>NC_052638.1:32274069-42274069 GCF_016161935.1 Mauremys reevesii
AGAAGCCGATATGAAAATCAGTAGTTTTTTTTTTCCACTATAACAACTGCATTTCAAAAATGCTTTATGATCTGATATTGCATAGAACATCTCTTTGATTATCCTCTGAATTTGCTTGGTAACATCGAACTAGAATAAAAATAAAACAAAAACAGGCTCATTGACCAGTGAAAACAGAGCAAATCTCAGAGTTGTCATACTCCGTCTCTGAAGGCAGAGGGAGAGGGTCTGTGTCTCAGCTCTTTGGAGCAACTCCATAAGGACAATTCATGAAGTGCTGCATGCTTCGGTTAGAAATATTCATTCATTATACCATCTGGTGGTGTTAACTACTCACTTTAAAACTTGTAAATACTTAGAGCACAAAGAATTTGTCCCTGATCTTGTGGCTGAGGTCTGTGCATGACTGTGTTAATGATATAGTTCATTACTTTGTTGCACTTACTAAGGTATCTGCACACTCCCATTATAAGCTGAAAAAAATATATAAATGAGGGAATCTGATTAAATAATTGTATTCTTGTAATAAGGTTATTGATTATAGAAATAGGTAGTAGAAGTGTATTTTTTTAAGATGGGATTTGTTTGCTTTTCCAGAAATATAGATTCTTTATGTGCTATTGATAACATTTTAATAATTTTAATGGCATGTTGTGTGAATTTTTGCATATATCATTCATATATATGAGATATATTTCTGTATCAAAATAATGTACTTCAGTAGATTATTTGGGGAAAAGTAGCTGGATTTTTGCAATAATGATTAAACCACTTCTCTCCCCCTCCCCCCCACCACCACTGAACCAAGTTTTCAGATCATAGTTCTTGCTAGCTCTACATGGTAGCAATCTTCAACATACAATTAACTATTTGGTGGGGGTGGGGGAGTGATGTCATGTATCTAGTAAAGTGCCCCAGTCATAAGACTAAAATCTCTCTTAAGAAAAGATTTGAACTAGGCCTTGGAGTGAACTACCTTTTAAATACTGGTGTGTGAGGTGGGTAGAGTTATGCAAGCAGTTTAAAATTGAAGTGGTTAACGTAGTAGCATGAAAAGTAAAAATGCTCTGTGGATATCTAGAATTTATGTGCAGATCTGTATCTAAAAAGCAGTCCTATAACCTTTGGAATCACTGAGTAACCTCTTAGCTGAAAGAAGCTATCTTCTTCCTTGCTGGCATTCACACACTATTGAAAAGAAACCACAGAGTTACAAGAAAATGAGCACTATATGTTCAGGGGAAATGCTTGAGCTTTACCACTTGGGGAGTGGGGGAGGGAATTAAGTGGTTTAGTGATTTTCATAAATGTGGGCAGCACCTTATACAACATCCTTTATCAGAACCAGAATGACTAATGTGAGACCACAGAGTCCTTTTGAAACTCTGGGGCTGTTTCATGTTTTCTCTGAACCTGTACATACTGAAATTGTACTGTTTTGTCCTGTTGTAAGTTTTCATTTTGCACAATGAAGGCCTTTTTAATATTTATCAGCATGCTGCCTCTAACTTGATACATTTGTGCTGCACAGAAATTGATTTTCAGGAAATATCTTTTGGATTTTTTGCATGCTTGTGAGGTTTGAGAAATGCATATTTGCATAGAAATAATCTTTAGTGAGCAAAATTTTAGAGTATGTCAAATTTATAAATATCAAGACTGTAAAGACATATTTTTAGAAATAGATTTCTAGCACAGTTTATTTCAATTCCATTTTCATATCTTTCTTGGTTTTGGCTTGGTATTTTTTAATGCATTTGTTTTCAGCATTCATGTTTTAGAGATTAAACATTTCCGTTGTCTTGTTTCAGCCATTACAGTTTGAAAATGAAACAAAACAATGCAGATGCTGTTGTTTTGAAAACTTTTCCATTTGGTGTGGGCCATGTAACATTGTTTTACCAGCAAAACCCGCCCAACTCCTTTCTCCTCTCCCACCTCCTTGCATTCACACATCATGTTTACCTTTATATTCTCCCTTTTTCTGGGGTGGGGGAAGAACTGTACTTAGTATACAAACCCCTTAAACAGCTTCACAGTCATTTTTGATAAATTTCTTTTAAAAGGTTAATAGAACATACCGGATTTCCTGTGCATAGTCTTCCTTAACAGAATTAACACTGTCACTCCTGTTAGCTTATGTCCTTACTTTTAGAGGTGAAAATATACAGTGAAAAATCACTAATAAGTAAAATATTAAGTTGCTTTTTTATTATAGACGCTGATGTTCTGTCCGAAGAAGAAGAATTGATTTAAATAAAAAAGGGCTAGATTCATGCTGGGTTTATATTGCTACATGTACTGGTACAAAGCACTGGTGGTAAAAAGTCTTCCCGAAGAGTGTGTTGCATTAGTGAAAAGCAGCCACAACTTCCTTTTCAAGCTAAGGAGAGGCCAGTGCCATCCAAAAAATGGGCAGTGCTGGCCAGGAAGTGGGCACAGACAAGGTAAGCAGTATATACAATGCATCCCTTCAACAGCCTCCATTTAGGGTGACCAGATAGCAAGTGTAAAAAAATGGGATGGGGGTGGGGGGTAATAGGTGCTTATGTAAGAAAAAGCCCCCAAAATCGGGACTCTCTCTATAAAATTGGGACATCTGGTCACCCTACCACCATTTCTGGAGCTTCTTTGTATTCCTGACTCTAAAAGAGAGTGATCATGCTACAGTCATCTTCTGTCCTCGGGCTGAGCACTCATTGGGATGCTCTGGGCCTCACTGATGCAGGAGAGGTGTAATTTATACTTTCATGTGCCAGAAATAGTGAATCGGGTCCAGGAAATTAAAAAAAAAAATGTTGACTCCTGTTAAAGTGAGCTTCAAAGATTATTGGCCCTTGAGATAAAAAAAATATTGGCTAAGGCAAAAGCATTGGGATCATCAGGAGCCTTCTGCTGAACCTAGCCACTTGGCAGAACTTTGCCTAAATATGCACTATGGAAGAGCCAGAATCCAGGATCTGGCTGATGGATATTTAACAGTTCTGAAATTAGATCGTGAGCACACAGTGTAGTTAATTATTATGTAGTTATTTAGGTATAGTCTTGTCGGTATAGCATTAACACATATAGTAGCTATTTTCTGTCCCGGTAAGAAATAGTGTAAACATATTTAATCAAAGTATATTGAAAAAAAAATTGGAAACAGTTCCTATTATGTGCTTTATGTGGTCATCACTTTCATAGTCTTGTATACTTATCAACTCTTGCGGTGACTTTCGGCTACCTTGCAACCCATTTGGAAATTGACTCTTGGTGTAGAATGCAACAGCCCACTGATTCCGTGGAGTATTCTACTGCAGACACATCCCAGTAGGGTTTTACAATCTGTGTTGGGTCCCTGTGGGTTTCTGAGTGGAATTTAAGACGTTGCTTTTTTTCCCCCTGCCCAAGCTGAGGCCACGGAAAGTGCTTGAGCTGGAGCCACCTCAGCATACAAAAGAGGGAGCTGCTAGAGGGACAGTCAGGGTCATTCAGCTTTGGAACTTGCTCCTCCTCCTTGGTCTGACGTAACCCAGTTATTGCTGATCTTCAAGGCATGTTGCAAAATTTATCTTTTATGGGGCACTTGAGGGGAGCGATGTTACTTGAGGGGCAAAATTTAGGGAGTTTCTCCTAATTTTCCCTGTTTCAAGAATTAAGTAGTTACTGCCATATAATGTGGAAGTTTCTGCAGTTTTTTAGTCTCTGTGTTTGGAATTAACAGCCAAGAGAGCCTGGAGTATGGAACAGATATACATAAATGATGTGTTCTTCTTTCCATTAGAAATAGAACAAATAAAAAGAATTTAAGTGTCCCGTGATCAGATGGTCAAGACAGGGAAACATTTTATTTGAAATCCCTGTTTGACCAGTTCAAATAGTGTAAACATATGGACCATACTTCCATCAGCTCAGTGAGGCATGGTATTTTGAATCATCCATTTTCTTTGAAGACTACTTGGGGTTAGCATATCATTGCTCGATAACAGAGTTTCAATTCTAACCAACAGCCAGGATTGAGCTTTAAGCTGGATACACTTACTCACAGGCTCATCCAACCCTACATAATTGTCTGTACATCTATTTTATTGTCAACTCAGAAACAAGCTGAAGAAACCATAGAACACATTAACTTCTTTATCACATTAATCCTGACTCATATCTTATTTCCCAGTTACAGTAACAAAACCATTCAAATCTTTCTCTCACAGGACAGTATCTTTAATAGCTTCTGTGTGTTTCCTATTTTTGACTGTTTCTGTATAAACAGACTAATCTAATAGCATGCTGAACCATCTATACTTGGCAGAAATTCAGAAAATCACTCATTTCTGTGGCAAGCTGGGATGCTGGGGTGGGGGGCGCGTCATTTTTATTGCAGTAAGATCTTTCTTAAGGTTGTCTTTTATAAATGTAATATAACTATCATTTGGGTTACTGCAACACCTTGCCTGAAAATCATTTATTGCAGTCAGGTGCAAACAAAATAGAAGGCCATTTTCCCTTCACGATGCCTGTTGGAATTCCTTTACCTAATATATTCAGTCTTTCTCTCTTATTCATACATGCACTGGTTTAAATGATGGTAAAGGTTTACCTTTAAGCTTAAAAATGTATTAAGATCCAAACTCTAACTCCATTATGCCTAGATATTGCAGTCATAAAACAGCGATAATTTGGAAAACAGTGTTGTCTGGTTAAAGCAGCAGACTATAAGTCACTGGGGTTGGATGATACGAAGCCAGGGTCATGGGTCTGTGCCTGGCTAACTCTTTGAGCTTCAGTTTCTTCACCTTCACTGAAGTGTGCTGAGGTGGGATTGGCTGATGTTTGTAAAGCTTGTCTATGTTTCAGGTAGTAATGAACGATGCTACAGAAATGAAAATTCTGATGATTTTATGATCAGTTTACATTCCATTTCTGCTGAGGTGGGTTTGTTTAATTTCGGGCATTTATCAGTACATTTGAATTTGTTTATTTGATTGATGTTTGTAAGTGCTCGTTCATGTAGATCAGGGCACAAAAAGCTGATTAAAGTAAATCACCCACAGTACAAATATGCCTCTTACCTCAACCAGACTGCCATCCAGAAATAACCCACTATTGGTCCACAGTCCAACAAATGCTTAGACACACCAGGCTGTGAAGCTGAACTCTCTTTCTTTTAATTTCCGCAGCTTTTCCTTTAAGCCACGTCCTTAACAATATTTTAATATGTTGGGCCAAATTTAGCCCTGACATATGTAACTCCATTGAAGTCGGTGGGGAGACTCATATGCTTAAAGTTAAGAACATGCTAAAGTGGTTTACCGGATCAGGGCCTAAAAGGATTAGCACAGTGGAAACTGCCACCTACTTACGGTGGAGGTAAAAGACAACTATAAGTGGAGTAAAAGTAAAATTTTACTCTGCTTCTCAATAAGAGGAGTTTCATTATAATGTAGAATTCCGTATAGTTGTTTGCCATTATTTTTAAATACACAAAACCATTAAGACTGTTCAAAATAAATTAAGTGAAAGCGGCTTTGATTTATTTATAAAGGAGGAGAGAGATACCAGTACGTCTGGTTTATTGTTTTTCCCATCTGTAATCCTTAAATGATCATAGAAATAAAAAAAAAAGACTCTTAAACAGAATCTTGTGCACGTTTTAAAGCAGATATTTATGTACACAAATGATAGGCCCATAAAATAAGCAATATTGATTTCTAATCATAATTATGGTGGCTTGACAGGGCATTGCTCTGATTACATTTTTCATTAAGGAAACAATCTGAGCGTTTTTGATTATAGAACACAAGCTTCTTTTACTGATGATTTCTTATTCTATTGTATGAAAGAGAAGATAAGCAGGCAAAGATCATTTCCTTGCTCATTCTATTCCTGATTCCCTAAAAAAAGTGGCATCAAGTGAAATATACAGTAGAAATATGAGCTGTTCCGTTCCAAGTGCATCAAATTTGGGACTATTACTTTTCCACTAGACTGGGTTTGAACATGGGTCTCCTGAGGAATGTGTGTAAGACCTTATTCTGCAATATTTACAACAGTTTTCTCATAACCAAGGGGGAGTCAGAGAAAAATGACATCCGAGTTGACCGGAGAACCCCACAGTCTATTAGCAGCTTGACCTTTGGAGAGCCCAGAGGGAGTTCACAGTCCCCAGCCCAACATACAGCAGAACCTGAAACAGAATGACATGTCACAAGCATGCTTTGTATCATACTGTGCAGTCAGTGGGTTTCTGGGACTTAATGTTTAGGGTGGCAAAGCATGTGTTTATTTTCCCATCCAGCTGCAGGAATATTTCAATTATAGAGCTTGAACTGAAGCAATTAGTATACAAATCTTCAAGTCATCTACTTCAGGCTGTGATCTCATCAGATCTCATAAGTCAAGCATGGCTTGGCTTGGTCAGTACTTGGTCAGGGAACCTCAGTGACATAATTGAGTGCTGCATGAAATGGTGTTTGTGATTCAGTAAGCTACAGTCTGCCTGCTTGGTTTTGTAGTGGTATGGGAGAATCGTGCTGTCCGGCAAATGAGATCTAAAACTCAGGGCCTCATTTACCATTGTTCTACACCTGTGCAAAGTGGGTATAAAATGCTGCCAAATCAGAAATGTAGTATTTCACATCCATGTTGCACTCACTATTCACTGGTGTAAATGACTGCATAAGGTGTAGGGAAAGGACCAATCCTCATTTCTAGTGGCTGCTAAGGATTCTATGCAACTTTTTTTAGGTTTATAGATCTTAGCCCTGGTTAAATTCCAACTGGGTCACTACATTCTGCCTACTTAAAATTCCCCTGTAGTTTCAAGTAGATACAGTAAGCTGTAATCAGTGTAGTTTTGTTGTAAAGATTGTTTCACTGGGGTAGGGAGCATAACAGTATTCTCACATCCCAAATGAGAGTGGGTGTGTAGATTGTTCACCTACTCTGTAATTTGAGGTCACTGTTTTAAGCCAGTAAGTCAATAGACACATTACCTCTCCTGAGAATAAAATTGTGTCCACGCTCATTTGTAGGAAAAGCTTCCATAAAGGCTAATACACAGTGCATACACAATTTTTGTTTGTTTCATTTTGTTTTTACAAACAGTTCTAATTTTGCACCTGCTGTTTTTGCAGCATCAGTCAGTTATGGGCACAATTACTGAATTTAGACATCGGCAATAACTACTCTTTGAATCTGTACACTAGGGTTTCACTTGAATTTCTGCCCAAAACTGACTCTGCCTACTTTTATAGATGGTGAAAAAAGTAGAGACTGGATTGAGCCCAAAATTAGGCTCACTTCCAGTAGCAGGGTATTCAAGCTTCTCCTGAGCCCCACTCCCCCCATCCCCCTGGAGTTCATTGTTTGATGCTATATGGTCCCAAAGCTAGACTGAATTCTTCCTTTTTTTGGTCAAGAAAATTTAAAGTAGGCCTGCAGCGTGTGAGTCTCAACACTGCTGATTTTTGAGTGCTAGATAAGATCAAGCTCCACTTTCTGTCCATATTTCAGTTGTGGAACCTGACTTTTCTGTGTGGCAGTATTAATTGTCATTGACTATAATAGAATATGAATGCACACAGCCACTTGACACCAACTTAATGGGTCTGACTTTTCAGTGGAGCTAAAAGTGTAAGGCTAGAGAGGGGGGAAAAGGGTAGAGGAGAGATAAGAGCTTTTGCATTTCCCTTGAAAAAGATTAAAGCTTCTATGTCTTTCAAGTGGTACTTGTGAGGTTCTCCATTTGTATGAAGTTGTGTTAAAACTGGAAGTGATTGGGAAATTTCAGTAAGAGAAACAGTTCCTTAGAACACTCCTCTCTCTCTCTCTCTCTCTCTCTCTCTCATATTTTAGGTTAATAACAGAGCAAAAGAAACAATGAATATCTCATTCTCTGATGTTTCAAGGAGAAATGTTGACAATCATACTTACACCCTAGGTACAACACTTCAGAGTGCAACATATGTACCCCTTATTAGGTAGGTAGGTAGGAATGATTCTCCTCTTTTTAAAGAGCCACATTGTCCCACTGGGAGCTCTGAGAGATTTTGTGATCTAGCTTTATGCAGCACAAACACTGTGTGCCACCTTTAGCAAAGGTGCAGTGTCTTTTCCCCTATACACATAGCTATATCTGTTGCCCATTGTGGACAGGGGAGGGTGGGAAATGGTCCTGACCTTTCACCTACGCATTGCCAATGTTGGATTCCTGGCACTACTGAGCACATGGGCTCCTGTTGTTGCAGGGGTGTCAAGGTGTCACCCCCACTCTGAACTTCAGGGTAGAGATGTGGGGACCTGATTGAGATAACCCCTAAGCTTATTTCCCAGCTTAGATTTAGTAGCTGCCACCACCAAATAGTTTAAACATATGTTTATGGGAGAGTTATTTGGAAACTTTGTCTTTCCCCCAAATATTTTTTCAGTCTTTATCCCCATTTTTTGGGCAGGATTGAGACTGATTTACCTCCCTCTTTGAAAACATTTTGTCCCCTCATTGGTTCCTCTGGTTAGGTGTTAGCTAGGTTATGTGAACTTTTTAACCCTTTACAGGTAAAAGAGGAATTAACCCTTAACTATTTGTTTGACAAGGGGCAAGAGGAGATAGAGAAGGGGAAGAGTAAGCTCCTTTAACCCTCTCCAGCCCCTGCACACTATTGCAGGGCAGGGACAACTAGGCCTGTTATGTACAAGGGTCTAATTCATTGTATATTATTGTGCGCCAAGCGGATGCTGTAGTTTGCCTTTAGGTATTTCTGCAAATAATCCCAAAAGCCAGATTTAAAACAAAACCAAAAAAAAAAGGGGGGGCAGAAAGACTGAAGAACTCAATTAACTTGTTCAATTTAAAACATGACATGAAACACATATGCAGTGTGTTGGACTTAGATGATATCTCAAATATCTGCTGGAATTGAAAAGGGAGAAGGAGGAAGTCTACTTTAACTTTTGAAGCTTAATGTTTGGCAAAAATCTGTTAACTTGCAAGAAGAAGAAAAGAATGAGAGTCTATATTGCCTTAAGAACTATATCTGTGAACAGGTATTTTACTGCTTAAGATATGGGGGCGGGGGAATTTATGATTAAGACGGCTGCCTGATGGGAACAAAGCTTACGGAAATTGATTCTCAAAGAAAGTTTCTTTTATTCTGCTCGATCTAAGTTTTCCCAGTAGATTACTATTAAAAAGAATAAACAGAGGAAAAAACAAACCTGCAAAATCAAGAATCAGATGTAAATATGACAATGGACTAGAACTTTTAATATGAAAGATCTCTTTTTTAATTAGAGGCTTGGAAGGACATACCCTTTAATTGCTGCACTTGTAGTTTCTGGGCCATCAATATCTTTGCTTCTTTCATTAATAAACTGGCAAGTCAAGTAGGGAAGCTGCCGGAGTATAATCCCTCCCTCCCGCCCCCCACAAGCTCTACTTAATCAACAGCAGACTTGATCAAACAGTAAAAAGAAAATGTAAATCAGTTGCATTAATTCTGCTGGCAATAAATAGAAAGAAGAAAGCTAAACATGAAAGAATGTTCATTTTGCTGTAGATATCTGGGGTAGGACTGAATGGGAGAAATAGGTAGTTAAACGGTCCTTTAGATTGTGAGTGACTAGGGGAATGCTGGGGTTTATGTATGGATTAGCCCAGTGATAGACCCTGAGTAGCAAAAGACGATGACTAATTACCTGACAAAGCAGCTCTCCATTCGACTTGGTCATTGAAATTAATTTCTGTTTTCAGGACTGGCAGAAAGCAGCTGCAGAAATTTTAGTTCAATACTCAAATTAACTAGGAGTCTAAATTATTTCTTTGCACATACAGTATTAGAGAAGTGGATTACTAAATTGGCCTTGATTTTACACACGGAGGCAAGGTTTATTCTACCTTTTTCATCAGGCGCTCATGTCCCTTGAAATCAGGGAATAAGAACAATGCCATAATAATCTATTTGCCAGTGATATAAACTCTGTCAGATAGTTAACATCTTAACATTTCCTTGAATTCCAGATGAAAAAAATGTGAAACCCAAGCCTGCTATGGTCATTAAAGTTATACAATTTACTTCACACCTCTTAAGGTATATTGGGCTAAACTCACTTTTGTATTTGAATGGGATCACACCAACAGATTAATTTGGCCCATCAGATATATATGTTAGCATATCTACATTAGACTGCCTAGCTCACGTTGATAAAAGAGATCAAGAAGTCCAGGCAGTGTTATTAATTACATAATATTTCAAAGTGAAACATATCTTTGAGTTAGAAGAGAGGAGAAGCTGAAAAACCCTGCCAACTGCAAGCAGCATGGAGCAGATTTTTTAAAAAGAAAAATACATCTTTTCATATATAATAATTGCTACAAATACCCTAAAGCTCAGTAAGGTGGCCAGGTTTATGAATCAACTAGTGTCTCACCAGATCCTCTTTCGCTACAGAGGGTGAAATCTTGGTCCCATTGAAGTCATTGGCAAAACTCCCAGGACTTTTTGTCTGTTTTAAAATTCTTGATCCTATTCTATAGTTTCAGTGAGGTAGAAAAACTAGTGTATATAGAGGAAACGAAACCATGAACATATGAAGAAATCATTTGTATGAAAGTATAAAATAAATATTCATAGGTACATTTTTAGCTGGATGGAAAAGCCAGGCACAAGGTATATGCCAGCCTTCTCTCAACATTTATGCCACTTTTATGTTGTTTTGTAAATTGTAATTTCTTATCCTTTTCCTGTCTACTTTCTCTTAAAGGGCACTTGGTGTTAGTAAAGTAACTATGTAAAAATGGAAGCTTTTAACTCATCACATAGAATCATAGACTTTGTCAGGAGGGACCATTATGATCATCTAGTCTGACCTCCTGCACAACACAGGCTACAGAATCTCACCCATCCACTCCTGTATCAAACCTGTGTCTGAGCCACTGAAGTCCTCAAATCATGGTTTAAAGACTTCAAGATGCAGAGAATCTTCCAGCAAGTGACCCGTGCCCCACGCTGCAGAGGAAGGCGAAAAACCCCCAGGGCCTCTGCCAATCTGCCCTGGAGAAAAATTCCTTCCCGACCCCAAATATAGCGATCAGCTAAACCCTGAGCACGTGGGCAAGACTCACCAGCCAGACACCCAGGAAAGAATTCTCTATAGTAACTCAGATCCCACCTCATCTAACATCCCATCACAAGCCATTGGGCATATTTACCACTAATAGCCAAAGACCAATCTCATTATACCATCCCCTCCATAAACTTATCAAGCTTAGTCTTGAAGCCAGATATGTCTTTTGCCCCCACTATTCCCCTTGGAAGGCTGTTCCAGAACTTCACTCCTCTGATGGTTAGAAACCTTCGTCTAATTTCAAGTCTAAACTTCCTGATGGCCAGTTTATATCCATTTGTTCTTGTGTCCACATTGGTACTGAGCTTAAATAATTCCTCTCCCTCCCTGGTATTTATTCCTCTGATATATTTGTAGAGAGCAATCATATCTCCCCTCAGCCTTCTTTTGGTTAGGCTAAACAAGCCAAGCTCTTTAAGTCTCCTTTCATAAGACAGGTTTTCCATTCCTCGGATCATCGTAGTAGCCCTTCTCTGTACCTCACCAGTGGCTCCAGGCACCAGCATGCCAAGCGCGTGCCTGGGGCAGCAAGCCACGGGGGCGCTCTGCTGGTCACCGCGAGGGCGGCAGGCAGGTTGCCTTCGGCGGCATGGTCCCATGCCGCTGGTCCCACGGCTTTGGCGGACCTCTCGCAGACGTGCCGCCAAATCCGTGGGACCGGGGACCTCCTGCTAGCAAGCCGCCGAAGGCAGCCTGCCTGCCGTGCTTGGGGCGGCAAAATACCTAGAGCCGCCCCTGCTAACACCTCTGTATCTCTACTGGAAATACCTTGCCTGATGCATCCCAAGACCGCATTAGCTTTTTTCATGGCCATATCGCATTAGCGGTTCATAGTCATCCTGTGATCAACCAATACTCTGAGGTCCTTCTCCTCCTCTGTTACTTCCAACTGATACCTGTGTGTATTCATAATTATTACTGGTTACTTTAGTGACTAAAATAACTTTTATTTCCTTTTTCACTTTTAAACCAATACAATTGTGGGACAGTGGGCTGGATTTTATTCTGGTTTGAGGATGAATTTAGAGAGTTGGCAGTTATATAAATAAAAATTAACAAAATTTATTCTGACACTGAGCAAACCTTATCTGGAAGTCAGTGAGAGAATACAATACGTGGGGAACTCTGCTCATGCATTTTCATAGTCACTTTTCAAAGTATAACCACACCAATAAGCACTGAGACACTATTTATTATTATTATTTTGTTTCATGGTAGTAACCAAAGACCCCACTCAAAAAACCTGAAAAATAATTGTTAATTGAAACTGGAAAATAACCTACCTCTGTATTCTAGACATTGATAAGATTAAAATCTTAAGACCACATTGATTGTTTGATTACCTACCCTTTTCACTTCTTTCCATAATCCCTTTCACTCTGGAGCTCCCTTGTACAGCCATTTTGTGTATGCTTTGGGTTTTTTCTTTGTATGTATTAATACGTGCAATACTTCACTCACCAGAAAGACCCCCAAAAGTCAGTGAACTTAGAGTAGATTTAAGTATGTTCATTTAAATGTGTACTCTACACAGGTTCTTCACCTTTAGTTTCCTTGCTCAGTTTCTTGAATAGGTTGAGGTCTGTCTGTCTGTTGACACACCAGGACGCATAGTGTTCACCTACCCTATGTGTTAATTAATATGATGTGTTTGTCTAGTGTCAACAATGTGCTCAGCACTTTGAAAATGTTAAAAAGAGACAGGCTGAGATTTTCAAAGGCACAAATGGCAGTTAGGCACCTACCTCCCATTGACTTTCAGTGGGGGTGTAGGCACCTAGCTGCCATTTGTGCTTCTGAAAATTAATCATCTCTGCCCCCAGGGGTTGCGTCTGTTCTGATTACTGCCATACCATTAATGACACCCTGGGTTTTGTTTTGGAGGCATGAAGGTGTGTAAGGTAAAAGGTACCAGACTGACAGTTCAGGAAACTGCTATTTCTATTTAATGTGGTCCATGGACAGGATAGATTTCTGCCTAGTGTCTAAATGCAGCTGGAGAGAGAGTAACACAAGGAATGAAAAGGTAGCTCAGTCTGTCTATGCCAATCTAATTCCAGGTCACTTTAATACAGCTGGCAAAAGTGGGGCAAAGGCTTGTGATTTGCACACGTCTTCCCTAGCATTGTACTGAGACCACTGATTCCTTCCACATAGTCTCGGACTGCTATGCAGTGGCTAACACATTTGGGTCACTAGCAGCTTGGGACTGATTTGAACCCATGACCTTGAGGCAAAAGACTCAGTATTTCATTGACAATCCAGTTTGAGGATAAGGATGAGGATAAGAGTTACTCATCTTCACATTTAAGACCTGATTCCGCTTTCCTTCTACAAAATTCCCCTTTGCGGTATGGAAGGTTTGTGTGAGTAAGGACTGCAAAATCAGACTTTAAATTTGCTAATAAAACTCTTGTGTGTTTGTGTGTATATATATTATATCTGCATGGACTAACTTCCTTATTACGAATGATTCTCTCTCAATGAAATACCAGTTTCCTGGCATCTAGGAACAAATTTAGAAGAATGCACTGTATTCTAGCTACTTGTCCAGCATAACATTTATTCATGTTACTCGATGCTAACTCAGCACCTCAAGTGTTCTGTGGAATGTTTTTGCTCATGAAATATTTTCTTCCCAGCATGAGGCAGTTGCCAGAGTCAGTAAGCTCCAGCATGCTTGAAATGCTAGCAATACTAAAAGTCACTGCTTCTCTTATTGTGGCAGCTGACACAACAAGCAACGGTGGTGAACAATTTTTCTTCATGACAATATGTAACTTGTTTAATTGTCTTACTGTTGGAGTTAAACAAACTGAAAATTCAGATGGCAGAGCACTACCATTTTTCAAATGAAATAGCTGAAACAGAAAATCTATAAGCAGGGCACACAATTCAAAAAGTTCCTCCATTTGTTGTTGAGGATATTAATGCCATGATTTAAAAATAAAAAATATAGAATACTGGAATTTTCAGTGACATATGGTTTCCATAGTATATTAATTCCTCTTATTGGTATAAAAAAAATATTCAACACTGTAAAAATTATATAGATGTCTCCACTCAATATGGAAAACCAAACCTCCTTAGCATGGTCTCTGCTACAATATTTGTGCTGGTAGCATGTGGAGCAAAGGAGATTGGAGCAATGCTGTTTTTTTAGTTATCTTATCCTTCACTGGCCACTTGAGTAAGTGACTTATAAGAATTTTCTCATAGGTAGGTTGTTTGAACTCATCTTAAAAACCAAGTAAGTACCATAGGATGTCATAGTGAAGTGTTTATTATAATGGAAGTGTTCTTAGGTTTCACAGTTTTAAATCAGAGCTGAACAAAGAGCTCTAGGGGTTCTATTCACAGTGAATTTTATGCGTGGTAAAGGGTTATGTGAGAGTTCCAGACCATGTCTACCTACTCACACAAATATCGGCTGGGCTATAGAAGCTTATGGCTTTTTTCACATTTAAGGAAGAGGCCTACCTAAGAAAGAAAAGTAATGGGTCATTGTAGTTTTAATTATATAATGTTGCTTCACAGCAGACATGTCTGAATCATATCATTTCTTGTACTAATTCATATCCTAGGATGAGCACTGATCAGCTTTTCTCAGTTAAGAATCTTGCACTTAACCCTCATAGTTGGTTTGACTTATCAACACTAATGCCTGTTTAATATACTCACTATTCACAGATTGGTAATATAGAGGCCAGGCAATACCAGATTTAGACCAGGAGCTCTTCAGAACCTTCCAGTGCCATCCCTCCTATTATCAGTTTTTCCCTTGTGCCCGTAAATAACGCATCACCATCATATTTTTTCCAGTAGTAGCTTTTTTTTCCAAAAACTTTATTGAAGGTAGAAAGAATGAGTACACATGTAGTAACTAGAGTCAACTGCAGCCAAACAACAAATTCTCATCTATCCTATCAAAAAGACCAACCAAAAAAAAGTGATACACATGAGCAAAAAGTAAGTGGCAATAATACAATATACAAGCTGAATGTATATACCATGCTATTGCTATTGTGATTCACAGTGTTACTTATATTTGTGAGTGATTCAATATTTGAAGGTTAAGAGTTTACCAAGTAAAATGGTGACAAAGTGCTGGATTGTCGTAGTTTACAAGTAGTTAAAAGGGTTTTGGACAATTAGAAAGTGTTACTTCTTCATTGGCAAAGGAAAAAAATGCTCTTGATAGTCTTTTCTAGTCTCTATTTATAATGTACATGTAGTTCTTCCCATACAAATTTTTAAAAATATGGAAGTCGTGTTTGAGGTTACAAAATTACAGTGGGATATTATGAATTACTAGAATATGTATTGCCAATTGCTTGATTTTGTATCTTTGTGAATAAGGCCTCAATTCAGCAGTGTGTACTTATGCACATAGAATCATAGAACCGTAGAGTTAGAAGGAACCACAAGGGTCATCTAGTCAACTCCCCTGCCAAGATGCAGGATTTGTTGTGTCTAAGCCATCCAAGAGATCCAGCCTCCTTTTGAAAACTTCCAATGTGGGAGCTTCCACAACCTCATGTGTAAATTTAGGCAGATGAGAAGTCCCACTGAAATGCATAAAGTAAAGCATATTCTTATTGAATCAAATCAAAATGTAGGTGAGTGAACAAGCAAAAAACAACAAAGAATAATAATAATTTATTTGGACAGTTATCTTGGTCAAATGTGATTTGTTACTTATGATCATACAGTGTATTTTGGAAAAGTAAGGAAAATCTTTGTAATATGAGACCACTGAACAGAGCTCCCATTTTGACATTTTACTGAGAAATGCAGAAACATCTCAATGTTGGGTGGCATGTTATAAAGTGTGGGGATTAGTGAAAGTGCTCCTGCATCAAAGGTGGTATTTCAAAATAAATATGTAGGGTCAGGTCCTGCATGCATGCGTGTAGTCCCACAGGCACAAGTAGGTAAAATGAGCAGAATTTGTTCACATTCCTCTACAATATTTTAGCACAGCCTACTCCCTGCTCTATTTTGTTGTTATCTTTGTGTTTATACTAAGCCTGAATGATGTTTGAAAAGTTAAGGAGTAATATTTTGATTTCTGAGAAGCAGATATAATAAAGTTGGCATGATAAACCCCATCAGTATCTTCAGGGAACAAGTAAATTAAACAAGTAATTATATCCATAATGTTTTTAGAAGTTAGAAGATTTAAATACACTGTATGACTCTCATCTGAATATAGCTTTTTGTCTATAGTATTTCCTGCCAAAAAAACTCTTGACAGGAAATAAACATTAAAATAATCTTTAATCCCTTGTCTGGTCTATTACCATTAACAATTGATGCACTTTAATTTTGTGGGATTTTAACTACAAAATGGAATGGCTAAGTAGTGATAATTGGGTTTGGAATTATACGGTCATTTATATCAACAGAAATGCAAGTGGCTGGGAGGGTGATTAATTATTTAACATTTCCTGGCTGTGGTTCCTATTATAGAATTTTCTGATATGTTCTGCTGTGAACAATTATCACCAAATGAAAGTAAACAAATCTGTGATGTGAAGTCTTATTTATAAATTAAACTATATTTAGAAGATGTCTATTTGCATTTACACTACTTTCTTCTTGATGGAAGTGTTACAATCAGCTAGTTTTCTCCCCTTTCAAAGCATTTGCAGACTTACACTCCAGCATCTATGCTACATGAACAGAGCTCCAATTTTCATTATGACAAATAAGAATCCAAACTAAGAACCTATTAATACCTCCAGTGTAATCTGTTTACATTCTCTTTCCCTCCCGCCACCCCCGTAATGGTGCCAGTAAATGACAAGTGTTGTTATGAATCCAAGAGCTGGCAACAGACTAGATAACTGACCCTCATGCACTCATGTAGCCCTGAGTTGAGAACTCTGGGCCTTCTGCTCCTAAACACAGGTCTCCACCACCCTTAGTGGCTAGTAGTAATATTAGATCCCTTATCTTCTATGAGGGCAACCTCTCTGTCTCTCTCACTCACTGTTACACATGCATACAAACACATACTCACACACAGAGTACATTTCAGTGTCACTTTGGTACCTTATATGAATATGTCTTGTAAATATGCATTCTGGCGGTGATTGCTATTCATCTTTATTTTGTTTATTACTGGTTGTTTACTGAAAATATCTGTGCTATTCTGACAACGTGAAGAGTCATTCTAAGTGACATGTAATTTGCCCTGACCCACCCTGCAATCTTCTGATATGCCATCAGAAAAAAACACACACCCCATTTGAAAATTATTATTGTAAAAGCATTTACAATCAAATCCTTATTTATTTACCACTCCCAGTAAAATGCACTTGTCTGTTCTACCCAGAAAAAAAAATCTTACACACTTATACAATATCGACAAGAGCAGAAACAAAAATCTACAGTCTAACATTATTGGTCGATTTGTTATTTTTATTACTGTAGCACCTAGAATCCTTAGTCATGCTAGACTGTGTACACATACAGACCAAAAAGGCAGTGCCTGCCCCAAAGGACTTACAAAAGAGCAACCGATGGATATAGACAGATGGAAGAGGATGAGAAAACAATGAGACAATATTGATCAGCAAGACAGGCTGTGATCTCAGCACACCAGTTGCCTAACACTTATCAAGTTGTTTGTAGGCTTCATGGCCAAGGAGAGTTTTAAGGAGTGTTTTGAAGAATGATAATGACATAGGTTTGCAGATTTTTACTGGGAGCTTCTCCTGGGGGTGGGGGCGCAATATGGGAGAAAGCACAAAGGTGCTTGTTTGACATTTTAACAGGTTGACAACAGATCTGGTATCATAGGCCAATCAAAGGTTGCCATCTACATCTTGAATGAGAGATGATAATCAAGGCAGGTTAGACCAAAAAGGGCCTTGAAAGAGAAGGCAAGTAGGTTATGTTTGATGTGATGGAGAAGGGGAAGCTAGTGAAAGGATGTAACTAGAGGGGTATGTGATCCAAGCAGCAAGTTAGGAAAATGTTCTTTGCAGCAGCATTCTGAATGCATATGAACAAGGCAAGATTGCATTTGTCAACGCCAGAGAAAAGGATGTTGCAGTACACATGAGATTATAAGAGCCTGGATGAGAGTTTGAGCTGTGTGGATGGATAGGACAGGTTGTATCTTCGAGTTGCTATGAAGAAAGAAGTGGCAAGATTTAGACATAACCTGCATGTGAGGACCCATAGAGAGGGCTTAGCTGAAGATGATGCCTAGGTTATGAACCTGAGTGATGGGCAATATGGTGGCATTGTCTACAGTGGTGGAGAAAGAAGGTAATGGGGAAGGCTTGAGAAGGAAAAATGAAAAGTGCTTTTTTTGCCATTCTGAACTGACATCTACATGGAGATAGCAGAAAGACATACCGAAATTTTACTTTGCACAGAGGATAGGGGTCTGTAGTAGAGAGGTAGATCTGTAGTTAAAATTTGTAGGTTTGGTTGAGATTACCCCCAGGGGAGGGAAGGAGGGAGGATAGATCCCTGTGGAACCCCCACAGAAAATTGGAAGGGGGAAGAAGAGGATCCTCTAAAGGACACGTTGAAGGAGTGATTAGAGAGGTAGAAGAGCATGGTTGACTGTCATAGGCAGCTGACAGGTAAAGGAGGAGGATGGAGTACTGGGATGGAGTAATGATATTGAACTACGGCTAATAAGTCATTAGAGAATTTGGTGAGAGTGGTTTCAGTGGAGTGCCAGCGATGGAAGCTGGATGAGAGAGGGACTAGGATGAAACTGGAGGAGAGGAATGCCAAAGAGTGACTGTTGACAGCAAGTTCGGTGAGTTTAGAGGGAAAGCAAGATGGAGTGGTCATGAAAAGTCAAGTGGGTGATGGGTGGGTTGTTGTAAGATAGGAATGACTAAAGCATACTTTTGTTGTGAGGGGAAAGAGCCAGAGAAGAGTGATTGTTTAAAGAGAACAGAAGGGGGTGGTGGGCATGAGATATTAGATGAGGTCACTAGGGCAAGGATTAGAGGAGGAGAGGAGATGAGGAACTTCTGTGTCTTAGTCAGGGAGAAGGAGAGAGTTGTGGAAGAGGCAGGGGGAAGAGAAAGCAAGCTGAGGTGAGGGAGAAGGACACTTTTTTTCAATATTTGATTGGAAGATATTGTTGAGATTCGGTGTGGAGGCAGGAGGAGGGGAAGGGTTGAGGAATGAGTCAAAGGTGGCAAAAAAGCATCTGGGATTGCAGGTCAATTCAATTAAGTCGGAGACGTAGAGTTGTTTAGCTAGGAAGATGGCAAAAGTGAAGGAGGAGCGAATGTATATGTAATGAAGGAAGTCAGCTTGATCATGAGATTTCCACTAGAGATGTTCTGAAGCACTAGAGCAGGCATGGAGGAAGTGGATGGAAAGGGTGAGCAAGGGATTTGGGGTTAGCAGGGCACACCTTGCCAAGGTGGAGAGGGACAAGAGTCGGGGGTAGAAGGAGAAAAGTGACTCATGGAAAGAATCAATAACCACATCAATGAAAGAAAGGGATGAGAGGGCAGGAAAAAGGGAGCTGAGAACAGATGAGAAATCATCAACACTGGTAGACTGGAAGTCAGAGGTAAGGCTGGGTGACAGAGCAAGGGAGGGTGGGGGCTGACTGTTGATGTAGAAAGAGACCAGGTAATCAAACTCAAGAACTGAGAAATCAGAGTGAGCAGTGCCTGGTTAAGAGCAAGGCAGGAAAGTCAGATATTTATGAGATGAAACATCCCTATAAGGGAGCAGATTGTGTCCAATCTCACTTTAAATGTGCAAGGAGCCTCTTCCATCCTTCCCTTTGCATCCTTGCACAGAAGCCATGTGCAACGCCAGTCCCCATGGTCCAGGGAACACAAGCCTAGAAGTGCTTGCCACATTGAAGGTGGTAGGGAGAGGTGGGGCAGGCCTAACTAATGCCAAACCTGCCAGAAAAACTAGTGGCTTGAAGTGGGAGAATACATTACCCAAAGGCTTGATGAAGTAGTCAAACTGGATGGGAGCTCATGCGGCTCTAACCACTCTCTTCCAGAATTCCCACTCATTTCAGCTCTGCACTTTCCCTGACACACACAGCTGAGCCTTCAAAAGCAGAACTGAGTCCAAAATGTTAACTAGTATTAATTAGAGCAACATTCAGGAGTCTGAGGTGCGAGTGAAGTACTACAAAGGAAACACAGCAAGCTAGTGTAAGAGAAGTGTGAAGTATGTTGGGCATGAGCTCAATGTAGTTTAATCTAGATGTGCAGCAGCCTGGTATGGATGGAGTAATAAGTGCGTTGTCCCTGTGTAGCTGTGATTTGAAGAAAAGGGTATGCTGATGTTGCTGAAGCTGATAACACCATAATTGTCATGAGAAAGTCTCAGCATTAATAATCTCGTTTTTTGTTAAGACTATAAATAAAATGTGTGTATCAGCCTTTACATGCTGTCCAGAACAATATACTGCCATCGGTAGCAAAGTATTAAACATTGGCGCATGCCATTTGACTTCATGACCTTTGGTTTCACAATCAGCTTTTCCTGATTTTTTATTAAATAAGGCCTTGAACTTATTAGTTGTAGTTCTCACCCATTTCCGTTTTTTAAAAGATAAGTTAAAAGTTTTGCTCATGAGACAGCCAGGAATATAATCCAGCTGCTTCACACCATATACTTCACTTTCCTTTAGACTATGATAGTTAAAAAGATAATTACAATAGAGTTTTCTGTGTCAGTCAAAACCTTGATCTGTTTGTAAATAAATATGCAAAAAGTTGAAACTTTATTCATCTACAAACACTGCAGTCTTGGTCAGGTGGGGTCCTGTCGGAGAATATGTCAAACCCAACAATATTTGATAAATGGTAGTATGCATTGTATATTAATATGCTTTTTGTATCACACTGGTATTTGGCTAGTTGAACTAAAAACTTGTGATTTCATTGTGTGGAATGTGTATATCTTTTAACACATTGCTGCTTATAGCAACATTTATATTTTCTGTAGATATATTTAGGCACATGCATATTATATATATAGAAAACACTTGTTTCAAAATGTAAACTATATATTTCTCTAGGCTATATATAGACAGACAGGTATAGGTAAATAATGTGTGTATACAGAAATATATTTTTACATTTTGAAACAAGTATTTTATTAGAGATACTAATAAATATTAAGACATCTGTTTATTATTTTCTCCAGTCCTGCATGTTTTACTGCATGTTATTTAAAATACAGTAGTCAGCAGGAAAAAATATAGCCTTAAACAATACTCAGAAAATTACTTGTACATGTAGGTGTGCATTCATATGTCTGCTTTTTGAGATGTCTTTCTGCAGAAGCGTATTCTTTTTGTTTTGTGTAAATAAAAGATTTATAAAAAGTTGTTTTGATTCCATTAAATTGGAGCCAGGATGAAATAATGCAGAGAGAAGTCAGTAGGATAAAATTTAATGCTATCCCCAATAGGTAAAGATGTCCAATTAGGCATAGTGTCAGAAGATTTTAACATTTGAATGGCTGGGAGGGGGTACTAATTTCAACCTTAATGATCTCTGCTTTAGGAGTCAACATCACAAAACTTCACTTATAATTTTAGCACATCTGTCAGTCTGTGCTAAAAAGGAGCCCAGGGCTAGTGGGTAACTGAAGACCCTTTTATTCCTAGAGAGGATTATATATTCCCTTCAAGTGATTTGGCGGGTGAGGGAGGGCGGGGAAGAGAGGAAATGTTAAAAAGCTCACTTACCTGATTGTTGCTCACATTTGCCCTGTTGACAAATGGAGAACTTCACATCAAGTCTTTAATTTCATGTCCACAAACAATAAATAAATAACAAATGTGTGTAAAATTTCTTTATAAGGTATCTATGAAGCAACCAATTTATAATGCCACATATCATGTCACATCGTATCCGAACTGGACATTTTTTTTCCCCTTTCAATAGATCACATTGATTTCCTGTATGACTTTATCTGCTTAATACAAAATGGGACTGAGAAGTTATTTGTCTGGACTTAGCCCTTCCTTAGCCAACATTTATGAATTAGCCATTGCTGCAGCATCTTGTAAGGTCTTTCTTATTTTTGTTTCAGTAAGAGTATGAATGTGATTGCAGGGCTGTAATAAATCTAGCTGTTGAAAATGAAACATATTTTGGGAAACTGTGTGGGAGAGGTGGAGGAGTATGGCCATGCTAGTGCATTGTTTCTAGACACTGGATGGATGTCTATTAATAAGAGTGAGTGACTCTTCTGCTTGGAGGTTTCGGTATACTAGAGATTGCCAGCTTCATAGCTGCACAGAAGTTTGGTGTTCTTGGGATGAAATGTCCAATTGAAAAAGAGAGATTTGCCTAACCCTGGCCAAATTATACAGCCATCACGTATGTAGATAGAATAGGATTAGCATTAGGGTCATAGAAAGGTCAGCAGATTTGATTGAGTCTTCTCAGTTGGACTTTAATCTGCATAGAAGAATTGGAAAATAAATACAAATAGCATGACCTCAATATTTTTTTCATTTTTCTTTTTTAACTTTGCTGTTCTTTGTCCTGAGCAAAAACTATTATGTACACTCAAGTGTAATGGTTATGATACTTTAGTTAAATGAGCATAGAAATATAGATAGATATGGATAAGCTAGTCTCTGTTCTGTGGCTTATTTTTGATCTTTGCCTTTAAAAGAAAATCACACAAAATATTCAAGATGCTCACCTGCTGTTCCACACATTTTCATCCCTACAACCCATACATTTTCCAATCCATATTATTAAAATAGGATAATTTAATCTTTATTTAGTGGCTTTCATCCAGGGATTTCAAAGCAGTTTACTAAGTGCTTTATAAAGTGTTGAACTAAGCCTCAAATAATACCTGTGAGATGGAAGGCAGTTTTTATTCTACCTATTTTGCAGACAGGTAAGATAAAGAGATGTTAAAAGACACAAAATGAATCAGTAGAAGAGCCAGGCAGTAGAACCTAAATTCCTGACAGCCTGTTTCCTTCCCTAACCATAGAGCCTTTTGTCTAAAACTGAAGAATGCTCCAAAATATATGTGGAAAAGAAAGTGGAAAACTTCACACAAACTATGAAAGTTACTTTATAATCATAATCATTTATATAGTGCCATAAATTTGCATGGCACTTGCAAAGAAAACATTCCTTGTGGTTTGCCTTACTTTGTCTTCACTTAAGCTGTTGATAATTGTTTTTAACCCACTTATATTATACTGTATTCTACTTTGCCTTCTTTTTTATTTCTCTTCACTAGCGCTTGCAGTGACCTCGCAATAAGCTTCCTTATATAGAAGCCTGCTATTCTGCCTCGAATGCACAAGGTCAATAATGATTACCCTCTAACTTTGAAGGGCATCCCCTCCTTAGCTTGCACAGTGTGTCGTGCCACAGTCTCCCTGCATGCCATAATTGTAATTTCTCTTGTAAACTGCAATACTGATAAAGGAATGGTTATTTCAGTGCAAATACTATTGCACTAGTCAACTAATGTGTTAAACCTGGCAACAACAGGCTATAACTGTCTTTTTTTTTTTTTAAATTGTGATATTTTGTTGGCTTTATACGTCACATTCCTTTTAAAGCAACCCATATGAACGTAAATATTTTCAAAGGTGGTAAACAGCCTGTTCTCTTTTAATGTGTGGTTGGAAAGCTAGATTTTTGTAGTCAATATACAGATGCTAAATGCAGATGTTTTAATTATTTTTTTTAGCTTCCAAATGTATGCATGATAATCTTTGTACCCTGTAAACGATCCAAATGCATGTGCCCAGCACAGGAACATTACCTGTCCTGAGTATCAATGTCTATTAGGCAAGCTATGTTTATTTAGAAGCTGTAATAACAATTTAACATTATTTCTTAGGGTGAGTAGTCCTCAAACAATTAATGATAAATAGAGTGAGTCCAAATAAAGTATATAAAAGAACAAAATAATAATATATATAAAAACCAAATTGAAACTATTACTGACATTGATTGTGTTATGTCTCAGCCCAAATAGCTGAAGCTATGGTTCAATATGATGAACCTGGGAAGGTTTTCCTACTGCAAGAACTGATGTTTTCTGTGCAGTGCAAACTACACCTTAACTTTTTTAAATTATGTGCTTTAATAGTGTGCATACAATTGATTGTTCATTTTCCTATACTAATATCAATTTCTGCTAATATCCGGATCAGGGCTTTTAGAGGTTAATATGTTTAGTGAAATTAAAAAATAATAATGCCGATATTTTATTTTTGCAGTTTGAAAACATGCATTATGATCTACTCACCCTGTGCCTGATTCAAAGATCTGTGCAGATGTGTTGTAAGGATTCTGCTGTTTTGAGTTTCATTATCTTTTTCATGTGCTGTGCATTTTCAGGATCTATTGGGAAATGTGACCCTTTTTATTGTTATAGTAACAAACATTAAAACCAGGAAAAGGCATCCAGATAATAAGTATAAGAAATGTGCATTCATGTAAATATCTAAACAGATATACATTAGTTTTAAAAACTGAACTCACCAAACATGAATAGTCACTTAAAGTGTAACTGGAATTGACTATGTCATGTATCAGCCTAATAGCTGGAGCCCTGGTTCAATACAATGAACTTGGGAAGGTTTTCTTAATGAAAGAACTGACGTTTTCTGTGCAGTGGTTGCATTCATCAGATCACATAGTGTTCATTACACTACAAAGGCCTGCCAATGTGAATTGTTAGGATCATCGGTTAGGTAAATCTGATAGGGACAAAAGATAGTGGAGGAATGAGACACTTCAGTACCTTAACAGAATATTCAAAGTAGGTTGCTTTGATGACCTTTCACCAGCGTATTAGAATCTAGACTATATTCAGTAATGGGGTCCCAAGTTTCTAACCTGATTCTGCTCAATATTATCCTTACGGTTAGTTATTGAAATGTGGGGCCATCTCACTATTGGTTAATATAAACATAACATGTCTTATGTAAGGCAGTAATATTTATTTAACTTGCCTTGTTTAAATATTGTGGAGGTTATTGAAAAATGGACAGTATCTTTCAATTAGGGCTAATTAGACTCTTAAACCCACCCTGGTTTGTGGTGCTAATTTGGAAAGGTGCCACATACTGGGGGTTGATTTCTTCAGAGAGGATGAGCCCTGAGCCACTGGGAAATGGGAAAACCAGACATGCTGATTGGCAAGGTCAAAGCTGGAAGGCCCCATGCTGACTAAGGAGCAGGCGTATTAAATCAGTGGGGATTTGTATCCACTCTGTCCCTTGCTTACCTAATAGGAGCATTGTTACATTGTTTCATAGGGAGATTAGTGATTGAAAGGGGAGATTTACAAAGTAAAGATAAAAGTTTTGATTTAATTCTCCTAACATCCAGCCTATTAAGAAGCTTGTCTGCAATATAAGGCAGCACGTTGAATCCGAACTTGTTCTAAATAGGACGTTTGTTAAAACAGACACCCACGTTGGCTTATACTAATAGTTCAGATATGATGTTGTTCTACACCATAGACACTCATCATTGTAGTGTGGGAGTCGTAGTTACACAGGACTACTAGACTAAGAGTCCGTACTTCAGCATCACTCCGTCACCTTATTTGTCAGACTTTCTTTAAATATATTTTAAAATATACAGTTCCTGCTCTGTCATTTTTTTTCCTTTTCTCTGTGGGCTTCATTATCAGGGATAGGTCTTTAGCTTGATTCTTACTTACCATTGCTGTAGTACCTTCAATAACATGTGAGGATCTCAAAGCATTTCACAAACATTAACTGTTTACAACACACCTGAGATAGATAAGATAAAAAAGTGTCATGGGTCCTTGTTTGTATAAAATGGATATTAAAGGTCTCTTAACTGCCTTCATTAAAGATAGAAGACCAAATCCTACTTGAGTGAGTCAGTGAATAGAATTTATCCCAATGCCTTATTTTATAGGAAGGTTCACATCCTTGCAAATTTATTTTTTTAAATTCTGACCTTATGGTATATTGAAGGTGATAGAAAACCAGTTTGGGCCTTTTCTTTTTTGGGAGCCATATTGAAATTTCTTTGAGAATTAATAAAATCTTATGAATTCTGACAAGGAGCAAGACTTCTCAGTGCTCTTCAGGTAAGTGAGTAGGAAGTGAGTAGTCCCATTGAGTTCAGTTACTTCTGGAATAAAATTACTTCTATGCAGCAATAGAGAGGGCTCCCAAAGTCCTTTACAAACTTTACCAACTGGTTTAAAAAAAAACCCTAAATCTAGGAATTACTTTGCCTATACCTACCATTCAGCAACCAGTGAAATGCAGCAATTGCAACACACTGCGACAGTATGCATCAGTTTACGAAAAGGAGTGAGTAATATTTTAGGCTACCATGTGAAAGATCCAGATTCATTAAGCTCAGACCCCCCTCCTTCCATTGATAAAGCTGGTGTGGATTGTATAGAAGTATGGGTAGGTGTGGAAGAGGAGATTTGATAATGCTAAAGTGTCTTAGATCTGCTACAGCCTCTTCACAATTATGCCAGCTCTTACTTGGACTGATCACTCAGAGCTACTGGGGCACAGACCCTTTGTGCTGACCCTCACATTCCTAACCAAGTCCCCTCAAAAGAGGAAAAAACAAAGCCCTTGACTTTAATTGAAAGGATCATACACTTTTTGAAACATGCTACGAGATTTTCACAACACCATCCTGCTCTGCTAAGGACTTTAACTCCATCCCTGCTCATCTCTTCAGCCAACTAGCTGCTTGGATGTCTTGGACAGATAGACTCACTTCTACCA
The DNA here is from genome assembly GCF_016161935.1 of Mauremys reevesii. Lineage (NCBI taxonomy): Eukaryota > Metazoa > Chordata > Testudines > Geoemydidae > Mauremys > Mauremys reevesii. Next base: position 32,300,924 of record NC_052638.1, read on the forward strand.
TTTCAGCAGGAAGGGAAACCTCTTCAGCTTCACCCCACATAATTATCAGTGGCAGCCTGTTGGCATACCCTACCCCAGTTTCTCTCGGTACATGGGACTTAGAGTATGTTCTCTCTTCCCCCACCTGCCTCTGCTAAGCATATCACCTTCTAGTCTCTTTGATAGCAGACAAGCCAGAGTGGTAGGAGGAGATAAGGGACCACACTAAATGGACTCCCAGACAGGAAGACAGAGAGCACAAGGCCCTACAGGAAAAGGTTACAACTTCAGTCCCTTAAATTTCTCAAAACTGCTTCTCTCCCCGATCATGGATAGAAAACTTCAAGAGCAACTTGGGATGGGAGAGAAGGAATCGCAGGTTTGGCGGGGGTAGGAAAAGTCTGATCTGTACAGGAGATCACAATTACTATCCATATGATACTATAGTTTAATACTAATAGATGTTAACTCGCTCACTTTGTCTCTACCCACCTTCTGTCTCTCATATCCCGGGACCAACATGGCTACAAGAATGCAAAAAAAAAAAGTCCGAAATATTGCTAAAGAACGGATGAACTTAGTTCTTACTGCTATGATCATACCAGAGAAATCCTATTTTCAGACCATCACTTCATGGCAAAATATTTCAATTAAAAAGAAATTAAGAACAAAACATTCCACCTGATTGTTGCCCATTGGCACATATGTTGATGAAGTCAATGCTGCAAGATTTATTCTTTCAGACCTAGTTTACTTTTTATGCCATAGGATTGTGAAGCTGTCACAAGTATAGCCAACATTAAGTTTTCAAATAAATATGCTATATTTAAAAAAACAAAACAATTGAATATTTTGAAATACAGCGATGCTTTGTGTTTTGAGGGCGTTTTTCAATGTGTTTTGTAGGTTTCTAACAATAACAGAAAGTTGTTTGATAGCCTTTATATCATTTGTTTATTTTTGAACAATTAAACCTTTCTTATTCATTTTCTGGGACAAAGCCAGAAGTGAGACTCATTTATTCACGATATTAACCTGCTCCTCCTACATCATAACATACCTCTTATGGTGAATTCCTCTTGCATATCATATGTGTTCTTCTGTACACAAGTGATTGGAGGTAAAAAGCCATCAAATTTTCCTTGCATCATTTATAACAGTGGTTCTCAACCAAGGGTTCACAGGTCTTCCAGGCGGTACATCAACTCATCTAGATGTTTGCCTAGTTTTACAACAGGCTACATAAAAAGCACTAGAGAAGTCAGCACAAACTAAAATGTCATGCATTGACTAGTTTATATTGCTCTATATACTATACACTGAAATGTGGTACAATATTTATATTCAAGTTGATTTATTTTATAATTATGATAAAAATGGGAAAGTAAGCAATTGTTCAGTAATAGCGTATCTGTGACACTTCTTTGTCTGATTTTGTAAGCAAGTAGTTTTTAAGTGAGATGAAACTTGGGTGTATGCAAGACAAATCAGACTCCTGAAAGGGGTACAGTAATCTGGAAGGGTTGAGATCTCTAAAGCATTCTATCAGTTTCCTTGTGTCTCACCAACCCTCTACCCCTGCTTAAAATACATCTCAAAACCCATCTGTCCATGATCTGACAATCATTGGCCAATTTCCCATAATGGTGATCTCTTTATGAATCCTTCACATCTCTTCTGACAAACACCAAGAACGACTGATTTAAAACATCTACATGAATATTAATTTTCTATCAGATTTAAGACTAAGGTATAGTTTGCCCATTAATTAAAATTATATATATATGTGTGTGTGTGTGTGTGTGTGTAGAGAGAGAGATATATATAAGAGAGAGAGCATATAGAGTTCCCAACCTTTACTTGACTTAATATTTATAAAGAAATTTGAAAATATAAAGACCTGCGTATGATAAATACTATGCAGATTTTGTGCATCTTGGAGCAGAGAGCATGGGGACGGAGTCTGGTCCTCCATTATACTAAGGCTTTTTTATGCCATTCTGCTCATGTAAAGGAGTTGGAAATCCACCCTCCCCCTGCCCCCAAGGCACCTTGTACAATGGGGAGCTTCATCTGCTCTTGTAGGACTGCCATTGCAGCCCTACATCAGACCCCCTCCGCAGATCCTGGTGTGGAGGGTGGGCCTAAACCAGAAATTGGGAGGGAGGGATGGGGTAAGAAGAGGGCATGGCTTGAACAAACTGTGCTCTGGCTGTTCTCTTCTTTCCATTGCCCCCACCGGCCACGAGAACCTGAGTGTACATTAGAGCAGTCTTGGCCCTGCTCCAATGGACATCGGAGTCCATGTGAACCATGCAAATATGGAAGCAAAAAAGTGGGTTAAAGCTGACAAACTGAGTATCAGGCCTCATGTCTGTATTCTTTCTGTAAAGTGTCATAAACACTATAACCATCTATATACATTTTAAACATAAATAATATTTCTTACATCATTAATCATTTAGTGCAAATAGTTGGCTCTCTGTCCCTCTGGAAATCTTGTATGATTTGAGGGCAGAATACTGTAGCACTGAGGAGAGATCGATAGTAGAATTCAATATAATTTTAAATGACCAAAAAGCCTTACACAGTTAGGACATCCCTACCTGAGTAATCACATTCTTTCCCTCTACCATACAGCCACAGTTGTAGTCAATGGTGGTGCTCTGGCTGGAGCTTCCTTGATATGTAAGATTAGAAAGGGCCCCTTGACTTTGTAATATACTTGAGGGAAAATAAAAGCAACAAAGAATCCTGTGGCACCTTATAGACTAACAGGCGTTTTGCAGTATGAGCTTTTGTGGGTGAATACCCACTTCTTCGGATGCAAGTCTTGCATCCGAAGAAGTGGGTATTCACCCACGAAAGCTCATGCTGCAAAACGTCTGTTAGTCTATAAGGTGCCACAGGATTCTTTGTTGCTTTTACAGATCCAGACTAACACGGCTACCCCTCTGATACTTGAGGGAAAATAGACTTCGTCTGTTGGCTCTGGGGATGTATTGTAAAAGCTCATCTGTTTGGTTGTTCACTAGAGGTGATTGAGATTTGGGTGGGATGAGGATATTTACCTGGTGTGATTAGGATTTTGTGAGAGCTCAGGTAGGGAAATTCCAATTTTGTGGACTGGCACCTTTCGTGTGGAGCGAGGCTGTCACTGTGCTACTGCTTTTTTCCTCTTCATTGCAATGCATTTTTAATTATCTGTCAAGGGAGCCTAGAACTTGGGATAGGTGCTTTATTTTTTTAATCTGGGGATTTTGAAATCAAAATAAATAAATAAATAGATGGCAAGTCTGTCATGACTGATATAAAGTAGAAGGAAGCCTAACTATTAAAATAATTAGCACACCTAGACAGAAAGGAAGAAGGAGCTCTGTGTCATGTATGATAGTTCTTCTCTACTCATTTCACTCCCCCAGTCTTCTAATTCTGATGTAATTCAAATAGACTGGTAATTATATTGAATGATATATCATTGCATAGCTATTTAATAAAAGTTTTGTGGTGCTCTTCAGCGCAGTCAGGATTTTAATTTTTTTACTAAAATATGGTACCTCACTGAGCTTTTATCACTTAGCAAAGATTGGAGAGAGCTCAAAAATGAGACATCTTTTAAGTCCCTCCCCCCCACAGCCCCACTCCAGGAATGAATACAAGAATAAAAAACCTTTACGAAAGCTGGACATCTCTCAGAACACAAATAAAACTCCTTCCCATAAAAACAGACTGGTGAAGTGCCTGTTAACATTGTATATTGTTACTGAATATGATGAGCAGAAATGTATTTTGGGGAGATGACCAGATGCCTATAATTCTGGGGCAGAAGCAAATAATTATAGGAAGAATGAATGTGGGGGGGAGGGAGAAGGGAGGGGTAGATAGAAATAAATGTTTGGCCTCATCGTATTTGTCAGATGATCTGTAATCAAATAGTTTGCACTAGCATAACCCAATTTTATCCTTCTCAAACTGAAAAGTTACTTAGGTAAATGCTTTTGTAGAATTTAAAAAGCAACAAAAAATTTTCACTAAAGACCATTAAGCGGCCTCAAGCCCCACGTTTCAGTGTTCATCATTTGTACCGATTATAGTGTGACAGCTCTTGAGTTTCCAATGATAACAGCCATCTGACTTGATCTGAGTTCAATGGATTTTCACTAAAATAGAATCATCGCCTTTGTGATGGATAGAAAAAGTAAAGCAATACATCCTGATAAATGCTTTGGCTTTTTTTCCCCTTCCCTTACTGTGACCTTGTACAATCTATACGTGAGCAAAGCTGAGCCCTGGCCACTGCTGCAACGCATCAGGACTTTGAAATTTAAGTAGCTCTGAAACCCATCAATGGGGTGAAGGGGGAATGGCCTGAGAAAGCAATGGATCATGCTTAGAGGACTCACAGGGAAACAGGGTAAGCTGAAGGTCAATACGCAGACATGTCCTGAAGGAACAGCTCAGACACTCATTCACATTCACATCTCAAAGCCATTGCTGCTGTAGCACTGTGAGGAAAGATCAGTAGGCGAGTAAAATAAAACAAGAATTTCAGAGCATATAATTTCTTCTCGGAAGCCAATGGTAACAAAGGTACAGTATAAAATAGCTGTTACCTATAGTGGAGGTGCAGAGCCCTAATCGTCCCATCTGAGTTCCAGGGCGCATAACACAACAGAATCACTTTGAGAACAACTGCAGGGTAATGAAAACAAAGTTTATAAGTCCTGGTAATTGTGAGGAGCATTTAACATTTTTAATATGTCATTGATGGTTTGTAACAGAGTATTCAGCAGGGCATGAAAGTGAGCTAAACTAGAAAGGACACTGTCTGAATCCATGCACAGGCAGACATATAATTAAAGGCCTTTATACTTCGTAAATTAGACGTATTAATTAATATAATTGTGATGAAAAGTTTTTCATAAGTTTCCAGTCACATTCTCATTGGTTTTGATATTTTTTTTAAAGATGCATGCTGCCAGATACAGATTAGCCTGGCTATCGTGCGCTTTTAAATAAATAAATAAATAAATAAAATTAGTACACACATTTGAACCCTCAGTTACCATGCCTAAAGCAGAAATTGCCGAACAAGTCAAGAGGCTTATTAGCATTTTATGTAAATTAGTTATTACTGTTCTCCACTTCCTTAATTATCCATGTTATTTCAATACAACCCTTTCTTTGATGTCCCAATTCTATATTTAAATAGTGCAAGATTTCTATCATATCCTCCCGCTGAGGTTTGTTCCATGCAAAAAACATGCCAGGAGCAGCTATTTTAGAGACTACTGGGAAATGTTTAATTGGTTAATCCCATTTGAGTTATGAGGGTGTATTGCCATGCACAGAAAATCAGAAACATGTAAAGTACTGGTTAGGAGAAGTTTACTAACACTTGCAAGACTTCCCCTGAAATTTAGACCTGAAGACATTTCATTTCTTAGATATCCAATGGGAAATGATTCAAAGGAAAATCCTTCAAACTTCTCTGAAATGTGCTAACTAAAATATTTTGAATTAAAGTCATTATTTTGATTCTTGTATTGCAAAGGTGGACCCTCTTTAGTTCAAATGTAATGATAAAGTGACAGTGAGAAGAGAACAATATTTCAACAAACTTCCCCTCCCCAAACCTTAGCAGTTATGTATGACTCGGGCAGAACCTGCCGTTCCAAATAAATGACTGCATTTCACAGGTTAGCATGTTGTGAATTTCTCACAGTTGTCTTTGTACATATTAATCTTGTCCATTATAGCGTTTGATAGTTGCTCATTATAATTAATTCTGCAGAAATGGGTGCTTTGCAGAAATTTGAAAATTACAGTACTGCATCCAACTTCCCTGCTTTAGACTTCAGGGCAAGGTATTGGCAAGTATCTTGTCTCTTATCTTAAGCAATTAATAGTTTAATCTCCTTTTCATTTTATTTTTTAAAATACATTTAAAATGTTTGTAGCAAAAGGCGCCAGCTACATTTAATAAATGCTAATTTCCACGTTTGTTGAAAATTGACAACTAGCATTATATAATGGCACAATTGTTAAGAAATATCTAAAAAGTACAGCCATGCAATAGTGCTCACTAGAATAAGTTGTTTAATGAATCAAAGTAGGTAAAGAAAGGAATAGTTAATTTTTTTATTTTATTTTTTACATTTTAATCATCGTTGTGTTCTTCTTGTGGATAAAGTGATTGAGTGTTTTCCCAAACTAAGGTTCAAATTGTTCAGTTAGAAGCATTGGGTTACAAGCTTTCTCATATTTGCAGTTTCTGTAAACACCTCTCCCACTTACAGAAATAGGTTAACTTATTAAAAAGCCTCTGCCAGAAGTGTGGATTGCTGAGTTTCCATCATTGGGAAGTACATTGTTCCAATTCTGAAATTATACAGTCTAAAATCATCATCATGTATTTTCATCAGGATGAAATATCGGGAGCTCTGCTTAGTGCAAGGTTTTATTAATGATGTGCTGTCAGAAGCTGGATGCTCTGCATATTTGCATATTAAACAGCTGAGTGAAGAAACATTCCTTTTATTGCTGCAGGGAATAAATCAGTTTAAAGCAAGTTCTCATCATTTATACTCCTTTCAGCTAAGTCTTCTTTTATTGAAATAAATTGTTGAAGTGCTTTGCTCATTCTTTGAATACTGATGAAATTTACCTTGATAGGGCCTCAGGAAAAATAATATTTTCTTAAAGGTGCAGTGTTGTTCTTTATCTAAATAGAACTTTCAGAAATTATCTACAAGAGAATTTGTGAATGTCAAGCAAAATGAGAACTTTTCTAGGCCATACAATGATTTAAGATGTTCTTGTGTATCTTTATAGTTTGCTCCAAGCGGAAAAATCCACCATGAGAAATACTGTGCTTCTATTTTGATTTTATATATTGATTGCTGTTTCAGTAAAAGGCTTCTTATTAGGACATACTACTTTGCATTTCAGGATTAACATCAACTTCTGTTGTCTGTTGGTGGCAACGTGAGTTTAGAAGTCTGTTGCCTGGATGGAATAGAACAAAGTCAGTAACAAAGGGGGAAAAAACGTTTGCAGATTGTTTCCTGCTCTTCCATTGTGCGTGAAATGAAACACAGAAATGTGTCATATCCTAACAAGAAGCCTGGATTCCCCAAATTTATGTAAATAAATCATTTTGAAATCACAGTAGGTTAAAAGATGATAAAGAAAAGATTTAATAGACTGTTATTTTCAGGAAAGGACCAGAAGACAGCAATAGATACATAATCATTAAAATTAAGTGAAAGGATTGTATGTAGCTGGACAGAGATTTTGCTTGTTGAATTGAAATAGAGTTCTTCAAATTGCACTCTGCAAAGTCACACTCTTGGAATGTGCCGACTTTGTGGACATGGAACCTTCTAGTAGCAATAACTGTTGCAGATGCCTCACCTCTCCCGTCCTGTCACTAGCACTCACACTAGTCAGGGGCGTAGCCCTGGGGGCGGGGAGGCGAGTTGGTGCTGTTGCTGCCTCAGTTCCTTCCAACCACTGCAGCATTAGGACGTGAACCACCTTACATCTATTTTTCTCTGTGCCCTAAAAAAAATAGTATAGTAATACTTTAGTTTGTGACAGCCATTCAGAACACTTGTCTGGAGCCCTGGGTCTCCTCATAAACAAGCAAAAATAATTTCTCATTCCCTCTAGAAAGATTCCTTTCATAGAGGTGATATTCAACTGTCAAATCAAGGGCTTGTCTGCTGGAACGGAGGTTTTTGAAAATAGCGGATTCTATATATTCACTCATGATACAGCCAGTTCAAACAATAGGGTTTTTTTCCTGAAGCTTCTGGGACTATTGGCATTGACGACATATGTAACCCCCTATGCGAGACTGAGAATGAGACCTCTTTAGCACTGGGTTCTGAAGAATTTCAGTCCCACTATAGACACCATACCGAAGAGGATTACAATACCGCAAAAAAAAAATCCATTAATTCTCTAACATGGTGGCTACTTATCCAGAATGTTCTCAAGGGAGTGTTATTCAACTGATCTCAGCCCAAGTTAACAGTAACCGCGGATGCATCCAAGATAGACTGGGATGCACATCTTCACACCAAGGTTGTAAGGGGCCTTTGGAGTCTGTCCCAATTACACATTAATGTATTGGAGTTATGGGCAACCTGTTTGGCACCCAAAGCATTTCTCCCACAAATACACAATACAGTTATCCAAATTGGCATGGACAACATGGTGGCAGTTTATTATGTAAACAATCGAAGGACTCATTCCATCCAGCTGTGCAACTCCACTACGTGGAGAAAAATCTACACTTTTGCATCTCACTGTGCACTAGATTTGGAATCCGGATCCGATCCTCATTTTGGCAGGGCAGTACTTCAGTCATTGTTCAATTAGGGCTCCCTAACTCCTTCCTTATTGAGGTAGTGCTCGCAATAATTTCCCAAGAGTGAGAATATGCACAAGGCACTTGAAGAAATCGAAGTTACTGACTTGTAACTGCAGTTCTTTGAGATGCATTCTGCATGTTCAGACTCCCTGCCCACCTTCCCTGCTTCTGCATAGTCCTAATTGTATGATTATTTGATATTCCGCTTTAGCATTTGGAAGGAACTGAGGTAGCAATGGTACCAACACCTCCACCCAAGGTCACGCCCTGACCAGTGCAAGCATTAGAAACAGGATGGGAGGGATGAGGCGCCTCCAACAGGCACTGCTACTAGAAGGTTCCACCAGCCTAGTTTTACCAGGTCAGTGCATCCCAAGAGTATGAGCATGCAGAGTACGTCTCGAAGAACTCCAATTACATGTAAATAACCTCCATATATCCATTGAAAACCAAAAATATTGAGAGAATCCAGCAATGAAACTCTCAGGAATACCTGTTTCTCAGCTGATGTGCTGTTGAGTGATATTTTATTTAAAGGCTACTTTATTCCATAGGCCTGGAATGGAGCCTGTGTTATCAGAGAAATATGCTCAAAGAAATTATCAAAGGAAAAAGTAATACTGTTTGTATTCCCATTTTTTATCTTAAAAGGTTAACAGCATCAAACCATTATATGCCTTTTTTTTATGTCACACAAAGTATTGTTACAATATAAATCATTAGTGACCAGAGCTTCTTGTTTTTAAGTGGAAAATGAACATTTAATAACATGAAACTAATGTCAAAACATCCTCTCTTACATTATTGCCAAGTGAACTATAGCTTTTCCTTTATGTTTTAGTTTTGGAGGCAGGGTTTAGCAAGAGTATTTTCAGATTTTTAAAAAATAGTGATACATTGCAGCTGTAGTTTATTTTAATTGGACAGCACTAAGTGAGCTGACTTTATGATAACAGCGGAGCCAGCGGCAAATGGCTACATGTTCACTTTAAAGCTTATACAGAAGAAAATCAAATCCTTGAAACTAAATTCATAAGGAATCAAAATGGAGTTACTTCTGGGTCACATATATATGCATTTGTCTCTCTAAATGCCATCAGTGTCACTCTATCCTCAAGGTGGCTATCTCCTAAGGTTAACTTTACACAACCTTTATACTCACCGTCTCATTATTAAAATCCTGATATTAAAGATAACTTGTTTTGGTATTAATTGTTTAAATTGTATTTATTTAGTGATTTTTGCAAGATATGATGAGTACAGTTACATAATCTTCAAATACAGGATATACTGTTAGAGCTGGAAATCCTGGAAATACTTTTATCCTTCGAGGTTTATTTGCTGACATTCTGAAGTATTGTCCCAATAAAAAGGAGGTTGCATCTTTGATTTCTTTATTATACAAAAATATAAAAAGGAGCCTTACTTAATGTAAAGTGCTTGTTGAAGTCGCATACAATTTTTGTGTGTATGATTGAATAGTATATCTGGCAAAATGCACTTTCTGAAATTTGGATTAGAGAGGTAATGTGGTTAGACCTATTTTACTTCACAGAAGAGTTGTCAGGCTTAATTAATAATGCTGCGGCTATGTGCAGTGCGGGTTCTGTGCCAATATAGCTCATTGCTATTAGCATGGAAATACCCTCACGGTGTCTCAAGTTGGCCCGAAAAACAGAAGCATCCAGAAACACTAGTCACTTTTGAAAATGTTGGTCATACAACATATGGAGGAATCACCAAGATACATGCATAGCAAGAGTAACTAGCCATGTGATGTTACTGTAACCACCCCCCATGCGCGCGCACACACTTTTCACCTACTTTCCCCTCTTTATTCACTTTGTTATTTCTCAGCTATTAGAATAGAAGATCCTCAGAGCAGAGAACATGCATATTGCCTGGATCACTCTGGGTGTCATGAAAACGAAAAATAACCTCATAGTATGTCAAATAAAATTCAAATTGCAGCTGGGAAAAAAATTTCATCTAAAATTTCTTCAACACAGCTCTAATACAAATCGCCATAATTTTTCTTCTCCTAGCCCACTGCTGACTCTTGCTTCCTAACCTCAGACAGGATTCCAGCCCCTCTTCCTAACCACACAACTCCTTTCCAACCCTGAAGATGCTCCTTCACCTCTCGTTTCTCTGTCTTACCCTCAGCGACCTCTATTTTTGGTTGTATTGATTTTGGGGTTGGGAGTATTCTGAGATGTCATTTTTGCTGAATATTTCTTGTCCTGCTTTATTAAAACTGATACTAAAGGACTGAAGCAGCTTTGATATGGTGTAGAGTTCATTGTCATTTAAATCATGGATGTTTGAAGACAGTAGTCAGCTTGGCACTGAATAAGCTTGAGATGGATTTCAGCAGAGTTACGTGAGAATACAGTGGGATAGCTGTCTGAACATGTGTGTAGCTAAAATTGCTTGGGCTTCATATTTGAGCATTGCTTTATTTTCCAAACAAATTTCTGCTTTCCTAAATATTAGTAGGAATGTGATATTGTCCGAGGGATAAAAATAGTTATCAAGTTTGTGATATTGACTTCAAAGTTCTGGCAATGTCTTTTGTTAAATGTCTTTTTCGAACTGTTGTCAGACACAACAAGCCCTACTTTCTTGTTAAAAGCTCACGTTTCTTTCTTGTGACAGCACCAAGATTTGAGCAGCTAGAGAGAGAGTTCATAGGAGGCCCCATTCCCATTGTATTTACAAGGTTCTCGTGTAACTGAAAATACTCTGACTCAGAAAATCTCTGACCATGTTTCTTTCACTTAGCTCAAGCATCTTTTACTCTAAACAAACACAAAATGAAATAACGTATGGCGAGCAACTCCTTTCTCTCTGTACCATGAGAATAGTCCTGAATCTCTTTAAGAGTGTGAGCATAGGTAGAGTCAGGGGCACCTGACCCCTGAGTGCGGTCAGGCACTGCCAGTTGGGATTCTTAAGCTCTTGCTCGAAGTTGACCCTCCCCTGTGCCCCTTTCCTCCCACCTCCCAAAACACCCCTGCATCATTCTTTAGCTTGGTAGGATCCCTACCTAGCACAGTAATGTGGCAAGATGTGACAGAGCTTGTACCATCTTGTCACACCGTTCAAACTATGAGCTGGTGGAGTACACCGTGCTTGTTGCCTATGAGGCCCATGGCAGTTGGGGTGATCAGCACTGATTTATACCCTTAATTCTCCCTTTCAGCAACAATCCAAGCCTTCTACCTTAACCACTTTTTTATTCCATGCTGCTCTTAAGTGAAACAATCCATTAATCCATAAGAATTGTAGTATGTGGGGCAGATATATTTTTAAAATGTATTTATAATTGAAAACTTGCTATGCTTATGTGTAGCGATAGACATAACAGATGCATTATTTTATAAACGTGCATACTGGAATTGATTTTCAAGCCTAGATAGGTGAACATGCTTTGTGTGTGCACTGCTTCTATAATTGAATAATTTCTAACATCACCGGTGATCTAATACTGTACAATGCACATTTCATTAAGCAATATCTGTTTGTCACACCACACCCAATCCATAAGTTCAAGTTCATTCTTGGACTTACTTTAATAACACTCACAGGAGGTTGAAATTCAATAAACATCTTCTAATGGATTCTTAGTTCATAAAAAGTATTAATGATATGACTTTTTTTAAGTAAGTGAGAGTGCTCCAGAATTTAATTCATTGCTTTGAAACCTCATAAAATTGATACTGAGAGGCAGAGTTATTTCCTGAGCTGCTTTCTTTAAAAAAGTGCAACAAAACCTAGACAGCAGCAGTAATTACCATGATAAGAAAATTTAATTATAAAAACCAAAAGTTGGGAGTTTGGATTGAGAATCTGATCACTAATCCTTCATTTTGTGTGTATTCAGAAAGCAAGAACTAGCTTGTTGATTACCTATATGAGCTTTTACAAGTAAGGAAATGAACGCAGGCATTATGGCAGTTATCTGCTATATCTTCCCTCTTTTATGAGACCTGATGGTATTTAGGCAGGTAGTTTTGTCACTAAGTTCAGCTTTCTTCAAGTATAAATTCATTCTTTCAAACAGAGGAACTTCAAAAAGCCATAAAATCTGTTGTAAATGAATAAAGCTGTGAACCTGATGCACGTGCATAATGCTGCTATAAAAGTTTTATAGTAAATTAGTTGGACCATGATTAAGCCAATTCAATCTTTGATACTAGTATATTTGGCAATCAGAAGGGTTTTTAGCAGGAAGGAGCTGGAGCAGTATACCTTTGCTGGTTAATGATAATTGCAAAATATTAGCCAAAATACTGGTCTATAAGGTTGATATATCTCCTCCTTTATGAATCAAGTACTGTCTAGTATGACCAGGTCGCAGGCAGGCAGAAATAAACAGGAAGGGCCCCGGTCTCAAGCAATACTATGGTACTAACTGTTCTTCATGTGTTCCAGTCATGTGCAGCTTGGTAGGGGAAACCATGTCAAACAAATCTGCCAGGGAGCTGGGTTAATCATCTGATTAAAATAAGCACTTTAAATTACCGCTAGACTACAGCTCAGACGTGAGACTCTTAACCACTGCAATGGTGGGCACCCATATGCTACTCCCTGATGTTCAAAGCCATTTCTTCTTCCAGATTCACAGTACATAAGTCGACCTCCCTGCACTCCTGCATCTGGCAGCCTGTTGACCAGAAGAGTATTTTTGAATGTAGGCTAGTAGTAGCAGTGATAAGTATTTTTATTCCAAGTAGAGGGTTGCTCTGGTCTAATATTAAAGCCCACCCAAAACTGACTATGTCACAGCCAATCTGAAGTGAACCAGGCCCAAGAGCCATGAGTTGTTTTCATGCCCAACCTGAACTCAACACTTGTAGATGGAGCCCGTTGGATTAGGAGCATGCTAAGGTGTTCCCTCCCAGGCCTGCAGGGGCCACTGTGGTATGGAGAGGGTAGGATTCCTAATCACTGCATTGTCAGCACCGCCCCCCTCGCCCCACAAGCCAGTCAGGAAGCAGCTGGGATAGGACTATAGTTGCAGTCAGTGGGGAAGGGGGTATCTCATCAATATCTGCTTCCCATCCAGCCAATGGGAAGAGGCAGGTGGCAACACTGACAATGCAGCGAGTAGAGGCCCAGTGCAGCCTGCCCCACAGTGGCCTCTGCTGGCCTGGGGAGGCACCAGAGCACAAAACAGGCCACTGAGTCCTGAGATACTTCCTTGGAACTCAGCCTGAACCCAATCCAAGCTGAGATTGTCAAATTGTTTTCTTACCCATCCCGAACCCGACACATGAAGTCAGATTCCATTGAATTTGGGTTGAGAGTACATAAGAGTACAAAAAAGGCAGAGACATTCAATAAATATTTCTGTTCTCTATTGGGAAAAAGACAGATAATATAGTCCCATCATATGGTGATTGTAACATTCTTTCCAATCCGCTAGTATCTCTGGTGGGTATTAAACGGCAGCTGCTAAAGTTAGAAAATTTTAGATCAGTAGGTCCAGATAATATGCATCCAAGGATTTTAAAAGAGCTGGCTGAGGAGCTCACTGGATAGTTAATGTTGATTTTCAATAAGTCTTGGAGCATTGGAGACTTTCCAGAAGACTGGAAGAAACCTAATGTTGTATCCATTTTTTAAAAAGATTAAACAGGATGACATGGGTAATTATAGGCCTGTCAGCCTGACATCAATCCCCAGCAAGATAACAGAGTGTCTGATACAGGACTCAATTAATAAAGAATTAAAGGAGGATAATATAATTAATGCAAATCAGCATGCATTTATGGAAAATAGATCCAGTCAAACTAACTTTATATCTTTTTTTGATGAGATCACAAGTTTGGTTGATAAAGATAATAGGGTTGATGAATACTTAGACTTCTTTAAGGTGTTTGACTTGGTACTGCATGACATTTTGATTAAAAATCTGGAACAATATAAAATTAACATGGCACGCATTAAATGGCTTAAAAACTGGCTGTTCAATTGGTCTCAAATGTAATTGTAAATGGGGAACCATCATTGAACAGGTGTGTTTCCAGTGCAGTTCCACAGGGATGGGTTCTTGGCCCTATACTATTTAACATTTTTATTAATGACCTGAAAGAAAACATAAAATCATCCCCAATAATTTTTGTGCCATCTGCAAACTTTGAGGAAGTGGTAAATAATGAAGATTCAGAGCAATTTGTAAAATAGTTGCAAGCAAACAATATGTGTTTTAGTGTGGCTAAATGGAAATTTATACCTCTAGGAACAAAGAATGTAGGCCAGACACACAGGATGGGGGACTCTATGCTGGGAAGCAGTGACTCTGAAAAAGATTTGGGGTCGTGGTGGCTAAATGAGCTGAACATGAGCTCCCAGTTTGATGCTGTGGCCAAAAGAGCTAATGCAATCTCAAGTAGCAGTAGAGAGGTTTTTTTACCTCTGTATTTGGCACTGATGGAAACCTGCCCATTTTTGGTGCTCGCAATTCAAGGAGGATGTTGATAAATTGTAGAGGGTTCAGAGAAAAGCCACAAGAATAACTGAAGGACTAGACAACCAGTCTTATAGTGACAGACTGGAAAGCTCAATATATTTAGCTTAAAAAAGAGAAGGTTAAGGGGTGACTTGATTACAGTTTATAAGTACCTACCTAGGGAACAAATATTTAATAATAAGCTCTTCAATCTAGCAGAGGAAGGTATAACAAGATCCAATGGCTGGAAGTTGAACCTAGACAAATTCAGACTAGAAATAAGGTGTACATTTTTAACAGAGTAATTAACCATTGGAACAATTTACCACAGATTGTGATGGCTTCTCCATCACTGACAATTTTTAAACCAAAATTAGATGTTTTATTATAAAATATCTGCTCCAGGAATCATTTTGGGGAAGTTCCATGGCCTGTGTCATAAAGGAGGTCAGACGAGATGTTCACAATGGTCCTTCTGTCCTTGGATCTATGAATCTATATCAGTATCTTAACGGTTAAAAAAAAATTACAGGAATGTTATAAATATCCCCAGCCGTATCACTAGAAACACAAGAAAGCCGGAGGTTAAGATTATATATCCAAACATGTTAAGGTAAGGAAATGCACACTTAAGGCACCAAAAAAAGTTGTCTGTCCTGCAGTGATTCCAGTCAGTAATCATACAATTATGATTAAGGTGTTTTAGTGTTTGTTAGATAGATAAGATTAGATAACATTTTACAGTCATTTTTCCTTCATGTTTGCTGTCAGTAAAGGTCAGAGTAGTGATAGAGTTTCCTCCTATGGGGTCACCATCTTTCCGATGGGCAGCTGGACTTCATTCCCAATGGAAACTTTAAAGAAAGGTAGTGACCATTTTGAATTCTTTATCAAATTCTCTGTGAAAGAATATTATTTGTCAGTCCCATCTGAGCAATATACTTTCCCATATGAAGAATAATGGCAAATAGATAAATTCTTCAACTACAGGCATTATACTAGATTTCAGTGAGCTGTAACTGTGTTGGAAGTTTGATGTCTGTGTTATTCCTTTACTTAGATCGTTTAAGATTAAAAAAATGGCATGATACAGTGTGCTAAATTTCTTAAAGGACCCATTTTTTAAAACTCTCAAACTAAGTGGTTACTTGTAAATCCTTAGAAAATTCATTCTGTACTCAAAGTAAGTGCTATTGTACTTAGCAACGTGATTGAACTACTGTTTTAAGTGCAAAACTCAACTTAAAAACTTAAATTTTGTAAAATGCAATTGGTACTTCCATAATAAAGGTAGAGGGGAAGTGTCATATAAAACTGTAATATAGTAGGCATGAAAATTGTATAGTAATACATAATATTGAATCCAATATTCTTTAAATAGTCAGTAAAGAAAAGGAAAATCTATGGTTCAATGTGTTAAAACTAGTGATTGTCTGTTAACAGTTAAAAGGGGAAGGTATGAGTTTCTGCTTACCTTAGATGAGGAAGATATTTTTATAACATCAGCTTGAGGTACGATATGTTTTAAAATAATTACAAATGTTTTATAAAAATGTGTTAGAAATGATCTTGTCAAAAGCTTAATAAAAAAACTGTTTGTTCTGTTGTTGCTGATTGTTCTTTTTCTGCTGATACGTATTTTCATTAACATAAGGAAAACCAGACATGTATTAACTTTATAACAAGGAGGATATATGTGTGTCAATATACGTGTATGTGTGTATACATACATACAAGCTTGATTTTTCCACTTGTCTGCTTGTGTATCTGTCTAAAGTGCAAGTAGACATGTTGAGAAATCAAGCTTGCTTTAGGAAAAAATAAAAAAAGGGACATTGTCCTTTTTTTTTATTGTATGTCACAAATCAACATGGAGCAAGGCTGTTGAAATCAATTTCACAGTCTATAATTCCAGTTGCATAAGTCAAAAATCAAGTTCTATGATCTTAGCACCTCTTGCTGCTCCTTAGTCTTGCCAATTTATAGTCAGTTTGATTGTTTTTTACCCCAGTAGACATTCTTTGAGTTTCTTATTTCCAACGTTTTCTTATTATTGAGCATCATAGGAAAAAGAACTGAAGTGAATTGAAGTGGCACTGTTTAGTTCATAGAGGAGAAGTAGAGAGAGTACATGAGAGGTGTAGACAGTAATGAATGACACAGAGAGCATAAATCAGGCACTCATGTGGTCATTATTTTAAGGCCATAAGGGACTATTGTGATCATTTAGACCAGCAGTTCCCAAAACATTTTTGTTGAGCCCCCTTCATAGATTCATGTCCCATGTGCGCCCCCTCTTTCTAAGGGGGCAAGAGGGAGGAGTGCCCTTTATCCATAGGGGCCAGGGTCAGAGGGAGGTGTGCCCTGTACCCACATGGGGGGGATAGGTGCCAGGTACCCACAAGGGCTGGAGTGGGGCGTACTCACCAAGTGGCAATTAAGGAAACTTACCACTTCCTGCAGCAGTTGGGCAGCATTGGCTGCTGGGACCCAGTTCCCTGCCCATTTCGCTCCCCACTCTTTCCCCTTTTGTTCAGGGGAAATGCATGGGGCTGCACCAAAGGGCAGGGTTCAGATGGGGAGCAGAAGATTGCATCTTGGGACTACTAACTGAACAGGCTGAACAGAGCCTCCTCATCCCAACTCTGGCCCTTCAGCGCAGCCTCCTCAAGTCCTCACACTGCCCAATAACTTTGTATTCCCTGGGGGTGCTTGCCCCACAGTTTGGGAACCTGTGATTTAGACAAACTTCTTCTGTAACACAGGGTATAAATTTTTTTTTTCTCACAAGAACAAAAGGAACAGTGAAAAAAAAAAAAAAAACCTGTGGGAGTCATTTGCCACAAGAAGTCAGTGAGAGTGTGTGTTGCAAAATTCAAAAGAAAGTTACTTAATAAGGATTATTTTAAAACCAACCCTCATATGTCAGAATAATTTTTGAGTTAAGGAGAAATTTCTCTTGTGGGCAGCTTATTCCATAACTATTCACTTCAGGGTTTTGTACATCTTCCCTAGAAGATACATCACCTGTACTAGATGGAACCTTGATCTGGTCCAATATGGCATTACCTATGTTCTTATGCATGGCTAGCCTTCGGGCCTTCTCTCTGTGTGTTAAAAGCCACATAATGTCATTTATATTGGTCCCAGCTACCCATGGATATCACTTTTTTCTTTTCTGTGTGTGTTGTGTGTGTTGTGATCTCAATACATCAGATCATCCAGATTTCTTTTTTTTTTCAGTTTCAGTAGACTAAATGATACAACATCCACAGCCACCTTATTCTCAGGTGTCTCTTCTCTTCCATATATATAATTTTCTCTTTCTTTTTTTTCTTTCATCTTATATATATATGTGTGTGTTTTTTTTTTTTTAGAGGTTAGTTATTAAAAAAAAAAGTCCAGAATCTCTTCTTTGTATTATCTGTATCTCTCTTTCTCCTCTCTCAGCTTCTTTCCCTTCCCTTCACTCATATTTTTACCTTATGTCTCTCTCTTGTTTTCACCACATGATACTTTTTGGTTTGAATCTTTCTTCCTTACAAATATTTCCCACACTGTGCTCACTTCACTAGAAGAAGAATTAAAGAAAATAATATCACATATGAATTAATATGATTATTATTTTTATTTATTTATTAAGAAATTGAAGCTTGTAGGTTTGTATATAACAAGTCAGTAAGTAACCATCACTTCATAATTATTAATAATTTATTATATAATTTTAAAAATAATATAAAAAATAAATATATATATCAAAAATATATCATCAGTATTATATTTAACAGTATATTAAATGGCTGTCAGAAATGGCTCCATAGCCTTTATTTTCTCATCACATTTCTTGTGCCTCTTGGTTTGCTGGAACATTTCCTTTCCTCTAAATGTTACCTCCTATCAATTAATAATGTAATAAAAAAAAAAATAAAAAAATTCAAAAAATAAAAATAAGCATTTCTTCCTATCAGCACATGCAATATAAGCACAATTAAATGCAAAAAAAAAAAAAAAAAAAAAAACCCCAACAACAACAAAGAAAAAACCCGCTCTGAATATGCTTGGAGATAAACAGCCATGATGAAAAAGACACTCTCACATATAAGTGTAAGAAGCCACACTTTTGCTCTTAGCACACGTGTACTTTTAAACTGTGAAAATATGGAAACAAAAGGTTATGATTCATATGTCAACACTTAACTTTTTCATAAGAATTCTTTATTAGAATATCAAATACTGTGGCTTACTTCAGGTACTTCCCTAGATCTTGATTTAAACCACTAGTAGCACTCTAACTCTAGGAGCAGTGGATATTTTATCATGCACCTCTACTTGCTAGATCTAAATTCCTTACTTATGTCTTGTGATGGGTCCTTCAGTTTCTCATAAATTAATAAGGCACCTGTGAATATTTGCAAGCAGGTTTTAGAAGTCCTAGTCTGTTCCAATACAGGGACAGTAAAAAAGAGGACAGATAAAGCAAGTTATTTTTCCTTTAGAATGCTCTTCCAATATGAAGCAAAATATTATTAATCTAGACTGCCTGCTACTTTCATTTACCATGTAGCTGCTCATGGGATTACAGGCACAAAGGTTTCATAAATTTCAAATGAAATATGAACATTTGTTGTCAAAATACTGTTAAGCTATAAAAGCTCTGCTAGTAGTTGTCCTGCTTTTTTATTGTAACATTTATATCCATGGACATTAGTGTGTTCTTGGGTATGAAGGGGAATTTTTTCAACCCCACTATCAATTTTTTTCTTGATTATCATCCAGGTGACAGATATCAGAGCAGGGGATTGTAATATATAAGAGTTATACATATAACTCTTGCAGCTCCTCTCTGTGATTATGTGGCATTGCAAGGATCTTATCTAAGTAGGTATAACAGTCTATATACTGCCAGGGAAGGACAAAAGGGAACACTGTTTCACCCCCTTTTCAAAAGGATATGGCTACCTTATCTGCTTCCCCTCTTTCTCAGGAACTGGCCCTCTGTGTAGTATTCAGCCTGGTGGTGATATGATGACATGGAAGTTTTTGGCAGGCATGACAGAAATCAGGCAGAAAAATAGGGAAGGCGTTGTCTGTCTGCTTGTACAGGGGCTTAAGACCCAGTTTTTAAATACGGATGCTTAGAATTAAATACCAAGGCTCCAAATGAGAAACTGCTATGTATGCAAGTGACATGCTTATAAATAGTCCTGATGAAGTCAATAGGACAATTTATGTTGATAATACTATATGCGTACGTGTTTGTGGTATTAGCTAAATCCACATGTAGGCACCTAGTAAAGTATCTATAATGGGTGTATTTATGAGCCTAAATATGGATTTAAGTTTCTATTTTAGGCACCCAAATTAGAAAATTGGGTTCAGAGTGTCTTGTTAGCATAAAGACCAGCTTGCAGGATTTAGAAACTGTTACTAATCTGCGTACTACTTATAATAGTATAATAAATAAATGCTATTTGGAAATTCTGTTAGAAGATGGGAACATGTGGTTAAAATAGTCATCCATTCTTTGTCTAAGCCATAAGGAGGGTATATTTACCGTGAAAATGATTATGCCGTGTTAAAACTGTGTAATAGTAAGCAGACACTTTTCAGTGCTGATGGGTGAATTCTGGAAATGCTCTATTTATTTTCTCTCTATTGACTAGTTGCATTCAGGCAAGACTGCCAGTGCGTTGACTTGGAAAACAACTGAGACTGAACAATTTCAAACCATTGACATTATACTGCTTCATTTGTGAACTGCGTTGCTTCTGCATGCGCCAGTTACTTTTTTATGGCATGCTTGCATGTTTAGAAAGCTTTGAAAACCAAGAGAGAAGGAGTCTATCTTAAAAAAAAAAAAAAAAAAAAGCTGTCCATTTTATGCATTTTACATTATTGTGGCCACTGAATAAAAAAAAAAAAGACTGGCAATTAAAAAAAATAAAATCACCTAGCAATTTATAAATCTATTTGCATATATTCTAATATACTGTAAAAAGTTTATGCATTAGAAATATTCACCATGGAGAAATTGTAATCTCTTGAAACAGTATCATTTCAAGCATATTGCCTTCAATGCTGATTTTTGTAATGTATTCTGCAATGTAGACAATGTTAGAAAAATGCATGAGAATTTAGTCTGTCTGTCTACCTGAAAATATAAAAGATCCAGGCTCTAGTTTAGTCTAGGCATCCATCTACCTATGTAAAGATATAAAATGTGCAGACTTTAGCTCAGTGTAGGCATTTATGCAGGCTGTTGCTTTTCAAGCTTCTCCTCTACCAATGCAAATCCATTCTTATCAGCAACATTTCTGCTACTCCAGAACTGGATCTTCCTGGAATGGAGATCTCCACCCATTCCAAAATGTATGCCAGTATGATGTGGGACCTGCACTCACTTCCACTAGGGCCTGAGATAAATTTTGTAAGTGGAATTACATGGGAGACACAATCAGAATTTTAGCGGGTTAGCAGTGTTTTAGGGTTGAACTCTGCACAGGTACCAGAGCCGTGAGATGTGAAGCTCTAATGCAGCTGTACATGGGAATTGCTCCCCTGCACAGCTGCTTTAGGACTAGTCACCCTTTAGCCCAGAGTGACTCTCTATATGGCACTGTCCCTTGTTCAGTGTTTCTCGGCTATTCCCATGTCAAATCTCTTCTTTGAGAAACAAAGACTTCTGAGAGTGGGGCGTTACCTGCCTGTGCCCCAGAGGTGCAACAACCTCTGAGAGCTAGATGAGCTCTGGCCTTTCTCTTGCTGTGGAGCCGAGTGCCAGGTGTAGCAATGCAATCAAATTATTTTTTCAGAGGAGCAGAGTTACAGATAAATAATACCCTTCCTCCTACCCACTCATCTACATTAGCTGGCAGCTCTGCAAAATTAAACTGTAATCTGAAAGCCAAGCTAGCTTCCCTGCTGGTCACACATCATTACCGTGAGACCATAAGAATGGCCACACTGGGTCAAACCAAAGGTCCATCTAGCCCAGTATCCTGTCTAGGCTAGGGACACTTTCCCTGTCCATCCTGGCTAGTAGCCATTGATGGACCTATCCTGCATGAACGTATCAAGTTCTTTTTTGAACCCTGTTATAGTATGTAGTGGGGTGGCCAAACTGTGACTTCATGTGGCTCATTTACCCTTAAAGTGAGGCTTGCGAAGCCCACCCCCCATTCTCCACCTACCAGACTAGGGAGGAGAGGGGGGTCAGGAACTCTGCCTTGCACCAGGATGGTGGGGTAGGGACTTCTGACCAGTGGGGAGGGGGTTCTTGGCACACCTACCTGGGCTCAGGGCTTCAGCAGGACAGGGGCTAAAGGCCAGAGCCCCGGCAGGCACCTCCCACGGTGCTGAAGCCCCGAGCTCCAGCAGGTGCGCCCCAACTCTCGAACTTCTGAAGATTGTTGTATGCGCCTTGGAGGGTCAGTAAGTTTGGCCACTGCTTGTATATAGTTGTTTATTATATACCAATTATAAGAGTTCTGTTGAATTACATTAGGTCTCTGTCTAGTCTCTGTAGTGCAACCCCAGTGCCTTAGTGATTTGTCACAGATGTAGACAGTTGGAACTTAGTAAAAAAACTCTGATGAGGATGCACAAGAAGTAACCGAATCCAATTTACTGTCTCAAGCTGCATGATCTCTCTGAAGTGCTAACTAGAGTGAAAAATGGAGACTGGGGCGAGGGAGGAGGAACATGTCTTTTTGTCACTAAATAACCAGAAATGATTCCTTACATGCACAAGGGACAGATCTATTGAATGATAAATGTTTTTATCAAATCACTTTTCAGAGCAAAATGACGCTTTTATTAAAAATGTCATTTTTGCAGCACATGCACCTTTTGTTGTCGTTTATTTGTAAACAGTCCGAAGTAGTGGGGTGGGAAAGCATTGACAGTGCTAAACTGTGTAAGCAAACAGAGTAGACATTATGCAGCACCTTAAATATTGGAACCTGTTTTACTGAGAGAGAAAATATTGGTGAGGACATCAAAGTTATTTCCTACTCACTTTGAAAAGTATCAGGTGGTGGATTCTAAGCCCAGCTCCTAATATAAGACTTGCACTCACCACTTCCTGGACCAGAGGTGAAAATGCTACGAACTTGGTCATAATGGAACTGAGAATAAATGCTCCGTTTATCCTCCCTGCCCAGTTTCCATCTTTTACGGCTTCTTGTAAATATGAACAAGACATTTCAGTCATGAGTAAGTTTGTTGCTTGCGTAAGTCAGTTATGAAAATAGAATAATTTTATGCAGTTTCATACAGGCTTTCATAACTTGACACCCTGGAATGGGTGTGTGGTTGGTTGGCTGGCTGGCATTGGGGATCAAACCTGGGGCTCGGGCTCTAAAAGCATAAGCTTCTACTGCCTACACTAAAGCACTCAGCTGGTTCAGCTCAAATGTTGCAGCTGACTCATAACCTGATGCAGCCACCAGGAGGGTACATACTGTGTAAGTGTGAATTACACTTTGAACATTGTTATTTCCTATTACTTGCATGGACAATTTCTTAACATCTACTTGTAGAATAAAGACGTTCATTTCAAGCAAGACAGGGGGTTCATCTGGCTTTGCTATGACACGAGAAAGGTATTAACACATGTCTGTGACATACAAATCCCCTCTAATTGTATTCCTTGTCTTTGCATTCATCCACCTGGCTATTTGTGATTGATTCTTGTGCATGCTGACATCAATTGTTCTCTGGCATAAAGTACATTGACCCAAAACAACGGTCCAGTAGAAGAACCAATATTCAGCTGACTCTGCTCTTCATTTAAATCGCTCTGGTCAGCGGCGGCTCCAGGTACCAGCGCTCCAAGCCTGGGGCGGCAAGCCACGAGGGGCACCCCGCCAGTCCCTGTGAGGGCAGCAGTCAGATAGCCTGCGGGAGGCATGTCACTGAAGGCTATCTGACTGCTGCCCTCTGGTCCCACGGATTCGGTGGCAGGTAAGCCACGGGACCGGCAGACCTCCTGCAGGTAAGCTGCCGAATCCGTGGGACCGGAGACCTCCCACAGGCATGCTGCCAAAGGCTTGGAGCGGCAAAAAAGCTAGAGCCGCCCCGGCTCTGGTAAAGGCCACAGTTTGGTTTGCCCTTCAACAGCCGTTGTTATGGTTCTTTCTCTGGTCCTGGATACAGTGACATTCACCAATAACCAAAAGACTTTCCCATTTTGGATCATACTTCATAGTTTGCTACAAATAAAATGTAGGCCTTTTTGAATCAGAAATAGTGGATTTATCTAAGAAGTATGATTGCAAAGTTCTTCATAAATGTGTAGGCTTTCAGTTTTGTGGACATAGTATAAGAGTGCTGTGTGTATTGTTTGCCACATAATGAGATGTTATAACAATTCCAGGAATGTAATGATAAAATACCCTGCCTCATCCGAGACGGTTGAAATGAGGGACAATAGGGGAGCTATAGGAAACTCTAGAAATATGTTTTAGCCGGGAAATCATAAAAAAAATTATTTACTACCTTGATGCTAGATGCTACAACACCACATCATTTTGTGTTTTAATTGAGTTTTTCCTGTAAACATATTGCTCTTAATTTCTCCATTTATCTACTGATGAAAATGGGCAAAAATGAGACGTCACATAAGTATGTGCCTTCCACTAGTTAGTGGAGTTAGATTCACTTATATCAAGTCTCACATTGGTTCAGTCTGGGTAGAAATTTTGCCAGTGGACAAGAGGAACTCATGGCCATTAAAGATTCACTTCTCCTACACTAAAAGTCCCCGACTGTACAGTTTTAAAGATATGGTGTTATAATTGGGTGTTTCTGACATTTGATGTAGAGAAAGAAACTTTTAAGAGCCTTTGTGCTGTCGTTATCTCAAAAAGCTAAAACCTAGACTATAGCTCTCAGCTCCATCAGTTTAAAGGAACTGTTTGTGAAGTCCATGACTGTCTTCCTCTCTCTGGTTCTGAGAGACAGATATCTTTTAGTCCCTCCAAATATTTATATTCTAGTATCCTTCTTGCTTAATTCACACACACTCCATAACAGTTTAAGAAACAAAGAGCATTAGAGAAAGAAAGGGCAAGCATGAATTGAAAGGCAAATAACTTCTTAAAATATGTAGAAGCAGCTTTTAAATTTGATTGGTGGACTGAAACTCTTTTGAAATATGAAGATATGCTGCTCATTTGACCTCTTATGAAGTTTAATAATTATTTGGAAAGGTTTATCTCAGTGTCACTTCACAGTTTTCTCCTGTTAGTTCCATTCTCTTACTTCATATTTAAAAAACAAACCAACCACCAACTTGCTGGCTGGTTATCTGAGTGTAGAATCCACTGCTGAAAAGACCATAGCCCTCCTGTTAACACAGTACTTTTATCCGGTAATCACAGTCTACGGGAGACAAAATAACAATTCATCTGGAAAACAAGATTAACTCATTTAAGTTAGGCAGTGATCACAGAAACACGTTGGTGTTATCTGTCTGAACGAAAGCATACAGATTTGAGGGCCATTCCAGTTCAGAGGGTCTATGTAGCAGACCCAGCTTGTTGAAAGTAATTGGACCCTGTCAGAGTATGCCTTTGTGCGATATGGATATTACAATGGAATTCTATTAATCTCTGACAAATCCTCTCTCATCTGATAAAAACTGTGTACCTCTTTTCTTCATTTGAACACCTTACTAACCATTTTCATGTGTGTATTGGTGTGCTCTGAGCATCTGTGATTGTGTCACAGGTGAAAAGCTGTATCATTCTTTTAACATGTTTTGCCTTTTAAAAAAAAATGAAGTGACCCAGAGTGCTACTTTCTATTGATTGTTGTTTACACACTTTCCTACACTTTAATTATGTTCTTTACATAAAGAAGTGGCATACATTTGCCCCTCAGTATTACTATAAAGGCTTTTTTATTGATTTAAATTTTCTTCACTGAGGTATTCCACATACATGTTAAGCAACAGGGATTTGTATGTTGTATTTAGAAGACTAAAAGTTAAACAAAATTAAAATAACCCTTCTTTTCTTCTCTCAATGCATTTTTAGTTAAGACCTGTCTATGTTCCAGTGGTCAGGTGAAGAATAACAAATATGTTCATGGAAGCTGCATTATGTGGAACATTTTAAGTTGAGCTGGGCAGAGATTTTATACTCTAGAAAAAGGAACTCCCTTTTGATTGTTTTTCAAGCTATCTTGTGCTCATTGTTGACAGGTGGGTTTTGACAGGGTTCTTCTGTGTTCATAGCACAATATGGTGACAATATTTGAAAAATGAAGGTTCAAAGGTAGGAGAATCCACACAAATGATTAATTGTTCTGTCTCCTCCCAATTATACTGAACTCAATACAGTTTTAAAATGGGCTTCCTTTGTGGAAGAGGTTATTCACATTTGCTTTCCATTCATTTTAATAATTTGTTTAGAGCACTACAAGTGAATTACAGCCAATATAGAAACAGTCTAAAAGAGAAATGTTTTAAACTTCAGTAGAATCAATGCATTTATGATGCATTATTCTTTTTCATTATTTGCCTTGTGGTAGCATCCAAATGCCCCACTCAGGATCAAGGCTTATTGTGCTAAGCACACTTCAAACACATTAGAAGACATAGCTCTTGTCTCAAAGAGCTTACATTGTACAGCCCCGATCCTCGAACAGATTCCATGTAGATGTACCCTTCCGCTGAGCCCTGGTGAGGATCAGGGGCTAATTTAAGGCAAGATGTGGCAAGTGAACATGACAGTGAGAGGAAGGACAAGAGGAACAGTAGTCAGTGCCATGTTGTCCCTTCGGGTAGGTGTGTTCACAGCTTGATGATTCTGACTCGTTTACATTTTTTGTTTTGGTTGGGGGTTTTGACTGATTTCTTGTAATTGTCAGGGCAGAGGTGGATCTTGGTGAAGGATCTGAAGGAAGAGGAGAGGTTGTAGTAGATAATGTCAAAACATAACATATTATAAAATACTAAATGTAATAGTACAACGTAATGCGTTATGTTAACATTAATTATATATTATAAAAGTCAGAACAAAACAAAAATATTGAAATATTCCATTTTGATCTCAAATCATTTTTATTTTTTTGTCAAAAATTAATTGAAATAGACATATTCCCTTGAAACATTTTGATGTCAACAAAAGAGCATTTTCCAATGGAAAACTGTCCTGTTAAAAAATGTCGACCCGCTCTGCTGAAATATACTGTCCTCTTGTACTAACCACAAACATCCTCCCATATATTCAACACACTTCTTGTATTTTTGTTCTGTGATAAATTTGGTCCTTCATCAAGATCTTAGGTGTTTTTTCTCAAAATTTCAAATTAGACCAAGTTATCATAAGTTATGGTTTCCATACATGAAAGCTGGTCGTGGCATATAAAACTCACAAGGACATATGGTAATGAAGCCATATCAGGATGTCTTGTCACCTCAAACATCCCAAAACAATGTACCAATATGTCCAGCTATGTGTACTTTACCATTTGCAATGAGAAATATTCACTCAGAGGCCCACCTGTTGGACAAAAATGAATATGTGCAATATATTTGAAATGTATACATTACCTCAGAATCCACATAGAGATATTGCGTACTTCACTAATAAGTACTATACAGTCATTCTTTCTGCTGTATCGTTAAGTTCTTATACAGTGGTCATCATTTTGGCTTCTGAGTCAAGTCGTTATTTTGATAAAAAGTCACCAAGAGATGACAAATGTCTGAATGAGCCTAGCACACCTCTGATACAGCCAGGGTCGATTGTAAGCCCCGGCCAAAACCACATTGTATATAGTAGAAAGATGATTAAAGATTGAACTTGATGCTTCCTGGGTTTAATTTACTCCTAGACTGTTAATTATTTTGATGTCAGTACAGTTGTAGTTACTAAAGAATATTTGCCTGATGAATTGCTTAGGAACATGACATTTTGTTTACAGAGGGCAGGTGTCTTATGGAATAATGTTAACATGTTGCTTCACGGCTTTTAGCTGTTGTACCAATTAAGTCCCAGAGAAAATGTATACTTGCAGGACGAGCTATGCCTATGTAAAATTACTCTCCAGTGTAAGAATGTGAAGGATCGAGCCCTTAGTTTGCATTGAAACATGACATATTATTATTTACTTATAATTCTTTGATTTTATGACTCTTTTATGATAATGTGTAGTCTGTGATGGAGGAATTGTGTCTCTGGCCATTCTGCATATTATATCCTTAACTAGTGCTCAGCAACAGTGTCACCTCATGCATTTGAGTATACATGCTTCACAATTTAAGAAGACTGAACTATATTCTGTATTTCTCAGTCACAGTAAGTAGGCCTTATCTCTAATGTAAAAATACTGTACACTTTAGCTACACTTTTAGTGCAGCTGCTTTAATGACGTAGAGATTATAAATGCTAATAAAAAGGCATTTTTGCTTGTAAAGGCTCAATGATATAAAACTGCCAGACTGCGAACACTTTACACTTAATGGAAGGTGATTCAAAATATAGCTTTTATTTTGTCTTCCCATATATTGATAGAGAATATATGTACTATTCAATTTATAGTTTGTCTTTTTTATGAATACCCAGGATATTTTTATTGGTTTTGGAACTTGTTTTGAACATTTGTAAACAATTATGTCATTATGCAGATGTTGCTCAGTAGTGCCATGCTCATTTGTGTATTAGGAGTACACTCTGAGAGAGATAAATAGGGAATATTTTTGATATTTTTCTTGCAAACTGATTTTAACCTCTCTCTCTCTCTCTCTCAAAATAATAGTATGCACAGGTTTTGGAAATTTTTAGACTGCAGGTCAATGCATTTGTGCTGACTTTTACCAACAGTTTTTTTGGTCCATAGTACATTGTTCATGTTTAATTCTTTAATCTGTTTAATTCAGATTAGTTTGCAAACTTTATTCTTAGCTGATATGGGAAGAATAGCTGTTTAGCTTAACAAGTTCATCAGTATGTATATGTTGTATTGGTTATTATTTAAATTATCACATATCCTCATAAATCTATAAACTAAGGACCAATTTCTGCCCTAGCACGTGTGTGCATGGGTCTCATTGAAATAATTAAGAGTCATGTTCACATCCAAGGGTAGAATTTAGCTCTTAAGTGCAGAATAAAATCAGTTTCCTGTGTTTCCGGGAGGAAGGGTGTAGCAAAATAGGTGCATTTCCAATCTATGTCATGAAAGGCTCAGCCCCGCAGAGAGATCTCTCTTCAGTAGTATAGGAGGATAGTTTTTAAAAACTTGGTAAATTATAATTATATGCTGCCTGTTGCTTAAGAGGTAGCTTTGTTATTGCGGTTAGTCACTCCCTTCTCTGTTGTGGCTTCTTAAGCTCTCCATCCTGCCCCTGAGAAACTCAAAAACAAACAGCATCCCATCTGGTTATGAACTGTCCTCTTTATCATCTTGATGGTGGATGGATGTGCTTGATGTCCCCAGATGATGCTGCCATGATAGAGTGGCTACATCACTTACTCAACATCTGATTCATTGTTTATGCCGCCAGAAGCCATACACCAGAAGACTCCTTCTTCCCTTGCATCTCCCCATCCCTTCTTTCCTCCCTTCCATCCATCCTTTTGCATATCTCCCTCTGCATCTGTCCTATATATAACTCTTTTTGAAAAAAATGTATGAAGTGTAGTTGTAGCTGTGTTGGTCGCAGGATAATAGAGACACAAGGTGGGTGGGGAATTATCTTTTAGTGCACTAATTTCTGTTGGTGAGAGAGACCATGCTAAACAATCTGTTCCACCTTGCATTTAGCTGTGATGCTGGGAGTCCCTTTCCCAGACCTGAAGAAGAGCTGTGTGTGGCACGAAAGCTTCTCTCTCTCACCAACAGAAGTTGGTCCAATGAAAGATACTACCTTACTTGCCTTGTCTCTCGTTTTTTTTTAGTTAGTCTCACTGGGATGTCAGAGGTAGGCCACTTCTTCCTGTGTTTTCCTTCATCCTCAGTCAGTTTGCATACTGCAAGGCTTTTGTTTGTTTGTTTGTTTAATGAAGTGGCATAGCAGTTGAGTCAAAGTGTTACGGGTGCACAGGGAAACACAAACATACAGACTCTAATTTTTTCAAAGTTGTTAGCTCACCAGTAGTATAAAATAAGTCCTAACCATACATTTCTGAGCTTGAACTTAATGACAAGATCAGTATTAAAGCTGGTGAAGAAGTGGTGGACAAACTGGTGGAATTAAATAGATACATCATGAAAGGATCCCGGCTTTGGTAGCAAACCCTAAGGAAATAAACCTGAATGTAAAAAGCCTGCAAGTCTGATTCATATGCCAGATCCTACAGTTGTTTCACATGCAGAACCTCTCTTGAAGCCAGAGGGAGAAATGAAAGGGATCCCGGCCTAATAAGGACTTTACAAGGATTGTGGTGCATGCTATTTTACTACAGTGTGGTTGGTACATGTTAGACCATTCTGTGAGAAAATGCCCATAGGAGAACAGGATTGTTGAAGCCTCTTATCATGTCCAGAGTTTAGGTGCCACTATGAGAGTGCAAGTGTTTGTATCATACTTGTCAAGAAAATATTTTATTTCCCAGTATAGTCAATCTTTTAATCTTTCCTATAACTCAGTATACACTTAAAACATGGCAGTAATAGTCATAATTTACGAAATGCAATCAGTACCTGCAAATAAGAAAAATATCAATGCACTTTAAGCGGACACCATCTTAGTATATTTAAAGCCAAATTTCAGTCCCTTTTTCTTAACAGGACATCAGTATTTTTTCCTGCAAAACATTGTATCTGTCTTAGTTGTTCTCTGTTTTGTTCATTTTAAGCACGTTTTCACTAAAGTGTTCTACTTCAAGCTATTCTCAATTCAATTTGAAGTGAAAGGGGTTTTTGAGTTTAGATAATTTACATATAAAAGCTTTACTGTACATTTTATAAAACAACTATGTTCAGAAAACAACCATTTCAATTTAACAGTATTGTTATTCTGCAAGCTGACACACCTCCCCCACTCACTTTTGCTTTTACTAACAATGTTTCTTCTTGTCCTAATTTTAAATTGTTACTGGCTGAAAATGGATATGCTTTTTTCAAACCATACTAAAATGACTCTAGACCCACTGTGACTTGCCAATTATATGTGAAGATTAAAAATGTATTTATTTTGGCAAGGTAATCTGGGAATGACAGGTATCCAGTTGTTTTGAAACACTCCCTTTTTAAAGAAGTGAAGATTATTGATGGTAATTTTGAGCTAAAAATCTTTGTACTCCATTTTGTCTGTTGGATTTTGAAAATGGCTCTTTAGATTTTTTTTGTGCCATGTAAATCCCTGCCAGCCAGTCTCTGAGTCTTAGCATACTATATCATAGCTTGTCTTAGAGAAATATAATCACATGTACAAGATTTCAGAGTATTATATTTGTATAACAAAGCCAGAAGACTGTGTTTCTAATTATTGGACCTTTGATCAGAAAGAGGATGTCTGACTTTATAAAAGAAAACACCAAAGTTTTATTGTTACAAGATGATGCTATGCCATTAATTTACATTGGGCTCTATTTATTCTACTTGCTCATGTTTTAGAGTACAAAACTCCTCCAATTCCATCAGACACATAATAATCACACCAGTTTGTAAGTGGTTTCCTGTTAAATTACACTGTTTGAAACAGTTATTTTAAACAGGAGCCATAAAGCGATATTAAATTTAATATTCTCTTCTTAGAAAGTGTTAAAACGTATTGCTTCACTCCTTACTCTAAGTGTACTTGTTCCAGAACAATAAGTAAATGACAAGCCATGTTTACTGTTAAGCTGGCAAAAATTGTCCCTTGCCAAGTTTGAGCTGGTTGTAGCCAGCACTCATACGTTACATTGGTCTAAGGGTTGAGATAGTAAAAGTTTATTGGTTTTCTCTTGTAGACAAGATAATATTTGTACATGCAGCACCGTTTATGCTAACATCTCCATAAACTGCAGTTCATAATTTGCATAAAAAGATTGTCAAGTGCCATAAATACATTATGTAATATTACAATTGCTAGTATTTTATGTGGCGATTGAGTTTAAATAGTCACTTTAAATGAAGAATCAGATGTATCTGTTATAAACTTCATGGTTCATTTAAAAAAAAAATCTATTCTAGGTCTAACCACCAGGACAGATTTTTTGCAGTTGTTCAAACTTCTTTTTAGGTGAAAATTCCTAACCAGTATTCTTTTTATACTTAGAAGGAATCAAATACAAAAATCTCAGTACAAGGGTGACATTTCATTTAAACAATGAACAATGCTTTTCTCTTCTAAAAGTCTGTTTGAAAATGAGCTCTACCATAATATGGATGCTGCAACTACAAGGGTTTCGGTGTTAGGCTTTTTTGTTTGTATTTGTTTTAGTTAGGTTTGCTTATGTGTTTGCTAGCTAATCTTATGGTTTTCCTTAACATCCATAGGATTATTTCTTTTGAAAAAAAAAAAGAGATAAATGGTATTCTCCATCTTCTGCGCTTTGCACCACCACCCGCCAAGCCTTCTAACAATTTCTTCATGTCTCATGATAACCCTCTGACCCAAAGAATCACAAACTTTCAACTCTCTCTAACTGTGTTGCTTTGGTTGCTGAAACAGCATCTATTTCCCCCTCCCCCCCCCGCCCCCCGGGCTCCTGTTATCTTAGTTCATATTTTATTCTGATTTTTAAGTGTGTTTCAATAGAAGGGATTAAGTGAGGAAAGAACAGACCACCTTCTTCATTTTTTAAATTGCTCTTCTGCTCCAAGCATTCCCAGTGTCAGAAATACCCTGTGATTATTAGTGTGCAAAGCTTTGCGGTATGGTTGGTACAACCACTGCTGGCATTGACTCATAGGTCATTCCAAATACTACTTCACAGCAAATCCTGATGTAGACTGAAGATAAAAAACACTGTGCACAGTGAGACCTCCTTTGTCCTAATAAATATTTCTTTAAAATATAAACAAGGTTGCTGTGTTTGCATATTTAATTACAAGTCTTCAGCTTTGTTAAGAAGTAGAGCAGTGACTAAGCTATCCAGGTGCTCTGGGAGGCATTGTGCTTCTCTGAGTTCCCCAAAGGTTAGTATGACTTTGTATTGCCCGAAACTCAGGACTGGACCTTGGTGGTACAATTGGGCCCTAAAATAAAGGATACGTTTGTCTTATTGGGATATACTTGCTAAACTAGGATAGTGCATTTTAAAAATAGGGGAATAATTCAAAGCCATTATTATGGCAAGATAAACGCTTCTCTTTTTAATGTGCATTACTGCAAAAGAATGTTCGTCCTCATTGTCCATGGATCTGGTCAGCTACATTTATGTACTGATTGACCAGTGTGTTGGATGTCGACTCAAATGTTACTCAAGGACAGTACTGACACTGGGCATGACCATGAGGATAATTGGATAAAAAGGATTGCTTGAACAGATCCCTTGGAAGAGCCACCCTTTCATATGGTACTTCTAGAAGTAGGAGTTTCTGCATCAGAGAGTCAGCACGTACCACTTTCACAGGTGCTGCTAGCATTGGGGGACATGCCAGCCACATGGCTGTTTGGTGGAGTATGTGGCTATATCTGTGTTAGGGCATATTTTGTCTGATGAGCTCCAATGTCAAAGAGTAACTTAACAACAGAAAAATGAAGTTTCAATTTCAGTTCAGGGGGAGGGAGATTGTCCTGACTTCTAAGGACACTGAGACAACTGGGTCATCTTTATTTTTGTGCTAATTTAAGAAAATGTTGAAATTGTCTGGTATTGTTGGTAGTGAGTGTCTTTTTAATGAATCCTACTTAATTGGGATGTATAAGCCCCCGGAGTACTGTCTCTTATCTGGTAGTTAATACCTTGGCTAATATTTTACTGTCAACATTAATTAGAGATGTGGGATGGTAACTGGCACAGTGATCTGGTGCCTTCCCATTCTTGAAAATAATAGAGATTAGAGCAATGAATAGTGTAAGGGCAAGCTGTCCCTCTCCTGGGACTGACTCCAATATCTTAGATAGAGGGAGAGAGAGAGAGAGAGAGAGAGAAGAACTCCTGTCAGATCATTTCTGTATGTGCAGAGTAATGTGGTGCAGGTTTTCTCCAGTTATGTCAACTGGATTATATCTGGTTGGCCTTTTTTTTTTTTTAAACATACATGTTCCCAGCAGTTCCACAGGGCCGCAATGTGTCCTCTGCAATGACTTATCCCAGACACCAGTGGCTACTGTAGCACTGGCAATGAGGGCAGGGTCACTATCTCCTTCTGATTCTACCTCTTGTTGTCCAGGCTCCATGGAGCAGCTTGGAGGGGCATGAGATGCGCCAGCTGGCTGCCTCGGGGTCTTGCTGGCAAAGAGGGGAAGGAGGGAGAGAATGTGGATAGGAGTGACAGGGGGACAGTAGGAAGCAGAGCCAGAAGGACCCTTATTATAGACTGAATATTTTGGGGTTGTTCATCTTCACATCCATCTATATGTCTCAGGTTTCCAGCTATTCCATCATACTAATATATGCCAAGTTCCCTCATGCTGTGTAAAAGTTATTTAACCTTGGGTGTCATCTGGATCACTTCTTAAAGAGCAAAGCCTCCAGAGAGATCAGATCATCTTACTCCCATTTTTAGGGCTGTATTTTATTTTTCACTCTTTCTTTTCTTTTCCTTTGAAAAGTAGATTAGACTGGTTTGATATATGTATATTCTTAAATCTCCATGTCTAGTTCCCTATCTCCCATGCCATGGCAATGCTCCCAACATTCTCCTCTGCTAGGAAAAAGCAACCTAAATTTGTAAGTATTCATTGAACACGTTATCCAGCAACAGTGAAATACTAAATCATATCCAGCAGGTGCTTGAGGCCAGTCCAATGGGTAGCTTGCTCAAACCAGGACCGTGGTCTGAGACTGAAAGATCCAACAGTGGCCAAGTAATACTAGTATTACTATACAACACCGTACCTATGAACTTTAAATGCAGAGGGCATATTAAAAAGAGAATATATGTGCAACAGTAATGGCTATGAACTAGACCAGTGAATTTAAATCTCTTTTCATTTGCAGACACCTAAACAATGTTGACGGGAGGTGCAGACCCCTTTGGAAATCTTAGACATAGTCTGCGGCCCCCCCCCAGGGTCTGCGGTCCACAGGTTGAAAACTACTGGACTAGACAATAAAAGTTCCATCCCTTTTTAAATTCCAGCGTTCCCTCTATTTTCATTCTACTGCTAGCATTGTTTAACCTAATTCACTACTTTGGATCTAAAAGGTCTGTTGATCCTTTATCTTGGATGACACAGCTCTTTCAGGATGTGTAATGTGCTTTTGTTCCCAACAGCTATCAGGCAGTAGATCTGGTTTATATCGAACTGCATTTGCTGCAGTTCACAAACTACAGAAAAAGAAACTTGCTAATATAATACAGAGATTGCTACTATTTCACTATTTGGGTTTTGATTGGCTACGAGGCCTGAAGAAAGTCAATATAGATTCCTACCTGCAATCTAGGGTGAGCTCTCTGAAGCCAGAGGCCCTGAGTCTATTTGCCTTATTAAGCTTACTTTTAACATCTTTTTATAAAGACATTTTTAAGCCCTTGTGTATGAACATTTAGAGGGTTTTCTGTATGGGGAAGCTTAGTTATTTCAGGATTTTGGGAGCTTGAATAAAAGCAGTTTTTTCTTTTGTTTTCTTGTAAAACCAAAATCTTGTTTATGAGCAAATCAAGACATGTAATTCAATTGGGCTTACTCACCAAGACACCACTGATCAAATTTCTAGTATAAAATGTTACAGCAAAGATTTGCAAAGGCCTAGCTTGTTTTGCACAGAAATGTTGCAGTGGAGACATCATATAAAGAGAAAAACAATGCATGTACTGTACATTCTTAAGACAAACTTGTGATGTGAAAACAAATTAAGTATGAGCAGATAAGGACATGGGCAATGAGCAAGGTATGGAAAATTTGAAGTAATCTAGCCTATCAGTGATGCATAAGAGAACTGTAGAAAACATCCCAACCATCCAAATGCCTCCTAAAAATGATGTAAGTAGATGTTCTTAAATATATATAATTTAAAAATGCATCATCAGGCACCCTCCTTTATAATGTGGCTTGGCCAGAGAGGCAATGCTACCCATCTACACCGGTACCTCAGGAGTTCCCCTCCAGAGCTTTGATGTCACATGTCTGACTTCCTCTCTGCAGGAACATCATCTATACTTTTTAAGGATTTTATTTTGTTGTCTGTAAATATGGGAATGTAGGGAATGATAGCGGTCGATCCTGCAAAGCGCTGAGCACCCTCAGCTCGTTCTCATAGATTTCAATGGGAGTTGAGAGTGCTCAGCACCTTGCAAGGTCAAGTCTTTGGTCATCTTGAAACTACTATTAGCAAGGATGGAGTATGTGTTAGGATGAGAGGTTACCCTGTGAACTTCCCACATGCAACTCTGCTAATTTTCCTTAATCCTCATCTGCCTTGTCCCAGTGCTGGGCCTCTCCTAAACCGACTGCCAGTTGTGTCAAATTTTGCTGATGAGTTAAGATGTGAGGGTGAACCCACTATCCGCATTTTACTTGTCACCTGAGACAATCAGAACCTAAGTCTCCAAATAAATATCAAAAGTTGTGCATTAGTCCATTTGCCAAACAATTCTCCCAACATTTATTGACTAATGGATTACTTTAAAATATAATTCCTATGAGAACCACTTCCTGCTGAGGAGAAATAAAGCGAGGGGACAGTTTTTAAGTGTTTCCTATAAAAATCGTATTTAAAATGTTTTCAAATAAAGTTTTAACCAGCAGTAACCAGGAAAAAGTTAATCAAGTACTCTTCCCTCCTTCTCTTTTGGAACAAAATAAGGGCTCTCAAAAATAAATTATAAAGATACCACTATGGCTAACAGCCAAAACTGTGTGTGTAGGATTTGGCCTGTGAACCACTGTAAGTCAGTGAAGGGAAAGAAAGAGAAAAAAACTTGGACAAAGATAACTCTGTAATTGTTGTACTGAAGGGGTGTGAGGGTTTTTTGGGTTTGTTTTTTTTTTTTGGTTCTAAATGCAGTTCATAAAAGTGAGTCATTGTGAGATTAGTGGGGGTGGATCCAATACTCCCTAGTGGCTCATATGGATTCAAATATGCAGATGTGGTAAATATGGGGTCTTCCTCATGTAGGTCTTGTGTGTGCTTTGACAGGAGTTTACAGAATCGTTTCAAACTGTGGGATAGATAGTTATTTAGTTCAGGCTAAACAAATTTGTGTCTAGACAATACCTGAAGGGGAGGCTTGCAAGGACCAGGCTACTGGAGTTTACATGCTTGGCTGGCTGGTTCTTGCTCACATGCCCAGGGTCTAACTGATCACCATATTTGGGATTGGGAAGGAATTTTCTCCCTGGTCAGATTGGCAGTGACTTTGGGGTGTTTTTGTTTTCCTCTGCAGCATAGGATATGGGGCAATTGACAGGATTATTTGGGTATATCCTACCTAATCTATTTCCTACCATTGCAGGGCTTCAGGCAGTAGTGCCCCTCAGTTCCTCCTGTTCCCTGCCCATGTCACATAATAATCTAGTCTCCACTGGGCTGTAATATTGTGTCCTAATTTCAGTTGTTGGAATTAGTGTGCGTGGGGGTGGCGGTGGAAGAGGCCTGTGAGGTACAGGAGGTGAAGCTAGATGATCTGATGGTCCCTTCTGGCCTTAAACTCTATGGTACATCTACACTGCAATAAAAAAAACCTTAGCATCAAGTCTCAGAACTCAGGTCAATTGACTTGTGTTCACGGGGCTCAGGCTCCAGGATTAAAAATTGCAGTGTAGACCCTTGCAGAGTCTCAGAGCCCACACTCCAGTCCAAGACCGAATGTCTACACTGCAGGTTTTAGCCCCACAGTTCCTGTGAGCCCAAGTTGGCTGACACAGGCCAGCCGCTGCCATGCTGCTGGTCTTTTATTGCAATGTTGGTGGAGTTGATTCACTAGGTGGCACTGTTCTCACTGAATCAGTAAGGAAGCAATACCTCTGTGTGGCATTAGGGTGCACTGTGGACCTGCTATCACTTATCTGGATAACATTTGAAACCAAAGTTCCTAAAACTATTAGTTTACCTGGGAATTTTCCATAGTTCCATAGTTCTAGGATATTAGTACCTGTGTCATGGCTAAATTTAAAGGAGGGGGGAAATTAGTTTATCTGTGGTTAAAAAGTGCCAGAAATCTATTCTTCTCACCCACTGCCTGATTATTTGAGGGCAGAAACTCTGTACTTGCTCAAAAGTTTTTTAAACCAGGGAATGCTGGAATATTTTGGAACATTGGGATATTTCTGTACCTGAGAGAAATGCTAAAACAAAGGTAGCAAAACCTGGCTTTAGTTGGAATTGTCAAGAAAGGTTAGGTTGTCAGGGTTGTGAACATTTTAGGATCCCATTAAAGCCAGTTAAAATTCCCAATGACTTCAGTGGGACCATGCTTTGGCCTTATAATTCTTTTACACAGACTGGAATAGTCTGAGTCATTATTTATGTGAGCAGTGGCCTGTTGGAAACCTGTTCATATGTACATCTCTTGTTATTAAGCTTTTTCATAGGTTGGGCTATTTGCTGTTGGTATATGCATTACAAAGAAAACAATTTCTTTCTCACCGACTCCAATGGCAGAATGGGGGTAAAAGATTTCACAATAAGAAAGAACAGCACAAATGAACCAAAAGTTGTGGAGAGCCTTTTTTTAATGTTTGATGGGTGGATTTTTCTGTAAAGGTAGCAAACTTTGCTCTGACTATTCATAGCAGGACTGCTTGTAACTAACAAAGTGCACAGCAATCTTTTTGCCACTCTGTTTTGGGCCGGGCTTCCCATAAATGTTTTTGTTTGGTTTGGTATGGTTTTCCTTCTATTTAGCATGTAACATTTAAAAGCCCTTCATGGCTGGAGACTTTTTATTGTAAATGTAAAACATTAATTTAAACATTAAACATTTTACAGCTGCTCCTTAGTACATAAACTTTCACAGATACTCAGAGAGTAATTTTTGTTTTAATATTTGGTTTTTCAGAACTGCTCCAAGGTGGTGGGGAGATGGGAGGAAAAAAACCGATTACTGATAAAATACTTCATGTTTAGATCTTCTAGCTGGAAACGCAACATTTTTAACACGGAGAAGAATTCCTATTAAACGAGGGATAAACACTGGCTCTGCCAAGGAAAGCAAACATTCCCACAGCTTCCTTTTTTTTTTTTTAAACTTTCATGCGCAAACCACCCTGAACATGTTTTAAAAAAAAAAAAAAATGATCTACTTACAGGCAACAGTAGCCCAATTGTTGCTGTTCAGTGGGAGTGCCCTTAACAACAGGAACTAGAGAAATGAATATGCTCTCTCCAAGTTATCTGCAATGCTGAAAAGAATTAGGTCAGTTAATAGCAAGGAAACAAATACAAAATGTACCTTACATTTTTAGTGTTTAAAGGCTGCTTGGTGGGCTTGGCTCAACATAGTAAGCTGCCATGTGGGCCTCAACAATTGTAGCATCCCTTTGGCTGACTAGAGGTGGAAGCACTGCTGAGGCAGTGGGCATAATTCTCAGCTGGTATAAATCAGGATAGTCTCATTGACTTAAGTGGTGCTCTGGCAGTTTATACCAGCTGGGACTCATGCCCAGTGTTGCTCAGTCGTTGACGGGAAGGGAATATCTTGTTCTTCTCTGTAGCAACCCCTATGGCAGCACAAATGTGGCATAGACAGTGTTCATGGGAAATTACCTTCAACTTGCATTCAGGTAGCCCAGTGAGATGTGATATGGATCTTTGAGGATGAAGTGGTAAAAAAGGCAAAATTGGGTTGGGGTGGGGGCACACAGTAAAGAGAAGGTTTCCTATAACTTCCATGGGGGAAATAAAAAACAACCAAGCTCTCCAGGTTTTTTCTCTCCAAAGCACAATGATATACAAAGAGGGAATACATATGACCAAAATGTCTTCTGCGCTGGCTACCTTCCAAAAGCACCTTTTTCAGTCACCAGATATTTGGCAAACCTTGGTGACTGTCATGGGGAGAGGTAAGCAGGAGACCTTTAGGGATTTTTTTTTTGACTGTCAATCCAGCCTAAAGGTTTGTGGAATATAGCCACTTTAGTTCTCTTCTCTCCCACCCCTAATTCTTTCCTTGTCCAGGGTATATGTCCAGGTCAACACAGTGTCACAGTATGCAGCAGTGGCACATAGTTTATATCAGATCAGTAGATTCTGGAAATTAGTCACTGGGTCAAAAAAAATGTCACTGGGAATGGAAAACTTCAGGACAGTGTCTGTGAAAATCTTTGGCCCCCAATTTTTGTGCTGGTCAGAAGGAAACTCTGTGCAATGGGAGTTAATTTTTCCTACTGCCTATGATTAAACTATTAAGTGGATGCCTTTAGTTCCAATAAGCACATGCAGCCAAAGGGAGAAGATGTCCAAGCAAGCTCTGGCAACTGGGAGAAAAACTAATCTGAAGGATTCTCTGGAATGTAGATGAACATCAATTTGTCTTACTGTCTGAGGCAGTCTCCAGAAATGGATATGTCTAAGTCAGTGATCTACAGCTGCTTAGATTGCTAGTCATTTTTTCCCCTAGGGACAGGTCTAAACCAAAGCCCTTAATCCAAACACCACCAAAATGCAGGGAAAGGTTTGGATGGGAACAGAAAGATCTGCAATTTGGGAATATGTCTTTTTTTTTTCCTTGAATTTTTCAGGCTGGCTCCTCTTATGCTGATTGAATATGTATAAAATTTTATGTTCAGTAACTGCATTCTTGGCATGTTCCATTTCTTCATGTTTTAGTGCAAAACAGTCAGTGTTACAAGGCCAAGAGATCTTGGGTGGGGCCTGGCATATTGTGATGGATTGAGGTCACTGCCATATACTCTCCTTGGAGGAGGAGACAATGACTGGCCTCTGTATTTGTGGACTGCATGACAAATTTCCCTTTTGGAAACTGGTCAATTAAGAGAGACTGCATTCTTCGCAACACAGAGACAATGTTTAATAGGAGAGCTCTTTTAATTTTACCCTCAATACTGCATTAGCTATTTTAACTATACAATGCTTTCACCTTGGGTTAGCAGTTTTCAAACAATGGCCCGTGGAGCCTATTTGAGCTAAAGGCCAGACTCTAAAAATCTCAACATATGGTCTAGGTACTAGCGGGGAGCAAAGAGAGACACTTTTAGCATGGTGAATGAACAGAATAAAACATTTTGAGAACCCTAAATCTCAAAATCTCACCATATGTGAGTCTGCAGGAGGAAGTGGGACCTCTCTCTTACTGGGTATCCTACAGAATGAACTATCTGGAGAACCACTCTCCTAGGCTGTATGCAGAGAAGCTGGAATAGACTTTGCATTCCCTTCCCACCCTGTGCTATTTGTTAGACTGTGCTGACTTCTTACTACCCCCTGAATCTCCCTGGCAGAATAGAGGTTTGCAGGGGCGGCTCTAGGGATTTTGCCGCCCCAAGCATGGCAGGCAGGCTGCCTCCGGCGGTTTGCCTGTGGAGGGTCCACTGGTCCCGCGGCTTTGGAGGTCCACCGAAGCAGCGGGACCAGTGGACCCTCTGCAGGCAAGCCGCCGGAGGCAGCCTGCCTGCCTGCCGCCCTCGCAGTGCAGGCAGAGCGCCCCCCCGCGGCTTGCCGCCCCAAGCACGCGCTTGGCGTGCTGGGGCCTGGAGCCGCCCCTGGAGGTTTGGTCCACTTTTCCCCATAGCCTCCTACACAGGGGGAGATTCTACCTCTTGGCTTCTGCCTGGGCACTGCCCCGGTTTCACTATCGCTACATTAAAGCTAGCTTGGGTATGTCTATACGTGCTGCAGTCACACCACCAATTGCAGTGTAAACATATCCTTAGGCACTTCAGAGCCAAAGTTTCATTTAAAGTCAATGCATGCTTTTGAAAATATTACCCCAGATCTGATTTATTCTTGAAAGGAGTTAAGGAAATATTTCATTTGATAACAAACTATGTGTAACATAACTTACATGTTTGCGTGCACATATATGTTAAATCATAAATACTATATTTCAAAAAGTGATCTACAGTGGCGTTTTAGTTATTTGACTATGAAGTAAAAATGCTATAACGTTGCTAAAAATAACTGAGGAGGCAAAGTTGAAGGAAGTAAGGAAAAAATTGTTGATACCGCATCTCATGGCAAAATTGGTACTGCTAAACTTTCTCTAGATTAGATGTTTTAATTTGAGTTTATTGATTGCCAATGAACTCAAGTGAGCTAACACATTTGTAAAAGCTAGCCGAGGCACTTTGCAGATATGTTCCAGGACACACACATTTGTGGTTTTGTGTGCCTTAGAACAAATATTTGTAGAGTATCCAGATTAGCATTTACAAACATGTTATCTAGCTCAAGTAAACTTAACCTGAGTTAATATATCTAGTCTAGACGTACCCTTATATTCTGCATGTGTCCATTATATGAATGCTTAATGTATACTCAAATAACATTTAATTGTAATATTAAATGTGCATGCAGATAGCTTTCTGTGACACAAGCAAATAAATTCTATAGGAAATCATTTGCAAAGCACTATGCTGTTAAGCACCAAGATACATCTCTCCTTTTTTTTGGTAAACCGATGTGTTAAGATGGTCAACAAACAAACCTCCTTTCTCTACATGTCATTACAGAATTAGTCTTTGCCCTCCTGGTGCAAAACTAAAGTTAATTCAGTGGTTTAAGCAGGCAACTGTATTGCTTATTTGTGGAAACTTAATAACAAGAAATGAGTTAAACTCACTTTCAAATTGTCAGCAGCTGTTGAAATGTATATTTCTTTTTAGTTGTTTGTTTTACAGGGCTAAATTTGTCAAGCCTGCATTGTGCTCGATAAACTACTTGGAGAGCCCATCAAATGGTTTGGGCTCATAACGATCTCAGATTAATAAAAATGTTTGGGGGAAAAAATTTTTTTTGAATGTATTCTTTGTATGAAACACCTTCTTTTCTTAAATAATAACCATTGCTTTCTGAACTCATAAGCCAGCGCAGAAACAAAGCTACTTGTAATCACATTGTGTGTAATTGCTGTCCTTTGTGCCATATTCGATCAGACCAGTAGTCATCCGGTATAGTTTCCTGTCTCTGTCGGTGTCATTTAATCTTGTACCCCTCATGCGTTGGGGTGAGGCCAGAGCATGTGTGCACTCTGTTCTTTTTCTATGAGCAGATGATAATCAAGATTCAGTTACCTAAATATAAATGAACACATAGTCATGCAGTTGTTTACAGGATTGGAGCTACCTGTATGTACAGCTTTATATTTATACGGAGCTTATAATGTGCAGAAATTCTTTTTTAAAAAATGCAAGGAATCTGTTTTCAAAGAATGAACTTCCTTTTATAGGCCAACAAAGGCACCAGCCTCATTTTAAGGCATGTGCAGCAGCAGTTATTAATTTCCCCACTTGTCTTTCAAGGTTGAGTGGCTAACTCCAATATCTTGCAACAGCTACATGGGAAGGAATAGTGTTATTCATTAGGACAAGTGGCTTGACCATGGAATAATCACCATTTCAGATT
This sequence comes from Mauremys reevesii, assembly GCF_016161935.1. Classification (NCBI taxonomy): domain Eukaryota; kingdom Metazoa; phylum Chordata; order Testudines; family Geoemydidae; genus Mauremys; species Mauremys reevesii. The sequence continues at coordinate 32,344,314 of NC_052638.1, forward strand.
TATGTCATAGGGAGTCTATAAGCGGAACTCCACAGTAAAACTAGATTCCAACTATGGCATAAGTCAAGAAATTGGCATATTTCTTTCAGAAGTATAGAGCCTTGGCTGGGCTCAGAACTATCGTGCTGACCAAGCTGCTCTCTGCAGGAGAGTTCAGTTTCTGGCACTATTCCTTTTACAACGATGATATCAGGAGATATTTCACATGTAAGAAAACACCAGATAAAAGGGCATGTTTTAGTGAAAATGGCCCTTGTGAGAAGTAAAGCTCTGAAAGTTGATTCCAAGAAACTGATTCAAGTACTGTGAGAAGACGCCACTTGACACAGAAACCATGAATTTAATAAACAGAACAACAGAAATTTCTTCTGAGCATTTTTGTTTGTAACTGGAGTGAGTGAGTGTGTAAATATCTATATAATATGTATTTATATTTAGCCAGCTAGGGGCATGCCAGGGCCAAGAGTGATAGGGAGCATGTTCGAGGGTGGATGGAGCACAGTCTCGACTGCAGAGAAGCCCATAGGTTTCTGGGTAAGTCTGTCTTCAATTTGAGAGCTCTCTGGGGCTGCTGTAAATTGTGCCTGGGGTCACAATGGCTGTGGAGTATCCAGAATCTAATAGGGCAAGTTGGCTAAGGCCATCTTTGTCCCCACCCTATGCTGCACCTCCTGAGAGGCACAACAGACTATGATTTCTGGGTTCTGTTCCCAGGCTCTTCTAGAAATGGCCTTCTGCAACCTCTTTCTTGCATCATCTGTAAATAGAGGGATTTATACTTAACTGCTTCCTGAGGCCTTGCTTAACAATACAGCCTGTGGAGTGCACAGTCCATGGAGAAGTGGATACAAGAATTTATTTTCTTCTCCAAGGCCCTACCACACGCTTCCCTAACCCTAAGTGCTGCTGCATTCTCCCCTCATTCAGAGCTCTAGCTTTGCTCGTGGGCGCAAGCTTAAAACTGGCCCATAAGGGAGCTCTGTGGGGCTGAAGTGTAAATCAAACGTTGAGAGATTATGGCAGCAAGCCTCTAGCCGCTTGATCAGAGCTGAGAGACTTATAACTCAACCAAATTTGGGTAGATTTTCATGGGGATGTCAAAAGGCACCTTTCTGATCCAGGACCATCCCCTCCATCAAACTTCAAGTTCCTAATTGAAATGCTTGTAGGTATGACAACTCTTAAAATAAATATATTAGAAAAAGGTAGATGCTGGGAGTGGGAGAAAGCTAAGTAACCTCAATCTTGGGGGGAAAAATGAAATATTTTAGCTGAAATTTTCAAAACAAATTTTCATCCTAAGGCAGAGAGCAAGCATGGGAAATTTCAACCTAACGGTTAAAGTTTAGCAAAGTTATAAGCAACTGAAAATGGGGACTTACAATGGAAAATTTTGGGCAACCTTAAATATGGGTATAGCTACTAGCTCTGCCTATAATGTGTGTGTGCTTATACACACAAAAATATGTATATACACACAGACCTTGTATATTTATTTGTGTCCATCTCTCTCTCTCACACACACATGATTTCTTTATATCTGTATAGCTATACATACATGATTTACAGTAGACATCCATATACTGTTTTGCTTGAATGTGTGTATTTCATATTATTTACAGAAACAGTCCTACTTTAGTGCATTTGTACCACCAGCTTCATTATATACTAATTATATGTACAGTGCCTATATATCACTATATATCATAAAATACACATACGTGCAGAATGGAATTTGTGTATATATATATATATATATATATATATATATATATATATATATATATATATATATAGTAATACTGATTTGATCTGTTAGCTTAGAGAAGCTTAAATCCTGATTTCCCTTCCCCTCCCATATTTTCCACCGAGTTTAAATAGCACCAAAACCACTTTCCTTATACAGTGGTGAGCTCACTGTGCAGTGATCGTCCATTCACTCAGGATGAAACAAGTTATACTGTACATGAAAATAAGATTTGGTTTTTTTCAGTGCAGCATTTCTTTGCTTCTATAAGAACAATTTCTGCTGTGTTTCTTGCTGCATCACAATAAGGCTAATGTATTCATATTTTCCCTAATCAGTTTGTAGCAGACCATTAGTACTCCAGGTCAGAAAAGATTAAGAACCCTTTTACAAGTAAAGCATTACAGCCTCCAGGAACTCCGATCAGCTTGTCTTTATTAATCTGTTTGAATTTCCTTGACTCCTTTTCACTAGCAGTCTAATGGAGAGGAGTGAGTTTTCTCAGAGCATTTTGTTTACTTGGTTAGTGCCTCTTGACTCCCAGAGCAGCCAAGGTTACTCTCATTACCAGAGGTAATTTTGTGTTGGTCAAACCTGTGGTTTACATGTAGCTCTCTTTCTACTCTTAGCACCAAGATTGTATCTTTGTGGTTTGTGGTGGCTAACAGTATTTGATCTCATCACCTTTGTTGGCCTATAAAAGGTGTAGTATGTTTTGAACAGCAGACCAGGGCCGCCCAGAGAATTCCGGGGGCCCGGGGTCTTCGGCGGCGGGGGGCCCCCGCTCAGGGGCGGCTCTAGACTCCAGCGCGCCGAAGACCTGGGGGGCGGCATTTGGCTCCGGTTGAGCAATGTATTTGTATTTTCTTCCTACGTTTATTAAATATATTTTATTTATAGAATATTAAGGGGAGGGGGGAGAGACCAAAAAAACCATCTTTGTTGCTATCCGAGAATTTAGCTGTTTTCACTTACTCATAGCTTACAGTCTGTGTGGGTGGAATGAGAAGTTATAATGGGTTGCAGGTGGCTGTCATTGTTTTTCTTCCACTTACTGACTAGTGTTTACTTAAAGGAAATCACAGCGGTTTAACTACAGTTTAAGTCTGAATATATAACAAGAAATGATAAATTCTGGGAAGACAAGCAGAGAAAGACAGAAAAGAGAATGTGTGTTCCACTAATTGGAATCATGGAGTAGTTTACATGTGGATTCTAAAGAGATAGACATTGACAAATTTAAATAGCCTTTCTGTAGCTAAGGTTGAGACTTGTTTTCCATTATAAACCTCATTTTGACCCTGCTTCTATCTAGAAAGGCAATTTCTACCTCACATTTTGCCTTAGTCATCTGTGTTCAGCAGGCAATTGTTTGTCCAAATCTGAAGTACTTTATTCAACGTTTTTGATATATGGAACTCAGAAAAAAAAAGTGGACATCGGTAGGTCTTCAGGATTCATTGGACTGATTCAGATTTTCCATCTCATCGAATGTTTGTGTTTCTTTTAAGCTATATCTTAACTCTGAATTTCCTTGTTTTCTCGTGATTATTTTTGAGAACTATATTGCTCTCTTTTGTCAACAGTTCCATCCCCATTTCACACAAATATTCTTTCCACTTCAGAAATATCCCCAAATGTGAATTTACTTTCAGTCTTCCAAGAAATGTTTAAAAAGGCAATTTTTGAGACCATATACTGCTTTCCCCCACTCCATGAGGCTGTCGTTGCAATTTGTCTGAAAAGAATCTTCCAAATAAGATTTTAAGGTAATTCAAAATGATGTGATGAAAGGAAGTAAAGCAAAGGGGAATTCCTTTTATTTAACTCAAGAGTCTCTTTCCATTTTGCTATAGCTGTCTTTCTCAGCCACACATTTATTAATTAAGCTTTTTGTCACTGTTGGGGATGTTTTGTGTGTGAGTGGTTACATTTAGTGAACAACTAAATATGACAGTCGTGACCCCGAAATCTTGCTGTACTCTCTTATCCCTCTACCTTTTCCCTTCTTGTTTCTCCTAAGCTCCTCATAATATGACTACACTTACTCCATTTGTCTGTGGAGAGAATGGTCACATGGTTCCCTACAAGGCCCATTGTGCATTGCTCCTTTAGCTGGAGCATTCAATTGAGAGCAATGCTAAGGTTCTTTTCCCACTCTTCAACCGGCTGACCCAAATACATCCTGGTATCATGGCTTATCATGCTACATAAATAATGGTATCTATCCCTGCAGGATTTCTGTTAGCTACATCATTGCTACATTTGTAAGAATACACCCTTTGCGGTGAAATATCACAAAAGAAGATAAGTTATATACTGTAATAATTTTCATCTGTTTCATAAAGACAGAGGCTATTTTAAGATTCATACTAATTTCATCATTAGAGTCTAGCTTGCCTACCTTTAATTTACAGCTGAACCCCACATTCCATTTTACATTAGTTCCTAACTCTCCATCTTCTTGATGTGTTTAAAATAAACTTTATCTATAGAGGGCACATTATGTATCAGACACTGTTAAGTTAAGCAGAACATACTTCTGTAACTCATCCCTGTAGTCTGCTGTGGTCTTTTGTTTCATAATGAAAACCCAAGCAGCTCAATGACAAGGTTGCAGTTACCATGCTGATGTAATAGTGTGTCTCCCCATCAGTATCTTCAGAAACTATATGCAGCGTGTGTGAGTGAGCTGCAGTGATAAAAACTGAAACAATTACATCTACAGGAACCCCCAGGTGCACATGTGTCAGATTGTGCCCAGTTAAATCTAGTTGCCTGTAACCTGTGCTGTGAAATCAAAGTGCTTCTACTGTGGGCTACAGAGAACTTACTTGTAGGGGTTGAGAGGAGAGGACTTGCCCCTTGGCCAATAAGGCAGACTCCTTATTAACTTCAATGAGTAAAATAAAGCTGCAGGGTTTGGCTCGCAGTGGAGGGTTCTGTCTGAGAGGCAGATCCTCTCCCCTGAACCTCCACTATTCAGGGTACTATTCAGTAGGTAGTAGAAGCACTCTGATTTCACTGCATAGAGGGGTCAGGCATAGGCACCTGGGCTCAACTGACACTTCTGTGCCAGCGGTTGGGAGTTTTGGTGAATGTGGATATATGTGGGAGTGGGCTGATAAAGTTTGCGGATGACACCAAGTTGGGAGGTATTGCCAATTCGGAAAAGGATCGGGATATCCTCCAGGGAGATTTGGATGACCTTGTAAACTGGAGTATTAGTAACAGGATGAAATTCAATAGTGAGAAGTGTAAGGTTATGCATTTAGGGATGACTAACAAGAATTTTAGTTATAAGCTGGGGACGCACCAGTTGGAAGTAACGGAGGAGGAGAAGGACCTAGGAGTCCTGGTTGATCGTAGGATGACTATGAGTAGGCAATGTGATGTGGCCTAAAAAGCTAATGCGGTCTTGGGATGCATTAGGCGAGGTATTTCTAGTAGGGATAAGGAGGTGCTAGTCCCATTATATAAGGCGTTGGTGAGACCTCATTTGGAGTATTGTGTGCAGTTTTGGTCTCCCATGTTTAAGAAGGATGAATTCAAACTGGAGCAGGTACAAGAAGGGCCACTAGAATGATCCGAGGAACGGGTACAAGAAGGGCCACTAGAAATGATCGAATGGAAGGCCTGTCGTATGAAAAGAGAGACTTGAGGAGCTCGGTTTGTTTTTTTCCTTACCTTAAAAAGAAGGATAAGAGGAGATATGATTGCACTCTTTAAATATATCAGAGGATAAATACCAGGAAGGAGAGGAATTATTTCAGCTCAGTGCTAAGGTGGACACGAGGACAAACGGATATAAATTGTCAGTCAGAAATTCAGGCTTGAAATTAGGCGAAGGTTTCTAACCATCAGGGGAGTGCAATACTGACACAGCCTACCGAGGAAACAGTGGGGCGAAGGACCTCCATGACTTTAAGATTAAGCTAGATAAGTTTATGGAGGAGATGGTATGATAGGATAACGAGCTTAGTCAATAGGTCAATTAAGTGCAACACTGGTAAATAGTACAATGGGTCAATGATATGATATAACCTTTTTCCAGAGGGTATGGCTGGAGAGTCTTGCCCGCATGCTTGGTGGTCAGCTGACCGCCATATTTGGGGGTCGAAAGGATTTTTGCTCAAGGGAAGATGGCAGGGGCCTGGTTTTTTTTCCCTCTTCCTCTCCAGGGGGGGGGGGGGGGGGCTGGAAAGGATGGATGGGTGTATGGTGGGTGTGCATCAGCAGGAGGGTCAGACTCAGATATGATGAATGGTCCCTTCTGATCTTGAATTCTATGATTCTATGAATGGTGTAGATCCATGGCTATATGGATTCTCTGACCAAACCTCCTTATGTATAATGGGCTATAACAGTTCCAGCCCTGAGGATGCAGTAGTGGCCAAGGAATAGTTCCATCCTCACTTTGTAACCTAGAAGGATTCACTCCTCCCCTCACTACTTGGGCTTAGAGTAGGGACCAAGATCTGAGCATTCTAGAGGGTTCCACTGTTCTATTGCTAGGTATGTACATATTCCTGCTGGGATTATTGATAATGTTGGTATATTGATAAGAAAGTAAGTAAGGCGGCCTGGGATGAGTTGCTTTTTTGCTGAGGTAGTCAAATGCAGAATTTCATATATATATTTTTGTACGTACGATTCTACGTGCACAAATTTAAAAAGCTGGGTGTTATTTTCCAGTTTATAAGAGGAAATTGCAAGCAGTGGCGAATTAAAACAAATGAAAACAGTGTTTTTAAGAAGATGACAAATTTTCTATAAGGTTAGGAACATAAGAATTGCCAGACTTGATCAGATCCTAGGTCCATCTAGACCAATATCTTGTCTCTAACAGTTGCCGGCACCAGTTATACCTCTACCCCGATATAACGTGACCCGATATAACACGAATTTGGATATCACGCGGTAAAGCAGTGCTCTGGGAGGGGGCGGGGGGCATCCAGTCCCTTTCCTAAGTGAGGTCCATCTCTTGGCATAAAGGAAATAAACCACAGTGTGTTGAAATGAGGAAGAAGATGCAGAAAAGATCCCTGTCTCAATTAAAAAAAATATTGTGAAGCCCACTGCTGTAGTACATTCCCACTAGAAGAATGTCAAGCAATTGCTAACTTTCCAAATATCAGATGATATTTCCTGCTCTGGACTCTTAATATATATACTATGTTTCCTGTAAGGTACGCGGCCACGCGGCGGGCTATTTAGGGCCGGGCAAGTCCCCCAGTCTGGCCCAGCCCCTCCGGAGCTGCTGGGGAGAGGCGCCCCTCCCCTGGTCCAAAGCTGCCACATCCAGAAAGAGGCACCCTACCAAGCCCATCCCTGCTGGAGCCGTGGCAGCAGGGAGAGGCACCCCTCCCCCCTGAGCCCAGGTGCTGCTGCGGGGAGAGAGAGCTGTGGGGGAGTCCTTTCTCCCCGGGGCAGCCTGCACCTCAAACCCCTCATCCCCGGCCCCTCCTTGGAGCCCGCACCCCCAGCCAGAGCCCTCACCCCCCCACACTCCAACCCTCTGCCATAGCCCTGAGCCCCCACATAACCCAAGCCCCACATCCCCGGCCCCACCCCAGAGCCCACACCCCAATCCTTTGTTCCAGTGCTGAGCCCCCTCCCGAACCCCAATCCCCTCATCCCCAACCCCACCACAGAGCCCACACCCTTAGCCAGAGCCCTCACCCCCCACGTATCCCAACCCTTTGCCCCAGCCATGAGCCCTCTCCTACACTTCCAACCCCTTGGCCTCACCCCGCCACATGAATTTTGTTATGTGCACTAATATGGAGGTGATGTTTCACCCACGAAAGCTCATGCTCCAATATATTTGTTAGTCTATAAGGTGCCACAGGACTCTTTGCCAACAGTTACCACAGGGAAGTATCTTAGATGATCACAATGTTCCCTCTGTACTTAGAATGGGAGGCACCTTTAATAACTCTATTGTGACCATGTGGAAACGGATGTACTGTTTAATGCCTTTGAATGTCCTTTTGCCTGAAGTATACACCAATTTATTATAATGTGTAACTGTAGTTGTTCAAAACTGCTCTGTGGATCACTCAGTAACTTGAACTCATCAAGATATATAATAAACACCTGGAAGTCAATAAAAGATAATACAATGCTGGAATGTACAGTAAGTAGAAGGAAAAGCTAAACAAGTAAGACTTAGGCCAAAGATTCTTAGCAACGGACACAAGATGGAACTCCTAGGCCCTAAGTAGAGCAAGCCAAAGCTTGAGTCAAGGCCCACTGTGACTCTTAGCAATTATGCCAGAGAAGCTCAGTAAGAAGGAGCCCGCAATATGGGATAGCTGCAATGATGGCTGACATAAAATAAAGGCCATACAGAGGGCCATGATGGTGTCATCTGGAAAGAAACTAAACATCAGAGGCTTTAGCTGCCTGAAGGGAATACACTAATTGAGAAGTAACAGCTATAAAAACTAATTCAATAATAGTATATAAAAGTAAAAACAATAACTGAGTATGACTGGCTGTCCAGAATTAAGCAAAGTAAGATGAAATGTCCTTTGCCGGCAGTAAAACCAAATAAAATAATAGCAGCAGTAATTCTCATTCTCAAGCAGCAGCACTTCTCACCTACTAGACAGAACAACTCCCATACCAAACTACTGCAGATTTCCAGTTCACCTTTTTTTTTTGCTTTTACTATAGACCCATTCTCAAAGTCCATGGGCAGCAAGTCCTACCAGCAGGAGCTGACACAAATTCTGCTTCGTCACAAAGACACTATATCAAACCCAAAGAGCAATACAATTATTTCTGACCTTTATTACATGCTTTCATTAATGGAGCAATGACAGTTTGTGCCAGCTCAGGATCTGCCCTCATGTTACTTATATCTGTCATTCGTGCATCTTCCCAGTCCTTCTCTCCCTTCTCTTCCCCGACTCAGATGCTGTTTCTCTCTCTCTCTCTCTCTTTTCCCGCTATATTTTTAATATTTCAGCCTGATATTACTGTCTGTCTGATGAGCCCACATCTCCACATTGTCTTCTCAGCTCAGAATCCACTCTGTAGAAAATACAGTCAATCCTAGTCAGTCTCAGTGGCCAAGAGAGCCTGCCTCAAGAAAAGCAGAGGAAACATTTTTAAAGATGGTAAAGTATGGACTTTGGGCCCTGCCTCTGAGACTTGGCACCTACCCAGTGCTCCCATTGATGCCATTGGGAGTCTTGGATGTTGAGCACTTCTCAAGATCATGCTGTCATTAAATTAACCTAAAAATAACAAAATATATCCTGAAAGGGAGCATCTCCCTCCTGCTCCCAATTATTACAAAACTATAAATAGCCTAATATGGAGCTATTAAGCTTTGGCAAGCAGTCTCCTTTCATCTTCGAATCTTTGGTAGGAAGATGCATTCAAGCAGCCAGCAGTTGTCTTTTTTCCTTTCCTGTTGCCAAAGTATAATATATTTGTTTTACAACATATCTAAGCTCCACTGGCCTAGAGAGTAGAAAATGTAAGGCCTCTGTGTCCTGCCCCACAGTGCTATCACTATGCTATCAGGGACACACATCCAAGTGTTTTAAGCGTACGTGGTTTTTGCATGCATTTTCCCACACCTTTCAAGTTACCATCCGCAAGAGACACTCAGGCTTTCTCTCCGTCACCCCTAAGTCAAAGATGTTTTTGCCTGTTAGCATTTGTAGATGCTGCACTGTGTGTGCTGTCATAGTCTGTTGCAGTGCAAAAGCACTGAGCGGTTTGGACTTAAAAGAAAAGGTTTCTAGGTTTTACATCTTAGCTTAGTTTCCAGCTTTCCATTCAGATTTCTTCTACTCTCAGACATAGTGGTAACAATACTGTAAGGGAGACAATCCCAACTATTTCAAGGCTGGTTGCCTTTCTGGATGATATGCATTAGTCAAACACAAATTATTGGACTAAACACAGAAGTAACTGGATGAAATTCTATGGCCCGTATCATAAAGGAGATAGATTTGGATAATCTAATGGTCCCTTCTGGCTTTAAACTCTATGAATCTGTTTAAAAAATGTTTAAAAAGCATTTTACTTTTTCTGAACCAGAATATGGAGTTTACAAAACAGTTTTTCATGTAGCATTTTTCTATAGCCACTACATTTCTATAGTCTACTACATTTCATCATCGATACGTACAAAATAACCTGCCCTATTAGACGTGGAACGGTTGTTGGGAAAGATCTGTGCCACTAGGTCTTGGATTTCTAGAGGCAGAGTTTGGAGTTGAACCACTTGTGAGCTGGTGAAAATATGTTTTTTTTTTTTTAATATGCCAGCTATTGTCATGGCAGAAGTGGTGAAAAATACAATGTTGGAATTAATGTTGATATGAAACTTTCTCTAAAGGTTTCAACCCAAGGGGCTTTAGCACAAGAACCAGGGGCGGCTCCAGACCCCAGCACGCCAAGTGTGTGCTTGGGGCGGCATGCTGCGGGGGGCGCTCTGCCGGTTGCCGGGAGGGCGGCAGGCGGCTCCGGCGGACCTCCCGCAGGTGTGTCTGTGGGAGGTCCACCGGAGCCACGGGACCGGCAGAGCGCCCCCCACGGCGTGCCGCCCTGCTTGGGGTGGCGAAATGCCTAGAGCCACCCCTGACAAGAACCTCACAGCATCTGAAGGGTGACGATTGACAATCTAATAGTGACACTTGGTTGGAGTAGTTGCACATTGCCCCACGTTTTGCAGCCAATGGAGAAAAGTCTTTCCAGGTGTGATAGGTTGGCTCCCTCCTAGTGAGGTAGACAGATAGACAGATTGGCACCAGCTAAAGGGGTGGGCAAACCGATTTGTAACACCCAGGTTCACCTGTCGAATGACATGCTTAGCACTCAGAACAAAAGGAGTCCATGTGGTGGAAGAAGGTTTGGTCAGGGCTGGGGAAGAGTGTTTTATAAAGCAGTTGGAGAAAGAATTGGAAAAGCTGTCTCCGTGAAAAGGTGCTATGACATAAGTGCTGTTGGCTTTCTGAAAGCAGAATGATCTTTTCCACCAGTTTTGCTATATTTGTTCAGGTTGAACAGTAACTGTGTACATATTAGGAATGAAATAGACTAGGAAAAAAATCAGAGAGGTAGCCGTGTTAGTCTGGTTCTGTAAAAGCAGCAAAGAATCCTGTGGCACCTTATAGACTAACAGACGTTTTGCAGCATGAGCTTTCGTGGGTGGATGCATCCGACGAAGTGGGCATTCACCCATGAAAGCTCATGCTGCAAAACGTCTGTTAGTCTATAAGGTGCCACAGGATTCTTTGCTGCTTTTAGGAAAAAAATGTGAATCTGTGCAGCACTCATTTCTCCCCCAAGGAGGAAGCAACCCAATTGAGAGTCCCAATGTTGAGCAGTACAACATTCTGAAAATGCAAACATGGAGAAAAGCTTTTTGCCCTATATAAACTGTCAATTGCATTAGAATGATTTTTAAATAAGATCTTAAACTACACACCATTCTTCCATTATTAATGGTTGAACAATCCAAAAAAGAACATAACTTCTGAGTATTTGAATAAAATGTTTAAACAGGAAAGATTACCTCCCATGTACAGTGGCTTATTTTCATATGTTCATAAATTTAAGAGATTTAATTATTATGGGCTAATGACCTGCAAAATTTCATTTAGGGAAAAAGCTGCTTTTAAGCTATTGGAATGCAAAAGTAGGTATGAAGTAGCTAAACCTTTTCTGCTCATTTAAGAATGCTTGAATTGGCCGAGATGTTATATCATCCACTCTCAGCTTGGATATTCGTTTTACATCTTAGTTCTAAAACCACTTGAAAAATGTGGTTTTTAATGAAAACTCTTAAAAATGGAAGTGTGCACACACACTTACAGTATTTTTTAATCTGATGATCTCCATGATGACATCCATGGGTAAAAATGGAGAAAAAATGAAGGGAAATCTCTAATTTGTTTTGAAACAAGAATCCATGTTTATTACAGGGTTACAGTAGGATATGTTTAATAAAATTAGGTGAGAGTACATGATGAAGAGACATATTTTGTGAAATTTGCATTAATCCATATTTTCTCAGGTGGATAGTTATACATTGCCATTTAATTTGCCTATCACAGTATCTATAGCCATGGCAGAGTGCATGGTGAATATCTAGGGAGTGCTGTCATCCAACGTAATTTGGCAGAGTAACAAACTTTCATGTTGTGCACCTGTTGTCAGTTTGGATGACAAGGATATGTTCCTAATTTATTCAGATGGATGGATTTAGTAGTATTGTTAAAATACCAGCTATATGCTGCAGCTGTCCACAGAACGGCAGTTAGCTGGTTCACTAACATTTTGAATTTCATTGTTCATAAGGGACAGATGAAATTAGCTAGAGCAAGGCATGATGAGGACATGTGCTGTTCAGGCCTCCACTTTCAGCTCTATCAATACATTAGAACCCTGACCTTTTAACACCTCCGATAGTCTAGTCCTGGTTCTTTCCTGAACAGGGATGCTTGGTTATGCCAAACAGTGCTACACTAACTGATAGTTTTCTGCCAACTGTTCTATAGAACCTAGGTTCAAATAAAGATGGACAGTTTTATTCTGAACTGTGATGGAAGTATACCATAATTCAGAGGGAGTGATTTTGTTCTTATTTTCTGTTAAAAGCTGCCTGCTACTCTGCCTCAGTATGTACAGATATTTTAATGAGATATGATTGCTGCTTCTTAGTCTTTTGGTTAACATCAAATGCAGTATCAGTTTAACATCTGGTGCATTTCAGACTCGAAAAAATATAATTCAAGAGGAAGTTATTGTGATTTTTATAGGTCTTTTCCAACTCTAACTTCTGTTTTTCCAAGGAACTTATTTTACAGTAAATCTTATTTGAATGGAGTCCTCCATCTAGTGCAGTTAATCTGACTGGGTCTAGTTCTGATCTAGTTAACACATTTTCAGTAGTTTATAAATTTGAAATATGAAACACTTAAGCAGACAATCTCTCTTTGTTTAAATTACCAATAATTTGATATTTAATCTTTTGGGTTGATATCTTGATGCTCAAGAGTTTTCATCCCCTTCTGTCTTCTGCTAGCACTCCATATGGCAACATTTAAGTGTGTTTCTCAGGCATAGACTGCTGCTTACCAGACTAGCCCCTTCAGGTGTTGGACTCCATCTGTGGTTTAATTTACTTCCATCATTCTTCCAGTGATACTTGAAACAGCTGTTTCCTTTTCCTTAGCGGCATTCAGGTCACCAGTTGACCTGAACGAGTGTGCAAGCAAGTCTTTCTATCCGTCTAACCTATCTGTGTAACCTATCTGTCCAGCTGCTACGGTATTTCTAGATCACCCATCAACATAGTATCTCAGGACCAATTCTTTATCTACCATTCTATAGCCACATTTGGATTTGAATCTGTTGTGGATCATATGTTCTCTGGGCAAAGGTAGGGCTGAGAAAATGCCTATTTATTGATTGATTTGCACAGGGGAGTCTGAAATATAAATGATAAATGCACAAGCTCATTGAAAAAAAAATCTCAGTTAACATCTATAGAGAAAAGGCCCCAAAACCTTTAACAATAATAATAATAATACTTTCCTCCTTAAGGAGAGCAAGCTATAAGAGTACAAGTGCTTGTCTACATAGGGACACTCAGGAAAATTAATCCAAATCAAATAAGGTTACATCTACACTGTGAGCTAGAGGTGTGATCCCCCTGCTTCTGTACATATATTTACACTAGCTCTCATTGAGTAGAAACCTACCTGAAACCAGGAGGTAAATTCTGAATGACTGTGTCCACACAGACTTCAATTAATCAACTTTTAATTTGCACCATTAGTTAGCTTGGTTTAACTTTCCTTAGTGTACCCATGTAAAGAAGCCCCACAACTCTACTGCGTTAACAGACACAAACATTGGTGACCAGTAGAACAAAAGGAAGTTCTCAAATCAGAAGATATTCATAGTTTTGACAGACACTCCATTTAGTTTCCACAGATCTAAAATATAGAGCCCAGAGAGTCTGCTTGCTGGAACTTTACTGGAACACATGTTCTAGAGTACCCTTAACATGGCCTCTCAGTGGAAAGGTACAAGTGGAACAAGATCCAAGGGCTGAAAACTGAAGTTAGACAAGTTCATACGATAAGTTCAGGCAGGACATAAGGTACAATTTTTTCACAGTGAGGGTAGCAAACTAGCAGAACGACTTAGCTAGAGATGTGGTGGCTTCTCTATCACTTGGAGTCTTTAAATCAAGATAGTAGTTTTCTTGTTTTTTGTTTTTTTTCCAGGAAAAAAAAATCCAGTACCTCAGCAAGAGGTTATGGGATTGCTGCCAGAATTACTAGGTGAAATTCTGTGGTCTGTGCTATGTAAGACGTCAGACTAGATGATAATGATCCCTTCTGGCCAAAATGTGTTGAAAAATAGGACCACCATTAATAACTTCATTGATAGCTTAGACTTTAAGGCTCTCTTCAAAAAGTTAAATAATATATGCCATTCCAGGCTAACAGCACACTTCATTAACGGTAGGAGTGTCTTCAAACATACTGGAGTTTAGATGCATACAGATGTAAATTTTGAGACAGAAAATATAAGCAGCAGCATTAGGTAGCTCCTGATGGTTGATCTATGGAACTGCATTGGTATACACTTAACCCTTTAAAAAAAATCCTGCCCACCTTAGTGATAGGTTATATGTCAGAAGCCAAATAGCTGAAGGAGAATCAAGGATGCAATAGCAGAGCAGAAAGCTACTGCACAAGTAGGAAGAGAAAGCAAAACATATTATGATTAAGATGCAACATTTTGTTATGTGCTGATTCCTTAAGATTTATAACACAGAAAAATATGGTATTCTCAGACAAAAACAGTCTTGTCACTCACGAAGCAATTAAATAACTTGGAGATCCCAGTTAATTTTTATTATTCTGCATTGATTCTGTCTCTACAGGTTTATCATATATTTATAGATAGATAATATTTCTCTACCTCTTAGAGGTAAATAAATATATTAAAATAAGCTATGGTATGTGTAGTACAGTATAACAATGATAAATGATGTTGTGTGTAATTTTTCTACTATTAACATAAAGTAATATAAACTGAAGGACACTAGTCTATTGAGAGAGTTAGTAGCTAATGTTCCATATCAGATGTGGACAATGTCAGGACTGAATACAGATTAGGCAGTGTCCTTTTCTCCCCGGGGGAATTAAACTTTGAGACACCACTGGCTGCCAATGGTTTTACTGCATTTTGTTGGTGCCTGTGGTGCCTTTCTTGGTCTATTAATTCAGAAGCTGTAAATGGCAATGTGAGCAAAAAGCTTTTCCAGTGGGATGCATTTCATTTATGTATTCTTGTATCTACAATACCTATTGAATCCATTTTGTCACAATAACTGTTTAAAAATTGTGTAAATTACCTGCATTTCTTTATGGACCTCAGCATTTTTTTTCCTTATGCAGAAAAGGCAAAGTAATAATTCAGCAGGATGGGGAATGTGAAACAAGGAACTTATACTCTCTCTTCTCTCCTCTCTTGTTTTTATGCTGTTTTTAAAAAATGTGGTGTTGTGAAGGGAAGCACATGGTAAACTCCAGAAATACACCTGCACACACCTCATATTCCATTAGAATATATTTGTTTTAAACATATTTAGAATTAGGAATCCTCACAAAAATTCTTTGAGGGTTGCATGTTTAAATGAATGTCTAATCAATAATATGATGTGAATGCCTAACTTTGAGGGATTTTTTTTTTACTTGTAGACTATTTACGTTCTGTAAGTGCAGTCACTAACAAAGAACAGTGTAACAAAGACAATAAGCACTCAGATGCTGTGGCGATGGGGTCAGGAGTTACACAGAAATTTAAGCAGATAGAAAATTGATCTTAGAAGTAAAAATTGTTCAGAAAGCTGTACAGTAACTAGAATTAATCCTGCTATTCAGGAAAGCATGCTGACAACATCAGTGAAAAACATGCTACGCACACTAGATCTTTCTTGTTTGAAATCATACTGTGTCTAAACTGGTCTATATGGTATGTTTGTCAAGGTTTGTGGTGTATGTATATTTTATAATATACCTGTGTTAGTTTGCTTTTCCTTTTGGAACAAATGTGGTATCCTGTTACCATTTCATTATTATTAGGGTAATATTTTGTTAACTATTTTTCATCCTAATCCTTTAAAAAAATCGTGAATTTCTCAGAAGCAGAAGCCCCGACTACTTCTATTGACATGCACATTGTTATTCTTCGGGTGGTCTTTGATATGATACGTTTGTCATGGTTCATAAATTTTATCGTTGCACTAAAAACAGGGTTAGAATATCTTCAATGCAATTATAAAAATGTATTAAAACTGAGAAGGAGAAAAAATATGGTGCAAGATGAGCTTTTAATGATTGTATAAATGTTCACTGTTCCATGGGAAAAAATGGGACTTTTCAACATTGGCATAATAGTCAAATGCGAGGAAAGGGCCCTGTTTTCTTTCTTTTTTTCTCCCCCCCCCTCTTAGAAACACATGTATATTCAGCACAGATATAAAATGTTTGTTTTAATTTCTGCCTCGGAACCATAATAGGATAGGCAATGAGAATTGGAAGATAAACTGGTACATGCCTTTGATCCTTGATGGCATGTAGATCTGGGCCTTTTCACTGTTCATGGCATGTTGTCCCTTAGCCTAGTATATCCAGGGAATAGATACTACTGTGAACCAGATTGCACAATCCAAATTACTATCCATATGGCGGATGTACAGATTGCTGTTACTGAAATGGCTTACTGTTCCTTACTCTACTTCTGCTGCTAAATGCTGTGCACAAGCCTTTGAAATCCTCTTGACAATACTAAGGATGAGAAGCGAGGAAAACAGAAACTGGAAAACCGGAATTGCTTGCCTGGCCAGATTATGGCAATTTTTGAAAGTGTTTTATATGATGATGAAATTGTAAAGGAGACCTAGAGGACCTATCCCCTCTAGCGCATGGTGCAAGATACTATCTATTCTATTCTATGTGACGACATGCACAACTCTGTGTAGTACTATTTATTCAGGGACCTATTTGAAAAGTCTTATGCCCTGTATAAAATAGCTATTATGTGTTGCATATGCAAAAGAGGATAAACGTGACATTCCTGTTGAACAGCACAAACCCTTTTATTTGATACTACAGAATATTCATTGCGGGTTATTTTTACCAGTAAAAGAATTTGAATTTAAAGAACTCGGGATGTATCACATGTTAAGAGTATTGCTTGCAGAGTTTAAAGGATTTAAGAATGAATACATAGACTATCTGGCAAACATTTAGCAACACGGTAAAACATTTTTCATCTCGAATTAAGTTTTCATCTCTCTTCTTCTTATGGCTTTTGAGTTCCTTTTGCAGACACTTTTATATTTGCTGTTACACATTTTCTCCACTCACTTGCACTCAATGTACTAGTATTTCCATAGTGTATTCAGTAGCTAGTGATGTAGAGTTCCCATTCATGTGCATTTAAAATATCAGTCACTTGAACATAATGCCTGTCAATAATACTGAATATAAAGGAGTTAAATTTATTCCCAGTAAGTTACTCTAAGTCATGTGATTTCTTGCCTTTGTATTTCTGACTTCATACCATTCTTTTCCTGTGTGCAGTGTTAAATGTTATGGTATATATTTTGCCTCTGATCTTAGTATTTTTAAATACTTCCAGTTTTATTTAAAGACATTTCAATCTCTCCCCCACAATCTCACCCTCAGAATATGTGATACATTGTGTAGGAGTTCAAAAACTTCTGTGCCTCTCTCTCCTTTTTTAAAAGAACAAAGAATAGGCACATCACCACAGTGAGCAAATGACAACCCTTCTACTGCTCTTTACTTGAAGGAGACTAAGACATAGTGGCTAGTTTAAATGACTGGGAGCCATTAGGATTCTGGGTAATAATCTGGGCTGAGCTACTCACTAACTGTGAGACCTTGGACCTTGCTGAACCCTATATGTGGCATCTAACTTGAACTTCCTTGGGTAAATACATTGGAAAATAAAATAAAATATCAAATTAAGTCGAATTTGGGGCCAGATTTGCTTATCTGATTGCTAATCTCTTTTCTGGCACACCCATTTTGCATGTGCTAATTTACACATGCAGATAATCTAGAAAGCCATATTTGCAGGTACAGCTTACTTTTGGAAAAAAATGGGTGCATAGAAGTGGAGATCAGCTTGAAAAGGACTGAAAGTATAGTCTTTGGATTTTTTAGACAAAATAAATGTATCTCAATCAATACAGCAACATAACTTTTAGAATTCATATACATTTATGAATGGAAGTTGTGAGCAGAAACATATTTTTTCTTAGTGATGCCAACAGAATGGGAGACACTAACAGTGGCAATGTATTGGGTAAACGCATCCTTTCAGCCTGGCCTAATACCATGAAAAAAACCCAACATTTTCATTGTACAATTTCATCTGTACTATTCCCAATATAGCTAGTGACATGTTAAGAAGGGGCTAATGTACAGTTTAAAAAAAAAACCACAAAAAAAACAGAGCTCAAATGGCTGGGCTATGAAGTATGTTTGATATAGTGTTGTAGATGGGTCGGACTCACCCCTGCGGCGCCTCCTACTGGTTGCTCTGGGGAATTAGCTCTATTCCAGCCCGGGGCGCCCTCTGCAGGCCAGTGATCCACCTGTTTACTACTGGCCCGAGTCCCTCCCAGCACCCCGGTGCCTCTTTAACCTGTAACTGGGTTTCCCCCTCCCCAGGGAACCCCCACCTTCTATCCCCACCTTGCCTCAGTGTATGGCTACTGCCCAGTCTCTATCTAGCCCCCTTTCGCTGGGGCAGACTGCAGTCTCAGCCAACTCATCCCTGGCAAGGAGGATTTGGACCTGCTGCTTTGTCCTACCCCTGGGCTGCCCTCTGCAACCCACAGTACCTTTGGCCTATAGCTAGGCTGCAGCCTGGGGCTTTCCAGGCTGGAGCTCCCCAGCTCCTCAGCCTTTCCCCAGCCCTGCTTCACTCAGGTACCTTCTCTCTAGTTTCCAGCAGCCAGGCCCATCTCCCTCTGAAGGCAGAGAGAGACTGATTGAGCTTCTAGCTTCCCTGGCCTTCTTATAAGGCCCTTGGCTCAGTTTGGGGCATGGCCCCAGCTGCAGCCACTTCCCCAGTCAGCCCAGCCTAAAGCAGCAGCTCTCAAGCCCTGCCAGGCCACTTTTAAAACCCTCACAGCAGGAGCAGGATCCACCCTGCTACAAGTGTAAAGAAAAAAAAGTTTAAATGACAGAAGTTTGGGGTTCTGGAATTATTACAAGACGTGAGATCTTCTGAGATGAGAACCAGTCAAAGCTTTCTACCATATCACAACGTGCGCTGTTCTAAATATGGCTCTTATCTACAAACAATTTTAGAAATTTTCTTTTAGAAAGTATTTAACCATTTATTGGTGCTATTTTTCACCCTTCAGCCTGTAAAGCCAGGTTTCCTTAGTACCATGAGTGCAGCTACAGGCTTTTAAGCTTCAGCAAAGATAAAGCACTAAAGATCACAGTCTGTGACAGTGTAGTTAAAAGAAAAATCAGAAAGAAAGGTAGAAATACAGGACATATAATTTATGTAGAGGTTAATAAAATTGATTAGTTAAATATTATGCAGAGGGGAAAACGCTACAAACTGAGTTAACAACTCTTCCTGCAAAAACATGGATTTTCTTTGGAGATCTACCCTCTTCCTCTTCCCCAAAAATATATGGACTACATCAGCTTATAAGATCTGACAAGCTCACAAATGTAAGTAGGACGGCCATCGTTGTAAATCGTGTGCCTTTTCCTCCAGTCAATAAAGTGCAGTAGCTAAGGACTTACAACATTGTGATAGACTCCTGGGCAGTGCTGAGTGCCCGCAAGTCCTACTAAAGAGACGAGGTGAATGAGGTAATATCTTTTATTGGATCAACTTTTGTTGGTGAGAGAGAGAAGCTTTCATAAGTTCAAAAGCTCTGTGTATGCTCGAAAGCTCCTCTCTCTCACCAATAGAAGTTGGTCTAATAAAATATATTACCTCACCCCCTTTGTCTCCCTAAATATCCTGGGACTGATGGCTACAACAACATCACAGTCAGCTCCTACTGACTTAACTGTGAATTGAGTTGAAGGTACTCAGTGAGGTGCTTATCACTTTTCAGGGATGGGATTTAAGCTTCTAGTACTAAGCTGCTGCCAAATAAGGTTACTGGAAAGCACTACACCACCAATCACACCGTTAATTGAGCTACATTACAATTGATTTCTTTGTGTATATCTGTGTTGTCGAGGTATTTAAATGAGTAATACATATCTTTGTTAAGGTGCTTAATGTAAAACCTACAGAATTCTCAGCCCCTCCTCTGTGTATTTTTCACAGAACGCATTGCACCCTCAATAATAAATTCAGAGGGCTGACAGTGTCTAAGTCTACTGCTCCTTTGCCCTCAATTTCAGTGAGATGGGCCATTGAAAACTCATTACAAGCTGTTTAGACTCTGGCTTTGACTTTTGCTCAGCAGTGAACAAAATTAACAGCTCTTGGAGGTAGCGAAAAAGGCACTGAGCCAAAAAAAATGAGAAAAGACTTTTAATATTATCTCTATTAGTCATGCAAACAAGCTTAAGTCCAAAGAACATGTGTTCTACACATGGCTGTAATTTCATAGCCTTTGTTGATTTCATCCTTTCCCTCATCTTTTAACGCCATGTAGACACTCACCTGCATATCAAAAACACATTCCAGAATTTGCTTGCATGCCAAGCAACAAGCCTTTGAGTGTAGCAGAATTGCTTCATAAATTTAACTATCACTTTCAAAATTCTGGTTTTTTTTTCTAATTTAGTGCTTGATAGTTTTTATGTGATAATTTTAAATGCTGTTTATAGCAAAAGTTACCTTGATGGGATAGGTTTTCAGGAAAAAAATATAAGACCCATCAGCACTAAATTGCTTTTAAAAACATGTTGCACATTTGTACTCATAATAAACCTTTTGAATCTTTTGTGATTATTAGAATTAAATTCCTTTAAAATATGAATGTCAGAAGTATTTATTATGCCCCTCTTACTAGCAATCCAATTAGTCTACATTTCTGAGCCAGTAACAGAGTTCAGAGAACAATTTGTCATAACAAATATGGATTCTGGCAATAAATTTGAGGTCCTGAACACTTTTGGTTATTACAAATCCCTGGCATGTTATTCTAATAGCTGTAGAGCCGCCCCACAATTGCACCATTCCCCTTTATTTTGGAGTTCTCCTTTTATACTTCAAGAAATTAGAAAAACAAGAGGGCATCCAGATTGCATTTGATATAATTAGGTTCAGTAAAATACTTGGAAGAGAAATCAATCCAAATAATTTGTGAAACAAAGTTCACTTTAACTGGTGCATTACAGTTCAGATCAGATGAGAGGCAGAGAGAGGGGGGCGTTATATATACTAGAAAATAGTGGGAAAGAATTTATGTACTTTAAGTACCAAGGCAAGTTGCATTCACATGCTACATTTTGGTTTAAGCGAGGTGATGCTCCTTGCCCAGTTTTCCAGCTTTTCTGACTGAGGAATAGAGTGGTCAAGCAACTTGTTCAAGATCACTCCAATGAGTCACTTATTAGAAAAAGAGTTGGAACTTGGGATCTTCTTGGTCTCCAGCTCATTGTTCTGACCTTTATGGCACCGCACCTGTACTCTGAAGTACAAAAAAGTAAGTAAAATGTTCTCCTTTTCTTTTTTACAATTTATTCTTGTTCAGATTTAATTCAGTATCCCACTATCATAACAAAAATCAGTGGTGATAAGTCTGGATGAACTGTGAGTTTCAGTATATCACAACTCTGTCAGTGTCTGTTATGGGTCTTGATTGAGCTACAGAATATATTTCATAGTTTTTGTTAAACAATAATAGTAATTACTTCATCTTGTCTGCCTCCTGGAAATTCTCTCTCTACATCTTGACCCAGCTTAGAAATTCACTTTTGGATTCAGAAAAGTTCCCAAGCCCCAATTATTCTTAACCATCCCATCAATATCTTGTGTTACATTGTTGTTGTTTTTTAAGGGGAGAAAAAAGTGTTAACTAAAATAAATTGATGAAAAGATAAGGAAAACAAAATGATACTGGGACTTTCTTATTATAAAAAATGAAATCTGAACATTGTAAACATTATTCTACTTTTATGTGACACAATATTTTTTTCACTAGGCCTATGCTATTTTTCTCGGGTTTTCCTATGAATAGTAACATGCTTAGAACTGATGAAGGTCAGGCAAGAAACAGAGTAGCAGCATCTTATACCACAATGTCAAAATACTTAAAAGTGTTTACAGTGCCCAGTGACACACAATGAATTTAAGACTGAAGCAGAAATAAAACTATTCTTATTCTTCTAAACTAGAACAGGGCATTGGTGTTTTATGGTTGTTTTAAGGTCCATTAATCCTTGAATCATGAGGCCATGTAAAAAATGACAGCTTTAACATTCAATCCCTGGGTTTATTTAAAATGTTTTTACTTCAACACAGTTTCTAATTAATAACAGTGACTATATAACCTGATTCGTCTGGCTCAAAAGCATAGCAATGGGGAATACAGTCCCTTGGTTCTTTCGTAGAATGGTTTATCACTCACGACAAGAGTGTTCAGCCTGAATTGAATGGAACCAACTGTTCACAGGGAAGAGCTTATTCTAACAGAGACAAAATCAGATATGTACTTTAATGTCTTTTAGCCTTTTCATGTATGGGTTTATTTTAGGGACTTGGTGAAGGGGATGTGGTTTTGAAGGCAGATCACAGATATGGGCTCCAGTGGTGCAATTGGATAGCGCACAATACTCATAGAGCAGTGCTGCTGCATGGAGTGATGCAGAGGTTGTGAGTTCAAACCTCATCTAGAGCATCAGTTTGGGGGGAAGAATAGCTCAGTCATTTGAGCATTGGCCTGTCAAACCCAGCGTTGTGAGTTCAGTCCTTGAGGGGACCATTTAGGGAACTGGGGTAAAAATCTGTCTGGGGATTGGTCCTGCTTTGAGTGGGGGGTTGGACTAGAAGACCTCCTGAGGTCCCTTCCAACCCTAATATTCTATGATTCTATCACAGAAGTGTGTGTTTCATGCACACCTGCCTGTGCATGCACAAATACACCTCTACTTTGATATAACACTGTCCTTGTAAGCCAAAAAAATCTTAGCGCGTTATAAGTGAAATCGCATTATATCAAACTTGCTTTGATCCACTGGAGTGCACAGCCCCCTTCCCCCCCCAGCACTGCTTTACCACGTTTATATCCAAATTTGAGTTATATCGGGTTGCATTATGTCAGGGTAGAGGTGTAGCATGCAGGCATTTTGCGCATCTCAGCTGTTTTGCTGGCTTTTAAAAATTTGGTCCTTGAGGGGACTACCCAAAAACATAAAAAAAGTATGTCTAAAATAAATAAATTGGGCTGGAGTGGCCAGAAGAACTGGCAGTGCCGAAAGTGGAATGCTTGGAGTGCTGTTTACAGAAGCCTTGGTGGGTGCAATACATGATTTCAAATATATGTTGTTTTAATGCAATTTACTAGCTTATAAAACTTCTACAAGCAGTTATTCAAATCTATTATTATACTTCTGGCATCTTTGTGACTCCATTGGTCCTCCTTCAGCCGATTAACTGAATCAACGCTTCAGTGGTGATACAATTCAGTCTATTCATCACTTTTTCAGAAGGTCCGCTTCACTGGCAGACTTGACAAGGAGCCTTTTTCTATTTCTCTTAAAAGGTTTTCTCTTTCTCCCACTGTGCTGCATGTATACAGGTGTTTTTATAAGGCCACGTATTTGGGCTAAAGTAAAACTTAAATAGTAATGTGAAAACTGTAAGTAAGGGATGTTTCAAAGGGGTGCTAGTTTGGTACTAAAACTGGCTCAAGTCCAAACCATCTGTCAGTCAGCAACAAGGTAATTTACTTCCAGCTTTACCTCTCAAAGGACATATTGGTTCCTGGGTCTGTGGGAATGTCTCTAGAAGACTGTTGGTCAAAGGTGACAGAAGAAACTCAGAAGATAACTGGAGTAATCAGTTACTTTTCATTAACTGAAAGAAAGACAGTAACCTGCAGATAGAACGTGGCTCTACACCAGTCTCTGAAATGGTAGGTAGATCTTCATGAGAGCTGGAGCATGTCCGCCTTAGGAATGGGACACCAAGGTTGGATCAGGTTGACTGACCCTCTCCAACACAGTGAAATCCCTTTCTAAGAAAAACAGGAACCAGAAAAGGAAAATAAACCTCAGTGGAATTGGAGCTTTATGATATAGCTTCATGGCTGCCATATGACTTACATGGAAATCACCTACTTAAAAAAGAAAACAGCCAATTTTGAGAATTGTATTAGGAGAAACAGCATAGTCCTAACTGGAGTTCAAGAAGGCACCAAATCAATTGATACATACACTTATTTGAAATATGGCTCCTGAGGCATTTTCTTTGAAAAATATTAATTCCCAAAGACAAAGTACACCTCTTTCTGGCACAGACCTCATATAAACAGCAGTGGCCAATCCAAGACCCATTATCATGTGTTTCTCCACTGAGGTATTTTGAACAAGATCAATTCACCACATGTTCTACATAAAAGCGGGGAAATGTATTGTCTGTAGATAGATTGCTAAAGCACTCCGAGCCCTTATAACATATTAGTTAAAAACAATTTTGTCTTTTGAGAAATGGATATAAATAGCAAGACAAAAGAAAGAGAATATTCATATGAAGTGGCAGGTTGTTTCAGAAACACCAGAAAGCAGCATGATCATGGAGGATTCTGGCTCGAATGAAGTGAACCATAAGACAAAAGAGAACTTGCACATTTCAGTGCTATTGGACTCAGCGTAGTCATTTTGATCATAGAAACACCAGGCAACATGCTATATCAAACTTTACCTCTACCACATTTCAACCTAGTTATAGCAACATTATTTAATTCTGCTTTTTACCTAGTGGGTGTAAAAATCTTCTTATGATATCCTTTTCCTCATTTGATATAGTGTTTTCTTGATCCTTTTAAGTGATTTTCTCATTTATATCGCAATGTTCTCACTTATGAAAGAGTTTCTCTTCTTGCCTATATGGATCATTGCTTTTTTTCCCCCACTGTATTTGAAATTTTGTAGAAGATTGCACATTATCAAAATTCTTGTTTAAATAAAAATTTTAATCCTGCCCCATAGTGTGCCCAATAAAATAAATACATAAATACAGGTATGCTGAATGTAAGGTGTGTATAACTCGAAAAGGTGTATTATGGTGTAACAGCATGAGACTAATGTTAGAGTTAAAATTACAGCTAGTACTGTTAAAAAGATGCATAATGGAAACATTATTATATCAAATTAAATGTGTACATAACCATTTCTTGCTAAGGTCCTGACCCTACTGACAGATTCACTCACATGGGCCCTTTCTGTTGTATGTGTTCCCGTTGACATCAGCAGGAACAATGTAGCTCTGGTCCTATATGAGGCCATAACAAACTTTTCAACAAATCTTATATATGTTGTAAACAAAGGGAAGGAAAAGCATCGGATAGCTGTAATAGGCATTTTTCTCAAAGAACTGACAGTGCTTTACAGCTTATTTTCAGCTAGTGTGATGTGTATACTCTTGTTTCTGGGAAATGACTGTGCCTAGTAAAGGAGGATAGTGTAAAGTAGATTATCTTTTCCAGCAGGAGTAATGCCATTATGACATCGTATGCAGGAAAACTGGAGTCCATTTTTTTAAAAGATAAATTACAGCAGAAGAACAAAAAAAGACAAGTACTCTGTCATCTTGGCATAATGCTAGGGATTTGTGACTGTCCATGCATACTACCTATACTGTGCTGTACTTTATACACAGAAGAAATATTACTGTTCTATACTACAGGACCATGTTCAGAGCACCATAGTTAAAGTTGTGTCTATTAAAGCATCTTTATTTTCAGTAATTTTATAGTTCTGATAAAAATTCTCTGTGGGCTTTAATGAAAAAGGACATGCCAGCCCAACAGAGAATTATTTTGCAAAATCTTTCAGCGGTTGTCTTAAAAATTGGAGCATGGTTATGAGTATATACTCGCACAATATTTAGCATGCTTTGTTTCCCATTTAGCCAAAAATTTAATATCTGTGCATAATTGGCATTGCCATCAAAGGGGGAAGACCCCCACAAAGTCAGGAAGTCATTTTCTTTTCACAAAGGAGTTACTAAATATGCACAGCAATTTTTCATCATCCCATGTGTTCATGACAATTTTTTTTACATGCAGTTTTTGTATTTTGTAGTTCATGGGTTAAAAAGTTCTTTCTAATAACGTTTCAAACATTGAGGTTATTTTCCCTCTTTTTTCTTTTAAAGGAATTTTATCTCATATAGGAAGAAATATTGTACAAACATGAACATGTCTTACATCTCGCCATGTCTCTTCTAGCCATTTCTGCTCATGTTCATGTGAATTGTTACATGCTATCAAGACTGACGGACAATTCACTGTCAAATAGTGCAACTCCACTGACTTCGCTAGCTTTGCCCCATGGCAGTAAATTTGGTTCTGGAAGTATTACTTTTCCGTGCCCTGTTCCGCATCCCACAAAACACAACACTTGCTTTAAAATCTTTACTGCTGTTGCTACTTTGTTCTGTGGTAAGATTGCTGCAGAAAGCTGTTCTGACTTATTTATCATCAAGGCTTTACCCAATAGCAGATTTCTTAGCTGCCCCTGTTCCCTTAGCTGCAGTTTCCTCGTGTTCCTCCTCCTTAATTCCTCACAAGGCAGCCTTGACTTTTGAGAAGGAAACACTCTTCCTGCTTTTATCCCATTTTTCACCTCCAGGAGGTGGTAATTCTACAGCACAAATGGATTCCTGCTGGTTGCTGACACAACCATGTAATTCTGAGGGAGAAAAATACATTATCTGCGGTTTTGATTTAAAGCAGTTTCTTGAAAACATAATAACATTATTCACCAATGGCATTAAATGCATAATCCTTAAAGTTGAAAACTGATGGCTAAAAGAAATGAATGAGCAGCTGAAGGCTATAATCTTTTATTTTAGCAGATAGGAATTCACGATGGGCTAGGTTCTGGCTAGCTGTTGCGTGGTCAGGGAGTGTGGAAAGGAAGTAAAAAGCCTCCTTACCCATGTCAGGACCACTCAGAATTGCTTCCCCTGAGTTTGGGGAAGCACAGGCCCTCTTCTGAGTTGCTCCCTTCAGGGTGCATGGTACCCAAAAGGATGCAGCAACAAGAGCATGGGGTGAGGAGAAGGCGCAAAGCCATGGCCTCCCAGCTTCTGTTCACTGACCAGTGTTACAAGGCAAATTATGCTACAACCCTTAAAGTAGTGTAACGGTTTGTGTTCCTCCCAGTACACAAGGGAATTTCTTGGCAACACTTAATTAGCATTTGATTCAGTCCATTGTTTTTCTTTCCAGTCTCTTCAATAGAAGGGTGTATAGGCCAGATTTTGTCACCCTTACACTGAATAGTATCTTATTCTATGTTCATTAACTTCAGTGGACCTACCCATGGAGTACAGTACTATCCAGTTTGACTACAGAGACAGGCTCTGGTCCTTTCCATTCGTTGGGTCCCTAGGGGCTTCCTAATATGTTTTTTTAAATAAGCATTTTCTTTAGCTTCTGTTAATGTCTTCTCACATATACTTAAGGTAAGTCAAATTGACATCATCTACTTTCAGTTTTGTGGGTGTGACACACACACACTTCAAATAATTCCACTTTAAATATCTTCTTTCTAAACTATATGAACTTAGGTCCTATAAGCCCAGACTTTTTAGTCCATGAATTAGCTTCCCTACTTTTCTTAATGCCTTTTCAAGTGCTATATTAATATCACTTTATAAGGTGGTGACACAATATTCTAGCTGGGGTTTGCCAGAGATTTGGATAATCCCATCCTAACTGTAGTGGGCATGCTTTCCCATTCTAGGGAGCTATAAAGTATAATAACGTACAGTACAAGAGTTGTGGTTGTGGTTGTTTCTGCCCTAGTTAATTATTTTTTTAAATGAAGAGTTCACTATTATCCCAAGGTCCTTTTTGAATTCCTTTTCCCTAGATCAATCATATTCATTTGGTATTTGTTTACCCCAAACCAATGTGCAATGCTTTGCATTTGTCAATGTTAATTTCATTTGTCATGCATCAGCCAAGTTATATAGCAGATCCAAATCCTGGTTGTGCTTAGAGGTTTCTTTTTTCTTTTTCTTTTCTTTTTTTTGGGGGGTGGGGGTGGGGGTGTTTCTTCCTGCATGTTTCACTATCTCCACTAATTGTGCAATGTCAGCAAATATAGCTAGTTTGCAGTTTCTTTTGTGACTAGGTCATTTATCTAGATTAGACACTATAGAGGTCTGAATACCAACCTTTGGGGGACTCCACTTAATAGTTCCCCTAGTTTAACACATCTTATTTTTGTGTGTGTGTGTATAATTTACTAGATCCTTATCTGTGCATATCCTCCACTAAGCCTGTAGTTAGACAAGAGCCTGTCAGATAAAACTTTAGCAAAACTGTTCTGAAATTCTAAGCAAATCATATCTTCAGATGTGAAGTAATCATTTGTAGTTGTAATCTAAAACAGACAGGTAGAGTTAGTTAGGGTCTTACATCTCTAAATTTTTGCCACTTGCTTTCTACATTTTCATTCCTGTAAAAATCCAGCCTGTCTGTTAAGAAAATGGTGATTACTTTAGATGTTACAAAGTAAGTCTCAAATTGACAGATATAACAGCTATTTATCTCCAGTAAAGGTTGTGTTTCAAAATTTTTGATTTAGCAAATAGTCCTGCTGATATCCCTGTGTGCCTGGCCCCCAGGAAGTAATTAACATCATGATAAATGCCAGAAAGAATGTAAGGTTTACATGTTGTTTAACATTTTTTGAATATGAATACCTTCCCCATGGTGAAAGCTCTTTTGACAGTGAGCATACACCCACTATTAAATGGCATAAATCATATTACTCTCCATTTATCAGTATTCTTGACATAAATTTCCTCTGCAAAATTCTTCTGTATTTTTGTATTTAGAATGCAATAATCTGTATGATGCAGAAATATTAACACAGGAGAAAATATCTGAGACAAAAATGGCAAAAAGATTAATGTAAAATATTTTAGTTAGCTCTTCAATTTAACATTGTATAAAAGCATACATTCATAACCTATTTTGCATAAAGTGTAATTAAATTGTAGCACCAAACCACATGTTGCCATTGAGGAGATGGATGGGCTCATTTGACAAGGCAAAGGCTTAGGGTTTTGTTCACCCCTATCCTATTTGAAGAAGGATCGGGGTGTAGCTAGCTTTGCAAAATCCAGTCCTTAAATTCACCCTTAGAACCCATAGCAGGCAGGCCTAACTCCAACCAAATGCCAGATTGCTGGCATAGATTTTACTTTACCTGCAGAACATTAGACCCAACTAGGGCTGTTTGCATAAATAATGGGCTGGACAACTATTACATAGGATGAACAGCCTTCTAGTGTCAGAAA
This sequence comes from Mauremys reevesii, assembly GCF_016161935.1. NCBI lineage: Eukaryota > Metazoa > Chordata > Testudines > Geoemydidae > Mauremys > Mauremys reevesii. The sequence continues at coordinate 32,373,616 of NC_052638.1, forward strand.
ACACAGTAGGTCGATAGACATACATTAAATGTGTTCTATCACTGGGCAAAGTGAGACAAGAAATAAATACAACAATGCATGCTTAGGATTAATAACCACAATGCAAAATTCAATTGGTCAACACCCTGCTGTACTGTACATGGAAGTCCCAAAAGTCTGTTTGCCAACATATTGTGAGTTGGAATGGGACAACGAAAGCGGTCTTTTTTGCTCAGGAGTCTGTTTTTAGATCCTGTTTCTCAGTAGGGAGTCAAAACCTCAAATAACACACGACACACCTTGCAGCCTCACGGATTAGCAATAGCCAGCTTGAATGGTTTACCTTGTACTGGAGTCCAGCCAGTCTCTACAATCTATGCCTCACGTAGTTCCAATATTGCTCCTGCAAGTGTCTTTATCTGGCCATTTAGAGCCTTGCCAAAGCAATCAGTGCTGATTCCAATTATTGTGGCATTATCAACTTTTATTTTATTATTTCTGTTACCTGCAAAGAAACATTCTGTGGAAATTATAGCTGCACATTCGTCTCTGTAAACTTAGAGAAATATGTCATCTGTGGCTTGGAAATGTTGTATTCAGTTTACTAAACAAGCCAGAAAACTGCTATCTGAAGAATGTGACTATTTGCAGTTCTCCCTGAGATATGCCATATGCCTGGTTTATATTACTAGGGGAAAGGTCACTCAATAATACATTTCATTGGGTGGTTCTCTTATTACACAGTATGGATGTATACTATGCTTGATTGGTGCACCAATTAATATATACATTATGCAATAGATCTAGGAAACTACACTCTAATATTTCTAACTGATAAAACATCTGACTGTCCTTTTTCATATTTGCTATTAGTGATGATGTGTGAAACAGAGAAAACAAGCTTAGGTTTGCTTACAGTTTTATAGCATGTGTTCTGTATCTCTTTATTTTTTACAAATGCAATTAATTAAGTAAATTGGATATAGAAATTATTATTAGGCAAACTATTTAAATGCAGCATAGAAGAGGCTATTTTCTACACATGCAGTGTTGTAGCCATGTCAGTCCCAGGATATTAAAGAGACAAGGTGGGTGAGGTAGCATCTTTTACTGGACCAACTTCTCTCTCTATCCAATAAAAGATATTATCTCACCAGGGGCGGCTCTAGCGTTTTGGCCGCCCCAAGCTGTCATGCGCGGGAGGCGCCCCGGAGCCGCGGGAGCAGCGGACCTCCCGCGGGCATGACTGCGGAGGGTCCGCTGGTCCCGCGTGGCTCGGCTGGACCCCCCGTGGCTGCGGACGGTTCGCGGATGCGGCGGCTCCGCTTGAGCTGCCGCAGTCATGCCTGCGGGAGGTCCAGCCGAGCCGCGGGACGAGCGCCCCCTCCGCAGTCATGCCTGCGGCAGGTCCGGTCCTCCCGGGGCTCCGGTGGACCTCCCGCAGGCATGACTGCGGCAGGTCCGCCGGCCCAGCCTGCCGCCCCCTACATTTGGCCGCCCTAGGCACCAGCTTGTTTTGCTGGTGCCTAGAGCCGCCCCTGTATCTCACCCACCTTTTCTCTCTATTTTCTAAATAACTCTTGGTCACCAAACAAGAAAATGCTATTTACAATGTGTAGTTCTCTTTTACTAATCACAAGGAAGACGTCAAAGCCCACTTTTTCAAATATGGATACAATATTGATAGTGAAACTTTGTATCACATATTTGTGCATGAAAATCAGATAAATGTGCATGCAGTTACAGTATTTTGTGTGTGTGTGCAAATGCATATTTTGGACACATATATATTTTTCAATCCCTAAAATTGCCCCCACTTTTGTATACTAGTAGTAGATACTTTGTTGTTTTAATTGCCCATGATATGTTTCCATATTAGTAGATTCAGGGCTTGATCCAAAACTCATTGAAGTCAATGGAAAGACTCTCATTTATTTCCGTTGGTGAAGGATCAGGCCCATGGTAGATATATTTAAAAAGAAAATAGAAAATAAGATCTTGCAAAGAAACTTGTTAAAATTCTGCTAGTTATGAAGCAATAACAGCCAGATGGAAACTAACAGGCAGTTGGGGAAATATTTTCACTGCATTTTTTTCCTATATAACATTACAACTTTAAAAAGAAACTTACTATATACTAATAAAAATGAAAATACCCTCCTTTTAAAACATCCTCTTGGTTGCCATTGGAAAGTTTTAATACTTACTACATATCCAAACATGTTACAGTAAAACCATGACAAAACTACTGTGCAAAATACTGTATGCCATTATGTCACTGATGAATATGAGACAATTGGGTATGACTCAAGGATGGATTATTGTCACAAAGCAATGTAGCAATGTGTGCATTACAGCTGACATAAATGCACAATTCACCGATTTCCCTCCCCTCCCCACCTTTAAATTAATATTGCAGTATGAAGAATATCAAGCTATATTATCTAATTTGATTACAAAGACACTCAGGAACTGTTTGCAATGTTTGACAGACTCCCAAGTCTGCAAAGAAAAAACTTTCAGACTTAGCACCTCACACACATTATGATTACAATGAAACAAGCAACTAGATGTGTTGGGCTGAAAATTTCTGCCAAAACGGTACTAACTTGGATCAGGGTGTGAACAAACTTTTATTGCGCCACAGTCTGAATTAGTAATTTTATGGAAATACAAAGGTCAGATTGTTGCAGTTTACCCAGCCCCTACAGGATCTAAGGAATGAAAAGTTACTAGAAAAAAATGTTTATCTTGCCAATTTTCATTAAATGTTAGTTCTGTTCCAAATAATTTTGTCTCTATCTAGTAAAGAATAAGGGAAGTGCAGCCAACAACAGTTTCAAAGTATTGTGCCGTAGACAGAGGCCAAGTGCAAAGATTCTAATGAGCAAATTTGGATTAATGAATCGTATTACTGAAATTGTCATATGAGCTTGAAAGCTATATGCCTTTCATAGTGCACCAGTCCTGGTTTTCCAAAGAATTTGTACATTTAACAAGCTAATATTGTCTTAAACTACCAACTACCATAAAACTGAAAAATGACCTGAATATTTTGGCTCTTTTGTCCAAGCTGGGAAATGCATAAGACACAAAACAAAATAGATATAGAACTTGGCTGAACTTTGCTTTTATTTTGCCAAAGAAAGCTTGCAAAATACAGCCAACTTGGCTACTAAAAAGAGCCTTTGAGCCAGCACTAATTATGTCAACAAGTAGTTCATGCATAGCCCTTGTTCAGTCCTGTGCTCTCAGTTGATGGGGGTGGGGAAGAATATTATGCATGTAGGGAGCCGAGCAGCTGCTTGGGTTAGCGTTACTCCATTTAAGGGTGTGCTAACCTTGCAACAACCTAGTGACATCATCATTTTTCACCTTGTTTCTTTCTCATGGGATATGTCTTCACGGTGAGCCTGAGGTGAAAAGGTTTCATAGGCAAGCAGACAGCCTGCATGACAAATGTGCTGAGGAGTCAAAGAAAATTTTAACCTACCCTACCTTAGTATGGTCACTCTTCATACCTTTGAACAAAGTGATAAATGATTTTCTTCAAAAATTGGAGAGGGGAAAAAAAAGACAGAAAAATAAAAGAAATCCTCATGATAGCCTGCTATATTGTACCATGGGAATCTTGCATACCTTTTTCTTTTCAGGTAAACAAGGCATGTGACTGAGAAATCCCTTATGTCTAAATTTAGATTTTGGTGTATTGGGTTTCTCCCTCTCTTAAACTGTATGGTATCTCTTATAAAATGCATATATATCAGCTCCACCTTGGCAACATGAGAGCTCTGTAATTTTAAGTAGCGTAAGAAACATCTTGCTATAATTTCTGATTATTTTTACTCCATGTTTAGTGTGCCCCAGCCAACTCAAAAGTATTTTCATATGGAGACAATAAATCATTGTAACTTTATGAAGCTTTGCTTTCACTCCTGTGCAATGTTTAATTTTTCATAGGTGACCTCAACTTTCACAATGTACAGTGTGTTATTTTCTATCAGGATATATATTCTAGTCTATTATTGGGCTAATGTAAAGCTCACTGGTGTTTGTTACTGCTCATCCCCAGAATGGTGTGCTTACGTTTATTTATAATACATTTGTTAATAAATAGTTAAAAAAAGAACGGGGTAGCCATTGCTAAATCAGTCTCTTAGCTATTACTTATGAGATGAGAAACAATCAGCTCCTTGCACTTACACAGCACTTTCCATCTATGAAACTCAAATCACTTCACAAAGGCGAATAAGTCACAGTGGACCAAATCTTGGCCCTGCTACTCAATAGGCATAGTTCAGCCACAGCTCTTCAACTAGTTGGCTTCTGTGCTCATGGAAACGTATCTGCATCCATCCTGAGGGTGAGGGGGTTATATCCTGGAGAGTGACAATAGAATTGCTCCGTGACTGCCCAGTCCAGGCCTCTTCCCCGGAGACTCAGCAGCCTGTTATGATGGGAATGACCTGCCAAATTCACCCATAGCTTCTCCATTCATGAGTTCTGTGCCCATCCCAAACTCATGCCAATATAACCATTTATCCTATAGCTACCTATCATAATTTCCCTACAAAAAGGAGAAGGCTGATGTAGCAAGCCAGCTGATTTTGTTTAATGAAAAAAAAAAAGAGTGGCTGTTTGAAGCTGCTCAGGGGTGGCATGTTAGAATGAGGAAATGGATAGCAGGGCAGAGAGCTGGTGAGGTAGTCAAAGCTGCATGATAAATATATTTACCACATGGCTCTGCAATTTATCTGATGTATAGAACCTGTGTGTGTGTGTGTGTAAGTAATTGTATATTTCTATATACATAACGTACATCGTTTTATAAGACAAAGTACTCAAAGATCTAGATGAAGAAAAATGTATATTCTTCAAAACACTATATAATTTATTATGAATCATGTAGTAGATATTTCAAACATTTTAATTGTCATGTTAAGAGTTTGGATCTAAAGCCATCATGGTTAAACAAACAGGCTTTTAGCTAATTTAAGTTAGAATAAAAGTAAGCATTTCAAAGCTACATGGTGGGAATAGCTCATAAATGAAGCATTTTTCCCCTTAGGGATATAATCAGACTGCAGAGAAATCCCTAAAGGGAAGACATTCATAAATTGGGGGGAGGGGAGAATTGCTAAATAGCATCATCATAATGCTGGTTATTAAGCAAAAGGTCTGCTAAAAAAAAAACAACCCCAACAACTCTGGGCCATGTTTGTAAAGTTGTGAATAAATCTGTTACAAAAAAATTGAATTTATATTTAAGTTAAAAAACAGAGTAAGATCTTTTATTCCACACATATAAGTTTGAATACACTTTCAGTTGCTCTTAGTTATCTCAAATTAAATCTTAAATTGAGCTTGTGGTTCTGTGAATTAATACTCTGGCCTTTCAGCTCTTTTGCTGAGGTCATTTAAATCTAATGGTAGAAATGGTCACGGGGTCAAGTATTGGTATGTAGAGTACAGACATGGTTTAATGATGCCAGCAGATGTTTGCATTCTGCATGTTGGAGTCATAATGCACTGGTGGGCTCTGTGAAGGCACTCGATTATCACATTATTGTATCTTCATTCCATCTGAAATGTGTGTCAGGAAATAAAAAAACACATTAAAATATGGTGAAGGTTCTGCTTTAAACCAACAAAAATAAGAAAAAATTCAGAGTTAATTTTCTCCTACTTTTAACTCACCCCCTTGTGCCTAGTCACTGTAGAGTCTTGGAAGCATGATAAACGTACATAGATCGACTGCACTGGGGTATGTTAAGGACTTGTGTACACTGTGCTTTAGTCCTCACTAACGGGGTGTAAATTCTAGAGTGCACTAACTGGTCCTGATGGACGCTTTTGGTGTACACTAACAGTTCCCCAGCACCAAGAAACCCTAATCATGGACCAGGACACCACTGTGTTAGGTGCTGTACAAATAGGGAACAAAAATGACACAGGCTGCAGGGATGTGCGGGCTGCCACTTCCCGCAGCTCTGATTGGCTGGGAATGGCGAACTGCGGCCACTGGGAGCTGTGGTCGGCCATACAAATGTAAACAAACTGTTTGGCGGCCCGCCAGCGGATTACCCTGATGGGCTGTATGTGGCCTGCAGCCTGCAGGTTGCCCACCGCTGGTCTAGAAAGTGAATACATGCAGCTTAGGTTTGATGCAGTAGAGAAGGGAGAGACAGGAGAGAAATTCAAAGGCGGGATGACATGCTCAAAGCGATGGGCCTAGCTTGTTTTAAAAATAAAATAAAAATCAAGAAAACAATATATAACTTAAGGGCTACAGTCCAAAGCAAGCTCTTTGTATATAAAGAATTGCAATCTTCATACTTTCCTGCTTGGTTTGGGATTTTTTAAAAGTATGACCCTAAAAAAGCATATTAAACCACAAAAAATCATTTGTTTTCCCATTCTGAGACATGGCATTCCCCCCATTTCCAAAATGGAGGTTACAAAGAGATCTCTGTAACCCTGCAGTGCTTTTAATACAATGTTGCTAAGCAGCATTCCTAGGCAAAAATATATGCCAAGTTTCAACCCAGAACAATTTTACGGCGGAATTTTAATATTCTTGAAAACAAGGTTTATAAATGAAATGCTGACAGAGCCTTATGTATAGCTGTTCCAAGGGATGACATTATAATACATATGGGCAACTCAACATGATATTTACTGTTCTCTCTTGTATGCTAACTGTCATCTTACATAGTCCATCAATGCCATCTTTCTGTTTGATGGTCAATACAAATAATCATGAACAGCCATTACAATTGTTATTAAGAATATAATGTTAGTGTCTCTTTTGAATGCACTTCATTTGCAAGATCGCACATCATACCTCTATCTTGTACTAGTGAGTCTGTTGCATCCCTGTAAGGGGCCTGATCCTGCAGGTACTGAGCACCTTTCCCTACTACTAAACTCATTGGGAGAGATGAACACTCATCAGGATCAAACATAAAGTGTGGTCTCTCCCCCGCCCCTCCCTAAGAATACTTTAAAATCATGGAACCTTAGGAGTGTAGGACTGCAATAGATCTCAAGAGGTCATCTAACTCAGTCCTCTGCACTCAAGGCAGGACTATGTAATAATTAAACCATCCCTGACAGGTGTTTGTCTAGCCAATGATGGAAATTCTACAACTTCCCTAGATAATTTGTTTCAGAGCTTAACTACCCTGACAGGAAGCTTTTCCTAATGCCAACCTAAACCGCCCTTGCTGCAATTTAAGCCCATTGCTTCTTGTCCTATCCTCAGAGGTTAACAAGAATTTTTTTTACCTTCCTCCTTGCTTCAACCTTTTATGTTCTTGAAAACTGTTCTTATGCCCCCCCCGCCTTCTCCTCTCCAGACTACACAAACCCAATTTTTCAAACTTTCCTTATAAGTCATGTTTTCTAGACCTTAAATCATTTTTGTTGCTCTCCTTTAGACTTTCTTCCAAGTTGTCCAATTCTTTCCTGAAATGTGGCGCCTGAACTGGACACAATAATCCAGCTGAGGCCTTATCAGCAGAGAGTAGAACAGAAGAATTATTTCTCATGTCTTGCTTACAGTACTCCTGCTAATACATGGTATCTCCTTACTCAACTGATCTGCTCCCAGTTTGTATTCAGAGTTACCTCTGCTTTACTTAGGGGAGAAGAAATATTTATACTATTGTTTACTACCTGCTCTCACTGCAGCACCCACACACCTAGAGTATTTAAGAGGGAACTGGAGTCTATTCTGGCTCTTACATCATCAACACAAATTGTTAATTTAACTCCAATTCCAAAGCCAAGTTATACCTTCAGTTTCACTTCTGCAATATTGTTGTACACAAATGCATGAACCAGTAGAGAGCCCCAATCCGACTGTCAGTTCCCCAGGGAAGTTTGCTGTACTGCTATTTAGAAAAAAAATCTTTTTCCCTCTGAAATGAACAAAGCTGATCTGAAAGACCTTGAGACAATCTAAGCAAGAATCAGCACTGTATCATTAGTAAAGAGTCACTTTTCAAAGTGAAACTGCAGTTGAACCTGCCATGCTGCCATTTTGTGTGTGTGTGTGTGTTGTTCTGAATTTGGTTCTTCTATATTGTATGCTCGGTTTCTGTAGGGTTACTTTCAAATAAGGTCACAGTAATCCAAATTAAATCCATTATCAGCATGCCCTTTGTAATGTGAAATCTTGGCAACCAAATGAAGCATTTTGACAACGCAGAAGGTTGTACAGTCGTTGAAATGATTTTGTTATTTTTTTTCTTTTTCAAACACAGGATGATTAATTCTGTTTATGAATCCCGTAAAGTAGGAAAATATAACCTAACTGTATGATAAGTGTTTTTAGAGATGTTTCAAGAAATATCGCCTAAACATTAGTGTCCTCTAAATGTGAACATGTACTTCAGAAGCTGTAGATCTGATGCAGTTCAAGGATGGCAAGATATGCAGGATAATAATAAATGGCACTTACATTCTTCTTTAGAATCCATTTGAGCTGTAGGGTCAATTTTTCAATAACTCTGTCTCTGCACATGGAAATGTGCGCATGTTTATAAACTTGATTTGAGCATTTATTGGTATAGTGCTTGTAATAATAAAATTGCACTTGGACAGTGGGTGTTAATTTTTTGCATGTACAAATAATGGAGTGCAGATCCAAGCAGGAATCTGGCTCATAATTTGTAAGAAGGTACAGTTGAAAAAAGTCACTTCATTTATTATATAGATTTTGTTTGTTTGTTTTCAGTCTATTGTGTTACAAATAAGGATATAAATACATGTTGCCATAACATGGATGATTTTTAAAAAAAAAATACTAGGGAATCATTTCTTTCACCCTCCAACAGGAGATCTACAAGGTCACCAAATTAAACCTTTATATAATCCAAAAATTGAATCTTAGTACATCCATTTTCCTAATGCAATTTTTGCAATACCTATTGGTGCTGACAGTTTTGGTCACATCTCTCTATTGTGCTGTTCAGTTTTATTTGACAGTGCAGAATGGCATCAGTGTATTGGAGATAACATCTGAGCTGTGTCTGGTCTCTTGGGATAACTGTACTACTCTACCTCCTTGCCATCATAAATGGATGTTTCTGTCGTTCTAAGATTTCCTCCTGGGTTAGGCATCTTTTCTTTAATTATTAATCAAAAGCACTGTAATGATCACTGCAAACAAATGTATCACTATATTGAAGCATGTATTTTAGATGGTAGACTAGTAGTATGCTTGTAACAAGATTTTGATAGAACTAAAGAAGACTGAAGAGGTTTTTACAGCACAGCTGAGAAGATTGTGATCTTGTGTGCTTATCTGTCTGTTCTGCATCTGTGTGATGCATTAATCAGGATCACATCATAATTTATGTATTTTCTTGCTCCCAAAAGAGAAAAAAAACTTGTGTGGTAGGTAAGTTTTATCCACCTAAAAGTCTCTGCCAGACCTAGGAATGGAACACAGATCTTCTAAATTTGAATCCAACCACTACATAGTACAGTTCAAGATTGACCTAATCCTGAAGCCACTGGTGTTTGGTCCATCCTAAATTAATAAATTATGTTGTATTTGAGTTACCATGTATTATATTTATAGAGCCACGCTTTCACAAGCGGCATCTGAATTTGTACGTGTGTCTTCCTGTGCACAACTCTGTAGCTGAATCTCTCAACACTCAACTTGCATGTGCAAATGGGTTTAGAGGCCATGTGAAACACAAGCAGTTTGAGTAATATTTGAAAACTGTGTCTGTACTGACCTCAGTCACTTTGACACGGGGATATGAAACAGAGCCAACCGGCTATAGCCAGTATGGAGCACTCTGTCTTCTCTACTGCTGTTCTGATACGTGGGTTTGTTAGACAGTGGATTCATGTGGTTTGTGGACCCAGTTGCCAATCCTCCAGCCCTATCTTCCACAGGCAACCTCACCACGATGTACGCCAGGGAGTGGGCCATCATGGAGCTCAGCTCAGCTCTGTACTATGTTGCAGCACCCGTAGAATAGCTTTCCTATAGCCAGCCTCCACTCCCCATGCGTGGCAAACCACCATACCTCTACTGGCTGCCTTTAAGGTAGGGAAATGATTTCACCATTCAAAATGCTACATGTTATCTTAAAGAGAAACACAATGTCAATATAGGAGACATATAGTCACAGGAAAACAAGAGCCAGGGATTTATTTAATTTAAAGGCTCCTCTCACAGTATTAGCTTAATTGCAGTCTTCGATATGTGGATATGTAGCGCTATGAAGCTATCTAAAAAATAGCCAAGCTCAAACCTGAACTCCTTGTCTGTTCAAGACATCCATTTAAAGTCTATAACATAAATGTAACAGACATTTTTCAGATAAAACTCTGGGATTAAATGGATGTCTTAGATAGACATTGTTACTGTCATAAATATTAGACTAACTAAAGTGTATTGTAGAAACTACTACAAATCAAAGGATATAAATGCTATTTATTGAACTTAAAGAAACATAATCTAGTTCAGTGCTTGCTTAGCAATGTGTCATGTTTCTCCTTGAACTTCTTGCTACAGATGTTGTCCTGTACAGAAGTAAAAACATAAAAACAAGGCGAACTTGCAAGTCTGGCCCTACAGCAGCCATGGAAGAAACTGGTGAAATGAAGCTACTAGCATAATAACAACGGTTTTTACCTGTGTGTTCACTTCAGACTGACTCTTGCCAATTTTCTATTTCCTGCAACAAACCACTTGCTATTGTAATAGTGTATCTGCAACTGGAATGTTAGATATGCAGACTCTTCCAAAGATTTCATTAATGCTAGTCCGTAATCATAGAGTAGGAGTTGCTGAATCCAGCCCATCCTCCTATAGACTAAGCATGCCACTCTACAGTTCATCTGGCATCTTCCGGCACAGGAAATTGAGATTGAGTTTTTCAAAGCACCCTACGGAATTAGGCACCCAGCTGCTGTTGAAATGTAATGGAACTTGGTCACATTACTTTTTTAGGCCTATTTGAAAATTCCATCCTGACGTACTAAAATGATCTCAAACTCAACTTTCCTGCCCCCAGTCAAAAAATGAAGTGTTATTTCAGGGAAGGTCTTTTCAAAATGCTTTTTGTATTATCTAGTGTGCATGATATTGAAAAGATTGAAATACTATTACGTTTAGGGGAATATAACCAAAATATAATGAAGAAGAGATTCAGAATTAGAATCTCCGATTTAGCCTCTTGGCCTTAAAGAATGTATAGGTTCAACCTAGATTTCCTTGTTGTTACATGACTCAGCCCAACCTAATTGCCCTCACCTTTATATCACAGGAGCTAGAGCCAGGTGATAGTTGTAAAGATTTTGGGAGACCTGATGGGGTAAGGAAGTGGGGCTGTCCAGGAGAGATTTAAGCAAATACGAATGGTAAAGGTAGCTTGTAAGGTAGAGTCTTGACTAATTCTGCGTTTATTTACACTACTGAGCAAGAGCAACTCCACAGAAGTCACTCTGGAGTTACAGCAGTGTAAAACTGATTTAAGTGAGATCAGTGCAGGCTACTTTTAGAAGATGCTTCTAATAAATTCATGCTAGATTTTTATCTATGGCTCATCTTTAATTTCTATTCCACATAATGCACTTAAGGGCTGGTATTCTAGAAGGATTATTAAACTGAACAATGAAGTATAAATTGGGTATTCAGAATATTCTATTGATTATTGGGGGGAAATGACCTTGTATGAGTCCATGAAAATGGCGAGCTTTGTGTGGCTATAGGACATTAATCTTTTTTAAAAGTGTATAACTCTTGAGTTCTAAATCTGTTTCAATGAGTAAACCCTTGAGCTATATCTATTTGCATAAAACATGAAAGATGCTAACTACTGCAACTGAGCTCGTGGAAACAGTAAGCATCCAAATCACAAGTACACTTAAAAAGTCCCTTGTTTTCAAATACTCAGGAGACACACTCAATTGATATCATAACAATGTGTGTAGAAAACCACATTCCTTTTTAAATTGTATTGTAGAGTTGTTAAATGTATGACTATTAAATAGTTATAGATGTTCTATGGGAAGTGCTGTTTCACAGATCTTGTAATTAGCTAGCAATTCTAATTGTTAATCTCTTTCATTTATGGCAATTCCTTCTCTAACTTGTCCAGAAAATACCAACGTTCTTGTTACCGGGGGAATTAAATTAGGCACTCATGATGACTATTGTGGGGTATGGGTTTAGGTACCCTCATAGAGCTTGCCCAGCAGGCAAACCCCTCAGAGTGATCATCAGTATCATCAGTATTCCTACACAGGAAAGTACCCCCAGGAGAAGCAGTTTGAAATGGACTGAGGTTGCATGATTCAAATTCCTGTACAGGAATTGGATCACAAGTAGGGTTGCATGAGTGATCGTTTTCCTCTGTTGCTGGTAAAGAGGAACTCCAGAACAAGAGAGACCAGGTGGGTGGAGTAATATCTTTTATTGGGCCAACTTCTGTTGTGTAAGAGACAAGCTTTTGAGCTCTTCTTCAGAGTACCTTTCCCAGAACACTCTGTGGAGATCAAATGTGTGTGTCTTTCACCAGCAGAAGCTGGTCCAATAAAAGATATCTCCTTACCCAGAGTCTCTGTGGGGACCAACATGGCTACAATGCTCATCCCAGTATTCTGGGTCCAATATGGCTACAACAGCAGCACTGCATGAAACGAAGAGAGCAGAATGAAGACAGTGACATTAAAATAAAGTATCGGGGACAGAGAGAGACTAATATCTACAGGATGAGAGACAGACATGAGAAAAATTACATTGGAATGAAAAAAATCACAGAGGGAGGGAATGTGGAAACCAAGAGGGAAAGACGTAAATGCTAATGAAAAGCCCAGTTTTGAAAGCTGGGTGACAAAAGTGAGGTGGCTAAATCAGCATTTATTTGCCTGACGTGACTATTCTTGGTCCTAACACATACGTAGATAACTAACCACCTGGACTTGAAATTTGTGACCAGTAACAGAACTGGTATAGGTCAAAACATCCCTCCAAAATATTGGAGTCTTGTCTATTTGAGAGAGGATGTGGGGGAGATTCTTTCCTCTTGGATGAAACTGAAATTAAAGCCCAGATTATACAATGAGAACCTAAGAAATTGCAAAATGCATTTCTTTACTCAGAAAAAGCATAAAGGAACATGAGAAGTCTTGTGCTATATGTAAATTGTTTCATTGTACCTGCTAAATATAACATGAAAAACTTGAGACTCGTAAAATGTCACCTGCTCTTATCAAGCTTCCTAGAGATTACCTTTTAACAGAAGTTTCATTTTCATTTCCTCCAACATTTACTGAAGTGAACGAGGGCCGCGACTCCTTTATTTCCTAATCCTAGCTAGCAATGTGTTTTTTTCTGTTTTATGTCATTTCATATGACATTGCATCAAGGCAATTCAGTGCGGCATGCTGTTGAACCAAAAGCAATTTAAGTCAAAAATGGACGAATATGGATGTCATTTATAAAGCTTGTTCAAAGGCCTTTGACACTGCTCTAAACCTGAGCACTCTTGAGGTGCAGCGAGAGATTTTTTTTCTCCTTATTTCTGAGCCAAATTGTGGGGCTTTAGTAGAGCTCTGCTCAGAGCAGGGCTGCCCAGAGGATTCAGGGGGCCTGGGGCAAAGCAATTTCGCGGGCCCCCTTCCATAAAAAAAAAGTTGCAATACTATAGAATACTATAGTCTCGTGGGGGCCCCTGTGGAGGGGGCCTGGGGCAAATTGCCCCACTTGCCCCCCTCTCCCCTTCTGGGCAGCCCTGGCTCAGAGCGTAACAGAAGCAGTTCCTACTTAGAAACAATTCTTCCTTAAAAAAGAGTGTATTCTTTATTTTTAGAAAGTTTTCAAAAGAGAAATGTGGGAGCCAACATACAAGATTTAACTGTAATTGCTTTAGATAACCTGCCTTGCAGATTAAAAGCCAAATGTCTTGCTAGATACATCTGTTGAAATCTAAAACTCTGCCTAGACTACAGAGCTGGAATATGAAGATTTTTTTTTCTTTGTTGGCATGTCTTCTTTTAGATCACAGACCTGTTTTGATCATGCCCTTAATGCTGGTTATTTGTGCAGCCTTGGTTTCAGTATTATACAAGGTTAAAGAAAAATGAACACAATTGAGTCTGAGTGGCTGTCTTCATTTCAGGCCGAGTCCTGGCTGCTAACAGAATGCAAATTGTACCCAGTGAATCTAATTGTAAAAGAAAGCTCACACTTAGAGAAGACACTTTTCATAACATGCTGGAAACCTATTTGTGAGACCACAAACTGCAAGATAATGTTACATATTGGAAAAGTTTTGTACAGAGGCTGGCTCTTTAAGGGAGCATACTCAAAGGAACTCAGAAACCATTTCCTTTGCCGGAGCACTGAAGAATTTCTTTGAGGGGATAATTCACCAGAGGTCTTCAGATTAATTCATAAAGACAAATACAAAAGATCTGATTTACCATTTTTTCTCAAGGGTGGCAGAATTTTTCCTTCTTTCTTGCCCTAACTGTGCAACTTGCTGGATTCATCTGTTCCTTATTTGGAGTTGCAAGAAAAGTTAAATCGTCCCTAAATCAAAACAAATTTATTTAATCTTGCTTTTGATTAAAAAATTGTTGTAAAGTAAACATCCTTGTGTGAAAATGCAACAGATACATAGTTGGTGAGTTTACGTCCACAGCTATAAACACTTTACCCCTTAGAGCCACGGGGAGCTGTTAAGCTTTTGCAATAAACATTATGTATGATTGTTAATTGAAGTGCATTCATAATTGCCAGTGCATATTTTTTTTTTATTTTACTTTTTTTCTGTCTTTGTCTCTTGTCTTTGCAATGAAGGGTCATAGCAAAAGTGTGCCATGGGAACTGTTTTCATTAAGGAATTATATTGTCAATGTCAGGGACAGTTTATAAACAAAATTATTATAACTTTTATATTGTCCTCTCAGAAAAAAAGTCAGAGTCATTAAAACATTACTGCACTGTAGTGAGAAAATGGGCTTAGGGATTGCCTTCAGTATGTGTTGTTAATTAAAGAATTTGCTTCAATATCAAAAAAAGAGTCATTATAGCTTCTTGAAACAACAGTTAAAACACTGTAGTTACTATCCTTACTTAAGTAATAATTTATCTTGATTCTAGATCATTATCTACAGTTTTGTTTAAAAAATAATACAAAAAATTCCTCTCAGTAATAATACCTAATCTCTTTTATAGCCTTAATAATATTCCTTGCATATAAGGCTGTCCTTGGGCTGTCCTTGGGAGCCAAAAAATCTTACCGCATCATAGGTGAAACTGCGTTATATTGAATTTGCTTTGATCTGCTGGAGTGCACAGCCTCGCTCCCCCGGAGCGCAGCTTTACTGCGTTATATCCGAATTCGTGTTATATCGGATCACGTTATATCGGGGTAGAGGTGTATTTATATATAAAATATGCAAGGAATATTATTAAAGCTATAAAAATTATATATAGTGCTTGCTCTCTGCAGGATTCAAAAGTGTTTGCCAAATGTGATAAACTGCTATGCACACCTATACAGGGGATTGCTTCACACTGTGCTTTAATTCATGCAGTCCCTTCTTGAACAAAGTGAGGTCTACGAGTTCAAGCAGGTGCTGCCAATGCAGGCACGCCAAATTTGAGTGGCATTGCAATCCCCTACACCAGGCTGCATTGCCACTCACTTAAGTTTGGCCTGGCTGTCCCCTACCCTACCTGTCGTGCTGGAGGGAGACCAGGCCAAATTTGAGTGAGTGGCATTGCATCCAGTCGGGGCCAAGGGGGAGGACTGGGCCCCCTGCCACCATCCCCACCCTACCCCCGATTGCTCCCTAGGTGCATAACACCACAGCACAGCACTTTAGGAAAAGGATGAGAGAATCTAGTCCAGTTCCAACTGTCCATGAAATTTAGGGGTAGGCACTGTTGAATGTAATAAAAATAGAGAATAATTGGTAAGTAAATATTTTGTTACTCGTGCATTTAGGATGTTAGAATGGTAAACATGCTGTGTGATGTTTAATACTTTTTCCCACATAGAAAACTGGGGAATTTTGCCTGAGCTTCCTGCAGTTTTTCCCTTCAGCTGCTGTGTCATAGGCAGCAGTAGCAGGTATCTGCAATACTGGGGCATCCCTATATGCTCTGAAGGGCCAGAGCCCTGGGGCAGATATAGCACAGGAAACTGCTTCCTTCTCTGAACTCTGCAGCTACAGTCTTGTCAGCCCCCACCACTGTTACCACCACCAAAGTGCAGTGAGAGGAAGTTTATGGAGGTAGGAGCCCAGGGGAAGCCCCATCCTGTGCAGAGAGTTGAGGTTGAGGGTGTAGGAAGATGCAGGATCCTGGCATTGAGAGCTGGGGAGCCTGCTATGCAGTGAGAGGGAGCAAAGTTGGGAAACAGGTGCACAGGGCAGCAGTGTCCTGCATTTTTTGTGCATGCGCATTCTGCATACATTTAAGATTATGACCATTACAGGTTGAAAATTGATAGACATTGGGGACCATCACGTGGAGGCCACAAACCAGAAGACAAACCAAAAGTGTGTCATTAAAAAAATATATATTTAAATCTCCTTATTTTAGGTCAATCTTGTGAGATTTTGTGGGTCTCACTCACACAAGCAAAGACATCAAGTGAAGGGTTGACTTACATCCACATCATTCATTGGTCAGTCAGATGACACTCTCCTTGTAAGAGCACAGCACATGCTCCCTCCCCAGTGCAGGGCCAGTGAGGAGCCTAGCTACTCTACTTGAACAATTGCAAAGTTACAGTTTCTCCCTGCTGGACAGAGCCACACAATGGGAGGAGGTGGATGTGGGGTTGGAAATACATTGTCAAATGGTAGCCAGTGATTCAGTGGCAGAACAAGGAGTTCTCCTGCAATGACAGGAATCTAAACCCATCCTATGGGCGGAGGTATCTACAACTGTACAGGGTATTGACACCATTAGGTGTGAGGACTGTATTTTAAAAATACAAATCTTCTCTCAAGACCTGTACATAAAACGGATCTGCGCATCCAGCTTCAGGGCTCGTTAGAGAGCATGGCCTCATGTTTACTACCAAGGAAGTTTAAAGAGCAAAGCCCAGTGAAAGACCAAATAATGTGTGAGTAAGTTACACTTTGGTAAATCATTTCTAATTCTTGGCACTAAGCATGCATTACCATTACTAATATATTTAATGGAGTGTATTATTTTATTGTAGCTAGTTGCTATAACAGTAAGTTTAAAATGTGATAAACAACAAGAAATATGAGATAGTATGGGATCAGATCTGTTTGCCTTGCATTTGTTTTGTCAACTTGCATTAATCTACTTGGTGTTTTGTTTGGTGGGCAATCATCAAGGCGTGAAATAGCTGCCTTCCCACGTTACTAAGGCATGTAAATTTTGCTCTGGGAATGAGTTTATTTCAAACAACATTCATAATCATTGTGCATTAGCAGCGCTCGCCTGGGAAGAACACATGAATGAAATGTTATAGTTCTTGCAGATGACATAATTGAAGTAATTTACTAATATGTGGAAGGGATGCCATTTAAAGTATGGAATAATGATAAAAAAATCATATATATATATATTAGAAAGTTAGCAAATCAAAGTAATTGAGGAAAAACAATTCAGTAACGCTATCAGAGTGTTGATGCAAATGAGTATCATTAATGGATGCTCTGAACATAAAGGCTGTTGTATCAAATATTCTCCTGTTGCCAAGAGCAATTTTTTTATGATTATTTGATATGTTTGATTTACTGACCTTTCAAAAAGTTCCCTATTTTTAGAGGTTGGCTTCTATTTTTAATTTTTCTCTCAAGGACTCAATCCTACCAGTGTTCTTACTGTCCACTGTGCTCCGAATGTCAGAGCGACACTGAAAGCATAATTACATTTCCTAATTATGTGTAATTAAGCAAAACCCAGATGATGTATTCAGTGAGCTCTTGGAATAGCCAAGGGTCAAGGACTTCTGGAGTTTTGTAATATTCTTATAAATAAGCACATTACACCGATAAAGCCAAGTTACAATTTTGTGCAGTGTGCTCTGTAAACCTGCTTAACAGCTGAAATATACAGTATTCATTTCTTTAGCTGAGTAAGGATATAGTTGAGATTTTTCCTGTCCCCCCCCCCCCTTATTTATTTATTTGTAATGGGGTTTTAGATTTGTCATACTTAGCAGAGGAAAAGGGACTCTAAACTCAGCACCATAAAGTTCTGGGTGCTGACAAGCTAAGTGATATTTATTTTTCCAAACCTTAATCCTTTTGAAACATGGAGAAATAAATACATCTGCTTATCTAGCACATGCCTGAGCCTGAAAATAAATTCTTATTTTTCTTGTAGTCCTGTACCAATGGTCTACAATGAATAATTTGGGCAGTCTCACTGAATATAATAGGAAGAGCTTCTTTATTACCAGTGATAATTATAAAGCTCATAATGGAAAACCTCCAAAGCCCTACCATCAATCAAGGAAAATAAACAATGGAACATGATAGGTATATAAAAGTGAAAATGGCTAAACCACATATGGAAATGCAATAGTTTTTGCAAGGTTATAAATCATGGTGGAGTTGTAATTTTAAATGTAATTAATATTCTCAGATTAAAACATAACTTTGTAAGGTATTTAACTGACTTTTTTACAATGGGGAACTGGATGACTCAAAGCATTAGTAATGGGATTAAGGAGACATTCACTTCTAGATCATTAGGTCAAATATGGCCCAAGTCAGTTGTGATTGAAAGTTATCATCTCTCAGCTGTTTGGTCTTTGTGAAAAGATTGTTGATCTCAGTCTAGACCTTAGCAGAGAGGGGTCTGTGGGCCAAACTGAGCCCTGGTGCAAGCAATTTCAACCTCCCAGAAATAAAGGGAGCTGTCCCAACTTGCCTCAAGGCTTGAATATGGATGGATATCACAAAGCTGTCATCACAAATGCCACTAGACAATACCCTTGTTGAAGTTAACACAAGGGGAGCCAGGAAGCTTTGAGATGGAAGTACCCTCTAGAAGTGATCTCTCCAGATTAGGCTACAGTTGTGTGAGCAAAGAGCTTTTTCTTGGACTTTAGCCTATTCCTCCCTCATGCTTGCATATTTTGGGAACATTGCATATGCTATTTTCTAAATAACTCTTCTAATGTATTCCTCAACATATAACTACATGCCCACAATCCTGACCTTGGTTGAATTCCACTGAATAACATTGAATCCTTGTAGTAAAACTCTCCTATTTAGCAGGACATAAATTATTTTAAAAGGGCAGCCATTTGTGTATGCCCATATACATGTAGATGTAATAAAATGCGTGAGTATATATATGCAAGCATTTGAACAGTATCGTCCCTGTAATTGATGACAGTGACTGGGATTTTTATCCCAATCTTTACCATTGATCTGCTATACTTTGGGCAAATAACATAACCTTTCTGAGACTCATTTCTATGCATCTGTAAAATGGGCATAGTGTTTACAAGGGTGTATTAAGGCTTAAAATTAACCAGTGATTGCAAACTGCTGTGAGGGCCTAGGATGAAAATGCTTTATTATAATATAATACATTATTGGCTGTTATTCATTATTACTGAAATTTTCTATCCACAGAACAGGTCAAGTAAGAGCAACAGAAAGGCAGTGTTCCCGAGAATGCTTCAACTCTGCTGTAGAGGAGTCAGTTCTAGGTGTGAGAGGGTATTTCACTGCAAGAAGGGATGCCAGTTGTAATGATGTGTGCGCCTCTTCCGCCAAGGCCCCATCCCCCACTCGCTCCTCTCCACTCTCTCACCTCTCCCCGCTGCTCGCCCTTAGAGCCAGTAGAAAGTGATGGGGCCATGGCTCCTACCCCCAGTGCCCCTGCTTCTGGCCTTAAAGTTTTGCTTCAATACATGTAAGCCTCCTTTAGCCTTCTGTAGTGTCTTTTCCATGTTGCATAAACCCAGTGAGGCACATCTGTCATTGAAGTCCCAGCTCACACTGAAAGCAGGGCAGCGCCCCACACTCCCAGGTGGGGCTGGGGGGAATTGCCCCTCCTGGAAACAATGCAGTGTGCAGAGAAGATATATGCAGGTTACACCAGGTCATAGAATGGTACAGCCTGCTCACTCCAATGTACTCCGGCCACTCTGTAGGCTAGTGCAGGTGCTGGGGCTGTTGGGGGGGAGAACCTTTCATACTTCTATGCCACTCAACAGACCCATGTGTAGCCAAGTCACATATAGGCCCAGGTGTGTTTATTTTTTCTCTCCTCTTTTTTTTCCCTTCTGAAAATGGCCTTTAGCTTTTCAGTGGGCCTTATAAATGTGGAAACAGTGAAGATGAAGGGGCTGTGTGGATGCATTTTGTGTTGATAGAGTTGTCGTTACAGCCTGGTAATTGTTGACAGTTTATCCTGTACCTGATGCGTTGGTGAGGAACAGCCTGTTCTTCAATTTGTTGTTTTGGGTTTTTTTCTGTATTCCTGGCTCTGTAGTGCATGGCTGCTGACTATAAATCTGAAGGAGAATAGATTTCTTTGTCAAATAATACCCAAAATCAAAAGTATTTTCAAAAGCCCTGGAGTCCTTTGATCTGTTCAAACCACTGAATATTTTCCCAGGACCCTTTACATTTTTCACTGTCGAAAGGTTAGACTAAGAAAAATATTTGTAAACTAGGTTACTGCTACTTTAACTTCTGCCAAATAAATTTCTGTAGATGCATTCTATGTCCTGTTATCAATTTCATTTACTCTATACACATGACAGAAGAGCTTTCTTAATTGAGAAAAGAAATGACATTACTATTATTCTGAAGTCACAAATGTGTCACTAAGTTTGCCTCAGCAGGCAAAAATATGTTGTGTGTGAAGGAGATCCGTAATAGTAATTGCTCTTCCAAAAATGTGTTTCAACTGATTTACAACATTCTTAAATAGCTAACTATATTATACTCAAATATTGTAGGCTCCAAATTACTGTACCAATACATTTTTGAAGGACTGTCCAGTGTTGCTGTAAGGATTAAATGTCCTGCAGGGGATAAATGCACCAGAGAATGGAGGACAATAAATTGTTAGATTTAAAAACAAACAGATGTAGTGTAACAACTAGAAAGTCAATATGTACCAAGGACCAGCATCTGTAGAATCAGAATGGTAATTTCAAATGGTCAGAGGTCAGTATAGAATGTAAAGCTCCCTACAGTACCAAACTTATAAAAGAATCATTAGCCATTCTACACTTTAGCAATGAATATGAGTAAAAGAGCAGTCGTATTCAAATAGCATTACTTGCTTTGTAAAATATTCATTTGATTAATATTTTAGTTTCAGAAAAGTGTGGACAGGAAGAGAAAGTTCTTCTAAATGACCCCATTTGTGCTAATGTAACAATCTAATAAAAACTTTATTGGTTATGTTTGCATAATTTTAATTCAGTGTTTGATGTTGTATTAGGATTATTAAAACTGTTCAACAAAGTCATAATTTCTTTTGTTTTAAATTCAGTAGTACCTTGGGCTGTCATTTTGATAGTTGTGAAGAAGTCAATAATTTAACAGACAAACTCTCAGGAATGATTAGCTAAATCGTGCTGCATCTCTTCCCCCTCCTCCAATTTTCCCTTTTGTTCTTCTACATATGTTTAAAGATATTTCTGTTAATTTACAATTTGAAAGGTGGGTGAGGAGCAGAGAGTTTGAAAAATAGATTACTGTCTTCATTAATACAGGTTTGACCTACAAAGTCTTCACGTACTTAATGATTAAAAACCAAAGTACTAAATAATAAATTATAAGAATTTATAGGAGTCATCATCTTGAAATTAGCTTATTGAATGTTCTTATCATAATAAATCTGAGTGGGTGTCTAATTTAGTGTTAGCTGACTAAAATTATATGTTGCAGGCAGATTAAAAAAAAAAGAAAAAGAAAAAACTTTTGTTTCAAGACAAATGCTGTGAATTTAATCACAGATGACCTGAAAAGTGACCATATTTTGTTGTGTCTGCTTTGCAGAAACTTTGGCAAAATTGGTATTGGTGGGAGTAGAATGAAGATTGATTTCAATTTGTGAATCTGGCAGACAATACAAATTTTCTCTAGCAATTCAGTGATGTTTATGTTAACGCTTCTTATACTGACATAGGAAGTCAAAACTCAGGAAGCGAGTGACAAAAAATCTACAGTATCTGCACTTAAATCTAAGTATAGCAGACGTATTTGCCAAGATTTTTTATATGACTGCAAAACAATTATCTCCCTCCTCTCTCTCTCTCCATTTATCCCTTGGTATTGCTTATTGGGTAGAAAGGATTTTTCCCCAGTTCAGTTAAAATATGTTTCCCAGTACATATTAAAATGGATATGCCACACACTGATAGCCTGGAATTTTTGGAGGTGGCAGGTTTCCCTGTAAAATTCATCTGTTCATATGCAGTCTTCCAAAAACAAACAAACAAACAAACAAAAACCCTAAACCTAGAAGTGTCCTGGAAAACAGTTTTTAATTGTTTCATTTCAGTCAGGCAGCAAAGATGCAGCATTGATCCCACTTTCATCAAATGAACTGAGAGTTTTGCCATTAATTTCAAAGGAAGCAAAACTGGGCCTACTGTGAGGGCTTAAGCTGTGATCTTGCAAATATTTGGGCTTGGTCTACACTTGAAAGTTACATCAGCATAACTACAGTGGTCAGAGGTCTGAAAAAATACACCCCTGACGGATGCAGCTATGCCAACATAATCCACAGTGGTCATGCAACTATGTCAATGGGAAAGTGCTTCTGCAGGTGTTCCTGCATTGAGGGCTGGTCTAGAAAGTTAACTTGCTCAGGTGTGCTAAAGCTGTGCCACTGTAGCATTTCTAGTGTAGACATAGCCTGAGTCCATATCTACACTACAAACTTGGCTGGACACAAGTTCCATCAGCCCACAGCCACCAAAGTTAATATTTCGCTCGTGTGATTTACACCATCCTTACTTTGTACTATAGACCAAACCTGACAGAAAAAACCCTTCTGTCACTGCAAGCTTTGTCTCCACCCTGGGGTTATGCAGCATAGTCTCTGTATTGTAGACATACGCTTCATGAATTGTGAACAGCCTCATTGACTTATATGGGGCAACTCGCCGTGTGTGAAATCTGCAAATCTCTGCAGGATTGGGGCCTTATTGTATAAACTGGCACTAGAAAACAGATTTTTTTTCTTTTCCCCACAAAGAAATCTATGGCTGACATTTATAAACAAGGAAGCAAGAGCGGCAAAAAAGAAATTTGGCTCTACACTCCCCACTCCCTTCCTTCTCTCCCCCAGTTTCTAATTAATTAGAAGGAAATTATGCCTTCAAGAAAAGAGGAAAGTACCTTTGGGATTTTCACCAGGAAGAAATGGCACTTGTGGTTAAAAGGAAAACCTTTTTTCAGTATTAAAAATTAATTAAAAACGGGATGTGCTAAAACTCAGTTTTTATCATTAGTACCAATTCTGTAGTGCTCAGTGCAGTTGGCAAAATTAAAATTTTTCTGTGTCAACATAATTTGTGATTTATCAAAGTTTTGCTATAGATTCTTAATGCTGAAAGTCAGGCTCAGAGAAATCGCACACTATCGTTTTCCTTGATGGAGATAGTATTCATCTCTGAAAATACTGATTAACATGATTTCACTGCATGTTTCAGGGTATTCAAACACCTAGAATAAGCAAAGAACAGAGTATGCAAACAGAAATTAAGTGAAATCTTACAAAATGAAATTCACACACACATGCTGCATTTTTATAGTAAAGTCAATGCTCATTTTCACCTGGAAGTGGCAAGTGGTACTAAAATGATCACTCTTTTATTCTACCCTGACAAACAAAGAAATAATGTTACTGTACTTGGAATGTGTTGCAACATGACATTCTCTGTAAAGATCTCTGGCAAATTGTAATTTGTATAGGTAACTCAAATGGGTAGTAGTTTAGATAATTACTCTGTTGCACTTAGAGTTGTTGTTTAATTTGGAAACAAGAAGTTTGTGAAATAATATTTTGTTGGCCTCGGTCCTCTTTATTCAATAAGACCCTGATCCAATTCTCATTACAATCAATTCAAAGTCTCCCATTGATTTCAGTGATAGTTGGGTTGTGTCCATAAAGATGTGTGCTTGATAGATTCCTGTTTTGGTTTTGATCTTTTAGATACTAATGACTATGACTGTTTGTATTGTAGTGGTACCCAAAGGCATAACAAAGACATAACAAGTTCTTCCCCACAGAACTTGCATGCTAAGGTCTCAATTCAGCAAATCATCTCTGTTCAGGACAGCACTTCTGCAATGCTTAAGTTCTCTTGAAGTCACTGGTGCTGTTAGGAGCAGTCAGTTCAGTAGGGACAAATGGTGAACCCAGGAGGCAGCCATACATTCTAGAAACTGGAGGTCAAAGCTTGTGCTCTCTTCTCCACCCTTCTTTTTGCATACCTGCAGCACAGGGCTATTCCCTTGCTTCTATGAAGCTTAGCATGTAATGCACTAGATATAATTCATGCACAGTGAAAGACCACAATAGTCCCTTTATGATAACCGATGCTTTTATAATGGAAGGTTAATTGTTTGTGTTTTGTTTTACACTCTTTTGCAAAGATCATAAACGTTAGTCATTTGTGTGTTACTTATGCAAATTTGACTCTACAATGTCTGTGTGTTCCAGATTTCTTGTCACTGTATATGCAGCTGTGTGGCTATGTAAGAACACAAGGTCATTTTCATGTCACATATGTAGAAAAAACAGGTATTGCATTCACTCTCAATTAACATGATGTCTCATGAGATTTCATAGGAACTAAACTCAGTATGATCGACTAATGCCAGAGTTTGGGGGTTACCTGATGTTATGCTCTAGTACTGTGAGCTTTAGAATAGCTAGATGTAGGTGTTGGTCAGCTAAAGAGTATCCCCACTTTCAGGTTATTTTTTCCCCCCGCAGATTAAATGTTTCATTAAAATGATTGGCTAAGTTGTTTTTCGGTGTTTTATTAAATCAGTTACACAAGAGATAAGTAGACAGCTGCACAATTCTCACACACAAGTCTGTGAATAAGAGATGAGGGGAAATGGGGGAATTGGTACATTTCACAAATCCTTTACACTTTGTATCAAGGTCTAGATAGTGAATTAACTAAAATTTCAGTGAAATTTAGAAAAAAAATTACATAAGAAAGTACAAAGAGTGCACCCAATTGTTGTTATAACTCAGGAGTGGGCAAACTATGGCCCATGGGCCACATCCGGCCTGCCAGCCATTTTATTCTGGCCCTCAAGATCCAGCCAGTGAGCAGGGTTGGGGGCCTTTCAATGTGGCTACCGGAAGCAGTGGTATGTCCCCCACCTCCGGCTCCTACGCATAGGGGAGCCAGGAGGCTCCACTCCACATGCTGCCCCCGCCCCAACCGCCGCCCCCGCAGCTCCCATTGGCTGCAGACAGGGCAGCATGCAGCAGAGCTGCCTGCCGTGCCTCGGAATAGGAGCTGGAGTGGGGGACATGATGCTGCTTCCGGGAGCTGCTTGAGGTAAGTGCCGCCCAGAGCCTGCATCCCGAGCCACTCCCCTGCACCCCAGCCCCCTGTCCCTGCCCTGATCCCCCTCCCGCCCTCTGAACCCCTCAGTCCCAGCCCAGAGCACCCTCCTGCACCCTAAACCCCTAATCCCCAGCCCCAACCCAGAGCCTGCACCTCCAGCAAGAGGCCCCAGCCCAGACCCCCTGCCACACCATGAACTCCTCATTTCTGGCCCCACCCCGGAGCCTGCACCCCCAGCAAGAGCCCTCATGCACCCCAACCCCTATTTCGTGAGCATTCATGGCCCACCATACAATTTCTATACTCAGATGTGGCCCTTGGGCCAAAAAGTTTGCCCACCTCTGTTCTAACTAAACAGAATGTGGTAGAAAATAAATGAAATACAAGAACCAGTGACTAGACAGCTTGTTGTTCTGTGTTTTCACATCAGTGATGCTCTACTGTCCTGCAAGTTAGTAAAACCAAGACCACTTGCCATAGCTATAAGCTATCAATAAAAATTAATGTACCAGAGGGGATGGAAAGAAAAAAAATGCACTTAAGTGTTCAGGGCCACCCAAGCATCCTCTGTGAGTGTATTCTGGCAAGAGAGGTGATATTGTTGCCATGGTCAGCCGTTTAATGCTATTTTTCTAAGTAAATGCCTGTGTGTTCTGATCAAGGGCATTGGCAGTAAACCAGGACGCTGTCTTCAGGAAGAGGTGGTGCTGAATGGTATTGAATATTGTGGAACTGGAGGTATTATGGGAGGGTGGTTAAGGACTTCTTTGTTAAATTTCAGTTCAAACGCAGACATTTCTTGCGACGTGAAGAGGTATTGTTCAGGGAAAGTGAAGTTGTCTATTCGAAGGAGTTGTTAATTTTGGAGAAAAAAGAAAACAAAAATCCCAGAAGAAACTTCTTTTGTTCTGGGATAGGTTTTTGTATGTAGAATAGTAGAGGTCGATAGAAATCATTTACATCAAATTTGAGCAAAGGAACAATTGACTGTGGCACCCATTATAAGAAATCAAAAAGTGATCATTTGATCACTGACTTCAAACAAGGAAGGAAAGAAGAAGGAAGATTGTTATTAAATCTAAGACTATATATTGTATGCAGGGCATCCTATGAACTGGATTCCCCAAGTAGATGTTGCTACTATAGATGTTGCTACTATTATTTATTATTTGTTATACCATAACATCTAGGAGCCCTAAGTCATGGACCACGGCCCCACTGTGCTAGGTGTTGTACAAAATTGGTCCCTGCCCCAAAGAGTTTATGTTCTAAGTGTGTCTATTGAAAGGAGCTGCTGGCTTTCTGTCTGGTTTTCAGAACTGGTATAGATGCTGTAGTTGTACATAAGGAAAGTGACAATGGGATATGTTCAGAACAGGTGTAACTCCACTGACGTCAGTGGTTTTCCATCAGGGAGACCCAATATTTTTAGTCACCCTCTGAGTCTTTTGGCTAATGTACTATATTGCAATTGCAGATTAAGAAAGTGAACTTTAAAAATTGATGTCCTGTTCTTTCCTGTGATAATTAAGAGTGTGGAAAAGGTTGTTGGCCATTCTAGCCAACAGCAGTTTATACGGACAGGGCAGGAGAACACCCACCTTTAGATGGCCTCACAGAACCACAGGCCAGGGGCAGTGTATCTGTATTACCCTATTACACTGAAAGGTGGTGGGGTGTCTCCTCTAGCAGAACACAACTTGCAGCGGTGTAGGCCTTTGCTTCTCATCACAGCCTGAAGTACTTCCCATCTACTGTCAGACTCTTTGCCATTGACTTTAACAGCAGAAGTATCAGGCCTACTTGCAGAAACAAATGTTTTAATACAAGAAAGAGGAATCTTGGGGCTGCTGTGCTGTAAATCTTGTCATATTCGTTGTTCTTCTGTCTCGTGTGTTAATCAGGTTGGGGTTTGGTAGAGTCTGATGACTTATGTGGAAGCTGAAAGCTCTTGGTGCAGAAATAAGTCTGTGGTAAGCATGTGATTTTGGAAGCGATCGTCCTGTTTAACTTATCTTGTCGCTGCCATTCTGCACTCATACTTTCCTCAGGATGAGTGCTGTATTGAAGTGTTACTATTTATCCATTTATACTTGAAGTAATAAAATTACTTTTATTCCTAAAACTTGTACGGGGCCAGTTCCCTACCCCAAAGACCTGAAGCCATCGCTTGAGACATGACAAATCAGCAACTCTAACAAAGACTGGCTTTGGAGTGGGGGATGGGGGTAATACAGGAAAGGGAGGGCACATTGACAATAGTGAAATTATGTGGCTATTTACTTGTAGGTTTGGTATGTGCCAGAGAAAGCGTCTGCTGACAGCAGCACACTTGGGCCCTGTGGAACAGCAGTTGGATGGAATCCCTGGTAGCATTTTTAAAATCCAGCTCCTGTTTCCCAGCAGGACCTGTTAGAGAATGAGGGGAGGAGATTCTACAGGGAAAAAAATCTCAGCTTTTAACTTTTTTTTCAGTACTAATCAGAACTCCCTGCTCTCTCAACTGGCTCTCAATCCTAGAGCTCTGTTCCCCTTTTAATTAGATCAGGGTTTCTCAAACGGGGGTCGCCACTTCTGTAGGGAAAGCCCCTGGAGGGCCGGGCCGGTGTGTTTACCTGCCCCGTCCGCAGGTCCGGCCGATCGCGGCTCCCACTGGCCACGGATCGCTGCTCTGGGCCAATGGGAGCTGCTGGAAGAGATAAGTCCCTCAGCCCGTGCCACTTCCAGCAGCTCCCATTGGCCCAGAGCAGTGATCCACTGATCCACCCTTTGGATGCAAACTTTTTAGGATGAAGGACTCAGACCTCCAGAGCCAGTATGATTAAAAAAACTGAAACCATAATAAAATAATGTTCTGCAACTACATGTTACCTGGCGGCACCTAGAGGTTTAACTGATCATGAAGCCCAACTGGCCAGGAGCAGGCTGCTCAGTAAAAAAGCCTGGAAGTGGTACAGAGGAGAGCGCTGCAGGCACAGCGTCTACAGTCACTCTCTGGGAAGAGAGAGGAAACCCAGGGGAAGGACTGAGCCCTGAGACCCTAGCCCTGAAAGAAGGGTCAACCCAGAGATGTTACGGGGAAGAAAGCTTGAAAGAGGCTGGGTAGGAAGAAACCCAGGAAAACAGCAGCTAGGAGTGGACTGTGCAGACTTTGGCTGCTGGGTACGGGGTCCCTAGGCTGGAACCCAGTCTAGAGGGAGGGCCTGGGTTCCCCTGCCAGCCACTGGGAAAGGGGCACAGGACCTGGAGATGTGACCATCCGCAATGGTTGGACTTTGTTATCTTGGAAGGGGAGGACTATCCACCACTGTGGATTATGTTGGCATAGAATGTCATGTTGCAACATATTCCAAGTACAGTAACGTTACTTCTTTGTTTGTCAGGATAGAATAAAAGAGTGATCATTTTAGTACCACTTGCCACTTCCAGGTGAAAATGAGGACTATATAGTGACCTGGCTGGAGAGATGAGTCATGAAGAGGGAGCCCCCTGAGTCACAGAGAAAGAGAAGGGCCACAGCACAAGCAACAGAGGGAAAGGGGTGCCAGATGGGACGAGAGCTATTTCCCAGACCCAGCCACAAGGAGACTCACCCACAGTGAGTGGAACCCCTTCACAATGAGATAAAGGAGAGGTGAGAGATGTACAGACTAGATAACATATCTCTGTGGTACAGTCCCACTGTTTTGAGAACCATCACCTCCTGCTAATTGAATTGTTTAAAATTCTAGTAAATACTGGTTGGTTTTGGTCATTTGGAATTATATATTTTCATATATAGAGTAATCAGGTGCTTACTGCATTTTGAAAGGGAGAAGTTATATACTTTGTTGTCTTGGAGGGGTCATCATCATAATAATAAAAATAAAAATGCATCACACACCCAAAGACACACGTTGCTGGCAATGGATTTGCTGGCACCGGTTCCAGGTAATGTTGCAGATTATAAATAATTGAATAATGTATTTGAAATGCCTCATTCAAATTGTGATGTGATCAACATTTAATGGACATTTGGGAGAACCATGGAGCTTCTACTTTGGGTCTTTCCACAGACCAAGGAATACAAAAGAGACCTGCAATCAGATTTTGAAGAGAAAATAGAAGAAGAAAAAAAGTCCAATATAAATCTTTTGTATCTGTGTGGAATACTATATATTCTAACAAAGTTAGTAAACCAGCGATTGTCTCAAAGTTACAAAATGTAGGTGCAGATCTGGATTTCAAACATCTCAATATCCATTCTCTGCTAAACAGATTTTTTTAAAATACCATGTTCAGTCTTGTTCTCAAAGAGAATGAGGCCATTGACTTCAAAGGGGTGAGAATTGGGCCCAGTTTCTCTTGTTGTAAGATGAGGAATGGTATTATTAAATTTGGAGGAGAAAATAGTCCACCTCCATCAATATGAATTGAACAATGTAAGTGCAACACATATTGGGAGGGAAGTATTAAAAGTAGGACTATGATTTGGTCATTGGTGTTCATGACATTTTAACTTTGTGTGAAAAGCATGTTATGCATACTTTTTCTTCAGTTTGTTGTGTTTTGGTATCAGTGACAGGGACCCTACTTTGCAAGCCTTTGTAATCATTTATTATTCTCTCTGGGGAAAGTGTTTACCACTATCTTTTCTTAATTAGTATTTCTTTACTTCTCTCTTGCATCATTTGTGTTGTGCTAAAAATAGTAACTCAAGTTGACATCTGTACCATGTAAGATTTTTTTCCCCCCACTTGAATTTAATCCCCCTTCTTAGTCATTCTTTTTTTTTTCTCTTGATACTTAGGACAGACAAAAAACTTAAATCTCAGAGCTTGTACCTTTCAGACATTAAATTTAATTGCGGGCATTCTGAAAATCCAAATAAATTATGCCATATGCACTGCCATCATCAACCTTCTCAGTAACCTCCGAAAAGTCAAGGAGAACAGTTAGGCAGTTTCTTCCTTTCTAAATGTGTACCAGTTATTTCCTGTTAGGTTACAACTATGTGTTCCTTTCTATCTTACCTATCAGAGTGGCTTTCTGCTGTTTTCCTTGCAAATGGTAGCAGGGTAACTGATTGACTTGCAAGTTTCTACAATAGTTGTATTCCTTTAAAAAAAATCTCATATTCAACAAACTTTTTGGAAAATAGTATGAACATATATTCTCCCGAATGATTACCTTTGGCCTACAGATCTGTGAGAAGAAATCCTGCAGTATTGAGTCCAAAAGACCCTATTTGTTTTGAACTGCCTCCTACATTTCTAGTGATGGAATCCATGATAATTATACATACAGTCAATGGACAGCAGCCAGCATATTGTTCTTTTAGTCCCTTATTCAGAGGAAATATAAATTTAATATTTCAGCTAGTTGACATCCTCTCATATTACAGCTGTTTTCTTGACTCTTTCTTTGTAGTACTGGCAAACAAAACTTTTCTACTGTTGTGTTTCAGATATTTAGTCATATGTATTTTGAAGCATTTAATTATTGGATTTTGTATATCTCTCTTAATTGCTCTTTCATAGATCTGTAATTTTCTCCAGCATCCTTTCATATATGATTATTGCAAGTCTGATATAACTAATTCAGCTAAAATGCATAGGTTGGCATTGATTATAGTCAATGAGTATTTTTGTATGTTTGTATTTAAAAAGAAAAAATGATGCCCAAGGGCAACAGTTCATTAGCTTATAAATATAATATAACTTCCTGCATAATTACTGATTATTTTATTATTATTGTAATGCTTTTTGCTTATTTTGCTTTGGATAATTTTCAAAGTACTCTTATTCCCTCTAGAGATGTCTAAAAGGCAGAATTTCTGGCTGTTAAAGATTTGCCATCCCACAAGCAGCATACTGAGAGTAACCCCAGGTTATTTATAACTGGATTTTATCTCAGAAAATTAACTAAAAGAAGATAAACTAAAATTTTAAGGGAAAATGCCTTAAACATCTAATATATTATGCTGTGCTTAAACAGATATTTTAATTTTAACAGCTTGTCAAGCCCAGTGGAGCTCTTTCTCTGGTTTTGGGCACAAAATAAGATAACACTTTTTGAATTCCTACAGGAGATCTCCTAACTGTATTTAAAATGGAGGCATAAAATATGAAAATATGAGTTTGCAATGTGTGATGATTAAACTTCACATGTTAATGTAATTGATTTTCCATGTTTGCTGATTCTAAGAGCTGTAATACTTCTAAATCTCTCCTTTTAAGAAACAAATACATTTTTAAAAGATGTTGTATTAGTAGGCAATTTAGAGGCCGATCTGTTTTCACGAAGTTATGTTGTTTACTCCTTTCTCTGCCACTGCATCTCATTCCTGACCACCAGTGTCTCTGATTCTACCAACACATAAGCATGTGTGCAACTTAATATGCCTGAGTACCTCACTGATGTCAGTGTGACTACCCACATGCATACAGTTAGCATATGCTTAAAAGCTTGAAGGAGGAGGGCCCGAGTTTGGTATCCGTGTACTGTGGATGAATTATGGAGTATTTCTGTGGTACAAATAAACCTGCAAAATACAGGGTACCTTCACTTAAGTTCTAAGCATCTCATATAGAATTGAGATCCAATGTGACCAGTTTAAAGTAACAAACTCATTTCATTTCTGATATGAACTATATTTGAACCCATATCTTGAGAGGTGAAATGTTACTCTGTCAATTTACTGTTTCACACAGCACCATCGTTGAGAATAGTGGATGAAAGACTTTCTTCTATCCAGTCTGCAAGTTAAAAGTATCGCCACATTTTACACAGTACAGTAATCACTGCTAGTAAGGTCTGTCTTGCATATAAATTGCTTAAGAGATGTTTTTAGATCACTTTGTACCTATTATTGGTACTTTTTTTTCTTATTTGTAATAATAATACCTAGCCTTATTACCTAATAATTATGATGTACAACTGTCTGACATTTGCAGATGGTGAAACTATTAATGATCTCCTCTAGCTTTTGCTTTTAATTATTCACCTACCTTAAGCAGAATACGGACTGTGAGTTTGTTAAGAATGTAGCGTGAATAAGAACAATTGGTTTATCTGAGTGTCATCACGTAGCAGAAAGCTGTTATTGTTTGACTTGTGTAGGCCTGGATGTCACAAAAGAAGAGACTGGCCTTTTTGGTGTACATTGCTGAATGTAAATAATTCCATTTTTATTTTTTTAACGTCCTCTTTGGATTTTTTTCCCCCCAGAGGATTGTAAGCACTCTGATACTGTATGCATGTGATTCTGGGATCCTAGATGAAATGTTGCATCATTTGCCATAGCACAAGAAATAAACTGAGCAGTAGATTTAGTAGAAAACTGTATGACAGAGAAAATTACTGATCACACTATGTGCCTTTTTACACTTCTTGCCATTTGTAACTCAAAGAGATGGCCGGAAAATTACCCTTCAGGATTGTTCCCTGCCATCTGTATTTTCTTTTCTAAATTATCTAGTCTTATAAATATTCGAATAACATTTGATCAGGATAAAATCTTTCCTTTCCAGCTCAGTACAAGAACCCACTTTGGCTCTTGAGACCATAACAGTCAGGTAAATTAATATTGATTTGTTAGAAAATACTTTTCACTCTGTCTAAACGTCTCCTGTTCTCTTGAACCAAAATTATGAATTTAAAAGCAGGAAAGTAGTTCTTCACAGTTTTCCCAGTGAAACTAATTATGGGCAAAATTGTGCAAAATGTATTGGATGTGCTTTCTAAAATACAGTATATCTAGCAAAAACCCTGGGAGGAAAAAAAGAAAAATAAGTCATTTGCTTACTCATACAGGTTCCAATTCAGAAGCCCTCAAAATACTTAGAATATCTTTAGGAGTGCTTTTTTATCCCTCAGGACTGCAAACGCACTAATATTTTGTAAAGCAGAATATGAAAACTGTGCAATCTCCGTAGAGTGTATTGCAGGTTACTCTGCATGAGACAAATGTATGTGTTTTCTCATTGCCTAGTATTATTTATTGGAAAGAATGGTTTCCTTGTTTGAACTAGCAAGAAAATACACACTCAGTACTGATGCAAAACAAGGTTTCATATTTAGTTGTGTATATTCCAAGATATGGGTTGCAGAGTAAAATAAACCAAACAGATCATTTAAAAAAAATCAAAGGGAATGGTCATCCCCAGCACTTGAAGAGGAGAGGTAACTCTGCAACTTCCGATTGCTGGGGTTTCATCTCACTTGCTATGTTGAGAGAGAAAGGGACCATCCCCACCCACTGGGCTTACCTTCTGCAGATGCTCAAGACTATCTCGGTTGTTTTTTTCCTGTGTTCCTCATGGTAGCACAGCTCTTTCACAGCCCATCACTCCTTGATGATCATGCCTTCTGACATTCCGATAGGAAACCAGGGTAAGTTCAATGGTGTGGGGAGGTCTCCAAATAAATGAGTGCAATCAGCTTTATCCTACTTGGGGAATCCTGTGAGGTGCAAGAGGAACAACACCTCTGAGTGGTTCTGCTCACCACCAACCTGCCCCTCCTTCCTATCACTTCCCCAACCCCAAGATAGCTGGATGCCTCTCTTAGATCAAAGATGGGCACGGGGTATCTTTTAGGATTTTGGATGGTTTGACCCCTGGGAAAAGACAAATTCATCAAGAGGTCTCCAGCAAAAAAAACCAAAATGGTACACACTCCCCTCATCATCATCTTTCACTGTGTATGGTGGTTTTAATTAATCTAAGTCTTGGGCAATGAACATAAGACACTTTTCATCCTTTAAACTATATGCAAATTATCACAAGTGCTTTTAATTTGACCAAGACTTTCTAAACATAAGGGTTTGTCAAAATTCACGAAAAAGAATGAAGTAAAACACTACAATAAAAAAGGAAATGCCATTTGGTTTTCCTGATAGATGCTGAGTTCTCTCCATATATGTGCATGACGGGTTTTGCTGAGCGAGCTAGGACACTATCTCTTTAAATGTTTAACAGTAATTGGTTCATGTCCTGGTGTTCATTGAAAATCCTAGACATTTCATGTAAAATCTTCTTAATGAGGGGATGAATTTTTCATTCACATTAGAAAGCTCACTCTGACAAACAATTTCTAAATAAAACTTTGGCGACATGACATCCCATATTGGACTTGACAAAGAGGACAGGTGCATTAGAATAAAACTGTATGGCGATCCTTCAAGCTGTCAGCCATGAATATTTTATTTCTTAATGAATCATCTTTGTGAAATGAACTTTCTTGTTGTAGTGTCAGTGCCATTTACAACAAAAAACCTGCTCCTTTTAAAAGGTGAACTTAAAGATGCTGATGCCTGCATAAAATGCTTAACCCCAGCTGAGGTATTCAGTAAATTTAATACTGTTTTTTCCCTTAACTGTTTGAAATATAGACTTGCAATTGCCAGCATGACTGTGTTCAACACAACCTTTTAAAGCTGTTGCATTTTTTGTTAACAAAGCCAGGATTCAAGATTATCAATAATGTTGATCCTTTTTGAAATTAGACCTGATATGAAAAGTCACAGCAGGCTTCCCTAATGACTGTTGGGTGGTGCCAGATTAACAGCCCCAGAGACCGAGGGTCTTTGTTTAGCCAAAGCAGAGGTGGTGTATGGGCAGCAGGAGTTCAAAGTACAGTACTCCTTATTGTTGTACCTTGATACATGGGGACCACCACAAGGGGTAAGGTTATTTTTTCAGTCTCTGGACTGGTCCTGTCCTTGGCCCTTTTCTCAAAACTGCCCGTGCCAGAGAGGTTGTGAAATGGGGACATCCTTTCCACTGAGAATGCACCCAGACCACCCTGACATTTCACATTGGCCCTCATGGAACAGGTTTGTAATGCTACCAACTTTATTCCAAATATGAGGTCCTGGAGGTGAACCGAATACTATACCAGTCTCCTAAGCATCCGATCAACTTCTTTCAATATTTTAACAGAAAACAAATGTCAGATCAATTTATTCGTTCTCAAATTCTTGAAGTATAGTAAGTTGGAGTTTACTGTTTATGCTGTTCCACATTCATTGAGTTACTTAAAAAGCACATGTATTTTGAAATTTTGCTTGACTTCAACTCTGTGGAGAAAGTCACTACTTGTACTGATATTTTTAGAAGTGATTTCCACTTGACTGCAAGCCACTAAAATTATCTTGAGTCAATTTAATTTATAATACGTTGCATATTTTTTGGCGCAGAAATTGGATGTTGTTTGCTGGCTATCTACCCATATTAGTGTCTTTTGTGGAATCTACTTCACAGCATCTGTCAAGATCAGACCCAGAATTTGTCAGTGAACTCTGTAGATTTATTAGATGATATTATATATTATTGTTTTCGTAGTCCTTGGGTAGGTAGATTAGGGGGTTTGGAGGGACAAGAGAATATAAAGTCCAACCCAGATCTCTTTAAAATCAGCAGAGAGATTGTAATTGATTTCATCAGGATTACACCTGGGCCTCTAGTCCTACACCTCCAGCTATCTCCCATCTCAGCCACTCCTGCAGAGCCCCTCCCAGTGTTCCAGGTTCTGCCCTTCCCCATCAGGCTTTTCTTGGTATGTCAACACTCCTCCCCCTTGGCTCTACAACAGAATGTAATAAATGACCTGATTTACACTCATTGATTTCAATGGGATTAGGATTAGGCCTCCAAGTACATTTTCAAAATTGTAGTGCTACTCCTCGCACTTACCCCAGTGATGCACTGATGGAGTTTGTATTTCCTTCTTCTGCAGCTGCTGCTTTGTCTGTTGTGTATGATGAGTTGATGAGCTGCCTCCCATGGGCTTCCTAGGGAAATCTAGAGTAGAATAGAATGATTAAGTATCTCCAGCCTTAAAGTGATACATGAAGTGGACCTCAAAGACTGAAGGTTTTGATTGCTTCATCAGAAAATGTGAACATCTTAAATTTTAAAGCCTGAATCTTAAAACCTTCTTCTTGTAGATGAATCCCTATGCACGCCCATGCTCCCATTATCTCAGATGGGATCTGCATAGATGCGAGAGTCCAACCATGCAGAGCTTGGGCCTAGGATGTCCCCAAAGGGTTTCTAAATATTTTAAAAACAACAATAATAATCATTATTACATGTAAAATCATCTGAAATTAGTACAATCAGAGGATGATATTCTGGCTCTGTTGAAGTCAGTGACAAAACTCCCACTGAATTCAGAGCAAGATTTCACACACAGGCTTTGGCCTTTAAATATATTCTTGTCCTGAAAAGAAGTATTGTATTCTACCATATCATTGAAATGATCCAATCCTGCGATGCATACACACTGAGGAGTCCCACAGATTTAAATGGGAGTTTCACATATGTAGCAATTGCAGGAGAGGGGGGAAATATGACAGATTTATCTTAATCTTCATTCATATATGTAATCATAATTCCTGTTGCTTTGAGCTTTCCAGCTCTCACCTCAAAATTAGTAGACTGTCTTTTTGATCTCAGGATATCCTTTCTTCTGTTTCTAGTTTTATGTTTATTTAAATACACTTTCTCAACAGCCCTGCGAGGACTAATCAAATAAACTTTAAAAGATTGTACTTTATTCAATTATTTTTATAATGAGTTCCTATTACCAGGGAATACAGAGTTAAAAAGGTGATATCACTAAAAGTAATTAGCATAAGGCATGCTGGACTGGTAGAAGTAAATGGATCTTAATCAATAGCAATATGATTACACCTATGCAGCAATTATAAATTATTTAAAACAGTACCCCTAGGTTACTGACTAGTTGCCTTTAAATTAAATTCTCTGTCAATAATTGATGCAAAGAATTAATGTGAGAACACCTTCAGTTACTGAAACTTTTTAAGGTGGTATAAAATATTGAACTGTTGCCTGTCATTAGCAGCAATCCTGTCTCTTTTGTGTAACATCCTTCTTTACTGAATTGGTCGAGAAGGACCTCCAGAGCATGAAAAATGACTAATGATTCTGAATGCAAGGTTTTTTCTTCTTCTAAGGACATTGACACTGTGAAATGTAAATTTCATATGTGAGAGGGAGAGGGCTATTAAATTAGTAAGCAGAATAGATTCTTGGTGTGTTTTTATGACTGTTAGATCAGAGGATTAAAAAAATAGAGTTGAAGATTTAAAAATATAGTGTTCAGCAATGTTTAGAAACTTGCTGATGTGTTATGAGCCCCAGTTTTCACACCAGGAATAGTCATGAACACCCAATCATGGGTGGGAGTGATGAAATGATTTATGAACCTCATCCTTTCTGCATATTTTTATTTTTTATAGCCTGCAGTTTAGGGTTTTGTTGCTGCTGTCACAGACACCATCTTGCACCTTAATTTCACTTCTCTCAAAGAGGGAAAAAGGAAATTAATCAGTTGCAATATTAGAAACATCAGTGATGACAGCATAAGGGTTTGTTCCAGCTTTCATTGAACCCAGTTGTAATCTCACCATAGACTTCAGTGGGAGTTGAATCAAGCCTCAATTGCACAGACTAGTGTTTGTGAGTTTTGCCTTCAAATTTCATGATTTTCTCTTGATAAGCACCTTTTTGTCCCATTGAATATAGAGGAGGTACTTTGCCTCTAGTACTTGCTTGGTCCCAGGGTGAATCTTGTGAGATTGTGTGTCCAGGGTACATTGTTGCTACAGGGTACCTCTAAAAGCCCCGGCACAATCCATACATCTCTCTTGCCCTGCCTCACAAAATTTCAGCAACTTTCCATGCAGATCTCCATGCCTCATAGTTCTGTTGTTTTGTTTGGTGGGAGGAATTACTCTCCTCCTTTAACTGGTACCTCTTCTGTATTTTCAGATTTTAAAGGTGTCAGACATTACAATAAACATAAGGCTGCTTCGAATAAAGGCTCTGTGAGGAGCTTGCATTTGTGTATTTTAAAACTTAATAAAACCACTAAGAATTACAATTTGTAATAGTTGAAGTAATATCAAGTCATTGATCTAAATCCACAGATGCAAGGAATTTTTTTTAGAGTTAAGGCTCAAACATTCAGATGACATTTTATCCTACAGTTACTTTATTGCTTGGTTGATATTGCAACCTGGAAAATATGTTAAATGTAGATATAGTGGAGCTAATTTAGGATGAAGATGAAGACTTCTTTGGATCATTCCCTTTCCCAAATTGGTTTAATTTCTGAATTCATGTCCAAAATATTCTAATTTATTATTTTAATACAGTATTTAACAATGCAGAAGGGCTTAAGATTAATACTATAAATCATACTTGGGTGATTATAAAATGAATTTTTAAAAAAAACAACAACAGTTTTTAATTTCATTATACCCCTCTCCGTAGTGAGACCCTCTCGCACCTTTTCAATCAAGCAACTTCAACAATTTCCCCTTATAGACTTCATTTTTTTGGTGTTTGTAATGGCTGCGAATGAAATGTTGAAATGTTTTGGATGTGTACCATATGGAAATACAGAGGATGATGCTATGGAATGGAGCCAACAGGAAATTTTAAAAAGAAGGCAAAGGAGTTTTGGGATGTCCAAACGCAGGTTATTGGGAGGATACAAGAGAGAGATAAAAGATTACTCATTACAGAACAAAAGGATATTTCCCAGCTCTTCTCTGGAGCCAGCGCCAGTGTTACAGGATAGCAAGCAAGGCAAATTCCTGGGGTCCCGTGCCGTCCAGCGGGGCTCAGGCTTCAGACCTGTGCAGTGGGGCTCGGGCTTCAGCTTCAGCCCCGCATGGTGGGGCTTGACCTTCAGCCCCATGCAGCGGGGCTTGAGCTTGAGAAACATTGCAGAAATCCAATGTGTAAGCAGGTAAGGGAGGCGGGGTGGGGACCCACTCCTTAGTGTCTGCAATGGGCCCAAGCAAGTCTAATGTCGGCCCTGTCTGGAGTCTATTGGCAGAAACACACTTCCTGGAATAAGTAGAGTTACGTAAATAAAATGTCAGACTCAGTATTTAGAATGAAAACTCTAGCTCTCTGTGGCCTTTTAAAGATTATGTCCCCAGGCCTCAGGTCCAGCTGAACTTTATGTAGCACAGAACCTCGGGGAGGGAGCAGAACGGTGGCTTTGCGCCATCTTTTTGGTTCCCTTATCTTGACTGTGTCTTGTTCAACCTCCAGTGTAAGTTGTATCAGCCTCATTGTTGGCTGAGGCTGCAGGGAATGGTGACCATAAACTGTGGGTGGGATAAAAGTGCAGGAAACAATATTACCAGTCGTGTGTGTTCTCCAAAATGTAGCTTTTTAATGTAAATCACAGAATTTAGGAGTGCAGGGACAGGCCAGCCCTATCTTCATCTTCCACCAGGTAAGACAGCTAAACTGAGGATAAATATAGTGTAACAGAGAGATTTTGAGTTAGGGAACGAAGTGTGGGGCCATGAGTCAGGAACTCCAGAAAGGGAATTAAAATTCTGCCCCAGACTTACTCCATGGCCAAATCAGTTTAACTCCATGTGCCTCATTTTGCCCATTTGTAATGTTTCATAGTGATGATGTGAGAATTACTTAAAGTTTAGAAAGACAAGATGGATGAGGTAATATTTTTTATTGGACCAATTTCTGCTGGTGAGAGAGACAAGCTTTTAAGCTTACACACAGCTCTCCTTCAGGTCTGGGAAATGTACTCCGAGTGTCACAGCTAAATACAAGATGGAACAGCATAAATAGTTACTTAGGCTAAACAATCTATTCCACCTCGGAGTACATGTCCCAGACGTGAAGAAGACGCTGTGTAAGCTTGAAAGCCTGTCTCTTTCACCAACAGCAGTGGGTCCAATAAAATATATGACCTCATCCACCTTGTCTCTCTAATATCCTGGGACCAACATGGCTACAACACTGTATATAACAATTAATTAAAGTTTGTATGGTGTCCTGAAAATATAAAGCTTCATATAGTTGCAAAGTGTACTATTGTAGTTGTTGTCAGAGGTACCTGAATGACCTTGCAAAATGCACCGTTTTTGCCTTGGGCCTTTGAATGCCAACATTTTGAAATGATGTGTCTGTAATTACAGCAGGGCCAGCTCCAGGGGTTTTGCCGCCCCAAGCAGCCCAAAAAAAAAAAAAAAAAAAAAGTCGCAATCTGCGGCAATTCAGCGGGAGGTCCTTCGCTCCGAGCGGGAGTGAGGGACCCTCTGCCAAATTGCTGCCGAATAGCTGGACGTGCCGCCCATCTCCGGAGAGGCCGCCCCAAGCACCTGCTTGCTAAGCTGGTGCCTGGAGCCGGCCCTGAATTACAGGCAGCTCGCAACCATCTAAGGGCTGAAAGAAAACTTCCAATCTCTTCTTTTAAAAACAGACAGTTCCTGGAAACCTGCTGTTTTGAATGCTTCAAGACAATAAGGATCTCAGTTGCCCACTAATGTTTATAATGTTTGATAAAGAACTTGCGTGTTAACTCACAGGAGTCTCAGCTACTATTTTGGGCTAAGAGTGCTGACTCAATTTGATTAGTCAGAGGTATATTGAAGTTTCAGTTTAAATAAGCACTCCCATGTGTACAGGAAGACACTGTCTGTGTGTTTACTGTGTCTGCTAAAGCTTATATGTCTTATTCATAAAGTGGCCTCAATTTATTCCTTCCTTATTTGATTGCATCTTATTAAAACACATACATTTTGTTTTATTGACTGGGTAACAAAAATTCAGTGGCTTATGCTTAACCTCAGATAATTAAAAATAAGCGTTGGAAAAACTTGTTCTGTCTTGTTAGAACTCTGTATTCTTATTCTCATGCACTCCTCATTGACCATTTTCTTTCTCCTGAAAGTCCAACATACTGAGGTTGGTTGCAGCATCACTAACAACTTTCCAGCACTGTAGTGCAGCCACAATATCCCCTTCAAAAAAGATTGCACTGTCTCTACAGTTTAGCGACTTGGAACCCTGTCTTCATTCTATCATTTGTAACGTTCATTCCTTTGGCACATGCGGAGTAGGAAGTTTAACGAATGGTATAAGTCTTCAGTCATCCATCGGCCCAGTTTTGAGTGCAGGAGATTTTGCATACATAACTCATACTCTGATGAGCAAATGCTCATTTTATGGATTTTCAAGCAAGCATGGAAAATATTTCAAGTCAGAACGAGTTTCTTTGAGTCCAAAATCTGAAACTGTAACAATGGTTAGATTCCACTCTCCCACCTTTTGTTCTTTTCATTTTTGCTTTCTTCCCCAGCACCCAAAACATGTCGAATTTAGGAGGCTGAACCGAGATTAAATTGAAAATCCATTTTTCAAAACATTAAATAAAAAGATATTTAAACAAGAAAATAGAAATGTTAATGAAGCAAAAATGAAAGTCCTCATAAATCCAAACTCATCCCTGTCTGCTCCTGCTGAGTAAAAGATGACCCCTATACAAATGTAACTACTGAACCAAAACGGATATTCATTTTAATTTATGTTAGATCACATGGAAAATAAAGTCCTAGGACTTCTTTTTTAAATTATTATTCTTGTTTAGGTTCAGCATTCTTACTAACAAGAAATACATATATCTTGAATAAAGCTGTCTACTATAACTATTCAGTATTATTGCTGCAGTTTGGTTTGTTAATCTTCTGCACAACCTGAATGCTCTTCTGTTTTTGTATGCAACAAATTAGTTAACGTGTCCAGGGACCAGCTTAGGCTTCATGGTTGCACAACCTGCTCATGTGTTTCTTCAGCCTGAGTGATTCTGTGGGAAGGGCTGACGGAGGAAGGAGAGGACCATATTAAAGTGGGATGAAATTAAATCAGAAAAGAGGTTAAAGAAAAAAAGAGATGTGACAGAAACTGTGCATGACAAGTGTTGTTTGTGCTTTTTAGAAACTTATGAAGTTGACCTTTTAGACCTCAAGAAGATCTCCAGCTTTCCATGCCACAGATGTTTTGAGAAATTGATGACTAAATTCGTCCAGGATTTGTAATTTAATTCTCAGAATTTTCATTGAGAATTTATCTGATTAATGGGTTGTTTCCGTTTTAACATCTCACAGCCGGTTCTACAAAATATACCAACAACACATAGTTCTCAAATGTGGGTATGTGACCGAAAGGAAAACACACTGCAAAATCCTACGCGTATCAGCCCTGCAGCCGCAACCCTATTCTTCCCGTAACACTGTGCTAGTGTCGATTTACGAGAACGCATATGCGTGTGTGCATGTGTGAGAACTTGTGTGTTACACATCAATATTATTGCTGTTCATGAAAAAAAAATCAATGTGGCTGAATTGTTTCCATAATGATCATACATATTAGATCTGTGTTAATGTGTAACATCCGGTTTTGAAAACCACATTTCAAGGTCTGATAAATTTGTCACAGATAAAGAATTTTCTTACCAGAGATATGAACTTGCCTGATAAAAATAGCAAGCAAAGTCTGTTAATCATCTTCTTTACTTCCATTCTTTTTGTCTTTCTTTTTCTTTTTATCAAACCTCAATTGCAGATCAATTTAGGAAATGACCATTTGGGAAGTTTTGAGGATATAAAGAGAGCATTTTACTGTTAATAATTTAATTGGCACTTTCAGCACACATTTATTAAAATGCATGCAGAAATTAACTAATTAACCTTCACAGCTCCCCCAGAGGATTGGCATTATTATCCCTACTTGTGTAGATGGTGAAGCCCAGGTACAGAGGAGTAGAGGGTATGTCTAGGCTGGCGTTTTTGTTCCTTTTGTAACTTAAGATATTTGATTGCTAATGTGCTGAGTGTCTAGATGTTTGTGGTTTACCAGAGGCTGAGCCCTACACGTACTCTAAATGACTAGCCCATGGTCGCACAGTCAGTCAGTAGCAGAACTCCAGTAAGAAGTTGGGAGAGCCTAGCTGCAAGTTCTAAGGACTAGACTACAGCTACTCATAACAGTTTTTCTCTGCTTGGGAGATGTCCTAGTGACCACGAGTTACAATGTTGTCACAATAATCATGTGGGGAATTCAGGAAGTGCCCTGCACACAGTCCTCAGCTGTCCTCACAGTCCTGCATTTCCTCAAATAATTAAAACAAACAAACAAACAAAGGGGTCCCACTCTGGTTTGCATCACTACCAGTACAAAGCAGCCATACAGCCAATGGGTTTGACCCTCTCTGTAGGGGAATCCTTAGGTGTCACAAAGCTGCCATAGCGAAGTAGGCATGTCTGAGTGAAAGAGGGTGTGTCCAGGTCATCCCTATGCCTCGGTATTCCCTGGTGGTTGGAGTGACACCTTGGGGTTGTGAGAAGCTGGATTTATGTTGGAAAAGCCTGAGGAGTGCTCTGATTTACACTAGGAACTGGTTATCAAGTTCAGGGAACATAAAGATGATCTTATGTTGAGCACAACTCGGCTGGCCTGGATGACCTTGCCCAAAGCTATTAAAGTACCTAACGCAGTTTTGGGAAATTAATCCTCAGGCAGCAGGAGTTCAAGATCGGGGTTAGGCTGTTTGGTGGTTCCCACAGGACAATGCAAATCCCTATAATTTTTCATATGGGGGTCTGCAACACTTTTCAGCTGACAGCACTGTAACAGTACCCTGAACAAACCCTATTTTCACAGCTGTGCAAACAGCCCTGGTGACATTTTCACTGATGCCCAGGACAATAAGAAAGAGCAGGCACTGGAAATCACTGATGGTTTGTGCATCAGTAAAATGAGGAGAGTGGCGGTGCTGGTGAGAGCAACATTCATTGCCAAGCAAAAGCAGGAGGAGAAGAAATGTTAGTGTCG
The DNA here is from genome assembly GCF_016161935.1 of Mauremys reevesii. Taxonomy (NCBI): domain Eukaryota; kingdom Metazoa; phylum Chordata; order Testudines; family Geoemydidae; genus Mauremys; species Mauremys reevesii. Next base: position 32,417,807 of record NC_052638.1, read on the forward strand.
ATATTTTACAGGGGATTGCAAGAAAAAATAGAACAGGGCAAACGTTAAAATATGCTGTTTGCAATGTCTCTTTAGAGAGGGTGGGTGGAGGAAGCTTTGTTTAAACAGTCTGATAGAACTGATTTTCCTTATGGACCTCTGTAACAGTAGGGTAACCAGACAGCAAGTGTGAAAAATCGGGATGGGGGTGCAGGTTAATAGAAGCCTATAAAAGAGAAAGAGAGACCCAAAAATTGAGACTGTCCCTATAAAATCGGGACATCTGGTCACCCTACTGTAACAGTAACTCCCCAGTCCTCCTTATCAAAGTTAATGTTACTTTTAATCAGTTTCAGTTCTCATAAATGTGCCCATTAAAGCTGTAACCTTGGTCATTAAGACTGATTTAAAATAAAAGTAAACTCAAAATTATTACTATGTAGGAGTTGGCCTGGTGAAGTTCAAAAAGGGGAGAGAGTATCAGTTTAACCAACTTCTACTTGCAGTCCTTTCTCCTGAGTCGCAGTAGAGACCCACGCCCAGTGTATTTGCAAAGCGTGTTTGATAGAACTATTGTCAGGCCTTTAGGTTAAAGAGAGAGAGGGTAGATTTGTCACACACCTTATCCAGGTGTGCAGGGAAGGTCCCCCTTCTTATTCCCTGGTTAATCCTGATCATATTGTGACTCTGGCTCAGGGTGGGTTGAGCAGGGACCTCTTGATGGATATTTTCTCTTGTGAGCAGGTGGGTGGGGCAGCCTGGAAAATGGGAGGAGTCTTGGATCTGGGCTATCCCATTCATCAGCTGACTTGGCACAAAATAGGGAGTAAGATGCTCCATTAAAAGGGATGAAGAATGTAGTTCTCTTCTTTGTGCAAGTGGAGAACAGAGAGTCCCAGCTCCTTAGTTGTAAGGCTTCTTCTGGGACATCATGGGTATGTCTACACTGCAATTAGACACCTGCAAATTGCCAGTGCTATCTGACTCAGGCTCTTGTATCTCAAGCCAAGGGGCTACTTCACTGTGGTGTAGACATTCAAGGCTGGGCTTCAGCCTGACCTCTGGGACCTTCCCACCTCGCAGGGTCCAAACATCTACCCTGCAGTGAAACTACCCCTTAGCCTGAGTCCCATGACACCGAGTCAGCTGGCATGGGCCAGCCATAGATTTTTAATTGCAGTGTAGACATACCCCATAGCTACATGCCGCACCTTATTCCAGGGCCAGGTGTAAAAAGCACAGTCTAGCCCTTTGTGACTCTTGTTCTATAGAATTAGAACCGTGCCAACAATTGAAGAAACATTTTATGCTAATATTTGTGAGAGTTCAAAAGAGAATTTTGAATTAACTGTGTTTGCTATTCCCTGGAGCATTCGAGGGCTTGAGCTCCCTAGTATGAATATTCACAAAGGAACAAAATTTAACCTTGAATATTCTCTGGTACAGTTTCAAACTGTATGTTAAATTTTACTATGATGCAGTTCAGGTGTATTAGTTGGTCACATGGATCCAGATCTTCAAAGGTATTTAAGTGCTTATCTCTAATTGAAATCAATAGTAATTAGACTCCATTGTGGATCTGGTCTGTAATGTATCTAATCTGAAAGGACAAACAATATTATATGACTGATGTAACTAGCAAGCACAGTGTGAATTGCGAATATTTGTAAAGATTTGCAGGATACATTTATCAATAATTCTGAATCTTAAGTAAATCTGGGAACTCCCTGGTCAGTTTGCTGACAATTTATGAAGAGAAATAAAAGAATGTGTGAAATACATTACTTGTGAATAATTAACTTGGCCCTACTTATAATAATTGATGCTTTAGCGATGAGGGAATCTAGTAGATTACATAATTTTATAAGTTTTGTAAAGCAATAAATCTGTGTTTTATGTGATGTAGGGATGGACTGCATACATATGTTCCTAAGAGGGATAATGCAGCCCTTTGATGTGTAAGTAGTGAGATATCAAAGAGGAGTAAAGAAGTGGCATTACATTTGTATGCAACATTGGTGAGACCATTACTGGGTAGTGCATGCACCACAAGTGTCCACACTTTAAAAGAGAGATGAAAAAAAGAGAACGGTTCAGAAAAGAGCTACAAGAATTATTTGAGGTCAGGTCAGCCTGCCTTACGTGAGAGACTTGATAATCTCAGTCTATTTAATATATTAAAAATAAGGTTAAGAGATGACTAGATCATGGTCTGTAAGTACCTTCATGGAGAAAAGATTTCTGATAGTAGAGGGCTGTGTAAACAGGCAAAGGTATAAATCTGATTCAATACTGGAAGTTTAAGCTGGACAAATTCAGACTGAAAATACAGTGCTCGTTTTTAACAATGAGAGTAATTAATCATTAGAACAATTTAATACAGGTTATGGAGAATTCTACACTGCTTAGGGTTTGTAGGGAAAGATTAGATGTATTTGTAAGAGACAAGAAGTTATAGGCTTGATGAAGGTATCGCTTGGTGAAACTGTGTGGCCTGTGTTATATAGGAAGTCAGACAAGATGATCATATCACTTCTGTCCTTTCAAATCTGTGAATCTGGGACTGTATTAAAAATCTATGGATCTATAGAAGAACAATCTCCAAAAAGTAGGCCATCAAAAGTTGCTAGTCCTCTTTTCCTTCTACAATTTCAGTATCTGTAGAGCCAGAGAGGTTGGCTGAATTGGAATTTAATCCAATGGCTATGTTGGTGCCTTAATAGTCAAATGTACATCAACAGGATGGTATAGAATCATCTGTGCCTATTTGAAGTTGTAAAAGCCTTACACATTAAGCACGAGTTCAGGGAGGAAGTGAGCATTCCTGAGGCAAATGAAATCTTGGATGTGGGCAACTACCACTAGGAATACATTGCATAAGCCCAGTCTTTTTCTTTGGCTCCTTGAGGTCTTGATCAGCCATGACACTCACTGTGTCAAGAGTGAGGAAGAACCAGCCTAGCTAACAGCACTCTAAACCATGAAACTTTAATGACAATCTAGAATAAAACCCTAACTTCAGAATATGTACTAATGAAAAGAGTAGGGGCAGAAGCTCCCTCATTATGGAATCAAATGGCCTCTACAATCCACCTAAATATGGAAGCAGGGCCGGCTCCAGACCCCAGCGCGCCAAGCGCGCGCGTGGGGCGGCATTTTAACTGGAGGGTGGCAGGCAGGTCTGCCGGACCTTCCGCAGTCATGCCTGCGGGAGGTCCAACGGAGCCGCGGGACGACCGGACCTCCCGCAGGCATGACTGCGGCGGGTGCGCTGGTCCCGTGGCTCGTGTGGGCCTCCCGCAGGCATGCCTGCGGAAGCTCCACCGTAGGCGCGGGACCAGCGGCACGCCTGCGGGAGGTCCCGCGGAGGTGCGGGACCGGCGCCCGGCAGCGCGAGCGGCGCAGCGCGCCGCCCTGCTTGGAGCGGCGGAATTCGTAGAGCCGCCCCTGTATGGAAGAAAAGCAAATCAGTCTGATGGGATCCCATAGCTCTTCTCCAAACATTTGGTACCATAAGAGGGTGCTATTTGCCTTGGGGACATGATTTCTAGAATGTTTCCAAAGCCCAGCTGATCACACCGTTGGCAATTGGGTGCACGTCCCATATGTCTGAATGTGCAGAGACAAAATGCTGAAAGTAGTACACTTACTCGTAGGCAATCTATCACCCCTCCCACACACACACACACATACTCTTGTTAATGTAGCAAAGAGTTGTATTAAGAGTCAGACACATGAAAATCTGAGTTCATGCACCAAAAAGCAGCATTAGAGGTATAAAATAAGAGGATTTGAAAGACCAGTAGCTGTACACAGTGTGCTTAGAATATGGTCACCAATACTGTTTGGTTTGATATTTTCTGCACCAATTTCCAAATTAGCTTCCCCTCCTCCCCCCCACTTTGGGATTCTGCATCTCCAATTTTAAAGTTTAAATAGATCTATACTTTCCCCAAGGACTTATGTGCAAACTAATATTAAGATTAAAATCTTTTATGTTTGTTCTGTAGCTTGAAACAGAAAACTAGTGCAAGTCTGTTTTATCCCACTGGCTCTCTGAGGTTCAGGTATTAACATAAATACAGCCCATTAACACTTGTTCCTCTCTGTCAGGACATAAATTAAGTCTGCAGGTGTTCCATGAAGCTTTACCCTTGGTACTAATTAAGCCTTGATAATTAGGTTTGTTAAATTCAGGCCTTTAAGCTTATATTCCCTCTTTGGGTTGCCAAAATGGAGATTTGCAACATACAAGGCCTATTTCTGCAGACTTTTTTTTTCTTTTTAAATAAAACAGCAATCATAAACTCTTTGCTATTTAGATGGTTTAGGGTTCAAAACCTAAAAAGAATTTTGACACTAGTTTTTATTTATACCAGAGCAGTTTCTTTTTTTGGCAGAGCATGGTCAATGTCGTGGAAAGTTTCCAGCCTTCGTCACCCATATGTTAAAAACACAGATGCTTCTGCTAGATAAATTGTTGTAATTCCAAATGAAACATCAGTCAGAAATGTGTGGGTTGATATTCTAAAAATGTTATTGCAAATGATATGTTTAAGCAACAGAAGTTTAATTTAACAAACATTCACTGTACTGTAGAACAGTAAAAGTTTATTTTTTGGCCCAGGGAGAATAAAAGGGGGAAAATACTTGATTTTTGTTTAAATGAGGGTGGTTGATTTCGTTGTTGTTTGTTTTCAAGATGTTATGGTCACATGGGTTCAGAGCTAAAAGTAATAATAAAAATAATAACAAAACAAATTTAATAGGAAGGAATTCACTTGGGAATAGGGTTATTTGTAACACATACACAGAACATTACATAGTCTGATCAAAATGGATTTCCTTGCCAGTTAATCTTTTATTTCTCCATAAATATATTACCCATCAGATCAAATGTTTGATAAAGGTAATTTTTCATCCAGAACACATGAAACCATTTAAACAACTCTATTAGAGGTACTTCCAAGATTATACATTGCAATCATGCTAACTTAATGCTAATAGCCTTTCACATTTTTTTATTCATGGCATATTAAGTAAAATCACATTTTTAATCAAAAGCAATTAAAAAAAAGAAGGAAAAGAATGAATAAATAAATGCCACTGGGGAGTTTCAGCCACATTACGTTCCCATTCTTCATTTTATTTAGTGTTTTATTGACCAGAAAGCCACAATTAATCATTTTGGGCAAGAGCCATGTTTTTGGTAAGCAAAAGGGTTTTGTTCAGCTGCAGAACAAAGTCATAACAGATTTGATTTAGCATTCATAAAGAGGCTTTGTTTGTTTGTTTGTTTTTGTTTAGCCTGATTTTGACTGCTTGTAGGGCACTATGTTAAGAGTGTGAAGTTCTAACATTTTTTAAAATTTTCCTAGAAGAAAATTTTCATCTGTGGTACAACCGTTTTGGCTCTGCTGTGAAGAAGTGGTGTTCTGGGATTTAGCAAAGAATGGGAAATGGAAAAGTGTACGGAGGGTACAAGAGCAGCTTTGTGTTATTTAATATTCCATCCACAGACTTCGTCCTTGGAAGGGTTGTGCCATGAAAACGAAAAATCCACAACACTAAGCTATCTACTCGCCACGCGTTGAAGGAGAGAAAAGCGAAGTATATGTGGTGTCCATTAAAAACTTACCAAGGCCACGTCTACACTATGGGGGCTATCACAGCCCAGTAGCTATTCCAGCATAACCCCATAGAGTAGATGTCGCCTACAACAATGGAAGGGGTTTGTGTCCCACTGTGGAAACTCCACCTCTCCAAGCAACAGTGGCTATGGCAATGGAAGCATTCTTCAGTTGACTTCACTGTGTCTACGCCATGGGTTAGTTTGGCATAGATATGGCACTCGGGTTTTAATTTTGCACACCCCACAGCACTGTAGCTATGTTGACTGACCTAAGTTTTAAGTGTAGACCAGGCCCAATTATTAGTTGAAAGTAAAATTAACTTCACTGTGTTATTTGCAGCATGCCAGTACTTATAATGGTTATTTATTATTACTTATATCTATTACCGTAGTTCCTAAAAGCCCAGTTATGGTCCAAGACTCAATTTTGCTAAGTGCAAGACAGAACAAATGAAGAATATGGCAGACAGTACATTCCATTGTGCAACAGTCTCCTAAATAATGCAGTAATTGCCAAGTTTTTAATGGTGATCCTTGTGAGAGAAATCATGATTATACAATACTATAGGACAGGAATTGGCAACCTTTGGCATGCTGCCCATCAGGAAAATCCACTGGCAGGCTGGGACGGTTGGTTTACTTGCAGTGTCCACAAGTTCAGCAGATCGCAGCTCCCACTGGCCATGGTTCGCTGTTCCAGGCTAATGGGGGCTGCAGGAAGAGGTGGCCCGGCCCGCACCGCTTCCCGCAACCCCCATTGGCCTGGAATGGCAAACTGTGGCCAGTGGGAGCTGCAGTCGGCCGAACCTGTGGACGCTGCAGGTAAACAAACCATCCCGGCCCACCAGCAGCTTTCCCTGATGGGCCGCATGCCAAAGATTGCCAATCCCTGCTATAGGAGAATGTATATTTGATAGGTTCTATTTGCTAGTACGTCACAGTCATTTGGTAGAGAATGTATAAGAGGCTGTATTGAACACCTGAGTGTTAGTAAAAGAGACAAGAATGTGACTTAGGATACTAAAAGTGATGCCCACAGTGTTTTTTTTAATAGCACTTATCTACCCAATGGTGCATAGTCCTCTGCTTGGGAAGAAAAACAAACTTCTTGGTTTGGAAGTGAAATTCTTTCAGTATCTGAGCTTGGCTACCTCCTAACAGTTATCAATCTGAATCCTATGGGAAGAATAAGGACTGTTTTTTCTTTCATGATTTCGGAAGTTTGGCTTCAAATCCATTCATGTTTGGAGCATGAATGCTTACCTTTGTGAATTCCAGAGGACTTGTTATTGTCGTCAACTCGATGTTCTTAGTTTACAGAAAAAACAAACGCTTTCTCTTTGATCTTTTAACACATAGCCCCTGATCCTGCATTGCAACCTACTAGCACCCATATGTAGTCCCAAAACTACCCTACCACACACACACACACACACACACACACACACACACAGAATGGGCACACTAGCCACTAAGAAGCCCTACCTTTTATACAATAGCTGGCATTACAGAATATATTGCAGGGAATGTTATTAACTAAGCAAAGAGTCATTGCTGATTAATTACCCAAGGACAAAGGGATCGTGATTTTTTTTCTTTACAGCGGAGTCTTGGATCATATACCCCACAGCTCTGAGTGGTAAGAGGAGAAGCTGCAAGGGCTAAAGGGTGGATGGTAAGCCAGGGGTTAAGGCATTTCAAAATGTCAGGCAGCTTGTTATATTGCAGTACATCATTTTATCCCTGGAGAATACTGCTGAGGCCTAGGCCAAAGCTATATAGAGAGCAGGAAATTTGACACAAGCTTCCAAATTTTCTCTGTAGCTCTCTTGGGCTGCAACCCATATGCCATGGTTAAACCATCAGGCTTTGCTCCACTGAGACTTTAGGACAAAGCAACTCAGTATTTCCTTCTTAGTAAAAGTGTCTGCTCTTTTTCTTAGCAAAAATATATTTTCCCACCCACTATCTTCTCAGAATGAAAATAGCCTTTTTTTCCAATTGATAATATGCCTTGATTTGCATGTGTCTCATTTTTTCATTTGATTTTTAACTTCCCAACTATAGCATCAGTGAAATTACTATTACCTAAAGGCACATTCTGATATGATCTGACTGTAGATAATTTTAGTATTCAGAACACGTCAACAGGTTAACTTGTATTTGTCACCTATTGTCCAAAGGCAAGTTTAACTAAGTCTGAAATGGAAATACTGAACAATAATTGAGGCTATCCTTTAAAAAGGTGAACAAATACATGGTTTTATTGAAATGTGTCTATGAGAGGCTTTGCATTTATCCATTTTGCTCACAATCATAGTATCTTGCTCTGTGAGTAATTCCATTGTGTTCACTGTGATTACTTGCAAATGCGGATGCTATTTAGTAAAGGATTGGGTTCTGGCCCATGGGGAGTGCATTGAATCAAGCCAGAATCATTAAGGTTTTTTTATTGTTTCTCAATCTATAAATTGAGTGGAACATTGAGATTTTTGTTGTCATGTAACATCAGGATCTTTTTGGATTTCCATTGCCACTTGCCACAACTATACAAGGAAAAATTAACATGACAAAATTGCTGTTTGTGAAAAGTGGAATCATGAGAAAGTGTAGTCATTAGGGGCTTTGTTATTGGGCCGGAACTTCAGCCCACATTCCATCAAGCTGCCTTCACAGAGCACCTGACGATTCTCCTGATGTAGGGGAATTCGCAGAATCCCTTGCCAGCTTTGCGCCATCTATCTACACGATTCTCTGCCAACCAACCTTCATGTCAGGGTCAGGAGGATGCTAGGAGTCCATTAAAAGCTGGTGCAAGTTAGAGCAGCTTTAATACTGCTCTAACTTGCTTGGGAGCCACGCCAGTCCCTGGTGGCAGGACTTGAGTAAGGACAGAAAGATGTTGGAAAGCCACATATTCCCCTCAACTTCCCAACCTCCCATTCTGCACCAGGCATAACTTGGTCAGAGGAAAGGGTCAGAGGAAACGTATACCTTCCTCATCCAACCTCCTTCCAATACTGTGTTAAACTATGTGACTAATACCTCTCACATGGTTCTTTCTTTCTCTCATCTTACCAGGGACGATTTGTTTGTTCAGGATAACATTTTCTTTTTTGTTGTTGTCTATGTATACAATGTTATGTTTTTATGTATATGTGTTAGTAGACCCAGGAAATCCCTTCCAGTCCTGCGTCCTATGTTTCTGTGTGTTTACTCTTGAGAAGACAAGGTTGTACGAATGCGCTTTGCACTTGAAGTGGAACACGATGAGATGTGTAATGGTCCTGTAGGAGTTCATGTCACAGTGTGGTCCATAGTGTGTGTATTTGTGGATAAGTTTTTGCTGACTCAAAATCTCTGTTTTGCAACAGCAAATGCAATCGTCCATCCAAACTGGGAATTTTCTGTAACTGCCCAACTAGCTAAATAGCAACTGCTACAGTTAAACATTTTTATATCTGCCAGACCAGATAACTTGCACCCAAGAGTTTTGAAAGAATTGGCCAAGAAGCTATCTGAGTCAATAACATTGATATTTAACAAACCTTGGAATATGGGAAAAGTAATAGAGGACTGAAAAAACAATTGAGACAATATTTACAAAGGGAAAACAACGTGACCTGGCTAACAATAGGTTGGTTATTTTGATATTGATCCTGGGAAATATCACGGAAAGTCTGATACAGTACATAATCATTAAAGAATGACAGCATAATTAATGCCAATCAACATATTTTATGAAAAAGTTTTTGCAAACAAGTTGATATATTTTTTAATGAGATTACAAATTTGGCTGACAAAGGTCACTGGGTTGACATAATATACTTAGACTTCTGTAAGGCACTTGAATTAGTGTTGCACAAAATTCTGATTAAAAAATGGAATTATATCAGACTTATGTAGTACATATTAAATGGATTTAAAATGGGCTAACTCAGATCTCAAAGTATCTGTAAGGGGGAAATCTAATGGAGGAGTTTCTAGTAGGGATCTACAAAAATCTCTTCTCAGCCTAATGTTATTCAATATCTTTATAAATGATCTGGAAGAAGTTTTAAATAATTCCCGGTAAAGTTTGCCAATGAGATAAAATTGGGGGAGTGGTAAATAATAAGTGCTAAGTGATGTGGGTTACCTAGTGAACTGGCTTGCTTGAACAACATTTGTTTTAATACAGCTAAATGCAAGGTCATATGTCTAAGAAGCAAGAATGAAGGTCACCCTTCTAAGACAGGAGATTATATTTTGGACACCAGAAATGGGCTCAGGTGTCTTGGTGGATAATGAGCTGAACATGAGCTCAAAGTGTGATACAGTGGCTAAGAGAGGAGTAGGTAAGTAGGAGAATATCGAGGAGAATGGTAAGGAGGTGTTAATGTACACAGCATTGGTAAAGCCATTACTGGAATACTATGTCCATTTTAGGCGTCTGCTCTTCTAAAAGGATGTTGACAAACTGTAAAGAATTCAGGAAAGAGCGACCAAAAATTATTCGAGGCCTTATAGTGAGAGACTGAAGAACCTCAATCTATATAGCTTAACAAAGAGAATGATGTGATTACAGTCCATTAGTATGTACATGATGAGAAGATTTCCAATAGTAGAAGGCTTTTTAATCTGCCCGACGAGGCACAGTAAGATCCTATGGCTGGGAGCTAAAGGAGACAAATTCAGACTAGAAATAAGGCACTTTTTTTTTTTAAGTGTAATGTGGTGGATTCTTCATCACTTGAAGTCTTTACATCAAGAATGGATGTTTTCTAAAAAAAAATATGCTGTAGCTCTACTAGAAGTTATGATCTTGATTCTGGACTCTCTTGGCTAAATTACAGTTTGCAAAAGGTTAAACAGGATAATCATTATGGTCCCTTCTGGTCTTAAAATCTATGACTATTAATCTAGTTTGCCCATGGAAGAGTCATTTGCCCACACAATCCCAGGTCTTCTGAGCATGTACAAATTTTGGTGAAGAAGGTTGAATTGAAACTACTTTGAAAATGTGTTTACAGGATTTTCTGCCTAACAACTGGTTTAATTCCAGTATGAAATTTATCTTCTTTTTAAAAATGTATTTCCAATGATGGTAAACTGTCTGCTTACCCCATATGAATATTGGTTTGTGTTCGTTTTTAGGATCTGTTGAGATACACAAAATTGTATGGTTTAAATTACAAAAGCAGCCATTTATAATTCTTGTTCATCTTTTACACAAATACATGTGATTCCATTAGATATGCAGCACAGCCTCTTATACAGTTAGTGAATGGAGATGAAGCACTTCTGTTTACCTGTTAAATTGCCTATTAAAATTACAATAAACACCATAAAAATGACTTTATGTCTCTCCTCTGAGAAGAAGTTTCAATTTACTGGATCATGAGAAAATATCTTGCAAGTAATTGTAAAATATTTTAGGTAGATTTACTCTGATATTACTTGATGTGTGAAATTCACCAAAAAATTATGTAGTAAAATGTTAGAGAGACAGTCAACTTGAAATCTATTCAATTATTAAAAAATGGGGGAAAGCATTTCATCTTCTATACCTGCCCAGAGTTTCCCTGCCAATTGTTGTGGTTTAACAAACACGGTTTCCTATGTTGGAATTTTTTCTCACTCTTCTTGCTGTAAGAGACCACTGTAAAATTGGGAAATTAACTAAATGGTTGATGGAGAAGCCTATATACAAAAAGCCACATCTCCATTAGTGTAAATTGGGGAATTGAAGTCAATGGAGCTACATTGATTAAGACCAACTGAGGGTGTGGCCTGAGGTGTTCCCAAATGCACAAAATAAACAAAATTTAAAAAACCCAGAAGAACCAAGCGAGGTAAATATGCTTTTCTCAAATCTTGATTAATCATAGTTATTGTCTGTGTTACTTGTAACAATGGTGCCTCTTTAACCAATTATTGAAATACGGATTTTCAGCAAACTATACAATAAAAATATGAAAAAGACACCTCATGTTAACTTTTATGCTATAGGAAACCCATGCAAAGTGCTTAGTTTCTAGCTCTGATTATGAATTATTACTGTACATTTCACATAGCAGAAAGATCCAGAGAGCCTTACAGGCTGTTGGCCAAATAATCTGTTCTCAAGGCAGGACCAGAGTGAGCCATGGGCAGGGATGGAGGAATCAGGTGGGGCTTTGAGCCAGCTTTGCACTCTCCTAATCACAAGGACAGATAGAAACTTTACCAGCTCACCACATAGTTAGAGCAGCCTCAGGGTTGCTCTGTCTTATGTCTGGCTGCCCTCAGCCACCAGGGTAATTCCATCAGTCAAGGATTAGTCAGAGATAGTGGCTTCCCAACAAAGCTGCTTATCCTGAGGCTGGGGTGGCAACTGTGTAGGAACCACTATGTTGGCCCAATACAATGCGAGGATTCTCCAGCATAAAAGGAGAAAACTCAAGTAGTCCATTTAGCTGTCTTTCCAGTTGCTTTGTGCAGCCACTAGAGATGAGTCAGAATCAGACCATGTGTTTGTGCTATAGTGATCATCTCATACATATACCCTCCACTGAAATAGTCATTTCATATCTCAAAGATTCAGATGAATATCTTCTTTGAACCAATGCAGATTGTGTACCTCATAGTCTAATGTGAGTCAATTACCATCCCTTCCCCATTTTGTGCCTGCTTTAATTTTGTTATATAGGGACAGTGATGAGAAAAGGGCATATGCTACCACTAAAAATTACATATATAAAATTCAGATCCTGTTGCATATAGCAACCTCCCTAAATTGAGTGCTCACTGTTCAGCTGTTAAGATTGTTATTAAACTTTATGGACCATAAACCTCATGGAAACAAGAAAAGTGAACAACCATGCTATTGCAATAGTGTCAAAACAGGAGACATATTTGATAGCCTGAAAACTGTATAGCCTGCGTACACTAAGAAACTCAATACTCACTAGCTGCTGCAAACGACAGAGTTTATTTTATTGCTGAATTAAATGCAATGTTGCTAATTCACAGAGCTTAGCAATTATGTTCTTTTTAGTTTAAAGTTCAACTTCATAAATCTAACTCTACAGATTGGCTTTCTGAAATTGAGCAGGTTTTTTATTTAATATTTGTCAGACATCCATCATCTCTTAATATTTGCTGTCATGGGAATCTACTTAATTTCAAACTAAATCCATCCTGATTTCCACTAACTGCAGAGGCTCACTCAGTGCAACAACAGAACCCTGATTAGGGGAGACAGACAAACAAGGGGATGAAAACATGTTTGACACATTGTTGCAGAGGTGGAAGGGGAGGAAAGTTGAAATGCTAAGTACTGCCTGTCTTAACAGGGGTAAGTATTTACTTTCAGATGTATTTATTTTCAGAAAGGAACTGTCGTGTGTGTGTGTGTGTATCAGACAACCTGCCTCTTGTACTGTATGTATATAGTTGCCTTTCAGTATCCAAGTGCAAATTGGAGTTGATTGTCCCAAGTTTTAGTTAGTAGTTAAAAATCATCTTTCTCACATGCTCAGTAAACTTTTAATAACTCTTTTAAAAATATCTGTCTACCAGTATTCTAAAGGAAATATCACTGTGCAATGTTCACGGTGAGTTTTCACGAGCCCATAATTTACACGTGTGCGCGCATGCGCGCACACACACTGATCTCATTCGGTAGGTTATTCTAAGGTGCACGCAGCTACAGTTTCAATATTGGCATTGTTTGTGCTGCCTTAACAAATAATGGAAGCTGCTGTGGTGTTTAATTTTATTAAAACAGGAATTGCCATAGAAAATCTATCTTAAAGGAATGCTAAAGAAGCAAAGCAAAGCATATAGACATAAAATCCAAAGCTAAGGTAATGCAGGTACAACCTTAACTCTGTCCCTTTGTGCCTATCCCTTTTTTTACACTATTGAATTACATGATCTGTAATTAGTTTTTTAGATTACTGTAGCTTCCCTGGGGAGTTGTGGATTCTCAGCTCCTCTGAAAATCAGGCCTCTTCTTTAGGTATCTAAAATGGATTGAAGTACCTGATGTTAGTCATCCAAGCTTGTAAAATTTTGGCTGAATTTTCCAAAAATTAAAATTTAGTGCTCCTTCTCTTCCTTCTTGCATATTAAAGGCCAGTGTCTAATAGTGTGAAAATTTACCTATGAATCCTATGTTTTCTTCCTTACCATTTACTAATAACTGTATCACTGTGACTGTTTACTGCAGTTGGCCATATTAGAGCAATATAATTTAGGCTGGTGTTTTCTTTTGGGTGGATAAGACAGGTGTTCATGCAATTTCAATATGTAAGGTGACTTGCTGCGGCAGAATTGGGGCCATTGTTTCAAAGGAACTGACCTCTTTCCCTCGTTATGTATGTAGCAAATGACATTTTAATTCCCGGAGGGGACCTTTTATAACACTGTCCCAGTTAGTTGACCATAAAATCTGGTTACCTTATCAGTGGTAAAGTGTGGTAAAGAAAATAGGTTACAAACCTGCAATTTTAAACATTAAATGTTTGCATGTGGCTGGGAGACTTGACTTAATCATTACTGTATAGGGCAATTACATATTGACCTACTGTAGCATGAATGCTGGTAACTGTTATTTATTTTGATTGGTTTGGCATAATCACTTAAATGATACTAGCTAGTGAATCCTACTCAGAAGCATGTTTATAAATACCACAGGACAAATTTATGCAGAAAATGTTTGCAGCTACAAATGTCCTCTGAGAAAAGTGGGCAGGGAACATTTACTAGGTCAACATTTCAGTTAAAATATACAAATGTTCAGGCCAAAATTGTCCCTTTGCTGGAATATGAGTCTTGTTCTTCCCCTAAATTTCTGTATTGTATAACTTTTTTTGTTGCTTAATAAATGGTATCATATTACTGTACTTTATAGATACTTTGCCAACACAGTGCAAAATGAATTACAATGTGATTTTTAGACAGTAAATCTGAACTGTAGAGTATACAGTTCCCAAAACATGAACTCATTTTTAATGTACCATCTGTTTCTCCACTATATTACAAAGATAAATAGTTGAGAAAGAGACTTGACAAGAGGGAGAAATGGGTTTTGATTTGCCCTTTCATCATACACAGAAAACAACATAAGCTCAATCAATGCAATGAAATTAAAGTTAATACATAATAGTGGTTGGTCCTGATTTTTCTCCACCTATTGTTTCAAGTCCCAATTAAGAAATAGGAGTTCCAAGGTAATGTTGCTCCTAGATACACAGGCTTAGCCTTATCGTTGTGTTTACACAGTGTCTGTTAAGTTCTTCATACAATATACTGAGAGGCTGATAACTGTCCTATCTTGATAAAGGTGAGCTGAGAGAAAAGCACAAAATGTGCTCTTGTGCCTGGAAAAAGTCAGAAGCAACATGTGAACAAACAAAAGCCTGCTCCTGCAAATTTTAATCAGTGCTTCTTATGAAAGGAATTATGATGGATAGCTGAGACATTTCAGAGGGGCTTCTCTTCAAATAAAGTAGTGTTGTGCTTTCAGGAGCTTGTTAGCTTAAAGCAGTGAGTAATATTTAGCCTGCGTACCAACTGACTGGCAGATACCTAATATTAAACTAATTTTAAAAAAGGGTCCAGAGGCAATCCTGGCAATTACAGGCAGTAAGCCTAATTTTAGAACCAGGCAAATATATTAAAGAACAGAATTATCAGACGCATAGATGAACATGATATGTTGGAGAAGTCAACATGACATTTGTAAAAGGAAATCATGCCTCACCAATCTATTAGAGTTCTTTGAGGGGGTCAACAAATGTATGGACAAGGGTGATCCAGTGAATATAGTGTACTTGGACTTTCACAAAGCCTTTGACAAGATCCCTCACCGAAGGCTCTTAAGCAAAGTAAGTGACATAGAAGAAGAGGGAAGGTCATCTCTTGGATCCATAACTAGTTAAAAGATAGGAAACAAAGTGTAGAAATGAAAGGTCAGTTTTTACACTAGAGAAAGGTAAATAGCTGGGTCCCCCACAGATCTATATTGGTACCAGTGCTGTTCAACATATTCATAAATGATTTGGAAAAAGGGGTGAACTGTGAGGTGGCAAAGTTTGCAAAATTACTCAAACTAGTTAAGTCTAAAGCAGACTGTGAAGAGTTACAAAGGGATCTCACAAAACTGGACGACTGGGTAACAAAGTGGCAGATGGAATTTAATGTAAATATATGCAAATATAATACACACTGAAAAACATAATCCCAAATATATATACAAAATGATGGAGTCTAAATTAGCTGTTACCACTCAAGAAAGAGATCTTGAAGTCCTTGTGGATAGTTCTCTGAAAACATCTGCTCAATGTGCAGGAGCAGTCAAAAGAGCTAACAATGTTAGGACCCTATAGGAAAAGGATACATAAGACAGAAAACATCATCCTGCCACTATATAAATCTATGCTACGCCCACACCTTGAATACTTCATGCAGTTCTGGATGCCCCATCTAAAAAAATATATATTAGAATTGGAAAAAGTACGGAGAAGGGCATCAAAAATTATTAGGGGTATGGAACAGTTTCCGTATGAGGAGAGAGAGTAAAAAGACTATGACTATTCAGCTTGGAAAAGGGATCACTGAGGGGAAATATGATAGAGGTCTATAAAATCATGGTGGAGAAAGTTAATATTCTTATGTTAGCAAAGAGATATATGGAGAGACTCAAAAGCTGGTATTATTCACTGTGTGTAATAAGCTAAAGTTGTTAGTTGCAAAAGACCTTTTTTGTGGATTCTGCATGTGAGTTACAAAGCTCTGGAAAAGGGTTGTTATTAGTAATGAAGTAAAGTCTTGCTGATATCAAAAAGAAATTTGTAAAACCTCTTTTTCAAATGTTTGAAAAGCAGTAATAAATGAAGTATATGTCGAATAGTATATGCACCTGAATATGTTGCACCTGAAAAAGTCTTCTGGAGAATTTGCTTCTGTTGTGAGATAAGTTGGTCTATTCCCCTACTTCACTTTCCTCCCGGCATCCACATTATGTTTTAAGTGAACTATAGTGTAGATAAATTTGTATATATAATCTGAAGGAATTATTTAAGAAAAATATATTGTTCTTCTAATACGTTTTTACTAGCTGTTCAGTGTGCATTATTCTGCCTGGTCCTTTAAAATTGGCATAGTTTGCCTAGACTAGTGGGAGACAGAAGAAAAGGAATTCCTTCTTCCCCAGGCACCATGAGAGGCAGCAGTGGCTTTAATGTCCTCTCTGTACCACACTCTGCCTCTGGAGACCAGCATGCAGGCTGAGCAATAGGAGGAGCCATGGTGGTTACCTCATTGGTGTTGTCTCTTGACTGAAGGAGTGCCATGTGGAAGGTGGCCATAGGGATACACCTAAGGTGATGGGTCCTTCCTTTATCTCTTCCTGTTTCTTTTTAATGTTTAGGGTAAATGAACCTAGCAGAATTCGATGCATGGCCTCCACAATGTGTTTGGGAGATCAAAGGGAGATACTCTTCCCATAGATTCCAGGAGAATGAACTGTCAGGGACAGGGCAAGGTGTGCGAGCTCTTGGTACAAGAGCAGTGGGAGGTTGTCTGTGTATGGGTCTGGTGGCCATTATGGTTCTATGGTCTTGTGTGTTAGAGCGACACAAGATTCCTAGATCTGAGGTTGCTATAGATTGGAATGGAGCAATTCCCATCTCAAAAGTTTCTTAATATTCAAATACTATCTCTCTTCAGGTATCAGGTGCTATAAGTATGGATACATTGCAACCAGTATAGCCTCAAATTCCTGAAAAATCATATATATGCTTCCCTGTAGCTGTGTCCACGGCAAACTTGGAGAGTCAGTCCTGAGAGATCTTCCTTCCTTTGTGTCTCATTCATTGTGCAAAGTTGATGGATCAGGCAGGGGGAGTTTCATTCAGCAGCAGGTCTGTGGCTCCAGCTTTTAGCTGTGAAAGGAGGAGTCTGAATAAGATAGGACACTGACTTTCTCACATCTTGCTTTTCCTCTTTGTGAAAACTGGAAGGATTGGGCTGCCCCTCTACCAGATCTCCCGTAAGTAGAGTTCATCACCACATTCTTCTTAAGACATGGGACAGTGGGGAAAAGCATGACTGGGAGATCAGAGCAGCCTCTTCTCTTCATCCATGGAGCAAGGTCAGAGGAACCGCCTGTGAAAAGATCCCATTTCTCTTCAGCTGGGGAAGGTTTATATATTGGTAGGTTCCCCCCTGTTTCTTGCCTGTAGTGGGCAAGATTTAATGAAAGGGGCCCACCTGTGTCTTTCAGGGAGGGGAGCATGCATCCACCACTGAGGCATGTGTTCTAAAGATGGTGTGGGTTCTTGAGGGTGAGAAAAAGAGTGTTTCTACTATGAGGAAATATAGGAAGGCAACATCTGAGAAGGAGGAGGGACGTCTCTACTATGATCTTGCTCTCCCTTCAAGGGATGTCAGTAATAAGTGCCTGCAACTGTCTATTGCAGTTGGTGTGAATTCAGTTATGTAACAAGTCTTTTCCAACTCCAGAGTCTATTATCCCCCATAGCACAACCAAGTGGCATGTGTATTTGGTTAAGATATTGTCTCCATAATTCTTCACAGCTGTTTATGGAAGCCATGCACTGTGTTCCAGAATTCTGACATGGTCTGTGCCATTTCTAAGTTAGCCTGACCTTGTTTATTAATCCTATAACAATTACTGTTATGCCTACTATGCGATGAGATTCCCCAATGTCAAAATAAATAGTCAATATTCTCAGCAGCTGTAACTGTTCCACTTGTCAGAAAGCCCCCTGCATTAGTTCTCTGAGATTTTACTTGACAATATAATTTTAGAACTTAGTATGATTTTAGAGACACTTTAGCTGCTTAGTGCCATCTGTAAGTGATGCGTATGCTATAGCTCAAGCAAAAGGAAGAACTCTGTGGAGAGTAGAAGCCCGCAGTCTAACTTGGGAAAATTGAGCCACATGGTGGAGCTGCCTAGGATTATTGCCTAGATATGCTGTCTTATGTCTCTTCACTGTATCATTTTGGAGCTTTGGGTGTGTTACCAAATTTGCCCCATACTTTGAGGTACACTCATTTATTAGGGTTACTCTTCAGGGAGGTGGGGGGCAGCTCTGTAATTCTATCAATGTACTGCTTGTGTCACTTGTGTTTTCATATGGAGCTCTACTTCTCCCTTCTGCAAGTTCCCTCCCAATGGAGCTATCCTGCAGGACCTAGGTTCCCCCAGCCCCAGAATCAGATGAACACAGACACATTAACAGAACGCGTCTGAGCGGACCAGGTCAATCAGCACTCCCAAGCTGTCCCTGAACTCAGCAGGCTGGGTTGAACAGCACCGGAATAGAGTACGCCTGAGCAGGCTGGGTTGAGCAGCACTTCCAAACTGCCACCGTCCTATGCCACATGTTCAGCATGTCCCTATCCCCACTTTCACGTTACAATTGTTCTCGTAGTAACCCACTTGATGAGCAAACCCCACAGGACTTTTGGGCATTACAGGGATCTTTAGCTTAGGTAAGAGGAGTGTTGCTGCAGAGCAAATGGGGAAGCCAAAAACACAGGGGAGAGAGAAGCAACCAGCTTAACCATAAAAGTTATTTATTGCCAGGTAATAACCATAGAAGGAGAGCCAAACAAACAAAACAGTTACAATATTAAATCTAGCTTATATTTGATTACAAAAGTCAGGTTTAGAAAACTACACCTGATCACACAAGTCAGGGTTAGAAAGCTATACCTAGAGTAGAAAAAGAGAGAGAGAGAGAGAGAGTTGGGTTCTCACCACTCCATGAAGCTTGAATCGATTGGAGGTCCCAGGTGGTGGTGGTAGTTGAGGGTCTGGAGTGCTGGAGACAGGCAGAGCCCCCAGCACGATCAGTCAGGAGAAGATGAAGTCCCAATGGAACTGATGCAGATTTTGGATCCAGGCATCAGAACTCTTACTTGAGCGTGGGTAGAGAATTTCTGTAGGGAAACAACAATGGTTCAAGGGAGAACACTAGATTTGTTTATGGGTAAACTGACAGCTCAGGGGAGTATACAAAGTTGTTTTATTCAGGCTAGACAATAGGAACTGATCATTCCTGGCTATGGGCGGTGTTCCTTCCAGGGAGCTCACAATACAGTTAGGCAGCTTCAGTATTTTGGATATCAATAAAGGATTTATTACTAGAATTAGTTTGATAACTACTGAACTGGGTATGTGCAGGCCGTGGGTTCATTAACATCTGGAGCAGAGATTCCCCATCATTCAGTGCTTCCCTGCTTCTCTGGTCCCAGAGTTCAGTGCAGTTCTTGTCTTGGAATCTCTGTTCTCCATTCTGTATGCTCATGGAGATGCCTCCCTGTCCCATCCTCGATGCAAATGAGGCCAGGGGCCTTGCCTTAATCCTGTCACCCTTGTCTGGAGCGGTTTAGGTGTGTCTCCCACTGCCTTTTCATTGCTTTTGGTAAGTCTTTCTTCTGATCAGTTTTGGTTCAAGCAGAGGCTGGGGGTGGGGGGTCCTTCGTGAGTCAGTCAGGCTGGATACTGTACCCTGATTCCCCAAGAACACAGAGCTGACAGGTAACAGGTATTCTACCGACATCTTTTGTTCCTGTCTATGCCAGACTTTATAGCTGTTGCTACCACCGTTGCAGCTCTACTCTAGTATATAACCACCATATTGTGTAGGCTTGTTCTGAGCAGTTGGATAACGCAGTGGTTAACGCACCAACAGCTGATTTATATTATCACTTTCAGATTTGGTAGCATCAATGGAGATGCACCAGTAATAGCAAAAGCTGGAAATTTTACAAAACAAACAAAAGCCTAGTGAAGACACAGCCCAAATGGTAAGAGCTATGTGGCACCCTAAGACAGCCTCTACAGCCTGCCTGAGTGAAACTGTGCCAGTATACACCTGCCTATTGTTGTTTGAAAAAATGTCAGTAGCTTGTGATGGCCAATCATTCATGACCTATTGAAAGTTTAGGGCCATCCCACTGTTCTGGAACAGCAGGGCACTGCAAGCTTATTGTATTTACAGAGCTTGGTTTCATCTAGATGCGGTGGTAGCTGGTTGGGATAGGAGATGTGCTGAATTGAGGCCAACTAAAGTTCTTATTTTAACTACTGACAGTCTAACTCCTCTGCTGAAAGTCCTTTACATTCCTTGAAGGGGACTAGAGCACAGTACCACCAACACAGGGGAGGAGTCCAATAATGAGCCCTGAATGCTGTAGGCAAACCTAAAGTTACACTACAAATAGTTGTATGCAATGTTGTTGTAGCTGTGTTGGTCCCAGTATATTAGAGAGACAAGGTGGGAGAGTTGAACTAACAGAAGCCCTTGTTGCGATATAGTAGAAGCTATCTGTAGTGACAAGGCGGGTGAGGAAATATCTTTTATTGGACCAGGTTTTGCTTCACCTCTAGCTTCATCAACAGAAGTTGGTCCAATAAAAGATATTTCCTCACCCGCCTTGTCATTACAGATAGCTTCTACTATATCGCAACAAGGGCTTCTGTTAGTTCCACTCTGAAAATTGCAACATACCAAATACCATGAGCCATATAGTACAACAGAATTCAGCTTTTAAATCCGCACATACTTGGGACTTTCGGTCTTCCAAAGAAACTCACAGTTGACCAGAAATATGTAGCAAATAGCAATTCTGGTGTCTATCTCAACAGAAAACAAATGGTCTCTTGTAGACTACTTTGCCTAGAAATCTTAGAATCAGACTCTCTTCCTTCAGTGCCCCTAGTAATATTTCACTTGTGTTGGTGGGTTAAGATGCTGTTTGCTTCCCCAAAGCAATGTTTTGCCACTGTAAAGCATTACACAGGGGAAGCACACATTGCTCTAGCAACGTTTGCTGGCTTAACAGCATTCTGTCATTTGGAACCATTCTCTTCAGGTTTATTTCTCTATGTTTGGCTCAGCAGCCACCATTTCCCCAGTGCATGAAGGTTTGAAACTTGATTATTTCTGACCTGACAGGGGTCCCTGGGAACTGAACCCTGGACATCAAAGCACAACATAAAAATAACTTAAAAAGTGAATTCTATGTTCAATTACCAATTAAATTATTTGGATTTTTGTAGGATTGGGCAGAGAAGTCTAATATTAATGAATAGACTTGCTAGGCATGTAGAAGCTTGAAGTTTGTGCCTGTTCCATGGTCCTAATGAAAATAGGACTGTCCCTAGAAAGAAGGTATGGTACTGCACAGTGTGATACCGGCCTGTACATTTTCCACTTTGTCATTAGGCTATGGTTAACCATGATTAATAATCCATGTCCAAGGCTTTATATATGTTTGTTTTTTTTAGCAGTAGTAAAACACAGTAATAGTGTATTTTGCTACTGCTGTTGAAAGGGAATGTCTTTGTTCACTAAGTAATTAACATGTTATTGAGGTGAAAATACAATAAATGTGTCATAGAAAGCAAGGAGCCAAAAAAATTGAAGACCAGAAAAAAATCATATATAAATATAAGTGTGTGTGTAGGTACAAAATAACTATCTAGTTCAGTAGCTTAAATACCAGTTAATGAAATTATCAAAATAAATAATATCTTTTGAATTGAGTGATACAGTATATTATATAATACAGTGTGTGTCTATATAAGACCTCATGAAATACCCTATTATATGGTTTTTTTTTCATTACTAGCTTTTGAAGCACTTTACAAAGGAGGTAAGAATCATTATCCTCATTTTACAGATGGTAAAACTGAGGCAGAGAGCCATGACTTGCCCAAGGTCACTAGCAGTCTAGTGGCCAACGTAGGAATAGAACCCGGGTCTCCTGAGTCCCAGTCTAGGCCTCTATCCAGTAGATAACACTGCCTCTCATTGTGCAAATCTTCATTTCCAACCCTCCTTACAAAACTGGTTATTTGGTCAATAGACTATACAGGCTCTTTCAGAGTCGTGCACATCTTTGCTATGCTAGCTTGTTAAATCTCCTGCCGGTCCCTAGTATGGAGGCAGACTAGGATAATACTATAGAGAGAGCATGTTGTAATTATCCTGCTCATGTGCAGTAACCATTGAAATTAGGAAAAGGTCAGCCCTATATTAGTTCACTGGGGCAGAGACGTACCTCATGGAGTAAAACTTGAAAAGCAAATTCTGCAGAACTGGCATAGAGAGATGTTCATTTTACCTGTACCAGTAAAAAAAACTGCTGTTACAGGTAAAAAGCTACCACACGACGAAATCTCTTTGTACTCTCAGGAGATTGACCCCAGTGGGAAGCAAGTGGCATTTCCACCACTGCCCTGCATGAATTTTCCTGTGTGGGGGCCAGCTTGAGCTCCTCCTGCAAAGAGCTCCCTAGAGAGCCTGTGAATCAGCAAGCTCTCTGAGGACATCTGTTTACTGGCCACCACAGTCCACTCTGATGCTGCATGAGTCCCATTTGCTTCTTGTAAATGAGGCTGCAGCTGTTTTGTGCCTCCACAGCCTGGTCTGATGGAGTATGTTCTGCCACCTAGAACCTCCACAAAGATTTACACCAGCATAGAACTTAGACCCATATGAAATGTCTTGGAGTTCAGACTGCAACAAATTTGTTTGTTTGGGGTTTTTTTTGTTTTGTTTTGCTTTTTACAAACACATTAAAGTACAAGTTTAGAACGGAACATTCACTTGCTCTTAACTACACAAGTATGGCTTCAGTAGGGACCACTAGAACATGAGTGATTGTTTTCTTTAATTTCCTTTAATTTCATTTAAGATGGCAGGAAGGAGAAGACGGGGAGAATGCACATTAATGGTTAAGACATACGTTACTGCAGCCCTGGGGCTGACTTTTGTGTCCAATTTTCGGGCAGCTTTCTGTAGTACTGCCCTTTGTGAGTTATGTGCCTCAAGTACAGCATTTTCTACAGCAAAATGTGAGGGTTTTTTCCCTCAAAAGGAGACCAAAATTCACAGTTTGCCTGTGCTCAGAGTATGTGTGTATGAGTGTTTTCTTGGCTGCTCCATGAATTATTTTTTTTCATGAGAAAAACCCTTAGTTTAAACAGATCAGGGGATTGTGCTTAAATTGAGTCAGTATTCAGACTTGAGTAAAATATTTTAATTACTATATTATGTGTTTTACGGTAAAGTTTCAGTTAGGAATTGTAAATGAGGATCCTAATCACTATGGCCTAGTTGCTACTGTATATATGACTATAAAAGCCCTTTGTCCTTTGTATATATTATTTACATAATGTATTCTTTATGTTTGTGTCTCATTAAACCTAGGTGTTTAATAGTGATATCTCTGGACCTCTGTTTCCGCCTTTCGTTTATTTCTGCCCTCAGAATCTTTTCACTTTGAAGTAAATAACTGATTTTGCTACACTTCTTAGTGCTATAGAGCGCTGTTAAAATAATTGTACCTACACTTCCCAAATGTATGAAATATGAGAATTCTTGGGAAAAGATTTTGACATCCTCTGAAAAGATGATAATGGTGTAGACTAACAAGGAGAAATCTGTACACTGTCCTTTCAGTTTGATCACTTATTTTATACCTGTGCATTACTGTTTCTTTAATGTTCGCATATAAAATTCAGTTAAATGTTGTTCCTAAAAGCCGCAGGCAAGCTCCTCTGAAAATACCAAGGTAATGAACTTGAACCTGAGCTTGCTCCATCAAAGAAATCATTACACACAATGTGTTTTACCTTTTGGCTTTATTTGGCTTTAATTTATATTCCTTTTTGGTCTATGAAAAGAAGAAAGTGCATCTTTAAGATGATATGTTTGTTGAATCAGTATGTATCTGTTGGTATTGCTAAGGAATTACCTTTCTGCTTTCAAATCTTTCCACAAAATACCTGAGTAGGCATAATGTCAAAAATTGGAATAATCAAAATGTATTTAGGGCTTACTCAAAAAATCCATTTAAAAAGTAGGGATGTGTTTTTCAGACATTTTAGGACCATAAATTGAAACACAAGTATTTAAATTATTTTTTTTTCAAATCTACTCAAACCTGTATTTATGTAGCAATACAATGAACTTTTCTTGTCGTTTGCATTTACGTTTTTTTAGCACTTCTGTATTTTAAGACTCCAATGACCCATAAAAAAAAGAAAATACTCTAATTTTCAATTTCTTGGTACTGAATATTTCCGTTCCACTGGCTTTGTTTTTATAACAGTTCTTTATTTAAGAGAGAGAAAAAGAGAGAGAACAGAGGAGGAGGGTGGGAACTAAAGAAAGGAATGGATAACTTTGGAAAGATGTCATTAAATAACCGTCCTAGAATCTAATAGGATATGGTCAAACATTTAAAAAAAACCACAAACACAGTGGGGAGAGGGGAGAATGTGGCGCCTCAGACCAAATAAGGTGGCTTCACTTTGAACCAGCCCTTTACTTTCTTTTACTTAAAGCATTTAAGTATAGAACTGTTTATGGTGCTCAGAAAGTAAATGTCTGCAATAAGACCAGGATCCAGAAAATGAATATTTTTCAAACTTCAACCAACCAACAACCATAGGGGGCTCTCAGGTGCCATTATCCGGCACTCAAGTCCTGAGCTTGGCCATGCCTTCAGAGGAAAACTATTGCATAGAACTTTTTTTTTTCCCAGAAATCATTTTCATAAAAAGAGCCATCCTTCAGAAATATATGGTCCCTGAAGGAGAAATCTTGAAGCTATGATGATTCACCTGGCCTCAGGGTGAATCATCCTAAATGAAGGATCAAGAGTACCTGTGGAAGGGCAGGTACAGGAAACTAATAGCGGTAATATCCAGGAAACAGCAACTCCTTCTGAAGTTTGATTTATTTATTTAATTTCTTTCTTTTTTTCTGTTCAGAATAGCTAGAAAGTGCCCAGCCACAGGCTGAGAGTGCTCTGCCAAGTATTTAAAATTACATAACTAAAATACTGTACAATCACCTTACCTAGTGTTACCAAGCAGCAGCACATAATCAACTATTACCATCCTCACACATGATACATGTGCTTATACCTCAATCCCCCTGTTCAAAGGCCACATGATACAAATGGGACCTGTGGCATTCCCTGAAAGACAACAAATCCAGGGTAATTCGGACTAGAGCTGGGAAGACTTTCCGGAACACCCTGCCAGCTGACTCCCTTCTGTTATTTTAAGGGGGAACCTAGCAACAGCACCTCTGCTGACCGCAGCTGTGGTAGTGTATCATGAGGAGGGAAATGGTCAATAAAGGAGGTGGGTTCCAAGCAATGTATGGCTTGTGTAGATTCCTGTGTAGATCCCAGAGCACAGGTGTCATGTGCTTTCTATAGGATGCTGCATACCCCTAGAGGTTGGCTTCCATATGCACTAGGTTCCAGCTACTGCATAGATTTGGGATGCAGAGCACAGTGCAATAGTCTAAACGTAAAGTGACAAAAGCATGGATGATGGTAGCTAGGTCAGCATCTGAACATTAAGGCTGTTCCCATCCAGTGAGGTGTAGATAGCAAAATGCCTTTTTGACCCTTGCCACTGCCTGGTCTTCTGAATCTTGTCAGACCTCTGACTTATGAACTCAGATTACCAATGGCAGTTGAATGTGCTCTCAGTCTCAAGGGCAGAAACATTTGCCACTATCTCTTCTGGGTGTTTCTCCCGACTACCAGTATCACCTCGATCTTGTCTGAATTGAACTTCAGCCAGCTCTTCCTTGCCTCAATCTCTCAGTCTCTTATCTGTTCCTGCTGGATCAGTCAAGGAGGAGGAAAAAAGCTGAATATTATCAACATATTAAAAGCATCACAACCCCAAGTCTCCTCACTAACCCCACTAATGGGCTGTTATTTATATAGCATTGAACAAGAAGGGAAATAAATGGTACCATACAGTTCCCCATACTAGGGAGATCTTGGAAGTGATGAGCCGTTGCCCAATAGAATCTTTTGAGACTGCTCCGCTAGGGAAGAATGAAACCACCCCATGACACCTCACTGCTGCTGGAGACCACAGAAAAGCCAGCAACGCCTGATGGTCAATGGTATTGAAACAGCTCCAATAATATTCAGATGAACACCTGATCGTCCTCCATTGGCAGGAATTCATTGATCAACGTAACAAGGGCAGTTTCTGTACCAAACCCAAGTCTATACCCACACTGAGAAGAGTCAAGAAAATCTGAGGCAAGTGGATGCTGTGAAAGTTTTCCTGCCAAAAAGTCACATAACTTTACCCAAAAAGGAAGGCATTACATTGGCCTATAGTCAGCTAGATTGTTTGTTAAGAGGTGATTTCTTGTGGAACGGAAGCACACAGGCCTCCTTCAGCTGCATCAGCATCCTGCCCTCCCTAATGGAGGCATTGACAGTTGCCGGTAACAGAGCAACCAGTAATTCCTTGATGGCCTTCACCAGCCAGGAAGGACACAAGTTGTGGACTGAAGTACACCTCCAGCATCTCAGTCAGTGACATTGATCAGATAAATCAATGGTGGCAAAAGATATAGAAATTTCATCACAAAAGGCGGGGCTAGATTTAGCTCTTGAATGTAGATGGGCTGGATTAATCAAGCTATACACCACTTAGTACAAATCTGCTGACTGAGATTTTGCAGATGCTATAGAACAGGCACAGAATCTCTTTTTGCTTCCTGTATGGCTTGTAGTCTATCAATTTTGACCCTAGACTTTCATCATTAGCACTCTAGCTGTCTTCCCTCTTGCTTCATTTGTTACATGCCATCTGAAGACCAAAGCGACCTGTGACAATAAAGCCATTGAAGAGGAGGCTAGGGGCCACATGATCAAAAGTTTAATATACAATCCCACTAAACCATCAACCAAGTGTTGCTTTAGGGAAAGTAAAATGTCCCTCTCAAAGCCTTCTGGCTCCATTAGCCTCCGAGGGCAGAACTTGAAAACAGGCTTTTTTTGCTCCAACAGGACAGCTGAGCCCCATCCTCCCTATCTTCAATCCCAGCCCAAACACCAGATCAAAAGTATAACTAGCAAAGGGCATAATTCTGTAACTTTCTCTAGCAACGCTCTGATTGTCCTTTTGAAATACCCCACTTATAGAGGTCCGTTCCCCCCACCCTCGGTTCAAGTGGCTGTGAATTTAACCCTTCCTCAAAGATGGTAGAACTGCCCTACGTTCTATGTGCAGAGGCAATTTGTCTAGAGTTACTTGGCAACACAACGAGGGACCTCTAACAGTTTCAATGTCACCTATTTTACTACACAGCAACCTCTTCTCTTAACTCCCATCTCTCTTGACTATATGCCGGTTAAGCCAATGCTGCTTTCTTGGTTCTATCATGATTTTAAGTCCTACTTTTAGAAGATGTATCCTCTACTGTATTACATCTACTGTAATACTCATCACTGTTTAGTTTTTATTTATTTAGTTTTTATTTCTTTCCTATATCTGCAACAGTAATATGTTTCTAGAAGGGAGGAGAGCAACTTGAAAACATATTCTTTGTCATAAATGCAAAGAAAATTACCTGTCTGCTGACAAGGAGACATCTGACCCAATATTGTTTCTGGAGAAATTAAAACATTCATTATAAAATGTCGGTGCAAAGCAGCAACCACCATCTGTGAAATAGGCTACATTTTCTCTGGAGAGAAACCTGGCAACACTTAGGGTGGAACATATCTTCATGCAAGAGAGTGAGGGAGTATTAAAAGAAGGAGGGGGAGATGCATCAGAATTCTGAGCAGTGGGTGGGGGCGGATTTTACAAAAAAGTGAAAAAGAGCAGAATGTGAACTGAGTGGGATGGATGGATCTGACACTCATCGGAGAGATCATACAGGAGAACATAGCCAGCAAGGAGTTGGGAGAGATTTGAAACCAAAATCTCAAAATTAATAAAACACATATGGGCTATTATTTTTACTATAATTTATTTGTATACTTGAGAGCACCCAGAGGGCCTCAATGAAGTTCAGAGGCCCACAGAAGAAAGAGACAGTGCTTTTCCCAAAGAGTACAAGAGCAATACAATGTTTTGCTACCAGAGGGAATTAGCTCCCACTTGCCCATGGCTTTGGTCGGTATACCACAAGCTTGGAAATACATTTCACCCTTTGGGAAACGTTTTACTGCTGTCACTATTTGCTACACACATGCGCATGCGCATATATGACCTCCCTGATATTTGTTTACCCTGGATTTATGAGATCCCATTGCACACTATAGAAGAAGAAAACTAAATATGCAAAGGACAGGTGGACTTTTAATGGAGTTACTAGCTCAGTGTTTCTTCACAGAAACTGACCTTGAAATTGCTTTTTTAATACACAAGTCAAAATATGCAAATTCAGAATTCAGAGTGGCAGCTTAGAACCTGTATACGCTTTGTTAAATTTCTTATGAAGGACAGAGAAATTTCTCATTTTAAAAAGGCTGTTCATCAGCTTCTAAAACTGAGGACTGTAGACCACAGAGCTATGTAAAACCTGGGAGAGAGGGGTAGGAGTTGACTCCCTGAGTTTCACCTTGAGTTTCCAGGTCAAGTGAACCAAAACATTTAGAGTGAAATTCAGTGGAAGTACCACATTTCATTTGGTTTTGCTGTGAGATCCATCAGGGTTTGCTTGTAAAGACTGTGAATTATTGTCGAATTTGCGCAGTGCTTCAATTTTATAACAAAACCAGAAACTAGGAGAATTCCCAGCAGTTTCCTTTTGATTGACAATATTTTCTGAATTTTCCTTAGCAGCATTTGCTTTGCCACCACACGAGGAAATTTCTGGGATGGCTACTATAAGTAGAACTCCCAGTTAATCTGAATTCCCTTGCCATTTTTGCCGAGATTAAAAATTTTGTATATATAAAAAGTATAAAAATCTAGTGCTTCTACCATCACCTTTCTAAATAATAATAATAATATATCCTAGCCCCATTAAAATAGTTGTAATGAAGGAGTGTAAATTTTGCTGGAAGAAGCAGAATATGGAATGAAAATGCTTCCTGATCCTACTCAACAAAAATATAACTTATTTTTAAATGTATATCCATTGGTTATCTTCTCAGTCCCTATAATCTTTCAATGGAAACATACTTTTCCCTCCTCCCTCCCCGCTCCTTGTTATAACCATAAAGAGTCAGTACCATGCATTTCAGTTAAGTTTATGATTAGTCCCTAACTACAGCTGCCACCACATTTGGCAAGGAAACCTCTTCTGGAAGCATTCTTGTAGATAGATAAACAAACAGATATACTGAGCTGGTGGACAGATGAATAGGCAATAGCTTGGTTCCCCATGATAAATCTATCACGGGTCGGGAGAAGATTCATGTAAAAACATTTGGTTATGTGGTAGTATAGAGGATTAGGCACATGCTATAATTAATGCCACTAGCAGTAAAAGGACATTAGGGATGTAGTGTGTGTTGATTATTTCTTCATTTTGTTTATGCTAGTTTCCTCTCCTTCGCAGCTGTATGGCTATTGCCAAAGAAAGCCCCAGAGACCAAGCTTTAGCCGCTGCTCCTCTGTAACTGCATCATTACCTCGCTCCAAACAAAGTCCTTTTTTTTTTTTTTGTCAGTAGAGGATGAAAACATTATTGGATTCAGGAGCTCATAGTAGTCCTATATGCAGCTAGGGACAAGGAGGATAGATTTATGAAATGGACCATTTCAAATGGCATTATCTTCCCACAGTGAGGTACACCTTTCATAAATCATGGGAGAGTGTTTGAAAAAACAGAGCATTTGTTATTCCTGCTATATATTATATTTGCATCCTCCACACTATAATCTTAAGGAGGGGCAGGAATCCTCAGTTTGGTTTTGTTCATTTCTAGCAATTAAGGCTTTGTATGTTATAAGGGGCGGGGGAGATAAAGCAGAAGAAGAATTGGGAGAAAGTTTAACTGTTTTATTTTCCAATTTATTTCAGACTTAATTTTCTAGCGTTGGTAGAAAGCCAACAATTTATTCTTTACACTCGTGGAATGTTACAGAGCATTCTATGCCTCATTATGTTGCAGCCATGCTAATATAGATGCTTTAGGATCAAGTAGGAAGAGGAGTGCAAGTACAGCGCAAAGCTTTTTATTATTTGTTTATTATTTATTTGTGTATTAATACTGCTTTGTTTTTCTTCTCTGAAACTCAAAGTGTCTACTTTGCTACATTAATAAAATGGTCTCTGATGCCTCTTGAACTTATCTGCCATCTATGTATTGTACTGGGAGGAAAGAGAGTTCTTTTTGTGTTGTCAGTATTTCTTCTGTGTTTTCACAATCCAATATTGCAATAATTTTACCAGTGAATCTGATGCCCCTTGGGATAAATGCAGGTCTCTATTAAACCTATAACTAGACTGATGCGAAAAGTCAACATTTATTACACAGTATTATTTGTGTGGCTGCCTTAAAAATCATCTCTTTGCTCTGGAGAGGAAAGTTTCTAGCATGTTATGTGGCTGCAACATGTCATTACTTGTAATGAGCCAAACAGAGAAGCCTTGATTTTGGCCAATGTATTTTGTCCAGCAATGGTGGAGACAGTGAAGCAAAATGACCTGGGTTTATATATAAAAACCTGAGGAAATTTCATATAAAAGAACTAAATTTAAAAATAACATTCTTTACAAAGTCAAGCACTCAAAAGTTTTCAGATTTATAGTTTCCTCTGCAACCTTTATTTTGTCTGTTCGTGAGTAAGCATTATGATATAGTTTTTAATTACCTGATCACAAACTGTTTTTTCCATAGGACCCAGCCTCATTCCTTGTAGAATATGGACACACAAGTGGACAGAATTAAAGTTGTATGGGCAACTGCTAACCTAGGTTTTCATAGTTTTCAAATGCTTGACTTTGCTACCTAAATAATGGTCTTTTCAGCCTAGGGTTTTTTGGTATGTTTAAATGTTTACACCTTATGTATTGTATGTTTAGCAGCTGCCAAAGATTTCCTGACCAGCTCAAGTGGCAGAATGGAAATGGTGATTTTTAGAAGTTTATACCTCAGCCAAACCTGAGTGGAACATACTAGTTTCCTTATAGAATATTATCCTTCTCTTCTCATTTCTCCCTGATCTCTCTGTCATGCTTCCCAAGAGCCATTGTTGTAGCCAGAACCTAGATGGAGAAGAATGCTCGTGTCAACATGAAGTTCAAAAATTCATCTGCAGTGGAAAGTAAAACACACACACACACACACACACACCAGTCAAGGTCAAATTTCTGCAGACACTATTACTTCAGATGTTATGAGTTCTGCTTTTCGAGACCTGATTTGGAAACAGCTTTGGACTCTCAGGTCCTCAGCCTACTGTCCTAAGGACCATTTCCATACTTAGGTATCCGGACCCTGAATATGATGAGTTGGCACATGAGATTTTAATTCTCTACATGGTTCTTGAGGTTTGTTACCTTGATAGAGTGAAATGCATATAGCTGGTGCAAGCTTACTGTACCACGCGTGCTGCTACATGATGAGCTGAGTGAGGTGATCCCTCTTTATGACATGTATGCATTGATAAAGTTCACACATTCACTACACATTACCAGGTAGATATGCCTGTTGTGCTGAAAGAAGATGTAAATTATTTATCAGCCTGCAGCTTTCCCAAGAGAGCATTAAAGTTGTAAAAGACAGTTCTCCAACATACAGCACCATATTTTCTTCTGGGGAGACAGGAAACGTTCTTGTCTCAAAAAAATTGTGATCCCTGGCCCACAAAAAGTGAGAAGAATGCAGAGCAGCTTGTTGAAAACAAATAGCTATAGCTTCTTGTGAAAAAGAGTAGAATCTGATTTCTGTGACTTTAAGAGCTTGGTAGACAATAATATTGGTCATGTCACTATGACAGAGGAATTGCTTTTATAGTTGAGCTGTGATATTTTCTTATGTCTTGAACAATAGTGTATCTGATGATAAAAATGTCTCTCTCATGAGTATTGGCACTCCTATTTTGAGGCCATAGTATATTTTCTGTTGCTATACAGTGGTTCTGAATACACCATTCTGTATGCAGTGTTGTTGTAATTGTATCGGTCCCAGGATATTAGAGAGAGAAGTGTGGGTGAGGTAATATCTTTTATTGGACCAACTTCTCTTGGTGAGAGAAACAAGCTACACCGCTCTGTGTCAGTTTTGTATCCTGACCACTGGTTTTGGTCTTTGCAGTTCTTTACCTGTGGTCAGGATAAGGAATTTCCCATGTGGTGTTCCAGGTCAGCACCCAGTCATTGAAGGGCAGATGGTATTTTACTCCACCCTTGGTATATTAATAGCACTATTTGTGTGTTTTAAGACTTAACTGTTTTATGCTGTTGGGTAAGCTAGGATTCATCTCAGGCTGTTTTAACAGCATTGTCAGCTGCTGTGGTTCTGGTTTACATGAGTAAGCATGACTATAGGCAAATGATCTTTCTGCATACAGAATTAATTACAATTCAGGACTGATGAACTTTTATGATCTAGTTATTTTTTAAAAGATGCTGTGAATGGTTTATTGATTTTTTTAAAAAAGTGATAGCTTTCTGCCCCTGCTCTCGTAAAATCCTGTCCTGTATTTAATGTTGACCTCATTTAGTAAAAGATGTAAGTATCTCTTCTCTAAAGCACTATTGTGTAAAGGCCAAGTCAAAGTTTCAGTACACTTCTTTCCAGGTAAACTCACGGTGCTTCCTGATGGGCATCCGTGAGGTGTTGGATCATGCCAATGTAGGAGCTTCTGCTCTGCTCTTTTGACCTTGAATGCCCTTAAAATGATTCCTTAAAAAGCATAGTGTAAATTCTGCATAATGGTTACTAAATGCCATCTTATGAAGAGTTATGAATGAATATTAATTTTAAAACACTATACTCTAGAGCATGTGTGTGTCAAATATTTTTATACTGCAGACCACCACATAAACCGGTCCCTCCTATTTCTTATTGTACAGAGCACCTCTTCTCTGATTCGAGATAGACCAAATTGCCTTCCATTCACAATTGCATAACATCCTGGGCCAAGTACAACAATTGCTTATGTGGAAAAGTAATAGTATGAAGCCATTCAGAGTGGGATTTTCCAAAGCACCTAACATTGACTTGACTCTTCCCCCATTGAAGGCAATGGTCAAACACCTAGTGCCTTGTCCCATCTGCCGACCCCCACAAATCCATAGATCACAACTTTGGAAAGCTCTGGTTTATGCATTTAAAAATTGGTCAGAATTTTGCAGGAACATCTTTTACTGACTCTAAGATTGCAGTTCTTTGACCCAGTTCACAGTACTCACCTTCTCTAGGCTCATAAAGTTTTTTGTTGTTTTAATCAGAGGATTCTGTGCAAATTAAGGCCATCAGACTTCCCATTGCTTGTGGTATCCATTGCAAACGATATCCCCTTCTGCTCTCAGTTACAGTGGTGTAAATCTGGAATAATAATCGCATTAGAAAAGGGAACTGTCCCTTATGTATTAACCGCAAACCCCAGCAAGGACATATAAAAACTTTGCTAACATTACCTTTGTGAATGATAGGAGAGAAAGGACTAAACATTAGTCTTCCATTTAAAATAGATCAAAAATACCAAAAGGAGGAGGAAAACCAGTGAAATAAGAAATTAGCATACCACCACTCAAGGCCTGCAAATGAGTTTGCTAAACATTGTTTTCTCAGGCTACTCAGATTTTAACTTCCTGTCTGTGCCTGAAGCAATAAAGACAGAAACACTATCATTAGCTTCAAAACCTTTCTTAACAAAAACAACAACAAACCCTCCTAGCTACATTTTTTTTTTATTTTCCCCTTTAGCTAAATATCTGTATAAATTACAGGACTATGTTACCCACTCAATTTAGGGCGTCCCGCTTGTACCCTACCGAGGGCTCAAGGAGTGACCTTGTCAATTTAGGCTCCCTCACCCTTTCCCTTCCAAGGGCTCAGAGTGTAAGGCAGCTATCCTTACCAAGGGGCTCAGGAAGAAACCTGGTCAATTTAAGTTCCCGCCTTTTCCCTTGGGGCTCAGGGCTCTACGGGTCTGCGGAACCTTTTCCCAGTGAAAGAGCCTTACACAGCTGTGCTCTAAACATCTGTTTATTAGCAACACACACACAATACATATACCAAGCAAATCTCTTATGCTCACCACTCCCAGTATACAGACAGATTTCACCTGATGGCCAGTCAGGATTCATTCATCTGGGGATTTCCGGCGAGGCCTCTGCACATCACGGTTGTGCAGAGGGGTCAGAGTTCTAGCAGCTTGATGTTGAACTGAAGTCCAGAAATAGTTCCCAGCAAGCATTGTTATCATTTACATTATATAGGTAAAACTAGCTCCCGCCTTCAAATTTACTAAACCTATCACATGATCCCACCCTCCTAAATAACAAAAAAAATTAACCAATTATGCACTGGCATCTATGTATCCTCCTTTCTGCCCAAGTTCTTTACATTTTATCATTCATGTCCAAATTGTAACTTAATTGTGACCTTCTCTATTTGTGCAGATGGTCAGCATAAAAGGCTGGTCTGAGCTTATCTTACCATTTGTTGAGTCTCTTTCTGTATCCTCCCTAATTTCCCAGTGCCTGGGGCTGTCTACTTTATAACCTTGGTGGTTAAAACTCTCGTTAGGGACATTCCTGAGGTTGGGGGTGCTTTATCAGCAGCAGAACATTCTTTTGTTCAATTTTAGTGGTGAACTCCCTGAGTTTCACCCAAGGCTGTTTTTTATTGTGGAGAGAGGAGGGATGTTGATCAGGTCTCAGGCCTACAACAGGTGCAACCAGGATTTTGAATATTAACTTGAATGAGAACATGAAAAGCTGTTCCCTTTTCTTTCTTGGAGAGTCTGGTTGTGCTATTGTTGACCAGAGCTCCTCCTGGATGCTTGCTTGAAGAATGTTAATTTTCATGCTTGAAAGAAGAAATCTCCGGTTTCCTGGGTGAACTAACTGTTAATGGATTTTTAAAAAATGTACCATCAGTGGCATAGGAGGGTGTGTACTGTGCTGGGCTCAACATACATACTCTGTGATCAGATAACGTGTTATCATAATGAAGCCGATGGGTAACACTTTGCATTGTTCAATAAAGTAATTGGTCTGCCCCCCTCACTTAGCCTCTTGAGCACTACAAAGAATAATGGTGCACCTAAGTTCTATTTATAACAATTTTCACTTCCTCCAGGGTCTAAATTGGAAACATAATTTCAGATCTATAAAAGCTAAATATGTTTAAAAAAAAAAGTCCCAAAATGAAGCTAGAGCTGCTGCTCAAACGCGTTTCAGGCTATTGCTTTCCGACGAGGTTCAGGTTGATTTACCTTGCAGTGGATATATAATTATGTCATTGAAAAACACTAGCAATTAAATCATTTTTTCTTAGGGTACTGTTTTATGACCAAGGACAAGCTGCAAGAAGTCAAAGGAAAGAACACAGTGTGCTATTCCCCAGCACATGGCAGTGGGGTAGTCATGTAAACTCTTTGTTTTCATGTTTTGAGAGAGATAGGGGGCGAGGGAAGAGGTTCTCTCTTTAAAAAAATATCCTTTCCAACATAAGCCAATTTGAGTTATCTTCTTTTTCGCCTCTGGTCAGTGTATCTTCATTGAACTTCTTCAGAATAGAAAACCTAAGTACACATGTGCGTATATATGGGTATATATGCTTTTGCATGTCTATAGCTGGACTGTGTACCTGCATGTGAATTTGTAATATAAGATTTGTGTGTGTGCTCATTTCACAGCCTTTCATGATATTCAGCAGGCTAACACCAACTTTTATAAGGTTATTTGCGGTAACATGTTCGCGCTTTTATGACAGAGTTGGTATCAACAGTTTCAATATCATTTTTTTTCTATTTGATTATAAGCGTGTTAGTGTTTCAGCTTAGCCTAATTACCGCTTTTGACTCACCCCAACATATAATGTTGCATGTCATGCTGTACTACTTTTAATTTCACAGCTGAACACATTTCTATTGTTCTAATCCCCCTCTCCAAGTCTCAGCTTAACTCCATCTGGAGGACATGCAAGGTGTATGGCTTCCTGAGGTAGCAGAAGTAATATCTACGGATCATTCTGCGGGGAATATGAGTGGAACAGTGCAATACAAATATTCTCCCCTTCAGAAACTAAATGTGTCATTCTTATGGCATATGCTGCCTCTACCAGATGGATTAGTGTTCTGGGCTGCTGTTGAAAGTGAGTGTATCATTCATCAGCATGGTGCTATAGGACCACTGGACTTTCTCTGCTGAAGGAAAAACTAAATACTCCTCTACCTCGATATAACGCTGTCCTCGGGAGCCAAAAACTCTTACCACATTATAGGTGAAACTGCGTTGTATCGAACTTGCTTTGATCCACTGGAGCGCGCAGCCTCGCCCCTCCGGAGCGCTGCTTTACATCCGAATTCGTGTTAGATCGGGTCATGTTATATTGGGGTAGAGGTGTAACAGTGCAGCTAAGGATGTAAGAAACAAGGGAGAATTCAATATCAAATTTAAAAAATGGAGAGGCACCTCACAAACATATCAATAACATTTTCCTCATTATCTATATATCTGTGTGTTTTTCAATACATATGGCAATGAAAAGAACTGTCATTTTAGCTCCCGGAGACTTTCCTCATTGCTCTAGCCTTAGTGTCTTGTCATGAGGTTCTGATGTGGCTTCTTCCTGAAAATGTGTATTGCTCATTTACCCAATTTCTGTCAATCTAAAATACTCCCCCATTTCTTCTTTGGGAAAATTTCCAAACACCTAAGTGAAGTGCAGTCAAATTTTCATAGCCTATGGAAAATCCAGTCTGTACTCTGACACCTCTGAAAGTTTCCTACTTTCCTACACAGTCCACTTATTACCTTCTAAGTGATGTGTCCTCCTCTTCCAAAGAAATGTATTTCAGGGAGTAGCAAAAGTACATAGCATGTGAGTGCTTAACCAAACATCTCATATTAATCCAGTTCAAGCATTTTCATAAATGCAGACTAAGGGGAGGCTGCTTCCTGACAGATTTAATATCGACATTTTCAGAATCAGGTTTCAACATTTTGAACTTTAGAGATTTCAAGGCAGTATTTTCCCTCTCTTTGTCAAACATCATTGAGGAGATAGGCTTTCATGTTTAAAGAAGTAGTTTATCTTAGACTCTGGATAGATGTAACCAAGCTTTTTGTGTATACTATACCAGTGGCAGCTGTAGATCAAAATTTTAATTGAACCAGTAAACCTCCTCAGCTGGACATGAGCTCATTAACTAAGGGCACTTTTGCATGTGCATATGAGGTCTATGCTATGTCTGCTGGACTGTTCAATAAAATGCGGGCACTCTTTCTGATTATATATTAAACAGTGGTAGGAATAACAAAGTCAGCATTTACAACTAATTACCCTACAGTAATATTTGAGAGACTGCAGTTCTTGTATCTCAGAATGCAGTATGGGGTCATGGTTTGTAAATGTTATCTTTTAAACTGAGTCCACTGTAGCAAGTATGGTGGAGGATGTTCTTACTTGTGGCCCTCAGCTCTGGAAAATGCTTCCTCCATGGCTTTGAAAAATCCTGAATTTGTTGCCCTCATGGATATCCTAGAACTAGAAGGGACCTCGAGAGGTCATCTAGTCCAGTCCCCTGCATTCATGGCAGGACTAAGTATTATCTGTGTTGCATAGTGTATCAATTTACAGAGGCTTTTGCCCAAAGGGTGTTTTGAATATGGGTATTCTTCTGGCTTGTGAAGTTTCTTTGGACTTGTCATTTTGTTAACTGAGTTTGTTTTAATTTATAATTGAGGCATGGAGGGTGTGACTTCTCCGACTTGACTTATTAATGGCTAGATTCTGTGCCCCTTACACGGTACCGTACATCGCAGTTAGTACCACTGGTCTCGACGGGCCTATTCTGAAAGGTACTGCTCACTGTGATTAGGACTGGCCCAATCTGCACCAAAATGACGACTATGAAAAAGATGGTTACAATTCAGGGTGTATAATCAGGAATACTTCACAATGTGAGTGAAAGTCTGTGAATCATATACTTAAAGATGTGTGGTCTACAGTTATAGTAAGACGTTAGCCACAGGTTCTTGGAGCCAACAGGTAATCCCACTCTGATTTTTTGAGGGAAGAAGTACAAGTATGTTGACCTGTGTGTTGATCATGTAGTTTATAAAGTGCATAGCATTCAAAGATGACTTTTTTAGGTCACAAGTGAAAACAATGTTATCACCAATGATTTTGTGGTAGCATGCATGGTCTGGAAAATAGCATTTATCTGCCCTGAACATGTCAGTTCCCAGTTTTAGTGTAGAAAGAATAGAGATGTCACAGCTCTTTTTGGCTGAGGCGGTATTGCTAATGTTTTGTCTGTGAGAAGGATGGAGCCCAACTGCTGCACACCTTTAATCTTGTATCTTCTTTCCTGTGAAGTCTTTGTAATTCATAACACAGTCATGTTACTCAGGAATGTTTCTTTAGATAGATTCTATCTCTGAGAGCTTAAGTCAAGGGATTTTCAAACAGTCACTTGATTTATGTATGTGAACGTGTAGCTCATAAAAGGACTTTATTTTACAACTTCTTTAGCAATATAGGGAAGAAAACCCCCAATAATAATTATAACTCAGTTACTATTATTTTTCTTTTATTCAATGCAGCATCATATATTTGTGTGGGTGGAATTCTCATCATTGTATCAATTTGCAAAAGAAAAAATCGCATGGTGAGAAAGATGACTAATGCTTCCATCTTTACTTGAGTTTGTTCCACAGTTCTGTTTTCTTTATTGTGACTGTATCAGCAATTTTGATTTCAGTTCTCAACGTTCTTTCTTTAGTTTCACTTATTATACTTTTACATCTGTTAATTGCTGTATGAGCCATTTTTGTGTGAGTAGATTCGCTATTTCAAATCATTAACAAACACACCATTTTTTCCTCACTTAAATACCTTTTTTTTAAAGCTCAAATATTATATGGCCTTATTTTCTCCAATTCATCACTAGTCATTAGATGAGTGAAATACCACTGTGCCTTTTTTAAGACTTGGACTAGCTGACTTAACATTCAACCACACTTGCTTTTTGAGGTTTCTTTTCTTTATTTAAACAGTCCTTTTAATGTCATCTTTAATTTAATCAGATAATGTCATCAAAATAACATTTACTCTATTACTGCAAATTCACTGCATTATTAACTAGTGTAACTAGACAAAAAGATGGTATTAAACCCCCATGGAAATATATACTTACAGTAAAAAATGATACAGTTCATAGAGGCTCTGTATTTAATTTGCAGTTTCAAAGCACTCTCTATGGAAAGATTTTATGGTTCTGAAATAATTTAAAAACACATTTTACTAGAACCCATAGTAGGTCTCCCCATCAACCCTCCTGATTGTGTGTGTTATGGTTCTTTGCACAACTGTAAAATAACCAAAAAAATATGTGTAAGAGGACCACAGTTTAAAAAAAAAATCTTCTGATCATCATCCTTTAAATTGGGTGGGGCTGGCTGGGGTCTTTCTAAATTTTAGAATTGATTGAACACTTTTATTTAAAAAATGCTAAGTCAAAGAACTTGCCTTTCTAATACAGATTTATTTTAATTTGATGCCCTTCTATTTTCTGTCTTAGAGGACACATTCAATTTTGCTGGCCAAAATTAATTTGGATTTAACACCTAAACTGTATTTTAAAAAAGCGTTTGACAACCCAGGTTTTGTTGACTGTGATAGCAGCATGAGTTCCTGTTAACATCAATGTTACATCTTTATGTGTGTTGTTCTAATCAAGACCTTCTTATAGGCGTCACTCTCTAGAATCATAAAATTAGATATGGAAAAGAGCTATTCGCTCATCTAGTCGTTCCTTTGCCAGGGTAGAATTGTTCCATACAGTGTGCTTCTAATATGTTTCAAACGATGTTGCCACCATTTCTAGTTGAAAGTTTTTCCATAGTCTAGCTCTCACATCTCTCAAGAGCATTTGAATGAATGGAGTGCCAATTAATAAAACTGATATCTAAAAAGGGGAATCTCAAATAGGAGTAGGGAGGTTATTTTACCTCTGAATTTGGCTGGAATTCCAGTTCTGGTGTCACCATTGAATACACAAAGGATGTTGAAAAATTAGAGAGGGGTCAAAGGAGACCCACAAGAATGATTGAATGATAGGAAATTGTGCCTTAGCATGAAAAGACTCAAGGAGTTTAATCTGTTAAATTTAACAAAGACAAGGTTTAGGGTTGACCAGCTCGTAGTCTATAAGTACCTGCATGAGAGAAAAAAAGTTTGGATCATACAGGGCTCTTCAATCTAGCAGACAAAGATCTGACCAGATCCAATGGCTGGAAGTTGAATCTAGATAGATTCAGAATAGAAATAAGGCACAATTTTTTAACAGTGAATGTAATTTGTAGTAGTGGTGGATTCTCCATCACTGGAAAATTTAAAATCAAGATGGGATATTTTTTCTAAAAGATATGCTGTAGTTCAAAGAGAAATTAATTCAAGGAAGTCCTATATCTTGTGTTCTACAGATCAGATTAGATTATCACAGTGGTCCCTTTTAGCCTTATAATCTATTAACTCTAGTTAACTAACATGTTTGTAAATGCAAATATAGACACATCATAAATGTTTATTCCAGGATACTTATTTTTATTCCTGTTTCTGGGGCACCCAAGGCTGAATATTAAAAAGTTGTTTTTTGACATCTCAGGTAATTCCTTTCCATCCCTGATGTTTATACTCTTGAAATATTTGTAAATGGCTATCATATAATCTTTTCTAAACAGTTCATATTTAGGTTTTTGAATCTTTCCTTGTAT
Organism: Mauremys reevesii; assembly: GCF_016161935.1. Taxonomy (NCBI): domain Eukaryota; kingdom Metazoa; phylum Chordata; order Testudines; family Geoemydidae; genus Mauremys; species Mauremys reevesii. The sequence goes on from NC_052638.1 coordinate 32,459,122, forward strand.
ATCAATTATCCCATCATCTCCTTTATTCAATTTTGCTGCATATCTCTGAACTCCCTTTAATCTGTCTTCATCTTTCTGGTAGTAGGGTGCCTAGAACTGAACACAGTGATCAGTCATGTAGTAAGCCTTCTGCTTATATGAATTAGTTGTAATTACACTTTGAAAAACAAAGCCACATGCAATTATACTTTAATTGCAATGTAACTACACTATAATTCACATACTCCTATTATAAACTGTAATCTTTATTCCTTAATAATGAGGGGTAAATTGTTTTAAGATGAACAAACATGAAAAAATTCCAAACCAAGTCACTGCTGAGGTTCAAAAAGTTTGACTACGTTTTGCGTCTCCAGTATTTTTCATGCATGTGTGTCTGTCTATTCACTGTCTAGTTCTAGGTAGGACTGGAAATAGATGTGCTGAAATATAGCAAGAAAGGTTGTTCTTGTGATCTTTTCATCCTGATAGGAAGAAAGGAGTATCAGAAATCTCATGAGAAATTATGTCATATAAGATTTCCAGTCCAGGTTTGCAGAGCCAAGAGCTGGCTCTTTGGATAAACATCTAAACTTTTGAGTTCTCATTACAATGAAATCTCAGAAGCTTTTGAAGTTTCCAAACCACTGCTCCTGAATAATGTTTGTTTTCCTCCATGATTTTGATAGTTGACTAGTGATGAATTGAAGTTTTCAGCTCATCTTTTGAAAGACCAGGATATCAAAGATCAAGCACACACATGTACACTACCAGTTATTCTCTACAGACTCCTTAACATTTTAGTGAAGACATGATGACAACAGAACAAGCCTAATTTGAACAGGAATCAGACACTGCAAAGACCTCTCAATGGTTAATTAGTTCTTTGTGGCTCTACAAATGCTTTTAGTCTTTTCAACATGAGTTCAGTGGAAGCATGGGACTTCTGTTTGTTATTAACAGTATCACTGAGAAAAAAGTCATGGTCTGTTGTCTGGTCTGTCAGACCACTGGGGAAGCAAATTTCAGAGCAAGGGTCTTTCTAATGAAATGCCCTATCCCCAGACATGCAAATTTAGGTAAGGTCCATTTAACTATTCAATGATCTGAGAGAGGTCTATAAAATATCTATTCCCATAACCATAAAGCATTTTTTTTAGATCTAATCTAACACTTTGAGTTACACTAGGAAGTCTCTGAGGAACTGTATTCAAAATACTGATTAGAAATAAGCATCTGATGTTTCCATGTGATTTACTAAGATAACTTGATGTAAAGTACATTTCAGCAATTCACTTTGGATGTGACAAAGGTATGGGCAACAGAGGCAAGGCCCTCATCTCAAAGAAAAGGTAACAACCTTCTTACCAAGCACTTATGGGAAAGATTATTCTTGGACACATCTGCATCATGAACATCCAGAAGCAGCTGAGGATCCTAAAGGACCCCCTGGCTGAAGCAATTAAGCAGCTGTCTAAACAGCTGGAAGGCTCCCAACTTTCCCTTTCTTTGCCTGTGTCTTGCCCAAGGCTGTGTCTTTGTCAGTAGAAATATTACAGCTTTTTGTCTGCTGTACATACATGTTCAAAATAGTTTTAATCTGTTGAATGCTGGGGAAAAATAGACATTTGATGTGCATTCTTTGTCATCTTCTGAGAAGTACCTTTAGCTCTATACATGAACATGAACACAAAGTATCTCTCAGGATTTCTCTGGGACAGGAAAACTGCTAACTTGTAAATTAAACTTCTCAGTAAGTAGTATCTTCCAGAAGCAGATCTTCACCCTTTAAACATGTGAGGAAGGTGGTAGTTTTCCTTCAAAAAGAAGCTGAAGATCATACAGATGCGATGCACAAATCTGATGAGATGGATCTTGGCACTAAACTGAACCAGTAGGAAGACTATGTCATACTACATCAAAAACTGGGATGAATGTCTGGCTTTGGTGAATAACAGTGCATAATAAGTGCAAAAATGGGTATTTTTCAGCTGATCACATGTAGAAGCAAGGTGTTCTTTATCAGTCTTTGCCCCATCAGATTCAAGTACATGGAGAACTAAGAAACAGTTGAAATGTACAATTTGTATCTTACATTTTGAATGATTGTAAAGTGTGGTTTATAGAGAACCATAAAAGGTGAAAGGTTACTAGTTTTGTCTTTGTAAAACAGAAGTGAAATGTTTGGCTTGTATGTATACTTAAAGCAAGCTGTAGTCTAGCAAAATGATTTGGTAGATATACTTTACCACATGGGGATCTGGGACAAACATTTTAACTCTTCTTTCTCTTTTTTAAGCATACTTCTCTCACTGTTGTGAACGTCACCCATAAACACTTATGTCCCCAATCCAGAAAAGCACTTAAGAGCCTATGTAACTTTAAACATGCACCTTCAATGGGATTATATGCGTGTTAGAACAGTGGTTCTCAAAGCCAGTCTGCCACTTGTTCAGGGAAAGCCCCTGGTGGGCCGGGCCGGTTTGTTTACCTGCCGTGTCCGCAGGTTCGGACGATCGTGGCTCCCCCTGGCCAGGGTTCACTGCTCCAGGCCAATGGGGGCTGCAGGAAGGGCAGTCAGCACATTCCTCGGCCTGCGCCACTTCCCGCAGCCCCTGTTGGCCTGGAGCAGTGAACCACGGCCAGGGGGAGCCGCGATCAGCCGAACCTGCGGACGCGGCAGGTAAACAAACTGGCCCGGCCCGCCAGGGGCTTTCCCTGAACAAGCGGCGGACCGGCTTTGAGAACCACTGTGTTAGAAGATACACAGATTCTTAGGTGTTTTACATAAGAACGGCCATACTGGGTCAGACCAAAGGTCCAGCTATCCCAGGATCCTGTCTTCTGACGGTGGCCAATGCCAGGTGCCCCAGAGGGAATGAACAGAACAGGTAATCATCACGTGATCCATTCCCTGTCTCCCATTCCCGGCTTCTGGCAAACAGAGGCTAGGGACACCATCCCTGCTCATCCTAGCTAATAGCCATTGATGGACCTATCCTCCATGTACTTATCTAGTTCGTTTTTGAATCCTGTTATAGTCTTGGCCTTCACAATATCCCCTTGCAAAGAGTTCCACAGGTTGACTGTGCGCTGTGTGAAGAAATACTTCCTTGTGTTTGTTTTAAACCTGCTGCCTATTCATCTAATTTGGTGACCCCTAGTTCTTGTTTTATGAGAAGGAGTAAATAACACTTCCTTATTTACTTTCTCCACACCAGTCATGATTTTATACTTTCTCAACACTAGTCTTGGTTTTGTTGGCTTGGGACCTTACTGCCCAAGTGTACATTCACTTTTACCTATAGTGACTTTGTGGAGCTGCAGTATCTGAAGGTTTATTGATATGCCTACACAGTATTTTGGAGTAAGCCTCCCAACCTGGGCCTACGGAGTTAGGTAAGTGGGACTCGCGCTAGCACTGTCAAAATAGCTGTGTAGACAGTGGTTTGAAGTTGTAGTTAGGTCTGGAACTAAGGCTCGGAAGCTTAGGGAGGGGGTGGGCTTCAGAGCCCAAGCTCCAGCCTGAGCTGCAACTTCAAAGTGCAGTTTATGCAGCTATTTTTAGACTGCTAGTGTGAGCCTTGCTAGTCCTGGTCTATTGACCCAGGCTAGGAGGCTTGCTCCAAAATGCTGTGTAGACATACCCATTGATGGTTTGCTTGATTCTGTAGGTAAAGAATCAGCATTTAGACTTACACTGTTAGACTTTGCTAAAAAGTATTGCTGTGTTTTATATGAATTTTTGGATAAGTTGATCTAATTTATTGTCTGTTTGCAATGAATTAGTGCTAGAGATGGAATGCATTATATCTTTGTCCCTTTTTCGGAGTCCGATTGGGAAAGAAAAAGTCACATGCAGTATGTTTAGTATTTGTGTGCTTCATCAATTCCAGATTCACTTAACTGGCAGATTTAATCATATATATTTTTCCAGTAGCTTACAATGTCTTTAAACATCCAGAATAGATAATATATTTCATCCTTCCAAGTGAAATGTTTTGTTTATAGGAATCTAACTGTAGGTTATCAGAAAAGGGAATGTGGGAAGCCAGGGACTTAATGGTAGAAGCTACTGCTCCTGTTAATATAGGAGCACAAATATACTAGAGATTTTTTGGGAGCAGAAAATGCAATAACAAATCTGAATGTGTAGGGATGAGCACCGACTTTTTACAGGGAAACTGCTTGTTTATTTAACTCTTTCCCCTCCTTCCCTCAAAAACATGTGCATTAGTTTAAAATAGGATGATGATAGCAGGTGATCTGCCAAGCAGAAATAATTTTCAGACTGACAACTATAGTGAACACAATATAGCTATACATATTTCAGAAAAAAACATCATGCACTTCTGTTTAAAGATTCATTAGCATGGTGTAGCTTAAACACATTGAAGATGGCACAGATTGTTTCATTTTGTTACATTCAATTGGACTGGATCTGTGCCATTTGTAAACAGCAATATTATCCAAGAAGAAGTCTAACACGTGTCATACAATATTCCCCTATGGAGAATGAACTGTTTCCTAACATCAAAAGATAAACCTCTGTTTTCTTCTGTTAATTGCAGCAAAATATGATTACACATGTCTAGCTTTAAAGTGTTTGAGTAGCACAATTACTGTGCCTCAAGTCTACTTGCGTAGTCCAATAAGGGATCTTCATCTTCTTCATAATTCCAGGATTCAAGTCTATTAAGCTGCTGCTTATACAGTATCCCAAAGCCCATCCAACTTATGTTGTCATACTTGCAAGTAAGGCCTGGTCTACACTAGGCGTTTAAACCGGTTTTAGGAGCGTGAAACCGATTTAACGCCACACCCGTCCACACTGAGAGGCCCTTTATATCGGTATAAAGGGCTCTTTAAACTGGTTTCTGTACTCCTCCCTAACGAGAGGAGTAGCGCTAATATCGGTATTACCATATCGGATTAGGGTTAGTGTGGCCGCAGATCGACGGTATTGGCCTCTGGGCGGTATCCCACAGTGCACCACTGACTGCTCTGGACAGCAATCTGAACTCGGATGCAGTGGCCAGGTAGACAGGAAAAGCCCCGCGAACTTTTGAATATTTCCTGTTTGCCCAGCGTGGAGCTCTGATCAGCACGTATGGCGATGCAGTTAAAAATCAAAATAAAGAAAGAGCTCCCGCATGGACCATGCGGATGTGATTGCTGTAAGGGCAGGCAAATCTGTTCTATCAGCGCTCCGTTACAGAAGACGAAATTCAAAATCATTTTTAAAAAATTTCCAGACAGACGGCATAGCAGGGGCTCAACGGAATCAACAGGTGGGGTTGTTGCAGGAGCACCCCCTGTGAATAGCATACAGCTCATAATTTCAGCAGGATCTGACACAGAGCAGCTGTGTTCTCTGGTTCTATGATACAGTGGTTCTCTAGTACACTTGCCCATATTCTAGGCAGGACTGATTCTATTTTTAGATACCAAAAAGGAGGGATTGACTCAGGGAGTCATTCCCAATTTTGGCTTTTGCGCCCCTGGCTAAGAGCAGTCAGAGGCACTTATGACAGCAGCAAATGGTGCAGTGCAAAAGGACTGGTAACCATGATCATCTTATTACCAATTTATGGTATGGCTGGTAACCATCTCTGCTGTCATGCAAAAGCAAAAGCATGCTGCTGTGTAGCGCTGCTGAATCGCCTCTGTCAGCGGCATCTAGTACACATACGGTGACAGGCACAAAAGGCAAAATAGGCTCCATGGTTGCCATGCTATGGCATCTGCCAGGGCAATCCAGGGAAAAAAGGCGTGAAATGCTTGTCTGCCGTTGCTTTCCCAGAGGAAGGAGTGACTGACGACATTTACCCAGAACCATCCGCGACAATGATTTTTGCCCCATCAGGCACTGGGATCTCAACCCGGAAATTCCAAGGAGCGGGGGAGGCTGCGGGAACTATGGGATAGCTACGGAATAGCTACCCACAGTGCAACGCTCCAGAAATCGACGCTAGCCTCGGACCATGGACGCACACCACCGATTTAATGTGTTTAGTGTGGCCGCGCACACTCGATTTTATACAATCTGTTTTGCTAAACCGGTTTATGTAAAATCGGAATAATCCCGTAGTGTAGACGTACCCTAAGTCTCAGTATACTAAAGTACCTCCTGACATCCAGTGATCAGGCTTCTGAGGAGAATGGTGACTGTTCTCACCATGCACTGTACCATGAGCCAGAAGGAACACTCATGCAGGCTGCAAAAGCAACCCCTCTTCCAGATGAAGAGAAACAGCTGCTGCTAAAGGGGGGAGGGTGGTGGTCAGGCAAAGAGCTTGATTTGAATTAATATAATATTGCTGTTCACAACGTGGAATACTTTAGACATCTGTTTAAAGTCTAGCATTCTAAATGAATGGAAACATTCCAAAGGAAATTTGAGTAGGCTTTATCTGTTACATTAGTGCTGCAGACAGTAAAGATGTATCTTAATCAAAGATTGCTTATATCTTTAATATTTCATCAATTGAATTCAATAGCAACACTGAGAAAATGAACTGAAGAGAGTGACAGAGTCAATGGAAATATGGATGCATGAGAAAAAAGCAATCCTGCTAATTCTGTATCCATAAAAGGTCCTTCCAGTGAAAAACACAGAACAGAAGCAAATTTACTGTCATTGGCTTGTGTCTAAATGTTCCAGTTAAATTAAATGGTAAATGTCATAAAGTAACAGATTTGCAGCATGTTCCATATGATGTTTTCTGTTCTTACTGCAGAATCCATTTGAAATGTATTTTTACACCATCCTTTTAGGCTCAGCCATACTCTTTTCCAGGACCTCAGGGTCAAACACACTCCTGTTTTATTATTTTCTTATACTTTAGCTCATTACACCTTATGATTCAGTGGAAACATAATACAAAAATCTTAATTTTAATTAATGGCAAATTTAGAACAGAGCTATTTAATAAATCTGTTCTCCGAACTTAAGTGTAGCAGCCTGAAAAGGCTAACTGTCATTTTATTAGCAGTGGAGACTACTGATTCAATAGTGGAATAATTGACAAAAACTGCAGGTAGGGCAGGAAACATTTAATTGATTCATAAGTATCCCTTGAGTGAAATGCACTGAAGAGTGTTAGGTTGTTTTGTTGTTTGTTTGTGCAGTTGGGAGTCAGTTGTTGTTTCCTCTGGGATTTAACAGCTGTCAGCATTGTTAATGACATCAAATTCATGCATTAAAATCCTCTCATTCCTCTCCATTTAAAATGTGGATGTGGAAAGCACTGCCACATCCCCCTTTGTGAAGGAATGAAAATCCAAGGAAAGATAACAGCACTTATTACAAAACCACAGACCGGAGCTTCTGTTGATGGAATCTCGTAATGAGTAATTAAGCTACTTTGCAGAAGTCAGCGCTGTCACGTTTGCAATTGGGTATTTCCATTCCCCTGTGCAGCTGGGAAAAGACTAGGAAGGTGATAAAGGAAAGAAAAATAAAATGGTTCTGGAAATATCTTTGTGGAGCCTCAGAGATTTCAACACAAAAGTAGCGACTAAGAATTAGCCTCCCGAAATAACCTTCTATCTGGTGTGAAAGACACTTTCTTAAAACATTCATACTTATATCAGCACTAAACAAAAAACAATGAATTCTTTTTGCTATTCTACCCTCTCTCAAGAGTATACCAATGACAATGAGTTTTTTTGTACCTCCTACTTTGTAAATGAAAGTTTGGATCCGTGAACATTCAGCCGTGGCTTGGAAAATATGTCACATAGAGGCCTGGCAGACTTTTGAGTGGAAATAATTGTTTTCGGGGGGAGGGAGATGGGATTGGTCCAGATTCTTTGCTGCAAAGTTCAAATAGTGCTTATGCTTTTAAACAGATTTATGAATCTTATGCCCCTAAAAATTTCAATTATTGAAAATGACTCTGAATAGGTTGAATTGTGCTTTCCTCTTTTTATTTCCTTTTGTCTTTTTATGGTTATTAAGTGATTATCTTGGTCATAAATTGCTTCTTTCAAGTAGCTTTATATTTTTTTAGAGGCAAAAATGAAGTAGCAAGCATAGTGTCCTGAATAGGTGTGTCCCTCTTCCAAGCCATAGTTTTTGTGCAGAAACACTCTGGTTTTTTTACATTCCCATACAGCAACTGTTACAGGAAAATTAAATTAAACTAACCCCCAACAAAGAAATCAACTAGCTAGCAAAATGAATTTACAGTGAACCAGTTTATTTGAAATTTCTGTGGGTTCACTGAAATACCGTTCAATACACAGGAATAAAAGAGTTAATTGGAATAACCAACTTCCAGACCAGATAATGAAATATGAGCGTCTGCTGTGTCACATCAATAAACATGTTAATTGAATAACACATGGAATCCTTTCTAACACATATTGTACTTGCTTTAGGACTAGTACTCTGGAAAGAGTAAAACTTCATTTGCCCAAGATGATGTATTTTGGATAAATCCTCTCTATTAGCAGAACCAGGGGACGATATAGAGCTACAGTTAGTTTCGATTAGTTGAAATATCAATGAATGCCATCATTCCCCAACCCTCACATAAATAATACACACTAGAGAGAGATGGTATATGCAGCAAGAATTCCTTAACATCCCAGTATTAGGTTACATCTTTGAAGGATTCTAAAATTCAGCCTGGATTTAACTTGACAGCATTTTTTTTATTTTGCCATGGGGTCTCTCTTGATAGTTAAACTGACCTTGACAGATCCAGAAAGGGTCCTGAGCATCTCCACAATAATAACTTTCATGCCCTGTTTCGGCACCCCTGAAATTCTACCATTCTTGGACTGAGGAGTGGCTTGCTAGTTTTTTAAACTTAAAACATTTTAGTGCTGCAGGATCAGCTTATACTTTTGGAATGCAGGAGCAGAAATAGGAATAAAAGGAAAAGAAAAGGGAGAAACTACCCATACTCCTGTACATTTGATTTGCACTCAGACTAAAGAGATGCTGACTAGTGCTATTCACTCTGAGTACCACTGCGTCCTTGCTATCGTCGTCTTCTTTCAAAGGAAGGGCTTGAAGGTGCTGAAAAACTCTAGGGAGGGGGCCCCAAAGAAGCATTTTAAATTTAAGTGCATCCAACTGATCTTCTCTTCTTTCTTGAGATGCTCTAGCTCCAGATGTGCCCTGATGCCAACTCCTTGATGCCCTGGAAGGATAAAGTCAAGGAGGCATAAGGATTGATGGAGATTGCTAGGAAAATTTGACAGCACCATCTACAGCTGGAAACCCTAAAGTCTGACAACAGGGTGGATGAGGAATTTGGTGGTTTGTTTTTCTGCCCACATCATACTCCAAGGGATCTACACTACCTGTGAGAATTGCCTGTTATCAGTCACTGATGTTGGTATGACTTCCATTTGCAGAGTAAGCTCCTCCCCAAGCCATATTCTTCTTAGACTGTCACATGTATGCTATTAAGGCCATAGGGGATGCATCAGTTATCAAAAAAAACTTTGAGTACTTACTTGATAAAGATCAAACCCTTCTGGAAGTTATTCCATTTTGGAGGGGAAAACAGGAAGCAATATGTGTCCTGAGACTGCCAAAAAGGATACAATTCTGTATTTACGCTTGCTATGAGCAGCTAGTTTAGTTTCTGCTTCAGAGGCACTAAAGTCTATTTTACCAGGCAAGCAGATACATCTACAACTATCTATTACTGGAGACCATGACAGAAGTACTGTTATCATCATTTTAAAGATGGGGAGCCTGAGGCTCAGAGGTGAAGTGTCTTGCCCAAGGTCATACAACAAGTCAGTAGCAGCACCAGTCTGGATCTCCTGACTTCCAGTTCCTACTCTAGCTAACAGAACCATTGAACCATGCATGCTCCCTCCCACAGGGTCCCTTTCTCTAAAAATAGTATTTTCTTTCTTGCCAGCTTTTCCCTATCAATGTCTAGATAATTTTTTAACCCATGCGATGTGTGTGTGTGTGTGAGAGAGAGAGAGTTTAACCAGTTCAGCCATGTATATATTTTTCTTGGTAATAATAATGTTGTTGCACACCCTTCATTATCTCAAAGACCTGCATTACGCTAAAAGATGTACATTTAAAAAGATGCTGGCAGTAACTGCCACTGACAACCCACCCCCTTTGAAATAGGGTCCCTCTGTGCTACTGTGTAGGAAAGGCTCTGCACATTGATCTATGGATTTTTCATTTGCTTTCAAACAGTCCTGCTTCTGTGTCTGCTAAACGTGAATAAGCAAAGTTTGAATCAGTTTGACTTTGGAAAGCATGAGTCTGAGCAATTACCTTGGGAAAATACACCACCTTTTGACTAAATAGATCTGTCAGAAAGAGCCAGAGTACAGTATGCCATTGCTGAAATACATGTGTGCACTAGTAAACCGGACCCAGCCAATTAAACATCAAAATGTTGCCTGCATTCCGTTCACAGGAAGACTTATGTATGTTCATTTTCATAGAGTGTGTGTCTGTGTCTTTAGACTTTAACTGACAGATTCCCACAGTGACTAGACTAGGGAGTTATCAATTATATGGTTAGCTGTGCGCTGCAATTGTATGCTCCGCAGCTTTCTGACAGAAGAACGCAGAAAGAGATAGAAGTAGAATAATTCTCGTTCAGCAGGACTGTTTGATATTTCAGTCTAGGAACCTAAAATGATTTTTAAAAGTCAAAAAAATGGTCATTTGAAACCTGACCATTTCAAATCTTCTCTTAAGAGCATGTTGAATGATAATGGCTCAGTTTTACCCATACACAGCACACTGTCTTTTACTGAGCTTGAATATTTGGGGTTTGCTTAGTAACTAGTAGTGTGATACTCATTTAGAATCATTCCTCTCTAAGATCATTGAATAACTTTTGTCTAATTACCGCCAAGTATCTTACAGCGGACTCAGTCAGTGATATGTATAAATCCCTGTGATTTGTTACAAAATAGCTGCAGTAGCCACTTTTTAAATCATGAGCACACTCCAAGCCCCACCTTGAGCTGATATGTGTAAGTCTGAGTGGCTTTTATTGCTGCCATTTTCAATCCTCATGTACGTCAATTTGGCAGGACGTTTAAATTCATTAAATGTTTGCAATTTCCACAGCACTGTGTAATGTACTGCTGTTTTCTCGGCAATCACACATGCTACTTTGCTCTTGACAAGAAACCCATGCCTACTCTTGTCAGAACGGCTATCAGAGGCATTAAGCTTGTTAAGCCGACTAGGCAAGAGACCAGGACACTAATTTTTGATGTCTAATGCATCAATTTCCCTTTCAAGAATAGCCAGTGTCCATCTTACACATAACTTCTTATTTTTAGGGCCACTCAGATTTTCGGCACTGAGAACTGCATTTAGACTGTGGAATAAAAATAGAGAGAGGAAGAGGAGGAGAAGCAGCAAATTGCATCCATTTTGATCTATAATAAAGAGGTACATAGCATGATCACTACAAAGCCTGGTATGCAGTGTTCCATCTTGAACTTTTCCGATCAGTATGGATCATGGATAAGGCTACGTTTATGTCACGGAGGTCATGGAAGCCAGGAATACGTGACTTCCAGAGACCTCTATGACATTCTCTGCTTCAGCCCCAGGGGCTGCAGAACTCTGGAGCTGACGGCCAGTGGGCAGGGGCAGCTCCAGGCACCAGCACGCCAAGCGTGTGCCTGGGGCGGCAAGCCACTGGGGGCACTCTGCCAGTCACCGCGAGGGCGGCAGGCAGGTTGCCTTCACTAGCATGCCTGCGGAGGGTCTGCTGGTCCCGCGGCTTTGGCGGACCTCCCGCAGGCAAGCCGCCGAATCCGTGGGACCTGGGACCTCCCGCAGGCAAGCCGCCGAAGGCAGCCTGCCTGCCATGCTTGGGGCGGCAAAATACCTAGAGCCTCCCCTGCCAGTGGGGCCCTGGCAGGGTTCCAGCAACAAGTGACAGAGGGCACCCTGCAGAGTTCCAGTGACAGGTGACAGACTCCTGAGGGGGCCCTCCTCAGGGTTCCAGCGACGGGCTGCAGCCTCGCATGAGGGGAGGGGGATGCCTTGGGCGAGCAGCTGGAATGTCCCCATTTCTCTTTGGGAAATATGGTCATCCTGCAGCTCCCAGCCACCGTGGGCGGAGGGGGAACTCCACAGCTCCCAGCCACCAGGGTGGTGGGGGAAACCACGGAGCCACAGCAGCAAAAGTCACAGACAGGTCACAGCTTCCATGAATTTTTGTTTATTGCCTGTGACCTGTCCATAACTTTTACTAAAAATAACCATGACACAATCTTAGCCTTAATCATGGTCTTTGGGATCTGTAGTCTTCATGTACAACAATTTGGTAGTGGGCACGTGGAAGGGACAGTGAAAAGAATAAATTATCCTCTGGTTTTGGTTCAGAATTTCCCTTTTCCATCACTTGTTCCCTGTAAGTTCTTTAGTTGAAAGGAAAGCCAGCAGAGATAGTGAGGGGCTCAAGGCAAAGAGGTGTAGGGAAAATAATTTCCAAAGTTTACCAGAGTATTTGATGACTGCCATATGTTTCCCAGAGTATTGTATGCCAATATGGAAGTAGGTAATGAGTAGTGTCCATACATTTAAGAATATCAGAGTTAGACACAAGGGTCTGCTTACACTATTGCATGACTAGTTTGCACCTTTAATTCATTTGCACACTGATTTGCGGTATGTGCACTAGAAATGGCAAGTTAGACCCACCAATGCAAGCAATCAGTTTTTTGCACAATCATGGTATTAACACATGCATTTTATATGTGTATTTTTGTGCATACAATTGCATGGGCTTTTTTTACACTCTAATGCGGTAAACCAATCATTTTTGTTCTATCCCTTCCCAGAATCTTCTACCCTTTATTTTTGTTCTTCAAACTTTTTTTCTTTTCTTTTCTTTCTCCCCATTTTATCTGAAGTGAAATGACAACACAAGATACACATGTATTTTCAGACAATCCTTTCAATTAGAGGGGTGGGGGTCATCCAATACCCACTTCTACTAGTGTTTTAATAGAAAAGCATCTGTATTAACTGTAAAACTTTTAATCTGAGAATGTACTCAACAATAGTCGTAAGATTTCTTATGTATAAACAAGATCCCAGTATATTTCTATTAGAGATGACCAAGTCAGGAGCTTCACATCCAAACTCCTTTGAGATTCAGGAAATTTGAATTTGCCAGTAATGATTTGTGTTTTGATCCTTGTGAGATCTAAGACCAGAAGGGGACTATTTTGAGTAAAGTATGTGATAACTCACAAAAAGAGGTGGTCTCATAAGACTTCCACCACCTTGGGCTGAAATCTCCTGAAAACATTTTGGGATTTTTGGTGCCATTGAACTTGAATTCTAACCCTGACTTGGCCTCTGACCCAAACACCACCCTAAATGTAAATCCAGATCTGGATCTGGACACCACTTCCTTGATCCATTTCAATTTTACGTACCTCCAAAAATGTGTAGCAGTTTTCCTTGTGTTGAGTTTCTCACACTAATCCTCTCTTCAGTATGACATAGGCCACTCTGGTACTCCTCTGATCTGTACAAAAAAAATAAAAAGGATACACCACACCTGCATCATGGATTTTATATAATAATAATATAAGCATTCACAGCAGCCCTGTAAAACAGTGAGGGCAAATCTTAAACCAGGTATTTTACATGTGGGAACACAGTTAAATCTGGAGGCCTAACATTTCTACCTGGACAATAAACTACAGGTGTACCAGATACGATTTGAGTGTTAAGATTAGGTGTCAGTTATGTGCATTCATCCCAAGGTGCTCTTCTCTGTCAATTATACGTTTCGATTTTTTTCTAGCACTTTTAGAGATATTATTAAACATTTGGCTGCTGGCCTTTTCTGTGTTTTCCTCCCATCACTCAGATGAATGTTATAGAAGGACACTCACGTTCCTATATGGCAATCTAATAGTTAAGCAAAGGAAAAGCTAAATGGAAGAAATCACATCAGCAGATGGGCTTCAAAGTGGCCCAATAAAGATGTCTAGGCATGTTCCCCCTCTGGAAAAAGGCAATCAGCCTTCTAGGAGGTGGTGAATAAATGAACTCTGATTATTACTAAAATAGTGGGCAGATTCTCTCATCACAATATATAAGTACTTAGTGAGGATATAACCCAGACTGGCTTTAACATACACTGCAAGTGAATATTTAGGAGCCCCACCTTTCAGGGGGGGTGCTCTCTGTAATCTCTACAGCTCCTGACCCCTCCCTGTCTGATAGTGGGATTATTAGAGGGAGTTACTATTCCAGGGCTTCATACCCGCCTCCCAGCAGTTTAAGGAGCTACAAATACTAATGCTGCATTTCCAGTAAGAACACATACATTTGTAATGTTTCGTTTCGGAAGGATCTTTCCTTTGGTAAGAGACTCATCTAAAAATCATGCAATAAACAGCTCACTCTTTATCCATTTTGTGCTTTATTTTGTGCTGTTTTCATTTATAATTTTTCAGATAAATGCACGTCCCCCTCTTTTGGGGGTGAAAATGTACCTTTTGTGAGAGAGTGATGTGTGTTCAAATGACCAGGGGCGGCTCTAGACATTTCGCCGCCCCAAGCACGGCAGCATGCCGTGGGGGGGCGCTCTGCCAGTCGCGGTCCCGCAGCTCCGGTGGACCGCCCACAGGCGTGCCTGTGGAGGGTCTGCTGGTCCCGCGGCTCTGGTGGACCTCCCGCAGGCATGCCTGCGGAGGGTCCGCCGGTCCTGCGGCTCCACCAAAGCCGCAGGACCCAGTGGACCCTCCGCAGTCACGCCTGCGGGCGGTCCACCGGAGCCGCGGGACTGGCAGACCCTCCGCAGGCATGCCACCGAAGGCAGCCTGCCTGCCGCCCTCCCGGCGACCGGCAGAGCGCCCCCCGCGGCATGCCGCCCCAAGCATGCTCTTGGCGTGCTGGGGCCTGGAGCCGCCCCTGCAAATGACATATTTCCCAAGCATTCTGGGTGATAAGTTCCCTCAGATACCAAAGTTACCTCTGAGCAATGAGTTAACGCAACAAAGAAAAATCAGTGTGTTTGCAGTGAGCAGAGGATAGCAGTGCCTAAACTTTACTATTTGGGATGGGGGGATGGGAGGCACTGAAAATTGCTTTTTATAATTAAAAAGGGAATCTCAGATGTTTTATATCTTGAATATTTACAATAAAACCTTCAAGTGCTTGTCAAGAGGGTAATGTGTCATTAGCAGGAGCCTTTGCCTCTCTTCTCCTCTCGGACATGACAGTGCAGCAGGATAAGAGAAGAGTAATTATAGTTCAGCAGGGCTGCCAGGTGTGATAAATGAGTAATCAGCACACAGGAGCCCCAGTCCTCAAAGGAGGACTATTACAGTGTTATCAGCTGCAGGCCTGGGTGTACCGGGGCCTCTCTCAGAGACAGAGACAGGGTCCTGTGCTGTTCAATTCAGCACACTGCCTGTGAGACCTTTGCTGTCTTTTAGCTTGGGCACTGGCTTCTTTGTGCTACAAGGAGGGCTGTGGTTCTAGCATCTGCCTTTTGCTAATATTTATATAACACGTTTGCATGCTCTCCCAGCTAAATCCCATGTTTGTTTTTTTACAACTCTTTGTCACAAAGTGTTGCGAAAGGCTAGTCTATCCATGGCTTTTTGTTCTTTCTTCTGCCATCCTGCTGCTTTGACCTTGTGTGTGTGTGTGTTCTGCTCACACAGAACCGACTGCTCAGTCATTTTTAGCACAGCTGCACTGTGGGTAGAGATTTCTCTTGCAACCGACTTAAATATTATCAGCTTCCTGGTGATCCTAAAGTCTCATTAATGTCAGGTCGCATATACTATGTTTCCTTGCTGTGCTGCTGTTCAAAGCATTAAAGTCCTCTTGACATGATTCATTTGTTTATTATGGCTGGAAATGGTTGGATATCAAAATTGAGTAAAGCGTTTGATTAAAATTAATCAAAACCTAATTCAAACAATCAGTGGAACATTGATCCTCTACATATTTATTCCCCTTCAAGTACAGGGCTACCAATGACAACTCTGGAAAAGGGATAACATTTTAAAATAATGCTTAAAAATTTGAAAAAGGCATCTTGCTGCAGCTCTAATAAATTGCTATTAAGGAGAAGGACATAATGTGCCTTGAAGAAAAAATGTTGGACCAACACTTTTGATGCAAAGGTTATTTTTACAATACTTGCATTTTTATCGGTTGATGTATTTTAACTGGAGCCCTGACAATAGTCGCAAAAAATTATTACTCCAGCATGGAGCTACTTATCTGACAAATGCAATGTGAATAGTCTTGTTCTTATCAATGAGATCAGATTTCAAAAAAAAAAATGAATACAAGGAATGAGGCGTTGCTTTGTGAAGAGATAACCTTGCAGGCATGAACTTGCAAACCTGAATAAAAGGATGTCTTCTATGAAATAATCTGTGCATAAGTGCAATCAGGTCAGACTGTAATAGACAGTGGGGGGGGGGGTGGAATCAAAAGGGGGAAAAACTCATTTCATCACAGTTAATGGCAAGGAAAAGAAGGTAAGGAAGGACTTTCTTTGGAGCGGAGCTGTTGCGACAAAGACCAGGGCTTCAGCGTGTCATGCACCATTTGCTGTTGCACTAGCGCTCTTTTCAAGAGCTGTGAAGCCATTATTGTAATGTGAAAAAAGTAGAAAGAAATACCTGCTCTTGGTCATTGGAAGGGCAAATGAGGTGCAAGTTGCCCCCTCCCCTTTTATATGCTATTTGTGCAGGGAGTTTGTAGATTCCCTCTGGGAAAACTCCACTGGGATGCAGGAAAGATCACCTTGCCCTTATAAACAACACTTCTTGGCACTGTTTACCTTCTTTTATGACTTTGCTGCCTGAGGGGGAGGAGGGGACTGCTAGAGGCCCAACTGCAACTCTCCTTTTGTCTTTCAAGAAGTGCAACCTTTAGAATGTCCAAAACCTAAAGCTTTTTTGGGGGGTGGGGGGGGAAAGGGTTGGCTTTTGTTTTTAAATTAAAATATAGAACACTACCTTCTTGCATGGCGAAGTCCTCTGTTGGTCAAATAAAACCTATTGTCTCTGGATTTATTTTTATTTTTATTTTGCATTTGGGCTGGGGAGAGATTCCTTTGTTCATTGGTATAATGGAAACCTGCCTTTAAACAGTTCTAATTTGCAAGCCAAGTACTTTATACATTATAGAAACCTGGTTTTAACTTGGAGACTGAATAAAATAGGTCATATTATAAGTGAAAGATAAATATAGATGTAAAATGTTGCCATAAATCTTTAAAAGAAGAAAAATCAGAACTGGCTTGTTCTTGTATAGTTTATGGGCAAAGCAAGATTACACATACAACCCTGCAGCTGATTCCCAGGACTGCTAAAGTGTGAAGAACAAGAGTGACATTCTAGTCTTCAATAAATCACGATAAAAATGTTTATGAACCCTGCAATTTACTATCTTTTAAATGCAAATTGAAAGGGGCATCATTGCAAGTGCAAAGGAGACCTGCAGTTGTATGCAAATGCAATTGTAAAATGTTTCAAAAGGCTTCTGAAATTCTGTGATATTTTTAAATGATTTTGCATTTATACTTCTTTGACAGCTTTGTTAATTTTATTAAAAAGATCTCTCTGAATTGCAGGAGGGTGTTTATGAGCATTGTGCTCTAAAGAAGCAGTTCACAGAAGCTTTCAAGGAGTTACATTTTAATTTGGCAGGCAGTGAAGTGACGTTTGCCATTCAGATCAAGTAATGAGAAAGTCCATGTTGGTTCAAAAACATATAAAGCAATTATTTTATCTGACAAAATATAGGTAAAATAGCAAAGCTTGTTCCTCCTCCCACCCTCCTCAGAGAGTTTATCCACTGTGAAATTCCTCAAAAGCAGAAAGAAATACAACAATCCCTTGATCAGGGAAGGATTCAGGAGTTTTCCACTCGGGATTATTGAAGTTTGAGCCCATCACAGATATAGAATCCTTTGGAAGAGGGAGGAAGGGGAGATAACACAATTTCCACTGACTGTTTTTCAAGAGCCATAATGATTTTCTGCATTCAGAAAAAAGTAAGGTTTCTACCAATTCTAAAACAAAATTGGTGAGACCGTGTATGACACAAGCATATAGAGTGGCAACACCGAATAATGTGTACAAAGTGGGGTGTTTCACAACCTCCTGAGCCTTTCCTTATTTAACAGCGTAAACAACAATGCAAGGCTCATACGATATGTATGCTGCTGAATCTTCCTCCGTACTAGTATTGTACAGATATATGTATTGGGTAGGCATTATTAGAAGGTATAACATCAGCTGGTGCTACCGGAACAACATTTCTCTTGTGTTCCAAATCCTTGGGCTTTAGTTACTTTAAGAGAGGGGTATGTGATTTCTGGCAGCTCTTGGCTTAAATATGCTGCTTTGGCACTGGCTTCCCATCTCAATGTCATAAATGGTTGTAGAACTGGCTGTCAGGTGCAACATAACATTGGCTTGTCTGGCCTTGTCCAGGTCATTGGTATAAACATGTGATCAAAGAATCTTTTGAGCCAAAATATATGAATAAATAACTAGATAGAAAGGATGGAGATATTTATATGACTGTTGTCTCCTTCTATGGTATATAATGGGCCTAGTCCCATTTCATTGAAGATATTGTAACCCTTCACTAAAGGAGCCATAGTTTACATTGCTATGTAACCCCTAACATATCACCTGTGGTACTGCCATCATACAAGAAGCTTAAAATACGGCACTGTGATAGCATCCAGATAGTCATCTGGTTGTTTTATTTTTGTTTTTTATTGGCTTTAATATGTAGGGATCATTGTCTGTCAGGATTAAAAATGGAGGATGCTGGTGTTCTCAAGAAAGTAAACTGCTATATCCTGTTAGGATACTTACTGTGCAGCATGCTCTTTTCCAAACCTATTGTACAGCATACTTCCTGGTTTGGAGTGGTCAGCATATTGTGTTTGAGCTATTTTGTCTGATAGTGAAGTTGCCACCCTTTGTGCGCCTGTGACCATATAATCTGCTCTCATATCATGAATCAGTATATCACTTAAGGATATGAATCCAACATTCATTCACTCTTTTTTTAGATAGACAGGCAGACACACTGTGCAACTTAAGGAAGCATATTACACTGTGACTGTAAAAGAAATACTACCCCCCAGGAAATATTTGACTGGGCTTTTGAAATCTGGGCCATGGGAGGAAAATGGAGTTTGGGGTTTTTTTTTGGTAATGATCAATATTCATTTGTCATCTGCCAATATTACCTCATTGCTGAGAGGAGAAGAGCTGAGCTAAGCTATAGGGAAAAGATGAGTTATCTGTCCTCCTGTGCGTTTCTAATGCAGCCCATTACTGATGCCATCAGGCCAACAAATGCAGATATTTGGGAATTGCATTAATTGTGTCTGCAGTGTTGAGTTGACAACTTATGAAAAATGCAATGGTTCTCCAACTTACAAAACCCTAAGAAATTACCCCATGTTCCTTATACCAATACTTAGAAATGAACAAAGCATATTTCAGCACACAAAAATTGAGTAACACAGAGTCAAATGACTTGCCATTTTTCCCTTACAAACACAGGCCACAATGATGAGCCAAATGGGGACAGTGGTTATTAATGTCACTATTGAACATTAACACACAACTGCTAAATTTTGTCTACAACAGAAGATTTTACCTTCTCCACTTTAAGTAAAAGTTATGTGAACAGCACTGAAGAGCTAAGAATATGACATACCTGGTTTGTGGTTATTGGGTGCACCTGTTGTACCATGCCACAGTTAGCTTGTGACATGTTATACTGCTGCCTGAGGGAGCAGGTATATTAACATAAGCAGGTATGTAAGATTCTTTTCACTTGACTAACATGCATGGAACAAGACAGAAAACATTACAGTGCCAACCTTTTGGTGACAGTAAATAGCCTGACTGAGAGACGCCCAAAAGAGAGGTTAAGAACATAAGAATGGCCATACTGGGTCAGACCAAAGATCCATCTAGCCCAGTATCCTGTCTTGCGATAGTGGCCATGGTTACTGAAAGTGACCTTTACCTAGGTGTCTAGATAACACTCACAGAAGACGTTTTCTGTGGTAATTTATTGTGGAAATATCTTTCAGAATAATTACTGTGACCCAGGTCTTCCTGAATAACATAAATATGTTTCAAAGTATCTTAGTCAAGTTGAGATAACAGTCTGAGTGTATCCAGGAGAAGGGTATCTAAGAAGCAAGGTCTATTTCCCAGTCAAAGCAAGGTACTTTTAATCAAGTACACACGTAACTCATGCCCCATTTATGAGACTATCTCCTGGTTAAACACTGATCATGTGCTAGGGGGGTTGAAGTTCTGAAAACAACTCCCACACCCAGAAATGAATGTAGGGAAGGCAGATTCAGAATAAAATCTGCTGCAGTTTCTCCCCATGAACATGGAGTGGTGTCACTAAGAGATTCTTTGAAGGTTTATTCTCACCATATTAGCCCATCCACAATGGGGCACAATGTCTGCCACTATTAGGTCAATATTCAACCCTATAAAGAAGATCCTGCAATGTAACAATCTACTCCAAAGAGACCAACATGTTCCACAATAGACGTTTCCAGAATATGTCAGCATTCCATGATTAATCTGTTGGAGGGGATGGCTTTGTGGTTTAAGCAGTAGAGTTGAATTACCTCAACTTTTTGGAACCAAATGTTCAAATGCCACCAGAGTTGACTAAGTCCTTCTCCTTTTTAAGGTAGCTAATTTGGGTTCCATGCAGTTTACTGTGTGGGGAGCATTCGAAAGATTACTTGAAAAACAAGTTCCTGTTTGCTTTCTGTGGACCTTTATGATTCCCTATCACTTTTCATAAGTGTGGAGGTTTGTGACATTGTCCTTAGGCAGAAATTTTTCTCCCATAATTTTTCAATGTACTTATGCATCATTTTCTCCCTGGCTGCTACCCTATATCTCATAAGTGACTTTACTCCAGTGGGGAATTGATTTGTATGCATATTTCATAAAACACTTTGAGATCCTTTGGGATGAAAGGTGTCATATAAATGTATTTCCCTGAGGAAAGTAGTGGAAACCTCATTACTTGGCATATTGTACATTTAAAACTAGACTTGTCAAAACATTAGGAAATGAAGGAAACAATCCCCAACTGGCATTTGGATGGGCTAAGTGATCTAACAGATCTTTTCCACATCTAATGTCTATGGTCCTCTGATTTTATTTAGTGCATTGTAAAAAAGGTGGCAAGGAATGCAAAATCCATGCATGTATAAAATGTCCTTTAGCAATACTGTGGCTTGTTTTATATATCCTTTAGCAAAACACTGTCGTTTACTTACTAACTGATTTATTTTAGGCAGTTCAGAGTATTTCTATAAGTAACCTCTTTGAGTTACTTTAGGGGGTGCAATGGATATGTAGCAAAACACAGCATGTAACTCGAGTGTACTCTCTGAAGCCAGATATTTGGTGCCAAGCAAAATTTGTATGAGCAGCTTCTGTTTTAAGCAATTATATAGTGTGTAATACACAGAAGAGAAATTAAGCAAAAGTACATTTTGCCCTAAGGGATTGCTCTAGCTGTTGGTTTTATTTTAAACAAGTTTTGCCCCTCATACAGTAAGGTTCCTGTAATAAATCACTTATGTGATAAACTACAGTATATTACACAGAAGAAAAGAGAAGAGAAATGTCAAGTGAAAACAAATGGTAGAAGTGAAGATGTGATATAGCAGTGATTATGTGTTGGGAGGAAGGTGGTTGTACACTGGTTTAGAAGTATAACAAATAGAAGGCATTTGGTAGTTGTACTCAACATAATGACTTCGCTGCAGTAAACTACTTATATAATAAACTGCAGAGGTGTCAGTGGAGAGTAACAGAATCCATCTATTTAAACTGATTCTCAGCTTACTTAAATTAATGGTGATCTCTTGTGTGAAGGGAAAAAACCGGTAAAAAGACATGAATAATGTTCATGCAGAGAGATGTTATGAAATAAAATTAGAGTTACCATTAAAGATGAGTCATTCAGAAGAGGTATGGAGGAAGGACTAACTTCTCATACCTGGGCTCATTTTCCAGTAGGTCTAATTTAGCAGCCTTTAACCGTGAAACTTACACTACCACCTGGTTATTGGTGAAATAGTTGAGGAATGAAACATGCATACTGATTTTTATCCCTTGCTTTCTTTAATATAGAAGAGATGGATGAAATTTATGGGGCTGGACTCACCCCTGCAATATTCCAGTTTTAGGCTGCTGTAACTCCATGGATTGCAATAGAGAAATGCTGCAGTAATGCAGTGGTGAATCAGATCCAGATTTTCTCAACTGAAAGGCATTGGGCCAAATCCTGCAGGCTTTATTCTGGAAAAACTCCCACTGTCTACGGTGGGAGTTCTGCACAACCAGATCGGGCTGCATCACAGTGCACTATGTCAGCTGCTTTCAAGAGACCTTATTTTCTGAATTGCCTTGTTCCCCCACAAATGTGTGCTCTTTGATTTCCAAAACAAGTACCCAATGGAATTCCATTGAGAATATCGCTGCTCCTTTTGCTGTGTGATTCAAATCAAAACAATGTATCCCAAATCTTAGAAATTAATAGATTGGTATGCAAATATCAAGTTTTGGTTTTGATTATTGATATTAATACAGTGCTATGGGGATAATAATGCTAACCCACCTTTGTAAACTACTTTGAGATCTATGGCTGAAAAGTGCTAGTGATAAGAATTATTGGTGGTGGTATGGTTGTTAGAGCTTTCAATTTTGAAATAAAAGTTAGGAATATACAATGGCAGAAAGGCTATGGGCAAAGGCAAGGATATTATCACCCCTAATATAGCAAGCTCTGATTGGCTGCATTATTCATTTGGCATTAGTGGATCTAGGACATTTCAGAGTTAAGATATTTTGCTGTGGGGACTGTTTAGTGTATGGACTCTACATTGTTTTGTTTGATTAGTACAGTATACTAATTTGTATTTGTAAAAACCAGATATCTTTTCTTAATGTGGTTCAGTAAAGTACTGAGAAGTTTAAAAGCAATTAGATTTTCGAAAAGGGCTGTTCTTGTCAAATCAGGAAACATGAAAAGAAGCCTAAAAATATCAACCTTTTAAAAATGTGCAGAGCTGGCCGTGCAGTGATTCTGTCAGACCCCACCCCCATTACAGCCATCCTTATTCACAATCAGATTTATTTACCATTATTAAAAGTGTTTTAACCTGATGGCAAACCAACTTCTTATTTTTTTGTTTGCAGTGTTGCTATAGCTGTGTTGGACCTAGGATATTAGAGAGACAAGGTGGAGGTGGGAATATCTTTTATTTTTATTTTACAGATGTTGGTCCAATAAAATATATTACCTCCTCCACCTTGTCGTCTTCTTTTTTAGAAGGACCAAATGAATCAGCTGAAGGGGTAAAGTTTAAATGGCTGGTGTCCACCATCAATAAAATCTCAATAGCCCACTAAACAACTGTTAAGAAACATTGGACTAACATTGTGGATACGGAAAGCTAAACACTCTGCTGCTCCAGGGCAGAACACAGTGCAGCTGTGGGAGGGGAAAGCCAGTTTTTCATCCTCGTGTTCCCCCTCTCCCCTCCGCCCCCCGATCCTGTGGCTGACATGGATCAAAGCGGTGCCTAGAACAAATTAGAGCAGCCCAAAGCCTTCTCTAACTTGTGTCTTGTAATGGCTTTCACGGAACCGTTCCGCTGGCAAGAATTGCTGCAATGCAGCATGCTCGGGCCCTGTCTCATCCAGTGCTTAGCCTATCTTTAATGTGCCCCTATTTCAAACAACTCCAGAAATGGTGATGTAGAGATGACTGACTTTACGTCACCTGAAAATTCTCTTATATAAAGAGAGTTCCTGGTTGCCCCTTTGTGGCAGTTCTTCAGCTGCTTTTCTTTGCTTGAGCTGCACAACACATCCAGAAAAGTGTCATAGATCTGGCTTAGAGATTCTAAAACAAGGCTACCATGGTTAATGCAGTAACTAGACATATTTACAGCACAGTGTCCTCTTTTATGGTCAGAAAATAATAAAAACGTTGGAGACCCAGAATATTTGCATCATTTAGAATTGTGATAAGGTTCTACTGTATAGATTCTGGTGTCTGGAGTTTAACACCCCCTACCCCCGCATCCCAGCTAATACTAAGTACAGTTGATCCAGTATCAGACTGTTCCTATTTAATTCTGCTACAACTGGATAGTGGTGAACAGGCAGTAAAATAATACCTTAAAGTCATAGTTTCTCTTTCAAAAGGTGTTTTTCAAAGATCATAACAATTTAAAAAACACTAATGCGCAATACTAATGATCTTGTGATTTTCTTCTCCATAGTTTTATAGCATCTCTTTTCCTGATCTTTCAAATAGGCTGTTCATGCAGTATTAAAGCAACAAAAAGATTTTGCAAGTATGTGTGTTCCATTTTCCAGATCTTATTGATGCAGTGGCCCAATGAAAGTCCTGCCTAACCATCATTTAACGTTTATTCATGTACTGCATCTGCAGTACAAAGACGAATTTCAGATTGTTTCTCAAAAAAAGATAGCACAAAAACTGCTCCTCCTATGCAATTAAATGACACCAAGGGAAATGAAAACTCAAGAGTATCTCTACACAGCCACATACTGCATGATGAACATGTGCACTAAACACTGTGATGAAACTAGATCACACACATTGGACCAGTCATCCGTGGCAGTGACATTTAATAAGAAAAGAGTGATTGTCATGAATAAACTCAGCATAGGCTTTAAATAAATGCCTCCCTCCCACACACCCTTTACCCCTATCAGTTCCACTCCATTTTTATAGAGTTAAAACAAACTTTTAAGAAAGGATGAAACTGGCAGCTGTGTTGAGCAAAGTGTTATTTTAAAAGAATGTTTGCTTTAACTTGGCAATGAACAAAGTGTCGTTAGTGTCATTAAGCGTCTAGGGAACTGCATGATACTAGGAAGGTTATTGTTTTATTTTGTTTGCTTCTCTTGCTTTCAGACTGACAGGCTTGAACAACTAAGTCCTCGCTCTTCCCCATGGGTAACAGCATTTCAAGGTTCTTCCATGGGGCTTTGTCAGTGTTCTTCAAACCTGGCCAGGAGAGGCCACCGCTTGGTGGTGAAAGGATAATTCACAATCCATGACCTCTCTGCTGAAACTGGAAACAAAGAATGCCAGGCGCTATCAATTGTAATGGTGTTTATGGTGTTGTGTGTTCACCAGTCCACAAAGAATTACACTGAGACTGTCCTTGTCATGCGCGCTCCCCAAACAATTATCAGAGGTGGTTTTGGTTGCTGATGAGTTCTAAGCACCTGCGGCTGAAAGACCATCCAATCCTCTGATTTAACCCCTTTGCTGAGTTTGGCCATAAAGTGAATAATCTACAAAGGCACACTTTGTGAGCCAATAGGAGTGCTCCATAGAGCAGTCCGGGGCCCCCTGGGTGGCCTCAAACGGGTTTCAGGGGGTCCACCGAGCAGGGCCAATGTTAGACTCCCTGGGGCCCAAGGCAGAGAGCTGAAGCCCCGGGCCCCGAGCACCACCACCAGGGGCTGAAGCCAAAGCCTGAACAACTTAGCTTCACGGGGGCCCTGTGGCACGGTTCCCGGGCAACTGCCCTGCTTGCTACCCGCTAACACCAGCCCTGGCTTTTATAAGACGAAAACCACTTGTGGCACAGGTGGTCCGTGGAGCTTTTATAGCATTTTGAGGGAGGGCTCAGAAAGAAAAAGGTTGAGAACCCCTACCATAGAGTAAGCTCTTAAAGGTATACATGCACAAATCTCAAGAAGAAGACATGTGAAAAGTGCACATATTTCTCAAGCACTGTTTTCAAATCTACCACCATTATAGCAGAGGAAGTGCTGGCTGACACAGTTTCTGGGAGTAAGTCAATTTCTCAAGCTTCCACCCCTAAATGGGCCTGTGGAACATGGGGAAAGGGATTGAAAATATTCCACATTCACTGTGAGAAAATGTGTGTCCCTTAGAGGGATGGGGAACTCTTCACTATTAAATTTTTTTTTTAAATTAGAGACAAGTTCTCACAACTTTAAAACACTAGTGTCCAAAGTATAACACAACCTTATTTTATGTCATTATGAAATAAGAATCAGTATAATTTCCAGCCCTTCAATTGCTTAATAATACATTTATGGATCCATTGGGAAATGTGTAAAACATAAGAATGGCCATCCTGGGTCAGACAAAGGGTCCATCCAGCCCAGCATCCTGCCTGCTGACAGTGGCCAATGCCACGTGCCCCAGAGGGAGTGAACCTAACAGGCGATCAAATAATCTCTCTCCTGCCATCCATCTCCACCCTCTGACAAACAGAGGCTAGGGACACCATTCCTTACCCATCCTGGCTAATAGCCATGAATGGACTTAACCTCCATGAATTTATCCAGTTCTCTTTTAAACCCTGTTATAGTCCTAGCCTTCACAACCTCCTCAGGCAAGGAGTTCCACAGGTTGACTGTGCACTGTGTGAAGAACAACTTCCTTTTATTTGTTTTAAACCTGCTGCCCATTAATTTCATTTGGTGGCCCCTAGTTCTTATATTATGGGAACAAGTAAATAACTTTTCCTTATTCACTTTCTCCACACCACTCATGATTTTAAATACCTCTATCATATCCCCCCTTAGTCTTCTCTTTTCCAAGCTGAAAAGTCCTAGCCTCTTTAATCTCTCCTCATATGGGACCCATTCCAAACCCCTAAGTGCTGCTACTTCTCACCCAGGTAAAACAAGTACAGAATGTTGAATGTCTGCAACTCTGATAACCCTTTTGCTTGCTCCTGGAAAGTATTTTTCCTTCGCCCCTCCTCTCCACATTCTGCCCCCTCATAACATGCAGTCACATATGAAGAAATTCAAAGTTTCTAGGAGTATGGCAAGGTCATTTAGGAGACCAGGCAGCATATTTGCATATTCCCATAACTGTAAACATTTATTTTATTTTTCCCATTTGTGCAGTGTTGTTCTCCATTCATATTCTAAGTGGGAAAAGCTTTTAGCTGTGACTGGGCCCAGTCCTCAATGGACGGGAATTGAATGTGTCACATGGTATTTATTAATCTAAAAAAGTTGTCTTTCCAAACATATCTAAAAAACATATGGGAGTTATCGGAAGCAAAGCAATTGCAAGTTCATTTGTTATTTCAGCAAGCTCATTCCTTATGATTTCAGTTGTATAATAGATATGGAACTGTTTGCAGGTTGTTTGTAGTCATATATTTTCATTTGGTTTCTTGGGCTAAAGACACGAAAGGCTGAAACATATCATCCCCTTGGAGGAATGGATGATGTTACACAATCTGGAGGGTTTTTTCCCCCTCTCATTCTTTTGTCAGATGGCATGTGATATGCTTCTCAGGCAGTAATTTAAAGGCTGTCAATTCTACTGTGGCCACCAGGGACCAAGTGATCATCTGACTTGCCTCGCTTAGCAGTTGGGGTTCTTAGCTAGTAAAGATGTCGGTCTCTATCTGGGAAAGTAGTGCTAGGTTTAGTGAATCACTGGGCTATGTTGAGTATGAAAGATTTTCAACATTTTCCTCAGAAGCCCTTTACTGGCAATTGCTATGTGATGGCCAGTTGTGTTAGTGACTAGTTGTTTAGTGTTAGTGGGTTTATGAAGTGTTACTTTTACACAAGATTTCTACCGTATAACAGATCTGTAGTCACACCTCAACAAAAGTATATTTTCTATTACCTCAGTCCTTGTCATGGGGGAAGAAGGAAACCCACACATTTTTTTCTCGCAGTTTCCAGTTTTATTTGTATTTTCTTGCTGGTTTATATTTATTAGCAAACAATATACCTCAATAATAATTTTGTAAACTGGAGAACTAACCTCCTTTGAATCTGTGTTGCCTCTTGTCCCTACTGCAAAATGGAGTAAACCTCTCAACACAATCTCCTCACAACTTCTAAGAGCATTCTGAGGGAAAGATTAAATTAATCTATAAATAAATAAAAAATGAGAAATCTGGTTGAACTGGTAGCCATGTTAAATGTTCACCAGCTTATCACATACCTTTGGAGATTTGTTCCAAATTTTTGCAAAGAGGGAACTACTGGGCCCTTACATGAGGCATGTTTTTATAGGCCTGGTCTATATTAGAAAATTAAATCGACTTAGCCTATGTTGCTCAGCAGCGTGAAAAAGCCACATTCCTGAGTGGCGTAATTAAATTGACCTAATCCCCAGTATAAACAGCGCTAGGTTGACAAAATAAATCTTCCATCAATCTAGCTACCACCTTTTGGGGAAGTGGATAACCTATATCGATGGGAGAACCTGCAGCTGCAGTCGTGCCGCTACAGCATTTCAAGTGTAGACTAGCCCATAGCGTAGAAACAATCACCATCGCTCTGAAAAGAGAGAGATGAGTAGCAATTTCTTTTGTGAGACTAACAGAGTACTGTAAAGATGCAACACTTTAAAATCCTTTCCTGTTGCAGATAGTAACTTGTATCTCTGGAACTGGAAACTAAAATGATACAGATCAATATCAGGTATATTGGCTAATCTATTTATTCCTTCCTTCTCACCACATGCTCCCAGGAGTTTAGGCTCCTTAAGTGCCTAGTGGATGAAATGCATCCACCTGGGGTCAGCCTTTTAAGGCCCTTTGTGTGCTATGTACCCGTGTAGAACTCCGTAGGTGACAATGGTGCTGGAAGAATTTTATAGTGGGGCTGCTGAAGGCGTAAACCATGTATTTAGGTTGTCATTACTACTTCAAGGCAGGAGTACAGCAGCACCCTAGTTCCATCACCTATGATAGATGATCTGCTCTTTTCCTAAATAAGAGAGTACAGAAGAGAGCATTAGAACTGAGCCAGGGGAGGGGCCCTTCAATACACACATTCATGGATTCAGTGGCTCAGAACCCTTCATATGGGGCAGCGAGGTGTAACAGCTAAAGTTCCAGCCCAGAAGCATGAATAGTAGCTGTAGAGTAGCTGCACTGCAGCTCCTCAACACACCTGTGGGTTGGAGGAAGAGTGTGGATTCTGAGCCCTGCAGAAACCCTGGTTAGTTGGAATTTGTGTGTGGTGAAGTATATATGTCACGTAACCTGCAAAATCAGACAATTTTTCATTCTCTTTACAGCTGTATCTCTTAGGAATATGATAATGGGATACACCAGTAGTATGGCAGCTTCTAACCTTAATTTGTCAATAGAGTTTACATTATTAGAGGTGGGTCTGATTTATGCTAAATAATATGTTTTTTATGCACAGAGCACTCTAGCATGCATCATCATCACCTGAAGTGCATCGCCATAGGCAGCAAAGGTGAGCTGACAAGTCAGTGCCTTTTATTAGAAATATCTGGTGAAAAATATTTATTGCACGCCCTGTGATGGTTCCTGTTTAAGAAAAATAAATATGGAAAAGTAGAAACTTAGCATGATATATCATATCCCTCCCAACTTATGTGAGACTGCCTTCCTGGGAGACAGTGTGTTTCATTACCTTGTAGTCTTCAGAGCCGTATCTGAAGCAGTTCAGATGTTTCACTGCCTTTTTTAAAGGGTGTCAAAATCCCATATTTTTCACATATTTCAGTGACTTTTATTTTTTTTAAGAGTGTCAAAAATCCCATATTTTCCCCAGAGACTCTACTATGGCAAATGGTGGCCGGCCAAATCTCTTTGTCTGGTCTGTCAACTGTGTTGGGCCTGACATGATATATTTCAGTCATGCTGGTGATTTAAGACCTGAAGAACCATCCTTTAAAGGTGGAACTGAACTCTAGGGGGTAGCATTTTAAGTCAGGCCTTGAGACAGACTAAAAGCATACTATTGCTTAAAAATAGCAGAATGGGAGCCGAATGGCCAAAAGCAGATGTCACGAAACAACAAACATGCTTACAACAGGGAGTCCTGTTTCACTGCTTCCTGAATGAATATGAATATATGTGTGTGTATACACACACACAGCATGAACAGCAGTTGTGCAAAGCTAAACAACAACCAGATAACCAGGATCCTGTTGTCATTAAGTAGACATGAGAGTCCAGGGCCTGAGTTGTTATAACTTCACTGCAACACAAAATTCTCCCATAACATGACATAAAATCCACCAATCTTTAGGAAGGGCACAGGGGAGAGAGATCTCATGATCCTGTTCCACTGAATCTTTTTTAAAAAATTGTTTTACAGATTAGGCTATTCAGTAGTATACTTGCATGATCACTATGGCCTGAATATGTGACTGAATTATCTCTTAGAACTTGACTGCCACATTCACATATTAGCTGAAATGTTGTTATATCAAAACAGCCCCTTAAAGTAATGATAGTCCTCTCTGTACACTGAAGCCCACTACTGACCTATATGTACCGGTAATCTATTTGCCTTTGGTAAAGTACAGGGTGTTTAATGCTGCACAACACAAACACACTCCAAGAAGTGTGCCTCAGCTTAGGACAGGGTTTCTCAAACAGGGGTTGCCGCCTCTGTAGGGAAAGCCCCTGGCGGGCCGGGCCAGTGTGTTTACCTGCCCCGTTCGCAGGTCCGGCCAATCGCGGCTTCCACTGGCCACAGATCGCTGCTCCAGGCCAATGGGAGTTGCCGGGAGCGGCGCAGGCCGAGGGACGTACTGGCCGCCACTTCCAGCAACTCCCTTTGGCCCGGAGCAGCGATCCGCAGCCAGTGGGAGCTGCGATCTGCCGGACCTGCGGACAGGGAAGGTAAACACACTGGCCCGGCCCGCCAGGGGCTTTCCCTACAGAAGTGGCGACCCCTGTTTGAGAAACCCTGTCTTAGGATGAGTAGTGATATTTCTTTTTCATATGTCTGAATTTGCATTTGTAAAGGTTGTTATAATTTGAAAACACCCATTACAAGTAATCTGAATATTTGTTTAGAACTAAATATGTCTGTTGATACATTTGGGTTGAGGCTGCCTTGGGTTTTTTTTTTTTCTGAACTTTGTTGTAATAATATTGGGACTCCCCTATTTGTTACCTTTGAATGCAACAGCTGATAAACAACAACCTAAAAGAAAACACAGAAAAGCTAGAGAGTGAAAATGATCTTGGTTTGAGGTCTCTGACTTGTTCAGTCCAGGGGCAGTGACAAAAAAGTACTAGGGCACTTAAGGACCAGTGATGATTTTAAGTGAATGATCATGGCTACAGACACCGATGGAAGGCGCTGAAATATTTCACTTAGAATTTTGACATTTGATTATCATCTTTATTCCTCCACTTCAGTTGCAAAGTGTGTTAGCCTCTTATGTTTCAAGTACTGTTGCTACCAGGCAATGAAATAATATGAAAGAAGTGTGGAATCCCATCTTTCAAGTGATAAAAAACTTTAATCTCTAAATCTGTGGGTTTCTTTGGAGATTTTAGCTGCTGGAATCACATCACAACAGAAGCGAGGGAGAAAAAGCAAGATGATTGTCAGAATTACGTGATGTTAAGGTCCATTACCTCACAACCTGCCATGGCTAGAAACACTTAGGCATACAAGTGAACAAATCAGTTCAGGAGAGGCAGCCAGTCTGAGAATTGGTCATGGGATAGCGATTAAAAAGAAAAAAGAAATATCACTCTGGAAAAATAAAGTTTCCTGTACATGTTTCCTATGGCCAATGCTATACTGAATGACTATTGTTGGGCAGGCCAAACTTGCAAAAAATGAAAATATTTGACTTCCAGAAGTTAATTTAAAAATCATTATTTCCTGCCAGTCTCGACAGAAAAAAATTACCAGTCAACTCATTATATTTTACAAACCTTAAAGGACTTGATATTCAGAGGTGCTGAGAGAACACAGATTGTATTGACTTCTAGTGGAGCCACGCTCAGGACTTCTGAAAATCAGCCCTCTAGTAAGCAATGTAAAGTGGGTATTCCTATACCCACCTCAAGAGAACTCGCCAGGTTTAACTAATGGACTGGCACAGATACCCTCCTAAGCATTCATTAGCAAGGCTGGAATGCTTGGAACTGAAGAGGGAGGATTTTCTTTCACTGACAGCTGGGCTAACTCAACTGTAGGCCTTAAGACTTTTATATCAGAGCTGGATATTTCCTACTTCTGCAGTTAAGTGTTCTTAATGCTGGGAAACAGCCAGGCCCAAGCATATTGGAAGAGAAGAGAAAGAATGAATGAAAAGAAAAGAAAAAACACAAACCAACCTCCATCCATAAATGCCATTTACTCTACTCAAAAGACACTGACAAACCTTAACAACTTGCAGTAGTGACATTTTCAATCTTTTAATAACAGAAATCAATATTGTGGTCTTTTATTTCATGTATTCCAGTCAACATATTTTTAAAATGTATTTTCTAATATTACACAATATTTATCAGGTGAAAAATATCCAAAAAATTTGTGTTTAAAAAACAAGAAGAAGAATGCTGCTTTTTAAAAAATGTATTGTGTTAGACTGACATCAAAAGTAGTACTGGAACATCTTTGAGAAAGGTAGCTTGCCCTTTAAACTTTTAGGCATTTATGGCCTTAATTGTGCTTTTCACCAAGATTTTGCATATTTAATATTTCCTTTTAGAGCTTTCAGGAATCTCAATTATTAATTCCACTGAGGATTTATAGGTCTTCTGACTATCCCTTAAGTATAAAGATTGTAGACTCATCAAATACTGTTTTCTTCCTTAAAATTTTTACAATTTCTTTTCAAATTGGTTTCTGTAGTTCTAGAGTTAAAAACTGAATATTTATCACTTCATCATTTGGGGATTTTTTCCAAATCTAGGTAATTTCTCCATAATCCTTGTCAAAACTCTATCTTCAATTACTGTTATAAGCTGTAGATAGGTGATCTCTAATTCGCAAAAGCAAATAGCTATATTTAAAATTACCCGGCCAAAAAAATAGCATCTCTCCTAAAGATACCATTTATAAAAGTGAACTGCGCTAAATGGAGAACAGTGTTAACCAGAAGCCTATGAATAAGTAATGGGGTCTAATTTTCCGTTATTACAGTCATCGTTTAAAAATGCATGTCTACCAGGACATTGTAATGATTTTGTATTACTTAGGAAAACTTCTACAGTTCTTTTTTCCCCTCAATTATTTCATTACTTCTTCATTAGATTTGCTCTCCTCTAATGTTTGTGGAGCTTCTGAAAACCAATCTGACAAATGTTTTTGGGTTTTTTTTTAAATTACCCCTGAGACTACCAACACTTTAGATATTTTTCATGCCCCTTTCTTCAAATGCTCTCACCATGTTATGTTTTGGCATCCATAGCAAAACCCATTAGCTGTGACAGGTTAAGATGCCTCTGCAGACTTCACCACAAAGGAACTGAATCAGTGCCAACCATTATTCCTTACAACACACTGCACCATCTAGGAGAAGGCGGCCAAATCTATAACTCTCATCTTAGGGTTTCTGTCCTGTGGGGGCAGCTTCTCTAAAGAACGTACTCAGTTGCATGGTGCACATTTTTCAGCCCTGGATATGCCATGGTTTCAGTTCATTAAGCAGTAGGCAACAAGGGCATTCTTCAGCCATTCTGCAAACCTGTGGTGCATATGTAATTGTTATGGGCTTAGAGAGTACTTGCAGATGAAAGGCACTGTACACTAGTTAAATTAAAATCCATTGATTGTGGAAACTCTGCAATCGATACACACCAACCTGTACTTTCTGCATCTCTGTGTAGTGCTAAACAGTCCTATCTAGTGTTCTAATCAGTGCCCCATAGCTCCATTGACCTCTTGCCTGATGTTACCACCTAAAGTGTGGTGGGATTCTTATTCCATATCAAAAGATACTACATAAGAGAGTTATTCTCCCTTGATATGCACACACAACTTCCATTAGTGTTGTTGAGTGATCTGAATGCAACATCCTAGACCAGAGGTCGGCAACCTGTGGCCCATGGGCCGCATGTGACCCATCAGGGCAATCAGTGGGCCGCGAGACGTTTTGCTGATGCTGACCATCCTCAGGCACGGCCCCCCCACAGCTCCCAGTGGCCACGGTTGGCCATTCCTAGCCAATGGGAGCTGCGGGAAGCGGCGGGCTGCAAGAACATGCTGGCCGCCTCTTCCCGCAGCTCCCAATGGCTGGAAATGGCCAACCGTGGCCACTGGGAGCTGCGGGGGGCCGTGCCTGAGGATGGTCAGCATCAGCAAAATGTCTCACGGCCCACAGATTGCCCTGATGGGCCGCCCACGGGCCACAGGTTGCCCACCACTCTCCTAGATCCTTAAATTGCAAATGTCATAATAAGGTTTGAATTGTACATTGATCCAATAAAGCCATAGAAGTCTATTCTTGTCAAGTGTATATAGGTTCTAATAGCACCCTCATCACCACAGTAGCTGAGAACTTTCCAATAGTTCATTAAGTGACATAACTAGCATATGCCACATTTCCTCCCACTTAGAAATGGGTCATGTGTTCTCACCACTAGGTGTCGGACCTTAGACCATCAACTGCTTTCACTTTGCACACTGAACAGCCATAAGGTGGTAATGACTGATGATCACTATGAGTTTGGACCGGAAATAACCCATGATTCATAATTCACACACTGAAAGCTTTGTTAATATGTTACAATTGCTGTGGATAGAGTTCAATATTGCTTTTCAAAAAATGTTAGGGTTAGAAAGACAAACATTTTGGAAAGTCAGGAGGTGTAGAGTTAAGATTGCATTTCTCAAAGAGACTACCTAAATTACCTGACTCTACCCCTGTAAATTTTGTGCATGTACAGTACTGACAATGTACACCACGGAACATTGTTCTTTATAATTTGTTTCTATATGAACAAAATAGATCTAACTCAACAATATGTCTTTTTGGATTTTAAGAGGAGGGTGCAAAATCAGGTTTCTATTGGAGATTTAGTTGCAAAATTAATTATGGAGCTAATGCCATCTCTCCATAAGAATTAGTAATATTTATAATTTATTATAGGGCTTTTTATCTGTAGATCCCAAAGAACTTTACAAAGGTGGATAATGTTCTTAACCTCACTTGAAAAATGGGAAACTAAGGCATAGAGAGGGTAAGTGAGTTGTCCAAAGTCACACAGTGAGTCAGCGGCAGGGCCAGAAATAGAACTCAGGACCCAAATCCAATTCCCTATCCACTGGACTGTGTTTTGTTTCAAAACCCTTCTTTTCAGTGCCTCCTTTTCAAAGGATTCTTATTTATTTCCTAGCTCAGATCATTCATTCTAAAAAATGACTGATGGATCTATGATGGTGTAGATTTTGTTCCTATTTTCTTCTTTTTATATCAAGTCCTTTGCGCTTTCCCCAATTACGAAGAGAACCTTGTACCTTTAGTTAAGAATTCAGTGCAACTACGCAGTTCTCTGGTTGGTTCTGCCCATGGAAATGCCAGCTGCTGCATAAAAGATGCAATCTCAATCAATTCTAGAAAACATGAGATGTGTCACTTTTTTCTAGTCTGTGCCTTTCCCTGAATAATAAGGAAAAGCTAATTAACATGAGATGGCAAATGAATTGCAGTAACTGCCATTTCACTGATGCCGAGTCCTCTTTAGCATTCTCTTTGCTTCCATTCACTACAATAAATTCAGATTAGATATCGAAACAGCCAGTTGAAAAATACCTTTACTTTTAGTGTTGCATAATTTATATTCTGACGCATCATGTAAGATTCTGATCCAGCATACCCCACAAGACATTGCAGAAATGAAAGGAGTACAGAAATTAAAGTTAGGATATCCTTTGTCCAAACCAAAATTTGGATAAATAGGTGATACATTGGATTTCCTCTTTAAGGAAACTAATTTTTTTTAATTATCCATTCCACTAATATAATTAACTGCCTTCACAACTCTAATTCTAACATCCTTGCATTACTAAAAATCCAGTTAATTTTAATTCCATTTTTCAAGTCTGATAGTGCTCTGTAACCTGCCATAAAGGGATTATTTAGTAGCATTAAAATTATATTGCTAAATTAAGTTCCTGGATCTGGGCCCTGGCATTTTAGGATGGACAAGCCAAGCTGGAGTTCATTAGCATTTTAAGAATTACTCAGTAAGCCTAAACCAAATTAAAAAGGGCCACTTTGTTTTTAATAAAAGACCTTTTTCTTGGCACTCTACTTTCAGCTCTGATCCAAGCTTGATAAATATCTGTAAAGGAAGGAGAAATCATGCTAAAAGAAAGAGGAGTGAAAAATTATTTCCATTGACATTTATAAAGGTTTGTGTTCTCACACAGGAGACTGACACTTTAACAATCCGAGTACATGTTACCAAGAACAAAAGTTCTTATAGGGAAATAAAGTCTGGGGTCTTTTTCTGAAGCTGCCTCCCTGAACTCATCCTATTCAGTGCAATGGATGTTGTTATAGGTGTTAAGCAACACAGTTCCATAGAAGATCTTCACTTGAACATGTGGCTCTAGCCTGAAAAGTGACTATATAAAAATGGCACCTTCTTACTCAGCAGATCTGCTTCCTGTCGTAGCTGCTTATTTTCATGATGAAATCCTGTTGCTCAGATACTTGCGTCGGAGCACTGCTTCTGAGAAATAAGTCCCTAAGGTTGAAGATTTCACACAACCTTCTGAGAACTTGATTCTGAAAAAGAACATAGTGAAGGATGTAGCTATTATAGAGCCGTACATGATACTGCACTATGAGATTGCATCATTTTTATGTTATGCACTATTTATATAATAGGTGAGTTAATGACAGAACACCCTTAGCCATGAATTCCCTTCCATTTGTCAGTTAATTAGATGTACTCTCAGAAAGGTACTGGTGTCTAATGGTCGGAGCAGGTGACTAGGATTTAAGACTCTTGGGTTCTATTGCTCTGACATGGCCTTGAGCAAGTCAATTAAATTCTCTGTGCCTGAGTTCATCGATATAAAATGGGTATAGTGATCTTAACTGCTTCTCAGGAATTATGTGATGCTTAATTCATTAATATTTGTAAAATTTGGTGAGATTCTTCCATTAAAAGCAGTGTGTAATTTCATTTTCTTTCAGCTAATGTTTTTCATTTAAACTGAACACTCAACGTTTTAAATACTAGATATATTTTAAAAATATTCCACTGACATTGCACTGAGTCAGTGGATCTTTCAGGGCCAATACTATGGCAGGAATGCGGATGATTCAGAAAGACTTCAATCACAACTGGCCCATGACTCCTTAAAAATATTGAGTCCATTTTGGCTCAGTAACGCTATCTAAAAGTTTACAAGGTGCGAAGCATGTCTCACAATGGATAAGCCGAGAAATATGTTTGAATATAAAAATGGCTACTTTAAAACTGGCTTCAGTTCAGAAGAAACACTCTGGAAATGAATATGGCAGAAAGACTGTTGCATGCATATTAGCCATTTACAGTGTGTGGAGTGAAGGAAGCTTTTGCTAGCCCAACGCGTTCCTTTAAGGGTGCAGTAGGATGTACCACCTGACTGCCAATTTGCCAACACGCCATCTTTCTGAGAGTCCTTGTGTATAGTATTTAATCATTTTATGTTGGGCGATAAGTGAGCGAACTCCCAGGTCCTACAGCTTATGCTTACAGTTTGTTAAGCCTTTGTGCAGTTTTCTCCTTGTTCTTCAAAAACTGTTGTAGCTGAACAGTGGATTCTGGCCTCCCCATGAACTAAGAGTCATCCTCATTTCCCTTAAAAGACTCTGTGCTGGAGAGAGGCTTATGTGACCCTCTATTTGAGAAATGTTAGCAAGGTGTTAAACTTAGGTGTTCCAGCTTCTCATTCCCCAGCTTCACTGCAAAAGGAACAAATGGTTCCGGCCGACTCCTTGAGTTTTTTTGTTTGCTGCCTGGTCGGGGCTTTCACAGAAAAATGTGCTGAAACCAAACTGGCCATTTTCCCATATCATTTAAATTTAAAAGCCCAAATAGAAAATAATTGTTGGACAGCAGCTTGTCAGTTGGGATGTAGCTAACCCAGTCTGTCTCTAGTGTGCCAGTCAGGATGGCATCTAGGCACAGAGTATAGGAAGTAAAAGTAAAAGTCTCAGCACTGTCTTTCCTTCCCAGTGCTGATGTCTTTGTTCTCCACTCGGTGTTTTCTCCTCCTCTTTATCCTCCATTTTTTTGAGAGGACGTATCTTTGGGAGGTAGAGAACTTGGTAATACCTCACTGCCTCTGCTTGCAGTGTCTTAACTAAACATTTCCCTGAGAGGCACAAGAGGTAGTAGTATTGTTCCAAGATTTCATGGATCTTGATATGCTAGATTCGTCAGTTCAAAATCACTCCAGGATATGACATTACATATTCATGCATGAAATTAGCTGCACTTAAATTAAAAAAAATAGTGTATTTTGAAAATAATAGTAATAATGTATAAAGAAAACTGGGGTATACTCTGATAAGTTCCAGGTTTCTGCATAAAAAATGAAGGGCCTGACTGGTGTGGTGGCCAGAGAATCCGAGTAGTTAAATGTGGAAAATACTCATTCGGCCCTGCTTAATCCATCCCCTGGAAACCAATTCAGAATTATTCCCTAGAGTATGTTCACTAGTGTTTTGCCCAATGCTTTGATCCAGAGGCAATACCCTGTGCTGCTCTCATGCAAGGGGAGCAGATCTGGGCTCTCATGCTAACTCTTCTTCCCAAGGGAGCATTGCAGAGACATTATCGTCAGCCCTTTGGCAGAGGGGGGGAGCCTTGCATCATTCTCAAGCTTACTCGTCTGGCTCCATCTCAGAGCACCGGTAACAGGCTCTCCAGAGAGCTGCCCACAGTCTTCCTCTGGTGGAGTGAAGAGTCACACAAGACATGACTGAGGTTCATGCTGAAGGGTTCAAATAGAGGACTGCGAGAGGACGCCTTTTCCCATCCTACACCACCTCCTCCCTCATAATAATTAATAACACTTTGCCCTATGTGTAACTGACAGCACCTTAAAAACACTAAGTATCTAAGTCCCACAACCCTTCTGTAAAGTAGGTATCAATTAATTATACCACCGCCACTCCCCCTTTAACAGATAGGGAAAGAGAAGTTAGGGTCAAATGTTCAAACTACGATGCCTAAACTCAGGCGCCCTATCCATAGTTAAGCAACAAATGCCCAGCACATCTGAAAATTAGGTCACTTATTTAGTTGCCTAAATATGGATTTAGGCACCTAACTTCAGGCACCGTAGAGTGAATTGCTGACTCTCTGGGTGAAATCCTGACCTCACTAAAGTCAATGGAGAGAGTTGTCATTGTGTTCAGTGGGGCCGGGATTTCATCCTCTGTATCCGTCTCTAACCATTAGAAACACGCCCTCCAAAGGCTTCAGAAAAACCATGAATTTCTAACATTCACCATAGAGCTTAAGTAATCTTCTGCCAAGATACTAGATGATAATAAGAAAAAAACCTGTTCTTTAAAACATTTAAATGTATATGGGCACAGCAGTATTCTTAATTGTTTAATATTCTCTATTTTCTCAGCTTAAAAAAAAAAAAGAAGCCAAATCAAAGTTCCTATGAATGGGAAATGGATATGAGCTGCAATACCTAAGGATTGTGTTATTCCTGAAATAACTATCAAACAGATAGTGCCTGGCTGCTAATTTTCTTTATATGATTTTAAGATGCTGTCTTTTTGACTGGAAGCCAATGTACAGTCTTTTTCCACAAAGTTTTGTCTATATTTGCTGGTTTCCTTTTTTACCGGCTTTATGACGTGACATCTGTCTCCAGCGCTGTTTGCGGGTACCTCACCCACAAGAGCAAACTTCAAGCCCATCTGAGTCCATGTGGTCTGGTGACAAAATCATTTTTGCTGCTGAGTTGAACTTCTGTGTCTGACCTTTTGCTCTTGGACATGGAAGTTTATTGACTTTATTTCTTAGCAATAGTTACTAGCAGGGCCCTCTTTTCGCCAATCAATCCATATCATTTTGCAAGAAACAGAGCGTGCTGTTGTTGAGATTGATTTACACATTATTTACCTTTTTCTGCCCAGTTTAAATTGGTCAGCCTGATCCTATTCAAGATAAAAATCATCATGTCTCAAATTACTTACTCAATAAACTGTGGGTTCGTCTATTATTAGTGTTCATTAGTGTTATAATACAGCATGGAAATTTAGAGCAAATTATCTACATATGCAAGCTGCTGGGCTCATCTGCAGTTAATCATAAGCATACTGTTCAGGTGGGCAGAGGATTTTGCAATAATGTTTCCAGGAAGAATTTGTGGGAGAACTTATCCTTGGTTTGGTTTGGTTTTTTTCTCCTTAACCTGGTTCTCCCAAATGAATGTTTTATCTGAGACACATTACAAAAAAGAATCACCGCTCAAATTAAAATAGCTTTTAATGCTGCCAATTGCAGGGCCCCAAATCTTTATCACCGTAAGTAATGAATGGAAGTTCCATGTTAGTACTACCCCCGCACCCTCCCCTACTTACTTTATCTGGTTCTCTGCTCAACTGTTGCTCTTTAATAAAGGGCTGCCTCTGCCCTTTATACAGTAATGCGATGGGACGCACTCTCTCACGTATTATCAGATGATGACACAACACCATGAGTTATCACTTCCCGTCACCATTATTTCCTAAGAAAACGATAGCTTCCAGTTACCGTAGGCTGGTTGAGATTGCATGGATGCTAATGTCGGTTAAAAGTGAGGGATTTCCTGATAATTACTGGTTTGTCTGGCACAACAAGATGCGTATGAGGTAGGTTTAATGTAAGAAATCATTAGAAAATAGTTTTGGCTTTCTGAAATTAACAAACAGCCATTCCTCCTCTTTAAATATCCTGGTGTGTTTGCGATGTTGGTGAAAGGTGCTGTAGACTGATTCACAAAATAAGCACAGCACAGGGAGTCATTCCGGCCTGGACTGGGCCACTCAGATCCCTGCATTGCCAGCAGGCCTGGTCTAGTCCCTTTCCTCCTGTGGCCATAAGGAATTGCTGACTGCAGCTCCCAAGTCTTGTGAAGCTGCTGTGCTAAACTAGCTTATTGCACACAAATCTGGCCGACTTTAGGAGCCCCTCCACCTGCTGGTGCCAGGAACCCTCAGACACAGCTGCTCTTTGGTTCTTCTAGCCCTTCCACTTTCAAAAGTCAGTGTAGCGATTCCTCTTTGGCCTATGGCCCTGTTCCCTCCTGCACTGGCCAGCAGAGCTGTCCTTGCACAAGGAGAGTGTGTGATATACAGGGATCCTAGTTAAAAAAAAATTATCTGCTAAAAAAAACCATAAAAATCTGTGGTTTTCCAGTGAAAATGAAACACTTAACTTTAGTTTCCCTAGCCACAGTACATAGAGGTATCAGTTGAACACAATGTTTTATTGATATATTTACAATTTTTAAGAAAGTTCAAAGCTTACCAGTGCCATCAATCATTATAATAAAATAAAATTAATAGAATTGCAATTTGTATTTCTTATGTATACCAAATACTTCTACGTCTGTATTCTATATTTTCAGAAAATTGTTTTTGTTTTTTAAATGCACAAAAATGCTGGAATGATCCAGTCATAGTGCATTGTTTCTTTACTGTTGTCGATGGCCCTGCTGTTTCAGCCTCTTGTTTTCATTTCTTTTCATTCAGTTTATGTTTAGCTCTTTCTATGTGTTCTACAGTTGTCTGCCTTTGAACTTAATCTACAGCCTTTCTGCATACAATCCAGAACAGCACATTACCATCAATGTGAAATTTGGCCTCACCAAACTCAGTGACACGGTCTTTAGACATGATTTTTAAAGTTTTCAGTATCTTTACAGAACTTCAGTCTGGAGGCTGACGTGAAATTTGAGATGCATTAAAACATGAACCCCTATACGCTGTTGAGTAACCTCTGTATGCCGGAAGCAGTTAATTGGAGTATGTTGAGCTATGTAAATTTAAAGCGCATTCAAAAATCAACCACAAGAGGGGGAGGTTGCACGCATTGAATAAGTGACACTCTCCTTTCAGTCAAATTTAGTTAATAGTTAATATATGTTTTTATTTTTTCACAAAATGTAAAAACTAAAGATTCTCTGCAAAAACGCACCTTCTGCATTTTTCCGTGGCAAACGGATTTCTAGGATCCCTGGGGATGTATCCCAGGATGGCATGACAGCTACTGTCTGCCCAAGGTCTCTGGAGACATTGAGAATGTCTGGAGCACTGATACTTCCAGGAGCTCCTCCTGGGCTGGTGAGCTTCTGCCTAAAGCTTCAACTGACACCTAAGTGTAAATAATGGAAAATCTCGACACAGCACCTCTTTATAAGAGCTCAGCCTAAGGTGCAGAGGTTTCCAAAGAAGAGTCTTGCTGCACTGTTAATATAGCCAGACACCAGACCCAGCAACACTGTAAAATTTTCCACATGCAGCTGTCCTCCGCAGTGACATAGCCACCAACACTCATTGGCTCCTTTTGTTGCTGTGAAGAAATAGGAATACAGGCAGTAGCAAGGCCTAGGAGAAATGGTAAGAATGGAGTTTAAAGCAAATATGTGAGTTAACAAGTACCATGAACCAGTAATCAAGATGATGAGGCAGCTTGATATGCTTAGGAACAGTCTAGAGACTCAATGTGTGATCACACATGGCGTATATGTCAGAAATGTTTGGCTGCCTTTGCAGTAATGTGAAGTTAAAATGTACTGGTCTCTAGCAGAAGAGGTTTGGGTTTTGGTGGCTAGTATCTCTGCCTCCTCCTCTAAGTCTAAAGCATTCAGAGAGATTTTAGAATTTGTTTTCAATTATGATGATTAATATTTGTATTGTGGTAACATCTTGAGGCCCCATGAGGAGCAAAACTGCATTGTGCTAGGCGCTGTACAAACTACATGAAAGACAGTCGCTACCTCAGACCCTGTAAATCAGCTGGACAGTAACAGGCAGAAGACTTACCAAATAAAATAAAAAAATAAAAATAAAATCTCAGGTGCATATCTCATTCATTACTGGTTCGGTTTATAATTTAATTCCAATCCTCTTTCACGGTCTCTCTGGCCTGTGCCTCAGCCAGCATGCTGTGTAACAGACCCACCAGGGCTCACCCATCTTCCACTCAGCCCAATCCACCCCAGCAGGTCAACTTCAGTGAGAGAGAGAGGGTTATTTCTCCTTCCTTGCTGCAGTCTTTACTGTCAACTCCAGCTGCTCTCCCCACATGTAAGAGTAGGTGGGGGAGGCTTCTAACTTCTCGGAGGGGGGGGGGCGGGAAGAGGAAGGGGGGTTGTCTCTGGGTCAGGAGCTGGGTTCATTATGCTCTGTCCTGCCCTTCTGCAGTCCTTCCTTCTTGGGAAGGGGTATGTAGGAAGATTCCTACCTTCATTCTTGGGTCTCCCTGGGTCAGAAGCAGAGGGTCAACATGGACTCTTCTGCTCTGCTACAGTCCTTGCTGGGTGGCTTAGCCTCTTGCTTTCCCTCCTTCCCGTGGGTGGATGAGTGGGGGGACTCCTACATTTATTCTGCGGGCTTCCCATGTCAGGGACAAGAGCCAGTGTGGCCTTTCCTGCCCCTCTGCAGTCCCTGTTGGCAACTCCAGCTGCCCCCCACCACCACCATGGAGAGCCTTTCTGTGTCAAAGAGATGCCCTGCGTGAAATATTTCATTCTTCAAAGAATAGGGAGTATATTGATGGCAGAACACCAAGTCAGTTAGCTTTATCTCTGAGCTTCTCACATGCAAACACTGTGATTTTGTATTTCATCAAGAGACCTTTTCCCCCCTCCACACATTCCATTGCATTGTTTGTTTGAATCTTGTTTGGTGAGGCTGGCTGCAGGGGGGGCTACACTGGGGTCAAGGGGTTGGACCTCTTTCTTCATTTAATGTACTGAGTTTAAGCTGAGGGAAGCAATCTGTTATGCAGTTTATTTGGTAACACAGATGGAAGTCCTCAGCTCCAAGCCCCTTCACCAACCCACACACACATGCCGGTACACCTGGATAACAGCTCTACCTGTTTACAAATTACCCCAATTTTCTGCTTGATTCAGCAGTAACTGCTTACCCTCCCCCGTGATGTAATTAGGCCTTCAGAGTTCATGTGCCTATTATGCTCTCTCCTGTGTTTTGCTTTTTTTTTTCTGTAGCAGTAATCATATATATATATATCTGTGTGTGTATTAAAATTTCATATCAATTGTTCAGCTAAATTATGCACAGTGGGCCATGCTAGCCAGCCATTAACATAAAGTATGCTAAACAACGTGTTTTCTTTCTGATAATTATACTCTAAAGCATCAACTGCTTATTCGAGTGAATTTTACCTTCTAGTTTTTTCTTATTTCTTCAAACTTTTAGCTGTCTTCATGGCAGTTGACACAGGCCAAGTGCTCCTTCTGCTGTTGGGTGAGCTAGCCTAATTATCTTTCCTTGTTGTTGTCAGAACTTACCACTGCCTAATAGCTAGCCACTCTGTGTTGAAACGAAACAGAAAGGCCCGGCTAAGGTGATTGTTTTCTAATCACATAAAGATCCTTCCACCAGCTGAAACAAAATTAGCAGTGCCTTACCCAGGCAAGGGGTTGAC
Source organism: Mauremys reevesii (assembly GCF_016161935.1). NCBI lineage: Eukaryota > Metazoa > Chordata > Testudines > Geoemydidae > Mauremys > Mauremys reevesii. Next base: position 32,503,560 of record NC_052638.1, read on the forward strand.
TGCATGCGGCCTCCAAATATGCATGAGTTATAAATTTAGTGCCTGGGTGGTGTTGGTGGCCTTGATATAAGGATGTCAGGCTAGATAATCTGGTGGTCACTTTTGGCCTTGAACTCTGTGACTCTATAATTCTACGATATGGCTGTAGGAGGTTCTGTTATGAAATAGGCTGAGTCCTCATGTTCCCGCAGTTATAGGTCTCTCTCCCCTCCTAACTGAAATCTTTAACTTTGCTTCCTCAAGTTTTACTGAGGAAGTTCCATAAAAATCAAAACAGTTAAGCAAAAAAAGCAAAATTACAGACGAATTTTGCAGACTAGAGGGGACTGGCTCAGGTTTGGATAAGTATCCAACTGCTTGAACATATGGGCCATCAGGATTAACTACACAGGTGCACTCATAATGGTAGCTTTATAAATGAAGTAAATATTGTCTAAATAGAATTATCTTTGTTTCACAGGATATATCACAGACTTGGGTGTACATGAATATAATATTTAGGATTTTTTTAACAGTATATTACTTATCTGGTCGTACTGCCCATCGTGTAACTATATACTTTGATACGATCCAAGCTGCTTTTAAAATCTCATTTTACTTTCCTAGCTAAAAATAGCCATAGTAATTCTTTGGAAATTTGCTTAAAGCAATGGGTTAGATTCTTCCCTAGATAGGAGTGAGTAACAGCCCTAAGAAACTAGAATATTCGGTTTCTTACTTTGCCCACAAACTCAAAACAGAGAACATCCTTGATTTTTTTTTCAAATAAAGTAGTGGGTGAGCTAATGGAAATGTTGTTCTATAAAAATTACTCTCTAGAGCAGTAGATCGTGAGAGGGAGTCAATGGGAGTTGAGGGTACTCAGCACCTCATAACAATGGCTCTTAAGTTCCACATCTCAGCGGGATCTCTAGATGGAAAAATCTCCTTTTAGATCCCAATATGCTACACTGAGTCTGGTAGCATCTCACTCAGCATCTGGTAGCATGTAACTCAGCATCTCACAGCATTGGGCCTTTAGTGAGTATTCATTTGGTTGGAGGGGGTAGAACAAACATAACAATATACTGTAAATTGGAAATGCTGTGATCAAACAAGCATAATTTTTTAAAGAAGAGAGAGACCGACCCAAACTTTTGCCTTTTTGAATAGGCATATTTCAGCGTGTTTCATGTATATTAGTATAAGATATACTTGGGGGATACCTTGAATGTCCTTGTTTTTCATGTATATGACTAAAATATTTTTAGTATTCCATTTATAAATGTATATTGAGGTTTAGTTTTCTCCAGGGAGAACAAACAATTTGTAGGTTGCAGGGACATAAAGCTGACTCTCACTACCCAAGAAAACAATGTGGGAGTGAATTTTAAATATCTAAAATTGTGTCAGAGTGTGCATGCAGAGCCAATTCTTTTCTTGTGAAACTTTAGATTAATTAGTTTTATAATTTGCACAGTAAGGTAATGTGAATATGTTGCTACTGCTTGACTTTTTGCCTAATCCTTTGAGTGGATATATAATCTTCTTTATATATATATATTAAAATTAAACCAACTTGGAAGATAAGAATAATTAATCTAATTATATGCCAATCACTTTAATTTCTTTAATGTTTTATATTAAAAAAAAGCCAACTTTACAAATTGGTTTAGGTTGGGAAACCCTTTTAGAGGATTTTGTGTTTCATCGGTAAGTGCAATTTAAAGGATACACACTCTGGAAGTGCTACATTAAGTTTACAGTTATGCAAATGGGAACAGTTAATCCGGGAGCTCTGGTGACCAGATTTTCAAGGTGTGCTTCGTGAATTTGCAGCTTGCATTTAGGAAGTGAGATTTGCCAGTAAGAAAAGATGAACAAGTAAACAGCTGTAGGTTACCCTAGCCATACAGTATGTGGTGCTGTGAACGACTGCTATCTGGGATGTGTTATACCTGCTATCTAAGCCAAACTAATAAAAGGAGTGCATTTTTCTACTTTGTATTAGATAGTGTTTATGTGTGCCAGTAGAAATAACTGCCAGGGATGGATATATGCAAAAAAAAACCTGTGTGACTAGGTGCACCTCTAAGTATATATGACATAAATGCGAGATTATATATCAGTTGAGCTCTATATAGTTTGTGTGTGTGCTTGACATACAGACACAGTGCAGATTGTTCAGTTTACTATGGAAAATGGAAAATCTGTAAGGAACATCACAAACACTGGTAATTCAGGCCTCTTCATCCTGTCATTGTCAGCTATTTTTGTCAGATATCCAGAGGTACGTTGTATTCCTTGGCATTTAGCAGGACTTTTTAAAGATTATGTGTGCCTCATCCTTTGTCTGGGGAATAAGCAGTTTCAAGCTGACTTCTTGGCTCCTTTCCTACAATCTACCATTCCCTATCATATGACTTTGCCTTCTGCTTTTTCTTTGTTGGTTTACTGAAGGAAATGAAAGTACTGATCACAAACAGTAGAATTAAAAATAGCATCTAACAGCTTAGCTCAAGTCATAAAAATAGGCCAACTTGCAGTTCATCCTGTCAAATACGGAGGGAACCCTAGTCAGGTATCATCTGTTAAAACCACATACTGAGTTGTACCACTATTGTTTTTCTGTTTCCAAAATCCTTTCCTTATGTTTGGGTAACATAATAATTGAATCAAATCAAGTTGTTTTTCATTACACACGTTTTGCCACTCAGCTCTCAGAAGAGGTCATTGGTTTTGGAGACTTAATTTCCCTTTGCTTTGCTATTTCATTTCATTTACATTTCATTGCTTTAAAAAAAGGTAATGGGAGTTGTAGGGAACCTTTAGATGGATAGATACATACATGTACATTTTGATAGTCTCTGCATGTAACATTTCCATGTGTCTTATCCATTTTGGTGGTATGGTCACAGTCTATTTATTAGTCATAGTGATGACCTCGCATTTCCTAGTCTCATGCTATTGGAAACTGGGCAACTTGCTTGTCTGATGGAGACCTTTGAAAGAAAATGAATGTCCACTTTTTCAAACTGGGGTGTGTGATGCTGCAGTCTTTATTAGGGAAAGGGGGTGAGGGAGGGAGGTGTTAAGTGGGCTTAAAATGAAGAAGTTGGTAGTAGTCTATGCTCAGATGCTTAGAAAACCACATCTTCAAAGGGAACTTAGTACAAACATTTTGTTTCTGATTTTTCTCCCATAATGGGTGCAGCATTATAAACACGAATGACCCAATATGTATAATTATATGGAGGATACCAAGAGTAACTTTGGAGTCTGATTCTGGCGGGTGTTATCCAGAGGCCTACTGCAGAAAACATACTCAGCAATGGGAACATGAGCTAATGGTGGTTGTCCCATTCTAGCTCCTTCCAAAACATACAAAGGGGACACCCTATAGGTCTTCCTCAGCAGCAGGTGCAAAGGGCTGTTGCATATTAAGGCTTATTGCTCACGAGTTATGGTCTGCATATTTTTGCACCTAGGACCACTTATGAAGCAATGGCTTCAAAACAGAATGCTGTGGTAATTTTTTTCTGCTTTTGCTAGGAATTGTCTGTTCGGAGCTGGGGTCTGCAGTGAGTTGAGATGAGGGACTTTGAGTAGGGCTGTAGATGGCATGTGTCTGAATACAGACACATGCCAGCACAGAATTTTGGAACATAAATATTCATCTAGTCTGAGGACATGTTGCATATTTCCGTAATTTGTCTCATGAGGTGTTGACTTGGCAAAAACAAGATCTAACAACCTGTAAAAACTACTATGGGGGTGGCTCATGAAAGGGCACTGCTACTGTTCTGCATGTAATAGTTATGGTGGTGGCTCACATCTATGGAAAAGTTCTATAACGTTTTTTGTAGGACATGATAACCTTTATATAGGTGAGGGTGTTTCAACAATTGTAATGAATTAATAGAATTTTAGAGGATGATTTAAAAACAAAACCTGTATAACTAATATGGTTATTCAGTTATCTAGGTTTTAGGGTGTTTTCTTTGGAACCACATTAAAGTCCATCTCTATTAAATTCTATGGGATTTTTCCAGAAGAGTACAGTGTATGTATTAGGTCTGCCTATGGTAATCTTATGTTTGTTTGTGTCACCCTGGCTGAACCCAGCATGGGGTTGAATTGCAGCAGAAATCAATGAAATAGCATTAGGATGCAATTGTCACAAATTATCAGAGAAGAACGAAGACAACTGTAATTCACTAGCTGTACCACTTGCTTTCACTAAGCATTAGTTTAGTGTGTTACCAATTTCAAGGCACTTTCTCTGCAAATACTTGGTCCATAAAGACCATTATTATTGTCATCCTAAAATTTGTGGAATTTAACCTAAACAAATTCCTCAAAGCTTGCACTTAGTTCTGATTTGATCCATTATATCTTCCCCCAACTTTGATGGTATTTCATCGTGCTGTGAGATTCAAGTTTTCTACTATACATATGGTATGACCCACAAAGAAAGCTGGAGATTTGTAGGACCACTGTACTCTTTGAGTTTAGGCAGTCAATGTTTGTGTGTCCTCTTTTGTTCACAGTATATGACGTGACAAGGTCACCGGTGGATTTTACATAGCAGCCTTTTTGTATTCTACTGCATTAGTAGCAGTCATCAGTAACTAAGATTTTGTTGCATTTGAATAAGCCATAACTGAGGTCAAAATATCACTGACAATCCAGCAGTCTTTTTCACCGTCAACTCTTTACGTTTTACCTCTTATGTTCTTCTCACAAGTATTAAAATTACCAGAAGAAATACAAAATGAGAATAAAATATACCATTTTATATCTAAATGTTACCTCTTTAGAAAACATATTTTTTCTGTCAAAACATGAGTTATGTCTCTAAACAGTTATACATAACAATCTCAGTAATTGTCTCCCTTACACGATACACTGTTTGTATTGTGTCATTAATGCAAAAATAGGGCTAGATAGCTCAGGGGATTGGTTCTGTCTTTCACTTCTTGGCTATCAATTCAGTCCCTGCTTGTGCCAGCAATGATTTATAGCGATGATCATCTGAGGGTTTGAGGGCTTGTGTGAAATGAGTAGGTGGCATCAACTGCTTAGTGGCAAGGCATCCATATCACACCAACCACCGTCACAACTGGCACCTTTGTCAGTGGTTTCATTAGAGGTGCCAAGGGCTGAATGAGCACTGAGGCAGAAATATTCTCTAGGCTAGGACAGGGCAGAGGCCCTTTGGGGATGTGTTTGTGTATTAGCAACCATTGACCCTGCCTGTGCTGTACATAAAGGCCTTAATTCTCCAGGACTACAAATTCAGACCTTTCATGAGCAATACATTCTCTTACTAAAAAGTTAAAATTAATAAAAGTAAAGCAAAATGTGTTATATCTGATTACAAGCTGTAACTGCAGAGGAATTATATGGAGTAAACAAAATCATACAGGCAGGAGGAATACTGGTACAGGGGTCATGTTCCAGGGACGGTAATTGAACACAAGTATGCTGTGGTTCAGGGAATAATATTTGATGGTTTGTATTGAAGAAGGGCTTAAGAATCATAGGTAAGGGAAAGTAGATGGGATTTGCAAAGAGTCAGGTGGAGCTAGAGAAACCAGGAAACTATTCTATCTGATAGAGGCATTGTGGCTGTAGGATATCGCTATGAAGAGACCAGGAGAAGGGACCTACGGAAGTATGGGACTAACACACTGGAGAAAAGGAAAAAATGAAAAGTCTGATAGTTTGGGGGGAAATCCAGGGAGTCCGTCCTCGTCCCATAAAAGACGATTCCCTTCAATGTAAGCAAGGTTGGGGCCCAGGCAGAACCTTGAACATTTTGTTCTGGACTCTGCAATGGATACAAGAAGTCAGTTACTGGAAGTTATGTTGGATCCTGGAAGTGATGAGGTTGAGGGAGGGTGAAAGTCAGGAAAGAATTAAATGGATATATAGACGTGGATAACATCTGCATAGGAGTGATAGCAAAGGTTGACAGTTGACTGATATAGGTAAGAAAAAAGCTATAGAGAAGAGGAAGGAGCCAAGAACTATCAGTGGAGAAATCTAGCAACATCCATTGCCAAAAGGATTGGAAAGGCAGGAACAAAATTCAAAAACCAGTACAATTCCATTAGTTTGTGCTAGACATTTGAAAAGGTGAATGTGATCTCAAAAGTATCATGCAATATAATGTCTGGCAGGTTTCCACACAAAACTCACTACACCTTTGTCAGTTACATAAAGGATGCATATATAGGCAACTTCTTTTCCTTATTTTCTTTCACTTATTTTACTCCTTCCTATCCATGAAGAACTTGTATGATCATAGGACAGCTTGGTAATAACAATGCTCCAATAACAGCGTTCCTGCTGGGTTAATGAGTACACATGCTTTCACCAAGGAAAATGTCTTTTTAAGACCTCAATTTCAACATTTTAACTTGCTTAATTATAAAACATATAGTGGAGGAGTAGACAACCACCAGCTTACACAAACACAAAAAGGTTTAACAATTTCCAGATGCAAATATTTTAGGCACCAAAGCTGTGTGTAGGTAACAAATTAGCCTGAGAGCCACAAATTTATAATTCATGGCATAAGTGATGAATGTCTTTTCACAGACCAGATGCAAGTAACCAGAGTTCTATGTTCCTGGAGCCTTGCATGGTAATAGTTTCCTTAAGCACCCTGCTAAGATTTAGGAAATTAGTCAACCAGGATCATATTTAGGTTGAGCTAATGTTGGACAGCTGAATTTACCCAGCATTATCTGTGGGCATAATTGGTGACAACTGTTTTTCAGACCAGCTGTGCAGGTCACAAAAGGATAATAATGGGGGCCCAGGCTTGTCATGTCAGATTGATAAATGTTTATGGCATAACATGACTTGAGGAGCTTGTTTTAACCAGGTACAGATTTGGGATTGTTTTAAGAAGGTGGTTAGCACACCAAAGAGTAACATAATCTGTAACTTACACATCATTTGTACTTGGCGTGGGTTGGTGTAACTTACATGCAAAGGAGAGAAGAGTGTAGTTGTAACAGGAAAAAGCACTGAAGAGGAAGGTGTAAGATAAGGTTGTCCCACCACACACACTTTATTTTACACCTGTCTGTTATCTGCTTTTCCGCTACGTACTCACCTCTCCATTATTTTGGTGTGTAAGCTAAATCAACATCAAACTTGTTTTACCATGAATACATCTCTGAACTTGGCCCTGGATCTTTAAAGTACAATGTTTAGAAAAATGGTATTGTTTCTTTTCTTAAGTCTAATTTATTTAAATGGCTGTCACAGTAATTTTGACACATATTTCTTTTAAACAGTCCATCAAGTCACAGGAGAGGCCTTTGCCCTTTATTTTATCTGTGCATATTTATGCATATATTATCTGGAGAAAATAGCATTTGAAATTAATGTGAAATGTATTTAAATTTAATTCACTGCTCATAAACAAGTAAGTGGGAGGAAACACAACTTCAGTTGCAAGAAACAGGTTTCAGCCTCAATCTATATTGGATTGTTGCAATTTCTTGCTGTCTTTAAACTGTCATTTACATATTTTAATGTATGTGCTATAATACATATTAGATTTCCGTAAATAAATGTTATTAACTACATTGCCAACTAAATATGCTTAATTATTTTACCTAGTTTAACATAATAAGGATTAACATACGGATTAACACAGGAAATAAACTAAAAGTAAAATAATGTTTCTGTTGACGGTTCTGACTGTAATACAGGTCTGGGTTTAGTCACAACCCTGTCTAATTTCTTTCTTTTTTAAAAAATTAGCAAGAATGATCTCTGCTCTGGCTCGTATTCTTGAATTTTATAGGATTCCATCTGTAGCAATGGCTAAAAATAGTTCTGGAAAACACAGCATACTGCAATGCTAATTCTGCCAACGCCACAGCCAGTGAAGATTGGCACAAGTTTCATGTGCATTCTCCTTTTTTGTTCCACTTTTGGCCTGGTGGCTGTTCATCTCTGAGAGTCTTGGAAAAACAGAGAGATTATCTAACAGAGAAATCTCTACCTACTGATGCCACTGAGTAGCTGGAAGGTGAAATTTACACTCAATATGCAGTGAGCAGGGTGCAGATGGGGGGAAGTGTCCCCTCCCCCTGCCCCTTTTTTTTTTTGCTTCTCAAACTTGTGGGTAATGCAGTTTGATTGTTCTTTGCATCTAGCATATTGGTTTCGTTTGTGACAAATGTGTGTTCATTTATGATCTCAAGCAAAAAAAGAGGCAAATTATTAATGCATGAATCTTACCTACAGTAGGTCTTATCCTGCAACCTCTACTTCCACAAGTGTTTTACTTTCCTGCTAGTCCAATTGATATTAGTGAGGCTACTTGAGTGTTGCATGATCAGCTCATTGTTGGTACATAGAAGTGTACACTCACACACACACGCATATGCACAAGCCATCTAAAACGGATCAGCAGAAGGGTTAAGGAGCTTCTTATTATCTGAGCAGTTGGTGTGCTTACCAGTTCAACTCCAGTCAATGGAATGGAATGAAATCATCAACAGTCATCAGTAGATTTTCTGCACTATCTGTATCTGTGGAGAAAATTCATCTTTTTGCAGGCACCGATGCAGCTGGTAGCACTAGCCATCTTGTATTTGTTAATTTTATTTTGGAGACTGTAGGTTACATTATCTTGCTTTTGTCCACTCAGCACAGGCTTTTCATTTGCAACCTGAATCCTATCAAAGTTAACAGAAAAGATCACTCAGATTATTTCTACTGAACTTTCAAAACTGGATTTTTTTTTAATCTCAAAATATGAAACATTTCCAGCCCATCGGGGGGAAAAAAACAAACAGAAAGTTGCATGGTTTTCTATTAAAATTTACAGTCGATTATTTTTGAATTCCCATTTCCGTAATTGAAAAAATCACTGTGTTCCAGCTTACTCCATTATTCTGCATTTAACATGCTTTATTGTGAGGCAAAAGAGCTAAACAATGTTACTTGAACTTTGTTTAAATATAAAGGGAACGGTGCATCTGCTAGGGAACACAAGCCCTTTCAAAGTTTAGGACACTCACCAGTGCCATACAGCATAAATCACAGTGCAAACTGTGTGATTATACCCTGCAGGGAAATAGACTGTGTGTTTATGGGGCTCTTCACCAAGCACTTAGGAATAATCTGATATAAAGCAGCAGGGGAGGAGAGTAATGACAACTTCAAATTAGTTTAATGAATGTTTACATTTAAAAAAAGGCTTTTCTACAAACCTGAAAACACAAAGTGACAGTTTCCTCTCCAGACAAAAAAGCTTTACCTTTCCTTAAAGGACCTGTCCTGGGAAGGCCTGTGTAAAATTAACTCTTTCAGTACCATTGATCAGAGCGCACCGTTCTCTATATTCACTCTTGTTTCGCTGCCATTATGGTGAGGCTTACTAGCACTTCCATTATAAACACTGATTTCTGGTTGGTAGCTCGTCTGTTTTAAATCTCTTTGGGCTCAATGCAGAAAAAATAGGTCTGAGAATTCCATTCTCACAAAAGTGCAAAGATCTCTTCAATATCAGTTTCTGTGCCTTGGGTGGAACAAGAATTTCATGTGTCTTTGGCCATATTGGGTCAAGAGGCTAACATGTCGGAATAGAGATGCCCTTCTCATTTCAAACATTTTTTTTTAACTTTTATGATATATAAAGGGGAAAAAAAAGCAGAACTGTTTCTGTTTTTCCTTCATTTTTTAGGTAAATAAAGCTTAATTTTGCAAAATGCACACGTACGCACGAGGGAAAATGCAATCAGCGTCTTATGTATATTGAACTTTGGTGTAGTTAGAAAAAAAATCATAGTTTTGCAACAGCTGTGATCTTTCTGTTTGAGAAATTACTGAGCATTTTGGCTGCTGTCTTGCAATGTTTTTCATTACTGCATAATATGTTTATTATGCATTACTAAACCTCATTTTGCAGGAAATACATCGTGACCATTTCAAACCGTATCAGGTGGAAACTCAGTTTACAGCTTCCCATCCCAGATGCAAAATTTTCTATGAGGTATTATGTAAATCAGCAAGCCATTTTTAAAAATGAAGTTTTTTTTCCCCCTTAAGCAAAATTGCTATTTTTGTAGCCAAGGTCTAGGTTACAAATACAAGCTTTAAAGTAGAATAGATAAAATCTTCCAGTGTTTTGAAAAATCACCAGAAAACATCATAATCTTGCTCATTATCTTTCTGTGCAGTGTTGCTACATAGGATTGTTACCATATAAAGTCTCATTGAAATGTCTTTGGTGTTCATCAGAAGGTGTGAGAAATTAATAAGGCATCTTTGAAGGTGTATACATATTTCTTATGTAGCCAGAATAAACACTTAGGAAGCCCTGATTTTAAGATCTCATTTGTCTAGTGCCATACTTCCTTGGCACTGACAATATAGCAGTAGTCTTCTTCAAGCCTTAATACAGCATACATCTCTCGGCAAGGGTACAGTGTAAGACCCCCACATAAAACAGAATAAAATATTTTTGTGTATATTTCTCTGACACATACATGATCTATGATCTGAATTCTTCCTGGGTATTTCAGATGCCCTTGAGATCAGGATGAAGCAGTGACTTAGCACAATATGTTGCTGGAAAGCAGATCCTACACAATTCTCCAGAAATAAGAAAATCCACACAGCACAGGTCAAGTGGAAATCCCAACAGGTCTCACAGCACCTTCTCAGTTTGTCATACACAAGACGGGAGGAGATGGAACATGGAATTTATTTTGAATGGACCAGTGATTATAAAAGGCCCAATTCTTAAATGCTTACATTGTGTACTACTTCACTTCACAAGTAACCTCTTTGAAATCAACAGAACTTCTTCTTGAGTAAGGTATTATTGTTGTGTGTAAGGATATCAGAATCTGTTCCATACTTGTGAAAACAAATTCATTTCAAAATTGGTATTAAAAGATCCTAGATCATGGTAAATTGAGCATGATTATGGAAGGTGCTCAGGTACCATGGTGCCAAATGTGGCATAAGAGTCTGAATGGATTAGAACAGAATTTAGACTTTTTGCATAGTGGGGAGGGGTTATGACATGATTTGCTCTTGTACCCCTCATTTGATACTTCTAGGTTTTGTCCATGTTTCCAGTATAATTGAAACTGTGCTTGCAACAACTAAATTTAAATGCAGTCATATAGTCCTAGACTGTAAGGCAAGAAGAAATCAGCAGATAATCTAGTCTGGCCTCCTGTATATCACAGGCCACCAACACAATGCAGTACCTGCACATTAAACCCAACAATCCAAATTAGACCAAACTATTAAAGCCCACAGGAGACTAAACTATTACGTGCTACAGGCACAGAATAGGAAGGACCAAGGTGCACCAATACCTGAAGCTCCTGCAATGGCAGCAAATTAAGTGAGATATATTCAGATAGTCCTGGCAACTGACCTGCAACCCATTGCAGTTGTTAGTGTAAATATGGATGACATCTCTGAATCATAAGCAGTATGTACAGAGATCTTTTTCTTCTGAGAAGCATATTCAAGTCACATTAGAAAACCATGCTATAGACTGCTTTGGGAATTGTCTGTAGTACAGTTTGGCAAATATAGCTCTCTGGAAAAATAACCTTGTCCATCCTATTCAGGGAATACAGAAGCCATCCTAGAACATGGTAGTACAGCTGACAACTGTGTTTAAATATGGTTGTCAAATGGTTTTGGCCATAGAGTGGTCAGGGCCTTCTACAGTAAGGATGTAATTTTTAGAGATGCTGAGCACCCATATCTCCAACTATAATCAGTTGGAGCTGTGAACAACAGGTCCTAACGCTATTGCTATCACTATTACTAATGTAATCTTAGTATAGTCCTGCGTTCCTTATGGGAAGTATGTGATTACTAATATTTATCATTTATATTTCAGTAGTGCCTAAAGGACTCAACCAGGTCATGGCCCCATTGTTCTGAGCACCGAACATCTAGACCCCGGTTCAGCAAAGGACATAAGCATGTGCTTAGGTTGTTTGCTGAATCAGGCCCATAGTAAATGACATTCCATGTCCCAAAGAGCTAAGAGTTTAGAATGTGTCCTTGAGACCTAACCTACCAGGATAGACTGAATGAGAAGTATGATTTTATTTTCCATTACTCAGGGAGGGATTTGACTGGGAGACTCTGATCCAAGAATGCTCGGCTCCCAGCCAAGCCCATGTGGAATCTTGTGATGGAGAGTAAGACTGTCCTGACCACTGTATCTCTTTAAGGGCTATTGGGTGAACGTACTATAGATCAACTCATTTTACCACCTATTTATTTTAGTACAAAAAATGTTAAATTATTTTCATGCTCTGGGTCATGACCCGAAGTGATTCTGTTTCTCTATGCATATGGGGTATGGGGTATATTTTGGTATTGGTATTTAACAAATATTTTGCTGTTCATCTGTATGCTTTGCATGCTATGTCTGTTTTAAATTAAAACTGCCAATGGATAGTCAAGCAGTAGTTTTATCAGAGAATCACAGTGGTGTAAGAGCTACTTGGAAATAAATTCTGTCCATACCTCTACTTATCATAATCTGCCACCATAAAGATTGTCTGCTTTACTAAGTGAAAGAAATCTGTCCAGACTCGTTGGATTTCTACTTGAGACAAAACACATTCAAGAATAGAAAACCTCAGCATGCAGCACCTGCATGATAGTAAGTATGATTAATATCAGTTTGAGTTGCCAGTACTTTTACGTACTCAGTGTAGACACTGTAAACTTCACATTAATCACTTCCAAGCTGTGGCAGGACCAGCAAACACCACTGTTAGTGAAAAGAGCCAAATGATTGGGACCATATTCAGAACAGCTTTATTTCATTGACAGACAGGACAGCTTTTTTCTTTTCAACTCTGATTTAAAAACCTGTATTATTTACTCATTCATTATTGGAGTCATTCATATTTATGTAAATCTGAGCAATTTGCCGTTGGATTATTTATCACCGTTTATTGGCAGGATGTGGTCACATGAAAAAGATACATTCTAATAGCCTTTTTTCATGTGGTTACACAGTGCTAATGAGAATTACTTCATTATCAGCTGAGAATGAAATGGTAGAGAAGAGAAATGTCCTTAAAGTTGAACATCAGGGGGGAAAAAAGTTATTCCCGTTAGTAATTTTCTAATTGTCAGAATAGATTTTTTTTTAAGTACATAAAAGTAGATTAAATAAAACAGATTAATTTGTTAAGCAAGTATGGCAAATGACTGTAATTTCAGGAATTAAAATAGGATAAGATTAGGAAATAAATCATTTTGGGTTGACCCATATGTGTATTCTAGACTTTAGTTAGTTAGTGCATACATAAAAAGGAATTCTTCTTATACCTTTAAAGCAATTTTATTCTCTTTCTTTCATCATTATTCTGAAAACTGCTTTATTAAAAAGAAAAACATATGAACAAACTGCATTTATCTAGGGTTTTGTGAACATTAATATCTAAGGTTTGCTGTTTTTCTTGGTTGATTTAGTAAATAAGGTAATAACACTCCAAAGCAGAAAGACAAAATCAGTCTCTTCATGCAAATGCACTAAGTAAGGCAATGTGGCACTGTCCTTTTGTCCCCTGCTCCTGGGATATATAGTGCTTAGTGTATATTAAATTCATAACCCCTGTAATTAACACCTACCTCAGTCAGCCACAGTATATAGGTTTACCTTGAGGGCTCCAGGTAGTCTGGATAGGTCACCACTATTCTGCCGCTACATCCAGGACAAAGATGACTGGCAAGGCCTGGACCCTGATATAAATAACATGACTGGATCATCAGAATACTGAGCTGTACTCTTCAGATCACCTTTTAGTAAATTTGATTTTGGGATTCTGTCCGGAAAGGGAACACTCTTACTCAGCAATAATCAGTCAGTAACTTGTATTTCATACACCTAAAGCTCAAACTTCAGAGTATTTGAAGTATAACTTAAGAACAATTGAGATAACTTTTATTTAAAGCACTAGTGGCCCAGATCCTTGGCCCCCATTCTAGCTGTTTTGCACTCCTTAAGCAACACAAAGCTACCGAAAGGCTTGCCTAAAGGGGCAGCTGGAGACTCCCCAGGTTTCTCCCTGGGTGACTCTTCCACCACCTCTCTCTCAATATCCCAGCATAGCAAGAGCTTGCTGGTGCTACCTGGCTAGTGGAGTCATCTCCACAGGAAGTTAGGGCATAATTTGTAGCCTCTATATTAAATTCCAGTACATTATATCTATGCAACATTGTCAACATTTCCACACTTCTTTCTTTTTGTTTCCTGTCTGTATTTATGTGCCCTGCATAAATACATGCAAAAACATCATGTACCACGATGGCTAGACAGATAGAAAATGTTTACTAGATGTGTCATTTCATCCTTCCTCTTGTACTGTGGTGTAGACACCACCGCAAAAGAATTAAACAATATCTGTTCCTCAGAACCACTCAGTGGCCAATGACAGTTGTGCTGATAGACATTTTCCAAACTATTCATTTTTCCTGTCAAAAAATGGCCATTTTTAAATGAAAATTTTGCAAAAATATTTTTGAAAATTTCTGGATTTTTCTGGTGAAAACTGACCACCAATTTTTTATGTTTTTTTCTCTGTCTCTCACCCCACCCCACCCTTTCTCAGTGACACAAAAGGAAAATGGGGAAGGAAGAGGATAAAAAGGAAAAACTGAAAGTGGTCATTGTTATTCTGAAAATACTTTGTAGGCCATTAATCTGGGGGTTTTCTTCCACTTCATGGCCTCTTATTCTCCCCATTGCCAGCAAACTATGGATGGAGGGAGAGACAAATATTTATCTACTGGATGTTCACCTAAAATGCCACAGCTAAGATCACCTTCCATTTGACCATATCATCCTTATTTCTAACTTATCTTACTGGCCTCCTCTCTTTTTTTAGCATCGTGTTCAAGCTACTTGTCTAATTCCTCTCCAAGTTGGGCTTCTTGTCTCATTTCTTCAGTTTTTATTTCCTCCTTCACTCCTCTTACATACCATGTGTCCCCCCCAACCATCTACAACTTCTCCCTTAGTATTCTCCTCTTGCTGTCAATACATCGCTTACTCTTTATACACAACAGATCCTTTTTTCAATACATCGCTTACTCTTTATACACAACAGACTTTACCATTGACTTGAATGGGGCCCAAGATTTCACCCCATTTGTCAATGTCTTTTTCTTGAACTATATTCTGTGTTGGTTAATCTCTTCTTTGTTGTATAAAAGTCCTGGAATAACAAATACACACCCTAGGTTTTTGTTTTGGCGTTTTAGGTTGAAAGAGCATCCAGGTGAAATGGTTTTGCATCTCACTCTTTCTTGTCTTTGTGAAGTGCCTGAACTAAAGCAACTGAATACTTGAAATGCAGGCACAAGCACAATTTACCGAAAGAGATTGTACTTAAAGAGAGATCAAACTTGTGTGCATTTAGAAGACAATATTAATAAAACTTCAAATAACTTCACAGGGAATTAGGCAGCTATTTCTTAATGAAACTCTTGGGCCATTTTATCCAGGCAAAGTGTTCATTTTGTTCATATAATAGAAATCCAGATAAAACAATCACATTTCTTTAGTCCCTGGAAGCTGTGAATTTTAACAATCATATTAATGGTTTTAGATAACTAGAAATGTAGACTTAATAAATCTTAAAAATTTCAATTTAGAATTTTAAAAGCCACATGGCATGTTCCTGGGTGTCTTTCATTTCAGCTTCCAGGTGGAATGAGCATATTTCTCAATAGGCATGTACTTTCATCTGCCTCTATTTCATTTTGTCTCTTCTTATCTTCCAAACCTTCAAGTCAGAACAGAGAGAATTACAGTTTTGGTGCCACATGCTACCCTTGACTAGCTAATTGTGTGTCTAATTATGGGTTTACAAGACCAAATCCTAGATGGCGTCCTGTATATTCCATTATTTGGCATAAGATCCAGGTTTGATTCCCAGGCTAGTTCATAGCATCAGAAGATCAGTGTTCATACCAATTTAACCGATAGCAGCAAAGTAATTTGTCTCTTCAAACCCTTTAGTGTCACCCACTACAAAGATGTGAGCTGACACAGGCTCTCCCAGTCTGCGCTGATGTGCAATCAGTGGTATCACAGTCCAGTTTTCAGACATAGTTTAGGGTACTGTCCCAGAAAGTTTCATCCGTGTACCCCTCTGTCTCCCTTAGCTCTTCCAGTTCAGCCACTGTGGTCTCAAAAGTCCATACTCAGTCTCTGAGGGCCATGAGATCCTTGCACTGAATGCACACAAGCCAAGTAATAATTCATGTTGCATTCACTACAGTAAACTGGCTATAGCCCCCACCCTGCTGCTGGACTTCTGCCTGTGTTCTGTTTACTCGTGCAGCTTTTTTCAGGGGGTGGGGTATTAGCCTGTGTTGAGAGAATGTTAGGTGTACAGTGTATCTGGTTCTCTTTCTCCCTCTCTAAACTCCCTTGCGAAACTCCCCTCTTTGCTGCTTCTGTTCGCTAGTTCCTGTGCTCGCTTAGAAGCTGGCTATTTAAACCTCCGTTGTCCCTGAGAACATAATGACCAAGGAAGATACATTAGCATTTGATCATTGTTTATATTTGATGTCTCTGTTGTGTAAATACCAGTGATGTGGACTGTGATGTTTGTTGATTGCTATATAAATCCTTTGAAAATTATTGCAAAGAAATGGGAAAATATGACAAATGCTTTACAAGTAATATGTCGTCTTTTATCACCTATTGGTTAAATCAATGCTTTAGTGTTTCATGGGCTGTGTATGTTAGAAAATCAAAAAGTGATGACATTTTCTGTGTTTATATTGGCCCATTTTACACTCTTTATTGCATCATTAGCACAACAGCCAAAGTATGTTCATAATAAAAGTGCTCAACCTTCCCTTCACTGTTATGTAAACTGACAAAACGTTTGTTCTTTCCTCTTAGGTGGGTTTCATTTGCTTTCAGTTTGCATTTTCATAGAAAGAAGAACTTACATGCTGATCAAGCCTTATTATGAAAGCCCACCCTTGCACTTTCTGTGGGATTTGGATTGGTTAACCACTCACTGTTACGATAAAACACCACATCTATAGCATCATCATTACAAGCTACTTGATTTACTTTGTGGTGGCGGAGTGTGAGAGAAAGAAAGGGAGAAATTATGTAGCTGGTATTTGAACAAAAGGCGCTAGGACACCATCCTCTGCCATGCGGAGAAACATCCTTTGTAAATGATACAGGCCAGATTTTCAAAAGTAATCTCAAAATATGACCTGCAAGTTTTTACATCCAATGTGAGGTTTCGATTTGCATACACACTAACTCAGATTTGTACTGGCATCTTTCCTTTTTGTGTGCAAACCAGAGAGTTACATACCCAGTTTACATGTCAACTGCAAATCTAAGTTGTTGTTTTTTGCACACACACATAAACTAGAAGTTGAGTCTTGTTGAGACTCCTTGGAATATTTGGTCCTAAAGTTGTTGAAGAAAGATGAAAAGATTATACTGATAGTTGATTATATGTAAGATAAGTTTTGTTTCCTTTTTTCCAAACTTACAAGAATTTGCTACTATGGAGGTATGGCTATATGAACATCTGTTTTAAAATAAACAATATAGTAGCAGACTGTTAGAGGAAGTGGTTGTGTGTTCTTGGCCTTGTGCTGTAGGTTTCTTTTTTTTAATTCCATGCTTGATAACTAAAATGTAGCTACTGCCTAGTTTAGCATGTAACATTGTTACAAAACATTTATTTCTCCAGACAAATCAACAGCCCTGTGTGCATGGTCTTGCAGAATCACATTCTGAGCTTTTCTTTTGATCTTGTAGTTTTGATCCATTGGAAATAGAATTCCATGGAAGAATGGATGAGGACAGAATGTACGGTACTTTAAATAGTTGTATCCTTTTCTTCTTCGTGTCCTCTCCTAATTTGTCTATTTTGATTACAGTGTGTATGCTAGCCAAGAGCAGAGTTATTGTTTTGATGTAACATATAAAATCTCAATGGAACAATTGATTTGTGGATATCTTACAAATTAGTTTTATGTATTACAAATCAGTTTGTCTGTCAACACAATAAATGCTAAATTAGAAGCTTTATCAGCATGCTAAAACCTGCTGCAAAATTTGAATGGATATAATAAATTCCCCATCCTAGCTAGTGCTTGCTGTTGTCCATGTGGTTACTGTCCTGTGCATAAATGAATGACATTATTGCCAATCTCAGCATCTTCTGAGAACACTAAAACTTCAATTTATTTTACCTATTCTCTTCTCTTGCTCCTACCACCACTTCTTCTCTTGCACTTCTACTCTGAATGCTCCACTCAGACTGACTTTTTCTAAAATAAAACATACATTATGTAACACCACATTGGTTACTTTGCTTGGATATTCTAACCCCAATCATATGCTCTTCAGCGCGGGTACTGATGTCTTCTTACCAGTATGTGTTAACAATGGATTCAGACCTTTGGGAGCTACCACAGTATGAAACAGGATAATAAAAGTTGCCTTCTGCTTCAGAGTATGTAGAAGATGCATCAGTTCTAGGCAAGCCCCAGGAAAATTATTTTTACACAGTAGGCCAGATGGGCTGCTGAGGATGAGCACATGAAGGAGCTCTCAGCACATGGTTCTTGCTCTTCAAGTGAGAAGCCCCATCTGTGCAGTTCTGCCTCCCCCACCTTTGTGCATAGCAGAGCTGGGGATCTTTTTGTAAGGAACGGGGTAGAGCAGACAAGAGCAGGGAGAGACAGCCAATGGCCTGAGATTGTGTTCACTTTGCTCAGGCTTCCTCTGCGCTGAGAAACTTCCGTTGCTCCAAGGGCAGTGGTAGACAGGGGAGTCCCTGGCAGCATGATCCTGATGGTGTCATCCTGCCACGGAGTAAGATGGGGTCAGGAGTACCTGGAGACAGCACAGAGGCACAAGGCCTTCATGCTCAGCTGCTCCTCTCAAGGCTCTGATGGCTAAATCTCTCATCCATTCTATCTAAGGCTATCCCCAGCCTGGCAGCAGAGACCCCATGATGTTTCTTCCCTTTAAAGCTGTACCATGGGCTTTTCTGTGGGAGGGGAACATCTAACCGTTAAAAAAAAAAAATATTCGCAGCAGAGATCATCATTGCATGGCATAGTCAAAGATGAAGCTGCTAACATTAGATAAACAGAGGTGTTATCAGTATTTAATCTTTGTGAGAAAGTGTATTTATGGTCTGGCTTTGTAGTATTTGAATTCATTGTTATTGCTAATGGACATCTCATATTGTCTTAAATCACTGGCTCTTTACTGTGCCAGATAGTAATAGAAACCTTAGAGCGACCATAATTTGGCACCTATGTTTTGAATCAGCTGCCAAAGGAACTTGTCGGGGGGGGGTGGGGGTGGAAATCACTTGAAACATTTTCCAAGCTCTCTCTTTCCGAAATGTGTTACAAGGCTTGTACTTGCTGAATACATACTTTATGCAAACTGCATAGTTACTATGCCACATTAAATGAGCTAACCTGGTGAGCCAACAATGGAGAGGAGGATTTAATTTAGGGGAGCAGCAATTACCAAAGAACACAATAGAGATGTTCCTACAAGTGTGAAACCTACTCTGATACTGCAGTGAAATGGTTTGCTCTGTTAATGAATGATCTGTGAAAATACCCATTGTGAATATGTGGTCAATAATTTTTGGCATAATTTATGTGTTTATCTTTACATAAGCAACCCCCTACATGTTGCTGGTGCACAACATTGTAACCTATCTTCTATTGTGTGAGAAATTAATGTGGAGGGTCATGAGGGTTGAATGAGGGACACCCATTTGATTTGGACTGTTTCTGAAAATGACTTGTTACAAACTGCAGAACTGTCTGCATAGCGCCTATAGATAAGAATATTATACCTTGTTTCCAGCAGTTGAAACTCAGAGGTTTTCTGATCCTCAGCACGGAGAGCATGTTACCTTTGGTTGCCTGTTTCAAAGATATTTGAATTGGGTTCTTTCCCCGAGAGACCCATTAATCCATTGCACCTCTAATACCATCCTATCATAGCTTATGTTCTAGAAAAGCACAACCATCAGAAGGTTTCATGGCAACATACAGGAATTTAAATATAAAAAGAAAGGAATAGAGAGAGAGAGAGTTTAATCTAAGTTTTATGAGATAATCTGGGGAATTTTGCAAGAAACCTATTGTTTATCTCTTCCAGCTCTCATTCTTTGATGGGATAGACATTTTCCTATTTAAGAAAGACCTTTTCGTTGTTCTGGGAAAATACCAAGCTGATCATTGCACTGTATAGCAGATTTTTCTCTTGAAAAACTGTCTTGCACATGATTAACTTTATAGTACATAATAGAGATAGAGAGAGCTCCAAGGTGATGGTTAATGGCATTTGAAAAAACATTGTTAACCTCAGTTTGTAAAGATTTACACAGAGTCCTTAATACAATCAATATTTTGATTATCCTGCTACAAATAAATGTTTATGAATAGCAGAATCCTTATGTAGTAGATAAATATTTAAAAGATTTATCCAAAAACCTCCATTTTCCTATTCCAGACTTATAGAAATTGGGAGGGATTGCTCACTTTCTTCTGAAAAGTAATTTCTTGTTGTGAAGAAAAGTTTTCAGAGAAGTTTTGTTTCATGTATATATATATGTATATACACAGAGAGAGAGAGAAAGAGAGAGAGAATGTGTTCATTTCCCATTCTGCTTAATTTTTGTGGGGGTGGCTGAACTGGGCAAAGATCAATGATAAAGTGAGGTGGGGAAATGCAAATTAGAAACACAGTGGAAAACAATGAAAAGGCACGAACACTGGAAAAAAAAAAAGGGCGGCCAAACATCATCAGGAGTGAAGTGGTTAAGGAGTTGCCGCAACAGGAAGTGGGTGAAACGCTGTTTTCAGCGTACTCATGGGAACCGAATTGGAAAGTGTTGTGGTAAAAGTGTGTGGAAAAAAAAAAGGGTCTTGAGTCAAGCTATAAATATCTGTTCTTCTTTGAAGCTGGTGACCAGCAATTAATGTTACTGGAAATCTCATAAAAAGCTGTTGTTTCATTAATTGGTGTGCCTGAATGGTGTGCACAGTAAGGTTAGGATTAGCTCATCTCCGTAGGCTTCTTTTATAGACTCAATGTTTCTGAAACTCCTGGGGCAGATAAATAATGGGTGTTGAAAACAGCTTCCATTCTATTCCTCTGCTCAGTGACATCAGTGACTGTCCCTTGTAGCACTCATACAGGTAATGACACTGAGAAAAAGGGATGTTTCTAAGGAGTGTGTGTCGGGAACCGGGGCATGGCCACATGGGCAGTCATGTTCAGGGATTAGAGCCGTAGACGGCTGGGCCTGAGGGGGCGAGCCAGAGCCAGTAGCAGAGGTCTGAAGCCAACCGTGAGGCCAAGGTCAATAGTGGGGACTGGAGCTAAGGGCTGAGCTGGAGTCAGTAGTCAGGGGCCATCGCCAAGGGTCAAACCAGGAACTGGAGGGCAGGGTGAAGAAGTATGGACCAGGACCAGGGCTTGGCTCACTATACTATACTAACTAACTATGGCCTTGGTTCCTTATGGCTCAGTTTGCTCAACTATATGATTTTTGTGTGCTACACAACTACAGCAGAGGTTCATCTAAATCACTCCGGTGTCCTGCTATTGTACACCTCCCAGAGGGCTCTTGGTCCTTTGGGTGCACAGTTTGCAACCGTACTTTCATGTAAAAGATCCACTCCAGTGCACGTGTTGTTTGCTCAGTTGGTCCTTAGTCTGTTCACATTCAGTCTTCAGTCTTTGTTTCCAGACAAATAAATTCCAGCAGGATATGAACTGAGATTTAAATCAAGAGACAGATCTACTGTACACAACTTTCAATGCGCTACTGTTGCAGGACTTTATACAAACGTCTGAGCTTTAAAATGCCTCTTTTGGACTGATATTATTGTTTAAGTGAAACCCATTTCTGATTGGCTCACCAAAAACTCCAGCCCACCCTGAAGGCTCTGTTTTGCATTGAAATTATTCAAAAATTTGCTGGAGGCTGTGTTTAGATTTTAATTCAGTCCATCCTTTCTCCTCACATATGGACGTGTTTTTCCCTACAGCTGCAATCTGCAAAAAGGAGCTGTAATGCTGAGACATACTGTACTGCAGCTGAATCAGCCTAAAATATGTGAAGGGACTCTGAATTTGAATTAGACATTAGGATGGCAAGAGCTTTTTCTTTACTGAATTTGAGATTCATTTGCAACATGGCACATTTGAGTGTGGTAATACAGAACAGGATTCAGTGAATTAAAATGGGTTTGGAACTGTCTTCTAAATATGGCACCCACTTTAGGAGCCAATTAGAATAGGCCTGTGTTTAAACGTATCAGTGTTTCCATTGATCTCTGTGTTCATCCAACAGAAAACCTCTTGAAGTAGTTTGACAGAAAGGAGTTTATGGATAAAACACTCTATGGGTGAAATCAGTGGCAGTTTTTCCATTTTCTTCAATGGAACTAGGATTTCAGCCTATATTTTAAAAATAACCTGCATTGCTTGCATCTCCTCAATGCTGCAAAACGTATCTGTAAAGGAAATCTGTGTTAGAATGAAGCATCAAGATGGATGAGTTAGGTGTCTAGATGCTTTTGTAAATCCCACTAAGCACTATCTGGCCTTTTGCAAATAAGAAACGGAGTAGAATAATGTCTTATTTAGACAAGACTTGGGAACAAATGTTTACCTCTCAAATTCTACTTGTAACCAAAATTTGCATTTTTGTCTTTAAATATTTTTTTAGAAAAGGGCTAACATTTTATTTCCAGGTAAAAAAAATTTCTTCCATTTCAGACTCAGTACTGTTTGTAAAGGTATAGTTTTAAGTGAAAAACAAAACAAAAATCAACCAAATAAATGCTGTTTCAGAAAAAAAATTAAAAAGGCATTTCTTCCCAGAAATCCTGGGCTAAGATAACTTCAAATTTTCCATAAAACGATATTTGCATCAGGACAATTTAGCACATCTCTCTGTCCACGGCATCAGTCTTATTGCCATCATGACATTGCTGTACATATTACTTAAAGCTCTAGTGCAAAAAGTTGTGTGTTTACACTGTGTTAGATAATACGAGCTATCTTTTATAGTGAAGAGAAAGCTTTAGACTAGTAGAAACCCAAGATATGTTAATGCAGTTTATTAATATTTTCAGCATCTGTTGCTTTTTCACCTTGGTTAACGATGTCTTTAATTCTTTGATGCTTATCTTTAGGTCTTTACTAGTGCTGCTGAAAATACAGGCCAAGCCAATTGGAATTTTGACTGAATAAAGAATAAGAAAGTCTAAGATTCTCTTTCCATGAATGAGATCTTGTTTGTATCTAGTCCTGAGGCTGGACTTTCTTGGCATGTGTCATTGCAAATGAAGGCACAGAGTCCTGGCAGTTAGTAGGATCCTAAGTTATAAATTAGTGTGTCCAACTCTGTATGTGATATAATCGTTATGCAGCGTAAAACAGAATCCATACTTTTGTGTCAGTCCGACTGCAGTGGTATAATGTACACCACATGCTTTCTAATAGCCTTTGTTTGCATTAGGAAAAACATAACATCCTCCCATTGAGAACCAGGGATACCCTCAGGTTCTTGTGAATATGACATTCAAAAATGTGGCTTTAAAGAGATTTTCTGTGTTGGCTGGGTGCATTTCACAATGTCCCTACACTGTCCCCAGAAGACGTAAGATGTGCTAGTTCTGAGAACTTGTTATCAGAAGAGTCTAAATCTATTTGAAGGCATTTTAGTAAGTACTAGGTATCTGACATACAGCTTTAACTTTTAGGGGATTTACAGCAAAGGAGCTGTTTGTAAATACTGATTGGTCCATTCTCCTGAATACATGTGCATAATTCCCATTCCAAGTTGTGCTCTAATAAGGGGACAGCAATCAGCGTCCCTGAGTCATGTTTCTGTCCCTTACAAATTAGAATCCTTAGGACCCAGTTCTCATCTGGCTTAAAATATACACAAATCAGTGACTGCCATCAGAGTTGTGGTAAACTGTATTCCCAGAACTAGATGGCAGCATACAAATTAACCCATAATCTAGTTAGACTGGATAGAAAAAGGGGTATTGTTGCTTTTATTGTTTGCCTAAGAGCAGAAATAGTAATCATTGTTCCACTACCTTTGATTATGTTAGAAATCAAATGTTTTGTTCAATCCATGTTAAGACTGTGGATCAAACTGACTAAAGCTAGGCTATTCTAAGAGTGTGAGGTGGAAATATAGAGATGGCTAGTGTGTACCACTACCCTCACCTGGAAAAGGCAACTGTGTGTCATAGACACTGTACTATCAATAGCTAATGGAGATTCTACTTTGATTTCTGTGCGGGAGCAGGTGTGGTCCTAGCTGTTTTGCTGGCCAGGGCAGAAAAAGTTTTTGCGGGCCCCCATCCCAAAGCAACTGAGCCAAACAAAACAAAACAAAAATCTAACCATCATTGGCCAATCAGAGTGGAGCAAAAAAAAAAAAAAAAAAAGAGGCCAAACAGCACAGTCCCTCCTGAAAGAGGGTGCCCAGAGCAACTGGCCTGTTGCTCGCCCCTAGAAACTGTTCTGAGGATCTGGTTCCTGTCCCTGGTGCCGCTGTGTAGGTCTGACTGGGCACCGATTTTTTACAAAACCAAACACATCCTGAAAACTATCATATTTTTAAGCTTTTGTGAACTGGAAATTATATGCCCTATTGCGTTGCCCCAGGGTGTTAATGGCCAGCATAAATTTTTTTTCATAGGAGCCAGTGAAATGAACTCCTAAGCTCAGAGAGCTATTCTGATCACCAAGTCTTTTGTATATTACAACAGCAGAGATCACAGCCTCATTATGGGTGTCTTTTACAAGTTTAATTGTTTAGAAATATACTTAATATCTGCACATCATGTTTTGGCAAAAATTAATCACTGAACAATAATTGTATAATCCATGTTATATACATAATTCAATCTGAATATTGTGCGGCTGGTTTTAATAAAATAAATACAGCCTATTTGACATGTAAATGAGCAAATTAAAAGAATACACTAATGGATCATTAACCTCTTCTGAACTTATATTCTAAGTGAAAATCACATTAAGTGAATATCAGATGATGAGATAAACCTGCTAAAAGAATCCCAGTAACTGTGCCAAATGAGGTGATACCACAGCAAAGAGAGCTGTGCTAAATAAATAAACCATTTTCAAATGTGTAGGTGAACAGGTTGATAACAAGCCCAGATAGCATCTTTGGTGGCCAGTTATGAAATCTCAGGGCTGTTTAAGATGAAAGGTGTTGTGGTCTGCTGTCCTCGTGGCTTAATGGTCAGAGGACAGGGTTAGAGAGTGATTTAACATGAATGGGGAAAAGTCCAGGCTCCATATTTGAGGCATGTTGCCACTGAAAATGTAACACAGGTGTGCAAAAAGGCCTGGTTTGGAGATAAGAAATAGAGTCAAAATTCTTATCTCCTGCATCGATACTATACTATGTAGATACTGTACTATGGAAGCATGCTGATTGGAGGTTGTTGGCAATGGAAGGTGAAAACTCAGTTTGGCTCATGCACAAATGTTTTTAGTTAGCTCGTTAACAAATGACATAGATCAGTGCCCTAGCCACTCACCCAGTCTGCCAAGCATACATCTCTTAAGTCCCAAATGAACTGAGTTTGTAAGTCTTCTCCTACTACCTGGTAGAAACCAGCACACATTTCAAAACTCTTTTGGCATTGTCTGCTCAGAAAAGGCCCAAGACTGGGGACTACACAAATTAGAACTAAAGCACACTTGCCGAATTATGTGAGGACACTTACACTGTCCCTTGCACATACTTCTCTGACTCTAGCCAATGTTATCTGTCTTCCGTGAAAGTTAGATTTTACCTCTTAAAATCACTAAAAGAGAATCCTAAAATCCATAGTAAATGAAATATCTCTAAACCACCTTGATCACAAGCTGCAGTTGTGTGGTAACCTGGGGATCAGAAATTGCTTTTGCATATCATTTTATTTTGGTAAGTATCCCTAGAAATAAGCTGCCGTGCGTGAACAAAAAAGGGTCTGAACTCTGGTCATGTTGTCATTGGACACAAATTGTTCATAGAAAATAACATAATTTGACATGGAGTCAGAAGGGTAAAGAATTTGAAATGTAGCTATTTGAAATTAAAGCAGGATATTGCAGAATTCCATCCTAATGTGTAGATGGTTTTCCTTAGTTAAGGTCAGACTTTTCTTTTTCTTCTTTTTTTGTATTAAAAACAGAGCTCTGATATGGGACAATGCCTTTTCCCTGTTTTAGGAAATACAAGTGGTGGGGACCGCTTAACTGTGGTTTGCTTTGCAGCTTTAAATGGCCTTTATTATCGTAGCCATAAATAGCAAACCGCCCCAAATATTACAGGATTTTTTGTTGGCTTTGACCAATGAAGTAGAACAAGACCTCTGAATACCCCATTAGTTCCAGTGCTGTGCTTTGACGACTTTGCATCGGCAGCTCTTTTTCTATGTAAGTCGCTAGCCTCACCCGTGTCTCTTAACAAATACTGTTGACAGGCACCATTGCAATTTTTCTGCATGTTCTGACAGTTTAATTCAGTACCTCCTGGCTAAGCAGCCAGAGCCTGAGGGGGTAATTCAGCACCTTGGCATCACACTGCTGCAATTAAAATAATTAAGGGAGTTGGGATGGGCTTGCAGAGCTTTCCTTCTTCTGCAGCTTTGTACAGACAGTGCACTTTCCAATCCCCACATGAAATGAATATAGGATCTTCCTTTAAAATAAACGGACGTGGAATTTATTAAAAAGATGTTTACATCCAGGTACTGAATCCATATGAATTTACATCCAACGCACTTCTACCTCTCTCCATCTCCCTTTGTGTTTGACACCATTTCGTTTTTAAACATCATCAGCCAAAATACTGAACATCCCTGGTGTAACTCCTTCAACCTCTTTTGGCTAACAACAGGGACACATTTGGCTCCAAACCTGCAGGCAAATCATTTATTTTAGGGTGCTTAGCAGAGAAAATTGAGCATCCTTTGTTACTAAAGTATAAATGTCAAAACTGTTAGCTTCCATTTCTGCTATTATGGATGAAAGAGAAATATGACACCTATTTTACTAGTTTAAGCAAGCCATAAAATAAAAAACAGAAGGGACGGGAAGACTTTATATATATATATATATATATATATATATATATATATATATATATATATATATATATATATAGCCTCAAAGGATTTATTAGGAATCTTTTCATTTTATTTTGCCTATATATATAAAATACAAAAGAGAGAAAGTACACCCAATCTTTTTCAAGTCTACGTACCCTCATTACCTATACATTTAAGGAGTAATATCCTGCCCCTTTTGAAGTCAATGAAAAATCCTCCATTGAATTATTTTGCCAGGATTCCATGCTGGGAGTCCATCCCATAAGAAATATGAGTAAACTCCTTTCTTAATGTATGGTGCTAGCCATTGGAAAGGAACTGTGATAAACATGAGGCATTTGAAGTGAGCAAAAATATTCTGTTTTGTGTTAAGCTAGTCTGCCTTAAGCAGCATATAACAATATACAGGTATAGCACATACTAACCCAAGTGTTCTTATCTGCACTTACAGAATGTGTGTGCATGATGCAACCTTTCTCTGGATCACTCATATCAAGCTAAAAAATGCTGCTCCTGTGTTTTGTCAATTACTGTAACATTAATCATGAAGGTGGGGATGGAGGGACTGGGGGAAGGAGAATGTCTCAGCCAAAATTATTCCAGGGAAGTCTGCACTGCAAGCTCCAACCATGTTTCCACACATCAAAAACTGTGTGCAAAAGTCTTCTTTACATCTCCACGTTGTACCAGTTCAAGAGGGTCAACGGAGCTAACGCGTTAAAATCAAGGCTGGATAGAGTAGGCAGAGCTAATCTGGAATCTTGTCCGTTTTGGTCTTCCACAGTTCATACCCTTTAAACATGCTCCTTCTGGGAATGGGCTGCTATGCTTTTCCCACCTGCATTTCCTTTGGATTGTTTTGTTGTTGTTGTTTTTCTGTCCCTACTGCTAGATTTTCCACTTTGCTCTGCATTTCCTCCAGCACCATTTTAAGGTTCTAGGAAGAAGTTCTCCCACATCACAGATGGGCAGCTAGTGGGGTGGGTTTTTCACCTTCTTCAGCGGGCATAATAAATTTGGCTAGGAAGGGGGGATTGTCCTATAAAGTTATTTGTCACAACTGTATAACTGGTGTCCAGTGCAGGCTAAGGAGGTAGAATTTGCCTTAAGCCTCACTCATACCTCACATAAGGAAAGGGGAATGGGGAAGCTGGGCCTTCTTGGTCCTGATGCTGGGCCTGAGGGCCAGGGGTGGGAGGAGTGGTTGTTTGCACACTGCCCTGGACTTATCCCGCCGCTGGGTTGTTGGTATAGGGAAGAGCAGCCTGGCACTTCCTCATCCAGATCGGTTCTGTTGTAGCTACTAAAAATGGCAGCCTTTGCTTTAGCAAATCTCTGCATGTGGTGTGGAATTCATTGTGGTGTCTGGGCCAAACTGGTTTCCTGGTTTTTTAGGACACTCCATGTACCTGATTTTATCTACTCCTTAACTGACCACCTGAAATGGCTGACTCCTGTTTTGCGTGTATGTATTGGGTGTTTACATGCATATAGCATGTGAAAATGTATGTACGGATTGCACATATCTGGCTATAATCTGGCCCTTAAATTTCTCTAGTCCTCTGCTTCCCACTGTTAAAATTGGCAAAATACCTTCTAGAGGTATTGTAAGGCCTTGAAGGATAGCTGAAAAGTGGTGTTGTTAATAATAATATTGACTTTCTTCAGGTTGGTGGGTGGGCAATATAGGATTTGATATTTCCATTGTGGCCTGTGTTGAAACATGTGTTACTAACCAATAAAGCCCATCATAAATAATCTCATATCTGTTAGGTAAATAGCTGGTGGTGGCAGTTATTGCAATTCAAAAGGTTAATGACAATCTATCTTGTGTATGTGTGTGGTCTTCCTATTTCAGGAGCTAAAATACAACTGAGGATAGAATTTGCCCCAAGTTCATTACCTTGAAAATTGCAGTACACCCCATTGTTTACATCTTTGGTATTATCCAATATTTTTAATAGTAATTTAGTTATTATATAAAAATCCAGGGTTGAAATTCTTAACAATTGCAACTGACTTCTATATTTCTGCCATGATCTAGGATAAATAACTGTATTACTACAGTCCTGCTGATGACTTGATGTAAATTTGGTCCAGTTCATTACTTTGCCTTCATCTGAACTTGAAGTTAGTCAGAGTATTATGTGATAGTGTAATAGATATATTTTGATCTCAGTGCATAAGGACATACATATATAACTCTTTTTTACACTATCAGGAACTATTTGCATGAACTCTGCACATATGGACATGTGAATATACACTTGTTAAATTTTCCTTTTGTATTAGAAGAGGTGTGTTTAGGAAATATGAATTCAGCATTTCACCCATTTCCTGCATTCTGAGAATCGTCCATGGGGTGTGCCAGTGATGCAGTGGAAAGAATAGTTGTCATCCTAATGTTCAGATCAGGCCTCTCCTGTACATCGTGTCTCTGGATTCCAGGCAGGCTGCTGTAACTTTAAAAAGATTGAACAAAGAATGTACCTTCAGTAGCTAAGCTGAAATAAGAATGTCTCATGAGTTTAATGGATCAAACAGTGGTGATGGGTTTTATGGCTCCTTTTCACTTTAGGGCAAAGGGAAGAGTGAGCAGGGCAGGATGGTTTTAAATTCAAGGATTTATGTTGTTAATCCTCCTGGCTAATTATAATTTATGGGATCCTGATAAATTAATATGCAGTTGCGATTCAAAAGGAGAGAATAGTGTAAAGCAAGCATAAACAAGTCTTGTTCATTTTTAATTTATTTCCACCAATGGAGAATATTAAATGAAATGAACACTGGGGCATTTCACAGGAAGTTTCATTTTCATTATTTATCTCCAGATTTATGGACTCGATACAACAATTTTCCAAACCCTTTTTTTGCCCCACAAAGCAAATAATGTTTAAAGTTTTAGCATATTGACTACAAGCTGAGATCAAAAGTTATATAATTTTATTGAAAGGAATTATCTTGAGCATTAAGATGGAAAAAGAAAAGCTTTTTATTGGCTATTTTTAATGCTGTGAATTTTAGCATTAATTAAAGTGAGGAGTTGACACCAGTGGCACTGCACACATTTCTCTATGCAGCTCTATGAATGTGCCTAAGTCCTAATTGGCAGATTACCAGCTCTGGGCTCTCTCTAGCAGAAATTGCTATAGTCCTGAAGTGTGTGTGTATATGACTGAAAAAAATCACGAAGAAGCCTTTACAGTTCTACATCTCAACTTTTAAAGTCCTGGTTATTTGTTGTATCCACAGTTTTTCCACACACACTATTTTTATAAAGTCAAACAAAATCAGTATACTCTAAGGTAGGAAGTAAAACCTGTAGTCTGCCACTTACATTAACCAGAACTTTTACAGATTCAATACCATTCTGCAAAAAATAAATTATTATGAGGCAGCGGCTGCCATTTTGGATGCAGAGAAAATAGCTGAGCAATGATTAAACATATGCTCCTGCAAAGATGATGTTTTAGTTTCTCACTACACCATTTTAATTGCTTATAATCAATGCAATCTAAAACACTTGTGCAGACTTACACCAGTTATATGTAACAAGGGTACATTGTATGAAAGAATGTTGTGTTGCCAAATACATAGTGCATGAGGCTTAGTTTTCTAGTCTATTATGCTGGTTTTGCGCTGGAGATAAATACTGCACTGAGTCCTGTTTCAATCCTCATTCATTAGCTTCTTCTATACCATAATCCTTGCCTTGAGCAATGCCTTCGATGTTATCAAGTAAATCTGGCTACTGATGTCTAGTCCCAGAATATATGCGATTTCGAAAGTGACATCTTTTGCCAGATAGAGATTGAAGGCTTTTTTACCATTAATTTTGCAGGAGGTTAGAATAATAAAGGCTACAAACCTTGAGTTTCTAGGTTGAGATCTGAGGGAAATAGTAATGATTTGGCCCTTTAAAAATTATTTTTCTCTTATATTATGTGCAGCTTGCAGAATTTGTCCTGGTTTCCTCTGATCACATAGAGTTATGCTGATGATGCTCCTTAGGAGTTTTTCTGTGCTGGGTTGCATATGCAGTAGAATGTGAGCCTTGACTTTTGAATAACCAACCAAGTATAACTCTTTAATGAATTAGAGCCAAATTCTTAGCTGGTGTAAATTGGTGCAGCTCCAATGAAGTCATGGCAATTTGAACTAGCAGAAGATCCCTCTTTCAACTCAAATTAACATACACCTGCCTAGTGGTGCTGGAACAATTTGTACAGTGGGGGTGCTGAGAGTCATTGAACCAAACTGTAAACCCTGTATATGATGAAATCCACTTCAAGCCCAGGGTGCAGCAGCACTCCTAGCACCCCTAGTTCCAGCACCTATGAACCTGCCTGATCTTATGTATAAAATTGCAAGCTAGTAGTTGCAGTAAAGTGGTCATGATTGGGTTAATGGGGTACCCAGACTGTTATGGGATAAAGCCATGGTCCGCCCCATCCCCGACTTCCTGGTTAGTCAATGGGAGTTCCTCCCTCCCATACATACACACTGTTGTGATGCAGTTAAATAAAGCAGCAAGATCCCAGGTTGCAGTCCTCTGAGTAGACTGATTTTGTTGTTGTTGCTGCTGCACCGAGCGGTCCCTTTACAAATGGAATAGAGAAGTACCAAACAAATCTGATAAGAACTATTCTGCCCTTATTTTTAAAAAACTGCTACAGCATAAGCAAGATTGGTCCCTTAGTGAATAAGAACAGTATTTTCCTGAAGGCCTTTCCTAGGGGTCAACTGGGTAGGGTTGGGTGAGGATTGAGAAGGGGAAGTGAAGGCATCTCAGCTGGAGTATGCTCGGGATGGGACGTTTTTCTGGGTTTGGGAGATTTGTTTTTAGGGTTAATTGAATGTAATTGTTTAGAATAGGTGTTTTAAAAAGATGTAGTGCACACAGAGTATAAGCGAACCACAATAACCATCTCAATAAATAAATGACTCTAAATATTGAATTGAGTAATTTAACATGACTTTTTTGGGTTGAATTGCTGTAAATATGCTGTGCTTTGCGGGGGGACTTGGGAAAACCTTGTTGCTGCTGAGGGAGGTAGAACAATTGGGCAAGGATCCAAGGGGGTGGCTGTTAGCCCTCCACTGAAAAGTGATTGGTCTGGGTCTGCATTGAGTCTGCCTGGAAGGAGAGGGTACCAACAAAAGGATTAGCACACATAAATAAACTGGAGTAATAGAAATCAGTTGGGGTTGGCCGGTTGCTCAGCTCACTGTAAAAAATTAGAGTGAACAATGGCCATGACCACAGTTTTAGCTTACGAGTCATTATGTCATCTATCCAATTCTGGCTCAATGTAACAAAACCAGTCACGTGAATTATGGGACACAAGGGCCATATTGTAATTATTGTTCAGGAAAAAAAGTCCTGTAGGAAAATGCTTCCAGCAGCTTTGGACCTTGTACGCTTTTGTCAAACTTTTAGAATGCCCCATGCCATAAAGGCTCTTACAGACTTGACAAAGTGTATCAGATAAACACATATTTAAGATTAAGTAAATACATATTGGGAAATCTAGGACAGTATTTACCCAACAGACTATAAAAGTTCTTAAGGATAAACGGTTCTATTCGAGTTACTGGGTAAATAATGGGCCTTCAAAACAAAACCTTTAATACTTATTTACCCAGTGGAACATTCCTAGTCTGAAATGTCACATGACAAGTTTCAATGCTGACCCTCTTAGCCTTGTAGCTTGTTGCATTTTTGTGTCACTTAGGGGTGTTGGTAGATCAGGTTTTTGTGTATTTGGAATAACTGCAGCAGGGCTGCCCAGAGGATTGAGCGGGCCTGGGACAAAGCAAATTTCAGAGGCTCCTTCCATTAAAAAAAGTGGCAATACTATAGAATACTATATTCCTGTGGGGCCCAGGGCCTGGGGCAAATTGCTCCACATGCCCCCCCCTCCCCCCCGGCAGCCCTGAATTGCAGTTCTGTTGTGTTTGGGAGTTGATTAAAAATTGGATTCCACTGCACAACACCCATAAAACCTGGCAGTGTTGGTGAGCCTTTGGCTTTTCTGCCTTGAAATTGTTCATTACTATGTCTGATTTTTGGGTAAATTTTTCTATGAATTGATAGCAGAACTTATTTCTCTCCTCCCACCGCCTCGCACAGCCAACTACCCTTTTTAACTTCCGCTTCCAGTCCCCATTATTATAATGAACAAGACTCATGTTGCTGAATTCCATTATAAGTTACACAGAAAGAGCATGCAAATATATTATATTTCCCCATGTAGTGTTAACATGAAAATCTAGTATAAATGGTTAATGTGACCTAACTCATGCATGAATAGAGTTCACTGCTGTGTAAACTACGTAAGTAAATACCTCTGTTGAAACTAT
Source organism: Mauremys reevesii (assembly GCF_016161935.1). NCBI lineage: Eukaryota > Metazoa > Chordata > Testudines > Geoemydidae > Mauremys > Mauremys reevesii. The sequence continues at coordinate 32,537,118 of NC_052638.1, forward strand.
ATCACATTTATTTAATATAATGTTTTTTAAAAGACGTTTTGAACCTTCCAACATGAATAGAGAACTCTGAGGAAAGGGGGAAAAATACCTAAGGCCTGTTTCCAGCAAATGTTGAAATTGTGAGGAAGAGTTCAGTTGGGAAAAGTAGGTTAAAGCAAGGGAAAGTCAGTTACTCACTAAAGCAGCACGAGACTGTAATAATAAATAATATTGAATGTTGGGATATTAAAACAATTCGTTCTTGGCAAAGCAAAGGGAGGTTTTTATTCCCTCCAGTAACTCCGGGTTGAACAAAATACTACTTATATGCTGCAGATTTTAATATAGCATCATGTTCCTATAGGTACAATAAAATAAAAAAGTTAAGAGTATTAATTCCTTTAAGAACACTGATTAATCCCAGATGTGAACTGTGCATGTAATTCTGTGTGTGAGTGTGTGTGTATGCGCCTGTACGTTAAGCGGGTACAGGTGCTGACAGGGCTGTTCCACAGCACTGCACATGTTCCCGGAACACAGCTGTTTCTCAAATCCTTTGCCAGTTGCTCCAAACCCTCTGTGAAGTTGTACTGCCTCTGGGCACAATTAAAAGCTGTATACTACATTTCATCAGGTAGTGTTAGAAATTTAGGCCGAGCCAAAAAAGGAGGGGGTGGGGGAGAAAGAAAAAAGCCCCTTGTTAAAGAGGCATTAACCTTTTTACCTTTCTATTGAAACAATAAAGCTTCTAAATGCCACATAAAAACTCCAGTTTTAAGAGAAAAGAAAAAAATGGAGCTACAAAAAAGTATTATTTCTATTAAATATTGAGGGTAAAATCTGCCTTCGCTGTTTTTGGTATTATATTGGAAATTTCCCTTGCAGTTGTACATAGAAAATAAATGATTGTCTTTCTGAGGTTTACACACATCTCAAAATGAATTCAAAATAAAATATTCAGAAGATAGAATGTATAGTATAAAAGAGTTGCCTTTTTTTTGTTTGATTTTTTGGCTGTGAGAGCTTCACCTTCAGATCTTTATGCTCACTTTATCCTGGAAATGAAGGGATGGAGGAAGGTTTATATATTTTAAAAAAAATAGGGACTCAGAGTTGCATTTCTGTTTTTATTTTAGTCTGACATGCACATATTTTTTGTTGTCCACCCATTAAAATTGAGGGTGTGCAGCTAGAATGTGAATGGGTGTGTCTGATTACGTGCGTGCAAGGAGGAAATCTAAGTTCCCAGTACTTTTAATCAGACTCTAAACAGAGAAGCTGAATTGCTCCATGTCTTCCCTACTGCTTCAACTTACACCAGCAAGCCACGACCTTGGAACTTGGCCTACAAACCTCACTAGCAATAGAAACCATGCCATGCTCTATGACTGTAGTATGGTGAATATAAAGGGCCTAACTCTCTTTTCAGTTACCCCAGCCCCACCCAACTACTTCTATGAAGTTACTGATGAATTACACTAGTGAGAGAGAAGCGTATTAAACCTACAGTGCTTATTTTCTCAGCAAAATCAAATTTGCAAGGGTGGAAGTGTCCCATTAAGGATCAGTTGGGGAAATGAGCTAACAAATGTCCTTATATGATGTTTGCTTTATGTTTTGAAAGTATGCAAAATTAATAAGAACTGTAAAAGTATTAATCCCTTCACCCTGGTTTGGGTCTTCTATGCTGCAGACAATGCTATGAGGAACTCCAATATTGTCTCTCCCCTTTACCAGAACTTCCACGGCATTCCCAACCATTACCCAGAGAAAAATGGGTGAAACTCATTTCCTACCTGTAGGTGATATTCTTTCAGCTGACCAGTTGGAGGTGTGGTTAAATGGAGTAAAATGAGGCCACCCTCTTACTTCTCAATGCCTTTGTCTGGATATTCCAGCCTCACAGTGCACCCAGACCCTACTAGACTAGGGAAGGATACGCCAGGTCAGAGAATCACACCACTCGGTGTCTTAATGAAATTATAAAAAGAGACATCATTGTTTAGTTGCTCGCATTGTGTTGAGTATTAGAACCCACAGCTGTCTCCAGTGTTGTTCATTATATGGATGGAACTTCATCTTGCTATTTGAATGGCATTGAGTTAAAATTTCAAGTTTGGAGGGTTTAGCATTTTCTCTGCTTCAAATCACGTCTCGTTGAAAGTTTGAATGTGGTATTAATTGTCGGCTTAGATGTGAAATTGTGGGAAATTATTGATGTAAATCAACATTTTGTAGTTACAAAGTGACAAAATTACATTTTATATAGCTTCAGGTAGGGTTTTTTCTATTACGTCTATGTGAAAAATTGCTTTTATTTTTAAACAAATGAAAAATACAGTTCTGAAGATAGATCTCTGGGTGGAATGATTAAAAGCTTTTAGTACTTTAAAAATAACACTTGTTTTAAAATACTGAAGATACTGACTCTTGAGTAATATCAGCTTTATATAATGGGCCCAATTCAAAGCCCATTGAAGCAACTAGTAGTATTTTCATTGGCTTCTGTAGGCTTAGGGGTCAAGCTCAATATTTATAACTTTCATTATGAAATGATCTTGTAAATGTAAACTTATCATAGCTTATTTCTAGGGGAGAACCAAGGAAGCTCCTGTGATGATGGGAAATAATTGAGGGGATCTGGTATAACTTGGTATAAAGGTTTATAATTTTGAACGTTCTCTGATGATATAGTGTAGCGCTGGGCATGATGTGCAAAACTGAAAAGAATGTTGTGATACATGACCACATGAGGTTAATTAGGCAAGTCTATGGGTTATACAGTCAAACTTAAATGAAACATTAATGTAACCTGCCATCCTTTTGCATGCATAGTTCCCAATAATATCCATGGGGGATTTGCACTCAGATCAGTGATAATATATGACTCAAAGAAAATTAAACTCAGAAAAGATAAAGTATGATTGAAGTTCTGACATCATTTAGTATATATTTCCTTGGGCCCTGATTCAGCTAAGTACTTACACACTTTAATCTAACTTTACCCTGATTCAGTAGAGCATTTAAGAACGTGCTTAAATCTCACTGAAGTCAATGTGATTTAAGCACAATGTAAGTGCTTTGTTGAATAGGAGTGGTTATATTTAAGCATGCTTGGCTGAATCAGTCTTATTATGATGGTGTTAGCCTAAAATCCTAATGTGTATGATTGTGTGTTTATTATCGCTTCATGTTTGTATAATGTGAATTTCTTTCTACAAGAAATTTCAGCAAAATTTCAGTCAAAATCAAAGTGATCAAGAAAGGATGTATCTTTCTCGGTAAAAATAAGATCTGTATTCAGGTTTACAGGGTTCCTATAAAATCAATGTTAATATGATCAGTCCTGAAACACTTCAGATATTCTTTGATTGGTGAAGTGTGATCGATAAAAAACCTGGCCCTTTGAAAGGGTTTGATTAACCAATCCAAAGGTTTCCCGTTGCATCAGATCATGGAAGGATGTATGCAATAAATTGACTGCAAGTGGCTGGGAGAGGCTGAGGGGAATAAACTCTGCCTAGGCATCTCATCCTTCTGATTGTCTTGGTAAATTATTTCTTTGCCACTTAAGTTGACACTTAATGTCTTACACACTGCTTCCAGATGATCTGATTAACTGCAGCTTTGGCCTCAGCTTGATTTTATAAACTTTGAATGAAAACCCTAGAAAGTGGCTTTTTGTTGTACTGGAGAACCTGCCCACGATTCTGTTTCTGGTGATGTCATCATAAATCAGGAGTAACTTCATTTTAACCAGAAGTGTTACAGCAGTATAAAACTGATACAAATGAGATCCAGTCAAAAGGGAAGTGTCTCATCAATAACCAGTGTGTGTACCTGCCCCAGAAACAGCCAGACAGGATACATAGTTCTGTGAAGAAATTGACAGCAGACAGCTGACTTTTTATCTTGCTTTCACCTGCATATGAAAATGTGAGCTTTAGTAATGTACAACAGTTCCTATTGCTTTCACAGTTTATTTCCAGTTAGTTGAAAGTTGTGGCAAAGTAGTTTATAAATAACTATGCTTTCTAAAAGTTAAATTAATTTTGGAGCAGTAAATGCACCTTTGGTGATGCAAGAAAAAATTGGGAATGCATATCATGAATCAAAGCCAGCTACTGTGCAGTCTATCAGTGGCATTGATTACAGCTATGTATGGCACATACAAAAGATCCAGAAAGTTTATCCATATTCAGATTTACGCATGTCTGATGCCATTTCATCAGTCACAAAACCTATATTCAAGACATCAGTTCTACAGAAGTGTAGTCTAGTGGTTAAAGGTCATCAAGACTCTGTTGTTATATTCCCATTTCTTGTTCTTTGTGCAAATCACTTCGCCTCTCTCTTTGTCTCAATTTACCTACATGCAAAACATATATAACAATATGTACACCCCTCACTGGAATGTTTTCAGGCTTTATTCATTAGTGCTTGTAAATTGCTTTGAGATCCTCAGAAAAACAAAGCTATATTGAAAATGAAAAATATTTTTATCATCAAACATGAAAGTCTACTGCCTCTTCGAAAGAAAGCTCTACCCTATTATAGGTATATCTATTCCATACATTGTATTTCGTTTGCATATTTTTATACTTAAGAATTCAGTGTATTTAGAGTTTAAATTGGGAATACAGACATTCCTTAAAATGTACGCTACAGCAATATAACTGTAAATATAAATTTGGGTGTGTGTATATATAGATATATGGAGATATATGTGTGTGTGTGTGTATATATGTACACACACACACACACACACACACACACACACACACACGGGCTATAAAGCCAGAAACTCTATTGACATTTAGAAAGTACTATTGATTGTAGTTTTGATTGACCAGTACACAGCCTAAAACCTCACTAATTGCCTTGTTGCTTTCAAACACTATAATAAAACTTGAAAATGTTTCAAGACATTCAATAGAGTGGTACAAAAGTGAGCAACTGATTTTAAACAATTTAAAATAAGGGTCTGAGAACTGATATAGATGGTGTTTTATCTGGATCCATTCAACCTGCCATGATATTAAACCACATACGTTCCATGCTTATAACTGGAATATTAGTACATCTTTAAGAGACGGTGTTGTAGTTAGGTATGAGCTAATATTGACTAGAACTGTGTGAACTGTTCACAATGAACCCAAAGCTATGGGAAGCTTACCCGCTTTTGTTCTTCATGGTAACTCTCAGAGCAGGTTAATGAAAGGTTGGATCTGATTTATAGTGTTTCCTTGAAATCATCTGATATACAGGAAGGCATGGTTTTGATACAGTAACAAGGTAATACCCAGCAGTTTTGACATTTTGGTTTCATTTGAACTTGAAGTTCAAAGTGAACTTGCGGGGTCGAGGTGTGAAACCACATGAGATTAAAACTGAAAGAATATGTGCACACGACCCCTCCAAATCAAACCTGCCAAGTTTCTCACGGCTCTGGAATTTATATATCTGAGCCACCCTGATGCACACAGATACTACCAAATAGTCAGAGATAGCTGAATAACCCCACTGGAAAGAGTAGGAGTTGAGTGCTCAGTGCTCACACTTACAGCTGCATCCTGAGAAATGCTGAACAATCGTGTCGACCATTAGCATCAAGTCATAGCTGCTCAGCACCTCTCAGGAGCAGACCCAGGATAGTCACCCCATCTCTCCATCTTAGCTTTCTTAGTTTATGGTTTTCTTAGGTTCGGATTCTACAGAACAATTGTAAAACTTCTATAAAAATGCATGTTAAATATATACAAGGAGTTCATCTTTGGGGGGAGGGATAGCTCAGTGGTTTGAGCATTGGCCTGCTAAACCCAGGGTCATGAGTTCATGGGGGGCCATTTAGGGATCTGGGACAAAAATCTGTCTGGGAATTGGTCCTGCTTTGAGCAGGGGGTTGGACTAGATGACCCCCTGAGTTCCCTTCCAACCCTGATATTCTATGAATAAAGGTTGGATTCTATTTGCAGATATTAAGGGTTTGTAGTTTTTGCTTTCATTGTCTGATCGAATTTAGGCTTAAAAATATATGGTATATTAAACAAGACTTGTCTTTTCTTGCCCTGGTTTATAAAGTGTGTTTAGCTGAATGAGAATTCCCTAAAATCTTTTAATGGCACAAATTAATAATGTAGCCTTCACTTTCAATTTCCAAAAAACTGAGCAATAAACATACCTTCTATGTTTTTGTTACCCATGTTTGCAATTAAATGGGATCCAGTGGAAAAGTAACTGATAATGGAATCAGCTAAGAGATACGAAGAACAGGGAAGAAGTTCTGGTGTGTTATATATTTTGTTTTAGAATGTTAACTGAATAAGCCACAAAGTATGAAGGTTATGATTAAATTGCCAGAGCAGTAAATCCTGACTCCCATGGCCTTACATTCGCTGCACAAAAGAGACATTGTTATGCTGCATGAAGAGAACTGAGGTTCCACACAAAGGTCAGAGTGACACTGCTGTATGTTAGAATGTTGTTTTGCATTCACTGATAAACAAGGTTAGTATCTCACTGACTTGACAAAGAAATTGTTACATGTTTTATACTGAAGAGTTGCAAGTTAGGATCTTGCTTCCAATGATCTTGTGTGAAGCAATAATGACATTTTGTATACAGTATTTTATCAGTGCCTGTTATCCCAATATTTAACCTTCAGAGGTGACAAGAAGATAGTTAGTAGAGCCAGTACAGTAAACAGCTTCCTCATTTGCAATCGTCAAGTTAGATTTCTTTGAATAATAAGAAACAGATGTTGTGTGGGTATAGTGAGAAACCTTGTTGGTAAGTCTTTATGTTACAGTGCCCATATAAGTATGCTGTATATACATGATACCCTGTATTGAAATAGAAAGTACCATTTAGTGAAGACTTTGTGAGTGTAATAAGGATTGAACATTTGGGGCTAAATGCAGCCCATGGTCTGTGTCAGCTGATGGAGGTTGCCACTAGCACAAAGCCCTCAAGGGGAAGAGGCTCTGGTGATGCAAAGTTGTTGCTATTTCCCTTTTGCCAGAGGTTCTGCTGATTCAGAGCATTCGCACAGCAACCACCACAGTATGGTTCCTTTGGAGATCCTGGGGGAAAGAAACCGTGAGGGAAGGTAAGCACTGCTATCAGCACTTGCTCCCCAATGAGGTGAACGCTACCTAAATCTATTGCTTTCATGTGGTAGGCTGGGCAAGTCTAACATATGCAGCTGGAAAGCAGTACCAGAAGGCACTGCATGAACAATAAACTACTTCCTATCACCAGACTAAAATACGAGGGTTCTTCTTCTTCATCATCATCTGTTTTTTTTATAAAACAAAAATCCCAAGTCCATGTAAGATCAGCCCCAATAAATCAAGTTTAGATTGTTTCCAGATCTACCTCTTTGTTTGCATGTTGAGCTGCTGCTGTGCTGGCCCAAGAGATCTTTTTCCTACGCAGTTTGGGCTTTGTGCCCTTGAAAATTAAACGTATGCTTGAAGCCGAAAAAAATGTAGATCTTCTTTGCTGCCAGGAGCTGAAACTGCTGACAAATTTAGGATGTTATTAAAAAAAAAATTAACCTGCTGTTGGATGGGGTTAGATACACAGACTAAAATGACAAATAGGAAGACCTTTCAGTGCACTGCCTCTTTTGGAAACTGGCCTTGTTCTTAGTTTTCCAGTGGACTTCACAGCATGTCACTGAATTCTAGCTCTGTGGTTTCTCTGTGGCTAATAACAGCAGGGGCGTGTTTTAGGGATGACCTATGTGGTATGGACGTTTTCTTGCCATCAGAAGGTATCGTTTGTGTGAGGAGATGCCAGGCATTGGTAGCTAATGATGAAGAGATTAAAATCACAAAAACTTGTATTTTTTTCTTTCATTGCAATGTATGTTAGGATAAGATCTTAAATAGTAAATGAGGAAAGGGGAATGCTGAAAGTCGTCCTGTTTACAGGCACGTGTACGTAAGCAAGAGAAGAATGTAATTTTAAGAATTATTTCCAAAACAGTACAGTCCAAGGAAATTGGGGAAGGGGGATGGAAGAAAGAGACAGAGGCCTCCAAACAGCCATAAATCAATTACTGAGTGACTGTATATTAAATGATAACCTTGTCATATTTAATGTCACACTAGAAGGCTCTATTGAGGCATTGTTCCTTCCACAGTATCAGCACAGGTGAATTATCTGAGCGAATTTGAACGTTCAAAAAGCAAAGCTATAGGGAGTGAACTCACAAGCATTACTCCAAAATCTCTTTCTCTTCCCTCCCCCCCCCCCTTCCCTTCCTTTCCTCCCCCAGCAACCTTATCTTGGCATGTTAGGGCTACCATCCTACTTTAAATATATACATGTTTTCTTTGTTTTCGTCACTTATTATGTGTTGGTGAGAGTAAGCCACCACTTTTTCTTTGTTTTGGTTTTAGGTGGAGTTTCTTTACAAATTTGAATGATTCATTCTTTCTTCTGAACACAGTTCCTTCTTTCCTTTAAAATGCTGCTTGCCTCAGTGTTCTTTTAAGGTCAAGCTAAGTTAAATTCCCATTGACTTCAATGGGAGCAGGATTGGGCCCTTAAAGCTATATTGTCTTGAAAATCACAACTTTGAAAAGAGACACTAATAAGCTCTGAAAGAGTTAAGCAAATGCAAGGCTCTTTAAGCCTAAATTCACTTCCAATAAGCTTGTTGTACTTAAAATGTCAATCTGCTTGAAAAGGAGAGTGTCCCAATTATTTAGATGGCCAAAAGAAACAGCTTCAGTTCTTTATCACATAAATACACTTAAAACCATGATTTAAAACAGATGAACAGAAAAGTGAATTAGTGTTTTGGTTTCTCAGTGAAGCCAAGTATAGGCCTCCTTGGCATTGACTGAGTCGGTTCTGTAGCTTTAGTCCCAGAGCACTATGAAGTTCTTTGAAGATTGTAAACAGCCCTGGCAGACATACAGCCGTCCAAGACTCCCCTTTCATACTGTTGCCTCAGTATTGTAACCCCAACTTCTTACAACGCTCTTTGCTTTTTCCTTTCCTTTTAATCTGAATAATTTCAAGAGTAAGATAAAAGCATGTAAGCTAGCTTAGAGGGCATCAATAGCTGCTGTACCTTCCCCATATCCAGTGTTAATTTGGGGTGGCAAGCTCTGACGTTCCTTTCCAGCTAATTTGTTCATTTAATTAAGTTAGCAAAATCATATGTTTTATTAATCTAATAAAACGTGTTTCATGGTTTAGACTGTCTTTAATCCTTTGACCTTTGAAGTCACTCTTTATAGTCTTCAGATTGCAGTAATTTATTTTGGTTGTTTCTGTTGGGAAAACAGTTTAACAATCTGCTTTTGTTCCAGTTTTACATATTTTTCCCCTTTAAGGTAAATGGGATTAGTAAACATCTGCTTCTTTTGAATATTTACAAACTTCACAATCAAGATTTAACAATGCCAACAACATTAGTAGTTTAAATGCTTATAAATATTCACAGACAAATAAATATAGCATTGAGACACACTGTGCAGGTGTTTCTAATTTCAGAGGGTGTAAGATTGAGCTGTTTGAAGGCTTACTTTTTATGCAACATGAAATATATTTGGTGATACAAAATATGTACTTTTAACATTTAAGTACCACCTTTAACCTACTCTCCCTGCCTCCCAGAGTGCTCTCAGAAACAAAGTTTTTTGTCAGTTGTAGTAAATGCTAGAGAGTTTTCCCTGTCAATATAATTTTAACCAGCAAAACTCCATTTGTAATTAAATACATGTAATTAAAACACAAAATGGTGGATAATAAGCTTGTATTCACCTTGCTTTTAAGAAAGGTTTAATCTGACTTTTAAGACCTCAGGCCTGGGAAAAGAGCAGTGAAGGCAGAAATGGGGGAAGCACAGCTCCACCCGCTCCCCATCCTTTCCCACTGAGCCCCACCCACCCACCTCTGCAGGCTGATACAGATGGTCAAGGCAGGGTGTACAGCATGAGTCACTAACTGATCCTATAGAAGTGGTTGCCCTGAAATACTTGCAATCATATTAGATAGCTAGATAAGGCTACCTTAGTATTCAGAATATCCTGGGGCAACCTTATGGGTTACATATCATAAAATGGGAACATTTATAAGGGCAACAATGGCATTCAAGGGGAAAGATTTTTGCAGTAGTGGGGTAGCAAAGAAAACAATCCCTCTCCCTCTTAATAAGTAAAATCTCTGAAAGGTTTCAGGAGCAAAATCTCCTTGCATTTAACCGTCTTACTTTCACTTCTAGGGCACAGCCGTATCAGTTACAACCTTGATTTGTCTCTGCCTTACACAGAGTTCTGCTCTTGTTCATTCTTTATCACCTCTTCTTTGTGCCTCTACCAGTAGCTGCATACCTTCCTAGCTGTGAAACTTGCTCTTTTAACTATCAGTTCTTTTAAGTATTAAAAAGACATTAACATGAAGAGACAAACCCTGCCTTCTCACCCCGCTGAACTTTGCTGGGGATACACAAGCAGAGTTAGTCCTAAATGTGTTGCCATCGATAAATACTCCAGCATTTTGTTGTTGTTATTAAACTGATTGAGGGTCGTTCAAAATGGATTTAAATGTGAGTCTTTTTAAAGCTCTCAGCAAATATTAAAGACAGTGCAGAATGAACCTGGTCTGTGGACTCTGAATAGAGGCAAAGGCCAGAGAGCATCTGAAGTATGGTTTCTGCATTTTATAAAATGTAGGAAGAAGAAACCCATCCAGGTCGATGACTAACATTTCACATGGACAAACAAGTTTTCTCTCACTCTCCCCCACCTTCTCTCAAGTGGCCAAAGTCTGTCACTGTTTACCTGAAAGTGACCTGTGGGCATTGGCTAGACAGCTGGTCATAGAGCAGACTTGTTTTTCACCTCCCTGTTTGTTATTTATACCGAGATCCTGTGGCAAAACTCGTAATATAGAGCATAGGTCAGAGGCAGGAGGAATTGAAACAGGGAAGGGCGGTGTCCTTCCAAAGGGAGACAAGAGTCCCTACATGCTCTCACTTCTGAAAAACATTAGGCTCTGTAGTTAGTGCTGTTGCTACTATCAGATGCGGGGCAAGGGTTTGGAAGCTCCCTGTACATAAACACTGGAATGCTTACAGACGAGAATATTAAAATTAACCATTGTTCCCCTTCGTGAAATTGCCTCTGCCGATCCCTCCTCTTACAGCTGCTTACTGTGCATATCCCAGAACTGTTAAAAACAGTGGCCATGCTCAATGGTGCTGAGACCTCCCTTGTTAAGACTATGCCATCTGTGACCTTATATTAGTCTCACAGAGGCTAATGTTTTCATAGATAATCTCCCCTGTGTTTAGATACAGGGGATATATTTATAGGGGGTAATTTTGTCGTGTACTTAGGATATTGAAACAACGAGGAGTCCGGTGGCACCTTAAAGACTAACAGATTTATTTGGGCATAAGCTTTTGTGGCTAAAAAACCCACTTCTTCAGATGCATGGGGCGACTACCCCTCTGATATTAGGATATTGATTCCTTCGTACACTGTTTGGTTTGTTAGATTCCCTGAAAACTGCCTCTGTTTACAACCAGCTTTGCATTAACAAGTGTACTGTTCATATAAAGGAACCTCCAAGGCATACAGTGTATGAAGAGGTCCTAGGTTTTGCTAAAAGAGTGGAAGATCCACTCAAGTCCCTTCATAGATTTTGAGGCCAGAAGGGACCATTATGATCATCTAGTCCAGTGGTTCTCAAACTTCTATACTGTTGATCCCTTTCACATAACAAGCCTCTAAGTGTGACCCCCCCATATAAATTAAAAACACTTTTAAAATATATTTAACACCATTATAAATGCTGCAGGCAAAGTGGGGTTTGGGGTGGAGGCTGAGAGTTCACAACCCCCCCCATGTAATAATCTCGTGACCTCTTGAGGGGTCCCGACCCCCAGTTTGAGAACCCCTGATCTAGTCTGACCTCCTGTATATCACATGCTATAGAATTTCACATAATGGATCCTGCATCAAGTCCATCCTAGTAATAGGATATATTAATTTATCATGCCAAAAGAGTTATGACTGTAAATCCCTAGGCCACTTAGGTCACTCTTAGGACATACAATATTCTCCCATTTTCTTTAGATGGTTGTTTTAAGTTAGTTACATACTCAGTTCTGTAACCTTTTCTCAATTAGGTGAGTGATTTTTAGCAGACGTTCATCAATGCCATCCCAGGATACACTCATGAAGCTTTACAGGATATGATTTTAGATCTACAATGTTTTTAAAAGAAAAAAAATGCTGGTTGCCAGCCCTATCAGTAGAGGAAATCTTTGTGCTAGAATCATAGAATTGGAAGGGACCTGGAGAGGTCATCTAGTCCAGTCCCCTGCACTCAAGGCAGGACTAAGTATTATCTAGACCATCCCTGACAGGTGTTTGTCCAACCTGCTCTTAAAAATCCCCAATGATGGAGATTCCACAACCTCCCTAGGCAATTTATTCCAGTGCTTAACCACTCTGACAGGAAGTTTTTTTCTAATGTCCAACCTAAACCGCCCTTGCTTCAATTTAAGCCCATTGCTCCTTGTCCTAGCCTCAGAGGTTAAGAAGAACAATTTTTCTCCCTCCTCCTTGTAACAACCTTTTACGTACTTGAAAAGTGTTGTTATGTCCCCTCTCAGTCTTCTCTTCTCCAGACTAAACAAACCCATTTTTTTCAATCGTCCCTCATAGGTCAGTTTTCTAGACCTTTAATCATTTCTGTTGCTCTTCTCTGGACTTTCTCCAATTTGTCCACCTCTTTCTTTAAATGTGGTGCCCAGAACTGGACACAATACTCTAGTTGAGGCCTAATTAGTGTGGAGTAGAGCAGAAGAATTACTTCTCGTGTCTTGCTTACAATACTCCTGCTAATACATCCCAGAATGACATTTGCTTGAGATCCACTATGACCCCCCGTATCCCTTTCCACAGTGCTCCTTCCTAGGCAGTCATTTCCCATTTTGCATGTGTGCAACTGATTGTTCCTTCCTAAGTGGAGTACTTTGCATTTGTCCTTAGTGAATTTCATCCTATGGTGCTGTGTTATGTGGCTCTGCTCCTAGCCCTAAAGAGAATGAAGGAATATGTAACATAGATCAGACCCGAAAAGAAGAGTGAGAGATCGAATGGTAAAGCAAATGGTTATGGAGCGAAGAAGAGAGGAGAAAAAAATTTAGAAAAGAAAAATTCACAGATGGAAGATCAACATTTCTAAAGCTAAATCTCCCCCCTTCCCCTCTCCCCTCCCCAGTTATCTGCTCAACTAGCTAAAATAGCATCAGTGTCCTGTTCTATTTTCTCAGGACAGCCTGCCCACAGGTTCTCTAGAAAATGTGGTTGCCATCTGGTATAGCAGTTCACAATGTGATTTCTGTTTCCCGTCCAACAATCTGGCACCTCATGTCTATATCAAGTCACAATATACCAGGAAAAACCCCCTCTCTGTATAGTTCTGTACAGCATGCATCTTTGTTTTAAAAACAACAACAACAACAACAAATCCCACACCAAACAGACAGCGGAATTGAGCCTAAATTTCAGAACAATTACTGTAGAAGAGTAAATAGCTGTGAATTTTAGACTCAAGCAGAATTTTTTAATTGTGTGAATATGATTTTGTCAAGAAAACAAGAAAATGTTCCTAAGAGGTTTAGAGTTAAATATTCACATATTTAAATATCCTTATTATACTTTGGGAACTTTCTGATCCTTTACCAGTGTTCTCTCTCTCACTCAGATTGACATGACTGGCCTCTGACCCTAACCTGGAGCATTACTGCAAAGTCTTTTTAATATGTTTGTTTGCAGTATAGCTCCTTATTTGAACACCTTTGGCTCAAGGTTATCCTAATAAAAAAAAGGTGTCAACATTCAGAGGAAAGAAGGTTGGATTTATTATTTATTTATTATTTTGCAATCAGATTTGAAACGCAGGTCTTAATGACTTCCAGGTGTACCCTGATGTTGCACATATTTGGCTGTAATCCTGAAATGGCTGGGTTTCTGCCTTAAAAATACAGCAGAAAACAAACTTTGAAGTTTTAAAGATTAAATTGATAAAAATAAACTTAAAATAAGTCCGCTCCTCTTGCATTCTAAGAAGGGGAAATGTTTTAGGCAGGCTCTATCTAAAGACTATGTATTAGTGTTGGAAAAGTGTTAATACCGTTAAACATTCTGATTGAAAGCCAAAGGGTTATATTTTTCTCAACCTGATAAATTTTGCTGCAAGAAGCACAACTGGAATGAATTCCTTCAAATGTCTTCAAATGCTCTAGAATTGTTTTTCTTGGACACCTCGCAGTTCAAAGCCTTACATTGCTTTAAAGGAGCTAACGTCTATGAAGTTTGATTTTATAATGACTGTGGATTCTATTAATAATATTTTTTTAAATAATGTGAGCCTGACCTGGAGCAGTGAAAGGACACCTCTCACTTTCTACAGGCCTACAAAGACTTCTTGGTGATTCATGAGCCCCCTCTTTCCAATCTGTGAAGAGACATTTCTCAGCAACTGCCCACTGGGGGACAATCTCGAAGCTAGATGGAGACTCATGAACATGTGACAGTGTTCACTCTGGTGAGTCAAATGTGCCCAGTGATATATTCGCTTCTCCATTAATACCTGTGACCCAGATTATTAACAGAATATTTACTTTTTTGGAAATATTACTCAACTGTGGGCCAAATCATCTCCCACCCCTACCTTGCTTTTTAGCGCAAAGAGGATGACAAGCAAGCAGGAAGAGTATAAGCTAGGGCCAGCAGCATCTAATGTTCCTCAGATTCCATGGGAACTCATCTATGTTAACAGCATGCTCTTGGCACTCCATGGTTTTTGTGGATTCATTAGAATCAGAGCAGGGTGATGGCCTCTTAGTTGGCATTATGCCTCACAAGCCCATGGAAATAATGGCAGAAGCTGAGACCACTTATTGCAACCTTCATTTCTGCACTTCCTACCCCTATGTTTTCTGCCCCCCACCCCTCCGAAGTAGCACACACGTGTAGCCAACTAAAGTAACAGCAGCACTGCACTTGAAGGATTTCACAAATACATGTGTAGGGGAAGTTACAGCCCAGAGTTATTGCAGGGGGGAAAGCTGACATATTTTTAATGAGGAAGCTTTATCCACTAAATACTGGTTGTTTTGTTATGTGTCACCTGAGCATCTTCCACATCATACCAGGCATACCGTGCACAAACTTCTGTTTCTGAAACCAGGAAGCCAAAATACGGAATGTAAACTGTACAAAACTACGTATATTGTTTGCTCTGGGAGCACGTGGCCTTCTGTTTAGTCCAGTCATATAAATGAGAGGACATACATTTCTAGCGTAGTCTGTGCCTTGTCAACTACTTTGCCTCGGTGATCTAAATACTTTTCACAAACCTGATTCCACTCTGATCTTTAGGTCCAGATCTTTAAAGGTATTTAGGAGCCCAACTCCGAGTGATTTCAAGTACCTTTGAGGATCTGGGCCAAGACTGACAAAACACCTGACATATTCCTTCTCTATTACCTGCTACTCTTTTCACTATCACCACCCATACTAGTGCTGTAAAGGACTCACACTCTCTCCTCTAGTTAAGATAATATTTCCAAGAAATTACTCATATATCTCCTAATCCCACATTGGTCAAGTAGACGGTCATGGAGCAAAGCAGTCATAAATCTGGCTTAACTGGCCATGTATGCTGTTTATGGCTACTGAGTGGCACAAAGCTCCCAGAGTATACTGGTGAATCTGACCCAAGAAATCTTTATAAATAATATTGCTGATGCAATCCCAAAGGAATCCGTAGGTAGTATCTACCTGACCATTTTTGGCCCTGCTGTAAAGGCCAGTCCAGACAAAACTCCTAGATTTACCCCTGATTTTTTAATTTGAAGCTGCCATTTACATTTATTTTTCTCATGTTGTCCAACCCATGGTCTCATTTCCACATTGTCCGTTTCTGAATCAAGTAAAGGGCCCCACTTATTGAGTCCTAGGTAGATACAAAGGCAAGAAAGAAGAAACATTCTGACGTTAGGATAAATTAGCTTTGTTGGAGCACTAATGAGACCCTGGAAACGTTCCGGTTTTCATGTTTTGCTTAAGTGACCCTGTTGGGGTCACCAAAACCAATGTTTGCTCTTGTTCATCAAGACAGCCCTCCGCTCGCACAGACCCAAAGCTAAAAGGGGTAGCATGGCAAGAAAGGAAAGAGGGCTGAATGGATGAGAAGTGGTCAGTTGGAGTTGTTGGTGCTTTATACCTTTGAAAACCAGGTCCCTGGTGAATTAAAACTGCCACAACCACTTTGAGAAATGCAGCCAATTTTGCCCTGGAAAATGCCAGCTAATAGTGCACAACAGCTCTCCAGAGCAAGTTAAGAAATGTAGTGGTGAACATTACCATGACCAATTGAAACAGCAGGGAGCAGGTAGGTTGTCTGAGCTGGACTTTACTCAGGACAACAGCGTTAACACCCCTACTCATAAGAAAATTACCTTGAGACTATGAATGAACATAAGTGGTCATTAACATTTTATAGTGCATCTTCAGCAACCCAGAGCCGCCACACACTTGTTCTCAAAACTTTTATCTTTTGACTTGTTATATGGAATTTCCAGCAAACTATATATACCGTATAAGAAAATGTAGCTACCAAATAACTACAGTGTGTTTATACTCTGGAGGAGAAAAGATCTGACTTAAATACATTGTCAAAGAAACACAGGGTGGAGGCAGAAAAAACATGCTGTTTCCATGGACTTACGTCGCAGAGTCATGGTTTTTCTTTTCTGTATTTTCCACAATGGTATATGCCCACATCAGTATGTCTAGGTAGACTTTCAACCTTTCTTCTAAATACCCTTGTTTTTCTAAGTTTCACTCAAGTTTTGTAGTTAGCCGATAATATCTAAGTGCCTCATTTACAGTCAGTTTCTATTGCCTTAAATTAGTGTGGCTTACACTGCATTATCAGATTACCTTCCACAGAACCATGATCCCTTAGTTAGGAATTGTTGACCTGAAACCTACTTCATTCATGTAATAAAGTGAGTAGGGGACTCTAATGTGAATTACAGTGTTACAAGAGGGCAAATACACTTAGACAACAAAACATGTAACAAATTACATTACAGTGGCTACCAGTTGTCAAAAGCTGTGTTCTGATTGGCTGACGTGCCTTTCTGAAGATGATTTCAGAGGTATGTTCTGTGTGACAAGGATCAGCGTATATTGGGAGTGATCAATTTGTGGTCTGAATCCCAGTGGGATTGGGGCCCAGTTGCCCATGAATTAGCATGAAAGGTGGCTACGTTGAGTAGATTTACTACTGGGTAATGAGCATAGAGTCTTTTCTCTTTATTTACTCTGTTTAATATGTTGCAGCCAACATTTAAAACTAAGCTAAACTGTCTGGAATTCATGATCTCCTCCCACTTAGCAGCAGCATCAGTGTTGCTACTTTGAATTTCTCAATGAAAAAATAAATTGGCTTCCAAATTTAAATCTAAACAGTTGCAACTTATATCATCACCAGCAGGAAAAAGGTAAATAAAAAATCACCTTAATTAAAAAACACTGACAGCCCATAAAATACATGTTTCTTGGTTTTGAGGTGCCTTGGCAGGAACTGTCCATAGCCATTATTTTTTAATTAACTTGTCTTTTAAATGAAAAATAGATTACTTGCATTTAATTACTTTCCCACATTTCTGTTTTTTTTAACAGTGATTAAATAAATATTCATACAGGTTTTACCTGCAAAAGTAATTACACTTGGAACCAACCTTCCCTCTCCATCTCTGCTTTTTGTCTTGGCTCTTGCTCCCCAGATGCATCACAAGCTGAAATGCTATGAGTTTACAATTCACGATTTTGGGCCGGGGCGGTTTGCGGGTGGGGGTGGAAATTACAACAATGAAATCATTTACAGTAAATCCAAGGTTTTTAATGCCACTCCACTTCTTAAACAGGAAGTGCCCTATAGAAACAGAAGTGGAGGAAGATCTCAAATAATTCTTCCGTTTTGATTGGCAAGGGGCTGATTGTCAAAATTTAGCATGTTTTCTACAGAAAAATACCTTTTCAGTCAACACAGTGAAGAGCAGTTGGAGCTTCCCCTCCGCCAGCACCTTTGTGAAGAGACTTTCTGTTTGGTCATCAGTGGTTATAGCACTCAGCAGCTCTCAGCTCCTTCCTCAGCAAATGAACAACCCTACAGCCTTCATCCCTTTCAGCCAATTTGAACTTATTTTCTAGAATAAGAATAAACTGGGAGCTCTTTGAGATTCTAAATTTCCATTTCATTAAAGGAAGTGAGTTAAAATTGGCTGCTGGGTGACAAAACGAATGCTATTGTTTGGTTTGGTTTGTATTTTGGAGGTTTTTACACCATCTCATATTGGCTGTTCTCATCCAGTATCTAATCCTTTTAATCCTCTTGAGTGGCTGGTCTGCCATAGCAGCTTGTGGCTATGAGTTCCATAGGGTAATTATGCACTTAGAAAAAGTTCCATGTGATCAGTTTTTAAATGTGGTGCCTTTCAATTTCATTGAATATTTCATATTGGGGAAAGGATGGACTGGTGTCTCCAATTCACCCTCTTCATTTTATGCATTATTTTGGGTCCCTTTATTGGTCTCCTCTCTAACCTAAACAGTCCCAGTCTTTTCATTCTCTCTAAGTCATTCCAGGCCTCTAATTATTTTTATTGACTGACTCAGAGCCCCCTCTATTTCTTTTTTAAGATGGGATGATTTTTTTGGGGTCTTTTGGAGTTATGTTAGACATGAATTTCCAACTACGAGATCAGAGTATTATCTCAGCAGTAGACTTGTAGTAGAAAAGCCCAGATTCAGTGCTGATTTATACTGACTTCAGGAGTTGCATGGATGCTAACTCAGAACAGGATTTGACCTGTAGTATTGGGCAAACTCCCCTGAGATTGAAGTGGGGTCCTGATGAATAATAGAAACCAGACTTTGGTTCCTAGAAGGTATTATGCATAAATAAGCATATGCTCTAACTATCGTATCACAGAAGTGTATTTGTGCTAATCTTTGGAACTACCAAAAGCTGAACATTTAGGTTTCTTTTATTTGTTTAAGTTTGACTTGTGTGAAAATCAATAGGAAACTTTGTGCATATATGTGAAAAAAGAGCTAGGTCTGAAGACTTTATTCCCACCTATTTTTCATATCAAAAGGGTACATCTTAGAGAAATATCAGGCAGATGATAGATCACAAAATCCTATACTTTGTAGTGATTAAGTCTTTGAGTTGGTTTTGGGTACAATTTCTACTATCTGTATATATTAAAACCTCTCTCTCTCTCGACTTTATTTTAATATTCACATTAATTCATCCACCCTTAGATACAAATGAAAGTATGAATGGTTCTCCCATCTTCATTTTAAAATACATTCCTCTTTTTGTAAAAGTAAAAAGAAAAAAATAAACAAGTACTAAAATTGCAGTGCTCCCAATGGCGGAAGTTCTGAGCATAATAATTGAGACGTAATATAATTTTGTTTCAATTGTACAGAAGATTTCTCATCCCATTTACCCACCTTATCAACAAAATATTGATTTGTTTTTGTCTCCCAAGGTATTTGAATTGTAATGCAATGCTCATCTCTGTCCCCAGCAAAAACCAGACTTGTGAATCTTTGCAGAAATATAGAGGAGGACATATCTGGTACATACCTGATTCCCTATAATATAGTGTTCATTATTATCAGTTTCTCACCTTGGTGCAAAGGAATTTTCACACCTTACTTCGAATTACAGAAATGATAACAGACCCCACAAGGAAAAACATATCAGAACACATATATTGTTCTCCTGTCTACTGTTAGGGTTTTACATAGAATAGACTTTTTTCTGAGTTCTTCTTTTAGTCTTTCAACACTAGATAGAGCTGTAATTATGCTGAGAGTTAACAGAGTAAAGACCAGTTTCAGAGTGGTAGCCGTGTTAGTCTGTATCAGTAAAAACAACGAGGAGTCCTTGTGGCACCTTAGAGACTAACAAATTTATTTGGACATAAGCTTTCGTGGGATATAACCCACTTCATCAGATGCATGGAGTGGAAAATACAGAAGGTGGGTATAAATATACAGCACATGAAAAGATGGGAGTTGCCTTACGAAGTGGGGTATCAGTGCTAACGAGACCAATTCAATTAGGGTGGAAGTGGCCCATTCCCAACAGTTGATAAGAAGCGGTGACTATCAACAGAGGGAAAATTACTTTTTGTAGTGCTAATGAGGCCAATTCAATCAAAGTGGATGTGGCCCATTCCCAGCAGTTGACAAGAAAGTGACCCAGCCACTCCCAGTCTTTATTCAGGCCTAATTTGATGCGGTCCAAGACCTTGCTTACATTTCCTTCTTATGACTGTTTCTTTTCAGTATTTCAGAACATCAAGATTGCCCCAAAGGACAAAAAACATATTAGGGTAGGAAAAATATTTTGAGCTAATTTCTACTGTCACACGAGCATGAATCTGGAGTAATGCCTTTTATTTGAATAAAGTTAATCTAGATTTGCTGTGCAGTAAGTATGATTAAGGCTACGATTTTGTCACAGAGGTTGCGGAAGCCACAGAATCCGTGACTTCCAAAGACCTCCGTGACTTCAGCTATGGTGGCTGGGAGCTGCAAGGTCCCACTGCATCCCACAGTGGCAGGGAGCTGTGAGGTACCCCCGCAACCTGAGACAGCGGATCCCAAAGCTCCCCTGGGGGATCCCCGCAGCTTCCCGGCTACCCTGGCAGGGCAGGGAGACTCTGGCAGCTCCCCAGCCAGTGGGGCAGCTCGCCAGCCACCGCAGTGGTGGCAGAGGGACCCTTGCAGCTTCTCGACCACTGCAGTGGTGGCAGGGGGACCCCCGCAGCTCCCTGATGCTAGGGAGGGGGGCAGGGGACCATGGAACTCTGCGCCCCCACCAGGGGCGGCTCCAGGCATCAGCGCACCAAGTGCATGCCTGGGGTGGCAAGCCGCGGGGAGCAGCAGTCAGGCTGCCTTCGGCAGCATGCCTGCGGGAGGTCCGACGGTCCCGCGGCTTTGGCGGCAATTCGGTGGCGGGTACGCCCAAGGCGCGGGACCGGCGGACCTCCCGCAGGCATGCCGCCGAAAGCCACCTGACTGCCGTGCTTGGGGCGGCAAAATACCTAGAGCCGCCTCTGGCCCCCACCAGTGGTGGCTCCCCTGGAGCTCTCAGCCACTCCACAGCTGCCCAGCCCCTTCCCATTTTATCATGGATATTTTAAGTAACTTTTACTAAAAATATCCATGACAAAATCTTAGCCCTAAGTATGATGAGTCTTCTAGCCTTAGAGATGAACGTGAACCTCAGAAATAAACATCTGGATCCTATTGTGAGCATTATAGCCTGTATCCATTCTTCCTTTTAACTGATGTGGCAACCGTATTAGTTTTTGCCTGGTTAAACCAGGAATCAGAGCTCACTATACAGCTAGCAGCTATGATCTGATGTGATTATAATTCCCTTTTCTCTGGTTCAGTCACTGCCTCGATTGTCTTTTGTTGCTGTTGTTTTTAACCGTGAAATACTGAGGTGAGATGACTGATTTGAGGAATGAGTCTTTAAGAGCAAAAACCAATACAAAGTCTGCATTATGGGAAAGCACTTGGGGTAGCTGACAACGTATTAATCATAAAGGGGAGCCTTAGAGAGCCAGTTCTCCTCATTTACACCGGGTTGCCTTCTAATAGCATTTAGAAGTTTGTTGTGCACTGTCTCCCCAAGAAGAAAAGGCAGCTTTAACAATTCTGTCTGTCTCAGCACTGCATTTGAATTTTTTGTTGCCTCCCTTCAGTGTGTTGGTCAGAGGTCACAAAGAGCAGGATTAGTTGCCCTGTGTTGACAGAGCCAGTGATGGATGAGAGAAGTACAATGCACAGCTTGTTTATACTCAAATGGTGGTGATACCCAAACAGACTTACACCTGCACAGAATGATGGAGAGGGCTCTGTGATCAGACTGTCTTGCTAAACCACAACAGGCATTATAAACTATCACACGTATTAGGGTCAAATGGGTCAAAGTTCTGAGTAATTGTGCCAGATCACAAAATCCACATTAAGCAACACATTTAGTCTGAAAAATTAGGAATTACAAATAACAATAAAAACTCATCCTTGCCTGTAACAATTAATCTAAAATAGTCAGGATCCTAGTACTGAACCAAAGCCCACAGGGGGCATCCTTAGCTGCTGCACCACAGTACAAAAGGCTTATTGCTTAAGGCCTACAGACCGTACTCTCTAGGTGCCTGATTGGATGGACGGGCAGCACTCTCATTGGATACCTAGACTATATAAAAACCCCGTCAGGAAGAGGAAGCTGTCCGATCAACAGATCATTGCCTGCTTGTTGGCCTAGACCACCTTACCGGCTCCTGGCTTGCTGCCTTGACCTCTGACCCATTGGGCTGGCCCCTTGGATTGGATCTTCCAGCTACTGACCTCTGTGAGAAATCCAGCCAGTCCCCTGGACTGCTTCTGATACTGAGCAACCTCCTGGCTACCTGACTACCCGCACACACACCTGAACTGGACTGTCCTCTAGCCTGCCTTGGCCACTGGGCATTATAAATACTGGTACGCTTATTTACAGGGATAGGCAAGAGATATGTAGCCAGCCACGCAGCTCTGCATCTGTAACTATGTCAGCCAAAGAAGCTCTTCTGCTGACAAAGCACTGACCAGCACTTAGGTTGGTATAATTACGTCGCTCAGGGGTGTGGATTATTCACACCCCTGAGCAAAGTAATTCTGTAGTGTAGACACCAGGGCTCAGACATTTATGGTGTCTTTGCACTATAATGTTTAGTCCTGTTTTAACATATGTTAATTAACATCTGTTAAGTAACTTGTTAACTAACATGGTCGAAATTTCTAGTGTAGACAGTTCACAGAAGTTTGTTCTAGAACACAAACACTTGTTCCTAGTCATGTATGTTATAATCCAGGGTTAAAAAAACTAACAAGAAACATTTGTGTCCTCTTTACACTAGCATTTACAATTATGTGAGTTAACACATGTTAATTAACACACAGTCAAGTGTAGACATACCGTTACACATGTGTTTTTCGTTATATTATTTGAGTAGTACTCAAAACATTGCTGGGCAGGCTGTAAGAAGTTCTATATAAACGTGGCCATAAATGTGTTCCAGAGTGGAGGGTATCAGAGTTTTCATGTATCAGATAAAAGTAATGCAATTAAGATGCAAAAGGGTCAGAACTAGGGCTGTCGATTAATCGTAGTTAACTCATGCTATTAATTCAAAAAAATAATTGTTTTAAAAAATGAATCGCAATTAATCACAGTTTTAATCGCACTGTTAAACAACAGAATCCCAATTGAAATGTGTTAAATATTTTTGGATGTTTTTCTACATTTTCAAATATATTGACTTCAGTTACAACACAGAATACCAAGTGTACACTGCTCACTTTATATTATTTTTATTACAAATATTTGCACTGTAAAAATGATAAAAGAAATAGTATTTTTCAATTCACGTCATACAGGTACTGTCGTGCAATCTCTTTATCGTGAAAGTGCAACTTACAAATGTAGACTTTTTTTGTTACATAACTGCATTCTAAAACAAAACAATGTAAAACTTTAGAGCCTACAAGTCCAGTCAGTCCTACTTCTTTTTCAGCCAACCACTAAGACAAACAAGTTTGTTTACATTTACAGGAGATAATGCTGCCCACTTCTTATTTATAATATCACCTGAAAGTGAGAACAGGCATTTGCCTGGCATTTTTGTAGCTGGCATTGCAAGGTATTTACGTGTCAGATATGTTAAACATTCATATGCCCTTTCATGCTTTGGCCACCATTCCAGAAGACATGCTTCCATGCTGATGACACTCGTTAAAAAATAATGTGTTAATTAAATTTGTGACTCAGTTCCTTGGGGGAGAATTGTATGCCTCCTGCTCTGTTTTACCTGCATTCTGCCATATATTTCATGTTATAGCAGTCTCGGATGATGACCCAGCACATGTTATTCACTTTAAGAACACTTTCATGGCAGATTTGAAAAAACGCAAAGAAGGTACCAATGTGAGATTTCTAAGGATAGCTACAGCACTCGACCCAAAGTTTAAGAATCTGAAGTGCCTTCCAAAATCTGAGAGGGACGAGGTATGAAGCATGCTTTCAGATGTCTTAAAAAAGCAACACCTAGTGGAAACTACAGAACCCTGAACCACCAAAAAAAAAAAAAAATCTTCTGCTGGTGGCATCTGACTCAGATGTTTAAAATGAGCATGCATTGGTCCGCACTGTTTTGAATCATTATCGAGCAGAACCTGTCATCAGCATGGACGAGTGACCTCTGGAATGGTGGTTGAACCATGAAGGGACATCTGAATCTTTAGCGCATCTGGCACGTTAATATATTGCAACGCCAGCTACGACAGTGCCATGCAAACTACTATTCTCACTTTCATGTGACATTGTAAACAAGAAAGGGCAGCATTATCTCCTGAAAATGTAAAAAACTTGTTTGAGCGATTGGCTGAACAAGAAGTAGGACTGAGTGGACTTGTAGACTCTAAAGTTTTATTTTTGAATGCAGATTTCTTTGTACATAATTCTACATTTGTAAATTCAACTTTCATGATAAAAAAAATTGCACTACAGTACTTGTAATGGGGGAATTGAAAAATACTATTTCATTTGTTTTTTACAGTGAAAATATTTGTAATAAAAAAATATAATGTGAGCAGTGTACATTTTGCATTCTGTGTTGTAATTGAAATCAATATATTTGAAAATGTAGAAATAATCCAAAATATTTAAATAAATGATATTCTATTATTGTTTAACAGCACGATTAATCGCAATTAATTTTTTTAACTATATAATTCCCATAGAAACCTATTTTTGGTAATAATGTGCATTATTAACTGGTTTCTGATCACACATCTGTTCCAAAGGAAATGCATGGAACATCCATTCCAGTGTTAGATATATTGATTAAAATTTGTTCTGAGTTAGCTTAAAAGTCAGGAATCTTGATGAGATTTCCAGCAACTGATCAAATGAGTTTTTTTCAATAATAACCATAATGACATGTACTTTCCATAGGTTAAGGTTTGTGCTCTCAGTATTAAACTGAGAATTAGCTGCATCTAGCTAGACAGAGCTTGTTTCTTGTAGGGATTACTTGCCAGTTTGTTTAGATAATTGGGCCAGTTGGGTATTAGCCTTCTAACCTATGCTGAATGATTGGAGACACATTGACCCTAATCATTATGCAAAAACCTTAGAAATGATTTTTCTTTATTAATCAGAGCCAAACCTGAAAATGATTTTCTGTCCTCAATGATAGGTACAAAAGTAAGACTTTTCACAAAGAAATCATAGATTTTCTAACCATAATCTGTGTGGCATTAGAGAAAACTTTCTCTTCCAGCCATGTGCAGTCTTTCCCCTTTAGAGGGTAAATGCCCATGACACATACAAGAATAATTACTTAGTGAATTAGTGTTCATGAAAATAAACAGCCAATGTTTGCTTAAAGGACCATATGAGGATGAAATTTACAAATATAGCACCTGTCTGATATTGGCTATATCTGTAACATCCTGATCATTTAACAGAATGTATTAAATGTAGCCTCACCATTTTAGCTGTTACTCTTAAGGTAGTGTCTACAGTAGGCTACAATGGTTGTGTGTGATTATCCCAGCATTCTGGAAATAGGGATAAAGGTGGATCCTACAGTATTTGAAGAATCTCCTATTCCATGTCCACCATGTTGAATATATCTGGGGTACTGTGCATGAGTTGGCTTGGCAGCTCTAGTCTTGCTAAGTAGTAATTGTACTCTTGTGAACTGGAGGGTTATAACAAAAGACAAACAGAGCTTGATTCAAAATGAGCTTTTATTGAAGAAATGAGATCTTTATCTAGGCTGCCAGACTAAAGCAAGAGTTCATGAATGGGTGCTCAAACTTTCAAAAAAAAAAAAAAAAAAAAAAAGAAGAAAGATAGAAAGAAAGAAAAAGGAAGAAATATAACATTTTCTCTGTAAGTTCTTTAGCTTGGTATTTCTTTAATTTCATGTAAATTTTACTAAGTAAATATGCCTTAAAAGTGAATAAAATTTTATTTCACTTTAACAAGAGAATATAAAAGTTAAAAAGGTCACCGTAGTAATAGACTAATCTCAATTATCAGGGCAGCCGGTGAAACCCTCAACTCCCACCTAATCTCATTCGGTGCACATGCAGTGCACCGTGTGATTTCCAACACGGCTAAATGAAATTATAAAGCAGTGTTAAATTTATTAATCATTTAATTAGCTAAATGTTCCTGCAACTACTCGTGAGATGAATGGCATGTCATTTTCTAATGCAATTTGCCTCTCAGCCAGGCAGGGTCAGGAGGGAAGCTACTGGCATCTTAAATGATCTTTTTTATATTGCACCTTCTATTAAGGGACAGTGTGATATCACTGATTATATCTGAGTCTTGTACACGAGGCCAGGGAGTGTTCTTTTTATAATAACAGGTTATCTTTAACCAAAATAAAAATGGTAAGATCTTAGGAGTGAACAATTAACCCATCTGTGACTGTATTTCATATTGCAGCTTTGCAAGGCAAATCTTTTTTTCATATTTAACAAGCCAGTGAACAGAGTGTTGGAAACTACACCAGCAGGTATTAAAGCAATGCTCAATCTAGTTTTATTTCTTTAAATGTACTCAGTTGTAAAGGAATTTGTGGACTGAAAACTCTCCCGATGCCAGGTTTGTCTAAGCCTTCCAGTTGAGTCAGAATTTATTTGTACTTTTCCATGTATTGTATTAAAATCTGGGCCTTTGTAGTTTTGTGCATTCAACAATTGTTCATTTAAATGGGTCTCCCAGCCCAGGTGTTTGGCATATCGGCATGCACATATGACAGCCCTTTGATTAGCGATGGGAATTTGACGGGTTGGGTTTTTTTTTTTTTTGGGTGCTTCATTCTGCAATTATTTTTCCACTGCAAAATCAGTGACAGGTAGGATTCTGTAAATCTGTTTGAATTTACAGTGAAAGAATAGTCATAAAGCAATCATCTAATGCATCAGGCAGTGAACTATGCTGCCCAGAGTGCAATATTCATCAGAAAGCTTCAAGAATATTGCCTCTATATTTGTGTGAAGTTGAAACTGTCAGGGTCAAAATGCAATGAAAATGTTGGTATTTCAAGGTATATATTTCCCCGAATTCACAAAACAATAAAATATTAGCTATTTTCAATAGAATTTTTCCCCGTTTTACGGCTTTACTTTCAACTAATGATTGATGGGCCCAACTCAACAAGCATATATAATAATTTCCAAATCTGAGGAAATATTTATGCAACTTCAGACACACTATAGGCTGAAATGCAGGTGGTGTATTAGGATATTAGCCCCTAACCTAAAAGAAGAGAATTGTGGGAGAGAATCTTGATGCAAGTTTATTGTCTTTGTAAGGCAGTATGGATTATCATTGTTATTTAGTATTATTGAACATTTCCATTACAGTAGCACCTAAAGGCCACCATCAAGTTTCATAAATGACAGTCCCAGCCCCAAGAATGCTTACAATTTAAAAGGCAAGAGATAACAGGTGGATGAGACAAACAAGTAGACCAGGATGGGAAGCAGTGATCTATGATTCATGAGCCTCTTATTGGCAACTGGCAAGGGAGTGCAGATGTGTTACAGGAATCTCCTGAGTCTGACATGTAAATTCTAGTTCACCAAAGAATGGCATGTGAGGTCTCAAATGAAAGCTGGTGTAACACTGTTCTTCAATATCGTTGCAAAAATGGATGTTGTGTACAGAGTTTATATATATGTTTGTGTATATATATACACACACACACACTGAAAATATTTTCTTAAAGTATAAAGGTACTGATCACTAGCAAAAGGTGAAAAACAGGTTTTCTGTCAGAGAAGAGATGTTTATGCACCTATCTGCATGCAAATCGAGTATTGGCTTGTTCACAATGAGTCTGCTACTGCCAGCAGAAAAGAAAAAAAACAGGGTGGTGAGGAGGAGAACCTTATCGTTGAGGTGTGTAGCAAAGATTTGCTTGAGTATATTTGTGGGGACAAAGATGGTGCCTGGGAAATAAATGGACAGCGAATTTGCTTCATGAAAAGTGGGATCTTAACCAGACTTGGCTGAGAACTTTGGATGAGATTAGCTCCTTTTAATAAGAGAGTAACTTTTATTTAGGATTTAGTCTCTAGAAAGCGCATTATGATTTTGCTTTATATGTAACCATTTGTTTCCAATATTCTTACTCCCTGCTGGGCTGATGTCACAGCGTCAAAGGGCAGCAATGAGACGGTGGCTGGCAAGCAGGGATCAGAGTAGTTGGGAGAATTGAAATCAGTAGGCAAGCATTGGTCAGGCCGCTGTTGGATACTGAAAATCTGCAGTAGTTAAGACGCTGGAGTCAGGAGGCAACAGTCAGGGTCGAAGTCAGGTATGGGTTGGAGATTGGAGAACAAGGTGCGGTCTGGAGTCACAGCAAGCTGGAAGTCTGCGTTGTTATCAAGACACCTTCCTCAAACACCCATCTGGGTTAAATGTAAGTGTGGGCCAATCAGAAGGCTGCAGGGTGCTATTGCTCTGGCCCCTTCCTGTGGTGCCTACTCTCAGCAGTGGATGAGGCCAGTGTTTAATTTGCAAGGAAAGAGGTGTCAGGGCTCAAGCAAGTAGGTGCCCTCGGGCCTCAAGCAGTTTTTTTACATTCATAACTGAAGCAGCAAGCTCAAAGGTGACGGGACTATGAACTGTGAAGCCTAGAAGTGCCGGGACTCAGCCCTGGCAAGCCTGGCACAAATTAAGCACTGAATATAGCTCTGCAGGGCCTCCTGGTGGTGATGTGGGAATGTCAGCTGCCCCAGGCTCTGTAGACCTGAGTTCTAGTCCCACGGATCCTTACAGGGAATTCAGAATTGAGATTGGATTTTGGCCTCTTCCCTACATAATAGTTACTTTTGTCACTAACCTCTTGGAGTTTTCCAGTTTGCATGTCAGGAGGGTGCTCATGCTTGAATTAATGAATTTCAGTTTGTCCGTTGCCTTGTAAAAACTCTGCATAACAGCAAAACACTGGGCCAAATGCTGTCATCAGATTCAATATGCAGTTTAAGCGTGGCTTCAGCAGGAGGGTGTGCTGGGGAACTACTGTTAATGGTGTTTTACCTTGGTTCTTCATATCTCTTCCTGGTTGGTATTAGTGGAGCCAGACATTTTGCACCACTGATTCATTTTTCTGCCTTGGCAGTGATTTCAACATGGGTAAACTTAAGTGAAAAATTAACCTTTAGCTGATGTCTTTCCCTGGCTGTGACGTTGTCTTGTTCTGTGTCTTTGAGCAAGTCACATAACATCTATGGGTGGGATTTGTGAAAGCGCTCAGCACTGCCCTAATTCTGTTCCTACTGGTAAAACTCCCACTGATTTCAGTGGGAACAGTTAGGCCAGACCACAAGCTTTTCAAAACCCCACTCTATACATTTTTCAGTTTACCTGTCTGTAAAATAGGTGTAGTAATGCTTACTAGCTTTGTAAGTGTGTTGTGATTGACCATTAATTAATACTTGTACAGCACTATAGGATCCTAGGATAAAATATGCTATGTTAAGTGCAAAGTATTATTAGTATTGTTGTTTTATTTATTAAGCTGTTAATGTTAAAGGAAATGTTCTCACTCAGAAACAAGAACACGTGGGACATTGGAGGATTTTACTGTCTTCCTCCCCCTGCTCCGGTTTAGATCAGATATGTTCTTGCTCACCTATGATTTATGCTGCTTAAGGGGAAAGAGTATCCATTTTTCCTGCATCAGCATACTAAAATTTCAAAAGCTCAGAAGCACCTCTCCGCAGGCATGAAGCTAGAACTGTGAAAATTCATTTGGCAGCACCTTTTGAGAAGGAACTAAATTTTAAAACATTCTCTTTGTTTTTGGAAATAGATTTTTCACCGCCAGTAATCTGTGTGGATATGGATGTGTGAGAGACACACACACAGATACCATGCTTTGAACAGTATATACATATCAATGTACTATATATTATGGTGTGTGTGCACAGTACACATTATATGCAGTAACATATGTTTGCAAGGAGTTTCTTTCTATAGTGATATGATCTAAATCTTTCCCAAAATTTAGTTAGGGTATTCTTTTTGAATTTGTAGCAAAATATAAAACAATATTTCTTTACTTCACTTGTTTGAGTTTGATGCAGTTAAACAGAGGGGTTACCATGGCTCCATCCATTTGATTTAACATTTTTTAGCATGTTAAATATTTCTGGTTAACCACTTAAAACTGCAAGATGGACATGATTGCTTTTAGATTGCACCTATAGCATTGAGTGAATTTTATAATAAGAAACCATTTTTTTTCTGACAAGCTGCCCTTGTGGCTGCCTGTCTGACTTTGAGGTCCTCATTATTGTGAGTTTAAATGAAGGATGTTCATTCAGGCAGGGAGGGGGAGGCCAATAGACATCGGTGCCGTTATCTGGTCCTTCTATCAGGCCAAGTGACAGGCTTCTAGAGGAAGAATGCAGAGCTCATGGTGGAGACCTGAGGCTGACACAGAAGGTGACTCCCCTGACTCTAACCTTGAAAGGAAAAAGTTCCCACTTTATTAAAATGAATTTCAAAAGGGCCGCTCTGACAGCTGCATAATTAAATATTGGAGTGTCAGCGATAATTTATTCTGCTCGCATTTGGTGGTCAGAGCCTGCTCACTGTAGGGTCAGCAAGCAGAGTGACACAGCCAAGGATACGGTGGATTCCAGGGCCTTTTAGCCATAGGAGTGAAATGATAAGCTATAGTTTCTGTTTTAATAGAGCAAACAAAATGGAGAGGAAATATAGTCTGTAAAATGCTATGATTAGCAGGCTGATAAAACTTTGTTAGGCACTGTGTCCAAATGTGTTATTAAACAGGGCTGAATGGCAAACATAATGTGCTCAAGCCTTCACAGTTTTTACGTTGCCTCTTTTAGAAGTCTGTTTTGTACCTCATTGGGAGAGTTTTCTACGAACATGCGCTCTGAAACTGCCTTATTATTACGGAAATAATCCCAGCTACGTTCTGTAGAATGTCCCTTTATTACTGTGCATTTTGCTGTCAAATAACACAAACACCAAGTGTGTGTCAAACAAGCACTAGAAAGGATGGAAGGGCTAAAAAAACACACCCTGCTAGCGTGAGTTATAAGAGATGTGTAATGCCAGCTATAAATATTCTCCTTACAGGGTGTTTTCTGCTTGGAATCCAAGTCTAACAAATGATTTACTCAAACAAGTTTAAATAAATAGGTCCTGTATCTGATGCCTCGCCATAAAGTGGAAGAAGGTTACATCAGGAAACAGAGTTTAGTCTGATGGGCTGCTTTTATGAAAGATGTCGTTGGGCAGAGGCTGGAGCTTATCGCTTTTACAGTTCTGGTAATTGAAGCTGGCACACCCAAAATACACTCAAAAGCTGGTCCTTCGGCAGAACCACATAGATCACACAGACAAAATCAGAATCTGCCAGGACGTTTTGTTTTTCTCTCTGCTGCACCGTATATAAAATACTTTTATATTTTCCTCATCTGCTGGGAGCTCCCTGCAGTGTGTCTATTACTAGATTTCAAGTTGACTAATTTTCATCTTGCTTCCGTGTAGCTTTCAGCAGCTTTGACTGAAATAAGAATTTACTCAATTCCTTCAACAGTTTATTAGTTACTGAATGATAAGTTGACTTTACTCTGCAGAAGGAAGGATGTTTTTGCAGCTAAGGCAATGGACTCAAACTCAGGAGAGCCGAGTTCAATTCTTGGCAGAACCACAGACTTCCTGTGTGATTTTAAGCGAGGCAGTCTCTCAGTGGCTCAGTTCCCCAACTATATAATTGGGATAAATAATACTTCTCTACCTGCCGTGAGAATAAATCTATCAGTGTTTGTGAGGTCTCATTTACTATATGAATAAGCATAATAGAAAGAAATACATAAACAATATGGGAAAATCACAAAGACCTTTATTTTAAGAGACATAAATGAGGAATCTTCTGACTCTTTATTGTCTAGGTATAGACTCTTACAATGACTCTTGGCAGCTTCTAAAGTAATTCCATTGGACTCCTTGAAAGTAGACTGTTTGGCCACATGCTCCTTACCTAGGTATCGCTAATTCCTCCTACATTCACGAGTGGCTGTACACTTACTATACCTGTAACAGACAATGTTTGTACAGGTTATTTCCACACACACACACACACACACACACACACACACACACACACGGGAAGGATTTTTGTATGACATTTTACTCCTATGTGTAGAAATTTTCAAATATTTTCTGAATTGTGTTTTCTTGAAAATTGAAAGATCTGCTGTTAGAAGGACAGATCTAACATTTATGGGCTGTGCTCAAAAACGGCAAGTGCACATTCCTGTTGGCATGCACAAATGCAGCTGCATGTGTAAGGCCAGAATTCTGGTCTCTATTTTCCTTGACAACTTTGGACTTAAATGTGTTGTATTATTGTCTGAAATTCTCTGAAACCACAATAGTGACTGCAATCCACGTTTCCTTTGGATCTAGGGGAGGAACCAATTTTTTGTTTCATTGAATCAAAAAGCTGGAAGAAAAAAATCATTTTGGGTTCCACAAAATATTTTGTTAGGTTTGATTTTGATGATTTTGAAACACTTTTTAAAAAAAAATTAAATAAAATTCAAGACAATTTGAAACAAAATATCATTCAAATTGAACAATCAAAATGTTTTCTTCCCACATTTTCAAAACCAAATGTTTAGATTATTTTGGATTTGGTTGGGGGGGTGTTTTCTCTTTTCCCCCCTAAATGAATAATTTGGTGAGGTTGACATGAATTTGCAAAATGTTTCTTTGTTGATGAATCTGCATTTTTCATTTCAACCCCTCTCCAAAAGTAAGTTTCAGACAAAAATATTTGCTTAGTTCTAATAGTATAGAGAGCAAGATTTGTAAAACCACGTTTCCCATTTTGGATTGCAATCTTTCTGGACAAAAGTTTGCACCTCACTTACATGTGGATGCAGTTAATGTCAGTTATGTGCCTAACTACCTAATTGCCCCCACATATAAGACAGTGGGGTTTGTACATGCTACCATTTACATCTCACTTAACTGCCAGTGCAAAATTGTAACTGTGAAATGAAAGGGCATATTGAGACCCTTTGAAAATCAGGCCCAATGTATGTATGTAGGCATTTCCATAGTTTGAAAATGATAACCGAGCTACACAAATCAGTAAAACTTACTTCCTCCTCGCAAACTGAATGGAATTTGGATTATGTCTACTATTAAATAGAACAGCAGCATTTAATAAGTGTACCAGCTGAAGCCATGAGGAAGCTGCTTAGTCAAATTCACTTCCCTTACTGGCTGGAGAGGAATATTGGCCTTAAATATCAAGCAAAGAGATTGCAATGCTGATTGCAGCAGTTTCCCCTGTTAAAGAAGCTGGTCAGTATGATTACAAGTTGACTGAATGGTTTTGGCTTTCCGACTGAAAACTCTGTGTGGATAATCTTAGAGTATGAAATAGACCTTTAGACAGAGGGTGAACTCCTAGCCCCATTGAAGTCAATGGCAAAACTCCTGTTAGCATCTGTGGTTCACCTAAAATTTGCAATATGGTTGGGTATGGAATGATTATAGCCAAATAGATACTCATAAAACACAAGTAAACCTACCCTTTTTCGTGCCTCACAAACTTGCCTGCCAAGTTTTAGCCTTCAGTGATTTTTTTTTAAATGTGTGCTATAAACACTTAATAGAAGGGATTTTTAATGGAAATGTTGGTTAAACCTTAACTTTGGGTGTGGGATGGTTCAGATAAATCCTGTTGACTCTCAGGTCAGAAGAAGGAACTGCGTTGGGATGATAAGGTGCTTGAATAGTAGGATAGTATCAATAATGTGATAACTGTGACTTAATATACCAGTTTCTGGTTCAGCCTTATGAAATTTGGGCCCCAATTCTGTGCTGTGTAGCAAGCAGGCAAAGTGCTGTGCCTGCATGGAATCCCACTGATTTCAATGAGACTGTGCATGGATGCAAGAATACATCTCCATGCTATGTAATCCAGGATCAGGGCATTAGTTTATACCCAGAACCAGAGCCGTCCTTTGGGTAGGGCGAATGGAGGCGACTGCTCCAGGCCCTGCGCTTTGGGGGGCCCCACGGGCCGGTGCGATTGTCCAGTGCGGTCAGTCCCGGAAGAGACGAATCCGTCACTTCTGCCCTGGGCCCCGAACCCCCCTAGGGATGGCCCTGCCAAGAACGATAGATTCAGTTTGATTTTAGCCTTGGGAAGCAAGAGTCAAATACACAACTTGACTTGAGAAGATCTTTCTTTCTTTCTTCTATTACAGACATACACACACATTTGGGGATATGTTCATGATAAGATATTTTCCTTCGAGATGGTAGGTAACTTCCTATCTCCATTTTTTTAAAGCCTATTCCTGTTCCTTGGTGGAACATAATTAAATCACATAATTAAACTGAAGATTTTGAATTTCCCACTAGGAGCCCTTTGCACCCCCACCCTCCCATGCCACATACACTAGAATAAAATGATACCTTGATGCCTATGAACCCTGAAGTGCACTAAATCATACATCCTGTGGAAATATGGGTTGAAATTATATTTTTAAACTGTACTGTAGTGTCACCTGCTAGCAATGTTTTAATTGAAGATTAGTCATCAGTTTCCTAATAAACCCTATTTTGAAGAGATTGTAAGTGTTGACTGTGAACATTTGCTTCTGGGCACATAGAATCTGATCCCATCAATTTCAACTCAATTCAACTTCAATCTTTGACATGGATTTTTTTTCTTTTAAAAACCTCTGAGTTATTTTGTTCATAAAACTTGAAATAAAATAGTGAGACTGTTTAAGAGAGAAGATGGAGGGGCACACTTATATTTTATTAATTTTAGATATAATTTAATTAAAAGTTAATTTTCAGTTGTTTAGTACTTAATGTTGACTAATAGAATTTAATGATTGCAAAAACAATTATTCAAAGTAGAAAAGCATGAATTAAAAAGATATTAATGTTAAAAAGTAGCTTTGTGTAACTATTTTTTCCCCTATATATCCAGTCCTTGGGATGCCGAGGATATAATTGATAGTTTTAGCATATTCATGTTAGGTACCAATGGGGACACGAATACCAAAGCATGTTCATTAGATTTGGGTTTCCTTTTTTTGTTCTTTGCCTAATTGTTTTATCAATGCAAAATCAATCACAAAAAATATCTTCAAGTAACATCACCTAAACTCACAAAAGAAAGGTAATTAAGGCTCCAGTTCAGAAAGGACTTGAATATGTGTTTAAATGCATTGCTGAATCGGATGCTAAGGACCTTTCCACATACAAGCCCCTAGGCTGCAAGATGGTCTATGCAGGCAAACCCTTATGCAGAGTAGATCCCCACAGAAGAAAGTGAGGTTCTGCCCACAGATATAGTTTGCTGGATCAGAGCCTGAGTGGTGCTCAGGTAATCCAAAGAGCTCCCACAATTGTGTGATCTAACATACCATCCTTGTCTATAATATTTAGGCACATCGGGATGGGCTGGGGCTGTGATTTAATCTGTAAGTATCAATGTTCTTGCTTTTGAAGTTTAAAATTGATGCTTAATGTCACTTTAAGATTTTTTTGTTGTCCTTATTTTGTTTAATTTTCCAAGAGATCTTTTACAGAAAGTGTCTACCAGCAGAAAATTAACATATTGAACTGAAGGGAGTACACAGTTCATCATTTCTCATCTGACCCTGTACTGTTTACTCTGTTGGAGTAAAAGAACCAGCAGGCCAAGCTCTGCTAGTCAGAGTGTATTACCTTGTCAGAGAAAGGCTAGGCTACTCAGATTCACCCTGAACAAATTACATACCTCACTACATCTCAGAACAAGGTAGCAGGGTTATAACTCAGTCTAAGCACCATTCACTCTTCTATTACCTTCATAACCAAGGTCATACTAATCAACTCAATTACCAGTCCTCTTGGACATTTTCATAATGTTTTCTGCTAGCTGCTCTCCTGTGAAAATCTCTCGGTCTAAGCAAATGAATGCCATTTTTATAACTATCTACATTTCAGGTGCAGTGATCCTCTTTCAAAAGGCTGCTTCACAGCACCAAAAACTACCTTTAAATACCAGAATAATGTTAGAACAACTAGAAGGTTTATTCTTATTCTGTTGTTCTTTTTTATTATGAAAACAAATTCAATATACCTTGAAAAAGAACAGAAAAAAAACCCCAGCCATATATGGAACCAAGAATCAGCTATATTAATGTGAATTTTTAGGGTCTGGGTTCAGTCCACAAACGCAAGAAGGTTCAGAGTTAAGGCTGACATTTAATTCTTGCTTCAGAAACCCTGCAAATGCGAGATTCAGTGGTTCAAGTTAAAAATGGAATCTCTTAACCTAAATTTTCCCAATTCATAGGTTTAATTCAGCTGCATTAACATTAGTATGTTCTCAATTCCATTCTTGAATTTCTTACCCCCACGCATAACACTATTAAAAAAATTCCCCAAATCTGTATTTTAAAAATGCCCCACAAATATATTTGCACATTGTCACCATTTAAATAGTCCCTCGATATGGAATATATTTGCGCTCCCCCGCCCCTTTGGGCTGCAGTGAGACATTCAAAGCCAAAATGACCAAAGAACAACTTTATATTTCAAAATTATTTTAAAAATAGGGGCCCAATCTTATCTTTCTGCAGGTTCTCCCATTGAAGGGGGTCTAAGAGGTCAAATTCATTGGGTTCTTACAGAGTTCCCTCCAACTCCTTCCACAGTGGAATTGGATGGGCAGGATTTATATCATTCAGTGGAATAACCAGCGAAGTCTGACTCACAAACATCACTGCTCTTCAGAATCTACCAGGGCACAGCTCCTGAGCGCCAAAGCAGCACTAGGGCCTCTGTAACTATTTCCTGTTGTGTGGTTCTGTTGGAGGTGGACATCTAGGGCTTCTCCTGAGTTCCCCTGTGACCAAAAGCCCCTGGAACTCCCCACAAATGTGGTTCTGTTTCACCAAGGGGATCTGTGAAAAGTTAATTCATTAATTAGTTTCTATTAACTTTTTTTTTTTTCAGTAGTGCGCCATGGATTTGAGGGAGGTATGATGTGTGTCCTCTCTCCAAAGTCATGCCTTTGATCTGCCCTCCCCTACCCATGTGTATTAAAGTCCCAACTGCAGAGTCCCAAGGTAGAGGGGACAGTGCTGTGGATATGGCTGTTATCCACAACATGCAGCAAGGATATTTCATTCGCAGAGGGCCCACTCCATGCTCTCATTCCAGAAGGGCAAAACCCATCTATAGGTTATTACCTAGTTGTCTATTTCATATATTATGGAGGTTCCAGAAAGAAAACTACAGTAATTGCGCTCAGCCTGGAAATCCAAACATGCACAGTCGTGTCAAGCATTTGTCACCAGGTATAAACCAAGACCTGCATTACAAAATGAAGGGATTTAAAATTGGCATTTCTGAGCCTCTAGCTGAAAGCATTTTGCATAAGAATGACAAAAAAGTGTGATTTTAATAGTAAGGTCAATGGGAGAGACTGCAAACCAGTTTACATCCGACTGATGCTCTCTGGTTCACCATCCAGAAGAATCTTAGTTTTTTGAGATTATCCCCCATCAATATTTCCTTGAGTACCAGGATTTGGCCCAATACTTCTTTCCATTTGAAATCAATATTGCGTTTGTTTGGAAATGGATCAACAGTAAATATGTCTATTGTTGGATTCTCGTATTGCAGCTATTAACGTTTAGCAAGATGGCTGACTCCAGCAAAAGGCTCAGTTTAAAAAATCGCAAAAAACTTTTATGGAAAGCTACATAGAAAGCAATGGTGTCTTTAAGAAATAAAAAAGTGAGTTAATTACAGAGGCCAAGATTATCTGAGCACATGACTAACTTTGGGCCCGAGATATCCCAGTGACGTGCTTTAGTCATTTGATAAATCAGGGTCTACATGACAAACTATGGATGAGGTATTGCATGTTGAAAATTTCTTACCAAATAATGATGTTCAAGCCAAATCTGTGCTTGCTTTTGCCTCATGAATTTCCCTTGACTTCCATGATGTTGCTTAAAGTGTCAGGGCAGAATCCAGCCCATTAATTATTCCAGTGAGTCAAAACTGCTAACAAGTGCTTACATATATGGCACTAAAAGTTCTCAACAGGATTTAAACAGTATCAGAGTTGGTATGCCTTGCTACATGCTGTGTAGACAATTGACATGGAAAATGTCTCTTCTGGTGGCCTAGTATTCAGAATGTGATTTCGCATGTAAATGCTGGGATTACTATATCTGCAGAACTGGAGATCACTGCTTGAGGTTGAGTAGCTGATGCTTGTAGATCTACAGTGCTAAATAAGGGCTAAGTATTTTGATTACTTGCTAGTCATTTGATTTATATTCTCTGAATTTTAGGATTAAGGCTTTTTAGTTTTTCATTTTGTATGCAAAAACTATATTGTTTATAATCTAATAGTGACTGTTTTATGAGAGTTAGGTATTTGTGGCATGTAGAATGAAATTAGAAAAAAAGATGCTTTGGGCTAGTAGAAAATGTTTTTGATTGAACATGGAAATCTTTTCACACAGCACAAGGAGCACCAAGATGTTTTCAAAAGGA
The DNA here is from genome assembly GCF_016161935.1 of Mauremys reevesii. Taxonomy (NCBI): domain Eukaryota; kingdom Metazoa; phylum Chordata; order Testudines; family Geoemydidae; genus Mauremys; species Mauremys reevesii. Next base: position 32,575,890 of record NC_052638.1, read on the forward strand.
AAGTTTGTGATGTTGATGCCCTTGGGGTTTCAGTATGACACTGAGAGCTAGTTCTTGATAAAGTGGAAGTAGAAACTAATGATTCTCAGAGGTACTATACAAGGAGGATATTCTGGCAAGTCAGAATAACCAGTGCTAAACTAATGACAACATGTGCCCAGTATTCAGTGAAAACACATTCAAATGTAACTACTACTAAAGGAGAGGCATTGAGATTCAGGCCTGGTTTGTCTTGACCTCAACAAGACTAAAGCTAACATAGTATGCATGACTTGGTACAGAAAGATGTAGATGGACAAGTGATAAAAATCAGACACGTATGCAGCAGGTAGTGAGCCAGAGAAGTATTTAGTAATATGTGGCCATAGATCATCAAAATTCTCCATTTGTACAGCATATCCCTGAAAGCGTTGGCTTCTGCCTGTGATGCATACGAGTGACAGATTGTCATCAGCATTTTAAGTACTACGTTCAAGCTGGTTCCATTGTGTTAATTCATTGCTTTACTTTTTCCATCTTATCTATTTTTCAGTTTGGGTGCAAACGCAGATGACTAAATATTTGTCACATCTTGTAATTCACGGTATTCCGTATCTCAGTTTTGCCTCACTTTTGTGTGCTTATTCAAACACCGTCATACTTGAATTCAGCTTGAAACTTAAAGTATTGCGTGTGCCCCAAAAGAGACAATAGTTATTATTAGTAACACTTATCTTTTCCCTTAAACTGTGTCCAGCATAAAAATCTCAAAGCATTTTTGCCAAGCAGTGTGAGTCCAATTGTGCCACCCTTTGTCAAGGGGTTTGATGGTAGTTTTTACTTCATACTTTTAGTAGACTTCTACCCAGAGACATCCACTCTATAGAACAAGTTGACCAAAAGTCATTTTGTTTTTGTAGTCATTGCACTGATACATCATTTTCTTTTTTACTGATCAGTCTTCAGTGTGTTACTATAATCATATTGAGTGCAATAAACACTATTATCAGGGAATTTGCTTCTCCATCGTATTTTGTGTGATGTCTCAACAACAGGACCAAGCCTCACATTCCTTAAAGCAAGAATTTCTGAAGTAAATTAAATCACAAGAGCTTTTAAAATTTGAAATCCCAGGAAGTTAATTAGTGTTTCCTTTTGAGATCACTTCCTGCCTTTTTATATAGATATGGATTTGGACCTCAAATGGACAAGGCAACTTTTTAACTGCAAAATCAGGTGAACTTTGCTTTGCAACGTCAAGCTCTCACAGAGTATCATGACGTTGAACAAATTTGTATCCAAGGTCTTCCTGTCTTGAAAACAGGCTGGTCATGCATCAGCGTGGTGCTTTAGAATTTAGGCAGTGGTTGTAGAGCATTACTAGTATGTGCCTCATACACATAGGTGAGACGGGGGTGTCAAAAATGTGGTGACATGTATCCAAATGATCCAATTTGTTCCCTAAAATCTTTGCATGCAGAAACGTCAAACACATGTCAGAGCACGCTTTTGTAGTCTGTTCATCTTGTATTCTCTCATGGGTCGTGTAGCATGCAGGGGTGCTGGAACAATTTATATAGTGGGGGTGCTGAGAGCCATTGAACCAAACTGTGATGTATATGATGGAAGCCACTTCAACCCAAAGTTGCGGCAGAGTGCCTAGCACCCATAGCCCAGCAGCAGCCCTTGACACAGGTAACAACATAGGACAACACCAGATGCACAAAACTCAGCATGCTAAATGTAACTGTTAGCAATATGCTGTCATAGTCCAGAAAGCAACATTAAAACCATTACAAATCAGAACTGTGTGTTCTGTGTGCCATCATAAGAAGAGGCGGGCTTCAGGTAAAAAGAATCATCCAAATAAAAACTCTTCAGAATGTTGCCCTTTCAAAATCAGTGCAATTTACGCACACAGACCTAGGCTAGTGTGGAGCACTAATAACATGCTCCTTTTTCACCTGTGCCCACTGGTAGTTACTAGGCATGGCGGTTTCTGCTTCTTTGATGGCAAGTTCTACAGCATGTTTTTGGACAGGTGCACATTTTTATTTGTGAAGGGATTATGAAGTTCTCTGCTTTGAGTGGCAATGCAGCTTTTAAGAAAGAGTGGGGCAATTTGCCCCAGGCCCCGGGCCCCACAGGGGCCCCGCAAGCCCTGGCCCGGCAGTGGTCCGGGTCTTTGACGGCATTTTGGTTGCAGAGGGCCCTTCAGTGCTGCCGAAGACGCGGCGCAACTGAAGGCCCCCCACCACTAAAATGCCCTGCGAGCCCTGGCCCAGCGGTGGTCCGGGTCTTCAGTGGCATTTTGGTGGGGGGGGGGGCCTTCAGTGCTGCTGAAGACGCGGAGCGACTGAAGGGCCCCCCACCGCTGAAATGCCCCGCGAGCCCTGGCCTGGCGGTGGTCCAGGTCTTCAGTGGCATTTCGGCGGCGGGGGGGCCCTTCAGTCGCTCCATGTCTTCGGCAGCACTGAAGGGCCTCCCGCCACCGAAATGCCACTGAAGACCCGGACTGCCACTGGGTGAGTACAAGCACCGCAGCTCCCCCGCTTTTCCCCAGGCCCCCTGAATCCTCTCGGCGGCCCTACGTTAAGTTCCTGGGTTAGAACACTTGCCAAGAGTTCAAATCATTCTGGGGTGTCATGAATGATTATTAACCTAAATAGGTTAATTTTATGTATTTTGACTGTTTCTTTGTGCAGCTCGATATGTCTGTGAAATCTTCTTTAAAAACAAAATATTGTCATAAAATGTAACTACATTCAGGTGCTTCTCAATGAAATAGTTTAAAAAATTTTTTTAAAGAAAACATATCTCAGAATTCTTTAAACTTGGTGTGACTATGGTTCTGGCCCTTTAAAATACTTTTTGTATTACAAGAATAGTGTCTTCGTTTACAGTATTATTCAATGGAATTCAGTATTTAATGGAATTCAACCTACAAGATAGGAGATATCATAAAGGGATAAGACTGAAGGATCCGATACCACATCAGGATTCAATGTTTACAGATGATAAACTTTTCTCAGTATCTGCAGTCAGCAAAAGACTCGGGCCATATATTGCTTATGGTTATTTTTGTTTAAGAGTAACTGTTGTAGTAGGTGGATAAATAGTCTGATGTTGCATTCAATAGAAACCAGATCTCCAAAGAGGTGTTCAGCTCCTAGATATTCAAATAATGTTGGGAAAATATCTGTTGATATTTAAGCATCATGTGTCTATTGCTTTACCCTTCTAGGTTAATTAATCAATTGGTTCTTATAGAATTGCATTTGCCACTGTGTGCTGTAGTTGCAGATATTTTTATTGGAAAACATTCAGCTAATACTTCCTGAGCTCAGTTGTTCTCCCAGAAACATGTCCATTATGCCTCTCTTTGCTTCTGCCGTAGCCACATCTGAAGATGATACTTGTATGATGCACAGTATTATAATACAGCGTTTACTGGCATTACCATGTGTAGACTGTAATCAGCTAATAAACTTCCTGTGATTAGTTGATGTGAGTTATGCCAGATAAGTACATTGTATTGTGACTGTGTTGGAGAAGAGAAAATGGATTTTAAAGGCTTCAGGATTTTTAATATCAAGCAATTTTTATTTCGTTTTCTCTTCAGTAGCAATCCTCAATTAAGGCAGATAATCTCAATATTAATATACAGCTCAAAACAATTACATTGTAGAGACCCATACTGATACTTACTTTTCTACACTAAATTAGTCAAAGGAAAAGAAAAATATTCTAACAAAGGGTAGCCACTGTCCTAGAGATTCGACCAGGTTCTGTCTCATTTCATAGCAGACTCATTCACTTCATTGCAGCTTCCACTGTTAGTCATGCTGAACGCAAGCAGAAAAGTAGCCATGTAACATAAGGCATTCTAAAATCCGTGGGCCAACTGCCAGGAGTTGGCTCCTTCCCCTAGCAGTGCAACAGCGTGCTTCCCAAGCCCCCTTCTCTCGTCTACCACCTAGACATGCTTGCAGCATGCTATTGCTGCTGCCACCAACAAAGGAGAAGCACCCAGATACCACAGTGATGGGCATATTCAGAAAGAAAGACACTGCTCTCCATTCAGTACGAAACGGGATGTCAAAGGCTCTTATTTGGGGACCCAAGGAGACTGAATTTAATAGCATTGCTGTTTATCTCCCTGCATGTTAGATCCATATCCCCTTTGGTGCAGGGTGTGTGGGGCGGGGGGAGGCAGGAGGGGAATAGGACCAGATCCATTATAAATGAACATTCAAGTGCTTCCCTGCAGGGGTCAGGGAGCCATGACCCCACAATCGAATGGCTGTAAGGTGCTGACGGCTTTAGCACTTATCACCCTGGCTCCAGCGTTCCTGGTTGTGGGGAAGATGATCAAGAGAGTGGTAACAAAATCAACTCTGGCAATATCTAGAGCAGCGGTTCCCAAACTTGTTCCACTGCTTGTGCAGGGAAAGCCCCTGGCGGGCCGGGCTGGTTTGTTTACCTGCCGCGTCCACAGGTTTGGCCGATCGCGGCTCCCACTGGCCACGGTTCATTTCTCCAGGCCAATGGGAGCTGCTGGAAACAGTGGCCAGTATGTCCCTTGGCCCGCGCCGCTTCCAGCAGATCCCATTGGCCTGGAGCAGCGAACCGCGGCCAGTGAGAGCCGTGATCAGCCGAACCTGCGGACGTGGCACGTAAACGAACTGGCCAGGGCCACCAGGGGCTTTCCTTGCCCAAGCAGTGGAACAAGTTTGGGTACCACTGATCTAGAGTCCTCAGATTATCTTCATTCTTTGACTGGTTTCAAGCTGGACATCATACAGAGACTGCACTGGTCGACAATCTCCTGGCAATAGAAAAAGAACAAGTATCCAAACTGATTCTTCATATCCACCGCCTTGCCTTTGATAGTGTTGGCCATGTGACGTTGTTGACACAGTAGAAACACCTGGGGCTGCTTTGGAGTGAATCTGTTCAACCTCATGTTCTTTGTGCACAGGTTACCTACCAATGGGACTTGGCTCTACTGCTCTGTTTCATTGGATCCAAATAGTGTACTTGGTTGGCTTTCCCAGTGCCTGGGCTTGGATTGTAGCTAGCTAGTTCAAGCAAAGTTCATATAGGATCAGGATGGAAGTAAAGTTGGTGGGTTGTGGGAAGCAACTAAAGGACTTGGCAAAAGCAATATCTTGCCCTCAAATTGAGAAAGTTTGTCTGCCTTTAATTACTAGCTTTTGCATCTTAGGCATCGCATTAGATTCCTGGCTGCTTCTGGTGGTCTAGGAAATATTTGTAGCCGAGAATCTGTTTCCAACCTTAATTTGCCTAGAAAAGGGCAATCATTCCTTTTGTAGGCAAATCTCGCCGTGATCATCTCTGGATTACTGCACTCAGTGCTGCCTCTGGAGGCTGCTTGGAAACCTCCTCATGAATTTTTCTGCTTACTTAGCAGTGTTTCATGTGCAAAATACACCTGGTCTGTGTGTCAGAATCTGTACTGACTTCTAGTTTGTTTCCAAGTGTGATTCAAAGGTTCTACGTTGGCCTAGAGCATAAAGCCCTCAATGACTTATGTCTTGGGAACCTTATATGCTTAATTTATTCCCGAACTCTTGTCCCACATGTGGGATCAATTTCGGTTCTTGAGCTGGCAACTGTAATATTTAAATGAAAGGGGGGGGGCATTTGCAGCACAGAGCACTCAGCTCTGGAATCACTTGCCTACACTTGTGCCAACAGAGCCTTAGTTTGTTGACCTTCAGGACAAGTAGCAAAGCTTTTCCCAAAGCTGTGGATATGATTCCTTCGATGGGGATGGTGGGATGGGGGTGGGTCTGTGGGTGTGTGTGTGTTTCAGGAGTTACATTTGTGTGTGGTGCTAAGAGGATGTCTATAAATGTGCCCTAGACATTGTTATTGGTCCATAATAAAACATCCAAGAATAATAAAAGAATTACATTCTCCGAAACTTTGGAGCCCCACAGTGCCTGGGTTCAAGGCAGTTTTTTTTTTAACAAGTGCTTTAGAGTGAGTTTATTCATATTCTGCTAGGTGTAATGGTCAATGGTAAGGAAGGTTCTCTTAATTCATCTTTATTTGATTAACAAAAACATTCACTAACATCCTTTTAGACATATAGCCTGATTACTTCTCCTTCCTGCCTTGCAAACATCTTTCTTCAAATGAGGTTTTTCTGCTGTCTAAAACTAAATGCAATGAATAGATGTATAATAAAATATTTTAATTGTCTTAGCATATGTTGCTTTTATTAGGTGAGAATAATTGCATTCATGGGATCACCTACAAAGTCCTTTAGAATATAAAATTGAAATGGCTTCACACTGAGTGCACAAGTCCTTCTGAGCCGTGCCATTTTCCCCTTCACTGCCTCTTGTCCCCCTTTCGCTGTAAAGTTCACATTGAAGTGTGACAAGAGACACTTGACAACTGACACATGCTGGATCTTATCAGCAGCGAGTGCAGTCATGGGCCCTGACTGAAGAGCGATTGTCATTTCTACACCATTTATTCCTCTCCTAGCCTCATTGCTTGCTTCCTTTCTGAGGAAATTTTCCCTGTTAAAGTACTGTACTTGTTCATTCCGTGTGTGTGTGTGCATGCGTGCATGTGTGTTTTCCCTCTTACAGAAGATTTTGATACGCATTTATTCCATAGGCAAGCCTATAACAGACTTCCTCTAACCTCTTCATGGCAGAACTACTCTAAGCTGGTTCAGGCTAATAAAAGCAACCCAACAAAGCTTTTATGGTGTCATTACATCTCTCATAAATCCTCTTGCCTTCCAGCATCCAATAATTCTATTACCTCTAATCAATTCACAAGCTATTTTATTGGAAAGGGGAAAAAATCAACTGCAAGCCAATTGAGTTCATTTTGACCAATGTTCACTAAAGGTGTTGATGATTGTGATGCTGCTTAAAGTGAGTTCTGGACTAATGAGCAATCAGAGTTTTTTATCTGAGCTCCAGCAACCCGAGCCAGTAACAACCAGAAATGATCCACAGTTGCACTGTTCCCTCGGTTTTACTTGGTTCTAGCTTCAGTTTCTGTAGTGCAGATAGCAGGTACAGCTGATGGTTTCTAATGATTCAGAAAAATACAGACACTGTACCTTTCTTAAATACAAGCATCTCGTAACGCCATCCTAATCTAGTTGCTGCAATACCATTCCACACTGTAGCTGACATATCTTTCCTCTCTGTAATTTGTATTATTTTGTTGCTGCTTTTATTTCCTGCACTTTTCATGTGCGTGTGTCCTTTAGGGTGACCAGATAGCAAGTGTGAAAAATGGGGACAGGGAGTGGCGAGTAATAGGCACCATTATAAGACAAAGCCCCAAATATCAGAACAGTCCCTATAAAATCGGGACATCTGGTCACCTCAGTGCCCTTCTATCAAAAGGACTTTGAGTCCCCAAATAGCCATGTCAGATACTAGAGTATCTGTGTAATTAGGAATGTGCTGTTGATGGAATTCTTCCTTTTCAAAACTAGCCACGTTTCATCTCACTCAAGGCTTTGGTTCATGATAAACTATTTTGTTTGTTTGTAATAAGCTTGCTGCTGCCTTTTTTTTTTTTAACCAAGTTGAAGTGAAGGATTATTCAAAATACGTCTGTCTGCTCTTTTTCTATGCTGTGTGAAAGGCAGTAACATGTGTGCCGTTCATTCTCCCTGCATTGCAGTGGTTGCCAGTTTACGAATTAGTTGAATTTAAGCTCCTAACACTGGGGTGGGTTTCACAATCTTCACTTACATTGGTGAGCAATCACTCAGGCAAAGTCACTGGACTGCTCACAGGAGTAAGTTCTCACCAGTGTAGGTAAGGGTTGCTGCCAACTCTAGACCATTGTCTTTGATTCTGCTTGCTAACCATGGCCTGTTGCTGTTCAGAAATATTGTTGTTCTCTCCTCTTTTGTATGTTCACTCCCTGAAAATGACCGTGTGTTGTTTACATAAAAATCTGTCAATCACATGTCTAATTCAAGTTGCTTTTAAAAACATAGTGTAGTAACGTTGCTTGTAATTTCAAGTGTTGTACATGATGATCCTCCTTATTCAATGGATTTTCATAGTTCTCATAGTGCCAAGAGAGATCTCTGCATGTAAAGTAATATGTAAAGAAATGACATTCTTCGCACAGATGGCTATAACTATATTTGCCTAACTTGGTGTGATAATTCAATCCTTGCATGCCATAAGGGTCCATAGATGGGTTTAAATTAGGGCTGTCAAGTGATTAAAAAAATTAATCGCAATTAATCGTGCTGTTAAACAATAATAGAATACTATTTATATAAATATTTTTGATATTTTCCACATTTTCAAATATATTGATTTCAAATACAACACAGAATAAAAAGTGTACAGTGCTCCCTTTATATTTAGTTTTATTATAAATATTTGCAATGTAAAAATAAAAGAAATAGTATTTTTCAATTCACTTAAGACAAGTACTGTAGTGCAATTTCTTTTTCATGGAAGTTGAACTTACAAATGTAGAATTATGTACAAAAACCAACTGCATTCAAAAATAAAACAATGTAAAAATGTAAAGCCTACAAGTTCATTCAGTCCTACTTCTTGTTCAGCGTTGTCAGATATTTATGTGCCAGATGCACTAAAGATTCATATGTCTCTTCATGCTTCAACCGCCATTCCAGAGGACCACGTCCATGCTGATGATGGGTTCTGCTCAATAACAACCCAAAGCAGTGTAGATCAACGCATGTTCATTTTCATCATCTGAGTCAGATGCCACCAGCAGAATGTTGATTTTCTTTTTTGGTGGTTCGGGTTCTGTAGTTTCTGCATCGGAGTGTTGCTCTTTTAAGACTTCTAAAAGCATGCTCCACACCTCCTCCCTCTCAGCTTTTGGAAGACACTTTAGATTCTTAAATCTTGGGTCAAGTGCTGTAGCTATCTTTAGAAATCTCACACTGGTACCTTCTTTACATTTTCTCAAATCTGCAGTGAAAGTGTTCTTAAAACTAACAACATGTGCTGGGTCATCATCCGAGACTGCTATAACATAAAATATATGGCAGAATGCAGGTAATCCACAGAGCAGGAGAGACACAATTCTCCCCCCAGGAGTTCAATCACATATTTAATTAATGCATTATTTTCTTAATGAGCATCATCAGAATGGAAGCATGTCCTCTGGAATGGTGGCCGAAGCATGAAGGGGCATACGAATGTTTAGCATATCCGGCATTTAAATACCTTCCAATCCTGGCTACAAAAGTGCCATGCGAACGTCTGTTCTCACTTTCAGGTGACATTGTAAATAAGAAGCTGGCAGCATTATCTCCTGTAAATGTAAACAAACTTGTTTCTCTTAGAGGTTGGCTGAACAAGAAATAGGACCAAATGGACTTGTAGGCGCTAAAGTTATAAATTGTTTTGTTTTAGATTGCAGTTATGTAACAAAAAATCGACATTTGTAAGTTGTGCTTTCACAATAAAGAGATTGCACCACAGTACTTGTATGAGGTGAATTGAAAAATACTATTTCTTTTATAATTTTTACAGTGCAAATATTTGTAATAAAAATAATATAAAGTGAGTATGGTACACTTTGTATTCTGTGTTGTAACTGAAATTCAGTGCCTGAAGAAGTGGGTTTTTTACCCACGAAAGCTTATGCCCAAATAAGCCTGTTAGTCTTTAAGGTGCCACCAGACTCCTCATTGTTTTTGTGGATACAGACTAACACGGTTACCCCTCTGATACTTAGAGAGGGCTGTGCACCCAAACTGCAACTTCTTGTTCACCTAAGTAGTCCTTACTCATGTGAGTAGTTGCAGCAATTTCAGTGAGCATTTTAGAATAGGGCCTCTATGTTTCTATCTTTTTGGAACAACAAATGGTCCATTTTTGCTCTTAACATTGTGAAATTGGATCATTTCGGTGGAGTGATAGCTCTCATGGACAGCATGGTGCTGTGGGATCGCCTATGAGAGGTCTGCAGTTACTGTGTCACCAACAGATGTTCCTTTCCTCTGATGGTGAGCGAAAGAGGACGGAGATGGCAAGCCCAATAATTGATTCTGATTGAAGAAAAATTAAAACGGAGAACATATATGACAGTAGTGATTTATGGCACTGTAGATGAACTATATGTTTTAATAACATATTCTAACCTAGACAGTGACAGGCTAAAGATGCCGGCATAGTTCATCCTAAAAGAGACAGGGAGACTTTGTATGGAAGCACAGGTGCTAGAGCAAAGGTTATGTGAATTCCTTCTTCTAGTCAGCTCTGGAAAGAAAGCATGTAAAAGTGAGCTGTTAGCATGTGTGAGTAAACTGTGCTGATAATGTGTGTAGCTGTGAGACTAAGTCAGAATTTCTTTTTACTGCTTACAATGTGCCAACAGCCTAGGAAAGAGGTAGTGGCGATACAAATGTCTTCACAAGCCCAATAAGACTAGAGTGTTTCAATCATTTGCAATAAACTCTTTATGATAGGACTACTGGATTTTAACATAAATATTACTTTTATGTCGTAAGTAAAGAATCTGATTTATCACCTTAGTCATGACAAGCCTCTGTACTGCTTCTCAGCTGCATTCATAAAGAGAAAAGACAGCCATGTAATTTATAGTGTAATAGTTTTCTCAGTCCATATACCTCTTGTTTATTGAGAAATAATTTGCTTAAGCAGGCACAAAGTGGAAGGTCACGTGAGGAAATTTTTTATTAATCATGTGCCGAACCGATCGATTGCAATTTGAATACGGTAAATCTATCCTGTTAGCATGTTTATTTCTTCATTAGATATTAATTCTGCAGGGTTTCACATATTGTGGAATTGACCTAGACTATGCAGTGGAACTGCATCCTTAAGTGATGATGATAATAATAATAATCAGTTGCCTGTCTGGAGAATAGTTTATCACTTTGGCAGTTCAGTACCAATCTGGACAAGCACGGCATCATTTTAATCACGTGTGCGTGTGTCTGCAAGTCCTCCAAGAAATTCTGGTAAAACTACATTTATTCAATTTATTTTCTTTTAAATTAGTATTTTAAGGGATTTTTAGTACTCAGGCATTTGAACCAACCCCCTAGATTTAAACCCTACCCTCAAACACCAGGGAAATTCAAATCAAGAAATACACTTTGTAGCTTGGTCCTTATCTCTAATTTTAAGCAATTGATTGCAGTATTCATATAAACTAAGGAAGAGTGGGGGCCTAGGGAAGGGATTGGAGGTGATGAGAAAGGAATAAGAAGCAGGAAGAAATGTGAGGAGAAAAAGACAATGAGAAGGTGGTGATTAATTCACTTATCTCTGGAGTCAGTCCATAGTTGCCCATGGATTGCAATTAGCACCATATTTTGTCAATCTTTCATTTTCAAGGCTTACATCAAATGTAGTTCTGATCAGAGAGAGCTGGGTTTTGCATTACCAGATTTAAATGGTATCTAGTAGGAAGAGGTGGGTTTAAAACTCCCTGATAATTCTAAAATCAACTTCATATCCAGATCAGCTATGTCAGTACAGCAAGAAATCATGAGCAGGAATGCAGTTGGTCCAGAACTGATGAAGTGGAAGTAAAGGGAGAAGAGAAGGATAGGCAGGATGGGTAAGGGAATGCATCAAGAACAGGAAAAGAATGAGGATGAAAGGGAATGGGTTACTGGAAGTTGAACTAAAGAAAGAAGCAGGATGGATCATATAACTTCTGCTTGTTCCCTAGCACGATGCACCTGCTTCTGGAAAGGAGTTGTTAGCTATCTTTGATCATTATACTAATGAAGAATTCCATTCCCAGGCATGCAAGAAAGCACAGATTTCCAGAAAGATGTTGTCATGTTCTTTTATTAGCATTTTATGCATCTGATGTCATTCCCATCTTGTATTCAGAACTAACAATTGTTTTATGGAACCGAGAGTGTGAATGCTAGTTGGTGCAGACCAGATATGTGCAGTGCTAGTAACTGTTGTAACTTACGTTCGATATGGAGTCATTTGAAAAGGGGGTTGTACAAATGATTGTCAATGATATAACTAGAATAGGATTAAAAGATTCAGGGTTGGGCTGCTGCAAGTCACTATGTGTCTAGAACAATTGTGAATCCAATCATGCATCATTCAAGTCAATGGGAGTTTTGCCATTGTCTTCAATGGGAGCAGGATAGCATTCTGTGTCCATAGCCAGCCTCCTGTTTTGCACGGTTTCATTGTAAAATAATAAAATTAGCCTATCCGAGACACATGTCTAAGCATTAATCAGGCAGTCCAAACCTTTCCGTACAACAATTACATCCCATAGTGTCCACACTGTGCACTGTAAGGAAAAGCTGCATTATTTATGCCTTAATCATTTCTCCCTTTTCCTGTAATTTTTTCTCTTCCCTCCTTCTGATTGGTAATTGTTGAAGATATCCATGTAGAAATAGACTTTTTCCCTCATGTCCTTCCTACTTGTATATTACAATGAAACCTAAGTGACATACTAAATGGTTGCTGTAGAAGTTTCTGAGATATAAACAGAAGATTCGGCTTTTGTTATCGGTTGATGAAAGAGGAAATGGAGAGAGGGGGAGGTTTTCAGATATGCTATTATCTTGCAGTTGGAAAAGATTCTAGTAGCAACAGCAGTGGAAAGGTATATGTTTACCTTTAAATGTCTTTCTTAATTTTGTGCTCTCATAGAAGTTCACTTTTATGGTCTGCAGTTCCTTTCAAAGATTTCCAGCATTCCCTCTTCAAAGGACTCTTGGAAAGCGACACAGCCATGCCAACTTAGCAGAGAAAATTACAAATTACTAATTTAAGTGCTTCTTAGAATCATTTTCCTTTTGTTTTGTATAATTTCCACACTTATAAAATCAAACTTTCAGTTAAATGTTTATACAGTAATTCAGTCAGCTTAAGCCATCTGCTGGTATGGCATCTGCAGAGTTGTTTTGATGCATACTTAGTATTGTTTCCGTCGTGTGTCTTGTAGGCTTGTATTTTGGTTGCAAAAGGATCATTTTCTTCAGCACAAAAGACGTGCTGTTTATATCCAGGAATCTAATTGCCAGCTTTATTTCAAAACTCTACTTCAAAACAACTTCTTATGCCTCGAAAATCCTTATTCTGATTGACGTTTACTTTTCAAGATGTGTGTTCAATCTTATCTTACTCTTTTATTATACTTTCCTTTGTATCAGTATTGAAAAAAACCTTTCATTTGAGAAGTGTATAGGTAGGTTTGGAGCATTAGTATTCATACTTGCATGTTAACAACCGTTATAACACGTACCAGAGGGAAAATATTATTTCTTGTAAATGCTCAATAATTATAGTCTTTATTGCATCAAAACCTGTGTTTTGACAGATTGTGGAAAGCTTTCAAAGCTTGTGTGGGATGGATGACAGATAGCTGCAGGTGGAAAATATTTTTTTAGCTATTGGGTTTTCTATTACTGGTAATGTAAATATTCTTCCAAAATAACATTAACCTTCCAAACAGGTTTGGTAGTGAACAGTGATAATGTGTGTATTAGAAAAATATACCAATGAAATATTTCTTAAAGAGTACATCAAATTACTCTAAGGTTGGGGCAGTTATGTCTCTTTTCATTAAGTTGTAAAGTAGGAAAGACTGGAAAATTGCTGCTGCTGGATTTAGTGCTTTAGGTGTAATTTGAACAGGTGTACTAATTTCTTCGTCGTAACTTGTGTTAATTCCTAGTCTAAGAAAAATTAAGAGGAAAGATGATCTGTTATTAGAGTTTAAAAAAATTGAATATTTTTAACCCATTCACACCATGTGCATACACAAATAAATGTATGTTAATTTTGTAGCACGATGTGATGAGTTGTGTTCAGTGCAGTGTTTTTCCATTATAGTATATATTGACAGTTTTGAATGTAGTATGGGCCCAATTTGCAAAACTATGCCCTACTATTTGCAGGTGCAGTCAAATTTTCATCTGCAATCAAATAGTAGGTGCCAGTCACACCTCTGGTACAAATCAGGTGACTAGAGGTATAGATATATTGATTTGCGCTTGCCATTCTTTTTCTTTTCTGGGAGGTGGGTACAAAAATTCAGATGGACATTTTGCTTTTGCAGATTCTATCTCTAAGCCATTTTTTTGTTTGCACTGATAGCCATGCATATATTTTGAGAGTTGAACAAACACGTCAGCATTCCCTATCTGATTGTGGAAACATTCTGTTCCTCTGTTGAGATGTCTGAGGATCTGTAATTTTAAGTCTCTAGAGTATCAGGATACCTCTATAAACTTATATGGTTTTAGGGTTTAAATGGGTTTGAGAGTAATCTATTCCAGCTTGAACACTATGGATGAAATGCAGGCCCTATCAATGTAAAACTTGCATTGACTTGAATAGGGCTGAGATTTCACATGTTGAGCGGAACAGGGAAGGAATACAATACAATTTCCTTTCCATCTCCCTCAACACTAATTTGGGAAGGTCATTCCATTAATTTAGAAAGCTGTATGAACTGTAAGTGAATAAAATAGACATTTTTGCCAATGGTTTTACCTTATTTAAAGGTAGTGCTTGTTAACACTCTTTTAGACCAGATAGTGAATTAGAGTTCAACTCACATTTCGCTCCATTCAGGTTAATTGCACAAGGCAGAGACGAACAATCTTACATCAAGTGCTGCCACTTTTTATTACTCCTTTCCTCTGTGTGAGAGTCCGATGGTGTTAGCCATAGACAGTGGGTAAAAGTAAAAAAATTCCCAGGTTCCAACAGCATTCCCGGTGCTTAAAATGATAACATCTCTGAAACCAGAATGAACTTCTTAAGTGTGCTCACTATATGGGTTAAAATCTGAATATTTGTGAACTTTTTTGTATGCTGGGATCATGATCCAAGAAGGTGGAGCTTCATGGAATTTCAGATGCCCAATGATGCTTTGAAATGTAACTCCTTTTCCCTCCTTTGAAAAATTCGGAAGAGCTGCATTTCTTGGTTTTATTTTAAGCCTGGCTCTTTTTGGACATCTTTACATAGATGGGGGGCTCCTTCACAATGTCATTCCTTGTGAAGACAGCAGGGGTCACTTAAGTGCATTGTTCTGCAACAGTCTCTACAAACGTGTCTTCAGACTTGTCAGAATTGATCTGTGTCTAAAAATCAACTATGGAAGCAAATGTTGGGCTAAATATACTTTATTGTTGAGTGAACATGTTGTCTACAACCCAGCCATGGTGAAAAAAGTGACCAGAAGTTGGTGAGGAATCGTTAGACAGTTAAGGATTAAAAAAAAAACATTCTAACAGTAAATACATTTTACATATTGCCCCCTGAAAAACATTATGCCACTAAGAATGTATTTTACTTTAATACAAATGTATTGTCCAAAGAATATCCATTCATAGAAATGTAGGGCTTTGCAGCAAAATGGAGGAGAGCTTCAAATGCAAAATGGAGGAGAACTACTGACCATCACGAAGCAAATGAAAGATTGAGATGCTAGAGTCAATTGGCTGGTACCTAGCAAAAACAACCTTACATAAACTTCCCAGGAAGCTAGACTAGACGCAACATTCCTTCCTACTGGATGGAGAGTACAGTATGTGTAGCCTGTTCACAAAATGTACGTTTCCACCTTGACCAGCAGTACAAACTACAGTCTTCCATCCTGTTAATTTACGCTTTTAGAAAACAAACTTTCAGCCCTCCAAAAATGAAAGAATTCATTTGCCAAAAGGTGTTATGCCTCTAAGGAATCCTTGAGTAGGGAATTTTTAAAGAACACAACAAACCCATTTGTACTGGAACTGAAATTCTAAACAGCCAAGACTATTTTTCGAATGTTTGTACTTTTGGTATAGTACCAACCAGTTCAATTCAGTATACCGCCAGTGCATCCTTCTCCTTCCCATGGGCATTTCTTATTCCATTCTTGTCAAACCCAGACTCTTTAAAATAGGAGCAGGATTAGGAGGTGGCATGGAAAATAGAATCCAGTGGCTTTGTGTTAGGGAATGACATTAATTTCCTTTTAAGGAGAAAACTATGGTGGTGGGAAAAATGTGAGCAGCCAAAAGTTGGAGACATAAGGGATCATGAAATGGACTTCCTATATTCAATGGCATTTGGCTTTGCAAGGAAGTTCTTTAAAGATCAGCTGACCTCAGCTGGGAAGAATTTTGCTTTTGCTTTATAAATATTATAGATAGCACATAGAATTGCATCTGTTTGACTTTCTACCTGCATAATCTCCAGAAAAACTCTGCACTTGTCTTTTCTGTACGCAGAACAGTTGTCTTGTTTGTATCATTCCCCCTCACCCCTAATCGGTCTATGTTGATCATGACACATTATCTTCTTGTGTTGGACTTGAATTCTATCTTCAGTTCAAGTACATGCTTTTAAATAAGTCTCAAAGCACTGAGTCAAGCAATAGGATCTTCTGGTAACGTCTTTCCTATTCTCACGCTTTTCTTCCATTGCATTAGAGTTCTGTGGCCAGATTAGAATGTGGATTTCAAGAAAAGGAGACTAATGGTTATCACAGATTAGACTGTCTTTTGGCAAGACGTTTGAAGAGGCGCGTGGCTTAGTGTAATACCCTTGGCATTCTTTGGATAGCATTCCATATTGCGGTGCTATCAGAGGCAAAAAAGAGGTGTTACAGGCAAACACAGAAGGCAGAATGAGCCCAAAATCCTTTCAGAAAGAAAGTAGTTAGTGCTTGGCATGGAGCTAAGCAGGGACATATTAATGACCATTGTAACAGGGTTAGGTGAGAACACTGGAAGGAGGAGGAGGTAGTTTTAGTTGAAACTAAGTCTAATCAGATTTGTGCACATGTATCCAGTTGATGAAAAGTGGATGAGGATCCAAAGGCACAAGTTATCCCAAGTGGCTTAACTCTTCTCTTATTGAATTTGTTGGCAATTTTTACCCTTGACATCAATGAGGGAGCAAAGGTAGGCCAACAATGAACACTTATGAACATCCCACCAGGAGCCCTTAAGTTTGAATGTCCCAGGATGAGGTTTAGGGAGAGAAGCAGCTGCATGGCTGACTTTCCTTTTCACCCTTCTGCCATTGCTTGATGTAGGAAGGGATAATGTCCTTTTTACACCTATGGGTCTTTGTGCGTGTGTGTTACTAAGTTTAGAAGTGTACGGAAAAATGGGGCTGTTTGTTTTAGAATTCAGACACATACCATGTTTCTCTTTAGTTAACATTATTTGTGAGTAAACAATAATTTAGATATACTTTTCTGTCAGCTCCATGTTTTGGTAACAGTGTAAGAAAGATTATAAGTTGCCATTGTGCTGCTATCCACTACTACACCATTCAGGATTATTATAGGACAGGTACTAGTTCATACACTAATATTCAAAAAAGTAATTACATCTGTATTTAGCAAGCTGCATTTAAAATACAAATCAGCAAAATACTCCATGCAAATGTATATTCTCAGGCTGTGTTTGTCGGACATTATATCCAGAAGAGGAAACAAATGGTTTTAAGCTAGAGATTCCTAAGAGGCATGTCTCCTATTACACTGAACATGCGCTGTAGCAGTGTGCTGATCTGCCTTTTAATGGTTTCTATAAAGAGATCAAAAAACGTCAAGTGCACTTTAAAAAGTGCTGTTGGTGGTTTTGTAAAACCCCACAAAGTCATATCTAAAGTTGTTAGACCTTCGGCTCTGATGTGGCCATTGCGCCAAATATGAGGCATTTAAGCTTCTGCGTTACCACTTTCCATTGATGAAGCGGTGAACCAATTAATAAATCTGCACTGCCCATCTTGAGCAATGCAAGAGGGTATATTCCTCAGGTACAGTGCTGGGATCCGGGCATTTGGCTCTGGTGCCTTTCTCTGTGTGATTCATGAGTGGCTCTGTGAGCATTCGTGCATCTAGCTGGGTGTGGGGCTCCAGATGCGGTTGTGCTGAGTGCTCACAGCACCTGGTCACTAGCAAGGCATTGTGAGAGACAGCCCAGGCTGGAGAGAGTTAAGGGGACACAGCAGTTCCATAGTCCCAGGCTGCATCCCAGGGCGATCCCGTCACAACGTCTACACTGGAATAAAAGACCTGCAGCAGGGCCGCAGTGGCCCAGGTCAGCTGACTTGTGTTCATGGGGCTCAGGCAGTGAGGCTTAAAATTGCTGTGTAGACCCACTTTACAGGGTCCCAGAGCTTGGGCTCCAGCCTCAGCCCAAATGTCTACACTGCAATTTTACAGCCCCATTGCCTGAGCCAGTTGGACCCAAGCCTAGGGTGACCAGATGTCCCGGTTTTACGGGGACAGTCCCGATATTTGGGCCTTTTTCTTACAAAGGCACCTCTTAGCCCACACCCCCATCCCAATTTTTCACACTTGCTGTCTGGTCACCCTACCCAAGCCAGCTGCAGGTGTTTAATTGCAGTGTAGATGTTCCCAGTTATATAGAAGTTCAGACTAGATGATCTTATGGTCCTATCTGGCCTTAAACTGTATGAAATTGTGAAAACACATAATGTAGACAGATATGATACTCTGGTTGACTGTCCATCAATCATGCCTCTATGATTTCTTGTATTTGAAGATACTGGCCTCAAAAAGCTTGGAAAATAAAATTGTCTTCATGGTAGCCAGGGTGTACCAAGCATAGAGGGGCAGCATGAAAAATGCATGAATCAGAGCGTGGAACCAGGAAGAAACCTAGGTGGCAGTAAGCAAGAATGTAGGACGTGAGAGACTATGTAGGAAAGAAGAGAAAGAGCAAAGAAAGCATGGTAGAGTGGTGGTGGGAGGAAGTAGAGGACCATGAAGGAGAAGAAGCTTGAATTAACACAGGAGAGGGGAAACAAGAAAAAGGGTTCAAGTTTTGTAACCAAGTCCATTTCTATATGTTTTCCTCTTTCAAGACTCAAATGGATGCTCTGCGTAGTTAATGCTTTAATTTCCTCTGAGAAAGTGGTGACTAATAAGTACCCTCAAATAGGACTCTGATTCCCCCAACATCAGCCATCCGTTTGTAGCCTTACACTCTTACAGCACTTTGGCTGAGCAAATTAGCCTGAAGTGTGCCTTTGGCTGGCAAATCCTTTCAATCCAGTTGAATGGACAAAATGAATACCCAAATTGTTCCGATGTCTGTTATTCTCTTGTGTTTATCTGGTTGAGCTGTCAGTCAGGCCATTATAACTGTGGTGCACACTCAGATGCCTTGTCCACTCACAAAAGCCGAGTCTGTTGAGGATAAGCTAAACAAAACTGGAGAAAGACTCTTGACAGAGTTATGGGATCTGGCAAATGGCTCAGGTAAAAGCAGAAATAGGTTTCTGAGTGGTACAGATGTTTCTAATAATGTGTATAGTTTAAATGTATGATGCACTGTTATTGTATGTCTCTAGACAGTAAATAAGTGTTTGTAGAAAATTAGATTTGCATAGATATTCAAACATTCAGATACAGAAGGATTTTGTAACTTAAATGTAAGTGTACAGAGCATTTACTAGAGGGAAAATTGTTTTGTGTAAAACACACCATTTACCAACATAGTTTTACCATGGTACATTGCTACAATGGTCTGTCACATATGGTAATCCTGCCTGCAGCTCTGACCTATGCCAAGTCTTTCAGAAGGATAGCGGAGTGGGGGGGAACCCATAATCCATCTGGCCAATTGTTCAATGCTATTCATGGGCAAGGGAAAATTACTTCCTTTCCCCCAGGTTGAAGAGTTGATTTCCTGAAACATGAGATTTAATTACCACCACTTTATCATATGAAGCTATAAATGTTGGACCTACTTGCGATCACTTCTTTCAAGCCAATGGGTCTATGTGCATAAGTAAGGTAATCACATCTTGCTGTTGATATTAGTCATAAACCAGTTATAAGTCCAGCTACTGTATTTGGCCCTGTGAGCACTTGGAATGGTGAATTCCCCACACTGGTTATATGCTAGATGAAGATATATTTCTTGGAAATGTAATTTTTTCTCCGGTCCACTGAATTAGCGGTGTGACTCTTAGCAGTTTTTGAAACTAATTTGATGGAGAGGCATTAAAACCTGTCATCTGGTTATGAAATATAACTTAAGTCTTTTTCATTCTTTAGCCTCGTCCTTGTATTCATAATTAACAAACTTACCAGGGATTCAGTTTACAGCTCTCAGTCCTGCCAGGTCCAAAGATGTACCACTTGTCTGAGCAATGAGGAACAACATAGCAGTATGTCCTCCCTTCCCAAAGAAATCCATTCAATACTTGTCTGTTCAAGAGTTTTCTCTACACACACTCTCTCTCTCTCTCTCTCTCTCTCTCTCTCTCTCTCTCTCAGTTCCTGCAACAGGGAGGGAAAAGTGGGTTTTATGAACGAGTTAGCTGCAATGAGACGGCTATAGCTGCAGCTCCTCGTCAGTCTAACCAAGATGCAGAAGGAAGTTTAAATAATAAATTGTAAAGTTTCATGTCTAGTTGAGGATTTATGAAGGATGTACAGTCTGTGCAGAAGTTGGTACTGAGAAAACATACCATAATGCAGCAACATCTCTCTTGTCAAAGCATCTGTGCCTTCAAAATCCAAAACCCAGTCACCTTGTTGGCTGTGATGATAGCTGTATTTTTCATCAAATGCTTGTTAGTAAATGTATAAGATCCCTAATATACAAATGCATTCATCTGGCAGGGTTTTCAGCAAACTAGACTTGCAGAGGAGTACTCATGGAAAGTCTTGGTAACTTGCAGGTTGCTTATTTCTCATCAGCACTCAGAAGATAATTTGTAAATGTGCCATTTATCATTATGTACTTTGTAGAAGCAGATCCCCTGAATTGGACAAATTGATGAGTCTAATAAAGAAAGTTTTTCCTAAAATCCATAATTCTGGGTGTCTGTGAGTGTATGTTCTTGTGTATGTACAAACACACACACATATATATCAGGGCTATCAAGAAATTAAAAAAATTAATCGTGATTAATCACGTGATTAAAACTATTAATTGTGATTAATCTTGTGATTAATTGCACTGTTAAACAATAAGAGAATACCATTTATTTAAATAGTTTCGGTTTTCAAATATATTGATTTAAATTACAGCACAGAATAGAAAGATTACAGTGCTCAATTTATATTTATTTTTATTACAAATATTTTCGCTGTAAAAACAATAGAAATAGTATTTTTCAATTCATCTCATAGAAGCACTGTAGTGCAAT
This sequence comes from Mauremys reevesii, assembly GCF_016161935.1. Classification (NCBI taxonomy): domain Eukaryota; kingdom Metazoa; phylum Chordata; order Testudines; family Geoemydidae; genus Mauremys; species Mauremys reevesii. The sequence continues at coordinate 32,597,030 of NC_052638.1, forward strand.
CCATTTATAATGGAAATTGAACTTACAAATGTAGAATTATGTACAAAAAAACCCTGCATTCAAAAATAAAACAATGTAAAACTTTAGAGTCTACAAGTCCACTTTGTCCTACCTCTTGTTCAGCCAATCGCTAAGATAAACAAGTTTGTTTACATTTGCAGGAGATAATGCTACCCGCTTCTTGTTTACGTCACCTGAAAGTGAGAATAGGCATTTGAATTGTTGTAGCTGGCATAGCAAGATATTTGCATGCCAGATGCACTCAAGATTTGTACGTCCCTTCATGCTTCAACCACCATTCCAGGGGACATGCGTCCATGCTGATGATGGGTTCTGCTCGATAACAATCCAAAGAAGCAGTGTGGACCCGACGCATGTTCATTTTTATCATCTGAGTCAGATGCCACCAGCAGAAGGTTGATTTTCTTTTTTGGTGGTTCGGGTTTGGTAGTTTCTGCATTGGAGTTTTGCTCTTTTAAGGCTTCTAAAAGCATGTGCCACACTTCCTCCCTCTCAGCTTTTGGAAGGCACTTCAGATTCTTAAACCTTGGGTTGAGTGCTGTAGCTACCTTTAGAAATCTCACATTGGTACCTTCTTTGGTTTTGTCAAATTTGCGTAAAAGTGTTCTTAAAATGAACAACATGTGCTGGGTTATCATCCAAGACTGCTGTAACACGAATGCTATATGGCAGAATGCAGGTAAAACAGAGCAGGAGACGTACCATTCTCCCCAAGGAGTTCAGTGAAAAATTCAATTAACACATTTTTTTTAATGAGCATCATCAGCATGTCCTCTGGAATGGTGGCCAAAGAATGAAGGAGCATATGAATCTTTAGCATAATTGACACTTAAATACCTTGCAATTCTGGCTATAAAAGTGCCATGCAAAAGCCTGTTCTCACTGTCTGGTAAATAAGAAGCAGGCAACATTATCTCTCATAAATGTAAACAAACTTGTTTCTCTTAGCAATTGGCTGAACAAGAAGTAGGACTAAGTGGACTTGTAGACTCTAAAGTTTATATTGCTTTGTTTTTGAGTGCAGTTATGTAACAAAAAAAAGTCTACATTTGTAAGTTGCACTTTCACGATAAAGAGATTGCACTACAGTAATTGTATGAGGTGAATTGAAAAATACTATTTCTTTTATCATGTTTACTGTGCAAATATTTGTAATAAAAAATAAAATAACGTAATCAGTGTACACTTTGTATTCAGTGTTGTAATTTAATCAATATATTTGAAAATGTAGAAAAACATCAAAAAATATTTAATAAATTTCAGTTGGTATTCTATTGGTTAACAGTGCGATTAAAACTGTGATTAATCACTGTTACTTTTTTATCACGATTAATTTTTTGAGTTAATTGCGTGAATTAACTGTGATTAATCAACAGCCCTAATATATATATATATAAAATCTAGAGACAGGAAGTAGAAAGTCTCCAGGGCTGCTGTTAAGATCATTGCTTTCTGTGTCAAGGGACAGTAGGTTGAGATTGTCTGGCATCAGATATGAAGATGTGCATTTTGAATAAATCAAAGTAGAACGTGCTACACATGTGTGGCAGCATATGCCACCAGGGAAAGGGACCAGTCGGCTGGCTCTTCCCTCCTGTCTTCTGGAAACATTTAAGATTTCTGGGAAGCCAAGAAAGCCACCTAAAGTCATTTCCCTGGAGATGATAGAACTTGACTTGGTGGTAAGTTCGTATCTCTCAGACCACAAGACTGTGAAGGGTCTATGGCAGAATTTTTCCAGACGAGGAAACCCGAGACCTTGATCTTATGATTCCTCCTAACATGCATTGCTGTCTTCCACTGAATTTGATTATCCTTTTTTGTGTTTATAACTGAATTTTACTGGAAATGATCTTAAAGTAACAGTACTAATGAGATCAGCCTGAAACCTTAATTTCTTTTTTCTCTTCCGACATTCAGCGTGTAAGGTCCTTGAGACTTCTTTTGCAGATTTTATTTTTTATTTAAAGAAAAGCTGTAAGGAGTCCATTTGTCAAATCACCATATGTATCTAGCATTGCTGTGAGCATAACAAAGGCTGTGTTGTACTGTTGCCCAGCAGAGCCAAGAAACCATGCAAAGTTATTGATAATTGATTCAATTTTATATAGATTAAAAACTAGCTTTTCCCTCCTAGTGTGAAGGTAATGGGTTTTGTCTGTAGAAAGATAATAATCCTATGAACCACTTCTACGCTCTCTATTAGAGAATAGTACAGCTTGCACTTGAACATAATGCCTATGTCAACTCAGCTTTTTAAACACTCATCTTAAAAAATGTCTTCAAGGACTAGGAAGGTTTTCCTGAGACTTCAAGTTAAGTTGGAGGAAATGAAGAAGTCACGAAGATACTGTCAATTAAAGTGTTTATCCTGATATACCTACCCTGGAAAAAGCATCTTCAAACATGAAAGCTGTTTTCTTTCCATTAAAAAGTTTTCATTGCATTTGGTTTCCATAGAGACTAACATAGCAGGTTTTTTCCCCACTGCATTAAGGAATGAACATTTGGTGTGCTTTATTTCCCAACAATGTTCTTCAAAAGACTCTTCGTTTATTAAAAAGAATAAAAAAAAGAGAACTAAATTGAAACCTTGCAACAATATCTGTATGCGGGAGACGACTTGTTTTACAAGCTTAGGTAATTTCATTTTTGTTCACACTCCTCCTATTGAAAGGCTACCCCAAACAGTATTACAGCAATGAAGGAAAGAGATGGGGAATTTATCAAGCCATTTATCAAATTATTTTCACAGTCTATCAAAGTTACAAACACACTAAAGAGGAAACACAAAGGGTATGTTCAAACAGGAAAGTGTAGCAGAGTGAGCAGGGTCTGCAGAGTACCTTCCTACCACAACCACAGAGCAATTTGAATGGGCTGATGTAACAACTATCTATAAACTAAATCCTGAGCACTGTAGACATTGGATAATTATTTGATGAAGCAGGTATTTGAGCAAATGAAATATAAAAACCAATTAAGCAAAAGATAGATCAGTGCAAGGAGGGTGAAATTCACCTCTCTACAGAAGGCCTGTGTAATGTCTGTAAGTCTCACTTAAACCCTGGAAACAGGGCTTGAGTAGCACTTAAGCGGTGCAGGTCCTCTGCACAGCAGTGAATTGCGTTCAGGGAGAGAAAGAAGAGAGGTTGAGAGAGAAGGGCAATGCACATGCTTCAAAGAAAACAGCTCTAAACTAAGCATCCTCAACAGCGGGTCTCAATAGATGATGATGTTGACAAAGAAGCAAAAAGGAAAACAAAAAACAACTGAGATTGAAGGAACCAGTCTAGTAAGAAATCTTTAATTTCTAGTCAGCTTTAAAGGGTTTGAGAAGGTTGATTTTTTTTTTAAACAAACCAGTTCAAGTACATGCCTTCAGATTATAAAAGTACCTGAAATTGCCTAGAATATCAGCATGCATAGCTTGTTAGTATTTACATATATTTACACAGGAAAACAAGAGAAAGATCTACAGTTATTTACAGTCTACATAGGAGAAGAGAAAGGCAGCATAATTGTATTTCCTAAAATACAGTAGTTGAATAGTCAGCACATGCATATTAAGATATATTTGCATGATAGAACGCAAATGTTTTAAGACATACCTTTTAAACTCTCTATGCTAAGGTATAGCATAATAAAGGTAATTTTTTGTTTTGTTTTGTTTCTATTCTATTTGCATCAAGTGCTTTAAAATGTTCACTAACACAGCGGCAGCATTATTTACCCTGGCAATTAAAGCAACAGTACACACAATAATTTCCTACTAACTAGCAACAAGCTGCTGGTGAATGAAATATCTATTGTTTCTCATTATCCATTGACCAACATACAGGGATCTCTCCTTGTAAAGGCAGTGCCTAAGCTATCACCATTAATTATAGAAGTAATATAAATGAGACTCTACAGTATGTACTAAATGAAATATTAACAAGGCCAGTGTCTTTGAGCCTGAAAGATGCACTAACAGGGCTCACTTTACAGCAGGCTATCTATGAAAATCACACGTACATAATACAGGAGTGCTTGGCATATAGCGCTAAGCCTAGACAGTAGAGGCCTGTTTACTAGATCTGTATTATTGCAAAATACATTCCCTTAATTAGTTTCTGGAAGACAGTTAGTAGTTAATTTCTAATCATGATATGTCCCCATCATAACACCCTGTGGTTTTTTTTCAATGCATTTTAGTGCTCAGCTGTATATATGTATATCAACAGACAAAAATCAGTCCTTATCTTTAAAACCTAAACAAACAGCTTTTTACATACTTGTCCTGAAAGGTCACTTGCTCAAAAAGCATATTGCTGTTTGGTTTTTTTCTCTCACATCTGAAATCATATTCAGGCTAAAATGATCCTGTACAAAATAAGAGAGGAGGCCAATTGTTGGTTTCTTCTGTACTTTGATGACATTCTTTGCAATACTATGGATGAAAAAGGTCTTAATTCTCACTAGTAATAGTATTAAAAGGCTATATAAATATATACAGCATATACAGGATTGTATGTATACGTACATTTATATAAAGTGTGTGTGTGTATATATATACATAATTAACGTTAGGTACAGCAAAAACTTAAAACAGTTCAAGTCAACATAAATTATTAATTGAAACCACGTGTCAACAAATTCTTCATTTCCAATTAGCTTTCAGCAGTCACATATATCTGAGCATCAACGGACCCTATTCTGAATGTTTTAGTTACAGCAGTGTATCTGATTTTTCTTTGTGGTAAGTTACATGTGTTACTGACAAGAATTCTGACCTGTGTGTCAAATACATGTTTGCCCATTAATATCTGGGCCTGGTTTGATTGGCTGTATATTTCAGTGTGATTTCCAATATGTTCTTGGGATTCCCTTTTTGACCAATTGAATGTTTTGTGCAATGTACTCCTTACATGGGGTTATGGTACAGATTCCAAAAGCTCAGAAAACAGGTGATGGGAGCTTTACCCTGATATTGCTGCCTTTGATGCCTAAGAGTGACAGCTCCTTGGCACTTTGCCCTGAGTGCCAATGGCCACTTTTGGGAAATGGAACAAGGAGTACACTTTTTGGATATGAATGTACCAAGGTCCCTGCCCCAAAATGGAATAAAACAAACAATGCTGGTTCTCCGACAGTAACTATCAAATCCCAAGTATAGGGAACAATCTGAAGTAGCTAAGCGCTATGATACAACAAAGGAAGGAACAATCATCATGTCCATAGTCATCAGTGGGGTGAAATAATAATTTTTAAAAAATCAGGTGAAAACAGTGCATAGTATTTTGGAGACAAAAATTAAGCAGGGTTGGACACTGTGAAAGGCTTAGCCCTGTTAAAATGCCAAATCAGCAAGCCCTAAAGTACTCTGCTGCTGTTTAAATGCTGGTTGTGCAATGTCACATTGTCTCCCTTCAAAAAGTAGTTAAAGATCAAGGAAATAGTTTTCAGAAACAGATCACCCACCTTAGTAAGATATTTATAAAGAGGAAAAGTTACATTTTGGGAAATAGGTAACTTGCTATAAGTATCCCCTATGCAATTTGGCCCTTTCTAATTTATGCAAAGGTGATGGAGCAGTGAACCCATCGAACATCCTCGTTTGTGCTTTTTCCTTTTCTGTCATCTACTTTTGGGATGCTCACCTGTACTTCAGCCGACAAGTTTCTCAGGAGACACACAAATTTGTATGAGGGAGAGCATTGCTAAGCTCCCTTTTCCATTTGAGTTGGGCAAAAGACCCGTTGGGTGGGAGTGAGATCAGAATAGGGCCCAATGTTGCAAAGGATTTAGGTTTTCATACTGCGGAACGGTGGGGTTTCTACAATTAAGAAAAATGTGTATGTTAAACATGTCTTTTATCAGATATTTTGCCTACCTGGTTCTACATCTTCTAAGCACTTTAATCATAGTTTATAATATACTTTACACTTAGTGCTTTTCATCCAAAGATCTCAAAGCACTTTACAGACACGAATTAATCCTCACAACAGCCCTGTGAGGTGGGTAAGTACTCCCCCCATTTTACAGCTGGGGAAACTGAGGTGCACACAGATTACGTGACTTGCCCAAGTTCACACGATGAGTCAAGTGTCAAGATCAGGAAAACAGCCTGGGTTCCCTGACTTTCAGTCCAATGCTGAATTTTGCTATGGAATAAGGGTAGGCAATCTTTGTTTGACCCAGGATGTTGGAAGTATGTCATTTTTAAAAACAACTCATTGACATTATTAATATCATATTGACTGCTGCATAACACAAACACCAAAGTGCCATATCAAAATACATTTATTGCAATGGAAACATTTTCTTTTGCAAAGTTAAAACCTAGAGTGTAGTTTAAATATAACTGAATATACTGAATACCATTGAAATAATCACTCGGTCTTAATGCCTCAGCAGTAGAAAACAAATCCTCTTTTGTGAACTGCTGCAGTTTTACTACTCAGGGAATATAAAGTATTTATCTGCTATAATATATGTAAAGTGTGCAGAGGTCTTAGCGACTGTGTGTAAAGTTACCACTTGAAACCAACTAGGAAATATTTTGCCAGTACAGAAGCCTTTCTATTTTGAGTCTTTGTTGTAAAATATTTTGGAGAATTAATTGAAAAGGAATGGATCAGAATAAATAAGCAAATCTTATAGATTTTAGTTTAAGTACTGTATTGTCTTTTAAGAGACTACACTAGTTGATACAGAGGTTTTCTGAGGAAAAAGAGATTGCAGCAATTTCTCTGGTTTTGATGTGGTTCAATAAGACCTTTGAAAAGGTTGTAATTTCAGAGCCAGTTCAGGTCAGGTTTTCTTGCTGGCTGTTGGGTATAGGTAGCACCTTGAGTGAAGTGATTCTTATTTGTCATTCAATCAGACCTGGCAGTTCAGAAGTGGCATTTTTTTATTACAGATATGGTTTCAATTTACCATATTCACCCAAGTCTCTACTTCACATTTCTCTAGTGAAGAAACAACCCGGGAGTCCTATTTTTTTTATTTTACATTAATACATATATTCTCAGGCCAACAGTGTCATTTGGGGAGTGCTATGGGTTGGAGTACTGTAGACAGAGGTAAGCAGTTCTGCTATAATGCCATGTATGAGATTAAAAACTGTACACTGCATTGTACAAGAGAGAACCATCTGAACACCACACCCACTACCCTTGGGCAGCAACAACATGCATTTGAAAGAGAAATGTATTACTTGTAATAGTATTCTTAAAAGTTTATTTTGATTGGTTTTGATTTTTACCTCAGGAGGCTAATTAGTCTTGTCATCTAATAAGGAGCCCTTAGTTACAAAATGTGAAATATAGCAAATAAGGTCCTAGGCTGAGTTCCCTCATTTCCCACTGGTTTCCACAGCAGCTGATGCCACTCAGAAACTCTCAAGGTTGGCCTTTAAAGGTGCTTCAGGACATTGGGAAATCCTGGAGGCCGAATGAATTGCTGATGAGGAGTAATGATTTATAATTGCTAATGTTTATAGAGACTTCTGCTGCTGTGTCCATTGGTTGTTTTAGGCTATGCAGACATGGACTTGTGAATCAAACAAAATGAATACCAATTCGTACTTATGATTTTAAACATTTTTAATGTGGTAACTAGAGAAGGGAATGGGTGTATATTAAGAGGAACGTGAACTAAAATCCAAGTTCTGGACATCCTTCACTTTGGGGTTACTAGAAATTCAAACCTAGATTCAAATTTTGTGACTTGAGCCACAAAGCCTCTTCTTTGAAGTTGCAATCGCAAACATTACATTCCCAACCATCTACAGCATGCTTTTGTGCGGGCAGGCAGTCTGTGTTGGCATGTATGTTTCCAGGAATACATCATGAAGCTGGACCTAGTTTGCACGTGCAGAACCAGGGTTGTAAAGAAATGATTGGCCACATTCTCAGCTACTGATTTACCTGAGCTGAGGAGATGGCTATATGTGTATAAAATTGTAACAGCAGTTTCAGAGTCACATTAGAAAATGTGAAGTTGATCATTCGGGAGGTGATCTCCCTACACGTTGTTTTCCAACTAGGACTTATACAATAGACCTTTCCTATGGAATCAGTAATTACCCAGTGCAGAGATACCAACAGATAAACTATAAAACATGCTTCCCCCATCTACCAGAGTGGCTTTAAGCTCCATTGTAAGTGTGTTATTCAGAGGCATGGAGAGGGCGTGAAAAGTACCATTTATTCCATAATGTGGAATATGTGCTTATTACCTCATCTCTCCACTGCTGTATAATAAATTATTCCAGTCTAGGTGGCATGTTCACAATGCAGCTGTATTAATCTGCTGGTTTTTGCATCTTGAAAGTGTTTGCTTTGCCTAATAGACCTGAGATGAATAACAAGAAAAGCTTGAATAGTTTTAAGGAAGCACTTGCCTTTTCATATTACCAGAGCTGCTTGCTTTGAATTTGGATTTTGTCACAAGTATTTGCCTCTCTTACAATGTTGAATTCACGTTTCCAGTGACCACCTTTCAAAATGCACTATTTCACACTTGCCCTTAGGATATTTGCATATAAACTCTTACTCTTAATTGTTCATTACAAAAAACAAAAAAAATCAAATCTTTTCCAAATAAGTTGCAATGTTCAGTGCTATTGATATGCCATTAATACTGTTTAGAATGGTGCTATTCATTTGTGGTTGATGAATATATGGGTACATTATGACTTTTGTTTCTTTTATTTATATGCTTCATTTTTAAACCTGCTTCAGAACAGGACTCTAATTTTAGGAAATAAACATGAAAATAGACAAATCTGAAAACTAAACATTAGCTGTATACCATGTTTTCTTATCAGGAACATAAATAGTAAGTTAGAATACTAATGGGTGCATCACATATATTAATGAGGTTTTTTACCATATTCTGTCTATCAAGAACTCCTTTTATTTTACCATTAAGATACTCGATTTTCATTTGTATTCAGTGCCATCAGCTGCAAATTGATAGCTAGCAGTTAGCAAATAAATGCCTACGAACTCGTAGCTACTTAACATTTTTATCCCAACAAAGGATTTTGGAAGGATGGATAATTTAGATCTTTGAGGCTCAAGTATAAATAAACAGAAACTGCTTTATAAATCCCACCCTGCTGTAGTTTAAGATTGTACTGCAAATCTGACAAATGATTTGTGAAAGAGAATGATGAACCCTTATTACCAAGACACTCTTTAACTTAAGCCAAAACAAGATTCCCGGGTAATGTTATATACACTATAAAGATTGATGGCATGGGACTAGCCTGGCAGCTTTCAAATGTTTGACTGGATCGGAAATGGCATTCAGGCATGATTAAAGATTCAACTGGGCTTCTCAGAAATTCTTTATCCTGTGTATTCATCATTCTAACTCACTGCCTTTGTTACAGGTTAAAGATGGTTGACCCCCCCAGCTTTGGTGATTAGCACCACATACAACTGACAGTCTTCTGATTTTAAAAAAAAGTGTTTAGGTTGCCCAGACCTTCTATCATTGTTTATAAGTTTTCTTTTTAAATCACAATAGATCATGGACGTTTGTGACAACTGACAAGCAGTTTAACTGTTTAACTGACAACTGTTTAAGACTTTTTTAATGGAGTTGTTAACATTAATTCTTTTATATGGTACTTTAGTCTGTTTCAAATTATGTACTGACATGGCACAAACCGCTTTGGCATTGGAAGTCATTCAACGGTGATTAAAGTGCTCTTTTTAGCAGTTTAAGAATGTTTCACCTTGTATCAGCAGTATGGAATTGTTTACTAATTAGATTCCCTGACATCCTGTTTTGTCTTATGCTGATGATATGTGAACCGGAAAGCTGATGAGCAAAAAATTAAAACTTGTTATTAAACTGTCATATAATGGCTTACCATACAAAGGTGTCACTCAGATGACTGTGTTGATGAAGGATAAGCAATGTTTGCTGAGAAAAAACTGTCCTCTCAATCTGTTTAAATGTGTGTGGCTGTGTTGGCATTTTGAGGGCTCTGCATTATAAACCCTTCCTAAAGCACTTTGGGTTCCAGTTGGATTTAAAGGGATACTTTGTCCCCTCAAGGCCTTCTCACTCAGTAGGGCTGCATGGTCTAGTGGCCTGAGCACAAGACAAAGAGCCAGGAACTCATTAGTTCAAATCACTTTTTTGACACTGTCTCCTTCTGTAGCTTTGTGCTATGCCTCTGTGCGTGTGTCCACACTGCCGTTAAGTGCCCATAGCTGGCCCATGTCATCTGACTCGGGCTATGGGGCTGTTTAATTGCGGTACAAATGTTTGGGCTCCTGCCTCCCCATAGAACTCAGAGCCCGGGTTCCAGCCTGAGCCCGAACATCTACACCACAATTAAACAGCCCCATAGCCCAAGCCAACTGACATGAGCCAGCCATGGGTGTTTAATTGCAATGTAGACCTGGGGTATGTCTCTGTTTCCCCACCTGTTGAAATATGGACAGTAATACTGTAGGGATATTCTGAGCTTTAATTACTTAGTGTTAGTGCGTTGCTCTGAAGATATCAATGCTAAATATTATTAGTTTCACCCACCACGTTGTTTCCTTCTGTGGGATAAATATGATTTAACTTCCTATCTTAAGGACAAAAAAAAAGTATTGTTCTCTGGACGATAAAGCTGCTGTGCTCGTTTCTCCAGCACAGCCCACATAATGAGCACAACATTTAGAAGTTGGTGAAGTAGCACTTGACCCAAAAGCAAATGGCACATTGTTCATAGTAAGAAACAATGGAAGCATTAAATGGTAAAATATTGCAGTCTTCCAGCTGCACGTCCTTCATCTTCACTTTAAATAAAGATGCCCGTGCATCAGCACTCATGTTGTGTTCACTTGGAGCTTAGCTTGTGTCAGGTTTACAGGATCAGACCCTGAACTGGTATCTACCAGTTACATTATGGGATATATGGCCCCTATTAACTACTGAAGATTTTGTTTAAAAGTGAGTTACAAAATCATAAACTATAATAAACTTCCATTTTATGAATGAGCTCGTTTCTGATTGAATCTAGCCTGAGCTAGCTAGAAAGCAGCTTTTCAGCCACAGTATAGTGATTAGTCTTTGGCATTAAGCACATACGTTTTATTTGACTCTTATGAAAAAATCCTATGGGATTGAATACAAAAACGATAACTTTCTATGGGTGTTTTGAACCACTCTATGCAATGGGATAGAATGATCATACTAGGCTGTGCAACGCTACAGAGAGCCTATAATTATCTATAAATGATATTACTTTTATTGTAATTGCTAGAGAACCATATTACATTGTGGTAGGTATTATTGCTACTAGAGTCTACCAAACACATTTATAGGCATTGTTTCCTCAAATAAATCATTTGGTTTAATAAAAACATTTTAATATTTAGCAATTTAACCTGAAAAGGTTTTTTTGGTCCAGAAATTGCGATCTTATTTTTCCTCATTGTACCAGCCAATATTGGTGTTGTTCCAACAGACCCTTTCTAAGTCATCATTCTCATCTTATTCCCATTTTGAGTGAAGAATATGGACCCTAAAAACAATTTAATATGCCTTTCTTTGCCATGCTACATAATTTGAGAGCAAAGGAGAAACCCAACTTGAGGAGAATTCAAGCCTTTTAAACTCAAAGCTGCTATTGAGAGAACATTAAATATGTGGTTTGGTTGCCACTCCATCACTGGCTGATTTGTTAGTAGCATTGTGAGATGCCACAGTTATAACCATTGGAACCGAGAGAAGAAAATAATTTGGAGGAAAAGAGAGCGAAGTCCATTCTTGCCCCCTATCAAATATCATTTCAGTAACATCTATTTTCTCTTTAGTTACCTTTTCTATCATACTCAGTAGCCTCTCTATTCTGATTCTTAATTAGTTGCCACAGAAAGGTCTATGATGTACATAAAAAATCACAAGATGCTGGATAAACTGTATTGTTTTTAAATTAGAGCTGCGCACACGGTGTTTCGCGATGAGCTCCAGCCTATTATTTCTAATTATAGCTGGCAAAGCAAAGTGGTTTCTTGCCCTCTTTACAGCTTTTCTGACAGAGCTTTGCCAATCCTGATGATGCAATATCCCACCACATGCACTCTCACACTCACTAAAAAGTTACGGCCTCAACTGTTAATCCCTCAGCTTTCCATCAGAAAAATTCAAAGCGATCAATTTTCCTCATTGGAGCTTAGATTTTTGAATAATAAAAAAAAAGCTGCTTCCACAGCTATAATCTATTTGTTATATTTCTTAGTGATTTATAAGATGCTAGAAGTAGGTCTTAGAAGGATGGCAAAACCACTGGAAAGCACTGAATCGCTGCAAATTAAGAACTACACTCTCTGTGCGCAGTAGATAAACATTCTCACACAGCAGTGGTGACAGCTGCCACAGTAAAATTGTTGACCAAAGATATATGGACAGTTTGGGCACAGATCCCATTATTACTTTACATGATAGGCCTTAATTGGAATGTCCGGGTTAATATTGTACAAGAGATTTTAAAGATATAAAATACGTCAGTCTGCATTGCTTATCAAAACTAGGAAGTGGGGGGTATTAAGTAGTTTGGTAAGTAGTTTTTCTTGTTCTAAAGGAAAATCAGGACGGTTTTACAGGACGTGTGTGTTGCTTTTAAATCTTTGTGTTTGTTTCACATAATCCCAGCTGGCCAGATCCTGAAGTTCTTACTCAGGCAAGATTCTCACTGAAGTTGCAGAAAGTTTTGTCTGAGTAAAGATGGAATAGACCTTGGACCCCTGTATTTTGAGTTTGCTTTAAGAGGTGCAAAAAAAGAAACAAGGTCACCAAGGTGTATTCAAATTGGGTTCCAGATAGTAATGTAGTGTCTTTTAACTCTCCCATCCAATGCCCTTAACACTGTCATGCTGTGAGTTACCTGTCAGTTGCAATGCTTTTTACTGGTGTTTTAATAAGACACATGGCTTCATAGGACCACAGTCAAAATTAGAACTATAACTTGTATTTTTTTTTTTAATTCTAGCAACAAGGAGCTGCCACAACTGTCTACTGTGCCACCGCTCCAGAGCTGGAGGGCCTGGGAGGAATGTACTTCAACAACTGCTGTCGCTGTTTGCCATCACAAGAGGCCCAGAATGAAGTGACGGCTGCAGCCTTGTGGGAGCTAAGCGAGAGACTGATCCAAGAACGAATTGGCAGGCAGTCCAAATAACAGGGAGCTTTTGTAAGGATCAAAACACACAGAGTATGTGCACACTAGAAAACTGCCAACTCTGGAGCCTTTCCAATCTTATCATCTCGAGGGTTTCCATATACCTCAGATACAGATTAGCTAGTGTTAAATGAAATAATATCAGTCACAACGTAGTGAAAAATGCTAAGTACTAATGGGAAGTGGGGAATACTGTGGGTTAAAGGGACAATATTGCTTTCTGGGGTTTAGTTAGTCTTGGTTCTCTTTCTTTTGGTTATAGCCCGTTCAGAGTGTAATTCAAGGAGGCATCTTTTGAGTTATTTTAGAAGAGCAATGCAGAATATATTTCTTGATGCTTTGATTAATGGCTACATGGATAGCCCAAAAATAACATGGGATTTCCTCTATACTGTGGTAATTATTTGCTGTTAGGCCTTATGCACTGATCAGGAGATGATAGAGCTGTTTATTCTTTTCCCTACTAAGTTTTTATTGGGTGTGGCAAATAAAAAACAAAATTAATAGTAATAAAGAAAGCAAGCTTCCCTGCCCTTGGCCGCTGGCTGCAAATATAACTGTGCTGTCTAGAAAAGGAAGGTGCAAGAAGACATTTGAACAGAAATGGTGAAGTCAGATTTACTCCACTGCTAATCATTAAATATGCAGGTTTTCCTTAAAAGATTATAATAAAGGGTACGTTGCAAACCATTCCCTAAATATTGTTGCTTTAGGAAAAGATGATGTTGTCTCCTTAACACACAGGGTGTAATCAGGGGTTTAAAAGTTGTTCCTTCCATTTCTTGGTTCACAGTTTTAAAGAGTTTGTTTTGTTGTCTTTGAAGGTTCACAGTTCTCCAGATACTGCATCCTGTTCAAAATTTCTTTTTTTCTTTCAATTTAAATTTAGTAAAAGAACATGCTTGAATATTGTCACCTGAAGAGAAAGTTTGTCTTGTTTCTGCAAATGTTTTAGTTCCATTTTTTTTTTAGAAAAGAAAACTTGAGGAAAAATAAAGAGCTTCTTGTCGATGCCATGAAAATGCTGTTTCTTTCTGAGTTCATATTTTGTTTTTTGTGCTTTGTAGCTGTCTTCATGCCAAAAAGTTGTCTTAAGCCATCAGCATTCCAGCATCATTTTTCTATAAACAAAACAGAAATAAATATTGTAAATAGAACCTTAGTTCACTCCATTATTATTCGTGTTATTGATAATTGTTCTGTCTTCTATGAGTTTCCTCCTCTATATTCATGAAGTGGCTTAGATTTGATTAGCTGGTGGATGGGTGTTAAAACCTAATAGCACACTGGTCAGAAATAAATAGCTTTGTACCCTCCCATCATAATAAATGCCCATTTTAATAATAATAATAACAATACACTTTGTTTTGAGTGCTTTTATTTTCAGCTTGTGTGTAATCCAGTCCAGGATACAGAAGACTAAAACACTGAAGCGCTGCACAAGGGCTAGAGAGGGCATTAGAGATGCCCCCCCTTTTTGTGCCCACATACAGATGCTGATTACATTCCCTGAGAACAAGCCTAGCACCAGCTGTAGACATAGGGAGCTGAAGATGGGGGGTATTGCCCGCCTTCTACACCAACCGGCAGAGCTGGCCCTATATGGGGAAGCAGATAGTACACCTTTTCAAAGGGTGTGGCAGCAACCACACTCTCCCAGTGGTATTTTGCCCAGCTCAGGTTCATCCCCAGACCAGTTCTCCAGCCCCCATATCATTGCCTTCCTTCGTTTCCCAGACTGGTCCCAGAAGAACTGATGGTTCTTGGCTGTTTCTCTGCCTATGTCATGACCATCCCAAAGGGCTCATGCAGAATATAGGAACTCCATAGTGAGGTCATGCAGTATTTATAACCCCTGCATAATCCACAAAGTACATGGAAATGGCTTTCAGTAAGTAAATAATTCTACCCCTTCCCCACAAACTATTTGACGGCATCAGTCTTCATCAAGGCCACCATAAGTTCGGTGTTAGGGCAAGTCATTTTGGAGTTATGTGGGCCAGAACAAACATGAGGAAAATAGTCTAGACGTGTGATCACCTCATTTTTTAGTGCTTCATATTTCCCAAATGCCTTATCCAGTTTGCATCAAATTTTTCACATAAATTAAACCCTAGCATTAAATCATGCCTGAAAATTTTCAGGGAGATGGGTTTAGTTTTGGAAAAATTGAGTTCGTGAGAGGGTCAAAACCCTGATTAAAATGGACGGCTACTTATCAGGGGGATAGAAACTAAGTAGCTTCCATCACATACTATCCTAACAATTGCATTGGCTTTCTAGTCCCTGGCAAAAAGGAGCAATCCAATAGAATACTAACAGAACTAAGACAACAGAGAAACACGGTGTCATAGGATGACATTTTGGGGTAAGTTATGAGGTGTAATTAAACATTACTGAGTGCACTGATATTCTTCCTAAGGCCTTGGGCCTTACACTCCCACTTAGGCAGACATTAATAACTAATAATGCACACCCTGTCGTTCTTCACTGCTGAAATATTGTATGCTTTTATGAGAATTTGGTACTCAGAAAGATTGCCTTCCTTCAAAGGATATCTGTTTTACCTCTATGTAGTGGTCCACATTGGAGAGAAAAGCCTGTTTTAATCTCACAGATAGCTATATCCGTCATCAGTATGAAGGCACTGCCATGCATTTACTCTGCTGAACAGGTTCATCTGACACCTATGCCTATGGTTAACAAATGCTTAGTGACACTAATATGTTAGTGTAGCCAGAATTTGGATGTCAACCTTTTTTTCCTAGTCAAAGATTGAAGTTTTTTCCCTCTCTGTTTTCTGAGCAAAGCAAGCCCGTGTAAAAATAAACTTCCTTTTTGTTTTTCCTCAAGCAAAGGGCATTCTGTTGGCCCCAAGTGGCAGAGCATCAGTGCAGGGCACTGGACTTGATGACCTCTCAAGGTCCCTTCCAACCCTACACACTTATAAACAGGCTGGCTAGCAGCACATAAAGAAGGTGCAAAGAGGATTCAAAAGGAGCAAACATTTTTTAAACGTGATCCCCATGTTGATGAATGATTCATGGGCTAGATAATTCTAAGCCATTGGCTTTGCAAATTGTACTGTATGCTGGTATAAATTTTGGTGCAGTTGCATTCAGCTTTATTTATTGACCAGGTTATATTTTTTGCCAGATGATTTACTGAAATTGATGTATACTTAACTAATTGTAATGAACACTGGAATCAATCTGTTAGGGAGTAATATTTGCAGACAAGTGCTCTTAGGTCGAATACAAACTCTATAGACCTTAACTCGTATTATGCCAGCAAAACAAAAAAAGGACTGAATAAAGAAAAATAGATGGTGTTACTTATACTTTTGGAAACCAGCCAGTATGCTTTTTGCAAACATCTGGTAGTGTTAATAGGCACTTTCCATTTACCGCCATAAAAACACATATAAAAGGGGATAAAGAATGTTTCTGAGATGTATTGATAAATATGTACCAATTTATTTGTTATGATTTTCTGATGTAGGGGCAACCAAGAGGCTATAAACCGGAACACTTTCTACCGCCGTAATGAAGAACTGTTCACATGCGGTTCTACCTTTTTCCTATTCTTTCATTCTGAGATCAACGTGTCCCTTTTCAATCATATGCTATGTTGGGGAAGAATCAATATAGTGTTTGTAAAGGGAAATCAGGCCTCACCACTCTGTTAGGGGTTCAACAAGTATGTGGACAAGGGTGATCCAGTGGATATAGTGTGCTTGGACCTTCAGAAGCATTTGCCAAGGTGCCATATCACAGGCTCTTTATGCAGTTCTGGGATAAGAGGGAAGGTCTTCTCATGGCTGATTAAAAGATAGGAAACAAAGGGTAGAAATAAATAGTTTTCACAGTGGAGAGAGGTAAATAGCAGGGTTCTCCCAAGGATCTGTCCTGGGATCACTGCTACTCTGCATAGTCATAAATGATCTGGAAAGGGTGGCAAAGGTGCAGACAATATACAATTATTCAAGATAGTTCAATCCAAAACTGACTGTGATGAGTTACAAAGGGATCTCACAAAACTTGAGTCTCTAAGCTGGAGGTTTGTTGCCCAAAGTCAGTGCTGATAAATGTAAAGTAATGCACATTGGAAAACATAATCCCAACTATACAAACAAAATGATGGGGACTAAATTATTTGTTGCCATTCAAGAAACACATCTTCGTGTCATCTTGGATAGTTTGCTGCATTTTTGCCGCTGCACACTGAGCAGATGTTTTCAAACAGCCTACTGGGAACTATTAGGAAAGGGATTGATAAGAAGACAATAAATGCCACTATATAAATCCATGGTGTCCCACACCTGGTATACTGTGTCACCCCATCTCAAAAATATAGAGAAGGACAATAAAAATGATTAGGGGTATGGAACAGCTTCCTTATGAGGAGCGATTAAAAATTAATAGGCAGCAGGTGTAAGACAAAAAAAAGAGGAAGTACTTCTTCCCACAATGCACAGTCAACTGGTGGAACTCATTGCCAGGGGATGTCATGAGGCCAAGTCGATAACTGGACTAAAAAAAGAATTAGCTAAGTTCATGAAGGCTATATCTATCAATGGCTATTAGCCAGGATGGTCAGGGATGCAACCCCATACTCTGTGTGTCCCTAAACCTCTGAATGCCAGAAGTGGGGATTGGATGATGGGATGGCCCACTTGATGCTTGCCCTGTTTTGGTCATGCACCGTGAAGCATATGGCATGAGTCACTATTGGAAGCAGGATACTGGGCTAGATGGACCATTGGTCTGACTCAGTATGGCAGTTCTTAGGTTTTTACCCATCCCTGATAAAAGTAATTGGCAAAATGGCTGAGCATGCTAAATATGTTCTTATGTAAACATAACTCACCCGCTGATAGATGATTGCAGTTGCTGTGATCATCTGCAGGCAGGTGAGTAAGCAACCTCCTCTGACACCAAAGAACTGACTGGCTGGAAGCGTGCATCGGAGATCAGGTGAAATCCTGGCCACATTGCCATCAATGGAGCCAGGATTTCATCCATGTCCAGTAGAATGAAAGAATTACTACTGTGGTACACCTGAAACCTACCTGCACCTCAAAGCGTGTAAGTACCAGGAACCAACACACAAGTGGTTCTGCAGTGGCCACAATGTCTTGGTTTGCTTAGCTTTTTTTTATGGGACAGAAGACACATTTAATCTCTTCTGAGGCCAGGTAAGTGATTGTATTAGAGAACATCCTTCCAGCAACACTACAATAATTTGACAAGTCAAGGTTGAATAACTCTTTGTCAAGGGATTAAGCTCATGACCTTTCAAGCCAAGCACACTTATATGAACCAGTTTACCATTCCAATGATCAATATCCTGTAAGTGAGAAAGTCTAGCCCGATCTTCTTTGGTATCACTTGTGGCTTTAGCATTGATAATTATATCTGGCTGGGAAAAAATTGCCTGTACATTTCATGCTCTGTATTTGTCTTGACAACATTCTATAGGATTACATTGTCATAATTTCAATGGTAGCCTATCAGCATTTCATAGTGTGCGTATATCCTGAATTTACACTACAATCATTATTTCTCCATATGTATGTTTATTATTTATGGTCCATTTAAAAAATCTTTGCCAAGATTCATGGCACAACTCTCTGCAGTTTCTAATCAAACATTGTAAAAAACCTGACACTTTTCATTCCAGGTCTGTTGTCACTATGTATTGTACTTCAATTTAAGTACGTTTCTGGCTTGGTATGTATTTTTTTTTCCAGTGAGGGTTCCCAAACGACAGTGAAAGCTGAGGACATGATGCCTTATTGGACCACATCTTTTGGAGTCAAGGAGCGCTGAGATTGTAAAACAGCTTAGGAATGCTACAGTAGCACTTGTTAATAAATACTGTTGCTACATGTTTGTAGTGGTTTCCATCCCAAAGTGTTTTATGAATAGGATTGACTTCATCCATTTCTGAAGTTCAGCCACCTCTGGGATGGGATGCGGCAGCTGTTTGAAAGCACTACACGACAGGTTAGGAGGAGAAATGAAAAGTAGTGGTCTTTAGATCTACGCCAACTGAACATTCAAATGGGCCTCATGCTGCATGTAGCTACCCATTGTTGTGAGCAGAACATCATCCCTATACCTAACCATCCTATAGTCCTAGCCAAGTCTAGAACCAGCTTGCAGCAGAATTAAATTCTCTACCTGGTTCTGGCGTCTCTATCTATGGCCCACTTGACAAGTTGTTTTATGGCTTTTCCACTTTACTTGGCTTGGCCACCTCAATAGCCTTTGCACATTTTGCGTGTCCGGTTGGCTTGAGTACAAAGCCAGATCAAGTTCCAAGGTACCAAAAGCCAGCATGTTCCCCAGTAATGGAAGGAGACAGCTGAAGTATGCAGCATACTGCAGAGGTGAATCCCAGTGGCAGTGGGCCTCCTATGACTGGTTAGTGAGCTTGTCATCTAGGCTTGGGACCCTCAATTCTCAAATTCTCAGATATTTTTATTGCATTTCCCTGGCCCCGTTGCCAAATAACTGTGCAAACAGCTGTCCTAACTGTAGACTTTAACCCTCGTCCCATCCACGTGCACACGTACTCACCACCTCTCGTCTGACTTTATCAGCTAAAAAATGCATTGTCTCCATCCTTTTGCCTTCTGGCCTGCAGACCTTTGCTAACAGACTATGGGAGAGCAAAGTCACAGGTAGGGGAGTCCAGCGTGAACAAAGCTGGATGAGCCCCCTCAATGTATTTCGTTGCATAAGGCCCAGCAAAACCTAGGCCTGTCCCTGTGAGCAAAGGACTGAGCCTGAACGGAAGTGCTAAGACAGTGGTTCTCAAATGTTTGTACTGGTGACCCCTTTCACATAGCAAGCCTCTGACTGTGCCCCCCCATTAAAAAAAACCACTTTTTTGTATATTTAACACGATTATAATTGCTGGAGGCAAAGTGGGGTTTGGGGTGGAGGCTGGCAGCTTGTGATCTGCCCCCCATGTAATAACCTCACGACCCCCTGAGGGGTCCCAACCCCCAGTTTGAGAACCCCTGTGCTAAGAGTATTAGAATATTCTGACTCAGTCACAGCTGGGGTGCATATGCGTTACTTCAGATAGCCTCATACAGAGCAGTGTTTAAGGCAAGGATTTGGGTTGCTTGGATTATATGATGATGGGTCTATTCAAAATATGACAGACAGATGGATAGATGCCTGCTGAAATCATTCACTGCAGGTCGTTGCATCAAGAGGAAAATAGAGACAGCTCTTTGGGAGTGTGTATTCCCAGATA
Source organism: Mauremys reevesii (assembly GCF_016161935.1). NCBI lineage: Eukaryota > Metazoa > Chordata > Testudines > Geoemydidae > Mauremys > Mauremys reevesii. The sequence continues at coordinate 32,617,503 of NC_052638.1, forward strand.
CAGTACCTTCCTGTTTTTAACAGTGCTAACCACATGATTTAGTGGATCGCTTTTCTTGGGTTTCTCTTTTTTCCAGGTTGTAGCATCAAAAATAAGGTTTGCTGCTTTTACAGAGTGCTTTCCAACTGGTGTTTCATGAATTAGCCCCATGCTTTAAAAGAGAAGATTGCTCTGGCAGAGAGAGCAGAGTAGTTGTAAAAGTGTCAAGGTGTTATGAATGTCCTGATGACAGAGCCCAGTTGTTATCTGCTGGGTAGTGAGGGAGGATAGCTAATGATGTGCAGCATGTAAACCGTTTGTTGCTCTAATCCATCTGTGTGGAGGGGAGTGAAAAAGAGGGGAGAAATCCTGGGAAAATTACTTGGACAGCTGGAGATAAAGTGTGTACTGATGGAGTCATCCAGAGGTAGCTGTCAACATGAGCAGTGTTTGCATATAATACAAGGCAACTCACAAGTTTTTTTTTTCTGGTCTGTGCAAAGAACTTGATTAAAACACAGGATCCTCTTACCAACTGGTCTCCATTTTTAAGTGGGGAATGTGATTTTAATCAATGCGTGGCTGGGTGGCTTTGGTACGCTCTTAACACAGAACAAAGATCAGGCTAAATCTAGCTAAAACAAGATGTACAGATCCCTTTGGAGAATCAGAGTGAAATGGGAAACAGTCATTTTATTAATTCTGCTGTGTTTTATAGACCTTTTATCTGGAACACTGCCCATACAACTTCACTACTTAATTAAAAGGGGCTCATCAATTTGCTGGACAATTGCTTATTAAAATAATTTTTAAAATCCCTGAAAATCAGCCACTCAAAGGGAGTAAACACAACAGTTTACCAAAAGTCTGACAATATTAGTTGGTAATCTTGTAAAAGAGCTATAGAAATTATATACTTCTGCAATTGCCTTGGAGACAAAGTTAGCCCTTTTTTGACTGCTTTTGTGTTGTAAGTCTTATTCATCTTATAAGCAGTTACCTCATGCTTAGGAGACTGTGAACATGGCCTAAACTAGGTGCTTTGTTCAGTGTATCCAATTCTCACACCCAGCCCTTATCCCCAACCCTCCCCACCTTTCCTGTGCCCTTCTCTAGCTTAATCCCCCTTTACAGAGTCCGGTTTGCATAGGCCAGCTATATACCTACTTCACTGCAGGGGACCTCTTGAATCCCTTTCCTGAAAACTTTCAATCTATAGACAAGACAGACAAAAAGTGGTAGTTAAGAAGTATTATCATCCCTATTTTATCTAGGCGGCACAGACACTAAGGGACTTGGCCAAGTCACACCAGAAGGTGGTGGCAGAGGCAGAAATTTTGCTCGTGAGATCCAGTCCAATCACAAAGCCATCCTTCCTCTCCATATTGCAGCCTGTGGAGTGTACAAAGGCAGCACATTTCTGTGACATGGGCTACTATTTTGAGTCACCACTCTGTTTGCTCTTTCCATGAATGGGTTGATAAGATATCAGAGCACCAGCTTGCCACAAAGAATTGAGGAGAAATGGCCAGCCAGGCACTGTCCTTCATAATTGAGGCCATGTTTCATTGACTGGTTTTACTCAGCTCAGGAGTTAAAAGTATCGCCTGTCTAAAATGTATCGCAGTTTCTCAGAACCGCCTGGACAGAATGTTTGTAGACAAGGGTAGCACATCTTCCTCTGTGTGACCATTCCAGTTTTTCCTCTGGAAAGCTGAGGTCTAAATGGCTTCCATCCAATATACCATGAAACATAGCTGAAGGACTGAAAACAAGCACCATACACAACCAACTGGGGGCAGAAATGGCCTCCTGAAGCCCTTTAGGCACCCGCAGTAAAAGCTCCACATCTTGTGACTATTGGATTTCACAACGCAGACTCTGCCAGGAATTGCCTGCAGCGTGCAGAGTTAGCAGAGATGTAACACCAGGCATTTTAGCATTTTGACTTAAAATATATATAAACTTCTAAGTGACCTGGCTGAGCTCAGTCTCTCATGGACAATGGTCAGCAACGCATCACAAAGCCGCTCAGCCTACAGAACACTCTGGAATAGAACAGTGGCGAACGCGCAAAAGAAGCCTGAAATTTGCCTTCAATGGGATGGCATTACCTCTCATCTTAGAGAAGATTTTCTCCTTCTCCCACCTAGGGTTGAAGCCAGCTTGGCTTGGGCAGAAAAGAGAAAAGAAAATTACAGTGTACCTAGCCTGCAGACAAGCTAGAGATATTTTCCTTTCAGCAAAGTTGCTCCTTTAAGCTTTACGAGCAGTAGAAATTCATGCATTACAGAGGCACAAAAATAAAAAGGGGGGAATAGTTGCATTAGAATTAAGTACTGGTTTTAATATGACACCTGTCAGACTTATTGTTAAAAATAGGGAGAAAGGCTCCTTTCAGAAATAATAACATTGCAGCAAGGTTAGTTATAACACAGTGAGTCCTGTCAACAGTTGCAATTAGAAGTTGTTTACTATCTAGCAAAATAGCTCTGCAACATCAATGTTATATGGACATCATGTGTTGTTTCAGTCTTAACTGAAGGCTCAGAGATAATCCTCTGTTCTAATACAGCTCACAGCCAAGCTCGGAGATTCTCACCACAATCACATTACTTTCCTAATGACACTATCACCCAACCAGGGATTAAGTGCTGCTTTACAGGCAATGAATGGTGTCACCATGTTTAGGCTGCTAAACAATTAAAGGGTCAATTTACAGTGTGTTAGTGGGGGAAGGCATGACAAGCAATGATAGGTTGTGATAAACAAGAGCTGCCAGAGAGCCATATATTCCAGGGCAAATATTTCTGGCAGAAAGCTGTTAAGGGGCATCCTTTTTATTTACAGCCAAATGAATTTGTTAGGAGAGCAATCCCCGCTCTCAAGATGCACTTGCTCTGTTTCCAGTGCAGAACGGGCTGACATTGTTCACACTGCTCTAGTGTCACATCTGCCCTCTGGGCGAGACAATTTTCAAACTCATGCCACTGAGCCAAATTTTGTCCTGCAAGGGATGCCAAATGTGGCACGTTATTTGTAAGTCACCAAGAGCTAGTAGTTAAGCTCATACCACAAAATTAATTTCAATTATGCCTTCAGCCAGATTTCAAACAAAGACTCTAGAGACATAACGGGAAATTAATTTATTAAAAAGCAATAGCTTGATAATGCACATGATGATAGAATAAATGACTATGTTCAATATCTTATAAAACAGTTGGCAATCACATAATAGAGCATTCATTGTCAATTTAGTAGCTTGTCTCATTATACTCAGCAAATAGAAGTAAAATGGTGTATTATTCATGAAGCAACATGCTTTAATTACTTTTAGTGCACATTTATTTTTCCGAATGTAATATGAGTTAGATTCATCTATAACTGTAACCTAGCTTATGTATCTTGAAGCAGTAACACAAACTCTAAGAGACATCTTGTGAACACAGTAATCAGTTTCTAGGAAGTGTTACAATATTTCTATGTATTTCTAAAGTATTTGCAATATTTCTATGTATACTATGGAAAAGTATCCTAAAGAGACAAACTGAGATGCCACCCTATAGCAGGATTATATCTGAGACCATTTCAGTTAAGTCTGATATTAAGTTAGCTGATGATTTTATCAGACATCTTTTCATGTTTCAGAATTTGATGTTTTTACCTGCTATAAAACTTAAAAAAACAAAACAAAGCTAATAACGTTTCACTGGTTTTACAGACAGAAATCTTCCTGTTAACACACCCCTCTAACTTAATTTGGTATGAAGGTCTCAAATACAGGGAAGGTCAGGTAAAGTCCACTGCTCATTTCAATTAAAATGTCTTCGAGGATTTATAAGTAGTAAACTGATCCTGCCTATATTTACAGGTTTCCTACAAGCCAGCCCTTCTACTACTAAGGACAGTATTGTTGCACATTGTTGATTTCCATGTACAAAAAGCTCCATAAAATAAGATGACTTAAAAATACAATTAAAGTCTAAATCTTTACACCCATTAACATTTAGGGTCCATTACCTTACTTTGTCTCTTGCTAAATTAAATGCTAGGATGTCTTGCTCTTGGGCTATAATATTTGATTCTGGTTCTATTTATAAAGCAAATGTAATTTAGCTACCGGTAAATCTTGGGTATAATTGGTTAGCAAGTATCTCCTACCATGTAATAACTTTGAGCTATAGAATTTTTTTTCTCCTGTTCTTCTCTTCTTTGTCCTTCCGGACTCATGCACAGGGGCAAGTCAATGGCGATAGACATATTACAAATACCTAGACTGACGTGATTGATCAAGCCTCCCTCTAAGAGCTGGTGTACTGGATATCATCCTGAAGCTGATGCCCATCCCACTTGGTAGGATTGCTACAGAAGAGCTCTGACTGAGGCATACCTGGCTTCCTCCCCACATAACAGTAAAATACCATGGGCCAGCACAAGGGCTATGCAGCCTTTAAGTCCGACAAAACCCCTATTTTGAGATCTTGCATGAGACTGAAGTCATGTGTGGCCCTTTTCCTGGCCCTCTGCCCGAGGAGAATTAAACTCCCGTGTTGAATTATGTTCGCCTCACAAACACGGGACCTGGTTCTGGCGTGAAATATGCCCAGTGCAAACACCATGACTTACACCCTGTGATAAAAGTTGCAAAGGGTATAAATCAGGGCAGCATTTGACCCCTGAGTGTAAAGTGACATTTTAGTTTGAAAGATGTCTGAAGCATGGTAGCACAATTATGACTCCTTTTCCCCAGTCCTCACTAAACCGATTCTAGACTAGTTTTTATTGGTCACCAAGGATGTTTCTAAGGTTTTTAGATTCAGGAACTGGGGTAATAGCATTGCAAGGGCATGGCCCCGTTTCCTTCCTAATCCTGATTTCAGTTCCCATTAGTAACCTGAAGCCAGAGCTGTTTAATCCTTAATTCCTGGCACAATTAACATCTCATATTCAGGAGGACTTTTTGAAAGGCGATCTGTCCCAGCTAGGTCAGCCCTAGATAGCCTCTTTACTAAATGGGGTGAAATCTGCAATAGTCTAAGTCAAAGACAGTAATACTTTGTTTAATAGGGCAATGGAGCAGAGAATCTGTTAGTCTACTCCGGTCTGAGGGAGTAAGAGTCAAAACCCTAGCAATTAAAGTTAGTGAGGGATGCAAGTTCACAAACTCTCAAGCTATTAATGAACAGTGTGAGTAATTCTACAGGTTTTGATGTAAGGCTGAGACAGCATCTTCAGCAGAGGAAAATACAAATATTACCAGGGAAGCCAAAGAAGAAGTGAAAATTCTTTCAACACACATCATTGAAGATAAATGGCCAGATTTTTCTGCACTTGACCTGTTTTTGTGGGGGGGTTCAATTTGTGTCCACAAATAACTACAGCCACATTTGCACCCACAATTCATTGCAGGAGCAAAATACCAGTAATTAGGTGACTGCCTGTCTGTGCCCACAAATCTCAATTCGATGTATGCCTAATATCTGCACCCTCAATTATTATGGGTGCAAAACTGCACGTACACAAATGACAGCTGTTTGAGAGTCAACTAAGAATCTCCTCTCCTTTGTTAAGTTCTTTTTCATATTCTGTACAATCCTGTTGGGCCCAAGTCTCCATTACACCATGGCAGTTTTGCACTGCTCCACCTGAACAAAGATGTGCTAAAGCCAGTTTATCCAGTCAGTGGAAGACACCCCCCTCCCACCCCAGCACAGGAGAACCCCAGGAAGAAGCTCTACCTAGTCACTAGCATAACAGGCATAGATGGGGAAAAGGAGCTGTGACCAGCTTTACCATATCCCCTCTTTAATCTCCAGTTGCTGTCCTGGGGGCGGTTGGCAGCTTATGTGAAATAGAGCTTTGTATCCATCTGGTTGTAATTTATACTGGGGATAAGACTGCGATGAAGATGGTCCCAGATTTGCGGGGATTGCCAAGATATCTTAAAACCACAACCCTTGCAAGCTGGGCTAAACCCCTGATTCAGTAAATTGCACACACATAACACCTAACATTAAGCAGGTGAGCAGGCCATTGAAGTCGATGGAACTATGTACTTGCTTTGCTTTACTAAATCAGGACCTGAATGCTCCTTGGCAGTAGCAGAGAATCCAGCCTGTTCTTATTACTTTGAAGTTAAACATTTCTTTTAAAGTGTTTCTGCTTAGAGTATATAAACCTTGCAGCTCCCGCTTGAATGTTACAGTATTTATATACAGAAAATAACTGCCTTGATTTTTCTTTAAAATAAAGCAAATGGCTTGACAGTACATCTATTAAGGTATGACCAATCGAACTACACAGCTCTCTCTGGCAAATCGGTCAGTGCTTTGAATGGGAGAGAAAAACCAACAGCCCTTTTTCCAGAACACAAACCACACTCTTTGCCCCAGTGGTCTTATTGGCGGTTTAATCCATATGTTTACTGCACTTTGAATGAAATACAATAGTTCTGCCTCAATACCCTGATTAGTCTTAATTTCCTAATTTTTATATTAGTCCCCTGGTTTTTGAACCCTTTAGCAATTTGTACAGTTGATAATGTTCAAATCCTTTCATAATTTCAGGACAACTGTTCTCACAAATACAATTATAGCTGAAAATGTACATAATACAAAATACATTTTGTGATTCTTCTCTTGAACAGACTGTTTTTATTGTATTTTTTTGTTTCTTACTAATGACTAAATTTTGAATCACTGGGAATCTAAGAACTGCTAATAGCATTTGGGACATAATTCCTATACTCATTTTCTGGACTCGAGTTTTTCATTCCCGTAAAATTAGCGTGGCCTTTCACAGATATTTTCATAGTTACACGGCTTTCTTCTTTACTGTACCAGAAATATGATCCGTCTTAAGCAACTCTCTATCCTGTTTTCCTTTGTTGAAGACAGAAGCCAAAGGACTTGTGAACAATGTCACTTCTTTATAATCGGTCTCCAAATTCACACTAATCTTTTTCACTGGCTTTCTGCTTTCTATTGTTGATTTCTATATTGTGACTATATTTAAGGAATCTTACGTTGTTCCATGATACATTCTCTTATATTTGATTCCCCACATATAATTTTCTTGCCTAACTAGCCTTTCTGATACAGATTTCTAAATCACCCACCCTATTTAATGTAAAGAAACCTAGGGTCAATGCAACACTAAGAAAGCATGAACTCAGAAATCAGATTTCAGGTTGAAAGCTCAACATTATATCTGTTCTCTTATTCTTATGCCTGAAAATACGGTCTTTCCTTATAGTAATATACATTATGTGTCAATTAATACAAATATATAATACAAATTGGACTTTCTAATGCAACCTTAACTAGCAGTAAGTTACAGTAGAATCCTTAGAGATTTCAGACTTGGCTTGATTTTATAGTCTCAATGAGATCTACAAAACAGGTCATGTACGGAAAAAAACAAGTTTCCTACTTCTAGAAATGTATTAGCACTTTAGTTTCTTTATGGGTTTATCTCAATTGATGAAGACATCACTTCTCCTTAACATGAGGCCTTGGCACCTAGCATCAAGAGCTGACTGAGGAGATATCTGAGCCATTAGCCATTAGCTTCAAAAAGGCATAGAACATGGATGAGATTCCAGAGGACTGGAAAAGAGCAAATATAGTGCCAATCTATAAAAAAGGGAATAAGGACAACATAGGGAATTACAGACCACTCAACTTAACTTCAATACCTGCAAAGATAATGGAGTAAATACTTAAGCAATCAATTTGCAGACACCTAGAAGATAATAAGGTGATAAGTAACAGTCAGCATGGATTTGTCAAGAATAAATCATGTCAAACCAACCTGATAGCTTTCTTTGACAAGTTAACAAGCCTTGTGGATGGGGGGAAGTGGTAGCTGTGGTATAGCTTGACTTTAGTAAAGCTTTTGATAGTTTCACATGACTGTCTCATAAACAAACTAGGGAAATGCAACCTAGATAGAGCTACTCTAAGATAAGTGCATAACTGGTTGGAAAACCATTCCCAGAGAGTAGTTATCAGTGGTTCACAGTCAAGCTGGAAGGACATATTGAATGGGATCCGCAGAGATCAGTTCTGGGTCTGGCTCTGTTCAGTATCTTCATCAATGATTTAGATAATGGCATAGAGAGTACAGATAATACCAAGCTGGGAGAGGTTGCAAGTGCTTTGGAGGATATGATTAAAATTCAAAATGATCTGGACAAACTGGAGAAATGGTCTGAAGTAAACAGGATGAAATTAATTAAGAACAATGAAAAGTACTCCACTTAGGAAGGAAAAATCAGTTGCACACACACAAAATGGGAAATGGCTGCCTAGGAAGGAGCACTGCGGAAAGAGATCTGGAGGTCATAGTGGATCACAAGCTAAATATAAGTCAACAGTGTAACACCGTTGCAAAAAAAAGCAATCATCATTCTGGGCTGTATTAGTGGGACTGTTGTAAGCAAGATACAAGAAGTAATTCTTCCGCTCTGCTCCATGCTGAATAGGCCTGAACTGGAGTATTGTGTCCAGTTCTGGGTGGCACGTTTCAGGAAAGATGTGGTCAAATTGGAACAAGTGCAAAGAAGAGTAACAAAAATGATTAAAGGTCTAAAAATCATGTCCTGTAAGGGAAGATTGAAAAAATGTTTAGTCTGGAGAAGAGAAGACTGAGCGGGGACATGATAACAGTTTTCAAGTACATAAAAGGTTGTTACAAAGAGGAGGAAGAAAAATTGTTCTCTTTAACCTCTGAGGATAGGACAAGAAGCAAATTGCAGCAAGGGCAGTTTAGGTTGGATATTAGGAAAAACTTCCTAACTGCCAGAGTGGTAGAGCACTGGAATAAATTGCCTAGGGATATTGTGGAATCTCCATCATTGGAGATTTCTAAGAGCAGGTTAGACAAACACTTGTCAGGGATGGTCTAGCTAATACTTTGGCCTGCCCTGAGTGCCCCTCTCGAGGTCCCTTACAGTCCTATGATTCTATGATATCTGTGAAACATATCTGATATACTTCTATATCTTTCTAGATGTGTCTGGAGGCCAATGTTTAGGAATCTCTGGATACCTTTATTGTCCCTAACTTATCTTCTCTCCAAACTAGCTCTACTCTGCCAATTAGAATATTTCTGTTACTTCTATCTGCAGCTTCAATATCATACCTTATTAGTAGGCACATTATGGAAAGCCATGTTTGTTTAAAAAAGAAAAAGAAAGGACAATTTCTCTAAACCCATCAGTGATGTTCCAGGTGAACATGTTAAAGCTGTTACGGAAGAAGGGTAACAGACTGGTGTTAGAGAAATGAGATCAACCTTTTGTAATTGTGCATGATGGGTATTTATAGTATCAGGAGCGGGATTTATCAAAAGTACATGCAAATATATGGAATACTGCTTGTGGTCCAGTGAGCGTGGTTCTTTTACAGAACCAGGTGTCCACTGAGCCTTTTACTGACATTAGTACCTTCTATAGTCATACCGTATGTGGCTCCACAGCTTCCTCCATCATTATAGTTCTGTGTTCTGTGGGCCTGTTCTCAGACCCACCCACACTGATATCTGCAGTCAAAAGCCTCACTGGACATAATTATTTCATTCACCCCTTTACCGTATCACCTCCCTCCTTTTCACAGTTACTGCACTTCAAGAAATCCTGTTTTTCCAGCACTATGCCTCCAATGCACTCATCCTACAACATGCACAGCTGTTCTTTATCATCCTTCTCTGCTGTCACTACTGACTCGAAGTCTAAAACCTACCATATGACATCAATGAACCACTCATATTCATTGATCTTCTTGAGCAGATCTACCTGTATCTCTGAATCTGCTATCTGACTTTTCAAGTAATAGGAAGATTCCCTCGGGATAACCACATCATTGTCTCCTCCTGGCTCCTCATCAGAGTTACTTGCTCTTTCTCTTCTGAATGGGGGAATGGCAAGAAAGCTACCTTCCACTTCATTCTCTTGCTAAGCTTTCTAGATAGCCACATAATCAGACTCTTCCAGGGTAATTATTATGGAGTTATTTCTATATGGGGGAGAGGTTAAACTTGGAGCATGATCATAAATTCATAAACCAGGAACTTTATTGGAAGATCTCTGACCATATGACCTTTGATCTTTAAACTGTTTCGTAACTTCAAGCATCATTACCACATAATGTACCAGAATGTGCAATTAGTATGAGTGTAATTACATACAGTGCAATATTTGTAATGTGTTGAATGCAGCTGTTTCATGCATTTGTATGCTCTGAATAATAATGGAATTCAGGTTTGATTGTTGATTTAAAAATACTTTTTAATATTTCAGTACAGATACAGCTAAACAACAAATTATGTAAATATAACATGGGACTAAATCAATTGGCATACAACATGAAGCTATCTATCTGTCCTTCATAGGCTTTTCTAAAGTGCCCATCACGTAAGCTATATGAAAATGAAACTATTATTTATTTATTTAGAATTAAATAACTAAAAAGGCTCCTATCCAAGTGTCTAGTCATCCAAACACACTATTAATACACCTCTACCCTGATATAACGTGGTCCTCGGGAGCCAAAAAATCTTACTGCGTTATAGGTAAAACCGCGTTATGTTGGTAGGGAAGGCTCCTTGTCCCCTGACCGCCCTCCCGAGACCCTCTGCCCCTTATCCAACCCCTCGGCCCAGCACCCTGAACACGCCGCTCAGAGCAGCGTCGGAGCCGTCCCTAGAGAGGTGCAGGGCCCGGGACAAATCAGCCTCCCCGCTAGTCTCCTCACCGTCCGCCCAGTGCTCCCTCCCGCTTAGCCACCGCTTGCCTCCTCACCCCCCGAACCCGCCCGCTGCTCGCCTCCCCACTAGTCTCCTCACCATCTGTCCAGCGCGCCTCCCCACGTCCGCCCGACTGCCACTCTCCTGCTCGCCGTTTTCCCACCCACCTGCCTCCTCACCCCCCTCCTGCCTGCCCGCTCACCTCTCCATTCGCCTCCTCACTCGCCTCCCGCCCGCCTCCCACTCTTAACATGCCGCTCAGAGCAGCGTGTCGGAGTCTGACACGCTGACGCGCTGATCCGCTGGAGCACGCAGCCCCACTCCCCCAGAGCGCTGCTTTACCGCGTTATATCCAAATTTGTGTTATATCAGGGTAGAGGTGTAATATGATAATTAAGCAACATCTCAACCACCTACAAAAATTCCTTTCTGCCTCTTTATCATTCTGAGAAGCCTAGCCTTGGCCCCTTCCAAAAACCCTGTGGAACAGATGTGTTTTGCAGACTACCTGGAAGATCATCAAACATGGGTTAATTCAGACTAAAGTGAGGAGTGAATAGCGGTGGGTGAAATTTTTTGACCAAAACTTTTTTGGGTGAAAAATGCAGACACTAAAACATTTTTGCAAATTCATGTTGATTTCGCTGAATTGTTTTGTCTGGGGGGGAAAAAAATCTGAAAAACTCAAAATGAGAATCTGTGGTGTTACGGCTCAGTCCAGAAAAGCACTTAAGCATGTGCTTAACTGTAAGCATGTGAGTAGAGTCACCTATTTCAATTGGACTATTCATATGCTTAAAGTTAAGCATGTTCATAAATGCTTTTTTGACATTGTGGCCAGAGTGCTCAGTATACAAGATAAAGCCCTTAATAACATACCTCTTTAAAATAGAATCTTGAGTATAATGGATTAGAAACTGTCATACTTAAAAAAACCTATATGAAACTACAAAAATGCTGTAAAGCCAACATTTTTGAGACATTTTACTATTGTTTGTTGCTGACCATGATATAACTAAATATCTGCCTTCTTTTCAAGTGGAATGAAATGGAAATAGTTTTTAAATTGATTCTGTGGACAGATGCTATCTTCACATAGACTCATAAGATGGGTATTTCCACTCACTAAAACCTTGCATGTGTTTAAAAAAACATACCAGTGTAGTAGTTAACGTCCATCAACCAGCAGAACTCAAGCCCAAAAATATGAGCTGAAAAGTGGACATCAGTCTGAATGGACAGGAGGAAAGCTATGCTAGCTGATTTCCTCGGGTTACTTCATTATTAATCTCCTTGCTTCCACTTATTTTAATGCTCACAGGTCGCCAAAAGAGTCCCTCTTAAAAGACACATTATGTTTTAGACAAACTTTTAACTGGGTTTTACTCCCTTTTTTCACTCTATGTTCCTTACTATCGTGATCATTTATTCACATGTAATTGCTTCAGTTCTATGCAAAACAGGAGTCAGTGCTTTGAACTATGAACAAGGGAGGATTTAAACCTGGGCTTGGTGGCTCTGGCATTCAGCTGAGTCCCAGGGGTCGTGCATTCCGTCTCCAAGGAGAACAGTACTAGGTGGCTATATTGCTTTTGCTGACTCCCAGCTGGCCCTAAGGTGCTGTGTTAACTGGCTACGAGCAAAAGGGTAGGTGGCTAAGGGGAAAGGTTAAAAACTGGAGTTGAATGGAATAGGTGGGAAGTTAAATAATCAGCCTATGTTTATTTGGTGAACTGGAAAGTGACTGAGATCTTTCTCAAACATACTGGGTATCTTTTGGATAGATGTTGCTGTAACGCTGCTGTCTCGTCTCTTTGTGCATGTTTGTTCTTGTGAAGGTTATAGATTTGGCAGTGACAAAAGCTGAAGCCTTCTATTAATTCACCTACCAGGTTTGGTGCAGGCAGCTGCACTGCATACTTCTGCCACGACCCTACCAGTGACCTTCAGTCTGCACTGAGGGGAGGGGAGGGGAGGGGAGAGAAGGGAGGGGAGAGGAGGGCTTGCAGCTCAAATTCAGTAACCACACCAGCTTAATCTTAGACGCAATTGTCAGTTACTCAGGAGTAAGGAACTGTGGTTTTGTGACTTAAATCACTGTCCCGCTCCCAACTGAGTGAGCTGAATCCAAACAAACAGCCTTTCTCAGTCGCCAGAAATTCTGGCTTGTAAAAACCAAATCAGTTTACCCGAAGAATCAGGCAGCTTGATTGGATTTACCCAAACAAAATACACCTCATTTAGTAGTTAGTCACAGACCTGCTGATCAGCTCTGTGAAAGGAAGACTATTTCCTAGGATTTTTATTTTTAACCTTGAATTTTTATTCCTCAATGCATTTTTAATGTTAATATACAAGTTTCATTAAAAAAACACTCTCTGCTCTACTGCTTCTGTGGATTCTTTCCCTAAAAGACTGTTGTTGGTATTATTTTTCATTTCTTCAGTCATAAGTGAAGCATCTATACTATAATAATACATGCATTTTCAATTAGCTGATGAGTAATTTTGGGGACTTCTATAGGCAGGGGTCTACCAAATTCATGGTCCATTTTGGTCAATTTCATAGTCATAAGATTTTTAAAATCATAAATGTCATTATTTCAGATATTTAAATCTGAAATTTCACAGTGTTGTAATTGTAGGGGGTCCTGACCCAAAAATGATCACATCCTGTGGGGGGGGCTGCAAAATCATTGGGGGTGGGGGGGCTTGCAGTACCGCTACCCCTACTTTTGTGCAGCTGCTGGCGGTGGCACTGTCGTTAGAGCTGGGTAGCCGGAGAGAAGCAGCTGCTGGCCAGGAGCCCAGCTCTGAAGTCAGAGCGGCCACCACAGCAGCGCAGAAATCAGGGTGGCATGGTATGGTATTGCCACCGTTACTTATGCGCTGCTGCCTTCAGAGCTGGGCCCTTGGTCAGCAGCCACCACTGTCTGGCCTCTCAGCTCTGAAGGCAGCAGCGCAGAAGTAAGGTTGGCATGGGATGGTATTGCCTCCCTTTCTTCTGTACTGCTGCTGGCGGGGCGCTGCCTTCGGAGCTGGGCGCCTGGCCAATAGCCACCCTTCTCTGGCCACCCAGCTCTGAAGGCAGCGCAGAAGTAAGGGTGCCAATCCTGCGACCCCCCCCCCCCCCCCGAAAATAACCTTGCAACTCCTCAACTCCCTTTTGGGTCAGGACCCACAATTTGAGAAATGCTGGTCTCTCCCATGAAATCAGTATAGTATAGGGTAAAAGCACACAAAAGACCAGATTTCATGGTCCGTGATGCGTTTTTCATGGCTGTGAATTTGGTAGGGCCCTATCTATAGTGTTTACAATCTGCATTGAGCATTAATGACATTATTCTGGACACCTGTAAAGAAACTCTTATCTGAAAGCATTTGACCATCATTCAGCAAAGGCGCATGCCCTATGGTTTGATAGGAAATGGACGTCAGGTCTGATCAGGGTTGACCTTAGATGTTTGTCACCCAGGTTGGCAAATGCTTTCCACACTCTCCCAGCACCCAGAAGATGCACAAAGAAAATAAAAAAAGTCACTGATTTGGCACCCCTGAATGTTGGCACCCATGGTGGCCACCCTGATCATGAACCCTGAAGTCTGGCCCAGGTGTGACACAGGATGGCATGGTAAGAAAACTGAATCTTTGTCAATAAGGGAGCGAATGAAGCCACCTGAATCCCTGATCCTGGAAGGAACCTGGCAGAGAACTGGAAGGAGTGGTTGCATCACTTCCAGATGTTATTGGAGGCAAGGGGCACTCAAGAGTTATTCGGGGGGATGGAATTATTGATGTGGTAGTTCTAGAGACACTGGAGATATACAATATATTCCAGTAGGAGCATCAAGGGGACTGCAAACTGCTAGACAAAGGCATTCAAAAGGTGTAAAGTATAACTATTAACTAAACCTCACAAGCAACCCAATGGTATGTAGTGTATAACGATTTCCGTTTCACAGATGTATAACTTGAAGTCCTGTAAAGAGCGAGGTTAAGTAACTTGACCATGGTCATCCTGTAATGCAGTAGCAAGCACAGGACTGGAACCCAGGCGTTCTTAGTCTCCATCCCCTCATCTTATTACTATAAATACCTCTCTACAGCAGTCATTTTTTAAATCTTCAGGGCTCTGACATATGTAAAATACAGTCTGCATCATTGTGCCTTTTGTGTTCACAAAACTTAGGCGTACATAAACATTACTAACAACGCTTTCCGCTATGGGGTGGAGGGACATTGCAATGCAATACAGCTGCCATAGACTTTTTTTACTTTTTGTTTATGTTGTGCTCTTTGCTTTGTCTAACCTGTCAGCCCTTAGATACTTTCCCTTCGCGTGACTGTAAAATTTGTTCAGTCCCTTAAGGACAACTGCTGAAGCGACATATTACAAATTCCACACTGAGCCCAGCTAGGAAGGGCCAGACTCCTGTGCAGGGTGATGCAAAGGTTGAACTGAATAAAGTTTGTTTATCATTAGGTGATGGCTCCACACCGTAAGCAGCAAAGCAGAGGCATTAAGCCTCTTCACATGAAATCTCTTGCACCCAGTTGTGAAGCCCCTTGATAACCTTCATAACATCAACCTTTTTGGTGTATTTCTTAGGGCACCAAAAAAACCCCTCTCTTCATATAATGGACAACTATGTATTTCCTCTTGATGACATGGTGTTCCAGACGCTATGAAACGGAAGCAAGAGGGGAGATGAAGAAATGCAACGTTGCGTGCATACCCGCTGGGTTGTGAAACTGGACTAACAGGTTGTGCTTCTATAGAGGTACAGCATCTACTTAGGAGCAGAGGCTCTTAGAATCGATATCTTTCTAGACTTTTATTGTGGACAAAATTGAGGCCACTAAGACAGACGTGCACGCCCCTTGACGTCCCCAGAGCAATCGTGTCTGGAGATGCTACGTCGTCATCCCTCCAAGGAGGCCGGGGTGAGCATAGTGTGAAAACTGTTTTCACCACTGCCCCTATTGCCCTGACAGTGCTAGCGGGTGTGCTTGAGGGAACGGCGTCAGGGCTGTGGGCTTGCTTTGCCCAGACACACCCACTGGGATAGTAAGCAATTTTGGAGTGCCAGCTGCTTTCCAGCTCCTTCCTCTCCAGAGTGTGTACAACCAAACGATGGGACCCCCAACCCTGGCATAGGGAAAAGCAGCACAAGCATGCAGGGACAGCCTTAATTTAGGCTCATGTATATTACGAAAGGTGCAACACATTAGAAATTGCTGCAGCAGATAAAGACTCATTAGGGAAAGATCCTTCACCAGTGGGCAAATTCTGAGTCTCTGGGCAGTGTACCTTTGCAAGAAAAAATTCCCCTGGGGAGGGGGGCACAAAGAAAAAAAACCAGATTTCTGGTCAGCTGTTGCAGGGGAAAAACGAGCTCTTTGTTACTGCTTCGAGGTGTGGAATGTTAGAAGTCCTGATGGAGATGGATCACTAGGCATAAAGCAAGGGAGATGGGCAGAGTGTAGATGAAGCAGTTAAAGATGGATGATAAATGCGCTTTATCACATGGCTCCAACGGTGGGTTTGCAATTTATCACATAGTTATCATGCCTACATCTGTGGCTGGTAGGTGTATATGAGGGAGAGAAAAGGGGTTACATAAAATTCTACATTGCAAAGAAGGGTGTGATTTTAGCCAGGTTTACATTATCTTAAATACAATGAATGCTGTTAAGAATTTCAATCATTTTACATATGAGTAAAATTTCCTGACCATGCGGCTAGATATCCACAAAGTCCTTGTAAAACATACAGTTCATAGTGTGCCAAAGAAAATCAATAGTCAGTTTGCCTAAGGTATTTCACAGGGAGTTGGTAACATACACTCCACCGACCAGTTTAAATGTAACTCCGGCATAAGGTGTGCAACCCCCCTACAACCGATAGGGTTTTTAACAATAGGGTCTTACATAGAAACATCTTTTATTAACATAAGAAAGGGGAATGGCTTGGTGTAAGTATTGCTAATTACTGTACATGATTCAGAAAAAATCTATTTGCAGCTATTTGAAATCCCTCCCCCTACTGCTTCCTGCATAGTTTTGGGGATATCATTAACTGATGGTTAGAAATCAGTGTGTAATTGAACAACTCATTCAGTTCATTAGTCCAACTCCATGCAGAGCTTTCAGTGTGCAAAGCACTGTCCAGGTGCTAAGCAGTAGAATTATTCGGTTCCTTCCTAGCATTAAACTGCTTGTGATTCTTGAACTCTAATGATAGATAAAAAAATGTTAACTGCTATGCTGGAATCACTAGGCTCTTTTTGAGCACTTTTGAGTGGGAACCCTCTTATCATGACAGAGGAGGCAAGGAAGCCTTGACCAATTTCCTCAGTGCAGTATTGAGTATTGGGGTGAATCCTGCCTGTGTGTCTTATCTCCTTCTTTGAGAAGTGTGTCTGCTAAATACTCCCATTCCAGGTCCTGCACCTACGGCTATGCCTACACTAGCACTTTGGTTGGCAAAATTCACCTGCGGGAGAGGAGGGAGAGAAACCCCAGCACCCGGAGCCCAGCTGCGGCCCTTGGACTGGAGGAGCACTCACTCCCTGCTGCGGCCCCGGGGCTGTGGCATGGGGACAGAGCTTCGCCGGTCTTGGGGCTGCAGTGGCGGTGGGGGGGGGAGGAAGAAAGGAATAAAAGGGGTTGTGGGGCTGCAGTGGGCAGGTGAATGCGGGAGACCCTGGGTGGGGCTGTGGGTGGGGCCACAGGCGAAAGGGCTGGGGAGGGGCCCCCACTTCCTCTCTCCCAGGGCCCCAGGAAACCTTAATCCACCTCCGCCTATGGAATCTCTCTCTGCCCACCTTCAAAAATCAGTGGCTTCACTTAGGCCCCAATCCTACCATAATTCAGGGAATAGTTACACAAATTTCTTTTTATCCCCTTCATTCAGTATGTGCCCCCCCCCCTTATTCAACATACACCATTCACACCCTGCACTGAATACAAAATCATTCATTTCCTACGAGGTGTTTCTGTGGTTCTCCTCACTGTATCTGTGTGTCACACTGATCACTGCATTTATTTTCACAACTCTCTTTGAGAGTAGATGGCATTATCGCTATTTCACAGCTGGGGAGTGGCACAGCGAGATTAAGGTCAGAAGTTTCCACTCATTTTGGGCCTAACTTGAGACACCTAATGTTTCAGAGTACTTAGTATTATATAGACTTTATATGTGCAGAGCACAGTTTCCATTGACTTCAGCTGCAAGTGCTCAGCACTGCTGGGAATCTGCCCCCAGCTGTCTCACATTGGGCACCTAGAAAATGAGGAACACACAATTAGTGACCACCTAGGAACAGTTTCATTTAAGTGCCTTACCCAGAATCACATAGTTGAATGCTGCCCTGGAGAATTGTATTCCTGCCCCTGACACACAGCTCCTAACTGCCTAAACCAGGAGACCTTCCTTTCTTTCTGCAGTCCCTTGCCTCCTTCAGTACACATCTTCCAACTTCTGCGACACAAGAGGCAGGGGCCTATAGACAGCCACCTCCTTCACTACACAGTGCTAATCCATCCCCAGAACAGGTTTGTCCTGTTCAGTGAATGAGGCTGGGGTCCTGTGGGAAAAAAATAGTATGTGATCATGTAATTGCAGACTCTATCACAGCACGTACACACACGGAGGCTGAATTAAGGTTGCACAGGTAACCATAATTCTGGCATTGCCTTATTTTTGAGTGCTTGGGTTTGCAGCCTTTATGAGCTTTTAATTTATTTTTAATTTCACTTCCTTTTAAAAAAATTCCACCCTCTAGAAGTTCTAGTCTGTGACATCATATTGACCCTATTTTGGATCATCAACAGGGTTCAGGGTTTTTTTTTTTCTCACAGCATGGACCTTTGCCACTGAGTTTACAGAGTAATAGGTAGCAGTAGTAGATTATTATCCTCTGTGTGGCTCAACCACTTTTCCAGTGGGTTTCTCGGCTATTTGCTGACAGAAGAGGAATGTAGGACTCCTACATTCAGTTTCAGATTCTGAAGGGGGGTAAACTCTAGTAGTGTTAGACTCTGTGCCCCAACCTTTCCCTCTCTTCCTGTATTTCTGTCCAACTCTCCACCCCCTGGGTTCCTCCCCACATATTACCACCCAGCCTGGGTCCCGGCCCTCTGCTCCTATTCCCTTCCACTTCTCCCCAAACCCCTCCAACCCCTTTTCCACCACACACACTCCTAGTCTCCCCCTGCCTTCTTCTCAGCTACCGTCTCCTCCTCCTAAACGCTGTCTGGGTGCCAGTAGGGGAGCATTGAGAAGCAGTCCCCCTGCTCTCAGGTCAGATGCCTGGTGCCACTGCAGCTGTGAATAGCAACTCCAGGGAAAGTCCCGGTCAACCTCTGCAGCCCTAGGATGGAGCATGCTCAGTGCAGAGGGAATCATTAGAGAATTTAGCTGCCAAACGCGAACAAATCACTACTGAGTTTGTGAACTGAGATTTTTTTCAGGGGCTCATAACTTGGGTGAATTGTTATGGTGATGGCAAAAGACACACTCCTGACACCAGTGCAACACCCCTCACCTCTGTCAAATTTCAAGCCCTTACTTTAAAGCATGGAGGTGCTAGAGCTTCTCAACAAAATGGTTGTAAGAATTATTTTTTTTAACACTGGCAAAACAATGAACGTTTCCCTAATCTCATTCTTGGAAATGGCTGAATTGCTTTAGCTAAAACTTTCCAAAACAATTCCGCCTGAGGCAGATACTAACAGTCTGTCATGTACATTTCAGCAGAGCGATGCTAGTTCAGTTCAATAGCCCAGGTAGCTGTTTGTAAACCTTCTGGCTGAAACTAAAGATACAAGCAAACTCCACTGGACCCGAGCCTCCTCGTCTGGCTTGCCTCGGCTGCAGTCATTTACCCCTGTGCAAAATGAGTCTTAAATGCCACCAGCTCAGAATGCCACTTTGCAAAGGGGTAATTGACTACACCAGGTGCAAAGCAGAGACGTGTCAGGCCCTCTCTTTAAACGTGATATGTTCAGCACTTTGTGACTTGCTGAAAATTTGCCCTGAAATGAAAAGTAGGGCTGTTTGTGGGCATGGTGAACATCTTCATTATTTAGGGGAGCGACTGCAGGCCTCACTCATGTCATTTACATGAAAAGAAGCATGACAAATAGGGACTGTCCCTGCCTTGAAGTGACAGGCCACAGAGAGGGAAGTTTAGCAAAAATAGGAGCCATTAACAGTCATTCTGTCTTGCTCTCTGAAGTTCATTGAGGTTTAATTAAAGTACCTCTATGCTTTCAACTGACCTTATTCCACATGCCTGAAAAACAGTAAACTCATTATTGTTTTTGTGAGCCTAGTTACGAAGCAAGCTAAGTAGAACACTTTGGGTTGGCATCTCATCCCCCCCTCCCCGAGAGAGTAATATCTTCACGTTTTCATCATTGTCTATTTTAGACAGTGCACGCAACAGAAACTGGTCACGAAGATCTGTTGCTGCACCTCCGGAATGTAAAGCTGCTGCTATAACGATGCACGTTGACTCTGATTGGCTACATACGCCGAAACGTCTTTGCGGGGGGGGGGGGGCGTGTTAATGGTGTTTCGTCTGCTAAACCCAGCAGAGCTAGTTCAGTGCTCAAACTCCAGATTTTTATAACTGATGCTTTCAGCCGTCCAGCTGCTCTCTCGCTGCGCAGATGGGTCTGTCCAGCAGCAGGCAGCACTGTTTTCAGAAATTAACATTAACAGAGTGTCTGGCCTGGCAGCCGGCTGGCACACTGAGAGCACAAGAGGGGAGAGAGGGTCACTACCCTTAGTGATGGGTGAATTTCACAAGGATGACCTTTCAGGGCCTGCCAGATTGTACATTGTACCCCGCAACAGTGTTCCTCTAACAGGAGCAGGCCTGTTCTTCTTCTTCTTAGCTGTGAGTTCAGCATCGAGCAGGTTGGTGGTTTTGGGATTGAGGCAGCTGCACCGTAGGCACCAAGGGTGGAAGTCATAAAGGTGTTTAGACATCTAACTTCCACTGGTTTCAAAGGAATTAGACACCTAAATACCCCTGTGAATCGCACCCTTAAGGGACTTCACTGGAGAAACTTAGGTGCCTAAGGAGTGTAAAAGTGCATCCACAGTTAGGTGAAGATTTTGAGGCTCTAAATTTTGGACTTAGGCTCCTAAAGTGGCCATTAGGCTCCTTAAATCCCTTTGTAGTTCTAGCCCATACAGTATTTGAAAACAGCCAGGTATAAGCTGTCTGAACACTCAGGGCCACCCAGAGGATTCCGGGGGCCCAGGGTTTTTGGCGGCGGGGGGGCCCTTCCGTTCCGGGACCCGCTGCCGAAGTGCCCGGAAGAGCCACGGCGGGGGCCCCCCGCCGCTGAATTACCGCCGAAGCGGGACCCGACACCGAAGTCCAGCCCGGTCTTCGGCGGTAATTCGGCGGCGGGGGGGGGGCCCTGCCGCGTGTCTTCGGGGTACTTTGGCGGTGGGTCCCGGAACGGAAGGGCTCCCTGCTGCCGAATTACCGCCGAAGACCGAGCTGAACTTCGGCGGCGGGTCCCGCTCCGTCTTCGGCGGTAATTCGCCAGTGGGGGGTCCTTCCGCCGCGGAGCGGAAGGACCCCCCCGCCGGTGAAGACCGGGAGCGGAAGAAGCTCCTGGGGCCGGCCCCGCAAGAGTTTTCCAGGCCCCCCGGAGCAAGTGAAGGACCCTGCTCCAGGGGCCCCGAAAAACTCTGGTGGGGGCCCCTGTGGGGCTCGGGGCCTGGGGCAAATTGCCCCTCTTGCCCCCCCCCGGGAGGCCCTGTGAACGCTTTCCTTTGCACTGAAATACTACGTACTTAGAGGGTATGTCTACAGAGCAAGCGGCAGCGAGTCTCAGCGCCTCAGCTGACAGACTTCAGCTCATGAGGTCCATGCTACAGTGCCAAAAATAGGTGTGTGGATGTTAAGGCTCGCACTGGACTCAAGCTTTGATGCCTAGGGACAAGGAGCTTCAGTGCCTGAACTGTAATGACCACACAGTCGTTTTTAGTGTGAGTCCAAGTCTGTGACTCTGGGCTCTGAGCCTTCCTGACATGCGCTGTGTAGAGTATCCAAAAGTGGTTTGATCCCCTATTAGGCTCTTAATGGAATCTTCCTCGATCTTAAGGCAATGGAGGGATTTCACTTTCTGTGCTAATCACCCACAAATAAAAGCAAACAAGGTGACTGATATGATCCCAGTGGATTTTGAAAGTTAGTGCTTCATAATAATGACTCCCTATAAGATACAATTATTTGTGATGGGTAGAGTCACAATGTTCAGCCTGTATGAAGGGAAAGAGTTGCTGTCGGGACTCACATCAGCGGTATTTATTCTACTGCCTTAGTTCATTGGCTTCCACAGCAGTTCTTGTGAGGCAGTTAACATGGAAACCTGAACACCACTAGACTGATAAGCCCTCAGACTGACTTGCAAAAGTAATTTTCAGTAATCTTTGAGGGGAAAAATTGCATTTAGTGTGTGGGGGGAAAGCTAAGCCATTCGTGCATCTTATTTTATTGAGTATGCAAGCGATAGAGTACCTGGAAATACAACTTTTGATCCATTACATTGTGCTTAAGAACAAACTGCTCATGAATTATTGTGAGAAATTTAGTCTCCTGCATAAATGAGCTTTTCAGTATTTTCTTCAACTCTTCCTAGAAAAAGGGATGCAATTTTAACATGCTCTAACAATTTTTACTATTTTTTTTAACAAATCTCAAGTTTCTTCATAGACAACCATGGTCATTCTTTAAATATACACTCCAGTAGGCAGGGCCAGCGGATTATGACTTTAATAGAGTGATGCCAATTTCCAGCAGAAAGGCTTTCTTATTCTTGTAGACACCATGGAATAGAATGGTAACAATTTCCTGAAGATTTCACTAATAAAAATATCAGCTTCCACCCTTATTCCCACAATTGCTTCATACTCTGAGTTAGGCTAAATAGATTTAAAAAAAAAAAGTCATTTTAACATTCCAGACAGAAAGACGGCTTGATTCCGAGGCAGTCCTCATTATTCCAGGTTTTAAATCCCAGACCCTCCATCAGTTCTGCGGTGCTAAAATATATTAATTTGCAGCAACATATTGCCATCGGGTCAAGGTGGCTCTCTCCTCAAACAAAAGGACCCCACAGTACTGAATAAGTAAACCCACCAGAATAGCTCTCAGTCTGCTTGAGGTGGCACCTTCAAGCACCAGTTGATAAAGCACTAGCAGGGGAGAGAACAAGTATTGGTCACTACTGCCCTGTCTTTCCTCTATTTCTAAGCGGCAGGGGTTCCCAGTTAGATGGCAGCAATGTCTCAGTATGGATGAGGTATGGGAAGGGAGTACTGGTATGGAAAATGTTTTGAACCACGAGGCTACAGGTTATGGTGGCAAAGAGCTAGTCTCAAGTATTGAACAAACAAAGCCTGCAACAGAGAGGACTTTAAAAGGCACAAAACCCTGACATTGCATATTCTTTATAGATCATTATTCAAGCTTTCCAGGCCCCACTCTCTCAGCATTCTACTCTAAAAAAAACCCTTGAACTAATCATCCTCCTAGATCATTATGCAATATCGCTGAGGGCAAAGGAAGCTTCCCTGTTTCTTTCTAAATATATTTTTTGTGGTTAGAAAATTAGAGAAATGACAAGGCTGACCTCCCTAAATGTGCAGGCCTTGTTTGGGGAAGTGCACAAGTCATATGGTAGAGCAGCCTCTTATCACTTTGTGGTAGGCAATTGCAAAATGCCTGTGTTAGCCAGAGTCATGCTGGGTTTACACTGAGCTAGACAAGAGAACCAGTGCTGCAGTAAGCATGGTGCATGGTATTACAGTGCTATTAGCTAAATCAGCAATTTGTCAAAGAAAAGGGAGAAGAGCATCTTGTAAGAGATATAACGCAATGTATGATACAAGACCTTGACTATAAAAAGCACTATAAGTTGGGCATTTTAAACTTAACTTTATCAGCACTTGGAGTTCTTGCTAACACTGTGTCAATCTTTCCATTAAAGCCACAAGTTTTCAGGGGCTGTAAAATTTGCTTGAGGCTAAAACTTGGCATTCAAGTTCTCAGCTGAAGAGTTAACATTCCCTCCTCCCCCACCACAAATTTTTGGTTTGGCGATTTTTAATTTATTCCAGATCTATATATAGTTCTAGTGCAGTGATATATAGGGAAAGGGGATATGGCATTTACTGTGCTGTGCTCAGCTGACTAGCATTAATGTTAAAGCAAGGCTCTGTGGCTATGTGTTGGGGAAGGAGACACCTATGCACAGAGCAACAGTTCTTGCACTCTCTGAATGTGTGGAGGAGGAGAGTGTTGGTGTCACCAGCGCTACTGCATAACCACTTAGGGAAGGCTGTGACCTTGCAGACTGCAGCTGGAGTGCATATTGCACAAGGAAATGTAGGAGCCCTGTTCTCCCTTTGGCTAAGGATATATCCTACCTGCTTACATTCTCCACGCTTTGCCTATATTCTCTCTCTCTAATTGGACGGGCACAATAGAAGTTTAGCAGTTATACCGAGCAACTGTCTTTCCTTACTGGATTTGCACGTACCCCGTTTCCTGTGATTCCTTTTCTTGATTCCTCTGCTAAGCTAGCAGATCTGGGAACTTTTTGTGAAACTATTTTGCTGACATTCTCTGTAATAAACATTAGAGCCAAATGTTTAAAGGCCTCTGAAAAATGCAGGTCACATGAAGGGCCAGACTCTTAGCTCTGGAATGGCCCTTTTGCACCACTCTGGTGGCACAAAGGGGCTGTAACGCTGACTTAATCAGCCTCTGGAGGATTTCCCCTATGTAGGGGGACTCTGAATGGAACAGAGTACAGCAAAAACATGCTCTGACCATGTCACATTTTCCTCAGCTATGCCCTCTAGGTCAGGGGGCTCTCCTTATTACACTCCTGATTTAGGAGTGGGGGAAAAGGGGGCATTGGTGTCCTTACCCCTTGCTAATCCCTGATTGCCAGAACAGGGGCCAAAGGCCCCCAAGCACACCTTCAAGAGAGTGGAGAGGGAGAGTGTGCGTGTGTGTGTGCAGGTGTGCGCACATGCACTCGCTCTTCATTCCATAAGCTAATGGTATCTTTTGTGACAGCTCCATTAATTACTGCAGCCAAGTGCTGGAGACTGGACAAAGCCCTACAAGGAAGCTGTACTGCAGTGCTCCTGTGCTAAACTCCCTTGTCTACAGCTTCATGTTCACATCTAATGTCCTATCCCTCAATAATACGATGTTCCACATTGAATAGTACAATCCACACTAATTCCCCCCGGCCAAAGTCTTCTCCATACAAAGAAAACTATGGTAATTTCATCCACATTCAGAAAAGGTTTTAGGTTTCCTCTTTCAAGACAGGGTGTTCAAAGCAGGCATTTATCATGATAGCTAAATTAGCCCGTACCTTTAATACACCAGCAGCACGGAAAATCACTTCATCAGCCGTACAATTTTAGCTCGCTGGCAAAACTTTAAGAAAGAGTTAAAATGAAACCAGAATAATCATTTCTTCCCCGCCCTGTCCTTTCAGGGCACTGAAGTTCAAGGTAATTCTTTATTTCCTTCCGTGTTAACTGCAACGTCTGTGACGGTGGATAATTTAGTGCTAAGGAAACTGTGCAATTGTAGTTTCAGTTAGGTCCTGTATTATTTTTCACTTCCAGTCCTAAACTGCTGTAAGCTGTGAAAGGGCCCTGGCTCTCTATGAACAGAAAGGGCTGCACTTTGCAGGTGGGCGAAATGATTCGTTACTGAATCATCTGAGAACAAATGTATGTGATCATGTTATTAAAGAAAGTGGGAAAGATTCTGCCCCTCTACACTACTTGGGCAGCTGGATTTGCGCCACAAGGGCTGGGGGAGAATTTACGCAGCATAGGCATAGTGTAAGGTCACCATAAGTAACCCTAAGCTGATTCCCCTGGAAGCAGCTTAGTTCCTTCAACACTGCCACAGAGACCTAAACATAACTGTCTCTCGTGTCTGCAAACTACTTCACCTAGCCTCTTATAATTTCTTAGTTAGTTAGTTAGTCACTCACTCAAGGTACAGGTAACCCCCGTGGTGTTTATCCTGGTTCTCTGTTGGCTAGTAACTCAGGGAGAGGCATCCTGTCTCTTGGTGCCAGGGAGGCCTAGGGCAGATTCAGAGTTGGCTAGACATCCAAGAGGGAGAGACACCATTTTGTGCGATAGGGATCCGTTGGCTTGGGGAGTTATAGCAAGGGTGCCTGGATGGGCACCAGTGTGCCTGCTCAGAGGAGGAGCAGTCTCAGGTGGGGGAGGGGTTCAAATCATTGACAATAAAAGCCCAGAAAAGTAGAGCTAGCCTGGCCAATAAGGAAGGTCTTCAGCGAGATGCTCTCCCACCCCCTTCTGGTGGAAGCACTGTGAAGTGAGAAGTGCATTTTGAGAGAGGGTCTGTACTCCGGAGCCAGCCGCTGAAAGGGCAGGACTTGCTGTCTGCCAGGGCCGGCTCCAGGCACCGGCGAAGGAAGCAATAGAAAGGAGCGGCACTCCATCTGTTGTTGGGGAGGTATGTCTGGGTCAGCGGCGGCAGCAGCACTTCGGTGGCAGCTCAACCGGCCTGCCTCAGTCTTCGGCGGCAATTCGGCAGCAGGTCCTTCACGCCCTGTCTTCCTCCTCGGCGGCAACTCAATCGTTTGGTTTTTTTCCTCCGCTTGGGGGCAAAAAAGCTGGAGCCAGCCCTGCTGTCTGCTGAGCTCATGTGTCCCAGGCATCCATGCAGGCTGCCCCCTGACAACTGGCTTCTGGGTACCTGGAAGCAATATCCTGAAGCTTGGTCCTTTCCCTGTTCTAAGGGACTCCCAGTTCATAGGATTGTGTTGGGAAAACTCCCTACCCAGTCAGGCTGAGCTAGTCCTTCAGCTCCCTAGATAAACCAGTTGCCATGGACAAGTCCTGCTCTTGCTACACTCCTGATTTAGGAGTTACAGCTGGGGGAAAAGGGGGCATTGGTATCCTTACCCCTTGCAAGGGGGCAAGGGTCTGAGAGTTTCATTACCTACTGTTTATTAAACCGGTGGAGGGACTTACCATCTTATCCCACATGTGAGTATTTGGGCTGTACTGAACCAAGTCAGCCAAGTTGCTTCTTGCTGCTACAGAACATAGCATTGTAAAGGGACCCTACAAAGTACATCTACCACCTACTCCTGCTATATCAAGCCATATAACTGGGGAAATTCATGGTTATTATTAGCATGGGGAGGGCACTGGTGACCCTGGTGTTTTATACTATGTCATTTTAACCTCTTGTTCAATACAGTTACTCTGTTGAATGTTGAGTGTGTGTATTTGTGTTATTCCTTGGGAGTCTCCAATTCCCAATCTGGCAAGTAACTTGGGTTACCCTGCGGTTAGAATTTTCCTTCCAAGCTGCCCTGGGGATCCAGACAGGGTGAAGCAAAGGGCCCATGCCAAGTAAGTTGATCTGTGAAGAGAACAAGGAAGATATGCCCTGCTGAGCAAGAGGTGGGATGCAGATGAACCGCCCCCACCCCAGACCTGTCCATCAAAAGCCATAAGGAGACTTGCATTAAAAAAAAAGTAACCAGGTGCCTAGGGGAACTACTATAGTAAACTGTAGTTGTTGGAGCCACTTGCTTTGGGTTATTCCCAAGGCTATGTCAGGCTCTAACCCGCATAGGAGGTTCAAAAGGAGGACATCCTGCTCAACCATCTATCTAGAGAAAGATGCACATGTCTGGTGCCAGTTGTGCCAACGAGATGTTCACATAGTGTCCAAGTGCACAATTTGCCACACCTTCACTCCTTGGACAAGGAAGAGCAGACCGCTAAGACTGCAGGTGCACTTAGCTTCTTTGAACCTTTAACTGGACCATCCTAAACTCCTTTGAGAGGGGTTTGAAGTCTGTTTCTTTGGTGAGGTCTTCTGTAAAGAGACCTGAAACACATCTTGCCACCCTAGTCTTGGCACTGTTTTCAGTGGAGGACCTGAGATCAACATCCTCAAGGCAAACACTTATTGTGGCTGAGCCTCCCACCTGGCACTCTCCAGCACTACAGACTGCTCCAGCACTGCAGTCTTTGTCAGCACCAAAGACTCCCTTGTTGCCCCTAGAATCAGTGCCGGTCAACATCGTCACTGGGAATCACACTTCCAGATCTCCTGCTGGCCCTGTTTCAGGGAAGAGGAAGCACTAAGATTCACACAACGGGTCCAGGCATAAGAAGAAAAGGAGGCTTCGTTCACCTTCCCGTCCAGTGATCCATGTCACTTCTGGAGATGCCTTACCCATCTCAGAGCCTCTGGCATGCACTCCTCCTCAGCTTGAAGTTCCAATGCCAAGTGACTGGGACAGCTCACCGGTGTGCATACTTCAGATACAGTCAATTTCCCCTCTCATAACTAGGGATCTTCCAACCAAGCTTTGGACTATGCTTCTGCTGCTTGACTGCACAGCAGCACTGCCTCATCAGTATCCATCTGGAACACCCTTGAGGAACATAGGATACCCTTGGTATGGACCACGCAAGCTCCTCTGATTTGCTCCCGAGGGCCGAGCCAACTTTCCTTGATGAATGCTCTAGCTGCCTGGAAGGACTTTATGCTGGGCCCCCTTCAATTATTAATATAGCCCTACATTCAGGAGTCCATGAAAGCTTTACTTGATGCTGCCAAAACTAGTTCAGCACCAATGATAACATCAACACAGATGCCCCATCCAGCACTGGATAAAGCTAAGGGACTTCCTGATAAGATGACACAGTTCTTCCTAAGGACACAGTTCTCCCAGATGACACAGTTCTTCCTAAGGACACAGTTCTCCCAGATGACACAGTTCTTCCTAAGGCTGAGGCTACACTTGTAGTCAAAGCGCCAGCGCTGGGAGAGAGCTCTCCCAGCGCTGTCCGTACTCCACCTCCCTGTGGGGAATAACGTACAGCGCTGGGAGCCGCGCTCCCAGCGCTGGGGCTTTGACCACACTGGCGCTTTGCAGCGCCGCAATTTGCAGCGCTGGAGAGGGTGTGTTTTCACACCCTGCTGCAGCGCTGCAAATTTGCAAGTGTAGCCATGGCCTGAGACTCCTAAGTCTAGTATTTCTCAAACTGGGGTCGCCGCTTATATAGGGAAAGCCCCTGGCGGGCCGGGCCGGTTTGTTTACCTGCCCCGTTCGCAGGTCCGACCGATCGCGACTCCCACTGGCCGCGGATCACTGCTCCAGGCCAATGAGAGCTGCTGGAAGCGGCATGGGCCAAGGGACTTACTGGCTGCCACTTCCAGCAGCTCCCATTGGCCTGGAGCAGCAAATCGCGGCCAGTGGGAGCTGCGATCGGCCGGACCTGTGGACGGGGCAGGTAAACAAACCAGCCCGTCAGGGGCTTTCCCTACATAAGCGGTGACTCCAGTTTTAGAAACACTGCCTAAGTCTCATGGTTCAGCCAATCTTGCACATTTTGCTCATCTACAACACTGGGTTGCCTCTCATCACAAGGAAGCTCACCATGTCCCTCAGGTGCTTCAAGACCTTTGCTAGTGAGAAATCAGAGATAGTGTACTCCTGAGGGTTGTCATTCCCTTTTCCATGCTACCTCCAGTCCCTCCACATCCTGCCCATATTCCCTTTCCCCACTGACTCCCAGTCCCATCTCCTCATCCAATCTCTATGTGTGTCCCTCCCCTATCTCTTTGCACAGCCAATCTCAGTTCTCCTCATGCCCCTGGCTACTTATCAGATCTATCTCCCCTATCTGCCCAACTGGTTCCCAGTCCTATACTCCTGGAAGAAAGCATAACAATTTTCAGTGAAAATTGAAAATTTTTACATGAAAATTTCCAGTTTGTTGACAAGGCATTTTTTGTTGGGGAAAAATTTGTCCAGCAATTTTTTTTCAACTAGCTCTAGTATTAATTTTTTCTACAGCACTGCAGTTGCTTGTTTTGTGGACTTAGGCTACCAAACATTTGTTTCTATGGGGCAGACTGCACCAAGATCCACAACCTTTAGATCTGAACCAAGATTCAAAGATGGTTTCAGCACTGAAACTCAGGAAACCTACATTCATTCCCAGTTCTGCCACAGACTTCCTGTGTGACCTTGGGTAAGTCACATAATTGCTGTCTGCACCACTTCCTTGACTGTAATACGGGGATGATAATACTTCTTGTGTCTCATTCTTTCTGTCTGTCTTGTCTATGTAGATTGTAAGTTCTTCAGGGCAGGGTTTGCCTTTTCTCCTGTGTTTGGACAACACCTAGCACAGTGGGTCCTCCAGGTTAGGGTCTCTAGACATTGCTGCAACACAAATAATGACAATGAGTTTGGTGTACAGTTAAGCAAAGGCAGTTTTGTTTCACACCAGGTTTGTGTGAGCTGTTTTTGGTTTCAGTTCACATGGGTTCTCTCACTTCCTGAGTTTCCCTTTGACTTTTAGGTTTCTGCCTATTTTCTACCTGAAGCCAAAAAGTGGCCCAGGTTTACCAAAAAAAAAAAAAAAATTCTTTGTAAAATGCAGTGAAACTGTGTGTGAAGGTGGCCTGAATTTCTGGTTCATAACAACCCCCTTACTCAGGTGAAACTGTTCTTGGGATTTGTCTCAAATGTTTTTCACAGCTCTAGTTTGCTCACGCAACAAAATTTAGATCCGGAGATCAGACACCCTTGTTGGGGCTGTTTACAGATGAAGAAATTTTGTGTGGGCCCATTCCTAATTTGGGAATCTTGGCCTCTCTGTTAGTATATATTTTCACACTTGGGCGTCGCTGTTCAAAAGACTTGAAGGTGGACAAAAGTAGGAGCACTGAAATTCATCCTAAAAATCCAAAATTGGTATTCCTAGTGACTCAACTCTCTACAACCTGCTTCGTAGGTACTGGCGTCTTCCATTCCCTGGGGGTGCTCAAGTCCCGCTCAGTACCATGCCCCGTGCCCACTCCATCCCTTCCCCCAGGCCCCACCCCCACCCTACCTCTACCTGCCTCTTCCCACGCAGTTCTGCCCCCTGAGCGCACCCCGTCCCTGATCCTTCCTCTCCTCCCAGAGCCTCCTGCACACTGTGGAACAGCTGATCAGGGCAGGTGGTAGGCGCTCAGAGTGAGAAGGGGTTGATCAGACAGGCTGCTGGTGGGTGGGAGGCGCTAGGGGGAGGAGGGGAGCTGGCTGCGGGTGGGTGCTAAGCACCCACTAATTTTTTCCATGGGTGTTCCAGTCCTGGAGCCCCCATGAAGTCGGTGCCTATGACCTGCTTCATCCCTGTGATTCTGTTGCTTTCTGGACCTTCCTGGGTTATATTTAGGATGAAGGATTCAGCCTTAAGTCATTATCAAGAGCCTGATCGTGGGTAATTGTGCATGAGAAGCTCTTTAGAGATTTTGCCTGACTCTATCCTGCTGAAGTCAAAGTGGATCTGCCGTCTTTTCGCAGAGATGCTCTTAGAAAGTCAAAAGGAAGCGTTTCAGCTCTAGTGCAGATATTGATAGATTCATGTCCCCGGTAAACAGGCAGTCAATGGCAAAACAAATGACCAGGGCTGGGGTTCAAGCTCCATTTGGCATAAACGGAGTCAGCCTGGTATTACTTTAATTTAATTTTATGTCAAATGTTTCAAAAGGGCCTTAATCCAGTTGCTTATGTTTTGCACAGAATCAAGTGTAGGTACAATAGTTAATGGTCCACTAATGAGTTTTTGTGGAGGATTGGACCCTGAATGCCAATCCATGTTTCAGAAAGGATGCCAAATGACATTCACACTGCTGGCCCCCCGATTTTTGTTTAGAATGTGCAGATCTCCTGATTGGAAGCATCAGACTTTGTGTTAACTATGCAATGTGCAAGAGCCAACATTTTGTCTTAGGTATGTCTACACTCATGGAGGCATATAGCTAGGGCCCTACCAAATTCACAGGCCATTTTGGTCAATTTTACGGTCATAGGATTTTAAAAATCATAAATTTCATGATGTCAGCTATTTAAATCTGAAATTTCAGGGTGTTGTAATTGTAGGGGTCCTGACTCAAAAGGAGTTTAGGGGGGTAAGGGGAGTCACAGGGTTATTGTAGGGGGTGTGGGCGGTACTGCTACCCTTACTTCTGTGCTGCTGCTGATGGTGGCACTGCCTTCAGAGACAGGCAGCTGGAGAGCGGCGACCGCTGGCTGGGAGCCCAGCTCTGAAGGCAGAGCCGCCGCCAGCAGCAGTGCAGAAGTAAGGGTGGCATGGTATGTATGGAAAGCGCTGCTTCAGAGCTGGGCACCTGGCCAACAACGGCCTCACTCAGGCCACCCAACTCTGAAGGCAGCGCAGAAATCTACACTGCTGGAGTCTTTATTGCCACAGTGAAAATCTCCAGCAGTGTAGAAAGGCTCCACCAGCAGGGAAAGGCTTGAGCATCCCGAGTTCACAGTGAACCATACACAACAGTTCCCTGTTCTACAGTTAGCAAGGTGCAGTCACTACATATCATTTTTATATGCTTCCTACACAAAGACTGACATATTCCCAGACCCCTCTGTGTGGCTAAGTTCCACTTACTTTGTTCCTGACCAACAAAACAACCACAACAGCAATCCAGTCAACCGAGCAAACAAGCCCTCGTGAACAGAGGTGATGAAAATGAAATCGCAGAAGGAAATAGGCAGAAATGTAGCAGAAAACAGAGAAGAAGATGAGGATTTTTCCCCCTCCTTAGTTCATTTTGTAGGGTTGTGACAGAGATTTGCCCATCTGCTAATATGGCAAAATCAGGTTGGTCTTTGAGAGACTTGCAAGTTGGCTTTTTCAGTCGAATGGACCTTAACACATAAATAAACAAACATCAGCCTGTTTCTGTGACATCAGACATTCTGTTTTGGTCAGACGTTTGCATTATAAAAGAAGAGAAACCTGAATAATATTTTAAAGACATCTATGACCTGATTCGCCTCTGATATGCAATGGACTGCAATAGTTACTCCTGATGTATGCCTGTGTACAGTCAAAAAGTGTCAATGATAATATTTGCTCTCCTTTTTTTCTTTTAAAGAAACCAGAAAATTACACTGATTGATTTCACACCTTTAAAAACCAGGTGACTCCTGTATTTGCTTCTAAATAATATTCTGAAATGCTCATTCTCAATAACATCAGTATGACAGGCTGAGCCTCCACAACTTCCAGGGAAGTTAATGAAAACTACAGGTGCTCAGCAGCTGTTTTATGACCTCTTCCTGGAAGATTCTGAGTGCACTTCAGCACCCTTGATTCCTGTCGGCATCAGTGGGAATTAACACCTCAAAGATCAGGCCCTAGTTTCTCAGCATTTCATAGGCTCCGACCCTGATGTTGCAACTGATTTGCAGAATGGATTCATCCTGAGACACTGCAACATATTGTATTAACATATTGTATTAACATCCCTGTATGACTGCCTGGTAAATGCATCCGAATAGCAAAGGCAGTCCCACTGTCCTCTTTGTGATAGTGACTGATGGTGCTGTGAACAATGTTGTGTTCTAAGATCCCCAATACCTAAGCACAGGAGGGAAACAATAAGAATGGACTGAGTGCTTTGGTCAGCACTGCAAAGGATGCCCCCCTTTTCTCATGCTTTTATTACCCACCCACCACAAGCCCAAAGCCCTGCATTATGGCCACCATAGTTCCAAGCTAACGAACCCATCAGTGCAGCTTTTCAACCAATCTCTTGAACAACGCACTGACTCCCTCTGCTATAGCAAGTACTCCAGCAAGTACCCTCCCCCAACCTCTGGCTGGACAGGAATGCTATCTTTTTTTTTTTTTTTTTTTTTTTTTAAAGAAATACAGCATGTAAAGAGCGTTATAGCCGGTTTAAAAACTAGCCCTGACAGCAGGAGTTTTGTTCAGTTCCTACAGCCATGATCTGGATGGGCTGGAACTATTTCAGTGTCTTTATATTCCCCAATGCTTTGTAAAAGAAGAGCATATGTATTTTCTGCTGCATTTTGTACGGAAGCCTGTAATCTTGTGTCTTTAATGGTGGTTGTCGTCTCACTTCACTGTATGTGTTACTAGCTGGAAAGTTTACAGTCAGAGCATCTAAATTTATTGTTACAGTGGTTTGACAAACTATTTGTTTTATTTTTTTGTTTTGCCTTTGGTCCCTAGCAAGATCACACTATAGCATATTTACTAGTCGCTGCTTGCCCCAGCCAGCTGAGGAGTTGGGCTGGAGTGAAAGCAGCTGTTTCTGAGCAGCGTGCATGGTTTGTGCTCATTCTCAATTCCCAGTGAGCAGGATCCTTCGGCGGTGATGGAGTGGCTGCGAGTTTCAGTCTATCTGTCACTGCTCGACTGTTTTACTGTGCACACAATGCACTGATGGGCGACATCACTCAACTGCAACAAGTCCAGCTACAAAAGCAAGTAGCAGCAATTTGTAGCCTCAATGCAGCCATTTAATCATTCCCAACACTTCCCTGGTTGCCACTCTGGATAAACTAACTTGAGAATTAAGAACAAATATTTGACTTTTTTTTCCTCCTATAATTTTACGCAGCCCTGTTCAGACTGTACCGTACTTAACAGGAGACCTTTGCCCTTTAGTTAAAAGCTGTGACCAGGAAATCCCACCTCCTCGTAATGAGCTTTTTGTTCAGCTTACAGGGAGGGATTTGCACTCAACTCTTGCACCACAAATGCTTTGTCTGCATGGCTTTTTTATTCAGCTGATGAATAAAAAAAGCAAACTCCAACCTCTATACATGTTTCAGTCTCTATTAAGACAACAAAGAGCTCTAAATGCATGTCCTAGCAACGGTAACAATTTAAAAAAAAAGGGAAAGAAAAGAAGGAAAACATGGTCATTTAGCGTGATGCTTTCCATAGCTGTCCCTTAATGCTTCTGTCAAAAAACAAAATGCTTTTGAATATCATAATACGTACTTCTGGGTAAAAGGACAGATAGCATTTCTGGAATCAATATTATGCTCTTTCTACTGTGAAACAATCATACAAGCAGCGGCTTCTGTCAAGTCTTTACTTGCTTATATGTTTTTGACCACATGCTGAGACCTTTCCTACTCCAGTGGCCTTGGAAGTGTTTTTCCCCCTTCTTCTTTTTTGTTGTTTGCCTCAGTGAACTCTTAGTTTCCTCTAATCTCTTGTTCTTTCTTTCTAATCATTACATATGCTTAATAACGATAGACTGCAGACACCAACATCAAATTACAAACCGGCTGAAACTCAGTGGATCAAATGCAGTCACAACAAGAGACGATTGCACGGGACTCAAGAAATACTTGTTAGAGTAAACAAACTGTAGTCAAGCTAAAAGTGAAAAGTATGGCTTCGCTTCCTGAAGAGCAAGAATAAATCTTGTAGGTACAACAGGACTGAGTCTCCATACCATTACGCTGCTCATATGCCAATTTTATGCCAGTGTGACCCCACTGACTTGTTACACTGGCATAAAAAGCAGCCTAGCAGAGTGGAGCATAAGGCTCCTTGTCATCACGTTATTTGTAATGAACGTATAATTCAACATGTTAACCAGACCTCTGCATGGGGGTTATGCAGTCCATCCCAACTGGGTTCCAATATAAACCTTCCGCTGCAGCACAGATTCGCAATGTGGGGTTCAAAAAGGTAAACAGGCTTCAGTGGGTCACGAGTGCCCTCCCTTTAGCAATGGCTAAACAGGAGAGAGGACAGGCCCCTGAAACTTATGGGAATAGGATCCCTATACTTTTTTCTGTAGTAACATGGAGTCAGGGGTTGCAGCATGCAAAAATATTGAGATCCATCAAGCTACATCACACACCATAGTAGCTGCTGTACATGCCACATATTTTTCACTGCCCCACCCAAAATGCTTTTTCACTGGTACTTTTTTTGTCGCATCCCGGCTCCTGAAAAGTCAGACATCATAGCAACAGAGCAGGCCTTCAAGGGAGACAAACACCGTATCGCTCACACTTTTAGAAACCTCTAGATTACCTATTTTGTACAAGAGCATTGTGATTTTTAAGGCCGGAAATCTCGTGATTTTTTCCAGAGCTAGAAACTAACAAAAAACATGCTTATCATTCTAATGAGGGTCTTTTGAGTGCCTAACTCATCCATTGCCAGTGTGGAGGACTGAATACTGCCCATCCTTCATGCATGACCAGTGTAACGAAGCAAAGAGAATTCTCAGCTTTGGAGGGGATAGGTGGAAGGGAAAGTAAATATTTTACTGACAGGTTATTTTCTGTTTGTTATTTAACTGGTGACTATGTGTAGCTGCTTAGAGGCTTGAAGTATTAGCTGTAGTTTTGGGGGAGCTGGGATGTTAAGGGAGAAAAGGTGGCACTTTGCTTTTCTCCTCAGTGTTATTTCCCAGTGACTGTTGCCATATATAAGGCCTCTGCCATTATACACCGAGAAGAACTGGAGGGCCATATTAAGTGCTATGCACCCATTCCAGAGGTATGTATGCCCTCACGATGCTTCCTTGTCTCTCTGCCTGTGGAACCCCATGGACTATACAGCTCCTGAAAGCCCCATACTGGGGAAGTTGTTGGATCCATGTTTTGGCCCCAGCTAAGTAGAAATTATTTGTTGGTGAAAGAGAGAAAAACTTTCAAGCTTTCACAGAGTTTTTTGTAAGCTCAAAAGCTTGTCTCCTTCACCAACAGAAGCTGGTACAATAGAAGATATTACCTCACCCATCCTGTCTCGCTCATATCCTGGGACCAACACCGCTACGGGAACACGGATCTAAGAACGATAACATATTGGAGGATTTTAAGAATTGCACCTATTTACTAGTTGCTTTGTGAATATTCTTAATTGGTGCCCTGCTCCAAAGAGCTTACATCTTTTTTTCTGTGTTTGGCACAGTGAGGTCCTGATCTAGGCTCTTCGGTGCTATGGTAATACACATAGTGGATACTAACATTAAAATGGGTGACCATCTTGGCTATGCTGTGCTCCGACTGATCTAAGATTTGGTAGTGGTCAAATTCTTTTCCAACTGCACCTCCAAAGCGTATTGCTTTCTATTACTTTGTAGCAATACCAGGCCTTGTGCCATAGTTATGCTACTCCCTCAATTGTACCAACTTTCTCATACCTACTTTCACAAAACTACCAGCGTCCGCGTCTCTCACAGAAAGTTTTGTAATGAATTTGGGTTTTTATATATTTTTCAGCTGTAAACAGCAGAAACCCCCCTTCAGGCACTTCACTAGACCTTTTATCCATACGCGAGAAAAAGAATTGATTGATTTTGAAGTTAAACGTTGGCATCTGCTGTTATTCAAAACCAGGACCTTGCATACACTCATCCGCCATGCTTTCAGCTCAGCCACCAGTGTGCTGCAAATGAAGACAAGCTGTTGTCAAATGAGAAATGCAAAATAGTCAATCTGTTTGTCTGTTTAATGTAACTGGGAACATAAGCTGCTAAAAATGCTACCATTCTGCACTGTCAGATGGGAGACACTCTCCAACAAACGAAAGCCTAATGACCCATTTTACTCAGGCGCTCTGGAGTTCCTCCTAATGGTATTTTCCATATGCACTTCAACATGCTTTTAACTGAAACTGCAAATGGTACTATTTTCTATCTAATACAAGCGTGTAATCTGTGTAGTGTATTTTTTTCCTCTGGCACCATGAAGGAATGCTGATGTTCAAGGCGTCTTGAAACAGTGAGCATATTGCTCAAGCATCTGATGCTCATCTTCTCTTTACACCTGTCATTGTACTGTATTAAAGGGAAAAAATCAAGTCATTAACCATGATAGATATGTTTTTAATAAGAAAGTGTTGTGCCTCACCAGGCAGATAAATAGAGAGTCTTAAGATATCTTCAGAGCCCTGGCATACAATTACAGAATGAAGTTAAAGATACCGGGTACTCTTCAAAGACTACTGTAACTTGTAAAGATTAGGTCTCTCTCAATTACCCAAGCTGCACTTCAAGAATTTTCCAGCAGTGTAAAATTGCTAATTTGACTTTTACTCTGAACGTTCCTAATCCCCACAGATAATAATGGGTGAAATGTTGCCTCTGCAAAGTATTATTTGGCCTACAAAACAAACCTTGTCTATTTCTCCTCACCCCCATCCACATCAAAAAGACTTTTAACCAATAGTTTAAAAGGCGGAGGAAGCAGTAATTTTATGTTGCTTGGCTATTTTATCCAGTATTTATATACTGTTTGCATGGTGGAAGTTTAATGGACATGGTTTCAAAACATACTTTAGCCTAAAAACCCACGGGATTTATTACATACTTTGGGGTAACAAAGATCCACCATTCCATTAGCCTTTTTGTTTTCTCTTCTGAAAACCTGCCCAGGTTCTCCACTGACCGTGTTTATACTTCCAAGGTGCTTTAAATGGTCCATAATTTTAGACCTAGATCTAGCTCTGTCCTACCCAAACCTGTTATCACATTGCTGATTTAAATAATTGACAATGTTCAACCATAACACACGGGTGGTAGAAAATGTTATGTATGCTAAAAAAAATAAATCAATTTCTAGGGTGACTAGGTGTCTGATTTTCGACTGGAACACCTGGTCAAAAAGGGATCCTGGTGGCTCCAGTCAGCTGGCAGCGCTGCGCAGTGGGGCTGGCAGGCTCCCTGCTAGCCTCCATGCCGCGCGGCTCCCGGGAAGCAGCCAGCATGTCCCCACTCTGTCTCCTATGTGTAGGAGCAGCCAGGGGGCTCCACACACTGCCCCCGTCCCAAGCACCGCCCCCACAGCTCCCATTGGCTGGGAATCATGGCCAATGGGAGCTGCAGGGGTGGTGCCTGTGGACAGAGCAACGTGCAGAACCACCGTCTAGGAGCCAGAGGGGGAACGTGTTGCTGTTTCCAGGAGTGGCCTAAAGAAAGTGCCGATCAGAGCCTGCAATCCCTCCCCTGCCCCAACCCCCTGCTCCAGTCTTGATCCCCACTGCTGCCCTCCAAACCCAGCAGTCCCAGCCTGGAGCACCTGCCTACACCCCAACCCCTTCGCCCTCAGTCCCACCCCAGAGCCTGCACCCCCAGCTGAAGCCCTCACCCCTTGCACCTGAACCACCTGCCCCAGCCCGGAGCCCCCTCCTGCACCCTGAACCCCTCATTTCTAGCACCACCCCAGAACCCGCACCCCCATCCCAGAGCCCGTACCTCCTCCCACACCCCAGAGCCCCTTCCCATATGCCAAACCCCCATCCCGGAGACCCCTCCTGCACCCCAAACCCCTCATCTCTGGCCCCACCCCAAAGCCTGTACCCCTAGACAGAGCCCTCACCCCCTCTCGCATCCCAATCCACTGCCTTAGCCTGGAGCCCCCTCTCCGGCACCCTGAACTCCTCATTTCTGATCCCACCCCAGAGCCTGCACCCCCAGCAGGAGCCCTCACCCTCTCCCACACCCCAGCCTGATGAAAATGAACATGTGAGTAAGGGTGGGGAGAGTGAGCGACAGAGGGAGGGGTGATGGAGTGAGCGGAGGCAGGGCCTTGAAGAAGGGGCGGATCATGGGTGGGGCATCAGAGGAGAGGGGAGAGGTATGGAGTGGGGCAAGGGTGTTTGGTTTTATGGGAGTAGAAAGTTGGCAACCCTATCAGTTTGCAAGACACTTTCAGTAACGTGAGTCTCTTCTTTCTAGTGTCCACCCTCACAGTCACTCTCCCACATTTCGGCATCAGGATATTGAGACACAGCCTAGGCTGGATGACCCCCAAAAAAACATTAAACTCCCTCTTTTTCACAAGAAAAACAAATCCTATTGGGCCGGAGTCTGCTACTCTTAATAACAGCGTAATAACTTTACTCTGTAAATTGCATACACAAAGTACTACCTCTGGGGCCAAAGATTCAGTTGGTGCAAATCAATATAGCTTCACTGAAGTCACTGATTTACAGCAGAGGAGGATGGGGCCCATTGTGTGAAAGAGGAGCAAAATCTGGCCCACTGAAATCAATCATGGGCCCACTGTGTTTAACTATATCATAACCAAATTCACACCTACCACTTACACTTCCCTGCAAACTAAATGAAATGGCACTTAACCTTTCGGAGACACGTTAGAAAACAAAGAGGGTAATTATCCCCGCTCACTACAGTGGGAACTAACAGTCTGAGATGATGCTTCAGTGTGTTGGATTCCTATGCTCAGGGAGGGACAGAAGCAGCAAAGGAGGACGGTATGTAATGTGCTGTACATGTTAATACACTGCCCAGTCACTTCCAGGATTACCAAGAAATTTAATATGATCTTGGAATTATCTGCTCAGTACCAAGTAGACATTAGTGCATATTCAAAAAATAGAACATTTCTGCTTCAATATGAAGTCTGGCAACTGAGAGAGAGATTTCAAGCTGGAATTAAAAATATATTCCTCTTTTGCTTGCTGTATGCCTCCCTCCTGCAGTAAAAAAAAAGGTCCTTCCATGACAGATCAAAAGTCATGCGAGTAATGTTGCATTGCAGCTGCCTGAATTATACTTGGCCTCTGAATAATAAATAGGGAATTTCTAGACCCACAAGCTCATTAATGAGCACTAATTCAGAACTGATGGCACAATGTTCAGTAATTTAAGCAATGTAGACAATGAAGGTTCTCAACTCTGGTACAAAGAGTGACCTACAGAATCTTGTGGAATGAGTAATTACAGCTAATATCCATTTCAGCTTCTATTAGAACATCCAATAAAACAAGGTCATGACAACAGGCAAGGATCACATCCCTGCAAGCATCACAGTGGAAAGAGACGGAGTCACCCTGGAGCAGGTGGACTGTTTCTATTAGTTGGGCTCCTCAATGAATAAGGATTCTGACAGCTCCCCTGAGAACTGCAGGAGGCTTACAATTGTTCAGCCATCTATGACATCACTAGTAGACTCTAGTAAGACGGGGATGATTTTCAAGAACACAGAGGTTAGGCATGGCTGGTTTTTGGTTTGATCCACAACTAACAATGGCTCTAAGAGCAGAACATAGACTACTGACTTGGTAGGAAAAAAAATGAAGAAAAAAGTTGTCAGAAGAAAAGGGATGGTGTCAAATGCCTGCAGTTTGAAAGAGCAATAGCAGAACAGATTGTCTGCAGTCTGCCAGCACTGTTACTTACTACAAAATTGTTTTAAAAAACAGAGAGAACTTGGTCAAATAGTCAAAATACCTGATCTGCAAATACTTTTGGTGCTGTTTTCATTATTTGTAAGCACTTGGGTGATTGACAAATATATGCGCCAACACTCAAATTCCTGGAGTTTAAAAATTGCAGTAAGACTGATTTTTATCCCCAAAATGCTTCTGGCTGACAGATTTTTATTCACTTTAAAGACTATTCACACAACACCGATCCATATTCAGAGTGATCAGCTCACAAACAATGAACTGGTTGAAAACTGTTTATCAAAATAATTTGGGGAAACACTTAGAAATCAGGAGCGGTTTGCAAATGAGTCACTAACCAAATCAGGCTCTAGCCGCATAACAAATATCATTCATAACAAATAGTTTGACCTGCTCGTAAAAGCAACTTTACAGGTTAGGTCTTTGGCTCATGATGTCACTCTGGCAGTGGGAAGCAATCCTAGTGTGAGCTTTCCTTCAGTATGGGGGAATCCTTTGGTGGAATAACGCTGGCATAACAACTCCAGTCTCTACACTCCAGCACTCGCCAGCTGCTGGAGCTCTCCTTGTGATCACTGGCTGCTAGCTGTAAGAGAACAGCCCTGAGCCTTAGTCCTAGTTGTAGGTGCTTTATAATTTATACAAAACCATAGCATAAAAATACTGAGTATAAGAACGTGTATCGATCACATTGACCCTTGCCACAAAAAACCACCCTATAGAAGTGGCAACCAACCTCCTGTATCACCCCTGTCATTCCACCCCCATCCATATAGTAGATTAGCCTTGCAGCTTGCACTGAAAGTCACCACATACAGCCTAGCAGACTGCGGGAGAGAACAAGCACCGGAGTCAAGGATCCGAGTGGAAAATACCCTGTCCCCAGGCTGCGCTTTGTTAAATCAGGGAACTGTTTGTTCAAGTGCACCTGCAGTGGTACACATGCAGAGAAAGACAGTCTGTTGGCCTCCACATCCATAGCCCTTTAGGACAGTGATGCTCAGAGCTCACTGGTTCAGGAGCCAAATTAACGATCAACATTACCCCAAAAAGCCACAGTTGTGTGAATTCATTGTTTCATTTACTATTTTTATATATTATTCTCACAGCAAAACAACTGACCCATTATTATTATTTTATCAACTACAGTTGGTTAATAACATAGTAAAAGCATCCTGATTGGTTAATAACTTAGACAGACTAATAATTAAATCACACCGTGTTTTAATATCATGTGATGCAAAGAGCCGCAGGAGACACATTACAGAGCCACTTGTGGCTCGCGAACCTCAGTCTGAGTATCACTGATTTGGGACTCAGTAGGTAAAACCCAGCACTGTAAGCTTTACTAATTGTCTACAC
Organism: Mauremys reevesii; assembly: GCF_016161935.1. Taxonomy (NCBI): domain Eukaryota; kingdom Metazoa; phylum Chordata; order Testudines; family Geoemydidae; genus Mauremys; species Mauremys reevesii. The sequence goes on from NC_052638.1 coordinate 32,659,671, forward strand.
TGCAATCAGAGGTGTGACTACAGCACATGTAGAAATACCCAAGATAGCTTTGATCTAGCGAGCTTGAATAACAATAGCAGTGAAGCTGCCGCAGCGTGGTCTGTACAAGCCTGCCTTGGACTCCATTCTCAAGTGGCTGGGAGCCAGTGCAGCGTATGAGAATTGGTTTAACATATTGTCTGGATGAAGCAGCACCACTTAGTAGTCCTTACTCATTGGAGGCCTGGTCAAAGCCCTTTGAAGTCTATGGGAGTCTTTCCACTGACTTCCTTGGGCTTTGGATCAGGCATTAGGGCTGCACTGTGATCTGCTGGTACAAACCTCTGGTCCCATTTGGAGTTCGGATTACTTCAGTAGTATGAATGAAATGAGGCTTTTCAAGATTGGTCCCACCACAGTTGCTGTAGCATCAAATGAAGAGCAAGAATTTCTATTACCTTGGTTATATCAATTCACTCATTGGCATGAGGAATTCTTAACTACAGAACTTGAGGGAAAAAGTGTTTTTCAAGTCCATGTATTTTTTAACATTTACAGTTTCAAGCATAATACAAAGTTCTGTGTACTAGCTCGTAGAGAGTTCTGCTTTCTGTTATAATGTGTTGATAGCTATTGCTTTTCTGTTTAACTTTAAGGGGCCTTGGTGAATACTGTAAGGTTTACCGCTCAAATGACTGTTTAAAGAAGTAAACCTTTTCTTCCCTAGATTTTGATAAAACATTGCATAGTTAAAATATTTTATTTGGATTCATACCTCATTTTAAAGTGTTGCTCATAATAGCTGACAGAAGCTGAACTTCAGTAAGCTATTTCTTGTTTCTACTAAAAGAAAAAAAAGGGTTGAACACAGCTTCTGACACATGAAGCACGACTACCGGGAAATGAAAACAAATGTTGGTACAATTCATAAGGGGAAAAGAACGTAAGGTGGTTTTTTTTATAAATTTGTTCCCAGCTCTAAATGCGCGCCATAAATTAATAGGTCATCAACATACTTATTTAGCTAGCAGCAAGTAATTTTGTGTGAAAATATTCATACAGAATATAACCTTAGCAACAAATTGGCTGAAAATGAAGCATTTGAATGCTTTGCAAAATTCATACCAGACAACTTCAAGCTTCAACATAATGGAAAATCTTCTCTTTACTTAACTCCAAGGATTTAGAAAATTGATAATAATGCAAATAACCAAAGGTTAATAGCCTGATGCCATAACTGTAACATACACTATAGTTTAAAGGATATTGATTGCATATGTATCTGCAAAATGTGTGGATATAGATGAGACTGCTCTTCTTCTTAGGTATAGACACAGTGAATCAAGTAAAATCCATTCTCGAAGAAATCGGAAACATGACATCCTGGCCTCATTTGTAGCGGGCTCTGCCATGCCAATGCAGATGAGGACAAGCCTTTTGTCACAAGGTTAGATAATGTTCTTCAGTTTCAATTCCAAATCCATGTGCAATAACCAGGAAAACAGAGCATGCAGAATGGGCTTGACTTCAATGGGCTTTGGATAAGGCCCTGACTGCATTGTTTTGAATTCTGATTCATAACTGTTGTAAATTTAAGATAGTTGCTCTACAAGCATAAATAAAATCAATACATTAAATTAAACAGAGTTAATTCACACCCCTCCCCCACTTCCACAAATACACATGGCACAAAGCCTAAGTTTGCAACACCTCCCTAACTGCCATTCCACTACCCCTTATTGTGGAGCCATCGTATTTCCATCGCTTTGGAGGGTCTTCAGTGAGTCAGAAATGAGAGCAAGAAATACAGAGTCTTTGGTCCAAGGTATGAAGGGGGCCTAAATGCAACCAACAGCCTTCTTCCTTTGGGTACTGTGGTCAAATATAAACCTTGCACTTGATGCTCCAGAGAGAGATGACGTGTAACTCTTGATGGTGGGGGGTACATGACTGCCCCATGCATTGCCTCTGGGCTAAAGAGCAGCAGCAGAGCCAGGAATGCCAGGGCATCACATGGCAGCCAGGCTCAGTTGGCAGGGGCCAGCACCGGGGCTCCTTTGGGAGAGAGGCAAGAGCGCATTAGGGAGCAGCTCAGAGCTGTACCTACCAGCCACCCTGCCTGGGGAGCACCTGGCTGTGCAGAGGCGGCCCAGCTCGGGAAGCAGGGCAGGGACAGTTGCTAGGCAGCCAGCCCCTAGTACACACAGTATGGAGAGCCAGGGGCCCGGGTGGCTTCCACCAGCTTCCAATCTGCTGGCTTCTGGCAGGAGGAAATCGTTTTGGGCACACCCCTCAGTTTGAAAACCTCTGTGCTAAAAGAAAGGCAGAAATCGGGAGGGGGGCAGCACTTGACCCCATGTGTTCCCTCCCCCACCCGTGTCGCCTCTGGCTCCAGTCACTTATTACAGGGTGCGGCAACTTGAGTAGAAATCACATCGACTTCTCACAGTGATAAGCATGACAATTGCTAGTGTCGCAAAGTATAGCTAGTGTAGCAAAGCCCCGCTGTAAAAATTAAAGCACTTATGGTCTCTACAACTAGTCTCTGAAGAACCACCTTTGGCCCAAATAAATGCTTCCGCTGAGGCATAACTCAGGCCTGGAATTACAGGGGTGTCACAGGACAGGACCGACAGCAGCTGGCAGTGTGGGGAATCTTGCACAGCACCTCTTTGCACCATGCTTCACACTAAGCACTGCTTTCCACCATTTCATACATCAACGTACACATATCTGCTTATACATATTCTTCAAGCAATGGGGTGAGGCAATATTATCTTTGAGAAACTGTAAATCCTAATAGGCGTCTAACAGGAAAATTACTGCCTTGAGCAATCCCTGGGAGATTTCCAAATAGCCTTGTCAAATTATTTAAATATTGCATTGTGATATTAGTGAAGTCGGTACCAAGTTACTCTTGGCAGGAGTAGGTGTTCACTGGCATTCACTGGATGGAGGCAAACATTTCAAATGGGGAGCTTGGCAAAGCACTCACCAAAAGTGCTACCTCCTTAAGGGACTTTCTGGGTTTCAAATTTTGCCTCTCAGGTTCGTCCCTGCATCTGATGGAAACTGGAAATATATTGGCTCTTCCTGCATGGGGAACCCTGTAGAACTGTATTCAGCAAAAATCACTCTCCTCAGAACAGCTTTCCTCTCTCTCAAAACAATTTCAGTGTGCAAATCTCCAGTGGTGAAAATGATATTTAGGAATTTATCTGTTAAACAAACAAAAGATTTAGGCTGATGTGTTTTTTCATTATCTGGGACTCACTTTATCAAATATCCTTAATGCTTCCATCTCTCCAGCAATTTCAGTTAAAACGTTGTTTAACTTGTAAAAGTCTATCAGTGAATCGGGCATGCTCCTTTAAATAGTTTTGAGAAAAGGATAAAATATTGCCTCTCTTCTCAGCAACAGCTTTATCAGCAACGGAAGGGATATATTTTAAAAGACTATAAGAAGCCATGACAGAGAAAGAATTGTCTCATGGACAGGCCACTGACTGGGATTTGGGAGACAAGAGTTCAATCCCAAACTCAGGCCCAGACTTCCTACGAGGCCATGGGAAAGTCACCTCACCTACCCTTTGCCTCACCTGCCCTGCCTCAGCGGCGATGTTGTGAGGATAATAAATACCTAAAAAAAAGATGACTGTGAGGTGCTAAGATACTGTGCTGAGGTACCCAAAAGGAAAAGCCCTGGAAGGTTATCAAGTCCGTGGCCCTCCCAATGGAGAATTTGCACTCCTACAATATTTGCAAGTGATTTGCCTGTCTAGTTGTCAATGATTCAAGTGATGAGTCTCCCACCACTTCCCCGGGGAGACTATTCCTCATTTTAATGGACCTCTAGTGTCTCCTGCTATTCAGCCACAAAGTTCCTTGGCTCAGTTTCTTTCCATTACTCTTAGTTATATCTCCATGTACCATCTCAGCATATTTAATATCACCTGTAATTTTTGAGAGTTAAAAATCTACATTACCACGACACACACAAAGAGGTAAACAAAAGATAAAACTTTCTGCAGATATTTTTTTCTGAGGGGAACTATAAGCAAAACAAACCCAGGCTCGATGAGGCTTTGGTGAAAGGGTCAAAGTGGAATGATCAAAAATGTCATTACCCTCCTGAACGTCCCTCCCCCAATAATCTATTTTTAATAGCCATTCCTTTGAGGTGCAATAAGTTTCACTTTTGGCTTGTAGCAGAGAAGCTAGAAAACCAACGTGGGACAGATTCTCAGATGGTTTAAATGGGCACAGCTCCATTAGTTTCAGTGGAGTCACCTGTTTACAGTAGCAGGTAATTCGACCCTACAATTCTATCCCTATGTGGCACCAAAATGTCTATGCTGGATTACAGAAATCAGAACACCTATGCATGTATTGGGTCACTGAAACAGACCATGGGCCTGGTCTTGACCAGGGAAGTCAATGGAAGTTCTACACGGAGAGGGCTTGCAGGCTTGAGATCCATGTCATGTTTTTTAACTGAATTTTCCTGAAATGTCCAACTGCAAAACCCTCTCCTCTCATCCAGAGGCTTGCAGTGCACGTGTGGTCTGTACTTGCAAATTTGGGGACATGAACTGGAAGGCTGCCTTTACATTAATATGCCTGGGAATAAAATCTTTCCAGAAGGCACAGAATCATATATGGGCAGCATCATTTAGACTACTACAGAGCTCTAGGGGAAGAAAAAAATTCACTGGTGCACCACAGCCTGTAATCTATGGAGGCTGATGATGACTCTCCCATCTCCTTATCATCAGTCATGACGAGAACACTGTGGTGTCACTGCTGGTGCCTCAGCTGAGATGCTGTAGGTCAGTGATGTCTTTGAGAGATGCTGATCTCTTGTGTGTGTTTGGGAGCAGTGACAACTCCTGTAGCAGGGGAGGTCAGGATTCCGCACTCCAGCCCTGCACTGCTGGACTCAGGCTTTGTGCCTCCGTCCAGGACTTGGCCCTTGGTTGACAGCCACAGTTAATGAAAGTCAATGGGACTTAGGCACTTTTTAACATTTCACGGTGGGTCAAGATCCACTAATGAGGAATGAGCTCATGAAAACCAACTGCATTGTCCTCTGGGTGAGTGCTGAAAGCAGAGCCATCCAGAGAAAGCCATGAATTACTCCTTGGCTTCAGTCAATCAGCAGAGCAATTGACACTACCATAGACAAGAGGCCAGATTTTAAATGTATTTAGGCACCTAAAGATGCCAATAGACACCCACTGGGATTTTTTGAAAGCACCTAGGTGCCTAACTCCATGTGATTTCACTAAAAGTTAGGTGACTAAATACTTTTGAAAAATCTCACTAGTCATACATCTTTAGGCACCTAACCACCTTTAAAAATTTGGCCCAAAGTCCCCACCATTCCTGCACTAGCTTTTATTAGAGAGAGTGAGATCTATCTACCTAGCATTTTCTATAGTACCCATCACAGTAGTATCTCGGTACTTACTACAGATGACTCCAGACATCTCAAATATTATTGTACTAAATGTTCTAATTTTGTTATGGGAAATGTTTCTATACATTCCTTTTACATAATTTCTGCAGCACATTAAATCAGTTTTCCCATCTAACAGAATAACTTTCCAAGCGCTACATTAGAACGCTTGTATAGTTGCAAGAATAATGAAAATAACCTCTTGGAACCTTCCTCTTAAGGCATATATGTTCAGTTGAAAGATTCTCATATTTTATTGGTATATTTTATTGCATAAAGAACCATACCACTGTTTGCTCAGCTATGAAAACAAGAAATGGGAAGAGAGGTATATATGTCCAAATCAAGGTAATAGCTGACTATCAAACCAATCCCACAAATTAGTTGTGAAATGAAGGAAATGAAATGGAATATGTGAATGGCTATGGAAATATAGCTAAATTAATTTACGTGGGAGGAAAAATAATAAGCATGATATGCATAGGTACTGCTCTAACACAGAGTTATTCTCCTCATTTGAAATAAATGTAGAGTGTGGGTGAGATATGCTTCTGAAAATGTTTAATTGCATCTCCTTGCAGCTAGCTTCATGCATTGGTTCAGAGGCCCAATCCTGTTCTTATTGCAGTCAATGGGAGCAAGAAGAGTTAACTAATTGTCACTCTGTGAGCACTCCAGTTCATGCATGCTGAATTCTAACAAAGTAGGGGGGGGAAAAAAACATTGGCTAATTAAGATGAACTTTAAGGTGCAGCATCTAATTAATTTCATCTTTTTATGGAACACTTTCCAAATGAAGTAAACTTTAAAAGTTACATGGATCAACGCTTTGGGCTATTTGTTAGTAACTAAACAAACAATATATTTCTTAAAAGCTGCAGGTTACAAATCAAGATATTAGCATGAGTGCTACATTAATGAAGATGTTGGTTTGCTATTGCTAAGCACAACTGCTAGTTAAAATGACAAAAAACAAAAACAAACCTCAGTATTTCCTTACTGATATCACACCCAGATGTTGAGGGTAAAGCAAATCTATGCATGATTTTAACCAAGGAACAGACGCAGAAGTGACTGCAGTTTTTAACGTTCTACTTATTTGGGGGAAATATTGATTTTTTTACATTTGTATTTCAAGTCCTTGTCAAAAGGATATGTCAGTCTATTAAAATAAATAATCACAACAACAAAATCTTCAGGTAATTTAGCTTAATAGCTTGGTTTTTTCCTGTAGCAAAGCAATACATAGGCAAAGATTTACGGTGACCAGGTTTCAAAGCAGAAAAAAACTTGCATGTTGGGCTGGTCAAAAAATGCTTGATGACAGGGAAGCTGGTATAAATGTTTGTTGAAATTTCCAATGGCTCTGTGCATGCAAAGACACGGGGGACAGATTGTTGGGATCCAGGGAGATGTATTACGGTAGTCTTTTGGCAGCTAGGAAGGGGAAAAGAAAAGAGTCCCCACTTCTCCCTCTTCTCATCTACTGCACCAATCCCCTTTCCTTGTCCTTCTCTATAACCCTTTGTATTTCACTTTACGTATGGAGTGAGCAGGCCTGAGGATACGTATACAATGGCAATCAGCGGGAGGCCCCCACTGACTTCTGAGGTGCGTGTACACTCATCCAGCTCACCGTCACTCTGCTGGTTGGCTGCTCCACCAGGTGACCAGAGTCTGAATAGGTTTACAGATAAAAGGATGATGCTGTTCTGTGTAATGCTTAAGTTGTGCCAGGGCTGAGCCCTGGCACCTTTAGGCTTCTCAGTTTGGGCTTGCCGCATTAGTTATGAAAGTAAAAAGATTGCTTGAGCCCGGCACCTCTTTCATTACAAATTAAGCACTGCTGCTGCGTGACACTGATAGGGACCCTAGAAGAGTGACTTTCCCAGTTTGGGGAGCATATGGCCACTCTGTAACCACTTGATACCAGTAACAAAATTTTAAAATATCCTTAACTAGATTTTATTTTTTGTCAATAAGGGGCTCCATAGTCCAGCCTGATATGAAACACAGGTAAAAATCTGTGGGTTCAGCCCAGAGCAGATATCAAGCAGATGGGCCTTGTCCTGTGGCCAGATTCTAGAACCATGGAGTGAAACCCTGGACACACTGAGGTCAGTGGCAGGACTCTCACAGAATTCAAAAGAGATGGATTTAACCCATAGACTCTGCCCCATCACAGCCTTTGGGGAGTCCCCTTGCATGGCTAGTTTTTTTTTCCCTGATAGAAAATAGACTGTGCTAATAATGATCCAGCTTAATTCTGCTGGAGAATACTATAAAAATAATTTAAAAGATGTATTTATATTTAAAAAGAGACTAACTCTCGGGGTTAAAAAATCCCAAATTTAATGTCAGAAATGTCCATTGTACATAGCGTTCATACTGCATTGATACACATTCATGTTTTGGCTTTATCTAATAAGCTGGGATGCCTCACTTGCTGAATTCTTGTCCTCATCCTGCCCCCATTTTATTCTCTCCCCATCCCAGATGAAAAAGAAAGAAAGAAATGTTCTGCCAGTCAGTTTTTTAGGGCTTGTGGACATTACAAGGCCTTGCATGGAGAAGGCATTATATTTCTTGATCTGCAGCCAGATTCTTAATGAAATAGGAGGGCAGGAGGGAGGCTAATGTGATTCAGCATCTAAAAGCAAGCAGTTGCATCAATAATCTTTAGCACTGGCACTTGTGCTAAGACAGAGTTTAGAAGACAAGTTGTCACTGTGATTTGGGGGCCTTTCATTTATTCAATATAACTCCATTAGGTTTTGGAAGCATAAACAGGTAGTAGGGTTTTGTGAAAGTAATACTCTTAAACCAGCATATAATTAAAATTGAGCTCTTTGGAGAATAATTCTACTATATATTATTGGAGGTGACCTTTCTCTTATCAAACACCATTGAATATCACTATTTAACTTTCCCAGTTTCAATCTAGCCAATACAGCTATGAAGCAACAGATTGACGAACTAAGCACACACTTGTGCATTTTCTACCTTTAATTTTTCTCTGTGTTAACATCTTACTTTTCAGAGCCCACTCAGAGGCTAACTTCTGTTTCACTTCTTAGGGAAGTTTTTGATATTTTTAAGACAAAACTTCAGGGTAAGTTAAGTTAAAGGAAACCCTTTTTTTCCCCTCAGCTGGAATAGTATATAAAACTAAACATGATTGACCTGTAAGGCTAGGCTTTGCAAATCTGCCCATGCAATGTATTCAGAAATTCACCCCAGTGAAGAGGGTTAACATTAGAGCCTATGCACTACTTAATTCCCACTTCAACCCTCTATGGAGTGTAAGTGTATCTTATATTGTACACAGGGGGCTGTGTGGGACTTCTGCACAGGGGTGAATTTCACCCTCAAGGCTCAATCTGTTGAAGTGCTTAGTGCCCTGTCTTCTCATTGACACGAGTGGTGGCCAGCACCTTCTAGAAGGTGCTCTGCATCTAGCAGCCTCAGGCTTTCAATGCAGCACATAAACTACACACGGCAATAAAACAAAGGCAGAAAATCATGTAATACCCTAATACCATGCTTTCCAAATACCATGTATGAAATGAGATACTGTACCCAGCCTCCCCACCTCCACCCTCAGGTGGCATGAACATTGTGCAATGCCAGCGACACCCAAAAAGCCTCCTGTTCTTGCATGAGCTGTGATGTGAAAAGCCAGAATGTGAGACTGAAAATTAACTTAAGCAATACAAAGGTTATACTCATTAGACATGAAAAACCAAGACATCCCAGCAAAGACTGGAACATTATTGAACAAATGCAAAAAGCACATTTACCTTGATCAGATAGAAAATCCAGATGGAAGAAGTTAAAAGAAGAACCAGTGTGCTAGAGTTAAAGCACTATGAACCTTAGTCTCCCATTTAGTCTTAAGAATTAGTATAATGAGCTCTTAAATAATGACTTAAGGCACATGCTTCTTAAGGGTTTGCCGTTGAATGTGTACCTTAGTCCGAGAGAGATATTTCAATCCCCCACTACCCTCACCCGCCACAGACCACATAAAGGTTGTACTTTGGCAATGATAAACTTCATCTACAAAGCAAAAAAACCCAAAAAACAGAAAAAACCCTCCCTGTTTAACATTAACACCATTTTTCTGAAATGTTAACGATATTTCTTCCTTCTGGTGCACAAAAAAATGGGGACTATGACCAGCAAAAGCTGGGTCTGCAATACTGTTAATTTTCTTCTTTAATGTACATTCTTCATAAATACAGTGTCTTGTGTACCTGTCAGAGATCTGTTTATTAGTGTGTCCATTAAAATAACTGAATACATTTATCTGCTTCTGAGTAGTGAGAATAAAAATTTGCCTTGTGAAGTGGACTAAAGGAACATGAATTACTTTACAAGCCAGACAAGCAACACACTCAATTCCACCCTCTAAGTTGTCAGAGGCTCCATTTTTTATGACTTTCTGCATTTGTTACCACTAATGTGGTTTGAATTGTCTCCTTCCTGGTAACATAGAGTTGTTGTCCTGCTACTTGTCTGTGTCCTGCATTAATCTTCCTCAACCTCAAGTGATAAAATGGCCTCATCCTCAATAAATTAGTAAGCAATACTAATCTATGAGGGCAAATATTTTGGAGAGTCATTTTGACTTCCTAGTTACTGTCTTTCCCTCTTGTGTATTTCTGTTCTTTAACTGTACTTATTCATTTCAAGTGGTTTTAGGTTCAGTGACCTCTAGAAAATTCTGATCGTGTAAGGTAAAGAACACAATTTGAAAGAAGAGATCTTCAGGTTTTTTAGACCACAATGTAGTGCTCATGAACAGTGACAGTTAGCACTGGAAGCTGAAATCCTTCATTGGGCTTCAGAACAGGCACAAGGTAGGAATCATCAGGGCAAATTCTCCCCACTATCCCTACTGATGTGCTGCAACCCTGATCTGAAGGGAAAAGATGACCTCTAGTAGGGTGATCACATCTCCAAAAGAGAAAACGGGACACGTCCCTCAGTGGCTCACCCGAGGACCCTCCCCTGCTCAATGCTGTTGCCAGTCACTGGACCCCTGCAGGGGGGCCCCCCCACAGGAGGCTGTTGTCCCCCTCCCCCGGTATGCTGGAATGCTGCTTCCCCACTCTCCAGTCCTGGGGGGAGGGGGGGGAGTGGCGTCTCCGCTCTCCCCTCCACGTGTCCCTCCGCATGGCACCCCGTTTTTTTGACAAAAGTGATCACGCTGGCCAGAGTAAATGGGCCAAACCCCTCCTTTGGGAAAAAAAAAGTTGGGATGGCCGGGACAGGGCTTAAAAAAGGGACAGCGGGATGTAGGGCCACCCTACCTCTAGGAAGGAGTGAGTTGTTCAATCTCCCTGTTCATTAACCCTCACCCACACTATTCACAGCGTCAGCAATGATTCCAATTACGATGCAGGGGCAGACTTAGCCTGGGAAAAACTAGGGCCCCCAGCCGTGGAAAGCCCACCCAGAAAAGGGGCTGCCGTGGTGCAAGCTGCTTGCTCCGCTGGGGAGCCCGTATTAGTGAGAAATCACCTAAAGTGGCTGTGAAAACAGGCACGATCAGACTGGCTGGTAGATGCATTGATTCATTGGCTCCCTAGCAGTCTCCACAGGCAAGTCCTTTATTGACAGAATACAAATTTAGCCAGCTCCAGGCATCCAGGTACAACTGAGTGCATTTTTACTAGATTAAATAGACAGCAACTATGTTCAATTGAATAAAATGTGCTACATTTAGGCTACTTGTATTTGGATCTAAGTCGACGCCACAGCCTTAAAATAATACCTCATTCAATATCATCTTATATTTATATCTTTCAATTTGAGAGAACCCAAAGTGATTTACAGACTATATGTAATGGGAAAACTCACCCACTCATGCCTAAAAAGCAGCCACCAGGGATGAGGCGCGGAGTCATTCAGTGCCAGCAACACATGCTAGAGTCTTGAAATCACAGGAGGATTTTTCTTTAAATAGGCACAAGAAGCCCCATGTGACCTTCAGCTTCTGTGAGTGGAAGGTAGCAAAGCCTAGCAAATGAGGGCCAGAAGGATGCATCAAGGTGAGAATGCTACTCCCCTCCTTCCCTGTCATCCCGACCCTCAGGAGCCCCTTGCGGGGCTGACTTCAGCCTCTTCATTTCTGGGGAGGTGTTGGGGGGGCATTCATGTGTGTGACCTTGTTCCCCAGCTCCTCCTTCAAACTCCTGGGGCCAAGCAGTGTAAGCTGGGGTTCTCCTTCCACAGGTCAGAACTGAGGGTTCCTGGGACAGCTGACAGCAAAAGACAGGCGGTCATGTGCAGGGGCCCAAGAACGAATAGGGAAGTAACTCCACGGAGATTTGCGAGACTAAGCTTTGAACCCACTTGCATTTCAGTGTAGAGGCAAGAGGAAGCAAATCTTGTCTCCTCCAGCGGAAGATGAGAAGCAAACTCAAGCAGGCTGGATTCTCTAGTTGGCTTACACAATCCAGCTGCAAATGCCCAATAGAGAATTCCCATCAGAGGAGAACGTCCTCCTGGTGCATCTTCAGTACAACATACTCTGCATTTTTGCACTCCCTCACCTCCTGGCATAGGTGGTTTGACAGGACTGGGACAGGTTATGGCAGACTTTCTACTCAAAGTCAACAGTCCTACCTACTGATGCAACACCGCTTCCTGCGTTGCTTGGTTTTATCTTGGAAGTCCAGGTATGACAGCTGGCAGCCTGGAAATGCTGCAGCAAATTATATTGACCAATTAAGAACAGCTTATAAAACAGCATAACAAGTGCTAATGTGTATGAAAGTTAGTGTGCAAATGTCTACAGGAAAGCATCACACATAGAACAGAAATATCGACAGTATATTGCAAAGTGTCCCCAAACAAATCCTTTTCTCTCATGTTTAGCCCTCATTTAACAAAAACAAACAAAAACAAAAAACCCAATCCCTCCCCCCCCGACAAACCAAAAAGCAAAAGCAAAAACAAAACCAACCCCTCACCTCTTTCAAAACCTAATAGACAAAGCATCTACTAATTAAAGGATCTTAATTGCACAATTCAGGATCTGGGCTTAGCTTTCAACCCTTCTCCTCCTCCAAGTTAACGGATGACTATTACTATTAATTATTATTACTATTATTTTGTATTATCATAATGCCTAGGAGCCCCAGGCATGGACCACAGACTCAGTGTGCTAGGCACTGTACAAACACAGATCAAAGAGACAGTTCCTGCCCCAAAGATATTTGGCTCACAGGTTGCAGGTCCTTCTCTAATAATTAAATAAATTCCCACCCTGACCTATATTATGCCGCCTGTGCTATTTGCCACAATATGGGGGGAAAGAATAGAAGGTGCTGCTTAAACTCCACATAAAGCAAAATCTCTTTGGAGAAGGGAAAGGCTGCAGTAAAAGCAGTTCTAATGATTTGATCAGCAAAAACTATAAACGTGAAGTTTGGAGTTAATGAGATCTCTAGATCAAAAGTGTGAATGATTTCCCTCTCATTAGTGGTTTTTATCATCAGATGTTAGCATTGTTTGAATGAAATTCATTCAAAGACCTCAAATACAAGCAGTATTTTGTATAAGAAACCATGATTTGGGTCTATTAACAAACAGAACATCTTGCTAAATATTTCCTTTATGCACTATTCAATAATGATGTAAAGCTGGTGACTTTCTGCTGCTTCAGTGAAACAGCCTTCAGAAAGATCATTAAACTGCCTTTTTGTAAGACAAGCTAAACAGAATGACTGAAACGTCTGTTATAAGTTTGTGTGTGTATTCAACTCAATTAGGCTCTAGGATGCCAATGAAAGGCCTCTAAAGTAACACAGTTTCCCTCCATCCAGGCCATTTCAGATGGTTAACTTTATAAAGACGTGCTTGGGAAAATTACTTCAGATTCTGACTGAAACTTTTCAAGAAGAGTGTTACATCACAGAGTCAAGTATCTGACTGACACAGAGTGAGAATTCTCATAAAAATATCAAACAGCTGATCTCAATGGAGCCCAGCCAGAGTTGCTGCAAGAGGCATGTAGTTCATTGTGGAAGAAATCTCAGTACAAATGAATACACCGCAAATAATAGCAAACCCTCCTCCTCCACCCTCTCCTCTTGTTCAACTTCTCTGGAATTCATGCCTCTCCACAGGCTTCCCCCAGTCCTCCCTCCCCCCGGAGCCCTTTGTTGAAACCCTTGCCAGCTGGCTGCAACAAAACAAAGCATCTCTTCAGAAACAGCATCACTGCTGCTTTGAATGAGTTTCATGAGCCCTCGGTGACAGATGCCTCACAGACACACCATGCAGTGCAAAAGCACGCTGCCCAGTTCCAACCCCAGTTGACGCTTGTGGATTCCCAAGAACTGGTTGGCAAACGTGCCATTTTGCAATGGGTGTTTTGGTTAGATGCCTAGGACCCCTTTCTCTCTGCTGCAGACCTTGCCAAAGTTATCAGTGCCCATGACCTCCAGAATGAGTGATTGCGACGCGGTAGCTTTCAAGGCCATTCAGAAGCTACAGCAGCTGAGGCAGAATGCAGCTGCCTGCTTACTTAGCTGTGTTAGCTATTTGCAGCATTTTACACTGGTTCTCAGCAGACTGCACTGGCTTCCTATTTGCTGCTGGGTGCCACTGAGGTGTTGATGTTTATCTGCCTGCAAAGCCTACTCCTGGGGGCATTCTGTGCCAAAATATTAACAATTCTGCACCCAGAAGTTTAAAGTTCTGCAAAATTCTGCAAATTTTATTTGTCAAAATAACACCACATAGTCACGCCAGTTTCAATTATTTTGGTAATTTATTTCAAAATACCTATCAGCAAGTATGTCTGTAACAATATAGACACACACAAAAATTCCCCCCAGGAGAAGCGAGTTAAAGAAACCTCTATGACAACCCAGTTCCTCTTTCTCTGCCCCCCTTCCCTCCCCAAGAGCCTAGCCAGGGGCCCAGATACCTGCATCTCCCTACCCCATAGAGCCCAGTGCATTGCCCCACTTTTCTCAGATACCTGCACCCTCCCACAGCCAGGGGCGGCTCTAGACATTTCGCCGCCCCAAGCAGGGCGGCATGCCGCTGGGGGTGCTCTGCCGGTCGCCGGGAGGGCGACAGGCGGCTCCGGTGGACCTCCCACAGGCGTGCCTGTGGAGGGTCTGCTGGTCCCGCGGCTTTGGTGGACCTCCCGCAGGCACCGGACCAGCAGACCCGCCGCAGGCACACCTGCGAGAGGTCCACTGGAGCCGCCTGCCGCCCTCCCGGCGACCGGCAGAGCGCCCCCCGCGGCATGCCGCCCCAAGCACGCGCTTGGTGTGCTGGGGCCTGGAGCCGCCCCTGCCCACAGCCCAGCCCCGCAGAGCCCAGGCATCCAGAGGGAGAAACAGGCAGTCGCAGGCTGATGCTCAGTCCCAGGCTTTTACAGAGTTTCCTGCCTGCCGCTCTCTCCTTCTCTCAGGGCTTGCTGGGAACTGCAGCTGCCAGGAACCCTCTAACTCAGTGGTGGGCAACCTGTGGCCTGTCAGGGTAATCCGCTGGCAGGCCGCGAGACAGTTTGTTTACATTGACCGTCCGCAGGCACAGCCGCCCGCAGCTCCCAGCGGCCATGGTTCACCGTTCCTGGCCAATGGGAGCTGAGGGAAGTGGTGCAGGCTGTAGACACGTGCTGGCCATGGCTTCCTCCAGCTCCTATTGGCCGGGAACAGCAAACTGCAGCCACTGGGAGCTGCAGGTGGCCGTGCCTGCGGACGGTCAACGTAAACAAACTGTCTCGCAGCCCAACAACGGATTACCCTGACATGGTGCTGGTTTCCCACCACTGCTCTAACTCCCACCCCCTTCGCCCAGCAGCGTCTTCTGTGTCTCTGCCAGGTCCAGCTGCCCCTAGTGGCAGCTAGCAGCACTGCAGCCCATTTCTGTGGGGGAAAGGAAATTTTGCACGCCCAACGTTAATTTCTGCAAAATTCTGCATTGTGCAGCAGCACAGAATTCCCCCAGGAGTAAAAGCCTTATATGCTTTGGGTCTTCGTTGCCTAAAACACTGCCTCTCTCTCTCTATGCACCATTATGATAGTTGAGATTGTAGAGGCATTTTTTTGTTAACAAGCCCTACATTTAAATATTTGCAGGAAAGTGACAGGACATTTTCAGTGACTTTCGATCTCTAGAGCTTACTGGTCCAATAGAGCCAGCATTTCCTAATTTTAAGAAGTGCTCAGGTGCCAGTGATGGGCTCCATATAAAAAGCAAGATAGATAGATAGGAACACAGAGTAATACTCCTGTAACTTCTCAGGTTTCTGCCTGATTACCCTAGCAGGGAGTATACTGAGCTGTAGTTTGGGTTAAGGGTTGTCACCCAGCTGTACATATTGAGAGGGGGCATAATTTGAATCCCAAAACAACACAAAAACTTTCTTTAAAATGACCTGAAAGAAGCGTTGTGCTCATGGCATTGGGCTACTGGGAGCTGGACTTTACTTAAATTGTGAGCTCTTGGGGACAAGACCACCTTTTTGTTCTGTGCTTGGAACTGTACAAACACAATGGGGCTTTGGTTTATGGCGGTGGCTCCTGTTGCCACCGTAATACAAATCAATAATATCCTTGTGCCCCGGTGCCAAACAGATATTGTGAGACCCCAAGCACACAGGGAACACAAGGACATCCTTGCTGCACACTGGAAAAAACAAACACTCTGTCTCCCCTCAGCTGAAAAAATATAAAAGCCAAATTATTACAGTGGCTGCATAAGTGTTCGAGTTAAAGATTTACTGGCATTTATTTTCTTGTACAAAGGTCCAGCAGGCTGCTGGTGAACTGCTCACCTTCGGTGATTGTGAGGTACAGGTCTGAAGGTGCTTTCACCTCTCCAAGAACTGTACCAATAGTCTAGTCATCCCTGGCTTGTTGGTGAAATAACTGACTTGTTGCTAAATTATTTAAAAATTTGTTTGAGGTGATACAGACAATTTGATCTTCCACTCTGAAAGACAGCTCACAGCGAAACCATAAGTGGGGGAAAGTTTAAGTTATAGGGTAACATTTTCAAAAGCACCTACATGACTTAAGAGTCTAAGTCTCATTTTCAAAAGTGACTTAAAGCCAGAATTACAAAGGTATTTAGATGCTTAAAGTCTGCAGATAGGTGCCTAATCAGACTTACAATAGTGCCTAAGTAAGTTAGACACCTAGCTCACACAGAAAATTGTTCCATTAGAAAAATTTTGACCAGGCCTACTAAGCGTATCATTTCATGGTGGGGTTTTATATTGTTTTAATGTATTTTTAGAAATGGTTTTATTTTGTCATATAGCACCCAAAATGCCTGGGCAAGTTAAGGTACTTTAGAAATAAATGTATTAATTATTAGTAGTATTCAGAAATTTAAACAACACGTTCAATGGTTGAAGTGACCAATGAATGCTTGGTGGCTTTTTTTTAAATGGTAGTTCTAATACTGGTAATTCTGAATTTTATTATTATTCATTTATTTGTATTAATGGAGTTAGGCTCCTAAATTGCAATGTCATTTTTGAAAATTTTGTTCTCTATCTTTAAAATGGAAAAACACTCCAAAGCCGGTTACCTCTAACCCCTAGGACGTTTGAAATCTGATTTTACAGCTTGTGCCCATTTCCAGTTATACAAACATAATAGGAAAACAAATGCTACGTGAAAATGCAGCACCTGCTTCGCGAGAATTGCCATTACAGTATATGGCTAAAGCATGCTTTCAACATGTTTCTTTGGAGAAGTGCCTTTGAATCAGATCTTTATGAACAGTCAGACTAAGGCTGGTTCTTCAGACTAAAAGGTAAGCTGAATATTTTGTCCCCTTTGAGGCTCTTGCCAAGTTTCAACTGCCATTATTTAGCAAGTTCTTCAACTTAAAAAGTTACAATTTATTAACCTTCCTCGTGAAGCTGTCAGTTGTTGAGAAGTGGAAAACAGCCAGCTGATTAGTTTTGATGGTCTGCTGCATGGAGATCTAGTCTGTGTCACTAAAATGCCTGTTCATCCAATTAACCAAATTACCAAAGGGTAGGTACTCCCGCCAAGTGCAACACTCAGTGGACTGCAGCTACTAGGAGATCAATGCATTGGGGATGTGCCTCTACTAAAAATAGGGGATTATTTTGCAAAACAAAAGACTATGTGGCATTATCATGTATGTTTCCTATCTATCTATAACATGAGAACTGTGGGGAACGGGACCATCTTTCTTTATTTAGGCTTTGGTTCAGCAAAACACTTAGGCACATGATTAAATGTAAGCATGTGCTTAAGTCCATCCTTATTCAGCAAAGTACTTAATCATGTCATAATTGTATGCACACGTGAACACTGACTTAAAGTTAAATACATTAAGTAAATGCTTAAGTATTTTGGTGAAGAAGGACAGAATTAAGTGCATACCTAAAATTAAGCATCAGCTAAAGTGCTTTAAAAGCTCCTTAAGGAACAAAGGCTTTCTACCACCTGCGGATGGTGAGCCAAACTCTCTACGTATTACAGTTATCACACAAGCGGGCCAATGGGCTGCTACAGAAAAGGTTTATTGTGAGTCTGGTTGCTTTAAACATACTTTCCTGAGATTCTAGTAAACTTCATCCTATTAGGACACACTGTAGCTGAAGTCCCATGATCATGGAGGCGAATACTATGGGGCAATATACTGGGCTCCAACAGGTCACCATGTCAACCAACTTCTAACAGCACTATGTTAAAGAACACTAGTCAACCTTTAATCACACCAGCAGGGTCTACACAGACCAATTAATGTGCAACACATTAGTGAGCTTTAGAAGTCATGCCCTCGGAGGCCACATTACTGCTTTTTGTAGATAAGCCCTTAGATACGGGTAACCTTTTTCTGGTGTTTATTAGATAAACAGATTTCATTTCCTTTTATCGAGGGTGTTTTAGAGGTCAAAACCTAAAATCAGAAGCTCTAAGAATGGCTAAGAAATATGAAAAGCTCAATATTGGCCTGATCCAATGCCCATAAACTCAACAAGAGTCTTTCTACCGATTCAACAGGCTTCGGATCAGACCCTCTCTGCCAAATCCAAAGTCTTTTTTTTCAGACAAAACTCCACTGATTTCCAAGTTTAGCCAGAATAAAAACTGAATAAATACTACAGAATTTGGCCTTAAAATTCAATTCTTTGAGATCAGGCTCACTCTGTGAAAATTCAGGCACCTGGACTGACAATCCATCTGTTTTGTCCAATTTCACCAACACTCCCATTGTTTATTCAGCTCCCTGAATTTTGTGAACAATGTTGTGATATGCCGTGCACAGAGCCCCGGACTTAGTTAAAACGGCTGCCAACTCAGTGCAAATCTCTCTGGGCATGTTTGTATGCATTATAAAAAGGCAACAAATATGTTTTGTGAGAGACATAATATTTTAAAGATCTACATCATTTTCTACATGTGAATTTTGTTTTCATATTGGTCTAGATAAACCAATTATATGTAGCAATTGTGTCAATATTATGTACACAGGTATCATCATAAGCTGCAAATAATATGTATGAAATCGGCAACGACTGTTCAGATTAGCAGCCTATTTCTGATCTATCTTCTTTAAAATGTGACTGCACCAGCACTAACATTTTATCATATGTTTTCCTTTTTACCTAAGTGTTCTTTAAAAATGTCAAATTTACCTTCATTGTCCAAAAAAAATCAAAATATGTTTCATGTTATGTTTTTCTCTTGAATGGGTTTTTGTCATAATATAAAATGCCATTTTGAAGGTGTGACACACACACAACAAAAGGGGAAAGATCTGGTACCTTAATGGCAGGCTTCTCAAAGCCCTGCTTGTACTCTGAGTGAGCAGCTCTTAAATGTTTGAAATAAGGTTTCTCTGCAAAGTCTCTACATCTGGCTTATCTCCTTTATTAATCAAAGTGGTAAACATGCTTAACTAAATAACAATGTCCCATAAAGACTTCAGTCAGACTGTACTTCCATTAGGTGATCCTACAGTATTCTACTAGGCAACCGGACTGTGGTTAACGAGGGAGTCCATTGTCTGTTCATAATTGACATGTTATAAAGGGCAGACATGTCCTCGGACATTGAATTCCCGCTATTGCTTGCAATTTCCTGGCATTTTCAAGGGCAATGTGAGTCTACCTCTTAAAGAGACAGTACCTCTTTTGGAGGAATTGTTTGAAGTGAACATTCCTAACTATGTGCAAACAGTCTATCCCTAATCTATTAAAAAACAGACTTCTATTGTAGGAATAGTTGTATTGTTTGGGAATACAAAATCTTTGGATGTGAAGCCTTAGCCGTGAGTATTTCTCTTTTAAATACATACACAACACAGAAGATGGGTCTATACCAATATAACATACCTGGAAGTCTGAAAACCACCGAACTTCAGAGAAGAGAAGTAGAAATCCAAAGTTGTACAGATGTTTGCAAATGGCCTAACGGGCCAAATCTCAGCTCCAGACATCACAGAACTCCAGGATGTTCATATTCTGTGGCTGCAGTTCACCTTTAATATACAGAACCACCATGTCTGGTACAAAATATAAGTTTTCTAATGTCCTTGGGTTTTGTGTGGTCCTAGATGAAAATGGTTTTACCGACCCTTGACCACGTTGTTTAACTGCATTAAAGCCAGTGCTCTGAACTGCAGATTGGCAACATGCTGCTCTATATTATATTGTTGTTAAACCCGTATCCCGCCTTGTATACATCAAGGGTTTCTACTAACCTCAATTATTAAATTTATTCATCTCCAATGTTCTGCCACTTATCACAATTCATCACAGTCATGCACCAAATTCCAGCTAATGGCCCCAAATCAGTTTTCCCTGAATATCCTTATGAACTAATTTTGGCTTGCGTAAATGAAAAGCAAATGTTGGTGAAAAGCAAATGCCAAAGGCTTGTGAATAAGGTGGATCTAAATATGGTTTCCAATTTGCCAAAAATCTTTATAGAATTTTTTTCTGCTTCTTCCAATCTCTAAATACATTTGTTTTCTTAGCATCAGATCTTTTACATGTCACTAAATGGTTTGGTTTTAATAGTTTTTTATTTATTTAAATAATGCCAGTGCTTTAAACATTCGGAAAAGGGCACTTCCACATCAGAATTACATTATCATTACTCTTTGGATGAATTCCAAAAATTAAATAAAATCTGGAAATCAAAGATGCTTAAAGTAGATCTATAAAAGTACAGTCTCCTCCTGCTGCACCTGCGTAATCCCCAGTAACATGCATGAGAGTTATTCATATATCTCAAGGAAAGAACAGACCCACAATCCAAAGCTGGTGGCTCATGGGAGCCAGGACACCTGGATTCTGCCCATGACTCTCCCACTGAGTCACTTAATTTCTCTATACCTCAGTTTAAATATCTGCAAAATGGATTTAATATCTATGTACTTTATAATGATATTGCAGGATTCAATTAATATCTGTAAGGTACAAAGCTGTACTTACAGGGTGGAGGGGAAGGGAGAGGGGTGGAGGGATTGTTTTACCCATGTCTGCTACACTGTTTGACACAGGGTGCTAGATGTTATTACCGAGGGGTATCACTTATTTTCCCTCATAGCTACTTGCAAAATTCAAGTAATATTTTTGTTTTATTGAAAAGAAAAGAAAAGACCTGGCTAACTCATGACCTGAGGAACTCAAAATAAATTATTGATCTGAGTCTGTTGCCATTAAGGGTCAACGGGAGTGTTGCCATTGACTTCAATAGGATCACAAGCTCAGCTTGCATTTCAGCAGCAGATCTGAAGGAGCACCTTACCCATCCAAACTGTAACTAAAAGATACTTATTATTGAAAGTGCTGTAGTGAGGGTGTAAGTTGTTAGGACACAGAGGAAAAGGAGAAGGGAGAGACCCCCTTAGAAATCAGAGGATAATGAAAGCATGCCACAAGGAACTCTCTGCTTGTGCACACTGATGACATGCTACACGGAAGTTGTGTACTCGCATTCCTCTAAGGGTGAAAGATGGAACAACAAAAGGAGAACTGCTTTGTGTGGTTGCTTTTTTGTATTCAGCACGTGCTGGTAGTACACATGGAGCGAAGAAAGCTGAAATACTGTGGGAGGCACACTATGCATGAGAGTCCCATGCTGACAATGTGTGTGACTGATGGTAGTAAAGTTTCACATTCTATCTTTCTTCACAAGTGAGTATTTCATCTATTCCCAGCAAAGTGCAAAGCTCCCTTTGTCTTGTACCTGAACACAAAGGATTTAACCAAAAAGAGAGTTCATATAACACCGAAAATACTGTGTAATGAAAAAACAAGCAAAGCAGAGCAACCAGCCCACCCCTTAAAAAAGCAGGTGCCCTGAAAATTGTTGAAAAAGTGAAATATTTTTGATTAATACAAAAAAGAAAGTGAATTATCATTCAGGAGACCTTTGGATGGAAATCCCTGCAAGATGAAGCATTACTTTTCAACATGACGGAAGTGAAGATTCCATGATGAAGTCTGTAATTTTGGGACCACGTCTATTTCTGCAAGAACTTGCTCACACTGTAAAAACAGAGGGAGACGCTTGTCTGCTGATGGAAAAATGTGGGGTTTTGGTTCTTGTCCTTTGCTGACACATCTCCCAACACTTTACACCTTTGAGAAAAGTTCATGCACTTTCTACACACACTCACACACACACACAGGGCATGCAAAACAAACGCTGTGGTTAAAGCCTCGGAGAGATGGATGGTTCCAGCAGGGCTCAAAGAGAGAAAAAAACTTGTAGTCAGCTCTGCTTCTTTTCAGCTAAATTTTATAATTTTGTTTTTAAAAATTACTGCGCTGACTTAATTGGGAGCAAGAAAAAAAACAGACTGTACCCAAAGTTTCCTCTCCACTTCTCGTGACAATCACTCCATTGCATATGGCACTTGGGGAATGGAAATCTGTTGGCCTGTCTGTTCTGCACGCAGGTGGACAAACATATAGAAAGGAGACCGAATGCAATTTGCTGTTTCAGAAAAAAGCGAGGTCTGCAAATGAAGTGAAATTGCTGATCTCAAACAAGAGGGAGTCTCGCCCCACCCCCACACATATACACACCTCCCTTCCAGTTTTTAATTAAGAAATGAAGCAAAATACAATATTTTTTTATATTGTCCTTTCAAGGAGATCTCTATTTGCATAGACTGATCCCCCTTCCTTTGCACAGCACTAACATTAGTGTGACCTTTTCCTGCTAATTGGAAAATCTTATGGAAATAAAGCCTGTCAGAAAATGAGAAGTGTCTCCCCTTTAGCTGGCCAAACGACCTCAGAGGGGGAAAAGAAGTTCTGAATTTCTGTTCCTTCTGCATACACTGCAAAATCTTTATTACTTCGGAGAGCCTTGAAACTCAGTAATGCCCCTCCAGTGCAAAGAGAAGTAAATAAATTTCTTCTTATGACCACTTTGGAGAAACACACAACCAGATTTACTCAGCAGGGATAGATACTGGACAAGATAATGAAGAGAGAATAAGAATATGATAGGGGTTTACAGCCTCTTCTGTCTCTTTAAAGTGTTTTAATCCTTCAGAAACAGGATATCGGGTCCATTTCCTTAAAGATACAGTATCCCTTCTGGGACGAGTAATGTTATAAAAAGCTAAGATGTAACATCTATCTCACAATATTGATTGGCACTTTAGTGTGATAAAAGGGGTTGAATCTGAAGGGGAAAAGAGGAAAAAGGTAAACTGGGATTACTCTTTGAAGAACTGAGAAAGTCCCTATTATACCAGGTCAAACTTTCTAAATATTTCCTACCTAGTATCGAACCCAAATGTCATTTCAGTGATTGTCCAGGTGATTTCCTTGGATTTCTAAAGACAATACATGCACATGCATGTCATTATCATCATTAGGAAATGGGAATGATTATGATTTCATCCCCAGCACACGGCTCTGTGCTTTCATTCTGTGGTCAAGCTGAGGAAAAGGGCAGGTGTCCCAATCTAGAGACACAGCTTCTGTTATAACAGGAAAGGCAAACAAAATTTCAAATGATTGTCCGGTTCAGAGGTGATTATAAAATGCCTTTTCTAGGCAGCATCACTTGGCTTGTGGGAGAGCTTTTAAAGAAAATACTTGGAACTGTCATCTTATGGATAGATGCTCTGCAGTCAGTCCTAAATTACTCAGAGTTAAAGTAACACAGGGGCCAATCCTACAAACACTTACTCATGTGAGTGTTTCTTTCTTGTAATAGCCTCATTTAAGCTTATGGGTCTAGCTGCATGAGTTTGTAGGACTGGGCCTGTATTTACCATGAAATTAACATTATACTGGCAATTGAATAAACATAGTTTGTAGAATCTGGCATGAGTTCAATATGTAAAAATGGAGCCAGTGTTACCAGCTATATAGGCTAATGAAAGAAATAGGATTCTTAAGATGAATATTTGTCTAATATATTTCACCTTTGTGTCGAACGGTCTGTGAAAGAGGAGAGAACAAGACCCCATCCACTTTAGCATCAGGACTGCTGGTTTCAAACATGTTTCAGCCAGCAGCATTCTTTAAACATGCTTTCCCTAACCAGTGTGGACAGGATTTTTCTTCTTAGGACATGCTTGTCAAGCTGTGCTGTATATTACACCTCCCTAGCTAATAGCATGACATTATAATAGTATTCAGGCCACAATAACACCTAGCCACAATGAGGCACTGCTCAAACCCTGCTAGCAACAGCTGCCTTTAAGCAATATGGGGCCTGTTCTCAAGATCAAGTTTTTCCCGTTGACTTCAGCATGCATTGGAACAGGTCCTCTGTCAACTATAGAGTTCCTGGCAGAGGGATTACTGTTTAAAAGGAGCAGGCCACCCATCTCTGCATAACTAAAATAATGTCTCCATACTGCCCTACGTTTCTGGTTCTGCAGGAACTATTCTTGGCATCTTTTTTATCAATTTCTCTCTGTGTGCTCTGGACACTTTGATGACATCAGCGGAAACATGCTCCATTCTGGGAACACTGATTATTAGTTAAATAATGATTCAGGGAAGCAGCCCACATATTTGTGTTTGGTGCAGCCCGCCAAAATATCTACTATCGTTTTAGGGCCTGATCCAAAGCCCACTGAAGGCAATGGGAACCTTCAGGAATCATAACATTCAAAAACCAGTGGGAGAACACTTCAACCTCTCTAACCACTCAGTGACAGACTTGAAGGTGGCAATTTTGCAACAAAAAAACTTCAAAAACAGACTCCAAAGAGAAACTGCTGAACTTGAATTAATATGCAAACTAGATACTATTAAATGTGGCCTAAACAAAGACTGGGAATGGTTGGGTCATTACACCAATTGAATCTATTTCCCTATGTTAAGTTCTCCTCACACCTTCTATGGGCCATCTTAATTATCACTTCAAAAAGTTTTTTTCCTCCTGCTAACGATAGCTCATCTCAATTGATTAGACTCTGCCTGTTGGTATGCATACTTCCACCTTTTCATGTTCTCTGTATGTATAAATATCCCCTGTCTGTGTGTTCCATTCTATGCATCCGAAGAAGTGAGCTGCAGCTCACGAAAGCTCATGCTAAAATAAATTTGTTAGTCTTTAAGGTGCCACAAGTACTCCTGTTTTTTTTCTGGATCAGACTCTCAATGGGGAATAAAATGACAGACTTTAATACATGCATATATGTTGAATCTCAATGTTATTTCCAACCTGATTACATGACTTTTAGCAAAGCTTAAAATATGGACTCAAGTAACTATGGACATACGGCTCTTTTGAAATGAGTGCCACACAGTGCTATCCAGTCCCTATATGAATACGCACTTAATATAAGTACATGTTGAATATGAAATCACCCTATTTAAATTTTAGGGTCAAATTAACATTGGGAGCGGAAACAACAATATAACACTGCATTCCTGGTATTAACTAATAACCACATTGCAGAATGAGTAATTTTGGATGGAGTGCTGCTGGCTACTAGCAAACAATGGCAGAGGAGGGTTGGCTGAGAGTCAAGGACGATTGCACAGGAAAGTTTTGGCAGCTGGAGGGGAATGGGACAGAAAAAGGGTGCCCAGTTCTGAGCCAAACCACACTCCCTCTCTTTCCCCATCACTCACTGGTTCTGACTCTGTGGCTTGATGACCCTGGGAATTGCTCACTGGGAGGCCTGCAGAGTTTTAAACAAAGTGTCACAAAACTTTGATATACACCTACTTGGACAGGTTGTGGGAGTGGGGACGTTCCCATTTATCAGGGACACAGTCACCCTACGCATGCAAACTATATACTTGCCCTCAGGGCCCCAACTTTAGTGATTTTTATAGTAGTCAAATTATTCCAATCTTGACTTTAAAGAACCTTTCAGTCAAGGGTAGTTAATATCCTTTAAGTCATTGACCTTAGGTCTGAGATCAAGAGGTTAATTTATCAATAAAAGCACACAGGCTCACAACCAAAAGATGTTTGATGGTACATTTCAAAGCACTCGTGGAAGAGAACTGTTTCACCAGTGCACAAGTTATGGCATGGCTACTAACCTAGTAGCACACACATTGGTGTCCTGCTTTGAGAGGTGCACAGGGCATAACCGATTCTCTATGGGTTTGATCCTGCAAGGTGCTGAGTAATATCTGGAAGTGGACCAAACCCTCAACTCTCCTTGAGATCAATGGAAGCTGAGGGTGCTCAGTCCCTACTGAAGTTACTTATCACCTTGTAGGATCAAGCTCTATATGCAACTGGCACCATGGATGGGTGGGGAATGATTAGAAAGGAGCACAAACTATGCAGGTTGGATCCGGATTCCTCAAATTCTGAGCATGTTTGAATTAAGTGTTCTGGTTCAGCCCAGGATAATGATAAAGACTAGCCACAAAGTCCATATCCAAATCTTAGCCACCTCTACAGGGAAGAGGGTCACAGCCAGGATGCTGTTTTCCCCCCCAACTCGAACAGGCCTTGCAATTACTACATGAAATGTGTGTTCAAAACAGAGTTTTGTAAAGAGACCCTCACTCCCCTAAAAGCAGCTTTGTTACCTAATTCTCAAAAGCAGAACTTGGCTTAATAATAAGAGATTGCTCCTGTTTTTCTCCTGTCTCTTGATAAGATTATTTCCCAAAAAATGATTTCAACACTTGAAAAATAACCCATTTGCCACAAGTTTAACACAAAGCCTATCTTCTTTGAAGGGTGCTTATTCAAACGCATGAGTGCTTTGGCAAGGACAGGCGCAGTTTTCCAAATATTTCACAATGTTCAGAAATAGAAAAGTTGCACACATGACAGTCAACAACACAAAGGCATCAATCAGTGCACCACTTGGCATGGCTCAGTGCTCCATTCTTGAGCTGAATTTTGAAAATGGGGAGAAAAAAAGCTAATTTGGGGAAATTTCTGCTGGCTTCAAAATGCAGAAATGTCAACAGGAATCATGAGGTGACACCCAGGCCTGGTCTACACTGAGAAGCGATGTTGGCACAGCTACATCGGTCAGGGGTATGAAAAAACCACACTCCTGACTGACGTACCTATGCCAACAAAACCCTCAGTGTAGACACACCTATGTGGATTGAAGAAGGCTTCCAGAAATGTAGCTAACTTTGTTTGGAGCGGTTGGTGTTCCTACAGCGACAGAGAAACCCTGTCTGTAGGTGTAGACTGCGTCTATGCTACAGGGCTATGTTGACATCGCTATTCCAGTATCGTCTCTGTAATGTGTGCATACCCTCAGTAGGCTGACTTCTGCTCTGATTCTAGGTGGGGGGGAATACACAAATTAATTATATGACTAACTGTGCCTCATTTTCTGTTCTTGAATAGTCTGCAAGAAAATTGAGAATCCCCAAATGTATTCGGTATATAAAGATATTCGCCACGTAATATCCATGAATAAAGCTTGGTTTGCAGCTTGTTTGCAAGTAGTTTGTTTTTGCTAGTCAAGACTGAGCTGTTTGGAATGGACATTTAGGCCTATGATACGTTCTGTTCTCTGACTGGAACTCACAGAATGTCATTGTTTATCTTGTAAAATTCATTGCTTTGGTACTGCCAGCAAAATCATTTGCCAGAATATTTATGGAAAGCAAGTGTGAAAGGGGTATGAACACAAATGGAGTGAAATGAATTTGTTTAAAATATAAATGGCTTTTCTTTTGAGAGAGGGAGGCGGCAGGGTTTGCCCAGACTTGACCATGATATTCAAAACCAGGAGCCTAAAGTTAGGCTCCTAAATCTTTATTTAGGCTCCTAAATTTGGCCTGATTTTCAGAAAGGTGGCGCATCCATTGATTTAAATGGGAGCTGCTGGGTGCTCAGTGCTTTTGAAAATTGGGCCACATCTTTTAGACCCTAAATATGGACTTATCAGGCTAATTTTCAATGGGGTTGCACAGAATGCAAGTCAGAGCAGAATTTCTGTCACCTGTA
Organism: Mauremys reevesii; assembly: GCF_016161935.1. NCBI lineage: Eukaryota > Metazoa > Chordata > Testudines > Geoemydidae > Mauremys > Mauremys reevesii. The sequence goes on from NC_052638.1 coordinate 32,687,505, forward strand.
GGTAGCACTTATTTCAAGTCAACTATGACCTCATTTTTAATCTAGATTGGCATCGGGTCTCATGTTTATTAATGGGAGCTATGTGGCCAAGCCATCCTCACAGTGCTTTAAAAATGTAAGGTCTGACCTTGTGATTGATCTTGGAGATCTCTCTGCAACACCCTAAAGAGTGCGACTGCTGTTTAGAAAGGTGGGGAAGGGGACATGATAACTTCTGCACAAACGCCACTATTTATTATGCTAACATGTCCTTAGTGTCTGATTACATTCTGTTAAGATCACCAAAGGAGGACCTGTTTCTCTCCCCAACAGGGCTATGTAAGCCCCCAATGCAGTCTTTAAAGTAGGCTGTGGAGTAGTAGGCATTCCAATCGGCAAATTAAATAATAAATAAATAAGCCACCTTCTTTCTGAGACCAGATTCCCTTGGAAGAAGCAGAGAAAGAATCCATTCTGTTAAATACAGTCTATGTAGTTTCTACATTAAATAAACAGAATATATTGACTTTACAAAAGGACATAGATTATTGGGGATGCCTGCAATTTTATAGGACTGACTGATGTTTTGCATAAACACTGGCTTAGGAGATGAACGAACAAACAAACAACAAAAACAGTTTCTATTAGCGGAGACTGGCAGCTGCATTGCAATTGCCTGCCTGTTCAATGCTTCAACTACTCTTTGCTGTTGCAGCCTGGCGGGACCCTTTTGGACAGAGTACAAAAAAGTGCAGCAGTGTCTGTTTGACACCACATGAGGGAATGTGAATTGTCAATTTGTTGACAGTGTCATGTTGCCACTACCAGCTTTCTCTTGGTTATTTGGAAGGAACTCAAGTCAGTCTGTTTCCCAGGCTAAGCTTCCTCACGTTACAGCCCCTGCACACCCAGAAAAGTCAGACACAATCAGCGCTGGCTTTGCTTTTTAACAGCTATTTGTTTTAAAAATATGAGCGCTGTTAAAGCTGGAAACACTGGGGGAAACCTACCACAAGAGCAAGCTCCCTTTCTAACACCCCCCCCCACAGACACACACATTAAATAAAGTCATGAAAGGCCTAGGACAGCTTAATGTTTTGATAGTTTTATGCTTGCTCCCACTATTACAGTGTCAAAGCAGAATCAGTCATATTTTAAACTGACAAGACTGTGAAAATATACTGCATTTTGCCCTTCCAGCGGCAGGAGCCCATTGCACTCACGGATTATTTTTATTTTCATGAGGATAATTTGTTAGTCACAATTCCACTCCCAGCTCAGTGGCCCACCTAGGTTTCAAGTGGCAATTAAGGCATATATTGGTTTAAAAACAAAAAATTGCTCTCCTTGTAGCCACCTTTGGCTAGCTGCATCATTACAGATCGAGTCCAGATTTTGACCTGGCAAACAGACCTGCTTATTAAAATTGTGTTGAAAGTCAGGCTCTCCCATTGATTCCTCAATGCCTCTCTTCTGTAGCAACTTCAAGGCTGCTTCAATGGGACCAGGGGGAAGGACCTCGATAGTAGCAGCAGTACTGCTGCTGGATGTGATCACAAAGAGGGAGCAATAAGTGCCTCCATGTTTGCAGGGCTGAAAAACTCTAGAGATCAATCTACTCAAAACTTTACCTTCCCAACTCAGGAAGAAGAAAATACGCTCGTCATTTTTTGAGCTGCACAGTCTGAAACAACAGACACTGCATAACACAGATTGCCCAAAACCTGTTCTAATGTTTAGGGCTGTTTATTTAAAGTGCTTGCTGTGAATGTATGAGTGTCTCTAGAAGGGATGGAAAAGCTCATTTAGAAAAATGTAGAACCTGCTAAAAATCATGGATATAGATATAGGATGTCTAAATCATGCTCAAAATCATTGGCTCAACATATAGAATAGAATCTAGACCCATTTAAAAAAACATGGAGTCTTGCTATAGAATGGTTCTAGAACCCATTCAAGCTAATTGATTCTAGATATAGAATGGATTCTAGATTTAAAATAGGATGAAAAAAAATGCACCAGACCCATTTGGTTCTGGAAAACTGATTTCTTGACAGCTGCGTTGGCTCATTTTATATTATTCCCCATTGGATCCCACAAGTAGGGTGAAAATTACTCTCCAAGAAAAGATTCTCTCATGCACATAACAGATGGTCATTTAGAGCCCAATTTTACTACTTTTACTCATGCTGATTACTACTAACTCACACAAGAGTCTTCTTTGAGTTCAATAGAACTACTTGGGTAAAAAATTATACAGTATGAGTAAGGGTGACAGAATCAGGCCCTTAAAAATTCATGATACATTCCATTACATATATGTTGAAAGGGAAAAAGGTATAAACTGAGAGGAAGTTTTATGAAATCGAAGACATTAAAATGAAAAATTGTATGTGTTAATTGTGCAATCCAAAGTACTCTCAGACTCTCTCATCCCTAGAGATCAATTCTGATCTCATGGGTGTAAATCAGAAGAACCTGTATTTAAGTCAGCGGTGTTATACTAGTGTAAAAGACAGTGTAAATCCTCAGGTTCCAGGGAGGTGAAACCTGCTTAAGATTACTGGGAGTATCCAAAGCATTGTATTGTTCAAGTTATTCAACTGCATGAATTCTGCTGATGGAGCTGCACGAATAGAACCCCATTCGCGCCCCTAAGAATGCACCCCACTTAAATTCCACTTTAAACCAGCAGCCCCTTACCAAACAGACATATATCAAGCTGATGGAACATCTTTGTAAGGATCTGCTCTACACCTTGTAGACTGAAAGAATAAATCATTTTAATAAGCTCCTAGGTCTTCCTGCTGATGCAGATTGAAGCAATATTATAGAAATGTGTGTAGTTGTCAGTAAATTAGCAGGAACAAATAGAAAATGCCAAGAGGCCTCATTTGTGAAATGGAAACAATTCATGCAATTTGGGGTGTTACAAGATTTTTGCAAGGACAACGAGGCTGAATTTCTGTCACCCCGAGCCATGCAGTATTCAGGGCTTTTCTGTCGTTATTTTAAAGTAAGGCCTGCTACATCGTGTGTTCATTCAGTGTGTGTCTGGATATTCACAGTAAACTGTTTAATGAATAACGTTATCACTTCTAAGAAGCATGGCTATAGAGTGGGCAGAGCCTTCAGACTTACACGAGCAAAACTCCAGATGATAAGGGTGGACCAGAGAGGTCACTGTAAATTCAAGTATGTTAGGAAACAAAAGAATTTGAAGGCTCTTGGGTACAGTCTAGATCTTGTCACCGGTGCCCTTTCCAAGCAGCACAATCATGCTTGTGACAAAATTCCCACCAGGGCTATTCCTTATAGCAGAGTATCTGGGAATAAAGCCTACAACATCATGTGCTGTTTTCAAGGCTACTATTTTCTGGGACTGGAGAGGCAGCAGTGGGTCCATGGTTTGGCTAATGTGGTGATTGTCTGTCCTTATCATGCAGTATTGCAGGAAACAACATTGCCAGGTGTTTGCACCACGAGTATTTTAAGCATATTGATGAGTGCTGGTTAATTTGATGCTGGATCAACTCCTTTATACACTGCTGGTATAAATCAGGCCCCTGTGTGAATTTGTGGGTGTTTCCACATATAATATATATACTTAAATATGATGATTCATGAGCATTATAGGTCAAATTTCCAAACGATGTCAGTTTGTGTATCCAACTTTTGCAAGCACAGTCAGTTCAGGTGTAAAGTGGGTGTGAACAACTGGGCAGTTTGATGACCATCTGCCCAATTTGCACATGCAACTGCTATTCAACTGTGTATTCATTTTTGTGGGTGCACTTTGATGTACATATAAAAATAGCCTGAAGGTTGAACCTGGTGGGCAAGATTCTGCTCTTTAGTTACATCAGTGTAGTTCAGAAGTTACTTCACTGACTTTAGTGTACATTTATGAATACCTTTTAAAATGCAGTTTTCTCACATTAGTGAACAGCAAAGTGTGTGGATTTTTAAAAATTAATTCAAATTTCAAATCAAAGATCTGAAGCTTAGACATCTCTTTCTCTTCTCTAAACAATTCTTCAGTGAGACATGCTGTAGCAGGATCTGTCCCTATAGCCCTAGAGCGTTATTGCAGTATAATATATACAACAGTAGTTCTCAACCAGGGGCCCGGGGCCCCCTAGGGGGCAGTGAGCAGGTTTCACAGGGTTCGCCAAGTAGGGCCAGCATTAGACTCACTGGGGCCCTCGGCAGAAAGCCCAAGTCCCGTTGCATGGGGCTGAAGCCCAGGGCACTGACCCCGCCATCTGGGGCTGAAGCCGAAGCCTGAGCAATGTGGCTTCACGGGGGCTCCTATGCCATGGAGTCCCAGGCAGTTGCCCTGCTTGCTACCCCCTAACACCGGCCCTGACTTTTATATGCACAAAAACAGTTACTGTGGCACACCTGGGCCGTGGAGTTTTTATAGCATGTTGTGGGGGGGGGGGGGCTCAGAAAGAAAAAGGTTGAGAACCCCTAATATACAAGGCCCTCTCTATCACAATAGATCAGAAGATTGTGCCCATTTATAGCTTTGAATTGTATAAAGACTTTGCTGTTCTGAAAGAAATTTGGAGTCTGAATAACTCAAAATGTTTCTGCACGTCTCTATGAAAATGAAAGCAGCTTCCACACACAGATTTCAAAGTTCACATGGTCCTAACATTTAAGTCTCTCTCTACAGGAAATAAAAAAATCCCTGCTGATGGAGACTAGGACAAAAGTAAATGCAATGTCACAATCTCCAGCATCTAGATTTTGTTATGCAGGAGCTGCCTGTCCGGTATAGTTTGTACAAACGATCACTGTTCCACTCCATTAACTCCTCATTAGAATAGCATACTGCACCTTAAAAGTAGCTTAAACTTAAATTACCACTATCCAAGCAAAAGAAATAAAAAATAGTACATCAGGACCTTATCAGGAAGGACCCAGTGCATGTCACATAAGAGGCTAGCCTGCAAGCTTTAAGCCACAGCTTCTCAGAAGATCGTTGTAAACTAGGATGCCGAGGCTTTAATAATTTACAGTTTCCTTTTTGAGGTCTGATGATGCTAAAATAAGGTGTTGAAGTTTGATTAGTAATAAGAACATAGCAGCTTAACCTCTAACATTTAGCCCTCTCCTCTGGATCGAATTACTGATCTTTATCTTGTTGAGCTGTGCTAGCAGTTGGCTTGGGAACATTACACGTTTCTAAAAGCTGTCAATCTTTGTCAGTGTCTTTGCACAATGGATTGGAATAGCTATTTTTAAAGGACTATGTCACCTTTATATAGGGATGCTGATTTTATAGTATATTGAGGTTTTTAAAAAAAAAACCCATATTGGCTCATGTATGAGGTTGCTTATGAGTTAAAAGTGTACACTGGACCAAGAATAGCTTCTCTTTATTATTATTATTATTATTTCTGGTGAATGGGTGGAAAATGACTGATGGAAATGAAAGCAGTAAATCAAAGATATCTCACCTAATAGCAACTGCTTTCTAAAAACAGCCAACCATAGCAAACATGACATTGAATAAACTACCTTTAGTACCCTAAAAGACTGGGCACATTTAAAACTATTCTGCTTTTCACAACTGACATTTACATTATCTCGTCAGTGTGTTGATGTTCTGGATTTGTGGATGTCAAGGGGTGAATTAATTTTTCCATGGATTTCTTCAGTCAGATATCCTCCTATGATTTCTACAGTGACATATTTCCCTGATACTGTATTACCAATATGAGCTCCTTTTCCTATTTTACGGAGCTCAAACAGTGTTACATGGAAATAGAAGCAGCATGTATCTGTATCAGAAGGAAGAAAGAAATAGCAACTTCGGTTTACACACAGTAGCACTGAATTGGTGTCATCATATTAAAACAAAGGGCTAATTTTTCAGAAAGGGTCTCTCTTTTTGCAGTCACAAAACCTGCATTTATATTTTTGCATTCATCACTGAATTGTGTCTATAAATCTCAGTTCTTGCTCTAGCTACTTGATTTCCAGTACAAATCAGCTAGCTACAAAGCACTCTGATTTGCCCCTGCAATGCACGCTGTGGGTGCATAGGGCATCCTCAAATAATATTTAGTCCTGCCATGAGTGCAGGGGTCTGGACTAGATGACCACTCGAGGTCCCTTTCACTCCTACGATTCTATGAAAACAGGAGACAGGGCATCAGTCCTTTTAAAAGTGTCCCCCTGTCTACTGGGAAAGTGTCCACCTGTCTATTGAATTTTCAGCTCATCCTTATCTTTTCAGCGGGCCTGATTATGTCTTGATTTCAAGAGGAGTTTCAACTACGCAAGGAATAATGGTTTGGGCCTTGTAAGTCATATATGGATTCTTGTTAGTGTTACTATCTGTACTTTGTATGGAATCTAGATGTTGGGACTCTGCACCTTTCCAGTGAAATTCCCTTCAGAGTAACATTGTTACTATCCACTCTTAGGGCTAGAATCTATTCTCAGTTATATACTCGTAACTGTTGCGTTGTACAGTACTTTTTAGCTTTTAATATGTCCTAGCACCAATACTAGAAAGGAAGAGGAAAAAAATATGTTTTCAAGTGAACTTTAAAGGCCAAATTCTGCTCTGGGTTGCACAGTGGGGTTAACCTGGAATAACTCCATTCATGTCCATTGGGCCAGATCTTTAGCTGGTGTAAATCAGACCATGGAGGATCTGGGCCTCATTAACTTCCATGGAGTCACTCCAGACTTACATTTGGCCTTTGAAGTTCATTTGAGAATATATTTTCTCTTTTTCTGTTGTTGCTGCTATTGTATATGCTTACACTGAAAAGCACTTTACAACTCAATAGTCATAGAAAAACAGGATTAAATGTTTGTATAGTAACAGTACTACAGCACCTTTCATCCCAAAGTAGCCTAAAACCCTCTATGAATTTAACAAACTGATATACACATACTATATATAAGGATAATTTCACCCACACTGAAAAGCAGGCCAACACTGAGTGAAATGCAGTGACTTTTTCACAGCAGGTAGGGCATTAATGTAATTGACATGCACTGCATTACAGGTTAGACAGGCACAACGCAAGAGAACAATCTCACCTTTTAAAAAAAGAGCCGCTTTTCAAGTGAATAGCTAGTTCAAACTAAATATCATCATAATCCTGTATTACTGTGTATAAATTCCCAAAATACACACAGGCAATCCTACCCAGAAGGCACCCAACCCTAACATTGGCAAACACTTCATGCTGAGATGGAAGGAGAAATCCAGGGGGTCAGAGAAAGTCAGACTTTATCCTTTAAAGAGACAGTCAGTCCAGAGAGAGAGAGAAAGTGTGAGTGATCATCCCCCCAAGGAAATTTACCATGACCCCACGCAAGAAGCAATGCAGATCTATTAGAGTTGCTGTAGTCGCAATTAAGATTTTCGCTGGGACAATCTCACTGTCAGGTGACCTACCTCCCCTATAATCCTTATGGCACTGACTGCACAAGACTCACCACTTTTCTTGTCAGTCTTCTTCCCCCTGCTTTACAAGTACTTGTCTCTTCATTAATGGATTGCCATAGGTGGTCCTTGAGAGGGATACTCACTTTCCTAGCTATTTCAACACCACCGCAAAATACAAACAAAACAAAATAAAAACCCTCACTCTACAACAGTTGCAGAAATGCACCTTGGGAGGATTGCACTATGTCCTCAGAAGAACCATCACACTTCTTACAATCACATTTCCCCACCTGCTTCTGTGACATGCCGGCAATTCACCTGGGTGTCGTGTGGAACAATTCCAGGTACAGCGATTGCTTCAGAAAGTCTGTCTCTTTCCCCCTCCCCTCCCCTGCTTTAACAGTGCTTTCTTTTAGCAATGCAGACACAAAGAAACTTAGCTAGGTAAACAAAAAAAGCACAAAGGAAAATATTCTCAGCAGGTCTTGAGCCAGCCAGATAAAAAATGTTTCATAGTACAGTCCAGCCTAACATTAATCCACCAAAACACACTGGTGGAAGTGGAAATCAAAGGGCCACTGAACACTCAATTTTCCCAGTGTGTCACAATTACAGACACACCTGTGCTAAACACCTTTGTGGTAGCCTAGCCCACGGTGAAAATGAAGAATTCCAAAGCTCTTAGCAGGGCTCTTCCCTTATCTGTGGCATGATGATCTAGTGGATGGAGCATTTGACCAAACTATACAGGGACGATTTTTCAAATCCTTTCAAAGGATTTGTCTGTCTGTTTTTTACAATGCTGTCAAGGAAGACGTTAGCTGTAGCTATAATAAAGGTTGGCTAAGGAGGTAGGGATGAACTCCAGATCTGGATTAGATTTATTAGGGTTGGAGCGTGAGGCTGAAACATGGCTAAAATTTCATTTTCAGTGGTGCCACCACCTTGGGAAGGGGGAGGCAGAGTGTGTGTGCGTGGGGAAATTATACAAGATCACAGCTCATCTCCTGTGACTTCTGCCATCTTGAGTGGCAGAATCATTCTCATGAGCTTTCAGCCACATCTGAACTGGAACCAGAAAATAAGCCCCTACTGGGGTGGAACTGGCCTGGAACAAAACTGCAGTGGGAAGTTGTGCTCCAGCAATTTGAATCCAAACCATCTGGACACATCTAGGTTCTGATTTTGGCCCAGCTATAATCTTTATGCCTGAATTTATAATGAACACCTATAAAAATGGCTGGATGGAATAAACAAGTATTAGGAGAAAGCTCCATTTCATTCAAAATAGCCACCATTATGATTAATTAGAGTTATTTATTTGTGTTCCCATGATACCTAGGACCAGAATCCCACAACCACAAACCAACGAGACAGTATCTGCCAGAAAGAGCTTGCAATCCATTTTGTTCTTCCTTTATCTTTTCAATTGCTTTCACCCTTCTCCGCCTTCCGGAGCTAGCCTCAGAAAGAGGTCCTTAACTAAGCCAACCCAGGATCTTGAGTTACCTCCACTTTTTACAACTTTGCTGAAAGTCAAAGAGTCCCGTGGCACCTTATAGAGTAGACTAACAGATATATTGGAGCATAAGCTTTTGCGGGTGAATACCCACTTCGTCAGATGAATGAACTTTGCTGAACTAGCTTAGCCCACTGCTAATTTCCATCTGAAATCCCAGAGTGTGATGGGATCATGATTCGGTGTAGTAATGGTGGCTCCATTTTTATTTAACGACCCAGCTTCATTTAAATGCAAAAGTATCAATGGAGACAAAATTAGGTCCCAGAGAAGGAATTTTGCTTGCTTTGTTGTTCTCCGGAAAGACTAAGCACTGTGATATCATGGCATCGACTGCCAAGACGACAACTAGATTGACTAGTAAATATGTATTTTAGTGGAGCTCAGCAGAACAGTGTATGTTGTAACATAAGTCATTCCATTAGTAAGACAGAGGTACTTGAGAATGTTATATTATCTTTATTCCTTCTGGAAGGACTTCACTACCATTACTTAAAAAAAAAAAGAAGAAGAAGTGGTTCGGAGATTGTAAATACATTTAAGTAACTCTGATGAAACAATAGGATCTGACTAAAATGTGGGGTGTTTATCTCATCTGTCAGTCTGATATGGGATAAAAGCCACAGCAGCAAGGACAAACTGAAAAAACACCTCTTGCTGATCTCCCCCTCCTTTGGAGATGCCGGTTCTGCTTACAATGCAACACCAGCTGTATTATTATTTTTTTTTAAGTCCTGAAATGTTGATTACAGCAGATGACTCTGACCAGCTATCTGATATTAAGAAATATATTTCACAGGAAGGGAAATTCAGCAAAAGCTGGGAGTTGGTATTGTCAGCCAGCCCAATCACTCCAAAAAGCATGAATCAGATCCCTACTTCCCCAAGGCAAGAAATTGGATTAAAAATCATAAGAATCATAATAATGTTTAGTTCTTTTTTGGGGGCGGGGCGGACGGACGTTTTTGAGCCTGTACCTTGCCCTCACTGAATGCTTTCGGGCTTTTCTTTACATATGTGAGGACTAGAAACTTAAGGCTTGTCTATATGGTAGGATAATGAGCTCTTTGGGGGTGTGATTTCTAAAGCGCACTAACATGTTGCACATGAATTGGTCCATGCACCCATTGCTGGTACACTTTAACTTAGTGCTGTTTGAAATCTTAAAGCGCACTAGGGAACCTTTAGTGAGCACCAGCAGGGTCTATATGGACCAATTAATGCACAGCGCCCCCACCTCCCCACCCAAGCTCATTACCCCACCATGTAGACAAGCCCCTACTTTTTCTTTTTAAATGGAAGCTTTAAAAAAAAAAGCCAGTAAAAATCACAAGAGCGGTTCAAACATCCAGCGATGACCCTGACTCTCTGGGCTACATTATCATCACTTGCGTTACTGACATCCACTGACAATGGCATAATTGTGACTCAGCTTGCAGAAAAGTGCTGATAATATTGGCTATTGATTCATTAGCTGAATATGTGGTGTCTGAACACCATTAGGAAGTGAGTCTTGTCTTTCTTACCCTACGGAGGTACTGTACAACAACTGCCTTATCTAGCACGTTCATATCTAGAAGCCTCTTGCTATTTACTATGGCAGCAACTTTCATCCCAGCCAGCTGTGTTAGAAAAGCAAAGATGAAATACAGTATGTTATAGAATGATCATGGATTTTCTTCTCTCCAAAGCACACATACATACTGTACCCCCAAAACATGAGTTAGAATTATGCACAAGCACAAAGGAAGAGCAAACTCTTTAGTTATCTATTGCTCATATTGTGCCTATGGAATATGTAAGACAGTGTAACTAACAGCATGTGTTACTAATACCCACCCACCGCCAGCAGCACATTTCATCTGGGTATGTCCAAGTGCCTAGTAATAATAAACACTGATAGCATTATCTTTCATCCATAGGATGTCAGAGTGTTTTTGTTACAATATTAATGTAACTTTTCAATCACAGCACCCATGAACAGAAGCAAAATACAGGACTTACTCCGTCCACCACTTCACTAAAGTCACCCTTGGGGCAGAGTTCAACTGTAAGTTCACAGTGCACAGAAACATTATACTACCATTTAAGGAAGTGAGAAAGAATACTGTATCCAACTGGAGTACTTTACAAAGCAGAATGCAATTACCCAAGTAGAATTTATCACACATTCTGTGGACCTGACCCAGCAAAATACTTAAACATGCTTAACTTTAAGCATCTGCTTTAGACCATCCATGTTCAGCAAAGGACTTACACACCTGCTTAAGTCCCACTGAAGTAATGGGACCACTCACGTGCATAAATTTAAGTATATGCTTTGCTGAATCAGAGCCTAGTTTATTAATATCCTTACATGGACAAAAATATGTCATGACATTTGTCATGACTGCTAGTGGTCAGGAGAACCATGACTTTGTCTCTTATCCAAAGGCAACACTGCCAACATCCAAGGCCCCTTTATACCACGCTGGGGCACTGACTTCGCCTAGATTCAGAGGGAGGAGGGTCACATGCTGAATCATAAACGCCCTCTTCAGCAACTGAGGTTCCTAGGAGTCCTTCTATCCAAAAATTGACCCAGCCCAACCCTGCTTAACCTGTTAGAACTGATGGAATCACAGCACCAGGTAGTACAGATACAGGTCATAGTTAAGCAAAAGTTTGGACTTTGGCCAGGTAACTAGAGTTCAGCTGTAAGAATGAGAAAACTGCCCAGGGATGGTAATAAGCACCAGGAAGCCAGGACCTTAATCTTTCTATCTCTTCTGAATGATGGAGATTGGCCAACATACTGACATATAGATGACTGCAAGTATATTTTCTCTTCTTCCATTTTAAGCAATACATGCAACCACTCCTTCTCTGTCACCCTTTTCTTTGTGTCCGATATTTTTGCATATTAATATTACTAATAAACTGCATAACATTATTTGGAAAAGGTTAAAATAGTTAAAACATTAATAAAATGAATTGCATAAACAGCTAGACGCATATTGCTTTGAGCAATATTAATAACCAGTTAATTTATCTGGATGGGAAGGTCTTCGGATTCATCAGAAGTAGTGCACCTAAATTTCTGCGTAGTGAAAATGAGTAATACTGTACAAACCTCTACTTAATTCACTGAAGTGCTTTATTATATGTACAGAGAATTGGTACCAAGATGTCATGTTCTCGTAATGAACACAATAAAGAATGAATGGTAATCACAGTACCTATAAAATGTAAATGTTAGCAAGGTATTATATACAGATTAATGTACAGATTTCTATTGACAGTATATACTGCAAGCTCTCTTTTGTTCGACAACAATATCTCAACTGCATAAGATAACGCTCTGTGTATAACATCCTATTTATGACACTCATTGCTTTGCATGATGTAAAATGGATGGCTCCTGTAGGCTGTGTGTGTGAGAGGGGAGGGAGACAGGCCTTTCAGAGAGATGCAGGAGATTTTTCAAATTAATTAAAAAAGTTAAATGGTTCTCCTGTTAATAGATAATCCTATCACCTTTTGGCACTGGCATGACAATAGGTATTCTCTAGGGCCTCAGATACACACGGGCATATTCCCACTGAGTTCAGTTAGATCTGCAGCAGTGTGTCTGAGGCCAGAAGTGAAATGCAGGATTGTATCTAAATAAGCAACTGTCAGGAATTTAATGGCAGTCTTTTGTTGGGGATAAGGAGTGGTTTTCTCCAAGTAAACAGATTTATTCACGGTAAGAACTAAACAAATAACTGACAAGGAAGATTTTTTTTTAATAATAGATAATCCAAACAAAAGAAATATGCCTACAGAATAGCTACTCTGAGTGTAATGCCTATCATTAACCATTATGTCTGTTCTGAGACCAGATCTACAAAAGCCAAAGTTTCTTAAAAGCATGTTAAAATATTAATAGATATCTGAAACAGTTTTCTTGCATGGACTGCCAGTCTTATGGAAGATTACATCACACTGGAAATAACGAGAAGGGTAGGGAAATAAATGCCTAGACAGCGGTGACCTGCTATATGGGAAGAAGTATCACAAACATCTAGTGGGAGATAACACAAGATTTAACACTCTATCTGGCAGCAAGTCCAATGTAGATTGGCATTACTGGGGAAGCTGTCTGTAAATTTTGCAACATCCCACAAACTCACTTTGTAAATATAAGCAATCACGCTCTAAGACAGAGAGAGTTACAGATAGGGTACACATATTAGCACAACGATGTTCAGAGCCTCACTTAGGTGCAGAGGGATAGTGTCACAGTATTTTTCCATAATTAAAACTAATTCTTTCTGATGTTTAGCTCCACCACCACCAATCTGGAAGCTTTAAAGCAAAGTCAGTCCCCCCCAATTATCCTTCCTTCATTACACGCGCATGCTGGTTTGTTTTTGTGCAGTTCATGAGTGCTAGGCTGCTAGCATAAATTTTTCAGTTGGGCAGAAAGATCGTGGAAGGGAGGGGAGACAACACATTAAAAATTACACAGATCATAATGAAGTATAATGTGATACTGGGTCTGATCCCACTTCCATTGGCATCAGCAGAAGGTTTGCCACTTACTTCGAAGGGAACAAGCTTGGGACCACTGGCAAATTTTGGAAAGTGTCCTGCAAACCTTTATTCACAGGGAGCCTGATCCAAAGCCCACTGACATGAATGGCAAGACTCCTGTTGCTTATTGAAGCCGCTCAGGCTCAGATTTAGCAATTTTTCCTCTCTCTCTCTCTCGCTCTCAAATTCTAAGCTTTAATGAATAATGACATGCTTCTGCTCCCACTGATGTCAAGGGGGTTTGATATTTCAGTTGGAGCAAGACCTGTCTCTATGGCCAGGTCCTCACTGGGGAGATTTACCCAGCAATCCTAACTAGCTTTACAATTGGTTCTGCAAACCAATTTGAAATGAAAGTGGGCCCGTAGCATAGACCAGGCTCCAGGCATTCACTATTTTGAAAACAGTCGGTTAAGGGCACCTAGAAGATGGGCTGCTCTCCAGTTCCAGCTGGCTTTAAAAACTGGGTTAGCGGATTTTAAAGCTGGTTGGAATTTTGAGAGCATTTTTCCAATGTACATCTGGGCCTAAGTTTCTTGTCGTTTTGTGTTGCAAAGATGTGGCTCACTATGGATCTAGCCATGGGGCTGCCCTTTGAACCCAGTTTTGCAGACAAGTGTCTCTGTCTGAACAACAGCAGCAGCCAAGGTGAGCACTAACCTCTCCTTACCCCTACTCAGCTCAATTCAAAGTGAACTGCAATGCCTAATCAGCACCTCTGACACGGGATTATTACCAAGGGAAAATTATTTCTTTTCCCATCCTTCTTCTTGGTCAAGATGCTACTTTTTCTTGTAAATCCTATTTAAATAAAACGAGGCCAAAGTGATTGCAATTCATCCTGTTGCACAGATAGGGAAACTGAGGCACAGAGCAGGTAAGTGAGTTGCCCAAGAACACAAAGCAAGCCCATGGCAGAGCCAGAAATCGAACCCAGGTATCCTGAATGCAAATGCTCTGACCCAACAACAGGAACACACAACTTCTATTTCCCCAAATATCACCTTTGAGCTCTCCTGAATGAAACGGGCTGATAGACTGGTCTGTGTCGTTGATATGGGCACAGCAATAGAAGAACTGACAGCATACATACAAGTGCCTACCTTGGGCTTTATTATTTACTTCCTGGCTTTTCCAGGGTGCTCATCTGAGTGCCTCTTAATAATTTTCTTCTTCTGGGTCAAAGTGCTAAGCCCTAGCAATTGCCATGTAAGTGTTATTTTATCATAGCCGGAGATTTAAGCAAAATACATACATACATTAAAAAAAATCAGTAATAAGATTCCCTAGTGACAGTTTAAACAATTCCAAGGCCATATGTGCTATATGGAACAATCTGCCTTCAACTGTAACTTCACTTCTAGACCTGGTAAATGGAGGGTGACCTGTTAGCTCGTGTCAGGGGGGATGGGACACGTAGTCCAGTGGAAAGCCTTGTTAAAAGTTTATGCTCCAGCGTCAGTTAACATTTAATTCCTTTCATGTAGCCTTTCTGGCTAGCAAGAATTTCAAGAAGTGGGCTCTTTCTAAAATGAAGTCCCAATATGTATTCAGCTGGTGCAAACTCACATAGCTCATTGACTTTAATGGAGCTAGCTGATTCACTCCAGCTGAGGATCTGCAACAGAATTAGCTTGTGGGCCAGTGCACCTTTCAAGTGCAAATATTCCAAGCTGGACTTCTGACATACATGTGCTATTTGAGCAGGGAGATTAAGATGTTCCTCTGACTGGCCTCCATCAAAGTCAAGTGATGCAGACAATAACACTTATTTATCTACTTCATGAGCATGTTGTGAGGATTGATTTTTTTTTAATGTCTTGCAAGTATTTTGAAGATGGAAAGTGTTGTATAAAAGCTAAACGTGATCACTTCATTCACCAAACTGCAACTGGAGATCAACAGCAGGAAGGATTCATTTACCTTTGTGCTGTATGTATAGGCTATGTATGAACCATGTGATTTCCTATTGACAGTTTAGCCTTCCTTATAGGGCTCATATTTCCTGTAAAGGGCTTTGACTAATGGTGGTTTTGACAAGAGTCACATCATGTGCTTCTGTGTGAGCGAACAAGTTAAGGTCAGTAAGTCAGACGGTCAGTCTGGAGAGCAGATCCATACTCCTAATCTTTAAGGCTGATATAAACCAGAGCTAAGTGTGTTTGTGATTTGGAGGTTACTCTGGGTAAATAACATTGGAGAGAAGTGAACTCTTGAGAGAGAAGGACTGGAAATAAAGTATCCTGGTAATAAAGAGTCCTAAGAGATTGATCATCAGATTTTTTTTCCCCAGTATTTCTTTGGGGGCTAACGAATCTTTAAACAAGCCTGTATTTCATCTCTTAATTCATACAGATGTTTATGCTAATTGAAGTTGCAGGAGTCCTGGAGATTTTAAAGGGCACCTCTCTCTCTTTCATTCTTACTCCCTCCCACCCCTTAAATAAGAAGAGCGAAGATGAATAGGTTACTAATATGAACCACTATATGAAAGATTCATCCTCCAAATCTTTTCTTGCCTACCCTGTGAAAAGCCTGCAATCAAAGCATAAGAGTCTACTGCCTAAGAGGAAATATCTTTCCAGTTCAGCTTGTTATTCAAACACAAAGTGGATAAGCTGTGTTTGAACTTTGAAACACCTGAACCTGAACTAAGCTTAGTAACTTGCAAAGAGCTTGGAATTTACTAGCTTAATTCACATTTGGCTCAGCTATACATTTCCCAGTGAAGCTGTCAAATATGGTATGACACAATCTAATCTGAGAGACAAGGTGAGTGAGGTAATATCTTTTATTGGACCAAATTATGTTGGTGAAAGAGGCGCAAGCCTTCGAGCTCCACCGAGTCTTTTTCACCAACAGAAGTTGATCCAGTAAAAGATTTTATCTCACCCATCTTGTCTCTCTCATATTCTGGGACCAACATGGCTACAACATGGCAAACTTGCTTGCTCCCCTGCCTCTTCCACTTTATTCCACATATGAAGAAACACCTTTAGTCACAGATTTTAACTGTAGTGACATCTTCCAATAATTCAAAACATATATAACTCTTCCTGAATCCAATTAAAACAACCACAGGCAATTCCAATAGCCGTGCCATCATTTTGTCACCGTTAAACGTTGTATCTCATTGCCTGATAAGTAGCGAAAGGAGGGTCCGCTGAGATGTTATATATCACAGTTTCCCTCTTATAATAAAGTGTGAATCCTGTTCAACTTCTCATTTTTGTCATTACTATTGATCAGCTGTGGGAAAAGATTCATTACTTTTAATTTGCCTTTCTTCTCCCTTGCCCCTTGTCATTTGCACAACAGCGGTCCCTATCCCGTGTGTTGTTAAAGCCCTTAACAGTAATCAGTATGAACTGAAGTGATACCTGCTGGCAAATGGACTGAGGAAATCAGATTCCTTTGTGGCACTTGCCCTTGTCCAGTGGGCTCTGTGGAGAGCCCTCTTTGGGGCTTGGATCTTCCCTGGCCTTAAGAAGTCAATAGTTTGCTTTTCACACATATAGCTATTCTGTCGTCCTAGTGCCCTCTAGGCTAAAGAGACCCAAAGAGAAGATCACCAGCGGCTGAATCACCAGATCATGGGTTTCTTGGGCACTTCCCCATGCAACTATGTGCCAATACTTGGCTTGGGAGATCAGAAAAGATCACAGCTCAAGGTAGTATGGCTTCATACTCAGACAGGGGCTGCTCCCCGCTTCCCCCGAATCCTTCTGAATGGGACATAGGCAAAGCTCCCCTGGTGCACATCAGCTGAGCATTACTGGGGAAAGAGATTAGAATTACAAAGAGTGGATGAAATGATGCTCAAAGCCTCTGAGGAAATGATGAAACAAAAGATTAAAATTAATTCAGTGGACCATAACTACAGGGCAGAGATTAAATACTATGGGCCTGATTCCATTTGACCTTTGTATGGGTGCACAGTAGAGCCTGCCTCTTTAAAGATCCTGTATAAAGGTCAGGCAGAATGTTCATCCCTGTGCTCAGGTGCCTAAGACATGTACGTAAGCACCCAATTTAGAAAACTGAGCTCAGCATGGGTACGTCGACACTGCAAAAATAAAAAAAGGAGTAGTGTGTTGCAGAGCCTGAGTCAGCTGACTTGGACACATGCTACAGGCCTAAAAACAACAGTGTAGACATTCCCGCTCAGGCTGGAGCCTTAGCTCTGAGACCCACTCACGCTTAAGAACATAAGACTGGCCCTACTGGGTCAGACCAAAGGTCCATCCAGCCCAGTATCCTGTCTTCTGACAGTGGCCAATGCCAGGTGCCCCAGAGGGAATGAACAGAACAGGTAATCATCAAGTGATCCATCCCCTGCTATTTTTAGTCCCACATTGCAAGCCCCTACCCCCAAAACCCGATTCAGCTGATTAATGCTCTGAGACTCGCTGTTGCGGGTGGTTTTTTCTGCAGTGTAGACATACCCTATTACCACTGTACGTTGGCTCTAGCTATCCAGCCATCCAACTGTCCAGGCTCTTCTACTGAGGCTTGTAACTGTGGTACATGAGGACATCTACTGTAGCATTTATAGCACAGTATAGGCACATCATTTAACACCGTCAAATTGTATAGTAGAATCCAGTTTCTGTAAGGGACAAATTATGTTAAAGCAAAACCTCCCCATTCCTTGGGCAGTTTGAACCCAGGAATCATTGCTGCTCAACTGCTTATTTCTGCAGCGGCTCATGTCTAATTGTTGAATGATTCTTGAGTACTGAGCTTACAGGGAAAGGAATGCTGCATGAGAAATAGAAATGTTTTTCCCCTTTAACGGCAACCGCTAACTGCAGATGTATAATTTATTAATAAAGTGCTTCTCATCCAAGGGAGGTTAATCCAACCTATTGAGGCTCTCAAAAGGAAGAGCTCCCTGAACCAGAGGCAATTCCATGCACAGGCACCACTTGTATAAAGAATCACACAATATTATTTTATACTGCCAGCTTCCGAAGGCTGAGCACTTTTTCCCATTAGACTAACAAATCATAGCAATTGTGGTCAGTAATGTGGAGGTTTCTCTGCAGAGCATTTGCCCCCTGGGAGGAAGGAAATCAGAGGGGTGTTAAAGCAACGTTGTGCCTTCCACTTGGTGTGCTGAGTTGCTTGATAAAGGTTAGCTAAGAGAAGCCCTAAACCTGCCATTACCGCCACTAGTGGGCATTGCTGTGAATGCTAGCATGGCTAACCCTTTCCAAAGGACAGAAAGGCCAAGGGAAAGCTGAAGAGAATGATTCAGTACTTGGGGATTTTATACTTGCTAGCGCTGTGAGTGTGTGCTGTGTGCATGTACATCTATTTGTACACCATATGTACTGCATGCAAATGATGGTAACAAATTCGAGGGTAAAAAGAATAGTGTATTGTATGTAGATACATGGGGTTTGGAAGTTAACTGCAATTATAAATTAGAGACAGGTTCAATTTCAAATCACTGCAACATTCAGGTTTGTTGGGGTTCTGGTTTAGTTCCATCTCTATGCAAAAGTGACATTACAAAACAAGAATGAATCGATAATATTATTGAATTGCTGCAAGTAGTTAGAAAAGAAGGCCATTTGAAATGACACTGATATATAAATGAACTAGGTGCCTTTGTTCAGGAGATTTTCATTATGTTCTTCACTACGTGTTTCCACAGTGGGATATAAACGAAGGTTGGTAAACTTTTTTTTGTTGTTGTTAAATACACTGAATATGTAAGAAAAAATGCCTGATATGGAGCCATTTCATTCTCGTGTAAATGCCACACAGTCTGAACATGTAAATATATTATTATGTCCTGATATAATACATATTTATCAGAGTTGTTCTGAGCTCTCAGGTAAAGAAATATGCATTGTACAACCATCTGTGAAAATTCTCTTACTTTACTTAGCCATTATATGGTGTCTCAAAGCAACATTCAAACACATAAGGTTTTTGTTAAATAGCCAGTTCTGGTCAAATACATTTCTCAACAGCATATCCTATTACCAAATAAATCCTTCCCACAGCAAAACAGGTAGAACATATATATTTAAGGAGATAAGGAAATGCACAGTTAAAATTGTCTAAATATATGCACAGCATGTTCAACGTCTACTTAAACTTGAATGTGTGTTTACCTGCTAGTTGTCAGAACTGCTGATGGCACAAGGCTGGTCAGTATAGTTGATAATATGCATTTTAATTAAATTTAGCATTAAAAATAAGGAATCTAGATCAAAAATTATACATAAATAATGTTAGTAGTAGACAAACTGACAAAAGCAAGGAACCAGATATCCAGGCCTAAACATTTTAGAATTAATCTAACTCAGTCAACAATATTTTAAATTTGATTATGATTATTAATTATTTATATTACAGCTGCACCTATTTGAGATTGGGCCTCATTGCGCTAGGTGATGTACGAAGACACAGTAAGAGTCAGTCTCTGCCTCACAGAGCTTACAGTCTGGTAGACAAAACATACAAAGGGGGAGCAAGGAAATATCATCTCCTTTTTACAGATAGGGAACTGAGGCACACAGAGAGATTATGGCAAAATCTGCACTTATGGCAGCTCACAGAGTACAGGTACTACACGTGTTGCCAGTGAAAGGCAGGCTGCGTCCACACTTCTCACTGCCGCGTATAGCTGCATCCTGTGGTAGAAGACTCCAGCAACACGAAACAGCCAGGAAAGGCTCCAACAGTTCCCGCCGTTGGATCCTTTCACTGCAGTGAAGAAAGGCTCCTGCAGCAAGACACTACACTGCTACAAATAGCAGTGTAGACATGGGAGGCCTGGCTTGGGCATGCAGAGAGCTGCACAGGGTACATACCGTGGTGATTCAGGTGTGTAGGGCACTACCTGCCAAAGCCAGGCCTCCCTGTCTATTGTTATTTATACCCATGCTAGGCAAGTGTGCAGTGTCTGTACACTGCAGGCCGCCATAAGTATAAGTATACCTAAGTGACCCACACAAGATCCTGCAGGAAGTCTGAAGAAGAGCCAGGAATTTAATTTTTATCTCCTGAATCCCAATCTAGTGCCTTTGCTACAAGACCATCACTCTTCACCAATAATTTATAATCTCTTTTGGGTCATTGAATCCAATAGAAAAATTCCCCACTGACTTCAACAAGAACAAATCTAGAAGTCCAGTCCTTACCCCACTGCCATGGAAAGGAATTTAGCCATTACATTTAATGGTAGCAAATTTGGGCTCTTCACTGCTTTCTGTTCTCCTTTCCCCTCCGCACCACTACTTCTGCGCATCAGGAAGAATTCTGTCAAACAACAGATAATGTTCATTTCAAATCCTAGTTCTTGTTGCCTGAATTGGTACTCGTACATCAGCTTTCAGTGTTATTTATTTTGTCCAACTTTTTTGTCCCTAAAGTTCCAGGACTAAAAACTACGTTTTGGCACTGAAAATGTAGAAAACGGAATAAAATGCCTCGTTCAACACCCTCTGTTACCATTTTTTAAAAACTGAACATAAAGGAAAGAAATTTTTAAACCAAGTGTCCAAACATTGTGGTAAAATTGTCAGTGTATGAGAATTTTAATGGACTGGGAATTTGAATGTCTGTATTTGAAAGCCTAGTTTATTTTGACAATATTGCTTTTCGCCATAGTTACCCCTGACCTCCTGCATTACTCTCAGTGGATTATTTTTTCACTGAGGGAGATGCTTAAACATGGACTAGAGTAGATAAGTGATATGGTCAAATCACTACTGGCAAACCCTGGAATTACTGACCACTTTAATAGCTCCTGCTGACCTCCAAATGAAACTTCACCTTTGGTTATTAACATGTCTCTCTACTTTTATGATTTTTTGGAACATAATTTGTCACAGTTTTTATCTGCACAGAGCAAGCGTTAGGCTTTTAAAATCGTGAGTTATCTTTTTTACAACTGCTAACAATTACACATCACAGAACAGACCAGTCTGAAAACCAATTATGAAAAGACCTGCATGGAAAAGTGTAGTCAATGTTGAAGTTTGAATTATAGATTTCTGAACTATAACCATGTAACAGCCAGCATTCAGGAACTGGAAATGGGAAACTGAACTTTGAAATGGCTTGTATGATCTACAAGATAAGATAAGGGGGTAGAAATTAATTGCCCTTGTTTCGTATTAAAATCTGATAAAGAGACCCGCAGCATAGTTCAAGATTAGAACAAACTGTAGTGGTGTATCGTCCATCACAAATCAGTGTTTGTAATCTCACAGCCATGCAGCTTTCTCATATTACACCTGGTGCTCTATGTTAACACAGCAGTGCTTTGGCATAGAATATATAGAATCATAGAATATCAGGGTTGGAAGGGACCTCAGGAAATCATCTAGTCCAACCCCCTGCTCAAAGCAGGACCTAATCCCCAACTAAATCATCCTAGCCAGGGCTTTGTCAAGCCTGACCTTAAAAACCTCTAAGGAAGGAGATTCCACCACCTCCCTAGGTAATCCGTTCCAATGCTTCATCACCCTCCTAGTGAAAAAGTTTTTCCTAATATCCAACCTAAACCTCCCCCACTGCAGCTTGAGACTGTTACTCCTTGTTCTGTCATCTGGTACCACTGAGAACAGTCTAGATCCATCCTCTTTGGAACCCCCTTTCAGGTAGTTGAAAGCAGCTATCAAATCCCCCCTCATTTTTCTCTTCTGCAGACTAAACAATGCCAGTTCCCTCAGCCTCTCCTCATAAGTCATGTGCTCCAGCCCCCTACTCATTTTTTTGCCTCCGCTGGACTCTTTTCAATTTTTCCACATCCTTCTTGTAGTGTGGGGCCCAAAACTGGACATAGTACTCCATGTGAGTGGAGGGGGGAGGGATTGCTCAGTGGTTTGAGCATTGGCCTATTAAACCCAGGGTTGTGAGTTCAATCCTTGAAGGGGCCATTTAGGGATCTGGGGCAAAAATCTGTCTGGGGATTGGTCCTGCTTTGAGTAGGGGATTGGACTAGATGACCTCCTGAGGTCCCTTCTAAGCCTGAGATTCTATGAGGCCTCACCAATGCCAAATAGAGGAGAATGATCACATCCCTCGATCTGCTGGCAGTGCTCCTACTTATACAGCCCAAAATGCTGTTAGCTCTCTTGGCAACAAGGGCACACTGTTGACTCATATCCAGCTTCTCATCCACTGTAACCCCTAAGTCCTTTTCTACAGAACTGCTGCCTAGCCACTCGGTCCCTAGTCTGTAGCTGTGCATGGGATTCTTCCATCCTAAGTGCAGGACTCTGCACTTGTCCTTGCTGAACCTCATCAACATTGGCCCAATCCTCTAATTTGTCTAGGTCCCTCTGTAACCTGTTACTTTCGATAGCCACTTCAATTGTTTGCCTATCATGGTATTGATACTGGGCCTACTTCTCCTCTCTCTTGCATACCGCTCCTTAAACCTGGATAAAGTAGATGTAAAACAACAACGGCCTGATTCAAAGCCCATTAAAATCAGTGGGAACCTTCCAAATCAATGGTAGGATTTACACCCAGTTTGCACAGATGTAAATGACTAAACTGGGCTGTGGAAATTCAGGCCAAATGTCTTTAAAGTGAATGTAGCAATATGCTTGTAGTTTAGCCAATTACCCGTTCGACTTAGACAGCAGATATCATTTCTGATCATTATTTGCACACAGAAAGGCCCGGTTTAAATAAAAACAGTTCTGAGGGGGTTTTAAATTAAAAATATATATATTACACTAGTGTTTCACTAACCTTAGTCTCAAGAAAATTAAGTTTTATTCATGTTTTTCAACCTTGACACACTGCAGTGTGACTGGTAGTATGATTGTGACCATGTGCCAGTGCATCCAGGAGAGGGAGGAGATTCACAGTTTCATTTAAACATTGTCTGGATTAAGTTAAAAGCAACAGAACAAAATACCATTCAAACAAACAAGAGCCTTCGATAGGATTGGGAAGGAATGTTTTAAATCTAAAAACTCAATGGCAATTAGCAATAAGAGTCACCCCAGAGTAGTGTTTCTTTTCCAGCTATCGAAGGTTCAAAGCGGATGGTGGGAATTTCCAATCTGGTACGTATCTAATTATACCCAATTAAAAAAGTATAAAGTGCCTCTATTCAGCCTCCAAGGAGACCAGGCATTTGGTGAGTCTCGTGTAGCAGCCTTGTTGGCCGAGCCATGGAACAGTGCTTGTATTGGCAGGAAAGAGAGCTCACCTGCCCTCCCAGCTGGAAGAAGGGCAACGCTACTGGCATCAGTTTACACAGATGGGCAACAAACAGCCTGAATAGTGAATACAGGCTGCTGGAAAGCCTCTGAACTGCCCCCACAGCAGGGGATACAGTGGTAACCACTCCAGCTATGCCTCCCCGGCCTCATTCCAATGTAGGAAACCAGTGTTCCGTTCAATGGGAAGGAAATCTACAGTAAACACAGGGTACAAATAAAGCTAATGAGGAAGTGCTTTGAACACATGTAATGGAGTTGCCACTTACCGCCTGCGCGCCTCTTTACGGCCAGGACTGGGAACGTAACACTCGCTGCACTGGGAGCCCCCTTGCTGCTTGTTGCTCGCTTTGTGGTAGTATTTCTTCTGGTAACTTGGCCATCTGGCCAGGTGGCCACTGAATCCACCCCTTCCGGGGTTATAAAATCCAAAAGAACCACCGTCTAAATGCCGTCTCCAGCCAGTGTTCAGCCCTGGCTCAGGGCTCTACACCACTCTATCAATGGCTGGCAGGGGAACCTGGCCCGCCTGCTACACCGGGTTCCAGCCCAGGGACTCTATAACCAGCAATCCAAGTCCTTACTCCCCATCCCAGGTGCTGTTTCCTGGGCTCTTTCCTACCAAGCCTCATCATCTTCTCTTACCTGGTTCTGGGTTTACCATGGGAGCTTACTCTGATCCCCATGGCTACTTCACCCCCTTTTTGCTAGACTCCTTACTCCAGGGTAGGATTCCAAGGTTTACTCTCCCCTGGACTTACTCCTTGTCCCTGATGACCTCCCTCATCCCAGGGAGTGACTGCAGACTCCTTCTCCAGCAGCCCCTCTCTTTTTGGCTGTGTACTGCTGGCCCACTCCTTCCATAGCTGGGCTTAACTCTCAATTAATCCTGGCCCCCATCCTCTCAGATAACTCCATGTGACTTTACTGGCCTCTCAGGCTGTTGTTATCTCTATCAGGGCTGGTGTGGGGTGCACACCCCAACACAACACCACAACAGTTTTCAAAAAGCTATTCAATTGGTATTATTTCATTTGGGGCTAAAAACCTGGAGGAAAAAATATATGCTGAATGTGAAAATGCTTTTGTAATATTCAATGTCATATAAATGGAGTGAGGAATGCTGCATTTGAAAAGGATTCTGTCAAATCTGCAACCTGAATGGATTACTTCTTAGTTTAAAGATGCTACTTCATGATGTGTACGTATATTAGAAACATTCACCACCCATGGTTTCATAGTAAAATTACTAATGCCTTCTGGGTTTGGTGCCACCTACATTCTCTGATTTATTAAGAAATAGAGGATGCACTGATCCAGTTTTAACAAGAAGGTGGAAATGGGCGTAACATGCAAATAAAATGAATGTGCGTGAAAGCAGTTCTGTTCTGAAAGTGAAACTCAGCAGTGGGTAAGAGAACACTTTATCAATGTTAAGCATGATGTGTCATTTACTTGGTGCAGGAAACCAAACCCAGATATTCTTACTTCATTGGGAAGTTAGTTCTTACTTAGGCTAAACTTCAGGAACTTCACCAGTAAGGACTACTGGCCCAAGAGGAACTGCACTTTTTAGTAAACGCCTTAGATTTGGTCCTAATGCAGTATACTTCACAGTTGCTGGGCCAGATCTCCAGCTGGTGTAAATCAGCATAGCTCAACTGAAGGCAACAGAGTTAATGCCAGCTTACACCAGCTGGGAAGCTGGCCCTATATTTAGAATAGTTTCCATGCCATTTAACAGTCCAGAGAGTGAATTAGGAAGAATCACTTACTAAGGATCTATAGAAAGTAACAGAAAACTAGAATTTTGCTGGAGGCTTTCTGAATTGCCCTAAAGAATTTAGTCAAAAATTATACCCCCACTAAAGAATTTTATAGTATGGGTAAAAAAGAAACCTATAGCAAGTTTCTCATTCTTTATTAAATCTATGTTTTAAATAATTGCTATAACATTGTATTAAATCCTTATAAAACCCAACTAGTTTCATCCCTACAAAATTCTTAAGGGCAGGGAATGTCTTTGTCTTATGTGTTTGTCCAGTGCCCAGCATAGTGGGGCTGAGGGCTGTAGGACTATACCAATTAGTTCTACTGCACTTTTCCAGAAGATGAAACGTCAATGTTAGATTAAAAGAAACCCCAAATTTAAATGTGGCCTGCAGCCCTACCAGCCTGAGCTATGTATTCACAAGTTGAACAGGGTTGGGCACAGCCAGTACTTTGATAGAAACCCTGCAGGAAGCAATGCTGGTGACTTCACAGTGTGTTAACAGGTATTATCTTGTAGATGTAATAATAAAACTAACATCCTGACCACGTGTGGTCATGACAGGCCTCAGGGCTTTTTCATAAGCATAGGCATATTTAACACAAATATTCTGGCCAAATTTGGATTTGGAGAATTGTATTTTGCCTACCACATCTACCTTTCCTACTCTAGCTCCAGATGAACAAAGTATTCTTCACTCCTGGTTTTAGTCTGTTGGTGTATTTCACCAGAGGTGGCTGCATTGCAGTGTTAATGAAATAAAAAAATATAAATATATTTGCAGTGTGTAGAGTGCTATGCCGTATACATGTAAGTTATTATTATTGCCTTGGGGTCAAATGCTGCCCCATGAGCCAAACCCAAATGACCCTTTGCATAAGGGACCCCTCACACAGGCCATAGAGCATCAATGGAACGCTCCATGATTATCACTGCAGCCTAAGGCTTGGAGTGGCTTCTACAATTTACCCTGCACTCTTCCTTGGCCAAGGAATCATGCAGTGACATTCCGACTAGCCATGAATCCTTCCGTGACCTTTCATGGAACGTCCAGGTGCACAAGGGAAGCTATGTCCTCCTGAATAGACTTCGCATAACTGAAACTGTGCTTCCACTGCCTTTGAGGCCAGCTGCAGGATTTGCCCTGTAGACGACAATCATTGTTGCTGAGGGTGTTTTTCCCCCATCTTTCTTTTAACTAAACATAATTTAAACAAAAATGCATTTATTTTAAATCTGATTTCTCTTAGCAAGAAAGCCATAAGGGGCTGAGTTACCTAATTAATGGCATGCTATCTGGATGCTGGCTTCTCTCCATAAATTATATTCATGTGGAAATCTCCAAGAAACCATACATAGTTCTGGTTCCCTTTTGGGCATGGTTGGCACTATTTTCCTTACCAAACGCCCTAGCCCTTAGTGAAAAAATAAAAGTAAAGAATGAAGTTAATCAGCATTATAAATATGTAGGAACTGGGAGAACAATGCTGCTCAAATGGTGACAGTATTCTCAGAAACTTCACCCCAGTACTCAGCAGCAATGAACAACTCAACTTCCTATCTGACTTTAACTGAATTAGTCCACTACTGTGGTACTCTGGGCTATGAGCGCGACTGTGGTTGGTACTGAATACCAAGGGACAGATTCTAATCTCGTTCACAACGATGTAAATCAGGAAGCACTCCATCCACTTCAAAGAAAGACCCTGGATTTACACCAGAGTAACGGAAGTCAGAATCTTGCTTTAAGTGGGTGGGAGCTCATTAAAAGACCAAACGGAGTGAGTCATTTTCAGAACTTTAATCTGAAAGAAGCTGTATTTGGCTGACCTCTTTTCTGCACACCGACAGTTTATTAGATTATAGCAGATAAGAACTCTGCTGTCTTATTGGTTTGAAGATTTATGAAACGCAGAGACGTGTCTGTGTCATTGATGGAGGGGATGGGAAAATTGTTTTTTAATATTTTTAATGCATTTGAATAGCATGGCATTTTTAACAAGGAAAAAGCAGATATTAATTTTGATGTCTAAAGAAATAAATAGTGGCTCAATTTATTTGTGAATGTTCCCATTTCAACTAGGAATATTTATGCCCACAGGCACCTCTGAGAGGAGGCTGGGAAATTGTGTAGGAAAGCATAGGAAACCCTTTTTATATTTCAAAATTCTTACTGTAGATCTGAATAAACTTTCCCAGTTGACTGACTGGTTGGGTTACTGATTAGTATTATACAGACACCTGATAAACAGTGATAAAAATCAATGTTGGGCAAAACACTTCGCAACAAGAAAGAACCAACTTGACCATACAATTCTAAACACTTCCCCCTTCCTTTCTAGTACCCCCCATTCTAACTCCCACTCTAGTCACTGAATCATGGACTTTCTCTTTCCACTTTGCAACCTGTCAATGAAACTTAAGACTCATGCATTCATTTAGGTCACTTTAGAAAATGAGACTTACATTCTTAAGTCACTTAGGCCAAGCTGAGCAATGCCTAAATGGCTTTAAAATCTGGGCCAAAGTGTCCAGAACCAGACTGTTAAAGGTAGAGGAAATGTTCAGGGTTTAAGGGATCTTGGCATGGGGGAATAGGAGATCATCATGTGGATAAACTTCTGAAATTCCAAACCTTTCTAATCTCTCTCTAAATGCCCCGCTTCCCTAGTGAAAATTGTTTTCAAACAAAGGGAAAGTAAGAGAAGCAGCTAAGGTAGCACCACAAATGGAAACAATGAAATTGCATTAGAAAAGAAGTGTAGCACCAGAAAGTCTATTCTCACTAGATTTGCAGCACCAAGAAGTATGAATGGATCAGGGCCGCCCAGAGGAGGGGGGGCAAGTGGGGCAATTTACCCCAGGCCCCGGGCTCCACAGGGGCCCTGCGAGCCCTGGCTTGGCGGCAGTCCAGGTCTTCGACGGCATTTCGGCGGCCGAGGGCCCTTCAGTGCTGCCGAAGACACGGGAGCGACTGAAGGGCCCCCCGCCGCCGAAATGCCGCGGAAGACCCTGACCTTCGCCGGGTGAGTACAAGCGCTGCAGCTCCCCTGCTTTGCCCCAAGCCCCCTGAATCTCTGGGTGGCCCTGGAATGGATCAGATAAGGTTGGGATGAGCATCTGAACTTTCTGGTGCCTAGCCATACTGAGATGATTATTATAGATTATACAGGAAGCTATTTAGTACGATCCTTCAGTGTCAAGGGCCTGTTTCAGTAGTAATGACTGACATTGGATGAGCTCTGAAATGACCAAAACCAATAACAATTTGGAGATGTAACAAGGGCTGTAGGGTAGTCAATTCTTTTTTACGACCACAACACAAAACACTACCAACAACTGGCACAAGATGGCACTCTTACAGATACTCTATGCAAGGAGATCAGAGATTGATTTGAGGATTGGAAAACCTGCTTATAGTGAAGGACTGAAGAAGCTCAGTCCATTTAGTTTATGAAAGAGAAGATTAAGAAGTGACTTGATCATACTCATAAGTACCTATGTGGGTAGAAGATTTCTGATAGTAGAGGACTATTTAATCGATCAGACAAAAGCATAACAAGCGAAAGGCTGAAACTGGACAAATTCACACTGGAAATAAAGTGCAAATTTTTAACAGTAATGGTAATTAACCATTAGAACAAATTTACTAAGAGATGTGCAATTCTCTAGCTTAACCCGAAATTATTGGCTTGATGCCGGAATCCATGAACATCTTTTGAAACTGAACTACTCTGTCACTTGTTCTTCCACATCAGAATTCAGGCAAAATCCTGTCCTCCAGCGGGGTTGCTTTACAGACCCCGGACAGGAGACGCAGGCACGCAGCTTCATGGAAGGACCGGGGGAGGGGGGGAAATGCGGACGGTACAACTGCGTTGGAGGAGCTGCCAGTGTGGGGCCGTTCAGTGGCCCCACGTTCTGCCCCTTTCACCTCTGCAGTTCCAGAGAGCCCTGCGGTTCAGCCCTGCGGTCCAGCGCAGCAGGAGGACAAAGTCCCCTCACCAGGGAATATGGGATGGATCATGGGGATGGGAGGGGGGGAGTGCGGGGCACCGGGCTGGGGGCAGGATCACGTGAGGAGTCATGTGAGGAGGTCATGTGCCCCCCTCCCCAACCTTTAGCTGGTGCAGTGTACCAGTAAGAAATGAATTCTTGCACCACTGCTGCTGAGGATCTCCTGAGGAACGGTGTGGATTCCCTAACAACTGCATGGCAGGGTTAATGAACTGTCTTAGCCAGCATGTGCCTGCTACTCTATAAAGGATTATGTCTCTGAGTTCAGTGTAGCATTCCCGGCAGCAGGAGTGTTTCCTAGCTTTCACTGTCTTGTGAAGGCAGTCAGGCCACTCCCTGCCACCCTAAAGATTCTTACGGATATGTGGGAAGAAGTGGTCTTTTACCTGGTATTTCCCTAAAGACCTTGCTGAGAGTAGGGTTGGCCCCAGAAGGGACTTGAGGTGAGCGGATCAGACCGTTAGCACCACCAGCAGACATTTATGGGAAGGTTGGTGGGTTCCCTATGGTCTGTAGCAGTAGGGTTAGGTAGGGTACCCTCAGGAGCGGGCAGTGGTGGTGGCAGCAGGGGGGTTGTTTCTTGGAGGTTTGGATTCTTTACAACTTGAACTTCCAAGTGAACCTGTAGATGATAGTCTGGGGTCTGGACCATATAGGGTGAAATTTACATAGCTTGTATTGGCGAAATCCTGCAGGGTTTGCCTATGCCTGCCTTTAGCATCATACACACTAGCTGAACAAAAGGGTTGGAAATGCCTGTACATAATAACTATACTTCTGTACGTTTTTCAAGTGATTTTATATAGTGGCCTCTGAACCAGATCTTTAAGTCAGTTTTTCAAGCCTCAGATGCCTTCTCTGATGAGGCTGATTCAATCCCAGATCTCTCCAGAAGCATTTCCTTCCTCCTCCTGGCATGTTCTGCTAAGGTTGGCACTGGGACTTCTTTTTTTTACTTTCCATTTCTGGTTTTCAATTGCTCTCAGATTTTCTCCTCTTCTCAAGTAAATGGGAAATTATTTTTGACTGGGAATTAGACAGTCCAGAAACCATAAAGCTTCATGCCTCTGCATGTAACATCTGAAATGCTTTACCCCTTTTGAGACTGGCAACAGATCTCAGGGAAAAATCGTCCTTCCTACTCTGCACTGTGGATCTCTGCTATATATTCTGCACTTGTCTGGCATGTGGCGCTCCCTTCTACATTAATGGACATTCTGCATGCAGAATAGTGTGAAATACACAATAGGGATCCGCACCTCATATGGGAGAAGAGACTTTTGGTGTCAGTTCTTTTCCAGTTGGTTTAGTAAGTGAATGCAAGGCGTTCTTTCCGTGGATGGCTGGTATCCCACTGTCACTAGACTACAGAGGTGGTAGTAGTAGCATGTCTCCAAGCCCAACTCCAGTTGAAGAGCCAGAAGAGAGAGAGTGGGAGTACAAGAGTGGCGCTAGACACTCTTTTTCTTCATGGTTTTACCACTTCTGATGGGGTTTGATTTTGATGGAGTGAGTTTTTTGTAGACTAGTAGCCTTTGGCAATGGGCTGGGGACCGGAGACATAACTCAATAGTAAGGCATGGAAAACTGAAATGACAAGATTATACTGGTAATTCATTAAAGCAGATGAGAGAGATCAGGCAGCTAGTTGTTGCTGTGATGAAGCAAAATTGCATGCGTGTGAAACATGCTTAGACAGAGCTTTTTAAAAAAAAGTAACATCACAAAATGATATATTTTTTACTTAAAAAAACCTTTGTGTTGGAAGACATGTAACTGTGCTAAGAAGGCAGTTTTTGAAAATTCACAACAAACAAAAAATACTGGCATTTCTCTTGCACTTTGTGCTGAGGATCTGTGATTTCTCTCCTTTGGACATGTAATTGAATTAGATGGGACATGCAAACCAGATTTTCTTTAAGTCTGTATTTTGTGTTAAAGGCATTAGAGTGCTCTGCTCTAAGCAATGCTTATGATCTTTAGTGAAAGGAAGAATTCCCTTTGTAGTTCATTATTTTTCACTTCCCCTTTAGTCAATTTTTACATGAACTGTACCACTGGATTGCAGCCCTGTCCCCATTCAAATGGGGCATAAGGCTAACAAATCTGTCAACCTGAGGATTGTCCTAGTGTGGGAGCAGTCCCCAGCTGGCAGGGCCGGCTCCAGACCCCAGCGCGCCAAGCGCGCGCTTGGGGCAGCATCCCGCGGGAGGGCGGCAGGCGGCTCCGGTGGACCTCCCACAGGCGTGCCTGTGGAGAGTCCGCTGGTCCCGCGGCTCCGGTGGAGCATCCGCAGGCACGTCTGCAGGAGGTCCACCGGAGCCGCGGGACCGGCGACCGCCAGAGCGCCCCCCGCAGCGTGCCGCCCTGCTTGGGGCGCTGCAAATCCTAGAGCCGCCCCTGCCAGCTGGTTTAGAAACCAAACTCTCCCAATCCCTAGCATTCTCAGAGGTAGCAGACATGTTGGGGTGTGGCCATGGAAAAAGGGAGTGGCCAGAGTGCTGCTGGGATCCATGGTTGGTGTACCAGTCCCTAGGAGCCATAGCCAGCTTGCATAATTTAGAACAGCCCTATGCTAGTGACCTGGCAAGCAACTTGCCTGAACTTCAGGGAAATTAAGATCTGGAACCAGATCTTTGCCACTTGAGTCTCTCTCCACACCACACCAAACTGGAACACAGCCCCAAGCTTTGGCGAAGTTCACATTCAGATGTGATTTCAAATCCGAACTTGGTGATTCAGGCCCTTCTCTCCCCTTTCTTCTATTCCTTTGTGTTATTTATGTGCACTGACTGTGTAGATCAATGCAGAAAGCTGTAAATGATGCATGAAATGAAAATTCCCTGTCCAGCCAGTGCACCGAGAGAATACAGACACTGCTATCCTGTCATTGCTGTGGTATGTGCTGTAATACTCACTGCTAGAAAAGCCTGCTAAGTCCCAGAACAATGCTCAACTATTTTAAAATCTCAAGCTTTTTTTTTTTTTAATTTCATTTCTCTCTTCCTCCCCTCAACTTGTTTCCTTCTCTTGAGGGTAAGTTGTGCCCCTCCTGCTCAGGAAGAGAAAGTTTATTTCCCTCACATACAATTCTTTCTTTATCCCTGTCTTCCCCCACCAAAAAAATCCCCTACATTCTCTCATAGAGACTGTATAAAATAAACATTTAAAGCAATTTTTAATCAATTGCTTAACAAGTTGCAATGGAGATTTTAAGAGATGTTGTGTCCCTTTCTCACTTAAAAGATGTCTCAAAATCGCACATCAACTGAAGCTGCCAGCACTCTGGTAAGCCCAGAAGAACATGCTTTTGACAGGTAGTCTAAACTAACCAACCCAACCGGCAACCATTTGCAGAGTAAGTGCTTCCTCTTCTAGCACAAAGGTAAGTACCCTTATATTCAGAGGTACTTGAACGTCTCCAGAATGCGTATGGCCCATTCCTAGTATCCACTAATGTCCTGCATTGGCACTAGGGATGATGTGCTCCTGGCAGTGCTATTCTTCATATGGAACATTAAGCTGAGGTCTTGCACACTCCTGAACATTAAACATCCCATGATAGTCATGAAGAAGAGCTACGGGTTTTATTAACCTCAGTGTCCTGGACACATTGCACTGGGAAAGTCATCATTAACCTACCTCAAGAATACAGACAGAGGCCTCTTTGCAAACTATGCTCCAAGAGATAGTACCCTACAAAATGTCTTTAATAATTTAAGGCAACTACCAAAATGTGACTATAAAGGATATAACCTCACTCAGAGGAAGAAGATCTGTAAAGATTTTGCAATAGTAAAATGTGCACATTATCCTGTTATAAGTCTTAATTTTTTTCTATTCAGTGCTTTAAAAAAACCCCAAACTCTCTATCGTTTCATTTGGGATTTAGCCTAACATGGTGTTTTAATTATTCCGTACATCACAACTGTGGTACAACCCGTTAACAACAGTTCAGCTTGTGTTAAGAACTCCCATGAGTAGTCTTAGGAACATATCACACCACTTCCCTTTCCCCCATCAAATGTATTTTTTCCTAAATCGTACATACAACTTCATTATAAAAACAAAGTGAGGCAAAATTAGCCTTATTTGCTTGTACTCGGTGGGGACAACATTAATTTAAACACAAATTCAGTTTAAACCAACAATCAACAATACCTGAGTGATAATGGGTTTCATTTTGTAAATGCCTTGGTGTCATTCTCATGTTAGTTGATGTATTTTTAATTTGTGCCTGTTACGCCAATCTCCAATTTGCTGCTGATGCACATGGGAAATAAAATTATCTGGGGGTGGGAGAGAGGGAAATGAGTGGCTCATTTTGTCACTGGAGCTGTGGCGCAGCTGTGCAGACCTTTCTGTTTTTTTGTAAACCAAAGGTCTACTGAAAAAAATGAACAATTAATCTGATGAACGTTCTTTGGTGTCCTTTTGGAAAAGGCTCAGCTGGGTATATTCAATAAGCCAGAACACAAAGCCAAATAGCTTCATAAGGCTGAGATCCTGCACCCTTACAATTAATAGGAGCTTTGCCACGGACTTGAAAGAGCCCAGGATCAAGCCCTAAGGCAGGAGCAGAGTGGCACATGGTCAAATGTGAAAGTGGGAATGAAAAAAAACAAACCAACCAAAACCCAATAACACATTTGAATAAGAAAAGCTTTTGCAGCCAAGAACAAACAAACAAACAAAAAAGAATTAAAGTAGGGTGACCAGATGTCCCAATTTTATAGGGACAGCCCCGATTTTGGGGTCTTTTTCTTTTATAGGTTCCTATTACCCCCCACCCCCATCCCGATTTTTCACATTTGCTGTCTGGTCACCCTAAATTAAAGCCACATCTATTCACTGGGGTTTCAAAGAGCCTGTGGGAGTTAGGAGCCCCAAACCATCAGGAGCTGGGTGTCCATACTTCCTTAGGCTCCTTTGAATACCTCAGCTTTAGGGTCTGATCCAAAGCCCACTGAAGACTATAGGAGTCTTTCCACTGATGTCAATGTGCTTTAGTGTGGTTGTACTCTGAAAAGTGGCTATCTACAAAGGGAGTTCCAGGTTTATCAGTTCTCAGGGATTTCTATATCAAATGTGCTCTGTTAACACGTACAAAAGATTTTTCCACTTTGTGCCAGTACTAAAAAAACATCTGGGTTTTTAGAGTTAAGCTAAGGGCATTCTTTCACATGCACCATCACCAATAACAAATGCCCTCACTGATACCTATCCAACCCTATTGCCTTCAGTGGAATTCCACAGCTGTAGCTGATGGAATCTTCCAGCTCGTGCTCCCTTAGCTGTGTTGATTGTGCAGTGCTAACAGGAATAAAAAGTTATAAAAGCTTATTTTAGTCACTAAAGTCAGCAGTTATGAGTGACTAGATACAGGGAGCAGATGTGTTGCGAAAGAAGGTGCCAATTTCACAAAGCCACAGTTCAGAGGTTGTATGGTTATTATTTCCTATTTGTACTACAGTAAAGCCTATGGTCCTACAGATTGAGGCCCCAAAATGCCATTTGCTCTACATGCACAAAGTAAAAAATAGCCCATGCCTAAAGATATGGATACACTGGAGAGCATTCAGAGAAGAACCACAAGAATGATTAAAGGATTGGAAAACATGCTTTATAGTGATAGATTCAAGGGATTCAATCTGTTTCTGTTAACAATGAGAAGGTTAAGGGGTGACTTGATTCCAATCTATAAGTACGTACATAGGGAACAAATATTTAACAATGAGCTCTTCAATCCAGCAGAGAAAGGTATAACATGATCCAATGGCTGGAAATTGATGCTAGACAAATTCAAATGGGAAATAAGGCATACATTTTTAACAGCGACAGTAATTAACAGTAGGAACAATTTACCAAGGGTTCTCCATCACTGACACTTTTAAAATGAAGATTGGATTTTTTTCACCTCTTTTCTCTATTTTGTAAATCCTCATTGGATAAATTACCTTTCAATATAGATATGGTGGACAGACACGGTCCTACTGGAGCTCTTGTGTTGCATCGTGCCAGGGAATAGCATGTGATGGAAAAACTCGGTAAAAAAAATTAGCCAGATTAGTATTGGTGGGAGCAGCACCAGGAACCTACTGCAATCAAACCCAAACACTTCTGGATAAACATGTCTTAGCAGAAGTACGTGAGAGCTATTATTTGTCCACACCCATGTGAAATAACATAAGAGGACTTAGAACAGCCAAGCACACCTCTAATTGTTCTGACCCCTCCATATAACGTCCCTCTTGCTTACTTGTAAAGGCTGAGATATAGGTGAAGAATCAGCAAAAGACAACAAAATTTCCCCCCTCTTTTAACAGACCAGTTTGGCTGGTTTTAGGGATTAAAGTTTTAAAAAGTGTCTCTCAAATGAACGTGTTCAGTGCCTTGAATAACAGCGAGTCAAAGTGGTTCTATTACATATTCTGCCCGTGTGTGTCATTAAAAAGGTGCTTTGAGCCTGAACGACAGTCCCATGAGCCTCCTAGGATGGAGGCTATGGGAATTACTAACTGCTGCTGAATACAGGAGTAAATACAAATGGATAGAACTTATATAAATGGCCTGAACATACATTAAGCTCATCCTAAGCAGCTTTAACCTATGCATCCCAGTCTGAGAAGCATTCTCTCTCTGTCCCTCTTGTCTTCTGTAGAAGTGGGGGCCATTTGATCAGCGAAGACTTCCTTTGCTTTGATGCTGTCACCTTTGGAGCAATGTGCTCTTATTAGGTCAGACCTGTACAGCAGTGCTAGCATTGTTCTGTAGTCCCTCCTGTGCCATGCAAGGAGGGAGAGCAGAACATTGGACTTAAGCTCTTGTACAGGCAAAAGCAGAATTCTGCCTTTTCTCTTTTGCACAGTGCAAAGGGGGATTTCTGTGATTTACCAAGATTAGGAACTTGTTTGTTTGGTTTGGTTTTTGGCTGTGGCCTTAGAGCCAAAAATCTACATTTTTTTATTCCAGCAAAACTCCAACTGAATTCAGGAAAGGCAGGATGACGTCTTATGTTTGCAGTCCAATTCTCGTTGTTTTGACAAGTTATTTTATCCACATCTGCATGGTCAAACACATCAGGCAGTGAGAGTGCTAATGACACTACAGCATGATAAACTGTTTCTTGAGGTTGAGAGGGGAGGCAGAAGGATTAGGGAGAAAGCAACAGAACTACCTGAAAGAGCCCCTTTCTGTTGTGGTCTGACCAGACCTGTTATCTCAGTTTTTCACACTGCCCAGTGTCAGTCCGACCTCCTGACAGATCAGAACACCCCTCCACCTCCATCCCAAATCTTCCTGCCATGGTTTTCACTCTCTCCCTTACTCCCCACAGTATGCCGCTGGATGTTTTGTTCGTGAGGGCCAACCAGCAACAACATAGGAAAGGAGGGCCCCTTTAAGAACGCCACGTACAAATGTGGTTAAAGTGCTTTCTGCAGGCAGGGAGAACATTCGTTTCTATGATAAAGAATCAATGTTTCAGGCTGGAAATGGTAACACTTTGAAATGGTAAATCACAGAGCTCCTCTGTTAAATCGTTAGCCTACAGAGAATTATTTTAAAGCTCTGGCTGATATTTACATTCATTTTTTTCACAGACAGAGTCACGAAGGAAGGAGAGCAACAATAAAAGCAGAGACACGTTACGGGGGGGGGGAAAGATTTCAGCCTAGATCACTACAGAGTCATGCAGATAACCGCACAGGGCGGCAACCTGTCCTGTGTTTCATTTGCTGGTTCCGAAACACTTCAGATACATTCAGGGGCAGAGTAGTACAACAGCTTGGCATGATTATTAAACAATATGACTCCTTCCTGTGTCTCCTTTAATTTAATTTGATAGACATGCAAAGCAGTGGAGGGAAAAAAAAAAACCACACACAGGCCTTTCTTGTTGACAGAAGACAACTTCCAGAACGTAGGCCAGTTGCCTGTTTTCAAGCAAATATGTGCGTGTGGGGGAGGTAACAAAAATATCTAATACTTGACGAGAGATTTGTTTTAGGTCTATTTAATCTTCCCGTTAAGACTGATGCACAGAAGGAGAACTTTGCAAATGATCATGTTTTATACTGAGCATATTGGGAATTCTGACAATAAAAAAAACAACTGTCAATGTATCATAAAGGAGATGTTAAAAAAGAAAAACTCCAGGCGCTGTAAACAGTATCAGAAGTTTTTCAACTGAAACAACATTTTTTTTTTCCAGAGGTTGTCGTTCCCATATGGCAAAGCTGTCCCTAGGCTACCACCATATGTAAGGACACAAGGTTTTATGACTTATTGTCTGTAAGATTTATGGAGATGATATATGATGAACAATTTTTCATATTCTCATATCATGAACAAACACACAGAGGGCCATTTCCTACATAATATGAAGGTGTATGAGAACAAGATCCTTCCACAGTGAATCTGTCAGAGAAAACACAAACTGCAACTTTCCTTAGTGGCTGCTGTTTCTAGGGAGTTTGTTTATGCTTTTTTGTTGTTTAATGAAGGAAATCGGGTGTGGTAGCAGAGGGAACAAATTATTCAATGAAGATGGGCTGGTCAGAAATATTTGATGGTATGTTAATGAGAATTATATTATATTAATTTGTTCAATTAGATTCCATACTGTCAGCAGTGTTTCTCCAGAAAACACACAAGCCTAAATGCGACCAAAAAAATCCCCCAAGCAACCCAGAATTATTATCTCCCCTTGTTGTTCTCTGACAAATGTAATTCCAGCAGGTGCTCAGGTGTCCTGGCAGGGTTTGTGTAATAACTCGCAATTCACTGTTAGGACTCTTCAGGTTTTCTGCAGTTTGGCTCCAGGTTGGAACCAGATAGCCTTGCCTAAGCATTTGTGAGATTTAAAGAAAGAAAAAAAGCTTAGCTCAATGCTTCTTTGATACAGTGCTCCAGCTTTCAGTGTCACAATCCTTCACCTTTCACTTACATTAGAACCAGAGTGAATAAGGAGATTTAGTGAAAACAATAAACAAGAGGAAATTCAAATCTGTTGAGAGTTTTGGTTCAGCTTTGGTAATCAATGTTTTCGTTGACAGGTAGTTTGGATATTAACACAGGACAAGGCCTCATCAACATTAGCAGAGTATCACAGATAGAAGATAACTGTCTCCATCGATTACCGTGTCTCAGATCTAACACACTCAGCACCTCTGTGCCGCTTACCATATCCCTCCTGCCTGATATTTTCCTCCATTTAAACATTTTGCTTGTGATCTTGGATATTATCCTCATGAGGAAGGCAGAGCTCAGTCCTTGTCTTCGACAAAGCCACTGTAAATTCTTACCCTCACCAAATTGCTGGGTTACTGGGGTTCTCCTGCAGGATGCCCCAGTTAGAAATAAAAACAACAAATTTGGAGATGAAGTAGAAATAGACCTCTAGCCCATAATGTCCAGAACAGAGTGTCACATTGGTAAATGGCTAAAAGCATAGCTATTCCATCCATCATTATTAATGTAACACTTAAATCAATTGCCCAGTTCAAACTTTACTTTCGGTTGTCGTTCATAAGCATAAGAGGCCAGCTATTCAGCCGGTGTAAATGGAAGAAGTTTCATTAAAGCCATTGCTAATTTATACGAGCTGCGGATGCAGCCTAGAAGCTTTAGACATCTAAACAGTTATTTATTTAAAAAGCATACCCAAATTCACTCCTGCGGTGCCCAAGTAAATTGGCATGCTTGAAAGATAGGACACATTCCCCTGATGTGCTAATACGCTGGTGTATTTTTACTGGAAAAATCCAGATGTCACCATTAAAAAGAGAGAGGAAAAAAGAATGGCAGCATGTAGAAATACCAAAAGGATGTTATTAGTAGAATAATGTACCTGCAGGTTTGGAAAGAAGTCTGGCACTTTGTGATCATTTTGACAAAAGGCACTTGAAAAAAAATCAATAAGATTGATCATTTAGATGCACAGTTTATAGATGTGGATCAGAGTTCTTGGACGGCTAACAAAGTAAGTGTTATTTTATATACAATTTTGTGGGTTTTTTTTTTTAGGAAGGTGGCACAAAGCCATAAAAGGATATAGAGCCCGCTTTGCAAATCAGGGAGGGAGTATAGTGGGAAAGAGTGAAAACACAGTGAAAGCAGTCACCTCTCAGAAAGCAAGACCAACATGCCACAAAAGTGAGTTTCCCCACATGAAGAAAACAAAATGAAAATATATCCTTCCAACACAGCTCTCAGCATAAAAGGCTGCATCAAAGCCTGAGATCAAAAATCTGGCAGAAAGCAGTAATGTGCCAGCAGTGAGCCAAAGTGTGGTGTATTGCAAACAGTTAAAATTGTGATATATCACTTTAAATTCTCAAATGTTTTCCTGGTCCTGCTTGCAGGCAGGGGGCTTTGTAGGGAAGCGTGTAATCAGAGTCTGCAACAGGCAGCTTAGACTATGGTAGGGTGAGCTGTGCCTCTCTTTAATAGGGAGCAGCCTGCTTTGTCTCTCTCTCTGGTTCTGGGTTCCTGTGTGTTATCGTTCTGGATTCTAAGAAATAAAGTAGGGCTACATTGCAATCTTTCAGCAAGAGTATTTTATGTTTTCATCTATCTTCTCTATTTGTATGCTGTGAAATGTAACACAGAGAAAGTCAACAAATTTGGGTGAATTCAACCTTTTAATGAGAGTGCAGTGAGCAGTAGCCCAATTCTAACAAAGATACATGCAATTACTTCTCATTCTTTAACGGAAAACATTGTCCAGGACTAATCTTTATTAAAAATAAATGTTCAGCTCCTCAGCTGATGTTAACTGGTGCACTGACTTCAACAGAACTATACCGGTTAACATCAGCTAAGGGGCTGGACCAAAGTATTTAATATTATACTTGCTCTGAAGTGGTACTGCTTTTTTGGTGCAAGACAGATGGCTTTTCCCCTCACTCTATTACTTTTACTAGAAATGGGCAAAGAGTAGAAGGATGAGAGGGTAGGGTAGGTTCTTTGAATTTCCAGGGTTTCCTTATTCAGACTTGAGCACAAATACCACCAGAACAATCTCGCCAGTATCACCACTTTTAGCTCTGTCTGGCCTGGGAAATGCAAAGGCATGTGAATGAAAAGTTAGCAGAACTGGTATAGGATGATACAGAAACTCACCAAAGCAATGACTCACCAGCATTATACTGCCTTCTTTTTCATGCCCACTTACAATGTTATGAAACTTAACTCCCCAGTTACCATTTTAAATATACAGTCCCGTTGCCAGTCATTGGATCATGTAATAAATGAACTCGCCATTAGATTGACAAATACAGTGGACACAATTAAAAACTGGGCATTTTTACCACCCTCAGCAAGTCACTTTAGTACCATAACATCCCAACGTAAATAATGGTACAAATACCATGGGAAAGGCAAATACATTGGGATGAAAAATGAACATTTTAAATATTACCCACTTCATATACTTCCAGTTATTATGTAAAATGATAACTCTTATGCTTTTTGAACAACCAGTCTTCCCTACAACGGCTACCA
Source organism: Mauremys reevesii (assembly GCF_016161935.1). NCBI lineage: Eukaryota > Metazoa > Chordata > Testudines > Geoemydidae > Mauremys > Mauremys reevesii. Next base: position 32,728,475 of record NC_052638.1, read on the forward strand.
TGTAATGTAATAAATGCACTTCACAGCTTTAGCATTTCCCTTATTTAGAAATACTACAGTGATCTGTAGTACGTTATGAAATGGCTGACATACAGATTCTCCCTAGCTATAGACATATTTTATATTAGCTATACGTATCTATTAATATATGCACATACACCCCTTTTGGAATAAGGCTCATCACAGTGATGCACAAAAAAGCTACAGACTATCATTTTCTACACAGTTCTGGAAAGTTTGAAGATCATATGCATTACAGTCCAAAAGTTACAGTTTCAAAGGGATTTGGTTGAGAAAGAAATAAGCAAATTCATTGTGTCTGTTGACAGTTCTTTTAAGATGCAAAAAATATATAACTGTGGGAGTCACACACTCTGTTTTCAAAAATATGTACATTTTATTACAGAGTACTGTATATACAACCCCCCAAAAGTGGGAGTTCAAATGTAAAAAGGGGAGTATAATATGGAATTATAATGAGGGAGCATAAATAACATGCAATGTAATGACCAGGGAGTCATTATTTTGGGGAATTTCTATATAATCCCATTTTGGTCTTCTCCCGTGTCTTTTATAAACATTTTTAACATTATCTAGACATCAGCCTTCCTGGACAGACATTTTAAACAGGAAAGCCTTCAGGTTTATTAAGTAGGAGTTCTGAAATTGGCAAAAAATCTAATTTGGTTCACATTATGTGGTTGGTAACATTGTTAAGATTCATTAGGACGCTGCAGCGCTCGAATAAATGAAGACTTATTTATTATTTCATAGGCTTGTGCCCATTAAAACTAATACTTCCTCTGCTAAGAGGTGCAGACAACAGAACATATGTTGATAAGCGTTTGTATTGTAGGTAGAGTACAATACAGCCTGATACCAGGCTTGGACAGTTCAGTCTAGCATCAACAGATCCTTGAAAAGGTTTTTATTCCACATACAGAGTCAGGAAAAGGGGCCAAGCAGGGAAGCCTGATTTTGCTTGAATTTACCTGGCAGTTGTCTGGGCATTCTCAGCAGAGAGGACATGAAGACTGAACTACCCTCTGATTTTGGAGGTGGTTATCTCCAGGCCACAGTTGAGGCTTAGTGTGGGATGCTGCTGCCACACTGTATCTGTTCTGGCCTCTCGGCTCTCTAAGAATGCATCATGCATGACTAGAGCTCAGCAAAAACAAGACATGGAAACATGAGCAACTCAGTTTGTTCTGAGTTCTGGTTGGACTCCTTCCCCAGAAGAGCAGGGAAGCAGAGCCAAGTTTCAATGCCGTGAACCCATGTACACATTGGGCCTTTGGGACTCCTCTTACTTTGGAAATTTTCTGGAGCAGAGGTAGAGGTGGGGAGGGCAGGACTGTCAAATGACACACAGTTCCTACCCGGTCCAGGATCCTCAGGGAAACTAATTAGCCTTCTTCCTCCATCTTGCATTTTCATGGGGGTGCTTGGAGCAGCCATGCCTTCCCAGCTCCTGCAAAGGGGAACAGGAAGTACCAAACCTCCCTAATACTACTGCAACAAAAGGAGGATACACTCTTGTCCCCACTGCGGTCAATGGAGCCAAAAATGCCCCCGCAAGCCCTTGCACTATCACTATGGAAACTGAATGGGTTACACCACTGAGGTTCCTGCGTTTCCATAAGTACAACACAAGGTCTTATAGGATGTCTCCCCGCCAGAGGGATGGGGAAGGATAAGTGCACCTACCTCTGTAGAATCCATATCTGTAGACAACAGACATAATTGCTACATAAACCAGTCGTGCATACGCCCTTGCCCTGGGACTAGAACACTTATCTGTCAGCTCCTAAAACAGAGGTCCCTACCACCAGAGTTAAGAGAGAGCTCCTATATGCAGCAGTTTATAGTCTATATTCCCTATATTCCCTAATTTCGCTCTGTGGAGCAGCTGCTAGGACACAGAAGCTCTCTCTCTCTCTCTCACACACACACACACACACACACACACGGTACATTATAGAGGAGAATGAACGCATCAGGCACCTACTTACTTGCCAACTCCTGAGCCAATGTCAATGGGAGATGTGAGTGCATATGGGATGGCAGAATTTGGACCAAAGTTACAGACCATGCCATCATTTATCTAACTGTCTCATTCGTAGCAGCTTTCCTGATCTGTCAGTAAAGCCTTAATTGCTGTCAAACTGCATCATTTTAAGTTGCTTTACTTTTAAATGCAGACTTCTACCAGACTACAGGAAAGTCACACCCCAGTCACCCAACCAGTTCTACTGTGGTTTGAATATTCTTGATTTTCTACTGTTTTCCTACCAGACATTGGAAGAACATGCTGCATTAATGATACATAATTGCCTTGATTAGGTAAATGCTAAAGAAATTAACATATTATAACCTAATAAAAAATCATGGAAAGATTAATAGACTACAGTATGTCCACTTCTCTTGCATCTTGTAGGGGTAAAACACAACAGCCTCTTCCATAGCTTGCAGTTAATTTGCTATCAATGCCCAGCTGCTTTAGAGTAAATACAGGAACAGGGTGTCACATGGGTATCCTGAAGCAAAAAGAGAGAGGTTTCCTATTTCTTTGTTAGCTAGCAAAGATGGTACGCATGTTACCAAAAGATAATACAGGGGAAGAAATCAATTCTCCGTGTTGTTACACATCCTTGCGTGCAAATGTAAACTTGAAAAGAAAAAAACAGTACCTTTCTATTACGCAAAGGTCATCTGAAATCATTAGTACAGACTGATATGATCAGAAGAAAAATAAATGAGACATCTCTACTCAGGGAACCCTGCACCTACTTCAAACGGTATGATATATATGCATGAGCAAACAGATTGTTCAGCCCTACTCCAAAAGGGATAGTAACTTTCAGGAATAAACCCAGTTACTATGTAGTGGATTTTATTTACATGTAGTAGATTTGAACGCAAGACACGCATCTTGTTCTTTGCAATGTTTCCTCTCTTCAGCAATCTGAATTCCATCAGGGATCTTGCCTGGTGTCATTTATATGCAGGATGCATCTCAGATATGGACACAAAGTCGGACAGATACTTCACAAAGGAAATTTGTATTATTATATAATGAGTCACACAAATATCATTATCACTGCTCTGATACCTGCTGGCAAAGGCAAGACTGTGATACAGCTGCTGGCCTGAATACAACTGAGCTGTGTAATTGATCTAGCGACAAGTGATCTCTCAACACTGACTTATTCCTCCTCTTTGGCTCTCTGCTGCATCTGCAGGGATTCTGCATTTACAGTCCTTTCACAGGAGGCATCCTCTCTGAAGAGAGCCTCCCTTGCCTGACGCAACAAGATTAAGCAATTTGCTTTTAATTAGTACTGCAGTCATTTCCAAACTAAGCAGGGGAAAGAACAGAAAGCAGACTGTCTCTTTAAAGTGTAAGTGGATTCAGTGCACACTGTGAATTTAGAACCTGCTGTTGGAAAAGTTCAGCTTTCTGTCACCGGTACTTGTGTTCTCTGCTAATTTCTACAAGAGTTCAAGCTGTATGCACCAGTTAGCAGAGACATTGCAGGAGGTAAACTGAGAATGGAAAATCATGACCCCTTGCTGCCTGTTTATGGTGCCTAAATTATACCCAGACACTGCTTCAAGTCTCCTCTCCAACTGTTGTGCACAGCCCAGTTTGCAAAAATCAGGAGTTCTTCCTCCCAATTACAACCCAAGAGAAGAGTGCCCTTGTAATTTGTGGCCATTGTCCAGCAATGCCAAGTAAAACAGTGTAGGTATAAGTGGAGAAAAGTAAGGTGTTAGCGGGTGCTTGCGGAGTTGCACTGATGTAACAGAGGAGAATTCGGCCCAAGAGCTGGAAGTCTCCAGGGTAACTGGAGATCATATTAACAGACAACTTCACCACCACATGTACAATATTGTACCAGCATGTAATACTGGCAGGCTGCCACTCTCTCTCCCTCTGAACCCACATGAACACACTTACAACATTCATCTGAAGGGAGAGTGGAAATCTGCAGCTTTGTTTGCAGTACAATTAATATATGTGAATAATTGACTGCAAAGTAAAGCAGAACCGTATCCAGTACACACTCTGTGGCCAGTTTGTACACACTAATGTAATCTCAGCAGTGAATAGTTGCACTTCAGCTTCCATTGAGACAGAGTACCTGTTCCAATTCATTTTCAGTGGCTTAATCTAACTATAAGGTTAACTCAACATTAACTTCATCCTGTCCAAGCATGTCTTGAGAGAGACCTGTACCCATGGGGAAAGCCTAGCAATTCCAATCCCACCTTAGTGAGCTGAGGTTTACAGGACATAGGACAGAATTCCGAACCAAAAGAAACCCCTCAAAAGATGACAACAACCACTTGAACTCCTCCTAGTATATACCACTGCAAACCTCAGTCTACATAATCCTCGTATGAAGAAGTGTGTGCGCATTCAGAGTTCATGAATCCCTTTCTACTTGCTCCAGGCTGGGATTAGTCTGCTGAGCCTATTGTTCCCTTAGCCCAAATGACCATACATGGAAAATAGAATTTTTCTGCATGTGTCTAAACAACTGCAGAAAAAAATCCCCACAAGGATAGCTGATGTCGCCTAAATGATCAGTATCTGGCATTCTTCTACACAGATAGTTTAAATTTGAGCTACTGGCTTGTTTAGATTTACGCTTTTGGTTCAATAAACAAACACAGGCCATAGTCCACCACACTAAGTGTGTAATAAAGCTGCTTACCTACTTCCAAACAAATAGCTTTTATTTGCCCATTCCTCTTTGATTCTTCTCTTCCCCCATCAAACCAAAGATTATTGTTCAATTTCCTTCCAGAACTGTACCATACCAACAGATCAAATGATGTCTAAAGTGTCTCCCACAGCCTTTCAAACTGCATATTGCTATAGAAATGTTTTTAAAGTTATCTAATAGAAATATTTCTCTTTACTGAATCTTATTTTTTCCCTTTCCCCTGACCCTCGCTACAAAACATGCACCTACAGTTAAAAAATAGTTTTTTAAGGCTTTTGTGAATGTCAATTACACTGGAGTTTGGGGGGTTTTCAGGATCACCCGGGCACACAGAGAGTTTGCCTGCATCTCGTTCACACTTGTTGAAATGAATTAGCATGAAGCTGGTCAACATCTAACTAAGTCCAATAGACGCAGTTTCAAGATGCATTTATTCTCTGCAACACGGCAGCATCCATGAATTTTCTAAATTGTTTCCTTAACAATGCCATATAAATTGTTAGACTTTCTCTCTCATACAATATTTGCCTCCACTCCACTCTCCTCTAATACATTCATTTGACCCGAAAGGGTGATTTAAGACTCTTGTTTAAAATGGCTTCCTAATGATGCTTGACAACATCTCCTGCCTTTGAAAGAGCATCGCTATACAAGACTCTAATCCCACAAAAGGAGGGATACTTGTTAACCTGTGTCTCCATACTTTCTGTTGAGTCACCACATTTAACGAAGCACTGAAGGGGAACCAGTACGCAGCTGGGAAATTATGGCTTTACATGATCGTCTCTTGCTACAAGAGAGATATTACACAAAACTTAATCCCATGACTCAGCCCTCTCCTTGTACCCCCTTTAATTGTCAGAACCTGAGGAAATCCGGGCCGAGGTAAATAACAATTCAGCAGTAACAGAGGAGATTCACTTTAGGCAATGAATTTTTAATGGGCTGAGACTGCAGAGGGAACGCAGGGCCGAGATCTGTGCTTCTTATCTGATGGGGAAGGTCAGTGTTTGAAAGGAGGGAGGGCATGGATGAGAGAACAGATCTGACAGGGCTCTTCAGCTGAGATTTCAGCTTGTCACAGACCAGCATACCTTAACATATTAGGGTCTTATTTTCAAAGAAGTAACGTACACATGCACACGCTACCAAAAACTGCACAACATTTTCCCCTGGCAAAGGCAAATTGGCAACTTTAGCCTCGCTTTCGGGGAAAAAAACGAAACAAAAAACACAGAGAACGATCAGTGCAGACGTGCCATGCTTTACATGGGAAAGTAGGTTGCTCTAATGCCAGTCTTCCCACAGAAACATACACAGAGCACTAAACACTCCTTAAACATATCAGTGCTAGTTATGTCAGCATGCCCATCAGAAATCCCGTGTGACCATTAGAATCCATTTGGCTTACTAAATCTTACAGACGTAGGATTCTATTTCCTGAGGAACATACCATGCCCTCAGTCCACTGACAGGGCTACCACTGACATCACTGGGGCTGCATGTGTGTGCTGAGGGCTGAGTCTGATCACTTCGGAAGTGAATTAAGCTAAACCAAATTAAGGCTGCTTTAATGCTAAATGAGCGTGTCCACACAGCCCTGAGAATGGAGCAGGAAGGCAGAGGAGAGGAGAGGTATGAGGAGCTGGTGCATAGCCACACCTACAAAGAAAATCAGTGTGCCCTGTACTTGTTGTTTGTGGTGCAATGACAGCCTCTGGAGTAAGTGGATGCTGACACCTGTCCTATGACAGGGTATAGAAATGTGCACTCACTATAAGGGCAACTCCTTTGGGCTGGCTGTGGCATAGCAGGCTCTCTCCTCTCCGGCATCCCTTGCCAACGGTCCCTCAGGTGGTCTCTCTTCCCATAACCCAGCCCTCCAGCCAGGTCATGATTTAGTTCCCACTCCTTTTTTGGGTAACAAAGTCCACATGTCTTTTCAAAAAGGCCCTTGGCCCCAATGGTCCTTACTCCCTTCTTTCACGGCTCTCCGTCACCTTTTCTGACCTCACACCATCTCACTACTGGCTGGTAGGGGAACCCATTCCTCTAGATTCCAACCCAGGAACACAGTTCCTCAGTTAAACACCTCCCAGGACTGTCTCCCTAGATATCCGGATTCTGCACTTTTGGTACGGCTTCTTCCCACCAAAGCCTGGCTCCACTCTGCTGGCTGCTCTCTCTCTTCCTGGCCTCCTGACAGACTTCTCTATTCAGGAGAGGATCCCTGGGCCACCTCTCCACCTTTGACTCTTGTGTGCTCTCTACTCACTATCTCAGAAAGTGACTGCAGAGGTCCACCCTCTCTCTCTCTCTCTACATCCCCTTTCTGCTCTAAACTTCCTCTCTGTAACTAACCAGCCAGTTTGTCTCCCAACTGGGACTCATCTTAAAGTCTGGGCCATCCTCCAGATGCAGCCAGGAATCCTAAATGGTCTCAGAGGCCCATACTAACCCATTCAGAGTTTGTGTGGGGTATACAACCCAATCACACAGGGGTATTTATCTTTGGTAACCCTAAACCCATGTTAGGTGACTCAAGGCAGGAAGTAAAACCTTTGCAGTCTCTTAGCAGCCCTCCCATGTGTCACACAGACTCTAGCAAATGAAGCCACTTCAATCCCCCAACCTGGTAGAAGTGTGGATCAGATGGTAGCAGCACTTGCAAATGTCTCTAGAAACAACTAGCATTAACTAGAGATGTTCAGAAAATGGTATCCCTCCTTTTTCTCCACCCGCAGAACATTTTGTCTTTTCCTAAATTTTCAGCCAAAAACCATAAAATGTTTAGTTTTTAAGGTTTTTGTTTTAGACACTAAATGAACACTTTCTTTGACTGCTTCTGTGAAAAATTTAATTTAGTCAAAAATCCAATTTAGATGGAAAATTTGTGACCAGCCCTAGTACTGGTGGTAAATCAGAGAGGATGAAATACTCCATATTACTGAATGTGGCAGTCCCAGAGCCATCAGAGATGTACAATACTTGCCAGTACAAGCCTGAAGAGGAATGCAAACTGCTGGACAAAGTCATTCAAAAATATCACTCATATTCTGATCCACGCACAAATGTCTCATTCTTGGGGCTATTTTCTTTTCAAGACCAGTTGCCCAAGGAGACCATTGACCATTATTTTACTGCCTGGCATAATAATGCTAAATTATGTGAATTTGAATAACTAACTGCTGGAGTAATTGGAGATAGAATTATTTATGGTATAGGCAGGTCAAAGCAAATTAAATGAGAGAAACAGACTTCACACAATGGAAGGGAGCAGAGATGTAACAAAACCAAGGATGACACTGGGTCTCTGTTTCTTGAGGACCTCTAGAATGCTACTGAAAGCACTCCTGTGTGAACATCACAGGCACTGACAATGAAAAGCACCAGGAGCAGCAAAACAAAGTTCCAGGTAGCATATTTGCACCAGTGGCTGAACAGACCACTGCAGAAGGAAGTGGTCTGAAAAGAAATGGATACGTGATCAGAAAGCCATTGAGGTTCAGTGATAATTACTGACACATGAGACAATATGTTCGATGTCCAACTGGGGGCACCGCAATTTTAGGAAAGATGTGGACAAACTGGAGAGAATCCGGAGGAGAGCAACAAAAATGAAAAAAGGTTTAGAAAATCTGTCCTATGAGGAAAGGTTTAAACATGCCCAGATTTTTTGTCTTGAGAACAGACTGAGGGAAACCTGATAACAGTCTTCAAATATGATAAGCGCTGTTATAAAGATGATGGTGATCAATACTTCTCCATGTCCACTGAAGGTCGGACAAAAAGTACTGGGCTTAATCAGCAGCAAGGGAAATTTAGGTTAGATGTTAGGAAAAACTTTCTAACTATAAGGGTAGTTAAGTTCTAGAACAGACTTCCAAGGGAGGTTTTGAAATTCCCATCATTGGAAGTCCCATCCTGTCAGGGATGGCCTAGGTTTACTTGGTCCTATCTCAGAGCAGGGACTGGACATGATGATCTCTCAAGGCCCCTTTCAGCTCTACATTTCTGTGAGTCCACGATAATATAATGCTCTCATCTGCCAAGAGGTTTTGCTTATGCATCATGGACAGTTTATGTTTCATGGTTAGTTATTATTTTTGTTGGTGTTATGGTTTATTTGCATTACAATTTTTTTTAAAGGGACCCCTGTCCTGCGACTGTGCTATTTATCTTTGATAATCCTGACCCATGTCAGATGACCGAGGTCAAGACAAACACCAGCCTCTCGCACATTTATTACATTTGGCAGGTTGCCCCGCAGAGAAGTTGGAGAATATTGTAATCTTCATTATGAGGAACTGAGATTTTTCATGATAAAAAACTGGCCTGGCTAAAAAATGTACATTGTAAAATAAATTACCTTTTGGGTAATTTAGCTTTATATATATCTATCGATATCTATATACAGAGAGAGAGAGAGATTATATATGTCTCCTATGTTACTCTTTCTAGCACTTTAACTCTGAATCCCCTTGCTTTTGTGTGTGTTTAACTCTGACACTTAGGGGGTGTCTGCACTTTGAGCTTGGGGTGCAATTTCCAGCTCATGCAGACATACCCACATTAGCTCTGATCAAGGTAGTGTGCTAAGAATAGAAGTGTAACCATAGCAGTGCAAACAGAAGGAGGAGCTAGCCACTACCTGTCCATGACACTAGGTGTGTACTTGAACAGCCAGTCATTCCTATTGCTCATGCCGCCATGGCTACATTACTATTTTTAGCAAGCTAGCTTGATCGGAGCTAATGTGGGTATTTCTCCTGGAAATTACACTTTTCAACTCCAGTGTCGACATACCCTTAGAAACAAGTAACACAGCCTAGCCCCCTTGGGAGTTTTGCCTTTGAGACCAGAGGAGTCAAGCGTTCATCCAGAATATATGCATGTTTGTGTATTGCATATGTATTCTAGGAGTACAAAGAGTCTGTCATATATATGTCTCCTGCAGGGAGCTGATTCTCAAACATACAAAATGCATAAACTTCTAAGATGGGGAAACCCACCTCTTCCTCTGCAGAAAAACCAACCCCGTATCTATGAGTTAACCCATCCCATAACAAACTCAGAAGCAACTGCAGTGATTCCAACATAGTCACATTACTGTGGTATCTGCTCAGAAATTAAATGCGTCCATTGGAACAAGAACACCCAGAACAATGGTGCTCCAATCACTACTGGGGTCTTAGGGTGCTACCAAAATACAAACATTTATAGATGCTGCCACTGCTATTGCTACCACTATGTGCCACTGGGAATCTGGGTCCTGCAACATGCAACCAAAGAGTGTGTAAAGGACTGGTCCCTCCTGGATACCACTGGTAGAGCTGTGCAAATAAATGATTTTTCGGTTTCCTAGTCAAACTGAAAAATTGGGAGGGGGCAAAGTTTGGGGTTGAACTAAACATTTTTTCCCATTTTTGAGGGTTTTTTTTTACCGTTTTAAAAAATAAAATTCAAGTGAAATTTGAAACAAAAAGTTATTTTGAATAAAAATATCAACACGTTTCATTTGGAAAATGTCAAAATGAATTTTTTTTCTGGAATTATTGTTTTTCAACTGAAAAAATCTGTTGAATTCAACACGAATTTCTCAGCAAGTTTCAGTCCACTCAAATCTCCATTTTTGGGAGACCACAAAATTTTGCCCAATTCTTTCCACTATTGCCTTCCTGGTGTTTTTTAAACCCCTACTTATTGGATGTATTTCTCGTCCCATAAATCAGGACCAAGGCTACTGAAATCAACTCAAATCAAAGGAATTGCGCCAGATTTCTATGTGGAACATTGGACCCATCATAGGTTTTCAAAACTCCCCAAAACTTTTCCTGTTAAGATATGCTGAAAGAAATGCACATAGTGTAATAAAATGACTAAAGGAATATGATTTTTAATCATCTAGACAAAAAACAGTTAAGTAGAATTTAGTGTATTTAATAACACAATTTAATTCTATTATTATTGCTCTTACTTGCAATAGGAATGACTATTATGCAATTCACTGCAGTGAAGTTTGTGGAGATATACTATATATTTGCTCCTATTTAAGGGAGAAACTAAGTGTTTAGACTTGATAGTTATTAAACTGCAAGAAAATAGGTGTTCAGCTCCCTAGAGTGCTCCCCTGCAAATAGCTCAATTAAGGTACTAATTGAAGTATAGCGATGTCCCCTGCTGAGTTGAGAAATGCCTATCTGGCACTGTAGTGTCATTCCTTCAAGCATCTTCTCCCAGAGATACTATTGCTGGGATGGATTTGGGCAACACACCAGTGCCCCTGTGAGTTGGTGATGAATACCCACATGTTCAGAAGCACCAACAACTTCGCAGAGGGATCCCTGAAAGATTTCTAATTGTGTGGGTTATTTTTGTGCAGCAGATTATATGTACGCAGTGTTATTGTAGTTGTGTGGGTTCCAGGAAGTTAGAGACAAGGTGGGTGAAGTAATAGTGAAAGAGACAAAAAGAACAGGAGTACCTGTGGCACCTTAGAGACTAACAAGCTTTCACGATTACACAGAGCTCTTCTTCAGGTGTTGCAGTGAAAAACAAGGTGGGGCAGACTGTTTAGCATAAGTAGTTAACTCATATTTTAAAGGACAGTTCAAGGTGAATTGACCTATTAACACCTCTCCAGTCATTGTGGGGGAGGGAAGGAAGTTGTTAGTGGGTTATAGATTGTTGTAATAAGCCATAAATCCAATGTGTCTATTCAGTCCATGATTTTTAGTGTCTAGGAAAGTTATGAATTTAAGCTCCCAGGCTCGTCTGTTGAAAGTGCTGTGCAGGTTTCCTTTGAGGACAAGGACAGATAGGTGAGATATTAAGTGATCATTTTGTGAAAAGGGTTTGCCCACAGATGACATCATGTTTTTGTCTTTTATCATTTTAATGTGTGAATCCATTTGAGTGTGTAATGATTGTCTTGTTTCACCTACATTTTTGTTATTGGGGCATTTAGAGTATGGCTCACTGCAACGTAAGCCCAGTGCTAGTAAACTCAAGTTAGCAGACCCTAGGTGTGGAGGATTTATATTAATTTCTAACCCCATGTTAGGTATTGTTGAACCCTGGGCCCCAGCATTCACACTGCATTATTCTTAAATGGAGATATACCTACCTCATAGAGCTGGAAGGGACCCTGAAAGGTCATTGAGTCCAGCCCCCTGCCTTCACTAGCAGGACCAAGTACTGATTTTTGCCCCAGATCCCTAAGAGGCCCCCTCAAGGATTGAACTCACAAGCCTGGGTTTACCAGGCCAACGCTCCAACCACTGAGCTATCCCTCCCTGAATTCAACCACCCATGTCCCTGACTTCCCAGCACCCTCCAAAAATGAGGTCACGCTAGCCCTTTGTTTGTGATGAAGCATGGGAAAACTTGACTGTACACCAAACTTAACTGTCCAGAGGACAAAGAAAATCAGCCCAGGGGATTGTGGAATACTTTTGGCAGACTCCCAGAGTTCAAATCCAGTGGGGCTGCATGTACGCTGCAAAGCAATAGGGCTTGAATATTGCATCTTGGCTTGACTCAGGCTCAGACCCTCCACCCCTCTTGGGTCCTGAGAGGCTAGCGAGATTTGTGTGTAGCTAGAAGGGGGGTTAGGCTTGAGCCTGAGTTCAAACCCTGGGCTTACCTTGCAGTGTAGACATACCCTTGGTGCACTAGATGAGGTACACCCCATGTTGTGTTAGCCATGTGTACAGCCCATGGATCTTGAAAGGTGTGTTGTGGGCAGTGTTGATCATTGTAACAGTGGAGATATGTCAAGAGCTTTTGCATCTGTTTTTCCTAGCGAGTCTGATGGTGCTTTGAGTTGGTGTGTCCTGGTCTGTGGGCAGCTTGCTTCTGATGATGAGTTTGGAGAGGCTAGAGGGTTGTTTGAAGGCCGGAAGAGGGGGTGTCACTTTGTGTGGTCCCTTGAAATATGTTAACTACTTACGCTAGACAATCTGTTCCACCTTGTATGTAGCTGTGGCACTGAGTACGTTTCCCAGACACCGGTGTAAGCACGAAAACTTCTCTCTATCAACAACAGAAGTTGGTCCAATAAAAGCTATTACCTCACTCATCCTGTCTTGCTAGCACATTATATGGTATTTGTAGTTGGTGATGCCAAGTTGTAACGATCCACCTAGTGGCTGGCAGAGGGAGGCAAACTTTTCAGAATAGCAATGAATCAAGTCTGTCTGTGAGTCAGTCAGTCAGCGCCAAGGTTGGTCGCAGACATGCATAGTCTCAGAGTGGTAAAGTTAATGATTGTGCAAGGTCGTGCTGCAAATAAACTTAGCTGTGTTAAAATGTTTTACGAAGGAGTGCCTGGGCAAAGGACTGATCCAGCCCTCGCTGAAGTAACTGAGTCTGTCCATTTACTTCATTGGGGGTTAAATCAGTCCTAATGCCCTGATCTGCAAACACTTTGGCACCTGCTTAACTTTATTACTGTAGGTAGCCCCATTGACTGACAGAACTACTCATGGTAGTAAAGTTAAGCAGGTGCATAAACGTCTGCAGAATTGGGGCCTAACTGCATCATTATTTGCAGTTTCTCTCAGGTCAGCAAGGCTGAACTGGGCCCACAGCATTATCTTTTACTTTTTGGGAAAGTGCCATATACCATATATACTTGATCATAAGCCGGTTCGTTTATAAGCTGACCCCCCTCAAGATGGATAAGTAAAAATGGAAAATTTGTATGACCCATTCATAAGCCGACCTTATAATTCAGGGGTCAGCAAACTTTGGCTCCCGGGCCATCAGGATAAGCTGCTGGCGGGCTGAGCTGGTTTGTTTACCTCGAGCATCTGCAGGCACAGAGGTAAATCTAAGTAAAGAAAGTGTCCCGGCACGCCAGCTGCTTACCCTGATGGGCCGGGACAGCAACTGATGGGGAAAATTTTGGGGGGGGGAGAATCTGGGAGTCAGGGGAGTAACCCCCATGACCCCACCTCTAGCCCAGGTCCCCCACAGTCTCCCCATCCCATCCCTTCCCACCTTATCTGGGGAGGATGTCTCTATCCTGGCTGGAGCTGCTCCGGCAGGCTGGGCAGGGTGGCCGCAACGTGCTCTGGCGGGCCAGACCGGGCGGTGCGGCCGCGGCATGTTCCAGCGGGCTGGGCCGGGCGGCACGGACGCAGCGTGCTCTGGCGGGCTGGGTGGCGCAACCACAGCCTGCTCTGCAGGGCGGGGCTGAGCGACATGGCTGCAGCCTGCCAGCCCCAGAGCTGCAGCTGCTTCGGAGGCTGGGGGGAGAGCAGCGTGGCCAGAAGCGGAGAGACTCTGGCCCCGCCTTTTCCCTTGTGGCTCTGCTGGCTGTGCTCCCTCTCCTTGCTCCCTCTGTTGGGGGGAGGGGCTGCGTCCCACCTCTCCCTCTCTATACCCGTTCATAAGCCGACCCTCTTCTCTGGTGCTTCCCTTTTTTTACTAAAAAAAATTCGGCTTATGAACGAGTATATACGTTGCTGTATAAGTAATAGATGGTAAAATAATGCAGGGGAGGTATAACATAAGGAATGCAACTATATACATGAAAATAAACAATCATAACAGCAAAATTCAACAACAGATCTGGCTGGGAAATGTATTGCCTGTGGAATTTTCAGGTTTTTGTTAAAGAAATAAAGATAATTTAAGTTTTCAGAAACTAACAAATCATTGGACTTTGGAGTGTTCCTTTTTTTGACAAAAATTTGAAAAATTTCAATGAAAACAGATATTTTCTTGCAAAATTTTCCATTTGATTTACCAGGCTCCTCATAGTCCTCCACCTATATACCAGTTCTTTCTTTCGAATACATTTTAAAAGTGCTCTTTTCTCTGCTGTTTTAGCCCCATTGCCCATTATACCATAGCATTTTCTCTGCCACACAAACCCGTGTTTGTGTGCTGACCGAAGGGAACATCATCCATGGTTCTGTGAGGGACAGGCAGGGGAGATGATACACTGGAGTTCTTCTAATTCCTGCTAATTCTTTTTTCTAGGCCACCTTCCCCAGTTTCCATCCAGTGCCTGGTCACTCAAACCTCCTGCATCGCTGTAAAGACCCATGTTACCAGCCCAGCTGGAATTTAGCACAGTGGGATGGATTGGAATTCCATCAAGAAGCCACACACCTCCCTGTTTGTTTCCCTTGTAACCTCCCCTGTCACTTTCCTCCCATGCAACTAGAGTGCTTGTCAGGGCTCATTTGAGGTCTGAATGCTGCTTCAAGAAGGGCTTGCAAGCATTGTTATGGGGGGAGGGATAGCTCAGTGGTTTGAGCATTGGCCTGCTAAACCCAGGGTTATGAGCTCAATCCTTGAGGGGGCCACTTAGGGATCTGGGGCAAAATCAGTACTTGGTCCAGCTAGTGAAGGCAGGAGGCTGGACTCAATGACCCTTCAGGATCCCTTCCAGTTCTAGGAGATAGGTATATCTCCATTAATGAAGACACACCTAGCTCTCCTTCCTGTTCAGGAGATGAGCACATCTCAGGAGGACTCTTAGCCCAAGCATTAAGAGGCTGCAACAGAAATTTGAAGTTGCACTCATTTACATTGCATCTGAGAGAATAGTAAGGGGTGAGATAATCTGGAAATATTCATCTGAATTTTGATTTGATCAAGTACATGCTCCTTTTTAAATTTATTTTCCATGAATATTTGCAAAACTTCAGTTTTAACAGCACAACACTCTTAAAAAAAGAGAGACATTTACAGTTGGATTCTAGAACAGTCATTAAAAGAGGATTGACTGTACAATCTGCATTTCACCATGCAGTCTTGGAAAAGAAATAATACCAAGTGAGTTACATAATGAAGCAAGAAAGTGGTTTAACTATTGATAATTGAGAATAAGCTATTGGGTCTGGGGGAATAAGAGCACTGAAGAAGCACTTAGGAGACCTAAGTCACTGCACTGCTCTGTGCCTCAGTTTCCCCATCTAAAATGGGGATAATTATATTTCCCTCCTTTGTAAAGTGCTTTTAGATCTGCTGATGGAAAGTGCCATGTAAGTACTACCATTATTATGTGTAAGATATTTATATAGGTCAAATTCACCCCTGTGCAAAGGGCCAGCACAGAAACTTACAGACCACTTAAAACCTATTTTGAGGGCTTAAAGGGGGTCTTAACTGGCTCACAGTTCTTGTGTGGGCTCTCCATGTAGGGGTGAATTTCACCCATAGTGGAAAAAAAATCACAAAGAAATTTGCAAATAGTTTAAAATAATGAATGCAGGTGAGAATTTTGGCAAGCAAACAAAAAAAGAGGCAAAATTTGGCATATAAAGTATTTACATCTAATTATTTGTTGAACTCTAGTTTACATACCGTGGTTCATGCTCAGGAAATGAGAGTAGTACTTGGAAACAACAATCTCTGTAGAACAGGGATGGGTAAGGTCTGTTTCCGATGAAGCTTGATGACTGAGGAAGTCATAAAAGCTATCAGAGAGAGGAAAAAGGCAGGCAACATGTGTAAGAAGGCAAATATTAAGGGGATGAAAGGGATTATAAAGCAAAGATGAAAAGATGTAAAAAGCCGATTAGGAAACCAAATATGACAAAGAGAAAAATTGCCCATGGGGTGAATAAAACAATAAAAGATTTCTTTTAAATAGGTAAAGGAGATGAGATTAACGAGGGAGGCCATTGGACCACTGAGAGGTACTGGAGGGAACTTAACAACACAGGGAAAGGGACAGAGCTAAAAAATGAAACGATTTCTCCTTGCTAGTGCTTAAGAGGGAAATGGAAGCAAAGTTCTCTGGCAGAGCAGTGAAGAACTAGAAGCATTAGTGGTCACCAAGGCAATATTTGTGTCAGTTAATATAACTGAAGAGAGACAAAGCCCTGATCTGGATGGGGTGCTTTGAACCCAGAATGCTGAAAGGGAAAGAAGAAGAAATTAGTTGTCTAATAACAAAGAATTTTAGCAGCTGCTTAGAGAAAATGAGAGATACAGAGGGGCTGGAATAAAGCAAACAACTCCAAGTCTTTAAGAAAAGAAATGCAGGGGGTGAGGGGTGGGGAGGGAATCAAAACATTTTTGGAGCAGACTTTCAAGCTGGTATAAATCAGCATCACACCACTGAAGCCAATGGACTCAGATTGGTTTACATCAGCTGAAAATCTGGCCATAAATTGGTAACTCTGATTTCAGTCACAGGCAAGATCTTAGAAACTTTAACAGGGGATGAGATCACCAAACATCTGGAGAAACGTAAACTGATCAAAATGAATCTGCCTGGTTTCATAAAGAGCAGATCTTGTCTGACAAATCTGCTAGAATATATTTTAAGAGATAATGTGAAAAACAGACAGGAGTGAAGTAGTGGACTTAATCCACACAGATTTCAAGAAGTCGTTTCAATGCAGCCCAGTACAACAGAATAATACTCAGGGTGAACAAACCCATTGTCCTTGAAAGATTAAGGAAATGGTGAGGTCTTCTTCTTTTGCATGGCTTGGGTGGCTAGCAACAACTACAAATCTATATCTAAGTTTGATAGCCAGCACATAGCCGCAGCAATGAGCTGGTGAATGTCCTTCAGGCCCCTGGCAAAGGAATGAAGGGGACATTCAGATATGATGTGCTCTATCATTTGTGTCTGGTGACCACAGTCGCATACAGGTGTTTGCCTCATTTTCCATTTAAAGAGGGTTTGTCCACATCTCCCATCTGCACCAGTCTTTCCGACATAAATCAAAACCCGGTGGTTCCGCAACAGGATCAACAACAAGCTGTTTGTTTTGAGCTGTCAAAGTGCTCCACCTGACTCTCCATTGAGACTCAGCATCAAAGTTGGGTGTAAGGATCTTGATACGGTTCAACAGAGGGTTGCAGGATTTTAATCTCATCTTTGGCGGGTTCTGCAGGTCATGGTGCAGTAGGATCCTTGTATTTAATTTTAAAGAATTAATTAAATCCTAGCCGAGGAGAGGCTGAGGGAACTGGGATTATTTAGTCTGCAGAAGAGAAGAATGAGGGGAGATTTGATAGCTGCTTTCAACTACCTGAAGGGGGGTTCCAAAGAGGATGGATCTAGACTGTTCTCAGTGGTGGCAGATGACAGAACAAGGAGTAATGGTCTCAAGTTGCAGTGGGGGAGGTTTAGGCTGGATATTAGGAAAAACTTTTTCACTAGGAGGGTGGTGAAGCACTGGAATGGGTTACCTAGGGAGGTGGTGGAATCTCCTTCCTTAGAGATTTTTAAGGTCAGGCTTGACAAAGCCCTGGCTGGGATGATTTAACTGGGAATTGGTCCTGCTTTGAGCAGGGGGTTGGACTAGATGACCTCCTGAGGTCCCTTCCAACCCTGATATTCTATGGTTCTATGTCTGAGCAGCTCTTCTAATCTGTGGACCAGGAGCCAGTCAACTGGAGTAGATACGAGTGTCCCCGACACTATGCGCATAGCATTATTAAGTTGAGTGTCAAGGAGTTTAGTGTGACTGCTATGAGACCACACTAGTGCACAATATTCAGCTGCAGAATATACAAAGACAATTGTTGCAGTTTGTAAGGTCAGTGGACTGGAGCCCCATGATGTTCCAGACAATTTTCTGATAAGTGTGACACGAGACCTGATCACAGGTGTTCTCAAGGTGTTGTCAACAGGTCAAACTCCAGTCCAGTGTAACACCAAGATACTTTGGATTAGCTTCGTGGCTGATGCTCTCACCACAGAACTGCACATGAAGTTTGGTATTAGCCATTTTATTGTTCAGATAGAAAGCAGTTACCATGGGTTTTTTTGGATTAGGCCTAAGTTTCCATGGGATCGGATGCAACAATGGAGGAACACCGAGAGGTCAGTAATGCAAAGCACCTTGTAGGGGTGCACAAGGGCTGCCAAGGTAATTTGGGAACTCCCGAAATAGTTTAGTTTCAGGTAGGACTTTTGGGGCTGTGCTGGCTAAATGTGGATTTCCTGGTCAGATATTCACAACTATTTATCCCAGGGCTGTATCTGTACATTTGCTTCATAAGAGAAGATGCTCTAAAATAACTGCTAAGAATAAGAAAAATGGTGGGTGCTCCATTCCCCTGTACAGCAAAGACCCACATTTGCCCTGCTCTGCTCACTGGGAAGTCTAGCACCACCAGTGATGTTATACTCATGGATTCCTTGTGATCCTGGAATATAATGCCTGGGATTTCATCTACTTCATGCACGGCAGTTAAGGTCAAAGTCAAAGAGCTTGGAGATGCCATTCATAGAAGCCTCCAAAAGTTTGAATGCCTATCCAAACCTTATATGAACTATACATCTTCTAGACCTGTAAAATTAGTCTGGAAAGCTCACAGAATCCGCCTTTTGATTATTTGATTAATCACACCTGCTAATTACATCGCACAAATAGACAAAATTAATATTTGAGATAGGTCTCTAAAGAGACTGTATGGATTATTTTTCTGCAAATAAAATAGAAAATTTCTGCAGATAATATAGAAAAGCGCAGGTGACGCTTCTAGATTTGGTCACAGAAGATTCTGTCATATTAAAACCAACAATTTAAGAAATGTCACTTATTATTTGCTCATGATTACTCTTAACATTGACTAAAATATTTTAAATGAGGTCTGTTCACTACATACACATACACACTCAAAACACACTTATCAATGTGTCAGAAAATGTCAATTTGATCCTCACTGTGTTTTTTATCACACCACAGTTAAGTTCTCTACAAAAATTGTAGATCACAAGCACATCATGATAATAAAAATATTCAGTTTGATATATAAATCATGACTGAAAAGAAGAATATAAACATGTCGTTGCCTATTCTAAGTAATATTTATTTATGCAACTTACTGTTTTTTTAGAAGGGGATTACATGATAATTATTGCAAAGGACTTCCTTCACAAAAGAAAAGGACCACAATATTCTAATTGTGAACCTGCTGTGAAATTCATCCCTGTTCAGTGAGTCTGCATAATGCTGGTGCACCAATTAAATCTCAATTAAGTCCTCAAAATAGTGGTGCCTAGGTATTCACAAGAGCCCCTCTTCACAACAGGTAAAATTCACCTTTAATTTTCACTTGTAATTACAGCAATTGTGAGCACAATTGGCCAATTAGATGCATAACTGGCACGATTATCTGTGGTACAGCACATATAGATTAAAAAGATCCCATGGCCCCTCTATAGGAGGACAAATTTGACCTTATATTCTTGCCCATATCTTCTCCTACATCTGACTGTTGTTCTATGGTCTCTCCACATCAGAAATAGCTGCATTTCAGCCATGCTTTATGTATACATTTTTGGGGATCCTTTGGGACTAAAGAAGTTATATGCTTAGATTTGTCATTTAGTTTCTTTGCTGATTTGATTGCACTGGAAAAAATGGATTTAAATATGGATTTATTATTGGGACAGCAAGTTCCTTTTTTCTTAGTTTAATTTCTAACTATTGTGTAATATAATGTTTCAGACAGTCTTCAAATCTAATGCCAAGATTTTGGTTTTTATGCCTATACTAATCTAGAAAGAGCATCGCAAAGGAGTTAAACAGAATATCCTCATAACACAGAAATAGGCATCAAATATAATGAAAAATCCTGCCACAAAGAGACATTGCTTTGGTCTTGAGTCCTTATTTATTAAATCTACTTTTAGAAAATTCAAACAATCTACAAAACACTTTTCAGATTGATATGTTTTAGCTTTAAAAACTAATCTCTGGCAAGCAAAGAACACCTTGCATTCTCATAGCTAATATTTCCTAATGCTTAGGAGAGATTTTTCTGACGCATGAATAATGCCGCCTTTATCTTGATTAAAGATACTGCTCCTAGAAAAACCTTACTGTTTGACCAACCTACGGGTGGATGAAGCCACTGAGAAATCAGATGGTTAGAAATGTACCTTGGCTTAGAAAAGCGGTTTTCAGACTTTCAAAAAACGAGCTCTGCCTTCAGGAATATGAGACCATCCTAAGGTATTACGGCCCTCATTACTGTAATATCTGGATGCCTCACAACCTCTAATGTATTTATGCTCACAACACCCCCACAAGGTAGGGAAGAGCTATTGCCCCCATTCTACAGATAGAGAACTGAGACACAGAAAGACTAAGGGTCAGATTTTGAAAGATACGTCATGCCTGAAGAGCCAGTGAGGCACACAGATTTTCAAAAAGTGCCTAACTCCATTGAAATCTATGAGAATGAGGTACCTAGGCACTTCTGAAAATATTCTAGGGGCCTCAATAGCTTTAAAAATCTGACCCTATGTGACTTTCCCAAGGTCACACAAGAAGTCTGTGGCAGAGCTGGGAACTGAACTCAAGTACCACACCATTGCGCTAACCACTGGACAAGGCTTCTTCTCCATCTCCGCTTAGCCCCACCACGTTAGCAGGGCAAAATGGGGGCAACTTGCACTGTCACCATTCTGTGCCCCATCTCTGGCTTGTCCTTTACACTGCCCCCAGCAGGGGGCATCACACACATTGGGAAGTGCTGCCTTAGAGAAATGAAGGCATTACATTACCTAGACTCTGATCCTGCAGATTATTCTACATTGCCGCAATCATGCGGAGCTCCACAGAAGTCCACACACACTGAACAATCTGCAGAATCAGAACTTCGGACATTAAAATATCCCAAACTATTCTTTTCTTCATAGAAGAAAAAGAGATATTATATATACACCTTTGTTATCAGCCAGTTACCAAGGTCTTGATATTATTATATAATATCTGCGCTCTAACAGAGCCCAAAGGACCAATCAGGATCAGGCCCCCCTTTTGCAGGTGCTATACAAATAGGTAGGAAGCCATCACCCCATCTTACTTTTGATTAATTTGGGTTAGTCACATTATGCGACACAAGGTCAGCCTGCCTGACCCACAAACTGCATTGTGAAAACTGGAGCAACCACACAGCCGAGACAGCTTTTAAGAAACAAATTAGCAGAAGTCATGTACAAACTCCTAGTGAACATACTTGACACCTCAACCAAATATAGGCATGTGGCCTGATTTTCAGATGTGCTGAGCACTTGTAACTCTTTCTGAAGCAAAGGGAGCTGCGATTGGTTGGGACCTTTGAAAATCAGATCAGTTCTATCTTCTTTCACCATAGCAGACCATGCTACCAGCTAGCCAGCCAGCCAGGAAGAAATGGTAGTGACTTCTACTGCAGTGTTTATGGAGCATGCATTCAAGTGTGTGAGAATTGCATCCTAGGAATGCAAACTTCTTATGAACAGGAAATTCCTAGAATTCATGTTCTTATGATGTGAATAGGAATGTGTCTTTAAAAATTCTCTCCATTGTTTTTACATAGTCTAGTACAATAAGAGGAGGTTTCCTATGCTAGTAGCAAAAAGAAAGTACACCTGAGAATGAATATGGATAATACAATAGGAAGCTGATGATTATCATTCAAATTACCCTATAAAATGCTTAATATGCTTTAACCTGACAGTATTTTGCTATCGCAGAACCTTTTCAATCCTACCCTCAGGGGACGGTGAAGGATGATACTGGAAAGAGAACTCCCATACACCAGATCTTGCTAGATGGTCCCTTTAAATGCCGAGGCTGCTCTCAGCTGCTGATCCAGTGGATGGATTCTTATCTAGACTATGCCATTTGTTAATACTTATATGGGAGCTGAGTATTTCCAGAGGGGAGGAATTAGGTAGCAGTCCTAAGGAGCTAAATCAGAGCTGGCGCTTACACAGCTACACAGTGGGTTTTAAGGGGCTTCTCCTCCTGCACCCTCATGCTGACCTAGAGGCTGCAAGACCAGACCAGAAATTTAACCCAAGTTTCCTGCATGACATGACATGGTAGTCACGTTAGGCCATTGTACTGGCCTGCGAGCAAAATGTTTAGCTAATCAGCTCTTAATGTCACAAGACATGGGATTTTAGATGTCTCCTCATCTCAACCTGATTTTTTAAATTTATAATCAGATCACTTTCAAACCAGTCAGCTCCCATGAACCTTACTGTGACACAGGACTATCCTCTCATCAGTGGGTGAGGCAATTAGGCATGTACTTTGGTCCCACCTCAATGGAGGAAAAATATCCCTGGTGTTTTTCAGCAATGCTGTTTAGAGGGGATTGTGAATGTGTTTTCATTTGAACCAAACCACGGATTTAGTTCTATCTGTAGTACTTCACTGAATGAGCACACACATTTGTCAGTATGTTGTGTGTGTTGTCTCTATTACCTGGCAGGAGCCGGTGGACACTAACTCCAATTAAAGAAATTACCAATCAGAATTAGAATGGAATGACATTTGATTTCCAGTTCTTCTGAGAATTCTTTTCATAATGGACATGGAAAGAAAACCCTGAATAATTGAAAGGGGAAAAAAAATTGAAGATCAGTTTTAAGTTGGCAAGAGGAAATTTCACCAAGGCTACGTGAAGATAATACTGAGCTGCTATTGTACTGTTGCATTCCTCAGAGAAGGAAGTTGTCTTTCACTGGCTCTGAAAGAATGTTTTAAGTGAATCACTTAAATGAACTAGTCTGGGGACGTGAAGAAAATGTGTATGTTTCCCAGTCTTGAAACATAAACAAAACATAAATATTCAGTGACCATTCTGGTTAGTTCTCTAAAAATTCTTAGTGATAAAATAAATAATATGGGTGTTTGTATTTCAGAGCACATGATCTCCACCAAAGGGGTGGGGGGGGGGAAGAAAGGAGTTGTATTCTCCAAGTCCCAATCTTCTTCGATGATTTACTCACCCATCATCTCAGCCTTGCATAGAACTGTGTCCACACCACATAAAGCTTAGTGCTAACATACGACACACATAATGGACCTGCTTGGAAGTCTTCACTCCAGGATTTATGAAGAACAATCTAATTATTCATCTCAGTGCTGCTCACTACCATTATTGCTCCTATTTAAAGCCTCCATGGAAAAGGCCATTTGTCTCAGGGGACAGACCTTGTCATAGCAGTGTTTCATTGATAGAAATATACCCTTCTCTTTTGATAGCAACCTAACTAATCCTAGAAGGTGCTTTGTAAACATATCTCATACTTGATAGGCCTAAGGAATTAGGCCTTGACAGTCCACATCATCCAAAGGCTGAAAAATCTGCCCGATTTACCAATAAACCCTAATTAAAGAGGAACAAAGACCAATCCAATCCCCTATTTGTGGTAAACAAGAAAGCAGTCACCGTCTGGAACTTCCTATTGCTTGTTATTGTCCAAGCGTTTTGTGACAGGGAGGGGGCTGTCAGCCTCAAGACCCGATCAGACAGAGGTTGCTATGTTATTTATAACCCTGAGATGTGTAACAGATGAGAGAAGTCACCTTGGCTAAGCAAGCCACTCGTGTAACTTAACCTTGAGACATCTACCTATTGTGCACAGCAGCAAGACAAACACAAACCACTGTGCCAGCTAGGCAGAAAGAGAGAGGTGTTCCAGGCTAGATTTCTCATTCATATCCGGCTATGTGGCACACATCTCAGTGGCTTCCCTCATCTCTTTAGTGTTTTAATTTGGCTGAATATCTATTGATTCCATTTTTATGCAAAAGCATATTTGCTCCACTGTTGTAGAGATTCATACATGTCTTTTTCTCCTCTCTCGCTACAGAGGTGGAAGCTTTGCATTCCCACCCCCTCCAAGTCCCCTAGTAAAATATTTAAATTTCTGGATTTAGTGTATGTTTACTGGAGGGTATTTGGGGGCACTCACCAAATTCCTCTCATTAACTCCTGGCACAGTTGAAAGTTACTCGGACAGGATTGTGCAATCAGAATTCCCGGCCAACCACCCTGAAAAGTCATTTCTTCAAGTCATTGTTGTTATGGGTCAAATACAATATTGTCCTGAGCTACAACCCCACGGGCCAAACAGTTTATGTCCTTGTAAGCGGATTAAAGGCTGGGGTTTTCAAAGGAGGCCTAAGGGAGTTAGGTGCCTAACACCCAACACTAACTCTGAGACTGGCTATTGGTGTGTAAACTTTGCTGTTGCTTTCACTGCTTTATTCATCTTTGCTCAAGGCAATGATAAGAGTGAGGTGTCTTCTGTAAAGAAAAAGATGCATGGTAAGAATAACCTGCGTTTGTCTACTCTCTTTCTCCCATCTAGGAAGTCCACCTTGTTGTGAGCATTCAGCAGTAAGGATATCCATTTCCCTGATACAGGGTTATATACATTGCTGTTTAGGTCTGAATTTAAACTCCATGTTGTTTTCTGGGGCTAATGGAACCTTTGGCCCTCACTTATGCGAATGAAGTGGCAAGACTGGAAAACACTGATTGAGTGCCCATTTGTACCAGGACTTTCCTCCCTGATTCATTTCTACTCTCACATTCATTTCTACTCTCTGTTTTTAATGACTGGAATTAATAATTAGTATTCAGTGATCAGGGCTGATGTGAGCTCTCAGTTTGCAGGTCAGAGGTGTCAGGGCCACCTTTAGAATTAAGTTAGAATGAAGAACTGCTCTTAGCTTTCCTTTGGAGCAAATATTAACACGGGTAACGAATGTACTTTATGGTGTAAACTGTAAATGCAAAATTTAAAACTGGGTCTGACTTTCTTCCATCAGAATGGCTTGCTTTGGGATGATTTGATTCAATGTGTCCTATTATTACACAACATGACAGATAAATAATGTTGGGGCTAGTACAAAAAGTACTGCACGTTTCTGTATCTCCCACCTATACGGTGGTACTAAAGAGAAACAATAAGTCACAGTACAAGACAAATAGTGTGGATTCAGAATTGATGACTGTAGCATATTCTAAAATTTGTACCATAGTAGAAACTGTCCTCTGGAGTACAGGTGCACAGATAGTTCCCAGAGAATTAGATAGTCACCAGTTTACATAGACGGTTATGGTGACACTTGTTCCAGAGTCATGGCACCAGGACAGACGCTCTTTGGGAAACAAGAAGGTGCTGAATGAACTAATGAGCATACTGACATCTCAGTGGAAAAGTTTTCAGGGCTCACTCAGATTGCCATGTAGCTCACAAGGGATGAAAAGTAAATTCAGGGGGCCTGATTCTGAGGTCAGAGTGGTTCTACACCAGTGTAACTCCACTGGTTTCACTAGAGTTACTCCTGTTTTACACCAGTGGGAGAGGTGACTCAGTGACACTAGGCTTGTCCAAATGGATAGCTGTTATAGATCCCATTGCAATGCTTGACACAGGCAACCATGTTGTGTCAGGAAAGAGATACACAGAACAGCAGGCTGGTTTTATTTATTGTGGGGAATGGGTGGTGGAATTGCTGATAAGATACGGAACTAAGTCACTGATCTGAATCTAGCTCCAGGTTAATACTGACATCTGAGGGCTATTCAGTAGCTTAGGTAAAGCAAGTCACTGGTCTCCTTTCACCTGGCAATGAACAGGTGCAGAAAAGGACCAGGTGTGACACAGAAGCAAACTTATGGTGCTATCTGTGGGGGAGAAGAGAGTATAACTAGAATGGTCAACTGGAGTGGTTTTGATGCCATAAGGCTTTGCAGTATCATAACTTTGTCTCTCGTGTTTCAGAATTCAGACCGAAAAGGCTTAGAATTGTGCTCAGAACTATCTCAACCACTAGAGAACTCACAAGTAACTTAACTCTCATTCTATTAGTGAAACGGTGTGACGCCGAGTCCTACAGTGTGCTGCTGGAATTTGTGTCATGTTATTTCAATACTCTGTCTGTAAACCAGAGGAATCTGAAACAATGCGACAAAACATCCTGCTCTGCTATAGATCATGCTGCATCAGGAGTACAAGGAAAGGGTGATTTCTCCCTCATAAGAACAGAAGAATGGCCATACTGGGTCAGACCAAAGGTCCATCAAGCCCAGCATCCTGTCTACCAACAGTGACCAATGCCAGGTGCCCCAGAGGGAGTGAATCTAACAGGCAATTGTAGATGGGCCGGACTCACCCCTGCAGCGCCTCCTGCTGGTGACTCCGGGAATTAGCTCGTTCCAGGCAATGGAGCGCCCTCTGCAGGCTGGTGATCCACCTGTCCTCTGGCCCCCGTGTCCCTCCCTGGACCCGGTGCCCTTTTACATGGGGGTGCTGCCCCCTGGCAGTAACCCCTTTTCTCTCAGGGCTTCCCCTTCTCAGGGAACCCCCACCCTCTATCCCTACCTTGCCTCAGTATTGGCTACTGCCAGTCATTGTCTAGCCCCACACTCTGGGGCAGACTGCAGTATCAGCCTACTCATCACAGGCAAAGGGGTTTGGACCTGCTGCTTTGGCCTACCCCTGGGCTGCCCTCTGCAACCCCTAGTACCTGTTGGCCCTTCGCTAGGCCGCAGCCTGGGGCTTTCCAGGCTGGAGCTCCCCAGCTCCTCAGCCTGTCCCCAGCCCTGCTTCACTCAGGTATCCAGTCTCTAGCTCCCTGCAGCCAGGCCCTTCTCTCTCTGAAGGCAGAGAGAGACTGTCTTTCCTTCTGGCTTCCCTGGCCTTTTTATAAGGCCTGCGGCTCAGTCTGGGGCGTGGCCCCAGCTGCAGCCACTTCCTCAATCAGCCCAGCCTTGAGAGCAGCCGCTCTCAAGTCCTGCCAGGCCACTTTTAAACCCCTCACAGCAGGAGCAGGGTTTCACCCTGCTACAGCGATGATCAAGTGATCTCTCTCCCGCCATCCATCTCCACCCTCAGAAAACAGGCTAGGGACACCATTCCTTATCTATCCTGGCTAACAGCCATTAATGGACTTAACCTCCATGAATTTATCTAGTTCTCTTTTAAACCCTGTTATAGTGCTAGCCTTCACAACCTCCTGAGGCAAGGAGTTCCACAGGTTGACTGTGCGCTGTGTGAAGAAGAGCTAACGTTCAATAGGGATGTTAGCTGCCGAAGGTAGTAAAGTGCACATGCTCGAGTTATTTTGCTACCTTGTAAGTACCAGCCATGCAGAACCTGAATTAATGTACTTCTTGGTCCTTATCCTGCACTGAGCTCCAAGTGAGCACAACCAGATGTCCAGGAATTCATTGCATTCATTCCAGGATCAGGGCTGTGGAGCCCTAATTCTACGCTCCCAGTCCCTCAGTGTTCGGGACTACTAAAAATTACCTGGGCTTAGTTTTACATGTCTCTGGTACGGTTACATTCAGGCATGAGCACCAACCACACACCCTCATGCCAGCATGTGCCATCACTCTTCATCCACAATCTTTATAGCTCATCTGCCGCCTAACATGCTGAGTAGCATGAATTTGTTTCTTCTATATTCAAAGAGCTTTGTGCAATATGAGTCTCACGCACACAGACACAGGGGTTAAAAACAGAAAGAACATTTCTATGAGAAAATTGTGAAAGCCCAGCACAAGTGATTTTTCAGCAAATTGGGCCCTCCGTGTCCAGTAGTCCTGTGGATGAACAGTGGCCTTGGAGAATGTTATATATTGAGGCTTAAGCTTTCTGCTATAAAAGTCATTAGGTGTCTTTTTAAACATGTTGCAAAGAACAAACACCATCTCCTCCTCCATCCACACTGTACACGCGCACACACACACACACTCTCTCTCTCTCACTCAGTGGGCAATTCCCCCGCACCCTCCACTATCAAGAGAAAAGGAGAGGTGTCCTTACTATGCAGCAGACTGCAATCTTCTTGGGATAAGTAGTAGGTGTATGGCGGAGTTCAAAATACAGAAAGAAACAAAATTTATATACACATACGCTCAGGCTCTGTCTACACTGCAGACCTTACAGTGGCACAGCTGTACCGCTGAAGCTGTGCTGCTGTAAGGTGACCCGTGTAGCCGCTCTATGCCAACAGGGCGGCCCCAGTGAGCAGCAGTAGCTATGTCCGTGGACAGTGTCTCCTGCCAACATAGCACTGTCCACACCGGTGCTTCTGTTGCCGAAACTTATGTTGGTCAGGGGGTTGGGTTTTTTTCCACACGCCTGACCAACAAGATATTTGTGGCACAAGAGTGAAAGAAGATATTCTCAGGAGCAGGGTGGGGTCAGTATTTCAATATCCGCTCAT
This sequence comes from Mauremys reevesii, assembly GCF_016161935.1. Lineage (NCBI taxonomy): Eukaryota > Metazoa > Chordata > Testudines > Geoemydidae > Mauremys > Mauremys reevesii. The sequence goes on from NC_052638.1 coordinate 32,757,168, forward strand.
CCGTGATTTAATCTCTAAATTGCAAAAACATTAACATTATTGATTGATCAGACATCAGTCCAACAGGAAATTTAATTAAATTAAAATGTGTCACTGAGCAGTCCTCACTGCATCACATATAAATCTTGGGTAATAAGTTGACAAAGACAGCAGCGATTGATATTGTGTTCTCAGCTTAATTTATCCCAACCCCCCCCCCACACACACACCATTTTATTTTCCTGGGATGATAATGAACACGCTCACAGACTCACAGTAGGACAGGCTATTCTACAGGGCATACATCTGACACACATCGGAACCAAATGCTCCTAACTCCGCTGGCTTCTGAGAATGCTTTAACATATATTATTTACAGCTGATCTAGGCTGCACCCGGTAATGCCTCCATTCAACATACTGTTACAGGGCTGACCTACACATAGTGATTTCTAAGCACTGGGTCAACATCTTAGACTCTCTGAGTAACAGCACAGAAACAAGAAGCAGGGTCCTGAAGAAAGGATGAGGAAGACCCTTTCATTAAATCAATTCCCTTCTAGAGAGACTGCACACTGTACTAATCCACATTCTCTTGCACCAATGTGGCTACAGAAAGAGTGATAGCTCGTTAGGAATAAAACACATAGGTGGCATTGCCTAAGCATTAAGCCAACACATTTAGATAACAGCAAGGTGCTCAGAAAAAAAATGATTAAGAAATAAGTATATACAGAACCTTCTTCCGAGTATGATACATTGTTAGAGTTGGCTGAATAGTACAAAAAGAGATTCACAAACACTGTCACAAATTTGTCAGCAAGTTTGGTTTGCTGTTATTTACGGAGGAACATATTTGCTGTAATATTATTATTACTGCTTGCCAGTATTCAGATGGCCACTGGACATTTGTGAAAACATTTGAGAATCCTGGAAATGTCATGAATTTTAGCACAAATTAGTATTTTTTTTGTATCAGGAAGGGCCTCATTTATTATCCATTGTTTGCTATTCTTGTGTTCACAAAGTTTCAGTTGCCCAAAGAGAGAGCAGAAACAATATCATGGGATTTAGAGAATAATGGATAGTGAAAGAGAGCTGTTTACAAACAAATCAGGGGCTGAAATTTGTTCAGGTAACTCTTTGAGAAAATTATGGGGGTGTTGCAGAAATCAGCTGTAGCAGAAATCACTGTCCCTGAACACTCTAAACAGAAAACGGGTTAAATTTGCAACGAACAATATTTGCAACCAATGATCTGACCAGCTCTTTAAATCATACAGGCTATCTGTGCCTTTTTATTGGTACCATATACAGTACATAAGAGAGATTAATTTACTGACTTTGGAGATCTCTTGCACATAATATTTTTGCTTCCTTTGAACTAAATCAATCCAGCACACTGTTTTCACTTCTTAACTTCCTTCAACACCAATAACAATGCAACACTGATGGGTTGAACGGGTGTGAAAAAAGGGATCTCCCTGAACACAGGACTCTGATTGCCTCTACAGACAGAACAAACGTTTCTATCTCCACCCACACCTTTCACTTTGGGGCACAACTATGATTTGTAAGACTTATCTAAAAAGTATTACCCCTGAACGTGCTAATGACAAAATCATGAGAATGCTGATTGGTTGGCTTGACAAAGTTCATTCTTGAAAATAAATGCCTTACGAATTTGGTCCACATGTGAATAATTTTCACAGCATGATCCAAATTATCAATGAGTATTTTAGGATATTGATGGGCAGTTATGGTGATAAGTATTTCAGCTCAAATCAGTCTCTAATTCATAGCTTCTTTTTAAAACTCCACACCACAGATTTAAAAAGTGTTTCTCAAGTAAACAGACATGTTATTTGTTAGGGTAAATTCAGAGGTGATGCATAAGGTGGTGTATGTTACGCATCTGCAAATGGGTATAAAGGAATACAGCTGAATCTCAGGGAGTACAAAGGAGTTTGGTGGAATCTAAGTTGGTGAAGTAATTTACATGCTGAGGGACCAGAAGAACGTGTGTTTGAAAAGGCTTACACATCCTTAAACCCTCCTTTTAGCTATTTTCAGTTGTGCACCCTTCCTTTCCAGGCCCTTCCTGCATAAGTTACAGACATAGACTCATTTGATATTCCTTACACCCATTTATTCGTGTATCACGCTATACACCCCTTCGGAATTTGGCCCTTTGACTCTGCTCATATGCTTTGATTTATTTTGTGGTACTCTGTGCTGGATCTGGCATAACCAACACTAAACATCTAGATAACTTAAGGAATTTTTCAAAAGGTGAAAAACGTGGCAGTCCCCAGCCCAGGATTTCGTGGAGTCAGACTGTAAATCCAGAAGGGATCATTACAATCATCTGGTCTGACCTTCTTTATAACACAGGCTAAAGAACCTCACCCAGTAATTTCTGCATGAAGCCCAGTTTGGGCTATAGCATATTTTTGAGAAAGCCATCCAGATTTGACCTAGACACTGCAAGTGATGGAGAATCCAAGTCCCTAGGCAAGGTGTTCCAACGTTTAACTACACACGTGTTAAAAATCTGCATGTTATTTCTAGACTGAATTTGTCTAGCTTCAGTTTCCAGCCACTTGTCATGCCTTTGTTTGCTAGACTGAAGGGCTATCTACTGTCAGATTTAAGTGGTGTGGCATGGGCATTCTGAACCAGAGAAGACTTTCCCTTTTTGGAAAGTCTTGTGAAGGCTTGCTTCAGTGTGAACAGACACACCTGCTTAACATGTCACTTAAAATGTGCTGGCAAAAAATAGTTTGTTTTTCAATGATATTACTGGGTGGTGGTTGTTTTAATCCAGTGACATTGAGATGACATGAGCAATGAGATATATCTAAATATGTATTGCACTTGAAAATTCTTCTTTAGAACAATAGTGGAGGCATAATTCAGTGCACCGAAGCACTAGTCTATGTCACATTCAGTGCAGACTCTGAACAATGTCCCTTTAGAAAGGGCACAGGGTGAGAGTAGCTTTATGACACTATTGATTTATTCTGTGCCTGCAGTTAAAAACTATACCCAGACAGACAATAAAAATAACTGCTCTAACCATATAACAGCTTCCTGCTACTAAAATGGATTTTACGCTTAAAGTCGCAATGGGCTTTTCTTTATTTTTTTTTAAAGTTTCAATTATAAAAAATATATAGAAATTATCAGCATTGTTCTGAGTGGTATTGTCCTTCCCCTGGTGTCCTGCATGTTTAATAAAGCTGGGATTTATTTCTCTGCACTCATGGGTTTGGTTGGAATGAACTAGTAGACACAATAACCTAGTGTGCAGCAGGTTAGTTAGGGAATCTGTGTTGAACTATGTCCACAAATAATTAGTGCTAGTCTGAAATGGACTGAAATGGACTTAAAATACAAGATAAAAATCGATTATGGCCTCTGTGGTCAACTAGGTATGTTGGTGGAGAGGCCTTAGCCTCAGATCTGAATTTAAAAATAATCACTGCAGTGACAAGACTCCTGGCAACGCTGACTCAACCCTTCATAATTCAGAGCAAGCTAACAGGCCATATTTTCAAATTTAGGTATGTGCAACACACAGGCATATTTTTGCATGTGCTCAGTTGGAAATTCTATGTCCAGTTACTTGCGAGTATATGCGGTCGCTTGGATGAAATCTTAAAAATGGAAGCCCTGTCTGCTCTGAAAAGATACTACTGAACCCGTGACATTTTTTGTAAGAGTATAGTCCCAGAGCTTGTCTACATGGCCCCTCCGTGCAAACTACAGGGGGCGAGTTGTAGGGTACACTGAAATGTTGCGCTGTAACGACCTCGTGCAGACCCTACACGCTAGCCTGGGATGATGTTAATGTGAACTGGATATCTTTGAGTTCATTCTAGAAGGGTCTACATGGGCCAGTTACAGTGCAACACTTTATTGTGTGCTGTAACTCACACTGCTGTAGTCTGTACTATGGGCCCATGTAGACAAGCCCTAGAGTTCCTGACCAAAATTCCTGAGACTTGATTGAAAATCTTGGGCAACTGACAGCCTGCACACCGCAGGGTCAGTACAATAGGTTTATGGAAGTCAGAGACAGAAAAGATCTTCTGCGTATCACTCAGCACATCTGCTGAAAAGTAGAGGATGTATTTCCCCACTAAAGGACATATCAGCTACTAAATGGTTACTATCAGGTATTAAATGATTACTACAGACTGGCAATATTTGTTAAAACTGACATCTGGGAGTCAGGAGACCAAGATAATTTATTTGCTGTGTGACCTTAGGCAAATCACGACCACGCCCTGCCTAAAGTTCCCCATCTGGGACGTGGGGACAATGATTCTTAATCACCTTTCAAAAGGGCTTTGGGATCCACAGACAAAAGGGGCTATGTAAGTGCAGAGTATTGTTACACAGTAGAACCTCAGAGTGATGAACACCTCGGGAATGGAGGTTGTCCGTAACTCTGAAATCTTCATAAATCTGAACAAAACGTTACGGTTGTTCTTTCAAAAGTTTACAACTGAACATTGACTTAATGCAACTTTGAGAATTTACTATTCAAAAGAAAAATGCTGCTTTTAACCATGTTAATTCAAATGAAACAAGCACAGAAAAATTTTCTTTACCTTGTCAAATCTTTTTGTAAACTTTCCCTTTATTTTTCAGTAATTTACGGTTAACACAGTACTGTACTGTACAGTACAGTATTTGCTTTCTTTTTTTTTTGTCTGTGCTGCCTGATTGGATACTTCTGGTTCCAAATGACGTATGTGGTTGACTGATCAGTTCATAACTCTGGTATTCATAACACTAAGGTTCTACTGTAATCCTTTATCTATTCTTAGCCAAAAGGCTGAGAAGGGCATTTGTCACCCTATAAAATTGTAATTTGTGTATGAGAATGTCCAGGAGCATGTACTAAGGTACTATTACACGTATAACACAAGCAAAGCCTCTTCTATCAGTGAAGGGGAAGAGTAAAAGACTCATTAAATCCATAGGACACCTTACCATGCAGACATAAAACTTACGATGGAAATGTTTAGCTAATACAGGGATGGGTGCTAACGTTTATAGAAATCCCTAAGATGGTCAGAGGGAGGAAAGAGAGAGAATCTGTTATTGCAATGCCATGCGCTTTGTATTGGTTTTATGATTTCAGTACATTTTGTCTGAATGACATATAACGTGTGATATTGTAACCTGGCCTGCTGTCCCCTGAGATGCTCTTGGACATTAGATGATTTCATCTGCAGTGTTTTTATACAAGCGAGCAAACACTGTAAAAAGGGAACCAAGATCCATGAAATATTGGTGGCAGGGGAGAAATCATGATCAGGAGCTCCATATTTGGGTCAGGATTTTCTTTCCTCATTTGGGGGAGGGGGGAGTTCATTTTAGATAAATTATAGGTCACATTTTAGCATAAAATCTTTTAAGTCAGTGTTCAAACATTGTTTTACCAGATTTCTATATACAAATCCTGTGCTCTCAAATTCAGCGGTTGAGTGTTGGGGAATCTTCTGCCTTTTAACATTTGCGGTGAATCATTGATGGGAAAATAAACAATCTGAGCTCAGTTCTCGCTTTGGGTGGGATTTTCATGGGCTTTGTTAAACTGAAAACACTGATCATGATACATCATTACATCCTGCGATTTCTAGTACATAGAATTTTTTAAGACAGATTTTAAAAAAAATCAAACAAGATCAGAGATGGAAATAAAATAATCTCATAAAATGGCAGGGAACAATTATATATGCTCAATATTTTCAGAACTGGGGTCAGCCTCTTATTAAGATTAGGCCTCCCCAATGGAAGGGATTTAGGACTGTGATATACCATTTCAACAAGAGTCTTTCCACTGGGGGTAACTATGCATCACTTTCATTTCCTGGGATTGGTCCTGCTTTGAGCAGGGGATTGGACTAGATGACCTCCTGAGGTCTCTTCCAACCCCAATATTCTGAGTTTACATCCATATAAAGGACTTTCTCCTCAGAGGATCCCAAATACTTAGCAAGCCTTACACTGAAGCCAGCAGGGTTACACACATGAATTAAGTTACTCAGGTGCAGGATCTGATCCACATACATTCCATAGTGTAAGAGACATGCCCCATACAGAAGTAACTCACCCATTTGAATTTGCTTCAGGCTGAAACTTGGCACACAGAGGATTCTCCATCTGGCAGGAGCAAATGGCATTTGACAAAATGTATTTTTTAAAATCATTTGGACTTTTTTCTCTAAGCTGGCAAAGCCACAGACCAAACTAAACATTTTTGTTTGTTTGTTTCACATAGTTTTTTGTCTGGTTGGGGGGGCGGGGGGAGCAGAGGGGAAGGAACCTGAACAAAAACAAGCAAAACGTTTTAAAAAATATCTGAATACATTTTGCAGACAATTGAGAACACATTCACGTCTCATTCTTGAAATGCCTGAATAAATTCTCTACATTCCTTCCCACATGTACAAATTCTCTTGCACCGAGATGAGCATATACAACTAAATCCTGTTCCCATCCAATGGCCAAACTGCTGGTCCTGCTGGTCCCTATTCCCATCCAGTAACCAAACTACTGGTACAGTCTCTGGGGGTTTCCTAGGTTAGACAGCTATGAAGGCTTCTTCTTATTCAGAGGTGGTAACAGCCCTTAGCAGCTGCTGTGTATTGCGGGTTTAGGTATTACATGGTGCCTCCTTTCCAAGGATGGAGTTTGTGATTGCCTGACATGCTGGCTTAGGGCAATTATGTAGGGGGTTGCTCTCAGCATTTGTCCCTAGATGAACAGCTGACATTTAGCTCAGACAGGGAAGTTATTTAAAGGGGCATCACGGCTTGAATAAATCAGCCTGTTGCAAGAACTGTACCAGCAGCTTCTCCAGCCTGGAAGTGAAATCCTGACCCCAATGAATGGGAGTTTTGCTGCTGACTTTAACAAGGCCAGGATTTTACCTTGGATGTCCAAGGGGTTCTGTAGATACATAACACTGGATAAGACTTTATGTTGGACCTTCTGGTGTTTGAAAGGCTACTTTTACAATGGCTGATATAGTCATATTTGAAAGTTGGTTGCTAGGCACAGAAACAACCTCACAAAAGCCAAGCATGACAAATTAACACAACACATTTGACTCTGCCCTCTGCTACAGATATAGATATATGGGTGTATACCACAGCATAGCTTGATAATTGCAACTGTGCGTGTTTACACAGCAACAAGTTATTTAAGGCACATGGGCTCATTCATGTTCCTGAGAGTTTCCATTATTAAGATGTTCGATGGGATGGTGCTTCCTAGTTGTAACAAAGATGCACCAAGTCACTGCATGCTTCATCAGGAATGGAAAACATTCTTGATCCCCACTGGCAAGGTAGGGGCACCTATCTGGCAGTAAAGTGGACTTGAAACAGCCAAAAGCAATGAAACTGGAAGTAAAGACTTGCATACTATGTCCTTAACTCAGCCAGCAGTAGCTCAGCATTACAGAGGACTCCAAACAGCCTGTGTCTTTGTGATGTACATTACCATATGGGATGCAATACACAGGCTCCATAGCGTGAGCTAAAGACAGTGTCAGCATCAGCTCACTGAATTCACATGCTTTTGTCATATCCTTGCTATTATTTACACATAGCTTCCTGTAGGGCTGAACAAACTTGCTTTGCCTCATTTCATATCCACCCCAACCCCAGGACTGTGGAAGAAAGGAGCAGAGGCAGGATCGAGAGAAAAATACACAAACCACGATGAATAGTGGAGCAGAGAGTGGGTAGAATGAAAAACAAATACAGACACAAAAAATAAGCACAGTACCAAGCCTATTCTGCTCTTATACTGGCTTTAGACCACTGTCTTTCATTTCCTTTAATGGGATCACTTCTGATTTATACCGGTGTAAGAACAGAAATCAGTCGTATCATATATATATTTATATCCCCAGACAAAAGCTACATTAAGATGGAGTTAAGGTTGAGGGTCTATATTAATAATTTAAAATGAAAGATTACAGGGATGTGGCACTTATCCCAAAACCAAAGAAATTCAGAGTTAAGGTGAAACCTAAAAGAAATCCAAACATGTTAAGGTTTTGAAAGGCAGTTAGGGCACCCAAACCTTAACTCCACACAGTAGTGACACCATGCAAAAGCCATAAAGGATTACTATCCAGGCATTTTATCATGTGTGTTCCCAGATTAGATTAAACTGATTTTTAAAGACATATTTGATTTTTTCCCCTCCCTCATGGTGTTGCTACAGGGCAGAGTTAAGGTTATGGTGCCTCCATTATATTGTATATTTACAGCACCCACTTATGCCAGTTCAGCTTGTGGTGGGTTCTTCTACATCTAACAGCTAATACAGGGGCTACAAAAACTTGTCTCCTTTTAAAATGTATTACCATTGGAAAAAATATTCTTTTAAATTACAGGACACGTTCCTGAACTCAAAATAGGATTGTGCATCTAAAAATAAAGAAAATTTGTCAAGGTTTTATGATCCTTTCAGTCTAGGAGGCTCATCATCCGTAGGTTCTTGCATTTCATTTTCTAAGGACAGTTAAGTGGGAAGATAGATAGAAAAGGTGAAGATGAGACAGACTCGATGTATTTATGTCACATTGTATGAGTACAAGTAATCAGAGAGACCATTGTATTTCTCAAAGAAATTTTGTTTCTGCTGGAATGTGTTTAATTTGACTAGAAGTATGGAAATGGCTATTTGAAACTTAGTGATCTGGTCTTTCAGGAATACTCAGTTCACTAGCTGGGTACCAGCTGCCAAGTGATGCTATCAGTTGATTAAAATACAGCCTGCCAGCTTCCTGCTTGCTAAGACTAAGTACAATCTGATTGGGAATTCTCAAGTCCATTACGGAATGACTAGTCCATCACTTAAATCACTGCACACCATTTTCCCATGCATCATCTAGTTTACTTTGCTAATATCCACACGGCAGCTAAATACTGATAAAGATTCCTACAGCTGTCTGCCAGCACCATATTCTCTTGTATGCAGGTTATCCTCATCCTGGGGGTGGAAAACCCCACAAGTTTCAACTCAAAAGAGTTCCCTGATAAATCTTCATTCAGGGGGTCAATTCTTCCCCTCGCCCCTGTAGAAGATGATGGGGGTTCACCCTTTAATCTGCAAATTGCCTAAGAACTGCAGGAAGCAAGAGTCAATGCTCGCACAGACCCCTTGTCTGCATTGCTCCCAGGCTCCATTGGATACAATAGAGCATTCCTATATAAGACACGCCGCCAGAGGTTTCTCTGATTATAGTTGGCACTCTGGGGACGGAGTGGATCCCAAACCACAGAGGGTAAAGCTGCGCAAGCTACTGCAGACTCTGGGCCAGACCCTTGCTCCTCTCTGTTGCATGCCCTGACGGTGCAATGGGGCTGGAGAGCAGGCATAAAAAGACAGATGGGGTTTTCTCAGGTAGAATTGGCTTGCAATGGGCTTCTCAGGGGCAGGAGGTGACCCTGGTTGCTTTGGGGATTGAAATAAATACATAAATAAAATATATCTGTAGCTAGATCTGTATACGTTCTAGAAAAGAATCAGCACACACACACACACACACACTCTTTTCTTGAGTGTATACAGACAAATCATGAGTTGCTACGTGCCTAGATCCAGAGCTGCATGCGACCTAGTTCGTTAATCATCCACATATGCTTCGAAGAACCTATCAGTGAATAGCAGTGGGCTTCTGCTTAGCAAAATAATAATAATGAAAAACACTAAGACACCAGAAGAATACGTCCCCAGCAACAGAACTTCAGCGAATTCACACTTTAACCAAAACTTCATTTAATGGAATAACAAGTACAAAGGCTTCCAGATAAAGTGAACAAATGTGATGAAATTTGGAAACCATCTATTGATCACCTCAGCAGCAGATTATAATGAAACGGAGAGGTCAAAAGAGAGAATAAACCCTCATCATAGGAATCCTCAGATGATGCTTTGATAGCAAGCATCGGCCCACAGCTCAAACTATTCAAAATCCTCAGCTGGTATAAATCAGCATGGCTCCATTTCTGGCCCAAACAATTTTTATTTAGTTACAGACCTAAGAATAAGAAAAATACATAAGCAGAAGACAAATATTTATTATTCACACATTTCAAGGACTTAACCCATAATAGGAAAGTCTATAAACCTGGTCCGCTCTCACTTAGACTGCTGCAACTCAGGAGTAGCTCCACTGGAGTTGCACAGTTTGAAGGGATGCATGTAATTCTCTTCACAACAGTTTCACAGGGGTTACTATTAATTTTGCACCAGGGATATATGAGATGAGAATCAGGCCCCTTTATGGCTCATGCTTTAGGTATGTGCTTTTGAAGCTAAAGGGGTAATTTTCAAGCTAGCCAAGCAATGGAAAACAAGCTATTTACACACCGTAATTTTAAAATAAAATAAAATACACCATTGGGATAATTATCAGGTTGAAGATATGATTGCAAAGCCAACAGTATCAGTAGCAAAGATTTAGAAATCCACAAGCTCAGAAGAATAGCATGAAATGTAGGTTCACTATAGTCTATTGTACCAAAACGCCACTATTTATATCAGGGGTAGGCAACCTATGGCACGTGTGCCGAAGGCGGCACATGAGCTGATTTTCAGTGGCACTCACACTGCCTGGGTACTGGCCACCAGTCCGGGGAGCTCTGCATTTTAATTTAATTTTAAATGAAGCTTCTTAAACATTTTAAAAACCTTATTTCCTTTACATACAACAATAGTTTAGTTCTATATTACAGACTTATAGAAAGAGACCGTCTAAAAATGTTAAAATGTGTTACCGGCACGCAAAACCTTAAATTAGAGTGAATAAATGAAGACTCAGCACACCACTTCTGAAAGGTTGCCGACCCCTGATTTATATTGTATCCTCTATGCTTCCACAAATTTCCACTAACATCAATGAGATCTGTATTTACTGAACAATTGTATACAATATGCCCATCCAACTGTGACTAAACTATATCTTTATGAAGGAGCAACTCTGATTGATAAGATGATGATTTAGGGACCTATTGTTTCCAAGATACTTCTACAAAACCTTAGTTAGTGCCAGAATTCTATTCTCTTTTTTGCTCTATCATTAAGAATGCTTCCTAAAATACATCCTTAGTACCAAGTCCTGCTCCCAGTCAGTTCAATGACAAATCTTCTATAGACTTCAACAGGACCAGGATTACAGTGCATCACTGCAATCCTTTTTACACTAGCTGTACAAGCTTAATGGCTATAAAGTACAGTGGATTCTTACCATACACAATCCAAATTTGCCGCCAATATTATTCCTGGCTTGCAGTCACTGCATACTCATCTAGTAATAAACTTGCATGATCTTATTTGACTGAGATTCTGCATCCAAGCATCTTTCACTCCCAGTAGGTTTGTATGACCTGACCGCTCTAGGTTTCATTTAATCCCTAATATCAGACTTTGATCACGTGGTTGCTCACCATGTTTCACTTTATGCTCTTGTCAATACGGAATCACAGGACTTGAGACACGTTAGTTTACTAATTTTAGGAGTATGGTAAATAGTTTTGTTCAATTTTAGCATATGGATGAGTTGTGTTGACCTTTATAGGTCTGCACTTTAAATAACATTTAAATAGCGCTGCGGCAGAGAATACAGTGGTACACTGCTTACTTATGGAAACTACAAGGAAATGAGACAGTTTTTCGGTTCACTCAAAGAGAAGGAGATTTACACATAAAAGGGTGAATTATTTTGATTTGCAGTTTTCAAGCCATTAAGCATTCTCCAACGTAAACTCTCCCCCTTCTCTGGTTTCTAGTAGTTTATGATAGGCTCCATGGCCTGGATTTTCAGAAGCGTCTAGTGATTTTGAGTGCTTCCATTTTTGAGTACCTAACTTGAGATGCCTGATAGGGGCCACATATCCAGAAAGTGCTGAACACCCACACTATGAAAATCAAATCTGTTTTAAGGGGTCTCAACCTGGGTGTGCCAAAAGTGAAGCACTGAAATTACCAGTCACTTCTGAAAATCTTGGCCACTAAGTATCACTAAATACACAAATTATTCACTTTCTCATCTGTTTCATATTTCAAACTCAATCAGACAAAAGTCTCCTATTTAGGTGCTGGCTTAAAGAGGCAGGAGGAGTGATTGTGGGCCTGAAATGCCGAAAGCTAAAACTGAGATACACGTTAGTTGAAGAAAAGTTATCATGTTGTTATCTGTGTCATTTATTGTTCTGCTTGGATGTCTTCCATGTTCCTTGAGGACTAGTGCCCCACTCCTGAGACCTCATGCTGTAGCCACTGTCTGGCAGAAGAAGGGCGGATTTAGCTCTCTTGAAAGTCAATCAATGTTGCTTCTTTGAACAGCCTGTAAAATCACCCTTCTTACTGCCTTCTAGGACTCAGAGAGACTTGCAGTGGCTGATAGGGGATCTCTACACTAGTTTCCAGTCCAGGAACCCTGGGACAAGAAGCCAAGGTCAACTCTATTAGAGACCTTGTAGCTGCCACTCTGGACTTCTTCCTAATACTAATCTTTCTTCAGGCCTTTTCCTCAGTCCCGTCCTGGGCTCTTTGTAATGAGGAGCATACCCCAGGGGGGCTTCTCCACAGAGAGCCAGTTCATGGCCTTGTGTCAGGGTCAGCCATGAAAGCTTGCTCCAATCCTGTGTCTTCCAGGTATCTTCCCTCCCTGGGCTTCCCTCTTTCCCTGCAGGTCTTCCTGTTCCCCACAGGTCTTTCCACTCTCTACTCCACTCTATTCCTCAAAGAGTGACTACAGTGTTCTTCCCTCTCTCCCAGCAGCCCCTCAAACTTCAGTTCCCAAGACCCCTTAGGCTTTACTTTCAAAGCTTCTTGGGATTTATTGCCTTCTGCTTCCCCCTGCCTCAGGAGGACCCATCTCTGGTCTCTGGCCTCCCAGGCTTCTCTCAGCTTTTAGCCCAGGTCAGGAAACTCCCAGCTACATTTCCCCGGGTCTCCTCCCTGGCCTTTCTTTCTTTATGAAGATCCAGCTCCTCCCTAACTGGCTTTAATCACCACTTATGCCTAATAGTACTTCATGTGCCTCCCAGTAGCCTAACCCTTTCACTGCTAACCCTTTCACTGCTTGTGTGGAATATACCACCCTATTGCACATTACAAAATGGAAACTTAATCCAGTTTTGTGAAATGTTCACAAAGATTCAAGAAGCTTGTGAGTGAAGCTAGGTCACACTTTAAACAACTTGGACTGAGTTGTGTGTTTTCACATCAGAATCACATGTGGTATTTAATGGTTTAGATGGAATGTCTGTGAATGATCATTAATCAGTAGTACCCTATTGAATTTTAAAGAACTGCTGACTCTGAGGGCAGATGTGAGGAAAGCTTGGTTCTCATGATTTGTTCTATATAAAGCAAGAAGCTATCAGTGTGAAATTGCAACCTGGTCCAAAGTCCACTGAAGTCAATAGGACTCTTTCCATTGATTTCAATGGGATTTTGGATCAGGTCCTAAAGGCACGGCTGTCACACTGCAGACAACCCCCACTAATGCTGTGCTCATTGCAGTATATACACATGGTCTGTAAAGCCTCTGCTCTAGAGAGTCAAACTCATCAGAGATTTGAATACAACATAATGTGTTCCACATCAGTTTTGACAATGCTCAATAAATACCACTTTACCAAAAATCAGCAAAGGTGAATGCTCTCTGTTAGTACATCAGACTGACTAATGAACAATTTGTCTGCTTAAATCTAATAAACCAAGCACTGGAAAAAATCTTATCCTAACAGACCGGCACATAAGCTGAAGGGTGGAGCTAACTAAAGAGATATGGAAAAGGTGAATAAGAATCTCATAATATTTTTTTAAATGGAGGATTGGAGACTTGCTTTACAAAAAATGACCTGTTTAGGGAAAGGATAAGCAGCTTTTCTGCGAAAGAAAGAAAGAAAGAAAACAAACTTTGTGGTTCTGTTTCCTAATATGCCATGTTGACAAAGAACGAAAGCATACCCACAACTTCTTTAACCCCTCTTCTTGGCAATAATATCTAGCCACTAATTAAAATCATTTCAAAACATGTCTGAAGTATTATTTCCTCAGGCAGTTTAATTATGTAAACAGTTGTGTACACTTAGAAGTTATTTTAAAGATAAGATGGGGGGATTTTTTTTTCTTCTCTGAGTCAAGATACAAGAGCACATCTGAGGGAAATTTCTGAGAAAAGCTAACAGTCCTCTGGAGCTAGTGCTGGAGTAGTGCCCTAAACAAACTCAAGGAACAGTGTAATGAGGCAGTGATTTATTAAGCACTAGGCATCTCTCACAGCAGTGTAGTATGTTGTAAGAAACAGCAAAAAGAAGAGTCAATAATCATGCTACCTCCTTCTCAAGTGTTTCTGGCTATTACTAGCTATGGGGTCTTACAGCGTGACACTGTAACGTGCCTATAGCCATGTCCCAAGCTGACAGACTGGTAAATGATCTTTGGGCAGCTACATTAAATCTCCTACTGAAAGTCCCCATCCTGACTAAACTGGGCGAATCTCTCAAAAATAAATAGGTATTATGAACTTTTGCCTAAATACACATTTGAATTTATGCTGGCTGTGTTATTGCACCATTTGTATTTGTTTTCTGTGAATAGGCTAACAAATAAGCTTACTGACAGGAGTGTTCATGGAAACAGTGGGTAAAATCTTGGCCTCACTGAAGTCAATGGTAAAATTCCCATTGATTTTAACAGGGGCAAGATTTCACCATTGAATTTTAAGTGAATGTTAGAGACTACTCATGGAAAGCAGATTCTATAGTCTATACACATGTTCATGAGTATTTGCAAGGGAAACTTCATCCTAAGAGTTACACTCACCTAATCAAGGAACAGAAACATACCATGTGACCTCTATGTCCAATCAAAGTAAATCAACACAGCTCCGGTTCTCAGTATTGAATATTTGCAACAAACTACTTGTGTTCTGATAGCTGTTTAATTTTATTTTTTGTTCTGGTAATCTATGCCAACAGGGGTGCCTAGACATTGGGTAGGTGCCACTTTTTTAACTTTTGTATAAATATTTAACTAAATAAACCTACAGACCTAGATTTGTCATAAGACTTGTTTGGTGAATAATTTTGAATAACAAATACATTCAAGAAAATCACCTTTGGACTAACTGAGCACACATGCAAAAAAAAAAAAAAACAAAAAAAACAAAAAAAAAGCCCAACGCTAAATTGCTATGAATTACTCAGCTCTACCTGTGGCAATGAAAAATAGCAAGAACGTTAGGGCTCTTCTTTGTGTATTAAGCCTTCAATTGATAGAGAATGGATATTAACAAAACAAGATATTCATCAGTATTCAATTCACCAGCTGCCTGACTATTTAAACTAAAATTACCAGCTAGCTCAAAACTCTTACTAGTGAATCATGCAATCTAAGCCATTCTGATATTGATCGTTAACACTAATTGCCCAGCTGCCATTTCTGAAATCCCTTACATCTCCCCTCTTTCTCTCCCCCCACACCTAGTAAAAAATCCCCTAGCTTTTTTTAACTTTGCCAAAATGGAAGAAAATGGCCAGTTCCTCTGCATCTTTACCTTCTTCCAACCAAAAAGGAAGATTTTTTTTCAGTTTCCCTTAACAATGACGTCTCTCAGTACACTGCATGAGTGAAAGTCTGTACATATTAACATAATAAACAAGGGAAGTAGAATACTTATATTAGTAAGACAAAAAAATCTGGAGTGAGAGGATAAAATCCCAGCTTTACTGAACTCAATGAGAATTTTGCTGTTCACTTCAGTGGAGCTGGGCTTTCACCTGTACTTTCAGAAATGATCACAAAGGTATGCCCTACAGATCACGATGCACATAGATACTGAGAAAAGCTTGCAAAGGCTACCCAAATTCTATTACAGCACGAGGGCCTAATCAGACAAGGTACCTAAGCATGCATGTAACTTTAAGCACACAAGTTGTCCCACTGACTACATATGGGCTTGAGCACCTTGCTGAATCAGGGCCCTATTTTATATCTGGCAATTTCTAGATTTGTTGGCACCGCTGCTTCTTGGACTTTCCTGAATTTTAGCAATGAAACAGTTTCTTGCAATGTGTTTTTATAACATACCCATAAGTGTTGCCTTTTTCTAAATATCATTGAATGTCACATGGGAGTCTATTGGCTGAATATTTTTTCATAAACAAAATTTTTATTTTAAAATGTAGATGAGGACATTCGGAGATGGGGGGTAGAAATAATAGGCTCGATTCTCAGTTGTGAAGCGGTCACTGTGCACCTTACCACCAGTGGAATCTGCCCAAAGAGCTGACTTAACCTGCCCTGGAAGGATCACGGGAGTGTAGGAAAATCCTCTTGCAGAGTAGAGTTGGTGTAGAAGCTCCTGTGTCATCCCCACTCTCTTCTGCCAGAAGGGCAGGGGAACTAGGGTGTGGATGGAGAAAAGAAGTTGTGCTCTGGATGCTGCTTGGGACCATAGCAACTGGTGTAAATTGCAGATGGCTTCAGGCTGCTCTAACAGATGTGGAGTGACTGACACCGCACACCTCAGGCCCAGATTCAAGGGAGTAGCAATGCTAATTTCACAAAAATTCAGCCAGAACTCAGATTTGGGCCCAATCTTTTATCACACAAATAAACAGATCTACTGCAAATGAAGAGGACATTACTGACAGTGTCATAAAGCAATACATAATGTTGCCAAATATGATTACGTACAGGCATTGAGTATCTATAATTCAGCTATAGCCTTCTATTCTTTTCTACACAAACTTTAAGCAGATTTAAAAACCCTTCACTTGCTTTACCCTGATGTTATGACATAATCAAAGGATCCTGCAAGTTAGCTGAAGGCCAGAAAAAACACTGATAGATATAACTCATAGTTCTGGCGGAAGCAGGAACTATAAACTTACGGTAACAATGTATATGGTCAAATAAAAGCTGCTGCACAATAAACAAAAAACAAAAAAAATCTCAAAAACACCACTGTCAATCCCTCTCAAATCATTTTACCCTTTCAGTATTGCCTTACCCATTAACTAATCTCAGTCACTGGAGCTGAACAAATAATTTGCAACAAATAACTTATCTTATGAATTTAGCCTCCGCTTCTTCTCTCAGAACACATTGGAGCAGATGGCAATTTCTTAAATTTGATTAATCCTCTCTCTTCGCCAATTCCATGGCTTGAGAGAAAACAATTCTCTTGCATTCATTATCTGAGCTGTATTGGAAGTGGTAATTGGTCAGATGAGTCATGTGGTATACTTTCTGTTCCCCGATTGGATGAGTGAAAAAACACGGGCTAATTTGTAATTCATTTTCCATTAAAAATCATGTCAGTAAAACCCCAGCCTATGAATGTTTGCAGGAAGCAAACACAAAAAGTGCAGTAGAATAGTTAAGCCAATTCATTTCAAAATTCTAGTAAACATTTGGGGATAATGTTTTGCAACATTCGTACAACTCTCATTGGTGATTGTGAAAAACAGCTTAGACACAGACACACATTTCAGATACATTCATACCATATTGACTGCCAAAGAAATTGACATATGCAAAGTAAAACTGATGCACAGAACAGCTATAGTACAAGCAGAAACTCCAAAGCAAATTCCCAATGTATCTCAACAATTCCTTGTGGCAAAAGAGCGATCCTGGCCTTGTCTAAAGTGGGCTTTTACCCAAGTTAGAAAACTACTTTTAAACTAAAGTGAAAGACAGAAACTGCTTTAGCTGGAACTAAAATGATTTAGCTGGTAAGTGTGTTTTTCTAACAAAATTTTACATTGTTTGACCACATCTGCACTGCCTTCTCCGTTTTAACTGAAAACAGGATTAAACTATTTTGAATTTAATTCTTTGTCCTTGTGTTGATGTCAGTACAGGTGCCAACTGCGATGGAGATTTTTGTGATGTGAGAATGTCTTTATTTGGAAATGGACTGAGATCACTAGTAATTTTCACCCAGGTCACCAGATTGATAACAGTGCCATGTACATGTTCCACTTCTTTGTCCAACCATTTTAATAGTTAGGAATGTTTCCCCATGGTATTAAAAATATTTGCAATAAACAACACAGTGACATAAACCCTGTCTAGCACTGCATCTGAATTTCTTTGCATCTTTAAATGGCTTAGCTGTAATTACAGAAATACAGTAAATGTTTGATTTTGTGACTATGAAAACAGTCAGACATTATTTGTGATTTATGCACCATAACCATGCTGGATTTTCAAGTAGAATGGGCGCCTAGAAATTACTGAAAAAGGTCATCTCTTCCTTTCTATCTGCAGCTAATGTAATACAAAGCTTTCTATCTCAGGAAGACTGAAAGTCTGATTTGGAATTTCCTGTTGAATGGCTTTTCTGTATATAAATCTCATAAAGACACACTGATCCTTTAAACTTCAGCATTGACGCTGAAATTATGCTGCATGTCAAAATTACATCAAACAACTGCATTTATTTCCACCAGAAAAAATTGATTATTTCACTCTCGTTTTCATTACATTTTTTCCCCATCATAATGCTGACTTTGAAATTCCCTTTAGGTCTGGACACCCAGGAGTGTACTTTTTTAAGTCAGTAGAAAAGAAAGCTTTCATTATATTTGATAACTTTTTTTTCCTCCTTGATTCGAATGCTATAATTGAACTGGAGAGATATTACGAACTTCATGTTTTGCCAATCTCCATGAAGGACACCTCTTAATTTCTGTCTTTTCACTGAACCTTTTGATTTGATAAAAGTGGCTTTAAGGTATCTTTCCAAAGAGGACAACTGAGCAGATTCATTTTAGCAATCTCTCCTTAAAGGATACCATTTTCTTAATATTTCCAAATACAGGGCATTATCCTGCACCAACTGAAGTTAATAGGATTTTCTCAGTTGATTTCATTGGAATCAGGATTGGGTACAGAATCTCTCTCTCCTGCAATCATGTGTATATTTCAGAATATTAATTGGTTTCTACATTTTCCCACCTAAAGAAAAAACATTTTGGAATAAGACAGCTTAAAGTGTGACTAAATGTAGAGTACTAAAAAGAAGTTAAGAGTCTTCCAGAAACATATTAGGTTATATTCACGTCCCTAATAAATTTTTCTTTTCCCGCCTGTTGCTTAGTCTTATACAGTCACTGATTCTGCTATCTTTAATTTTTTCCCACTATTGGCCATAAGTGAAACTCACTTGGGAAACCCTGGATAGATAGTTCATCTGTTTTCTATAAAGTTGTCTAATTCATCCAAACTCACTCTCATTACCAATGGAGAATTTAAAGGTGGGATTTGGTGGGATAAAATTCTGCTAATTTAAGATATTGTTAATACTAGTAATAAATTACCACAGTATTAATACAAATAGTATGTTTACTATATTATGATCTCTTTGGAGAAGACAAGGAGCCTAATGTCAATCAGTGCCAACATGAAGGAAGGGCTGTATCATATAGGGCCAGATCTTGACCTCTTTACTCATGGGAGTAGCAAAACCATTGGGTGCAATTCTGGCCCCGCTGAAATCAAAGGGGACATAATTTTACCCATTGACTTCAGTGGGATTTCTGATGGAGTGGGGTGTTACTTCACATCAGTAAGGATGTAAGAATTTCGCCCATAGATGGTAAGTGTGGAACTCCTACGCACCAGGCCATTACCTCTGTGTTGTTCTCCTTATCGCGAATGCACTACGGCAGATTATGCTGGTGCTCTGTACCCTCTTTCCCTAAAAACAGAAAGTCAATTTCTCAGACATTTCTGTAATAAATAAACAACACAATCTATGGCCCCAATCCTGCAAAATGCTTCATTTCACTCACTGAACAACACCACTGAAGTCAACAGAACTACGCGTGGGGTGAAATCCTGGCCCCAGTGAAGTCAATGGCAAAACTCCCACTGACTTTCATGAGGCAAGGATTCCACCCTCAGTGCATAAAGTTAAGCATGTGTGTAACCCATTGCAGTGTGAAGGCCTATTTATGTACTTACTCACTCTATGTTAGGTGCTTATATGGCCCCTATTACCATAGCCTCTGCATGCCCCACCATCACACACATCTATCAGTCATGAGGTTGGGAAGTACTCTGATTCCCATTGTATGCATTGGGAGTAAGGCTGAGACACACCCAATGACTGATTGAAGGTCACACAGGAAGCCTATATGTTCGAGGACAGAACTGAACCCTAGGCCTCTAGAATCCAGGCTAACACCCTTACGATTAGGTCATCCTTCCTCTCAATCCATTTTCCTTCTTCTCCAGCTCTTCCTCTCCCAGTCTCCTGGCCATTGTGAAGTGAAAGGAAGCAGTTAAAAGCACTGTGTTTGGCCTTCAGCCACAGTTCGGTTTCCCTCTTCCCGCCTTATCTTGGGTCCTCACAAATAAAATAAAGCATTACACAGTGATTTTCTTTGTACTCAGCAAACCTCTCTTCCTCTGTCTCATTCTCCCTGATACACCCCCTTTGGATTCTGGACTCACTTCTCCTCACTGGGTTCACACCTAAGTGTGTAGTAAGTCACCCAATCTGAACTCACCTGCAAGTTTCAGCAGCTCCACTCCATAAAGAAGTATTTGCATTTCCTAATGGCAAAGGGACCCAACTTTCTATGCCAGTGTTTCCCAAACGGTGGGTCCTGATCCACCACTGGGTTGCAAGAAGGGTCTAGATGGGTTGTCACCATCTCAAATCTGCCCCAGACCCTGCAGTTCCTGTCACTGTCTGCCATCACTCCCCGAGGCTGCCCAGGTACTCCCCGGAAGTGCTGCCCCTGATTCCAGAGAGAGAGGCACCAATTGGGGCTGCAGGAGTGGGGCAGACCTAGGAAAGCGAGAGCAAAGGAATTGGGGGAAGCTGAGAGGTGGTCTTGGAGGCAGGACTGGGGAGGGCGGGAGCAGGAAGCTAGAGGACCCTCTACTTTAAATGACACTTCGCAGCCCAGCATGACAGCTCCTAGCAATCGACGTATCGTCTTGAAACATTGTGGAGAGAACCATCTATAGATGTGTAAGGTAGTTCGCAAAAAAAGAAAAAAATGCACTTTTAGCCTTGTTAAAATGTTTGGGAACCACTGCCCTATGGTGTGCTGCTAGTTGGTTGGTTTTTTCTTTTCTTTTTTTTTTTCTGTCTTTCTTTTGTTTTTTTCCTCCTTCCCTGGATTATTCTTCATCACAAGTAATTTCATTCCTGTGATGCAGAAGGAGATCCTGCCAGGGAAAAAAAATCAGTTCGTTCACAAGCTTCCAGAGGTTTACTTAACAGAGTTTGCCAGCATCTCTGACAAATAGCTCACTGCAGTTTTATACAATGGATTAAATTTTTCCTTCCCATTTTCAAGCACGTACTGTAGTTACATACGGTAACACAGCCCTTTCAGATGTGAGTAGCGCAGACACAAAATTGCTCACCCCTTTAATCTCTACACAGGAGTATTCCAACCACGCAGAGACTTTTTCAGTGAATGGTACTGGTCAGATGGGAGATTGAGATGATATGTGTGTAGTGTGCCTTTTCTTCTCTGAGTCTGATCCATATCAGAAATATGACACAGGGAAGGATTGGGATTTCATGGCAGTGTGAGAAAAAGTCTCTGTTTATTCTGGGTGCACAGTCTAGAATGGCTAAACGTGGAACTGAACCCTCTGTGGTCTTGTTAAACTGGGAGAAAGTGCCATTCTGGAAAACAGGTCAACTAACATGTTTTAATGAACACGATGTTAAACATATTTTGCTCTTTGCATGACAAAGACAGCCACATTTAACAGTGCGTTCACTGGTTAGGTCAAATATGTTTTTAAACCTGACTATCCTTGTCAACACTAAAAACATAAGCACAGTTAACATCACGTTTTCTAACATGAGACAGACAAGGGTGGTGACATGATATAGTGAGATAATGGGAAGTGTCCTTTGACAACACAATTTGTCCATTAAAATGGCATATATCCCAGTAATTATAATTTGTTTACACTGACCAGCACATAGTATCACAGCATGAATGCAGAGTACAATGTATATATTTATGTACAACATAACATTTGAGTAGTCCACCTGAATTTTCCATAATGTTTATAAAACTTCCAAAGGCATTACAGCTGTTTCCCTTAATACAAACATCTCTTTAACAGCACTTCAGAAATCAGAGTTCAAAGTAATACTGAAAAAAAACCAAGCATCTCTGCACTTTGTACTATAATAAACACAGAGATTTGATCCTTTATGGGTAGCTATAAGGAATATTATTTTCCCTGAATAGTTATTACAGGTGCAGGGAAACCAGCTACAGACATGACTTTCTAAATTTCCATCCCATCTGTGTAGAACACTGGAAACCATTCTTTTTGCAAACTGTTCTGCAGCTATAGCTTATATTTTCAAGGTGGAAGAAGGCTCTTTTAGCTAAGGATAGTTGTATTTGCCTAAGAGTTCATCTGCAACTTTTTATGCCTCACTTGAAGTCATGACATCATAATTTCCATGGAAACTGATTGTGACATCACAAATAGGGTGACCAGACTGCAAGTGTGAAAATCGGGACGGGGGTTGGGGGGTAATAGGAGCCTATATAAGAAAAAGACCCAAAAATCGGGACTGTCCCTATAAAATCGGGACATGTGGTTACCCTAATCACAAACCAAGTGTGGTGTGACTTCCGTTGGAGGAATAAATAGCAAAGGCAGGGGAACTAAAAACAAAAGGGTCTTTCTACCGTGACTATGTACCCAAAAGCAAAATCTGGGTCAGAAAAAGGCTTCCAATATCTGAAAGACAAAATAATAGGCAGGATTACTTCTAAATACAGCAGACAATTGTTCAGAGTTTTACATATCCCATCAATGGCTCTTTAAACTGCATTGCAGGGAGGCCTGATTAGTAAAATGTTGTGCTCACATGTAACTGAGTGGATGCAATTAACTACAGGTGCAAGGAATGCACTTACATTTCCAAATGCCTGCCTGTGGATGTACATAGACATAACTGCCCTAGGCTGCACCCATCGTTTATTTTAACTGCAAAATTAAAGGGCACAAAACAGGCTTCAGGGACCCAGTGTGGTCTCAGCTACAGCCCGGTAAATCAGAGTTACTCCACAGAAATCAGTGGGGGCTACTCCAGATTTAAAATGACATCAGCGAGAAGCTGAAACTTACACCTCTGTAAGTGAGGATTTTAATGTTTACATTGGATTTGTTTGCTGGGTTGTAACACAGAAAATATCTTTAAAAAAAAAAGAACATTATGAAGAATAAAAGACTAGACATGCACTTCAAAGAAAGCTTGTCACTATCAGCCGACCCAGGCCCAAAGGGCTCTCTCTAACTCCAAGCACTCTGCTCTTGACAGATGTGACAGTAATCTCTGAACTTGTGATACCTGTCCCAAGGGGCCTCGCGCTAGGCTGAAGGGCCCATTATTTATGGCTGATGCGATGGAATCTGATGCGATGCCCCGGCACACATTTGAAATGTGAAAGGGAGAAGAAAGGTTTAGGTTCAAATTTGAAACAGATCTGAAATGGTCGTTCAGTGCAAATTGTAATCGGGGGAGGGTGGCAGGGACCAAGACAAAGCATTTATTTCAGCTCCCATCCTTCTGCCACCCCTTGTGATAATGGGTCAAAATGTTCCCTTCCAAGATGTGTCTGCAAAGGAAACCATGCCTTCCCCCATCCCATGCAGAAGAACAACACTTCTGCTGACCTTGTGAAGGGCCCTCGATGGCACCAGGGTTTGCAAGGATGGGGTGAGCTAGGACCAGGAAGAGTAAGGCTAAGGGAAGGGTAAACTACCGGCATTGTCCCTACACCAATCCCATGGGGAATCCTTTTAAACGTTAACAGAACCTGAGGCATTATTAACTTCTGGGTGGAGCTACTCCACAAGGTGCAATGCACTTTGTCAGGGGAATTCCAGAGGTGGCAGTGGGTGAAGGAATCCTTGGAAGCATGGCCTCAATATCTGGCAGGACAGAGGCAGAGGCTCTAGCGCTACTGAAAATCAGGAGCGGCGCCAGGGTTTCTGGCGCCCTAGGCAGAATTTGGGGGGCGGCATTTTGTGCGCTCCCCATGGGGTGCACGGGAGCTTCCAGTTCCGCTCCTGTCGCGCCGCCGAAGAAGGACCCTCCGCCGAAATGCTGCAGGCGACAGCGGCAGTCATTGAGCTGCTCAATTGCCTGCAGCACGTCGGCGGAAGGTCCTTCTTCAGCGGCGCAATGGAAGCGGAACCGGAAGCTCCCGTGCGCCCCGAGGGGAGCACACAAAATGCCGCCCCCCGAATCCTGGCACCCTAGGCGACCACCTAGGGTCGCCTAATGGAAGCGCCGGCCCTGCTGAAAATGCACTTGGACTCCACATGACAAGTCTCTAGTGGATTTTGGGGGATCTTAGACTTCTGGATCCTGAACCCATAGTTCTTCCAACCAGAGAGAAGAGGAGTGAATCCCAACCCTCCTGATGGAAGGACCTGGTGAAAACACTTTAAGGTCAACCTTGATGAGTTTTCCCTCCTCCTTGAACTCTACAAATGTTTTTTCTCATGGCAAGTAGCAAGCTGACCCATTAGGAGATGTGAAGAAAAGCCTGCTTGAAGGTTACTGGCTTCTTTGAGCTGAAGCTGCCCAAATTCTTTCATGATTTTTGTATAGCACCTTATGTGCTGGGTGACGATTTTTGTATAGCACCTTATGTGCTGGGTGTGGGGGAGGGAAAGCTATTGAGTGTTGAATTACAGAGAAAGAAATCTTATAAATTCCTTTCTATTTATATTCTCAAACCACTACACATAAATCCCGTAACCTCAGCTGCACTGCTTATGGTTTGGAGGGCCAAGAAGGAGGCGGAGCCACCGTGGCTTGTGCTGTAACTCTTTCAAGAACTTCGAAAACATTCCCAAAAAGCAAAAGGCAAGAAAACTACCACAGCTAAGCAGGGAGGGATTTAATCCCTGCAGCAACCAAGCACCTTGTTAGCAAGCAGAATCCCCTAAATTTGTTTTGCTATTGGGAATAACTCTCAGATCACTTGGGAGGAGATGCACTGGGCTGCCTTGGTTTAATAAACCGAGGCTGAGTGGGTTCAGACAGATAAAAAATGGAGACAATCTTAGACATTTGAGAGAAAGGATGTTTTGCATCTAAAACGCTAGAATGAGACTCTGGAGCTTGCGGTTCAGTTCACAGCACTACCACAGACTTCCTGTGGGATCTGGGATAAGTCACTAGAGGCCTCATTTACGGTATGATCCAAAGCCCTTTGAAGTTAATAGAAAGACTCCTTTTGGATCAACCCCTTAATGTCTGTGCTTCAGTTCCCCACCTGCACAATAGGTATAAAAATACTTCCTTTTTTGTTGTGTCTATTTAGATTGTAAACTCCTCAGGGCCCATCTCTTGCTACATGTATGTACAACAGCGAGCACAATGGGGCCCCAATCTGAGTTGGGACATCTAGGTGTTACTGTAATACAAATAAATAAATAATAATAATTTATTATTGCTGCATCCCTTCGCATCATAATGGGTTTCGTGACCCTCACCTTTTCTTTTAATATAACCTAAATGTTGGGCCTAGTGATTTTGCAGTTTTCTAATAAGTTCATTAATGCAATGCAAACATCCTTTGCAACAGTGAAGCTCACCAACAATACTTGCATGGTGGAATGTAACGTATTATATCATTCTGATTTACCCAGTGCAAGCTATAGCACACACATGCTGTTAGCATGCAACTTCTTAGGAAATGAAAGGTGAGTTTCTCTATCACAGGATGTTTTTTTTCTAGAAATGCAGCCCCCCTAGTTTCACTGTGACAGCATGATCAAACACACCCAGTTATTCAAAAAATTAAGGACCCCGAGTACAGAGTGAATTTTGACTTTATAAGGTAGAGCAAGATCATTTCTGATGTCTGGTGATACCCATTTGGAGGCAGAAAACGCCACATGGAAGAACAGGGGATGTGGGCCTCCAAAGACCCATCAGTCCCAAGGATAAGTGGAGGACCAGGGTCATCCATTGCCAACCCCACTCTGAATATTGAGCACACACCACAGATCCACTGGAATTATGGAGAAAGGGAAATTGTTTTACTTGAAGGGCTGGCGGTGGCTAGGGCTATATTCCTTTTCTTAGGGAATGTCTGCTGTTGGGGATGGGTGCTGGGGCAGACACCAAGAATGCTTCTCCAACCCAGCCCATGCTCCACCGAGCTCTTCCCAGACTTCCCACCAAGTCCTCGGAAAGAAGGAAATATTGATGAAGATACTGCCACACTCTGTCTGTGCAGAAGGGAGAGATCCAGGTTCATCACTTCCCTTCCCTGCATAGATCAACAATGGGACCACAGAGGTTAAATGGAATTTGGAGCTATTTTAGTCTGTTATGTTTATTCACACCAAAGCTCTTTTTACACATTGGGTTTTGAGCTGTGCAAGTGCAAGATAAAAAGCACCAATGCAATTCCAGATGTTCAATTAATATTACTTAAAAGTGACCCAATACCTCTTAGCCCCACCCTTTAAACTGCTCAGTATAAAATTATTGTAGGTCTGAAATATTTTGTGCCAATTTTCAACCTTCAGCAATAGCTGTATGGCCAACTTAGAAAAGTCTGAAAAGCAGGGTGGACTTTGTAACATAACATTAGCTATCCAGAGGGGGACACAGTATAATTAGCATGGAAATGTCATTCCTGTCATCTCTGCTTCATTTGTAACTGGTCAGTAAGCTCAGGAGAATGGCATGCACTTCACATAATACGTACAAGAACTCAGATTGCCAAGTATCCCAATTCTGGTGGGATAGCCTTAATCTACATGGTTGACCTTGGTATTGTAGAAGTTCCAACTGTGCCTTAAAGCAGCAATGCATCTATTCAGGGATAGCCAGAGCACCGCCAATTGTTGTCTTAAGGACTACGGAATGCTGGAGGTAAAGAGAGAGGACTTCTCTGGATGATGGAAGCTCCTGACGCCCCTCTAGAGTAGCATGGTGTCCCACTGTATCACACCATACAATAATAGGATTTGATGTTATTCAGAGATAGGCACTTTCCACTGACAATCTTCTCTATACACATCTGCAGACATTCTTTTGGTCAATCACTGTACCGTATGCTGCCAGACTGAGACCACTAGAAGACAAGAATGACCTGAGAGTACTGGCCAATGACTTTGTTACCCTTCCCTTTTAGCAGAGCTCCCAGAGGAGCAAAGTTTAATTTAATTCAAATACACGTTGCTACCCTCTTCAGCAGATAACCACTATTTTTAAATCTCTCCATTGGTTTCCAGTAAAGCACCAAATCAACGTTTAGGATTTTACTGCTTACTTTAAAAATACTCAATCACACAGGTCCAGTTTATCATTTAAACATTTTGTCACTCATTTAGATCAAAAACTACTGTCTGCTAAGCTCTGTCCATAGAATCAACTGAAATCATTTGGTCTCTGTGCCCTTTTGCTAGTGGCAAATACATCTGAAACGATTAGGGGAAAACAAAACCAAAACATAATTTTATTCCTTTCATGCAAAGCCAAAATTGGTCCAGTCTGAGGCATGAAAGGATACTACTTTGCACTGTACCTGTAGTGCCCTTACATGTGAGGATTTGAAACCTCATAGACTCATGGATTTTGAGGCCAGAAGGGGCCATTACAGTCATCTAGTCTGACCTCCTACAGGCCATAGAATTTCACCAAAGAGTTCCTACATCAAGCCCGTAACTTCTGGTTGAGCTAGAGCAAACCCTTTAGAAAGGCATCTACTCTTGATTTAAAGTGTGGACAATCCACCACAACCCTAGATAATTTGTTCCTTCCTGTAAAAAATGTGCCCCCCTAAATCTTTCAGTGCTATTATATCCATTTTACAAATGGGTAAACTCAGGCATGGAAAGTGACAACTTACTCAACTTAACCAAGTGAGTAAGTGACAGGGTCAGGAACAGAACTCATGAGACCTGCTCTAACCATTAGAGAATAGTCATGGTTTTGGTTTTGCCATCCATTAGTAAAGTGCCTAGTTCAGTTTCTCAGATAAAAGGCACAGTTCAAGTACAAAGCACAGTTATGACTATGACAGTACACTCGTGTTTATCTGAATGGCCTGGAGGACATCTTTCGGATAACTGGGCATTCGGCTAAATGGAAGTGCTATTTTGAGCTGCAGGGCTACATAGGGGACACACACCGGCTAACTAGGATTTCCGGATAAAGGGAATTTGGATAACTGGAATTATACAGTATATCATGGCTGTGCCTCGGATTCCTACTATCAACTGCAAATGGCCCACAAGAATTTCATGCCTGTCAGCACTGCTAGGTGAATAATTCCCAGTGAAGAATTTATTTAACACATGTTGCCTCTTTTTTATTCACAGGATATCCGCGAGCAGATTGCCATTTTCTCAAACATATTTGTTATTTTAATGTAGTCAACTAATAACTCTCCACATAGTTTACTCAACAGGCTGACTGCAAATATTCAAAATTCAAACTGTCATTGGTTAGATAAGTCACACGGTATTGTTTTTGTCCCTCTAATTGGATGAATAGGAGAATTCTTTTGTCGTGTACAAATTTAAAATTAATTTCCCACAAATACTTGCATATTTGTCTTTGGAATTCACTTTCAGCAAACATTTTTTGCCAGTTGCAGTCCGTCATCCTAAAGTTCACAGAAAGGACACACTGGAGGAGTGAAAATGGCTGAAGAAAATTTTAAAACTCAGATGAATTAAAATTCACAGAAAATAGTTTGCCCTGTTTGAATGTCAGTGCTACCAAGAGGTACACATCTCATTCTCTGTCTCTAAGGGTTACTCCTTTAAGATGGACAACAGCCACTTCAACTAACTGCCCATACCCCTATGACATACGATTGGGTTTTTCAACTGCACCATGACCATTGGCTAGGGAACTTCTGAAAGGAGGGTTATACATTATATACGGTACATTTTGCCTACAAAATCATGCATAACATTGTCAGCTCCGCTACCAAGCAAGAAGCGCCCATGTCCATTCATACAGTACACGGCCTGGAAAAATTACAAGTTGTGATGAAATTAAAAACATTCAAATTTTTAGCCATTCTCTGCTGATAAAAGCTCTATTATTACTAGTTACAAAGGGGGAAACTCAGCCAATTATAAGCTAATTCTGGCACATGCAAGGCCACAAGTAGAAGATAAGCCAACACTGCAGAGCTTGCAGCTGGAAACCCAGAAACTTGAAAACGAGCTGACTCATGGAAATATCCTTATATAAAATATCCAGTGGTTATTTTTCTCTGCCTCATTCCTGTGTGTCTTAGAATGATGTATGAATTGCCTTATTTACTTTGTTCCATAAAACTTATTTTTTTATTAATGCACTGCCAGCACCAAAAAGGGTCTTGTGGGTTAGATTTTTTTTAAAAATTTGCTGCAAGAAGCAAAATAATAAAATTAAATAAATTTTAAAGGGCCAGCGAACCCCTGGTTGAATTTTATTATGCTCCCAGAAAGTTAGTTTTGGTCCTGATTCTGCTCTTACTTGATGTAAGTTATGAGTAACTCCACTGAAGTCAGCTGACGTAAAACTGGTCTGAATGAGCACAAAATCAGATTCACAGAACGTATACTCCCTTTTTAAAAAAACCCAGTTATAGGATACTATTGAGTTAAATAGATGGCGAGTGTTGATTATGAAGACAACTAAATATGATAGTCATGGCTTCATTTTTACATAGGACACTGCATAGGTAATTCAAATCTAAGAGCCAGATCCTCAACTAGTGTCAATCCGTGTAGGTCTGTTGACTTTACTGGACCTATGTTGATTCACACCAGCTTGAAGATACGTTTAAAACATATGTCAGTGCAACAGCACCTATTTGAAATTATTGTTGTAAAGAGACAGTCATTTTGGGGGTAGTTTTTTGGGGGTAGGAAAACACACCTATTAAATGCAGGGAAACACATTCGCAGAGTCCATTTACATTTACATCTCAACAAGGGGGAAAAAAAAGACTGGAAGAAGCTATCTAGTGAAAGAAGCTTTGCAATGTTTCTTGTGCCAGCTGCCAGCCTCAATGGCAGCAGGGTACATAATTAAAAAGGACATCATGTAACGGATAAATGCAGGATAGTAAGTACTCATTATACTATATATATTGTATATCATCTATTATTTGGGACTAATAACTCTCTAATCTATTCACATTACTCTTTTGTCCATGTAGCGAGCTGTTTGGCATGCTCTAAATTTCCCAACATAAAATTTACCGGATGTTACAACTCCAATGTAATCCTGAAATCCTGTGCATTTCTCTGCAGTATATCATGCAGCTAGGTAAAAGCACAACACTAAATCCTTAACAAATGAAAGAAAAGAAAAAATGTTTTTTTTTAATTTCTTACTTACTTTTAACATTTATTTCCATTTTTAGATTACTGTAATTCTAAGAGTGTTTGGTATAGTATTCATAGCCATCAAAAATACCCATTCTGCCTGATATTTGTATTCCCTTATGAAATATGTTTTCCCAGCTTGTTTAAGTATAGTGTATTTTTATAGTTAACCCCATAAACTTCTATTGTGAAAATGCTGTGATGAGATGGGGGTAGCTGGTGTAAACTGTGGCTTCTCCACAATCTGCCTCGTGGTATCCCGGTTTCAAAATGGACCATATCCAAAAGTTTCAAAATGCTTCCAGCTCTGTACACAGTGTACTGGAATCACCTCACCCACAACTGAAATTCAGCCACCTCTGGGGTGGAGTGCAACAGCTAAACTTCAAATGTTAACCTACGTCACTCATCCTATGTTACTCCTCACTTTAAAAGCAGGGTATGTGAGGAGATACATTCCCTTTGCCCTAAATGTAATGCTGTTAAAAATAAAATAAATATTTAACCTGTGCCTACAAATTTAAACTGTGATAAAAAGGAACCCAAATACCCAAGTCACTTAGAGGGTTCCCAATTACTGTATCTCCAAAAGGTTTAGAAGTTAGAACAGTGTTCATTTAAAAAAAGCCACATGAGATGAAACAATAATACAGTGTTCCCTTGCTAGAATCTCTGCTGATGAGGAACTGTACAAGGATGTCACTGATAAGAGTTTACAGTTAGCAACTGTAGTAGCTGTATCAAAAATAAAATCAGATCACTGCTTCTGTCTTCTACAAATTGTTTTTCAGTGCAACGGAAAATATTTGCTGCAGGTTATCAAAATCTTACATTTTCTGTTAACCTAGACATGCTGCCAGCTAGCAAAGAAGTCGCTCTTTGAAACGGGGCGGGGGAGGGGGGATTGCTGAGAATCGCTAATGAAAGGTTGTAATAGAGGTGAGAGGCTGCTGGGATGGAAACAAATGTGTTGGCCCAGCAGCTTCCAATGCAAATCACACAAAATACCTGCAGGTAACCAAGTAATCTGACCCCAGAGTAAAGTGAGGGTTGGTTAGTGTGTTTAGTAACTGAAACTAATACAGAAAAACCTCTCTTTGGGATTAGGCATTTTTAACTTAAAAACGAGCAACATTTTTACATGTCTTGTTTACATATCTTTCAAATGAAACATAAAACCGAGTTCCTGCCCATTTGTGGGTATTAAGGTCTCATGGCATTTTTCCAACATAGGGCTGTCAGCTTCAGTATCCTGGCAACATTCCAGTTTGGGTAATTATATGGTGCTTATCTACATTCCCCCTGCAATTTCAAGTGGATATGGCATTCTTCACTTCCTGCCCTAGACTGATGCTGTGTGCTGTGATACAGATAGTACACTCCACCCCAGAGGTAGCTGCATTTCAGTTGTTGGTGAGGTGATTCCAGTATACTATGTACAGAGTGGCAGCACTTTGAGACCTTTCCGAGTGAAAGATGCAGCAAAACCACAAACTGTTATTGCTATTAATAGATTCTCGCAGGTTCTTCATGGATGCTTCATTATAACAGGTCCAATTTTGCCCTTTAAAATGCACACTGAAGCCAATGAGAGTCAAATGCACATCTGTGACTGAAGAAGTTGACTAGTGTGCACTGGGGTTTAAGCATATATGTTTAAGCAGTGGCATTTAAAAATGTGTTGAGATTTAAAAAGGAAAATCTTGCATTGAAATTCAGAAGAGAGTGAGAGTGGAAAAAGCCTCATTAGCTTCTAAAACACTCACCCATATACACTATATATACATATCTATCACTATCATCCATCCCTACTAACATCTCCCACTGAATTCCAATGGGACTTCCATGTCTTAAATAATGGAAGAATCTGCTCATGTGGAGTTTATCTACTGCCAAGCCCAAGAAACCAAAGCCAGACCTTGCTGAGTGTTTTATCTGAGGAAGGACATATGGTGGAAGACTTCCAGGTTTCAGACTCATCCAGCCTTGCCTCCTCGTTATTATATTTTTTAAAGATACATGTTTCTTATTATAAGCAAGGTAACAATGGAATCACAGTAGGTACTCAACAAAATGTAGAAAAAGTGAGAATATCTTTGACTGAGGATTCAGAGAACTAGGATTTGTATATGTTACACAGACTAGCCCCCTATACTAATAAGCCAAGGTAGCACAACAGA
This sequence comes from Mauremys reevesii, assembly GCF_016161935.1. NCBI lineage: Eukaryota > Metazoa > Chordata > Testudines > Geoemydidae > Mauremys > Mauremys reevesii. Next base: position 32,789,755 of record NC_052638.1, read on the forward strand.
TGTGAGGGCAACTGCATGCTGAAATTATCCAAGGTGTAAAGCAATAAGAACTAAGATTTTGCGAGACTCCAACATGAAAATTCATGGGTTCAAGATCTGCTCTCGGTTGACATCAATGGATTTATGCTGGATTCACACTCCAGGAGCTAGAATTCTCATTCCGAATGCCTATTGGACTGCAGTGCTGTACATGAAGGGGCCAAGCCTCTCTTCAACGTACACTGGTTTAGGAGAGGGATTCTCTGCAGAGGTCAATAGGGATGGAATCCCTCCCGCATGCCTGGAAGCACCAAAGGGCCTGCTTAGAGTCTATCACTGCCACGACTCTGTACCCTATTTGTATGTGGTGCAGCCAAGTTGGCCATGACCCCATCCCTCCTCTTATGGTGCTGTAGATGGAACACTTGGTTAGCACCGCTTCATGGTAAGTGAATGCAGCACGCTGAAAGAAAGGTGTTAAGGCATCCATTCTGGTATAATTTTAGATTTTTTCCCCAGGTATTGTTAGATATATTTAAGCAACTGAGCGACATCTGCTCAGAGAAGACCATATGATGGGAAAAGGTGGCAGGGAGTGACAAGGTGTTACGAATGTTGTGAGGCACACTCAACACAAATAAAATTGATGTGTAGTACATACAGACCTAAAGTCTTTGTAACAGTATGTCTCTTTCATTCCTAACACACACTTGCTGCAATGGCAATGCAGCATTCATTTCAGTGCTGCAAATTTGTTAATAGGTGGATAAAATAATTTAACTGACTTACCTGTAGAGTTTGTAAAATAACCATTATCGGCAACCCAATTGGTCCTTCCATACATAGGCTCCGAAAAATCAGTGGGTACTCTGCACCTACCAGCAGCTCCCCGCCCCGCCCCCCTCGCCCCGCTGTTTCACAACAGCAAATGCTGGGAGGGAGGGGGAGGAGGGAGAACATGGCACACTCCAGGAAGAGGCAGGGCCAGGGTGGGGATTAGGGGAAGGAGTCCAATAGTGGCAGAGAGGGGCCGGGGTGGTGTCGGGGCAGGGCCAGGGGCGAGCACCCACCGGTGCTGGGAAAAGTTGGCGCCAATGCTTCCATAGTTAGTTTTACCTGAGTCATCTCTCACTGAGATTTACAGGAGAGACAAGGTGGGTGAAGTAATATATTTTATTGGACCAACTTCTGTTGGTGAAAAAGACAAGCTTTCAAGCTCCACAGAGCTCTTCTTCAGGTCTGGGACCTGAAGTTGGTCCATTAAAAGATATTACCTCACCCACTTTGTCTCTCTCATATCCTAGGACCAACACATCTACAACACTGCACACGAAAATGGGATTTACAAGCCATTCTTGCAATGGATGCTTGATAACCCATCCACTGACAAGATTTATCTGAGACTCCCTAATGAAACTCATTGAGCCATTAGGCTGTCACAATTATTCCATATTTCCAGCCAAGGGGAAGCTGTAGCAGAGACACCTATGTGCTGTCACTGCAGCCAAAGGTTAACGCTTCCACTTGAGAGGATTTTAACGCTAATCCATTGTTCTGCAATGTTGAGGAAATGGACTAACACTGCGGGATGGATTCTGATGTGTGTACTCCATGAGTGTTTCAATGACCTGAATGGGATCAGCCATGGAGTAAAGTGCTACTCAACAGGGGCAAGGTTTTGGACTCAGCCCAACAGGTATTTAAAGCAAGTTAATTAAGGACTTCCCATCCAGAGCCCACTGAAGTCATAGAATATCAGGGTTGGAAGGGACCTCAGGAGATCATCTAGTCCAACACCCTGCTTAAAGCAGGGCCAATCCCCAGACAGTTTTTTTTTAAACCCCTGTTCCCTAAATGGCCCCCTCAAGGATCGAACTCAATCCTCAAACCACTGAGTTATCTCTCTCCCGCCTGCCTAGGGAGTACTTCCATCGGCTTCAATGGGTTTGGGTCAAGCCCTACATCCTTTTATATTAGAGCAGAGTTATACTTGGTCAACATATTGTTTTAAATACATAACTTCAAAGGTTTTTTTTTTTTTTTTGCTTTTTTAAAGGACATCCAATTATTTACAAGGAAAACACTTTCTAGCAGGCAGGCAAATCTTTAAGATAAACAACCTTTGATATGCATTCAGAAAAATCGTTCCCTTTTTTCCCCTGCCTCCATTTTTATCCCACTTGATCTGAAAATTAGACATGATTAAGCATTCAGAAGCCAGAAACATACAAAGATAGAAAAAAATACAGCACTGTTAAGGATGTGGTATTGCAATATTTATTACTGCCGAGATAGAAAAAACAGTGGAGCACTGTATGGGGGGGTGGGGAATCTTAATGTAGAGATTTTTAAGTACAGCAGCTTTAGGTTACCTTGACGTGACAATTTTTAAATGTAATCAAAACTGTGCAATAAGATAAGCAAAAACCAGGCCTCAATCTTAGTTCATGAACTCCCCTGCCAGTGACAAAATATGCTATTAGTGGCCTCAACACAATTGTGAAAATATCCCTTACTTACAATTTAACGTGCTTTGTTGTTGTTGTTGAGCTAAAAATTACAAAGCCCTGGATTTTGTCGTTCTTGCAATCTATTCTTTTCCCCTGACTTCCTGTTTTCATGAAATTTTAATCAGGCATTTAAAATAAATAGCTATGCAGAGTCTCTATGCCTCTTTGAATGCTTGGGATGGATGTTTTGGGTAAAGTGATAGTCCAGAGACCTTGAAAGCATTTAATCCCATTCTGATTTGGCAAGACAACAGAAAATTAAAACACTGCTCTTTCCACTGCTAGTAACTCTGGAGAGATTTGGGGGTAGGGGGAGGGAGAGAGAAAAGTCTGGTGCATGTGACAAAACAATGAAATAGGTCTGTCTCATTCCCCCTACCACAAAAATTAGACCAATTAAAAAAGGTAGCTCTATAAAATAGAGAGATAGATCACCCCTAAAAAATACAGATGGAGATACAGACAAGGCTGCAGTCATGTCTTTCTTAAAATCTCTATTTAGTTAAAAGCTAATCATTACGGATCCTACACAAGCTATGCAGGTAAGGCAAGGGGTATTTTGCCCAAGAAAAGATTTCTAGATCTGGCCCCAAAAGCTGCGTTGCTGATACTCTCCAATACCAGTGCAGTTTCTATTTAGTCCATTTAACACTATTCATATGGATCCTACCATACTAAGCAGTCTGGGATACAAAAATACCAAGATTTAAAACTCTAAGAAGCACCAGGCAGGAAAATAGGGCCAGATCCTGAGACTGTGGTAACTCAATCTGGCCCTTATTATGTAGTAGCTTGAAAGGTAAAAACTCCAGAGAGTTTTAGGAAATTAGAGAAATGAGAGGGAAAAGCTGCTGGAGTTTAAATGCTCACCGGTTCAGTTATTAATGAAGTCGACATGATTTGATATGAGAGTCAATGACCTCAGAACCCTGTTAGTCCTGATCTCTGAGACTTATTTTAATTTAACCACATGTATTTTTATCACATATAACAACAGGATCTGATTGGTGAAGGGAAGGGTGAAGCATATTTAGTGTTCTATTGTATATACACACTGTAAAAAAAACACGTGTTGCCCAACCAATTATTACCATGTTAAATCTCTGGTTGGAAAGCAATCATCTTTCATGACTGTGCTTTCCTGGCTAACTCTGTTTAAATTGGATGGGTTCAGTCAAAGAAGCATCTACAGACTCTCATGTGTTTTAGAAATGTTTCACTTCCAATGGCACAGAGGTCCACTGGCACAAGGTTTATGCTTGAGACAGGGGACGATAGGGATGTTGATTCTATAGGTTTGTACACTGCTCATTTCTGACAGGGAGGAAAGCGTTCACACTCAGCTGCTGCCTTAGAAAAGAAGTGAGCGCAGCTAAATCACAAAGTAAACTTACAACGGCAGCTTATAAAAATGAGGGAGATGTAGCTGCTTTAGAGATGTGAATGAAAGTAAGAGGATTAGGGAGCCCTCTTGAGAGGAGACATACTTGGCAGTGCTCGCAAGATGGCACAAGCAATATTTTCTGTCAAGAACAATAGGAAAGAATAAAGACGATAACTTCAAGGAGTCCATTTTTAAGGCGTAATTTCCAATTCATTGGGGTCCCCTTTCTCTGAGTTTTGCTTTACTCTCATGTTTCATCTTGCGGCTATTTATACAATCTGAGTACAAGCAGAAGTGCCAGGAACTCCCCCTCCCATACACATACACACATAGAAGCAGGTTTCATATTCTTGCAGTGCAATCCTTTTGAACCCTACCAGTAAGTGCAGGAAGCATAGTTTACACAGTAGGATACATATTGCTTCTGTGCACCACTGTGAACCATCAGCAGAAATCTTCACAATGGCCAGTTAGCCAGGCTGTCTCTGGCATGGCCCCTGACTTTTATATATCAAATGAACAAAAATATTCCAAGCAAAGCAAAACAGAGTAAATCTTGGCTCCTTATCCTTTACCATACATATTAATTGTGCAGGAAGCTGGGCATAGCTGCTAATGTTTGCTGAGCTCTCTATCCAAGGTACATCATCCCTAATTTTATTAGTCACAAACAGCGTTCTAATGGTGGTTTGTTTGGTTTTTGTTTCAAACAAAGAGTTTGATTTCTGCAAGAAGAGATTTGTCTGAAAGGCAGAAAGGGATGCAGCATAAAGGCTGCAGTGGAAAAGCTTTTTCCAGTCATTTCCAACAATATATTTTGGAACTGTTCCCAGTCAACAGGACAGATTAGCTGCCTTTGGTTCACATTTGACATTGTTTGCTAGATGGGGAACCTCTGAAAAGCAGAATCTCTTCATACTGTTTGGTTGCAGCAAAGCTATTCAGTCCTATAGCATATGATAGCACTTGTGTAGGGTTTCCCTTCGCTTGCATATTTATAGGGTCTTGCAGAGCTCCTCTGTAGCTCATTGCCAGCATGAGGAAATCAAGCTGTTAGTAGTTTCTATTTTTGTCCCTACCTATAGTTTCAGTAATGACAAGTGAGTGAGACAACATATGCATTTCTCATCTGCAAGAAAAAAACTACTGTCTTCCTTCAGATTCTTACATCTGTGCTACAACCTATTTTCCTAGGGATTCAGATTATGTTAGCTGATAGTTAACATGTAAAAGCACTGGTCAGTCCAGTTATTCCCAGGCACTCCATTACTAGAACCAAAAGCAGCAACGTTCCTACATTCAAAAATACTTGGTGCTTTTCTTTCTTCCCTTAAAAAAAAAATCTGCCTGGGAAATAGCATTTACTGTATGGAATCCCGGCTTGTATCATGCTTTGGTCAGCACACACATTCAGGCAAATGAGGATTGTTCTGTTGAGAATAAGAGAGCTTCTGATTATATTTAACACCCTCTTCTTGACCTCAACATGATTAACCCACTGCTGTAGCTAATGCTGGAGTTGTTTAAACGGGTGCAGATAATAAAGAGCCAAAACTGATGATCTGCCAGATACTGCCAAAGCTTTATCAAATGGATTCAGGGTAAATGAAAGGGATCTCAGTGATCAGCACTGTAGCTAATACAGGGACAATGCGTAACAACAGCTGCTTAATTATTAAGGCTATCTGTGCATCAGCTGCAATCTTCCCTATGGATGTGAACTTTAACAATGCTTCAAACATTGCACCACCGGTGATGGTTACCCTATAAATACCTAAATTAGCTAGCTAGATGCCTCCACCAGCACTCCCACCTATGATAGTCTTTATCGGAGTCAGACAACTTTGTCTTTCAAAGTAGTGCTAGGAAAGGCAGGCACCCACCCATCACTTGCAACTACTTTGGCTTGACAGCATCAAGGAATTTACAGCCTTAGACACGACTGCACCAGATCTTCAATGACCGCTAATAAAACAGAACTATACCCCACTGCTTTGTAAAGGGGCCGCTCCAGACACTTTTACAGATTATACTTATTTACATATGAGAAAGACATTGGGCTTTAACAAAGACTCATAAGGCAAACTGAAGAGCCAGATAACGAGAAAAATATTCTTTTTCAATTTCATTTCTCCCAGCCCAGAAAAGCAGATGTGTATTACTTGTTTGTTCACATTCAGGAAATGTATGCTGCTTGGAAGGATATGTACACACGTCCAAGTCCAAACTTCTGCCACCCATGGGTCTCTCTCTCCAGCCAGATTTAACGTTCTATTATTATTGTTTTGGAATCTGTCTGGGGTTCAATATTCCATAAGGAACAAGCAGAATGAAGTTAAGGGAAGTGTGTGCGGGGGAAGAGGGGCAGTAGACTACAGTGTAAATAAAAACAGAAAATGTTTTTAAAAATAGAACAAGGTGACATCTTCAATTCCTCACTCCTGTGTGAGCAGGGTGCTGCAGTACAGATCTGGTGGGGTTGTCTGACCTCCAGTTATTTTGTACTCCTAAAAATCACCCTTTTACAAGGCTAGACTATAACAAGCAGATGTCCTGGCTCCCATGAAGCAGCTCAGAAAAAGATGTGCTGTACAGTCTCTCTTACGGTGCTCAGAAAAACATAATCAAGACAAAGGGAAACATATTTTTCTAATGCTAGGTCCTGCTTTTGCTAATTTGGTTTTAATTGTGCAGAGGGGGGAGCCCGGGAGCAGCTTGAGGCTGAAGACAGTGTGAGTCCGACTGCCAGGGGATACACAGGGCAGAATGATATGCACATAACCAGTGCAGAAGGCTACCATGGGAAGAAAAATAATACAAAGGAGCCATTTATTGCTTGAGCAGTGTCTGAACAAACCCATTCTGTTAAAGTAATACAAACCCATAACGCCTTCCTGTGTCTTTTAACATTTGGATCATTGCTAACACAGCTAGAGGGGCCTGATTTCCAGAGGCGCTGAGCACCCACTGAGAGCCACGAGCTCAGCACCCTTGAAAGTCATCTCCGAATTATGAACTGGTGTGACGGAGAGATCACAATTTGGCTGGGAGACTCTTAAAAATCCATCAACCCATTTCTGGCCAGGCTGTGGGTTTATCTGCTGAGGCAATTTAAATCCAAGAAACAGAAGGAGGTTTTTTTTGATGCAAGATTCTGTTCTTTTTTTAAACATAAGTTATTCCAGGCAATGCAGTTGGCCTGAAATAGTTATCAGTTACAAAAGCAGGGCTCCTGGTATCTTGTCTCCTTGTGCAATGCAAAGAAGATCCTCCCGCTGAGCTCCAAAGTAGGGGAAAAGCTATTAATTAAAAATAATTCTTCACATTGAGGCTTGCTGCCTAAAGCTCAGTTAATATGAAGGAAATTCCAGCAGTTCACTCCCTGCTGTCAGAATCTTATTTTGCTAAGTTTTTTGAAAAGCAAGAGAATATGAACTAAGACCAAACATCTCTGTCCCCCTCCTCCACCAAAATGTAGGCCTCAGCTTTTTTTTTTCTTGGGGTGACGGTTCTATAAATGGCACAGAACTGTCAGACTGAGCTGTTGGAGAAGAGAAAGAGGGATTATTTGGCTTCCACCTTTGTCACCTTTATCGCCACATGAAGTTAGAACACAGGGCTTGATGTGATTGTTCAACCTACCCAGTGATTAATACCAGTCATAAGAAAACGGAGAAATGAGTTTGCTTGACTGTTAGTGTCATCCCTTAGATCGGAAGTAACATCCGGCACACTGTTCAAATGCCACTCCACTTCACTGCTGCATTGCATTGCATCTCCTCTTCTTCAAGTACCTGCCCTGGATTTTCTAACTCACAGCCTACAGCTAGGTTCCTTAATCCATATTTGGCCACTGATTGTTAGAGGTACTGAGCACTCGCAGCTCCCGTTGCAGTCACTGGGATCTGGCACTTTTCCATAAAGGTGTTTCTAACCCAAAGCAAAATATGGTAAAAGTACGCTAAATGCTAGTATCTCTAGCATTATGGGATGCCTCTTCCATAGTGCCAACTAACCTAACACGCAGAGGTTCAGGCACGACCTGCTGCCATATATATGAGAGACTGCCAGAGCCACATGTAAGTGGGTGGAAATACCCTCCAAGCAGTTTCTTATGTGCACTGGCTCCTTGGCTGCTGGGAGCTATAGTTTCTGGGTATGGCTACACTACGAGGCTTGTAGTGACACAGCTGTGTCACTACAGCCATGCTGCTAACAGGTGCGCAGTGTAGCTGCTGTTTGTCGACAGGAGAGAGCTCTCCTGCCGACAAAAAACTTCCACCGCCCCCAAGAGCAGCACAGGAGAGCGCTCCTGCTGACAAAGCGCTGTTCACACTGGCGCTTTTCGTCGGTAAAACTTTTGTCATTCAGGGTGTGTGTGTGTTTTTTTAAACAGCCCTGAACGACAAAAGTTTTGCCGACAAAGTGCCAGTGCAGACAAAGCCTCTCTTGGTGCAATTTTCTGGGCATGAGCAGGAAGGGGAACTACAGTTGCCAAGATGCATTGCAGAGAGCCTGTTAAATCAGGCTGTCTGGGAAGCACATAGAGAGACTTTAGAGAGCTGTGAGGATGGTGTTATATTTCCCTACTGGTCCCAGAATTCAGCATTAAATTTAACTTGGTACCCTTCCCCTCCCCATCCTCTTCTCCTCACAGGTGTAACCCCCTTCCCACCCACCCACAGGAGGCCAGCAAGGAACTTGCTTGCCCCTCCCCAAGCATTTGCCCCACCACCCTACAAAGGTCCTGAGCAGGAGCCCTCCACCTTTTCCTCCCCAAAAAGCCAGGATAGGAATCCCCTTTTCCCAGCTCCTTCCCCCTCACCCTCAGAGGAATCATCCTCCCTCCTCAATTCTCACTACAGAAGACAGCTGAAATACCAGTGACCAGGGCCTAGTTTGGAAAGCAACAGGCTGACAGGTGCATGGTGCTGGGCAAAACTGGGCTATTGAATTCACTCCAAAAGAAACCGACCTTAAAACAAGTTTTAAAATGAAAAAAGTTATTATAAATAGCAGTATTGTCAACTCTATTGATTTCATCACAAGTTTCATGATATTTTGGTGAGACAAGGCAGGTGAGGTAATATCTTTTATTGGACCAACTTCTGTTGGTGAGATAGACAAGCTTTTGAGCTTACACAGAGCTCTTCTTCAGGTCTCTGTGTGAGCTTGAAAGGTTGTCCCTCTCACACACACAAGCTGGTCCAAGAAAAGATATTACCTCACCCAGCTTGTCTCTCTAATATCCTGGGACCAACGCAGCTACAACATCCCTTCTATAGGACAGTTCCAAAAGCCAGTAATATAGGCCAGATCCTCAACTGATGTCAATGGAGATATGATGATTTATACTTGCTGAGGTTTGGTCATACAGGCTTTTAGGTTCTTAGGTTTCTAGAACCTTCTTCATTTCACCCCTATTAAATTTGATTGGATTTTCCCACACAGATTGGAAGTGCTGAGACAGTGCAAAAATGAAAACTAAAGAAAAAGAAAGTTAAGTAAACTTTTTTGAAACCCCAGAAATGTTCTGTTTGGGTTCCATTCTGCTTTGGGCAAAGATTCAAGTTAGGTCTTACTCCACCTATCCCATTTCAGCCATGCCTAACAGATTACAGTTCTGTTGCAAATGACTTTTACACAGTCTCTTTCATCAGAAATCTCAAAGCATCTTATAAAAAACACTTACTTTTCAGGCATATTATCTTAGAAGCCAGATTCAGTTAAAAACAAAATCTGTCCAGTTTCCACACTAGACCTGAGAAATCTTTCTTTCTTTGTTTTATTGAGCTCATACAACTTGTTCGGCCTTCTGAAGCATAGAATTCGGACAGATTATTTTACTGAATTCTAGCTTTAGCCTTTTCAAACTGCATCATGACGAAACTCGATGTACCAGCTGTCAGCACAGAGGCCTAATTTCATTCACAAAAATGTTTTAAATCTGTTACGTTCACTTCCAGAACTTCAAAAAAGAAATTCATTTCTATTGCACATGATTTCAAATTTCTTTTTAGACATTCACTAAGCCAAAAAAGGCTCAATTAAAACCATTCATATACTTGCTGGGCACTCATTCTTCAGCATTTCTAGTATTTTTAAAAAAAATGAACCTTTCTAAATGCTCATTTCTACTGAGATAAATAAAGGTTACAAAGAGTAGTGACAAAGACAGTATGCAAGAAGAGACAGAAAATTTCCCACAGCACTACATATTTCCATACAAATGTAAAATACTTTATATCAAAAAAGAATCTCACTAGGGCAGAGCACCAAACATCTCCTAATTGCCAACAATTAGCCTTTTTTGTATGTGAATTTAGATCCTGATTCAGGAAATTATCCATAGACAGGAAAGTGCTTAACTTTAAGCATGTACTTAAGTCTTATTGAAGCTGATGGGGATGAACTTAAGCAGGTGCTTAATGAGGACCTTTGTGTATATGAAAGAAAGACACAAGCATCATGAGACACAGCAAGTCATAACATGCTCCATATGCTTCCCTACAAAATGGCTAATGAATACAAATGCCAGTGCACATCTGTGGGCTTCCCTAGATGAACAACTATTGCACAGCAATCTGGAGCGTAAATCTACAGCACACTAGTGTGCCACACACTAACTGTGGACCCTGCAATGGCACACTAAAAATTCCCTAATGCACTTTGATCTACTCTACTTTGAAATGGGAGTAGGTCAATGTACAGAAGGGAACTTTTAGGGTGCGGTAGCAGGGCCCGCACAGACAGTTAGTGTATGGCACAGTAATGTGCTGTAGATTCACACTCCAATTTGCTGCACGGTAACTATTCATCTAGGCAGGCCTCGAGAACACCTCTTGACCTACAGCACCACTGCTTCTATGGGCTTTTGGAGCACAGCCTGCCAATTGTTCTAAGCGGTGTGTTGGTTTTGGACTAGGCACTTCACTGACCGCACCAAACTCATTGTCACTAGTAAATTAAACAGGATTTGATTCTAGGGGAGAAATGCAAATGCATTTGACTAAATGTTTTAGGGAGACAAAATGTCACTACTGAATGTGAATATTCCGCACGCACAATAATTTCAGTGTGTTTTCTATCAAGCTCCAATCTCATCATTCATTTGCAATCCTCTCAGCCACTCTGTGACGAAGTTCAAATAATGTTTACACAGGCAACAACCAAAGGGAGGGAATTGGTGGTGGAACTGATCACAAACTTTCTCTGAGAAGCTTTTGTGCTCGGTCTGTACTTGGAACGCACTAGTTGGTGAAACGTACTGAATACAACTAACCCTTAAGGGAAATGTTGTTTGGGGCTGAAATCAGACTTCGTTCACTTGTAACTTTTAGGCTCTGTTCTCCTATATGTGTTATTTTTAATTCCGCATGATTTCTGGATGCAGCGTGACATTTGGAAACACAGGAGCCAAAAGCAAGAACATCAGAATATATGGCCAACAGATGACTGGCATCTGTGCTTATTTCTAAACATACCAAATATTGAGCAAACGATTTTAAGCAGTGGCAGCGGCGATTCTCTTTTTGGCTCATATAAGGGAAAGATTGTAAGTAGCTTGCACGTTACATGGTGTTTCCCAACAGTCTCCATCAGCTACTAACAGCTAGGAACAGGTATGTTCCTAATACTTCGGAAACCTGTTTATTAACGGTTTATCCATAAATAGGATAAAGTAGTGAGAAAGCGTGAAAAGAAATAATTTCTATGGCTCTGCAGTAGTGGAAACCAGGCAACCTCATCCCCTCATGTGGGAGGGGTTTGCGCAGAGGGCAGTGTGCATGATTTACCCTCTGGCCCTGAGCTCGACAGGAAAATCCAGGGAGCTTGAGACATGGGGGACTTATCCTTCCATGGTGATGACAGAAAAGTAGCAGGGGGCCCGGAGTGCAAAGGGACAGATTCCCCATCCTTGCCTAGGTATTCCAATCCCACTCTGAGGAGGTAGAAAGCACTATACAGGCATTAATTTACTCCATGGGAATCTCTATAGGAAATTTTTACAAGGTTTCCCAAGAGACCATGCAGCACAGAACATCTGTCTCCTGGCTCTGCTTCCCCTATGGTTGCCCATTCACCCCAACACACAGAACTCCAGCTTGACAGTGTTCACCATGGATGTGGTTCCTCAGCTTTGGGGGAGAAAGGAAAATGACACCTCTTAAGCTATGCTCCCCAACGGCTCATGTACTAGCCGGATCTGGCAATCTTTTGTGCTACTTTATTGGCCACTGTGAGGTTCTGCAGTGGACATGATTTAGTCCATTATAACAACACCTCATGCCATCCTCACCGCCACCTCTTGTGCTGCTAAGACTACTACCTGCATGATTATTATCTGTATGTACTAACCCAGTGTTTCTCAAACTGGGGTCACCGCTTGTGTAGGGAAAGCCCCTGCCAGGCCGGGCCGGTTTGTTTACCTGCCCCGTCCGCAGGTCCAGCCAAACGCGGCTCCCACTGGCCGCGGTTCGCTGCTCCGGGCCAATGGAAGCTGCTGGAAGCGGCGTGGGCCACGGGACATACTGGCCGCCGCTTCCAGCAGCTCCCATTGGCCTGCAGCGGCGAACCGTGGCCAGTGGGAGCCGCGTTTGGCCGGACCGGCGGACGGGGCAGGTAAACAAACTGGCCCGGCCCGCCAGGGGCTTTCCCTACAGAAGTGGCGACCCCAGTTTGAGAAACATTGGACTAGAGACTTTCAGTGCTGGTCAGATTCACAGACAGCACTTCAAATTTGCCCTCAGACAGTCCTGTAACTGGGGCACTTGACTTTTCTGACACGTACATTTCCTTCTAAAATTTCATCCTGCACTCAGTCATGACAGGTTAGCCAACCAGTCTGGAGAGACAAACACCCCCCCACCCTTTGTACTTTATAGCAGAGTATCTCACTTCATAGTGGGCCACCCATGCTGATCAGTGTAATGATTTGCATCAGGGTCATCCTCAAGGATTTAATTTGGGACCTTCAGCACCAACAAGCTCAAGCTTAACTACATGAGCTACAGGAGTAACTCCCTTAACCGGTACCAGTAGTAGGGGCTCATTCTTCCTGCGGTCCTGCCACAAGAGGGACACATGACACACCCACCCAACATGTTACACCCTCCCGCTTTTAGGGGAAGTTCAACCCAAGTGCCTGTAACAGAAATTACTGAGGCCAATACTGCAGCATGCTTCGCTTTCAGGAAATCACCCATAAATTGACAACATACAGGGCACACCTCTTTTGTGATAGAGTTCCAGATTCTTCAGGAGAAGTCGCCAGATCTTAGAAAACTTTGAATATCTTTCTAACTCTCCAGCACATGTCCCAAGAGACAGTTTCCACCCAACCAGGATTAACAGGCAATAAATCCACATGTAATTTGAGAGGGTGGAAATGTCTCTTGTTTTTAAGCAAGGAGTGATCGCCATCCATTTCGATTGTTAGCTCTTCAAGGCAGGGACTGTTTCTTATGAGGTGTATGTACAGTGGCAGGCTAGCATAATGTGGCCCTGCCCTTGTTTGAAATTTCCAGGCACTGCCACATGACAAGTAATAAACAATGATCTAAGAAAGTCGCCCAAGTGTTTTAGACTTAAAAGCCAGTCACTTCAAGTACTTTCAATGCTGATAGCAAATTCCACCATCAGATGTCAGGCAGCTTTCCCTTTCCTGAAGTGATATTAATTTTTAACTTTTCTTCCCATCTCTTCAATCACTTTTTAAGCTCTTCTATTTCACTATAAGTCACCTAGATGCCATCTGTTGAAAGGGAGAGTGACAGAAAGCCTAAATAATACACAGATCCAGGGTTACAGATGCTACATTTTGACAACACTCCATAGTGTAAGGCTGGGGGAACAGATGAATAATTACTTTTGCCTAAACTAAATCAGTTATTATTCTTTACATGTCTGACCACCGGCTGAAGCTATTTCCGTAAATACATTGGTTTAGTCTAGGCTAATTCAAACAAACTAGGCAGGCAAATACTCGAAATGCCTTCTCTGATCGCTCTAGCTATAGCGTGTCAATCCTAAATTCTGATTGCTTTTCTGGCACTTCTTTAGTGGGAAAGATATAAACAACCATGAAAGCAACTTCTTTTCAATTAAATTCAAACATACACTTATTGCAAAAAGAGCAACACAGGCTGCGGGGGGGGAAATGAATCAGAATGAAGCAGCATAATGCAACAACAAATGCAAAGCCATTTTCGTTCTTTGGATCCTCAATGGTTCAGGTACAGAGCATTCTCTGTACTGTATAGTAAAAGGGGCAGGGGAAGGGACACATTTCCATCTTCCAAGGTGAAGAATATTCCAGACAGACTGATTTTTAACTTGAATTCTACATTTTTACAAGCCTTTTATAACCTATGCTAATCACTTGAGTTTGGTGTGGTGGGAAATATATGTACGCTATTGCAGAGGACAAAAACATCCTAAATCTTAGAGGCGATTCTTTGACCTCAATGAGTTTAGTCTGAAAACATTTGTTACATGATGAAAAGCTGTGTGGGAATGCTAATAACACTCTCAAAGGGTTAACGATGCCTAACTGATTGGCACTAAAAACTAGATTTCATTCAGTACAGTGACAAAGAAGCTCTGCCACCACGAGTATACGTCCATGCCCACATTATTACAGGACAATTTAGGTCATCTTATTTTAAATTTCATGGCTCTGTAACATAGATGTAGATCAAAGTCAGTGAGGCAAATGATGATTTTTTTCATAGTGGGATTTTTATAGTCTTGATCTTGAAAATATGCTTTGGGCCCAAGCTGTCTATCAAATTCTGTGAATTAGCCAAAGACGTTTGTGTTGTTGCTGATATGTAATTAGAATAAAAATATAAAAATAAAGCAGGAAGCTTTCAGGACAAGCTATATCTGAGTCATAGTAGCAATTGCCATTTTATAAAGGTTGGATTCATAAACTGTTCTATTCTGGTAACATACAAATATTGAAATGATGAGCTTTCATATTTAGACACATCTAATAAATTTAAGTAAATATATGCTGTACATACATGTGTATGTCCAAAATAGCAAATAGATATGTATATTTACTATGTATATGTGCATACGTCCGCCTCTATATACACACAGTTTGTTATTGAAGGATTTCAAGCACTTAATTAACATGATTGTAGCACACAGAATTAGAGTCATATACAAAGTAATTCTTTATTTTAATAAACAGATCATTAATTTGATATATTGGTTGTTTTCTTTGTTAGATTTGATTTATCTGTCACTTTCATTTCCAGATTTGATTTACTGGTCAATTTCTTTTCAAGATTTGATTTATTGGCCAATTTCTTTTCCAGATTTGATTAAAGTACATCACATAAGTCCTTTCAAATCTATTTCTAAATATCACATATAGATCTAATATGGATCTTTAAAGTCTTAACTCCAAAACTTTCTTGATCAATCATTTTTCTTTTCTATCTGGAGCTAGTGCCTATTGTATATTAATATAATCTGAATCAGAAAAAACAACCATTTACAGTAGACACAAAAAAACAGTAAGTATAGTTTTATAATAAATTGCACGTGGTGATGATTTAAAAGAGAATTAATAGATTGTAAAGTATTAACACCAACTAGATAAAATTTGAGATTAGATTTAAGATTTTTGTACTCTAGAATTACATATGCATCAGAAAATAACCAACAGAAGGGAACTGGGTTTATACCACTGCTTTTGCTCTAAAGACACAAGATGAGACCTTGACATAAGGTACAGAGCTTTACCTTAATGAACAAGATAACCAGTACCAAAGTGATTGTTTCAGTAAACAAGACATCCATGATACACCAAACAACAGAAATGGACTCTCTGGGCCCAATCTGCACCCATTGAAGTCAGTGGGAGTTTGAGACCCTATAACATGTTTGCTTGTTTTCTTTTTAACAGAAGGAACACTGGGAATACAATGGAATTGTTCTTATTCAAAAACGCACAGGGAAATTTAGCATCCCCCTGGAGTGATGGGACTCCTTTTAATGTCTCATCCAAATGACCACAACCAGGGGTGGCTCCAGGACCAGCACACCAAGCGCGTGCTTGGGGCGGCATGCCATGGGGACGCTCTTCTGGTTGCCGGGAGGGCAGCAGGCGGCTCCGGTGGACCTCCCACAGACGTGCCTGCGGAGGGTCCGCTGGTCCCGCGGCTTCGGTGGAGCATCCGCAGGCACGCCTGCGGGAGGTCCACCGGAGCCGCGGGACCGGCGACCGGCAGAGCGCCCCTTGCGGCGTGCTGCCGTGCTTGGGGTGGCGAAATGGCTAGAGCCGCCCCTGACCACAACTCTCATGCTGAATTCTCCTGCTCAGTACTGCACTGTAGTGTCAGAGCTGGTATGATCCCAAGGACCCTTGGAGCAGCAAGACCCAAGACCTGCTGGTGTAGTGATGAGAACGCTACCAACTAAGCAATGCTAACATCATCCCACTGATATGAAGCAAAGATCCATTTTTCCTGACTGCATGTTGGTAATCACTTGTGGTATGACCCTGTAAGATCTCACCAGATAACCAAGTCAGGCCAGATCAATTCTTAAATGAGGGCCCTCTAAGAGAGTCAGTAAGTAGCGCTCTTCCCCTGAGTCAGCTCCGAGCCAAAGACCCAGCATGTTGTTATGGGGGACTGTGCTTCCGGACAGGCTATCTTTACAATGAGATGCGCAGCTGAGGGAGTTTTAGATCCCATGGCAAATTTAATAAAAGGAAGGGGTGGCAGCCCTTGGGCAGACTTCAGCTGAGGTAATTAAATTCTGCCTCGCTAAATTCCCCCTGCATCCTCAACATGATATAGGAGTATTATTCACTTCCTAAACTGCCCCAAATGGATGGGAGATGTTGAACTACACTGCTAAACAGCTGCTGTATTCTACTGGTTGGTGAAATGATCCATAGCCATCCATCCCTCACCTGCCTCTCAGGGGTGTTTTGAAGCCTAATTGATTAATATTTGGAAAGATAAAAGGCGCCCAGGAAGTGCAAAGCATTATTACTTCCCATCTGCTTTTGGGCATGATCTAAAGCTTCTCTGGGTAAACTATATGACTTGGGAATTCAATCAATAACATGTGGCTCTGTGTATTTCTGCATTAGATATCTGAATGGTACCGAAGACTAAAGGGATCTGTCCTGCACAGTGATGAGCACTTCCCAGGAGGGACTCAGCATCCTAAACGGCCACTACTCCAGTGGGAATTCTAAACTCCCACTACTCCTGTCACGTGGCAGGAGGCGCTCAGCAAATCACAGGATCAGGTCCAACATAAATAACATTCATACCATGTCCTAATATGCCTATATCATGTATTCATTAAGGGCCTCAGCCAACTCCCATTGACTTCAGGGAGAGTTGGATCAGGTCCTAAAAGAAGAAAAAAAAAAAGAAAAAAAGAACATGCAGAGATCCCTGGTGGAGAGCAGTGTTCTCTAAGGATATTTACATGGTTTCCGTCTATCTATGCTGCTAGCCATAAAAGCAAGGAATTTGCAGAGATACAGAGGCGTATGCACTTTGCGTGACGGTAAGCAAAATGTAAAGAAACAGACTCTTCCAATATCTATATCTGTGACCTTTTGTACTGAAGGTTTGCAATAAACAGACATAGCATCCAAATTTTTTGGGCTCATTTCTTAGCCAAAATATTTGGTTCTTCACAATTGTTCTATTTTTCTTTCCCCCAACAGGTCCTTTTTTATTGCGGAGAGGTCAGACTTTTGGCACTGCAGCCAACAGGCACTGATACATACCAAGAGGCAAGACTACAAATTCACAGGACCAAAGCCTGCAAAAGGTAAGACAAACATAGGCAGGACAAGACAAGAAAGGGAAAACATAAAACACCTTTTGCATTGTCCTCGGTAGCTGGTGCGTGGGGCCTGAGTAGCCCTCCTGGTTTGAATTTTCTTGTAGAAGTTTAACAGTTTTGTTTTAAATCAGAAAACTGAGTGTTGCTTTGTGGGGATGATACTCTTAGAGGGATTTCTGTTTCTTATTGGACTCCATTTCCCTGAGGCAAAGGTCACACAGTTACCAGGTCACATATCAGAAGTTAATTATACTGAAATGTAGTTAGGGTTTTGGCAAGGCTCAACTTGCGACAGGAGAGAGTAGCTCCGTCATTCTTGACATGAATACATGCCCACAACACTCATGGAAATCACTGCTGGTCACTCAAATAACCATGACCCAAATCATCTGGGATATGAGATTATAACTGATAAATAACCTGCACCTCTCTTTTCCCACTTCAGTGGACTTCTGTAGGCAGATCATGTCTCGTAGAGCCACACCAGGAGGGGAACTGACATATGCAGATCTCTCCACTTCCACACAGAAGGGGGACCCAGCCATCTGCACAGCACTAAACCTCCCTGTCCTGACACTGCATCTCCATGCAGAGTCCACACTGGGAGAAGCAGGAGAAGACTCATCAGGCTTGGGCAGGGAATGGACAGGTCAGGGGAAACAAATTCTTCCCTACTCTGGTCCTGCAAAATTAGTCAAACAAGATAACACAGCCAAGAATGCCAAGCTCCAGCTCCTGGACACCTGGACCAGCTGCAGTCAGGAGAAGGCCCTAGTGGTGCAACTCTAATGGAGCTGTGCTGCTGAGAAGACAGAGGGCCACCATGGGCTAGAGCCAGTCTTCAGGCCTGAGGATCTCGGGTAGATTTCGGAGGAAGCCCCTGTATCTCTGACAGTACAATTTAGGGGATCCTCCATCTTCTGAGACATTTCCTATGGGTTTCTCTATGGAGGGGACAATCAGCATCTCTGTCCTCACCTGCACATAAACCACCCCATTAAAGTTCATTCACCCACAGTTTAGCATTTTTTCCCTATTTGCCTGTATTTATTAGCATATGCTGAAGGAAGCTGGCCCTGCACTGCAGGGCTGCTTGGTTGAAATGATGCATCTCAACAGTCATAACACTTACAAAGAGTCCCCTTAGCATTTGAAATGAGCTGTCTTAAAAGAGGTGACCTCTCAGTGCATCTGACCTCCTGGAAGGAGAAGGAGCAATGATGGTCCAGGTAGGTCCTGCATCATTCTGCTTCTATAACCCTGAGCCACTTTTAGGGCAGGAGGCTCCTTTTCTGCACGAAATGTAGTCAGCTGAGAGTCAGATCTTGCCCAGGAAATACCACTGTGAAAAAGGTGCTTCAGCACATTGTCTTTGACATATGATCCGACCTGCTCCAGAACCCACCAAAATCAATGCAAAGAATCCCATGTGCTTTGGACTGTGTCCCACGACACAGAAGCTGACTGAATTCCCCCTTTTCCAAATGGGGAAACATTAAGCAAAACACTCCCCTCTCTCCAAGGCAGCATTTTGGGTGTGTGACTCATCTGCCTCTTTGGTAAACTCAAAACAATTTTGCATTAAAAAGATGAATAGGAAAAATATGTATTTAAAACAATACTTCCAGTGCTCAAGTATACAATGCAAAAGCACCACAGAAATGCCTAAGAGAGATTTCTTCAGAGGGCCTAGATGCCACCATTTCATTTGTCCTTCCAAACCTTGCTCTGATGTGTGGTATCATTATAAGATTAGCTCTCAGGAGGGAACCCAGCTTTGTGAACGGCTCAGTGAACTCTGAGGCGTCTATGCTCCTAAGTATTACAAAAGCCAGTGGAGCCACAAAAGCATGCAGCAGGGAATTTCTGGGCCCTGATCCAGAAGGATATGCTGCCTGCTTCCCTCAAGCTGGCACATTGAATTTGGTCCTAATTGCTGGATTCCTCTAAAACCCAGAGGAAGGAGAAGGCCCACCAGTCACTCCCCCACACCCCCTGAAGATCTGAGAGAATGAAGTGGCCTAGTCAACTACTCCACAAAAGGTGCTGGGTGGGTTGGACTTGAAGGGTCTGAAGAATACAACACACGGTAAAAAGGAAGTCCAAATCTGAAGAGAGAGGTGTCCTGTGGGCAGGAAGGGTCAACTCCCATTAAGGGTGGGGCAGACGCCGAAAGGTTGGAATAGTTCAGATAAACATTGGTATGCACCTGAACTCTTTGGGAAGTTTAAACATCCCTAGTTTTTATTTACAGTTCTTCTAAAGTGACACAAAACTCATCTCCAATACCTCCAGCAGCATCTCACCATTCATCCCTACCACTCAAAAAATCAGTATTAGACAGGTTAAGCTGAAGAGTGCTCTTAACAAAAACCATAGATGGCAGATCCCTTTTCTTTAGAACTCTCTGCCCTGAGTGAAAATTCTTCAGCCCCTTCCAGCTTTCTCAACAGACCTTCCACCCTCTTTTCTGTTCCCACACAAAGCAAATCCACACTGTAATACTTGACACAGCAGGAAGCCAACACTCAGACCCAGAGATCCATAAACCGTCCAAAAGCTCAAAAATAAATCAATCACCATTTTGTATCCCACACATGTTTAAACACAACATAGCCCTAATATGTTGTTTTTCACCTAGTTGCTTTTTCTGAGACCACCGCACAATGTTGCAAGACAAACATGTTGAGCATGAGCCTACTGTGAAAGTGGTTTGGGTAAGATTTTAGAACAACCTAGTTCCCACCCTTGCACAAAAATGTTGTGAATCCCCTACCCTTCCCTGCCAGGGTATTTTTAATGGAGTGGGTGGCTTGCACAAAAGGTGAGAGTATAAAGTATGAGCTGACTCGGGTATCAAGAAGTCAATGATCAGTTTGGTTCACCACTTGAGTTATTTTGGAATAGCTTTCCACATTTCTAGCAATAAAACACCGAATCAAACTGTCGATTTTAAGCTTGAACTGTCAAGTTTTTGTGTCAATGAAGTTCTCAATTTGCTGCCACAGGAATCTCTACAATTACGCTTTTAGAAAAGGTGTAGTGTATACAGTATTAAAAAACCAAACACAGCTTCAGCTGAAGCTCTCTTTCAGCTCACCTGTCACGGTGCACTGAGCATTTAGATCTACAGCAGAAACAAGGAACAGATGTCAGATGATTGAAAAACTTGAGCCTTCCGTTGTTTTACTGACTTGTCACCGCTGAGAAATTTGCTTTAATTTACTTTAAAAGTAAATGACTGGATCTTCATAAAAACAGTGGCAAGGCAGAGTTCTTAATGAGGGGGTTAACCAAGGATTCCATGTAAGAACCAGAGCCTCCAATTCCAAATGCAATGTCTATTCGAATATACATATTTATCTCCTCTCTGAAACATGCTGATTTATTTTCAAGAGGCTTGACATACCTGGGGAAGCAGCATGTGAGCTCTTGAAAGCCTGCCCAAAAACCAGAGTGATTTTTTTTTACGGTGCTTGACTGTGCCAGGTAATGCCATTTTTGAAAGAAATAATTCATAACCAGATAGAGACCCTGTTCCTTATTACCCTGTGGGCTTGAAAGCAGCCTTCAAAACAGCTTGAAGAAAGAGAGAGAGGGAGAAAAAACTGCCAAGAGTCCTGCAGTCCAGGGACTTCAAATCAGGCAAAGATACACAACATTTTGAAAATAAACTAACAGCCTGTGCTGTTCTTGGCTGATATCCTTGCCGTTTTGAAGAGGATGAGTAGAATTCCCCCCTCCCCTCCAAGTACTGTAGATGCAATAAGCAATGCTTTGGTGCTTTACAGACCAACAGGATCCCACTCAGCCCAGGGATATGTGGTGTGGGAGGCGGAATTACTTAATATCAACCACAAGTGGCCACCTCCACCCAAGCCTACAGAGGACATCAGAGAGCAATACACCCACAGCCAGAGGACAAATGCTGTGGCCCCTGTGGGATGGAAGTGAGGGGCGGTTGTACAAGAGGAAAACGGTACAGGGGTTTCAGAGGATATGGCTGAGCTTGTCCCCTTCAGGTATCTTACCAGGATATGAGAAAGAGATGTTCATGGGGCATCCCGATCCAAAGCCCACTGCAGTCAATGGAAAGGCTCCCAACAGAGCTCGACTGCACTGGGCTTTGGATCAAGCTCGGCAGGGCCAGTGAGGTTAATTCTTGGCGTAATATAATAATAAAAAATAATTATACCATTTTGGAGAAACTTTCATCCAACACCTGTTTCCAAGCAGCGCGCCCCATTTGGATTCCTACGCTCCAAAGCACAGCTCAAAAAGATACTAGAGATATTATCCACTTAAAAATTAGCACCAGCTAATTCTGCAAGCCCCTGTTTGCTTTATTCACGTGAGCAGTCCCAATGAAAACGAAAAAAGCTGTTCAAGTGAATAAAGCCTCAGATGCCCAAGAAAAGGCAGTGGCCCAGATTCTGAGCACCACTCAACATGGCTCAGGAGTAGAAGGCAGAGGTAAAGGTGGCCGTACGCCACCTTTGTAGTCCCTCGATTTCAGGGCCAGCCTGGGATTAGTTGTTTCCCCAGGGTAAATTAAAGCAGGCTGAAGGCTCTTGGCTGCCTATGGCCCCAAAGGGGTTTTCCGGCAGCTATAAAGAGTCAGAGTATCAGGTTGAGATGGAAGGGGTGGCTGAAGTACTACATTGGCTATACACTACCCAGGACTCCGCTTACACAAGGGGAATTCCCAGTAACTAATGAGTCAGGTGGCTTCCCAGCTGTTCTTCCTGGAGTCTGACCCAGGGTTTAGAAGCTGGAGGCGGGTCAGACAAATCCATCGTGGGAGCTCCCGATTTCCTACCTTCCCATTCTGTTGTTCAGTGTTCCTCAGAATACAAGGCATCACCATCTTCATACCTGTCTCAAGAGTAGTTGTTACATTCATTTAGGGGACAGCAGGCAATGTCCAATGACTGGGGCATGAGATAGCCACACAGCCTCTGACCAAGTTCCCTTTCTGTATTAAGCCCAACCTGTTGTGTAAGAGACATGGAGATTCTCATTGGTGGGTAAACAGTAGGACAAATGGACATTACTGTGCTTTGGCAGATGCGCTCCTTTCATGCATCAGCTTTTTGGGTTTTTCTGACTCCACAAGGATGAAGCTTTCCTCAGAATTTGGCCTCATATCTACAATAACCTCTTTCTTTGCCACCAAAATGCAACCACTCCTGAGGTCTATGTGCAGGTACATGTGTGTGTGTGTGGAGAGTGTGTGGGGGTGGGGGGGGAATGGCAAAGAATATTATATTAATTTGAAGCTATCTAGTGGAATTTAGCCTGGACATTAGGGTAATGCCCATAATTCCATTGGATCTTTAATAATCACAAGTGTTCAGGACCTCAGTTCAGCACAACCGCAGCAGCCCCCTGTTGGAGCATCAGTTTAGCTGATTCAAAGAAAAGCCTGCCATCTAATGACTCACAAACACCACTTCTTACACCAACTTGCGGGTCTCCCATCCGGGCATTAATCAGGCCACAGGGAGCTCAGCTGGCCTGACAAAAGCAGAGCTTGAAGCACTGTGGCACCAAGTATCACACATTTATTTAACTGGGGTTTCATTCCTGATATTTTACAAAAATTCTGCTGAAATGTTACAGCTAAAACAACTGGGTCATTATTTTCCCCTCAACTCCATTTCCATTTTAATGCTGATCACAGACTCAGAGAAATGTTGGGCTGGAAAGGACCTTGAGAAGTCATCAAGTCCAGCCCCTGGATTGAGGCAGGACCAAGTACACCATCCCTGACAGGTATTTGTCCAACCTGTTCTTAAAAACCTCCAATGATGGGGATCTCAGATGGAAGACTATTCCAGTGCTTATAATTAGCTAGTTTATCCTAATATCTAACCTAAATCTACCCATTATTTCTTATCCTACCTTCAGTGGACATGGAGAACAATTGATCATAGTCCTCTTTCAAACAGCCCTTAACATATTTGAAGACTTATTCGATTTCCCCCTCGATCTTCTTTTCTCAGGACTAAACATGCTCAGTTTTTTTAACCTTTCCTCTTAGGTCAGGTTTTCTATCATTTTTGTTGTTCTCCTCCAGACTTTCTAATTTATCCACATCTTCCCTAATGTGTGGCACCAAGAAGTGGCCACAGTACTCCATTTGAGTCTTACATACCGTTCTGTTTCCATTGCAAAGGCAAAATGTCCCCCATCCATTTGTACAGCTTATTTCCTTGTGGTATGGTTTCAAAAGGATAGTGGCATAACAGCCAGAATACATTTTATTCCAAAATTTTAATAGCTGAAAGTAAAGCTTAAAAAAAAAAATCCTGCTAGCCTTATCATATTGGCAGATACTGTTCTTTAGATTTATTGCACAATGGTAATCAGGCTATAATATAAATACACTGCATCTTTAATTCATTAATCACTCTGGAAAACAAAATGCACTACTATAAAGAAAATTATATGATTTTCTTCTTTATCCAATAAAAACTGGTTACTAAAACTCTGTTCTTTAGAGGGCTTAGAGAAGGAAACATAGATTTTCACCTCTGCTGCAGCTGCAGCTCAAATATGAACCACTGGCTTAAGTCCCTGCAAGGTCAATTTAGCTTTACATCCTCCTCATCTACATAAACTGGTCTCCTAGAAGCTTTCTGCACCTGGATCTTCTGGCCGCAATCTTAAACACCATGGCTACTATTTCCTGTTGCTCAGTATCTCGTGTACTGGTTAGATGCTACTCTCCTATCCCCGAGATGCCTAGTTTATAAAGCACTTTGTGTGAGAATCACCATATAAATGTGATATCTTATCAAGTCAGATCTCTGACAGTGTCATTTTTATGACTGCCCCAAACTGTGTTCTAAAAGAAATGGGCCACTGTTCACATAGGAATTGGAATCCTGGATGAAGTGAGCAAGACGGCATCACAGATGTTTGTAACGAGGGTGGGATGGACTTTTCTCCTCTGAAATGTGAACTTCCCCAACACAGTGCTATGCACATGCAAATTCCCCAATATCCACATCCATGACCTGGCAACAATCCTCAGACCCTCTGCAGCAGCTAATTGATGCTGGCTACTGAAAGGACAAGCAAAGATGCCTTTTCACTGTTGCATATTCTGTGGCCACAGTATCCCATTATGTTGGCTACTTTTCAACCAGATGGACCTCCAAATAGGTGCAATTCACAGCTGCTTCAGGTGCCATCTCTATGCTAGTTTGTTGCATGTGTACTGGAATGGATCACTGCCTGGACCACTCCTTCCTATCAATCACACCCATTTTCCCATAGCCATTCACTCTCTGGATGCAGTGCTTGCCGCACACCAAGGTGCTCCATCGTCACTAGAAGTACTAGAGCTCCCACTTTGGTGCACTTGCTGTGGCTTGCAAGGCTGTTGGTGCAACTTGCACTCCACTTCTTGCCAGCATCCCATGCATTGGCTGGGACAATCAGACCCAGGAAACTTGAACAGAAAGAAACTGCTGAAATATAGTAGGTGTATAGCATTGGGTGGCCTCACTGAGGATGCTCTGTTGGCTTCACAGTGAAGGCACTTTCTGGACATCTAATGGCTGTTGTGCTATTGGTGACCTTGGGCACGTTCCCCCTCTCCCTGTGTCTCAGTCTCCCCAAAGAGGCAAAGTAACAATCAAGTTAGGGATGCCTAGACTCGAGGAAACCCCATTTCAACTCCTGGAAGTGTCATATTAGCTCTTCTCATAGGGGTACATTTCGTTCCATGCAGTTTACTGTATGTGGATTCTTCAGACAAGATCTTAAATAAAAAGGTCACATCCGCATCTCCATGGCAGCATTCACAAGAGAAATAGTTCACTCCATTGGTCAAACCTCCCACTCCTTCTCCAGCAATTGTGTCCGGGTTGGTTTCTTCCCTCCATCCCATTATTTCACTTGTGGTCAATATATATACAGCTTCAAACCTGGTGTTTGCAGGAGCTACACCATTGCCTTCAATTAAATCTGGGCCCCAGTACTTACATATCAACAGGAAATCAGTTGGAGTGAGGCCTGTGGAAGAACTTAAGGAATTGGCCCAAAGTTTTGAAGAGGAGCTAAAAGAAAATGTTTATAATATTCCTGGTGAATCATCCATGCATCTTGATAGGTTCATGGAATTCTGCCATTCAAATGTAGGAAATAAAAGGGTGCACAAAATAATTAATAAGGTTTTCACAGATGCAGATGTCTGAGAACAGAATATCTAGGAGGCCATGACAATTCCACATTCCTGATAATGTATTGGAAGTTTTAACATCTCTTAAATATAGAGAAAAATGCATTTGGAATAGGGCCCAAGTGTCCCTTCCTTCTCATTCACCATCTTTTTCTCTCCTGAAAGGTTCCCAATGCGCCTAAACACTGATCTGGACCTATTCTTGGCTTCTCTGCTGAGATTGCCAACCAGTGCTAACTGTGGTGGTCTGCTATATGGACCTCTCTGCACCAGGAACAGGACGGTGACCACAAGACTCAGCTTCAGATACCAAATATGCCATCAGAAAGGCTTTATATCCAGTCCTCTAGAGAGAAAGTCAGGGCTACCAATGGATTCTTTACGTGTTCTAAAAAGCATGTAAAGATGTAAATACATATTTCTCCTTTCTCTCCAATTCAGAGTAGCCTGTGTCCCAGGGACCTTTAACTATACATTGTGTAAACAGCACAAATGTGTGACTGAGTGATGCTGAATATGTCTGTGAATATAATCGTATGAGACTGCTGAGTGGAGTCCACAGGGATTTCTTGTTGCAAGCAAGAAGTTGATTAGTGCCTCCATCATCAGTGTGCATGAGGGTCACAGAATTGAAAGCTGACCCCAGATAGATCTAAATAACATCTCTATTTTTAAAACAAAACTGTAGTGCGTAGCTGTAACAGCTCTTTTGTGAAAGTTACAGCACTTCTGATTTATCTATCTGACCTCTTCGACACTGCTGCCTCCCCCATGTGACCATCAATTTCCCCAAAACATCCCAAATATAAGGCCCAATCCAGCTTCCACAAGTCAGTCACCTGAGCAAACTCCACAAAGCCCTGAAAAACTGGAAGGCTAGGGCATGGGATAGTACGGTAAAGCCAGTCCAAAATAGTAGCAGAGCAACATCTAAAAATCAGGGAGCCATGTTTTGCTGGACGGGGATGGGGGGTTCTGTTTGTTTAAATTAAATTCCAAAATTCATGAAGCTTCAACAACTGCAAAATGGTGCTTAAAAACAAACCAAAAAAAACCTAATTTATTTCATCTCCATTTCAGCATTGCAATGCATTAGAAACCTTGTTCGTGTTTTCCCTATCAGATCTAGAATTATTTTTATTTCACAAATTAGCTCTCTTGATCTCAAACAGGGAAACTAAAAGTTATATTAAAAATGGTAAGTGATGCTTAAATGGCTGATCCTGCCAATAAATAATCCCTGCCTGTAATTTGAAAACCATTATGTAGTTGAAGCGATGAATGATTTAAGACTGCTTATTTAGATCACCTGTGATAACATGTTTAAAGTCAAGGCTCTACACATACAATCAAACATGAGAAGCAAGCTAAAAATCTTCATCTGGAAATAGGAAAACAAACAGGTTTTGCAGTTTTACTCTTTACTTTTTTAAAGATTTCATTAAAAACACAAGATGAAATAAATATTTTAGGCAACCAGCAACAAAATGGGAAAATACCATGTGTTCGGCGTTTTAGTGCCCTCTGAGTGCAGGAATTTATTTGCAGCAAGCAGAAAATAGACAGCAAGCATAAAAATTCAGCAGATTCCCGCTAGTAAAATTATTTATCAAGCTAACAAGGGAGGAACCCTTCTAGTAGCAACAAGCCAGCAAGAAAAAGATGTGCCTTTATATTTTACCTTTGGGTTAGCGCACCAGTAAAAATGCCAACTGACAAGCACTTCACATAAACATTTCTTTCTAAATGAGCTGCCTTGTTAGAAAAAAAAAAATCTAAGCAAAGGCGCACTACAGTCAACAGACAGAAAACTCCAGGATGAATGCAGTTTTGCTCAATAGTACAGAATATAAATAAAGACATAAAAATAACGTGGTTATATAAACGAGTTTAATAAATTAATACTTCATTTTATATTTAAAATAATAACTCAAGCTATAAAACCACCTTAGCATTTGATTGTACCAAAAAGAAAAAAAAGAAGCACCTCCCAGTAATCTATTATTTAGATCTTTCTTACCTTTGGAACAAAATGTATATAACAAAATATACTGAACTGTTGTTAGCTGCGCTACACAAGCCTCATTGCAATATTTATCATATATTTATTTTATGACTGGAACCCTGAAGTCGGTTTTACAGTTTAGTTTCACGATACCAGACGTTGATTATAAATTATAAATGGCTTTACTGCAGCCTGAACAGACAAAAAATTTGGAGACATGTCGATAGCCTGATCCCAATTAAATTTTAAAGAAATAGTGAAGTGACACATCTTCCAAATAGCTGCGCTCTAAAGAGGACTGCAAATTAGTCCTGTCGGCTGTACAGTGAGGCTGCTCCCTCGTAACAGTCCTTTGCTAGAATGAACATTTGATAATTGTCAGCAAGCTAAAAAACAAAAAATCCCCAGAACAATCCAAGGTCTTTTTTTTTTCTGTTCCATAAAGAAAAAGGCTTGGGGGATCCCCAAAATCAGACTATTTTATCTCAGCCTGTAACTCAGGAAGTAAAATTGGCAACATCTGCAGACAAAAAATAAAACTTTCAGAGTTTTATACTGATTCTTGAGGGGAAAGGTTTGTATGAACATTAAACAACATTGCTGGCCTGATCCTGTATTTGTTACTCAGACAGAATGCCAAATGAAGCCAAGAGGATAACAAATGTGGGGTAAGATACATGAGCCAGATCAGGGGGAAAAGTCCCAAATAAATTCTCCTTTTAGCTTCTGGCCCCCTGCAAAGACCAACATTTTTCCCTCCTTCTACAGAAACTTACAGTACTCAGTGAGCATGACAAAATCTCCCACTGAACAAATGAACTGAACTGCTTCTTTAGGCTACCGAGTGCACTTCTTGTGCTTAGGCCAAGAAGTCTCCAAATCTAAAATGACCACGGCAGGGTCTGATCCTGCATTTCTCGAGCACTCAAGCCTTCTTTTGGAAACAATGTACATTTGGGATGTGCATGTAATACAGGCCTGAGCTTTGGAGCTTGTTAAATGCTGATGGATTGCATTAATATGAATATTTGTCTGTAGGGGACAAAGTCTTTCAAAAAGTGAGCTCAACATCATGGGCAAAACATCAGCAATAACAAAAAGGGGAAGAGCATCCTGGATGCAAACTACGAGATAAATAATATATTTCAACTTTTATGTTGCTCGCCTTTGATCTGGTATAGCTGACATTATGGTCCTGTTAAATTTTCAGCATACAGCCAACATGTAAAAACAGAGCCAAAAGGTGTGATGGAATGGTGAATGTAGAGCGGATCTCCTCTTGTTTGAACAGAAGAACAACATAGTTGATGGAATGTGGCTGTTTCTATGGAAGATGAGTGGTTCAATGTTGTGTTCTTGCCTTATTACAATATAATCTGAGGCCAAGCAATATGAACACAGAATTCCCATTAAGCCCAGAAACATGTGGGAGCGCTGTGTGCAGAGCAAATGGCCCTTACTATTCAAAATGGAGTATATAGATAGATGGGGGTTCCAATCCTGTCCATACTTCTCATGGCCCTGGTTAAAACAAAGTAAGGGAAAAAGTAGTAAATGTGGAGGAAAACAAGGGGCATGCACCATTTTCCCCACTCCGCTTTTTATTTTACATACCAAAATTTTAGGAACGAATCCTACACACCCCTACTCACATGAGCAATCCTTACACATATGAGTTGTCTAATACCCGCCAATTGACTGACAGCTGTTTTTATTACTGGCTGACTTCAAACAATCTTCGCTCTTTTAGGATCGTATATACTCAAAACCAAAACACAGTTAAGGACCCAATCCTGCAGCTTTCAGCCTTACCTGCATTAATGAAATTCTTAGTTTGGTACGGAACCCGATTAAGCTGGACCAACATAAGCTCTACTTTGTGCCAAAGCAGTGGATCCACCGCTAGAGTTTGCTCTGGTGCAACTGCATCACCCTAGTGCAAGGGCAGAGCAGATTTCCTTAATGTTGCATAAGGCCGGGAAACCAGATTCTAAGACGTCAATAACTCAGTACGATACTACCACATAACGTGAAACCAGCTATTTAATTACTTATCACCACTAACAAAAGGTCTCTTTATTTTGATTAACTTTGAGAGAACACGGTACTTGGAATCAGAGTATGTTTAAATAATTACACAATGCAAGATAACATGTCTGGAAGCAAAAAAATGGTGCAAGAGGAAGACGGAGAAGAAATAAACTTGGTCTCACTTCCCAATGTAAACTATGAATGACCTCCAGGTCAATTTTTCAGAGTATCTCAGATCAATTCAATTCTCACCTCCGCTCCCTACCTGCTAGCAAATGAATATATTGTGCCTTCCAATAGACTGAAATGACTAAAAGGAAATCGCATTTAGCTGCATCTGAATAACCATGGTTATTAGACGATGCATGCAGAGGAAAAATTACCATTTCTCTTCTTCTATTCCTTCTACTCTGTCTGATTGTCATTCTCACCTCACTGGTGATTAAGTTGTAGGATGCTCTTGCAGATTGTTAATTAGGTGTTAATATCTGCAAGGGGCCACAGCAAGCTTCTACACCTGAGGTCATTTCTCAGAAGTCAGGCTGTCTCCAGTGACAGTACCTGTAATTCCCATAGCTAGTTTGATTCCTACTCAACAGCTGGAGCTAGTGTCTCTTTCATGTCTGGTTTCATTTCCTATCTGAAATTATATGAGTGCTAATATCTTTATTATCTTTCCCGTAGATGTGCAATGCTTGAGAGAGTGGCACAGCATGTTGTTCACAGGCTTATTATTGTTATTTTTTTTTACCACAGCATTTTGAAAACAGCTCAAGCAAAAATCTTTATGGTTAGCAAATTCATAGCTGAAGATTCCATTATTGGATCTGGGGAAGAAAGTAGGGCCGGGGAAAACAATAGCAATAATTTTGATAGACAAAAATAAAAGCTGCACAACTGGTAAGCGAAAATGGCTTAAACTTTGGGAACTAATGTAATGGCATTGACAAGGGGGCGGGGAAATGAACAAGGCGCCCTGACCTCCATAAGTCTTGGCAGCTGGTTTGTGAGTGTGAGCATGTATGAGCCAGTGAACCAGTAATGAAGGGTTTTCAAGGACACATCATTCTGCTTAAGGTAATGAGTCATGTTATATTTACAATGATTAAAAAAAAAAACCGTTTGGATCTGGCTTTCAGAAAACCCCTGGCTATTTGAGGGCCTGCTCCTTGTATTTAATTGGGCACCCAAACCTCCCACTTCGTTCAGGGGATGAAATTCACATCTGGGCAAAGGGCACGCACAAGTCCGACAGACCACTTAAGTCCTGTTTTAAGCGTTTCAGGGGAACGTAAATAATGAGTAGTCAGAACCATTGTATCTAAATACCTGTCATTTATATTCCTCACCCAGAGTGATGAACTAAGGACACAAAACAAATATAAATGACAGATATTTATCTATGCAGTGTTGTTGTAGCCATATAGGTCCCAGCATATTAGAGAGACAAGGCGGGTGAGGTCATATCTTTTATTGGACCAACTTCTGGTTGAGGAGAGAGACAAGCTTCTCACTGGTTAAAACAAAGGAAGGAAAAAATTAGTAAAAACTAAAAAAAGGCAGTAAACGTGGAGGACAAAAACTGGCACACACCATTTTTTCTGTTGGTCCGATAAAAGATATGACCTCACCCACCTTGTCTCTCTAATATTCTGGAACCACCACAGCTACAACACTACTACAAACAAGATAGTTACATAAACCCCTTTCAGCAGAAGGCATCAGAGAGCTTTACAAATATTTCTTAATTCTCCTAACACCCCTCTAAGGTGAGAGTTAATAACCTAATTGTATAGCTAGGTAAAGTGAGGTATACAGAGATCAAAGGCAACAGATGTTTAGATGAAGCCAATGGAACTGACTACTCATGCTTAAAGCTAGGCAAGTGCTTAAGTACCTTGCTAAATAAGGGATCAATTGATTTGACTAAGGTCTCACAGCGAGTCTATATAGTTAGACTAAACCTGTCTCCTTTTCTAAGCACTGCACCTTTTGGAGCCATAAGAAATACGTTTAACATATTGCATGTTAAAGAGCTACTTTTTCAGTCTCTGATCAATGTGAACTGTATATTTTAAAAGTGTAGCTCATTTGGTAAATGACAAACACTGAAAAGCCCGAAGAAAGACTGTATCTATTAGCACATAAACTAAAATTCTATGTTAGAACTAAACAGCAGCAGAAATCACACTAGTGCAAAGATGTTTCAGGTCTTAATTCTAAACTCAAGCAAAACTAATAAATTGACCTTGATGGGAGTTTTGCCTGAGTAATAACTGCCAGATTAAGCCACCAGTGATAAAAAGATCTGTTCTTCGATTATAAGGACACAAGCTGTTTTCACTCTCTCTTCAGATGAATACGGATGACATGAAGACATAGGATTTTACAGTATTTAAGTTTAAGCTTTCATGGTGTATCAAACTTGTTTTACCTAGAATTTCTGTAAAACACCCTGTAAATTGCACATGGTGGGGGTTTTGCTCCCATTCTCTTGGCTAACATAGTAAAATACCTTCCTTTTGAATCAGGACGAATATAAAAAAGGGCCTAGTTTGGCTATATGTGCACATACGTGGCTTCTACTGACTTCGATATGCCACGGAAGTTTTATGCATAATTTAGAATTATTAAAATGAAATCAATTTGTAAAGAGGTACTTACACACCACTGCAAACTCAAACACAGCTCATTCATACACGCAGAAATTTAGCTGGTTACTTATTGCCTATATTCCCTTTCCATTATATCAGACATTTAGCCCTAGAAAAGAACTTGTGTGTTTAAGACCCAGCCTTCTACTGTCTCTATTGAAGTCATCATCCAGTGTTTGTGACATCACAGTCTGTTGCCACGAAAATGAATGTTGAAGTCTACATTCTGACTTCAATGCAGATTAAAGCTGGACAGGAACGAAGCATGGGAAAGAGCAAGTTCCTGTACAAACACGTCCTTTTAATAACTATGCGTGGGTACAATGAGCAAATCCTAAAAAGTCAAATGAAAGGTGAATAGATTTCTATTTTAAGCTTGCTTTATTTAAAAGGTTTCCCTTGCCTGAAAGTTCTTAATGGTAAACTGCAAAAGGGAAAGGAAATGTGTGTGTGTTCTTTACTTCTCCTTATCCTCACCTTAACTTTAGGGCTTGTCTACATAGGGAAATTCAATGGCAAAACTACATCTGTATAATTATACCAAGAGAGTTATACTGGTATAACTTTCCCTATGGACACTTTTCTTCTGAAATAAGAATGGTTTAAACTATACTAGAAAAAGCCATCTCCAAAACAACCTTAAACCAACTGGAAAAAGTCATTTTTATTCCAAAATAAGTGTGTCCATATGGGGAGTTATATAAGTGTGCATTCACACCTTTCCTTATACCAGTATAGCTTCCAGCCTAGACAGCCCTTAAACACACTGGCTGAAATTCTGGCCCCTGGAAGTCAGTGAGAGTTTTGTCATTGACTTCACTGGGTCAGGATTTAACCCACTATCTCTTCCTCCTCAGAAGAGAGGCAGATGAGTTGCAGTTTAGGTTCCACGCTACTGAGTTACCGTCAATGCAGCCCTCCAAAAATTACTAAGGTAATCGTCCAAAAATAAACAAAAAGAACTCATTTATTTTGAAAAAAAATATTATGAGGCAACTATAAACTGTAAAGATTAGATTTGCTCTTGCCGTTCACTTTTAAGGGGAACAAAAATATTATATTACGGGCTGTGTAAGAACCACCAAATTTGGCCTTCACACAAATCCCACTGACGTCAAAGGCAATGGAGACACATATCACACAGCATAATTTGGCCCTTGCTGTTGACTCCCTTATGCTAGAAAGTGGAAATGCTTTTCTGCACCAAATAAAATTAACAGGAAAGGTTGGATAGTGTAACAAATACATTGGGAAAGAATGTTTAGGGCTATATACCAGCCTTCAATCTTGCACAAGACCCACACTAACATCACTAGAGGCTTTATATCAGGGTGGGCAAACTATTGCTTGGGGGCCACATTCGGCCCTTCAGACATTTTAATCTGGCCCTTACACTCCCGCCGGTGAGCAGCATCGGGGGCTTTCCCTGCTCCGGCGCTCCAGCTGGGGAGTGGGATCAGGTGTTTGCCCCGCTCCATGCGTGCCGTGGCTCTGCACGGCTCCCGGAAGCAGCAGCATCTCCCCGCTCCAGCTCCGACGTGTAGGGGCAGCCAGGGGGCTCTGCACGCTGCCCCCGCCCCAAGCATGGCCCCTGCAGTTCCCACTGGCTGGGAACCGTGGCCAATGGGAGCTGCAGGGGCAGCACCAGTGGACGGGGCAGCGCGCAGAGCTGCCTGGCTGTGGCTCCGTGTAGGAGCCGGAGGGGGAATATGCTGCTGCTTCTGGGACCTGCCTGAGGTAAATGCTGCCTGGAGCCTGCACCTCTGACCCCCGCCTGCACCCCAACCCCCGGCCCCAGTCCTGATCCTCCTCCCGCCCTCCAAATCCCTTGGTCCCAGCTGGAAGCACCCTTCTGCACCCCCCAACCCCTCATCCCCAGTCCCACCCCAGAGCCCGCACTCCCAGCCAGAGCCCTCACCCCCCAACACACCGCCCCAGAGCTCCCTCCCGCATCTTGAACTCCTCATTTCTGGCCCCACCACAAAGCCCACACCCCCCAGCTGGAGCCCTCACCCCCTCCCACATCCCAACCCCCCAATTTTGTGAGCATTCATGGCCCACCATACAATTTCCATACCCAGATGTGGCCCTCGTGCCAAAAAGTTTGCCCATCCCATCTTTATATGGATTATCTCATAAAATACCACCTCATATTCATGCTGATATCTTAATTTCATTATTAATATAGTGATATATATCAGGAACATGAACCAACTCCCACTGACTTTCACAGGAAAAAGTGCATGGAATTATGCCAAGGATTTATTTGGTCCATAATCTTACTACCTTTACATATAACAAAAGAGATGTTTGTATAGTGACTGTATCTTAATCAACAGCTACAATAGACTTTATTTACACACATCATATCAATTGCCTGCATTGCTACAAATATGCTAGAAATAACATAATTCCTTCAAAGAAATCAAATTAGCAATGAGATCACTGAGACCACTGTCCACTACTATCCCCTTATAGTATTAAATTCCCTTAACCAAACTGACTTTATGAGAATAAACTAAGTGAGTCTCCAGAGAGTGCGCAGTATTGGACTTTTCATATCTAAGCTTATTATTCCTAATATCACAGAGAAACTTCTCTGAACTGGCCTTCTCCTTCCCAAATTCCCCATCTGAGCAGATGTCTCTCTTTTTCTTGCATTTACCTGTCAATCATGTTCATAGCTGAAATTTGATTTCTCTCCCGACAGTAACCTTAGATGAAATATTACCATAGGGGTCAGTCCAATCTCAACCTGGCCATAGAAGTTCATTAACTCCTCCTAGACCCAATATATATTTGTTTCAAAGTAACGGGATCTGTTTTTTAAACAATGCCTAACAGGACGACCAAAAAATATACAAGTAAATGAAATTATTGTGTCTATTTTCCAGGCCAGGGTACATTGTGCCTATATAAGTCCTGTTATTACAATTACACATTAAATTAAACACTTTTTAAAAACATGTCCATAGATAACTGAACAAAATTAGCAATGATTGCTCTTAGATTATTTTAAATAAAGAACTCTTGTTAGCAATGAGCTGATAGACAATACACTGTCCCTGAACAGTGAAAACAAGTATCTTGACTATGTTTAAAATTCTTATTCAAGCCTATTCAATATATGCAACATAATATACTCTGCAAGGACCCATAATAAAACTAGGAGTCGGATTTTCTTCTTGCTTAAAACGCTATAAATCAGTTGTAAATTTACAGATATCAGTGAGGTTACGCCCGTGTATAACTCATGTAAGTTGAGAGGAGAATCAGATCACAAAATGTGTCTCTTATGAAGTTCTCCCCTGGCCCAATCCTGCAGTCTATACCCAAGCAAAACTCCTGCAAATGTCAATGGGAGTTTGACTTGCATGAATTCTACAGGATCAACCCCACTTCTCCACACAGTCAGCCAAATTTTAAATAAAAATAAAACTCAGTTGCACTAGCTAATATTAAACAAAGCACTGTTAGTTTTTAACACCCCTTAATTGTTGATATAAGTGTTATAGGTTGTATTCTTGTCCAAAATAAGAGATTTCATAATTAAACTCACACAGGGATCTCTGTAATTGAAAATCCCATTTAAACCGCTTAGTGTTTTTTTTACAGTTGAGCCTGATAATAAACAGATCCCATGGACCATATGTCTGCCTGAATCTAAGGAGGTGTGTGTGTGTGTGTATAAAAGTTTGATCTTCTCATTTTCATTAATATTGTATATTCTGTAAATGTGATAGACTGAATGGATGTGATTTGGGAGAGGAAGACGGTATCATGCTTCTCATTCAATTGGAAATTCTGGGCATGTACGTAAAACAATACAGAGATCTATCATTTTCATCAAAATTTGAGACAGATCTTCTGTAGTCTCATACTCAACCTCCATAGCTAGTTTCTGAATGCCAGCATTTGAAGACAAAAAAATAAGATGTTTGCAAGGAATAAAATATAAATTATACCACATAGAAGACATGCTTAGTAAACAAAAGTAGAAAACATTCACATTGCCCATGTCACTTTTACACACCTGAATATGAGCCCAATCTAACTTCCATGGGTTATTAAGTAAGTTTCGTATTAACAAACAAAACAAAACAGAGGAAAAAAAACCCTCTTACTCAAGTATGCAAATGAAAATCAAAATGTACCTTTTTTTTTTTTTACTTCAGGCAACAGGCATTTTCACATCACCGATGTAGAAGATTCTCTTGGGTACCTAATGTAGTAAATATATTAAAATAAACAAAACATAATTAATAAAGAATTTTAAAACACTGTAAAATATGTCACTTTTACTGATATTGTACAGAGCAGAACTGTTCTGATTGGATGTTAAATAATACAGAAGACTCTCTGAAATTAAATTATTAACAGTGTTCTAGTGCTGATGAACTTAATGGAACACTGTTTAAAATGAAACAATTTTTAAATAGCATGCCTGGCCTTTATTCACATTAATAACAGGAGGATCCTAGTGATAGCACAATTATCTTAGAAAAACAAAAATACAATTTTTGTCTTGACAGTGAATATCAAACTACAATAGGTGAAAGCATTTAGTTTTCCTATAGTTTTCTTAAATAAAAATCTTTATTATTATTAGTTGTGCTAATGTAACTGGCAAAATAATTACCAATTTCTGTACATAGTCCATTATTTTCCAGACAGCAGTTTAATAACAAAACCAGAGCTGTCATTTCTCCCTACAGTTACTCACACTATACAAGTTCAGACTGTCAAAATATATTTAAAATCTAATTTTAAAAGATTCAACACAGTTACAATGAATCTTTGTACAATAAGTGAGATAAACCAGTGAGTCAATCTATGCTCTTTAAATATGGATATTTTGTTATGTTTGTTACATCTAACTTTCTCCAATGGACTATATATACACTATGTATACATATATACAGCCAGTATTCTGCGGGAAGTATAGCTGCAGCTACATCAATGTATTGTCATATCATGACATAAACATAGCAAGAAAAAATTGCATACCTGATTTAAGATTGAAAAAAAAATCAAGACTATCTATGGGTTTATTTGGCATTTTGATTGCAAAACAGCTCTGCAGCTTTTTTTTTAAAAATCAACTGTACAATTTGTGCCAACTAAATTATTATTCCACAATGTAAAGATCACTTTCAACATCAAACTGAATAGAGTGGCGTATTTAAATATTTTCAAGCATGCCACTTAAAACAATGTTTCCGGGTAGTGAGAAATTTTACATTAGGTCATGTTTATTCAGAAATGTTTCAATCAAATCATGCATGTATACATATATAAATGCCCACATACACGTTCATAGCAAAGCAAGACAGCTCCTTTTCAAGACAGCTCCTTTGCCTCCCTAACAATCTTGTTGATCCTGTCTGTTATTTTTGGAGAAAAGGGACAGTGTCTCCTTATATGTAATATTTGGCATCCTGCCCAGGATCTCTTAAAGCAGATGACTTTTTTAGACCTTTGGTGTAATTTTCCTCAAGATGACCTCTGCTCTCATGCCAATTGATGAATCCATCCTGTTCTTAATGCATTTAGTTGGGAGGAATAGGTATTCAATTCTCACACCTGAAGACCATCCAAAAAAGTGTTGTGGTCAGCCTGCTCCATTATCTTTAGTCTTTGATGAGGATATCCCTTATCTAGAACCACAATAGTTCAATCAATTCCAAGGAGAACTGAAAAAAAGTGGACATGTATCTCACAGGCACAGTGCACGGAATCATTTAACAGGTTTATTTGAAGATCAGGTATTAATAAAAAGAGATTCCAAGAAACGCAGCACTAAAACAGCCTGGAGAGACTAAGCAGATTTATTAATTTAACACGGCTGATAACACTTCTTTTTCTTCTTCTTTTAATTTGACAAAGTTGGTACATGAGAGTTATCATTTAATAAATGTGCTCCTCTATAATGCAGTGTGTTAAAAAGGATTTTACAATAAAGGCTGCTGAAAGACTGTGCTCAGTTTAGAGACTGAATCTGGTGTGGCATGAATATACAATTTTAAGCAGATTTAATCTTATATTATTCCTGACTCCAAAGTGACTCTGCAGTAGGTCTCTTATCAAAAGTGAAGTCTGTTCATCCGACATTGCAAAACTGAAATGTATTGCAAACTCTGGCCTGGCTTCTTATGTATTACAGTACTTTCATCAGTGAATTAGAAAGCAGTTGGGGGCGGGGGAGGGGAGGGCGAGGAAAGGAACTAGATCTTTTTTTTATTTGTGTTACTTACCTTTCATCACTGCCAATGTTTCATTGCAAGGGCCTCAAATGTTTGAGAAAGCTGGGACTCTTTTTAAAGAACACCACAACTTTAGGAACTGATGTCCACACACAAAACCCACTTTTTAAAGTTAGTTCCCAAGACCTTGTAAATTTCTACTTTTAAAAATCAGTGAAAGGGACGGTTCTGGCTCCAGGTAGGATAATCAGCCTGTGTTAAAATGGAGCATTAAACTCTATCTCCGAGAGAGAGAGAGAAATTCATCTGGATTTGGAAAACTGTTCTTCTCCCAACTGCAAATGATTTACAAAGCATGCAGCCCAAACCTCCCCCAAACCTCTCCTCTCCTCCAGCCACCAAGGCTCTGATCCCAAACCTAATTGAAAGACTCCCATTGACTGCAGCGGGCTCTGGATCAAGTTTAAGTGAGCCCAGGTTATCAGACAGAAGAGGGAAAAGGGGCCGAATCCAAAGAAAAGAGCAGCACAGCTGGCTCCAGGAACGTACCTAAGGGATGATCAGTCAGCAGAAGGCCGCCTGCATGACACACCGGCGCTAAGGTTTGGACGGATGGATGGATCCTTCAGGAATTGAATTTTTAGACAACACACAAAAGCGGCGGCCTCCCTCCCTCCCCGCTGCAGAGCAGCCCCCGCCCTCCCCAGGGTGTAACACAGCCAGGCTGGGCCGCCCGAGAGCCCCCTGGCCTGGGGTTGGGGAGGTGTGACCCGCCTGGCCTGTTTGCTGGGCTACGCCCGGACACAGACCCCCCTATTCATGGGAGGGACCAGCCCCTGCGCCCCCCCCGGCTAGGCTCAGGGTGGCCGGGGGGGGTCCCCTCCCCCTGCCCCAGCGCGTCGGGTCTGGGCCTCCCCCTTTGCAGGCAGCCCCTTGGCTCCCCGCTGGGGGGGAGGGGGCTGCCCCTGCCCATTTGCCTCCGGGGGGGGGCACTTCGTGCGAACACCCCCGGCTCGGCCAGGGCTCGTCCCCACCGAGCTCGGGGCAAAGCCCCGGCAGAACGGAGCCGGTTCCCCGCCGCTATGGCTCGAAGCGGCTTCCAGGGGCGAACACGTGCCGGGAACCGCCTCGGGCGCTCGGGGAGGGTCGGGGCCAGCGGCCAGCCCCGGGCCCTGGCCCCTGCGCGGGGCCACCTGCTCCCCGCAGCGCGCCGGCCCCAGGCGGCGGAGCGGCTCCGCCCGGCAGCCGGGGCTGGGCTGGTCCCTGGGAGGGGGCGCGCGGGTCTGCGCCCTTTGGGCAGGGCACACGGGGGCTGGCAGACGCCGCCCGTGGTCCCTTGCAACGCCTTGGCCCCGGCCCCACTGCCGTCCGTGGGAGCCCCCCCCCCCTTTGAGTTCCGTGGGAGCAGGATCGGGCCCTTGGCGGTCACGTTTCTGACGGGCCTGAGCCCTGACAGTGCCGGGGTGGGGGTGGGGGTGGAAATACACCAATGCTGTTTCCTCCCTCAGCCCAGTGTCCCGAGGGAATGACCTCTCCTGCTATCCGGATCGGAAACGGAGACCCGGACCGGAACACATTTACACATCCGATCTCTCCACACCGCTTTATATTTACATCATAAAGTGGCGGGGAAAGGACCGAAATAGGAGACATAAACTTAAAAACTACGTCTGAGTTTTAGTCGCCCTGCCCTTTGCTTCAGTCCCCCCACATTGCAACCTCAGCGGTACTTCGGGCAGTGTTTGGGATTTGTGGGTTAGTGTCAACAGGATGCTATTTAACCGGATTCAGATCAGGTATTTCATTTCCAGAAACATTCCGAGTCATAACAAAACTATTGATACACATCAACCCGCAGGCAGATGGTTACATTCAGGAACGCCCAATATACGTTGGAAGCAAAGAGTTTATTTGGGAGAAATTTGGGGAAGGGTTATTTAAGTGGTAGAGATTTTCTTGGGGAGGGGGAGTTAATTCTTTTTGTTGGGGGGTCCTTTATTTTAAATAATCCAAGCCTGGATGTAAGAAGCCAAAAGGGAACAAAAATCTTTGCCATTCTGCAGCTGGCTAGGGTGTGACTGTAGATCCAAATTCTGGCGAACTCAAG
Organism: Mauremys reevesii; assembly: GCF_016161935.1. Taxonomy (NCBI): domain Eukaryota; kingdom Metazoa; phylum Chordata; order Testudines; family Geoemydidae; genus Mauremys; species Mauremys reevesii. The sequence continues at coordinate 32,830,649 of NC_052638.1, forward strand.
CCTGGGAAATGAATGTGTATTGCTGGTCTGCCTGACACCACGGAGGCTTCAAGGACGCTTGTAAAACCCAGGCGGAGAGGAAGGGTAACGGTTGGCCAGATCACGCACTGAAATGGGGGTGTTGAGCCCCGTTACGCCTCCATACACAGCCATTAACATTTTGTTTTAAAAGGGAAAAGCTGCTGAGCACATTTTTCGGGGCTGTACTTCTTTATACATTAACAATTGAGAGGCCATCGGTGACACTTCATCCTCTCACCCCGCTGGAAACTTTAGACACTGCTTGATTTGTCTCTCGCTCTATGCCTGTGGAAAGGAGACTTCCAGCAAACTTCTGCTCTGTCTTCCATTCCTTGCATGCAAGGTGTCTGGTGGGTATGTATTTAGAAGGCAAACACGTCAAAGTATACAGTACTTAAACTCAAGCGCTTATACAGGCAGGGCAATCTTCATCAGTACAACCCACTGCCAAAACTACAGGCCTAAAGTATTTCACTGCAGTGTAAGAAATTGCACCGTTTTCGAGTTGAGGACCAGAAATGTGGGCACAGCACGCTGGCAACTCATAATTTTGGTGAGTAATCAGCGATAACAAGCTGCCCTCAAGCGCACTGCCAAATTATGGATTCAGATCAAGGTGATGGTGACTAAGATAGTCGGAGTTTAACTGATTAGCTGTAAGTATCAGCACAGGCATCTACCCCCGCGTGTTACTTAGCGCTCGCATCGATCGCTTTCATCTTGGAATAGTTTGCATTGCCTTGGTCTTGAGTTCACAAATCTGAGTGTACTCACCCTCCAAAGAGTGGTAAGCCTTATTTTGGGTTCTCCTCCACCACCAATTCCACTCTATACTGACTGTCCTACGGTAACAGATGCTGTGGAGCGTACACCATTAAAATCTATTGATTTGCATCCACGGAGCCTGCTAAATTCATTAGAAAGTGCTAAAACTGTAGTGTATGAATGCTCAACTGTTTCTCTGAAAAAATTAGTTCTTTAAACAACCTCCCACCTTTTTTGTGCCCTGTTGTACTAGCTTGTGCTATTTATAACCAGATGTGCACTTAAAATAGATATTATGTGGATACAGGCAACCTGAGTGTATGTAAAGATGTGTTAAGCATGCAAAATATATTACATTTGCCACAGCAACAACTGGAATCTCCATGTTTTATGGTATCTACTGACAACACGACATTAGTGATTTTAAAGGAGAAAATGTTTATTTAAAATCTTCACTACTGAAAAAAAATATTTTTGTATGTGGAATTTTAAAATCCAAACATCTGAACAGGTGTCAGAAAGAGTGAGTCCGTTTAGTTCAGATGATGATCTTCGGAATAAATACAGAGGATTTCCTTTCAAAGCTGCACATGCTGAAATGACACCAATGTGGTTCTGGCATCTGAGCAGATAATTCTGATATATGCATCATTTCCTCCCTAAATCCAGGAAGCAGCAGTACTCTGTGTCTGATATTATGTCAGATAAATTGGTATTAAAAATTATGAATGATTCTTGATCAAGAACTTCTCACATACTGCGGGGCGTGGGGAATACAGGGAAATGAAGCAGCTGTGCCAAAGTTTGTCCAAAAGAAAAAGCTTTTTAAAAGAAGAGCTTTTATTGTGAGGTAAATAAAAAAGGGAAGTAGCCTTTCTAATAAGTAAAGCCACATTTTTATTGTTGCTGAACAAAATGAGTAAACAGCACAGTTGCACTTGCAGAGAGTTATTAAAGAAAAATACACTCAGGTGGCTAGGAATATTTTCCCCTTTTCAGATGTGATCGTGTGTGCAGAGGCAGGGAAAATACTGTCGTACAAACACAAAAATATTTCACTCCACTAAGCTGAACCCTTGATGTTGGGAAGGGGGTTATGCTACATTTTAGAAAAAGCTTAAGAGTTGGGGGTATTTTGTATCACACTGAACCATATTTGAAACTGAGCAAAGGGTCACCTCTTTTGTGCACATCTTAATGAACATTCTTTGCAATGCAGGTAATAAATGAGAAAGAACCATAGAGCGATGGCAGAAATGGGACACTGTTAACGATGTGGAGAGTAAGAACTAACTATCTCTTTTGACATATGGGGCCATATCTCCTTACTCAGGCAAAGCTTCCACTGACTTCAGTAAGAGATTTACACGAGTGAGAAGTCAGTATAGGGTTCAGACTCCTGCTCCCCATTCAAATCAATGGAATTTTACCACTGAGTTTAAGTGAGAGGCTTAGCAGGATACAGGCCAGAATGCTTCAAGCAAGGGGTGATTAATGAATATAGGTTATTCAGAGCAGATCTGTTCCAATTAGTTCTCAGCAAGCAGTTCTGCTGGAAAGTTGTGATCTCCCCTTAAATTCATACAGAACCCCAATAGGTGGTTTGCTTTGGTGGTTATTAAAACTTGCTTGTAGTGGGTTTTTTTTATTTAGTTGCAATGTAACAGTGTTTCAGACAGAGATTCAAATACAGCCTAAGGAAGACAATGCATTTTAAGTCTGAAGTAAAAACTGATATGTTACGTTCATGGGCTAGGAAAAAGACCAGCCTTTTCTCTGTTGGAGTGTGTACAGAGTATTTTTTCCCTCTGACAATCTATTTCTTGGAAGGCTTTTCTTAGCTCAGTTCATAAAACCTTTACCTATACTGTGGGTGTACTAAAACCAACGAAGCAAAACCCAGAAAGAGCAATGTTTCATTTGCTCTATCACCTCTTCTTGGACTCAAAATCCTGTTGTAAACCTAATAACTGCTTACACCTTTTCATGTTACTAAACTGTAAGATCAATTGTATTAAGGGGGTTAATGTTGTGCCACAAATTGATTGCACATAAGAGGGGCTCTGCATCTGTGCCTGAGAAACTTGCTGCAGTGAATTAGTTTAAAAGGTAATTTTAAATGTAAGGTGCTTATCAGTTTACTGAAAATATCAATATTTGTGAATTCTTTGGAATAATTCAGTCCCCAAGTGACTGCTATGAAAAATGTGGGCACTAATAGAGGTTTAAACATTTCAAGAAGGAGAAAAAGTTGCTATCTTTATGAGAGCAGATAATTTTCTAATCAGCCAATAGCAGCTAGTTTACCCTCAGATTACATATTAACTAGAATATGAAGCTCCAATTAACCAGAATATGGAGCTTGAACCATTACTCAAATTGTGGTGTAACAGAAGGTCAAATGCCAAAGGGCACTCCATTGACTTCGTGTTTAGGAGGAGGGGCGAATATAGAACAGAATTGGTTAATGCCAGGGACCAGTTCCAAAGCTCCATGAAAGGTTCCCATTGAAAGGACCCATTCTGCTACCACTAAAGTCCGAGATTTATTTATTAGCCATTGACTTTAATGGGAGCTGATTCAGTCAGAAATCAATGCTTGATCTCCTCCCTCGATGTGACTGTTGACACAACCTGTTGTGTTTTAAGGGAAACTTGGCCTTCCTGAGCAGAGCATGACTTAGGGTCCGATCCTTCAGTCCTGACCTGAAATCAGTGAGAACTCTGCCTGAGTAAACAGTGCAAGACCCAACCTGGAGCAGTTTCTCTGAGAAACAGCCGTTTCTCTCTCCCCCCCCCCCCCCGACCACCCCAAGAACAGAATTCTGGTGCAGTTTGCTGTGATGTTTTAAATTCCACTCACTCCATATACTGGGGGTTATTTTATAATTTAGAAGAAATTTATAAATAGTGTTGGTTTTTATGAGTCTGAGATAAAGCTAAATTCAAGTGAAGCTGTAACATTCTTCAGAGAGGCCTAAGTTTTTCAAATGAACTACAAAGTTAATCCTATTCAAATACTGGAGAAAACGCTATCAAAACCTCTCAACTTATTTGGGAGCTGCTAGGGAAAGTAACTGTAAAATAACTGGGTCAATTGTTTTAGGAGATATTCAAAGCTGAAAATGTCCTTTGGTATGCAGGACTATAGTAACGAACACACCTTTGGACCTTAACATTTTTTTAGCAAATTAACCTTTTTGAGTGTTTGTTTAGGACAAATAACTTGGAAGTCCTTCGATTTTTTTTTATTTTTCCCTCCTAAATGCACTGAACCTTCTAAAGCCTGTGGCTGACAAGAAAACCATGATGTGGAAAAGGGAGGGGAGGGAGGTTAGAATGGGGTATCTGCCAAATGTCCAAAACTCTTTATCTCGAACATTAAATGAATATGTGACAAGAAAAACCTGATGCAGTGTCATCTCTTACTACATACAAACTGTTCTGCTGGGATCAGATGATAAGAGGATGTTAAGTCTTCCCTTTCACTTTACTCCATCATAAAACAATCAAAATCTAGGTCCATATCGAGTCATCAGGTTTTTCAGCAGAACTTCCCTTTGAGATCAATGGCTTGAAATTGATGGCACGATATGACTCATACCAACTAAGGCTCTCTAAGTCATTACAAAACTGAGAAATTATACCAAGTACCTGAAAGATCACGTTTTTCACCTGCCTGACATATAACTAATTTCTAGTGGGTGATAATTTTCCACTTTACATATAACTGGCCGCTAACTTCTCTTCTCCTTTTTATCAGTGGGTTCAACTCTTGTATCAGCATCACTTCCCTGCAATGTATTAGGCTTAGATACTGCTTTCATAGTTGTTTAACTTTTTAAACTACACGCTAAAAACTGAGTACAGAATCAAAAAATGCAGTTTATTATTGTAGATTATTCTCTCTTTTGATATAACCATAAAGTTGAAAATGAAAGAAAAGCACATAAGAACATCACACATGGTTAGTAACTCAAGATATAAAACAATTTTGCACAGCAAAATATGTAAAAGAAAAAGTAACTGACAAGATTTTTTTATATTTATTGTGGTAAGATTTACTTTCCATTTTTTTTTAAAAGACAGGATATCAGTCCCTGAAAATAAAATTTACTGGTTATTGCCTTTAAAACTGTGGAATTTTTGAAGTTACAGAAAATCCAGTTCTGCACCACAATACAACTGTAAAAAAATCTGCATCATCTTAAAACTGTGCAGTAATGCCATCTTTATAACTGCATAAACTGTATTAGCGTTCTAAACAGGTTTGTCTTTTTTTTTATATGCTTGCAGGTTATATCTTAGTGCAATTCAGTCCCAAATACTTCAATTTTGAAAAAAAAATACATTTTGAATGTAAAATACCCCTATAGATATAAACAGGGGTGCCTCCCCCTTTTAATACTTTGGTTTTCAAATACAGTTAGTGGTATAGCAAGGACTACATATACCCAACTTATATTTAAGTTGCAAGCACATGCTGCATAAGCTACTCTTAAAAAACAGTCCCATTGCAAATTCTACCCCCCTTTACATCACAACAGTAAACAATTTAGTGCATCAATCTTTTTGTTTTTAAATCTACATCTAAACAGACCTAACTCTTTCAAATTTATCTATAACATTCCTTTATCTGTAGCATACATTTTAACTGGGCGTACAGATGATAAAAACTAGAATTAAATTATATACTAGGAACCCAGAGCATTCACATTTGACAATGACCAGATGCAAAAGAAAGAAGGAAATAAACTTGGGGCAGTTCACATAAAAATAAATTTTAGACTGCTTTAGGCAACAGCATGGTTTTAAAGTCCCCAAATTGAGAAGCGATTAAAAAAAAAAACTTTCCAAAGTTCCTTTTTTTTTTTTTTTTGCCACATTAAGTTATCAGAATCCATTCTGGCATTTTTTAAAACAGGGAATGCTTCAGTGCATTTAAAAGGAAGTCTGAAGTTTTGAGTAACTCAAAGCAGTTTTAGAGCAGACGCAAACTTTAATGGGGAGGAAGAGGAGGAGGAAGATCAAAGGTTGCACTTTTTTGCTTTCAACTCAAAAAAGTGATGAGGCAATAAAACAAAAGGATGAATGCCATGCCATAATAGTCTCCAAAAGTCCATTTCCAAGCAAAAGAAAAAAAAATAATTATACCATACATGTCCAGCATGCAGGGTGTTTTATTAATATAATGTCTCTTTTTCATAGTCCATTGTTGCTAAGACAAAATAGCAAGCATAATGCATGAGATGAGATGGGATCTAATGGCAGACTAAGTCTCATGTTTGGCAGATTAAGGCCAAAACTCACATGAACACACTGAAGGCTGATGCAGGCTTGATTTTGGCAGGTTGATCTAGGTACATCTCTAGTTTAGCACAACAACGCTAAAAACTGATAGAACTCAGCAAGCTGGAGTCTAAAAAATTCACATTGTTTTTGTATTTTTTGTATTTTTTTGTTTTTTTTTATTATTTATTTATTTATTTGCAAAGCTCAAATCTCATATGAAGAATTCAGGATGGCAAAAAAAAAACCTTTTACTTTTTTGGACACAGCAAGGTCAAAAGAAAAAAAACCCTCATGAACTTAAAAAAATATAATGTGGATGGCAGGTTTCAAAGAAGAACAAACTTCATATGAAGAACTGAGTTGGTGGCAAGTTGGATCTTATGTTAAAAAAAAAACACATTGCAAGCCCCCACAAAAATAAAACAGAAAAGAAACTCATGTAGAACTTTAGGTTGGCCAACAATGAGCCAGCCCCACCTTAAAAAAAACAACTTTTTTGTTGTTTTTTTTGTTTGTTTTTAATTGTTTCGAGTTTAAAAAAATATAAGGTGGCAAGCTTGGTTGTTGATCTAGCAAGCCCCCAACAATAACTCACATGGAGAACTTTATTTAAGGTGGCAAGGCTGTTGGAACTCACATGAAAAACTCTGGAGAGGAAGGGTTGTCGCTGCTGGATCCGTTTTCTCTGAAGCCATTGCTGACCAGCTTCTCATATTTTTCCTTGTAGGCGTCCCTCTCCCGGACCAGCCTGGAGATCTCTTGTTTTAGGTGCTCTACTTGCTGCAGCAGCTGGTTCTTCTCTGACTCCAGGACGTGCCTTTGCTGGACCCGCTTGAAGCGACAGGACTGGGCATAGCCTCTGTTTTTGAGGGTCCTCCTCTTCTGTTTCAGCCGGATCACCTCTTCCTTGCTCACCCCTCGGAGCTGCCTGTTCAGCTCCCTCACCGACATGGTCACCAGCTGCTCATCCGAGAAGCGGTCGTCGAAATGCAGGCTGCTGCTGTGGTGCTGGTGGTGCAGACCCCCTCCGCCACCTCCTCCCCCGGTGCTGCTGCTGCTGCTGCTACTGCTGCTGGACTGCACGCTGCCCGGCTGCTGGTGGTGGTGGTGCCCAGCCGGGTGGTGATGGTGGTGGTAGTGGGGTGCCCCGTTCTGAGCCGCGGCTGCAGCGATCACTGCGGAGACCACGGCGGCGGCAGAGCCCATCTCTTCCCCGGGCATGGAGCCCCCAGTGCCGGCCGCCGCGGCGGCCAGCTGCTGCCCTCTAGCATAGCCATCGAAGCTGCTCTGGAGCTGGTGGTGGCTGCTGTTGATCAGCGCTTCCACCGCGTCTTCGGGGCTGAATCCCAACGCCTCTGGGTTGAGCTGCTGCGGGTAGCCGGTCATCCAGTAATAATCTTCCAGGTGGGTCTTCTGGTCCGTGCCAGAGCCCGGGCTGGGCGCTGAGAAGCTCGGGGAAGGGGGCACCGAGCTGCAGGGCGTGCTCATCGGGGTGGAAGAGAGCGATCCCCCAGCGATCAAGCGGCCGCACTGGCTGATAATGCGATCGGTCTCCACCGGCTCCTTTTTCACTTCAAACTTCATCAGATCGAAGTCATTAACATATTCCATGGCCAGGGGACTGGTGGGCAGGTCGGAGTTGCTCATTGCCAGTTCTGATGCCATCCTTTTGCTGCTGACAGTCCTCCAGAAAGGGTGCGCACCAGGAGCGAGGGGACTGCTCTGAGTTGCAACCGGGTGAGCCAGCGTGATTATTTGCAATATCTATTTTCCTTCTCTCTCTCCACCAGCCCCTTGCAACCTTCGCTCCAATTTGCACCGACTGTTTTTTTCCTCTCTCTCTCTCTTTATTATCCTTTGCAGAGCCTATAGTATTGATGATGCATCAGAGCGGGTTGCTCTTTCTATTCGCCTTTTGCATAAAGGTTGGTTCTCTCTTTTGCAGCTTGGCGAACTGCAGCTGGAATTGTTAGTTGTTGTTGCTGCTGCAAAGGTGGCTTTGTGATTATTTTTTAACACTTCATGATGTCTTTCCTCTGGTCTTTTTCATGCAAAGTGCAAACCGAGAAGAGGTTCATCGGGGAAGAGGAGGAGGGGAAAATACTGAAGGATAAATTAAAACAACAAAAAAAGAGAAGAAATTAAGTTGGCGCGATAACCAAAATATTTTTTCTTTCAAAAAAAAAAAAAGAAAGAAAGAAAAAACGGAACCCCAAAGCTACAGCAAGAAGATGAAAAACATTTTAAAGGTCTCATCCAGCAGTAGAGTTTAAAAGCATTGCTGAGTTTTATAGCAGTCCTGACGTCAGCTTTCAGTCTGGACCAATGGGCTGCTTCAATCTCAGTCCTCATTAGCATAATAGTATAGAAACAAGGAAACTTTTCGAAGCTGTCAATCAGGGGCCAATCAGCTGACTGTCAGCTGGGGCTAAACTTTTAACTCTTTCTTGACCATACCCTTGCACTCGGTTTCACATGGGCTTAATGTTTAGCACCTGAGTTGAGAGAGAAAATATTAGGGAATTCAGGCAATTCAGTGCTTTTTTTTTCTTGCATTGTTTTTAATAGGAAAGCATAAACGTAGCCGCCTTAAAACTCTTGCTGTTTTCTCTTTCTCTGCATGCCATGCTTAAGCATTTATAGGTGACAGATTTGTTTAGTAACTTGTTTCTCATAATGCACGGTTTTTTTTAATAAAACACCTGATCCTACCTAAACCATCCTCGGGCGGAAGGGGTAAGAGGCCCTTCTCTTGCTGTGGGGAACAGTGTACAGAGAAACGCAGAGACTTTCGCCAAAAGGCGGGGATGGGTTTGGGAGGGGAGTCTGGAAATGGGGAGCGAAGGTAAGTGTAAAGTTAAGGATGTGCTACCTGGTGGGGGGAGGGCGGCACCTTTTGAGATACTGGACTAAAGAGACTGGCACTGGGTCCATCATAGAGAAACTTACTTTCAGTGCATGTTGGTGAAGGAAGCAAATGAAACTCTGGTCCCGTCCCCCCAGCAGGGCTGGTAAAGTGGCGGCAGCAGCAGCAAGGCTAGGAAGAGTTAACTCCGCGGAGGAGCGCAGCAAAGCCCAGCGATCCCTCCTGCAGACTTCGGCCGCACCGCGGCCTTTGCCTCCTGTCTCGTGCACGCGCAAAGTAGAATCGGATCCCCGCCTAGCCGGGGTTCGGGCCACTTGCACGCTCACGTTAAAGTGGAAAAACTTTGGACTTGATCATGACATTCAGCCCTCCCCCATCCATCCTGCATCATCCAGGGGTGACACGTTCGGCAGAGCTGCTTGCCACCCAACCAGGGGCTCCTGCCCCCACTTCAGTGCTGATAATGACCCCCAGCCCCCGAATCGATTGCTGTTTGACCTTGTGCAAACAAATCAAACGCAACTCCAGGGGAGGCTCAGATTCTAAAGAGAGGGGCAAGTTTGGGAGAGGAGATTTGGATTGGAGAGGCTGGGAAAGATCTGTCTCTATCTCTAAACGCAGCTATTGTATGCAGAACCCCAGCAGCGCCCCTTTAGACTGCTGATCTGTTTAATTAATTTAATACATTTAGAGCTAATTATATTTATTTTATTTTATTTTGTTGTAAAAACTGAAAGCAAATTGGGAAGAAAGAGTGAAAACCACGGTGGATGTGCTTGGTTTAAACCTCGACAGCGCCACCTTTCGGCAAAGGTCAGTTTAATCTTGATCCGTGTCCAGTTTTGTTGATCAGCCAGCTTTCTTGTAGTGTAAGTGCAGAAAAGTTTATGTAGCACATTAACTCTGTCATTAACTCTTACAACGGTGGAATTCTCGTGCCTGCCAATCAGGCTGTTCCCTAGGCTACTGTAATAAAGGCAACCAGGTCACCTGATCTAAAGACCTGGCCTCTCAGTTTAACAAAGGGGGAAGAGACAAGGGGCTATGCTGGTAATGTTTCTGCACAGGGTCCTTTTGTGGTATCCTGAAGTAAGACAAAAAAGAAATCTTTAAAATTGCCAGCCTTGATTTTCAACTGACTTTATGGCAGTACCAGTAGAATTAAAGTTACTTGTAATTCAGTGATAAATGAGTTGTCTGTAGTAAGTAAGATTAAGTGCAGTGCTATAAAGTTGTTTATCTGAGAAGTAAGTCTAAGAAACCTGACTTCTGACACTTAGTCATATATTAAACCAGCTTATTGAACATTGCACTTCAGAACCTTTCTTCTTCCCCTGGCCTTCCCACTCTCCTGCCTCTCAGAATTTGCTGTTTATAACAATTCCAAGAATATTACTCCATATTTTTTTCCACCAGTTGTGGAAATCATCATTTTCAAAAACCAAAGAATCTCTGCCTGGGAAGTAGGACATAGGTAGTAGGTTTACAGTAGATAACATCTCATGATTATGCCATTATGATTATCAGCTCCAGTATTAGCATCTGAAAGTCATACAGTTTATATTGCCACTGACACTTAAAAGAAGTTTAGCATAGCATAGATTTGTAAAGATAACTCAGTCTAGAAACATTTTCTGTAACTATTTTGACAGCAGAACAATAACTATGGACATCTGTTCAGCATAGCTTGTCGATTGTTATTTGTGGCAAAGTTAATACAACTTAACTACTCAGGTTTGCTTTCCTGTTTTTGACATTGTTGTACTCAGCAAAAGTCACTGGCTCCTAGCATAAATCTGCAAAGGATAATCCAGTTCCCTGTGTTTGGTTTTCTTCTTGAGCAAGATGATTGTGGTACAGTATATCACTTCACGTTCTCCCCTATTAGACAAAATATGTGTTAATATTTTTAAATGAAAAAATGTTATTGCTTTTCAGAATTAACAATTGTAGTATTTCACTGACCCATTTTATAGATGCCTGAGGAAATACATTGTCAGACCTATGAAATAGTTTGGACATGAGGATTTAATGTGCTACATTTGCAAACTAGGAATTTTACTGAGTAAACTCTAAACTATAGGCAGAGTGTGAAATGGTATGTGCTAATAGGCGCTTTTTCTGAATTGATACCAATGTAAGCCAGCGCTGTAAATTAATCTGGAGCCCTGTCCTGCTAGAACATCAAGTAAAATTATTGGTTGTACAATATTGTCCTTGTTTAACTATTACATATGACTGCCACACCAAAATGTCTATTGTTCAGCACACCAGAGAAAAAAGATTAGTAATTTTTGATAACCTTCAAAAGCGACACCCCCATCCCAACACCATATAATTCTCATTTTTGTAGTATTTTTCTTTATTATTTGGCTATTCACAATGGGTGTCTAAACATTTACAGTCCTCTATTAACAGTGTTTCTTTCATAACAATCACACACTTTAATTTCAATTAGAGCTATTCAGACTTCCATTTTCCACAATTATTGCAGGCCAAATTCTCTCAAACTGCCCCCTTTTCCTAGCACTGTTTGTTACAATCCTGTCCTAATCCAAGCAGAGTAAGAACTATATGCTTCTTTTAACAGTCTCTTGATATCTATTGCTTTTAGAAACCCCTGCTAATGTAATTTAGAACCCTGTTTTCACTAGTTATTGCCCAGGTTCATAAGCTTGCCCAAACTGATGTATATTTTCTGTAAGATTTTTTTTTTTTGGGAGGGCACAAATCATACAGTTGAATGTGAAACATTAAACATCAAAATACACATTAATTGGGTTACATTGATACAGGAACTTCAACTATGTATTAAGATCTTTCCTAGTTAAGTAAAAATGTGTGTGTGTGTGTATATATATATATATATATATATATATACACACACACTTATATATATTTTATGTATAAAAGAGGTTTATAAAAAAGTAACATGCAGATTATGAATTATATTGACTTTAAGGGTAATTTGTTATAAACTTAAACAAACACATATCAAGGACAACACATTAAGTACAGTCACTGCACCTTTTGTTTATCTAGTATCTTATTTTATGGTGCAGAACTAAACAGTGTTCGCTGAATTTAACTATGAAACCAACCAAATTGATTTCAGAAAGACTTCCTCAGAGTAACAGAATGATAAGCCATAAACTGCTCTTAGGTGCAGTGCTAGATAAATCCTTTTAACAGTCTTCAGATCAGTTAACAGGGTAAGTAAATCACAAATCACTGTTAGCAGATTTATGGGAGAGAATTAATAGAATCAGACAAGATAATCTGATAGGGATAAAATTGCTGAGGAAACAGTCCTGCCTTATATTCGAGGACATGAAACAGTCTGATTACTAGGAGTCATTACAGATAGGTGAATTATGAGCTAAATAATCAACGTAGTAATTCAGTACTTATTAATTCTTTTCTCTTTAAACAACTCACAGATGCAAGTAAAAGCTTCTCTTTGAGGACACATTCTTTATATATATTTTATTAGATGTAATTTACTATTTGCATTACCTGTATTTACTTCATAATTGAACATTTTGCATTCAAATTTATGTAATGCGTTATGCTTGAGAATATATTTCTCCCTTATTAGCATAAATAGTCACTTTCCTCATGAATTACTAACAAAGTTTATCTGAAAATATAGGTATATTTTTTATTAAGTGGAACACAAACATATGTACAATAAATTCTGATTTGCTGGTGCTGCTAAAGAAATACATAATCCTGGGCTGGGGAAGTGGGTGAGGTGTGTGGGGAGAAGACAGCAAAGGAGTAGAATCAATTAATACTTAGGTATGACAATTTGTACAGTCAACAATTTTGTTTATCTTTAAGAAGGAGTTAGTAACTGAAGGTCTGCTTTCGAAGCAGCCGCTGAAAAGAAGTCACCAGACAGTTCATAGTCTCATCTTTTTTGCTTTTTTCCTCCCCACTAATCTTTATATGGATCTGTATAATCAAGATGTATGACATGATTGTGTTTTGATCCTGCAATCTTTATTCGGGCAAAGCTCCAGTGGACCCAGTCCAGCTCCAACTGAAACAAACAACTGAATGGAAACTGCTCTAAATTCACATATTTATCTTCTCTGCTTCTTTTCTGCATTTTTCTTTAAATGGGCTTGTATAATCCAGATAAATCAGTATAATTTAGGTTTATTTCTGCAGTCTTTATTCATCCTTACTCAGGCAAAACACACCTATTGATTGCAGGATTGGGCTCTTGATCCCATTGAAATCAATGGCAAAGCTTCCATTGATTTCAGTGGAAGCTGGATTGGGCCCTTGATGTGTGCAATTTGTTTATGTCAAAGGGTTGGTGTTTCAAAAACGAACTGAATCAGCAGGCCCACTTTAAGGAAAAAAAGGTCTGCTCCCACTGAAGTCTAAGGCGAAACTCCCATTGATCCTAATTACAGCAGGATCACTCCCATATTCAGGTTTTTATCACCCTGCTTGATATCGTGCACTAATGTGCATGTATGTTTTGTTTGGACACAGAAACATGGCCTCATGGGATGATTCAAATGAGTCTGTTTGTAAATGTGGTACAGCAAAGCGTTCTACTTTTGCCTCTCTTTTTGTCAAGCACTGCACAATCCATTTCTGTGACTACAGTTTTTTGCCCCTCACATCTCTGAAACTGGTCTGAGAAAAATCTTCCTTTTAAACTCACTCTGAGCATCAACTTGGACTTCACTTGCTGCTGAACATCCTGCATTTCTTCTCCCCATCAGTTCCTAGTAGATTTTATGTGGAATTCTGCATTAATGAATCCTGCCTCTCCTCTCATTCCTCCTCTCATGCTGCTGACTACACCATTCTTGCACCTTGGAAGATCATTTAAAGCTGCGTAAAACAAATAGGATTTGTTTTCTTTTCCCATAAAGTTTCTTATTTGGCCAATCTGTGTAGGCCCTTAATTCACAAGCTCTGTTTATTTTTTATTTTTTTAAGTTTTCATTACAAGCTATTTTTTATTTAGCAAAGTCAGGCTAAAAATACATTTTCATTTGTTTTGTGTAGTGCTATTCCTTTTCCCCCTTATCTCCCATCCCAGATAGTCTTATTCCTTGAGCACTAGAAATTGTGAGGTATTAACAGATGCTTCTAGTTTATTCTCCCAAGGTGCATAACACTCTCTAGGCAAAAAGATGGAGCACCAGTGCTGTACCTGACCATGTAAGTATGTGCCATGTATCGCAAACCAGAATTGTTTATGTGATCACTCTCATACCAGTCACAGTACTTTTCCGGCATGCTTACAGTGTTCCTGGTTCTGTATTAGAAATGTTCCTAGATTATTGACAAAATTAAACAATGTCATGGGATATGGGAATAATTTATCATCTAAAGGGAAGGAAAACACAAACATGCAGCTGAAACTACATGAGGTTGCAAGGGGTAGCTGTCTGTACAATGTTTTATGTTGATTGTTCATAGCTTCCTCATTTTATGTACAGTTTTGTCTCAGCTTAAAAATCAATAAAGATATTTATGATGGAAATATCCATCTAAAAGAAATAAATACTTGAAACAAAGGTTTTTATCCAGCTATGTAGTGGAATTTATCATTTATAACTCGAACCATTATGTGAATCTATATAGAGTGGTATTTACACTGGAATCAGCTGAAAGTGATAAATACAAAACCCAGTGAAAACTCATGCACTAAGTTCATTTCAAAATTCTACAGAGACAAAGATAATATTAGTTCAAAGGTGGGAAATGAAGGACTTGTGTCTGGCAAAGGATATTTGAAATGTCTCAACAATCTAATAAATGTGTACACTGTGTTTTTTTTATATATATATATATAGTCAAAGTAATTCCTTTGCTACCTCCTTTGTATTGTATTAAGATGTTTCAACCCACATTAGGAAGCATTGACAAAAGGTTGCAATACTGTCATGAAAAGAGTGAGTTTTATTTGACATTTCTTTCTGGAATTCAAGTGCCACTAAGGGGGGGAAAAACATAATTGGGGGTGGTGGAGTTTCTTAGCTGTTAAGGGATTACCTGTTCTTTTTTATTAAAAGATCTGAACTTGAATGAATTTTAAACAAATCTGTTTTAATGTCTTGAAATTAGAAATGGAACAGCCTGATTAATTATTTGTGATACACTATCCTGTATGTGACCTGCTGAGCAGCCTTTGTTTGGCTTATTCAACATAAATAGCAAAGTACAATAATTGCTCATAGTAAATAATGTACATTTCATAGTAAATTTCAAATAACTTATGAAATGCATAGCTTGGCTTGTGTGTCATGAAGGCTCATTACTATACAAAGTGACTGGTTTGCCATTGCCTGTGCAGCCTTTATACCAGGGCAAAAGTGGGAGGGCAGGTATAAATTTTACACCCACTCTGCATTCATATTGCCCTGGTGTATCAATGATTGCACAAGGTGCAGGGGAGCAGAGAGCAGGTCTAAAGTGCGTTATGGCACAATGCACAAGAGTGAATGGAACTAAAATAGTGACAGACCCTGGTCTAGTGATGAAAGCGGATGATTAGAAGTCAAGATCCTTGGGTTCTATCCCCTGTCATTGACCTAGGGTAAGACATTCACACCTTTTGCTTATCCCATCTACAAAATGGGTATAATACTTACCTACAGTACTGGGAGGTTTAATGTTAGCTTAAAATCTTATGAGACACACCCTCCTCCCCAGATGGAAGGTGGGGCACATGGGAACAAGGTTCTATATCAGAGCTTAGGTTGACCAGCATGTACAAAAAGTACATACGGATTTTACATTACCTCCAATCTTTAATTATTCTTCTGGGTGTGGCCTACCCAGGATATCTTCTGAGCATGTTTTGGGTATTAGGAAGCGTGACTGAATACTTGGCAATTTTAGGACCAACAGCACTGCCCACTGAACTGAATGGAGTTGAGGGTTAATGATGCAAAGTCTGATTTCAGTATGTGAAATGCCCTTGTTGGAATGGTCTTCTTCACTGTGCAGACACAGCAGCGTTGGTCCAAGAATCTGGCAGTTGTACTGTTTTCACAACATATGGAAACTGTACTTCTAATAATTCAGTTACATTTCATTTGGTTTGATATTTTTAACCTGATTTTTTTTTTACACTGTGGGCTATTATTCCACAGAGATTAAAATAACCTGTAATGTGCTGTATTGCTTTTTCAGGTCTTGATGCAAAGAAGCATGTGAATATATGTTATGTGATCTGATTTCCTTTGGTGTCATTATTTAATGTCTTTAGCAACAATGAAAAGGAAACCCAAGATCATTTTTTTCCTGCCCTCCCTTCTATGAATTAGCTTGCTGTCATGGGAGTTCTAGACAAGATTCAGTTCAGATTCGTCCCATCTGGAACCCACGGCTGTGCAATAACTTTAATCCTTAAGAAAAAGAAAATGATAGAAAAACCCATGAAATTAATTTTCACACCTGCAGTTGGAATTAATAATGGCAACCAGAGTGGCATCCTATTTCAGTTCCCTGGAGGTGACTAACAATCCTGGTCATTAATATAATACCAACCAACATAGGAATTTACCATCTGAGGGTTCTGCCATGAAAAACAAATGATCCCAAGCTACTTCTGCACAATAGAAAATGGCTTTAGTCATGTATTAGTCATTTTATCACAAGACTGTATTTTTGCACTAGGGGTTTGTTCTCTGATGTTAGAAGAGTGTAGACTGGAACAACAGTATTTGTCTTTGTAATTTGTTGGTAGGTTTTGATTATGTTTAAGCTTTCTAACATAAGAAGGTTGGCGGATGATTAAGTGCAAGAAACCAAATTCTGCAAGTGTGTTTTATTTTTGGTATGGCTCTGTGGTATTTTATTTCTGTTCAGGCCTAGTCAGTCCCTGCATGCCTGAGACATGAGCATGAAAGGGTGACACTTCCACTTTGGCTAGATAAGAGAGGCGGTCTGCAAACTAAAATGCTGTTTGAAATTTTATGCATTTCTGCTTTTCTCTCCTAATTGCAAGGAATGAGATGCATTGAGTGTCTGCTTCATGGCTGGGAATCACTGTACAGCCACTCTGCAATTTTCCAGGCTATCAAAGATGACATGCAGCTAGCACGCTGTAAAGCTAAGCACCTGCACCGTGGCTCTGAACTGCATTCAGAAGGCATTTGCTCCATTCTTGGAGCAGTAATAGCACTTCAAGAGGTCACAGAGTACATAGGCACTTTAATCATTTTGCAGAACCACCTTTAGGTAAGAATTAAAGCTTTTATCCAATTGTGTTTGTTTAATCTTTCTCTAATCGATGTGCCTGGCTTGTTACAAACGTCTGAAATGAAACCACCAATTTCATGTTTATTCTCTTGATACTACCTTAGCTTATGAAAAGCAAAAAGCCATCATCTTTGCCCGAGGAACCACTCGCTCAGGATATATGGACATTCATAGGATTATTTACACTTCTGGCAAACTCCAGCTGCCCTACCGCCACTTCTGAAAGCAAAGCCTGAATTTGTTTAAAAAAACCAAAACACACAATCCACCAAGTAATCACTAAGTTAAAACCCTAGTTAAGCAGCAGCCCAGAAATACATGGACACTCCTGGAAATTGAGGATGAAAATCAGTGTCAGGATTTCTCCAGAAATCCTGGGAGAATCCTCCTTTCTTGGATTTGAGAATAAAACAATTCTTTCAGATAGCAATAGTAAATTGGTGCAAAATGGGGATATGAGGCTCAACTATGACAGTTCTTATCAATAAGCACTGCTGCGGGGTTTAGCTGATGGAGAGATTTGAAGATTGCATATATTTATAGGTGGGAAAAAATTGGAGACCTCAGCTAATTTTCTTCCCTTCCCTTTGGAACACTTAACAAGGGATCACTTACAAGGATCAGGTACCATATATAGATCCCCTATCAATTTCCTGTAGAGCAAGGGGCAGTTAGGACAGGAAGAACTGAAGAGGGAACAACTGCCATTTCTACTGCCTTGTTTGCTTTGCTTCTAAGAACAGAAGGTGATTCCTAGCATTTGAGGAAGTGTTGTGGCTTACATAAGAAGAGATAATTTAGCAAGAGTGTTTTCTCCCACTGTTTGTTCTGAGCACAAAATCCCCGTCAGCAAAGTGACTCTGTCTAATGAAGGTGGTGGTGAGGGGCTTAACATATTATTCCTTCCATCCCAATGATTTCCAGATCAAAAGTGGTCCGAGTCTAAAACAATTTAATTTCCTGAGCAATAATCCTGCAAGCCCAACCTAAGATCTGAAAACCAAGTGGCCCCTAACACCATCACCTCGCCTAAAACTTTGGTGATTGGAACTTCGCTGTTGCTGATCCACAGGAAGTTTGCCTGCGTTGGGACTGAGTGAGAACAGAGTAAGAACTCCAGGATTTGGCCCTTCAGCCAGAACTTTTCTGCCGTTGTCTCAGGGGTTGTCCCAGCGAATGTACGGGGGGTGGGGGGAGGGACTGGCTTAGCCCACTGCTGGATTGCCAGCTCCAGTTCAGCTGCAAGGCACCAGGTGGAAGCAAAGCAAGAGCCAGATACTCCAAGGTTCCAGGCTGGGAGCAGACTCCTTTATCATCAGTCCAGGGTATTATCGTAGGGATCAAATAACTAAGGTTTACAGGATTCTCAACAGTGCAACTTTCCACCCTACTCATGGACCCAGCAGAAGCCTTTCAAAAGTTCAAGGGAATCTGGTTCACTGAGGATACGTCTACACTACCAAAGACCCACAGCAGCAAGTTTCAGGGCCCAGGTCAACTGACTCAAGTTCATGCTACCGGGCTAGAAGTAGCAATGTAGACGTTCAGGCTTGGGCTGGAGCCCAGGCTCTGAGACTGTCCCCATTCACTGGGTCTCAGGTCCCAGGCTCCAGCTCAAACGTCTGACCTAGGCTCAGAGATTCTCTGCCATTTTTACCTCCTCCACCCCCGGTTACAAACAAAGAATTACGAACTGAACTCCTTTGGCCATTGCCCATATGTAAAACATTGAAATATGTGGGTTAAAAGACGTGTGTGTGTGAGGAACAGCCGGATGAGGTTCTCACAAAGATTTAGGGTCAGATTTCCCTGGTCCCTTTCTACTGTATACCGAGGGATACTGAACCCCCACAACTCAGTTAAATCAGCAGGGGTGTGTGCCCTTAGCACTTCTCAGAATCGTGACTTTAAACATGACTCTAGAATCCCAATTAGCAGAGTTCTCAGCTCTTTTATATGCACATCCTGTACTTTATGCCAATCATCGAATGCTTGTACAGGGCCTAGCATAGTAGTGTTCATGTCTAGAGTAGTAGACGCTACTGTAATACAAATTACTAATAAAATAAATAATAATAATACACAGTTAAACTGAGGAAGACAGTAGTTGTACCACATCAGGCTCCCCACGGCTGAGCAAGTACAAGCTGTGTTAAGATTGCCTTAGCTGGAGGTCATTCTGTGCATATCTGATACACACTGGGTCAGATTCACTAACATTGGCATAGATTTCAGCTCCCTGTTCCAGGAAGTGCCCTTGTGCCTCAGCTGGGGAGGATGTTTACTTTCAGGGAGAGCAGGCAGTGTTCTTGCCTCCTTGCGTCAGGGCTCCTGTTAGGGGAGCAGCTTTATAGTTTCTGAGCGAAGCTCTTGCTGGTAGAGACTCAGGAGGAACTAGATAGGAGCTCTTCCCGCATCTCCTTTATGCCCTTCTGCCCAATGGAGGGAAGTTACAGATGTTTCCTTCTCCTCCAAACTTCCCTTCCCCATCAGAGGGGGGCTTTATGCCTCCAGGGTCTGTAGCTGGCTATTTGCTAGCAGAAGCCTGAGCTGAATCAGGCCCAGCTTCCTTTGAAATGTCTGCTCCCTTTGCACAGTCTCCTCTTGTGCCTTCACTGCATCCAAAACTAGGTGGGACAATTTGTAGAGCAGAATAATTATTTCCTGTCAGGTCGGTAGGCGAGCTGCATAATGCTGCTGCGAGGTTCTTCCTGAATATTTCCATGTTTGTGGAAATTTAATGAGGCACAATAGAGAGGTCAAAATATGAACTTAAGTCTGTCCTACATCCTGGAAGAATGACATCCACCTTTTCTTTCATGAATGTCTAGTGGGTAAATATCATTTGAAACCTCTAACAGTAAACAAATAACATCTCTAATAAAGTCTCACTAAAGCCATTCTAACCACTGTCAGTTCTGAGCAGAGTAGAGTCTGCAAAGAAAGTGTTAGAGACCAGGCCGTGGGCAGTCTTGCCTAGTGGTTAAAGAAAGAGTTCAGCCTACCGGTTAGAGCTGGGTCTAGGGTGGCAGAGTCCAGGAATGAGCTCAAGGTCAGTATCAGGGAGACAGGAGCCAAATCCCAGAGCCGGAGGGTTAACAAGAATCATAATCTAGAGGCAGGGCCAAAGATCAGTCCCAGAGAGGCAGGAGCCAAATGCCAGAGCCCAAGGGTCACCCAGGATTAGCAGAGAGGCAGGAGGTGAAGGGGAAGTGGGGCTGGAGCAGGGACTTGAACAAGGGCAAGCACAGTTGTAGGCAAGATACACATTAAGCAGCCAGAGAGCTACCACTGCAGCTGCTAGGCTTAAAAGCCAGCTAGCTGCCCTGCCTGACCAATCAGGTGGCAGTCAGGTAGCCTGCTGCAGGCCATCTGTGCTTGGGTTGCCAGGAGACCAATTCTGCAGCAGGCCCTGATCCTTAACGCGAATGCTGCATCAAGACTGCGATGATCCCCATCAAAGATGGACAGTTGTCCAGGAACCTGTAAACCTGAGGGTTATCGACTTGGACTAGGAATGAATCTTTCAGATGAGATAACACTCTGATGGAAAACAAATTGCAACACAGAAGGCCAGATTTTCAAATGGCAGTTCTGTAAATGGCATGCAGGGTTTTTTTGCTTGTATGCCATGATTGCACGTACACATGGAAGTTTTGTGCATTTCGGGGACCAGTTATGCATTGAGGTGGTTGAATATGCAAATATCTTATTTGCACGTGCATATGTAGTTAGTGTGGTGGAGATTAGGTGCACAAGCAATTGTGCACACATTTGCTTTGAATATTAGGTCATTAGTGAATAATCCATGGGAATTTAACTGAAGAGAAGTGAGAGTTGCTGCTTCCTTTGTAGTCTTCCTTTCTTTCCCCTAGATAATACTGATGCCCTCACTCCCCTAACTTTGCTACCTGCCATCAGCCATAATTATTATTTTCATTAGTTGTACTGTGGTATAGCTTAGTGGCTCCAGTCATAGATCAGGGCTCCACTGTGCTAGGTGCTGTACAGACACAAAACAAAAAGATGATCCCTCCTCTGAAGAGCTTACAATCTACATTTAAGACAAGAGACTACAGATACAACAAAAAGACAGGGAGTGAAAGGGAATAGGGAGGCACTAACTCCCTGTGATGTGATCTTGTCAGTACTGACATGGTAAACAGGACTGAGGTGAGTTGGATGTGGATGGGAGACCACGCAGGATGAGGACGGGAGACCATGCAGGATGAGGAGCTGATGATTCAGTAGGTGGCAATCATGCCTTTGAATCATCAATATTGAACGAATGCCCCAGCCTGGTGCTGGGGCCACTGAGTTTCTGAAGCGGTTATACATTTAATCCCAAAATTGGCCAAGGCTCTGATTTCTTGTGATCAAAGAATGGCATGACACTTTTTTTTTTTTTTTTGGCAAGAGTAAGGATCTCCTCAGTATTCCTGCCAGATCCCAATTTGGGTAATGGCATTTCGCTTGCCTAAATTGCCCCTGCAGATTTAATTGGCTATAATATTCTTTTATATTTTCTCTCTTAAAATGCGCGGTTAGCAGTATCTGTGTTTCAAACCAGAAGTGGGCAATTTTCACACACACACACACACACACACACACACACACACACACACACACACACTCTCTCTCTCTCTCTCACTCTCTCTCTCACACTTTGTATATCAGCTTGGTTGGGGCCGCATAGATATTCAAAGGGAGCAGTTATAGGTCCCCAGGCCAGTGAAAGCCACAAAGCTATTTGGTTTGGAAATATGTCTCCATTCACATGGTACTATCAGTCCTATCAATGGTACTGCTCTATCTGTGTCATACACAAGCATGCTTATATGTAAGATAAGATATGTAGGAAAGTGAACCTGGGACAATTATTAGCCTCTATAATGAATGCCCCAGTAGGAAGCCAAAATATTGTTTCTAAAACCCCCCTCAGTCTCATTTCTTGTGTGATAAAGCAGAAATCTGCTTTTGACCTTTCTGCGCTGAATTGCTGTGCCAGGGTGCTTTGGGGTCAAGCTGTGCCGTGAGTGAGTGAATGATCAGAGATGGAAAAGGTGATGGAGGTCCCTTCTTTTCTATGTCAGAAGCAAATCTCTTCCCCCTTCATCATCTCTGCAAGCACAAAGCTGGAAAGTGCTGGAACTTGAACGTGTCTTTTCAGGAGATGTCAACGCCATCGGGTCTAAGGGTGAACTTTTCTTTTTTCAGAGAGGGCTGCAGAAATTCTGGAGCCAGGGTCAGTTCTGAGACCACAGTGCAGAAGGCAAAAGGGTTTTTAATGAAAACCAGCTTCAGTTGTGAGTACTTAATACAGCACGCTAGTGGTAACAGGATGCTAAAGTTTTGATAGGGCTAATATTGGCTTTTATTTTTTTAAGAGGAAACTCCTCTCTCACTAACAGAAAAAACACTTTTAATGCCAATATCAAAATAAAGTGCTGTTGGGACTTTTATATCATTTCAATATCAGGCTCGTGTTCAAAGAGCAAAAATAAATGCTGTGTTCACAAATGTTTGATACTATAGCTGAATAGCTTTCTACAAGCTCTAACCATGCATTTTGTGCACTACATATGATATTGGGTGGGCGGGGGGAGGTTTTTGCTAATTTATTGACACCAGCTGAAATGTTTAAGAGCAGTCTTAACAGGGTCACAACATGGTGCATACATCAGGAGATTTTGCAAATAGCAGAATTTCTTTTTTTTCTGGCAGCATCAATAAATTTGTTTGATGCACTTTAAATGTTTTAATTAAAACATTATGTTAGCACATTTACTGTAAGTGATAAAAACACTTTGGAGGTGGTCTTAAAGCAATTGGTGGTTCTGAAATTGCTAGACTTGCACTAATAAATCAGATACAAAGTTCATAAATTGGAATGATTCTCTTTCAGTCCTGTGCCATTTCACAGATATTAAAGCTGCTTACTTTAATTCCTCAGTAATGTGGAATGTGTACAGCTGCTGATGTGACTTCTTCAGACTGATTGTTTAAGGTCATATAAACTCAGGCCTTTAGAGCACAGGATACAAATTCCCTCTTATTTTAATACTGTTTATAATTCAGTTCTCTTCCAATCCCTTAATCAGAAAAGAAATGTTTATTGTGTGCTATTGCTATAAAAATAAGAAGGAATGCTAATAAGTATTTGAAAATTTAGAGGAAAAAATACACTAAGACACAGCCACTGGTATTACCAGCCTGTTCTTTAAGCAGGCTTGTTCAATTTGTATTTTAATGTACAGCAGTTGCTTTATGCACACATAGCATGTGACCGTAAACAGCACAAATTATGGACCAAAGCTGGTATAAATCGGCCATTCCAATTGATCTCCAACAATTTACACCAGCCAATAACCTGCCCTATATCTAGTGGGTGAAATCCTGACCCGACTGAAGTCAATGGGAGTTTTTCCATTGATTTCCATTGGGGCTAGAGTTTTGCCCATTACGTTTTTAGCAACTTTATCCTTAAATGTAAGTAGAGAAAAATGTCTGCAAGTTTAATATTCTTTTAATGCCTGAATTCAAAACACAATAATAATAAAAACTTCAGAACAAATTATTACGATTGACTTCTTTGCCTATGTCAGAAATCTTTACTGAATCAAATTAATACAGAATATAAATATTACAATTAGATTTCACCAAGATGAGCAAATAATGAATCTCTCTTCCTCCGCTCAGAAAGTAGATTTTCTTAAGAAATCTCTGAGTCAGCATTTCCTGCAAGATGAGATCTCCCCCTCCCCCCCACACCAATGTCAATAGCTGGAAAGTCAATGATTTCCCAGGATGTCATGGATAACCTGCAATAGGAAAGGTAAAAGTTCACCCATTCCAATGTGTACATAACCTATTTCAGTCATTTGAAATAATATGTAACATGAAATTCTTTGGGTGGAGAAGATGACTAAAATGTCATATTTCCTAATTGCAAAAATTAATGGATGGAAAGGTTGTTCCAGAATATATGGGAAACTCAGTCCTACTGCAGATCTGATTCTGAAGCTGCACAAGTAACTTCATAAGTACTAATGCAGTTGGAACAGCTGCATAGCCCGTACTGGTGCTTGGATTGTAAGTTCTTTGGAGCAGGGACCATCTTTCTGTTTTGTGTTTGACAACATCTAGTAAATGAGTTCCCTAGTCCAGGACTGGGACCATTGCAATACAAATAATAAATAGTAATATATGACAAGTTATTTTATGTTGTTAGAGGTCAGAAAAGCATCAAGCTAAAAATGACACCATCTTGTTCCATATGTTTTCGATTCATATCTGTTCCCTTTCCTGAACAAACCACATTTTCACCACCAGAGTGGCGTGGATTTTCTTCTGCCTCACACTTCAACAAAGCTGTCAGCTAAAATCTAATTGTGCGATTCTGTGAGAGGCAGGAAGAACACAAGATTTTCAGATTCTAGGCTGAGTAGACTTATAGGAGAATCATGTAGATACTGAAACCTCATTGGATTTCACTGCAGGTAAAGCAAGGCTGAATTTGGCCCATTCTATGCTGTGTGCTCAAATTCAAAATGCATGTCTGCCTATACCACTATTCATTTTTGGAAATTTAGGTACAAAATCATCTATTCTAGGTTCTTAGGCAAATGGTTTTCAGTCCTTAAAATTGTCAGTGGTATCACAACCATCTGTATTAACTTGTTGATTTGTACCACTCATCCAAGAAATGATTGTCCCAAATATTAATGCGGCAAATTCATTCTTTTACATTGACAGCAGAATTTGACTCATATTTTCACAATTCATATTTTGTGGTGGCTGAAGTCTTTAATGAGCACGAGAAAGTGGCAGAAAGTCTAATTAATCTACAATGGACCTATTTTTGTTCCCTATAATTGTTTAAAGCAACCACAAACCAATTGTTGCTGCAAAACCAATTGTTGCTACACACTAGCAGTGAGGCCTTCATTAACAAACTCTGACATAACCCTGCTAAGCATCAAAGTAGTTGTCAGTAGAAATTAATTGCGTTGGAGTAGCTTATGGCACCATTTTTGAAAGGGCAATACTTTTTAATATACTTAGCACAACTGAACAGACACAACATTGAAAGAAAGACAATAGATTGGGTCACTCTTACTACCTGGGGTTCTCATAATCATTGGAGAATTTGGCATGAAATACCAATTTTATGCTGATATTTTAAAACCTGATAAGCATTAATTTAGTGTGGGCACTCAAGGGTACGGTTCATAGTAAATTTGGTTTCTTATAAAGTATGGATATTTTAATTTCAAAAAATGTTATACCTGAGTTGTATTTCAGTATTGAAGGAGCTAGTCTTAAACAATTTTTGGCTTCATTTACAAAAGGATACCTATTCAGTACAGCGCTTAAACATGTGCTTGACTTAAAGGACACACTTAAGTCCCATTGAAAACAATGGGGTAAACACATGCTTGCCGTTAAGCATGTGTTTATGTGTAGTCCTGCCAAAGAGCAAGAAAGGTGATTGTCAGTTCTTCTTCAAGCAGAGACCATTTTTACCATGCTCACGCTAGCTTTTTCATTATTAATCCTGATCAAGTGTATACTCCTGATGGTGGTGTAGAAAAGTTATCAAGCTGGATAAAACCTGGTTCAAAAACTATAAATCTCTCTGGCCAAATTCCTTTGTTGCGCCACTGCCCTGACTTCAAATGAGTTACACCGGGGATGATGTTGGCCCATTAAGCTTATTTTCAGTTATAGCATCAGATAACATGCAATAGTTTAGACCTAGTTTCATTTTTGTCATGTGCTACACACATAAAATTTTTTAAAAAATGCACACATCTTATATAATAGAGCAGGTCAGTCTTTAAAGTAGATTTAAAGCGGTGATATTCCATAATATAGTTTGTGACAAGGCCATTTCACCATTCACTAAAATGGGATGTAGTGTCATCACAGAGTTCTTAACACCATGTCGGTGCAAGTCTATGGAGAAGACATCAAGATGTCAAAATATTCTGCAAGGGGAAAAAAGTGCCAACACGGCTTCAGAGATAGTGCTATGAGGTGCAGATGAAGCAACAAGAAGTGATATCTATCATCATACAACATTGCCAAATAAAGCTGTATACAATCCAGTGCTGCGATTAAAAGAAATAAGAAATTAAAATTGGCAACAAAATAATGTAATGTTTTGAACATAAACCCAAAGAGTAAGGAAACTTCAGCCTTACACAGCTCTGCTAAGCTTAAGCACTGAAGCCATTATCAAAGGTCTTGTAGTAGTGAGACACCAGTGGGAAAACATTTAATTCATGAGTATGAGCTAAGTAAATGGACAGGTATAGGAGCCAAGTGATATACCTATTGCTGCTTTATTATATATGCAACGTTACTCCTCTCTCCCCCCCACCCCCCAGCAAAGAACATTAGAAGGTTTCCTGTTGCTCTCTAATCAGTACAATCTGCAGTGCCACATAGAAGAATGTGTAACGTCTTTCTGCAGTGCAGAGTAACACAGGGCAGTGGGAGGGAACCTCATAAAGTTGTGGGGACTTCCGGGAGAGGACCACATGTGCTTCAGCATCTGTGCACAATGGAGCTCAAGGTGCTGGGGCAGCTGCGCCACAAATTTCCTGGGGTTTGTGTCAAGCTCAGTCTCACAGTGAGCTCATTACAATCATTTAAATGAAGTGAGTCTCTCTCTAAATTACTTTTGGATGAACCCTCCAAGAGTACACATGTCCAGACTGAGTTACTCCATAATCTTAATGCGGCACCGTTCATCTTCCCTCACTTGAACCCCTCCATACTGTTCAGTTGCCTCACGCGTCAAATCATAGCTAAAATTAGGCCCT
The DNA here is from genome assembly GCF_016161935.1 of Mauremys reevesii. Lineage (NCBI taxonomy): Eukaryota > Metazoa > Chordata > Testudines > Geoemydidae > Mauremys > Mauremys reevesii. The sequence continues at coordinate 32,857,663 of NC_052638.1, forward strand.
GATCCTGCAAAGGAATTTATGTGCATGTGCCCCTGCACCATCAGCAGCTCCACTGACTGGCATGGGGATCGGCTTACTCTGGCTCCACATGCAGCCCTGGGGTTGTAGATTGTAAACTCTTTGCTGCAGAGACCTTGGGTAAAATTTTCAAAAGCACCGAATTAATTTAGGAGCCTAAGTCTCATTTTAAAAAGTGACTTAGGACCAGATTTTTAAAGGTATTTAGGTGCCTAAATATGCAGCTAGGCACAGAATGGGATTTTCAAAAATGCCTAGGACCCAAGGCATTTAAGCACCTAACTCCCACTAGGAACCTATCTTCATCTTTAAGTACCTAAATACCTTTATAATATGGCCCTGAATGCCTAAGCTACCTTTGAAAATGGGACTTAGGCTCCTAAGTCAGTAGAAGTTTTTGAAAATTATATTCTAGGCCTTTCTATTTGTCCCAGTAAGTGTCTAGCACACCATTTGGTGATGCAAAACTATAAAATAATATGACTACAACAAGTCTTTTTGAATTCAAATCATCAGTGCAAAATACAAATCAAAATGAGGGTTCTTCACAGCACAGTAGATGAACGATGGGGTTACCCTGACCTTGTTTTTTTCTTTCTTTTTCTTTCAGTAGTTCCTAGTAAACTCTTTTTTTTTTTAGTGGTTGCACTCCCATCATCACCACAAGCGAGGTCAGTGAACATTGCCTTACATGACAGCATTTGCCTTTTGATGCTGTTACAAACAAGTTGGCACTAATTCCACCACTGGGGTAATTCCACCAAAGCCGATAGAATTACACCAGGGAGAAATATGGCCCTGTCTATTTGAATAAATAGTTAACTCTCCTCCGCTTGACGAAGTGATTATTGAAAAGTTTGTCTCCACATAGAAATGCAAATGAGAGCCGAAGAACACGTTAATGTTCATCTTTCAAACTAAGTACGTAGACAAATGCTAGTCATTAGAAACATTTCCGTGCATTTATATTAGGCTGTCCTCTAAAAGACTTTTCAGACAAATATGTCATCAAGATATTCAAAACCATGTAATCTTATCCAAAGTTTCATCTATCAACAGTACAGTTTTCATCTCTCGCAGCTGTGTGTCAGGCAGATTAGCCAGCTGATAGCAAATTGTGGGTGGGGGAGGGGATGACGGGAAAGAAGGGCTCTGTCATCCTCCTAACAAGAAATACAGCCGGGGAGACGAGATTGGTGTAGTGTTGGTTTTTCAAAAGCTTCCAAAGAGCCCTTCAGAAAAGCAGGGACATGGGAGATTTGCAAAGGGATAATGAGTGTTTGGTGCCTCACTGCCCTTTGAAAAATCTCCCGCCTGTAGACTGTGGCATGTTCTTAAAAACAACATACTGATTACAATTGTATATCTGGTGACTGTGGCATAATAATCTCCCTTCAACCTTAAAATGACTCAGATTAGCCCACCAGCCCTCTTCTGCATTCAGAGATCTAAGAGGAACCGGATTATTCCCAAACTGGAATATTCTGAACTCCAGTTACATCCCTCAAAGGGCAAATCCTTCCTCAAAGGGCTAATCCTGAGACATATTTCCTGCGAGGGGCAAGTGTATTGCCAGCAGGATCACTTAAAAAGAAAAGTTTACCTCAACACTTTTCATCAAGCAAATGTTGCTCTTTCAAGGGAAGAGATGAGTGGTGACATACAAGGGCTTCTGATAAAGATACAAAGAGATGGGACTAAAATATACAGTAAAGCGTGGTGAAATGATTCTCCAATTTAGAATTCAATATGCTGCAGTTGTTGTATACGAGACAATGCCAATGAATCCATGCATACAAATTTGTGCATAATCTCTTTGTTTATTCATTTTAAAATAGATTCTTTCAAGTGAATTTTAGCATTGGTGAAAAATATTGGCTTGACAGCACTGGCATATGAAACCAACATTTTCAGACAAAGGAAAGGGTGGACTTTCAAAGGCATGAACGATAGGCAGGGGGAAATGCCGAGGTGTTAGATACCTAGCTGCCATCTATGTCTTTGACAGTCTCTGCCTGGGTGCTTAAAGTTAGGCTCCTAAATTCAACATTTAGGAAGTAGTCTGATTTTCAGTGTTACTGAGCCGCCCCACCTCTCATTGGAACCAATGGCAGCTGAGCGTGCTCAGCATCTCTGAAAATCAGGCCATTTCTAATTAGGAGCCTATCTTTAGTCGCTTGGGTTTACCTTTTCTGGTCTGAAAGCCTCTCTCCACAGAACAGATAACTGCACAAGCCGTTGGACGGCCCAGCCAATTGGCCTCAACCCTGTTCTGTGGGTTCTGTTCCCTAGGCAAAATGTTGATTTGGCCCCATTTAATGCACCTTTAATCCTCCATGGCTCTGTTGTGATGGCAACAAAGGTATCATGGTGAATTCTGGGATGAGGACACCTGTCCAACATAGTTTCATTCTAGGTAGCCATCAAGGGATGGCAACTCCTAGTCATTACCATCATGGGTTAGATTTGTACCTGTTGCTGGAGGAGGGATAGCTCAGGGGGTTGAGCATTGGCCTGCTAAACCCAGCATTGTGAGTTTAATCCTTGAGGGGGGCCATTTAGAGATCTGGGGATTGGGCCTGCTTTGAGCAGGGGGTTGGACTAGATGACCTCCTGAGGTCCCTTCCAACCCTGATATTCTATGAAGTAAAAAAAGTTTGCTATCTTGTCAGCAGCCCCCCTGAGCTGGTCTACTTCCCCCATTTCATATCCCATAAATCCTTCTTACAGGAGCCCAATGATTAGCCTGTCCTCAAAATCCTCTTCCTCTTGAACATTTGCATTGGCCTAAAGCTTGGCTCAAAAAATCAGAGCCTAGGAATGATAATTTTTACTGCCCATTTTTGAGGGGAGGGTGGGGAGAATTAATTGTTTTTTTATAAGAGCTGAATCCAGGCCCCACTGAACTCAGGGGCAGAACTCCTACTGATTCCAGTGAGAGAAGCAGTCAGGGCCTGAGCTCCCAGGAATCCCACCATTTTGGAGACTTCTGTTTTTTACACTCTTTATGTTTAAACTCAAAAGTAATTTTTTAAAGCCCAGAATTTGCAGGTCTCTAGCTCCTCACTTAGAAAAGTGCCTTTTGAAGTGAAAGAAAAGAAGAGGGAGGCTGATTTTGAAGAAGCAACACATTGTTTCAGGGGTTGTGGGTTCCTTTATTTTGCAGAGGAGTCCAGTCTGTAGGCTCAGTGCACATGCCTGGAGCCTGACTGCCAGCCAAGATCTGCCAGGTCAAAAAACACACCCCCCCAAAAAAAACCCAAAACCAAAAACAAACACTTTTTGAAAAGTGCCCAGAGCTTGTATTTACCATTGCACCCTATTAGGAAATAATCCATGTTTTCAAATGAGCCTGCATGCCCAAATATTTATTTACCAGTTAGAGCATAATGGCTCCAAAACAGCTGTTCCGGTCTTTTGGGTACAACGTGTAAGTTACATTGCAAACTATATAGAATTTGTGTACCAAATGATGTATTTACCCGGATAATTTAAATAATAGGCCCTTGTAAAAGCCTGTTTAAATGAGGGCTGGATTGACTCCCTCCCCTAGACCCTCCATGCATGGAATGGGGGTGCAATGCAGTGATTTCCCCAGACAGCTCTCTGTGAATAGAGGGCAGCGGGCAGGCCCAAGCTGATATTACACTTCCATGGCTCCTCTACATCCACAGCAGGGAGTCCTCCCTGCTAAGGCAATGAGGTGTCTCAGGGTCAGCCAAGGATCAGGAGAGGTAAGGACACAAAGCTGACACGTAGAGATATATGACTGCCATGCAAGGGGCCCTGGCCGCTTGTGGATACTGGGGGAGCTGCAGGGATCCTGAGCTGGCCCCTGGCCCATTCCCCAGTAGGAAAAATCCAATTCAAGAGGAAACTCTTTGACATCCCCTCATACTGCCATAGGTTGCCCCGCAGGAGAGAGCAATGGCGTTCTGTGTGTTTCCCTAAAGAGAGTGGAACAGCTTTGAGAGAGTCTGACAGCCCTCCATGGAAAGATTTTTCTTTTAGTGCAACCAAATACCACCAAGGGCCATATATGGCATTGCCCTTAGTCTGCATGCACATGTCCTGACACCGGACCACAGTTTGTAAGGGACATAATCAAAATCTGTGCAGCTCACAGCCAGGGCTGATATTTCCTCTTTCACTCATATCGTCAGGCCTTTTTCTCACAATGGCTGGAGTCAAGGACGTGGTGTCTGTCTTATCTTTGAATTTCCTGGTTTTTGTCAGTGAGAGTGTCACAATGGCAATGTTATTAGCTCAGCTGTGCGGATAGCGACACAAAGATTTTGCTACTGCTCTCTGAGGCTTATTAGAAAAGGCTGCTTATACAATGTGATGTGATTGCTTGTACACCTTTCCCTGTGTTCTTCCTTCCCCTTTGATGATGTTATGATGAAGCTGCTTTCATAGGATCAGGGATCACAAAAGACTCTCTTGAAGTGAAGACATTTGCTCCCCTCTTCCCCCCGGTGACAGTTTCACTATATAAGCAGGGCTGTGCTGCCAGTGGAATTGCAATTTGCACATGGTAAGTGTAATCAAAACAAATTTAATTCTAACTCATTACAGACAGAGTTTTATTGCATAGGAGTTCACTGCTGGTCAGTTGCATCTATAGCTCAGATCAAAAACCGGGTCCTGTCTGTAATCAGAGAGTGCTGTAAATTGAGCGTCCCACACTATTACAAGCCGAGCTGCAGAGAGATAATGCAAGTTCAAATAGCTTCTTAGGCAGATCGAGCTCTTGATAACTGTGAATTGTCTGCTTCAGAGCGTTCCAGTGTTGCCAATAGGGAATCATCCACTCTTTCTCACTCTGCAAAGCTGACTCTGCTGCTGTAATGATAGAAGCTGTGGCCTGGAAAAGCTCCACATTGACTCAAAGGGGAATCAAGGCTGTCAGGCTGGATGGTTGAGGCTTAGAGAGGCTGTCCCTACAATATGGAGAACCTTCTTTCAGAAGGTGCCTCAGACCAACAGCAGCCACCTGAAGACTTGAAGGAAATTGGACACTCCAGATGGTGCAGCCCAGCGAGGGGAAGAAATGGAAGCTGTGGGGAAACATAAAACTGATTTCTCCAAAGACTTAGCGCGAGGAGGAAAGAAAGAGTTTCTGCCTCATGAGAGTCTGACAAGAAAGCCATTTGCCACTGAAATCTTAAAAAAATGTATTTAACAATTATTAACACAACAAGCTTTTAATATCTACTTCTCTAAACTGCTTGTGGGTTATTTGCTTTTCACCCACTAACCTACCCACTAATTTCCACAAAAAGACACAGGTCCGGCTTTTGTTACCAGAATTAGTTATTTTACTACCAGACAAAGATAAGCCAGAGTGGTTATCAAGAAAAATAAGGGGGAAAAAAGAATCTGGAAATCTTAGGCATTGTATTAAAACAACAGTTTTTAGGGTGTTTGATTACTATTCAACTGCGCACAGCTGCTGCTTCAGAAATAGGAAACATGCCAAGGGAAAGAGATTGGGAAAAAAAACAGAAGGGAAAAAAAAAAGGTTGTTTGCAGAATGAACTAGTTAACTCAACTTGAAAATTATTATGACTAACCCAGGATGGCAAGCTGATGATGGATACTTCAAGTGGCTTACCACTCACCCCTCACCCACTGACACAGACCCTTTGATTTCACTTATGTAACTTCATTAAAAAGATTTAGGCATATCTGTCACCATCTCCTTGATTATTTTTAATAAGCTACCTGACAATCATTGCTTTCATTTCTTCCTCTGCATTGCCCCAAGACACCCACAAACTGACGTCATGCTACCTGTTGGTTATTAAAAAGCCACCACTTTACTAATTTACTCAAATCCTCCAAACCCTCAAAAGACAAAACAAAAACAAAACAAAGAACTATAGAGTCTGCTGTTACCATTCAAAATGGTGATCAAGCCCAGGTCCTTAACAAACCTAAACCACTTTCTCAAGTAGGAATAAGCCATATGGGGTAGAAAGAACAACCCATGTGTTCCCACTGGAAATGTGGCCTTTTTATCTTTCAGCTTGTATTCATTAGTGGAAATTGCTAGTGGGCCAAGACCTTCTATCCTAAAGCTATCATTTATGGTTGAGTTATAAACTCCTGAAAGCAAAGTCTTATCTTGCAAATGCTAACAGACCTCTCGCTATGGGGTTGCTAGTAGGCTTGGCACAACTCTATTACTAAAAAGATGAATGAAAGATTGGTTCCTAGAATCTTTTCAGCTATAACCTGAGAAAAAAAGAGAGAAACGTCCATGGCCCCTAATAGATTGCTCTCTGAATACCACCGTTTGCATCTACCACATTGTAAAAAGATTTCCTATTGTGTGATTATTCCAGAAGGCCATGGTATAGAATATTAGGCTTGAGAAATCATTTATTGGGCCCTTATCTTGCATACCTAATTGAGATGTCGGGGGCACTGCATTTAAACTATAACTTGCAGACTAATTAAAGACAACGACTTGGTGCTTACATAGGGATTCCTGGTGAGCTTATGATGACCTGCCTGCATTGTAAAGGATAGATTAAAACTGACTGAATTATACCTTGTCTTTATTTTCCTAGTGATGTATGATTTCTTGGAGTAATCTTGCTTTATCCCCAAACCTATAAACCTTTGTTATTCAGGGTGACATAACCTACCGATGCCTCTTAGACCTTTTCACCTGGCTCCATGAAGGTCCTGTTTGTTAGAAGCCTTAAAGTTTATTTTTTTCCTGTTGTACCTTTTCCCCAAGTTGTCTTCAACTATCTATCTGACTAGCAGGATACCATCACCTTTCTAGAGAGAAAAGTGCAAATGAAGCAAATCATGTATTGTTCAGTTCATTTTTTGGCATATATGTCTTCTAACTGAAAATTCTAATGATTGTTTCCCAGGATGCATGTAATACAGAAGGTTATTTTATAAAATAATAGGCAATCAAATCTAGAATTACAAAATGAAAGCTAAAGTGGTGAGAGAAGATAGAAAATACGTTTGCATGGTCCTCATGAACTAAAATGCCGTGTCTTCACATGGCATTGGAACGCTACGGGCAGCCACTAAATAAAAGCAGGGGGAGTTTATTTGACAGTGTTATGAGGAGACAAACTGGAAACAAACATTTGACACTCAAGCACTGGAATGCTGTAAAAATTTAATTAGATGGATACATTAGTCATCCTTGCATTAAGGGGTTCATATAGGACGTACAAAAAGGCATACTACGGTACTAAAGAAATGTTTAAATCCTTCCTGTAAATACCATTTCCCTCATTATTGGGAAATGTGCTTTCAGTGGGACCATTGACCATGTCTTCGAATTTACTAAATATGGTTAGCAGGAGATTAACAGTATTTATTGGAGGGGTTTCTTGAACCAGACCAGGCTGCCCGTTTTATATGGAAGTTTCTGCAGCTGAGTTGCAGCCAAGTACGGTAGATGTGGCTGCTTGTTGGTTAGTATAGTTCATAATTACATGGCGTTTACAAGCAACCTGTTTCAGCAGTGCATGTGGGGAATAAAGATGTGTCCAACTGTGTGCTGGGCAAAATGTTTGACTCAAAACACAACAGTGTGTGAAACCACCATTGGGTCAGTTTTCACCTACATTCATAAACTATCAGTGAACATTATGAACTCCTGAACCAGCCAAAGAAAAACTTATTGCTCTGCCTGGGTAGCCACACACATTTTCAGAGGGTTGTCCAGTATGTTTTGTGTTGGAACAGGTCACATGGTTCCATCAGAGTCTCCATTATCCTTTATTGGCTGAGCCTACATCAGGTGACCGAGGTCAGCTCAGCAGCAGCTGTTTTCATTCAGAAAGAGATGAGCTCTCTGCTGCAACTGGAAAATTCCACAAACAAATAGTTTCTCCTAGCTCCTGCCTCTGTGTGGCTGAATCTGGATGGCAGCTGACCAAGATATTATCAATTTCTGTAATGCCCTAGCTGTTTGGTGTCCTCTTATTTCTAACTTTTGTTTCAGTCTGTGCATTTATAGCTCAAAGTTTATAAGGGAAAATTCATTTTTCTGTGATCAGACAAGAGAGTTGGCCCCCTTTCTACATCCGGTGAACCAGCAAACCCATTTAATCTAAATCTTGCTCTGGGAAGAGCCCCGGGTATTTTGTCTCTGTGAAATACCACAAAATAAAATGAAAAAGGACATAAACAACACAAAATGAACAACTCGCCCTGCAGCGATGATGCCTGTCTTTCAGGGCTGGACCCAGCTGCCCTCCCAGGGTGACTGGGCCAAACATGAGCAGCACAGAGCCCCATGGACCAGGTCACAACACCCATAGCTCTGCAACCCTTCCCCCAGGGTCTCCCACCCCCTGAGGGCAGTAACCAATTCCCTCCCCCGCCCCCGTGGGCAGCCCCAGCAAGGAAGCAATATATATAAGGGGGATATAGGCAGGGCCCCTGGGACTAATGGGTGGTGTTGAGCTCAATACGGGAGATGGTGGGGAGGGAAGGGGTTTTGGAGCTAATGGGGGCTTGGAGGTGTAAAGTTCAATGGGAGAGGGGAAATATATAAGGGGGGATGGGGATGCTTGGGGAGGGATCCCTAGGGATATAGAGGGGGCATCTGGGGCCTAGGGTGTTCTATGGGGTTTGTGTCACTGAGTGGGGATGGAGCAGTGGGGTTTATTTGCTGGCTGCAGTACTAGACAAATTTCAGAGGGGAACCCTAAGGAGCTGTATTTTAGAATGGCTAACTAATCTGGGGGCAAGGAGTGTCTCGAGGCCTGGAATAATGAATGATGCTTAATAAAATGATGCTAAACTGGACTTAATACACTGTTTTTATTTGTTTGTAGGCATTTGAGGTATTTTATTAATGTAAATGTAATAAAAAGAAATAAAACAAAATGTTTAAGGACTAAATTCCCCCCAAAATAAAATTAAAAGTTATAACAAAGAAAATGAATTTCACAGGGCTCTAGCTATGGGTTCGACCATGCGAAAAAACAGGTTAATCTGGGGCCCAATCCAAAGCCCATTGAAACCAATGGGAGTCACTGGAGTAGACCCTTGAGCCTGATCTCTTTTTGAACTTCTGGGCCAGCAAACCAGTTACAAAATAAATAATTTGCAACTCCATTTCCAGCCAAATGTGGAAGGATCTGTTCACTTCTAATATCTCTGCCACACTTACACAACACTATGGTCTTTGGGCTCCTTCTACCTCACAGAACTACTATGGCTTGGCTCAGAAGAATCTGAAGGGTTCGCAGTGGGTTCTTTTCAGAGTACTATGCGAGGAAGGAGTTCAGATGACTTTCCCAATCTTTTTCTTAACTTGATTGTTATTAATTCTTATTAATAATTGTAGCACCTAGAAGCCCTAGTCATGGACCAGGACCCCATTATGCTAGATACTATATGGCCACAGAACAAAAAGACGGGCCTGCCCCGAAAGAGCTCCCTCTCTATGGCAAACATGAGAGCATTTCAATGTATGTCTCTTTAAACAATGCACATTTAGCAATAAATAAGCCAGGTAATATTTTAATACAAATATTTCATCTATTTTTATTTTAAATAAAATTTCAGAGGCATGTGAATGTAAAAGTAGTTGTACAGATAGGCTACAGGGTAGGAAAAGAACGAAATACATAATATTATTGAATCATGCATCAATGAATATTTTGCCTCTGTCAGTGTCTTCTGATGAAGTCATTGCCTTTGTTCGTGACTGTACATGAAATAAGAAGATCAATTCATTTTCCAGACTCCAACAGATTTGCACAAAGTCCATTAGTGTCTGTAACCATCTACAAGCATGTAAATGAGGAAGGCTCATAACTTTTGAGAAAGTGAATCCTGACATTAGAAAATTACATATGTGAACGCTGTATCATTTCTCTTCATACATCAACACCCTGTCATTTGTCTGCATATCTCACTTCCTTTTGCAGACTATTCCAGATTAGAATAGGCATCACTTTTAGTGGAATGAGTCATATAGGAAGATAAACAAAAAGTCTATCTGTGAACTGGGACAGCATGTAATCCAATGCAGAGCACCTTCTGCTTTTACTTGGAACATTCACATACATCAGAAATTCTCATTCAGATTGGCTGGTCACCTTAGCTTTTAGTATCTTTGAACTATCACGGTCTGGCCAGAACTTTGTGGGCAATCCCCACAAATAGGAAACAATTACATGATGAAAGCTAATGTGACATGGAAAGGCTTTGTTTGCGTCCTGAATGTTTGAACGGCTTTGGATTGCCAATAATGTCACATTTAGAAAATGGGGCCTACACTAAGTTTAGTTATAGCTTGCATACACTTAGGAAACATTTTATACAAAATTATGCTTCTGGAAAGAGGAACAGGGATCTGTGACTTTCTACCTTTTCACAGCAATGCGGTTTTGGGCTTTGGAGACATTTTATCATGGGGTCAGTTGTTATATATCTGCTGGTAGGTGGATCTAATATACTTTGTATGGTTCTAGGCACCTCAAAACCAGAAACACCCCAGCAACTTTGAGGGAAGGTAAAAAAGAAAAGAAGATGGTTAAGTGTGTAGATGGATGCATAAACTGCCCAAATGACAAACTAAGGTTAGGGTTAGAACTGCATGCAAATATACACAAAAGAGGGAGAGGCATTGTTCAGAGTCATCCAAGAAATTAGAATATTAGAACTAAGAATATTAGGATAAAATTAATCTAAGGAATATTTTAGTGAAGCATCAGGGAAATTTCCTAGTAGTAAGGAATAATACTTCGCTGAATATTCTCCAAAGGGAAGTGATGAAAATGCCATTACATGGATCATTTAAAACGGGACTGGACAAAGCATCCAGCAACATGTTGCTGTGAACAATACCATACTGGCAGAAGAATTGACAAAATGAGCTAACAGGTCTCTGACATCTCTAATTCTATGGAGCTGGCAAGCCAGTCTCACAAACATGCTCAGTATCCGTTATCTCAAAGGGTACAATAGGCCGCGCCACTAGTAGGGACCATAATAAAGTTTAGAAAAGCATAAAATAGTTGGTCTTGTCATGGAGACAAGAAATTGAGTTCACACAGTGCACACTGAATATTAAACCATATCAGCATCAGCAGCCAAGGATGTAGCATAGTGGACCAGACAAGGTATAAGATACAAGCTTTCACCATCATAAAGTTGGCAAGGACTTTGTAAAATCATTCAGTTACTGTTTAGTTAACAGAGAAATTTGATTCAGTATTTTAAATGAAGGATGCAAAGCACTGTAAAGGCTTGAAATAAGAACACTGCAATCACACTTGCAGAGGAATGCTGCAATTTTTTGTTAGCAAAGCTTTCAACTCATCCATGACTGGCCAGTGCACATGGTCTTATGCAGGTCCTCTTTCCCAAGAATCATGTATGACTTGGACAGAGCCAGAAAGAATTGGGTTCACACTGCTTCTAGCTGGCAGACAAGTGGGCAATTCTAGAACTTGTGAGAGGCACAAAGTGACCATGCCAGAGCCTGAAATCCTCTGTTTAGCCACTGAAGGAGTACAACGCAGGCAGTGGCAATGTAGACTTCCCCACACAGGTCCAATCAATGTGCATCAGGCTTGTTCAGGAGGGACCACCTCTAGTGGTGGAAAGGTATTTCAGTTTTCATGCCCATTCATTTTTTGTTGCTCCCCTGCTCAGAGTTCTAACAAGGGTGCCAAACAGGTCAGATGTTTTGTGCTGGGGACACTTGTCCATGAGGAATTGGACTGAGACCCACTAACTCATTTCAGCTCTGAACGGCCACTATTTTTGGTCACTAGGCTGGATTAAAACCAAATCTCCTAGAGATAAAAAGTTCTAGGTCCCTTCACTAGTCTCTGGAGCCAATACAACAATCTCAATACAACCCTCAAATCAACCGTTTTGTTATGTTTTAATCACGCAACAGTGCAGTTGTAAGAATGATAAAATGCAAGCCTGGAACCAAAATACAGTACTGCAAACCTATAGGTATAGGGTAAATTTTTCAGACGTGCGTAAGTTACTCAGGAGCCTAAGTCCCATTTTCAAAAGTCCAATAGCTGCTTTTGAAAATTATACCCAAGTCTTTAATTTCCTATCTTAGGCAATCATGGCCATACAAAAGACAGAAAGATGATGGGTAAAATTTTCATAAGTTAATGAGATTCATGTTCCTAAATCACTTATGCCCTCAAAGTTATGTAGGCATCTAACTCCCATTGAAATAGTTGATCACATTGATGTGGGCCTGAGACACTTCTGAAAATTCTTCTCAATGTCTACAGGCACCCATATAGCACCTTTGCACTTTGCTAAAAATTTATTGATGATTCTCATTCTGTATGATCACTCAGAAGTTTGAAACTGTGATAGTAACATTAGTTAAACCCAGAGCCACCTTAATAATTAATGTAAAGGTCAAAAATAAATCATGACTGAACTGAAGCAGAAAAGAAAAAACATAAGCTAACACATTAGGCTAAAGTAGTTCCATCTAATTGGAATCCAGTTTCCAAATGAATTCTGGAAGAGCAGAAAGTTGCATTCAGGGCCTCTTCGTGAAATTCAATAGCTGGTTTGGTTAATTACTCGAAAAGACAATGTTGAGAATGCTTCTTTCTTGGTGAGAATTGTCCAGTATTTGAGCTGGTGCATTCACCTCTCGTTGGAACAAATAGAAATTGTGTTTGCAAATAAGGACAAGTAGGGACTCTTGTAAAAGTTACGGCATTCAAACTTTCCATAAAAAGGGAGTCATTGGACTGAGAAGGAACATTAGCTGGCAGTATTACTAGAGCCATGTTTCAAAGCCAGATCTGAAGCCACGCTTGTTTAATGCAGAGACATTAATCACCAAAACGAGAGTCTCATAAACAAAGTAATCCAAACCAGTAATCCAGAACCAGTCCTTCTCCCTTGCTGAGCATTAATCAGTACACAACTTGGGAAAAGCAGGCCTGATCCTGAGCTGCTGTAAATTGGCCCAGCTCCATTGGCTGATGATCTAACCCATGCTCTTGTTGCTCTGCAGATGAATCTATTTCTACTGAAAGCTTAAAAGTACGCAAAAATAAAAGTTGTCAAGGAGACAGAATAGAATAAGTAGCAGCAAAGGCAGCAGAATAAAATTTTATCTGTCCAGTTGCGGGAGCAGCAGAATAAATGGATATATTATAGGACTGTCATCCCGAAAAAGCCAGTCAATGTTATCAAGACCAAGTCAATCGGTATCTGCTTGAATGATGAAAAATCTCTCGGTCCAAAGGGAAACATCCTTCAGTCTGTTGAAAAGAAGTGAGGAAGGGCTGCTCTAACCACTTTTGCCAAGCATTCCTGATTTGTACCTGAACCTTTCCCCATCAGATGGCATTTACCACAGCTTCATATTTTCTGCTGCAGTAGCATCATTTCCCTATGAAAAGCCTGAGCCACTCTGGACAGCCAGTGTTGACTGCTACAGTCTCAATAAAATGAATAATTAAATATCTCCCATTCAGGCTTATTGTTTGAAAGATGAGAGAGAGAAATAAGCTACAAATAGAGATGCTGCTAATGCAGCTAATGTTCCAAAGCTCCAGTCCAGTTTTCCTCATAAGCAACAACTAGGGGTGGATTCCAATACTGCAATTACTGTGCTATATAAGCAACATTTCAGTGCCGTATCTGTAAGTTTGTGGGAATCCATCTGAAATAGTTCCCTTCATTCCTCCCTGCGTAAAATAGTTGTCTATTTCCAAGTCAATTTAATAGCCTAGTCTGCAAACAATCTCTCTCTCTCTTATTGCTGTTCTACCCTTGTCTCTCCTCCTTGGCATGTTGCCGGGATTTTTTCCCCCTAGCAGCAGCTGTGCACACTTGAATAGTAAATCAAACACCCTAAAAACTGTTGTTCTAAAAATCTTTTCAGAGATTTCTCTCCTCTATTTCTGGTCTCTTTTCTCACTAATAATCATGGCAATTGGCAATTTTTTTCTTAACTGGTACTAAACTAATTTTGTGTTGCAAACAACTCAGCTCGACATTTCACAGCATCTAGCAATAGTAAGGACCCTTAAGTTCTTCAAGCCCATCTCCCTGCTGATGTCATCGATTGTGCACTTGCTAGTATTGTGCCCAGTCTAGCTTTCAATGTGCTCCAAGAAATGGTGCTTCCATCACTTCTCCTAGGAGACTATTTCACTAAGGGGAGTGATTGGATAATGGCCTAGATCCCCACCTGATGTAAATCAGCATTGCTGTATTAACTTCAGGGGCGCTTGATTGATTTATACCAGCTGACCCAAAAGCCTTAAATGTCAATCACTTTACATTTTCAAGACTATTTTCACTCTAAAAAGACCTAGAGAGTTATTTAAAAAAAAATTGGAAATGAAACCTCAGTATACCACAAAATTGTGGCCATGTCTCTTAGAAGGGAATGCATTGTTATTCCACTCCATTATAAATGTTCAATGATGACATACACCGCTGACCCATGAATCAGAGTGGACACATGTTTATTTTGATTTTTATCTATTATGGTTTTCAGAAAGCTCAAAGTTGGGTAAGATGGACTTAGTGACTGAGAAGTCAGTTTTCTGTCCATTTACCTAGCTGCTTGTTTGTTTGTGGATCTTGCAACTATTGAATGAAAATTAAACCTGTCACACTCACTCTCACTGTCTGTTTTCAAAGTAGCCAACTCAGGCAAAAAATGTTGTTCTAATGTTGCCCCTTTTTGATTTTCATGAGACAAAAAGTCCACAGATATTGTCTTCCTATAGTCAGTCTGGGAAAGTGATGTGATTGGGTAGTTTTGGCTGTGAAAGGACAATGTATTCTTTATTACAAAGAAAACCACAGTTTGAAAACTAGGAAAAACTCTGATTCATCAGCATGACTCATACACACAGTATATAGCCTGTAATCCCCTTCAGCAAAGCTGTAAGACTAGAAACATGTACATACTTGCAAAGAGAACATATTTTCCCCAAAATGAATGCTCCTTATTAAGGGCCCTATCTTGCTCGCTTTGAAGTCAGTGAAAAAAAATCTCATGGGCTTTAATGGGAGCTGGACTGAGCTCAAAACACAGGAAGAAAGTCTACAGGTTCCATACAAAGACCCACAAAAATGACTCAAATCATCATCATGATAATATTATCATAGGATATGGGAAGTTTGATTTCTAAGAAGCCTTTTCGGGGCACTGGGAGGACACGTTACAATGGGTATAGTCTCATTATGACTAGCAAAGCTGGACCTTTCGGGAAATGAAGATGAGTAAGTCTTACATTTTAAGAGAGGTTTTTGACAGGTCCTCAACCCCGGCTGGTGTTTTTAAAGGTGGAGCATTTTCAGCATATCCTAGAAACTCTATTAAAATAACAATGAGCTGTGAAAACATGCCCTTATTTGAAGGGATGAAGTTAAAATGACTCTGTTAGGCTTATTGGGGCTAAAGAAACTTACATATCGAGGGACTGATTCCTCACTGTTACTCCATCTCCAGCTTTACACTAATATAGCCGATTTCAACAGAATGATACAAGCGTAAAACTGGAGTGACATAGTGCAGAATCAGACTCACAATGTTAGCCCTTTCCACAGAAAATATCTCTGCGGCTGCAGACAAGAGGGCCTTTGCATCCATATTCAACTTGAATTCTTTTCAATGGTGCAGTAGAATAGATAGTGTAGCAACCTGCATAGAAGTTGGAGGGAGGAGCACTGGTTGCAGGAGGGAAGAATTTGGAGGCAGCACCAGGAAGTCAGTCTGTGGGCACTTGGCTAAAATGGCCATGGCAGTTGCAGCATCTCTTTTAATAAAGAGTCAATATAGTTTTACAAGCATGGATTCCTTTCCTGTTGTTACCCAGCATGTGGTACATGAAACAGACTGTACATCTCCCAGTGTCCCATTTTTAGGATTTATGCTATGACTCTGATCAGGTAAGATGCTGACTCTCCTCCACTCCCACTGATTTCAGCTCTCTTCCAAATATGGGAGCAAAGGGATGAACAAGAGTTGAAGCTGCTCAGCACCTCACAGGATCAGGCCTTTGTGGGGAATTGCATGTCCATATCTCCACACACAGAAATAAATGTATGTAGCAATTAAAGCCAAGATTTTAAAAAATGTGAGTTTAAAGTTAGATTCCTAAGTCTATATTTAGGCTCTTAAATGAGTGGCTTGGTTTTCAGAAGTGCTGAGTACCCAGCAGCTCCCACTGAAGCCGATGTGAACTCGACACTTTTGAAAATCAGGCAACGACATAGTAGTCTAGCTTTGGGCTTCTGTTTTTGAAAATCTTGTCCGAGGCTCCCATCCTGCAAGGAGCTCAGCTCCTTCTGTGAGATGCTGAGTGTTCTCAACTCCTATAACATTCATTGGGAACTAACAGCAGTCAGCAACTTGCACGGAACACTCACCGGCTAGTAGGATCTGGACCTATCCTCCTTTAAACCTAGTTGTGAGCCTTCTGATATCGTTACATCACACTACAGTAGTGACCAAAGGCCCCGGTCAGTATCAGGGCCCCATTCTGCAAGCTGCTCTAAAAACACCCTGTTTTTATGAATATGAATATATGGTCCCTGCCCCAAAGAGGCTACAGTCATATGCCCCACTCCTGTAATTGGACCTTTGCACTTGTGTACATCTGATTGTAGGCTGAAGGCCTCAGTTTACCATCTACATCTTACAATTTTACCCCTTTACGTGCATCATAATGATCAGATGCAGCATTAGTTTTCCAGGCACTATCATCTAAACATTGCTGAGTGGTTAATGACTGTATTTAGAGAGGATTTATTTCTGAATTTCTATTAGTAACTAACTGAAAGGTTGATTGTCTCCCCGTGTTCCACACCCTTTGATATGGAAATAACATTATTTAATGCTTGATATAACTGATGCCATTTTACTGATATCATAGCAGGTGCTGAAATGATGATTAATAGAACTAAAGAAGCCAGGGACACAACTTGCTTGTAGAATACACTGTGCACTTCCCCCCTCCCTCCATGAGATACAAGTTTCCAATTTCAGAGAGCTCCTGAGTTTTCTGTGCAAGTTTATATCTAGACTAAATGATTGGACCTCTAACAGAAAACTTGCCAGCCAATCAGAAAGCTGTTTATCAATATAAAAAGGCATAATACAAGAGACATCCATGGTGGGAACTGGCTTAGATTCATAAAACAAAGAGCTGAATTGCCCACTAAAAACTCAAACAAAAACTGTATGGAGAGTTTTGACTACATTTGATCAGGAATTTTTCAATAAAACATTTTTCCATTGGAAAATACCAATTAGTTGAAACTGTTCATGGGTTGGTGGATCTGACAAAATTTCCCATTTTGAATTTAAAAAAACATTAGAAATCATCCAGATGTCCTGTTTTGACATGAAATTCCATTTTTCATTTCAAAATTTAAGTTTATTTTACTATCTATTATGTTTTTTTAAAAAGGGAAAAATCAAATCAAAATGTTTCAACCGACCGGCCCTTTTTTTCAGTTCACAAATATTAAGGTTTCAAACTTTCATCCTGATTTGAGATGGGAAAGTTTTTGAAGTTGCAAAAATTCTTGCAGGATGGGAATGCTGCTTCCCACCCATTTTTAGTCTTAATTTCTTTTTACCATTATTGATAGTCACCAAGCCTGCACTTACTGGTGCCACTGGAACTGTGATGAAATACTGTGAGGAAGGTTCTGATGGTCTTGAGCTCAAAGTACCAGCAATCTTATGAGACAGCCTGCTCCTCCAGAGCACAAAGCAGCTATACCACAGCAGATAATCCAGCTCTCTCAGTTATTGTTGCTGTGTTGAAAGTCTTCTCTCTGTCCTGAAGTCTCTTCGAAGTCCTTGTTTTAGTGTAAAATTCCTGGATGTAGAAGCTTCAAATTCCGCCCCCTGAGCACATCAATGCCACTCCTGGATAGATTGCTGTTATTTGGCACGAAACGCTAACTGCTCTCTCTAAATTGTAATTTAGTTACACGGTTCTCTCTCATAAATTCACAGTTCTCTCTCCTTCTTCATACACCATTGACTGACCTGGCTTTGGTCAGCAAAAGTGATGTACTTTATTGGGGGAAAAAAATTGGGACATTTTAAAGTCCATTGTAATACACTAGAACAGGAGAGACTTTTGGAAGGATACAGTGAAAAAAGAATCAATTATTTTGCATATATATAAATAGGGACAGAAGTAATACCCCTGTATGGGACTGAGTGCACAAACACAGATTAATGTTTGTGCAAATCTCCACGTGCAAACTTGTACAGAATACTTTGAAAAATTGGCCTTTTATATTGCCTGGAGGTGACAGCTGTATGTTCACCTCGGTAACTGATCAAATATTTGTATGCAGGATTCCTGCCACAGCATAGGTTCACTTTATGTTAATTTTATGTTTGTCCAGATAACACAGTTAAACAGGACTGATTTCTTAAACTTTTACTGCATTGCTTCCAGAGCCTGTGGGAAGAAGGGGGGCTGGATTAGGATGAGGGAAGTAGTGTGGGGTTGAAAGTCTGAGTATATTAATCTCAATGGGAATTTTGCCATTTATTTCAATGGGGATAGGATTTCACCCAGCACTTTTTTCCTTCCTGACAAGTGCTTTGGAGTGATTGAGATGTGAATCTAGCTGCCCTGCATCTGGAGCTCCAAATGCAGGACTAGTCTAGAGGCTCTGAATGTGTATTGGCTTCACTATTACAGAGGCCAAGTATGTTGGGGCACTATGAGCACTAAGTCAGTTCATTATCATTTTGCTGCTACTGCTTCCGTTGACAGCTTGAGGCACAAATTCAGGGCTGTGATACCTGGAGAGTGTTATGACTGGCCTCTGTCAACAAGAGTGAAAAGCACTGATCTGTAGCTTTATTGGACTCTCAGCAGCATAATTCTGCAACCAGCAGTTCTAGTTTTCATATTATTACTTTATGCAATTCTTCTTGTGGAAATGAATATATGCAGAGGATATAAAAGCGTGCCAATGTCATTATTTGCTATCAGTTTCCATTTCCCATTTAGCCATTTAGAACAATTTCTCATTCTGATGGGAAAAAAAAATCAGTATTTTCCACCATTCCCTTTCCAGAGTTTTTCACTATATTACAGCAGAGTAAATGCTCCATGTGCTTGTGCTCTTAATTATTCCAGTAAGCTTTTGAATATGTTCTAGTAGAAAATTTGTTGCAGATGGAGGGAATTCTGCCTTCTTTTCTCAGTGGGCTAGATTGTGCCACAAGGACACAACTCAATGTAAAGAGTGGCCTATCCCAGGAAAGGACAGCCACAATACGGTCCCTGATCCTGCCCTTCTCCACAGCAGTAGTAAAAACTCCATCCCTGCGTTGGCTCCGCTGTGCTGGCTGGTGCATTGGCTTGACTTCGCCCTCTCCCCCACCCACTTGCTGCAGGCAAAGCAAGCAGGCACACAGATGTCTGAGTAGCCCCAACCCAGGATTCTTACTCCCTCCTCTCTAAGCCATGATCTAGCCAGATGTGTGTGTCTCTGTGATGCTGGATTCCCATTCAAGTTCATGGGGATTATGCACATAAATCTCTGCACACTGAGATGAGAAAATATTCTACACAACAGGGAAGGAAAGGTTTCAGAATGTAGTACGAAAACAATGAATATTTAAGGAAAAATACAAATAGCAGAGCAGCATAATGTGCGGTTAGAAAGGCCAAGTGCTAGTCATTATTCAATTTTGCTCGTCTTTCATCCAAACATGCATATGAAAGCCAGAAGCAAATAACATTTTTACAGGGCGGAGGGTTTTTATAATTAGGTTACATTAAAAAAAAATCTATAGAAAACGGAATGATCATATTGTACCTACATAGACTGAGAGCAATAAATTACCATACAGCCAAGTCAATCATTAATCCAGATCTAATGTATAACTTTGTGGCAAACAAAAGATAGACCTATTGTGAGTGAATTGTTTACAATAAAAGGTTACATATTAAAACAGTTATAATCATAACCTTCTGCAAACACCCCCTTCAAGAAGGAAAACACTGGTAATGTGGGTTGACTATGTACAATGGAAAGTGCCACATGTGACAAGACCAGTGTATAATCTCATATTATGGGAGGGGTTTGCTGCAGTGAAAAAAACCACACATGCACAAAATGTTTCACTGACAACAGAATGTTTTATTTAATCTGACCTAACAATTCATTTTAACCCCGGGAAGGTTAGGTCTGGTGACATCACGTTGAGCATCATTGCATTGAATCACAGGCATTAACAGTGAGCTCTAGAAAAGACTTGGCAGGATGAGAATGTCCGCATGTTTCAGATGACCAATTTGGGACAGCTGGCTGAGAATTTTACATCAGCTCTTGCTAGTGGAAATCCAGAGCCTCGCCCTAGATATACAAATTGAATGTGCTGCCTCTAGAAAAATGCCAAGATGGTTAAAAGAGCAAAACCAGGCACCCACATTGAGCTTGTCCCCTGAAGGCCTGAGAGTGCTTAGCCAAGGACGGTAAGTATCAGTATCTCCCCAGCACTTTACAGGTGTGGCAACTGCCACAGCCAGGCTAACTGGCTCCTCAAAAATAGCACATAGGAAATTTCTGGCAAAAAATCTAGACTCCACTGACTCCCAGTCATGTGCTTAAACAAACAAAACCTTTCTCCACATCTCAGCTGTTGAAGCCAAGAGGAAAACTGAAATGGAGAAATAATGAAGAGCCTTCTGAGCAGGAGCGGCTCCAGGCCCCAGCATGCCAAGCGCGTGCTTGGGGCGGCATGCCGCAGGGGGGTGCTCTGCCGGTCGCCGGGAGGGCGGCAGGCGGCTCCGGTGGACCTCCCACAGACGTGCCTGCGGAGGGTCCGCTGGTCCCACGGCTTCGGTGGAGCATCCGCAGACACGCCTGCGGGAGGTCCACTAGAGTCGCGGGACCAGCCGACCCTCCACAGGCACGTCTGCGGGAGGTCTACCGGAGCCGCGGGACCAGCAACCGGCAGAGCGCCCCCCGCGGTGTGCTGCTGTGCTTGGGGCAGCGAAATGGCTAGAGCCGCCCCTGCTTCTGAGTGACACAGTTACTTCTTCAGTAAAGTGTGATGACTGAGAAATGGAAAACATGCAAGTTTGGACCACACAAAACCAAATTTCTGAATACATCTGCACAACACCAACTCCATCACACATGCACATCACCCCGTCCTCTTTTCCTCTTCCCCAAAAAATTGTACTATGTGAGCACAAATTTCATGACATACACAAGTGCTAGGATACTCATGACACCTTCTCCAGTGGTACTTAGATGCCACAGTGATGGGTAAAAATTGAATACAATAGACAGAGAGATAGCTAGATGAGAGAACATGCTCAAAGCACAAGCTTCACAATATGCATGAGATACAAGCTCCAACACAAATTCCATATCATGCCTGCATAATGCAAGTTGCATGGCATATGCAAGCTCCTTAATGGATGTGTGAGCTGCAACTACAGCAAAATCTTCAATGTGTGTAATACAAATTCAACATGTTTGTAACATAATTCTTATGATGTGCACAGGCACAAAAATATGGCTAAGACCTAAGTTCCCTAAAACATGCAGAGCACAAATTTCACTATGCAGGAAGGGAACACAAATTCCATGATTTACACAACTTCCTTTACCCACTTTCCTTTAGTCAAAGACTGAAAGCCTCCATTGCCAAGTACTTCCGAGGAGTGACCATTGTGCCCATTGATTTGTCAAAGACATTGAGAAGGTAAAGACTGACCTGCTTCCTGTCATGAGGTGCTCAAAACTGTGCATCTCACACACAGTAAAAGTGCTCTCAGAGGAGCCTGGTTGGAGGTGCTCTCCTATTCCAGTCAGTAGGCAACCTCATACAGCTAGATATGGCGCATAGCCAGGCTATCACAAATACATTTCACCATAGTAACTAGAGCTGGAGTTTCTCTGGCTGTTGGTTATTGCTGTTTTGGACATTGGGCCTCTGAAGCCAGAAGGGCAATACTAAAGAGTGGACTAGAATGTACTGGTAAAGTGGTCAAATAATTTTTGACTAAACTGTTTTCTGGCAAAAAAATCGGTTTTGTTGAAATCAAGATGTTTTGCAAAACACATCTTGGTTTCTCAGGTACAGGCTTGAAATTTTGTGAAGGTGGGGACAGAGGAAGCCACCCTAGAATAGTCAGAGGATTAGGGCACTCATCTAGAATTTGAGAGACCAATATTCAAGTCCCTATTTTGAGGGACTGAGTGGAGATTTGAACCTGGGCCTCTTTACATCCTAGGTGAGTGCCCTGATAACCAGCTAGTCTCAGGCAGGTCTCACACTCTTGTTTTTTTCACACAACATTCAGAAGGTTTCTGTTTTGTTCCACATCACAATAAAAACAAATTTGAAAACCTCAATTTCTTTTTTTGTGTGTGAAACAGAATAGTTGTTTTCCAGCCAGCTGTAATCAGCATACATAGACTAGGAACATCATTGTACCTTGATCCCCTGTTGATAATATAGAAGGTCTTTCAAGACCTCATATATTGCAGGCAGTAGAGAAGGGATGTGAGTCAGAATCTCTCATCTCAGTTCCACTTGAATCACTTATTCCCTTAGTTTAGTGAAATCTAAGTAGCTGTTGCAGCTAAAAGTCCCAGGGTGCCTGTGTTCTTTAACATATAACTTAATTTCCAAAACAAATAATTGCAACTAAGATTCTAAGTGTCACCCTTCCCAAGAGACTCTGATGAATATGCAAAAATTCTAATGATCAGTCTGCACTGAAACTAACTATATTTATACTGTCAATAGGGCT
Source organism: Mauremys reevesii (assembly GCF_016161935.1). Taxonomy (NCBI): domain Eukaryota; kingdom Metazoa; phylum Chordata; order Testudines; family Geoemydidae; genus Mauremys; species Mauremys reevesii. The sequence continues at coordinate 32,880,459 of NC_052638.1, forward strand.
TATATAGTTTCCCCCCTTGTCTATAGCTAAAAGAGGTCATCCATACACCTATCTTAGTGTAGACAGTCTGCTCTGACCTACCACCGAATGCCAGATCACATCCTTGTAACGTATCACAGATCACCTCTGCACAGAACTTCCAATCTGAACAGCTCAAAACTGAATATAGGATCATGGTACATCCCATGCTCTCTTTGGTGGCTGAATCTTTTCTTTTTCTGGCCCTTCTCCCTTTAGTTTTAACACTGACCTAGTTATTTATATGCAGCTTATGTGCTACAGTGTGAATCAGCTGTGAGTTCTTTTACTATGCACAGATTATACATCAGCTTGCAATGTGATGCCTGCAAAAATATTTATTCACAAGCCATTTTAACTAAAATGTGTCATTCTATAGTGATGCCATCAAAGCGGAGTATGGAAAATTTACTTTCTTAATTGCTTTGATATGCATATATACACCCATTCAAGAGAAAATGCAGTGCAGGGACATTTACAATGGCAACAACAATAATTTTTGTGTGTGAATTTAAAAGGCCTTCTAAAATGTGTCCTCCTGATTGCTCTTTATACTTAGATTATACCTTATATTCATGCAGAGTTACATAACTTGAGTTACATACATAATTGACACAGGCATTCCTTACTGTCTCATCAACATTGCTCCTCCTTGATGTAAAGGGACAACCTTCAGGCCACGTCCCATGGTCCTTGTGTTCTTGGCCTGTCTGCTGAGACGTACTTGTCTAATGCCATCTTTCCCTTTGTCGTATAGCTGTTCTCCACCTCTATGCCCTATTCAGCTACTTGGGGAGAAGAGGTGCTTTTGTTTCCAAACAACTAAAGAAAGTCCACTTGTATACCTGAAATATATGCCTTTAGGGAAACTTCTAGCTGCTCCTTGTGTCTGCTGCATTTAAACAAAGTAGATTCAAAACATACCTAGTAAAATAGTTTCGATTACTTCTGAGTCAGTTCACCTTGATTTAAACCAGTAGCTGAGAGGTTAAAGGACCCATTATACAAGTTCTGATTACCTCAATCATCCTGCCTATCCCTCACTTTTCCTTAAAAGGTGTACAAAGAAATTTGTAAAAGAACAGACTTTGAAAATCAATACAAACTATAACATGGAACTTCTTGTCAGGGCATACTGAGTAATATTGATTTTGTCTAAAAACTAAAGGATCCTGCTTATAAAGTCAAGCTGTTGCATTCTGAGCCATTTGGATTCTAGATCTGAGTACTTTAGGATTCTAAAAATCCTTGAGTTCTGGCCCTGTACTGATTTCCTAACTCCTTCCCCACCTTTCCTTTTTCAAATTTGAGGTCTAGACTGTGGGTTTACCAGTAAATCAGAGTTAAGTGCAGTTGCCCTGCCCCAAGAGTGGGCCAGGGACAGAAATGAGACTCAGAATGTCACCATCGTGGGGGGAATAAATTGGTATCAACCCTTTACCTGGAACCAGCTGTGCCCAATGGAGTATCGGGGGAGGGGGCAGGGTGAAAGCTCTGATCACTCCACTGCCTTGAATAATCCCCATCCATCTGCACAGGAGAGGGATCTCAGCCCACAGAAGGTGCTTTCCTCACTAAACTGTAACCCATGCCTGCAGATGAGCATAAGGTGTGCTTTCTTATTCCCCTGGCTGGGCATGTGGGGCATGCCACAATCCTGTTCTAAAAGTCCCCTGCAGACTGTAAGTTTGCTTTTGCCAAACATGAGCCCTTCTTGTACAACACAAAGCTTTCCCAGCAGAGAGAGCCTGGGCAGCATCTTCTTTCTGCATTGCCAACAATAACTGCTGAGAAAGGCTAGAATGGCGGGTGCCAGAATCTGGAATTAGATACAAGTTAATTACATTTCATTACTCAAGACTGGGTCATCAAATATCTGTTCAGGTTTTTACATTTATTGTTAGGGGGATGATGTACAGTTTGCAAGTAGAATTATTGTAAATTACCCTATTGATAACTCCAACCATTCCATTGTATGAAATCACTTTGCCAGCTTCCTTGTGGTCTGCTAAAATAAAGGTTCTTTAATTATGCTGAAGACACCAGTAAGACTGAAAATTGTCCGCTTTTAATAAGATGTCTCTCTGTTACTGGGTACTGGTGAATTGTTGGGCTATAATTAAATTAAAAGGATGCTGCAACATCTAAGAGGCCAAAGTCATAAACACAACTTTTTTTCTCTTAAAACCTATTACTGTAGATTAATAAACCACCAATCCCTTGGTTTCCAGAATATCTTGTTTGTAGGCAATGTAAAATATTAGAACACTTCTCCTATTTATTTAATTTGTCTTTTCCATATTTCTCATTTATTTAATTTTCAATCAACTTGCATAACATCTCTGTTATCAAGCCATGGAATCTGGAATCACTTTTTACTCTACCACACAGATGTGCTGTGAAGATTAATCAGCTAATGTTTTTGAAGCACTTTAAAAATGTACAGTGTTCTATATCTCCTAAATCATATTTTTTCTTCAACTCCCCATTGATATATATATAGACACCAGAAAAATGCTTGTCGCATTGTGTGTGCAAAAATGTGCATGCAACTGAATTTGCACATTTAATTACAGTAACTGTGTTTGTCATTGCTTGCACATCTTTGCATGAGTAATTTATTAGGCATGCTGTTTCCTGACAGTTTAGTCCATTGCTTGGCTCATAAAATATACTAAGAGGATTTCAAAATAATGTTTGGGTTTCAAAAAACCCAAACATATCCCAGTTGGAAGCAAAATACGGAGCAGGAGAAACAAGAAAAGCGCCTTCTCCACAGATCCTGACCCATTCTTGTTCCAATTCCTTTTATTGAAGCACTTGGCTTCTCCTAGCTCTCTCTCCTGCAGCCTCTTCCCCCCTAGAACACCCTTTCCTTTATGTTCCCTTCTCTCTGCTTTCACCTCCTTCTCTTCCAATTTTCCTGCCAAGGCTCCTGGCTCTCTTGTTTCACCTTCCCCCCTCCAGAAGTCACCTCCTTGTCCTGCAGCTTTTGGTTCTTCAACATCTCTTTGCCTATCCTTTCACCACTCTGGAGCTGAGACAGCAACTGTACGTTAAAAGCTCATAATTTAAAGGCATGGTGTGACAATCCCTAATTAAAACCCATACTGCTCCTTCACTGTATTTACATTATGCCAATGGTTAATAAGTCCATAAAGGGCCATTTTCCACAATGCTCATTATGCTTAGTGTCTACTGTCTTTGCTCTTATTCTCTGTGTGTGTGTATATATACACACACATATACATATATATATGTACACATGTACACACACACACACACACACGCAGAGTATGTGACAGTGTGTGTGTGTGTGTGTGTGTGTGTGTGTGTGTGTGTATGTATATATATACACACATCAGCGATACTCAGACTGAGGCTTGCCAGTAGCAATTGGCTCTTTAATGTGACTCCTGCGACTCTTCGCAGCACATGATATTAAAACACTGTGTGATTTAATTATTGACCAATCTAAGTTATTAACCAATCAGAATGCTTTGACTATGTTATTAACCAATTGTAGTTGATATAATAATACTTGGTCAGTCATTTTGCTGTGAGAATTTTATATATAGGAAGTGTGGTCATCATTTATTTAAGAAATGTATCACCCGATACTAAAGAAAAAAAGGAAAAAGATACGGACAGGCTCCAGCATGCCACCGTTGTTGAAATGTCACCTTTCAGATATGGATATTGATTTACAGTTTGGAGTCCAAGTATGCTGAACTTACAACCAGTAAAATTCTACTCAACATTTCTCAGTGAAGGAGAGGGCTAAGTCATGTTTAGTGTCATTTGTTGGAAGACGCTTTTGGTTCTTCATTGACAGCTATGCTTATTGCAAAGAGTGGGAAAAGGCAGAAAGAGAAAGTGGCCCTTCTTGGGACAGCCCTCTGAGCAGGGCAGAGTTGCCTGTTAAATTAAATCTGTGGCTTTGCTAGCCCGATCATACAGACTGCCCTGAAGCTGCCGCCTTAGAACTCTCACGACACCGAGCGATGACAATTCTTAGATTTTAAGGCCAGAAGGGATCATTAGATGATCCAGTCTTACCTCCAACATTAGGAAAGCTAGTGCAAGGCAATAGTCTCTGGGTGGCTTGTTGGCAACAGGAATTGAATCCAGGACCTGTCAAGCCAGAACAATGAGTCGCTACTACCTGAGCCAAAGGAAGCAGAATCAAGGTGAAGTGCTTACACAGCAGGTCAGTGCCAGAGCTGGGAATAGAACCCAATTGTTAATCTCTCAGTTAAGTGTTCTAGCCACTCAACCACATTGCCTCAAATACAACATTGTGCACCTTTTGGTATATTGTACCTTTCAGACTGAGCTCCCAAAGGGCAAATCATGAGAGAACATGCTATCAGGATGAACCCTAAACTGGTCCCCAGGGGATGGACAAGCCTTCTCCTCTTCCAGCTTCTCTGGGTTCCTCAGAGAGGCAGCAAGAACAATTTACATGGAATCAGCAGGAACTGGCGATCAGAGGACTAAATCCTGGCCCCATTGTAACCAATGGCAAAACTCCCATTGATTACAGTGGGACCAGGTTTTGGTGCAAAATTTTTAAGGGCACGTAGAGAGTGATCCTTACAAACTCTTTTTGTGGGTATAGGGAGGGGAGAGGAGAAAAGAAAATTAATGCAATGTAGGGTCCTAGACTCTGAAATGATGTACAACAGGAAGGGCAATTCTGCACAGATATTGAAGGATCCTGCATGTCTCCACAGCAAAGCATGTTTTTCTTTAAAGTTGTTATAGAATAAAGAGAAGGGATTTAGAGTATGCAAAAACCATTTAGGGAACCAGAGGTGGAACAATATTTTCTTCTTGTTAACTTTGTTGGCATGCAGATGGTCAGTCCTGGAGTCACCTTCTTGTGTTTTACTAATGAGGAAATTGTGGAATGCCAGGGGAGGTTTCTAGATGTTAGGAAACACAGGCCCAGAAATGACACCAACCCACATTTAATTTCAACAGTCAGTGGGGAAGCTGAGAGGGGGAAAGCCTGCAGGTGGCAAACTGAGCCTCTGCGTGCCACCCAAGAGTGTAATTTTTTCTTTATCTACTCATAGTCTTCCCCATCGGATGCGCTGACGAAGTGGGTATTAGCCCACGAAAGCTCATGCTCCAATACGTTTGTTAGTCTATAAGGTGCCACAGACCTCCTTGCTGCTTTTACAGATCCAGACTAAAACGGCTACCCCTCTGATACTTGATACAGTGGATGGTTATTATCCCTGTTTTACTGATGGGGGACTGAGGCACAGAGAGATTAAATGATTTGCTCTTTGTCACACAGGAAGTCTGCGGTGGACTCAGAAATTGAATTAATCTCTTTAGTCCCAGTCTACTGCCTTAACCATATTTCCTCTCAACTTCCACGCTGAAACACAGACAGCATGCCAAACCAGTTCACTCCATCCTTTTCCCCAGCTTGCGGGAGTGAAGAGGAGCCGTGGAGCCTATTTATAAAATCCCTATGAAAGAAATCCATCATTTTCATTCATCATACTTCCATTGCACCAAGCTAGATGTGGCCCATGGATACAGCTACTGATACCTATCCTATTAGGTGAATTCATAACCCACTCTTTGTAAATCAGGGATACATCATTCCATGCACAAATCAGGCCAAAACAATAGTAGGCCCTTCAATACACCTGGCATCTTTTGATCACGTCATAGTAACTCAGGAGAAAGGAGCAGATTTCACCATCTGGGATAGGATCAAAATTTGGAGACAGTTGGTCACGGTCTTTTTCTTGTGATCCCAGCTACTATTTTCTGAAATATTGGGCCTGCGGATCTCATTTCCGATCCAAAGCAAAGAGGTTATCCTTACAGTGTTATATTTAGGAACTTTAAACCTGTCATTTTGATTTGAAGAGGCTTTAACATTTCACTTTCCCTCCCTTCCTTTCTTTTTTTCCTGTCTGTGCTTTGCGGTGGTAAGTGTTCAATTGCATCCGTGGAAGGATGTGCAATCAAACTTGCAACGAGACAGTAGTCTCTGATTGTCATCAGCTGCAGCTCATTATTCTCTCAAGGATTCCTTGTGCCAATCGATGAGAAACAATGTGTAATCACTTGCAATTGATTGCAAATCAGTTTGCATAGACTGGCACGTGGAGTCCTTGACAGAATAATGAGTGATGCCTTTTGCCCATTTCTGGGCTTATGTGGCCTATATACCATCATTTGACAGCTCTTGCTGATTGAGATGCTAGGCATATTCTGCAGGACATATATAGCTTGTATCAGGACAAGACTGTGTTTACCAATACGTATATTTGGCATACAACTTTATGGCTAGTTATTACCTGTTGCCCACATATCGCTCCATGGTTGCCTGGCACGGATATATTTTCCTGGTACATACCAATCAGTGTAATGTTACAGTGACAAAATATGATAAAATTTTTTATAATTCTGGCTTACAAAACAGAGTGCAAAAGGAGTCAGTATACCAACAACCTAAAACGTTCTGTTTTTTCCCCACAACCTGGACAACAGCAGAGTTATGAAACATTTGAGTCAGAAGAGCATTCTGGGATAGTAATACAGGAAAGAGCAAGTGGTACCAACCTACTCGTTCCAAAGCCAAGTGTGCTCAATTAAATTTTGATACTTAAAATAGTCTTCTAACTCCTCTTTCTTCCATAGCTGTGTCTTAGCTTTGGATATGTTTGGGGCTGCAATGAATTCATTCCTAATACTGTACTTACACTAGGAGAACCAATATGATCTGACTTTTGGGCTGAAAAAAAATCCATGAAAAGATGCTCACGTAATATGTTATTTAGCTGAGCTGATAGTGGTTTAGGACCGGACTTTCAGCAAGGAGGGTCTTTTCATGTAGGAAAGAGAATAAAATTTGCTGAGTCCACTGAATATTTTGAATTCAGACAGTCATCTCTGTCGATAACTTTCTTTTATGTCTCTAAAAAATTATCAGTTGGAAACTGACACATCATTTGAATCTTACTTCAGAATCTGATCCATACTGGAGAGCTTTAAAATTGCATTAGGCCAAAATCAGACCTTAACAGAACTGCATCCCTTATACCAGGTATGACTTTGGCCTTATAAGTATGTGGATTCTCAGAGCCACAACCCTCACAGCTGGTGTCAATTGATGTACCTCCATTGAAGTCAAGAGTTAAGCTGATTTATAGCAACTGAGGTTCTAGCCCCAAATATCAGCGAGGTCAGGAGAAGAATTACTGAATGAAAAATATACAGCTAATAATTAAAGAAACTAGTTGCGTTTGTAAATCTTTCCCTAGGTGGTTCATTAATGATCATCAGAGTGGTAAAGTACAACTTTGTGAAGCTACAATGTAGTTGGAGATTGCTTTTCTATGAATATCACAGAACAGGTTTCATTGAAACATGTGAGCTGCCTGTAGCAGAACCTTTACAAACATTATTCCAGGGAAAATAAAATGAGCTCATTAATTCATTTCATGTTCCCTTTTTTCTTTGTTGACCAAAGCTGGCATACCAACTATGGAGACAAGTAGGCAGTTTTCTTTCTCGAGAGCATGATTTTCAGTTTATAAGCAGAAACAGAGCGAAACATTTTCTTAGGCTTTCTATTTTGTTTTGGTTATTAAAAGTAGATGACACCTGATGAGGAGCTGCTCCATTGATTTTAATGGACTTTGGATCAGCCCTGTATACTGTTTCCAAAGTGCATCTTGCTGGCTGAATTTAAACGTTCAGCTACAATCAGAGATACTATAGGACAAGGCCTGACTATTCAGAAGAGTTATACCATTTGTCTCTTATCACTTCATCAGCAAGAGACTAAGTAAGTAAGATTCATTGCTACAAATGGGATTCCTCATTGCAATGTGGCTTCATGGCTCCGAACATCAGCTGGTTTTCATTGCTCGTTGAGGTGCACATATAGAAACCATCTCCCTGGTGAGCCAGAGGCCTTGTCTTTCCATCTGCTTTCCAAAAAGATAACTTTTGGAATACAGTTCTGCACTCGAAGCTTGGAATTAACTGTACAGACGGAGATACATGGTGCACACAACTGCATAAAGCACTGGGCTGTTTGAGTTACGGGATTGTAAACCTGCCATAATTGGCAGAAGAGCAGTTATGAGATGATCTTGTCTGCGCTAGTGAAGAGGAGAGTGATTTATATCGTGTGTGTGTCTACTCAAGGCTTGGGCTGGACAGACAACTTTATATTGGCTTCGTTACATGTCTACAACTGGGACATCTCTAGCCAACCTCTTCATAAAGTGATAATAAACGACCTGAGGTGTTGATGGTACAGTGATATCTTTGCTGTGCCTACAAGTGCCTTTTGCATGAAGAGATGTGGCTTGGTATGAATTACGGGATGTCCTAGATTATTTTATTTACTTACACTGGGATCTTCTTGTAAAATTTTGCATGTTTCTCTATTGTGATTCAAAAATATCTGTTGGTTTATGGATGCAATGGGTATACATGTTCGGTGAACCACTTAGTGAAATATAATTACCCAGAGTCATATTAAGTGTTTTCTTCTCTGCTGTGCTCTGGTGGAAATATGCAATTATGGGTATATATATTGGGTGTTTGTCTTTTCTGGTGTAGGTCATACAACTAGAAATGGTTTGTTAATTGGACGGTTTCATGGTTAGCATCATAAAAAGGGAAAAGTATTTTTTTCTTGCTTTGACATTTGTTAAAGGTTTTTAAGCATTAAATAGTAAAACAAGACCTATAGACTTGGCAATAGATAAAATAATTCCCAGCCACTGTATAGAAATCTTCAAAGGGGTAAGGAGGATTTGTGTGTTCATTTTTATAGTAAACTATATGCTGGACTATCGTACCTTGAAAATTCCTTTCTTGTGTCTAATATTTTGTGCATTGTCTTCCCCAGCAAAAGTAAACAAAAGCTGAGGGTACTCTAAACCTTAGAGGATTTGGTCTAAATTTTCCAAATGTGGGAAGAGAGATTGGTCTTTACCCACATTAAAAATAAATATAATGTTAGAGATGGAGCAGAGAGAGACAATGTTCAGATCTGCAACTAGATTCAGTTTAGGATTGGGCTTGAGGGCAGGGCTGGATTAAGACCTTTAGAGGCCCATAATCACTGAAAAGATTATGGAGCCCCCCCATATGTAATTCAAAATAAAAACAATACTATACCGTAAAATAAAATTTTATTTTTTGAAATGACACAAAACGTACATGGACCATTGTAAAATGGGGGAAGAGTGTGTAGTGGAGTGCAAGGAAGTCTAACGAAGTTCTGATTTTTCCCATGATGACTACGTCTATGCTTTTTTTGAAATATCAAATATCAAATTTTCTCAAAAAAAATCTCATTTTTTTTGGTGCCCCCTGCTTTGCTGGTGCCCTAAGCATGTGCTCAGTCTGCCTATTGGGCAATCCAGCCCTGCTTGGGGGTCATGCTTCCAGCGAAATCAGAATTTCTTCTTGGGTTCAATGGCACTGAATTTTTATGAAATTTCATATCCTTGGCCAAAAACCCACAAGAGTCACCTTTTTCGTGAGCTTTCAAATAGATACAAAACGGAAGCAGAACATAGGCCTGGTCCAGTTCTGGAATAGATCCAGACCCAAAACAGGCAGTTTGGATTGAAGGTCTCAGATCCAAACAACCCTCTGAAGTTCAAAGCAATTTGAATTTCGGGGTGTGGTTTGGCTTGCTGCTATCCAATGCTAATAAATTAATTAAATAAAGAAAATATAGCGTGAAAAGTATGAGCGACATCAAATTTAGCACAGACCATGGAAATTCAGTAATGATGATTCTCTCGTTAAGCACCCTTAACTTGCTACAGCACACGTAGTTTTCTATCAGACAGTCTCACGTTACTGAGCAACATCATGTACTGTAACCCTTGGAAAACACAGATTACGGGAACACCTTTTAAAGGCCCAATCTTGCAAACACCTGCCAGTAATTTCACACAGATGAATAAAGTTATTCATGTGTGTGTAATTGTTTGTAGAATTGGTCCATAAATATGAAATATGCTTGTATAGAAATATGGATTATAAATAGTTAGATTATGTATGGAATAACTGTGTCTGGCCAACTCTCCTACAATTCTGTTATATATTTATAGAAGATTCCCTTACAGAAAAGTGTTATAGAATTCAATAGGGAAGAACAACATTTCTACAGAGCTCTATAGTAGGGACATCACTTTCTATTGCAGATTGCTTAGAGTAATTTCTATACAAACCAAATTAATTTCTGGTTTCATCTCTATTAAATCCTATGAAACTTTCCCACAAAGGATCAGCCTATGCTACATGCAGTGTGTTATGAAAATTAGTAAAAGTGAAATCAAGTAGTATTAGGTTGAGGTGTCATAAATCTTTTGTTTCTTTGCATAGCTCTGAAGTGTTTGGGCCTGATTCTCATTATACTGAAGTCTTGCTCTGGCAATGTAAAGGGGCCTTAATGTAAATGAGAATCGAGCCCCTACTGTGGTGAAATGTGCCAGGGATATTTAATGGCAATGAATGGCTAGAGATTCCATTTTTAATTTCCTTGAAATGATGGCACCTCCAGCACTCCCCAAGCACCAGGTTTTACACCCACTTTATGGCCCATTTAGGAACATAGGAATTGCCAAAGTGGATCAGACCCAAAGTCCATCTAGTCCAGACCTGTCTCCGACAATGGCCAGTGCCAGACATTTCAGTTCAAGAAACCTGACATTAGGCCCAAGTGTGATTATCTTTACCACTGCCACAGGGGTGTAAAGGGAATTTAGTGTAAATGAGACTCAAGCTCTTTGAGATGCATATTGAGCACAGCTGAGACAAAAAAATAAACTGCACAAAACTTAATTTGTGGTTTGGGGCCTAGTTTGTGGTTTGGGGCCTCGCTCCAAAGCCCTGAAGATTTCTGAAAGGTAAATTCAACTTCAGCAACCCTTTGGAAATTCTGCTTTTGTAGTGGAACCCAAAAGCAGGGAAAGCCTGCTAGCTTTCAGGTTTCATTCTGAAAGGCTCATTTATCTCTAGCTATGAGTCAAAGTGATTTTCTTCTTTCAAATATTTGTATTTTGCGATTAATGAAAAGTTAAGGGGAATGAAGAGCTAAAGATCTACACGTACCAAGTACATACATTTATTTTGTGTGTTTAAATAACTAGGATACTACGATGTTCCAGCAGAATCTTGAGTGAAAATGTTAACTGAATAATAATAAAAGAATGGAGGGTTATGTGTACCCTGGCTATGGATGAAAGTACCTATTTCAGAAACGCAGAATGAAATGAAGCATCTTTTGTGAAACTTTGTTCAAACAGTTTGTTTTGCCAATTAACCCTTTTGAGGAGGCGGTCATTGCATGTTCCGTTGTGGCTGAGGCACATTTACCAGAAAAATATAATTAATTTATGGATAACACAAGAAAGATAATGTTTTGATGATAAGCATCAGACCTTTATAAAATATGTGTCTCTACGTATTTCAATACTTGCTTTTACCAGATCTTGTATCTGTTTGATTCAGCCGCTAATAGAATTTTAAAAAAAGGATTTGTGGGGATATGATGGCTCAGTAGATAAGTAACAGAACACAGCGGTCATAATTCAATTCCAGGTCAGGTTGTTAGTGGCTAAAAGTCATGATGGCTCTTAAGTGGCCTATGTGAAATGAAGTCGTGGTCTCAGTCCACTGGGCCTGGAGGACAGGTATTTAAGAACATCAAAAGCAACTGCTAAAAAGGCAAACTCAGCAAACAGCTCAGGAATTATTATTACTAGTAGTAATATGGGCCCAGTCATAAACCAGGCATCCACTGTGGTAGGCGCAATACACAGAACAGTTGATTGGATGTGGAGAATGGAGATGGAACCAGGTGAGTAGAGACAACCTTGGAGACTTTGCCATAATAATCCCTGTGTGACTTTGGGCAAGTCACTTAATCTACCCTATACCTCCATTCACCATCTGTCAAATGGGCATAATATTCCTTTCCCCCGTGAAGATAAAATCCATTGGTGACTGTGAGGTGCTCAGGTCCTCCAGTGATGAGGGCCCTACTAATACCTAGAGAGAGATTTTTCCATAAAGCTAATTTTTTATTGTTAAACATTATTTACATAAGAAATAATGAAATCGAGGTTACAACAATAGCCATTTACACCAATGGAAGGGATCCCAGAGAATTATAAGTTTCTGCAAGAATAATTTGTAGTGTCCTACCCCACATTATGTTCTGCATTGGTTCTCTGGCAGGTTCAGAAGTGTGCTCATAAACTGTACAATGAAATGTCTCAAAAACGAATAATAGTGAAACTTGGTTCTTTTTTTTAATCAAGGGAAGGTTTTTCATTTAAAAAACAAAATTCCAGTGGAATAACAAGCATTTCAACCATGTATTATTTATTTTCAGCAAAGTGAAATAGCCCCTGCAGTATTTTGAAAGAATGTCTGTTTTATAGGTCTGCAGTGATAACATGTTGGAAGTTACTAACAATTACGTTATTTTTGTCCTCGCTAATAATGCTCAGGGAGCAATTGATGTTTCTTTTAGAGTTAATAAGAAACATTTGCGGCAAAAGCAGGGAACTGTGAAGATAAAGCAATTGGCAAGAAATAGTATGTTTAAATACCATAAAACAGCCAGTATCCAAACAGGTGTGAGATAAAGCAGTATAAATAAACTACTCTGTATGCAGCACATCACACAGCAGAGTTGTGTAAAAAATTGCATGAAATAACTTCACTCCTATCCAGAGGAAAATATAACAAAGCAGATCCTTGTGTCTCCTAATTAGCCTAAGCAGCTGGGAAAACATTTCTTGTGTGGAAACTTCTAAAAGTTAAGAGTGCTACAAAAAATGAAAAACAAAAAAGTGGTCAGATATACAAACCCTTTACGAGAAGTGTGGTCCGACTTTTGCAACCTCACCAACCAGCTAAAACCAGTATTCTTGAGGGACAAGCCCTTTTCCAATCTTTGTAAAAGTATGTCTGGCTCTTTAAATGAAACCTGATTGTTTGGTGGTATTATGATACTTCATGAAGTCGGTGTTATTTTTATTGGTGCTGCTTTCACAAATACAAGACATTTGCCCTTTCTTCATCCAAACATTTGGTTGCATTAAGTATTGTTTGGTTTAGATTAAAGATTTTCTTTTTTTAAGACCAGTCAATTGCAAAGTAAAGTGTCTTTAGCTAGCAGGAGGTTTAAATAATTACACGTGGTCACAGGACTGATAAGTAGAGCTACGTAAAATTGCTCACAACAAAAGTCACCTGTTTTTTTGTTGTTGTTGCAAATTAGAAACTCAGACCAGGTTGAGTTGAAAGTTTGTTAAGGGCCATCAGCCATTTGGGCAAATCTGAGTCTAGCTTTGAGCTAAGTATGGGATGATCTGTGCTTGTGTATAAATATTACACAAAGTATGCACTTTTGGTTAGTCTGGATGTGAAGTTAGGTGAAACTTGGTGAGTTTTGTTTGGATGTTCTCGGCTCCTTCAAATCCCAAACTCAGATCTAAAGTAAAGCACTTTAAGTCCCTTATAGCTTGAAACCAAAGACCATATGTGTGTGTGAACCCTGCAAAGTGAACTGCTGAATTTCAAATAGCTTCAGTAATAAGAGTTTTTAAATTCATGTCAGCAAGTCTCCCTCTTTTGTGAGCCAAATCCTTGACCCTGTCTCCACTGTGTCACTCCAGTGATGCAAAATATCCATAGATCAACCACATCAGCTTCTAACCAGCATAGGGAGTGTGACCAGAAAAAGGGAGGCATGGCCCGGACCTCCCTCCATCCTCTGACTGCGGTTGTGAACAGCAGGGCATAAATTAGAGCAGCCTCTGGGCTGCTCTAAATAATTTCATGGGCTGGTTTGGTTCCTACCTGGTGTTAGGATTAGGGGATACAAAGGTAATGTAAAGCCGCTGTTGGCTCCACCCCTGTGATACTGCACTAAACACAGCTTGGCCTGTGACTTCATTATTGTGCTGTTAAAATCTCATACTGTAATTCCTTAAATACTCATACTCAGGTTTCTCCAGACTAGTCACCATTTTATGGCCATGAATAGGTGGACATCAAGTAATTAATTATTGTGGTGCCTACGAACACACCAAAAATGGGGCACCATTGTGCTATGCACTGTACAAACACAGAGTATTAGACAGTCCCTGCCCAAAGAGCTTACACTTTACTGATTCATGGCCTCTTGGTAAACTGGGCACAAGCAACGATGTGTGTTTTAGTATGGCTAAATGTCAATGTATGTGTCTAGGAACAAAGACTGCAGGCCTTATTTACATGATGGAGGACTCTATGCTGGGAAGCAGTGACTCTGAAAAAGATTTGGGAGTCACAGTGGATAATCAGCTGAACATGAACGCTCAGTGTGACACTGTGCTCAAAAGAGCAAATGAGCTCCTGGGACGCATAAACAGGGGAGTCTTGAGTAGGAGTAGAGAGGTTATTTTACCTTTGTATTTGGCATGGGTGTACTCGCTGCTGGAATACTGTGCCAGTTCTGATGCCACCAATTCAAGAGAGATCTTTATAAATTGGAGAGGGTTCAGAGAAGAGCCATGAGAATGATTAAAAGGTTAGAAAACATGCCTTACAGTGATATACTCAAGGAGCTCAATCTATTTAGCTTAACAAAGAGAAGGCTGTGATTTGATTATAGTCTACAAGAACCTACATGGGGAACAAATATTTAATAATGGACTCTTCAATCCAGCAGAGAAAGATACAAGCTAGACAAATTCAGACTGGAAATACATTTTTAATGGTGAGAGTAATTAACCACTGGAACAATTTATCAAGGTTCATGGTGGATTCTCCATCACTGACAATTTAAAAACCAAGATTGGATGTTTTTCTAAAAGATCTGATCTAGGAATTAGTTTGGGGAAGTCGTGTGGGTTGTGTCATACAGGAGGTCAGACTAGATGATCACAATGGTCTCTTTTGGCCTTGGAATCTATGAATAGACAAGACACAAAAAGGGTAAGGGAAAAGGAGTCTAACACAGAGTCTAACACAAAATATAACACCGAGGTAACATAAAGGGATAACACAGCAGTAGGAACAATGTGATGGCTGCAATGTGATGACTCTAGCTCAGGGGTTCCCAGACTTGTTCAGGGTAAGCCCCTGGCGGACCCGCGAGATCCTTTGTTTACCTGAGAGTCCACAGGTACGACCACTCGCAGCTCCCAGTGGAACCCCTGCTCTAGCTTGAGGCACTCGGGCTGCAGGGCTATGAAACTGCAATGTAGACAGCTGGGCTTGGGCTGGAGCCCAGGCTTTGGGAAGTTGCAAGCCCAAACCTGAAAGTCTACACTGCAATTTTATAGTTCCCCAGCCTGAGCCCCACAAGCCTGCATCAGCTGACACAGGCCAGCCACAAGCGGTTTTTACCGTGTAGACGAACCTTTCGATCTTTAGCAATTCAGAACACGCTGTTAAATAGTGCAAAACAAGACATACTTTGTTAAAAACTTATCTTTATTCTGTCAGAAGCAAATGCTGCTGCTGTCAAATGCAGTAAAATGGACTCCAATAGGAACGTTTAGAACCAACTATGCCCTTGCAAATTCTTGCATAAGCCTTTATCAAACCTTTTCTCCTGCAGTTTGGCAGGGCATGTGCTTAGCTCCCAAACACAGTGCTCAGAAGCTGTTGTAAAATATGGAGGAGAGCAAATACTAAGCAAGGCAAACTTTTATCTGGTTTGAGAGGTAGGAGTCTGAATGTCTAAGATACTAGAATTCATTTGACAAGAACAAGAGAGCTCATATTAGTGCAATAAATGAAAAGACGCCAGCCAGCCAGCACCTTCCACAAATGTCATGTTTTTCTTAGAACTGAGGCATGCATTACACACAAATTTGAGATTATCTCTAACAATTATCTAAAATTAACTGTGGTTTTCTAATGAAAAACATTAAGAGAAGGATCAGATAAGTAGGAGGCCTATTTATAATACTTGCTACAGGATAAAAATGTCTGCCACTGCAAATGAAACCAACATGTACCATATGTAGGGTATAAAGTAACACTGGTTTCCTTTGCTTTACTTATTAGTAGCACATAGAGGGAGTTTTATCATGTCCATCAGTGGTTAGCAGAAAAGAACCTGTTTAAAAAAGAAACCCCCTTACTCTCTTGTATCTTTCAGTGCTATATCATTGTCTCTCTGAATAACTCCATGAAAGCTTATGCCCAAATAAATTTGTTAGTCTCTAAGGTGCCACAAGGACACCTCGTTTTTCTATTCTTTTAGACTGCTTATGAGATGTCCACCCTCTTGGCCAACACACCAGAGATTATACCAAGAACCTCCAGAGCTAAAAGCATGAGCTGCTACTACTCTGTAGTAGAGAGCTGTAATAACTCTTACTGGTAAAGAGGGGGACCTGTAACACACATTCACCAATGGGCTATACTAGTTCAGTCACTCAGAATGTTGGTTAGAGAAATACTGGGCCAGTCTCAAGAGCTTTATTGCAGGGTAGACACACCCTAAGATGAAATGAACAAACACATTTCAGGTGCTTGGAGATAAAAAAAAGTGTTTCGATGTTTTCTGATGACAAAGTCGCTAGATGATTCAGAAGCCAATACAAAAGGGTTAAAAGTGAATTGTAAAGGTTTTATTAAAAATTCCCCCAAACTCTTTTGGAGGAGTCCAAAAGCAAAAACCGTAGCCATTGTTTAAAAAACAAAAACAAAACTGGAAGCAATTATCACCTCCCTGAGATCCTCAGAAGTCCGAGCTGCACCCTTCATGATTTCTGAGCTAAAGCAAGTTGTCACTAGAAATAAAACTGGTGAACATTTGAGTGTTTTTATTTATGTATATTATATTGTAGAGGCTCCTATGTGCCATGTACTGTACAAACGTAGCAAAAGACGGCCTATGCCTCAAGATCTTACAATCTCAATAGGCAAGATAGAGAGGGAAAACAGAGGCAAGGGAAGGTAAATTGGTTTGGTCAAGGTCACACCTGCTGGCCAGTGGTAGAGATGATGCTTAGAATGCAGGTCTTCCTAGTGTGAACGCAACACCTTATCTACTTGGACCACAAAACACTTAAAGGGCCGCCGCTACAGAATATTGTATATGAAGCATTACATATGATGGGGTCGGCAACCTCTGGCATGCAGCACGCCAGGGTAAGCACCCTGGTGGGCCAGGCCAGTTTGTTTACCTGCCACATCCGCAGGTTTGGCCGATCGCGGCTCCCACTGACCGCAGTTGGCTGCTCCAGGCCAATGGAGGCTGCGGGAAGCAGCGCAGGCCGAGGGATGTGCTGGCAGATAAACAAACTGGCCCAGCCCACCAGGTTGCTTACCTTGGTGAGCCACATGCCAGAGGTTGCCGACCCCTGACATATAATATTTTGCAACACTATGCAACTCAAATGTTGTTCTTCTGTTAAAATTGATAGAATGATGCCTTTTTGGCATGAAAAATATCAGGAAACTCTAACATCAAGCAGTAACTTTCAAAGGCATCTTTGGAACAAGCCATTTTCAATCATAAATTAGCTCATTTTCACTGGAAAAGGTACTCATAATCAAGTAGAAATAAACCCCATTTTAAAGTTTGTGATAAACTTTTAAATCCTTCAGATTTAAAGTATTGTTGCCTTTTATCGTGAAACATTCACAGATCTCTAAGAACAAGGACCTAAGCAAAAGATTGAAAGAACTATTCCTTTCAACTAGAGTGGGGCATTTTGTGAATCTAATCTTCCTTAGCTGTTGTCAAAGTGCCTTGATATCAAAATGAAAAGTGTCAGGCAGGGTCAAGCAAAATGTTTTGTTTCGATACAACTCAACATGGTTTTGACTTTTTCGATTAGCCAAAAATTTCATTTTCAGCTCGATCCGAAAAAAAAAAGGTTTATTTTTTGATTTTTTGGAATTGCCAGTGAACTGAGAAATCCATTATTTGCCCAGCCCTACTTTCAACCCTACTATTTTATCCTCTCTGTTTATGGTCCTTATGAATAGAAATGGATCCAAGCCTACAACTGAGGTCCTGATCAGGGCTCAAACATCCTTGAAGTCTGGAGATGCTGGGGTTAGGCCCATCTTTCATTCACTCTGGTAGAGAACTGGGAAATGTGCAGCTTAGATGTCTTAAGATGCCATTGTGTTCAAATACAGTGCTAATTATACTTTAAATAAACATCTTTAAATTGGTTACTCTAATGCACATAACTTTTAATTTATCAGCTCAGTTTGGTCCTAACACTGACAAGAGAGAATGAGGCAGAAGCTGTGATAGCTTCTCTTACATACAAAAGCTCAGCTAGCAATCCTCAGTCCTTACCCTGCTATTCTAGTGCTGAACCTCTCATGAACTGAAATGGCTAGTCAGATCAGAATGAGTGGTGTTTGTATAAACTTATCCATTAAACTCATTTTTACCTGCAATCAGAAGGATTTCTCTCCAGGATTAAAGAAACTAAAAGCTAATGTATAAACAACACAGTGTAACTTAGTACCTGTATAGCTAAAAGTAAAATAAAACCATTCTATTATTCAATGTTATTCATTCTAATGGCTGACCCATTGCAAAATTATTTATTTTGCTGAATTGGCAAGTGAGCAAATAAACTCAGGAGAATTATAAAGCAAGCATACTGCATCAATGGCACATTAAAAATCTACTTAAACATACTATGGTAACGTGCTAACAGCATAACAAATACCTACTCTGAGATATTCCCATAGCTTTGATTTTAGGCTCTCACATGTAGAAGCCAGTGGATCTGTATTGAGTCTGCTGGGTTTTAATGTATTTTTAAGTATTTTTGGATTAGCAAGGGTCTAGTTTGAGCAATGACATGATATGACCACGAAGAATAGTTTATACGCACCTTCTTCCTGAAGTCTGAAAAGGCTCAGTTGACACTTAGATGAGTCTGACAAGAAAGTCCACAGAGTAGAAAAATGTCTTAAGAACAATCATTAAACCTATAAAGCTGATTAACTGTTTAACAATTGTGCTGGGTTAAATGGCCAAATATTTAACAGTATCCTACTGTCGAAACACAAGGACAATAATGGCTTTTTAATAGGCACATTTCACTCAGTGAAGCAGATGGTACAGCTGCCTAAAAGAACTTTCCTTTATATCCTACTAGAGCAGCTATCAGGAAGGTTTATTACTCCAGTCTAGTGATTTCACAAAATCCCAGTGATAAGGAATATGTTTAAATTTAAACAATGCCCTGCTTTTCCAATGTCTATTGAGTTATTTACTTCCAGAAGACAGTGTTGGATTATATTTTTAATGTGATTATTATAAACTCGTTCCCACATTATAACAAGCTGTTGAAAAAGGAGGAAGACGTTTGAATGGAAGTCAGTTGTGAAGAAAGCAGGTGAATATTGTAGTGGTGGCAATTGTTGGGACCATCGCTTAGCTCAATATCACTGAGCTACTGCTCTTAGTACCTCTACTGCTTAGCTCTCATATAGCAGTTTTCATTTGTAGACCTCAAAGCACTTGACAAAGTATCTTTATTTCTAGTTTACAGATGGGGAAACTGAGATACAGAGTGGTGAAGTGACTTGGCCAGTATTACGTATTAGGAAAATGGCAGGGTCAGGAATAGAACTGAAGATTCCTACGAGCTTTGCCCTCTCTCCCTAGAATAAGGGTTAATTCAGCCCATATATTTCAATGGGGCTACTCCAGATTTACACTCATGTAACAAGGTGAAATTTGTCCCATTGGCCAGGAGCACTTTTCTTTTCAGTCTCCCATCTCTTGTGGGAACAGCACAAGCAAATGGTTTCAGGCTGCTTTGTGCTTTGCACAGGGTTGCAGAGCAGAGGACTATGGTGACCTATAGTAAAAGAACGCTGATGAGTTACCTACAGCTGCAGGCCCCATTTGGGTCAAGCCTGTGTTCCATTGTCCATTTCAAGTGCACTCACAGCACACTACCGAAAATGACAAAAATGCATCCCACTTTCCAAGTGCAGCATAGCACAGAGTGGTTTTGGCTTCCTTGCGCTAAACAAGACACTGATTAGCTAGTAATCAGCCAGCGATTAGCAAAGACAACTAGGTCACTTGAAGTTCAGCATGTGCATTGTGTTCTGCGAGGCACTGGAATGCTAGCAGCATGACCAGACAAACTGATACTATTGTCCATTGTAAACATTGATGTCGACATACTTAGTTTGGAATATCAATTTGCATCCCATAAAAAATTAGGCATACGCATTGTGAAATGGGGAGAATTATATTTATTTCCTTTGTAAAACACTTTGAGATCTACAGATGAAAAGAGGTAGGTATTGCTATTATTAAAGTGGCCTCTCCATACAATACATACACACAGTGACACCGCAATGCATAGAAGACCTGCCTCATCATGAGAAAGTATATTTTATTCCAAGACTAATACCAACAAATTCTACCATGATGTTCTGCAGCTGAATCACTAGTTTAGGGAGTGTCAGACTTGGGTGTCCCATAAACAGCTGAATAGTACAGAGTCACACACTGGTTTTTTTCCCAGCAAAAATTTACAAGGGGCTCACATTAAAAATATAAGTGATCTAATGCAGAAGGATCTCATGAAGTAGCTCTCCACACATCTAGTACAGTTATTATAGCTGGGTCATAGTCAACATTATGGGCTTGATCCTGTTCCCAGTGAAGTCAATGATAAGACTCCCACTGACCTCAGTGGCACAGGATCTGGCACCAGGACAGTTACCATAGGCATCAATTTTATTTACTGTGCCAGTTTCTAGAAGCCGAGAGATATTAGACTCCAACCACTTGAAAAGACAGGGATGAATTCATAACCGGGTCAATCCCATTGTCTTTGCATTAGCCATAGGGTCTATTTTTGTTATTCAAAAACTACATCCAATGCCTGGGTAGGAAATCATCCTCTCTGGTTGCCAGGCATGGAATGCCCTATAATCAGTGGAACTGGTATGATTATGTTTCATGGAGTAGGTAGGAGATTCTTATAATGGTGCCCATCACTGGAGTAATAAAGTGCTCACATGTTCCAAGACTCCTGTGCATCTCAGAGGGTTTCTCTGTGCCATTTTGGTGCTCTGGAGGTAGGGCAGAATTGGGGTGGGGGGAATGGCATCAATGGACCAGTGTCTTTGCAGATTCAAAGGCTGAACCTCTCCCTGCAGACATAACATCTTCAGAGGCTACTACAGCCCTGAGCTCCACTGCTTTTCTGAGACCTGGGAAGGAGGATTCATTCCCCTTTCCCATCAACCACTGTGATTCTCCACTGTAACTAGGCCTGTTTATTTTAGTTTGGAGCAAGGACCATGTGTTAGCCTTGAAGATTCTTCTTTCCTGAGTTAGTTTATCATTTTATTTCTAAATTACAAGAAAAAAATTGTACAGGAGAAAAACAAACACCCCCTCATCACACACAAGCCCCCAAAGTATGGTAAGAAGGTATCAGATACTGCCATGATGGATGCACTATGAAAACCTTGATAGATATATAATTATTAATCTCCAAATAATTATTTTACTTCAGCCTCCCTCTAAATTGTGAGCATATGCAGGCACATGGACCACTTTAAAATGATTTCCATTTTTGAAGGAACAATCTTAGCTCACCACAGGAATTTTCCTTGTGGCTTACCAATAGTAGATCCACAGCTTTGGGCTCCTCAGAGAATAATTCTAGGATCCAAGGTAATATTACTCTCCAAGACCTCACTAGCTTCTTAATTTCACTCTGAAAATCTGAACCAGTAATTAATGAGAAATCTGGGATGACTGTAGAGTTAGAAGGAATTCTGTGTGGTGTCTTTCCTGATTCACATCCCAAAATTGAGTGGAAATAGATCAAGTTGTACAGTTATGGATCCAATTCAACTTGCCTTGTTTTCATTAGCCCACAGTGTCCCAAACAGTCCCATACCATAGAAAATTCCAAGACAGGGAGCAAAAGTGATTGGAAAAGAGTGGAGAGTCTGTAGTTTAGGGGGAATTTTTCCCTCAGTGGAGGGGTGCAAAGCCTCATGCAAGGAGGCTGGACTTGAAATTCAACAGGGAACTCAGAATTCAACCACAAGAATCCCGAAGCATCTGAAGGGAGATGCCCCCCTCAACGCAGCCCCCTCCCCTCCAAATTTCCCTTAGGCAGCATTGTTTCTTCAGGATCCTTGCTGACATCGGCTTTCCCTAATGGACCTGCATACTACCTCCCTCAAGCTATGGAAGGGGAGTTTGTACTCATTCAACCAGTATGAGCTCTGGCTTACGGTACAATTGACTCTATGAAACTTTAGCATGGAGTGAATAGTCGTTGCGATATGTGTGTCTGTATATTGACCAGTAGCTCCGGAAACATGGCCCTGAATTCTCAGGCTCAGGGCTCTAAGACACGGTTGCACAATATGCTTCTTAAATGGCTAGCATTTCCTGAGCATGTGTATTTATCTGACATTGAACTTCCTCTTTTCCTGCTTCAAACTTGGTTTCTGTTGACCTGAAATAATACAGATTGTCATGTAAAATTCCAGTAAGTTCTTAAAAACAGTATTTTCAGCCAGATTAAAAAAAAAAATCTTATGAAAAATGCCCTCTTTTGTTTGCATTAGCCAGGCAGTTTTATCATAATGCATCTATTCAGTTATTGCAGTTCATGGCTGTTTCCATTAAAGCACAACGCTAGAGGTAAACAGAGGTTTCAGAATATGAACCTGACCTCAGACTGGCATGTCCTTAGCCAAACAGAGTCTAGAAATTAGAGGCACTGTATCTTGCCAGATTCAACTGAATAGAATAAATGTGGGCATATCCTAAAGCACAGAGTCAAAATAACTTTTTTCCCAGTCTCTACAGCAACAAAAAGGACATGGCGTAACATCAGTGACATAATGTTTGAGTATTTGTGTGAAACAAGAAGAGTCTGATGATAATATCTTGATAACCTCCAGTTGTGTCACTCCTGACTGTGATCGTGGTGCTAAGCAGGCTTTGACCTGATCAGTAGGTGGCTCGAAGCAGCCAGGATGCTGAAGGACATGGAGCTGATGCATCAGTAGGTGGTTGTTTTCCCAGAATCAGTACAGAACCAATGCTCCAGTGTGGTGTTAGGGGTTGCTGTACTGCCGGAAGTGCTGACTTCCAGGGCAAGACCTTGACCACCTGCAGTAATTAAAAACAGCTATGTACTTAATTCCTTCAACTCCTGGCTCTGCCAAATACTTCCTGTGTGACATTGGGCAAGTCGTTTAACCTCTCTGTGCCTCAATTCCCCACATCCAAAATATTAATAACTACTACCTCACAGCCATACAGTTCATTAATGTTTGTAAGGCACACGGATAGTATAAGGAGAGAGGCCATCTAAGTAAGTAAATAGATAGATTAATATAGATGCTCTTGAGGCTGAGAGGTGGGTTGTTGTTCCCAGCTGCTCCCACCCCAGCTGATATATGCTGAAGGTGACCCATCTCTCCTTACCAACTGCGTATATCCAGTGCAAGTGGGAAGCACTGCTCCATGTCCTGTGCCTTCCTGTTCATGCACCAGGAGTTTGTAGTTGGAGATACTCCACCTGCCTCATACAGTCTGCCCTTTTCGATTGGCAGGCATGAGCTGTAGGTGTCATACAAGCCTTCCCCAAAATCTTTGATTTTTAAATTGTTTCCATATTGGTCAATTGCTGTTTCAAACTCTCACTATTTTACCAAGGGGAAAATTGTGGATAGGTATATTTTGTGCACGGGGACAAGAGGAGGTCCAGGATGTGACACTTCCAAATATCTTTAGATTCAAATGCAATAGAATAGAAAGATGTAGCTACATCTGATCAAAAAAAGAGCATGGAACCTGGTATTGCCACATGTTTGTTTTTTTTGTAAACTAGTGAATGGGAAGAAATGTGATATTAACCCACAAAACAGAAATAAATAGTGGAGAGATTTGGAGGAAATAAAACAATGGAAGGGAAGAGTATTTCTGAATCTCCCTTTGCCCCCAAAACAACATACACTAAGATCACCTATCTACACGAGACAATAAACAGACAACAGGCAGTTCACATGTCATAACAGGTCGTGACTCACCAGCACAGGGTAGAGCGTGAGAATATGGCTAACTAAGGACCTTACCACTTTTGCTTGGAGGGAAAAATGAGATATGACAGCTACATTATCAACAAAAGAAGCATCTTAAATTGAGATCATAATAAAAAATTCATAAGGGAACCTTATGAGAAAAGCAGGTCAATGCTTACAAGGTGGAAGTTCACTGGGGCTTTATAAGAGGCAATACTTTCTGTGCTATTTGAGAAACACACTTAAGGTATGAAATTTCCCTTTAATCAGAGTTGGTTGAGAAACCAACAAGATCAGACAAGAACACATTCTAAGTTTTGTCCAAAACAAAAAACTAGTTATTGTATAAGGAATGGTAACAAGTCTAGTAAATATGCAAACCCTAACATTAATTGCCTCATGCATGATGGCGTGGAAGGATGTTGTAAACAACTATATTGCCATGAGTGGGAGCCTACATTATTCACTAACTCCTTTGCATTTCTTTGAAAATGTGCTACCCATAAAAAGGGTATCCCTCTTGTAGGGATCTAGGAATGAAAGGAACTCCTGAAATCTGAGCTGAATGGACTGATTTTAAGTATCTACAAGGTTTATTCTGGGAAAGAAGCAGGCACTGGGACACTAAGCAGAGTACAGGACAATAAACTCTACCCACGTAACCGGTAATACAATTAAAAGCAAAAACAAGAGTTTCAAGGTCTGAGAAGAAGCATTTAGAGGCAAACTGAATTTTCAGAATGTTTAGATCCTGACTTTGTGCCTCGGGCCCTTCTCTTCTATTGATCAGGTAGTGAGCAAAATGGTATGCACTGAAAAAGACAACCAAAGCGATTATGAGGTTACTATGTATTTTCCAGGATCTCTTATGTCTTTCTGCCCATTGGTTAGTCCAGTTTTTGTTTTTTTGGATTTCCTGGTTCTCCTCTTTGCATCTAAGCCTCTAGGATCATTTTCATTGCTTGGAACCCAGGGCTTTACTCCAGCAGTTTTCAAACTGAGACCCCCCTTTGAGTTACAATTTTTAGTCGTGCCCCTCAATACCTGCCCCTCCTCGCTCGGCTTTTCGGGGTGGGGGAAGTCGTGTGCGACAGTCTCTGGGGGCAGAGCCAGCGCTGGGTGCAGAGGTGCTGACACTGACTCACAGGCTGGGTGGCCCGCTGAGGTGAGTCGGGGGTGGAGGTGGTGCTGCCTCCCCTAGTCTCCCCCCACATGGGGCTGGCCTGAGTCACCTGGTGTCACTGCTCACCCCCCGAAATGTTCCTCTGCACCCCTCTTGGGGGGGCTGCACCCCACCATCTGAAAACCTCTGCGCTATTCTAATTTTCAAAGTGTGCTTTTCTTGTGGGTAAACTGAAGGTATCACAGGTATTACAAGAAGTTCCCGACCATGTTCTGCTTTGGATTGATTTACATCTTTGGTCCTGATACGCTTCTCCTTTACCCCAGATCTATGCCATTATAACTCCATGGAATTCAATGAGGGTTTACTGTCTTAAAATGGGTGTAAATGCAGTGAAGAAGCAGGCCCTTTGTTATTGTTTGCCATGTACTAACAGTGCGCACATGCTGAAGAGACCCCAGAGAGCCACACAGGGGATTTAGATGGCCAATTCCCATTAATTCCAGAATGTAAACATGCTTAGAGGGAGTTATGGAATGAGTAGAAAGTTGAAGTGAGCAAAGGGAGAAATAGCAAAGGGCAGCCACAAAAGGGAATCTATCAGGGTGGAAGAGGCTGAATTGCTACTGGACCATACTCAACATTGGGATTTCAGTGTTTGATCAGTTACAGTATTTAATGGCTTGACACCATCTATTGGAAAGTATAAAGATCAATGGTGATGATAGATGCGTGAAGAGAAAGACAGAGGGACAGACATACATACTGATTTCCCATCAGCATATTAACTCAGATATAGATTATGTTTTTGTTGTTGAAATCTATCCTAAAGCCGAATGTGCAGAGTCAGTAAAAAATGCAAACATAATAGTAGATTATATAGCTAGAGGTTACACTGTATATGCAAAATATTATCCTCTTGATGCTGGAAGTTTAGATTTCTCAGCATACACCTCAGAACAAGCAATGTCATGTGTCACTAATGGGTTATATAAAGCCCAAGGTTTGACTATACTTAGAGCACTACACAGCACTGGCTATTATGCAGTATCTTAGCTGGAGTGTAATTACTTTTGAGGAAAATGCATTGCAGAACAACATCAGTTCTCAAAGATTTAAGTTATTAAGAAAGATTAAGGAATTTCTCTCAGGAAAAGAGACTTCACAGTGACCTAATTGAAGTTTTTAACATTCTCATGGGAACTAATAAAAAATTGGTTCATGCAAATTCTTCACACTTTCAAACACAGGCATAAGAAAACATTAACTTGAAAAAAACGAGATAAAAAAGAATTTAGAACAAAAAATAGAATCATTTGGATTGGAGGGGACTAGTTCTACCAGGTCATTGAATCCATCCCTCTTTGAATCATGGTAGGATTGATTTCCTTATCCTTAAATAATCCATAATAGATGGGTGTCTAGGCAAGCCACTGATGACAATCCCACAGTGTCCCTTGGCAATTTGTACTTTCAGAAGAATAAACATATTAAATAAATTATCAAAAAGGGCCACTGCAGGCAAGGAGGATCAATGAAATCAAGGGAGAGCTCATTTATATTTACAGAGGGGCTGAGAGATATGGAATAAAAACAAACTAATGTGATGAATGAAAGATGAGCACAGGAGACAAGGGACAGCATTTCTGTGGTGGATGTCTTTCTTTTTTTAAAAAATTATTATTGTCATTAGATTTGTAATAAAATATACAGAGTGCTCCTACATATTACTCCGGGCATCCTTGGAATAACTTAAAGAACAATCAAGCTGAAACAACAGCTAACCCACTGGCAGCCTCCAACAAAACAGACCGACCATCACTACCTCCTTAGCAAATACCTAGGTGAACAATTTGCTTCCAAATTGAAAGGTATATTCTTGGGGGGGGGGGAATTGTAGGGCTATGTAAAATCAAATAAACAAACTGTAAAATCATTATAAAAATAAACAATATAAGAAGAGCTGTTAAACTTACATTTTCAAGGCTATCAGGTACCCTTCAAACAGCCACATATATAATTTCTTTAAAGTCTTGTTAACCTCAATGCGACTTCTCAGTTGTGTAAAATGTTTCCTGGATCAGGTCCCTAGACTCAGGTTACTTGTTATATGCATATAACTCCAATTAAAGTCAATACAATTTATGCTGGTGCTCTAGGTGAAATACTGCCAACAGTAAGCTGGTCATCCTTAAAACAATCATCTGTTTCTTGTGTAAAGATGGTCATGATCTGGACTTTATATTTGACTAGGATCTGAGGTAAATGTGTGAGGATTAAACGCCAATGTGGGCCAAAGTATTGTGTCACCCCATCCCCCCAATTGGGATAAAGGCGGATGAAGTTCTGGGTAAGAATGTGTTAGTCCTTTTGATCATGCCTGCAGAAAGTTATGTACTTCTTGTCATGTGCAGATCTGGCCTCAGTTATCACTGGCTTTTCCACCTTCAGAATGGATCACTAACACACTCTACTTGGGGCATCATTTGAAGACCAACTGGAAACTTCACAGAATGCAGCTGCTAAATCCTTAAGTGGTGTTTCTATTAGGGGACCTTTTCCAATATGTGCTTCTAAGACTGAACTAGATACCAGTTAATTTCTGCATGCAGTGCAGTTTCTGAGTATTTTATAAAACCTTTTACAGTTTGGGTCCTTATGTGCCATAGACTAGCTGGGACACTTGAACTGACGTTCCCTAGGTTAAAATAACTGGAAGCAAGTTGTCCGTAGATGGGCCAAAACTTGAACTCACTTGCTTCCCTTGTTCCATCACAGCTCTTTGAGTAGGTTGCAAAGATTTACCTCTATATGCAGGCCTTTGATGAGGGAAAGGAGTGAGATTGGTCATGGCTGTTTTCTTTTTGGTGGTTGGCTAGTTCCTCTTGGTATCATTTGTCGGATTTGGATTATTTTCTTATATGAGGTTCTGGATCTTTCATTGTGAGAAGGGCTAGAGCATTTCTGAGAGACATTTAATTTACATTGAAAAAATAAAACAGATGCAAAACTGGAAAAAATTCTTCACTGCTTACGGGGGTCACAATTATACATGCTGGATCTTCAGAGAGTCTGAAGTAATTATCAAACACGGAATGTGCATTTTTAGAACCCTTGTAGGTTTCCCAAATCCACACGACAGTCTAAAATGTTTGCATTGCCTGTTCAGTATACACACACGGAACAGCTGATCATTTTTATTCCCATTATCATCATCATTCTGTGAATCTTACTGGCAGTGTTTATTTTTTGTTCAATTCCACTTTTACTTTTAATATGGATAGAATTAGTGCAAGTCTTTTCCTTATAAACTCTTCCATCCAAGACATTTGGAATGACACCATGCTTCTAGAAATACATATTTTAGTCACATCTATTAGATGTGTGCCTATGGGCGTATACACACAATTATACTATAACTCTGCATTTTTAAAATACAACTAAACCCCTCCTAAAAGGAAAAATTCTACTTTGATCACTTACCTATACTTTTAAGAAGTGACTTCATATTTACAGACTTATTGATAAATCTATAATAGCCCAATTTGTTATTGTGTAGCCATTTCCCACATATTGCTATATGCATTAAATACAAGCCAACTTTCCTGTTACTGAGCAGGTAAATATATGCTTCCCAAGACACAAATTCCTTGAATGCTTTTGGTCTCAAAGCTCAGATTTGTATTTTTTAGTCTCTTTCTTAACCCCTTTGACATTGAGATCTGCACTCTGGAATGCATTTTGCTCTGGACTCCAGCTTGGAGGGGTTACTAAAAATTCAAATGGCCTCATTACATCTTAAGATACATTGTGGGAAAGAGAAAAGACAATTAAGAAATAAATATTTTGGTTTTCAGCATTTATGTTAGCTCTCATTGCTAATAAATATTTAAGTTAAATTGAGTTAACTTAACTTGAGGACTGTTTAGGCTTAATAATGATCAGTTTCTTGTAGTTACTTTCAGAGAATTTTTAATAAAGATCTTTGGCGTTTGACCAAAAGTATTCTAACTTTCTCTTTCAGCAATAAGTTTATGACTTCCGACTTGCTTGTGTAATTGCTGTATGAAAACAATTTTACATCTTTTGTAGGAAAATAGATGAAGAACTTATCTGCAGTTGGGATTTGTTTGGCATAATTTATTTCACAGGATAAAGTAAAATATAACTATGAGCACCACATGAGCCAAGCTTCCAGAATGCCATCGCTTCCAAATTATATATATTTTTGAAATTATAGTCATGAAGAGACGTGGGTAGAGAGCCACTGAAGCCTTTTCCAGGTTTCTATAGGCTAAATGCTTCTCTGCAAGTATATAATGCATTCCAAGTGTTCCCTCTTGATTGGGAGGCTCCCACAAATGGAAATAGATTTAGTCTTCCATTTCCGAACTTTCTGTAGCATTTTGTATTGAAAAGCAATCTAAGCACCTAAAATGGCAAATGCATGGCATTGAAAGAATACAAATATTATGCAAATTAACATAAGAACACCCATACTGGTGGAGACCAATGTTCCATCTAGCCCCATGTCCTGCCTCTGACAGTGGCCAATGCTGGATGCTTCAGAGGGAATGAACAGAACAGAACAATTTTGAGTGATCCAGCCCCTATCATCCAGGCCCAGCTTCTGGCACTTGAAGGTTTAGGGACACCTGCAGCATGTGGTTGCATTCCTCACTATCTTGGCTAATAGCCATAGATGGACCTATCCTCCATGAACTTATCTAATTCTTTTGTAACTAATTTATACGTTTGTCCTTCACAACATCCAACGGCAATGAGTTCCACCGTGTGTTGCATGAAGAAATTCTTCCTTTTATTTGTTTTAAATCAGCTGCCTATTAATTTCCTCAGGTAACCCATAGGTCTTGTGTTATAGGAGGGATAAATAACACTCCCTATTTACCTTCTCCACACCATTCATGATTTTCTAGATCTCTATCATCTCGTTCCTTAATCGTCTCTTTTCTAAACTAAACAGTCCCAGTCTTTTCATCCTCATATAGAAGCTGTTCCATATCCTTAATCATTTTTGTTGCCTTTGTCTGCACCTTTTTTAATTCTAATATGTCTTTTTTTGAGATGGGGCGACCAGAACTGCATGCAGCATTCAAGGTATGGGTGTACCATGGCGTCATTATATAGTGGCATTATGATATTTTCTATTTCATTATCTATCCCATTCCTAGTGGTTCCTAACATTCTGATTGATTTTTTGACTGCCACTGCACATTGAGCAGATGTTTTCAGAGAACTATCCACAATCCAGCATTCAAGGTATGGGCGTTCCATGGATTATATAGTGGCATTATGATATTTTCTATTTTATTCTTGTTTTAAAGACCATTCTAAAGAGCCATGCAGGCTCTTGCTTTGTGTCTATGGTCTTATAGGACCTGACAAAGCCCAGTGATGTCAATGAGAGTCTTTTCATTGACTTTGTTGGACTTTGGATGGAGCCCACAGAATTTTGCTCACTGTGATGATATAAAGAATATGATACTGAACATGTTCAGTATTTCCAGTGACACACACGTGGGATGAAAAGTCGTTCTTTCTGACTGACTGATCAACCTGTAAAGTCTATAGAAATGCTAAGCAGAGGCAGAGTTTATTCAGTTCATCTTTGTACTATATCAGGTTAGTGGACACTTTTCTTTAAGACGTATTTGAATAATTGCAGAGACTATCTAGTTTCTCCTCTAGATAAAGAACCTCCTCTAACATTCTTGCAACAAAGTGATCCCAGATAGACCATTAGTGGGCATTTTCACTAGCTCAGAACAGGCGCCATGCTCCAGCCTCTGGGCGACACCTCCTTGGCCCCAAAAGCAGGGAGTCACTAATGTGCATGCACCCTTGAGTTTGGCTTCTCTGTGGCCCAAATCTAGGCAATTTTCAAAATAACTAGATCCTGCAGCTTGGCCATTGTTAGTGTGTGTATGTTTTTTAGGTGTGAAAGTCAGTTTGGTGATATTATATGACACTAAGCAGCTCATAGGGCTGCATGTCTTTATGAGAGGTAATGCCTACTATTTAACGAGCAGGAAGGCTGGATTTTGTTGGGTTTATTTATATACACTCAGTCAATATGCGGCACACAACGTACCATCATCCACTAAGTGACAAAATGCCATTTCCCTCTCACCTGTTACTTGGAGCACACCAAAGTTTCTAGAGGATCTAAATCAAAGAACGTGGCTAGGGACATTGAAGACTATTTTATCCCAGGTCCTCTTGAAAACAGAAGTCTCTTCCTTTTTACCAAGCAGAGCAGCCACTGAAGCCCACAATGATCCTTCAGTTTTGGCCCTCAGAGCTTTTTTAATGTATCCTAATGGTTGCTGATACTTTTGTGAAGATAAAAGGCAACAATAAACAATAGACTTCCAGCTGGGGAAGCAATCACACTGCTACAATTACAGTTATGCCCACCTCTTCCTTCAGTGGGCTTTAAAGCTTAGTGAATTATTAGTGCTGTTGTCATTAATTGGACTTCTGGATACTTGGATGTTATATTTTCTATCCTGAATTAAAATAGAAAATTAATTAAAAAAAATACAGGGGGAAAGAGAAGTAGAGTGACATTTCCAAACATTATATGAGATTTATTATCTTGTTAGTTTACTATAGTATTTGCCTTATGTCAATGCTTATTTATTTACTTACAAGTGGAACATGTGCCACACTAAATCTTCTCTCTCTGATGGACACAGGACCTCTTTTGGATCATGCTTGTCTACCCTTGTCTTTATTTTTCAAGTGTCTCATCATGATATATGCTCAATGTGCATACCATATTGTGTCAGGCTAGATCAGCCTGCATTGTGTCACATACAGAAACAAATTAAGGCAATATGACTCAGTTGCAGATACATACAAGACATTATAAAATTAATACATATTTCTTTGATAGCAAGAATATTTGATGTGCACTAAATACACTTTAGATCTTGTTTCCTTCTCCCCTGACAGGTTAGACTCATTATTATTAAGTATGTAAAATTTGGAGCCACAAGAAAACTAAGTATACTTTTAAATGTACCTGTTTCTATTTTTAAATTAGCTAACTTTACAGAAGTACCCTGTTGATATCCTCTTAGCAGGATTATCCCAGCTTCTCATTTATATCATTATGTCTTATTTGAAAGAGCCAGTCTCATATAATGAAAGGCAAACAAGCTCTTGGTAGCCTTATTACAGATACCGTGGCATTTAAAGTAAGCCATCTTTACAAGAACCAGGAATGAGCAAATTGGTTTGGGTAAAACAAAACATGACCCAAGAATTACCTCACAACGCAATTTGAACTCCAAGCAATCATTTTTGAGGTACAAAAATTATTCAGTTAAGTCTCCGCTCCCATTAGTTTTCCTTTTTGCACACCTTACCACACCTTACCACTTGCCTATTTTTGGTCATGATTAAAAGCAAAAGTTCTAAAATGCTGCAAAAAAGGCAGTTCATCTTTCCATACATTCTAAATAAAACTGGCATGTCTCACAGACACAGCAGCAGGGGCAAACTTGTAGAAGGAGCATGGTCTTGAGGTTAAATCAGACATCAGGAAATCTGGGTCGTGTTCCTACCTCTGCCACAGACTCCCTGCGTTCCTTTGCATAAGTCATGTAGGCCCCGGTTCAGTGAGGCATATGATTAAACACAAGTAGTTCCACAGAAGTCAATCAAACTAATCAGGTGCTTAAAGGTGGGCATATGCTGACGTACCTTACTGAATTTGGGACTTACCATCTCGATGTCTCAGCTCCCCACCTGTAAAATGGGGACAATAACATTTCCCTGCTTCACAGAGGGTGTTGTGAGGCTTCACTCATTAAAGTTTGCAATGTTTAAACTGTTTGTAGTGCCCAGGTACCATAATGCCCTAGGGGCACAAATAAACTTTAATGGAAGACCCAGTCTAATTCCCATGAAAGTAGATTGAAAGACTCCCTTTGATTTAAGATCCTTAGCTAGCTATATGAATAAAGAGGTAGTAGATAGAACAGAACCGAGTACTTTGAGATAGCCGTATGGAAGGCACTATATAAGTGTAAAGTATTGTTATTATACAGCTATTTAGTTTGAATTTAGAGTGCACATTTATAAAATGGACACACATATTCCATATTACCCGCTAGTCAGCAGTAGCCAAAAATGGAGTGGATCCTGCCAGAGTTGCTGTACAGAGATTGTTTTCCATGTCCAGTGGCTAATTATAGCAGGAATAATTCTCTCCCATAGTAAGAGGCCTAATAGTGCCGTATTTCTCTTTGTAATCATCAGCTACTTGCTGACACCCTATCCCTTCCTGACTCTGATGGTGTTTCAGTACCATCTCCAGAAATCAGGTGGCAGGTTGTTCAGGCTATAATTTTCCATTTTCATTATGTTTGACTTGTTAGAGACGGAGTTTTGCCACAGACGTCTAGCCTATGGCAATGGGCAGAAGAGATGAGGCTGCTCTAACATTTAGAGCAAACATACAATATTGAAATGACAGCTTGCTGAAGTAGCTTTTTGTTGGAGCAGCTTTAGCCTGGTCGCACACTGACGCACAGTAGTTGACACAGCTCGCTGTGATGTGGTGAAATGAAATCAATGCTCAACTGGGATTTACTAGATGAGCAAATTTCCAAAACAGGCCACAACAGGTGTGCCAACAAAATTTTTGCACGTACAAATAAATGGCTCTATGTCTATCATGCCTGAAACAAACATCTACTCGAGTTTTGTCAGGATGGATTCAAAGTCCAGATCAATGAGCCAGCCTCTACTAATTTCAAAATATTTTTGCAGCCCAAGTAATCCACAGTACAGATGCACAAAATTCTGTCAAGACTAATAAAAAAAGCCCAGAGTCAGAATGGACATAAAATACTTGGGTAAAATCCTGACCCCTGTGAAGTCAATGGCAAAACGCCCATTGACTTCAAATGGGGCCAGGATTTCACCCCTTGCATACAGACAAGTAGATGGACATTTGATAACATAAGCATCATAGCTCTCTGGATGTTGTTATAACAAGCATCTGAACACCTGGTAGAGCCTTTGAGTACCTTTCCAAAAGCTTTTGTTTCTGTCACAAAGATCACTCAACATATTTCCAAAGCATCAGGACCAAGTTACATGCAGATTAATCTGTCTCACGCCTTAGCCCTGCAAAGAATTACTCACAGGCTTAACTTTAAATTTGAATCCTACTGGCACTACTCTCTATTCAGCTAATGCTGTAAGAGCACTAGATTGTCATCTATATCTGTGTTATGTCTTATTTTCAGATGTTACTAGTATGGAATTGTCTGGAGCATTCCACCTCAGAGGTGGCTGCATTTCAGCAGGGAAGAAAAATTCCTGGCTATACAGCCCTTAAAATATCTTGTAATGCTTGAGAATATATCATTTATTAAGGTTTTATTTTACACAGTCAAACTTGCTGGCACAATTTTTTTTTTTTTAAGAATAGCAAGCATGTTAAAATGTTCTGGAAGAAGTCAGCAAAATATGCATCTGTTTTAATTACCCATAAAGGTTACTTTTCAGAAACTTTCAAATTGAGCATAATAAGCTACTCATATGCTAACTACAACAGGATGTGCTAATTGGGAGGTGAGGGTTGTTTCTGTGTTCTTGGAGCTTTTACTAAAAAATGTTGTGTCACTTTTACTTATGTTAATGTATGCATTTTAATATATATTTACATTCCTACTGGCAGCAATAGTGATGTTTTATAATCCAAGGGAAAAAATAAAAATATATAAATATAATACAATCTGCTCACAGTCCATTTTTTGAAAAGAAAAACATAACCTACCTCAGCGGCTGCCAAATATTTAATACTTGTTTTTAGCATTCACTCAAAACTCAATTCATTTGTAATGCTGCGGGGGACATGACAGGGGTGTTAGAGAAGGGGCTACATGAGAATGCAGATTGTGCCCACTGTGTGAGCAAGAATATGCCCACCTTTTGGCAGCTGTGAATACCGAGGAGGGAAAAAAGCCTTAAATGGCAGATTCCAGGCTCCTAGTCTATCAGATCTGTGGGCAGCAAAGGAAAATTCATATGACACAGTACGGTTGACAAAAATGAGTTGCAATCCAGTCCTGGGTGATGCTGGGCCCCACAAAGCTCCAGTGTACTACACATGATGTACAATGTATTCTCTAGTCAAATGACCATTCCATCCCCAGCTGTTACAAACATGTCTGAATACTAAGCAAACAGACAAAATATATATCAAAGCTGGAAAAAAAGTGATGAACATTTTTCAGGACCACTTTTCACCAGTTCTTTTCATGGATTATCTGTGTCCTTGGCACACCAAGAGCCCACTGTTTGCATTTCAGCACATGTGAAACCTTGAACTCTTGAGATTGCCATTGGAAGTGCCATGGCAGCCATCTTTGGCAATTCTGACTTATGAATGAGAACGAGAGAACAGCAAAAAATCCCCATTGTAACATGCACACTGAGATGCATTCACACAACACAAGAATAGGAATCATTTTAAAAAGCCAGGATGATGCGTAGTGGGGGAAGAAAGGAATACCTCACAGGAGAGTTGTGAGGCTAAATACATCAAACATAAATATCTTAGCTAGCTAGCTAGATGATAGATTGATATGAAGGCCCTGATCCTCGGGCCCAAGGTGATAAATGGCTGTCACTTTGGTTTCCAAGCTAGCCAGATCAAGCTCTGTGTTTTCTGCTAGCCAAGCTCAGGTAGATGGCACATTTCAAGACATTCTTGGTAAAAAGGTGTATCCTTTTGCATAAACATAACCCCTCCTCCCCGCATATATATGTAAGAAAGAAGTACAGCATTATCCCTTTTATAAACACAAATAGAAACTTTTTGTACATGTAAATTAGTACTTGTGCAGCTGCGTGGAAAGTGTGGCCCTCTGTCACACTGATGTGATGTTATAATCCCATCCTCCCCCATCAATATTGAGGGACCAGCCCCCCACCCCCACTCTTTCTATAGTTTCAGACAAGCTGGCAGCATTATTATTCTTTGCTTCCTCTTTTTTTCTCACTTCTGAACTCTGGCAGTTTAGAATGGATGAGGAGGATGGGTAGGGAGCTTTTAAAAACCAGCTAGCTTTGCTCCTCTAGATCTAGTTATCCCACAGTAGCAGTTTAATCGTTCCCATCATTACTATTCTTGCCAGGAGTATTTTTAAAGCCAGACACTTATTTTGCCCTTCTAGAAATGCCTGTAACAGTTGAGCCAAGAAGCACTTTTCAAATGGACTGTGAAAGAGTTAACAATGCCCTTTCATGCAAAACCACAAACAACCGGGGTGGGGGGGGGGGAGTTTTAACTGAGCATTGGAATGGATCCAAATTCTAACCAAGAGTAGAAGCAAAGGGAGAGCATGAAATGCACAAATAATCCCAGAGTTCACTGGATTGATAAAGTTATTTAAAATAAAGGGGGAAAAAAACCTTCATTCCTGCCCTATACCTCTAGGCTGTGCAAACACAGAGAGAGAGAGAGACCAGAACCAGTCTGATAGGATAGCACTCAATCTACAGCAGCTCTAGTCCCTCAGGACTACACAGAGACAGAGCGTGGCACAAGCTCTTTCTCTTCAGCTGCTCTCTGCTGTGTTCTTGGCATGAGCTGGTTTGGTTTCGCTTGCACAAACTCGGTGCTTCTTCAGCTTTAAAAAATATTATTATTATTAGCAAGTGGGAGAAGAGAGGCTTTAATAAGGGCTCGAGGGATTTCTGGATAAAGCCAGAGCTTAGGGGTGGGGTTTAAAGGACCTCTAGCCAGCCATTGGGCCATCCGCTTAGCAACAGTATGAAAAGGGCCAACCGGAGCATTTATACAGTTGGGCCACATTCCAAGCTCTTTGTGCCAAATACTTAACTCCTCTGCCAAGAAAACAAACAAGGGCACTTTTAAAAATTCCAGTGTTAAAGGATTTTTTTTCCTTCTCTTTTCTCCTCCACAAACTATCTTCACTCACAGTTAATGATCTCTTTCTTTCTAATCGCAGAAGTGCAAACTGTAGGGAATTCTTTACTTTTTCAGGTTGGAACAGTAGCTTCCACTCTTGCTGCATATGACAGTTCTCGCTTTCCATATTAGAACAGTTCATTCCATATTAGAACAGTTGATAGAATTCAGTCAGCAGATTTCTCTTCTCAAGTATTGCAGGTTCCTTTATTTCTTAATAACAACATTTCTCCTGAACAATGGACCTCACTATATTTCGGAAAAGCCCTGCTTTCATAGCCATATGTATTTCTAGCTAGTTATTGCTGTCTATATAATGTCCAAAACCTTTTAGCACCTCTTTTATTCTCTCATACTTTCTTTCTAGTAATTTACCACTTTGTTTATTTCAGTTCTACTAGAGAATACAGATTAGGAAGGGTAGGGGTTTTAAAAGACAAAAAAGAGGGCATGTGTCTATAACTCTTTCCCTGGAGAAAAAATAGAAAGGAGTTTGGAATACTCTCCTCCTTTTATTAAAGACATATTTTTAGATTTTTTTTTTAAATTGGCCCTATATTAGGCTATGTGAGTGTCGAAGCTGGGGAAGAGCCAATGCCTTGCTGATGAGGAATCTTTTCTATGTTTATGCCTGGTGAGAGACCCAATCACCACTTCCGTATTCTGACAGTGAAAGATCTCCTTTCCTTACAAGGCAGAAAAGCACAAAATTAAGGGCCCATTTCTGAGAGGCGCAGAGTGCCCATACTTAGGCCTTGCCCACATGCAGCGAGTTGGAGGACCGGGAATTTACTTTGAGATTTTTTTTTTGCTACTAGAAATATTCAGTCTGGGTTGAAGCCAAAAGGCTCCTCTCAGGAGGCACCCAGCACCTTGCAGGAACAGGCCCTAAGAGCCCAATCTTGCAACCCTTTAACTCATGCAAACAGTTCCATTCACTCCTCTGGGACTGCTCATGTGAGTAAGGGCAGCAGAATCAGGCCCCTGTTTAACAGCAGCAGCACATCCAGAGGTTAAAGCAGGGCACTTGGAGTCAGGATGCCTAGTTTCGCTTCCTGGCTCTAGCCCTGATTTACTGGGTAACTTTGGGTAAGTCACTGAACCTCA
The DNA here is from genome assembly GCF_016161935.1 of Mauremys reevesii. Lineage (NCBI taxonomy): Eukaryota > Metazoa > Chordata > Testudines > Geoemydidae > Mauremys > Mauremys reevesii. The sequence goes on from NC_052638.1 coordinate 32,918,765, forward strand.
GTGAGACTAAATTTACTCAAATGAAGAAGTGTTGGGAAGCTTAAACAACATCTGTGAAGTGCCTTGAGGTCCCTGAAGGAAAGACCTTGTGCACTTGTACACTATCAGTATTGCTGCTTGTGTAACCAGCTTACACTTTCAGAAGATCGGTTCTGCAACTACATGCTTAAATTTCATTTATGCTTCTAGTGACCACTGCTTGTGCATTTCCTGCCACAATGCACACTATTATAGTAATTATGTGAGCAAGGGAGACATTAAATTAGTTTACACAGGCATTTTTTGGAAAAAAGTGGATCTGTATGTCTGTATTTCATAACTGGAGCTCTGAATTTTTGTACTCTCTTGAGGTCACCATATCTTTGATAGGACTGGGTGATTACTTAAATATAGATTCCCTTTCAGTCTCTGGTCTGACTTTCATTGTAGTCAATGAGAATTTTCCAGAGAAAACAGCTTCTGAACAAATGGAAATACTTCAATGGGAACAAGATTTGATTCTGATTCAAACCAAATGCATGGAATGAAATAGTGAGGTGAGACTTTAAAAGCTGTGGATGCTTATCTTAACTATCTAAATCCCCCAAGTTAGTAAAACTGGACTGGAAGTGTCCTGAGAACAGGTTTTCTTGTGATATTTTTGGTACCCCATGCTTTTGGCCAAGCTTGGAAACAACATGTGGGTAACTTTTCTTGTGTTATTTTGGACTCCACTTCTAGTCCCAACCGGCAGTAGGAAATACAGAGGCACAAAAATAAAAAACAACAGGAACCTCACAGAAAAAGGGTTTGGTTTGACTTTGGGTGAAGGTTCAGAGTAGGAAAAGAGGGGATGGTGCTTCCTATTTATCTGAACTGGTTCTGCTTATCTTTGTCTAGAACTTGTTTTTGAGCGATGAGGAAGTACAATGAAAAATCCATTTAATTTTGCACAGTACACAACAACACTCAGACTTACTCAAGATAACAGCCCCTCTATGCTTAGGAAATAATGTGGAAATAAATAATTCAACTAGGACCAGATCCACAACCCATTCAAGTGAACAGAAAGATTTCCCATGAATTCAAGGAGCTTTGGATCAGGCCCTTGGTGTGATACTGCAACAAAGTTGACGGAACATAGTAAATGGAGCGTGGGGCAAATGCTAAGGTCTTTACTCTGTTTTCACCTGGACTTTAGTTGAGCAAACTACCATGGACTTCCATGTGAATTTGCCTTACTAGGGACTGAGTGAAAACAGAGTAAGGATCATAGTATTTTGTCCTCTTTATGAGGACAGTATGGTTGCAAGCCTATAGCCCTTAAACTTTCATTTATCACAATGTCCCCCATAAAAATGGATTCCCCTTCAGTGCTGCTGGCTGCCACAAATTTGTAATAACTCAGTGGTACTTTACAATGTGTTTTACAGCCATCTGAAATTGTATTTTATTAAAGGGGCGCATACGTTGTGTCAGTAATTCTCATATACTGTAATTGGTTTTATAACACCTGGTTATAGTATATAGTATAATTTGCCAGGAACTTGATATGCAGGCATTTCATAACATGCTTTATATAATCTATTATTAAAGAGTGTAGCTGCATCTGTAATTATATTGGCAAATACAGTTTTATTGAGTTTTACATAAAAGCATGCACTACAGAAAGACCAAAGCAGTACTCGCTCTCAGGATGCAGAAATACTTTTTTCTAGACAAGAATATAAAAGGGCAAGAATAAAATCTAACAACCATTTAATAAGTAATGAACTAAAACCGGAGATCCAACTATCTCTGAACTTGGGGAAAGGTGGGCTCTGGATCAGAATGTTGTGGCTTAAAATTGTTTAAGGAAACTTTAAGTTCGGTCTGACAAAAATGACCATGTAAAACATATACCTTCTGACTGAGCAGATCTTACCTCTGTGTGTATTCAGAGTCCCATCTACTGACCTGAGAGATAAGAATATATTTGACACTGGTTTTTACGTCTGTTGGCTCTACAGACCCGGCGCACCTCTGGGAAAGTGAGCTGGAATCGATTCTAGAATTCAGAATTCAGATTGCAGGTCTTCAGTTTTGGCAAGGTATAAACTAGAAAGAACCTAGCTTGGCTGCCAGATTGCAGGCTGAGTTTACATGACCAGCAATTGGGGATGTTGCAGGGGAAAGCCACCTCTGCAGCTTCTGATCTGGACTAACTGGGTAAAGTCAATGGAGAGGCACTTATTGACAACAGCTGAGCATCTGGCTATATATATTGCCAACACAAACTCTCTTTTATGCAGTTCATTTGCAGGAGCCATGCAGTCTGGGCAATGTCAATGTCTGTTCTCAAAACGACCTTCCGTGGACGACCTTTCAGTTTGGGTTGATTAGTTTGCCTGTGGTTTAACTTCGAAAGCATCAAAAGCCCTTTCACGAAACCCATAGAGAGGAAATTTACTCTAATATTAATCTATTGTCATACATCTGTCTGTTGTGTGCTTTAAAGATACTGAACACCTGAGATTTGGTACATTTTTTTCTCTTCCATGGAAATAGAGTCTAAATATGGTAAAAGCCTTGGTCATTTTGAATCAATTACAGTTCAAGCTTTTTTTCCATTTATGGTGAGCTTTCCTCTTCTCTCCCAGTCCCTAAGGTATTGCACTGTAAAACACTTTCTGTAATAGGTTTTATCTCATTCTGCCTCCTCTCCATTTTCTCCAGTTCCTTTAGTGAATATTTGTCTTTTCTACCTGCTGCCTGGTTAAATCAGCCTCTGAGGCAGTGACATATGCCCGATCACGGGTGCTGTCACTTAAATTCCCTGTGCTCATATTTTTCTCCTCCTTAAAGGGAGATGGGGACAGATGTTTGAAGAATGGACCTTTTTTGCTGGCTGGCACATTGAAAGTGGTGACGTTTGTTGCTAATTACTGGAGTTGAAATCCTGGCCTTTGCTGACAGCACCCAGAACTGAACAGCAGGTTTCTCCCAAGTGCAGTTGAATCCAAGTGTTAGATCTTCTGAGAAATGAAATCCTGTGCTCAGTCACAGACATTTGGACTGAATTCTTCCTATTTAAATGGCAGCTCTCATTTCATAATTCTTGTCCTGAAATGTAAAGCTCTAGAACGCATGAACAACAAGCTGGTGTCCTCCACCCGCCCTCTCTTGTGGTCTATTGGCTAGGATCTCTCCCGAACACTTTTATTCACACATCATATTCCATCATGCTCCAGCCTTGGGAGCACTCAGAACAAGCAGTTGCCTTGGGTACCAAAGTGGAAGGGGCAGTAATAAGTATTGGGGCTGCTCAGTAATGGAGCACACAAGACCTCCAAGGTGCCAGCAATGTGGCATGTGTATAGGTGCTTCAGCAGCAAGGCCTTGTAGGCACTAGCCCTGGCGCGTCCCAATAACCACTCAGACCCGTGGCTAAGTGAAAGCATATTTTACTGGTGCTGGCAGGAAAGCTTGCAGATACCCTAGGCACGGAGGCTTAAGCAGTTACTGTTCAACGGAGCAATAGCGATTCCTGTTTGGGTCCTTGGGGAAGCCTAACCAAGAATTGGGGCCCTTCAGGCCCAGTCCCTGGGGAGACCTTTCCAGTCCAGTCTCCATTCAAGCAACCAGGAACTTACAGGTTTCCAAACTAGTCTCAGTCTGTCCTCTGGGGCCTTCTGCACTGGCTCCCTGCTCAGCCGCTGCTGCTCCAGGTAAGTCTCACACAGACCTGTCCAACAGTCACAGCCTGTTCCACATGCAGCTCTGCATATGGTTCCTAGGAAATTGCTTCTGCATCTAGCTTCTCTGCAGCTCCAGGCTAGTCATGTGGCGGTTGCTTCCCAAACAGAACCCCAGCCACTTCCTCTTTCCTCTTCCCCAGCTAGAAGGAAAGGGATTGAACCTGCTGGGTCGGGGTTAATTTCACTCCTTGTCTCTCTCTCTCAAATGAACAAATGTGTCTAAACCTGGGGGGAGGGGGAAGGTAGGAAGGGGATGTGGAGTGGGGAGGAGGCTGATTGGAACTGTCCTCCCCTGATTAGCAGATCCATTACAGGCATGAGGGTGTCTCTGATGCAGTGGAGTTGTGGAAGACCCAAACTGCAATGGAGTTCCACTGTGGAAATGATGCCAGATTCTGAGAATCTCTGCAGGAGAGTTGCACAATCTCCTGCGTGCTCCGCTGTAGAACGGCGTGTGAGATTGGCAGGGGACTATGAGCAGGCATGCCAGTCAGAACGTAATTGGGAACGTGACCCAGTGGGTTCACACACTGTAAACACCTACTGACCGTGTGTAGTGTGTTATACAGTGGGCCATGACCACTACTGAAGCACATGGCTTTGGAGCGGTGAGCACAGGCTGAGACGTGCATACTCTGCTTCCCATTTCTGTGGAAGGGGGAAGAAGAGTCCATCTCCCCCTCACCCCCCTCTCTGCCCACCTTTCCTCCTGCAGTGGTGAGCTGCACAAAGCCCATTTACTCATGTTTGGCTTTGGAACATGATTTCCACCTTATGTACTTAGGGTGTGTCCCAAAGCCCGTTGATGTCAATGGAAAGGTTCCCATTGACTCAAATGTGCTTTGGACAAAGCTCTTAATTTAAAAATGTTACCAGGGCAAAATTCCAGCCTGTAGCTGGCATGTCAGCGATGCCAGTAATTTGCCTGCCGATGTGACTAGGGGAGCATATTCTTCCACTGGCATTTTAAAACTTTTATTTCTGCCACCAAATGGGACACTCTAAGAGCTAGTCTACACTTACCGTCCGGGTCGACGCGGTGAGTTTGACTTCTCGGAGTCAAACAAACTCCGGCAGCGCCGCGGTCGACTCCGGTACTCCACCACTGCAAACGGCAGTGGTGGAGTCGACGGGGTGCCGCGGAGTTCGACCCTGCCGCGTCTGGACGGGTGAGTAGTTCAAATTAGGGTACTTCGAATTCAGCTACGCTATTCTCGTAGCTGAATTTGCATACCCTAATTCGAACCCCCTTTTTAGTGTAGACCAGGCCTCAGTCTTCCTCAGGGCAGAGGAAAATTTAAGGCTGATCCCGATGAAAGCGTGATAGAACTAGATAACTCAGATTTATTAACAGGGGTTAGGGTTTGGTTTTAAACAGACATTTATCAGAAAAACACTGAAGGAAAAAGAGTTAAGTCCCCAGCTAATGTAAGAGTATAGGGTTACGCTGACTCCCTTACACACATTTTTCAAGCCATTCCCCTTTTATGATCCTCCTCCCCTTCCACAAATCAACTTTACACCTCTCCTAAATCAATCTCACACTGAGTGACAAGGGGCTGTCAGCCAAGACATATATATTAGGGATTCTAGCAAGCTCTTTCCAAACATAATGCCCAGAAACCCATAAACCTTACAGGTATTTGCCACAATAAAATGTTAAGGAAAATAAAGTTCAAAACCAGCTGCCCAAGCTCTACATCTTACTCTGAATTTTTCAGAAGTGAATGAATTGGAAAGACTAGGATCAGTATTGCAAACCATTAGTCCTTTGTAAGAGTGAAAAACAGTCCTGCCCAGAGAGTCAGGGTGAAGCCCATGCATCACTTAAGTCCTAACTGATCCGTAGGCATTACGCTGGCCCTCTATACAGTGGTGAATTTCACGCTTAGTGCTTAAAACCCATAGACATAATGCAGCTAACCAGAGTGTGGCTGATCAGAAAAAACGGATTTTTTTGTAGGCCAAACTCAGGATCAGGCCCTAAGCAAGAGGTCACAAAGGCATTGTTCTGACTTCCTAGCAGGGAAGTGGGAGTCCAGGGAAGCAGCATTTCTCTGAACACACAGCTATCTTTTGCTAATTAGAAAAATAAACACCAAGGAGAACGAATGTAAAATGGAAGGCTTTTCACTGATAACATGAATTTAAAATTGTGCCTTAGTACTATTGTAAAAATCCTACTTGAAAATCAGGACGGTAGAAATTCTGTGATGTGAAGCTTGTGGCAGGGAGGACAGAGGAAGGCTAAAGGTAGCTGGATGCTACCTTTGTACTCCCCAGATTCTAGGCTGCTCCATGGTCAATGTGGCCTCTCACAAAGTTGGAGCAACCCAACTGGCTGCTCTAATTTATGGCAGCTTTCTTTCAACTGCCTAAAAATTGCCCCAGTCCTCTGACCTTTAGCCATTGCCCTACCATGTCCCCTACAGCTAAGAGGTGGTTGCAAGGAGTGGGACGTAGGGCTGCCTACACTATCCCTGAGACTGGGGACTGTTTCCACCAACTTCAAGGCTCCCCTTATGTCGCTGGATCAGAGTAAAGGATCTCAGTGGAGGACAGTTTCAGTCTCTAGGAACATAACTGGAAATCAAAGAAGAAAACAGCTGGATGAGCAGCCCTGCTAATTATCATTGTTATTGCTCAGATGTTGAGGTAAGTGAACTATTGTTATCACTAGACTTGAATGTCTGTCTGCACGAACACTGCAAAAAACGCTGTGCAAGTGTTTGCTTGAATTTCATGGTGAACTTGTTTCAGCTGTGCTTACACAAGCTCACGGGCTTGGGTACTTGCAGCTAGCCGGTTTTAAATGCACATGCCTGACTGTTCTCAGCAGAAGTGATTTATTTCAGATAGTACGGGGTGCTGCTTGTTTCAACAGGGGAACAGGGTTCACAGACACCTCCCAGAGTCCTGGCAGTAAAGCAACTAATAAATGAGTCGAGGATGTAGTTGCACTCTTTGCAAGTGGGACTCTCTCTCTCTCACACACACACTTACTTTGTGTCAGTGACTTTGGTGACGACAGAAAATTACATAACAACAAATAAAACGCACGTGGCTATATTTTACATGGGATGAGATTGGGACACTGCTTTGTATGGTCAGGGGACAAGGTTTCCCCGAGTCCCAAAACAGAGGCAATTAAATGACCCAGACAAGCACATTACTCTACCTTCTGGAAGTAGGGTGGCACGTGCACACAAAATGGCTTTGTGTAAATGTGAAGGAACATTGCATTTACATTTTTCACCAAGCCAAATTCTACTTGGAGGGCTTAAGTGGTTCATAATCCTGTTAAAAGGTGCACTTCACCCAGAATGAATAAACTTAAGCCAGTTGTGACTAGCCAGTGTACATTCTGCAAATCCAAAGGGAAAATAAATTCATAGTCAATCATTGTCTGAGAATTATTTGTATTCTGCAGCTGTAGTTTTCACATATGCTGCTGGTGGAAAAGCTGATGGTGCCAAATAATATTAATAATAATCACACACTTTTGTGTAACTAGCCTGCATAGTTATCTTGTGCGAATGACCTGCAAGACCTGTTCCATTGCAGAACCGTACATTTTCTTGGATACCTTTTATGATTGCAAGTGTCAAACAAACGTAGATTGTCTGCTTTGTCTTGAAGTGATAAGCAAGCCAAAGCAAGTCATTTGGCTCAGGAAGATGTATAGGTGGATATACATATACGATTTCAACCACTCAAGCTGTCTCACAGCTTTTATATTTCATGTTTTGAAATCTTTTCCTTTTGTCAAAGCCTCCTTCTGGCTGAAGTGATGCTGCAGTTGCAGCTGTACTGGGGAACTGAAGAATGGGCTAGATATATTGTAAAAAAATATGAAAAACAAAAACAAAAGACTGGGTAGAGCTCAGTGGTTTCAGCAGGATACTGCATTAGCTTTGTTCCTCCAGAGGCTCTGTTTTCAGAATTTTGCCCTGGTCCCTACACCGAGGGATGCCTTAGCCTCCACATTGTTTGGCTGAATGGCAGGGTTTACTACACCTTAAAAGGAACAGGTGAGGACAGAAAACTACATTAGTGCTTCCTGGCACTATGTTTGGCAGTTGTTACCAGTCTTGCCATGACATAGCAACTGACACTTATCACAGTCACTAAAATATAAAGAGAGAAAAACCTGCTAAGGCTTGTTTGAAAGCAAGTTTGCCAGTCACTTTAATATCACTATGGCTTTTCCAGCTTGCAGCCCCACCACCGCCATCCTCTTCTTTCTTGTATGGCGTGGTTCCTTCAGAAGCCACTCCTTATATTGAGTTGCACTTCCCTTGGGCAGAGATGTGCTAAGGTTGCGCTGACTCAGGGATGCGAGGCAGACTGTAAGCAGCAGTTTCAGCTTGCCAGCTTTGGCCAGCACATACCATACATTTGCCGATAGACAGACATAAGCACAATCTTCTCCACATCGATTCCAGTATCTGGGTAATGCAGAGTCGGCTGTGGCTGGGGACTTGCACAGTGCAATGCAGGGTGTGCGTATAGATGCATGAAGGGAATAAAGGAAGACTTTGTACTCCCAAAGCTTGGGTCAGCTGTGTGCCAAGCCAGGGTCCATTCCCCAGTGTAACTCAGAGCAGACTGGAGACTGCTACAATTAATACTGACCACCAGCAGCCCCCCAGGGGGCGGTTAAAGGCATTGGGAATCAGAGAGGCATAAAGAAGCTCCTTTCCCCAGTCATTCCCCACTACTCTGGCCCCCCTACACTATGCCAATTCTATGCCGCCAGAGGATTCCCCTATATATGGTCTTCACAGTATGTCCTAAAAACCAACCGATTCAGCTGACTGCAGACCAAGTCGGGGCAGGGAGTAAGCTTCAGCCAAAGACCCTTCATGCAGCCCCCTCTCTTTAATAATGAAGAAGTTCCCCCTGACATGCTGCTGCTAACCAGACCTGAGGCTGTATCCCAGGGGGCTAGACAACAGTTTTCATGCAGGCATGTGTCAAGCTACTTAGAGCTTTCTGGGCCTGATCCAAAGCCCATTGAGGTACATGGGAGTCTTTCAACTGACGCCGCAGGAATTTGGATCCGGCCTCAAATATAAAAGCAAAAACCTTAAACTCTGCCTGGAAACTAATAGACTAGTGACTACGCCAGAGCATCGGTGTCATGTGCGCACAGCAAGATCCTCCACTTACTAAGCAAGCTGCTGCATTCTGCACCAGTGTCAGCTTCCCAGTGGATTGAAAGTCAAGCTCCTTTACTGTATTACAGTCATCTACTCTTCAGATGACAAAGACACGGATCCAGTAGCAAGGTCCATATCCAAGAGAAAAGGTCATAACCCTCCTAACCAGGCACAGATGGGGAAAAAAGGACAAAATCAACAAAGGAACGAACCTCCCGTGTATAGCAATGGGTGTCCATGTTCGAAGTCAATCATACTAAACAAATCAAAAATCTTTATTCCCCTCACCAAATGGGACAAAATGATGACAAAATGGCCTCAAAGATGCTTTAATCAGCAGGACAAGTTAAGTCTTTTATTCCTTTGTAGACACCAGTCAGTGGAAAGTTATTGCTTAATTAAACCCCTTGAATGAATACCCGATAATTAATAAACCCATATACTGTACCCCAAGGCTTTGAGTTTAAGAAGTCTCCTCTGTTCAAGTATGAAATACAAAAACATGCTGAACTAATGGGAAATATTTCCGGTAGAAGGCAAACCAATTAGGATTAGTGAATTCCATTTCATTTAAAGTTCCAAGATAGAGAGGTAATTTATCTAGTAAATTAATAGTGTTAGTGGCTTTCCTAATATATTAGCAAGTCTTTCATATCATATTAGTGAAAACCAAGCTGGCTAATACAATAAGAGACTTATTATAAAGGTATGAAGGTTACTAATGTGATAAGATTTTTGCATCCAATTAGTATTAAAGGAACACGTTTCTAAAATGGAATTTTATGTATATTTATATAATTCCATAATACACGCCAATCGCCATGTGTTTTATTTTAACAAAGTGATAATTCTCCTCCTAAATTTGCACTTAGTGAGAGTGTTAGATCTCTCCATACAACACTGTGTGTGTGTGTGTGTGTGTGTGTGTAGAAGTGACCCATATTAGCTGGTCTGGGCTGCACTGTGTTTAGAACAAAGTGGTTTTCCATTTTCCTAACCTTGGGATCAACTAGAGACTGGCTCAGCTAGAAATAGCAGTCTAAAGGCAAAACAATTACTGTACATAGAAACTGCCATATTCCATCAAGCCAGTAGCCCATCTAATCCAATACCTTGTCTTCACCACTTACCAGTACCCACCTGCTTCTGAGGAAGATCTGTGCTGTAGGCATTTATTAAATAATCTGTTCATAGAGAATGTTTCTTCTTAACCTCCTTTAGCTAGAGATTGGGTTATGCTATGAAGCAGGAAGGATTATACCCCTTCCCAAAGTCTTGGCTTTTTTAATCCTCACTATAGTAATAGTAACCCATAAAATGCCCAATCCTTTTCTGAATCCTGCAAGGTTCTTTGTCTCATCTTGTGACAATAAGTTCCACAGGCAACCTCAACCTGTCTATTATGTAAACACATTTTTAAAGTATTTTAAATTTGCTGCATTTCCCATTACATTAATAGAAATCATGTGAGCACAAGCTTTTTCTGTGAGAGATTTCAGCTACTTCCCATTTCTTTTTGAGTGGGCAGTACTGGAAGAACAGTTTTACTTCTGCTTATTATCCTGACTGGTACTAAGGTTGCATAGCAGGTCACAGAACTGGAGAAAAGAACAAAACATTGGAAAGCTCAAAAGATCCTTTGCCTATGCTTGGTTGGAGGGCACAGACAAAGATTCAGATCGTATCATACAGAATCTTGCCCATCCTTGTTAACAAGAAGAGCAGTTGCCTGTATACTTGGCCTCGTACAGTACTTAAGTTCTACTGCTGAACCTGTGGAGTCTGTGGCTATTATCCTTGGAAATAAAGCTTTCAGAAGCTCATAAAACCCCTTTTTATGGTGTTTGCAGTTGGGGTTTACAGAAGAATCAGAAATGTACACACAGGTGCTTAAAGATCAATTGTATTAAAGAATATAATTGGTGCTATTTTTCACCTTTAAAGTTCCTGCAAGAGTAGTTTTCCTAGACAGATTGAATTAGTAAAGTAGAAACAGATGCAGTCAATTGTCCATCGTTCAAGCAGAGATACGGTTTATAAAGACTGATCACAATCAAGGGGGTTGCTAATGTGGGAAGATATATTCCTGTTCATTCCATAGGAATCAGTGCTGTAAACTGACTGGATGAATTTTATTTCCCGAAGTCCCTGGAAATCCTGAAGATTTGTTTTTTTGAGTTATTTCTTGTTGCTTCACCCATATAAAAGTCACAATGCTGTATCCTATGCACCATTCTGAATCTCTGCCTGACTTTGCAATACATATAACACCAGACCTTCAAGCCAACACACAGACAGAAGAAAATGGAAAGTTCAGAGTGGATGGTGAAAGTGGTGAGAAATAGGACAGGGTTTATAAATGAGAAATGGCAAAAAGATTAGGATTATTCCACCTGGGAAGGAGAAACGGATCTGCCCTCTTTTTAACACTGTCCCATAAAATAAGAACAAGGGAACACTCAATAAAATGAGAGGTCAATCTATTTAGGAACAATAAAAATAAGATACGTTTTTATGCAGCAGAAACAACCTGTGGGATTCACTGTTCAGCAGGTCATCAAGACAATTACTATAGGTGGATTTAATATAAGGACCTAATACTTCTGTGACCATTTACAGCATCAGAACAGTAGTGTTGTGAGCAGAAATAATGATAGGAGTAACTCACCTCACCCTTCAGGGTATAAGCTTATTGCCTACATGGGTCAGAAAGAAATCTAAACCCAATATACACCTTGTGCAATATTGAACAATTAGCTAGATGTATTATGGGGTTGGTTTTTATTTTATTTGTTTGTTTGTTTTTGCCTTTCTTTGAAGCATCAGTTACTGGTCATTTCTGGATGAGGGCGTAGCACCAAGTGGACTTACGAACTAATCTATTCTAGTAACTCTTAAAAGAGGGGACTCTTGTTGAGCAGTGAGAACTCTGAGCAGTGAGGCCAATCGCTGAGCGGGCTTGGAAAATGTAGCATCTCCCTCCCCCTAGTAGTTGCCCTTCTACATTAGTTTGAATGCACTGCAGAGAGCCTGCTGCCTGGGAGTTCTTACTCTGCAAGGTTAACAGAGAATTCCAGTCTCCAGGGCTGTCAACCCTCTACTTTCATAAACACTAAATTCACATACGATTGTAAATTAATTTAAAAGTCAAGGAATAGGGTAGGACAAGGGAACAGAGGCAGGCAGAAGGGAGTGAAAGGAGGAAATGAGAGAAGAAATCTAAGCAGAACCAGACTTGTGCAGGGCCTTGAAAGTGAGAACCAGAAGCTAGAACTGCTTGTGAAGACGTGAGGAGGGAAAAAAAGGTAGAAACTGAATAGGATACACTGATATTGTCAGTCTGGATTATAGGGAGGTTGGTGGAGTAGCAGAAAGTGATGAGAAAGAGTAGAGGACTCTTAGGCTATGTCTACACTACCACGGCATCGATGCTCTGGCGATCAATGCACCGGGGGTTGATTTAGCAGGTCTATATTGCAGAATGCTCTCCAGTCAACCCCAGTACTCCACCGGGAACAAGAGAAGGAAGGTAAGTCGACGGGAGTGTGTCTCCCATTGACCCAGCACAGTGTAGACACCGCAGTAAGTCGACCTAAACTATGTCGACTCCAGCTACGTTATTCACATAGCTGGATTTGTGTAACTTAGATCGACTTACCGCGGTAGTGTAGACATAACCTTAGAGGAGTTTTCATACTGATGAGCTGGAATTGGCAATGAGACCCTTGGAATGAGAGAGTCAAAGAGGCAAGACTGGAGTGAGGGATTGGGGACATAGATGAAGAATTACTCTGGGTGTAACACATGTAGAGATGGTAGTTGAAGACATGAGACAAGGGCTGTAGAGAAACCAAACTCTGACGGACTCAACAGAAGCTAGAAGGGTGTATGGGGAACAACCACCAACAGAGATGTTGAATGAGCAACTGGAGAAGTAGGAAGATAACCAGAGAGCAAAGAATTGTGAAAACCTTAAGAAGAGGAATTGACTGACTCAAAAGATATAGAGGTGAATGAGGATAGTGGTCAAAGAAACAAGTGTCAGCGTGGATTGGTGTGGGGAGGAATGGGAGGTCCCTTCCAACCCTAATAATCTATGATCTATGATTCTATGATCTATGATCTATGACAGAAAGAATGACACAGTTATAGCAAATTATATGATGATTTGATAGAGGAAACTTAGAAATTCAGAGGTCAAAGGGAAAGCAGTGCGTGGTGAACAATAGGTGAAAGGATCTTGTTATTTTGCTCTTCAAGCTGTTGATTTAGCAAATGCTGATGACAGACAATGCAGAAAATTCCCTTTGTATTAACCTCTAACACTGATGTAAAAATAGGCATAAAGCTGTGTTTGTGGTGATTAATGCAGTGTGAAAAAGATAATTAAATGAGGCCTAGTTTACTTTTGCTTTCTATGCCTCACTTCTGCCTCCAGAAGCTGCTGTTCAATATCCTTGAAAAATCTTTTAGGCTTTGCTGCCACCATTTTATCAGTTCTCTTGCATTATGTTAGACATGTCCTCAGAGGCCTGGTCTACACTAGGGGGCGGGGTCGATGTAAGATACGCAACTTCAGCTATGTGACTAGCATAGCTGAAGTCAAAGTATCTTATTTCGACTTACCTCCCGTCCTCACAGTGTGGGATCGACGGCCGCGGCTTCCCCTGTCAACTCCGCTACCGCCGCTCGCTCTAGATGAGACGCGATATATCGATCCCCGATAAACCGATCGCTACCCGCCGATCCGGCGGGTAGTGTAGACATACCCCCAGTGTAGTGGGTTTTGGACTTCTGCAGATTCCTTGGGGTGCTGCATTAGTCCAATCCTGCATGCAGGTTTCCACTCCTGTGAGTATTTGACCTGCTACATGAAGCACAACTATAGAATGGCTGCACTTAACGTTTTTACTGGTGCTAAAGGTATGCACCATTATATGCAATACTAACAATACTTAGCACAAGAGCTTGTAGGAATAACTTTGATGGAACCTTCTTCCATCAGCTAATGCAATTCTGTCAAAGTCAAAATGTTTCATGAAATCATGTTAATTTTGCAGAAATTTCATTTTAGAGAAAACTGGGAAAAACAGTCCCAACAATGGTGAACGTTTCAACATTTTTTTGGAATGAAAAGCTTTTTTGTTTTGTTTGTTTGAAACTACTTTATGTTTGAATTTTTAAAAAATGCATATTCTATATTATAATTATAAAATAAAAAGGTGAAATTGAAACAAAATTGCTTGAGCAAAAATTTTCTTTAGAATTTTCTTTCACAGAGAATTTAGACATTTCCAGTTTTTGTTCCTTCTCAGAACAAAGACTGTCCAAATCTCAAATTGCTTAACAAAATGGACTTTCCATCCTCTGCAAAGCTCCGCTTAGCACATACATAGCTTTACCTGTTTAAAATGCTTTACGAGCATTAATTCTTTAATCCTCACCTGTAGGATTGGTACACCTATGAGACAGGTAGATAAGAATTATTCCCACCATTTTGCAGATGGGAATACTGAGGTACAGACTGATGAAGTGAATTGCCCATGGTTATGCAGTGAGTCAGTCAATTCCAGAGACAGGATTAGACATGCAGGACCTTCTCACACCCATCTCTCGTCTCATTCCAACTCTTGAACCAGTATAATTTTTCAAAGCAGCAGTTACACAGACACCACCGCGTAGACCATGATCATTGGCTGCAAACCCTAGTGGGCTTTCCTTTCTCATGCTCTGGACTGGGAAGATCCTTTCTGTTCCCGGGTAACTATCATGTACATCTCCCAGCTCCTTCTCTTTTAGAGTTAAAGTCACTGTAAGTTGAGACATTTCCTTGTTGCTTTAGTTTTAATACAAGATTGATAAACTGGTTGTGTCAGAGGAACTTGTAAGACAAGTTCAGTTATTCTGTGATTTGATGTAATCTGATTGAGTTTGTTATAACTACCAGGAATAAGTCTGTTTATCTTCAAGGGATATTATGTCATTTAACCACCACAGTGCAACTTCACATAAACTACTTCAATAGCTTGAATTATCTTATCATAAAATGCATTAAAAAAAATCCAACAACCTTCTTCCCATCTTGGTGACTCTGAAATGATAAAGGTTCAAGAGTGATCTAGTTAAAGTAATACCTGCTGAATCCCAGAAACATCACCTGTTGCCTGAATAGCTACATCTACTCCAAGATATCCAAAGACAACTTCCAGCTGACATAAATTTAACTCCTTTTCTTGTGGCCAGGTAGGGACACTACTTACAAAGAGGTCTGAAGTTTTCACACTAAAAATATGCAGAAGAAATCCACAGAGCCACAAGAAGGCAACCCTACAAGTTAATCAATCACGTTAGCATCTGGCAAACAAAACATATATCATCAAAATATTAGCAGGTTATTCAGAGTGGCTTAGTATGAACAATGAGTGATATACAGCAGGATTCAAGGCTCAGGTTAGATATTTATCTATACTTATATATTATCACTAGTATGAATTTACTATTGTAGAAAGGTGCCAAACTGTCAATCCTGATTGTTTTCTGGCCATACAACAGCCACGGCCTGGGCAGCATTAGTGCAAGCTTCCACACACTATCTTGCTAATGTGCTTCATTCGTGACTTATCTGACTTACCGTGGCCTCTTTTTGAGGCTGGCAAGAATGCCACCTGTAGCAATGTGTTTAGCAGTGTAGACAACAGTCCACCAGGACCAGGTTTTAAGTCATTTCACACAGGCCACAAGACAGTTGAAGCTCTTTGGTTGGGAAACTGAACAAGAATACTCATGATATTAGATGTTCTTATATTTTCTAGTCCTGCCTTTTTCCAACCTGGTCAGAAACACTCTAAACATGAAATATTTTGATACTATTAAGTCAAAAATGAAATCAACAAACAAGATAATGAATAGGTGAACTTTTTCAGATGCCCCCCCTCCCTCCAAAAGTTTGATTTGAGCTTGGAGCAAAGGTTTGGGCCTTTTCCCCCCCTTTTCTTCTTCTTCTTCTTCTTCTTCGTGTGTGTGTGTGTGTGTGTGTGTGCGCACACAACAGTTCATCATTCTTAATGTGCAGCATAGGTAGTAAGGAACCAACATTTATTGGATTTTGCATGTCTGAACAATTTAAACCCACTTCTGGTTAATCTTTTGAATATCCAGGGGAAGTCTTTTTAGAAAGATCAAGGATACAAGTGTGGCAGGAGCAGGGTATTGGAGAAGATCATGCACACAGACAGAGTATGTTCCCAGATTATAGTTTCTCTCCATTCTCTACATCCCGTGTATATATTAAATCCTGAAGGGCTGAATAGATCAATGAAGATGCAAACCCAAACCGAGGGAAAGAAGAATTTTAATACAAATCAAGGACAACCCCTGAAAATTTCCTGTCTTCATTTAACTTTCTCATTGCCAAATAATAACCTCTTAGGACATCAGATTCCCAAATTAAACTCATGCAGTTAATTGGTGACTCACAGGTTAGCAAAGAAAAAAGAGCATAGTTACATTTGGCAATAAAATATACATTGTGCCTGATTAAATGCCAAACACTGGCTGAGAATTAACAGCAATATGACACTACTATGGCTGAAACGACAGACATGTTTAGGAGTGTTTCTAGTGCTCTCTTTTCCTCTTCAAAAGTTTACAGTTGGAGTCTGACTGGATATCAGGGCTCTTTTGGACATGATATCAATCTATTGTGGCTTGGTAATCAGCACATGAGAGATACTGTAGCATTATGATATATGGACAGCTGCTGAAGCTATGCTGTACTACAAACATGTAATGATGCAGTGAGCTGGCAAATCCATATGGCTGGAAAAATAAGGAGAAAGGTTTTTTGAACAAAATGGATACTCAGCAGTTTGCTTGAATTTAGATGTCCCAAACCCAGGTAACTCTTTTCTTTTTTGACATAATAGAAAAGATTTTTCTTAGTTTTGTTATTATCTTAGGGATGATCTGGCACATGTGACTGGAGATAGAGGGGATGTTTTCATATGGCGCTGTTTTCCTGCTGGAATTTGCCAGCCAGTATCCAGAGGTCTAATGAAAACTAGTAATAATCAGTTCAGTCATCCCCTCTGAAATTCATCTGCAGATTTTCTCTGTCCCACACAGATGGGGAATGTGCTAGGGTGGGAGGCAGAAGGAAGATCAGTTGCAAACAGTAGAACCACCCACTTCCTGGAAGTAGTCCTAGTGGAGTGGGTAGACCTAGGGGCATGTTGAGAGGAGATACTCAAGCCCTGTGGGTAGTACTTAGCAACCTCTATATAGCCTGAACGCATGGCTTTTAGCAGGCCCCAGAATGTATGTGTAAGTTGTGGGGAGGAACCCCTGCTTCTCCCCCTGGGAAGGGGATACTCTACCCATTGTTGGAAGAACTTCGTGGAGCTCCATCCGGGAAGCTTACCTAGGTTTCCTTCCTTGAACACTCTCTGTCATGGGAGAAGGCACTCAGGCCCAAACAATTACTTTTCACCTTCTTGCTCAAAGTATTTTAAAAGCATTAATGAATTCAGCCAAATGCAACACCTCCCTTAGGCAGAAGAGTATTATCACCATTTTATAGAGGAGGAAGTGGAAGTGAGGAGACATCCAGGCTAATGTTTTCAGACATGGCTACCTAAAGTGAGGCTCCTAATTCTGTACTTTGGCTCCTAAATCAAAGTGGCCGAACTTTCAGAGGCACTGTGGGAAACAAACAAACCAGCTCCCATTGGAGATCTACCCACTTCTATTTAGGTCCCTAAGTATGCAATTAGGAACCTATATTTAGTCATGCAGGTTTGAAACTGTTGGCCTACGTGATTTGCCCAAACGCTCAGAAGAAGTCTGTAGCAGTGCCTAGAAATAAACCCTATGGTTCCTGAAGTCAAGTTCTGGGCTTTAACCAAAAAACTCTGCCTACCATTTCCTAATTTATTTTTAATCAGTGATGGATGGGAGTAAGGGCTGCATGGGCATGCACATTGGCCTGGATGACATTTCCCTGTTTCTCAAGTTTCTTATGCTCCAAAGAGGTCATCAGATTATTATGCTTCCTTCCAAAGATTTGTTCTCTGTCATTTAGATCTGCTGTTTCAGATTTTCTCTAGCCAAACTGTTTGGAGTGTCATCAGTACATTTATATGGAGTATGAGAATATATTTGGAATGCATATTTCTAAGGGCCATTGGAGATGACTTTTACACAGGACAGAGAAAGTGACAATATATTTAGGAGTCATGAATGAAGCCACTGTATTATTTCCATATCAGTAACTAAATAACTATAATATTTATATTACAATACTGGAGCCTGACAGGGGACATGGATCAGCATTTATGTCACACTCCCTGTCAGTTCCTGGCCTGGGCCAGGGAAGCTAATGGTCCAACCTGTGGCCCAAATTTGATGTGAATCCTGATCACGTGCCACCTGAGGCATGTTGTGCACAGGGCCGGCTCCAGACCCCAGTGCGCCAAGTGCGCGCTTGGGGCGGCATTTTGCCGGGAGGGCAGCAGGCGGCTCCGGCGGACCTCCTGCAGACGTGCCTGCGGAGGGGCCGCTGGTCCCGCGGCTTCGGTGGAGCATTCGCAGGCACGCCTGTGGGAGGTCCTCCGGAGCCGCGGGACCAGTGACCACCAGAGCGCCCTGCACGGCGCGCCGCCCTGCTTGGGGCGGCGGAATTCCTAGAGCCGCCCCTGGTTGTGCATATGCTAAGAAGACTGGAGCCTGGTACCCAACATCGCTGTGGGAAAGATACATTTAGAACAGTCATAATGTTCACCCAACACATTGATGATGAAGGCTCAAGACAGCACAAATTATAAGGGAACATGAAAGACGCGATGGTCCCCTCAAAGATGCAACCTGTCTAAATACCTGGGAAAAGTTATTCATAGCTCTTTTCCAACTACAGAGACAATAAAAAGTCCCATGGAAGCTTCTTTGCTTGGATTAAAAAAGTCAACCTTTACAGCCCAGATTTTTACAGGTGCATATGTCAGTCCTGACTTGCATTCTTGCACTGGGGGGACCGCACACATGCAAAACTGTAGTTTTGAAAACCTGGAGTTCATTACTCAGGTTCACACATTTTTTTTTTTACAGTTTTAGAGACTACTGAACTTTACTGCTAGGCCCATAATTTAGGTTCCAAAACCTCAGAGAAAAAATTATTTCCAGTCTGCAAACTGGCCACCTTATCCTCAGTGCAGAACTACCCAGTACACACTCAAATTCTTCCATATGCAGCAATGCTCACCTCAAGAGCCATGTCTAATAATAATAATTAAATCTAATAATCAAGAGAGTGGGAATCTTGGCTTCTATTTCTAGCTCAGCCACTCAATTATGTGTCCTTTGCCAAGTCACAACAGGCTCGATCCTACCATGCACTGTGATGTGCAGAGTGTCCTTAAATCCCACGGACTATACTTGGGAGGCGAGAGTGCTCAGCATCTCACAAGATCTTACCCATCTGCCAAAGGGGAATTGCCTAGCTGGTGTGCGGTTATAATTATTTAAAATGCTTTAAGATACCTGGATGCAAAAGGCATATAGAAGTGAGAAGTATAACTATACTATTTGCAGTACATATTAAGAGATTTTAGCAGGAATAGCAACAGAGAACTTTGTTCTGAACTCTACATTTTGAATGGTACACAAACAGCTACCCAAGTCTGTTTTAAATGAGTTCTACAATAGCTTTCCATATCCATTTCTAAAGCTGGTTAATAAATATTCACCAGTGTTCTCATATTGACCCTTTCCTTGCTGGCACCTGTTGTGAATTAATAGTCCGCTGAAGTCAATAGAACTGTAGAGTGTACTTGGCATAGTGCAGCATGGCAGGTGCCTTCAACTCCTCAGATGCTGGAATGCTCACCAGCTGTAGAGGCTTGGATTTAAGTGTGAAGGAGGCAAGCTGCATCTGCGCATGTTGGGTGGGGATGGTTCAAACTGCATATTGTTTCATTTTCCATGCTGCTTCTCCAAGTCAGCCTAGTCCTGGACTAGAATTTTTCCAGGGATAATGTATATGCTTGTCTTTCTTATACAGTACTTATGAAATTGCACTGTGTTGCTAAGGATTTCTATTCTATTCTACACCCATTACTGTGGTATCTGAGCTCTGAATATGCAGCGAGGGATTGGAACTGTGCCAACCATTACTTTTCCAAAAAATACTTTTTTAGTCACTAGGGAAAGATTGATGACTCTTCCAAGCTGCCATAATGCTTTTCTCAGTCTTGGGGAACACGTCGAGCCCCCACACCCAACCCTTTCAAAGAAACTGACAGCCTTTGCAGGAGTAGACAAGGACTGTTACCTTCAGGGTTTGTTTCTGGTAAGGTGCAACGTTTTCTTTTCGGTTGACCAATGACCTTTACTCTTCATTCTTTTTCTGTAGGGCCTGCCTCCTTCCCCAGCCCTGAGTGCATCTCTTTGACTCCTTATGCCTATGCTTCTGATAGAGCATCATTCGGTCATCATGTATGAGGTCCCTACAGCTATGGCTTGCAAAATAGGCTAACGAATGAATAAAATCCAGTTTTAACATTATTCTTTATAGGAAAAGAAAACATTCTCCATTGTTTCAGGTTTAAAAGTGGGCACAAACATTTGCTTTTCCCAAGAGAGAGGAAGAAGTTAGTGTAGGGACAAGATATATTCTTCTTCTGGCTAGAGCAGAGGCCTTTGGGAATATGGTGGGTGTAGATGCATTTGCCTCGGGTTTACAGAGGCATGCAAGAACATCTCACATTCACAGAGCTCTCACTATGAGGGCTGCCTTCATGGCAGGTCATAAATAAGGACTGTGTGGCTTCACTGTAGCAACATGCAGCAGGAAGAGAGAGAGGCAGTAAAGGAGAAAATAACCATTTACATAGGAGACTGTCATAATTATATATTATGAGAAAAGGACTAGAAAAAATAATTAAGAGACTAAATGGTTATAACCAGCCATGTTGTTGGTTAATATTTTTGACTGAGCAAAAACGAACCCTTAAAAATACTATAAAAAGAAGTCAAGCTATCATTTAATATTACTTAGCGCTTCATGTAGCAGATTTTTCATACTCCCTACTTGAGCATACAAATTTTCCAGGGTATCTGCATTTTTTTTCTTCTAGCAAATAGAAATACAGGCACAAATATGAGTTACTGCAATTGTAGTCACTTGATTTGCTCCTGCATACAAGTATCTAGTGGTGCAAGCATTCAGATTCAGATGTAAGATTCCATTAAAAAAATCAGGAGCAAATTTTGTCCCACAATTGGGAGACCACCCTTCTAAAAATGTGTCCATGTAACTCCAAAGGACAGTACAAACTGGCATACACTAATACTCACGCTTTCTATAGGGTAGGTAACTATTATTATTCTCCTTTTAAAGAAGAAACTTAGCCCAGAAGAGTAAAGTAAATTGCTTCAGGTTACAGAGCACTTAAATGGCAATGTCAGGATTAGAATTCAGGACTACCTGGCTTATCATCGGTGCTCAGACCAGTGCACCGATCCTGGGCCTCCATTTTAACTTGCTTTTAAAATAATTAAAGGGACTGAGGAACTTTATACTGTTTTTGAAAAACCAACCAGAAGATTTAGTGGATGCATTTCGTATTTGTTAGCTCTAGTTTTGCCAGAAGGTCTTTC
Organism: Mauremys reevesii; assembly: GCF_016161935.1. Lineage (NCBI taxonomy): Eukaryota > Metazoa > Chordata > Testudines > Geoemydidae > Mauremys > Mauremys reevesii. The sequence continues at coordinate 32,940,294 of NC_052638.1, forward strand.
AGTCTCCTTGTCACTTTGCTCTATCTGACCTAGCTAACACTAATATTTATTGCCCATTTTCATTTAGCTCTTTGAAAGCCAATCCACTTACTGATTGGAAAGCTCGCACAATTTTACAGATAGCATCATTGCAGAAACTTGTTAGGAGCCTTTAATAAGCAAAATGAACACTGAAGTGTGGTTTGGGGCTGTTGTCATGTTTAGCTCCCAAATGATAGGAAGCAAAATCATATCTGCTGATTCCTGCAACTCAAAATGTGTAGAATTAAAAATGTATGCAGTCTTCTTGTAGCCGGGTTGGTCCCAGAATATTAGAGAGACCAGATTGGTGAGATAATATCTTATATTGGACCAACTTCTGCTGGGGAGAGAGACAGGCTTTCGAGCCACACAGAGCTCTTCTTCAGGTCTGGGAAATGTACTCAGAGCTACAGCTAGAAATGTTCAGAGTGGATATAGCTCCAGGATCTAAGTTAGTGTACGGTCCTCATTACCATAGTATCTGAATACTTCCCTCTCCCCCTCCAATCTTTAAAATAGTTATTCTCACAACATCCCTATGCGATAGGGAAGTGCCCATTTTATCTCTGCTTTGCAGATGGTGAACCGACAGCCAGAGAGACTGAACGACTTTCCCAAGGTCATATAGAAAGTAGTGGAACTGGGAAACGAACCCAGATCTTCCTAATCCCAAACTACTATCCTAACCACTGGCTCAACCTTTGTGACATGCAAAGAGATGACCATTTTGCCATTTGCTCTACTACAAGTATTTCAAACTGCAACATTCATATCAACCAGATAAACATACTCTATTTGTGGAAACCTTAAAAAAAAAAAGACTCAGTATGATAAATAACCATGGAATGTTACAAGTGCCATTAATATTGTTGTAATCTCTGCCCCTCACTGGGAGTGCGACCCACATCTAAGGAAATGGAGCAAACTGTGAATAATGGGCCATTTCCTGTTACACAAACATAGTAGCCCATCTTTTCCCTCATATCTTCAGGCCTCACCCTTTATCATAGTTCCCCCCACCCCTGCTTCTGAAGAAACACTTCAAGGTTTTTTTAGATAACAAAAGCCTGATCCAAAGCTCACTTAAGACAATGGGAGTCTTTTCACTCATTTTGGATTAGGCCTTTAGTTTGAAGAATGTATTGTAAACATAGGTGCTGGAACTAGGGGTGCTGGGGTTGCTGCCGCATCCCCTGGCTTGAAATGGCTTCCATCATATACAGGGTTTACAGCAGGGGTTGGCAACCTTTCGGAAGTGGTGTGCCGAGTTTTCATTTATTCACTCTAATTTAAGGTTCTGTGTGCCAGTAATACATTTTAACATTTTTAGAAGGTCTCTTTCTATAAGTCTATAATATAGAACTAAACTATTATTGTATGTAAAGTAAATAAGGTTTTTAAAATGTTTAAAAAGCTTAATTTAAAATTTAAATTAAAATGCAGAGCCCCCTAGACTGGTGGCCAGGACCCGGGCAGTGTGAGTGCCACTGAAAATCAGCTCGCATGCTGCCTTCGGCCCCCGTGCCATAGGTTGCCTACCCCTGGTTTACAGTTTGGTTCAATGGCTCTCAGCACCCCCACTATAAAAATTGTTCCAGCATCCCTGATTGTAAGGGAATCCGAGCTGCGTTCAGATATTCTAAGGATAGAGATTTTAAAAAGTTGTTGTCTTTCTTTTCAGAAGTGACAAAAGAAAAGGGCACTGTCATTAGAGCCAAATGACACAACTCTGTTTATATTCAGAGGTCTTTACAGGAAGAATAAATTCACTGTATGAATGTTGAATAGTAACCTATAAGGAAGGCCACACTGTTTTTTTTTTTCCCTCATATTTTCCTCATTTTACATATAAGCAAAGGGCATCAAAACAACAGGTCTCTCCATATAAGACAGTTGTGTGAAGTTACAGTTCTCCTTGTAAAGCAAAGTGAAACCATATTGAAAACATGCACTACCTAGTTATCCAAGTCATAACGCCAAGGTTAAATCTGTTTTTATTTAGACAATGACTGGACGAGCATTTTTATTATGCTGCTATAACAGTATGTGCACAAGTGGAAAATTCTCTCTTTAAATAAAAAAAAAAACTGTGGCAGGCCTATTTGGCACCTTCTTTATACCATAAATACAACGTGACCTTTTCTCCATAACTCTGAACTTTTGGTGGCCTTCCTAGAAACAATCTAAGTATCCAAAAATAAACATCTACGTAGAATAAGTATTAACCACAGGGACCTTTAAATATGAAAAAAATAGTCTCTGTTATATCGTTTCTTCTCTGCTAATGCAAATACCACCCCATGGGGTTAGAAAATGACTTGTTTTCAAGGCTTCAGAGTGTCTTGTGATGCTAGCTCTGCACAGGCTGAACGGAGTGGTTCTGTTTTAAAAGAACAGAGCCTTAATCGCTTTCAACTTTTCTAATTCTTCACATTCCTTCCTACGAAAATAACTGGTTGCCTTATAATGGCAGAAACATTTGGAGAGTAAAAGAAACAAACAAAAATAATCAATTTTCAAGGTTCTCTCGCAGATGGAAGGAGCTGTTTATGAAACATTTATTGTTCAGTTGCAGGGGAAAATCTTGTCATAATAGCAAAAAGGAAACCATGGAAATATTGGAAGGTTTTTTGCATAAAAATACACTGCTCTACAATTCACTTTTCAAGCAACAAAGAAGGGAAGATCCCATCCATCTCTTACCCAAGAAGTGTAGAGTTTTAAGTTTTAATGCAGAATCACCAGCCAGAGATGACATTTTTCACACTAACATATAAATCAGAAGAATCGCAGAATAAAAATGATCATTGTGACGGTACCTCCCATAAGGCTCTAAGGAAATATGCTTAGAATGTGTTTTATGCTACATATACCATGTAACATATCTCTGTAAAGGTTTTGATCTACTGAATGTATTAATCCTATTTGCATGCATGTATTATTTTTGTATTCGATGTTATGAATGTTGGCTGTGTACTGGCTTGATTTCTAAATAACCTTCGTAGAGCATTTGGTCAGTTCCTAGAGAAAGGAATGTTGAAATTAAGTACCTAATCAAGAAACACTTAAAGGACAATGGATCTTGGAATGCTCCAATCCACATAAGAAGTCAACCTGAGGACTTTAAAGAGCATGTAAACAGTGGCTGCTACCTGTAAAAACTGTGAGTCATGCATGGACATGTGACTTGCCCAGGTGACTCCTAAACTCCATCTTGGAGCTGGACTTTGCATAGGAGTGAGGAGGGGGTCTCCACCCACAAGAGAAAGTCTATTTAAACCCCTGGGAGATCCCTCCATTTTGTCTTCAGCTGGCTAAAGAGAGAACCTCTCCACCCCCCAGGCAGGGCCGGCTCCAGGCACCAGCTTATCAAGCAGGTGCTTGGGGTGGCAACTCGGGAGTGGGGTGGCACTTTCAGGGATTCGGCGGAGGGTCCCTCACTCCTGCTTGGAGCAAAGGACCTCCCGATTGCGATCACGGCTTTTTTTTTTTTTTTTTTTTTGGCTGCTTGGGGCGGCCAAACCCTTGGAGCCGGCCCTGCCCCCAGGATACTTGGAAGAAACTGGAACAAAGGGCAGTGACTGCAAGTGGTGTGAGTGATTGTTGGACCCAGGCTAAAAGGAGATTAGTCTGTAAAAGGGAGCATTCTGGAACTGGTAAGGATCTTATCTGTATTCAGTTTGACTAGACATAGATTTGCGCATTTTATTTTATTTTGCTTGGTGACTGACTTTGTTCTGTCTGTTGCTACTTGGAACCACTTAAATCCTACTTTCTGTATTTAATAAAATCACTTTTTACTTATTAACTCAGAGTCTGTATTACTACCTGGGGGAGCAAACAACTGTGCATATCTCTTGATCAGTGTTATAGAGGGCGAACAATTTATGAGTTTACCCTGCATAAGCTTTATATAGGGTAAAACTGATTTATTTGGGTTTAGACCCCACTGGGAGCTGGGCATCTGAGTGTTAAAGACAAGAGCACTTCTGTTAGCTGCTTTCAGGTAAACCTGTAGCTTTGGGGCAAGTAATTCAGACCCTGGATCTTTGTTGGAGTAGACAGGAGTGTCTGGCTCAGCAAGACAGGGTGCTGGAGTCCTGAGCTGGCAGGGAAGGCAGGGATAGAAGAAGTCTTGGCACATCAGGTGGCAGCTCCCAAGGGGGGTTCTGTGATCCAACCCGTCACAATCACATTGTAGTAATCGCTTCTCGGCTCTCTGAGCTAAGAGGTGAAAACATTATCTAGCCCAACCTGTGGCAATAGTTACATGGACACTGTCCACCAACTGTGATGGTTTCCAACTACACTAACGATTCTGTGCACAAGCATTGACTTTGATGAGCTTTGAATCAGGCCCTAAGCTTAATGGGTTTGGAGCTGAATTTTCTGAGTTTGAATTTCATTTTCTTCTGTTGATGCTGCTGTGTGTACAGTTCATCAGCAAGATTGTTACATACAACAATTGGAATTGCATGCATATTCAATAACATTGAATAACTTCCCTAGCAGATTGACATACTTATAGACACAGAGCATTGGAAAGTGGTAGGGTGACAAGAAAGCAAATGTGAAAAATAATAGGTAATAGGAGCCTATATAAGAAAAAGAACCAAAAATTGGGACTGTCCCTATAAAATCGGGACATCTGGTCACCCTAGAAAGTGGTGATGCTATTGCCTTAGTCTCCTGTGAACTCAAAAGATCCTGCTTTGAGCTTGAGGACAAGTTCTTTCTAAACACTTGACTTTCCTAGACGTGTTCATGTGTGTAGCTGTACAACAGTTCTCTCCACTACTGGGAACTGAGAGAGAGAAAGTACTCTTAGGGTTGGTCTTCACGACGGTGAGATTGACACTACTGCAATCAATGCAGAATCATTGTGCTGTTTAGTACCGGGGTCAACCCTGGTACTCCAGCTCCCCGAGAAGAGTAACGTAAGTCAACGGGATAGTGTCTCCCGTCAACGCAGCGCAGTGAAGACATCGGCGTAAACTCCAGCTACATTATTCATGTAGCATAACTTAAGTCAACTTACCCTGGTAGTGAAGACAAGCCCTCACATTTGCTTGCCCAGAAGGCAAGGTGGGTGACACCAGTTTCAAAGTGACTACAATTCTATTTACCAGACTTGGGCACATTTGGATCTCATGACTGCTGTTGGGAACTTTTCCCTTATGCTGGAGCTTTGCTGAGAGGAGAACCAGTCTTACCAAGACTTTTCAAGAAGTCTCTAGGAAAAGCTGTACAAAGAGAAAGCAAAGGAGCATTAGAGACCGAAAGCAATTCAAGAAACATGTACAGCTTTATTAAAAAATAGGTAAGAGGAAAAGTTCAAATTCTGGCTGCTAATCTATCAGAAATCCCTCATGGTATCTGCAAACCCCTGAGGAAGATCCTTGTAGCCTGGAGTCTGAATGTGATGCCACAGATTAAGTGCCATGTGCAGCTTTGCCCAGCAGGGAGTGCGATCAGAGCCGGCACTTCATAAAAAAGTCTGCCAAAATGCCCATTAAAATTGGATCAAGGCACAGCACTTATAGATATTGAATTATTTAGGTTTTATTTTTAAAAAGTATAATTTATCACACTATCTTCAATTTTGTTGCTGCTAATACACGGTTGGAATTATGAAAAATATTTATAACTAGAATTATCATTTTCATGTGTGAAATGGAGCTGCTGTGGTATCAATAGTTTGCTGACAGAGGCACACCAATCTATCAGAGAACTGCTATGCCTAGAATTAGATGGTGTCAATGCACAGTATTCCTCACACTTTCATGTGCTTAAAGGAAGTGTCAGAGCTTACCAAGACCAGTCTCTTAGCACTAGCAATGTGGACTGTAGTGGAGGGGATGGGAGAAAAATGGAAGGGACCATAATTAAGCAGTTGTTTTTTTCTTTCACCTTGGCTAGGTTGTCACAGACTAGAAAAAGCTTCTGATTAAAACCTTGTGAATTTATCAGATTCTATAGACTATGCTTCTAATCATATCCAGTCATTTCTTTAAAATGCTCAGTGTGCTGTCCATGAAGTTGGAGGGGGGCTCCCCCACACCTCAGACTCCAACCTGAGCCCAAACATCTACAATGCTGTTGTATAGCTCTGAGCATGAGCACAAGTCAGCTGACACGGGCCCAGCCATGGGTGTTCTGCTGCAGTGTAGACGTACCCTGTGACCCTAAAGGTAATAAAAAGGTAATAATTGGAGACATACCAATCTCCTAGAACTGGAAGGGACCTTGAAAGGTCATCAAGTCCAGCCCCCTGCCTTCACTAGCAGGACCAATTTTTGCCCCCAGATCCCTAAGTGGCCTCCTCAAGGATTGAACTCACAACCCTTGGTTTAGCAGGCCAATGCTCAAACCACTGAGCTATCCCTCCCCCACTGACCCTATGCTCTAGTTGGGGTTTCAGAGCCTGGGCTATAGCCCGAGTCAGAACATTTACACTGCTACTTTTAGCCCCACAGCTTGAGTCAATTGACCTGGACTCTGAGACTCATTGCCAAAGGTCTTTGATTGAAGGTCAACATAGCCTCAGTGAATCTGTGAATGAGCAAGGAATAGAGCAGGTATCTCTTGACTCTCGGTCTTGCATGTTAGCTACAGGACCAACCTTCTATTCTGGACATACAGGGTGGCAATTTTCAAAAGCCCCCAAGCAATGGCCTACCCCCGGTCCCACTGAAGTTAATGCTAACACTTCCATGGCCGAAATAGGAGTGAAGTTTGAAAATCCCACCAATTGGGTTTATTGAGCAATGCGGTTCCTCAGAGTGGCCTAATCTATGGGATCAAACAGATTCTCTAGTTGTCTTTACTCTCAGAATAATTATTGTATCTATTTTTCAGTTGTTTCCCTCTGTCCCTATCTTACTATGAGCTGGTATATTTTCATAGTGGTTTTATGTATTTTCAAACATTGTGGCCAACAACCTTGAGGCTATAGTTATTTTTAAAGAATTCTGCAATTTTTACCCTGAGTTTTTAAAATGTACATTTTATTATGACAGTCCTGTTCCTCCAGCCTAAATAACAGCTTCTCTATAAAGTTCCAACAGATCATTACTGAACATTAGGGTTTGCTTCTTTGATCAAATCACACCATGATAAGACTAAATTTGAACGTAGCCAGCCACAGCTTCTCTTTAATATTATTCCTATAAAATGATATTTAAATTTGTCATTTTGCTAAACATGATTTTCATAATCTATTGCCTGGGAAATCACTGTAGGGTCAGAGTGTAATCAGCTATCACTGCTTAGATAAAGAGAAAGAGGGTTTGGGTTGTTTTTTAAGCAAAGCTATACAAAATTTAAACAAAATAAATACAGAACTGGAATGTTGACTCTACTTCAGCATCCATCCCTTATTTAACAGCAGATAAAAGATCTTCTTTGAAGTGAAACAATTACTGAAGGTTCCACATAAACACCATTTGTATTGGGATTTGCAGTATTGTAGCCGTGTTGGTCCCAGGATATTAGAGAGGCATGGTGGACCTGAAAAAGAGCTCTGTGGAAGTGTGTCTCTTCCACAAACAGTAACAAATATTACCTCCTCTACCTACATGTACATGCTATTGGGCCCTGATTTAGCACAGCACATAATCACATGCTTAATTTTAAGCATGTGAATAGTGCCCCTGACGTCAGTCTAACAAAGTTATATGGCTTTGGGGGACTAGTCACATGTTTAAAGTTAAGGAGGAACTTAAGTGCTTTGCAGAATTGAGGGGCCCTAATTACTTTCTTATACATGTTAAGTGAGGGTCAAGATAATTTTATTTAACAGTCTTAAGGAAATCTATAAGGGCCAGATCCACAGCTGGTGTAAATTGGCAGAGCTCCCTGTAAGTCTTTGGAGCTTTGCCAGTTTACGCCAGCTGAAAATCTGGCAGTTAAATCTCTATAGATGTTTTTCTTGCATCTTTCCCATCACTTTTTTATTGCTATTTACCACTTATGAGCTTGATCCTACAGTCCTTACGGTGGCATAACTTCCGCCTCCCATCAGAGTGTTGCTGGCATAAGGACTAGATGATCAACCCCTTAATTGATTGAATAGCGTCTATAATGTAGAGGAGTAAATGGTACATAGATTTCTTGAAATTTGTGTACAGCTCTGCGGTTGTTGTTAAGTACCCTACTAAACCAAATAGTCAGGACTGAAGGAGTCATTCTGTTTAGCTGGGTATTACACATTTTACTGTCACGGTCTTTACATTTTAATGGGAAGATTTTTGTTAGCTCCATAAATTGTTCCATCACTGAGCGGGCAGAAGGCATGTAAGGAGCAGAGGGTTTTTTGTTCTTCTCTTTAGGATTTTATTTTAAAATAATCCCCCCCCATTTTTAAAATGTAAAACTCTACTAATTTTAAGTGGGGCAGCGAGGGGGGCATTGCTGCTTAGACAGCTTCCCTGCAAAGAGATACTATGGAGTGATGTCACAGTGTAACTTCATTGATAGCAATGGGTTGCTGTGATGAGACAGGGGAATTTGGCCCTAATTGTTCTTTCATTGTTTTATAGGCCTCACTTTTCAAGTTATTTTACTTTTGGGTCATTCGAAGTTTATGGTTTTAATAAGAACTGAGGTTACAACTGAAACAGATTTTTTCAAAACAACAACACTGTGGATTTTGAATAACTCCCTCTTGTAAGGGTAGATGGTGACTCGAATCACCCAGGCAAGGGAGTAAGAACATCCGTTACCCCCAAACCTGAGCTACCCAGGTTCCCAGATGGGTAGAAAAGGATGGGTGTTGTATGCCACTGTCTGCCCTGCCTCCCCACAGCATATGGGCAGGGAACAGAGTAGCCACATTCACTTGTGATCCTGAACAACTTAGAGCTGATATACGCACTGGCAAATTACTGCCCCCTGGAGGAAGGGGAAAACGGAGGGAATTATGACTACGAATCATCGTGCCTGAGGTGATGCAGCTTGTACGCTGCCCCTTACTCAGAGCCGTGCCTAAAGGCATGGGCTAGTCCTTATAATTTCTTCAGTTTCTTTCGCAGGATCATGTATAAAATTCAATAATCAGCTAAACAAGCTAATTGCTGATATTCAATTAAATAAATAATCATCATCATCAAGGTATTCACACAGCTCCAAATATATATTCAAATAAAGCATGTTCCTTATTGAACACATCCAATACTGAGCTTTCCAGATTCAATATAAATAATTAGACCTGTCTCTCTTTAGACAAATTATCAGTGGGGAAAGCTTTAAAAAATATTTTCTTGTGCAATACGGTGCTATTTCTTTAAATAAAGAACTCTGGCAGCACCGTGAGGCCGTTAGCTTAGCACCATTAATACAGAATACAGTCTATCAGCATTTACTGAACTCTCTGTGACCCATGTGGAAAGTAACTACTTTAGCTTATACTTATGAAAAATATTAATAAAATGCTACTGAAATGTAAGCATAGGTCATAGTAAATGTTAAATCTGAGCAATATTGCCAACCCTTTCAATATTGGAGAATTTTTCCAAAGATGGGGGAACCACTTACTTTTCAGGGGAACCAAAAGAGCTGAAATGGAGGATTTTCAAAATATTTCTTGCAAACTGGTTTGTACACACAGAACCCTCTCCTTTGCATGCTATGCGTCCTACTGTCTGCAGAAGTCTTCTCTCAGAATGGGCTCACTTTCCAGAGACTGAAGTTTGACAGTACAACAGAGTTACCAAGCTAGCTACGTGAAAGAGTGTTCCTTAATATGCTCAGCCTCTAAAAGCTGTGGCTCCTTCCATAAGGGATGGACTCCTGTCTCAAAAAAGTATTTTCTGAAAGTTCAGGAGAGAGTCTATTCTGCCTGACTCTTGGGGAGAGGAAAATAGAGAGCGGGAGGTCCTTTTGCTTTTAGGACTTGTGTCTGCATCATTATTTTGGGGATTGTGCCTGTTTCTGATAGCTCTATAATAACTAGCCTGTGATGCCATGGAACAGGGCTCACATATTGAGCGAATAACTTGAAGTAGTTTTGAGATGCAAGGAGTAGGGCATTTACTTCTGAGAGCCCAGAGGTAATCACATGAGACAAAACGTGCACTCACCTTTCACATACATAGGTTGCCATATGTTTCATGGGTATATTAAGGTACAGTGGCTGATCAGGAAGGGGTAGTATAGTTAAAACACAGCCATAGTGGTCATATGCACATCTCAGCCACTATACAATTAATCTTTCACCATATGAAGGCATCCACTCTGCAAAGCCCTTGCTGTTAGGGCCAGTGCCAATAAGTGCCTCATCTCATCCATGCTTCCTATATGTTTGACCAGTGCCTCGCACAATGGGAATCTGACTATGATTGTGGCCTTTGGCTACTAATGTAGTAAACCAGTAGCATATTAGTACATCACAGGACCCCCTCCCTGGCCCATGTAAATTAATTGGCACTTGCCTCATCATATAGGTGGTACATAACAGGTGCATCATGCACGTGGGTGGGGGAAGCCAAAACTGAGCTCACTTTGATTCATACTTTCCTGTAAAAATATGATGTGAACATTCAGGGCCAAATTTATACACAGCTCAAAAGTGGCCACGGAGTTGTCCACTGCGGTTTGTGTGTGCAGTTCATTATATTGACTAAACTGGGTGCTTTGCACATCTAAAAACCCCATACTTTCAATCTGGGTAACTGGGCTTTCATTCGGCTACCTGACTTGTGTATGCACAGCCAATTTTGTGCGTGCCGTTAGTTTGCACAAAACTCCGAAAGCAAATTCAGCAGCAGGAGACTGAACATAAATACATTTGTGCACTTAACATCCATGAAGAGTGAATATTTGTCATGTGTCTAGGTCCTCTCTCTGAGAGACAGACCATCCACCAGTTTAGAGGAGGCCCACCACTGGAAGCTGAACCTAGTTAGTGACATTTCAGTGAGAAACAGACAGCACATGGCTAGAGCTGCTAGCTGGGTACCATAGCTACAGAATTACTCAATTTTGTTCACCACGTCAATAAAATTCTTACAAAAATACCACCAGATTTTTGGCTAACAGTAAGAAAGTTACCCAAGCCAGTGTGACAACCGTTTAAGAGGCCTAACCTCTGTCATACGGTTTTCATTTTATTTATACACTATACAAACACAACAGCCACAAACACATGTTACGGGCTGCTTGGGACTTATTAGTGAGGTGAATTAGCACTGTAGCCTGACCTGTTGACAAGCTTAACCTTTAACCTCCCATGCACTGGAGATTGCAATTTGCAAGCCATTCTTGTCATGAGTAGCTGAAAAATATGCTTATTTACTTGTGTGAAGCCATAAATGAAATAGGCTGGGTGAGCTCAGCTTACTTCCCAGTTCATAGTTCATGACATAAAACCACTAACACATGTTCAGCAAGTGATTCAGCATGGGGATTGAATGCTACTGCACGATAACCCAGCTTCACTCTGTAGAGAAACAAGAGTTTATTTTCATCTGGAGTGAAAAGGTGAGAAATCAAGAAGGCTTCTTTCTAAGTAACCTCCTACTATGATTTCAAGAAACTGGACCTTTAAAATAGTGGATCAGATATTTTCAAATGCTCTTTTAAAGTTCAACATGAATTTAAAGCTTAAGAGACTAAAATCCTCTATGTATCAGTATCCATAATATATCTGTCATGACAGTGAAGGCTCTCATGCTGTTCCATCAGTATGCCTCACCTGGCCTGGAAGGACCGTCTGTAGGAGTGAGAGGATAATTCAGTCATTTCACTATCAGCCTTTCTGTTGAGGCTGGTGCCAGTTAGGATGATGGGGCTTTCTAGTGATGAGGTCAAAAATGGTGTTTCCCACTGGTAGTTCTATCACTTTAGTCAGACTTGTAACTCTTACTTTAATACAGTGTTGCTAATTATTATGATTTTATCGTATCATAATATTTGGGGGTTTTCTTAAAGCACCAGCTCCTGGAGTCAAGTGATTACATAAGGATCTCAGCTTTCATTTAAAAAAATAACCCATAAGGTGTGTCTACACAGCAAAGAGAACCCGCGGCTAGCCTGTGCCAGCTGACTTGGGCTCACGGGACTTGGGCTGTCAGGCTGTTTAATTGCTATGTAGACTTCCGGGCTCTAGGACCTTATGGGGTGGGAGTGTCTCAAAAGCTCAGGGTCCAGCCTCAGCCTGGAAGTCTATACAGCAATGAAACAACCCTGCAGCCTGAGCTCCATGGGGCTGAGTCGGCTGGCAAGAGCCAGTCACGGGTTCTTTTTCTGTGTAGACCTAGAAAATATGTCTAGCCCTCATAGCCATGAAGAAAAACCTTGAAAACATGAGGTGAATATACCCTAAAGTCTGAAAAAACTGAAGACAAAGAAAAAAAAGTAAAAATGTATTATTTTTCTAAAAAAAACCCTCATGGTTTTGAGCCAATGTGATGATTTTGAGGGGTCTGACTCATGATTTGTGAATGCTCAAGGTTGGCAATACTATAATATATGTAGTAGAATGATCATTTCAGGTTTTCGCATATTAGGTCTGTTCAAGTCTACCAAATGGACGCAAAAACTTGTAGAGTCCTCAGGTTCAGCAAACTTGGTATTGTGCTGCAATGTTGGCAGCTAAGTGTGGACTCCCAGCTTGTTGGCTCCTCCAGTCTGACCTCATGATAGGGTGACCGGATAACAAGTGTGAAAAATCAGGACAGGGAGTGTGTGTGTGTGTGGGGGGGTAATAGATGCCTATAAGAAAAAGCCCAAAATATCAGTACTCTCCCTATAAAATTGGGACATCTGGTGACCCTACCTCATGACCATAGATGGACTTGAGTTGCAAAGTTTGGATCTGAACCCAAACTTTCCACAAATTTGGGATTGTTCAGATTCAAAGTCCCACAATGACTGATGAGAAAAGGAGACCAGAGTCACAAATTTCAGATCAAAGTCAGCATCTGAACTTTTCTCCAAATACAGGATAATTGGATCTAGAGTTTGAGTTCTGGCCCATCTCTAATCATGATGCAAATATGATCACATCACACCTAGCTTGCTAAATAAGCTAGAACCAGAATTTATGGGTTGGTGGTCCCTCCCTTGGTATTTACACAGTTATGTGTGCATGGGCACACACATATACAACATCCCTCAATCAGTAAATCAATCACACCGATGTTGAAATATCTTCCATGAAGTGGACTCTATGGTGTTATCTATGATTTCTGTTTTTTCATCTTTGGTTCTTGCTTGACAATTCTCTTTCAGGACATGGAAATCAAAAACCACAGGCAATATATATTTGCCATATTCTGTGAAGGAAATAGCAGACAAAAAGCTTTTTCTCTCTCTTACTTTAGGAGATTTACATTATCCAGAAAAGCACGAAAGCCCTAGATGAGCCAGGAAAGGTTTTGAGAGGAGTGTGGGGGAGCAGCATATAGCATATATTGCTCTGTTTTCATTGTTCCGATAAACATACCATAGGCAGCTGTAGCCTTCAAGTTTTAGGTTCAAATGTGACACAATCCCTGGGATATCTCAGAGGATATGAAAGGATGACACGATAAGCAATGAAGAACAGCTCTGAGCCGAGCACGTAAATACTGGCTTTATTTTACAAATCTTAGACTCCTGACTTCAGGTTAGTGCTGAAATTCTGCTTTCATTTATTTTTTAAATTATGGCTAAAAAAGCACATATTCTCATTAAAACACATTTAAAAATATCAACACCATCTTTCTAGACTGAGTGACAAAGTGATCAACATCAACCGCAACCAAATCCCTAACTGTACACCCGAACTCTAACAATAGGCTCAAGGAATAGGAAAAAGTCATGTTGAAAAGTTTCAGAGAAGTCTTTATTTTTAACATAGAGAATAGTCTCTTGTCCAATCTCATTGCCACACTTACTCACACCACCTTCTTCTATAGCATTTAAAGGCAGGTTCATCAGTGGTGGATATCACAGTGATACACAATCTTCCAGCTAATGCTAGGGTCATAGTCACTGGTGGTAATTCAAGAAGCAGCACGTCTTTGAAGGGAACATTTCCCCACTCCTCTTCCGCACCAGTAGAAATCTAAATGCTCTGCAGCCGGAGGCTTGCAAGAATTACATTTTGGGTTTTGCGGTCATTTTGGGTTGTTGTGAACATGACAAATGGCACATTTTAATTTCAACTATTGCTCACTCAGATAGGCAGTAATTCATTCAAGCAGAAAGTAAACCCGATCAGGCAACAGCCCACAGTCTGAAGTGTGGCAGCAAACTCTTTGGCACCAAAATAAATATGCGCATGAACTTCCTCCATAAATTGTCTTCAGTGAGGCAGACGAGAACCAGCGAGAGTTTCAAAGTTGGCTTCTGGCTTTTCAGTTGCCCATATGCAGCAGGGTGAGTCAGTGGGGAGGTCTTGCCTCTGGGCTAACCCTCTGAAGCTAGCCTAGGGACCTGGTCCTGCAGCCACTGAAGTCAATGGTTGGTTTATCTTCAGTGGGAGCAGGGTTGAGTCTTCAGTCACTATGTGGGTTTTTTAAAAAAAGTAATTACCTTCATTTAGAACAAGTAAGTGGATTGCATGGATTGAACTAAAATAAATGCAGATGTGCAATGTGAGTCTAGGCTCTAGGTACATGTAAGGTGGGGAGGGTCTAAATGGCCCTGATCCTCAGCTACAGCTAAGGAATGCTCAGTGAACCTGAGGATGGAGAGCATAAAAGTGGCTTCCTTTGCACCCTGTGGAGCGTGGACTCCATTGGGCTGACCTAGCTCCTGGTACAAATTAGTGCAACTCGATGTTTACTTTGTTTTGTACCAACTGCCTGTGTCCTCAGGGGGCCTGTTGTGGCAGGAGTGATAACAATAACCCCAGCATTGTCCTCTTTCCCTTGTCTATGCCCGCCCGCATAGAGTATGTATTCAACAGGGCCAGGATTTCATAGAGATTTTATTTCCTTAGCACCACACATTGTAGTGGGTCTCTATTGTGGTTAGAAATTAAAAACAGTTTTGAAGGGTGACTAGCAGGTAATTTAGGACTTTTTTAATATTAAAAATTCTAAGACTCCTAACATGAATAGAAATATTTTCAGACATTTAAAAATGTTAAAGAACACCCAATTTTAAACTACATAAGACTTTCCCTGCAGTGTAAGAGATCCAAAGGCCCAGATTCTCAAAGGTATTTTAGGTGCCCAACTTCCATTCAAATACAAGGCAGTTAGGCTCCCACCTACCTTTGAGGATCTGGGCCAAACAGTCTAACATGGTTCTCGTGCAGGCAACGAGAAAGCAAAACTGGTCTGTTCATACTGAACGATGTGGAAAATGGAGAAAAATACATTCAAATGTTTAGAACAGGGGTCGGCAACCTTTCAGAAGTGGTGTGCCGAGTCTTCATTTACTGACTCTAATTTAAGATTTCGCGTGCCAGTAATACATTTTAACATTTTTAGAAGGTCTCTTTCTATAAATGTATAATATAGAACTAAACTATTGTTGTATGTAAAGTAAATAAGGTTTTAAAAATGTTTAAGAAGCTTAATTTAAAATTAAATTAAAATGCAGAGTCCCCCGGACTGGTGGCCAGGACCCGGGCCATGTGAGTGCCACTGAAAATCAGCTCGAGTGCCGCCTTCGGCACGTGTGCCATAGGTTGCCTACCCCTGGTTTAGATCTACATGTTACATATTTTAATTAAGTAACTGAGATAAGTACATGTTTTATACGATTGTTCTCTTGACAGTGTTACTCTAATTTTTTCAAAACCAAGTAATCAGTAAATTATTGCATTGCCTCTATATTAGAAATGCTACTTCCACTGTGCAACAATGTTATCATACCCTGCAGTACTTTTGCAGGCTTTGGGCAATTCTTTATTGCTTTAGCCATTTGTTGTTTGCAAATGACACCAGCCTTGCTAGTAATTGTATCATTCCATCACTGTGCAGTGTTGTTGCAAAGCAAAGCAAGGCAAGGCAAGGCTGAGGTCTCATTTGTATAAGGTCACTCCCTCACTTCTGGCTTTTCTTGTCAGTGGGGTCCAGTTGCTCTTGCTTTTCCTATCAGGGCCCAGAGCCCCATCTCTGATTATCATGTTGTATATTCTCTAATGAACAGGGGGCACTGGAGGGGAAAAACCTGCTCAACAGCTGGTCATCACTTTGGAGACAGTGAATGCTACTGTTCTGCAGGATAATTTTAACTTTTTATTTTTGTCTTCTCTCTTTAAAAATGGGTGAAAGCAAATCCAAAGTGCAGGGGAAGAACTGGGATCACACTGAATGGAGGATGGTGATTTGTAACACATTTTGAGATGTCACTAGCTGCTGTGTAGGCTGAATCCCACACTAATGGCCAGCCTGGGTTTTGCAACACTGACCTTCGGTAGCAGTGGAGGTGGTTTGGTGCCAGGGGAACTAATTGTGTCCCTCCCAGGGCAGACTGAAGAAGTTTGTCCTCCAGAGCACCTTGTAGGAGGGTGCAGTGTATGCCCACTCCCTGGCCAGCCAGTTCCACTGGTTGGTATGAAGGGGGATAGGATGGCTCTGTCTTCTCCCCAGCACCTCCTTGTTCTGGTGATTGGGGTGATTTGCCCATCAGGGTGTGCTAGCAGGAACCTGTTTTGTGGCTGCCTTTGATCCTTGCAAACTCATCCTCAGTTGGGCACTTCTAAAACAGAGAGCAACGCAAATGCCAAAGCTGGATTCTGAATTGAGATCTAAACGCCTTCAGAATTGCTTAGATCTACAGTTCTGGTATGGCCCATTATCTGAGGGCCATCTCCAACATGCAGATGTGAATCTGGATCTAAACTCCCCCACAGTTTGGTGGGTATTTGGGTCCAGAGTTTTCTCTCTCTTGTTAAAACAGTTCTTTGCATCTTACAAAAATAGAAGCAGCTTGGGGCAGTTCACCATTTTTAAATTTCACTTGGTATGTGTTTGCCTCTGCTTTAACAGACCATTTTTATGCCAAATAACAGTTCTATTTGTCCTCCCCTCCTCCCCTTTTTTGTGCAGTTTATGTAGAACATCTGGTTTTAAAAGTGTCGCAATTTCTAAACATATTCTAATGCTCTTGGGATCAGAATATCAACAACTGTCTATTGCGGTAAACCGCATGTCTGGAAAACATTCCTGAAAACTGAGTTCTTAAATAAACATAAAGCATCTATAACACATAATGCAAAGCAACATTCACTCGTAAACTCAATATTTAGACCAGATGAGGTGCAAAATACGGTTTTCCTGGACTAAGCCATCACAATTTACAGAAACACTGACAATTTTTTCTGTGAATACAACAGAGGGAAAAGGTGTGGCATGTGGATTGTAGCCATACTAGGAGCAATCAGTTGCTTTCAGTCTCATCTGGGGAGAATTTCTTACTCAGGATGGAGGGGGAAGGTCAAAAGTGGTGTTCTATGAAATATTCCTTATGCTATCAAAAGAAAACAAATGAGAACATAAGAGAAATGCTACAAAATAGAGGCAGAAACATAGACCAACCAGGTTCAATTTGGCTACTTCTGAGAAATCAGAATATCTTGTGTAACATCAGCATCTATACTAATTGCATGCCTATGTCTGTCTGAAATCCAGAGAAGACAGATATAATCTGTACGATTAACTAAATTAATTGAATGGGATAGTGAAAGGAAAATTACAGGAACGTGGTCCTAGTGTGAAACTTTATTATTAATCACTATTATTATTATTTATACAGTGCTCAGAGTTTACTGGGCAACTGCACGGAGACATCAAATAGTCAATTTTACAAAGCTTCTTGCATTCTGAAAATTTCTGCTGGATTGATACATAGTTACTATACATAAAATGAGGAATGTTGGCAAAACCAATAATGGCTCTCAAACCACTTTTTAATTGCACTGGTGACTGATGAATTTAGTCAGCTGAATAATAGAAATGCCTAAACTCATTAAAATAGTCCTGTGCCCTATGAATATCTTTTGATTATTCTTACAGAATGGTAATGCCTTACAAATAGCAGCCTTCCTCCCCTAAGAAAGAACTGAGTATACCTTAGTCCAGTGAAACCCTTTAAGAATTCCCATTCTAAATTTTTATGCAAACACGTAATAGTGAACAGGAACTTTATTATGGGAAATACAGGCAAGTATGCACATATAATGGCTGAGAAAAGCTGTAATTGAATTTACAGGTTATGGAGGAGACTACTGAATCCAAAAAAACTAATCTGCCCTTGTCCCATAACATTAAACATAAGCTGGATGATTAATAACATTTGTAGTTGTGCAAGGTAAGGTAAGGGCTATAAATTCTCCACTGTGTAAGATGATCATCTTCACATTATGGAAATCAAGTTTTCCACCCATCTACGACACTGCAAAACATTGAGCAGTTTTGGCCCAGATCCTAGCACAGCCTTTGCAGTTAATCTGACTTGCACTGGGGGACAGAACTGGTACAAAGCTGACAGAAAGCCTTCCTTTGCATGCTATCCTCCCAAGATAAGCTGTACACTCTGGACTTGGATGTTTTGTGGGACTGGATCCCTGCATTCTTTCAATACCTATAACGTCGACTGAAATCCATGGGAGTCTGGAGAGTGCAAAGCATGCAGGCTGAGGTCCTTAATACAAAAACAATTCATTATTCCTTCCCCTTCTGAAGCTACAGCAAGTATTGAGCAGTACTCATGCAGGTTATTGGACTGGATGGGCCTATGGTTTGATCTGGTATAACCAGAGCTGATTTTCCTTAGACAATTAAATAAATGGTTTCTAGATAGTGGAACTATTCCCATTTTACTGGAAGAGAGCAAGATTTTACCAAATCAATAACGGAGAGGAAGGCTGGGTATTCAACTGCCTGCACATCAGTCTTGAAACAGCTAGGGAGTAATGTAAAACAGATATGTGCCAACATGCAAGAATTCCTCTATCATTGCTACTCACTCCATAGTTCCCTGTTCCATCGTTTGGGGTCATCAAAGGGCTTAGCAAACTGCTAATGTGGATGTGATGTCTATGGAAGTGACTTTATTGTTGTGGTATCAGTGTTAATAACTTGCATGTACTCTATGTAGAATGTTGGTCCTTAGACTTGGTAATCTGTGTACTATGCATGTAGCTTTGTGGAATTAGATGGTCTAAAATATGAAGCTCTTTTACACACATGCTGCATGCATTATAGCTAAATATTAATAAACACCTTGAATTCTTAACATTATTGGAATCAGATCTCTTGGCTACAGCTAGAATAGAATTTTTTATGGCTATCTTGAATCATGGCCAGGACTCATATCAGGAAGTGTATGCATCCATCTTTCAATATATTGAAGAAACCACTGAACCTTATGTGGCAGTAAAATTCTTTATAAACATGTATTTTCCCAAAATATTTATGCCAGGATTACAGTCACTTAGGAATGCTCTTGCTCTCTTTCCAATTATCCAATAGCTGAACTATATTATATGTGCTGTTCTAGTCACGCTTTTAATATACAACAATTGTTTGTTCGGTCCTTTACCAGTTTTGATAAAACTCTACTGTGAAACTTAATGAGAAAACTTACAAAAGGATAGTCTGGGACTTGCATAATTTTGTATCTTGCTGTTTGATTGATATGGATAGTTGACTTAGTGCTGCTGTAAAATTATAAAATAACTTCCTGGTAAATTCCATCAATCTAATCTAATCTAGGTGTTTGTATGGCCTTCATCTCTGTAATATCTGAACGCCTCACAATCATTAATGAATTTTATCTGCACAACACCCCAATGAAGTTTTTTCCCCATTTTACAGACAGGAAAACTGAGGCACAGGTATCAGAGGGGTAGCTGTGTTAGTCTGGATCTGTAAAAGCAGCAAAGAGTCCTGTGGCACCTTATAGACTAACAGATGTTTTGGAGCATGAGCTTTTGTGGGTGAATACGTCCATTTATCCTTTTCCGTAGAGACTGTCCATCGGCCAAACTGGACAGTCTCTACGGAAAAGAATAAATGGACACAAATCCGATATTAGGAATGGCAATATACAAAAACCTGTAGGAGAACACTTCAACCTCCCTGGCCACACAATAGCAGATCTTAAGGTGGCCATCCTGCAGCAAAAATACTTCAGGACCAGACTTCAAAGAGAAACTGCTGAGCTTCAGTTCATCTGCAAATTTGACACCATCAGCTCAGGATTAAACAAAGACTGTGAATGGCTTGCCAACTACAAAACCAGTTTCTCCTCCTTGGTTTTCACACCTCAGCTGCTAGAAGAGGGCCTCATCCTCCCTGATTGAACTAACCTCGTTATCTATAGCCTGCTTCTTGCTTGCATATATATACCTGCCCCTGGAAATTTCCACTACATGCATCCGACGAAGTGGGTATTCACCCACGAAAGCTCATGCTCCAAAACGTCTGTTAGTCTATGAGGCACAGGGTACATTAAGTCACTAGGTCACATGTGAAGGCTAGGGCTGAGCCAGGAATTGAACCTGGGTCTCCTGAGTCCCACTCAAGTACCCCATTCACTAGACCATCCTAACTACAAGACCTGACATGGTCCCACTTTGCTGAGATGAAGTGCTATTATATTATTGCATGTTTACAGTATAATACCATATTCCTTACCCCACACCTTCAAAATATGATGCCTTTATCATCTCTAATTGATTAAACTCAATATAGCTTTATTCTTAAATATTTACATGTAACAACATTATTCCAGCGGGTCATAGACAAAGAACCCCCTGAAATGTATTGGACCCAGTATTTTTAACTGGTTTCTGTGCTACCCTTTGGCAACAGATTTCACCGAACTCAAGTACTGTTGTGGCCTCTATAAATATATAGCTCTTACAACGGCACTGCTGTTCCCTATGATATAATGGTAACATTCTGAATAACTGGTGAAGAGCATTCAGATTAGACTCACACAGCATGCACCTAGAGAGAGAGGAGACAGCACCTTCTCAGTTCATATTTTCACCTTCCTGTTAATTCTGCAGTGGAAAGTCTTTCCTCTAGGCCCCCACTGTAAAGTCAAAATCTACATTTAAATAAAGGCGTTTCACAAACTACAACCCACAGGAGTATCAACCTGGTGCTGCCATTTAACTGAAAATATGCCTAAAAAGATACGAGAGTGGGGGAGGTGCTTCTTTAAGAGAAAACGGATCGTGGATTTCTTATAGGAATGGCAGAGGGGAGACTATCCCTCTGCTTTTCAAAATATTGACAAAAGAAAACAGGAAGATAGTTCCGTCCATAAAGAAGAGGTCTATTAACCATAATGCCACTCTATTCATACTATAATGTGATGGTTTTATCTTTGCATTAAAACAAAAAGGTAAGGCTAGATCTTACCTCTTTATATTGATAGTTTCAAACCTCATAAGATATTAGTATCTGTATTAGCTATAAAAATTAACAGCTTCTGCATTGTGCGCTTCAATTTTATTTTATCACCAGGTTTTAGGATTTTGTGTGTGCGCATCTGGTCCTTGCTTTCTAAGTTGCTCGGTGTTCCTCTGCTCGTGAGCTTTATTATGGCTTGATAAGACTTGTGACAGGGATCCCTAAGGTATAGCAACTAACAAAAGACACCCCTTATTCCTTTACATTGGAGGTCACTATGGTACAGTTAGATCCTGATAGGACATAATAATAATAATACTGTGCAAACAGAGAAGGACAATCTGGCTTTAATTATTTGGATTGCTCCATTGTTAGATGTTTACTTAGAGGCAAAGACTACAAAAATGCTGTCAATCACCTGAGGCTAAAACTGGCCTTTTTTTTAATGTTTTGATGCCAATGTAAACACTATACTCAATTTGTTATTTGCATTCACTTACATAGTATAACTTTTATTACCAATTAATCAATCAGATTTAAATGTCTACAGGACCCTGTGGGTAACACATTCCCCAGAGGCCCTTACCAAGTTAATATAAAACTGCACTTGCCAATATGATTTTTAAAAAAAAAGCTGAATCAAATTTAAGCTGGGGTTTAAAACGGAACAATAAATCTGAAATTTTACTGTGTAAAAAAGGCATCAGATTCCATAGTTAAGGCTCAGAGCGCAAATACATGTAATCTATAGGAGGCAGCCAGTCCATATGGAATGGATAAAAGCCCACAAAGTCGATTGAACATTGTGGCCTGCTGACATTACACAATAAGCCTTGCAATGAGCACATCAACTTGCTTCTTTATCAAAGTGTACTATACCAGAGCTCTCATAGGCCCAAATTTGGATACCTTTCCTCTCACTGAGAGTCACATCAGGCTCTGGCTCTCAGCAGTATGACAGAAGGATTTAGCTGTATTCATTTGTACATGTTCTTAAGGATAACTGGAGAAGGGTAGCTGGAAGCTTAAGTATTCTAGCAGAAATTGGGAAAGATCATAGGACCAGTTTACATAAGCCTGTACACTGTTGATGAATCCTCCCTTTAAGGGACATGTAAAAAGAGTTCTCGGGTGGGGGTGAAAGTGGTATGGGTTGGACTACTTGTGCTGTGCACCAACACGACCTGTCTGACCCTTTAGACCCCGGATGGTATTTTCACCAAAATAGATCAAGAGGAGAAAGATGAAGTCAGAACATGCAAGTTCATTCCATTGTACTTGGCTGACAGCAACGATGAGAAGAGCATGAAATATTTTCCCACTTTAGTCTCACTCTTTCTTAAGCCATCCCCTCCTGGGTGCCATGTCTAGCTACGCTGGGGGCCCTAACATCCCAGCTGGCCAGCAAGCTGCATGTGTGAGATACCAGTGATTAAGAGAGTTCAGCCCACGGTTAACCTGGTATGAGAAGACTGATAGGGATAAGGGAGAAAGCTCTAGAAATCCAAAGTCCCGTACCTGCGGAGATGTGCTAGGTGCTGACTTGGGTCCCAGTCCTGCAACACAATGATTCATATGCTTAAGTCCTTTTCACAAAGTCAGTGGAGCTACTTATGTGCTCAAAGTTTAACATGTGCTTATATGCTTGTCTGGACCATGGCCTTGGTGGGGAGAAAGAGCTCTGAGTCTCAGAATATAGAATCCTCATGCCTCTGTGTACAAAGGACACAGGAAGGAGAAGTCTTCTTTGCTAGTCCCTCACTTTCTTTGTGTCATAACGCATGCAGCTGTGTTCCTCTAATGTCTGCGTATAGTCCCTTGTGGTTATAAGCAATGACAGTGGCAATGATTTTTGGGTCAAAAAGAACATTTGTTTGCTAGTTACAGATTTATTAAAACAAGAGGACTGCTGAAAGAGAGTGTTTATGAATGAGAATAAAAGAAAATTTTTCTAAGCATTAATGCTTATTTAACTTTGTGAAATATTTCCCCTTTTACTCTTTCCTTTTCTTATTTCTTTTAATACACTTTTTAAAGGATTTTTCCTTTCACCCCATTATTTATCATAGCTATGTGGATAATGGATCTGCAAATGTAACAGTCTACTGGTGGGGCAGTAAAAAGGAAGGAACTGACATCTTTAAATCCCAGCTTTTTCATTTAATTACTACAGTTCAAAGTATCCCATCATTCTATGGGCTTGTATTTTTCTCCCATGAATCATCTCACCCTTCACAACACTCTTCCTTTAGCTGAAATGATGATTATTTATTTTTTGTATTACTGTAGTACCTAGGATTAGGTGACAGTTATTGCTAGTCTATTGATCTTTCCATGGATGTGTATTTAGGGAATGGCCATCACCCCTGATATGAAGTTTAAACATGTTACTCTACCCTCGTGATGGATCTGAGCTTCACCAACCCAGACTCCAATCTTCCATGTTGATGCATAGACCCAATTGCTAAGCTACTGGACAATCCAAATGTAAGAACCTTTTAATTCATCCAAGATTCAATATTGGAAAGACATCTATGCAAACCACTAAGCTGCTTCATAGGATCCGCAGGGAATGAGAAGTACATCTGAGTATTATGTACCCACAAAGTGGTGCAAAATTTGAAAATCACAAAATGGATACAGATGACCTTATAGATATATATCAATGTCAAACAAAAGAGGAGTTAAAATGGAACCCTGGGTTTTCCAGGAGTAACTTGGGCCAAACTGCAAAAGTGATTCCCCAGGGCAGTGCATGGAATGCCATGAGATAAATGTGACTTCTGAATTTGATTAGATCTCATGGGTCAGCATCAAGCTCCAAATGAGAAAGGAGGGGGTCACGGTCACTAGCGTCAAAAACAAAAGAAAAAGATCCAACAACTGCATCATGCAGACATGCCCCTAGTGAGCAAGCAGAAGGTCACCGCAGCTTCAGAGGAAAGCTATCTTGGTGCCATGGGTGGGTAAGAAACCAGATTGCAGCCTTATTGAAAAAAAATCAGATTATTACATAACAGTTTGTCCTGTTGTGACAAACTAAGAAGTTTGCATTCTCAAATACAAATATGAGACAAAAACAATTTCGTAATATAGCAATGTCTATTGGAACCTATGTTCATTATCCATCTCTGACTTTTTCCACTACTGATTTTTCATTAAGCACATTGTAAGAGTGAGCCATGTTGCCTCTGCTTTGATTTAGACAGGCAACTTGGGTAAAAGAACCATCTGATGCAAAAATATCTAATTTTTTTCAGGACTCTTGTAATTTTCGTAGTCCAGCTTCCAAGATAATTGGCTACATATAAACACATAGACCCATTACAGAGCTCCCACTGACTTCTTTCCAATACTTCACTATTAGAGCTTGTGGTCTAAGCATCATGGGTGAAATACCTCAATTATCTGGAACCATTTGTTCAGTTCTGAGCAAAGATGACTATCCTGCATTTTTCAAAGGTAAATAAACTGAGTTCTATTTGTGGTGATCTCTTGGATGAGAGCAGATAAAAGCAGAGGCCCTGTGTGGGCATTGATTCTGCAATGTGATTTCCATGGTCAGATTCCATATGGGCAGACTTTAATCTGACTCCACACAGGTGCAAAGATTTGCCATGAGGGGTAAGAGTGCAGAATTAAGGCCTAAAAGAGGATATTCAAAAATGCACAGTCACGCCTTTCCTGTAATTGTTTGGGTTTGTTTGTTTTAAAAAAATATGTACATCAGGCCCTAAGTATAACACAGTTGGCAGTTTTTGTTTTAATCAGATCAGAGGTTTGTGACAGTGTCCTGTACTCATATCCCCTGCTAACCCTATTGCTGACACTTTGCTGGTTTCAACAGGTATCTGAATGTCAGTGATACTATATGTACAACAAATAACCCATTCATTGTAAATAACTCTGGGATTCTTCAAGCTAAAAGGTGCTACATAAGCATACTAAATAAGTTTATACTAATTATTGGTAAAAAATATATGAAAAATTCTGCTTAAACAAAGTAAGGTCAGAAATAATTTGTGATGTCTGGCCAGCCTGATGTACCAGAGTCTAGATATTTAGATACGAAGATGGACTGGGTGGCTTAAATGTTTATCTGTTCCCTCTTCTACTATGTACAATATTACACCACTATAGAAGCACTTTAACTATGATGCTTTTCTTGAAAACCCTGCTGAAGGCCACTGATTGATTGATCTCTATTTTGATCACTTTGGTATTTTAGGGATCTCATTCATTCCCCAACGAAAGCCCGCAAACAGCACATAAAATCATTCAACCTTTTGAACTTCTCTCTCAGTTATGGGGAGCCGGAGAGGGTAGGATACATAATCTCTCCATTTTAATCTGACTTTCTGTCTGGAGGGCAGCAGCCTTTGCGCACTGAATTGGTGAATCTGCTTTTCTTATCCACTGAAGGGCCACAAGCTCGTTTTCACTGTTCCTAATGCTGTGCTGAAAGGCACAGCCAGAACTTAACTGATCTTGGCCAGTGTGGGTTGGCAAAAGCATGATGTGGTTAGCCCAGTCTGTCTCCCCACTGACCTAACAAACCAAACTTGAACCTGCCAGGAACATAGCTCCCACTCGCAGCCCTTGGAGGGTTTCGTCAGACTTGCTGCCAGTGACCCACCAGCTATGAGGTAGTGTCTCTGACTTCTGGATTGGGGGTTGCAGTGCTAACTCAATTATTTAATGGTTGGGGAGACATTACTGCTGAGACTACAACTTGCATCTCTAGTTTCCAGTCCTAATGGGGCTTAAGGAGAAACTCTGGAAACTGAAAGCAGACACATAAGTATTGGATTTCCAAACTCCAATGTCTGTACAATGTCAATACAGCAAGGTGTGCAAAAGAGGTCCAAGTTCCACTCATGGAATGAAAATCATCTGGGTAATGAAGAAAGACCTTAGGTGTGCTGACATTCTGAAGATAGCATTTTAAAAAATCATTTAAAAACCCAAACAATGATCTTGAAAAGTTAATAAACAGCTTTTCATCTAGGGGCGCTAATGCACTTAAAAGTGCTTGGGATAGTCACAACTCCAAAGGAACCCCCTTGTTTACTCTGATTAACCTTCTCGCAGGTATCATCCATCAACATGGCTGATCCCTGTGTGAAATTACTAGATTGCAAATTCAATCTTTCATAGATTTTACCTGATGCCATCGGAATGTAACTTCAAAAATCAAATGAACCCAAAGAAATGGAGTCTGATGCTTGCAGGTGGGAGAATAGGATGGTATGGAATCCCAGAAGTAGTAATCCAACCCCTAAGTGCTTGGTATTGTTTTTTTGGGTTGAAAACAGAGAAGAAAGTAAGTAGCATTGATCCTCAATGAAACTTGCAAATTTCTTCAGGTGCCTCCGTAGAAGACATGCCGGAGATAATGACTTTATGTATCCTTCTTTCAAGAAAGAAATGTAAAGGACTATCTCTGTGTAAAGATCATATCTATATATTTTATATCTAACTACAGCATACACACTGTTTCTTGTGCACTGCTTCAGTTATAGTGAACCACAAGCCATTTTGATTTTTACTGGGGATGTTTGAACCCATTCATGAAGCACAGAAAACTACTGTGGATATCAACCAAAATGTACTGGAATTTAAAATGTGACTGAACTGGTTTGTTTATTCTAGATATTTATATTGATACTAAAAATTCACTGCATGTGCACACACTCCCTGGTTGCTGAGAATAACAAATGCAACCCTCCCTTTCCTCTCTGCCTTAAAAACAGAAAAGAGAAAGGATTGTTGTAACAAACATTTAAGATGCAAGACAGATTAGAACATTAGTGGTGTAATAAAGTAAATAAAATGGCAATTGACCTGAGACTTGTGGGTTTTACCCCAAATTTTTGTTTATAGTTGAAGGTCGTAAGCTATTCAAACCTCTATTGATCAGAGTCCTCTTTGTTTAAACAGAACCTACTGTATTTATTTGTGCTGTTTCTCTAAAGTCAAACAAAAGGGGACAGTTTTAAGTAAATCTCTGCATGACACTGCTGCCATGTGGTTCATTCACTCAGTATACAGATGTTTTCAATCTGTACAGTTTGTCTTTCATATCCATATGAGATGAAGCAGGCTTGATTTAGGCTGGGAGTGATGCCAAAGAGAGAAGATACATCATTAACCCTTAACAAACAGTTTATGAAGCTTTCCTGTTTTATTCATTAGAGGACTCCTTGAAGGATTAGCATTACACCTTATGAGCAGTAAGTGGCTTTCAACTTGGATGCCATTTTGCAGCCATATGCATAGAAAACAAAATTCTCTGTGTTGGGTTTCTTCCCCACTTTGAAAAGCTAGTGTCTGTCCCAACCTAATAGCATAACCACTGACCTTTTATCAGGAATTCTGCTCTCCCAATTATAATTACAAGTAGCACCTAGATGAACCAGGACCCTGCTGTAGAAACATCCAGTAAGAGACAATCTCTGCTGTGAAGACCTTACAATCTGCATAGACACACACACACACACAAAGGGGTGTGGAAAATGGGTGTTATTACCCTTATTTTATAAATGTGAAACCTGAGGCATAGAGATTAAGAGATTCACCCATGGTCACACAAGTAGTATGTGGCAGAGTCAGGAACTACACCCAGATCTGCTGAATCCCCATCCAGCACCTTAATCACAAGACAATCCTCTGATCTACACTGATTCCACTTTACTTTCACCATAATCAATCAGGGCTCTAGAAAAACACTGGACTTGTCCGAGACACCACAGTGCACTTCTACTCGGTATTTGGAATGTTAGAAGCAGCTGCTGGTATTGAGGCAGTGAGAAAAAGTAAAAAAGCAATTAATTTTTTTGCAGACACCTTGCCACCATTTTTTGCATGTGATTTTCCTGAATAATATGGGAGTATAATTCATCTGTTGCGTCACTACAAAAGAGAAATTGCTGATCTAATGCAACTAATGGAGAATCTCATTCAGTTTCTTGCTTTATTGAAACATAGTAGAGATTTTAAACCTGCTGAGCCAACAGTAACATCTCTTGATTTTAGCAGGGAGTCGTGTGGCTTGGCAATAGAGAATCAGAATTGATTTGTTTTTTCCCTTTCCACTCCGGCTCATTTAAAATGCAGAAATTTGCCACAGCAGTTGGTTTTAAGAATGCAGTATTTAAGGTCGTAGCTGTTAGTAGTTAGTGAGGTTGGGATTAAGAAATTGCTCCCCGATACCAAATTAAGTGTTGTCTTTACCTATCAAACACAGACCATCCTATTTAAATTGGAGGAGAACAGCATAAGAGCTGGAAGAGTTTTGCCTCTTCATACAATTTTTACCTTTTTTAAAGGATAGAATATATTTAATTGCATGCAGTTAGCTGTTTATTTCTAAGGAGAGGTTCCATTGCATGAAAGCAGGTACCACATGCTCTGTAAGGATAATTTTTCTCTCATTCTAAGGAACCGTGCTACACATCAAGAAAGCTACATTATAGGACAATGAGTCCCAGGATCTTCAACTACAACTATCTGGCACACCCAGGCTTTTTGTAGGACACTAAAAACAGATGAGCATTTCCCCCAGCCTGAGCTTTAAACTAAGAGGTCAAAGCATCACACTTATTTCAACCTGGCTTCTAAAATAACCATACCCAAAAGAAGAGCTTTATGCAGCCAAAAACTGACTTTAGCAAAGCTAGAGGCTTTCCTAGCTAAATGTTTCCATCTTCTCTCCCCTTCCCCATGAAAACCTGACTCCTACTATCAGCTAAACCTGATGCTGCATGAGCAAAGCCCTTATAGTTGGCTGGGGGAATTACTTAATTCACCACAGCTGGCCTGGCCTAACTGCCCTGACAATTCCTGCACTTAGTGCATACAGCTGTGATCCTTCCTCCACTCAAAGAGAGTTTTAACCCTCTCCCTTGTCAATGCCTGAAGGGAGCCTCTTACACACACTGTCACAGAGTCCTTCAGTCCCCTATTTTCTTAGCTGTGCAACTAAGTTTCAGCCTTGTTCAGTCCAGGAGCTACCATTGACTCATGGAATACAGTGGTCCCTAGGTTCCAAACTGAGTTTGGAACCCATTTGTGTGTTTCTTAGGTCTTATTTTATAGGTTTTCCCAGCATATGGAATCTTTTAAAACATGAGATGCTGTGGGTAATATGTTATTATATGCACAATTTAAGTTAAATTCTTAATTTCTGTGTTAAATGAAAAGATGTTTATTTGCAAGCTTTGCACTGACTCCACTGCTTTCTCTGATGGAGATACCAATTTGAACTCAATTTCTAAAGTCAGAGTTAGGGTAACATGATAAGAAATAGGTGCTTGTTGCTTTTCCATATTCTAGACTCTCCCTTGCAAATAAACTTTTACAGATTCAGAACACCATCTTATAAAGTACATACCTAATTTGCCATTAGGGTGTTTTTGCTGTTAGAGCTAGTGAGTTCTAATCCCAGTTCTCCCATTGAGAAAACTGATGGACATGGACAAGACACCTTACACCCACATTTTAAAAACCGGCCACTATTTTGCAGTGCCTCGATTTTTGGGTGGCCAACTTAAAACACCAGATTTTCAAGACGTGCAGGGCACCTGAAGTTCTAGTTGATGTTTCTGGCAGGCGGTAGGTGTTCATCACCTCTGAATATCAAGTATCTCCATTTGATCCTTAAAAAATAGAGGCAACCCAAATGAGCAGCCACTTTTGAAAATGCAGGTGAAAATCTCTGTGGTTGTGTAAAATAGATATTATAATATGTACCTCATCAGGTTGCTGTGAGCATTAAAGAAAGTTTATACAAATTCAGCTAAATTAGTGCTCTATGAGTGGCAAAATATTTTTCATCAGGAACAGCATAACCAATGTGGAGCAGCCCCAAAGTGATGATTACCTCTTGTTCACTGGGTTCATGTTAGAGTTCTGCATGCTGAGGTTTCTAAAGAAACACCCACTGAATCAGTTACTGTCCTTGACAGCAGCCCTGGATGGAATCCAGATACATTTCACTTCTCTACTTCTATATTGACCTTATACAGTAGGATGAGGAATCTCTTCACTACTTCTCAAGGTTTCTTTAAATGAGGCAAAAAACCTCCCGAAGTATCCATGTTCAAACAGACAAACTATAGAGAAAACTCATATTATGTCACACAGCATTCTTGCAGTAGGAAAATTGTGGTGTGACCAAAGCAGAAGACACTTAATTTAATGGGGAAAAATTACACAAATTTGTTCAGGGAGAAACCAATACAGCAACAACAGCTAATGCAATGTGCGCTATAACCTGCACCAGTCCTTCTGGCCTTACTTGCAAAAATAGTCCCATTGTCTTCAATAGCACAACTCAAGCGAGAGTAATGGGCAGGATTTGGTCCTCTCGTTGTTCGCTTGCCTACTCTGTATAGTCTGCATCACCTAGTATCTCAGCACCCTTCAGTAGCTACATGATTAACATATGTCACATTGGTCTCAGGATATTAGAGAGACAAGGTGGGTGAGGTAATATCTTTTATTGGACCAACGTCTGTTGGGGAGAGAGAGAAGCTTTCGAGCTCACACAGAGCTCTTCCTCAGGTCTGGGAAATGTACTTAGAGACCTGAAGAAGAACTCTGTGAGCTCAAAAGCTTGTCTCTCTCACCAGCAGAAACTGGTCCAATAAAAGATATTACCTCGCCCACCTTGTCTCTTTAACATATGTTACGGGAGATTTGTTCTTCACCAGTGATTATTTTTTCATTACATGTTTTGCATTTGTAATTAAAAATCTCAGCTCGGATCCTGCAATCAGACCTCTGCAAAGCAGACCTCTGTGCCCGTACTGAGCCACAGCAACTTCTGTGAGGCTACCCACAGGTGCCCTAGTGGATTGGAGTACAGGCTTGAGGTCTTTTAGTGTATATGTTGCTACTTCAAGGGCATTCTGACCTGAACAAAGGAGTAAGTAGGAATAATAAGACCAGCCCTGCAGAATGGCTATCCAAGCTATAAAACTATGCTAGGGCCACTAGTGCATATCCACTATTTTACAGGTGTAGTTTGGCCACACCAGAAAACACGGCTCCTCTTGGGTGTTTGCACTTGAGTGCTGGGAAGATGGGAAGTGTTGCGAAAGAGACAGGCTTGTCAGATCAGATGGAAGTTGGGCTGGCTAAACTGCCTTGAATTTAAAGCATGCAGAAAGATCACAGACAGTAGTCTCTCTTTGTCTCTCATTTTGTATCAGCTTGAGGAGCCTTTGTTGCTCAACAGTTTGTACATCCAGTTTTTTCACAGCTGTCAAATCAAATTGATTTTCAGTCATTTTAACCTGGGCAGGATCAGCAAACCTAGTCCCCCAGGTGAAAAGCCAGTGTAGCAAGGAAGCCACTCTAGTTGGCTGTACTATCCAGTTCTTCTAAGAGACAAAGAATTTGTTTGTCTTGCTTATGAGAGTTGAGGGACCAATGGCACGGAAGGCTAAATCCCTCATTATCCCCATGGTACACACTTCACACTTTGCTATCAATACACACTGCAGAAATGTTTCCAGGGCTAGTAATACAGTTGGCAGTGTCTGATCAGGAAAGCACCTCTACAGAGCTAACTCAGTTTCTGAATTACACGTCAGCCCTTGGGAAGACAATTTCTTTTGTTCCCATTCGAGGTCAGTTGTGGGGTAACATGTGTTATCCGTCTCTCAGTCTTTACTAGCAGAACATAGTACTGAAAGATGTGGAAATTGGGAAAGAAAAATAAATAAAATGAACAAGCAAATTAAAAAGGGCTTGGGGAAAACAAAATCCCAACCTGTATGCAATATTCTTATCAACAGGGCAATGGGAACTAAATTTGGGATTTGCATCTTGATGGGTACAGTAGATCTGAACGCCACATGATTCGTGAGCATCTGATAAGCAAACACAGCCACTATGATTACAAATGTACTGAG
Source organism: Mauremys reevesii (assembly GCF_016161935.1). Lineage (NCBI taxonomy): Eukaryota > Metazoa > Chordata > Testudines > Geoemydidae > Mauremys > Mauremys reevesii. Next base: position 32,972,539 of record NC_052638.1, read on the forward strand.
TCGAATTAATGTAAGAGCTAGAATCCAGCAAATTCATTTAATCTGTAAAAGCACAATTTCTCCTTTGACTTTCACTATATTACACTGAGGGTGAATTTAGCCCTTTTGTGTAGGAAGGTGTCTGTGTGTATTATGCGTTATGTATTTAGGATTTCCCTTTTCTGTAAATCCAGTGGCCACAACTAGAATTCCCCATGAATCTAGTAGTGCCCCACTCATATTGCTATACTCATTAAAATCACAGACCTCCTTACTACCCCAATTGTGGTCAAAATCTACCCATGTTACCTTGTATCAGTTCACCTAGATGTTGTCCAAGATTTGGCAAAAGATCAGAACATGATGGTCGTAGCATTTGGCAGTAAAAATCAACCAAGTACCCCAGGCCCAAGCTGCTGAAAGCAAAGTGATGAATGAAGCAAAGTGTTAAAAACTATTAAAAGAGACTTGATTCTCCAACGTTTTTTTGCATCCATTGCCACAGCCATAACTGTTGCTTTCCAATTTTGCCTCATTCCTCGGCATAACACCTTTTCTCCCCCGACTTCCTAATTAGCAGATTAGAGAGCTGAGTTCTGATTGGCTTCAAGATAAGGCCACTAAAGATTGTTTCTGTGCATGTGAGTGCATTAAAAGCTATCAGTTTTATTACCAAAGAAATGAATTAGAGCTAAGCTAGTGAAAAGAAATAAATCTAAGTGGGGATAGTGAGTTATAGGGAGATGGGTGAGAAAAGTAGAAAAAGAAATTGATCATGACAATCTCCTCCTAGCCAGCTGGCCTGGCAGCTCAGCTGGTGAAAACCCAGAAGCTTTCAGTGCAATACATTTCACAAGAGGTCTTATGGCTTCATTCAATTACAAAACATCACACAAAAAGGTCTTTTATCATTTTCCTCCAGAACTTTCATGCCGGAGGTGAAGTGTATTTGAGACGCTGGATATGAAACCTGAAGCCGTTGCATTGGCTATTTGTGTAACAGCATGAAGTGGGCTCAGGCCAGCATGCAGGTGAGGGATGTCAATATCAAACCTAAAGATGGGTAAATTCCTTTTTCCCTTTACAAGGATCAATCACATGATCCATGTGTGATGGGTTGGGTCACAGAAACCCCCTTGGTACCATCGCCTGGTATGCTAAGACTACCTCTGAGCCCGTTTCCCCTGCCAGCTTGGGACTTCAGAACCCTGTCTTGTTGAGCCAGACACGCTAGTCTGCTGCAAACACAGACCCAGGTCTGAACCACGTCCCCCAAAGCTGCAGGTTTTAATTGAAAGCCACTTAGCAGGTACTCCTGTCTCCAGCACCCAGATGCCCAGTTTCCAATGGGGTCCAAACCCCAAATAAATCCGTTTTACTCTATATAATGCTTATGCAGGGTAAACTCATAATTATCCACCCTCTATAACACTGATAGAGAGATATGCACAGCTGTTTGCTCCCCCAGGTATTGAAAAAGTGATATTAAATATAAAAAGTAGGATTTGAGTGGTTCCATGTAATAACAGACAGAACAAAGTAAGCTACCCAGCAAAGTGAAACAAAACACACAAGTCTCAGCCTAATACATTAAGAAAATACATACAGGTAAATCTCACCCTTAGAGTTGTTCCAATAAGATTCTTTCACAGACTGGACGTCTTCCTACTCTGGGTCCAGCAATCACTCACACCCCAGTAGTTACTGTCCTTTGTTCCTGTTTCTTTCAGGCATCTCTTGGGGGTGGAGAGGTCATCTCTTAAGCCAGCGGAAGACAAAATGGAAGGGTTTCCGGGGCCTTTTATTTTCTTTCTCCTGTGGGCAGAAACCCCTTTGTTCTCCTGTACAAAATCACAGCAAAAAGATGGAGTTTGTAGCCACCTGGGCAAGTCACATGTCTATGACTGATTCAGCTTTTTTCAGGCCAATGCCATTGTTTACATATTAGTTTGAACATTCCCAGGAAAGCTCAGATGTGGATTGGCATCTCCCAAAGTCCACTGTCAGTTAAGTGTTTCTTGATTGGACACTTACTGAGAATAATCCTTTCTCAAGAAGCTGACCAAATGCTTCACTGAGGCTACTTAGAATCAAACACATTGAGATACAAGTACATAGCCAATATTCATAACTTCAAATACAAAAATGATACACACATACAGAAAGCATAATCATGACCAGCAAAACAACAACCTTTCCATAGACACCCCACTTAGCCTCCACTGTACAAAACCTGGTGTAGCTCAATGGTTTGAGCATTGGCCTGCTAAACCCAGGGTTGTGAGTTCAATCCTTGCAGGGGCCATTTAAGGATCTGGGGCAAAAATCTGTCTGGGGATTAGCCCTGCTTTGAGCAGGGGGTTGGCCTAAATGACCCCTTCCAGCCCTGATATTCTATGATTTCATAGACCCTGGTTGCAACAATGACCTATACAGTCACAGTTCACATCAGTAATGTCAAACCATGATTCTCAGGTTGGAGAGGATTTTGTTTCTAAAGATATGTGGAACCATAGTTACTGATGAGTTCCCAGAAAAACAGGCATTGGACCATCAAAAAGCCCAGGCAGTATGAGCAGCATTGGGTACCCAGCTCTGCTGCTTGATATGATCTGTACAAAAGCAACCCTGCCTTCATGAGCACGATGCCGCACTTCAGGCCAGCCCAGAGAACGCTTTGGCATTTTTTACTGCTGCTGCCACCAGGATCAAAATATTGTGTGATCTCAGCCCAAAGCTAGTGCACACTGTGAATGACAGCATCACTGGTGCCCAGCTTGCGGGGAGAACTCTGCTGATATTCTACCCGTGTGTTTTGTACATGTCCCATCACAATAACAGGTAACAGGACTTGCCTACTCTTACACATGGCTGGAGCCCATCTGCTTACCCACAATGTGTGCAATACGGCCAAGGCGCTGACTTTGTTTCCTTTACCACCCTGCTCCAACAAAACATGGTTTGCTTTAGGATGGACTGGGTCCTGCAGCTTGTTTTTGAAGAGGTGAAAGTGAACTCGGGCCAGCTCTTCCTGGATTATCGACTCATAGACTTTAAGGTCAGAAGGGACCATTAGGGTGACCAGATGTCCCAATTTTATAGGGATGGTCCTGATATTTGGGGCTTTTTTTTTATATGGGCTCCTATTACTTCCCAATTTTTCACACTTGCTGTCTGGTCACCCTATCCTGGATCTTTGGGTATGCCAAGTGGCAGCTCCCAAATTTTAGGGCACCAATAAAGGGATCCTTTTAGGAATCATGAAACAAAGCACCATCCCCACCTTCTCCAAAATCCACAGGGACTTCTGAGAAAAAAGAGACAGACTATCACTCTTTCCACCCACCACTCCACAGAGCAATAGGAAAAAGAAACTCCTTCTTTTGTGGAAGGCGATACACTAAGCCCACAGGCAGACAGGCCCCCATAAGAGTCAGCTTGGTTCCATAACAGCCACAAAATGAATATTATGATGCGATCTACCCCGGGGTTTAGTAGAACAGCTGCTGCTCTCCTATCCCAGGTGCCCTATCCCAGGAAGAGTTCTCTCTGAAGGCAACAACAGTAACCATCAGACTCCAAAGGCTTGTTATTGGGAAGTGGACAGCTGTCTGGGGAGCAAGGTGGTCACAGGGATGCTCAGTTCTGGATGTGATATGAATCTTTTGTCCAGCTGTCCTTACCTGTCCCTTCCTCCTGCAGCTAAATAGAAATAGGGCAGCACCAGATCTCGCCTGTGTAAATACTGTAGCCATTGTTTATGTGATCCCTCTCTCTATATATATATGATGCAACAATCAGAGAAATCCAACAAATTGTGAACATGGCTGATTAAAATCTTGGCATGACAGTGCTGCTCACGGTCTTCATGATAGCATGTCAGGGACCTCCCAGTGCACTCCTACCCTTGCCCTAGGTTAGCAATATCATGCAAGAATGTAGCATAAAAGTGTTGTCATCAGGCAAACATGTGAAGCAGCAGAAATAACCATCAGAGCTGAGAGCTGCGAGGAGGCGTGTGCAAGAGAAAATGAGATCATGGAAAAAGAGGGAAGCCCTGTTGCTGAGGAAGACGTCTAAGAATAGAAAGAAGGGCATAGGGAGTAGGAAGCAGTGAGGTGCCTCATCTCCATACTCAAAGTTTCATTGGCTTTGAAATGACTGTAGTGGGCTTATTTTTCCACATCTAAACACCCACTTGCATGCACCCACAGAATATGCAGCTGTATGTACACCTGCCACAAATACATGTGAAAATATAGGTTTACAAGGGTGTATACATACACAGATGAACCTGTACCAACTAAACTTAGGTCCTTATAGACTGGCTGATACTTTCTGGAAAATTTTAGTAAACATTATAACCTAGACCCTCAGATGGTGCTATCCGGCATTGTGTCATTGAAATCAATGGAATTATGGACATTTCTATCAGCTGAGGATCTGGCAAAACTTTAGCGCCTACAAGTCCACTCAGTCCTACTTCTTGTTCAGCCAGTCACCAAGACAAACAAGTTGGTTTACATTTGCAGGAGATAATGCTGCCAGGTTCTTATTTACAATGTCACCTGAAGTTGAAGACAGGTCTTCCCATGGCACTGTTGTAGCCAGCCTTGCAAGGTATTTATGTACCAGATATCGTATGCCACTTCATGCTTTGACTTGTAGGCTCTAAAGTTTTACATTGTTTTGTTTTTGAGTGCAGTTCCATAAAAAAAAAATTACATTTGTAAATTGCACTTTCACATTAAAGAAATTGTATTATGGTACTTGTTTGAGGTGAATTGAAAAATACTATTTCTTTTGTTTATCTTTTTTACAGTGCAAATATTTGTAATAAAAATAATAATATAAAGCGAGCCCTGTACACTTTGTATTCTGTGTTGTAATTCATATCACTATATTTGAAAATGTAGAAAAAAATCCAAAAAGATGTGTAAGAAATTTGAATTGGTATTCAGTTATTGTTTAACAGTGGGATTAAAACTGCAATTATTTTTTAATCTTGTGATTAATTGTGATTATTGTTTTAAATCATTTGACAGTCCTAGTTTGTTGATCAGAGGTCCTCTGTACCTGCAATTCCCATTGGTTTCAGGAACTATATAATATCTAGGAAGAGTAATTTCTAAGCAGAATGTTTGAAAACTTCTACCGGTTTCAGCATCGCTTTAAATAACAGATTAATTATTAATTATTATTATTATTACTGTTGTGATGTTTTTGTAATCTCATCGTAGCCATATAAAGTTATTTTCTATCTCAGGAATTTACATCTTCATTCTTGGCTAAAAACGTTCAGCTAATGACCATGATTTCAGCATGCGAGGTTGCTGTGCATGCTCTCCTTTGCAGTGCAGCCTGGCGTGCTGTATACATGCTGGTAGATAATCCAGGTCTTAAAAGGCGACTCCCTTTTTATCATTATATGACATAGGCTTTTAAAAGTTCAAGGTAAGGCCATTGTGTCTTGAGTCTATTTTTATTATACAAAACAGTGCATGGAATTTAATTATTTTGTTTCCATCTGCCAACCATTTTGACTAATTGAACCCTTTGGAGCCAGGGGTCAGGGTTTCCCAATGTAAACTAACCCTTGGGACTCTGCATTAGCAGAAATGTTGAAAAATTATGAAGGTATTTTTGGTTCTGAGGTTTGGTTCTGTTTTCCAGAGTTTAACTGGGATTCAGAAGAAACCCAAACACCCCTCCTACATCTCTCTCTCTCTCTGGGTTCTTTTTAATGCCTCAAATTTTCCAGGCACTAAAATTTCCCATTACAACCTCCCCACCCCCAACAGACCAGAAGGATATAACTCAAACCCACAGAAGTATGGAAATTCACAGCTAGGGCTCAAGCTTCCATTATCTTGGCATAAGCAGAGTGTGCTTGATAGCATTTTGGATGGAACGCCTTTGCAACTTGACACCGGAGGATTTTTGGTTTTTATAAATTCTTGTGTGGATTGAAGGCCAGGCCTTTGACAATTCTGTAGTGCATTTTAAATGTGATTTTCATTGGAATATTTTCTTCTACAAATGTTTTAGAGACCTTCATAGCCCATTTATTCCAATTCCATGCCACCCTCCGCCAGAGGGTGGGCTGACCCTTTAAAGCAGGTTATAGGTTCAGCAGTGCTGTTTAGACAAATTAGGTGTATCCAAGTCAGCAGAACCTGATGAAATTCATCCCAGAGTACTTAAGGAACTAGCTGAAGCAATCTTGGAATGATTCACTATTATCATTGAGAACTCATGGAGGATGGGTGAGGTCTCAGATGACTAGAGAAGGGCAAACATATTACTATCTTTAAAAAGGGAAAGAGAGACAACCTGGAGAATTATAGACCAGTCTCTCCAGTCAATACTGGACAGATCCTGGAACAAATGATTAAACAATCAATTTGAAAGCAACAATGGAATAATAGGGTTACAAGGAATAGCCAGCATGGATTTGTCAAGAACAAATCATGCCAGACCAACCTAAATCCCTTCTTTGACATGCTTATGGCCTAGTGGATAGCGGGGAAGCTGCAGACATGATATATCTTGATTTTTAGAATGGGACACAATTCCACATGACTTTCTCATAGGAAAACTAGGGAAATGTGGTCTACATGAAATTACTATAAGGTGGGTGTGTAATTGATTGAAAGACTGCACTCAAAGAGTAGTTATCCATGGTTCACTGTCAAATGGGGATGATGAATCTAATGGGGTCTCCCAGGGGTCCATCCTGGGTTTGGTACTACTCAATATTTTCATTAAGGAGGGGAGGGGAGAATATGCTTATAAAATTTGCAGATGACAACAACCCAGGAGGGCGGGATTAGAATTCAAAATGACCTTGACAAATTGGAGAATTGGTCTGAAATCAACACAATGAAATTCAATAAAGACAAGTACAAAGTACTGCATTTAGGAAGGGAAAATCTAACACACACATGCAAAATTGGGAATAACTGGGTAGGCAATAGTACAGCTGAAAAGGATCCGGATGTTACAATGAGTCACAAACTAAATATGAGCCAATGGTGTGATGCAGTTGTTAAAAAGACTAATATAATTGCTGGGGTGTATTAACAGGAGTGTCCTATGTAAGACTCGGCACTGTGAGACCTCAGCTGGAGTAGTCTGTCCAGTTCTGGGCACCACACTTTAATAAAGATGTGGACAAATTGGAGAGAGGCCAGAGGAAAGCAACAAAAATGATAAAAGTTTGAGAAAACCTGACCTATGAGGAAAAGTTAAAAAAACTGGGCATGTTTTGTCTTGAGAATAGAAGACTAAGGGGGGAACTGATAAATCTTCAAATATGTTAAAGGCTGTTATAAAGAGGAGGGAGATCAATTGTTCTCCATGTCCACTCAAGGTAGGACAAGAAGTCATTTGTTTAATCTTCAGCAAGGGAGATTTGGGTTACCGTAGATACTAGGAAAATCTTTCTAACTATAAGCACTGGAATAGTCGTCCAATGGAAGCTGTGGAATTCCCAGCACTGGATATTTTTTAGACTAGGTTAGACAAAGATCTGTCAGGGATAGTTTACACGTACTTGGTCCTGCCTCAGTGCACAGGCTGGACTTCATGACCACTCAAGATCCCTTCCAGCCTTACATTTCTATGATTCTGTGTTCCTGGTCTCAGCCCCGAACAGGGGAATTCTGGGAGTCAAAGGCCTTGCAGCAATGCATGATAGTAAAGGAGTCAGGGATAATAAGAAGGTGACTATTACAATAAAATATTCACCCAAGTCAGTAATTTTTATCAGGGATCAGTACCTGTAAGCAATGCATGGGCTGTCTCATTCACTGTGGGTTCTTCTTCTATTGCTGTTCCTAGCTCAGATAGTTCTTCCGCTGGCCTCCTTTGTTGATGATGCATCACTAATAATGGTTCTTTCTTTCTTTGGTCTCTGGGCATTTGGAAGCAGCAGTTCCAAATGCTCTCCCTACCCCATGTTTGCCACAAAACTCTTGTTTAGGGCATAGCTATAATAATTTAGGACTGTTCCTCTCAAATCAATGGATCTATCTGAAATTCTACACTGGAAGCAACTGAGAAGTTTTAATAGTTCTGGGTCTTAGTTCTGCTGATTTCAATCATACATTTCTCTGTGTTCTGGAAGTCAGGCTCTATTAATGCTACAGAAGGAAAAGCATGTATTATGCATGTGCAGCAACTACATTTTAATCTGAAATTTATCTTTTCTTTTAAGTTCTTGTTTTTTAAATAAATATATAATGAATTACTGACAGTACTTAATCATATCTTACACAAGGTACCATAATACCCCAAATAAATACTTAATTTCTGCTCTCCTGCAACTTCACTAGGATTACATCATGTCAGATTACTGTAAATCTGCTTTAACCCAGTTTGAAAACACTAGTTAGTCAAGGATCTTTACAATCCGTAATTTCATTTTTGTGTAATACCTTTGCTTTTGCTGTATCTGTGCAGTTTTACTGCCAGTGAAGTTTGGAGAGGGGATAAAGTCCTAACAAGTCCAGCCTGGATGGAAGTTGTGCAAGTCACCTGACACCACCTTACCGTGCACTCTGGCTCTGACCAGCAGCTTCCAGTTGTCAGAAGTAGGACGTAGTTCCACCCTCACTCAATCCTTGACCTCTTTGCTGAGACTGGATGGTGTTTTTTTGAGGTATGTAGTCATCAACCAAGAATCACACTGAGACAACCAACTGATTTAAGGCTGCTGGGCAACCATGAGCTAGCAGTGATACCTGATACTACTGACCAAATTCAAGGTTTGAACCACTCACCTAGAAGTGGAAGGCTAATTATCCTTAGTTGCTGAATGAAGCCATTCACACCCTTTCCAATATAAACCCTGCCCTCACTGTTGAGATGGTCAACATGCACTACCATCATGGCTATATATAGTTCAAATTATACAGGCTGTGTAAATGAGTTCATGAAGCATAGCCTCCCAGAGCAGGAAACTGACTTACCCATTTGAAAAGCCATTCAGAAAGTCCCAAATATTCATCAGAGTCCACTAGTCAAAATGTATGTGCAAACTCCCAAAGCTCAGCAATTTTGTTGAGAATGACAAACAATGCAGACTGGCAACTCTTATAAATTGGTTTGCCCCATTACTATTACAGTCCTTTTGCTCTGTAATCCCTATTATAAAATAATGCTTCCTCTCCCCCAACCCCCTATTTAAATGTGGTTGAAAAACATTTAGGGCATTGATTTCCAAAGCATGTAGGACAAATTGTTGCCAATATCCATTGAAAATCAGCAGGAATTGGGGTTCTAACTCCCACAGGCACCTTTGAAAAATCCCAGCTTTAACTATTAAATTAATTGTTGTTGCTTTTGACTTTCCTTCCTTCGTAAATATCAGCTGTGAAACCCACGGTTAAGATAGTCTTCCTGTGGTAGGAAGCATCTTATCTTGTACTTTTGTGTCCCTGTAACATCTGCATGCAGTACTATGAACCTTGCTGTTGGTCTGTATTTCAAAACAAAACAACTAGATAATATTTTGTTGCAAACAGACTTGGACTATATCCTGCTTATTGCACAAAACTAACACATCGTGTTCCCTTAGCATGGAGGACGGAGATGGGAATGAGAAGGCGGAGCTGAGGGAAAGAGACCTCTAGCCTTTAGCTGCATCTCTAAGATGCTATATCTGATGTTCTATGCCGTTTCAAAAACTCATAACATTTGCTTCCTGCTATGTAATCTAAACTGGAGATATGCTACATCCGTCCATTACTAAAAATATCTGACAATCAGGTAGTCTTTATTATGAAATAATGCATTTGAAAACTCTTTTCATTCATTTTCACTGGTGTTTAAAAATCTCTAAATCTTAAGGTATGTAGCATCTTCTACATCAGTATTTTATTTTGGAGTTTCATTCCGTCACGCAAAATTGGTCAGCCTCTGGATCCTGATCAAGCAGGAATTTGCCCCTCTTGGAGGTGTGTTTTTTAAATATTTCTGTTCTATACAGGCCTCAGCCAAATCCCACTCAAGTCAATGGACAGACTCACAGGGATTTTATAGGCGTTGAATCGAGCATGTGAATAAGCAGGGAAGTTGTAGATCTATTGTCCAAATTGTGGCTAGTTTAAGAACACATCTACATGAGAGAAAAAATTCATTCTAGTACACACCAATCTCATTGATTCATTTGGCCAAATCAGGATCCTCTTCTTAAATGAAATTTACTTAAATAAATTACTTAATGGAATGTATGTTAATAAATACAAAATTGTGACCCTCAGTTCATATATTTTCATATTGAATAACGTTCATCTTTGGAAACATTTGGAGACACAAAGGGATATATAACTAACACAGAATATATACTATAACTTGGTTCAAGAACTCCACTGAGCTCTAAACACAGCTATGGATATTTTTGTAATCCCCAGACAAGTGTAAACTAGGAAGGGAACTAGGGAGATGGCTGGTGTATTGAACGAGTCCATAGGCATTTCACGTCTGGCAATTTGAGTTGAACTCAGCCTTAGATCAAAAATGACATAAGTTTAGTTGTCTCAGTCTAGCATCTACAAAAATTTATTCACATCCCAGTACCTCCATGAAACTTGGCATGATTGGCAGGCTCTCCTCCAGAGAGATCCCCGTGATAGTGGGGGGTTTACTTATGTATTTAATGTTAAGCATCTGCTTAAGTGCATGATTAAAGTTCAGTGGCAGATTTGTGTGGGAATGGTTTACACAACTCCGCCATATCTGAATACAGAAGGTATGATAGGATTCTCAAACTAGGATGTCACACACTTAAAAAAAAAAGCATTAAAAACAATGTTTATTTTTTAAGAAATTGAAGGCACCTTGGAGTCTTTATGATTTTAAATTCTGGAAAGTTAAGACTGAACAATCTGAAAGTACTTTATAAAAAGCTGAAGAGCTGCATTCCTTTTGAAAGGCTATGATGCCAAGATTTTTCTGAAATCTTTGGTTGAGATGTCCAATATACCATAAGGAACCATTGGATTGTAGTGAAATAAGGAATAAGGAATTCCATTCATAAAGCTGGGTTGGGAAATCATTCACTTCTGTCTGCATTGCTGACTTCTTGATATAGATCTTGCAAAAATCTTCGCAAGTGTGTTTACAGCCACTGTACTCTGTAGAATCTTCAAAAGGTTTCTTCCTCCACCCCTCAGTTCATAAGGGCTTGATGACACTTGGCTACATATCACTTAGTCCTCTTAGAACCATGTGCACTTGATCTGGTACTGTTAGTTTGTGTGTGTTGCTACTCTGTCTAACTGCATATCAGATAATTGCATAATTTACTTTTTGTATATATAACTGAGCTCCAAATGCTGATTTTAACAGTTCAGTTACTCCAGACATGTGAGCAGCGAGCTAGAATAAAGTACTTGAAAAACAGAACCAAGTGCAAGAATAATCAGTGACCAGTTTTTTAAAGGTAAAAGAACATTCAACTATACCTATAGAAGTATAACTTTACTGGATTATAGACCATTGTCTTGTTCATTGCTATAAATGAAACAGGAAGATAATGGAAATATCTATTCAAGGGACACCATCATAGGACCTAATCACATCAGCCACACCATCAGGGGCTCGTTCACCTGCACATCTACCAATGTGATATATGCCATCATGTACCAGCAATACCCCTCTGCCATGTACATTGGCCAAACCAGACAGTCTCTACGTAAAGGAATAAATGGACACAGATCAGACGTCAAGAATTATAACATTCAAAAACCAGTTGGAGAACACTTCAACCTCCCTGGTCACTCAATTACAGACCTAAAAGTCGCAATACTCCAACAAAAAAACCTTCAAAAACAGACTCCGAAAAACAGCAGAATTGGAATTAATTTGCAAACTGGACACCATTAAATTAGGCTTGAATAAAGACTGGGAGTGGATGGGTCATTACACAAAGTAAAAACTATTTTCCCATCCTAGCTTTTCCCCTACTGTTACTCACATCTTCTTGTCAACTGCTGGAAATGGGCCATCCTGATTATCACTACAAAATTTTTTTTTCACCTGCTGGTAATAGCCCACCTTAATTGGTTAGTCTAGTTATAGTTGGTATGGCAACACACATTTTTTCATGTTCTCTGTGTATATATATCTTCCTACTGTATTTTCCACTGCATGCATTCGATGAAGTGGGTTTTAGCCCATGAAAGCTTATGCCCAAATAAATTTGTTAGTCTCTAAGGTGCCACAAGTACTCCTTGTTCTTTTTGCAGATACAGACTAACACAGCTACGACTCTGAAAGGAAGAAAATGGGATAACCAAGTAGCCACAGTGTTTTAAATCTGATACCCAGAAGACGGCACAGTATTGCTGATAAATGAAATAGCCTAGTGTACTGCAAAATGTGTTCTGGTTTGCATGCATATTCAGGGATGCAGAGCTATAGGAACCAATCCTGTAAACCCTTTGTGTGTGGAACTCCTGTTGGTCAATGCACAGAAGACTTGCATTATTGGGTTCAGTATCTGGGCTGCAGCAAACACCTCATCTATATACAAGTTCTCCAGCCATTATTATTTGATACCAATCACTTGACAGAGTTGTATGTTTGGGTGCTGACTTTTAAAGGGGCTTCATTCTGTGCCCAATTTTGTGCTCATAAATAATTGCATCTCTAATTTTACACACACAATGAATTGCACCAACAAATGAAACCACTTAGGTGCTTAACTATCTGCAGTCAGGTGGTTTAGCTGGCTATCATTTGTCCATATGATTAATTGCTGATGCAATTATTTGCGAGTGCATTGGAGGCCATTTTAGCAGGCCTTGGGATGTTTACTAAATCAATTCACTTTAAATCTGCAATACACAAGGGAAAAAAAGTATATTATACTATGGGCCCAATAGGACCCAATGGGTCCTTAGGGTTTTTAAATTCCGTTTTCATGCACTCCTTACTCAGGCAAACTCCAATGTAGTTCAGGTTTTGGCCCATCTAAAACAATACGAGGTTGTTAGTTTCATGTCCTGCTAATAGGAAATCTCCAAAATAAGTTTTATGAAAGGCAGATTTAAGAGTCAGCTTATTGGTTCAAGAGCTGAAGCGTGCCAGTCTGGAGACATGCACATTTCTTTCAGTGTCAAAGTTGGTGAAGAAGATGGAAACTCTCCTTTACAAGGCAGGTTTATGCATTTTAAGGTTTCTTTTCGAATAGTGTGGATGAACGTCAATCTCATGAAAGGGGGTGGTGCGGGTGAAATAAGCCTAATGGCGGTGGGAACCATGCAGCATGACTTAGCACAAGTCACAATGCCCCTTGAACCTGACCTCAAGAGATAGCTGTGCACACATGAGTCCAAACTCAGGAGAGAATCCCTATTCAGGTAAGTACTTAAGCATATGCTTAACTTTGAAGTCAACTGGACTTAAACACATGCTTACAGTTAAGCATGTGCTTATGCGCTTTCCTGAATAGGAAAGCACATACTTAAATGCTTTCCTGAATTGGGGCCATGGTAAAATTTACAAGGTCTGTGCATCACTTAAGTTCTGCTTGCACAAAGGTGTGTAGGCCTTGGGAAGGCTCTCAGAACAAGGTTGAATTCCACCATAGTGAGAAGAAATTCTTTGCTAAGAATTTGCTACATCTTTACAGAATTACTTTTCCTGAACATTTGTGAAAACAACCTTTTGTTCGTAAAAACAGGAAAACAGATTTGCCTAGTCATAAAACAAACTTCTTATGGGTTGATGTGCAATTCATTTCATGACAAAATAAAATGTGTTTCAGGCAGAAGTTGGAATAGTTTAGTGGCTATCAATTATCATGTTAAACTGCTTGATGCTGAGTTTAAAGTCACAGAATCATAGGGTTGGAAGAGATCTCAGGAGGCCATCTAGTCCAACCCCCTGCTCAAAGCAGGACCAATCCCCTAATCCCTAAATGGCCCCTTCAAGGATTGAACTCACAATGCTGGGTGTAGCAGGCCAATGCTGAAATCATGAGCTATCCCCCCACCTTAGTTCCCTCAGCCTCTCCTCATAAGTTATGTGCCCCAGCCCCCTGATCATTTTCGTTGCCCTCCGCTGGACTCGCTCCAATTTGTCTACATCCCTTCTGTAGTAGGGGGACCAAACTGGACACAATACTCCAGGTGTGGCCTCACCAATGCTGAATAGAGGGGAACTATCACTTCCCTTGATCTGCTGGCTGTGCTCCTACTAATATGCCATTGGCCTTCTTAGCAACAAGGACCCACTGCTGACTCATATCCAGCTTCTTGTCCACTGTAATCCCCAGGTCCTCTTCTGCAGAACTGCTGTTTAGCCAGTCGGTCTCCAGCCTGTAGTGGTGCATGGGATTCTTCCTTCCTAAGTGCAGGACTCTGCACTTGTCCTTGTTGAACCTCATCAGATTTCTTTTGGCCCAATCCACCAATTTGTCTAGGTCACTCTGGACCCTATCCCTACCCTCCAGCATATCTACCTCTTCCCCCAGCTTAGTATCATCTGAGAACTCGCTGAGCATGCAATTCATTCCATCATCCAGATCATTAATAAAGATATTGAACAAAACCGAACCCAGGACCGACCCCAGGGCACTCCGCTTGATACCGGCTGTCAACTAGACATTGAGCCATTGATCACTACCTGTTGAGCCCGACGATCTAGCCAGCTTTCTATCCACCTTACAGTCCATTCATCCATTCATCCATTCTTCTTTAACTTGCTAGCAAGAATACTGTGGGAAATCGTATCAAAAGCTTTGCTAAAGTCAAAATATATCACATCCACCACTTTCCCCATATCCACAAAGCCAGTTATCTCATCATAGAAGGCAATCAGGTTGGTCAGGCATGACTTGCCCTTTGTGAATCCATATTTACTGTTCCTGATCACCTTCCACTCCTCTTGGTGCTTCAAAATAGATTCCTTGAGGGCCTGCTCCATGATTTTGCCAGGGACTGAAGTGAGGCTGACTGGTCTGTAGCTCTCCGGGTTCTCTTTCTTCCCTTTTTTAAATATGGGCACTATATTTTCCTTTTCCAATCATCCGGGACCTCACCCGATTGCCACAAAATTTCAAAGATAAGCTCTGCAATCACATCAGCCAACTCCCTCAGCACCCTTGGATGCATTAAATCTGGAACCATGGACTTGTGCATGTCCAGCTTTTCTAAATAGTCCTTAACCTGTTCTTTCACCACTGAGGGCTGCTCACCTCCTCCCCATACTGTGTTGCCCAGAGTAGCAGTCTGGGAGCTGACCTTGTCTGTCAAGACCGAGGCAAAAAAAGCATTGAGTACTTCAGCCTTTTCCACATCATCTGTCACTAGGTTGCTTCCCTCATTCAATAAGGGTACCACACTTTCCCTGACCTTCTTCTCGTTGCTAACATACCTGTAGAAACCATCCTTGTTACCTTTCACATCCCTTGCTAGCTGCAACTCCAATTGTGCCTTGGCCTTCCTGATTATACCCCTGCATGCTTGAGCAATATTTTTATACTCCTCCCTAGTCACTTGTCCAAATTTCCAATTCTTGTAAGCTTCCTTTTTGAGTTTAAGCTCACTGAAGATTTCACTGTTAAGCCAAGCCGGTTGCCTGCCATATTTGCTATTCTTTCTGCACATCAGGATGGTTTGTCCCTGCGCCCTCAATAAGGCTTCTTTAAAATACAGCCAGTTCTCCTGGACTCCTTTTCCCCTCATATTAGCCTCCCAGGGGATCCTGCCCATCATTCCCTGAGGGAGTCAAAGTCTGCTTTTCTGAAGTCCAGGATCCGTATTTTGCTACTCTCCTTTCTTCCTTTTGTGAGGATCCTGAACTCAACCATCTCATGGTCACTGCTGCCTAGGTTGCCACCCACTTCTACTTCCCCTGAAAATTCTTCACTGTTTGTAAGCAGCTGGTCAAGAGAAGCATGACCCCTAGTTGGTTCCTCCAGCACTTGTACCAGGAAGTTGTCCCCAACACTCTCCAAAAACTTCCTGGATTGTCTGTGCATTGCTGTATTTCTCTCCCAGCAGATGTCAGGGTGACTGAAGTCCCCCATTGGAACCAGGGCCTGTGATCTGGAAACGTCAGTTAGTTGTCCAAAGAAAGCCTCGTCTACCTCATCCTTCTGATCCGGTCAGGCAACTTCTCTCCAGTAGATCACATTTCATCCATAGCTATATTGTAGTACCTAAGTTAAATAGCTAGAATGGTAAATATTGTAGGATGGGCATGTTTTAAATGTATTGTTCAAAGTATAATGCAATTTCTGGGAGCATCTCACTTATGTAGCACTATGTCTATTATTGTTAAAAAAATTACACGTGAAAAATGCTGAAAAGTTTCTTATCTGTTGAGGAATAAGGAAAAGCAGCTACAAAAACAACAGCAAAACCTGTACCCCTTGTAAGATGAAATCTAAGTGAAAAAGACTAGGACTTAATGCAAACATGGGATCAGATCCTCAGCTGGTGTAAATGGGTGTAGCACCACTGAAGTCAATAGAGCTACACTGATTCACACCAGCTGAGGCCTTGGCCCATTCTGTTTACAATTAACACTGGCTTTAACAAACAGGTGTACGTAATTATCCTGGAGATCTGTTAATGGGAAATAGATAGGCATAGTCTCCCCACAGAATAGTATGCTGAGAAGGGAGGAGGTAAAGAAAAGAACCGGAGCATACCGGATTATTATTTCCTTTCCTTTAGGGAGGTTCATTCATGGCTGCCTGGATCTCTGGAAAATCATTTGCTACAGTTCTTAGTCAGTAAAAGCTACAGAGATGAAGACAGGGGTGTAGGCTGCCTAAAGCCACAGTCAGCAGTCGTTAGGGGTTCAAGACCACCCTCTGTCTGAGTGTCACCTTTTATAGGGGTCACACAGTATGCAGTGCTAATTTAAACTGAGCGTCTCTGCATCATAGCTACCAGCTGTAGTGGGCTGTCAGCATACAAGGCTTTCTACCTCAGAGGGTTCAACACTACCTGTTTTGGGCCAAATGCCTTCTGCAGTGTAATGCCCCCGTTCAGGGGCTGTGGGTGCAGGTGACAGAAGGGGACAGAATCCTTCCCCGAGGCCATGGAGCGACAGGAGAGCTACTTAGAAGCATCTGGTCAGGATTTTCAGAGATCAGCCCATCTCTATAATCCTTTGCTATAGTAATTACTGCACATGGACAACATTTTTCCTACCGAGACCTCAGTGTCTTGCACAACTTGGTAACATTACATTTAACATACAGGGAAATAAAGGCATTGAGAGTCTAAGGGTACATCCACACTGCACAAAAAAACCAAACCGGCAGTGAGTCTCAGGGCCCAGGTCAATTGATTTGGGCTCACATTATGGGGCTAAAAATAGTGGCGTAGACATTCCGGCTTGGGCTGGAGCCTGAGTTCTGAAACCCGGTGTGGGGGGATGAGTCTCAGATCCCAGGTCCCAAGTGGGAATACCTACACTACTATTTTTAGCCCCGTAGCATGAGTCCTGCTAGACCACGTCAGTTGTTCCAAGCTCTGAGCTTTGCTGCTGTGGGTTTTTTTTATTGTGGTGTAGATGTACCCTAAGTGCCTTCCCTGTGGTCACAGAGCTGGTCAGTGTGAGAAAAAAATCTCAGAGGCCTGAGTCTCAGTCCAATACTCTAAACCTATTGCTGCTCCCTGATTACAAATCTTACATCATCAAAACATACTGTCAGTATCATGCCCGAAGGCCCTGACATTGTTTTCATCATCTTAGCTCTCGTCTCAAGCCTCCTCAAACAGTCATGACATGAACCCCATCAGAAGAAAATTTTTTATTTAAAATAATTATTTTCTGTCTAATGCCTCCTCTTTTCAACCTTTGCTCTTTAGCCTCATATGATCTCTCTTCCTTTTCTCAACTGCTGGCAGTGTAGATTCTATTCAAGAGAGGTTCCTACTTCACATACCCTCACATATCCACTCCACCTTTCTAACAGAAAGCCTGTTAATAATATTTTCCACAAACTCTTTTCCAGTTCATAAAGTGCCATGTTGTCTCTCAGAACGAGAGGGCAATTAACATGGCTGACTGCAGGGTCATTGATAATACACATGGCAGGAGGACAGTTTTCTATGGCAAATGGACATTTTTACTCAAGTATTAGGTTGCCCCCTCCCCCATCAAATAAACACTCATATTCTCATCACCACCACAACAACCCCTCGTACTAACATTTTCCAAGGTTAGGTGAGACAAGGGCTATCTGAGCAGCAGGTGGTGGCTAAGTTGGGCATTGTAAACTACACACTGCCTTGTGGTCTCTGAACACTGTGGGCCAGATTCAGGAGTGAATCCCCTGAAATAAATGGAGGTACACTGATGTAAATTTGGTTTAAGTGAGATGAGAATCAGGCCCAATATGCTGTTTAGTTTACCATCTGGATGAGTCATTTTCTAGCAGCAATGGAGCTATGCTAATTTACACCTGCTGAGAATCCGTGTGTAAGGCCCCAGCCTTGCTCACATTGAAGTAAATGGCAAAGCTGTGCCCAGGTTCAGGTCCATAAAACCTAATTCTCCTCTCACTTACTCTGTGTTTTACACCAGCATGACTCCCTTGGTGTCAAATGAACCATTTCTGATTCACGCAAGTGTAAACTGGAGGCATAGCAGGCTCATTAGTTTTAGTCTCACTTTCTGTTTTCTCAAACCTTTCCCCGCAGAAATCTATTTGAGAAGGTTTGGCCAGGGAACTGCTTTGGGTTTCTCGTGTTTATACTGTAGTCAAACAAAAACTAAGCAAGACAAGACACACTTTATCAGACGGCTAACTACAAAAAGGTTAATAGTTTACATGCGTTAATGCTATCCCTGGGTTTCCACAAGATGGAACAGAGAATCAGCCATTTGGGTTTGGTATCTTCCCTCCTTAACATTCTGTCATCCACTTGGATGTTTTGTTATGTTCAGTGATCATCTGTTTTTTTCATCAGAACAAAGTGGAACAGGTCATGCAGCCACGTTAAAAAAATCAACATGCAAATATTCCACAGAGAAAGTAGAAAGAGGTCACTGTACTTAATCAAGCTGCAGAAATCAGCCCAAACAATGTCTTGAAAAATCTTGTTCAGACCACAATAAGGGTAGCGGGGGAAGATCTATGGAAAGAATACATTAGGAAACTTGGAACACTGGCAATTTAAAGATGTCAAGGATTATAAATGATAGATTATAAATGATAGAAATCAAGGTAAATGTGAACTTGCTTTGAAAGAGAGTCAGTCCCCAATTCCTGGTTTTGCTTCAGCTGTGGAATTTGAGATTTGTGCTCTCCCTTCTCTATGACTTTGATGTTATTTATGGACTACAGGCCACATTGCATGACATTTTATTAATATCATTAGCTTTAAGGTAACTTGACCCATTTCATTTCTTTGTCTCCAGGCAATGTCAGTGAATGAATAGATCAGCCACACTGAGACCAGTAAAATAGGGCTCTTGTGGGTATGAAGTGTGTACCCTGTGCTCAGCATGTAGGGTCTGCTTTTGCAAACCTTTTCTCCTTAGAGTAGTCACTTTGAGCCTGATCTTCTGTGAACGTAAATCAGGAGAGAAGGTGATAGAGCTAAATTGATTGACATAAAATCATAAGAACAGCTATACTGGGTCAGACCAGTGGTCCAGCTAGCCCAGTATCCTGACACTGGCCAGTGCCAGGTGCCCCAGAGGGAATGAACAGAACAGGTAATCATCAAGTGACCCATCCCCTGTTGTCCACTCCCAGCTTCTGGCAAACAGAGGCTTGGGACACTCACAGCCTGGAGGACCCAGCCCATTGAATCCAATGGGACTGCTTGCTTGACTTATGACTGCACATGTGAGTAAGACTTTGAAGGCTAAAGTATAAGACACCTAAATGGGAAATTAGCTTAGTTGGGAAGTCTCTGATGGAGCCAGCTAAATGGCCAGTGATACTAAATAGCCTTGACTAATACTTAATAGAGACAATAATGGGGATATCGTTAGGTGATATAATGTTGCTCAGGGCTTTTGGTCTTTCACTCTTATGCTGGCCCTGTTTGTTTGCTTTTCTAACAAGAACATTTGGTGCCTTCCGTGCTGTGATATCTGCAGAAAGTGTATTTAATGGATCACTCACACCTCTTCGTTTGCTCCTTCCATAACAATTACATATGCTGGGTTGCCTTGCTAAGAGTCTCATTATTGTCCCTGGTATGGGCTCAGGGAAACCAAAAGTCTGTGTCTCTACATCTGTGCAAAAAATGCCTTGGAATCACTTCACCAATCTATCCAATGATACAAGAGACTCATCAGCACTCCTCAAAGGAAAGCCTAGTCATTGGACCCAAATGAAAGCATCCTCAATGAAATGGCATTTTCCCATCACCAGGAATTCCTATCAATGGGGGAAAAAGATAACCTACGTGGCTATCCTGATTCAGAATGTTCTATTAATCTTTCACTGGTATATTAAGATCCACTGTTGTTGATTGCCAAATCAAGAAAAGGCAAGAGGAAAGACGTAAGAGGGTCTTATCTTGTGCATATAAAGGCAGGAAATGAGGTGGCTGGTCACAGAGCAGAAACCAACATTTCAGCAGGATTTTTTTATATTGTATGTGTCAGTCAAAGGGCAGTTGTGTCAAACTAAATTGGTTGAGCTGAACTGCTCCAATGAAAAGTAAGAGATATGTTCAAACTAAAATTGGATGGGTAATAGTCCAGGTGACTATGTTGCATACAAGGACCTCAAAGAAATCTCTTAGTTTCACAGGAGAAAATAATCCTAAATCTGTAGCAGTAGTTGTACCATGGTAGCTGCTGGCAGGCTGACCCATATGACTGATCTTACCATTCAGAAGGAAGAGGAAAAAGTGAATTACAACTAAATTAATTTTTGTCTCAGTTTATGATAAGAATTATCTTTAAAGATTATTTTTACAGCCAAAATAACGGTGTAGTCATGAGATTCTTTCTATGGGGTCACTATCAGGACTTTCAGGGGCCACGATAAACTATTACCAGGGCCATATCAGGACTATCTTGGAGAATCCAGCATGGAAAGCATTGTGGAACAGGACATTTCTACCTTTGCAGAGGCAACACTCTTAGGGATCTTTTGTGGCATTTACTTCTAGGCTGCAGTAAAAGTTGGGTGCAGCACCCTCAAGAGCTCCTAGAAGTAACATGCATCAAGGCAGGACTACATAATAGCTAGACCGTTCCTGACAGGTGTTTCTCCAGCCTGTTCTTAAAAGCCTACAATGATGGAGATTCCACACCCTACTTAGGTAATTTGTTCCAGCGCTTAAGTACTCTGACAGGAAGTTTTTCCTAGTGTCCAACCTAAACCTCTCTTGCTGCATTTTAAGCTCATTGCTTCCTGTCCTGTCCTCAGAAGTTAACAAGAACAATTTTCACCCTCCTCCTTGTAACAACCTTTTATGTACTTGAAAATTGTTATCGTGTTCCCTCTTAGGGCTAGTCTACACTTACCAGCCGGGTCGACGCGGTGAGTTCAACTTCTCTCGGTCGAACTTATCGCTAATCTGACGATAGTTCGACGAAACTCGAACGCGGTTGACTCGATACTCTCACCCACAAAAGCGGGTGGCAGAGTCGACCAGAGCCCGCAGACTTCGATCCGCGCTGCCGCCTGGCGGTGAGTAGTTCGAACTACTGTACTAGGTTTCAGCTCGCTATTCAGCTTATTGAAACTTCTGCCCTAGTGTCCATCCTCTTAGTGTAGACCTGCCCTTAGTCTTCTCTTCTCCAGACTAAACAAACCCAATTTTTTCAATCTTCCCTCATAGGTCATGTTTTCTAGACCTTTAATCATTTTTTTTTGCCCTACTCTGGTCTTTCTCCAATTTGTCCACATCTTTCCTGAAATGTGGCACAATACTGAACACAATACTTCAGCTGAGGCCTTATCAGCACGGAGTAGAGTGGAAGAATTACTTCTCGTGTCTTGCTAGTTTACAACACTCCTGCTAATACATCCCAGAATTATGTTCATTTTTTTTGCAGCCATGTTACACTGTTGACTGATATGTAGCTTATGATCCACTATAATTCCAAGATCCCTTTCCGCAGTATTCCTTCCCAGCAATCATTTCCCATTTTGCATGTGTGCAATTGATTTTTTCTTCCTAAGTGGAATAGTTTGCATTTGTCCTTGTACATGAAGCTCATCTATCAAATGCCAACTTTTGGCTGGATTCTTGGAAAATTTGGCTCTTTCTACTAACTGATATGTAATTCAGAAATGGAAGATATCATGTGCTGCTTTCTGATCCTTGGAAAACATTAAATCATGAAAATATCTAATTTATTTCATTTCTCCCCTTCCTGTAATCTTGCCAGAGTGGTCATGACCACAATAAGTGAACTGAAGTGACTGGTATTTGTCTCATATATAAAATGTGTTTACTTAGAGACCTCATTTATGAAAATAATAATGCAAGAGAGTTTTTGGCTAGAATGAAGTTTATAAAGAAGTAACATTTAATCATTAGCGACTGAAGCTGCACTCAGGCTGAACGGTGGAGTTCAAATTGACTTCTTGAATCAATTTATTCTATTTCTGGTATTAAGCTTCAACCTGGCACAGTCCTATGGTTGTCCATAATTCAGGGGATAATACTATGTCAGTGTACTCTTAACTGCTGTTCTTAGCATTCTGAATTAGATTTATTAAAAGTTAACAACATTTTTTTAAAGTTTTTGCACTCTCTTAACTTGTATAGGTGATAATGTATTTTTGAGGAAAAATACAGGACCATAAAAATTGCCCTACTGGATCAGACCAGAGGCACATCTAGTGAAATATCCTGTCTTTTCTCCATACCAGATGCTTCAGAGGAAGATGCATGGAGTCTTGTGCAGCTACAAAATTTGTATTTGCATCTGATCCATGATCTGCAAAAATGGTCCACAGATATAAAGCGGATATCTGCAGATTTGCAGAGATTTAAACACTTAATTGGGTAGCCCACCGATGAAAGTTCTTTTTCATTTAGGCCAGGGATCGGCAACCTCTGGAACGTGGCTCGCCAGGGCAAGCACCCAGGGGCCGGGCCAGTTTGTTTACCAGCCGCGTTGGCAGGTTCGACCAATCGCGGCTCCCACTGGCTGTGGTTCGCCATCCCAGGCCAATGGGGGCGGCAGGAAGCCACAGCCAGCACATTCCTCGCTCGCGCCACTTCCTGCCGCCCCCATTGGCCTGGGACGGTGAACCGTGGCCAGTTGGAGCCGCGGTCGGCCAAACCTGCCAACGTGGCAGGTAAACAAACTGGCCCAGCCCGCCAGGGTGCTTACCCTGGCGAGCCGCATGCCAGAGGTTGCCAACCCCTGATTTAGGCTTTTTCCTGCAAGATGCAGTGATGGCTCCAATTTAGCAAAATTTTTAAACACATGTTTAACTTTAAGCACATGTGGTTCTATTGACCTCTGCTTGCAGTATTGTGCTGTTAGTGGCTGGCTTGTGCCATGAACCATGAGAATTTTATCTTCTTCCTGAATAAAAAATTGATATCAAGATCATCATAAGCTTCAAAAAAGGATTATAAAGTGAGAACATATCATTTGTCTTTTGTAATATAACTGTGGATGTCACATTATCCATATAACAATTATTCCTCTTTTGAATCCTACATGTCTCCATAAAATCTTGTGGCAATGAGTTCCACAAGTTAGTTCTGCATTTTTTTAAAAAAAGATTTACATTTAATAATCCTAAATTTTCTGCCCATGAATATGCCTCATCAGACATGACTTTATTACAGTATGGCACGGCCATGCTGTTATTAGAAATCAGTGTGAGTCAAGTTTTTTTATGCGTCTGCTGGAACAGGAAGTGGTGGTGGGGATCAGTAGGCACACTGATCCGTCTGAGTTAGTCCCAAACCACTGCCCCTGCATGGGATTTTGGGGACTATGCTATTGGTATTGTTGTCTCTGGTATTTAGAGGGCATTTTTCATTTGGTAAAGGGATATTATTTATTTTGCCTATTCATAGATCAAATAAGGCTGTGTGTTGCCTCAAGTGACTGTTTCCTTAACATAAACACTGGTCTCATCTATGTACTAAAGCTCAGTTCTTCTTTCACCCCCAAAAACCGCTCCTTGTTCATCTTTTGGAAAATGATAACATCAGTGAGGTCATTCCAGAATTAGATGTTAGGCAAAATGGCCCTTGCCAGTATTTCACAATCAGACCATTAAGTTATAAACACATCTAAAAGTTTATAATATATGTATTCATTTATTGATAAAGGCATAAATAAGCAAAGTCTAAAACCCTCATCAATTTGAGTCCTTTTCTCAATTGCAGAGATCTTAAAAATAGAAAAACCACACTTTTAAATCCTGTATTAGAAAGAGAAAAACTTGATGTGTTTTTAAGATACTTAGAAAAGAGAAGAATACAAGGAGCTGGCTAGTTCTTAGCAAGAAAAATGCCTTTGAAAACCTTTCTATACTCCAGGTATCTTCCTCAAAACCACATCTAACATGGGTTTAATCTCTGCGCTCAATAACATCATTATTAAACAGTCACACATCACATACAACATGTTTATCATTTTAACATTACTGCTCAGGATCAGGTTTAAATTATGGTCTGTAAAACCACTGTAGATCCTGTTCCTTTTATTTATTTAAGATCTATTAGCTTTCTATAAAATGAATATTTAATACCATGTGAGAAGATTAATTGCAAGTATTCTTTGGCTGTTTTTAACCTTTTAAGGGCATCTCTGCCTGAAGCAAAAAGCGGTATCATTAAGGAGCATACATTTTTAGTGCACAGGATAAGCAGCAATATGAAAGGAATGAGATTTTTACATTTCAGACACGCTATTTGATTTGTTACTGGATAAGGGTTTTTTTTAACCAGTGACAGCCGAAATGTTGTTCAAAGTTTTCACACACCTTCTTTCTATACACAGGATATTGTATCATGTTTTCTGTGAGTATGATGGGGTAAATTCTAGCAATTGATCCTCATGCACCTACAAGCAGTAGAAGCACCTAGAAGATGGAGGACTGGATGGCTCAGGGAGGCTGGGGGAAAAAAGCAAGGCAATGGAACAGCACATACATACCTCTATTTTATATGCTACAGCTATACATTCATACATTCCAGAAATGACCACTGTGATCCTCTGGTCCAACCTCCTATATAACAGAGGGCATATGTGCAGTTGGTCACTGGCCTAAGTAGATTGTGAGCTCCCCAGGGCAGAGATCCTATTTTTGTTCTGTGTTGGTGCAGCATGTAGCACAGTAGGGCACTGGTCTATGATTGGGGTGTCTAGATGCTCCTGCAATACAAGTAACAAATACTAATAATACTCAGACCCCAAGTCCTCAGAGATATCCCTTTGGAGCACTGGCAAGCACATCAGCCAATCTTCTAGCTTTCAAGGCAGCACTAGGAGGGTAGTATAGTATGGAATGGGGGAGGTGCTCCCATTTACTGGCCCACTACAACAAATATGCAACACAAGCTTAGGTATTATACAAGGCATAGATGACATCCATGTTATAAACTGCAGAGCCATGTAATACACTGAATTTAGCATGAACCTGTGACTTACTCAGGTGCCCTCTGCCTAGTGATCCCTCTTCCCTTGGATCATATCTAACCTCTGAGCAGCTTCAAACAGCCACCATCATTTATAAATCAGACAGCCAGAGATACGTGTCTGCCTTCTCCCTACCAAATATGGAATCCCATCCACATGAAAATTACATCTGCCCATGGGCATAGAAGGGCATTATCAATCCATGGCCCAATACTTGTCACTACACGTTCAAGGTCTGCTATCTCATCACCCATCAGAGTTAGGAATGAAACCTTTATCCCATTGGAAAAGAAAGATTCTCAACTTTTCAATGGGATTTAAAACACTTTCTAAGATCCCAAGATACTGCTTTTTAAATCAGGACATTTTTGTGCATAGGAAAGATAATTTGTAGAGGTTTTTCAAATGAATTGGGTCCTGGTACTGCAATGAGACTTCACGCAATGTGACTGCTACACCAGAGTTTAGTCCCACTGTAGGATATGTGTTTTTTCCCCTCTCCCTCATCAGCCTGTACAGTAGGACTCACAGAACTTTACAAGGGGAGGGATACAACAGAAAGGGCCCGACAGTATTTTTAAAAAACACTCTAAAACATTTATAAAATAATTTGCAAAAGTGGGCTTATGCACACTACATAACAGGGTGGCATGTTAAGGTTTTCTTTGTATCCATTTCAGGTGGCTTGTGCGCAAGCGCGCACACACACGAACAAACACACACACATGCAAATTGCCAAGATTTTTATAAGTGGCATCTGGTGCTTCATTTATTGGGTGCCCAACGTGAGATCACATAGAGGGACCTGTTTTTTAGGAAGCTCTGAGCACCCACCTTTGAAAAACAGGCCCTTTTCAAAGTTTCTCCGCTTGGATATCCAAAAATACTTATGCGCTATTGAAAATCCCGGTCATATATTATTCATTAAAAGAACAAAACAAAACAAAAACAACCCCACATGACTTTCTAAAGAAGGTCCCAAGATCATCCAGGTCTTGGCAAATGAGGTCCTGTCAAACATTTACAAACAAGTGTTCTTAAAATTGAATTGCTTGTTTAGTGGTAAGAGCCATTATTTCCTTATCTTTTGTTGTTCCTTTCTTTCTTTACTAAGATATTGCTTTCCTGTGTACTATTAAATTCCTCATCCTGTTAGGGGAAAAAAGAAGAGAAATATTGTCCTAAACTGCTCGGACATATTGTCACTGTGGTTTCCTATTAACTTTTTGCTGATTCCTGCTTACTTATCATGTGCTTTAATGTTCAGTTATACTTTCCAGAAGCAGCATGTCTCTGGTGCTTTGTCTCTGAAGCATTAACACTTGCTGTGAGTTTCTTCGCTGCCATTGTCTTTGTCACGTAAAATAGCCTCATTAGGATCCCAGGAACAACCGGGTCGGCTATTTTAATAGAATGATATTTTCCATGATAGCAAAAGGTTGTGATATCAACCTCTGCTGTGACCCCCAAAACAAAATCACTTCCATTCACATTATTAACTTCTGCCTGTGGGAAACAGCCAGAGTCTGAATCTCCTTTTATCCTCAACGCTGTATTTCTTTATTTGTATTTGCCTGGTTCCCGTTGTAATGTATCTAACCTATACACAAACAGCCTCCTCTGTGTTCATTCCCCAGCATTCTTCAAATATTCACATTCTTAAAATACCATCTCCTTCCTTATTTTCTCAATTCCTTATTTGTTTACTCTCAAAAGCTGCTTTGTCGCTGCCCACACTGAGCTGGGGAAAATGTATAATCTCGTCCTCCTTTATTTTAGATGTACAGTAGAATGTTAATGTCTTTGTTGCCAGCCACTAGAAAGCTTTATTGAGGACAAATCTACATGCCAGTGAAATTGTATAGCATGAATGTTCCCTAAGTATGTAATATTCTTCAAATTAATTGGATTCCATGGGGTATATTCTCCTCATAATGTGCAGGGATTTTAAACATATAACTTCCATTAATGTTAATGGGAGTTACCCATTTAAATCCCAGCACATCTAGATGGGAATATTACCCCTATGTATTTAAAATAGGATATCTTTAAACCAAGCTTGGTCCACCTTCCTGTGAACTATTACAAATAATGACTACCATTTTCTCCGATGGATTGAAAGATAACAAGTCCTACCAAGCCATCGCTTTAAAGCACTTCCACACCACTAACTCTAATGATACCAGCCTCAAAAACCGCACTGAAACACATAAATAAAAAGTCATTATTAGAACTTTTGCTGTTCTTCATTACAAAACAGAGTGCGGCTCCTGAGATCAGTCTTGAAACAGAAGTGAAATGGATGTGAAACAACATCCCCATTAGTTGTTTTCATCTTTCCCAGCAGTAGCACTAACAGCATTTCCATAGGATTTGAAATTAGATGTATAACCAGAGCATCTATGCATCTGTGAGATTTATAGTACAATCTCAGCATGGATTGTTGTTTAATATTAATATTATTGTTCATAAACCAAAGAAAAAACTTTGGTTGCACTTATATTTCCAGTTAGGAAATAAAAATAATCTTACTATAGTTCTATGACCAGAATGGACTTATTTAAAAGGGGGGAAAAAAAAAGAAGCAGCAGGTATAACTAATTTGAAGCAGAGACAAAATAATTTACTGCAGACCATAAATAAATAACCACAGTAATTGCACTGTGACACAATTAGGGAAAGTTTAAATTATTTTCCACCAGACTCTTTAAATTCAGCAGTTAACATCTATACATTCATCAGTTAACTAGTCACTTGTAGCGTAGCCATTAAAGGAAATAATTCTACACTGAGCGATACTGTACAAGGAGCCTGAAAACCAGCACATTTGTACTTTGGCCGTAACAAACACAGCTATAGAACTATTTTCTGTGACTCAGGTTTTAAAGGTCAGACAAAAACATGGCTACAATCTCTAGACCCAATCCTGCTAGGTGCCTAGCATCTTTCCATTGATATAGATTCATATATTTTAAGGCCTGAAGGGGCTATTATGATCATCTAGTCTGACTTCCTGCATAACAACCTCACTTGGTAATTCCTGCGTCAAGCCAAAATTTCTCTTTGAGCCATAGTATATCTTTTAGCTAGAAATCCAGTCTTCACTTAAAGACTGCAACAGAGGGAGAATCCACCATGTCCCTAGGTAGGGACATCATAGGGGTTGAGGATATTCAGCATACTGTATGACCAGGCTGTCTGTGTAATCAGAAATATGATATATATCCAGGATGCACAAAGTTGGAGGGCAGGTGACTGTAGATTTCCAAGCCACTTTTATGCACAAGCCTGTCAGGCAGCTAGCCAAAGGCAGAATGAATCTGGGCTCCAGGTTTTGGTGATCTGGAGGACTGTGAAACCATTAGCTACTTGCACACTTTTTTTTTTTAAAGAGTCATAGACTTTAAGGTCAGAAGAGACCATTATGATAATCTAGTCTGACCTCCTGCACAACGCAGGCCACAGAATCTCACCCACTCACTCCTATAATAAACCCCTAACCTATGTCTGAGCTGTTAAAGTCTTCAAATCATCGTTTAAAGACTTCAAGGTGCTGAGAATCCTTCAGCAAGTAACCCATGCCCCACGCTGCAGAGGAAGGCAAAAAAAACCCCCAAAAAATAAAACAGGGCCTCTGCCAATCTGCCCTGGAGGAAAATTCCTTCTCGACCCCAAATATGGTGATCAGCTAAACTCTGAGCATGTGGGCAAGACTCACCAGCCAGACACCCAGGAAAGAATTCTCTGTAGTAACTAAGATCCCACCCCATCTAACATCCCATCACAGGCCATTAGGCATATTTACCACTAATAGTAAAAGATCAATTAATTGCCAAAATTAGGCTATCCCATCATACCATCCCCTCCATACATTTATCAAGCTTAGTCTTGAAGCCAGATATGTCTTTTGTCCCCACTGCTCCCCTTGGAAGGCTGTTCCAGAACTTCACTCCTCTGATGGTTAGAAACTTTCATCTAATTTCAAGTCTAAACTTCCTGATTGACAGTTTATATCCATTTGTTCTTGTGTCCACATTGGTACTGAGCTTAAATAATTCCTCTCCCTCCCTGATATTTATCCCTCTGATATATTTGTAGACAGCAATCATATCTCCCCTCAGCCTTCTTTTGGTTAGGCTAAACAAGCCATGCTCTTTGAGTCTCCTTTCATATGACAGGTTTTCCATTCCTCGGATCATCCTAGTAGCCCTTCTTTGTACCTGTTCCAGTTTGAATTCATCCTTCTTAAACATGGGAGACCAGAACTGCACACAGTATTCCAGATGCCTTGTATAACGGTACTAACACCTCCTTATCTTTACTGGAAATACCTCGCCTGATGCATCCCAAGACCGCATTAGCTTTTTTCACGTCCATATCACACTGGCGGCTCATAGTCATCCTGTGATCAACCAGAACTCTGAGGTCCTTCTCCTCCTCTGTTACTTCCAACTGATGAGTCTCCAGTTTATAACCAAAACTCTTGTTATTAATCCCTAAATACATAACCTTGCACTTTTCACTATTAAATTTCATCCTATTACTATTACTCCAGTTTATAAGGTCATCCAGATCTTCCTGTATGATATCCCAGTCCTTCTCTGTATTGGCAATACCTGCCAGCTTTGTGTCATCCGCAAACTTTATTAGTACACTCCCACTTCTTGTGCCAAGGTCAGTAATAAAAAGATTAAATAAGATTGGTCCCAAAACCGATCCCTTAGGAACTCCTCTAGTAACCTCCCTCCAGACCTGACAGTTCACCTTTCAGTATGACCTGTTGTAGTCTCCCCTTTAACCAGTTCCTTATCCACCTTTCAATTTTCATATAGATACCCATCTTTTCCAATTTAACTAATAATTCCCTATGTGGAATCGTATCAAATGCCTTACTGAAATTGGGGTAAATTAGATCCACTGTATTTCCTTTCTCTAAAAAATCTGTTACCTTCTCAAAGAAGGAGATCAGGTTGGTTTGGCACGATCTACCTTTTGTAAAACCATGTTGTATTTTGTCCCAGTTACCACTGACCTCAATGTCCTTAACTACTTTCTCCTTCAAAATTTTTTCAAAAATCTTGCATACTACATATGTCAAACTAACAGGCCTGTAGTTACCCGGATAACTTTTTTTTCCTTTCTTAAAAATGGGAACTATATTAGCAATTCTCCAATCTTATGGTACAATCCCTGAGTTTACAGATTCAGTAAAAAATTTTGGGCTTACAATTTCATGCACCCGTTCCTTTAATATTCTTGGATGAAGATTATCTGGCCCCCCTGATTTAGTCCCATTAAGCTTTCGAGTTTGGCTTCTACCTCGGATGTGGTAATATCTACCTCACTATCCTCATTCCCATTTGTCATCTTGCCATTATCCCTAAGCTCCTCATTAGCCTCATTAAAGACTGAGGCAAAGTATTTGTTTAGATATTGGGCCATGTCTAGATTATCCTTATCCTCCACTGCATCCAAAATTTTTAGCAGTCCCTCTTCTTCTTTCTTTGGTTTCTTCTTATTTATATGGCTATAGAACCTTTTACTACTGGTTTTAATTCCCTTTGCAAGGTCCAACTCTGCATGGCTTTTGGCCTTTCACTTTATCCCTACTTGTTCTGACCTCAATAAGGTAGCTTTCCTTGCTGATCCCTCCCATCTTCCACTCCTTGTAGGCTTTCTGCTTTTTCTTAATCACCTCTCTGAGATGCTTGCTCATCCAGCTTGGTCTACAACTCCTGCCTATGAATTTTTTCCCCTTTCTTGGGATACAGGCTTCTGATAGTTTCTGCAACTTTAACTTGAAGCCACACCACAGCATTGTTATTTATCAGAGAATTACCAACGTGCTGTAAACCAAGTAGCTGGCCTGACCCTGCCAGGGGCTGATGCTCTAACTCCGACTGAAGCCACTTAGAATCATGGGCCACTACTACCATAATTTCCAGGATCAAGCTGATAGAGAATGGTAGGAAGCCCTTCATCCCATGAAGATTAATCTGTCATTCTTGCAGTTTCTACTGATTTGTAATAACCCCACTCTGGTGCATGATATAGTTACTCATTAAGGGCTCATTTATACCTCCACTGGTGTGGAGCTCTTTGGTATGCTCAGGTAGCATACCTACTGCCCTTCCACTTCAGGGACAGCTGTGTCTGGCCAGCCCTGAGGAACAAAGGAGACTGGGAGGAAAAAGGATTGCAAATATCAACATGTATAGAAACTTACACATTGCCATACTGGATTAACCAGTGGTCCATCAGGTCTGTAGCTAGAACCAAATGCTTCAGAGGAACTTCCTAATCGGCCAATTATGATATAGTCTCCATTGCAGCAGAAGTTTTTTCCTGACCCCTGATTGGTACTGAATGGTGTAAACTCTGAAGCAGGAGGATTTATACATTTGAGACATATCTAACGTAACTCTAGATGTTTTCAATATCCACACAAATGTTTGAATTCTGCTAAGTTCTTGGCTAATCATTAGATATGCTGATTTGTGCACAAGAATCTTCTTGATGTAGTTTCTTTTTAAATTAATTTAATATTGTAATGAACTGATTATTCCCTATGTGCTCCATTGCCCTCTATGGGACAGAACTAGAACTTTTCAGCTGTGTGTCCTTGCCCTTATATTGCTAACAGCTAATGCATATTCTCTTTTTGTTGAAGTAATAGAGATGTCTGCTATCAGAGCAGGAGGATGTGAGTTCTATACCTGCTGTTGCCAAGATACTCCTCATGCAGCAGTCTGGCAACTTTAAAGCCCTTGGTAGCTATGGATTGAATTAAATAAACTTTTGTTTGGTGACAATGCTGGGCATGAGGATGGGGGATGGTGATGGAAGGACAGCCAGAATAAGTGAGTTCTAAGGAAGAAGTTGAAGGAGAAGAATAAGACTGAGTTATGAGTTGAGCCAGAAGAGAATAGGGTGAACAGAAGGGATTAGGGTGACTAAAGTAAACATGTGGTAGGGGTAGATATCTTCAGACATATATTGCTCTATATGGGTTAGATTTTCAAACTTGTGCCTTTGTGCATGCACAAAATTTGCACGTGCGTAACTCCAGAAAGGAGCATTCAGACCAGGATTTGCACCCACATGACTTACACACCTGCAGAGCTTTGTCTTTGAAAATCTGGCCCTCTATCCCAGAGTAATCACGGTGAATTTATGACATCACATTGATTTCCATGGAAACTGGTTACGTAATCTCAATGGTAGGATTAGGCTTTCCTTGCAGAAGGATAGACCAGGCTAGGAAAAGACAACCGTTTAGACAGCAATATCAGACGTAGCTGCAAAGGAAATACAGAAAATTACAGGCAGTTTGTACACTCATCCTTTGCTTTGGTATGAAAGTCCTACTATATGGTGGGTTTGTACTCTTACCACAACCAGGTCACCGTTACAGAAGAGACAGCAAGAGGATAATGTTGTCTGACTCCTTCATGCCATTAGGAAGCTCCCAGATTTTGTGTGTGTGTGTGTGTGTGTGTGTGTGTGTGACTGATCTGTATGATGTACATGGTCAAAAAGGCAGAGAAACAGAGTGAAAAAAATTAAAATATTGACTCTGCTTCTAACAAAATAAAATTGATCTCTCTTTTATAAGAAACTCTAAATCAACTAAACCCTTGTTCTTCAACAGGATTAAGTAGGGGGAAAACAGGGCAGACACGGCAAGCATGAGTTGGGGCTAATGTGTGGCAGTTTTGTGTCTGGGTCTCTATTCTATGAGGAAGAACCCTACAGTCTACAAAAGCTTGGGCTGAAAGTGTCCTATGTTCATTCTTTTTTGGCTGTTAAGGGGCTTGTAAGCTATTGAACTTTTATCCTCCAAAAGCTTATATCTTCTGGTCCAATAGTCTGCTACTGATAATCTCCTTTTCTTCAGAAGAATGACATGCAGACAAACAAGCAAATATTATGCTACTTGTTACACACATACACACACGATGGCAGGCAGAGGTTGCAAGATGGTTATCACAGATCACATGTGTTAGCATCTTCAGCACTTATCTAGAGGTGAGTAAACTGCAGCTCAGAGAAAGTATAATTCTCTCCTTCCGTCTTCTGGTTGTTTTGCTTATTGCATCACTTTACAAGAGTTCTGTTCTTAACACCCCCTTTCCCACACTGACTTCCTTACACACTATTGAGTCAATAGTTTTCAAGCTACCTTCTCCTCTCTGATCAGGTCCAGAGTGTCAGAGAAGCTAATCACTTGCAGCTCCAAAATGACTCCAGAGAGGGCTGTGGGTGCTCATTACTTCTGAAATACAGGCCTTGAACGCTATTGCTCCTCTTTCGCAATGGTCTTTCCATGACACCAGGCCCTTCCCTTGCCTCTGCTTCTTCTATTCCTACTCCTACGCTGCTGAACACTGGGGAGCCACACTCCATTTCTGATTCCTTCTTTCTTCACGATGCCTTTGTTTCTCATCCCTGACTGACTCGTATGCCTGCAACCAGGGCCGGCTCCAGGCACCTGCTCAGTAAGCAGGGGCTTGGGGCGGCCAAGGGGAAGGGGCGGCATGTCGGGCTCTTCGGCAGCGAGTCACTCGGTCCCTCTCGAAGGGAAGGACCTGCCGCCGAATTGCCGCTGAAGAAGAAAGCAGCATGGTGGAGCTGTCGCCGATCACGATCACAGCTTTTTTTTTTTTTTTCCCGCCGATTGGGGCGGCAAAAACCCTGGAGCCAGACCTGCCTGCAACATATGCAAATGTCTCACTTTTACAAAACATAAATGTCTCACCTTTTCCACCAAACTCAGCCTTCATCTCCATTATCCTCCCTGTCGCCCAGGCCTGTGACATCAGTGCCATCCTCAACTCCCTTCTCCCCTCTACGTTATTTTGTGTCCCAAGCTTCCAGGAGCCCTGCTGAATGTCTACACTGATTCGGTGTTAACCTCAATAAAGCTGCTAGCTATTAACTTATCCAGCCAGCCTGGAGTTCTTCCTAAACTGAGCAAACTCTCCTCAAGTGTCCTTCCCCAGCATGTGGAGTATCTTGTATAAAACCTGGAAGGGATGAATTGGGTTGATATCTACCCTGCATGTTCCAGTGTCCTGACGTGGGGGCATGCAAGAGTGAAGGAGGATCTAAAAAGCCCTTCCTCCCCCTCCACCCTTATGCCTGCCACATGGGGTTCAGGCACAATCACAGCCCTACTTGGCACTGTTCTGTCTGCACCTAGATTCACATAGAAATTTTTATTTAAATAGTGCACTAAACTGCAACAAAAAATCCTAAAGAAGGGCAGGAGAATGAGCTGCCCAGCCAGGTTTAGCGAAATGCATCTCACACCTTTGAAAAGCCTCTACTTTACTTCCATCCTGTCTTGTTGGCTGTCACACTCTTTGGAGTGCAAGGACCAGTGCAGAGTCAGAAGCCACTACTATCCAAGCAATCTGAGCTGAATTCCTTTCACTGTTCTGCCTCCTCCACCTTCTTGGTGACTGTGGTGAGCTTGACTTGTTTTGACACTTAAGAACTAGAAGACTTGCAGCACTGGCTACATAAAGAAACACAAGTTTGCGCAAGATTTTCCCATGAACACACCTCCTTCCTTAGCTGTAATCCCCTGCTATTCTATTCCTAGATGTCTGCAGGTCATTGTGACTCTATGAGGCAGCCCAGTGTTCAGCAGACTTCTCCTTTCATTGGTGCCTTCATAGGAGATTCCTGCTGTCAGAGGCTAATATCTTACACTAAATCACTCTAAGGGCTTGATGGTGTCTGAGAGGTGCAGCCCTGCGATAGGCCTGGCCCTGCCCCAGGGGGAGCGTGCCTGCTGGGCCAGCTCTGAGAATAGTGCAGGGTGCTCCCTGCTCTGAATCCAGTCAGCTCTCCCTGTCTCCCTTTGGGTGACACAGCCCCAGGGGTTCTAGGAGGGAGCAGTCCCTGAGCTTGGGGGAGTAGAAGGGCTATGATTGTGCCCGGACCCCATGTGGCAGGTGTAAGGGTGGAGGGGGAGAAATAGCATGTAAACATATTGGCATAAATTCTTTGGGACAAGCTCATTTACCCCCCTGGAGTCGCACAGATGTAACTAAAAGCAGAATTGGTCCCATTTCTTTTTAAATGTCAACCGTGGACCTCTGAATATGGAAGTAGCTGTCTGTTTATAAGATGGGTAAATTCAGGCACAGGCATGTTAAATAACTTGCCCAAAGTAAAGTTACTTAATCTACAATCATGAGTCCCTGATCATGAGTCAGTGGCAGAGTTAGGAATTGCACCCAGGAGTCCTAACTCATACTCTCTCCCCTATTCAAACTATTGGCCCAGCCTTCCATGGGATTTGATTTCCATGTCCACTGCAGTCGAGAAGGCCTGGTGCATGGTGGTAGTGAGAGACTGGAGCCATGTACACCAGAGAGGGCACCCTGGAACCTGATCCAGGCCTGCTCTTTCTGCTGCCCCTGCTTGTGTTACCTATTCACCTTTCTGCAATGCTGCTATTGGGTGCCTCCACTGACTCACCAGGGATCTACTGGTAAGATCAATATGAATGGAAAAGAAAAGTAACAGCAAGAAAATTGTACTGTTGGCCCGAGAGAGAGAGAGAGAGAGAGAGAGAGAGAGAGAGAGAGAGTTGCTGAAAAACTGTAAAGTCACCGAGGAAGAAGGTTGCTTTTCTTATCTCTTTGGTGCTGCAAATTCTAACTAGAGTCTGTAAGGAAGGCAGGCATGATTACGTTGTGTCACCCACAGCTTGAATGTGTGTGTGTGTGTCCGATGTCACAACTCTTGAATGGCCCACTGCCGCCATTGTTCTGATGTAGGAGAACAATGAGCATGTGAAAGCTTCATTTAATCAAACCCTGCCACCGACATGAGGGAGTCCATGGGATGGATGCCTGTGCATGGCTCTGTATAATGACATGGCAATTTTATGTTGCTTAATTGGGTGCATCACACACTCCCATGAACTCAGGTAAAATTGCATGAGACAATCCTGAAACTCCCACATCATTTGCTTTACAGTGAATGGACCTCTGTGTATGTATAAAACAAATGCTAATGTGAACCTGGTCCAAGGCCGAGGATTGCTGTTCGCTATTTTTTTGCCTCTTTAATACTTTCTTCAGACTTTCAAAATCCCTCAGCTAATATTGCTGGAAAAGCTATTTGCAGGGAAATGTTGACAGTCACACCGAAGGATGCCTCCTCTTTATTCCTTTTAATCTGCCTTTGTTCGGGTGCTTTCCAGTGTATTACAGCTCCCATTGCTAGACATTATATTTAGGAAAACTGCTTGCTCATTTAAAAAAAAAAAAGAAGCACTTGTGAGCCTAGGGTGAACTTAATTAACATCGCTGGAGGGACAGCAATAAGGTACTTAACAGGGCTATACTGAGCCTTGCGAAACATGAACAAGTCAAAATATTATTGACGTATTCAATTATTTGCAGTTGTGGGGGTTTCAGATTCTCTGATGCCTTCTGAAAATAATAAAGCACTTAAAAGTTCCGCTTTCACTTGGCTGACCTAGCGGTCTAGCAATAGCACAGTGTGTTACCCTGGGAGGGAGCCGAGCTGAAGCCAGCATAGGGTTAGGAGTGCTGAGAAAGCAGCACACGGAGTCCCTCAGGAGGGGAACAGCTCACATTCATGTCTAGGGGCTCTTCCTGCCTGCCCCGTGTTCTTTCTTTCTTTTATTATTATTAGCATGTCTAAGACGCCAGTCACCATGGTAACTACTAGGCGCCCATAATTCCTTTGAATTTATGGAGCGCTTTCCACCAAACACTAATTAAATTAACCTCACACATTCCCCACTGGGTATTAGGTCCTGTTATCCAGGGATATTTTCACAGGTGGGAAGACTGAGGTACAGAGAGGTTAAATGGCTTACAGAAGGTCAGGATGTCTGTGGCAGTTCAGGTCTCCTGACTCCCAGTCCTGTGTCTTAACGACAACATCAGCCTTTCTCCTTTTCCCCAAGACTTCCTGTCAGTTCCTTTCACAAGGAACAGAATTAAACCAACCTATCTATCTGTCTACTTCAGTGGTCCTTGCTGCCTCCCTTCATGTTTGCCAGCTCTTTGAGAACATAACCGCAGCTTCACACAAACGGAACCTTGAACCCACGGCTTTGTTCAAGAGAGTTCAAGCTTCGATGCAACTATTTTTCACAGCTCTTTGCCAGAAAGAGTTGCATCTGGCCATGCTCACCGAGAGGGATAGTCACCACGACCTTGGGACTGTAGGGTTAGAAATAAGAGGGCATGAAGGGATGCTCAAGACTTTATGATGAGCCTGAAAGATCCTGCTGCTGGAGGGAAACAAGCTAAATTGTATAGCTGACCTGTGTCCCTGTCAGTGTTAGAGGGTTAGCCTCCCTTCCGTACAAGTATATTATTGAGTGTCATAGGCATTCATTGAGGGGAAAATATCCTGTGTTATTGACACTCACCACTCAGCCCACAGGTTAGCTTTGCACACCTAGCAGCAAAATCCCATGCAGAGCAAGAGCACGAGGCAGCAATCTTATTTCTACAGTTTGCTTTACTTTTCAGAAGCACACAGGGCTCTGTTGTTGCAAGAAGTTGCAATTTCCCACTGGCTCAATAGTGTCATTTTCAATCCTGTGTTACTTCTCATTTTAGGATCATCTTAGCTTGAAGGCCACACGGAAGCTTATACAACGATGAGCTACCTATCGGCTAAATGGCAAGAAACCTGCAAGCTAAGTGACTGTGTGAAGGGAAAGGAATAGTTTGCTGCAATTCCACTGTGCACGTCACTAGAAGAATTATGGTCAAATTTCCTATATATCCATAACATCTGTGTGGCTAATAAAATTGACAGAGATTGTCATAATCAGGCTGTGCTCTCCAGTGGAAGAATTATATCTGAGCATTTGGAAATCTCATGCACAAGCAGTTACTGAGGGAGTATGCTGCAGAGATTAAGCTGTTTCTGTGTTGCAATGGATACCCTTACTGAAAGGCAAAACCTGCTTCTGCCCTGCAACAAGGGTTTCAGAAAACTAATACTATTAAATGGAGTACGTGTATTATCTAAAGAATTCTACATTTGTACATGCACACATATTTATGTACATGCACAAAATTTCAGAATTGCAAAATCTGTTGGAAAAGTCTAAAGTGAAATGGTATAGAAATGCACTAGGAGCTAAATCACGCCAGGAACAATTAAGAGCTGAGTTGCAAAAAAAAGCATACCCCTGATCCCTTTCCAAGCACTTGCCACCTCTTTTGGCATGGCTAGTGCCCTGAACTGGCCCTGCACTCAGGAGTATGCAGCCACTGAAGTTGTTCTTGTAATGGCAAATAATGATCTCATGCATTTTATAAGCAGATATAGTAACAGTTTCACATGTACTTAATTGCAGAATAATACTCAAGAGAGGTATTTATAAATCCCATGCTTATTGACCTCCAAAAGAACTGCTTTTCACTGATTATGAATATAAACAAAATGGCTCATTAGGTCAAAATAAAATATTAATCACGTGGGCCAGATTTTCAAAAATACAAAATGCAAAATCCCTCCCTCACCTTTCCTGTGTGAACCTAAAGAGGTAATTGAACACAACTTATTATACGCAGACACCTTTTCTTTGCAATATAGGGACACCTAGCTTGCCTGCTGCAGCACTTCAATAATAAAGACTTGGAAACCTATAGTTTTGTCTGATTATACCAGTCCCATCTCACCCATTTTTATAGGGCTTCTAACATTTCTACCTATAAAGCTGTCTCTAATATCAGCATCCTACATGTCTCAGAGTGAATCCAACCAAAATAATCTCTTCTGTACCTCCATTGTCTTCAGTAGAGTCATAGCATGAATACAGTCACTCATGTATTTCTCTCCTCCTACTTTACCAGTAGCCACGCTTGGGACTTGACCCAAAGCGCACTTAGTCAATGCAAAGACTCCCATTGATTTCAATGGGTGTTGGTTTAAGCCCATGTTGCTGTGAGATGAAGGGACCATACTTCCATTTAAGAGTCCCCTCCCCTGCCGCTCCCTGTGCATTCCAAAAATAAGAAACTCATTTCAACACGGCCATTACTGGGTAAAGAAAATAATTACAGATAATGAAATGTCATATTTCACACATACTCCCTGCAATCCATGCTTCTTAGACTTCCCCAAAACACTGCAGGGTGTAACCAGCCCTTTCTTCCTCCTTCATACGAATAATATTTCACAATGGAATTGTGTGATGACAAAAAAGAATGATGCTGGAAAAGCATTGCTACCCATAGAGACATAAGGAATTGCCACAGGCCACAGCATGCAATCCCACACAGTATTAACTAGCCATCATATCTCTTTCCAAGGCTACATTCTTCTGCAGTGAGCTACAGCATAAATAAGAGTTTTTACAGAAACAGACAGGGAACTGGACAAACTAGGGAACCATGTCATTTGTCAAGAAATGTTTGGCTTACAATTTTTTTTAAATATTTCTTTTTGTTCCTATTATTTAAACTGTTAATCAAAACACTGATTTGCCTGTTATCTCAGGGATAGGGGTAAATATTTGGTTATTATTTAAATGGGCATAAAAATTAAAATTCTATCATGCAAACCTCCCCAGAACAAGGACGTTCTGAGTTAAGGTTGCAGCATTAGCATTACGCTAATTCAACTTGGGCAGTCCTTTGTGCATAGAAGTTCTACTGCAGAGAGAAAGTGTTTTGCAATCTGCTAATGAAGAGCACTAGATGAGAGCTAAATATTACTGTTCATAGTAGTTACTATTATATTAGCAAATTGTGGTAATATTTTCTGCAAATATTTGTTTCAATTTGAAAGCAAATTTCTGCAAATATAAGTTGGAGGTTCTATTGCATAAATACTTACAAAAAGCAAATGCTATACTCACATGTGCACCAAAGTAAGATTCACTTTGTGCAGAAGCCCAGAACAAGGCCCCTTCTCCATTAACCCTTCAAAATAGGGCTTGAATGGGACTTATTGATTCTTAGGTTTTGTGCAGGCTCTTCGTGTAGAGTAAATTTCACTCATGGGGGCGCGGGATGTAGAAAAGTTTGTAAATCATTTGGAATAGAAGTAAAGCTGAGACTTTCACTTTGTGCTTGGGAACAGACAAGAGACAAAATTCATCAGCTAAAGTAACGGTTGTGAAGTATTTGTCCACCTCTAATGTATCTCTTAATATGGGAAATGTGCCATCTCTATGGGGATAGACATTTTAGTAGTATGAGGTCAGGATTGCCTGTGGATGGGCATAACTGTTTTGATCAGACTTGTATTCCATTTTTATATCTTATACGTAAATAACTATGCAGAGTAGAGCTGGTCAGAGAAACTTCGACAGACTCATATTCCACTGGAATACACAGCTCTGTCTAAATCAAAACACTTTATAAGAAGGGGGTGGGAGACAGAACTCACCAAAACAGTGAGAATGTTCTTTATCTTTTTTACCAACATTCTAAATGACAAAGAAGATTCTATAGAAATAGTGAAATTTGAAAATTGTTAACTAGCTCTAAACCCAGTTAGTCTTGTGCCCCGACACCAACCTGCATGTAAGTTATTAACACCTAGAGTGAAACTGGCCACAAATTATAGCTGACCATGGCTAACACCCTATATTGTATTGACAAATTTGTAAAGTCTGAAATTGTCTTTTGTTGTTGTTCTTTTCCCAGCGGTTTGGATAGACAGTTGTACAGCTGCTCATAATCTGTTCCATCTTCAAATACAAGCATGCGTTAGACTCAGATCTTCATAAAACAGTTAGATTTACACTCAGGCCACTCTGGATATAAATCTGCTCATTTAGATGAGTTCTCATTTGAAATGGTTTAGCCCAATAATTAATCATTTCTCTGCCTTTATATATTTGTGGATATTTGAAAGACATTTGATTAGTTACCAGTGATTACACTTCCCAACTCCCTGCAAAGGAAATAATAAAATAAACCCTGTCAGGTCTTCACAGAAATAAAAAAGGCTTATGGAAGGGATGGCTGAGGCTAGATCTGGGCTGAATGTAATAGGGGCTCAATTGTTTGACTGCATTTAATGAGGACCAAGTAATGAAGTGTCTTATCATCTAGGACTTCCTTAAAGAAATATGGAATCCACTTTCAAACCATATTGTGCTAGGAGCCAGCAATGACATGAACAAAACAATGATGATGTTTAGGTTTCTCCCCATTACTTCTGCAGACACTAGCCATGGCATAGGGACAGAGACTATAATTTTTCTGCTTTCATTAGCATAGGTTTAGTAGCAAGAGACCTCTCCCTCCCCATCTGGGACAGTCAGCCTGTTCATGCTCAATCTTTTGTGCTAGTTGAAGATTAATTTACTGATCCGCTGTTTCTAGTGTCGCTAAATTATCTGCAGGAACCCTGAGATTCAGATCTGACAGCGTTTATCTAATCCCAAAGGTCTCAGCCTTTATGGAGCAGCAGAAGGGGAAGGGATTCTGTCAGT
The DNA here is from genome assembly GCF_016161935.1 of Mauremys reevesii. NCBI lineage: Eukaryota > Metazoa > Chordata > Testudines > Geoemydidae > Mauremys > Mauremys reevesii. The sequence continues at coordinate 33,014,540 of NC_052638.1, forward strand.
TCTGGGGGAGGTCACACATCTAATGCTGCCTATCTTTTCTTATCTATATTATGGTCCCAGTGTATGCTGGAGTTACACATACACATGCTGTTTAACCTGTCCCTATTATTACAATGACCTTAACCAGCTAGGCAGTTCAGAGAGTAGGCACTAAACAGAGCATGAGATGAATTTAATGGATTACTAGGGAGTATGTTATTGCAAGGAAAAGCACCTGTGGAGCAACATATTTACCTCAGTTCCACTGAATGAGCATGTTGAAAGTGAATTGGCATAGCCTTCTGCTTTATGAAAGGAAGTATTTTGTCATTCTTCATGCTTTCATTAAGAGGATTTAAGGCAGAGGATGCTGAAATGGTTTAGGGTTGGCACAAAAAATGTAGATTAATAGTGCAGCTTGAAAATAGTGAAGCATCTGATTTTTGCTTTTCCATCAACAAACCTAATAAACTGGGATGAAACTATTAACATACAAATAGACAGCCTTCTGATTAAAACAGCAGCAGCCAAACCAACCTGAAAAAAGACCTCTCCACGCAGAAAGCAATTATGATCAGGCATGTAGTCCAATTCACTTCTACTTCTAGCCATCTTGGAAAATCAAAGTGTAACCAATTGTAATGTAGAAAACACTGGTTTTTATTTTAAAATCCTACTATGCTCTTGATTTCATTATTGTTATTATTATTGTGAATGTAATTTTAGAAGCCAAGGAGCCTGCTGTAAAATCATTTACTTGCTTGAAATGCCAGGTCTGAAAACATACAGTAAGTAATGAAGGTTCAATTCTTCCGGCCTGCGCCAGAGCCACAGAGAGTCTTTAATACAGTGGGACCTCTGTTGTTCCGCAGAGGGGAGAGAGAACACATACCCTATGTTATTCAGGATGTCAGACGAGGCAGTCATACTGGCCCATTCTGACCTTTAAGTGTCTGGGCCAGACTCTCAACTGGAGTAAATCAGCATAGTCAGATGTTGACTTCTGCCATTTCAGCATGCAGCTGGGTTTGGGTGGACTTGGGCTCTGAGACTATGGCTATGTCTACACTACTGCAGGATCAACACTGCTGCGATCGATGCACTGGGGGTCGATTTAGCGGGTCTAGTGAAGACCCGCTAAATCGACAGCAAAACGCTGCCCGGTCGACGCCAGTACTCCACCAGGAACTAGAGGAGTAAGGTAAGTCAACGGGAGTGTGTCTCCCATCGACCCAGCATGGTGTAGACACGGCAGTAAGTCGACCCTAAGCTACGTCGACTCCAGCTACATTATTCATGTAGCTGGAGTAGCATAACTTAGGTCAACTCACCGCGGTAGTGTAGACATAGCCTATGAGGATCCACCATCTGGGTCCATGCCGTGATGCGGGCTCCCAGAAACAATGGGGGCTATGGCAGCATGATGCTGTAGTGGCGGCCACTAAGGCAGAATCTACAGTATTCAAAACTCAAATTCTGATCTGGTATTTAAACCAAAATGGCAAAAAACAAAAATTTGGATGAGGTTTCCACTATTTCTACCTTACTCCCCAAACTTCCACTATCCACTACTGACCCTTAGATTTGCAATGGACCAAAAGAAAACCATGGATTTGTACACCACTGAGCTTTGGAAGAATTTGGATTCCAATCCAGCATTGCAGCTTGAAGTAACAAGCATGACTGGGACTGCATTATCTCTTGATAAATGTGTGAATTACTTGTCCCCTCATTCTATGCAAATTTGAACGTCTGACTGAATTTCTGCCTGTCGATCACAACGCATGTCAATAGTTTGAATTAGGACTCAGTATGTGAGAGAAAAAGTCCACGTCTCACTGTAGTTTCTCTCCTTGTGTTTCTACTATTTTCCATTGGTATTATACCCCAACCCACATTTAGGGGAACATTACAATCTAATATTTGACAGCATCTGCCAAGTACCCACATGAGTCATGGATCACAGGTCTGTTCTATCTCTAAAAGGAAGAGACATCATTTGAAACCCACATAGGCCACTGTAGAAAGCTTTTCCTTCCTTTCATTACTTCCTGTATCAGTGTTACTCTTATTGATTTCCTTATCCTAATTCAGTGGACCTCAGCAGAGGTCAGAATTAAAAGATTACTCTCTTTTCCTTTTCATGAACAGTGAGAATAATACAGGACAACTATGGTGAAAATCACTATTACGTTGACTGGAAAAAAAATGAGATTTTAAAATGAATTTGTTACTGGGGTATAAGCTGCTTTAAAAGCGAGTCTCAAAACACTGGCAGTGATAAAGTCATGTTGGTTAGAAGGAAAAGACTACAGGCCCAATTCTTCTCTCACACATGCTGGAGTAAACCAGGAATTACTCAGCTGAAGTCAATGGAGTTACATCAGTGTAAAACTGGTGTCAATGAGAGGAGAATCAGGCTCTACAAAAAGTGATAGGTGGATTTTCTCCCTGGTAAAAAAGGATTGTAAAATACGTATATGTGTGTGTGTAATTATAATGTGTACCCTACAGCTTATTAATACTTAAAAATGTTTCCTCTGTGAAACATTTTTTAACTACTCAAAAGTAGTTACACTAATTTTGTCCTTCTTTACTGATAAAATATGTTAAGGAAATGGAAGGTCACTCCGAGGAGCAGCAGAATGTAAATGCCTATATGCAAAATCAAATTGCCTTCAGTATGTAACTGTGATACAAATGCCTTTTGTAGCCATGCAAAATCCGTTCCAAAGAGAGAAACAAAGTACATATCTGCATTGGAATCAGTGATTTATTTGCACCGTGGAAGGCAGGGAAATCCCCATCCCCCTAAACTATGTGTTGCCTGGCTTTAAACATTCAATAACTTCTCAGCCAGGGAATGTATCCTTTCCTCCACTATATATTTTCTGTGGTTTGCCTTATCATGTGCTAAATATATTATTGCAACACATTCATTACTTTGGGCCACAGCTCTGAGAACTTTGCATGGTTCCCCCGCCTCTAAGAATTTCACAGATAAATCACTTATCCGAATAAACTGATTGTCCATTCTGGAATCTCTCTTGTAGGATTAAAAAAAAAAAAGTTCAGAAAAAAAATCCAAGTCTGTCTTTCTCAGGAGGCTGAGCCCTTTCACTCTCACTTTATACATTTCAGTGTGTTACCAAGTCTCCTGTTAATGATAAAAAGTGCATTGCATTCAGATCATCAGCCTGACATCAGAATCTTGCCTTAAGCTTCCAAGCTTGGATGTCATATAAAATGTAGATATATGTCTCTCTTTGTGTTTGAAATCCCCACATGTAGGGAGCTGGTAATGTGCCATACTGAAGCAAGACCTGTGATCTCTTCACCGCTTTGAACTTTTCTTTTCAAAAGACATGTTTGTCCCAGTGCAATCAGCACATTGGAGACATGATCTTGGGAGAGCTTAGTCCTGAACAACGCCAGATCTTCAGCATCCATAACCACCTCCTCTCTACAGCCTCATACTGAACACTTTCTTTTCTTAAATTAGTCAACGGATGCCAGATTGAGCTTATGGACTTAATTAATGCTTTGTCTGTGACATGCTCACTGTATAATTATACCAAGCTATGCACTATTAGATAATAATTTTTGGTTCTCAAAAGGGGAATTCAGTTAATTTAAAATGACTTTAGCTCCTTTAGAAAGAGATATTTTCTATCCCCAAGAAACACCATCAAGTTAAGTGATCAAGCAACTCCATTCTAGAAATAAAAGACTGTGGCACTGAAGTGGTTACAAACCATTTTGTTCAACCAGACTATTTACAAGTAGCAACAGGGTATCTGTTTCCTGTCATCTCCATCATATATCTTGAGGCACAGAGATTGGAGCCCAATTACAGCCTGATATCTAATCAATACACACCTTATTCCTAGAGCAGGAAGTAAAGGAGTAGGCCCTTGGGAGCCAGAGTTCAAATGACTCTACTGTCGATTCCAGATAGCAGCTAATGATAGGACATTCTTCTGAAATGAGGGAGATGGGAAGGAATGCACAGTTTAATGGGATAGTTAATACAAAGATTATATATGCATATTCATTTATGCTTCTAACTTTAAATTCCAGAAATACCTTATGAAAAGTACAAGACCAGGGACTAGAGATACTCTCTGCACCTATAATGCTTTAGCTTCTAAATTTGTAAATAAGAGACTCAAATGACAAAGTGAAGCCAAACTATTTAAATGAGATTTGCAAGATATGTTTGGATATGTTTTTTTCCTTACGCTTTTACAGCTGTATTTTCATGAAGACTTTCTTTCTTTCATACGTATATGTATATTTATAGGTCTACAGGGACTTTCCCTCAAATCCGTAACTTTTCCCTTTCCTGAACTGACCAGTTAAACTAATTCTGCCATGTGCATGAACCTAGTAGACTAAATTCTGCACTTTAGTTACTGAAGACATCATTTGGCCCATTGTTTCTATGTTAGATGTTCGTGGAGGTCCTGGTCAGATAAGTTGCAGAACTATTTTTGCCTTAAGCTTCCACTTCTAATTGTGTCAATTAGCCAGAAAAAGAACCACTGCTATATGCTATTTCCTTTGCGTTTCTAGTGATGGTTTGAAAGGCTGCCTTTTGCATACCAGTTGTTATGGAAATGTTTTTCCACCCCCAAGAAACACTGTACCTCAGAAATGTAAAATATGAAAAAGAAAACAACCTGAATAATCAAAGAAAATCACATTATTTTTTGCATTCCAAGAAAGAGAATACAGCACGGGGGCTTAATAAATGTTGGTAGTACTTAGCTTTTAAAAAGATCTAGAAGTCTATCTGCTGACATGGATGGATTCCTTTTAGATTTAGTGCATGTTTGATTAGCCAGGAAACCATTGTCTGTTTTCCACTGGGCCAGACCTTTTATAGCCGCAAAACTCATAGTAAATAAAAGCAGTGAAGCAAACATTATGTCAAACAGTTTTCTGGGTAAGGCAGTGCACTGGGCCTTAGGAGATCTGGCTTCATCTCCGAGCTGTGTCAAGATTTCATTGGTGACCTTGGGTGGGTCAGTAGAAGCCAGATTTGCAAAGGTATTTAGTATCTTAAAATGCAGCTAAGCACCTAAAGGGATTAACAAAAGTGCCTTGGTGAGTTAGGCACTTAACTCCCATTGACTTTCAACTGCAGTTAGGCACCTAACCTGCTTTTATAAATCCCATTATGTACCTATCCGTACAGGGCCGGGCGTAGGTGTTTTGCCACTTGGGGCAGAAAACATTTTCAGTGCCCCCCCAAATGTCCGTGCAAAACACAAAACAATAAATTGGATTTGGTGCCCTGCTGGATATTGATTTGGTGCTCCCAGAAGTTGACGTTCAGGGAGATCACCCTGATCACCGACCCCTAAGGTGGGTCTGTACTCTGCATCTCCAGGTGCCTAAATACCTTAGTAAATGTGGTCATTGACCCCATCTGTTAAACTGGGGTTAGTAATGCTTCCTTTTCTCCCCCTCTTTTGACTATCTTGCCTATTTATATTGTAAGCTCTTCCAGGCTGTGACCCTTACACTATGTTTGCACAACAAGTAGCACCGCAAGGCCTCAGCTGGGGCCTCCAGGTTCTACTGCAATACAAATAATAAAACTAATACAGAGTCCAGCACAATGGGGCCCTCATTCTGCCTGGAGTCTTTAAGTGTTACCGTAACACACATAAATAATTACAGAATATACATAAATATATAGATATATAGAGAGATCTTGCATTTGTAGTGCTTAAATCCCAGGTGGCAGGAAAAAAAGATCTAAAACAAGAGAACTTCTTAATTATACAGTACATTGATGATCTTGGAATAGGTACAAAAACCATTAAAGCTTTCAATATCTCTACATATGTCTTTTTTCTTTAAATAGGAACATCTTTTCAGCAAAAATAGATCAAAGCCAGTGATAGTGTAACACTGGCTCTCTAAATAATGCCAGTGCCGAGGTTTCTAAGTATCTTCTTTCAAATGGTGACTTATATTATCCTAAATTCAAAAGCAAACAACTGGGGAGAAGCTAATTGCTAACTGAAAAGCAATATTAAATTCCAAAATGAGCACTCTGATAATGGTGCAGTCTTGAATTTGAGCTATATCCATGGTTCTGCTGTATAGTCAGTCGAGGATCTTCTAGCACAAGAGATATGTGTGTGAGCAAGAGAGAGAGAGCGCAGAATTTCACCTTGTTTTTAATCTCATAATCACAGTTAGGGGCAGATCCTATGAAATGCTGAGTGACTCCTATAGGATGCTGCTGAGTACCTGCAACTCCTTTCAAAGACCATAGGAGTATATGGCACCAACTACTATTGAAATCAATAGGAGTCAAGGCAGCCCAGCACTTCCCAGCACTGGGCCCACAGTCCTTGGGGGGAAAAAAAATTAAGACTGCATAAGTGAGATGCCTTTATTCCAGCTGAACTGTTGGATGAACTTCCAAAAATATCCTTGAATTGACATTCTGAGTCCAGCTGTGTTTATGGAAGGCAATATCTTGTATGTAAATAAATTCAGATGCTGCTTGAGTTATTTTAAAACAATCAGTCTAACACTAATCATTTTATAGACATAATCCTCTCCTACAAAAGTGACAACTCAGTGTACCATGTGTACAGTACACTACCAGGGATAAGACATAAGGATTCAATAAATAAGCTATTGTTATCTGTACATGCATAGATGTTACATTTAACAATATACAGATTATATACTGTATTACAGCTTCATACAAATCTAACAATGCTCTAGGGGCACTTTTAAGTTCCTGTATTTTAAACTCAAATCAATAAAAAAGAGCACCTATCCTGAACTCTAGGGCTCAACCCTTGAAGGTACCTCATCATTATTATTAGTTGCATTTTGGTAGCATCTACAAACTCCTACCCTAGACCAGGAGCCTATCATGTTAGGCGCTGTACAAACACATAACAATAATAAAAAAAAAAAACCACCTATGTCCTAAGGAGCTAAAGGCACACACTTAAATACTTCCTGGGTTGGGGCCTACATGCCCTTGCCATTACTTAAAAACACATACCAAAATCAGCAATGAAATCAAATAGCAGCACATTTCTCAATCTCTCTCTCCCCATCCCCCTACCAATTGTCAGTCAGCATGTATATTATAATTCAAAATCTCCCATCCCTTAGACTTGTCCCACCCCCCAAAAAAACATTCCACTCACCCCCAACCAATTAGGTAAGATTTGCAGCATGTCTGTAAGGTCTGGAGGGGCAGTGAATTCCAAAGACAAGGGACTCTTGGAGAGAATTCTCTGCCAGCAGCTCTGCTAAATCAATGGATCTGCCTTCACTGATTTTAACTGCAGCAGTATGGCATGGGGAGTTCTGCAGGCATCCAGTAGGGAGCACTGCTTTGGGATCTGTAAGTCAGAACCAACAAGGCAGGAGCCATCGGATAGCTAATGGAGCTCCTATAGCACTATCATTATGAACTCCTGGAAAGATACTCACATTAACGTCAGCTTCCAAACAGATTTAAGGTGCAACCCCAGCTAACCATTGACATTAAAACCTGAGTAAGATGAAGGGACAGGGTGCAAATTTTCTAGCCTTTGCTACTATTGTTTGAGATTCTTTAAGCAGCTTTTAAAAGTCTGACTTGGGTAGTTGGTATTATCAGTCTAGTGGAGAGTCTCAGAAAATGGCTAACTGGTTAGTAATACTGAGGGAAATTCTGCCCCTGCTGAAGTCAATAGCAAAACTCCCACTGACTTCAGTATGGCAAGAACGTTACCTCTTACTCTTTTCTGCCCGAGGGACTGCATTTTTCATTTGTCTAAATGGCATACACCAGGAAAATAAAATAACCATTATCAAATTTCCGACAGTCCCACAGTGAAGTGAAATTTGATAATTATCTGATTAATGTTCTGAGGGTGCAGAGATACTGAATTATATAAAATAATACTTGTCCATCTTTCATTACCACAGTGCATTATGCCAAGTTTTCTGTAATTTAAGGTGGTTGTTGCTGTTTTTTTAAAGCAATTTGTATGTTGCTCCTATTTATTTTTCTATAGTTTGAGAACAATCCAGGACTGAGATGCTGTAATCTAGCACAGTCTCCTGTGTACTATGGTCTCGCTTTTTTGCAATGCTAGCTTTCAGAGATGACACCCGTAGAAATGAAATACTGCCATTAATATTACCTCTGTTTTGAATGAAGCCCTGCCCACAGGAAGGAGTGAACTGGTTGCCCTGTTAGAAAGAGAGGGCCATTGAATAAAGCAGATTAACACTGGATTCAAAATAAGTTAAAAGGTGAAACGCGTGAGACCATCTGTTTTAGAGGTATACAAGAACCAGCAATCTCCTTACATCCAGAATAAAATGTGTTGGCTAACCAATCTCAGTGAAACTGAACTCTTCATGACCTTTGGGGTGCAAAGTAGGAACTGTTCTTTTGTGCTACCAAAAGCTTATTTTACAAAGTTCAGGACTGCAAAACTGCTCCATAAAAACATAGAGGATTCTTGCAAGCTTCTCTCACAAATGTTAATGATTTTTTTCTTCAAATAGTGTTGTTTCAAATGAAAACACATTGTTGCTTTGTTGCTGAGCATTCTCTCCCACAGTGACCAGCATAAAGACTTGCTTATGCAGCCTCTGGAATGTGCTTATTCCCGAGATGTCTAATAATCATTTCTTTTACCTTACACCAGAAGCATGTCACATGCATTAATTAGGTCCATAAAAATATGCTTGAAAACCCTACCATTTAAGTACGAGAGAGAGAGAGAGATGAGCACTGTAATTTCCAAGAATGACTAATGTCTTACTGGAGTTAATTCTATGGATCAATGGCCTATTTGTCAAAATGGCTGAGGTGAGATGTATAGTAAGATCTAAGGTTGCTGTGCAGAGAACATTGTTTTACGACACGGAGATAGCATTTCTGAATTCAAGTTTTTACCTAAGCGTTTTGTTAAATTGAAATAACGACTTAAGCTACAAAAACTAGGGTGCGAGTAGTATTACACATAGGAAGGGGTGTTTGCAGGTTCAGCAGTAGCATGTCCCCTTAGGATAAACATGCATTAAAGGCTTAGAATTTCTCTTTGTAAATAATTGGAATGGATGAATCGCCAGTCTGGATCTGTCCCAAGAGCCATCTACCCCAGTCTCCTGTCTCTGCCAGTGCCCAGCACCAGATGCTTCAGAGGAAGGTGTAAGAACCTCGCAGTAGGCAAATGTGGGATAATCTTTGCTGCTCCCAAGACCTCAGGGCCTGATTCTCTGCTCGCAGTAGGATAAAGGAGGGGTAACTTTGTTCAAACCAATGGAAATTACACAAAGGTTTACCCAGAGCAAGCGAGGGGAGCCCATGAGTTGTGATGGCTTGGATACTGGACTCTGAATCGGACAAAAAATGTTTGGCTGAATAATAGCTTTTTTAAAAAATTAAAAATGGTTTTGTTCTTGCTGAGGTGGCATCCTCTGTCCATATGAGAATGGAAGGCAGAGTTTCAATGTCTTGCCCCCAGTAAAATGAATTGGCCCAAATAAAAACACTATATTTAGCCATCTGCTGCTTCCCATCCTCCCAAAACTACTAATTTGGTTCCCCTTCTCCACCTCTCTGCAGGGCTCCAGAGCTGCATTCCACAAAGACATCCCTCCTCCTGCTGCTGGGACCCACTCCTCTCTTCCACTCCCCTCTGAAGAGCAGAGAGAGGGAGCCTAGCTGCCTATGAGACTGTTGCTTTCCAGGAGGGGAATAGGTGGGTAGGCCAGGCTGTTACATTTTTCATAGGAATGAATGGGGAAGGAGGGAGTGAAGCCTCTCAGCCTGTGACTGGTCTCCTCCTCCTTCCTTAGCCATACCAGCCACCTGCTACTCCCCATCCCTCAAGGACACTGCCTTAAAATGCAGTGTGGCTGATGCAATGCGGCGGTACCACGTTATGTGATACAGCTGAGAGCTCTGCAGAGCACCGGTGGGACCAACGCGTGTCTTCTCCCCTGCCCCAGTCCCCTCCTCTCCCCATGCCAAACAATCCTTCCTCCAACCTGCCCAATCTCCACCCTCCTCTGTGTGTGCAGCCTGAACCCATGGAGCACCCAGGACAAGGCAGGGTCAGTGCTGCAGAGTCCATCACATCCACATTGTAGGGTGGAGCTGTGCATACAGAGAGCTTACTCCATGGGATGATCTTAAGGAGCACAGTCTGAGCCTCTGTTTTTCTCAACCTTACGAGGTAAGCAATGCCTCTGTCCTGCAAGTATTAACCATGAAGCAGCAAAAAGGTGCACGAAGCATTTGCAAAGATGAAACAGTAAATATTTACAAGGCTAAACTACTTTCACTTCCCCAACTGGAGCTCCACTGAGCTGGTCTGATGGAAAGAACAGAATTTGCATCGTGGCCTGTAACATTTAAGGTATTAAAGAGAGAAGGTTAAATGTGTAAGAAACCCTTAGTTGCAATCTGAGGGCTAGACTGTGAGTTCTCTTTGACATCACTGGGGCTTCTTAGGGTGTAAATCAACATAGGATTTGGCCCGAAGCCATGCAGTAAAATAATAAAATATAAAATGTGTGTTTTTGTGTGTTGATATCGGACTCTCAGTCTTCAGGGAATTAAAATGCCTGACTCATGTACGCCTGAAAAATGGGATTTATTATTGAAATATCAACTAACCCTTAATTCGAGTAGTATTAATGGCTTTGCTCTGATGGCAGGAAGTTCTGCTGTTTGTTTGGAGTGGTCAGAGATATATGCAAAGTGTGGCTGGGAAAATATACAGACACTGTGCTGGTTTCTGAAAACTAAACATGCTTCAGGTTTTTATCAGTATAGCAAATGCATTTTTTCCACATACTTGCTGTATTGGTGATAAAAACAAAGCATACATATAAGTAAATACAGGTGGACATATATTAAATATATTTAAAACTAAATATGTTGCACTAGCTTTCCTGCTATAACATTTTTTTCATTGATAGCCACCTTTCAGAGGAGTACCCTAAGCTCAAAGCTCTTTATAAAAATAAAACATTAAAATTCTCACCAACCTGTGGTATAGATAAGCATCATTACAACTCGTTTTTCAGATCAGCAAACTGAGGTACAGAGAAGTTAAATACTTTGCTCAAGGCAGAGGTGAAAGTAAGCTGGTACGCCCCGGTATGGCACATCGGCAAGAGCCAATGCACCATATCGGGGCGGCCCGGCTTCCCCTGACGGCAATTTAAAAGGCCTGGGGCTCTGAGCAGCGTCTGGAGTCCCAGGCCCTTTAAATTGCTGCCAGAGCCCCACTGCTGGAGCCCTGGGGTAACAGCAGCGGGGCTCTGGGGGCTATTTAAAGGGCCGAGGCGGTAGAAGCAGGGGAGTCCTGGGCCCTTTAAATAGCCCCCAGAACCCTGGAGTAGTGGCGGGGCTCTAGGGGCTATTTAAAGAGCCCAGGGCACCCGCTGCCTCTACGGCCCTGTCCCTTTACAAAGCTGCAGGAGCCCTGCTGCCGGAACCCTGGGGTAGCAGCGGCAGCTGGGGGCTCCAACAGTGGTTTAAAGGGCCTGGAGTGGTAGCGGCGGCCGAGCCCTGGGCCCTTTAAACTGCTGCTGGAGCCCCCAGCTGCCACTGCTATCCAGCTAAGGAGGGCACTTACCGGTACAGGGCGGGCCAGGGCTGGCTCTGACCCCCTATCCCTGCCCCTTCCACCCGAGGCCCCGCCCCCTCTGGTGGCCAGAGCCAGTCCCAACTCAGCCCCGTACCAGTAAGTCCCTATTTCTACTTTCACCCTTGGCTCAAGGTCACATAGAGAACAACACCAGAACCCGAATGTCTTGATTCCTAACTCTAACCACCAGATATCTCTTCTTGGCTCATGGCCTTGGTGACCGGTACCTTGGTGTTGCTTCTTAATGACCTTTTTAGTAGGCCAACCCTGCCTCTTCAACGTTAAGCCAGATACTGATGCAGCAGAATGGGAGGGGAATATCTGCCACAGTAGGACATAGGTTAGAGCAGTGGTTCTCAACCTTTTTACCACTGAGTGCAGCATATGCAGCACTCTGTGTGTTATGTGGCGTGCATCCACACAATATATATACTACCTGTATTGTCCTGAGGATGTCACATGGGCTGCAGCTGTGTGCTGATTGGGCTGCAACTTGAGAACCACTGGGTTAAAGAAAGCTGGGATCTGCTCTAACTTACACCAGCTGTCTGAAACAACGAGGAGTCCTTGTGGCACCTTAGGGACTAACAAATTTATTTGGGTATTAGCTTTTGTGGGCTAAAACCCACTTCATCAGATGCATGGAGTGGAAAATATAGTAGGCAGGTATAAATATACAGCACATGAAAAGATGGAGTTGCCTTACCAAGTGGGGGGTCAGTGCCAATTCAGTTATGGTAGAAGTAGCCTATTCTTAACAGTTGACAAGAAGGGGTGAGTATCGGCAGAGGGAAATTAGTTTTTGTAGTGATCAATCCTCAAGCTGTTCTCTTGAAATTCCTTGAAATGGCTTATGAGTTGAATTCCCCTCTAGACAGGCACTCTGTTCCATAAGGGAAGATAGACAAGCAGAGCTTTCCAGACAACGAGTGAGCCGCGGGAAAGCAGAGTGCAGATTAACTACTGCAATTCATGTCAATATTTATGTTTCTTCAGTCATGTTTGGATCCAGGCCTGCCGACAGAAATTCCGGGCCCCAGAGCCAGGGCTGTCTCGGATGGGGGGTGGGGGGGCGGGGGGCAGAGGTGGAGCCCTGGGTGGAAGTGATGAATCCGTCACTTCCAGGACTGCCTGCGCTGGCCAATTGTGCCAGCCTGTGCCCCCGCCCCCCCAAAGCGCGGGGCCTGGAGTGGTCTTGCTTGCCTAGGAGCCCTGCAGCCCACCTGGGCGATTTAAAAGGGCCCAGGCAGTGGCAGTGGTGGTGGGTGAGGGCCCCCAGGCCCTTTCAAATTGCCCGGGTCCCTGGGAAATTGGCCCCTTTGCCCCCCGCTCCCATTGGCGGGCCTGTTCGGATCTTTGCTAATGTGGATTTTAATTTTCAAAGCACATGAGAAGGTTTGAAGTGGTTCTTTTAGGGTTTTAAAGGAATCAACTTAGGTTATTTTTTTATTAGAAAAGGACCTGAAATGTTATATCACCGCTATGGTGTGGTACTTTTATTCTCATCAGTCTCTAGCTCATTCCATAGATGGCAGAATTGGACATCAGCATATACTTTTGGGGGGCGGGGTTAAAAATAAAACATGAACTGTAATAATCAGATCAGCTTTAAGTGGGTTGTCTCAGGCAATTAACTTGGAATAAACTAGGGTAATAATAACTTAGAGTGAAAGAGTAATTATTTCAGTGAAGTGAGCACTCACTGCAATGTATTAAATATTATTTATACGTAAATTGAACATAGGTCCAAGCCAAAAATCTAGCATCCAGAACTCACCAAACTTTAGAGAAATTTAGATCTGGACCTTGATCTGAGCTTTGTGGGTAGCCCCAATCTCTATGTATGCAATTTTGCTAGCCTTATGCTGAATAACAACATATTCCACAGTCACCTCATTGACATCAATGATAGCAAGGTGCTCATCTAAGAGAAATGGTAACAGTTTGGGCCAGCCTTGAACAAAGTTTTTCTTGAAAGTGCTACTATACGTAGGCTTGCCAATTTTGGCTGGATATATTCCTGGAGATTTCATCACATGACAAAATCTTTAATTAAAGATTAATCTTTAATTCCTGGAGACTCAAGAACAATCCTGGAGGGTTGGCAACTCTAGCTATATGATGTCTAACAGCAGTTGAAGATCAAACAACCTTCCCATATTGCAAACTCTGATGATAAATGGCAATCACACATCCTTTATTAAAGGGGTAAATATAATCTTCACCATATCTTCCATTTGCTTCCTCCAACCTACCTACACCATCGCAATCCTTTTTGGATTGAGTTTAGCTATCATCTATGCCTTTGTCCCACCCAAGGGAGAACATAAGAAAGGCATCGGGTCAGACCAAAGGTCCATCTAGCCCAGTATCTGTCTACCGACAGTGGCCAATGCCAGGTGCCCCTGAGGGAGTGAACCTAACAGGCAATGATCAAATGATCTCCCTATCTTCTAAAAGAGAAAGAGCAGTTGGGAGGGCATTTTCTGGGAGGTGGCTGCAACTTGGGAACTTACTTTCCACTTGGTCTGAAACAGCCTGAATTTGATGACCTTTCAGGCATGCTTAAAGGCCCATTGATTTACCCCGGGTCTGGGCATTGGAGGGGGTTGTTATAAGGGCTGGTGTTTTGGGGTGAGAGAACCATTGGTTCGATTTGGTCTGGTTTCCTGTTGGTTATTTCCAGCTCTGGGTGGTGGAGAAGCTGCTGGCTTTATTTCATGCAGCTGTATTTAAATTAACTCATTGCAAAAGTGCCTAAAGGCCAAATAAATAAACAAATAATTAGTGGGGTGTTCTTCAAAAGGCTCTCAACATCATTAGTAACTGAAAGAGGTGACCAGAATATAGAATTTGCTAGCTCACAAAACCACTAGACCATCTAGTCTGGAGTCCTACTTCACTCCACAGGCAATTTAACATTAAAAAGAATAAGAATAAATATGCACCCTTTTGATTGTGTAATGCTGTACCCAAAGCCAGAGTGAAATTTGGGACAAGAAGAGGACATTCCTTCCTGATCTCTGTGCCAGTCAGCTTGCAATCTGAAACGCGTTATTTTGTTCTTACCCTTTCCTTTACATGCATAAAGCAGAAATGTGATTATTGGCCATTAAATAGGTTAGCCCTTTCAAACTCCAATTGCAATAACTGGTTCCGTGGCAGCAATAGCAGCTGAATAAACACCTTTCCTAGTCCTAGACCAGGGCTTTTACAGACACTTTTCCAGATTCATACAGGAGGATCCTTTTTTCCTCTTCAGCAAGACAGGCATTTTACAAGACCATAAAATCTTTTTCCAGTTTGATTTTTAGTTTAACATAGTTAATTTCTATTTGTTCTCCCTCCTCAATTTCACTAATACCCTCTTTGTGTGTGTATATTTGTCCAATGCAATCTAAGGAACAATCACCTTAATTGATCTAGTGTTAACCTCTAACAGTTTAAGATCCAGACTGTTTTTATCTATTGCTCAATCCCACTTGCAGCGTTAATTCCCTATAGTGCTTACATCTGTGTCACTGTCACCACTTGGCCCTTATAGAAGAAGTACCTCTGTAAATAAATGCCATTGTAAAGAAAACAGAATCTTTACAAGAAGAACCAAAATTGTTGAAAAGCCCCAGTTGTATCAGTTTGTTTTGCCTTGTGTTGTATATACTGATAAATTTCATACAGGTGTCACATTTTTTAGAGCTAGGTGAGGATTGATGGGGTACCATAGGACAATCCATCATCGGAGGCAGATGGCATAGTATTGGAATTTCAGAAATCTGTTCCCAATCACATCCACTGCTGGATGACTCAGTAACGACCCTATTTGTGATGCGTTACTGAAAATCGATGTGCCGCATTCAAGGTCAATGTACTGTTAGAAAACTCTTTAAGCACTGATGGATGGATTGTGTTCATTCAGAATAAATGTGAGAAGAAACTGACAGCTGAGCATCCCAATATTTGTGCCAAATTTAAGAGACAGGCTTCCTTCTTAATACAGAAATACGATTCCCTCAGGGATTACATCACTCTTTATTTCCTTTGTTCTTTCTTTTTTGAGTATTTAGGTAATTGTTTAATGTATCTGTCTTCATGCAATTAAGAGACTTCAAAGCCTATAGTCATATACTGATGATCAACAATCTTTATGGACTTTGCAAGCTGAATAATATTAATCATTGCCAAATAATTCTGAAAGACTATCCAAGTTTAGCAGAAGTAGATGAATAAGGAAAAGCATGTGAAGAGCAAATATAATGCCCCCACACACACACATACACATAAAAAATCCTAGTCATAAACAGCCAACTTGAACAGGCTAAAGATAAAAACCCAAATCATAGCATTGTTTTGGGTTTTTTTCTATTATTACAATAGTGGACAATATATTTAGTGTCTTTCAAAGATCTTTACATTTTTTCAGCCCTCTAAATAGTTTTGCATATTTTACAATGTTTTAAATCAGCTGGGAACTTGTTTTTCATGGCAAAATAAGATTTTAGCTTATAAAAGAGATCTAATTTTCAGAATTTTTTTACCCATTTTACCAATGGAATGTGATCTTATATTTAACCAGGCTGCTAATTATGGATTAATGACACCTTAGAAACCAGGTCCAGGGGAAACTGGAGCATACTTTTACTTTCTCTCCTTAGATATACAGTAGATGGAACTGTGTCTTGGTTCAAAGAAAAGTATTAATCAGCTTCCAAAAGGAAAATACGATTTATAGCTCAACCAAACAGGAAGGAGGAAACAGTGCAATTTACCATGTGGTTCACCAGCGGCTAAATCTGTTCAGCTGACACAATAAATGATGTCAAGATTCTTCAACCACTGTGTCAACAAAATGGGTGTTGTCAAAAACATTAAGACATCTTATTGACAAACTCTCAAGTCATTATACTCTTTGAAGTGGTTTTGTCTTCTACCTAAAATTATTGCACAGACAGCATTGATTCATCTGAAACATTGATACTGCAGCAAAGGGCTTATGGGGGAATTCTGAAAATGACTCAAACCATTATCTCCACAAAGATATACTTTAAATGTAAGGGCCGGTAGCATTCTGAGAGGCCATGGTTTGTTAGTAATGAGCAGCTCGTTTACAATTATGCTGCTTTAATAATCAGCCCTTTCCTATAGAACTACTCCCATAAAGTAGCAATACATAGCAGAGTTAAAATACAGTATTATTATAGCAGAAACTATCCATCAAAGCTTCACTGCAAAACAAAATTTAAATACATTTTGTTTAATTAATTGATTAATTAGTTGATTAATATTTGCATACGGACAAAGTCTATTGCATATGATCTGAGCTGAAAATATAGCTTAGGTCAGTTACTACACCTTGTGCTAAATCCTGCTCACCTTGCTCATGCAAGTAGTCCCAGTGAAATCAATAGGTCTACCTGCATGAATAAGACGTGCATGATTTGGCCCTGGATAGGTAAACCTGACAAAAAGGATTTAATAAAAAATGTGTGAAATCTGTTCAGTGTTAAGAACTAGTAAGGAATTGGCACTAATAGACCATCAGCTGAGAAGTCAAGGACTGAGTCAGCAGGAAATGGGAGTACCCACTCTTTTCAAGAAGTGACCATACAATGTAAAGTTTAAGGCATATTGGCGGGGCAGGGTGAGAAAGCTTCCACTGCCAATTTCTGTTCAGTATCTGTTCTGTGGAGAAACAGGAGACATCAGCCTTCAAGGGTATCAAGCCTGCACTTTTTATAAACACTAAGTTCAATATTATATCATTTCTTATGGGCCTAATTCTCTTCTTATAGCACTGTGAATCAGCAATAACTCCATTGAAGTCAATAACAGCATAAAACCAATGTGAGGAGAAAACTGATTGTAGATGAGGTAGATTGATTAGTCACCCTAGGAACAAAGGGCCATTTTCTTCTGCCTCTTCTGTCCCTCTGTACTGCTCCAGCAGGAAGTCCCTAACAGTTTTGTTAGGAGTGTGAGAGTCTGTGCTGAGGCATGGCCAGAACATGCTGTGTTCTAGATGTCTGCTAGTGGGCATAGTTTAGAGCAACCCTCAGGCTGTTCTAATATTTATTGGGGATGAGGACAGCCTGGAACAAGCCCCAGAAGGGAATAAAAACTAGCACCTTTTTGTCTCCCTTCACAACTGCACCCACAGAGAATCTGGTTCATTGACTCTAATATAAGGTACAGCATTGAAGATAGAAGCAGGGTGAGTGTGCCAATTATATCCACTGGAGAGCTGTAAATTAATACAATATATAAAACCAAACCAAATTAGGTTTGGTTACAGTATATTTAAACCAAATTTATAGATCTGTGTAATAAATGGATTTGCTTTGCCAATAATACATCATAAAACTACACAGTCAAAATAAAGCTAAAGAATCTGATGTCAAAATTTTGGATAGTACAAGTGAATTGCATAAACATAATTAATAAAGGCGTAAATCCCTGCTGTACAGCAGTTGATCCTCAGAGTATTCAGAATCCATAGGCTCACACAATGTATAGTTTGTGAGAATGATTTAAAAAAATAATTTTATTTCTTATTTAATTTACATTATTTCTTTTTTGCAAAAAGGATACAGAAGTCTCTATTAAAATGCACTTAACAGGACCAAACCACCAAAACTTATCAGTATCAACTGCATCATGTCAGGATGAGAAAGGATGTCTGTTAAAAACAACCTTGGAGAAGGAGAAATGCACTCCTTCATACCCATGTCCACAGCTGGTATTTTATGCTGCCCTAACTCAGCATGTAATAGCTACTGTTTTGCTGTACAGTAGATTACAGACCATGGTGCATGGAAGAGGGGTCTGGTAATTTTCACATAATCCATTTGAACTTTGCACTTAAAACTCTTCTTCTGTCCATCCATTTTTTATTGAACAAAACTCTCAGCTTGGTTTGCTCTGGTTATATTGAATTCAGATTTTACTACTAATGAAATCCAAGGAAAAAATACTTCTTGCATGGAGCCTAACAATCTTTGTTCTAATAAAATCTCTTGAATTATGGAGAGCGCTCTAAAAACGAGGCCTAGCTTTGTTGTATCCTCCTCAACTCTTGAATTAGAAAGCTAGTTCCATATTTAGTAACTAAGAAACCCCATATTCTAAATAATGATAATGGATGGCAGTGCCATCTGAGTTCTCAAAGCACTTTGCTTACATGAATTAATGAAGCCTGAGCACATCTGTGAAGTACCTAAATACTATTATTACCATTCAATAGGTGGGAAAACTGAAGTATTAAGTGACTTGTCCAAGATCATAAACATAAAATCTAGGATTAGAACCGAGATTTTCAGGATCCCTGACCTGTGATTAGTGGAATAATCTGATTATTTTTCATATCAGAGTGCAATGCGCCATTGTAGCCAAAGGAACTACATGTGTGAGTAAACTGCTCACCAATGTGAGTAATGGGGTTCCCAATCTGGCCCTTAGTTTATAAAATATTCCATGATGTAGGAATAAAAATTCCTGGGGACCAGATTCTCTTACCCTTATTCACGTTGAGTGGTACCTTGTTCCATGAATAGCTGTGAGTGAACAAATGTGAGTAAGGCTATCAGGATATTGTCCTACATGTGTTATTATTTGATTTTTGAGCATCTTTTCAACTGGTTGCAACCTTCAAAATTTTATGAACATACAATTCACTGATTTTTCACTTTGAATCACGGCATGAATTGTCTGTAAATTCTCCTCAGGAATACCTATCACCTTACAAAATTATCAGATCAATGAGTTCATTTATCCACTAGAACACTTTCAAATAAGTGTGCAAGGGGACACCAATAAATTCTTTGTAATTTTCATAATAAACAAAGCCAGTGTGAGCCACTGCTGAATTATCACCCAAGTAAGTAATTTAATCTCTTTTATTCTTCCTAACAAACCAGTGTTATTTTGTACAAATTAAAGACCATTTCTGAAGGGAAATGAAAAATGATGTTTCTGTCTAATGCAACATATTAATCACTAAGGTGTGAAGAAATGCCACACTACAATCCTCCTGGAAATATACACAAGCCTTTTAGTTATGATTGATTCTTAGTTGAAATCTGGAAGCTTTACAGATATATTTGTAATGCTGTTTAGCTTTAAATGGCATTGCTACTTTAATATCACTGTATTTTTAAGTACCCCAGTAGGTATTCAGGTGCATAAATTGCTATTTCTGGTCTCCATTGCGGCTTTGCCACAAACCCTGAACTAGAGGCAGCACTAAGAGTCAGTCTGTCCTCTAGCTTCCCCTTGCTCCAGGAGGGAAATTTTCTTTGTCCCACCTCTACTTGAACAGATTACTTCCACCTGCACATTGGCTCAGCTGTACTGGCTGGAGCATCGGGGAGGTGGAGCCCCATCCACTCCACTCCATCCACTCTTCCCCCCTGCTCACCCACACCTGCCCTTATATCAATGGGAGTTGAGGTCATTCAGGTCCTTGCAGGGTAAGGCCTACAGTATCAGCACTGTCATCCCAAAATAGCACATGATGATCCCACACGAATGCCCAATGGAACTGTTTCCTATGATGTCCATGGTCGCAGAATCAGCCCCTTTACTACGTGGTGACTTGAACTTAACCTATGTCACTGCTCTAAATTCAATTAAACTTAATGCAAGAAGTTGACTCAAAATAATTAACGGAGGCCAAAATAATTATTTGGGCCAATGGAAATGCTCCTGGAGTCAGGAACTGTGCAGTATGAATGTGTGTGGCAGGACCTGCCACTTAGTGAATTGATCAGGACTGTATTGAGCAAAAAAGTGCAGAAAAAGGCAATGTTCTCCACTTAGGCTGCACTTAAACACATTCCTGACACAGCTGCTGTCCTCTCTTATTTGATACAGTTCCATCCCCCAGCCCCTATTGCAGCTAATGAAAGAGTAACCATCTAAAAGCTGTGCCAACTATATCCTGTAGGTACAGTAGATACTCTCCAATTTGGAGATACCCAGATCCCTCATTGGTACTGTAGTCTGGTATTTCTTACAGGATCTGTAGCTGAGAAGTCAGATTATAGCACTTTAGAACATTTAGAGCCTATGAAAAACCATTTATGTGTGCATTTTAAAACTCAAAACTCTAATGCAGGACTTGGTATATTTATCCAAGTCCTTAATTATTAATGTTATTGTATTGATTTGATACCTAAAACTCTAACAACAAAAAGTGTGCAAACTAATTATGGCTGGCTTCCGACTTTATAGGGCTTCTCTGCTCATCATCTAAATCTTCCTTTTATCAATCAATAGGACCTTATTCATAAAAACATGCAGAGATGCCAGATGCTAACAAAATAAAAGGTTTTTAATTTAAATTGTGCAAAGATACACATGTGTTGGTGAAGGATTTACTTACAAGAGTGTTCCTGTTGAAGTCAAATGAGTAAGTGCTCACCAATGTGAGTAAAGGTTGCACAGTTTAACCCTACATTATTATTATTATGAAACAGAACTTTCTGTGACACACACGCACACACTTACTTTCCTTGGCACTTACATGCCTAGCTTGTAATGCCAGTTCCTTAAGTCCAATGCCCAACTGGTTATACATGTTCCTTCCCAGCTAAGGGTCCAATCTTGGAATCTTAAAGGACACAGGTTATCCTATTGTTCCATTGGAACTAGTTGAATGTATATGTGTTGCAGCCAGGGTCTAAGATAGCTTACTGCTTATACTTACAATTTAAAAAATTGTCTGCTTACTGCTTCTGACATTATAAATGTAAAGAATTCACCGTGGCTATGTTTACACTTAACATATTCTGCCTACACAGTACGCATTAAGGAACCCGAACTACTGTATGTCTGCAAAAGTGCTAAAAGCTATATACATTTTTTGGCCAAAAAAATGCAGTTTTGGAACAACCAAAACATTTTGCAAACTCAGGTAACTTCACCAAACTGCTTTGGTAAAAACAGAAAAAATAAATATAAAAAATTTTCTTTTTTTCCCATTCAAACTCCCTTTTCATTTAGAAATGTACAACAATTTTATTTTTAAAAAATAGGTTAAAACAACCTGAAACATGAATGTTTAGTTTCAGGTTGAACAAAACATTTTATTCACTGGGAAATGAAATTTTTAAAAACTTTTTCCGTTTCCCAGATGTTTTTAAATGTTTTGTTTCAGGTCAACTTGAAACATCCTAAAAAAATCATTTCTACCACCAAATCAGAAAATTCATTATCCAAATAGTTCTAATAAAAATGCTCATTTGTATGCAAATAGCTTCCTGGCTGTAATGTTACAGTATAGAGAAGAACAACTATTACTATATTTATTGACAGCAGTGTGTTTGGTGCAGTACAACAAATGACACAAAGTGCTATTTTGGTAATATTATGTGACTTAGGACATTGATACAGAAAATCCGTAAGCCTTTGCGGAAGATATATTACTTCCATAAACATTCCCCTAGGACTGAGATGATGTCAAGTAGGAGATTGATTAACAGACCTAGAATGTTATATGGTCTTTAAAATTTTACTAAGGTCACTATGAAGCATGGCTGAAAGCTTAGTGATACCAATAGGTCCGGGGTGACAAACACACCCAGAAACGCTTTATCAAGGAGCTCTGAATAGTATGGCCATAAAGGAAAGCTCTCTCTGTTTCTTGGGAATATTTTTGTATTAAATTATTTTATAATTTTTACATTGTCAAGATAGGCAATACAGATTTCTTTTGGAGAAGAATATGCAGCATGATTATTTTTCATGTCAGAGAAAGGTGAGACAATTCCAGGGTCTAGTGACTCAGACACTGATGTAGTGGCCAGGAGACCTGAGTTCTATTCCTGGGTCTAACACTGACCTGCTTTGTGACCGTGGGCAAATTGCTTCACTTCTTAATCTCTATCTTTATCTAGAGGATAAGTGCTTTGGAGCAGTAACTGTCTCTCACCATGGGGCCTCAATCTCAGTGTTGAACCACTAGGAACTACTACTAATTATAACCAGGGAGCTTGTCTAGTTTAACTCTAATGCATCTTTTTGCTTTGAAACTGATTATGATAATAGAAGTTAACCTTGCTAAGCCGTGACAGGGTAAGCTAGCTCACCTATTGCTGGAGGTGTGTATTAAAGGAGTTTCTTGTTTTATGCCTTTAATAATCAAAGGTGTCCTAATTATTCTCTTTCCACCATATCATAGTGTTTTCATTGCAATTTCAGTTATTGTGTGCCTTTGCTATTTTCCCTATGTAATATGCCGGATAAATCCTGCCCCGAGCATTACTTTTTATACATATTTTTGGACATAAATGTACATAAGTTGCTTCTGTCCTCAAGGTTGGAATCAGTGGACCTGATTCTCTATCGCCTTGTGCAGCTTTTTTTTTTTTTTTTTTTTTGCTCCATTTTGCATAGATATAAATGACTGTAGAAGTGAAGGGAAGTATGGAATCAGCCCCCACCACAGCTTTGCAATGGCAACCGTTAGAGAGTCAATACATACCTATTTACCACAGAGATACTGTAGTTATTCCCTGTTCTCACAGTCGGGAAAATGGGAGCATCTCAGATTCTAAGGCCACCACTTTGACTATTAATGGCAAGCCCAACAATGCTTCAATATCCTTTTTTATATAGTGAGGGAATTGTACACAGTAGTTTAAGAGTGAGAGTGTGTGTGTGTGTGTGTGTGTGTGTGTGTGTGTGTGTGTTTTGAGGGGTGAGGCTCATAGAGAAGATTATAATTTCATTGTAGTCGTCTTAGATTTATAGGTTCCAGATCTCCTTCAGTTGGACTTCAGAAATCACAGTATCTCACCTACCATAGACATAAATAAATGGAGAATTTGGCTCTTATTCTACTTCTGATCCCCATCCATACTGACTTATTTTATTGTTATTCTTAATTTTATCCAGACATTCATTCCTAAAAACCAGTCTTCTATGACTCCACAGCCAACTCAGCCAACCTCGTTCTTGAGCATGGGATATTATGTTTAGCCCAAATTCTTTAGCTTCATTTATATAATCATTTAAACTTAATTTGCTGTGTTACAGCTCATTTAGAAAAAAAGCATCCACATCCATCTCAATATTATTCTTGCACCTTTGTGTGTTCCCACTGACACAACCTGGACAGGAAAATACATTTAACAATATGAATCAGAAAAGACCTGTGCAACTTCCTTGGTAAATTACGCACACACAAATCAGTTTATGTGCTTGCACGTAAGACAGCCAACATCAAGTCTCAACTTCAGTGGAATTATTCCTGGTTTACACTAGTAAAATTAAGTTCAGAATCTGGTCTAAGCATCCTCATTATGAACAAGGTCCATTAGTTCTCCTGAACAGCAACTTACATCACACCAGAAGGTAATTTACAATTTTTACAACAATCATCTTCTGTAGTACACAACTAACCACATGGCCATTCTTGCAAAACATCAAGATAAATCATGAGGAAATCAAAGGAGTATTTAATGTTTTATGACAAATGGCTACTAACAAACATTTCTGGCTATGAATCATGTTCAAAATGGTGATTATTATGGGAGAACTGCTTAACAATTTTGATTAGAATAATACCCTATCACTTACTGTAAACTCCCCCTGCCCCCTGCTTGCCCTGCTTCTCTTAAGTGTATGGACCACCAAGTTTAATTTAATCCTATTTAATTCCACACAGGGTAATTATGGCAAATAATAGTAAATGAATCTCATGCCCATACAGGAGTATCACACCCATTGTGGCAGTTAGATGAATGCTGTGTCAGGTGGATTAATGTGGTATAATACCGCGTTCGCTTTTGCAGCCTGTTATTTTAGTGAGCTCCCTTTCATTAAAGTAGTGAAATACAGTAAGGTTACTGTAGATTTAAGGCAGCCGGAAAGGATGTTGTGTGACATCTGAGTCCCTCAGTCCTACAGGGGACTCTTGGCAGCTTCTAAAAGTCTCATTTTGTGTATTCGTGGGGGCGAGGGGTGGGAGAAAATGTGCCTGTACTGGGGAAAAGTTGGCAGTGAAGTGACAGCACAGGATGCCATTATGCCAACAAGGTACTTAGGTCTGAATATTAGGTAGAGTGCATACAAGAAATCATGGGGTCCCAAAACATCAGAAGCAACAAGTAGCTGGCAAAGAAACTGAGGTGTCCCTCTTTGAAGAGAGGGGGACAGACATTTGGCAGAGGGAGAAAACTAGATGGCGGTAGGAAGCCAAGTAGCCTAGTGAAATCGGTTAAATCTAATGAATACAGTTGCCTCTTTTTGACCCAATGTCTAGCCAAAGAATGAGGCTCTGTGGGTGTTTCAGTTGGGATTAGAAATTAGTGGAATCCAGGTATTTCTTTGCTGCAGTCTTGTTTATTTACAAGGAATGTACAAGGGCCTGTGTCTCTGAATGAAGAAGGAATCAAGAACAAAGGAGAACAGTTTTTTAACTTACTCCTCCTCTGCCCAATTCTCTGCGACCTCAGTTCTGTGTGTTCTCTCACACTCCCACATATATACCTACTCAGAACAATACTCAGCCCAAAAACTCCTGGGCATACTCCGGAGCACAGAAATATCTTCAATTAAAGCATTTGCTTATGAATCTGTCTGGACTGGATGCATTAGGAGCGCCAGAACCTCTGGAACTTTTATTATTTTGGAGAAAACATCCTACAGTTACTTGGCCACCAGTATCCTTTTACGATTTGCTGGCACTAAAATCTCTACTAATGATTGACAATTTGGGAGTTGTTTGGAACAGAGATTTGGATACACAGCTGTCTCCTACTCAGTGGAATACAATTGTATCTAATTTTAAAAAAGCAACTATAGACCTGCGACTACTGCTTATTCACCAAAAAACATCTTTTCGAATATATTGGTCCCCACATAGGCTAATGGTATTAGGCGTCATAAATGCTGACTGCTGTTGGAAATGGAACTCCATGGGTGCTACATTAGCTTATATGTCATGAGAGTGCCCCGTGTCAAGAATTTCTGGTATGAGGTGGGTCAAAGGACCAATTTAAGATTGGATGCTAAGTGGGAGCCCTCCCCCCTAAATTTTGTTCTTGTATATATTGCTGAGACCTGGAGGTTGCCTGGTGACAAGGCGGTGTGGTTCCAACATGCAGCTTTGATCGCTAAAAAAGCAATCCTGCAAAAATGGGAAAGTCAATCGCCACCGAACATGGATGCCTGGCTCAGTGATATCACAGATGGCGCAGCTAATGAACAACTGGCATTCTGCAGAAGGAGAATGCCCATTAAATGTAAAGCATTTGGGGCTGGCTTTTTAGAGGTCTATGATTAATGTTGTAGAGCCTGAAGATAGATATGTCGCTTCTCCTCCCCTCTCTTTTTCTTAATCCTCTTTACTTATTTCATGTATTATGATGAATCTGGTGTTTTGGTATATTTGCTGTATTGGGAAAAAATTAATAGAACGTTATAAATAAATAATTATAATAAAAATTCTTGGGTGGGTTCATACACACCTCTTATCTTAGGTGGGGATTATGTTTACAGTTATATTAACTAAAGAGTCAGTTCACACCTATCAACCTCAATGGGGTTTTAACCCAATCCATAACAAGGTTTCACCCAGATCATAACAATATGATTTAAAGATGGGACTCTAGTACATGGAAGAAATGTAAAAGCTGCTGCTCTAGGAAAAGAACACCACCAACAACTTTGATATCTGCCTTGACAAACTCCCTAACCCAGCTGACGTTAAAGCCTTTGGTAATATACTAACTAATGGCTTTATTTATAGACCACTGACAAACTCAGTTATGGACTAGGTCGAGGGGTCCTGTCCTGATCAATATAGACATAAACACTCAAGAAATATTTAGAAGACAATGTCCTTTGATGAAGGACATGAGGAATTTAAAGGGCCAGATCTGTAGAATTAACTGTTCTGCCCACAAAATGACTACCACCCAAACATCCTCAGCTTTCTCCCCGTTTGATTAATATGGGTGACAATTATGGGGGAGGTGAGGAACACGCTAACAAAACAGAAATCTTGGAAAAGGAGTGGGAGAATTATTTCCCTAAGCCATTGCCCAAAATGTGACAGGAACGCACACCTCCCTGAGGCACAGAAACCTTCTGTTAAATTTAAGCCATCAGTTTTTTCAAAAGAAGATGGGGAAATGCCCAAATACCTAAACAAAGCAGCTTTTTCATTTTATTTCCAAATCACTGGAAAGTAATAAGTGCTGGAAATCTCACATAGAAACCTGTTCTTGCACAATTTACTGCCCCGATTTACAGAACCAAGAAATGTGGATGGTTAATTTCAGGCAAGCTTTGGACAAGCATCTGCACTTAAGGGCTCTTCTCTAAACCAGATCTAGGCAATATTTTTTGCCCTGGGCTCCTGCCCTTTTCTACCACCTGAGCACTGTGGGGAGGATGGAACATGGGTATGGCCACCTATTTGGGATTCTCCAGTGACATTTAATAAACAGAATCAGCTCCTAAACCCGTTCTGCTCCTCCAAACACAGAGGGTGTTCATGGCCAAGTGTTGCTCTGCTAATCCATTTTGTGACTGGAGGACGTGCCTTGGGCTGCTCTAATTTATGTTGGGGTAGGTTGAGAATGAAGGAGCCATGACCAACTCCCAGGTTATCAGCCACTTCACCCTGCCCAGGTGGATCTTAACACGAGATAATGTGGCCCACTAAGTCCAAACCCACTTAGATTGTAAAGCTCCCTGATGCAGGGACCATGCTCTCCTCTGTGCCTTTCACAGCAGCAAAAACAACACTGTGAGCCCTCAGCCATGGGCAATAAACCTTCAAATGTTCTGTGGTTCGTCCACAAGCAGGGTCAGAAAAGCTTTCAATGCTTACTTCATGACCTGAACCCTGCAGGGGTTGGTTTGCAAGACCTATCTGCAAACCAACATCTGACAGAGCACTTTGAGATGTTGACGTCACCCAAAGATCTAGTGGAAAAGGGAACTGGATCTGCTACAGAGGGAATGGGGTGATGAAGGACTAGCATCCAGACCTACCTTGACATTGGGCAAATGTAGGTACTAATGGGACATTTTACATAGTGCTTCTCCTCACTAGTCTTGAAGTCTAGATAATGCTCTAGAAGTATGGACATGTTTTAGTTTCTAGCTTTACTTTTTTTCTTAAAAAACAAAAATCAAATTTTATAGTATCAAACAAGAGCAATTTAGCCATTGAAGGGTAATTTAAAAGTATACAGAACAAGACTAAATCAATAGAAACACAGTGACTAATCTATATATATATATTTGTGGATGATATAAAAAGAAAGAAAAGGTTTGATGACAGAAATTGTGTGAAAGGCTTTTGAACCCAAGGATGGTATGAAAGGTGAGGGGATATTAACAGGTCATTCCTCTACAAGGAAAGGGGAATTCTGAGTGACGGAGATGAAGCAAACTGAAGCCACATTACGGAACCTAAAGTCACACAATTTGCTCCTGCACTTCCCCTAGGTTATTACACTCACTGATAACTACACCATACTTACAGGAAGATGTGTTCACTGACAGGCTGCAGAGAAAGCAACCATTCATGATACCCTTAAATCAAGCTATTGTATAAACATAGATTGGAATACGAATTTCCATGGGGAGGAAGGCTAAGATTGAGATTTCTTTTCCCATTATTTCTACATACCGGTAATGTGTTTGATGATGTAAATGCCTTTAATTGATAAGAATGGATTTTGTAAAAAATCTACAGGCCTTTCTTCTGCTCTTACACTGTAGTAAATCAGGAGTAGCGCTACTGTAGCCAATGTAGGTATATTGCTGTGTAACTAGGGTGAGAGGAGGATCTGACCCTGGAGGTTTTAATTTAAGAAGTGATCATTTTCTATGCACAAATCTACACTGCAAAGAGAAACCTGCGATAAAGAGTCTCAGAGCCGCAGACAATTGTCTCAGGCCAACTGGGCTCAGGCTGTGGGGCTAAAATAGTAGTGTAGATATTCCTTCCTGGGCTAAAGCCTGGGCCCTGAAACCCTGCAAGCGGGGAGGGTCTCAGAGCCGGGGCTTCAGCCCAAGCAGTAACATCTACGCTGCTATTTTTAGCCCCACAGCCCGAGCCCCACGAGTGTGAGTCAATTATCTGACACTCAGAGCCATGGGTTTTTCTTGGCAGGATAGCCAGACACTGTATCAGTGGCTCTCCGGCTTTCCAGACTACTGTACCCCTTTTAGGAGTCTGATTTGTCTTGTGTACCCCCGAGTTTCACCTCACTTAAAAACTACTTGCTTACAAAATTAGACGTAAAAATACAAAAGTGTCACAGCTCACTATGACTGAAAAATTGCTTATTTTCTCATGTTTACCATATAATTATAAAATACAGCTGTTGGAATATAAACATTGTACTTACATTTCAGTGTACACTATATAGAGTGGTACAAACCAGTCATTGTCTGTATGACATTTGAGTTTGTACTGACTTCGCTAGGGCTTTTTATTTATAGATGAGTTGATGTACCTCTTGGAAGACCTCAGCATTCCCCCAGGAGTACATGTGCCCCCTGGTTGAGAACCACTGCACTATATGGTATAATGTGCACTTATTTGCTGTACAAAGAGGAAGGATGGTCTGAGGGTTAAGGGACTAGACTGGGTTTTGAATGACCTCTGTTCCTGGTTCTGCCACAGACTTCCTGGGATACCTTGGGCAAAGTCACTTAATCTTCTTGTTCCTCAGCTCCCTGTAAAATGGGAATGATACTTTCTTACCTCAGAGGAGCGTGGTAGAGGAGAAAATCACTGATGTTGGTACTCTAAAAATAACCAGTGACATTTAAAAGGGGGAATGTTCTCCCAGTAAATAACATTGTAGCTTTACAGGCATATTCAGTCCTCTTCCTCCTGTTTCTTGCTTTTCCTGATACACCACCTTCCTCCCAGTGCACTGACACCCCCTTACTAGCATGTATCTATGTCCACCATCTATATCATCTCTGAATCTGGCTCAGTTACTTTACCCTGCATTTATTACCTATTGCACTTTAAGATCAACACTTTAAAGTGTTACTTTTGGACAGGAAATTTGGGTATTTTGCTATTGAGTAGAATCCCGCGCTTACTTTTACTAAAAAAAAAACAAATCCATCAACCCTGTTTATGTTGTTTCTCAAAAACAAATGGGGCCTTTTTTTTTTTTTTTTTTTTTTTTTTTACAGTCCTATAGCCAATGCTGTGTTGTTCATGAAGATCTTTCAAAAATATGACTCGGAAATGCAGTAGGTGATTTAAGAATAATTCTTTCCCCCCTAGCAAAACAATAGCATATTTCTTATTTCCATCATATAAATGATCCCACATGGGACTTTAAGGGCTTTTTGTCTCATAAAAATAGCTTACACAGGTGCATATTTAAAGCATGATTTCTTGTTATTATTTTGCATGGTAAAGATGCAGCGGATTTAACTTCTTAGTTGCAATGAAAATGTAATGTGTGACTGGGATGCCCACCAATATAGATATAAGGCTGCAGGGAGGGCAAGATGTTTTTGTGCATTCATTATGGGAAAGAAATAATGTACAGAAAGGCATGGCTCATGAATCTCAGAAGAATTTGATTATTATGTATACTCAAATATGGGAGAGAGAAACATTCTTTCCATTTTATATAAGAGAATCCCTGAGAATGATAATGAAATAGACCAGTGGTTCTCAAACTTTCGTACTGGTGACCCCTTTCACATAGCAAGCCTCTGAGTGTGACCCTCCTTATAAATTAAAAACACTTTTTAAATATCTGTAACACCATTATAAATGCTGGAGGCAAAGCGGGGTTGGGGTGGAGACTGACACCTCGCGACCCCCATGTAATAACCACGTGACCCCCGAGGGGTCCCAACCCCCAGTTTGAGAACCCCTGATAGTCCAACCTAAATGTGACCCTACACCACCCCAAAAACCTCCACCAAATTGTTATTTTTCTTTACACTTGTTTTTTGTATTAATTTTCCATGTGTAAGACCCAAAGAGTATGTCTCATCAGAAGCAATCACAAGTGACGCAAGAAATATAGACATAAAAGAAAAATTGCTGCAAGGCATAAATAGGAAATTGAACACTTTAAGTTAAAAACCACAAGGCAGAATAAGAAACTCAGAGATAATTGTACATTATATTTCAAATTCCCCAGTCTGATTACTTTCCATGGGCTTTGGATCAGACCTTACGCAAATCTAAATTCTGATACTGGTCTCATGGTAAGGTTTGGAGGGAGGAAAGGGGAGTGTTGCTCAGCCAGTGGTGATAATCCCAGAGTTATGAGAGGGGTAGCCGTGTTAGTCTGTAGCCACAAAAACAATGAGGAGTCTCGTGGCACCTTAAAGACTAACAGATTTATTTGGGCATAAGCTCTCATGGGTAAAAAACCCACTTCTTCAGATGCATGGAGTGCAAATTACAGATATAGGCATAAATATATATTGGCACATGAAGAGAAGGGAGTTATCTTACAATCCCAGAGTTGTACAGTGTCCACAACTCAAGTCGTCTACAATGTACTCCCTTTCCTAGGTGTAATAATTTGGTAAAACTATGTCAAGGACCAAATTATAAATAGTTGTTTTAAAAGTCAGTATGTCATCTCAGGTACTTCCTGTAAATTAGACAACTATTCCCCCAAAGTCTTGGTCCCCCAAACAATACCTTTCTCGAGCTCACAGTACTTTTAGTAAATCTACTAACATAGAGGGACCAATCAAGAACTCAGGCATGTACAAGTTATCCAAAAAGTACATTCCAAGGGTTTTCATTATGACTGGTGGAGAATTTTTGTAGAAAGGGTGTGCTTTTCACAGAAAATTTGGACTTTTCATCTAAAAAAATGAACACTGAAAATTATTTTGGCCCCAAACTGAAAAAAGTTTTCAGTTTTTTGACAATTTAAAAAAAACTTTTTCCATGGAAAAATTCCATTTTCCAACCAGCTCTAATTTTACTCTGGATCCGTCAGCAGCCTAACAAATCCTTGGGAAGGGCCTTTGCATATGCTTTAATGCTGGAATAGAAGACTTTAAAAGAAGCATGTTTCATAAATTCTGGAAACAAGCAGCTACATAGTTGGTACATACTCCACAAATGACATTCTAAAAATGTACTTTTCCTTTGAGTTAGAAACAGTTTTCCACATTGTCAGAGATCTGTAGACAACTGTGCTAGCAAAAATGCACATGCATAGGACTTCAGCCTGCATAGCACATGAGCAGAATATTGTGAAAAGTGATGAGCATGGCAGCAGGCACAAATCCCAGGAGAACGTAATTCATGGGTGCTGCTGTATGGTCAGACTACTCCTGCTTAGTAGCAAAAGTAAATTGTAGGGATGAGATCCTCACCCCCTAAACTCAGGCCCCTTTGTGTCAGGTAAAAGTCTGGAATGGTATAAAGGGGCCTTGGATCCCACTGGGAAAGGATTCCCTTGGCACAAGAACTGTGGAAGACAGCCATAAGCCTGTCTTCTAAGGACCTCCTCACAAGCCCTGCTGATGTAGGGGACATGCTGGGGGGGAGTAGGCAGTGGTAGGGACATATTGGAAGCAGGACCACAGCAGGTGGACTGCAGATATCATGGGCATAGATGCCATCCCCTTTTTATTAAAACTTTTTTGAACTCCAGATATGTTATATCTCTGGCTCTCTACCATTCTATGTCTCTCTACTGGGAATCATGCATTTCCCTGGGCCTAGACTGTGAATTTAGACTTGTCAGTTTCCTTATCTTATGATCAGTTTCACTTTCTGGTATTCATGCACTGGCACAATGCTGTGGTGTATAGGATTCCGATGCTGCAGGGGATATTGAACATTTATGCTGATAATCCCAGCAGGGGGAGAAAACAAACTTGTTTATGACAATTAAGATTGTTAATTTAGGCTGGTATTTTCAAAAGTAATAGGTAATAATTGGAGATATACCAATCTCCTAGAACTGGAAGGGACCTTGAAAGGTCATCTAGTCCAGCCCCCTGCCTTCACTAGCAGGACCAATTTTTGCCCCAGATCCCTAAGTGGCCTCCTCAAAGTCCTCACTCACAACCACAACCCCTGCCAGCAGGCAGGCCAACAAACCACTGAGCCTCCCCTAAAAGTGTCTAAAGTGACTTAAGAGGACAAGTGCCATGGGAAATTGCTAGGGCTTGTGCTCCTTAAACCATTTAGGTGCTTTTGAAATCCTCACCCATTGTGCCCTTTACAACAATGCAGTAAGGTTTCTTAATAAATAAATAATACCCCTCTACCTCGATATAACACTGTCCTTGGGAGCCAAAAAATCTTACCGCATTATAGGTGAAACTGTTATATTGAACTTGCTTTGATCCACCGGAGTGCGCAGCCCCGCCCGCCCGGAGTGCTGCTTTACCGCGTTATATCCAAATTCGTGTTATATCGGGTGGCGTTATATCGAGGTAGCAGTGTAGTTACAAATTTCTGGAATTTCTAAGGTGCCATTGCTAAACCCTCTGCCCCTTATCCTCACCCACCCTCCACCTATGGCAATGCTCACCTCCTCTGTCTGCACACGGTGTTTATACAGTAGCTCTAAGAGGCCTGCTGACTTCTCTGCTGACCCCCTGGTTCTGTATGTACTTGGAAAAGCTTTGCTATTCTTTTAACCTCTTGGGCAATCTTCCCTTTTGTTCTCCACTTTTGTCTTCCTTATCTTATTTGTACACTCTCTTATCTGTATTGTGCAATCTTTATCTTTTTTGTTTAGTTTAAGATGTTTTCTTTGCTTGCATTGTATTAGCATAATACATAACCTCTGGGCATAGGTTAATCAAGTATCTAATCTGTCACTACCTATCTGGCCATAAAGGTATGTTGATATTTCAGAGAAAATTAACCTTCAGGTCTTGTTCTTTCCTAATTCTCAAACTCACTTTCCAAGACCTCAAGCATATTTCTTCCAACATTTATTGGTTCCAACATGTAGACACCTCCAGCATCCTCCCCAAGAGCTTGTTCGCCCAACTCTTCTGTCCCACTACATGGAAAATATCTCATTTGATCCAGTCCTGGAGAATAAATATAAAACTATTTAAAATTAAAAGGAAAACATAGTCAGTGGGAGTATTTTCCTGCCTCTTTGCAAAGGGCTGAGTTGTCTTTCTCTGCTTTATTTGCACAAGCCTGTCACTATAGACAGTCTGATAGCCACATTCATATATTAGCGGGTCCCATCAGTTTCCTTTCACAGCCAGGTGTTTCCTGGCAATACCTATTGTAATGACTGGTTGCCTGCTCCTTAGTCGGTGACACTTACTGTATGGCTCTCAGTTGGTTCTTTTGTCAGAACATAAACTGTTTCCATGCACTCTTTCTCACACTGGCCAGCATCAACTTTCCTTTCCTTTCTCACCCACCCTGCCAGATAGTGATAGGCTCATCCTCCAGCAACCCACAAGCAGTGACTGCATTCTACAGGCAGGGCAGGATGCTTGCCAAATCAACATCATGATCAGCGGTGCACTATGAAACAAACAAGCACATTATTCCAAGTTTCAGCTTCCTCTTTCCTTTCATGGTACGGTATCTGCTTAGTTCATCAAGGCAGAGAGCAATGCGCAGTCCAAAAATGAGTGCCAACTTCCTTCCATTGCACATTAAAATTGAGTATCAGCTATCTGCACTAAATTAACTCCCATCTATTGCATAGAGCATTAACCGCTTTAGTGCCTCTGGATGTACAGCATAGGGCGTGCTCTGAAAAATGGGACCCAGATGGCTTTAATTTAAACCACACATATTGCTGGGAAAGATATCCACACATCCAGCCTCTTGCTCCATTGAAAATAATGGATCTACCTTTAAAAAGGCGCCGTCTTTGAACTTGCACCTTGGGGATGGAAAGGAGGGTGAATGAGGTGGGTAATAGAAAATCATTTAACTTCACCCATTTAGTATTTTCTGTCTTGACTACAAAAGACAGGCCAGTTACACCACCTTACATCCATGCAGTACAAAGGGGACTGAAAGCCGCTTAATGCAGCTGCTGAGTGTTCACCTGTCATAAGGGAATTCCAGCAGGGGTAGACAGCACTGTACAGCCTGCTCCATTCCCTACTGGCATAGGTGCTAGCTAGGACCAAGGAGGGGTGATTCTGGCCAGCAGAGCTGTAACTGCTAATACAGATTGGAGCAGCAATGAGACTGCTCTAACTTGCACTAGGGGTCAAGAACCCACAGTATTAGGGGAAGGTGGCAGAAAGCTAACTCTGTTCAGTTCCCCATGTACATCAAGCATTTTTCTGGCACACCGGCGGAATCTAGCCCCCTATCATTATAAGTAAAAAGAAATTGATTCCTCAAATATCCATATCCAATGGTAAAAACATAAGTGCATTAAATGTCATAATTCCTTTGGATGAAGTCTAAAATACTGTATTAGATCTTGACTTTAACTTTACTAGCAAGTTACCTTATTCTGCTTTGTAATGAATGTATAGTAACTGCATACAGTAGGAAATGGAACATATTTGGGGGAAACTAATTAAGTTTTACATAAGTCCTTCTATTTTAATAGCATATTAAAATAAAAATCATACCTTCTGCCCAAAGAACAACAAATATTTGCACAGCGGATGAACTGTAAATGTTGTCAAGCACAGTGTGCAGTGTTGTTGTAGCTGTGTTGATCCCACGATATTAGAGAGGCAAGGTGGACGAGGTAATATCTGTTATTGGACCAACTTCTGTTGGTGAGAGAGACAAGCTTTCAAGCCACACAGAGCCTGAAAGTTTGTCTCTCTCACCAACAGAAGTTGGTCCAATAAAAGATATTACCTCACCCACCATGTCTCTCTAACGTCAAGCAAAATAAACATTCCAACTGTAATTGTTATTGGAGATGGATGTTTATAAATATAGAAACACTTGAAAAGGTGATAATACAGAGCCAGACGCAATGGACTGAGAAAAGAATACAGTGGTCTGTGTAGTGGTAGTTTAAACAGGTCAAATAGTTAAGAGCATGGAGGGATAGAGCTGTATGGTGTTGTAGCAGTTTTCTTGTTTGTACAAATGTTTGCAGCCCTTTCGTCTTCTCCCCATCTTTGCTTTGAGACTCAGGGCTTGTCTACACTACAGCTGCTGG
This sequence comes from Mauremys reevesii, assembly GCF_016161935.1. Taxonomy (NCBI): domain Eukaryota; kingdom Metazoa; phylum Chordata; order Testudines; family Geoemydidae; genus Mauremys; species Mauremys reevesii. Next base: position 33,050,268 of record NC_052638.1, read on the forward strand.
TTGATTTAAGCTACGCAAGTTGAGTTATGTTAGTTGTGTAAGTCAAGTCGACGTAGCTTAGATCTACTTACCGTGGGGTCCACACAGCTATGTGGATGGGAGATGCTCTTCTGCCAACATTACTTCTGCCTCTCATTGAGACAGAGTACAGAAATCGATGGGAGAGGGCTCTGCCCTTGATTGAGCATGTCTTCACTAAACCCGCTAAATTGATGCGGCTGCATTGATTGCAGCAGCACTGATTTAGCTCCATTGTGAAAACCAGCCCTCAGATTTGAACACAGTGTGTCTGACTCTCTTTATTTCGTTAACAGTCTCAGGATATTTCTTAAAGCTTGAGCTCACTGTTCACTCCCATGTCATGATATTTGCCAAATCAAAGACAAAAATGTCCTGATTCATTTCTGGCTCTTTCTGGTGGGTATGGTGTCTCACCAATGACCCCAATGTTTACTTCAGCGCCAATCTGAAATCCTCTAGGTACAAGTTGGGCAAATTCAGTGAAAGCAGTGCCACCAGCCTCCTAATGGGCCCAGGTATCCATTGCATAATCAATATCAGGGTGTACTCTAAGGGCAGGTCTACACTACAGCCCCAAGTCGACATATGTTAGGTCGGCTTACAGCCACCATGGGCTTCTCATCTCCATGAGCAGTGAGTGGGGAGCCTCTGGGCAGCAGCCTGGCTGGGAGCGGGGAGCTGAGTGGGTGCAGCCCAGCTGGGAGAGGGAAGCCAGGGCAACTGAGCTCTAGTTGCCCGGCTTGCTTGTCAATTTCATGGCTCTAGCATGGATGATATCAGCCCCATGCAGTGTCCTGCACTCGCAGCAGAAATCTGTGTATTGCTGTTCTGAAAAGTGGTCGTTGCTGGGCCAGAATGTGGGCATCAGTTGACATGCGGGTCAAGCGACCCAACTCATGCCCTCTCACATCTCTCCTGTCAAGAAAGACTGTTAAAATGGGTGTCTTCCTGTCTCAGAGAATAGCATGGACATCGTCACTCATGGAGCTGAGAATAAGTATTTCCTCCAACTCATTTTCTGTCAAGTGCATATAGATTCCTAGGTCACGAAGGGACTATTGTGATCATCTGTTCTGACCTCTTCTAGGATACATGTCATAGAACTTCCCTAGAATAATTCCTTTTGAACTAGAGCTCTTTTTTTTTTTAAAAGTCCAATCTTGATTTAAAAATTGCCAGTGACGGAGAATCCACCATGATGGGTCCCTTAGTGGTTTGTTCCAATGGTTAGTTACCCTCACTGTTAAAAATGTATGCCTTATTTCCAGGCTGAATTAGTCCAGATTCACCTTCCACTCATTAGATCTTGAATATGTATTTGGCCTACTAGAATTTGGCTTATGAAAATCAGAGCTTTTCTAATGTTTTCAGTTGCTCAGAACCCATGATGCCGTCATCAGTGATGACAGTGTTGTGAATATGACAAATAATCAATATGCCTCCAACATGAATTTGCCCATGCATATAATTGTGCAGCTGAAACCATGCTGCGGTTTGAGGAAACCAATCGTATTTCGAGTCTGATAGTTTCGGAACACGTGCTTCTCCAAAATCAGCAACCATGGCTTTCCCATACACATTACAAATTGCAAATACAAATATTAACATGCAGCTGGCCTGATCTGCAGTCAGAAAAATCAGCCCTAATGCTAACATGAGAAGGGCCTGTCCTACTGTTCTATGTTTGCACAACAGCTAGCTCAATGGAGTTCTGGTCCATGACTAGGGCTCCTAGGTGGAACAGTAATACAAATAAATAGTAGTAATATCTACCACAGCAGGTGCAACAATTCTGAGACAGAAGGAGGCTGGCCCTCAGCTTATCTGAAAATGTACCCCTGAACATTCAGTACAACTTCAGTCATTAGCTTCCAAAGTCACATATGGAGCAGTTAGATGTCAAATCAATATGAAGACAGATAACTTCTTATCAGTAGGAACTGATACTGAGAAATAGCCTGAGTGTGATTGTATCACTTCATTAAGGAAGTTATCACAATTGATACCATATGGACACATTCTCATATAGCCCAGAAAGAAGCAAAGGAGATAATTGTATGCTTTATAACTTCATAATTCTCTGCACCAGTTAATTATATGGAACATTAAATCCACCTCAAAATAAACAAATTCCATAATTACCACGAGCAAATTTTTAATTCAGCCTAATCAACCAGCTTGACCTGGTGTAACCTAAACTGACATTAGAGTGCCTAAAATAGGTATTTAGGTGCCTCCTACTTTTAAAAATTGGGACCTTGATAAATTATGAGGAAAAAAGTTAAATGGCCAAATTACTTGTGTTTGAAAACCTTCTTTCCCTATTTTTACTGCATTTTTACTATCTATTCTACATACATCCGGGCATGCATGCCACACAAAATCCCACTAGAATTAATGGGACTTTGTATTTTAAGACAAGCATTGTACTTCCATTGCATCCTATGGAGTCTATAGGCCCAATAATATGCGACTGGATGAATTATGTCAATGCATAGTATTATCAACATGCAAATCACTGCAAATCTAATGGACCTCCAAGTGTTCCTTTCATATCATATTACATCACGTTCACATGGGGCTGGGACCCTTTCAAAATGTTGGCAAGTCAGTCAATCATTCACTCGGTTCATCTCTCTCTCTCTCTCTCTTTCAATGGCTCCATTTATTTTAACAAGCTTGTTCTGATTTGCCAAGTACCCAGTAGCCCCAAATACCCGTCCCATCAGAGGGTGCCTCCAAATTCAGATGCACACAAAACTAATTTGGCCCATCTTTTCTGAGGAGGTTTAATAGTCTCTTTCAGTATGGTCCATATCACAATACTCCCTTTATTTTGTATTTTCCTTCTCACAGAGTAAATAAACCGAACTAATTAGGTTAAGGGATAACCATGAGTAATGTCACAGCTGCACTCAACAGTTCTCAGGAAGTAACTGTGGGATAGCTGAAGCATTTGGACGAGCACAGAAGCAAGTGATCGGCAATAACCCTCCATACATCAAAATAATAAAAGGAGACAGAATTTGGCAACTGTTATGATATTGCAATATTAACATGGATGGAGATGTCCCAATATAAATATTTCAAAATGTTTTATAAATAATTTCTAAACACAACAGGAATGTCCAGGAATTGTACAGCTCAGTTCTAAACAACACTAAGTTTAAGATGATCAGACCAGATTTAGAGTGGGAATATAAGGGAGTGGGAAAAAGGAGAGAAAAAGGGTTTGCAGCTTAACAGGTCACTTTCAAATAAGCAGCATTGGTGCCAAATGGAGCTTTCTAATTACTTTTATTTTCCTGCTGAAATTGCAAGAGTGAAGCACAAAAAGCTGCACAGCGATGGGGTGATTCACATGTTTCTGGAATCTACAATCCATGCAGTCCCCTCCCTGGCACTATGGCTGTTGTCTGTTGAGTGAATTAGTGTTTAGTAGTTCCAGGCTGAACTCATTAAAAGAAGTAACAGATATTTAGAGTATAGAATTTTAGTGAGCGAAAACATAGGCCCTTTTGCTTTTCAGGCTGTTAAAAGTAGCTGAAGTGATTGTTTTTTCACATTTGGTCTCTATAGAAAAGTGTTGCTTCACAAAGAGTGAATTGTGGTATCTGTAGCTTTACTATTCTCCCATACATATTCAAGGACACATTTTAAAAAGGCCTCTGATCTGCACTAGCAAATTTAGTGTAAGCGCACACTTCTGGGCATGAAATGGGCACCCGTGCAAGCAATGAATTGCTTGCGTACTTTCAGAAGCACCCATATGACACTTTGCATCTTCAACCACTCTGAAAAATCCAAAAAAAAGCTCCGCCTATCTCCCTCATCTATGGGTGTGTCCACACCTGGGCACTGCACAAGTTTCTGCTCCCAGTCCACACACCTCTGACCCATGTTGCCCTGCTTTCTTGGGAAGAGGCAGCTAGCTGTTTCCTCCTCTAGTTTTGGGTCTAATCTTCGGGGTCTGACCAGAGAAGTTTTCTTGAATTAGTATTTTGTCTTTTCAGAGCAAAACCTGGAACCATTCCCATCAATCCAGTTTGGCTTCATTTTCTGTAAGCCCACGAAAGCACAACAGAACCCACTGACCTCTCTTGCGTGCCCCTGAGACTTGCTACTTAAAATGTTTGGGGCACTCTGGAGTTCATGCCCCAGAGGCATAATCACAGGCTGTGAAGTACCACACACCTTAAGAAGTAGGAGATCTATCCGAGAAGAGAGCAGGGTGTTGCACAATCCCTCAAGGACACAATGAATAAATCAGAGGGAATCAGAACACTGATGGAGATTGGAGACTTGGGAGGAAGGTTTGCAGGGCCTCAGAAGTTTAGATTAACAGATTGAAAATCCCACCCTATGTGACTTGCACTGGAAGATGTGCTCCTGAATTACTTAGGCACTTTTGAAAATCCACAGAGCCTGGTTTTCCACTCTGTTTCATTGATTTTGTACAAGCTATCACTTCACTGATTTCAGCTGAGTGATTATGGTATAAAGTCAGTGTACCAGAGTGGGATGAGCATCAGGTCCTTGAACTTTCACATGCTTTTCTAACCTAACCAGACTTCCCAAACCAGGAGTTTCATTCAGCGCTTTTTAAAATTCGAAAATGTTTTAAAAGAAGTTTCATAAGGAAACATTTCCTGCTTTTACTTCTTGAAATAAAACCATCACTCAGATTAGTTTCTCTGTAGGGAGACTCCCAGGATACAACTGGCTTCATGCTAGCCTAATTTGGTTGTATAAAGTAGAATTCATATCATTTGTAGAGAAGAATTTTGTTAATTGTGCAAACTGAAGGATGGTTCATTTGCATCAAACTCAATAAGCTGGCAAGAAAGCTCACCAACCTTGCCAGATATAAGGGGCTACTAGGACAGTAAGAAGAATTGGTTTAAGAAACCATTTATTTGATGAAATTGGAGGAACCCCAACTTCATAAATCAATTCCCAAATTGCAGGAAAAAATATTACCTTTTAAATGCCCCTAATTGTTATTCATTATTCTAGGCCCTCTAAACCTCACTAGAGTGGTTTATTGATGATGTAGTCTTCAAAGAACATTATTCAGGCAACGGAAAGAAAAAAAATAAAAGAGTACTGCACCAGAATAATGAATTACAGTGGATAACATCAAGAAGTTTTAGTTTGTTTGCTTTAGGCTAATTTAACAAATAGAATGATTTCTTTTTTCCCCTCTCCCTTTTTTTTTTTTTAAGTAAGGTGGAAAGAAACAAAATTGTTTGAAGAAAAAGGGGCCTGTGTATTCCAGGCAGAACTATTACAACTAATTCCCGTGGGTTAACCCTAGTAAAACCTAATCCTGCTAATGATTAAAAAGGTCTCTTTAATCTGTATAGAACAGACCAAGGTTCTTTTGACATGGGAGTTCTGACAGAAGATTCTATGTTGCTGTATTTTTTTTTTCTGGGGGCCTAACATATAAAGCATGAATTCATGATTCCACTGAAGTCAATGGGAGTTGACTTTAATAGGGTCAGAAATGAGATTTCATCCAAGGACTCTAAACTGCAGTTTATCTGTAGTGAGTTCCGCGTGCAGAACCATGCCCCTTTTAGCGAGGCACATAAGCATATGCCCAACTTCAAGCATGTAAGTAGTATAGGGTGACCAGATAGAAAGTGTGAAAAAACAGAACAGGGGCTGGGGGCAAGAGGGTGTAATAGGTGCCTACATAAGAAAAAGCCCCAAATGTCTGGACTGTCCCTATAAAATCGGGACATCTGGGTCACCCTAAAGTAGTACCATTCATTTCAGTGGGACTACTCCCTGAGTGAAATCCTGGATCCATTAAAGTCAATGGCAAAACTTCCAATCTAAAGGCAAGAAAGTTACAATTTGGAACAAGATGAGTTATTTATAGCTCATTCCTTCACAGAATAGAAGGGAAAGACGTGTGCTAGGCAAATATTAATCAAGAAGCCATACCTGGCATAACAGGTACGATGAAGGAAGAAACAAAGTTGGGGTGGAGAAGACAAAGGGATTGGTCTAGAGCAGGAGTAGGCAACTTATGGCACGCGTGCTGAAGGCGGCACACGAGCTGATTTTCAATGGCACTCACACTGCCCAGGTCCTGGCCATTGGTCCGGGGGGCTCTGCATTTTAATTTAATTTTAAATGAAGCTTCTTAAACATTTTAAAAACCCTATTTACTTTACATACAACAATAGTTTAGTTATATATTATAGACTTATGGAAAGAGACCTTCTAAAAACATTAAAATGTATGACTGGCACGCAAAACCTTAAATTAGAGTGAATAAATGAAGACTCGGCACACCACTTCTGAAAGGTTGCTGACCCCTGGTCTAGAGAAAAGTTGTGTGAAGCATATATGGGTTGGAGAAGAGAGGAGGATAGAAATGTAAAGAAACAAGGTCTGAAATTGGGTTGTGTTTGTTTTGTTTGTATTACAATATTGTCTTGGACCTCATTGTGCTACGGCTGTACATATACATATTAAGAGACAGTCCCCATCCTGAAGAACTTATAATCTAAATAGGCAAAAAGGGTGGGAGGAAAACACTATTGTTGTCTCTGTTTTACAGAGTGGGAACCAAGATACAGAAGAAGCCCTTGGCACAGCCAGGAACTGATCCCAGGCCTCTGAGTCCCAGTCCCATGCCTTAACCAGAAGTCCATCCTTCTTCTTGAAAGAAAGAACAAGAATGGGTTGTTTCCTTTCATTTGGAGGATACTGCAGTGGGAGAGGAAAGGAGGGCGCAGAGAGGGAATGTGTTCTTGAACAGATTGTGAATGTTTTTGTTTAAGCTTGTCAGGACTAAGGCTTGGACAGTCATGCCTATTGGTCAGGTCTGGTGTCAGAGTCCAGGGGCAAGGGGCCTATATCAAGGATCAGAACCGGGGTCATAGTCTAAGAGCAGTAGCCTGAGTTCAGGGCTGGGATCAGGGTCCTAGTACTGATGCCAGGGGTCAGGAAGAGAGACAATGTTCAAGAGGCAAAGCCAGGGTGCATAGCCAGAGTCAGAGTTCAAGCACCAAAGCTTGGGGTCAAAGTCAAAGTTGAAGTATCAAAGCCAGGGAACAGGGGCAGTATCAGAATCCAAGTTCAAGGGCAGAAGCTGAGGGTCTGAGCCAGGGTCAGGAGGCCAAAGGTCAAGTCAAGATGCAGGTTCAACACTTTCGCTAGCAAAGAAGATGACCTCATTGCATAGACACATCCCGGAATGTCTCCTGGACCAATCAGGGACCACAAGGGAAGCAATCAGTCCAGCTTTCTAAGTTGGTACTTCCAGTGGTGTTTATCTCCACAGGGTCTATGTAGTAATGCATGTAGGCCTACCATGGCTGCCCATGCAGAGACACTGGCTGTCCAGCAGTCCAGGTTCCAGTCCTGTCCCTGACAGACCTTACAAAGCTACTAAGAACCACAGTTTTTCACCAAACACTTTCAAACATGAGTGTGCAACACACTGGAACTTGAAGATATTGGCCTGCTTGGAAATGGAGCTTATTGAGTTTGTATTCACCCTGCATTTAGGTACTTCTGAGTCATCAAGCAGATGATCCTTCTGTCTTAAAGTGAGTGTGACAAACAGTACATTAAAGGACAGATGTCAGAAGAAAGTGAAATGCACTTTCTCTATGGGAAAATCTAAAGCAGTAGCATTGTCAATATAATATAACAACGACCTGCCTCTCTTCTGTATGTATGCATTAATGGGTGGCTGGGGCTAACTATGGGCCACAAATAATGAAAACTGTTCTAAAGATGGTAATATTTGGAATGGAAAAAAAGTCTAACTTTTTGAAAGTAGTTGCCTGTGTGTTTTTCTGTGTGGTTGACTACTGCATAGGGCAATTGGTCTTTTAGAATAAATGCAATTACCCTTATTTGTACACTCAGGGACCTTCATCATATTACATCACTGCAATTATACAATAACGTAGGTCTTTGTCTTCCATTAAGAAAATACCTTTTGGAAATGGCCAACATACAGCATAGCATATGCAAAAGACAGACGCACGATGAGACAGGCAAGGACTGTACATGCAATCCCATCCATTACTTAACTTGTATACATAAACTTTCTGCACCTACATTATTTCTTTTAATACATTGTAATTTCTCAATGTAATTATTCATTAATTACACTGTATTTTTGCATAAAGACCGGGATCTGATTTTTCCTTTTTCTGACATCCGTGTTAATCAGGAGTAACTCCAGCAAAGTCAGTGGGACTACACTGGTGTAAAACTGGCATGAGTGGAAGGAGAATTAGGCCCCTATCTACAACCTATTAATTCCATATCAAGAGCATCTATATACATCGATGACATAAGACTATTATAATTGTTATTTACACACCATTGTAAATGTACATGACGTTAGGCCTGATTGAAAGTCTTTCAGTGACTTCAGTAGGCTTTAGATCAGGTCCATTTAGAAAACATATTTGCCCTGAAAAACTGTTATTCTAACTGAGACCAACACAATACATGGCATAACAGTCTGGGCTGAAGAACCTGAAGGACACCTTCAGTGGAGATTTTGGCTATATATATTAAAGACCGGCTTGAAGGAAGAGAGAGAAATTCTAGGTGCATGAGGCATGAAAGGCTGGTCCAGGTATAGGTGATGGCCAGAAAAATAGTGTGAAGCCAAGAAGAGGAGACAAATTTCACTAGCAGGTGGGAATGGGAAGAATATATAGAGGGAATGGGGAAGTAGAAGGAGATGAGAGAAAATATGTAGGTAGTAATAGACTTATGGATAGCTCTTCAGGAGCTGGAACAGTATGTGGAATTTAAGAGGAAGGGATTCTAAATTCATCTTTATGTGACTTAGGAAACCAAAAGAAACCAAGACTGTAGAAAAGGAAGTTAATTATAATTAAAACAAAGAAAAGGAGAAAGTTCCCAGGCTATTTGATATCTCTTTCCCCACTAAAGGATCAAAGGTTTACAAATTGGTCATTTCGTCATCAATTTATATATCAAATGGTCACTAAGGAGGGATCACACAACTGACACCAAGACTTAGCTAGTTTCAATATGGGGTGACTCCCAATATAAAAATGGCTTTGTGCAAACCTAGGGCCAGATTGTAGCCCATCTAACAGGTGCATGTGGGGCTAAAAGGAGATAAAAGGTGCCATTCCGGAGACTGGAGTGATCTTTGTACGAGTTGACAAATAACCAATTTTGAATAGCAATGTGCCCACACCAAAACCTGAGGTACAACCACCCGTACGTCTTCAAAGTGCCTGGAATCAGGATCTTGACTGTGTCTCCTGCGTGCCTCTCTGATTTGACACGACGTAGTCGCTGATGGTAATTTCAAAGAAAGTTTTTATCTTAATTGGCTACATTTTAATAAACTATAAGCTGGGCTGAGAACATTAGGTTTCATTTGAAATCAGACATTTCAGAACAGCTTAGGGTGACCAGATGTCCCAATTTTATAGAGACAGTCCTGATTTTTGGATCTTTTTCTTATATAGGCTCCTATTACCCGCCCACCCCCTGTCCCGATTTTTCACATTTGCCGTCTGGTCATCCTAGAACAGCTCCAGTTATAGTCACAAAACTTGAAACGTATTCAGCCCCCCAAAAGTAACTTTAATATCAATCAGCCCTTTTAAATACCAACACATTTTCTTATACCCGCATTATGGGGTTATGCTATCTCACACTAATTCATGTGAGACCAAGGGAGATTTTGTGAGAGTTAATACAAAAGGGGAGAAGGTGGGGGGAGTGGGAGTTTCCATTAATTCTCGTATTTGTTCTTCTGCTTTCTGTGCAGCAATCTAAACAGAACGAATTCTGATGTTCCAGGGTGTGTTGTCTGCCTCTAAGTGCGAACAAAACAAAAGCAGCATTAAACTGAACTATGTGGTCATCCACACACCATACTGGTTTGGATGACTCTCTGTCTATGTGGCTTTTTGTGTAAGTGCTTATATCAATGGCCTCCTTGTTGTCTGTTGAGCCCCATGGGGTTACATGAGTACTATCTCAATTCAATAGCCTCTCTCTCAACCATTGTCTTTTAATATAGGTTTATAGTCCTCAAGGATATATGCTGCATAACAATTAGTCATAATGTCCAGCAGTTACTGAGGCTTATTTGCAACACAGAGTTTGTTGCCCTTTGTAAGGCTGACAAAGAGATCCTTGTTGAGAGCTGTATACAAAAGCCAAACACAATGTCTGAATTTCTCTTTAATACAAAGAATGAAAATAATAGCGGGTGAGTCAACGGCTATGTTAGTGACCAAATTGTAGAGCCTCGTCTCCCTCCTACCCTGATCTCCCATTCACGGCTTTCTCATATTAATGTATCTGACCTAATTTTAAAGAAATATCTAGCAAAGAAGAAAAGCAGATCAAGTTCATGCATTGCATAGTATGTTCACCTCGTCTTTCTGCTATACTGTAGCTGAGAAGAATTGAACTGGAAGGAATTATGTTCTATATCCTACGCAGGAGGTCCTGGCATTTCTCAAGTTCAAAACCACATGGCAAGTCCTCTTTCCTTTGCTTAACACATTTTGACTTAAGAAAAAAATAAAAAAAGCACTTGCAACAGCATCACTTGTTACACACGCTCTGACGTGACAAAATAAAGTTCACTTTTGTAATGAAAAGCATTCTCTCTTTCAGCAGAGACTCAGGCTATTCTGCTCCATAGAGTGCTCAGTTAACTCCATACGTCAGCCAGCACACACATCGCAGATACTGCCAGAGGATTTCACAGGCACACAAGGAAGTAACCCATTGTACACTAACGGTCACCCAGTAAAAGAGATCAGAATTACCCTAGGAGATATAAGGGTCATTAGGACATTGCTGCAGCACCATGGACAAAATAATAATTAGAGAAATGACAGTTCTTTAGAGCTAATGCTGTTCCTTTTACACAACCTAGTGTTCTCCTTTACTTCAATCGTGAGTAAGGTGAGCGGGATTTGGCTCTTTGTTATTTTCCAGATTTAAATTGTATCTGTGAAAATTGCTGTCTGGCCCTGGAGAGCAAAGTACAATGTGATTGAGAAAAGGGAACAATCAAATATCAGGATTTGTATAGTCTGTTTACCCATTGAAAATAACACTCCTTTATTTAAACTGTTCGGACAATATATTACAGTATCATGGAAGAAGGTGTGGGACAGGACCCAACATAGAACAAACACTGAATCTACCTCCAGCCCCCAGGGAACGTTCATGTCTGGATCCAAACTTTGTAAAATCAGGATTGTTTGTGTCAAATGCAGAGGTGAAAGTGGGCAGATGCAATGTGGGCAGCACTGAAGGGCTGGCTGGAGGAGGCTGACCGCCACCCCGCTCCCTTCTGCCCGAGCCCCTGCCCCTTCCAGCTAAGGCCCTGCCCCTTCCAGGGGCCCACAACCAAGTCCCCATACCGGTAAGACTTTTACGTTACTTTCATCCCTGGTTCAATGGGCAGACCTGAGACACAAAATCACAACACCTCTGAAATGTGCGCAAGTCCAATTTCCAATGCAAACTTCACAACTTAGGGTCTGCCTCTAATGCAGGGTTTCTCAAACTGGGGTCGCCGCTTGTGTAGGGAAAGCCCCTGGTGGGCGGGGCTGGTTTGTTTACCTGTCCCTACACAAGCAGCGACCCCAGTTTGAGAAACTCTGCTCTAAAGGGCCAAAAAGAATTTGAAATGAGAGTCTAAAAAAAAAAAAATCAAAGCAAACCAAAACCCCACCACACTTCCTAAAGTTAAAAGCTTCTGATTTCTGCAGAGGAACCAGATGAATTAGCAATAAGCAGCCACTTCTACCCTGGTGGAAAAGGAGATGGAAGGTACCAACTTGCTTTTGGGAAACAAAGTTAAACTTCATCTGTTCACAGTCATTAATATCGGGAATCATCTGCGACCAATGGATTTCAAAATTAAAAATTGCAGGCTTTAAAAACAAGTGTACTTTGTTTATCTGCTGGCACAATACGCTGACAACTGCCTCATCCGGAAGCATTGGGTTTGGGCTGAGCATGGCCAGCTTATTCAGAAGAAAGTGAGCTGAAATATCATCGCCAGCTTTGATCCTGATTTCCTTTCGCTGAAGGCAAACAAAATAGAGCTTTACATTGTAACTCTGGCACTGGAACCCTTAAAAGACTTAGCCTGGAGGCTGGAACATCATACTGTAAAAAAAGGAGATAGTAAAAATGACCTCTAGCCCTTTTCCTCCATCCCAGCAGCAGGATCCCACCAGCATCCTTTTTTGGTAATGTCCAGCTTGTTGCAGGATCAGGCCCTTCTAGTCAATAACTTACCTGGCTGGCTATTGTTGGCATTTCTTGCCCTGGTGGAAGGGGTCAGGATTCATCAGCTTTGAGTGGAAACATTATGGGAAAAAAGCAGACATGGGGGTGGAGCTTCCCTACCAAAAGGGAAGTAGGATGAGGGAGGACTGGCTCCGGCATAGAGTCTCAGCCCTATCTCCCAGTGATTAGTAACACTTTCTTCCATGGAACAGCATCCCCCCATGCCGCCAAAAGCCCACAGAAAATTGTCCAGTCTCTGAGATGTTAAAGATGTATTTCTTCCTCACCAGCTCACTCTAGAAATACTCATAGGGAGAATGTATATGAGCTTTGTAGAATCACAGTAGAGAAATGAGAGGGTTTGGATTGCATTCTAAAGTACCAACATACCACTTTAGTATCAAAACTGATTTTACTTCAAGTTAGTCTCACACAGTCTCTGACTCTTTGTGCTAAAATAAAATATTGCCTGGATGGAAAAAACATTTATTTTTCAGTGAATTCAAACTGATCAATAAGAGGGGCTTATCAGTTCAGAATACAATCTCTCTCTCTCCGTGTATTTCAGAGGAATGCAACATTTTATTTGAAACTAGCCTTTGAGGGCTAAAAGCATTCTTTTAGCACTTTAATAGTAACACCATCTATTAGTTTTTTAGACCGGGAAAGATTTCACAGAGAATTGTGAATTGTGGTTTCCTACAAGCCATGTGCTATAGAACCCTTACTCTGAAAACTCCTAACAAATTGCTTACTTCTTAGACATTCATCACCTAGATCTAGATCAGATGCAGAAACTCACATATTGTTTTCACCTGCCAGCCTTCTGTATTTAAAATTCATCCGAAAAAAAAAGCAGCACAGCAATAGGCAATGAGACATGTGTGTATATATAATATGAATGTGGTGGTCTTTGATCACAAGTTTCTGATCTATTTTTTTCTGTAACAAGTATTAGAAGAACAAATGCTTGTATTTCAGTGTCATTTTAGACAAAGGATTTGCCTTTAACAATGTTATAAAGATTTTATTTGTAAATTATGCGTTCGATTCTGATATCCAAGCATGATAGCATTAAAAATTTAATTGATAGTAGTAGTAAATACTCATCATGACATATAAATCAAGGAGAAAAAGGAGATCTAACATATATATATATATACACACACACACACACACAAGGATCAAGTAGTAAATTGGTGTATGATTCAGCAAAATATAAATGGCCTTCGTTAGATTTAATAGCACGGGAAGATGTACAGTTAACCCCATGCAGTTGGTATAAATCAGGTATAATTCATATGAAGCCCATGGAGATACACAAAAGTGTCCACAAATATGCAACTGAAAGACACTGATATAAAGTTAGACCTTGGCAGCCATGCAGAGACCTAGTGCATTTATTTTGTGTGGATGACTTAAGCAGGAGTGGGTTGGGATGTTCCCCACAACCGCAGAGCCCCCAGGCAGCTACTCCGAAATCTTTATGACAGCCTTAAGGCAGGGGTTAAGTGCCCATCAGTGCCCTGCCCCCAGAAGGATTTTGGCCAGTGGCTCCATGTATTTTGTGGATTCATTACCTGCCCATAACCCCTCTGGGAAGACCATTCTGGAGCCTTTTTGCTGTGGCACAGGGTTGTTCGGGAACCCTTTCTGTGTGGCCTCCTTGCGATTACACTGAAACAGATCTTTTGGGCTTTCTATCACTACATTAGGGAGGGAAGGATCAGACTTTCCCCCAGGGAAATGAAATAGGCCATTAAAATACATTACATATTTCAGTGATTAAAATAAAATACAGATGCAAACAGCAATGCAAAATGTTACACAACCCAACTCTCAATGCTGGACAAAGTTCAAAGCATTCTGCTGCACTTCTCTTCCTTCCAACTTTTTTTTTCTTTTTTGCTCCCCAGCATCTTGATTTCTCCCAGTCCCAATTATATTGCATTTTGCATTTCTTTTTTGCCTTTTACACTGCTGTTTTGGACACAGCCCTTCATACACGCGCTAGTTAAATATGCATGACTTGCTTTTTCCTAGCACCATGATATTTTCAAGACGGCAGCACACAGGCAAATGGGGAGACTAAGAACCAGGTATTTGTTTGGGTGGAGGCACTCAACTTAAAAAGCACAGGAATCTCCTGAAAGTTAAGAAGGTACTTAGCCTATTTTCAACTAGCAGATCAGTCTGTTGCAACCCCCTGGCAAGCTTTCACAGTCTGAATAAGAGTGAATACATTTTTCTTTCCCTAGTTCACATAAACACTCCTATATGCAGCTGTAAATTTGTTAGTAACAGACCACTGTTTAAAGTCAGTTTAAGGCAGAATCATAATATTCTCTGCTGTTTTACCCCCAAACAAGGGCCAGATCCTCAGAGAGTGTAAATCAGAGCCGTAGCATGGACTTTAATGGAGTGAGGGTAATTTATCTGACCCTCAAACCCTTTATTTTCTGCTATGAAATCCGGTTTCACTCATATATTTATAGCCTCTGAAACAGACTAAAGTCACCGTCAACTAAGCCACAGGATTATCTGTCATAGGAGAACTAGCATTTTGGTGACTATAAGCATATGGATTTAGGAAGTAGGAAATACGTTCTACACACTGAATGGGGGAATATTGCTTGGCTTCTTATTCCTATCGCTACTCGCTGATGTACACAATTAGTGAGAGGCACATCCCTATTCTCCAGCTGTTTCTTCATTTTCTCCTACAATGCCAGGTTCCTGCTTACTCTGTTCACAAGTTCTTTTAAGTTACCTCCCTGGATTAAGTCTTGAGCTCCTTAAATTAATATCCTCCCTAATAATCCCCAAGAAAACTGTGCTACTGGTGAGCCACATGTTTCTTGTACGTTAACTTTTAATATTAAAACCTGGTGTAACCCGATGCAATCCCATTGAAGTCAATAGAGCTGCAGCCACTAACCCTGGGTCTAAACTTGGGCCTCATTCTGTGTTACTGCGATAGTGTCTGTGAGATTTATGGCTGTTTTGTTCTGTAAATCCATGTATACCTGCTTATGAAAGAGCCTTACAGACAGAGCTTACTGGCTGGGTGGTTACACATTACCCTGGATCAATGCAACTGGCTTTGCATCTGTTGAAACAAGTCAGTCATCTGTTACAACAAGTGTCTCCAGCAGCCTCGCTTTGTAGCTTTCTCCAGATGCATCCAATGTGGCTTTCGTACTCTATTTAAATCCTGCAGGAAAGGGGCAAGCAAACAAGAATGTCCTTTATGGGCTGAACAAAACCTCAAGTGGCCCTGTGAGTAGGGGACACTGGGAAGCTGACACAAGCCTGAGATTTTCCTCTTCACTGACCCCACACCCTCTTTGCCTTTTGATGAAAACAAGTTACATCAAGGATCCAGTCTCACTTGCACCGAAAGTCAAGCCAAGTTTTGCCCTCGACTTGACTGGAAGCAGGATCTGGCCCCATTCATGACTGTGATGATGCTTTTTAATCCAGAAAATACATCCTTTACATTAAAGACATCTGAGCTGTCTGGTCAAGAGGACCCATCTCTCTGTTCCTCTGTTCTGTGCAATGTCTCTCACACAGCTGCACCACTAAAAGGCCTGAGATTTTGAGGGAAGCTCTGAGGGCCTGAGGAATCTCCCCAAAGCCAGAGAAATAGAGGAGCACGGCTTTATCTTTCATGTATTGAGAGTAAGTAGGCATTTCCTTTATGAAGTTAATAGTGTTAGGTAAAAAGCAAGTCCTTACTCACCTCTCCAGCACCCGAGTTTGTGCGGAGTTGGTATGGGGCTCACAAATCTGTCAGAGACCAGACAACAACAATTTGATCATCGGGCTCCACCCATCCCTTAGCTTAAAAAAAAAAGTAATGTAGTGGCAAGTTTATTAGGGTGAGGCATCAATGTTTATACACAGAAGTAAACAAAGTGATTAACAGGATCATAATGTCATGCATAAATCAATCTACAGGATAAAACAGGTTAAAATGTAAATTAGAAAAGACAAAGGAGGAGATGGCTACTTATTGGGAGGGGGGGGTGTCATGAGTAGTTCGCAGGTCAGAGCTTTGATTAAAAGTTTCAGATAGAGACATCAAGTCTGGGTTAAGTTTAAACTCATGAAAAGTTCAGACTCAACAATAGCGTTGGTGTTATATATTTAAGGTCCTAGAATGAAATATTAAAGCTGGAGTACAGAATAGCACCATGCTGTTGCTTCTAGACTTTAAGCAGACTTTAAATGGTGTTTATTTCTGAGCTGTGAATCAGAAGCTAAAGTTTCTGTATGGAGGAGCAGATCTTCCATTGACTTCAATGGAGCTATGACAAGTTACACCAGCATAGGATCCAGGGGCGGCTCTAGACATTTTGCCGCCCCAAGCACGGCAGGCAGGTTGCCTTCGGCGGCTTGCCTGCACAGGGTCCGCTGGTCCCGCGGCTTCAGAGGACTTCCCACAGGCGTGCCTGCGGGAGGTCCTCCGAAGCCTTGGGACCAGCAGACCCTCTGCAGGCACACTTGCGGGAGGTCCTCCGAAGCCGCGGGACCAGCGGACCCTCTGCAGGCAAGCTGCCGAAAGCAGCCTGGCAGAGCGCCCCCCGCGGCTTGCCGCTCCAAGCACGCGCTTGGCGTGCTGAGGCCTGGATAGGATCTACCCTGCAGTGTTCACATAGGTGACTGTCCTGAGGGTACCAGAAAGCCATTGTTTCTTTTTCTTTGAGCCTGGAAATAGCAGAAGATTCCTACACCCTCCTTCCTTGGCATGTAGCTTGTGTGATTTTCATTTTTTATTTATATGATTTTAAATGAAAAGCCTTTAGTGCTCAAAAACGGCCCTGGATTCATAACCACCAAGGCCATGGATGTGGTCTTTTAGTTCCAGCAGTAGAAAGGAAGGCATCTTGTTTCACAAGGAGGCTGTATCCTGCCTGCTTCTCTTGCAGTTGCCCTGGTGCCACAGGTCTGCTGCTGCCTGTATATATATATGCTGCCCACCTCTCTTGGGGGAGCACTCTTCACAAGTGTTTTTGAGGGGCAGCCACATTCCCGTGATCCCAGTGGGCGTTTTGAGTACAACATTGCATGGCCTGGTGCTCATCCACTGTACCAGGAGGATGTTTGCAAGATGGAAGCCTTTATCTTTCATGCTAGCCGACGCAGCTCTATTCAGTCCCATTCTAATATTGTCTAAAGAGCCGTTTGTGTTTTGTTTTAACAGCATTTAAAAGAGAACTGGGTAAATTCATGGAGGTTAAGTCCATTAATGGCTATTAGCCAGGATAGGTAAGGAATGGTGTCCCTAGACTCTGTTTGTCAAAGGGTGGAGATGGATGGCAAGAGAGAGATCACTTGATCATTACCTGTTAGGTTCACTCCCTCTGGGGCACCTGGCATTGGCCACTGTTGGTAGACAGGATACTGGGCTGGATGGACCTTTGGTCTGACCCAGTACAGCCGTTCTTATGTTGTTTGGTTGTTCGGTAAGGAGAGGGCAAAAGAATAAAAGGGAGAGGAAGAAAGAATTTGAAAACAGATAAACATCTAAAGTTTTCACCAAAACACATGGTTTAACTTAAGGAAAAGTGATATTGCAATCGCTTTAAAACATGTATTTCACTTTTCCCCTATAAGGAGAGTGGGGGGAAACCTCAAAGAAATAGACAGAGATATCAAGTGAGAAAGCAGAAAAATATTGAAATAATCATGGTTTGGTTCAGTTTCTGGAGAGAGCTTC
Organism: Mauremys reevesii; assembly: GCF_016161935.1. Taxonomy (NCBI): domain Eukaryota; kingdom Metazoa; phylum Chordata; order Testudines; family Geoemydidae; genus Mauremys; species Mauremys reevesii. The sequence continues at coordinate 33,068,308 of NC_052638.1, forward strand.
TGGCACTTAGTGGGGGCATAAATTGAGAGCCCTAGCCTCACACATGATATGCGGTTTAACACACAAACTCCTGTTCCTGGGGAGAGCCTTCACAATCCAAGCAACGAGAAATACATTAATAAATGTCCTTGAGTCATCGAAAGGGGGATGCTTGCAGATAAAGGCTTTCTTTCTAGCGTCTCCAGTTTTTAACTTAGAAAAAGAAGCATGAGCAATACTCAAGGGTCTTTAAACCAAAAGGACAAGCAGTCACCCACCCCTCATGTAAACATGAGAGCCCTGTATTATAAGTGCCATCCCCAACCACCATTCAACAGTAACACAGGCTTGCAACAGAAGCACTTTCTTGTGGATGTTTGATAGGCAGAAATAAAGTAGATCCAGATAACTCATCCTACATAAGAACAGCCCTTATGCCAGTGCCACCTGTCCCTTTTTTAAAGAAACTTTTTCCATTTTGACAGGGTGCGCTAGTACTTCCAGGATATTAAACACATTCCTGAAATACGTTCAGGGCTGCTGCAATGTGACAATGGGAGAATAAAGTCATGATATCCTAATACCATAATTGCATCTGGAAGGACAAACTTGGCAACCTGGATCTGTCCAATCATGTCATTATAAGAAAGACCCAGATGCACACCTTGTACTCTATTCACAGTCATTACTTTTTATTGTCTCCTTTTCTTTAGCTTGCACTTTAATTTAGGATTGGTTGCGCTCTACTGCGGATTTGACTGAAGCTGCTGCAAAATGCTGAAACTTGCAAATTACAAGTGTGATGTGGTGATATTTAACCAGATTAATATGTTCAAGACACAGCAAAGTCAAACTCCAGGTGAAAATTATGCCGTTCTAGGGGGGCTGATTTAAGAAGATCAAAACAAAAAAAAATGTTTGGGAGTCTGAAATACTGATTTAGAACCCACAGAGACCTGCCACTGCTATTGTGAGCTTGCCATGTATCCTATGGTACAGCCGGGCTGTAAATTTGTGAGAGGTTGTTTTACCTCATTTGATATCTACCTCATCAAATGTGAATCATGAAACCACATAAACTGCAACAATGCTGTCCTCCTACTGACTTCACGGAACATAAACAATAACAACATAAATACGACTTACCAAAGTCTTAAGTAAAGCACTTAAAGGAAATCTATATTTTTATATAAACCATAGCTGTTTACTGTGGTATGATTTTTCTGTTTAACTCTGGATAGCTGGAAACTGTCTCACTACCAGAGCAAAGCATATTCCTTGTGTACTGCAAATTAAAGCCAAAGATGCTATATTTTGTTTTATCTCCTGGCTTTAGTGCTCCCATAACCTCAGCAATAAGATCGTACACATTACAGACTATAGTATGATGCATGTTTGATCGCTTTTTGAATGAAAATAAGGTACCAGCTCTTCTCTTTGTGCAAAGTGTCAAGAAAAGACGGTTTCTAACAACCATATTGATGCTGAGGGAAGAAGAATTCAGATGAGTTCTTATTTGTAGGAATTTCCAGGCCTCTCTATTCAGACTCATCAGCCTTAGGCCTGGTCTACACTGGGGGGAGGAGGGGTTGAACTAAGGTACGCAAGTTCAGCTACGCGAATAGCGTAGCTGAACTCGAACTACCTTAGTTCGAACTACTCACCCGTCCAGACGCCATGGGATCGAAGTCCGCGGCTCCCCAGTCGACTCCGCCACCGCCGTTCGCAGTGGTGGAGTTCCAGAGTCGATGGGAGCGCGTTCGGAGTTCGATATATCACATCTAGATGAGACGCAATATATCGAACTCCGAGAAGTCAAACGCTACCCGCCGACCCGGGCGGGTAGTATAGACGTACCCTTATTGGATACTGGTTCTTAACCTTAGTTGATACATAGTATCCTTCGATGAAACTGGATACTAACTCAGGCAAGTCTCATAGTTCTAGCTGTTGATTGTTAACCACAATATTTAAAGTTGTGTTATCTGAACTATAATGAAAACCTAGCCTGGAAAAACTCAGACACTAAAATCAATGCTGAAACCATGTTAAAATTCTTAAGACAAAAGACAGAGGTAAGCCTGGCAAATTGTCCATAAAATACCCCACTGTGCCTAGCTATTGCCTCTTCCAAAGGAAGTTCCTGGTACAGTCCACAAGCAGCATGCTGCAAGATCTGCACACTACAGCATTTGGCCACTTCTCCAGCTATCGTCAGTTAAAACAACGCATTCTACATTATTTTAGTACATTTTCTTGTGCCTAAATGCCCTGTGTTGTAATGAATTTGGTCTTTGAATGATGACATGCAAAAAAATGGTACTGACAAGAATCGACTGGCTTGAAGGCGACACTTTAGGAAAATGTATATAGTTTCTCTGAGTGGAAGGATGGTCTTGTGTTTAAAGTACTAAACTAAGACTCAGGAAAAATCTGGGTTCCCTTCTTAGTTCTGGCTCAGGCTTGCTATGTGGGCTTGGGCAAATCACTTAATCTCATTGTACCTCTGTTCTCCCTCTCTAAAGTGGGGATAATAATACTTCCTTTCCCCCACCTTTTTCTCTATTTAGATTAATGATTCCCAGCTTTTTGGGGCTCAGGACCCATTTGTAAGCCTTGATGACTTGCTGTGACCCAGTAAATAGCTAAATTGCTGACAACAGTTCATGTCCTGTGGGGCTGGCTGAGCGTGGCTCTCCACTATGGGCATTACAACCTGTCGGAATGTGTCCAAGGGTCATGTGAGAGGTCTGGAGGAGGTGTTGGTTCCTGCCCCAAGAGGATGGGAGGCCCTAGGCAGGCAGCTCCGGTCCTGTGGGGTTGGCTGGGCTCAGCTCCCTACTCTGGGCATTGTGATCTGGGGTATGAGGTCATAGTTCCACTCAGGTTAGCTCATGATGGGGGGCTGGCCAGGCCAAATTTGAGTGATTGGTGTGGCAACTTGACATGAGGTTGCAGTGCCACTCACTCAAATTTGGTCTAGCGCTCCCCCCCAACAAATCATCATGACAGACAGGTGGCTGGGCCAAACCTGAGTGGTGCTGTGGGAGTGGAGACAGAAGCCGCAGGGCAGGCTCTGCAAATCCCCCATCCCAGGCCTCTCACCACCACCTTGTGAGCAAGAGCTATCTACCCCTTCTCAGGGCTTCCCATGCCCTTCAGGGGCAGGATGCGACCCATACCCCTGGGTCTCCCATGATACTGTTCTTGCAATCCAATTTTGGGTTGCAACCTATGCGTTGGAAAACTCTGATTTAGATGTAAACTGTGCAGGGCAGAAACTGTCTCTTGCTATATATTTGTATAGTGCCAACTTTAATTTAATCTCAGTTGTGGCCTCAAAGTACTACTGCAATACAAATGATTAACTATTATTAGGCTGATAGAAGTCAGAGGCATTAGAATCTAAGAATAGAAAAAACATGAATGTAAATGCTTTGGCTTTTTAGCGTGTAAGCTTTTGGGGTCGGGGCCTGCAATGCTGATTTACAACTGCTCAAGATCTAGGTCTAACTTTGCAAAATAATCTGACAAATGTACCAGCCCAGGAACAAAATTCTGCTTGCCAACGTTTACAAGGCTGATGATGAAAAGTAGCTTCTTTAACTGCACCGAGCAAGAAAGTGAGTGGAATTTTACAGGGCTGGTTTATAGGTGATTCAGGGTGAAACTTAATGCCAAAACATTCAGATATTTTGAGGTGTGAGATCTGAACCATCTGCACTGAATAAAGAGGTTTCCTGAATGAGAAGATCAGTGTCACCACATATGTTAGATTAGGCTCCTGAAAATGATCTGTGCTGCTAACTGATAAAGAAGAGTTATCTCTACATCGGCATTGAACTGATGGTATCTCTGTGTCACCAAGTGCTGCAATGTTGACTGAGATGCCAACCACAAGTCTAACATTTTAAGTGAGTGCTAAGGAAAATATTTCGTGTGTGTGTGTGTGTGTGTGTGTGTGTGTGTGTGTGTGTGTGTGTGTGTGTGTGAGAGAGAGAGAGAGTGTGTACTCAAAATGAATTCTCAGAAAAATTAAAATCAAATACATGGCATCTGCAGAGGGCAAACCAAGATTGTTTGGAATTGCTATTTCTAGCAATTCTTTTTCTATTTATCACAAACTACAGTCGCAAGGAAAACACTTAACTATGACACCTTCTAATAATTTGGTATCCAAACTGCTAGAAGTGCTCTCATTGGTGCCAGAGATACTTTTTCTACACTGGACTTTCATCGGTAAAAATTTTGTTTTTCAGGAGTGTGAAAAAAAAATCCCTCTCCCCCACAAACAACAAACGTTTTCCCGATGAAAAGCACCGGTGTGAACAGCACTTTGTCGGCGGGAGAGCTTTCCTGCCGACAAAGCTACCACCACAACAGCGCCACCACCACAACCTGCACACCTTTTAGTGGCACGGCTGTTGTGGCACGGCTGCGTCGCTAAAAGGTGCGTAGTGTAGACATAACCTAAAAATGAACCAGCTTGGAAAGACCTATGATACTTTAGGACAAGGAACCTAATCCTGAAAATATGCAGGATTGAGAATAGGCCCTGCAACTGTGAGTAGTCCCATTCAAAACATGGTCAAAAGAACTATGCTCAGTAGTAAGTGTTTTCAGTGTCAGACACAGTGTTTGCACCATGTGATGAGAATGAGTTACATCAGCTATAAGGTCTAGGATGCCTTTACAATTGAATCATCATAGTTGATTGCTATTATTGTTGAAAACAATACTGACATTCAGAGCACAGAATTTTCCATCAATAGGGGTTTGGTGAACCTCCTTTTGCCCCAGCACAGTTAAATGCATTTTGGTCTTGTAGTGCAAAGGAAATCATACTAAGGGTATGGCTACACTTACAAATCTGTAGCACTGGTAGTTGCCGCGCTGGTCGTCCAGCTGTGCACAGCTACCAGCGCTGGTGTGTGGCCACATTTGCAGCGCTGTTGGGAGTGATGCATTATGGGCAGCTATCCCAGCGTTCAAGTGGCAGCAACATGCTTTTCAAAAGAGGGGGGTGGGGTGGGGCGTAGTGTGACAGGGAGCGGGCGAGAGAGAGAGAGTGGATTTTTGGAGCCAACACTGTGTGTTACTTTCCTGCCTTGAAAAATCAGAACATGTTCCTGATCCCTTACCCTTAACTCTTAACTGCAAACAGCCTGCAGCCAACGGACTCCCTCTCTCCCCTCTGCCCCGTTTCTGTCAAGCAAACACTCACTCCCTGCCTGCCTCATTATCTCATTTGATTGTTCACAGATTGATCACAGCAAACAGGAGCTGTGTTTGTAGATAAGCAGCTCTGGTATCAACGGAGCGGGAGCTCCGAGTTAACAACAAAACAAAGAGAGGCTGCATAACAAAACAAAGAGAGTAATTTATAAAAGCATTCTGGGATATCTGCTAATACCCTGGAGGCCAATAACAGTGCTGGTGTGTGGCCACACTTGATGACCAGCACTGCAGCACCAGCGCTGCAATCTTTATTCCCCATGCTGAGCCAGGTGTACGGCCAGCGCTGCAGCCAGGGAGTTGCAGCACTGGATGTGCCCTGCAGGTGTGGACACTTACTAATTGCAGCGCTGGAAAGCCTCCACCAGCGCTGCAACTCGCAAGTGTAGCCATACCCTAAGTTTTAACGGTATTCCTGAATCATGACACCAACCAGCAAAGTCCTTTTCGGGCACTATCATTTTGTAACCAGGTCCAATGCTACGGTAATTTTACAATGTAGAACAGACTATAGTTGAAGGAAATTGTAAACATCTCCATGAAATATACATAGCAAAATCCTCTAAAAAATCTGACACAAAGGTGGCATTTCACTGTTGCTAATGCTGATTCAACATCAATGGAATTAGCAATCTTGGTGGGTCTAGTATCAGCTAGCCACTTACTGCTGCCAGCATTTTAAGCACTGCGCCATCCAATGCAGGTCTAGTTAACACAAGAAGCAACCAGCAACCCATCTACATGTGGGCTTCTAATGTTGCTAACACTACTGAAACTAACCTCTATTAGTCATGATGAAAATGTTTTGAATAATGTCCCAAGTGTAGATATCTCATGTATGAACTGGATGTAGAACAGCACTCAAGCAATGTATGCCAGTGCATGTGATGCTGGCCTGATACTCAAGACAGCTTCTTTTCTTGACCTTGGGAAAGTCACTTCAGCACTCTGGGCCTCAGTTTCCCCATCCGTAAAATGGTAGATAATAATATTGACCCTGTGTAAAGTCCTTTGAGATCTACAGGTGAAATGTGCTATGTAAGAGTGAGTGGCGCTTATTATTAAAGGTAGGCATGTGTGTGCATCATGCCATGTTAGACAAGTGCTTACAACAACAAGACATACTAAAAACCATACTGTGTAAAGGAAAAGCAGCATGGATGAGTTAATGTTGCTAATGGAACCAGAATGTGTTCATTTGATGACATGATGTTATTTTAACTGAGTGCCCTTAAACATGCATCAATATAGGTGCGGAGCGGGAGGTGCATTTGGAGTGTATAAGGATGAATCATTTGAACTGAACTAAAAGTAGGTGTCTCTGTCTATTTGACAATGAGAATACATTTTACACTGTTTCTTTGGATCTGCTATTTTGGGATTTATTTATCTGAACCACTAAATTATCTAATTAGTGGCATATATTGTTGAAACATGAGCTATTGTGAATATTTACTGCACACTTGTTCAGGCATTTATCTGAATAGGTGGCATGCTAGGCCTATGTCATGAGGAATAATGATTCTTCGGAAGAGTTACAGGAAATTATAGAAGAGAAAAAAAGTTTTGCACAGTGGGTTGTAGATTCCAACAACATATATCAATTTTTTCAGAGATAGCGCAATTGCATAGTAATGACAAAAATTTTATTGTAACGAATAAATCAATACTTGCCCTACTGCAATCTCAGATGTTACTTTTATGGGTCTTCCCATGACTATTATATAAAACTGCTCCTGATAGAGTGTGTTAAATGACAACTGTTAAGGGGGGGAAATGGTACGGTCCCAACTCTCTGCACACTGTGCTCTATCTGCTATTAATCACTATCTCGTTGCATGGCGATCCATTTATATCACTGCAACAACAGAGCTGAGTGTTTTACAGTGATGGACTACATTGAACACTGGATGTTTGTTTTTACAATGGAACTGTCATCGAGTGCTCAGCAAAGTGGAAATACAAGGTATTAACAATTAAAAATGAAACCGAAGTGGCAGTAAGTCTAGAAAGAATGTCCCACAAGAGACATATACAGAGAGAGAATCTGAGATTCTAGTGTCATATCTTCTCCATCAGCTAAACTCACCCAGGATAATAAGCAAAACAGTCACAATCTCCCTGGCATTGGATGGGCTTGGCTCTGCTCCGCTCTATTCAATTTCTATTTCTGATATTCACCATAATATCTAAGCATCTTCCAGCTGTATATTAAGCACCATGACTATTATCTTTCTAGATATGCACCAGCTCGAGCAGACATTATGGGGTGGGTTTCTATGTCTTATTTTATACAGAAGCTCTGAGTAGATGATCATAATTGAGGCTGCAAATTTGTCACGGAGGTCATGGATTCCGTGATTTTCCAGGACCTCTGTGACTTCTGCAGCAGCAGCCCCTGGGCTGGCTCCACCGGCCACTGCTGGGGCAGTCTCAGGCCACTGCACTCCTTTCCCCCCAGCAGCATCAGGAGTTTGGGTGTAGCAGGGGGCTCAGAGCTGGGGGTTGCGGTGTGAGAGGGGGTGAAGGCTCTGGGTGGTGCTTAACTCAGGGGGCTCGCCAGGAGCAGTGACATGTCCCTCCCTCAACTCTTAGGTGGAAGCACATCCAGACAGCTCCGCTCACTGCTTCCACCCACAGGCACCACCCGTGCAGCTCCCATTGGCCATGGTTCCCAGTCAATAGGAGCTGCAGAGCCGGCGCTCGGGGTGGAGACAGCGTGAAGAACTGCCAGGCCACGCCTCTGCCTAGGAGCTGAGGAAGGGACATGTCACCACTTCCAGGGAGCCACGCAGACCCAGGTAGGGAGCCTGCCAGCCCCGCCAACCCCCCCAGCACTAATGGGGTTCCCAGGCTGCTCCCCCAGAGCACCTGTGGCACCCCCCAGGCACCCGTGGCACCTCTAGGCTGCCTGCCCCCACCAAGATTTAGTCAAGGATATATAGTACAAGTCATGGACAGGTCATGGGCCATGAATTTTTGTTCACGGCCTGTGACCTGTCCATGACTTTCACTAAAAATACCCGTGACTAAAACATAGCCTTAATCATAATTGTCCCTTCTGGCCTTAAAATCAATGAATCTTTCATATGTGGTTCTTTCCTCCAGTCCTTGTGGGAAGATGACCTTTTAGGACCCAAAAAGCAGGTGGTGCTGACCAGAAAGGGAGGGACAGAATCTCCAGAAGATGGGAAGACTCAGCTTCCTGCACCATTACATAGTTGAATGTCGTTTCTTGTCCCACTTGCTTACATTTTTCTGTTAGGCCCTGATTTTACAAACAATGTGACAACAGGGAGCCATAGTGGTGGGGTGCACTGGGGAGTCTCTTTGAAGTCAACAGGACACCACGTGTATGTAGAATAGCATTGCTAGTGCAACTGCTTAAAGGATTGAGTCTTTAGACTGTTACATTCACTTGTCTTATCCCACCATAGACGAATAACAACATGGTTTCTAGCAGAAAGGCTGATATAGAATGACATTTAGTTTTTTTATTTACACTTCTTAACATTCTTCTTCTTATTATTATTATTTCCTTCACCAGGCACTACTGATGAGCAACCATATAATCTCGTCCCTCTATCCCCTGTCTTTCCTCCTCACTTCCTCTTCCCTACTCTTTTGTCACCTCTTCATTGTTTCCCATCTGAAGTTAGATTGGATGCTTGACCCGTGTCTATTTGTTCCTAGCAGAATTTGGGCACTGTAATAATACATAACAAAACAATTATAAATAGCATTTCCCTGCTACAAAAGCATTCTCTTTGGGTCAGATTTTCAAACATGCATTAATGAGAAACCTGGGTTGTGTACACACATTAAAGTTTGAGAGTTACTTTAGCACACACCTTTGTAAACCTAGCCCTATATGATACCACCCATGAGAGAGGCGTGGACATCTGAGTAGCTGGTACAATTCAATGTTTAATTTCCAGTTCATTTCACTTTAGAATAATTTTTTTTATTATTTTGATGGAAAATAATATTTTCAGCCTATGAGGGGCCTGATTATCAGAGTCACTGAGCAACTCCAGAATTCCCATTCGTCTGTCAGAAATTTGCAGCCACACCCTAAGAACAGGCATCTCAAAAATTAACTTACAATGGCCATCTTTTCTCGTCTCACAACTTGTGTATCTGACTTGTTTGGCTTATTTTATCAGATACTGGCTCAGCCCTGATATAATCCCTATGTACTGGAAAAAAAACTTTGCACTGAACTTCAATGCTTCAGCTGGATATACTCTTTCCTTTGGAGTAGGACTAATTTATTCACCAGTATGCTAATTTCATTTGCGTATTGATATTAGTGAATATCCTGAAGTCTGAATTTGGCATGGTTTTTAAGAATGCTTGTATTGATAAATGACCAAGTGGGCATGTCTACATGCATCCTTTTTCTTTTGCATTTTAATTCATTAACCAAATGAGGTCTTAAAACCACTTACCTATTTCCTAACCTTCTTATAGATTAGAATGCACTGCATAGTCATCCATCTGATAAAAGTAATGAAGCAAGATTGGTTCCTCCATTTTTTTGCAGGAAAAATTCTGTTCATTACTTAGTTAAACTTAATTTTATTCCTTTCTCTATTTTTCAGTTGCTTGGACAGTCCTTTGCATTTGAGAGTGGTTCTGTTTGTACCCTGAAAAGTTTGTTGATAAGAGATTCAACCAAGCTAAAAAGGATGGGACCACACATTGTGTTAAACATGCTGTGTTCCAGGTGAACAATACGTGGTGAAGTTGTTCCAGTCACCTTCTTATTGTCTTTTAAAGCACAAACCTAAACAGCAGTTATTGGTCCCATTGCATTAGAATAAGGCAAAGAACTGTCAAATTAGCAAGTCTAATATACTTCAGTTAAGGACCGGAGTCCACATTACAACCCATCACTACACCTATATGGTGCTAAATTTGGGCACAATTGGCTCTGGAAGAATATAGGTTAAGAAATGAGCTAGAGTGAATATTGATTCATCTCTTCAGCAAAACTGAAATTCCTTCAAACTGAACTTGAGGACACTGAAAGCTTTCTTTTGTTGAGAAAAGGAAGCCATTATTTAAACAGTATATCCACTTCTTCTAACACCACTCATCTCTTACACAAGTATCCCCACTACAACATACTGACAGTGGCCTTTTCTCTTTTTTTAACTGAACACTCATTTCAGGAAAGGATATTAAAAGGTGGAATTTTCAAAAGCACTCAGAGTCGGCCTAACTGTGCTGTCATTGAAATCAAGAGTTCTGGAACAATTTATATAGTGGGGGTGCTGAAAACCATTGAACCAAACTGTAAACCCTGTATATGATGGAAACCACTTCAAGCCAGCAGCAGCACCCCTAGTTCCAGCACCTATTATTGAAGTAATAGATTGATAGAGTTTAAGACTAGAAGATAACCATTAGATCATCCAGTGTGAACTCCTGTAATTCACAGGCATTACATTTCACCCAGTTCACAATAACTAGTGTTTGGTTAATGTATATTGACCTCAAAAGGAGCATAATAGAGCCAATGCGCAGAGCCAATTTTGAAAATTACACCTTTAGCGTGCTACCTGTTTAGAAGGTAGGTCATCAGTACCTCAGCATCTCTGGAAGTCACTGCTGCTCTCTACCAATGATGATCACCTTTTGCCATGTGCTCAGCCCTGTCTTCAGTACTGCTGCCAGCATTGCTGTAAGAGAGAAGGGTCCTGTTTTATGAAGTCAGAACTGAGCACTTCACTTTTTAGAAGACAAACCTGAAAATTGCCAGTGATTCTCATGCACATAACATGGTGTGCAGTGTGCATGAAGACAGCATTATATATTTCACTCCCATCCTATCCCTTTTGATTTACTGAAAAGAGACAGCTTTTTAACTGAATAATTCTCTCTAAGTATTTGTAGTTTGCTGTTGTTACTATGCCACAGCTGAGATCACAGTGTTTTGAAGTAAATCAGATGAGAATTATACTATCCAGAAAGGATCAGCAGACATTCAATGCACCTATATTAGGTTAATGCATTCTTCTTATGGATTTATTTTTCTTTGTTCAAACCAAACAGAAAAGAAAAGGAAAAAGAATAAAAGCCTTCAAACAAGTGATTTACTGTATATCAGAGATGTGTTTACCTGCCCTACTTAGATGGGGAAAAACATGTTAGCTAAATGTGGCAAGATATGAATATTTTCATCCTTTATTTCCATAAAGATTAGCTGCATATGGCCCCAAGAGTAAACGACATGCATTGGCTCATAAGCTCTATTCGGAAAGGAGGCAGTACTAAATATGAATCTCTGCTCTTAGCTCCATTGCAATTCACACTATAACCAAGAGACCAGAAGAAATAAAAATGTTTATTGATTACCTTTTCCGTAACTTCATAAAAAGACTATGGAAGTCCGGCGTAGTGGACTGATGACTTAACTTTTCATTTAGTTGTGACACGAGGAGATAAAGGGGAAAATGCTATTTGCTGAAATGGAATTTGTATTCGGCAAAATCATTGTGTTTTGCTTGCTTTTAAAGTAGAAACTGATTCCAGAAAATTTCAAATAGATCCTTCAAAATAAAGACTGAAATAGTAAGAGTTTCATGTATTCTGGATAACAAGAAGACAGGACCCCATATTTCTGAAACTAAACTGCCTCTGTATTAAGAGAACTATTTACAGAACTGCTGCTACTGGAACCAGCATTCCAACCATTTGCACGCAGACTGAATTCCTTGTGCTTCCTCAAAACTTCTCCATGCTACAATCGCTGTTCCTCCCTACAGGTTCCATGAAGGTTGCTACAATAAGCAAACAGGTAATCTGTAATTTGCAAACATGAATGCCTTAATAGACCATTCGATTCTGCGTTTGAACAGTTAAATTGGCATCTAGGCACATTAAAAAAGTCATTTATGCACCCATATAGCTAACTGAGCATCTAAATGCATGATTTAAAACATAGGCATTTGAAAATTGAGCTTATACTATACAGAGTTGTCCAAAACCAATAGTTTTCCTAGCAATGACTCTTTAAATTGTTTTACCAGTACAGTTCTATTGTTCACATCCTCATAGTTGATTTGGCCAATTTGACAGTAGTAATAGAGAGATTCTGTCCAGTCCTCCTTGGACAGAGCTCAATTTACACTGAGAAGGGCTTTGTGAGATGGAGGATTTAAGAGAGAAAAAGTGGTGGGGACCTCAGGACACTATCTACGGTGCAAGTGACTCCCTCTTGGGGAAAAGAGAAATTTAGAGACAGTTTTGAAAGACAAACCCTGCATATAAAAGTGTTTAATCATTGTGGCTACTAGACTATTTAACATTTAACATTTATCAAGGTTTTCCAGTTGGTGACTGGAGCTTTTACAGAACTCGTTGTAATGCCAAAAGATGTAGCAGAAAAAGATTAACTTTTACTATAGATTTTAAGAGTATGATGTGCAGTAAAACTTTACATAAATTGGTATTATGTTATTCCCTCCAACTGCTTCAAAAACTAGAGGAGTATTGTTTTTATTAGCAGTGAGTTAAATTAATGCAGCTACTTGGGTACCACAAGCTGAGAAGTTTTTATTTTTGTTTTTTTTGGCATCTGAATAAATGAAACCCTATTCTCAGAAGAAGCTGAGCAAAAATGGGCTTTGGCTATTAGGCTTAGCCATTCCTGATGGCTCATAAGAACAAATAAACTCAACAACAAATATCATGTGTCTATTTTTATTTTATTGCAAATCAGTCATCCTATCCCCATCTGCTCTCTTTCTCACTTCCAGGACATCTGATTGTAATATTGTTCTAAATTAACCCAATGTGGGATACTTATTCTTGTTTCTGTTTAAACAGCAGTGCATTTTATTTTTTTGGCCGGATGAAACCTAATTTTTATGTAAACCAGCATGTCACTGACTATATTTGAAAAAGTTTTCTTTAAACTCAATGTCTGAATGCTCAGTACAACATAAGATCCAATCTTACTGATATTGGAAACACCATGACCAACTTCATTAAAAAGTCTATTCAAGCTGCTAGTCAACCCTGGCACAGGTAAATCGTACTCCATTTACTGCCTGGGTCATATGATCAAAACTGTGGCCATCCTGGCTTGTTGCAGAAGGATTGCTCAAGAAGTAACTGGAAGGGCATCATCATATGGGAGGATGCCAGGATCCCACTGCCCAAAACCACAAGGCTTGCTGTAAGTCAATAACAATCACCGTCGTCAGTGAAATGTTGCAGTGCAACTTGGATGTAAACAGAAACACATTAAACATTCATTTCACCATCCGAAATTCATGTGACACAATTGTACCACATTAGCATCACTTTGAAGTTGTACTGAACAACAGTTTCATGTAAATGTTACAGGATAAAACATCAGAATGATCATAAATTCCAGGCAAAAACACGTTGGTGGTTATATAGCTCTTCGGTTTAAGGAACACTCAGAAGTTCACTGTGACTCAACAGACATTATCAATCAAGCTTACCAGAAGTAGTTATTACAGTTAGATGGTTCTTGGGGTCAGAGGAGTATATAATTTTCTGTTGCATTAATCAGAGATCATTTGAATTTAGTTTCATTTGGATTTATCCCAAACATCCAAGGATTTTATTTTTAACTATTGAACACAGGTCTCAGGCTTCTAACCAAAACAATTTTATTTCAAAAAAAGAACCACTCCTTTTCCTTATATACTTAATGTAGCCTAATGTAGCTTGGCAAGATTAAAATCAAGTGTGTGAAGGATTGTTATACATGATGTGTGCAATTCTGCTCATAGAACTGGCAATTGAACATGCTTATTCACTGGCAGAAGTTAGCCTTTGTGTATGGTTTGCATCTTGCCAGTGTCCCTTTAGTGTTTCTGAAAATCTACAGTTAAGCAGGGCAGGAAGATATTTATTTAAAATCAGGCACAGTTAATAAGACAGTTAATGCATGATCCACAAACAATATAATCTCAGTGAGTTTCTTGTATGTCCTTATAGGAAAATATTTACTAAACCAATATGGAAGGTCTATTCCAAATCTGGGGGCAAATACAATTAAGAATGTTCATAAAAGAAAATAATGCACTCAGAATTTTAAATTCTGTTGTCAGTCACTGGAAAACATGGGTGGCTAATCAGATAAACCACAGAGGTCTGAGACACTAAATGGTATAATTTCATGTGGTTATGTGCAGGGCTTATAACTGGAGAGCAAAATATATCTTCCTTGCCCAGTAATTAAAAATAATTGTTTTAATAAACATAGTGAAAGAGCAGAAATATAGCATTTAAAGAAATGTTAAATATTTAGAATAAGAGTCTTAGGCTCATAGCTAACAAAGTCAGGCTTCAGAGTGGTAGCCGTGTTAGTCTGTATCAGCAAGAAGAACGAGGAGTACTTGTGGCACCTTAGAGACTAACAAATTTATTTGCGCATAAGCTTTCGTGGGCTAAATCCCACTTCATCAGATGCATGTAGTGAAAAATACAGTAGGAAGATATATATACACAGAGGACATGAAAAAATGGATGTTGCCATACTGACTATAACGAAGGTAATTAGTTAAGGTGGGCTATTATCAGCAGGAGAAAAAAAAACCTTTGTAGTGATAATAAGGATGGCCCATTTCCAACAGTTGACAAGAAGATATGAGTAACAGTAGGGGAAAAAAATTAGTCAGGATGTTCACATCATGGTGGTTGCCAGGAATCACAAAGATATTCAAGATGGTGAGCAGTTTTGTACAAGCTTAAAAGTACCAAGGTAGCTGCCTAAACATTAGTTTCAACCAACGCTATGCCACATGTACAAATCCACATGCCTGGATCCATATGCCCCTGACCATTTAAGATGATGTACACTGTCCAAACACTAAAAACCAGAAACTTATTCCAGCTGGCAAATGACAAAACAAAGGTGACAAGTTGACAATGAAAAAGAAGAAGAAATTGAAAATCACAGGCAACAGACTGAGGTGAGAACATTTCAAAAGTCCAGGAGACCAGACAAGAAAATAACAACTATGGAAGGAAGACAGAAAAATTGGGGGAGGGGAAGCGGACAGTCATATGTGAACAGTAGGAGTTCAGCCAGTCTCAAAAGTGATTTAGTCTATGTTTGGCTCAAAAGACTCAGGTTGGCAAATCTGACTCTTTGTGGTTTTACTTTTGAGATTTATCTTTCCAATTTGTACTGGACACAGTGCATTTAAAACATATGGGAAATGGAGAACATGTCCTATGTAATAAATACAGTTTATGATATATAATAAATAACCAAATTCAATTAGCTTGGCACAGGAGCCATATTTTGTGTGTATAATTTGGAAACTTAACATCTTGTATGTTCTTTTTGGAGTAGAGAACTTTGCTGAAAACTTCTTCACTGAATAAAAAGATAATGGGCCAGGATTCTCATCTGAGCTACATCAAGATGAGAATCTGGCCCTAAATATTCCACAAATCCAGATCATGGGACTGATGATGGTCTCATATTGGTGTAAATCAGGAATAATTCCTCTGAAATCAATGACATTATACAGTACTAGGGTATACTAGTGAGAATTCAGTGTGAGATCAGAATGAGGCCTGGTCCACACTGGGGGGCAGTGTCGAGGTAAGATACGCAACTTCAGCTACGGGAATACCGTAGCTGAAGTCAAAGTATCTTATCCCGACTTACCTCCCGTCCTCACCGCTCGGGATCGACGTCCGCGGCTCCCCCGTCGACTCCACTACTGCCACTCGCTCCGGTGGAGTTCTGGAGTTGACGGAGCGCGTTCAGGGATCTAGATGAGACGCGATATATCGATCCCCGCAAAATCAATCGCTACCTGCTGATTCGGCGGTTAGTCTGGACGTACCCTTAGACTCTTTAAGTCTTTGTGTAATGGGGGGGGGTGTACAAAATTTAGTCACACTGGTCTAATTCTAATTCCATGACAGTCTGAACAGCTTAGAACAAAGGTGGAAGACCAAGCAGTTTAAAATTTCAAGCTTCTCAAAAGAAAACAAAATTATAAAGAGCCAACAATCATGAGGTTTTGAAATTCAGCATACAGCAGGAAAAGAAACCACACTTTCCTTTTGACTTGTACAGGCATTTTCAAAACACACTTGCCTTCCTGTTCCAGAGTAACATGTAGATGTTTATTGCATGCTTATTTATTGGCCAGATCGGATTCTTTTCAAGGTTTGAGACTTTAATGTTTATAAATCTCCTTCTTCTCATGATATTTGGGTACTTCCACTTCCAGCACTGGCTGGAATTAGATACACGCAAAAATGTAAAATGATAGAAAAAGTAACTGAAATTAATGTTAAATGGAAAATATGTATTTGATCAAAGATATAGGAAGATGTGAAATTACTCCAGATGATTTCACACTTTTGAGCAGAATTGTGATTGAATAGTCAGGCCCCCACAAAATGCTTGAGGTAAGGTCTAGAAACAAAGTAAAGAGACATTTTAACTAAAGCTAAAGATAACGGATGCTATTCTGTGGGATCTCCTGGTTTTTTCCATTTGGGGAGCCTACACTGCTAAACACTTGCACTTTATTTCCAGTCTGCATTTGTTTACCTTCAACTTTAGCCATTGTCTGCTAGAAGGCACATCTAGAGCTAGTGAACAATGTGAGAATGAGCCCTGCCCCTTAAAACACAATGGAGATCATTAAGAAGTCTCTGCTCAGAGATATGACACTTATTTCCTATACTATAACTCCTGTGACAAGTTGTCAATTAGTTATTATATTTCCTACAATAACTGTGGTATCTCAGAAACTATGGTGTGATGACCATTGCTAAACAATGACTTTTTCCATAGCAGCCACTGTAACATGGCAAAACTTGTTCCAGCAGAACTATAGACCTAATTTTCCGGGGCTTCCCTCCCCCAAGTATATCCTACATTTGTTTGTTAATCAGAATTTTTCTTTTGATTCCTCACCTGTCAAGAGATCAAAGGTAAAGAGCTCAAGATCAAAGGACTCCCCGGCATTTGTATTCAAATCAATGGAGTTACTCCATGTTTACACTGGTATTTTTAAGGGCAGAATTTGGCCTGATACAGTGTATTCAATGTGATGTACCCCCTGTTGTATCTGGGCAAATTTGGAATCTTGCAAATGCTATGCTATTATTTTAAAAGACCTTGGTAGTTTGATTTCTTGGGATGCAAGCAAGGCTGAATCTGGAGGCTACTATTGAGATGAAGTTTTGGATCATAGTTAATTAAGTGCTTTCAATTTTGTAGACTTGTTCAAGATAACCAAAGTGCAGGGATTAAGAAGGAGACTTATTTTCATACTAATCTCTATTAGTGTTATGTTACTTCATACTTCTCCAACAGCAGTCCCAGTCCCACTTCTTGTATCTGTCACCTACCTTGTAGGCTCTCTGGGTCTGGGACGGTTTTCTTTGTTACTTATATTTACAGTGCCTAGCACATCAGGGCCTTAATTCTTGTCTGGGGTTCTAGGAATTACTGCAATACAAATAATCACTAATAATTTAGAAGAATAAAATACAACATTTAAATCTTCCCAAAACATTGTCCCATATTGAATGTCCATTCCCTCAGGTACATCATGTAATCTAGACCCTCTGCAACAGGATGGAAGTGCATTAAACACAAACCTCAACCCTCTTAAAGGCGCAACAAACAACCTCACTCATTCCCAGCCCAGAAGTCTAATCCATGCCTCTTGCAATCTTTTAGCCAGCTTCTGCACTCACAAGCCCCTATTTTATCTCTGGGGACACCACCCAGAAGGAGGCGGCTAAGAAATAACTCTTCTTGGACTGCCAAAGACCATCTAAGAAAGATTTCAGAGTAGCAGCCATGTTAGTCTGTATCAGCAAAAAGAACAGGAGTACTTGTAGCACCTTTATAGCTGGAGGCTTAGCTCAGAAAGCCCACGGGTGGACCACATTTTCTTATTGCCTCTTCTGAATACAAACGTCTTTACCAAGAAACCAAGATGCCTTTTTAACTTCTTTAACCCAGAAGTTGTTACCCAGCCATATTTTGAATATGCAAAGTGCTTTGTTTGCTTTATGATTAAAATCGCTGAACAAGGTGGTGGAAAGAAAGTGGACCAATGCATTGTTCAAAAGTACTGAAGCATTGCTCATTATAATAAGGAGTGCTGAGCCTTGGAACTGTTGTTAAAAGGCCAGCACATCTTTTTACATTCCTATTTAACTTAAATGAGGGAAAAGCAGTATCAGACACTCCATGAATAAAGCAGGTTAAGATCAGGTTTCATGTTGCCTGATGTCTTTTGTATTTTCTACATCTCAGTAGTAAAAGGCAAAACCTTAGCAACAGGGAAACATTATCACCATTTATTCAATAATCTATATCCTGATTATTAGCAGGCTGGTTTTCCTAGTGCTGGTTTTCCTAGTCTTATGCTGAGATACAAAGATGGTCTGGAAGACAGCACGGACAACTGATGCTGAATTACTGAAAATCTGATTTCAATTACGTTATAATACTTTAAAATAATGTTATAACCTCTCAAAAATCATATACTACCAGCATTGCCCTGGGTCTAAAATTTTTCTGCCTTGGGAATCTGGACTGAAGATGAGTTTAGGTCATATGATAAATTAAAAGAGTTTGATTAATACTAAGGAGTAAATTAAGCACATCTGTCCATTTCACATTTGGGCCAATTCTAGCCTCCTTAGTCAAGCTAAGCAGTACCTTAGGCTTGGATCCTGCAATAACTGATGCATGTGTTTAACTTTAACTTCAGCTCCAATTTGACTACAATAGGACCACTAAAGTGCTTAAAGCTTTGTGTACATGTAAGAGCTTGTCTACACGGGGAAATTTACCAGAAAGAGTACAGGTATAATGATATAGCTTTAGTATTACCGGAACAACTACCTTTTATTCCAGACACTTTTATTCCAGAATAAGAGTACCTTTTTTCCTTTTAGACCAAATATCAAAGCGACACGGACAATGGCAATGCTCACATAGTAACTTCATGTACTTTGTGACCACCTACACTCCTTGTGTAATGCCGATAGACCCCAGTCGTTCGCGGGCGGGATCGAACTTGGGGCCTCTGGAGCTTAGTGCATGAGTCTCTACTGCATGAGCCAAAAACCAACTGGCTGTTAGCTAAGGCTGTAGAGCAGACTCATTAATCTCTCTGACTCTCTCTCTAAGTGGTCTTGGTGCCACTAGGTGGGACAGAACACCACACCCAGGAGGTGTGTGGATTACACTTGTTCAGGCAAAACTCCCAGGATGACAGTCTGTATCGGCTCTTGACAATATTAATAGGGGTCAAATTCAATCCCATTCAAGATTACCATTGTCAGTGGGAAACGTAACATGCATTTTTCATAAGGATCAAAAACTGACATAGTTTTAAAAGGAAAAGAAGCCACGTATTAGATTTAAAAACAATTAATTGCCAATCATTTCATGGAGCAAAGGTATTGCCACATGAAATTCCATTAATCGATCACAGTTGAAAGGTTAGTAAGACATGCATACATCAGAAATGCTTTACGTTGAGGTTTGGAATGGTCTAAGCAATTCCCTTTCAGGTTTCAGGAACGGAAGTAAGTAATAATTAAATAAAAATTGAACTAAACTGTAAATCAAAGCAATGTAGGTAACTTCCATAACTTATTATATAGTTCCATAGTTTGCTACTGGCCAATACATACAATTCAAATAATTAGAGTGGCTTTGCCTACTTGGGGTGTAAACAAATTGGGTAGTTCATTTACCTAATTCTTTGCAGAGGAGGGGTGTGGTGGAAACAACCTATATGCAACAGTTTATGATAACGTAAATTGTACTGATTTACTTGACAAGTCTATGCAAGAGCCTGATAGGGTTCAAAGCCAAATGCTGAAACCTGGCCCCAGACGTTATTTAACACAAAGTCACAAAAATCTCTAAACCTCAAAGTGGCATGTCTCACCAAAAAGGTGATGATTTAAATCCACTACATTTCACACAGAGTAAATGAACTGCTGAAACTTGGTCTTTAACCAGTGTTTGGAGCAGCCTTCAAATTGCAGGGTCTGAGATGGAAGAGGGTTCATCCAGAGGCCACCGCAACAGGTCTGCGTCCAAATAGATATAAACAACCAATGTGAATGGTGAGCTGCCTCATTATTATATTCAGCTGGCCAGAAACATATTTTATGTCTTGATGACGTTGTGAACAAGTGACGAGGAAAGCAGTTGTCCATTGTATGGTTTTTAAGATTGTATTTCCCAAACATTTCTTTTTTAAAGTTGTAAGTGAGTTAAAAATAAAACAAAAGAACTAATTGTACTGAAGATATTCCTCAGGTGTAACTTCAGCTATTGATTGTTATATTCTAAGTTATTGATGAACAGTGAAAATAACTTTAAAACCTCAAATATTTAATAGCCTTTAAGGAAAGCCACATTCCGCCAACCGAGATAAATTGTGTGGTATCCCATGACAAATGTAGGGCCTCAATCCTATACATGGTTATGCACGAGTAACTTTATGCATGTGAGTAATTCCATTAAACTCAGTGGGTTGACTCATGTGCATAGGCATTTGAAGGATTGGGGGCTTTGATCCTGCAATTTCCCCACACCGCTAGATCACTGTGCAATGGGGCTGTGTGTGGGCTAGGCGTCTACCTGCCCACAGAGGAACTTGCATGATCAGGTCTAAGTAGTAGCATTTTAATTATATGCTTTTGTGTAGAAGATTAAAAACATTGAAAACCAGGCAGGAACAAGCAAGAGTTGGGCCCAAACCAAACACTTTGGTCTGAATTTGCAGTTCAAACCTTTTTCAGTCACGTGTAAGCTTTTCAGATCATGACTTTTTATACATTTGAGCTACACCTAACACAATGGAGCCCTCTTCCGAGTGGGGGCTCGGAGCGCTACTTTGGCTTAAACACTTAAGAATAACGAATACAAACATCAGATCTCGACACTCAGAAATTGTGGAACTCAAGAGCACTTTGGGGTAGCTGGTATGAAAAGAGGGAGTGGAGTCAGAGGAGTTACTTTGGAGTTGGCCCAAGAAACTAGCATCTGCAGACCCTGGATTTTAATGCAGTCTCTTCTGTGCTATTAACACTCAGCAGCAAGGATTTTGTGATTCTTCTTAAAACCTTTTGACTGAGGGAAGTAAAATGAGAGAGGTACCTCATATCATCACTTCTGCTGGTGTACATTTGTCATAGTATCAACAACAAGCACAAGCTTGACTGCAATCACTTTTGGCTTCCTCATGTGTCTGAGGTCAATGGGAGTTTTGCCATTAACTTCATTGTGAAATGGATTGGACCCTTAAAACTTTCAAAGACTGATCCAAAGCCCATTGAAATCCATGGAAAGACTCCCATAAATGTCAGTGGGTTTTGAGTTGGGCCATAAAGAACACTTCTGTTGGCAGGAGCAAGAAATAACCATTTGCCAGTTATTAGAAAGTTATTAAAAAGGGCATTGGATGGAGATAAAGGGAAATGTAATAAAAGTTTATTTTAAAAAATAATGTTATTTCTAGACTACATTTAACATTTCACAAAAATAATCCAAAAAAAATTCCAGAACTTCTTGTAACAGTCTTTCCATTTGCTAATGGAGCAGATATGTTGAATGTGTATGGGAAATCATAACATGCCCATAATTTAAGCAAACAGTTAACTGAACAGTTAACATCCACTTTATTAAGGTAGCAGCCTGAAGCAAAAATTGTCAACAACTAATTGTAAAGAAATGATTATTTTTATGTACTATAAATAATGGAAAAGACCACACATTAAAAAAACAAAAAGGTGTTGTGGGATTTAGCAATTTACTTAAAAATCAGGTTTGCTGTAGCAATCAATCACTGATTGTCTATCTGTCACAAGTGGGGTTATTAGAAATTTGAACCTTTAGGATAGTCCTCATGTAAGAGGTGCTAACAGAAAACACTACACCTGCATAGCAATGATTTAGCCATGGAGCTTTGGATGCAAGAAAAAGGCCATAAAGTCCAATCCTGCTTCCATTGAAGTCAATGAGAATTTTGATATTGATTTCAGTTAGACCAAATAAAGCCCATCAGTTGCTGCTATTTACTCAGCGCACAAGACTTAATGTTAATTAAACCAAAGAACAATGTGTATTCTATATTACTGTGACACATACAGTGATGACACACATTCATTTCAGTGTCAGATTTCACTAGAGTAACTATGAAATTTCATGATGACTTTACAGTTACCGCAAGTCAACCTCCACAAATTCTAATTAAATGGTGAAAACCTGGTTAGCCCCCAAGAGATTTGTTAGTCATTTTAACAACAAAAGCACCACTGAACGTATGTCTTAATGTGCTTCTTTTAGTGTGTTTTTTAATTAGTGGTGCAACTTTCTTTCAGTATTAAAGCTTTGTTGCATCCTGGTTGTTGAGATCAAGTTGAGGTTTAAACATTTCTTACTGAACATCAAAATTATACAATAGCACAGCCAAGCTCCAGTTGCTTGCAAGTCCTGTATAGAAAGAATGAACTGAAACATGCAGTGGTCGGCCACTTTATAGCAATATTTTATGTTTAAATAACAGTTGGTGGATTTCCTTACATTAACTACATAACACAAATTGATGAGGTGCTCTCAACCAAAGTCATTGCATTGTTGATCTTTTGCTTAATTGGATTTAATCTTGGTTTAGTGTAGTGTAATACTAGGTGGAAACAATTAAATACAATAGAGGAGCAGTTCATCAAACTTAAGGAAGATCCATGCTAAGTACTCAGATCTGATTCCCCCGAGGGTAAGACATAGAATTGCAATGATATGGAGTCATACTCTTATTTGTAAACAAAAACTTTCTATTTTCTGTGCTTAGAGGAAAACGGATGAAGAAGATCAATCAATATATTTGATTAAGCAGTAAGGTCAGATCCCTCAGCTGGTGCAAATCAGTGTAGCTTCAATGGAGCTATGTTGATTTACACCAGTTGAGAATGTGGCCCATTGCTTTAATTTTTATTAAAAGTTAAAAGTATCAGATAACATCAATGCAAAGGATTTACAAAGTTACAAATTCATAAATTGTATTGAAGTACCTATGACTCTTGCAAATAACAGTCTGTCAATTTCCCCCTTCTTTTCCATGTATAGCATGGGTATGTCTGCACTGCAAAGAAAAAACCACAGTACTGAGGCTTAGAGCCCAGTCAATTGATTTGGGCTCACAGAGCTTTGGCTGTGTGACTAAAAATAGCAGTGTAGACGTTTGGGCTCAGGCTGGAGCCCAGATTCTGAAAACCAGCGAGGAGGTAGGGTCTTGGAACCTGGGCTCCAGCCTAAGCATTAACGTCTACGCTTCTATTTTTAGCCATACAGCCCAAGACCTGCAAATCTGAGACAATTCACCTGGGCTCTGATGGTTGGTGTTGCGGGTTTTTCTTTGCAGTGTAGACATATTTTATGTGGCATGTAAAGGTGGATCCATCTTTAATTAAAATCTGAGGAGATTGTTGGGGGACAAACTCACTTAGACTCTAGCTGGCCAGGTATATTTCTTTGGCACTTATTGACATCCTCAGATCAAAAGTCAGTCTATGTGGGCCATGGTCACTAAAGAAGTCCCATTGAAAGTTGCTGGGACTCATCCTCTTACATCATTTAGGTGCTTTTGAAAATGCCATCCAAAATCCTCAGTGGTTCCATTTAGGACATATACCATTTGAAGCACATGTAGATCTATCTTCATCTATCAATCAGGAGGAAATGATTGTGGCTAAAAGTGCCACCAAAAGTTGAAGACCTGTGTGCGGGTGGGGTGTTTCTGAACTAGGTCAGAATATTAATTTTAATTTCTGATTTTAATTACAAACTTTCTGTATTGGTCCCCAACATGAAAACAGAAGGGTTTATGCATATATATCCACTGTCTAGCTTTTTCCTACTTCTAATACATCTTGCTGCATTATACTGAACGTGAATGTTACCTCCACAGATGGAATATTTGAGCATCCTTGGAATTATCCTTGCCAAGCTACTGCGATGGTGAACTGGACCTGAGAAGCTCCATTGTTTGTGGTAGTACTTGCTAGAATTTGCAACAGATTGATGTGTTTCACATGCTTTATGGAGTCTGACTAGGACTTCTACAGACAGAATGATATTTTTTCATGTTTGGGAATAAAGTGGTTCTCTGCACCACAGTGTAACATTGATCATCTAAGGGTCATGGACATCCAGAATCTTTGGGTAACTGGCAATGATAGCTCTGCAGACTTTGATATTTCCTCAGCTGTGCTCCCAAGAGAAAGTATTTTATTCAGGCAAGCTTTTAGGTATTGGGAGTAATGCTCTGGGGTCTGATGTTAAGGGCACTGCGCATGGCCAGAGTAGACTGAAAATGCAAATGCGAGTGATGGAGAAGACAGAGCTCAGAGCCTCAAAGGGAAAAGAGACTTTTAACAGTTTGTGAGGTAAAGGAATTGAAACTCATTTGTAAGAGCCCCCATAACAGGTTACTTAAGCCACAGTGAAGGAAAAATAGCTCGTGAGTTCGAGGTTCAAATAAAAGTCTTCTCACAGCCAGACACCCCTCCCCCCAAAAAGGGTCTCGGTCTCAGCTCAGCTACCAAAGTGAGAGACATACCAGATATTACCCATTTTATACTCTCCTTTATAGAAAAAATTATTCCAGCTGAATCCAGCCCTATCCCCCTTATAGCTGGGTGCCCTGGCAACAATTTCAATGAGGACAGAGACCTGTGGTAGATAGTCTATTCAAGGAGAACATATTAACCCTCTTGATGTCAACCGGCCATGGTCTATACATGCCCCATCACAGCCTTAGATACAAGACTTTAGATACACAAGCAACCCATTAGTCATTCGCAATTTAATACAGTCCAAAAATAATTATGTGACAACAAACTCAACAAAATTTGCTCTGGGGCACAAGAAGAAGTAGACAAGATTTCCATATTTTTGGAGGAGCATTTACTGTATTTGAAACAGATGAATTCTGTCTGTTTACATTAACTGCCTCACTATTTGGTCCAATTATTCCTACTACTTCAGCAATCATGTTGTGCTTGTTCAAGAAGAAAGAAATAACAACAGCTTATCTTGTTGAGAGCAAAGAACAAACAGTAAAAAATCACTGGATGCACTTAAGCACTACAGTTGTTGCTATTGTGCTAAAGAGATGATTCATGTTCTCATAGCAACTAGGGTGAAAGAAAAATGCTCTTCTTCTGAAAAGGATTCTGCTGTAATAGTTAAAGAACACTTGAATAATCAAGCCAAGTAGAAGAAAAAAAACTGTTCCAGTTTAGTGTAAATAATTTTATAGGGAAGACATGCTTGATCCTTATACTGAACATTATTCTATATATTTTTCCAGTTTATAATTAACAATGTATATTCCATTAAGCTTGTGTAATGGCTAACAATGTCAAATATTGGAAAGCTCCCTAAATAAGGTAAATCTTCCAACCAACATCTGCGGCAACTAAACATTTATAGAGAATAACTAAGGGGGGGAGAAATCAATATCATATCTTCAAACTCAAACTCTCTGCTGTTAAAAGGTATCAAATCATTTGCATAAATTATTACTATCAAGTTCATATAATCTGCCCAACTTATTCTGCATCTATGTCCATCCAGCCGCAAATAGCAAACGCCACATTATTTCTGGCCCTGCTGTCACACAATGGTCATATGTCACTTTGGTCTCACTGCACGCACATCATAGTCATAGCATATTGCAGAGCATTAGTGGGAATGACAGAAGTCAGAGTGGACCATGGACACGTTATGCTGACTTCATAGTCTCTGTGCATTGTGATCTTGTCCTCACACACTGAGGTTCACAGTGTTATCACGGTCACAATAAATCACAGTTTGTTAGCACATCACTGTCATGTTTTATTCATGCTGAATGTGCTCCCCCCCACCCCGCAAGCCATGCCTGGCAAAGTGGTTTGTACAAAGCCACTTGATAAGTTGCTACAGGCATGGAGGGCAAACTTGCCCTCGATTTCCATTTTAATGCTATCCATTGTGGCCAACTTTATTCTCTCAGACATAGGGTGACTGTTTTATAGAGACAGTCCCGATACTTTGGGCTTTTTTTATATAGGTGTCTATTACCACCACCCCGTCCCAATTTTTCACACTTTCTATCTGGACATCCTACTCAAACATGGCACATTTTTGAGAATTATTAGAATTAGGGATCAATACACCAGAACACTGGTAAGAGATTGGTCGTTATTGCTCAACATGAGTCAGCAGGACAAAAGGTTATATCCTGGCCAGATTGCCATGGTCATTATCCACCGATTTGAGGATCTACTATTAGAATGACCTTCATGGAGGGGGGGTGACAATAAGGTATCTAAAATTAGCACTCCTCTCCTTGCTGTGCTCTGACTTTCTTTCCCATCTTCATCCTCTCCCCTACCCCCTTTCTGCTCTCCTCTTTCTGCTTTAAGGGCCCTCCCTTGCCATTGATCACTCTACTTTCCTCAAACTATACAAATCTAGTAGACTACTCTGTCAACAACTGCTAGGAATCACTGCTTCTGGTATTACCAATTCAATGTAGCTGGGTTGAGGGCTACTTGGATCACATCAGTAGCTGTGGGAAGAGGAAAAAATTATTAAATCTCTTGAACTAAGCAGTAGGCAATGACTTATTGTGGAAATTAGTAGACCACTGCCCACATTAGGAGAGCTCGAGAGGACATCTTTTAATCTCAGCAAGATATGTTCCCTTCATGCATTGACAGTGTATCCAGCTGGTGCCTGACAACTGGCTGCAAGATGGGCTGCAACCTTTATTGCTAAATTTCATTGCAGCTTTGTGCTACAGATCCTGATATGTAAGCAGTACAGAGCTCACTAGCAGGCCTTTCATTGTCAGTTTCAGCCAAGCATTGCTCGCTTCTTCGATAGCAGCTGATACCAGGGTACCCAGGGTCTAGGCACTGGAGCTCTATTAAAACTCTCAGCAGTTTCTGATAGCTTTAATGCTGGACCACAGGGTAGAAGAAGGATAGCTATTCACAGAATTATTGCATCTGTTTATTTAAAAAAATCCACATCTTTAAGGAATTGTCCAGAAAAAACAGTCTTCATCTGAAGGTCTTTTTTTCCCATTGAGGTCAATGAGAGTTTAGCTATTGACTTCAGCAGAGGCAGGATTGGGAGTTTATCAGCTAACCATATAACTGAAATAGATGTCCTGATTCTGAACTAACTCCCACTAAAGTAAAGCTACAATGAAGTTACATTAGTGAAACACTAATGTGAGATCAGAATCAGGCCCTAGGGTTTTATTCTGTGCCCAACAGATTTCTCCTCTTAATGCTATAACCTTTGCTGCTGTTTAATATATAAAGAATACAAAAGAATGCATAAATGAATAGACAGAGTCCTTCACCTAGACCTTTTGAGGTTGTACTGAGTGATGCAAACAAGGTATGCACACTACTGCATTGCCTACTTTCTAAAGCGGAGATGTCTATTTGGAGAGAATCTCACAGAAATCTGATCCACTCTTTGCACCTGTTTTTCAAGTCTCTGAAACATAAATAAATATCCAACAAAGGAAACTTCCATTTCTATGCTGTTTTAGAGAGTCTTTCAAAGTTATGTCTGGTCACCTGTTGCAATATAAAATCAGGGTGCTATTAACAAAGGAATCATCACAGGCTCAGATGCAAACAGCCCCTCCCTGCCAAAAAAAAACCCCGCCTGCAAGAAAGACTGATCTTTGCACCACAGCTAGAAGCTGAGCCCATCTTTTATCTTTTGTAACATAAAGCACTGAGTAAAATAACCCTGTCTAATCAGGAAGCTTCAATTTAGCTCAGTGCGGCCAACCGTCCTGGTGGCCAGTATTACAGACTTGACCTGCAGAGGGTGCAACGTAGCTCTCTCCACTCCCACTGAGATCTGTGAGCTCAGCATCTCAAGAGAGTGCTCGTGGCAATGCGCTCTATAGAAATATAGTTAATAAACAAGCAAAAATGTATCCTAGCTGATTTTAGTGTCCAGGAAAGTTGGGATGCATCTATATGGCTCTATTATGAATAAATGATGCACATCTAAGTACTTCACAGTTTACAAAAAGAAAATTGTTATGAAGTGATTGTTTTCACTAGCATTCCCTGTGCCTGGAGAGTAATTAACTGGAGGACAGGCCAGCCCTGGCATAAGTCAGAAATGATTTAAATGGAGATCTTTCAAATTAAGTGCTTAAGCTCCTGCTCACTGGTTTTATGGATTTCAGAAGGGCAAATTTACACAGTAGTTTCTTCCAGAAACTTTGGGAACAACACGAGAAATGGATGTTTCTTGCAGTACCTGTCTTGCTTGTCCATTCCCATTGCATTATAGTTGATGATTCATGATGCCTAGAGTACAATTTACAGTCCATGTTTGTGTCACTTCTTGACACAGTAAGGAGTCAGTTTTATATGCTGTAGTTTGGTCCAAGAAAACAAAATCTCTCTCTAGTAACAGCAACTTGTAACGAGCAAGCTGTGGCATGCCAGATTGCTACAGCTCGCTTGTTAGCTTTGGATTTCAGATAGATTGAACCATTCTGTATATCACCGCTTCATTTCCAGTACAGATTGTTTCTCACAGACATGCACACACCATGGAGCAATCCATGTAGCACAAAATTGTCAAACAAGGGTGCCTGAAGTTGGGTACCAACATCCATATTTAGGTACCTCAATCAAAGCTTGGCTTGATTTTCAAAGGTACTTAGTACCAAGAACTCCCAGCGAGCCAACGGGAAACATGAGTGCTTGGCGCTCCTGAAAATCAGACAAAAAATTGGATCTTGGGGGATTCTTTATTCTCTCTCCATTGGACTTATCTGGCTTGAGGACAAAGTAATGCCCCTGTGTGGTGACTCAAAGCTCAGCAGTGTCCAAACAATGTAGAAAGACCACATTGGGCAACTTCAGAAGGGCCCTGGGGCCATGTATAATTTGCATTAAATGGAGCACAATGCAGCCACCTCACTGCTGAGATCAAGATGGAGCATAGCATGGGAGGACCTTTCTACTCTCCAAGCCTCACCTTCAATATAAAAATAGAAGACTGCACTGCAGCTCTTCTGTACTGAGCAACTCCTGCGGCTGATCCTGTAATGGGTCTATCTAAGGCTGCCTTCCAGCCACATTTACTGATATCAGGATTTGTCGGACCCAAATATATGTCCTCTGCGGTTTAACTTATTTCTCTTAAAAGTCTCTGCACTACCAAAGAACAAATCTTTGTTTTTATTCCTCCCAGATTGAGGGTGGCATCTGGGAAGGTCTATATGGGAAGGCAATGACTTGTATTATGTGCAACAGGACTTTATGGTGGAGTGTATCAAATGAGTGGAGTGCATTATCCCACAAGAAGATGCATGGGGCACGGGTCACTTGCTGGAGGATTCTCTGCAGCTTGAGGTCTTCAAACCACAATTTGCGGACTTCAATAACTCAGACATAGGTTAGGGATTTGTTACAGGAGTGGATGGGTGAGATTCTGTGGCCTGCATTGTGCAGGAGGTCAGACTAGATGATCATAATGGTCCCTGCTGACCTTAAAGTCTATGAGTCTATAAGATGCATTCTTCAGAAACACACCTGTGTTCTCCCTTAGTCCCCAGAACAGAGCTGAACTCACTTGGACTGTAGTCAGATTTCTCTGTCTGCCATGAGGGCAGATCGTAAGTGGCATGGATGACATTGGTTCCAAATGTGAAATGTTGTCATTTTATGCCTTAGCCAGGCACATCTAGAGCTAGAGGTTTGCTACAGCTGTATCCACAGTTCAGCAAAGGGCAGTGCCAGAAATTAAATATAACATTGCTGGTTTTGGCTGCCAGAGTAACTCCAAGGAACCATTTGCACTCAGTACTACAGAGTCCAATGGGTGGGAGGTACTGCCCAGAACGTAAGCGGAAATGTCAGAGGTTATGCCAGAGTGGACTTTAGAGCTATACTTTGGCAGCCTGTCACTCACACTGGAAACACTGAAGGCCAAGGTCATTCCCATCATTAATCAACCAGGGTTAATTCCCCACCGGAGTTAGTGAAATTTAAAGGAAACCAAACCAAATCAACATACTGAGCTCCAGAAATTGTCTCTCTGTAATCAGATCTGCTGGCCATCTCAGAATTGTGTGGCATTGAACAGTTACATTAAGGTAAGAGGTTTGGGTTTTTTTTAAACAGACAACCATCTCTTCATGGATGGAACCTCAGCTGTACATCTGGGAGTACGGCAAGACCATTTGAGTCTGGCACAGCTGACCTAATTCTAAGCCCATTAATTATCTTTATTTTACCACTAGCTCATTTGTTGGCCTGATCCAGAGACCTCTGAAGCCAATGAAAAGATGCCCATTGATTTCAATTTGCTTTAAATCAAGTCCTTTTGGGCCTTTCTTCTCCGCTCTTTTTTATATGCTCTGTCTTTTCATCTGGTGCCTTTACATTCTCTCTCATTCTGATCTCTGTACTCTTTCCAGCTTATTATCCATACCATCCAAAAGCATGTTTCTCATAGACGCAGTATATTCATTGCTACATGTACTGTAATCACCTCTTTGCATACACACCATGCTTGCACTGTTTGTCAAACAATTTCTATTTTTCTACATATTACCATTTAACACAATTACTATTCATACAAATATTGCTTTTAAATACAGCAGGATGCCTTTGGTAGCTGGGATGCTGCCTATTGCCACATGCCTCCTCCTCAGCATTTCAAAGAGAGCAAAAATATACTCACATTTGGTTTATGGAGCTACCCAGCTATGTTTTACATTGCTGGGAAAACGGTGCTTTCTTTCAAATCCAAACAGTGTTCTAAAATTTGGGAGGGAACACAAAGGAAATAGGAAAATAGATTTTCTTTATTATTTTCTGAAATGCAAATTCCTGCGAGAGATCTAGATACATTTGTGAAAGTTCACAAGTATTACTGTATGAGAAAGAGTCAGAAGTCAGATCCCTGAAGTGTGCACCATATTCTTTTTGGGGAAAAACAGGACACCTCCTTCCTTAACCCATTTAAGTGCTTGCTAACAGTGTTATCTTGATTAAATGTTACATTGTATTCCCATTTCAAATCTATTTGAACATTCATATGGCTCACCTCTGTATCTGAGCTGTAAGTTCATTGGTTAAACAACACTGAATTCCATGTGAGGAATTCCATGTGGCCTGCCTGCCTGCCTAATACATTTCTTTGCTGATGGCTTGCCTGCAACAGCCTTAAAGTCAGGCTGAGAACAACTTCTTGGGATTGGTTCAGTGTGTTACAGTGACAATTCTCAGTTGCTGTCAATAAAGCTTAATGGTTTGATCTTGAACCATTAATACAATGGAACATTTGAATGACCCACACCTGCAGAACCTTTAAAATAGATTAGTTCCAAGGGTAACTTAGGACCTATGAAATCAGAATGAGCTCTATTTGCTGCAGAAAACAATCTGAATCCGTTTTAATGGCAGAGCACCAAGATAATTCTAATCCTGAAATCATTCTCCAGTTTGCTGACAATTTGCTCATCTTTTTCTACAGCCTTATTTACTTTATTTCCATAGTTTCATGCCTCTCTTTCTCTCTGCTTAAAGCTCCTATCCCTTTGTGCAAACAAGATCCTATTCTACTGGATATCTGAAGAACCAATTCCATGGAAGATATATATCCATATATAAATTGTGCACCAACAGAGCCAGACCCTTGTCCTTGACATACTCTTTATGCCAACTCTCTACCAAACACCTCATGGTCCCCAGGTTTTGGTGGGAGTGGGGGTCAGAGGCATGGCCAGGAGGAAAGGCAACGTTCCAGCTATTTCTAGCAAGCATGACAGCCTAAGGAGGGCTAATATCATCCAGTAAAATGTAAAGAAGCCCCAAGGCTGCTTTAACTTGCACAGAGGGTGAAACTGGACCCTGGCCAGCATCAGTATAAGGTGAGCATAAAGGAAACTTACAGATATTTTGTTCCCCACCTTCCATCCTTTGTGCCAAGCACAGCTCACACAGACCCTAGGCTCGAGACTGACTTTGGGGCATATTTACTTGAATTCTTTTGTGCATACTTGGCTATAAACTCATCTGTGAAATTAGTATCTAGCACTCCATTCTTGCTTCAAACCATCTGTCTATTTGTTTTCCTTTACTATTACCATAAATACCAGACTAATATTGTCCCTTGTCCATTCCAGTTCCCAGTTCTCACAAGCTTTGCATTTGAGAGCTGGTCTACATATAAAAGTCGTACTGGTTTAACTAAAATTAGTTTTAAAATAGATTTGGCTAAACTAGCACAAACTCCTGTGTGGAAACAAATATATCAGTTTTTGACCCTTTTATAACAAATTAGTTCAATTATAAAGGATTAATTTTTGGTTTATATTGCTATTATGGTAACTTTCAGATCTAAGCTAATTTGATATAAACCAGTTGTGAACCAGTTTAAGTGTATCCAGTCAGTAGTATACACTTGTTGAACTAAACCAATTATTTAGTTAAATTGTCGCTACTATTGCATGCAGACAAGCCCTTAGAGACTCATGGGTCCTGATTCTCCATTATCCTTCACTTTGTGCAATCATTGACACCAACGCGAAGTGGCTGTAAAATGTTACTGGTACAGAGTGGTAGCATTTCACGCCCATTTTGTGTGGCTGTAAATGACGAGACAAGAGATGCATAATAAAAAAGCCCATATGCTCTCATTTTCTGTTCTGAAGTGATTCAACTTTTGCAGTCCCACACAAAGAATAAATCATGCTCACGTAACACCCCCCACAGAAGGCAAGCAAGATTCATCCCATTGTAAGAATCCGAGCATGTGTCACATGTTTCAGTGGCAAAGGGCCTCATCTCCTCTAAGAATCACTGGCATAAATCATAAGTAATTCCATGGAAGTTTGATGGAGTTGCACCAGTTTAAACTCAAAACCAGGCCCAAAGCTTCCACAATCTGTGTGAAGACAACAAGAAGGAATGTCCCTACCGCTGTGGCCTTTTTACACTGCTGTGGCAGCACAAAGAGACCATAAAAACTCCAGATCCAGTGGGAGAAGAATTTCTCTGGTGTAGAAGCTGACCAGGCCACCTCCACAATTTCTAGTGTAAGGGACATGTCAGGGAGCAGAGTGGGTGTGGGACCATCATGGATGATTCTACATGGCACTGCTGCACTTAGCCAGATTGGCTTGTGCTATGTAAATTCTATTAAATGGACAGTTTGGCTTCCAAAGCAGTTCAGAATTAGGAGGGCACAAAGATGGCTTCAAGCCACCTTAGCCTCTCGTCTCCTTAGGCTGCGAGTTTTCACCACATAAAAATCACACCCAGCATTCCGGTATGAAAAAGATACATTTGGCAACTTCCTTATTTCTAGAATTCAAAGAAACTCCCAGTCAGATCAGTAGCCTTCTTATTCACTTATTACTAAGGTAGAACCTTTCTGGCACACATTTAATATTGACCTTGGGAATGTGGTTTATAGTTTAGAATTTAGTGGTTTAGAATTAATCCCACACCCCCCTACACACAATAAAAATGCACTTGTCAAATTCAGAGTAAAGTTCTTTATGTTAAAATACTAGGTTTCCTCTCTGTACGTCTTTGAATGCTCAGCGTATGAACTAGTCCCTCTAGCATACAGAGCCCGAAAAGACAAGTCACTAGAGCTTATCGGTCAGTGGATTCAGTTTTCTGTGAAAAAAGGACCAAAATGAAACATTTTAACTGACACATTTTTTTGTAAAAATGTTTGATTTTTCGGCATAAAAAATGATTTTGTTTGGTCAAAATTGTATAGAAATTTTTGTTAGAAATGCATTTTTCATTAAAAAAAAGTATGACAACACATTTTCAACCATCTCTAGCAGTGATACAATTTGCAGGGCACAAAGACAAGGAAGGCTACCGTGTTGCGCTATATTACTGGTCTATGTTACTATGATCTCTTAAAAGCGTCTAGCATTTTTAATGAGAAGAGAGGCCCAATTCCAAGTAAAGTAAAAACGCCCTTAAGCTCAGAGTTGCAATATATAAACTGCCAGGCTGACTATGTCTAAACTGCTGTTTTATAGCCATATTACACACTCAATCTAAAGAAAATTCTAATGTAAAATGTGTTATAAAGATAAGACAGGCAGGGGGTGGAGCTTTGTTTTTTTCAATAGATACATTCTTTGATTCTCCTCCTTAAAATGCTGCAGTCAGCAGTAGCTTAATTCTAAGTTATAATTAGGGTTATGCATTAAACCAGGACTACTGAGCATGTCTAACCTAAAGTTAGTTCAATGCATAAATGAAAAACAGACTTGTGGCTGACTGACTTGGCATCAACCAGGATACCAATATATAGTAACCGAATAAATTTAAAATGAAAATTAAATGTGGTCATTATCGTTTAAATTGATGTCATATTTGCCAACTGTTTATGAAAGGAAAATTGAAAAGATAAGCACGATTTTGGAATTGGCAGTATGCTCTGCTACACACCAGCTTGCTGTGATTTGGGGTGCACTTTAAAATAAATTAACACTAATTTTTACAGTCTACCAAATGATGTCAGTATGTATTTTTTTTTATTAAAAGCATACTATACATTCCCCAAAGTACACTGGAATTTAAATGTACAATTGTGGGGCGGTGGAGGAGGGGGACTGTTTTGTACTTGGAGAGACTTAGCTCTGGTTACTTAACATAGCTCTCTAGTTCTGGATCTGCAAGTCAAACGTGAAACAAAGTTCAGATCCCCAATATTAAATACTTGAAAAATTAGGCCAAAAC
Organism: Mauremys reevesii; assembly: GCF_016161935.1. Taxonomy (NCBI): domain Eukaryota; kingdom Metazoa; phylum Chordata; order Testudines; family Geoemydidae; genus Mauremys; species Mauremys reevesii. The sequence goes on from NC_052638.1 coordinate 33,103,342, forward strand.
ACCCAGATTGGTGGAGTGTTCACTTGGTTTTCTATTTTATTTTTTAATTTCTTGGGATAAATGATGAAAATCCTCATTCCTCTAGAAACACAATGTTTGTATTCTTCAAAAACTGAATGCAACAGCAAATATGGCAGCACAATAGAAATATGTAAAGGACATTTTCAGATTTTCTTCTTTACACCAAGTATTTTGATCAAAATATTTTGGTTTGGGGTATCTCTAAATCAGCTGAAGTTTTATAATGTTTGGCAGTAGACTCGACACATCTCAGGTCTGCTATTTAATTCTTCAACTGAAGGGTCCAGTTATGCAGTCTTTATACAAGCAAAACTGACAGAGTCACATTTTCAAATGGACAAAGTTGGACCTACACAGTGTTGGGACTCTACAATTATTTGTGCATTGACATTTGCTCATGTATGTGATGGAATGTATGTATCAAATACCATTTACACGTCTTTTCAACTCAGTTATGCCCAAGCTTGTAAACTCTTTGTGCAGAGATTGATGGGGTCCTGGTCCATGACAAGAGCTCCTAGGTGATCTGATAATACAAATAAATCAATAGATTTATAATAACTTGTGCATACAAATGGCTTTTGTGCTTGTATTTGTGCATTCCCAACAGATAACTCTGTAAATGTGTGTGTTCAATTGTACATGCACAAAAAGATTGTAAGCCCTTAGGGTCAGGAATATTAGGGTAGACTGAACCTGGTGTAAATTGTCATAGATCTATTGACCTGAATGGAGTTATGACAATGTACATCAAGCTGAGGATAAGCTTCCATGTCTTTAAATGGCTGCAAAGCCTCTATGCAAATAAAAGAAATAGTAATAATAGAAGAGATGTTTCGAAACCATGGACCCTATTGTCATTAATAGGAGTTGTATGTGCTTAATTAGGGTTTGATCCTTCAAGGTACTGTGTGCTCTGGCCCTTATACAGCAAAGCATTTAAGCACATGCTTAACTTTAAGCACGAGTAGTCTCATTGAAGTCAATGTAACAATTCGTGTTTTTAACATGCTTAAGTGTTGGAGTCAGAGTGCGTAGCCTGCAGAACTGAGCCTTCATCATACAGGTTCAGATCCTAATTTACATACCCTCTCTGAGGAGGGAAAAATGTGCAAAACTGAAATAACCTTCTTTATTATCGCATCCTTTAACCCAGTGGTTCTCAAACTTGGGCCACCGCTTGTTCAGGGAAAGCCCCTGGTAGGCCGGGCCGGTTTGTTTACCTGCCGCATCCGCAGGTTCGGCCGATTGCGGCTCCCACTGGCCGCAGTTCGCTGCTCCAGGCCAATGGGGGCTGAAGGAAGCAGTGAGGGCCGAGGGACATGCTGGCCGCCCTTCCTGCAGCCCCCATTGGCCTGGAGCGGCGAACCGCGGCCAATGGGAGCCGTGATCAGCTGAACCTGCAGACGCGGCAGGTAAACAAACAGGCCCGGCCTACCAGGGGTTTTCCCTGAAGAAGTGGTGGCCCAAGTTTGAGAACCACTGCTTTAACCTCTTGAGTCTTTTGGGAACATAGACACCTTGCAATAGACTCTGTGGACATTCCTTTATATGGCTGTTTCAATAAGGCTGAAAAGAGTTGGCCAACCTTCAAAGGATGTGATGGCCCTGATTATATACAGAGACATAACATGGAATGAATTAGAGTGAAGCAGAATTTTTTGTTTTGCAAGGCACCTACAGATTACATCAGTTTTTTTAAAATAATAATAATAATAATAATTAAAGGTTTGTTTTGATCTTTGACTGAAGACTTGATTCTATGAATCAACCTTGATAGTTAACATTAATATCATCAAGTGGATCAGTACTGCACCCACCACTGTCTGTACAGTCCTATGTGTTGATATCACTGGCCACTGGTTGAGTGGGATAAGATCTGCTTCAACGAATCTACTTTTAGAGCTGATTCTGCACCCATTAAAGGTAATGGCAAAGCTCCCACTGACTTCAACCGGGGCATGATTGGACTCTATATACCTATCTCATAATTCCAGATAAAATAATAAGATATTGGCAGTTTATTGTATACTATATGGTCTTCAGCCTACAATATACAAACTATCTTCTCTTCTGGTATCAAAGATCTGAGAGAGAAAGAGAGCAATTAGCAGAATTCCCACTTACACTAATTCCCTTCCATGATATGGTCTTTTTTCCAGATATAGCAGCTGGTTAAAGAGACTGGAGAACAGGTTAATCATCCATCAATGATGCTTGTAAACAGGACTATAAAGCTAGCACATAAAAAAGCAAGAATCATCGTAGATGCTTTCACCTATTTTTAATTACAGTTAATGCTGCTGAACCATTAGACATAGTCAAAAAAGTTAAAAGGGCAGATCCTCAGCTAGTGTAAACCAGTATAGCTTCATTGAAATTCAATGGGATTATCCTGATTTAAATCAGAGGATTTAGTCTCAAAGCTGTAAATGAAAATGTCAATAATTACATTTCTACAACAAGCAAAGTCTGCCCCAATTTTAAGCAAATGAAGGAGGCTGGTATGCTACATGACAGTAGACATTATATTGCTATACAACTGACTTAAAGTTCTATAAGTCAGATTATAACTTTTGAAGAAGCAATTATGATTTTATTGCATTCACGCTGCTGCTGATTAATGCTGAGAGCCTGGGGGGAAATGCATCCTATCATTTGCTAACATGCACTATAATTATGCATACCTCTCCAGGTACTGTAATTTAAGACTTAAAAAGCAACATTCTGAATGAGCACTGCTGCACTTATAAAACATTACAGATGTGTTATCATATAAATGAGGTAGCTTTGACATGATAGTGTTCTAATAAATCCTCGACTATGATTTGGAGACAAGATATGTCAAAAGCAAATCTACACTGTCTCTTAATCTTCTACATAAACTGTTTATTTTTTCTGAGCCCTACAATAATACATATGTCAAGAAAGCTTTGATGGTTTCTAGATTAAAGTAGGTTCCCCCCCTCCCTCTTGCAGGTCATCTTGAGAATACTCATTTTTGCTACATTAACTCAGCTATTTGCAGGGTTTAAATGTGAACCAAAATAAAACTGCTTCCATCAAATTGAGAACTTCTGAGATGAACTTCATAAATAACAAACTTAGTTTGCTCCATTTCTGTGGAAGTTTTAAATGTCTAATGCTGAATGATATTCTGTCATTGTAAGAGCTTGCATTGCAAACCATATTCTCTGCAAAAAGTGCTTTGTGTTCTGCAAGATAATTTATGAAAAGCCCTTTGCTTGATGCTTATGTTAGTTATGGTGCTGCTCAAGTGCCTCAACTGAGGTCAGGGTCCCACTGTGCTGTACCAACATATCATCAGAGACAGCGCCAGCTCCAAAGAGCTTACAATCTCAATAGACAAGACAGAGAAAGGCTGGGAGGGGAAACAGAAACATAAAAACAGCCATACTGGGTCAGATGAATGGTCCCTCTAGCCCAATATTCCTGTTTCCAACAATGACCTATACCAGAACTTCAGTGTACAGAACAGCTCAGTCAGAGTGATCCACCCTTGTTTTCTCTTCTGGGCTTCAGGAGGTGATAAGAATGGCAACATGACTTGGTCAAGGTCACAACAGGTCAGGAGCCAGGAACAGAACCTAGATCCCTGATTCCCAGTCCACTATCTACTCAATCATGCTCCTTCTTGGTGCTAGTCCTTTAGGCCCAGATCCTTGAAGGTAGCCAGGTGCCTAACTCCCAATGGATCTGCCTCTTGGTACCTTTCTCCTTTTAAAATAATACCTAGTCATATGCCCCTAATATCTTTGTATTGGAAAAAAATGTTGAGCTATTAATTAAAATATACTTGTACTTGGAACAGAAAAGAACTAACTAGAAACCTTCAGGCCCTCCATTGAAAAAAGTAGCTGTGACCCTTTAGAATTTTATTGGACAGTTACCAAGACAATTTCTGTAAATTCTCAAGACAACAAAAAAATATAAATAAAAATTAACACATACTAGTCATTTGGTACCACTAGTAATGAGCACAGTTCTCAGCATCCTATATATTTGGAATTAGCCTCAAGACTCCCATTAATCATAAAATATCCACACACCTTGCTGCGAATTTGCCTTGAGGATTCTACATTAAGAGGCTGTGTTGGAAAATACTGACTAATAGCACTATAGGGTTAATGAGATTTTAGTGTGTTGTCTTCTCTTCCAGCTATAAATTTATTAGTCACTTCAGACATGGCATTCACATTAAATCTACATGCAAGACTCTGGGCAATCAGAAACAGTTTATACTTAACAGAGAGGAACTCAAAAATGTGTCACTTGTGACTTGCTTTATTTCTTTGATGCTTGTACTCTAAAAGTTCCAATCTAAATGTCTTTTTTTCCCAGAGAGAAAACAAAGGAAAAAGATCAATGCTGAGTAATAAGACATACTTTGCATTAATAGGAGACAAACAATAATACACATATATATACCCATTATGGAGAGTCAGAGTTTGCTGAATTATTCTGAGTAGCTGGTAAAAGAAGAATGTGAACATTGGCTATCAAGTTTCCGATGCAATGCACTCTCCGAAGAGGGGCAAAGAATGTCTAATGGGATTTTTGTGCCAGCACCATGTTAGATGGTACTCACATTAAGCATCATGTGAGACTAACTGAACATGAAATACGTTAAAGACAACTTTCTCCACTAGGTAGAAAGAATGGCATATGGGGACTGCCCGTTCTTAATACTAAGTGTGAAATACATTGTTCAGTGATGTCTTTGGTGGTGATGAACAGTTGGTTTGCTCTATAAACCTGTTCTCAATCAAAATCACCATATGCTTTGTGAACATACTTAGCAACAGAATCCTTTTGGAAAAGTCATGAAACAATGTCAGCACTTCTTGTAGGGAATTTAAGCTAAAGGTAGTATATTTTCCTCATTTAATTTATATATATATAAATTCAGCATGTTAACTTATTATACTTTAATGCATAATAGTTCATATTCTTCATTCTCTCCCAGTCCTTCATTTGCATTACCTGTCCAGAGTTTGTTTATATATATATATAAACTATTATGCATTAAAGTATGTGACAAAGCAGCAATAGGCCAACCTGTGGATTTGGATGCTTAACTATTGACACCCACATCTGAAAACTGGGCATATTATTATAACTTGTTTAATACCTATTTTGCTTCAGTTTTCACTAAGAAGGTAAATTGTGACCAGCTACTTGACACAATTAACATGAACAAAAGGCAATGAACACAAGCAAAAATAGAGAAAGAACTGGTTAAAGAATATAATTTAGATGTATCCAAGTTGGCAGGGCCTGATGAAATTCATACTAGGGTGGCTAAGGAACTAGCTGAATCAATCTCAGAACTGCTAACAATTATCTTCGAAAACTTATGGAGGTTGGGTGAAGTCCCAGAGGACTGGAGGAGGTCAAACAGCGTACCCAACTTTAAAAAAGGGGAAGAGAATTATAGACCAGCCTGCTTTCCTTTGATACCTGAAAAATACTGAAACAAATTATTAAACAATCAATTTGTAAGTACCTAGAGGGTAATAGGGTTATAAGGAATAGTCACCTAATTTCCTTTGACAGGACTGGCCTTGTGATAAGGGGAAAAATGTAGATGTGATATACCTTGATTTTAGTAAAGCTTTTGACGCAGTCCCACATGACCCTCTCATAAGCAAATTAGGGAAATGTGGTCTAGATTAAATTACTATTAAGGGGGATACAAAAGTGGTTGAAAGACTGTGCTCAAGAAGTGGTTATCAATGGTCTCTATCATCTCTCTAGGGGGATGTATCTAGTGGGGGCCCCTCAGGGATCTGTCCTGGGTCCAGTACTATTCAATATTTTCATTAATGACTTGGATAATGGAGTGGAGAGCATGCTTATAAAATATGCAAAGAACACCAAACTGGGAGGAGTTGCAAGCACTTTGGCAGATAGGATAAGAATTCGAAATGACCATGATAAATTGGAGATTTGGTCTGAAATCAACAAGAAGAAATTCAGTAAAGGCAGTTGCAAAGTTCTACACTTAAGAAGGAAAAACCAGATGCACAACTACAAATTGGGAAATAACTGGCTAGGCAGTAGTAAAAGATCGAGTGTGATAGTGTGTAAGACACCGGAATTAATTGTCCCACTCTATTCATAACTGTTGAGGACCCAGTTCTGGGTGCCACACTTTAGGAAAGATTGAACAATCTCCACTTCGTCCATGAGGAGAGCGACAAACATTAAAAGATTTAGAAAACCTGATCTATGAGAAAAGGTTAAAAAACTGGGCGCATTTAATTCTGAGAAAAGACTGAGTGAGGACCAGAAAACTGTCCTCTAATATATTAAGGACTGATACAGAGAGGTAATGATCAGTTGTTCTCCATGTCCACTGAAGGCAGGACAAGAAGTAAAAGGTTTAATCTGCAGCAAAGGAGAATTATGTTAGATATTAGAACATTTTTCTAAGTGTAGTTAAGCACTGGAATAGGTTTCTAAGGGCGGTTGTGCAATCCCTGTCATTAGAGGATTTTAAGAACAGGTTAGACAAACACCTGTCTGGAATGGTTGAGGTAGACTTGGTTCTGCCTCGGCATAGATAGTTGGACTAGATAATCTCTTGAGGCCCCTTCAAGCCCTACATTTCTATGATTCTATGCATTCGTAATCTTTGTGCAGTGAGTCAAACCCACAGCCCTTCAAAGGAGAAATTCAGCATGTTAACTTATTTTGCACCTTGGTTAAAGGAAAAGAAAGAAAAAACAAAACAGAATCAAAAACGTAATCAAAAGGTTACTTCACAATCACTTCAAATCCCATTCTGGCACACCGATCATTATTAGTCCTCCAGGAATCCATTGCCATTGCTCTTCAGAGTTCACTGCATCCCACTGCTCATGTGGAAGGTGGTTAAGTACATGAAGTTAAATAAAAATCTCTGTGGTGTTGCTTAGGGGCCAGTCTTTAGAATATATAATGAAAATCAACATCTGTGCATTCCAGAGACTTCAGGTGTTTCACACTTCCTGCTACTCAATTTATGAAACATGCAAATGAAATTAAAACAGCTAAATGCTTTTTTAACAACAGGAGCATTTTGTCATATTTCAATCACATTACTCTAAAGAGTTGATTAATTTATCCACCATGAAGGATACCATAGGTGATGCTTCTAGTTGAAATAAAATAGAGACTTGCATACTTTGATAATGTTACATTATTTTGATAGCAACAATACAAGCAACTTTCCATTTCTGTGCAGACCAATTTTCAAGCAGGGGGTGTCTTGTGCTTCCCCTTAATAATGAATCAAACTGAATTATATTTCAAATGGCAATCATTTCCCCAGGAGATGCAGCTGCAATCTTAGTATTTTCTGTTCTTTCTCTCCTTCTGATTTCTCTTATCCACAGTATGAGGCAGCTGAGTATAGTGCAGGAAACATTATCGGCAACAATGCTACAATTAATACTGAAGGAAAATGAATATTTGTCTACAGAAGAAAATACCTATGGGATCTACTGTGCTTTAAAAACGGAAGCCATTTTGCACATTTACTGAAGTGCATTTCACTTCTGTGGTTATGCTATGACTAGTTAACTCTGTCAAGGTAATAAGTGCCATAAGGAGTTTGCACCCTCCTTCATTAAAGTTGTTTACTGCATGCTAAATAGTCTGGGTCTGTTAAAAAAAACCCCACAGGCTGTCTTGGCTGTGATGTCTATACAGTTCCACACCTCACTTGCTGCAATGTCTCAGGAACCAAAAGTTCATGACAGCATCTCTCCTCCCAGCACAGATCATATATGTCATATATGCAGTGCCATCCCCACAACCACAAGATGATTTGCAACGCTGATGTAGAAAACATGTTTGGAGATCACTGTTATTGGTTCATGGGCAAGGACTCTCAGATACATGCTGAAAATACATCTAGAGCCATTGCCTGTCAGCAAACCTACAATGTTTTTCCTTATGCATGTGGCACCAAACGTTGATATTTAGTGTGGTTCTACTACCTGTCACTGTTTGACATAAAATGTTCAGGAGAAATGACCCTCTGAATAACCACCAGAGTTGAGAGAGCATACATGTGAGTTTCTGTATGTGGCAGGCTAGAAATTTCAAGGCTGTAGCTACACTGGAGCTAAAGCCATGTTACCTGAACTGATTTCAAACACAGTTCTAAACTACCCTGGGGTAAATTGGTTTAAACATAGCTTACCTGGTTAGATAAACCTATTTTAACCCAGAGATGGGCTCAGGCAGCCATGTTTTGGTTTTACCAAAACCTCATTTACTGTGTTTTGCTTGACAAGTGACAATACTTGCTACCTCCATCTGGAATCTTCTATACCCTTTCCTCAGCCTCCTTGCCATCTCAGACTTGTATCCTCCATCAGTCCTCAGATACTCTCAACACCTCTCTATCCCTTCATTCAACCTATCCTGCATCCTCCCACCCAGCTAGCTAGGCTCCACCCTCTACTAAACACATTCCTTCCCCAGAGGCCCCAGTGTCAACCCAGACACTACCTCCCTATTCACCCTTGTTTTCTTTGGTCATCTCCCACATTCTTCAAGGGGATCTGAGATGGCCACTCTCACAGCCCAGCACCTAAAGGGAAAGTCTGCTATTGAAAGGCTTCCACCTTCCTGATCCATAGAGTTGTCAGGGAGAGGTGGCAGTGACCTCTCTGCTAAACTGGTGGCTGGACCTGTGGGAAATGATGGGATGAACCCCAGGACCAGGCAGAAACACCAGGAAACAAAATTAGGACCTGTGAGGTTTGGATTCTGCATTGGATTAGCCCAAATCTAACCCATCCTTATCCAAATTTCATATGGGACAGGGATTTGGGGGGGTGTATGTGAAATTTGAGGGTTTGATTACATGCTAACCATTAAGATGTGTGATAGATTTTTCTGTTGTAAATTAGTCCATCTGACAGTCATAAAAATAAATATTTTTGCCCATTTGAAAGGAGTGAATGCATGAAAAGGATAGACAATTGCATATCCTCAACCCTTTTCTGTCTCAGGGTGACTTTCTTCCTAGTACGAAAATGCTAGAGTTGAACAAATGTCCCATTCATCTTTCTCATGAAAAAAGTGAGCAAACAAAACTAATCAGCTATCCCCATACCAAAGCTTGCTACCCACCACCACCAAAACTGTACTGAGAAGTGCTTATTAATAAAGATAAATAAGAATCAGGACTTCCCGGCCTGTCATTTCAATTTGCTATATCAAGACAGAATATTTAAAAATATAATTTCTATAGAAATATTGAAAGCCCATAAACCTTGAGAGATTTGCCAAGATCATCAATCAATATGGCACAAATTAACAAATGGTAGTTTCCCAGCCTCAACAGTTGCTAGGGTGCAGATGCAAAAAATTAATCTTACAAATTCTTCTTTAGACAATGTTCGTGGAGGAAGAAATTGACTTGCAGCAGAAAAGTTAGGAGGGATGAATTAAGATTGGATTTTATTAGAAAAACTGGCCTTAGAAAACATTGGATTTTAACTGGCAACTCTTGATCAGTGTTGTTATTATAATTTAATTATGTTTATTATTCGCATTACTGACGTATCCAAATGTCTCAGTCACACTGGGGACGTCTTCACAGCCAGACTCCTAGGCCAAATTGACAGACTCAGGCTCATGCTCTAACAATAACTATGTAGACAGTGCTTTGAAGTTGTCGCTTGGGCTAGAGCTCAGGCGCTGAAGCCTAGGGAGGGGGTTGGGCTTCAAAGTCTGAGTCCAGTTGGACCCACAACTTCAAAGCACTGTGTTTGCAGCTAGTTTTGGAGCACTAGCCCGAGTCCCATAAGCTCAAGTCTGTTGACCCGAGCTGGGAGGCTCACTGCTGTAGGCTGTGTAAACACACCCATTGGGGCCCTGTTGTCAACAGAGGGGAAGAAATGGCCCCTGTGCAGAGATGTTTACCATCTAACTTAGGACAAGACGCAACAAGTGTGTATAAGTAGCAAGCAGAGTGGGCAGGAGGGTAAATGTTATTTGTGCTTGTATAATGGAAGTATCTACAGATTCCAACCTAGTTCAAACCCCCTTTGTTCTAGGAGCTGTATAAACACTGGAAGATGGGATCCTGGCATCGAAAGAGATCCCAATCAAAGTAGATGAGACATTAAAAAGGTGGAAGAAAGGAAGCGTTATTACCCTTATTTTACAAATATGGGACTGTGGCACAGAGAAGCTAATAATACCTCCTAGCTCTTATCATCAGTAGATTTCAAACCTTTACAAAGGCGGTCACTATCATTATTCTTATTTTATAGATGAAGAATCTGAGACACAGAGGTGAAAAGTAACTTGCCTTAGGTCACCCAGCAGGCCAGTGGCAGCACTGGGAATAAACCTAGGTCACCTGGGTCACATTCCAGTGCTTTGCCAAGTAGGCCACATGGACACATAAAGTCCATGGCAAAGACATGAACCCAGGTCTTTCTCAAGGGAAGGCAATTATTTTTTGTTAAGGTCCAGATTTCTTGATCAAGGTATAGTCAAGGTCCGGACTCCAGAGAAAATAATAATTAAAAATAACAATAATGATAATAAGCAAATAAAAAGATTTGGGGATCCATTCAAAAGCATTTGGTGGTCTGTATTTGGCCCACGGTCCAACTCTTGACTACCCTCGCCCAATGCCTTAGTCATTCTTTCTCTTGGAAGGCTGCTTATATAGAATTTCTATGTGCACCGTTTACTTAAAGTATAAGTTCTTTGGTGCAGTGACCAATCTTTTTGTTCTGTGTTTCTCCAGTGCCTAGCATAATGGGGGCTTAGGCCATGACTTGGGCTTGTAGGCTTGCCATAATACAAATAATAAATAACAAGAACTTGCAAGTTTGCATTTAGGAAACTCTTTTAAGATGTTATTAAATGAGAGACATCAGTGATGTCAATAGTCCCTGTCCGTTTATGCTAAAGGTCATCCTTTATCCCAAACTCTAGGCTCCTGTTTACTTGTTAAGACTATCACAGGTGATAAGGTTATCTAATCACTTCTTCCATGTGGTTTACGAGAGTTTATCTTTCACTATATACCTGATAGTGCTGCACTCTTTGTTCAGAAAGAAGGGGTTAAGGAGCCCATTCTGGTCAACTGGAAACTCCCCTTGACCTCAAGGGGGCAGAATCAGGCCTTGTGGTAACCACAGACAAATCCTGGTAGCAGCTTTTTAAGGAGCGCTCTAATAATGTGGCCCTTAGATTGGTTAGACATCATTGACCAGAGGAATGAGGTTATGTATTTAGACATTTAGGAAATGGTGCTCACCCACTGCACTAGACTCTTTCACAATAATTTAAAACATAGAAAGGCAGATCCTTATTTGGTGTAAAAGAGCGCAGCCCCATCGACTGCAGCAGAGCTACACTGATTGCTGTCCCTAGAGTTACGCCATGTTAAACTAGTTGAGGATCTGTCTCTATCTCCACCATGTACCATGCAATGCAAGCAATATAGCAATAGTAAAGCCATAAACCACTGTTGTATAAATTCATTCCTGGATTAAAAAATAGTAGAGCAATATGTTAAATACAGCGCTGTGACTGAATTGTTAACAGCAGGGTCTGATTCTTTTTCATCTCCCCCACAGAAAAAAAAAACGACTTTTTCATCAAAAAAATAAATTGTTCGAAACATGTTGACCAATTCAATGGGGAATGCAGCACAAGTGAACTGTTAGGGGACTTATGAATGAGTCAAAGGACTGAACCGAGGACAAATCAGTACTGGAAAACTAAGTGTGTATTATTCAGTGAAAACTGGCAACCTGGCCAGCAGCTGTGCAAACTTTACAGAATGCCCTGTCAATGTGCTTCTTCCCTTTCTGGAGATATTCAGGTTCCTTGCCTATCCATTCTATGGCCTTTTTATTATTTTTCAGAAACACTCATTTAGAGTTAACTGCTTTTATTAATTTGGACTTCAAGCCTCGGCCCAGTGTAGCTCCATTGACATCACTGAAGCTACATCAGATGAGAATCTCACCTAGGAAGTCAACTGAATTTTAGTTCCCAGGCTGATATAGTTTCTCATTCTTTATTGTATTTTTCCCTCATATACTCATGATCTAAAATAATAACAAAGCCCTGCTTAGTACTTGTGTTGTTTCCAAAGACTATTTTTCACAGAGCTAAGAAGGGGAGGAAGCTTTTTTTAAAAATGGAATAACACTGTTCTCTATCCAAAATATTTAATCATAATTACATTAAGAAACATTTATAAAAAGTTAAGTAAAAAAATAAAATGAGTTGGAGAGCACAAAAGGGGAAAAAAAGGACAGAAAAGGATTAAGTGGATTCATATAAAGAATAGATTCTACTTAATGAAAATTTCCACAGTGTTCAACATTTTTATTATGGTTAATAGCACCGTGCTTCATTTTTGTCTGCAGTAATTGTGTATCCTTAATGAATGGGCACTCTTATTTCCCCATTGAGCACTGACAGAAATTAATAAACCTAATTCTGTAGGTTTAAGTTTAATTCTGGTGAAATATATAAAGTAGTTACATTTTCACTTAGCGACTAACTGGAATAGAAATGGGCTTAAGCTTCTCAGCAACTTAATAGGGAGCAAATTGGGGTTTTTTTCCCTCCTCCCTCCAGCACTTGGGTCTATTTTCATTGCCGTGTGCAATAAAAGACATGTCATGGCCGGTGAAGCTGAACAGAACCTAGGGTGAGTGTTGTAAAAAAGTACAATTACTAGACTTAGCCCTTTATTCCAGCCTAGTCGTTAATGATTGGTGAAGACAATCTCATCAGTTTACATTTTGATAGAGACAACAAGCAATCAAGAGAATCAAGACAGACAACTAGAAAACAAATGAAGCCACCCCAGTAAACACCAAAATGGGGTGCTCTGGGGCTGAGTAATTGTCTCCTTGTCTGGTTTTACCAGGTGTTGAATGTAGAAATAAAACAAGGCTGCTTTGAAAGTGGGTAATGCACTGTGTAATTATTTGGGATTGTTTAAAATAAAAACGATATTGAGTTTGATTGTGGGTAAACAGGTCTGACGGTGAAATCCTGGGATTGCATTTGGTGGAATACAAGGCAGAATCTGACCCCCGAGGAGTTCATTTCACGCAGAATGCTCTGCAGTTAGACTGTGCCTCGGGCTAAGATCTTATGAGTTAAACAGAGTGGACCTAGTTTATACCTCAATAAGAAGCCTGTAAGGAAACCCCCCAGGCATTGCATGAAGTGGTGTTGGTGATTCACCAATGGCTGCTCTTCTCTCTGAACTACTGCGAAGCAAAGGCTTCGCATACTGTTTGCTGTTGAGAATTGCCACCTTTTGGAGGCCAGCTGAAACTCGTGTCCTGATCACCTACGGCCGTTAAAAAAGCCCTAGTACTTTTTACAAGAATAGGGAGGTGTCAGCCCAGTGTCTTGGCAAAATTCCACTTTGAGTAACAATGATATGCATTTTTCCTATCTACATTTCTACCCTGAACTTTCACAATGGGCCAGACCATTACATTGTGTAGGTACAAAGAAGCAAAAATATATCTTGCTGCCCTAATTTCCACTCTGTATTAGAGATCCTGGGAGCACAGCAAGGGTTGACAATGAGCAAAGATTGTGAGGCTGGGGAATGGAAAATATGAAGGCTGCAATAAAGGAAGATCATGAGATTCTCCTATTGTTGCATTATCATCCAGGTACCTTGGTTAGAGCCTCTTTATTTTAAGAGAATATAAATCTAATTTAGTTAAATTAGATTTATAATTTAATTATATTATATTTAATATTAAGACCTAGACCTGGGAAAGAGGGTGGGTTGAAGGACAGTGATGGAAGTGAGCCTTGAGGAGGGATCCAAAGAGGGAGAGTGAAGTTGCGATGGCAAGCAAAAGAATATAAGAACGGCCATACTGGGTCAGACCAATGGTCCATCTAGCCCAATATCCTGTCTTCTGACAGTGGCCAATGCCAGGTGCCCAAGAGGGAATGAACAGGGAATCATCAAGTGATCCATTCCCTGTCGGCTCATTCCCAGCTTCTGGCAAACAGAGGCTAGGGACACCACACCTTCCCATCCTAGCTAATAGCCACTGAAGGACCTGTCCTCTATCTAATGCTTTTTTAACCCTGTTATAGTCTTGGCCTTCACAACGTCCTCTGGCAAAGATTTGAATGCTCTTAGAAAGGAATAAGAGGTAAGATTTGGTCTGGATTGGGAGGAGGAGGAGAGAGAAGAATCAAATATGGTACTACAGTTGCTGGCCTGGTTTCCTGGATAGTCGAGTTGCTGACAGTGTTAAAGAGTGCAGAGAGAGTTTGTTTGGGAGTTCCAGTTTTACCCTTGTTTCATCATTTGCTACCCTCTGGTTTGAAAAATGTCTACTGTATCCAGTCAGGAAGCAGAAATAATATCATCTGACCCGGGTGACATCCCCCCCACCCTCCCACACACAGTCAAAGAAAACAGTTCATGAACAACCTACAAGACTTCATTATTCTCAGCAGCCTATAACTCACAGGGCAGACATAGGCTCTGAATCCAAAAGGAGCTGTTCCAGTGAGAAATGAGATGAAATAATATACTAATGTGGGCGTTCCTGGGGGAGGCATGATAAAAAGCTGCTATCAGGAAAGGTCAGTGGCAACTGGGAAGCCTACACTGGGTTGCCTCTGCCAGCCTATATCAATTCTGCAATCCTCAGATATTAAAAGGAAAGTATTTTGTGGGAGGTTACTGAGGGAAAGGAAGCAAACAAGTCAGTGAAATACACACGACATGGGCAGGATGCTGAAATGTAACAAGTATTCTGTTCAGGGTATTGCAGAATTCTTTCATCTGCTGTGCATCCAGCTCTCTGCTACTGGATCCATGCAGGTGAATCTAGTGGCAGATTCAGGGCCTATCCATATAAAATCTCCATCACCATGGTATCTGAGTGCTAAAAACATTACAAAGCTATAAAATTACACAGAAAACTATGATAAAACTAAGTGCCAAAGGATAGGCACTTGGTCCCTGAGGAGCATCTGATTAAGTGGTTTGATGTTCAGAAGAGTTGATTACCCAGCAGTACAGCTGATCAGGAAATGACTCTTCACCCTCGCCCCACTCCAGGAATTTTTTCCCCCATTTTTGTCAAAAATGTTCTTCACAATTTTTCAGGTTTTCATCAAGACTATTCAGTTGCTGCAAACCAAAACCAAAACACAATACCTTAGTTCAGGTGGTCAATTTTTCAGCAAAAAAACACAAGTTTTCTATTAAAACAGATTTTTTGGGGGGTGGGGGGCAAAATCTTCCATTTTGGCAAAACATTTTTTGTAGAAAAAAGTTTGGATGAAAATGTTTATATCAGCTCTGACAGTGATTCCCATGTAATCCACTTATTGACGCTCCTAACAATGGACTTTGGAGCCTAATTTCAGGCACCCACTGTTGAAAATGTTTGGTTATATTTTCCCCTTTGCCTCAGAAAGGCATCACTCCTTCCCCATTCTCCCATCAATACTCCTCCTATCCCCTTTCATCAGAGTTGGGATACCAGGGCCAAAGTTCCACCCAGTGGCAACCCCTGTTAACCTACTTGTCAGGGTGGCACAGTAATAGATGTGTAGTACTTGCTTCGGCTTAGGTGTCTGGACCTAAGCCTGGAGAGGACACCTAAATGCATCGAAATGAGGTCTTATGCACCTGAGTTGCCATACAGGCTGGGCCATGATTTCAGCTTGAATTAATTTTGGACTTAAGGAGATCGCATTTTATTAAAAAAAAATTAATGTGAGAAGTTCTATTCTGAACAGTGGTGGGATGATGCAGAGGCAATGGAGACTGGCTCCCGTAGGAGCACTTCAAGTTTGGGCACTGAGTGATTTGTTGCTATTGGCAAGATACAACAAAAGCCCTGGTTTCTATTCCAGCATTTCATCTAATAAAGATTGAAGCAATTTCTAGTCAAAGACTATCTTAATTATTTTGGGTAAAAATGGTGTTTCCCCAAGGCTGAGTTTCGTTCCATGTCCTACACATTTCCCAAGCAATAAAACAGTCATGCAAATCAGACGGGACATACACCTTAATGTGCCACATAGAAAATCTGCCCTAACATGTTTAGGATCAAATTCCACTGTCTTACATAAAGTATTACTCTTTGATTTCCACACATCCCTAGAACACCCGGGAAAGGCAGTTCTCCTGCAATCACAGGGTTTTCTTGGTGGTGAACAGTGTGATGATCTACCTGCTCAGGACACAGTTGGACAGAGTGGTGCACCACCTTCTTCTCCTCCCTCCCTGATTTTTTCATTTGAGCAGACTCTGATCACACTCCTCTGCAGAAGAGCTTTCCGGCAGGCAGTGCCAGCAGGACTGTGAAACTGACTAGGATCACGTTCCATAGTCAATTTCACATAACCGCTGGCGCCACAGGTAAAATGCAAGTGCATGGGAATATGATCTGAGTCAATTGTTTTTTTAAGATGCTAGTGCTTGATCATTACACGGGGAGAGACGGTGACGAAAAACACAGGGAGGAGGACACCAGGAGGAGAAAAGGGGAGAGAAAAAGAGAGAAATAGATACAGGAAAAGGGGAGGAGAAATTCTGGAGGAAAAAGGAAGAATGGAAAAAAAAGAAGAGAAAGAAACAAGAACATACAAAACTGGGTGAGAAAGATGACCATGGTTAGTTCAAAGTCATTTCAGAGGCCTGTCCCACCAGTATAAAGGCAATGCATTATGGGAAATCTGGATTCATTAATTGACTCTTGGGCTGGTAGGCTCTGGGAGTGCTGTGTGATAGAGTATCACTACCTAGCTGGCTCCTCTTGCACTTCTGCAGCTCCTCGGGCCAGTTCAGGAACAGCAATTATTGGGCCCATTATATGTGAGCTTGAGAACAGGAGGACTCTGAAATTTGCATTCTGAGAAGTACTCAGAAGACTCCTTGGAAGACAGCAGAGGGAAACAATATGACTTACTTTCATATCCCATGTATACTTCACACTACCATGCTGTAGAACTACTGGTGGGCTTCCAAGTCTGAAATCACAGATGGTTACGTTTGTTCTCTTGTGTCGTATTGAATCTCTTTTGCCATTGCAGCTTTGCTCTAGTGTCATCATCTGACACATGACGAAAGCCACTGCTCCCAGAACCACATATTTTCAGGAGAGAACATAATAATTAATGAAGCAGTGTGACCCGGAGTACTCTGAAGGCTTCACACTTGGTTTAGTGCTCATGACAACAATAATTAGCCAGGACAGTCATCGTAACGGTTTTTAAAAATTAACTTTAAGAGGGAACTAGTTGGCTCAGGGATTGGTAATGTAATACAGAGTATTTTACTACCAGATCACTGGTTCCAATGCAGCCAGGGCTGATTGCAAGTAAACCGTAGTGCTCCTTGGTGGGCTAGGTGAAATGAGTTGGTTGGGCAAATGCCAATTTCTAATAAAGAGACTTCTGCATGACATGAATACCTCCTTCGGAGGGGCATTTTCCACAAAGGCCAAAGATTAGCATGGAAACTAAATTGCCTCTTCACCCATTATAATAGTCTCACCAGACACTGCACATTGGCCGGCCCACGCTAAGCTGAACTACACCTCTTGATAAACAGAGGCCTTTGATCTCCAGGGTTGTCAGTCCTCTGCATTTCTCAGCCATGCTTCCACCTAAAGTGGAAAAGCAAAAGTGACAAAGGGCTTATCTCCATGATAGGGTAACCCACACTAGAGGGGTGTGATTTCTAAAGCACACAAACAAGCTGCACAATAATTGGTCCATGTAGAACCTGCTGGTGCGCACTAAAGGTTCCCTAGTGCACTTTAAACATAGTGCTGTTTGAAGGCCATTCTTCATTGAATACTATATGACTTTTTCACTTATAAACTGAAAATGACAGGCTGATAATATGAACCAGAATCCAAATACCAGTTACACACGTGGGCTGCAAAATATCCACCGAGCCAACATCTAAATATGGAGATAGGATAGAATTCTAAATACTCCTGTTCATTTTTAATGTGTTTAGGGACAGAAGAGTAGCACTTCATGACTTTTATGCAAAGGCCTGTGCAATGCTCAGCTGTTCAGTATCATGTTCAATGCACCTTATTAGCCTTGTCATGACAGATCACTCTCAAGCCTAGCACTTGTTTATGCAACATTCAGAAGTATCGTGTTTCTCAATACCTGGGAATGGCTTTTTGGTTCTGCTTTCTGAGTGGATTTATTTATCTGGGTGCACAATACACATGGGCCAAGAAAGGAGCCCTGGCTCAAACACAGATGATCCAGGAAAAATGAAACTTAGGGCTCATCTGGCCTCATTTCTGAGTTTGCAGAACAAAATCCAACAGTTTAGATCCTGCAAGATCCAAACCATCCTGGTTTTCATTGAACTTTATTTGAAGGCGAAATGGGCCAAAACTAGACCTGTTGACCTAACTCTCATTCCCTCTCCCCCAAGTTCCTCTACATTTATCTACATTAGGGGAATCAAACAGAATAAGGCCTGAGGAACCTGTGGGTTCAGCTTTAGGTTGGTAAAACCCAAAACATGACAAGGCTCTCGTCATTCTTTCAGACACTCATTTCTTCGCAAATCTCTCTCTCTCTCTCATACACACACACACACACAAGAAATCAACATGGTGCTATGTATTAATTCATAAGGACACACAGAATTCTAAATTTCACACACCAAATACACCTCACACATTAATACAAAAGCAAACAGCTAAGTAACAGCTGAGATTTGTTCCTGCAAATCTCCCAAACTGTAGATGCAGTCAACTGCATTGCCAACAAATTACAGATGAGCTGACCAAATAGGATTATTAGGAGCATGATGACGTTTCTGTGTGCATAGCACATTCATGCTTAGGCGCACTTGTGCAGCTGGAATATACTACTCCGTTGTGGGGTGCTTTTAACCAATTTTTAAGAAATTTAATCCACCACATAGCTACTACCTAAGCTGCTTTAATAAGGTCTCGTTCTCAGAGGATTTTTATCTCCGTTAAAATGCACTGGCTCGCATTATAGGCAACTCATATAAGAAGCTTTAGTGATAAAGGCAAGGGTGACCAGATGCACTTTGTAGGAGAAAAATGAGACTGAGGTTCTAGTCAAAAGTTTGGAAGATCCTTTTGCTTCTACATTTCAATGATATGATATTATAAATGAGCTCTTTGGCTCTTTGTAGATCACTGGCCTCCACTGGATAGGATGATAACTGCTCAGCTGTATGCCTTGCATCCTACATTGCTGATAGGAGAAGGAGACTCTCGCTTAGTTCAGGTGATAGGAACCTGTGCTTTTTGAAATAGGATGGTCCATACTCTGCCCTGGTTGTCCCCATGAAATTAGGAATAATCATAGACCGTAGCAAAGTGATGCCCTTGAATTTTCTAGTGCAGGGGTTCTCAACCTTTTTCTTTCTGAGGCCCCCCCAACATGCTATTAAAAACTCCACAGCGCACCTGTGCCACAACAACTGTTGTTTTGCATATAAAAGCCAGGGCCAGCGTTACGGGGTAGCAAGCAGGGCAATTGCCCTGTTCCCCATGCCACAGGGGGCCCTGCAAAGCTAAGTAGCTTAGGCTTCAGTTTCAGCCCCAGGTATCTGGACCTGGAGTCACAGGCTTCAGCTCCAGGTGGTGGGGCTTTGACTTTCTGCCCTGCGCCCCAGCAGATCTAATGCCACCACTGCTTGGTGGACCCCCTGAAACCTGCTCAGTGGCTCCCAGATCCCTGGTTGAGAACCACTGTTCTAGTGGTCTCTCATAGCAACCCAAACCAAGGGCGGGTCAGGCAGCTGAACACATCTACTGTTCGGACTGATCTGAACTGAATTCTCGAGTAGACCATAGCATTTCACTTAGCTGGCACATCTCCTCCTCCATGCTCCTCTCTAAGAAATACATTCTACAGAGAGATCACAGTGAAACCTTTTCTTTCTTAACTATAAAGGTATTTCCTCAGCTCAGTGAACCAGGAGTTATGCACCGAATTCCCAGGCCAGCTAATCATGAAGAGAATCTCTCTCCAAGGGTTAAACTCCCCAGTTTTCAATTACTGTTACATAAAAACCCTTGTGTTTAATTGCATTTATTGCATTTCTTTGTTTCTGAAGCCCTTGCAGAGCCCCTGTGATCATCTCCAGCACAGCCTTTTATAAACAGGTCACACAGAGATGATATCCCGCTGCTGCAGCCACATGCTGTTCTTCCACTGGGTAGCTCCATTTATCCTGGTGGCATCATAAGAAAGAGCAATAGCATTTCCTGATACTTCTTCAGGTCTCATTTACATCCTGTGGCTTGTGCTGCATTTTGTACTCCTTTACTCTTTGAAAAGTGGAGTATATGGGAGATCATTAGATTTCTTTTTACTTCCATACAGGCTGCGTAGTGGGTAGATTGTCAGGTACATTCTTGTTCATACTGCACATTGAGGAGTAGGAGTGGGTTTTCTTACCGGAGTAAGCCGCCAATTAAGATTATTTCTTGCAGCCTGCATTTCCCAAGCAATCTTTTAACTATTTCTCATGTAATAATATAATAGCTCCGCACCAGCAGAGCCACCTCTCCTTTCATTGAGCCAGTGTTACAAATAACCATCTTTTTAGGCCATGATGACTCCAAGACGTCCAGCTGCATTGCTCAGTACCATGTGAGCGGATGCCACCACACAGGGCCAACCACAGCAATGTGCCATGCTCACTATTTCAGGGAACTCAGGTGTTGCTGGGGGAAGGGCACTCCTGGGACTAAGCAAGTGGCACTTGGTTTTCCCTACAGATCATTATCTTTCATTTTCAAATCCTATTCCTGCCACCGAGCATTCCTTTTAAGAAAAGGGAAAAATATCCCTCTGGTTCTTGCTACACGGGGAGGGTTGTGCAGCAAAGTTCTTGAATCAGAGGGGTGGAGGGTATTGTTTCACACCAACCCTTCAGCCAGAAGCAGAGTTGTTTCCCCTAACAATGAAATTAAATGATATTAGATTACATGAATAGTCAAGATCAACTACAACTGTGCGCTACAAGCTTGCGCAAGTAGTTTCTTATTTAAATAAACTGCTGGGTCATTTTAATCAGTTAAGTGGCTTAGCCTAGCAAAGCCTGCCCTTCCTTTCAGTATAAGAGGCTTCCCTACCTGCACTCATCACTCCTGAAAGAACAATCCTGCAGCTGGGCCCCATACAATTGGGCCCCGATTCAGTGAAGCACTTAAGCACGTGATTAACTTTAAGTTCTATTGAAGTAAATGGTCTTAAATGCCTGGGGAGCTCAGGGGAGGCAAAGTGCAAAGTGCAAAACAGCCACTTAGTGAATGAGATGGGAGCAGAGATAGGGAGGAGAAAGACACCAAGTTAACAAACTACATCCCAATATTTTCCAAGGTGCCGAAGTGACATAAAGAACAAAAGTCCCATTTAGTTCTTTATGTCACTTTGGCAGCTTGGAAAATACTGCTCCCACCTACACAGCATAGCTCTGCTGTGCCCATGTGCCAGCCTGGCTTTTCAGAGTGGTGTTCAGAAAGTTCATAAACCCAAACTTGTTTTGCCGGCTCTGCAAACCCTGAAAGTACTTTGCAATGTGCCACAAAACTTCAGGCTCAAGAAGCCTCTTCCCACCCTACTCCTAGCAAACCAAGAGCTCTCACTGTCACAGTTCAGGACAACTGCACCTGTATTCCAGCCAAGGTTTCCAGCTCCCCAGCCATTGCGTGTCTGGGTGGACACCCTTGTCTGTCTCCCTTCTGACCAGGGGATGTCCTGGTTGCTCAGTTCCCTGACTACACTATGGTATTGTCAGCACAGACAAGTTGCCCAAGGACACTGTTTGCTTTCTCTTCCGAGACGCTTAACAGCTGAAACTGCTACAGTTATAAGGTACCATGCAATACGTCCTATGCAAGGCTACTTTATTCTTAAGGTAAAAAGCATGACAGGGAAAACACATTAAAAACAGTAAAAGAACCTTCACACATGCTAATAAGTTACCAGAATCAACCCCAACCCTAACATGGATTCTGGCAGGATGCAGTCCATCAACCACCCACCCAAGGGAATTCCTTGTGGTTACCAGTTCATCACAGCTTCATCTCAGAACAAGCACACAGTCCTTCTAAATCTACCCTGAGGATTGGGGGGCCTTCATGGACCAGGAGTCCTGTCCATTTGCTGGACCAAGACGACAGCCATGGATCAGTATAAAACTAGGCTATTTCTACAAAAGTGCTTTCTTTGTCTCCTGGTCACTGAAGAATCCAGTTTGAAGTAGCATATACATACCTTTCCAAGGGATGACTTCAAAGTTTCAATAAGGAAGTAAGTACATTAGCATCCACCTTTTCTACTACAGAAGGTGTATACGATACCACAATAACACATACACAATTGCATTTTCAATACCATGTACCCCACAGGTATTAATCTTAATTCAATAAGATTCAACTTTATTCAATAAAGTTCAATCAGTATATTATAGGAAACTGTCAGTCTGTCACACTGCCTATAAAGACACTTATTGAAGGTCCTTGAGGAAGATTGGAGTAGGGATTGGCTGTCTGGGGGAGTTCCTCTTGGAGATTAGAATCTATCCATTTGACTAAAAAAATTAATTATGATTAGTCATGCGATTAATCACTCTGCTAGACAATAAGAGAATACCGTTTATTTAAATATTTTTGGATGTTTTCTACATTGATTTCAATTACAACACACAATACAAAGTGCATAGTGCTCACTTTATATTTATTTTTGATTACGAATATTTGCACTGTAGTATTTTTCAATTCACCTAATACAAGTAGTGTAGTGCAATCTCTTTATCATGAAAGTTGAACTTACAAATGTAGAATTATGTACAAAAATAACTGCATTCAAAAATAAAACAATGTAAAACTTTAGAGCCTACAAGTCCACTCAGTCCTACTTCTTGTTCAGCCAATTGCTCAGACAAACAAGTTTGTTTACATTTGCAGGAGATAATGCTGCCCACTTCTTTTTTACAATGTCACCTGAAAGTGAGAACAGGTATTTGCATGGTACTGTTGTAGCCAGAGTCGCAAGATATTTACCTGCCTTCATGGGCCTTCATGCTTCAACCACCATTCCAGAGGACGTGTCCATGCTGATGATGGGTTCTGCTCGATAATGATCCAAAGCAGTGGATCTGTGTGGACTGACACATATTCATTTACATCATCGGAGTCAGGTGCCACCAGCAGAAGGTTGATTCTCCTTTTTGGTGGTTCAGGTTCTGTAGTTTCCACATTGGAGTGTTGCTCTTTTAAGACTTCTGAAAGCATGCTCCCCACCTTGACCCTCTCAGATTTTGGAAGGCACTTCAGATTCTTAAACATTGGGTCGAGTGCTATAGTTATTTTTCAAAATCTCACAAATGTACCTTTTTTGCGTTTTGTCAAATCTGCAGTGAAATTGTTCTTAAAACGAACATGTGCTGAGTCATCATCCAAGATTGCCATAACATGAAATATACGGCAGAATGAGGGTAAAACAGAGCAGGGGACATACATTTCTCCCTGGAGTTCAGTCACAAATTTAATGAACACATTATTTTTTAATGAGCATCATCAGCATGGAAGCATGTCCTCTGGAATGGTGGCCGACGCATGAAGGGGCATACAAATTTTAGCATATCTGGCATGTAAATACCTTGCAACGCTGGCTACAAAAGTGCCATGTGAATGCTTGTTCTCACTTTCAGGCAATACTGTAAATAAGAAACAGGCAACATTATCTCCCATAAATGTAAACAAACTTGTTTGTCTTAGCGATTGGCTGAACAAAAAGTAGGACTGAGTGGATTTGTAGTCTCTAAAGTTTTACATTGTTTTGTCTTTGATTTATGTAACAAAAAAAAAAATCTACATTTGTAAGTTGCACTTTCACGAGAAAGAGATTGCACACTACAATACTCGTATGAGGAGAACTTAAATACACAATTTCTTTTATCATTTTTACAGTGCAAATATTTGTCATAAAATAATAATATAAAGTGAGCACTGTACACTTTGTATTATGTGTTGCAATGAAAATCAATATATTTGAAAATGTAGAAAAACATCTAAAACATTTAATAAATTTCAGTTGGTATTCTATTGTTTAACAGTGCAACTAAAAGTGCGATTTATCACGATTAATTTTTTAATCGTGATTAATTTTGAGTTCCTCACGTGAGTTAACTGCAATTAATCAACAGTCCTAGTAAAAATTAATGGGAGAAACCAAAGGACACAAGGAGAAATATATGGCCAGCAGAGTTAAGGACAATAAATACATGTTTTTAAAATAGTAGGAACAAAAAGGGATCCTGACAATGTATTGGCCAGGTAGAATTATCAATAATAATAAATAAAGAGGCAGAGGTATTCAATAAATATTTCTGTTCTGTATTTGGAGAAAAAAAACATATGAGGCATCATACGACATCACTTTTTCCATTCCACTAGTTACTAGTATCTCTGGAGGATGTTAAACAGGAGCTACTAAAGTTAGACATTTTAAAATCAGCAGATCCTGATAACTTATATTCAAGAGTTTTAAAAGAGCTGGTTGAGGAACTTGCTGGACCACTAATGTTGATTTTCAATAAGTTTTGGAGCACTGGGGAAGTTCCAGAAGACTGGAAGAAAGCTAATGTTGGGCCAATTTTTAAAAAAGGTAAATGGGATGACCCAGGTTAAAAAAATGTTGGCCTGACATTGATCTCTGGCAAGATAATGGAGCAGCTGACATAGGACTCAATTAATAATGAACTAAAAAGGTAAGGCAATTAATGCAAATCAACACAGGTTTATGGAAAATAGATCCTGTTGAACTAATTTGAGATCTTTTTTGATGAGATTAAAAGTTTGTTTGATAAAGATAATAGTGTTGATGTAATATACTTAGACTTCTATAAGGCATTTGACTTGGCACCACCTAAGATTTAGATTTAAAACTAGAATGATATAAAATTAATATAATGCATATTAAATGGATTAAAAACTGACTAGCTAATAGGTCTCAAAATGTAACTGTAATCACAGAATAGTTACTGAGTGGGTCTGTTTCTAGTGGGGTCCCACAGGGACCAGTTCTTGGGCCTACACTATTTAACATCTCTGTCAATGGCCTGGAAGAAAACATAAAATCACCACTGATAAAGTTTGCAGATGACACAAAAATGAAGGGAGTGGTAAATAATGAAGAGGACAGGTCACTGATTCACAGTAATCTTGCTCGCTTGGTAAAATGGGCGCAAGCAAATAATATATGCCTTTTAATACAGCTAAATGAAAATGTAAACATCTGAGAACAAAGAATGTAGGACACACAGGGGACTCTATCATGGGAAGCAGTGATTCTGAAAAAGATTTGTGGTGGTGGTGGATAATCAGCTGAACATGAGCTCCCAGTGTGACATTGTGGCCAAAAGAGCTAACACAATCGTAGGATGGAATACTGTTTCCAGTTCTGGCACCCACCATTCGGGAAGGATGTTAGTAAATTGGAGAGGGTTCAGAGAAGAGCCACAAGAATGACCGAAGGATTAGAAAACATGCCATGCAGTAATGAACTCAAAGAGCTCAATCTATTTAGCTTAACAAAGAGAAGATTAAGGGGTGACTTGATTATAGTCTATAAGTACCTACGTGTGGATAAATATTTAATAATGTGTTCTTCAGTCTAGCAGAGAAAGGTATAACACGGTCCAGTGGCTGAAAGTTGAAGTGAGATAAATTCAGACTGGAAATAAGGAGTAATTTTTTAAAGATGAGAGTAATTAATCATGGAACAATTTACCAAGGGTTGTGATGGATTCTCCATCCCTGTCAACTTTTAAATCAAGTTTTTCTAAAAGATCTGCTCTAGAAATTATAGTGGGGAAGTTCTATGTCCTGTGTTATACAGGAGGTCAGAGCAGATGATGACAATGGTCCATTTATGAATCTATGAAGGGCAGTGTTTGCACACCACTGCTGCTGAAATGCATTCACTGGTATGCAGGGAGGAGGGTGTGGTTTTTAAAGGGGGACATGGCAATCCTGGGGAGAAGGTGCGTTGCTGAAAACTTCATGCCTGCAGCTGGGGCAGAAATATTCACTTTATGTTTAATCAAATATTGTGAAAAATAAAATTCAGGGCTTTTTCCCTTCTCCTCATTGGCCTAATGCTCCCTGAGTCCCTGGTAAATATACAATGGATCTGCTAGGCACACATCCCCTACAGAAAATGAGTAAAACCTGTGATGAATGGATTTCAGGGGTGTTCCTAAACCACAAAAATAGTCTCTGTTGAACTAGAAACTTTGTTTTCTCCACAATCTGACATCAAAAACAGAAAAGCCTGACAAGTGTTTGCTGGGAGGGAAAAATGATGATTTTGTGCTGAATTAGCAGTGGGAAGTGACCATTCTTCTCTCTCTCAAGTTCACTCCTACTCATATACACGTTATGACTAGGTTAGATGTACATCTGTTGAGGATGGTCTAATCTGACCCTGGCACAAGTCGGGGAGATGATGTCTTGAGGTCCCTTCCAGCCCTACATTTTTATGATTTTATGTTTTACCATTTGCAGATCTCAGAGTTTCTTAAAACAGCTAGCCAGGTGTCCAGTAAAGGGAAGGCAAAACCAATGTCAGATTCCTAGGAAAAGCAAGACCAACAACCATTGGCTGAGAGTCCACCATTCATTTGTCACCACACCCTTAGAAAGTGCTGCAGGCAATATAAACCAGATCTGCTGCAAACAAGTTTCACTCTTCTCTGAATGTTCACTTTAAGGTCTGCATTTATTTGCCCACCTTTGAGCTAATACATATGGGGCCAATTCATCTCCGGGGCAAGTCCACTGAAGAAAATGTAGTTATACCAAGGTGAAATTGGAGAAGGGATGAGTGATTTTGAGTGCCCAATTCAGACACCTTTAAGAGGCCTCCTTTTTGAGGGGTGGGTGCTGCAGACTTTCTAAAAAACTGCCCCCTTTAAGGTATCTCAAATTCAGCCCTTAACCACTGGGGCTCTCAGATGCATAAGTCAATTGACTCTCATGCACTCTGTGTGAACTTATATATTTGAGGAGGGAGGGGGGAAGATGAATCACTGCAGGAGTGTGACCTCTAACATTTTAGGCAACAGAAGTGTCCCAGGAAATAGCTTTTATACTAACCTATGCCAACCACATTTCAAATATCAAAACCTCAAAAAATACCACAGAATAAATTAAAGCCTGATCTCATGCATCCAGAAATATAGAGGACTTCTGGCACCTCTGGTTCTGCTGCTGACTTACTGTTTGACCTTGGGTAAGTCACTTATTTTGTGCCTCAGTTTCCCCATCAATAAAATCAGATGAAAGACATTATAGTGGTGCAAAGCATTCTTCGTCATTGTAACAAATGTTGATCTTTGTTCTTTCCTTTCCCCAAGAGGTGATCTATGGAAGCCACTTTCTTTCTTTTAAAAAAGTGGATAGAAAAAATCAATCCAACTTTCCAAAATAAAATCAAAAGAAAGAATAAGGCTGGAGTTATATCTGTTCAACGGGAATCCAACATTTAAATGAGACTGCACTCACAAAAAAACAATTGTCTTACAAGGGCAATTGAAAATCAAAGTGAACGAGTATTTATAGCTACTGAGCTGTTTAAAACAACAAACTGAAACTGCAGCAGCAACCACTTCACAAAGTCATATTCTTGAAGAAGGGGAAAAAAAAGATCAAAGATCTGCAGGCAGCCAGCTCTGCATACAAGTGGCTTTATCAGCTCTTGGCTGTGTTAAAGAGAGTCAGGCATCCTGAAAGAGAAAATATTTAATGAGGCGATGAATAACACTTCTTGGCCTTAATTATAAGGCTAGTACTAAGCAACAATAATTGCAGGATAAATTATCATCAAGAGATATTTCCAAATAAAAAAAATGCATGTCATTATCAAACAATTATTTTAAGTCTCATTTACATATAAAAAAGAATAAATGGGATATTCTTTTTTTTTCTCGCTTCCATTTGTGGGGGTGGTGGAAATTTTCAGGGTGGTGCATGGGAATTAGATGCACAACACCCAGTATTGCTAATGACAGACTAATTCTCCTCACACCATGTTGTGAGTTCTGCATTCATGTCTGAGGGCAGAATTCAACCCAAGAAAAACTCAAATATCTTTGATATACTACCACAGATGTTTAATAGTGCTGATGTATGGCCTAAGATCTCTTTACAAAATCATCATTGGAAATAAATGGGAGAGAAGGTGTATCTAAATTAGGGAATATTAGATGTTATGGACAGTAAGGTAGATAAATATGGAAGCCCTATTGACCTCAGCAGATGAGATTTTAAAAAGCTCTGGATTACAGGGACACAAAACCCATACACTCTCTTGGAACCAGTAGATCACTCAGAACTACAGCTGGCCAGAAAATGGTTTCCCCAGACCAGGAAAATTTTCCCAAATTGAAAAGTCAAAATCTAGAAAATCCCCCCCTACCCTCAAAAAAATCAGTTTGGGTCAATCAAAATGTTTTGTTTCTGCGATTTTGAAATGTTTTGTTGTGATCTTGATCATTTAAAATGTATTTTAGCTTCAATTTCAAAAGCATCCTTTTGAACTGAAAAAGCAGAATTTTTCATTTCAAAAATGTTGAAATTGTTTCCCCTAAAAAATTTTTTGAAATGAGAAATTCAGAGGAAAAATTCCCCAGTTTTGATAAATCCGCATTTTCCAGTGAAAACAGGTTTGATTTAAAAATTCCTGACTAGCTCTACTCAGAACCACCTCCTGAAGTATTCATAGCCCCATAACTTGGTCTCCACTAGCTGTTTATTTTCCCCTTTCTTACTCTTCTCTTCTCTCTCTGACGCACACTAAGCACACGCAGGGCTTAATTTTCCATTGTGTTGCATGCTCCTTGTGCAGCCAATAACACTAGTGCAATGTGCTGTAAAACAGAGAACCAGGCCCAGGGATTGTACATATACACACAAAGCTACACAGCAATCAGAAACTAGGGGCCTGATCCATACATAGTCCAATGAAGAAAATGAAAGGACTCCAGCTGACTCAATAGGCTTTAGATCAAGCCCTCAATTCTGAATGCTTAAAAGTGGAATTATTTTTAGTTACAAAACAGATTAAAATTCATTCAGTTCCACTACTTTTTTTCAGTATAAAGTTCACTGACAATGAGGCACAGTTAGTGCACTAGCCGCTGTTTCTTATAACCGAGAGCCAAAGCTCTCAAAATAGAGAAAAATGCACAGTTCCTATTTCAAAAGCTCCCTCTAGCTTTCCCCAACTGTTTGTTACCAGGATTTTTCCTGATGATCTGCTAGAAAAAACAGCTTAGAGTCAAAGGTGGTCTCATCAGCCTTAGAGAAACACAGGCAGATATTGTATAACCAATTTCAAGTGGGTTTTTAATTTGTAAAAGCCATACAGCTAAGAAGATGCTAAAAACCCACCCTCTTCTTTTGATTCAAGATCAAAGAGGTTTTTATAAAAGTGACATAACCCTTAGATGTCCCAGAAAACCACATTTACCACTGAATTAACCAGCTTCAGTCTCCAAGCCTCTCTCTCTCTCTCTCTCTCTCTCTCTCACACACACACACACACACACACACACACACACACACACACACACACACACACACACACACACACACACACACACACACACACACACACACACTAGAACAGGGGCTGGAGAAGCGGGTTTTATTTCAACTGTGGGCACATCTGAAAGAAACAAGCACAGGTCAAGCCCCCTGTAACTTAGTGCCAGCACATGATAGCCATTGTGGAGGGATATAAAGATCTCTAAATGACAGATGTAGGATTATAGACCCAGATCCTCAGCTGGTGTAAATCAGTGTAGTTCTATTGACTTCACTGATTTACACCAGCAAATCTGACCCAAAGGCTCCGAACTGGTAGAAGCCTGTGGTATTGCAACAGTGGCATGCTCAGACTCTTATGAGACAGATACTCCATTCTCTCCTTTCCCAGTGACTGGTCGAAAGCTCTGGTGGCTGCATAGATGGCCTGAGAATATTGACGTGAGGAGAGATAAAAAGAAGCCATTGGAAAAGGGGATGAGTAAGATCACACACGTTTTCAGAAACTGGAGCCTTTGTCCAACCTGTGCACATGCACACTTGTGTTTTCAGGGACAAAGCTGGCATTGTGTGTGCACAGCGGGCCGGACCAGTGACTATCTGGCCACATACATGCATATAATCTCTTATTTACATGTGCCTATACAGCAGTGCATAGACAAAATTGGTGAGTAATTGCATGTGCATGTGCATGTGCAATGGTGCAAGTGGACTTGGTTTGCATATGCAGTGCATAGACAAAATTGGTGAGTAATTGCATGTGCATGTGCATGTGCATGTGCATGTGCAATGGTGCAAGTGGACTTGGTTTGCAAGAATCAAATCCAAAACATTTCCCAGACATTTAGGACCCAGCAAAAATGTGGGAAGCAGCAAAATGCCCCCAAATTTACTCCAAAACAGTAAAATGTACTATACCCCAAACTGGTGCACATTTTCAGTGTGACCATGTAGTTTTCAGTGAGCGTGGATGTTCCAGATAAGGCAGAGGTGATATTGACTAAAATGCTTTAGAAGCACCTGCACTAATACCTCTTAGTGACCAGTCTACATGAGTTTGCCTGTTCGGCTCAGAATCCCCTCAGATATGGCACATGACACTGGAGGTAAATCAGAGGTATATGAGCAGGCTTGCTCCCTAGTCTCAGCTGTGAATAGGTGCTCACACTGATGCTTTTGTAAGGTATCGGCTTTGGGTGTGCATGTGTTTGCATGTGAGTGAATGACAGAGAGCAGTCAAGTTGCTGCGGGCCCGAATTGGATCAAAGCCCTAATCCTGATGACACATAATGGAAATTCTCTCTGTTCAAGCAGTAGAGACCTGCGGTTTGGGAGTTGAAGTGCCAAGGTGTAATCCTACTTCTTCAGGCATGTGTGTATCTACCCAGCATGCAGGTCTCCAGCAATCTATTCTATGTCCTTATACGACCCTTCTGTTAGTATGGGTGTCTGTTTTCTGAAGCACACGCATTCACTGCTCTAGATGCTGCATTGAATAGTGCTGCACAAACCTGGCCAAATTTTCAACAGTCAGTCCAAGTACACACACCTGGACATTCCGGGTGGAAACACCTGAGCATGTGCTAATACATCCATGCTCTAATCTAATACTCACAAGAGTGCAGGTGTTAACATTTGTATCCAAAAACCCACTGCAGCTTTAACCAGCTCACTTTGTGATGTGACATTTAGAAAGCAGCTTGCTGACTAAGAGATTTGGCCTTGACCTTGCCTACTTATTGGAAGGCCATTTGCATTTTTCTGATGGAGTGCTCAAAAATAAGCAAGTATGAAATTCACTGTATCAGTTCCTCGCTCATAGAAGATGGGAATATGGTGGCATACTAGGTTACATACCTAACCCACAGTTAGGAGTTGAAGGTGTTGGAATGAATCTCAGGATAGGAGCTAGTGAAGGAGGAGAGCCCATCATAAATACACTGACTTCCACATACTTAGTGATAGTGGCAATGTTCATGCCCTCTTCAAAACAATCAAATCTATGCACCTTTGGTGGGAGTGGGTTATAGCGAGAGTGAGATCCAGCACAGCTGGTTGGAAACTGGAATTTCCATCCTGCAAGAAATCCCAATAGTTCGAAATTTGTTTCCATCCTGAATCTCCAACAGTGAACTATGGTCATGTGACTCCAATCATACACCACATTCGTTTAATCATAGGGAATACTTAAGTGCTTCATGGGTGACTGAGTCCACGCAGGGACCCAGTCCGTTAAGGAGACCGGAGGCAAGAGGCACCAGAGCAGCTCAGGCAATGCAGATTAACATCAAACTGACCTGAAACTAAACACTTTGATTTGGTTCAATAAATCTGCCCCAGAATGAAACGTTTCATTTCAATTTTTCTAGCAGATGATCAAGAAAAACTTTTGATTTTGTACAAACTGCATTTTCCATTGAAAAAACATTTCTACAGAAAATTCACGACCAGCTCTGATGTCCAGCCTACCAAAGTCCAGGGAATGGGCTAGAATAGTCCTTAAACACAAAAGAAAAATCAAATAACTTTTGTTTCTAATACCTGACCTATATATATCAACCCAATCCAACTCCCAGTGAAGTCAATAGAACAACTCTTCTCTGGTGGAAAGGCTTCAAAGCCCTATATGACTAGAAAAATATGCATAGACTTGGTGTTTCTACAAAATAAATCATCTGACTCCTTCCTTTACTATTATCATCCCTACTGACTCTTCCAATTATTTTATCGCTCTTGTGAATTACACAGATGATACATTATAACCTCATCCTATTTCTACAGGTATTCTCAGGAAACTGCAATGTCTCGGCATTAAAACAAAGCACTGCACGTTATGCAATAAAACAGAAGTTTATAATGAAGTTAAAAATGGGGAGCTTTATGAGAAAGTTAAAATTGTCACAGAGAATGGTGCAGAAAGATTTATTGCATTAACAGTGTGACCTAAAATGAAAAGATTAAATAAAAAAAGCAAAGTCTTTTATAAACCGAAGCAAACGTAGAGGCAATGTCAAAGCTATTCGGCCACAAATTAGACCCATCATTTTTGCTTTGCAGGGCCTGTCTTGCCCAGGATTTTTTTTCTGCACAGGAATGGATACCACAGAATGAAGAGAACAGGGGAGTAGGCCGAAAAAGAGATGGGGAGCACATTTCTGAAGGAGTATAAAGGGATGTACAGGGTGTCTATGGTAGGTGTGGCGGTAATATCCCTTGATATCACCAATCACAGACTGTATACGGTGTGCACAAAGGGTAGGTCTACATTGCAATCTGTGCAACACGAGTAGGCATACCCACACTGTGCTAGCATGACTAAAAGTGCAGATGCAGCAATATGAGCTTCAACAGGTTTGAACCACCACAACAGGGAGCCCAGGCATGACCCGCGATGACACCATGGATTGCAGTGGGGACGTACCCAAAGACACACCAAACAAGGTTCTCTTTAGAGGGAGGCCATTTTTTCCCTACAGAAAATCTTCACTCTTTTTCCCTTTTAGTAGAGTTACGCTTAGGGTGACCATATTTCCCAAAGGGAAAATGAGACATTGCGTGGGGCGAGCCCGAGGGCCTCTCTCCTCATGGGGCTGGCCTGATGCCCTGCTTTCTCTGTCTGGGGCTGGCTTCACTGCACGCTCACACACTGCCTGCCTCCTGCACTAGGCTGGGGCTGGCGTCACTGCTCGCTGGAGCCTTGCCCGTGCCCCGCTCAAACTCTGTCTCCCCCCGCTGCGTGGGCAGGCATTGCTGTTCTCCCCCTACACACACACACACTCGTTCTACCACATCCCACTTTTTTTGGCAAAAATGGGCTTCTGTCCTGTTTGCTCTTGCCAACTAGTCAAGTTGGCAAGAGCAAACAGGACAAATGCTCACTTTTGCCAAAAGAGTCACCATAGCCAGGTCAGGGCTTAAAAAAGGGACGGTCTCAGCCAAAACGGGACATATGGTCACCTTATTTTAATTGGCTTCAGCCTATGCACACACAGGAGCCCAGTACCAGGTCAGTGCACAGACCCGAAACCAGACTAATGGGGGTCAAGGAAATCTGAGCCAATGTCGCTTTGCCATAGTCTTGTCAGTTATCTCACTTAAAATGTTTGATTCAGCCACCCTCATTTGCCCCATTGATTTGAATGGGATTGCTTGCAGAGTAAATTCCTACTCAAGAGGAGTAATGATGGCAGACCCTGTGAGATGCTGAGTACCCTAAATTCCCATCCAAGGGTTCTCACTTAGCACCCTGTGGAGTGCAGGGCCAGTTTGCATCTATTTTTTATGTTGCTATTATTATTAATAAAGAAAATCAACAAAAGCTCTGACAGAAATAAATGGTCAGAAAAGAACTCCTTCCTCTAAATTCAAAAGACGTGAGAAGTATCTACCATGGGAAGGCAACAGACCAGATCCTCAGAAGATGCAAATCAAAGCCAATGGAGCTTCACCAATTCACACGGGCTGAAGATATGGCCAATATAGAGTCATAACTCCCCCCGCAAATTCCACAAATGCTTTCTGATTCAAAGTGACTAGTGCTTCCCTTTAAACAATTACATTCTCCAGCACGTCTCCCAACGTGGATCTTCTAATGTATTCTCATCTAAGAACATTTATTGCCTGTGTATGTTTCCATTTTCCTTGAGATTTCAAAATAGTTGGCACTGTTAACTTAGAATATTGCTTGTTAATTGTTGGCTCGAAAAGACAAATTCTGAGCAAGGGAACCGTTCTGGGAGGATTTAGTGTATTTGAATTATTTAGACCCCTGCCGTTAACGTGACAGGATTGTTTCTCTCTTGCAGTAGCCTGCTGCTACAAGAATTAAAACTGTCAGTGCACGGTAAAGCCTGGGCTAGGCCTTAGTAATGAGCTTGATCAGTCAATA
Source organism: Mauremys reevesii (assembly GCF_016161935.1). Lineage (NCBI taxonomy): Eukaryota > Metazoa > Chordata > Testudines > Geoemydidae > Mauremys > Mauremys reevesii. Next base: position 33,137,896 of record NC_052638.1, read on the forward strand.
AATGAGTTTATACAGCAAATTAAACTGTACATGTGTTTTGGATGGTAAATATTTAGAGAATAAAGATATCTAGCTAATGAGGAGGGCTGGGCAGGAAAAAACATAACGCAAATGTCAATCCTTTAAATCTTCAGCCTGGTAGGATTTTGTAGGAAGTTTACTGCCACTGTCTTCCTTTATTTTGTCTACCTCTGCAAACAGCAAGGGAACACTCTCTTTCCACTGATGTACTGGATAGAGGTGGTATTTTGGCTGCTGGATTTTGTTTTGGTCAGAATGCCACAGACACATTTGGCTCTAGAGCTCGAACATCCAACAGCCTTATGTTGAAAGCACTAATGGGGGAGGGATAGCTCAGTGGTTTGAGCATTGGCCTGCTAAACCCAGGGTTGTGAGTTCAATCCTTGAGGAGGCCACTTATGGAGCTGGGGCAAAAATTGGTCCTGCTAGTGAAGGCAGGGGGCTGGACTCAATGACCTTTCAAGGTCCCTTCCAGTTCTAGGAGATTGGTATATCTCCAATTATTACCTTTTTATTACCTTTTATCAGAGAGAAGCGTTCCAGACTTGTGTTCATACTAATAGATGAAAGCAGCAAGTTTCAGTAGGCAGCGTGGTTCAGTGGGGAGGGCGGTAGGCTTGTGGCCTCAGCTCCATTTCTGGCTTTCGTCCCTTCCCCAAAGAACTTCACTACCTAATGTAAATCCTTTCAGGATCATGCATCTCTCCATGTGTCCTGGTATCACAGCTGCAATCAGCGCACACACTCAAACTGGACACCTCTCTTACAAACAGGAGACTGCATCCAGCAGGATGACCCTTCCATTCTGGAATTTATTTTTCCCTTTTCGCCCAGACCTGTTAACCTTCTAGCTCCAAGAGCCATCTTTTTTCTAGGGAAGGGCTGAGATGTTTTTTATCTTGGAAGGGGCATTTATTCCCAAGATTACAATTTTCCATTAAAAAAATCATTTTAGTCAAAAAGTCACTTTTCGTCGAGAAAATGCTTCAATTTAAAATAAATAAAAAAAAAAGGTCCAGCGGCTCTGTAAAGAATCCATGGCATTCTTCCCAAAGTCCTTGTCAAATTCCAACTCCAGTAGCAATATTTATTCTGCCATTACAGTTGCATGCATTATTTTTCTATATGTTCTGACAAAAAAAGTGTGCTCAAAACCCTAATAGAGTCCAGTAGAGCAATGATTTTAATTATTTATTTATGTGTGGATAGATTCATTAATTTGCAAAGCTTTTAATCATCAGCTAATAGGCACCCCTCCCATGCTGAGCAGCCTTACAACTTCTAATATTTACATTCTCATTAAAAAGTCATCTCAATATTCTGTAGTGTAGATATACACTATTAAAAGACGTACCTATTTGACACAACCCTATAGTGTTCATTAGATTAATGTAAATATTTTAACAGAGCACAATCATCAAAAAGTAACACTGAGTTTCCAGATTTAGCTCTGTAGTTTGAACAAGGAAACAATTTGCTTTTGGTCAGTTCATTGGTATTTTTCTTCTTTTCACTATAGTTAGAAAATTGGTGGGTAGTTGAGGGAGAGTGGTGTTGTCTAGTAAACATATTGACTGGCTATCAAGAGACAGGGGTTCTACTCCTGGCTCTTCCACTGGATTGTTGAGTGACCTTGGGCAAGTCATGTTGCTTGTCTTTGCCTTGGTTTCCCCATCTGTGACCCATTTTGCGACCTACTGATGAGAAGCACTAGCTATGATTATTATTTCATGAAAATTTCATATCCAAGTCTCCTTTGTTTGGAATTTCAGTAATTTTGAATAGCAGATTAATATTTTTTCAGGTATTTTTATGCAGAAAAACATTGAAATCCTATAGATACTTTAGGTAATGAAATGTGAGTGTTCTTTGTATTAGGACCACCCTTGGTGCCAGCAAACATTAGTTATTTAGTCAAAGGCTTTTTCAACTCAAAGTTTAAAATATTGTACTGAAAATCTTGGGGATACTTTGACGTGAGTGTTTAAATCATTGGATTGACGATTGGTGCTTATCATTGGTGCAGTTTTCACTTTATTTATAGCATTTTAGTACAAACTCTGTATTCATCAGTCCTGGCATTCAGATGATCAGTGCAGCTCATTCTGCCAGAGGGGGCATGTCCAGGTGCTCCTAGAGCACTAACGTACTCTGGTTCTTCTCAGCTGATGCGGTGCCCTCCGGGGGCCACAGTCAGATGGTGCACTGTAGAGCAGCCCAGGTCAGAGGCTAATGTAGAATCAGCCCTGAGATTTGGAGGCTGCAACTGGATCTTTTGTGATCACAGCACACAGCTGAAAATCAAGCCATACACTCAATTCATTTCATCCAATTCATCCAAGTCTGAGCTAAAATCCAGTTCACAGGGACAGAGCTTGCACAGAAATCCCCAGCTCTCTCCATAGCCCCACACTCTAACATGGGTCTTACACTGAGCAAGCTTCTCAACTATACTCCACTCAAGGCTGGCACTGACAACTCAGAATGCATTTGGTACGGCAATGATTGAATGGTAGAACAGCCAACTATTCCAGGCTTTGCTATGAGTGTAAAATTTGAGAAGAGCCCAGTTATATATTGAAAGGAAATTGAGCCACAGAATATCCTTGTAAAGCACAGCAGAACAGCACAGAACACTCTCCAAATAATATGCTATTAAGTGTAGTAAATCCAAACAGCACCCTAGACACTTGTTTGGAAGCTCAGAATGCATATTATGGATATACTATTAATGCTTGTTTTTTGCATGAAATCTATCCAACCACAAACATTCAGTGCTATGGATATTAACTAGTTCTTGAAAGAACTGATATACTACCGCAGTTTATTTGCATGGCAGGGAATGAAACTTCATGTTTCACCTTCTTCACGCCTTTCTTTGATTAGATTGCCTCAGTTTAATTACCAAATTCTGTTAAAAGACGTCAGCACAGATGTAATTTCACGCAGGTGTTACCTGGTATAATGAGGCCAGATGTTTCCCATGAAATAAGCCTGGATCATTTAGAATGTGTGTGCTGCAATAGATTGATTTGTATATCCATTAGTTCAAACTGAAAAAAAATGGTGAGGAATTATGAACAAGGTGAAATTTTGACTAGAGGAACCCATAATAATACCTATTTTTTCTCTTCTCTTTGTCCTTGGTTTCTTTCCTGTATTTAAGCTTTACTTTTAATGACAGTTAAAGATCTCTCACTGCAGTGTCTATTTCAATTAGTTCAGCTGGTTGGCCAAAAGTACAAAGATCATGAGTGTCTGATGCAAACATGCACAGATCATGCATGGAATAGGCAAGAGTGTACTTGCCTGGGCATTAAACTGGCAGCCGCCTGTCTTGCATCATTCATGTATCATCATCATCCATGTATTATCTTGCACTGTTACGACAATGGAGTTGGCCAGTTTCATAGTATTTTAGGATGGGGAGGAGAACGTCAGGTTTCCACCCACAGAAACACTTCTCTGTTTGCAAAACATTGAGCAAAAAATAAAAAGTGCTTTTACTTGATCACAAATCCACCAACCCATGAATTTTCACTGATAGTAAATATTTCATAACACCGCTCTCAAGAAAGTTGATATCACGGCACAAAAAATTGGGGGGGTTCAAACTGGGGGGAGAACTGACTATCTGCATGGATTGCTGTGAGAGCCACATGATTAGATAAACCACACAGTGGCTCATTGCATTTTGTGCTGCAAGACTAATTTTGTTACTCTAATAAAGCGCATAGAAGTAAATAATATTAAGTGACTTCTGCTGTTATGCAATAGAAGAGAAGCCAAATAGTCCTGAGAGGCTTAATGGAGATGAACTATTTACATAAGTTGTCTTAGCAACTTTGCCTTCTCATCCTCGCATCCCACATATAAGCATTGCTGTTGCCCCCAATCCAGAAGTAAAACAGGAGTAACTCAACTAAAGTTATACTGGTGTGAAACCAGCATAGGAGAGAGGAGAATCAGAATTTGTTTGAAAACCTGTCCCTCATTTACCCCCCAAAACTTTCAGTTGCTCTAACACTGTGAGAGTGCTTCTTGGGAACAGAGGACCAAAACATTCCTACCTTCTGGTGATTTAGATGGCAATGACCAACTGCGGGCAAAGTAAAAAAAACCAAACAAACAAATCTAAAGGGTAGAACTGGAGGGGATTTTCTCAGTGAGGTATTTCCAGTTTTGAACTCACACATAGGGGTTGTTCTGTAATATTCACATTTCATTCCAAACCCAATCCCAGCTGTCAGAGTAAGTGAATCCAACTGGCAGTTCAAATACCAGAGCGAGTCAGGACCTTTTCACATTTCTCCCCATTGTTCTGTCTAGTGCGATGCTGCATAGATGACATAAAACAAAGCCAGAGACTCTGAAACTCATGGGACTGCAAAGCTCTGAACACTGAAGAGTTGACCGTTACCGGAAAGTTCATAATAAGCATTGGCACAAAGGGGCTTGCCAAGCAGGTATTACAGAAGCTCAAAGCAACCAAGACTTTTATTCTGCGCAATCTGGTTTACTGCTTTTTAAAATTAAAAAAAAATCCCACAGGAGATCAAAATAGTTGTAAACCACTCTGACCTTCCCATCTTGCAAATACTTATGCTTGTGCTTAACTTTAATCCCCATGGGGAAACTCAGATGCTTAGAGTTAAGTACTTGGATAAGCATTTGCAGGGTGGGTGAGGGGCTACAATTGTAGAAATAGAAATTTTTTAATTAAAAATACAAACTTAACCCCAGCCAAAAATATTTCTTTACAATTAGTTGTTTGAATGGTTTGTTTTGTTTGGTAGGGAGCTTAAAGGTACATGTCAAACAAAGTATTTGTAAAATAACTAACACCAACCACTCTACTGTCTACCCTCATTATTTCAATTCAGAGACTGGCAGAACAAGACTTAATATTACAATAAAGCAAAACTGGTGTCAGCAAAAAAATAAAAAAAGTTTCGATGACACACTGATAGGGGAACACTATGATACATGGATAAAAAGTATGTGAAAACCAGAAACACATAAGACTGCAATTTAATCTTTTTATTTGAAATATAAATATTGTTACTATCAAGCTTGACAGTATAGAAAATGTGTGCCCTGCAGCCTTCTGACAAAACAAAATTTATATTTAAAACTTCCTGAAATAATGCCTTTCATATGTGGGGTTTTGTCACATTGCAGTGGCTCTGAGCCTACCTTATGGTCCTGCACCTTTAATTATTTTATGCCTAGAAGACACATTTTAAATAGAAGAGGCGGGTTACAAGAGTTTTGACAGCTGGGGATGATTAAAATACTGACAACATGCACTATATAAAATTCCCTGAGGTTTTAGCAGGGTACTCATAGGAAAGTTGGAGATTAGAATAATAATAAAAAAAAAAAGTATTTTTACCCACCAGCACGAAATGTTCAGGACATTTCCCCCCTTCTCTTCCATATAAACTTTTTTTAAAATATCTCAAGGCCACATACTTGAAAATTGGTCAACAAATTTGATTTACTAATCTGTTCCCATTTAACAAATATGCAGCCAGGTTTCACGGCCAGCTGTTCTATATCACTTTGTGAATGGAGCGAGGGGAGAGCTGGATTTCAAACATAGTTAATGTTGGGGTTTTTTTTTCCTTACCAGGGTGTTACTGATTGTGCTGATTTTCTTCCTTCTTGACTGATGTGGTTGTGTGCAAAATATTGTTGTTGCTACTATAGTGGCGAAAACGTGGCCCTTAGGCCATGATCCACCAAGGTTTGTAAGCATATTCCTAACCTTAAGTATCTCAATAGCCCGCGCTGAGTTCGCATGCTTAAAATTAGGCACATGTTTAATACTTTGCTGAACTGAGGGCCTAATAATCAGATGTATTAAGTTTAATCAAATGTATTCAGACAATAATGTAAAGGGAAGAGATGGGTTATGATGGTCATGGCTGAAGCTCAGTGGTTGTAGTTCACAAGAGTTCACATGAAGCTTTTGATCCAAACAAATCTGTAAAAGCAAATCCCCAAAACAACCATATTTTGCCTTAAAGCCACGAAGAACTGCAGAGGCCATCCATTGGCTCAGGTGAACGTGAAACTCGCCCCAAGTTATTGTTCATTATCATTCATGGATTTCAATTGCCCAGGACTGTGCTAGGCACCTCACAGCAACAAATGAAGCCAGAGGGTGAAATCCTGATGCCACCACAGTCAATGGCAAAACTCCCATTAATTTCACTGAGGCCAGGATTTCACCACCAGTTCTTGCCCCAAAAAGCTGACAATCTACCAGTCTACTTGATACAAGCAGCGATGCTCACAGGAGAGGGAGAATAATGTGATCATGCAGTTAATCAGTAAGGCAGGTAGATTGATGGAAAGAGAACACCCCTCAATTTTCTTAAGTTTCCTGACAGAGGTGAGGCTTTAGGAAGGATAGGAATGAGGCAAGTGAAGGACATACCCACATATAGGGTGCAGCATGGAAGACAACCCAGTGATAATTGCAGGTAAAAGCAACAAAAGCAGTGTCAAGGCTTGTATCATTGGTGGAGCAGAGAGGAGGACAGAAATGGAAGTAGACCTGCTAAGAGAGGGGGACATGAGTTGTGCAGTACAGATCATTGTAGATGCAACCAAAACTTCGCAAGTTTTACTAGATACATGTGAAAAGTCAGTCTACTGAAGTCAATGGATTTACACCCTTTTACACCAACAGACAATCAGGGCAAAAATGTAAAATCCCTTTGCTAGGCTGCTTCTCCGTTTTGGAGAATACAAAATTTACATGAATTAAATATTATTCCCCTTTGAAAAGATACATTTAATAGGATGCAGACACAGTCATTCCACTAGGATACATTACCACCTTCAGTACTTACCGGTACCTCCATTGCTGTATACTAAGGCCCACAGTGAGATATTATTGATGCCACTGCAAGATACACGTTTTCCCATTAGGTCAAGTAATCCTAAATGCCCTAAAAATCGTTTTTTCCCTTAAGGAGTAATGGAGAATAAGTCTTTGCCTGTAGTACACTATGAGAGCTGTTTGGTCTTCTCCCAAAGATCGTATCAAATACTAAGGGTATGTCTACACTGCAATGTACATTCAGGCTCAGTAGAACTCAAGTTAGCTTGAGCATCTACACTCATTTGTAACCCCAGGTTAGGAATTGTTGAACCCTGGGTCCCAACCTAGGGCTCTGGCTCTACACTACATTATGTAGGCCTGTGTCCAGACACCCATAACCCAGCCGCCTTAGTGCTCTCTCAAAATGCGGCCACTCTAACCCTCTCTTCATTGTGCACACTTTTGGGAAGGCTCCGCCACCCCTGGCCCTGGGTTACCATGATGTGGGTGTCAATGGAAGGAGGGGTTATACTTGAGCTGGAGTTCCAACCCTGGGCTGACATTGCAGTGTAGACATACCGTAAGTGTCCCATGAGATGTGCAATGCATCTGAAATAATGCAATTCATTCTAAGATAATTGTAATGACTGTATAGTGAATTTAATAATATTGATATTAATTATGGAGTAAAGGACAAGAAAGACCTTTTTCTAAAATGGTGCAATGCACATTATTGAAGGAGGAGTGAAATTACGTAAACAGAAGCCAAGAATAGTTGAAGTATTTGATTCGAGAAGTACAAGGACATAATGAGAATTTATCAAGTGTTCCTATTTTATTTGGCTAGGATACAAAATACTTGTTTTATTCAGTGTTTGTAAATACAATGTTGGATACATTTTTCTATGGAGGAACACAGATTCCCCCACCACCCCTTTGAAAATATGCAAATTTACCAATTTCATACCTGGGGAACAGACAAAATACATAACATAGCAGAAGCACTTGATAAAAATATTATTTTAACTCCAAAGAAAACTAAAAGAATTATATTTGAAATATTGTTTCCATAAACAGGTGTCTCATTCCATGACTCTCTAAGATTTCAAATTACAACAAGCAGGCAAAGTGGAATATATCCTGTTTCTTGTTAAGGAAAAAAAATTGGTTGGGAAGACAACTCATCTTAAAAGGCAAAATATGAGCTCAGACCAGGTTATTACAGAAATGAATTTAATTTAAAAGGAGAAAATGAGCCATTTGCAGATTCCCTTTTTGGAAAATGTGCTCTGGAGAGTGGCTAACTTGCTGCCTGTGATCATTTAGGCTTGAAGAAGTGTTTTGACACCAATGCAGTAAGTGCCTGGTTTCATGGTTCACTTGTTAATACTGTACTCTTTTCACTGGACCACTGGAATTCTGGACAGAAGCAGGCATGTGTGAAAGACTAGCATCCTTTCTAACAGGTGAATTTATCCAACTGAGGTTTCATCCTGGGGAAACCTCTCCGATCGATGTTCTGTGAACTTTTTTTCAGAACAATAACTAGTCAAGGGTGTTCCCTTAGCTGTGCTTTATTCATGATATTATAATTCATGATATTATAGATAATATGGAAAGATTCAGACACAGTCTAAAGCACTAGACACAATAAATACATATCCAAAATAATTCAGAAGACACTTCATTCACATGAACAACATGTGCTATAGTACTATAAAGTTAGGCACTGGTGGTAAAATTTCATAGCGCTCTATAGGATTTTACTTGCCTGACTTTGGGCTTGAGTCAATGAAAGTCAAGCAGCTTGAAATGTTATTCAGTTCTTTGAAAATTTCCCCCTATATAGTTTTATGAACTCTTGAACTGCTTAGCACTCAACAGTAAAGCTGTTATTGTGTTTCTATTGTGCTATGATAACTTATATATCCAGGAATCCAAGCCAAGATATAGTGGTTGCCAGAACCCACCCCAGTATTTATCATGTAGCTAAGCCGCCATAATTATATCCTATTCTAAGTATAGAGATATGCTATGATACTAGGTACAGTAGCTCTGTGTGGTGATTGGAGGCAAATATTGACTACGTAAGCAGCAACCACACTTGGGCTGTGATATACAGCGGTGCCTCCCCATACTGTTGAATATGCCATTATACATCAACCAGCTGTGGAAAGGCTTGAGCACCCCCTTCTCCCCCAAAAAATAAACTCAGGGGGTGGAAAGATCCTCAATCATCAAGGAAATCACCATACCCCAGGACAGATATACCGAGCTACATCTGACCTCATACTCCATCCCACTCTCTCCATACTTAAAATCACAATACTCATGGTCTTGTTTTCAAAAATGCTGAATACCCAGCAGCTCCCATGAAAATCAATGGATGTTCTGCCCATTTGAACATCAGGCCATTGATAAACAAAATGAAGAGTCATTGCCAGGGAATGGGCTGTGTGAAAGACAGACATCCATGTGCTTTAATTATACCACATACACTGTGTGGGTATGAGCTCAGTCCAAGCAGGAAAGATCAGAGTACCTCCACCCTATTTCCATCTGTCTGTCGACATTGCATAATCAGCAGTGCCTGCTCACCTATGTATCATGTTCAGAAGACAAGAGGCATAGACCCTTCAGCTAGCAGGCAACTACTGTGGGACTGAACTCCACGTGGAGTTGGGAATTGTTTTTTACAATAAGCTGGCAGTAGGCTGGCAGCTTTGTATCAGCACCAGAAATTTGGGGGCAAGCCAATCATTGCAAATTTAAGCATCAATGCACCCCACCTTTGGGGAAACAAATTACTGAAATCTGTTCAAAGAGACATTACATCAGTGTCTCGTCTGCCTGCTTTTTGTTGTTGAACAAGTGCTCACTAAAGGAAAAAAGCCTAATATATAACCTAGTGTCCTTGTTTTCAAACCTTCATTGTTATATATAGGATGTGGCTGAGTATTTTATGGCTGCTGCTGTTTCCTACCCAGAACCTATCCAATACAGATGTTCAGTGCATTGGTCTATTAAATGCTTTGTGTATTAAAATAGGCAAGTTGTCAAAGTCAGCTCTTTTTATTAACCCATTTTCCCAATTATTTTTATATACGTGTACACGCACCCCCATGCCTCCACACACACACCCCTCCGTATTTAGATGGTTTTGGAATTTCACACTGTAGAACTTTTTGTGCACATGCTGACCTGTTCAGATTTTTTTCTCTTATCTTTTTTTGTACAGGTAGTTACATCTTAATATTTGTGCGTCCAATTACGAAGAAAGACGAGAGAGATGTGAAATAAAAAAGTGTGACAAGTAGAATTACAGCATGAAATGATATTATACCCTTGCTTGATATTAATAGGTTTTTCCAAGTGCTTAACAACTGTGCCATAACAGAAAATAACCCAGTGGGAGTGTCCTGTTAGCCATTTTAGACAGACTGTTAGTCAATTTCTTTTATTTATTCATTATTTCAATTATAATGGATTCATTATCTGATTAATGAAGGGCAACATCCTGTCTTTAACACACACCTACTGAAAGAAACAGGAAGCTCATGCACTTCAGCACTTATGGATATTTCGTACAGAATGGGACATTGCTTACCTTCCCACACAATGGGGACAGGTTCCTGGCACAGCGGTGATTTAATGAGCCAGAGAAGACACGGGTCGGACCACACCCTTTGCAGCTAGAACTGTGCAAACAAATGTAATTACTTTGTGTGAATGGGATAAAGAAAAATTAAGTCAGTCTGTGCCCAGATGACAACTCTGACAGTAGCCTATTTTTTACAACATGACAACATTGCCTAGAAAGAGAAAGGCTCATAATTTTCTAAAATACTCTAATCCTGTTTACAGACCTCGCTGTCAAATGCTTGGAATCTGTTTGCAAAATTTAAAAAGCAAATCACAAGAAGCCTGTTGAGTAATTTCTAATAGGGCCTGATCCACAGCCTAATGGGAATCTTTCCATTGATTTCACTGGGCTTAGCCCCACATTGGAGGAAAGCATCATCTTCACATGGACTTTCCACAAACAAAACCAAAAAGTCTAACTTCATACAGATAGTTAATTGCTGCAAATTATTTTCTTAGCTCTAGCACTTGGGGACATATAATATCACCAAGAACTTGTTCTTGTGTTAAAAATCATCCTTGCTAGCTGCATGCTTTGGTGATATATTGAGGCTCCGAACCCACCTATGAGAGTTCAGCACTTCGGGACACCACTGTTAAATTATGCTCTACATAGATATTTCATGTGGTTTCGATTATTGTTATTGATAGAGCTTTTTAAGTCAGGCCAGCTGAGGTTTCAGACCTGTTGCTTCTCTTTCTTTGGCTGGTGAGCAAGTGGAAATGTGAATAATCAAGTGACTACTTGGGAAGACTTACCAGTATCTCATCTTTACACATGGTCTAGGTATAATTTAGAGAACACTGCCACTACAGTACTACTCACATTTCAAAGTCTAATTAAGAAACGCACAGAACAAAATTCTGATCTTAGTAGCTTCAGTGTCCTGCAATATTTTTACACTCTGTTATTTTGTCTACTGCGTCCATAAGATAGCATGTATTTTGTGGACTTCGTGCTACGCAATTGGGTAGCTAGGTTTAGAATACGTAAGTGATCAATGATGCATCTCACGGGTTATTTGAATGCACAGTTTCTGCAGCTACCTTGCAATCATGGTATACGCATGCACAACTGAAGTCCTTAAAAACATGAGCATTGTGCCATGTAAGTTTGTGAATATGTGGCCTATGTGTGGGAGTATGAGAGAGATTTTACCAGGCCAAAGGGCAGTTATTGCTTATTGACTTTCAATGAGACTTGGGTCTCTAACTGCCCTTTGTACCTTTGAACATCTTCACCTCTAATGCACCTTACGCATATGGATTTTCCTTATTCAGCCAAAAAAGTTATTAGGGAAGAATAAACTCTGAAGTGTAGTTTGGATTTTCAGATTTGGGCCCCTAAATTAAGGCATCCAGTATTTGGCTGCTCACATCAGCTCTCACTCATGAGAACTGGTGTTGTAGTTGAAACACTCAGAAGGCCTAGGTTCCTTCTCTGACTTGAGATGACTTCTCTGTGCCTCAGCTTTCTCAACCACAAAACAGGACTAACAATTATCTACTTCTCTAGGCTTTTGTGACACTTATATCAGAAAAATGTGCAAGCAGTTTGCAGGACAGGACTGGAATTCAAAACGATCCTGGCAAAATTGGAGAATTGGTCTGAAATCAATGTGATGAAATTCAGTGAGTAAAGTAGGACTTCACTTAGGAAGGAAAAATCAAATGCACACGTACAAAATGGTGAATAAGTGGCTAGGTGGTAGTACTGCTGAAAAGGATCTGGGGGTTATAGTGGATACCAACTGAATGAGTCAGCAATGTGGCACAGTTGGAAAAAAAAGCTAGGATCATTCTGGTGTGTACCATCAAGTGTGTGGAATATAAGACATAGGAGGTAACTGTCACACTCTGCATGGCACCGGTGTCGTCTCAGATACAGTACTATGTCCCGTTCTGGGCACAACACTTTAGGAAAGATACGAACAAATTGGAGAGAGAGGCCAGAGGAAGCAACAATTATGATAAAAGGTTTAGAAAACCTGACCTATGTAGAAAGGTTAAAAAAACTGGGCATGTTTAGTCTTCAGAAAAGAAGACTGAAGGGAGGACCAGATAACAACCTTCAAGTATGTTAAGGGCTTTTATAAAGAGGATGGCGAACAATTGTTCTCCATGTCCCTTGAAGGTAGTATGAAAAGTAACAAGCTTAATCTGCAGCAAGGGATAAGTTGGATATTAGGAAAAACTATAAGAGTAGTTAAGGCTACGTCTTCACTACCACGCCGTGGCGCGGCGGCGACGATTTTCAGGATCGGATATATCGCTCTCTGGATCTCGATACGATATCCGATCGACGCCGCTCCGATCGATTTCGAACTCCACCGCTAACGCGGCGTGGCGGGGTCGACATAGAGAAGCCCGACATCCGATCCGCCGGGGGCGGGCCAGATCGATATAATATTAATCGCCCTTCAGCTTCAGCTTCACGTGAGCTGGCTGAAGTATCTTATATTCTTTTATTAGTGTAGACCAGCCCTAAGTTTCGGAGTAGGCTTTCAAGAGAGGTTGAGGAATCCCTGCCATTGTAAGTTTTTAAGAATAGGTTAGACAAACACCTGTCAGGGATGGTTTAGGTATATTTGGTCCTGTCTCAACTCAGGGGACTAGATGACCTCTTGAGGTCTCTTCCAGCATTATATATATCTATGAAAGTGTTTTGAGATCTTTAGTTAGCAGGTGCTATAGGAAATCAGGGTGGTATTTGAAAACAAGTTTTGGGGGGGTCTCTTGAGTTAGCTTTATATTTTTACACATTTCTAAATTTTGTACAAAAATGGGCTACATATAAGAATAGCTATTTCTTATCTAGCACTTTTCAGCAGAAGTTCTCAATGCACTTTACAAAGGAGGTCAGTAATGCCTTTTTACATCTGTAAATTATACAGATAGGGAAACTGAGACATGAGGTGGTTAAAGTGACTTGCCCAAGGTCACAGCATAGACCAGTGTCAGAGCTGAGCATAGAATCCTGGTCTCCTAAGTCTCTAGCCACTAGACCACTTTGTCTAAATAATGAATACCATGCCATGCCAGAGAACATATGACAGGTTTTAAAAATTAAACTGAGCATTTTTAAATGTGTGATAGATATTTATACTTGTTCTGATTCGCTGAGATCTATACTGAGATTTGGAATAGAAATGGCAAGGGTATTCCAAGACAAGCAAATTAAAATGAATTTGCATTTATAGTCCCATTATTAGAAGGCCCAGAAGACTATATGTGGATTAAAATTGTATGTGAATCTAGTAAATGTTGCTTAAAAACAAATCTCATCTTCTATTACATCACAAATGAAACTGATGCTAAAAATGATGGCACACTCTTTCCATTATAAATAAAATGAAGAGTTGTACTGTGATACAATTTGCATTCTGTACACTCTCTAAACAAAAATATTTTTGCCCATATGTGATTTGCCATCTACTCATGATGAATGTTTCTTTTGGGAATGCTAGTAACACGATGTACTCATTGCCACTGAACAGCTGCCCCAGATTTCCCCATTCACCTCAGTGCTGTTGCTTTCTGTTGGGCCCTTCTTCGTAGTTTGCTAAATTAAAATCGAGACCACTCCGCCATTTCTGAAAGAGCTGCTGGATTTGTTATTGCGCTCAAGGTACACTGACATTTATAGAAAGCGTCAGAGAACTGGATCACTGGGCAGGTTGAACAGCTTTATGTTTGGTTGTTTTTTTAAATCAGATTTTACTTCCAAAGTTTAACACAGGAGCAGTCTGGATTCCAAAGAGACTAAGAGCTGCAAGGAATACTTGGCCAAATCCCGGTTTACTAACAAGAAAAGGAAGCAAGAAATCCCAATGAAAAACATTCAGGCACAACCCATACTTTCAAAGTGTGTTGCTTAACAGGGTTCCTTAGGGGCTTCCCTCACCACAGCATGTATCCTCTCTAAGGTTCCCAGCTTGCCCTGCTTTTAAAGTGATAGCATCCCATCACACCAAATACCATTCTTACTCTCATTTAATTAACAACACTGTATTATTTGTTGTTATTATTGTGACTCACTTGTATAGCAGTACACATTAAAAAAAATTCCAGACATACCTCTCAAAAAGATACACAGCACATCTTTGCAGGCAGCATTTTACTAACTGTGGATGACTCCTAGGGAAGTTTTCATCTTTATCTTCAAAGCACTCCATGGCCTGGGCCCAGGATCTCTAAAAGATCATCCAAAACTCTAGGACAAAGACTTGTTGACATCTACACTCCTCTGGCACAATGGAATTCTCTACAATAAGGTAAAAGTCATCTGTGCAAGAGACCAAACTTCCACAGGGGCTGGTCTGAGATTATGCAATGAATGAACTCAACCAGGAACTGAGGACCATCACAAACCTCTCCACTTTCCTCTCTAAGGGCAAGGCCTATTTCTTTGAAATGCCTTCTCTAACAAACACAGAGCAACAGGTATATATTTAAAAAAAACACTACTAAGGAACGCCACTGGGAAGAGAGTGAGAGAACAGCAGCATATGACAGATGTGCAGTCAGATTGCTTAATGAACTAGTGGAAGATGCTCAGATACTATGGTGATAAGCATGGTATAAGAACCTGACTAGACTAAGTTTCCTGATTAGCAGGGGCAATGTATGTAGATGCCCATGCAGTGGGTGCATACAGATAACGTAAGCAAAACTTTATAAATCGCACTGATATCATGTGCACTTTCAAATCCAGATCACCACTTTGAATCCAGTGGAGGTTAGCAATGAGCAGAGTTTGGCAACCTAACATGATCTGATAGTCTCACCACCTTTCCTATTGTGTCACCAACCTCCGCCCCCTCTCCTTTGGCACTCTTTTTGGAGGCATGGAAGAGAAATACCTTCTCACCCCAGTCAATCCTTTTAGAACAGATATAGGCCAGGCAGCGGCCTGCAAGACAGACAACCTAGTCTCCATCCCCAGCTCTGCTGCACGACCATGGGCAAATCACTTCACAGCTCTGCTTCCCTTTCCGTGTCTCATCTAGTTAGACTGTAAACTCTATGGGGTAAGGACTCTCTCTCTGTGTGAGAATAGACACAAGTGCTATGGGGTGCCAATCTGCTGGGACTTTAGCGCTTATAATAGTGTGAACCATGGCCAGCTCCAGAGGTTTTGCCACCTCAAGCGGTGGAAAAAGAAAAAAAAGCCACAATCAGCGGCACTTCAGTGGCAGCTCTACCACCGCCACTTTGTTCTTTGGCGGCAATTCGGTGGCAGGTCCTTCCCTCCAAGAGGGACTGAGGGACCCGCCGCTGAATTGCCGCCGAAGAGCTGGAGGTACCACCCCTTTCCATTGGCTGCCCCAAGCTCCTGCTTGTTGCGCTGGTGCCTGGAGCCAACCCTGGTGTGAACAAACCCATGGGACCACCGATGCACTTAAAGTTAAGTGTGTGCCCAAGTGTTTGCAGAACTGGAGCTTATGTTTGTTCTGTGGATGAAAAGACAATTTCAGATGTGAAGACTACCAATCTGGCATCTTCATCTAGCACTAAATTCTCTTAATAAAGAGCAGAAAGAACTTGCTGCTTTTGCTTAGGAACTGTGCATTGCCCCATATGAATATTTTGAACAGCATGGGAAAGAGAAGCCTTTGTGAAGAGCTGATTTATGTATTCTGTTGCTTGTGCACTAAATACTATATCTGAAATTATATAAAGAAGAAGGATATTTTTAGTAGTTGTTGGCTATTCAAGCCACTGGAAAAAAAGTAGTTTCTCTAGGTACAACTTATTCTGTTTGTGGTTTTAGACACCATTGCCAATATTTCAATAATATATACATTATGAACTGCTATAGCTGGCAAGGTGTATCCATGTTGTCTGTTCCAGGGGAGGATTTTATTGCTTACTCAAAATGAATAGATTCCGAAGTGGAATCCAGCATGGAAAATGAAGGAAGGTCAGGGATAGGGTAATATTTATGGAAGATAGAGCTTTTTAGTATCCTACTAGCTTCAGGGTCTAAAGCACTCGTTTGAGCCTCCTCACTCAGAGAGCCTCTTGGTATGCAAAAAAAAAAAGGGTGAACTTTTTCATTATAAGCCATTCTAACGCAGAATATTTTACCCAAAATAAGTAACATGCAAAGGGGTGTTCCAGCCCAGCTGAGACCAACACTCGCTATAAAACATGACACACTTTTGGCAGTAAGCACTGCAGCTATAGTACTTGCTCACTTTTATTTGGAACTGGGTGCTATAATCCCAGCTATTAATCATGGGCTTGGGAAACTAAATGTTAGGAATTGGATGACTTTGACTCACAAGGGGATATAGAGGAGGGATGACTGAGAGATAAGGGAAGGAGGGTGTGGTACTAGATGTGGCACAAAGATATGCAGGGTTAAAGAATTCCCATCTGCAATGAATGCACAAATAAATGATGACGACTAAAGCACTGGACAGTAGGTATAGGTTTTGGGAAAGCCCAAGTGCTAGGATGAGTAACAGACCTGGGAAAACTATTCACAGGGAACGTGTGACCCTCAGAGCATCCCAGTGCCAGATGGGAACAAGCTTACTGATATGGGAT
The DNA here is from genome assembly GCF_016161935.1 of Mauremys reevesii. Lineage (NCBI taxonomy): Eukaryota > Metazoa > Chordata > Testudines > Geoemydidae > Mauremys > Mauremys reevesii. Next base: position 33,154,949 of record NC_052638.1, read on the forward strand.
AGTGAATTTCAGCTGGCCTGACTAGTGCAGTGTACCCCAATTCACTTATGTCACAAGCTGTGTCTAATAGGTGTCATGTAAGGCATTACTGGAAAACCAACAACAGTGATCACTAATATCCTTGCAAAGTGGATGTATGGTAAATGCCCAAAAGACTGTACAAAGGTGAAGGAAACATTGAACTAAAATGTATTTGAACCAGAGATGTCTGGGGAAGCGGGTAAACAGGTTTTCTCCAGACAAAGGAAAGGCTGATGCCTCCATATAGGTGCACTCACTGGCAATTGGCAATCATAGTCAAGTGGTCATTCGTTGGCATATCAAAGGCTGCGGAGACAGATCAATTTGTATAGTAGAAAGCACTGGTGGGGAGGCAACCGGCATGAAACCTTCTCCATCAGACTCCCTGGCACCTTTCCTCACTGGACTATAAAAGTGAGAGACAAAGACCCCCAAGTTATCTTTCAACTAAGATGACAAAGAAACCAAGAACTCTGTATTTTGTGGGAGATCCTGGCCAAGGAGGGGTTGATAAGAACCTTACCATGAACTAAGACTCTAGCTTTGTTAAGTCTTAATCACTAGAAAGTGTTTTTCACTTTTTTTTTGTTTGTGACCATTTCTGACTTTATCCTGTTCACTTAAAATCTCACTTTTTCATTAAATAAACTTGTTTGACTTCTATTCTAAATCAGCCCAGTGCTGTGTTTGATATGGCATTATTATTAACTCCAGTGAAAGCACCAAGCTGCTGTGCTTTTGTCTCTTTAAAGGCTCAAGGGACCTTATTGCTTCTCTCAATGTTCCAGGAGAGAGCTGGACATTTCAGGGCAGATGGTTTGTGGGAAATTCAGGACAGGAGGTGTGTTGCGGTCACTTGGCTAATAGCAACCAAGGCTTGTGGAGACCAAAGTGTGACTGTGGTGTAACAAGCAGGCTGCTGGAGTCAGAATTGCTGAACCAGGGCTGCTCAATACACGGACACTCAGTGCATGCTCGTCTGCTGGCTGGGAGCATCCAGACAGGAAGCTACAGCAACAGAGCACTTTAAGGCACTCAGGATTATAGGACAAGTGGTGACAACCTCTCACTGGTCTAGACTGCACCCCAAAACATGACAGAATGCCTACCTAGTTCAGTGGTATAAATTTAATAGTAACTGTAAGCTATTCCCATTATACTGCTGTTCAGTGCCCTGTGCAAAAGGAGTTTGGGGTCTAAGTCCAGTCCCCTGTCAGCAGCTGTCGACATCACAAATATCCATCCGGTTGGCAGTCTCATTAGCACAGCCAAAAACTGCCTGAACATGAAGACTGAACCATCTTCTATATGACAGAGCCCTTCTTTCATCCCTGGTGAGGGAAGGGAGGAAAAGAGGTGCTGTGAAGTGAGAAATCTGGGAAGGCTGCATGTGTTTTGTGGATTAAAGAGAGGACTTCAGTTTCCAGGCTTCTCCATCTGGTAACATCTATGATGTGAAAATTAAAATAGTCCAAAATACCGTAGGGGGAATACAGCCAGATATACCATATGGGGCAGCAATGGGTTAGAACCCACAGAGCAAGTATTTTTCCCATGCTCTCTTGAAAAGTACCTGATGTACTCATGCATACATATCATGATACATGCATATCAATGCTGTTTTTGTGTTATGTGCCCTTCAGAATGCTGGAATGTCTAGTGGAACACCAACATTTCAAAGAATGGCAAAGAATCTCATCACCCCACAGATCAGCATGGGAAGGAGATAAAACATAGGCACAAAATTGTTTCCACAGGGAGCGTCTCGAAAGAATCCCTATTGATATCAGTTTGTTACACACAGAACACCATACAAGTAACAGATAGTTGCTCTTTGATGTTGTCTCACTCTCCTAGGAATTGCTCCATCTCCTATTAATGTCAATGGCAAAACTCCTGTTGACTTTAGTGAGAGCAGAATCGGGTACTGATCTCTGTACTTTTTCTCAAATGTCTTTGGGCCTAATTCTGATTAGACACCCATGTAAAATGAGGTGCAGCTTCACTTAAATCAATGGTGTTACAATGATCTGAGATCAGAATCAGGCCTCATGGGGTGTTCTACCTCTGCCCTTCTGTGCCCATATGCACACTTTGGCTCTCAGAACTGAATTGACTCATGTGTAGACTGACTCTTCCTTTAGTGGAAGGAAGTGATAATTGTTTTAAAGAGGTTCAAAATTAAAGGAACAGACACCCACCTACTTGGTCTTAGACCTATCAGGTAATGCAATTACTCTTCTATGCCTCCTGGTCATTACATTATTCTGGAGAAGGCATGGTCTGCTTTTTAAGTCCTGAGACATAATGAGCCTGTTATATAATTTACCAGATACAAATATATTCTTCTTTCTAGCTAACCTAACCTGTTGTTATAACAAGCCATGTTTTAATGATAGTCATTTCACCACTGCACATTCCTACACAGCGCACATAATTCAAATACAATGTGGCAGCATGGTCTGGAACAATTACTTCTCAGAAATTACTACACATCTGAATTGTGCATATATTTAATCAGAGTCTCTCCCTCAATGAATCCCATTTGAAATGTGTGACTCCACTCTGTATACCACCACTCAAGTTGTCTTGCATTACAGTTTAAGTTAAAGAATGCAGCCTCTTTATTTTTAACCAGATCAGACACCTGCTATCCATTTGAATGGTATCTGATAGAAATATTTGTGCAGGAAGGACAAGAATCAATTATTCATGAGAACTAGACAATGAACTGCATAAACACAGTTCATGAACCTGAATCCTTTACAACCTGGCTTATCCCCCATACATTTATAAGGGCACTTGCATCTTTTAAACAACTGACATATTTATGGTGCAAAAGACAGAAACAAATGAGGAAGCAAATGTTTTTTGTTAAAAGAAAATGTGAAATGTTTTGGATTAGATGGAATTTCTTTTCTGTTGCTCTATATAAATGGTAACATTTAACTACTTTATTTAACTAAACATCTCATGAGACTGTCTTTTCCATGAGATTTCCAGCCCAGATTCTGCTGAAGGAAGAAATTTGGGTAACTCAGGTGATCAAATATACGTAACTTTTGGATGCTTAACCTTGAGTATATGGGAGTTTGGATTCTTAATCTCTCTTGGTAGTTTATTTAAACAAAACATTTTGAGGTTCCTTCACCCTTAGTCCCTTTGCACTGTATGCATGTGTATTCTTTTCCTGGCAAGCTCTTCATCTCTATGTTTCAAATACAATTTAATTAAGCACAGCCAACTTTGCAATGGTTGAGCATATGCCAGCAGGAACCCTGCACTTCACTTCATTTGAGCCTTGTAGTGCGACTACTGATGATGTCTGATGAAGTGCCTGACGTTCAAGCTATATGGAGACATAGTCCTGATGTCCGAATGGAATGGTCAGAACAATACAGAAGTTTGGGCCCCAAGAAAATTAAAAAATTGCTAACGTTACATTCTATTAATGTCTTGCTGCACTCAGAGCAGAGATGTGAATGCCACTGTCATGTTTAATACATCATTATGCATAGTCTCATTATACTAGGAGAGTGGTTGAAATCCCAATACAAATTTTTAAAATATGTGCCAATCAGAAATGTCAGTATCTGTATTTTAAATCCCAGGATTGGCCAGTCCTTGAACTAATACAAGTTGAAATACATTTTGAATTAAAATCAAGCCTCCAATTGACTTTAAAGGCAACCATTAATATTTATTTGTTTTGATGGGAAATGATACCGGCAATTAATTTCTTTCACACCTTTAGTGTTTGGGTTATAAAAACCTTGTAATGTAACATGGCATGCCAGATGAATAACATCTGAGATTATTTCTTTTAGATCAAATGATTGACATGCAGTAATTTTTATAGCAAAATTGTGCAATGATAGATGAGGTGAGTGCTACTATGGGAAGATCTATCGTGTTAAATATTTTTCCCTAGCATAAAATGTATTACCCTGGTTTTAGAAGCTGTCACTTTAAAAAGAATAGAAATGATAAGGTTATGGGTTCCCTCTTCTGCTGTATCTCTTTGAGAAATTATAGCAGTAATTTATAAATAAAACATATAAGGACTCAGTTCAATAAGACACACGTCTGGACTTTGGCACTGCAGAGCTCTGCACCAGGCCACCAAAGCTGCATAACATTGATTTTCTTCGTTGTCTTTCACAGTCTCTTGCCAGCATCTCATTGCAGAGGGCAGACATGACTTATTATATCAGCCCCTTTGCCATTAATGACACGCAAATACCTTTCCTTAATGATTGGTCAGCTGATGACAAGACTGGGACTCCACCCATTTCTTGCTATTGGTGTGCCAGTTTTCCCCACTCTCCTTGTCCTCTTTGTGGGCGGAGATTTTGAAGCCACTAAGCTTTCACATCATGAACTAGGGGGGAGTGTAGTTCTAGGGATTGGTTTTACTAGCTCTCCAGATAAAATAAGCCTGACATGCAACCCAACCACCTTCTAGTGCAGGGAGTGTGAGGAGAGTCTCCCATTTCATACTCATGGAGGTGAAAGTCCCAGGAGCAGAATCAGTCCTACCACTTTCTTGAAGATGGAAAACTACCCAAACCTCTTGAGTTTGCATATTTCAGTGGAAATAGTATTCTTAGTAAATCCTGTAGTATTTCTTCATGTCCACTTCTGGTCCAGGCTAGTGAAGCATGATCACAGTACTTAGAGCATAAAACCAAAAGTCAGGAGTTCTATTCGTGGCTCTGATACTGACTCGCTGAATAACCTTGAGCAAATTATTTAAAACCAAATTCTTCAAAAGTATTCATGAATTTTGGGAGCTAAAGTTTTTGGGTGCCCAAATTCAGATACCTAGGCCCTGATTTTCAGAGGTTCTGAGTATTCACCATGGCAAATATAGTCAAATAGAGATGCTGGTGCTCAATATAGAACAGTGAGCAGTCCATATATCATGATCATTTATTCTGGACCAAGACTTAGGCAGGCCTTGTGCAGCATGAGCTGCGTTCCTCATTCAGGGAGCCAGAAAGCCTAGGAGCTACAGAGTCCATTTATGTCAAGAATCCGAATACAGATCCCCTTTCGGAAGGTACATTCAGCACCTGTGAAAATTAGGTCACAGGAGGCTCAATTTGGGCACTCAAGATTATTGGACATGTTAGATAATTTGGGCATGCCTCAGTTTATCTGCAAAAAGGAGTGGATTCATATTTCACAAAGGTGTTGAGAGTCTTAATTATTGTCTGCCAAAGTGCCATGTAATCCTCGGGTGAAAACTGTTGTAGAACAACAAAATATTATTGTCATTACTTTGCTGAACCTTCACAAAAGATTTAGTTCAGGTTTACGTCTTGCAATGGGCAAATATTTGGCATGGGAAGGTGCACTGTTAATGGTTCCAAAAGAATTTGATCCTCACTAATGTGCCCATGTGTACAGGGTTTCTTAAGCCACTTTTGTTAATAAATATTTCTCATCAATTTGAGACTTATGTGTAGGTTTTGCCACTTGAGTGGAGGGACATTGACATATGTATTTAGTTGAAAGAAAAAAAAATGTTCCCATCAGTTTTATAATGTATTTTGTGTTCTGTGACATATCCACTGAAAGATCTATCAGCCAGAGACCGCATGATTGGCTCATTCAAAAAATGACACTTAAGAATGTAAAACAAGTTGGGTAAGAACCCTGTCCTAAGAGTAAAAGTCATAGCTCCCACCACAATCAATTCTGTTTTCAGGTATGACAGGTCAATGATAAATGTGCGCAGAGATGTAGGAACAGAATGGAATTTGCATTGAACTATATGCCTCTTGACTGACAATATCTTATACTGACAACGTGGGTGAGGTAATATCTTTTATTGGACCAACTTCTTAAAGTAGTCAGAAGAAAAACAGGATTCAGACTCCCTTTCGATTGTGATTTAGTCCACAAAATATTTTCTGTTGAAGTGGTCGCAGGCATTATTTTGAACATTCATTCATTTTCTCTGCCCAGGTGTTTTACCCAATGTTTGTTCTTCCTTGTGCATTGTGGAGTTTAGTTTATGACGTTCGTACTCCAAAATTAGAATTCTGTGCCTCCCAAAATTAACTCAACATTGGGGCTTTTTTATTCTTAATTTATTTAAGAAACATGTACACAAAGTTTAAACATTAAACTCTAGATTTGAAATCCTGGGTCTCTTATTTATATATCTCTAGAAAGAGATCTGGTCTTCTGCAGTGCTGCCAGACAAGTTTGCTCATGCTGCCATGCCTGTGACCTTAACCTTGAGGTGACGTATTCATCTCTAGGGGCAAAAGGTAATTCAGACACTATAAGCATTGTGCTAGTTTTTCCCAGACCCCACACCCCTGAGCAAAATGCCTGAAAAATAAATGACAAATTGATGCTATTACTCCCCAAATAAAACAATCAAGAATATTGTTACAGTTTAGTGTTTAAGTTTGAAGGAAATATGCTTGGGGAAGGAAGGAATGAAAAAAATCAAATCAACCATGTCTTAAAATGCATGGTGAATATGTCCCTGGCCTTATGTCCTTTATGGAGATTGTGCTTATTCAACAGATAACTCAGCGATGCAGTCAATACCTGGCAAATTTGATACTTCCAAAGGCACTAAAGGGGAATGTCAACCAACACTGATGAGCAGCTTTGAACCCAAGGCCTTTCAGATGCAGCTTGACAAGTTAACAGGCTTTTCCTCCTCTGTCGAAAAGAGGCTTCTGATAGACTGCATTTCTGTGAGTAAAATAAACTCACTCTCCTATGGGCACATGCCTTAAAGGGATAGGATTATCCCCCATTCTCAACGTGTACTGTGTCACTGAAGTACATTTGTGCTGCATGTGGTATTTCTGAGAGAAAAAAATGAAACAAACCAGTAAAATATCTCCTGGGTGGGTGAGTGGGTTGTTAAGTGGGAAAACTTGTAGACCCATTTTGCAAGGTGACAAAAGAATCTGCTGCTGAAAACCAGGGCTGCCCAGATGATTCAGGGGGTCTGGGGCAAAGCAATTTTGGGGGCCCCTTCCATAAAAAAAAGTTGCAATACTATAGAATACTATATTCTTGTGGGGGCCCCCGTGGGGCCCAGGGCAAATTGCCCCTCTTGCCCCCCAGGCAGCCCTGCTGAAAACCTGCTTTCACCTTTATCTAGCACAGAAATGCAGGTTAACAGTTACTGTTCAACAAGAAAGGGAATGTGGTACATGTTATGGGATTGAAATGTTAGCTAACAAACAACTAAGTTAGAGAGGTCTCACCCAGTAGATCAGAGGGAATTTACTGTATAGTAGGCAATGGCAAACAGAAGTGCTCTAGTGGACTGCACAGTCAAAAAGATTAAGAGAAGTTGGTCGGTCAGTCAGATACATTAACTTGATGAGTGAAGTTACGTATCCATTTTTTTCAGCCCAACAAACCTTTTAAACAAACAGAACCACCAACAAAGCAAAATGTACTTAAGTTAATAGGAACCTTAGTTTCACTACACAAGATAAGACCACATAAGCTCTGTAGACAGAGAGAGTTTGGACTCTCTATTCTTTGGGGCCAACTATAGGCCAGATTCTCAACTTGCATAAATCAGTGTCACTCTAATGAAGTGAACAGAGAAAAACTGATTTACATTCTGTCCCTCAGGACTGAGGATCTATCCCTAAAAGTCTAACTAGTGCTGTAGTGTCCACCTACCACCCTGAAATGCATTTGCCCATCTGTGTATTGGAGAAAAGAGGCCATTCTTTCTTGACCATTACAGGCGGAGTTCACAGAATTTGATGACCCTTATTTTCTTACCTTGTTGTTCATTTCCATGGCTACAAATATTATTTGTGGCTGAAACCTATCCAGTCTCTCATTTATCCCCAGAGCCCATAAATATCTATTTTTAAATTTTAAATATAATTTCTGGGGCTTCTGTTAAGGTTTTTAAGCATATGTACAATATTTCCATCATGTTGTAAAATTGGGAGTATTTACAATTTTTGGAAGTAATGAGGATCCAAAGAAAGCTAAGACTGCAATTTTCAAAAGTGGAATGTAGCCAAGACCAGCTAAAGGCTACATGGAAACCCATGGAATGTATTCTTTAGCAACTTTATTGTTTGTGTTGAGATATCTGGTAAGGTCTTTTGGGAAAACATACCACATATCTCTTTAAAGTCCAACCAAAATATCTGTCCTATTCTCAATACAGCGGCATTACTGAGATAAACAACTCAGGAAAAAGAATTCTTCCCCAGTAAATCATACTAACCAAACATGGGTTTTGCCAAATTCCCTATCCTCTACTCCAACCAGTGAGATGCTGTTTTACCCAACAGGGAGCCAGATTATATGACAAATTTAGGACATTAAAATTAAGACAACATATCTGCGGTCCTCTCAGAAATCAAGCAGTTCTTATTTTCTTAAATCTCTTTTTCTTGGCACCAGGGGACTTTGGGCCACAGCTAAATAGCTTATGAACTCATTTCCTAAAATTTCAGTCTCCCGAAAGCTTTCTTTCTCTGGATTATTTTTAATTCAGTCAATTTGTAACACATATTCAGGCCATATCCTCCACAATATTTTATGATAAATCCCATTCAATTTCACATGTATGGTAGCAAGCTTTATTGCTTAACAAACATTTCATCTACTCTCCCATAATTTATATCTGAATGGGTTTATTATAGACATAGCATTTCATTCATGGTGCAGTTAATTCTGTAGCACGCTGCCTGTTTTCTGTATGGTTGCTCTACCATTATGTGCTTTCAGTACAATTGAATTTTTTCCTTGGGAGTTTTATAAAATGGTTTATGAATATGTAGTACAAATTGTATTAACAAGGCAAATGTACTTTTATTTCTTTTATGACCATTTCCAGTCAATGCCTGGTAAGAGAACAAGCACGTCTCACTCAATTCCTACACGTCTATTAAATAGAGCTATCCATACATTACTGCTTTCAAGGGACAGTGCTATCACTTTAAAAACAAACAAATACTTGTTATAATGCTGGTTGATGTTGCAGGCTGCTCCAGAGTGGGGGTGGGGAGGCGATGTAGCACAACCCTTTTATTGGTAGGCTTTTCACCCTTTAATCAGGTAATAGAATCATTAATAAATATTACTGCGGGCTATTTTTTTTTAGGATACTTGCCCAGACAGTCTATAAACTTATTATGATTAGTTATTTGTATTGCAGTAATGCCTAGACATGGCAGCCACATTGTGCCACCATACACACATATAACAGAAAGATGCTCCCTGCCCCAGAGAGCTTACACTCTAACTACAAGATAAGAGACAACAGGTGGATACAACTAATGGACATGGGTGGAGCACAGGATAATAGCAAGAAGATTATAAGACGTTTAATGGGCTGAGACACTGCCTTACCACTGACAAGCAATTTATAGGTATCATGACAAAGGTGGGGTTTCATGAGAGATTTGAAGAGGATAATGGCCATGAGGATATCCTCTTATGCATAAGGGAGAAAGCAAGAAGATGTTTGTTGGAAAATGTCATTAGTAGGCAATGAAGGCTGACATCCTTGCCAGTGAAGATGAGGGTCAGCTGGTCTCTAGTACTGTAACAGATGTTAGGCAGGGTGTGGCAAAGCCAGGAGCTCACTTAGCTCACTGTGCGTACCAAAACATTATTTTTTGTATAAAGCTTTTATAAAAATACCCAAGGGGACAGAAACTCAGCTAATGTAAATTGTCTCCTTTCCATTGACTTTGACTGAGCTATGATGAATTATACAAGCCGAGGAACTTGGCTCCAGAGAGTAGGATGGGCCCATTATTAAATATATGGGATTAATGCCATTGGATCTGCATAACTGAAGAGAGTGGAGCAATGGTTCACGGGCTCTATTTTACCTAAGCTCACCTATACTTTATATAAACAAATTTTTACTTAGAAGCTAAGGTAGGCGTTTCTTTTTGGCAGCTGAGAACACCAGCACATTGTGCAAGTGCAGGAACAAGCTCTAATTTATATACACAGGGTAATTTTGATCTTTTGGTTCACCATAGTTACCGTCCTAAGCCTCCAAGGTGGATTCTCTAATGCACTTTACCTCAGACATGATCTGGCTCTGGATTAAGAACACAAACCCTAAAAACATCTTGCTCCCATTCCACACCTTCGACTGCTGATTACAAGAAAGAAACTCTCTGCACTGAGACTTTGTCCCTCTCACAGATTGGCCTGGACTAATAACTTTCCATTAGCTCTTCCTTACAGAGCGTGTGATTAGTTTCTTAGTAATGGCAATGGCTGGCCAGAGTTTGAGAATGGCAGTAAGCGGTCTGGGATTGGCAGGCTTAAAAGGGGGAAATAGAAGATTTTGAATATATTTCTGCCATGGTCTCCATCCAGATCCAGAGCAGACATTTGCTGTGGGGTTTCAGAATGTTACCAAGTCTGCCTATGACTTGGTACCATCACTAAGTGAGTGATCCCTACCCAAACCTCTAAAATTACATGTGCAGGAAAAAAATTAGAGAGAAATCAGTTGTCATATTTTGCAATAAATATTGCAGATATAGGGCCAGATTCTGCTCTGAGGTACCCCAGCATAAATTTGGAGTAGATCCAATGAAGTTATTCTGGATTTACAACTGTAATCTAGAGCAGAATTTGACCCATATACATTTTCATATAACATACTTTATGGAAAAACAGTAATAGCTGTGAATTTCAGAACAATGCCCCCCGGCTCTCCAAGCTCATCATGAGAAGTGAGCTCCTCATAGACCAGGACACACCAACTCAAAGCAGCACCAGACTTTGCCAAAACAACAGATGCAAAACCTGTTGACATATCTCCACTGATACAATAATCAACAGACCTCACAACTAGGGTGACCAGGTGTCCGGTTTTTGACCGGAACACTTGGTCAAAAAGGGACCCTGGCAGCTCCGGTCAGCACTACCGAATGGACCGTTAAAAGTCCAGTTGGCGGTGCTGCGGGGCTAAGGCAGGCTAGTCTCTACCTGTCCCGGCACTGCGCTGTGCCCCGGAAGCGGCCACGGGGCTCTGTGTGCTGTCCCCACCCCGAGCACCGGCTCCACACTCCCATTGTCCCGGTGTCTGTGGGTGAGAACAGTGCGTGGAGCCTCCTGGCCCCCTGCCTAGGAGCCGGAACTGCTGGCTGCTTCCGGGGGGCAGTGCAGTGTCTTCCTTTCCTCCCCCCTGTGACTAGAGGGGTGTAAACAGGCCACTTCACCTTGAATGGTCCCTAGAAATGTGTGTTAAGGATTTATACTAAACAATCTGTTCCATCTTGTATTTAGCTCTAATACTCCAAGTATGTTTCCCAGACCTGAAAAGAAGCTCTGTGTAAGCTCAAAAGCTTGTCTCTTTTACCAACAGAATTTGGTCCAATAAAAGATATTACCTCATCCTTGTCTCTCAGACTTCGAATAGGTAAAGTTTTCTCTGATTCAGGTTAGGTAAGTCCTTATGCCTGTGGCCTTCACCATGGCAGCTGAGCATCCTAGATAAACGTATTTTCTTACAATTTTAACAATTAAGTAATAAATGTGAGGACTAATCCTGTGATTTTGTCCCCATTTTTCTCCCATCTGTAACTTCCCCCTCCCTTTTATCTGTCTTGAAAATGGTATTTCCCTAAGACACCACAATCATATTGGGAGAGGGGAGGGGGAAAAAAAGCAACCTCTTGCAGAAATGGCCCCACCCACTCGCCAGCTTACATTAATGTCACTACAGAGTTTTGAGTCAGCACTATAAAATGCTGCAGTGATTTTGACAGGAGAAGACCACGGCTCTCATTGATCAATCATCAGCTGAAGCTTCCTGAGGTGACCAAACTCCAGGAGAAAGGATGGTATATAGATGGCAGCAATTGGCAGTGCAAATATAGAATGAAGCTACTTCTCATTAGAACACAGCGACAAGGTTTATTAAAACTTAGAGCCCTCTCATAAGCTTAAACAACAAGCGGAGCCCAATACATTCATATGTCTCATTGTACTGTTATTTTATTACTACCTGCAGTTAGAGCATCATTCCACCTAAGGTAGTTTTATGGCCCCCATTACCATAGTATCTGAGGATTTCACCATTCTTTAATATATTTCACTTCACAAAACCCCTGTGAGGTAGAGCAGTGCTATTAACCCCAGTCCTACAGGTGGGCCAGTGAGGCACAGAGAGACTAAATGACTTGCCCAAGGTCACACAGGAAGGCAGTCTCAAACCAGGGAATTCAATCCAGATCTCTGGAGTCCCAGCCCAGCACCTTTCCCACCAGACCATCCTTCCTCTCCCCTCATCTTTCTGTTAGTTTTAGAGACATGTGAGGACAAGCACCTCGTACTAAATTGCTTACAGTTAAAGACAACATGCAAATAAAGAACAACATAAACAACATAACAGCTGCAAGAGCGAGTGAGTGACAAAGCTGAGTGTGTATTTATGTTTCCTTTTTCAGTATGTTTCTCTATAGTGCATTGATGAGTCATCACCCAAAGTAACGAATATTTCCCTGCTAGCAGGTGAGGCTTCATAGGCTTCCTGGAAGAGATGTTTATGGGCAAACTAGGTCAAGAAATGGTTCCTGGAGTAGAGGGCAGCCCAGAAGTAAGCCCAGAAGTGGAAATGGAAAGCCAGGGAGGAGGCAGTTAACCATAGTGAAGGGGAAATGGGGTGCGAAAGCAGATGAGAACAGAGGGGAAGTGGTTTCCAAACAGTGTATGAGAAGAGGCATTTATAGAGTCACACCCAGGCAGGACTCCCACATTAAATGTGCCACCTCTGTGGGAAGAAAATGGAGCCTGCTGTTAAAGCAAGAGTCACTTCGTTTGCATTAACCGCTACTGTGTATGGGTGTGTAAAACTTGACTCACTGTCAAATGCTCAGCAGTTTCTAACCCCTTTCCTAGGAGTTCTGTGGGTCAGATTTGTGGGCAGCTTCAGAATTAACAGCTTGGATCAGTGACCCATAGTGATCCTTTATTAAATTCCTCTACGGGCAATTGTACTGTTATTTTATATTAGTGTTAACAAAGGGCCTGAATGAGATGTAAGTAAGGGAAGTTATATTTTAAATAAAAGTTCAGATAAATGTGCCACTAGGGAGCTTAGGATCAAATGAGCTTTTATATTTTTTATGTAGAATGTAATCACTTTCTTCATGATTGTGGTTGCTACATTTGTGTTATTAAAGAGCTTATTATTCCATGGGGGATACTTTTCATTGGTATTACGTGCTTACCAACCAAAAGAGATCGTATCTGCCCATCCTTTAAATCACAATAAAGCCACAGGAAAACATAACATGATAATATTAGAATTGGCAAGACACTCATGGTGCCAACTCTGATCATGCCTGTGCCCAGACCAGATCTGTATGCAATTTAAATGAAAAAAAACAAAACAAAACAGTATAATGTGGTTATCTGCTTTACAAACCTTAACATCTGAGTGTTTGGTGCATACTCAGGGGAATTTGCCAGATGCAGTATGTAAAAAGGAGAGAATACATCCAAAAAAGACAGTGAGAAATTTCTAAAAGGGAAGTCAGTGACCTAACAGGCCACTTACATGCATTCAAACTTGGAAAAACTGGGTGAGTTAGAACTTCCTCCTGGGCTATTACACATTTGCCAATTATGTAGCAAGTCCACCTTTAACCTCTCTGACCTTGGCTCCATTACAGGGGCCATATGTTCTCACAGGAACTGGTTTTGAATAGAGTATCCAATACATTAGGCAAACCCATGCTGTACTTCAGAGTCAGGCAGGTAGATATTCTCTTTCCACCGATTTATCTTTCAACAAGCATTATCATGGGTAGTACGCAGGACAAAAGTGCTGTCATTTGGAACTATGTAGATTATTTTGTATTCCAAATCCTCTCCTATGCCAGTTGCAACTAGCCGTCAGTCTTCTCTTAGATAGGAGAGTCTTTCTATTCTTTTTGCATATCTGTTTCCCCCAGTGTCCCAGGGTACTAATGCCATACAACATATTAATCCCACAAGTCCAGCATTCTTGAAGTACCCCTTGAAGAACCCAGTGCCATAAATACATGTTTTGTGTGATTGTTTTTTTCCTAAAATCATTTTGGGTGGTTTGTGTTTGTTTTGGGGGGGTTTTTTTGGTTTTTTTGGGGGGAGGGGTGTCAAAGTGACAGCCAAATATTGGAATATGAACACTAAGGGGCCACTCAGATAACATGGGCTTCCTTATCAATAGCTTCCAGCAGCCCCCATTGTCCTGGAGCAGCGAACCGCGGCCACTGGGAGCCGCGATCAGCCGAACCTGCAGACGCGGCAAGTACACAAACCAGCCCAGCCCGCCCGGGGCTTTCCCTGCACAAGCGGCGGAACAAGTTTAGGAACCACTGGTCTAGATAATACTTAGTCCTGGCATGAGTGCAGGGCACTGGACTAGATGACCTCTCGGGATCCCTTCCAGAACTACGATTCTATGATTCCAGTTGCTGTGATTTAATGAGATTTTGTTTACTAATATTCATAAATTGTTGCTACTATTATTTGTCTGTGAAAAATACTACATATCATTCTTCAGCTTTTGACGAAGGGCTAGCACAAGAAGGGACTTGCATTGTTCCCTAAAAGATTTGCATTCATCCTGACCTCTCACAGTTAGGAGTTCCATAGTCAGTGGTGCTGTTCCTTGCACACAGTCATCTCCAGCCATGGCCCTGCTTTTTCCCTGTCCCCTTTTCACAGTACTGAAGCTGAGGCCAGAGCAGGAGCAAGTAGTCTCTGCACCTTTGATAACACAGGGAGCACAGGAACTGCTATTGGATCAAGCCCTGTGCAGCCTAGAAAGAGGAAGGAAGCTTCATGCTCACCCCTGTATGTCCATGCACAGGCCACGTGAAATCTAGTGCACAAACTGTGTCACGGATTACTGGGGTGTAAATAATGCAATAAGGATATAGAAAGGATTGGACATTGATACAAATAGGAGTAATGTTTGTAGATACACTAGCTAGATTAAAAAAGTCATATAGGCTATCAGTCCTCATGCCACTGGGAATAAATGGATTCAGCTGGGATTTGAGAGGAATTGTTTCCATCACAGTACAGCTGGCCAGGTGCATTATGGAGATTTTCATCTTCCGAGATAGGATACTGGATCACACAGACCACTGGTCTGCTGTGCTATAGAAGCAAGGAATTCTACAGCTCATACACAATCTCTCTCTACTTGCACTACAGACCTTCTGTGTAACCAGCGTGAAATTCATTTTTCATGTCGAAAAAGTATCCCAGAAAGGGGAGAGGGGGGGGTAGAGATGGTGAAGTGCTCTAAAGGCCAAAGGAAGGCCTCTGGGAAAAAGCTTTGTGGTTTTAGTGAAGGTCTCCAGGTTTGAGATTAACATAAAGTCCTGTGAGTTAGAGATGAGGAAAAAAAATGTTAGGTGGTCAACCTAATCTCAATGCAGGAGAGCTAGATTAGACAAACCAAATTAACAAACATTTTCCGCTGCCTTTCACAAAGGTCAGAAATTCTAGATAAACAGGCTGTGATTTTTGCTTTTCAGGTATATTCCAAAGACAGGAGTTAAATCAACAATCTGGTTATTAGCCCCAATATATTTATTTATTGCCACCCTAGTACATTACAGATATTAGCAGTGTTATAAGGCCCAACCATTTGCCCATTCAGGTTGATAGGATTCCTTCCTTTGACTTTAATAGGTACCAGATTAGGCCCCAGGAGAGTATTACTGGGGAATAGTGTTTGAGTAATTCATGCTTTGAGTAATATTTTAGCTATAAAAGATTACCATGTTAAGGGCAGCGTGTATGAATAATATATATTTCATACAATCTCAGTAATGTCCTTTCTTATCACTTGCTTGAGGAACAGTATCCTGCTCAAAAAATAAGACTATCATATTACTGTCCCTCAGAGCTCAGATGAGCTTGGCGATACTGTCTGTTTTAATATATAATAGCCCCTTTACATTAATTTTCTGTACAAATCCAAGTGTACCATCGCAAGCAATACAATCCAATGATCCATATAAATTCCATTTAAACTGTAGTATTTTCTCCCTTTCTGCAGCTTTTTCATTATTGTAAGAGCAGCACTAGCCTAACCCCTTTTTATTGAAAGAATAATTGTAAATCTGCACAAAGTTCATGATGATTAGTTTCTTTTGGAGTCGGGCCAAAGAATAAGTCTTTCTCCAATACAGACTTTACGTATAGTTTCAGTCAAGAATTAATGTATTAATCCTTCCTGTCGAGCCTGGATTAAGTAGTTCATGGGCCCTGGTGACATCAAGCAACTCTTTGTCTTGTGATATTCTTCCCAATCAAAGGTCTCAATGCCAGAAAGAGGTTATCCCTGAAGATATTTAATATTATATCTGCATCTAATTACATAGGCCTAGGGTGCCCATTACATCTATCTAGGTTTCAGTCTCTCCTACTGAAGTTCTAATAGAGATTGTTCCTCCTTAGGCCAGAGCATGTAATGAAACCACATGAAATCTCATGTAACTAAGAACGTTTATTGAATCTATAGGATCAGTGGCTCTTTGGAAGAGATAGTACATTGGACTGTGAAGGGCATTCAGACATCTAGAAGACCACCTCTGGATGGATCCATCATGGATTTCTGGAGCTTCTACCCCCCATTCCAACAGAGAAAACAAAAGGAGAAGAGAGGTTTTGTGTCAGAATCGCCCATAGATTTCTTTGTCCACAGTGTACAGTAATTATTTCTTTCTCACATGAGGTTCTGCTTTGATATGACAAATAATTTTCTGTAAAGCTACATTAAACTCTGTGGTTTGGTTTTGTAGGAATTTATGTGGATATTAGTTCCTTAGGTTTCAGCTTTTAAATCAGAGGAAAAAAAATCAAAGCAAAATTAGATTTAAAACAGCCGTGTTTCACCTGGTTTTGTGTGTTTTAATTTTTGCATTTGAACTGAATTGATATGATTGTGTGTTGCAAACTTCACAACAGGTCACATATGTTTGAAAGGCTGTTCTATTGAAGCTCAGCATTCCAAATGAAACCCCCGTCCAGACAACATTTGGTGCAAACATTTCACACAGCTCTAACATTCTGTGAACTCTCTCTGAATTATTGTTGTTCCACAGATGTCCTGAGGGATTTTCAGAACTGCTGTGAGATGATGACATCCCTTGAGGAGGGCTAATAGACTGTCATTGTTTCCACTGGGAACAATGAAGGTCAGAAGTGCTAGCCAACCCCTGGTAACATGCAACTTCCTTGCACTGCTCAGCAACACTATTGAAAATGTGTATCTCTGATTGTCATTTCACTGTGATCCTGTGGAATCAGTCCTCATAATGTGTTATTTGCTTTAGTCCTGAAGCCTGGCAAATCATCTCCGCTCAAAAAACTCACAAGGTCAGCCGGTCATGTGTCTTTCTCGACACATTTAATATATCAGGCAAAGAGCTAACAGCTAACCTTAGAAATGGAAGCAAAGTTCCCCAGCTCCTGGTTTCTAACCCTGAGTTTAGAGCCCTACTTTTCACCTACCCAGCTCTCATCCTGTTCTCGGAGCAGCTGCTTTTATAGCCTCACCCTGGAGCACCTGTGCAAGCCAAGAGTTGGTTTTAACCCCTTATTTGCCTACGTTAAGGCAGCTCCACAACCTGTCACAATGTCCTTTGCTATTTTTTCTCCTTTCCTTAGGCCCACTCCAATGGCCATTGAATTCAATGAGAGTCTTTCCACTGAAATCCGTCATTCTTTAAAAGGAGTTCAGAAAAAGCCTAAGGGCCATGGAGAATTCTCTATCACTGGAAACTTTTTAAATAAAAACTGGCTGATTTTCTAGAAGATATGCTCTAGTTCAAACAGGAATTAATTCAGGGAAATCCTATGACTTGTGCTATTCAGGAGGTCAGACTAGATGATCACACTGGTTCCTTCTGGCCTTACAGTTTGGCTGAGAACAGAAGCTATTTGATGTTAAACTCTTAACTGATATTCAGGCATCTGTTGATCTATCAGTGCTTTTGTTTCCATACATGCCTGCCGCTCCTTCCCTTCTCATTCAGTAACGATTGTGTGTATTCACAGTTGTAATTGGAGAACCTACAGGAATAAATGTAAAGCTGGCGGGGAAAGGATTCCAAAAAGTTTTAATAGAAAAATTGTAATTCATACATATTATGACTACAAGGGAAAATGAACCACAGCTTGCTCACACAACAAGAATAGCAATTAGGTGCAATCGTTGAATTTGGTTTAGGTATGCAGCATATGTAGGTAAATACACTGAATGCTAATGGTTTTATAATAGTCTTATTAATTCACACACACAGTTAATGTTTAAGATAAACTCCCCATCTTTAGAGTAATTTATGCATTCCACTTTTATAGAATTCCAATTGAATGAATATGAACATAATCATTTTACACAAATGTTCTCTAAGGAGTGTGCAGAGAGTATGAAGCAATGCTCTGACTCCCCACAGCTTTATTCATAATGGATCAGCCTATTCATTCCTTATTAATTTAATGGAGTACAACTGAGCAGCCTAGCAGCTTGAGCTTATGAGTGTTTCACAAATGGGGCTTTTTGCCTGTAATCGCTTAATCCTACTGGCTAGGCCTCATAAATTGAATAAAAGAGTGAACTAGGTTTTAATTAAGTCTCAGGAATGAGAGCGTCTGAAAGATACCACAGCCTTTTAAGATCAACGTGCTGAAGCGTGTTTGTCCAGCACCCTAGCAGTGTCAACCATCCCAGGCTAGGAGGACGTTGCTTTGATGTAGAAGATTTGTTAATGCATTTTTTTTTATTAAAAAAAATCTGTTTATCACTGTTCTTCAGTCTCATTAAGTCAGTGCCAACCAAAAGCACAAGGGAAAGAAGGCCCATTGCTGTACAGTTGATCTGTTCTGGAAGCTAAAAGATTTTTGGTCATTCATTATTTCTCCATCCATAAAACTGGTATCCCTTGACTAACCAGCAACCAGAAGGACAGATGGACATTTTGCCCCATGCTGTTTCTAAGCACTTCCTGATTGCAAGATGTGTTATGTAATTGCCATAACACTGGTCATTAAGAAATCTACTTAATTTCTTAATGACCAGTGGGGGCAGGGTTTAGAGTGTTAAATTTGTTTTATAAATGCAAAATACACAAGATCCTGGTGAAGCCTAAAGCCAGTGCTAGCTTTCAATATATGCAGGCCGTTTCTATAGGGGCTTCTGGATTTTGATACTGCTAGTGACTCTATGAAGCTTCTGAGCCAGATACTGGAAAGGGATAAGCATCCAAAAGCTCCCCTACTGGCATGTTAGCAGTGGCAGTACAATTGTCAGCATGGCTAGGCACTGAGATCAGGACCCCCTTGTGCTAGGCGCTGTACAAACATATGAGACTGTAAGCTCTCTGGGGCAGAGACTATCTAAATAATGCCTAGAGTGGTGTGAGGATTTTTAAAAGGAAATCAGCTCTTGTTTCTCATTTTCTTTCCAGGTATCTGAAAATTAGGGGTGGGAACTGTAAGGCCGGAGAAATGGAGGGTAATTTGCCTAGCCTGCTTGCAGTGCATTCTCTTCAATTGGACTGCTGCCCTTTAGTTATGTTTTGTTTTTTATTGTGTTGTGATTTTAAGTTATGTCAAGGGCACTTAGGCTGGAATTTTCAATTAGGCACCCAGTTCTCACTGAATTTTCTGAAGCTCATTTGAAAATCTGAGCCCTAGAGCGAGTGAGCGTACATTGGCACAGATCTATGTAAACAAATGAAATAAAATAGCCAAATTTTCAAACACACTGGACATCTGGAAGCCCCTTCAAGGAGAGCTGATGGATGCTGAGCACTTCTGGAAAATTCAGTCCAGTGCTGTCACTCCAGGTGACACTGGTTTATATAAAAAAGCTGGGGTTTAAGATGGAAAATGTATATTTTTGCTGATCATAGAGTTTTAAATGCTTAAAAGATTCTGGTGGGTGTGGGTGTGTGTGTGGGTGTGTGTGTAAAACAGTGCATCTTTCTAAGCTGTTGGCTTTTCAGAAGCTTAAAAATCATGGATGAAAATTTTAAAGAATGCCAGATATTTAGCCTGACATCTTCCATTAAATTAAAATTAATGGGGGGGGGGGGGAGGAGAAGATGTGTGGCTAAATTCCCTGAGCTGTTTGAAAATCTCAACCTCATTCTATGTGAATATTTTCATTTAGCTTCAAGTAACACCTAAGAGGGCTGTAACTAACAACGATTAAATAAATCTGCATGTGTTCAGGTCACACTGTACATTTGACAGTGCTTTCCATGTAGTCAGTTTCACTGTAGTCAGTTTCTCCTGTTTAGGTCTTTCACAGAGCAGCAGACAAGAGGAAAAACTTTTATAAAATAAATAGGAAAATATGGGTGCAAAAACCACAAAAATTGACAGTGAGATTCAAGGCAGGAAATTAAATTATGTTCAACTCCTGTTTAAAACATTGACTATATTTCAAGTTGACAATGTCCCACTAATGGGAGTTCTGCGAGACACTGAAGGGCTGGTATGAGAAAATCGGGATCCATATTGTGTTGATGATACGATTGCACCCAAATAGGACAAAGTCAACTGGTTTCAGTTTTCTGGACAACTTTATCAAACTGCCAGACTGGATGTGTCAATATGTCCCACACATTACACTTCCCTGCACTTCCTTCATCGTCACTCAAACTCCCCTTGCAGCCAGTTGCCATGAAACAAATGACCACTTCATCCCACTCTTTCAACCCCCATCCTTTTCCTTCTGAAGCAGGTGACCTACTTGCCACTTTTCCTGTGCAGCTCAAGGCTTCCCCTTGCTATCTGAATGATAAGAGTCCAGCCAGTCTGCTGAGCTGTGATGTGACACTATTGTACAACTCTCACTCACCTGCGTGTTCGTGCTACGCAGTAGAGCAGAGGGTGGAAATATGCCATGCAGCATTGCTCTAACTCCTCAGAGCATTCCAGCTTGAGGTTACATGGATTTTGGAGCAAGTCACATGGTTAGATCGGAGTGAAAAGGATCAATCTATCTACACATTTTCAATGTGAATGGCTTATTGAGCAATGCCTTAAGTGCTTTATTAATAAGTGGTAAAATAGTTACAGTGCCACTAGTCTTCTGAATAAATGCATAAAGCTCTCTAAATCAAAAGCTACACAATCAAAGTGTCACTGATCTATTTTTCAAAAGTGTGAACTGATCATTCTCTTGCATTAGATCAACAGCACTTATAAAAGATAATGTGTATCAACAGGCTTTATACGCAGCGTTTGCCAAACTCCCAGCAAGATTTTTTTAGGCATTATAAACACAGATTCATTGATTGATTTGCACTAATTACTTAAAGAAGATGTTCCTGGGCAAATTACACACACTGAGGCAGTTTACAAAGAATGTTATTTGCTAATTGACAAAGTGTGCACCTGCTTTTGAACAGTTGTTAGGCCGAAGAGAAAATAAATACTGAACTCAGAGAAAATACATCGAAAAACATGTTGGAGCCAACGTGGGATTTTCATCTCATTGTTAATTGCTAATGCATTTCCTGCTTAATTCCTCTGTTTCTCATCCTCCCGCAAAAGAAAAATGTACAATCAGCGCAAATGTTAAATTAGTCATGAAATGCTAATTTGATATTGCCCTGCAAAATATACTGTGGATTTCAGTGAGCACTTAGCATTTGTGACAAGGAAAAGGCCCAAAGCAGAGAAAACTTCTTAGCAGCATAACACATCTAAAGAAAGCTCTATGTGCCTCCCCTTTTCATTTTAAAATCAATAGCATAATAACTGATTCAGTTTGGAAGCTGGATTAAATTCTACTCTATTTTACACCCTAGTAACACCTATGGATTTCAGTAGTGTTGCCTGGGTGGAAACAAGGAAGAATTTGGCTCATTGTACTCTCTAGATTCTGTGGTCAATTTTACCAACATTCTCTATCATTTATATGTAGTCAACATTCTCCAGCATTTTATTTATAGGCAACAGTCGCAACAAATCATTGCTAGTATGAGATCTAACTTATAGCAAGCTAGTCTGCATCCGTACACACGGAAAAGAGAAGGCACACTTAAAAATCATTTCGGACAGTCAGCCTTGAGTCCTGATGTTCACTAATCTATTTGAATAAAATCTAAATTTGCAGCTCAAACTTGTGACCATCTTCACCACTGTCATAACTCAGTTGAGATCACCAGAGAGGACTATGGGCCACAAGGTCTAAAAAATCATTTAGGGCCAAATTCTGCCCATAGGTATGTTTATGTGGTTCCAGTTGAATCCACAGGGAACTGTGTTTATTCATTTGAAACTGACTGTCCAGGTGTGGTTACAGGCAAACTTCTTATAGCAATGAATTTATTCAATTCATTCAGCCCTTTTTTGTTTGTTTTGTTTTTCTACTAGCAAGATATTTACTAGCCAACTCATGTGTAGGACCTTTTCCATGGTTCACAATCATTCAAACATTTCATGCAAATAGATTTCAGCTAGTGGGATGCTCCCCAACAATTTGCCTCAGCTATTTTCCACTGTTTTTTAAAAATGCAAGCTGTGTTATTGGTCACTGAAGTCACATGATCTACTATTTCTGTTCTCAGATTGGTTGGCTGAACAAACCGATGGACCAGAATGGCTGACCAGCAAATATCTATACTCTCAAGTGAATACAGGAATGCACATGAAGAACAGCCAATTTCCAAACACATATGCCACCAAAATCACATTTGCATTAATGTGATCCATAAAAAGGACACCCAACGTGGGCTAAGAGGTCAGCTATTTGGAATCTGAACATTCATGAATACTGTTTTCACTATTCACCCATCTCATAACATCCTTTATGGAAATCTCAGAGGTCCCCTATGATTACTGATTTAACTACTATTATATAGGGGAAAAATTGATTGCTTAGCTCAGTGGTATGAATAGATCCCAATAAATACATTATTCAATACATTTCATTTTTTTAAACTGTTCCTCCAACACAGTGTGAAATTCCTACACTTAACCATTATCTAAAATCACTACCTGTGAATTTCTGCAGTAAAACATTCCTTGAGCTACAGATTGTTCCCAAAAGAGTTCATGGTGAAGATTCCCAATTTGAACTGAGTTGGCCTCATGATATTGCTTCTATTATTGACTGAATGATTTATAGAGCTAAATGATCCACTGTGAATGGTGAATATTACTAGCCAATGTACAATTAGAAATCTGTACTGTGTTGGTTAATGTGGCATAGGATCTGGGGTGGTCAGTTCAAGTTTTATGGCAATATAAATTTAAAAATGTTTACAAGGGCCATATCCCAGCTATCTGTGTATCCAGAAGAAGTAGATATTGAGTGTATTCAGCCAGAGGGTATGGGAAATAATGGCATAGATCAAAAGTTGATCAACTGTACTTATTCTAAAGAAACTGAAATCCCTGGAACTATAGACATAACAACTCAGAGTAGGAAGGGTGGAGGGAACTCCCAGAGGAAACTAGGAGGCAATTGTTGTGTGGCCTTCCCCTCCCCAAACAGGATGTCTAATCAAGGAATATTTTGTGTTAATATTAATGAAACCTCAAATGCACTCTAACACCTGGGCAGTGAGGACATACTGTATTAGCCTATCTGAAAAGGTTTGATAAAAGAAAAAATCTCATGACATAGGGAGGAATGGGGCCCAGATCCTCAGAGGTATTTAGGTGCCTGACGCCCATTGGAAAAAAAATTGATGGTAATTAGACACCTAAATACCTTTGAGGATCTAAGCCTTGCCCTCTAGACAGCAAGTGATGCCGACAGCCTGACCAAAAGGTGATCAGAGGAGAGATTTGCTTTTCTGAGATGTAAGTTATTCACTTGTCTTTTTCCTCTGTAACTAAGCTGAAAATGTCTTTACTTATCTAGTTTAGCTATGAGAAGAGTTAACTATTTCTTTTGTCATCATTTTCTCTCTATTTCTTATAAATCTTGTTCAGATTACTGTGGTATGGGCAATTCCAGCAGATGTCCCCTGAGAAATGAGCATGCAATAATCTCTAAGGAGAGGTGCTGAAGGATAAAGAATTCCACAATTCCCCACCTCCATCTCAACACATCAGTCTCAGTCAAGAGGCATTGACAGAGGTGTCTTAATCCAGTGAATTGCCATTAAACTGTGGTGGGCAGACACAAGGGGAGAAATCAAAGGACCAACAAGGAGATGAGAATTGGTGGGGTGCTGGTTACAGTTGTGCCAGAATGGGGTTAGGATGTGGTTAAAACCCATCAGAAACAGTAAGAAACCACCCCCCACAACCAAGCATTATTCACTCCGCTCTAACTGTGGCTAAGACATAATATTTGTCTTGAGTTAGAGACAGCCTCATTTTTGTGTTTCTGCAAAAGGCACAATCTGGCTGCAATGTCACCGTTTCCATAGACAGGGGGTTTGGCTACATCATTTCTGGCTATGTTTAGCTGCTTTCACTATGAAACAATCTTTTTCAAAAGGTCTTAATTTTTCTGAATTTCTTTCACTCCACTGAGCATCTGCTTCACTCAGGACCCCTCAGGAAAGCAAAAAAAAAAAGCAGAGGGCCAAATCTGCAGCTGGTGTAAGTCACCAGAGCGCCACTGGCTTTATTGCTTAACATCAACTGAGGATCTAGCCCAGAAGCTTAAGAAAGGAGAATATGTACAGTATTCTTGGGACAGATATAGTTTGCATAATTGTAGCCCATGATGAGCCTAGCAGAGGCATGCTAATAAGGACACTAGAATGTTCATGGATAATGATATCGGTTCCTGCTGATAGAGTTGGGTACTGATTTGACAATAAGCAATTTTGAAAAGTTGATTTGCTTCAGTGAGCTCATATTCTGCTCTTATTTTGAAGTGAGCTAAGGAAGTCAGACAATCTCAAGTACAGTTATTTACATTCTTTCAGTGCACCCCAAGAGATGAGAATGGTGTCTGAAAATACGTTTGAGAAAAATGTTGACCTGTGCCTATTAAAACAAATGAACCAAAAAGCCCTGCACACTGATAACTACAAGTAAATAGCTTATAATGAGTAGAAAAATAATTCAAAGCAAGCCCCCCTACTGGCTAAACAGTAATGGACAGATCATTGGCTGTGCATGGTATGAGTGGGCGCGCGCACGCACACACACACACACAAATTATGTAGGATATGTGACTAGGCATATCTGTGTATATGCAGGCAGGTTCCATTCCTAAACTAGGTTCAAAAGAACATTCAGATAAATATCCCAAATAATTAGTCCAAAAGCCACAAATTAAAAAAAAAATGGATCTCCTCTAGTATTGTGGTAGCCTCCAACCTTTCAGAGGCCTAGGTTAAATAAGCACCCAAATGTTTTAGTTGCTAATCCAAATCTTATTCAAACTGTCAGAACTTCAGACCTTCAAATCCAAGGAGAACAAAGCTTGGTTTCTGCAACTGATCATGCTAGAAATACCACAAGAGATGCCTGCTTTGGTACTTACCTTGCTGGGTGGAAGTTTTATGAAAATGTTAGACAACATACAATAGTGCATCACCAAGAGAAAATGGGTCTCTTACCTGTACACAACTCTGATGGGGTGTTCACTCTGCACTGGGCCTGAAAGGGTTAATGAAGACAAAGAAGGGGGCTAATTAACCCAACAGGTCACAGCTGAGAGGAATCAGGTGGCTAAGTAAGCCCCTGATTGAGAGAGAGGGGGCCCAGCTGAGGAGGAAGGAGCAGGGCTGGACTTATAAAGGCAGGAAACTGACAGCAAATGGGGCAGCTGGGAAAGTCTGCAGTCACTTCCTGGGAGAATGGAAGTGTGTTTGGGCTAGTAAAGGGGGGCGGGGCAGGGTTTAGGGAAAGGGAGTAAGGTCTAGAAGGGAACAGACCTTGACTGCTGGCTGGAGGGTCTTTGAGCTTGAACCCACA
Source organism: Mauremys reevesii (assembly GCF_016161935.1). Taxonomy (NCBI): domain Eukaryota; kingdom Metazoa; phylum Chordata; order Testudines; family Geoemydidae; genus Mauremys; species Mauremys reevesii. Next base: position 33,180,872 of record NC_052638.1, read on the forward strand.
GTAAAAAGCAGGCCTGGGGTTCTCCTGCCAGCTGCTGAGGGAGTGGCACTACAAGGCAGTGAATGGGAAGACCACCTAGGATTGCTGGAGGAAGACTTTAGTACTCCAGAAGGGAAAAATGCATAGAGTGACCTGGCTGGAGGCTGAGTCACGAAGAGGCAGCAGCAGCAGCTTGTGGAGTGAGAGAGAGGCTGCAGACCCAGAGAGAGAGGCAGAGGACACCCTGCAACCATGGGAAAGGGCATGGACCTTGCAAGCTATTCCCCAGAACGACCAGGAGGAGGTACCATCTTAGTAGTGAGTGGAACACCCTCTCACAACAACATTAAGAATATAAAGAAACCACACCGATAAAGCCAAATATCCATGTTTACTAACTCTATACAAAGAGAGGCCTACCTACATACGTGAAGTGCTGCTCTGGTATGGTTCTGTTGGCTTCTGCAATAGAAGACAGGGAAGCCCTCTAGAATGCTCACACGCTATTCAAAGGAATACAACACAATTCCTTTATACAAGTTAAAGAATAACCAGATAAGAGTGATCATTGACAGTGGAGTGGGGTTGCTCTAAGGAACTGATTAACTCAGAGAATTAGTTTAATAGAAGACCGATCCCTTCACCTCTGAGTCTCTGGTTCCAGATCAGTACAGACCCCAGTTGGATTTAATAAGTGATGAACATAGGAATTGCCATACTGGATCGGACCCAAGGTCCATCTAGTTCAGTATCTGATCTCATAGCAGACAGAAACAGATGCTCAGAGGAAGGTGTAAGAACCCTGAAATATGCAGATGTGGGGAAAAAAATCTGCCCTACACTGGTCTCATCTTTGTCTTTTATAGTTAGAGATTGGCTTAAACCCTAAAACAGTCTTCAGTTATCATAAGACTATGCAGAGTTACCTGTATAAATGTCTAATCCCTTTCTGAATCTTGTTAAGTTCTTGGCATCAATGACATCCTGTGGTAACCAGTTCCACAGTTTAATTAAATGTTGTGTGAAAAATGTCCTTTTATCAATTGTGAATTTCCACCCTTTTAATTTAATTGGTATTTCTTGGTCTTGTGGAAGGACCACAAGAGGAGACAGGGAGAACAGAAATTCCCGATCTAACTTCTCTAGACCACTCATCATTTTCTGTCCTCCTGTTTGCTTTCTAAGGTGCACAAGCCCAGTCTTTTCATTTCTTCACAGAGTTTTTCCCTTGGTCATTCTTGTTGTTCTTCTCTGAGCCTCCAGCAGTATATTTTGTGACAGAATGACCAATAGTGTACACAGAGTTCTAGATGAGGCTACCCACTTGATTTATATAAAGGCATCATCATATTTTCAGGATTATTTTTATCCCATTCTTTATGCATCCTAATACCTCATCAGCTTTTTTTTTTTTGGGGGGGGGGGGAGACTACAGCAGTGTATTGAGCTGGGATTTTTACCGAGCTGCCTACAGTGACGCCCAGAACCATTTCCTAGGTTGATACAGAACCATGTAAGATGTATGAGTAGTTTGAATTTATCTCCCCAATGTGCATTACTTTGTATTTAATATTATAATTCATTTGCCATTGTGAGACATGAGATGGTGGTCCCATGTTAATTTCTAGTAGACACCTGTGCATATCATCCCCCAAAAGGCAGTCCCAGCAGAGAGGCAAATGGACTACTTTCTATATGTATAGGTGGTCCTTTAGGGCAGATTTGATGCACATTGATGGGCTGATGTTCAGCACACAGAAAGACTAGGATATGTCTGCACTGCAAGTGAAGGAGTGATTGTAGCATGGGTAAGCACACCAGGGCTAGTTTCAGCCTAGCTGGCATAGGGAACAACAGTATACATGTGTTGGCACGGGGTTCAGCATAGGCTAGCAGAACCAGAATATGTACCCAGGCTCACTGGAGGGCTTATATTCTAGTTGCTGGCCTGTGCTGAAACTACCATGTCTACATTGCTATCGTAACCCATCCAAGCTAGATTAAAACAAGCATGAACATGCCTACCTATGCTACAATCACTTCATTTGCAGTGTAGACATACCCTAAGGGTAAAATCCTGGCCCTGATGAAGTCAATAGGAATTTTTCAATTAACTTCAATGGAACTCGGATTTAAGAACTTCCAAAAAGATATTAGACCCTCATCTAGTGTTAATCAATACATCTCCATGGATGTCCATTGAATTTATACCAGCTGAGAATCTGACTCCATCTATCAGTGAGAGCAAACTATTTTTGCAAAGATGTGTGCCATTGCCACGCATGCTCTGTCATATGAATAAAGAGAAGGCTTTCATTTGCAGAGCTGTCAAATCTCACACCTTTCACCAGACCTGGATTCACATTTTGTTTTTTTAATATGAGCATATGGCAGAATGAAAATGATAAACTCTCTCATGTCCCAGTGGTGAATCACAGGCTAATATAACAAGTTAAATGAAACATTAGGAGAAAGAGAAAGCACTCTGAAAAACATGCACTGCCACTTTAACATTTCAAATGTTTCTTTTTACATAAAATTACAACATAATAGAAGTAAGGAATCCAGCATGATACTTTATCACAATACCCAGCCAACTTTAACTCATCTCAAGTGTTATTATAAGAATCAGAATTTACTGGTATGGACTTATATTCAATAGCACTCCTTCCCTTTTTAATGAAATGTCATTATTCCAATACAAATCCTTTCATTCTGCAACCTGCTCCCCCCACCCCCATCGCACTATATTTCATTTCCTGCAGTTACGTGATATTATTGCCTTTTTCCCCCCACAGCTATTGATTTAGGTGTATATGGTTATTACAATGCAAAATAAAACCGTTCCCCCATCCATTCTACCTTGTACCGTTGAACATTAACTTAATTTGTTTCAAATCTGCATTTGATTTGGCAAGGAAACCATTTATCTTTATGAAGAAAGCCCTCATAAAGTAGGGACTTCAGGAGATCACTGCTTTAATAATTTAATAGCCTTGTGTCTTATACACTAGAAAAATGAATTAAACCGTCAAATATTATATGTCTCAATGTAACCTTTTTGCATTTCATACTATGTTTAATTTATTATATTCAGAAAAAAATTAGAGGAAATCTTACTATATTCAAGCATGGATTAGTTTTTTTTACATTTCATGATAGTCAATGAATATCATAGAGTAGTTTGATGGGGTGTTTGGTGGGGTTGATTTTTTTTTTTAAATGAAAATCCATGAGCTCTCAAGCCACTACTAACACTGACTTTCTACCCTCTGGTAGCATGTAGCATCTTTGCAGCTGGCTTCCTGGCAGGACTGGAAGATATGGTATACGGGTCTGATCCAATGCCCACTGAAATCAGTTGGAAGTCTCCCTCTGAAGACAGTAGGCTTTAGACCATGCCTTAATACATGATGTGTTTTGCATACTTGATAAGGGAATAGGAAGTGGGAATAAATATCTGTGACTGTGATGGAAATGTTTACATTTAGAAAATTTACCTTAAACTCTCATTGATGAATGGACAGTCTGCCAGTATGAACATCAGTTGTGAAACTAAAATAATCCCAGGGGGTTGCAGGCCTGAGGACTAATTTAGATTCCCCTCCCCCGCCAATATTTCTTGGAATAACTAACATTTTGCATTGCAACAAATATATTAATAGCTATTTTAAATATATTTTAAGAGATTGGTGTTGCTTTTTTCAGCCAAGTTTTTAATTCAGAACAATAAATTTTCCTGATTTATGAGGCTCTATAATTCCTTTATTTATTAGGGTTAGTGTGAGCAGTGAAAACAAAGTCCGTCTTCCAATAATTTGGAGACCAAAGGCCCAGTCCCTGAACCCTTATTCATGAGTTGTTGCATTGAACCAAAAACTTGAAGTCTATGGGAGCCAGTTATTTAGGTAACTAATTATGAATTTAGGTGCCGAACTTTATGCACCCAAGTGTGAAAACTTTGGCCTTAAAACACTAGGATGAAAACGCTGGAAGATCCAATCTCAAAATGGTACTACAAGAGTTAATGTCTCTTTGGGGGATAATTGTTCAAAACCTTCATGTTAACAAATGTTATAAGAGGAGGTTTAATAATGAGACAGTACTCGTGCTGTGCTCAAGGAGGAAGAGACTGCTCCATAGAGAAGAGGCATGATGGAAAAAGGGAAGACCACTGAAGTGGAAGGAGGATACTAAGAGGGTATTTAGAGGGGAAACTTGGATGAAGAGAAGGTAGAGGAAATGAGAGCAGAGATATAGGCAGGACAGGAGCTGTACAGATCCTGGAAGCTGAGGATGAGAAACTTTGATTTTGACGTGGAAGGCAAGGAGAAGAGAGGGAAGGGACCCAAAAGGAGAGTAACATGGTCCAAGAATGGGAGTAGAAGGGAGAGTCCAGGCTATGGCCAGTCTCTAAAGGCATACATAAGGGTCAAAGGCTATAAGAAGCTCCTCCTTCTGTGTCATCCACATAACAGCTCCCATCAACTTCAATAGGACTAGGATTTCATCCACTGTCTTTCTGAGGTCCAGTGGCTCCTGATGTTGCCTCTTGGGTGATGGAGCTATGTACAAGTTCTACCAAGGGGATGTAGCTAAAAGCCACAATTCCATATCCAAATTCTCATTCTCCTCTCCACAGAGCTCAAATCATGCAAAAAATCAGTGGGGTGATATGGGGTGAAATTAGTGTAAGCAAGAGGAGAATGAGCTCTACAGTGTCCAAATCTGAAAATAAATCCACCATCCAGATTTCATTTCTTTCAACATGCCTTCTCATTTTGATAATTTTATGCCAACTCACTGCTATGAAAAAGTAAATCCCAGCTGGTCTGATAAATTCACTATGCCCAACATACTGTGAACATATTTTCCAAATAGCCTTTTGTAAGGTATCATATAAGAACTGGTGACATGCTGATTGTGAATATCAGGGTGTGATGTAAGTAAGTGTTCTGGAAATATGTTCTTAAAATACATTTTGGAGGCAGCTGACAAAGGAATGTGGATTTCCCTGTCCACATGGAACAAGCTAATAGGCAGATGATACTCAACCAATGTGGTTTTATAAACAAAATGACAATAATACATTTGCATCTAAACAAAGTAATCAAGCCAATTGAAAAAACAAGATGACCAGAGGATGAAGAAGGGGCTTGCTGCCTGCATCTCGAATAACAAGCAGCAAAGGAGAGGAAACCTGCTTTTCAAAGAATACATTTCAAATGTTTTCTGCACTATAAAAGAGAAGAAAGGGGACTGCTTTGTTATCCATCACTTAAAGAACAAAAGGGACCAGTGCTCTTGAAATATGTGAAAGGTGGATCTCCCAACTATGTGGGTTGAGGATGCTGAGAACTGACTGTAGGTGAGAAATTGCATGAGACTAGGATTAAATTTTAGACTCCAGAAAGCATGTTTTATTGGTTACATTTTCTGTTTCTATCATCTCTGTTTAGTATCACTTAAATCTCTGTTCTTTATCCATCTTATTTTTAAGCTAGATGGACCTTTGGTCTGACCCAGTATGGGCCAGTCTTATGTTCTTATTATAATTTCATATCAGTGTGGTTACTCTAAAATGAGATGTGCATCCCCAGTTGAGCTAACAGGCCTGTGTATATTCTCTCTCTTTGGAGAAAGTGGATGTGGTAATTCCTGAGCGTGTCCAGTGATAGGGGCTGGATACTGCAGAGGAATGCTGTTCCAGCAGTTCTTAGGGTTCACTACATGTTACCCACAAGGCAAGATTAAGACTGGCAGTGTCTTGGAGTTTGTTGGTGAGGTAAACAGACTGGTGTGACAGGGAACTGACACACACAATAAGCTCCAACAAAGCTCTCTTGCTGAGATGGTGGGGTAACAGCGGCTTACAGTTCTGGGCACCTCAAGGAAATGTCACAATGAGCTATTTTCCTCAGGTACCCCTTCATTTTGTTGGTTTTGCTACTGTACAACAGGAATAATATGCTTGCAATACATTGTAATGAGCGCTACACAAAGCTCTGTATCTTTAGAATAGGAGTATTTGTGGCACCTTAAAGACTAACAAATTTATTTTAGCATGAGCTTTCGTGAGCTGCAGCTCACTTCTTCGGATGCAGCTCACACTAAAATAAATTTGTTAGTCTTTAAGGTGCCACAAATACTCCTGTTCTTTTTGCGGATACAGACTAACACGGCTGCTACTCTGTAACCTATCTTTAGAATGTTGTTGAAGTACATTTACTACATATACGTGGCTTTATCTGTCCATTTCTTCCCAGTAGGTAAATATTTTTTTTACCACCATAAATAAAATCACAGTGCTGCTTTGTTATTAGTCACGTAATCCGATAATTCCAGTTTCAGGAGTAATAAGCAACATTCTAATTTAGTGCTGATAGTTGACATCACCTCAGATTGGGGGGACAGGGAGTGGCATGTTTTTCATTTTCTTCTCAGACAACCATGTTTTTATCCTTCAAAGTTCCCTGTTAAAATGTGATCTATGGAGAATGGTAACTGACCTATTAAAGTTGTCTTATTTTTAATTGTACAAAGTGTTTAGCGGACCCCCTAGGTGCTTTACATAAACATACATTAAAATTAGGAACAGAACAAATATATGGCTAACAAATGCGGACCACGGCTATAGTTGTCTGTCTAATGGAGGAGGACACAAAGACCATATTACAGTGTCTGATCATCTCATGAGTTCCTCCCCCCGGTTTTTTATTTCTGTGCACATGGGCAGTTGTTAGTTTGAGGCAGGTTAAGCCTGTCAGTTCTTTGTAGATCTCCATTTCATGTCAAATCCTGCCCATACCTCTGTGGGCATGGAAGTTTTTTGATTCCTGGTGAACTTGATGCAGTACTCTGTGCATGGGAAGCAGGTGAAGGTCTAGACCAGTGGTATGGTGGTGGTACACAGTACGACTAGTACGTGGCATGGCTAGTAGTCTCTTAATCCTTTTATTAGCAACTCCCCTATTTCACATGTTGAGAACCCAGGGGCAATAGGATTTACTTCAGTCCTGAGGCTGTCCTACAAGCTATGGAGAATTCCATCCACTACAATCCTCAAGTGATCCCAGTTCACAAGCTTTCCCACACCACACGATCCCACTCCTATTTCAGGCTGAACGTGGATCCAGAGATTTCTGGCCAAAACAAGCTTAACACAGCAATTCTGCATGGGGAGGATCCCTTTTGGCTCACCCAATAAAACAGCTGCCTTTAGGCCACACAAGTCCCAATACAAGTCTCAGTTGCAGTAAAGTATGGGTCATCTAGATAGCAGTTCCAGGCACCTGATGTGAGACACCAAAGTGGTTGGGGGATGTAGCTTCATTGTGTGGAGTAGCTATTATTGCTGTTGGGTGCAGAGAGTAAAGGTCATCCTCCATTTTGGAAGTTGGGGATCTCAAACAGTGGCTGGCTTAAGCTTAGGGCAGGCTCTCATTGCTATGCAATGTTTAAAATAATGTAGTTGTTCAATGCAAGCTCTCCATGAATTCATGAGTTGGACCACACATGACTACAAGAGCCATGTAAGTAAATCCCACATAACATCATATAAATATATCAGAGGGAGGCAGAAGTTATTGAAGCTAAAGGACAATGTTAGCACATGAAAAAAAGAGTTACAACCTGGCCATGAATAAATTTAAGCTGGAAATGAGAAGGAGGTTGCTACCATCAGAGGAGTGAAGTTCTGGAACAGCCTCCCAAAAAGGAGCAGTAGGAGCAAGCAACCTAGAGTGTGATAAATTTATGACTGGGTTTATATGATGGGTTATCTGCAATAGCAAGGGACTGGACTCTATGTTCCAGGAGGTCCCTTCCTGTCCTACAGCCCATGATCCTATTTCTAATGATCAACATGGATGTTGATTCTGTGACCAGAGTAAGCTAAGTAAGGTGACATGTTAACAAGAACTGGCTAGAAAAAGGGTTACCCTATTTTTTATACAGTCAAATTTCAAAACCTTTCAACTACTAAAATTGATATGGAAGAAATATGAATCCTTCTGAGCAGAGCTCTTAAACAATGCTTACTTTCTATTATAAAACACAATGTTCACAAGCACATCTACAGAGGCTGAAATACAATTTCTTCCCAACACTGATGAGGAAGTTTGGACAGGCAGAAGCCTCATTCATTCTTCTACTAATAAAATATGAAAGTGCCATCATAGCTATAATTTCCTGTAGCATCAAAATTGTTTCCTGTTAATATTTCCATGTTGTTGTTGTTGATACAACCTCCCCTAAATATTAGCATTTTCAGCTGGCAGAATGGAAATGCTAACGTGCAATAGCTGTGACACACAAGCCTCATTGTAAGGCTCTTGATTAAAAACCAGACCCCGTGGAAGCAAAATTCTGGATTCAAACTACCCACAACTACTGGGACTGGAATACAAACCCAGAATTCAATCTCCAAATTCAATTCCTAATCTCCCTCCTCCCACCCCCATTTTGAAGAAACAATGCTGTCATTTAGGCTAATTTCTAATTAAAATACAAGCCCCCTGTCTATTGTGCAACCCTATTATCTACTTTGATTAGTATTAATGCACACCTCAGCACCATCTTCTCCTCATCTCAGCTCAAAATGTTAAGCTAGGAAGGAGTATGTTATTGAAAAGATCTGATGAACCTATACAGATTATAGCTCCATATCCTTGCTATCACACTGTCTGAACCTAGTAGGAGTTTGGGGTGCAGATTGGTGACAGGACACAGTACATTGGAAGCAAACAAATTGACTAGAAACTATTTTTAGTGAACCTCCTATACAATCAATTTAGCCATAAAGTTGCACAATTATGGGATTTATTCTAATAAGCATTTTGAATGTTCATATAACTCCCACTTTCCTATCTATTAGTGAAAGGAATATGGGCATCTCCAAATGGATGAGAACATATCTTTGTAAGAGAGATGCTCTAGGAATTATTTTGGGAAAATTCTATGACCAGTGTTGCGCAGGAGGTTGGATGAGATGATTACAGTGGTCCTTTCTGGCCTTGGAATCTATGCCTATACCGATAGGTATGGTCCAGCATTTGCTCTAGGGATTTTATTGTCCCAAGTAGAAAATGCCTTTCCCTTGGAGTCAGAAACATACAAAGTAAACCACCTCTATTTATTTTGCTGTTTCTATTTGACTGTGGTCTCTGGAGGGCAGAACTAATCCTGATGGTATGGATATTTGTCTGTCTATCCTGTCCTAGTTACCCAGCAAAACGTATTGGGCTGGATCCTCACTGGATATAAGTTACTGTAACTCAACGACGCCCAGTTTTCTTCAATAGAGTTAAGTAAATTGACACCAGTTAAGAATCTGCCCCTTTATTTCTATCTATTGTCTTGAGTGTACTGGGGATGTTATTTTATGGGATGTGTTTTCAGGGAGGCCTGTTGAAGGGTTGACTCACCGCAGCTGTGCCCCCTCATGTCCAGGGGTGGCAAAGCAGGCTTTCCTCCTCTCTCATTCGCAGGCTGCAGGCCACAGGCACTCTGGTCCCACATTACTCAGCCCCGAGGCCAGTTTTAGTTCCACATCCCTTTCGGGGTACTCCAGTCTCAAATTCACAGAAAACAATATCCATGTTCCAGTCTCAGGCCCTCTTCTTGGGGGTTACTAAGACCCACACGTCCTCACCCAGGATCTGCAATGTAGACCATTCAAAGAAATCTCCGCTTCAGTACTTTTAGTCCCACTCAACTCCCAGTACTTTATCAAACCTTGTCTCAGGCTCAGCAAAAACCCTTTGTCTCCCTCCATCTTGGTTCTTCATGTGTCTCAGCTCCATACTGAGCCTTCTTTCAAGCCTGCTGCAATGAGAATTACCATCTCCTGTATTCTTATCCTTTTAACTTTCTGTACACAGGACTTTTCCTGACATCCTCAGTTTCCTGGGCTGCTTACCTCAGGGCTTCTCGCTGAGGGTTCAGCCTAATACCTGAAAAGTTCTTTCTTGATTTATTTCAGAGGACTGCTTCCCAAGGCTTCATCCCTGGAGTCTCCTCAGAGGCTGTCACAGGAGCCTCTTCTTTTGTGCAGTTCCTCTATGCAGTCCCACAAACTTCACTCCAAAATGGCCCTGAGGCTTTACTATCACTGCTTGTTGGGCTTCACTGCCTCCATCTTTCTCTTAGCTTAGGGATAACACACCTCTTGCCCCAGGCTTCACTGCCCTAACCTCCTGGGTTTCCTTTGGGCTCAGGACCTCTAGTTCTGGCTTCAAATTTCAGGCCTCTGAGGCATCTCTCACCCTTAGCCCCACAGATGAAACTCCCAACTACCTTTCTCTTAACTCTCCTCTCCCTGAGCTTTTTCACTGCCCTGTGCTCCTTCCTGTGTGAAGACCCAGCTTCTCCCCAGCTGGGTTTGATCACCAATTAAGTCTAACACACACCCCAGGTGCCACACAGTGACCTAATTGGGCTCAGGCTAGATTAAGCCCAGGGAATGTCAAACTAGGCAGGTGCATCAGCTCTGCAAGACTGTACACACAGATGCTGAGCTGTGCATGCAGTTTGGCATGTGTGCGTGTAATTACTCATTTGAGACTGCACTTTCAATTGTGATCTATATAACTGTGGCCATAATTTTGTGCACTCAGAGTGCAAATGTTGGTAATTAGATGTCTAACGATTTATGGGTACAAATCAAGTAAACATCAAACAATTAACATCTGATAATTGTGGTCACAGAAATGGAGGCATAACTGTTTGCAGGCAGAATATTGCACCCTGAACATGGAAGTTTTCAGGGTCCAGTCCAGGCTGGCAGTCTAGTCCTATGTGTGCTCAAGTGTGGGTTTTGCACATGCAATGCAGTAGCACTAATGAACTGTGCATGCGTAACTGGAGAGACCAACTCCTTGAAAAACTGATCCTATGTACCTTTGGTCCTTTAACTTTAGTGCCTGAAAGTAATGCTCTTAAGTAAAAATGGCTTTTTTTTGTTTGAGTTTTATAACCCCCTAGTTCCAGTGAAGCCAATAGCAGCTGCAAGCAGGGGCGGCTCTAGCGATTTCGCCGCCCCAAGCACGGCGGCACGCCGCGGGGGGCGCTCTGCCGCTCGCCAGTCTTGCGGCTCTGGTGGACCTCCCGCAGGCACGCCTGCGGATGCTCCACCCCAGCCGCGGGACCAGTGGACCTGCTGCAGGCATGCCTGCGGGAGGTCCACCGGAGCCGCCTGCCGCCCTCCCGGCGACCGGCAGAGTGCTCCCCGCGGCATGCCGCCCCAAGCACACGCTTGGCATGCTGGGGCCTGGAGCCGCCCGTGGCTGCAAGTCTCAGTACCTTAGGAAAAATCAGGTCAAATCCATATCTAGGCCCTTAACTTTGGCACCCAAACTTGAAAATGTTGGCCATAGCCATCAACAAATCAGCAGCTCCCAGTCCACAATAATTAGACATTAGACATGGACCTGAGCTTCAACCTTCTGCTCCAGATCTGAATTCAAACTCCGGGGCTGAAGCTTTAGATCTGAAGTTCCTGCTTGGCTCCTCCCTGTGTGCACATTACTCACCATTTTTGCTTCCCATCCTACTTCTACTGGCATACTGAATAATCTTCTAGGTACAGATGTTCACCAGCTTAATAACACTAAACCTCTTCATGAACAAATCTCTACACAGATAGCAAGTTTAAAGGGGCAACTTTAGTGCAATATGTTGGAGTACTAACAACCAGTATTGTAACTAGTTTAATATATTTTGGCCTGGAACAGAAAGATTGCAGTAGACTTGGACTTATATTACCAGTTATTAACTATATATTATTATAGGTATTAAACTATATAATAGTTTAATGTAGTTTTATATATACAACCATATTTCATTTGCGGGTGTATACAGTTTCACCTTATTGGTGATGAACTTTCTTGCAGCGAGGGGTAAACCTTCCTCTTTGTTCTCTAGGATGAATTTTCTTGCGTTCTTTTCCTGTGTTGGCCCATTCAACATGTGCTTATATGAAGGCAGAGCTAAAGAAATACAACTAAGAAGTGAATGAAACTGAGAGAGCACCCACTACATGCAGGGATAGTTATTCAAGTCTAAATCTACTGCAATCTTTCTTCAGAGGGGTAGCCGGGTTAGTCACATGGGTCTGACGAAGTGGGTATTCACCCATGAAAGCTTATGCTCCAATAGTCTATAAGGTGCCACAGGACTCTGTCGCTTTTTTACAATCTTTCTGTTACCAGCCAAAACACATTAAACTGCTTTATCACACAGGAGGTGTCACTAAATATTGTGGGTCAATGAATGCTTAGAATTTATCCAGTCTATTTGCCAATGCCTCAATCTGTTTATATTTGTATATTGTCTGCAATTTTATTTATATTTTCTTTACCTGAAAAGTACATACTAGCTTTTGTTTTAAATTAATGTGCACTTGGTTTTATAAACGTACAGAGAATATACTTAAAATAACATGATGTTTTTATGCCTTTTGGAGGGGTGTTCCCATTATGGGTGGGTATTTATTTAAGCGAGAAAAGCAGTCCATTATTTGTGTGGGGGGGGGAGGGTGTGTTTTTGTTTTTTTGTTTTGTTCTGTTTTTTGGACAAATTTATGTGAATGCAGTTGGCACCTGCAGAAATTATTCTCATGGTACGCACCATCAATCCCTGTGGAACCATCCCAGAGGCTGGCCCCGAGGGTGGAGCCCTGGTGCAGAAGCAGGCCCCATGGCATCATCAAGGAGGAGCAGCCACAGTTTAGTGTGTCCAAATGAGTGGAACACTCTAACATTTGCTCATGAATCCCCAAGCTGTGCAAGACTCATCTGGTTTCAGGATCAAACACAGCAACAAACCAGGCGAGTTTGAAACAGAACTTTTGGGGATCTTTGCAAATATTTGTCAAAACTCAAAGTAAAGCTTTCTTTGTCATTTCAAGTCAGATACTGATGTTTTCTGAGAATGTGCACATACTTCTGGCTTTTTGTCATACAATTATTTGTAAAATCTCCAGCCCAATTTTTAAGTGAACATAATATTTTAACTATTGGCATTTTGTGCTGGAAAAGCCTTGTTTTAAAAGGGGCAGATTCTGAGTCCCTTTGGTCCCTTTGAATAGCATTTTACTCCACAAGCAGCCTCCGTGAAGTCAATGGGACTATTCATAGAATACGCTGCTATTCAGTTGTGAGCTGTCTCAGAATCTAGCCAGCAGTCAGTGACTCATTGCTATCTGCGGAGATTGCAGAATTCTCTCCCCCTTCCTCCCCTTCATTTTGCATGGCCAACTGAAAATCCTGCAGCTGTTTCTGCCACTACAGCATAATGGAACCTGAAGGGCCCTGACCATTCATAGATCAGTCCCTTAATGTGGCACCTATTGGGTTTCTCATATTTATGATCACACGTGCATACCTTGTTGTTTGTAGCTCTTCATATTTTGATTATTTAGATGCAAATCCATGCCACGTAATAAGTTCCCCCTCTTTTCAAATGCAGTTGATTTTAAAAGCAGGCAAGCAAACAAAATAAGCACTCAGATTCTTTGCAAGTGTCCATGACACAAAAGACTTTAAGTGACTGTAAGCTATTTTCCTTGCCGTCAAGCTGCCAGACACTCTTCCTACCACAAACACATGCCCATACAGGCCAACTAATGCTTGCCTTTTTGGACATATGTGATGAAATAAATGTAATTACAAGCAAGATGTAATCACAATTGCTTTACTATTAAAACTGTTGTATGCTCTCACGGTTTAGTTAACAATACATGCAGAAGAGAGGAATTGATTGGCGCGCCCAGAAAAGGGAGAAAGGGGGGCAGCCCATAAATATGGCCTCTTTCGTATTATATCTGTGAAAACACAACATTTAAATGCAGAATTTGACTTTTCAAATATCACACCAAAAACCTTTTAACAAAAACAGCAGGGAGAGAAAGCTCTTTAAACCATAATATTCCATGAAGGATTATGAAAATAGAGGTCGTTGCAAGAAAGAGAATTGCAAATATGACTTGAAAAGCTTCTCACATTTGTAAATACCTTGAAGAGAATTTATTCCTCTCTGGTTTTGCTACCAGAGGATATGTACAGGTTCTGAGGGAAAAGAGACCAAAAAAAATAAAATAAAAAACTCACATTTACTACACTATCTATGTGCAGTGCAACATGCTGATGTGTGGTAGTAACATTCAACTGAGCTTCAGAAGAAATGTTTCTTTTTAGTCTGAAGTTACACATTTAGATCTTATCCCAACAATGAATGGAGCACCCTCTACTTTGACTGACTTCACTCAGCCCTTATGGGAACAGACCCTGTAACCACTGAAACCAATAGAGTTTTGCCATTGAGGTTTGTGGGTGCAGGAGCAGAAGCAAGAGCAATAAGCTAGAAAGACTGAGCGTTCTGTGGATTTACCAAAAAAGGACACTAGGAAGTGAATTTCTGTTTGGTTATTCAAATTGACCTTAATTCTGAGAGTGCTGCTTCTCTATCTATTAGTCACTTTTGAAAATTTAGGTCTTAATTGTTGTTTTAAAGCAGCTGATATTATACAGTAAATTGTGTAAACTTCTGTAAGTTTGTGGTATTGGTCTCTCAGCCATGCCAGATCTGCAGAGCATATGAGTCCATTCAGCCACAGCTAATGATCCTTGGATGTTTATCTCATGCTGAGGAGTGTGCACAGGAATTTAAATTTGACCAGCTTTGGAGGAGCACATCCTGTGAGCCGACTGTGGGCCCAGAGCCGGAGGAGCTGTGACCCCACCAATTACTGGGGGAGGGCTTGCCCTGGCATGCCCCGGCTTGCCCTCTTCCCCCATCCCCAGTGAGTACTCCTGCTTTTGCTGTAACAGCTCCTGCTTTTTGCTCTGGAGCTCGCTGTCAGCAAAGATGGCAGCCATCACACATGCATTAGTGATGCATGAACCTGAAAAGGTTCAGAGGTTGGGTTCAGTTGGAATAAGCACCAGAAGATCAAGGGGCAAAACTCCCATTGACTTCAGTGGGGACAGCATTTCCCCTCGAATGCTTATCTGACCCTTTCACATCTCAAAGCTGGGCTTGAAATCAAACAGGACCATGCTTTTGTATGAGGCTTCACACACTTTCTGCATTCTCAGGGTATTTTGACCCTTCCCATTTTGGGTCTGGCCAGAAAGAACCAGGGAATTCTGAGATGCTGCAGTAATTGGAAAAATAATGGAAAAGGAAAAAAATAATCCAAAATATTTTGGAACGCAAAGGAAGGTTTGTGGTTTGGTTTGAGCTTTGGGCAAAGGTACAAGCTAGTTCTTATTTTATCTGCAGTCTGTGATTTCGGTGTGGCTATATAACCAAATGGATATTTTATATCCACACTTCTTCAGAGCATAGGCCCAAGTCCTGAGCTCTTGTATGTGGGTATGTAAGGGATAAAGGCAGCAGAAATCAAATATTTCCACTATGCAAGTGGCACAAGCAGTGGATCTCCATGCAGGGGGATTCTGCACCCACTTTCATCCCCCCACAGCCACCTGGCTACAGAACAGAATTCTCCACGTGAATGCCTTTGCATGAATACACTTCTGTGGCTATCTGCATTTCTAAAGTGCTCAGCACTGCAGAATCTAGCTGCCTTAGGTGAACTACAGGGAGAATTGATTTTCTATTTGATTCTGATTTGGATGCTGCCTTCTGCCCTATATACGGTCATGCTGGAGGAAGGGAGGTTCTGGTAAAAGGATCAGTGCAGAGCACTCGCAAAAGCCCAGAGTGCAACCAGTAGTCTATACAAATATTCTCTCAACTTGAAGAAAAAAGACCAGAACCCTTTTTTTCCTTTCACAGATCAACTTAAAATGACAGAACAAACAAAACAAGACAGAACAAATACAAAGTCTACATGAGAGAGCATGGTGTGTGTTACTCACTCTAAAACAGCCGCCATCTTGAACTAACTTACACAGAGTACTTCTGCAGATGGGCTAAGAGTGCAATTTTACCCTTCAAAGTGCAACACCTAGAAAAGAGTATTAAAATCACATTGCTGTACATACCACATTCCACAGGTGGAGGCGGTCTCACACAAACCAATGATCCAATCTCCCATGTCCTAACTGATGAATAGACATAGCCAGATAGAGATAAAGATCTGTCTCTTAAGTTTGTGACTTAGGCCATTGTACATAATTGGGTCAGATGTGAAGATCAAATACAAACACTGTTGATCTTTGGGGAAGATTATATCCTGATCTGATTCTGACTGATCTTTATGACTCAGGCCAATCTTCAGTGCCACTTTTGTTCAAATGTGATGGTTATTCTGCAGACTACGGGTGAAGTGCGGGCTCCCATTGACTTCAGTGGGGCCAGCATTTCACCTGATGATTCTCTTCTATCTGGAGGACTGGGCTGAGACTCCCAACTGAACTTCACAGCAGCTAGCCTCTAACACCAATAATACTCTTTCACTCCGCCCAAGTTTTATTTAAACTGTGATTCTGTCAGTTTTAGATTTGTGTGATATAGATCTACCTGCTGTCACATAGGAGGCAATTTCCTTCAGAACTATTGGAAAAGATGTAAAATACAGAGAGTTAAAACATAAAACCTTTGCTCAGAGTAAAGTGTCTGGCATGTTGCTATTTTATGTGTTTTTAGATGTGTATCTACCGTACATTCCTTTAAGAAGGTACACAGGACCATAACTCTACTGGAGCTGATTGGGGCCAGCTTCTTGCTGTCAGTGGGAATTTAAAAACCAAGGCATGGCAAATTCTAGCAATTTATAAACCATGTGCCAGCAATGTGCTGCAAGTGAATAGCTGTAGTGCACTTAATTTAAAAGTAGAGCCATAATATCGGGGGGTGGGGGAATATATCAAGTCAATATCTGATTTTCAACACTCATTTCCATTTCTTACTGGCAAAGAGAACCTGAGGCACAGAGTGAATGGAATTCTTCCTAGGATGTCAAGCATCAATACCATTTGCACAGACAGCATACATAGCTGTGAAGTAATTCTCCCTTTTCAAGCATAAAATTGTCCTGTAGGACTCTCGGTGGCAAACATGTGCAGGTATAGATTTTAGTTACAAATGAAGAGTGGTGAACAAATCTTCTGGAATCAAAGGTGAGTTGAAGCAAACTGACATTTAGGGAGACATGGCCACTCAAACAGCTCGTTAGCATCCTGATTGTGTCTCCCTCCCCACAGCCTGAACTATTACATGCATGACCATCTCATTCACTTCTACCTATGGAAGCAAAGAAAAGTTTTAACTGGTAGAGTGCATTGTAGAGAGAAAATGCATCCACTCCTCTCATTTACACTAGTTTTACAGAGTTGTAACTATGTAGCAGCAGGACAGCAGATCAGGCAGGGACACTGCTGCCAAATGGATGCAAGTGTATAACTCTGATTTTTAAATCATCCCTACCGCTGACACACACCCAAGCAGTCCATTTCTTATTAGCTCTTTGGCAACACTTCCATAGATTGTGCTACTAACTGGAGTTGATAAGGAATTTTTTGCAAAAATATTCTCCACAAAAATGCCAATTTGTCAAAACTGAAACTGCTCGTAGGAAAGGGTCAATTTCAACTAATTTCCTGACTCAAAAAAAAAAGTTTAAATAGTTTTGAAATTGTCAACAAATTCTGGGTTTTGATATTTGACAAAAAAAATTAATGTAATTACATTTTGTTTCAAAATGTAACTTAATTTACACTAAAATAAAGTTTAATAAAAAGATCAAGCTTGAAATTAAAATTTGAAATTTTGTTGGTATGTCAGTTCTTGAAAAATTGAGATTTTTTATTTTCTGACCTTATTTGGGATGGAATTTTTTTTCAAAATCTTGCAAAATTGTTGCAAGATGGGAAAACAATTTCCTACTCAGCCCACCGAATAAATCCTTGTTGAATTTGGGGGTAAGAAATCTCACACAACCCATCCATACTAACTTCTAGCCAGTGCTTTCAGTCTCTGTGCATTCTTAAGCACCCCCACTCCAGTAAATGATAAACAATAAACACATACATTAAAAGGTGCATTTTCAGTCGGTCTCCAACTGGCCTCTTCATTGGTGCACACAGCCATCTGGGAATACAAGCAAGCAAATGTGGTAGTTGCATATCTGGCAACCTGATCTAGAAGTGCATCCACACACAGGGTTTATACATGCAAACAAGTGCGGAAACAAAATGAGAACCCCCAGTTTTGCTGAAAATACAGTGAAAAGGAGCTGAATAATTTCTTACATTAGTGATTTTAATAAGTGCTGCTTGTATATTTTAACACCTTTGAAATCTGTTATTGTTCAAACTTAATATCCCAATCTTCAGGTTATATCCTTCTTAGTGGAGCAGCACCGATTTACTTGAGCTGAGGATCAAGCCCTTAGCAAATATCTATAGGATGCTACATGGAGATTTGTGTAGCTAAGAGAAAGTCCATGGAATAGAACCCACATGGTTCTCTCTGTGCCACAGAAGCCCTGTTTGGAGTGTGGGTGGGGAGGAGGAGGAGGGAAATGGGGAAGGGAAATGAAGGGAGCCACCAAGCTTGCTTCAAAAGCATGCACTAGTGGTTAATATGAAAGAGAGTTGAGGGCAAGTTGAAAACTAATTAAATGGATCTAGTGGTTGGGAAATGCCTTCCAATGGGACGCAGAAGGGCAACAGCAGCCATTCTAGCCTGATGGCCTGTGCATTGGCCATGGGTGAGTGTGGGATTCCAGCCCCCCAGAACCCACACTCAGTGCTCTACACAAAGACCATTTACACAGCCTTTATGCAAAACAGCATGAATTTCACCACTAGTGTGATTTTAATGAGGCAATCTAGTGGAAAGGTGGTGTGATGCAGATAGGGTGACCAGATGTCCCGATTTTATAGGGACAGTCACGATTTTTGGGTCTTTTTCTTATATAGGTTCCTATTAACCCCCACCCCCGTCCTGATTTTTCACACTTGCTGTCTGGTCACCCTAGATGCAGGCAATGCAAAATCCATGCTTGATCACAACCAAGATTCTTCTACATTCCTTGTAAATCAACTGTCATCTTTGTACTCAGGATGAGTCATGATATATATATATATTTATCTTGTTTATCCTAGGGCCTGCGCAGAAACTGGGAGGTTCGGAAACATATCCATGATGACAAATATGGAGATTTCTCAATACATATTGTAATTTCTGCTCCAGAATGGCATTAATGCACACAAATGATACCTAAATGGAGTCTTAAAGATGGGCAAAGATTTAATTAATAGAGACTCTAGATGTTCTAGCATATTTATTGGAAAAGATGAAATCACAATAGATTATGTCCAATGGAGCTAGATAGAGCATTCATGTACATTTAAAAAGGAATATTATAGTATTTTAAAAAAAAATACAAAATTGACTATAATGGTAAGTGACATTTTAGTTCAGTCACAATTAAAATCAACCTAATTCCTTGCATTAGTAGCTACATATTCTCTTTAAAGTTCATATAGGGTTAAGTTTCTCATCCTTGGAGATTTCTTAATGGCCCTTGTTATCTAAACCTTGATCCATAATGGTGGCTGTGTATTATGTTTTCAATGCACATCCTCAGACATATTAGGACATGAAGTGAACTTGACAGGAAGGAGAATATTTTCTTTCTCCTCTGAAATGCCCCATGAGGGTTTTCTGCAGGCGACCTCCTCAGACCTTGGCTTTACATTAGAGTTATTGTCCTGAGAGAAGATTCAGTTAAAGCACCCAATTCATTTCATATAGTGCTCTCTAGTTTATTCTTGGTGGCAGCTAACTTGTAAAATTTTATTATGAATTCTTTTTTGGTTTGCTTGATGGAAAACAATTATTCTATCATCAGTCCTAAATGCAGTTGTAGAAATCTTTGATATACCACGGTGAACCAGTCCTTCGCTGACAGTTATCCAGATAAAATGTTCACTGGCACTGTACAAATGCTTGCTAAGAGTCTGCCTGTGCCCCGAAAAGTTTACATAGTAAGTAGACAAGAAAGAAATAGCTTAGGCCAAAGGAAGTCCTATTATTTCTTTTACAAATGGGAAACTGAACAGAGAAGTTAAGTGACTTTTTCAAGGCCACACAGAAAGTCTGTGGCAGGGGTGGGAATGAGCCCAGATCTATTTAGTCGAAGTCTAGAGCAGTGTTTGTCAGCCTTTTCAGGTTGACAACCCCTTATTCAAAGTAAAAAAAAAAATTCTCCCACCCCTTACATATACTATAAGAGGTTTTTTTAAAAAAAGGATCAATTATAACAATGCAAAGCCTATAGCATTCATTTGTGTGTTGAAAGGTTGACAGAGAATATTTGACCTTGAAAGGTACAGGTGTGCTGGGAGTAGGCAAGCAAAATGTTCTTTGCCTTACAATACAATAAAATTTTCAACACCCTGACTGCATTGTGCATATGCGCACACACACACACACAAATCTTTTGACCCAGTATCTGAAAACACTAGTCTAGTGGCTTAACAGAACACTATCCCTCTTCTTTCCATTAACACTGGATGCTAGTCCCATGCAATGAGAATCAAATGCAGGGGAGAAAAAAGCCTTTGCAGCCTCTTTCATCCTCATTTGAATTAGAGAAAAGAATCCAACACTGTACAGGACATCTTGGAATCTAGCAGGACCCCCACGTCCCCAGAAGAGACAGAGCTACATGGACATAGATACGTTTTGTATCAATACGTGGTTATTCATAAAGAGTTTGCCCTAGAAAGATGCTGAGTACTCCTGTGAGGTGTACCCTAAATCCAGCATGAAGTCATTAGGAGGCTGATTCACTGATCCACAGCGTCCGCTGAGTCAATGGAAAGACTCCCATTGACATCAGTAGGCTTTGCATCAGGCCCTTGTAGTTGAGGGTGCTCAGCACCTCACAGGATTAAGCCTAAAGGGCTCCACTGTGTTAGCCGGGCGAAAGCCAGCTTTTAAGATGAGCTCTCTCTTGCACCCCACACATTTGCTGTTTCCACTAATGCTTTCTCTTGCAAAACAATCTAACAGGCTGTCATCTGCTGCAAAACTCATGGGTTCTTACAGAGCCATAATCTAGCAAGTAGCAGGTTGCTATATATCAAGCGAAAAATCCAAACCAGTGGTAATGCTAGGCAGTTTCCTCAGTGCACTGCACAGACAGATTGCTCTGATGGGATGGCAGATGCAAACTAGGAAATTAAAGTAAAATTAGTGTGGTAGATTTGTATTTAGACTTTGGTTGTAAGCACAGGAAATACTTGAAGCAGTACTGGAAACAGCGTGAATCCCATTTCTAAGAATGACTCCTCTTGCAATGAAGCTTATGTTGGAGTTCAGACCCTCTCAGATAAGGAATCTGCTGGGCAAAAATGAATGTACGCTGATGCTATTTAAAGCTGGGCAAAAAAGTCAGAGGAAATCAATTGCAGCTTTTTGTATGCCCGGGTGTGCACTTGAATATCAATTTGGAGGCACGCACAAGTATATGATCCCACGGTAGTCAACACAGTAATGAATATTAACATAATTAATATTACACCGAAATGTGTCATGAAACTGAATTATGTCAAGAATGAATCAAATGTCTGATACCAACTAAACACTTTGGGTCACAAGACAGAAATGCACAGCATTTTGTAATGATAAACAGTCACATATTTTCACCCATCAATTGCCAATTTTGGAATAAAAGAACAGACCAGCAAAGAGAAACAATAATCAGTTAATAGAAACCTGCTTCCAGCATGGGCTTCTGACAACTGACCAGGCATAGACGCCGATGGAGGAGCCCTACGGGCAGAAGGGGACCCAGGGAAAGGTTTGCAATGATGCTAGGGAAACGTCACTTGGCCAGCACAGGCCAGTAGTGTGCTCTGCTGGCTGAGGTGGGTGCCCCTTTGGGGGTTTGTGTTGGTTAAGCTCCTTTGGGTTCTGATCTACTGGCAACAAGAATATTTCCATTGATACCAGTGAGCAATGGATCAGTCCCATGGAACACCTTGCAGAACATAAATGTAACCTCCTTCTGCAGAAAGCCAAAGGGAAAGCTTGCACTACTGCCTTCTTCCCCTTTCTCAGTGAATCCCAGAATTCCTCAGCACAACAACTCCCTGGGCCAGGATAGAGCAGGGAGGTACAATATGAATCAAATAATCTGTACCAACAAGAGAGAACCTGATTCCAGAACTTTATAATCAAGGGGAGTATTATCTTACGCCCTTATTCTTGGCAGCAGTATAGAGCCCTAGTGTTGGTTGGCCAGTGCATTGTTCTGCTCTAAGGGATGGTGGAGAAAGCAGCTGAACAACCTACATACAAATTCCCACCCACCCCCGTAGACAGACCAACATTTACAACATGAACTAAAGGCAACCAGCCAGAGACTGCCAGATCTTCTCAACTTGGCAGTTCCACAATCAAGGAACACCTTCAGCCAAGGAGATACTCCACCAGTCTGGTCTTGTTTGAACTATTATCTTCTTTAAAATAATTTTAAAAGAGTTATTGTTTTATAACAACATGGGCATGCAGGAAAGCCAGGTCCCTGTTCTGAAAAGCTCCCAAGCTAAAGGAAAATCTGTCTTTCTAGTAACATACAAATATTTACATCCATACACAAAATCTGAAACCAGAGAAAGCCCTTAGGGACTCAGCAAATTCTAAGTCACCAAACACCCTAATGCATTTTGATGTCACAAATCGTGTATTTACAAAGAGCAAGTCCAACTGTGAGAGTGAATGTATTCAAAGCCCAAGTTCCAGCTAACAAAGTTCTTGGCCAGAGCAGGGCCCTTTTTTCCTCATCTGGTAGAGCAACCTACTATGCAAGCTGATGGTGGTCATGGTTCCAACCTTGGTTGCGTTAATATGAAGGACATACACAAATGTAAGCCTGGTCACCAGATGGACAGACCCTGCTAATGAGCTAGCTCCACCTCCAGGGTTTTGCCACCACCCCTGAAGCCACCTGAGATCATTTGTTTCATCTGTGAGTTAGAGGGACATAATTTATGACTTTAAGGGTCCTAGACTTGTAGGTTCAAAGCCAGCCTTGTGCTTTTGCTCCCAGGGAGTGAGCATTTCTCCTGATGTTTTTTGTGGCTTTTGGCTACTTATAGTGATTAAGCTACTAAAAATACTACATTAGAGGAATGCTTAATAAGGCTTTTTTGTCTGAGTTGATATTAAGATGGTTTGTGTACATTTGTAAGCATGTGTAAATATATATTTGGACAGTTGTTAAGAAACATGTATAATTTTTCCCAAACACCACAGCTCCTTCCAACCATTATAGTTTAATAGGATAATGCATATTTAAAGAATTTTGAGTGTGTGTTTTATTTCTAGTTATTTACTTAACGGACTACATCAGGCCTTCGGAGCTTTTACAGACAGTTGTATAAAGTAAATAGGCATTCACCCAGTTTTTAAAAATGCATATTACTTACTCAGTTGAACCATCTGTTGGAGTCATAATAATCTACTGCAGCATTCAGAAAAGTATGGAAGTTTAATATAATTTAGGAGGAGTTACATGTATTGTGTGCCAAATTACTCTGGTGTAAATCCAGAGTACTTTCCTGAAGCCAATGGAGTTATTCTGGTTCAATTCTGGGTAAATGGGGGCAGAATTTACCCCTCTATTGTGTCCTGTAACACTATGAATATCCTCCATAGATAAGATTCCAGCCATTTCATCTTAAAATATAAAAGGTCACGGCCTGCATTGTGGACAAACATTTGGCAAAGGAGCTAGAACATCTCCATGCCACCAAATTTTATTTGTGCTCCCACACCTGAAGATTGGGAAAAAGAATTCTTACCAGCGAGGCACAAGTTTACCCCCGCCAATACCGTAGAGCCTAATTATAGACCGCCCTACAAATGGGAACTCTACAATCATGTTATTATTTATTTATAATTCTTTAATTTTAATAGTTAATTTAAAGTATGGAGCAATTTCAATTGGAACAAGAACACTATTTTTTTTTATCGCAACTCATTGAATGATTTAATGTTTCAGGCTGCGATTTTCCAGGGCACCTATGGTAGTTAGACATTGAACTCCTACCCAAAGCCAGTATGCATTGGGTGCCTAACTCCCATAGGCACCTTTGAAAATCTCAGCCTTCCTGGCGATATTTGAATAGAACCATTCACTAAGTGCAGTAAGACATGACACAGTGCCTGTCCACTGGGCTCTCCTCATCCCTTGTGTGTTTACAGCTAAAAGCAGCCTTACATATAATGATACATCTGAGGTAAAGCAATATCCTTAGTTCAATACACACCCTCTCATATCTTATTGCTTTCATCACCATTCAGCAGGGAGAGGTTGAGAACAGAACAATGAAGAACCAACTGTTCTTTCCTGCTTCAAAGGATGAGACAATAATACAGATACCTCGCACTTAGGTAACACCATCCATCTGAGGATCTCAAAGTGCTTTATAACCATTAATTAATGAAGCATCATGGTATAACTTTAAGATGAATATTATTATCATTCCACATAAAGACCAAATTTTCTAAAGTGACCTCTGAATTTGGGGCCAAATCTGAGACACTTAGCGGCTGATTTGCAGAGCTGCGGAGCACACACAGGCTACAGTTCTTTTTGATGCCCTTTCCTCCAAAGGGGATGGATCCGGTGGACAGGAGCTATGGTTTGAGCACCTTTGAAAATCAGGCTCCAAGTCTCAAGCAGGACATGCATAGTTAGTTTACAGGTTGGAAAATCAGACACTTTCTGCATCGTGATAAACATAAATACTGAAACAACACACGGCAGCATTCATACTAGTGAACCATTACAATTTTAAACTCTGTGTAACTTTTAAATATAAAAACATCAAAGATGTTTAGTCTGGGGTGCTCCAATTTTCCTCTGACATTTAATGAAGATGAGTAAACCTGCCAGTGGATGAATGAAACCAGGAGTTTGGAACTCATTCTATGGGTTGTTCTATTTGTATTTCCCTTTTTCTACTTAGATGCAAAGTCTTTGAACTGGCCAGGGCTTCTAGCATGCCAAGTTGTGTTCTCTGACTGCTGGTTGAATCTGAAAATGGGTTACAGTTACAGACCTGACCATTAGGAAAGCCCATCCAACATGGGTGAGTCCAGAGACGTCAAGTCACTGCTATATTTAATTACAAACCTGAGAGGGATTAACCTTTGAGGACTAAATTAATATTCTAAATAAAATGAATATGCATAAGACTGAAGATTAGGATTAAATGCTTAGTAGAATCTTTATGTGATCAAGCAGGTTTCGTGGTGCAGATATTAACCATTAATGTGAAGCAGCAAAATTATTCTTTATCCTTATAATAACACATCTCACTTCTAAGCCACACTGCATCTGAGAATCTCACAAGGTTTCAAAAATAGTCAACCCTTCAAGCACCCCAGGAGATAAGAGAGTGCTACTATCCCATTCCAATGCTGAGGAAATAGAGGCACAGAGAAGTCAAATATATGGGCCCAGATCATCCCTCCTGGGATCTGTGCATAATGGGAATCTTACATGTATTGATCTGCCTATGCCTGCACAAAAGGAGAGGGCACGACCACCTGAGAGCCCCATTCTCCTCCTCCTTTCCTTGCATTAGTGGAGCTCTGCTGAAGCTCAGACTGTACAGAAAATTATGGTGTTGGTGAAAGTGCAGAAAGATGTAAAACATGGGAGGAGCTACTCTCCATGACACCATCCCCCAGGATTCATTTTGGAAACCCACTGGAACATCACACAGTTATGAGCTACATTACCCCCCCTTTGGGTTTTCCCTCTTGGTTGCTATCACCTGGCCACATAGGCACCCAGACAATGGCAACCCCAATCCTGTTGGAACCTGGTAAGACAGTAGTTGTCCATGCACGGAGGTTCCCACCTGTGCAGATTCACAGCACTGGAAGGGGACACAGTCTCTAAATTCCATGGCCCCCTCAAATGATGCCTAGCAGAGGGAATGGCTCCTGTAAGGTCACCTACAGACTACTCTCCACTTCCCCTCTTCCTGTGGGTTCTTCCTCTCTATACAAAGTTTAACACCGAGTGATCAGTTTATATACACAAATCATCCTTTTTAGACCTAGCTATTTCACCTATTTTTTTCATGTAATTGGTATCAAGCATTATGGGGATACTAAACTCTCAAGTAAGGTTTTAATTTAATCCAGGCAAGTCAGAAGAAAAGCAAAAATATTCCCAAATTACCTACAGGCAAATGAGAATTCATCTGAGTGCTAATCCCATCTCTTGGCATGATATTTCCTTACATACGTTCAATGGTATTTTCCAGTGGGTAAATTTTTCTGCCTCTGCAAGTCAGTTTGATGGTGCTAAAAGGCTGTTAGGTGTTGAAATCAAGGGATTTGAAAGAAGGCACCAATGGGTTTCTATTGACTTCAGTGGGTTTTGGCTAAATTCCCGTGATAAATTTGTCCCTAAATTCCCTGGCTTCTGTGAGTTTAAACCAGAAATTTATTATTCTAGAATATTTATATTCTACTTATTATTTTTGCAAGTAACTTCCATGTTTGTTGCAGAATCATGAAGTTAAACACCTAAAGGAATTATCTGGGCCTAATCCAACCCATTATTATTATAAATACAAAATGTATTGGGAGTTATAACATACCAGTCCAGGTGGGAAACTTAGAAAAAGCAATTAACATTCCTCTATAGACTTTTGTATTTACATTTCAAATTTACCACTTAAGACTTTAATTCTCTATTAAACTGCTTAAATATACATAACTTCAGAGTTATTTAAATGTTTTATGAGCTTTCTGAAATGATCAGCTAATTAAATACCCTTACCTAATTTAGAACCTTAACTTTATAAAGCCTCCTTTTATTTGGGAAGAAGTGGATTTAATGTGCACCTTTTGTTCTTTTTGCTTTGTTAGAAAATCTTAATTTTAAAATAATCATGATTTCAAGAAGGGAAATGGGTTTTTCAGACCCAGAGACTAATGTGAGGAATATTATAGCTCATTACTTCCTCCTAGCCTGCAAACTTAAATTAGTAGTAATCATTAGCTACCACGTATGACATTGCATATATAATTAAGAAATAAATTTATTACAGAAACTTGGAAATATCAATTAAAAAGTAGTCAGTGCAGTCCCACAAGGTCCTATATGATTACCTGTGTTATCTGGGCTGTCACTTCCAATGCTGGTTTGAATCTCAAAGACCTCTGAGGGGTGCTCAGTCTGTCAAGTTAAATAAGTTAGACAACCTTAGCAGAAAAATGAAGTGATACAAGCAGGTGCAAACATAACCATTTAATAGAGGAACAAAGATGTCAGCTTCAGCCTGAGTATTATTGACAAAAGTGCTCTTCTCTTTTACTGTACTTTTGAACTGATGGACAGGACAATTCAATTTGCTGCTTTACCACAATCTGCTCATCTGGCTGGAAGGAGTAGAACCTTGGGGACATTAGAGGACACTCAAAGAGTTACATTTGTTCTTACCTATTACATTTGGGAACCATGAATTTTAGTTCTTTTGTGTAACATTTATAGAGTTTAAGGCCAGAAGGGACCATTAGATCTTCTAATCTGACCTCCTGTATATTACAAGGAATTACATTTCACCCAGTTACCACTGTATTGAGCCTAATTAAGCCTTTAAGCTTCCTCCTTGGTGTAGAAAATATAATTAGCTTCTGTCCGCTTCCTCCCCTCCATAGTCACCTTTTTACCCATTTCTATAAATGAACCCAAATACTTCGAAATTCTTCATTTTCTAATTAATTATTTTCTCCACCACACCCCATTTTCTCACATCTGCATTTCATCACATACTCTTCCAGATTCTGGCCAGGGCTGGAAATGGACCTGCTAGAAAATGTCACTTCTCACGTTTTTTCCATCCCAATCAGGATCAAGGAATGCCTTTTATTCGTGACAGTAAGGCTGTCATTGAAAACATTCAAACATTTTACATTTAGCTGTGCAGATTCTCCAGTCCCATCTGTATTACAAATGCAGATGTCATGAGGGACCCAGTCATAACATAAGTTGCCCACCGACATGAGTAAAACATAGTCCTGTTCTGAAATGTTATTAACTTTCCTATCAATACATAATTATCTGAAACCAATTAACATGGAAGGTACTGATGTACCTTTGGACATACCTGAACTCTTTACAACGCCACAACTTCTCCATGCAGTACAGGTTTAGAGACAATTAACAGAACAGAAGCCAGAGAAGAGGGGCATGAGGCTTTTGAATTCAATGATGCTCTTATTTATGATGCAACACCTACAGCATCTCCTAGAGCTCAAACAACACCTTCTCCTGAAACAAGAATACAAGAAGCCAGTTTACTGTGCTTGTTTTCTTTAAAACCATACTGAGAGTATCAACATCATTGTCCAGTTTTGGTATCCAGGAGTGCCAAGAGGGACAATTTACAGCTTCCTCACTCTTTCGTGCAAATACAATATCAGTATTTCTCTGGATTTGTACCCGTAAGCCTTCCAAAACCTGTACATCAAACGCACATGAAACTCGGCTGATTTCAGATCACAGTACACACTAAAAACACAAAGCAGATTCTTAGAAAGATTCGCTAGGGTTCACCGACCTGTTGAGTGAACCGTGGCTCAGTGCCAAGCAAATCTGGGCAGATAAATGTTTGCTTTAAATCAACATCATCTAACGTTCTCGGCATCTGATGTGACGCTCCATTTTTGCTTTTCTTGTTGAGATTGTGGGTTAGTTCAAGCATGAAGCTCAAAGCAAAACTCAAGGCATACAGTCTACGTGGATGATACCTGACAAGTATGCTCGTGTGAATTCCTGCAAGGCAATCTCCCTCCTGCTCCATTAGCATTCTGTGATGTTACTGAAACTTTTTGGGGGGGTATCTGTTTTGAACTGTACACTCATTGCAAAACAGAGCAGTAAATTAGTTGTTTCTACATTTCAAACACCGGGCCAGATTGTGATACCTTTACTATATTGAATAGAACTTGGCTCCACCAATGGTTCCATTTAAGTCAATGGGAATACTTGTGGAATAACTATCCATTGTCAGTAAGGGCCACTGTAAGTAGTTTTGGAAATTATCTTCTAGCAGTTGTTGTGTTTGGCAGCTTATAATACTCCAGCAACTGGGAAGTGGGGGTTGGGGGGAGAGGACCAGCAATGCTCTGATTTCTGTTAGCACTGACTAAACATTTGTTCCAACTGCCTGGGCAATCAGAAGGCTACATAAATACCTTGCTGTGCCTGTGGGATCTCATGCTAAGTTATAATCCATCACTGGAGCAGGCAGCCATTCTTGAAGACATTCTAAAGCATTTCTGAGGTTGAATGTAATTCATTGCTACATTCTCTGGTTGCATGTTTATTTCACCTAGCAGGAGGAAGTGGCTACACATGGAAGGGTTGTATGCTCTAAATTTCACTTAAAATTTGCATCATATTAAACAACTATTGACTGCAGACTCTATAATTTATCATGTGATTTATTATCTCCTTACTGCTAGAATTCTTTGTCAATAATTTTTTACATGCAATAACAATACCATGACATACAGCTTTTTTGTATTTATACCCAGGTTACTTGAGATCTGTAATAGTTCTCAGGATCAGTCTAGGCAAACCTACTTAGCTAAAACAAGAACTGACCCCAACCTTTTCTGTGGATTTAAAAAAACACCAATTGTCACTTTGTTTTATTTATTTCTTTTCTTCCTTTCTGCCTTCTGGTTTCAGCAATGAACAGAAGGGGAAATACGAAATGACTGCAAGGAAGTCTCTCCTTGTGCTATTTCTCACCGTGCTGGAACCAAGAAGGAGCACAACAGACTGTTCTTGCAATATTTTCTGGCCAATTTCTAGTCCCAACAAGTTTGCACAAGCTTTGAATAAGCATGCAGGCTTGGGAGTGCTGATGTGAAGGGAACCCTTGAACCTTTCAAGTTCAGCCCCTACTAGCACATAGTCAGTCTTGCAAAAATACACAGAAAATCAACCCATATGAAGAGAGATCTGAGCTCCATCAGATTTCAAGGAGAAGTTTTTCTGGCAATTGAAAATCCCATTTGGTCATGGATGATGCATTGTTTCTGTCATTCCAACAGACTGTAATTAACCTTTGCATCTGAACAAAAAAAATTAATCATTTTAATGAAGCAAGACATAACTATATAGCTTCATTTAATACTGATAATATCGGGGCCTGGACTGAGGGAGAGATTCACCAAACCACAGATATTTTAAATGCCTTTTATGCCCAACAGACTTGTTGGATGACAGTCTATTCATTTTAGAAGTACAATGATGAAAACTTAGAGGCAATTAAAGTAGTTGAGGATATACATGATACTATTCAATGCTTCTTTGTATTGCACTAAAATACATTTTCTGTGTCCTGATTTCCTGCCTTCTTTCTATGTTACTAACTGATTTGGTTGTCTGTATCCCCTAATGATCTTTAAAAAAAGTCTTAACATTCAGACTGTAAATACATCACCGGGTCCTGAGTCTCAGATGATGTGAAAGGCATGCAATGATGACCATGAAAAGGAAATATACTTCTGCATTTGCTTACTGTAAGAACTCTGCAAGGCTCACCTGCAGACGAACATGTTGTGCAA
The DNA here is from genome assembly GCF_016161935.1 of Mauremys reevesii. Lineage (NCBI taxonomy): Eukaryota > Metazoa > Chordata > Testudines > Geoemydidae > Mauremys > Mauremys reevesii. The sequence goes on from NC_052638.1 coordinate 33,211,442, forward strand.
TGTAGCTTTCTGCTAACTGTTCAATACCATCAGGATTGCTGCTTAATCCTGTTGCCATTACCATTGCCATGTTCTGCTAATCCTGACACACCTGCAAAAGGAAAACTTGCTCAAAGAGTCCTCTCAGGCTGTCCAAGATTCAGGGCCATATTTTCAAAAGTGGCCTCTAACTTTGCAGCTGCAATTGTGTGTACAAGTTATTAAAGGAGAATTTTCGTTCTCTCCTTTTTTGCACCCACTTAGAGCCTGATTCTGTTTTCACTTTCTCCTTTGCAAAGCCAGGAATAACTCCACTGAAGTGAATATAAAACCGAACTGGATCAGACCCCAAAACTCTGTGCAGACTGAATTAGCAGATGCAAGTTGGGAGAGGTCTAACTTCAAATGCAGTTTGAGTCCATATGTCCAAGTAAGCTCAGGTGCAAAAACCAACTATATAATTACAAGGCTTCTGTCAGAACAGAAGAACGCTGGTGTTTCTCAATCTTTTCAGCTCGGTGACCCTTTATTCAAAGTCAAACATTTCATGACCCCTTTACATATAAAATTAAGAGTAAAAAATGTATCAATATCAACAAAGCCTACTTCATTTATTTATGTTAGTGTTTCAAGAGGTTGACAGAGACTGCTTGACCTTGAAGGGTAAGGGTGTTTGGGGAGTAGAGGAGCAAGATTTTTCTCTACGTTAGACAGTGATCCCCTGATTGACTTTTACGATTACCCTCCCCTCCCCTCCCCACCCCGTCCCACGATGCAGTTGCAACCCACTGGTTGAGAAACACTGATCTAAATAACATGAGCCTTATGCTATCACTTATCTTACCCTACTGCCCTCTCCTTTCCAAGGACAAACTGATAAACTGCTATTAGGCCAGATTCTACCACCATTGCCAATGGAAGTTTTACAAATGGCTTCACTGGCAACAGGATCAGGTCCTAATGGGGTGTCTGACAGATTTTTGAATTCTGATGAATAAGCTGACAGGCTTGCTCACGGCAGAGTGGCATCTGCTGCTGGCATTTGTCACTGGGCATGCTGGTATTAGGTGGCACTAAGTTAGTGTTTTATGTGAGGCATGAGAGCGCACCTTAATTGCACACTAATTAAGGACACTGTGGAAAGCTGTCCACTGGGTTTAGAGTTGGGGTTGTTACTGCTTTGGAACTTCCTACTGGGAAAACACACATGGTGGCTACAGTGTGTTAGAAACACAAGCAGCTACCCCATATGGATCCTTCATACAAAAGAGCTATTCTGTTGATTTAACAGTTGTGATTGGTACAGAGCATTGAGATAAAGGTACATGTGATTTACTTTACTTTACTTATTTTTTTTTGAATGGCCTAGGTCTGTTCCCCATTGACAGAACTGCCCAAGTTTAGAAGGTTTCTTAGTTAGTTGGGCTCAGAGAGAGAAAGGAAGGTTTCTCTTGGGTAGGTCAGATACGGGAGGTATAGTTTCATTTTTTTTTTAAATGTCTTTTTTGCCATATGAGAAAGGTAGGGACGGTGATGGGAATTTTCAGCAGAGATGTACTGCAGAGGTTAAAAGGAGATCACCATTTGTTTTATTTAAATAAATCAATTTGTTAAACATGAAGCTGGTAAGATTATGCAGCTAGGAGGGTGAAGAGCAAAGAAAGGTAATTATTTTTGTTTGCACAATTCATTTTCTTATTACTCGGGGATCAAGGAGTGATTCTTGGCCGGGAGAAGGGAGGGCAAAGGAAAATCAGTATATAAATGTGCTGATTAGAATTGCAGGGGATTCCAGAGTTAGGACTCAGGGCAGGGGAGACAGGAAGATCATTACTATTATTTAAATAAATCAATTTGTTGTTAATCAGGGATCATATGGGTTGTGCTGATTGCAAGGAGGGCACAAGAAATTTGCTTTTTATCATTACAGTTATTGGTGTAAACACTACAGATGCCCCCCAACTTACACAATTATTCCATTCCGGAAAGCCTTGCGTAAATTGAATTTTGCGTAAATCGGAAATGTATACCCGTACGTTACGCAAAAATTTTCGCAACTCGAAAATCCTATTTCTGGCTTATGGAACTTTTTCCCTAAGTACAAACTTGCATAAGTCAGGTCTTGCATAACCCAGGGAGCATCTGTACTCAGAATCTCCTCTGCCAAAAAAGAATTGTCTTACTGGTGCTGTGTTTTAGCCCCACTCCTTTGAAATACTCCATCTCTTGCATCTTGTGTTGGTGCAGGAATGAGGGGAAAGAAACAATAGTTGACTCATGTTGAGCTTGGAAAGACATATTGCAGAAAAGGAGAATGTGCACATCCGATTGGAATTTTCTAACGCCCTATAAGGTATGGTTTACTCTGCAGCTGGGACTGAGTCTCCCAGCCCAAGTAGACAAATTTGCACTAGTGGGGCTCCAGCTAGCATGCTAAAAATAGCAGATACAAACACATAATAAAGACATACCACCACCTCACATTATTACAGAACTTTATACTTGTATAGCAATGATCTCAAACTACTTTAATAGCAGGAATGAAGTAAGCCGCACAGCACCCTAGGAGACAGATAAGTATTATTATATTATTCATTTCCCCAAAATATCCTTGACTTCTTTTTACAACAGTGATTGATGATAACCAACATGCTAAAAACATTATACCTGACCATTAATAAACTAGTGTGGTGAGCAGGCAAAAATTTGCAAGGCTGGGTCGCATGTATGTATGGGTCAAAACTGCATCCAATGATTTTGCTTTTTATTTAAAAACTGGATTAATCAAGCATAGCATTATTGAGCAACCACCAAGAGTTGGATCATTCAGGCACTCCCTGGGCTTAATCCAAAACCCATTGAAGTCAACCATTTTGGGTCATGCCCCCAGTGCAGCACTCTCACTGAAATCAATGGGAGTTCTATGCCCAATGCACTTACAGGGTCCAATATTTGCTGCTTCTCCTTTTTCAAAGCAATTAATGAAGCGCTTTCTGTAATTTAAAAAACCCTTCATGAATTGAATTGGAAATGTACAGCTCTGAACATCAGTGAACACATATCCAAAACTAATGGCTTTGATACCATTGCCAAAAATTGTCCCAATGGCAGTCTGCGAGCAGTATCCCGCTATTTGCCTGCAATGGATAATCTAATTTTACAAATACAACACATTGTTTTATGTACCCATTGGAGTGGCTGAATTAGGCCCCAGAAATTAATCTCACTAGTTTTTGAAATTTTAGAAGCCAAACAGGCTAGGATTTTGGTACAGAGATATAAAAACAGGATTTGACATTATAAAAAACTGATTTTAAAAACCCCAAATTGTAGTTTCATGGAATCAGATGTGTATCATACTAATCCCAGGCAAATAAGCAAAGGTTGATCATTTTTCCCCTCCATACATTTATTGATAGATGGTTCAGTCATAAAAAAGGTAAGGGATATACAATAGCTGATAATTTATGTCAAATGAAGAGATCGTCTAATGTTATATATAAAAACAAGGGGGAAAAAAGCTCTTTAATAAATGAAGTCATGTTTAAATAATTAGAAAAAATACTGGGCCAAAATCATCGTTAGAGGAACTGTTGGAGTCAGCAGTGTTCCCCAAGGGATGAATCTGGCCCAGAGTTTCTCCTGGATTTTGAGTTTGTAACAGGGCTGATAAATCTATCCAAACATCTTTATTTTTACAGTACATTTAAAGGAACATTTTTATTTAGTGCTGTCATCTATCTCCACATTATTGTGAAGTATGATCCTTTATTGCTTTTGTGTCTTCATCGTTGCCTCAGGAAAGCATCCTTTTCTCCCTGCCTTTCATTGTTGTTACCCTTGTAGAGTATAACATGCACAAACTTGATTGTGATTAATTGAGGGCTCCAGCAAATGAAGTTTTTATTCTCTTCCATTTCAGACTTCCATCTGCTCAGGAAAAAAAAAGTGTAGGTAGGTGGGTGGTGGGGGGGGTTACATTTATAAGGACACTTAGGACTCACTAGGTAAATCATCCGAATGACTTGTTCAGCAATAATGGTTACAAGGGAAGAAAGCCTTCCTTAATAGGGTTTCTTGCTCTTACATCATCAAAATGTTTTTATATCTCTGTACCACCATTCAGGCTGATAGAAGACTGTACCTGTTCAGAACATGGTCTACCTAAGTTTTTATCGCAGAGGTGGAATTTCAAGCTGAATCAAGTCATGTTAGAATACAGTGGAGTCGCATCTTACACAGGGGTTAGGTTCTGAAGTCAGCGCATAAGACGAAAATCACACATAGTCAAAATTACCCTTGAAAATACCTTAAATCACCTACAAAGTACAGTATACTGTACATGGTTTTGTGTATACAACCCTGTACAGTAATATGTATAAATTTATAATGTATACAGTAAAGTACAGTATATAATAAAGAGTACATATGCAAAATATAATTTTACAGTACTCTATTTTTAATTACAGGGGGTCGTCAGGGCTTGATGTAGATCCAGGAGACGGAGGTGATGGAGAACTTGGGTGACAGAAAGTGAGTCATAGACAAAGTGGTTGGCTCTGGTTCAGCTTGAGAAGTTGATTGCATAGGCTCATCTGCTGCTGGTTGTTTTTCCTTGAAAAACATGGTGATCGGCAACTGTCGCTGTTGTCTCTTGAGCTGCTCAAACATTTCTTGATACGGTCTCAAATCGTCCGTAATACTACGTGTGATTTTGAGGCTTTGTTCCATAGAGGGATTGTATTCAGAAATTAAATAATTCAAGTGTTTCGCTGCTTGGAACACTTCAGCAAATTTATGAAGATTCCAACTTGCTGGTTCTTCCTGTTCATCGTCATCATCTTAGTCTTCTGTAGAGGATTTTATCAGTTCCTCTAACTCTTCGTTAGTCAATGTTTCTCTATGGCTCTCAATTAATTCTTGACGAATTTCATTCTTTCAAATCTTGATGGCATGGATGCTAGATTAGTTGCGGCCATATTTATGCTCCACGTTGGAGACCAACATACCATCTCTCAATAAGTCCAACACAGACAGTTTTTCCTCCAGATCGCTGTTTCTTTGGTTGAGCAGCAGATGACGTAGTTGGCTTGCTTTTAGGGGCCATGCTGTATGAAAAATACGTATCTTTAAACATTAGAATCACACTCAGCGCAGCGAGATGCTCACACTATGAGAGGCACACGGGAACTGAGACCGAATGAGGGAACAGATTCATGTCTCCCATCTCATGCTCACTCCGAAGCATACGCTCATTGGGTGGAATCACCTGCACTATTTACAGGTATCTTGTTGTTTTTCTTTTTTTTTCTTGCCAAGCATGTATAGTTGAATTCACATATGATGTAACTCACCTGTATTGCTAATTGGAACAACCCACTGAACAACCACTTAATACAGATAAATATTTAGTCTGTAAATATAAACACCTGCATCTTTCTGGTAATTTAGCACAGTGAAAGTAATATCAGATATGTTTCTAAAAGTTCTACTATAGCTTTTACCCAACGGCATGCACTGGCCCCACTGAGCATGATGTACAACATTAGATAAGGCTTTTCCTTCAGGGTTTACAAGTCAAATATATAGGTTTGTCATCCTCTGGAACTTGGCAAATAAGGTTGCAGCTATGCAGGGTGGGATTTTCTTAATAGAAAGTGTGATACGAACAAGAAGTCATGTTTCAATTAGATGATGCAAGGGGAAAAAACGTTACTAGAGTGCATAATAGTGACTTTGGCTATTGGGAATGTGAACACAAAGTCAAGCCAAATATTTTCATTAGGAATTTATTGCTCAGGGACATTTTCTTTTAACCAAGTGAAGCAATTTTTAGTAAGTAGACTCCAGGTATGGGTCTCCTCTTACAAAGCAGTGTAGCTTTTGGGATTGGTACTGGGACACAGAGCCCATCACACCGGGGGCACAGGTATTCTTAATGATACTTGCTCAATGGGCTATGTGAAATGAGCTGTTGGTCTTGGTCCAGTTCCTGTGGACAGGTGTCCACATCACTATCACAGCCACCATAGCTGGCACTCTTGGTAGTCTTAGGAGAGTGGCCAAGGATAGGCTGAGAGGTTGGCAAAATTACAGCTAACTTCTTCAGCAGAGAGGAGGGGAAATGTATGGGAGAGTCCTGCACCTCATTGTGGGCTGAATGGTGATGATGGCATGTTATGCATGTGGCTATTACTCAAAATGGCAACTCAGAATAAGAGCTGTAAGAACAGCATTCGACTGTCATATAAATAATGCATCATGTTATACTGTCCTTACACAGAAATATTATTACCACTTCCTTTCAATATACTAACACGTATGGATTTTTATTCACTACACATGCATTATTATTAATCTTAGTTAGTATGCAAAGTATAGGATGATAGATATATACTGTTTGTTTCGTAAAATGGACAGATTTACTGCTTAAAGAATAACCAGCAGTTACTGCATAGGGAGGAAGCATGGTCGTGTGGTTAATGCTGGGAAGATCTAGATTTTATTCCCAAGTGTGCCACAGACTCTCTGTGAGAGCTTGGTCAAGTCACTGAATCACACTATGCCTCAGTTTCCCACTCTGTCAAATGGGGGAATAGTACTTACCTACCCTGCAGAGGTCTAATTAGGGTCAGTTCATTAGTGAGTGAAATTCATTGGTGACATATCACACACAATACCTTCTGCACCTCTTCAGCCTCATAGTGGGGTTGCTATGGCAAGGCTGTGGGAGGGTAGGCTGGGCTACATGCCCTCTGTGTATCCCAGAAACAGTCTGTCTCCTCTCTTGCCCCAAATAGGCCAGCCCATACGGAGGCCTTGGGGCAAGGAAATTTGGGGACAGGGGTACTGGATCCAGTGGCTCAAAAACCCCATAGGAAGTGCAGAGCAGCAGAGACCACCATTCCAGCTTTCTCTGGGGTTCAGTAATACCAGGGGGGCTGCAGTCCTCCCCCCTCCATGCCCCCTTGTCCCACCCCACACTCTCCACAAGTCTTCTGTAGAGATATCTGCCTGAAGCCTCTTCATTTGCGCTTTGTGTGTGTGTGAATATCATCACAGGATCTGTAGGTGCATTGAGATCAGGGGCGGCTCTAGCCATTTCGCCGCCTCAAGCACGGCGGCACGCCACGGGGGGTGCTCTGCCGGTCGCCGGTCCTGCGGCTCTGGTGGACCTCCCGCAGGCGTGCCTGCGGAGGGTCCGCTGGTCCCGCGGCTTCGGTGGAGCATCCACAGGCACGCCTGCGGGAGGTCCACCGGAGCCGTGGGACCAGCGGACCCTCTGCAGGCACGCCTGCGGGAGGTCCACCGGAGCCGCCTGCCGCCCTCCCGGCGACCGGCAGAGCACTCCCTGCGGCATGCCGCCCCAAGCACGCGCTTGGCGTGCTGGGGCCTGGAGCCGCCCCGATTAAGATCCTCAGAATGGAGGCACTATATCAATGCAAAATGCATTATTATTAACAGACAGCAAATAATTTGTTCGACAAATATCAGCTGTCTTCCTGTTTGCTAGGTTGATGAATGTACTCATTATTTGAAATTATGCCACTAGGTCTTAATCCGAAGGTCAAGCCGTTTGTTGTGAACATTTGAAGCTCATAGGAAATGGTTAGGTATGGTAGGATATGCATGCCATGTGACTTCTGTTTTCTGATTGGATGAATAAGACTTTTTCTTGAAAATAAGAAAAAGGAACATTTTGCAACATACTGTATTTTACAGTGTGATGGGAAGTGATCAGGACAGGTAAAAACTATTCCTATCACAGAGAAAGGGCCAATACTCTATTTTTTCAACACAGGCAGTCCTTCAAATTAGAGTTAACGTGTACAGTTTATAGCTTCACTTATACAAACCTATGCAATGACAGTGGAGATTTACTCCTATTGCTCCATTTTATCTTCTCACTTTTGCCCGGGGAGGGGTAGTGGGGAGGAAAAGGTATGTTAATAACATGTGTTCCAAGAAATGCTGAGGAGGGATGGTCTTGGGACTTTACTGAAGCTGCGATGTGGGTTCAATTCCTAGCTCTGCCACAGACATCCCATGTGGCTGTGAGCAAGTTGCTTTACCTCTTTGTGCCTCAGTTCCCCCTCTGTAAGACAAAGAGGAATAATAACATTTCCTTTCTCCCATCTTTCATCCGTCTTGTCTCTTTAGAGCGTAAACTCTCTGAGGTAAATTCTACTGTGTGTCTAGCACAATGGGGCCCCACTGTCCATTGGGGCCTCCAGGAATTACTGTTGTGCATATAATAAAATAATAATAATGAGGAGGAGGACACGTTAAAAAACAGAGAGAACTTGTTCTACATTCTCTAGAATGAGAATCAAATGGTTGCTGGACTTATATTACCACCAGCAGCTAATTTATTTATGAGACGATTTATCAGGAGCTGTCAGGTTTAATTTTCTCTAATTCTCATGGTATGAAAAATTCCACTTGTCTGATTTTAATCTATAACCCAAGATAGGTCTTCCCAGAAATAACAAAAATACAACATTCAAGGTATCCAAACAGTTACTGTAGGGCTGCAAAAAAGATTGATTACACCTCAGCCTTACACCTCCCTTCTGCCCCACCCCCCTTGTCTGCTTCAACAATGTCTGCAAAGTCCAGAAGCACTGATGCAGCAGATACATTTTTAATGGTAAGAAAGAGAATTTCAAGAACTTAAGGACTTTCCATGGCATGTTGATACATAGGAAGAGTTATGTTTTTGTTGCCATATGGTTTTTAATTTTTTAATCAAGAGTATACATTTGTTAAGCTGTCTTCTTCTTGCGGTGAAGGGAGGGGAACACTTTACAAAAATTACTGTCATGTCTAAAAGGAACAAACAAAAATAAAATATAAATGTACATTGAAGAATCTGCAGATTATTGCGTGTGGGGGGAGAGAAATGGAATTTCTTGACTTCAAACCAATAGGAAAAGGATTCAAAAGCAGGGCAATCAATACCACCCTGTGATCAACAGGAAATGCTAAGAATAGCTGTATATCATGTGTGGCTTCAAATTTACAACCGGGATATATAATCTCATTGTAAGTGAAGAGTCAAGTTCAAGAACTTAGCCTCTACAGTAAAGCTCTCGTTTTAACTAAAGAAGCTGAGGGCGACGGCCTCTCAAATGAAATAGATAAGGCAACATAGGGTTCTTGTCAGAAACAAATGTTATGTCTCTCCCTACTGAAAAGCTTAAAGATATTATCAGCAAAAGTCTAGTTGGGCCTAAAATGGGTCCCAGAGAAGTAATATTAACCAGGCTTCTGGCAGATCATTTATTTATCTCAAGCTAAATTCAATAAAGAGAGCCATATATAAGTGAGGGAAAATAATGCAGCTGCTAGTAATTTATCATTGGATGGAAAGTCATTGTTATCCTTATCTCTCCAATGATGTTCTATTTCCAACTGGTAATGAATTATGGGGCTCACCACATCTTTACTATGTGACAGGTCAACACTACCTCATGGGTACTGTACTGTATTTATGCAATCAATAGCGAGTTTGCTGAGAAAATATTGGCATCCATTTTGTGTAAGTGACCTAGTGCTATATGGCCTCTAGATCGTTGATGGTGGTCGGCTCGTTATAATAGAATCTGCACACTCTTTTAAAACAAAGATTTATCTGCATGCTTTAAAAACATTTTTTGCTTTGCCCTTAATAAAGCAAAGCATGTGATGGGAAGCACTGGATTGTTAATTGTAAAGCATTCTCCTCATTTAAGCTGGCTCAGCCACTAAAAAGCTCCTTTTCTGTTCCTTTGTTGCACTTATTAGATGGATTTATTAAACCAAACTTCTGTACAGAGTTATCCAACATTATTTCTGCCTGCAGTGTGTGGGGCACAGCAAAGACACCAAAAGCAGAACTTTGGTCAAGCCATTGCTGAGAGATAAAGGCAGGATAACAAGTTACTCAGCATGCCCCTGCAGAGTCCAGGAGTTCTTGTGTGGAGTTTCAGGCAGGAAGTGTTGCAACTCAATGCTGTGTCACCTCCCTCTAGGTAATGGGGGAGTGGGGGGGGGACCCTGACAGTAGGACTCCTGCAAGGGAGGCACTGGAGAAATAGTATGTTCCAATCTGACCAGAGATTAAAGGTTCCTTCACCATGGTTACTTAAGAAAGGACAAGGTTTCCAAAAATAATGCCTTCCCAAACTCACCCCATCCGTAGAGGGACGGTTTGCATAAAACTTCACAAAGAGACCCTCTCCACATTGTCTTCCTTTCCTGGCCCCCTCCCTTGGGTATTTTCCATAGAAAGGGGATACCTGGCCCAGAAGGAGAAAAGTGTCCAATATAAAATTGGTCAGAAAATTATAATTCTGTAAAAAATTAATCACAAAAAAAAAAATCACAGATTTTTTTCACTGAAAACTGAATCTTGAAAAAAAAATCCAGTTCTCAAAATGTGAAAAGCTCTCTCAGCTTTTGGCTGAAAATCCAGAAAATTTCAAAACAACTGCAGATTTTCCAAAAAAATGTTCATTTAGAAAATAAAGAGCATTTTTCATCAAAAATGTTATTGACTAAAACATTTTGACCAGCACTAGTATCCAATTTACGCTACTTGTCTTCAGCCCCACACACTGGTTGTCTCTTATCAGCCCTCTTAGGCCCTAACCTCTGTCCATTCACATTCAAGCCAGCAGAACGATGACCCCTGAAAGTCACATCTTTGGGCCTCAATTTTTCCTTAACTGCATCAAAAGTTTGGATTCTGAAATGAGCTTCACATATTAGAATATTCTTAGTACTTGTGCATATTCCTGTCACAAACAGATAATCTTCAGATTTGTGAAATCCCTTTTCCTCCTATCTAAGGAAACCTCTGTCACATCTGGCACCCTGTGGTCATATTACATAGAATTGATGGGAAATGGGTGAGAGGGAAACTTAGGGAAAGGTCTAAAAAAAAATTTTTTTTAAATCAATCAGCTCTGTAGTGGGTCAAAAATGGGTGAAATTTTTCACAAATAGTTGGCCATTTTTTCAGATTTTTTTTTTAATTTGTCAAAATTGGAAACATTTTGACTCGCATGTAGTCATACACGGGTGGAGAAGTGGAGGCAATACAAGACCTGTGAAGCCTCCTGCTTCTTGCTCTCCAGGGGAAAATTTGGACTCATACAGAAAAATGAGAGGAAAATATCTTTCAGATGAGAAGCAGCCTTCACTGATGAAGTGGGATGAAAATGATTATGATCATTATTATATAGGCATTGGATCCATCTTACAAGCAGCCACTATGGATGAGGTGGCTACTCATGTTGAATTGGCAAAAACATCTAAAGAAACATAGGACATTATGATGCGACCAGAGCTGGACCAAATGGGTGCAGGCTGAGGAAATACAAAAGATCACAAAGGAAGATCTTAAACTTGAGAAACACCAGCTAGTTATAGCACATTTATTTAATTAAGTGACCTAAATTACACTAACCAAGGTGTGTGATATTTACTCTGTTGAAAAACAAACCTCATTATAGCCATCATTTTTTATATAATGAACACACTTCCAGGTTACAGACACATACTGCACTTGCTGGCATGGACACATGTGTTAATTCATCTCTTTGGCCGTGTCTGTTCAGGAGAGTCTTGGTAATGGAAAAACAAAGTTGTTTTAAATAAGGACTGAAGTCCTTTGGCAGAGATGTGCATGCAAGAACTCGAACAGAGCCTTTTGGATTGTGCCTTGGCCTACCCAGTGATATCAGTCTGTCAACTCCAATAACATTAACAATTATTCAGGATGATTCAGAAAGTAAATTAAAGTATTTGCACTATGCTTGAGTCCTTGCATCTCCCTTCCCACCCCACTCCAAAGTCACATAATGTAGTTTTCCCATCTAAACTCTGAGATGAAATCCATATGGACTGGATATACCAGGAAAGATCTGACTCAGAAAGCCCCGACTCCTTCTCAGTCAGTTAACTCAAAAGGTCATCTTTTTCTGATAGAAACAAGATCCCCCCTCCTTCCTTAATGTCTGCAGAAATATGTTAAATCTTTTCATGCATGTTGCGTCACAGCCTACTTCTATTTGCCTAAAGGGACACTGTGGGTCATACTACAGATGAACCATGCAAAAGGAGGAATGTACCTGTTGTTCCTGAAAAAATAAAATAAAAAAATTGGCTATTGGCAGAAATAAAGAGACACAACAGCCACCTGTGCTTTGGGTTTATCCCTTCTAGCAAATGAATGGGAGAAGGACAAAACTGGGATGTAAAATTAGAACATCCTTTTTTTTCAATCTAAAGGAAAGAAGTAGAAGAACGATTGCTTTGGGATGGCTGGTTTGGTAGTGTGGTGTATTGGCCAGTCACTTCATCCCAGGCCATTTAAAAGGAAAAAGGCAGCAAAGCACCTGTGTCAAACCCTCTCTGTAGATGAACAGCTGAAACTGGATCATATCGAAATGTTGGTCTCAGTTTCTTTGTGTAGTGAGGAGTAGCTGTAGAAGGAAGTTTATGTGTAAGGAGGTTTCCTCTTCCAGTGTGAAAAGCCTAGGCATGAGCCAGTTGGAGATTGGCTATTCGAAGTTGAAAAGGCCAGTATACACTTGTGTCAGGTGTGTCCTTTCCTTAATGTTTATGAAAGCCATTATGCAGGGAGAGTGAAATCAGTGACTTAGGGATTGATATTGGGAGCAAGAATTAAAGTTTGAAATGAGTGAGGTTTGAGAGAACTCTTGATCATTGTCATTTGAATGAGTCACCTCATACAGTCACATTTTCAGAAATGTTCAATAATTGTGTGCCCCCTCAACTTGAAACACTTGGGGAGTTTTGCCATAAACTTCAGTGGGGCCAGGTTTTCACCCCAGGTGCATTATTCTCAGCGGTACTGAGGACCCGCTGTTTCCCTTGATTTTAGGTCTGTTTTTCCTGTATATATTTCCAAGCAAGCAGGTTGATATATGAATAAAGGTAGGATTTTTGCTAAAATACACACATTATCTTGGAGAGACATAGCACCTAAAATTGTATGGAAATGGGAGAGTTGGTCTCCTACTTTGCTATTTGCATATGCAGCTTTATTTATTTATTTTTCCATCTAGATGGTCAACAATCTACAGTAAACTTTATTTACTTGAACTCTTTGAACATCTCCAAACAGTTCAAAGGCCCTAAGTTCACCACAGTGTTAGCTCAAGGTATAACACAAGTGTTGCCCTTCTCCTGACTCCCTTCTGCACAAACACAAAAATCTCTACCTCAAGTTAGCTGGTGCTTTAAATTCAAGCTAGCTGGCCCATCAGGATTTATAGCTTGAAGTTCAAGCACTGCTGATGACTGAGCTACTAATACAGTGGGGACACAGCTACTTGGTGCTGCTAATATAATCACTGCACAGATTGAGTGTTATTTTGCAACATAGCTGCTCTCCTCAAACGAGGCTAACTTGAGCGGAGTTAACTTGAGAGTAGATTACTCAAACTACTACTGCAGTGAAGACAGACTAAGTTGTTTGTGTATGTATACAAAGACATTCGTGCATACATACACACATGTGCATACATACCATGTTGACACTTCTTTACCCTTTGATAGTAATTAGCATCATCTGGCATTCCAAGTATGAGCTAAAATAAGCATAAATAACACCTTTAAAACTTTTAATGGCAACCACTAAATCTACTATACATGGGCGCACACAAGAGAGTGAGAGAATCTGAATCAAAACTTCTCCAAAGATCAGGGATAATTGGGTGTTGACTAAATCTCCAAAGACTCAGAGTTTTGATTTTTGGTGTGCAAAAATTTGAGATGTTCATTTTTCATCCTGATCTGGGATGATTTTATTTCCCAAAATCTTGAACATTTTCACAGGATAGGAAAAATGTTTCCTCCCCAGCTCTAATTTCTAGGAGTCTGTGTGAAGTACAGATATAACATCAGTAACCTCAGAAGAGGTTACGATGGTCTTTAGTTGGTGAATAGTTAGGTCTATTGAAGTCAACGGAGGAACACAGATTTATACCAACTCGGGATCTAGCTCATTCACAAATTCAGGGAGGCTTAACAGTTAAATATATTAAAGGCTATTGACTCCCAATGCAATTCTTCTTCTGAACCATAGGCAAAGCCTTAAATAAACTGACAAATATTAACTTTGGTACCAGTTGATAAGATGTTTTTCACCTTGCTCACTTACTATAGGCTTCCTTTATGAACTTTGATAAGACTACTCCAGATAAAAAACTGTTAAGGAGCGTGATCAATGCCAATAGTTACTTAATGTTCTCAATTACCTGTAGTGGCTGAATATCTAATCCATTCGGTACACTTGGGGCATATGGGGGTTTATTTTCAATGGGTCCTTAACCTGGACCTTACATAGGACACTGACACCAGTGTGGTCCCTTTGAAAGGGTCTCAGACCTGTGTGCATATGTGTTATCATACTAAAAATGGCCATGCTCAAGTGGAGCCCAGGCACTCTTTCTTCCCTTTGAATATATATCCATATCCCAAGTCCCAACACAGCTTGGGCAACACCACATTCCATTGAGTAGTCAGGAGTTGATGGTCAAGGAACCAAAATACTATTGGAAGGGGAGGCTCACATACTGTCTACTTGGGCTACGTCTATACTACCCGCCCGGGTCGGCGGGTAGCGTTCGACTTCTCGGAGTTCGATATATCGCGTCTCATCTAGACGCGATATATCGAACTCCGAACACGCTCCCGTTGACTCCGGAACTCCACCACCACGAACGGCGGTGGCGGAGTCGACGGGGGAGCCGCGGACTTCGATCCCGCGGCATCTGGACGGGTGAGTAGTTCAAACTAAGGTAGTTCGAGTTCAGCTACGAACTTGCGTACCTTAGTTCGACCCCTCCCCCCCCCCCAGTGTAGACCAGGCCTTGGTTAACCAGGATCATAGCAGATGTCACAGATCTTCTAATTACATTGAAGTTGACTAAAGCACAACAAAAAACATAGATTCTGCTGCTCTTTGTATGTGTAATGTGCCTCTATTGAGTGCAATCTGTCAAGAGGTGGCTAAATTTTCATTTGCTAAACAGTATCTACAATTATAAAAGATGTTCCTTATACCATTCTAACTGTGCTATTCAACAAAATCAGGCCTCCAGGGATATTAATAAAGAAACCAGGGGGGACTGCCCCTTATCTTCAACTGCCAAAAAAGAAGTGTATACTTCTTGTACAATAGATAACAACTATGAACTTCATTCAGATTATTTAAAAAAATAAATTCCAGCTATCATAATGTCATTTTTAATATACTGTGTCTTGAAAATTCTGCAAAAAAATTGTTCATTGCGTTGTAGAAGGTAAATCCATCTGCTAGTTTGGGTCTCAGGTAATGTGATGGTCTTGAAGGAACACACTTTTGCAGTTTGCCACTGCTTCTTAAATTCAGACTAACATTTGTAAGTCAGGACTTTTGATCTGCAAGGAGGACAACCTAGGAGAGATAGTAAAGTGTTCAGGGCAAATTCTTCATCACTGGGAGTCTTTAAATTAATATTGGATGTATTTCTAAACTGCATGCTCTAGCTCAACCACAAGCTAGTGAGCTCAATGCAAAACTCACTGGGTGAAATTCTTTGGACCTGTGCTAGGCAGCGGGTCAGACACAAGGATCATAATGGTCCCTTCTGGCCTTAAAATATAATATCGCCCCTGGAAGTAATGTTAAATTCACCTCAGTGCAAAGCCCTGTGATAAAGCTTTGCACACAATTTTACCCAAAGTGCTTAGAAGGACCTAGGCCACCCCTCCATCCCATGAAGATTTATGGGCAGTAGCCTAAATTCCATGGATTAAAGAAGACGTTCCAAGGCAATTCTCCTCCCCTTCTAACTTTCAAAGTTTTTGTTGTGCTTATTACTAGAGGAAATAAAAAGCACAGCCTTCTGCCCCAGGGTTATGTCTGGAAGAAAAAGACCTCATGTGGAATGCAGGAAGAGCTTAACATTCTTCTTACTTTGCTCTCATCCGTATTTATAGGAGGAGTACAGTCTGCATTTAGAATGCACACTTCTACCAAAGATATTGTGAAGCTTTGCTGGTCTATCAACTAATCAAGACATGCTGGGGCCAGTGATGACTTCTATGCATGTCCTAAGGGTTAAATATCCCATTTCCAGTGAATAATGCCCAGGATATAGTGAATGTGGGCAGGCATCTTGAAGTGTGGCAAGTACAATGTCTTCTAAATTACAACAATATATATCCTGGAACAGGATTTATCAAAGGAAATGCTGACTCTACAAGCTGCTAATATAAATCATCACTTGGAAGGCAGGACACATAAAACTGCCTTGACATTTGGAATGGTTTGGTGCGTGCATGGCTTCAAAGCAGTGCATGTAGCCAAGGAATCACTGGCTCCTGATATGGAGCAATGCTTTGGTGCACACCTAATCCACACATACAGAACACTGGGTACAAGGGCAGAGTCTAGCAGCAAACACACAGACTCTAAATGGATATTAGTAAACACCCAGGTTCCACCATAAAAGGATTACATGACTTTTCTCTGGCACCAGGAATGCACATTATGTTACCAAACAAAGAAAATTATGCAAAGATAGGCCCAGAGGCAGAATACCCATGATCCACTCATATTTCTAAATACTGGCCAAATGCTTACTAACCACAATTAATTACCTGCGTCTGCTCATTTTGTTAAATGATCAAAGTAATGTTTCCACTGATTTCAAATCAGAGCTGAAAGTCATTATGTTGCACAAGGTCACATTAATATGCCGCTGCTGCTGGGTCCAACCCTGCCACCCTTACTCATGGAAGTAGTCATGACTCACATAAGTAATCATGTCAAATAAGTCAAACAAGGGGTATTATTGGAAGGATCACTGGGTCAGGCCTGGATTTCTGAAGGAATAAGGTGGTTAGGATGTACCGTATAGCAAAGATGGTATAAGTTGTTCATAGATTCTTCCTCCTCCTTGACACCCCCATCCTACACTCAATAAATATTTATGAAATCAATCACAGAGGGATGAGTAGACTATTATGAGGAGTTTCTAGAAGAAACAGTAGCCCATTGGTTCCCCTTTGAACAGCCCAGGAGATAAAACAGAAGCCTACTCGCTTCCCAGACAATAGCCACAGTGAATACGATGACCCTTATAAAAGATATCCGTTACTTGGTGCCTAAAGTCCCAAGCCCTCTACCAAGTCAATACATGTCCCTTTTCAGCACTAACTATGCAAAGAACCTTTCAGTCCAATACAATCATGTGAATATTTTTTTGTATGGGGCATGATTTTGTATCAGGAATAAAGCATTGTGGGGCTCTGTCACTTAAAACGACGTTTTGTCCCCATGTAGTTTTCCTGCAGTTGGCCTTCACTCCTTTGAAACTTAGGTGGCCAGAGGACTGCAGAAGGTGGAAGAGTGGCAGCATGTTGAAGCTGAGGATCTGGATCTGAACATTCCAAAGCCTGGGGTGTTCAGAACTGCAGTTACAATGTAAGCCCATCTATAGTGGAAAGCAACACTGAGATCCAAAGGCCACTGAAGTTAGTGGGAGTCTTTCCATTGATTTCAGTACACTTTGGATCAGGCCATTAGCTTCCAACTCAAACAATTCAGCCCAGGTTTGCTCAGAGACTGGCCACGGTTCACTCCAAAAGCATCACAAATTTTAGCAAACCTGGCTCAAGTTTTGGATATTCTGATGAAAGCTTTGCATATCTCCTCTTAACGAGATGTTGTCCAGGCAAGGAACTAGGTATAAGAAGAATATTTTTTGAAAGTGAGCATAAAAGGGCTGTGCACACTGATGATGCAGATCCATTAAAACATGTGAATGAATATTTACAGCGATTTCCTTTTCTTTCAGCAATTGTCGGGCTCTCTATTTGATCATGCTGCTTCTCTAGTTTCTTATATTTCTGGATAATGCTCTTGCTTTCATTTGTAATCACTCTTTATTCAGTGTGGAAGATGAATTTTTCCAGTGTTGTTCCTTTGTATACCTTAACATGGAGTGGATTAGATGTGAATTGGCCTTTTTCTTTTAGTACTTATTTAACTGCTTGCGAGTTTCAGGGACTTATATCCCAGTAGGTTTAATTCCAGGATTATAGGTATCTAGACATCCAGTAAATCATTTAAGACTTTAACAGCATATAGGTTTGAGTCATTTCTAAATAACCCCACTGATTAGCTAAAACTGTATTTAACTAGGACTGCCAGATGTGGGTTAGAACTATGAAGTAATACAGAATACTAATTTAGGGTCTGATCCTAGTTCCATTGAGGTCAATGACAAAACTCCCATTTATTTCAATGACAATAGGAAGAGACCCTTAAATCTTATTGCTTTGGAAGCTTTTATTCTTTCTAGCCAAACTCTAATGTAATCGTTGTCCTTCTAATTTAAAGGCCAGCTCCTCTTCCCACAACTGTTGCACTCTTTTACTTAGATAAACATTGTCAGGTTGAGTTGACCCAAAACTTAAGTTTCTAAAGAAAAATATATGAGTAACAGAAATGTTTCAGTGATTATTTTTGTGAATTCTAGTGAAAGCAGCACTCTTGGTTTGGAGTTAAACTTTCCTTGGCATCATTTGCAATCCAAACATTGCAGCACTGTGCTAGTGCATGAGAACTAATAAGCAATAGAAAAAAGCAAAACTGACTTCTCTGCTTTCATTGTCTGAGCTTAGTGAATAAAAAATAAACAGCATTAAAGATCAGATTTTTAAGATCCCTTTGATCTGAATAATCAAAATTAATTTCACATGTAAGCCACTCTGTGTTTTTCACAATGGCCTTAAATTTGAGGGTGTCCATGTAGAACTGGAACACTGAGTGAGGATCTGTTTGCTGGAAGGAGTGCTAAGTCAAAGGATGAAGCCCTGACAGCTCTCACCAGGGATGTCTAAAGATTTGTCATTCTGCATTTTAGGTAAGGCGCTGTTTTTCTGGCAACACATCCAAGAGTGTTGGAGACATGTGGGTGTTTCAAGGCCAAGGTTCTGTTCTTGTTTTGAGAACCAAGCCGAAGATAAATCAATAGTTTCACATATTTGCACAATTCTAAGTCTCATCCTCACCCTTTGGTTTTGGACAGTGGGATAGGGTTCATTACTGCCTGATTTCCTGATGTTAAATAGAGAGTGTTACTGCTCAGTGGTACAAACTACAGCACAGAGGCTGTTTGCCTCATGCAGGGAAATAATCCAGTTGCTCCAACAGAGCCTGAAGGAAAGTAGCCCTGTGTTTGGGGTGTGGTGAGCTGGTAAATCTGGGAATCCCTCCTACCCTTTAGGGCAGGTGCTTGTTTAAACTTTACGTATATGGGGTGGTGTCTCAGGCGTAGGCCTAGAGAAAGGGCTGTGGCCAGAACTACCCTGTTATTCTACTGCTGTAGAACAGACATAAAAGGGGATCTCCAGACAGATTTTTCACTGCTGTGGGTGTCAAAGTAGAGTTTACCTGAGGTAACTGTAAGGGTAAAAGGGTGTGTGGTCTAGAGAAAGGTAAAGTTAGGTGAGCAGCTCTTCCCTTCCCTTGAATGAAGGCCACATCTGCAGGGCTAGATGATGGCTTTAGGCACATCCCTGAGGAAATGGTGATGAGTCAGGTGCATCAACCAAGGAATAACCCAGGGAGGCACTGAGTCTCAGAGGCACACCGTGGAGTCATAATTCCCTCCCTTGTTTTGGGTGGGGGGATGGGGTTAGTAATTTAAAGATGATCTTTAACAGCATATTACAACATCCCATGCACTAGCTCAGTTGTGTAGGCCAATGAGTAGGGGGCATGAAACCAAGGCTCTGCTTTTCTCCACCCACGTGCTCTGGAGAGAGAGTAAACAGCCCATTCAAGGATGTATGTAAGGGGGCTTCATATTCCTGCACACATGTGTGGTTCAAGCCACAATCTAGCCCTCCATGTTTTGCTATTTAATATTCTTTGCAAACTACTGCTTACCTAAGGCCATGGCAAAAGCTATTCCATCCTTTTAGACAGGTTTGCCTTCAACTATGGTTTTAAGAGAATGAACACAAAATATAGTCTAGATGTGAAGAAATAATGCATTAAATTGGTATTGTACCTTCCTATTCTGATTCATACATTTCACTTGGACCAGAGCAATGTATTTCCTGCCAAACACCAACACCTAAATCCACTGACAATTTGCTAACAGATTTCACCCTGAGTATGATAGATAAGAAGTTCAGAAATGTACGTCAAAGATTAAAAGAAAGTTACCCAGGGCTGCCCTCATTTAATTTCCCTTCCAATTTCCTAAAAAACCAATTGCATGAATGAATGTCATTAGAAAGATACAGGGCCCAATTTATGGCCATTCCACAGAACTGCAATAAGCAGTTGCAGTCTATAATTTTCGAGTAACACCGCATTTATGCAAACTGCAACAATCCCTTTTGCCGTGATTTGTGGACTCCAGTGCCAGAAGACCTAACCTCACTCTCATGCAACAGTGAGCGAGAGAGAAGGGAAAGGGAGAAAGAAAAAGACAGAGAAACAAACTGGTTGCTGCCTCAGCATATAGACTGCAAGATAAATAAAAAACATTTTTTAAAAAGTGTTAATAAAATACCCACTAGGAATAGAAAGGCACATTAGAACTGACAAGTTGGCCATAGGGCCTTCTGCGGGCTCTGGCAGAGAGAACTGAACCAGGATGACATGTCAAGAAACTGAACTATGTTGACATGGCTTGTATTTTCTTAAATTCCCTACTCCTTTTTTCAATAAAAAGTATTGTAAAATATAATGGATGGAATAAAATCTTTGTCTACAGTAAAGTACAGATCTCCCAAGCATCTTATGCTAGAGCCTTGTAACAAATGAAAGAGCAACTGAACTATTCTGGTAAATATTCAATGTGTTATATTTGTCATTTAATCTCCTCTAATTTTTCTCAGCAAGGCAGCACTTCAACTCTCACTGAGATCAGTGGAAAGTCTTCACGTAACCTGAATTGAGACCTACATTATTTTGAGATTTTTAAAAAGACCGGTGTTATTAAAATAGCTAATTGGGAAATGTTGGGGTTAGATTTATCATCTTTTTATCTCTAGGTAATGGGGTTTGATCCAAATCTCACTGAAGACAATGGAATTGGGGGGATTACTCATCATGTGAAAATCAGCCAGGTGCTAATCAGGGCCTCAAACTGTAGTGTTTTGTACGATTAATATCGAAAACAGTAGAGCTTTTATAAAAAGTTAGGCCCAATAAACAAGCCTCTAAATTACTTACAATTAGACCCAGGTGTCCACACTGACAATACTTAGCACACTGTACACTAGTGACTGCTTTAAAACAAAATTCCAAAATGCCCCTTTTTTTCAGAGAAGCAGCTCAGTAGTAACTTAAATGGTATTTGTGCCTTTAAATTCAGTTTGGATTTTCTTCCCCTCCTGCCCCCCTTCTGATTTTTGGAAACTGGGAACTTTTCAGGGTAAATCTTTAAATTGTTCAAACGGAAAGGCTGTAATGCAAGAGAGATTTTCCTATTACATCTTTTTATTATTATTTATTAATTATTAATTATTATTAGCATGATCTTTGTTTGGTATTTTAATCATTACCTAACTGAGACCTATACTGCTGCACAGCACATAATTTATTTTCACATTTTAAATGAGCACAGCCATGCAGAGACTGAAGTTCCAAAGAGTTTATCGGAAGTCCATCTAGTATTGTTTCTAATCAGTGAACTGCACAAATACCGGTACAATAGAGTCAAAGGCTGGCAGGTTAAAGGGGTATTCCTCATACAGCGAGCGCTCTAATGAGGGGAAGTTTCAGACAAATGGGCTTTCATTTGCTTTAGTAGTGGATTTATTTTATTGTTATTTTGGTGCTCACTCCACATTCTTTGAGGGGTGAAGTAGCCATGGGTAGAGCCAGGTGTAGGAGCAAATTCGGATCCCCTCTGTGGGGACAGGTGGTCTGAAAGGCAGCAGGATCAGTCTGGTTTCACTGCACAGGGGGAAGGTGTGGTGTTCCGTGATCACTCCGCACTTAAGGGGCTTGCAGAGATCTGCTTTATTGTGTGTCCAGTTCCAGCGGGCTGTGAGTAAGAACAAGAGCTTCACAGTTCCCCTCCCAGATTCTCTGTCTGCGAAGCTCAGTTCTTAAAAGCACAGCTTCTAATACCACAGAGAAGAAGGAAGACGTGAAGAATGCATGGCTGAGAGTTCGCACCCCTAAACGCAGGGAAGTTGTGCTATGCTAGGCCCTCCTCCTTGCCAGAACAGGAACTGATCTTGAACGATTGCCCCTGGGGTGGTAGCCACCCCCAAAGTGCTAACGGGGAAGAGGTCTCATTGAGGTTCTTTCCACACAGGTTTCTCTCCAACTGTTTTATCAGGGTGCATGGAGAGTTTTGGTGGGGCTGGCCTACAAACCTTGGTATTCAGAGGGATCCAATTGGGTCTGTGGAAGGCCAGAGCCATCCATGCCGTATCTGCCTCTGCACCAGCTCCGGGTCTCCAGCAACCCCACCTCCAGTCTTGGGAGATAAGCCAAGTGGAACTTCACTGACAGGGCTCATGAGGCCAGAAGGGAGCTTTAGTGGTATTTCTTTTCTGCCTGGGGCTTTCTTTTCTCCCCATCTTCTCCCTCCCTTTTAACAACCTGTCCACTAGCATAGATTCCAGCCGCCATGGAGAGCTCTTGTATGGCCTAGAAAGTGGGGGATGAGTTTGGGTGCAGGCCAATGCCTCTGTGGAGGCGACCAACCCATTTCCCCATGGGATTGGGTGAGCTAAACACTGAGGGAGTCATATAGACCCACATTCCGTTACTGGGCAGCCCAGTAACAAGCTTTGGTACCATGACACAATAGGGAGACATTAGGGCAAATAAAGCACAGAAATAGCTCACTAGTCCTTTCAGCTCAGTCATTTTCTTACCTAAACAATGAAGGCCTTTTCGGGGTCCTTTACTGAAAGAAGTTATGCAAGTGCAAACGGCTTGATTCAGCCAGCCGCCACATTGGCAACAAGTTTACACAATCTCTCCTCCCAAATGCAAGAGGTTGAACTTGTAGAAATAATTGCACCCCTCTGGTCAGGAGGACAGGGGGACAGTTAAAGAGGTAATCAAAGGAGAGACAAAAAGGGAAAGCAACATAATTTTATATAATTAGAGGAAAGTGGTAATATAGATTTCAGGATCACAGGGAAAGGATTGGCCAATACATTATGTATTAATTCTTATCTCAGAACTGTACTTATCAAACTAAACCATACTTATGTAAAAAGCAAGCACATAAATCTTGCCTCATTGTCATCTGGCAACTCACAGCAACTGCTAATTGTATTATATATCTTCCAAAATTACGTACAATCGTTGCCGGCTCTAGGTACATTACCATTTATTACACTCACAAATAGGATTTGCTCTTGGGGACCAGGATTTTTCTGCTCTATAAAGGCAGCACTGCAAAATGAAACAAATAAAATAAACAGCCACTCAAGCAGGCACCGCATAGTGTTATCCAACATCTGGAAGAATCAAAATAGGGTTTTGCAAACCAGTCATAAGCAAACTATGAGGGTCAGATCCCCAGTGGGGGTAAGTCAGTGTTGCTCCACTGAAGTCAACACTGCATTGAGCAGGACTCCCACTGAAGTCAGCGTGAGTTATTAACTTTAATGGAGCCACTCTGATTTGCACTGGCTGAGGATCTGGCTCTTAGGACTCAAACTTGTTTACCTGCTAACTGAGCCATTTTGCTTTGATTTACTCAGCTGGGCTAATGACTACTTCAGACTTCCATATTGGGACAAACTCATCCATCAAAAGCCGCAGAGTGAGACTGGGTCTGAATTTGGCCCAGAATCAGCTGTTAATTCTCCTGTCCATTGGAAAGAATCAGTGTCATCTTTCTCTTTAGCTTAAAAATATCTTACTAAAGAGACACTTAGTCCGTTGAGTGGGAGGTACAAACTTCCAAGTTTAACTCCAGCTCTGATACTGACTTGCCTCCTTTGCCTAATGGAGTGTTTATCTTTACCTTGGTTGCCCTATTTGTGAAATAAGGATGAGAATAAAAGGAAATTGAATAACCACAGGGTTGTGAGGATTAATAAGTTAATACATGTTCAGCATGTGAAGATGAAAAGTGCTATCATGCATAAATCCTAAATATTGTTTACACATACGTGGGAACAGCAATTTGGAAACAACTTAATTGGATCTATTCAAATTTATTCCATACCAATCAAGCACTGAGCAAATTCCTACTGAAACTGGTGGGAGCTACATGGGCAAAAGACTGAAGGATTAGCACAATGGGTAACATTTTTAGTAGCACCTAAGTAATTTAGGACCCCAAGTTTCATTTTCAAAAATAACTTGGAGACTTAGGAGCCGAAGGCTCATTCAAAGTCAATGGAATTTAAAATCTTAAATCACTTTGGAGCGTCTGAAAATTTCACCCCCTGTAATTAGTCAATTTTAATGTAACCCTTCTTGAGTACAAAAACATCGTTTCCAACAAAAGTGCTTAAGTATTAAATTTAGATAAATAATTTAGATCTGAATTGTCTTAAGTTTTACAAGACCAAGTGATATCTTTATTTGCATGCCTATTTCTTGGGGTTTACATTATTATTAATTTATTATTATTAATTATTATTATTTGGGGTAAGCCGCAGAGCTCTAAACCAAATCCCCACTGATTATTTGGCACTGGTGGCTGAAATTTTACTGTAGACAAAGCCTAAGCATGGTCTGTTAGTTAAATCAGGGAGTTGGAATCCCAGCTTCTCTTCCCAACTCTTACACAGATTAATTCTGTGAAGTCACTTTACTTTGTTGGGGATTCAATACTATTTTGTAGCTGTGCCCAGGACGCTCAGTGGGATTTGGCCCAGCGTGAACTATTATTTGTAAAGCGTTTTGATACCCTTGACTGAAAGGTGGTATATCAGTGCAAAGTCATGGACTCATTTAAATGAAGACACTGTCATGTGCTTTGGTGTTTCAGGGTCTGTTCCTGCAAGGTACAGAGGGCCTTCCATTCCTGTTGAAGTCAATAGGTGTAGAGGACCTTCGGTATCTTGCACATCCATAGGTATATAGTAATCTGCAGGATCCCCATTAATTTCAATTGGAAATGTGCCTGAGTAAGAACTGCAGGAATGACGACTGGATCAAGAGCAAAAGGAAACAAATTTGCAGGCTCTTCCAGAACTCTGCAGCATTTCTGATCTAACACTGAGCCATGGAAAAGATTAAAGAAGCCAAAGGCCAAAAACCTGTTTCAACTAGTATAGTGGGTCCAAAGTTTCCTTTGAGATCTTGGGCTATAGCTCCCAGATATTGCAGAGGCACAACACTGAGAGAGTCCCATAGATAAGACCGCATGTATTCTAGATGAACTGGAAAACATATAGTGAACTACTTTGAACCTTGCCTGTCATTAATGTCTGATTACTACAGTTATCTCACCGCAAAAGGAGCTAAATATGACGTTTAAAAAACTATTAGGGGAAAAACCAACTGCGAGTACAGTGAATGCTGGGGGAATAATTACCTTCCCTTGCCGAAGTCAAAGTGACAGACTGAACTTTGTTCCTGCTCCCATTGAATTTTGAGAACTTCCATCAAATTCGAGTGAGCATCTAGTGTACAGAAGGGATATGCACAGGGTAGAGAATGTAAGAAGCATTAATACAAGGCTTTTTCTTACCTACAGTTGGCACATGTCATCCCAGGGTTGTTTCCTCCACTCTGCTATGACATGGGTTTTAGTCCTATTAATGAGTGTAATTCTGATGCCCATGCTCAGAGCTGGATCCAGCTTCAGTCAAATAAACAGGAATCTTTCCAGTCACCTCTGTGGAGTTTCACCAAGGACAAATGTAGTCCTCTTTGAAGAACTGCAGTGAACAATTTAACTACTATTGCTCCTTGAGATAAAAAGTGCCAGAAGTCTATTTTGCCATTCCAAACCTTTAGATACTAAGCCTTATATACTTTAGATCAGGGGTAGGCAACCTATGGCACGTGAGCTGATTTTCAGTAGCACTCACACTGCCCGGATCCTGGCCACTGGTCCAGGGGGCTCTGCATTTTAATTTAATTTTAAATGAAGCTTCTTAAACATTTTAAAAATCTTATTTATTTTACATACAACTATGGTTTAGTTATATATTATAGACTTAGAGAAAGAGATCTTCTAAAAATGTATTACTGGCACCCGAAACCTTAAATTATAGTGAATAAATGAAGACTCGGCACACCACTTCTGAAAGGTTGCCGACCCCTGTGCTAGATCATCGCATGAAGTTGGTGGAAGTATTATTTATTGTTATTCCAGTAGTGTCTAGTGGCCCCAAACAAGAGTGGGACCCCATTGGGTTAGGCACTGCACAAACATAGAGTAAGAGACAAGAGCTCAGTCTAAAGAGACAAGATAGACAAAAAGTGGAAGGGGAAACAGAAAATTGCATTAGTTAAACTCAGCATTTTTTCTATAATTTGTCATCTGTTATCTCAATACTTTACTCACACTCTCACAACATTAGTCTTCAAGGAACGATCTGTGAATTTAAGTTTTTTTGCTTATTTGTTTAACATATAGCACAACAGAGATTGCCTTTTCCCCCCCTTTTCTTATTGAACAACAACAAATTCCTTCCTTCCCCACTCCCTCTCTCTCTCTCTCTCTCGAGGTACATGAGAAGAAGAAGAGAGAGAGAGAGAGAGAGAGAGAGGAGTTATTTGATGTCCTTAGCAAATTAATTGCTGGATTTCTCTTCTTCTCATGTACCTAGCTCTAGGCTATGACATTTCTTGTCATATTACTTTTCTTTTACTTGTTAATCCCTGGCCAACAAAAAATGTACTGCTCTAACTCTGCTGAGAGTCAAGGAAACCCAGAAACTTTTATTAAGGTTGAAATCATCTTAGATCTGATGTCCAACTTCTCTCCTATATAGAAAGATGTGAAGGATCTCTTTGACAGGTGATAAACAGTGGCTACAGCTACCAAGCAGGCTCAAACACTAAGAAATTGATGTTGAGCTTGAATTCAGTAATTCAAATGTTATCAAGAAACAGGTTCAAATCAGGAAATAGTTCCAAATCTCCAAATAAATACAGTAGAACCTTACATAAAATGTGAATCTCCACTGGTGGTTAGATTTGTAAGATCACTGGGAGAGGGCGCGTATCATATTTTATGTGTTGAAATGCCATACATATGTACAGCACAAGGGGCATTTGCTAACTAATAAATAATCAATGGTGTGAAAGCCGCAGACATCTTCAGTTATTTCAATTAAGTCAGTCTTTTTATAGAAATTTCACTCTACTTCAAATAAAGATTCATCCCATTAGATGCATATTCCACTGTGCTAACTGGCTTGGAATGGAACAATTTATGTCTACCAGCTATCTACCAGACAGGTATTTACTTTCTGCATTCCGAAGATGATATCACCTCCCCATTCCTCTCTGCTCTGGCTGACCGAGAAGTGTTGCCTCTATTCAGTGGGGGCAGCAGTTCCCAGTCTTGCTGCTGCTACTCTATGGGAGTCCCCTCCATACCTAAAGAAATGGCACATTACATACTTCCATTATCAGCTCTCTGTGACTGGGGCAGGATGTGAACTGGGTATGGGACAGTGCATGAGCATGCTGTAGATCCTAGCTATACTGGCACACTTTTGCCTGAAAGGGTAATTATGGAGATGATGTAGAAGATAATGGCGGATGTAAGTCTTCCAGTGTTGTCTTTGGTCATGAAGTTATGTATGGGTTTTCTACATATTGTCCAGCACTCTTCAGACCATGAATGGTGCTTTTATAAACTGAATACTATATCAATATCATCCTTAACTAGGATCTCACAGACATTATAGAGGAGAAGTTGGAAAACAACCCAAGTTTTTAACAACCATTGGATGATGCAGAAAAGAAAAGCTGTGTGGGATTTCCTTTGGGATGTTCCAGGAACATGCACAAACCCAGGCATTAGGCCAGCATAATCTGGGCATATCACCCAAGTGCAGGGTAGAGAGGAATTAGCAGTTTGTGCAGAAACATGCATTTACTGTTCAGACAAGGAACAGCTATAGCAACAGTTGCGGATTTGCCAAGTGCCCAAAGAAACATAGAATGGGGGAGAGGAAAAATAAAAAACAGGGCCGGGGAAAACTATCTGGAATAGAATTTACTTAGTCCCTCTAGTTATAGACCAGAGCATTAAAGCCAGCGGTAACCCCACTCATTGCAGTATCCTCCATCTTGTTCAGATTTCATCCATGAATGAACAACTGGATTTGTACCAGACAAATGGAAACCTACATGAAATACAACCCTTTAACGTGTTTGCAAAACTGGAATTAGATAAAACATTCATGAGAGAGATTTGGTAGATGTGATTTTCATACAAGGAAAGAAATTTTACTGAAAGTATTTGCCCAGAGTTCACAGGGTCTGTCTCTAGAAACTAGTTATACCCTATGTCCTATGTATAGGTGACTGCATCGTAGTTTTTCCTCTCTCTTTAGTATTAATAATTATTAGTGAAGTTTAAAATTCAGATACTCCATGGGGTTTGTGCTAAACTGGTTACATTTACTGTAACCACATTTTGATTTTAAATGATATTAATGAGCTATCCTGGGTTTATAAAGTACCATGCATGTTCTGAGAGCATGTCTGGGATGGAAAGCAGATATTTTGATTCAATTTGTGGGAAAAGAGCTGTGAAGCTTATTTAGATTATGCTCCAAACCAGCCTGTCCCACGCGCGCACACACACCCCTAAATTATGTCTGTGCACGTATTAGGCACACTTTGTGCGGAAAAGGGTTCCCAGCTGCAGCGACTGAGTGGTGGATTGAGGCATTCTGCCTATCCAATACAGACCCTACCAGGGGAGAGCTGGGAAGAGAAGGAACCCTAGTTTTCATTGCACTTCTTTTTAATGGTTTAGCATGTGCTCCTCACATCCTTGTGCGCCTGTTGCCAGATGTCAGCAGGCTTGCAGGATGCCCAGGGCAGTGGCCCTACTGTCACTGCAACTAGACACACCCTTTTTGGGCTGTAGACTATGGTTATCCATTTCAATTACCCCTCCATTCCCTCCTTGCACTCAAGGGAGGGGCATGGGCAGCAGCCTGATCTCAGTCAATCACATTTATTTTCTCTGGTCTCTGTGCAGAGATACAGCTGCCATCTCAACCACCAGCAGAATATATCAGATATTTTCTCTTCTGTTAGTGTTCCCCAGTTAGTGTTACACACAGCACAGGCTGCACCCTGTGAGCAGCTCTATGTATGTCCAGTGTTTGCTGTGCCACTGACACGCTTGCTTGCTTAAAGAGCTAGGACAAGAGACTGTTAATAAAGCGATTCCCACTTAACTGAGAACTGGCAGCTATTAGCATCACTAAGGATTTATCTGCACTGCCACTGCTCTTATGACAATCTGTGTCTCTTTGAACATAATGCAGTTTATTTTTCAGGCTATTACTTTCTGACAGTCTCCCTAATCAATTGGCAGACAAATCTGTGGCGGTCCCTAGCTGGCACTTTCCTAAGTGACAGTTTTACTAGTGCTGTCTTTGTGGCAGTTAGGTCAGGGTGACTATTACACTTTTAATTCTTTAAAAATTCTAGTTTGATGGCAATGCCACTAACCCAGTAAGAATCCTCAGCAAGAACCCCAGCAGTGAAAAACCACTTATGTTACAGAAGTACTAGTAGCTGATAATGGAGGACTTTATACAAGCCGTACTGTGTAAATGTCAGCTCCTTGTGCTCCCTAAACCTTACCTAACCTAACACACAAAAGCCAGGTCACTGAGATATGCCATGTCAATTCTTGGCCAATGACGCAATCCCAGATAAAATAATACAGACCCAGAGAGTTCACAGAAACTGAGGCTATGTCCACACTGCTAAGCAAAACCCAAAGTTGTGGCAGTGAGCGTCAGAGCCCAGGTCAACTGATGCTTTATTCCTACTGGGCCTGATTTCTACAGCTATAAACTGATCTCTTCAAACTGTGATTAACTAATACAATTGCTTTCTAATCTCCAAGCTGCCTAGAGCACATTGGACTCCATGGACAGTGGTTTTACTGCTTGTTTATCTCACTGAATAAAATCAGTTATCAGGAATGCAACCTGTAAAATAGCGGGTGTTGACAAAAGGACCAAAAGTCCAGGATCAGGATATTTAACAAACATTAACCACTTCCTCCCACTTCACTATTATTTCAATTTCACTTTTATTGCAGCCTGGCTCGTAATTTACCATGGGCTGCAAATTACAGGTGAAGCAAGCTTAGCTCACCTCCTATCCACCCAAGGGAGGAGAAACTCTCTTTTGTCGCCACTGTGTGGCTGATGTTAACAGCCCATTAGGCAGATTATCTTTTAAATTGTGTGCTTTTTGGGCCAGGGACCATGCCTCCCCTTATGTTTGTGTGGTATCTGGCACACGGTGGGTGCTCTGGATAACATAAATAATAATTGGTCATTTACAATTATCAGGTTTGTCTCTAACTAGATGTTGGCATGTATACGAGCGCCCAGCTTATGCCATCAGTCACAGACTTTGCACATGCAGTAGGCCTTCTTTTTCTCTGAGCCTCGGGTTTCCCTTCAGCAAAATGGGGTTTAAATTTACCACTGTAAAGCACTTTCAGATCTTTGGGAGAAAGACCATATATAAATACAATGTATTATTTTATTCATTTTTATTACTTGTTTTTATTTGAAAGTTAAAATATGTCAGGAAATTTGTTTCATAATCAAATGTATGAGTTGAGTGATAAATTAGCACTGCCTTAGTTAGAGGAACATTACACAAATTGTGTTATATTCTGAGTAGCACCATTTCACATTGCAGGACTCTCCATTGGGATGTGCACACATCCAAGAAATATTGCCATATATTTTCACAAAGTGATTACAGTTCCATAATATCCTTTTAGAATACCAGGAGGTAAAGGACAATGAGATAATTTGCTTTTTTATTTTCTCATCTTCCCTTTGTTCTTATGATTATGGTGAAAATGTTGTGGCACCATCTGCGGTACCTAAACACCAAACTGTGCCTGGTGCACGGCTAATTGTGTTGATGATCTCTTCCAAGTGTTACATGAAGACTGAGTAACCCGGCTGATGGGACTGGATGCCTCAGTAACATTCAAGAGCACTTCAGCCAAATAAACCTGTCACACCCCCCAAAAATATCTTGTTTGCATTTTCCCCAAGTTCCTGGACAGGTTCCCTCCCTTGTCACTGCTCTTGGATCGTGACTGATACCAATAATGGTATAGTGGTGGACTTTATAAGTGATGGACAGAATTCTCTAAGTGCTGGAGTCCAAAACCAAGCAGAAAATTCTTGAAGTAACTGGTGTACTTTCAGCATATGTCTACACTGCTGCTGGGAGTGAGCTTCCCTGAATGGGTAGACAGACTTGCGCTAGCAGGGCTCAAGATGGAGCGCTAAAAATAGCCGTTTGGATGTTGTGACTTGGGTGGTAGCCCACCACCGCCATGGGTCTGAGCTAGGGTGGCTAGCCCCAGTCTCTGCCAGAGCTGCAATGTCCAAACAGCTATTTTTTGCACACTAGCTTGAGCCCTGCTAGCGCACGTCTGTCTACCTGGACTAGAAAGCTTGTTCCTAGCTGCAATGCAGCCATACCCTCTGGCTACTAATTCCTCATATGACTGTTGGAGTCAATGGCTAAATATAGATTTCTTTGCTAAAAGAGAGAAGGATTTGCTGGCAGAATTCTCCTTCTGTCTCTAGAAAATGGACTGCCTGAAATATCATCACAATATCTGCTTGATTTCATCTCTGCAACACTGAAGAGATTTCAAGGAAACTAGATTTTATTATATTTCCCCCATTTGGGTGTCCAAGTGTCGTATAAAAATTACACTATATTCAAATTGGAATTAGGGCCCATATACTTGCAGCCGAATCTGGATCCAAAGTCAGAGGATGCAGTTTGGATCTAAGTGTCAAGAACCTGGAATCATAGGTGCTGGAACAAAGAGTGCTGGGGGTGCTGCAGCACTCCCTGGCTTGAAATCATA
Source organism: Mauremys reevesii (assembly GCF_016161935.1). Classification (NCBI taxonomy): domain Eukaryota; kingdom Metazoa; phylum Chordata; order Testudines; family Geoemydidae; genus Mauremys; species Mauremys reevesii. The sequence goes on from NC_052638.1 coordinate 33,243,502, forward strand.
TCCAGGGTTTACAGTTTGGTTCAATGGGTTCAAAAAAATGGCTCTCAGCCTCCCCACTGTACAAATTGTCCCAGCACCCTTGCCTGGAATCCCACAGAATTTGAAGGGCTGGGGCTGAATTTGTGTCTTTGTTTTTTGTTCCATTCCTAACATAAAATATTTTTTAAAATAAAGATTGATGAGTTACACAATAATAATCTATAAAAGGCCCTGAATCTAAGGTATTAGATAACAACATTATATATTTTTGTGGAGATGTAAACTGTTTGTAAATAGAAAAGGAAGTTACCACCAGTTGGTTGGACTGAGCACCTGAATCACCTCCCATTGAGGTCAATGGAAAGTCTCCCATTGACTTTGATGGGAGCTGGAGACATCCCGAAATCATCAAGTTATCACTATATCTTACAAGGCTGAATAAATTGCAGGACTTGTAGTTCTCAAGACATCTAAGAATAAGTAATTTCTAGATGAATTACTCATTAAATCAAAGGCAAGTAAGTAATGAGGGGAAAGAGTCTCACATCATTTCTAGCAAATGTCTGACTATCTCTGCTATGGGCTGGAATTCATGTGCCTGTCGCACAGAGGAGGTAAGCAAACACCACAAAGTTTCATCTTGCTTTTTCTGGAAAATAATTGTCCCAAACTGTCCTATAAAATTAAATCAAGCAAGAGAAGCAGTTGACTTAGGAACTCTCCTTCTAAGAAATGTCACCAGAAGACTGTTACTATTGATACATTTACAGTACAAATTATCCAGCAAAATGGGTTTACACTGGCAAACAGAATTCAGGCTTACATACTGCAGCTTTAAATTCCAGGACATCTTTTCCAGTTTTCCCTTTTAGTTGGCAAGAAAGAATACATCCTCAGCACAGTTCAATTCGGTAATTGCATGGTTGCTTTATCCGTCTGGTAAAGTATATTTTTTCATGACATAATCAATCATGCTATTAAGGAACAACTCATCCTTGATGGCCTATTTAGAGCTAACCAGAAACCTCAAAATTCTTTTACCATTCACAAATATGCAGCACTTTCTTTCCCTCGTAACAACCAAAGTATCATAACTAGTATCTCAGGAAGAGCCATTAGAATAATTTTCCAGTAGATTTCCTGATTTAAAAAAAAATAATCCTTTTAAAGTCAACACAAGAAAAACAAACAGTGTGTTTTGCATGAGTTGGGAAGTCTGAGATATCAGTGGAGAAAAATATCATTAATTCTGTGAATTAATGTTGTACTCTTTTGTAGCACTATGAATTTGCTACCATGTTTCTATTATTACAGAGTGGAAAAATCACATATATGTATCTACTTTATTTTCACAGCAATTGAGCTACATTCTTCTGTTTATCATTACACTTAGAAGTATTTTCTTCAATTCTTTAGTGCTGTGGCAATTCAAAGGTGATCAATGGTATTGCTGAAATCATTTTCTCCATACAGCGGCCAATTATAACCTCAGGTTCACAAATGAGGTAAACTTGCCCATGCTCCACTGGAATCAAGCTAAGCTGATTCAGCTGAGAATCTGTCCTTTTAACTGAGGTTAGCTAGCCAATTGCATGATGTCAACATCCAGGATACATTTTTTTTAAGTGAACTTGTGTCACTTGATCATGGACCTTGGTGCCCAAGATAAAATTAATTGTTTAGCTTGTAATTATAGCTGGTTGGAGTAACTTCAACTGAACCATCTTCCACTGGAGAATGCAGTTCCATCAAAATAGAGATGCTTCACAAAAATCATCAGAATTCCACCAAATTTTTGTTTTTTAGGAAAACGGTGTGAAAATGTTTCAACAATGTTGAAATGTCCCATTTTGACATTTTCAGAATGAAACATTTTAATTTTCCATTTTGAAATCACTTTTAATTTTGAATATTTAATTTTTTTGTATTTCCATAATATAAAACAAACAAGTCAAAAATCAAAACAAAACATTTGAAAAGATCCAGAATGAAAAAAATATTCAGAATTTTCTTTTGCAGAGAATTTTGAATTTTTCAGGTTTCATTCCAGTTCAGAACGAAGCCTATTTTCAAAATCTAAAATTCACTAAACAAAATTTCCTAGCAAAACACAGTCACATACAAAAACTCTGGCAAGCCATGCAAGAAAGTATAGACATATGCAAAGACGATCAAAAAGTTTTTCTTAGTTTACGGCCTGTACATCCAACCCTAGGACTTCTTACAGCAAATGTACGCAAGCAAGTATGGAAATATCCTCTATGCCACTGACCCCTGAAATAGAAGTTATTCAAGTCTCATACTGTAATGTGACACACTAAAGTATGCAGAGTGATACTGTACCCATATCAATTACCTATCTACAACATTCTAGCCCAATGGCAATGCCAAACAAGAGATCTAAGTTGGGAAGTAACCTGGGTACATACAGCATAAGGGACATCTAGTTTCTCCTAAATTTGATGGAATAGTCAGAACTGGTCTGTGTCCGATATTTGTTATTTTAGAAGGGTCAAGATTAATCTTAGCTTTCATTTAAAAAACAAAATAAATCCCAAACTTCTTTCATCTCAAGGAACTATGGGAATATCAACACATCACTAGAGCTGAACGTTTGTCCCATTGACTTTACCTTTAAGAACCACACCTTTTTCATGGTCCTCCCTACAGCTAAGAGATGGCCTTCTGGAACTAGGAAATACAGAGCTGTAGGTGCCTTGAGTTTTGAAGGAAACCTGGACCTATTAATGTCTAAGGAAGGGGTGCCACCCAGGCTGCCTTTGATACAATTAGGGCTCCTGGAGAGCTGTCTGCATCTAATCTAGGTTCTTTGCTGAGCAGCCATTGTCATCCAGATCAACACAGAAGTGTGAGGACCTCACTAGCATGCAAAGCAGCATGGTGCAGATGACTAAAATGGAACTGGAGCAAATTCTACTCCTGGCTCTGAGATAGATTCCTGTGACTATGGTCAGATCACTTAAACTTTCAGCCTTAGTTTTCCCATTTGTAAAATGAGAAGAATGAAGAAGGAATGCAAGCACAAAGGACAGAAAAGAGAGAATGGAGAGAAAGACAAAGGAATAAGAAATAAAAGGTAATCATCAAGAGAAGACACACATCCCACTTTTAGAGAATGTGATTTCATCTATATGTGTTCCTTGACTTTATTGTACTGACCTGGCAGGTGTCATCAACTTCTGTAAGCTTTGTCAAAAGTGAGGGGACATCTGTTTTGAGTATTTACATTTATATTACTGGCTACTCTGGATTTCATAGTTAAATAAATAAGAAAGAATAGGTTTGTAACTCATGAGAATGCACATGAAGCCCTGGGAGCTCATGCAAGTGGGAAAAAAAAGAGAGAGAGAGAGAGCGTACTTCATTATCTGTTACCCTAATTTAAGGTGAGTAATTAGCAAAGCACCTTCTCTGCTCAAGTTACTGTGGTGGATATACGTCTGACATCTCTAATAAGAAGCTGAGCATCCAGCCACTAAGACGCTCCTATAAGCTGTACAACAATCCTCTTAAGGATTTAGGGAAATCAGAGGCTCAGCGTTGCCATCTGTGGCTTAATAAATATTTTCTTCAAGGGCTTTATACTTTGTTTTAGCTACCGAGAAAATATAGTCATACTGGAATTTTTGAGGAGGTGGCACTGCTATTTATCTCCCTTCCCTCACTTAATCATTTCCCTGCTATTGTGGGAGTCTCGGGGATTGGGGACCTCAGTCCTTCCTATTCTCTGCCTGTGGCACATAATAGTCTTGTCTCCTGAGGGCTGTAATACTTTGGTCTAATGTTGGTTGTTGGGTTTAATGTGTGGGTGCTGTGTGGGGTTGGTGGCTGGAGATAGACAGGAGGTCAGAATAGATGATCTGATGGTCCCATCTGGCCTTGAACTCTATGACTATCCCCTCAGCCAAAGCCTCCCCTCCCCAACACCATCTTTTGTTAACTAACTAGTGAAAGAAAACGTGCTGTACACCCTTCTGGGCCAGCGCTGTTCAGCCAGCTCACATGAAACATGGGACACTTCTAAGCCATTGCAGGGTCATCACCACTTTCAGTTACATGGCCTCATTCAATGTAGCGCCATCTCTAAACAATTGAAGTCGAGCACACCACCCCTGTCCAGCTGACCTCCCTTCTCTCTGAAGCTACAGACCTATCTGAATCTAGCTGCGGATAAAGGAAAGCAGAATAAATCTGTCTGCTGTTGAGAGAAGAACATATTAAGGAAACAAAAGATTAACAGTCTTTGCCTCCGGAGAAGATAAAGTGGAGTGTATATAGACCAGAGGATGCCAGCATAAAAGGTGCTGGTGTATATACAGATGGGAAGAAGGCCACTTATGAAATTCAAGCAAGAACTAACCATTCCCATTGCTTACCAGAGCCTGTATGTAGAGAAAAGGGAATATAGAAATAAAGGAGCATGAATGTGGCCAGGCCTAGAGGGCAGGGCACCACAACTGAGGTCAGAAGACTTAAGGGAGCTATTCCTGGCTCTGCACTGACCTGCTGTGTGTGACCGTGGGCAAGCTGCTTCCTCTTTCTGTGTCTCTGTTTCCCCTCACACCTTGTGCCTGTCTTGTTAATTTACAATGTAAAGCGTTCTGAGGTAGAAGTAGTCTCTCACTATGTTTTCATACAGTGCCTAGACCAGTAGGTCCCCAATCTCTTGGGGCCTGTAGGTATGACTGTAATAAAGATAATAAGTGAAGAGGGCACTGTAAAGGTTTTTTTAACTGCTTAAGATTCAACAGTAAGAAAAGAACAGCCTGGCTTTCAGAATCAGATCCTGGCTTGTGTATGCTTTCACCCTACTAACACTGTGCATGCAAGCAATAGATTTTAACATTAGTGCACACAGGGGTCAGAACTTCAAAACATGACCCATTTGCCTATTGGGCTTGACACACACAAGTCCTAGTGAGCACATGTGCAAGTAGAATCTATCACCCACATGCAGAGCAGTTCACGCATGAAAAGTGCCCATGCAACTGTGTGGGCAGCAAGTGGAAGTCAGGACGAAGCCCTACATTTAAATGAAACCCTGTGAGTGAGTTTGGTACATTTCCAAATGAATCAAATGTAAATCAAGTCTCCCTTTTCTTACCTGTCCAGTTCCAGGTTCTGCTGCACTACTGTAAGGTAAAATGAATGATGCCCTTTGCTCCACATATGCATAGGTGAATTTCTTGGACTTTTTCAGGGGAAATCTGTTCTTGACAAGCAAATCTACCTGTATCTATCATTTAGGATCTAAAAGCCTGATTTTCCTCAGCTGCTCTTCACTTTACTTGGAGTGATAGGTACTTACCTCTGAAAATCAGGCCATACATGGATAGGGCCGGATTTGTAAACTAGTTAAGTGTACAAGTGAATGCTTAGATGTATCTGTAACTGCATCTCTAATTTGAATATGCAATCACCACAACTATATGCAAATCTGATATTTTTGATAATTTGTATGTGCAATTATGTGATTTGCACATGCAATCATGGTAATTGCATGCAGAAATTAGGCACAAAATTGAACACCTAACTTGTTTTAAAATCAGGGGCAGTTTGGCGGTACTATATGCAGAGGATTCTAACAATAATTATAACTTGCTTTTCAAACCACTTAGAATAAATACAGTGTCTCCATGTAGTCGTTTCCAGCTGTCAGTTTTGTCTGTACTTTTATATGAATAAACTTTTTTTATATAACCAAGAGAGAGATGGATGAATTTCATTTTTATTTGACTGAATGTTTGTATAGTATTTTTTAACAACCAGTATCATCAACAGCAGCAGATTATATCCCTGGTATAAGGCATGCAGATCTCTAGCAAAGCTCTTATCAGATCCATAAATGCATTAGAGAATGTGGTGAGAAGTCAATGGAATCAGCACTGTTTGCTAGGCAGGCCCCAACCGAGACTGGGCATTTTGCCTGGGACGGCAAACTGAGGATTAAGGGCTTTATGGGACATGTGAACTCACACAAATGCAAACATTAGCATGATTAAAATTTAGCAAACTATGATGTACAACCCCTTGGGCAATATCAAGTAGACACAGCTGTATTTATAGCTTGTTACAAAGAAGCTCTGTTAGTACTAACAGCAATTCAGTAACAGAGAGACTGGAGATAATTTGGGATCTCTGTCTCAAACGCTAGGATTCGCTAGATCTCATGCAGTGCATTCATCCTTAGTTAAGCTGAGTCTTTACTGAAATAACCTTTACTACAATTGCTAAACCGAACATTTTTCCTGTGCATCATTCATTGCATTAACACATAGAACCAAAGTTGGAAGACCGAACAGCATCATCGTATTAAAGGCCTGGAACTATAAAAACGGATTAGATCATTTCTGGATAATGCTCAGTGTTGGCATTTTGTCTGTCTGGGGTGGTGATGAGGAGAGGAAAAGTTTGGAAACAGTGAGAATGATGACTGGAGATGCATGTGCTGCCATTTGGAGGGGATGCAGAGAATGACCTATAGTGAAGTGCTTAATTGGGTAATGAAGACATCTAAACAAATGTAAACTAGGCTCCAATGTCTGCAAGAAAATCAGAGCTTTTGCTATTCCATTTTCACACTCAGGAGGAAGGAACATGTGTCTTTGATCTCTGGGAAAGAGGCAGGAAAGAAACAAACACAGGTTATTAAACCCCCGGGTCTCCGGCTTTCACCAGTTGACTCACTGTGTTGCACTGCTGCTCTTGGCATTAGCTTTGGAGAAAAGTAGGAAGCACCTTTAGGAATTATGAAAGCCAATAGCATGGCGATAGGAAATGGTCAGATAGCTTTACCCTAAGGAAGCAGTCTTGAAGAATAATAACCATGTTCTGGACTGATGACAAGAGAAGAGAAATGGTATATTGTTTAAGTGTGGAGCAGAGGGGACTGTTATAATACAGACCAAAACCATTGCAAGCTCTGCTTTGGATGATTCAATTGCCCTAGAAGGAGAAAATACAATACATCCAAACCAAACTGCAGCCTTGTTATCACAGCTTCCTTTTTGAGCTAGGAATAGTTCTTTTGGATTGGGTAATCAATAAAGAACACATGGTCCTTCTTTGGCAGCAAGGGCCGGATGTGAGAGTGTTTAGTCCTTAGCTTATCTCCCGCATACTGTCCTGCCATTAGCCCACTGGCTCATTCCCCCAGCTCCCTTTTAACTCCAGTATTCCTTACTCCCAAGTGTTACATAATTTTGACATATTGGACAATATTTAGACTACTGTATTTTACACTCGCTTTGCACAGGGAGTAAATGTATATGCAAGGCTGGGGAGAAACAGGTCCCCATTCTTCAGGAACATCAGTCTGTACTCCCCCTGTTTATTTTCTCCCTGGAAGGCAAGTCCTCATGCTTGTCTGAATGGAGGAATGTTCCTCTGATTTCAAGACTAATGATCTTTAGCATCTCAGTGTACTAAGGGAGGGGCAAGGGGAGAAATGGAAAGATCCTTACCTCCTGCAGAGTTTCAGACAGGATCAGAAATTCACTATATTGGAGTGGCACTAGAAGGCAGCTTTTCCCCTGATATAGAGGGCTGCAAAACACTGGATTACATGGCTGTCATCACTGCTTATTGGCTTTTGTTCATTGCACACACAATGAACGCTTGCAAGGCAGCAACGAAAATGGTACTACAGTGCTCTGCTTGGATGTCTAGGGGGAAGCTCAGACCACATTCAGGGCAAAAACACTAAAACAGCAAAGAAGTAGAGCAGCTTTCTTCCCAGAGATCCAAGAACCAGGTGTGCAGCTGCCTACAATGGTGAGAATACTGAGAATATATTGCACTTCATCTAGTAATAATACTTAGAGGTAGATTCTCATACCCTTACTGATACTGAATAGCACCTTTTGGAATAAATGGGTCTTGTCACACAACAAGGTGTTATTCAACATCAGTAAGAATATCAAATCTAGCTCTCAGTATTTAGCACCAGTTTCTGTTCTTACTCATGTTGAATAGTACCATATTCCAAGAGTAACCTCATTTATTCAAGTGGGAGTCTAAGGGAACCTTTCAGATAAATAGGAGTGGAAGAATCTGTATATCACACTTCTATTTTCAATGTGCTATATAAACATGTTATTCATCACCACACCCTTCACACTTAGGTAAGTTTTGGTTTCCCCATTTGAAAGGAGGGAAGCTAATGGAGAGAGGTTAAGCGACATAGGCTAGAGTGCTGTATATTCTGATAACAATATAAATAAAATACGAAAGGCTAAAACTAGGGTGCAGTAATTGCACCACCACACACAAAATATGTTGCCCAGACTTCCACATGTAAGGCTGTGGAAATATGAGGCCAGATTCCCAGCCCTGCTGTTAATTTATGTGATGTACAATGGTTTTCCAAGCCTGTTTAAAACACCATCAACTTGAGTGTTTTGTTCAAAGGGAAAGTGAAAATGAAAGGTGTGGCTCCAACCTGGGCCATCAGGGGAACTGATCATTGTGGCTGCAGTACGTCACACCAGCAGCACCACTCTGGTCAGTGTGAGACGACGAGATGCAGGGATTAGTGAGAGGTTTTCCCCTTTGTTGGACACACTGTTGGACTGTCAGAGATGCTCAATCCAAAATGGGCCCAGGGAAAATCAACGTTCAGAATAGCTCTGTGCAGAATCCATTGTCATGTGGTCATAGAGAAAGGTGTGAGGGGGTAAACTAGCCTTCTGAACCTTGGAAGGACTCTGGACACCTCAAAGTCCTGTCTGCCCTCGTCCTACACTGGATGATACAGCTGCTAAAAAAAATAATGTTTTCAAATTAAAAAAATGGCCTCTCTCTCCCACAAACATGAAAACTTTTAAAAATGTGTGAAAATAATTTAATGTTTCCATTTTCCTGACAAAACTGGGAAATTAAACATGTCAGGTTTTCCTTTGTTCCTCCCCTCTCTCTTTTCTGTTTGTTTTCCTTTCTCACTGACAAAAATAATAAAAATAAAGGGGGAAAGAAAGCGAGGAAGGGGACATGAAAACCTGAACATTTTCAATAAAAATGTTCATGGAAAAACTATGAATGAACACAGAATCATAGCTTTTCCAAACTGCAGAATGTAAATGAGTTTGAGATTTTAAAAAAATGTAAAAAAAACTTTTCCATTTTTATAACCTTGGTTATACTTGTTGGTATGATTCAGGGGCAGACTCCCCCAGTGGGAATTCAGTGTGCTGAACATGGGCTCAGACCCTGTCTTTCTACCTTGCAGAAACATGTTTCTCTAATACACATAATAACTGTGCCTTATGTGCTTCACTTTATCAAGCAACTTTTTTAGGGTCCTGTTCTATAATTATAATTTGTCTGAATGTTGTTTTAAAAATGTTTTTAACAAGCTTCAGGGATTGACTTATTTGCAAGGGAAACAAAGCCAATGTGAATCTCTCTTTCCAGATGTTAGTATGAATCAGATGGCTACATTTTAACCCTTTCCTTCAAATACAAAAAAATTATAAGTCAAAACATAGTGGACTGGACTATTAGCTGCTGCAAATTGATCTAGTTCCATTGACTTCAATGGAGATAGGCCAATTTACTGCTGGAATTATGAGGTTGCATGAGAATCCTCCCCTTCCCCCCCTTTTTTTTTTAAGTCGGTGTCTTGGCATCAGGGTTGTGAGAAAATCTTGAAAATCTGAAGTGAGTGCACCCTAAAAGCTCAGAAACCAGCAAGCAAAGGAAAAAAAACCCAAAAATGCTAATTAAAAAGATCTCATCATTTTTAAACTAATCCCATTATTTTTGTGTGGCCTGACTCCTGGTTTCTGAACATCAGAGATCAGCAGTTCTGTAAATGCAAACAGAGTAAATAAATACCTGTTTGTTTGTGGGTTTGGGGTTTGTTTTTTTTTAAATTGCCTTCATAATTATCCCTGAAAGCAAGAGGTAGGAATACTACAGATTACAATGGCTGCCCATATTGATGATAGATGAGATTCTCTTCTCATTTACATTGGTGAAAATCAGGAGAAGCTCCAAAGAAGTCAATGGAGCCAAAGGGTTGAACATGAGAGAAAAATCAGACCCCAACATTATTATAATCTAAATGTTAGGAAAAAGCCAGAATTTCACCTAATATAGCACCAAAGAGTCGGCTTCGATTGGTTGGGTAGGAGTATACAGGTTGGGCAGGGTGCTTAATCTTTAGCTGCTTCTTAGATCCAGCCAAATTAAGGAGGAGAAAGGTAGCATTTTTGAAGTAATTAGTTGAAACTTTAAAGAGTGGGAAGGTAATGTGTAAATGTGTTTCCACTGCAGAGACAATGTTGATAGACTAATTTCTTTGGAGAAGAGACCACCATTTTACTCTGTTTACTCTGACCACCATTGACCCTAGCTCACTAGGGTCAATGACTGGGGCTTTCTGGTGGCACTGGAATACAAATAGAATAAATAAATAAAATAATAATAATAAAAGAGCTGATATGCACAAATTATCAGTGCATGTGCAACATGCATCTGGCCGACAAAGGGTAGCTTGAGATGTAAGAAAGTCTCCCCCTTTCCCAGTTTGATTTTAATTTCACTTAGAAAACCATGCTGAACTGGTGGAGAAGAATGCCCCTTCCTCCCCTGAAAAATACACTGTGCATAATAAATATGTTACGCTCAATCAGCTTCTTGATATTTCTGAAGTGACAGCAATTGATATAGCCCAGAACAGCAATGAGCGTCTGAGTCCATCACCCGCTAAGAGAAGCTGAAACAAGGGGTGGATGGAAAATCCATTAGAGAAAAATCTATGTGGAGACAAAATATTTTGGTTTCTAGCAGTTCTCAAGAGGTCTGAGTGGAGTGGGCAAGAGTTTATGATGGAAGTCAATCAGTTCCCAAGCTCATGTTATTTTGTTTTTGTAGAAGAATATGAGATGTTAGAACAATCACTTCTATTTTTACTGAGTAGTTCTTCTCAATAGTTTTTTTTGAGGGGGCTGATTTTGAACTGTGGATGGGCATGGTTTATGGTCTATATAACTATGGCAGAATAGATTTGTCTTGCAAAGACCATTACCATTATAATTATTTCTTAGAAAGTTTTTAATCATATGTTTGGATTTTAATTTGCACATTCTGATTTATTTTCTAAAGTCTCTTGATTTGATGACTGGACTGAATTCAAAACATATGTACATTTAAAAGGAAAGGCCATGTAAATAGCACACAACTTTGCTATTCACTTGTGGTATAGACTTGGGCAGGTCTTGTAACTTTTCCATGCCTCAGTTTCCCCACCTATAAAATTAGGATACTTGTCCTCTATTATAACATGGTTTGAGGTCTTTGGAGAAAAAACACAATACAAGTTCTAGTTTAAATGCAATGTAAATGCTTAGGTAACCCTGCCCCATTAGAAATAAATCCAATTTAGGAGTCAAAAATCTAATCTATCATCGGACTTTTAAAACTGTTAATCTCTGTTCATTTCTCTTTACCTTCCAGAATCGTCTGATTCTACTGCTGTATTGGTACAACTTGAGTAGATAGATTTAGTCTCAACTTCATTTTATCCTGATGCAAAACTATCAGGGTCTGGTATTTTCAAAAGGAAAAAAAAAGTTTTGAATGCAGTGCCAGCAATAATCTCTTGCTCTTTGACTCACTCTGTAAACCCATGGGTTTATGTATTTATTCACTTATTTATTTTGATCTCTTTAAACCAACATTGCTTATTGCTTTTACCAGGCTGCATGATGTAAAACAATGGAAAATGGAATTGTTAATGTTGATTGGTCTAATTTTATCATATCATTAAAAATCCTGAAGATTAAAGGGTATTGAATAACATAACTGGTATTTTATCATAAGCAACCGAGTTAATGGAGTGAAAAGAAGGGATTTGATCTGGGACCAAATATTCAAAGCTCTGCACAACCAGCAATTGGCACAAAATACAAATTCATCTGCCATGCACCCTCACAATCATGTGTGCATGTGCAACTATCATGCTAGTACATGTGTGTCTGTCTGTGTAGATAAGAGGTTTTGTGGAGCTTTGCATTCATGTATCGTTTGCAAAACTCATCCATTACACTGGCCTTTGAAAATCTGGCCACCGAAATCTACATCAGCATATGACAGGACTGATCGCTAGATAGTTTGTTCAGGCCTCATGGTGAAGTGTGAATAGTAATTTTCATATTTCATTCAAAACTGGTAAGGCCCTGTGTGAAATAGCTTTAAACAGTGGAATCCAAAAAAGTACTACATCTTGCAAACTTGATTTGTTCACACAATCGCTGAAGTTAGTTCAAGTAGCCAACATTCCCCTCTTCCAATGCAGAATCATTGCCGGTCAAATACTGCCTAGTGTTTTCTCCAGTCTCGTTTTAAACATCCCAACAGATAAAGTTTCAGCCTAAAGCATCTCACTTATTCAAGACATTTTAATTAATATCCAACTTCGATTTTCCCTTTAATCCCACTTTCATCCCATAACTCCTAGCTATCCCCTTTATAAAATCCAAAATAATGTTTCTACCTCCATAATCGTCACACCTATCCAATACCAGTAGACAGTTACCATGTCCCTTCCGCCAAAGGTCTTTTTATCTTTCCTCATCAATGATTTCCTCTGAACTCCCTCCCATTTGTTAACATCATCCTGGCTCTGAGGTGCCCAGAACGGAATGCACTGTCCCAGACACAATCTCATCGCAGATGCAGAGAGAACGATGATCACGTCTATAAACGGATGCCTTTACCACCCCATATCAATTTGGCCTTTCTTGCTGCCACATCACTGCAATGCAAACTCATATTTCATTTGTTCCCCTACATCACCCTGATCCTCTTTTTTAACAAAACTGCTTTCCAGATTTCTCCCATGCAGTGGGGTTTGGTCTAATTATCTCCAGACATATTTAGCTTGTAGTTCCCCAGATTGCATCTCACACTGTTGTTTTCTGTCCATATTTCCTTCCCCTATAGGTTCATTTTTATTATCTCTCTGTCCTCATTCTTTTTCATCTTACTGCCCAATTTAGTATCATCTGTGGATTTCATTAGTGAAACCCTCTTCCAGATCATTACTAAAGTGGTTAAGAATGGACCTAATACCATTCCAGTGCAGCACTCTGCTAGACACCTCCCCACACAACACAATGCATTGTTGTTTAGAATTACTTTGCAGGCAGTTTTCAGTCCTGTGTTTATACACAGTGTTTGTATCAAAACCAATTTGAATTAGTTTTGCAAATGAGATCTTGTGAGATGCCGCATCAAGTGTTTTCCTAAAATTCAACTCTATTATTGTATCTTTTATCCATTTGTTTTCTAATTCTGTCCAAAAGAGATCATTTGTCTTGCAAGATGTGTGCTATAAAGTAACTTAACGCTGTAGTTTGGTTCCTGAAAAATGCTACTTTAAGCAAAACGATGTTAAGCAAATCCAATTTCCCCATAAGAATTAATGTAAACTGGGGGGGACTAGGTTCCAGGGAATTTTTTTTTGCCAGACAAAAGACATTATATACATATACAATGTAAGTTTTAAATAATTTTAAACAAACAGTTTAATATTGGACTCCCCAATGATGGTTATGAAGCTTGGTTGAGGCAGGGGTGTAGTGGGGTCAGGACGCAGAGACTTGCCCTGCTCCACCCACCCGGCATTCCAGCCGGAGAGCAGGGTTGGGGTGTGGGAGCTTGCCCCATTCCACCGACCCGGCGCTCCTGCTGGGGAGCAGGGACGGGAGCTTGCAACTCCCTGGCTGGAATGCCGGGTGGGTGGAGTGGGGTAAGCCCCTGTGCCCTGACCCTTGTTCCCCGGCAGGAGCGCCAGGCGGGTGGAATGGGGCAAGCCAAACAACCTTATAACGGAACATTGCACGACTTTAAAGGAGTATTTTTTTCTAATAGATCAGCAACCTAATAACGAAAATGTTAACCGGCACGACTTTAAGTAAGGAGTTACTGTAACTATTCTATATACACCCTTGCTACTAATGATTATTGTTGACTTATCCTCTAGAACCAGTATTCCATAGAGGGGTCCCCTTTCTATATCAGGATCTCCCTCCTATTTAGCTGAGGTATACCCGGGACCCCCCATTAATCAGTCTAGGTAGGTTAGGGTTGTCATAATCCCCAGGTTGAGACTAGCTGCTCAAGAGACCTACCCTGCACCACTGAAGCCGTGGAAAGCTTTGCCATTGACTTCAAGCAGTGCAGGACTGGGTCTTAGATTCAGCAAGATTTCTACCCTTAATGTTTTGTTGAGAACTTTATTTTGATTCTGAATCGTAGACAAATACATTTGCCAACAGTTACCAAATTGTGGTATCTGAAACACAGCAGTATTTCACTGTGCTTGAAACTCCAGTTCACTGCGGTATCTCGTGTACTGTGATGTGGGAAGTGTTGGGAAATATTTACTTTTAAATGGCAACCACAATATATTATTATTATGACATAATATGAGACTCCACAGGCTAGCAACCACTACACCTGTCAGTGAGCAGTTTCAGGATTGGACTCGGATTCTGGAGCTGGCGTTGGGACACTCTCCCCTAGCTGTTGGATAAAGATTCTGTCACCCATGGGATGCATTTGGTGCTGCTGGAGAATGCAAGAATGAGCTAGCAATCGCTCTGACTCTGAACACTACATGCATAGTGAGGAATTAGATGATCCCGTTCCCACTTCAAATGACTGTGTGATCTGTGAAGCAGAAAAATCTGAGACTGGCTTAGGGATCAGTGCAGCCAACATATTTCATCCTTCTTGGTGGAGGAGGAAGAATTGTAATCGCAAGAGGAATGGAAGAACAGGTAGGGAAAGCTTGCCAGGTCAGCAAGTGAGTAAAACTGATACACATGACATGAAGAGACTCAAGCCTCCATCCCCACAAAAAGTGAAATGCACTGACCCTTTACAATCTATGGAATTGTACCTGGAAATCAAAGATGAGCAAATGGAAATAGGATATGCACAGCTGGCTGGATCATGTGGCTAACATACAGAATTTAAATGGTTCTTTCAAAAGGAGGGATAGCTACTGTTTTCTAAGTTTCATAAGAGTAATGAATTGGTGAACAGCAAGAGACACCTTTCACACCCTATTTACTTCCCCAGGGCACCTTCCCCTCCACAGTGGTTGCTGCACGGGTAGAGTTTGCCCTGTCATTTATATAACTGCCAGTTTTCTTCCTAGGAATCTGCAGCCAGCTCTACAGCTGCTGTAATTAATTTCCCATTAATAAATCAGTAAAGGGGTAGGGGAGCACAGGGAAAGGGAATGACCTGGGGGGGTGCCTTCCTCTGCAGCATGGGTCACAGGTCACTTGCAGTGTAAATGGTGGATTGTCTGTAAATTGAAGTCTTTAAATCATGATTTGAGGACTTCAGTGACTCAGCTAGATGTTATGGATCTTTCAGGAGGGTGGGTGAGGTTCTGTGGCTTTCAATGTGCAGAACGTCGGCCTAGATGATCATGATGGACCCTTCTGGTCTTAAAGTCTATGAGTCTAATACAGAAGAATCACTGACACCCGATTTCCTAAGAACCATGCACAGCAGCAGCAGCATCATAACCACCAACAATCACCTTGAAAGCAAGTGTCTTGAGTGCATCCTTATATCCATGTAGCAAGAGGATAATATGCAGGTGCATGCATGCACATGTAACCCACACACCTCCTGGGTGTGGTGTTCTGTCCTGTCTAGTGGCACCAAGACCACTTAGAGAGAGCAAGAGAGAGAGAGAGAGAGAGATTAATGAGTTTGCTCTATAGCCTTAGCTAACACCCAGTTGGCTTTTAGCTCATTCTGTAGAGACTCGTGCACTAAGCTGCAGAAGTCCCCAGTTCGATCCTGCCCGCCAGCAACTGGGGTCTGTTGGCATTACACACACACACACGCTATAAACCAAATATAACTCAGTATTCACACACTTACATTAAAAAAAGACAGCCTGTAGAAATCAGAACATGTTTTAAATATAGGGAAATATGTTAATTAAAAGTAACTTATTTTTCCTCATTAATACACTGGAAAATATACTGAAGCCCATGACACCCACTTGTGGATTTTTTTCTTCTGTACAAACATCTGTCTAATATCCCAGAAGCAGTATCTGATACATGATGCAGGAACTGGAATGTATTTCCAGTTGAAGTCTAGAGCAAACAGATGTGTGAAGCATCTGCCAACAAGTTACAAGGAAGTTACTCCTGCTCCAGGACACAATAACCTATGTACCTCGCTTTAGAAAAAGCTTATATTTTAAGAAAAGAATATTCCATACTATGGGGTTAATTATGTCACATAGGAAATATTGTATAATTCTTATACTCCAGAGCAGTTCGTATATACATGGACAATTTTTTTCAAACCTGGGTGCCTACACCTAGGCATATAAATTCACATTTAGGCACTTAAATAAAAGTAGCCTGATCTTCCAAGGTGCTTAGCAGCTACATCTCCCAATGGAGAAAGCGGAAGTGTTATGATTAAAGCCTTTTTCATGAATTCAGGCTGCCTGCAGCAGAATCTCCATCATCAAATTGTGTCTAAACAAAATCTCCATAAGAAGCTACATTTCAACTTAGCACTAACAAGAGCCACTCAAAGGAAACAGCATCCCAGAGCACCTCCTCCTAGTTTATTCCTTTAGTTTCAGCTGCAATTTGTAACAAATATATTCTAAGACAGACACTGTACAGCACCAGCATTTTACGGCTCTGTGATAACTAATCCTAAAACAGCGATATACACAGATTAGATAATGCTGCATTAGACATGGGGATATCAGGTTCTCCATGAGGAAGGACTGGACTGCACTGCAGTTGGTTGGGAGGTTACAAGAATTAGACTTGATGACACAATAAAGGCAAAATATCCATGTTTGGGGTGTTTTTCTAAAACATTCTCCCTTCCCTGCATCCAGAAAAGGTAGCCACAGCCTTGCACCTTCTCATGGACCATTCACCTTTTAAGAATCAAGATGCTTTCCAATGCTAGGATCACACTGTAATTCTCCCATTAGCGTGAGAAGTATGAAATGGAAAATCTAAGACCTTATTAAATGAAATTCCTGGCTCCAGCTGTGTCTAGTTGCTCAAGCTGATGGAAAGAAGCTCACAGAGAGGAAATTTGAAGTAACTCATTATAGTCTCGAAGAGGGCTTCTCATACTGACTGAAAAAACAGAGCTGATGATACTATAGTTGGTGTGGTTAGTTACTAAACTTTCTTTTGCTGAAGTAACATGGCATAGTTTTTCAGGGATTATCCTTGCAGGAAAGATGGATGAGAACTCAAATAATTAACCTGCCACGGTACCCATAGGTGTCCTGGTTACAGGTCTCATCTGATTCCAAAGAAAGGAAAAACAGTCTTGTGATTAAGGCAGTGTACTTGGACTCAGGGGACCTTGCATCCAGATTTTCAAAAGAGCTCAGCTCCCATTTAGGTCTCTAGAAGAAATAGCCAGATTTTCAATTTTTTTCAGCACCCAGAAACCTCATGGGAAAACCATAGTTTTCCCTCATGGGAGCTACACACAAAATTCTCTTTTCTGATCCTCAGGGTACTTCTCTGTTCACACATTCTGTTTCACCTTATGTTCTCAGTGATAGCTACTGGGTGCTGGGCACTTTCAAAAATCTGGATGCTGGTTTTTTCTTCTTAGCTCTGTCATAGACTTCCTGTGTGGTTTCCAGAAAGTCACTTAACCCCTGGACCTTGGTTTCCTCATCTGTAAAATGGGGAAATAATATTTTCTTACCTTACAGGGATGCATAAGGATAAAATCCATAAATACAGTGATGAGCATGATAGAAAAGCCTATGAAGATAAGAGAGAAGAGTGTCCCATGCCCATGATGTGTGTAGACTATGCAACACAAGAACTACAAATCTTGCAGAATGGAGAACAGTGGGAGCCTAGCAAGTGCATCCAAAGTCAGAACTACTGTGACACTGCTGCTCACAATGGAAAGAGCCATGTAACCCATATGACATGTCAGGGGTTCTACAGACTGATAGGGACACCAAGTTCCTGCTCCATGGATATTGCAATCAAGGTAGATATTATGGCAGTTGCACTTTCACGTACACAAAGAGCAGCCATATTGTTTTCAGGTTCAATTACCTAGTTTAGATGAAGGAAAGCAACAAGAAACAACTAAACTCAAGTCTTCAAGAGAGTGTGTCCCTCTTCTGTACAAGCTGCAGTACCTATGAAGTGTGAGAAATTTAGTCTGAGATTTTCAAAGATGCTGATGGGATTTATAGGCTCAATTCCCATTAAAATAGTAGCTTTGAAAATCTCAGCCTTAAAAGGTGGAGTATACAATACATAAAGCATCACATTGTACAGCTACATACACCACTCTAGACAAAATACAAATTCAGGACAGTGGTCAGGACGCTGGGTTTTTCGACCCTAACTCTAGTGATTGCCAGTTGCGACTGCATTAATAGGAGCCATTATAAAGATGGTTGGCCTAGTCCCTGAATTTCTGTGTTGCACTCACCTAACCTTGCCAATCTTTGAGCTGGGACTATAACAGTGAATAGTTTCTCTCTTCTGAAACAGTAACAAATTCTGTGGCTTTCAGGCCTTTTATCTCATAGACTCTTATCTCTCCAACTTCCAAATGTGCCCAGGGAAAGGATGAGGAGCAGATGAACACCCAGGAACTTAGAACATTATTAATTATTATTATTATTATTAACCTAAAGGCTAGGAACAAAATAATTATGTTGCTATAAAGCACAGTGCTTGACTTTATCTTCTGATGCCTGAATCTCTCACATTAAAGCACGGTGTGGCCGTTTGATACCTGCCGCTGCTAAAGAGAATGCATAATGATAAAACCACCAGTTAAGCTCTTACATCATTTTACAATCAGGCATCTCAAAAACTGTTTATCTGATCAGCACCAAATTCTGTCAGAGCGTTGACATGTGCATTTCTAAATAATTTCAGTATGTCAACTTGAATAGACACACAGAATCAGAGAGTTAATTATCTTTGACAACTTTGCCAGCTAATTTCCTATTTATATGTACCAAACTAGGGGCCTCTTTTATCCTCCCTTGTCACAAAGGGTTTATCAATCAAATCAAGGCCTAAAATTGGCTGCCAAGGCGATCTGCCATCCCAAAGGGGAGTTTATCTGTTTGAAATCTTTCCGACTACCTAATGACAGCAACATTGACATGAAACATAATAGGCATTGTTTTTTGTTTTTTGTTTTTAACAAAAGAAGAGGACATTGCCTCCATGGGATAACAAGAGGCATTGTATGGTTTCCTTTCCCTTCATTACTCACCGCCCCCCTCCCCCTGCCACTTACTCCCTGCTTCCTAAACATGTCTATGTCTCAATGCAGCTGTCAGGGCCTGATTTCAGATGCACACATTTCACCTCTGGATTTCAGCTGACAGGACCTGCCAGTGTCAGCTCTATCCTTGTCTCTGCCAATCCAACTGCGTTCACTCAGGAATACGAACAATGTTAAAAACTACCAGCTCCTGCTGACAGACATTAGATGGTGGAGGTTTTGGTGCATGTTGCCACTACTTTTCTTTGACAGGCAGTTATGTTTTACTTTAATAGCCATATATCTTCTCTCAGGTTCCCTTTAACTGTGGTGGAATTTTACAAGGATACCAACAGACTGTCAGCACACACACACGAGAGAGAGAGAGAGAGTATTCTTTACTAGCGCTCACCTACCTGCTCTATGTAAAAAATATTTTATGCCCCTTGCTGCACAATCCTATGGAACGAATGCCCATCATGTCTGATGCAACATTGGTCTTTTCCCTCTTATTTCAGATGGAAAAGGGGCACAAGATCGTGGGTTGAATCCTGCTTGTCAGTAGAAACAAAGTAGGCAATTTCACCAGGGAAATTATGAATCAGACAGTTTCCTGTAGGACCAAGATGATGCAGCAGCCCCTAGCAAATAAAGGCAGAAAGTGGCAGAATTTCTGATATATATAACCAGGGTAATTAATTACATTACACTTACTAATTAAAAAAAAATACCAGACAGAACTTCCTTTTAAAGAAAAAGTATAGCTGCTCAGACAGTCAATCCTATTGGGACTGGCTGTGCTGGGGAAATTAGCTGACTGTTCCAGCAAATAACAAAAAATGGTGGGTTTTGCATATTTACAGACTGTGCCATTTCTTTATTATGAATATTTAATACAATCCCCCTGAGCCAAATGTGGGATACTCCTCAGGCCATGCCTCATACATGTGCTTCTGCTGTTTGCAGTAGGTCCACTGAGGACAAAATTTACATAGGACCCTGCATATCAGATGGGTGCCTTTCTCCTCTGGGTGTGTGAAGGCACTCAGAACACACTCCTGCCTCCACTGAAATCAGTGGGGGTGTTGTCATGAACTTCACAGGGGGCCGCAAAGGGCACCCCCTTAT
Organism: Mauremys reevesii; assembly: GCF_016161935.1. NCBI lineage: Eukaryota > Metazoa > Chordata > Testudines > Geoemydidae > Mauremys > Mauremys reevesii. The sequence goes on from NC_052638.1 coordinate 33,263,914, forward strand.
TCATGTTCCAAAAATCCACCTCCTGGGACCAGTGTGGGTAAAGAATAGATAATAAGTTATATGGTGGGTACTGAATAATTCAGGTTCCTCTGAATGGAGAGAGAGGGAGATGACTTGTATTTCTATAATTGCCAGAGCAAGTCTTTGGCCTGCCCACCCCACTTCTTACCAGCATGAGTCCCAGGTTAGGTACAAAGTCTCTGAAATGAAGCATTTTTGTTGTACTGAACCCCCAAAAGCAGGTTTTGTTTTTTGTGGTTTATCATTCAAAAGTGGGGAGAGAAATGACTGGCAGATTCTTTAATGTCACCCAAAGCCTCAAGGGTCCAATTAATCAGAAAATATGTTGGGCTTTCAAAGTGCACTTTCCCTTTCCCTTGGGCTTCTGCAGAGCGAGGGCTGGACATATGTTACTGACTCAAACCCTAAGAAATTCTATTTGCACAAGGAGTAATACCCACTAGTCAGACATTAAGAAAGAACTTCTCAAAACCCTTTTCTGGCTATTGTTTTTTTTCTTATGTTTTGTAAGTTTTGAAATGTTTTCCTTGGCATTTCAGAAGTAATAAATAATAGTGTTGCTTGGCTCTTAACTAGCTATTTTCATGCATAGATACCAAGGAAAGGAAGGAAGTTAAGTATCATTATTCCCATTTTATAGATGGGGAAACTGAGGCCCAGAGAGTGGCAGGGACTTGCCCAAGGTCATATAGCAAGCCAGTGGTGGATTCTTCCCCATATGAACATAATCCCTATTTTTAAAAAGCACAACTGTATTATACAGTAATAATTCAAGATATATCTTACCATAGTGGAATTGGAGTGCTTGGGGCTAATAGCATGTATAATACTGTAGAATTTTGTAAGCGTAATGTGGCATATTATATAGCACCACACAAACCCTAAAGATAAAGGGATTTCCAGTATATTACAAACATATCATTCTACCAAACTTTGCCCTCTCACCTGTGACAAATTTATAAGTGACAGATAAGGCAATATCTTCTCCATTAGACCTCTACTAGCTTTTAGAGCTTACCATAGTGAAAAATACTAAATAAAGGGGTGAGGAGAAATAATTGTCTTGTGCATGCCTCAATCACTAAGTTCAATCCAGAAAACACACCACAGATTGAATCAGAAAAGGATGAAGTCAAACACATATCAAGAATCATAATATACATTTACATGCCAGTAATCAAACTCAGATGCAGAGGAAAAACATTGGACTTTGAACATCTGGGGACTACAAATGGTCAAATGCCAGCACTCTCATCTAGAATATATCCAGGAAGGGCCAACAAAGCCAGTGAAAGACCCTGGTTCATAACTTTGAGAGACTGCATCCAGACCCAGCTGTCTGGATAGTGCAGCTGAACAGGAAGTACTATAACGCAGGTCCTTGCCCATTCCTAGTTTCTCATTGAAGACTGCAGAACAAATCCCCTCCAAATAGTTCAGAACATAGCAAAAACGACTACATTAGCTCATAAAATTCAGACCAAGGATGTTAAGTTATAGTCTGATACAGAGCTTCTGAGTCCGAGGGTGAAATCCAGGTTCCAATGAAGTCAATGGCAAAACCCCTATTGACTTATGTGAAATGTTGGCCCCACCTAAGGTATTGTAAGTCCATCTCAATACGCTTAGCAGGGAAAATTGAGCTGGTTTCTTCAGGAACAATGGGCATTGGTTCAGAGGTGTATTCGTCTTTTAAACTGGCTTGTTTATCATTAGGCTCAGGCTGGGATTTTCAAAGCAGCCAAAGGGAGCTAGGCTCCCAGCTCCCATTAAAATCCCAGACTAGATTTATAATAAAACTCAAGCAGCCCCACAATAGTAGTTTCTGGTTAGTCATGGGGTGGACAGGAACAAACTGGAGGAGGTGACGTTTTCAAAACCTGTCAAGTCCTATTGCTAGCAGAGCAGCCCATCAGCATTGCGTGTGCCGAGTGAAATGGCAGCTATTCGGCCTGCATTCCTTTAAGAAAACCTTCCGTGGAATAGCTACAGGATGTGATCTGTGTAATCATTAGAGCATCAGCCAGTTCTGACTAGCTGCATAGGTGCCCATACCCCCTGCCTGTTTCTGTGGGAGAAGGATCGGGATGATTTTGGTGGGACTGGTTTGTGGGCTGGAGTCTATAAAGGTATGAATATTCATAAATATATCTCAGGTTTATCTGTTGCAGTCTTTTGTGTTTATCCACTGACATTGAGCCTGAGGTTATTCCAGCTAAATTCAATGACAAGCCATTGATTCCAGTGGCGGCAAGATTGGGTTCTCCATGTATGTATGGGAAGGATGGTGTGGGTTAATACTGTGCATACAACTAAAAATATATATTTGTATAATTATGCTCTCAAAACATAATAATTAAAAATATTTTTTCCAAATATGGAGTGAGGCTTCTGTATCCATTCCCCAAAGAATTCTTTTTCCGTGCTGGTTACGGCAGTCATGTGGTTTGGAGTGACAGGCCCTTAGTCAATAAAGATTTCACTGAGTGCACACAGAAGATGCCGGACTGATAACATGGAAGAGTAAAGTTGTCTCTCCACTGAGTAAGTAAAGCATCTGCAGCAGTATTGCAAGATCTCATGCTCTGGTCTACCAATGTTCTACAGGTTTTATAGATGACAGTAGAAAGGTTCATTCAGGTTTCTGCCTCTTTGGGGATTGCCAACAAGGGTTCCAATTAGTGCCAAATGTGATGCAGACACTACAATAGGAACTGGACGGAGACCACTAATTCATTTCATATTAGCCTTTATTGAACATCTATCACTAAGACCAGCATAGGCCAGATTTGAACCAATGACCTAAAGGTGAAAGGTTGGAGTTCCAAGCCAGTGACCATTAAGTTTTTGACCCAACCAATTACTCAAAACCAGTCACTCAGAACTCAATTAAAGTTTTGGTAACTTTACCTATTCTCTGCTTCTCCTTTATCTCAGTCTTGTCCTGTTCCCCCATCTAAATAAACTGAACACTTTTGTCACTGCACTGTATAATTCTGTATTCAAACTGTCAGGACCTACCCTAGCCACCTCTGTCACTGTCTCTGCCAATCCCAATGCACTCACTCAGGCCTCTGAACAATATTAAAGCACTCTCCCTGACAGACACTTTGATAAGACTAACAAGCAAATGCATTGAGGCAAATTCCTGTTGACAGCATTCAGTCAAACAAGCCAGAAACAAAGAGATACATAGATTTGTTTAGTTACTTTGCTTGTGTGAAAGATGTTATAATTAACTCTCTGTCTAATACTAAGGCTATTGTTAAGTTTCATAGCCTTTGAAGATTCACATTTGTAACAGCAAACCTCTCAAACGAACACATTTAGCAATAACTGCATTTTCAGTGATTTCTTAATGTTGCCAAACAGCAGAATTGAATATTTATAAAGAGCTCCTGTTAAAAAATTACACACATCATTGCTCATTTTTGTTTTGATCTAGGCTTTATTGTCTATGAAGTAAAAGTTAAAAAGAAAACACGACAGAACATTCTTACTCTACATTACAACCCCATGTGTGTCAACTGCTTCTTTTTTAGACACTCAGTAGATGCCCGTCAGCTCTGATTCCAGCCTAAAGCTAATTAAATTAATACAACTTCTTGGACAACACAGTCCGGCATAGAGTCATTACTGCTGCAACCATTCTAATATTTATCAATCAGGAACTAAATGCTTAGTCTTCTACTCTATGTTCACCTTAATGGAGCCAGTAACATGTTTTTCCCCCCAAACAGAGAAAATCATTACAGCAATGGTCCCTATTCTGACTTTTTGCCTTGATATGTCCATCTCCTCTTTCACTAGTGAGATTAGCTCTGCAACTCAACAAGTATTACTGCACTGAAGGCTTCCCTTTTAATGTTAAAAAATTGCCGGACAGGTAGAAAGGGGTAGTGAAGCAGGCCTGACACACAAACATTGGGATGTAGTCAAAAGTGATGTATATGACTGTGTCAGTTATAAAGCAGATAGTGTAAATCTAAGGGAACTAAACGGTCTATCTTCTGGTCTGCCACTGCATAAGAGAGAGGGACAGCACAAAAAGCAGCTACCAGAGGAGTGTAAGTTATTTGTTAAAAAGGGGCTCTGCTACAGCTGCTTAAAATTACACCTTCTCCCACATAAGGTACACTAGTTCAGATTCCCTTACACACATTCCCCAACATATACATTTATACCTCCTTAGATATCACCTTCAAATTTGGCCCACTAGATTACCTTCTAATATGGCCACAAGAGTTCTCTATTTTAGGAGCATATGAGAGGACAAAGCAAATCTTAGCACAGGGTGCATGCTTTCCATCTTGTTCTGCTTCTGAAAGGGAGGGCCGGCTCCAGCTTTTTTGCCGCCCCAAGCGGCGAAAAAAAGAAAAAAAGAAAAACCCGATTGACCTGCTGCCAAAGTGCTGTGGAAGAGGAAGACAGGGAGTAAGGGACTCACCACCGAATTGCCGCCGAAGATTGGAACAGGCCGATTGAGCTGCTGTCGAAGTGCAGCCGCCCAGGACGTGCCGCCCGAACAATGGACGGAGTGCTGCCCCTTTCTATTGGCCGCCCCAGGTACCTGCTTCCTTCGCTGGTGCCTAGAGCTGGCCCTGCTGAAAGGCAGCCTGCATGAGAGGGAACTTCTCAGATTGATGGGAAATTGCTAAAATAACGCAGTCTACATATGCTGAAGGTGCAAGTGAATGATAATGACTCTTCCTGGAAAAGGATTCTGAACACCACCATGTGCCCCCTGTGGTACAACCATTCCAAAGAGAGCACCGTCACAAAGAGACACAAAATGTACCGCTATCACAGCCCTGAGATATAGTAAGGAGGATACAGAGAATTCACTCTTTAACATATTGTAGAAAATGTCTTACAGTGTCCACATTCATTGTAATACATTGCATTAGTCACTAGGACTAGCAGGAATCTGTTACATTGCAGAATCTGTCTGCAGGCAGTTTGAACTTATGCACAATAATTTATAAAAAATAGAAGACAGAATTAGATGAGGTGTTTTTTTTTTAATGACAGCAATGATAAAGATACAAACAACATGCTGAGCAAATGAAGAGACTGCACTTTTCCAGCATTGTTTGCAGAGTTGTTGTAGCTGTGTTTGTCCCAGGCTAGTGGAGAGAACGTGGATGAAGTAATATATTTTATTGGACCAACTTCTTTTGGTGAAAGAGACACGCTTTTGAGCTACAGAGTACCGGTAGTTCTGCAGTGTAGCTCGAAAGCTTGTAATAATAATAAAAAAAGGTAATATAGGTAATATAGGTATGATGTCTCTTTCATCAAAAAGAAGTGGCTCCAGTAAAAGGTATTAAGTCACTCACCTTGTTTCTCTTTTTCAGTATAGCATTTTAAATATTTTAACCACGTTTATTTTTTTCTGTATCCATTTTCAGGTCATAATTTATTCACAGTATCTTTCTTTTGAAATAACGATTTCTGGAGTCAAGAGATTGATTTTACACAAAGACATGAAACTACTTTTTTTAAATCAGAAAGCAGATTATCAGATGAGTTTTTTTAAATTATTATTTTAGTCCAATGGCCTAGCCAAAGCATTGGCAATAGTCTTCCTCTGATGAAACATAACCAACGGATTTATGGACGAATTTGTGTTTTCTTTTCTTGTGACCCAGCTAGTTCAAATTTTGATTAAATAAGTGGTAATGGATTAGCTGTGTTCATATTGCCGTGGTAAAGTTCGTGCCCATAGTTCCATTAACAAATACTACTTCAAGAGTTTACTCTTCATCTTGCCTATAAAAATTTGACTGACATTGTTACAGAAGTAGAAGAGAATGTTATTTTCAAATAGTAATAATAAAATATTTCAGCCCCTTTAAACTACAAGAGTATTAAGAAAGCAGAAGTTAAGCAGTTTATGAAGCTTAATTTTTTTATAGCCATTCTATGATATCGGCTGAATACTACTTAAGTTTTTTTTTTAAATGTACACTTACGTAAACTGCATAACAATACCTGCTTAAATTCAAATTTACCCAAGAGGCCAGAATATCTCTGAATTGCTTTCTGCTTTATCATGCAAATGTTTTATTTATCCCACAAATATTCTGGTCTCAGGGATAAATAATATGCAGTAGAATTTCAGAGTCATGATCATCAGAGTTACAAACTGACCTGTCAATCACATACCTCACTTTGAACCGGAAGTACACAATCAGGCAGTAGCAGAGGCAATTACAGTGCAGTACAGTGTAGTTAAACGTAAACTACTAAAAAAATTAAGGGAAAATTTAAAACAAGATTTGACAAGGTAAGGAAACATATCCTCTACACCAGGAGGGGTATCCCTCTCCAAGGGGAATTCTCTGATTTGTGACCAGGTTCCAGCTGCATGTCTATACAGCTTAAGCAGGCAGACCCAGGATAGTTTTAATCTAGCTAGCACAGCTAAAAATAGCAGAGAAGATGTGGCAGCATGGACCCCGGCAAAGCCTAACAACGTGGGTACGTGTCCAGGGTTCTGCGCAGGCTTGTACAGTTCACAGTGAAGTCTGTGCCACCACATGGTCATAGCCAATCACATCTCCAATTGCAGTGTAGACATAATCTTAGAAGAGCTATGACATCAATAAAATCTAAATCTTCTAGCATACTGTTAAGTCATGCAACGTCTGTGTTGTATCCGTCTACACTTTTTTTTTTTAATAATGAAGATAATGGCAATGCCAAACAAGAGATGGGAAAGAATGCATCCTAAGTTTAACAACTGTGTCTAGGGGTACGACTGCACTGCAATCAGCAGTTTGATTGTAGCTCAGGTTGGCAAACCCATACTAGCTTAAATGTAGCTACCACAGCTAAAAATGGTTAGTACAGCAATAATATATGTGACAGGGTCAGGCCAGATGGCTACAGGCAAGTGTGTTTATCTATCTTTGTAGTGTGACAGGGTCAGGCCAGATGGCTACAGGCAAGTGTTAGAAGGCAGATATATTAGTTCCAGATTAAGTAGATCCCTTTTCCCTGGGTAAGGTGACAGGGGCAGTTCCAGAACAAGCAGGAACTTGCTGGAACCTATTAAGGCAGACAGGCTAATTAGGACACCTGGAGCCAATTAAGAAGAAACTGCTAGAATCAATTAGGACAGGCTGGCTAATCAGGGCACCTGAGTTTAAAAAGAACCTCACTTCAGTTTGTAGCGTGCATGCGAGGAGCTGGGAGCAAGAGGCACTAGGAACTGAGAGTGGGAAGGTGTATTGCTGGAGGACTGAAGAGTACAAGCATTATCAGACACCAGGAGAAAGGTCCTGTGGTGAGGATAAAGAAGGTGTTGGGAAGAGGCCATGGGGAAGTAGCCTGGGGAGTTGTAGCTGTCATGCAGCTATTACAGGAGACACTCTAGACCGCTGCAGTCCATAGGGCCCTGGGCTGGAACCCGGAGTAGAAGGTGGGCCCGGGTTCCCCCCAAACCTCCCAGCTCCTGATCAGACACAAGAGGAATTGACCTGGACTGTGGGTTCTACCAGAGGGAAAGGTCTCTGGGCTGTTCCCTGACCCACATGGTGAATCTCTGAGGCAAACAAATCCGCCAATAAGCACAGGACCCACCAAGACAGAGGAGGAACTTTGTCACATATACTAATATGGAAATGCCAATTATGAAAACTCTTTGGAATTGGTCCTGAGAATTTACACGTGAGTTGGTAAAAGTTTAATGTCACCCAGTTATAAATGGGTCAGTTTTCAAGCATGTGTGGAAAATGGCGCTATCGCTCTCTTACATCAAAACAGAATGTTTAAGACATACGATGTTCCATGAACTACAGTAGATTAGTCAATGTGCTTGTACAAAGGGGATAGATGAACATGAGAGAAAAGTTATACCATTTTATACAAGAGAAATTGTGGACATGGTCTAGCATGAACCACCTCTTCCAGAACTGTTAGTACAGCACATTGGTTAAGAATTTGATGCCCTCCATGCTTTTTCTTTCAGTGAGGTGAGTTAAGGACAGGCTGTCAGCCTTGGCATTGAATTTCTAGGTTTTGTGCATTTGTGTTGCAACCATTAATGCCATCAAATACAAGAGATACTGCCTCTCTTCCAGGGATTCTAACTGGGATGTTGTTGTGCAAGTTAATGATTGAGCTCATCGGTTCTAAATAGCTTTATAACACGCTTAATTTTAAATGAAAACCCCTTGCCACCAATGCTTCTCAGTGAATCAAAAGGCTAAAATGAGCCACTTCAAGTTGTCTAGATGAAAGACAGGTGATTGTTCATTGCTGCCTTGCACACTATGTCTTAGCTACCAGGATATATAGAAGAATCTCTCCATGTGCATTTGAGACAAGAGTTAAAGCTCTTTTATACATGGGCAGTAGGACAGCAACCACATGGTAATAACGAGAAAGGTGGTTTCATTTTATACCTGAATATCAGATTGAAGGACAGAAATGCAAATTACAGTGCAGCTAGCCATAGACCTCAAAAACAAATGTAATGCTGTAGATTCAGTTGCCTAAACAAAAGTGAGGAAAGAAAATTCATGTGCCAGTGAAAGAAAACAAGGCTATAAGGTGATGTGAGGTTTATTTATTTTTTAAAATCAGTATTTTATTAAATTTACTTCTCATCAGCAATTCTGCAGTGAGAGATGTTTTGGGGGAATTGTGTAGGTCAACTTTCATCTTGTAAAGTGAAACGACCCATAAGAAGAACACATTCCATTTAACATTCCAATAACAACCAGCTACCATCACTTCAATGTAACACAGATATATTGCAACATACCCTATTAACGGAGGTGTGCAGGGTCCGCAACTCCACCTTGCATGTTGCTCCACTCAACTGACCAAGAGCAAGATGAATATGAATATGGATCAGCACTTTAGGCATACAACAGGTTACAGCCAGCTACTCTTATTGGAGGCACTATTGAGGGTACCAGAAGCAGCACCCATGACCTCAACAGCACATTATCACTAAGCCAAGTTCTACCCAGGTGCATATACTGCACTTCCAACTTCAAATTCTCATTTGCTGAACTCAGGGGAGAACAAACATCTCTAGTTAGTCCCATTTTTGGCTATTGTGTGGGCTGATGTCCTGCTCCATGTCTGTCACCAGAAATCTATCATAATCTAGGCACTCCCACTTGCAATCCAACTAGGATTACAACCTCCCTGATAGGTTTCAGAGTAGCAGCCATGTTAGTCTGTATCCACAAAAAGAACAGGAGTACTTGTGGCACCTTAGAGACTAACACATTTATTTGAGCATAAGCTTTCGTGGGCTACAGCCCACTTCATCGGATGCATGCAGTGGAAAATACAGTAGGAAGATATATACACACACACACACACACACACACACACACACACACACACACACACACACATAACATGAAAAAATGGGTGTTACCACACACTAACGAGAGTGATCAGTTAAGGTGAGCTATTACCAGCAGGAGAGAAAAAAAACTCTTTGTAGTGGTAATCAAAATGGTCCATTTGCAGCAGTTGACAAGAAGGTGTGAGGAACAGAGGGGAGGGAATAAACATGGGGAAATAGTTTTACTTTGTGTAATGACCCATCTACTCCCAGTCTTTAGTCAAGCCTAATTTAATGGTGTCCATTTTGCAAATTAAATTCCAATTCAGCAGTCTCTCATTGGAGTCTGGTTTTGAAGTTTTTTTGTTGTAATATTGCAATTTTTAGGTCTGCAATCAAGTCGCGAGGGAGATTGAAGTGTTCTCCGACTGGTTTTTGAATGTTATGATTCTTGACGTCTGATTTGTGTCCATTTATTCTTTTACGTAGAGACTGTCCATTTTGGCCAATGTACATGGCAGAGGGACATTGCTGGCACATGATGGCATATATCACATTGGTAGATGTGCAGGTGAACGAGTCTCTGATAGTGTGGCTGATGTGATTAGGTCCTATGATGGTGTCCTCTGAATAGATATGTGGACAGAGTTGGCAACGGGCTTTGTTGCAAGCATAGGTTCCTGGGTTAGTGTTTTTGTTGTGTGGTCTGTGGTTGCTGGTGAGTATTTGCTTCAGGTTGGGGGGCTCTATCTGATGTCACCCCCTCCCATCATTTATATTTTATCCTGTATTCTATGCTATGGTTTTATGCCAGACATGCCACTAAGGAATCGAATTACCGATAAGTCCTCACTGCTAGGAAACCTTCTGGATACTCAGTCTACTCTTTCCTTTGCTCATTTTTAGTCCATTATTCCTAGCTAGACCGTCCTGAATTATTTGTCATCTTCTTTAGTGTTTAAAAAGAAAGATGAGCCTTGAAACAAACACAGGAGTGAAATCCTGACCCCACTAAAGTCAATGGCAAAATTTTCCCTGACTTCATAGGGACCATGATTTCAGCAAGGATCTGAACACCCACAAACTCAAGATTGTCAGCATCCAGATAAGAATTTTGCTGGTGAGTCCCATCTCTGGTGCATACCTTTCAGGAAACCTTTCAGTAGATGGTTATGTCCCCCTTAATTGGATGGGTACAATAGAGGACCCAAGTCCAATTTGTAACCAGTTACTGGAAAGGCACTTCAGGGAAATGCCTTGATTAAATGGACCCAGGCACTTTGCAGAATTCTAGTAGTGATCTGCCTGACAAGTCAAACAGCAACCTATTATCCTTTCATGGGCATCGGGGGACTGAGATGGAGAACATCCCAAAGTAGCTAACAGTATCTTCTCCAATGGAGATGATGCACTCAATTTCCTAACACAGCTGGTGAGTGGAGAGAGCGCATTGCCATAGTGCAAAAGCACAGCTCAACCAGCTGTCATTGAAGGTTGCTTTAAAGCAATCTGATTATTCATCAGGCCTTCCGAGGTGCCACATGGTGGATGAAGAACTATGAAAGAGGGCACAAAAACAAGGGAAAATAATGCTTTAGAATGTTCAATTTTTTAAAACAAAAATCCTATGGCTGCTTTAGGGAAGATTTTCAATGCATAATATGAACAAGGGAGCTCTGGAAGTATTCTCCTTCTAGAACACAAACAGAAAAAGAGAGAAGGTGGAAAGAAAACAGGATGTTAAAGAGACAAGAAGGGTAAATCTAATCGGAGACTGTGGCTCCCAGCAGTTTCCTTTAGCTGGCTTGAGAGCTCAAGCAAGTCATCAGAATCTTTTTTGGTTTTTAATCGCACAAGAGGGAAGACAACTGCAAATCAGCCAATTCTAAATTGTCTGGGTGGCTCCAATCAATAGTGGACCATTCCCAAGGATTAATATTGTAACCGATCTATACTCTTCCAGTTTTATTTAAAGAAGGAAATGCATAAGCAGAGATCAGTGTACAAATTACCCCTCATAAGTAACTGAACCAGTGTTCAGACTGATGGAGTAGGACATTATCTAATTAAAATATACTCATGCTACCACTGTTATATAATTGCAACAAATCTTATACAAAGTGTAACACACGGCCAGAAAGGGTTAAGCAGCTTGCAGGCTAAATAACCCAGAGCCAACCTTTAAAGTCATGTTAGAAAGGTATGTGAATGGTAATTAGGGTCATTCAATGCTAGCTAGGCTAGAACTTTGAAGTGCAAACCTGTATTGTTAGAGAATTAGAGGTGATACTGTGTGTATCTTAGATGCTAGCCATGTAAAACAGACAGTTCCTGTCTGTCACTATAACTTTTAATTCAGAGAGCAAAAGGGAATATTATCATTTAGATTAATCTTGGGTGAAATAATGTCATTTTCTACATGTCTCTTTGAAGTTTGTGATAGACTGCCTAATGGATAAAATTACCCTATGTTAATTTGTGTAACTAATTACTGGTGGTGTTTAGGAAATAGAAGGTTATATCAAAAACCTATTGTTTACCCAGGACTGTATGGTCAAGTGGATGATAGAACACTGTATAAAAGACCCTTGGGTCATGATCCTGTCATCACAGATCTGCTGAAGCTTCATCAGGGGAAGTTTGAGTTGCAAGATTGAGATCCCAATCCTAAACTGGAACACCCTGAATATGATATTGGACATTGGACTATAACCTATGAACTAAATTCTAAAAGAACTCTTTGCAACTACAAAGCTCACCATTTGAATCTGAACCTCAAGAATTGAACTCATGTCTGTATGTATATTGACCTTTTAGCCACACTCGCTCTTTTCTTTTTTTAATAAATTTTAGTTTAGTTAATAAGAATTGGCTGTAGCGTGTATTTGGGTAAGATCTGGAATATTCATTAACCTGAGAGATAATGTGTCCGATCCTTTGGGATGGGTAGAACTCTCTTATATGATGAATAAGATTTTCATTAATCCTCATCGTATCTGACTTGGGTGTCTAGGTGGAGGCCTGAGGCTGGGTTACTTTAAGGGAACTATCTTCTTGACTTCTGAATAACCAGTGAGGTAAAAAAGATGCTGTTTTATACTGGCTTGGCAAATCTAAGTATTGGAATATCCACCCATTTGGGGGATTGTCTGCCCCATTCTTTGCAATTCACCCAAATTGAGTGACCTCAGCTGGCTCCCATGGGATTCCAGTCACATGGAGGCTCTCATCAGGAACATGATACATAAGGCTCTGTTCTTGTTGGACAAATCAGAAACACATCTCCCTGGCTTTGAGAATGATAAAGACTGGAAATCCAAGCACAAAAAGAAGAAACGGGGAGCTTCCCCCACGCTTTACCACACTCAGCAGAGCTATGACGAGGAGAGAACCATCCGTTTATTTTCCTTTGGGTAACAGTACAATCTTAATCTGGTCTCATCCAGCAAAACAGTCCCACCTACATAGTCCAAAATAAAAAAAACAGGCCAAATTCTTCGCTAATGTAAATTGATGCAGTACTATTGACTTCAGTGGAACTGGGCCAATTCACCCCAAGCAGACAACTTGGCTCGAACAAGTACAAAATACTAACATTGCTGTTAATTATAATCCCCCGTTGCCCCGCCACCCCTTTTTGTGTTGCTGTTGGTGCCTTTCCACCTAAGTCTCGGCTCCTATCTTGGTTCAAGCCTCTATATCCAACACTTACAAATGTCTGCGACCCAGAAGTACTTCTGTGTTTTACTGAACCTATGGTGCTATACCTCTCAAATGCTTCAGGATTCAACCCCATAACTTTGCTTGCCCTTTCCTCAGTTGTTCCTCGTTTGAAAAGCTGGGGAATGAATCACATCAAATTCTCTCTTTGTTCAGATGCATTTCAAATGAGTAGCTTGCTGAGACTCAGCTTGCTAAGATTTTTTTTCCCCTTTCTGGAGCCCCCCTGATCTGCATTCCCCTTCACCTCAGAGTTCCAGCTAAAACTGCAGAGGTTTCAACATTGCAACATAATCTACTCCAATGTTTGCAACCTAAATGCATGTGAAAGGAGACTTGCAGCTTCAGACTCACTCCATAAGACAATGCGCAGTAAATCTATGCGCTAACATGGAAAGGTGACCAAGAGTCCTGTGGCACCTTATAGACCAACAGAAGTATTGGAGCATAAGCTTTCGTGGGTGAATACCCACTTCGTCAGACGCATGACCTTTATGATCCTACTCCACATCCACAGGCCTTTGCCATTTGAGCAAAAGGCGCTCCAGAGCTGTAAGGACTGAAACACTAGTACCAGAGCAGGCATCTAGGAAGCTGGAGAGAGCAAGGCAGAATAAAGTGTTTCATATACTTGCTTGTTGGCTTGTAACAGATTCAATCTTCCAAACGGAATTCTCACTAATGAATCTTTGAGAAAATTTCATTCCCCCTGGAAATATCTTTTTAAAATGTCACAGAGAATAAACAGCAAGTAGCAAACAATATCACTCATCAGCATGACATTGGTATGGAGAATACCAATAATGCAAAGAAACCTGGGCCCCAGAAATCATTGGGCCAGATCCTCAACTGGTGTAAATCCACCTGGCTCTAGTGACCTTGATGGAGTTGGACTGATTTACACTGGTTGGGAATATGACCCCTATAGTCCAATATACAGTCTAAAGAACCTAGCACTGTATCAGAAAATCACACTAGTTGACGATCCCCTTTTAGCTCTTCAATTTCTGTAAGCAAATCGGTGTCCACCACTTGTTTGAACAACTAAACCAAAATAATTACAAATGCATGTTATACTACAATGGCATATTAACAAAGGGTTGGAGCCAATTAATCATTACACCATCAATATCTAATTTGCATAGAACTATTCTCTTTAAAGACTCCACGTTTGGGGTGACAGGGTTAGCTCATTGATTATGTAAATTCAGCATTAAGCTTTACAGAAGCGGTCAAAAGAAATAAAAAGCCTTGTCTGTTTCCAGGCACGTCAACATCCTGCAGCTCTTAGGCAAGACAATCTAAATAAATACATTTAATACATAAATAAAGGCATGATGTGCAAATACATTTCAAAGGGCTGGGATCCATTTCCAGCTTGGGAACATAGACCTGTAAAATTAATTTTTTTTATACAATTCTACAATGTCATGTCCCCAACATCACTAATAAAAGAGGGGCTCAAAAATCAGTATTACTCCTTGTTCCATCATCTAAAGATCCCTTGTCCTCAAATACTCATACCATAGGAATATTTCCCTCTTAAGGCAAACATAACTCCCACAAATGTTATTGGGAATAATACACATCCATGAAGGGAACAATGAATTTTCTTTATGATTCCGGGTATTAATTCTCCTGTAGGTTTTCTCTGGATGAACATTAGTTTCTTAAGTTAGTAGTTTTATTCTTAAACTATTCTGACATGAAGAATGTTTGCACTCATTTCTGTATCAAGATAACTCTAGAATTGCAATACCTTTTCACCGGAAAGTAGCACAATTAAATAAACTGGGCTGTGAATATAACAAAGCATGCAGCTCTAATCACTTCCAATTGGCTGTTTGCACTGAGAGACAAAGGTCTATTTTCCTGCCACATACATCCCACACATGCTGCTGATGATGATGATGTTAACACAGCACAGCTCTGTTTTGCTGGTTAACTGCTGCGACACAGCCAGCAGATGGAGCACAAAACCACTGTGCTTATGCGATCCTACTAAAAAAGAGAGATGATGGTTTTGCTGATTCTAATTTCTCGGGGGGGGGCGGATCAAGAGTGATCATGGTTTACCTTCAGCATGCACTAGGCTCATATTTCTATCCTGGCTTGAGAGTAGGTGGTGTTGTGTATTAACTTTTAGGAATATCTTTTCCCATCAATGCACACTGAAAAGACATCAGATGTTTCAGATACCAGGAACTCCACCAGCAAAATACGTAATAGAGAATGTTGTGGACTTTCCATGGTACATTCTGTGCAAGGCATCTCTGTCCACAATATGTCATATCCTGCATGCACTGTATAATTCTATAATGTCAACCTCTGCAGAGAGGGCCTTTCAACACCAAAATGGGGGCAGGAGAAGAAGAGTGAGTTTAAAGAGCAAGCAGCACTCTCTGCTCGAAAAAGCAAACTATGCTGATTCAAAAAGAAAAAAATGTTTTTCAAAAATGCCTGTGGGTAAATTTGAGCTGCCCACAGCTCCCCAGTGGCAGCTCGAACTTGCTGTCGAGCCATTTATGTGGATTTCAGTCAAATTCTAATTTTAGTGTTCATTAAACATGGGTAATTCCCAAGCCAATCCCCGCATCACCTCGTATACATAATACCTCTGCAATATAGGTCATCCCGGCTTAGAAAACATACACCGGCATCAAAGTGCAACCATTTCATTATAAGTATTAAGTTTATAAATAATTATGAACTTTATCAATCTTTTCAAGATGCAGTATAATTGCAAATATTTAAATAATGTTAGAATAGATCTATCCGGCTCAACTTGTATTTAGCTCAGACAATCCAATTCCTTCCCCAGACCTGAAGAGCTCAGTATAGCTTGAAAGCTTGTACCTTCCACTGTCAGATGTTCGTCCAATAAAAGATATTACCTCACCTATCTTGATACATAGATAGGTATTTACACAACTGTGGGTATGCAGGTATCTACTTGTGGCGCCAATTCTCAGCTGAGCCGGAGCTCTGTTTGGCACAGCTGGGAGAAGGAGGAAGGAAAGGTGTCTGGAGTGCCAGAGTTTCTGGGTGCTCAACATTTCAGAGAGAGATTTTCAGACATGCTGAGCCCTCACTCCTCTTATTGAAATCAAGTGGAGTTGAGGTTCCTCAGCACTTTGTAGGGATTAGGCCCTAAATTTGTAAAGTAGCTGAAACCAGGAAATTTGGGGGTGGGGGGCTGTCCAGCAGATACTTCATTCGGCTCTCTTGGCAGACAGATGCCTGTGTAATTCCAACCTGCCTTGTGTTAGAAGATGAGAAGAGCCTGGCCTTCCATGAGTGGCTTTCTGCAGAGAGTAAAGGATTTACTGGCAGTATAAATGGCAGACTAAGTGTGGCATACCTGCTTTAACAGATATGAAGTATTACTGAATTCACGAAGTATTGCACAAAGTATTAGTGAATTCACCTGACCTATCATACTGAATTGGGATTAGACAATGCATTATATTCTGCCAGATAATTATAGTGTTTGGTACGGTTTATTAAAGGAAGGAATATGTTTTTCTGCTCTTTGTTCTGAGACCAGTGGGTGGAAAGAGAGGGGGAGGCTTTAGGCTGGAAAAGGCACTTACATGTCACTGTGGTCTGGCAGCTGCAAACTGCTCCAAATGTTCACATTTCGGTACCTAATGTTAAGCACTGGAATCCACAGACAGGCACTTAGGTGTTGATTTTCAAAGCACAAAGGGCAGTTAAATCCATTTTCTTTAGCTGACTACTTTATCTTTGATAATTTTGCCCCTGGTTTATGTCCAGGGGTGGAGGCTACATCTAAAAGTTACCTCGATGCAAGAATGGATGGAGAAGTTTTTGCTGCAGTACTGGCTCACTAGCCACTCATCTAGAGAGGTCGTTAATGTTAAGTACAGTGAGGTAAAATGTGGTTTGTCATAATTCCATTAACTTCTTTATACTTACCACATACTATCTAGCTTACATGCTTATCTGATTCCAACCTATATTGTCTATCACATGCTGATGGCAATTTCCAATATCCTGGGTTCTAAATGTAGATCTGCCACAAATATCCTCTACGTGACCTATTACAATAACGTCTCTGATCCTTGGCTTTGCCATGCATAAAACAGGAACGTCAGTGGTGGTGGAGACCGCCTTGTGCAAAGTCTTAGTTCGTGCGGCCTGCATCATTCCTGAAACTTTGCAGTGGTTGCTTAAATCAAATTTTGAAAAGCAGATTCCATAAACATAAAATGACTCAAAGAGTCTTTGGACCATAGGGCTTTTGTCTATAGCAATTTCAACTATCAAATGTTCTAACATTCCTGTTGAACTGACCCCAAACAAACTTTTTATTCTGAACAACTAAATATTTCCTTTTGCCAACAGAAAATAGAAAAAAATATGGCAGAATCAAAATTTGCCTTCAGGAAATTTCCCATTTGTGGAAACATCATTTTCCATAAAAAACATTTTGACAGAAAGTTCCTGAGCAGCTCCTGTGAGATTTTTTTTGCTTTATCCTATCCTAGACACTCCAGAATGTATGAACTCACTTGTTTATACAAATTCATATATCCTTTTCTTTTTGTATTACCTAAATGGGTATGTTCTTTATCAATCTGAAGTTGGTGTGAAATGCTACCATTCTGGCTGGCAGTGTTTTAAACTCACTTTGCACTGGTGTAATAGTGATTAACAATGCTGATTCAAGCCCACTGCATTTATATTCCTAGAGTGAAATCTTGGCCCCACTGAAGTCAATGGAGTTTTGTCATTGATTTCAATGGGGCCAGGATTTCATCCCTAGTAACCATCGCCACTTTATTAATCCTACTTTGTCAATTTGACTGTCCTTTGCCAATTAGAATCCAGTATTCTCCTTCATCCCAACAGCAGTAGACTCAAGAAACCTTAAAAAAAATTGCCTCTTATCTTGTAAAATTCAGACATGGTCATGAGCTTTTAAAAATGAGCAAATAAGGGAAGACCTAGGTAGCTGTAAGTAAAAAGCCAAAAAAACCCAAAAACAGACACCCCTACACACACAAACACACGCAACACACAACAGTAAAACCCCCTTGAACAGTGGAAGAAATCACACCTTTGCTGTGCTAATTCCAAAAGTTTCTGAACATTGATAGCAGCTGTTTCCCGGCTCCTGTGACCTTGATAAGCACTGTTCCCTTTGGGCATGCCAATACTTGTAGAACTGGGAGTGCGATAGGAAATGGATATGATTCTGTTGTCCTTTTCACACTCTCTCAGTGAGATGTTGAATGTATTTGAATGTGATCCATCAAGACATTGATCCCTTGGGGAAGTGGAGATGTGTAAAGAAACTCCAAGTGCTTGCACACCAGATCTACCTCTAGGAGAATGTACCAATCAGTATACTAAGAAGATACATACATTATCAATATAGTCTCATGGCACAGGAAAAGTTACAACAGAGGTGAGTGGAAATCAGATGTGTCCTGGGGCTTTAAAGGTTATATATTTTGTCAAAACAGAATTTCTCCTTGAGATGTAACATGCAAACTATCCTCAGTGGTGGTCTTTTAGCAATCCTGCATTAAAATCCTATGCAAGAAAATGTGAAAGCAATCTAGAACAATACTTTTAACAGACCATTTTACGAAAACTGTACAGACAGTATTTTTAAAGCTGCCAAACTGCATAATTAAAACAAAAATGAATGATTAACCATAAGAATGTTCTACTTATGTTTAAGACCCAAAGAATTAAATCAAATTCCCTAAAAGCCACTGCTAAATGAAGGAAATGAACAGGCTGGCCCTAGCAGTGAAGTCTGTCACCAGTACAGGCTTTATCCAGCTTAAGCCATTTCATTCTTTGATCAGAAAGGAGAATGAGTGGCTTGAGTGGGTTTATTATAGAAGGCTGGCGAGTGCCTCGGCTCGGATGGCTGCAGGTTCTGAGCTCCTCTGAGAAGTAATCCTGACTCCTTCCCACCTCCCACTATAAGGCCTGATCTTGCAGACACTTGCAACATAGTGTCATGCCTAGTATCAGGAGTAGCGCTGAAGTGGAAGGAATCACTCACAGCAGTAAGCACTACACACTTCGGGCTAGCTTGGGGGTTTACTCTCCACTTACCGCAAGGCGCAGCACATTGCTATCTTGTCCCTGGAGCAGACCAGGGAATGAATTGTGACACAGTTTCTTCCTTCGTTTCCCTCACTCCTTGTTCCAGGGCTCAGGGTCCATACCAGGATCAAGTTACACCCCCACCATGCTGTCTCAGATGTGCTAGCTAGCCAGAGCACAGGGAGTCAGGCCTAATCCCAACCCACCTTTGTGGGTAGAGAAATAGCAGCCCAGGAGAGGCTGCCTTAACCCCAGCACTGTGAATTGCAGAGTGAGTATTCCACACTTGGGAGTCAGGGAGTGCCTTCAGTTTTCCTAATCTGCTACTTGTCATATAGGGCAATCCATGATCTTGCCCATAAAGACCAATCCCACTCCCACCAAGGTCAAATAGTGATACACTTACTCACACTGAATAGTAACTTACACCAGAAGATACGGAAGTCAGTGGGACTACTTGTGAAGCAAGGTATTACTTAGTGTAAGGGTGTCACAATCTAACCCAGTAGGATTAAGGGCATAACCCCATTCTCTCAGGGTGCTAGGTTAGGCTTCATCTGCTCATGTAATAAGTGTTTGCAGGATCACAGTATAGTTCACAACTAATTTTTCCCCAAAATGGGTTTTATTTAAATCAAAACAAAACATCCTGCTTGATTGCTTTATGTATTTATTTTTAGTAGCTTTATGCTGTGCTTGTTATTTATGATGGAACAGGAATTCAGTGATGGAGGTTTGGATTTAATTCAGATCTCAATTTAATTGGTTAATTCATCAATTATCTTTGTAATGAACCTGGAAAAATCCAGCACCGCATTCTGATAAACAAATGGAGCCCCTGATCACAAAAAATGTGATGCTGCTCTTGGCTTACCAGCTGGGATCTCAGAGCGCTTTTGGCTCATAGAGCCACAGGTTTTCAAAATATATGGCTACTAATATTTCATCACAGCTGGCAGGACTCCAGAAAATGGTTTGGACTGTACAGTGCATTGATCAACATACTGTATAGACTGAGCAGATGGCGGTTCAGGAGTTCACAATTCTCAGGTTTCCATCTAAGGCAGAAGCTGAATAATGTCTCAGCAGTCCCAGCAGGCCGTGACTAGGATAGAATGCTGTCTTCTACTTGCACTAATGGAGAGGAGCTAGCAGCTGTGGAGCTGGGCAGCAGTGTGTGGAAGGAGGATGCCCTCTTCTCTGTGGCATTCTCTCTCTCACTCTCAAGCCCACAGAAGCGCCTGTAAAATCATCACAGGGGGTTGTGACTCCTCAGCTGGGGACCCAGAAGGTCTGCGATAGGACACAGTGGAACCCAAGGAACAAAAACACTGTATATGATATGCTCCCATCTAAGCATAAAGAGTTTCTGAGGGGAAATCTGCCTTTGGGCAGCATTAACTCTCCCACTGAACCTTCAGATAGGGCAGAGATGTGTGAGGGACAGCCATGGGTAACATTGTTCCTGAGCTCTGCTGAAGAAGTGGGCAAGAAGAACCAGCCTCTCTCTGATACCACCCTATGGCTGCAGCCTGAATAACCCCTGGGGCCTAGAACTCCATGTGGTTTCCAGGCCAGCCTTCTTTCCCAGAATGCAAAGTTAGAAACCCTTCCCCATGGGGGAGTGAACAGAATGGAAAGTCTGTAAGGTTCACCTCCTGGGTGTTTCCACAAGCCTTTTCCCCTCAAGGGATTAGGGATGAATGAGGAAGAAGCAGCTGAGCTGGCCATTGGTGAAGTGAGACGGACTAGTTTTTCTCTATGGTTACAGTCAGGGACAGCTCTATGTATTTTGCCGCCCCAAGCACGGCAGTCAGGCGGCTTTCGGCGGTGCGCCTGTGGGAGGTCCTCGGTCCCACGGATTCAGCGGCATGCCTGCGGGAGGTCTGCCGGTCCCGCACCTTCAGCGTACCCGCCGCCAAATTGCCACCAAAACCGTGAGACTGGTGGACCTCCCGCAGGCGCGTCACCGAAAGCTGCCTGCCTGCCGCCCTCACAGCGACCGGCAGCCCGCCCCCTGCGGCTTGCTGCCCCAGGCATGCGCTTGGTGTGCTGGTGCCTGGAGCCACCCCTGGTTACAGTTAGTCAATTTTGACTGTTCAATGAAAACATATGAAGATACCAAGTCCAGAGTCAGGAAACTGTGAACCACTAAGCTACAGTACTTATCTATGAATTTCCTACTAGAGAAATTGAGACACTGAGCTAAAGTCAGCTGGACATTAAAGGGTTACTCCTGAAAACCCTTACTGCTACGTTTGATCCAATGAAGTCAATGGGGCTTCTCACATAAGTAGGGTCCAGTGACACGAGTAAGGATGTGTGAAATCAGCCTCAAGGAATACCCACCCCAGGCTTCATTGTTGCTATTACAAGCCATGGCAATATTTGAAGAAGAATGAAATCAGAGACCTTCTGAGATGCTAAACACAGAACTGCCCATTCTCATGGATACCTTGTTCTTCTTATAGTGCTGGGCTTGGCCTAACAGTTAAAGTTGGTTTCAGTAACCAACAAAAAAGCAGGAGTTTATTCTCCGTGTTCCATCTCTAGTGAAAATTAACCCTGGCTTAACCAATACACAATTTCATATGCTTCTTGGGTTAACTTTTCAGGAACACAGAGGAAAACCAGGGAAACCAGCAAACATACACAGCAAATCCTGGGAGTTATTAGAGCAAGGACTCTGATAATGTGCTAATACACTCCAATATATTCAAGAGTGGCTTATGCTTTGGGGTGCCTTCATTTATGGATGCCACACCTGAGACACCTTAGCGAGAGGCCTGGTTTTCAGAGAGTGAGTGTTCAGCACTTTCTGCAAATCAGGCCTTGTTTAGGCGGTTCCAAGTTGGGCGCCCGAAGTCAGTCTTGAAAATTGTGGCATATGGGCCTGCTCTTGCAGGCCTTCAATATCCAATATTCTCATTGAAGACAATGCCTGAGTGAGGGATACAGATCAGTGCCAAGATGGATGATGTATAGATGGTGGGACTTGATCCTGGTCCCACTGAAGTCAGTTGCAAAACTCCCATAGGCTTCAGTGGCAGTAGGACTGGTAAGGGAATAATTCATTGTTAAAAGAACTGCTGCCTCCGCCAGGACTTTCCCATCTTCCCTTAAATCAGCTGATATGAAACTCAGGCTTTTTGTTTTCTCCACTAAAAAAAAAAAGCAGGGGAGGGGGGTGGGGAACAGATGTTTCCAGAAATTAAATGGCAAGTTGTGTTATATTTAGGGGGTTAGATGACATGAGGTATCACATTTGGAAGTGCTCACTTGATCAAAGAGCCCTAAAAGGATTCGGCAGCATTGAGAACTATATATCAAATAGGATTATGACAGAATTAAGGGACTGAGCCATTTATAATTTAGGGCAGTCTTCCTCTTTGAAGCCTGCCTTCTTAACTGATCCATTTTTCTATAAACCAGAACCATAGCATTGCATTAAAAAAAATCTGCATCTATTCCAAAACTATTAGCTTTATACAAAATAGTTGGGGGGGGGAGTAACATTTGTGTCTGATACTAGAATTTTCATATGAAAAAGAAAATAGTTATGACACCTAAATAGAACATTTTTCTATCACTTTTAGCTTGTCCAACAAATTCTCTTCTGCGGCATGTCAAAGCACCCATTGTGAAAACATAAATCACACAATAAATGTAAAAAATATTTTTTTGTGTTACACAAATGATCAAAAAAGATGCAAAGGAATCAGTAGCATTTATTTCACTTCCTGTGACAATTCCATGGTACCAAGGGGAAATCTAAAGGTACATTCACAAATCAACCCAGCTATCCCTAACTCACATGAGTAATCCTTACTCATGGGAATAGTCTCTGAGTGAAATCGTGGCCTTGTTTAAATCAGTGGCAAAACTCCCATTGACTTCAAAGGTGCCAGTATTTCATTCACCCCTTTATTTCAACGGGACTAGTGAAGTCAAGATTCCTTATCTGAGAGAGGTGTTTATGGCATCCAGACCTTGTACTATACATGTGCATAGAAGCGGGCCTTATTTTCCACTGCTTTGTTGCATGTGTCATCAATTACACCTCTGCAAATACAAAGGGGAGAAAGACTACTAACTAGTCAGAAGGTGCCAGTTCACAGCTGCTTTGCCCAAGTGTAAATGACAGAACAAGCTGCAACACAAATCAAAATGTGAGTCCATCGCAGCACTACCAGAAAAATATATAAAAACTGTTTTAAAAATAATAATGCCAAAGCTTCCAAGATTTCTGAAATATATATATATAAATATAAATAAATATAAGCCTGCCAACCCAAGTCAAAAAGATGGCCCTAGCATGGGCTTTGGTTTAAAAAAAAAAAAAAAAAGATCAGCAAGCTAACATTTAGAGTGAAAATGAACTAAAAAGTGAAGAACCATTTCTCATTTCATCACCATGCAGCTTGCAAAAATTCCAAACCAATGAATCCACAAACTCTACAGACAAATCCACAAAGACTTGAAGACAGGATATTATATCACTCTTCCCTCCAATCCCATCCTCTTATTGGACACTAAATATAAATGTTTGATACATCTACTTATGAAAGATTTGAAAATAATCGAAGACCTTAAATATCCTGGGGGAAAGCATACCGTGGTAAAGAGCTAAAGTACTTTCTGACCACAACTAGCCTGATAGGCGGCAAACTAAATGTACAAAAGAATTTAAATTCAAAATTAAGGGTTTGTTTGGCATTAAGGCAACCCTATACTTATTAATTTATTTGAAGCATTCGGCTAATAGAAGAAAAAGAAGGAAGAATTCCAAACTTCAAAACCATATACTCAGTAAAAGCTTTCTTAGATTTCAAATCACTTTTTATTTAATGTAATGAATGAGGACTCTGTCAATCTATCCATCCACTGGCACACTGCTCCCAGCCCCTATCTTTGTAATGGGCTAGATCCAAACGCAACCAACTTTGGTATTTTTGAAATTCCAAATCTGTATACAAGGGTTGTGAGTTGAGCCTATGTCTCAACTTGAGGCATTTATACTGCACTGTATTCATTGCAGTATCTAGATGTGTGTGCTCACTTGTGTCTATATATAAAATAGAACGAATTAATTATTATTGCAGAGTGTACACACACAGAAATTCACACCAACTTGAAACTTGACAGAGCTGCTAATACTGAAGATGGCTCATAATTTACTCTATTATCCATTAAATATCTCACCGCTATGTTTATCTGATACCCCTTTAGCTGAACTGCTTTTGGAGCAAGAGGGTTTTCTACTATTTGTGTGAAGTTCCAAGAGGTCAGTAGAACTTTTTAGCAGACTAGGTTTGTTTGTGGACACACATATATCATACGTATATATCCATATGTAGGATCTTTAACTGTACATTGTCCTTGCAATGTAGTGATGCTGTGTGCAGGATTAATCCACAGATTAACAGCCACATGCAGTTTTAAATCCAGCAAAATACAGTTTATTTTCCATATTAAAATGTAGTTCACCCTCCTCAAAATTAACTCTGGGCTTAATCTGGCACCATTAAAGTTGATGGGAGTTTCACCACTGACTTCAGTGGGAGCAGGAGCAGGCCCTAAAATGTCTAGTGTGCAACCACACTGAAGTCACATGCCTTAAAGTGGGTGAGAATTTGCCATGCTTTGGTCAGCCTATGTTTACAATGAAATAGCTCTGCCTTTTTATTGGAAAACAATATGCACATGCATAGTGATATCAGAACAGATCAGCTTATTCAGTATGATGGGCTGAATGGCATCATGATGCAAAATCAAAAGGTGATTCTGAGCCTATATTTGTGTTTTCAGTCACTCAAACTGTTCAATTTTTTTACCTTTCTGGATAAACAGGTACTTACTATTCTTTTGGATCCCAGACCAAAGTCATCCCAGAAGTCAGTAGAGTCCACTGACACCAGTAGAGCTATACAAGGGATGACTCTGTCCCCCGGTCTAGTTAGGGGTAAGCAAACATCATTTGCCCTTCCATTGATTTCTTTGATTAATTCTCCCTTAAGCCCTGTTCTGAGGGTTTAAGTAGAAGTCCATGATGCACAGGCCTTGTCTTGGCCTTTTGAACAGGGTACATTTTTTCCTTTGTGCACAGTACTAAGCAAAATTATGAAAACAGTCCATTTTTAGCCACACTTCAGACACAATTACCATAGACTCCATCACAGCTCAGTCTAGCAGATCCAATCTAAATCAAAATCAGCCCAAACCTTGCATTGCATTTTGTCTACGTCATAACCATTCCAAAATATTTACCTAGGCTTAAGTTCCAACAGTATTTACAGTCACAAAATAATAGTTTTTGTCAAGCCAGTTCATCCCAAATAGCGAAAGGCCGATTAGTGTGTTGCTGAAATCATTCTGTAGGGTTTAGTTAATTAATACTGTAACCTAGTTGTTTGTTTTAAATCAAGTTGAACTTCAGACATTTTAAAAAAGGACTTTGGAAACAGCACAAACCAGAGAGCCTGGCAAAACCAAGGGGTGGCTTCAGTTTTGCAAAACCTCCCCACTCAAAGCTTTGTTTAGTAAAACAAAATCCAAATGCAGGGGTGAGTGAGAGCCAGGATCCATTTTATCCAAATCCCCAAAGTTCAGGAGGAAGGTGAAGAACAGATAAATGGTTCCAGTGCTAGCCCACAATTACACATTCTAGGCCAGGGGTCTGGCTGAACATCTGTGAGAGCACAACTCTTCGCCCCATGTGGACTCCTGTGCAGAGGGCAACCAGAATCCTTGGGTGAAATCACAGCCCCATTGAAATCAGTGGCAGTTTTGCCTTTGATTTCAATAGAGCCAGGTATTCACCCACAGCAGTTCCACCCCCTTGAGCGAAATGAGTCAGCAAATAAGAATAGCCATACTGGGTCAGACCAATGGGCCATCTAGCCCAGTATCCTGTCTTCCGACCATGGTCAATGCCAGGTGCTTCAGAGGGAATGAAGAAAACAGGTAACCATCAACTGACAAGGTAATCATCACGCACAAGTCCTATACACCACTTATATTTAACATAAGTGGTATATTGAAGGTTTAAGTCATGTCCAGTCCTTGTGTTAACCCTTTGTACAATGCAAAGTGCAGGGGAACATTGTTATTATCCGAATTACAGCAGCACCAAGAGGCTCCAGTTAATATCAAGGTCCCATTGTGCCAAATGCTGCACATAGACATAGTAAGAGAGAGTCTTTGCCCCAATCTGAATAGACAAGACAGACAAAGGAAGCATCATCATCCCCAAAGTACAGTTGGGCACCGAAGCACAGAGAGATTAAGTGACTGCACCAAAATCACATAGGAAGTCTTGGGCAGAGCCAGGAACCGAATCCCAGTCTCCTAAATCTGTATCCAGTGCCTTAACCAGAAAACCATCCTTCTTCTCTAGCAACAGCTTCTCTGGTGCAGATGAGTGGCTGCATCATGGTGCCCCCTGGTGGCCTTGGGCAGCCTGGCATGCAGCCCCTCAACTCAGTTTCCCTTCTTGCATCACCAAATAAACTCCATGCAGGGTTTTTCCAGTCCAGTCACAACAGCCCTCCTTACGGTCTGATTTATTAATGAAGTTCCAAACTAAACACAAGCCTTCCCTCCAAGCCTTCAGCTAGGTACAGTCCAAATGCTCTTGTCTGGTCACAGGCCTTCCTGCCTTAGCAGGCTACTCCCAGCTCTTCTTAGCTGGAGCAATGCCCCTGGTCTCCGAGTCTTCCCTGCAGGAGCCTCTCTCACTCTCTGGAGTCTCACTACAGCATCCTGGGCTTCCCCATTACTGCAGCCACCTTCTATCCTTCAGAGAAAATTGTCTGATTCTCCTGAGATGGAGCTCGCTATGTAGTTAGGGTTGGCTTGCCCTTAGGCTCTCCAGTCCAAGAGCAAACCACCTTATTACACCTGGCTAGAAGTGTCACACATCCCCAAAGGTCATGCCTGGGCCCACAAAGCCATGGCTTTGTTCCCTTATCCCCTGTCCACGCTGTCTGGTTATCCTAGCCTGACACCGGATACAAATGCATCCCAAAGAGAAGGGGTAAGAACCGCTTTAGTGTGCACCCCATACCAAGATGTCCCTTAAATCTTCTGCCTGCCTCCACACTCAGCAGGCAGAATGCTCTCTGCCACTTCAGCTGGCAAAATGCATCTTTGCCCAGTATGGCTCGAGTTTTAAAAGATTTAGGGCTTTAAAAAACTTGTGCTTAATAAGGTATACCATCAAGAAGACATTGCTTTACATTTCTTGAACTATCATATTTTTACAGGAAATCTACTAAAAATTACAGTGACATGGATAAATGCTGCCTTGAAAACATTCACTGATGCCTGGAGCTGCCAATATTGCAAGTCACTCAGACCTACTGATTTCAAGCAAAGAGGAATCAAAAACACAATGGACATTAGCATTCTAAAAAGATGGTGTTTGGCTTTAAAACCAAAACAATATTCTAAAATCAACTTTGCATAGTTTGAATACAATATTCTCTGAAGTAGGCTTTGATTGTATCATCTGGGTGCTAAAATAAATCACTGAAAGATACAAATAATGATGATTTTTTTCTCCTTTGCATAAATGTATCTGGGAGGAAAAAAAACTTAGAAATAAGTTAATGTTGCAATCAGTGTGGAACACTTTCCACTCTAAAATCTCAAAGCCACAGAATCCTCGGCTGGTATAAATTGCCATTGCTCTATAGAAACCATAGCAGCTACTTCAATTTACAACAGTTGAAGATCTGCCCCAAGGAGAGTTACAAACACAACACAACTAACCATATCAGTGTACAAGCCAGTGAAATATAGTCATGAAAGGAGGCTGACAATATAAATAGCACAGGACACTACAGCTTCCCGTTATTGTTAACTGATTTTCCCCCTTCTCGATTTTCAGAACATTGAATAGGATATAAATCCCTAATCCAAGAGATTGACAGAGATCTAGCACCACACAACTGTCTTTAGGTTGTGTCTCGGTGTGAATGAATTTGCAAATGAATTATTCCAATCTTACGGAATTTAAACAAAATTGGGTTGCACTGTATGGGGATCTGATTACAGTTGATCTCTGGGCTGATGTTCACTAGAAAATAACTAACAGGATGTTAAATATGACTTTGTAAACAGGACAGTCAAGAGAAGTCATGCTTAACATCATGTCAGCTGACTGTGTGCAAATATTACTGGAACCACTGGGTTAACTACATTCCCCTAACATGCCGAACCATGACTTGCCCCTGTCTATACTGATTGCAAAATCATATTTAACACTGTGATCTTATCACGACTCCCTAAGGTTGCATCCTGCCATGAGCTTATTTTCTAGCAAATCCTTTGATGATTATGAGGATGAGTGAACCAAAGTGAATGCTTTTTCCAGCCGTTTGTGATCTACAGCTCCATTCCTTTCCTGTCTTGTGAACACCACCATAGCAGAAAGCTAAAGGATAAATACCTCAACTGTTATTGTGCAACCCAAATTTGAATAATATTTGAGCTTTTTACATGTCCACACCATTGTACAGGCAGTCAACCTGCACCAGCCCAAAGAGCATTTTTGTGACCAGGAGGAAAGCTACAGCCTAACAAGGATTTTACTCTAAGAAGAACACAGGCTGCCTAAGAAATGCATTACATGTTTTTTTTTTAAAACAAGTAACTCATTATGAATGAAAGGCAAAAAACTACAGATTAATTACCCAGCCTGCTCTTCCACTGCTCTTAGCAAGATTATGACAGTGACACTTTTAGAAAGGGGACACTGCAGTATAATTGTCTTAAAAGCTCTCTAAAGCTTAGAGAGATTTACCCTGTAAATGCGGTAAATCTGTATCAAACAGACATGCAGAGGGTACCACACAGAGCTCAGGTAGTGTTTATTGTCTGGCTGCCTTCCCTCAGATGCTGTCAGCATGGAACAGTGCTAAAAAAAGGACAGATCATATGATTATATTTATTATATGAATTGTATTTTGAAAGCAAAGCCAGTTTGACTGATTATGTATCTGATTTAACCTTAACATTCAGAGTTCGCATATTTCAGGGCTGTCTTCTATTCAAGTCTGGGAAGGTAAGAATTGCATAAAAATGCTTAACATACTTTCATAGCAGGCAATTTTTCTAAGATTTATAGCACCTTTATAGTTTGTTTATGGATTGATTCATAAAGGAATGGAAATTAACACACACCCCAGTTCCCCGTGGTCAGGTTAGTATTTTGCAATGTCACCAAGTAAGTCAAAAGGATAAACTGGGAGGAAGGGTTAGATAGACAATACAGTGTGCCGCCTTTTTATATTAACTGTATTCGTGACAATTCAGGAATGACTACTACATCCCAGAGTTGTTTTTCAATACTCAGCTTTTGATTGGGGTGATTGGCAGGGAAGAGCCTAACATGTTTTCCCCCAAGCCTCCCTTCCTAGCTGCGTTCCTGGCATTTCCTTTGTGACTAATGCAAGCCTTTTTGTTTTGCTTTACTATGCCATTGCTATTACAAACTGTTCATAATTGCCATGATCTCCCTGAAATCAGTTGTTTCTACAATTAATGACTGATTTCACACAGCATTAACCATCCCAAGCAACAGTTCATTAACAACTGGTACCCAGCCAGTATGAAAGGGCTCAGACTTAATTCAATCAACTTTGTATACAGTGCTAGACAAGGGCTTTTCCTAGGGAAAGCGACAAGTCTTATCAATAGTCTTTGATAGATCCATTTTAAAACTAGAGCAGGGTATACAATTCTTCAAAGGGTCTTTGGGCCAAATTGTCATTCTTATTTGCCTGAGAAAGGCCTTTGAAGTCAGTGGGACTAAGGGCATGTCTACACTACAATTTTAAATTGACTACGTTAGGTCGATTTACAGACACTGCAGTAATTACTCCGGTGGCTGATGTCCACACTACCCTCCTTCTGTCGGTGGTGCGCATCCTCACCAGGAGTGCTTTCACTGACTGAAGAGGGACAATGTTGGGGGCTGAGAGACAGGGTTCTCAGCTCCCCACCAGGAGCCCAGCTGCCCCCAAGGGCTTCTCGCTTCCTCGCTCCCAGCTGGGAGTGTGGGGGAAGCTTCCAGAGTTTCTGGCCTCTGACAGGGAGATTTGCACCCGGAGCCTGATTGGCTTCCATGCTCCCGGCTGAGAACAGAGACTCCAGGGGGCAGCAGGACTCCCAGCAGGGAGCTTTCTTGTCAATTTCACGGCTCAAACTCACAAGACAGCCAACAGCCAATGTAAGGAACGCAGTGTCTGTGTAGACACTGCGTCGCCCTACCTACACCGACACAAGCCCTACACCTCTCATGGAGGTGGAGTTATTATATCTGCGTAGCAAGGCACTTACATTGGAAGGAGCAAGGCTGTAGTGTAGATACTGACATAGTTAGGTTGACATAAGCTACCTTAGGTTGACCTAACTCTGTAGTGCAGACCAAGCCTAATTCATGTGAGTGAGAGGGTCCCAGGTTGGCACTCTAGGGAAAGACTGTAATTTGGGTTACTCACATTGCAGGTCACAGCTGCTACACGGTCTCTATGGCCCTTCCTGTAGAGGAGGGCAGGGAATGAGCAGTCTGGGGTGAGAAACAGATGGAGCCGTGACTCCAGCCACTAGCCAGTGCCGATGATCTCGCACAGAGAACGGAGCAATCTATACCAGGTGTTGGATGGCATAGCTCACTTCTCCCTTGGAGTAAAGGGAAACCAGAGACTGAACTGTGACTCTGAATCCTCACTCAGTTCCTGGTCTGCACCCAGGGGCGGCTCCAGGCACCAGCACGCCAAGCGCGTGCTTGGGGCGGCAAGCCAAGGCGGATGCTCTGCTGGTCGCCGCGAGGGCGGCAGGCAGGCTAACTTCGGCAGCATGCCTGCGGAGGGTCCACTGGTCCCGCAGCTTCGGCAGTGAGGATGATTTTCTTTTGCTATGGCGTATTGCAGCACATCAGCTGTAATAAAGGCTAAGTACATCATGTGATTTACATCATTCTGCAGTGAGAGCTGTGGGCTAAGGGCAAAGCCTTTCTTTGGGTAGGGTATATGTCTCCGTTTTTATTTTAAGGAAGAGTTACTTGGTTTTGGAAAATCAATGCACTGATTAAAATAATACAATGTAACTAATCCTGCCTGCCAGGTAGGGCAACTGAGAAAAGTATGCCAAATGTGTATTTCAGAAGAGTGTGGTCCAGATTAATCAGTTAAGTAATGGTAGATGATTTATACCATGTAACCTCTGCTACTGACTTGGGAAGTGCAGAGAAACTGCATGTCCACACTAGCCTTTCAGTTATTGGCTTGAGTATAGCAGGTCCAAGAGACAGAAAGCAACTAGTGAAAAATGGACTGAAGAGCATCCATTGAGTCAATGACAGAGTTCAATGGTACCCATGGACTGGCAGCAATTTAGCAGTTTCAATATACAAATATAGTATGTTTACACAGCTGATAGATTAATTTTCCTTTCTCCACCTATCAGCATTTATATTTTTACAACAGACATTCGAAGGCTAATATGAAACAGAAGCTGAGCAGCAGAAATGGAAGAAGGAGGAACAAACAAACACTAATTACGAGGATTTTGTTTTTAAAAGAAGTGGAAAAGAAATGCACATTTAGAGCCTTATCCAAAACCCTCTGAAGTCAAAGGAAAAACTCCCATTGACCTCACTGGGGTTTGGATCAGGCTCTTAGGATGCTGTTGAATGCCCAAGGAAATGCTTCAAACTATCTATGACACAATCTCTTGTTGCAAGGAAAGGATTGAGGGTCCTTTTTATGGACCTCTGTGTTATTCTGCCTGCAAATCAAATGTCATCTTCCAAAGTCCGAAGGAGCCTCTCTCAGGCTGTATTGAGTTACTACAGATGGCTCAGTTACCCAGAATAAAAATCACAGTGACAAACTTGTTCACCATGCAGTTCAATATAATCTTCCAAGAGCAAGACTCCACATTGATTAGTCTCTAAGACCCTTGACATCATATGCTGTCCAAACGTAAGCCCTTCCAGTTCCAAGGGAAACCACTTATTAAGTATGTGGTGTGGCTGGAAAGTACACTACCAAATGCCTTTCTTAGCAAGGGGTTGGCTTGTGAATCCACAGACCTGAAAACTAGTTTAATCTGTATCATTCTCTCAGCATAAACAACTCCATATTGTACCTCGCATTCTCCATAGCCAGAGCTTAAGTTTAAATGGTTTTGATTCTGCATTTATATGTACAGTAAAGAAAGGAAAATGCCTTTAAAGTCTAGCAGGAGTTTTTTGTTGTTGTTTTTTGCACCAGCTGCCATGTACATGAAAACAATACTCTTTCACCCTCACCAAGCTTCCTCCATATCCCCAGAATGAAACACAATAATTGATCTGTAAAGAGAGGAAACAAATGACTGAAGGATTTCTGGTTTAAAACCAAAATGCACAGAACTGATTTAATCCCAAAGGGTCTATTGAAGGAAAAAAATGCTATAATCGGTTTATCAGGATTGTCATGTGTGTGTGTCAGAGGGGATGTTTACTTGGTGTGTGGGAGGCTGAGTTAGAGGAAAAGTTTCCCAACTTACGAAATGGAGGCAATCATTCCCACTTCTTGTCAGAGGCCTGAACTAGGAGGTCCAGCTTGCTGGTAGTGCCCAGCAACTCTCAGGATTGGACCTGTGTGATTCCAGGTAGCAACCAATGAGTCAAGTGTCATTCAAACACACAAACCGGTGTTCTGTGGGGTACCTTTGAAGCTCCTCTTGCCAGTACAGTGGCCGTTCAGGATTTACATTGAAGACTGTGGACTTCTTAAAGTCCTTTAAAAAAATCCCAGATTCCAAAAATAACAACACTTCTTAGAAAGTAGCTGTAAAAAGAAACAAAGGAAGGAAAACAGGAGAGTTGTCCCATAAAGAGGGCAGAATACAGTTCGTTTGGGCACCTTGACTGTGAATTTTCACATTTTCAGAAGTTTAGGTTTCATCTAAATTGAACCATAACTCTTCATTTCCTGAGTCTTAACATTTTCCTTCTTCTCTCTTTAACTCTAGAGTTCCCGAAAGGTAATATACACCCCAAACCCAGAGAAGGGCCTTAAACTTCCCATTCACAGATTGTGTGGAATTAGGACTTGAATGTGTGGGATTACAAAACATGTGCAAAGGGAGACTTTTTATTAATTTCAACCATTTATATAACCCCTGTTGCCTGGTGAACCCAGAAGTATAATATCATAAAGCTTTATCCAACTCATCAGGACTATACACCTCGCTTAGCGATTAGAACGCTCATTGAAGTTTCATATTCCTTTCTCTGCAAATAGAGGGCAGATGACCTCATTAAGAATGCAAATGACCTCTAGATGAATGTGCTGCACTGTGCTGCTGCATGCTGAAAAGGACGACGCAAACACAGTTAGATTTCTGTTTCCGTCCCAATCTTTAAATGTTGGCTACTGTCGCTATAAATATTTATAGTGGAGGCAAGAAGTGTGGCTTTAATAGAATGGAGGGGAGGAGGCAGTGAGAAACTCTTACTTTCCAACTTTTGTTTTACTTTAATCCCTTGTTGCCAGGAGTGAAGAATTTTGATACAATATGTGATCACTAACAGCAGGGACTGTGGATTTACCAGTGCCCTGGGCCCCAAAGCACAGGGTTAGATGTCAGAAGCACAGAATGGAGCTGTCCTTAGTGAATCTGAATTAAGTTCTTTCTCTCTTAGCAAAGCCAGAAAAACATTTCCCACCACCAAAAGCAGTAAATTGAGAAGCAGCATGTTGTATTTCAGGGCAAGACAGTGAATAACCAATGTTGCCGTCATTGCTGGGTCTGCAGCACCATTTCTGAACAGCACCATCCACAACTGGGTGCAATATACACTCCAGCTTCATTACACAGATACTTCCTACAATGGTCTCATCATGCATTGCAAAATACATTACCATCTGGACTTACCCGGAGTGCACCAACAGTCTTATAAATTATATTAATAAATAAGAATGGGCCAAACCCTGCTCACACAAATAATCCCATTAACTTCAATGGGATTACTTGTGTGAGCAAGGCTAGCAAGTGTTGGCCAAGCAACACTAACAATAAACAAAAAGTATTATTATAATTATGCCTTGTGCTTCCATAACACCTTTCATCAAATGATCTCAAACCTCTTCAGAGACACCAGTGAAAAAGTTATTATTAATTAATGCATTTCTAAACAGAGAGCCAGATCTTGGCACCCTTCTGCATGCTTTGATTGGTTATGGCAGCACAAAAGAATGGAAAACCAATTGAACCAGACAGCTGGGGATTCTCCCAGCACAGGGAATCTCCTAGTAAGACAGGCAAGTGTTATTAGCCCCATTTTACAGTTTGATAAACTGAGGCACAGAAAGTTAAATGACTGTCCAAATTAACACCACACACCTGAGACCAAAGCCCAGAAGTTCTGACATTTTATCCCTCTGTTCTGGCCACTATTCACCTCACAAGACCATTTTAGAACTCGAGTGGGCTTAACTCCAAAAAAGACAGTGTTACATTATGATGAGGGTATAGCGGTGTGAACAATAAACAAGGATTCTGTTGGTTTAAAGCTAGTTGAGAAAATAGAAGTTAGGGTGAAGATGTCATCTCTTCCCTACTGAGTCAGTGGATACTGACAGGTCTAAAAACTCAAGTGGCCATTAGCGATTTCTTCATGAGAGATGGGCCCAAACTGCCAAGTTCAGAAACACTGGAGATCTACATCCAAAATTCCCTATAGCCCTCTGCATGGATTTTCACATCTGGCAATTTGGTCAGGCCCATCATTGGACGAGGTGCCAGTCATGAAGGGCTTGGTCCAAAGTCCTTTGAAGTCAATAGAAATGATCCCATTCTGTGGGCTTTGAAGCAGACGCTGAGTCTGTCTGCAACTGTATCTGAATTTCTGTAATGTTCAGATTTGGAGTATAGGATCAGTCCCATATCTAGTCATATCTTTCTGTTTCTGAGGGCGTGAAGGCATCATCTCATGCTTGTGTTTGTGGTACTCTTGTGCAATCACAAATACAAGACCAAACAGTGTGTGGCTGTGAAGGATGGCAAGAGAGCCTAAAACTCCTTACACCTCTGCGCCAGGTACCCACATTACAGGTAGCAATGCCAGAGAGGAAGTCCCTTATCCAAAGCCAAATTATGTCAACTGGAGTCTTTCTGTTGGAGTCTTCAGGAGCACCGGATCAGGGCCTAAATGCAGAATTTATACAAGAAAATTTCCAATGTGCAAAACACCAAAGTTGCTCCATACCTTGGCCATCTTGATACATGCAACTGCATGCATTCAGCTTGGAAAAGCTGGGACACCAAGTTGGAAAAATTTGCTGTTGTGTCCTTCAGTGTCTAACAAACAACTGAGCCTGGCACCTTAAAAGGCAGGAAGCAATCCCAGTGACCTCCAGGTGTCAGGTTTAACAGCATTGTAAAGACTGATGATGAATAAAGTACAGAGTATGTTCCTGCAAATGCTTAATCACATTAGTAATTCCCACTCTCGCAAGTAACTCCTTTGAGTAGCATATGGGTTTCCAGGATTGGGTCCATGGTTAGCAATTGCAGTAGTTGCGAGTGTCTTTAATTCCTCAGGGTGTGAGGGTATTACACTTTTGTAAATGCTGCATGTTACAGTTCTAGGACATTTAGCAAAGGAAAATCACATAGCAAATGCCAATCCTTGCTCAAAGAGACTAGGGCTTTGCACTGGAGATCTTCACGGAGTTCAGGGAGACACTAGAAATCCTCCCCCTCCCCCCCCACTCACAGGGAGCAGTAGTTGAGCCACAGAGCTGCAGAGGCATCCAAGGTCCCTGCACTCCCTGGTAGGGGGGCTGTGTTTCCCTCTAACTTGGCTCTGCAGAAATCCAAACAGAGGCAAAAATGGCAGTGTTGGGCTGAACCTGGATAGCTAGGTATTTCAAGTTGCTGTCTTTCCTTGAGCTCTTCTGATGCTTGACTCTGGAGCCCACAGTAACCCAAGAGCTGCCATTCTCATGGTTCTTCTGCCATTCAAGAACTGAAATCCCACGAGAAGTCCAGACCTCTGCCTTCTTCCAGGTGACAATGTAGCATTATGCCTAATTATCAGCTAACATCCTTTTTCAGGATTCAGTTCAAAATTACCCACACGGTTTATATCATACAAATAACTATTCACCCTCTCCTCATGATTGCTACAACCTCATGGACCACGGCTCCACTTGTTCCCTTTCTTTACCTAGCACAGCAATCTTTAAATCCTTTCATATGAACCTCGCTAGTGCTGGTGCGAGATTTTTCTTGGAGCAGCCTTCCTGGAGTTCTCTATCTTATTGACTATCCTCCATCTCGCTCCTTGCCCAAACTTCCCTCTGCAATATTTATAATTTGAACTTTATGATGGTGTTAACTTTACAGGAATAAAATTTATTCTCTGCAGAGTATCCACATAAGGACTATGCACCACTTCATCTTAAGTGGGCTTTAAGTAATGTGCAGGTCTTGTGCGTGCCTGCTGTACCATGTGCATTTCACCCTAGAGTATTTGGTGCTACAGTTTGCAGGATAGATGAATAACAGAGCACTGGTCTGAAAGAGCCGGTGTGCCCAGCACATGTATCACAGGGTTACAGCCCTTTAAAATGGGGGTTGCTGGGAACTGTAGCATACAAACAAAATGGAATGATATAGAAAGGCTTTAGAGACACCTTTCTGTTTCTGAATTGAAGATGTCTTAAATACAAGATATTGTTGTGAATGCATCACTATAAATGCCCTAGATTCTCCATCGTATCAAAATATATCCTTTGAGATCATTCAAGTCCGATCACTTCCTGCACTCAGCCTTGCATGTCTCACATGTAAACAGAGAGATTTTTAATTTAAAACTCAACTCCTAACATCCAGGCTATGGCCTGAAACATCATTAATAAGTGATGATTGACTTTATCAGCCTGTAACCATCTTTGCTTCACTTGTGATGTTTAACTAGTGCCACAGTCAATTTTCTAGCAAAAATGACGGCTACAGGGCATGTTGCCGCTTCCTTTCACAGCCACCCCTATCTCACAGATAAATACACATCCCCTTTACAAAAATAAGCAACTTTCTTTTCAATATAATTTTAACAAAATGCATATTTTAAAGTGATGTTGTCATTATGGTTTTTAGCATAGGAAGAGTTGGCTAATCCCTCCCCCACCCAAGATTCCTTACTTATTTAGACAGCTCAGCCTGTTTGGTACTATAACAATTTATTTGAATGGCATACACCAGGACAAAAAAGGAACATCTTTAGTAATACTGCTGCATCAGTTATCTAGTGCTTGTAAACGTGCCTTCCCGACCTCTTGACAACAAGGGAAATCAGACATTTCCACAGTCGTGGAAGAACTTATACAATTCTGTTTTATGTAGAACTCCATTTCAGGCCCCAAGGAACTGCTTTTTCATTTTACTGTTGCCCTTTTCGCTTCACCCTGACCTGCAGCTGTATTCCCCAGCCGCTCAGCCTTTATCTTCGTGTACAGAGGGCAGAAGCTTGCTCCTCCATACTCCATTCAGAAGGGGTATTCCTGCAGAATGAATACTCTACTGCTGCTACAACTTGACAGCAATATCTCCCTGAAACATTATTACTGAACACTCATTACATGTTAAAATGTATTAAATGAGGTGCTACGTGCAGAGAAGAGAGAATTAATAAAGGTCAATAATTAAATTTAAATAAAACTCGTGGCCTTCAGCTTACCAACTCTGTCTTCAGAAGAGGCAAAACCTGCAAAGGGAAGACATATTGTTAGGCTTTTTAAAAACTTCTGAATGTGAAAACTATGTAAAGCTGCCAGGGCAATCACATATCACATGCTACTTATGGTGTGTCAAAGATAAAATTCAGCCCCGACAACTTAGTGACAATAGAAACACATCAAACAAATGGCCTAGTGAATTTCCGTACATAAAAT
Source organism: Mauremys reevesii (assembly GCF_016161935.1). Taxonomy (NCBI): domain Eukaryota; kingdom Metazoa; phylum Chordata; order Testudines; family Geoemydidae; genus Mauremys; species Mauremys reevesii. The sequence goes on from NC_052638.1 coordinate 33,302,011, forward strand.
GTTTTAAAAACAAAAGATTTTAAAACAGGGCTTGGAAAATCTACTTCCCAACCGTGAGTAACTTTCTGTGGCAAGTTACCAGTCTCTCTATCCATCCCTCCTTCCTGCATTTATGCATGTGGCCACGGGGAAGAGGGTGTTGTCTAAGTCAGCAGAAAAAGCTTTTTCATTTAAAAAAGGTATTAAGTTTGTAGCTGGGTGACATTTATCAGACACCTACTAGTTAGAGGTTGGTAAACATAATGGAATTCCCCTAAATAAGTGCAAGATCAGCACCCAGTATGAATCCTAGCATCCTCCTCCATCCCAGTAGAGAGCTGAGTGTTACAATTACAGGCAAGTCTTTGCCACTGATTCTTCCTGCTGCTGGAATATCACACAGAGCTCCCATAGCTGTTCCAGGCACTGCACTAGCCTGATCCAAAGCCCAGTGAAATCAACTGGAGCCTTTTCACTGATTTCAATGGGCTTTGGATCAGGTCTGCAAACAGGAGCCCCTGTAAAATTCAGCCCATCATGGACTGATTCCACATTCAATGTCTGAATCTCCATAGGCCTCTGCCCTGTTCACATCTGCACTCGTCTAAGTCTGATTCTTCCAGTCCTGACTCATGTACAACACAGCAGGCACCGCAATCAGTTTGTAAATGTATGGGGGAAGCATCATGACCCAACAATGTAAGACATTCTTTTTAAACAGATAGGATTCTAAATACCAATAGATTGTTAAAAGGGCACTTACCAAGGTTTATTAAGTACATAGAATATAAATCCATTTGGCACGTAATTAATTCAAAATTACTTGAGCACTAAATGTGTAATTAAATCTGCATGGAATGTTTAGGCCTTTAGTTGGCATTTACAAAGGAAGCTACAAGAAGTTTATTAGCTAGCAATTTATTGCTAAAATACTGGCAATTCATGAGTATGTTGATTGAAATCTAACTTGCTATCGCTATATTGTTATAGGCCAATTAACGGCCTAAACAACCATTTCAAGTAAATTAAGAAACAATAGAAGTTTATGTATTAATAAGAATGTTATTAGCCAGAGCAGCTAGGTTTCGCTCTCTATTCAATCTCATCAAGTGCTTTTTTCCCCAGATGTAGAGCACTCAAAGTACAAGAAGTACCTTTTCAAATTTGCTTAAATATTTAACCGACGTTTTTAAAACCTAAGGTGGTACTAGGGACCTGTCAGCAAAACTGTAGCACTGTTGTTGGATTAATATTGCACTGCACACTGTGTGCTGCTTTTAGTAAAATACACTTTTCCAGAGACTCTTTCCTATCAAAAGCATAATATCAGCAGTGCTCCGCATGGACATGGAGACATGATGTACCAAAACTGAGTCTTGGCATTGCTGTTTTCTTTGTCTGGAAAAATCTGCCCTCCATCCCCACAAACCCTCAAATTCATTCTCTTCCTGGTCATAGAAAAGGCAGTTACCTCCTCCATCCTTGCAAAGTCACATTACCTTTTCCAATATCACACACACTCACAGGCCTGTAACTTATTCTGGTCTTAATCTATTGGTGCTAAAGTACTCTTCGCTGTGGTCTCCTCCAATATACACAAGTTAACAAATAATGGCCTCGTGTTCTGTCCAAATATAAGCAGAGATATGCTCTGAAGCCTGGCAATGGCAGTGCAATGAACACCGCATGACTTTCTTGCTTTTTGTTTCTTTAAGAATCATACCAATGCAATACAACAGTGCCCATACTGAAACTCCAGATTCCAAATCTCCTAAACTTTGCAGACGTTTGGATCCAGGTTTAAACTTCTTGGCTTGAGACTATCTTTACAGTGAACTAAACACTGAATCTGAGCACCCACAAACTTTGGGGAAATATATACTCAAGTGAGAATTTGGATACATGTCCCACAGTTTGGCCTTATCTCATACACATGTGACTGGCAGGGTCTCCACTTCCATGACTCTTCTTTCATCTCTGTGAAGCATAATCTCCTACATATTCTCAACAGGCAACACTTTCCAACATCTGCTGAACATATTTTGCTCCTACTCATGGCCTCCACCCTGTCATTCCTAATAACCAGCCCATTGTTGTTGCTCACTTTGGTTACCAACTTGGGCCATATATGCCACTACTTTTATGGTATTTGGTCAACAAACCTATCTATCTGTTGCCTGGCCTCACATGGCCACTGGCCACTCAGAGTTCCTCCCAGATCTCATGTATATAGACCATCTTGAACAGAGATCATTCAGATGATCCAGAGCAAGTTGTCTTCTTGTACCAAATCTAGACAGGATGATCTTTTCTACCTCTAACATTGTGTTTCTCATTCTTTTGCACATATTTACCACCCGTGTGCATTACTGTGCTATAAAGGACAATTGGATTTTGCAATAATAGCAGCAGATTAGAAGGAACCATGGAAGGACACACACACACACAGAGATGTTATAGGGTTAATCTTTTGATGCTGAGAGTCAGGATTTGCTTAGAAGGATACGAATAAGGAAATGTGAAAATGGCATTTGTTGAGAAAAGGGGGAAAATAATTCAAACTAATAAAGTGATTAAATTAAAAAGGGAAACAAGCAGAAGAATTAAAGACACTAAATATGAACCGGGCTTTTCTTTGTTACTCTTTTTTTGGGCCTCAGAGCACTGACTCTCACACATTGCTGCTTATCACAACAATACAAAGGGGTCGAATCTCTTCACTCAGCCCATCATTCTAGTGCATTTTTATGACCCATTTTTCCTCCTTTCCCTCCATCATTGATTACATCCACCCACTTCCAGCCAGTTCACTGGTTCGGTATGCAACAACTCTTCTGAGGTCACCTTTAGCCTGGCACCTGGATCAGACAGAAGGTACAGGAGTGGCTGGAGAGCATTGTAGCTTGCATGCTGACCCAGAGCTGCATCATCCCTGCAATGCCCCTACCATCCTGTGATAGAAAATGCTACCAAAACAAAAAAAGTGCGTAAGAAATAATTGTTTTGCTGGCTCACATTATACTAAACCCAAACTGTCTGTCTTTAAACACCAGCATACAAGTCATTCAAAGGCCAGTAACAGACTGTTCCACTTGGTAAATTACACTTCAGAATGAGTTACAGTATCTCTTTTTGATTGCTTTCTGTGAAAACAGGTCAGGCTCTGATCGGACCACCAATAATCTGCAAAGGGATATGCTACTAAACAGTATTTAAAACTTAACAGGGGGTACAGCTAGACATGGAGGCTTTGTCCAAATATAGCAGTCAAACAGGAACTACTTACTATAAATATGCATTTTCCAAAAAGCAAATCTAAGAATAAAACCCAAGAAACACACCGCAAATAGAAATTAAAAGAACTTATAAATATAGATACTTTTATTAATGTTTCCTTCTGTGCCTAGAAGTTCTCTCTCTTTTCTTTCTTTCTTCCCCTTAGTGTTGTATCTTCTGTCTCAATCGGGGAGTTAAGGACATGTACAGTCTATTTAACCTGGAGGGTGTAACAACCTTTAGCCTTTTATTTGTGAAGAGCCTGATTCAAATGTATCTTAGGTCACAGGGGAAATAACTTTGTGGGGGTCTTTTCTTAGTTCACAGAAGCTGTTTAATGACATTAGAAAACACCGCACAATGTAACACAATGGAGCCCAGTTTAAAATCCTTGCTCAGGAGATGCTCAATACTGGAATACAATAGGACACTGCAGATCAGTCCTGGAATGCATTGTTAGAACTCAGCACTTGCCCACACTACAACTGGTTTGCAATTCTGGGTTTAAACCTGCTTTCACTGAAGGCCCGGGGAATTTTCAGTTGACTACTATGAGGGCATCATTAGCCCGTCTGATAGCGTTCAGTCTATTTGTTTAATAGTCTCATATTTTTAAACAATAAAATAAATGTAATCAGGCCAAGCTAAACAAAAAACTCTGATATAGTAGGATAGAGCCATTTTTTAAAAATTTTTATTCACGTCTAGGGCTCTACAATGGTGCTCAAAATGAAAGAAAAAGAAATCACAATGCTTTCCTATATGGTAGCAAATTGAAAGTCCCTTTTAAATACCATCTTGCCTGCTTATGTTCAGTCTTTTCTGTAATATAATGCAGATGTATTGGATGATGAGAGAGATGTTTAGTTTGGGGCTGCTACTGATTTTTTTTTTTTTAAATCGGATCCATGCCAAACATCAACAAGCTGCATGCCTGAACGACTAATCTCTTCTGAGCTTTTGTTTTACATATTAATGCTGCTAATTTACATGTTATTTTCATTGGATCCTGACCTGGTCTTCTCAGCTTCCACCTGTTCCTAAGCCATGGGACAGTTGGATATAAATTTCATTTGTCACTGGCTCCGACTGATTGAGCAGTGAAAAAAAAGTTGACAGGTTTGTTCCATGTAGGCATGTAACCAGAATAGATACAGAAGTGGGGCTTATATACGTACATATATTAATGAACAACAATACCAGAGCAAGATTTACTGTGGCGTATCATCAAGCCCTGAGTTATGATGAGGACTGTGTCAGTTGAGTTATTTTCAATGTTCTTTTGTTTAGGGTTGATTAGGAGTATGACCTGAAGAGAACAGCTGATAAACACAGGGACAGTGGCTGTGTGGAATCTTCATCACCGCTTCTTCTTAAAATATACAGGATTGAAATGGCTCTGATCACTCTGTAGTCAGGTCACCAAAGGAATCCAAAATCTAAAGGAAAGCCAGCCCTTGTTTTTCATAAAGATAGCAAAAATCTAACAAGAAAAGCTTTTAAAAAATATATATATAGTACATTTGAAGAAAAAAATGAAAAAATATGTGTCTCAATAATTATAACCCTTAGCATTTATGCAGAGTTTTTGTCTTTACAAAGCAAACATTAACCAATTACCCAAAGCTAAAACACAAGCTTTAGGGTCATATCCTATGCTAAGCTACTGCAGTGTAAATCTGAACTAACTCCAGAGACTCACATAGGGTTACTGTGGATTTACAGCTGCATACCTGATAGTGGAGTTTGGCCAGTTGATTCAGTGCAACAAATGCACAAAACCTGTGTGTGTGTGTGTGTGATGTACATGCAGTGTATCATTAGAGTTTGCCACATATGTTTCTTCTTGGGGTCATCATATACCAAGACAATTTTTCCACTGCTGCTGTATTACTGCATTTAGCAGTGAGTAATGCTTTTAGAATTTGTTCATTTCCACAAAAAGGCTTTTTAAATAAACACCGATGGTTTCACCATATCCATTGCATCATCCCTGGCCCCTTCAGCAGATCTTTGGAGCAGCATGCATTTTCTTTTAAGCTCAGTTTAGCAGGTCCAGGAAAAAAAAAAAAAAGACTCTCAGAAAAACAGCTTACTGAACTTCCAAGTTATCTGGTTCAAAAACAAACATGCTTCTATCGCTTTAAATCTGCTTCCTCATAACCACAAACATGTATGTTTTTCATAAAGCTCTGGAAATTGTACTGGACCCAAGGGAAGGAACCAAGTGGAAACCCTGATACCTTGAGACTAGAACTCTACTAGTCCTGAGGTACAATGTGCTGTTTGTAACAATTATAATAATACACCTGTACTACCATTGTCAATGTGGAGTAGCCACATGGGGTCTCATTAGTATTGTGTTAGGACTGCATGGGGAAATGGATAATGGCCCATAATGAAAAATGCCAAATTTTCTATATAATAAAAATGAACTTGATTAATGAAAATCACTTTCAGGGAAAGAGTTACAGCGTTGTTAGAAATAAAAAATGATGTATTAATCCGGCACTCTTACAGATGGTCCCAACCTCCTGACAACTGCTATTCATTTGAGATGCTATTAGCATGCATAATTATGCTAATTAAGTTGTAATTAAGCACCAATTCTTCAGAGGGCTTTTTTTGTCTATCATTTAATACAACTCAGCTTCAAAGAGTGCTTAAAGCTTTACACAGTGTTTCATGCAAAAGGGGTTCCCAAGTTTCTTAGTAAAGATTAGATTTAGCAGCTGAGGCATGGAATAGGGCCTGTAATCTTTGTTTTGGTTAAAAGGAAACCAGTAAATACAAGCAGGGTCTGCCAATTGTTGATAAAATAATTAATACTTTCCACTAAAATAGCACAGTTCATACTGGGACAATTACTGAAAGGAGAAAAATGGTATAATTATCAATGGAGCCAATGCCAGTGGCCTATTAAGCCAGCCACCCCTTAATTTGAAAAGGAGAATTTACTGAGAAGTAGATTCTAGTAAACAATAATAATCAGCCAGATTCTGTTACTCTTAATCATGTTGAATAGCACCTAACTCCAGGAGTCAGCCCATTCACTTCAATCAAACTGCTCATGGAGAAGGGGCTACAAAGGTTTTTGAACGGATATAGTAAAACCACTGCCAATGCCTACAGGGTGACCAGACAGCAACCGTGAAAAATCAGAACAGACGGTGTGGGGTAATAGGAGCCTATATAAGAAAAAGACCCCAAAATCGGGACCATCCCTATAAAATCAGGACATCTGGTCACCCTAAATGCCTATGTGAACATCCCTATTTCAGTTTAACTTAAACCTGTTCCCAACTGATTAAAGTAAAGCCATTTTAACAGGTTTGGGGTTTGCACTGGTTTCACTATCCAGTTTAAATTCACAGTTTAGGTTATACTAATGCAACTTTCCTGTCTGGACAAGGTCTCAGTGTTGGGAAGGATGTCAGAATCAGACATAACACTAATAATCCTCATTTGACATTTCCTTTCTCACCTTTTTGACTAGAACATTCACTAAAACTAAAGGAAATCTCTCATAAAAACAAGCAGAAGCCAAACAAAACCTTGGTTTGCAACTGCTGGCATTTCATTTCACTCCCAGGCTCTCTTGGAGCTATGCTGAGGTGCCCTCTGAAAGCTGTATTATTAGAATTTCCCTCTTCTCTTCTTTTGGGGAAAATTCTGCAGTTCCTATTTGGGCAGAACACTACAGTCACACTAAGCCAAGGGGAGATTATATTTCTAACCAATTCAGCTGATTGCTTGTCTTGTGAGCAAAGCTAAAATGGCAAACAGCTTTTTTTTAAAAAAAGAAGCTAAGAGCCTGATAAAAAATTAAACTCTGTACTGTACATGCAAGTTGACACTACAGATATCCAAACTTGGCCAATTTCCTGGGACCTGAACATTTGGCTCAAATCCCTCTGTAAGCAGCCTAGAGACCCGAAGAATTTTGCTTTATTTGAGATGTTTTTACTATCACCCCCAACCCAAATATAAAATATATTGCCAATAAAACAGATCAACAAGGTGTGATTTTCAGGTTAAACATGAAGTGATATATATAAAATCAAGAACATGTACAGTACAATCAAAAGTCCCCACACTTATCATTTCAGATAACCCTTCTGGGCCATTTCCTTAACAGCAACCAGTTGTGTTTCTCTGGAGATATTATATTGCTGACAACTTGGCTGCCTTTTAAAAAAAAATTAGTTATTTGTTCTATCATCTGCTGCCATTTCAGATTGGACTTTAGCTTTTCTGTTAATTCAGTTCTCAAACGCTGGAGCGTTCATTTGGCTCAGATTTTGATGAAACCTGCAAAAGCAGAAAAACCTGTTTGCCTTCTGCCAGGATGCTTTTAACCTTCAAGGTTTTGAGGAATAAATTGTCAAATTGGAGGCAGTGTTTTAGCTTTTCCCTTGCAATAAAAATGAAAGTTAAAAGTCAGCTGGAGTGTTTTGAAACACTATTGAAAACCCCACTGTAGCAAGGTGGCGTGGCCTCCCTCTGACACAGACAGGGAGGAACCACTCCAAGACACTATACCTGCACAGACAGATGCCCGGGAAGAACTAAAAATCCCTTGAAAAGTATGGCCCATGCAATTACGTAGCTTTTATAGCAGTACTACAAAGCGTAATCAGGTCAGTTTGCATACACAGTGGCTACAACTATGGAAGCAATGATGGAAAATACATGCCCATTGCAATCATGAGCATTTTGCCTGTGAATTTGCACATGCAGGGATCTGAAAATCTGGCCGTGTGTGCTTTAACTTTATCCTAAAATTAATACAGAAGAAAAATGTGAAGACTGGACTGCCTAACCCCAGTCATTCAGCTGTCTGCTAATGAAAACCCCTGGTTAAACAAAAATCACTCATGTGACATATTCCTGACAGCAGAGTGCAGCATGCATTGCTCTCATGTTCATCCACAACCCATTTCCCTAGATTTGCATTAAGCACTTGCCATGAGTTCAGCTGCTTGCATGTCAGTGCAATCTAAACAGGTGCAGGGGATGCAAGGATTTCCCATACTCCAATGTTTCTTTTTACTAAGCTGACCTTTTCACACAGCATCATCAGAAGCCACTATAGCTTGTCAAGAATTTAGTAGCAAAGGTCACAATCCTGCAAAGTACTGGGTGCCTCCTGAGAGACGCTAAGTGCCCTTGGCTCCTACTGAAGTCAGTAGGAGTCCATGGAGCCCAGGAGTCCGCAGGATCAGGTGCCGTCAAATCTGTGTGATGATCCCAAAATGTGCCCAGCTGATTTTCACCCTTCAGGACTCTTACTGATAGTGGGTAGAATTTTCAAAAGTGCCTAAGTGACTTAAAAGCATAAGTCCAAAATAGCTCAAAGTTGATGACCTTCAGGGCATTCTGCAATAGACATCTGCTGATAGGGTTTTTGGAGAGGGCTGAGAGTATTGCTTCCCGCAACAATGAAGGGGTGCTGCTGAGTTTCTATAGGTACCTGCCTAACTGAGGTCCTGCTGAAATGATTACTTGAACGCTGCTGGGATTTCATTGTATATATGGTATTTTTAAGGATTTGTTAGGGCCACCTAGGGCCTTGGACATTGTTTTAAATCTAAACTAATTCATTCCCACTAAAAGCCAAAGGGATTTGTGCTCTGAGGTCACTGAGTCACTTTTGAAAATCCCTCCCAGACAAGGTATCTCATCTAATCTGATCTAACCAGCACCCCATCGCCACAGCGCTTTTTCATTCTAATACATCTCCTAGAACTGAAAGGCAATTAAACAACCTGAGGATGGGAAAGGAAAATACCCCCCCTGCTCTTTGCTCCCATCTAGGCTATTGTCATGTGTTTGGTCTTTTTGACTTGGTTATTATGTCATTTCATTCTTTTCCCTGAGGCTCTGTTTCTTATATGTGTTCTTAATCATTGTTCCCATTGTTGATATTATGACCTCATGTGTGGGAGGGTTGGGGGGGGGGGGGAAATAGCATACTTATTTCCATAAAGCAATCAAAAGTTTTCTAGATTTTTTTGTAAATACCCTCTTTCTCATTCCAGAGCAATGTCATGGACTCTGAGTTAGGCCTAGGGCCTACCACCATTACTTGGTTCACTATGGGATCTCAGCAACCATGGCTACTGTATTTGCTGGAGATATCGAGAGAGAGAGAGGTGGGGGTTCACTCACTTGATCATCCCATTCATTTAGGGTGAAATTCACCACACTACACGCAGAGCCCAAGTAAACGGGCAGTGAGCCAGATCCTTGGCTGGTGTAAATCAGTGTAACAGAACTGAATTCAGTGAAGCTATGTTGATTTACATAGAATATCAGGGTTGGAAGGGACCTCAGGAGGTCATCTAGTCCAACCCCCTGCTCAAAGCAGGACTAATTCCCAACTAAATCATCCCAGCCAGGGCTTTGTCAAGCCTGACCTTAAAAACCTCTAAGGAAGGAGATTCCACCACCTCTCTAGGTAACCCATTCCAGTGTTTCACCACTTTCTGAGTGAAAAAGTTTTCCTAATATCCAACCTAAACCTCCCCCACTGCAACTTGAGACCATTACTCCTTGTTCTGTCATCAGGTACCACTGAGAACAGTCTAGATCCATCCTCTTTGGAATCCCCTTCCAGGTAATTGAAAGCAGCTATCAAATCCCCCATCATTCTTCTCTTCTGCAGACTAAACAATCCCAGTTCCCTTAGCCTCTCATCCTAAGTCATGTGCTCCAGCCCCCTAATCATTTTTGTTGCCTCCGCTGGACTCTTTCCGATTTTTCCACATCCTTCTTGTAGTGTGGGGCCAAAACTGGACACAGTACTCCAGATGAGGCCTCACCAATGTCGAATAGAGGGGAATGATCACATCCCTCGATCTGCTGGCAATGCCCCTACTTATACAGCCCAAAATGCCATTAGCCTTTTTGGCAAAAATGGCACACTGTTGACTCATATCCAGCTTCTGTAACCCCTAGGTCCTTTTCTGCAGAACTGCTTCCTAGCCATTCGGTCCCTAGTCTGTAACAGTGAATGGGATTCTTCCGTCCTAAGTGCAGGACTCTGCACTTGTCCTTGTTGAACCTCATCAGGTTTCTTTTGGCCCAGTCCTCTAATTTGTCTAGGTCACTCTGGACCCTATCCCTACCCTCCAGCGTATCTACCACTCCTCCAAGTTTAGTGTCATCTGCAAACTTGCTGAGAGTGCAGTCCACGCCATCCTCCAGATCATTAATGAAGATATTGAACAAAACCGGCCCCAGGACTGACCCTTGGGGCACTCCACTTGAAACCGGCTGCCAACTAGACATGGAGCCGTTGATCCCGATGATCTAGCCAGCTTTCTATCCACCTTATAGTCCAATCGTCCAGCCCATACTTCTTTAACTTGCTGGCAAGAATACTGTGGGAGACCGTAACAAAAGCTTTGCTATATCAACAGAGGCTTTGGCCCTTTGTAGACAGAAAGAAGAGGACAATATGCAAGGTGCACTGAGCACTATGGCCCTGACCCTGCAAAGAAAGCACTTAAGCACATGCTTAATTTAAAGCACATATCTGGCCCCAGTAAATTAAAGCATGTGCTTAACTGGGGCCAAAGCACTCAGCTCCTTGGAGGATCAAACTCTAATGAAGAGCTGAAGTGGAATACACATCTAGTTCTCAAACTGAAGGCAGATAAGAGGCTGCCACAGAGCTATTATTTTAGTGGAGGGGCTGGAATAACAGCAGTGCTGCCCCTCTGTGCTCCCCATGCCAGGATTGCTGGCCAGTGATTCTGAGTAAGCAAGGATGCAGTGACACCTTTCCTGGCCCGCTCCCAGCCTCTACCAAATACTCATCTCCACAGTGGTATATTTGGAGCTGGCATGGAGCTCCCATGCACAGAGGCTAATCAGTACTCTTTGTCTCCCTGCTCCTCTGGGAGGCACTGTGTGTATGTGTGTAGCCATAAATGCCCAGGAGAAAGCTCACCAATGTGCCACACTGATTTAAGTGTGCCCCTGCACAATGTGGAGACTGTGCTGGGGTGAAAAGGGCCATGCCTGGGGCATGGTGGAACAGTGCAGAGTTTACACATATCCTCCCCCTGGTTTAGGGTCCATTAAGGACTCTGCACCAGTGGTGCAGCTTAGAGCAGCCTGGTGGTTGCTCCAAGTTACACTGGTACCAGCTCTAAGAATCAGGGAGCCATAACTCCTTCTGATGCCACCCCATCCCCTTCATGGCACCCTGGAGAGCTCTGGCACCAGTGAGAATCTAGCCCTTACTTTCTAGGTGATGTGACTGAAGTAAATAAGATACCTTTGTTTCATGTTCCACAAGACAATTCTGATTTTCCTGATTCTTGATACTTTAAATACGAGCAATTAATACTTTTTGTTGGAAAAACTTGACTTAGTCGCCTACATCTCATTTTCAAAAGTGACTTAGGCATTTAGCACCAGATTTATCAGAGTTATTTAATTGTCTAAAGATGCAGATGGGCACCTAGTATGCATTTTAGGGGCCTGAATGCCTTTGTTAGGAGCTTAAGGCCAACTGACTTTCAATGAGACTTAACCTAAGTAACTTAGGTGATTTTGAAATGTTTGTCCTAAGGGCCTAAGTCAGTTTTGAAAATGGGAATTAGGTGTTTTTGAAAATGTTGTAATTTATTATCCCCCTCCCACACACACATTTGATTACATGACCTTCTATAGGAGTCAGTCAGCTCCTTAAATGGCTCCTTACTGAATCTTCACAGTTGACCTAGAAAACATATAAATGTTGTATGAGGTCCTTTCCACCTTGCAGTGGGTCTTTTTCATCTCTAACCGCTATGATTGTGTAAATGTACTATAGGGAACAACTTTTCATTGGCAGGGAGATACTGGATTATTTAACAGTTTTTTTCCATCTGAAACCACTGTTGATTCTAAATTACCTAGTTGTAAGGCATGTAAGCCATCTAAAGCCTTGTGTCACCTATGGAAGAATGATTTGCAATGTGAATGAAATCTCTTTGAATGGAACATAATATGAAAGAGACTGTCTGAATCCTTTACTCAGAATATTCAGACCTCATTTTGTGTGTTACATCAAGTCAGTTGGAAACTTTCAAAATTGCATATAACTGGTTTGGAGCTAAAAAATGTGTGTTGCTCTTTCAATACTAATTTTATTAAAGAAGTCACATTTTTTGAATGTCAACATAAAAAAGAAAAACAAATCTATTTACTTGCTGAAGCATTTTGTCTCCCAGCTCCGACTAGGAACTCTAGACATTTGCTTTAAAAAAAAAATTTTTTTTTGCATAAGTTTAAGCCCCTTTCCCCAGGTTTTCATACAGACTGAAATTCAGGGGCAATGTTAATATGTGTAATTCAAACCTGAGAGACAAAGTGAATGAGGTAATATATCTTTTCTTGGACCAATTTCTGTTGGTGAAAGAGACAAACTTTTGAGCTACACAGAGCTCCTCTTCAGGTCATGTTGAGCTTGAAAGTTTGTCTCTCTCACCAACAGAAGCTGGTCCAGCAAAAGATATTACCTCACCCACCTTGTCTCTTTAATATTCTGGGACCAACACAGCTACAACAACACTGATTCAAGTCTCGACAGAAATACAGATGGACTCTTATTACTAGTCTGTTCTTTTGATTTTATTCGTTGGGTCTTACCCCACTATATACTTCCCCTAACAAGAAGAGAGAATCCCCTCCTGACTGCACCTAATAAAAATGAAGTATGACTCAATTGAACTTGTTTGAAGAACACACAGAAAACTATCCAGAAAACTAATTTCACATGCAGAAAGGAAACAATGGGAAATAATCCGCCACATTGCGGTGAACATGAGAAGGGTCACAGTATGTTCTACCAAAAAAAAAAAACAAAAAAAACCAAAAAAAAACAGGAGTACTTGTGGCACCTTAGAGACTAACAAATTTATATGAGCATAAGCTTTCATGGGCTACATCCCACTTCATCGGATGCTCAAATAAATTTGTTAGTCTCTAAGGTGCCACAAGTACTCCTGTTCTTTTTGCGGATACAGACTAACACGGCTGCTACTCTGAAACCTGTCAGTATGTTCTACATGTGCTTTGACTGTTACAAATTAGGCCTGAATAGAAGTTGTTGTTATGATTAAGGATTTAGACAAACCATAATTGTTAGGCTACCAGGAGTAAACAAGGAAGTGTGAGTGAGACAGAGTTATTGCCAGGGAATGTTCATAAGTACGCCTCCCACCAGGGGTCCCCAAGCAGCAATCACCCTGCAGAATCCAGCAGAAATTCAGGATGAAAGTAAAGTGACCATATTTTTAAAATAAAAAACTTTTGTGATGAAATTTGTATAAGACAAAAGTGGTCTCTGGAAAAAAACAAACAGATGCTGATGTTGCCAGTGCCATCTTCTGATTCACTAGCAAAACACGTGCATTTCTCAAGGTAGAGGACTTTTTCCAGTAGTTTTGTGTCTGATTGAGTAGATCATGAAACACTGAACAAGTGACATTAACATTCACTTTGAGCAAAACAGGAGCTTTCATACATAGTGTCCCTGTTCATTCAGCTTTTAATTCCAAAACGGTTCATCATGCTAAACATTCATCCACTAGACTGTTTGCTACTGGTAAACACAGAACAAATATTACTCAGGAGAACAATATATCTTGAAGAAACATGAAAACCTACAAATGTTTTGATCAGTGAAATGATATTTCAAGTTTCCCGGAAGACATTATCAGGACACTGGGATATCACATGAGAAACTGGGACTGTCCCAATAAAATGAGAAGAGATTGTTTTTTGATTACAGAAATGTAGAAACCAAACAATGAGCTGCTTTTATAATATGGTACAAATCTCAGAATCATAGAAATGACACACAGAACAGTATTAAGTTCTCTTGCCTGCCCCTTTCCATGAAGGTTTGTTCCCTAGAATATATTTTCTAGTGGAGCAGCTGATCTACCTTGAAGAACCCAAAGCTGGAGTACTTCCACCATATTGAGATATACCTATCTCATAGAGCTGGAAGGGACCTTGAAAGGTCATTGAGTCCAGTCCCCTGCCTTCACTAGCAGGACCAAGTACTGTCCCTGACAGCATTTTTTTTCCTCCCCAGATCCCTAAACAGCCCCCTCAAGGATTGAACTCACAACCTGGGTTTAGCAGGCCAATGCTCAAACCACTGAGCTATCCCTCCCCGCATATGCTTATGGGGTTAGTGTTTTCTGTCAGCAAGGCCTTATTACTTCAATAGTCACAGGTTCCCTGAGCAATCCTCAAACAAGCTATGTGTTTTGTTTAGAGGTGGTTGGACTAGATGTATCCAGTATCTGATGGTACCAAATGAATTACCTTCGGCAGAACTATAAAATTCCCAGTGTCACTTAGTGAGTTTGGCAGTCAGGGCAGTATTGTTCCAGGGGAACCATATTCAGAGGTGTCGCACTGGGAGCAGTCACGTTAGTTAGTAACTAATAACTAACAGACTCAGTAATAATGGTTTCTATATTCCTGGTTGCCAGCGTTCGGCTGTGTGATCCTGGAACAAGCACTTAACCTCCCTAGCCTATCCATCTGTCAAATGGTCCAGTTATACTTAGCGTGGATAACCTTAAAACACCCCAAACACTTGTATTACCACAATATTAACATATCACAATTTGTAACTGTATCCTTTCCTATACCCAGTATAAATAATATTCTGGTGAGGTGTTTATATCCTGGTATGGTTCCTTTTTAAAGTGCCTCCCTTATAGGGGCATTGTGTTGCTTAAATAATTCATGTTTATAAAGTACGTTAAGATCCTCAAAGAAATGGTCCCACATAAATGCAAAGTATTAAATATTTTGTGTTCTTCCCTAGAAGAGCATCCAAAACCTGATAGCACTTTGTTGTTCTTAAGGGTCAGCGGAAAGAAGGAATGCCAGCAATACCAAGCCTCCAAAACCAAGAGAGCTTCCCAGCCCTATGTTTTATATTCTGCCTTCCTTTGATTAGGCAGATTTTCACACCATAAGTAGGATAAAAAAAATCAAGCATTAAATAATGCTATGAAATCTTGACAACAGAAAGGAGTCGATCAAATGAGCCAAGCAGAAATCCCTCAACTGGTAATATGAGCAATGAAAGACCTACCCCTCTAGCCTGACCTAAAATTAACAGATCTGTCAAGTGTAAGAGCCAGCTTTCCTTGGAAAATAAAAGCACCCTTTTCTTAGCCACCTCTTAAAGGAAATTCATGTGGCCAGAATAAAGTTTGCACAGGGTGTTAGTGACAGTTAATGTATAAGCCAACAATGTTTACTCAATATTATATAGGTTTTGCAACACACCATGGGAGTAACTTAGCTTGATATATTAGTTCTGTGCTGAGAAAGTGAGACTGTCACTGAGATCTGTAAAGCACAGCAGGTATTTCCCTTATGGAAAAAAGATAAGGTTCTGGTCAGAGCAATAAAATGCAGTCCAACGTGCAGTGCTGCACATATGAGACACAATCAAGGCTGCTTTCGGATACACATGTACAAAACTTCCACTGACCTCAGAAGCAGCTGCACGTATGAACCCTTATTTCCTTATCCCACTCCCATCTTTCATGCCTATTCCAAAGCAGTCCATATGCAGGAAGTGCCCTCCCAAAATCCATGTACCATGACTCAACCCTCTACTCATGCAAATCCCTCCCACAGACTCTTTGCTTCTCAAATGAAAAATTACCGGACCATGACAGGACAAAGAAGTACAATCAAATCATTTCAAATGACTGCCATGCTCTGGGTCTTGTCTTACACTCTCACCTCTACAGCACAAGCTCTGTAAGGGCAGAAACTGTGGTGATATTTGGGTCGTGCTCAGCCTCAAACACACCATCAACACTTAACAAATGATAACTAATAGGCCAACCCCTCAGCTGAAGTTAAGGAGTGCTTAGTGCACCTGAGGACTGAGGTCACAAAGAGGGCAAGAGGGGACAAAGTTGATCTTTTGTCTAAGGGCCACTCTGTGTGGGTCCAGGCCCCCGGAGACTATTAGAGCAACTTAGTGGTTGCTCTATTTTGTTCCAGCTGCTGACTGCAGGGATGCCCTGTTGATTGGTCCCTTTCTTTTGGCTATACTTTCTATGTTAGCAGTTACGGGTTGGCATGGGGATGGGGCACAGAAACCTCTAGGCTATCCAAGGATTCCTCTGCAGAGGGGGATCTTTAGTGGCCAGAACTCAAAGTAAAACTCAGAGGGTGTGAGCTCATGTGGAGTGAAAGCAAAGAAAATGGCCACTTGAGACCATGTGAGTTGAAACTGTTGAGCATTGCACAGCTTCACTGCTATCCCATTCTGTGCATCTACTGTCCTTACAAATGGAGGACTAGCCTCCAAAAAGGCTCTTTTCTACCACCAGAGCAGCACAAAGGAGCCATAGAATGGCTACGTCTACATTACACACCACTTGTGGTAGCGCGGTCAATTGCCAGAGCCTTCCCCTGCTGCTAGAGCGGGGAAAGGCTCCAGCAGCAGGGAGTTGCCAGAGTGTTTCCCTTTGGCAGGGGGAAGGTTCTAGAAGCGGGAAGCTGCCCGAACCTTTTCCAGCAGTGAGGAAAGGCTCCAGAGGCTGGGAGGCAGCAGGACAATACATGGCTAAAAACAGCAGTGTAGACGGGGAGGAATGGCTCGGGGGGGGCGGGGGGTTGAGAGCCATGTAGGAGATGTACTCAGGCACATATCCACAACCTTCAGACATATCTGAACTCTACTTGCCTAAGCTGTGCCCCACTGTCTACACTGCTCCTTAAACCTATGCTGATGGGCTACCCAGAGTACAGACTGTCCACACCACCGAAAGAAGCCTGCAGTGTAGACATAGCCTTAGAAAGGTATCTGGGGATTCCCTGGTATGGGGCTAGCTCTCCTCCATCTCTCCTGACACCTCCAGCACAGGGGATGTGAGAGGCCTGGGAGGAAGCACAGTCACAGCACACTGTACCAGCAATTACCCCGCCAGTGCAATGAGCTGTAGGGACCCGTTACAGGCCAGTGTGGATTACAGCACCCCGGAGGCTCCTCTAATTTAGACTTGAGCTTAAACCTGCCCATGTGAGCCCTGAATGATCATGAGAGCATAAAAGTGGTTTAAAGCCCCTTTTGCCCAACTCACCTGCATGCAGCAAGGGTTCTGGCCCAGATAGTAGTTTGGGTTGGAGTTTCTCCAGCCTAAAAACACAGAAGTAACAAAAGCATAAAAAGCTATTCCAGGAGCATGGAAAATGCAGTAATTCATTTACAGGATGGGAAGTTGCGATCTGTGTTCTCTACCCTGCTCTGACACAGCCTTCATGAACAACCTCCAGAAAGTCACTTCACTACTCTGTGCCTCAGTATAGCCTCCTGTAAAATAGGGACAACAATGCTCTCCTAAGCCTCAAAGCATCAATGTGAGGCTGAATCCATTAATGTTTGCCAAGTGCTTTGAGACCCTTGGGTGGAAGGTGCTATCTAAGGGCAAAGTATTATTACTATTTACAATTTAAAATAATACTATGCCACTTGGTTTATTATAGAGTGTTCTGACATCTTCCACTCACATGCACCCTCCTTTACTGTCAGTGTATAGTATCAGAAGGGTAGCTGTGTTAGTCTGGCTCTGTAAAAAGCGACAAAGAGTCCTGTGGCACCTTATAGACTAACAGACATATTGGAGCATAAGCTTTCGTGGGTGAATACCCACTTCATCAGACGCATGTCGTGGAAATTTCCAGAGGCAGGTATAAATATGCAGTCAAGAATCAGTCTAGAGATAACGAAGTTAGTTCAATCAGGGAGGATGAGGCCCTCTTCTAGCAGTTGAGGTGTGAACACTAAGGAAGGAGAAACTGCTTTTCTAGTTGGCTAGCCATTCACAGTCTTTGTTTAATCCTGAGCTGATGGTGTCAAATTTGCAAATGAACTGAAGTTCAGCAGTTTCTCTTTGAAGTCTGGTCCTGAAGTTTTTTTGCTGCAGGATGGCTACCTTTAAATCTGCTATTGTGTGTCCAGGGAGATTGAAGTGTTCTCCTACAGGTTTTTGTATATTGCTATTCCTAATAGCAGTCAGTGTATAGTCACAAATAGAACAAGGGCAGCTAGTCATTCATTTAAAATCCAGACTCTGGACTGATCAGTCATTTATCAATCCTGAAAGCATCAGTGTAGCCAGAAGAAAGAAATCATTACAGACAAACTAATGTGTGTCATGTGGTTATGATCACTGCACAATAATAACAGCAACAGCAACAACAACAACAACAAAACCCTATTTGAAAGGACCTACACTTCCGAAGAAGTATGTTACGTTGTATGCTGTGGACTGACATCTTTTCAAATGGCTGGTCTCTCTCCGATACTGTGATAAGTAAGAACACAATAGAAACCATTTACCTGCCAGCTTGGGTATCTTTAATTGTTACCATGCATCAGATGGCACAAATCCTTACTGGAGCACAGGGTTGGTGGGTTCCATATCTGACAGATAATGGATGTTTTATTGCTTTCAGAACTGAAGTACTGTATACATTGTACTATAGGATTGGTTTCTTCTTGAGAAAAATGTGTGCACTACAATGTGTGTGGATGATTCCACCTATCATCCAAATATGTAATTTTCTTTACAATGGCCCTACTATCACCAACAAAAAGATGCAATGCTTTGATTGCATGCTTTATTGGAAGCTATCATTAGCATGGTTGTCAGCGCCCCAATTTGACTACAGAGCTCAAAATGTAGATTTGCTGAACAGATAAGTGTTACCAGATTCTTCCACATTTTTATTGTCTGAACTTGGGAAATGCTCTGCAGATAGTCACACATATGTACTGATTTTGTTTAAGGTTTACACGGTTGACAAGGCAACATGCCAATCAGTTTGAATAGATCTTTGCTCCTTTTGCCTGCAGCATATCATCCTTCAGATCACCTTTTTAATTCATATTTTCTTCTATATAATTTAAATTCTATCAAACTCCACCCTCCATGAATGTACCCTTTCTGCTTCAGCTTAATGTGCTGGGCAATAGGCTTTGCAGTGTCAATATTAGAGCTGGAGGAAAATGGGAAGAAAGGGGAATTACCATGAAAAAAATCAGTGAAAAATTTTACTTTGTCAAAAAACACAACCTGAAAATATTTTGGCTGAAAATCAAAAATACTCTGCTTTTCGTTTTCCTCAAACAATTTTCATTTTTCAGAGGAAGACAGACATTTTCCACATTTTTCATTTAGTCAAAAATCCAATTTTCCATCTAAACAAAAGTTTCAACAAAAAGCCTGTGGCCAGCTTGGGCCAATATACTCAGACTGATGATTGGGGGTTTGGGTCTCATACAGGGACTTGGGCTCTTGCTGACTTTTGACACTATACTTTAGTTCCAGGAATGGAAGAAGCTTTAGTACTGTTAGAAGTGCTCTCTTATAAAGGAGTCAGTATTATTAATTAATAATGTCCTTATTATCCACATCTGTTGATGGCCAAGGTGGCAATTAAAGAATCCAGAGCATATTTTGGAAAGAGCAGAGGACAGGACAGAACCCTTGGCTCCTACTGAAGTCAATTATATTTGAGGGGGCTCAGCACTTCCTGGAAGGAAGAGGTCGTACCACATACGTTCTAATGTCTAAGGCTAGGAACTGAGCTATTTGCTGAGTGCATAACATTTTCTCTCTCTGTCTGCACAACAGCTGCACCATGGGAGTCTCTCTCATTGCTCTGTAAAGCACTTTGGCTTCCTTTGAGTATGAAAGGTATCGTACAAAACTATATTCTGTCTTGTAACAGTCATTACAGTGGCAGTCCTTAGAAGGTTTGTCTGATTCATAGATGCCATGTAGTTTGTTAACTGTGAGAGTCAAGTCCTGGCAGCACCATGCTGAAAACATGTGGCATCAGACCTTAACAACGTATGAAACAGTTTCTTAACTGCTAGTGTCCTGCACTATAGTTTAGAATGCCATTCCATCCATGGCTTTAGACTGAGCAGCTCTCCCAGCCTTTAAATTATCAGCACTATTTTTGAATTTCTTTCTTAAGCATGTATGCAATTAATCATCTTAAACCATCAGCACTGTTCAGAGTGGGGATTAACAATGGCTAATGCAATACAACTACTATTAATACCAATAACCTCCTCTGATTAGTTAGTATCATCAGTGGAGAAGGTTTCAGACCTAATGTTTTCATTAACTAGTGGCTCTTCAGGAAAAATAAGCCCTTGCCCTACCTAATGGGACTTCAAATTCTGAGCAAACAAATTCAGAGTCCAAAGAGGAGGAAAGGAGTGGACAGTGGTGACAGAGCTGGAGGTGATAACCTCAAACTACATTGAGAGACATATTCTGCACTCACAGGGTTCACATTGACAGCCCCATGAAGAGACCTGGCGCAGAGTACATCTACATTTAACAGCGAGCAAGAAAACTTCTTTACTTGTTCTACCAGCATTGGCCAAGTCCTCCTCCCACTCTTGTGCATTGTCTGCTGACTGGAACCTAGTTGCTATGCTGAAAGCCATACCACCTTGTAATGTATTTGGATCACATTAGAGCACACAGCAAAGCCAGATGAGGCACAAGCTCAATCAGAACTCATTTGGAGATTTCCTATACGCTACCTAGGCACTGGCAGGAAGTAGCGCTGGTATTTCATTTGGTGTCACTCTTCCTTCTCATTCAGTATCAAACCAGTGCCCCAGCATGGTGTACACTAGTACTGTGCTGTTACGGATGCTAACTTTTACATGAGGCATAAAAGGATGGTCCTGCCCAATTGTAGTTAATAAAGATTTCAGGACACTTTCCTAAAATGAGCCCCAGTACTATATCCACATTCTAAAGCAATTCATTATATTTTACCTACCTAAAACATGTATCTTTATTTCCTGTTCTTCACTGTTCTGTGATGTTGCTGTGCTTTATTAAACAGCTGCTCTGTTCCCTCTGGAATTGGCTGTATTGCAGAAGTGATTCCTGAACTGGTATGTCCCTTATTTACCTCAAAGCATTGTAATGATTAATGAGCTAACGTTTGCAAAGCATTGCGAGATCCTCAAATGAAAGATGTATAATTATTACGTTATCATCATTGGTGGTCCAGAGAGAAGATCTGAGATCAGATTACCCACCAATAACTCACTCTTTAAAAAAAAAAAGAGAGCCAGTTTTGAGTATTTTAAAAATATTTTCAAGCAGGAAAGTTTTGTACATTCCAAATGGTCAAAGAAATATTATGAGAACTGGTACAGAAGGAAAAATTCAGTCCAAAACAGAAGTTTTTTGACAACCAAAATATAGGAGACCTTCCACATAGGTTAGTGCCTAGTAAACAGGCAGTTTATAAATGAAAAACTATAGCAAAATAAGACAAGAAGTTACCTGTTTCTGTTTTGGTTTTAGAATGATTGATCACTTGATTACATCACCCTTTAAAGTGTCTCAAACACTACTGTGATGAGTGTGTATAAAATAGAATAAAATATAGGCTCTGTCCTGAGCCCACTGAAGTCAATGGCAAAATTCCTATTGATTTCAGTGGAAGGAGGATCAGACTTATCTGAGTGGAGAGAAATATATTAGTAACAATTTATACATATTACACTGGTTATCTGGGCCCTGCTTCAACAAGGTGCTTACGCACATGCCTAGCTTTAAACATATGAATAGTCCCATTGAAGTCAATGAGATTACTCAGGTGCTTAAAGTTGGGCACATGCCTAAGTACGTTGGTGGAACAGGGCCATAGAGATTAATAAATTTCTATAATCTCTCAGCACAACCATTGTTACTAGTGGGTCATTTTGGTGATTTCTTAAAATTACAGAGAAAATGTAAAGCTGCTGATAAATAATTTCCATTATGTTTTTGTGCCAAGTTTGTGCTTGAAAGTGAAAGGAGCCTCTTTATTAAGCTCTAAACATATCTAATCAGCACCAATTCACACACCCATCAATGGAGCCATTGCTTTTCTATGAGAATTTTGCAGAAAGCGAAGATGCCATTTTTGAATTCAAGCACTGCCTGTTTAATCTCCTGGTTGTTCTCTTTTCTTCTTCTCCTCGAGTGCAGATATCAAACTTCAGCCGTCATGATCTTCCTTCACATCAGCACTGTGATCTAACAGAACGCTAAACCAGATGGAGTCCACCAGAATCCAGACAGACATTCACGGTTCTATTCACATTGCAGATTACAGGGCCCATCCTGCACTCGGCTCCCACTGAAGTCAAAGGGAGTGGAAAGCACTCAGCAGAACATGTCTCTTGAAGGACTGGGCCCATTCCAGTCTCTTGAAGGATTGGGCCCTTTCATATGAAGGGCTAGTTTGTACAGCCCTCCCGGACGCATACCCAAGGGCATGCTATACGGGGAGCTATCAGAGGGAACAAGAACAAGCTTCGCTATAAAGACACACGTAAGCGAAATATGAAGGAATTTGGAATTGATCCTAACCGATGGGAAATCTTGGCAAGTGATCATAACAAGTGACGCCACCATCTTCAAGAGGGTATCAAAGTCCATGATAAAAGCTGGTTCCTACAGCTTGAAGAGAAGAGCAAGCAGCTCCCAACCAACATACATACATTTGCAATAGCTGCCAAAAATCATGCAAATCTTGGATTGGACTATTCAGTCACATGAGACATTGCAAGCATCTACATCATAGGCTGCAATTCCCACTGTGTCTCACAGATGAAAGCATGCCAACAACAGATGGGTGAGCATTTACTCACCTAAGTAGTCTCTAAGTAGTGTCCCTTTCTTGATGCTCCAGACCCCGGCAGGGGTCCAGGATTGACTTTTCTAGGTCTACTGATATGACAGAGTGCTCACCAATATGAACTAAAACGGGGGAAACCTCCAAGGATAAAATGATGGTTGCCAGGGGAGTAACATTTTAATCATCCTTTCTTCACTCTGTGCAAGACAGGTTCCATTAAGCCAGCTCCCATATTATCTTATCTTATTTATAGAAGTCATTTATTCACTGACCTCATAAGCACAATGAACGCATTGTTAAACTGCTTTAAATGGTGGAGATAAGTGGATTATTTTAACACGGTGGTTAATTGTATATCTGATTTCCCTTTAACTTCTTAGAAGCAAACCTATATCATCATCTTCAAGAAATGTAACATGGTATCACAGACTTGATCTCTGTGTCTAGTTACAAAGGTTTAGGTTTAATGTATGCCTACATTGCCTGGCTTTTTCTATTAAGCAGTTAGTAATTTCACCAATAACATCCTTACCTAAACTAGATTCAAACTGGTTGTTATAAGGTGAAAAGCTTCATATTCTAGTATTGAGCCCTTGAGTGGGCATTCTGGCCGCTCTCTCCTGTGTCATATGTCAGTTTTTGTATTCTTTTCTCAATTTACAGCAATGAACACATGTAAATTCCATTCACATCACTAGAGAGAGTTCTTAAATCCATGAGGGAATAAACAGACCCTTAGCAGTGAAATGCAGGATTTCTAGGATTTAGACCAGTGTTTCTCAAACTGGAGTCACCACTTGTGTAGGGAAAGCCCCTGGCGGGCCGGGCTGGTTTGCTTATCTGCCGCCTCCACCGGTCCAGTCGATCGCGGCTCCCACTGGCTGCGGTTCACTGCTTCAGGCCAATGGGAGCTGCTGGAAGTGGCACCCAGTAAGTCCCTCAGCCCGTGCCACTTCCAGCAGCTCCCATTGGCCTGCAGCGGAGAACCACGGCCAGTGGGAGCCGCGATCGGCCGGATCTGTGGACGGGGCAGGTAAACAAACTGGCCCGGCCCGCCAGGGGCTTTCCCTACACAAGTGGTGACCCCAGTTTGAGAAACACTGATTTAGACTATAACAAATTTGTTTAACTTTTGTTTCCACGCAAATTGCAGTCATCCGTGCCTAACAAAGCAGGTATTTTGGTCCTGCACAGGTGGCCATTTTAGCTGCTTTACTGGTTACGGCTCAGGAACCTGCAATCGGACCTGCTACATTGGATCCCTGAACTCTTGCAGAGCCTCACTGATGTCAAGGGGTCTCTGTCTGAGGGTACAGGTCCAGGCTATAAGATCTGACTGCACAACTGAAGCCTTAGTATTCATTCATTATTTGCATGTGTACATCTGATAGTGCATGCATAAATCAGCATGCACAAATATTTGTCCACCACCAACTGAAAATTTGGCCAAATTAAGCTGCTTGTGTAAACTTGCATAGCTCTTGTTACCTTCAGTGTAGTTTAAACAATTATATATTGTTATTTAATGTTTATATTCTAGTAGCTCCTAGATGCCTCAACTAGGTCAAAATATTTCATTTACATTTTATTGGAAACAGAAAATATATTTAACAGGCTCTTTCATTCAATAGTTACAATAAGCCTGTCATAAAATTTGAGATTTTACACAACACTGGTACTATTGTGCAATCATATAGTCATTTTACGGTCCTAAACTTTTCAAGGACTACATAAATAATAATCATTTCCCAAACTGTTGTATTTGGGTTTAAAACTGTAATCCTACATACACCGTAACTTTCATGGCAAGCTTCAGCTATCACTTTTTATTTACTTGTATACGTTTTATGTACTTTTTAATATACTGCCTAAATCATGCCATGGAGGAGTAGGCTTGAGAAGGCTGACACTGCAAGGGCAAAGGCCAGTGGAAAAAGGGCATTAAGTTTGATGTCCTTTTGAGAGGACCTGCTTAATTAAAAGATGGCCTTCATTACATGAGGTTGCAGAAAGCATCATTTCAATGGAGCAATCAGGGAAAGTTTCTCTGACTGTGACTGTCCTGCCAAAAATCTAATTAGAGATTCATCTGAACTAATATATCAGTGTTATTGTGTGTCAGGCAGCCCCAATGTATCAAGCCTGAGTGGAGTTTTAATGGTCCAAATCTGTCCGTCTAAACATTGTAAAATAGGAAACAAATCAACAGACCAGAAACGCTAATAAAAGAGAGATATTTATTGTAAAATACCGTTCATTGTATTAGGTCTCTAGAATTAGGGAAACAGAACCAAGTGTGTTAATCAGAGAGTTGTGATGCCCTGTACAGCAAGATTATTTTACCTCTACTATGAGATTCAACTGTGGTCACCCCTTCCAACTAAGGTGATTCAGGAGATGATCCTCTTGCTGAGCCAATACCCCAGCATGCTGTTAGGAGACAATGGACTATTAGAGGTGCCAGCCTTCAGAGGAGAGAGAAATCTGGGATCTTGGCTATCAGTCTACACTCATTACGGTGCCTGGAGCACATGCCTCAGTCACTGTGCATCTTCTGTGGTAAGCAGTGAATGCTCTGCAGGAACTTTTGTTTCCTTCAGTACGCATCTTGCGAGATGACACAGGCCAGATTTGGTAGTGGCAAAATCAGTATCGAGAAAACCAGGTTTTCACCTTCACCAGTTAAACGTAGCCAAATCCTTCAGTATAATAGTTAAGAGCAGAGTTGAAGAAGATTTCCCCCTTCATTGGCTGGTATAGATTGCAGGTATGGATGGTTGGGACTTACAAACACACTTTCTGGTGCGGTTGAGATGGTGGCTAAATTTGTAAACAAACATTCGGCACCTGCTTTTCTGCCAAGTCTCACCCAACAGTCCATTTTAACGCCTTTATTATAAATTTCTGAAAGCAGCTGTTTACAATGGAAATACTTGCGTTAAGTTCAGCTGCTGCTCTCCTATGCTATTATTATTGTTTATTATTCTTTGTATGAGGTAGCGTGCAGGAGCCCTAGTTGTGGAGCCAAGACCCCATTGTGCTAGTCACTGAACACAGATCAAAAAGCTGGCCCCATCCCAAAGAGTTTACAACCCTCATAGGTACATTGTCACTGAGACAGTGACGAACTGTATTTTAAAGGAACACATTCATTCTTATGCGATGCTATAGTTCATATGGAAACAAACCCAAACATTATCTTGCCACCACCTAAAATTCCAACTAATCAATTTTAAAATGCTTTTTCATTCTTAATTTGTCTGGATCTAAGAAGCTATAATGATTGAGCAGGAAACCTACACACCATATCCCACCTGTATAATGCTCCCATCCAACCAAAAAGTGAACATGTTCTTTGATATCTGGGTGAAATCCTGTCCTACTGCAATGAATGGGAATGTTGCCCCTTGCATTTGTAACTGTCCAGCCTATGTCATTCAGACCAAAACCATAGAAACACAAACAAGGGAGAGAAAACCAATAATGTGCTTCATGCATCAAGTGCCACTGATAGTTGTAGTTTTCAAACAAAAATCATTTATCCTTCCCAGGGTGTTACCATTTCTTTGTTAGCCTTGTCAAACTGGCATTTCCCAAATGGACAGCCAAAGAAGTGCCTATATTGTCTCATTGTTACCTTGTGCTCCCCCTGTCTGTTTGTTGTACCACCTGTTGTCTCTTGTTTTCTATTTAGACTGTGAGTTCTTCAGGGCAGGGCCTTTCTTTATGTTGTGTTTGTACAGAATCTTGCACAATGGAGCCCTAAACTACGATTAGCATCCCTAAGGATTACATTATAAATAAATGATATATGTATAAAAGCAAAAAAAAACAGTTCTCTAGATTTTCTGAGTATGATCTCCAATGACCTCCTCTAAGAAGGTACTAATGGAGTGAATTTTTTCCTATGAAGTTTAGAAGCTGAAAAGTTTTGGCATTAATACAGATGTAGAAGCAGGGAATTGCTCATCTACCCACGAGTCTGATAAGTATTTATTGACCTGCCTTTCCAGTAGCCTAACAGAAGATGTATGTTGGGTGTGCACCCAAAAATCCCATTGAGTTTGATGGAGTATCAGCTATATAAGGAAAACAGGATCAACCACCTAGTGCCTAGGATTTAAGCTGCCCATCACCTGGGTAGTGGTTTAATGAAACAGTAATAGTTAAGAAGAATTTTGGTTCCTGAAACTAAAACCTGAGTGGGGTTATGACAGTGAAAGAACAGTGTTTTAAAGGAACACATTCATTCTTGTGCAATGCTATATCATCAATTTTGCATGAGCATAGTACACCGTGTCAGAAATTATATCAGCTCCAGCTAGAGGGACAATGATACATATGTTAGTACAAAACACATGTTATGTTTTATTTAAAGTATGCCATAAATATTTTTGCCCTGAAGCAGAGTTTAAAATGAGCAGCCTCTGTAAGGTCTCATAACAAAAATCTACGTTCAGAAAAGAGAAAGAGGGTGCATCTACTCCTAAATATCTAACTTCATCTTTAAAAACAAACAAACAAACAAAATATTCACTGATAAAGCTGCCACTCTATTCTGAACTCACCAATACTTATGGAAGAACATACAAGGCCACATTTTCTGCCATAGTTTACATTCTTGCAGTCAACCTTTTTCTCCTGCAGGTAGCTGACTAAGTAGCACATAGCTGAGAAAAGTAAGACACTATGTTACAGACTATGAGTGCATGACATTTAACACACTGCAACGTGGAAGGGACACTAGTACCCCAGCCTTCAAACAAAGAGGGCATGGTCAGCAGCCCTGTCCCTGCTACAAATCCCAAGGGCTACCCAGCTGTGTATCCACTCTGCTCTGGTCAGACCCAGTAGTAGTTGACCACAGCAGGTGCAGAGAGTTGTGCAAGTGGCCCAGCAGGAACTGTTTCTACTGACATGATTTGGAGTATCCATTCTAAAGCTCAAGCAGCTTCATGTCCTTAATAAGGGCTTGTCTGCATGGCAAGCCAGGGTTTGAATTTACAGCACACCAGCTTGCCACACAGTAATGTCCCATATGGACACTGCTACATCACAAAGCCTTGGATGCGTAGCAGTAGGACATTACTGTGTGGCAAACTGGCGCAGTGTAGATTCACACCTTGCTTGTCATGCAGTAATTTGCCATGTAGACTAGCCCTAAGGGACACACTGCACGTTTGGTCCTGAAAGTGTTGTTGATTACAGGACACATCTCTTGTAAAAGTGCTTTGAGAGCTACTGATGAAAAGCACTACAGAACAGCTAGGTATTATCATGATTTAGCACACATGAATTACGTTAAACTTCTGGGAAATTATGTCCACTTACAAGTCAGTCAGTTTGTACAGGTGACTCATTTATTGAGCAAGGTGATGGGGCTTCTTTCTTGAACTCTGATATGAGTTTGAACTGTTCTGTGAACTCGCACACAATGAAAAAAAAACAAGACAAGCTAAAAATCATTGAGAGCATCCTGCCATTTGTGTTGCTCCCCCTTCTAGCACTAAATCACTCTGGTCATTCTCCACATTTCTGCAAGAAAGAAGTATTAAACGGTTCCAGAAGTCTAACCCCAAATCTACTCCTAAATGTAAAACAGCACAGAGTACACAGTCCTTTATGCAATTTCTTGCCACTAAGCAAAATTATATTCAGGTGCAAGACAGGCTTTTACTCCTGCATCCCAGTGTAACACATAGGTTCCTCCCAGTTTGCCATTAATTTTCCAGGTGTTCCACCTGCAGAACTCCCACTGACATCTGGGCCTGATCCAACTTCTACTAACTCAATAGGTGTCTTCCCATTCACCTCAGTGGAAGTTGGTAGGGGCCCACAAAGTGGCTGCAGAATCAGTCATTGAGGTAGTAAATATTCTAGCTTCTGTAGTTCCTCTATTTTTTGTATTATCTGACCTAACAATGCTTTTCTCTTGATGGATCCTACCTGACGAAAATAAATATTCATATCACTCGGAAATGCAGCTCAGCTAGATTTTTTTTAAACACTTGTAATCGTATATTTGATGTGCAACCTAATTAGACCAGAGCATCTTTAATTAAGTGTGTCAGCCCCAATGGAAGCCACAGAGTTCAACGCTAATAAAGCTGATAAGGTTTGTGTTTTTCAGACTTTGTTTATTTAATGCCTCATCCATGTTAAGCCAGTCTGTAACATATGGGCAGTTCTCCCACTATGGATTTATCATTTGTGTGTTTCTTTCTGTGAATTTCATGCAAACTCCTGCCAGTGTTAATTATTTTTCTCCAAGAAGTAAATCCCAAAATTTAGCAAAGAAAACATCTGTTATTTACTGCAGATGACACAGCATAACAAATGCAGTAATTCCAGAAGGTTGGGAGAAACCAGAATCATTCTGGATTGTGCAAAAGACCTTTCAGAAAAGTTCTAGATGTTTGACAAAACAGTACATCATTTTTAGAACTTTTTCCTAAGAGGGCAATCATCAGACATGAAACAAAATCCATTTTTAGAACTAAGCATATTAGTATACAGGCCATTTCAGACTTTAGAAATCTCTTACGTATAACCATGTTTGCTTAAAAGGAGGGGGCTTGTGGGGAGATTTAATTAGCCACTGGAACAGATTATAGAGGGATATAGAATCATACGGCTAGACGGGACCACAAGGGTCATCCAGTCTAACCCCCTGCCAGGATGCAGGATTTGTTGTGTCTAAACCATCCAAGACAGATGGTTATCCAGCTTCCTTTTGAAAACCTCCAGCAAAAGAGCTTCCACCACCTCCCTCGGCACTCTGTTCCATTTTCCTACTGTTCACACAGTTAGGAAGTTTTTTTCCTGAGATTTAATCTAAATCTGCTGTGCTGTAGTTTGAACCTATTGCCTCTTGTCCTGTCCTCTGTGGCAAAAGAGAGAAACTTTCTCCATCTTTTTTATGGCAGCCTTTCAAGTACTTGAAGACCACTATTATGTCCCACCTTAATCTCCTTTTTTCCAAACTAAACATACCCGGTTCCTTCAGCCTTTGCTCATATGGCTTGCATTCCATCGCTTTGTTGCTTGCCTCTGGATCCTTTCCAGTTTCTCCACATCCTTTCTATACATTGGTGACCAAATTTGGACACAGGACTCCAGCTGAGCTCTAACCAGCAGTGAGTAGAGCAGTACTATCATCTCCTCTGACTTGCATGCTATGCCTCTGTTAATGCAACTTACAATTGCAACCTAAAATTGCATTTGCTTTTTTGCAACAGCATCACAACTCCCAGATCCTTCTCAACAATGCTGCTGCCAAGCCAGTTCCCACCCCCATTCTGTATTTGTATTTGTTGTTTTTTCTTCCCTAAGTGTAGCACATTACATTTCATTTCATTTTGTTGACTATAGTGCAGTTCTCCAATGTATCAAGATCACTCTGAATTTTAGCTCTATCCTCCAAAGTGTTGGCAACCCCCCACCTAGCTTTGTGTCATCTGCAAATTTGATCAGTATGCTATCTATGCCTGCACTAACAAAGATATTAAGCAACACCGGGCCCAGAACACATCCCTGTGGAACCCCACTTGAGACCTCCCTCCAATCTGACATCTTTCCATTAATAGTTTAACCTGCTTGTGATTGTTTAACCAACTATGTATCCACTTAACACTAGTTCCACCAAGCCTCCAGTTTATTTATCAGAATGTCATGTGTCAAAAACCCTTGCTGAAGTCCAGATATATTATGTCCACCTCATTTCTCCTATCCACCAAACCAGCTACCCTGTCAAAGATGGAAATCAAGTTGGTTTGGCATGATTTGTTTAGTAAATCCATGCTGGCTGCTAGTTATTACCCCTTCATCCTCCAGGTATTCGCAAATTGAACGCTTTATACATTGCTCTAGTAGTTTCCCAGGTATCAAAGTCAGGTTGACTGGTCCCTAGTTCCCTCTTTTTAAAGATGGGCACTACATTAGCCCTTCTCCAGTCTTCCGGGACCTCTCCTGTCATCCATAAGTTTGAAAATAATATATGGCAAATTCTCCATCACTTGGGGTTTTAAAATCAAGACTGGGTCTTTCTAACGATATCCTCTATTTCAACCACAAGTTATTGGTCATGATGCAGGAATCTTGAAGTGAAATTTTATGGCTTCTGTTATGCAGGAAATCAGAGTAGATGACCATAACTGTCATCTACTTTAAGTCTATGAAAGGATCTCTCTCAGCAATGGACCCTTTAGCACTGTAGTTGGGGTTTCTCATCTAGACACTCAAGATCCTGAAACGGCTCTCTCTGCCTCACAATGAGAGAGAGAGAGAGAGAGAGAGAGAGTGTGTTTGAGTAGCAGTTAGAATACAGGACCAGGAGCCAGGAATTCCTAAATTTGAATCCTGGTTTTGCAGCAACTCATTTTGTGGACTTGGTCAATTCACTGAACATTTCTCTGGCTCAGTAGTGAAGATTAGCTGATTGATATTTATGCTGCACTTTGAAGATGGAAAGTACTAAGTATTGCTATTACTCTCAACCCTAATAACCCTAAACATCTCCTTCCCCCCCCCCCGCCCGCAGTCTCACCCTCTCAGTTCCAGGCTCGCAATCATTATTCTAAGCCTCTCCTCTTTTTCCATATCTCCTCCTTTTGCAAGTGACTCACCTGCCATCAAACATACCAGAAGCAGCAATCCTGTACCGGCAGGGGGAACGAACTAGTCAACCTATCAGGACTTTTCTATTTCTGATTTCTAGGATTCCTTTTTATGCCACTGCCTAATGCTACTCTGCTTATTTAAATCCCCCCCTCTGAGGACCTACCTCCACTGGGAGGCCTACAAGAAGTGAGTCAACAAAAATACATTTGAACCTGCGCCATTGTGATAACCCCATGTGTTTGTATATGCAAAGACTACAATCTTATTGCCCTCCTGCCCCATCCTTATTGTTCCCATATTCCTATAGCCACTATAACCCTGTCCCTTCCTCCACTACATCTCCTTCATTGCATCATGCCT
Source organism: Mauremys reevesii (assembly GCF_016161935.1). Taxonomy (NCBI): domain Eukaryota; kingdom Metazoa; phylum Chordata; order Testudines; family Geoemydidae; genus Mauremys; species Mauremys reevesii. Next base: position 33,333,964 of record NC_052638.1, read on the forward strand.
GCACTGGGATTGTAAGCGCTGTGAAGCAGGGGTCTTGTGTAACATGTGGCACACCGGACACTGCTGGGTGCTGCTGTAATATAATAAATACCATTTATATTGCTCTGCAATAATTACATAAGTCACTTTATCTGCCTGTTCTTCTAGTCTCCCCAAGTCATTCTGAATTTCATTGCCCTTCTCCATCCTTACAAAAACCTAATGTAAGCATCAAATGGCTCGTATTGACCTACTGCCTGGCAGCAATTTATTTAGGTTTGCTGTTATTTATGGCTGTGTGTTTTCCCCTTTCACAGTTATGACAGCCTGTCAATAAAATGAGTAGTTCAAAATATATATTCAAAACCAGCATCCATTGATGTTTTATGGAAACCCTACTGCAACCTCTAACACTGACTTCTGTCATCTGTCTCTGAAAAATGTATCCTTCAGGTATTTAAAATACTATTTGACTTATTCAGCTGCTCCTCTTCCAAAGCACTTTGTCCCTGCTTTCCAGATTTTATTTGCAAAGGTGCAGAAGAGGGAGAAAAGGCAAGTCTTGTTAATGAATCCAACCTTTGAGGCTGATTTTAATCTTAGCATCTTTAAATCACCACTACTGCACTTGCAACGGTTTGTACATCCCAATATCTGAGGCTAGAGTTTAGCCCTCCAGTGGAATAATAAGCAATTTTGAACAATATATAAATGTGATGATTCATAAGAGAAACACAACACAGGGGTACAGATGAACACAAGACATCATGCATCCGACGAAGTGGGTATTCACCCACGAAAGCTCATGCTCCAAAACGTCTGCTTTTACAAGACATCTCTTTGCTGCTTTTACAAGACATCATGAAACCCTGGGTAGCATAAACCTGCAGTTGTCTGAACTGTGTTCTCAGGATACCCTCTCAGATGGAAATTGACTCACACAATTTATTTGCTGCAGCTATCTTCATTGTAGGAGATATTACTATATCTCTTATTATTTACTTCAGGAGTTCTGACAGGATACAGCTGACTAAACAAGTGCACTCTTAAAGTTACAGAAAGCAGATTCAAGAGAGCATCATCCCCTTTCTTTAACTTTAGTTTATTTCCATGACTTTTGCAATCTCCCTTTGCAGTTTTACTTTCGACAATCCAAACAAGAAGATACTGTGCAGAAAGGATCTATTTCAGTTTGTTCTATGGTTAATCTCTAAAATAGGGATGAGGTTTTATGCACTGATCTTTTTAAAGAGGGATTTTATTAAATATAGTATGCTGGTAAAATAGCCGATTGGCCAACATTTTCAAAATTAGGCCCCAATCCAGCAAAGCATCTAAGCACGGGCTTAACTTTCAGCATGTGAGTAGCCAAACTACTAAATAATAACTTAATCTTAAGGGCAATATTTTTAGAAGTGACTAGGTAACTTAGGGTCCTATGCTCCATTTTCAGTAGTGACACAGGCAATCTGGAGACAAAAGCCCATTGAAAGTTAATGGGAATTGGGCTCCTAAATCACTTAGACACACTTGAAAATTTTCCCTGAGCGTCACTGAAACTCAGTGAACATCAGATTATGAACATCCCAAAGCTCAAGAGTGTTCAGATATTTTGGACCAGACTTTCTTCTGGTATTTGCCCTCTTTGTGTCAGTCAGGTCTGGAAGGGCCTCAATCCTGCTGTAAATAACCCATGCTGAATTCTCCTGGCATTGAGGAACTCTCTGCTGGAAAATCTTTGTGGATTCTGGGTCTTGTGCCTTTGCTCCTCCACCTTTTAGCATAGGGGGCCTGGCAGAGGCCCTTTACACTATGGCAATAGACCACTGGCAGCACAACTGGGATTGGCCCAGCCCTGAGATTCAAATGGTCATAACCAGCTTCCTGAGCCCCAGCTCCCTCTCCTGTGCCAACCGAAGCCACGGCACAAGAGAAACTCTACCCACAAACTCACTTTGGCTCATTATAGACATAAAGGTTATTGGAAAAATTGGAATGTGGGTCCAGGTTTGAATTTATGCCACAAGAAGCACTGCTGCGTATCTGAAATCCATCCTCATCATTGCGTAAAATAAACAGTGAAGGCCTCTTCTAAATATCAAGCCCTGACAATGCTTTGTTGTATTTAAAAAATACTAATTTCATGGTTTAGGTTTATGAAATTGCCTAAGTTTAAAACCCCTAAAAACAGAGAGTACAATATTTATAGTATTCAGAAAGAGGTGGGAGGGGAACAGAACTAAAAAAATAAAATAAAAATACTACAGTGATACCAATTCTCCTGAATTTATCATCAGGAGTCTCATAATATTCAATTTCCTTCTTAAAGCCACTTGCTTCAGGTGTCATATTATTATATGAGAATCTAAGTTTTCACTTATTTTTTTCTTTAAGTCTCTCACCTCATGGTTGCAGGGGGTTAAAAATGTGAATTCTAAAATGCTTAAAAAATAGAAGGCAAATAAAAAGAACCTATTTTTTTATTATTATTATTATAATCCACCCTCATGATTTTCTGGAGCATGATTCCTGGTTTTTGAATCCTTAGGAATGACAACACTGTTTCATATAATCAATTTGTAGTCTAAAACAATTACTTTACTGTTGTCTGATGCACAAAGCATTATTATTACAGTATTATCTCAAAACTCCAATTTTCCCTTGACATACCCAAAATTATTCCTGCTCATTGCAGGGGAAAAAAATCAATAAACTGATTAACTTTTAAAATTTCTTTCCTCACCATCACATCAGGAAGCTACTACCCCCAAAATATGATTGTCTTCTATAAATTAAAACATTTCCTTGACCATATAGTTTTTAACCTAGTTGACTGAAATTCATCATAAATTCTAAGAAGATTATAAAATCTAAATGCCATATCCTGGAGTCAAAGTTAGGCATGGATCATTATCTTGAGGTACCATATTAAGCATTCCTTTAATTTCACAGTACTTAAATTAATTGCTGATTAGATTTTCCTTTCTTTCTTCCTTTTCTTAGAGAGTTAATAGAGTATTTTTGGTTTCAACTCTAATGATCGCTATTTTACAACACCACTTAAAATTCTTTTTTTTTTAACCTAAGACAGCCGCTTGATCCATTCTACCGCTGTCCATTTTCAGAAGTCTCAGCCTTAGTGTATCCAATCAAAAAGTGAATCAAACTGCTTGAACGTTGTTCTTGTGGAATTTCTTTCTCACACAGCATGAAACCACTGAAGGCAGCCCCATTTCTTCTGATCACAGTAAGGTGACCACATGGAAAGTTGAGAGTTCCCAGACCTGCTTTGCCAGTGTGCACAGGACATTCAGTGTGCTGAGTGGTGCTGCACGGACATTACAACTGGTCTCAAGCAGAGACTTCAAATGTCAAGTGTACAGCTAAAGAAGCCAAGACAAACACATGGTCCCGAAATGTACACAAGCACACAGCAGAGTAAAATAATGGGCACTGCCTGTCAAAAGATACTGCAGATTTCAAGCTGTGTACAGACATAGAACAAGATGATAGAAAAATGCAAAACTGTTCTTAGTCTCATCATACTGTTATAAACAGGGATCTAGACAGCTGTTTAACACCATATTGGGCTCTCTACCATACCCTCGCTGTCCAATGTGTGTCTGAGCTCTGGAATACAATTTTTGTTGTTGTCGTTCATAAATAAAAGGCTGCTGTTCACCATATGGGCTGAGCCAGAAAAATCCCAAGAAGACTGAAAAAAAAGTGTTTTGTACGGCATATAAATAAAAGTCTTTGAGTACTGGAGGTCTCCAGGGCTCAGTCAGATCTCTTCTACTGCTTGATCTTAGAGCAGAAGATTTTTGAGGTTTCATTTCTTGGCACTGTACCATAGTTCAGACCAGACATGCATCACCTCTATCTGCATTACATTCTGATAGTTACGCAGCCATTAATCAAACAAATTAGAACTTGGCTGTTCATATAAATTGTTCAGTTGTCCAAGAGGGGTCTGTAGTTATTTTTTTAACATTACTCTCAGTGTGTTCTATTAAAGGTTTATTGCGTTTTGATACTGAGAGGATATTGCTTGCCATTGCAAGAATTGCATTAGTTACAAGATACTGTTCATCTAGCATTAGTGTTTCCATTAGTGTGGACAGTTCAAACTGGGTAAAACGCACATCTCATGCATAATTTAACAGACTTCATATAGTGAGTCAAAAACTGTTGTTATAACAACATAAAAAAGCAGACTATTTCTTTTGAGACTCATCACTAGGGGATATTAAAAACCAAGGCAATCATTCTGTAGAATTATTAATCATTTTCACATGCAGCAACAAAGATTAGAATGGAATGCACACAGCCTTTGCATTACCTCCTTTGAGGCTCTGCCTCATTTGTAAAGGACGCCCAGGTCCTGTGAACCAAATGACCTTCTCTTTCCTCCATCAAATTCTCTCTTCCTTTCTCTTCAGTCTCCAATAAGCTACACTGCTTCTTGCACTTTGAACTGTTATCCTATGTATAGGGTTTGACTGAGTTAGCCTGCAAGGTCCTCCGGGCCTGGACTGTGCCTTCCTACAGGTTTGTTTGTTTTTTAAACTGAGAGTCACATGCATTCTAAAAGTCGGGGAGGAGGGGCACACAAGTCCCACAATCCCCCCCCACCCCCCCGAGCCAAGTTTTTACCCCAAAAAGGGAGACGTGCCAGAAATCCATTAAGGACTTCACTCTCACTATTCATTTCACATGGAAGACATTCTAAGACTGTTGTGATGGGGTCAGAATAAAACCCTAAGATACACATACGTACATCACTCTGTACATCATCATAATCCTAGCAGAGGCTGAAACATAACATACAGATCTGAATCTGAACCAGCGCAAACTTTGGGGGGATTGTGATCTAGGTGTTTACTTCATGCTCTGCCATCTCAAATCATCTTTACCTGAAGCACATCTTGTGTCTCTGTATTATAAAGTGTATACCTCTATTTGGGATGGCAGCAAGGTCTAATGGATAGGGTATGGCACTGCAAGTCCTGTGCTCTTCCTGGCTCTGCCACTTACCTGCAGTGTGCCTCTGTTTCTCCTCCCACCCTTCGTCTGTTTGTCTATTTTGATAGTAAGCACTTTGTTGCAGACACCATCTCTTGGTAGGTGTTTGTACAGCACCTAGCACCGGTGCCCCAAGCTCATTCAGAGTCTCTTCTAACTTCTGTAATACTGCTACCACTACCATAAGGCGTCCAGTACCTGATTCATATTTTCTCTGTTGTCTCTTCTGGTTTATCGTGGTGTAGTCATAAACTAAGTCAATAATTAGCTCATCATTTCCAAGAATCTCCAGACTTTTGCAGTGGCTCCTAAATAATACTGGCTTCAATTGCCTGGGAGTTTCAGGAATTGAGTTCTGCCTTTCACTTGGGATGATTCAGGTAACATGGCTGAATTCTTTAGCTGCTTACATGACCCAGTGGCGGGGGAGAGGGGAAGTGACCACCATTCACTCCCTCTAACTGCAACTGGGAAACACTCCAACTGCCGAGAGAGGAAGTTAGTGATAGACTATGAAAGAAAGGTGCAATTTCACTAATTGTTACTGACTTACCCCATCCACCATACCCATTGTCCCTTTCAAATATGCTCCATAAATCTCTGTGCCAGTGGTGTGATGCTGAACTGAAGTGACATTACCACAAACCTTCCACCTCATCCTTTCCCACTACCGCACTGGCGTTACCCTCTGCCCTGACTGTCCATTCAAATTGTGTGTTGCTTTAACCTTTAGTACTATACCTCACCATTTAAGTCACAGGAGCTATATATTATCCAACTATATTGCTGATCTTAATGATCATCTGTTTACATTTAGAAGTAGCAGTTTCTAGCGGGTGAGGATAGCATTAGCAGCCAGGAACTCCTACATTCTAATCCTTGTCTCTGAACCAGTCACTCAACAGCCCTGTGCCTCAGTTTCCCCAACTGCAAAACACTCACATATAGCAGCTGCATCACAATGGTGCTCCAAGGATTACTTATCTATCTGAACAACTCTGAAAGTATTAAGCACTAGCTATGTCAATTACCATTATGATAAGGTCACCCAAAAGGAGCCATAGCACCTTCTAAATTTAACAAGGTGATATATAAATTATACCCCTGCTCAAATGTAGCTACTTCTAGGGTAAAACATGTCAGCCATTTCACAGCATACATAACAGGTGAGAGCACAAAGTGACGGATTAGCCAGTTAGGGACTGACTGTGGATGGTGTTAAACCTGTGAGTGACTATTAGTAGTAAGTGAGGACACGCTGACCAGGAATTCCATGGGTCAGCTGTAAAAACTGAGCAATCTTGATAACACGGAGAACATATTCCCTGGGGTGGGGATGCTACATTTATCCACCAGCTAATTCTTGAGTAAAAATGGCACAGACCTCACTTTCCCAGGAAAACCACCAGAGAGATTGTGCTTGGGGCATGCACAACCTTCTCCAGTGAGATTCCTGAGCTTGGTGGGTGACATTTTGCAAGTGCCCTTGATTGAGCTGAGCTCAGCTCAATCACTGACCTGCCATGTGACTTTGGGCAAGCACTCTATGCCTCAGTTTCCCCAATATAAAATGGGGATGACGACTTACCTTCCTTTGAGATCTATGGGAGAAAAGCATTACATAGGCGTGAAGTATTATTGAAAGATCAGCAACATAGATTTCAAAATGAAACACTCACAGACCGTCATTCTTATCTAGAAAGTCAGCACAGTTCAATTTCCAAGTTTAAGCTCTATGACTTAGGATAAAAGCTGGCTGAATACCTGTCCATGATAAAGTCAATGAGAAAATGACAATGGTAACACAGTAAGGAAAAGAAGAAGATGACAGCAGGGAATGTCACAAACTAAAGGATGTCAAGAGAAAAAAGAAATTGCTGTGATTCATAATCAAGTGCTAAGTGGTAATACATAAATCACACGGAATACTCAGTGTGTATTCACCAATCCACTGAATTTTCTGTTAAAGATTAGAAAAGTTGCCTTAGGTGCTATACACTAAACACAAGCCCCTGTGTGTGGAAGGTTCATACAGGCTAATCTGAGTGATCACTTATGAGACCACTGGAACTCAGCTTTCAATGAATGCGACTTGGATAATGATTTCTCTCTGGTCTCAAAGTTAAGACTCTTCAAAACAGCCAGCAGGAACACAACAACAATAGATCTGATTTGAAGATGGAAAACAAGAATCACTGTTCAAGCACTTTTTTTCTGCAGTTTCCCTACTGCCAGACTCATTCACATGAACAATGTTTGAAGCAAGCTACCAGCCCCTGATCAAGTACACTCGATGTCAACATATGACTCGCTGAGGGAGACAAGCAGTGCTTGTCACTTGAACTCCAGAGTCACAGAGAGGTTTACAAAAGAGAAATTGGAATGGAGGGACGTAGGGACGGGGGTATTGGTGGGGGAGGTATTGTTATGCTGGAAAAACTTCCTCAGATGTAGACAGGCACGGGCAAAAGGCAAATACCAGCTAAAAAGTAAAGGAGAATAACTCTACCCAATAACTGCCTTTGGCTAATTTAAGTGCTGCTCCTATTAATAACCAGATTCTGCACCCTTAAATAACATTCAGAACAGAAGCATTTTACTCGGCAATTATTCCTGTTGTTTTCAGCGGACTGAGTAAGCTATTATTCACTGTGAGTCAAGGGTGGTAGAAACTGGCTCAAAGACACAACAAAGTGCTTTATGGGAGCTAGTTCCCCCAGGTACCGTGAGCCATCCTTCCCAGTACCCAGAGATGATTCTTGTCCCCCTCTCCCCTGTGTGTCTTACTACAGTAACAACAGGACTGTGGCTCTGACTCAACAAAGTACTTAATCATGTGCTTAACTTAAGTGCTTTCATGACTAGGGATTTCATCTTGAACTGATGAGGCCTTGCTCTCAGGAAGTAGCATTGGATGGGGATCCTGCCCTAGAATGGTAGATGTAAAAACAAGAAATTATATGAGCAGTTTGTCTTCGTGATGACTTCTTATGCTCCCTGAAAATAGTGGAAAGCTCATGTTCTCTGTCCCAGACACTCAAGAGCAGGATGCTTTATTGAAGTGTAACAGTGTTTTCCTTCTATGATTTATAACCTTATCTACTCCCACATATACTGAAAGACATTCCCCGAGTGCATGGGCAGTCCTCAGTTTAATAAAATGCAGACACTATCTTAGCTAACTGTATTACCTGCACAATCCCTCAATAACAGCAATGGTACAGCTGTCCGAAAATATAAAAGATAAACCTTTTGCAACAACAGGGTCAGATGTCCAGCTCGAATGTGTTTGAGCATTAGCAGGATTTTGCAATAAGATGCCACAATCTAAAGTCAGTGTGATAAACACCAATCAGGCTTTGATTAAAAATCATCTGTGACCTGAGATTAGCCTGCCCGAGATTAACCAACTAGTAACTGGGGAACTTTAAACTGACACCTTTTCAGTTGGAACTCACTGATCTGAAGAAATAAGAGCATCTGTTGGGTAAATAATAGGAGAGTATGTACAGATTGAACATAAAATGTTACAAGTATGAAATCAAGGAATTGTATTAAAAATGTGTATTAAAGGAGATTAAATTTTGAAATATTATTAGTGGAGACCTCTGCTTTTTTCATGCCAAAGAAAATCAGCATGAAAAATATGTCCTATAACTATTACTCGTTCATTTTTGTAACTGGGAACTGAAAGAAAAACAAAGAACGTGAAAAAATAAGAGACATTAAAACCAAAGCATATTCGAGTTACTCTGAGCAGTTTGAGGAACAGGTGCTTTATTCTATAGGACTCAACTGGCATTACAAAAACAACTGAGAGCATATGAAATAACAAGGAACCTAATGTCTGTGGGGAGCTAAATGTCCCTTAGTGGGAGGTAGTTAAAAGGAATCATTATCATTAAATGAGGGGCTTCTGTTCTACAGTGTTTGATAATAGGCAAAATTAATGGTTTATTAGAGAATGCATTTTAGAAGGTTTGTTCTAAGTTTCTGTCACAAAACAATTTTTGGTTTTGTTTTTTTCAAAGCACAGAAAATGAGCTTGAATTTAAAAGTGAACAGAAACATCTAAGGAACAACTCTGGCCTTGTAAACAGCAGAGGCAGCATTAACAAGCCCATTTCTGACTGCTACCCACCCCCATGCCAGCTTCTATACCAGGGGGCGAAAGGAGGAGGATACCATGCATACACGCCATTGATGGGTCAGGTGTGTGTGTGCAAATATGCTGAACATGCTCCCTTGCTTCTAGGCTGCACAACACACCTCAAGTGTCTTCTGTCAAAGCATCACAATGAAAGAGTAGGTGTCCACTGCCCAGATTGTCAGATAGAAATTTTAGTAGAGCACTCTGCATGGGCATCAATCTAATTGGCTAGGTACTTACATGGTCCCATCATTGTTTTAGCTCAGCACCTCCAAAGTACTTATCCTCACAATACCCCTGTGAAGTAAGGAAACATTATTATCTCTGTTTTAGAGGATAATAGGGGAAATGGGGCACAGAAAGATGAAGTGTTTTGCCCAAGGTCACCCACGAAGCTTGTGACAGAGCCAGGAACTGAACCCACAGCACCTGACTTTCCAACCAGTGCCTGAACCAGAAGACCACCTTTCCTTCATCACTCATGGGCCAACCAGCAAGGTACTGAGCATTGCCTAAGAGTCAGTGAGAGCTGAGGCTGCTCAATGCCTTGCCCAACCAGACTATAAGTACCTCAAGTTCATAGTGTGCATTAAGTAAATGTCTATGAAATTTATTATTTTAAGGTATTTGTTTATTACCCTTTTCCTTTTCCACTAGGCTATAACTATTGAGCTATAAATTTCACATACATTACAGATAGCCCATGCCAAGGATTTTATTTATAGGCACATGTGTCCTCTTTTCTATACTCTGTACCCTGTGAGTAATGCAGCAAAAAACTTGTTTTCCACATGTACCCAACGCTGCATTAAAACAACATGAAACATACTGGAGTCACTCACTCCTCAGTGTAGAGGGGGTTTACATTCAGAACTAGCATTAGAGTCAATAGATAAATCAAGATAGTCAATGTTCCCAAGGGTCTGACTCCATGACAAAAATGGAAAATGTTTAGAGTTTAAAATTGCTCCAGCACCTAAGCACCATAGGGCACATTTCAGCACTAACTGAATGTTAATTTTCTAATAAAATCCAATCCACAACCCGTCTGCTAAAAGCCATAAGAGATTATAAACAAGGAAGAGATGTGAAGTGGACTCTGTCTGGGAATCCATCAGTTACGCCAATCAGCTCTGAATATAAGCACTGTTGAGTAAAATCTTAAATTGCTGTTCATTGGCAATGACATTCAAACATCAGAACAACGTGTTTAAAGAAACTGGTAACAATTAAATAACGGATCCAGAAAACACAAGTTGGAAAATCTCCAAGCAGTCACCTCAGTCATCATTAGCAGTTGCCAGTGTTCTTAATAAACATTACTGAAAAGATTTAGATACAATCTTTTCCTAACCTGTATTATCTGCCCCCTTTTCGGAAGGGTTGTGTGAAATCCCATTAATGAAGTTAATGAAGTTAATGTCAAGACTCCATTGACTTCAATGGGGACAGGATTTCACTTGATATGTCTTCTTGCAGACATATTAGCCCAGTATGGACAAGGGCAGTTTGAACAATACAGCACAGAATGGGCAAGTTCTAATATTGTGCATGTTTCTAGTGATGAGCCTTATTTATTCCACCCCTCAACCTGAGCTTGCAGCTTGACTTCAACAAGAGCTCAGCCCCACAGCCTTCTGCTGACTTGCACCTATTTCAAACCAGTGTAAATCCACTGACATCAATGGAATGACTCCTGCATTGCATCAGCATACACCAGGGGAGAATCTATCCCAGAAGTTACTCCGCACTTTGCAGGATCAATCTCCATTACAGAAAAGTAACAGACACATGGACAAAATAATCTGAAACACATTAAGCTGTACAATAGGAAAAAGATTCTGAATGTTCCATTCTTGTATCCACTCCTATGGTTTCACTGGACTTGCGCTGGCAAACACGAGGAATTGCACCAGTGATAAATTTGGTCCACCACATATATTCTTCACACAGTGAGGAAAACTGCACAAACTCTAGGAAGTTGCACAGGTTTGTCCTAATCTATGTTTTATTCTTTCACATACACCTCTATTTGCGGTGAAAAGAAATAGATATCAGATGTGACAAGTGTATGTTTTTTTCAGATATCTGACTGTTCATTTTGACTTGGAAGGGCTAGAGCACCTTTCAAAAGTTTTAGCCCTCTGTTTCTGAGGAACTTATCCTTGTGGCATGTCTGTCACTTTTCACAGTGCTCCAGCAAGTCTTTGCGATTTTCCCATAATGGCAGTTGTTGACAGGTTGTTAGGGCTGACAGTGAATATGTTTGAAAAACTGTCAAGCTGGTGGAAAAAAAATTAGGAGCGAGAGGGAGCCTCCTTACATTTGTAACAGCATGTTAAACTGTAAATGCATTCTCAAAATGCATAGACTTACTTCCAGTCAAGTTATTTGCCCTACAATGACAGCATATGTGAATATATGATCTTTAAAAATTAATGTCAGATTGTCACTTCAAAGGTCACAGTCACATTACCGTGCAGCTCTATTTATCTGTATAGAATTGATTTTGCCTTTAATGCTCAATAATAGCCATTCCAAGCAAGCAAGTTACTTGAAAATATGGCTCTATTGATACAGCTAGCCCTTAATTAGTCTAATATTACTACTTTTAGAGGCATAACTGGCCAATAAGAGCCTAAAGCAATGCATGCAGCCTGGCTTCCATCCAAATGTATTTGTTTGCACAGCATGGAGGGGACATAGGAAAAGATTCTCCCAAAGATTCTCTGCACTGAACAGAAGCAAACAGACTATGCAAGCTATAGCCAGCCCTCTCCCCCTCTCTGAAAGCTCTTTAGTTTACTCCATCAAGTGCATCTGAATCTTCAGACAGACTATTACACTAGCTACTTACAAACCGATTAAGTGCCAGATTACATGAATGTTACTCAGATTGAGTAGTTCCTTACTCCACAAGGAGTCCCTTTGAAGTAAGTGGGACTAAACACCAACAAAGGCTACCAAACACAAGGAAGGGATCACAATCTGGCTTCAAGACGTTAGGCCACCTATTCTCCCTGTGCATTTCATTTAGGCCTGTGCAATTTCACTACAGCCAGCACAATGGCCACAGGGGTTAGCAAGGCATAATCTTTCCAGTTTGGTTTTAGAAGTTCTTGATATAGAGATGCAAACTGTTAACCCAATGCATGATGATCCTTAACCAAATTCCCATTTGTGAAGGACAGTTTTTAAGAGACTCCTCTTTAGGCTTGGGTTTCATTTTTAAGGCTTAAAAATGTGTTCTTTCATTCTTTTTATACTGCTGATTTGTTGGGCAGCTCAAGAATAACACTGCTGATACTGACAATCTATCCATCTATGGTATTTCTACAGGGCTTATCTGTGTGGTATAGACTCTAAAAACAGAGGAAGAAATACATTAATGTGCAGATTAACGTAATCATAGGCACAATACAGGACTACCAATAGGGAAATGAGAACTGAATGGGAACTTTTCCCTATTAGGTGTTCAGTTAAACAAAAGATATACCTGGAGATTTAGAAGCAGCATCTCCCAATACACAGTAATTACATTTGTAATGGTGTAGAAAATGAGACGGTATAGGCAAAAATAAGGATGTTTAATTTAAGGAGATAAATTTTTGGAAAATTCTGGGGCACGGGAGCTGGACCAGATAAATCAAGGAAGCAAATGAACTGCTGAGAGGAAACAGAAAATGAGCTCACACATAAAATCATGTATTTTCTAGGGTTAAGTGCAGCATCAGCAAATAAATATATTGGGAGTGAAGAAATAAGACAGTATGAGAAATGTAAAAGAAAGAGGCACATACAAGGTGAACAAAAACGTTAGATATTGTACAGAGGAAGACTTGAAATATCACAGAATCAGGTAAAAGTATGCAACTAATGAGACAATTATGATATGTTGCATGTATGAAAACAGAGGTCCATGGGATTGAGTGTGGTTTGGGATCCAGGACTTCCTGAGTTCAAATCGTACTTTGGCATGTTTGAGAATGCTTAATCCTGCTCTGACAGAAGTTAATGGCAAAACTTCCATTTCAACAGGAGCAGGATTAGGCCATTATTCTCTCCCCAGCTCTAACCAGTAAAATGAGGATAATAATTGTAGTGACAGGTAATTCTGTCTCACAGGAGCACTGTAAGGATGACCAAGGATATGTACTGTGCTGTGAAATGCTAAATATGATTATGCGAGGATTTATATCCAAAAGATCTCGAAGCACTTTCCAAACATTAATAAATGAAACTTCAGAATATTCTTGGGACCACACATGTAAGGAAGGCAGGCAGGATTCAGCCCCCAGCAGAGCAGTGATCATTATTTTACAGCTGATAAACTGTGAGATTAAGTGATTTGCCCATCCTCACTCAGCAAATCACTGGCACCGGGGAAATAGAACTCAGGAGGCCAGATTCCCTGACACTCTTGCTATAGGGTGTGAACCTGTGAGTTATCAATGGAATCTCAAGATACTCAGCTTTTCATAGGAGATGCTCAGCAGCTTGCACTGGTGCAGAAAAGAGGAACATCCAAAGAAGATTTCATGAGAGGATAGGGAGGATAAATATGTTTTTTACTGTAGACACATAAACAAGATGCCAACAGCGGAAGAAAAGTAATACCTTAAAGAGTCAGCAAAGGTAATTTACTGACAGACCACTACAAAGCTAAATGAATTCTTTGCCTCGCTTTTCAGCAAAGAGGATAGGGAACACAAGTCAGAATTCATATTAAATTTCCCTGGGGAAGAAAAAGAAATACTGAAGGAAAAGAGGATCATGCTAGAACAGTAATCAAGAAACTTGAATGTCTCAAAACTGATAAAATTTCAGGACCAAGCAGATTCCACTCAAGAATTTCTGGAAGAAAGAGTTAATCATTTAGGGAATCCTTTACAAATTGTATTTGAAAATCATTTAAAAGGGGTGTAATAGTGGGCTAGAGAAAAACGAATGCAACATCTACAATGCATTCGAAACTCAAGACATCTACAGCAGTTCCAGGAAATTACAGACATGCAAACTTGACATACTGTAATAGAGAATACTAGTAAAGTAATCAAAGACAGATTGGGAGAACATCTGAAAGAGTGTGTTTAATTGTCAACTGTCAACATGATGTCACAAAAGGATGATCACACCCGGGAAATATAGTCAAATATTTTAATGTGAAAAAGGCTGGTGTGTGAATCAGATTTACATTGAATTTATGATACATTTAGATCCACACAAAACTGCTAGACTATAAAGGACCAGATGCTGCTGTGGCTCTGAGCATGGCACTCTCCTGAAAATCAGCAAGAGTTCAGAGTGAAGGAGGGCTGCAGGATCATCAGTACTATGGTACCCAGACGAGGCACCTATGTGGCTATATATCCATGCAGCTATATATCCATGCAGATACTGAAGACAAAAGTGAGGGGTAGCAATTTGAGATGAAGGTCCCTCCTCTGCATTCTTTGTACACCCAAACCTCTTACTAACTTCTAGATGTGTAGGAGAATGAAGGGTCAGCTCTGAAGTAACCAACCAATGGAGTGCTATGGGGACCAATATATATATACACACACACACCGGTATATGGAGATGGAGATATACCTATTTCATAGAACTGGAAGGGACCTTGAAGTCATCAAGTCCAGCACCCTGCCTTCACTAAGAGGACCAAATACTGATTTTGCCCCAGATCCCTAAGTGGCCCCCTCAATGATTGAACTCATAACCCTGGGTTTAGCAGGCCAATGCTCAAACCACTGAGCTATCCGTCCTCCCATGTTATTAACTGTCATGTTAATTATGACAAAGATAACTGATTAATATGATGCAAAACTGAGGAGGGAAGTCCAAAGACTATTAGATTTTAGCAGCTGAAAAGATTGAAAGAAAATATTATAAATCTATACAACTGTAGATTGTTTGTTTTATTAAATAAAGAGGAAATTAAGAGTCCCTAACTGAAATACATTATAGTAATGTCAAAAGAAAATATAGAATAGAAGCTACACTGTCACATCTACACAGTTACGTAGCTACACAGAGAAATTAGAAGTTTTTAGAAGTCAAGCATATGGAGAAAAAATACATTGGAATAAAACTGCTAATTCAAAAGTGGGAACAGATTTCAGAAGGTTTCTTGGCTTCTTTCAATACTATAAACATTCAGTTTCTAAATTTTGGTGGTGATGGGGAAATACTTAGCTGGCAATTTCATGGGCGGGGGCCTAAAACATAAATAATACACAGTAGTAGTGGCCTAAATTTGTTGTCATCTATAAATGTTACCTCTGTTACCTAATACCGGTCATTTATATTTATTAGATAATAGCTAGTAAATGCTTAGAAGTTCTAATGAATATGCATGGTCCATATTGACCAAAAGGATAAAATGCAAAACTCTAGGTCTTCTCTGTGGGGGTACTGAGCTAAAGATGAGCAATAAGATTCAGTGTAGGAATGAGTCCTGTGCCTAGCTTTGCTGCTACTACTTTCAGGGCTGGCTTCAGGCACCAGCTTAGCAAGCAGATGCTTGGGGCGGCCACTCCAGAGAGGGGCGGCACGTCCAGGTATTCGGCGGCAATCTGGTGGAGGGTCCCTCGCTCCCGCTTGGAGCGAAGGACCTCCCGCTGAATTGCCACAGATCATGATCGCGGCTTTTTTTTTTTTTTTTTGGCTGCTTGGAGCGGCAAAACCCCTGGAGCCGGCCCTGACTACTTTGTAAACGTTTATAAACTTATGCTTCTCAATTCAAAACTAAACTAAAATTCTTAGAGGAATCAAAGTTTTATGTTTAAAAAAAAAATCTTAAAAACCCAAGGTGAAAAATATTTAGAGGCCTTTCCCCATAAAGATATATAATGTCATATGAGGGGTATGGAAAGCAAAGGGCCGATCTGCAGTAAACAGATTTTGAAACTACTCTAAAACAGCATCTCATAACATGTCTTAAGGGCTGATCCAACTCCCACTGAAGTTAATGTGTGACTTTCCATTGATTTTAATGGAAGCTGATCAGACCATCATTGCAAAAGTACAGGTACAAAGTTTATTTATAGAAAGACAACTAATTTTACCTTGATTTGTCTTTTGTTTTTTTAAACTAATTTAGGGCTCAATCTTCCTCCAACTGAAGTTAATTGGAGTTTTGCCACTGATTTCATAAGCAGCAAGAAGAGGGTACATATTTTCTGTTATTAAAAATAGAAATAACATAGCTATGCTGGTTCCTAAATAAAATTAAAGCTCTTCATCCCAAATTTCTGCTGTAAATACAGTATATTCTCACTGTGACTTTTCTTTGACATATGGGGGCTGTTCTCAACCCCAGAAAGTCTGTTATAAATTCAGTTTTGATAAAATCTACACTTTGCAACCCAAGAAATGTCTCAGATATCAAGAAAGAGAAAAAAACCACACCACCACCTCCTGCACTCTTTACTTCCATGGGAGTTCTGCCACAATAAGGAACTTTGCCAGAATCAAGACCATGAAAAACTTAGTAGTTATCCAATATTTTCTCACATACAAGATAGAAATGGGTAACTGTTTTTATTTACTGTCCTTTGTCATTGCATTCATTATGTTTTTAAATATACATTATCCAAAATGCATTTTATTTACAAGAGATTTCGATCTTTGCGATAAGATTATATTGGAACAGGCTTCAATATTTTAAAATGTATATATGTACTTTATTTTTCCCCAGTACTTTATTTTTTAGAAAGTATATCATGAAACTACAAACTCTGATACCTTCATAATGGGAAAAAAGTCTGAATTCTATCTGTGTTAATCCAGAATAACTATTTAAATTCTTGGAGTTATCCAGCACAAACAGAAGTAACATTTGGCTCTAATAATATAAATACTGAACTATGAAGTTGTGAAGAAAAACTCCAGATGCAAAAGTGATGAATTCACCTTCCACATTTGCTCTTTGCTATTTTTGCAATGCATGTCATTGTTGCCATTACTAACAGAGTCTGTGTTCCATAAAGGACCACTGAGGTCCTGAATTTTGGTAACATAACACAATAACATTAAAAAAAATCTAATAATTATTTGCATAAAATAAGCATTTTTTGCCATTCACTGCCATTAACAAGCAACTTGTGATCTAACAAATGTCACAATCAGTTTCATTTAATTAAAATAATATTTATACAGTAATGCAGATTGACATTTATATATTCATTTACATGAAGCTGGATTTATAGTCAATGCTTTATTTGATGGAGGCCACAAATAATGGCTATTAAACTGCCACAGGATGGACACAAGATCATATTAATGAAATTAGACAAGGCAGGGCACTGATATATGGAGCCCTCCTGCTAGAAAATAAAGTAAGTCATGTCCAAAGCAGATGTTTTCTTTGGCTAAAGTTAACTTTGCTAAATTTTTACTAGGCAGTTTAACTTAAAATATGTTAAGGTGTAAGGGAACAGAATCCCTATGACAGTGCCCTTTGAGATGTATTTCAAGTAAATTAACGCACCATGTTAGTTCTCTTTTTCTGATCTCAAACACATCCATGCAAAATGAATTCCTAAGTATAAGATATGTCTATTATATCAATAGTAGTCAAGTTAGAATTAAGGAGTCTGAAAAACAGCATGTGGGTGGGTGGGAGAAATTACTCATTTCTCTAATTTGTTAACTAATATATGTCTATCCAGGTAATGAAATTAACTATAGATCCCTCCCATTTTTAGGAGTATATTCCACCCCTATTCCAAAAATTGTGAGGTTATTCTAGTGCAAATAGAAGTGACTAGAAGATAAAGGTATTTCTACAGGGAAAAGTCTCTTCTTACCTCCATAATTTGCTCTCCTATCAGACCGTCTGCCCCAGACTATAACATGATGAACTGTGTGATAATTCATTGCTCCTCACTCCAAAGCTTTTCATTAAATATAATACTTCTTTTTCCATCCTTACAGTGCATTCATAACAAATCAGGCTAGTCTGTGGCTCTGTTGCAGTGAATAAATAATCCCAAGTAGCAGAACATGGTGAAAAATGAAATCAAACTTGCCTTGTGGGCAAATTATCTAACTGGATGCTGTGTGTGAAGTTCAAATAAACATTCAGTAAAATGGAATAGCATCTCAAAGCTTGATATTTATCTTTGTGGATTTATTTACACCTCAGGATCTTTCATGCCAGACGGGCTTGGGGGCAGGGGGATAATTTGGGTTTTGGCCATTTGGGCAGGTAATACCTAGCTCAAAAAAGAGCTGAAACATGGGACTCATGTGTGTGAAGGTTAATAACTTAACACAGAGTTCTCAGACTGGATAGATGGCTTACAAAGTGATGGGACATTTTAACTATGGAAAAAATTAGCACTCTAAAGAGCAATTCATAAGACAGACTTGGATACATGGCTCAATTTGGTTACTTATGTTGAAGCTTGAACATAAAACCAGATGCTCAGCTAGTATAAAACAACACAGCTCCACTAACACCCATGGAGCTATGCCAATTTACACCAGCAGAGAATCTGGTCCTGAATCTAGAGTGGACCACAGCATTGTAAGACAGTTAACTCCCATCTCAGCTCCTTCCGGTCCATCTGAAAATGGTACAAACATGGATATTTTTTGTCCCTTTGAAAGTCTTTGGACAATTGATCCAAAATATCTTGGAGCTTTTTGATCCACTCAGCATGGGAAGTGTTCGTGTTTCTGGAGAACTATTTGTAATGTAGGAAAGGCCAGTCTGCTGAGGATGTCTATGGAAAAGGTGTGAATAAGAGCCCTGAGTCACTTCTGCTCCTGTAGCACAAAAACATGTAGCCATGAACAAAACTAAAGATAGGCTAAAAGTCACAATTTTACCTTTGTCTGAAGTGGCCATCTCTCGGCAGGGCACAATCTTTCCCAAACTATCGCAGTGGGCTAGGTAGGCTACGTTATTCCTTTGGTCCAGTGCAGTTTGCTCTACCTCAGCAGTTCTCAAACTTTAACAAACCGAGAACCCTCATTTTGATTTAAAATTTTTTGCAGACCCCCAGAAGCCTCCCACTCAGCCCCAGGTCCCGCCCCCAATCCACCGCTTCCCCCAAAGCCCCACCCCACCCTCTTTCTGCCCCCTCCCCTGAGCACGCCCCATCCCTGTACCTCCGCCTCCCTCCCAGCACCTCCTGCTTGCCACTGAACAGCTGTTCCCCGGCATGCAGGAGGTGCTGGGAGGGAGGGGAAGTAGTTGAAGGAAGGAGGAGGAGTTGATCAGCGGGCCCTGTGGACCCCCGGAGTACCCTCATGGACCCCCCCCCCGGGGTCCGCAGACCCCAGCTTGAGAAATTCTGCTCTACCTGATACAGCCAGTCTGCTCTGCAGGCTGGTGTGGTGCTGGTGGGACTAGGGCCCTGCTCCTCCTCAGAGTGCATCTATGCAGCAATCCCCAAGCTCCTTCAAGCACAAGGATTACAACTGTGACCGGTCCTTGCTCGACCTAGGCACGGGGATGAAGGAACCTCATTCATTCTGCAATCTCACACCTGCAAACCTACTTAGGAGACTAGAGCAACCAGGCCTGTGGTATTTAGACAGGTGCATAAAAACCCCCAGAAATGTCTAACCTCATCCTGAGGATTCCTCCTTCCAATACTGCATAATGTAGACATGTGCATTTCAGAAAGGTAGTTTCCCCTCTCTTCTGTGACATAGAAACAATGCCTCAAATCAAAGACTTAGCTCCTCTTCCTTGCTGACATACCCTTTCCCTTCCTGTAGGTGGCCAGGCTGCATTTCCAAATGTGAAGCTAATAAATGATGCTCATGGAACTATATGTTCAAGATAGGCCACACTATGCACAAGGATCACAAAGGATTGTGAACAGGGTCGGCTCCAGGCACCAGCGCAGCAAGCAGGTGCTTGGGGTGGCCAACACGGAAAGGGGCGGCACATCTGGCTCTTCAGTGGCGGGTCCCTCAGTCCCTCTCAGAGGGAAGGACCTGCCACCGAAGTGCCGCCGATCGCAGCTTCTTCTTTTTTTTCCCTGCTGCTTGGGGCGGCAAAAACGCTGGAGCCGGCCCTGATTGTGAAGGTTCATTTCAAGGATGATGACAGAGACTGTAGACCTCTGCAAACAGAAGAGAAGATCTTACCCCTAACTGAGAAAGGGGAAGAGGAAAGTCATTGTGCATCAGGTAGGTTCATCTTCCCCAGAGACCCTAACAATGACTATGCTGTCCTACTCTTACAGTGGGTGCAGCAGATATTTCCACCAAAGCTGGGCCAGTCCTGCTCATAGCTCTGTGTGAGAGGTTTGGGCTATAGCTCCCTCCAGGGGTAGAGAGGTCTAAAACTACCAACAGCACAAGACAAGTTCTCTCTGCATTCAAGGGAATGTCAATGGCCCTTACAGAAGGGGCAGGGAGACTCCTTGAACCTCCTTCCCTCTGGTGTATGTGAACTGGGGCTGGATACAGTTTTGCTCAGGATGTTTAACAGCAGTGATATATTTTCAATACCTTACACTAAAGCGCTGTGCGGATTTATTGCTATTGTTAGAAAACGACACCAGAACGGTTCCTGACTAGTCTAGAAAGAATGCTGCTTTCATTTAAAAAAAAAACCAAAATGATATTTAAAATGTGTATTAAGTCAAGAGTCAGATTTTGATCACAGGTGAATATCCAGTGCAGCTGCATGGGAATGATGGAGTTCCATTACTGGATATTCACCTGTGCAACTGAGATAACAGTCTAGCTCCAAGCATCCGAATGACGACATTCAGTAAAATTAGTGTATTCATAGGCAGAATTATGCAAACAACAAATCCTTATATGGGATACTCACTCCTTTTGGAGGGCATGCACCTTCTTCCCCACTCATATGATCAGTGTCTTCTAAGGACATGCCACCGATCTTTCACTTATGCCTACGCTGCACTGTTGAAGTGAATGCATTTCACTGCTAAACATTCCTCTATTCATTACATTACATTAAAAATGTAAGATTTACGCAGAGCAAATATGAAAGCAGAAGAGGCCCCAAGTGAACATCCTAAGGCAATATCAGGGCAGCTAGAAAAACACGTAAAAGCCCAGTCCTACAGGCGTCACTGAAACAAAACCCTCAAAGACTAAATGACTGAGCCCTTTCATTTTGGTCAGCTTCCCTTTCTAAGTCTTGGATTCATATACTCTCTGTTGCCTCTTTTACAACAAAAGGAGTCTATTCCCTCAATGCTTGGAACACCCATCATCATTTTATCATTAACGGAAGGTGATGCATAAGCATCAAAAGCAGAGCAGGCTCCGCATACTGCATCCTTATTTCATCTCCTCTCCATAACTCTGATTTCATTAAAAATCCAGTTTACCAAATTTATTCAAAAAATAAAAGCTACAACAGACAAAAAACCCAAAACTAATCTTCTCTTGCAATTATGTGGTCCTTATAGGACATTCTGCTAAAATAAATCCTAGAGGAAAGAGACATGCAACATTTTAAAATGTTTTATCAACTCATGCATATCAGCCACTGAAAATGTAAAGTTTCAGAATGCTGAGCACCCTGCCCCAGTGAGAACCTTTGCAAGTACGTTTGAAAATCAGCCTCCAACCTGGGATGCATGTGTGCACATAAACCCTGTACCTATACACTGATATAAATATGCAGAGGACCAAATCCTGATCCCAATCAAGCCCACGTGAGTTTTGCCACTGACTCAGGCCTTGGTCTGGAGTGTTTTAGCCTACAAAGTACTATTACTGAATTAGGCTACAGAAAAGACATGATGTTCCTTTAAACAATTTGTAGGATTGCTTCTACAAGCTACACCATGTTCCACTTCTCTCATTTACCATGCAAGAGTTAGGGCAACATTTCTCCTGTCAGACTGCTCAGCATAAATAATAGATATGTCATTTTTTTAACTGTCAACAACATATCTGTAAGTGGTGCACTTGGTGCTTTTAAATATCTATAGCAAACTTTTTATTTGGCATTATACGTAGGTAAAACTATCCAACTAGACTGGAAATGATTACAGAGTAGAAATGCATATCCTAAACCATGGAAAGAGTCTCACACATTGTTATCCTTATTAAATATTTAACTAACTATCCCCTCTCCATCGTTCTCTGTTCCACCAATGCTATCTTCAATGAAGTGCCAAGAAGGTATTTAAAAACAAATTAGATTGGCTCTGTATAATAATATTCATATAATAATGTTTGCATTTATTTACCAATGGCCAGATTCTCAGCTGGTGCAAATGAGGATAACTCCACTGAAGTCAATAGAGCCTGGCCGATTCACACAAGCTGTGGATTAGGCCCCAATGCTGTCATTGAGAAACACATTTGTTTACAGTACAAATTCTTTTCTGAAGTAAGTATTAAAACAGAGAGTGGCAGACACAAAGGGTAAGTGACTACAACAGAGATAAGGCTGTACTGGTTGAGTTATGTACATCAGTGCAAATACTGAGCCAGATCCTCAGCTGGCATAAATGGTCATAACGCCATTGAAGATCAGCTGAGAATCTGTCCCATTATTTTTTATTAAAGTGATATCAATTATTTTCTTTTTAATCAATGCATCCCACTTGAGCAATCTTTCCTCCAACATTTCAGTTATTCCTCTAATACCAGCAATATGCCACTCAATTTCTCTTTCTTTGTGCTTGGGCAGAAGTGTCCTTTTCATGTGATTCTTAACATTTTTGGAGCTGTCATTACAGTTCATTCCAGTATTTATCTGCCATTTGGAGGAATAAAATATTTCCGTTCTTCCATATGTGTGGGTACTTCACAGTGGAAATCTTCCAACACTTTTTTTTTAAAAATAAAACTTTTTCTAATAACTCCCAGTGTTTATATGTAGCTGTATGAACATTCACTTATTAATCTCTCTACACCTCTCATGAGATACAAATCAGTAACGATTCCCATTTTGCAGACGGCAAAACTGCAGCACATGAAAGATTATGTGATTTGTACGTGGCCAAAGAGCAGTCAGTGGCAAAGGTGGAATTAGAACTCAGAGGTTCCTAGGTCCCAGTCTCATACTAACATGATAGCAAACACACTGAAATCACAGCTGCTTGTGCATTAACAGGCAGAGACTTATTCCCAGACCTCTGAAAAAAATGCATTCATTGTACAACATCCACTCTACCATCCAGCTAGCATTTCTAGGTTCTTTTGCCCAACATTTCCCACTGTGCTTTCACCAGAGATACCAGTGTTGAAAGCACTAATACACACAATGCCTTCACATCTGCCAGCGTTTTAAGCACTATGTTGGAGCAGAGTTAGATGACAGCATTTAAAACACCAGCAACCCACTTGGAGCCCTCCCTACATTAGAGTTCCCATTTTTGCTACCTCTGGTGGAAATGAATGGTTGGAAGCCACAGGGAAATTTAGGGCAAAAAAGCACAGCACAGACAACCCCCTTGGGCTGAGGAGAGCATTACCTTAACTTGTCAGGCCATTAAAAAAAAATGGTCATTCTCACTTTAAATAAATGAACAAATTAACAGAATACACCATGTTCAGCTACATGATAAGAAGCATTAATGAGATCCAGGAATTGCTTGCAGTTTGACTTCTCCCTCTCTTTAAATAAACATGGGCTAGTGGAAATGTTATACAACAATGCCATCGCCATAAGTGTAGCTCCATCTCCTGTCACTCCTGCAGATGAGTTACAAATCTACAAGAACTTGTTTGCTCCATGCTTCCAGCCACCGCTAAACTTAAATTAGTAACTATGTGGGCCTCTTCCAAGGCATATCAGAGACCAGCTGTGCAAGGACCTGTCACCTTCTTGTCAGTGAAAGTTTTCTGTCCAAAGAACTTTCGTCATCCCTCGGTCCTCAAGTAGCTGGATGTCACTTGAAGAGACAGCTGAAGTCACTTGCAATGAATGGTCTCAAATCAGAGCTCACTGCCCTTGTCACAGAAAGTCTCACCCCGCAGCTAAAACTGTCACTGATCGTGTTTAGATATGTACGCTGAGGTATCAGATTAGAAGAGAGTATGCACGAGATGGAAGTTTAAAAGAGGCCAAGTTGCAAGGAAAATATTAATAGGGAGAATTGAGGGCTTGAAGGGTTAGCCCTTTCCCAAACCCAATTTATACTTCCCATCAAATCCAATAAAAAATATCTAGCTTCTAAAAACGGCATCTTTCCAACCAACATGTTTGAGAAGGAGCTAAAACTTCAAGTGCTATGTCCAGAAAGCACATAGATTGCAAGGATATTGTGGCATTTCTGCAGCATAAGTTACTTCATTAAGAGAAAAATCCCCAAAAGGCATATTCCAATCTCAAGATGGTAGATATATGTGCTGTAGCTTTAAAAAAAAGAGAGAAAATTATATTTGGTACATTTTTGGAACTACAACATTTGCAAGTGTTTCTGAATCTCCTCTTCACTCTAATTTGCTTATGTCTGAGTAGTGTAGTCTAGTGGTTATGGCAGGAGAGTCAGGGCTTCGTGGTTCTAGGCCCCACTCAGCTACTGACATGCAGTGTGACCACAGACAAATCACTTAACCTTTATGGAACTCAGTTTACCCATTGGTAAACTGAACAGTGTACGGTTGCCAGAGGGCACTGAAGGACACTTGTTTCTGAAACTTCACCTTCCCATGTCAAGATAACAGAGTCAAGCTTGAGAGGGAAGCTATCAGAAAGACGAGGGAGTAGGGACTGTCTAGGAAACAGTAATTATGCTGCCACATAATTCATTTTAAGAGACCATTGAATCAATATGTCAGAAAAGCCAGGTGGAATGGAATGTTCTGTGGATTCCTTAATAACACATTGCAGCCGGGGGCACCTCTCATTCTCAGACTGAGGCAAAGGGCAGTAAAATGGCTGCAAGACCAACAGCTGTATTTATAATCTTGCTGCTGCCAAATGACAGGGCTCCCCCAAATACATTTCCAAAAGGGGACTTTTGTTTGCCAACTAAGGATGTGGCAAATTGGCCAGTCAGCTGCTCCCAAACATATTGGGAAGAGGAGTATTGCATGCTATTCCACCCTCCCAACCACCCCAATCCTCAGAAGACACTACCAAGTACAAGGGGCTGCTGGAGTGGGTCCTGTGGTTGGAGGGAGGGGAAAGGAAGGATCCCAAGGGCTGTTGTGGGATGGAGAGTCCCAGGCTCAGGCCCTGCCAGTTCAATTCTTCTCTGAGATTTATTGACTCCTTAAAGAGTTTGGCCCCAGTCTGCATGTTCAGCCTTGGAAGCAGACATTCTCCTCAATAAGGACTATGCCTAGGCCACATATCACAGCTAAGCCATTCTCATATTATCCAAGTGGGGAAAGGGGTAAGTGAAATAATTTGTTCCAATTATTTAGTTTAAAAATGAGAAAATTGTTTTGTTTCCACCTTCAAAACATGGCCAAAAAAGAGTTTTTCCCCCAAATGTGATATGCACACAAACATTCTCCTTGGAGAAGAAACCAAATACAGACTATTATAAAATTCAAAAATTGATTTTAAGTTTTTCCCATAAAGTTATGAGTACATGACAACGTATTCATTCTGTGAGCTCCACCTCTAATGTTTGCTACCAGCTAATCCCTATAATAGAGAATTTACACTTGGGTCCTGCAGGAAGCTACCATAGTGCACTTTGCATTTAAATGGCCCAGAAGAGTGAATAACTAGATTCCCAATAAAAAAAAAAAAAACAGGAGTACTTGTGGCACCTTAAAGACTAACAAAGGTGCCACAAGTACTCCTGTTTTTTTTGCGGATACAGACTAACACGGCTGCTACTCTAGATTCCCAATGGAGCTGTTAGCTGCTCAGCCCTTTTTGGAAAAATCCGGCTACTTCTGTAGGAGCCTAAATGTGGGCTAGGGAGTCTACTTCAGACTCCTATTTTTAAAAATCTTAGTCTTCATATTATGGTGAACATCTTTTTTTCTTCTCCATAACAAAACATTTTGGGCTCAGAAGTTTACTGGAAATACTGGTGACATCCAAACAGAGTTGACAAAAGAAACAGAGCTGACAGATCAGTTTCAATATCAGCACAGTACAGCATGAATATTTTACTCTTCCCAGGCCAAAAAACTACTTCATTAGTTGAGTACAGCAAATCTGCGAAGATGGGATCACAAAATGCTTGAAAAAAAATGGATCCTCTAGACATAGGATTTAAAAATATATGCATTTGTTTTCCAGTAGACACATATCAGTATGAGCAGAACAGAACAAGACAACAACTCCATAGACAACAGGCATTCTGCCTTAAAGGTCTCCAAAAAGAGAGATTAAGGGAACACAATAGACCTTGTCTGTGTTCATTAAAAGTTTTGTGTGGGAAAAATTCAGCCTTGTCTGTGTTCATTAAAAGTTTTGTGTGGGAAAAATTCAGATTTTTTACAAAAACAAAAAACTAAAAATTCAAATTTGGGGTTTTTGACAAGATGAATATTTCCAATATTTTCAGCACACAATAATTCATTTGACATGCACACATAAATTCTCCTTGGAGGAGAAACAAAATACAGAATATTATTACCCAAAAACTGATCCATGGAAGTCACTCTGCTAAAGCACCATGTGCCTGATCATTGAAATAAATATGGCATTTTACATTGACTGTTAACTATACTGGAGACATGCTCTTTGCATGCTGAAAGGTCATTCTGCCAAAGTTTCACATATAGACTGTCTGCGCCAGAATGGACTTCATACATTTTGGAGAGACAAGGTGGGTAAAGTAATATCTTTTATTGGTCCAACTTCTGTTGGAGAGCAGAGCTCTGTGTGGCTCGAAAGCTTCTCTCTCTCTCGCCAACAGACAGTGGTCCAATTAAAGATATTACCTCACCTACCTTGTCTCTCTAATATCCTGGGACCAACATGGCTACAACTACTCTGCATTCATACATTTTGGTCATGCAAGCATCTATTCAAAAGGACTTTTTACTGCCAGTTCTGCAGTTCTTTGACACACAGCTCTAACAATTTCAATGGGGAGCAGGACAGTTGTTAACATTGAATGGCTGGGGCACTGGCAAAATCAAGGAGACGCAGTATTTATGGTTGCTATGTGAGAATAAGAAAACCTCAATCCAGTTCAAACTATGAGATATGTTGGGTGCTGTGCTATTTACACTGTTTCATTCTTTTCCTATGTAATGATCTTAATCTGGCAAATACATTCCCACTGCCAAAATATGTATGTTTACAGGTGGAAAATTGAAACGCATGACTTCCTCAAGGTCTATATGAGACACCTTGGCAGTAAAGCATATCTTTATTGTAGCATCATACTTCGTGCCAATATAGTTAAGTGTCTGAATCTGTCAGCATTTCCATTATAAACCTTGACCATAAAAATCTGCTTTGCGCTGAGACTCAGAAGCCAGAGGGTTCAATTCTCCCCTCATAAATCAGAAGTTATACTAGTGTAAAACTTGTGTACTGGGAGGATTATCATTTGTGCTATACAGACAGAGTTACAAACCTCTATATGCCCAGGTGTATGCACACCTCAGCACCTAAAATGCTCATATCCTTGCTGCTTGCAGTAGCTATATGTGCAAACAATTGTTATGAATCACTGATGTGGACATGCAAATCCTTGTTGTTGTTCTTGCTAGCTGTAGGCTTACCTGTATTTAAAAAATTGATGGCAACAATGTACCATTTAATTTTAGAAGCCACTTCTGAAAACTGAGTATTTGACAAAAGACAGCAAAGAGTCCTATGGCACCTTATAGACTAACAGATGTATTGGAGCATGAGCTTTCGTGGGTGAATACCCACTTCATTGGATGCATGACGAAAGACAGTCTGATCTAACAAAATAAGCACAGGACGGTAGAGACAGCAATTCTTGAATTCTTGTCCCTCTGCTGCCAGTGATTTGCTGAGCCACTGTACTCATGTTCTGCTATCTCACTTTCTCTAGGTTTTTAAATGAGGACAATAGTACTTGCTTACCTAACTCAGTGGGTGTTATGAGGATTCATAGAATCATAGAATCATAGAATCCAAGATCAGAAGGGACCATTATGATCATCTAGTCTGACCTCCTGCAAGATGCAGGCCACATAAATCCATCCACCACACCACAAGTGAGCAAGCCCCCCCTGCCCCATGCGGAGAAAAGAAAAAAAGGGCAGGGCCATAGCCAATCTGGGAAAAAATTCCTTCCGACCCCAATGGCGGCGCAATGGCTGAACCTGAACCCATGCGGAAAACTCTCCACAAAAACCCTCTGGAAAGGTTATATATATCATACCAGGCACCTGACCATGACTTATTATCCCATCATCCCATCCCATCATCCATCATATCATCCTAAAATTTCTTAAAGTTAATCTCCAGTTCCTTCCCTTTCCCTCCCTCCCTCCTGTTTCTAGACTGTTCCAGCACTGCAGAAACCTTCGCCTAATTTCCAGCCTGAATTTCCTTGACTTTCAGTGACTGACAGTTATATCCCGTGTCCCCATTTGCACTGAGCTGATAATTCTTCTTTATTCCTCTTCCTTTTTATTATTCTATATATATTAAGTGTAATCATCATATCTCCTCTCCTCTTTCTCTTCTCTCAGGAAAAAAAACCAAGCTCAAGCCT
Source organism: Mauremys reevesii (assembly GCF_016161935.1). Lineage (NCBI taxonomy): Eukaryota > Metazoa > Chordata > Testudines > Geoemydidae > Mauremys > Mauremys reevesii. Next base: position 33,362,689 of record NC_052638.1, read on the forward strand.
CTCCTTTCATTCCTCTCTTCTCATCCTCTCATTCTCCATTCATTCCTCCTTCTTTTCTTCTGTTCTGTCTTGTTCCTTCTTTTCTTTCTAAATTCAAAACACTTAACACTACACACAAAAAGGTCTCTACTCATACTCTATATAACCTTATATACTTACTAGCCTCTCCCCTACCCTCTACCTAATGCAACCTTAAACCCAACATCATTTTTTTAAGCTTTTTACACATTGCTCCACATCAGTCATTCTATATTCAGTCATCAACCAACCAGGACTCCTCCTCTCCTCCTCCCCCCCTTCCCTCCTGTCCCCCCCAGCCAAAACTAAAGTTCTAATAAGAATCCATTTAAAACATCCCACTACACTATTGATTTTCAATTTCATCCTAATACTAATACTCCAGTTTACAAGGTCATCTATCTCCTGAATCTCTCTCCCTCCTCCCTCTCCCATCAATACCCCCAACTTGGTGTCATTCAAAAAACTTATCAGCCCCTACTCCTACCTGGTCTCCCTCCAAGCAAAGCAAAAAATAAAATAAAATAAAATCGACCCCCAAAACCCAGGACGAGACTCCACTGGTAACCCCCACCTGTTCCCCCCCTCCCCTTCATCACTCCCCTCCTTCTTCTCCCCTTTCCACCCCCCCCTTTTCCACCTTTCCCCATCCATCTTTTCAATTTTTCCAATTCAACCAATTCTTCATCATGCGGTTTCAAAATCAAACTTACTCCATCAGATATATGAGATCCACCGATTCCCTTTGTCTAAAAAAAAAAAACTCTTCAAAGAAGGAGATCAGTTGGTTTGGTTGGATCAATCTTCAAAATTATCAAATCCCAACCTAAATCAATCCATGCTGCACTGCTCCGAACTCCTTTCTCACTCTTTTTTTTTTTTTTTTTTGACTTTGCATACTACTAGACTACTAACAGCAATTATAATCCCCCCACTTCACTTTTTTCCCTTCTTGAAATAGGGAACTACATTAGCTAATCTCCAGTCAGTCAATCCCTTATTATTTATTAGGATTTATTATTAAATTATTAAAGATTTTATAAATAATATCTTCTAGGATTCTTATTATTCCATATTTTAACCCCTTCTTTTTTCCGTTAAGCTGTTCCAGTTTGGCTACCTCTACAACTACTTCCTGTCTCCCCCATCCTCACCCCCCATTCCATCCCCACCCCTCCATTTCATTCCCTTTCTTTAGCCTTTTCTCATTCCCTTAAAGAGTATATTATTTTTCAGAGATTAATTGTTTTCTCCCTCCATTTAACCTCATTCTCCATTTTTTTAAAGTTTTCTTTCTTTTTTTTTCTTTTCTTTCTTTCTAAAAATTTAAAATTCTTTTTTTTGCCCTTGCTTAGATCCATCTCCATCCATCTCTTTTCTCCACTCTCACAGCTTTTCCTCACTCTTTCCCCTCCCTCTGGTAGTCCTCCTTGTAGGTTCCCATTTTCCACCCCCTCCATTTTTTTTTCTTTTTTTTTTTTCCTTTTCCTTTCTTTCTCTCTAAGCTCACTCTCTCACTGCTACCTGCTAAAACTACCCCGGATACATGCCTCCCCCTTCTCTCCTTCCTGCAACTTCCTGCAACTTGAACAACTTCCAACTTCCAGTTGCCCTTTCATCCCTCAGATCCCCAAAACTTGTCCCTTAGTCCAACTTATAACTAGTCTTCCTTTTTTTAAATTAGCCTTCTGAATTATTTTGACCCCCTATTCCCTCCCTATTGATTATCTCCCCTTTATTTTAGATTTGATTGGAATTGATGATCCTCATATTTCAAACAAACAATCAACAAAAACCTCAACAAAAAGTCAAAAAAATCCTCAAAAAAATCTCCCTATCAAATCTTCAGCAACCACTTGATGAATCGTTTCAAAAGCTATTCGAATCAAAAAAATTATTATTATTATTAGCATTATTTATTATTATCCCATTCTATATCCTAAGTCCCCTCCATATATAAGTTTTTATTAGTTAAAGTTCAATAAACAGTAATTAAGTTCTTAAAATCTAAAAAGCTCTCTCGCCAAAAATCCTACTCTCTCTCCCAATCACTATCCTGATGAGGCACCCCTGTTTTCCCACTATCCCATTGTTTTCCTCTCCTGTTTATCCACCATTGCTCTTTTTGCATTGTTCATTGCCATTACATTTTTATCATTATACAGTGCTCCTTATTTTTATACATTTATCTTTCCCCTTCCTACCACCTAACATTACCTTCCCCCTTCCAGCCCTTCCATCTCCACCATCCACTTTCCTCACCTCCACCCTTCCATGTTTCCCATCCCGTTCTATGAGTTCCTCCTTCCATTTTTTCTTCCAATTCCTCTCCTTCTCTTTGGTCCCTCTTTCCACCTTTTTTCCTGTTGGGCCTAATTTTTCTTTTCAACTCCCTCCTTAGGGACACCCTTCACTCTATGACTTGTAGATCTCCAGTATGACTTGTAGATCTAGAAGCTGCACCCCTCTTCCCCCTCTTCTATCCCCCTCTTTCTTGTTATCTATCTCCCCCCCTTGTCCCTCTCCCAATGTGAATCCCCTCCCTCTCCCCCCCCCTCTCGAATCCCCAGTGTCCCCCCTCCCCAGTGTCTAGTCTCTAGAGCCCCCCTCCTCCCTCCCTCCTCCCCCCCCAGATCTACCAGCTTCCCTCTCCCCCTTCCCAGTTCCTCTCCCCCAAAAGCCCTCCCCCCCCATCCCATCCCCCAGCCTCCCCCAGCCCCCTCCCTCTCATTGTAACACTCAAATCCCTCTCTCTCTCCTTCATCTTCCCCCCTCCCTCAATCATCTTGATCCTCCCCCCCCTGAGCCTCACCCTCTATTCCCTTCAGCCTCCCACCGAATCTCAGGAGCCTCTCCCTCCTCATTCTTGAAGAAGCTCCCCTCATCAGTCGCTCCAGACATCTGGATGATCAATCTCCATGTCATCTCTCTCAACCTCCTTTTCCTGGAAGGGGTTTCACCCATCTCTTCTTTTCCCACCCTTCCAGCACACCTTCTGTTCTCCGGATCGGCCCTGTAGGCACACCTGCCCCAACCTCCTGCAGCTGGGCCTCCCCAATCCATCTGACTGACCCCTGCCTGGGGACCTGCCTGCCCTCCTACTCCTCCCCCCCCTCCTCTAACCTATCCCCTCCCCCTTCCTCCCTCATCCCTGGTTGCCCTATCCCCCCATCCTCCTCCCCCCAAACCTGGTGCCTTCCCATCGACTCCTCCCTTTCTTCCTCTATGGAATCCGCCTCTCTTTCCTTTCTTTCCCTCTTTTTATTCACCTCTTTTTACTTTCCCCTCTCACTCCTCCTCTTCACTCCTTCATTCTCTCTCCTTCTCCCAGTCCCATGCTTCCTCCCTCCATCTCACTCCTCTGCCTTCCCTTTCCCCTCCCCTCCTCCCTCCTCTCCTCCCCCTCTCTCTCCCCTCTGCCCCCTTCCCCCCTCCCTCCTCCCCCTCTCCTCCTCTCCCCCCCTCCCTCTCCCCCCTCACCCCCTGCAGCCTCTCCATCTCCAGCCTCTCAGCCTCCTTCAGCCTGCAGCCTCATCCTTCCCTCTCATAGCCTTCCAGGCTCTATCTCCTCCTCCACCCAGCTCTATACCACAGCTGCTCTATGCTCCCATCCTTACCAGGTCCTGCAGCCTGCTGCTGGCTCCCCCTGGTCTGCTGCTGTGCTCTCATCCCTGGTGTGTGCTGGCTGCTGCTGTCTGCTCTGGCTGCTGCTGTGCTGGCTCCCTTGCAGCTCTTGCTCTGGCTCCCCCTCCTGTTCGCCTCCTGCTCCCCTGCTCCCTGCCACCTCCCTGCTGAAGTATGCACATATAAAGCATCATAAGAGCATTAAGCAGCTGCAGTGTCTGGTTTAGCGTTCCCTCCTAAACAGTTAGGTTTTTCATTGCAGGTTTATATCTTATTGCTTTATCTTGGTTACTGGAGAGGTCTGTCCTTAATTACACAGCATGCAGTATTTGTTGTAAAATCAAGAACCACTTGCTTTATGGTCAAGAAAGAGAAGCTTTAAGAAGCTAGGAGCCTAGAGCTGACCAAGCACTCTAGTCCCTAGAGTTACTAGCTATTCCTCCCCAGGAGTGGATTTAATTGGCAGATGGGTGTGCCATGGCTTAATTAGGCAGGAGGCTGACCGGCCAATGAGAGCAATCAGCCCATCAGCTGGGCACAGTTAAAAGACAAGAAAGAAGTACCAGGGGAAGGCTGGCAAGGGCCAGGGGATACAGGATCTCAGAATGAAGAGATCTTTCCTTAGCCCACTATCGAGGGTGGGAGAAGGGGGAAATTTATTGTCCACCTGTATGTTGCTGCACAAGGCTGTACAGATGAATTGGTGGCAGGGACCTAATAGATAACACACCGCTGCTTATAACCCTGGAAAGCATGCAGCCTGTTTGTGGAGGTCCAAAAGGTAGAGAAGGGAGCCTTGTCATAGAGCTATTAGCACATCCTGGTGAACTTTAAAAGAGCCACACTGATATTTTACCCAAACCTTATTAAAAGGTATGTATTTTTTCTGCCTCTCTTTTCCTATTGTTGCTGCCCTACTCAGACATTTTGTACACCCACAGCCTTCTCCTGCCTCATTTGCTCTATTTGTGACATCACAAGTCACAATCCCCATGGAAACAGTTCTGTTGTCAAACGCAGGAATGTGGCATGAGAGGAGGAGTTGTCCGGTTAGAAAATCTTCTGTTTACATACAAATATCTTGGCAATCCGCAATGCTGGGAAAGGAAATACAAAAATAGTCTGACAGTTTAAATGAGGTTTTTGTAACATGTTGTAGTCTTCCAGCTGTACCCTGATGTGATCAAGGTTCTTAAACTCCAAAATATCCTTACTTTTTTGGACTGAAAAAGAAAAATGGAGCCGTTTTGCTCAGCACAGCAATATGAAAGTTTGCATGTCTGATATTATTTAACATGTAGGAAAGAACTGCATTTGAACACCTGCCTAGGAAACTGCCTTTTATACAGACAGTCTACTGAGATGTGTTTGGAATTTTAAATCCGTGTTTTGTTTTTCCTCTAATCTTTTATTAATGGTTTGTGCTCCCATTAAGTACTGTGTTTCTGGAGAGAAGCACCACTCATCTTACAGAATCCGGGGAACTTATTTGAAAATAATAGGGTTTTAGTTGATTAAAATTGGCATTTTTGCGCTTAAGGCTGGTAATGGACATCTTACTGAAAAAAAGGGACATCACTGTGACAGCAGCAGGATGGAAGGCAGTGCGAGGGACTGCAAACCAACTCCCACCTTGCTTTAATTCTGGCTTATCAATCACAAGAGGTTACTTTAGGACCAAATTCAAGTGCCCTTTGCTGCTTTTGTGACAGAGATGGGCATAAGTTAATGCCGCATTCTGACTCAGCCACAGCTCCTCCCAGAGTCCTCTCACACAGCTTAGTTCCTGCAGGGGGAAAAGCAATCTGGGCAAGATGGTCAGCTCAGTGAGCAAACTCATTAAGATACACATTCCATGCTGAGGACCCTACATTCCTTTCTGGAAAGCCACAAAAGTCCTCGGAGTGTGGCTTCCTGTGGGCTGTAGGGAGCCCAAAGCAGTCTGCAATGGAACTTGGGATCTGCTTAACTACATTTTTGCCATATATGAAGGAGAAGGCCAGAATTTAATCCTTAATGTTTAGGGCTAAATTTTCCAATCTCAGCTCCTTGAGCTGGGTAAGTAGTGGACAGGGCCGGCTCCAGGGTTTTTGCTACCCCAAGCAGCAAAAAGAAAGAAGAAAAAAGAAAAAAAAAAAGCCACGATTGTGATCTGCAGCTCTACCGCCGCCACTTCAGCCTTTGGCGGCAATTCAGTGGCTGGTCCTTCGCTCCGATAGAGAGTGAGGGAACTGCCACAGAATTGCTGCCGAAGACCCAGACGTGCCACCCCTCACCATTGGCTGCCCCAAGCAGCTGCTTACTAGGCTGGTGCCTGGAGCCGGCTGTGGTAGTGGATGTAGAATGGTTTCAATCCAATTCTCCCTCTTCTGATTTCATGATGGATACAACCAAGATTATCAGATGGTAAGAGAAAACCACTGCAATGTGTGAATTCTCTCAACGGGTCATGAAAAACTAGATTCCTTCACAACCACTTGCAATGGCTTCTAAGCTCAGGCTCTGACGCAAATCACCCAGAGATGGTAGCAATAGCAATGAGCAGCTGTCTGTTTGGGGTACAGACAGCACTTTTCATACATCCCTTCCACTCCAAACACCCAAAACCAAAACACACACACAAAAACCAAAACCCTATTCCAGATCAGTGGAGGCAGTAGAACTATTTTGGGATTTTTTTCGCATGTGCATTCTTTCACGGGGAGGAAGGAGTGAAAACAACAATCCCTTGAGGTTCTGAACAAAGCAGCAAAATTTTCAGGTATTCAAAATTTACCCAAACGTTCTAGCCCTATTTCATCACTAAGCACATCTCTGAAGAAAAGTGCTTTTCACCAACCATTCAGATTGCTCTACAAAATGCAGATTTCATGCTAATTTCTCCTTATTGTTTACTACATCCTCTTGATGAAGCTGTTCTTCGAAGAGATCTCCTTGTGTGGTATGAAAGATGCATGTGTTGTGTTGTAAAAAGAAATATTACACTTGGCGAGAACAGAATTGGGAGCCTTCGAGCAGCATCATATCAGATGTATTAAAGCCATTTTAATGAGGGAATTGGAGTGCTTCATACTCTGTAAAACTGGAGTATATATATATAAAAAAGAGAGTCCACTACATCACCTACTATAACTTCTCTGTCATCTTCTGTTTATATTGTGTGTATATATTACCTAATTTTGACATTCACATTTTGCACTGTCAATTCACAAACAGAAGAAATGATAAATAAGATTATGAAATTTCTATTACTATCAAAACAAATGTTTGGAGATTATATGCTGCCTCCTATTTTTCTAGCTACTATCTTGAAATTTGAATTACAGCACATAAGTGAAAACAGAAACATCAAAAGAAAGTAATGTAGCAACAATGCAATATTCTAATACTCAGTTAAAAGACCCTGTATTACAGGCAGCCAACAAGTGATTTATTAAAAACTACAAGATAATGTCTTAAAATTGTGAGAAAAGTGATATATGTATAATATGACAAAACCAAAGTGATTAACTGAAGAAAGGGGCATTTTTCAATAAAAAGACACCACCTATTTTCTAGGAAAAATTCTATAGGAGTTGTTTTTTACTGGTTGTAGCGGGGCAGTTACCCTGCTCCTGGGGAATAAGGTTAGAGGCTGATTGGGGACGCAGCCTGTTATAAGGGCTCAGGGAGGAGCTGGGTGAGTGTCTCTCTAGCTTTGGAAAGAGAAGGGCCTTGCTGCCTGAAGGAACAAAGGGTACCTTTGACAGAGCCGTGCTGGGGAAAGGCAAGCGGAGCTGGGGAGCTCCAGCCTGGCAATTCCCCAGGCTGAGGCCTTGATAAAGGCCTACACAGGTACTGGGGCTGGGAGGTGCAGCTTGGGAATAGGTAGAGGCAGTTGGTCCAACCCCCTTGCTAATGATGAGTGGCCATTACAGACTGCAGTTTGCCCCAGGGAAAGGGGGCTAGATGATGACTGGCTGTAGCCACTGATAGAAGATTGGGGGTCCCCTGGGAGGGAAGACCCAGAGTGTGGGGGTACTGCTGGGGCAGAACCCTGAGGGAAAAGGGGCACTGGGTTCCGGGAGGGACATGGGGGCCTGAGGCAGGTGAACTACCAGCTGTCAGAGGGCGCTCCAAGGCTGGAAAAGAGCCAATTCCCAAGATGACCAGCAGGAGGTGCCACACCGGTGATTCCTGACCTTGCTACACCTGGCAATGGTCCCCCAAAACACAGTTAAAATACACTTCTAATAAAACATTACAAGCAACTTTGCTCAAAAGCTTTTTTACTTATGTCTACATTGAGCTCAGTTCTCCATTCTGTTACACTAGTTTTATGCCATAAAAACATAAGAACGGCCATATTGGGTCAGACCAAAGGTCCATCTAGCCCAGTATCCTGTCTTCCGACAGTGGCCAATGCCAGCTGCCCCAGAGGGAATGAACAGAACAGGTTATCATCAAGTGATCCATCCCCTGTCGCCCAGTCCCAACCTCTGGGAAACAGAGGCTAGGGACACCACCCCTGCCCATCCTGGCTAATAGTCATTGATGGACCTAGCCTTCATGAACTTATCTAGTTCTTTTTTGAACCCCGTTATAGTCTTGGCCTTCATAACATCTTCTGGCAAAGAGTGCCACAGGTTGTCTGTGCATTGCATGAAGAAATACTTCCTTTGTTTTAAACCTGCTGCCTATTGATTTCATTTGGTGACCCCTAATTCTTGTGTTATGAGAAGGAGGAAATAACGCTTCCTTATTTACTTTCTCCACATCAGTCATGATTTTATAGACCTCTATTGTATCCCCCCTTAATCATCTATTTTCCAAGCTGAAAAGTCCTAGTCATATTAAATCTCTCCTCCTATGAAAGTTCCAATATATCTTTTTTGAGAAGCAGTGATCACATCTGCACACATTATTCAAGATGTGGGCGTCCCATAGATTTATATAGAGGCTATCTGTGGGTGGTGGGTATAATAGGCCAGGGAAGGCGCTGCCTCCCTGGCACTGCTGTGGCCACTGGACCCCTAGTTGTGGGGTTTGGGGGTAAAGTTTTTGCTTTATTATATCCCATGCAGGTTCTGGGGTGGCTGAGGAGATGGTATGTACTAGTCAGCTTCCTGGGTTCCTCAGTAATCTCTCTGGACTCCAAAGAGATACTTTTCCCCGGGGCACCTTGGGTGAGGGGAGGGAAGGCTGCAGCTGGGCCGAGGCTCCTCCAAGCATGTGTGGTGGGGGGAGGGGGGCGGAAGAGAGCTTCGGCCAGACCGGGACTCCGCTGGCCGGGGGCACTCCAGGCTGCAAATGGCCTGAGGTTCCTGCGGCTGAGGGGGGAGTGCTCGGGGCTTCTCCAGGGAAGGGGGGCTTGTGACTCCCGCCGTGGGGGGCAGGGGTCTCAGGGCTCCAGACATGGGGGGTGGAGCTGGACGCTAGCCTCCCCAAAGGGGGGCTCCACCCACTGCCCATGTATCTATCCCTTTCTTAATGATTCCCAACATTTTGTTAAACTTTTTTTTTTTAAACTGCTGCTGCACATTGACTGGATGTCTTCAGAGAACTATCCACAATGACTCCGAGATCTTTCTTGAGTAGTAACAGCTAATTTATACCCCTATATATATATAATGGGGATTATGTCTTCTAATGTGCATTACTTTGCATTTATCAGCACTGAATTTCATCTGCCATTTTGTTGTAGTCCAGTCACCCAGTTTTGTCAGTATAAGCCAAATAACTGACTTTTCACTGGAATAAAACAGTGTAATGGAGTGGAGAATCAGACCCAGTATGTTTTGTAACACAGTTCAGGAGTGATACTGTGTGCAATGAATTGAAGATAAACTCATACTGGAAATGTGCAGCATATCAACTCTCCTCTTACTCTTTCTTTGCTGGACAGCTGCTATTGTTTTTCTTTTGAATCTGCTTAATGGATGTTGTAAATCTTTAAATTCAGTCCCAGGGATTGGACTTTGCTTTGCCAATACGTGTACCTCTCAGACTGCTACACGATGGTACAGGCATTCAGTTATCTCTTTGTCATCTAAAATATTCAAACACATTATGCTTATGTTCTTACACTTATGGAGATCCGCTGGTTACAAGTAAACATTCTAAGTACTCTCCTCAGGCTTTCATTGTAGTTTATACGAGTCTGTGCTGAGAACCACTTGTTTCCTTCAAACCCTGAAGTGAACTCAGCTGTAAGTTTTGTATTCTGTAATTACTGCCATACTTCAAAGGCTGTGGTACTCTCTTTTGCAAGAAACTTACATCACTGAGGTTGTAGTACGGCCTTTATTTTCCGGTCACATATACATGCTGAACAAAGAAAATCTACATATTATAGACTTTGGAATTTTTTTTTTTTTTAAAAAGAGAAAACCTTGCATTACCTCTACAGGTACAGGAGGCCTCAGCAGTGGAAGTCGTGTGATTCTACTGAGTAAGGATGGAGGAAGGGGTCAAAATCTGGGGGAGCCATGGAAGAAGCATATAGAGGTTAGCTTCCCATGCATCAGCTTGCAGGAAAGGGTTGGGAGGAAGCCACAGATAGTGAAGACCAGGGAAAGGCAAGGCTGGAGGGGTAAGGAAGATGCTCAGATATCATGGTGATGGGTGACCCTATAAAATCGATAGGCAGACAAAACAGAGAAATACCACTTTTTGCTTAGAGTATCAGAGCAGAGATGCTCTATCTATCTATCTTCTTCCTTGCATTAATCCCATCAGATGGGATCTCCTCTGTGTCCTCTCCCTCTAAAGTGCTCGGTTCAATGCCATATCCACTAAAACACCACATGTCTAACTTTATGAGATCCACCACTTCTCCTTGGGTCAGCCTCTCTGTTTTCTTCCTGCAGTCTTGCTTTGTTGGACTCTTGCGCAGTCCTGACAAGTATGTGTGTTTTATATGACCAAGCCATCTGAGCCTGCATCCCCTCATTCTTTTTGCTCAAAGAAACACACCAAACATGATTGACGTACACATTCCTCACATGGTCTTTCTGGCTTACACCACTCATGGATCTCACCATTTGCAGATCTATGGAACAGATCATCTGCTCATGTTTCTTCTGAGAGTTTCCCCAACACTCAGCACCAGACCTTAAAACCTGATGGACCACTATTTTATAGACTTTCCATTTTAACCTCACTGGTATCTTCCTGTCACATACTACACATCTTATCTTTCTCCATTTGATCCTGAAATTTGTTATCCTAGCACTAATTTCATTCTCCATTTTCCCAGATTCTAGAACCCAGATACCTGAAACTTTGCATTTGCAGCATTATCTGCCCATCTAGTTTCAAGGGTAATGCTTCAGTATTCACCCTTATTGAAATTACATACCGTCTACATTTCTTCTGCTGCTTATTTTGAGCTCATGTCTCTCCAACACATCTCTCCATTTACCAAGAGCCTCTTCTTGTGAAAAGAATGGATTTCAGAAAAAAGTGCATTAGTTAATATCAGAGGTGAGCAAATAATAATGAATTCAAGGAATTTCACCTTTTGGTTTGCACAAGCTGTTTAAAAGCAGAACATGGCATTCTTAGATTTATCCTTTTACAAAATTATTCACCTATCAATTTCTACAAATACTACTTGGTCTGTAGCTCATATGCAAAGAGTTCATTTTGAAGTATTCAAAATCTGAGCTGGTCAGTTGGTCACCTAAATCACATGGCCCTTTTTCTGTTCTTCGATTGCAGGGGCGGCTCTAGGTGTTTTGCCGCCCCAAGGACGGCAGGCAGGCTGCCTTCGGCGGCTTGCCTGCGGGAGGTCCCCGGTCCCGCGGATTCGGCGGCTTGCCTGCGGGAGGTCCGCCGAAGCCACGGGACCAGCGGATTCTCCGCAGGCAAGCCGCCAAAGGCAGCCTGCCTGCCGCCCTCGCGGCGACAGGCAGAGCGCCCCCCATGGCTTGCCGCCCCAGGCACACGCTTGGCGTGCTGGTGCCTGGAGTCACCCCTGTTCGATTGGATAATCATATCTCCTGGTATCAGCTTTCTTGTGTATAACTGTTCACAGAAAAGTGAATTTGAATTTCATATTGAAAGAGTGTCAAATCTCCCCTTAAAACATGCTGCTTTTCTTTTATGAACTTTCATGGTACTGATGTTATTTGCAAGAATATTCACACAAAACAAAAAACGCAAAGGGGGCACCAATACAAATCAAAGTTAATTAATTTTTAAAGACAAACATACATTCATGGAAACTTTCTGCAGTATGTGACCACTTCTAATTAGTCTCTCTAAATGGAACACCAGAATCCCCGGTATGACGTTCATGATCCACAATAAAAATGCTAGAGCAGCTAAACCCAGCAAATCACTCGAATTCAAGACAAAGTCATCTACTGCAAAGTAATTTCCTTACAGCTGAAATATATAAAATCTCCAAGGGTATGTCTACACTGCACACTAAACCCAGGTCTCACAGACCCAGGCTTGCAGACTCGGTGTTTCCAAGCCCATGCTTGAGCATCCACACTACGTTGTTAACCTGGGCTTACAATTGATGGACCCTGGTCTCCCAGCCATACCAACATGTCCATACTGCACTACACAGACCTTCTGACTCAGGCATGACCCGCATCCATGCTGCAAAATGGCTGGGCTTTGGACCCAAGGTCACAGCAGAACTTGGGTCCTGAGTGCTTGCTGACCCAAGTCAGAGTGATTCATGGGTGGGTAGAAAGGGTAGAATGTGTGCAGGGTAGACATACCCTAAGTGCTTCCAAAGGAGGTCAGTATCATTGTCCCCATTTTATAAATAAGGAAGCTAAGGCACAGAGAAGGGAAGCGATTTGTCCGAGTCCATCCACCAGCACAGTGGCAGAGCCAAGAATAGAACCCAGCTCTCCCAAGTCCCAGTTCAGTGCATTACCCACTAGGACACAATGCTATATGCACTCTGTTCAAACAGCAACAAGAAAGGCATACGTTTTCATTTCCAAAATATAGTGTTGAGAGAACAAAAGCTACTGTTTAACTAAAGGAGGAACATTCTCGACTTGCCCCATGGTTTATGGCTTTTATCACCTGTGATATTTCTGAGATTTGATGCAAGCGGGATAGCTATTATATAGAGGACATGAGCATGTGCCTCACCAAGTCCTCTATTGTCTCACTTCACTGGAGATTATGGATGGGCTTTCCCCATTCCTTTTTGCTTAGTTAACTAGTATTAGTCCTCGCTTTCAAATTTTTAAATGTACTATTTATTGAGCAGTCCTTGAGTGACCTAAGTCAAATGAGAGCAGTTGATTCTGCAAATTTACAGCACTAATTACAAAGGAAACACCACCATCTGGTGGCCTGTCTGAAAATACTTTACACTTTTTAGAAAAAAAAAATCAATACACTATTTTCACTTGTTCCAACACCCTAACAAAAAAAAAAAACTATTTTTGTCAGCACTGAAAGAAACATTAAGTATTTCAACCAGAAAGGACATGAACTGAGATCTCTCAGAAAAACGAAGGTATATTACCCTAAATTCCCCAACATTTTCCCTTCTGGGATATTTAAGATTTAATTAAATCCTGCCTTAAAATATTGAGTCTGATTCTTCACAGCATTGCATCTGTGGCACTTTTACACACCCATTGTCCTTAGTCTGTGCAGGGATGTAAACAGCTACACAAGGTGAAAGGTTGTGGAGAAACGGGCCCCAGAATGTAGCTCTCTTTCTCCCTCCAAACTAATAGGAAAGCAAAAATGAGTTGGTCCTGAAGGGCAGGAGGCTTCTATTAGAGAGAAAGAGAACTTTCGAGAAGTTCAGGTTAAAAGTGAAGCACTAAATACAAAAAAGCCCTCTGACTTTGGAGGAACCTGGCCCTGGATCCAAGTTTTGTGATTTAGGTCCATCGCTGTCCACATAGATACCCTGTTCATACTATATAGTCCTCCCAGCCCCGTACTCCTGCAACTGCATAGAGTGGATTGAAGACAGATGAAAAGGACCACCTCAAAGGTCAAAGGACATCAGCATTTCATCATAGTTCTAACTACTACAATTAGAGATGCTACAATATCTGATTCCACACCTTCCATATGTTACAAAGAGAAAGACTGGACTATGTAACTTCTGCCTTTTAAAAAGTAAGCTCTGGTTTTCATTTTGTTAATTTATACTCTAAAATCTTAAAGACTAACAAATGTATTTGGGCATAAGCTTTCATGGGTAAAAATCCCACTTCTTCAGATACATGAAAGCTTATGCCCAAATAAATTTGTTAGTCTTTAAGGTGCCACTGCACTCCTCGTTGTTTTTGTGGATACAGACTGATTTTAAAATCTTATTTTATGAAATGACTCCAAAATTCAACACCCATCTGTGCCAAGAGAATCGAGTTAGAGATAGAATCTTCCAAGATAATATAAAACTATATTGTTATTTTTCTTTTAGCCGTTAACGGTTTTCATACCCTTTATATCAGTTGGGAACTATATCTCACAGACATAAAGAGAATCTCATTTGTTTTAATGGCTAAGTAAATGGAAAATGGAATTAACTAAAGCAATTCTTGTGCTTTTTTTCAGAACTTCCTTTGCGTCAAGTTCGGCCTGACCCTCCATTGTGTAGGTCATTTCCATTTGTGCATAGTGGGTGTAAGTGAGAGTCTGCAGAGTTGTGTTTTACAACCCACTTTGCACAAGTCTAAATGGAGTACACAAAGGGCAAATCAGTGGAGAATCTCACCCAGAATTTGTAATGCCTCCTACAGTCGGCATGTTAGTTTATTGGTACAATGCCAACTTTAAAGGCCAGATTCCCAGCTGGATTAAGTAAACATAGCTCTACCAACTTCAGAAGAGCTAAGCCAATTTATACCACCTGAAGATCTGGCCTTAAAAGTTCTTTCGCCTTTTATCAGTAGTTAGGAGAAAGTGTTGCCAGTTCCAGCAGCGTTCTCCATCATGGTCTAGATTCACAAAGAAATTTAAGCATGGTGACGCCCATGCCTAACTTTTAGGCTCCCAGAAAAACCACTGGGATTCGCAAAGCCAGAGTGTGGCACCTAAGATGCCTATACAATGAATAGGGAAAGCTAAGTGCCTTAGGCTACGTCTATACTACCCGCCCGGGTCGGCGGGTAGCGTTCGACTTCTTGGCGTTCAATATATCGCGTCTAGATGAGACGCGATATATCGAACTCCGAACGCGCTCCCGTCGACTCCGGAACTCCACCACCATGAACGGCGGTGGCAGAGTCGACAGGGGAGCCACGGACTTCGATCCCGCAGCGTCTGGACGGGTGAGTAGTTCGAACTAAGGTAGTTCGAGTTCAGCTATGCTATTCGCGTAGCTGAACTTGCGTACCTTAGTTCAACCCGCCCCCTAGTGTAGACCAGGCCTTAGAATGGGATTCACAAAAGCCAGCATGCTATGTGGCTCCTCGCCCTAAGCTATCCTATAGGAGATGTCAAGCAGAGGAGAATGGGGGAATGGAGTGTTAAGCCATGCCCAGTCTTAGGCCATGTCTACACTTACCAGGGATCAATGCTGCTGTGATCGATGCAACCAGGGACAATTTAGTGGGTGTAGTGAAGACCCGCTAAATGGACCACAGAGCACTCACAATGCAGTGCGGTGTAGACACCGCAGTAAGTCGACCGAAACTACATCGACTTCAGTTATGTTATTCACATAGCTGGAGTAGCGTAACTTAGGTCAACTTACCCCGATAATGTAGACAAGACTTTAGAGACAGATGCTTAAATCCAGGCTGCAGGGAGGTGTGTCCCTCTTCTTGGGATTATCAGCCGCAAACCCTCTTTTTGCATTAAGTGCCTATGTCATTTTTGCAAGAAGTTGTGGGGTGGGAAGAACCTCCTTCATAACTTTTAGCTCCATAGTTAGGGTACTCCTCTGGGATGTAGGAGACCCCTGGTTCAGGTCACCCCTCCACTTGAGGCGGAGAAGGGATTTGAACAGGGATCTGCACCCCTCAGGTAAGTACACCAGCCACTGGGTTATAGGATATTCTGATGTAGGATGCCTCATTTTCTCTTGTTGAAGCTGTGCCACTGTGGATATGTACTTTTAAAGAGAGTCATTGGAGCTGTGGGACTGGATCCTTGTTTCCCAAGTGACTACTCTAACCACCTGGGTATAGAATCCTCATGCTTGCTCAGTTTTGTTCTCTCTGGCCCAATGATTCTTTTGTTGTTTATCCCCAGTGGAACAGCTTCAACATGAGAGATTGAGGGAGCCCCATGTCAGAATATCCCCTAGCCCAGTGGCAGATGAGAGGTGGCAGATCCCTGTTCAAATCCCTTCCCCCTCTCAGGTGGAGGAGTGACTTGAGCTATGGGTCTCCCACATCCCAGGTGAGTACTTAACATACCAGCCGAGTGTCCTAACCACTGGGCTAAAGGCGGGGGGGGGAGGGGGAAGAGCCTCCCTTCTTTCCCAGCTGTTTTGTGCAACCTCATCTATAGGGACCTCATCCAGTAGGCAAGCTATGAGCATGCTTCCCAGAGCAGGCCCTGCTGGCAAGTTAGGCAGACTAATGCCTCCCATAAATCACTCTGAGGCTTAGGTGTCTGGACACCTGATGAGGGGCTGCAACGTGCATTCTCAGAGGCAGAAACATAGGACCTAGGAAACTTTTACTGCACAAAAATTAGGTGGCATACGAGTTTGGGTGCCTCCAGGGTTTAGAGGCAGCTGAGCAGGGGCGTTGTGAATCCCAGCGGGGCCTGATTCTGGGATTTCGGCGCCAAGAATGGTAATCACGTAATATGCCCTTTTGTGAATCTAGCCCTATACACTTATGGAATTTCTCCTTAAAAACTGGTAATATTTTGCCTACTGGTAAAAAGAGTTCTTTTTTTAAATAACAGCAACTGCTGCAATTCACTTATTTGTCAATAAAGTCACATCAGGTACTGTAGCAAGTTAGTATGGGTTAAATCAGAAGTCTATGTTCCCGATAGGTATTCTAGTTTCCTATTTCAGTGTGACATTCTAACCTTTTCTTTTTTTTGGGGGGGGGGGGGGGTAAATCATCAATCATCTGCAATGCTCATCATATCTCTACACTTGAGTTAAATCTGCACTTTACACTGAGTGACTACAATTGCAGCACAATTTATTTTCAGAATTTATAGTACTATTACGGCTCTTTACTGGACTAGCAAGCTATCAGTAAGGAGGAAAATGATTTCTGATTATCTAAAAGTTCAAATCTTAGAGGAAATTTTTTTTATCTAATTTAGTTTAGCATTGTTTTCCTTTTATGGAAGTATGGATGTGAGCTTTTCAAGGACTGAAGCATGTGCTTATTGAAATACACCTTAGCCCATGATTCTTTTGGGTACTCTCTTGATTCCGTCATTATTTTCAGGTTACTTGGCAAAGTTTTAACTTACGATATGCAGCATTTCAATCTTGTACAAAAAGCATTTCAGAACATGCCAATAGTGGATTTTATTACACAAATCTATGAGAAGTATGGACTGTCTCATAAAAGAAAGGAAAACTATTCCTTTCATTCAGATATGAAAAACATATCTGAACCAGCTCCAAAAACTGTATCTGGGTTAAAAGTTAGATTTCCAAACTCACAGGGTTTGGTGCATTTTAAGTGTTTGTTTGGGCCTCTTAAAATTATGTGTATAGTTATGCAACACTTCGTGCTAATGTGGGACTGCATGGTGTTCATGTGGATTCTTTTTCATAAGCAGGTCTGCCTCTATAATTCACGGTAGGATGCATCCATTTGTACTAATATGTACTGAATATAATGACTTAATAAATCCCTAATCAAATCAGTATTTCCATAGGTGTCACTATCATTCATTCAAATTTAGCACAAGTTGATATCCTTAATATGTTTGCAGATGGAACAGTATTGATTGCTGTATTAAGACAAGAAGAAAGGAAACCACAAAGGACCAAATTCTCACCTGGTGTAAATCAGCAGTTCCATTGGGCTCTACTGACTTGTACACTAGTTAAAAACCAGGCCCCAAATCAAAACAGACTATGAAACATTAAATGACATGAGTAGTACTGCCTGAATAACCAGGGTACAACTACTCCATCCTAAAAACACAAGATGGATATAATTTAGGCTTGTTTTAAGAAGCCAAACAAACAAAGACAGATGAACAGATGTACAATATAGATGATAGATAACCACTAGCATACCTAATTAAGCCCATGTGTGAAAAATATAAAGGTCTGGATAAACTATGAAAAAGGTCACGAGCTGCAAAATAGATTTATTCTGATTTGAGAAATATAAGGAGGTAATACAGAACATGGTTACTGGAGTTTCACATTGTATAACAATAGAAAAGGAACTCAGATGCCCCTTAGGGACATGAGTTCTACCCACCCCCATGCAGCTTGTATTTCAAGTCCCCATTTTAAGGCCAAGAAATGACCTCTATTCATAGACACATACTAAGGTCTTGGCACAGTATCAGATGCCTAGAATAGTGAAGTATCATAAACAAATTTAGTATATGGAATTTTACACTGGTCAAAAGTAATTAGCTACAAGGTCAAATAACAGCCATTAATATTTTGCACTAGGAGCCAAAGCTTTCTGGTTGTCATGCAGGCAACTATTAATTTGCCAGCATTGAATTATTTAAAATCCATGACTACTTTTTTGGAACAAGTCATTTTTGCATGTTTCTATAATGACAGTAAATATTAAAATGAAGCTCAGCTGCTCTCCATGTAGACACACAAACACCCCACTTTCAGCCAACTGCGGTTTTCACCAATAAGACTTGTATTGAACAGAAGTTTTCTTCTGCAAATGATAAGATACCATGGTTAAAGCTACATTCCAGGTGTGAAATCCTGGCCCAACTGAAGCCAGTAAATGGAAAAACTCCCATTGACCTCAATAGGTCTTGGAGGATTTCATCCTAGAATTCTACAGCCATGTCACTTAACTCCTACCCAAACAGCCTATGAATTATTCCTAGAGCTCCAGTAGATTTGGACCAAATGCTGAAATCCATGCTCAGTTTTACTCATTCCCAGTGGCATCAGCCTTTATATTAAGGCTCCCATATAATTTGTGCCCACATTTTGCACCCATATAATGAACTCCAGATTCAAACCTGATTACTTGCATCTCTACCTGCTTGACTGTGGGCCTGCGTCAAGCAGAGGTGCAAATACTCGGGTTTGCACCCACAGCCGAATTGGATGAGCATATGGAAAGCTAACTCTTTGGAAAATGTGGCCATAGATTCTCATTTCATCAAGTGCTAGGTCAGAGCCACATGGTGTCACTGGAGTTTCCCTATGAAATCTATTAGTAATACAATATGTTTATTTTCAAACACTGGGTGGCTCAGTTGATCTGTGCATCTCTTACTGTGGCTGAAATGTACTTCATGCAGTTCTTTAAGGATTTTGGCCCAGATTCAAGAAGGTATTTAAGCATGCAGGTAACTTGAAAAATGAAGTAGTCCCACTGAAGTCAGTGAGATTATACATGCTTAAATACATTGCTGAACTTGGGCTTTTACAAACAAAGAGTTTCAAGATGTAACCTCCTCCCATTGAAGATTATGGCAAAACTGCCACTGACATTAGTGGGAACACGGATGAGCTCTTCATAAATTCCAAGTGGGTCTCTCATAAATTAGTGTATTTTAATAACTATTCAGATTTTCCACTTCTTCCTATGGATATTAAAAAGCTTCTACTACTTGCAGAAATATATATATGCCACTATACCAATAAAATGTTGGGCCCCATAATTATATAAGGTACCAAGTACTAAAACTGGTCAGAAAATTTGTCGAAAGTTTTCTTTCAGAAAAGGTCATTTTGATTAAACTGTCACAAAATCATATAATTTCAAAGAAATTTTGTTTTGAAAAAATATCAAAATGTCATTTAGACATTTTTTGAATGAAGAGTTTCAATTTTTCATTTCAAAATTACTTTTTTTTTAGAAAATGCATTTAAGATACTCTTTTTAAAGGGCTGAAATAAAAGCAAATTTATTCAGATTATTCCAAATTAGTTTTGCAATTGACCTGAGACTAAAAAAATCTTTTGGAATTTTATTTTGTGAAAAAATTCTAAAGTTTGCCTTTTCCCCCCTCAGTTTGGAACAAAAAATAAATTTTGACATCTCAAAATTTTTCACGGAATTGAAAAATCTGTTTTCCAAACAGTTCTACTGAATATCATCATTTCCTGTTTATTTTACTGGGCATAAAGACAATTTGAGATACTTTTATGGAAGTTGGGGATGTCCCATATATTTTAACAGGTGTGCTGGATACATAAGTAAATGACATTATGGAAAAAAACCACCCCAAAAAAGTCCCAAACTCCACTAAAAAAAGAATTAAATCAAAATATATACCATGCCACCTGCAGCATCAGGAAGGCTGAGTTAAATACACCCAGAAATAAAATAACATAGCTTAGAACTTGTTCTGGTCAATGCTGGAATTTGATTCCGTCTCCTGTTTGTCTAACAAAGTAAACACATTAGAAACATTACACACGATACTGTGCTTGCCACTTACAAATGCCTGAAATTGGTTCTCTTTCCACTGTGAAGTGGAATGATAAATTTCCAACCACCATCCATCCAAATTGTTTATGGGTCAGTCTCAGCTGGTGCACTTAAAATGTAGCTCCCTTGACTTCACTGGAGATAGATCAGTTGACACCCAGCTGAGAAGTTAGTCCACATTTAAAACACGCTTTATATAGAGTTTGTTGCTTTAATAATAGCCTCAGTGATAACCTTTCCACAAAGCCCAGCTCACGACCTGAGCAAACTAGTGCAGGAACTCAAACTTCTTCATTGTCTGTAGCACATTTTAATAGATATAGTCCATTATACAATCTCCCCTCCCATTCACCATCACCCAATCCTTACCTCACCTCACTTCAGAATCAGATACTTCCCTGTGGCAGATACTCTTCCATATAAGCAAACATTGGAACACTGGGAAATATCTATGTATTGTTAGCTGCCTTTAGTGTGACAAGGGGTTTGGCCTTGCCAGAATGGAAGGTGGGGCAGAGAGGGGACAACAATGACTTAGTCACGAAGTCTGCTTTCAGACAATCTTCTCCTCCCATATGTTCGGTGGTGTTGGAGGGGGAGGAGGGTTCTACTAGAAGTTAAGAAAGTAGCCAGCACCATGGGACTGATCCAACACCTATTGAAGCCACTGAAAAATCTCCCATTGAGTTTAATGGGCTTTGAATCAGGTCCCCATATGACTAGCCAGTTTACTACCAGTTTGTCAGTCTCTTGTCTAGATGTTCTGATTTAAAGGCACTATTTTTCATACTTAGGTAGGCAGGTTCCATGCTATCCAGAAGAAGTCACACTCTGTATGGGCTGTCCAGGGATGTGCCAAAAAACAGACTCTCACCCAGCCAACAAATTAACTCTGCTCCACTATAAATGATTCTGTGTTAATGTAGATTAAAACAGTCCTGCTTTACTTAAGCCTTGTAGAACCCAAACACAACAGTACTGGGCAAGGGCACAAAAGCCAGAAGCAGGGATGGGGAACAGACTACAAACAGAAACCAGAAGTGACCCAAGTAGTTTCACTGTCCAAACTGATTATAATACAAAAAGTAAACAAGAAGCATAAACAGTGAAAAGCAAGTTCAGTTTTGAAGTGTCTTTTGTCTTGTATTAACTTGAAGCATAATTAGTAACGCTGGTAAGGAATTCGTTTTTGATTATACGTGTTTTAAATGTACATGAATAGCTTGTACAGGCAATTTTCATATTATGTACAAATATGAACAAATTGTTCATATTATGTACAATGGGCCCATTAGACAATTCCGTGTGCAATACCTGATTTTTACACACAGTCAGATAAGTGAGGCAGCAAATTATGAATACAATTGTAAGATTTGGGGGAGGGGTGGGAACAGGCACAGGATTAAAGAGACGCTGTCAAGACAGAAAACAACTGAAACACTGCTCCAGTCCATCAGTGGAGTGAGGAGGTATTTATTTTAAGCTAACTCTCTTACAGTGGCACCAGTGTATTTGGGGTGGGATGTTAAATAACACAGCCTTCTTCAGGAAGTAAAGTTCCTGAAGTAAAAATGTAAGCATATACCGTAACTTCCCCTGAGAAGCCCCAGAGCTCAATGCTCACAACTGAAAATTGAGCCTTAAATTAAAACTTTAAAAATTAAAACTACCATAAAATAGGAAAGCACTACAATATTAGTAGAGATGGTAAAGTAAAAAAAGTTTCACGAGATTTTTAAGATTTTTTTTTTAATTAAAAAAAAATATGACCAGCACTAGTGTTACTCAAAAAGCTAGAAAGTTTTTTAGACCAAAAAAATTAGTCACAAGCTTGAAATTCAGGATATTTCTACCAACTCTAATCACTACATTTGGTAGTGAACTGTAACCGTTCTACGTATAAAGTTTGGCAAAGTTCGGATTTTGACACTGACACTCACCAGATTTTGTCTTTGGACACCTCTGTAGTAATTATACAGGGTGAGACAAGCAGAATGTCATGAGTTACTGTGCATCTATGGCCCTGCTTCAGGTGGGTCCTTAATCACGTCTCTGCATGCAAGAGTCCATGGAAGTGTACAGTAATAACCACTTGTGTAAAGTGAGGCTTATGCATAAGTACCTTGCTGAATTGAGACCTTTGGAACAAAAGGTAAGCCATTCAATGAATTATGTGAGCAGAGAAGCAGGATAACACAGTACATGGGCAAGAACTGGAATGTAACAACATGAGCAAGTAGGAGACTATAACAAGCCAGAGAGTACAGAACAGAGAAAGGAATGAAGATGTGATGATAATACAGCACTGCAGAGAGAGTAAGACAGTGTGGAGGAGGAGGAACAGAACAGTACATGACAAATTGGAGGCTGAAAAGTCAAACGATAACACAGAGTGAGAAGGTGACAGTGAGAGAGAGGCTGTGATGCAGAGAGAGGTAGTACAATACAGTACGTAGGGAACAAGCTGCTACATTCGTCCAATGATATGAAGTGAGAAAGTTGGCAAATAACTGTCCAGAACATGGGGATTCATTAATAATAATCACAGGACTGGGCTAAACCCCAAGCAGGGAAGTTTTCCTTTTCCTTCAATCAATGTTAGCTTCTTTCATGTCCTTGTTATATGAAAGGAACTTTGAGAACAAACCTTGCTGACCCTGACTTTTTTGGGTGGTTGATTTACAGACCCATATTTTGGTTAACTACTTGCAGGGTCTGGTAAAGTACTTTAGATCCACAGCTGGTTTAGATAATATTCTTTAAATAATATATATTTGATGAATTGTGATTTTTTAAAAAATTATTCCATATGATTTTGTTTCTATTATTGGTACACAGGGTGACCAGATAGCAAGTGTGAAAAATCAGTGGGGGCCCACAAAGGATAGTAGCTGCCTACATAAAAGACAAAGCCCCTAATATTGGGACAGTCCTGATAATATCGGGATGTCTGGTCACCCTGTTGGTACAGTTTATAAAATTGGGCCAGTAAGTCTCAAAAGCACCTGTCAAGTAATTTATTTAAAAATATTTCTGATGTTATTCAAAATATTTTAATGAATAATTACTGAAATTACACACTGAGGGCAATTTAAACCTCTGCTTAAATTGGTCTGCTCTGTTCTACATTGTGCATTTTGTCCTGAGATTAGACTGAGTGGTCAAAAAAGCTCTATTCGGGACTTTTGATACTTTTGTTTAAACAGTCTGTGCCATGAAAAAAAATTAACATTCGGGCACCACAGACACACTGTATTTTCCTTTACTGGGGCATTTCCCAAACACTTTACAGAGGAAATACAATAAATATTATAGAACATAAACTACCAAGGCATCTCATTTTTATAATAGTATTCACTGTAAACTCTAAAAATACTTGAAGATTTATTTTAAATTAAGGGTAGAGGTACCAGTCTTTTCTTGCTTTAAAAATAAAAAGGCACATAACATAAACCTGACCTCATTTTCCACTAAATGTGATCTATTCACCTCTAGTATCTCTTATCTCCCTTCCTTCCATATGTATAACTTTGGTTCCTGTATTTATACTGTTCTTTGTACCTTCCCTTTTTCCTTCTGTCTCAGTCTTTTCATTTTTATGTATACATCTCTACCTCAACAGAATGCTGTCCTTGGGAGCCAAAAAATCTTACTGCGTTATAGGTGAAACCATGTTATATTGAACTTGCTTTGATCCACCGGAGTGTGCAGCCCTGCCCCCCGCCCCCCTGGAGCACTGCTTTACCACATTATAGCGGGTGGCATTATATTGAGGTAGCGGTGTACTGGCATGAGAATCAGATGATTTAATCAGACTAAAAAAATCTAGACAATCTGAATCTGCTGAAAAAAAGGATGAAGATACTGTAATATACAGTAAAGACACATTAAGGAGCATCATTAAACCCCATCGTGTTTGTAATAAACGCTCAGCTGAGAGCCACAGAAATGACACAGGTAGGTAAGGAGCTCCTTCTTCACTCAATACTTCTAAAATGATACATTGAGTAAGAGGGCATTTTCAAGATGCACAAAGGTTCAAATATTGCAGACTCCTGAGAAATCTGATGCCATGTAAAGAACACAGAGAAAATAAACTCCCCATCTACATCAGAGCATTGGGAGAATGCACATTTTTTCCTTAAAACAAACCCCTCAGTGAACTAAGCAGGTGTTAGAGCTCCTGTCTGAGAGCAAAGAAAAGATTTATTATTTAACTCCCAAACAAATGCTGAGATTACTATAGAAAGGGTTACAATTTATCATGCATTGAACCAGGCAGCTGGTGAAACAGTAAGAGTAATTCAAATAATTTTAATGACCCTATAGGCTTTTTAAAGGAGAGCTAGTAAAGGATTCCCTCTTCAAACTAAGCAGTGAAAGGCAGTCATTCAGAAGTCCTAATGTGATGGACAGAAGTGTTGATAAGAGGACTTTTAGAGCTGAAACCTGTTAAGTGTTAGTTTTGACAATGTGGATGACAGCTTTGAAAGGTGAATGTATCTGAAGATTCCTATCAGCAGCCTGAAGAACAGAAAATATCCAGGCTGTGAACAATTCTGTCTAAAGATGCTCAAAGCTATACTGTAGTTTTACATGGATCAGAACTGACCTTTACAATGTGAGAGGAGATTCAGATGCTCCCTGTCAGAGGAAGCACCACAGGATTGACAGAATGGGGGACTTGTCTTGATAAGTCTCTCTTTTAAGTAGTAAACTAGCTACTAATATATATGATACTACACTTCTTTTATTGAATGAAAGGCCTGAGCACTGTGAATCCGAGAGATAGTTTCCATCTGTAACCCTCCGTTCAGCTCTTTAAACTAGTTGCAAATCACCCCCCCAACTTACTCACTTCAAAATAAATTTGCATTTAAGCTTTATCTGATACCCACTGCTCCCCTCACCGAGATAAAAAGCAGATCTTTCTAGAAGATATTCACCACTCAAAAAATGAAACAAGATTGCAGTGCCGGGTATCAACATGGTAAGGAATATTAAGTATTTAGTTAATACTACAGGTTAAGCAAAACATATGTTGAGTTTAATTCCAAAATATAGCAATAGCCATTAATCAGATAGACTATCAAATTGCAACTGTTTTGTCCATAGCTGGCATGAATGGACCTCTTACTATCAAAGGATAATCCTAGTCTTCCATTTCTGTATGGAAGCTTTAGGACTGGCTGAGCAAGGGAGTCCTAACCTTAAACACATAGGATTATTTTTAAAATAGTCAAAAAGTCATACTGTAAAATCAGTTTTCACCGAGATAATCCTAACCAACCTGAAATGCCAGATAAAATGCAAGGCAAACACACTTTTAGAATACCACTGGAAAGGACTTCAAATGGCAATAGACATCCCCTTCATATATATTTTAATCACCTGTAAAATATTTGGGAGGGGATTGGATGGTTATAGGTTAGTCACCATGCAAGATATGTGATTTAAATATATATTGCATTAAGCTTGTAAGTATTAACCTAGGCCCAGGCCCTGTACCAGCCACAGAGGATAGTACAACCAGCCTACCCGCCTAAGCCAGTCAAAGCCAGAAGATCAAAATAAAAAGGGGAATGGGGGAGTAGGAAGGTCTATTTTATTGATGTTGCTAGGGTAAGGTAGTGTGCTTCCAACCTGTCGTTATTTATAAGCCTTTAGGGCCCCCTTTGCTGTCACTGAAGAAGCCTTTGCCCATCCAATTGGCCTCTCAGAGGAGCCTGACCACCATTGGACCCTTCCATATGGTGCCAGAAACCCTGAACTATAGATGACCTCTCTAGTGACATATCCCTGGCGGGCATCATGTACACATGCTGGATTATGCCCAGCAAAGGAGAACCTCAAGCAAAAAAAAAAAAAAAGCTTACATTTTGATCTACATCATTTTAGGACCAAGGAAACATCTGCATCTAGAGTTTTATATCTGTAAACTCTTGCCATATTGAGGGGCTGAATCATTGTCAATCTCAAATCACCTTCTTATTAATTAGTCATTTCTATTAGTCATAAAACATGGAAGGGCATAATCTCTTAGTATATTGTTTGTAACAGAAGTGATGTCGTATTTCAGAGCTCATATTCTCATACATATCATCATCATCAAAAACACAAAAGAACCAAATCCTGAAGTCCTCACTCATTTTTTTCCTCCTTCCAGTCCTTGTACACTGGAACCAGTAGAAGTTTTGTTTGTGATAGCAGAGAAGGGGGAAAGGGAGGAAAAAAGGGGAGGGAAGAAATAAAATTAAATAAACGAAAATAAAAGAAAGATTGAAAAAGTTGGCCCAATAAAAAAGTACTTAAGTACACCTATCCTAATCCTGCAAACCCTCATTCAGATAAGCAGTGTTACTCATGTATGTATCTCCATTCATCTTGATAGGAATGCTCAACTGAGTAAGGGTTTACAGGATTGAGCTCAACTTCTTTAAAAGATTTACATAGTTTATGTGTTGGTTTTGCCAATTTTTTGTATATCACCAGAAATTCAAAAAAAAAAAAAAGTAACATGGTCTAATGATGTAAATGTAAAAATGTAAATATTCCTCTTGGCATAGAACCCACACAAACCAATTGGGGTGTGTGGTTAAACATTAGAAAGGCTGTAAGGTACAAAAAAAAAGTCTCTACCAATTTAGAGGTTAATATTTTAGTGATCCTCCCTTAAATAATACATCATCTTTTGAACAAGCTCATATTTTATAGATGAGGCTCTTTAAACCAAATTGAATTGAGCTACAGTGTTACTGTAGTGGTGTCCCCTCATCCTGAATCTCTCTTAACACTCATCGATTCCTGCCAGACACTCATTGATAGGGTTAATTAATTTATGAGCTTGTCATTACAAGTCATTGATTAAGATGTCCTTCTTAAAGATTTAATTATGCCCAAAGATAAAAGATTTGCTAATTATTGTCTTTTATCTAATTGAAGCTTTGTATTACAAATAAAGTTCAAAGGTTTAAGACAGTTGCCCTTTCAACCATTTGGACAAAGATGAGAATTTAATTAGAGGAGAGACCATGTTCTCACTGGCATCTTCAAATATGTTCCAGCAGCCATTCTGGTAATAGAACTGATGACTGTGCAAAATGGAGAGACCCTGGAAAAATCTTTTAACCTTTCTTGTTTTTCTAATGGTGTTGCAGCATTGTTCCATTCTGGATCTGGTTCTATTGAGCAATTTGATAGTCTGGCACATGTAGAGGAACAGGTTAGATCAAAGTTTAGTCATTTCCCCAATACCCCCACTCCTCCCACAAGTGTGTATCCTTAAAATACTTACCAGTATATGCTTTGAAAATCCTCACACTGGGGGGATAACTCCTAATACCGTTGCTTTCATTCCTTCAAAATGAAAGCAAAATGTGGGTTATAAGAATTGTACATATTTGATGACTAATTCCTCAAAACCTCAGTGTCCAAATATAGTAAGAAATTTTAACATGAGTGATACAAGAGAAGTCTCTTTCCGTATCATTGAATTGACTCAGTCTCATGTCTTCATTCTGCAGTTATTTCAAAGTAGCACAAATCAAGAAGAAATTATATGCATGTGTAGAGAACGACAAATCATAACAAGAGGCCTAATTTTTTTTTTAAATTTAATTCTTAGTCTCGGATTGCACCACCATTAACTTTAAGTATACAAGCAGTAGTTCTAGATCCATATGGTAGTTGTGGATGCATACATGGGAACTACACATGCAGATAATCATTTCAACACCTTCCTGAGCACAGACTTTGATGTATATGGTTTCAGAGTGGTAGCCGTGTTAGTCTGTATCAGCAAAAACAAGGAGGAGTACTTGTGGCACTACATAATACCCATACTTGTGTTAGTCTCTAAGGCCTGGTCTACACTAAGGGGGGGGGTCGAACTAAGGTACGCAACTTCAGCTACGCGAATAGCGTAGCTGATGTCGAAGTACCTTAGTTCGGGCTACTCACCCGTCCAGAAGCCGCGGGATCGAAGTCCGTGGCTCCAAGGTCGACTCCGCCACCGCCGTTCGCGGTGGTGGAGTTCTGGAGTCGACCGGAGCGCGTGGGGAGTTCGAACTATCGCATCTTGATTAGACGCGATAGTTCGAACTCCGAGAAGTCAAACTCTCCGCGTCGACCCGCGCGGTAAGTATAGACCTACCCTAAGGTGCCACAAGTACTCCTCGTTGTTTTTGATGTAAACGGTGACACAAGTTAGCTTTTGCACAGAGTTGCAAATATGCACCTCTAAAAAGGTTGGCTAAGTGAAGATACAAGTTGGAAACAAAGTATTTACCATTATGAAACATTAGCACATCATAATTAATACAATTGGAAACAAAGTGTTTTATAAGCAGAACAGAAAGGCATGGACTAAATGGAGAGAATGGAGCAAACTGATCTGCAATAGGAGAATGCCTATAAAATTGAAAAAAGTAAGATCCACAAGATAGTAATTAGACCTGCACTTTTGTATGGCTCTGAATGCTGAGAACTGATGAAGAGACAGGAGCAGATCTTGAATACAGTTGAAATGAACACGTTAAGATGGATGCTTGAAATTACAAGGATGAACCATGTTTGGAACAAATAAATTACAGGAAGTGTGAAGGTAGTACCAATTATAGAAAACCTGAAGGAATCCAGGCTTAGTTGGCTTGAGCATGTGAAAAGATCAGAAGAATATATAGGAAACAGGGTGTTATACTTAGAAGTGGAGGGTAAGAAAAGGGTTGAAAGCCCCAACACGAGATAGGTGGATACCATACTAAAGGATTTGATCAGCTGTGGCATCTCCAAGAAACTGCTTCAAGACAGACTGGAATGGAGAGGACTTGAAAAGCTGACCCCATATAGATGGGACTAAGGCAAGAACAAACAAACAAGATTAACTTATATTGACATCAAGGCTGTATCTAGCCAGAAGGAAGTTCCTGCTACCCATGCGTGTGGGCAAAAGCTCTGACAATACCCATTAAATAAAATATTATTGTTCTGAAACTACAAAACATTCCAAGTAGGTATATCATCAGAATAAATGCCACTCTGTCAGCTAATCAAATTGCTTGACATTTATACATATTATTAAACAAGTATAAATCAATTCGTTTGTATAATCAATACAAACTGTAGTTCTGAAAATCTCCCTCATTTATTGCATATAGTTTGAGAATAGAATACTTAACAGTTAAAAGAGATTATGTATTTTTCCTCTTTTCCAGTGTTCCAAATTAATGTTTGTGGACCAAAGAAACAAAGTACCAGAGGGGAGCCATGTTAGTCTGGATCTGTAAAAAGCGACAAAGAGTCCTGTGGCACCTTATACACAAAGAAACAGAGTGGATTTTCTGGGAGTCTTTTATAGAAGTGGCCTCAAACTACAAAAACCATAAATTTGGGGGCATTCAAAATTCAAATCCTTATCCAGATCCAAATATTTGCAAACATCTCATAAAAGGATTGAACTTGTAAATATCCATGCACAGAATCATTCAATAAGTATTTTTTCTGGGTGGGGGAAGTGGGGAGGAGAGAGACTCACATACCTTAACCAGCTGCATGAGAATTTCACAATACTTATGTGCACTGCACGGAAATTAGTTTATGAAGAGTGTGACAAGGTCACAAAGTCTTTACATTTTGTTAAATAATGTAAATCAATAGCCAATGAGCTCTGTTCAATAGCATAGTGCCATTCAAAGACTACTCATCAATAACAAAGCAAATCTAGCTCCCTTCTGAAAAGGTAACAAAAAGCACAGCAAAGCAGATTGTGCACATTTCCAATTCTACACTCTTGCAATTATTTACTGAATACAAAAATATTATAAGCCATTGCAGAAGAACCTCACTAATCCACATTAATGGTGTTTGAGGAGGGAGTGAGATGCATTCCCAACGTTTCTGTAATGACAGGATGTTGACAATGAGACCAGGAATTTCACACCGGCCACTGCAACAATGGGCTTGATTCCACTCTCACACCAGTATGATGCCACTGAAGGTAGTGGTGTTTGGGCGATCATAATCTGACCTGAGTTCAACACAGTCACTCAAGATTTACACTACGGAAATCGAAGATCCAAGCCAACAGACTTAGAGAGAGGATTCCTTCTTTATTCGGTTTTGGAATTTTTTGAACGTTCTTGAATAAAAGAAGGAACTTCACCTGTGCTCTTAATTCAACACTGGAGGAGGGTAGTTGTTAGCTGTGGCTCTATTGTAGTAGTGAATTACATATCAATATAGATCATCATCGAAAGTACAAAAACCATGATTCAAGAGTACAGTGATTTACTAAAGTTAAATACAAGTGATCAAGAAAGCAATCAGCATTCCAATAGGTTCTCTTTTCTTCTCACATCTAGAACTTAAAGTTATATGCAGATATCCTTGGGCCATTCTGCAACCATTTCATATGGAGATGGGCCCTGAACCCCTGTCCTGAATTTTGAGAAAGGCTGGATTCAATAAGAACTTCACTGTTTGGGCCAATCTCTCCAATGTGCCCAAACTGCAAAAACTGCAATCCCATCAACCACCCCAGTTCCATCTCAACCACCAACAACTCAAACTCTTGCATCCTCTCAACTCCCTATAACGTCTGAAGGGTTTGGCCTCAGTTGAAAGCTTTGGATTCATACTTCCAACATTTTGTTTGGTCCATTATATAGATGGTGACCCACTGTGAAATTTGCATACGGTTCTGAATCCAGGGATGAACTTTCTCAAACTTCAAATCTGAACATATTTTTGGATTTCTAACAGTTTCTACTCTAAATTTTAAAAAGATATACACTTTATTTATTTAGTTTACTTTGGTACTTTTCTTTCAGTCTTGATACTTCAGCGATACTCATTACTACATTAGTGTTGTTTGTACAGAAGCCATGGTGTACTAGATGCTGTATAGATTGATAAGACAAGGTCCCTGCTCTACCTAGTATACAACCTAAAATAGATGATCTGTACTCAATAGAATCATAGAACTGGAAGGGACCTCAAGAGGTCATCTAGTCCAGTCCCCTGCACTTATGGTAGGACTAATTATCTAGACCATTCCTGACAGGTGTTTGTCTAACCTGCTCTTAAAAATCTCAATCATGGAGATTCCACAACCTCCCTAGGCAATTTATTCCAGTGCTTAACCACCCTGATGGTTAGGAAGTTTTTTCCTAATGTCCAACCTAAACCTTCCTTGCTGCAATTTAAGCCCATTGCTTCTTGTCCTATCCTCAGAGGTTAAGGAAAACATTTTTTCTTCCTCCTCCTTGTAACAACCTTTTACATACTAGAAAACTGTTGTCTCCTCTCAGTCTTCTCTTTTCCAGACTAAACAAACCCAACTTTTTCAAATCTTCCCTCATAGGTCATGTTTTCTAGACCTTTAAATCACGTTTGTTGCTCTTCTCTGGACTCTCTCCAATTTGTTCACATCTTTCCTGAAATGTGATGCCCAGAACTTGACAATATTCCAGTTGAGGACTAATCAGAGCAGAGCAGAATGGAAGAATTACTTCCTGGGTCTTCCTTACAACACTCCTGCTAATACATCCCAGAATGATGTTCACTTTTTTTGCAACAGCATTACACTGTTGACTCATATTTAGCTTGTGGTCCACTATGGCCCCTAGATCCCTTTCAGCAGTACTCCTTCCTAGGCAGTCATTTCCCATTTTGTATGTGTGCAACTGATTGTTCCTTCCTAAGTGAAGTACTTTGCATTTGTCCTTATTGAATTTCATCCTATTTACTTCAGACCCTTTCTCCAGATCATTTTGAATTTTAATCCTATCCTCCAAAGCACCTGCAACCCCTCCCAGCTTGGTATCATCCACAAACTTTAAAAGTGTACTCTGTATGCCATTATCAAAATCATTGATGAAGAACAGAACCAGAACCAGAACCGATCCCTGCGGGACCCCATTTGTTATGTCCTTCCAGCCTGACTGTGAACCACTGATAACTACTCTCTGGGAACTGTTTTCCAACCGGTTTTGCATGCACCTTATAGTAGCTCCATCTAGGCTGCATTTCCCTAGTTTGTTTATGAGAAGGTCATGCGAGACAGTATCAAAAGCTTTACTAAAGTCAAGATATACCATGTCTACTGCTTCCCCCCTATTCACAAGGCTTGTTACCCTGTTGAGGAAAGTTATCAGGTTGGTTTGACATGATTTGTTCTTGACAAATCCATGCTGACTGTTACTTATCACCTCGTTATCTTCTAGAAGTTTGGAAATTGATTGCTTAATTATTTGCTCCCTTATCTTTCCAGGTACAGACAAAAGTGACAAAAGGAAGAGTGACCTAGAGTTGGAGAGAAGCCTGCATCTTGTCAGCCCATATTTCTGTGGGGTTTATTTATTTTCATAAGTTCAGGGCTTCTCATACTATTATTTATAGATATTTCTATAGAGCTCACAAAATACTGTTTATAATATGCAATTTATCTCTACAGAATACTACTCTCCTCCTTTCTTCTCTGAAGGTGGTTTCTTATAACTAATTCTTTCTGCACATGGCCAGAGGATTCAGGGGGCCTGGGACAAAGCAATTTCAGGGGCCCCTTCCATAAAGAAAAGTTGCAGTACTATAGAATACTATATTTTTGTGGGGGGCCCTGTGGCGCCCGGGACAAATTGCCCCAGTTGCCCTGTCCCGCTGGGCAGCCCTGGGAAAAATAAACATTTAAAAACCTTCCGCATCTTGGCACAAACCCAGTTTTGAGAAAAAACTTCCTTTTCAAGTCACCTATACAAGGTATCACTGGTTCTCAGCATCAGCTAGTGCTAAAAGGCACTAAAGCTCATTAAAAGGGTTGGACAAATATTTTCCATCAAAACTTTTTTTGGATCGAAAACTAGGGGTTTTTAGAAAGCAGAAAAAAATCACGGACAATGTCTGCTTTCCTTCAAAATTTGTTGTGGTTTTTTTAATTGAAAAGCTGAAATTAGTCTGCCAAAACCTGAACATGGTTTGGGGTTTCAGAAGTGTGTGGCTAAATACTTGCTGCGTTTGATTGTTTAAAGAAACAATAAAAAAATCTGCTTAAAAAAAATCCAAAACGTTTGAACCTCCTCAGCTTGTGACCAAACGCCTGAGCCCATGCAGTCAGAGATTTTTCCAGGTTTCTGATACTCTGCTGGCTTCCTTGACTCATATCTGTCTCCATAACTTTGGGTTCATTTAGGTTAGAACATAAGAATGGCCACACTAGGTCAGACAAAAGGTCCATCCCAGCCCAGTATCCTGTCTACCAACAGTGGCCAATGCCAGGTGCCCCAGAGGTAGTGAACCTAACAGGCAATGATCAAGTGATCTCTCTCCTGCCATCCATCTCCACCCTCTGACAAACAGAGGCTAGGGACACCATTCCTTGCCCATCCTGGCTAATAGCCATTAATGGACTCAACCTCCATGAATTTATCTGTTTCCTAGAGACTGGCTCCATGGGGTCCCTCACAAACTGGAGACGGTTACTGTGGGTTTGTCTTTAGTATAGCTTATGTACATACTCTACGAACTGAGCATTTGAGCCTTGTTCCAGAATCTGAGATGAGCCTATGGTGTGAAAACTGGAATGCTCACAATAGCACATGCATGTGAATGGACACAGGGTGCTAAAATTAAATTAACCCAGGGGGTCTCAAACTGGGGATCGGGATCCCTAAGGGAGTCATGAGGCTATTACTGGGGGTCACAAGCTGTCAGCCTCCACCTCAAACCCTGCTTTGCCTCCAGCATTTATAATAGTGTTAAATATATTTAAAAGTGTTTTTAATTTATAAGGGGGGGGTCGCACTCAGAGATTTGCTATGTGAAAGGGGTAACCAGTACAAAAGTTTGAGAACCATTGAATTAACCCCTCTGGAGCCTCGGGGAATGCAGGGTGGGGGATCTCCCTTGGTAGGGTTGGGAAGGAGGTAGGTGGTATAGGATATTGCTCGTCTCATGTGATCTCTCTCCCATGGCTCTATTACTGTTAATCAAAAGTGGCTAATTTTAAATGAAGCTACCCTCCCCTGACATGAATCTCCCTATGGCACTGAAATTAAATGTAGACTATAATTTGGCATTTGAGAAGTGAAAGGGATGGTAGCCCTAAGGGAGAAGATAACAGCATGGTTCTGTGTTAAACAGCTGTCTGCAAGCCTCAAACTGCTGAATGAGCTTTAGGGTAGGGAAGGCTGTGCCTCCCCAAACAGCCTGGCCCTGCCCCCATCCGACCCTCACCCACTTCCTGCCCCCCCGACTGTCCCCCTCAGAATCCGTGACCCATCCTGCTCCTTGTCCCCTGACCACCCTGCCCGAGCCATGCGGCTTTAGCTCTGTCCAGGGCCGCTCCTGGATGCGGCGCGCTGAGGCACCGGGAGATGAGAGAAGGCGGAGGCAGGAGCAGGGCCGGGGGGGAGCCTCCAACATTCTCATGGGGGCCCCATGGGGCCCGGGACCTGGGGCAAATTGCCCCACTTGCCCCCCCACCCCCTCTGGGCAGCCCTGACACATGCTGTTTGGGGAAATGCTAGTCTTGCATCATGCTCTAACGTAGGAGATTTGGGCTCAGTTTGATCCTCTGTGGACCGTACTTTTTTCCAAACATGATAGGAGAGCACATTTTTAAAAAGCTATGAAAGGAACTGTATAGAACAGGAAATTGCATAAGAGAATCACTGTATGCATTTTCTTTCCTAAAAAGGGATGGGGGGGGTACTTATAAAAAAAATATTTAAAAAAAAAAAGCCACCAAGCCTAAGCGAGGTCCCCAGCTTCTCAGTTACCTGAGCACAGATTATGTACCAGCACTCCCCATGTTAGGTAAATATTGCTACTGTGTTAATGCATTTTGTACATATCTCAGGACCTGTCAATATTCCAGGGAAAATCTTGACTCTTCTTGAGAAGGTCAGGGTATTTCCTGGGAGGCTGAGGCATGTAAAATGAAGCATCTTTCATATTGACTGACACTAAGCAGTAGTTCTCTTGCCTGGTATGAGCTAGTGCTTCCAGTGAAAACATTTTGAGTTGATTGGTCTCAATGAATGAACTCAGCTTCCTCAGATCAAAGATGAACTCAAATTTGTTCTTTTATACAAACTTTATAATGAAAGATGTAATCATCTGATAAACAACAAGGCTTTGACATGACTTGACTCTCTCCTAAGAGATTTATAAAAAAGGAAAATACCAATCAGATTCACCGTGATGCCAGAAGAAGTTGTTTAAAGGAATGACATATATTCATTTCGCTAGGAATATTTTTTCAAAGGTGACAGAATGCTATTTTCGAAGGACAAGAAACTAGTATAAACCTCATTTAGTTACCCTGAATAAAGCTCCCCGAGTCTGAAAGAGCTCATATTCACAAGGATCTTATTGATTTTTGGAGATATATGTTCCAGGGGCTAAAGAACAATGAGAACTAGAAATAAAAAGTAACCTAGATAGTATGCTCTTTTAGGTAGGAACTTTCTTTATGTTATGTTTGTGCAGTGCTTAAAATAACAGAGATCTGGCCTCTAGACACTACTGCAATAATTTAAAAAATAAAAAAATAGTAAAGCTGAGCAAATACTGCAAATCATTTCTTGTGAATATTTGCTCCAATTTTAAAATTAATTTGCTTGGACCATGGGCTGCACCCCTTCTGTGGTCATTTTCATCAAACCTTTCTGTGATCAAGTTTTCAGATGCAATTATATTTCATTGCTAAATAAAGCAATTCCTGAATATATGGTCTATAAGTTGTTTAAAATTAAACAATTCTGAAAAAAGAGATTCACTATGGAATAGCACCTCCAGAAATTTAGCTTAGGTGTCTCATGCCCCCAGAGGAGGGAGTTGCAGAGAAAGCCAGTCCTGCACTCACCCCACAGTGGCAAACCCTGTCCTCCGGGGCTAGGCCCAGTTCCCTGCCCCAGGCATTGTGACCCAGCACACAGGGTTGCAGTGCGGCTCAGGTTCAGCCTGGTCATCCCCCTCCATCATGACCAGTGTGGGGTAGCCAGGCCAGATTTGAGTGAGTGGCACTGGATCCTTTCGTTCTAGGTCACAGCACCACTCACTCAAATTTGTAGGTGCGGCTAGGCCAAACCTGAATGGCGCCCAGAACAGGGAGCCCAGCTCAACCCCACAGGGCAGGAGCCGCTACTGCAAAGTGAGTTTTTCATTTCATTGGTTGTTTTTCATTTTATTTTGTGTTACTGCACACATAAATAGGCAAACAAGATCTTGAGGAAATTTATTCTTCCTACCCCTATTTATACCTCTCAAGTTGTTCGGGCATTATTATAAGGCACAAGTTTACAATATTATTTATCATTCCATTCACACTTAGCAAAGAACGTTTGTGAAACTGAAAAGGTGCAGAGGGCAACCAAAATAATTCAGACGTTTGAGGGAGGTATGAATTATGATTAAAGATTAGCTGAAGTTGTCCTGTATAGCTCAGGAAATACAGATATGACAGAAAAAAAGGGGGATTCAATTTCTCAGAGACGTGGAAGGCAAGTGATAGACTGATGCAAATGAGCTGTGTCAGAGTTGCCATTTCAAAACCAAGGGAGCATCAACTGAACCCTGGGAGAATGATAAACAACAAACAATTCAGTTACATTTCATGAAGTGTGGTGGAAATATAGAACAAGACGTCAAAGTCAGTGATAGATGTAAGCAGCATAAAATCAAGCAGCAAATGGAAACATGGGACCTGAGTCTCCTGTCCAGTGGGAATCTGGAAAGACCGCAGTGAAATCAATCGAGTTACAAGAGTGTAAGACAAGTACAAGGGAGAGTAGAAATCAGGCCTGTGAGGTTTTTACTGTTGTTATTGAAGAAAAAAGATGCAAGAACATAATTAATAAGATTAGATATCCTGGCAAAGGATAAGGTGCCAGGTGCTCAGACGGTACAAGCAGTGCTGCAAGTGAAATCCATTTCTTACCGATATGGAAGGGAGGGCACATGGGGCATGTGACCTCCTCACGTGACCCTTCACATGACCCTTCCCCTCCCCGCCCCTAGCCCGGGGCCCCCACGCTGTCCCCGTCCCCTCCCCATGTCCCACCCCATTACCTGGGGAGGGGGGTGCTCTGTCCTCCTCCCGCTGCGCTGCAGCCTTCGGAACCGCAGCAGCAAAAGGAGCAGAACATGAGGGCTACTGCCCCAGCCCTTCCACACAGGGTCTCCTCCATCTCTACAACAGCCAGTCCCGCCGGAGGACAGGGCTGGAAGCGGGGATGGGGGTGGTACAGCCGTGCCAGAGGAGCTACCAGCATGGGGCCGCCTGGTGGCCCCATGTTCTGCTCCCTTCCTCACTGAGCCCCGCAGTTCAGGGCTCTCCCGGGAATCTCAGCAGGGAAAGGAGCAGAACGCCAGCAGTTCCTCCAGCGGCTGTACCATCCCAGCCCTGTCCTCTGGAGGGATGCTGCTGGACGGATGGAGCCGGAGGAGAAGCAGCTCCGGGGAAGGGCAGGGGGTACAGCCAGACGTTCTTCTCCTTTCCCCATTGGGAGGGGCAGCGGGGAAAGGAGCAGATCACTCCACTTTACCTTTATGCTTTATCCTATGTCCCCACACCCCTTCATCAGTTCTCTCTTTAGACTGTAAGCACTTTGGTACATTTTCTCTGCACATCCAGGTACAACCTGATCCAAAAACGCACGGAAGTTGATCAAACTTAACTTTGGATCAGGCCTATAACAATCTATGCACATCCAGGCATTGGGCAGGGTCTTATCAGGCCTTTCTTTCAATCTGTCTGCAGGTACCTATTGGCTTTTGAAAACTGGCATATGGGGGAGGTGGGGGCAGAATCACAGCTGTGCTTTACACATGCAACAGTTTCCTTGGAAATTTAGTCCTGTAATAAAACATGCTATGCATAATGTATTCTAAAGCAATAGAGTTTGCATGTTTCTGTATGTAGAAAGCATGGGGCAGAGGTCGGAAGAGATTTTACAGTTTGATGCAACCTCATTGGCATTTTTGCTCCAAATATGCTTTTTGAAGTATTCACATGATGCTTTGGAACTGATAAATTTTAATGGTCTCAGATTGGGGACAGGGTGTTTGTTCAGCCATTTTAATGGGTGTTTTATGTTTCCAGATGCTCTATGCTAGTTTATTAGGAAGAGCTTCTCATTGTCATAAAATGTACATGCTTCATAGGCTGGATTGAAAGATTCTCTTTGAGACAACACTTAAAAAAAAAAAAAGCCCAGTAATTTGACAAAAAATTGCTCAAATGATCATACAAAGATGCTATAGCCCATATAAGGACATAGAAAGTGTTCTTATTCTTGTAACTAGAAACCTGATGGCTAATACAATGGAACATGTATGCATTTTGTTGTGTTTTCCTTTATTTAAGATATTGCACTAGAGTGAACAAATAACACTTAGCATGATGCTTTGTATATATGAACATTTTCTGAATCAGTTCTGTATATTGGTCTACTAATTCTTTGCTAAGCATATATCAAGCATCTTTTGACTAGTGAATTAATAAGACCAGCTTTTTTTTTTTTTAAAGTAACTATCAAGTTGCCACAGAACCATGCACACTGAAAGTGTCTGGCATTAAGATCATACAGTGCACCATGTCCTTTTTCCAGGATATTGAAAACAGTTTTCATCAGAGTGTGGACACTTCTAAAACATATTCTTTGTTAGGAGATGTGGTTCAAAATGCACCATTATAAACAACTGGTAAAATGTCTCCCCTACAGCAACATCCAGGTTTCTGTAACTGGTTTATTTCCAGACATTTAACCAAGACTTGGCTCTACGCCAAGCGTAAGTCTGCATTTATAATTAATATAGTAAACGTACCATTACACAGCCTACAAAACAACTCAGCCTTGTTAAATGATCCCATCAAATAAGCAAATGAAAGATATCCTTATTCTGTCATGTGATGAATTAGGGCTATGGCTGCACAACTTACAAATTCTGGTTGATATTGTCAATTTATATTTTGAAAAACTGCTGTGTCATGAATACCTGCATGTATATGGGGATCCACCACTGCTGACAGATCACAAGGCAGGAACACAGGGAAATATTGCAGGTGAATGTGGTACCTGGCCATCAGAAAGGTTATGCTAAAAAGCAACTCAAGCCTTAGAAATCCAGATTTAGCTTAACTCCCTGATGGGACGGAGGAAGGTAGGAGTAGTGAAAACTTGCTAAGTGTAGAACAAAAAAAGATCAAGTGACCAAGAGGGGAATAAATAAATACGGGACTAGTGGAAGCCAGACAGGAGGAGGAAAGGGCAGGGGGGCCAGAGAGACCATGGTCACAGAAGTTGGGTAAAGGGGTCCAGGAAGAAGAGGTCACCGAGCATGTAGCAACTGCATGGAACAAGGGACCCTGCCTGCTTTCCTGAGCCCAGATGACCCAAGGACTCTGGACAACCCAAGGGACTCAAATCCCAGCCCTGGAGTAGTGAAGAAATTGAGGCAGGGACATGCGTTTAGTATATATTTTGTATGAACTGTACTCTTCTGTGCTTTATATAATTAAGTATAAAGGAGCATAAAAGTGTAAGACTGTGCAGAGTGAATGAGAGCGTATGTATGTGTGAGACTGCTTTACAACTACTGCATGTCCCTGAGAGTTAAACTGTGACCAGAAGCTTTGCATTTTGGGGTGGAGTTCTGGGAGAGGGTGAGTTTAAACAACTGGGGTATCTTGGAGGGGTCATCGCTGGTCCTGGAGCCTAGGCCAAGTGGGCTGAGGAGCTCCATTGCCGAAAAGTGATAACAGACAGAGTCAGTGCCCAGGTAATGTGCCAGAGAGGTCAACGGAGAAACCAGTGCTGCAGCCTGCGGAGGCTTCATAAGCTCAACACACCCTAGGGATCCCGAGCAGGAGAGGCTTGGATTTTCCTCACAGCAATTCCAGTGGGTGGCCAGGAAGGGGACCCTCACTAGGTTCTGTGACAAGTCAGTCCCAAAGAGGAGTCAGATGAAGGGAACTCACTTTAAAACCCGTGAGCCTGAGGGATAAGGTATATGACCTTGATAGCCTATCACTCCTTATTTTGACCATGTGGCCATCATCTTTTAATCTAAAACACAATGTTTAAAGTAAAATCTTAGCTGTGGATTTTGTCCAAGTATATGTGTAGTGCCCTTTAAGAAGCTTTCCTCAGGCACCATGCATTAACCCCTACGCATCTGGATTACACATCTACAATACATTATTTTGTATAGTATTGATCACATGACCTATTTAACATTTTTTGAAAGCTGCCTTTTCAAAGAAAGAGTAAAGAAAGCCATTTTCTTTTATTAAAATGTCTCAATGATCAATAAGAAAGTGAGGATTACCAAATTACCTAGAGTCAGGCTCATATTTTCTGATATGTGCCTACAGCCAGGAATGCACACCTTTATGCACATGCATAACCTCAATTGACATATGTCATTGGGTATTGTACATACAAGTCAGATATATGCCATATCAGCTTTGGCATGGACACTTTTGAAAATGTGGGACCTGTCATTTATCCAGAATTACCCTCCACAGTAGTTCTGAGATGTGACATCTGAGATACTCAGCATAGGAACAATGGCAGTAACAAAGAACTGAGATTTTCAGATAACTAATTAATAATGTAGCAAATTAACATTGATGGAATTTCTCCAACGTTCTTTTCAACTAGAATCAACACAAGTCAAAAGGAACTCCTAAAAGCTACCCATTCCTCTTTTAAACTAGCTCCTTACCACTCTCTTGCACAGGGAAGCAATCAGGACAAATCAATGACAGAACTAACTATGC
Organism: Mauremys reevesii; assembly: GCF_016161935.1. Lineage (NCBI taxonomy): Eukaryota > Metazoa > Chordata > Testudines > Geoemydidae > Mauremys > Mauremys reevesii. Next base: position 33,403,615 of record NC_052638.1, read on the forward strand.
AGCATCATTAGTTATTTCCTAAAGTTATAGGCATTCCTCTAACCAACCTGTACTCACAGGACATTTTCAAGAAACTAACACTCTAAGGCTAAATGGTATGAATTCTTCTTGGAAAATAAACGCCTGTATGTGCCAATTAAAGTCTAACACATGTAAAGTATGCCATTAATTAATGTGATCTATTGTCAGATGGTTTTCTCGAGGTCAGTGTTTCAGGGTATAATCTGTATTTATTTTTGCTGTAAAAGATTATACCATTATCTTGGGCTACATTCCAGTATTGCTTAAATTTGTACTTGATGGGTGTATGATTTATCACAGCCTGTAATGCTATTGTGACAGGTGTCAACATTTAAAATTCTTCTCCTAACAGACCAAAAAAACCCATTACAGAAGATCTGGCCGCTGCGGTCGCTGCCGAAGAAAATGGCACCCCCCAAATCCTAGTGCCCTAGGCGATCGCCTAGGTGGCCTAAATGGTTGCACCGGCCCTGTGTGGAACCCTAATAAATTCAATGGGGCTCCATACAGGTGCAGGGGTTCTGTTTGCATGGTCCTCACTGAAGGGCCAAAGAACTTTTGTTGGGTACATTTGAGTTGACATGGATAGATAATATTAGTGGTACCTTTTTATCCTAGTTGAGGATTTCTCAGTCTGCTCAGTGAAATTTAGCATTTGGAGTAGAAAAATCTTTGCCAGGTTTAGAAGTTATTTTTTTCTCTGTATCTAGTTTTCTCCAGGGCTGGTCTGACCATATTCTTACTCTGCAAGTAAAGCTACCTCAGCAGGAGAAGGAGGATGGTCCATGGTCAGGGTACTATTGTAGGAGTCTAGAAACCTGGTTAAATGACGATAATGGTCCTTCCCTGCTTCACAGGGGTGTTCAGAGGGAAATATGGTAGAGACTGAGGCATTCTGATATAACAGTGACAGGGACCATTAAGAACCTTGGAAAGAATAGATGGAAGAAGAGACTAGAAGCTGCAGTTTTAAAGAGAAGCTTTAATTCTGTGGAAAAATAAGTGAGTTGTACATTTATAGTTTTTCCATGCTTCTAATTTCTAGCAGCCCCAACATCCTCAACCATAAGTTTAGTCACCCAAGTTCTACTTTAAGAAGCCAGATAAACTACACAGGGATAGAGGGAATAAAAATACAGCTGAAGCCAAAGTTCTATGTTCAGATGTGTTTAGATATTGTAGTTTTCTTTAGGACTGAATAAATTCATTAAAGTGCAGTTACCACTATAATGCATGTAGATGTCGCTAATTACAATATTAGATTTTAAGTGCAACTTGAGTGTCTCAAGTGGCCTTTAAAATGGTTTAAAACCATAGCCAATTCAAACTTAATTAAAACTATTGCTTTAATTTACTTTATATTTACAATAAAAAGAAACTAATAACCCACTCACTCCATTCCAAGTGTCCCTATTAGATAGGGAGGAAAACCCTTCCACACCCATTTCATTCCACACTAGCTAATCCGGTTAGTTTATTTACCTTGTTGCCAGCCCATGCTTATACATAGTCTTAATTAAGTAAAGAACAAAGAGATGAGTGTGCATATTTCCATTCAGTGCTCAGAGAATTAGGCATGCAAGTCCTACTGGTAACTACTGAATTTGCTTGTCCCCAAAGCCCAATGTGTTGCACTGAAAAATCTCTCTCCTTTTGTTTAAAATTTGGATAAGTTCCAAAGGAAGATTTCTGGGATCTCTTGTAGTGATTCTAGGATTATGTTCCCTATGCTATTCTCCAAGAGGCCAGTCCTGCATCACTGCAATTGTAGCAGGATTGGGTCAACTGATGTGCAGTGGATTTGTATTAAGCTTATGACTAGTCAGGTTGTGACTATCAAAGGTCGCATGGAAACTGGGCACCTAAGCCCAGAGACTGAGCCTGCAGCCTTGTATGTGAGAAATCTCACTCCTATGTATTTGTATTATGGTAGGAGTTAGAGGCCCCAACAGAGGTGAGGGCCACACTGTATTAGGTACCGTACATACAGAGTGAGAGAGACTCTCTGCCCTAAAAAGCTGGCAGGTTAAGTAGACAAAACAGACAAAATTGGGAGGGAAAGCACAGATAAATGAAATTACTTGCCCAAGATCACAAGTCAGGAGCAGACCCATGATTAGAACTCAGATCTGGTTCCCGGTGAATTCAACTGGAGTTAAGGGATTAAAAAACCTAATTCTTCAGGATATAAGCCAACCTCTGATAGAGGGTCTAGGAAGACACTTTCTTTATGGACAGTATTTTCCTTAACTTATCACTTCCGGGGTTTTTGCACCTTTCTCTGAAGCATCTGGTATTGGATACTATCATAAACAAGGTACTGGACTAGATGGACCGCTGGTCTGTTCTAATGTGACATTTGGAATGAAGATTGATTTCAGGGTCAGGCTTTTACCATGTAAATTCATTATGCATTAGCAAGAAAGCAGAATCTCTTATTCTTTATTATATTCAATTTTCTCCAGGTATTACTATTGATAAACACTAATTTTCTGGAATGGACACAATTTTCTCCAGTTGCAAGAAGAACCACAGCATGATTTAGTTAGTAGCAGGTAACTGCACAAAATTCCAATAAGCAGATCTGCATTTCTTAAGGACATTTTTCAGTAACTACGGTATTGATTTTTCTTAGCACCCCTGGCAGTTTTTATTTTCACATGTACACTCCACTGTCATCCTTCTACCATTTAAGAAGTTGAGAACACTGAGTGCAACAGAGGTGTTGCAGTGGCTGTGACAGAAAGTATTATATGATCACTAAATGTACTCAGAGGCAAAAGAGGGCAAGGTACAAATACTGCTACTCAGGATATTTAAAAGAAAAATCTTGATTAGGTGGGTGGGGTGCATTTACATGCACATAAAAAGATCATAAAAAGGAACTGATTGGAGTGATCCCTTTGGCTCACACCCAATGTGCTAGGGTCCAAATTCTGAGTTGACTTTGCAACCTGCCTACTTGTTTTCTTCCAACATTGCTTTTTGTCCTCAATAGAGCCCATCTTCTTCCTTTTTGACTCTATGTAACGATTGCCTTCTTTTGCCAACGATGGCTTACTGAGACACCATCCTGAACCCATAAATACCATTACTAACAAGGCCAGTAAGGGCACCTCAGAGTGCACATGGTACACGCCTCTCCAATAGAGAAGCTTTACCTTCTGTCCACATGAAAGAGCATTTGCATGGCCCCGGTGAGATGGAGCAAGCAGTGAAACTGCAGATTTCCCCTTCACTTTGTACAATACATAGCAGGATCCTATATTTTTAAATAAATACCACATAATTCCCAAGGCATGCAATGTAATTCACAATGCTGCTGTACGCATCTTAATGGTTTCATTGCCTATTTTATTTTAATTGGACAACCTTCATCTTACACCAAGATGATTTTTTCACTCAAACATGCAACTTTTGTCACAGCAAAGCAACCTGCTTCAAGCACATCTGTTAGAGTTTCCCCCTCCCACAGGAAGATCTACGGTCTAAAAGTTTGTTCTAAGTTGACAAAAGTTTCAAATGCAGAGCTGATCTTAAATATTCATAATTTTTCAGTTATACAGCACGGCAATGAAGGGTTCAGACCTGCAAACCTTTACTCTCACCCAAAGTCAGAACCTTAGCCCATGTTAAGTGGTGCAAAGGCAATTTAAAGCTACTGTAACAAGGCAGCTGGAATTGCCCTGCCATAAGACAACCTTTGCACATACATCAACTCTACACCACACTCCTAAGGATTACTCCGCACAAACATCTATCTTCTTCTCTCTTATGCAGTTTTACATGTTACACCACGCTAAGTGTCAGAGGGGGGTCCCAAAGGCATCTGCACGGACTTCAGAAGTCTCACAGGGAGTCATGAATGAAGATCCACTTTATAATAGCCCTCAAGTAACGGGAATCCTTGACTAGATACAATAGTATAAAATATGCTATTCCTTTCTGGGAATTCTATATGGCCCTGTACAGTGATATATATGGGAGGACCCCTGCACAGTGCACTGCTGTATTAAAATCAGCTCCGTTTTTTAATGTAATGAACTTGGACTTCCAAAATGGATCATGTTCCCTATGTTTGTAAAACTGAAGTCCTTGCAGCTGTAACAGGAATCTCTAGGATACTCCTTGTGCACTCATTTCAATAAAAGGTATTTTTTTTAAAGTCTCCCATTCAGCCCAGCAAGACTGAGCTAAAATTCATTATTTCAAGCAACCTCAGCCAAAAAACAAACTTAAGCTTTAAAGCAGTGCCTTCTACTCTCTGCTATCCGCATTGTGCCTTTGCTGATCAGATCTAATCTTCTCTCTCTATTTCATTCACCAACGTGAAAAAGCTATGGGTAGGGGGTGAAGAGGAAGAAAGAGCTTTATGTGGAGAAAAGGGGAAACAAAACCCAAGCCTCCCTGCACATACTTCGTAGTCTGTATTTTTTAAAGAAGGGTGGGGGTGGAGCAGGGGGGATATCACAAGAAGTTATCCCAGCAAATGTCTGATATTGGGAAGTGCTGAGTGTCCTAACTAAACATTGAATTCGACAGGCACTGAGGGAACTCATCTCCTCACAGGATGGACCTTAGATGGCATTCTATCATTTTATTTCTGCAATATGAATTTGTTAAGCTAATCTTGCTGCAATGAGATGTATTTGTACTTTCCTTTTATTAAGTGAACAGTAGGGGTTATATATACACATCATACAAATTTTGCATATGTTCTATGTAACAGTGTGCTGCTACATAGCATTTTACATAACAAAATGAGATACTTATTGGAGAATCAAAGACCCCCATCCTGAAATCCTCTTTTACGCAAAATTTGAATGGAGTTGAGTAGCAGTCTTGCTCGTATTTATGGGATTTCAGGCAATCATTCTCTTAATAATTAAAATGATTTCTGCTGTAGGTATCTGAATCTATTGTTTGATCATATTTATCTTCTCTTCTTACAAATGGTGATAATAGTTTATCAACTTGCTATTGAACTTTATACTGTTATTTTCCCATAACAGCTGCTATGAGTAAGGATACTGGAAAGTGTTTTAAATTTGTATTCATATGTAACTACAGTGGATGAGGTGAGGAGACAATTCCAAAATGAAGAATTTTAAATTGTAAGAAGGGAGCCTATTGCCAATAATCAAAATAATTATTCTTTGCATAATAAACACTGTAGCACAGCTGGCGGCAAAGAGATAACACCAATGGAAGCAAAAACATAAAACCCAGCTGTTTTTCTTACATTACCTTTCATAATAAATTTTGGACTATGGGAAGATTTCTAGGGTGCTTTATTGAAACTTGAAACAGATTCCAAGAAGCAGAAAAATCCACCCACATGGATACATTAATGTACAGGCCTATGAGGTCAGAGCTAGCAACTGTTCATAAAGGTGCCATTTTGAAGAGAGCTATGCATACAAGTAGGACTGTAGGGAAGGGGAGAGTCACATTTCAAGACAGTTGCACCTGTATTCCCCCTCCATAATCCACTAGGGTTATACTCTAGGCTCCAGCCCCTCTCTTGGGCAGAAACCCATGTCTCTTTCCCCCTGACCTGGGTTTTTCCAGCCTGCACAATTCCCTATCTACACTGGTATTCCCAGCAAGTCAAACTGGCTAACCAGGCATGTTGCTTACTTTTAGAAGGATATGAACAATGTCATAGCCAGCAGTTGTAAATTATCACAGACCTCTATATAAGCAAGCACATTTATTCTTAAGGTGAAAGTATTACATAGAAAACACACTAAAACAACAGGAGTTCCTATATGCATGCTTGAAGCTTATGAGAGGTTACCCATCAGTCTTATGGGGCATCAGTAGGCCAAAGTCCTTCCAACCCTTTCCAGAAAGGATTGTGCTCTCCCCTCCCCACCCCCAGACAGATCCATTTGCTGAATCAGAAACAAGGCCCTGAGTCAGTTTAAACACAGATTATTCATCCAAAAATCCTTTCTTCATTTGTGGGTCTTTGGATAATCCAGTGTGAATTAACATATGTGAGTCTTTCGAGGTGGGGATACCTCTCTGGAGGTGTTACAACCTGAGCAAATAGGCCTACTCACCACACACTGTTCTTAATTCCTCGAGGGCTGTGGTCACCTTCCTGCATGGAATTACATACAATCCCTGGCCACAATGAGACATAAGTTTAATAGAATAAGATCTACAAAGATATTGCAGGACATTGTTTTATCTGTCACAGGGAGCAGCATCAGTTACAGGAACCATTTGGGCAGAGAAACCTTTAAGAGCAGCTAGTGGACTAGCAGAGGGCAGCAAGAGAGAGTAGCAGGCTAGAAAATCTGGGAGGAGGAGATGCAGAGTCAGAAGAGAAGAGGTGGTGCCATGAAGGAGGGGGACTGTATCCCTCTAAACGCTGAGCTATTCCCAGTGCATCGCAATAGTGGAAGATCAGCACCAAAATATTGTTAGGGCAGGTGACTGGATAAAATGTTAGGGGCCACTGTTGCTCGTGTAGGTTGATCCCACCTTGTCCACACTTTCCTCTGTGAAATGGAAGGAAGAATGGTCTTGCAGGTAAGACACTAGGCTGGAGGTGGGAGATCTAGATTCTGTTGCATTTTTCCTGTGCGATCTTGAGCAAATGGCTTACTTTCTATTGGGAAATTTAAAAAAAAAGCCTAAAGGCATTAAGGACCACCAGTCCCATTTTCAAAATGAAATAAGCACCTACAGGTGATGTTTTCAAGAGCGCCTAAGCAAATTAGATGCCTAATTCCCACTGACTTTCAGTGATACTAGGTTCTTAAGTGCCAGAGTCACTTTTGAAAATGAGACTCCAGTTTCTTAAGACACATAAGCAGTTTTGAAAAATTTTCCATCTGTGTTTCAGTTCCCCATCTCATAATACACCCCCCACCTCATGGGCTGTTGCAAGGATAAATTTAATAGTGAATGAGAGAGAGGCTTTTCAAAGGTGCCTATTAAATAGATAAATTACAGTGTAACTCAAAAGAGATGACATCAGATCAAAAGAAGCCAGAATGCAGCTGTGGGAGTAGACAACAGTGACCTGGTTTGAGAGAACATTAGTAACATATTCAAAGTGGAAAGGAAAGCTGGGATGGATTGATAATTGGATCAGTATCTTCAGCAACACTGCTCAATGTTTGGCACTTGAAGCTGCTGTACTCCACATCGTGGATTGTGTGATATTGACAATGCATCAAAAAATCCATTTGAAGTCGGACAAGGAATCCCATGAGTTATGATCAACAATGCAACATGAGTGGTGTTTGGAAAACATACATCCTCATTTACATTTCATGTGCCAATGGCTATTATTTGTTTGTTTTAGATAGAAAAGCCCATGGAACATTTCCATCACATGAAAGATGACAAATAATTTTGCTTAAACTATAGTACCCCATTGTAGCATTTGGTTCCTCTCCAAAGATGTCAGAGTTCTACGTTATTTAGTAACTTGCTTAGCAGTACAGCACTCAGTTTTGAGAGCACCAAGTAAATGCAGGTCTGTCAAAGGAAAGCTATTCTCACACCACTTCCAGGGAAATAGAAACAGATTTACCCGTCTCTCTACTGGGGGCTGGGTTTCAACTTACTAGCTGCAGAGGGATTGAACTGAATCATGTATTTTGCTAGTAAACCATCAGGAAGCCAGAGAAGGTGACCAATGCATTTAAGGGTTCACTAAGTTACAATGGCAGGAAGGAATTTGACTAGGGAGATTGCATTGCCCAGTTACAAAACAACTCAATAACTAAATCTAGTGCAAATCCCCATTGCTTCTGAGAAGTTTTACACTGACCACATATCACCATTGAAATAACTAAGGAACATGAATGCAAGAACAAAGGGCCTTCTACCGAGAACTGCCCTCACTCTATCTCCCAACTATTCCAGTGTAAGGGTTGTTAGCAAAAGAACACCTCAGCTACCCTCAAGTAGCAGCACTGAGGGAGACAGGTAGTGTCTTTGGTAGCCAAGTTTGGTTTTCAAAACACATCAGTGATGCGAGGAAGAAGTTACACAGTTGCATTTGGTCTTCCAGGAAATTTGACTTTGCCACATAGAACAAGTCACAAGATTATGACGATATAGGTGGATTTTTTTTTTAACTTAGAGAAATGATTACAGGACAGCTCATTCACCACTCTTCCAGTGATATATTCAGGAACTCTCATACATGGCCCTTAACAGTCTCTTTAATAGCAACTAAGTTTAGGAAAACTGATGGCAAATTGGGTCCTTAAGTACTTTATGTATGAGCATCTTTAAGGTTAATCATTAGTGCTGAGAAAACCTCATGAAATTCAGTTCAGTGAGTATTTGAAAGTTCAGATGTTTGTTTTGATTCTTTCAGGATTTCCAATTCACAAATATTGTTTTTCTTATGTTACTTTGGTATTTCTACTTCTTGTTAGGGATGTAAATATTGTTTAAAAAGTTAACCGTTTAAACGATTAAAATAATATCATTTAATAGGTTAACCCAGGGTTTCTCCAACTTAATTGCACCTCGATCTCCTTCTGACAACAAAAAGTTACTACACGAGCCCAGGACGTGGGACCAAACCCTGCTGCCCCAGGTGTAAGGCCAAAGCCCAAGCCCCACCGCTCCAAGCGGAGGGGACCAAAGCTGAAGCCAAAGGGCTTCAGCCCCAGGCAGCGGGCCTGTAACCTGAACCCTGCCATCCAGGGCTGAAGCCCTGTGGTTTCAACCCCGGGCAGTGCAGCTTGAGCTTCAGCCCTGGGCCCCAGCAAGTCTAAGCCAGCCCTGGTGACCTGATTATAATGGATCACAACTCACTTTGGGGTCCCAACCCACAGTTTGAGAACCACTAAATTAACCGATTAAAGGGAGAGGAGCTAGGGCTGCTCCGGCCGGCATGGAGCTGGGGTTGCTCTGGCCAGCCTGGGGCCAGCGGATGTGGGTTAACTGGTAAGACTAATGTTTACTGTTTAACTGTTTTAAATTTTATAGCCCTACTTCTTGTCCTACCTGAAACTAGGAAGCAATATTGGACTACTACACTGCATTTTAATTGAGAATGCCCTTGAAGACCCAGAAACTTCAGACCATGGAAACAAGCTATTCACTTGTTCAGAAAAGTCAGCATGTGCAAATACACCTCTGTTCCAAACTCTGCAGAGGCCTCCTATTCACATCTAGTTGTATTCCCAGATGATCATCCCAGCTTCCTCCAATCCTTTATCTCCCCTGGTTACAATTACAGCCAGCTGGAACACTCTATTCTCAGATTTGAATTCTCTAGGGCGTGAAGGACTCTAGCCCCAGTCTCCATCTCTCACTATCACCCATGACCTACCAAATCTCAAGGTTAGTCACTTTAACGAGGTTGTGTGAGGCATTTGTTTAATCAGATTTTTAAAATTTAGCCAGGGTTTAGGGGTAGGAGCAGAGAGAGAAGGCAGTGAGCCATCTAATTTTTTGGCCACTTTTGTACCTGTGTGGCAATACACTACATATAAACACAACTGAGAGATCCTACACTAAACAGCTGTCATCCTGAAGATCTCAAAAGCACCACACAAATATGCAATTTTTTCAGATGTTCACTGAACTGAAGCCACTTTGAGTAGAACACAGTGGTTTAACACTGCATCATAGTTTAAAGAAATAATATTAGACCAGATCCTCATCTGGCGTAAATTGGCATCTCTCAATTGGCTTCAGCTGAGAATCACTCCCGTCTTATATAACAGATGCTACAGAGGAATTGTGGACAGGTTGTCACTATCCAAGTTGGAGTTTGGCCAGGAACTAAAGCCCCTACTGTTATGAGGAGTGCTGTAGGCTTTTTTAATTAGCTTGAGTGGACAGGACTTTTCCTTTGTCTTATACAAGAGAAATACAAAGTCATTTTAAATTATTGATTTAGAAAACATTTACCAAAGCATTTTTAGCCTCAGAAAGCCTCTGAAGTGCAAGATGCCAGCCTACCTCAGAAAAGGATACAATTATCCATGTGAACAGAAGTTTTAAACTGTAACTCCATGCTCATGATGTTCTTTCAGCACTTATTTTCTGAATAGCTCTGTGCAAAAAAATAAACCTTTCATGTTATGGCCAATAACAAATGCTAATCTTAATCCCAGCCACTGATCCTTGCTCAAAACTCCTGCTGATTATGAGGGGCCCTATCTGTGCAAGGCAGGATTGGGAAACATCAACAAGTTGTGTTGCAGAATACCTCATTCGGTACCCTCCTCCTGAACCATAAGTAAGGCTACAATTTTATCACGGAGGTTGCGGAAGTCATGGAATCTGTGACTTCCAGAGATCCCTGTGACTTCAGCCCATAGTGGCTGAGAGCTGTAGGGTTCCTCCGCAACCCGCAGCTCCCAGTTGCCTAGGGCCCCTGGAAACTCCCAGCCACCATGGGCAGCAGGGGGACCCCCAGGAACTCTGAGCTGCTGCAGGCAGTGGGGGCCCCCAGAGCTCCAAGCGGGGCTCTGCAGCTGCCCAGCCACTGCAGGCAATGTGAGGACCCCTCAGCTGAGCTCTCTATTTTGTAATGCATATTTTTAGTAAAAGACACAGACAGGTCACAGGCTTCTGTGAATTTTTCTTTATTGCCCATGACCTGTCCCTGACTTTTACTAAAAAATGCTTGTGACTAAATCTTAACCATAAGCCATCCTACTCTTATATTCTCTGCAGACCACACAAAGCAACTCGTTTTTATAATGGAGTCTCCCTGAGACAAGTCTACTCTTAAGTTTGATTTGCTTATTTCTGACTAACTTTTCACCCTTCCGAAAGACTATGTGGGGCAGAGGGTTAGGTGTTTCCTTACACCTGGGATTGTGGCAAAAAAACCTGTCAGCGTGGATCCATATATCAGTCTGCTGGAAAAGTGCCAGGCTGACAGAGATTGTATTTAAAGTGACAGGTAGGAATGGGCTTACTATTCAGGGTTTGCTCTAATAGGAGAAAAGTGAGCAGAATAACAAATATTAATTTTGATAAAGCTCTGCATAAGCATATAGCAATTATCAAATGAAGTGTCTATACAGTTTCTGCCTCACAGCTGAGCCAAGGTTATTATCAATTTGCTCTTGCTATAAGAAGTGATTTTCATGTACTTATATCTGCTCTCAGAAGGAAGGGAAATGGTTCATAAAGTTCTCATTAGCATACAAAAGCAGCAACATCTGCTGAGAGTCTTAAGTAGCTGATTGCCTTCACTTAATCAGCAGCACAGGTTACACTAGTTGGTCACTTCTGCCCTCAACATAACTCTAGGTATGGAAGAATTAAGGAGTTATTTTTATGAAAATTTCAAAGGATGATCTGGCCACACAACTGCTTCCTACAGGTAAATTAATTAGATAAAAAAGTGTTCCACCCTTTTTACTTAGCAATGGGTACGTGATTCCTGTACCCTGATTTTTCCCTGACTAGATCTGTAAACAGTATCATAGCAGAATCTGTTAATATTGTAGTACAATGCCTGAACAAAATTATTTGGCATTTACCAAGTTAAACATTTGTTTTGATAGCTAGCAGCTTCTTAAGCATAGTATCATTTCCATAGGATATAGCTGTAGCACCATCTAGAGGATTTGAGAGAGAAACTCAAATTTACCTGAAGTTAATTTCTTGAGGGTAAAAAGTTAAATCCAAATAGCCAGTGGCATCAACTTTAGAAGTTGTGATAAGTTATCTTTGTGCCACCCAAAATTTCGAAAGGCCTTTCATTCTACTGTCTATAGAATTGTATTAAGTTATGGATCATGTTCACATGATTTTTTTTATTAAAAAAAAATCTCCCTATAGCTTACAACTTTTGGAATTACCAAAATAAGATTACAGCAGATGGATGGTGGAAGAATATTTATTGTCAGCAAGTGGGTTTGGGGAAACAGTCTGCATCTGTGCCCTGACAAATAGTGTTGTTCATACCCTGCAGGATTACTGGCTTTACTCAGGCTTCCTGAATTCAACCCTTTAAGAGTAATTTCCAATACAGAGAACATTACCAAAATTTCAGTGGAAAGGTACTAACTTTAGCTGATTAATAAAGAACTATGTTTTGTCATTGTTATTTCACCAACAGAAGTTGCTGGTTATCCGTGGTTGCAAGCCAACAAGAAATGACCTGGTCCAGCAGGTTGCTTTGTTGTGTGTGTTCCATGTCTTTTCCATCCATCCTTTGGCCTCTAAGGGTTTGACTGCTCTGACCACATGAAGGTTTCCTTTGCTCCAGGAGTGCAGGTTCTACGGTTTAACTCCATAAACCAATATTAAATATGCCCCAAAGCTCACAGTCATTTGCATGCCCAGTAATTAAAGTGTATTTTCCCCTGTTAGTTCTTATTTTCTCTTCCCTTTGATGAACTGTGTGTTCATGTTCCAGACTTTTGATCTTTGGTTCTGTGATATGGTGCACGTCCAGTAAGTGGGATCTGTAATACTACAACAAGGTACTATGCTGAGCTGCATGGAAATCCCAGCTCAGCATCCCTTTGAACGGGGACTCAGGAGGAAATAATTACACTGGGCTGTAGCCTGCAAGCCTGTCAGAAAGTCCATGAACAAGGCCAGAAATACTACAGGGTGGAAGGTCACCTCTGCAATGCTGCAGAGCTAGCTGAAGGAATCAAAAGGAGGCAAAACTTTCCTCCTTTATTCACATGTGCCAGCCCATCATCTAACAAGGGCCCTTGTGGCTTATGGGGCTTTGTTCAATTTCCGTAGGGAGTTTTGGGTCCAGCAGGACTGAGAATTATTCATCTGTTAATTAACTATTTAATCAGTATTCCCCACATCTTTCTCCTAGCACTGAAGGAGGAATATAAAAAATGAAAGTCACTAGCTTAATATTAATCTTGTAGCACTTGAGTCTTTACTATTGTGCATACTCTTACCTAAGCTGATGTTTGCTACCATGTAATTCATTTTACTATGCCACATATGCACAGTCTTCACATAGTATTCCCAAAAAGAAAACTGTTCATGAGACCATCATTAAAATGAAGAGAATTTCACCCAACTTAGGGAGAGATTTCCCCCCCACACCTTTGATCCTAAAGTAGGCACAGGGCACATGCCTGGTTTCTACACTATATTCCCAGGCATTCTGCATATCCCATGACACACAATTATTAATTTGCATTTATGCTCTCTCCACTTCAAGCAATTCACCCCTACTTCATGCTTTCAATATCATTTTACACAACCCATCTGGGTATGTCATACCTAGCTAACCCACTCCATCATAAGTGCACATCCTTCTCAGATGTTCAAGGACAATGGTGGTCAGAAATATAAAACCATTCTTCCTATCTTTCATGAACACACAGCTTGATGGTTCTTCATAGGATTGTTTGTCCTGGGGGGGTGGGGGGTGTGGATTCTCTGTTGCTATTCTGGACCAGCAGAGTTCAAGTGTCATGACCTTGCTTTCACTTGGTAAAAATGAACACTGTTCTAGAATGCACAATACCAAACAATATGAAACTTGAGCACTTCTGTATTCAACACATATAAAAACCTCCAGTCACATTCTACCCTCTTTGTGCTCTCAGCCATGCTAACAATTCCCCTCGCCAGTGATTTAAATAAAAATAAAGCAATAGCTAGATTTTTAACGCCTGATTCACTTGTGCATTATTCCAGTTTAATGATTGTTTAGGGTGGGCAATACTGAAAGTTACACACATGGTATGCCAGAGTGACTCAGCAGCATGCCCCTCGTGGCTAGGCACAGAATTGAAGGGTCTTCCTCTCTCCTGCCCGTCCCACACTCAGCCCTCCAACTGATCACATTCAATCCCACCCCTTCTAGGGTAAAAAAGGGTGCAATGCAACAACAGTCCTGCAACCTCACACCAGGTCTTCAGACTTGCTAAAGGCTTAATAGTCCTTCCACCCATTTGTCTGTGAGCCTGTGGAGGAACTCCATATGCCCTGCGGTTTAGTCCAAGGAACCTGTAGCAAGTAGTTAAGAGCTACCACCTCAACCCCTTGCTTCCTCCCTCAGCCCGTTTCTGGGCCATTCCCAGTCTCAGAAGCAAACAAAACAAAAAAACCTACAGTCCCAAACATTTCATGGAGGGAAGGAGGGAGTCTGCAAAATGTCTGAAAAAGGAAACCAAACTAACAAAAGTAAAAGATTAGTAACGGACCTTCTGTCTCTCAATCAGCCTCCTACCATCTAGACTACTGCTCAGGTTTGACAGGAGTCCTACGGTAGCCATTCAGGTCTAACTCACCTTCTGCTCAAGAAACTCCTGCTAGCTACAACCACTCTTTGTCCTTAGCCACACTCTTCCTGTAGGAACTAAGAATGAGAGATGTATACTCCTTCCCGGGGGGTGTTCCCTTTTAAGGCTCCTCCTCCAAGCCTGACATGCTGTGCAAGTGCAGGGCTGCCTAAACTCTTACTTGCTCTTTAACCCCTTTCTGCCTGGTGTGGGGTTTGTATGCCCCATGGCACATGGGCAAGCATTTGCAGGGTTGGGGTCCTAGTCTGTGGACAGTTCCTGATTTTTCAGGTGTAACTACAGTGCTGTGGAATGGCACATATATCACTGAGTAGCAGGGGAGTATACACATTTTTAAAAGCTGATTTCAATATGATTTAAAAAGTAATCAAGAAGCTAGTTCTTTTGTTTTTGTCTAGATTAAAAATCTAAAATTTGGGGCTTGAACTACGTAGTGACACAGAAAATGATACCTCTAAAAGGGTATTATTTTGAACTGTAATGCTGGGCATAAATTATGCTTCTGCAATTAAATCTGCTTCTCACTTACTATCACATTAATTCCATTTGTAGGATTCCCTACAAAGATATATTTGATAATTTTAAAAAGAGTTTAAAAAGAGTCCATACCCATGCAGGGAGGGATTCAAAGGCCATTTAAGATGGAGTAGCAGCTAAACTGGAGAGTTCCTTATTCTTACCTCCATAGATCTCTGTAACTGAATCCCAGTTATTTGGGATGAGCACTGGGCAAAGAATTTCCCATGAAAGCCCATTAGTATCTTACACTTACAGGATGTGATCCTTCAACCCCCATTGACTGCAATGGGACTGTGTGAGTAAGAATCACTCCTGAAAATAAGGTTTTGCAGTATTAGACCCATGAAATACATACTTTTTAATTAAAAACATCTACAGAACTGTGCTAATAAAAAGTTGCCAGCCAGATGTTCCAGTTAGATTCAATAATCATGCACCAGTGCTTCCAATTGTTTAAAAATGGGGAAATCTTTGAAGGGATATTTCAATTCCAAGGAATCAGAACATTGTACTTTCTATTATGTGAAAACTGTTTTGGTGCATCTTTTCAGATTTCATAGCTGGCAGGTCTGAATTAAACATTTTTCAGAGAAATTAATTCCTTTCTGTTTACTCATCAAATGCAAATACTGTTGGACATAACTCCAGTCGCTCATATGAACCCATTCCTGTGCATATTCAGAAATCAGTTACACCAGTGTAAATCCACAGCAACTCCATCAATTTGATTATCCTGATTTACACTGGTGTAAGAGACCAAAATATGGCCCATGTTTGGGGACATTAAAAGGACTGAACTCACAACGCTGGGTTTAGCAGGCCAATGCTCAAACCACTGAGCTATCCCTCCCCCCATGTTATTAACTGTGATGTTAATTATTATGACAAAGGTTGTGAGTTCAGTCCTTTAAGGAGCCACTTAGGGATCTGGGGCAAAAATCAGTACTTGGTCCTGCTAGTGAAGACAGGGGGCTGGACTTGATGACCTTTCAAGGTCCCTTCCAGTTCTAGGAGATTGGTATATCTCCAATTATTATTATTAATGCAGTTGTATTAGATAGGACAGCCCCACATGTTGAAGTTATACTTTTAATTTCCTCAGACATGGGCCATATTTGTGTGAAACTAACACACCCAACCAACCCTGACAACCCCCCCCCAGGCATTATTTTAATTCACTCATTAATAAGTTTCAAAATGAAGTAGACTTAAATAAAGGACCCACTAATTGCAGAATAGCAACAAACTGGTTTTTTGGTGGCTTGGTTTTTTTATTTGGTTTGGTTGTTCTGGTTTTGCTTGGTTGGTTTTTGGGAAGGGATGGTTTTATTGTTCTGTATTTGGTTTTTGGTGGTAGTATTTGTTGGGTTTGTTTTGGAAGATGCTGGTGGTGGTTTTCGTTTGGGTTGATTGGTTGGGGTTTTCAGGGAGGGGATGGTGGTGGTGACTTTTGTCTGAGTTGGTTGGATGCATTTGTTTTGTTAGGTGGCTGGGTTTGTTTGTTTCATTCAGTGGTGGGGGATGGGGGGTTTGTCAGGGTTGGTTGGGTGGGTTAGTTTCATTGGGTGGTGGGGTTTGGTGGTGGTGGTGGTTTTTGTCAGGGTTGGTTGGGTTTCGTGGGGGACAGTGTCAGGGTTCGTTGGGTGTGTTAGTTTCATTGGGTGGGGGGGTTTGTCAGGGTTGGTTGGGTTTGGTGGAGGACGGTGGGGGGGTTGTCAGGGTTGGTTGGGTTTGGTGGGGGATGGGGGGGTTGGTTGGGTGTATTAATTTCATTGGGTGGTGGGGGGTTTGTCAGGGTTGGTTGGGTTTGGTGGAGGACGGGGGGAGGTTTGTCAGGGTTGGTTGGGTGGGTTAGTTTCATTGGGCGGGGGTGTGTGTCTGGGTTGGGTTTTTTCCTTTGAGGACCTGGGTTTCCGGGGGGGGGGGGTGACGGCCGCTCCGCCCGCAGGGAGCTGTTCGGGGGCCCCACCGCCCCGGCTGCGGGGCCACAGCAAAGAGCAACGTGCTGCTGGGGCGAGTCACTGTTGGGGTCCCACGCGCTGCGGGGTCGGGATACGCGGAACGGAGACTGGGGCGGCGGCAGGGGCCGACGTCTGGCGGTTACCTGGGAGGGGAGGAGGTTCGCAGGGGGTGGGGGTGTTCGTCTGCCCCCCCCCCCCGCACTTCCGCTCCCGGCAGCGCTTCCGGCCCTGCCCCATAGCAACCGTTGCGAGGAGGAAGTCTCGGTCTCACGCGGGTGACTCCTCCTGCGTCTCCCTGGCCATGGTAACGGGGTGGGAGCGGGGCATGAGGGGCGCTGGGCAGCCCCCGTTTCCTGGCAGGCACCGAGCTGCACTCTGGGGGGAGCACTGGGCAGCAGCAGGCGGGGCTGGGGCAGTCACTAGGCAGCTCTGCGGGGGTACAGCGGTCCCCATAACACACAGTGCTGGACAGTCTTTTTTTCTAACGTTCCCCACTGAGAGTCTTTGGGACCTGACCCCTCTGCCAAACTAGAGCACCTTACAGACGCCATTGCCCCTGAAGGGCACCTGCAGTGGGGTGCTGCTTACCTGTTCCTCTCTAGTCACTGCCTGGGTAAATGCTGCTGGACAGAGCCTCGTGTTTTGGCTCGCAGCACTTTTCTGCAGGGATGAAAACCAAGAAGCTAGTCAGCCCTCAGTAGGGCTCCATGAGTGTAAATGTGGGGAGAGGAGGGGGAGACACACACACACACTTGGATGAGAGAGCTGGGACACAGCAGTATTAGGGACTGTTAATTGACTTGACTTGTATGATTTCATTTTGTTTTACAGGCAGAAGTAGAGGAAACACTAAAGAGGATTCAGGCACACAAAGGGGTTATTGGAACTATTGTTGTAAATGCAGAAGGTAAATATACTGCCGCTTATAAATCCAAAATAAATTTCAAAGAGGCACTGGATGTAACCACTTAAATCATTGCAATATATCCTGTGTTATTAAACAATGTAACCACTTTACAATATTTTGCAAAAATGTAATTGTTACAGGTTAGACTTTCAAAAATGCACACTCAGAACTGATGCATGCAAACCCTGATTTGTGCAGCAAAAATGCACACACTTCTGTAAATCTGACCTTATATTTTTAATATGCTGCAGCTTTTTTAATTCAAGATACTGAAAGCCAGAAACATGGCAGATTCCAGAAGTTTATGAATTAGGAATTAAGTGGAGAAGCACTTGTTAAAAATCCATCACATTTTGTTTTTTTGGTCAACTGTAGTTCTATTTTTATAATACTTTATAGTCTGCTAGTAACTATTAATATATGCTTTGTTGTTGCTGTGTTGGTCCCAGGATATTAGAGAGATGAGGTGGATAAGATAGTTGCTTTTATTGGAGAAGCTTTTGAGCTTACACAGATCTTTTCTTCAGGTCTGAGAAACTTAATATTTATAGTCTGAGCTCTTGCTACAGCATCTGCCATTAAGTCTTGCTGAGAGTTGGTCAGAGACCACCATTTTTGTAGGGCTTTTTAAAAAAGTGTGCTGTTTAGCCAAATGTGGGTTAGCAAAATTCAACCATATGATGTAGAGCTGAAAGGCCAGACTTACAGTACGGAATGGTTGGCCCTTGGCATAGCTCAGAAGGTGAAAAGGGAGCAGTAAACAGCCCCTCTTATCATTCCTCTGTTTCATACCAACCTGTTTCACATTATAATATTTTAAAAGAAAATACATTAGAAACTCACTTTCTCCCCATTTTCCACCCCCCAAAAAAGACAAAAATATTGAGAGAAAAATATCCCACAGCCAGAAATTAGGCTTAGGCTGCTGGGCAACAGCCTCAGGGCTGCTCTAACTTCAACTATTTCAGAGGTCTTCAAATGTCTCCTTGGGTCATCAGGGATTTGGTGGAAATAGTGGCTCCTGTATTATGCCACCTGGTCCTTGGCCATAACTCTCTAGTAGAGGGCTGCAAGTGGGGATGAGCGGGGCATGGCATGTAGTCAGATCTCCCAGTCCTGTGCTCCTGGAGGAATCCCCACTTGTTCACTTAAGCCTGTTTGTGGGGCCAAGGTTCTGATCCAGAGTATTTTTATTCTAGTCTCTCCCTCCACCCCAAGAAAAAAACACTGCATTAAATAACTGAATATACTGTGGTAAAGTTCTGACAATCCCCTGTCACTTTTACAATCCAAATAAACCCAGTATGTATCTGTTGCCCTAGTAGCAGTTCGACAACAGAAGGGAGAAAAACCAACAGGGAATTAGAAGTGTTCTTTCAGAGGTTGGTAAATCTAGATAATTAATTTACATGCCTGGACAGGTCAAAGATGGTTCACTGGGTCACAGAATAGCTGTTGCAGGTCAAAAGAGAAATGCATGAACTGACATTAACAGTAATTGAACAATTGTATTGTGCCTGTGCATATTTGTGTCTATTAACTGTTTACTAACTTGATGGTACAATTTGGTTTTAGGACAACTGTTTAGAAATAATACTATGTGACTTGGTCCAGTGAGCAATTATGCCTTGATTAACTTGCACACTTAAACTATGGACAAAAACAACCATTTAAATGGTGTTGGAAGAATGACTGATCAATGTTTGGAATTTGCAGATTGATTGTTTTAGTTTTTTGTTCTTGTGGATGGCTGTTTAATTTGTTCATCCATAATATCTGACTAGGGAAATAACCCCAATATTTTTAAAACTTTGTTAATTTCAAGAGCAGTAGTGCTTAAAATGTTGCCTACTTTATGCAAACAATATTTTTCTCATTTTTGTTGTCTTAAATTTTTAAAGGACAAATGTTTTCTTTATTCAGATTATGGAAGTTTGAGTTTCTGCTTTGTCTTTTTAAATATTGTGAATCTTGTTTGCATGAAAGAAAGCACTCTTCTCAGCACAGCTTCATCGACATAATACAAGTACAGTATTCTTTCTCTCATAGATCTGCTAATGCACCTCATCTTCACCTACACTTTTAGGCAGGCTCTTATGTCATTGTTTAGAGGTTATCATGGTTGTAGTATCTTTAAAGACTAACAGAGTACAATCATAATCAGATTCCTGTTCTTGGGTCTCAGTTTCCTTGCACAGGCAGGTCAGAACAGCATCTCTCTGGTTTGACCCATTGGGGCACTGATAGATGAGCATGAGGCCCTCCCTGTGTTCTGTTCCAACTGCCATCTCCTCACCTCCCTCTAGAACAGGGGTCGGCAACCTTTCAGAAGTGGTGTGCACTTCATTTATTCATTTATTCACTCTAATTTAAGCTTTCACATGCCAGTAATACATTAACGTTTTTAGAAGGTCTCTTTCTATAAGTCTATAATATAGAACTAAACTATTGTTGTATGTAAAGTAAATAAGGTTTTTAAAATGTTTAAGAAGCTTTATTTAAAATTAAAATAAAATGCAGAGCCCCCCGCACTGGTGGCCAGGACCCAGGCAGTGTGAGTGCCACTGAAAATCAGCTCGTGTGCCACTTTCGGCACGTGTGCCATAGGTTGTCTACCCCTGCTCTAGAATCTTTTCTGGCAAGAGTCAGTCAAGGATCTCCAGGACATGTGCATTTACTTCAGAGATGTTGCATCCAATTATATTGGGGGCAAATGTAACAAACTTGCTCTTAGACTGTGGGCATATCCAAGATACAAGAAAGCTAGTTCCCCAACTATCCAGAATCACCATTTGCATGTACAGTTACCTGCGACTTTGCCCACACAAATTAAATGTACTTCTTGAAAAATGACTATTTATTTATTTTAATGGAAAGGAACATATTTTTCAAACAAGTTAGTCATACAAATTAAATGTACATTTGTGTGACTAACTTTTTTGAAAATCCGTTCCTTTCCATCCAGGAGCATGAAAAATAACTGCATATTTATTTTAAAGAAGTCAGTATTTGAAGTCAGAAGACCAATTTGAATTGGTGGTCCAATAGCCACTTTATTTTTATTTATTTTTTTTGCCAGGTGTCTACATTTTTCTAAAAAGAGATTAAAGTGCCTATTTTTTAAACAGAACAAACTTGTTTTCATCTTTCTTTTAAAGTGGTTAACAATGTAAATAAAATGGTGATAAAATTCCTGAAGCAAGCACATAATATTGAACATCCTGTTAAAATAATATGTAGTAGAGTTAATTTAAGAAAAGAGTACAGTTTGTTACACCTGATAGAACTGTATTCAATTGTTTGAATTGAAAATGTTTCCAGACTGATTCTGTCTTTCACACACATAAGATCACTAGTTTAAAAATTATCTGCCCTGGTGGTTTCTCTGTCAATATCCAGTTTGTTCCACAAACTGAGCATCAGTTCCTTTTAAATCTAGGGAAGTTACTAATGTCAGCCATTCATTTTCAGATTATTTTTGGCCATACATTTCACTTTATTTACATCTTTAGAGGCTGACAGATTTTATTAAAGATACTGAGTTTGTTGGAATGGTCATTTGGTTTCAAGGTCATCTAAACTTGATATTTTTATTCATTGCTGCTTTTTAAGTGACTGTTGCCCTATCTACACAATGTGATTATGTAGATGTTCTCTCACTAATGTAGTGCCTGAGAGCACCTGTCTTTGTCCTTATTTAAATCCCTACTTCCAAATTTCCCTGAGTTCAGTTTCAACATACTAAGGTTTCATAGATATGAGAGAGAGAATATATTTATTAGGTCATCCTGTTGTATCCCCTTGCAGTGAAAGATTTTCCTTGAACAGGATAATAAAAAAATGAGATCATTTTGGATTTAAATTGCTCAAGGAATGCTTTTCTAAAGAGATTAGGAAATAGTTTGAGAGATCTAACTCTTTGGAACTTTTTCCAAATATTTGTCATCAATGTTCCCTTTATCACTTTCATCCACTTTTCATCCTTTTGTATTTTCACTTTTCTTCATATATCGTCCTTCAAATATATTTGAAAGTTGTTATATTCCTTCAATACTTTTTTAGCCAAGATTTACAATATTTGTATTTTTAATCTTTCCTCATAAAATCAATCACTCCTTCCTCTTAAGTTTTGATTGCTCCTTTCTGGATTATTTACAATGTCAAAATGTTTTGTGGCATTGGGATATGCAAAATTCTATCCATTATTTAGGAGCTGTACCATCATCAGTATGTAAATGGGGAGTATTGTCTCACGGGCTTGTAACAGGATGCCTCTGGAAGCAGTCCAAAAGAAAGGTAGCTTTTTATAAGTGAAGCAAAAATATCAAGCCCTAATAGTTTTGAGTTTTGCCGTTATACCATAATTGTAAAGACATCTTTTGTTCTGACTGCATAGTCTATAGATATGGAAATAATTATTTGACAGAATATTACAATTAATTCATCAAAATGGATGTTGATGTTACATTGTCAGACTTGTAGTAGTAGGTTGGATCCATATATTGTCAAACATTCGTAATATCTTAGTCCACATTTTATGGATCCATCTACTGTCAGCATGTTGTATTGCAATTTTAAAAGAGCAGTTCTAGAAGGTGCAATATGCTCACCAAATTTTACAAATTATAAATTTCCAATCCTATTCCATCATTAAACATGTAAAATGCTTATTACATACAGTTGGCTAAAATGATTGTTAGATGGTTTATATTTAAAATATACATATTTTACATATTTTTACATAGTAAAAATATGTAAAAAGCAGCAATATTTAATGTAATCTTAAACAGATGAGCCAATGAAACTTGTAAGTACTATGGGCTAGATTTTTAAAGGTACTTAGGTGTTTAAAGATGTAGACAGACACCTAGTGAGATTTTTCAAAAGCTTCTAAGCATTTAACTGCCATTGACTTCAGGTTCAGAGATCCTTTTGAAATTTGGCTGTATGTATTAGTAAGGCTAATATTTTGTCAGATATTTTTAGTAAAAGTCAGGGACAGGTCACGGGCAATAAAAAAAATCATGGAAGCCAGTGACTTGTCCGTGACTTTTACTAAAAATAGCCATGGCAAAATGGGGAGCTCAAATGTGGGGTCTGCCCTATGCCTACAGAGGCTGGGCAGCTGCAGGGCCCTGCTCCAAGCAGGCCCCCACTGTGCACAGCAACCAGGAGCTCCCAGGGTCCCCCTGACACCCACATGCCTCAGAGCTCTGAGGTACCCCCCGCCCCCTCCCCAGGCAGCCGGGGCACCCCACAGCTCCCTACCGCTGCAAGCTGCTGGGGCTGAATTCATGGAGGTCACTGGAAGTCACTGATTCTATAACTTCTGGGACCTCCAAGAAAAAATCGTAGCCTTATGTATTAGTATTAAGCAATGTAATTGTTTTTCCTATACAATATAAAACCCAAAATATAATGAAAAATGTCTATCTTGTTCTGTTTGCCACTTTGTTAATGTGACAGACATTAAAAGATTTTAATAATAAAATTGCTTTAATATGCCTGTTTGTTTGCAGGAATTCCAATCAGAACAACCCTAGATAACTCTACAACAGTACAATATGCAGGTCTTCTTCATCAGCTCACAATGAAAGCGAGGAGCACAGTGAGAGATATAGATCCTCAGAATGATCTAACCTTTCTTCGGATCAGATCAAAGAAACACGAAATCATGGTAGCCCCAGGTAATTTAAGATTTCTATTCCTAAAATATTGTTAAAATTTTGTGCTGTAAGTTTCTCAAAGCACAAAGCTACTGTAGAACATGTATGATATATGAAAACAGAAGTATAAGAGGTAACTTCTTGCTTTTGCTATAAGTCCTTTACATTTGGATAGGGTGCACACAGCATTGTTCACTTCTTTTGTCTACATAGACAGCTACACTAGCATCTTGATGCATAAGGATTATGGTATACAAGACTTGAGCAAGACAACCAGATCTCACAGAAATGTAGGTCTAAGGGACCTCAAGAAGTCATCAAATCCAGCCTCCTGCACTTAGGCTGGACCAAGTATCCCTGACAACTGTTTGTCCAACCTGTTCTTAAAAGCCTCCCTTGGAAGCCTATTCCAGAGCTTAAAAATTTATGTAGTTTTTCCTAATAGCTAACCTAAATCTCCCTGGCTGCAAATTAAGCCCATTACTACTTGTCCTGTTTTCAGTGGACATGGATAAATATTGCTCACTCTTCCCTTGTTAACAGCCTTTAACACATTTTGAAGACTTATCAGTTCTCCCCTCAGTCTTCTTTTCTCAAGACTAAACATGACCAATTTTTTTTTTAAACCTTTCCTCATAGATCAGATTTTCTAAACAATTTATCTTTTTTTTTTCTCTCTCTCTCCCCTGGACTTTCTTCAATTTGTTCACATCTTTCCTAAGCTGTGGTGCCCAGAATTGGACACAGTACTACAGTGGAAGCTTCACCAATGCTGAGTAGAATAGGACAGTCACCTCATGTATTTTATTTACAACACTCCTGTTGGAGCTAATTAGCTTTTAGTAAACATAGCAAATGTGTTCACTTTTTTCACAACAAAAACCAAACGAACCACTAATGATCATCCATCTATTGTTGTTTCTAAGAACAGATTTTTAACTTGATACTGTGCAGTATGTACCAAGCTTCTCATTGTTCATAAGATGGTTTCTTTTACAATATATAGGTCACTGATCACACAGGTGGTATTAGCACCATTAATATAACAATTATGATTGAATTACTTATTTGTCTTGTTCATCTTAAGTACAAATGTTTTTGATTTGCTTTGGGTTGTTTCCCCTAATTAGTATGGATAAGGGGCCAGATCCTTAGCTACGGCCAAGGAGCATACACCACAAATTGAGGCAGCCGGGACGTGAAGTGCAAAGGTGCTGTGATTCTGTGTGTGTGCTAGACTGGTACCCCAGCATATATTATGCTGGCTGCCAACTACCCCAATGGGTAAAAATATCAGCTGAGAATGTGTAGAGTATAAAGACGACCCAACCTTGCCCCTAATGCTGTCAGTAGGGAGGGAGATGACATTGGAGTCTCTATACTTGTACCACCATAATACCCCTTACATTGAGGTAATCCTCACAGTACCAGATATACTGATTCTGTCATCAGATTCCACCGGCAGCACAGTGCAAAGTGGCTGCACTGATCTCACTGTTCCTACTAGAAATCATAAGTAACTCCAGTGAAGACAATGCAGTTACATCGGTGTAAAACCAATATAAGCTGAATTGCGCCCTATTACTTTGGGATACCAATTAGTCGACAATTAATAGTAAAAGACTGAAATCATTTTTGTCAAGCATGTTTTAGGGTATAAATTCAAACCTTTATTTCTGTTAAGATAGGAATAAATCAATCAGGGCAAACTACTAGTAAACCAGTAGCCAGATGTTAATATTTCTGAAATATTAATTTAAATGTTTTTTCCTTGATTTTGATTACAATATTCTTGTATCTCTTCACAGATAAGGAGTATCTTCTAATTGTTATTCAGAACCCATGTGAATAGACTTGCCGCAACAATATTTTTAGAGACACCAATGCAGCTGTACTTTTTAAAGTAATAATCCTTTGATTATTTTCAAACATACCCCACTGAGTTCTTACATAATATATGTAACTTGTCATTGCTGGAACTTTTCCAAGCTAATATTCTCAGTTGTAGCTGTACTTTAACTTATGCTTGAGCAAAACAAACATTGTATGTGTAGATAAATACTCAGAAGAGCAACATGTTGAAAACCTTTTGTTAATGGATTTTCTGGCTAATTCTTGTAACTAAAGAATTCTCTTTACATCACAAGTTTAGGGGGTTTTATTTGTTTTTTTTTAAAGCAGGAATCACATTTCATGGAAATTAGTAACTTGTGTATGTACTTGTAACTGTACCCATATAAACTCAAGAATACAGGATTAAATAGGCTACTCATCTCAGTTCCATTGGGGTAAAGAGGACTGTGTTCTGTCTCTGTAACTTCTGCATTTTGGTCATTCTAAAGAAATAATTTTACTTCCACCTTAAGTACCCTTCAGTTTCTAATGAACAATTGAATCACAACAGCTTCAGTTAAATATTTAAAGCTAATGCTGAAGAAAGGTCCAGATGAAGAGAATGGCCCTTCCACCTTGAATTAATGCAAAATTGTTATTAATTTGTGGTTACTGGCAATTCTAGATAGTGCCTCTAAGTAAACTCATCAGAACTCTTGATAAAACACTCAAATGTGAACACCTTCAGATCCAGCATGCACTGAATACAGTGAGCCATTTCTTCCAGCATATTTTGCAACACTGCCACAGATCTTGCAGTTCTCTCCAAAATTGGAAACCTGTTCAGACCATTGTTTTAAATCAGACAGTTAAAGTGTATGTAGATTTTCACGTTACTAATGATTCTTTAAAATTAAAGGTGAAACTTTTTTTCAGCATCACTAGGTCAAGAACAGTTTTATGCTGATATTTCATCATGGGGCAGGGGGTAGGAACAATCTGGAAATTAGAAGTGGTAGGAAGCCTGGCTAAAGAGACCCAGGGAGAAAATGAATCCAGTTGCTTGGGAATAATAAAAGCCAAAGGGATGGTTATTGATGGTACAGACACAGTATAATATCCACTTTCTGGGTGACAGTTGAAAATATGAATGGCTGTCATGAAAAGGACCATTACATGGAAATAAATATAGCAAATCAATATCTTTACATACTGAAGTAAAATAAAGCAGAGCATATGTTTGAACATTGCTAATGTACTCTGTGCTGTACAAGAAAACACTCCCTACTTCCTATGGTCTTTCATCTAAATTATTAGTTCTAAATGTAAAGTGACAACAGTTCATTAGTGAATGTTGGCAAATATGTACCAAAACTAAGTTTTCAGTTTATCACCTTCCCTAGTTCTGTGGTAGTAATGCTTCTTAACAGCAAGCCAGTCATTGTCAAATGTCTAACTTTTATTCATAAAAGAAATACTTTGGCATTTTGGGGGATATCCTGTGTAACAAGTCAAAGTCAGTTTGTCTGGCTTTCCTTTCACTTCCTCTAGTTAGCTTCTGGACTAATTCTACTGCAAATCAACAGTCACAGCAGTGTTGAAAGGAGGAGATGTAGCCCCATTCTTATTATTTGTCTGTTTTAGATTATTTTCTTTTTTGTTAACAAATAACTAAATTAATATCCAATATATTGTTTTTGCATTATATTACTCCAGCAAACTGCTGAAGTTAGTCCTTACTGTGTAATATTTTCTAACTTGTCAAAAATATCAGATGGCATCACCTCTTAATACCGCCCAGCGCCATGAAAAATGTCCTTCAGTCAGACATGGCAGTACTCTCATACATAGAGAAAAGCTTTGTACATAGCAATATTTGTTCTTCACTTCTGTTATCTTTCTTTTGTGTGTGTAAACTTCTTTCAAACTTTAATCTGATATTCTTGAAGCAACTGATTATCACTTTGGTTTAGGTCCCAATTTATCAAAGTACTTGAAGGGGTTAAGTACACTATTGAATAGGGATGAACTTAAGTTCAAAGTTAAATTTAAGCATGGATTTAAAGCCAGTTGAAATGAGACTTAAGCCCATGTTCAAAAGTAAGCACAGACTTAATTGCTGAAAAGGGGCTTTAATGTGTAGAAATGGTTTATAAGTCATTATATGCAATCTTCAAATGTCCAAATAATGCTCACAAATTCATTCCCATCACAACTCATGTTAGAAGCCCTGGGAGTCATGGATGCAGATCTGAGGGCAAAGTCTGGTCCACTGTTGGCGGTGTAACCAGTGACAGTTGCAGTGAAATTGCAAGGTGAGTTCTGTTCCTGAGTGTACTGTAGAGTCTTTACCAAGGCGCCTTACAAGCTGTGCAAGTATATGCAGTATTAGCAACATCCTCATTCCAGACTATAAATATATAATGAAATATCCTGCCATTTTTATTTCCATTTTCTATTAGAAAAGCTACTGGATAGAGCTGAGGTTTTTCAACAGAAAAAAGTAAAAATTGAGAGTATCCATAATCTCAGTGGAATCTGCTGTCAGCAGATTCATCTGAACAAAGGTGGGCAGTAATAGAAGGAAAAGCAGAATCAAAGGATGAGAAACTAATTTTAAAAATTACAGTATAAAACTATTACTTAAGACTGCTCAGGCTATGGTGAAGTTGGTGTTTATGTGATAGAACCACTAGTGTAATCTCTACCAGCCAATTGTATTTAGAATCCTGATAACATTTAACCAGGAGAAAAAGATAATTTCAGTGACATCCATAGTATTCTTTAAAAGACTAATTTTATGGATAATCGTTGGCTGATCGACTAAACTAGCATGTTCTGAGTTAATCAGAATGCTGCTTTTCTCTCAGCAACAATCACTCAAGTGTTCCAACATCCATCTGACAAAATATCACATCACACATTTGGGATGATAAAAATAAACTATTGTAATTGCAATAGAAATCTCACTGGATCATTCTCTCACTTTAAAAATACAACAAACATCTTGGCTTTGCCTCAACATTTATTTTTGACAAATGTTGAAGCTCTCCTGAGACACCACCTAGTGCCAGTCATCTGTCTGATTTACAATAATAGTGCAAGCCAGTTGTTTATCCGCTTAGGTTTTACTTATCTGCCACTTAGCATGAACATCTTTGATCAATACATTTGCATGTTGTAGTTTATTACAAAGTGGGCTATGGGCATGTGTAATTCAGCTGGATGAGACATGCACTTAATGAGTTAGTGTACATTACATTCTGCATGTAGAAATATTCAGGTCACTTTTTCAAATGTACTTTCAGCTCAACCTTTCTGAATTTTAGGTAGATGTGGTTTAACATGAGTAAAGAATTGTTAGAATTCTTCTTTAGGAATCGAAATGAAAGAATGATTCACAAACTCCCTACAAGTGACAAAAAGCACATGATCTAATTGATCGTCATCTGATTTGTCACCTCTGCAGAGCTGTAGGAATTTACAAGTCACCCCTCTTGCCAAAACAAAAACAGTGCATCTTTATGCTACAGAAGTTTTTTAAAAAGATATTTAGTAACGTAAAAGAGGGTATTAAATATTCAGTCACAGCACGCTAAAAGATCCCATATTTGCTAACAGAATTTAGTGTGTTCATAGATCATATAGAAAGCACCAAAAACAAATTGGAATTCCCCTAACTCAATATTTCAGTGCTAATGACTAAGGTTTCATATCTTTGTTTTTTGTCACCAGTCTAAATACTCACCAGTCTAAATCCCAGTGAAAAATTTTTTACATGTGCTGAAGACATCTTTTTAAGCACACAAATTAGAACTCTTCAGAAAGCTTGCTTTTAACATCCGTTCTGCATAGTCTTCTCTTATTTCACATTCTGCTGTAAATTTCACCTGACAAGGTGAGCTTTTTGGACAACACCAGATTCCCTGAAGGAACATTGTCTGATCATAAATATTAATAATAATGAACTTGAAAGGGCCAGCTTAATAAAATACCTGAAAATGCAATTAGACACCATTACTATTACTGCCAAGAGTTATGCACCTGGTTTCAATGTTACATGGCAACAGCAGCATTTCAGTCAATGTGGGCTTTCCCTAACTCAGGGACAAGTCCTGCCTCTATGATGTGTATAAGTAGTCCCTAACAGCAGATATAGCTGCTGGACTGGTTTTTTTTTCTATGGGGACACAGTATAAATATACTGGTGGATGCCCTTTTATTATGTTATGTTATTGTCTAGAGATTAGGATTACCCGGGCTGCAAAATATTTTTTTGAATCTCAGGCAGTCAAATTAGAGGAGTCAACAGCAGTACAATAATTTTTGTTCTCTTTTCCTGGACAAATTAAAACATACAGTTGTATTGGTTACTAGAGAGATTTAGGTCACAACAACAAGGCTCAGTTGTATGACTTTGCCGTGGCCTTGGGAGCAAGGGTGACAAACACTCTTGCGAGATTGCATTGGGTGTTTCACACCTCACTTGATGATTTGGAGCCTTTCTTGAATCATACCATGGATATTTTTCAAAGAAAATCAGCATTTGGCTTGATTCACTTTTCACTTGCAATGGTTCTGCACCATTGATTTCAATGGAATTATTCTCAATTTACTTGTGGGGAGGGAGGTCACTCTGCCTCTTGTATTGGGCAGTAACCCTCGGGTCGCAGTGGCGGGGCTGAGTTGTAAGTGGTCTATAGGTCTGGGCCCATCCAACAGAGGCAAACAATAAATAATAGTCGGGTGCTCATGTTCCCACCCTTGGGCAGAGCAGAGCACACCACGCAGGAGTCTTTAGCTCGCAGCCCCTCAGCTGCAGTCAGCACTTAAGAGTTTGGAGCTCTGGCCCTTTGGGCAGAGCCGAGCAGAGAGCAGGCTGTAGCCTAAGCCTCCTGGCCAAGACAGCCAGCAAACACACAGATAGTCTGGGGCTCCAGCCCTTTGGGTGGGGCAGAGCCGGGAACAGGCTTTAGCCTCAGCTTGTGGGCCAAGGCAGCCAGCAAACACTCAGTTAGGTTAGGATGAGCACCCAGTCTAGGGGCTCCAGAAGGCAGGAGCACCCACACACTCTAGCATCCTAGCTTGCCGGACGGTAGACTGACACAGACCTCCTGGCATATGGTGGGGAGTCAGCTACTCCGGTGGTAGAGTGGCAGGGGTAGGGGGATACAGGCCCACCCGACTCCACCACTTCCCAGCCCAGGGCAGAGTGGTCTGCCAGTGGGTCAGCAGGGATCCAGCTGCAACACACTGACCTAGAAGCAGTCAGCCACATCGCCAGACAGTCATGGGCTGTCCCAGGCTACTTCCTACTTCCCTGGGGTTTGGTATCTCTGGAATCCACAGGTCCTCTGGGTACACAGTGAATGATAGTCCCAGCAACTATTCTGGGTCCGTCTCCTCCGGGGGCAGGGTGCTGCAGAGCACCAATTCAGCCCCCAGGTGGCAGAGCAGAGGCATCCATCTCCTTCCCTGGCTCCCACTCAACTGAGCTGCAGAGCCCTCCTTTTATACCCTTTACTTCCTATCCTGCCCCGGTATTTCCGGTGAGGCGGGTTCAGCTCTGCTCACCAGAGGGAGTGTAGCGATCCTTCCCTCTCCAGCCTGCAGGGAGGCCACTCTGCCTCTCCACACCCTGATGTAAAGGGGGGGGGAGGGAAAAAAATCATACCCATAGTCCAGAGTCTATATCTCTTGTGTCAGAAAAGAGAACTCTCCTAGGTACATCCTCATTGCTCTGTATTCTAGAGGTAGACTATATTAGGCCATACCATTCATCACTCAAGATCGCATAAAGCAGCAGTTTACGGACTAAACTCAAGATATGTTTAGACATTGTGATCGGGGGAGTTGAGGCAGAAATCTTTGTAGAGAAAACCAGCAAAAATTATGAAATAGGCAGTTGTGGGTTACAAATTTTACAATATGGTGTATATTTAATAGTAAAATAGCACTATTATAGTGCTTTACATTTAAAAGCATTGTAGAACGGGTGGGCTGAATCCTACAGTCCTTACTCAGGATTAAGTTAATAGGAGCAGCAGATGCTCCACTTATTTTGGTGTCTATGAAGTCCATAGTTAAGTCAAAGAAGAAGATGGATACAAAACATGGCAATCTACATTCAAACCAACTGGAGCAACTTTTCAAAAAAGTGGACGTGAAACTCCAGGATCTGGTGAAATTATTCCTACTACACCTCTATCCCAATATAACTGTCCTCGGGAGCCAAAAAATCTTACCGTGTTATAGGTGAAACCACGTTATATTTAACTTGCTTTGATCCGGAGTGTGCAGCCCCGCCCTCCTGGAGAGCTGCTTTACTGCGTTATATCCGAATTTGTTTTATATCAGGTCGCGTTATATTAGGGTAAAGGTGTACTACATTCCTCTTACCAGAAGGGCAATGTACATGTGTCAGATGGGCAACCACGAAATGGTCTTGCCAAAGGCTATGTTGGACAATATTAGCAGTGCTAGTACTAAAACCGATGTCTCAGGTGGTAGTCCAACATCTTAGCCACTAAGTCAGAATCTCTGTCATACAAAATTGCTTCCAATCTCTGCACTTAGACCCCAGTTCAGGAAAGCACTACAGTACATGTTTAGTTTTAAGCATGTAAGTAGTAAAATTAACAGAACTAACCCTGTGCTTAAAGGCAGGCATGTACTTAAGTACATTGCCAATGAGGACCTTAGTTAGGTAAAACAAAGTCTGATGAAGTGGGTATTCACCCACAAAAGCTTATGCTCCAATACTTCTGTTAGTCTATAAGGTGCCACAGGACTCTGTCGCCTTTTACAGATCCAGACTAACACAGCTACCCCTCTGATACAGGAATAAAAGGGTTCATCCTATATTGTAAAGGTTTGCAAAATTCTACTGGAAATCTCATGAGAGACCTCCATGAGATTTCTGGGGTATGAGTGGCTCATGGTATTTCAGTGTTTCCAGTACTGGCCAGAACCCTGAACACAAGATTCAAATAAAGATAATACATAATGAAAAATGTTTATTCAAACCTATTCAACATGCATCCTGCATAGGAAAATAAATTTCAATTAGTAATGGACTGATAGCCATGGAGCTGGTGTCTTAGTAAGGAATTATTATTGCCAACTGTGAAAAGCTGCCAGTTTCGTTCCAATCTACTAATTATCTGCAACAATTTATGGGTTCGTGTCCACCACCTGAATTAGCTGCTTGTCTGCCAAGCAGCATGGATTTCAGCGTAAAACTGTGGAACTAAACTGGCAAGCTAAGCGGACCTTTGAAAGCAACAATGTTTCAAGCACATGTGATTGCACAAGGAAGAGGAAATTGTAAATGGTATCAGCTCCTTTAAGGGAACGGACTGAAAAAATGCAGACTATCCCTAATAGGTGCTGGAACTAGGGGTGCTGTTGCACCCCCTGGTTTGAAGTGGTTTCCATTATATACAAGGCTTAAAGGTTGTCTCAATGGCTCTCAGCACCCCCCACTAGAAGACTGTTCCGGCACCATTGCCATCCCTGGTTAAGCAAGGATTTCATTTGCTGTGCATGTTGTTAAAAGGATGTTTAGCACTAAAGCATAATTCAGAGGCAGAGGAGAATTTAGTCTAGCCTCTTTCCAATGCCAGATTGCCTAGTACATTGTAGGTGCTACTGGAATAATAGCAAAATCAGATTGTACAATCTGCCTTGGAGAATATTCTGAAATGAGCATTCTCTATACACACAAGAAGACACAGTCCCTGACCTGAAGACCTGACTACCTAAGGGCCTGATTCTCCTCCTTTCACTTATTATGTGTAAACCACGAAATGCACTACAATAGCCCAGCTATGGTCCTTTATCGCTCATGAGTATTACTGTGGCTTCAGAAAATTTAAGCACCTGAAAGAGTGCTGTTCTTCATAATTCCAGCTCTGCTGAGGCATGCTCAGTGATAGCCATTTCTAATATAGATAAGAAAGAGCGGATATTAAACCGGAATGTCTCCACATCCTTCTCTTGTAATTTCTAGCAGAAATCTACCTCAAGCACTTTCTCAGCCCTGTGGAGTGAGTGTCAGTTATTGCAGATGGCACTGTGGGCTGCCCAAGAGGAAGACCCAGAGATGAGAGCTGACATGCTACTGTCAGTGAGGAATCTGTATTACTGCACTTTATAATCCAGCATGAGAGAATGAAGAAAGGATGTTGTTGAATTTTGTTAGTTTTTTTTCTGGGGGAAGGAGAGGGATTTCTGTTTTTGTTTTGTTTGCTTTTTAACTCAAGAAATAATCTTGGTTTTAAGGGGAAATCTCAAATTTCATTTACATGAAGATCGATTTTTGCATTAAAATACACAATTTAAGAAGAAAACATGTTAATAAGCACGTGTTTAGTTACTGCACTTTAGAGTCTGGCCACTAGATGGCAGATAACAGAAAGAACAAATAGTTAACCCTTAGTTTACCAGATAAGCAGGAAAATGGTACTGGAGTTCAGCAGTTGATGGGAGAGCAATCGGGGATCGATTTATCATGTCTACACTACATGTGAAATTCAACATTAAAAGTAAAGCTTGGGGCGGGGGGGAAGAGAGAAAGAACTTTCTCTGGGGGCAGCCTGAGACAGTGGAAAGATTTCCCCCATGAACCAAGGACCACCGCAAATCTCACCTCCTTCCACTCCAAGTGCAAGGTGAATTTCTTTGACCTTGCCTTCTCTAACAAACACATAGCAACAGGTAAATTTGTATTAAACAAGCAAATCAACCCACCAAATAAAGACATTCCACTGCAATGCTTCTCCCCCTGGAGAGAGGATGAGTGAACAAGCAAGTGACAGATGTGTAGTCACTCTGCTTGATGCACTACTGGAAGGTGCTCAGAGACTGCAGTGATAACAGTGGTATAATACAGATGGTCAAGACCAATTTACTTCAAGAGGAGTTTTGCCTGAATAAGGACTACAGGATTGAGGGCCTGATTAAAGATCATAGGACTCTTTCCATTTAATGGGAGTCCTTCCATTGTCTTCAGTGGGCTTTGGATCAGACTCTTGGTCCGGTCCACAAGGGGTGTTTGTGGTGGGGCTATACACACATCCACACCCACACACAAATACAGAAACCCTAGCATAGTGTTCATGATTTCACACTGAGTCTCTTTATTATCAGAGCTAAAACCCAAAACCCTGTTCTCTTTTGGAGTAACAAAAAAGCTATTTCTCCAAGTTCATTATCCAATTTCTTTACAATTATTTTAAATTACTCCATTGCTACTGAAAGGTGCCACACTGATAACACTGGAGTCTGAAGAATCCTCCTTAGTCCATACAATAGGTTCAGTAAGGGCAGCCACCGTGCCCTACATTGACCCACAAACATGCAGGGAGTGTGTGTGTGTGTGTGTACGTACACAGTTTGGTTTCCTTGCCAGTTCAATCTCTGGTGCCTCCACTGAAACCCTAAACAAAAGGTGCCAACAAGTGCCAAGTATTGTAAAAGATTACATCACGAAACACAAAGCTCTAACATCACTGCAAACCTGGGCACCTTTTGTAGAGACTCTGGGCCTGATTTTGATCTTGTCTTCATTGGAGTTACCTCTGCTTTATACTGGTGTAAGTGAGATCAGAATCAGGTTCCTTCTGATATAAAAATCTTTCAAGGTTTAACTTCAACTGTATTTCTGTCTTACTTTGTAAGTGCACCAGTAGATATGCAATGAACAGACACTATCCACGATCCAATGCTGTTTGAGTATGGATTTGCAATTAGCCATCCAAGATTCAGTAACTGATTCAACACTTTGAACCATGTAAAGCATAAACCTTGCCCACTTACATATCCACTAAATCAATTATCTGGTGATTCATTCATCTACTGTAAAAACAATTACTTCTGCATATTAAACTCAAGAGCTACATACTACATTATCTTGATCAGAAGTTGATACTGTGACATGCCAAGATTTAATTTTTGCCCAACAAAAACACAGCATAAAGCTGACTATGTATTAATGTGTTGCATAATATTACCAGACCTATCTACAGCTTAAAGTCTTAACACCATATTCTCCACCAACCCACAATACAGCCTGGCCATTTCTGAGCAGCATTCCCATCAGCCTCAGAATACATAGGTTTATGTATTGCAGTTATGTATCTGCATTTAAATACAGAGCTTATTTTGGAATCTCTCTCTTGGGAAATGCATGGTATTGTGTTTAATTTCATTAATAATTTTTAATAGATTATGAAGTTCTCTCTGCTCAGCATGCTCTGAAAATGTTAAACAAACAGATCCAACATCAGAATGTGTGTGTGCTGGCTGAGCAATAGACATTATCTACTTATGTTGTTAAATATAGTAAAGGACAATTATGAATCCTGTGCATAGGACATTTTTAATACTATAGCACACAGGAAATCTTAGTGAATAGGCTTATAATGCATTATTCATTACAGACCTTGAACAATGAATCAGAGTTCCCATGTCTACAGGATAAAGCCAACTAATGCTAGGAGTCCAAGAATACGCTCCAGCATATCTGCCCTTTTAAGTCACCTCATAACAAGATAACAGTGCAGGGTATTGGTATTGTTCATTAAAAAAATGACTAAACATGGGTCAAAAGGTCTGGGTAAATGTGATCATCCCTATGTCAAGTATCTTTCCAAACCAAAACCAATACAAACAAGTGTAATATGTATCAAGAATGGAGTTCCACTAACAGCTTGAGATGTAGCTGTGTAGGCATCACTTGCTTCCAAAGCAGTCAGAGCCTGGGAGGATGGCTAAAAGCAGCATGGTCCAGTGGACTCCACAGACAGACTCAGGAGACCTGGGTCCTATTCCTAACTCTGCCAAGGACCTGCTGTGGCCCCTTGTACCAGTCACTTCCCTTCTCTGTGCCTGTTTCCCCTCATCTATTTGGATTGTAAACTTTTCAGGACAGGGATTGCCGTTTAATGTGTGTTTGCTCAGGACAATGAGGTTTGGTCAGAACCACTGAGCATTACTGCAATGTAAACTATAAAGATCAGCCCAGCAAGACCCTGTGGACACTGACATTATGGGACAGAAGGAAATTTTCAAAGGTGCCTAAATCACTTAGTAGCCTAAGTCACATTGACTCCTATATCTCTATTAAGGAGACTAAGTCATTTATGTAATTTTGAAAATTTTAGCCCAGATTTTGAAAGCCTGAACTTAGAATTTGAAACTGCAATTGGTAAGCAAAAATATTTGTGGATACTAGTTTGCATGCACTGTTTAGGCCAATGAGATGGCTAAGTACTCATATGAATTGTGTGACCTATATATTATAGAACTGTTTGTTTTAGTATCTGTTTATGTTAGCTCCAAAGAGCCCAACTGCGTATTTATATTCAATTATTTTCACACTCCCAGACAGTCTCTGCTGAGGAACATTTGCCCTGGCCTGTTATTAGAAATAATCGCTATAAATTAATTTTTTGCTGATTTTTCCAATCCACGAATACAATATGTGAAAATCAATATGCAATCATTATTCCCAGAGTATACCTGAATGGCTCATGACGTGCTGAGGACCCACATCTCTATCTCATACACAAACAAACGCAGGCCATAGTAGCAGGGTTTAAGTGTTCATTTCCCCCCATTTTGGATTGTTACATTAATTATTAACATTCTGTGGTGAATGCTAAGTTCACAACTTTCCTTCTTATAGCCCCTGGGCTTGTGGTCATTTCTACCTCTGAAACTACAGCAGTTGGTTGCTCACAAGTGTGGTTCTGTTTTCATTAACATGCTCACTTCCTGTGTCACTTGTTCATTTCATCAGGTTTGTTTCAGACTTTCCTTTCTGTCTTTATTGGAGTGTTTTGCTATTATCTGTTTACAATCTTGTTCAGACAGCAGAGCAGCAAACAAAAAAGCAGGAAGACAAGATATAAAATAAAAGAGGACAGGTAATTCTCAGGCCACAAACAATCCCTTTCAACAATCTCCACTTAGAAACCAAGATCTGAACAACAACATTGTTATTATTCTATCTTTGTATAGCATCATATCTGGGCCTGGTGCATTCCAGTAGTAAAGTGACACAGTCCCTGACCAAAAGAGTTGAAAATCCAAGGACCAGATTCTGATCCCCTTGCTGATGTTGACTGTAGTCCCTTATGGAAGTCAATGGGACTATTGTAGAGTCAAGTGCTACCCATTATGATGAAAGGTAGTAGAATCAGCATTAAATGTCTGATTCTGTCACCCTTATCCATTCCTGTGTAGTACTTTACTCCAGGAGTCATGGCAACAAGTAAATTTTATTTTGCATATAATTTTTCACAAACTAGTTATTTCTGAGGTCTTTGTCACTGTCAAATCAATTTTAAAAAGTGAAAGTGAAAGAAAGGAGAGCACTTTCTATCCAGACTCATCTGTTCCCTTTTAAAAATCTAAATAGCTAATCAGTGCAGAATGTTTTCAATCCACAAAATCCCAGATAAATGGGGGCACCTTTGGTGCAGCTTTAAAGTAATCCTACTATGCAATTCAAAGGTAACAGTATTTTGTATAGCTTGTGCACCATGAGAATTGTGCATCATGTGGGTGGCTGAGCAGACGTCCAAAGGCCACGGAGAGCAACCACTCTTCAAAATTAAGTACCATTGCCATTCTATTGTTTCTGTTCGCAAGCAAAGCTATTAAACTCAAGGGTGAAGGCTCGACTGTGTTCTCAGTGAAGTCAAAGAAGGTTTGGCCATTGACTTCAGCAGCCTCAGGCCACAGAGGCTTGAAAAGCAGTTTTCAAGTTCCAGCTATTTGTTTCTCCAGCACCACACTAGAAAGACAAACATCTGAAACACGCAAGGATTTGTATTTAGAGCAGTTCTGCATAAAAAATGGAAAGCTCAACTTAAAGGAATATTAAATTTGGGTCAGAGCCAAGGACATATAAGGCAATTTCAGTTTGATACAGTTTAAAATGGCAACGTCATAAACCCTGGGGAAATGAAGTTTCTAATGCAAATGGCCGATGCTTTAAACTCTGGTGGCACTGCTGCAGTGAACAAACAAGGTTACAAACATCAGATTTTTTCCTTGTTTAGCTGACAGTACTCTGATAAATATCATAACCACCAATTGTACGTTTCCCCTGGGCCTTCCACTCTCCCACTCCACACATTAGCCTTTAACGATTAAAACCATCTCATTACTGATTTAGATGGAGTTATCCAAAAATCTGTTTAAACATTTTCACAAGCTTTTTTTGTTTAAAGCACTGATTTGCCACTATGCCAATGAATGCGCCTCTTGATCATTTTACTGACTAATAGCAGCTACGCAGACTTTTAAACTTGACCATTGTCAGCTTAGCATCCTATTAAGATAATCATGTGTAGCTTATGCTATAATTAAGTAAATTCAGTAAACAGGAAGCATAAAATAGCTATCTGTAAACATAGCAAGCAACTACTCTAAAACAAAGTCCACAGCTTTCAAAGATCCAGCATGTCATAAACCAAGGCAAGTTATCACCTCATGCACCAGCACTAAACTGGATGTTTATTAGCTGAGTTTCATATTTTATATTGTGATCAGAATGGTAGTTCTAGAAAAATAAAATGATAATTCAGACTAGAGTTATCTGAATAAATTATAGCAATTATTGTATTCTATTAATATTGCATTTTCATCTATTTGTGACCTTTCTGCAAACAGATTATAATCTTTTTTATATTTGTTCATTATTCATATTGTTCACCAAATAATTCCTTCTTATGGTGCTTGCTCTGTAGTTGGTTTGTGAGCAGTTTGTTACAAGTATTTGACATTCAAAATGTGAGTTATTTTGACTGGACACTTGGTCAAATGATATCTAACCAGTTATTTGCGTATGCAATTATCATGCATGTGTCTGCATGCAAATAAAAGGAAAAGAGAAAGGAAGTTTAAACCTGAATCCAGATGTTAAAAATCACAAATGTTTTTTTAAAAATGCTGAATTAAAAAAAAATTATAATAGTTTGATTGTAATGACCAGGATCTGGTTTCATTTTTTGATAGTGAGAGAGCTGGAAACTGGATGAGGGAATGTGAAAACTCACATCTGGCATCATTCAGTAGAGTGCTACTAAGAAGAGAAATTTATACAAAGCAAAGGGAAAATCAAAAATACAGGATCCTAGAGCATCTGCAATTTATGAGACTAAACTGGACCACTCATGAGCCGCTGCTATAAACATTCAGCAATGGCTGCTAGATGTATCATTAAACATTCTCTGCTTTTTCCTCCTATGAATCAAGACTTTCCGGCCTATGTACATTTGAAAGAGTAAAGAAAGTCCCCTAGGAAGAGAACGACAGATGATGGCTGAGAGGATACAGAAATAATATAATGACTTTTCGCATCCAATGACAGTAGTTTTGGAAACCAAAACAAGTTTTTAGAATATGAAAAGAAAATGAGGATGGAAGAGAAATTGCTGAATTCCAGTCTCATGTGAAACAGTAAACCAGGTGATCAAAATAAAAAGACAAATTGACAGCTGGCATTTTAAATACTGAGATGCCAGTCATGAAGTCCTTAGGAAGATATACAGCCAGGCTGACAAAAAACAGGTTCACTCCAGAGGTGGTCCTGTCAGAAACTCTTTGTTTACCCAGACATGCTCCCAATATCCCGAGAGCTATGAGTATTCAGAGTGCCTGATTCTAATCTCACTTGTAATTTCAGAGCAATTCCACTGAAGTCAATGGAGTAACTCTGTATTTAGAGTGTTCCTGACCCAGTGACTTTTACTCCTCAGTGAGATTTCAGGGGAGCAGGGCTTGTAGCCTGGGGGGGACATATGTTCCAGAATTATTATACTTAAAGCTATAACCACCTTATCACATATGTTAGAAATCAAACAGATTCCTAAATCACCCTTTTACTGCTCTGACTGTAAAAAGCCTGCTCTCAGTCCAGACCAGCATCTTAGGAAAAATCATATTGCTATAACTGCCAGAGACAGAGAAATGAACATTTCTATATTATAGGCTATCGTATGGTGCATTGACTTCAATGGGGCTAGGAGTTCACCCATTGTAGTTTATTTCTTATCACTGCTCTCTACTGGAAGTCATGTAAGACTTGCAGAAATGTGTGCCAAAAGCCCTAATACTGCTACAGCTGTAGTTCAAGAGTTAGGAACCTTGAGTAAAATAAGTCCTGAGCAGCATTTGCACTTAGGTCCATGAGACCCTAACTGGAACTTAGCATGAATCCCAGTACAGAAAACATCTGTCTTTGATGTGTACATTTCTTTCATTTTGCTAGCAATAGCATGTGCTGTCCTGAAGCTAACTTCTTTTGACATCATTTGTCATAATGATGTTTGTTTCACCACAGTAGTAGCGGTGGTACAAAACTGTGATTCCTCCTTGCAGCTCGGCAATACTGTGGCCTCTACCAAAGGTCCTGGAATGCTGAAAACTTTCTGCAAGACAGATGATAGCTACAGACTGTCCTTCCTCATTGACCTTCAGCAGCACTGCAAAGCAGTAAGTGGCTTCATATTGTTCAGACATTCATTCAAGCTTAACGTGGGTGGTGTTCCACCTGTTCAGGACGTGCTGTTTAAACACAGTATAGGGAAGATATTTTTCATTGACAGAGCGTGACCAGCTAGTATGGAAGAAGCAAATTAACCTTAGATTTTCTTTGCAGAGGCCGGCATGTTACTCACATTTATTTTCTGTTGAAGAAACTGTGCGCAATCAAAATAAAGCACAGGGCAAAACCCGTGGCACAGATAAATTGCTCTGTCTTTGGTTGTCTGTAGTGTTGTTGTAGCCATGCTGGTCCCAGGATATTAGAGAGATAAGGTGGGTGAAGTAATAATTTTTATTGGACAAACTTTTGGCAAAAGAGACAAGCTTTTCAGCTTACACATAGCTCTTCAAGTCCTGAACAAACATTACCTCACCCACCTTGTCTGGCCTTGGTGCCAGGCAGCAGCCAGACCTTAAAGTAGTCTCCAAGACGTGGTAGGTCTGTTGTTGCATTTGCCCCACTTTAAGACAACTCTGAGCTCTGTTACATTCTCTTGTACATATATCTTATGTGTGAATCCCTTATGCTTAATCTGTCCCAACTTGTATTTAGCTTAGGCACTCTGATTCCTCAAACCCGAAGAAGAGATCTGTGAAGCTCAAAGCTCATGCCTTCCACCAACAGAAGTTGGTCTAATAAAAGATGCTACCTCACCCGCCTTGTTTCTCTCATATCCTGGGACTAACACAGCTACAACAACACTGCACCAACATTCTCTTGTCTTGAACAGCATATTATCTCTTCCTCCATTTAACGCTTCTTAGGGCTTGTCTTCGTTATGGGGGGAAGGCGACCTAACTTACACTACTAAGTGAATAACGAAGCTGGAGTCAATGTAGCTTAGGTCAACTTACCCCGGTGTCTTCACTGCGCTGCATCAACGGGAAACGGTCTCCTGTTGATTTACCTTACTCTTCTTGGAGAACTGGAGTACCAGGGTGAACCAGAGAGCTCTCCACCATCCATTTAGCAGGTCTTCACTAAACCTGCTAAATCGATCCCTGCTGCATCAATTGCAGCTGCATCAATTGCAGCAGCATCTATCTCCCTGTAGTAAAGACCAGCCCTAAGGGAAGAAAATAACAAATTCGTCAACAATTGTGTTTCCCTTTAGTAAATAAAATAGCAAATATTTTAATTCTTCAGTATTCATTAAATGAAAACCCTATATAACTTATTACATTTGAGATGGTTCTGTTCATATTCATATTAATGACCATATATTTATGGTCATTGTCATTTGACATGCATTTTTACACTGTATTTAATAGAGGTGTGGCACTGATGAGCCTGAGTTGCAAAGATGATGTGTGTTTGGGGATTCAACTTTCAAAGTTTAAATTGCCCAGAGTTTAAGAGTGTTCTCATCTGGGATTTGCTTAGGCACCATCTCCAAGAGTTATAAATTCTCTGGATGGTAATTGCCTGCAGAATTTGTTTAGCAGTATGTTAAATTAATCATACTGGGCCTAACTGATTCATGACATCCTTTTGCAGCAACCATTCATGTCCAGTACTGCCGGCCCAATGCCAATCTCAGATGAACAACTATTGGCCCTAATATGCCTTGTTCGTCAAAGTGGCAGCAATTCTGGGGAAGAGAAGCAGGCATGCTAATGAATTTCAGAAGCCCTAATTTACATTCACCTGTTCTCAACCTGGGATGCTGATCCTTAACTAGGTTGAACAGGCTGCTCACTGAAATGGCCAGAGGGACTGCCACAATGCAAAAATTTGGTTTAGTCCAATCTTCACAGTGTGACTGCAGGGCAGTGATGTGGACAGTCAAACATGGTGGAGGAGAACATAACTGGAAGATTGGAGGGTGGGCTGCAACACCTTTCTACCCTTGATGATACAGAAGTCAGATGCTGAACAATTTAGATATCAACTTGTGACGCATAAAAAAGAAGGTCATATGGGGCCGAATTCTCTTATGTGTAAATACACTGGCCAGATCCTCAGCCCAAGCTAAGTCCTCTTTGTGCCACTCTAGCAATAGCGATAGAGAGGAATCCCCATGTGACATAAAGCAAGCATAGCTTTATCTTTACTCTCTTTACCACCACCACCCGTCTCCTCACACACACACACACACACACACACACACACACACACACACCACGCTCTAGGGCAGGGAGGTGGTGTGATGAAGAATGAGGATATGAGGCTGGAGCATATTGCATGTTGGCAATCTTGGACCAGCAGAAAGACTGCTAGGCACCTACGTGCATTGGTTAGTGCATTCCTCTAGCTGCTATATTTATGTCAAGGGCTGTCCCCATGGGTCGTAAGTGGTAAAGGTGATTTAGAGTCTGGTCTGAGGATCAGAACTACTGACTTCTATTAAGTTATATCAGGGATAAATTTGGCCCATCATGTTTCTTTGGTGACCTCTTTTGAGCCATTATATTGATTTAAATTAGAATGGACAGATTACTGGGTGGTGTAAGAAGTGTGGAACTCAAGGCTATATTTGATTCACTTGTGTTGATTGAAAATGCTTGTTTAAAGGAGGGGAAACCCTTGTGGTGAGATTATCATTACTTACAACAAAGTCTGTAGAAACAGACAAGAAGAACGGGGATATAGGATGTAAGACAAGAGAATAAAAGAGTAATTTGCAGAAGTCTTTTAGAATCCTGATTTTTAAAATACACATTCAAAAATGAGTTCTTATGTGC
Organism: Mauremys reevesii; assembly: GCF_016161935.1. Taxonomy (NCBI): domain Eukaryota; kingdom Metazoa; phylum Chordata; order Testudines; family Geoemydidae; genus Mauremys; species Mauremys reevesii. The sequence goes on from NC_052638.1 coordinate 33,447,005, forward strand.
ACAATTGCTGTGAATGCACATGTAAATACCCAGTTAAATGCATAACTGGTCATTTGCATGTCTAATTACTGTAATTGTGTGTGAAAATCTGATAACAGCAAATTAGGCATGCAAATAGCATGTATTTGTATGCCTAAACCACTGTAAATCATAGATCTGTTACAGAGGGCAGAAGGCGCCTCTTGGCTGTGAGAGAAAGGGAACAAAAACAAGAAAATGGGAGAGCAAAATCCTAAATTAAAATTAGAAATTAAGCAGAACATGATTTAATGATCAGATTCCAGGTTACACTTGCAGGAGTGGCACTTGGGAAAAGCTTATCTTGATGTGTGAACTCAGAAAATTTGCTCAGGAGGGGCATTGACAAAAAGTAAATCTGGAACGCAAGCAGGCTGGCCAGTTTGCTCACCTCCTTTCACAACCCCCACTCATACCAATCTGCAAACAGTCCCCTGCAAATAAATCAGCTACCACACTTAAAACCAGCATATGGAAAAGTAGGGTAAAAGCTAACTGTATTAGTGGCTTTAATTTAATCCCATTATCCCTGGTTATGAAAAATTCTGTCTCTCTCACTATGTACTTATCTGGCCCTCATCACCATCATATCTGAGCACCTGGGGATTGCGAATGGATTTTATCCTTGCAATGCCCCTCTGAGGTAAGGAAGTGTTTTCCCCATGTTACAGTTGGGGAACTGAGGCACTGAAAGATTAAGTGACTTGCCCAAGGTCACACAGGAAGTCCGTAGCACAGCAGAGAACTGCACCTATGTCTCAAGTCCCAGTCAACAGTGCTATCCACCAGTTCATCTCCCTCCTCAGTACTGACCCATTCACCTGTTCATAAATAGTTACAGTATCTCCTCTTAGTCATCCCTCGGCCAAGCTATACATCTTGTTCTAGTACACTGAACAAAGTGAAACCAATTCCTCCAAACCATTCTTGTCTTTTGTTCATGTTCTCTGACATCCCTCTAGTTTGCCCACATGTTCCTAATAAAGGAGTCCCCAGATAATTAATATATTATTCCAGATTCAGTCCCATATGAGCTGCCTAGAGAAGGACCATTACCTTTCCTTTAATTTCCTCTCTCTGTTTTGAATAACTGACTCTAAAGAAAAACCTCTTCCATCAGCACTGCTGCCATTCTCAGGACAAACCCTGCCACCCTGGTGGTATGAATGCCCACCATACATCTATGCAATATTAATGGCCTGACTCCACCAAGCAAGGACAGTCCAACTTAAAACTGAAATTGCACTAACAGACCAGGTTTATCCTGTACTTTTATGCCTTCACCTCCCCACACACTGCAACTAGAGTTCAGGGCAATGAATGAATGAGTCCACAATTTCAACCTTAACTCTGGGTATGTCTACACTACCTGCCGGGTTGGCGGGTAGTGATCGATCTATTGGGGAATCGATTTATCGCATCTAGTGTAGATGCGATAAAATTAATCCCCGATCACTCTGCCATCAACTCCGGAACTCCACTGCACACGAGAGGCGGAAGCGGAGTCGACGCGGGAGCAGCAGTGGTCGACTCGCCGCCGTCCTCACGGCCAGGTAAATCAACCTAACATATGCCAACTTCAGCTACGCGAAGTTGCGTATCTTAGGTCGTCTCCCCACACACACACCCCGTAGACCTAGCCTCTGAATGTGAGGCTTAGTTGCAAGTTAATAGGTTCATGCAAATGAACAATGCAAAGATATTTTGTCCTCTTATGTTACCTCAAAAAATATTGTAGGTACATGGCTAGGTAAATAAAAATCATCAATTCCCCAATGCTCATACTATACTATAGTTAATTAAGAGTATGAATGATTATTTATTAATGCCTATACTAATGTAAAAAGAGAGGTCTCTGATTATTTTAATGAGCATACACCCTGGATGACAGTGTTCACTTCTCTTGCTTTGACTCCTCTGTAACTATCTGGAAGAAACTAGCATGAGATGATCTTCCCAATATTAGACTCAAGCTGCTTGTCCAGTTTTACCGGAACTTTATTTATAGGCAACAAGGCTCACTGTCCTGTGCAGTCTAGGAGCTCTTTGTATGCAGAACAGAGCATAGTGACTTACCTCTGACTCAGTTACATAACAGTTTCAAGACAGACAGTGTAAATTGAATCTAATGTGACTTGAATTGTGACACTTCATAATTCCCAAAATAACCAGGATTTCTCTCACTCAGTGCAATTCATTTATTTTCATTAGTTGCAAATAACCAAAGACGGATCAATCTAAGTGGATCACTATGAGTCATTTTGTAATTCCTTTAACACTTAAAACACATACACACATCATCGTTATTAACTGTGTACATTTACAACAGCAGAACTAATGTGATATTATACCACTCAGCTGTGGAAGGCTACCTAAAATATCTTGCTCAGCTTTACAATTAATTTTCAGGTGCAAATATTCACAGAAAGCAAATTTAAAATTTCCCACAAGTTTTCAAGGGTGCATGCTTAATATTTGCACAAGCAAATTTGCAAGGGAATGCTAAATTTGTATAAACATCCAAGCATGCAAATTTAGCATTCCCTTTCCACAAGTACTTGAGTGTGTGAGCTCTTTCCATGTCTCTCTTAATAGACTGTCCAATTCAATTGCAGGAATAGTCATGGAAAGTGAACACAGAGGAGACACAAACATTGCCTATGCAAATGAATTTAAAAATCGGAATCAATATTTACATATTTTATAGTATTTGTCCAGCTCTCACTGAGTGTTAAAATTACAAGTTACCATTAAGTTATTATAAGGGGCTTCCTGGCCTTGCTTACAGGTGAGGAGGGAGCTCTGTAGTGGGAAGCATGTGATTTCTGGTCCTGTACAGTCAGTCTGCAAGGAACCAGCCTATAGCAAGGTGGGGTGAGTTGTGCTTCTCTTCTTGAGGGAGCAGCCTGCTTTCTCTCTCTCTCTGTTTTGGTTCATGTGTGTTACGCTTCCAGATTTTAGGAACTAGAGTAGTGTTATGTTGCAACCTTCCAGCAAGAGTATTTTATGTTTTGAGCTATTTTCTCTGTTTGTATGCCATGAATATAACAAAAAATGGTTAAATAAAAATATAGAGTTGCTTTCTAAATGATTTTAAATAGCCAGGTCTTAAATAATTTAAATATGCAGAAAAAATGTCCAGCTCTGTCAGTGACCCCAATCTGAATAATATCAGAAGTCCATCGAGTTTTTTAAAATGAGGAACAGTTGCCAAAATTTTATTTTTAATACCAGTTATTACAATCATGTTGTCATTCAAGAACTTTAATAAAAGGTTGCATATTTTTGGTTTCCTTTCACATATGAAACATTCCATGGACCCAAATGGATGCATCCTCTGCAAAGCACTACCTTTCAGATGTTTGGCATCATGTAATAAGCGGGTATTAAATAGAATGAAGGTAGAAATTTGCCAGCCATATAAGTGAGCTCTCATATGTCAGGCACAAACACAAAATTACACTTACATTTAAGTGTGTTACAGCTTGGGAAACAAGACTATCTCCATATTTAATACTATAAATGATGGAGTATAGTAGCTAAATGATGAGACAGCTTGCAAGAAATTCAAAAGGAATTTACACAGGCAATGCTATTGGCCACACTTTGCAATGTGCTTATTAGAAAGTACATCCCTTAAAAAGCAAGTGATGTCATCTCCCATAAAATATCACGGTGAAGGCAAATTGGAAAACCAGACGGACTGGTTTACACCCTCTTCCAAGTCTGGTTGCCTGCTTCCAACTGCAGCATCAGAATCTATGTTGATAGCTCTGTTATTGATCATGACTTCTAGCTGTTGTATGAATGAGGCTCAAAGGAAGAAACCTTTGTATTGAGATGTTAGCTCTGTCTTCTATATAGCCAGCATTCCTTCTTTGCTATTAATCTAATCGCATACGACTTCCTTTTTATTTATAGTATTTTGAGCTATTTTGTCATGATTTGTGGTGGACTACAACAGTCTTTTTATTGTAATTGCTCATTTGTTCCTGGAAAACCACTTAGTTATGTGAAGCTTGTGTAACACGTTTTTGTAAATATTTCTAATTGAGTGTGTGTCTGATAGATTTGATTCTTGTTATACAGAAATTACTAATGAGTGAACCTCTAAAGATCCGGGTTTGGATTTAGTTCATGTAAATTAGCAAAGAGAAGAAAGAGTGGATATTTTGGGAGAACAGCCTCCCTTGTGAAAAGTTTGGTGCTTTGGTTCTGGCCAGAAATACCAGATGATGAGACGCCTTTGTGGTACTTTCGCATGTACAAACACAAACTGATCCTTTAGCGTGCTGCCCAATTAGTTCAACAGAGCTCCACCAGGATGGCAGTGCAAAACTAAGTGATCTATAAGTTTCAGAACCTCAAAGCAGGCTTGGTTGCAATTCCATTCTAAGGAAAGGTAAAGGCAGAGGTGAAAGTGGGCTGGTACAGGCCGATACAGCATATTTACTGGGGCACATGATTTAGGAGGAGAGGCTGAGGGAACTGGGATTATTTAGTCTGCAGAAGAAAAGAGTGAGGGGGGATTTGATAGCAGCCTTCAATTACCTGAAGGGGGATTCCAAAGAGGATGGAGCTCAGCTGTTCTCAGTAGGGGCAGATGACAGAACAAGGAGCCATGGTCTCAAGTTGCAGTGGGGGAGATCTAGACTGGATATTAGGAAACACTATTTCACTAGGAGAGTGGAGAAGCACTGGAATGGGTTACCTAGGGAGGTGGTGGAATCTCCACCCGGCTTGACAAAGCCTTGGCTGGAATGATTTAGTTGGTGTTGGTCCTGCTTTGAGCAGGGGATTGGACTAGATGAACTCCTGAGGTCTCTTCCAACCCTAATAGTCTATGATTCTATATCAGTAAGAAGTGGCCACCAGTACGGGCCTGTACACAGTCCCTAACTGGAATGACTGGTCTGCCAGTCCCTAACTGGAATGACTTTTCTTTGATAATTTGCTGCAGGTTTGGGAGAAGGGGAGTTTGGCCCAGTGCACAAAAAACAAAAGAAGGAAGTTTGAGGAGAAAAGATCTTGGGTAAGAGTCCGTGCTGAGCCTCACAGCCAAGGAGGAGAGGGAAGCCTCCCAATCCTGGGCTGCTCTGGGACCTTGAGAGGCCCCCCCGGTGGAATTTAGACAGCCTTAGGGATACATCAACCTCCCCAGCCTGCCCTACTGGTCACAACAATGAATGGACTCTCTGCAGCACATAGGTCCTTGACGCACTCCTCCCACTTGAGCTCTGTCCCCAGCATGTCCTAAGGCTTTCAAGGGAGTCCTCCAGAAGCAGTTTTACAGCTGTCTTCCACAGTGCCTGCTCTGGGGAAATCCTCTCCTGGCTGAATGTGGGGCTTTATATGCCACTCTGGCCCTTTGCTGCAACATAAAGGAGTCAGGGAGGGGGTGAGAATCTCACTCTTGTCCCAGCCTGGAAAAGAATACCTGAGAGAAAGACATAATTCCAAAAACACATTAAAACTGCCTTTAAAATGAAGTAGCCTTGCTCTGCATAAATAATTCTTCATTAACTTATGCATAGTACAAAAATCCTCACTGAATGTGTACGAATACAACCACAGTACAGTATTATCCGGCATGTTGCGGGAATGGGGGGTTCCTGTTCATCAAAAATTCTGGTTAACTATGAGTTCTACTTACCAATGGAATACTAATTTTCAAAGAATTAGAATACAATAAAATTAAATATAAAATAGTATACAGGTACTTACCAACCCAGTAGTAGCACTGAACTGCAGAGTGGTCAGTTTCTCAAAGCACTTAGGTATATACAGGTAAAGTTTTCTATACATTAGGTTACATTAAGACATTCCATATCACTATGGACAGCGCATGGCGTACACCCAGATCACTAAAAAATACTCTTAACACTAAAACTATACTGAACATAGTTTAATCATTCTTTGATGATTCAGAAGGCACTTCTGGATCTTGCAGTGCCTCCGAGTCATCATTATCAACATCAGTTATCACTGTAGATGTAGAAGGTGTAGGAGATTGGGCTGAATCTGTAATGATCCTTGACACACCCTGGAAGCTGCTTTTCTGAATAAATCCCTGATATCATCTTGTCTTGTCTTCTGTCTCTTTTGCATAAAAGTAGAGTGCAGAATGTGCAATTGCATAACCTTCTGGTCCCCGGTAACCTACTAGTCCTGGTTACTAGATTGAAGATTTGTATAGGGAGATATCAGAAATGCCAGTTAATAGAGCTTTCTGGTTGATAAAGTGCAGGATAACACAGCTTTTACTGCACATTTCAGCTAAATGTTGTCTATTTTCCTTTTTATTTTCTATCAGCATCTAGCATTTGAAATAGGAATAAGCTGTGGGGAAGGAGTGGAGAAATTGTAAAGAAACTGATACATTCACATAATGAATTTAAAAAGTCTCATGGCAGATAAAAAATAATAAGCAAATAAATTGTCAAGTGGGGGGTGGGAGGAAAGGCATCACTTTCCATGCGAATCCTGAATGTATGCTAGCCCTTTTTTGAGAGTAGCTTTATTTTCAAAATGTTTATGCAAATTCAGACCTCTAAGATCTTTAGACCTCTAAGACCTGATTATTAAAAATCCTGAGTACCCACAACTTGGCTTGAAATGGTACAGATACCAGGACATATGACCATACAACTATCCAGGTCGTCTGCATTAGGAGTCAAAGAGAAAGATCATAATGTTAGACATACCAAACGAGTATTTGGACCTAAATCAAGATCTCTGGGGTGGTACTTGGTGGAATTCAATTAAGAACAGGTACTGTGTGTATCTAACTAAAACTCAAAGAAAAAATAGCTGTATTTTTACTACAAAATATGGAAGCAACTCAGAGGTGGAAGCTGAAAACAATGGCTACCACAACCATACTGAACTCAAAGGATCAGCATCTATGTAAAAACTGGAAAAGTCAAAATGTTCAATTTATTTTTAAACTTAAAAGGAAGTGTGTAATAAAGTACTTTGAATTTTGCATTGATAGAGGGTTTTTAAAAAAGCCTACACCCAGTTGACAACATAAACTTTTCTCAAAGATCTAAATCCTCTGCATTCAAGTAAATAGAGTTTCTGACATCTCTCATAGTGCTTAGCTAATAAAGATTTCTGAGACATAGGGATCCTCTCTCATGATTGTACAATCTAATAAAGATTTCTGAGACACAGGGATCCTCTCTCATGATTGTACAGTAAACAGCACATCAGAGTCCTGATCTTGACTAGACCTCTGGGCAACACTGTAAGACAAACAATAATAATTAAATGAATGTAAAACCTCTACGAACACTGTGTCATATTCATTTCCACTAACCCTAGAATCTGTAGGATTACATCCCTAACAGATCTCTCTACCTACAACATAAATAGTTACCTCAACCAAATTAATGAGGTCATTAGAGAGAAAAGAGAACCCACAAGAGATATTAACTAAGTAGCTAAACTACCTCTAATTTGAAAGGGAATGTCTCTTCCTCTTCACCTAGTTATTACTGTACTTAAATGCCAAAAAACTCCATTCTAGAGCAAGAATTTAGAGCTGTTTATGGGGTTCAGATTATGCAGACTACCTCACTGTATTCTCCATTCCTTGCTGTTTTCTTGCTTTTTCAGTCTGTCATTACTGTGATGTACTTTCTCCTTTCCAGCCATCCCTAGCATATCAGTTTCATAAATTAATCCTCTTCCTCTGTACACATCCCCTAAGAGGGTGTATTTATACCACAGGTGCTCCTTAGTCATCCCAATTAATCTAAGCAGTATCTGCAATCCAGGATAAGTGGGGGAGGGGATTTAAAGTGATAAGCCATCCTTCTGTGATGATATATAGTAACTGATCAAATACAAACAACATAGATTGATTACAAACAAAGATATGATCGCTTTGTGATTAATCATATGTTTTATTTCTATGCTTCATTTCATCTCAAGGTCTCAAAGTGCATTCCAAAGCATGACTATATCCCCATTTTGCTGATGGGGAAAGATAAATTATTTAAGAGGTGCCATCAATTTCTGTCTGAAATATTTGCTGCTTGTGAGTGGGGCTCACTTGGAAATCAAAGAATCATAGAAATGCAGGGTTGCAAGGGATCTCAGAGGTTATCTAGTCCGGCATCATCCATGAAGGTTCATGCTCACCCGAAAATTAGTACCTACCAATGTTTGAACCCAATAATCTTTTATTATAATTACCATATTTATTATTTTTATTGGGGGGAAATTTAATTTATTTTCACGTAATAAGTTTAACTGCCCCATCCCTTATCTTGCCAGAAATTAGGGCCAAGATTTTTAAAAGACAGGAGCTTAAATTTTAAGCTCCTAAACCTACATTTGGCCTTGTAGCTAATGCAATCACATGGGTAAACCAATAGAGAGATTTTCAAAATTGTCCAGAGGAATAAGGAACTTTCGTAGGACTTTTGCTCCTACATTCTTTGGTCATTTTTGAAAATGTCTCCCCCTTTGAGCCCTCCTGGTCTGTGGGTGACTAAAATCAATCTTTAAAATATAAGTCTACAGACTTTGAGATGAGAGGGTGAGTGGAAAGAAACTTCCAAACTACCATTCAGAATCTTAGAGGGGATATTCAGCAGACTTTAGAACTGGTAGCGCTCGTATTTGACTACCCACACAGTTCTAGGATTACTAAGGGCCAAGCTTAGCATTAACATGTTTGTGAACAACTATACTTTCTTCTTGTCTGTCTTTGGCACATTTTTTTTTCCTGCAGGGTTTCATATAGGAGCCAATTCAGTTTCTCTGGGTACAGTTTAAATGTCATTTTCTGGGGAGAAAAGTAATTTGTGTTATACATTTTTTTCAAGCTTCGTAAGCATTACCAGCTCTGTACAGCATTAGTCATATCCTTATGGTCCAGCAATGCTATAATCACTGCTTTACTATGCAAACACTATCACTCATGCTTAGACTTTAACTAACTCTTCTCAGTGCATTCAGCCTGCTAGAAATCTTGCCTGACAGGTTCTTTATATCTACACAGTGTATTTGCAAGCCTTTGGCAACAAAACTGAAGTATATACAATCCCTGACAATGTCTCATCTGATTCAACTGAGGCTTCAGTTTGAACTTCAATTAGTTATGAACTATTAGTTTTCTGAGCTAAAAAAAATAATTTCACCTAAATAGTTGTATGGCTTTTACCACGTAGTACAATGCTATTTTTTTATAATCCATCTTGACAATCCACTGCTCTAAGTAACTAAGTACGGAATGTTCTGCATGTGGCACTAAAACGGATAACAAACAGTTGGAAGATAAACATCAATCTTCCACACACATTAAAAGACACAGGTAGAAACCAGTGCCCAAAATAATTTCAGGCACCAGAAAACCCCAAGCCATTTCACTGTTGCTTTGGAAGCAGATTATGCTAAATCAGATAAAGATTCTCTTATTCCAGAATAAGTGTGTCTACTTGGGGAGCTAAAACAGCTATTGCAGAAGAGCTTATTTTGCAACAGCTGTTCCAGTCAGTTTCCCTGTGCAGATAAAGCTTACAGTGGGACTGCTCTTATAAGAACAGGTTTGCCAACCCCCAAGCATTAAAAAAAAAATCACAAGTCAAGCCCCAAAAAATGAAAAGATGGTCTTTAAAGACCTGAAATACACCAAGAAATCTCTTATCTACATCTAGCCACTCAGAGAACCAGACCATGATTACCTCTACCCAGGTCCTGGTATGGATTTGCAAACTGTGGCCTGTAGGTCCCTGTCACAGAAAGCCAGGCTGGGGAGAGCATCCCGTATGAGTTATCTACTGGTAGAATCTCTCAGGAAGGAGGAGGGAGAGCAACAGGAGGAGGTTGCTAAGCTGATGAGCACCTGTGCACAAAAGGAATTCATTGAAAACATGCATACAGAGACCTCCAAGGGTGAGGGAACCATCCAGCTGGAGAGGACTGCACTAGCACCACCACCGGAGGAGGGAGCAGCTCCTTCACAGGAAGGAAGCTGGCTGCTGGTTACTTCTGGCAGCAGGCAGTCTTCCACCCTTGTCCCAGCACACCATCCATCCAGTATGCTGCCCTGGCAATGGGGGGTGAGGAATCTCCCAAAAAGGTGGACAAGGAGAAGCCATGTGCTCCCAAAGTTGGAAGGATTGTGACCACCCACTCCCAAAAGGAAACAAAGGGTGGTGGTTGTCAGTGTTAGAGGCATGGCCTGATCTATCATCCCAGAAGGCGTGCTGCCTGCCAGGAGCCCGCATCTGAGACATTATGGAAGGATTGTTGAGGCTCATCCAGCCCTCTGACTACTACCCCATGCTGCTCATCCATGTGGGCACTAATGATACTACAAAGTATGACCCTGAGCAGATCAGAAGCGACTAAAGGGCTTTGGGAGTGAGGGTGAAGGATATGGGGGCATAGGTGGTGTTTTTATCTATCATTCCGATCCAGGGGAGAGGCCTGACAGAGACAGTCATATCATGGAGGTAAATCAGTGGATGCGTGGATGGTGTCACCAGAAGGGCTTTGGCTTCCTCTACCATGGGATCCTGTTCCAAGAAAAAGGACAAATGAGCTGAGATGGGGTCCATCTGTCACGGAAGGTGCAGAATATCTTTGGATAAAAGACTGGCTAACCTAGTCAGGTGGGCTTTAAACTAGTTTGATGGGAGCAGGAGACAAAAGCTCACAGGTAAGTCCAAAACATGGAGACCTGGGTGAAGGGTTGGCATCGGAGGGGAGGGGGCTAACATGGGCAATCACAGCAGAAACAAAGAAGAGATGAGGAATATAGAGGGGAAATCTAACAGATGTCTAAAATGTCTGTATACTAATGCAAGAAGTATGGAGAATAAAGAGGAAAAACTAGAATTACTAATGAATAACAACAATTATGACATAATTAGCATCACAGAAACTTGATGGGGTAATTCACACGATTGGAATATTGATATAGAAGGATTCAGCTTGTTCAGGAAGGACAGACAGAAGAAAAGGGAGGAGGTGTTGCCTTGTATATCAAAGATCTATACATTTGCACTAAGGTTGAGATAGAAGATAGAACCTGTTGAAAGTCTCTGGGTAAGGATAAAAGGGGTAAAAAAGAAGGGTTATGCCAGGGTAGGTGTCTACTGTAGACTATCTAACCACGAAGAAGAGATGGATGAAGCTTTTTTTTAAACTACTAACAAAATCATCCAAAACATAGGACTTGGTAGTGATGAAGGACTTCAACTACCCAGACCCCAGCTGGGAAAATAATACAGCAGAGCACAGATTATCCGACAAGTTCTTGGAATGCACTGGGGACAACTTTTTATTACAGAAGGTGGAGAAGTGACTAGGGGAGAGGCTAGGTGAGATGGGGGAGGGATAGCTCAGTGGTTTGAGCATTGGCCTGCTAAACCCAGGGTTGTAAATTCAATCCTTGAGGGGGCCACTTAGGGATCTGGGACAAAAATCAGTACTTGGTACTGCTAGTGAAGGCAGGGGGCTGGACTCAATGACCTTTCTAGGTTCCTTCCAGTTCTAGGAGATAGGTATATCTCCACTTATTATATATATTCTCTAGTTTTGATTCTGACAACTAGTTGAGAATTTGAAGATGGAAGGCAGCTTGGGTGAAAGTGATCATGATTCTAAAGAATGGTAGGGGTGAAACAGCAGAATAAAGACAATGGACTTCAAGAAGGCAGACTTTAGCAAACTCAAAGAATTGGTAGGTAAGATCCCATAGGAAGCAAGTCTAAGGGGAAAAGAATTCAGGAAAGTTGGCAGTTTTTTTAAAGTTTACTAGAGCACAAGAACAAAATCTCTATTATCTCAGAGAACTTGTGGAGGACAGGAGAGATACCCAAGAACTGGAAAAGGGCAAATACAGTACCTAACTATAAAATGGGGAATAAGGACAACACAGGGAATTACAGACCATTCAGCTTAATTTCAGTACCTGGAAAGATTATGGAGCAAACAATCAAACAATCAATTTGTAAGCACCTAGAAGAAAATAAGGTGATAAGTAACAGTCAGCATGGATTTGTCAAGAACAAATCATGTCAAACCAACCTAAAATCCTCCTTTCGCAGGGTAACAAGTCTTTTGGATGTGGGGGAAGCAGCTCATTAGTCAATAGAAAGACTGCCATTGACTTCAATGGGCTTTAGATCAGGCCCATTTTGCACTTATCACAAAAGATCCCAAAATACTTCCCTGTGTTCATCTATACAATCTGAACCAGATCTCGCAGTGGACCTATGGCAGTTTACACCAGCTGAGAATCTCGTGTTCAGGAGTCTAAGTTAGTGTAACATATATGTTGTTGAAGCCAGAAGATGATGTAAGTTATAACATCTTAGATGCTCCTCTGAAATTGGCCCTTGAATCTGTGGCTAAGCTTTTGTTGGCATATATAGTGAACATAATGCTATTAACATATTTTTATATAATATGACATTTCATAAACTATTATTCAGTGTTTTGTACCATTAAACTTCTGTTAAATACAAATACTGTTCTCCAGCCTCCAGAAATATTGTATTTGGTTCACTGGGTGAAATTCTTTAGATGCATTTATTGCTAAAATTCTTAGGCTAGACTGTGAAATTCTTCTGTTGAAAAAAAAAATTCCAGCTTGATAAAGAGAAAGGGCTAAAAATGGGATGTAAAGCATAACTACAAGGATTTGGATTACATATTGATGTTCTGCTTCATAGTAAGTTTCTATTTATAAATGTAATGTTATGCGCACCAGGGGAATATTGGAAACTCATTTGAAAATTAAAGTCTGAGTTGGAATGCTGCCTTGTTCAAGTTAAAAAAGAAAAGAAAAAACAAAACAAAAAAAAGAAAAAAACCAACAATTACAATTTGGAGACAGAAATAAATGGCAATATGTGTGTCTCTACAGAACTTGTTGTTCCTCTAGCCCCATCATAGTGTATCTTTGAAATTTGGTACATCTAACCTCAATCATCAGTTTTTAATTTCAGTCATAACGATGGGTGGTTTTCACACCTCTTGAGATTTGATCTGGCCTTCCACACTTGATGTAGGGCAAATCACTCCATCCTATAGTTTCTGCCTTTATTCACATTGTGTGCAATGTGCTTGTGTGCAGAGGGCCAGTAGTGCAGCTGTCACCATGGCCAACACCAGGTACTGGACCAGGGACCAACAGAGATCAAAACATGGATTTTTACTGCTAGAGCCAAACAGCCAGACTCTCAAGCTGAGAGCTCTAAGAGACCCCTATCCTCTATAGGTCAGAAATAGAAGGGTGTTTCATTAGCAATACGTGATGCAGCAAACAGGCAGATTGTGGGAAAGAGAGATTTATTGCGTGTACACAGAGGGCAGCACTGCACACTGAGAGGCCTGTGTTTGTCTGGGAGCAGCACAGCATAAGCTTGTATACCTGAGTCTCTGGTGTCACTCCAAACTAGGTCCCTCCTGAAACCTGACCCTTTCTTCAGTTCCACTCATTATACTACAAAGGGGACATGTAACACACATTGCCCTGTGGGCTATACCAGCACAAAGCCTATGCACCACTTCTATCCCATTTAAGCCCATAGACCTTTTTCCTTCACCCATAGTTCTTAAGTGGTGCATAAGCATTATGATTAGGTCAGAAGAGCCTACCCCTTTGGAGGGTAAATCCTCCCCATCCTGTTGTCAGATGCAAATAAAAATTCTGTGAGTTGAAGTAGACGGAGCTTCCCGACCCTTCTGTGTGTTTTTCTTGCCAGGGGCTAAGATTTAAAGTACTCAGCAGTGCCAGACACCTTACACTTCTCATTTTAAAGAAAAACCCTATTTTGTTAGCTGAGAAGCGTCTCTCAGTTATTGCTAACTTCAATCTTAGATCCTGATCCTTGGGTACTCTGGGAGCCATTTACACAGCACAACCGCAATGGCTTTATTGACATTACAAATATATGAACAGTGTTAAATACCCCAAAGGCCAGTAGACACTGCTCCTTGTATTGATTATCTACTCACATATATACAGGATTCCTGTAAAAGTCCCAAAAGGCACTCACATGAGCAGATCCCTTGTGCCTCCCAGAGCACCATAGACCTGGGGTTCTTTCTGTGCAGAGCTCACTGCAGTACTGGGGCACTGACCACCATCCCAGACAACAATATCCTCATCTCAAATATTTTGCAGGAGCAATAGGAAAGCACTGGGTTTGTCCATGACACATGACACTGCTCCCTGCATCAGTTTTCTTGTTGATATTTTTCATCTGCTGCTATTTTCTTTGTGAATTATGCAGGCTGTCCCTCTCTAGTAACTGTTTATTACTTATATTCTGTCAGGTAAGATCAGTTTGTTGCCTGGGGAAACCCATTTTAAGGAGTAAGAGAAATAACTGATATATCGGATGGTCTCTGTCTCTCTCTGAATTCTGGATCATGGTAGATGTGTGTGGACCTTGCCAGTAACAATTCACATTTAACTTAGAAAATATGTCCCCCCCTTAAAAAAAAATTTTTGAAGGCCAATTTTGACATGCAAATCTGTTTGCCAAAAGAGAGAGAGCATTCGGGAAATAGCTACAGAAAGCATTCTGTGTATCAGTGTATCTTGATTAAATATATACTGCCAATATAAACCCTTAAAACTAATGACTTTCTGCCCAACAGTTATTCAACACAGTGTGTTACAGCTGCTTATTCAAATATTGATTCCAGAGATTACAGGAGTGATGGAGTGTGAGTTTGTGGAGCACTAAACCGTGCCTTTCAAATAGCATGCGCATCTTTCAACTCTTCTGTCACAGGGCAGCTGGTCTCTGGGGATAGACTGGGCCCAGTGCTCCTGGCCTGGAGCAGATGAGCTTTATCTAGCTAATTAAAGAGGGATGGGTCACGCCTGATCTTATAAAGGGCTACTAGTGAGAGGGAGGGGAGGCCTGCAACAAGCTGAGCCCTTGGTAGCAAAGGCCACACAGGAGTAGAATTAATACCTGTGGTGAGTCCCTGGGAGCAAGCTGAGGCTCAGGGAAGCAGCCCTGCAGCTGCTGCTCCAAGAGGGGAGCAGAGCTGGTTGAGGCTAGGAAGCTGCCAGGATTTGGAGTGTCGGAGACCCTTGGGAAGGGTTGCCCAGAAGCCAGGTAGCTCAGAAGCCTAGGTACTGACTTAAGACTGCATTCTGGTTTGTTTGTTTTAACCTTTGTTATAAAAGAATAAACCTCCTTAACTGGGACTGGATGTGGCAGCACATGTTTGGAGCCAGGGTGCAGCAATGGCCATCTCAGTGAGACACTTATACAGTTCTATATTAACAAAAAAATCTTGGCCAATAAATTGATGCATCTCATTGCTTTACAGTCTGAATACCTGGAATCTGCTAGAGAAGTTAGGTTGGCCTCAGCGTGATAGCCAGAAGATTCTAATCTTAAGCATATTTGTCCATAAAATGAGTCAGTTATTACACAAAGCCACAAAGAAGAAGCCTGTGGCAATGTTTACAAATACATTTTCAATTTATTATTCACACAGTGTTCATGTATTAAGCTGTATAAAATCCATGTAGGATAAAAATGTAGAAGCCCTTTAAATTTTTACCAATATAGTGAAATGTGAAGAATTGTTTGGTGTACTTTGGACTAGCTGTGTCCAAGTATTCAACAATTCAAACTTCTATTCCCTGCTCTGCCTCTTGGCTATTTTCCATCAGTATATGAAAAGAGCTGGTGAGAAAAAAAAGTCTTGAATATGTTTATTGTATTATTTTTTTAGTTATGTTATATTCTTGAATTACTCCACATTTTATTGTCACAAAATTTCATACGTGAAATATAATTTAGCAAAAGGAGAATGCTTTTATTAAAAGTTACATACGGATCAGATGAGACTATGCTTTTTGCTATAACTACAACTGCTCTTCTAGATATTTGGGATAGTGTTTTGACAAGCCTTTATATAAACGTATTAATAAGACTAAGTAATTCCACTCACTCATTCAATTGATATTATCTTTGCCAAGTTCACAACATAACATCAATGGCTGCTCTATTCTTTAACATTATTCAAAAGTTGCTAACCTCCAATTAAAGTTACATCTAGCACTTCATATACAGAAGCAGTATATGCTGGGAGTTGGATCCATGCAATGTTTAGTTTGACTTATTTGTCTTATTAAGGCTTCCCAGATATGTCATTTTTAATTTTTCATGTTGACCCCTCTACCTTCTTTGCTTAGCTAAAGGGTTCTGTCAATTCCATCCTGCCAAAAAAATTCTAAACATATAGCAGATCCTGAACTCTTCTCTTAATCCTAGCAATGCTCAAAATAGGAGATGCTAAAAAGTAGTTTCAATACCTGCATAAAACAATCTACTCTGTAACCTTCTTTTGTGCTCTATGGGAAAATATCCAGTACTTTAAGACCTCAATGAATGGCTCTAACTGGAGTACTTTTTTTGTTTTACTATGAAACAAATTCAACAATGGTGGGGTAATCTGTAAATTTGCAAGTCCCAGGTTATAGGGTAATCAGTGATAAATAATTCTACATCTGGCCAAGCACAACTGTAAAGCCAAATCCATAAATTCCTATTCTGGCCATACCCAGTCAGACTCCCATGGAAGACTGAGTAAATATTGAGGACACAGTGATACTTTCTAGGGACATCCCTCCATTATGACATGCTACAGTTACATTACCCTGTGTGGAGCTCCAGAGACTCCAAAGAAGCAAGAGGGAGCATACATGCTACTACACCCCTTCAGAAGATTATTAATTCCAAGGTCACCTCTAGTCCCACTGAAGCCAAGGGCACTACTCACATGTTTAACTTAAAGCATGTGCTTAAGGGTTTTGCAAGAAATGAAGTGAGAGTGCTCAGTATCTTGCAAGATTGAGACCCAACTGAAGCTTAAACACAAAAGGAAGGATTCTTTTTCCAACTATGGCCCTTATATGCTACACAAAAGCAGTGAACGGGGCCCACAAAATTCTCCTGGCCATGGGAGAATTCCCCCACCACAAACGCTACATACCACAGCCAACGCTGTCTTATACAGCACCCCTTGCATGCCCTGGAGTAGGGGGCATGTCTGGGGCAAGAGGGCTGTGTTGTAGCTCACTGATCATCATAGGCAGGGTAGATGCAATGAAGTGTGGCCTCCTGAATTGCCTTAGGTCAAGTCTATACTGCAGCGCTACAGTGGCACAGCTTGTAGCGCATCTGGTGAAGACGCTCTGTGCCAATGGGAGAGTGCTCTCCCATCAGCATAAATGCTCCACCTTGTCGAGAAGCAGAAGCTACGTCTGCAGGAGACGGTGTAGACTGCACGGAACTTGCGTCATGTTGGGGGGGGGGCCTTTTTCACACCCCTGAATGACATCAGTTAGATCAACTTAACTGGCTGTGCAGACTTGCCCTTAGTTACACTGTCCGGAATCCTGAGGGCAACTAGGTGACTTAAAGCTTCTTGTGCACCACCCCTTCATCGTTCTGTCTGTTGAAGTCTGAACACTACCTCCATCACCATCGCATCTGAGTGCCTAATACTTATTCTTGAAAGGGAATGCAATTGCTGACTATGTAAGATTTTGTTTGCCAGTTAAAACTTCTCTGGAGGGCACTCACTACATCTTATCAGAGAACTTGAAGTATGATCCCATAGCACAATTGGGCCAAGAGGGACTACCCTACAAATCTCTATAGAGAATTGCAGGTTTTGGGAGGATGAATGGCAACAAATGTCTCCCCTGCAGGCTATCAATAATGTTTCCTCTGCTTATAATCTGGATGGGAATTGCTTCAGAGAATATCTACAGATCAAGATATAGCTCACATAGAACAGAACTAACCTACAATACTCAGCAAATCAAGATCTTCAAGTATAATTTGGCCTTTATTATGAAATGCAAATCTGAGATTTGTTTCTATTGTCAGTTCTCAGTAAGCTTCCACTCCTCTTCACTTAAAATCCTTTTGAGGGGATAGTAACTCTGCAGCTGCATGCTGTAAATGAAGATGTTATCTATACACAAGATGACATCTTATTAAGAATTAAGGGCTACTGCACTACTCTTCTATTTCATGAATGTGGTGATGTCTGTGACATTTAACTGACCCAATCTAGTTTCCTTCTGTTGTTCCCAAGTTATTTAGACCCATTTCTGGTTACCAAGAGCAGTATCACTTAACTTAGAACTTTTTTGTCCTTAAAGCAGTAGTGCTGGAATTCCCTGTGCATCATTTACCATTCCAGGAACAGAGCTTTACATCACTTGCCATTAACGTAACCCAATACCAAAGGAAAAATGGCCTATGCCGTTGCCTGCAGGGCCAATGAATCTCTCAACAAATATTCATGATATAGTGAGATATTCCTGAGGGTTACAGTATAAGCAACACTATATTGTATTTCAAGAAAACAGACAGCCCCCCCAAACAAAAACAGCAGCAATAAATTCTCAGTGCTTGATTCTCATGTACACAAATGCTCCTTTTCACCATTCTGTCAGTGTAAAACTCCTCTCCAACAAATTCTTGCTCCTTGTTAAATATAAATACTCTGACTCATGTTCTTTGGTTAGAATAAAGGGTGTAGCACTCTATAAGCATTTTGAATTGAACATTTCAGTCACATGTAGTTCAATTAGTGTAAAGCATGGAGAGTAAAGTACAATCTTTGTTGTTTGCTTTGCTTGTTATGGAGTGGGCTGATGGAAAGCAGAAGGTATAAATAATGTCAAGTTAAAAAGCAAGGATGATATATTCTACTTAGATTTTATTTGTAAGTAAAAGAGGTCCTAAAGTGCTTCTGTAAACCAAAGCAGGACAGATTTTTTTTAAATCTATAGTTTGATGTCTAATAGCTAGAGCTGGTCAAAATTAATCCTACAACCCTTACTCACACAAGGGTTGACTTCTATTGACTTTGTATTGACTACAAGCGTGAATAATGATTACTCATGAAAGTAAATGCTCCAGTACCTGATCTTTGGTGTTCTGTAGGGTATGACTGGATATAAATATATAATGGTAATTCAGCAATGTCTCGGCTACATACTTTTAGTTGCAAGATACAAACATATTTTTAGCAAGCCATGACAACTTATTTTTTAGCAAACCAAGCAAGCCAAGCATATTTTTTAGCAAGCCAAATTCAGAGGTAGATCCTTAGCTAGTCTATATCAGCGTTTCTTCACTGACTTTATTTCCAATTTACACCAGCTGATGCTCTGGCCCACTGTGCCATAATTATGTCCTCCAAGTATTGTTTATGTCAGTGGTGTCCAGACTGCATCATACACAATGCCAGAAACAAGATGAAAAATCTTGAGGGAGCATGTGTCTTTCCAATAAATGGCCCCTTTTCACATCAGATTCCATAATAGTTTGTCATCACATAATTGTCCATCTCTTGTTGGCATGGTTTCTGTATCAGTTTGCTGAATGTTCAACATTTCTTGAATGTGTCCATTATTTCTACAATGACCAATATTAAAAGAACTCCACGTACATTTTTAAAGGTATTGGGCATATTCCAGGAGGCTAATTTAATTAATATTTTTGCATCACTTTGTGTTTACTACAGTAAATCTGTGATGCCTTCTTAAACAGCCACAACCTTTTTTAGAGAAGATATGCTCTACTGCCTTATGCTGAATGCCATCAAAATGCAGAATGCTCCTGTTCCATCTCAATTAGCTGCTCAGTAAGACTGTGGCATTAATTCCCATATTAATAAAATTGACTGATGTTTTTGAATCTGGAAGATATTTAGATCTATTTTGGAAATCAATTTCTCCACAAAGTTTGCTGCAGAAACACTGAGAAAGAAACTGCTTGCCTTAATGGTTCTGATTTATCTCAGCACCTCAAAACAATAGTCCCTCTCACTGGTGGTTTATCAGTTGTGAAATTCAAAGGAGGCGTTGCACCAAATAGTCATGTAAACACATATTCAGATGTAGGCCAATATGGTGTGTGTGTACATGTATGAAGTATACTTTATGAATTACATAAAATAATATATATAATATATATATGCTAGAACTGGTTTACATTATTTTCAAAGCTAGACATTTCTGTAAATTGAAAAAAAATATATGTTTAGAGAGGGAAAATCAAAATTTCAGGAATTTGATAGGATTTTTTCCAACCAGCACTGGCATTCTCCCTCTCTCTTTGTATCTCTCTTTCTCTCACACACATAGAAGAAAGCATTAACTTTTTACACACAGAGATGCACACAGGAATCATTTCACCCACCTTTGGAGAGAACATGGCAGCTATTTACATATGTGTAGTAAGAACTGAAGAATATTATACCCAGCTAAAACTGCAAGGGGAAAATTAGGTAAGCAGAATGTAATCAGTCAAATTAGAATTTATTTGGGCCACTAGAATCAGTGCCCAAGCTCTTGCAAACAGAATCATTAGATCTTTAGTAGCAACAAATGGGTAGATCTTTCATTTTATGTTTCCAAAAGATCCAAAAGATGCTGAGAGAAATACATCCCTGGCATGACTGACTGCAGTGATGTTAGACTCATTTGACCCATTATCTTCAGTACCACAATGCACCCATAACACCCATGCTGAGATGTTGGTTTAATAAATCATGAGAACCACTTCCAGTGACCTGGGTTTTACTCACAGATTTCTCATCCAAGTGCTGCTTTATACAACTTGAATTTTACCATCCATGGGAATATTAGCTCTGGGCTTCTTATTGCTTCAAATGTAGGAGTAACGTTAAGCAGTATTAATTCTATTTGTGAACCCCTAATGCAATTCAGTTTCACTGACTATTGTGTCATTTGATCCTGTAATTTCTGCAGCTCTACTAACTATATCTGACATTAAATAGTTTAGCTCAACCCGCTCTGAACCAAACCAAGCCAAAATATTGACTTTGAGGTTATATGTTTGATTGAGGGATAATTCCCCTTCCCCCCTCCCATGAAGATAGAATTAAATCAATGCTCTTCAGTTATAGGCTCATTATAAATTGTAGAGCTGAGCAGCAAATTTTCTCCATTCAGTCATGTGCATTGTAGAAAGAAAAAATTTCTTTAAATAGTTCGGTTTTAGCAATGTATCCAATTTATCCTCAAATAAGCGTATGTAAGCGGGGGAATGGTCCCGCTATTGTGGGGAACTTTCCTGGCTTCTGTGCTACCCCGGTGAAGTGGGCTAGCGAAAGGATCTGAGTCCTCGCTCCCACTTCCTTTACCCAGAGGCCTCCCTGCCCTTGAGGACTCTCCTGTTTGGCAGAGTTCTCGTAGCCCCAACAAGACTGGGCCCAGGATTCTTGGGGGGCTCAACCCCCAACCCTGCTGTGGCCACCTAGGACAGGGGCTAAGGTGTCCCCACTCCGGGGTACCCTCTCTGCACTGGGCACCTCCCTGACCCACTGATTATTCCAGACAATTTAAAGCAAATACAAGTTGTTTACTTAACAATCAATTTGAAGAAAAGAATAAGAATAAATGGGAACGGTTACAGGGAAACACATCACCCTGCTCTGTGGCAGGGAACATTACAAACAATGTCTCTGGACATCAAGGCACTTTGCAGTCTGTTCCCTGTAGGCCCCAGGCCTCCTTCTCAGGCCCTGGCTGTGCTGCAGGGATGCTGTGGGTGGGACACTTGAAATGGTGGTGACCACACACCTCCGGGCTTTGGGTGGTGGGATCCTTCTTCCCAGTGCCAGCCCCCCAGTCAGGTTAAGATCCCCCTCCCAGCCTGGCCTGCATGGACCCTTGGCTGGGGGTGTCTTTTTGTGCTGGGCCCTTTGCCCAAGGTCCCCCCTTGGCTGGCCCCAGTTGCTCACTACACCTGGCTCTCTGGCTGCAGCTCCGCTTCCAGCACAGGATCTGCTCTCCCTGGGCTGTGCCTGTGGCTCCAGCTCCGCTCCCAGCACAGGGTCTGCTCTCTCTGGGCTGTGCCTCTGGCTCTCTGGCTGCAGCTTCACTCCCAGAACAGGGTCTGCTCTCTCTGCGCTGTGCCTCTGGCTCCAGCTCCGCTTCCAGCACAGGATCTGCTCTCCCTGGGCTGTGCCTCTGGCTCTCTGGCTGCAGCTCCGCTCCCAGCACAGGATCTGCTCTCTCTGGGCTGTGCCTGTGGCTCTCTGGCTGCAGCTCCGCTTCCAGCACAGGATCTGCTCTCCCTGGGCTGTGCCTCTGGCTCTCTGGCTGCAGCTCCGTTCCCAGCACAGGACCTGCTCTCTCTGGGCTGTGCCTCTGGCTCTCTGGATGCAGCTCCGCTCCCAGCACAGGATCTGCTCTCCCTGGGCTGTGCCTCTGGCTCTCTGGCTGCAGCTCCGCTCCCAGCACAGGGTCTGCTCTCTCTGGGCTGTGCCTCTGGCTCTCTGGCTGCAGCTCCGCTCCCAGCACAGGGTCTGCTCTCTCTGGGCTGTGCCTCTGGCTCTCTGGCTGCAGCTCCGCTCCCAGCACAGGGTCTGCTCTCTCTGGGCTGTGCCTCTGGCTCTCTGGCTGCAGCTCCGCTCCCAGCACAGGGTCTGCTCTCTCTGGGCTGTGCCTCTGGCTCTCTGGCTGCAGCTCCGCTCCCAGCACAGGGTCTGCTCTCTCTGCGCTGTGCCTCTGGCTCCAGCTCTGCTCCCAGCACAGGGTCTGCTCTCTCTGGGCTGTGCCTCTGGCTCTCCAGCTCAGCTTGGGCCCCTGCTTTCTCCTTAGCTCGGCCCCACTCCGTCTGACTCCGGCACATTCCTGCTCACACGGAGGACGGGACCCACCCTGGCCTTCTGTCTTCCTGATTAGCCGGCCTGCCCTGTCAATCAGGCTGACCTGGAGCATTGGCCTCTTGCCATTGTTCCTGGGGACTGTCAGTCTCAGGGTCCTGATTTGCCATCGACCCCTCCCCTTTTAGTGCTGGGAGCTAGCAACCAAAACACCCCCACTGAATGTTAGTAAGGGGGCAACAGTCCCCTTACACGTACATGTATAACTGAAAATACAAGCAGCAATAGGTGTGTTGCCGGCTCAAAGAGCCCGAGGCGGAGCAACAGCAGGGTTCGTTGCCCGGTGTGTGTCGCACTAATTATCACACCAGGGTGGAGAAGCAAAACCAGGTTTATTTGAGCCCAAAAAGGTGCCAGGGAGAAAAGCATTCTCAAATCCTGCACACAGATACAAAACAGCTCTCTCTCTTTTTATACATGATTTCAACTAAGCATTCCCATTACTCCTCACACTCCTCCTCTCCCCCCACCTTTCATTCCCATGCAGCAAATACACTTTGCAATAGCAATCACATGAAGCAGTTAAGTCATACTTGGCAAAAAACCACCTTAGCTCGTTAGCAACTCTTCTGTGATCAGTTATCTGTACTTTCCCACCGTGGGGCTACGTTCTCATGCATATAACTTTAATTACAGCATCTGCTTTCCGCCTATCTTATTTAGTATTGGCTACATCTAGTATTAAGCAACCTTGCCACTGCCAGTAATTAGCACATAACACAAAAGGTTACAAAAGTTTAGCAAGGCTAACAAAAGCACTTTACATAAAGGTACTTTGGGTCACATAGGCCCAAAGCCATCCTCCCGAGTTACTTAGATTTATGCCTAGTGACACCAACAGGTGTAATGAGGTTGGCATTACCACTGCCTTATAAATGGTCTTCAGTTATATGTATGAATGTCATGCTGTATTTGAGTTATACAAATACAATTCATCACAACACACCAATCTTCCCCAAATAATGTGATATTTGCCATTACAAGTGGCTCTGTTTATGATTCAAAATGTCCAAAACTATATATTACTGGACATACAATTATCAGTTTTAGTGGTTATGGATTTACTTTTCATGACACTGTTTAATAGTTTCAGGTGGTTAAATCCTATTGCGGTCTTATTTTTTGCTTTCTGTACATTACAATCAATGACAAAATTTCCGTTGACTTCAGTGGGTTCAGGATTTCACCCTTGTCCCTTAAGAATTCAATCCAGTGCCAATTAAAGTCAATAGAAGTTTTTCCATGGGCACTGAATCAGGCACTTAGGGTTCAATCCTGCCTCATTTAAGTCAATGAGAGTTTTACAATTAACTTCAGTGAGAGCTGGATTACACCCTAATCTTTTGAATTTTTCTACTAACAAAAAATTTATCTCAAATCACTATCTTTTGAACCAGTTAAAACAATGTCTGGCTCTAAACCCTTACTTCCTTGGCTTTGTAATTACAGAATATGATCCTTCACTGAACTACTACTGAGGGATAAAGTGCCTGCACATACCTGAGAGACAAGGTACCTGAGGAAAAATATATTTTATTGGGTCAACTTTCAAGCTAGCTGAACAACAGGCACCCAGATGAGTCTACAGTAACCTACTACACACCAGCTCTTGCCTGAATTCCCCATTTCTGCTGAGTCACTTCATTTTTACTGTATACCCTAGATTGTTTTTTTTTTTAGTTAGGATCTGATCTTGCAACCTTGACTCACCTGAGTGAGATCACCTCAAAGTCACCTGTTGTGTTTTTTTCCTTTCCCTATCATGCTATCCTATCATCCTGTTGAATACATTATGAAGCAGCAATTACTCTAAACAACTGATAACTAGTTGCCACACATTCCATTCTTTCCATCTAGCCTGTGGAGTTAATTAAAGTCTAAACATGGCCAACAATCCTGTCAAACCTTGTGTTCCTCATTCAGTCTTTACTCACGCCTTACTTGAAAACTTGAATTCATGAAGCCAGAGTTGCATGAGGCTAACCTACTATGGTGATGAGGGCCATATAAGTAGGCTGAAAGATGGACAGTAACTAGGGAAAACTTTGACCATAATTACCTAAATAACCACAGAGAATAGACTGTATAACAATATGAGTAAGGATGTTTCAGTACAGGAAGAAGCCAAATAAGAAAGTTGTATGCCCACATTTTGACCCACATTTTGACCTACATCCAGTCAAATTTGAAAGAAAAAAAAACAGAAGGGTGGGGAAGATGACTGCAAGTGTGAAAAATTGGGACTGGCGGTAGGGGGTAATAGGCGCCTATATAAGACAAAGCCCCAAATATCAGGACTGTCCCTAGTTGATGGTGCACCTGGGATATTTTAACTTGCTTGCCAAGATATGCTGGGGGGAGGGTGGGAAGAGTTTGCAGCTATTGTGTTTACTCTTGTTGTTCAATAAAAAATAAAGTTACTGTGACAACTTCCACATCAAACCAAGTTTATGTTATCTCGGGATAAAGAGCACCTTCTTCAAGAAAAAGTGAGCACTGTTTAGTTAAAAGCTGATTCTTTTTAGAAAACATTGGGGAAACAGTTTTCACACTGTTTTATACTGCATATTGTCCCTCCAGAAGGCAATATGATTGGGTGATATATTGGACATATCCGATTAAATAAAATATTATTCGGTGTGAATCACTTTTGTTATGTAGTTTTTTAATGTAATCAAAATTGTAAAGCAATTGACTCATCTCTATGAACACAAACTTTTGTAGCACATTCCCCTGATTGATATTGTCGTGTTATGCACGAATTTAATTGATTTAATTTGTATTAATTTTGATTTGCCATGAAGTAGAAAGGAGAGCAACTGAGGAAAGCATGAGGAGGGTGGGGATTTTGTGAACACAAAGTGGCAGGAAGCGGCTGTGTATAGAATAACGACTAGTCTTCTGTAAGGCAGGATTCTGGTATTCTCTTTTACCGGATAATCTTCCTAGAAAAGTTATTTTTTAAAGGACATGTTCATTTATTAGACATAAAAGTCTGATACAATTTTATATGGACTTCAGTAAGTTGGACGTTGGCTTTCATCACTTGAGGCCAACATTTCAATAGCTGTTTCTATGTTCGTACTCACCAAAAGGCACAGGCAATGTTTGGACTATGTATTTTTTGGTGCATCAGTTTGGGGTAGTCAGCATCTCAGGTGCATATGCAAATATAAAATGCCCAGACAAATAACGTAAGAAAATGTCAACATACCCAATTTAAACTGGTCTCCTACCTGATTTGTGTCTGGGATACCAAAATTGCACACCCAAATATTTGTATGTATAATATAGTTTAAGAAGGTGTAATGACTATGTATAGGCTATTTTCAAATGTGGGCACTTGACTGTTTAAACCCACAAGAATATTTCTCTATATAAAAATCTTGATTCTGCATGACATCATTTTGAAGTCTGCTGCTTATTTTACAAGGAGGTGGGCCCACAATAACGCTGCATAAAAGAGAGTCTAATATATGTAATGAGAGATAAGGTAAAACTTTAAAACGATCTCACTGGGCAGAGCGCTATCAATAGCTTGAGTCTTTCCAGACCTGTGATGAATTAACGTATCTTTGCGATTGACAGTCACAGAGTGTGACATGTGTACAGTAAAACATGCCTTATCAAAGAGCAAAGGAGCTGTGACTCAGCAAGTGAAGAATTGCATCTGCAATCCAGCACCGCCAACCCATTGCCCAAGAACTGTTTCTAATGATAACAATTACAGAACCACTGGGGGATTCAATGAATGTACCAGTGTCATCATCTGAAAGAAGTAAGTACTAGCCATAGACAAAATTTATATACACACACAAAAAATTACACTATAAGAATGTTATTTAAGTTGCAAAGTGAGGAAATCTCAGATTTATGGTTGCCTGGGCAACCTTAATTTGGCTCTCTTGTGCATCCAGTGTATGCACTGAATGAGGCCAGGGTCCTGTGGGAAAAACAGTAAATTATTATATAATTAGCAAACACACAGTGGGGGATGAATTAAGGCTGCATAAGGATGCATAATTCTGGCATTTTCTAACTTTTGAGCACTTCACTTTGCAATCTAACAAATTTAAAGTATTTTGTATGCAATTTACTAATTCCTTTTTTAAGGATAAAGGTAAAAAATAATTTTATTATGCACAAATGTAAAAATCTTCCCCTACCATCATCATCGTGCATCACTAGCAGGGTCTGAATTCTGAATCTTCAGCACAGACTTCTACCACTTGAGCTACAGGACTAACTACATTAGCTGGTAGCAGGAGAAGGCTGTTATCCAAGAGTCAGGGGGGATGGGCTGCTGATATCATGTGCTGCATCCATGTGATGCTCCCAAAGTGGGGGGGATGAGTTGCTGGGGCCATGCATTAGATAAGGTGGGGGTGGGGCTCATGCGGGAAGCTCAGCCTTGTGTGTGCCCCCCACCCCCACATCTGTTATAGCTGATCTGGCAGCTCTCAGGCACTCCCAGCACAATGTAGTCAATGGCTATTGCTGCTTTAGCGGCAGCACGAGCTAGACCCTTTAGGGCTCAGTGATTTTGGAAAGCTGATAAAATTTTCCTGAGGAACTTGTTTGAGAGAGGAGAAATTGTGATTTTGGGCAGGGGCTAACATTTTGCAACTGAACTAAATCTGATTTGAATTTCAAGGAATAAAGAGAAAGCATGTCCACAGCTTGGGGGGTCCTCCCTGCTGATTATCTGAAGGCTACTGCAAGTAACAGAGGCATTAATGCTTCTCATAGAAAATTCACAAGAAACATCTAGAATGGAAAGTGTTAGGCAACCTAAATATGAGAGGTCACTACCAGCCCTCCTAAATTAAAGCTATTCTAATTTTACTACATAATATACAGTGTAAAAATTACATATATATGTAGATTTTTTCCTAAATTAAGTAAGCTAATAATAGAGCTGATCAAAATCTTTCAAATGAAAGTTTTTTCCCCATAGAAATAGCCATTTGTAAAACAAATTTTTGTGAAAAATGGTAAACTTCATTTTTTGCAAAAAAAAAAAAAATTAATACAGTAGAATCTCGGAGTTTCGAACACCTTGCGAATGAAGGTTGTTCATAGCTTTGAAATGTTCCTAACTCTGAACAAAATGTTATTTGTTTTTTCAAAAGTTTACAACTGAACATTGACTTAATGCAGCTTTGAATCTTTACCATGCAAGAAGAAAAATGCTAATTTAAGATTAAACAAGCACAGAGACAGTTTCCTTACCTTGTCAATTTTTTTTTAAACTTTCCCTACATTTTTAGTAGTTTATGCTTAACACAGTACTGTACTCTATTTGCCTCTGCTGCTGCCTGATTGCATGCGTCTGGTTCCAAATGAGGTGTGTGATTGACTGGTCAGTTCGTCACCCTGAGGTTCTACTGTCCTTTTTTTAAAAAAAAAAAAAAGACAGTCTGAAAACTGTTATTGAAATGGTGACTAAAATGAAAATTTTGTTAACCAGGTCTATAACATTTTTGATGTTTTTGAGAATGTTGGGAACCTTTTTTAAAAAAAGAAAAAATCAGGAATAATTTTTGAGGGTTTGTTTTTTTAAAAAAACAAAAACAAAAGTGGGTTCATTTAAAAAACAATACAAAATGGAAACAATTCTGAAATTTTGCAAAAAGTTCCCCCCAAATAGGTTTTCATTTTGACCAGCTCTAGCTATTAGTCATCGAATTATAGATTTTAAAAAATATATCTGTCCTGCTTTGGTTTACAGAAACACTTTAGGACCTCCTTTACTTACAAATAAAATCTTCTGAGTAGAATATATCGTCCTTACTTTTTAACCAACTTGAGATTATTTATACCTTCTGCTTTCCATCAGCCCACTCCATAACAAGCAAAGCAAACAACTAGGATGTACTTTACTCGCCATGCTTCACACTAATTAAACTACATGTGACTGAAATGTTCAGTCCCAAATGCTTATAGAGTGCTACACCCTTTATTCTAACCAAAGAACATGAGTCAGAGTATTTATATTTAACAAGGAGCAAGAATTTGTTGGGGAGGAGTTTAATTTTGTCATTTTGTACAAGGGCAGGCTTGAAGATACTCACTTTTATTGTGACATCATTTTTATAGACTCAGTAGCAATTCATGTTAAGGATATGACCACGGCTTAAAATGAACATAAGCTGAGCACCGATGCATAGGAAGTTTATTATTGTTTCACAGGAACAAGAAAAATATCATGCAAAGACTGAAAGCATGGAATGGTTTATGCAGTTCATCTCAGCTGGTTATCAGTGGGCCACAACTCATGCTTGCGGTCTATAATATAAACAGCTATGAGATTCAAGCAGAGATGATTGAGTAAGGTAGTGGAGAGAGTCTCTACAGGATGATACAAACCACTAGGGTAAAATGAAATAAAACAAGGAAGAAAGAAAATTGGGTCAAATTTTGATTGTATAATGAAAATCATTGTGAATAACAGCATGTGCACAGTATCAGAGGGGTAGCTGTGTTAGCCTGGATCTGTAAAAAGCGACAAAGAGTCCTGTGGCACCTAATAGACTAACCGACATATTGGAGCATAAGTTTCCGTGGGTGAAGCACAGGTAGCCATCCTGCACAATAAAAATATGTCCTATGCTGGGGGAGATGTGAGGTTGCTCTAATATTCTATGAAGAACTTGTTTATTTCAGAATATCTTGTTTATGGTTCTTACAGGTCTCTTTCCTTGACTGAGTTTCTTGCTGACAGAGTACTAATGATAGATGAGACAACCATAGCATTACACTTCTCTGTCCAGCTCTGCGCTCTTGTGTATTGCCCTAGAATAGGACACCGCCCCTATTTCCACAATGTTCACAATGCTGTTTCTGTTCTGCATGGCCCTGATCCAGAAAACCATCACTATTCAACAAAGCACCCATTGAATTTCATAGAAATGAAGCACATGCTTAAAGGTAAGCACATACTTAAGTTCTTTGCTGAGTAGGAATAGATGGAAGCACGCGCTTCAGTGTTTTGCTGAATTGGGGCCAACTTGTGTACCATACTTCTCATTTTCTTTGCATCTGCATAGGCACTTGCAGGATATATTTGAATAGACTTGCAAATGTTCACTCCTGCTCCATCTCCACTGGTACGCAATTGTGACAGGGTGTGGCTCTCTGCTTCTAGCTTCTTGTACAAATGACTACAAAACCTCCAGTTTGTACACACCAACATATAATTTGTTTTATCTCAAACACCACCCTTAACAGTACTGTGCAGCAATTCTGTTTCCAATGACATACAAACCCCATTTGAAAGAGAGAAGAGAGGGAAGAGATCTACTTTTATACTGGCCCTGCTAGCTAATGGGCTAATTATATCTTTAACTCTCCCCAGTTCATACTGATCTAATAATTAACCCCATTTTCCCTTAGTCAGGCCCTTCCCCGGGGAAATTCATTGAGTGCTGGTTCAGCTGCTGGTTCTCAGCTATGCTCTAGCTATGACCTTCTCTGTATGACCTACAGGAGTTGCCTCATTTCTTTCTTCCCATTTAGATCAAATTCCCTGCAAACAAGGAAATCCAGAGATGACGCTCACACTACACCATTGTCTATTCACCATTGTTGGTGCTTAAATGTTGCAGAGACCTGACAGAAATCTGGTGTGATCTTCCGTACCATGCTTGGTCCAATACTTAGTCACAAGTGAGTGAAAAGTTATTTTATTTACTCCGCCCATTGCTGTTTTCCTCCTCCCCTCATAAATTAAAGTCAAATCAACATTTTCTTTTCCCTTCATCACTTAGACAAATCAGTTATATACTTCCTACACTATCTTAAAATTATCCTGTACCAACATAAAACATCTTCTCTTATTTTCTCCCCTTGGGGGTTCACTTTCACCTTACTTAAAGAAGTACTTCCTTACTTTGTACAGCATGGTCACTACTAATTAGATTTCCCACACTTTTTAAATCTCCAGTTACACTCAAAACACAGTCAAGAATTATGCTCGTCTTGGTTCACCCATTTGTTAGGGGGAAAAGGATGGTCTTGCATCTAAAATTTGTGGATTGGGATTCAGGAATTCTGGTTTCAGTTCCTGGCTTTTCCAAAGGCTCTCTGTGTGCTCTTTGCCTCAGTCCCCCATCTGTAAAATGGGGCTAATGAACTTTTGTCTGTCTTGTTTATTTAGAGTGTAAGCTGTTTGGGGCAGGGATCATCTCTTGCTGTATGTATAGCAACTAGCACAGTGGGACCCTGATTTTGGTTGTAACCTATAATCCACCTATAAGTACCACTATTGTACAAAAACAATACTAATAAACAAAACACGTATCAATAATGTGTATAATGTTAATCCCTTGTTTATTTGTCCAACAGCAGCCTGTCCAACATTGTTCTGTGTCTGCATGCAGGTTCAAACACATATGGGATGACAGTTACTGCAATTGACAAAACAATGTTTTCATGGCTAGTTGGACAGCAAATTATTTTCTCCTTCTACTTTCATTTTTCAAATTATATTCATCTGGCTCATACTGTCTTATTAAATCAAGAGTCAGTAATACTGTTTAAGTATTATGCATTTTTATCAGTGCCCCAATTTAGCCTTTAGCCATAGTACTATGTTTTCAGATAATTTAGCAGTGAACACAAACAATGAAAATCATATAGAAACTGTCACAAATAAGTGGTGCTTGGAGTCATGAAAGCTGTATTTATAGAACCAGCTTGAAGTCTCACAATAAATTAAAACTGAGATCTAATTGTGCAGACACTTCAGTACACTGAAATCAAAAACAATAATGAAAGCCTTATGTACAGATGTGTGATGGAAAAGAATATAAATATAGATTCAGCAATAATTAAAGTCTAGTTTATCATAAGATATCTGAAAAAAAAATTGGGAAAATATTGATCCACTATTTGAGACGACCACATCTTTCATTATATAAGAAAATGAGTTACCAGTGTCAGTTCCATATTGACACTATCAAACTAAATTATCTTGACATTCTCTAAAAATACTGAGAAAGCAACAAGTGTTTCTCATTGCTCACAGTATTAAGAAGCTAAAATCTATACCCCCCGCAAAAAAATTACTCCTAGGTGGTGTCATTTCATTATTTTTAACTCCATGATTTACTTGTCATCTTGAACAATAGACTACATTCTGCTTAGTAATGTACCAGCATTTTATTAGAATTCAGTTTCTGATCACTCTCATGATATATTTCCTCATTAAACAGACACAGAAGAGAGAGGGTTTGACAACCGATTCCCTTTAATACCAAATCATAAAAGAAGCCAGACAAATATGTTTATGCAACAAATAAGGTAAATCTGCTGAACTACTCAGTGGATGAAAATAGTTTGTTTTAACCACCAAGCAAATTAAATAATCAGAATCTGCTTCTAGTGTTATTTCATAAATTTATTTTCAAGCAAAATTCTCTCTCATAGCCAAAATCTGAAGGCTGAGTGAACCCAAAAGCTAAATTTTTAAACTCACCAGAACTTAGTGGTTCCCAGAATGCTGGAGAGTGAAGTTTGCTTTTGCAGTTAGAGTTCTCGTTAGATTTAATGTTGCCAGAGAGCAATATTATAGTACAGACACATTACCAACTAAATTCTGCCACCCTTACTCATGTTGAATAGTATCTAGTGCTATAGTGGTCCTATCAAAATCAATGGGGGTACTCCTAGAGTAAGGTGCTACTCAGCATGAGTAAGTGTATCAGATTCTGACCCTTAATGAATTATTTTGAAAACATTTGTATGCTCGCATATTACATGATAAGATGTGATGGCATCAGGTTTTTTTAATCTTGCTTTTTCTTTCTCAAAGTTAATTTAGTTTATCTAAAAGGTGATAGAATAAGACAAAAAAGTTACTGGTCAGATACAATACGGCAAGAGAAATAAAGTTTAGAGTCCTGCACCTGTGGCTTATAGATTGCAAGCCAGCATGATCAGGCTACATATATCTCCTTGTTTAGACATCAGTGTCACAGATGAAGAAAGAACTGACCAAGATATAGGGTATCTCTGAACTAGTCTATCCTGGCAGAAATGGAGGACCAACGGCAAAGATGGCTTTAAACTGTCCTTCTGCTTCCTGTAACCTGGACCCACCCTTTGGTAGATCTTTACCATGTAGATCAGCAATTCAAGAAAAAATCCCAAGCAACCAACATGGGAGTAGAAGGATTAACCTTGCCATGGTTTTTTTTAAAACTTTGAAACAACAAAATCTGCTCTCATGTGAGGGTTCTGAAATTACCCTGCTCCTAAACTTGGCAACTAGCTGATTTCATGGTTTCTCCAGGACAAACTTTCTAGGGGAGTCAGAAGACTTTTCACATGCAGTAGGGAGGTTTTACTTTCCTTGCTTCTGCTCTCCCACCAGCTGAACACCTTTATCATTCCATTGATTTCAGTAAAGTTGCTCTTGATTATCCTTTCTATAACTGAAAAGAAAACCAGTTTTTACTGTGCACATAATAGATGGGACCTGCCATCAACTTGATATTGCCTATTGCCCTTGCACAGCATGTTGGGCAGAGAGGAAAAGCATTAGATGACCAAGAAGAACCTACTGAAACCACTCTTCCCCTTTTTCATATTTAGCATTCATAGCTTCTCGGCCATCCTACTTCTTTTCCTTCTGGTTGTTTTCTCCCTTACTGTAAATAGCAGGACTATTCTGATCTCACTTACACCAGTATAAATTGGGAGTGGTCACTCTGCTGAAGCCAATGGCATTAGAACTAGTGAATACATCATCAGAATCAGGTCAAATGTTCCCATTTTGGATACTTTATATAGAGGCATGTATATAATGTGTCCATAAATAGGTAATAGATCTTTAATAAGCAGCTAGTCTATCATTATAGAGTCCAACAAATCAACAGATTGCCCCTATTAACTGTGGTTTATAGCCATTAATTACACACTCTACTGTGCTTATAACTATCTGTAACTCAGACTATTCATGCCTATAAAATGTTTAAGGCACCTTCTAATAATATAATTTATTAATAATTTATTATAATATTTATAAATGTATATATAATGTGACCTGTATTTGTTTTTTTTTTCTTAATTTATAAATAAAAGTCCTCCATTCCCATCCTCCCCCTCCATTGGTGCTAACGATAATTAGCTCAGCATGTATTTTCATGTTCAGCCCAGAAAGAAAAAAAAGAAAGAAAATTGAGTTATTGCTGATGTTTTTTATTGCTGTATCAAAGGATCCAAAGGATCAAGGCAGATTGCCTACCCCTGTCCCTTAACTGCCTCCACTGTCCTTGACTTTTGACTGGAGATCATTCCACTTTTGACACTTTCTTTTTCTCTTAAACGTTCTCATAAAATCATGTGTCACTTCAATGGTCGAATAATTTTTCTGGGCTTAGCTTGCACCTGACGCAAGAGCCTTGTGGCCTCCCTGATAACCAGTGCTTTTATTAAATATTTTTATTTAAATGTGTTATATAAAAATTTCTTTTTATCCATGAGCAGATATAGTGATGGTGTAAAGAAAAGTAACAAGAGAAACAAGCTAGAAACATCAGGTGCTGAAGTGTAGTGAAATGTATAAAACACACAAGTGCTGAGAAAATACCCTTTTAATTCTCAGGGTGAAGACCTGTGCCCCACTAAAATAAGGCATATGTGTGACTTCAGTGGTGCTCAGCTCTTGTGCTGGCCCTTTATACTGGGGTGTATTTCACCCGTAGAGTCAGATGCTGGTACTCTTATTCTTGCTGAATAGCATCTCACCCACAAATATCTAAATAGGAGGAAGGATGTCAGAAGCCCTAACCATCAGGTTAAGAATGGTCCTACAGGTTTAATATTTTGAATAAGCAGGGTTGGGTGGAGGTTTGGATGAGGAATTTTGCTACTATCATAGCATCTAAAATGGGCATGGTCTTGCAGAATTAGTTACTCCTCTTTTTGCCAGCCCTTTGCACTTCATGGATGAACTGCATTTTGTGCTGATGCAAACCCTCTCATGAAGAAGCACTTGGCGAGCCTCTATTTCCAGTTTTTTGTGCACTCTGAAACTTCTGCCTGCCTGTTTTGTTTTCACTGTACTAATTTACATAGTATTTCCTCTTACTGTGTAGATTTCAAGGTTATGCTGGGGTCAAGCTGTACCTTTTGCAAAATCAGGATGTAAACAAGTCTGGGTAATGCATATAATACTGCCCTCCCTTCTCTGTTTTTTGCTGTTTTTCCTATTTGTATTAGCATGAACAGTGGCTTGTTTGTTTGTTTTTAAGATCCAATTTCTTACTTTCCAGCACTCAGCAAAGTGGTTGTAAATGCCAAATGCTCTGAAATAACCATAATAAAAGAAGGTAGGGTAAAAGCCCAGCCCACCAACCAACTATGTAACTGTCATGAATGTGACATTCTGGCTATTTGTATTTGCTCATGTAGCAGAAAGAGCCTGAAACTAATATTCAAACAGAAATGTCCATACAAATCACCTGCATTTTAAAAAAGGAGCTTTATTGGAGAGCAAATATACACAGAATAATTCAAGCTTATGTATTCCTGCCAGCTGTACTCCTCCACACATTCCTTTTGCATTCTGATTTCATTATGCACCAAGTGAGAAAACTAGTTTTAGTGGAACAGTTCCTATCCAATTGCATCCCCTTCATATTCCTCAATCTGAGGGAGAAGGTATATTTATAACTGCCAGCTAGATGTGGTTTGGATTCACACCACAAAGGCAATATGTAGCATTTGTATGATCAGTAGCTTTAAGCCATAGGATATTTTGCATAAAAATGCACATGGGTATTATCCTACTCCCATTATTTATGCTGCCGAGGCCCCCTGTACTTGAAATGGACGTGGGAACTGCACTATGCTCTCACACACTGATGTTGAGCTTGAGCTTGTCTGCTCAACTACCGGGGCATTTGCTGGTGGCCTGAGAATTCTTACCTACCCAGCCCACACCTTTGAATGACATTATGCCTGGCCTCCAGAGGGGTATGTCTGATGTCATCACTGCAGCAGTCTGGATTGATGACGTGGATCGCTGCCATGGCAATGTCATATCTAGAGGATCTCTCCTATTAGGTGACATGTCCAGTGTTATACAAAAATACGCAGGTCAGATTTTTAGTTGCCCTGTGGCTCTTTTGCACCAGCTAGGTCAGCACTAAGGAGCCAAAGGACAGTTGTAAACTTCCCTTTCTAGGAATATTCCAGATACAGGAGGTCTCTCGGTGGGGCAGGCTGGAGAAGGAAGGGGACATGTCAGAGGTTGGAGAAGCCATGGCAAGGGCATTCTATGCAGGGGAATTCTATGTTCTGCAATCACACAGAAAGGTCACTGCAACTGGTGTGCAAGTCAGCAGTTCTTAGGGCAGCTTTAGCCTGGGACCAAATCATCCCCAGCAGTTCCTGAACACAGGAGATATAAGATGCACCCCCTCTGTCCCTGGGCTGGTGAATCTGGCACAATATGAACATATGGGTAAAAAAGGCTGGAGTAAATGAAACCATGGGCAGTTGGGTAGATGATGCATCTCAAGTACCATGAACAGCTGCTGTATGGGTAAGTATGGAAGTACTAACTTTTTCCTATTCTATAAACAGATTAAAACAAAAGACAATTTTGATAGTTTTCATCTATACAGTGCTTGCCATTAAAGAATCCAAACTTTATCCCAGTGTTGTAGTAGAGATTACCCCCACACTTAGAAGAGAAGCAAATGGGAAATCTCCGATACCACTGCATTGTAACTTTTGACAAATATAGACCATTACAGACCCATGTTGGCTTTTAAATATTGGTCCCTCTAGAGTGAGTTTCATTTCAACCAATTCCAAAATGGTTTACAAATTTAACTATATGCATTGGATGGGAACATGGTGTCTGCTCTCTTCCCCTATCCCCTCCACTTGCCCCAGTCACCCCATCCTATCCGATGTCACTCATACTCACTCTCATCCCCATCCTCTATTCTTCTTCTTAAAGTCTCACTTCCTTCTGGCTCTTTCCCTCACACAATAGATTCATGCTGCAGTCTCTCCCATCTTAAAAAATCCATCCTTGATCCCACTTGCCTCTCCAACTACCATTCCATCTCCCTGTCATCTTTAAGCTCATTGAAGGTACTATTTGCAATTGCTGTCTGGAGTTCCTCTCCTCCAGTTCCATCCTAGAACCTCTCTAGCCAAGTCTCATAACAAGTATTCCATCCTCATCCTGTCTGACCTGTCAGCCTCCTTCAACACTATTCGGGTGACCAAATGTCCCATTTTTAAAGGGACAGTCCTGTTTTTTGGGCATTTTTCTTATATAGGCACCTATTACCCCCCACCCCCTGTCCCGTTTTTTCACAGTTGCTATCTGGTAACCCTAGATACTATCAACCATGCTTCTCTTCTTACAATTTTGTAATCCCCTTTGCTTTTTGACTATGTTCTCTCATGATACTCAAATTCATAAACTGCATGTCTTCTTTGACTCGGAACTGTCTCTAGGTCCTCACATCCATGCTATCGCTAAACCATGTAGAGTTTTTTCTGCATAACATCTCTAAGATAAGGCCTTTTCATCCATCCACATAGTTTAAGCCAGTGGTGAGCAACCTGTGGCCCATCAGGGTAATCCGCTGGTGGGCCACCAGACAGTTTGTTTACATTTGCACGGCTGCCCGCAGCTCCCACTGGCCGCGGTTCACCGTTCCCAGCCAATGGGAGCTGTGGAAAGCAGTGTGGGCCGCAAGGACATGCTGGCCGCTGCTTCCTGCAGCTCCCATTGACCAGGAACAGCAAACCACGGCCACTGGGAGCTGCAGGCAGCTGTGCAAATGTAAACAAACTGTCTCATGGCCCGCCAGCGGATTACCCTGACGGGCCGCTTGCAGGCCGCAGGTTGCTCACCATTGGTTTAAGCTATCAACCAAGCTCTCATAATCTTGTCTTGATTACTGCAACATCCTTTTCTCTGGCATCGTCGAACGCAATCCTGCACGGCCCATATTCATTCAGAATAAGCTCAAAACCCTAGCCCATTGCTTTGACCATGTCACCTCTCTCTTTGCATCCATGCACTGGCTCCCCCTTCTCTCTCAGATCAAATTACTCATCTATACTTTCCAGGTCTTTCACAGTCAGTCCCCACCCTATCATCTCTCATTCACTATTGAGATGCCAACTCCCATCTCCGATCAGCCCATAATGACTGCTTCCATCAGCCATTTGTTAAATTTTCAGAGAAGCCCCTGTGTGCTTTCTACCATGCTGCCCCACATGCTTGGGAAGAGCTCTCCATAAACATCTGTAAAGCTACCTCACTATCCTCCTTCAAATCCCTCCTTAAAATTCTCCTCTGTCATGATGCCCACAAAATTTTTTACAACAATTAGACTGCTGGTGTGCTGACACCACTGCCCCAGTC
The DNA here is from genome assembly GCF_016161935.1 of Mauremys reevesii. Taxonomy (NCBI): domain Eukaryota; kingdom Metazoa; phylum Chordata; order Testudines; family Geoemydidae; genus Mauremys; species Mauremys reevesii. The sequence continues at coordinate 33,485,142 of NC_052638.1, forward strand.
ATGCTGAACAATACTGTCTGAGGATTTCCTTGTACTGTCTGTATACATCTCTTGACTCTTGTTTTATTGTAGATTGTAAATTCTTTGGGCGCAGGGACCATCTTTTCTCTGTGTTTCTAGCATAATGGGATCCTTGTTCATGACTAGGGCTCATGATAACACAAATAATAAATAATACTAACAACTATACCAATAATTTCATCCTTCCCTGCATTACAGCCACTTCTGGAACAGAATGTGCAATGTGTTTAATAATTTTGTATTGGAAGCACAGATGACTAACCAGTTGAATCTGCAGGGGGAATTTGGGTCAGATTTACATTCTGTGCAACCCCAATGAAACCAATGGAGCTGCAGAGGGAGTAAATCAGCACAGAAGTTTGGAGCTGGAATTCAGCCAGAAAAACAGAGTAACCAAAAGTCAAAGTCATGCCACATTAAAGAGAGCTTGTACATTACTATTATTGAAGCAATACATTTGCTTTGCTACACAACGTAAATGTACTTTATTTAATCCACATTAGTTGCATACTGTCAGCATGAGAGTTATTTTATTACTATTAGGCTGTTACTTTTCATGAATAGACTCTTGGCCAAGGGCTACGGTAAACCACCAGAGGAAGATCAGAAGATTGCAGTGAGCTGAGCTGATGAGAGAATGGGTTAAATAGAAATTATTCTTATTCATATGACAATCATTCTTGTGAGTATATTTTCAGGCCCTGCTATTTTTGGTGTCAGTGTGATCTGTTACCAGAATATTGAATACAGGCAAAGTAAGAGCACTTCACACGCACACATGCCTACACACTCCTCTCCCATCAGAGAAGAGCTTCATTCCTCAACAAGGTCAAACTGCATCAATAAGGTGCCATAAGAGAATGACCTCACCACACATTGTGGGGGCTGTTGTCTGGTGTGTAGGAAAAGGTGTGTGGCCCCTTGAAGGGCTAGATAACCAGAGAATGACTCACTGTGGCAGCTTCAGACTTTGTCAGCATGGGGATGCTGACCCATCCCCCCACAGGTGGCCAGAAGAGAGGGGGAAACTATTTAGGCACTGGAAAAGCCCTCCTTTCCTGGGCCAGGTGGTGCAGCACCCACCCTCACACCTGCTGAAGTAGTTAAATCCCAGGTTTTTTCATGATCTGCTGTGAACTTATGCTAGTTGCTCCCTTCTCAAGGGCTGGGAAGGAATGTTTTTCCTGACCACTGGATTGGCCAAGGCGAGGTGGAGGGTTTTGAACCTTCCCCACAGCAGGCCAGGGGCTTAGTTGGGCTTAGCTTAGGGGCTAGGCTATGGATGTTGCAACTTGTTATGTAAGTATGGGGTGGATCCACAGGGAAGGGATGCAGTGATCTGATAAAATGCATTGGTAAGGGATTTAAGAGGTATTCTTTAAAGGAGCTGAAAGAAGGGTTTTTTCAGAGCTCCTCTGGCTGGTACGGCCAGTCATTTATAGCCCCCCTTCTAGAGGTGGGAGATAGTGAGGTCCAAACAATGGGTTGGCTGGAGGGCTGACAGCAGCCCCCCACTGCAGGTATATGTAAATGATTATGGAATTACCTGCACTGTACACTTTTATCTACTGGGTACTCTGTGACATTTAGGAATAAAGTTGCAGCCTCGTTAAACTGCATCCGGTCATAAGAACATAAGAACATAAGAATGGCCGTACCGGGTCAGACCAAAGGTCCATCTAGCCCAGTATCTGTCTACCGACAGTGGCCAATGCCAGGTGCCCCAGAGGGAGTGAACCTAACAGGCAATGATCTCTCTCCTGCCATCCATCTCCATCCTCTGATGAACAGAGGCTAGGGACACCATTCTTACCCATCCTGGTCTCTTCTGGCCTCCTTCTGGGATAGCCAGAAAATCTCTCATCTCCCTGGATCAGTCAGGGAAATAAAAACAGATAATTTTGGATCTTCATATCAGAGAATTCTGTTTATTTTAAGGGTCGATGGGTCATTATATTTATGACAAGTTACTCACCTGGGGCTTGAAATTCCATGTCATGTGAGGACGATGTCACTCTCAGAGGGATCTGCACACTAAGAGCCAGACTCTGTCTGCCCCTACTTCCATGATATAGTGGGACACAAAGTCTCCACCTCCCTTTGCTGAGCAGGCAAATTTGACAGCTAGACTGAACTGCAGTCTGTAATTCTTAGGCAACTTGCTTCATCTCAGTGCGTCTCTTTCCTCTCCCACCCTTGTCTACTAAGACAGTTATGGGTAGGGTCTTTCTCTCACTATGTGTTTGTACAGTGCCTAGCACAATGGGGTGTGCATCGCAGTGTGCAGAGGCGACTGTAATGTAAATAATAATAAAAGGGAGCAGTTCAGAAAAGGGCAACAAAAATGATTAAGAGTATGGAACGGCTTCCGTATGAGGAGAGATTAATAAGACTGGGACTTTTCAGCTTGGAAAAAAGATGGCTAAGGGGAGATATGACTGAGTTCTATAAAATCATGACTGGTGTAGAGAAAGTAGATAAGGAAGTGTTGTTTACTACTTCTCATAACAGAAGAACTAGGGGTCACCAAATTAAATTAATAGGCAGCAGGTTTAAAACAAATAAAAGGAAGTATTTCTTCACACAATGCACAGTCAACCTATGGGACTCCTTGCCAGAGGATGTTGTGAAGGCCAAGACCATAACAAGGTCCAAAACAGAACTAGATAAATTCATGGAGGCTAGGTCCATCAATGGCTATTAGCCAGAATGGGCAGGGATGGTGTCCCTAGCCTCTGTTTGCCAGAAGCTGGGAATGAGCGACAGGGGATGGATCACTTGATGATTACCTGTTCTGTTCATTCCTTCTGGGGCACCTGGCACTGGCCACTGTAGGAAGACAGGATACTAGATTGGATGAACCTTTGGTCTGACCCAATAGGGCCATTCTTATGACCTCAGGTTTCACTATGAAGCTTTCATTGAGCCATACACTGTAATCTCCCTCATGCAATTCCATAGGTGTTGGAACTTGGGGGTATGAGGGTGCTGCTGCACCCCCTGGCTTGAAGTGGTTTCCATTATATGCAGGGTTTACAATTTGCTTCAATGGCTCTCAGCATCCCCACGATATAGATTGTTCCACCCCTCCTGTGCAATTCAGAATGTGTTGTGTGGTTCTCAGATATGGGACTACAGAGAGGGCACAATGCTGCTGTTTTCTTATATCAAGAAAAAGCTGCCAGGAGCCAATAGCATCACTTTCCTTTAGAGCCCCCTCTATTAGTTACACAACATTTTGATCAAAATATGAATTTGCTATTTACATTGGCAGCCTGTTATGGGTAATATAAGGTCCATTAATTCCCTTGTCAGATTACAGAATTTGGGAAGTCAGCATTACATCTGGTTCCTAATAGAACAGGCTCTTCTATTAAAAGGTCTATGACCAGGAAAAAGTTCAGTAGTCTTATACTGGTTTTACAGACAGAGTCATTATGCAGTAGTTGATCTGATCCAGTGTGACGGGAGCTGTACTCATCTGAAGACTCAAAAAAAAAAAAAAAAAAAAAGAGGCCTAACTCCACTCTGTTTTGCCTCGATGCAAGATTTTAAAATTAACTTCCTAAGAGAAAGTCTACTTATGTAAACATCTAGAAAGGTCAATTTGTCCTACTAATGCTGGAAGCGATATTCCTACTGAAAAATAGTAATTTTTAAAATTCTATGGTCATAATGAAGACACAGGTGCCTGATTCTGCTCTCCCCAAATTTAAAAGCAAACTCAAATCAAACTTCTTGTAAAAGCGGGGTCAGAATTGGGCTGTTGGTTCATTTACAGATGCATCATAGTTGTACTGCACCCATTTGATTTTTCAATCAGAGGATAGACTATTTGTATTACAAGCTTACAAACAAATAACGCAGTGGTAGAAACTGTAGCATTTTGAAGATTTAATAAGCTAACTGTTTCAAATTTAGCCCTCATTTGCTTAACAAGCATGATCATAATAATAGCTCAATTAATAACAGTAGCAATAATAAAAAATAATAATAAATAAAAAATATCACTTAATGTTTGTAAAAAGCTTTGAAAACATCAGCTGATCCGTCCTCACACTAGCTAATAAGATGGATATGTTATTATTCCTGCAGTACAGAACAGGGAATTTAGGCAGGGATGTTAAGTGACTTGCCCAGACTACACAGTGAGTCAGAGTGAAAACCAGCACTAGAATCCAAGACTTCCTAACTGCCTGTCCCAGTTGACAGTGACTCCCTAACTAGCTTATTTCATCAGAAGCTTAAAAGTAAATGGGTGAAAAGTAATGAGAAAGATTAAACAATGCTGCACCTGAAAAAAATGATAAGTGGAATGAACCAAAAGCTAAATAATGTCCCGTGATTCTCTTTGAACTGTAAAACTTACTTGATCTGACTGTCTCTGATCTCATTCCCCACTTCCTTCAGACATCCGTCACCTCTACACCCACTTTCCTCACAGCACCCCCACGAGGTTCACTATGGCTGCAAGGGAAGAATGCAGTGTAATTACCTAATCAAACACCTGTGGTCTCTATATTCAGCAGAACTATTACCAAACTAGGTGCTCGTGCCTGTTTCATTAAAAAAAAACTCCTAAAAACTAAAACGTAAGTCTTTAAAAATATACTACCACCATTTCTCCACCAACAGTGAAATCTCCTCTTGAAGCACAGCTTCTATGGCCCAGTGTAAGGTGCTTCTGGAAATGTGTGATCAATACATTACTTCATGTCTCAGGTATGGTAATCACCCCCCACCCCAAGGTGACATAACGTATGGCTTATGACCTTAATCCTGGCCTCAGAATGGACCCATGCAGAGCTGCAATGAAGTCATCCACAGAGCTTCTTGTCAGATCAAAGTCTTCATGATCATACAGATGGAAAATTCAGGTAGATAAGAAAGATGTTGTGATACACAAAGTACATCTTCCCTCTAGAAAACTAATATTCTGTGCAATGGCACATGCCAACCTTACACCCACACCGGAGTTCTCATGAAAAAAACAGAAGGTTTTGCTCATGCTGTTACACAGAGTGAATTTGAAAATTCCTGTAGAGACTGGATTTCATGTGAAGTTTCCAGCAACGAGGGAAATAAAAATGCCGTTATAGGCACTAACAGTAAATAGATTTCACCAGATCTTGTTAGTCTTATTTAAGTTATGATTTGACTTCTCATTTTTGTTTTGTTTTCACCAGAGGCTGAGGGACTCAGGTCACTTTTATGTGCTTAAGACCCAAATAAATCTCAGCATTTACTACTAACCGAGATTACTATATCCTTTCATAAGGATCAGAGAGGACCCAAGGCAAAGACTCATAAAAAGGAAACATCAGTTGCAAAATATGCTTTCAAATGCAAATACAGTACTTTAGAAAGCAACATTTTAGAAGACTGTTCCTTTTACTACCAACTGGTTTCACACATCCAGCCATGAGAAAGAACAGGGTGAGCCACAATATGTCACTCTAAATTACACTGGTTTGTGAAAAGAATGCTTTAGTGAAAAGCCATGGTATCAGAGTTTGCTGCAATATGCTTCTAAGACTAAAACTCTATTAATTTTCGCTAAAGGACAAGAGGCTTTTGAGGGCAAAGGAACAATATTTGCTTTCTAAAGTGTGGATCAGTTTCTAGAAAATTTTTGGTTGAAATAATAAAATCAACATGGGGATAAACACTGACCTGAAGGATCTGTGACTTGAATTTCTGAGGGTCTAGCACCTGCAGCTCCATTATGGGCTGCAGAAGCTGTAGGTGTGCATCACTTCTGCAAATTAGGCCATTTCAAGGATTAATGTCAGGAAAGAGAAAGAAAGATTATGAGCGAGATCCTGGGGTATGGCTGATTTCCAAAGAGAACAGGTGAAGATGTGGGTGTGTCTGTCTATGGAAGTTCATGCATATGTAAAACTGTAAAGTTAGGATCTATGCATTCCCCTGACCTTTTTCCAGCTTTGTGCCAGGCTGGTCTCTGTGCTCTGGGTTAGAGGAACCCTAGGGCTGCTCTAGCTTATGTCATCTGCAAATAGCCCCAAGGAGCTGAGAATATAGCCAAAGACTGGTATGGCAGAGAGCCATCCCAGTCATAGCCTCGTTCTTATGAGCACACTCCTTTTTCCTTGTTATGCTGGCAGTAGAAAGGGTGTGGTGTTATTTTTATGAGCTACTAACTCAGTTGTATGCCACTAGAATGTCACCCATACAACTGGGGTGATCCTTTCTGAACAAGTGATACCAGCATTAGGGCCACTGTATGGCCATACCAGATGAAAATCTGGCCCTCTGGTCAAACAATGTCCAATGCTATGAGCATACTCTATTCTAGGTTTCATAGGGGAAAAGGGTCAAGAGAAGAATTTACCAAAAAAAACTTCTTCTAGCCCCAATCCTGCAGTCCTCGCACGCCCAAGAGCCCCGTAAAAGCCATCAAGCCCTTTGTCTACTCTGAAGCCAATCTCTAAGGCCACTGTTTCTGCTAATTTTGCTCTAGCTCAGACATATACTGTCAACACAAGAGCAGCTCAGGCTGCAGAGATTGGTCAAAAAAGTAGGTCAGCCTGTGACAAGCTGTTCTGTGAGTTTCATTTCTCTCCCCTCTCATTTCTCCCTTTGTAAAAGAAATGTGCTAAACCAATTCCTTTGAAAAGCACAAAAACTTTAATTGTATCAAATGGAAGTAGAGACATTTAACTAAATATGTTGCAATTTGAGCCTTTTTTAAAATGAACAATTAAATCAGATTTCAGAGTAGCAGCCGTGTTAGTCTGTATCCGCAAAAAAAACCAGGAGTACTTGTGGCACCTTAAAGACTAACAAATTTATTTTAGCATGAGCTTTCGTGAGCTGCAGCTCACTTCTTCGGATGCATAGAATGGAACACACAGACAGACTATCACATATTCTCCATGGTGACTTTCTAGAACAAATCTAGCTGGCTCAGCCACTTGACTTGTTCTTGGGTCCTGCCCAGTCTACAACCATGTTAGTGGAGCTCTGCTTACTGCACAGAAAAAAAGGTTGCAAATAGAGCTGGGGGTAATTTTTCAAAAATTTTCCACAAATATTTGCTGTTTTAATGTTATGTGCATTAATTTGCTTCACCCCTCCCTTTCAGAGAACGTTCACAAGATCAAGTTTTGCTGGCATGAAAGTTCACACAAAGTGAGTTTCATAGCTGCATCTGCAAGAATTCACAGAAACTGAATTTTAGATTTTTCCGCAAAAGTATTAATGCTAGAAGCATTTGTGCAGTAATCCAATCAACAAACACTCCCAATAGAATGTGATTTATCTGACCTACCACAACTAAAACAACTCAAATATTTGCAGAGAACTGTTCGAGATCAACACAGATTAAAAAAAAAATCGACAAAACTTCATCAATACTTTCAAATGACAAATAAAAGGAAAGCAGGTGTGCTCACAGATGGAGCATTTGCCAAACAGAATACAAGAGGTTAATTTATTCTAATAAATTATTTGTTGCAAATTATTCACTCAGATCAGGTTTATTTGTATTACATTAGCCCCAAGGGGCTCTAATCAAAGTCAGGGTCCATTTGACCAACTAGGCACTGTACAAACACATAGCAAGAGATAGTCACACACCCCCCCAAAAAAGCTAACAACAACAACAACAAAAGAGCTTACAGTCTTCATAGACAAGGCAGACAATGGGTGGAGGAAGGAAATACTATTCTCAGCATTTCAGAGAGCGGGCACTGACACACAGAGAGACTGAGTGACTTGCCCAATCTCGTACAGGAAGTCTGTGACAGAAGCATGTGTTGGACCCTAGTCTCTTGGATATTAGTTCAGAAATATTCATAACAAAACTACACCCTATCCAGTTAAAGTCTATAGAGCCCTTACATTTACATATACTGCTCCCCTCCACTTACTGTCAATCTGACCATACGTTAACTCATAAAGATTTTTTCTTTGCTTCCCCCAGCCCTTTGCTGATAGTGATTGTGGCTACACATTTCCTCCCTTGGTTTGTTTAGTAGCTCAAAAAAGAGACGACAACGACTAAATCTGACGTGGGAACACTTTTTCTTCTATATCAAAGAACCATCTGCTAATACACAAAATATAAACAAAGTTTCTGGATGTGCATGAGCCACCTGTGGAGAAGCGAGGCACAAGCAGTGACCGTACCACATCACAGAATGTTTGTGTTTATTCTGGGCTGCATATTTTTTTGGTTTATTTTATCTTTGGGTATTTTTCCCATTCTCTAGTCCTGTGTTTTAAGTTAAATGCAGCCAATTCACTTTAGAGAAACAATAAATATTGCACTTTTATAGAACATTTGTCCTCCTATCAAAGCACTATGCCAGGCAAGGCATAATGCTGCTCTCAGAAAATACTTCAACCTTGTGCTTTTTCAGTTGTGTGGTAAGCATGAAAAAAAGATACCTTGGATGTTCTTAATCACCAGCAAACAGAATGATCTGCAGCAGTTAATGTGGTCAGCCAGCTCACTGCGGTCTCACCACAGAGGGTAAGAGAAAATATCACTCTAGAGGAGACAGAGACAATTATTCTCCTAGAGGAGATTTAGGGGAGATGGACAAGTTAGGGGCAGTTTATATTTAATGTTCAGTCCCTTTTCTTCATTTGGTCAGTCCTGAGGTTTTAAAACAGCCAGGAACTTGTGTCTTCATGTATATAGGCCTTCAGACCTCCTCCTTACAAACTGTAAGTCTGCATGGCTAAGATAAACCTGTGGACAAAATATTACCAATACAACAGTCAGAGAACAGGCTACCGAATGACCTGCTTCTTCTAAGTTGGGTTAAGCTGCTTTTGAATTTTTTTATTCTGTTTATCTTTTCATGGTAATAGTACTGGACTGACATGCCTGGACATTGGAGTCCTCTATTTACAGAACAAATACAGCATAGACAATGGCAATGCAAGCTACCACACACTGCCTCTTCACTTTGCCTCAACCCAAGCTGAAGGAGCCAGCTTGAAAGGGCAAGTGGCTCTGAGTCTCTGTGTCTATTCAGTTCTTGGCTTTTCTATAGAGAATGCCAATAAGGGTGCCAATTGTGACATCTTGGTGTCCTGTGTTTGTACAGTGCCTAGCACAATTGGGTCCTGGTCCATGACTCGGGCTCCCAAGTACTACAATAATACAAATAATATATGATAATAATGGCAATGGATTTTTATGAAATGGACACCTGTCCACCAGAAACTAGACCAAGACCACCATATTCATTACATATAGGCCACTGTTGCCAGGTGGTAACAGTGTCCAGTCATTTGCGACTCTGGACGGATTTGAACGGTTGAATTAGAAGCAAAAGGCTCTAGCTTAACAATAGCAAAAATCCTTAGCAATACAGCACTCTGGCTTTAAATAGTATTAAATCCAAATTGGTCATTTTAAAGCCTGAAATAGTCTAGATACAGGCCCAATCCTGCCTGGGGTGTGTGTATATATATTATGTATAGGTCAGTCCCACTGACATGAAGTAAGTACATGTAATGGTCATCATTTTCGCTAACACACCAGAGACTGAACCAGGGAAAAGCACAAATTGCTACAGCTAGAGCTGAAGAACTAAGCCCCTTTAGACAGGCATATAACAGACTCCTATCTTCAGCAGATCAGGCATACAGGCAGACCAGTAACACACTTATCAGTGGGTTAACAATGCAAACCAAAGAGCAGATTTCTGTTTTTATGCCCCAACATACATGTGCTGAGCATCTTCAGTCTATGTTATGTGCTAATATTTGCAATTTTCTCCCCAAAATAATGCACGCGGCTTGATTGAAAAAATAGTGGGTGAAATCCTGGCCTGACTGAAGTCAACGAGAGTTTGCCATTGACTTCAATGGAGCCAGGATTTCACCCAGCATGTTTTAACAAATATAGCTGAGTACACAGCAATATTCATTCCATTGGCTTTCCGACTGCCTCTCAGTAGAAATGGCCACAGTGTGTTCTGCATGCTGTTGTGAGAGATACTTGTTCACTTCTGTGTTTAATTATAATCTGTAATAAAATGCAAAATGAATGCATTTCAAGCTCTAGCCCTGACAACAGTAAATAGCAAAAGCCAGATGTGGGTTTTGCTGTATCCCCCAGGACTAGCTATCATTACTTTACTTACTTACTTACTTACTTACTTACACACACACACACACACACACACACACACACACACTCTGTTCTACTCAGTGATTTCCATGCTGACAAGCCAGATTTATGAAAAGGGTACTTGAGAACTTTTAAGAATGTAATTCAATAAAACCCTCTGAATGAAATATATCTATATCTTATCCCTTTTCAAAAAAAAAATCTACAGCCAGATCCTCAACTGGTGTAAATTAGTACAGTTCCTTTGAAGTCAATGGAGCTCCACCAGTTAATTCCAGAAAAGGCTTATTATTATTTTAATAGAGAGATGCCCCATTTCCAGTGAGAACAGAAGGAGACCAAGGAACACTGCAGAGCACTGTTCTCAGATGGGGGGCAGGCATAACCTCTGGGAGAGTCTTGAATAGGTGTCAGAGGATTTGTGACTTGATCTTACCATGTTATTAAATAGGAGGGGGGTCCTGGCTAGACAAGAGTCCTGGTTCCCACTATGGAAAAGGAGGTCCTGGTATGGAAAATATTGTGTATCACTCCTGTAGAGCAGAGTGAACAAATACTAAAGATTCATTTATTTAATTAATTTTGCCTCATTTTTGGTTTTATGGATATCTGTGAACTGATCCCAATTGTCTCAAGTTCACTCATTATTCAACAATATTTTTCATGAATGTCTAACTTTCTATTTGAACTTCATCATGTGAGCTGTGTCCTTAGTTGTGACTGGCCACAGACATCACATAATATTGTTTTGCTGTTACTTTTTTGGAGTAGTGCTAAGAAATCCTGATTGCATGAATGTTCTCAGAAGGTTAATACAAAGAGCACTAATACAACTACATCTACCCATTCAAATTTTGAAACAAACACATTTTTTTCCACTGAAAGTTCTACACAGAAGGCACGAGATTGTAACTGCTTCAAATATTTTCCATTTCTTTATATACCTTTCCCTATCATTCTCTGGGATTGTTCCATTATGACCGTCAACCACTACTCTTTGTCTTATGATCCCATCAGATTTCAAAAGTTATGGAGCAAATTCTATTTTCACTTACCCTGGCAAAACCCCACGAAAGCCAATAAGATTTCACCAGTTTATCCAAGAGCAGAATTTGGCCTCAAACAAGATCGGGCCAGAAAAGTAGTTTGAGGGAGCACCTATGTCCCGCAGAGAATAGTGTAGAGATTCAGGAGTTAGCATCCTTCCCAGATTCTAGAAGGAAGCAGTGAACGAATGTCCATACATGTTCTTAGGAAGTGCTCTTTCTGGGAGTACCATCTTTTGCATGGGATTTAAAACCAAGATCCTGATAATTTCTAGCTATTAACAAACAAGCACAAACAACCCTGGTAAAGAAAGTGACATAACTAATGGAGGTTTCAGACAATAATGATCTATCATGGTGCTGTACCATGAGCCACAGGCAATGACAGACGGATAGATTCCATCTACCTAAATTCCTACTGCAGAGTCAAGGGATTATAATTCTCTTTTGCTTCCTGTCTCAAACTGTTTATTTCACATCAGAGGGGCTGAATTTCAGTTAATGGATAAAAGGATCCTTGTGTATAGTTTGTAAGACATTGTGGGATTCTTCAGAATGAAAGCCAACATTGATTAATTTAAAATATTATATTATTATTATTTCAATGTTATCATGGATGCCATCTGTTCCTACCTCTGTTAGTGTCTCTTCTTTTTAATGTTCCTATCACAGACTCTGACTGAATTATTACTTGGTAAACTGGTGAGACTTCTGCTCAAGCTATCTTTGAGTTATATGTTTACCTCAATGACTGACTGTCAAGAGCGACATTTATGGCATATCTTGCATTGATTTTAGAATTTCTGAGAGTAATAAAACACTGAATGAGGTTCATTTATTCTCACAAATTAGAAGCAGTCATGTTAATAGGGAGTAAGATCATTTTGTCATTGCTTCTATTTGTTTCCTCCCTCAGATGGGGAGGAAAAAGAATCTAACCAACTTTGTGTAGGCCGTTGGTTTGAACAACAGAGGAACCTGCTGGATTATTTTTAAGCCTTTAAAAATAATCATGTAGGGTCTGATTCTGCCACCCATTGCCCACACAGGGTAACCGTTATTCTGCAGCTGATCCCACTGGAATCAATGCAGCTACCCATAGTGCAGCATATGCTTATTTTGTAAGGGGGACAGAATCTTGTTTATTTAGGGTTAGGTTGTGCTTGGACGGACTACACACCCGCACAGGAAAGTAAGAACCTCCTGCTCATACTGCTGCATGGTTTACCTGATCCTGAGGGGTCCAACATGCTCTTTCCTCCTCCTCACCCCCAGAAAGTGGGTGTAGAATGAGGGGAGCCTTGGTGCCACCCCTTCAACATGCCAGCTGCCACAGCTGAGTCCCCTGGAGCCTGTTGTAATTTCCTACTGGTGAATGTCAGAGCACAAGAGAAGCAGGGAGGATATCATTCCTCTGAGGCACGATGTTTTCTGGGCATACTCCTGAGGTGATGCCGTTTACCCACCACCCCTTGCTTAGGGCTGCACCTAAAGACTCCATCCAGCCCTGATCTATCTTTTTAAAACTGCTGAAAGAATAAACAGTTATACGCACAGCTAGATCAATTTGAAAAACATCAGATATCACAAACTATGCAAACAATAAAAGACCTGTAGTACTACACTGTTCAGAAAAAAAATATCCGAATTGCATCAGTGAGATTTTGTTAGCAACTATGCAGCAGACTCAGTGAATAAACTAGTGTATTGCCGCCACCCACCTTCACTTTGCAACAGTTGTCTGGAATTTTTATTTTCTTGGTTTTCACTTCATAACTCCACTTTCCTTTTCTCTCTTGATTCTTCTTGGCTGACACACTATAGCTGCTGAAATGATCCTCTAGCCAGGAATGCTGGATGAGCAGCTGCCTGTGGACTAGTGCCAATGCTGCACTGGAAACTGGAAAACAAGACAGGCTGGCCTGCTCCCACATCTCCTCCAGGAGACAGATGAAGAGATGGACCCATTCTCTACTGGCCACTGATCTGGGGACTCAAGTCCACCTCCAAACTGCCTCTGAGATCTGAATTGACAATGATGGCCCCCCTGACTAAGCGTGAATGGTACCAACTTATGTTTCCTATTTCTGTGGCAGGATTTTGATCATTAGAGTCTCAAATGTGAATGCCAGCTCTGTAAGACACCAACTTTAACTCTGAATGCATTCCTAGGAGTGAAGGTTCTGTGCATTATGCAGCAGGTCACATAGTACCATCACATAGTTCAAGTTTCTAGGTGAGGGAGAGAGCGAGCCTGTTTCCAGTGTGTCAGATAAAATAATTCTGCTGTAACACCACAATGCATACATGAATAAATACAATTCTAAATTCAGTGAAATATTTTCCTTCCTCTGCTCCTCCCACAGTAAATGAATACACTAGCAATGAATTACTGTGCTCAGCAACTCGCTTCAGCAATTATTTAATTGATTCACTTTTAGTCCCTGGCCTAGTAACCTTTCAGAGAATTTTCAGAGGCCTGAAATAAAAAGCATAAAAATATATGAGTTTGCTCATTTTAATATTTGTAAGTGTTACCGCTTGCAAACGTTGGCAACAATGTACTGTTCTGTTTATGCTCGTTGTAGTGTTTAAAGAGCACTAGTATCAGGCACCTATACAACTCAAAGTAAGTGGTCATACTCAATGTAGTATATTTATATGTAATACCTTAAAACTAAAATACTAACCAATATCTGCTACCGCATCTTCCTAATTTTCCATTATTAGAGTTAGTAGAGAAAAAGGATTAAATCCTGGATCCCCAAAGTCAATGGGAATTTTGCCATTGACTCTATTGGGGCCAGGATGTCACCCAATGTCTGTTTTGTACATTTCCTGGGGATTAAGAATTAAAACAACTGAAGTGGGGCTCATTTTACCTTTAATGTCTTTAGTGATTATTTCCAGGATGCCCAACTGCATAGTTCCGAGACACTCAGCAGATAGGAAAATAATTTCTGAGTCATGAAAAAATAGTTGTGCTCTTTCCTGCTCAGATTTTGCAAGTACCTAAAAGTGCTAAAAGTTTGGTCTCTCAAAAAGGCCAGGTGATTTCTGCCTGGAACTGACAACATTGTATAGGATGAACATTGGACAGTGCCAACAAGTGGTGAAGTGCAGTAAAAGGGTCTGTGACCTGGTAAGGTTATTTAGCGCTACATGGGAGCCTCAGGAAAGGCCAAATTGCCTTAGTTCTCCCTGGTAGACATGACTTCAGTAAGGAGGCAGAGAGAAGGTAGAGGAAGTGGCCTATAATAAGAACCTGGATAAAAACCTGAAAATCCAACTCTGTTGAATGTGTTTCAAGCATGAGAAGTCTTTTCGTCCTTGAGACAAACCGTAGGTCAGAGTAGGATGAATAACAAGAATTGAGTGGCTGCTAGTGCTTCCCACCAAAACCAGGAAGATAAATGCACTGGGCTCAATGTAAAATCCAGTGTACATTCTCTTGAGAGCAGCATGTTTATCTAGTTGTTCCAAATTCACAGGCAGGAAGCTAGAGGGGATGTTAGAGACCTGAACTTCCCCAGTGCTGACCAGTCTTTGGTTCATCCCACTGCAGACATAAAGGCCAGCCATGCCTTATATAACTCGGTTTAGATCCACACTTTATCAAAAGCCAGAGTTCTTCAGATATGGGATTTTAGTTCAGACTCATCTTTCCACATAGTGTATATGAAATATGCAGAGATTCAAATTTTTTCCCAAGTTGTCTCTGAATTAATCACTTAATTCCAAAAGGTGTATAGTTTTGGGTCTTTTTCTTCCAAGGGTGGCTAAATGATACCATAGAGCTTTAATTTCCAGCAAGGTGCATCTTAACCAAGCATTCACTAAATAGAGTCACGCAGGTAACTCCCTGAACAGCATATTACAAATATTCCCCTGGGGACACTCAGTCATGTCCACCCACTTGTGACAACCTCACTGCAATATAACCCTGCCAGTCCTAACCTCTTTTCCATGCTGCCTATGCGTCTGACAACTGAAATGTGAGAAAACCCCAGGAACATACACTCATTTTCTAACACGTTTTCTTACCAGGACAGCACGCAAGACAGAGTTGAGACTCCATGTGTGTAAACAGACTATGTACCCAACTTAAACCATCTACAAATAGACTTAGAGTCATGCAGCAATCAAACAGGCTAAGTAAACAGTAAAGGAGAAGCAGGAAGGCCTGTTAGGAAACCAGAGAGCACTAACATTACATTCACACTTATTTTCATTTTGCATTTTCCTTTTTGAGAAACAATTTCAAATTTTATTTGTTCATTAATTAGAGGTTTAAGGCTACCTTAAAGCCAGCCAGTGGTGCATCTTCTGTGAGTGCATGGCATCAGTGCTCTGGAAGCTGTGTATGACTGGCATTGTGTTTCCAGGTGGAGTTTATAGATTTTAACCAATAAAGCTCTAAATCAGGGGTCCCCAACCCCCGGTCCGCGGCCCGGCGTCTAAAAAAGTGGGCAGTGGGGCCGAAAGTGGAGCTTGAGCGTGCCTTCGCGGGCGTGCCGGCCGTCTAGCCACGCCGGGAGCGCGGCTCGCCCGCGGTCGTCGCGGAGGCGGCGTCGCTCTGCTCCCGGGCCGCCGCCTCCCGCAGGCGGCCGCGCGGCGGTTGGCCGCTGCGCTGCTCAGCTGCGCACTCCCGCCGCCCGCGCCGAGCCCGCCTGCATGACGCTCCGCTGGCAGACGCAGGTTCGCCGCGTGCATGACGGTTAGCTGCTGCTGTGCACGCCCGCCTGCGGCGACAGCCGTCAGGACAGGGAACCGGTCCCAGTCCCTAAAAAACGCTCTAAATGGCTCAGGACCTGCGTACATGAAAGACTACCTGTCTCCTTGGGCAATACTGCCACATCTGCAACCAATGAAGGCAACTGAGTTGGATCCCACTCCATGAACTGGGATTTGGCAGGACAGCATTCTCTATACAGGGCTCTCATCTGTAGAGTAAGCTTCTGCCTTTGCTACAAACCCATTTGGAATTGTTGCCTGGCTATCCTTTTTGCCTGGCTGGCTGAGCTGATTGGGGCTTAATGAGGGGGAAGGAGGACTTCATGATGGGATGGTGGTTTGGTGATGAAAGTCCTGCCTATCATTCACACCTTGTGTTGGGAGCATTGTCCTGGAGATTTTCTAGGGGGTGCTGCTTGTTTGGATTTAGTTGCTTTAAACAATATCAAGGACCCACAGGGTAGCATGTAGGCACTTTCTTCATGTATTATAAATTGCAAAAAATGAATATGCCTACTCCAATCACACACCTTGCTGTCCTAATATTTCTCTTTAACACTAGAGTTGCCAGAAGGAAGGTGTAGAATCATTGTGGGGAGTGGAGGAAGTAGTATCTCTGGGAACAACTCTGAGGCCTGGTCTACACTAGGAGTTTATGTCGAATTTAGCAGTGTTAATTCGACTTAACCGTGCACCCGTCCACAC
This sequence comes from Mauremys reevesii, assembly GCF_016161935.1. Taxonomy (NCBI): domain Eukaryota; kingdom Metazoa; phylum Chordata; order Testudines; family Geoemydidae; genus Mauremys; species Mauremys reevesii. The sequence goes on from NC_052638.1 coordinate 33,501,759, forward strand.
CAGGAAGCTAATTAGTTCGACCTAGAGGGCTCTTTAGTTCGAATTCTGTACTCCTCCCCGACGAGGGGAGTAGCGCCAAATTCGACATGGCTATGTTGAATTAGGCTAGGTGTGGACGGAAATCGACCTTAGTAGCTCCGGGAGCTATCCCACAGTGCACCACTCTGTTGACGCTCTGGACAGCAGTCCGAGCTTGGATGTTCTGACCAGCCACACAGGAAAAGCCCTGGGAAAATTTGAATTCCTTTTCCTGTCTGGCCAGTTTGAATCTCATTTCCTGTTTGGACATCGGGGCGAGCTCAGCAGCAGTGGCAGCGATGCAGAGCTCTCCAGCAGAGGAGTCCATGCAATCTCTGAATAGAAAGAGGGCCCCAGCATGGACTGACCGGGAAGTCTTGGATCTGATCGGTGTGTGGGGCGAGGAGTCTGTGCTTTCGGAGCTGCGCTCCAAAAAACGGAATGCAAAGACCTACGAGAAGGTCTCCAAAGCCATGGCAGACAGAGGATACAGCCGGGATGCAACGCAGTGCCGCGTGAAAATCAAGGACCTGAGACAAGGCTACCAGAAGACCAAAGCGGCAAACGGACACTCCGGAGCCCAGCCCCAGACATGCCGCTTCTACGAGGCACTGCATGCCATTCTCGGTGGGTCTGCCACAACTGCCCCACCAGTGACCGTGGACTCCGACGATGGGATAGTGTCGACGGCCAGTTCCTCGGCGATGTTCGCGGACGGGGAAGATGAGGAAGGAGATGAGGAGGAGGAGGCAGTCGACAGCGCTTACAACGCTGGGTTCCCCGACAGCCAGGATCTCTTCATCACCCTCATGGAGATCCCCTACCAACCCTCCCCAGCAGTTACCCCGGACCCTGAATCAGGGGAAGGATCAGTCGGTAAGTGCTTTAAACATGTAAACTTTTATTATTAATGTAACAGGAATCTGAACTATGTGAAAAGGAGGTCTATATATATGGGGATAGAACAGAAATCCTCCTGGGAGATCTCCACAAAGCTCTCCTGGAGGTAATCGAAAAGCCTCCGCAGACGGTTCCTGGGGAGAGCTGCCTTATTGGGTGCTCCGTGGTAGCACACTTTTCCGCGCCAGGCTTTCATGAGGTATTCTGGGAGCATTGCCTCCATGAGCATGGCAGCATAGGCCCCTGGTTTGTGCTGGCTTTCACGCAGCATGCGCTCTCTATCTCCTTCAGTGACCCTCCTCAGGGTGGTCTCGCTCGGCGATGCCTGCATCTAATTAGGAGAATTACTGTAATGTTACGCCTGGTCCAAAGTATTTTTAAAAAATCTCCAGACAGACGGCGTAGCAGAGACTCAGCACGCTGCTGCGTGACAAGCATAACGGAAAACCAAAGAATCAAATGGACGCTCATGGAGGGAGGAAGGGGGGACTGAGGACTCAAGCTATCCCACAGTTCCTGCAGTCTCCGAAAAGCATTTGCATTCTTGGCTGAGCTCCCAATACTTGTAGGGTCAAACACATTGTCCGCGGTGGTTCAGGGCATAGCTCGTCAATGTACCCCCACTCCCCACCCCCAGAAGGAAAAGGGAAAAAAATCGTCTCTTGACTCTTTTAAATGTCACCCTATGTGTACTGAATGCTGCTGGTAGACGCGATGCTGCGGCACTGTACTGTAGCATCCTCCCCGCCCCGCCTCGTAGGTGGCTGACTGTACAATACGACTGATATCCGTCGTCATCATCAGCCTTGTGGCAGATGGTGTAGTGCAGTAGGACTGCTATCCATCCTCGTCATCAGCCCATAAGTAGACGGCCTGCTAACCGTCTTCATCATAGCAACAGGGGGCTGAGCTCCATCAGCCCCCGCCCTTCATGTGTAAAGAAAAGATTCTGTACTGCCTGGACTATCATAGCAGCAGGATGCTGGTCTCCTCTCCCCCACACTGCTTAATGTCCTGTCTGGACTATCATAGTAGCTGGAGGCTGCCTTCCCCTCATTTCATTTCACTAACAAGTCACTGTTTCTTATTCCTGCATTCTTTATTACTTCAGCACACAAATGTGGGGACACTGCGACGGTAGCCCAGGAAGGCTGGGGGAGGAGGGGCGCTACAGGTGGGGTTGTTGCAGGAGCACCCCCTGTGAATGGCATGCAACTCATCATTCCTGCATGATCTGACACGGAGCGGCTGTGCTCTCTAGTTCTCTGATACACTGGAACCTAGTACACTTGCCCCATATTCTAGGCAGGACTGATTCTATTTTTAGATACCATAAAGGAGGGATTGACTCGGGGAGTCATTCCCAGTTTTGTCTTTTGCGCCCCCAGCTGATCTCGGCCAGGGGCACCTATGACAGCAGCAGAAGGTATAGTGCAGTAGGACTGGTAACCGTCATCTCATTGCCAATTTACAATGGCATGGTAGATGGTACAGAACGGCTGCTAACCATCTCTGCTGTCATGCAAAAGCAAATGAATGCTGCTGTGTAGCGCTGCTGAATCGCCTCTGTCCACGGCATCTAGTACACATACGGTGACAGTGACAAAAGGCAAAACAGGCTCCATGGTTGCCACGCTATGGCGTCTGCCAGGGTAATCCAGGGGAAAAGGGCACGAAATGATTGTCTGCCGTTGCTTTCCCGGAGGAAGGAATGACTGACGACATTTACGCAGAACCACCCGCTACAATGATTTTTGCCCCATCAGGCACTGGGATCTCAACCCAGAATTCCAAGGGTCGGGGGAGACTGCGATGGGGTAGAACAGGGGCAGAGTTTATGCTTTCCGGATTGCCTGCAGCAGGAGTGCGCACGAGATAGGTGCTGTGCATGGTCTTGTTCACAGATACAGACTAGACTGTGTTCATTGTTCGCAAAAATGTATCTTTGCAAGGAATTCACTCCCTTTTTCCCATCACACAGCTTCGACTGTCTCCAGACCTGCCCCAGCATCCCCCTCAGAGAGGCTGGCGCAGATTAGGCGGCGAAAGAAAAAGACACGGGACGAGATGTTCGCTGAACTTATGGGCTGCTCCCGAGCCGAGGCGGCCCAGCAGAGCCAGTGGAGGGAGACCCTCTCTCTGTACCAGCGGTCACACAGCGAACGGGAGGAGAGGTCGCGTGAGGAAGACAAGCAGGCGACTCAAACGCTGCTTGGACTAATGAGGGAGCAAACGGACACGCTCCGGCGCCTTGTGGATGTTCTGTAGGACCGCAGGCAGGAGGACAGAGCCCCCCTGCAGTGTATCTGCAACCGCCCTCCCCCGCCACAAAGTCCCATACCCCCCTCACCCAAAATAACCAGAAGGAGGGGCACCAGGGGCCGTGAAAACTGTCACTGCACCCAAGCAGAGTGCTCAAGTACCCAAAAGCTCTCATTCCCTACATTTTGAGAAGTCCTTCCCTTCCTGACTCACCCAAGCCCCAATCCCAGTTTCATCCCCTAACTGTCTAGTTAATTATTAAAAATCCTTTGCTGTTAATTACTGTTTCCGTCATTTTTTTTTACAGAAGACTCTGTTTGAAGGGGTGGGGGGTGGGGAAGGGGGTTGGTAATTGCATAGGACAGTCACCTTTACCAGGGTACAGACACGGGGGCAGGATCAGCAGCAGGTCACACACACAGTGCAGTCAGTAGGCACCCTGGTCGGTATGGGAGGTGGTTTCCAGGTTCTGTGTGGTTGGGGGCGGGTAAGTGACTTTGTAGCGGGGGAGGGCGGTTACAGATCTTATGCAGCGGTCCTTGTCCTGGACCACAGAGCCACGCAGCAGGGGAATCTGTATCCGTCCTCCTCCGCAACAAGGTCACATAGCCTCCGCACACAGAGTCCCGAGAAGGAGGGATGGCAGGCTCCGTTGAAACAACCAGTCCGGCACTGCGGACCGCTCTAGGAGCAGGAGCCTGTCATTCCTCGAGTTTAGAGGCGGTCTTTACATCACCGCACACCCTACCCAGCACAGTCTGCGTCCCAGTTTCAACCCTTTAACGCAAAGTCATTAATAAAGGAACCTTTGTTAAGTAACAATGGAACATGTATTTTATTTTTACACGTGTGTTGGAAGGGAAAGCAGGGTGAAGCAGTATGTAACTGCAGAGGATAGTCAACAGTAACTGGGTAAAGAAACAGGGGCAGGTTCAGCTTCTCTGTAAAGAAACTGAACAGTCACAGGTCACGCTGCTCGCTGAGGAACCTAGGTTTCAAAGCCTCCCGGATGCACAGCGCTTCCTGCTGGGCTCTTGTAATCGCACGGCTGTCAGGCTGAGCGTAATCAGCAGCCAGGCGATTTGCCTCAACCTCCCATCCTGCCATAAAGGTCTCCCCCTTGCTCTCACAGAGATTGTGGAGCACACAGCAAGCTGCAATAACAATGGGGATATTGGTTTCACTGAGATCCGAGAGAGTCAGTAAGCTTCGCCATCTTCCCTTGAGACGTCCGAAAGCACACTCCACCACCATTCTGCACTTGCTCAGCCGGAAGTTGAAGAGTTCCTTGTCACTGTCCAAGGTGCCTGTATAGGGCTTCATGAGCCAGGGCATTAGCAGGTAGGCTGGGTCCCCGAGGATCACTATAGGCATCTGCACATCCCCAACAGTTATTTTGTGGTCCGGGAAGAAAGTACCTTCCTGCAGGTGTCTAAACAGACCAGAGTTCCTGAAAACACGCGCGTCATGAACCTTGCCCGGCCACCCGACGTTGATGTTGGTAAAATGTCCCCTATGGTCCACCAGTGCTTGCAGCACCATTGAAAAGTAGCCCGATTTCTCAGCAGCTGACTTTGGAAGAGGTGAACGATAAGGTGCGAGGAGTTGACAACGGCCATAACTGCAGCAGGCTCCATGCTCGCAGTGCTGTGGCGTCCATGTTGTCACTGACCAGAAAAGTGCGCGACAGATTGCCCGCAGGCGCTTTCAGGGAGAGAGGGCGGGAGTGATGGTTCAATGATGACAGTTACGCAAAAGCACCCTCAACACATTTTTTCCCCCAGCAGGCATTGGGGGCTCTACCCAGCATTCCAATGGGCAGCGGGGACTACGGGAACTGTGGGATAGCTGCCCACAGTGCACCGCTTCCAAAGTCGACGCTTGCCCCGTTAGTGTGGACTCACAAAGTCAAATTAGTGTCCTTAGTGTGGATACACAAATTCGACTTCGTAAGGTCGATTCCACAAATTCGACTTAAGTTGAATCGAACTACTCTTGTAGTGTAGACATACCCTGAGATCACCAAAGTGGTGTAATTCAGGATTATCTCCAATGAAGTCAATGAGGTTACAACAGTCTAAAACCAGTGAGATCAGAATCAGGCCCAATACCTTGCAAAAATGTTTGCAGGGCCGACGCTTCCATTTAGGCGACCTAGGTGGTTGCCTAGGGTGCCAGGATTGGGGAGGGGCAGCATTTTGCCGCCCTTGGCGGCAATTTGGCAGCGGGGGGTCCTTCCACGCTCTGGGTCTTCGGCGGCAATTCTGCAGCGGGTTCTTCACTCACTCCAGGACCCGCCGCCGAAGTGCCCCGAAGACCGGGAGCACGGAAGGACCGCCCCCCCGGCCGCAGAATTGCCACCAACAACCGGGAGCACAGAAGGACCCCCACCTAGGGCACCAAAAACCCTGGCGCTGCTCCTGAATGTTTGCAAACCATTGCAATAGTGAGGAGGGTGCTTCATTCTAAAATCCTACAATATTTAAAAGGAATGATCACCTCTGTAAAGTTGAAACCATCCGATAGAATTCTGTAGCAGGAATAGATAGTATAATATTCTAATGATTGCACTAGCATTGTCTTGTGTCAAGTGAATCTCTGGAATTTGTATAATATATGGATTCCACTATGTCAGCAGGTGCACCCTTTCCCAGTTGGATAACAGATGCCTAGTGTAACACTAGGGCTACATCCAAAAGGAGGGAAGTGCTACTTGTCTATATTGGTTGCTCAGTTCCAGTCATTTTGCATTTATTCTGATGTGTATAACTAGATTATGCTCTTCCTAGCCCTGTCTCTTTGGCCAGGGGGGTGGGGAGAGGGCTCACCCATTTTTGCCCTATACTGCTCAAAGTTCTGCATACCAGTAAAAAGCCACCTCCACTTATTTCACAAGTCCCTAGGATCAATTAAACACACCTGATCCATCTCTGTAGAAAATTAGTAGCTTGTACTCCCTTTACACTGCTGTGTGTAGCAGCATCTAGGGATCAAAGCCAAGAGCCTAAAATGTCTTATGCAACATAAATAATTGTAATTACTTCCCTGATGCTTATGCAATGAAAAACTCATTGTATCAACAGAGGATTTTGTTTCCAAATAAAATGATGCACTGATATTGAGTTGTCTATTAGAACTGAAAGTATCAGTCTCATCTTTGAATTTCTTAGTTTTTTCAGCTTAATCTGGGCCTCTTTGTATGTTGATAGTGGAGGCTGGCATGAATTAGAATACACTATATATATTCAAGATGGCTCCTCTATTCTTTGAATGTTCTTTGGTTTAGGGTAAGATTTTATTTTTGTTGATTAAGGCCTGATCTACACTTAAAGTTTAGGTCAACATAGTTACAGCACTCAAGGATGTGAAAAATACACACTCCTGAGTGCCATATGCTGACCTAGCCCCCACAGTAGACAGAGCTAGGTCAACAGAAGAACAGAAGCTATCCCACAATAGTCCCTGAAGTGTAGACATGATCTTAGCACACCTTATTCTGTCACTCTTATACCATGAGCTTTTTTAAAACTTCATCCCTACTAGCCTGGGATAACATATGCAAATTGAATATATTAACAGTGATATGAAATAGGTTAAGCATTCCCATTTATATACAAAATGCATCAAATATTAATGCAAAAAAAACTATAAATAGAATGAATAGATAGTAAAACATGACCATGTATCAAGCATAGAAAATGAAGATCCTTAACTGTCTATTTATTAAGCTAATAAAGAAAGCACATCCTTAACTGGGCAGGAAAAGTAAGAGAAAATCATTGTGCTCAGGAGTGATGCTGATAGCCGTTTAAATCATCTCCCTAGTGTTCCAAGATGACATATGCTGGTGAATGGGAAACTGGAAATTAATGTCAGAGGAATTTCAGTAATTATGCTGGTTGGAAGCTGGTCACAGAAATTCAAGAGATAAACCCAGTGATTTAGTGTGTATGACGAAGCTTATCACAGATCACTTGGGAATTAAACAAAATAATTGGTAAAATTGTGAATCAAGAAATAATTCTCTTATACCACTTAAAGCATGGATTTTGTGGGTCTCAGAAACAAGTGTTCCTGTTTGCAGGCACAGCATGGGATATCACTATTATATAAGGTTCATGATGTACAAATAGTGTCCACAGGAACATCTTCACTGGAAATGCAAGTAGATGGAAATTGTACTGATGAGAGTAGAAAGAATGTTTTACCAGTACTATTAAATGTAACAAAGTGGTTCAGTCAATGACAGCAATGGGTCTTCAGTTGCTTTAATTCTCAGTTTTACTCATATTGCATGAAAAAATCTTCTATTATAATTGTAAGTCCCTGGCAATGAGACATTCACAGAAGCTCGTATATCCATATGTAATTTGGCATAACTGGCAGGCTTTTCTAAAACTGAATAACTGAATAATAATTAAGGTCTTTAATGATGATTAGAACCGTTACAAAAAGTGAAAAATTAGTAATACAGTTTCTCATCTTCAGATTGCTTATGAGAGGAACATTTCTTTAGAAATGATGCATAATTATTACTCAAGGAGAGGGTATCAAAGCTAAATTAGTTGAATTTTCATTTTTAAAAAATGTTTTCATTATGCTAGAGCAAATTGCGATATTTGAGCATAATAGTTAATGTCTTCCTTTTTTGCAAATGATTCATTTTACATTTCCTTACTCAATTGTTTTAAGTTCTTCTATTTGTATAGTGCAAGAACTATTTACACCATCACATTCAGATCCTTTCAGGAATTAGACATATGCTCTGCATGTTAATTTTGTTCTGATGACAGCTGATTTCAGTGAAGCAATTCTACAATTTTTTTTATTTCAGATGTCATTATCTGCCTCTAACAGAAAATGCACCTACCACTTTGGAATATACATTGCTAGCCTTTATAAATCTTAATCATTAGCTAGCAGAGTGTTACCTAACATCTGCTTGTCCTTTTAACAAAGAAGGTGAAAGCACTGTTTGAATGGCAGTTTTCGCTCTCTCACAAATAGAGGGATCATCACTTTTTGGTGATGCATGCTGCAAGAGCAGAATAATAAGTCACTACAAGTTAATTTCACTAATAACCAAGTGTCTTGGCGTGTATGTACTCCACACTGGCCCAGCAACCAAAGGGTTAATACAGGCACTGCCAGCCACTGCTGATTGGAAGCCTCACAACATCTGGGAGGATAAAAGGGGTGTGAAACAGTGAGGGTGATGTGGTTAGAAGACTAGTGAACAGGCTGGAGAAAGGAGGTCCTGCCAGCAAGCTAGTAAAGAGCTTCCCAAAGGTGACAGCCCAGGAGGGAATGAACTGACTGACAGGCTGGAGAGCCTGTAGAGACCCAGGGGAAGGTGGAAAGAAGCTCAGGGCACTGTCAAAGTTGAAGAACCCTGATCCTACTTATCTAGCTCTAGAGCTCTGAGCTGGAACCCAGTGGAGTGGGTGGGCCTGGGTTCCCCTATCAAACCTGTGATGCACTGATGCACTGCCTCACACCAAGTTTGTGGAATTACAATTGACTCTGGATGTTCCAGATGTGGTCGAATAGAGGGGAATGATCACATTTCTCGATCTGCTGGCAGTGCCCCTACTTATACAGCCCAAAATGCCATTAGCCTTCTTGGCAACAAGGGCACACTGTTGACTCATATCCAGCTTCTCATCCACTGTAACCCCTAGGTCCTTTTCTATAGAACTGCTTCCTAGCCATTCGGTCCCTAGTCTGTAACAGTGAATGGGATTCTTCCATCCTAAGTGCAGGACTCTGCATTTGTCCTTGTTGAACCTCATCAGGTTTCTTTTGGCCCAATCCTCTAATTTGTCTAGGTCACTCTGGACCCTATCCCGACCCTCCAGCGTATCTACCTCTCCTCCCAGTTTAGTGTCATCTGCAAACTTGCTGAGAGTGCAGTCCACGCCATCCTCCAGATCATTAATGAAGATACTGAACAAAACCAGCCCCAGGACCGACCCTTGGGTCACTCCGCTTGAAACCGGCTGCCAACTAGACATGGAGCTATTGATCACTACCCGTTGAGCCCGATGATCTAGCCAGCTTTCTATCCACCTTAAAGTCCATTCATCCAGCCCATACTTCTTTAACTTGCTGGCAAGAATACTGTGGGAGACCGTATCAAAAGCTTTGCTAAAGTCAAGGAATAACACATCCACTGCTTTCCCCTCATCCACAGAGCCAGTTATCTCCTTATAGAAGGCAATTAGGTTAGTCAGGCATTATCCATGTTGACTGTTCCTGATCATTTTCCTCTCCTCTAAGTGCTTCAGAATTGATTCCTTGAGGACCTGCTCCATGATTTTTCCAGGAACTGAGGTGAGGCTGACTGGCCTGTAGTTCCCCAGATCCTCCTTCTTCCCTTTTTTAAAGATGGGCACTACATTAGCCTTTTTCCAGTCATCCGGGACCTCCCCCAGTCGCCATGAGTTTTCAAAGATAATGGCCAATGGCTTTGCAATCACATCCGCCAACTCCTTTAGCACCCTCACATGCAGCGCATCCGGCCCCATGGACTTGTGCTCGTCCAGTTTTTCTAAATAGTCCCAAACCACTTCTTTCTCCACAGAGGACTGGTCACCTTCTCCCCATACTGTGCTGCCCAGTACAGCAGTCTGGGAGCTGACCTTGTTTGTGAAAACAGAAGCAAAAAAAATCATTGATTACATTAGCTTTTTCCACATCCTCTGTCACTTCTCTAATTGGAAAAAAACCCTCGGATACGCAGTGCTATTAATGGTATCAACTAACTTCCACTAAAAGGTACTTCTTCTAACAGCCTGCAGCCCTGGCTCAGTCCTAATAAATAATAATACTTGACTCTTAACGCGCCTGATTCAAAGAGCATTTTAGTAAATGACAAACTTACCACTAACTTCAATAGGCTTTGGATCAGGCCAGGTAACACAATGCAGACAAAACCCTCATTCAGCCTACTGGAAGTTTTGCCTTTGAAACAACTACAGAGTTTGGTACAGAGGTATTAAAATAATTGACCTTCACTAGGGAGGAGATCTGTATTTGTGTTACTGTGACAGAATTTGGTAGATAAAAATCCTTGTAGAATGTAACAGAAAATAGACCTTTTCATGGATGTTTGGAAACACCCTAAGGAATTGAAGAGAAAATTATATTCCTGCTATCAAATTCTATAGTCTCTTTGGTCACACTTTAAATTAAGGTTTCATTTATGAATAGCTTATAAAGGTTAAAAAATTATTAATATAAGTCCTATTAAATGGTTAATTGTTAGAGACCTTATTAAGTTGCTTATAACTTATTAAGTTGCTTATCAACGCCACAAACTGCTTATGTCTCTAATGTGCTTATAACTTATATTATTCACTTATTAACCATTTATAAATGGATCCTTCATATAAAGTGTTACCAGATATTTAAAAGAAGCTACAGAAACAATATTATTCTCTAGTATGTTGTGTAGGTCTTCAGAATATTTTTTTCTAAAATCCTTTGTGTTTCATCACTAATTAATGTAATAATTGTTTTTCATAAGTTATTGGTGTTCTCTTTAAGATTAAATCATGCTCACTCACTAATGCAAGGAGTCTCACAGAAGTCATTGAAACTACTCACGTGGGTAAGGCAAATGGGATATAGGGCCAGATTTGTAAAAGGTCTTTAGGCATCTAACTCCCATTGATTTCATTGGGAGTTAGGTACCTAAAAATGTTTTAAAATCAGGCCCTCGATACCCATATTTCATTGCAGAGAGACTGGTTGTTTGGGTTTACAAAAGAAGCATACATAATACTGTAGTGGAAAACATGCAGATTCAGCCAATGTTGTTTATCTACAAAGCAAACTCTTCCACCATTCCCTAGTTTACTGCTGGGTCCCCCACCCCCCAAAAATAAAATGCTTATTTATATTTTGTCATCTGAGGATCTGATTCTTCTGTCACCAAGCTGTGAAAAATTTTAAGGAAAAATCTACACAGAAGGGAGGAGCTATCTTGAGACCCTCCACGTGGTGCAGGTTGCTATGCAACCACTTCCCTTGCCTGTACATGTCTGGAACAGCTGCTCCAGGTACCGCCAGTACAGATCAGCTTATGAAATTGGGAAATTAGATCAAGGGGGAAAGAGCAGTCAAAATCTAATAAGACCACGCACCAAAGTGGTAAATATCGGTAATATTACTGGGTACCAACAAAAATCCAGCACAGACCCTGGCATAGGGGTTCCAGTGGCAGAGATTCCAGGGAGACCCATGCTGTCTGAAAATTGACCACTGCTGTCTAGAAAGTGGGGAATGGCTAGACTGACCATGAGATGCATCTGCATTGCAGCTCTCCCAGTGGGGCTCTTATGGGAATTAAAGCTGCTTCCTTTTGGCAGAACCCCCCAAGAAAAGGCACTGGCAGCAACATTGCCTTCCCTTTCCCTGGAACAAGTCACTCCTTAGGCACAGTGATGTGCAACTGGCATCTCCTTGCACAAGCAGAGGTAAATTTCACCCTGTGTTAATAATGGTATGTATTAACCCTCGATGCACAGTGTTACCACTACTATTCTGCAGTCCTACCGACTCTAGTAACACTTCTCTAAAATATTACCTGTAGTCTATATTAATAGCTAAATCAATGGCTTTAAGAGATTTGATACACCAAGCAGCCTAATCTCCCATTTTAGTTAATCTCTTCCTTGCCTTGATGGGTTATTCAAGAAAGGATCTTAGATATAGTAAAGTGTGCACTGGCACGCTAGCCTTATGCTGGCTCAGTTGGATCATAAAATCCAATAAACTCGTTGTGGTGGATAGTTAACTGAACACACAGTATAGTCTAGTCATCTGCTCATGAAACCTGCTATGTTACTTCTGAAAAGAAACACTGCAGGATTTATCTCCATAAGACTCCCCAGGATTCGGGGGGGGGGGGGAGGGAGGGGCAGAGATATGGTAGAGTGGGAGCCAAAAGGAATACTTTCAGACATGCTTCAAGAACTATTGAGACAATTGACTAAGAGACCAGCATAGTAAGGTGCCAGTGTAAGGAGGAAAAAAAATGAACTACCTTAAATAAGGAAGACTGTTCCTATAAGGAAAAGTCTCAGCAATTAATAGGCATGAAGCCAATAGGTTTCTGTGGAAACTACTCTAAAAACCAAAGAAGATTTTATAGAAATTACTCTGAGGTTCTATATTATTTAATAGGAGATTATCTCCTTTCTATACTTTGTTGGGGGTGGGAGGGCTTAATATCCTTTAGAATTCTATAACAGGGTGATACATTTTCCATTAAATTCCTCAGGATGGTTAAAAAGGTTATCACTTTCTACAAAATTCTACAGGATGTTTCCTCAAAGAAGATCTTGGATGACCAACTTTTACATTCTTTCTGAAACCCAGATGGCCTCAAAACTATCTACTGTTAATACCTTTCTTACATCTGTCCTTTTAAAATATTCGGGCGAAACCCCGTTACTAAACCCTGTTCCTAAACTTAGTGGGAGTTTTGCCATTGACTTCAATAGGACCAAGATTTCATCCTTGGTGCTAAGGGAGGCCTTCATAGGGTATTAGCTCCATATTTTCAGGCATTATTTTTTGTCTCAATCTAAGCCATGTACAGAAAGGCTATCACTAAGATGCACATCACATGAACATCTATAATAAATGAACAAACCCTTGTGTTTCTTGAATCTTTTAGTTCATAAAGAGCATGGTGAAAAACACCCCAGGCAGAGGAAGAGCTTGAGCTTGTTTGAGAAATATTCAATTGTAAAAAGGTAATATTTCAGCTATATATAGTCTGTTAAACAAAATAAATGGTACTTATATGTGTAATACTGGTAATGTTGTGGGAGGAAAAAAATCATGGCAGAGACCAGGAGTCAGCAACCTTTCAGAAGTAGGGTGCCAAGTCTTCATTTATTCACTCTAATTTAAGGTTTTGCTTGCCAGTAATACATTTTAATGTTTTTAGAAGGTCTCCTTCTAAAAGTCTATAATATATAAGCAAACTATTGTTGTACGTAAAGTAAATAAGGTTTTTAAAATGTTTAAGAAGCTTCATTTAAAATTAAAATTCAGAGTCCCCCGGACAGGTGGCCAGGACCCAGGCAGTGTGAGTGCCACTGAAAATCAGCTCGCGTACTGCCTTCGGCACCCGTGCCATAGGTTGCCTACCCCTGGCAGAGAACTAAGTAGTAGAGGAGAATGTATGGCTAGGATAAGAAATCACTAGCTTGCTTTATAAAATAGAATGGGATTTGTCCCATACTGCATCTTCAGAGCCCTGCAGTGTCTCTGACACTGGAACAGACTTTCAGCCATTTCTCAAAAGTAAAAAATAGAGAGTCCAGAATCTGTCACAGCTGCGCTTTATCCATTACCAGTAAAAAGCAATGAAACTAAATGAAATTTGGCTTTGGACCCAGATTTGAATAAGGCTATTGCAGACTAGACTAACGCTGATATATTCTTTGGTTTCCACAGAAGTATTCTAAGTTTTCATGGCTGCAGCAAAAACCCACAATCTTCTGTTCCCTGCCAGACTTCCTCCTCTAAAAAGGGCTGATTCACAGCAATAGGAGACTGCACACACGAGCATGCATGACCTAGAAATGGCAAAAGGGCTTCAGGATAGTACTGCCATGACATTTCCATCAGAAATACTCATTTAGAGGATGCATGCAATGTGTATATACAATATGAAACTATTCAGAATAATACATCAGCATGAATTTCATAAGCTCTTTGATATTAAAAGATAGCACAGCACAGGTAGATGAGTAATAATCTGTTATCTAGTTTGGTCTGACAGCCATGGTTTCCCATATTAAATTTGGTAAGAGTTTCAATGGAATAAAGGAGAAGGAGAAGGGGAGACAGACTCACTAAATAATCCACTTATAATGGCCACGAAATTGATGCTTCTTAATCAGAATGAAACTCCATGTTTAACAATCCCCATTATGCCACAACAAAATTATCATGAAAATCTCTCTAAAGTGAAACACAGACAGCATTAAGGTAGGAGACAAATTATAAGTGTGATTTTGATCTCACAACACTGAAAAGCAGAAACTCCATTTAAGTCAAATGAATTATTATATCAGTGTAAAAGCAGTCTGAGTGAGTTCAGCATCCGGCCTTATGTGAATTCATGCCATATTTCAAAGTTCAGACATTTCTGAGTTACTTATCTATATGGGCAAAATGTGTGAATTGTTTTTTAAAGTGAAAAAATCAGAATCTTTCAGCCTTGCATAATCCAAAAAGGAGCATTTTAAAAAATTGTGAACAAGTAAAATGGAGTCAAAATATTGTCAGTTGGAACATAGAAACTCAATGGGAAATTTTTGGATTTTTAGGCGGGCTAAAAAACAAAAAAACTGATTAATTTTACAATAGCTTGTGAATCAGACACAATTGCAAGAGTCATGATGACCCATCTCTAACAAGATTCATTTTTGTAAACAAACAAGAATTTTACCTGAGGAGTAAAAATGCCCCAAAACAAATGTGTTTCTAATTTTACAACCATGGAAGTGGAGAAACTGAGTGTTCCCATTTGAACTGAAATGGGAACAACAAACAATTGTCCTTGTTTTTCCCACATATCTAACTATAGAAATATCTGTTGGAAAAAAAAATTTACTGGCTAATCTGACTCAGTGAAGTCTCTTGCAGCCAATCAGTGATCACATCTTTCCTTCGCAGCACATTATATGTCTTGCAATTGTTTCAAACTGACACTGGCAAGTTTTATGTTTCAGTTGACTTTCTCTAGTTATGTATTACCTTGTAAAGTATTATACTTTACATTTAATGTGCTCAAAGCTTATTAAATGTGAAGAACACTTGCATAAGGAGTAGGAGTTTTTCAAGAGGTCAATCTACAGTTGTTCTAGCTAGGTGCAAAGTTACAGGAGTTCTTGTCTAAGAAATGAATATACCCCACCGCAAGTAGGGGCTTGTCCTTTATCATGCTGTTGACAATCATATGCAAAAGAGTTATTAATTATTTTTCAGATCATGCTTGTCAGCTGTATTAATTCTCAAGGCCTCTGGAATATACTCTGTGATCGCTAAGTGTTATTGTAACCTATTTGCCATTTCTCTTCTTGTTTTGGAGCGTATCGGTCCAAATCATGTTCTTCCTGAGGGGGTATGGTAGCTGGCATATAGAAAAAAATATGCATTGAGTAAATTCAGGGACTCTAAGCATGGCAGCCAAAAGTAATGAAGAAGGAATGTTCCAGCCATTGATTTTCTATTGCATTTTCATTTGATAGAAAAATTTGCTATTATCACCAAAAATGAATAGCTGTATTATGCTAGTTAATTCATGTTTACACGGATTTTCCCTAAAATAGGGTTTTCACAGTTGCTGTTTCCTGTTCTAATTCTCCCTAGGGAACAATTCTCAAGAGGTGATGAACACCCATCACTCTTATTATAGGCATATTGGAATTGCAGGAGCTCTGTTCCCTTTGGGACCATGTACTAATTCACTAGTGATAAACATTAATCTTAAAGGGGCTGGTCCAATGCCTATCGAAATCAATGCAAAGATTGCCATTGACTGCAATAGGCATTGCGTTAAAACTTTAATAACGAAGACCAAAATAAACACTGGGCATTTTAAATAAATGGTAGACAATTGTTTCAAACCTTAATTGGAATAGAAACATTTCTGGATTTTTTTTTTAATTTCAATTACTTTTGTGTTTTGTTTTAATTGAAACATTCCCCCATAGTGTCAGAAAGCTAGTGCCTGGTCGCCAGACTGACTGTAAATAAGAAATTGACCTGTCTAGTCTCACTGTCCAAACTGAGTGATTTGCACTTACAAAAAATGTGGCTACCTCCTAACTTAGGGAAATGGTGCTTTGCTTATTAATTAGCTGTGTTGAATACATAGAATTCTTAATACAGAGTAATTAATAAGCAAGTGGAAGAACTGATGCTAGAACTGATAAATCTCCTCCTGACTGCCAGCTAGACACTCCTTCATACATGTCAGTGAGGTGGCTGCTGCTGCCGTGTCCCATCTGGGGCAAGCCTCGAACAAGCACACTCTACTGAGCATGTGCAAATGGCAATTTGCAGAGGTGTATAACAACCAAATATAGTTGAATTTTCATGGGGGACAGTAAAAGGCATCTTCCTGACCCCAAGACCATCCCTCTTCCAAAAAAAAGTTTCTGGCCCAAATCCAGGAGATGCTAGAACATATTTAACATTGTCAAAACTACCTATTTTCCCCTAACTTCATATGGTGAAGTGATTCTAGCATTTTTGGTGAAACTTTCCCAAAAAAATTTAGCCAGAGTGAGACACCAAGTATGGAAGAGTTTATCCCAAATCAGTAATAGTTTGGCAAAGTTATAAGCAACTAATAACAGGGACTTACAATGCAAAGTGTTACAATGTCAATTTTAAGCAATGTATTCCATTGTTTAATAGGAAAGGCCTTTTTTAGGGTAATAACTAAATTGTAAAGATTACAGCTAAATTAAGGAAGACTACAAAGTCTTGGGATTATGTTAAATCATGAAGAATAGGGCTGCCTTGTAACCAACATACACCTCTGTTCATATTGGTAACCTGCAGATGAAGAAGGTAACTTCCTGCAACTTCTCTAATGAATAGACATTAACTGCAGGAATATTTTACATACTAAAATTTGCTGCATTCACTTACTTTAAATATGATTATTTTTAGCAGTAACTTTAATAGGCACATGGCTTGGCTATAACCAGGCTTGGCTAAGTGTGAAAATATTGTAACCTAAATATAGTCAGCGTCCTTTGTGTTAACAAAGTCATTAAATAAGTAGTTCTCTAGCATGAAGCCTGTACATTTTACACAGATCTTTGGTATACCACATCCTTTCAGAATCTTCATTTTGTATCTTAATAATATGAGATTACAGAAGAGGGACCCTCTAGGAGACCTTGATAATGGTCAATTAAAAATAAATCTGGGAGAAGGAAGTGAACGTTTTTCTTTATTTTTGTATTTGAATTTTTAAATAAATTCAGTTTAACCATATTTGTACCCCTTTTCTGTTTGGCTTTACACAAATATGTGAATGGACGTATGGCAGGAGAGAGATCACTTGATCATTACCTGTTAGGTTCACTCCCTCTGGGGCACCTGGCATTGGCCACTGTCGGCAGACAGGATACTGGACTGTATGGACCTTTGGTCTGACCCAGTATGGCCATTCTTACGTTCTTATGTTCTAACTATTAAGTTTGACTGGCATGAATGTTTGCAGAAAGTGAGTTTCATAATTGTAAGGATAAGGTCTCATGGAAACCATATTTTACATTGCTGTGTGTATTTGTGCCAGAAGAACTGGTATGTTTATTCAAGAAGGGAAAAAAAAACCAATACTTTGTCTGTCACTAACCACAGCTAACTAATGCATATCAAACAGCAAGTGTGCTCAAAGAACTGATACAATATTTTTTAAATCTACAAAAATAGTCAAATAATTTTGGATAATGAATATCTTGGAGAAAGTAACAATCTGCTCACAGATATTACACACACAGGCTAAAATTAATCAAATACATTTTTCATTACAACACTGTGGCCACCAATCATCAGCTGCAATTAAGGAGTGCACAGCACAACTCGGGGAGGTAGGTATGCAAAGGTGGCTTTAAGTCATCTGATCCAGGTTTGGCTGCAAGCTGGGCCTGAGGCCTGCTGACCTTGCTTGGCTGCCATCAATCCCAAGGGGACATTATTGAAATTCAGGGATCACTGAAACATGGGGAACCCCCACTCATGACCTATTTTCACTGGCCGTGTCTCACATGTTGTCACTCAGGATGAGATTGTGTAGGAGACACTATGGTGTATCCACATTACCAGAGGATCCTCCGAGGCTAGGGTGATTCTCCCATGCCCCATTATGCCAGCATAATGCACTGCTCCATGTATTACATGTCCGCCCCCCCATACCCAAATCACAGAGGATGTGAGACTATTACAGTCCTACCCATGAACTCGGCTCTTTAGCTCAAGCAGTAGAGAGAGATAGAGAGATTGAGAGAGAGACTCATGCTTTTAGCTCTGGAGGCTCCTAGTTCAATCCCTGATGGCAGCCATGATGGTGGCCATTGCACCAACACAATGAAAGCAGCCACAGCACAGACAAGGATTAAGACACTAGCCTCAGTTGAACTGAAAAGCTACCTGGCATGAAAACAGTCTGACTATCACGTATCAAGTAATTCCGACCTTTCTTAACATTGCTAAGTAAGCTAGTAGGTGATATTTTTAAAATCTGTGTTTAGCAAGAAATAGACCCGTAGGACATGCACACTAAAGTGTCCTTAACATTGTTTCAAAATTAAATAAATAGTAATTGTGTCACAGATCAACCTGAGACAAGAGCTTTGCTGCTACAGAGATCTCAAAACATTTCCATGATTGCTGTCTTTGGTTATGAGAGAGTTGATCAATCCTACTCTGACAGGAGATATGGTAGTTTTAATTTGTTTTGGAATTGTACTATTTGACACTTGGTTCTTCCTGCTTCTGAGGTGTATAGCCATGACAGTACCTTACTATCACTGAGGTTTAATTTATGATCAACTATGGCTGAAACATTGATTGTGTAGGAAGGTGATTCCATATGCATCCCAGTTTGTCAGCTAATCTTATAAAATAATATTCAGCATGTTCCCTGCATTTTTTCCCCAGCAGTAATTCCAGCTCTAGCTGGTTTTGGGACAGACCTTTTCTATTCTTAGCAAACAAGGTCAGTATGCTTTGTGGGCTTTTTACATTACTCTCTTGTAAATTCATTTGGCTATGATTTTGCCTTCAAATGCCAGTCCTGTTGGCAAGCCTTGACTTTGGAGGCTGGGAGTGGAAATTTTGTGAGAGAGTGAGGATTATATCTGTGTTATGGTTGGTTTCCTTATACAGTTTGAAGTCAGGGCTCCTCATGATCCTACCATCAGAGTAGTGACTTAGTGCACCCATATAGAGACTAATGGACCCATGTTGTTGCTAGAGAAATTACTGTACTATTACATCTGTCAATGGGATACAATGACTCCTCAGGTCCTCAATCACCACAGGATTCCTAAGCATGCTTTCCTGGGCCCTGACTCTGCTCATATTGAAATCAATGACATAACTCAGTTACATCAGTGGAATAGGGATCAGAGCCATAATGAGTTATTGGCATGAGTCAAACTAGTATAGAGACTACCAGTGACAAATGAAATATATATATAAATGACAAAGAACAGAGAACCCTTGATAGTCATCCTATTATAGTGCAGAGAGATTGCAGAATAAAGAGCTTTGTAGGGGCTGGTGAAGAGATTTTCTTGCAGTGCTTATTTGCATTCACACAATCTCATCCAGCAGAAGTGCTCTAGGCAGTAGCAGGTAAAAGTGGTCATCACTTGGAAAAAATTGAATATTTCTTGCTCTGAGGATTTTTCTATGCCCCAGCCTATTGGGAGGCACTAATATCCATGAGATTTCATTGCAGATTTCAGGATATTCAAGCATTTGTAAAGTCTTAATCCTCTTTGCCTTTGTAGGATGACATCCTATTTCCCTAATCAAAAGATACCATGGAAACTCCATGAGTTTTCCTGCAGATTTTCCCTTTTGACTTTATCCCTCTTGAGGTTTTTCAGCAAATCTGGCCCAGAATCTATTAGTGGGACACTGGAAATTGTACAATGCAGCACACCATGAAACTCAATATTCAGTGTGTGCAAGCCTGCACCTTTCTATGCACCTGGGGTCATACAAGACAAAAAGCACGTCACAAAACAGGAAGCATCTGCATATCAAACAAGCACCTTGTTTTTACCCCTGTTAAAGAAATTTATAAAATTTAAATCTGTATAAATTAAAATGCTTAATACTATTCCTGATTTACAAGCTAACAGTTGTTTAAAATCTATACAAGATATTAAGATACAGAATATTAATAGTAATGTTATTATGTGTAAGAGTTGTTATTAATTACATGTTTGGTTAGGGTATTTTTTTTTACAAGAGTATCATTTCTAAACTATTTAACATAATAAAAGAAGGAACATCTAGCCTACCAAATCTGTTGCAAAAAGTATGGGGAGACTGGGTATCTATACTCAACTGATGGTATCTGAGCTCCCAACGTCAACGTTTTCCTCACATTTCAAATCGTAGTATAGCAGGCTGTGCTACTCCTAAAAAGTTTGCAGGAAGGGTTAATTCTATCCCATAAGCTTCATAAAACTGGTCTTTAGTTCTTCTCATTTGGTTCTTATCATTCTTATCACTTTGAAAAAAGATTTCATACCTCAGAGTATTACAAGAAATAATAAACCATCAGTCAATGTTGGGGAGTTATTGTAATTTGTCACATTTTGCAGAATCATCAGTCATACAATAGACAGTTAAATCATAATATTTTACTCTGGAGCCACATTATTGCTGATCCTCTCCCAAAGCAAGCAAGCTAAACTCAGTAGTTGGATGCAGTTCCAATCTTTCCAGCCATATACATTTTAAATACAACTACTCTTCTGTTTTGCCCTATTATTCAATAAAATGTTCCCAACACTATACTTTTCATAAACAACAAGTTAATGTCATTTAAACAATAGAGTTTGAACAGCGAGTGGCAAATGCAAGAGACTGAGTCTTATGTCAATGAAACTAATATTATTACTTATTTGTATTCCATTATCACTCAAATACCCCAATCCAGATTGAGACCACATTGTGCTAGATGCAAACATATAGGATGACATGGTCCCTGCCCCAAATAATTTTCCGTCTAATCTGAGACAAGGCATAATGAGCAAGTGTAACAAAAAATAGGAGGGAGGAAGGACAACAAAAGAAACTGTAATATTCACATGGCTTTACAGCAGTTCCAAGGTGTAAGTCTACAAACTATGGGAGGTCTCAGAGGTCCCCATATGGGATTGTAGCCCAGTAGATCTGCATAGCTCATTGACTAACAGCTCTGCTCCTGACTTCCCGCATGCTCCAATGGAGAGAGGATGACTTCATGTTACACATGGGGCTGCAGAGACCCACTGAAAGTCATCTCTTCTTTCTGGATTCCTCTGCACATCAAAAAAGCATTTTTGAACAATTTGTGCATTTACAGGGGCTACAAGGGTAGGCCCTTTGTGGGTAACAGTCTGTTAGTATAGATTCTGTATTGTTAAGAGGCATCTCCAAAGATACTTTGTTGTAACACAATAGTACAAACTCATTCCATCACTAAACATTTCAGAAATGTCATTAAGGACACACCTGTTACAAAACTATGATCCTATACAGAACCACAGTTGCATGAGCTTAAATTGCTAAAGACAAAGAACATCAGTATCTCTTTTGGGATGATGACAAGTCAGAGATTCAATTCAAGGCATAAATAATGAGAAAAGATAATATGATGGAAGAATGTCATGAATCATAAAGCCTAAGACCAGATATTGTAGGTGATAACTGTTACTTAAATACGGCTTGCAGTTGTATTGGAAATGGTGCAGTTATACTTAGGGAGGATACAAGTGCTTTTCTAACTTGCAGAAAAGGAGTTAACTTTACCCCAGTGCCTGGAGCCTGCAAAAATCCTTATGCACTATGGAAGAACCATATTAAGGAACTAAGTGGGACTTACGTGCGACATAAGGTGTGGTGTCAACATTTTGCAGTGGGGTTAATATCACTCTGGGGCAAAGTTCACCAAAGGCACATATTTGTCTATCTACCCACGGAACATGTGTGCGAAGCATGCAGTACACAAACACCTCAAGAAACAGAAGTGGGAGAGAAGGGCTAACTCCACTTAATGTATACAACACTCACGTAGGAAATCCCCTTAAGGACTTTGCATTGAAAGTTACTGGGTAAGCATGTCTGAGAATGTGAATTTGAAGAGCCACACTGGAAGTGAAACTGGATGTTTCATGAGAAGAACTCGTTTCTCATCTTCCCCTTGCCCTTCATTTTTCTGATGTGTAAGCTAGATAATGAAAACCATTCCAGACTCTCTCATTTATTGCTGGGGAAAGAGTGGGAGTGTTAACTAGTTGAAGATGAGTAATTTTTCCACTGACGGATGGTATAAAAAGGTAGCAAATGTTTCACCTCCACCATCAATTCATACTGACATAAAAATTTCCCATTTTCAAAGAGCTACATAGAATTTAGCCATTCAGTTTGAATTAACTCACATTAAGATGAATAGTGATTCAGTAGCTAAACCCAGGCGTTTCTTTGAAAAATTTAGGGCATATTTTTTATGGAAAATCATTTATTTTACGTGGTTTTATAGTTTATATATAGGTGTCACAACTGATACACTGTGTAAATTAAGTAAAGCAATTACCAGCATTGATGTCATGGTCCTTTCTCTGTGGCAATATCTGACACCACAACAACTGCAGCTGGTTTCCAGATAAAGTAAACCTATAGCATGGATAACTAAAAATATGTGGAACTATATTAAAGAAAGAAAACAATCCAAAGCAAGCATCAATCCCTCAAACACCTCTAAAAAGAGAAGCAGCAAAAAGTCTGTATTTTAAAAAAAGGGACAAATTAGTAAAAAGCAGCACAAGAAAAGACAAGAGGAAGTCTATGGATATGTAGCAATGCGGGACTTACCCCTGCTAGTTGTCCAGGGAATTAGCTCTTCCAGCCTCCGGAGTGCCCTCTGCAGGCCAGTGTCCCACTTGCTGCTTGGCCCCCATGTCCCTCCCGGACCCGGTGCCCCATTACCTTTGGGGTGCTGCCTCTGGCAATACCCCCCCAGCCTCAGGGTCTCCCCTCCCCAGGGAACCCCCAACCGTCTATCCCCACCTCGCCTCAGTCGTAGACTACTGCCAGTCACCAACTAGCCCTCGCGCACTGTGGCAGACTGCAGTGTCAGCCACTTATCATAGGCAAGGTTGGGTCTGGACCTGCTGCCTCTCTCTGCAACCCAGTGCCTCTATGGGGCCTTGGACAAGGCCCTGCAGCCTGGGGAGTTGCCAGCCTGGAGCTCCCCAGCCCCTCTGGCCTTTCCCCAGCCCTGCCTCACTCTAGGTACCCTGAGCTTCCCAGCAGCCAGGCCCTGCTCTCTCTCAGCCTGGAGAGAGACTCCTTTTGGGCCTCTGGCTCACAGCCTTCTTATAAGGGCCAGCTGAGCCCTCATTAAGCCAGCCACAGCTGTGGCTGCTTTCCAATCAGCCCAGCCTTTCCCCTGCCACAGCCCTCTGCAAGGGCTGTTTTAAGCCCTTCCGGGCAGGAGCGGGGGACCACCCTGCTACAGGATAACATCACCAAAGAAGCTGAACAGCTGCTGAAAGAGGTAATAGTGACACACTTTACCAATGAAGTTCCAACTGCTACTACTGAGCTTACACCCGTTAAGGATAAACAAAGAAAAGACCTTAATAACAGAAAAAGCAAAAAGCAATGGGCAGAGCACTTTCAAGAGATGCTACACAGACCAACATCAGAAGAAACTATTGACTTGGACAAAGGAATTAAACACTTAATTAGATATCGTAACATTTCACATAAAAAAAGAAAGATGATAAAAATGAAAGCATAGTATCATCTTGAGTAGAAGAAAGGAAGTGACTGAGGCAAAGGGAAGAGCATGCTGGATTTCATCCCTGAAGACTGTATGTAGACCAGATTTTCCCCTAAGAATAATCATCAAAGAGAGCATTGAAAGGCAAAAACCACTCATCATAAACTTCATAGATTTTTAAGAAAACATTTGGAAAGCCTTTGTTGCATTCACTCTTGAACTTCAAGTGTTATGGTTAGTCAACAAAAATAATTATCAAGGCTTTATATCAAAGGTGCAGCTTGCACCGTTAATATAAACTAGACTTGAGTGAATAGCTCAATGTGGCATTCTCTCACCTCTGATGTTTGGCATTACCATTGACTTCATTATGAGGAAGTGTAAATGGATACAACACAGGCACTGCATAGCTTAATAACAGAACACTGGATGGTTTAGACTTTGCTGATGACATAGCTGTAAATGGCAGTTCAGATAATATGCAAGTGAAGAATGAAAGACTGTCCACTCTTGCAAAAGAGATGAGATTATTAATCAGTTATTAAGAAAACAAATCTAATGAGAATCCCAGCAACTCCCAATTCAAGTATTATTTTAGAAGGCAAAGGAATATGAGAAGTGAATCAATTCACATGCTTGGCAGTAATGTGCAAATCAATGGATATATCCCGAAGGAAATAATGTCACGAATTGGCAAAGCAACAGCCGCATTCAAAAAACTTAAACAAGATTTGAATATCTAAAATCTACAACTTGAAGACCAAAGTATGAATATTCAACTCAAAGTTTTTTCCACCTCTACATCTGGATATAAAAGCTGGAAGTCCACCAGAGGCACAGATGTCTAAATACCTTAGAAAGCAAATGCTTCCGAAAAATATTAGGTATTACACTGTATTAATTTATAACAAAGGCTAAGATTCATCAGAAACTTCAACAATCCTTTCTCTTCAAAGTTATCTGAGACATGAGCTAAGAATGAAGCCATGGCAAGTGTGTGATTGGGCAGCTGCAGGAACATGCAAAAAGGCCAACCAAAAGAGTTCTTCTGTTGAACAGTACGCAGAGAGGGAAAACTTCTGGGACTTAACAGAGAGAACATGCAAAGATTGTCCCAGGATTGACAAGGATGACAGGGACTTGTTTGTGCCCCATGCAAACTTTGACAGCATGAGAAAGATTCAGATTCAGAATTACCAACTTTGGAATTCGAATTACTCTTGCAATAGTTACACTGGCATCTCTAATGACCAGGATCTCAATTTTATGTCACATCTATTATGTCACATCTAAAGATACGTCCAGAAGCACAGGTGCCCATGACACAATTTCCTTCTGCTGAATCATTAGCACACTTTCTGCCACCCCTAAAATGCCATTTTGCTTGTCTCCAATGCAACAAATGACCCAACTCACTGCAGGTTAACTGTGAAGCTGAGCAGGATCGCTACTCAAGGTTGCATGGTTACAGACTCTCCAAAGGTACTTCTAATCAAGTAGAGAACCAACAGTGATAAACTGTGAATTAAGTAAATAACCTGACAGCTCCCAAATGAAGCAGCATTATGTACCATTCTTAACCCTCTAGACTTCCAGATGGGAAGCTGCATATTTAATTCATATACCTTCTTCTGGAATCTATCCTAACATTCAACCACCTGGCTTGTCCATCTTGACTATTTAAAACAAGCCCTCCTTTGCAGTCAGACAGCTGAAACAGCACCTTTCTGTCATGTTAAAGGACTATTGTTCTGGAAGTATAAGAGCCATTAAGCAGGTTAAACCCACACTCACTTTGTTTCTTATAAGGAGAAACTTCACCAACAATTACAACTCCCAATTTGATTGATAGTTTTCTGCTTAAAAAGATAAGTAAAAGAGCTGGATTATATTTATAAGTTCTACATTTATGTGGTATCATTTTAATAGAAAATATATTTGTAGATTAATGATCTCAGGGCTGGTTCAGTCATGCTTTGAGGGAAACTATATGAAATGTGTGAAGATGAATTAACCCATTGTCTCTGACTCCAGTACTGGGCCACTGGATTCAACTAAACTCAGACTAAGCAATTTTATTGAGGCAATCAGCTTTTACGTCCATGCAGCAAATTATTTAACAACCTCAAAGGTTTCCTAGAATTAATATAAAACAATACTTAATAGGGACAAGATATAGGATCTTAAGTCCATATTTAGGCTGCTCAGTAAGTGCGGTCATTTTCAAAAACACTGAGTACTTAACTTCAAAGGGTGCTTGCTGGGTGCTCAGCACTTTTGCAAATCACACTACTTATTTAAGAGTATAACTTTTGGCTTCTTTTTCTGAAAATATTACAGATTCATTGGTGTTTGAAGCCAGAAGGGACAGCCATGTCATTTTGCAGAGCACACAAATTCACCCAGGGATTCTTGTACCTAACCTGAAAACTCTAGGTTGAACTAGTTATTTGTTAAACTAGAACATTAGCACATGCAACACCCAGTGGTCCCCCATCCAAAGTCTGATTTAGGCTTGTGACTATTTAGCTTCTAAGATCTGCTAAGAGTAAATACATTCAGTCTGATATGGCCCTCAGTCTTGTCACTTACTCTAGGCAAGGACACGTTGTACTTGCAAACCCTTTTACTATGCTCTACCTGGTCCCAGGAACAGTTCAAATCATTGCACATGTGTAAAGTCAACTTGTGACAATGGAGACTAGATCACAATGCCAACTATTAGGTTGTTAATTTAGACATTTTAATTTATGTGGTTTAATTTGTCATTAATCAAGCTGTAGCCTTATCAAATTATACTATAGTATTTGTAAGTTTGCCGTCTCACAAGTTTTCTCGGGATAAAGAATCCTTTTGCAGTTTGTATATAGGGTTATGCTTTGGCACAGCACCTCCTTCCATACCCCTGCCAGACACTGCAAAGGTTGAACAAAGAATATTTCATTCTCTACCATAAACAAAAAATATACAGACATAAAGGAGCAGTTGAGGAAAACAAGCTGCTAACCAAAGAGATCACTGTTTGATTATAGACACTCATCTAGAATAGACTGCCTGGTGGAGATGACTGCATTACAGACTTCCAAATGTAAAACAGCTTGTCGTAACATAAATATGTAACCCTAAATAGATTGCCAAAGAAGGAAACCACATCTTTTCTTTATTTTGGCATCATGTCTCATCAGGATGGCCTTCTCATGTCGAGTTCACACAGAGACACCTCAGAAACAACCTACAAACAGACACCAAGTTTATATTTCTTTTTCCTTTAAAAGAAAATAACGTAAAGAACAGTGTTGCTGTGGCCAGCAAGGCACCTCTCCAGCACGCAATTACAATTGAAAAGAGTTACAGCTGCAATCTAGCAGAAGAAATTGTCTTATCTGTTTCACGAATGTACCCTGGGGAGGATTCTTAAATGCTATTTTATATCCCCAGAGAAGTGTAACACAGAGACAATGATGAAAAAGGCATCTGTTTTAGATGTGTATAACTCTAACCACTAACATGGGCTGTGTGCTCTGTCTGGGGATAATATGACTTTTGCTCATTAACATTTAATCATATGCTGGTCCATCTTTTATTCACCGTTTACAAGTTTAAATGAGACCTCAGTATAGCCCATTATCAGCATTCAGTGAAGGTATTTTTAAATCAGTGTTGAACCAGGTCATGCAGTTCATTCAGTTTGTTTAAAAAAAAAAGAAAAGTCTTCAAGTTCATTTAATTTCTGCCAGCTGAATCATCCTGAGCTGAGTGAAGCATCATAGACTGTAATAAGGTAAGAAGGACTATCCCAGTGTTTTTCAAACTGGGGTCACCGCTTGTTCAGGGAAAGCCCCTGGCGGGCCGGGCCAGTTTGTTTACCTGCCGCGTCTGCAGGTTTGGCTGATTGCAGCTCCCACTGGCCGCGGTTCGCCGCTCCAGGCCAATGAGAGCTGCTGGAAGCGGCGTGGGCTGAGGGACGTACTGGTCGCTGCTTCCAGCGGCTCCCATTGGCCTGCTGCGGTGAACCATGGCCAGTGGGAGCCACGATCAGCCAGACCTGCGGAAGGAGCAGGTAAACAAACCGGCCCAGCCTGCCAAGGGCTTTCCCTACACAAGCGGCGACCCCAGTTTGAGAAACACTGGACTATCCCAATGGCAAACAAGACCTGGGATAGAACCAGTAAAAAGCAGTTTCAGCTGAAACTGGTTTGGAAAGTGTTCATTGAAATAATTTTCCTGTTTTTTTTTTAAACAACTCTAGTTTCAAACAACATACTTTTAAAAGCAAGTTTAAAAAATAATCTGAAGCGTTTCACTAAGGAGGGGAGAGAGATTTTCTGTCACAGCCAGGTCACAGGAGGCCTGTGGGTATGGGGTGAGCTGCTCGGTATCTGGGCCGAAAAGTCAATGATCAGTCCAGGGCCAGGCCAGGTCAAACCCACAGTGTCAGAGTGCATTACCAAATTAAGGGCATGCGATGAGAACTGGGGTCAGGCTGAGCCAGGCCAGCCTTTGGGGTCAGCAATAAGCCAAAGACAGTAAGCAAGATCAGGGTTGGGAGCTGGAGCAAGGTCAAGAGCCAAGAGTCTGTGATCCAGGTGAATCACAGTGAGGAACAGCGAGCAGGGTCTGAGGCAGAAGCACACTGGAGGTCTGTGTTGCTCAAACAACTACCAGAAATGGCTTGTTGGTTTATATGGGGGATGCAAGCCTATCAGGGAAGCAGAGGGCTGTTGCTCATGCCCCTTAGGGCAGGACTTCCTTCTGGGATTAGCCTCCCACTACGTATCACTGGCAACCCTTCAAAGGCCCCTGGAACCAGCACCTGCCTCAGACCCTGCAGGCCCCACTTCTAGGCCCAGAGGTTCTTGTGTTTTCTCATACTTAGCACCCCAATCTCCCATTGCTTGGTTCTCAAAATATTTCATTCTACAAGTTACCAAGAAGGACTCCACAGAATACCTGGACCACATGGTGAACTGCAAAATGGCCTATCACCCATCAGGTCATTCGGCTATCCCTGTAGCCAAACTGGCCCATGCCTACTCCCCCATGGACATAGTATAGGGAGGAAAATTATCATCGTCATGTATTATCTGTATTGTGCTAGCACCTAGGAGCCCCAGACATGAAACCCCAATGTGCTAGATTCTGTACAAACACAAAACAAAAAGATGGTCCCTAACCCAAGGAGTTTACAATCTCTCAGCCCCCTTTGTGCTAGAGCAGGTATTCAAACAATTACCCGTCCCTTGATTCAGTCTCCTATCAGGTCAGAATTGTTTCAAAGAGCCCACTAGAGACTGTTTCCAAATTAACATTCTCCACTCATTCGATTCATGTCACCTTGCAGTCCTGACTGGCAAAGTTTTGGAAACAGAGAGAAAAGCATGAGATAAATATTGTTTGAATTGTGAATCCACTCAGACCAGTGCTACAAAAAATATGGCTAGCAAGGCACAAGGCTTATGTCACAAAGCATTTGATAGTTACTAAGCCCTTGGTCTGACCAAGCAACAAAGCAGGCTGTCACTTTCAGGTCAGTCTGTCCATGTTCCTTGGCATGTCATTCAAAAACACCCAGCTGAATGCAGAGATGGGAGTCATTTGTTCTTCCAACAACTAACTCTTGTAACTAGAGAGTCTGGTTACACACACTTCTTTCAAACTCCAAGCTTGCCTGAGTCATGTTTCATCTGAGCCCTTAAGACACATGGAAGAAAGATAAAATCCTCATGAATTACCACCCCCCTCCAATGCCACATGAATAGTAAGTACTGTAGTCTTAATGAGTCTCAATCCACACCTCTGAGGATAAGCATAGACATGTTAGCTAGGCAATCCCATCCCAAGATAATCAGAGTTGCAGGTTCTCAGTGTATCTTCAAAGGGCAGAGTGGGTGCTCAGCACCTCTCAGGATTTGGGCCACGTACATTGTAAACACTGACTGAAAACATTAATACAAAGCTGGAAATCATCTCTCTAGACAGAACTGCCAGTTTCTATCACATTTTCCCAGGCACAAATGGAGAGGAAATAGTGTCCCAGATGGTAAAAAAATGAAATGGATAAAAAAATAATAAAAATATGGGAAAGGGAGTTAACTTTCAATATTTGCTATCCAAACACTATATACACCGAAGGCCCAGTTCTCTAGCTGCTCTGGCTGAGAAATGCCTATGGAATCAAGCCCCAGTACTGTAGGAATTTGAATATGGAGAGCACCCAAGCAGCACCTGCTTGTTTGCTTATCTTCCTTCTTCTCTACTCACAGCTAGCAGAACTGTCACCTTGTAACCACTATTAGGATGAAATGTAAAATGAATTTTCACTTCAGTCTTTCCCTGCAATTAAAGCAGTGGACTGGGACTTTGTCACAGACTTCCTGGGTGACCCTTAATTTCTCTATTCAGTTCCCATCTGTAAAATAAGGATAATATTGCTCCCTTTCTCCCACCCTTTGTCTATTTAGATTGTGCGCTTTTTGGGAAGGGACTATCTCTTACTATGTGTCTGTAGTACAATGGGACCCTTACTTCAGTTGAGGCATCTAGGTACTAATACAGTATAAATAACAATAATAATAAATAAGGTTCAGCCAGATGGACTTTTTCTGGGATTTTCCACTGTGACATGGATAACAAGAATATGGCAGGTCAGTGTATGCAAAAAACTTGAGATTTTCTAAAAAGGCTAAGAGGCATCATCCTGAAATTCAATTCTTATTGCATCTAAGAATATTGATACAAATCTCTGCATCATTAAAATATTGGTTACCACCATATGTAGTGCCCAATTCCAGAGAATATAATTAGGTACAGCATATAGGCAAACTGAAACTGTGGTGAGAATTAGTGATTTTGAAATACAGAAGAAACAAGAGAAAATATGTAGTACATCTCTGTAGGAATGTAAGTATCTTTAGACATCTGAGACTATAAGCCTACTTCCAATGTGGAGATTACCCT
The DNA here is from genome assembly GCF_016161935.1 of Mauremys reevesii. Lineage (NCBI taxonomy): Eukaryota > Metazoa > Chordata > Testudines > Geoemydidae > Mauremys > Mauremys reevesii. The sequence continues at coordinate 33,532,450 of NC_052638.1, forward strand.
GATAAGTACTTGCCAATTTTTGCTTTTGATCCTAGAAATATCCCGTCCAGAAATGCTTTGTCGTGAGCATGGGTTTCATAACCAAAACACTCTACACACTATAAGTATTTTGGACTAAATTTCAAGCCATTTTCAGTCTGATATCCTTATTTGTGCATGAAATTTTGTATATGAAATTATTGCATTTGCAGTAAAAATAGCCTATTGTTACATGCTTTCCATTTACATAGGGTCAAATTCTCTGCTAATAGAAATAAGTAGAGCGGCACTGATGTACAAGGACTTGTCCACACGGCAAGTTAGCGCGCGGCACACCAGGGTTGCATCTACAGAGCACAAGGTGACCATGCAGTAATGTCCCATGTGGAACTGCTACAATGCAGTGAAAGTCCCAGTGCACCATAGTATCATCCACTCGAGACATTACTGTGTTGCAAGGTGGTGTGCTGTAGATACACACAATGGCTTGCTATGCAGTAATTTGCTGTGTAGACAAGCACTAAGGAAATGCAACAATTTACAAAAGCAGAGAATTTGACCTATTCTCTTTATTTTATATGGAAGCCTTATAGGTTATGTTTACTCTGGAATAAAAGATCCACAACCTGGACATGGCTGGCTCAAGTCAGCTGACTCAGGCTTTCAGGGCTCGGGCTGTAGGGCTAAAAATTGCTCTGTAGACTTTCAGGCTCAGGCTGGAGCCTGGGCTTTGGGGCCCTCCCTCTCAGGGGGTCCCAGAGATCAGGTTCCAGCCTGAACCTAAACATCTGCAAAGAAATTTTTCTGGTGTCACAGCCTGAGCCCCACGAGCCCAAGTCAGTTGACTCAAGTCAGCCTTTGGTGTTTAACTGCAGTGCAGATATACCCATAGGGACACAACCTCATCAACTATAGGTCTCCAGTCAGATCACAGGCATTACCGCTAATGCAGTTGAAGGGAAATGCAGGTAAATGAAATATACCCACTTCTCATTTTAGGAATATGGAGTTTAGTTTTAGGTTTGTTTACCCGCTTTTTTTTTTAAACCACACACCATTGGACATTTCCTGCTCTTGGTGACTAATGTCTCTTACCAGATCTCTTATATCCTATGCTCTTTTTGGTATTCCCCCATTAAAGGAAGGTTCTAATATTATTATTTAATACTGTTCATCCCTTTGGCTAGAACAAAAAAGCTTCAAATTGAACTAGGTCAATTTCCTTCATCAGGATGATATTACAACACTCAATTTACCTTTTATTCCATTTTCAAATGTAGTTAACATACTTCACTGCAACACTGAAACCTCTCCTTATTCACCATTGCTGGTTGTTAGTAAATGACCAAGGACATTTTGTGTTACCAATTTCTTTCCACTAGTCTCTCTGGAGGATGTTAAATAGAAGCTATGAAAGTCACATTTTTAAATCAGCAGGTCCAGATAATTTGCATCCAAGAGTTTTAAAAAAGCTGGGGGGAGGAGCTCGCTGGACAGTTAATGATGATTTTCAATAAGCCTTGCAGCAGCAGGGAAGCTAAAGTTGTACCAATTTTTTTAAAGGGTGACCTCGGTAATTATAGACCTGTCAGCCTGACACTGATCCAAGGCAAGATAATGGAGTGGCTGATATAGGATTCAATTAATAAATTGGAGAATAGTGTTGATGTAATATACTTTGACTTCTGTTAAATATTTGGTGTGATACTGCACAACATTTTGATTAAAAAACTAGAATGACATACATTTAAATGGCACACATTATATGAAATAAAAACTGACTAATTGATAGGTCTAAAAATGTAATTGTAAATGGGGAAGTGTCATCAAGCCAGTGTGCTTCCAATAGGGTCCTCCAGGGATCAGTTCTTGGCCTTGTGCTGTTTAACATTTTTATCAGTGACATGGAGGAAAACGTAAAATCCCTGATAAAGTTTGCAGATGACACAAATTGTGGGAGTGGTAAATAATGAAGAGGACAGGTCACCAATAAAGAGCTATCTGGATTGATTGGTAAACTGGGTGCAAGCAAACAAACAATATGTGCTTTAATTCGGCTAAATGTATACATCTAGGAACAAAGAATGTAGGACATACTGGTACTTACAGAATGGGGGACTTTATCCTGGGAAGCAGAGACTCTGAAAAAATTTTTTGGTGTTGTGGTGGATAATTGGCTGAACTTGAGATCCCAATTTGATGCTGTGGCCAAAAGAACTAATGTGATCCTTGAACACGTAAACAGAGAAATTTAAAGGGAAGTTATTTTACCTCTGCATTCGCCACTGGCTCGACTGCTGCTGGAATACTGTTTCCAGTTCTGATGCCCAGAATTCAGGTAGGATGTTGATAAGTTGGAGAGAATTCAAAGAAGAGCCAACAGAATGATTAAAGAATTAGAAAACTTGCCTTATAATGACAGACTCAAGTAGCTCAATCTATTTAGTTTAACAAAGAGAAGGTTAAAGGGTGACTTGATTACAGTCTATAAGTATCTGCACAGGGAACAAATATTTAATAATAGTCTCTTCAGTCTAGTAGAGAAAAGTATAACATGGCTGGAAATTGAAGCTAAACAAATTCAAACTGGAAATAAGGTGTAAATTTTTGACAGCGCGGGTAATTAACCATTGGAACAGTTTACCAAGGGTCATGGTGGAATCTCCATCACTGACCATTTTAAAATCTAGATTAGATTTTTTTTTTAAAGATATGCTTTTGGAATTTTGGGGGGGTGAGTTCTGTGGCTTGTGTTATACAGGTAGCCAGTCTAGATGATTACAATGGTTCCTTCTAGCAGTGGAACCTATGACTATATAAAAAACACAACATTGGGCATTTCTGTAAGGGATATTATGTCAAATCAGATCGCAGCTATAATTTTTAAAAAGCTCTAGCTGCAATGTTTTAGATTGTATAAATTGCATTTGATTTCATTTATCATTCTGAATGGATTATAATTGAAATGAACATGTAAAGTAATTGCCCATGTTTGCCATGTGCCACCCCTCCTCCCGCCCCCAGAATCATTTGTAAACAAAACAAGGTATCTCAAAGGAGTTTTCCAGGAGAGAAAAAGTTAGATCATTTAAAATACAGGCTTTTTTGTCAGTTCCTACAATTTAGATGTATTCTCTGACAGCTCAGTCTTTAGCTGTAATGTCTTTAATTAGCAGGATAGTAAATGTCTGCAACTGTGTGTAGCTGAAACAAACTATTGTGTTTCTATAGTAAAAACTTCTTGGTACTAAAGAAATTTATTCAATTTCCACTGTTTTAGCTCTATTTTTATAAAAACTGTTCCATGCCCAGTATGTTATAGATATTCATGAAATCTACCTGCTTTTGATATTTCACAATATTACTGATTTGGTGTGTGTTTTCTATTCTATTTGAAGGTGTCAGCAAGCTTTATACATTTTATGATAAATGCCTTCTAAAACTGTGTGGTTTTCTATTTTGTTTTGCTTTTTTTCCCCTCACTGCCATAGACATTTATTGCCAAGTGCACAAAGGATAGTTAGGTTACCAGTTGATTGACAGTGTAATAAAATATCACAATCCGTCTTTCTTATCTCACACAAAGTAATGTAAGCTAGTTTTATTACAGCAAAATGAAATCTGTGACTCTTGACACAGCTGTGTGTTACTGTGGCGTGCAGACAGCATACCTTTGGGTCTATTGCCTTACTGCTCAGCACACACCAATGTGTTTTGAATTTGCCAGAAGAGAACTTATTTCTCTGCAATTGTTAATATGATTACAAGCACTTATTTACAGCATCAGAATGAAAAGGCATGCTAGAGAAAACTGACCACCAAAATCAAGAGCCTAATTACCAAGACATAAGACCCAACATTACAAACTGTCCTATCAAGAACAGATCTATGGAGAAACTTGTCAGTCTTCAGGAGAAGGATGTAATGGCTGAGAAGAAATGATAGTTAGGTACCCTCTTTCATCTAGATTTAGAGCGTGATACACAAGAGCACATCATACTGAGTATACAGGAAGTGAGCAGGTTCTGACAACAATAGGAAAAAAGCTAGCAGAGCCACAGGAAGCTATTCACCAGATGCTCTGTTTTCACTAGCAATCATCTCCTTATTCTTGATCCCACTGTTGTTCGTCTGTTAGGCACTATAATGAAGCCACCCTCAAATTCAAAATGCCAGTGCAGGGACCCAGAGCTCTACTGCAAACATAGGGCCATATATTTTACCCAGCACTAAGCCCAAACAAACAGGCTGGGCAGACAGGAAGAACAGAATCTTCCATCCTCATAAGGGTACCAGTGGGATGTTCCATAATCGTGTATGTGAGGAGTAATGGTCCAGGCAATTGTGGATAGGATAGGAGAGGAGTCAGTCCATGAGACATCCTATAAAAATGTGCTCCACATGATGAAAACATTTCATGAGACTTGGACAAGATGACCTAACAGGCCTTTCTGATTTGAAAAGGGATGGAAAAATAAGAAGAAATGTCTTGGTCATTCATGATGGATCAATGAAGGAAATAAATGAAACAAAAAAACAAGGAACCTTTACCCACTCCTCCCTTTCCAAATCTACCATAGAAGTACTATATGACAGCGTATGGTGCTGGTAGCTAATTGCATTGGGAAACTAACTTCAACTGCCTCAAAAGTAAAAAGCCATCAATCTCTGAGGAAATGCTTTTCAACCAACTCAGGAGTGTTTTGACCTGCACCTTAGCTGAGCCAAGTTTTTGCCCAAATTTACGCATTGGATAAAATATCAATTTGGGCAAAAACAATAAAGCAAGCAAAAAAATACTGTTTAAATAATCCAGTCCTTAAAATGGTTATTAAAAGGCCACAATTGAGCCTTTTGGTTATCTGCTAGGTACGTGTATGTCTACAAATGACTCATGCTTGATGTAATGCCACAGTTTAACACATCATTTTGATCACATCTGAACCTACACAGTCTCATGTTTGTGTAACACTTAATAAAAGAAACCTTGAGACAGAATGAGTACTAACGTGTACAGAACAGCTGTGGTGATCAATGGACATTGTGAAAAAAAATTGACTATATGACTCAAGAGACCCTGCTTGCCTTGCTCATTCAAACAGCACGTTCTCAGCCCCTGGAATTAATTTTCAAAAGCACTAACAGTACATAGCATTTTTGCAGTACTTTGCATTTTCAAAGTGCTGTAGAAAAACTAACTAAGCCAAACAATAACCCTAAAAGGTAGGCATTATTTTGATTGTATAGATGGGGAAACTAAGACTCAGTTATATGCACTCATGCAATCATTCCTTACTTACGTAAATGTTCTATTGAAGTCAATGGGATCACTCATGTAAAGTGACCATAAGTCCAAATTTTACCAGGACAGTCTTGTGTTTTCAGATAATGTCTTGACATTCCAGAAGTTTTTCAGGACCCCTGAAACGTCCCAGCTTTTCATTTAATTAGCCAAATTTCCCATTGGCTTCAATGCATGATTAGGGTACTACCTGGGACTTAAGAGATGCAGGTTCAGTTTCCTGCTCTGCCATAGACTTCCTGTATAACTGTTAGCAAATAACTTAAGACCTGATGCAAAGCTCATTGAGGTCAATGGGAGTCTTTCCTTTGACTTCAGTGGTTTGGGATTCTGCACTTAAGTCTCTCTGTGCCTCAGATCCCCATCTGTAAAATGAGGATAATAGTACTTCTCTCTCTCCTAAGGGTGGTGTGTGGATGAATACAATGAAAAAAATTAAGTTGCTCAGATACTATAGCAATGGGGGCCATATAAGATAGACAAGTATAACACCACCTTGCAGGATGGACTCAGCTCCTCATAATGGCACCTCCTAAATAAGTCATAGCATAGAAAACAAAGTAAATTAGGTAGATTTTGTATGTCTTTCAATGTTAGCAACAATCTGAGATGACATTAACAACACAGGGAAGGAACTTTTTTTAAATTGGTTTCTATTTGACAGTGTCCATATCAACTGCCCCAATAAATGCACAGACTCCGTCCTTCTGGCTTCATTATCACTGAGCAAAGAACTAATGTCGAACAGTGCAAGGTGGCAAATTAACACCTTTATGATGATACTTTGCACACTGCCTGAAAGTGCTGGAGTATGATTTTCTAAAGAGCAGGTGCAGTGATCCAGCACACCGGAAAATTAAGAGTGAAATTGAGTGGGAAATCCTCTCTACTGGGAGATGGAATTTTTAGGTGAGTTGTTGGGTAAAACAAGTAGCTGGACGTCCCCAGAGTATAAACAGGAAGAAATCTGATTTGTGTAAAACTGCTCCCACTATTGTTGATTTGCTGAGGGTCAATTATTGCTGAATTATTTTTTATGGTGAAAGGATTTTTTGTTTATCTTCTTGCCTGATTTGTTCAGTTTTGGCTAACCTGCCTAAGGTTGTTGGTTTTTTCTAACATGTTGTGTTTCCACATGACGATGGAGACCACTTAGTGGTACATTTATACTCCACAGCTGTATTTCTCTGGTATGTGGCATGACCCCTAGTGCGGTCACAAAATGTAATCAGAGGGTCACGAAGTGTTGAAAATTTTATTACAATATAAAGCAAAGAAAATCTCGCTTCTCCCAATCCCTGCACATCTTTACCCCTTAAGGTCAAGCTCCATCAAACCTCTTGAAATAAAACACACAAATTATCTAGACTTATCTTTGATATCATACTCTAACTTTTGTCGTAAATGTAAGAGGATCATGAAAATTTTTTACTTCAAATAAGGGGTCAACAACTTGAAGAGGCTAAGAAACTGCTGTACACTGAAAATCCATTCTATGGAGAAAGAGCAACATGCTTTCTTGTATGGTACAGTACTAAGCAGGAATCAGTTAATAACAGTTCACAGATGTTCAGCAGGGAATTTTTGTTTTAAAATAGTTTTCCAAGGGTTCCAAATGGAAACACACTCATTCTTTCATGATTCTGCTCTAGGATAGCAGAAACCTCACTAGATTCACTGATGTCATGAGAGTTACACCATTTGCAGACTATATCTAACAAGAACTCCTCCTGGGATTTTAGCATTGTCATATGTGAACAAAAGCTTTCGGCCTTGAAACCAAATGGCAAACCCCAGTCTAAACCTAATCTGGGCCTGGATCTAAACATCACTTCCTTGAAACATCTCTAATTTATTATCAGCTATAATAATAGGACCATTTGGGCTGAAACTGCTCTCATTTATGGAACTGTCCTCCTTCCATTGCAAGTGGAGGATGTTGCCTGAATATTGAGAAAGCAGAACTGGACTGTGGACTGATATAGTACATCCTAGTGACACACTTTTCATCCAGGAATGCTGCTACATCCATTGATGTTGATGCAAGGTAGCTTCTGACACCGATGGCAAGGAAAGGTAATGTCAGCCTGAGAGGCAGTCAAAGAATTGTCAGTTCAATAGCACAAAGAAACCTGTTGAACATGAATCCCTGTAGCACAGGAGCAGCACATCACAGGCTTGACTTTCCTGGCTCTGGCTGAGGCAGACTGAATCAGTTAAATTGATTGTCAAGCCACAGAATCAGTTAAATTGATTGTCAAGCTTGCAACACAATTAAACTCCAAAATCCTGAAGACTTTCCAGTTTGTTTTAAGGCTTTTTTTTATCCTCCATTGGATTAAGCATAATTTCTTAGTAGAGGAATTTATATTAATTATTATAGCTGGGTTAGAGACTGGGCTATATCATGAGAAATACAGTAAATTTCAACTGGGAATATAAATGTAGCTGTCTTGACGCTTGTACAGTTTTTGAGAAGTAAATCCAGACACACAGAGGAATGGGTCTGACGCTGCTATTGGCAGATCTCCAGCAGCTGGCTTCAGATTCTGTAATAGCTCATGCTCTGCAAACTGATTCAGCCAACAGTGCAGGAGTTGTCAGAATGGTCTTAGAGGGACATTTCATTACTTTAGAAATATCAAGCAATTATGTTTCAAATCTACTAATGGGCAAAAAACTCAATTAACTTTAGGTTAAGAGGGCTACCAGACTGTGAACTCTCTACTGCCACTGGTGAGAATTTACTCATGCATGCAGTCCCATTGACTCAACTGGGACTATTTCATAAGAGCTCACCATTGAGAAAAAGGGACCTTTTGTATGTACACCAAGGAATGTGACAATTAAAAAGACTTCCGGTCTGATGGACCAAATCAAATTCCTTGTATTCACATGTCCCCGAATTTTTAGTTGTTCAAAATCTGGACCTGGATCTGAATTTGAATTTAAAATGACCCTGTGCCCATTTATCTGCCTCTCTGACAAGGTGCTTCTTACAGAAGGCTGAAAAAAAGTTTCATCAGAATTTGCCAATGCACAAAATCAACACATTCCATGGAGACGATTTGATTTAGATGAGGTCCTGACAGAACTCTGCATGCCAGGTGGATTTCAAAACCTGCCTGGTTTCTTGCCAGCTTGACTGCCCAGCTCCTCAGCAGTCCACCTACCAAGCTGCTGGAGACCCTGAGCTTCTAGGCTCCCCCTGATGGACTGGCTCATAGCCAGGATTCCTGGGGCTTCCAAGGGACACTGCTTTGGGACAGCCCCAGAGCTGGGAGTACCGTTCTTTTTCATGGAGAATTTCAATTTTTTTGGTTTTCGTTCCAATTTGGAACACTGAATTTCTAAATATCTAAAGCCTCCAAAAAACAAAATTGTTCTTCCACCCAGGTCTAGTGCTTCCTTTTTCCAGATTAACTCAGCCAGGGTTCTAGAAGGAGATGCAGTAAGAGAAGACAGCAAGGAGGAATCTGAAGTCCAAAATTTAAGAAATCAAAGAGCAATTAATGTTAGTTTTAGAAAATGAGGAAGTGGCCAAGGTCACACAGTGAGTCAGTGGCAAAGGAAGGAATAGAACTCAAGAATACTAAACTTACCCCTCTCTTGCACTAACCATGAGACTACACAGTAATTTGATTATTTGAATTGAGTTATGGAGTAACAATATACTTCACTTTTTATTATTTTTCACCAAAATCAAACTCGGTATTAGTGTCTGATTGACAGAATTATTAATAGTATTTAGAAGCAGTGATAATTTGTAAGGCATGCAGAAAGAAGGTCTTTGCCAAACATTGTTTGTTGTTATGTTTTACTTTCCTATTGACTTTTGCTTATATTTGTCAAGCAGCTTTTATGCCCATCAACAGGTGAAAATGCATTATGCTGAGAATGGATTAGACATTTGAAATATAATAGGTTATTACTCATAGCTTTAAAGAATTTTATTAAGGTAGTTATATTAGGTTGTTTGAGAAAAAAAATCAGAGCTTTTTGTCAGGCAAGATGTAGACATCCATATAATGTAGGTTGAAAATTAACTATGGTGCCATTATAGTTAATAAAAAGAACCTATTATTCATAGATATTGATCAAATACACAGTGCATCTATTACAGCTCTATTAAGTAGGCTGTGACCACTGTAAATGCATTATTATCTGTTAAATATAGATCTTATTAAAAGGGTTTCCTACAGATAGTCCTAAGGGTAAATTTAATATGCCTTCAATTATTTTAGCTATGAAGCTGAAGATTTCACAGGGATTTTTGTTAGCAAAGCTTATTTAAAATTCTCCAGCACTTCAATACAGGTATTCATTTTAAAACCAAACAGCTGCTTCCAGTGTGCCTGCCTTTAAATTACTTTTATCCTCTTTCATTTAACTAGGAGACTTTCCATGGCTTTTCTTTATAAATATAGTGCACATCATCTCTCGTTCTAGAGCTATTTTTAAAGTGAGAGGGTAATCTTTTAAGCACTTTATCATCATATACTTTGAGAACATATTTCCAGCAGAATATTTACAGATGTTATAATGTCGTACTTGCCCTCCCCACCTTCTCACATAGGAGCAGTACTAAGAGTGTGTGAGAAAATAATCTAATTCATCGCCATAGCATCACTTTAAAAATGTGTGACAAATAGTGGTGAGAGATGATGCGTGTGTGGTGGTTGAGAGTGGGGCAAGGGGCAGAGATTTTCCTACACATATGAACATAAGCCATAGAGAGATCAATCTATACACAGATCAAAGAGAGAGAGAGTGACAGAAGGTTCTCCCTTCCTAAGACTAGTATTTGAGCAGTTTAGAGGAGTAGAAGAGAAGGCTGAACCCATTCAGATAGTGTATACTGGAATAGACCTCACCTATGCTGATGCTCACAAGTGAGCCTCTTCACCCATACAACACCCTACTGGTTTAAATAAGGCTTCCTCCATACAGCTGCTGGGGCCCCATTGACATGCATCACATCCTGCTCCGAAAACTTTGGCATCAGACATGCCTTATGGGATAGTTTGTTTCAATCCAGCCGTTACTTCCTAACCTCCCCCACACAGTGCCGGTGAAACAGATCATCATCCTATTTATGAACAAACAACTAATATTTTACCAATGTTCAGACTTGAGGTCTTGGTTGATCTTACTCCTACAGTGGTCTGATAAGTCCTAATTCCACCCCAAAGCTTTCCAAATACTGGTGGAAACGCTGTTGCACCTTGCTAAGATGGCTCCATTTATGCCTCTATTGAAGTGTGTTTTGTATAAGAATTAAGGCGGCAGCTAAAACTGACTTAGGGACCAATCTGGGATCTAGAGCTATTTTTATTTCAAACTGAGGGGAAAGGTGCCCCTGATTTTCAGTGAGGTGATTGGAAGAGGTACTTTGTTCAGGGCAAAGAGAGCTAGAGGGAAAGAAATGGCTGTGGGGACCTGTTCACTGTTTGCTCTAGATCCTGAGAAAGTTGTTGTAATTGGTACCCTGCCTTATGAAGATTAAAATCCTCCAGTTCATGATAGGTCAAGCTACTAACAGGACAAGAAATCCAAGGGTGTTTCTGAGCCTAAGACTACCTAGCAGCAAACTGATGTAGGAATCTAGTCCAGTGAGATAACCTCTTGGGTGAGAGTCAAGAGACCTGGCATCTAGTCTCAGTTCTTGGACATACTTGTTATGTGATCTTGGGCAAGTCACTTGGCCTGGCTAGCTCCCATGTCACAGATGGGGATAATACCTTTTCTCCAGCATTGACCATTAGGGCAGTCCAAAATAAAAGTATCCCAAATCCATATTCTTCAGTGTAAATCATTTGCATTTGCATAGATCCATAAAAACGAAATAAGTTACATCTTTAAAATTTGCTACTAACATTCCAAAAATAATCAACCTTCCGTTTCAACCAAATCACTTTTGAACTCCTCCCTTGAAGGAAACAACTACCCCGTCATACCAGCAGTCTCCGTATCTGTACAAGTGCATGCAGATGTGCTGGTCTTGTTAAATTACCTCAAGCCTAACCTGTTGTTATTCTATTACACACACACACAAAATACTTTAAACAAACATTAAGTTTGCAAAGTCAAGCACTTAAAGTTGGGAAGTGCCAGAATTACAGTTCTCTGCACAACCTTAACTTGGCCCAATTATTATACACTCTTCAATTATATGATCACACACTTTTTTTTTTGGACAGGTCTCAGAAAGGGCTGAACCATTTAAGCGGAAACTCTGGGTATATCTAAACTGCAATTAAACATCTGCGACTGGCCCATGTCAACTGATTCAGGCTCAGGCTACCAGGCTGTTTGTTTGTGGTGTACATGTTCAGGCTTGGGCTACAGCCTGGGCTCTGGGATCCTCTCCCTCACAAGCTCAAATTTTTAGTCCTGCAGCCCAAGCCCCATGAGCTTGGACCAGCCATGGCCGTGTCACAGGTCTTTTATTCCAGTGTAGACATAATCTCCAGAGCCTGAGCTCCAGACTGACCCCGGCCACCTACACTGCAATTAAACAGCATCATAGCCCAAGCCCCGTGAGCCTGAGTCAGCTGATACTGGCCAGTCACAGGTGTTTAATTGCAGTGTAGACATAAAAGGGCTAGCCCTTATTCAGTCACACAGGCAAGCAAGAGATCTGCTGCTCAGTCCTGCTCAAGTTGTGACTCCAGCTGTGGAGGCAGAGCAGGGGATAGTCTCAAAAACTCCCTGCTGCAACTGAGTGGGGAGGGGGATAGATAGGGATGTGGAAAAGGAGAAACCCCGGCTCCTCCATCCCACTCATGAGTCGGGCTGGCTGCCAGATGCACAGGACAGAGTAAGCTGCTTCACAACAAAAACAAAACGAAAAAATGGGGGTGGGGGGTGGATGAGGGAAGGAACTAACTTCTTCCCCAGAGCAGGGAAGGAATTGTGACCCTAGCCTGGAATAGCTACATGGAGCTCTTTACTCAGCACAGATTGTAAAGATATAACCTAGCTCTGATTGTAAAGGAAATCAGCTTTTCCTGCAAAAAATGACAAGTGTACACTTTTTTAGATTGCCATTAAGCCCAGCCCACTTGTTAGAATAGTGAGACTCAACAGTGTAGCTCTAACCTCATAGTTTGATCAAGTTAAACTTCTACCACAACAATCAATCACGTTTGTTAATTAAGATCTGATATTTTCACTTAACATCTCATATTAAGAGTTACCTAGAGCTGAAATTGAGGCCAGGAAATTTCTATCTTTTAATAAATATTAATATGAATTAATTCAGCTGAAATAGTCATTTTAAATGGTCCTATTTCTTAAAAATTCCCATTTTAATTTGCCATTATTAGCATTTTATTACTGACTTTTTCAGACATGATTGCACAATGAGTTGTCTGAGGGTTAATAGCTAAACCTCTGAAAGACAAAAGTATGTGCTGTGCAAATGAACTTCCATCACTGTAAATTAAAGTTTTGTAAAGAGAACAATCATTTATCTAGTATTTTAATTCCAGTCCTTTTAAAATCAAATTGCACAGCATGAAGTAAAATATATTTCCTACTGAAATATAAATAATAATCATAATAATAACAACACAATTTTGTGAATATCAGTAAAGGAAATAATAAACTAGTGTAGCGGTTTAATTTTGTAAGTGTATTATAGGCTGCACCAACCTTTCTCAGAGGATAAGAGAGCTCCCCTTCTCACTGCTTCCTGTTTCCATTCCCGTCACCCTTTCTCTCTATTTATCTGCCCGCTCTCCTACCATCACCCAGTTATACACAAAAACAAATGAAAATACAGTATGTAATAGAATGGATATAGATAGATAACTAGAAAACATGCACATAACCTAAGTAGTCACATACCCTGATGGCTGCAGTCTTGCAATCAGATCTGCTAGCATGGACTCCTGCACCAGTGAAGAGTTGGAAGGATAACCAGACGTCATTACTTGCTGCATTTACCTACCTACTTATATGGCGCTAGTCACCTTAGTACCTGAGCACTTAATGAATAAAATGGAGTATTTGTACAATCATATCATTTAATTTCTAACCTTTTGGAGTGTGCCATTTTGTCAGGGATTTCTGGTCATGGCAACATCCCAGAATGTATTCATAGATTCCGAGGACAGAAGGGGACATTATGATCATATAATCTGACCCCCTGTATAACACAGGCCACACAATTTCCCCAAAGTAATTCCAAAAGCAGATCTTTTAGAAAACATCCAATATTGATTTAAGAGTTGTCAGTGATGGAGAATCCACCACAACCCTTGGTAAGCTGTTCCAATGGTTAATTACTCTCACTGTTAAAAAATTTACACCTTATTTCCAGTCTGAATTTGTCTAGCTTCAACTTCAAACCACAGGATCATGTTATCCCTTTCTCTGCTAGATTAAAGAGCCCATTATTAAATATTTGTTCCCCTTTTAGGTACTTATAATTGTAATCAAGTCACCCCTTAACTTTCTCTTTGTTAAACTAAATAGATAAAGCTCCTTGAGTCTATCACTATAAAGACATTTTCTAATCCTTTAATTGGTCTCACAGCTCTTCTCTGACCCTTCCAATTTTCCAGCATCCTTCCTGACTTTCTTAACCTCATCGTGAATGTCTTCCTCAATAATTTGTTGGCAATGGCTCCTGAGGGACCTTTTTTTTTTGGTTTGTCTCCATTCATGAATATGCACTTTGAAGTTAGACACCAAATAGCTCCTTATCAGTAAAGCAGACAGTGATATGTTACCCAACAAAATGTGTCAAGACTTGACAGTTTGAGAAGTAGCCATGATCAAATGCTGTGGAGGAAATGCTGCATTGTAAAAATGACCCCATTATTACATTATGCCAAACAGAGATACACAGGATTCAGATACATAGATAGAGTGTCTCATTTTGTAGGATGTACACTGGTGCACACCCACCTACAAGACACAAGGATCAATGCCCTAGTGCCAAAATAACTGTTGCAGCTTCTTATGACTGCTGTGTCTTATTTGCCTCTAACTATTGCCTGATATTTTTCTGAGATTACTGCATACTAGCTACAGTGACCCCTGAGGTCTCTTCTCTGAAGTGGTTTCCTTACTGTATTCTAATTGGGCCTAATCCAAACCCCACTGAAGTCAAAGGAAAGATTCCCCTTGACTCTAGTGACCATTGGATAAGGGCCATTAAAACTGCACTCCAACATTATTTTTGGTCCCTATCCATATTGTTTCACCTTTTGTTTTATTAAGTCACCAGAGTTATTCATCCACCCATGAGTCTAATCTAAATCTTTCTCACAAGCCACTCCAAGCATCCTTGTTCTGCCAAAGAAACTTGCACAACATAGAAAATAAAATAGAACAGAGATTTAGTAAACTTTCAGCTCTGCAGTATTCATAAGAGCCAGCTGTTGAATTGTGTATCCTACTGATTCGGGGCCACACCTTCCCAGAGCAGTTGGGGAAAAAACATCAAACCCTGTCTAACAGGAAGTGCAGCTTCCCAAAGTGCTGACTCATGAGAGAGAAGCAGAAAGGAGAAGGTGAAGAATAAATATGCCAAAAAGAAGGGAAAGGAAAAGCTAACGAAAAAGAAAGTGGAGGCCTGGGAAAAAGAGGCTAGAGGTGGCGGACAGCAGAATTTGAGAGGGAAGGAGGTGGCTAATTGGACATGAAAGGAATAAAAGGCAACTATGTAATTAAAGGGACCAAAAGGAGAAATTACTCACTTAGGGTCTGATCCAAAGCCTGTTATAGTCAATGGACTGAGGCCCTTAGAATTCGGTCATTCTATTCACACTAAGTAGAACCCTTATTCTGTGAGCAGGCTATATAGGACTGGGCAGAGGCAACACGTGGAGGGGCATGTGGGGTCACGTGGCCCCTCTAGATTTGCTGCTTGGCTTGTACTGAGCATGCTCCTATGGACTGAGCATGCTCAGTAACATCTCTGAAGCTGCTGCCCTCACTCTGCCTCCCATCATTATCAGCAGGTATGGCTCATCTTTGGAAATGGGAGGCAGAAGCATGTCTTTGGCTTTTAATTCATAGATCCATTATCTGATGAGATAAAACATCAGTGTCAACCTAGCATAGACTCCAATCTCATCCACTAAAGCCAAGGAGAGTTTTGGCATTGACTTCAGTGGGTATAGGATCAAGCCCTTAGAGAGAACAAAATAAAAGATGAGATAGGTGAACGAAGGAAGAGAATTCACTGCTGGACACAAAGTAAAGCCAGAAATTCTCTTCCTTTGTCTTTTGTTTTCCCATAAATGTTTGCTGTGGATTTGTGGAAAACCCTCTTAGGTCAATAATTTCCAGTCTCTGTGGGACCAGAGGTGTGTTTGTGACCAAGCGGGGCATCCAGACAACTCCACAGGTATTTGCAGTTCTGTTCCAGTCACCTCATGCTGACTTCTAAACTCATCTGTTTCTAACATTAGTAGCAGCTGGGGAATCAATAGAGACAGCTGAAAGTTATTTACAGACGTTAGCAGGAAAAATAGGAAAACCGCAGAGCAGAATAGCATATACAACTTAACCAATAATAAAAAAAAGTGTTCTGCTGTAATTAAAACAGGAAATATTGTATGTAAACCTTCAGCTTCTCTTTGTGAGGAACAGGACTAATCTCTGCAATTACTGTCCAAATAGCCTGACAGCCCTGACAATACTATAAACTTCTGAATTACAAAAAATAAAATCAAACTATCTTGGCACCAGTTCAACCATCTACAATGGCTGAAGTTGCAGCACCTTCTCCATCTGTCATAATAATATATGGGGGCTGCTGGAAGCAGCAGCCAGTACGTCTCTCGGCCCGTGCCACTTCCAGCAGCCCCCATTGGTCTGGAGCAGCAAACCGTGGCCATTGGGAGCCGCGATCGGCTGAACCTGTGGACGCAGCAGGTAAACAAACCGGCCCGGCCCACCAGGGGCTTTCCCTCCACAAGCGGCGGAACAAGTTTGGGAACCACTGCTTTATCCACTTGTTATGCAAATCATCATTTAGGCCCTGATCCTGAATAAGTACTTAAACATGTGCATAATATTGGTCAGGTGAGTAGCAGTCTTATTACTCACTTCAGCAAAATTACACAAAAGCATAAGTGCTTTGCGGGATCAGGCCATAATAATATAATCTGACCTTATTTATATTCAAGGCAAACACAAATAGCATAACAAGAATTACACCACCTTACTTCTTACTATCGTCCATCCATGAATTCACACCTTTGAGCAATACACTTATCTAGTTTAGAAAATCTAAAACAAATTATATTTAGAGCTGTCAATTAATCGCAGCTAACTCACGCGATTAAATTTTTTAATCACAGTTAATTTTTTTTAGTTAATCATGATTAATCACACTGTTAAACAATAGAATACCATTTGAAATTTATTAAATATTTTTGGATGTTTTTCTACATTTTCAGAACAATGTAAAATTTTAGAGCCTATAAGTCCGCTCAGTCCTACTTCTTGTTCAGCCAATTGCTAAGACAAACCAGTCTGTTTACATTTACAGGAGATACTGATGATTCCTTTTTATCTACGATGTCACCTGAAAGTGAGAACAGGCATTCACATGGCACTTTTGTAGCCGGTGTTGCAAGGTATTTACATGCCAGATATGCTAAACATTCATATGTCCCTTCATGCTTCAGCCACCATTCCAGAGGACATGCTTCCATGTTGATGGTGCTAGTTAAAAAATAATGCATTAATTAAATTTGAGAGTAAACTCCTTGGGGGAGAATTGTACATCTCCTGCTCTGTTTTACCCACATTCTGCCATATTCCTATATAACAACAGGCCAGAAATCTATACCAGCTACCTCTTCATCAATATGGGCAATTGTAAGAACATTTTTGACCACAGGTGGCCCTAAAAAATAAGGACGTAAAGAAAAATGTGGGAGAAAGTTAGAAGTCAAACTTAACATTTCCATGGGCCCAGATTTTCAAGTTTGCATACTCACAATTAAGCATGAAAAAACAAGTGTGCATAATTTGTGTATGCAATTAGTGCAACTAACTACACAATTATAATGAAATGCATGTACAAATGACCTTTTAAATGTCTACCTGGCCTTTTGTACATACAATTACTTTTATTTCCATACACATTTTAGGTAACTGCATGCACAGTTTCTGCACACACATTTTTGCAAATGTAATTCTGAAAATGGGGCTGAGAGAGAACTGGATTTCATATAATCCACAGCCATCTCGTGCACTTAACCTCCCTCCCCAAACTGGAAGCAAGGACGCTACAGAGCCAGGAGAAAAATCTGGCCTTGCTTAGGCAGACAAAAACAGCTGCAAGGTGCAGTTTTACTGACTAGGATAGATAAAGTGAAAGGACAGATTCATGAGAAGGGAGCAGGGAATGTGGAAAACTGACCTTGATTCTAGTTGTCTGTGTTTTTAATTTTTTTGCTGAAGCTGCTTTGCTGATAAGGAGAATAATGAAGTGTTACTGGCTGTTGCTAGAGAAATTGTTAGCCTATTAGGGGCTCCTATGAGTTACGTGCTTTGTCCAGAGAAAATTTATAAAGAGTTTAGTTAGAAAGCGTGTTTTAGAGCAGTCCGAGGAAGCTTTACGTTGGGCAAGGAGCTGACACCTAAATTTCCCAGCAGCTGGATGGAAGGAGGGGCCCCAGAAGTCTGGTTGCTGATTACTCAAAACCATCTCAGACTTTGGGTAAATAAATGTTTGGGAGGCTCTGAACCTATTATTACAGTGTGTGTGTGTGCGCGCGCGCGCGCACACCCGCGTGCACTTGAGACCTAATAAAGTAGTTTTAGGTAAAAGCACTCGTTTGTACCAATCATTTATCAGACGGAGGAGCTGTGTCCCCTTTGATTTATTCATGACACCATCTGAACAAACAGTTAAGTTACCATTGCTTTGGGTTTTGAAAACCCTGTGTGACACCAGGACTGGCCTTGATCAGTGCTGTAACTATTGTCACAGCAGAATTTCATTCTCAACATTCAATTAGAGTCATAATTAATTCTGCAGGTCTAAATGTTTTACAGCTATAGCTTACTTATGCATCCAACATCTTCCTCAGATCTGAAATTAGATTTACAGCTCTTTAGTTTCCTCATTCTTCCCTTGCTCATTTTAATATCTATATAGCCACTAGAGTTAGTATTCTTAGCCCTCTGACATGAGGCCTGGTCTACACTACGCGTTTAAACCGGTTTTAGGAGCATTAAACCGATTTAACGCCACACCCGTCCACACTAAGAGGCCCTTTATATCGATATAAAGGGCTCTTTAAACCGGTTTCTGTACTCCTCCCCAACGAGAGGAATAGCGCTAATATTGGTATTACCATATCAGTTTAGGGTTAGTGTGGCTGCAAATCGACAGTATTGACCTACGGGCGGTATCCCACAGTGCACCACTGACCGCTCTGGACAGCAATCAGAACTCGGATGCAGGAAAAGCCCCGCGAACTTTTGAATATCATTTCCTGCTTGCCCAGCGTGGAGCTCTGATCTGCACGGGTGGCGATGTAGTCCCAAATCCAAAAAGAGCTCCAGCATGGACCGTACGGATGTGATCGCTGTATGGGCAGACAAATCTGTTCTATCAGAGCTCCGTTACAGATGATGAAATTCCAAAGCATTTTAAAAAAATCTCCAGACAGAGGGCACAGCAGGGACTCAGCACACTGCTGCGTGATAAGCGTAACGGAAAGCCAAAGAATCAAATGGACACTCATGGAGGGAGGAAGGGGGGACTGAGGACTCAAGCTATCCCACAGTTCCTGCAGTCTCCGAAAAGCATTTGCATTCTTGGCTGAGCTCCCAATACCTGTAGGGTCAAACACATTGTCCGCGGTGGTTCAGGGCATAGCTCGTCAATTTACCCCCCCCACACACACACACACACACCCCAGAAGGAAAAGGGAAAAAGATAGTCTCTTAACTCTTTTAAATGTCACCCTATGTCCACTGAATGCTGCTGGTAGACGTGATGCGGCACTGAACTGTAGCATCCTCGCCCTCCCTCCTTGGTGGCTGATGGTACAATATGACTGAAATCCATTGTCATCATCAGCCTTGTGGCAGATGGTATAGTACAGAAGGACTGGTATCCGTCCTCATCATCAGCCCATGAGTGCTACTACTTCCCAGTAGATGGTACAGAATGGCTGGTAACCGTCTTCATCATAGCAACAGGGGGCTGAGCTCCATCAGCCCCCGCCCTTCATATATAAAGAAAACATTCTGTTCTGCCTGGACTATCATAGCAGCGGGATGCTGGGCTCCTCTCCCCCACACTGCTTAATGTCCTGTCTGGACTATCATAGCAGCTGGAGGCTGCCTTCCACTCATTTTATCTCACTAACAAGTCACTGTTTCTTATTCCTGCATTCTTTATTACTTCATCACACAAATGGGAGGACACTGCAACGGTAGCCCAGGAAGGCTGTGGGAGGAGGGAGGCAACAGGTGGGGTTGTTGCAGGGGCACCCCCTGTGAATGGCATGCAGCTCATCATTTCTGCGGGATCTGACACAGAGCGGCTGTGCTCTCTGTTTCTCTGATACACTGGTTCTCTAGTACACTTGCCCCATATTCTAGGCAGGACTGATTCTATTTTTAGATACCATAAAGGAGGGATTGACTCAGGGAGTCATTCCCATTTTTGTCTTTTGCGCCCCCGGCTGATCTCAGCCAGGGGCACCTATGACAGCAGCAGATGGTACAGCACAGAAGGACTGGTAACTGTCATCTCATTGCCAATTTACAATGGCATGGTAGATGGTACAGAACGGCTGATAACCATCTCTGCTATCATGAAAAAGCAAATGAATGCTGCTGTGTAGCGCTGCTGAATCGCCTCTGTCAGCGTCATCTAGTACACATACGGTGACAGTGACAAAAGGCAAAACAGGCTCCGTGGTTGCCATGCTAATGGCGTCTGCCAGGGCAATCCAGGGAAAAAGGGCGCAAAATGATTCTCTGCCGTTGCTTTCCCAGAGGAAGGAGTGACTGACGACATTTACCCAGAATGACCTGCGACAATAATTTTTGCCCCATCAGGCACTGGGATCTCAACCCAGAATTCCAAGGGGCGGGAGAGACTGTGGGAACTATGGGATAGCTACGGAATAGCTACCCACAGTGCAACGCTCCAGAAATCGATGCTAGCCTCAGACCGTGGATGCACACCGCCGAATTAATGTGCTTAGTGTGGCTGCATGCACTCGATTTTATACAATCTGTTTTACTAAACCGGTTTATGTAAAATCGGAATAATCCCGTAGTGTAGACGTACCCTGAAGTATCTCACCCAGAGTAAGGTTCTGTGCCAGTTTTCTTCTCTGAAAGGCTAACTTAGTGCTATCATTTGCTATCCCTTGTTTTAATTTTTCTCAGATAAATGGTCAGTTTGTCTCAAACAATACACTTATTTCTAAGATTATCAGACACATTCAGATTTCCATTAGCATACTTTTCCTAACATTAAAAGTGGCATTTTAGAGTGCACAACCTAGTCCATTGAGAAATGTATAATATTTGCAGACCCTGTTTTTATATATTTGTACCATGATGTTTTTTTTGAGAGACTCAAAGTATATCTACAAACCAATCTACCTGAATTAATGTCAGTGGTTTAGGATTGTTTATGCACACACACAAAAAGGTAACAAAATATAAAACCTTTTAAGTGGCATGGGGTTAAGTAACAAGACCACTTGAAAACAGCAATAAACCCTGAAAGCTTTCCAGAAATCACTAATGCTGCCCCACACAGTTGGTCACAAGTGCAATAATAAACAAAATAGGAAAGACTAGAAGAGATGTGTATTACTGTACATTATACAAATACCCACATATGCAGGAAGATTATTTACTGCAAAGCTAAAATTATCAATTGAATGAGCCTTACATTTATTTTTTAATATCTGGTATACATCTCTAAAGTAGCCTCATAGAAAAGGTGTTAAAAGAGGCATGAGATCTTTAGGCACAGGATAGTGGTCCAGTGGATAGGAAAAAGACTGGGAGCTGGATAACTTGGGCTCCATTTCCAGTTCTGCCACTAGTCTTTTGCATGAATATGCACAAATCACTTCACCTTGATCACTATGCATTTGAACAATTCTAGCACAAGGCTGGGGCCTCTAGGCATTACTATTATAATAAAGATAGGTCATTGATACTAGAAGTCACGAAGTACCCCAACTAAAAAGAGAGAGGGTCTTATGCTACGCAGCCTATTTTTTAAAAAAGAGTATCTACATCTGATGCATTCTTCTATTCCCTTCTACTTGTATTTACATTTGTTTCCTCTATGTATGGAATACCCTCTCAATCCAAGTTCAGTGAACAACCACCATCTTTGAATTCAAATCCAACTGGAAAAACAACTCATCCAGGATACTCATAAAAATTATGGTTTTTATTTTAGAGCGGGAGAGAAGACAAAACAAACCTTTTTGTTGTCCTGAATACATCTCAACTTCAATGGAGTTATGCCAATTTACACCAGCTGAGGATCTGTCCCTCTGTGTCCATAGAATACATCATGTGCTATTCAGGACAGGGACTGAGCTTTTTAGTTTTCCCTATCCAGCCTATATGAATTTATATTTGCTGTTCATATGGTTAAAAAAAGGAAAGCCATTTGACTATATTCCAAATCCCTAGGCAAACTATAATTTATATTTCTAACTTCAAAGCAACAATACCATCCTAGGTATGCATCACCTATAAAATCATAGAACATTCACCACAATCTGGAGTTTCATATCCAGATTGATGTCAAATTCACCCTCTCAGCTCAGAAGCACATTTGGTTAAGAGAGAAAACAAGCAATGATTTTAAACAACTCATTTAAATCTCATCCAACATGGGCTATTGTATTCTAATGCTCATTTAGCTAAAAGCAGGCGTTTCATTCTAGTTTCATTTAACTCAGCCTCAGTTTTATGTGTGGAAGGCTGCAGCTATTTGATTCTGTAATGCCAGAGTTCCTAGAGTACATTTGTATAATCAATCAATCTAGCCAGACATTTACGTGATGAGGAAACAACAGTAAAGGGTGGGACTGGTGCGTGGGTAGCAAACAGAGCTGAAGAGCTGCCATGAATGTACACTGAAAATAGGAAAAAGGATTGGATACACCTCAACCATGAGGCCATCTTCATGTAGAAATTATAAGGCAAATTTAAGCAGGGTTAGCAGAAAGAAAGGAACATGGCAGTGGCATCTGAGGCTGAAGAAAACAAATGGATGGATTTAGATGGGCTGATTCAGTCACTGAACTGATGGAAATAGGAAACAAAACAGGGTCTGAGAAGGAGCACGGAAACCTGCTGGGAATCAGGTTTGGTGATAAATCAATTATAGGGACTAGAGACAGAAACATATAGGAAGGTTCTAAGGTGACAAGTGTGACTGGGGACAGGGATACAGGATAAGTGATTTTATTTTATATAGGTACAATATGTAAATAGTATCAATGAAAATATTGAGTGTCTGAAAGAAACACAACAGCTTTATTTCCAGCCTCCACTTCTGCTTATGCACACACCTGTATTCATGGGCCTTCTTGACACCTGCTCATCAATAGAAAGAGTCTAATGGTGCCTACAGGTGACAGAATCTGCATGCACAAAACCCCACTGAGACTAACGCATTGAGGAGAAGCCGTTGCTGCCTGTTTTGTGGGTAGGAAGATTCAGTCTCTAGAGCTGTTAATCTAGCACCGTCATGAACACTACGTTCATACTTTTTTTTAAAGACATTCATAATTCTATAGCACTCAGATTGACTTATGTTCATCATTAGTGGTATCACTTTAAAGACACTTGCTGCTTTATGTGACTGAGATGTGAGATGTGCAATAGCTATTTCACACTTTATTCAGATCAAGTATGATGCCAAGATTTTCAGATGCTTAAGGTTACATCAACAATTTTTTCACTGAATTATCTTAATTAGATGAAGCTGTTCTAGGTGTGGCCCCCAAATCACTTGTTACAGCCAAAGTGGGAAACAGAGATTCTATGCTTACTACTCTTTGGCAAGGTTTATATAGCTGAGATAGTAACTCCCTACGTCAGTAAAAAGGAGGATGGGAAGCTGCAAGGAATAATTTAGAAAAATTCAAGACTGGAATATGTGTAAAGATCAACCTCAAATAAATGAGACTGTTCATCAGGGCTAGGACTGGGGATATAGAGGAAACCCTCTGAAACTTTGGCTGGTTTTAGAACTCAGATTTAGAATCTAAAATAAAATAAGCGCTAGTATAAAGATATCGCACAGTATACTGGCCAACCTCACACTGGATTAAGAAGAAAGGATTCCCCAGCCCAAATTATCTTCAGTTTTTGCCTTAGGGTGATCCCACTCTTTTAGGAGATGGAAAAGAGAAATGGACTTGAGGGATGCTACAAAAAGATGGAGAGGGAAGAAATGTTTACCAAGCTACTATCCAGCTGTTCTGGGGGAAGATCACAGCCATCAGGACACACCTGAAGATACCGGAGAAGAATTTGGGTGTGACAAGCTACCAGCTGAAAAAGTCAATGAGAAAGAAAAGTCCTTGGGCATCTTCCATAAAAAGGGGAAATTAAATAGGGAGAATTGAACTGGGATGATCTAAAAGTTCCCTGAAAAGTTCAGATCACATAATAGAGCTGGTGTGTGTGTATATATTTCCCATGAAAAAGATCAATTTTAATTTTTTCAACAAAATAAAAAATAATCATTGAAAATTTGCATAGAAATGAACATTTTCTCATAAAAATTGCCATTTTGCCAAAAAAGACTTTTTTTGTCTGAATTTAAAAAAAAAACAACAACATTAGACAAGTTATGTCATGTAGGTAACTTCTAGAGCAGTGCCTGAGTTCCCTTGCAGATTCCCTCAATCCAGCCATCATCATGGTTTAAGCCCATGAAACAATTAAGCTCCTCTGGAGCAAAAAAGGAAAAAAATAGAGAAATCCTCTCTTTTCAAATGAAAAACGTATTTTAACCCTTACCTATATACTAAAACAACCATGATTGAAACTCCTCACAAATACTTAATTTCTTCAAGTAGAAATAAAATGACACTTCTAATTAGAAAACTAAATTAAAATAATCAAACATGAAAACATATTATTCTAATTTTTTATACAGGAAACTCTGTGTCACCTGTATATTACTGTATTCAGCTATTAGAAATACCATAATTTCTCCAAGCCAGTAATATCAAAAAGAAAATCACCTCACAAAATCTACCATAAAGATTCTTAAGTGATTTATTTAATCTGTAATCCTCAGGGAAATAAAGGTGAGTTGTCAGTTTCATTCCAAATGCACACAAGAAAACTCTTTCAACCTGAATTTCTCAAACTGCAAGATCAAGGGGTAGTTTGCAAACCAGGGTGTGTTGCAGTGGTCAGGTATTCCACCAATACTGCAGCATCCACAGACTACTTCCTCTTCCAGTTCCAAAAGAGGCTCCTAAATAATACAAACTCTTTGTATAAACAGTCATGCAATTGTGCCTGCATAGTTCAGAACACTCCAAAAGAGGATTCCAGACACACAAACCCATAAATGAAGTGAAATTTGCTAAATCCATCAATTACAACTAAATCAAGCAATTTTACAGTGGCAGGTGCATTAAGTGGGTATGGGCACTACATTGAACCGTAGCCCTGAACTACCAACCCAGACAAACTCATAAACCAACTCTCCTTTACCATATGCAGCTGGCTTGTGCTAAGAAAAGCAAAATTGTTTCAGTTAATGTTCAGTTAATGAAAGCTTGTCTCTTTCACCAACAGAAGTTGGTCCAATAAAAGATATTCTCTCTCCCACCTTATTTCTCTCATATCTTGGAACCAACACAGCTACAACCACTCAGATAATGTTCTTATTCTAAATTCTGATTCTTCCACCCTTATTCATGCTGAGTAATACAGTACCTAATCATCTGAGTAATGCCACTGAAATCATAACATTTGGGATGGGCTCATGGAGTGACTCATCCCAAGGAAGAGAGAACAAGGCCCTGAAGTTACCATCCTGCATTTTTGACTGAATGATAAACTAGAGCCAGGCAAATAATCCAAAACAAATCCCTACAAATATGCCACTGAATTTTTAAACAAGTCTGCTTTGACTGTGTTTGCAGCCTTCTGTGATTACTTTCCATGAATATTTTATCAGATGAAGAATGTTCACTGGAACATTGAGTTTTAAAGGAATGTTGCAGAACAGCTGAGGAAACCATATTGAGAAACTATAATTTCAAGTATCCACAATTAAAAACTTGACTGTAAAAGTTGCTCTCTTCCAATCAGAGAAACATACCATGTGACCTACAAGTCCAATTAATACAACTTGAGTTCTGAGTGCTGAATACTAATAGCAAACTACTGATGAACAAGCAATAGACTAAGAATATGAGAAGTTTTACATTTTCTGACACTCAAGTGTTTAAAATTGCAACTTTAATAGCAAGTTATTTTATTATTTAGATTCATTTTCCTTGTTTGATTTTTTCAAGAAAAAAATTAAAAGGAAATTAAAACACTATTCTCTACTGATTTCACTGTAGAACAAAAGTAGCCCAGGAATAATTTATGCAACTAAAGCCTCATCCAACTCCTGTTAAAGCCAATGGTAGTTATTCCACAGACTTCAACAGGTGTTGGTTCTAGTCTATATAGAACTTCTCAGTGAAATGAAAGAAAGGCAACTATACAACTAACATCAATAGCATGTGTTTATGGGACCATAAATACCACTTATGGGACTACAGGATAACGTAAATGGTATGCTAACTCCACCAGCCCGGAGCTTTCCCCACAATGTTTCCCCACCGGCCCTACTTAGCTACAACAGTTAATTCTATGAAATGCAGGCCTGGTCTACACTACGCGTTTATACTGAATTTAGCAGTGTTAAACCAATTTAACCCTGCACCCGTCCACACAACGAAGCCCTTTATATCAATATAAAGGGCTCTTAAAACCGATTTCTGTACTCCTCCCCGACGAGGGGAGTAGCGCTGAAATTGGTATTGCCATGTCGGATTAGGGTTAGTGTGGCCGCAATTCGACGGTATTGGCCTCCGGGTGGTATCCCACAGTGCACCATTGTGACCGCTCTGGAAAGCCGTCTGAACTCAGATGCACTGGCCAGGTAGAC
This sequence comes from Mauremys reevesii, assembly GCF_016161935.1. Taxonomy (NCBI): domain Eukaryota; kingdom Metazoa; phylum Chordata; order Testudines; family Geoemydidae; genus Mauremys; species Mauremys reevesii. Next base: position 33,558,900 of record NC_052638.1, read on the forward strand.
AGGAAAAGCCCGGCAAACTTTTGAATTTCATTTCCTGTTTGGCCAGCGTGGAGAGCTCACCAGCATAGGTGACCACGCAGAGCTCATCAGCACAGGTAACAATGCAGTCACCTGAGAATCGAAAAAGAGCTCCAGCATGGACTGCACGGGAGGTACTGGATCTGATCGCTGTATGAGGAGAGGATTCCGTGCTAACAGAACTCCGTTCCAAAAGACTAAATGAAAAAACATTTGAAAAAATTTCCAAGGCCATGATGCAGAGAGGCCACACCAGGGACTCAGTACAGTGCCGTGTGAAAGTTAAGGAGCTCAGACAACCCTACCAGAAAACCAAAGAAGCAAACGGAAGGTCCGGGGCAGGACCGAAAACATGCTGCTTCTACGCTGAGCTGCATGCAATTCTAGGGGGGTCCGCCACCACTACCCCACCCCTGTCCGTGGATTCCGAGGTGGGGGTGGTAATCTCAGCCATGCCTGAGGATTCTATCCCAGACAATGAAGCCATGGAAGGGACCTCTGGTGAGTGTACCTTTGTAAATATAAAACATGGTTTAAAAGCAAGCATTTTTTAATGATTAATTTGCCCTGAGGACTTGGAATGCATTCGCGGCCAGTAAAGTTACTGGAAAAGTCTGTTAACATGTCTGCGGATGGAGTGGAAATCCTCCAGGGACATCTCCATGAACCTCTCCTGGAGGTACTCCAAAAGCCTTTGCCGAAGGTTTCTGGGCAGGGCAGCCTTATTCCGTCCTCCATGGTAGGACACTTGACCACGCCATGCATGTAGCAAGTAATCTGGTATCATTGCCTGACAAAGCCTAGCTGCGTATGGTCCCGGTGTTTTGCTGGCATTCAAGCAGCATCCGTTCTTTATCTTGCTGTGTTATCCTCAGGAGAGTGATATCGTTCATGGTAACCTGGTTGAAATTCAGGAATTTAATTAAGGGGACAGAGATGATTGGGCTGTTTGCCTGTGGCTTAAAAGAAATCCTTCCCTACATTTAGCCAAGCAGGGGGAGGGGGAGGGGGTGATTGGTGCTGAGCTTTTTCGCGTTTGGCTAGCTGGGATCTTCCCTGCTACCAGCCACGCGGTGGGGGGGAAGGTGGCTAGCAGCGATCTTCCATGATACCAGCCACGCGGTGGGGGGAGGGGTAAAGCGATCATCCCAGAGAATTGGATGGGGGTGGTTCTGGTGCTGCACGTTAACAGGAAAGAAGCAGCACTCAATGGGCTTTACTTGCTATTTGGGAAAGGAGGGCACTGGATATATGAAGGCTGCAGAAGCTGAAAGACAATGGCTTACCATGGCCGCATGCAAGCCGAATTCTGATGCCCGGACCTGCGTCTGTGATCTCTAACACCAAAGCCACAGGCACTCAATATTAAGATGCAAAATGCGACCTTGTAGTGAGATCACATGTGCTATGTAAGGTGAATAGTGTTGTTCATCGTGAAAGAGTATAACCATTGTTCTGTAAAATGTATCTTTTTAAATACTTCTCCCCCTTTTTCCCCTCCCTCCGGCAGCTGCAAATTTTTTAAGTCTCCCTCCTCCATCCCGAAGGCTATCTCAGATAAGGAGGCGGGAAAAAAAAAGACGCAAGATGAAATGTTCTCAGAAATCATGGAAGTGACCCGCAATGAAAGAGCTCATCTGAATGAGTGGAAGGACGTGGTATTCAAGTACAGGAAAGATGCCAGTGACCGTGAGGACAGGAGGGACCAACGTGAGGATAGGAGGGACCAACGTGAGGAGAGGAGGGACGCTCGAGATGAGAGGTGGCGGCAGGAAGATCTGAGGTGTCAGGATGCAACTCTGGGGCTGCTGCGTGATCAAACGGACATGCTCCGGCGTCTGGTGGAGCTTCAGGAATGGCAGCAGGATCACAGAGTGCCGCTGCAGCCCCTGTATAACCGCCCTCCCCCCTCACCATGTTCCTTAGCCTCCTCACTTACCAGATGACTAATAACGCGTGGGGGGAGGCTCCGTGCACCCACCCATTCCACCCCAGTGGACAGCCCAACCAAAAGGCTGTCATTATTTTGAAAATTTTTTAGTGGCCTTTCCCTTCCCTCCTATTCTCCTCCCAAACCCCACCCGGGCTACCTTGTCAGTTCTTGCCCTCTTTTTATAATTAATTAATAAAGAATACATGATTTTTAAATGAGAGTGATTTTATTTCCTTAGGAAGCAAGCGGTAATCGAAGGGGGAGGGTGGGTGGCTTACAGGGAATGAGTCAATCAAGGGAGAGGAGGGGTTTCATCAAGGAGAAGCAAACACAACAGTCACACCATACCCTGGCCCGTGATGAAACTGGTTTTCAAAGCTTCTCTGATGCACACTGCTTCCTGGTGTGCTCTTCTAATCGCCCTGGTGTCTGGCTGTGCGTAATCAGCAGCCAGGTGATTTGCCTCAGCCTCCCACCCCACCATAAAGGTCTCCCCCTTACTCTCACAGAGACTGTGGCCAGGGGCGGCTTTAGGCACCAGCAAAACAAGCTGGTGCCTAGGGCGGCCAAATCTAGGGGGCGGCAGGCTGCGCCGGCGGACCTGCCGCAGTCATGCCTGCGGGGTCCCGGCGGGGGGGACCGCGGCGACTGTGGCACACACAGCAAGCAGCAATAACAATGGGGACATTGGTTTGGCTGAGGTCTGAGCGAGTCAGTAATGTGCGCCAGCGCGCCTTTAAACAGCCAAATGCACATTCTACCACCATTCTGCACTTGCTCAGCCTGTAGTTGAACAGCTCCTGACCACTGTCCAGGCTGCCTGTGTATGGTTTCATGAGCCATGGCATCAAGGGGTAGGCTGGGTCCCCCAGGATAACAACAGGCATTTCAACATCCCCAACTGTTAATTTCTGGTCTGGGAAGTAATTCCCTTGCTGCAGCCATTTAAACAGAGTAGTGTTCCTGAAGACGCGAGCGTCATGAACCCTTCCCAGCCATCCCACCTGGATGTTGGTGAAACGTCCCTTGTGATCCACCAGTGCTTGCAGCACCATGGAAAAGTACCCCTTTCGGTTTATGTACTGGGTGCCCTGGTGCTCCGGTGCCAAGATAGGGATATGGGTTCCATCTATTGCCCCACCACAGTTAGGAAATCCCATTGCAGCAAAGCTATCCACTATGACTTGCACATTTCCCAGAGTCACAACCTTTCGTAGCAGCAGCTTAATGATTGCTTTGGCTACTTGCATCACAGCAGCCCCCACAGTAGATTTGCCCACTCCAAATTGATTCCCGACTGACCGGTAGCTGTCTGGCATTGCAAGCTTCCAGAGGGCTATCGCCACTCGCTTCTCAACTGTGAAGGCTGCTCTCATCTTGGTATTCTGGCATTTCAGGGCTGGGGAAAGCAAGTCACAAAGTTCCATGAAAGTGCCCTTACGCATGCGAAAGTTTCGCAGCCACTGGGAATCGTCCCACACCTGCAACACTATGCGGTCCCACCAGTCTGTGCTTATTTCCTGGCCCCAAAATCGGCGTTCAATGGCTAGAACCTGCCCCATTACCAGCATGATCTCCAAAGCGCAGGGGCCCGCGGTTTGAGAGAATTCTGTGTCCATGTCCTCATCACTCTCGTCGCCGCGCTGCCGTAGCCGCCTCCTCCTCGACTGGTTTTGCAGGTCCTGGTTCAGCATTGACTGCACAAGAATGCGCAAGGTGTTTACAACGTCCATGATTGCTGTCTTGAGCTGAGCAGGGTCCATGCTTGCCATGCTATGGCATCTGCACAGTTCACCCAGGGAAAAAGGCGCGAAACGGTTGTCTGCTACTTGCACGGAGGGAGGGGTGAGGCTGTACCCAGAACCACCTGTGACAATGTTTTTTGCCCCATCAGGCACTGGGATCTCAACCCAGAATTCCAATGGGCGGGGGAGACTGCGGGAACTATGGGATAGCTATGGGATAGCTACCCACAGTGCAACGCTCCGGAAATTGACACTAGCCTCGGTACATGGACGCACACCGCTGAATTAATGTGCTTAGTGTGGCTGCGTGCACTCGACTTTATACAATCTGTTTTTAAAAAACGGTTTCTGTAAAATCAGAATAATCCCATAATGTAGACATACCTGCAGTTATTTTTCCAGTTTTGAGTTTTGTAAATCTTTTTACAATACAAAAGTGTTGTTTTTCAACTTCACATATCCCTCAAAATGTGTGAGCAGATTTTGCTCAGAGTTTCCAAAACAATTTATTTTGGGGCTGTTACACAAGCTAGGAAATTTTCAGCTGAAGAGAATTTTTTTTTAAACTGTGACAAGTATGTGAAAACAGGGAGTTATCACAAAAGTGATATCAACGTAGCCTTGATGACAGCTTTCACTAACAAACAGAGATAATGTGCAGAGAATGGAGATATTTCCATGGGTTGTATGTCTGGTCCAAAACCACTCATAATATTTTGCTGGTGCGAGTTATTAAAAGCTTGAAAGTGCTCTGGTTTGATAGCATTAAGTCATACCAAAAAAAATTGTAAGTCGCTGTATCAGCAATGCTGCAATTTCTTTCACATGGTCTTTCACTTAACAATTTCAGCAGTAACCTCCATAATTCACTTAGTAGTAATCTCAGTAACCTAGTTCAAATGTTTACCTGACATTCAGCCAATCAAAATTTTCCATTCACAAGATTACACAAGTCCTCTTAATTTTCCCATTTACTATCCCCTAAAGGGACAGTCTCCCTTTCCTCCAAAATTTAAATAGGAGGAAAACTTGAACAATTATTCAGTGATTTATTTCAATGAGTGGGAATGGAGGTAGAGAGTGGAAATACACAGAAATTCCTTTTCTCCTTATTTTGTTCTATCCTCTGGCTTTACATAATCAATAATTTCCCAACTAAAAAATGTGGGTGAAATCCCAGCTCCACTGAAGTAAGTGGGAGTTTTGCCATTGATCTCAGTAGCTTCAGGATTTCATCCTATATTGGAACCATTAGCAGTTACGTTAAAGCAGTGTGAAGATTTCTCTAAAGTACACTGGAGCGGGAAGGGCAGCCCAGCACACAGCCAGCTCAGGATGAAGGAAAAACACAAAGCTTTATACCACTTTTGTACCCACCCCAACTTGCACTGTGTGCTCCTTGGATCTGGGTCATTATGTGCTACTGTTTAACTTGAGCATCAGCTTTGAGCTGTTTTAGCATTTGAACAAGTAATAGTAGTTGGGAAGGGTCATTCCTGTCCATGCTGACCTGTCTAGTGAAGAAATAAAACAAGTGTACTAATCAGGTATAATTGCAGAGAAGGGAATTGACCATTCTAGAGATTACTAGTGTAGACCTCCCATGAGAAATTTTTTGACTATTGTTGGAAATGAGAAGGCCAAACATAACTCCAAAAAAGAAGACAGAGGTAAAAACAAACAAACACTAAACTAGGGTCTAACACCCTGAAAGAGAAAATTCAAGTTAGACTTCAAGCAGGAATTCCTAACCCTGAGTGCAGTTTAAGCCTTAACCTTTAGTAAGAACTTTAGCCCATTTTCTTCAAGAAAGTCATTAGGAGATCATCTTTGGAGGTGTGCAGGAGAGAGTTAGATGCAACACTTCGGGGAATTAAGATAGATTCATAGATTCCAAGACCAGAAGGAACCACTGTGATCATCTAGACTGGCCTCCTGTATGACACAGGCTATAGGATGTCCCCAGAATAATTCTGGTTTGAACTAGAGCATATCTGATATATCCCCAAACTTTATTTAAAAGGTGCCAATGATGGAGAATCCACCACAACTTCTGGTAAATTATTTAAATGGTTTATTACCATCAATGACAGAAATGTACCTTATTTCCAGTTTGAATTTGTCTAGCTTCAACCTCCAACCGGTGGATCTTGTTATAACCTTGTCTGCCAGATCAACTCTTCAATTGGAAGACTAAAGCCTCTGATTGCCAGAAGCTGGGACTGGATGACAGGGGATGGATCACTTGATGAATGCCCTGTTCTGTTCTTTTGAAGCATCTGGCTGACAGAAGACAATGATGGTCTGGGATAGATGGACAATGATGGTCTGGGATAGATGGACCATTGGTCCGACCCAGTATGGCCCTTCTTATGCTCTTATGTAAAGGGCATGGGAAGCAAGTTCAAACCTTAATATCTACACACTACTATTTGTCTTAGGTACTTATACGGTGCCCATCAGTAATAGCTGAGTGAATTGCAATCTTTAATCATAGAATTGTAGGACTGGAAGAGACTTCGAGAGGTCATCTAGTCCTGTCCCCCGCACTCAAAGCAACCGTAAGTATTATCTAGACCATCCCTGACAGGTGTTTGTCTAACCTGCTCTTAAAAATCTCCAATGACGGAGATTCCACAACCTCCCTAGGCAATTTATTCCAGTGCTTAACTACTTTGACAGTTAGAAAGTTTTTCCTAGTATCCAACATAAACCTCCCTTGCTGCAATTTAAGCCCATTGCTTCTTGGCCTATCCTCAGAGGTTAAGAAGAATAATTATTCTCCCTCCTCTTTGTAACAACCTTTTATGTAATTGAAAACTGTTATGTCCCCTCCCAGTCTTCACTTCTCCAGACTAAGCAAACCCAATTTTTTCAATCTTCCCTCATAGATCATATTTTCTAGACTTTTAATCATTTTTGTTGCTTTTCTCTTTCACCAATTTATCCACTTCTTTCCAGAAATGTGGCACTTTTGTCTTGCTCACAACACTCCTGCTAATACATCTCAAAATTATGTTTGCTTTTTTTGCAACTGTTCACTCATATTTAGCTTGTGATCCACTCTGACCCAGACCTTTTTTGCAGTACTTCTTCCTAGGAGAGTCATTTCCCATTTTGTGTGTGTGCAACAGATTGTTCCTTACTAAATGGATTACTTTGCATTTGTCCTTATTGAATTTCATTCTATTTACTTCAGACCATTTCTCCAGGATAATGCATTTATCCTCACAAGACCCTTGTGATGCAGGGAAGTATTTTACAGATGGAGAACACAAAAGCTATGTGACTTGCGCAATGTCACATAGGTAGTCTGTGGGGAGCAGTTTCCCAAGTTCCAGTGGTCAGGGCATCCTTCCTCTCCTGGCTCAGGCTCTGTCCTACACCATCCTTTTTCACCTTTTCAAGTGCAATGCCCAAGCAAACGCAACAGTTAATGTCTCATTCCTGGTATCCTTTATTACCTTACTCTCCAAACAAGTGTCAGTGCATTTGGAATAAATTTCCCCCCAGTTCAATCACTACTTCTGCATTCAGATCTTTGTCAAATCTTTTATGAAGATTTACTTATTAGCTCCTCTTTATAAACATTACAGGCTTGATTCACTGCTGCCCTCCACCTTGTGCAATCATCTACACCAGTGACCATAAAAAGCTACCAAATCAGAATGGTAGTATTTCACACCAACTTTGCACACAATTTCACTGCTGTCAATGGCTGCATGAGGCCAAGGGTGAAACAAACCATACACATCCAGATGGAAACATCATGGAAGAATTTCAAGTCCCATCAGTCTTCATAACCATTTCCTTTAGCAAGTTCTTTGGATCTATGTCATACAACCCTGCACCTTCTTAATGTAAGTTCTCCTGACCTTTGAATAAATCTTTTCTTCCATTATTCATGTGATCCATGAAAATACCAATTGTCCTTCTTTTGTTAAAAAAATGCATGCATAATACCTATTTAACATCTATGCCATTCCCTTATCTTCTTTCACTTGGTTCGCCACTGTCATTCTCAAATAAATAAATGAATCCTTTTTTCTTCCTCATTTCCCTATTGTGTATATCCTGAAAAAATGTTTACTAATTGCTATAATATTCTCAGCCGCCTTATGCTAATATTTGGTGCTCCGATTATCTTTTTTGCAATGCAGTAATTAAAATAAAACCTGTGCAACGACACTATTTACCAGATCATTTATGTCCTTTGCAGCTGTCTGTTTATTCTTGATACTGTTTCTTATTTCTTTGGTTGATCACATTGTGATCTGTCACCACATCTGTCATTTACATCTCATTAATGTCAATTGTACCCTCAGGGTCAGAGCATATAATAAAAAAAATAGCATATAGGGCCTGAATATAGCAGAAATATCAATAAACTGGGGTGGGGTGGGGTGGGGTGGGGTGGGGTGGGGGGAAATTGTCAGAAAAAGGGATGCTACTTCTCTCGTCCTCCAGTACCACAGAGGCATCTACATGTAAGCACTGACTGTTTGTGGTTTTCTCCTTATGAAGGCATGAAGATCTTGAATTTAAGTACATTATATTTATTTAAACACTACATACCAATCACAACCACCACAACAACCTGGTGTTGTCTGCAGCCTGCAGGTTCCTGCAGTCCAGAACCCTGCCTTCCAAAATGGAGAACAATATTTGGCCTCTGTAGCCACACTCCACCTCTTTACACAACAATGGCAGCTGCTCCACATAACATTTGGGCAACACAGTTTGAGGGAAGTGGCTAGGCAGAGCCAGAGGAGATCACTTTCCATAGTGTCATCCTCCTGGGTAATATTCACATAACGTTGGAACATTTGAGCATGAATTTAATGTTAACTTACAAAGATCTCTGGCAGCACCATGTCTGTAAGTGCCCTGTAGCCATCCTTGTGACTGCAGGAGCCACCATGACGATCTCGGCAGCCTTTCATCCTGCTGCTGCCTTTGGGAAAGAAACAGAAAATACCATTTGGACAGAGCTCTCACAGCTGTATTGCAAACCAAGCATTCAAAACTCATGGGTCACACACCCCACAATTTTGAGGTTGTTCTTTTTAATCTTGTGATTTTTAAGCAAAACAAAACATAATACATGTAGGGTTCTTATTTGCCTTCTGGCTTTTGAGCCTTCAGGATGCATTTGGGTCACATTTTCAAGGTTTTCCTCTGCAACCTTGAGAGCTAGAAACTTACCTTTTTTTTTTTTAATTAAAGCTGAGGTTTTCACATATTTGACTTGTGATATACAGAAGGTCAGACTGGAAGATCTGGTGGTCCCTTCTGGCCTTAACTCTATGATTGTGTTCACATAATTTCAGGAGCTGGGGCTTTAAGAAAAGCATTTAATGTAATGAAATATGGTAAAATTGGGATAGTTGACAACACTGCCACAGTCACGTGACCCACTGCCTCTTCCACTACTGTGTAGCCGATCCATAAAGCTACTCCCTGGTATGTTCAGTCCCTTCAGGGGCGGCTCTATGTATTTTGCCACCCCAAGCATGGCAGTCATGCAGCTTTTGGCGGTGTGCCTGTGGGAGGTCCGCTGGTAACGCGGATTTGGCGGCATGCCTGCAGGAGGTCTGCCAGTCCTGCGCCTTCGGTGTATCCGCTGCCGAATTACCGCCGAAACCGCGGGACTGGAGGACCTCCTGCAGAAACGCCGCCGAAGGCAGCCTGACTGCCGCCCTCACAGCAACCGGCAGGCCGCCCCCTGCGGCTTGCCGCCCCAGGCATGCGCTGCATGCTCCTTTGAAAATCCCAGCCCTATCTGCTAATTTTCATAAATTTCATTGTAGCCACTGCAGCCTCATAGGTGTTTCACACCTAACAGTGATGAGCCCACCACGGCCAAGATATCAAATCAGTTTTAAATTATTTTCATGCTCAGCTCATTTGCTTAGGAATATGTTTAGGAAAATTTATATTCCTCTTGAGTGTTCCATCAGTTGGATGTTGCCTCCAGGAATATACACGTTGAGTCTTATCAGTGAAAGATTCCATTATCAGTAGCCCAACACATTTTAGGGTAACTGAAATCACTGCAGTGCTAAGGAAAGATGTATGACCTACTTGCATAAAAAAAAGTACTTGCTTTCTACTTTATTCCAAATAATCTCTCCTAGATTGTTCAAGTATATATTTCATACATCCTCCATTACGCTCACCAACATCCCCAAACTCTTTATCCTAATACTCCTAGTCAGTTTCTGATGTCTTTATATATTACATTAGCATCCAGTCTATCCCATCATTTCTACTTTAGTGGCAGTCCATCTCTCTGTGCTATTCCAGTTTATTCACAAAGCCCACACCTTCCATATTGCAACATCAAGATGACCATTCATCCAAATAATCCTGGTCAGCACAGTCACAGCTTTGACAACAGATGACTGTACCTGTCACATTAGATAAGCTATTCCCTTTGATTCAGATTAAATGGCAGGATGATACGTAGATATAATCTGTCACATGTGGAGCCTTGGTGAAAAGACAAATCTATCAAAGACAAAATGCATGAAGAGTATGAAAAAACACATGAAATGTAATGAAATGTGTTTTAATATTTGAAAGATCCTCCTTTCCAAAGGAAAACTTAATAGAGGAGAAGCTATTAAGCCTCTTACCAGTCAGAGCAAAATCTCTCGCGCACACGCGCGCGCGCACACACACACACTCTTAATACACTATGGGCTTCACTATGGTCTCCTATTCATACTCCCTGCTTATTTCTTCCAGCCATCTTGTTTCCATCAGCAATGCTAATAGGCTGAGATGTTCAAAGCAGTGCAAGGGAATTGGCCACATGTCTTCCATTAGTTAACAGATTGTGTTCCTTCTATTCATTCTAATGGAAGATATGTGGCTAAATCCCCTGCACAGCTCTGAAAATCCCAACCCCAATTTCTAAGTATAGTCAAGGGAACAGAAGCACAGTCAGATGTCAACATCTTTTATGTCCAGCCTCAATTTATTCATACTTGTTCTACGCCTTTTTGGTAAGTTTCATATTGCCAGGATGGTGTAAAGGGGCCTAAGTGTAAATGACAACCAGGTCCTACGTTTCCATCAACAAAAGTAAATAGGCTCCTACTTCCCTGGCCATAGAAACTGCAGTAACTCCTCAAGAAAGAGTACTCACAGGAAATTCCAAATGTGTGAGGTAAAAGGCACCCAGATACCACCGTGACAGCCATCTAACACGCACTGAAATATTTGTGGTGATAGTAATAATAAATAATTCATCCTTGGTGTAACAATTTATGTAAATGGAATTACACCAATGATTAATTTGGCCCCCAATACTTCAATTTTCATGATCTATTTTGAGGGATCACACTGGAAATTACTCTAATTCCAAGACATGTATTGAAATCATCCTTTGTACACAAATGTCAGTAAGCATGTGACTCTCATTCTAACTCAGGAGGCCTTGTTACAGAGGCTAAGAAGTCATCCTCCATGCTGAAGGGCATGGAAGCGATCCAAGAAGCAAAATACCCAGTAAATGTGACTATTAGGCATACATGAGGGAACATGTCCTCTCCTTCAAAACTGAGCTGGGGAAAATGCAATTCCACTAGGATTTAGGCGCCTAAGAAACTTAGGTGCTTTTGAAAATTTCATGCTCAAAGTATATTATTACAAGCCCAAAGATTTTCAAGAATAGCCTAAACTTAGGCTCCTAAATTCCTAATTCCCACCCCCCTATCTTCTCCCCAGTTTTCAAACTGGCATCTAGAATCCATGCCTAAATTCTATATTCAGGTATGTAGGATGAGATTTGTAAAAGTCCTCAAAAAAGTCCATGAGTTAGGCCAATGTTTTTGAAAATCGCACCCAAAAGTTACTTATGATAACGTTAGGCACCTAAATTTGACATTTGAGCACAATATTCATAGTAATAAATTAACATTGTTCCTGACATAAAGGGCCTGATTTTCACATTACCAGGGGAAAATTAAGTCAAAAGCCACAAAGTGACAACAATCTTATCTTCCTTCAAGTTATTTTTCAAAATTCACTGTTTCTGTAGTGCATACAGAAAACTGCAACCTGATACTGAGTAGGAAGATGGCCAGTTGTGATGACTGTTCCTGACTGGCTAAGAATTGCACACATTTTTTGTAACCCCATGACCCTTACCTGATCATCACTGCCACTTGTCTGTTTCATCCACCTGTTACATCTCATCTTTTAGATTACAAATCTAAAAGATAAATATGGACTGCTATTTTGCAATTGCAATTACAAGAACTGTGCATGCAACCTTCATATTTGCATGTGCATATGGCCAGTTAGACACAAAGTGTGCAATTACACATGCAACTTTGCAAATAACAAACTGGGCTTCTGCTGATGTGAAAATCATTATTATTTATTTTGACGGAGGGTTTTTTGGCCTTGGGAAAGTCACTGGCCCTCCCTAGATTAGCATTCTCATCTGTAAAATGGAGATATTCTTTTCTTATTTAGTTCACAGGGGAATTATCAGAATTAATCCGTTCATATTTGCTAAGTGCTTTAGAGACAAAAGTGCTATGTTATTCTAAGACAGATACAAGAAATCACATCCACGGTGATGAGAAAATAGAGATTGTACTGAACAAAAACAAATAAAAACAACATGACCAGAGCATGTGTTAGCCATTTTTAACAGTTATTTTCTTTTAAATGTTTTCAAAAGTTAGTTCTCAATGGCCATAGCTCTTTAATAACTCAGCTGCTTCTCCCTCCCTTCTCTTTCTCCTTTTCCTCAATGCAGTGTGTGATTGATTGCTTTTAAAAAAAATACAGTTTCATTTTTTAATGTGACTCATATATTGCAAAAGTAGAATCAGTCATGAAGACAATTGTGTAATTAAGCAAAAAATTCAAAGAACGGGAGAAAGAGAAAGACACAGAGCTACTGTAGCTATTTTAATCAGCAAAAGTAGTATCATACTGAAAGAAAGCCAAGCCAGCCTCATAGCCAGCAGAGGGAGCCAGGAAAAGTGCTTACTATGCACTTAAAGAGTAAAGAGAAACTAAAACAGATACAATTTTTTCACCTCTTTAGGGCTTTGCAAGCATCTATACATTATCTGGTTAGGTTTTTTTTAAATGCATCTGTTTCTAACATTACAAATTTAAAATAATTAAATAACTTAAAAGGCCTCACTGATTTTCTGCAGAAGTGTAATATTTGATTTCTACAGTTTACAGAGATGCAGCAGAACATTTGATGAGCTTTGGTTACTTAGTTCCCAGGAAGTCTAATCTTCATTCAAGAAAAAGAAGTTCTCCTGAAGTGGTCTGCAGGACTCAGATACAAGGAATACACATACAATGAGCCAGATGTTAGGCAAATAGAAAGGAGCATAAACACTGCCAAATTAAGTGCAAGAGTGTAATAAGAAAAGCTAAAGAGGAGTTTGAAGAATGGCTAGCCAAAAACTCCAAAGGTAATAACAAAATGTTTTTTAAGTACATCAGAAGCAGGAAGCCTGCTAAACAACCAGTGGGGCCCCTTGACGATTGAAATACAAAAGGAGCGCTTAAAGATGATAAAGTCATTGCGGAGAAACTAAATGAATTCTTTGCTTCAGTCTTCATGGCTGAGGATGTTAGGGAGATTCCCAAACCTGAGCTGGCTTTTGTAGGTGACAAATCTGAGGAACTGTCACAGATTGAAGTGTCACTAGAGGAGGTTTTGGAATTAATTGATAAACTCAACATTAACAAGTCACCGGGACCCGATGGCATTCACCCAAGAGTTCTGAAAGAACTCAAATGTGAAGTTGCGGAACTATTAACTAAGGTTTGTAACCTGTCCTTTAAATCGGCTTCAGTACCCAATGACTGGAAGTTAGCTAATGTAACGCCAATATTTAAAAAGGGCTCTAGAGGTGATCCCGGCAATTACAGACCGGTAAGTCTAACGTCGGTACCGGGCAAATTAGTCAAAACAATAGTTAAGAATAAAATTGTCAGACACATAGAAAAACATAAACTGTTGAGCAATAGTCAACATGGTTTCTGTAAAGGGAAATCGTGTCTTACTAATCTATTAGAGTTCTTTGAAGGGGCCAACAAACATGTAGACAAGGGGGATCCGGTGGACATAGTGTACTTAGATTTCCAGAAAGCCTTTGACAAGGTCCCTCACCAAAGGCTCTTATGTAAATTAAGCTGTCATGGGATAAAAGGGAAGGTCCTTTCATGGACTGAGAACTGGTTAAAAGACAGGGAACAAAGGGTAGGAATAAATGGTAAATTCTCAGAATGGAGAGGGGTAACTAGTGGTGTTCCCCAAAGGTCAGTCCTAGGACCAATCCTATTCAATTTATTCATAAATGATCTGGAGAACCAGACAGGCACTGCAGTGGACCTTCAGGTTGATAGCATGGCCCAGGATAGAAGACTATGGAGATCTGTTGTTGGCGGCCCATACCCCGGTTGGGGTGACGGGCATGAATGAATGATCTGGAGAAAGGGGTAAACAGTGAGGTGGCAAAGTTTGCAGATGATACTAACCTACTCAAGATAGTTAAGACCAAAGCAGATTGTGAAGAACTTCAAAAAGATCTCACAAAACTAAGTGATTAGGCAACAAAATGGCGAATGAAATTTAATGTGGATAAATGTAAAGTAATGCACGTTGGAAAAAATAACCCCAACTATACATACAATATGATAGGGGCTAATTTAGCTACAACGAGTCAGGAAAAAGATCTTGGAGTCATCGTGGATAGTTCTCTGAAGATGTCCACGCAGTGTGCAGAGGCGGTCAAAAAAGCAAACAGGATGTTAGGAATCATTAAAAAGGGGATAGAGAATAAGACTGAGAATATATTACTGCCCTTATATAACTCCATGGTACGCCCACATCTTAAATACTGTGTACAGATGCGGTCTCCTCACCTCAAAAAAGATATTCTAGCACTAGAAAAGGTTCAGAAAAGGGCAACTAAAATGATTAGGGGTTTGGAGAGGGTCCCATATGAGGAAAGATTAAAGAGGCTAGGACTCTTCAGCTTGGAAAAGAGGAGACTAAGGGGGGATATGATAGAGGTATATAAAATCATGAGTGATGTTGAGAAAGTGGATAAGGAAAAGTTATTTACTTATTCCCATAATACAAGAACTAGGGGTCACCAAATGAAATTAATAGGCAGCAGGTTTAAAACAAATAAAAGGAAGTTCTTCTTCATGCAGCGCACAGTCAACTTGTGGAACTCCTTACCTGAGGAGGTTGTGAAGGCTAGGACTATAACAGTGTTTAAAAGAGAACTGGATAAATTCATGGTGGCTAAGTCCATAAATGGCTATTAGCCAGGATGGGTAAAGAATGGTGTCCCTAGCCTCTGTTCATCAGAGGATGGAGATGGATGGCAGGAGAGAGATCACTTGATCATTGCCTGTTAGGTTCACTCCCTCTGGGGCACCTGGCATTGGCCACTGTCGGTAGACAGATACTGGGCTAGATGGACCTTTGGTCTGACCTGTACGGCTGTTCTTATGTTCTTATGTTCCCCTCCATACTACACTATAGAAGCCTACCTGTGCTGTATAATAATAATACCTAGTTCTTATTAGCACTTTTCATCAGTAGATCTCAAAGTGCTTTACAAAGAGGTCATTATCATTACCACCATTTTACAGTTGGGGAAACTGAGGCACGGGGCAATGAAATGACTTGACTCAAGTGCACATGATGCTGATAGAGGCACACAAGCGGAGCTGGCTGAATACTATTAGATGAATAACGTATTTACTGATTTTTGCTGTTATTCATCGAATACGAATATTGGCCAAATATTTTTTCTATTAATCCACTAGCTCTACACAAGTGAACAATTTTCATGAACTGATTAATAACACCACCCGGTCAATGAATCTTAAAAATGAAAGGGCCAGCTCATCAGCTAGTCTGAATGGGCATGGCTCAACTGACTTCAATGCAGCCACGCTCATTTACACCAGACCTGTGGCTCAGAGCCGGGCAAATACTGCCCAAAAAAAGTTTCCAGAGCTATTCATAGATGATATTTTTTTATAAACTTGCTTTAGTGTTGCGCCTCTTTTGTGCTCATTCTGGGCCCAATCCTCCAACCACATAAGCACACGATTAATTTTACTTTTGTGAGTAGTCCCAGGGGCAGCTCCAGAGGTTTTCCACATGGTAAGCACAACTAAACCACTTTCATTTTAATTAGCATGGCACAACTCAGGTTTGGCCCGTCCACCAATTCCACAATGATGGAGGGACCACCAGGCCAAATGTCAGTGAGTAGTGTTGCAAATCAGTGCACCAGGTCGCAATGTCACTCACTTTGGGGACCCTCTCAAAGGGAGCGTCTGGGGCAAAACTGCCATTTTTGCCCCCCAGGTAGCCCTGCCCCTGCCAATGGTACACACTGTGCATCATGTGCATACAGCTATGTGTGCCACTGAGTAGTCCCATTGACTTCAGTAGGACTAACCACTTGAGTAAAGCTGGTCATGCAGGTAACTGAAGGGTGGAATCAATACTGCAAACAATCTAGTAAATGGGTTTGTTGGTAAAAAGGCTCACAGAAACAGTACATTTTAAGCAGAATTAGCAGAACGTTTAACAGAAAGGGAATTTCAGACTCATGATAATGAGACTTGGCACAAGAAGCCTGATTCTAAGTATTACATTCCTCCAATCAAGGAAGAAAATAGTATCACCTGATGTATGTGTCCAATCAAAAACAACTCAGTTTGACAGTGAACATTCACAATATACGGCTTACAATGAGCTACAGACCAAGGTATTTTCACAAATTACGTCTTGAATCTAATTGTTATTCCAAAGTATTTGCAAGGAAATCACCATCTGCTCATGGACAAGCTATTAACAGAATGAGATGAAGTTTGATTAATAAAATCCAGTTCTCCTTAAACTGCATGTCTTCCTCTGCCCTTTGGACTGCCACTGACAAAGTAATAACAAGCATTTCCAAGTTCTGCAACTAGGTCATGGCTGTGTTTAGGACAGAAGCGATCTACTGTAACTTATGTCATGTGATATTATCTTCAACTGTGACACACCACCATTAGCATTTGCTTTATGGCAAGGAATGAACACATTTTGCTTTGAACATTTACAAGTAATGATAGGAAGGCACTTTTTTTATCTGTTCAGCTAATAGTCATCCGCTTGTATTTATATGGAGACTTCTTCAGTAATTATATAAAATGCAGCAATGCTTAGTGCACCCCCAGAGCTGCTAATGCTACTTGATATATACACAATGCTAGAGTGCTCAGAAATGCGTACATATAGGGTGACCAGACAGCAAGTGTGAAAAATCGGGATGGGGTGAGGGGTAATAGTTTCCTATATAAGACAAAGACCCAAAAAATTGGGACTGTCCCTATAAAATCAGGACATCTGGTCACCCTATGCACATATGAATATACCTCTATATCTAAACTCACATTTGTCTTATCCATTACCACCGTATAGCCTCAAACAAAAAATGGGGATGAAAACTGGTTAGCAAAATATAATTCAGAACAGTTAGCAAGAAGGTCTAGATTTTTAAAAAAGTTTACTTATAATAGAGCTTTTTCTTCCAATTGTGAAAAGTACGAGAGTTCCTAAAGCATATTTATGTGTGCACCTTTATGATGTTCTTTACCTCAAAAATAGCATTAGTAGCACACAATGCAATAGTTGCTTTGGTAACTGATTTTTCCCCCTTTAAAAGCAAAGTGAATAGTTGTGTAATACTCACTTAAATTGCCAGTGCGTATGAGATTGCCCTGCAGCTAAAGTAGCTCTTACATCATCATTTTTCCTGTGCTTTTTCCATGAATATGCACAAACTGTTAAGTATTACATGCTAAACAAGTAAACAACTGGGGTCAATTCTAGCATATTGCTATTAAAGGAGGTTATTCTAAAAGGCTTTACTTTTGGAGAGGAACTGGAAGTTAACTGCTCTGATCAATAGAATTTGAAATAAATTCATTTTAATAATAACCTTCCTCTTAATGAGAGTCCCAGCTACACATGAGCATATGTGATCAGAGATTGAAGTAACTTCATTGTGTACATTTTGAACTAGCTTCTATGCTAGAATCTAGTTGTTTTGAACTGTTATAGTGGTGCTAAGGGACTGAAAAGCAGCCAAGCATCCTAGGTAGCATAGAACTGATGTGACATACCTGTAGCCCCACTGTAGGGGGCTCAGACAGAGCTCTGGTTCGTCTCTGCAGGTGGACAGTGCCCTTGGGGACCATAGCCAAGGGGTGAACTTCAGAAACAAAGTCAGTCAAATATGGCAAATCTTCAGACTCCAGTGAGAACAGCCAATCATCTCACACTGCAACCACTAATTGCTGTTCTTTAAGGACTGTGAAGCTGTTTTGATTTAACATTTACAGTTTAATCATCCAAGAAACCAATCTGTAGCCAATCATAACACAATATACAAATACAAAAGAGCTCCAGAACATAGGCCCAGTGCTGTCCCATTCACTTTTATACCAAATTCCAATTGACTTCATTGAGACCAGGAATAGGCCTTTGCTTAGTCAGTTAAAATAGACACTCATTACTAATTTATAAAATTACAAATAAAGTTTTTCCAGAATTATGGACCTACTTTTACATAATAATGGCCACTCTATGTATAACTAATCTAAATAAATCATGTCACTATGGTTCAAATGAAAATTAAATAGTTTCTAATTTCGCCTCAAGCCCTTGTATGAATTTGTTGAGATCAAATGCATTTATATAACATCTGCTAACTATCTGGAGGTTTTTAAAACTTATTTAGACCATTAAAACATTTTTATGCAGTAGAGGTTTTATTAATATTTAGATTGTAAATTATAATTTGATAGCTGAAGCATCAAGAAACTTCTTTTGTTTAATTGAGTTCTAGATTCCAAGGATGGAAGGGACCATTGTGATAATCTAGTCTGATTTCCTATCTAACGCAGGCCATAGAACTTCCCCAAAATAAGTCCAAGAGTAGGTGTTTGAGAAAAAATATCCAATCTTGATTTTAAAGTTGCCAGTGATGGAGAATCCACCAGGACCCTTGGTAAATTGTTCCAGTGGTTAATTACCCTCACTGTTAAAAATCTATACTTTATTTCCAGTCTGAATTTGTCTAGATTCAACTTCCAGCCTTCAGATCATATTATACCTTTTTCTGCTACTTTGAAGATCCCATTATCAAACATTTGTCCCCCATTTAGGTACCTATAGTTTTAATCAAGTCATTCTTAAGTTTCCCTTTGGTAAACTAAATAGACTCAAAGAGCTTAATCTGTCACTATAAGGCATACTTTTTAATCTTTTACTCATTCTCCTGGCTCTTATCTGAAACCTCTCCAATTTCTCCACATCCTTCTTAAATTGTGGACACCAGAACTGGACACGGTATTTCAGCATGTATCTAAGACTGCAAACTAATTTAAAACATGCAGTGTCATTAAATTTCCCTGATGCCTTTACATTAACTAGACTACACATATCAATTTTACCAAGTGATGTATTTACCCTTTTATCAGTATAGGCAGTGTCTGTCATGTGATCTTATTTTCAACAGCAAATTACTTCCTGTTGTGAGTTCAACTGTTCGAAATACTCTGCAAGAATTCTATGCTGCAGGAAATAGTCCTGTTCTATTTAAATATTGTCTAGTTATACAAGTTATTTCCCTACTGAATTGCTTTGCTTTTCCTAACTCTTTAGACTCTGTTCAATTTAATCAGATTATTTTCAAGAGCAGTATAGCTTTTTTAAAATACTAATAATTTCAAAGGTTTTTTTAGAGCTGATATTTACATTAGATCCTTTCCAATACCAGCAATACAAAAATAAGATAAATATAGTAACAATGCTCTGTATATTTTGTGACGATAAATCTCAAATGAAAACTTAACACTGATTTTCCGTTCTGATAAAGACCAACCTATTCACTTCAATCCTTAAATTTTTTTCCTTTTTTCATGCCAAAGGCAAAACCTATTAGTTCTATAGTAAATGGGGAAAGGAGATTTCAAATCTCTAACATTGTTATATTATACCAAGTGTATTAAGTGTTTGCTGTGATATTTGTTTAAACAGAAGCAAATGCATACCAATGTGTGCATATGGAGGCAGCATTCAGTACAAACAGCTCTGATTTTATTATTTAGACAGCCCCCAGTAATAACAAAATTATTTATTTAGGGTTAATTCTGAAAGCTTCTTGCTCTGCAGGCCAGTACACATCAAGCAATGATGAAAGTAGTTTCATTAAAGTTTAGTAGCAATGGCTTAAATCGGTCACTTACATCAGTATCTAATTATAGAAGACTGGATCATGGGGTTATTCTGCCAGCTTTGCCCAACACACCATCCAGCATAGCTGAGTCAGCATAGTAGAGAGGGGTGGAAGTCTGCTACTCATATGGACTACCCACCTGGCACAAGTGGATGCAGAAAGGAGGCTCTTTTAGGCATGATTACATCCCTAGATTGTTACTGGGTGAGTGCAGAATAGCTCTGCCCCTTAAACAGGGCAGATTAAAATCAGCCTAGGTTAAATGAAGTTCTGACCTTTCAAATGCATCTATCTTTGAAGAGAATAAAACTAAAGAGAACTATGGTTATTCTATGTGATCTCTCACTCTTTATCTATTCAAACCACAAACGCATGCTTTACCCACAAGTATGTTTAAAGAGGCCTAATTAAATGAAGTGCAGTGTGAAATAATTAAAAAAAGAAAAAACCCAGTTTAAGTACCATCTACTTAATTATTTCACTGTCAATTAAGGGACCAATTCTGCAAGCGTTTTTTCATCCATGGAAGTTCAGATGTTTGCCTAGACTAAAAGTGCAGACCTGAAATCTGCTATGTAAATTACACCAGAGACTTGCATTCTTTGTCACTTTACAGGAAACTCATCTGCTGTGCAATGCAGTTGCGAAAGGACAAAAGGCTGTGAGACAGGGAGAGCATACGCAGTGTTGGCAAAAGGGGATGTTTGCTCCTAAAACGAACAAAATCCTGCCTCAGGAATGCAGAACCTTCTGATTTATTTTTTATTTTTTTTGCCAAAAAGTCAAAGTATTAAATTATAGCTGACACCGCAATCTTTGCATACAGAATGAAATGCAGGTGTTGGCAATGCCAACACTACCTTGGCCTCTTTGGCGCCACTCCTTCTCTGTTGGACTACAGAATCCTGGATGTACTTCTGCCAGACAATGTTTTAACTTTAGCTCTTTGATTGCAGTTGAGTTATACTGATGCAATTGAGAGCAGAAAGTTTGGCCAAGTGAATTTTATTTCTCAGAAGTGAGAGAAGCCGATAGCACAATGCTCCTCTGGTAGTTTCTTTGCAAGCATTACCATAAATGTCTGCCAAGACTGCTCAGCCCTGACCTGCAACATTCCAGCCCTAGGCCTTTTTGATCATGTCAAATTTTTGCTCTTTTTGTGTTGTAGACAAATGTTCACTACAGAATGAATTTGAGGCCACCAGATCTACAGATCAAGAACTGGAGGCTATCAAACTCTTCTGTGAGACAGAAGAAGGTTTCAGACTCTGGTGCACCAGGATGAAAGGTAGTGAGCTCTTGAACTAAACATATTGTGAGGAGAGAGTCAACAGTATTTTCAATGGAGAATTCCACTGGCTGAAGGTGTCTTGGTGAAAAAACTATTATTACTGCAAATAGTAAAAAGCATCTTCATCCAAGAAAGTAAACAAGAAGTTCCAGAGGTTGGAGGGATGGGTGGGGGGGTCCATTTTTCTTTTAACCTGTGTAATAATTTAATCTTATTGTGTTAAAAAACAGCAGGTGGCCCATGATTGTTGAGAAAAATATTGTTTAAAGATCAACTTCCACAGAGATCAATGGGGTTTCAAAAGGTCGGCAGAATTTGGCTCTATTGGAAGACGCAAACAAGTACCTTGTGCAGATTGCTAATGTTTTACTTGATACTCTTCTTAACTTCTGGATGTTTAGTGCACAGCTTTGTTGAAGATGTCCTGTAAGCTTGTAAACATGAAGGCTCAGGCTTTGTGCCAAAGCAGCCATCTCCCAGGGGAAACAATGTATTACTTCAAAAGAAAGGCAAGTAATGGAAGGTATATTAGGGTACATCCATACTACCCGCCCGGATCGGCGGGTAGCAATCGACTTCTCGGAGTTCGATATATCTCATCTAGACGCGATATATCGAACTCCGAACGCGCTCCCATCGACTCCGGAACTCCACCACCGCAAACGGCGGTGGCGGAGTCGACAGGGGAGCCGCGGACGTTGATCCCGCGCCATGAGGATGGGTAAGTAGTTCGAACTAAGGTAGTTCGACTTCAGCTACGCTATTTGCATAGCTGAAGTTGCGTACCTTAGTTCGACCCCCACCCAGTGTAGACCAGGCCTAAGAATGGTAGCAGCCCTTGCCTATATAATCATTGTATGGCAAGTAACATGAGTTAATTATTACCAAGGGGATAAATTTAGACCCTGGAAGAAAAGGGATAAATTCAAGGGAGAAGCCTGAGATTCCTGTTGGTTCTGCAGAAATCTGCAGGGGTCAGCCCTCCATCAGGCAGCTAATTAGCTCAATTGTGCCATCAAACAGTAAAGAACTAAGAGTTTGGAAGTGCCAAATCATCAGTGAGGGCAACAATTTTTGCTCATGTAAATGGCACAGCTCCAGTCACTTCACAGGAATTCATCTTATTTACATTAGAACAAAAGTTGTTTTCTGCTAAAGGACATCACCTTTATTTTTGTATCTTCTAGCCTTCCAAATAAATGTTAGTATATCATGCTGCACTTTTTAAAATAAATGTAACTGGAGAAACTTGTAACAATTAATACAGGAGGAAAGCTCATTTTAATAGTATTATCCAAGAAAACAATGATAGGCAATTTAGGTTATTCCAGTTAGGGAAGGTTTTTTTAAATTTAATAGCTAAAAGGGAATAAAGATTCTTTGGCTCCATCAAGTACTAAATATTTAATTGAAATGGAAGCCCACTGTTTTTACCTACCTCTAAATGACCCTCGGTGAGTCCTTGTTATAATTAGTTTGAATGCAGAAAAATTCTCAAAAAAAATTACACTTCAATATGCTGAGACAACTGGCCATCAGTAATGAGTCACAAGCATACAGTGCATTCTGATTATCAATATCTCTGACTTTTATACCATTACTATAACTGCTGGAGTTAATTCTTTGAACCAGAGAGTTACCATAGTCAGAATAAACAATAATGGAGATAAGGGACAGCCCTGCCTACCTTCAGGTTTCACGCTAAAACTGTCGGATTAATAATCCTTAATAAGGATCTTGGCTGTTCGGAATCTTGTCTAAGTAAGGAATTTTGGTCCAAATCCCCCAACTTTACAGCAGTAAAAGAGTAATGACCACACAACACAATCACAGGCCTTTTTGGAGTGTAGGGAAAGGATCACTCAGGTTAGTGGCGTGAATTGCACTTAATAAACTTCTAGTGTTCTAATAAAACCCATGTCTCTCCCATATAATCCTACTTGATCATAATGGACTGTCCAGGGGAGAAATTCTTCTAGTTTGCATGTTAAAATTTAGGATAAGACTTTTGTATTCCTGTTGAATAGATACATAGACCTATATGAGTCACACTCTTTAGAGACCTTATCAGTAATCATGTTGGAGACATGGAGACACACAGTTGAAGGAAAACTATTAGACAAAATTGGAGAAGATTCTCTTCTGTGTCAAAGCTCTGCTTAGTGCAGAATAGGCGGGGCAGGAGGAAGTTGCAGAAAAGATTGCAGCCCCTAGTCCAGTGTGATTATAACTGCTTCCAGGCTGTTCTACATTCTGACACTGGTGTAGAACAAATGGGGAACAAGTGTCTGAGAGGTCTGTCACACCCACTCCACATACCTGCCATGTCCCCTGTGCCAACAGAGAAGGGAGGCCAGAGGTTCGGGGCCTAGGTCCAGGTCCAGGTCAGATGCTGCAACAAAGAGAATTCTCTGCTGGAAATTTGTTCACAGAATCTAGGCCCTTTATACCACCTGAGTGGTGCATGGAGACAGGATCTCAGGATATAATCCATCCCAGAGAGTTGATTCAGAGATCAATTAACATGAAAACTAAGTTTTTTAAATAGTTTATAAAATTCAATAAGGACCTTGGGTTTTGCCAGAGGATAATTTTGAAATAGACTATTCTTCTTCTCCAACAGAAGGTGACCTTTTCCAATCACGATAGACAGAGTCAAAGGCTAATAAGTTGGCTCTAATAATTATTTTCCCTCATGCATTGAAAGATGTAAGTGATGTAAAATGGAGGATAATACAAATTAAGGTCTTTTGAGAGCCACTGTATTAGCACGAATACTATTCTCAGCATTTCTGATAACAGTGTAGGGTGTTTCTCTCTGCTTCCGTCGGTTAGTGGCATTCAACAAGTTTTAGCTGCTTAACTACATTTTCCATACCATTCTGGTTTCATTCATTTGCATTTGCCTTCCCTTCCCCGCCCCCACCCCCACTTAACAGATTCTTCATTTAGATATATATTTTAATTGAAGAGCCTTTGATCCTTTCCTCATAAATCTAGTCTAACATTAAAGGGTAGTTTAACTGCTGCCTGAATTTTCATTTACTGGATAGTAAACAGAATTTTCTAAAGCACTTAGCATTGGCTTAACACTGCTTGCATTGAAGCCAATGGGTGATTTATCACTAACTTCAACGGGAACAGTTAGACAAATGCCATGCAGTTTTGAAAACCCCATCTTTCATCTTCAACTTTGATAAAGCATCTAATTTTTCATTAGTGTAAACTGAGGATCTGATATTAAATAGAATCATACTGCTTGCTGACAGCCATTTTTTAATAGCACAATATTTGACCTCTGCAACAGGTATTCTATTTGAGCAGGTAATGGAAACCTCTATTCTAAGTAATGGGTTCTCAAACTTCATTGCAACGCAATCCCCTTCTGAAAATGAAAATTTCTACACAACCCCAGGAGGGGGGACCAAAGCCTGAGCATGCCCGAGTCCTGCCACCTTGGGTGGGGGCCCAAAGCCCAAGAGATTCATCCCCAGGCAGGGGATCTGTAACCTGAGCCCAGCCACCCAGAGCTGAAACCCAGAAGATCCGTCATTAGAAGAAGGTGTAGAGGTGGGTGTGTCACCAACTAGGTCAGGGTCAGGGTCAGGAACTACATCTGCCTCAGCAACGCTGGGGCTACACAAATAACTGCTTTTTCTTGTTTCCAATTTGAGCAGGGCTTCATGTATCAGTGGAGGTAGAGGGAAGGCCTATAAAAAGACTCTAGGGCCAAGAGGCAGGTGGTGCCTCCCAAGGAGTTGTGACCATGTCCCCCCCTGAGAAAAAGTAGCGGTATTTTGAGTTGCAAGGCATGGCAAAGAGGTCTGCCTGAAGAAGACCCAAGTAAGGCAGATCTCTCGAAAGATCACATCAGTCAGCTTCCACTCATGGTCTCGATGAAAAATTCTGCTCAGTGAATCTGCAGTGGTGTTCTGTGATCCCAGCAGATAGACTGCCAAGATTTCAATTCACTGGCTATGCACCAGTTCCAGAGCCGCTCTGACTCTTTGAATAATGATTAGGATTTTGCTCCTCCTTGGCAGTTTATATAGAACATGGCTGCTTGGTTGTTCAGCCTCACTCTGACCAATTGGCCCCAGATGGAGAGGTAGGAACTGAAGGCAGGCATAACCGACTGCTTGAAGTTCGAAGATGTTGATGTAAAGCAACAACTCTTGAGGAATCCATCTGCCTCAGGCTGTATGAATTTGTAGCTTAGAAGGGAGGTATCCATAGTGACAACGTGTGTGGGAAGTTGATGTGAGGAAGGGGTTCCCACACAGACTTTTTGTGGGTCCTTCTATCAGCTGAAGGAGTTGAGTACCATCTGAGGAACTGACACCTCCCTGGACAGCCTGTTGTGAGTGAAAGCTGTCTTGAGCCACGCTTGAAGATGCCGGAAGTGCAGCCTTGCTTGGGGGTTTAATGAAAGTACAGGCTGCCACGTGTCCCAGGAGCAGAAGGCAAGCCTTTGTCATGATTCATGGGCTCTCCTGTAATGTGGAGATCGGATCAGACATTGTGGCAAACAGCGTCAGACATTGTCTGCAGGTAGGTATGCTTTGGGTGCCACAGAGTCTAGGGTGGCCCTGATAAAGTCTATGCATTGCACGGGCATCAGGGTTGATGACTCTGTGTTGAAGCAAAGGCCTCGGGAGTGGAACAGAGCAAAGTCCTTCTTGGTGGCAGACTGGACTTAAAGGAAAAAATGAGCAGCTGGTCATTCGGATAGGGGAAAATGGCTATACCCATCTAACAGAGGTGGACTGCAATGGCTTAGAGGATCTTGGCAAAGGCTCTCAGGACAGTGCATAGGCTGCAATGCAGAACCCAGTACTGGCAATGATCAGTGCCCACTATGAACCTGAGGAAGTACTAGTATGCTGGGTGTATGGCTACATGAAAGTAGGAATCCTGGAGGTTGAGGGTGACGAACTTATCTCTGGGATCTAATGACAGAATGTTCATTGCTAGGGTGACCATCCTGGAGTCTAAAAGCATTTAGAGACCAAAGGTCTAGAATCGATCTCCATCCTTCTTTTGTCTTTGGGACCAGGAAGTACTTGGAGTAGAAACCCTTTCTGATGAAGTCTGGAGGAACAGGTTTGATTGTCCCCAGTCCCCTGCTTCCTTCCTGACTTTTTTTGCTAGGCAACCAGTAAGCCTAGCTGCACTGCCTTGGAACTGACAGAATGGCCACAGCCTCAACTGGCTGCTTATCTAGTTGCCCTGCTTATAAGCCTGGCCCCAAAGTGGATCAGTGGCTGCTCAATGCATACTATCCATGCCTGCAACTACACTTGCCCTTGTTCCAGTCCCTGCTCCTGCTTTGTTCCAGCCCTTGCTTCAAGTCCTGCTCCCAGTCACTGTTCCAGCTCTGCTCCGGGACCTGCTCCCCTCTGGCTTCAGACTTCTGGATTTGATCCATGGCTCTGCTTCTGGTTTATGACTCTGGCTGACCCTCATTTCTGGCATTTGGCTTCCGTCCCTCTGGCACTGACCCTCGGCTCATTTCCTGGACTCTGCCCAGCCTGGACCCAGCTCTAACCAGTAGGCCAAACTCTTGCTTCCACCATTAGGCATGACCACCCACAGCCTGGTTAGCCACACCCACTGAGCTCAATGGAACTACTCATGTTCTTGAAGTTAACCATGTATTTAGCAGCCTGCAGGACACCAAGTTATGCCTGTAAAAAAAGGTAAGATTTTTAGACTGGAATTTATCAGAAATTACGTGCGGGTGGAAGGCCACAGATCAGGCTTCCACACCCAGATGAGTGATTCATCTGAACTCACTGGGCAACAGGAACTTATTTGTTTTGTTTTCTCATTTATCTTTGGATACTTATCATAGCACTCTCTGGACAACATTTGCTCAGCCAGAAGAGCAATTCTCTTATTGTATTATATTTCAGTCCAACTAAGTTGAGAGGTCTGAGACTCTGTCATGGTGACCTAGCACCATTTTAGTGGTGTAAACAAGGCTGCATGGTAAACATCTACTCCACATAGGAAGGTACAAAGAGCCTTTTGTCTCTCTGGTGTTAACCCCTGCTGAGGAGGCAGCTTTTCTCATCCTTTCCTTTTCATCTGAGTCTCACAGAAATCTTGTGTGTTTTCCCACAAAACATCTCATTTGTTTCTTTCCTTCCATTTAGTCTTCCAATCTTTCTATCCCTTAGAGACATACTTCAGTCACTGACACAGAGCACTCCTGTGGAGACAGGAGACTTTGGACAGTGGAGACTTCTTTTAAATGGAGAACACAAACAAAAACTATTTCAAAGCAGGGTAACAAACATTGCCATCATAAACTGGACTTAAAAGCTCCAGTACAAAAAATCCTATGGAAATTAGAAAAATGATAAATTGCACAAGATGTTTAAAAAAAAAACCACAAATGTATGGAGTAATAAGAGAATGATATCCTCAGCATGGCACTTTACAGCATGGTTCAAAAACCCTATGTGGGATATCACAAAATCACAGAAACGTAGGGCTGGATGAGACCTCATGAGATCATCTAGTCTGGGCCACTGTGACCATCCTAGACCATCCCTGGTAGGAGTTTGTCCAACATGCTCTTCAAACTTCCAGTGATGGGGATTCCACAACTGCATCATGTTAATTCATTTAATTTCTTATACCCCATTCCCTCCATCCTCTTCAGCAGCACTACTGCCTAGTCAGGTATTCTCATTTTGTAGCTGTACATATGCTTTTTCCTTCCTAAGTGTAGTACTTTGTACTTGTCTTTATTTCCTTTACTATTACACCCTGTGATTTATTTTAAAACTTTCTATAGAACCCTATGAAGTTCCTGTAGAACCCTACTAGTTTTGTCTCTATTAAATGCTATACGACTATTTCATAATGGTTTGAAAAGCAAAAAGCTGGAGGCAAATTAATCTAATTTGGATATATTGCTGAAAATGAGTAATCATGAAATTATAACTGATTGCTAATCATACAATAAATATTGACAGTCATTCTTAAAGATCTATGCACACAGTTTGTGCACAAAAGTGCCATTTGCTCTCATAGTTGCTCTTATGTACATGCAGTCACAGAAACTATATGCACAGATGTAGATAGCAAAGTGCATATATTTGTGTTGCTCCACACATCAAGGATTTTTATACTCACATTTGGTCTTGGGAAAGCATTTAAAAAAAAGTCTAATGTACCAGAAAGAATTAGTCTGATCTTCTATTACAATATTACTGTATCACAAACCCTTTGCATTTCAAGAGACTCTGCTAATGGTGAACACTTTTTCAAGAGAGAGAAAGTGGATCAAAGTTTGCCTGCTGGTTTGAAATTACCTGGTCTGTTGCCCTGTGTGCCAAAAAAACACCCACCAGGTGTAACTGACCTCCCAGATGCTCCCTATTGTGCAGAAAACCCCGTGTTTGGGTGGGACTACTCCTCTGCTCCTCCTCCCCATGCTCAGGTTCTTCATTTGCCTCCAAGCCAATTCCCACCCTGCATTTGCAGTATGCATATGCTCCTCCTCCTCCTTGGTACAAGAGCATAGCAGGGATGATGATCCAAAGAATTTCAGCAGAGACTACGTAGAAGTGCAGCCAGGCAGGGAGATGCTAGGAAAGCTCTGTGACAATCCTCCAGGCAAGAGAAGGCTATGAAAGGCCAAAGGGAAGGCACATTCAGGATTCCCATTTTGAACTAATTGACTATTTGATGAAGTGATAACATTAATGGACGTTCAGCATTATTGATCTGAAACCCAAAGTAGCTAGATAAAGCCAAAAAATGTACAGACACTGATAGCAAACTGCTGGGAGGACACCATAGAATATCCACAAACATAGCCGCAAACACACAGATAAAAGTATCTGCTACGATATGAAAACTGGGTCTTAGCCACATATTTTGGTTGCTTCCACTAAACACTTGAATGAAGAATTTCCTAAAATGGTCACTGATTTTGGGTGCTCAACATGAGACACATGGAGAATGACTTTCAGAGGTGGTGAACATCCAAAAACAACAAGAAATAATCTAGAAATTAAACATTGTGGTGCTGTAGTCTAGCCTGTCCGAATTCTCTGTCTCAGCATCTGCAACTAGTGCCTCTCTCTGTGTAGTAGAGAGTCTGTGGAAGTCAATAGGAAACATGGCACTGCATAGTGTTTTGTAGACAGTGTGACAACTTCTTAACTTCCTGTTGAAACTTATCTACTCTGGTACTTTACAGTGCTGCACTTTCTCACTCAGGAGTGTGAAAAAACACCCGCCGAGCACTGCAAGTTTCAGTGCTGTGAAGTGGCAGTGTAGACAGTGCAGCAGCGCTGGGAGCCACGCTCCCGACTCCAGTAGTTATTCCCCTCATGGGGGTGGGTTTTTTACAGCGCTGGGAGAGCTCTCTCCCAGCACTGGTGTTGCGACTACACAGCCATGTTAAAGCACTGTGAAGACATACCCTTTATGGCTCAAGAACTAGCAGAGACATCAAGTAAGTTACACCTAATCCACTGCCAGCTGAAGACAACCAAAAGTAAACATCTTTATTGCAAAGCAATGACTAAACGTAACTTAGGGTGACCAGATAGCAAGTGTGAAAAATCGGGACAGGGGGTGGGAGGTAATAGGTGCCAATATAAGAAAAAGCCCCCAAAATTGGGACTGTCCCTATAAAATCGGGACATCTGGTCACCCTAACTTAACTGGAAGGAAATTGGTGTGATCCTGAAAGGATGTGGAATCTGTTGTGGGTGGGGATGAAAGATGTCAAACATCTGCTTTGGATAAAGACAATGCTTCCTCCCACTTTTTTTCTGGATGTCCCTTTGCGGGATTCCAGCATATATCAGATGCTGTCTCTACTGACACGGGAGGATAACAAATCTTATAGTTTGGTACATTATACATTTTCTCCACACACTGTACATTTTGTGGACAAACCTCTGAGACACAAACCCTCATAGCACATTAGCATTAAAACATAACATCAATGCCACAGTGAAACAAATATAATTTTAAGAAACATCATCATCATGTCACCAGCATATCACCCCAGAAAAAATACTATAAAAACCGCTGCTAAAAGCGTAATTTTTAGTCTTCTGTTGTCACACACACAAAATGTCTTTACTCTCAAATTAATGCCAGTAGACACAGGCCCTACCCAAGTACTGCTCTTATCCTCTCTTCAAGGAGATTATTCCCATGATTTCCTCATGCACAAGTCAGCCAGGTTGTGACTTATCGATCCACAAAAAAAAAGCATCATGCGTAATATTACATGAAATACCATAAAGCCTGGTTCCCATGCACAAAAGCAAGAGAATTCACAGTGAAGAATGTACAGCTTCTTTTTCAAAGGGATCTTTGACCTGTGGTCAGTTTGCATCACTTTAATGTCAATCTAATGAAGATAGCAGCCAAATTCTGCTCTATGTTTCACCCAAAGAATATTGACTTCACTAGTAGCCACAGTTACATGAATACCCAATTTGTGGAGTTCATCAGGGTATCATTTTTGCTACTGATTGCATATACAAAACATATTCAATGTTCAATATTTAAGTGCACATAAACGCAGGCGGCATGTGACCCTGGATTTGTATGATTTCCCACTGGTCTGAGACCTCTAAGACCCCTGTTTAATTAACAGGGTGATAAGCACTTTTCTGAAAACCTAAAATAGAGAATTTTAAAAGTTATAACACCAAAAGTTCCTGAGAGAAGACAAAGCCTTTTTTAGATACAGGGATGCTGGAACAATTTGTGTAGTGGGGGTGCTGAGAGCCATTGAACCAAACTGTAAACCCTGTATATAAATGGAAACCACTTCAAGCCAGGGGGTGCAGCAGCACACCCCGCACCTCTAGTTCCAGCACTTGTGTTAGATATGTCCATAGGCCAAGTACCTGGAAATCTGTCACATTCCTATGCACCAGGCAATGATGGAGGGCTTCGCCATGTAAAGTCCTCAGTCTATAGGGACTCTGTTACCTTCTGTAGTTTAAAATAATTTTGACAACAGTGTACCGTTTGGAGAGCAAGTACAAATGATAAAACCCACCCCTAAGCAAGTGTTTGGACTCCTTCCCCCTCTCCCCGCAAACCCCACACACTTTTGTCTGTAATAAAGTACAGCTTCTAGCATCTCCTCTTGGTCACACAGGAAATCCATGGTGACAAAAATACATGTGCTGTGAAACACAAAGTCCCAGCCAAAACTACAACTTATAGTGACCTTCTTACAATTCACAGCGCAACAGAAAACTATTACTTGCCTTCATTTGTTACATTTAAGTCTTTTTCTCCAGCCACTGGGTATGAATCATATACTAATATTATCAATCTGTGTCCCCCTCCCCACATCTGTTGTGACATTCTATAGATTATATATGTCTCAAATTTGGCCTTTCTGTAATTTATCTGCATTTTTATGCCAAACAGTTTAATCTAAAATATGTATTTGTTCTTGTCAATCTGTCATAGTGTTTATGGGGGTGGTGGGGAAGGAGTAAACACTGCAATTTAGTTGTTACTCAAAACAGTGTGCCCAAATATTAAGCTCCTGGTATGATAACAACTATGAATATTTAACAATCAAATGAAACCTCCGAGTGAGTGGGTCACTGTGATTGAAAAGGCTTTTTGGCTTTGCACTACATGAAGTTGATGTGTTTTGAGGATTTCCTGCATAGATTCCTGTCAAGGTTCTAGAGGCTTGTTTGTTTCCTGCCCATAATCTTTGTTTTGATGCTTTTCGCTTAGGCACACCATGTTGCTCTATGTGTATGGGAAAGTCTGCTCCCCGAACACAGGAATGAAGGGGCCGGGGGGCATGAAGTACTGTTCCTTGAGTATATTGGGAACCAGCCATCCTATGTGAAGCAAAGCAGAGTTATTGTACCAATGCTGTTTCAAATGTCTTTCTATACTTCCTCATTGTTGGGCTCAAACATAAGACAGACATGCCTAGGCTGGAACCAGGTGGAAAAGAATTTGAGGACCCTAAGTTTCTATGAGTCTGAAAAAGACTGAAAAATCCAGATGCACAAGGAAGAGTCAGATGTAAGCTGCTCTGGACTCTAAGCTCACTAATTTGACTCCAGTCAGATAAAGTGAGAGGCCAGGGAAGAGAGAACTAGATGAGCAAGTGGTGAGATGCAGGGGAGGGTTAGAAGGAAAAAAAGAATAGCTTCTCTAAGTGAAACTGCATGCAAGACACCAAGAAGTCTGAAAACTGAAAGTAGCAATTGAATCAAGCCTTTTCCCACAGTGTGAATCACTGCCCAGCTGCAAACC
The DNA here is from genome assembly GCF_016161935.1 of Mauremys reevesii. Taxonomy (NCBI): domain Eukaryota; kingdom Metazoa; phylum Chordata; order Testudines; family Geoemydidae; genus Mauremys; species Mauremys reevesii. The sequence continues at coordinate 33,591,477 of NC_052638.1, forward strand.
AAGTCACCACTGGGACAGGCAAACTGTGAAAAGCACATTATAAGAGCCTCTGAGTAAAACAAGTACAATAACTTTGGAGAATCTGCCTGATTGGTTAAGGACAATTCTCACTGTAATCACTAGTTAACAGGGTCCTGAAAAAATAAAAAGGTGCTGTCAAGAGATACATCTGAACCTAGGAATTACCATATAAGAACAGATCATTGGTCTAACTAACATAATATACTACCTTTAACAGACCCAATACTTCAGAGGAAAATGATGCACCTAAAGAATCAGTGCAGGACTGCCAAAAGCATCTGTCCCAGCCAGGAGGCCAATTGAAAGACCTAGAACACAGGAACAAGTAGTTCCCAATGGGTGAAATGCACTCATGAAGCAAAGTAATACAAGGCTCAGGCACCACTTAAGTCCACTTATGCTGCGTTGTCAATTCTCTGCGTTGTTAACTCAGGCACCACTTATGCTGCGTTGTCAATTCTCGTGATTTCCTTGGTAGCAGTTTTGACTAGGGCTGGAACCAATCTTGCAATGATAAAAAGCTGCTCCAGCCCTCTCATGAATTTAAGCCACCACCACAAGGCATCATGGCAGCATTTTAAAATCAAAATGTTCTGTATTAAACCAAAAGTTTTTGGCCAAAAATTTTCATTTTGCTACTGAAAAGCAAAATCTTTATCTTTTTTGGCCAATGCCCACCCCCAAAAATATTTTGGGACAAGCTCTAAAGGTAACCCTTTAGAACTATCAGAATATCATGTCTTTAAATAGCTCTAGGAAATACCTCCAGATTAAATAATTCAGTTAAAGAGAAATAAGTATTTATTTAATTCAAATGTAAGTTCAATTTATTATGAGATTTCTTTAAGGAAAGTCAGAAGGGTCAGATTATATACTATTCTTCATTCCAAAGACTCCATCTTGATTCAAAGATAGCCAGAAATTAAACCTGATGACCCTTTTTCACCTAATTTACAGAAGTGAAAAGGCATGAAAACTATTTAAAAAAGAGCAAGTTTTCTGAGGGAAGATGTCATTTACTAAATGACTAAGCTAAGGAGACAATGACTATGCCAATACCTGTATTCAGCCTCTAGGCATGATCATAGTGAGCTAGTTGAGAAGACTGAACCCTGGTCTACACTATAGGGTTAGGTCAAATTTAGCCATGTTAGGTCGATTTTATAATGAATGCGTCTACACAAGCAACCCCGTTCCATTGACCTAAAGGGCTCTTAAAATCGACTTCTGTACTCCTCCCCGATGAGGGGAGTAGTGCTAAAATTGACCTTGCTGGGTCGAGGAGGAGGGAGAAAACTTGTTCACCTTAGCCTCTAAGGATAGAACAAGAAGCAATGGGTTTAAACTGCAGCAAGGGAGGTTTAGGTTGGACAGGGGGGAGGGATAGCTCAGTGGTTTGTGTGTTCAATCCTTGAGGGGGCCATTTGGGGATTGGTCCTGTTTGAGCAGGGGGTTGGACTAGATGATCTCTTGAGGTCCCTTCCAACCCTAATAATCTGATTCTATGATTAGGAAAAAGTTCCTAATTGTCAGGGTGGTTAAACACTGGAATAAATTGTCTAGGGAGGTTGTGGAATCTCCATCTCTGGAGATATTTAAGAGTAGGTTAGATAAATGTCTATCAGGGATGGCCTAGACAGTATTTGGTCCTGCCATGAGGGCAGAGGACTGGACTCAATGACCTCTCGAGGTCCCTTCCAATCCTAGAATCTATGAATTTGGGGTAGTGTGGATGCAAATCAACGTTATTGGCCTCCGGGAGCTAGTCCAGAGTGCTCCAATTGACCGCTCTGGACAGCGCTTTCAATTCTGATGCACTAGCCAGGTACACAAGAAAAGCCCCGGGAACTTTTGAATTTAATTTCCCGTTTGGTCAGCATGGCGAGCTCAGCAGCACAGGTGACCATGCAGTCCCAGAATCACAAACAAGCTCCAGCATGGAGCGAACAGGAGACACTAGATATGATTGCTATATGGGGAGAAGAATCTGTGCAAGCAGAACTTGGATCAAAAAGAAGAAATGCTGATATATATGCCAAAAATCGCACAGGGCATGATGGACAGAGGTTACAAGAGGGACACAGCAGTGCCATGTGAAAGTCAAGGTGCTCAGGCAAGCTTACCAAAAGACAAAGGAGGCAAACGGTCACTCCGGGTCAGAGCCCCATACATGCTGCTTCTATGATCAGCTGCTTGGCATTCTAGGGGGGGACCCTACCACTACCCCACCACTGTCCATGGACACCTGCAAGGGGGGAGCCTCACGCAACACAGAGGAGGATTTTGTGGAAGAGGAAGAGGAGGAAAATGCGCAGCAGGCAAGTGGTAAATCCATTCTACCCGGCAGCCATGACCTTTTCATCACCCTGGAGCCAATACCCTCCCAAGGCGAGATCCCCAACCCTGAAGGTGGAGAAGGCACCTCTGGTGAGTGCACATTTGTAACTACCATACAGGATTTAAAAGCAATAGTGTTTAATGTTTGATTTGCCCTGAAGACTTGGGATGCATTCATAGCCAGTACAGCTACTGGAAAAGTCTGTTAACGTGTCTGGGGATGGAGCAGGAATCCTCCAGGGACATCTCCATGAAGCTCTCCTGCAGGTACTCTGAAAGCCTTTGCAAAAGGTTTCTGGGGAGGGCTGCCTTATTTCGTCCTCCACGGTAGGACACTTTACCACGCCAAGCCAGTAGCAAGTAGTCTGGAATCATTGCAGCACAAAGCATGGCAGCGAATGGTCCTGGGTTTTGGCTGCATTCAAGCAACATTCAGTCTATATCTTTCTGTGTTAGCCTCAGGAGAGTGATATCATTCATGGTCACCTGGTTGAAATAGGAGAATTTTTGTAAGGGAACAGTAAAAGGACCCCATTCGTGCTGGGCTGTTTGCACTTGGCTAAAAGGGATCATCCCTGAGAATAGCCACACAGTGGGGGGAGGGGTGAAGGGATCATCCCAAATAGTCACGCAGAAGGGTGGAGGGAGGTGTGTTCTCCACAGCCATCTGAAAACTGCAGCCCCTCCTTTTAAATGGCAAACCCAACCGGCATTGCTTGCTGTGGGAAAGGAGGGCGCTGCAGTTTGAAAACATCCCCACATGTTATGAAGGTGTTAGAAGCCAAACGCACATACCCTTTAGCTTACCATGGCTGCCTGGAAACCGAATTCTGATGCCCAGCAATGTGTGATGTGTCACCATACCGGCAGGCGCTCAATATAAAAGGCAAAATGCGACCTTATACCTAAAGCACATGTGCTGTCCGCTGTGAATTGCTTGATTCACTGTGAAAGAGTCTCCCTTTTGTTCTCAGAAATGTATCATCTTAAATTTTACTCTCTCTTTTTATCCCCCTGCAGGTGCAAATGTTCCTATGCTCCTCCTATCATCTCCATCCCCGAGGTTATCGCAGATTAGAAGGCGAGGGGGAAAAAATGCACTCGATGACATGTTTTCTGAGCTCATGCAGTCCTCCCGCACTGATAGGGTACAGCTGAATGCATGGAGGCATTCAGTGGCAGAGTCCAGGAAAGCATTAAGTGAGTGCGATGAGAAGAGGCTAATGGGGGAGCAAACGGACATGCTCAGGCACCTGGTGGAGTTGCAGGAAAGTCAACAGACCGCCGCTGCATCCACTGTACAACCACCTGCCCGCCTCCCCACGTTCCATACCCTCCTCACCCAGATGCCCAAGAATGAAGGGGGGAGGCTCCAGGCACCCAGCCATTCCATTCCAGAGGATGATCCAACAGAAGGCTGTCATTCAAACAGTTTTGATTTGTAGTGTGGCTACAATAAGCAATGTAGCCTTGTCCTTCCCTCCTCCCCGACCCAGGCTACCCTATCAGTTATCTCACTTTTTTTTTAATTAATAAAGAATGCATGGTTTCAAAACAATAGTGACTTTATTTCCTTTGCCAGCTGTGATCGAAGGGGGGAGGGTGGTTGGCTTACAGGGAATTAAAATCAACAAAGGGGACAGGTTTGCATCAAGGAGAAACACACACAACTGTCACACCGTAGCCTGGCCAGTCATGAAACTGGTTTTCAAAGCCTCTCTGATGTGCAGCGTGCCTACCTGTGCTCTTCTAATCGCCCTGGTTTCTGGCTGTTCAAAATTGGCAGCCAGGCGATTTGCCTCAACCTCCCACCCCGCCATAAACGTCTTCCCCTTATACTCACAGATATTATGGAGAACACAGCAAGCAGTAATAACAATGGGAATATTGGTTGCACTGAGGTCTAACCTAGTCAGCAAACAGCACCAGTGAACTTTTAAACATCCAAAGGCACATTCTACCACCATTTTGCACTTGCTCAGCCTCTAGTTGAACTGCTCCTTACTACTGTCTAGGCTGCCTGTGTATGACTTAATGAACCATGGGAGCAAGGGGTAGGCTGATCTCCAAGGATAACTATTGGCATTTCAACATCCCAAACAGTAATTTTCTGGTCTGGGAAGTAAGTCCCTTCTTGCAGCTTCTCAAACAGCCCAGAGTTCCTAAAGATGCGAGTGTCATGCACCTTTCCTGGCCATCCCATGTTGATGTCGGTGAAACGTCCCTTGTGATCCACCAGTGCTTGCAGCACCATTGAGAAGTACCCCTTGCAGTCTATGTACTGGTTGGCAAGGTGGTCCGGTGCCAAGATAGGGATGTGTGTTCCGTCTATCGCCCCACCGCAGTTAGAGAAACCCATCGCAGCAAAGCCATCCACTATAACCTACACATTTCCCAGACTTACTACACTTGATACCAGAACATCAGTGATTGCTATTGGGTACTTGAATCACAGCAGTCCCCACAATAGATTTGCCCACTCCAAACTGATTCCCAACTGACCAGTAGCAGTCAGGCATTGCAAGCTTCCACAGGGCTATTGCCACTCGTTTCTCAACTGTCAGGGCAGCTCTCATCTTGGTATTCCTGCACTTCAAGGCTGGGAAAAGCAACTCACAGAGTTCCAGGAAAGTGGCCTTATGAAGCCACTGGGAATCATCCCATACCTGCAACACTATGCGGTCCCACCAGTCTGTGCTTGTTTGCCAGGCCCAGAATTGGTGTTCCACTGTATCAACCAGCCCCACTGCCACCATGATGTCCCAATTGCCACATCCCGTGCTTTCAGGAATGTCTGTGTCCATGTCCTCCTCACAATCGCCCTCACGCTGCCATCTCTTAGCCAGGTTCTGTACATACTGCAGTATAATGCACGAGGTGTTTACAATGCTTGCAACAGCAGCGGTGAGCTGAGCGGGCTCCATGCTTGCCATGTTATGGCATCTGCACAGGTAACCCAGGAAAAAAGGTGCAAAATGATTGTCTGCAGTTGCTTTCACAGAGGGAGGGAGATGAGATTGGGTTTGGGTACATATCGTCACCCATGAAAATGTTTTTGACCCATCAGGCATTGGGAGCTTAACCCAGAATTCCAATGGGCAGTGGAGACTGCAGGAACTATGGGATAGCTTCCCACAGTGCACCGCTCCATGAGTCGATGCTAGCCACGGTAGTGAGCACATACTCCGCCAATTTAATGCATTTAGTGGGGACATACACAACTGACTGTATAAAATCGATTTCTAAAAATCGACTTCTGTAAAATCAACCTAATTTTGCAGTGTAGACAAACCCTGAGCAGTCTCAGTGTGATATGACTGTTCACATAGCTAAGACAAATACTCTCTTCACTCCTGACAAAACCTGACTCCTGAATGCTCATTAAATGTTTCAGTTTCTGCCTTTAGTCACACCCATACAGCTCCATTAAAGCCAGGTAGAATTTAGCACTAAGATATTAACATGATTAACTTTATTCTAGACTACTTTGCAAGGCTGACTCAGAATGCCAAAGGCACCTCCAATTTTATATTATATAAACAACTTTTCATATTGAAATTTTGTTTCAAAACAAAACATTGAAACATTTGTTCCAAAAATGTCATCATGCTATGTTTGTGTTTTCAGAATTTTTTTCCCCACAATTTTCTTTCAAAACAAATTTCTGGGGAAAATGACCATTTCAGAACTGAATAACCCAATAGAATATTAAAATTTCTCTGACCAGTTCTATCTAAAAGGCAATATGTAGTTTAAAATGATTACATAACGAGTAAGAGATGGACCTTCCCACCAGTTTGGGGTTGAACTTAACAAGAGGAAAGGCTTCAAGACACTTAGATGAAGAACTGCATAGCTATCCACACTGAAAAAGAAGGAGCAGCTTTAAGATAAATTGCTTTTTCCAAGAGCTATAAAGGATTTGGAAACTACATTTCCTAAATCTAACTAGGGAGATGTAACAAACTTTACAATGTTATGGCAGGGATTGTTCCTTTAGCTCAAATAAAGACTCCTATGAATTAGAAAGAAAAGCAAATTGCTTGTCGATCAGCTCAGACAAGGCAAGCCAATGCTCTGTATTTCATCCATTGTAGAGTGAAGATGGGAACCAGTATCATCAAAGCAAAATAAGGCTTCTAAATATGGCTTCGAAAATCTGGTGTCCTTTGTCCATCCTTCTCATCAGGTCAATGGACTCAGTGCTTCGAAGCTGCACAGGCTCAGGGACAGAGAGAAGCCTGGACTGAACATTTCACAACAACTGAACAGTCAGTCATTCAAAAATCAGTTCAAATGGAAAAGCATTTGTTCAATTTCCTCCAAGGTTTCCAGAAAAGTTCTTTCTCCCTCAGAATTAGCCTTCAAATTTTGATAATATAAAGACTGTGAGATTCTAGATTTGGATCCTGCTTTATTATGGAACACTAGCTACTACCTTAACTCTGGAGAGACTACCAGTCTTTCCATTATAATTATTTTAATCCTTATTTTTAAATGTAGGCTGTCACTCTGGGCTCGATCTTGCTCTCATTAACATCCATGGGAAATATTTCATTGACCTCACTGGAGGCAATAATTTGTATGCTGATTATTGCTATACCATTGATCCTAAACATTTTACAGAGAGCAAGCACTGAAGATGACTATCAACAGAAGTCCAACATTTGAATCTTTAATCTTTGTGATTATTGATTATATGACACTCATTAAGCAGTAAACTTCCACAGGCTTTAAAACAGCTTACTTCTGTATGCCATCATCTCTGGCAATAGCCAATCAAATAAGATACTGTGCCACTTCTTACCGCCATTTTCATTGAAGGTGACTGAACAGATAGTTGCACATTAATTACACACACATTTTTTGCAATCCAGGCCTACTGGGCACTGTATCAGTCAAGGATTTACATAGTACTGACATACACCTTCTGAGATTCCCCCCACCCCCAGTCACAGAATATGAATTTATTGGGGTCAGATTCACCTGCTTTTGCTTCTGTATCTTTTCTGCTGATTTAATTCTATTACCCAAAATATATCATTCGGAGCATTTTTTGCTTTGTTTTTGTTTGGGGGGGGCTGCCTTTGGACACTTGAACTGATTTAATAGAATATTTAAAGGATTTACATGTACTTTTCTGATCAAACAACGTTAATTTGAAGAGGACTGTACTCATTGCCAAAGTACAAATTTCTAAGGAGCTCACTAAACAACTAAGGGAGAGCCTATTCTTTTCTCTATATATGTTTCCGGTCACTCTTGATAAGCATTGCATAGGGCTACAGGTCTGATCCAAATCAGAGTGAAATCAGTGGAAACTCTTCCACTGATTTCAGTGAACCTGGATCAGGTCATAAGCAGTTTTTCTGAAGTCAGTGGCAGTCATGTCAGTGCTGATCAGGTACCAATGCTTTTGTCTTTACCCACATTTCTCCAAATGCCACTACTTGTTTCATGTCCTCTAACCATGATTGTCAAATAACTTTGTACAATTTAATAAGAGCAAGAAACACATTGGTGCTTATTGGCCTTCACTCTAAATTGCAGTTAACACCTCCTGGTATAATTTTGCCATGCAACGTTCTGTTCACCCTGGTTTCTTCTGTCAAAATATGCATGCTATGTTAGTCTTCCTTACAGATCCCATACAAAAAGCATTGCTAGACTCCACAGGTGGATCCTTTAAATCCAATGAGCTCTCAAAAAGATGAATTCTTCATTAATACTAAACCATATTATTTTAGCATTCTATAGCCATGGTTTTGCCAACATCCTGGCTGCATATAATGCTATTTATTCCAGTACTTGTCTGTTTAGTAGAACTAAGATGCAAGATATTAGCTTTGTCTCGGTGACCTACAACTTTCCATCACACACAAAGTAGATTGTCTCAGGGAATTCTCTGGGACTAAGGCATCCTAAATACTGAAGCAAATGCTGAACTAATACTGCCATTTGGATCTCGCTGTATATTTGGCCATTCAAAATGTACCATCTTCTACTTAGAATTTATTGTCCTTTTCTTTTTATGCTCCACATTTATGAAAATCTATTCCACCCAAGATGAAACCGGTTTATCTGAATCTTAATCGCATACTGAATCTTACTTAAAGCAAGTTAGATGTTCAGCTTTTCTACAATCCTCTGAATTGCTTTATGTCAGTCCTGTCTATATATTTGAGAATATCATTGTAATGTAATTCAATATTACTGCATATGACCTAATATAAATAATACTGTCTTAAACTGTGATTATGGTCAGAGAATTGACATTAGCCTGCTTTGGTGATAAAAATATGGTTTTACTATTCTTTATTCTGCAGAGCCAATAGAGCTAAGGAAAAGTGAGCTAAGGTCTGTTCTCACTCCTGTGTCATCCACAAACTTTATTAACCAAGTTCTGAATGCTGGATCTTTATAACTGGCAATGTTGCCCAAGCCAGAAGAGAGAGAGCTGATTTTCCAGATCACAAAACAGACTGCAATGTCAGGTAGAACAAACTCCTATCTTTTTCCTAGTGAAATAATCAGTATGAATATATTTATTGAGAAACAACTCCACAATGTTATCATTACGGTCATTTTTCAGAGTATAACTGCACTTTAAAAACAAAGGGGGAAATGCAAAATACTATGTTAAAACAGTCTTGGAAAGGGGGGTGGGATTCTCACTTAAATGAAAAAAGGCCAAAAGAAGTTGAAGTTTGGTTAGTCCTCTGTTACAGCAGCCTCATTCAACTTTTGCCATCCAAGTCAGAAATTGTAGGTCATGTTATATCAGGAACTATGGGTGATCCATTCTACAAGCTGTAGTTGATTTAACAGCACATTAACCTCCTGGCCTGAGACCTCTCTGATATATTTCAAACCTACTCTGACTCAATTTTCTAAACTGTCTTCATTTTGTATGTTTAAAAAAAAAATCAAGACCTGTATAATTTTAACAGGGATTGGTATTTATTCTTATGTTAATAAAAGATTGCATAGGTTAGAATGCAGCAGTATACACAGAACCCAGTTCACACCCATTTTGAGTCAGTGTAAACCTGCTGGCTTCTGTGGCATGACTCCTACAAACAAGAGGCAGATCAGGTCCAAAATATAAAATTTTGCAATCTATACAGTTTAGAAAAGTAAGAACAGGATAAACATGATACAGTAAAATTGAAAAATGAATTTAGTAGGGAATATATTTTCCATGGTTCAGTCTCATATCCCCTCAACGGTTTGCAGAAGGCACTTCATGAACCATTAGGAATCAAATGGAATATTTGTGGCACAAATGCATAAAACATAACATTTATTGAGCTTGTCTACCAGACATAAAACACACTGGATATGAAATGTGAACAGCAAGATCATTTAGAGTATTTTGTCTCCATTTATTTACCTGACCAGGACACACCACTGGGTTTTAGAGCTCATTTATGATGGAGTCTTGGGAATATGGCAACCATGTAAGTAATAACTTGAGTCAAAAAGCAAGGCAATGACCACGGGAAAAGTAAAATTGTTTTTCACAGCAGATCTTAATCAGCATTTTCCTTACGAAGGAAATATAAACAAGTTAAATACACCTCTACCCCAATATAACGTGACCCGATATAACATGAATTCGGATATAACGCAGTAAAGCAGCGCTCCGGGGGGGCAGGGCTGCGCACTCCGGCGGATCAAAGCAAGTTCGATATAAGGCGGTTTCACCTATAACGCGGTAAGATTTTTTGGCTCCCGAGGACAGCGTTATATCGAGGTAGAGGTGTATATATCAATCTTTAACAGTCATGAATAGAAGATATATAAGCTTTATAATGAAAAAGAATGGACTTAACAAAATCTTTGTTCCATAGCAAATTGATATCATAGACCTTATTTGTAACAATATTATAGCTTCCAATATAAGTGACTATGATGTGGGGTGTAAAGAACTATAATTTCACTAAACACAAAAGGAAGATTAGAGCTAATGTCTTACCTGGTTTAATTAGTAGGGCTGTCAATTAATCGCAGTTAACTCATGCGATTAACTCAAAAATTGTGATTAAAAAATGTATCATGATTAATTGCAGTTTTAACACACTATTAAACAATAGAATACCAATTGAAATGTAGTAAGTATCTTTGGATTTTTTCTACATTTTCAAATATATTTATTTAAATAACAGAATACAAAGTGTACAGTGCTTACTTTATATTATTTTTATTACAAATATTTGCACTGTAAAAATGATAAACAAAAGAAATAGTATTTTTCAATTCACTTCATACAAGTACCATAATGCAAGCCCTTTATCACAGTGTTTCTCAAACTGGGGTCGCCGCTTATGTAAGGAAAGCCCCTGGCGGGCTGCGCTGGTTTGTTTACCTGCCCTGTAAACCAGGCTCCAGGCCAATGGGAGCTGCTGGAAGCGGCATGGGCCAAGGGACTTACTGGCCACCGCTTCCAGCAGCCCCCATTGTCCTGCAGCGGCAAACCAGGCAGGTAAACAAACTGGCCCGGCCTGCCAGGGGCTTTCCCTACACAAGCGGCGACCCCAGTTTCAGAAACACTGCTTTATCGTGAAAGTGCAACTTAAAAATGTACTTTTTTTGGTTACATAATTGCACTCAAAAACAAAAAGTCCACTCAGTCCTACTTCTTATTTAGCCAATTACTAAGACAAACAAGTTTGTTTACATTTATGGGCAATAATGCTGCCGGCTTCTTATTTACAACCTCATCTGAAAGTGAGAACAGGTGTTCGCATGGCACTTTTATAGCCAGTATTGCAAGGTATTTATGTTCCAGATATGCTGAACATTTGTATGCCCCTTCATGCTTCGGCTACCATTCCAGAGGACACGCTTCCATGCTGATGACACTCGTTAAAAAAAATTCATTAATTAAATTTTGATTGAACTCCTTGGGGGAGAATTGCATGTCTCCTGCCCTGTTTTACTTGCATTCTGCCATGTATTTCATAATATAGCAGTCTCAGATGATGACCCAGCACATGTTGCTTGTTTTAAGAACACTTTCACTGCAGATTTGACAAAATGCAAAGAAGGTACCAATGTGAGATTTCTAAAGATAGCAACATCATTCAACTTGAGGTTTAAGAATCTGAAGTGCTTTCCAAAATCTGAGCGGGATGAGGTGTGGCGCATGCTTTCAGAAGTCTTAAAAGAGCAACACTCTGATGCGGAAACTACAGAACCCAAACCATCAAAAAAGAAAATCAACCTTCTGCTGGTGGCATCTGACTCAGATGATGAAAGTGAACATGCATTGGTTCGCACTGCTTTGGATTGTTATTGAGCAGAACCCGTCATCAGCATGGACGCATGTCCTCTGGAATGGTGGTTGAAGATGAAGGGACATAAAAATCTTTAGCACATCTGGCATGTAAATATCTTGCAATGCCGGCTACAACAGTGTCATGCGAACGTCTGTTCTCACTTTCAGGTGACACTGTAAACAAGAAGCAGGCAGCATTATCTCCTGCAAATGTAAACAAACTTGTTTGTCTGAGTGACTGGCTCAGGACTGAGTGGACTTATAGGCTCTAAAGTTTTTCATTGTTTTTCTTAATGCAGGTTTTTTTTGGTATGTAATTCTACATTTGTAAGTTCAACTTTCATGATAAAGAGATTGCATTATAGTACTTGTATGAGGTTAATTGAAAAATACTATTTCTTTTGTTTTTACAGCACAAATATTTGTAATAAAAAATATAAAGTGAGCACTGTATTCTGTATTGTAATTGAAATCAATACATTTAAAAATGTAGAAAACATCCAAAAATATTTAAATAAATTGTATTACCTTATTGTTTGATCATGCGGTTAATTTTTTAATCACTTGAAAACCCTAATAATTAGATGAAGATCTGTCTTTGTTCATCAGTGGCTGAAGTTAGTATTTAATTTGCAGATGGACCTTATCCATATCTCATTTGTGTGCACACGACATTTTACACACATACATCTGCATGTGCACATTACATGGACTAACCACTTGACACTGAGAGCTGCTATAATTTGCACAACACAAGTGATTACACTGGCATGTGCAAAACCCATTTGTGTGCACAGATGTTAGTGTCTGTCACACACACACACACACGTACACGTGCTGGCATTAGTAAAGGCATGCCCAGGTGTTGTAAGTAAAGAGTTACAGGTGCAAAATGTGTTTTGCTATTTTTGGAAAGTCAAACTTTTAAGAGTCATTGCCAAGGGCACAATAGGCCAGGCTGTGGTGAGAACAGAAGCACCCAAAAGCAGTGATTTCTCCCTTCACTTTTGAAGATTCCGTAGGAGTCTGCACAGTCTGATCTAAGTACTGTTGATGAAGGCAAACTCCTTGGCTTCTGTGGCTTTTTTTTTTTTTTTTAAACTGCACCAGCTATCCCAGAACACTCTGGTTGGACAACCTGCTGACTCATCCTTCCCTATGCAGAATACCATGCTCTGAAAAACTGCTGACTGACACCCAATTCAGCAATACAAAACTGAGGTCTCCACAGAACCAGGGGCGGCTCTACAAAGTAGGCTGCCCCAAGCAGCGCGGATCGCTGCGCCGCCCTTCCCCAGTCCCGCGGCGGGTCCCCTCTTCCCGCGGCTCCGGCTTCCTGGGGAGGGCGGCATTTGGCTCCGGTGGAGCTCCCGCCGGCATGCCTGCGGCAGGTCCGCTTGTCCCGGGCTCCGGTGGACCTGCCGCAGGCATGCCGGCGGGAGCTCCACCGGAGCCAAATGCCGCCCTCCCCAGGAAGCCGCCCCAAGCGGGCGCTTGGCCCGCTGGTGCCTAGAGCCGCCCCTGCACAGAACCCATGTCTTTTTTTTTTTTATAAGTAGCTGCAGTGCAAATAAAATATTCTATCCCTGCCAGTTCAATATGCCATACATAAAATAATGGTAAAACCTGAGGACAGAAGTACCTCTTCATACCAGAATATACATTTTTCTCTGAACTCTCAATGGGAAACTTACTTCTTAACGGAGAAAAAGAAGAGGGAACATATCCCCAACACGTTTTTCAAGCTCAACTCATTCTGAAAAAAAATAAAGTGTCGTGTCTTTTTTTTTTTTAAAAAAGCATGATTTCCTGCCAAGAAACTCCTATTTTCCAGCTAAAATTGGTATTCAGACATGACAATTTTACCCTAGTCCTCAAGGATGGAGCAAGCCCATATAACAGCTAATCACGGACTATCTTTTATTCATGAAATCTGATTTTCCATTACTGCTATTTTCCAACAATTGTGGTTTAAAAAACACAATTTTGCACATTTTACTTAAGTTTTCTGATACGGAAATAATGAAAAATAGGTTTGTCAGTTACAATAAGAACAATATATGGAAAGCTGAGTTTTTGTCACGTGCTACCACACTCCGCTCTGCTACACTGGTGCAAACCCAATGACTTCAAGATGTGGCTTTATGGGTAACAAAGAATGGAACTGCAGCTAGTTTCACCATAGACAATTTTTGAATGAAAAGGCAGAATTTATTGGACTATAGCAACAGTATGAGGAACATGTAATTACATTTTAAAGCTGAGCTATGACTCAAAATACTTATTAATATAACTCTTGAATATATTAATGTCACTAAAGTGGCATTAAACCTTCTTGCAAGTTGTGTTAACATAAAGATCACTCAATTATTAGCAGCATAAAGCACCCTACTGCACTTTGGAGTACTTCAGTGTTTGTAATGTATGCTAGAAGACAGGCCAGCTTTCTTTTAACACTTTTTACCAAAAATTAAATTAGAATATCCCTAAAGTAAAAACATTCTAAGCACATTTAGCTTTCTCTGTATAAGAAATGCTGGTAAGCATGTGTAACGATAGGGCGGTCTCATTCCTATTGTCTTAAAAAAATGGTTTATAACTGACAGCTATAACTGACAGCTGACACAGAAGCACTGCACTGAAAGCCTAGAGAGTAAAAAAGTAGTTTTTACCCTGCTCGCTGAAGCTGTATAGACTCAGCCTCTAACAGGTGAGCTCTACCTATCTGAAAAGGCCAACATTAGGGAGCAGAACTGGTTGCAAAATAATATTTTTCTCCTGTGAAAAATGTTGATGAAAATGTTTCTGTCAAAAACCAAAACAAAGTTGGTTGCCAAAAATTTACATTTTCAAATTTTCATTTTTTGGATGAAAACCCTAAAATTGTTGACAGAAATGGAATTTTTTGGCCACAGAAATTTCTCTTTATTCTAAAAGCCATTTTTTGTCAAACTAAAGTTTTGATAGAAAATTTCTGAGCAACTGCATGAGGGAGTTTTACTTTTCTAATTAAGGGCCTAGCAGCTACTGACCTTGGTATGTTCACCAGAAGTAGTGATGTCAGCTTCCTGCTAATCCCACTCCACTGAGAGGGCCCAGAAGCAGCCCAGGCAGCCCCAAATTGGATGGGATTGGCTCAGAAGGAGCATCACCTACCCAGGTGGAAGAGGAACGGATTAAGCATCTGTAATGGGGGTAAAATCACCACTGAAACACCCTCCACAAACCATGACAAGGGGTTGATGGTGTTCTTTCACTCTAGTCCCTATGGTCCTGGGTCTGCAGCTTCTATGTCCCAACCCTCCAGCCAGGTCACCTTTCACATTCAGGGTGGCAGAAAAGTCCAGACAGAAAAAAACCCAAAGTCTAATAACCTTTATGACAGGCCTTCAGCTCCCATATAGTACTCATCAATCTTTGCCTCTTTTAGTCTTGAGGCTTGTACTTCCCCTATGGCTGGGGGAAGGGGAGGAGAACCCAGGTCTGCCCTCTCCTTTCCTCCGAGTTCCAGCAGGGTCCCTGTGTGTTAGGCAGCTAAGGGATATTCCTTACAATCCTTTGCCACTTCCCTGGGCTGCTTCTACCTTTTCCCATTTATTGGCATCTCTCAGAAGGACTGCAACCACCACTACACCTGCTGTCTTTGTGCAGCTTCTTCTCAACTCTCTATTGAAGAGTTTTCTCAAGGCTGCTCCCAGGCTCTACCTGTATGGCGCCCTATCCTCCTTCTCAGCTGGCGATACTAAATTAGGCCTGCCCTTCTTCCCTCCCCCAGGTGTAGCCTGATGGGCTACCTAGGCACTAATTAATCCTTTATTTGCCAGTATGGGACACATGACCCATCATCACTGAAGGGCTCCTAAGGAACCTCTGCTGGAGTTCAGTCCTGCTCATTCCTGCAGCACTACCACCTGCACTAGGGGAATCCCCCATCCAGCACACTTGCCACCACAGGACCAGGGAGGTGCAATTTGCATTTTCCTGTGTCTGCAGGGAAAAATCCAACCCAAAGCAATAAATAGGACAGTTCCCAGAGAGAGCTGGGGGGACACTGAATGGTTTTGCATGCAAAAGTACCTGTAGTTCAATGTATACTGTACCTTTCCCCAGTTTTGGTATCTTTTTTCCAGGGGGAATTCTGCACGTTTTTGCATCAATAAAAGGTTTGTGTGTCAGTAGAGAACCTCTGTGCAGTAGAGCAGGAAAATTCAGTTCAGTGCATCACCACTCTGGATCTGAAAAAATCATAAAATGTACCTTTTTATATATTGCACCCTTTATCCTAAAGGCTCACAAAGCACTCTTAAAATAAATTGATGAACAAACACATCTCCCATTTCTTGGGAGTTAAACAACTGCTCTGTGCTTGTGATCTGTGAATTTAATTGCTACAGAACAGACTTGGATCAACAGTCATTCACATTAGGCAGCTCATGATTCATTTTCATGTATGTGGCTTACCCAAATCTTTGCTCGACAGTCAGAACATAATTATTTTTCTCCCTGGTTTATCCTTTCAAAGGCAGAAATTATTTTTAAACTTTAACATTATTGCCCTTAGTAACCTCTATATTTACATTGCCTACCATTTTCCATTATAAACGATTCTGCAAATAGTTGTTTGTTTGTTATAAACTTCACAAATCTCCATAGTTTGCAGCAGGGCCTTGAAATTCAGTAGGGAGAAAGCACTCTGGATAGACAAGTGCCTTTTCTTTTGCATCAGGGCCGGCTCCAGACCCCAGCGCGCCAAGCGCGCGCTTGGGGCGGCATTTTGCCAGGAGGGCGGCAGGTGGCTCCGGCGGACCTTCCGCAGTCATGCCTGTGGGAGGTCCACCGGAGCCGCGGGACCAGCAGACCTCCCGCAGGCATGACTGCGAGGTTTTGCTGTCCCCCGGCGGCTCGGTGGATCCGCGGGGCATGCCCTGCAGCTGCTCCGGAGCCGCGGGACCAGCAGACCTCCCGCAGGCATGACTGCGGAGGGTTCGCTGGTCCCGCGGCTAGGGTGGATCTCCTGCAGGCATGCCTGCGGATGCTCCACCGGAGCCGCGGGACAAGCGGACCCTCCGCAGGCACGTCTGCAAGAGGTCCCCCGGAGCCGCGGGACCGGCGACCGGCAGCGCGCCCCCTGCAGCGTGCCGCCGTGCTTGGGGCGGCCAAATTCCTAGAGCCGCCCCTGTTTTGCATTCAGGTTTCGCTAATTTATAAACTGTTAAAAATGACCATTTCCCCTCTCTTGCTTGCATTGCTCAGGAAAAAATTAGGATCATGCCAAATAAGAGTTGAACATGAACTCTCTAAAGAGCCAGCTGCATACTGCTACCCAAGCAGCAGTAGTAGTGCATGCTATACTGGGAAGGCCTATGAGTTGTTGGAGCAATGGTGGGTACAGGTTCTTCCACTCCAAATGATATCTCCCAGTGTGTAGTGGTATCTGAGTCATGTAGTTCATGAAGCCAGACTGAACACGCTTCAGCACCGCTACCCCTACTACATGGATCAAGAGATCCTTCCACTCTGGGAAGGGTGGGGGAGAGAGAGATGAGGAGGAATAGTCAGAGACATTGTGGGAGAGAAAGTGGTAATAAAGGCGGGGGAAACAGGGGAGGATTTACACACAATAAGAAAGAGAAAGAAGAAACGGAATGATGAGCAGCATGAAACCAGCACTGTTAGGGTACAGTGCAAGACCCATATTTTTTCATTGGCATTCAAAGCAGATGGGCCCTGAGGTATTTGGTGTAGGAGTAAAACCTCTGATCTCACAAAAATAGTTTCTTAAGGGGCTGATCCTAATCCCACTGTAATTAATGGGAGCTTTCCTATTGATCTCAAAGGCCTTTAGATCCTAAAGGGGAGTTCCAACTTCTAGCAAAATATTACATATCTCTTCTGTTTGGCACTGGAACACGGTCCCTAGATAACCTAACGATGAACACAATAGAAATACTTATATGGAGAGAAATGGGCAAAAACAAAGAACCAAAGAAGAGAAAATGCCTAGGAGGGGATGTCTAGGAGTGGGCAAATAACATGTAAATAAGGATAATGTCATGAAGTGGGACCATTGGCTGAGCATTAGGAAAGACTTCCTAATGGTGAGATCTAGTAGTGTGTGGAACTGATGAAGACCTCATTGCTTGGGACAACTGAAAGTAGATGGACCAAACACTGGAAGAACAATCTCATACTGGCCAGGGAGAGAAACCTACAGTAATAAATCTTTTCCATCTCTTATTTCTTGGAATATTTTTATATATTCATCCCAATATGGTCCTTGAACTTTCCTGAGAGAGATTCAGAGCAAGACATCTGACAGCAGTAGCATCTCCTCCTGCTCATTTCATTCTTTGGGGGCAGGGAGGAGAGGCTCAGCTCTGTCCCACCTCTTCTCAGCAGAGGAACTAGAAGAGAAGTGCATGAAAGAAAAGCAAAGGTGTGAAAAGGGGCAGCAGTGTTTCCTCCCTGGAAGGTGAACACTGAACAGTGGCATTTATAAATGATTTAGTATTCAGGGTGTACTTGAGACTGTTCTCACATCATCTATCACAGACATGGAAGTTAGAAGATTAGTATCTTAAAAATAAATTTACCAGTTGTAATGTGGTATTCTTGTTCAGTCTGGCTTCATGAACTACATCACTCAGATACCACTACACAATACCAAAGCAGAAGCTTATTATTGTAAAGGTTGTTCAGCCCTCAGGCTAGAGAAGTGCCTTTTCTTTATCCTGTGAAATCACACATTCGGGCATAGCTGAGTGACAAACTGTTAAAAATTACCATTTTCCCTGTAAGCTGGCATTTTACAACCCCTAGGAACAGACCCAGGCAAAATGAGCCTCAGCATCAGAGTGATACTGCCTCTGCAGAGATGACACGGCCCCTTCATATTCATAGTCTGTCCCTCATGTCCTAACACAGGATCAGGCTCTTCCCTGGATGGCCAAATAAGCGTCAGGTAAGGAAAGATTTGAACATGGGCATAGCCAGACATTTGGAGCTCTCCCATGCTATTAGCTCCCTGCCTGTAGTCAGTAATAAAAAAGAAGGAAGGAAGTAGCTGTGTGGCCCATACCGTATTGGAGGTAGGAAGCCCCTCAGAATTCTCCTATATTTAGAGTAGTGAGGATGGACTCATTCATAATTGAAGGAACAGAATCCGCATTAGAAAGAGGGGGCCCTCAGGAGCCTAATCTCACTCCCATTGATTTTGTTGTTATTGTTTACATTCGGCATATAAACTGGACCCAACCACCTGCTGTCCCTAAAATGAAGCTACGCAGAGAAATTAATCCCAAAGGTTGTTAAGCAGGAAGTGGACAAACGGACTGTGCTGAGGGATGGGAGGTCAGAAGGGGGGTTAGTTTACCACTCATTGGTACAATCTCTCTTCCTCTTGGGCAGCTCTATAATTTGCCACCAAGAAACTGGCTTATTATGTGGGGGAAAAGTGAGACTTCTGCTGCAGAATAAACTATGCCCAGACAGAGTGACCTATGAAGCCTTTGGGGCTTACACAGACCAGGAGTGATAGGAGTTCTGTTGCTATGTCCATTCAATCCCTGGCCTGTCTTCTAATACTGCCTCCAAAAGAGTTACTGGTTTTTGTGAACTGGAAAACATCCAGTACAAATGGGACTGAGGCCCCCAAACTCACTTCACGCAGGTCACCAAACAGCTATCAGATTATTACATCTTTGGGTCACTTTTGACCTGAAATGGATTTGAACTGCTGATCTTTCAGAAAATTTCAAGAAGTGGATTTAGGAATATCTTTACACCTAAAGATTAAGGTATAACTGTGAACAGCATTTTGATTGATCGGTCCATCAGCCTTCACACAGTGCTGATCACAACATGTCATTTGTGTTGTTCTAGCTAGTCTTTCAACCACTCGCTGGCCAGGCTGTCAGTGGCACCAGACACCCAATCAGCATAGCACGCTACAGCCCAGAACCCTTGAACTCAAACGATCCGCTAGTCGCAGACTCCCAAGTAGCTGAGATTACCGCAGATGTGAACATACAGCTGCACAATTCAGAGACTGGCCACTTACAAATTCTGAATGCCCAATTACAGGTTTACTTTATTAGCAGAGGATCTGCAATCACACATTTTATTAGTCTGAGGGCTTGGCTACACTTGCAAGTTGCAGCGCTGGTAGAGGCTTTCCAGCGCTGCAATTAGTAACCGTCCACACCTGCAAGGCACATCCAGCGCTGCAACTCCCTGGCTGCAGCGCTGGCTGTACACCTGGCCAGGTTGGGGTGTAGCGATTGCAGTGCTGGTGATCCAGCGCTGCTCATCAAGTGTGGACACACACCAGCGCTTTTATTGGCCTCCAGGGAATAAGGAGATATCCCAGAAAGCTTTTAACTAAATTACTCTCTTTGGCTATGGCTACACTTACTTCAAGCGCTGGCTGCACGGCAGCTGCTGCGGCAGCGCTTTTGAGCTGGGCTAAAGCGCCAGCCAGCGCTGAAAGAAAACTCTCCCTGTCTGTCCGCACCTGCCTGTGGGGAATATAACGGCTCCCAGCGGCTGGGCAGCGCTGGGGCGGCTTGGGGCTTTGCTTAGCGGCAGCAGCAGCCGAGGTGCAGCCACTTGCCTCACACCAGTTTGCAGCTAGCCAAGCGCCCTTTGTTTTGTTATGCAGCCTCTCTTTGTTTTGTTGTGAACTCCCCAAGCTCCGTTGAACTGCTTATCTAAAAAACAAACACTGATCACAGCAAACAGAAGCTATCTGTACCTGGCTGTGAACGATCAAATGAGAGGCAGGGAGTGAATGTTTGCTTGACAGAGAAACAGCGTTGGATGCAGGCTGTTTGCAATTAAGACCAAGGGTTCGTGAACATTTTGTGATTTTTCAATCCAGGAAGCTAAATTGTTGGCTCCAAAAATCCACTCTCTCTCTCTTCCCCACTCCCTGTCACAGTACACCACCCTCCACCCCCCTCTTTTGAAAAGCACGTTGTTGCCACTTGAATGCTGGGATAGCTGCCCATAATGCAGCACTCCCAACAGCGCTGCAAATGTTGCAAATGTGGCCACACACCAGCACTGGTAGCTGTGAGTGTGGCCACACACCAGCGCTGCTCCTACACAGCTGGATGACCAGTGCTGCAAACCGTAAGTGTAGCCAAGCCCTGAGAGCAGCACAATCATATCATAATAAACACAGGCAACTCATGCACAACACTCTCATGATTATCTGGCAGCTTTACCTACTCCCTTCCTCTTTTCTTTAAAGTTGCACTAGTACTTTGTACAAAATGCAGTGAAGGAAGACAGTAGAAGAATGTGGATAGCAGCTGCTCTAGTAAAGGGTACATTCTGCCACCACCCCATTTAATTACTATTTGCTGTTCGAAAGTGTAGATTATCTTCACCCACACAAAATAATTTGATCGCTTTATATCGTATACCCGTGTACTAACATGACATTAAAAATTAAAAATTTCAAAAAGTAAAAAAACCTTTATGACTGTAGTTAAGGATCCTGCAAAAAAAATCTCAGAGCCTTTTCTTTGGGTTCTAATTATTTTATCAGTATGTCCCTGTAACACAACATGCAGACCTAACAAAGTGTTTTGCAGACAGAAGGATTAAACCTTGTCTCTAAGAAGCATATTGACAGCTAGGGTGAAATCCTGGACTCATTGAATTAGAAAACTCCCATTGACTTCAATGGTGGAAAGCAGGAGGGTAGGATTTCACTTCTGGTGTTCGCCTTCATTACAGAAGTTAAAGGTAAAATCCAGACAAAGGAAAAGAGGAGGTAGGGAGTCGGTGTCAAAGATTGTTCCATCAGGAAGGAAGAAATAGTATAAACCACAATAGTGGGATTGGAAGCCAATTACATTGCGACTTTGAGTTGGTACATAGATGCTCTTTAAGTCAATGTGCTCAAGAGTGTGGAGTAAGACTGGATGATGGAAACTCAGCTGATAAAAGCTCTCTCCTTGATGGCTGCCAGCACACATGATTTTATCTCCAGATGAAGACTCTGAACCAAATTCTCAGATGATGTAAATAGGTGTAGCTTCACAGAAGTCACCAATGTACACCTTCTGGGAATCTAGCTTTCAAGCTGTTAAGATGTCCCAATTTGTATTTAAAGACCTTAGTTGTGTTGGAAGCCTGCTTTTGTGCTTAAAGATTCGGGCCTGATTCTCTTCTTACTCTGGTTTTACATCAATGGAACTTCATTAACTTCTACACAGTTACTCCTGATTTACACTAGTGGAAATATGAGGAGAATCATGCTCTCAATTTTAATTAGGCTTATTAGTTAGCTTATTCCTTTTAACTCAGGCTCCAAGAAGTCATTTCATCGTTACCCCAGAAAGCCACCTTATTAAGCATGTGGATTAGCCAATACCTATCACTGACATAGATAGTTGGTCACACCCTTATATAATCTCCATTAAAAACAAGGTAAATTAGATTGGTTACTATTTGTAAATCACTTTTAACATGGAAAGGGTCGAGTTCTTTGGATGAATTTCAAATTTTTACTAAATTCAAGTCATTCTGGGTGGAAAAATTATAAAAATGAAGAGTAGGATCCACAAGGGATCCTTTTAACGTGGAAAGGGTCGAGTTCTTTGGATGAATTTCAAATTTTTACTAAATTCAAGTCATTCTGGGTGGAAAAATTATAAAAATGAAGAGTAGGATCCACAAGGGATGTAGGCAATGCTGAGTGTCGGGGCACCTAGCTCTTAAGCACTTAGAACAGTGGGGGGCGACCTGCAGCCCATCAGGGTAATCCGCTGTTGGGCTGCGAGACAGTTTGTTTACATTGACTGTCTGCAGGCACGGCTGCCCGCAGCTCCCAGTGGCTGCAGGGACGTGTTGGCTGCCACTTCCCACAGCTCCCATGGGCCAGGAATGGTGAATCACAGCCACTGGGAGCTGCAGGCGGCCATGCCTGAGGACAGTCAATGTAAACAAACTGTCTCACGGCCCAACAGCGGATTACCCTGATGGGCTGCAGGTTGCCCACCACTGACTTAGGAAATTACAGGAACAACTCCGCCATCCATAAAGCCTGAGTGAGGTGCCTAGGTTTCTACTCAATTAATAGGGAGCAATCAGCACCTCAGAATGTGTTCCACAAGGCCAGCAATAGGTGAAGAGAGGCCTAAACTAGCCAATAAGAGAGAGAGAGAGGAGAGGGGTGTGGCCTAAGCCCCACCCATCTCACAAAGATAGGCACCTAAATCTGGGCTCCAGGGAGGCACCTATGTCTGCTTGCCATCCATGAGCCAGGGAAGTCAGGTGACCAAATGCCTAAGACACATGCAATCCTTGAAACAAAACAGTGAGGGGGAAGAGGAGGACACTCTCCCTTATAACCTTTAGTCAAGTGGACAGGCTGCTGTGACAGGCTGGCACGCTGCCCCGGCTCCGTGGTATCACAGAAACTTGCTCAGACCCCACTGGTTAGATATCCACACTGTGCTGTTTATTTCAGATCCCTCCACCAACATCTTTACAGTTTAATTCAGCAACACTATGTACAATGTCCCTTGTATCCTCAGACCTTTTCCCAGGGCCCAAGAGAAGACATTTCCCTTCCTGCAGCTCTCTCTGACTCCATGCTGAGCTTACCATGCTCCTCCCTCTTTCACTTTGTTCCTGTGCCTTTTTATCAGTCCTCTGCTGATGGGCTAATTAATCCTTTAGTTCACCTAGCCTACTATAATTACTTTTCATCCCCCCAATGAGCCCTCTCTGGAGCAGCCAATTAATGCCAGAGTGATCAGCGTGCACGCTCACCTGTTAATTCCCAGCACTCTGTCATAGATGCTCACCCAGGATGTGGGAGACCCCAATTCAAGTCCCTGCTCCTCCTGAGCGGGAGAAGGGCCTGGACAGGGATCAGCCACCTCAGGTAAATGCACTAATCACTAGACTATAAAATATTCCAATGTGGCTCTCCCTCAATCTCTGCCATTGACGTTGTTTCACTTTAATTAAATAATTGAATGATTAAATATTAACTGGGCCACAGAAAGCATTGAGTAACTCTACAACCTAGAGGACTCACCTGAGAGATCACCGATCTCTGTTCAAATCCTGTCTCCCACTTAGAAGGAGTGGGGGAGGGGACTTGAACCAGGGGTTTCCCACATCCTGGATGAGTACCCTATACACCAGGCTAAAGGCAATAAGAGAGCTCTGCTTCTTCCTCCCTACATCTTGTGTGGTGTTACACAGCCTGTAAGCACAGCTACTGGACTGGGCCTGCACAAGCAACTAAGGACACTGAATGCCTATCTTCCACAGTTTCTGACTTGCTCTGGGGCTTAGATGGGAGATAGGTGCCTGGGCACCTAGAGGGAGGCAGCAGTGCACATGCTCAGAGTCAGAAACATAGGTTCCTAGGGAGTTTTTATTACAAAAGCTTCGGCACTGAGTGAATTTAGGCATCTGCAGGGTTAGATGGCAGCCAAGCAAAAGTTTTGTGCTTCGCAGTGGTGCATAACAATGGGACTTACGTGTCCAAGCACCTTTGTGGAGTCCACCTGAAATTCTCATCATTTTGAAATTTACAGCTGAATTTAATTTCACAGACTAAGCATCCCAGTATATAAGCAGTACCTACCTAATATCTGAGAACATGACCAACAGGATATCTGCTTTTTTGCAGATTCTCTTTCATAAAAACTGCATGAGAATGGTTTTTAGGCTATTTTACTCCATTTTCAATGCCCAGTCTTGTAATCCTTACTCTCAATAGTAGTCCTGAGGGTTGGTCCCATGAATAAGCATACTTAAGTATGCACTATAACACTGAATAGTCACTTACAGTGGTCACACTTAAAAACATAATTCCTGTTGTATAGCTACTATCAATTCCAGCAATATTTCCTATACATAAATGGAGAGTTCTACTAGCTGATAATATTTTAGTGCACCCACTCTAATAATAAGTAATTAACAAACATGTAATAAATTACTATTTTTAAAGATCAATATGGGTCTGACTAAAATATAAAGCACCATATACAATCTACTGTCTAAAATCAGACAATATATTCAATAAAATAAATCAAAAGGGACTTATTTCTGCCTTTTTTAATCTCCAGTTTCACAAACTTCTCATAAATACCCACAAGGCCAACAAGATAGCTGGAGCCTCCATCTACATAACTAATCACAGAATAAATCTCAGAATAGACTTCATATAGACTCAATCCTCTCCATTTCCTCTTGCCTAGCCTAAAGAATCTTTTTCGTATTTGGCAACATCCAACAGACCTTTGCTTCAAGCTCCTAGACAAGAGTAGATTATTCATGTCTAGTTCACAAGTAATAGTAATATTTTGAGCCACTATTGCAATCCTTACCAACCACACTTTTTCCCCATTTATTTTGAGGTTCCAATGCATGTGTTTTTCCTAAAAGCAATCAAAGTGAAATCTATGGTAATTCTCCAATGTCCAGGACCTCTAACTGCAAGAGAGGTTTCTTCAAAATAAAAAATAAAATAAAATAAAATAGTAATGCAGGAAGCACAATTAATTCAGAGTTAGGAGACCTGGGTTCCATCCCTGCCTTTGCAACTCTTCATGCGCTTGGGAAAATCATTTAGCTTTGCCGCGTTTGAACTTTCCCATCCGTAAATTAGGAATAATAAAACAACCATACATATGGAAAGTACTTTGAGAGTCTCAGATGAAAGAAACTGCACATGTGCAAATAATTAATATTAAACATAGTAATAAATACAACAAAATTATGATTTTTGCATTATTCTTTGTGTGTACTGCCCATTAGTAAAGAAATTGCATCAATATGTCTTTAGTGGTTCTTTTTTCTGAAATGACATGTGTCCTGGCCTGGCTTCAGAGCCACTGGCATATTTAAACCCACAGATTTCTTACTATTGTGCCACTGTAACAAATACTATGTGTGCAACAGAATTTTTGTGGGTTGCAATTAAAAACGCAGACCCCTAATTTGAATCCATGACTGAAAAATGAACAAAGAAGAAACATACTCTGGGTTAACATATAAAATGTTCAGGAGTACTTGTGGCACCTTAAAGACTAACAAATTTATTTTAGCATGAGCTTTCGTGAGCTACAGCTCACTTCTTCGGATGCATAGAATGGAACACAGAGACAGGAGATATTTATACATACAGAGAACATGAAAAGGTGGAAGTATGCATAAATTTGTGAGTCTCTAAGGTACCACAAGGACTCCTCGTTGCTTTTGCTGATACGGACTAACACAGCTACCCCTCTGAAACCTTAAAAAAGAATGCTTCTCATCTGCCCCTTCTTGGTGTCATCTGAGCATTTCCTTACTCTTGCAAAAATTCAGCCATTGAACTGTCATTTTTTAAAGTTTTTTGTAGTATAGTACAGTAATTTTCTATATGACACTGACAACCACCTGATCTACGTGTTCTACTATTTTCCCTCTTTATTAGGTATTTTGTCTATGGAGCAAGCCTCCTGTCTGCTGAAACAAAAATGTTTTGGCATCTGTCTATTCTCTATCATGACATGTGAGTAGATACAACTGCACTTGCAAACAAGATGGAGCAGAATCTGAAAAGATGTATTCTTGGTGTCACAGAGAGCAACCTGAAAAAGAACATGTGTGTTCAGGTGGAAAGCTAGGTAAGAGATATCTCAATAGCAGAGAAGAAACTAAAGTAATTATTTTCTGGCATTAGTGCAGGAAGGTGGCCTACACTTCTAAAATAAGATTGTAGGTGGTACAATGAATGGTAAATACAGCTAAGGGAATCAAAAAAAAAAAAGAGGGAGAGATTAACTAGTAACCTGGGTAGAATCCATGCTCCGATCCAAAGCCCATAGAACTCAGAGGAAAAAATCCCATTACTTTCAATAGGGTTTGGATAGGTCCTTCATGATCATACTTGTCCTAGAACAGGGATACCTGCTGGTAATGCATCTTCTGCAGTGGCTGAATGTGGTTGTGATGATAATGAATCAGCAATGTACTTTCCACTGACTCACATCAGAAACTAATCATGAGTTATCTGTCCTGGCGACAAGTTCTCCCACTACCATGTTTTCTTCTTATTCTTTTCAGTGACTGCCATTACAGAATGGTACTTTCATTTGTTCCGGAAAACACTGTTTTGACAGTGATGTCTCTTTCTGTAGTGATGTCTCTAGGGTAATTTCTGTCCTTTCTTTTTCTATATGGCATAGCAATGGCATATAGTATCTCTGCTTTATTTTCTTATGGTCCATCACTCCATGCCTTATTTTTTTAAAATCACTGCAGCCTTCTCTGAGTCTTTTCCTGATTTTTCCTATACAGTTCCAGTCCATCAAACTGATCCACATAGTAATACCAGAGAAACTCTATTTTGTGTCCCTGGCTTCCATTTTGTGTCCCCGGCTTCCATTTTAAATAAGCAAGCATCACTCCACTGTTAAATGGAGGCTAAAGGTCACATAGCACTAAAAATCAAATTGGCGAGAAAAGGTGATAAACAGATCATAACACTGTGAGCTATTTAGAATATAGACTAAAGGTCACATAGTAGAACTGGTGGGGAAAAGAAGGTGGTAAACAATGATTGACAGATAGAAATAATAGTCATATGGTATGATGTCATGTTTAAAAATAGAATTGAAATAGTATAAAGGTCAGTGTGGCAGTTGAGTGCTGACAGTTGAGAGCTGACAGGCTTGAAAAGAGGTTGAGAAAGCAGCTGAGCAGAGAGCTAAGAAGGCAGAGAAAGGTGTGAAGGTGGAGAGGATGAGATGAAGGAGAAGAAGCTGCAAGCAGAATGACAAGAGAAGGATGCATCAGAGGCATGAGAGAGAAATAACAGGAGAAGATATTGTGCAGTCATCTGAGTAAGTCTGTCAAAGTAATAGTTATAGCATAGTATAGTATGTTAATGTACATAAGTGTGTGGGGGGGTTAATAAAGATGTATGTATGTGTGTTGCTTGTGAAAGAGATTTATATATGTAAAACCTAATGAACATCTAAAAATTGCTCTTAACTACCCATGAATGACTGATCACCGTAAGCAGGGACCGGCCACTTTGTATCATTTACAACTATAAGGCAATGTGGTTTGAATTACTTTAACTTGTTATAAGGGATTTGTGTTTAGATTGTTATTTTGTCAAGGAATGTTATTTGTATCAATAAAAGGCATCTTGTTTTGGAAATAATACTGCGTATGTCAACCATTTATCAGAAGGCTGTATCCGCGTCCTCCAAGTATTTCCTTAGGCACCTTGGATACCCATACCTAATGAAAACAGATTGGTTATAACAAGTAAACAGGTTATCAATTCTGGGGTATGCAAATTCTGTTTTGGGGATAACAATTGATAGGTCCTTATGCTGGACAGAGATCCATTAAAGTCAATAGATCAAATGGATTAACTTGCAATATCAGGGCTATGAGCTGTCTCTGACCTGACACATTTTCCAAAGTAGATAACTGTCCAATAGGGTCTATCTTCCTCTATTATTCCTTTTGTCTTTCATTTCTATCTTTAACCCCTCAAACTAATCCCAAATTAAGTGAAAGTATTAGAAAAAAATATCGCCACCTATTTCCTTGTCACTTATCTAGTATTGTATACAAATGGATTTCCAGTCTCTGGTAGTCAGGCCTCCTCCTCCTTAATTCCTAAGGCTATATGGATGGCAGTAAGAATATATAACATTGTCTTATTAGATTCTGATTCAGGGTATGGCTTGTTATGACAGACATCTCAGGATGGTTTACTAGATATTTTTCTTAGCATCCATTTTCTCACACATCCAGGGTCAAAGTGTTGAGTTATTCCCACAAAACAGAAAGACAAAATAGTATTAAGCCATACCATAATTTCTGTGAAAAGCAGCAAGCATACTCTAATGGAACAGGGTTGTACAAATTAAAGTGGCTCTTAACAACAATTGCAATTAAAGTATATTTTCAATGCTGAAAGAACTCCATTCAGTTGCATATGAAAATCATTGGATTCACTCTGTCCTTAAGTTCTATACAAAGTTGTTAAGAGTATTAATGCCTAAAAAGATAGATGGAATCCTGTCCATTTTCTCAAATGATATTTGTATTACTTATTCTTACCTTATATTTGTTTTAAATACACTGTGATATGTTGGGTAGCCTTTTTAAATGTTTCTTTAATTTATAAAGATTTGCATTGTATACAATTTAGTGAACATCTTTTGAATTTAGAATTAGAACCAAATGATCACAACCATTTGTTTACCTTTGAAATGAAGACTGTTCAGCATTTTCATGAGTACAAAGAATACTCCTTTTTTCAAATCCATTTTCTCCCTCTACAAAATGTACAAATTAGTGACCCAAACTTGATCCCCTCCTATTTTGCCTTCATACTCACCTACTCATGACTTTTAGCTACCATCTCTAAGTTGATGATTCCTGTATCTTGCTGTCCAGCCTCGGTTTGGTCTCATGCGTTTGACAGTGTTTCTGGCATCTTTCCTCACCAGATCAAAATCAAAATGTGAACACCAATTGCATTTCTCCAGCTGTGTCAAAACTTCCATTTTCCTGCTCATCACCAAATGCAAAACAATGGTGTCACAATAAACATTCCTCTCTCCTACGCTAGACAATTGCCATATCCTGTCAATTCTTCCTTTACAAGATCTCTAAAACCCATTCCTTCCTCTTCACCCTCACTGCTAAGACACCTGTCCATGCTTTGGTCACCTCTAACTTTTCTTCCTGAAATCTCCATGTTTATGGACTCCTTTTCCTCACCTCATTCCTCTACTGTATTTCCAAACTACTGCTGCTGCTAAAACACTCTCATGTTCCACTTGGATCATGTCACTCCCTTCTTCAGATCCTTTCAAGGGCTTCCCTCCTTTTTTTTGCATCATTATCAAATTTCTCATCTTCAAGGTTTAGCACAGCTGTGTCCTTACCTATATCTTTGGTCTCTTGGTCCCCTAGTCCCATTCCCATTACTTCTGCTCATCCCAACCCTCCTTCCTGAATGCCCTCTTCTGTATCCTTCTCCAATCTCATCTTCATGCCTTTTTTCCTTCCTGCCCCAGATTATAACTCACTCACTCCCTCTCCTTCTTCATCTAATGTCTTTCCTCTTTTCATTCTCACTGCTCTTTAAAACACTATTCAGTTATTTATGGTGCTTCTCTATGATAACCTGACAAACGCCCCACCATCCACCCTATATATCCTATATGTTAAGACCGTATTACCTGTCTCTAATTTAAGGCCTGATCTTGCTAAACTTACTATTTACTGCCAATTGCAGACACACTGAAGTCTATAGGACTAATCACAGTAGAAAGCATTTTGCTCAATAGTGATTAAATGTATGGTTTATGCCCTTATGCCTTGATCCTGCACTGGGTTCCGTAGGAGTAGAGTGGCCCACCCACACAGAGTTCATTGCAAGACTGGGGCTTAGACTGTAAGGTCCTTGGGGCAGGAACTATATTGTTGGCTATATGGTATTTACACAGCATTGAGCGTACTATGAACAATCAATAAATCAATATCACAGACATGCTACTCTATTTTTAAACTAAAAATAGTACAATGGTTTCACTTAACAAGTTTCTTCCATTTTGAAAGATTCTGCCAGTTTGAGAGATATTGAACTGAGAGTACTGCTGGAACCCAAAATATCTAATCAAACCAGAAACACCGTGTGATCACTTTACATCATCCTCAGAATCTCTCTGCCTTCCTTCCACTGTCTCTTAGGACGGGAAATGGAAGGGAGTGGGACATGATTAAGAGGATGAAAAGTGCATATTTTGCAATTAATGTTCAGTCTAGTGTTTGTAATAGTGTCCCAAAATATGTGATTTTTACAACGTAACTGTAATTTTGCAGTAACTTGACTTCAGAATAAAAATGTATATTCTTAAATTTAAAAACAACTGTTACGATTTTAAAAAAATTACTCCCTGTAAAAACTGTCCACAGAAACTGAAACACAGTTTAATAATAAATTTCCATTGTTGTCAGACATTCTTTCTGGTTTATTCAGAAAGACTCAAATGGATATTACTCATACAAACTGATGCATTAAAAACAAGTGTGTGTTTCACTAAGCAGATAAACATCTCATGCATTTGTTGTTGGTTTTTTGCCAAATTCACTTATAGGAGTGAAAAAAACACTCAGACCATAATCAACTTTTCATGGGTTAAATATCCATAAAAGTCCTCTTCCTACTCCTTAATATTGACTCACACTTTACTGCATACCCAAGGGACTGCATATTCTAAAAACAAGGAATGAGTAATCAGGAAAAAGATGTTTCCCCTTTTCAAAGTATTCACTAAAGCATTCCTCTTTTTAAAGTATCCAACACGTAATGCTTGCCTGGCTTATGATCCAACTTGTACTGTAGCATCTTCTATAGCAATTTTGTCGACAATGTTCACTTAACCTAAACACAATGTAATATTTCTGCAAGCACATTTAAAATATAAACCACGTCCTAAAAGTTTCTCCAAGTGTGACTTAGAGGGTGGTTGTTTTAATTCTCATTGGTTTAATAACAAGATGACATGGAAGACTAGAGATATCATTTAGATTATTGAGATGTACCAAGAGGTATCAATGCATGTTCTTCAACAACTAGAGAAGGGACATTTTTAAGACATCTTTGAAATTAATTCTTAGAAAAAATTATGAAACGGAAGTCACAGGACTCACTTGAGAAGTGACTCACTTGTTTTGACTTTGGGTTTTTTGCTGTGGAAAAGAGCACAATGGTAGGCATGTGTCCCACAAACTTGATTCTTAAGGGCAATTAATTAAAATTTATCTACATCTAAGGAGCATTCTGTTCAGGGAGCATTCTAAAGAGCTGAGTTGCTATCGTAAACTACCAATCTCAGTTTACTTTAGCACAAAATAATGTATTTGTTCTCTGACAAAGGAGTTCTACAATAACATCAAGGCAAAACCATTGGGTGTGATTATCAAGTAATACATTTCTTGGGCATAAAGGCATTTCTACTGTGTCAATTACTAATTATGTTCTATTCACGGGTAGTTTATGATATTTCTTAATCCTTTCAACATGTTACTACTTAAATATCAGATCTCAAAAAATTCAAATATTGCTGGCAAATTGATAAGCCTAGAACAGAGCTCCGGCTACTAACTTTTCGGTAAACAATCTAGCTTTGTTTTTAGGAATTTAAAATTGATTATATCATCCAGTAGACCACATGAATCATAAATGGCTTTAAGCTCCAAAATACTATACTATATAGTTTTTATTGACCCAAATGTCAATACTAATCTGGTTAGCTGGCAAGTTCATAATCACTAGATGTAATATTCACAATTCAGGATACTGGTAGGTTGAATAGTCAGTCAAGATATATATAAATATTTCCTATTGTCATGGTAAAAGAGAATACACAATCAATTGTAAGTCCTGAGCATTGGTAAATTTCTGTTACTTACAACAGTATTTAGTACTTATTCTATTTGAATCCTTCATTGTAAATAAAAATTCAGAAGACAATGCAATGCCAAAAATAACCATATTTACTAGTAACAAAGTAGAATTACTATATAATATTTAATCACTGGCTTCCACCTTCTATTCAAACCTCTCTCTCTTAACAAATCTCACATTCATGTGTATTACAGAA
This sequence comes from Mauremys reevesii, assembly GCF_016161935.1. Classification (NCBI taxonomy): domain Eukaryota; kingdom Metazoa; phylum Chordata; order Testudines; family Geoemydidae; genus Mauremys; species Mauremys reevesii. The sequence continues at coordinate 33,623,775 of NC_052638.1, forward strand.
ACAGTCAAAAGGATGAGATCATACAACCAAAATGACAAATACTAACCAAGTGAGGGCAAACAGAAAACAGGGCAAAAACATAGCCACACCTGACAGCATCCATGTCATCTGTCAAGGCACTGTGACAAGGACCATGCTATTTACAGGTCAATGGTGCCTTGTAGAGAGGTGAAAACATCAAATCTGAAACCAGTTAACACAGTGCTGCTGACAACAGGGTCTCTATGAAGTCAAGATGAAATGGTTTTATCAAACCAGAATCTACTTGCTTTCTTCTCCATTGTCAAGAAAGCTGTTATTGAGAAGATTATCACTTTTTAGCTGGGGGGATAAGTCCCTCTGGTTGGGTAGATCTGGGGTTGTGAAGTCTCAGGAGAATCATTTATGTTACTGTAATGGCACCCAATTGCAAAAGAGTCTTTTGCCTCCTCTAACATTTTAATCAGTTTCTCCAAAATGTAGCCCATTTCCAGATGGTTTCTTTGCACACAAAAAATGCAGCTCCCATCCCATCCCATGCAAAGCAGAGGCTCCATGGGTGTTCACCACATTCCTGGGGAATGGTGGCTAAACAGGTCTAGGGGGAAAACTCCTAGTCTGGGCATTCTAGAGTATGTCCCATCAGAATCCATTCAGCTGGAATCCCCAGTTGCTTTTTTCCTGGACAACCTTGCCCAAGGGCAAAGCTGATCTATCCTAGTCTGCTAGCACCTTTCTGTTCTAATAAAATGGTATCAGGCTGACATTACTCAGGATCTAAGACTCCTTCACTCAGTGGATTCCCCTCATCCTCTGCACGGTATCCAAACCCTAATGGGTTTCCCAAACATTTCAGATTAGAGGCAAAGCAGAGGTGGAACACAAGGTACCTAGCACGTTTCCTCTTCTGAGAAATTTCTCTGAAGGACTCCTGACCTCAAATAAAGGGGGTGTGAGCTGGGAAGAAGGGGGTAAATGCCTTTCAGAGCAAGTTGGTGAGCCTTCCATGCTCCAAGAAAGGAGCAAAGTGGAATGGAGAATCTGTTCCATATTTCGCTCTCCATAAAGACATTGTTTCATGACATTGACTACCTGTCTGTATCTACTGGAGGAGAGTCTTGAAACCAGTCATGGGCAGCTCCATTGATGGTGGCCACTCCAAGTGTGGGATGGTTGAAAAAAGCAATGCGAAAACCTACATTTTCCTGGTGGTGGCCGTTGATGCGGTGGGACATGGAGGAAGTCAGCGGCCAGTAGAGCAGAAGGAAAGGGGAGAGGGGTTGGAAGGGTGCCATTAGTCTCATCGTTCCCTACAGGTGGCCATTGAGGGTTATCAGACCTCCATGTCCTTGATAGCAGTCCTTGGGTGGATGGGGCTTGTAGTAAGCCCTGGCCACCTTGGGTTCCTTCATGGTGGCCATCCTGTCCCTGAGGGAGATGGCACCCACCACCTACCCCGTGCTCCCAGAACCCCCTAACACTCCACTGCCACCCTGCAAGCCCCACAGCCTGCCTTGACCTTGGGCTGGAGGCCGGTCTATCTCCCGCCTAGCTGCCCTGCCCTGGCTGAGCCGGTGTGGTGTCACCACAGGTCCGGGCTCCCCCCCTCGCTCTTTCCTTTTTGGCCGTGGAAGGAGTTTGAAGCGCACCCGGGTGTCCGGGGAGGCGGCACGTCGGAGGGCCCGGGGACTTTCCCTGCGGCGTGTGGCGGGTGCAACCCTCCCCCTCGCCCTCCCCTAGGCTGGAAGGGGGACTGGGGAGGGGGGAGGCTGAAGCCAGCGCGAGAGAAGCCACAGAGCGCAGCGCCCCGCTCCAGAGCTGGTTACGCCAGCCAGCCCCGCCGCTGCCTCCCTCTCTCGCCGTCTCTCCTCGCCTCTGATTCTGCGCACAGCCGGCCCCAGCGCCTGTCATTCTGCAAAACACAGTTTACTCCACGGCGAGCGGGGGAGACAGAGGGAGAGGTGGCGAGGAGGCAGCCGAGAAGCCAAGTCCCGCAGCCCAGCATGGCTTCGGGGGACCTTTACGAGGTACGGGGACGGGGGGGTGGGGGCAGCCCCGGGCCAGCTGCGCGCCGCAGCCCGGCGGGCAGCGGGCAAGGGCGGGCGGGGAGCGGAGGCAGCGGCAGCAGCGGCAGCGGCAGCAGCGGCGGGGGGTTTGTTTCGGAAACGCTTAGCGGAGCCTGGGTAGTTCCTGAAGAGGGGAGGAAATCGCCCAGGCGGGGGTGGGGGGGAGCCGGGCTGGCGTGTGCGCCGGGGTGGGGGGCCCGGGATGGAGCGCTCCCCTCCCTCCCCCTGCCTGGCTCCCCCTGCCTCTCGCGCTCCCTACTTTCCGTGGGGCTGGAGCGCAGCAGGCCTTGCAGGAGGGAGAAGGAGGAAGGAGTGAGCGCGAGCCGGAGTGAGCGGTAGGATGGGAGGTGTCAGCCGCCCGGAGAGTGGAGAAAGTCCAGGTAAAGTCAGCGGCGGCGCTGGACGTGCTGAATCTGCAGATTAGTGCGGAGGAGAGGGCGAAATGCGCCGCGGCGCTGCTGGGGAGGGAGGCGCAGGGATGGAGGCGGCTCCGCGCCTGGCCGTGCGAAGTGCAGGAGCCAGACGCCCGGCTGCTTCACCTTGCGCCTGGGGGGCGGCTGGGGGTGGAGGCTGGGGGTGGGGGGGGAGATCGGGGGCTTTGCGGGGAGGGCTCGGGGCAGCCGGGGTGGGGGGGGCGGTGGCTGTCAAAGTTTGGCAGGTCCCTGGTGGCTGGTTGGACCTTAGCGGCCAAGGGAGGAAGGGAAAAGCTGGAGCTCGTTGCATCCTTCCCGTCTTTGGTTCCAGGCTCCCAATTTGTACCATGCACAAGTCTGGCTGCTCCTACTGCGCCAGAAAAAAAAGAAAGAAAGAAAAGCGCCGGACTTCCGACTAAAAAAACAAATCTGGCCGTAGGGTCTTGCTGGGATCCAGCCAGATTTTGACCCCGAGCACCCAATTTTAAATGTCCAAAGCAAGAGCAAGTCTAGTCCCTCCTGCTGGTCCACAAGAGAATTTGGACCCAGGCACTGCAAATACCTGGGTCCAGCGAATGGATCCAGCTGAATCTTGTCAAAATGTGCTCCAAGCCCCAAATTCCATCACTGAAATTTAAAAAAAATCATATCTGGTCCTATAACTGCTACTGAATCAGGATGCATCAAGGTCCATCTTTTCTCAGTGAAATTGGAATGGCTAGACTTCTTCTTTGTTTAAACTGTACAATGTGAGACTTGCAACCAAAAATTGTCATGTTCCAGTTCCATCCAAGTGTCAAGGTTTCTGCAGCGCTCATATACCAGGATGCGCCTGGGTCTGGTGCAGTAAGAGTAGCTAGGCATGTTCTCTATTTTGATCATAGAATTTGAGGTCTTGCATCCAAAACTCTCAAGATCTGTGATCAACTTTTCCCTTTTACCGTGGCTGTTGCCTTTGAAATCCCCTAACAAAGGGCGTAATTAATGTACGATATTGATCAGTTCTGTTTTTCTTGTGCTGAACTGGATTTTAAGTTTCCTTGAAGTAAGTAGAACTTGGACTCTTATAGGTGAGATATGCTCAGAGATGTGTACTGATCTAAATTAATATTGTCAACTTATTTTCCCTGGTTCTTCATAGATTTTGTAGTGTCAGTTTGTAATTAGTTATTAACGGCATTGTGTCAACTTTATCTGTGCTCTGACTCCATTGTAGTCTACAGGAGATCTATCAAGGATGACTTTGGCCCATAACTTTCAGTGAAGTAAAGGTTTGGTTGGGCTCTTCTTTTATTGCCTATTTGTAACTTCTGGGAAGCATGGAGAAGTTTTAGGTAATCTTGCATCCCAGAGACATTTCAGTACGTTTAGATTGGTTCTGGAAGGAAACAAACACATACCGCTAACATTGACACTGGCTGTGTTATTACAGCTCCTATTCATTAATTAAAATCTGTGCTCTTTTATGAGTCCTGTGTTACTCTGAATGAGCAGATAGCCTATAGAAATGGGAGATGGGCTCTGCATTTAATATTGTGTATTGTGTGGAAATTTTGTAAGTAACAACGTGCCATGAAAATGCTATGTGAAATCCACACTTGCAACCTAGGAAGCACATCGAAGCATGATCATTTTAAAGGCTCTAGTCTAGGCTGTGAAGCCATCTTTGACTGTACCATGAACTTAATTTAGGCAATGTTGAATGCTGTAGTTTGCAGCCTGTGGATTATTCTTGATCATTCCCTTTGGGCTGTTTTTGATTATCAATATATAATAGAGAAGAGTTGTATTCATCAGGACAGGTCAGTGAAAGAATGGATCTCCACCTCTACTTTGTTGATATGTCTAGAACATGACCTTCTGAGATGGTACATGGTGTTACATCACTGCATTTATGTCAAGCTGCTGGGAAGCATGTGTATAGTGCTTAAGTTAGCAATTCAATCTATGCGGTGTAAAAACCTTTCTACTGTGAAGGTATTTGTGACTGGGGCCAGAGCCTGGAAAGCTGAATAGTTTATATTCTGATATGCTGCAAGTTGGCAGTTGTTAGGCTCTGGTTAAATGACTGCTAAACTTTCCCACACACGCACACACAACCCCCCACATCTAAAGATCTCTTTGGGTTTTCTGAAGTCGTTAGAAAGAGGCTTCTAACAGTTGAGTAGGTAGTGATGTCAAATATCAGTTAGGTAGCATGAGAGATGATGTTATCACCATGAACATGTGGTGTGTACCTTATTTTTTGGTTGTATGTGGCATTGTTTTGTTGCTTTTTTGGCCAGCTAAAATGTTCTGATGTCAAGATGCATATTAAATAGCTTATGATTGTCACCTTTAACAGGCTGCTCTTCTGAATGATCTGGGGCTTAAAGCACCCTGCATAACATTTTTAATTGTAGATACACCTTATGAATCTACTAAGTATGTGTAGAACTGCCTTAACAATATCTCAGTCCTTCAAAATTTTTACTGAAGTTCAATGAATCAGGCAAGAGCAGTTACCTCTGTATTAGTAAGCAATTGGTATTGTCTAAAAATGATTTTACTACAGCTGATTATGGTTACAGTAGTTATGACTAAAAAGAGTACACTGTGTTATTACCCATCTAACCCAGGTTAACATTTTTCCTTGGTTGTATCTACATTATGTAACATATGAGAAATGTAATTCAGTGCAAACTAGATATGTGATTTTATATATATAACAATTCATCCATTTTGTATTGTTCAATTATTTTAAAAACAGATTTTTTTTCAACACGGTGTTGTCTTGAAGATAAATTTAGCGCATGTGTCGCGGTTAAAGGAAATGAAGATTACAGCCAAAACAACAATAATATTTTATGTTGTCCTACTACACTTTTCAATATCAAATGGCTTCTAGTCATCTCTGCTTGAAAATACATTCTATTTCTTTAGGATTACAAATTAGTTTTCATTTATTCTACAAAATGAAGAGCATCCCTAGAGACTTCTATGCTTACTGATAATAGGGTTCTAGGTTTGTGTATCTTCGAATCAAGATGTGTTACACTTGAGAATATCTTGCATCAGATATTATTAGAAAGTAGGTGCTAATTTTGAAGACAACAGAAACAAATATTTTTTTGTGTGTAGAAATTCAGTTAAGGTTTTCCCTTTAAGAAATTTTAGATTAAATTGAAGTGTGGAGAGGCACTCAGACATTACGATGATGAGCACAGTGTAAGAACCGGAATAGAATAGAATAGAATCTCAAGCACAGCTATGCATTCACAGGTTGAACAAAAGGCCAGTTCTGGTTTGCTTGTTTTGACGTAATTATGACTCTGAGCTTCTCCCAGTGGGTGAGGAGGTTCTTTATTACCTCAATATTTTCTCAGGAGATGTAATCTTTTTATATATTTAAGAAATACATAGCACAGTATTTAGACCAATAAAAATTTAAATACAAATTTTGGCAACAGCATATCCACAGTGACCTTCAGTAGCATAGCACTGTTGAGCTTTCTAGTTGTTTAGACAACTTGTTGAATGTATTGATATAATGTCTTTATTAATCTCAGTAATAGGTAAAATAAGAGTAAATTTCAACGTTGCTCATTGGTGCTATGAGTTTTGCTGTCATTGCCTTGGTATATCCTTTTGTATTCTCCATCTTGAGTTCAGTTCCAACACTTAAGACCCTCTCTTAACAGAATTAGGTCGCTTAAGAAGGCTATTGCACTGGTATTAAATATGAGATGACAGTATAAGAAACAAAACTTTAACTTCAAACCACTGCACACAAGTTTTTTCTAGCAAAGGGAATGCAATTTAGTGCAATAAAACATAAACTCTGGTTTATGATGATGATATCTGATATCATTTATCAATAACATGCAGAAGCTTTTGAAAATCACGGGCGTTTTTGTTTTGAAATGTAGTTTTTATTTTGATCTAAAATTTTCTATATTTTCTCATTGTTTATAATAAACCAACATAATCAGAGCTTTTGGAACAATGAGATCAAAACTTAAACATTTTCTCATAGTTCTTTAAAACTATTGGAAATTCCAATTATGGTAGTTTATTAAACAGTATCTTAATTCAGCGATGTAATGAATTAGCAGCTAAGTCTCTCGAGAGGAATGTGGCAGGTAGATATCTCTGGACCACAGTAATTTCATCATTATTTAAAACTATTAGCCACTAAAGTGCAATTTTACTTGGAAAAGTGACTTTTTAAAAATGAAACTGTCTTAATCAAGAGATACAATGCCAATGTATATTCATGTCTACCTACATCAGTGACAAAAATAAGATTTAACTACATTTTACTCCTGTTAATACGGCTATGTGAGAGTGAGCTGCAGTCTATTCCCACTCACATCATCAACAGGATTGTTAATTAAGCTCCAACATAGTTGCAGTGTCAAATTCTTCTCTCAATTATACCTGTGCTCACTGCGCAGCTATCAGTGAGGACAGAATCTGACAACAGTGGTGCTCCACAGATGTAAATGAGGGCAGAATATGGCCCACAGAATATTTGTAACCTGTCTTGATGTGTAAATCAGAAAGACTACAACTTGAATTTCACATTCCTGTTTGAGTTTACAGAACTAGGGTTTAGAAATTGACTTTTGGCTTGTAAACTGAGCTAATGTGATTACCAGTCCATAATAAAGATGGAAGCACACAATGCTCTTTTCATGGAGTCACTTTTCAGTATAGAGCCACACTTTAAACTGCTGTTATCTTATGGAAAACATTTGGGAAGGGGGAATCTATTTTAAAACAATTTCATGCCCTCCTTTTTCATTACAGAGGCGACTTACTTGAAACAGAATGTTTGTTTAAGAAGTAAATATACTTATTTCCAAACTGAAGTCAACCTCTTTATTGACATAACAATTGGTTGTTGTGGGAATATGTGTGATGTTACAAGCAGAGAATGATGACTTCAGGAGCAAATGATTGTATAAATAATGAAAATTCTATTGGAGTGAGGGCAGAAAAATATAGTATATCGAGACAGATTCTCAGCTGGCGTAAATTGGTATACCTCTATTGACTGTAATGCTGATTGCAATAGAAATAAGCCTATTTACACTGGCTGCTGATCTGGCCTTATTACATTTAAGCAAAACTGCTGCTAAAGAGAATGCTTTATCAAGTCTCTTTAGGAAGAATCAGCTCTTTAACTAACCATAAATTTACTTCTGTATCATTGTGTCACTGAAGAATTATCACAATCAATAGTATTTGGGATACTTAATTTTACTTCAATTAAGATAACTTGTACAAATACTACTCTAGTTCAGTTGGTAGAAGTCTCACAGTGGGGTGAAGCTTTCTTTATAAAATCCACATTAAATTTGATCTTGTACCCAGTGGTTACAGTGATATGTAGTTCTAGATTGGGTAATCTGCCGGATGAGAGGTTAAATTTAGGTGTCAACCTTTCAGTAAGAAGTTAAATTGAGGTTTCTTCTACTCACGTCTTGTAGTTCCGCATATTAAAGCAAAGTTTCATAATACTCTCAGAAAAGAATAGGGGATAACTCTGCCAATATTCCCTCTCAAGACATGTCTACAGAATTGCTGCTACAGTGGCACTGCAGCTGTGCCACTATAGGTGCTGTAGTGTAGATGCTTCCTACATTAACAGAAGGGGTTTTTCCATCAATGTAGTTAATCCATCTCTCCAAGAGCAGGTAGCTATGTCAACAGAATTCTTCTGTTGACCAAGCCACATCTACACCAGGGGTTAGGCCAACCTAACTATAGTACAGTACTCAGGGCACAAAATTTTTCACAGCCCTGAGCGATGTAGTTGGCTCGATCTAATGTTTAAATGTAGACCAGGCTTAGTAACAGACTCTGGTGTCAAAAGCTTTGTAAAACATTACTGTGAACACAACTGTCATGTTTACCTACATTGTCACTGTGTTACCAGTATCCAACTTCCTCATTGCATTGGAAATTGCTTGGGACTTTTTGAGTATGAAAAGACCTATTGTAAACCAAATGATTTTCTATTGCATTAGTGTTTTATGACCATCTTGATGAAGTTCTTTCATCCAGAGCATGATATATTTCCTCCAAATGTAGGTTAACTCAGGAATATGCATGAGATAACCATGTTCCTGATTGGATAAACTATTGGAAATATACTTTCTATTATAGTTAAACCACCATTAAGTATACAAGATGAACTACATTTCTCAAAAGAAATTGAGTATATTTCCTTTCACTGTATAGGTACATATATAATCACATCATAACTTTTCTGATAGCATTTGGTGAACTACAAAAATGTAAAAATACAAAATGTATTGCACTTAGATTGGTGTTTTATTCAAAATTGTCATGTAATTATGTAATTGTTTGTGTTTTGTAAGTTAAAATATATTTAGAACAAACCTAATACAAATAATTGTGAAATTCAAATGTGATCTGATACTGAGGAAAATTAGCTGATTTTTTTTTTCATCAAAGGCGGAATTGTAATGCCTAACTACTCAGTGAATAATGTTTCTTTGTCCATTCATTTGACTTTTAACGCTGTTGCATTTTCTTGGCTTTGTATATTTTCATCAGTGTCGATTATTTGTTGTCACCTCTTACCCATATATTTTGGGAAATAATTTTATAATATATTTTATGCCATAAGCATCTTGGTATTGTCAACAAGCTGGATGAAAGACTTAACTATTCTTTTTATTTAAGTGTGTGGAATTATGTAAAGTTTGTATCAAACCATTTAAACGTGTAATATTTATAGTGGTAGAAATGATGATCGAACTCTATGAGCCCCAACATGTTTTACACAAATAAAAATAAGATTATTCTTTCTGTTTCCTGGAGAAAGAAAACTGGTCTTTTAATTTGTTTAACAACAGTGCCACAATAGCTATGTTTATTCCAAAGCCCTTATCCTATAAATGGCTAGTGTTGTAAGGCTGTGGGGGAAATATGGTGTGTCTATTTTCTTTTATCACACACCAACTGTAATGTTGTCATTGTTAGATACAGTGTAGAATTAAGTCTTTTGTAGTTATTAGTTATCATTTAAACAGTGACCTGTGTGTTGCAGGGTATATTTAAGGTTTCTCATAACTTTATTGACATTGTTTAGGTTGATACAGATGGACTGTGTAGGAGCCAGTGATTCTTGTTGTAACTTAGCAAAGCAGGGGAAATAGATCACCCATTAGAGTACATCCTGATACATGAATAGCATGGGGTTACTTAGTGATAGACAATGACAATGAAAATAGTGCTGAAAAAATGTCTGCCAAAAATACCCTTTTCTTTGCAAACTGCTGTTATATCACTTGGGGTGTGATTTTTGCTGTGCCTCTTGGAGGTCCAGCACAAAACCTGCAGCCCAGAGGGAGTGGGGACTAAACTGGCTGTAAGCCACCTTTGTATGCTCCTCATGCTGGGTTGTTCCTGAGGCTGGTGCAACCTCTGGCATAACTTAGGTAGCCCATCCTCAGCTGCCTATGGATGGCAATGTCAACCAGAATCTCCACATGCTGCGGCATCTGCAAATATGTTATGCTTAATAGACAGTAGTAACAAACTTGACTGACCACCTCAATTCTGGTTGAAAATCCTTGCAAAAGAAATTACAATAAATTAAAACGGCATTTTAGTGATATGTGTAGAATGAGTTAACCTGTAAAATCAATGTTGTTGTAAATATATATTAATGAAAGAAGGCGTTTCTAATGGCCTAAAATATCTTTCTCCTCTTTTATAATTTTGCTTTCAACATAGAAATCATTTCAAGATCTGTGCTGGGAGGATTTATTCCAGGACTTTCAGTTAGATTTTGGGGTGGATCTTCACAAGTATCACACTCTATAGAATTTATGTTTTCTTCCCCGTTAATCTGAAAAGACCTAGTTTGCTGTTGTGTGCAACTGGTAGTGTATTCAAACTTTTATTTTAGTAACATTTCACAGAAACCTTATTAAATGGCTATATACTTTTTCCTTATTACCCTTCTTATAAATGCTGATTATCAATATATTTTAATGTAAACAGCTACCTCTTGTCCAGCAAATCTGCTCTATTTCAGTGAGGCCAAAATTCATTTTTTACAGCATCACATTCTCATTCACTGTGATGAACGGTGATGTTATGAGCTATGTTCTGACATCAGTGAGTATAACAGGCTGATTGTAAAGGAGATAGCTTCTGTTCACATAGCTTATTAGTCATCCATGATAGGGGAAGGAGGACAAAAAGAACATGACTGTATGATAAGCTTTGGTAAAAGGATTACCTTTTTTAATGTTTAATGCTGTTTAAATTATAACTGATAACTACAGACAACTGAATTCTATACTGTATCTATTGAAGATTACCTTTTTTTAATGTTTAATTTTGGGAGATGGATCTTCCCCTAAAATGTTGAGTGTTTGGAGTTTCCTCAAACTAATAACAGAATGTCTTAAATTATTAAAACCTCATTAATTTATAGGATTGATTAACAAGATGTAGTATAAAAATCATTACATTTAACAAATGAATATACTGGATGAATTCCTCTTTCAGAAACCTCATTGTGACAGGATAGCAGGTGTTTCAGTGTCGGAAATCTGACAAGAAAGGTGGAGCATATCCTGAATACTACTGGGGAGTTCCCGCTGAGTGTAGTTCATGTAGAAACAAAGTGCACAAATGGAGTTTTGCTAGAATCAAGAATGACTTCTGGCACTTCTGAAGAGGGAGTCAAAGCAGATGATCTCAGAAAATTTTCTGATGACAAGTATGAGTAGAGAGAAAATATTGGAGGTTAACGGATAGAAGCATGGATGGAGGAGAGCTGGTGTTCATGGATCATCAGAATGCCTTCTGTGATGAGAAGAGACTGTGTTTGATGGTTTCCACTTAAGCAAGGATGTAACAAATTCCCAGTTTCAAAAATGGCAGGTATTGTTATGGCAGCTCTAAATGAAGTAGTCACATGTGAGAATGGATGCTTTAGCATAACTCCAATAATCAAGCATGTACTTTCATCTTACACCATAAGACAGATGAGGAATACAGCATCACAAGTTAAGTACTGTAATCAGAATGACAGGAATTATAGAAAAAGGTGCATTCATGTACTAGTGTCTCCACAAAAATACAAGGAGAATGGGAAATAACCCAGAAGTTCCTGAAGTAATACTAAATTATGGAGATTATGACAAAGAGGACATAACTGAAACTTTATGGATTGAGTCCAATAACAGAAAACCGGAGCATAACAATCTCAGTTGGGCCATGATCATTTACTCCCATTTTGGAGTGTCAGATGCACTCTGTGTAGAAAAGGAAGTGGCAATGGGGAGTAGGAAGTACAATATTTACCAAGTCAGTGAAATACACTTCAGTGGCAAAAATGGTAGAGAAATACTTAGAGATACAGAAAGAGAAAGACAAAAGAAAATATAATGGGCATTTGCTGCAAATCCTCAGGATTGGAGAAGTGCAAGAATGAAAACTTTTTGCCACAGATTTCAGTGAACTCCGTACTGCAGAATACCTTTCACAAGAAACAAGTTAGTTACCCAGATAGCTATTGGGTAGCCAATATGGCTAAATGTGCATCAACGTTCAAAAGACCCTTACTCCCAGCTTACGTAGAAGACAGCACTGTGATCGAAGGAGTCAAGAAGCAGAGAGTCCAGCCCTGTGAAAAACCATCCTGGATCGACATCTTGCTGGTGAGAACAAAAGAAAAGGAACTTTTTGAGAACACAAGGATAACAGGGAAGTTCTTGGAGCTATTGATTACAAGCTACTTGAATGCAGCATAGTAAGAAATGCTTCCGAGTGCAACAGAACTAGAGGATTAGAATTCAAAGCAGCAAATTTGGGAGAACTGAGAAATTTAGTGAGCAATGGGAAAAAATATGAAAATCCCTGAGTGTAGAAAAAGACTGGAGAATCCTAAGAGACACCAGAGAAAAAAAATCCTGTGAAAAAAGAAGACTGCAAGGAACAATCAGTGATCAGTGTAACTTCATAAGAGACAACTCACAAATGTGAGGATAACAGCTTTGTTCAGGAAATGAAAAAGAAGGGAGATAACCAAACAACAGCACACAAAGTCCATTAAGGCTTGCAGGGAAAAGTTAAGGGCAGCAGAAAATAGAATTTGTTAATGTTGGGATTCAGTGGATTAAAATCCTTTTCAAAAATATCAGAGATTGGGGAATATGAGGAAGAAAGGAAGCCTATTAATGAATGAGGAGGGGGATGATGGCTAAAATACAGGTTTTGTTTTAATCTATCTGTAAAAGGAAAACGAACGAAAAGAGATTGAGGCAACTAGGAGGGAAAGAAAAGCTTGAAAAAAATTAGCTACGGGGGGCGGGGGGAGCTCCAGTCCGGTGTAGAGTGTTGGGGTGCAGGAGAGGGTGAGAGGTGCAAACCATGGGAGGGTGTTTGGGTGCAGGAGGGTCTCCAGGCAAGTGCAAGGAATTGGGGTGCAGGAGAGGGTGAGAGGTGTAGGCTGTGGGAGAGTGTTTGGGTGCAGGAGAGGTCTCCAGGCAGGTGCAGGGGATTGGGGTGCAGGAGGGGATGAGGGGCACAAGCTCTGGGAGGGTGTTTGGGTGCAGGAGGGGGCTCTGGGCTGGTGCAGGGGATTGGGGTGCAGGAGAGGGTGAGAGGTGTGGGCTGTGGGGGGGAGTTTGGGTGCAGGAGGGGGCTCCAGGCTGGTGCAGAGTGTTGGTGATCACTGACTTATAATGCTACACTGGGAGGATTTTCTTCTATATTTTTACACACAAAGTAACAAGGGAATGGTTCTGGCACAGGGTTTTTAAATACTGTTTGGCATTTCGTATCAGGGCATGGTCCTCTGCAGTATATTGTGGAAGTCATGGATCTCCCACAGAAAGGGTCACAGGGTTAGAACAATAGAATCATAGAAGATTAGGGTTGGAACAGACCTCAGGAGGTCACCTAGTCCAGCCCCCTGCTCAAAGCAGGACCAACCCCAACTAAATCATCCCAGCCAGGGCTTTGTCAAGCCGGGCCTTAAAAACCTCTAAGGAAGGAGATTCCACCACCTCCCTAGGTAACCCATTCCAGTGCTTCATCTCCCTCCTAGTGACATAGTTTTTCCAAATATCCAACCTAAACCTCCCCCACTGCAACTTGAGACCATGGCTTCTTGTTCTGTCATCTGCCACTACTGAGAACAGCCAAGCTCCATCCTCTTTGGAGCCCCCCTTCAGGTAGTTGAAGGCTGCTATCAAATCCCTCCTCCAGAAGGCACACTGTTGTCTCATATCTAGTGTCTTGTCCACTTTAATCACCAGGTCCTTTTCTGCGGAACTACCATTTAGCCAGTCGATCCCCAGCCTGTAGCAGTGCATGGGATTCTTCTGTCCTAAGTGCAGGACTCTGCACTTGTCCTTGTTGAATCTCATCAGATTTCTTTTGGCCCAATCCTCCAATTTGTTTAGGTCACTCTGGACCCGATCTGTACTCTCCAGCGTATCTACCCCTCCCCCCATCTTAGTGTCATCCGCGAACTTGCTGAGGGTGAAATCCATCCCATCGTCCAGATCATTAATGAAGATGTTGAACAAAACCAGCCCCAGGACCGACCCCTGGGGCACTCTGCTTGATACCGGCTGCCAACTAGACATCGAGCCGTTGATCACTACCTGTTGAGCCCAACAATCTAGCCAGTTTTCTATCCACATTATAGTCCATTCATCCAATCCATACTTTTTTAATTTGCTGGCAAGAATACTGTGGGAGACCGTATTAAAAGCTTTGCTAACGTCAAGATATATCACGTCCACCAGTTTTCCCATATCCACAGAGCCAGTTATCTCATCATAGAAGGCAATCAGGTTGGTCAGGCATGACTTGCCCTTGGTCAATCCATGTTGACTCTTCTTGACCACCTTCCTCTCCTCCAAGTGCTTCAAAATGGATTCCAAAATGCTCCATGATTTTTCCAGGGCCTGGGGTGAGGCTGACTCGTCTGTAGTTCTCTGGATTCTCCTTCTTCTCTTTTTTAAAGATGGGTACTATATTTGCCTTTTCCCAGTCGTCTGGGACCTCCCCCAATCACCACAAGTTTTCAAAGATAATGGTCAATGGCTCTGCAGTCACATCAGCCAGCTCCCTCAGCACCCTTGGATGCATTAGATCTGGACCCATGGACTTGTGCATGTCCAGCTTTTCTAAATAGTCCTTAACCTGTTCTTTCACTACTGAGAAGGATGACCAGACAGCAAATGTGAAAAATTGGGACAGGGAGTGGTGGGTAATAGGAGCCTATATAAGAAAGAGCCCCAAAAATCAGGACTGTCCCTATAAAATCGAGACATCTGGTCACCCTACCACTGAGGGCTGCTCACCTCCTCCCCATACTGTGCTACCCAGAGTAGCAGTCTGGGAGCTGACCTTGTCTGTGAAGACTGAGGCAAAAAAAGCATTGAGTACTTCAGCTTTTTCTACATCATCTATCACTAGGTTGCCTCCCCCATTCAGTAAGGGTACCACACTTTCCCTGACCACCTTCTTGTTGCTAACATACCTGTAGAAACCCTTCTTGTTACCCTTTGCATTCCTTGCTAGCTTCAACTCCAGTTGTGCTTTGGCCTTCCTGATTACACCCCTGCATGCTTGAGCAATATTTTTATACTCCTCCCTAGTCATCTGTCCAAGTCTCCATTTCTTGTAAGCTTCCTTTTTGTGTTTAAGCTCACCGAAGATTTCTCTGTTAAGCCAAGCTGGTTGCCTGCCATATTTGCTATTGTTTCTGCACATTGGGATGGTTTGTTCCTGCGCCCTCAATAAGGCTTCTTTAAAATACAGCCAGCTCTCCTGGATTCCTTTCCCCCTCATATTAGCCTCCCAAGGGATCCTGCCCTTCAGTTCCCTGAGGGAGTCAAAGTCTGCTTTTCTGAAATCCAGGGTCTGTGTTCTGCTGCTCTCCTTTCTTCCTTTTGTCAGGATCCTGAACTCGACCATCTTGTGGTCACTGCTGCCAAGGTTGCCACCCACTTCTACTTCCCCTACCAATTCTTCCCTGTTTGTAAGCAGCAGGTCAAAAGGAGCATGGTCCCTAGTTGGTTCCTCCAGCACTTGCACTAGGAAGTTGTCCCCAACACTCTCCAAAAACTTCCTGGATTGTCTGTTCACTGTTGTATTGCTCTCCCAGCAGATGTCAGGATGATTGAAGTCCCCCATGAGAACCAGGGCCTATTTCTCATAGCAGCAAAGACCTCAGTAACTTGCTGAGTAAACAGGTGCTTTGCACCAGGTTTCTCCCTTTATCAGTTTTTCAGAATTTACTCCAGACCTTGCTGAACCCATTAGTGGCCTATTAGTAATTGGGGGGGCACTAAGGGAATAAATAATGCCCTCAGATTTAGTACCAGGGATACTGCTTTGTGACCTGACAGTAGCAGAAGGGACAGTAGAACAATCTGCCCCACCCATGTCCTCAGTTAGTAAAGAATGTTCTGATGTCACAGCAAGAAGACTCAGTGTCCTCCCTGCCTGTTCTCCTGACGTGTCCGCTCCAGCAATAAATGACTTCTGGTGCCTTTCCCGTGCACTGGCATGCACTTGCATCAGATGACAGATTAAAGCAGGGGTGCCAACGTGGCCTTGCCATCTCTCCCTGCTGACTAAGGCTTTACAAACAGCATGTTGCACCACATTTATCAAGTGGATCACTGTCGAAATTACAAGTTAATAAGGAGGCAACGTTTTTTTTTCTTTCACATGTAACAGATGTGAATTGTTCTTGTCAACCTTTTGCTTGAACATCAGTAGGACACACTTCCATCAATAAACATCACTGCTCACCATATGGATTGGGTCAGACCTCGTTCACAGTTTTATGAATTATGGATTTTGCTGCCCCTTCAAGGAATTGTTAGAAGTGGAGTAAGACAATCTCTCCTGGATGGGTAATTTGTCTGCCTTTTCCCAGCTTTGTCACAAGCAGGATCCTTTTCCCCATCAATATTCTCTGACCCTGCAACAACAAACTCGCTTTCTGACACCAAAGATAAGTATTTGCAGTGATTGTCAATGCTAGTACAGCTCTCACTATTAGACGTGGTATCAAATATCGTAATACGTGTGTAGTTACCAGTTGTTGACAATCCAGTGTGGGCTGTGTTTTAAATTCTTCCACAACTGTGCCACTATTATTTTCTCTGCTGTTCTAATCAAATGTCACTGACAGCCTGCCATGTTTAGAAAACAAAGGCTTCTTTTGCTTGTGAACTGGACTTGCTATTTGCACACTTAACTGCAAATTTTCTCCAGGGCTGTCAACAACTGTTCTGGTAGCCTGTGTAGTGCACAGAGAAGAGGGACATTGCATAATGAACAATAAAAATACTTGTGCTACCCAACTGCTTTTGGACTACCGCCCCTGTCCTTCAATGTTAGAATGTTCACACCCCAATTCTTCACAATCCATTTCAGGATTTGTGGCTAAATCACAGTCTACAGGCTAAAAGGAGAAAGGAGAAAATTCTTGGTAGCTGCTTCCATTCTCAGGCTACAACCAGAATTCCTTCAGTAACAGCTACCACTTTTGGGTCAGCATTACATTTTCTAGTGAAATTCTAGATTCCCAAATTAAACTGATTTCTTGAGTATCTCAGTCATTATCTGACAGCGTCTATCCACATACAACCCCATTCTCCCCCTACGTGTGCTTTTCCACTTGCTGTTGCTCCTGCTGGCCTCAGCAGATGGCCATTCCAAAATCTTGCAACATCTCTGCTATTCATGGGCTGAAATATGATAGTAATTAGCTGATGAAATCTTAATTTGCATGTGTACCAGAATATCATACCTGAAAGTTTGTTTAAGACCTAGGGTTGTTTAAGACCTAAAGCCAGAACTGTAGGGATGTGTTGAATATGTATTTGAACACATGCACCGCTAAATGCAATGGCATTTGATTAAGGAGGTGTCCCACCAGATTTGTAATATTTGATGTATCACCTTCCCAGGACTAGGGACTTATTTGATTGCTAAGACTCACATCTATTAATAGTAACAGTAAGGCCTAACTTTTCATTTCCTCTCCAACTGATTCTTCTTTACTAGAATAGTAATAATAATACTCTAGCAGGTAGCTTGGAGGGCCAGGCAGCCTAATGGTTAGAGCATGTGGCGCTCAGTCCCCTGCTTGGTTGAGAAGCCTCAGTCTTTAAGGCATAAATGGACCCAGGCCCTCCCCCTCCCCTGCATCCCAGTCTAGGGACCTGTGTATGTCCACCCCTGAATGGGGGTGGGGGGCAGGTCCCTCCTAGCAGAGAGGCAAAATCCACTGCCCTAGGATAATTCCTATCAGTCTGTTCAGTTTGGGGTATGACCCCTCTAGTCCAGTTTATTGGGTGGTTTGCTTCCTATAGGGTCCCCTCTTGGGTCTTGGGCAGCACCCTACCATGGTCTAGGCTTCTTCAGGCAAGGTTGAGGCGGGAGCTAACTGCCCCCCTACTTGAGGGGAAGGAGTGCTAGCCAGTCAAGGCAGCCAACAGGGAATAAGCACTGTCTCCCCAGCCAAGGGAAACTGCGAAGGGGACGTAGGAGCCTCCAGCTCCTGAGACAATGAGTGAATGAACCCCAAAGACATTGTGGAGCTCGCCCTCACCAACTTGCGGCTGCCCACCAATCATCCCCAAACTGACCCTGTCTCTCTTCTTTTCTCCCCACCTGTAGCGGGGTGGGGCTAGCTGGTCCCAAAGGCTCTCTTTAACCCCTGCTGTGTGGCTGGTAGTTTCCCTGCTCATCACACAGTCATGTCTACTAATACCAAAAGCTGAAAAGCATGGTAAATATAACAAATAAAAAGAGTTATAGCTAAGTATAGTAAAAATTCCATTAAAAAAAAACTCTTCAGCTGAACATGGTTGACCTTACATTTCAAGGCGCTAGAGGGATTTGATTCTGCATAGTTATGAACTTAGCATAGTTTAAATGATGCATCAAAAGCTAATAATGGTGTAATGTAAATGCTTATTGACTTCTACTAAGGCATCATCCACAGCCTTCAGCACAGATGATTAGGGAAAGATCTGATATAAAAGATTCTTGTGTTTCTTAGGGGAATATGTCATTTACATATTTTAAAACAAACTGCTAATGCTATAGTCTGATCTTTCCTTTCTTCCTCTTTATGAAGCCCCTTTAGAGGGGTTTTCAAACAGACAGCGAAAACAAGACAGTACTACATCAGGGCCCAACCAAGAGAGAACATCTCAACCTGTGCAAGCCCCAAAAGGCCATGTGGATGCTAGCTGAATGGCAGCCTGATCTAGTCAAGGAAGAGGATGGCTACTTGCAATAGAACACACATGGAAAAAACCCAGCTGTATAGCGGGGAATTGGAGAATTACTTTGGGGGAGTGAAGAGGAGGAAAAGTGTTCATGTTAATGGGCTCCCATTTCCCTTCCACTACACTGTTCCTTGTGCGTGAGCTGGGCCGCTGCTTTTCCCTTCACCTTAGTGTTCACAACCCAAGGAAGTAGTAACCCTCCAGTGCAGCACAAGGGTGGGAGATAGGTGGATCCTAGCCACCTTCCTGACCAGCAGGGACAGGTAATTTAGGGCTTCCTGTTCCTGATCACCAGAGCTGACATGAGGAGGGACTCCTTCCAAGTTATCAAAATCCTTTCCTCCTCCCTTTTGCCGGGAGTTGGGGGAGAGAAATCTTCAACCCAGTGTCTTTGCCTTTAGTGAGTTCTAAAGGGCCCAACTTCACTAAAATTCTTCCTTGGCTGATTGAATGTCAGAAGGCAACTTGTACCTCATTGTGGGTCAGACTGAAAATGCTGGTACTCCACCTGCAACATCATCCCTTTGAGCACAGTTGCCATATTTTGCAATTAGCTGGGGAAGAGTCACATGCTTTGTCCATGAGACGGGGATATTAATAAGCTACTGTATGAAGATTGAGGCATTGATAATAAGGACATGTTTTTGTGGCTGTAGACCCAGAGAAACCTTTTACAGTCAAGCAGGGAAGCTTTTATAGGCAGGTAGCCTACTTTCTGCTAAACAGATGTTCAGATGACCTCTAGAATGCCAGCAAGTGCTGGTCCAGCTCTGTTAGATCCGTGACCAACAAATGTTGTTCCCTTTTACTTTAGTGAAAGTACCAACGTTGTATTCCTTCATCTTATGCTGTATCCTGTATCATCCTGTCTTTGGAACTTGAATTGGACTTCACAGAAGTTTTGTATGCAGATCAATGGCAGGACATGCTCTTTGCTTTTAGAGTGTATTTGACAAAAAACAACACTGATGTTTTAGCCAATTAGACAAAAATACATACTACAAACAGACATATTTTCTCACAATAGTGACTCAGAGAAAATGGCTAGAAATTGGAAAGGTTTGGTATCGACCCATGTTGTAAGTATAGCTAACAGATGAAAATTATATACCCTCTGTGATGTTTACAGACCATTTGTTTTAGTAAGTACGGATATATGCACATTTTTCTTTGTAGATTACCACTGTGAACATTCCCATCAAGCCTTAATTTTAAACTTGGCTTGAAGACATGAAGTCTCTAAGTAGTCGTTCAAACAATTAATGTCTAATAACCTAGGACATGCTTTTAAGGACATTAAAATGGTATCAGTAAAACTGGCTACATTATTTGCAGCTTCCAGAAACTATAAAATTCCTAGACAATATTAGAAAACTTTTAAAAGTATTAGAAAACAGAGTTTCTCAGATAGCCATTCTTGGCACTCTTCTTGGCACTCAGTTTGACAACTACACTTCTGAGGGATCGTTTTAAGTAGTGAACTAAAATATTTTATCAGTCATATAAAGCTGGCCAGGACCAGTGAACTCATGTACCAACAAGGCAAGGCTACTTGAGTTATTTTGTCCTGTGGTGTTCACTGAGCTCTGAAATGCAGAGACTTGGTTTATTTCAGTGGAAACTCACTAGTGGTGAATTTCAGTGGAAAACAATTACTAAATTTTTGTTTCTTAATTCACAGTCTGCTCTAGGAGCTAAACAACAACATTTCCAAAGATGTCTTTATGTGTATCCATGTGGTACAGTCTCACCAAGCTGTCTTTTAAAAGTGCCTGTGATAAACCTTTCTAATTCCAGAAGGAAATCTTCCTTCATTCAGCATAAAACTCTATGAGGGAAATTATTTGTGCCTTGTGAAAACTTTTCAGGGGTCAGCCTTAACCATGCCTCTCCTATTTTAAGGTATATTGAAGGGATATGGATCTTGATAGTGCTGTGTAAAGACCAACTCAGCTCAAGCTCTTCCAATGAGTTCTGCCCCACACTGTGGAAATTTGAATAAAACAGGCATCTAGAATACAAAATACATTTGATCTCCTTCCCTACATATTGATCATCACATTAGGTGTATCCTTTTAAAACTAGTGCATGTCGAAATATTCTTTACAACCACCTAAGTTCTGAACAGATTCTCGAATACACCACATGTATTTTACAAAAATTCAACACCAAGAAGACTGTTGATTTTTAAAAAGGCAGATTATTAAACTCTACAGGATTTATGTTACTCAGATACATGACTTGTTTTTTTTAGTGACTCAGACATGCATAATGCAGTAAGTTTAAATACACTCAAAGAAACAATAAGCACTTGGATTTTGAAATGCAAATGAGGAAGGTGTGTATTGTCATCCCACTTTAGAAAGAAAGGTTAAAGATTTATGCAAATATAAAGCAGAATGTGGGCAAGTCTATAGGCATGTGCAGGGATCCAATATGCAGGGGATCTCAACCTTTTTCTTTCTGAGGCCCCCCAATATGCTGTCAAAACTCCATGGCCCAGCTGTGCCACAACAACTGTTTTTCTGCATATAAAACCAGGGCCAGCGTTAGGGGGTAGCAAGCAGGACAATTGCCTGGGGCCCCACACCACAGGGTGCACCACGAAGCTAAGTTGTTTCAGCTTCAGCCCCGGGTGGTGGAGCTTGGGGCCCCCAGCTGCATTCCTGCTTGGCGGGGCCTCAGCTTTTTGCCCTGGGCCCTAGCAAGTCTAATGCCAGCCATGCTTGGCAGACCCCCTGAAACCTGCTCACAGCCTCCCAGGGGGCCCTGGACCTCTGGTTGAGAACCATTGCAATATGGGACAACATGGGGAAACTATTCCTTTAGCCAATAGGACTGAACACATGGTTCCAGATGCAATTTAGACAGCTACCAGCTGAAAACTGTGTTTTCACAGCTGCAACAGAATGGTGGCAGAGAAATTAGTATTAAACATATTCCTTGCAGGGTGGATGAAAATCAGTGATTAAAAAAAATCAATGTTTTAATTATTTTTTTTATTTAAATACAAGTGTGGGAGAGGGTTGGAAATAAGCATATTTAAAATTAAATCTGAAAATGACAACCTGTGTTAAGGGCTAAATTCACTACAATCTATTAAAATGATTTAAATTACATTAAATAATATTAAGGGGTACATTTGCTGCCAAGATTTAAAGAAAGTCAAACCACCGCACTAGGGGAAGTCATTGACCAAGCTCCTGGAGCCAGAGTTAGATGAAGTGCTAAACCAGCTTTCAACAGCAATAGCCTCTTCGGCAGGTGTAGAGAGAATATTTTCTTAGTTTCAGTGTATTCAATTAGTGTAGTTCAGTGACTAGCTCATTCAAAGTTAAGAAACCAGTAGTAGTTGAAAAAGCAGAAAAGCTTGTTGACCTTTTCCAAAATCTTGAAGGACATAGTGACCAGAAACAATGTTACATGCACTAACTACAGCTAATACTTCCTTTATTTAACAAATCAGTTCATATTAAATGCAAAATATGTTTTGATATACTTCCTGATAAACCTTTTTCTTATGTATCCAGCATATTGAAGATAGTGTTATTTAACTAAAAAAACCACATTTTAAAATGCTGTTTATGCATTATTTATTGAATTTGAATTTCCATCCAAATGGAGTTCGACACAATTCACAAGTAAAAAATTAATTATTTAGTAGATAAGAAATGCATCATTCACCATTTTCTCACATAATAAAAAATTAAAAATTTAGACTCTGAATAAATATAAATTAAGCTATATCATTGCTTAAATAAATGTGTACATCATCCTGGTTAGTAAACAGAAGTACTAAATTTAATGTAAAGGTTACATTTAGTTGTAAATCAATACGTTTTAATGGCAACAGCCAATGAGAATCAACCTTTAGAAAAATTACTAAAAAGTACAAATGCAAAACAAGATTAAAATCAATTATTTAAATCAAGGTTTCCTGATTGTTGATTTAAATCATAATTAAAAGTGGTGATTTAAATCGCTTCAATTTAAATCAATCCACCCTGCGTCCTTATACTCAAAACTTTTTTTTGTCTGTAATTGGAATTCATCACTTTCTAAAAAGAATGTAACATTTTAAAAAAATAATAAGAGCATAAGATTCTAGTGCTAGAATATCATTTTTCCAATGTGCATTACTTTACATTTATCCATTAATTTCATTTGCCATTTTGTTGCACTTTTTTTCCAATGTGCATTACTTTACATTTATCCACATTAAATTTCATTTTTTTTTTTGTTGCCCAATCACTTAGATCCCTTTCTCCAGATCATTTATGAATAAATTGGAAACCATGTTGACTATTGCTCAAGAGTTTATGTTTTTCTATGTGTCTGACAATTTTATTCTTTACTATTGTTTCACTAAAGGACAGGTTACAAACCTTAGTTAATAGTTCCATAACTTCACATTTTTCTTTTCACGGTGACTTGTTAATGTTGAGTTTATCAATTAATTCCAAAACCTCCTCTGACACTTCAATCTGTGACAGTTTTTCAGATTTTTCACACCCAAAAAGCCAGCTCAGGTTTGGGAATCTCTCTAACATCCTCAGCAGAAGAAGACAGGCAGAAAAGAATTATTTTCTCCGCTCCACTTTACTTTATCATTTTTTCTTTTTTTTTTTTTTATTTTCATCTGGCCCCGGCCCACTTTTAGTTTAGCAGGCTTCCTGCTTACTTAAAAACTTTTTTTTTGTTATTTATTGTTTTTTTTTTGGCTAGCCTTCCTTTTTTCTTTTCTTTTTTTTTTTTTACTTTTGCACTTGCACAGTTTGTTTGCTTTTGCCTTTTTTCTTTTGCTTTCCACTTTTTTTTTTTTTTTTTTCTTTTTTTTTTTTTTTTTTTATCTTTCTTCTTTTTTAACTGGGTGGTTTTTTTTTTTTTTCTTTTTTTTTTTTTTAATTTCAGAGACAGAGACAGAGACAAAATAGGTAACTTGAATTGAATAACTCTTTAAAGAAAATGTTGCAGCCAGTACATTTATGGGAAACAGCTCTTTCTCCTAAAATGGTATAAAAAATACCTAATTTTTAAAAAATGTGCCTTGACCCCTCAAACCTGGGAGATAGTGTTTTGGAAGCCGGCTGATACAGCTTCATTACAAAAGATACAATATTTTAGACTACACCATCATATTAGCTCTGAGAGTCTTAAGCATTTACAGAAATATGGAGACCATCTATTTAACTTACTTTAAACAGCCTGAATCATCATTATTGGGGAATTTTCATCAAATGTGGGGGTTATAGAGGCATCCTGTAGGGATCTGTTCTTGGCCTCATAACAATATCTTTCAAAATATCTATTAAAAAGTCAATACCTTTATCAAGTGGGGGAGCAAAAGGATTTTTGTTTGTTTATGCAAGGTCTTTGAAGAATCATCTCCTGAAAAATGTTTCTGAAAGGTTTCTTCAATAATAAGCATAAAATAATTGCTTGTAAACTTTGACACAAAGACTGATGACACAAAGATTGATGGAGGGATAAGATGCTGCAGCTGAGACAGATAAGGCAATTGTTGGATATATAGGGGAATATTGAGTAAGAGAAAGAAAGGGGATATTCTCTTTATGGTATCGATGAGACCATCACTGGACGTCAGCAATCCCTCAGAATTTGAGGATGGTTGTCTTTCGTAAAATGGTAGCCAGTTATTGCTGGCGGATCTGTGGGTGGCTAATGAGACTGATCTGGGATCCATAGATCTTGTCACAATTGGGGCAGACATTTCCCAATGGAAGGGGCAGATCTGGATTGCTGCGTCAGACTGAGTCCTTTCCTATTTCTCCATTTCCTGTTGTTTCCTGAAATACTGGGATCCTTGCCACATGGTTCTTTTTCATTTTTGTCAGTCAAGGGCTTGGTTTTCCCATTAGTTTATGTCAATACTGCACTCTTTCATGTTGGCTTTGAGGGTGTCTTTGAAATGCTTTTTTTTACCCACTCCTTGTCTGTGTGTCATGGCTCAATTGTGAGAACATGACCTGCTTCAGGAGTCGATTTTCTGGCATTTGAAGAATATGACCTGCCCAACAGAGTTGGTGGTGGATGATAATAGCTTCAGTGCTGGAGGTTTTGGCTTGGGACAGAAAACTGATGTTGGTATGTTGGTCATCCCACTTGATTCGGAAGATCTTGCAGTGGCACCATTGATGGTATTGTTCAAAAACCTTCAGGTGTCTATTGTACATGACCTAGGTTTTAGCACCATACGAGAGAGCAGGGATAGCAATGGCTTGGTACACGAGAAGCTTGGTTTAATTCTTGATGTCACAATCTTCAGACGTGTTTTCTCAAATGTCCAAAAGCTTCACTGGTGCATTGAAGGCAGTGTTGAATTTCTTCATCGGTGTCAGCTTTCTGCAACAGATGACTGCCGAAGTAAAGGAAGTGCTCAATATTCTCCAGTGTCTCTTTATTGATCTGAATTACAAGAGCAGGATCCTGGTGATGTGGAGTATGTTGGTGGACTTCTTTAGTTTTCTTGATGTTGAGCGTGAGGCCGAGTTGGTTATAGGCCGCAGAGAATGTGCCGACTATTTTTTGAAGATCTTTTTCCAAGTGGGCACACAGGGCACAGTCATCTGCATATTAGAGCTCAGTGATTGATTTAGTAATAGTCTTTGGCTGGGATCAGAGGTGAATGAGGTTGAAGAGCTTGTCATCCATTCTGAATTGGATGTCAAGTCAGGAGAAGAGCTTGTCAGTGATGGTGAGGATGACAGCAAGGAAGATGGAGAAAAGGATTGGCATGACAACACAGCCGTGCTTAACTCCTGTCTTAACTAGAAAGGGGTTTGTTTCAGATCCATTGCTGACAACCAACATAGACATATTGTCATGGAGGAATCAGAGGATGGCAACAAATTTTGGCAGGCATCCAAATTTAAGGAGAATTCCCCACAAAGCCCCAATGGATCGTGACCTTGATGTGGTGGAGCAACTTAATCATTCCCATGATCCTGAGCGTGATGCTATCTGGAGTTCACACTCCTGGCAGAGTCGCCCAAGGTGGGAAGGTTGAAGGTGAGTTTCCAGATGAACAGCGATCCATCACTGGAACACTGTGTCTAATTCTAGTGTCTACACTTTTTAAAAATATATTGAGAAATTTGAGAGGATTCAAAAAAGATCTATAAGAAGGATTCAAGATTTGGAAATCTTGCCTTACCATGAGAGACTTATGAAGTTAAATCTACTAGAGGTGACTTGATGATCATCTACAAGAACCTGCATAGGAAGAATACTTCTGATAGTAGAGGGTTCTTTGATCTAGGAGGCAAAGGCATAACAAGATCATATGGCTGGAAGACAATGTAGACAAATTCAGATTAGATATTAGGTCCATATTTTAGAAGTGAGGATAATTAGCCATTAAAACAATTTACTAAGGGTAGTGGTGGATTGTCCATTACTTGAAATCTTCAAATAAAGGTGAGATGTTTTTCTGAAAGATATGCACCAGCTAAACTACAAGTTCTGGGTTTGATGCAAGAATTACTGGGTGAAATTCATTCCTGTGTAATGCAGAACATGAGATTAGATGGCCATAATGGCCCCTTCTGGCCTTTACGTCTAGGAGTAATTAAATCTATAAATACTGCTGTGCATTTCACTCTTCATGCTGCGGGGAGCCCCAGACCCTTTAAATCCCCGCCGGAGCTCTGGCCGCCAGGCTCCTGCAGTGATTTAAAGGGCCCGGAGCTCTGCGGCGGCCAGAGCCCCAGGCCCTTTAATTCACCCCTGAGCTCCGGGGCTCCCAGCCGCCTCTGCAGCTGGTAGCTCCGGGGTGATTTAAAGGCCCTGGGGCTCCCAGCCACATCCGGAGCCTCAGGGCCTTTAAATCTTGAACGACCCCGCCTCTTCCGGTTGAGGCCACGCCCCTGCTCAGGACTCCGGCGTACCGGTAAGTCCTTTAAGTTACTTTCACCCCTGCTTTAGAGCATTCTTTCTATCAATAAAGAGATAAATTTCCCAATTTTTCCTGTGGCTATCAGTTAACTACTATGTATCTTTGAAAACCTAATTACTTTTGTTTAAAGAATCTCAAACTTCCCTTTAAAAGTAACTCTCAGCTCCCAAGTACTACTCTTTTAAAATATATACTGATTTGCAATTGCTTGTATATTAGCAGAATCAGCAAGACAGAAAAAATTGAGATAATGTAGCACACTGAACTGTATGCCTTGTATTTGCCCCTGCACTGCATATTTTATATTTTGAACACTGCATATGACATTCAACAGCCATGGGGAAGGTCTTTGTCAGAGCAATAGAGAATCTGACATCTTTTGTGCTCACCAGTACTTACAATCCAAAAGCCAGTTCACTATTGTGTGTTGTCATCCGCGTGTCCTGACTGTTTAACCAAATATACATGTTGGATCATTGTGGCACACAATATATTACATCATGAAGTGCTCATTGACCCAAGTTACATCTCTACTATTATTAATAGCTATTACTATTATTCATAGAGTACCATAGTTGTGTGTAGTGCTTTACAAGCAATAAAAATTAAGTATCAATAATAAGTTCCCAATAATTTGGGAACACTGAGCTTTGTGGTGAAGTTCTCTATTAAAAGACAGTTGTTCAAATGGTCAACTTCACTACAGATCATTTTCTCATGATCTGCAAATGTAAAGTGGATTCTTGATTCCTCTTCAAACAGCCCAGAAATAACATTCTTAGACATGTGCACAACTCCTAAAATCCTTAGTAAATCCATGTAAAATATATTTTGCCTTATTCTTATCTGGAAGGCTAGCTAATATTCCTATAAAGATTCTAACTTGACTGAGATTTAAGTTCCTCATATTAGTCTGCACCTGAAAACCATAATATGGGAAATGCTTTTCCCAATATTTACCTTGCTTACTGTAGTAGCTCTGTTGCAGTAATAAGCATATGATATCCCTTCATCTTGTACATTATCACTTATTTTGGCATTATTTTTCCTATATGTGCCTTTGTAACCCATGTACTCTTTGGAGGAGAGGACAAGCTGATATAGGATCATAAGTTCTGTACATAATTGCATAGTCATCTAATCATGGATGGTACATTTTTGCTCTCAGCAAAGAAAAACTTGCATTCATCATATGAACCTGCTGTTCCCTCCTAGCATCCTTGGATCCTCCTGGTCTTTTCAGAACACTGCATTGCATAATTTACTCACATAAATGCTAAATGCAGGTATCAGCTGGCATAAATGCTAAATACAGAGAGACAATATAAATGAATTATCTTTCTTTTCTTCCATTTTATGCTGTTTCCTAGGCTTGCAAAGAAATAGCTTCACACATTCTCTTCATCATAATTTTCAACTTGCAAACGGATTGAGATAGACATTTAATAGTACCTTCACAACCTCTGATAATACCACCTAACTATCATAGTAATTTTCATCTCTAGATCTCAAATCACTTTACAAAGAAGGCAATTTTACAGATGAGGAAACTGAGGCACAGATAGGTGAAGTGACTTGTCCAAGGTCACCCAGTAGGTCAATGGCAGAGCTGGGAATAGAACCTCAGTCTTCTAAGCTCCAATCCAGTGGTCCATCTACTGGACAAAACTGCTTCTAGGCTAAACATCCAAGCAAACACTAAAAATAGACTACTCGTTCTGTATCCTTTAAGGAGGGGACTTTAGCAGCAATAGCTACTTCACGGTATAGCCCATTTAATATCACAACTTGCCCATTTAGTGATTAAAAATGCACCCTATATGAGACCCTGCAACAAACCAGCCCAGTCTTATCTTGCCCTAAAATGTCTGAGAGAATAGATGATTCTCGCAGTGTGACCTGAAAATCAACAAATCCTGGATCAAGAATCGAGGAAGGAAGGAAGTTCCAGAGTTGCACATGGGAAAATCCCTGCCAGCAGCTTCCTAAGCTTGACATCTGTTAGTCAATCACATTAACTAATTACAGATACCACCGAAAATTTGGCCGAACTTTATATTAAAGTTCCATTTATAAATAGTTTATACAGAGTTAGTAAATGATTAGTAGATATTATAAACATGTTACAAATATATATATATATGTTATAGAGGATTATAAGCACAACAGTAAAAAGATAAATCATAGTTATAAGCCATGTTTATAAGCAACCTAATTAGCTGCTAGACTCTGACAGTCCCTAATTATTAGTCATTTATTAAAACACCTTTTAATAATAAATCATTTATAAATGGAACCTTAATGCAAACTGTGACCCAAAACTTTATAAGTTAAAACCAACATATGAAATTCCACCCAGAAACTAACTGGAAGGCAGTGTAGATCTCAGAGCACCGATATAAGTGTTCTCTGCATGAACCTTCACTTAATAAGGAAGCAGCTGAAACCTTTACCAGCTTAAGTTTGTGAGTGGTATAGTGCCATGGAGGGCACTGCAGCAGCCTAATCCCAATCTGACAAAGGCAGGGAGAACTTTCCCACATCAGAAAGTCCTGTGTCTGGGCTACTACTTCCGTATGTCCATTCCTGAGCAAAGGAGGATCTAAATCAATCCTCATCCAGCTAACAAATAGCAGAAAAACTCCCTCAGTTAAGGGGACTGATATAAATCACCATTTCTTCTGGTTGCTTTCCCTAGCAGCACAATCATACCACAGCCATCCCTGGAGGGAGCCAGAGCTTCATCTGAGCTCCAGTTTCATCCTGATTCTGGATACGTCTCTGCTCACCAAAAGGGTCAGGAGATACAGAGATTGGTGTCATTAGCATACAGACATTGTAGCCCAGGCCTCCTCATTAACCTGCCTATTAGCCTCATAGGCATGTTAAACAGGATGAACAACACCTCAGAACCCTGTAGTACTCTGCATGGGAGAGCCCTCAGGACAGATGAGCAATTCTTAATACCACCCTGTCAGATTTCTCAGAAAGGAAGAATGGATCCATTCCACAGCAATGCCATCTATACCTGGGAGGTCTGCAGACATGTCACTGAAACCTCATGATCAAGAATAATGAAGGAGGCTGGCAGGTCTAAAAGAACCAGCAAGCAACAGCTAATGGTGCTTGGCTTGTGTACAATACCAAGGCTGAAACCAGATTGAGTGGGGTCAAGGAAAGCTGAAGATTCTGGATATTGCCAAAGTGGCCTCTGAACAGGGTCTGTTTAGCTGTCCCTGAGGAGAGCAGAAGGGAACATGTGATTGTCTGACTCTACTGCGTACCAGTCTCATTCTATCCTCCCTGTGGTGTTTGTACTTCACTTTCTATTGCCATCAGAGTTCTGTGACTACATAATAACTTCTTTATTCAACACTCTAGCTATGGGTAATGGGGGGTGATGGAAAGAACTGACTTCACTGCCTGTTTTTGGTCTTACAAAATAGCAGAGAGTTCAGACTGATTAATGTGGAGGACTCTATTCTGAATTTACAAAGTGTTACTTTCTGCATGATGACATAAGCTCAGTAGTGTGCCATGCAGCATGGTGTAGAGTCAGAACATGGCTCATTTCACACACATCCAACTTGTACAAGCACAGTAGTGTTAAGGCTTCTCCATAGCAAGTGGTCTTTCATTTAAATTGTGAGGAAATGGTCTTTCACACACACATTGCCTCTGATGACCCCAGAATATGTACTTACATCAAATCAGTTAAATATGCTCCTGTTCCATTGCTTCCTGGCCTTTGCAGACTGCCAGTCTCTTAATGTAGCCTTCTAATCAGCTATTCTGTGGATTCTTGGAAACACATCAGCCTGATATCTGCTGACAACTTTCATAACTGTCTTTAGCACTATCAGTAAGGTATTAGTTTGTTCCTTCCAGGCACCCATAATATATTGATTTTACATTGGGATAGATTCTGATCTTAACTACATCAGTGTAAATCTCGAGTGACTCCACAGAAGCCAATGTGGTAACTGAAGTCCAAATCTTGCCCAGTGACACTGCTCACCTGAATGCTGTTTTTGAGAGGATAGTAGTCTATCATTCTTCCTTCTTGGTAGTTATTCTTATGCTGATCAGTATTATCTTGTTATCTTGCACTTCCCCTCACCTATCTGTTATATCCACCTGTTGTCTCTTGTCTTATACCTAGCGCATAAGTTCTCCACAGCCAAGAAACTGCCCCAGAAGAATACCTACTTCTATGTCCCACTGCAAGAAGCTGGAAGAAAAGAGCATCTCTGAATAGATAAAGTTCCTATTGACTTCTTTGGAGTTGTGGGTGCTCAGTACCTCTGAATATTAGATCCATGGGCTCACCCACTATGAGCAGACACTTCTCAAAAGTTGGGCCCTACCCTCTTTTTGCTTGCGTTTTCCACTCTGTTGTGCCAGACAGCTATACAAATACTTACCTGCCACACAGGAGTGAGGAGGCTTATTTTATTACTGATGCTGAAAGAGGGGCACTACAACCCAGCAGTTCAAACGATTATTAATATAGCATTAAAAGTGCACCTTCATTATTATCTTTGTTCACTGAATCACCACTTCTGGCTGATCTATGAGGTAGAGGCAATAGAGTCCAACTGAAGTGACTAGTAGTATTTCTACTGGGTTCAGTGGGCATTAATCAGGTCCATATGGAGAAGGAAAAAGACTGGAAGAAATTTACAAGAACAGGAGACCTAAATAACCTGCAACTGAATGGGGAAATAGAAGCACACGAAAGACAACAGGCAGAGCTCATTAATGCTAATGGTTTCAGGTACAGCATTTATGTAAACTAGTAATTACTTCCTGCATTTCTGGACGTTGTAAAATAACCCCCAGCATTTAGTTTGATGCTAGTGAAAAGCTTAACTGCTTCTAATATGTTCCTGTACGTGTTTAAAAACATGACTAATGTTAACATCTTTCCAGCATATTCCATTGTTAGAGCTGTACAACTGTCACAGAAATACCAGCCCTCTTAGGGTCTTGAAATCCAGCCTGCATCCTACTCACCTCTTCTTACTTGAATTATTATCATTGCCATGAGTAGTACGCCGGAAGTTGGGCCAGATCCTGCTTCTGTGGAGGCAGTGGGAATTTTATCATTGATTTCCAAAGAAGCGGCTTCGGGCCCTTAGCAGAAAGAAAATATAGCCAAATCCTGTAAAAGCAGTTAGTATAATCAGTCAAGTACAGTGGTATTTTTATGTGATGCTGAGTTTGAAATTACCTCTTTACATTTCAGATTCTTCGGTTGATACAGATTTTCTTTTCACGTAAATTGGCCTTAGCAGATAAAACTAAGATTCTCAAACAAAAAACAATGGGCCAGAGCCTCGGTTGGCCTCAGTATAGCCTCATTGATTTCAATAGATCTGTGCCAGTGTACGCCAGCCAAGGGTCTGTCCCTACATGCTTTCCTGGTCAGTAGGAGTGCAATGAGGAGGATAGAGTAGTGAGTAGAACTGGGCAGTAAAGCAGTAGAATCAGTAGATATTTAATTCTTTGCAGACTTTATCAACTTTTTAATTAAACAAATGTTCTCAATTAAAGAAAGATTTGTACATTTTCAGTGAAATACTCCAGTAATAATAGTGTATGTTCTTATTGTCAAGGTATCTCAGCAGGCAACCAGTGAGTGTTTTGCACAAGCCCTTCAGCTGTGAAGTTTAAAAAAAAAAAACCCCGTCACCACCACTCAAGTTCCCTAATTTTAAAACCAAGAGAAATAAAAATAATTCTGATCTCGCACCTGTGTAAATTAGCAACTCCATTGACACTAATGGAGTTATGGCATTGGAAAGCAAGAGTAAGTGTATTCAGAATCAGGCCCTTACTTCTTAATGCTTATCAAAGTTGTAATTAACTCTTGCATCCTCGTGCACCTGCATCCTGTCTCATGTTTCACTCCCTCAGTACATAGGACTGAGCTCAGATGGGCTAGATTATCAACTGGCCCAACACTCCATAGGTATGCTGAACTCAAAGGGAGCTATGCCAATTTACACCACTTGAGGATCTGGCCCACACAAGCTGAAAGCCGAACTTGCATCTCCTATGGTAGGCAAGCATTGTAGTGCTTTACAAATATTTTGATGTCTCATTTCCCCTATATTCATCAATGTTAGTCACAAAAATAGACCATACAAACATAGCTGTACTTAAAACAAAGTTTATCCACTTCTCAAATCTTTTGCATTAACACAATGTACAGGCTTTATTTTTAAATCTCACTTTTAGCAGTAAATAGGAACCTGTACTTATTTTTTCCTTTGTTAGTATGTAAACTGAAAACACATCTATTGTTTCTATATTTAAAGTATGCACTACACCACTGCAAAACAAATTTAGTTGCACAGTAAAAACTACCAGCTGTAGCTTAGTAGTGAAATAAAAATAAGTATCCGTCATCAAACTCAAATGCCTTGGGTGGAATTCTAACAGCTTCATTTTGAAATAAGTTATATTAGCAGGATTGTCGAGTGTGCAATCATAGCCAAATTCTAATTTTTTATCCAACAGAAGCTGAGACATTGAGAAGCCTGGCTTCTTATTTTGTGCTTTTTGTAAAAAAAAATAAACACTGAAGAACATTCATTGGCTTACTTCCTGTACAAGGGAACAGTTTACCCCTGCCTTAGAAAATGGCCATTTGGCAATGCAATTGCATCATTATTCTTTAAAATAAGTGGGAAACCCATCTTCATTATCTTTCCACATGTTGTGCTCTGTGCTTTGATGCTTTGTAAGTGAGTTTTGAACTATTTAGGCAGGCATTTTTGTTATGAGAGAAGGGAATGTGATTATTTTGGTGGGAATTTATTGCATTCAGTATTATTTTTGAACAGACTAGATTACTTGACAGAACTAGTTAGCAACTACTTTGAAAATTCTAATCAACTACTCTTTGATTAACCTAAAGAAGCCTCATTCACTGTTATGCATCCTAGTCCTTTTGATGTAATGGTGCAAGGGTGTAGTCTATGTTTTAATCTTTTTAGGTACAAGAAATTTTGTCTATGTAAATTACATCTATCCAAAATAGAGAATTTTCCTAACGACATGGCTCTTAATCCTAAAAAACTAATCAGTTTTCCAAAATAAGAGTGTCAGTGTTGTTTAAAAATAATTAAATGTAAGTTACACCAATTGTTCTGCTAAGCGACCTATCAAGAAAACATCCAGGGCACAGTCTGTGTGTGTGTGTAACACAAACATGTGAATGTCCTGTCATCCCTCTACTCCCCTTTTCTGGCTCTGTTCTTGACGGTAGTCACAGTATTGAATTATACAAAAATTCCCTTCTTCCAGAGTAGGATTCTTGTATATTTCATTACCCTGACTGCTCACATGAATAGTCAGCAAACACAGCATGTTTACCATAGGTCGTGTTACAGTATGTGCACCCACAAGTAAAAGCATGGTTGGTCTCTTTTTTCCCTGCCAGCAGCCTTGGCAGTGTTCCTTTAATAATTTAAATATTAATACTTACAATACAATGGCAGATGGAATTTCAAAATCCACACATTGCATTAAGAATCTGCCTTTCATCTGAATGTACATTGGAACCCTCTATATAGGCTTTTAGACGAGAGTCCAGCTAGCAAGACACCCTCAAAAGCTACAAGTTGATGACAAAATTAAAATCCACAAAAGCTAGGAAGGGTGGATATGGCATTTTATCTGCGTTTGAAATTAAATTGACCTTGCCCAATGGGAAAGGCACCATAGCACTGTGGACTTTTCTGAAGGATGCTAATGTATTTTGTGTGTACTAATGCAGTCAAGTGGTTTAGAAAATCCCCTTGAGATTAGGGTGGGAGAGGAATATGGTTTGAACACAGGCATTATTTTGACAAATTGGAATAGGTAGAAGGGAAAGGCAATTAGATCAGACCAGGAGAAAGTTGCAGTAATCAAGGTGAGAGAAGACATGGGAATGAAAATAGGTTTTGGTAGCAGAGACAGCAAGGAAAAGATATTAAAGAGGAAGAAGCATTGGATCTTGTAAGAGACTGGAAATGGTTGGAAAAGGAGAGAAAGGAGGAGAGAGAGAGAAGATTACACTGAGACTATGGGAATGAAGTCAGGAAACATAATGGCAGTTGTCAAAAAGAAATAGTGAAAAGAGGCAGAGAAGAGCAAAGATTGGAAGGCAAGACGAGTAGTTCAATTTTAAAGAGATTGAATTTCAGATAGTGATAGGATTTCTAAGAAGACATGCCAGGAGGCAGGTAGCGATGTGAGCGTGGATGGAAGAGCCATAGTTGTGGTCTGTTTGGTTTTTTCAAACACAACAGGCAGTGGGCCGTAGCCTCCTTTGGTGTAAACTGGTATAAAGAGGAGCAGGCCAGCTCTATTCCCAGGTTTCAGCCTCAGAAAACCAGAGGTCCAGGTACACCATAAGAGTGTAGACTGCCTCTAAAAACTCTTTGCTTATGAAAACTCCTTCTGGCCCCTATGTGTCAACCTCTAGTCCTGTTGCAATTATTAAAATGGCTGACCCCTCCTGGGCCTGCCCTCCACTCTCTTCCCAGGCATATGCAGCCACCCAATTCATATCCATACACACATAGAAACATTTCAAGTACGTATTTCCAAATACTATTCTGAAATTTCAATGTTTCACTTTTATATTCTGAGTATTCTTTGTAGTCGTCTAAGACAGTGGCTCTCAAACTTTTTTACTGATGACGCCTTTCACATAGCAAGCCTCTGAGTGCAACCCCCCCCATATAAATTAAAAACACTTTTTTATATATTGAACACTTTTATATGTGCCTGAGGCAAAGCAGGATTTGGGGTGGAGATTGACAGCTCGCAACGCCCCCATGTAATAACCTCATGACCCCCTGAGGAGTCCCAACCCCCAGTTGAAGAACCCATGTTCTAAGACATCACAGCAGGTAAACCAGTGAACATTTCATGGGCATTTTTAACAGTTCACTCACTTCAGGAGAGATTCCAGAGGATTAGAAATTGGTAAACCTAGAAACAGAAGCGAGGAAGCGGAAGAAGTTGAGCCTTGTTAGCACCAGGACTTTGTCTGTTGAACTTCTTCCCTAAAGATGTCTGCGGAAGTACTGTCTGTGGGTGATTTAGAACAAGTAAATTTTCCTTTTATATATTCATATCTATTTAGCTTTTCCTCTTTCCTTCACTGTGCAGGTTCAGTAGGGAGGGTTTTTTTCAGGTGGGTCATTGGATCTCTTCTAGTTTTTAAACTTTGTGTTGGATTTTCAAGAAAGGCCCAGCACTCAGATGTTCCCATTGCTTTTAATGTGGGGGCTGAGCACTGCTGAAAAACTGGTCCTGTATTTTTACCACACATTGCCCAGGTGTTTGGACAATCAGCTTTCTGTAAATTAAATCCAAAGGTCAGAAATGAGTTACAAAGGAAGGTGATGGAAGCAAAATTCATGCGACACGTAAGATTATTTCTGAAGAAAAGAGGAGGACTGTAAGTGATCGAGTGGAAAAAGCAGGAAGTTAGTACAATAATTAATTTTTAAAAGGCAAGCACGTTGGATCGGATAGTCTTTATTTGTTTCCTTTGGCACCTTGTTCACAAGCCCTTTCCATCTCTCACAACATACTGGCACTCAATGTGGGGCAAAAACTCAAAATGAAGGAGACAGAAAAGTAGTGCAAGTACTATAACTCACAGTAATGAAAGGCAGTTTTCCCAGTCCATTCCAGGAAGTCAGTCTGTTCCTCCCCATTGCACGTTGACAGGGGCTGTTTTGGTGTCACAGATTACTATTTACAGCATCTGTCCACATACAGATAGATGTGGTCAAAAAAGAGGTGATTTCTTCTGCCCATTCTGGAAATAAGGATTTAGGTATGTAATCTTCCAACCATATCCTGTTGGAAAGGTGATTTGTTTCCATGATTAGGCAGGCTGAATTATATGTAGTCTTGCTGAAATGTGAAGAGTTTTATATATGCTGTGTTGATCTGATTATCTGAATTGTGACAGCATGCACAGTGCTTTAATTATACACCAATGCCTGTTGATGTCATTGAACTGATAAAATTAATTTTTAAGGGTTGAACCTACAATTTCTTTGAGATTTGATCTACTACTTCTATAACAAATTATTTGCATGTTGTATTTTTTATGAATGAGCAAAATGTGCATGCTGTGTATGCAGTATGTATCATCTTTGTTCAGCAGTCCATGTTATACAAATTTTGGAAACCACTGATATAGAAGTTCAAGTGCTAATTCAAGAACATGCATAGACATGACCTGTGCAATTTCACTAATTACATTTAACTGGTTATTTGCTCATGCAATCACTAATTGCATGCACAAATTCTGCATTCACATTTTAGCTTACAAAACTCTGCAAATCTGTACCATTGTTTCCTGATCTAATACGAATACTGTGTCCCCATATATGTATTTAATCAAAAAGGATGTTATTTCATTTATGTCATTCCTCTTAACCTATATAGGTGAGAATACTGCTAAGATTCTGAATCATCCACACTTGAAAGTTGAAAAGTAGCG
The DNA here is from genome assembly GCF_016161935.1 of Mauremys reevesii. Lineage (NCBI taxonomy): Eukaryota > Metazoa > Chordata > Testudines > Geoemydidae > Mauremys > Mauremys reevesii. The sequence continues at coordinate 33,660,974 of NC_052638.1, forward strand.
TTAAAAATGCATTTCCACAGATGTCATGGTTTCATTCCATTTCTTCTCTTAAAACATATTTAGTAACATTTCGATTCACCCAGTATTAGCTTGTATGCCTATTGTACAGTCAAAGGAAGTAATGACACATGTAAAACTCTGACACTCTTAACTATGATACTTCTACAATGTACTTGTGCTTATAAAAGATAGGACAGCAGCATAATTAGGTAATGTAGTTTTTATTAGATTAAATATCTAGTTTTCCAAACCAAATATAATAAACTCAAGGTGCCAAATACAAGACTACCAAGACTGCTTTTTTTGCAGATGTTATACATTGTTCATTGAAGAGTGAACTGATGGGAAATATGGAAAATAAGAAGTGGAAGTAACAGATCTTTTTACTTAAACAGAAATTGTGTATTCTGGGAGAAAAACTGAAATATCATTTCCATTAATCACTAGTTGTCAGAATAATTTCTTAAGAAAAATTCCTATGAATTTCTGAAAGCTTACACTAAATGCAAGAAGATTTTTACAGAGCATTTTTCAACTGATATAGTAGAAATTAAAACCAATCATTTTAGAAAAAATATATGGCCAATTGGGCTGTTGGTGTTCACTGCACATTGAAGGGAAATGGTGGAAGTTGTACCACGTGATGGGGAATAGATATGAAATTCATGTCCAAACTGAAGCACTGCTCTGCTTCTGCTGAATACATTTAGACGGCAGAGCAGCACTCCGAACGGGGTTGGCATAAATGAAGGACATGAAGCCACTGAGGAAAAGGGGCCATGTTGAAAGGCCCAGCAATTGTGCTTGAGGCTATAACTCAACAGTGCACAAAGGGACAGCAGGGAGGGGTAGGCAGGTATCTAGTCATACGTGTTGTGCATCATTTGGTGCCTTTTTTCGCGTTCTTGTTGCACATGTATATTCGTGATACTCGTGTCTGTCTGTCTCTCTGCTCCTACATTGTACTGGAAGCAATTGTGTGTTGTGTGGACCACTTATAATATTCTCCATTGCTAGTGTGCTATTCCTTAGGAATAGAGTCCTCCTATTCGCCCTTCTTGTCTGTGTAAATATTTACAGTGCTCTATTGCTGAAGTATCTGAATACTTCCCAAATGTTAAAAAGAAGAAACAAAATGGCCTCTTTCCTTCTCAGAGGTAGGATTACACTTGATTAGTTAGTAGAAATTTTGTTTGTGAGTTTATTATGGGAAAGCTACGTTGAAAAGATATTCTGTATGTAATTGTGAAAATTGTGAGGTCCTTTGTCATCTATGTCTCCTGTGAGAGTGAGGTCCACAGTTCGGTCCTGTTAACGATCTGTCTTTTGTAATCAACCTTCTCTAATGGTTAACAGTTCCATTGTTCTGGTGGAACATAGCTGTTGCAAAGGTCATGGTAGCAAAGGGAGAGGTGATCTCCCAGATCAGTAGAGTCAGCCTGATAAATATTTTTGTGTATCAAGACAGAGATCTTGAATTGGACTTTGTACACAATGGGAAGATTACCAGTGTGATGTGATGTGTTCACAGCAACCTTGTTACTTAGCAAATGGGCTTCTCAATTTTGTACCAATTGGAGCTTGTCCAGGACACATGACTTCTTTCCTTGATACAGTGTGCTGCAATAATCAAGGTCATGAATGTGTGGATCACTATGGCCAGGACTGCGTTCCATAATCTGATACTACATTTTCTACCCAGCCACAGACAGAAATGAGTAGGTTTTTTTTGCAGCTAGTGTCATGTGGACATCTGATAATATTAAATGCAACAGGATCACAACGCTTCAAAATAATTTAGCTATCTGAGGGAAGATGTCCTTAAGATTGGACTTTATGGAGGAGGCTAGTTCTTCTAAGTGCTTTTTCTTTCCCTACAAGTCACCTCCACCTTGCCTAGATCCCACTTTAGGCAGCTGCTCTTCATCATTGTACTTATATCAGCATGAGAAAGCTGGGAGAGGGTGCTGTTATATTCAGTGTGGAGGAGATGTTGATTCATCTGTTTCCCCAGTGGCTTTCTGTAGCTGTTAAATAAGATAGAAGATTGGAATGAGCCGTGATGGATTCCATGGCTGAATGCAGTGGAGATGGAGGAACAATTTCCCATCACAGTCCTCAGCCTCAAGCTATCACAAGGTGCCTCCTACAATCCTACTGCCTCTTGGAGGTGGGACTGTAGTGTTTGGGGATCAGTACTACTAGATGCCATTGCGAGGTCCAACAGGATGACTATGGATGTACTGCCCCAGTCTATAGCCAGGCAAAAGTCATCTACCTGTACTATTCTCTGGCCTGAAGCCAGTGCAGTACGGATACTGGCAGCTGACAGGTGGCATTGGAGATTGTGTTTTTGCTAGTGCTGTGACATCATGTGGAGGAAAAAAAGAAAAGAATCGAATGTATCTTTTAAAAATCAATTTAAACTAACCTGGACCTCAAACAGTAAAATTTCTTAATCTTAACCATATGCTTATTGCTTGGTGTAATGCAGTGTAAGGTTGTTTGTGTATCCTAACAGTACAGTTCCATAACTTAAGATGTTTAGATGCCCCCTCGCCCTGAGTTTAACCTTAAATCTGAATTGTGTGGGTTTATAATGCTTAGTTTGGGGAAACCTACAATAACCATGTAATGTATTTTAACATAAATTACTAATATGTACTCTTGCCCTTTACTACATTTCAACATAATTTTGAGCTGTGAATGGATAAAAATATGTGGGATTGGTTTTATATCTAATCTGGAAAAGCACTGGACACTTTTGTTTTATACCTTTTAAGAAACAGACCTCAGTTGCTGATAATGGGTGTTGCACTGTAGCTGTAATCTTTTTAACTCTAATGAATTATTTTCTATTTCCAAATGGATCTCTTTCCTTCAGGATTCTATTGATACTGCACTAAATAGATTGATGTAAAACTATGAACGTTCAAAGATAAACACCAGACTCAAATTCCTTGGAAAGTCCTGCATTTAATCTATATTCTCTTTCCCATAGTTGCCCATTAAAATGTGTAAATACCAGCTTTCCCCTTTCTAATCACCATCTCCTTTTGATGCTCAGTTCCTTCAATGATTTGATACACCCTATCATATAAGTAATTGTGATGCCTAAAATATTAAACTGAAGCATCACTGAAAGACGCAGGTAGAAGTAGCAGGCTGCTTATATTCTTTTATTATTCATTGACGGCCACAAGTGTGCTCGGGGTGGCACAAACATAAATGAAGACACAGTCGCTGCCCAAGAATGGACAAAGGTTTCTTGGAATGTATACTGACAAGTATTATGGTCAGCAGTTTTTCAGCATGCTTTTTTAAATCATGCCATCAATTTTATGCATGGAAAAAAATGTAATTGTGCAAACAAATCAACATATGCATGTGCCAAATGAATTCAGTTGGACATTTTTGTAGTCTAAAGGGTAGTTAAGGAGCTAATAGTAGATAACTGTTAAGCAGGTATTTAATTTTGGCGGGGGGAAGTGAAAATAAGCTGAGGGAAGTGGTACAATGCACGTAAACATGCCGACTTTTCACCTCAGGGGACCAATAAAAGTTGTTGCACTAACCCATTTAATTTTATCTTTGTCTCTACCAGTACTGTTAACTTTCGCTTTATACATCTAGTGACCTGAACTGAGTTTGGTGTCAGATGCAAATCAGTTAATTTCAGTTTAGTGTCAGTCATCAGAGACCAGATTTTCAAAAATAAATGTGCTAAGTTCACATACACTGATGTGTGTGCACAAATTTCAGTGCAAACACTGCATCCATAGAGAAATCTGACTTTGGGAGAGCTGGCAAATATAAAAGTGCACACACAGTGTTGCAAATGTGGCCCTCAATATACAGGATGACCACACAATTTAGTACAATGTCTTTGTGAGACAGTTTCAGAGATGAAGTAGCAGGGGTTCCTATAGTTCAGGTAATAAGAGAACTGTCACTATCAGAGCATACGTACACACAGAATAGAGTGTTCAATGTGTAAAGAGTGCAGCAAAAGATACTTTAGCTTTTTTCAATAGGAGACAGCTGAGGAGGATGACAATATGGTCTCATTTTAGAAATGCAGTTTCAATGGGAACACACATTCTTTACTGATCCTAAGCCTCATATATTCCCAGAGTTAGCCGTACACAGAAAACACAGTTGTACATTATTATAGTTAAGATTCCTTCACAGGGAAAACAGGTGAGTGCCTGCAAATGGGATTGCTATTAACATACCCAATGGGCCAGCAAAGTTCCTCTATATATACAGCCAGATTTGCTTGTGAGCACTCTTTGACAAATGAGGACATTTAGCTGTGATACATAAATGGAATATCAAGCAGTATATGCAGGAGCCAGGTAGGCCACATCAGCAGTCAGCCAGGGTCTATTGAGGATCTGATGTGACTGCAGATGTGGGGAGGGGATCGGAGAGGTTTCTAAAAAATGAGAATATGTTTGATCTGTTTGGCAAAATTTCTGTTTAGCCTGCTTAGACAGTACACAGTGTTCAGTGCCAGAATGCAATATCAGTTTATATTCACAACAGGGACCTGATTCTCATTTACACTAAGGTCCCGGTAAACAGCCTCTGTCAGTGTAAAGGCACCTTAGTGTAACTGAGGATCAGGCCCTAAATGTTTTTCATGTCTGAATTGTTTTTCTTTCTAACAGCTAATGGTATCTCCTCTTTTTCTATTAGGTTGAGAGGATTGTTGACAAAAGGAAGAACAAAAAGGGCAAATGGGAATATCTTATCAGATGGAAAGGCTATGGAAGCAATGAGGACACCTGGGAACCTGAGCATCACCTATTGCATTGTGAGGAATTTATTGATGAGTTCAACGGACTACGTGTCACTAGAGAAAAGCGAGCAAAACATGGGAAACAGACCAGTGCGCCAAAATTTTTACGGGAAAGCCGAGGGTCATCTGTTGAGAAAATATCACATAGACCTTCTGAATCTGGGAAGGCCAAAGGATCAACACATAAAAGAAAGCGAATTAACCCATCTCTTCAAAAACAGAAAAGAGGGTACACAGCAAAGCCGGCACCTGCTGGCGACAGGGCCGCTAAAACTGTGACTTACCGAACTACGCCCAGTGGTTTACAGATCATGCCATTGAAAAAGCCTCACAATGGCCTACAGAACGGAGATGCTAGTCACGAGAAAGATTCTAGACATTTTGGGAATGGCTCACAACAGCAAAACATGGATTTAAATGGCCACGAAGGAGAACATGATTTGCCCAGCATGTTGGAAGTTAATAATGATGTGCCTGTTGTGAATGGAATCGGTATGTGATTTAAACAGCAACAGTCCTTTCTGTTGGGTTTTAATTATGGCAATTGATAACAAAGAGCCCAATTCATGGAAAAGTTATTGTCATACTGCATGAGTAATAAGCACATGAAAAAGTCCAGACTCTGCACACAATTTTCCATCAATCCACTTCTTCACCTCCTTCCCTTTTCCTGATGAGTCATGTGAGGCAATGTGGACTGTGTCACACACCTCTCTGGTGTGTTTTATTTACAGGTATTTGTGGGGGAGGGATGCCGAGGAATGGTGTGGGGGTGACAGTTGAGGTATGTACAACTCTGAAATTCTGGCTATACCTCTTACCAATTTACTAATTGCTTCTCAATTCCACAAGTACCGGCCCAGCACTCCAGAAAAGGCAGGATCTTGGAAACTATGTTAGTATTAATTTGTTGCCTAAACTTTGTGATAAATGTGCCTGGATAATTTTATGCCACTAGTAACTAAGTACATTATACTTATTACTTATTACTGCCACTAGTAACATTTGTGAGGTAATTATTCAGGATTGCCATTCCAGATGAGCCCAGAAGTCAGTATCTCTTGACAGTGACTTGATTCATAGGAAGGTGCGAGGCAAACACTTCATTGGAAGGTACAAGGAATCCTGTAGTAGACAATTTATAATAACCTGCCCAGAGGGAATGTTTATTCCTTCCCCCAGTAGTTAGTGGTTGGCTTATGCCCCGGAGAATGGAGTTTATACCCCTTATAAAAAAAATCATCCTGTTTAACATAATCGTTAAATTGGGTTAATTGTGTGTTGTGTATTTCATTTGATCGGTTTCTCCCTTTCAATTTCACTGAATATCCACTTGTTCCTATATTCTGTGAAAAGGTAAATAGGAGCAACCAATTTCTCATGCATCGCCTCAATCAGCCAAGGAGTGCCAGGTCTTTTCAATTTCCCCCCCTATAGCCGTCTTTCCATGTTTCTAATTATTTTCATTGCCCTTCTCTGGCCCCTTCTGTTTCTGCTGTATATTTTTGGAGACAGTGTGAGCAGAACTGAACACAGTATTCCAGGTGAGGCTGTACTGCTGACTGATATAATAGCTCTACACTGTTTTCAGTATTGTTTTCTATTCCTTTCTTTATACTGCCTAACATTTTGTTTGTTTTTTTTTGACTGCTGCTGCACAGCAAGCAGAGGTTTTCATTGAGGCGTTCACAATGACCCACCAATCTTTTTTCCTGAGTGATTACAGTTAACTTAGAATCCAGCAATGTGTATGAGTAGTTCAAATTCCTTCCATTGTGCATTTCATCTGCTATCATGTTGCCAATTCACATATCTTTGTTAGGACTCTCTCTCTCTTTCTAGTTCTTCACAATCTCTTCTAGTCTCCACTAACCAAATTTTGTTCACTGGAGATGTTTCTATCACTTCACTTCCTTTTCAGATCATTTACACCTCTACCCCGATATAACGCTGTCCTTGGGAGCCAAAAAAATCTTACTGTGTTATAAGTGAAACCGTGTTATATTGAACTTGCTTTGATCCACTCCCCCGAAACGCTGCTTTACCACGTTATAGCCATTTGTGTTATATCGGGTCACATTATATCGGGGTAGAGGTGTCTATGTATATCAAACCAACCGGTCTTACTACAGGTCCTTAGGGCAGCCCATTGTTAATCATTTGCCATGATGGAACAAATGGTTTCTTTTCCACTCTTTATTTTTATTAGCCAATTTGTAGTCCATGATAGGATTAGTTTCCTTAATAGCCTCTTGTGAATGACTGTCAAAGGCTTTCTGAAATTCCACATAAATCATATTATATCACCCAGTTTTCCATTATCCACTACATTGTGGACACACATTCAAAGAACTCTTGTAAGTTAGAGAGGTGCAGTATTCTTTTACAGGAGCCATACTGGGTTGCCTCATCATGGCCATCAAGGTGTTTTTAATTCCTTAATTACCGTTTTGGTATTGTTTCAGTGACATGAGAGTATTAAGTATATTTCTTTGCTAATCCCATAACCTTGATTATTATAGTTACCCCAGCAGTTGCCACACTACACAACCATTGCTGTTATTTGGGTATTGCATAAGAAGTTCACACCTGCATTTTGTGAAGTTAAAGCCTCACAAGTGAGACTGACCAAAATGCCCATTAACTTGAACCCTTTCCAGTGCACACACAGGCATTAATGCACCAATGTTCACGTTAGCCAGTGAAGGCCTGAGGCTGAAAATAAGGCATCTGTGTTCCAATCTGAGCATCCAAATGTCCTGTCCGATCCAGAGAAAGCTCATCTTTAAGCATATGAGTAATCCCAAAGGCTTCAGTGAGGCAACTCTCATGCTTAAAGCTGAGAGCCTGGGCTTCTGTGCTTTGCTGGGTTTGGGTGAAGGAGTCTGTTTGAAAATTGAGCTTCAGCTGTGTTGTGTGTATAACATTTAAGTTGTTTTTTCTTTTTTGTAGTTATAGGTTTTAATGAGTGAAGGTTTTTAATGCCTATTGCTCTTAATCCAGTTTCGTTTTCCAGTACACAATATATTTATTCAGAATGCAGTGGTTTTTACACATACCTTCCTTTTATATTTTAAGATCATTTTGTTAAAAGGGGAAAATAAAACGAGAACTCGAGGAGCAAATAAACTTTTATTTGTCCTCACTGGGAAAAAAAAAGGTATCTCCCATTCCTTGTTGAAATAATACTCTTGGCAGGTCTGTGCTGAAAAAAAAGCCCTTCCTCGCCCTGAGCTCCCAGGTGTGCAGACACTGATGGATACGGCTTATGGCATAACAGCAGATGGCCTGAACTATCTGAGAACATTTCTTTATCATGATTTTTACATTGTCTCTCCCCAACTCCATCACTTCTATTCTTGTGCTTTACACTCTTCTCTTGCTCCCTTCACTCCATCCTGTTCTTCCTGCAACCAGAAGCAAAGTGCAGCTGAATTTTGATCTCTCCATCTTGAGCTTAGATGCATCTCCTCCAAAAGTTCTGTCTAGCAGCACTCCTGAGTTGACGATTCCATCCAGTCTCATTTTGCAGTGGCCGACATGCACAATGGAGAAGAGAAAAAGGGGACAAATTATGCCACCAAAATAAGAGGGGAAGGGATAGAAAACAGGGGAGAGGAGGAGCAGGCAAGATAGATTAAAAGTAATGCTTTTTATTTAAAGTTTTTTTGCTATAGGCTTTTTAAATTTCTTCCATTCCCTGTCAGGAAGAAATTAGAGAGTGTGACAGAAACCGCAGGTAAATCAAAGAAATCTGCACTGCTATTCGTATCCAGCCGAGACTAATATGTTCTCCCCTCAGTTTGCACACTTACAGGAAGGCTTATTAGCAGTAATACAGATGCCAGTTGTGATGAGGGCATATGTCCACTTAGTACTGGACTGACATCACCAACTCCTTTTACATAGGACGGCAGCTAAGTCTTCAGTCATCCCCAATCTTGGTTATAGTCCAACCCATAGCCTAGAAGTGAAAGGCCCCATATCCCATCACCATGAACCAAAAGTGCCTTTCATACTATAGCAATAATGAATAATTGAATTAACCTGATAATTAAATTTATGCCATAAGCTGAGTAACCCTATAATTAAATAACCTGTATTTTGTCTATAAAATACCACACATACTAATGGTGCTGTAGAAATAAAATATGTTCAGGGACTGAGGTTCAGTGGCTCCCTAAAGTGGCCTCCACTAATGCATGCCCCGCTTTGTATACACATACACTTGGATGGGCTATCACCTGCACACCCCACGGATACAATTTTCACCAACAGACCTATAGTGTACTTGCAGATGTGTGTATGTGCACATGCACACACATACCTGCATGCACATTACTGGAGGTTTGGACCACTGTGCAGCCATGTCAGACTCAGCAGAGCAGCTGGGATAGCCACAGACACAGCTTTTGCCTCTGCATCCCATGGACTTGCGTTCTTCCCTGGATCTGCCGGATTGGGAGACTACACCTTTTGCCCAGAATCTGCACCCTCCCTCCTTGAGGAGGTAATTACCTGGAAAAAAATACTGCCTCTTTCATAGACTTCTCTGCCGAAGGGAAGAATCCAGCCCCAACCTTGAAAGCCCAGATCAAGTAGTGCTTACCATCTTCTCCTATTCTCTTTTAAGGGACTCAACAGCTGGTGATAAAAGCTTCAAGCACCTCATAATGTACATTAATATCTATATCTTTAAAATGCTAACGTTCAACCCCACCTTTAAATACATTTACCAAAATAAAAAAAATTTCCATTCCGCATTCCTCCGCTTACTCTTAATTTTCCTTAATCACGAGATCACTGTGTTTTATTAGTTCTGGTACCTAGAATGGCGGAACAGAACCACGTAACAAATGACGATATGAATACTTATATCTGCCTCCATTAGGGTAAAAGCTTTTTGCCTGGTGGACATTAGAGAACAACATACATCAAAATGCCCTGAGCCGCACTGGTTCTGTCCACTAGGGGGCTGCACTTGCCATACACACTAGCACTAGCTAGTCCATTTCAACACACAGCATTGTAATTCCCCAAAAATAGCCACATCCTCTCAGCTCTTCCCTGTCAGTAAGTGGAAGGGTGTGCGGTAGGTTAATGTACGCTGCTCTCTTGTTTCCTTTGCATCTCGCCATAAACTAGGAACACCTATTGTTTTGATGCTGCCGAGGAGATGCGTGCTGTTAGCCTTGGAGGTCTGGCCTCTTGCATTGTGAATGACTGTAATAGGCCAGGCCATGAGGAAAAACAAACACTAGGTAACCTCTGGAACATCTGTTGAAAAACTTTCTATAGCTTGAAGCAGGATTCTGATGACATTTGTTGTCTTCTGTTATCCCATTGCTATCTGCTTCTTTCATGATACTGCAATTGAGAGTGATTGTTGTGTCAAATTCCTTGACAGCATCAAATTTTTCCTTTTAAATAGTCTTCTTCCTGCCCTGCTCTAGTTCTGCACACCGTCTGCTGAAGAATGCCTGCTTGTTATGTATCGCTAACCTCTGTATCTTTACAATATGAAAACCTTCATAGTGTCATGGTGTCCTTAATTTAAATATTCTCTATCAACCCAGTTTCCTGCTTCCTTTTTATTCCCCTTATTCTGTTCATTATAGGAAACAGTAAAATGCAACCAAAAATACTCACTTTCTTAGTGTTGTTGTAGCCAAGTTGATCCCAGGATATGAGAGAGACAAGGTGGATGAGGTAATATCTTTTATTGGACCAACTTCGTTTGGTGAAAAAGACAAACTTTGGAGCGTACAGGGCTCTTTTTCAGGTCTGGGAAACATACTCACAGTGTCACAGCTAAACACAAGGTGGAACAGATTGTTTAGCATAAGTAGTTAACACATTTTAAGGGACCATTCAAGGTAAAGTGGCCTGTTAACACCCCTCCCATCATGAGGGTGGGGAGAGGGGAGGAAGGACGGTGAGGGAGGCAGCTGGGGGTGGGGGGTTATGTGGGTGAAACCACACAAATCACTGTGCTCTCGAATGAACTCACACAGGAAAAATTATAACAACAAAAACACATCACCTGTGGGTGAGCACTTTTTACAAAGTGATCTGACCTATCAGTCCTCATCCTCAAAGGAAACCTGCACAACAACACTTTCCAATGGACTGAATAGACACGTTGCAGTAATAAATCCAATAATAATCCCAAACCCCTTACCCCCGCTGCCTTTTTCCTCTTTCCTTCACCCACCTATAACTGGAGGGGTGTTAACACGCCTCTTCACCTTGAATGGCCCTTTGACATAAGAACATAAGAATGGCCGTACCGGGTCAGACCTAAGGTCCATCCAGCCCAGTATCCTGTCTACCAACAGTGACCAATGCCAGGTGCCCCAGAGGGAGTGAACCTAACAGGTAATCATCAAGTGATCTCTCTCCTGCCATCCATCTCCACCCTCTGACAAACAGAGGCTAGGGACACCATTCCTTACCCATCCTGGCTAATAGCCATTAATGGACTTAACCTCGATGAATTTATGCAGTTCTCTTTTAAACCCTGTTATAGTCCTAGCGTTCACAACCTCCTCAGGCAAGGCATTCCACGAGTTGACTGTGCGCTGTGTGAAGAAGAACTTCCTTTTATTTGTTTTAAACCTGCTGCCCATTAATTTCATTTGGTGGCTCCTAGTTCGTATATTATAGGAACAAGTAAATAACTTTTCCTTATTCACTTTCTCCACACCACTCATGATTTTATATACCTCTATCATATCCCTCCTTAGACTCCTCTTTTCCAAGCTGAAAATTCCTAGCCTCCTTAATTTCTCCTCATATGGGACCCATTCCAAACCCCTAATCATTTTAGTTGCCCTTCTCTGAACTTTTTCTAATGCCAGTATATCTTTTTGAGATGAGACCACATCTGTATGCAGTATTCAAGATGTGGGCATACCATGGATTTATAAGGGCAATAAGATATTCTCCGTCTTATTCTGTGTCTCTTTTTGAATGATTCCTGTTTGCTTTTTTGACTGCCACTGCACACTGCATGGACGTCTTCAGAGAACTATCCACAAAGACTCCAAGATCTCTTTCCTGATTAGTTGTAGCTAAATTAGCCCCCCATCATATTGTATGTATAGTTGGGGTTATTTTTTCCAATGTGCATTACTTTACATTTATCCACATTAAATTTCATTTGCCATTTATTTGCCATTCATGTGTGTGTTAACTGCTTATGCTAAACAATCTGTTCCACCTTACTTAGCTGTGACACTCTGGTCCAATAAGAGCTATTACCTCACCCACCTTGTCTCACTCTCTCAGGACAGTCTGGATAGAAATGTGTTGATTTAAGGAACCCTGCAGGTGCGTAATTGATTACATGGCTCTAAAACTATTACCAAAAAACACTCCTGAGAGTTTAATGCAACAGAACTGTCTCTGGAACATTCTTACTTTCATTTGCTCTTCTGGAACATCCTTGCAACAAGTGAGTAATGAACTTGGTTAAAGTGTGGGAGACTCATCATTAGGGCCCTACCAAATTCATGGTCCATTTTGGTCAATTTCATGGTCATAGGATTTAAAAAATGTCATGATTTCAGCTATTTAAATCTGAAATTTCAGTGTTGTAATTGTAGGGGTCCTGACCCAAAGGAGTTGTGGGGAGTTCACAAGGTTATTGTAGGGGCTGAGAGGTTGCAGTACTGCTACCCTTACTTCTGCACTGCTGCTGGCAGTGGCTGAAGGCAGAGCCGCCGCCAGCAGCAGCACAGAAGTAAGGGTGGCATGGTATGGTACTGCCACCCTTACTTCTGTGCTGCTGCCTGCAGCTCTGAGCCCTTAGTCAGCGGCCATCACTGTCCAGCCGCCGAGTTCTGAAGGCAGCAGTGCAGAAGTAAAGGGTGGCATGGTATGTTATTGCCACCCTTACATCTGTGCTGCTGCTGGTGGGGCGCTGCCTTCGGAGCTGGGCACCTGGCCAACAGCCACTGCTCTCAGTTGCTGAGCTCTGAAGGCAGTGCAGAAGTGAGGGTGGCAAATTGTGATTTTCCCCCCCCAAATAACATTGTAAACCCCCCCCCCCACAGTTCCTTCTTGGGTCAGGCCCCCCAATTTGGGGAACGCTGGTCTCCCCTATGAAATCTGTACAGTATAGGGTAAAAGCACACAAAAGATCAGATTTCACGGGAGAAGAACAGATTTCACAGTCTGTGACACATTTTTCGTGAATTTGGTAGGGCCCTACTCATCAATTCTTAGCTAACATGGTAGCTAGAGAGACAGTGTGATCTAGTGCATAGGGCACTTGACTGGGTTCTGTTCCTGGCTCAGCACTGAACTGCTGTATGATATTAAGCATGTCGCTTCTCTGTTTCCTTTCCCACCCTTTGTTTCATCTTTTTAGACAGTTTGTCTATCGGGATGAGTTTTGTACAGCACCTAGCATAATGTGGCCCTGAAGTCACCTGGGATCTCAAGACTCTAATATAAATTTTGTTCCTTTGGTGACTTTTACCAACTCTTCTTCCCAATCTTTACATGGCTCTTTCTACACACCTTCACAAGTTTTATTGCAGATTAAATACTGGGTTATAAATAATTTATAGACCTAGGTAAATTAAGGAAACATTGTCTCATGCTCTCTTTCACATATAAACTGACAGCATCAAAAAGCTGAACTAAAATTGTCATCTCTGTGCTTAGGCTGGGAAACCAAGTTCAGAGGTAGCTAAAGCTTCCTGTGTTTCTTTGTGACATCTCTAATTTATTTCACATACATTATTCATTGTTTGGGGGATGGTTAGCTTTACTCCATGCCACAGTCATTTTTCATCTTGACATATTAAGGTGTTAACTGTTACCCTACCATGTACTAACCAGGTGAAAAAGTTAGGCACCATTTTGTTTTAGGCTGAATGTTCAGTAGGAAGATGCATTATTTAATTATAGCTGCAGAGGTTGATATTCACTATCTTGGCCCATCTCAAAGTAGATAACTAAATTATGTTTAGGTTCCAACAACTAGAGATGAGCGTCTGCGTTCCATGCTGGAATACTGATATTGACAGACAGGCAACATTGTTCAGAATTTTGATACAGAATTGCACTATCATGGGACTATCAGACATGCCTCCCATAGATAATCCATGGATAGTTATTGGTATTTATATCAGTTTTAGGTTTCGTGCAAAAACGACCAGACCTATTTTAGTTGCATTGGTGTAAATCGTTGCATGAAACCTAAAACAATTATAGGCAAAGTGTGTGTCAGCCGACAGGATTTTAACCAACAGAAGGTCTACATGCAATCTGCAGTGTCATTTGAGGAAAGCATAAATTAGAAAACATAGGTGCCATTGTACATTGCATGTAGACCTTCTGTTGGTTAAAATCCTGTCAGCTGACACACACTGTGCTTATAATAATTGCTGTGAGGTTAACTGCTTCTTTTGTCATATCTTTAACTTCCCTACTTGGCGCACTATTTGAACAAAATGAGATGCAACAAATAATGATGATAAACTGATTGACGAGAGGCTTTTTGTTTTGATGGATTTCCCTTAAGAATTAAGCCCCCACCCTTCCCTTACCATCTGTACTTAGAACAGCTGTTGCTTATTCCTTAATAGTATGCAGATTACCAATGCAGTTAGCCCAAGGCTGCTTCCATCTCATGTCCATTCTTGCATCTAATTTCCTAAATTCTTTAGACTTTATTGCAAAATCTCCCTCTCCAGCAGGCTTGCAGATGGACCAAACAACATAGTGAGCACGAAGCAGAGCAAATAGTGCACAAACGTAGTATTGGAATCTTTGGTCGTCCCCCCGCCCTCAAAAAAAGAATTATTCACAAGCCCAATTATTCATTTCACATGAACATTTATACAAGAAATTTTGTTTGTTTATAAGAATGTTTGTGAAAAATGAAATTGATGAATACCTAAGTATAAGTTTGCTTAAAGGTTCATACCAGAAGTTGTTCACAGATTTAAAGGCCAGAAGGAACAACTATGATTGTCATGTCTGACTTCTTTCCTAACAAGGCACCTATTAAAGTAGCCATCTTGAAATTTCTTTGCTTTTCCATTAGGGTTACCAACTTTCTACTCACACAAAACCGAACACCCTTGCCCCACCCCCTGCCCTGCCCCTTCTGAGGCCCCGCCCCTACTCACTCCATTCCCCCCTCCTTCTCTCGCTCACTCTCCCCACCCTCACTCACTCATTTTCACTGGGCTGGCTCAGGGGGTTGAGGTGCGGGAGAGGGTGAGAGTCCCAGCTGGGGATGTGGGCTCTGGGGTCAGGCCACGGATGAGGGGGTTGGGGTGCAGTTGGGGGCTCCAAGCTGGGGGGTGGAGCCGAGGGGTTTGGAGTATGGGAGGGGGCTCTGGGCTGAGGCAGGGGGTTGGGAGGGGGTATGGGCTCTGGGCTGGAGGTGTGGGTTCCAGAATGGGACCAGAAGTGAGGAGTTCAAGGTGCAGGAGGGGGCTCTGGGCTGGGGCAGGGGTTTGGAGTGTGGGAGGAGGATCAGGGCTGGGGCACAGGAGGGGGTCGGGGTGCAGGCTCTGGGCGTTGCTTACCTCAAGCAGCTCCCAGAAGCAGCGGCATGTCTCCCTCCGGCTCCTACGCACAGAGGCACTGCCAGGTGGCTCTGCATGCTGCCCTGTCCACAGGCGCTGCCCCTGCAGCTCCCATTGGCCATAGTTCCTGGCCAATGGGAGCTGCAGAACTGGCGCTTGTGGCAGGGGCAGCATGCAGAGCCCCCTGGCTGCCCCTACGCATAGGATCCAGAGGGGGGACATGTCACTGCTTCCGGGAGCCACAGCAGGCAAGGAGCCTGCCTTAGCCCCTCTGCGCCGCTGACCAGACTTTTAATGGCCCAGTGACAGTCAGTGGTGCTGACCGGAGCCACCAGGGTCCCTTTTTAACCAGGCATTCCAGTCGAAAACTGAACACCTGGGAACCCTATTTCCCATCTACTGTTTGTAAAAAAGCTACAGTCCTCCAGTCAGGCACAAGAAACAGTACCATCCATCCTAGATGACATATACTGTTAGCGAACAGAAAATAGATGAAGACCTAGATAAAGGAAGTTGGTTGCAAACTATGACAGGCTGAAATGCTTTCACAAAGTATTTGCTGAACAATTCTGAATGCCGAACAAATCTGTAAAAGTCAGTCAGTCACCAGTGCCGCAGACACGTCTACACTGCTTATCGTTAAGCACATTAATACTCCCACTGACTTCCATGGAACTCCTCCTGAGTTTAAAGTTAAGCACATATGTGTTTGCAAGATTGAGATCTCAGTTTGCAAATAATTCATGAACAGAAAAAAAAGGAATAAACTACCAGACAGGTCATTGTGCTCTAGTAATGAGTCACTATAAACAAGGAAGCAGCCAAAAATGTACAAGTTACAATTTTTAAAATTTCAAGCATTAAATGACATGTGTTGTTGGTTTGGGAATTTTACATTTGAAAATAATTCTTGTCAAAAAAACAAACAAACCCTAAAGGCTTCAAATAGTCTTTCTAAACTAAGGAACTAATTTAAATTTAATGTTTCAATTAATAAACCATTATTTAATTGAATATATCTGCTAGAACTCTACTAGAGTGTTTATAATTTAACTGTAAAAAGAGTTTTATTGAATCCCTGAAAAAATAGAATTAACAAATATGTATCTATTAAATAAGGCCAGACTCTATCAGCTGAATACTATTAGACATTTAATATAGTTTAGTACTAAATATAATAATTGCAGGGTATAAAGAGATATTTTACAGGACGTGAACATTTGCAGAGTCCAGGGTTTAGTGATGGCTAGTCATGTAGTTGAATTAGCTACTCAGACATCAAGTAATGGAAATATTGAGACTATCTAAGGAAGATGGCTGGCTCCTATTAGGGAATCTTTCACTATAAATTCATCATTACAGTCATCAGTAACAATGCGTTTTTAATTGGACAAAGATGATCTAAGCTACAAAATTTACATCCATGTCCTAATTTCCATCCCTCCTCCTCAAAAAAACCCTCTTAGCTTTTTAATACCAAAACCAGGAGGTTGGTTTACTCCGCTCTAGAGGTAAGAACAAACAATTAAATACAGATTCAGGTTTGGATGCAGACTGTACTCCTTTTTTTCCTTCTTGGACTTTTGGAGTATTTTGGGACCATCTCTCTCTTTTCTTTTTCTTTTTTTTTTTAAATGGCCAATATATCAAGTAAGTTGAACAACTTTAAACTTCTGCTTTTGCACAGTCTATATAAGAACCTAAGAATGGTCTGATCCAGTATGGCCAATGGTCCACTAGCCCTGTATCCTGTCTTCTGACAGTGGCCAGTGCCAGATGCTTCAGAGGGAGTGAACAGAACAGGGAAATGTATCAAGTCATCTTATCCCGTCATCCAGTCTCAATTTCTAGCAGTCAGAGGTTTAGGGACACTCTGACCATCTTGACTAATAGCCATTGATGGACCTATCCGCCATGAACTTATCTAATTATTTTATTCACCCATCATTTTTAATGGTAATGACATTTAAAATATCTGTAACTGCAAAAAGGAGACTTACAGAAAGCATGTGTTTAGGATATTTTTATGACTCCATAACACAGCCTTTGGCCTACATGTGTATTCTTACTAATGACAACATATTTCGTGAATATCCCATAGGAATTATAAATATGAACAAAGCAGGAGTTACAATTTGCTGCAAGCAGAACGCAGGATAAACTGAATGTTTCTCAGTAAGATGCTGTTTTGTTGTGGTGGTTTTGTTTTTAAAGAGGAAGCATTTATTTCTTGTCATTGATTTTGGTGTTTTCCTATCAATATGTGTTCTGCAAAATGGCACCAGCATTAATACTTTTTTTGCAGTTTTATGTTAAAAGTACAGGTGATTAAAAAGTCAGTATTTACCTCTGTTACTACACAGTGGTATATGAGATACCACAGTTGTGTCCTAGTCCCCCTTTTGTGGGGAGGGGTCTTTTATTAATGTAAAGGTACAATAAGACATTAACTTACTTCATTATATATTATTACTTATTAAGGATCAGCTTAATATTCAAAGAACCTGGCTAATGATTCTGGCTTCCTAGATGGAGAGCCCTCATTCTCCGAGTATGCTAAAAAGGGTGACCAAATTTTTAAAATGGCTATCCTCTTTTTGGCACTTCTCTTGGGTATATACACATGGTGTAATATGTACTCTAATATGAGGACAGTATGTATTTTACTATTCCACAATTCCATTGAAGGAGAAGTAATATTTTCCCAATAATGTGCAATACAAGGTCTTGCTGCTAACAGTAAAAAAAAAAAAAAGTTAATTTGTCATCCTGTTTAAAATGTAGATCCTTTACTGGAGCATTAGGTAAGCAGGTCAGGGGACCTCGAGGAAGCCAGCATTTTGTCATGAGATGACTCTTAGTTTCCTCCCAAAACTGTCTAATTCTTGGACACAAACTTCACATTTACAAATATGTTTGCCTTTCCCTGAATCCTCTCCAATGGAGCACCTTGTATCAAGTTCTATCCTAATTTGAGCATAATCTCAGATACCACAGTGCGATAACAATGGGTAAAATACTACCTTTAATGGTGACCGCTGGAATTATAAAGAAGAGGAGTGTGATAGTGGAGTCAGCTTAGCTGTAAATGTTTGATATGAACTGCTCTATCTTGCTCTGAGTCCCTATAGAGATGTACAATTGAGGATCTTGTTCCTACATTAAAGTTGCGAAATGGAGTTGGCAATGGCTTTAGTTCTGTATACAAGGAACAAAATGTATCTTAGGAAGAGGTGATATGGACTAAGTCAATCATGCCCAGCTTTGCCAAAGAAAATTGAATTAGAATTTTCCCATGAACTTGAGGGTCACCCCAAATTCACATAAAAGAGCAGGGTACAGCTGCTCTCATTTTCCACTACAGGCACATCTGTTGAGACCACCAGTCCCAAAATGCAATGATTGATCTAGATTGGAGTGGTCTTCTGCTCAGATCATGATAGAGCATTTCATGCTGGGATACGCAGGCTGAACCGCGGTAGTAAAAATGAACAGTCAGGGGACACACTAGGATTCGTGGGCCACATTTGGTTGCTGGACACATTTTTGCCCACCCTTGGAACAGGATGATCTAGACATCAAGTGAAATTCAAGTTAATGATACACTACACTGTTTTCTTTGGAGGTATAGACATGATCACATGTATCCATTTTAATTGTTTGCATTTGAAAGGTTCCTCTCTGGCCAACGGAGGCCTGAATCTGCACAGCACTGTGAAAAGGAAACTGGATGGGGAGAAAGATTATGTCTTTGATAAGAGACTAAGGTACAGCGTGCGTCAAAATGAAAGTAACTGTCGGTTCAGGGACATTGTGGTCCGGAAAGAAGATGGTTTCACACACATTCTGCTCTCCAGCCAGACTTCAGATAACAATGCACTGACCCCAGAGGTAAGCATGTAGCCATAAAAGCAAAAGAAAGCCATCTTAATAGATGGGAATGTGGTTAACCTGAAAATTAAAGGCAACTCTTAATCTGTATTTTTGGAGGGTGGGGTTCCCTATTGAATATCTTTTTAAAATTTATGGAGCTCAAATATTCCATCTTTCCATGCTTGGAATTTTATCCAGATGGATCCAACTATTATATGCAATGCAAATTATTTTTTCAAATAATCTCTCCCAAAAGAAAAGATGTGATCACTAATCCCTGCCTGCAGTTTTAAGAAATAATTGTTCAAATATAAAAAGGACTACCCTTAGTGGAAATCTGGCCTCTAACACAATATGTTTGATTAGTACTGCAATGATTTATACACAAATCAGGATCTTATCTCAGGATAAAAATTCAAAAAATTAAAAGTCATCTTAATCCTTCACTGCTTTTATTTCATTGTCCATTTGACATTTTCATGCACTGTATTCTTTACAAACTGAGGCCCCAAACCTGCACTCAAATGCACAGGGATTCAGAGTGTCTCTGTATAAGTGATGTTATTGATTTCCATTGAATCAGTCATTCTGCATCTAGGATTTAGGATTGTTTTGTCTTGTTTATCAAGACTTCTATTAAGTAACAAATGTGTCATTTTGAAATTAATTTCCAATAATTGAACACAGCTAAAAGCATTGCCAAGCACATTAGGCCTTAAATTTTACCTCCCCCCACCCCCTAAATAGTTAGGATCCAGTGGGGAATGTACTCTGTCTTTCATATTGGGGACACACACACAGAGGCGTTAACAGTGTTGGTACCATACAAAACTAGACACTTACCACCCACAGTTTTTGCAATATTTATAAGTAGGGCCCTACCAAATTCATGGTCCATTTTGGTCAATTTCATGGTCATAGGATTTTAAAAATCGTAAATTTCATGATTTCAGCTATTTTAATCTGAAATTTCACGGTGTTGTAATTTTTGAAAAAGGGAGTTGCAGTACTGCAATACTTAACCCTGTGCTGCTGCTGGCAGCAGCACTGCCTTCACAGCTGGGCAGCTGGAGAGCGGTGGCTGCAGGCCGGGAACCCAGCTCTGAAGGCGGAGCCACTGCCAGCAGCAGCGCAGATCTAAGGATGGTATGGTATGGTATTGCCACCCTTACTTCTGTACTGCTGCTTGCAAAGCTGGGCTCTCTGTCAGCACATGCCACTATCCGGCTGCCCAGCTCTGAAGGCAGCAGTGCAGAAGAAAGGGTGGCACAGTATGTTATTGCCACCCTTACTGCTGTGCTGCTGCTGGCGGGGCGCAACCTTCAGATCCGGGCACTCGGCCAACAGCCACCACTCTCCAGCCACCAAGCTCTGGAGTCAGCACAGAAGTAAGGTTGGCAATACTGCAACCCCCCTAAAATAACCTATGACCCCCCCTGCAACTTCCTTTTGGGTCAGGACCCCCAGTTTGGGAAACGCTGGTCTCACCCGTGAAATCTGAATAGCATAGCGTAAAAGCACACAAAAGATCAGATTTCACAGCTGTCTTCCAATAGTGGCCAATGCCAGATGCTTCTGAGAGAATGAATAAAACAGGGCAATTATCAAGTGATCCATCTCATGATGTCCAGTCCCAGCATCTGGCAGTCAGAGGCTTAGGGACATCCAGAGCATGGGGTTGTGTCCCTGACCATCTTGGCTAATAGCTATTAATAGACCTATCCCTCCATGAACTTTGCTTTTTTAACCCAGTTATAGTTTCTCATGGCCATGAATTTGGTAGGGCCCAAATGATAAGGGATACTGTAGTAAAGGTAAATCCTATCGAGCACCAAACTCACCATACTTATAAAAATTACATTAAATCCATCATTCCTATAGAATCCATCACTTCATTATGAGGCAAACAACTTTATGTATAAGTATGGGACTGCTGTGCTATAACTAAATGACTGCTGACTGAGGCAAACCAAAGACTTGCCATGTTAACTTTAGACAGACATAGCTTTGTGTTGCTGGCCCTGAGAGCTCATCCCCCAGATCACCAAGAGGAGTTCAAGTTTATTGAGCAGCGTGGCTAGAGCCCAAAATTCTCCAGAGAAGCCATACCTGGCCTACTCCTTTGAATCTTTTCTGTAACCCAGCAGCCCACCTCTATGCATGAACCACACAAACAGATATGGTGGGCTCCTTCTCTCAGATCTGCAGCATTGACAGTATTCCCGGTGCTGGGCTAAAATCATTGCTGAAGCTGGAAACATGGAAATAAATAGCCTTTTTCTTTCTAAAGCTGCATTAATATCTAAGGTCTGGATGGTCGGGGCTTAGTAACAGGGTATCTAGCTTTTCACATCTAGCTTGTGTGTTTAAAACCCACAATTTCAGCAAAGAGAGAGACCAAGGGCCATCCAGTATGGAGCAAATCTCTGGTCCCTGGTGTGTGGTTTCTCCTAGGCGGGTTGAGACAATATTCTGCGGGTGAACACAGAGCTTCAGTCCTCAGGGATGTCAGTTTGACACCTTTTACCAGCGCTAACCACACACATGCAGAACACTTATAGACAGTGGAGAAGAGGGTTTGGTTTTGTTAAAAGTTACTATGTTCATTTCAGACTCTATTAGAAACATAGGAAAAAATGTTTGCTCAAATCTGCTCAGAGCAGGTCTAGTTGACATGGAAGTTAAAACTTGAGCTGGAGCTGCCATGATTGCTACCATCAGTGGAGTAAGTAGACAAGGCAGCAAGGCTTGTGCAGCCCAGAATCAAACTATACATTACACAAAGACCCACTCTCTCCTTAGCTTCTCTGCTTTCCATTGTGATTCCTCCTGACCCAGCCACAGCTGGACTTCCTTTGGGCTTTAGCTGTTTTGTTAAACTAGTGATTTACTCTGTTTATCCCCACTTAATTAAAGATGTCTAAAAACCCAAAGGTTATATTATAGAGTTCTCTGCACGTGTCAAAGCAGAGCCAAGCATACATTTGCCTGACAAAAGATTAACCTCAACTATGGTATGCAATCCAAGTTATTATCACTAGGCTTGTTGATATCAGGAGTAAAGGGAGATAAGCTAACACTAAATGGAACATCATAATTCATGCTAGTAACTACATCACAGTTGAAGTTCATGCAGTTGATTTTAGCATAAAACATGCCTATGTTCCTTTCTTTTAGGATTTGCATTGATTGTAATTGGCTCAGTGCCATTGTGGTTTTTGAAAAAAGATTCAGATTACTAATGGAATTATTTCCTTTTATCTTTAACTAGACATTGCTCATTTTGAAAAATAATTTTGCTTTGGTATTTTATTTCATTTTTTAAAGAGAGTCATGCAAATTTTCAACATAAATTCTACCAATGGGTTATTTAACTTCACAGGTCACTTGCTAATTTTGAAGATTTGATTCAAACTTTTTTGAAAGTCTATTACCTAAATATATAGAAAACTTCTGTTATTGTTTTTTAAACTCAACAGCTTTTGGTAATCCAAAATCTGTTTCAAACCCAGGAACATGGTTAATCCATTGTTTTTATTCTTCCTAGTTAGGGTAAAAATACTTCTGGGGATTAATAATTTACTGAGTTAAAAAGCAGAAGAGTAAATGAGAAAATAAATTCTAGATTGTTGATGGCTTTAGTAAAGATTGACAGAACTACTCCATATGCATTATGAGTCAAAAACTGAAAGTGGAGGTTCACACATGAAATACCAACATCCATTCTTCTAGACATGAAAAAAATGCAGTGCTTGTAGTGTTAGAGATATATGTCACATCACTGGTTTACTTACACTCTTTTTCTCATGAAATATGTCAGGTTCAAGCTGACAGCTATCTGTGTTATTATTCTCCTAGCAGACAGATTGCTTCTTATGGCAGACTTCAATCACAAGCATTGCCCTATCATTCCAGTAGGATTTATCATCCCCATATAATTTATCTGATATCCTTGTACTGGAAAGGACTCAATGTGCTTACAGGAGTGCTGATGTATCAATAAATAATAGAATTAAATGTATAATTAACAAGGCTATCCAAAGTAATCACTGCAGAATAGTTATAAAAATGCTACCAAGGGTTGCTCATTGTAACATTTTTAGAGAATGTTTCTCTTTTTATATTTATATACGCAAATGGACTGTTAAATTTCATGTATTTATTTGAAACTCTAATTTTTTAAACCTGGTACTTCTATTGATTTATACAGGTTATGTGTAGGCAAGTTTAGGGATAAATTCCCGATTCACTGAGACTTTCTGAATATAAGCAAAGTTTAGAGAGAAGTCTTTAAAAACACCCATTTGTAAGAAGGGGAGGGGGGAGGAGAAATAACTCAACTAAGCTCTTAGGAAGATAGTAGTCTATTTTTTTAGCAGTTTAAGTACATTTTATATCGGTTTATAAAAGGGAAATCTTGCCAGACAAACCTGATTGCTAATTTTGTAGTCTTATTACAAAAAAAAAAAAGCAATCTAGAGAAAGCAGTAGTTTTAATATATTTTGATTTCAGCAAAGCAGTAGATGCAGGACCGAGCCTCAGCTGGCCTAAATTGTGATTTGGCTGATTTACACCAGCTGAGGATCTGGTCTTGTGAATTTTTTGTTTATAACATTAAATCATTCATTCAAATAGGACTTGGGTAGGAATAATCTCCTGTCAAATGAAAACTGGTTGAAGGGCCATAAAAGAAAATTAAATGATAAACAGCAGTGTATTGAGTTGGGGAAGATATCTACTGGGCTCCTGCAGGAATCAGTGCTGGATCTGGTCTGGAAGACAAAATAAACTACATTTTAATGAATTTCACAAATTATATTAAGTGGCAGGAAGGTGAAAATGCCAGAGACGCCAATACCAGAGAGGCCAGAGAAATAGTACATGGGACCCTACAGAGAGTCTGGAAACAGACAGAATATATTATATGGAGTTCAGTGGGGAGTTCTGCTTAAAAAAACAATGGCATGAACTGGACCAAAATGATATTCATTTTGGAATATTGCTAGCAAATACGTAGTTGTGTAGCCCGAGAAGTAGATTCTGTGCTCATCCTGTATGATTATCAATAAGCATGCTACATCTATTTATGTATGTTTAAACATCTGTAGGAAAACAATCTAAAACACAGATATTCAGTGAGAAGTGTGGAAAACTATAATGCCAAAAGAGACTTAAAAGAGTCTGATAGCGAACTGCAAGCTAGAGACAAATGTGCACCATGGAATAGTAGAAAGGCCAATAGAATTTTAGGTTGCACAGGCATCATATCACAGAACCAGGGAATTCTGGTAATCCAAGTATACTCTGTTCAGCTTCTGAGCACATCTTTACTAAAGAAGTATTGATAATTTTTGTTGCTCCTCTCAAATTTGTCAGGAGCCTGGAAGGGCTAACCTTCGATAGGCTGTCTGGGGGGGGGGGGGGTTCCTTTCTAATTTGGGGTGTTTATATTAATATGAATTATGTCCCATTTGTAGGGGAGAAAATAAGTTCTCATTTATATTTTTAAAATGTTTTCCCTGAATGTCAGAAATTTGGCCTCCTCTGAGTCAACTTGATCCCAGGGATCAGTTCCCAGGGATTGACTTTTAAAGTCCTTCAGCTCCCTCTGCAAACAAACAAACAAACAATCTTCAGCACTGGGGAGGGAGGATGAGAAAAATTGGGATGGGGGGAGGAGTGTTGTGTACATTTAATAAAAGCTTTTCTCAAATTGCTGCTTCTGTGTGGTTTTACACATCAAAACAGATATTTGTTCTGAGGTCAAGGAGGTGGTGGGAGGCAGACCAGTTGAGAGTCTCTGGGTAAAAAGATAAAAGGGGTAAAAAATAGGGTGACATCATGGTAGGGGTCTACTGTAGACCACCAAATAAGGAAGGGGAGGTGGATAAAGCATTTCTAGAACAAATAACCGAAATATCCAAAACACAAGACCTGGTAGTAATGGGGGACTTGAACTATCCAGACATCTGTTGGAAAAGTAATTTGGCAAAACACAAAATTTCCATTAAGTTCTTGGAATGTGTAGGGGACAACTTTTTGTCCCAGAAAGTGGAGGAAGTAAC
The DNA here is from genome assembly GCF_016161935.1 of Mauremys reevesii. Classification (NCBI taxonomy): domain Eukaryota; kingdom Metazoa; phylum Chordata; order Testudines; family Geoemydidae; genus Mauremys; species Mauremys reevesii. Next base: position 33,686,267 of record NC_052638.1, read on the forward strand.
CTGAGGGACAACCATCTTAGACCTGATTCTGACCAACACGGTGGAATTGGAAGTGAATCTGAAGATGGAAGGCATTTTGGGTGATTTCATGGTTTTAAGGGAAGGAAGGAGTGAGAGCAACAGAATAAGGATAATGGACTTCAACAAACTTGTAGAACTGGTAGGTAAGGTCCCATAGGAAGAAAATCTAAGGAAAAAAGGAGTTCAGGAGAACTGTTAGTTTCTCAAGTAAACAATATTAAAAGAACAATTGCAAACTATCCTGATGTGAAGGAAAGATAGGAAGCATTGTAGGAGGCCAATATGGCTCTATCAGGAGCTTTTTAATGACCTGAAAAATCAAAAAGAAATCCTATAAAAAGTGGAAATGAGGATGAATTGCTTAGGAGGAGTATAAAAGAATAGCACAATCATGTAGGAATAAAATAAGAAAGACTAAGGCACACCTAGCAAGGGACATAAAAGGCAATAAGAAGAGGTACTTTAAACACATTAGGAGCAAGAGAAAGACTAAGGAAAGTGTAGATCCTCTGCTTATCGGGGGGGAAAAGAGCTAATAACTGATGACATCAAAAAAGCAGAGGTGTTTAATGCCTATTTTGCTTCAGTCTTCACCAAGAAAGGTTAAATGGTAACCAGATACTCAACACATTTAATATTAACAACAAGGGGGAAAGAATGCAAGCCAAAATAGGGAAAGATCAGGTTAAAGAATATTTAAGTAAATTAGATGTATTCAGTTTGGCAGGATCAGATGAAATTCATTATAGGGTACTTAAGGAACTAGCTGAAGCAGAACCATTAGCAATTATCTTTGAGAACTTCTGGAGGATGGGTGAGGTCCCCAAAGACTGGAGAAGGGCAAATATAGTATCTTTGAAGGGGTGGGGGAAGAGTTCCCAGGGAATTATAGACCAGTCAGCCTAATTCCAACACCTGGAAAGATAGTGGAATAAATTATTAAACAATCAGTTGGCAAGCACCTGGAGGATAATAGGGTTATAAAGGAATAGCCAGCATATATTTATCACAAATAAATCATGCCAAACCAACCTAATTTCCTTCTTTGACAGAGTTACTGACCTAGTGGATACGGGAAAGCAGCAGATGTGTTATACCCTGATTTTAGTGAGGCTTTTCACACAGTCCCACATGACATTCACATAATGAAACTAGGGAAGCGTGGTCTAAAATGAAATTACTATAAGGCAGCTGCACAAATGGGGTAAAAGACCTTACTCAAAAAGTAGTTATCAATGATTCGCTGTCAGACTATCAGGGGAAATTTGTGGGGTCGCCCAGGGGTCAGTCCTGGGGCTGGTACTATTCAGTATTTTCATTAACAACTTGAATAATGGAGTGGAGAGTATGCTTATAAAATCTGCAGATGACACCATGCTGTGAGGGGTTGCAAGTAGTTTGGAGGACAGGCTTAGAATTCAAAATGACCTTGACAAACTGGAGAATTGGTCTGAATACAACAAGATGTGAAATTCACTAAATCCAAGAGCAAAGTACTTCACTTAGGAAGGAAAGATCTGCACAACTACAAAATGGGCAATAAACTGGCTAGGCACTAGTACTGCTGTAAAGGATCTGGGGGTTGTAATGGATCACAAGTTGAATGAGTCAGCAATGTGATGCAGCTGCAAAGAGGGCTAACAGGAGAGTCATATGTAAGACACAGGAGGTAACTATCCTACTCTGCTTGGCACTGGTGAGGCCTCAGCTGCAGTACTGTGTCCAATTCTGGGCACTACGCTTTAGGAGAGATGTGAACAAATTGTAGAGAGTCCAGAGGAGAGCAACAAAAATGATGAAAGGTCTAGAAAACCTGACCTATGAGGCAAGGCTAAAAAAACTGAGTTTAGACTTGAGAAAAGAGGACTGATGGAGGGACCTGATAACAGTCTTCAGATGTTAAGGGCTGCTATGAAGGGGACTGTGATCAACTGTTCACTGAAGGTCAGACAAGAAGTAATGGGCTTAATCTGTAGCAAGGGTGATTTAGCTCAGATATTAGGGAAAATTTTCTAACTATAAGGGTAATTAAGCTTCCAAAGAAGGCTGTGGAATCCCCATCTCTGGAGGTTTTTAAAGCAGCTTGGACAAACACCTGTCAGGGACAGTCTAGGTTTAACTGGTCCTGCCACCACGCAGGGCCTGGACTTGACTTTTCAAAGTCCCTTCAAGCCCTTCATTTCTATGATTCTATCCATTTAAACCTAAGTCTAGAAATGTTTATGTGGGAAAATGAAGAGATCCAGATATACATGTGGGCTAAGAGCGAAACAAGCATTTGAAGGATGATAACATTAAGGAAGAGAGAAATTGTAGATGTGCATATAAACATATGGGGATGGGAACATTGCAGTTGAATATCAGGAGGAACTGACTGACAGGAGAGTCATATTCTATCATCATATTTGAAGCAAAGCTCCCCATTACGATCAACAGGAAGTTTTGCTTCTAATTTGGCCACACAGTATTGCCCAAACATGTTGACTATATTATGGAATCTGCCAAGGAAATAGTGGAAGTCCCAGTGTTAGGGAGACATAAAACATTAGAAAAACAGACTGATGAGAGCAATCTTATAATAGCAGGGAGTTGGACTAGTCAATCCAATAGATCTCTACCTTACACAGTTCTGTATCTTCTGAAATAAATGTTTAGCTTTGATCAGGTCTAAAATCACACGCAAAACTTTGAGTAGATTGTTCTCACTTCCCAGCTACAACAAAATTTGCATATGCTGTTCTACCCAGCTGCATTTTTGCATGAGTGTGGGTTAATATTCTCAAAAAGACTGAGGCTGTGCCTCCATGATTTGGGCGTAAATTGCCCTCACAAAATCAGTGCTGCCATTTTTGTACATGAATTCTAGCTACAGAGCTGAGAGAACTTCTGCCTATAACTACCTGATTTTCACACACAGTCAAGATTGTAAACACTCGAATGTGCACCTACAAAAGAGTTTATCTTCTGAAAACTTACCCTTCCATTTCTCATGTGCAAGTTTTATACATGCTAGAATTCAGATCTTTGTGTTTGCACATGCAGATCAGGTAGACACCACACTACATGATTTGCTCAAGCAAATGCAAGCTTGTTCCCATATATCAGTGTTTCCCAAACTTGGGACGCCGCTTGTGTAGGGAAAGCGGCACGGGCTGAGGGATGTACTGGCCACCACTTCAAGCAGCTCCCATTGGCCTGGAGCAGCGAACCGGTGGGAGCCGCGATTGGCCGGACCTGCGGATGCGACAGGTAAACAAACCGGCATGGCCTGCCAGAGGCTTTCCCTATACAAGCGGCATCCCAAGTTTGGGAAACACTGCCATAAATCATAGAATTTGTGTGTGCAAAGCCTGTCCAGAAAAAGTGGCATGCATAAAATTGCACCTGTACATTTAGTGACTTTTTTAAATCGATTTGGATTAGTACATGTCTGTACAGCACTTCAGAGATGTAAAGCACTTTGCAAGCATTAAGTAGTGAAAAGTAGTAGTTGCCGCCTGAATGTCTTATTTCTCTACATCTGTAACTCATCAAGCCAAATTTTGCGGTCTTTGAAAATTTCCCTGTACATCCAAATCTTTCAGCATAAATGAGAGCAGAATTTGGCCCATCACGCTTAAGGTCCTGAATCAAGAAGGCATTTAAATATGTGCAAAAGTTTAAGCAAATGCATAGTCTCACTAAATGAAATCATAGTCCCACTGGAGTCGATAAGAAAACTCCCATTGATTTAAATCGGCAGGATTTCACACGTAAAAGTCAACAAGAGTAGTCAGTCAACAGGGCTACTCACATGCTTAAAGTTACATATGTGCTTACATGCCTTGCTCAGTCAGGGCCGGAATGAAAACTACCTGCAGAAATGTATGAAATATTATTCCCCTTCTTAAAATGGTTAGGAAAAATGTTGTTCTTGCAATAATAGTCTCTTATTTCAACACCAGTACATCAAGGTCTTAAAGATTTTGACTAGTGTTTATGAATAATTTGATCTAATAGTAAATCAAGCGGTAAATTAGTCATCTTTCTAGTGGCTTTTATTACGATAGCATTTGTAGACTTTAAAAATGTCACTGACCATAGTATTATAAACGATACATTAAAGTCTGTGCATTTAAAGTTGTATTGTTCCACCTGACTGATACAGACTGCCCTAACTGAACTGGTGGAAGAACCGAAGGCCAGGGTTTATATATTTCACTCAAACACAGAGCTTACCCTGCTACTGCTGTGGTAACAACTTTGATGGTACAAAGATGTATATCTGTTTATTTTTTAAAAAGTCATAGGAGCAAAATAAAAGCCAAGAAACAAGAAATCAATAGAATAACACAATTTAGGTAACCAGAATTTCCCCCAAAGGATAAACGAAGAAATGCCACCTTGTCAAAAAATGGATCTGAATTACTGCATGTCCGCAAAGCACTTCAAAGATGTAAGGGCTTTGTAAACACTATTATAATTCAAAATACTTAAGTTTCAGTGGCCAAAATATACATCTCTAACAACAAGTACAATTTTATAAAGCAAGAGAAATTATCTTGCAAAGGCATGCATGTCGAATTGTTTACTTTTCTTTATCCACAGATCATGAAGGAAGTTCGGAGAGCATTGTGCAATGCATCAGCTGATGACAGTAAACTCTTACTTCTCAGCGCAGTGGGAAGTGTATTCTGTAGTGGCCTAGATTACTCATATTTAATTGGCAGGTTATCCAATGACAGAAGAAAAGAAAGCACTAGGATTGCAGAAGCTATAAGGTGACCCAAGCTTACATATAAATTATGAAATGCAGTGTGTGATTATAAAAAATATTTGTCAGGTCCAAGAGTGTTAAATATTTAAGTGTTGATTGTACGCTAATTTCAGTCCTACAAATTCATTTAACAAGAAAAAGGAATGGGTTTGCTGTAGCTTTTTCTTATGAGACAGAACTCTTATTTCCAGTACAATGTGTTAAGATTTATTTAGTTCCACTACCTCAGTGTATTTCAAAATTCTTCCTCAAGTCTCAAATTCAAATTGAGATGTAACTGTTTTTTAAATTAGCTGTGGCTTCATGTTTTAACATTGTTCCTCAAAGCCAGATATTTTACTTGTTTCAGTTTTCATCATTTTAATGAGTTTCAGTACAAATGGGGATCTATGACTTAGTCGTGTTATATTAATATAGCAGGCATCTAATGTATTTCAGAACCTTCTTAGAAAGGTTTCTTACATTTAAATCATGTAATTTATATGTAAATGTAGTTCTATTTTCATAACTAAAATGTGGTTTTGCTTAAAATATCAAATTATTTTAATAGAAATCCAGGGTTTATGAAGTGCTGTCTATAAATCAGTCTACACTATAAACCATCAAATGTTCCCATTATCCACAATGGTATAAATATATGACCAGATCTTCAGCTGGTGTATATCAGTGTTACTCCATTAGAGTCAATAGAACTACATCTTTTTACACCAGCTGAGGACTTGGCTCAGACTTATTATTTCCTACAAATACGTATTCCTCTTTTGAGAGCTTTAAAATTTTATGCAGTACATTCTGACATTATTATGAAGGAATCCAACTGAAGGGGATGGTTTGCTATAGATCTGGACTTCAGCTATATTAGGACAACTTGTTTTATTGTTTCATGATATAAATCAACAGAATTATCTAACGGAAGCCAAGCCATTTTAGTAATGACCTCAGTCTGTTGATTACCAGTACCTTGGTTACTGCAGTGACTATTGTCAGCTTCAGGGCAATTGCACCTGTATTTCTTAGGGTCCCAGCAGTCACCTCTCTTGGGCAGAGACCCGCATCTCACTCCATCCTGACTGGGGGTTCTTTAAGGTTATACAGTTCCCTGCCTACACTGTGATCTCCCCAGCAAGCTAGACTGCCAAAAAAGCCAGTGTTGGTGCTTTTCTTTCTCCCCGGGGGCTGCCACCTGTGTATTGCCATCAGTTATAAGTTACCACACAGCTCATTCTAAGCAAGCACATGTATTCTTAAGATAAAAGCATTACAGGGAAAACATTAAAAACAATAAAAGAATCTACATGCATGCTAAAAAGCTTACCAGAGCTCACCCCAACTCCAACCTTGAGCCCTGGTCAGTCCTTCAAAACCCACAACTGGGTTTTCCCTGTGGTAATAAGTTCATAACTGTCTCAAATTCAGAAGCAAAATCTCAACTGCAGTACAACTATTTCTTTATACAACTTGGGCATGTGATCTGCAGTCTCCTGGAACAGATAATCAGCAGACAATTATCCATTCCTCAGGGCATAGTTTCAAAAGGCTGAGTTTTTGCATAATTGGAAGTGGGGAATTTGAACTAACCTCTCCCTAAGTAGATTTCCTGGGGAATACCTCACATTTAATGTCCCAAAATCCATTCTTCTCTGACACATTTTCAATGTAGACCTTTGAACTCCTGGGCCTCACATCACATCTGCCTCCTGGAGAGGTTACATACAGTCCCTGCTCACCAAAATATATAAGATTTGCATTGAATACAATGGACCCCAAAGACACTTCAACTTAATTCAGTAAGGTCTCCCAAGAATACACAGGAAATTGCCGTATCTGTCACAACTATTACAGTACAATTTGGATAATTCTAGTAGATATTTCTGAAACTTAAAGTAGAGAAAAATGAATGTCTTGTAAATTTAATTAATAATATTATGGCTTAAATTTTCAGAGGTGTCTTGTGAGGCTGAGGACACCTGAAAGAGGCCTACTTTTTATGGGATGGATGTTCAGCACTTTTTGAAAATCAGGCGCCTTCAAAGTGTATCAGAATCACTAGTTATGTATGAAATTGTTTGTGTGTGTGTGTATGGGTATACATATACACACAATCAATATGTAAATACTTGTTTAATGTTTATTTTATAAATATGAATGACTAAATAGACACACATTTATACACACAAAAATCCTATAGATGTATAGAGTCATGCATATCCATTCAACATTTAAACAAGTATGGACCAGACTGTGATACTCTGACTCACATTAGTAGTGCCTTACTCCACAACAGTCGCACTGAATAGTAGCTTACAATCTATGGAAGGAAGGGTATTGCAATATGGCCCTGTATAAACTGCTTAATGAAATCTGGTATGTCCCTCACATAGGGCCTGACAACAAGCAGTGAAGTCAATTGGATTCTTATTTAAAAGGGGTGTGGATCAAGTCCATTTTGCCACCCTTTCTTATGTTACAATCAGTAGTAGTCTCAGAATAACGTCATTCCTCTCAGCAAGAATGTCAGATTCTGGCGCAGTCAGGTTAGATTTTATGAGCATGGAAATACAATATTCTTAAACTTTTAACTTAACTGTCAATGCTTTTCTGTTGCTCAATCATTCTCTGAAAAGGGAGAAGCAGTTAACTGACTGACACAAAATAACACCGTAGAGAGAGAGAAAATGTTGCATTGTCAGTGGTTAGGGTGCTCCAGTGTATAGTAACTTACCCGTGTCCATTCTCTGTATCAGCTGAGAGTGGAATGTGTTCATATCAATATTATGAGATGAAAAGAAGAATTCTCACAGTGTATTCCTTCTGTCTGTGCTATAGCTCTCATATGTTGATCATAGCCTAAAACAACAGGATTGCAGTTTGTTTGTTTCACAGGCCCTTTAACAGACTAGAAGCCCTGATCCTGCAATGAGAGCGCTGTGTCCATGCCAAGCTCATTGCAAGATTCAAAAGTGCACATGAAGACCATATTTTCACATCTCCTCTAGTAAAAACAAAAGCCTTCCAAACATAACATTTTCCCCTTTCACTGTAATAAGTTCCACTGTGCAACAGTGTTTACAACTTCCAGTACAATTCTAAGAATGTCCCCTCACATTCTGCTCTCCCCTCCTGGGGTCCCCCTTTCTCCTTATAAGGCTGTCTTGTTTCTGCCAGGCTGCAGACTGTCTCCCCATGCAGCATGTTTAGCTGCTGCCTCTGATCTGTGAAGGCAGCTGCAGGGGCAAAGGGAGTTTCTTCTGCCTTCTGCACCTAGCAGTCTGGGAGTCTTGATTTTCCTCTGCATTAGGCTTTTCCAGTTTCTGATCTGTACCAAAAAATCAATAGGCTTGTGCCCATTGGTACCCAGAATACTCTGAAATTTTGAAATTGATGAAGGTTGTCACATTACAGGCAGAGAAATGCTTTGAGTTAATCATTGGGCCTTGCTTTGGTCAGCGAAGCGTGAACTATAATTCCCCTCAGTCCCCTCCTTTTCCAGTAATACATCTTTGCCTTCTGAGCCCATCGATACAGTACTCCTCCTTACTCTACTTGCCTTGCCTAGTAACCTGTTCCATTTTATTGTCTGTTGTATGAGGTGGAGCTCCTGACCTCCCTCTTCACTCCTTATTTTCTCATGTTCAGACTCAGGCCTCTTAATATTGATCATACTACCTCTTTGAAAAAACACATCACTGTCACTGTCAGTCCCTTTCATACATAGTAAACGCTAATATTGGGTCATCTCAAAGTCTCCTCTCTTTTTTTATTTTGTTGTTGAAAATAAACCCCTTTCTCTTATATCCCAATCCATAGTCACAGTGACTTCAATGGGGCTAGTCACATGGTTAAAGTTAAGCATATGCCTGTGCTTTGCTAAAATCAGTGCCTTAATCTTTCCATGAGATCTGCTATCATCTCCAGCATCCAAATCCTGCTCTCAGATGCACAAGTATAGGTCCCATTGATCTCAACAGGAAATCTGCAAGCACATCTAAGGACAAATGTCTTTAAAGGAATCACATTCTTCCACAACATACTCCATATGAGACTTGGGCAGTAACAGTATCACCTCTTGCTTTGCATTTTCCTTCTGCTAATATAATTCAGTATTTTTTTGCCTTCTCTCTTGCTGTGCACTGGTTTGATGGAACCCATAATTTGTCCATAATTACACCCACACTTTTCCTGATCAGTGTACAGACTGTTCTGTTTCACACAGATTCCATACCCTTTTTCATAGAAGGCAGGTGACTTATTTCAAAGCTCTTATTGCACTAAATTTAGTGTGTTCTAGCCCTCACCTAAGTGAGCCAACCCATTTTGCATTTGACTGCATTATTTCCGCTTCCCCTCTTTTATCCCCCCTTCCCCCATCAGTTCAAATTTGTTGTAAGAGGTGGGACATGGAGATCTTTGTTATACCTTAATCTAAATCACTTCTAACAAAGATCCAGCAAGTGACCTCTGGATACCACTCTAATAATCTAATTTCAATGTAGTTTTTTCCAGTCTGTGGCTCCCCTTTGTGTCTTTCTCTTTCAGCTTGTGTGTACTCTTTATATCACCCTGTTTTATCTCTGTTCCATGGCTCAGTATGATACCTTACCATTAATCTTTGATGCAGAGCCTCAGGTTCTTTAACATAAGTATACAACAGTGCACCCATTGAGTTTCCCTCCTCTTTCATTCTGCAATATATTTAAAGGATTCCATCAAGTTAGCTAAGCAAGACCACCTGAATCCATGCTGGCCTTCCTTGAATAGAGTGAGAGCTGCTAAGTATACAACCCATCACTTACTGGTCCAGAAATAATACTAGTCCTAACCATACCGCAAAAAGGTACCATGTTCCAGACATTCCAGTTACTCTACACAAACCAAATACAATTTAAGAGAAATCATTTGCTATTCCATAGTATTCTTATAAATTAATTACAGACAAATCAGCTGAAGTGTTCATCTGGGGAAAAGTCCAGTAGAAGGCATAAAAACTGAGCAAGACATTTGACATTCAGATCTGTTTTCAGATATGTAGTTTAAACTCAAGAACTAATTTAAGTGTTTCCCTATTCAAGAACTTCCTTTTTTTAATTTTTTTTATTTTAGGGATTTTGTAAAAGCTTTTATTCAATTTAAGAAGCCAATTGTAGTTGCTATCAATGGCCCAGCTCTTGGGTTGGGAGCTTCTATCTTACCGCTGTGTGATATCGTTTGGGCAAGCGAGAAGGCTTGGTTTCAGACCCCATATGCGACGATCCGACTCACTCCAGCTGGCTGCTCATCGTATACATTCCCACAAATACTGGGTGTTGCTCTGGTAAGGCACTTTTCTCCTAGAATTGCTCAGCGGGCTTGGTTAATTCCATACTGTTTTGCACTGTTTTTATGACTGTCACAGAATTTGACACATTTTACAGTCTCTGGTTAAGAGAGACCCAAGGGACATGAGAAGAGGGGCCATTTTCAAGGATGTGTCAGGAAAGGGACAAATTGCTTTGGCAAAGCTAATGTGGGAGGTTTCAAAGTCTCTTTCTGCACCATGCTAGACTCATGCAATAGCTAGTAGTTACTAGGGTACACTGGGGCTTTACATTGCTGTCTGCTTCACAAGTGTAAATCTGGAGTAATTCCATTAGTCACTTAGTTTACCCCAGTGTAAAAAAAGATCAGAATTTGACACCCATAATAGCTTATACTTGCTGTCATGGATCAGTGTCGTATCATTGCTTATGTACTGACAGTTACTCTCGTAAAATCACTGACATCAATATGCTGATATGAACAGCTAATATATTTTTTTAATTTGTCCATACAATGCTTAGATGTCACTGCAAAAACACTTTATAAGTACTTCCCACTAAGGAGAAGGATGAAAATATTTGCAAGTCTTATTTGACCATAGCACCAGGCATATGTGGTCTAGGACAGAAGGAAATCACCACTCAAGAGCTTGAGTGAGCCTTTTCTTTTGCAGGCAAATGAAATGTTGTTCTGCGGGAGAAAGCTAACAGCACAGGAAGCCTGCAGCAGAGGACTTGTGTCACAAGTATTTTGGCCGACAACATTCAGTCAAGAAGTGATGCTGCGAGTAAAAGAAATGGCATCTTGCAGTGCAGTGGTAAGAAATCTATCAGTTTTTGTTTCTATCAACTAGATTACAACTTGTATTAAGGAATTAAATAGAAACCTGTTCAGTTATAGGCAAAAGGAATTGATAACTATAACTTCACTGAAAACCGGGAAGGTGTGCTACAAGGCCTAGTCATGTACTAGAGAATTAGATTCTCAACTCCAGTAGTAAAACCTCTGGAGGGGAGGGCTAATAGAAGGAAGTCTGTGCAAGGATTGCTCATGGATTTCTTCCCAGGTTGTTTCACTTCCCCTTCCCAATATGGAATGGATTGTAGGGCTCACTGATGAACCAGGGGGATCCATACACAGAGCCAGGGGGTCAGCAGGAGACCTGCACCTCCATGCAGACTCTCTGTCCCTCCCTGAAGCTTCTCTCTGCTCCCTGCAGCATGGCTCCAATGGAGTTGCATTGCCACAGCCTTTAAAAAAGGGACACCCCCCCAACCCCAGTGAAGGGGAGCCAGTGGAAGGGAGGGGAAAATGTATGTCCCCAGCTCCTGCTTTCATCCAATCACCAGGCTTTCAACTCCCTCCCTCCCTCTCTCTTCCTCTCCCCCCATAGTTTCTGTCCCCACAGAGCATTCTCTTGAGGTCCATGTGGGAGAGGTGAGATCCATACAAGGATCTTGGGAGCCAAATCTGGTCCAAGGGGTTATTACTTCCCTGTTTTCTGACTGCAGCTTAGTGGCTGTTAAAACCCCTGCATAGCCCTCACTTTCCAAGGCCCTCTTCCTTGAGGCATGCATCAGCCCTATCTAAGCTTTTAAAAGAAATGTAATGTAAACAGTAACAATGAAAACCACAGCCTCCCTAAAAAAGCACTGACAAAATGAAAGCAACTGGTAGCCATTTGTACTTAATTCTTTAGTTATACTGCATGCCCCTGGCATTCTTAGGGCTTGTCTACACTTACATTTTATAGCTCTCTAACTTGCTGGCTCAGGGAGGTGAAAAATCACCCCCCTGAGCACAGCTAGTCTGAGCGCTTTAAAGCACTAGTGTAGACAGGCTCCGAGCACTGGGAGCCTCACTCACAGCACTTGGAGCTAATCCCCTCGCACACAACCACACTCGCACTTCAAAGTGCTCCCACGGGAGCGTTCCCACAACAGTGCTTTGAAGTTTCCAGTGTAGCCATGCCCTTAGCATTTCTTGACTTCACTTAGAAGACTAGTCATTCAAGACACAGTTGAGGCACAGAAGATTTTTAATTAAATCAAGTGTAGATTACATCTCAGAAAAGACACTCAGAACTAAACCCACCATGAATTAGTCTTTGGAAATGCAGCATAAGCTTATTGGATCAGGCTGATATGTCCTATATTATATGAGCTGGGAAGTGCTCTGAATCTCATCCTGCATTCTCCATTACCCCACACACGGATCAGGTGTACAATAGCATCTTCTACTGAAGTCTGTTAGATTGAAGGAAGGTGTTAAGATAGGTGTTAAACAATAGTCTCAAATTGCAGTGGGGGAGGTCTAGGTTGGATATTTGGAAACACTGTTTCACTAGGAGGGTGGTGAAGCACTGGAATGGGTTACCTAGGGAGGTGGTGGAATCTCCATCCTTAGAGATTTTTAAGGCCTGGCTGGGATGATTCAGTTGGTGTTGATCCTAGTTTGATCAGGGGATTGGACTAGATGAACTCCTGAGGTCTCTTCCAACCCTACTTCTATAATATGACCAAGCATGAGCTACCTATCAAAAGGGTTAAAAGTTATAGAAGAGTTAGGAGTCTAGTAGAACAAATATAATGGTCTCATTCTAGTTCATTGTGGACAATTGTGCATAAAAATATAAAACAAACAGAAAAAAACCCAGCAACCCTGCTGCTTATAATTGACCTGTTTACAGTCTATTGAGAAGAAACACAGTTCTGGAATAGTAATAAGTTACAGTCCAAAACTGAGAGGACACCTTAGAATAGGACTCAGTTGTTTGGTAGAGCTTGCTCCCTTTTGTCTCCCTTTTCTACAAACACTAACATCTTGTATTAACCCCCTGCCCTTAGAACACAGTGAAGCATGGAGCATATCCCAATTTCGTTTAACTAATAGAGTTCCTTTTGGGGTTTGTATGTAAAAAAAAGTAAAGAGAGACAACCTAATTTGGCTTAAGACAATTTCTAAATTAAGGCAGCCTAAGTAAGGCCCCCAATAATGGAAGCACCTGAAATCACTATTTACTTTTGAAAATCTTGGTACTAGTGCATAAATACAAATCTCTATGCTGAGTATCAGCAACTTCCACTGACTTCAGGTGGAGTGGTGGCTGCTTAATACTTCTGAAAAATCAGGTCCAACTTCTCTACACCATGGAGATAATTATTTAAGTGATAAAACACTGTTAATACTGCTGTCCGTAATAAGTCGAGCAGATCAAAAATTAAATTAAAAAAAATAAATAACTTTGCTAAGATTTTAACTTTAGGTATTAGAAGAGTCTAAATGCCTGGTGCGGAGCTTCCTGAAATCTGGACTTGAAGATGTGAATGAAAAAGAGTGTCAGATGTTAAAACAGCTGTGGAGTTCTTCCAAAGGACTGGATTCATTATTCAGCTACTTGCAAGACAAAATCTATGAAGTCTGAAGTCACAGTTTAACTTCGAGAGAAAACATTCCAAGTGTAAACAGAGTTCAAACATTACCTGTGTTTGAAAAGCAGAGGGAAGGCATCCTTGAGATGAATTTGTGACAGTGTATCTTAATACATATGGTTGTGTCAATTTCCTTGTGAGTTAAATTGAGAAGTTACAGAGCTGCTTCTAGCTGGTTTGATTTTGTGTAATCAAGATGGAGGCAGGCTTGGTCAGCGCACATAAATTCTACTGAGTGCTGCATCATTCACATGCTCATCCAGTTAGAAATGTACATTCCACGTGCTGAAAAGCACTACTGTGGCCCAGTAAGGCAACACCGTCTGTAATGATTTATTTTGTCTGTCCTTTTTTTAACTTATTCTTGCTTTGCAACAAATGTCTGTGCTGACACTGAGGGCTCAATCTGAAAATCAGGTCATAGTAACACTCTGCAGACCCAAATTATTATACTTCAGAAATCTTTTAATTATTTTTTTAAGTTCTAACAATGTAATGGAAAAACCTGATAATTTATATGTATAATATGTAAAGTTAGTTTTGAAAAAAAAAAACCTACTAGGATTTTTTTCTTTCATTGAATTTATTTAACTTATTTATTTTATGTTTGTATGCAACTGTTTATTGATCATATAGATATTATTTTCATACTTCCCTTGACTGGATTAATGGTTTCACATGAGAATGCAAGTAGCCCAGTGCATTTTTAACAGTGAGCTGTGTATACAATAAAGAACCTACAGAAATCACCAAATGTCTGGGCACTAAAAGTGACAGCCATGTACGTGTTCCTTTATGTGTGAAATTGTACAAAGATGTATTGAAGTCAAGTCATAGTTTGTTAAACTTGTTAAGGAAAATCAGTGGAAGCTGCAATAGTGAGTCCCACACAAGTCTCCCTTCACTTCCTGCCTTCTTGCGGAGCACTGAAGGGCTTGCCAACAAAATGCTTTAAGTTTACTATTTTCTTATTAGCTGGACATTAACAACAGGGTGTGCGGTGCCCTTATGTGGCATCATAGTGTTCTTCAGGTTTAAACATCTCTTTTTGGTCTGAAGTCTACAAACCAACCCTTATGAGCCTTACTCTATCTGCCTGATTGCTCAGTTGTGGGATAATTAATACTCTGGAGGCATCTGGGTCTGGGATAGGAGTTTTATAAAAAGGTGCTAGGTTTTGAAATGGGTGGAGACAGTTTTTGTTTTGTTTTTCCAGTACTCCATGCCGGGCCATCCCATGATCTGGTTATGGGGAAGAAAAAAAAAATCTATTGCTGTCCATAAAAACAGTCCATGTTAAGTGGAAAAAAAAAATCTAATTTGCTCTTTTAAAATGTGACCCTAATATTTTTCAGCGATACTGACTTTTGAACACTGGATTCAAAAGTCTAGCAAGCAGTTAGGGAGGAAATAACATGAACATGTTCAGTGAATCGAATTGCCATGTTAGTATGCCCAAATCAAAATCTCTCAAAGCAGAAAATTTGCACCTTTGTTTTTTTAGTGATTTGTGCACTAGCTCTCCATCCTTGAGCTCACTGACCAGATTACAGTTTAAAAGAACCACAAGTGAGCTGAGGGGTTTGTTCGTTCTTTCCTTACAATCTTTCAAAGAAAGAGTCTCAATAAAGTCTTTGAGAGATTGCAAACCGGCAATTCTAGTGAGCAGTAGGTTTCCACAGAGTCCATCCATCTTTTCGGTTTTCATAGTTAAAAGTAAAATACCTTCCATTTACATTCTATATATGCTCCTAGGGCCAAATTGTGCCATTGATTTTTTTTTTTTAAAGCAGAGCACTATGTTGAAGTCAGAACTCCCCTCCCCCACCCCATTCTGCTTAAAGTAAAAAAACAGGAAAAAAATGGCAGAATCTGACCTGTAGTTAGAATTTGTTTAAATGTCTTTGAAATGCAACATTGTATGTGATTATGGAGTGACTCTTATTTTTCAGTGGTCTAAAAGGGTAATTCTTTCAGTACAAATATGAAATGGGTTGATACAGCACTTGTTATATGTTAAGGGTTGCTTACTTCTTAGGCCCCCTAGCAAAATTTAAATATGTGATCAGGTTACGCACATGCTTAAAGGCTTTGCTGGATCAGGGCCATAGAACCCAATCATATAAGCAGGCACACAAGTCACTTACTTCAGTAGTTCCACTGACTTCAATGGGATTAGTCACGTGCATAAGTGTTTGTACAATCAGGCTTCGAGTGTGGGACTTTAGAAAAATCAGGAAAAGTATCATGATGCCCCAACTTCCATTTTTTCTTATACTGGTCCAGAGAGGTACAACTCCAGGTCATGTAAAATGTGTCAGTAAAATACTAGAAAGTTTATTTCAATACTGTGCTTGTTATATGTTCATATATCTAGGAAATTTGCTCTCAGCAGTATGAAGATGTGTTTTATCACAGAAGGTTTTAGAACAAAAGGAATCATAATTCAATCAATTTTTAAAATGCACCATTTCAATTGCATTTTCAAATATTCATATTAATATTTTGTTTGACAAAGGAATGGTTGAAATATGTTTTTTCATAAAAGGCACTAATCATATTTAATGTTTAATTATTCACGTCTAAACAATTACAATCTAGTTTCCATAGAATTTGTTTTTCTTTCAGAAAAAGGCTAATAATTTCAAAAGCTTCCTTTTTGAGTATTTAAGGCTCAGAATTGATTTTTCTCTTCTGTTTCGGAAGAGAACTTGCTATTCAGATACATAGATGTACTGTACATATTAGTCTGGGTATCTTTACTAATATTCACAGTATTTAAAAAAATAAATGCAATTTGTTGTTAAGTATGTTATTTTATTCTTGTGTAAATTGTTTTGTACAATCTTTAAAAATCTGCAGTTTTGCATTTGTAGATATTCAAGGTAAGCAATTTATTTTGTGTTGTCTTGCATGTATGTTTTTTGCTGTAGATAAGTGTTGTTTAGTTTACTACTTCAGTACATTTCTGTTTAAATGAATAAGCTTACAAACTTTAATACAGTATATATTTTCAGAATATAAACTTTTATATTTCTGTGGTAGGTTAGGGTATGCGTTTTAGGCAATCTTTTTCACTACTATTAATTGTTCTTTTAATCTATAGTATACAGGTTTTGTGCCAATAGTTTTTCACTAGGATAAAATGCTCTTTTAATGTTAGGGATATACAGACAGGTTTGCTGGGGGTGGTGCACAGGTCTTCTGTTTTGTTTTGTTTTTTTACCAGCCTTCAAGTAACTGAGTTTAAAGTATAATTTGTAAATTTATTGCATTTGTGAATAAGCCTTACCATTAGGTACAACAAAACTTAAAACTTCGCAACGGCATATGTAGTATTAAGGACTTCCCCAAATAATCTCTGCAAAACAGTTGGCAAAATCAGAGTACAGGGCCTTAAGTTTTCTTGTGAAAAGGATAATACGGGTTGTTTGTTTGGTTTTTTTTATTTTTAACAACATAGTTAGAGACTTGTCAGTTTGGGCTTTGTTCTATATAAACTGTGCATATTGTTCTCCCAACCACAGTAGTTAATCTCAGGCTTTTTGTGGCTGGGTCTATAAAAGTCAAATCTGGCTAAAGCCAGCACTCTTTAGGAGACACTAAAGAAGTTTACATAAGAGACTTATAGACAATCTTAATCATAGTACATTTAAGTATTCAGTATCCTGGATGTGTTATCTGTGTCTACCCAGTTAACCGTATGTTTTAAGCCATATTAAATCTCTTTACCACTACTTTAATACTACACTGAAAGTCATTCCCTAACTTATCTACAGGTTGACAGGATTGTGATTTCTAGTGAATAAAAATATTATGCCTTCCATAAAAACAAAGGACCAAAGAACTACATTATTCTAATAAAGCATTAGTTACTTAGCAAGTGAACTAGTCTGACATTTATAGTGACGATCAAATGGTCTCTTCCTGCTACAAACATTTCATTCTCATTCATTTTAAGCATAAGGGGGGGGAAATGTATCCACTAGACTATTGGAAAATGAGCAATGTTCTGCTAAGCTGGCATGTCTATTGGTAAGGCTTATTACCAAACCTCTGAGATGAAGCAAAGAACCAAAAATTCACAAAATCTGTCTATGTAAATTTATTTGATTTCAAACTAGTAACTTGCACAAGAAATTAAAGGTAGAACTTTGCAAATTAGGCCCTTACGTTATTTTGTCAGAATGTCATGGAACAGACTAAAACCGTTTCTAATATTTGTAATGATGAGTACATAATATAATATTATAAGGGTACAGGCACCCCTTTATCACAGTGTTGTAAATATTTTCTGAAACTGGTACAGTACGGAGGGACTTGTATCTTGATATATCAAATATTGACTGTCTACATCAAATTGTACACAATATATTTGTTGATGGTCCTGTAACTAGTGTATGGACACATTTCTGGGTGCCTTAGAAGTTGTATTTTTCATGTGTGTTAATATGCAGTATTTATACATTGTGAAAAGCTGCTTTGAATAAAAACATTGAAACTTCATTGCAATTTAGTGATTTTCAAATTTTACAGGAATCAAAATGATTTTGGTAAATAGATGCCATACAGAAAAGGGGATATTATAAAGTGATATGGTAAAAACATTGAATAGACTCCTACATTTTATAAGAAATTAGGCATACGGAGGTTTTTATTATGAGAAGACATTAAATTTAAAACTAATCATCCATCCAAAAATTGCAAAGATCGCAGCAACAAGAACTGCTGTTAGTAATGTAATGAGTCTGATTTCATTCCACCTGACCTTCTGTTCACATCCAAGAAAATTAGCAAAGAATCACTGTCTTCAATATAATTTTCTAAGACTACTTCTACTCCACCATCGCTACCACCCTTGCTTTGACATATGCGAGTCATACAAAGTATGACACAATATGGCTCATGCTGCTCTAGAGCCCAGGACTGCCAGCAATGATGCAGTTCTAAATACAGGAGTGGCTGTGCTTAGAGATCTGGCTTTGGAAGGGTGATTCTGCACACAGGACTGCACTGTGCAAGAGGCACAGAGCCCTGTGCTGCAGCCAGTGTGGAGCAGCACCATCCCAGTGGAATTTCAAAAGGGGCACAATCCTGTGGATTCGTCTATGCATGGGGCTGATGTGCAGGCTGTGCCATGCTTAGTGCCTTCTCTCTGACCTCTCTATGACCCTGAGGTCATAGAGAGGGAGCAGTCACTTAGTTCCCCCTGAGCAGAACAGCAATGAGAGAAACCTCTTGTGATGAGGCCTGGCTTACCGGTGGTGCTGTATAGTGGTAAGGTCACTGGGTCCCAACTCTCCTCCGTCTCCAGCATCCCTCATCAACAATCACTCCAACACTGTGGTGGTCCACCTTTTGGTAGGTAGTGACTCGGCCCTCTGGCTGGGTCGACAATTGAGTTCACCCCCTTCCAGGGTAACAAAGTCCAACAAAACATAGAGGCCAATAGCCTCACAAAAGAAAGAGTCTTCAGCCTACCTCTGGGCCCCTGTATGTGGCATGCCCTTGACACAGGGCTTACAAAGTCTCTAGCCTCTCCTCTGCCAGGGGTAGGGGGATTTATGCCCCCTCCACAAGTTCCCAGGCCCTCCCTCTCCATCAGTCTCTAACCGAGAGTGCTAAGACACCCTGGAGTGCTTCAGAGCTGCCTCCCTGGGCTGCTTCCCACCACTGGCTTCCCCACAAGGCCTCAAAGTCTTGCACTTAAAGTCCAACCAAAAATAGCACAAACAACTGAATCTTCAGCCCAGCTGGGCTCAGGGGCTTGCTGTCTTCTTTCCAGGGTAGCTCAGTTTCACACTAGCCCAAGTGCCCAGGTTTCACTCCCACTACCCGAGGCTGTCACACTCTCCCTCTGTCCACAGCTTCAGGCAGGCTGCAGTCCCTGATCAGCCTCTGTCTTCAGTCAGGCTTCCAGCTCAGGACTCTGCCTCCCAGGCTTCTCTCAGCCCAAGAGAGAAAACTCCCAGCTGCTTCACACCTGGGTCTCCTCTCTAGCCCCTACTCTAAGGCTTAGAGTAGCTACCATTTGCAGGCCTCACCCTTACTCAGGCACTCCTAAAATAGGTCTCTCCTCCTCTGCCATTTCATCTTCCTTCCCCCATCCTTGTTAATCTCTTCCATCAGCTGCAGCAGGCTCTACAGGTGTGGTGGGGTGGGGTGGAGTCACCTAAGCCCAGAATCACTTCTTAACCCCTTCTGGCCTAGTGTGGGGTTTATATACTCCATCACACATGCCCGTGGCATGGGGCATACAAAGGAGGGAGGGAGCTTTTGCATAAGGACTACAAACAATATGGAGCCAACCCTAAAAGCAAATCTCTGCACCCACACAAAGTCCTCTTAACTCTTGATGTGCTTGGAGACATGCAGTATCAGGGCCTTGGTCATTACTATTCTTTATTTAACCGCACACATTATCTAATTTCCACAATCTGTGCAACACTAACTTACCTCACAGACCGGCAACTCTTGGGCTGAAAGGGATGAAACATACACGCCCCTTCCAAAACTGGAAAACCTATTGTTTTTTTCTACAAACACCGAGACAAAAGTGACTAAAAGTGCAAATGTATTGACAGAGCTTTTCCTTAGGGGAATGGGGAAACAGTTTCTAGCCTTCATGGTTCTGGAGAAAAGTTTGAAAACATGACCTAAAAGCAACCTGAAGGCTAAAAAAAAAAGAACCCAAATATTATTTTTTTAAAAACCTTATGCTTTTTGGAGAGTTGGGGTTGGCAATACTGGTTTTTATATTTACAATTTATTTTGTATAAATGCATGGAAGCATGTACTGTACACTAGTATTAGAGAAACAAACATTATTTACTCAGAGGCAACAGTAACATCATAAAGAAAAGATTGAAAATGCTGAAATTCACTTTAATGGAAAGCTGCAAAGGATAAATCGTGTGTACACTTCCAAAGGCATCCAAACACTTTTTTACATTACTGCTTACTTCCATTAAATTATCATTTTAACAGAGAAGCTAAATTTAAACAAAAGAACTAGAAAACAGTCATATGCTATCACACAAAAAGAAATGTGCTTAGCTTTACAGTTACAGACACTGGTAGGTAGTGGGGTCAGCCATCTATAGCAAGGGACTGGAAGCCAGGATTCTTGGGCTCTATTCTTGGCTTTGATTGGACTTGCTACATGACTTCATGCCAGCCCAGAGGTGGGCAAACTACGGCCCACGGGCGATATCCGGCCCACGAGACCGTCCTGCCTGGCCCTTGAGTCCCGGCTGGGGAGGCTACCTCCGGCCCCTCCCCTGCTGTCCCCCCTCTGGGTGGCGGGACTGTGCACTCCTGCAGGGCAGCGCAGCAGCGTGTCTGGCACCAGCCGGGCGGCACGGCTGCCAGACATGCTGCTTTGAGCGGCGTGGTAAGGGGGTGCGGGGTTGGGGGGTTGGATAAGGGGCAGGGAGCTGGAGTTGGTTGGATGGGGCGGTGGCTGGGGGGGGTCAGGGGACAGGGGGATTGGATAGGCGGAGTCCCAGGAGGCCTGGCGGGGGCGGGTGTGGATAGGGGTCAGGGCAGTCAGGGGACAGGGAGCAGGGGGGGTTGGATGGGTCGGAGGTTCTAGGGGGGCAGTCAGGGGGCGGGAAGTGGGAGGGGTCAGATAGAGGGCGGGGGCACAGCCTTCCCTACCTGGCCCTCCATACAGTTTTGCAACCCCGATGTGGCTCTCGGGCCAAAAAGTTTGCTCACCCCTGTGCCAGCCACTTAAATTTTTATACCTCAGTCTAACCAGCTTTAAGAAAATGAAATAATACTTGACTCCTTCACAGGAGTGTTATGAGACCTAATCAATGTTTAACACTCGGAGGCCTAATTGATGTTTGTAATGCTCTGTGGTTGCATTTATATAGAACTTTTCCTCTGAGGCCACTTATAATATCATCCTCGGAGGACTTGAATACACATATAATTTAATCTTGTTTAACCAGCACCATAGGCCAACAATTATTGATTTATATTTAATAGCGAAATACTGTACTCTTGTCATGGGTTAACACATTGCAGTTTCCCTTGAAAGACAATCATTTCCACATGGTCTGCAAGCTATTTCCTAAATATGGTGTTTATGTAGTGTTAACGACACTGTCAACTTTAAAAAACGTATGTTGTACACAAACACGGTCCTTCATTAACAATACTAAAAACCCCTCAGATTATTACAAGGAAAAAATCTAGTTTACATAGCACTACTTATGTTCCTTATTTCCTTTCAGCATTTCTCCCACCGGGAACAATGGAAATCGACAAAGTCAATTTTACTTCTGTTTTCACTCAGGGGGCTGCCTACACTACATCTGTGCTGTTGTAGTGTAGACACTTCCTACATGGGTGGAAGCGGGTTTCCCTTAGATGTAGATAATCCACCTCTCTGAGAGGTGGTACCTAGATTGACAGAAGAAGTCTTCTGTCGACCTAGCTGCACCTATAGTGGGGGTTAGGTTGACCTAACATAACTATGTCACACAAGGCATAACATTTTTCACAGCCCTGAGCAACATAGCTAGGTCAACCTAAGTTTTAGGTGTAGACCATGCCTCAGTTTGACATCTCAGCTTTCAGTGCTGCAATTTATACATTGTGAGCAGTTGCTTTGGATAAAAAACACTGACACTTCATTTCTATGTACTTTCAAAAACTGCAAAGGAGTGTTTATTACTTGAACAACTCCCTTTTTAATTGGAATTTTTTTTAATTGGGTACCAGTCCTTTTGAGCTTTTGCTTATAATAACTTCCCTTTACAAAATGTAACGTTGCATCCAAATTGTCTGGATAGTGCCCTTAATATATACAGGGAAGAAAGAAAGGGAGAGATTATCATTTTCATTTTTAAAAATTTATGAAATGCTAAGATATTATGGTCACAGAAATATCAGGGAAAATTTTCAAAAGTGCCTAAATGTCATGACTGAGATGTGGGCAATCTGATGTAGTGGCTGGAGAAGGACTCGGAGCCAGGCCAGGTCAGTTTGGATACCAGTAGATCAAAGTCTGAGATATGCCAGAGGGCAAAAAAAGTGTCAGGTGCCAAGGTTCAAAAAAGAACTAGATAAATTCATGGCGAATAGCTCCATCAATGGCTATTAGCCAGAATGGACTGGGATGGTGTCCCTAGCCACTGTTTGCCAGAAGCTGGGAATTGGCAACGGGGATGGATCACTTGATGATGACCTGTTCTGTTCATTCCCTCTGGGGCACCTAGCATTGGCCACTATCGGAAGACAGGATACTGGATTAGATGGACCTTTGGTTTGACCCAGTATGGCTGTTCATACGTTCTTATGTAGGAAGCAGGCAGGATCAGGCTATCAGCAGATCAGAGACAGGAAGTAGGAGCAGGGAGCACAAGGGAGGTTGTCCTAAGCAAGGGAAACCGAGTTGCATGGACATCTTCCTGTTCCTGTGCTCAGTTTAAATACAAGCAGGGAACCGGTCAAGACCTCCACCATTCTGCCAATCAGATCTGAGGACCCGAGTCCTCTGTCAGAGTGCAGCTTCTAGCTCTGGCAACTGTGAGTAAGAGCCTTTAGACCTACAGTTCCTGACATCACCCCCCTCACTAAGGGGTGCCGCAGGGTGAAGTGGGACTTTTGGGGATGATTCCCATGGAACACTTGTGCAGGGTGAAGTGTATATTTTCCACTGGCTCCAAGGTACGCTCCACAGGACCATGTTCCTCCCAGTCAGTAAGCTAGCAGAGCCCGCCATGTTTACATTTAGAGTCCAGGATCTTGTGAACCATGTATTCCTCATGGTCTTGTACCTGTACTGCTGGAGGAGGTGGCTGGCTTCTGTGAGAGAAAGGGTTTTCCATGTTGGATTTCAAAAGTGATATGTGCACAGATAAGTCTTCAGAGAGTGGGGTAGTTGAAGTTCAAAAGTGACTGGATTAACCTGTCACAGGATGTTAACAGAGCCAAGGAACCACACGTTGCAAGCAGGTCTGTCTGTGTGGAGATGCTCCCCGGAGAGCTATACGTTTTCTCCCACTGGGTAGGTTTGGCCTTGCTGTCAATGCTGGTCTGCATACCATTTATAGTCTGGTCTTGCTTTTTCCAGGTGATCCTTCACTTCTTCCTGGGCCTGATGAATCCATGCCTGGCAGCGATCCTTCCTAGGATCAGGCGGACAGGAGGAGCTGCTGCAGCCCCGTGGGTCCCCCGGCCCTGAGATGCCCCACTTCACCATGGTGCCAGCGGCGGTGGCGGACAAGCAGCCGGGGGGACTACGACACAGCCTGGAAGGGCTGAGCAGAGGTGGACTATAGAGAGCCGGGTTGGGCGCGGGGCCCCACGGACCCCTATGACACGGCCAGCTCCAAGGGTGAGTCGGGCAAAGTTCCACCAAATTCACCGGCCGGTCTCTCCACTCCCGCGGGGGTGAGAATCGCCACTCGGCTCCCAGGACATCAGCAATTGTGGGCGGGGGGTTCTTCTGGGGGCCTGCAGGCAGGCGTGGTGGCTGTGCCCCCTCGGCACATTGGGATCAGTGGGGCACCAGTTTAATAATGCTGCGTAGGGCCCCATAAATCCTAAGAATGGCCCTGGGTGCTGGCATCATTATTCCTTTTCTATGGGGGTGAGTTGTCAACAGGATACATCCACATGCATCAGCTCGGCGGGACGCACTGATCAACAGGTAACAGAACAGAAGTTAGGAGAGTTGCAAGACACTTCTTTTTTCCTCCTTCATTCCTGTAACCAATTGTCTGCACGGATGGTGAGAGCCACAAAGCCATCCAGACTCACAGGCGTCTCCATTTGGCCAATTCATCTTTAATTTCTTCTCACAGGCCTCACCGGAACTGGTACAATGCACCACCTTATTGCAATCTGTATCAGCCATGAGGCAGCAGAACTGAGCTGCATAGATGGCTATGGTGCTCTGCCCATTGGAGTATCCTTAGGGCATCCTCCACTATTCAAGCTCAGTGTAGATCATCAAATAGCACCGCCATGGCTTGGAGAAAGACCTCCCAGCTTGACAGTATCAAGTTGTCACACTCCAAGAAGAGGGAGGCCCAGTCTAATGCTTCCCTGGACAGCAGGCTGATGACCAGGCTCACCTTTCATAGAATCATAAAACTGGAAGGTACCTCGAGAGGTCATCTAGTCCTGTCCCCAGCACTCAAGGCAGGACTAAGTATTATCTAGACCATCCCTGACAGGTGTTTGTCCAACCTGCCCTTAAAAACCCCCAATGATGGAGATTCCACAACCTCCCTAGACAATTTATTCCAGTGCTTAACCACTCTGACTGTTAGGAAGTTTTTCCTAATGTCCAATCTAAACTGCCCTTGCTGCAATTTAAGCCCATTGCTCCTTGTCCTATCCTCAGGGATTAAGAAGAACAATTTTTCTCCCTCCTCCTTGTAACAACCTTTTATGTACCTGAAAACTGTTATCATGTCCCCTCTCAGTCTTCTCTTCTCCAGACTAAACAAAACCAATTTTTCAATCTTCCCTCATAGGTCATGTTTTCTAGACCTTTAATCGTTTTTCTTGCTCTTCTCTGGACTTTCTCTAATTTGTCCACATCTTTCCTGAAACGTGACGCCCAAAACTGGATACAATACTCCAGCTGAGGCCTAGTCAGCGCAGAGTGGAGCGGAAGAATTACTTCTCGTGTCTTGCTTACAATACTCCTGCTAATACATCCCAGAATGATGTTTCCTTTTTTTGCAAAAGTGTTACACTGTTGACTAATATTTAGCTTGTGATCCACTATGACCCTCAGATCCCTTTTCTTAGTACTCCTTCCTAGGCAGTCATTTTCTATTTTGTATGTGTGCAACTGATTATTCCACTTAGGAAGGAACACTTTGCATTTGTCTTTATTGAATTTCATCGTATTTACTTCAGACCATTTCTCCAGTTTGTCCAGATCAATTTGAATTTTAATCCTATCCTCCAAAGCAACCCCTCCCAGCTTGGTATCGTCCGCAAACTTTATAAGTGTACTCTCTATACCATTATCTAAATCATTTATGGAGATATTGAACAGAACCGGACCCAGAACAAAGCCGTGCAGGACCCCACTCATTATGCACCTTCCAGCCTGACTGTGAACCACTGATAACTACTCTCTGGGAACAGTTTTCCACCCACCTTATAGTAGCTCCATCTAGGCTGTATTTTCATAGGTGTTTATGAGAAGGTCATGTGAGACAGTATCGAAAGCTTTACTAAAGTCAAGATATACCATGTCTACTGCTTCCCCCCTATTCACAAGGCTGTCAAAGAAAGCTATTAGGTTGGTTTGACACAATTTGTTCTTAACAAATCCATGCTGACTGTTACTTATCACTTCATTATCTTCTAGGTGTTTGCAAATTGATTTCTTAATTATTTGCTCCATTATCTTTCCGGGTACAGAAGTTAAGCTGACTGGTCTGTAATTCCCCTTGTTGTCCTTATTTCCCTTTTTATAGATGGGCACTATATTTGCCCTTTTCCTTTGCACTATCAGTAGTATCAGACTGAGGATGCATCATGAACAGGCAGTGACATTGGTTTATAAAACCTCAGACTTGCTGTATCGGGGAACAGAACTCTGCGAGCATGCCTGGAGTGCAGTGTTTTTGGCATGCAACTGACTTGCTCCTGCAATAGTTGGTTTCCTGAGGTCAGCTGGACAACCCACGCCTGCAGGGCTTGGTTGTTTGCCTGAAAGCAGGCAGCTCTCTTGAGCATGTCCAGTGCTCCCAAATAATTAACCAGATCCATTCTGCTGGCCCTGGGCCCACTTCTGTGCCTTAACTGGTCCATGCAAACTCTCACGCCTGGGACATGGGCACTCTGACTTAGTGGACTGAGCGGGAGCTGGGAGCCAGGCCGGGTTGGAAACCAAGAGATCAGAGTCTGGGACTAAAGGACTTATGGAAATGTCTGCACTTCAAGCTTGGGGTATGATTCCCTGCTTGAGGAGACATACCATCACTAGCTATAATCAAGCTACCGCACTAAAAATATAAGTGACGCTGCGGTGACACAAGCAGCAGGAGGGGCTAGCTGCCCTGAGTACATACCCATCCAAGACACTAGGCATGTACTTGGGGTGGCTGGCCCCTCCTATAGCTTGTGCTGCTGCAGCTACACATTCTGGCATGCTAGCTTGATCAGAGCTTAGATAATAATATATGGAGATATACCTATCTCATAGAACTGCAAGGGACCCTGAAAGGTCATTGAGTCCAGCCCACTGCCTTCACTAGCAGGGCTAAGTACTGATTTTGCCCCAGATCCCTAAGTGGCCCCCTTAAAGATAGAACTCACAACCCTGGGTTTAGCAGGCCAATGCTCAAACCACTGACCTATCCCATCCCTTGCATGGGTATGTCTCCTTGACCTGGGAATTAACCCTCCACTAGTTCCCTGATTGAGCCTAAATCCCACCCTCAATAGTGACTTAGGCATTTGGGAGCCTACATCCAGATGATTTTCAATGAAACTTAGGCTCCTTGGCACCTATCCGAGTAACTTTTGACTTAAGTGCTTTTGGAAAAATTCCCATCATTTACTAATGATATTTTTAAAAATTTTATCTCAGGTGTATCCTGTTTAGCCCTCAGAAGAAACTGCAGCTGGATAGGATGAATTTCTTAGAAGTCTAAAGATTAAATGTGCTCTTTAGAAGGAAAGAACCCTGTAGAAACTTTGCCTTTGAATTGGGTGAATTGACAGAGATGAGTTTGTTCATCTACAGTGTCTTCCCTGAACGTACAGCTGAAAAGAATAAATCACCTCAGGAGCATGCGGTGGTGGTATTGGTTAATATACTAGCAAGTTACAGGGAAGAGGAACTCACCAAACTCAATGCCTGTAAAGATCCTCCCTTTAGAGAAAAGTAGACAAAAGAACACATTCTGTTTGAGACACCAGAAAGAAAAGATCCAGGCAATAAATCAATGTTTTCAAACAAAGGAAGCATTAAAAAAACAACCCAAAGCACTATCTCACTATGACAAACCCTTTCTGGTGTTGAGCCCTAGTCCTTAGACAGGGACAATACTACATGTGGGAGGAGCAAGGAGAGGCTTGGAAGAAAATGAGGGAACAGCTCATGAGAGGACTTCATGGACACCATGGGAAAGCATTTTCGCACGCAAATTGGGTGATCATCTAAATGACCAGAGACTCCATAACATGGAAGAATGGGAGGTTAGGACAATGAGGAGGAGAGCACCAGGGTGAAATTGTGGTTCCATTGAAAAGTTGATGGCAAAACTCCCACTGAGTTCAATGGGACCAGGATTTCACCCCCCATTCCTCCCAGTGTCTTGCTACTGTTGAGAAGACTCTCACAGGGTCGACTGAGCTTAAGAAAGTGTGACACAGTTCTGAGTATGTCTCTCAAGTCTGATTTCTCCATCTTAAAAGTCAAAAAGCTCTGCAATCGTAGCCTGGAGAGGGTTTCAAGTTACCAATAAAGCTGGAGAGATAATCAACACTAGCATTCACACCATTTGCACTGAGCTTGGAACATTTTGCTTTAATTCATACTGTTCTTTCTTTTAGTTTTACAAATTTGCTCATTACTGATTTATCATAAAAATAGAATACTTCGGAACTGTGTTGAATTCCAATTATTGTGTCCGTCTGGCCTGACATGGTAATTTTCACCTGGAGCAGTCGAAGTGTATTTTGTGAGTAAGAATGGAATTTCTCATTTAAATAAAAAGAAAGAAGCAGTTTGTCATTTAGCAGGGAACAAATTAATTACCAACCAAGGACTGTGAGGGAAAGACACAGGGATATAGAAGAAAAGAGGAAATAATTTTTGTAAAGAAAAGTCTGTATTGATGAGGATAAGCATTGAAGATGAGTGTGCTAGAATATCTACATAAATGCATACAACATCCCTTTTTCTCCTATAAACATTTTTGAATTTACATTTTATCATATGCTAGGCTCAGTTGTTTGAATGACCTTAAACTGGACATATCATTTTTGTGTAGAAAGTCATTTGCAGAATGCCATTTTACCAGTTTCTGTGAAGCTCCCAGCACAAAAATAATAAACAACAATTATGCTGCTTACTGTAGCAGATACAACCCTGGGGGGGACTATAATTCTACCTGTCCTGCGGGCAACTTCCATGGAATAACATGAAGTTCCTGTAAAGCAAACACTCCCTTTCCTGCAGGACAGGAAGGATGTTAACACTCCAGAATTATACACGGAACATACACTAACTCCAGTATCAGAGGCCTCCTCATGCATCAAGTACATCAACAACGGAGTGCCAGGATTCCAGTGCAAAACTTTCTTTCTTTCTCACTCCCTGGCTCTATAGATCATGGAGATCCTTGACTCACAATTTGCCTCTACCTCTCTGTCAAGAGCATGTTCTCCCCACTGATGGTAATTCACCCTAAAAGCTCTTAGGTCTTGCTCCATATTATCCTGCCATCTTCTCTGAACTCCACTGCACCTCCCTTTAGCTAACTATAGCAGAGGCCAGCAATGAAGAGGGTGACTTGAAAATTCCTGAGCCAAGCAATACAGTCTTTTCTACTGCACACAGTTTTTATTCACTCCTTACTCAGGTAAAAATATCATTTGTTTCAGTGGGAGTTTTGCAGAGTAAAGAGCAGAATCTAGCCCCCGACTCTCGTCAGCTTAAGTTAGCCTTTTAGTATTTATTAAATCAGTATATTATTATTGTGATTTTTGTTGTGCTGAGCCCTGAGAATAATGCTTCCCAAAATTCTCAAAGCCGAGCTTCAAAAAACTACTTTCAGGAGCTCAGCTGTGGTTTTGCCACAAACCCTGAGTAAAAGGCCATGTGTGGCTGTACTGCTATTAGAACCAGACCAGGAACCATCTCCTGGAGAGAGACGTCTGGTCTCTGGTTGCCCCCTTGCTCCATGGGAGAAATAATCTGCACCATCCCTATATCTGGATCAGTGGAGTTGGCTGGTATATTGTGGGGGAGAGAGCTAACGCTTCACTTATTCATCGTAACACCGACTCCCTGTCCATTTACACAAGAGGTTTTGTAGAGCCTGCCGTCCCCTCACCATACTGCTACCCATAATATGTCCCCTTACTCCCATGCACAGGCAAATAACTGCCAACTGATGTGCCAAGACTACTTCTGCCCCTGTTTTCTCTGCCAGCTCCGGACCCCAGCACCCTGTCTTGCTGAGCCAGACACGCTCATCTGCTCCAACACAGACTCAGGGTCTGAATTACTTGCCCCAAAGCTGCAGACTTAACTGAAAGCAACTTACAGAAGTGTCTTTGTCTTTAACACTCAGATGCCCAACTCCCAATGGGGTCTAATACCCAAATAAATCCATTTTACCCTGTATAAAGCTTATACAGGGTAAACTCAAATTGTTCACCCTCTATAACACTGATAGAGAGAAATGCACAGCTGTTTGCACACACACACACACACACACGTATAATACATACTCTGGGTTAATTAATAAATAAAAAGTGATTTTATTGAATGCAGAAGGTAGGATTTAAGTGGTTCCAAGTAGTAACAGATAGAACAAAGTGAATTTCCAAGTAAAATAAAACAAAACATGCAAATCTAAGCTTAATATGGTAAGAAAACAGTACAGACAAGAACCTCACCCTTAGAGGAATCCCAGTAAGCTTCCTTTTACAGACTAGTCTCCTTCTAGTCTGGGTCCAGCAATCACTCACACCCCCTGTAGTTACTGTCCTTTGTTCCAGTTCCTTTCAGGTATCCTTGGGGGTGGAGAGGCTCTCTCTTCAGCCAGCTGTAAACCAAATGGAGGGATCTCCCAGGGGTTTAAATAGATTTTCTCTTGTGGGTGGAGACCCCCTCCTCACTCCTATGCAAATTCCTGTCTAAAGAAGCTGACCAAATGCCCTACAAAGCTTACTTAGAAATCAAGCAAGTATACAGCCAATATTCATAACTTCAAGTACAAAAATGATATATGTGTACAAACAGGATGAATAGATTCAGTAGACCATAACCTTTACAGAGATAAGTTACATGGCACATGTAGCATAAAACATATTCCAGTTATGTCATATTCCCATAAAGCATTATGGGATACATCGTAACACATGGTATGACCACATCTTGAATACTATGTGCTAGATGTGGTTGCCCATCTCAAAAAAGATATATTGGAATTGGAAAATGTTCAAAAAAGGGAACAAAAATTATTAGGAATATGGAACAGGTTCCATATGAGGAGAGATTAATAAGATTGAGACTTTTCATCTTGGAAAAGAGACGATTAAGGGGGGATATGATAGAGGTCTATAAAATCATTACTGGTGTGGAGAAAGTAAATAAGGAAGTGTTATTTACTCCTTCTCATAACACCAGAACTAGGGGTCACCAAATGAAATTAATAGGCAGCAGGTTTAAAACAAACAAAAGGAAGTATTTCTTCATACAATGCACAGTCAACCTGTGGAACTCTTTGCCAGAGGATGTTGTGAAGGCTAAGACTATAACAAGGTTCAAAAAAGAACTAGATAAATTAATGGGGGATAGGTCCATCAATGGCTATTAGCCAAGATGGGCAGGGATGGTGTCCCTAGCCTGATGGTCCTGCTTTGAGCACGGGGTTGGACTAGATGACCTCTTGAGGTCTCTTCCAACCCTAATCTTCTATGATTCTAGCTTCTGTTTTCCAGAAGCTGAAAATGGGTGACAGGGGATGGATCACTCGATGATTACCTGTTCTGTTCATTCCCTCTGGGGCACCTGGCAATGGCCACTGTTGGAAGACAGGATACTGGGCTAGATGGAACTTTGGTCTGACCCAGTATGGCCGTTCTCATGTTCTTATGTAAGGGATGTACTTGGAATGAGGCTATTCAGCTAACGTTACCTATTTGAGATGTTAGATAAACAGCAGCATCTAGCATAAGAGTTTCTATCATGAAACAAATTATTTAAGTACTATGAACCAGCGATCTTGACATGTTAGAATTAAGTTAATTACCATCTTCTAAAAGTTATTCACAGTCAACCAGACGTGATTTTGATGTGTCTCTAAATAAGGGATATAGTCTCAGCTACACCAAAAAGATCAGCAATTTGATACGGCTGTGTCTTTCTAGCCTTCTGGTTAGTGATTACATATGCTGCCTCCAAGCTCTAGGGTATTCACTTTCTACAAGAGGTTCATTAAATGGATAAAGGCATTCACGTAAAGCTCTTCCCATGCCTAATTATTCAAGATCTGTATTATCTTAGCCCCTCATTTGTTTATTCTGTATGCAGCTACAGGAAGCTGCTTGTCAGGGACTCAGATTCTAGCAAACAATCCCATCCAAGTCCACTGTTTGGTCATTAGGCTCATAATGAGCAACTCAAAAATCTTGCCAGCTGAGCCACCAGGGGATTTTCCCGCTTCTTCAAGGTTAGGGGTCAAATGAACACTGCTCCCTTGAGAGGCAGCAACGTTTACTTGTCAGAGGGCAGTAGGTGGAATCAGCAATTCCTCAGTTCTAATCCCAGCTTTATCGCTGAAAGCAAAGCTGCTATAATGCCCAGGATCCAGCCCTCTAAGGATTCACCTAATGCAGTGGTTCCCAAACTTGTTCTGCCGCTTGTGCAGGGAAAGCCCCTGGTGGGCCAGGCTGGTTTGTGTACCTGCCGTGTCCACAGGTTTGGCTGATCACGGCTCCCAGTGGCCACGGTTTGCTGCTCCAGACCAATGGGAGCTGCTGGAAGCAGCGGCTCAGCCTCTGAGCACAGAGTGGTTTCACGACAGCTGTTTCATTGGGAGCTATGGCACTGCACACTGCCCATACATACAGAAGGGTTCACATGTTAATGAGGAACATATCACTCAAATGGTCTGTGATACTCCCAGTACAAAGAGGGGTTTCTATGTGAGTGGCTTTACTTCATAGGTTTCCGGTCTTGTGTTTTATACATATGATGGCATTGCAAGATTTGAAAAAGGATCATTATTACTGAATCGCTTTTAAAACAGGCTGCACTGCAGGGTGTTTCTTGTACAGTTCTGTTTCTCAGAGATTCTTCTATTGTAACAGGAAAAACTAGAGGGGCCCAATTCTCCACTCCCTCACTCCTTGTACAGCCATTTACACCAGTGCAAAGTGGGTGTAAAACATTACCAGATCAGTGGGGCAGCATACTCCATACCATATCTCCCCCTTAGTCATCTCTTTTCTAAGTTGAACAACCCTAATCATTTTTGTCTCCCTTCATATGGAAGCCTTTCTATACCCTTGATCATCTTTGTTGCCCCCCTCTGAACCTTTTCCAATTCCACTCTATACTTTTTGAGATGGGGTGATCAGAATTGGACACCCTACAGGAGTATAATGGATTTATACAGTGGCATTATGATATTTTCTGTCTTATTTTCTATCCCTTTCCTAACAATTCCTAATATTGTGAGAGGGTTCATTTTATTTTACCGCTGCAGCACACTGAGCTGAAGTTTTCAGAGTACCATCCACAGTGACTCCAAGATTTCTTTCTTGAGTGGTAACAGATAATTTAGAACTCATCATTATATATTTGTAGTTTGGATTATTTATTTCCAACGTGCATTATTTTGCACATATCAACATGGAATTTCATCTACCATTTTGTTGCCCAGTTGCCCATTGTGTGAAATCCCCCATAACTCATCATAGTTGGCTTTGGACTTAACTACCTTGAATAATTTTGTATCATCTGCAAACTTTGCCACCTCACCGTTCACTTCCTTTTCCAGATCATTAATGAATATGTTGAATAGCACTGGTCCCCATACAGATCCTTGGGGGACCCCACTGTTCCATTTATTCTGACCCTTTGTTTCCCATCTTTTAATCAGTTACTGATCCATGAGAGGACCTTCCCTCTTATCCCATGACTACTTAGTTTCCTTAAGAGCCTTTGGTGAGGGACCTTGCCAAAGGCTTTCTGAAAATCCAAGTACACTATCAACTGGATCACCCTAACCCACATACTTTTTGACACCCTCAAAGAATTCTAATAGATTGGTGACGCATGATTTCCTGTTACAAAATATGTGTTGACTCTTTTCCAACAAGTCATGTTTATCTATAATCTAGTGTCCAATCATTCTTTTCTTTATTCTAGTATCTATCAATTTGTCCAGTACTGGAGCTAGGCAAATTGAACTGTCATTGTCAGGATAATCTCTGGATCCTTTTTAAAAAATCCATGTTACATTAGCTACCTTCCAGTCATCTGGTGCTTAGGCTTGCTTTAGCAGTAGGTTACATACTACAGTTGCGAACTTGGAGGTGACTCTGCTCAGGAGTGGAGATGGATTTCTAGCAAACAACAGAAGAACAAGTTCTATCTTAGTGCTCAGTCCTGCAAACACATCCACATGTGAGTCACTTTACTCACTCATGCTGTCCAGTGAAGTCAATGGCCTGTACTGCCTCCTATTGCAAGACAACCCATGGATGAGGGGCTCTAAGGGAGGAACCCTCCCCCCATGTTACTGCATTGGGAGTTAGAGTTTGTCCCCCTGTGGAATAGATCTGGAGCCTGCCTAAAATCTAGAGCAGTGTTTCTCAAACAGGGGTCGTCGCTTCTGTAGGGAAAGCCCCTGGTGGGCCGGGCTGGTGTGTTACCTGCCCCATCCGCAGGTCTGGCTGATCGTGGCTCCCACTGGCTGCGGATCGCTGTTCTGGGCCAATGGGAGTTGCTGGAAGCGGCGGCCAGTACGTCCCTTGGCCCACGCCACTTCCAGCAGCTCCCATTGGCCCGGAGCAGCGATCCGCGGCCAGTGGGAGCCGCGATCGGCCAGACCTGCAGATGGGGCAGGTAAACACACCGGTCTGGCCTGCCAGGGGCTTTCCCTACAGAAGCGACGACCCCTGTTTGAGAAACTCTGATCTAGAGGGATGCACAGGAGGCCAAGGACATATGTATGGAGACCCTATTGGCTCTAGTCACAGTTGGGTCCCCATTCCTCTCTGCAGCTAGCTCTAGGATTCCCCTGATCTACTCATTCCTCACTCCAAGTCTCCATTATCATGCACCAGGAGGGGAAAAGGGATGGGGCTGAGCAGGCTACAACACTTCTGAGATTTACTTTATATGGCCTGATCCTGCAATCCTTGTGCATCCCATTGCAACCAAGGAGTTTGGAATGTGTAAGGAATAACTGCATAGTTAGCTGAGGAAATATATTAAATTATGTTAGCATGACCAGGGATCCGTTTTGATTGGCCTTGTGTGTGGTAGTGTCAGGGCCAGGGAATGGGTGGCCTGGTCTAGAAGTTAGTGGTGAGCACAGGTTGCAGGACCAGGATCCAGTTACTGGGCATTAGACTGGGCTTGAACACCAGGAGATCAGAATTGAGACACAAATTGGAGGGCAGGGATCAAGAGTCAGTTACCAAGACTCAGGCCAAGCAAGGCTACAAGGAGGTCAGGTTCGGATGACAGAATCAGAAGGCAGGAACCAGGGGGCAGTACCAGGTTCAGGCTGAGTCGGGATATCAGGAGGTCAGGAACAGGAGGCAGGAAGAGGTAAACACCAGACAAGCAGTCCAGGACAGGAGGAAGCTCGTTTATGGACAACTTCCTCTGGCTTAAATAGGGGCTGGAGCCCAATCAGGAGCACTGGAGCTCTCCCAGTCTGAGCACAGGGGTGGGGGTTGTGCCCCAGTTGGGTTTCTTGGACCCTGGTCCCAGCAGCTGCCTGGGTTTGAGACCTGCAGGGCCTGACAGATCTATTGATATAAGATTTTAGTTTATATATTGTACGTCCGGGGTGTATGCACCATTGAGAGAGCTGATGTGATTCATGAGGCCCGATTCTCCTCTCACTTACACAAGCAACTCCACTGACTTCAGTGGAGTGACTCCTGAGAGCAGAATCAGGACCTGTAAGTCTTTACAATGTCTGTTTCAAGCACAGATTTTCCACGTAAACTTGTTAACTACTCAACTGGAAACAGATTCCTCTTTTGCACATGGAAAATGATTTTCAACTTACATCAGTGAGACTGGTTTCAGAATGGTAGCCGTGTTAGTCTGTATCAGCAAAAACAACGAGGAGTCCTTGTGGCACTTT
Source organism: Mauremys reevesii (assembly GCF_016161935.1). NCBI lineage: Eukaryota > Metazoa > Chordata > Testudines > Geoemydidae > Mauremys > Mauremys reevesii. The sequence goes on from NC_052638.1 coordinate 33,721,825, forward strand.
AGAGACTAACAAATTTATTTGGGCATAAGCTTTTGTGGGCTAAAACCCACTTCATCAGATGCATGGAGTGAAAAATACAGTAAGCATGTGTATATATTACAGCACATGAAAAGATGGGAGTTGCCTTACCAAGTGTGGGGCGGGTCAGTGCTAACGAGCCAAATCAATTAAGGTGGAAGTGGCCTATTCTCAACAGTTGACAAGAAGGGTGAATACCAAGGGAGGGAAAATTACTTTTGTAGTGCTAATGAGACCAATGCAATCAAGGTGTCCCATTTCCAACAGTTGACAAGAAAGTGTATCAGCAGAGGGAAAATTACTTTTTGTAGTGACCCATCCACTCCCTGGACACTCAATAACAGACTTAAAAGTGGCAATTCTTCAACAAATAAACTTCAAAAACAGACTCCAATGAGAAACTGCAGAACTGGAATTAATTTGCAAACTGGACACCATCAAATTAGGCCTGAATAAAGACTGGCAGTGGATGGGAATGAACAGAACAAGTAATCATCAAGTAATCCCTTCCCTGTCACTCATTTGCAGTTTTTGGCAAACCGAGGCTAGGGACACCATTCCTGCCCATCCTGGTTAATAGCCATTGATGGACCTATCCTCCATCCATTTATTTTTTGAACGCTGTTATAGTCTTGGCCTTCACAACATACTCTGGCAAAGAGTTCCACAGGTTGACTGTGCATTGTATGAAGAAATACTTCCTTTTGTTTGTTTTAAACCTGTTGCCTATTAATTTCATTTGGTAACCCCTCTGACGTAATCAGCCCTTATCCCAGTCTCTCAGATGGTGAGACAGCTTTCATTAAGAGTGTCATGCGACAATGGTAACCGAAGGTAACCAAAGGCCGAATTTTGTCTACAGAATCTTTATTACTGGTGAGGAAAAATGAGAAGGAAAGAATGAGTCCCTCATCCCAGGATAAGTGTGCAGGCTGGCATTTAGAAAAGACATCTTTGTACAGTATTTGTAAGCTGAGCTCTTTGAGGTGGAAATTACATGGAGCCCCAACAAGCCTTTTTTACAGAGTTAATTTTCAGAGGAACCATATTTTAAAATACAGTGTCGCTTAACACTTGCGACCAAATGTACTAAGGAACTTGACTTCTGTTGCCTCTCTAACCTCTGTTTCCCCTCTAGCCCTTTGTACGTCTTGTCTATTTAGACGGTAAGCTCCTAGGAGCAGGGACTCCTGTCTATCACTATATGTACGTACAGCATCCAGCATAATGGGCCGCCAATTCTGGTTGGAACCAGCTGCCACTGCCATAATACAAAATAATAAATATAATAACTAACAGTCACACATCAAAGATCCTGTGTACTCATAAAAAAACAAAAAGAGACTTGGAGGGAGAGAACAAGATCATGTCTAACTACCCAAAACAACTTGTACATTACAGTCTCACCACAACATTCCCCTTATGAAACACTTACAGGATCAGACAGATGGAGCGAGGATGGGATCAGCAACATCCGCAGAGGTTACAGCCATATACTGTACTTGCAACATATTGAACACATCAGAAGTAGCAGAGATCAAACAAAAATGCTAGAGACTTGTAGTTGACACTCATGTTAATTTAGCAACACAGTTATGGCGAAGGGTCTGTTTTGATGGCTTTATATCTTGGCTGTTTTAATTCCCCTGGGGCTGAAGTTTGGCACACAGGTTTCCAGCCCAGATGGAACTGTTAATTATTGTATAAAATTTGATTTGAATGAGTTCAGCTGTTTTTATGCAGAAAGCATCAGAAAAGAATATTTTAGATGATTTCAGATATACTTTGCTAAGTAAGCGGCTTAGTTTAAAACATTACAATACCTTATGAACTGGGATGCATTTAATCAGGATGGCTGCTTTCCCAGAAACCAGTCTCAGTTTGGTGATGTAAATGGCAATGACTGTTGCTTAAATGGTAAAGAATTAGCAACAAATTTTATTCTAATGAGGACACATTTGGTCAGTGCCAGTGTTGAGTAGGGGTTAAATCCAATCCGAGTAAAAAAAATTGACCCTTATTCTATCCTCAGTTGCATCCATCTATCCCCAATAACATCAATGGTTTACGCTAATCTAAATGAGGGCAAAATGGACTCCAGCATCCATTGTGCACATGCACTTCTGGGTAGGATTGGCAGAGATATACTTTTATGGGGTATCATCCTTCAGCTAAATTGTTCCCATTGCGAGTTAGAGAAGTAGAAGAGAATTAGAGGATTTAAATGTCCATACCAATGATTTGTAAACTGAGCTATTTGAGGGGGAAATTGCTAAGGGACAATAAACTTGGAGCCCCACCGAGCCTTCTTACAGAGTCAATAGACAAACACCTGTCAGGAATGGTCTAGTTATTACTTAGTTCTACCCTGAGCACAGGGAACTGGACTAGATGACCTACTGAGGTCCCTTCCAGTCCTACACTTCTGTGATTTTATTATTCTATTCTAAGGATTATTTGCAATTATCAGTGTTGAGTGTTCCCTCTCAGATGGATCAAACTTCCAATACTACTGAAAACATCCATTCTGTTTATACCCCCAATGCACAAACAACGAGCGGATAGAGTAGCAACGGGGCCAGCAGCATCTTCAATGGGAGTCCTAAGGAATACTAACAAACACCTGTTGGAAAAAAGGAAAGGAGTGCCAAGTGTAAGTGTGCAGACGCACCCGGCGGCACCTCCTGCTGCTTATCCGCGGGAATTAGCTTCCAGCGTCCAGAGCGCCCTCTGCTGGCCAGTGATCCACCTTACCGCTGGCCCCCGTGTCCCTCCCAGGACCCCCATGCCCCTTTTACTGGGTGCTGCCCCCTGGCAGTACCCCCACAGTTCTGGGTCTTCCCCTCCCAGGGGAACCCACACCCACTATCCCCACTTTGCCTCAGTCTTGGCTACTCAGGCCGCTTGGCCTCAGTCTCCATCTAGCCCCCATTCACTGGGGCAGACTGCAGTATAAGCCATTCATCACAGGGAAAGGGGTTCAGACCTGCTGCCTCTGCCTCCCCATGGGCTGCCCCATTGCAACCCTGCACCTATTCGGCCTATAGTTAGGCCTGCAGCCTGGGACTTTCCAGGCCTCTTATAGGGGACAGCTGGGCCTGATTCGGGCATGGCCACAGCTGAGCCTACTTTCCCCAATCAGCCCAGGCTTCTTGCTCCAGAGACAGCCCAGCCCCGCAGGGCAGGAGCGGGTAACCACCCCGCTACACAAGGCATGCACATTGTATGTTACTCAGAGCAGTGAAAGGTGCAGCAGAAAATAAAAGCCTCCAAATATTACACTATAAAAGGCGAAGTTTGCTAGCCAAAAGATAAAGAAATCCCATTTCCAACTTTGGTTGACAAAACATGTATGTACAGAATACCACAGGAGAGGGCGGTGCTAGCTTTGTGGAGAAAACCAAGAAAGAGCAGCACATAACAAAGTAACATACAGCAGGTACTGGCAAAGGCTCAGCCAACTTTCAAGTAAGAAAACATGTCACACCATAAACACAGGAGCTGGAAAACTCACATCCCAACAGAAAATTGAAAAACTGAATAAGGAAAGAAAAAATATTTATATTCAGCAAAAGAAATTACATCATCAGGATATCTGTATTTGGCACTGCTGCGACCACTGCTGCTATATTGCGTTTAGATCCAGAGTCCACAATTAAAGAAGGATATTGATAAATTGGAGAGGGTTCAGAAAAGAGCTATGAGAATGATTAAAGGAGGATTGGAAAACGTGCCTCATAGTGATAGACTCATGGAGTTCAATCTATCTGAGGGAATTATAGGCCAGTCAGCTTGATTTCAGAACCTAGAAAGATAATGGAGCAAATAATCAATCAATCTGTAAGCACCTAGAAGAAAATAACACCATAAGTAACAGGCAACATGGATTTTTCAAGAAAAATCATGTCAAACCAACCTAGTATCCTTCTTTGATAGCATAACAAGACTTTTGAATGGAGGGAAGCAGCAGATGAGATATATCATGACTTTAGTAAGGCTTCTGATATTGTCTCACATGGCCTTCTCATACACAAACTAGAGAAATAGAGCCTAGACAAACAGCTGGTTGGAAAAGTGTACTTAGAATAATTTGTTTTTAGGTAATTTGTTCACAGAAAAAGGGCTAAAAAGAACCTGGAAATTCCCCTCATTTTTGCAATACAGAGATGCAGGCCAGGTTCTAGGATGCCTGGCATGACATCACTATTTGGTTCTCCAAATATCTTGCCATGGACAGGGAAATGAGGACCTGAGACATCTAATATAAAAATCAAGTAGGGAAAAAAACTTTTTTTTAAAGGAAGACAGACTTTCTACATTGTTAAGAATTAGCAAAGGGAGAAACCAAGTCTCTTTTACCATATGGTTCACCTTTAAAAATACTATAGTGTTCTGGTAATAATCCCTAAAACTACAGATGACAACTGCTTGGATACTAAAATGTTTGATATTGTGACTATATATTATTGAAATTAAGAGGTTTACTAGAACTACCATTAATAATAAATAATACTTAGCTCTTACTAAACATATGTGTTTGTGTATGAGATATACAGTAGATATATTTAGTGTGCAATATGTACATATAGGAGGAAATGAAAATATCTTTAAATGCACCCATTAATATTGTTAACAATTAATATTTCATAAGCGGGACTTTGTGATTAATGTTAACATTTTCCAATTTCCTGGTCTCCTCCTAGAATCTGTTTTACAGGATATTGCCTGCGCTTATGAAATAAGAATTGGTTTATTAATATTAAATTGGAGCTGTGCCAGGACTGAAATATGCACTTTTACCCATTGGGTAATAGACAACTATCTGCCTTCCATAAGTAGTAGGATTCACCAGCAGTGCACAGTGTCTGATCTGAACCTATCCAGAGGCATCAAAGCGGTAAAATCAGTGATGTTATAATACTTATTTCAAGGAGGTCTTGCAATTCTGACTGAATTAAATAATGGACCCAATCCTGAATTCAATAGGAACAAGCCCAGTGTTTTTAGAGTGTTTTGAAAACCTTGGATTAAAATTGCTGTTATGGTAATTAAATATTATTAATATTCTTTATGAAAGTTTATATGTGCCTGATAAAGGGGAATTAGATCTGTTTGGTTCTATTCTCCCGTAAATCAGGAAATGAGGAAGGGTATTTACAAAGATGCACCTTTTTTTATTACCTGCCAAAATGTTGCGTACCTTTCTCTTCACTTTAACCCTGAAGGTATTGGAGGTACATCTTTGATTACATTTGCTGTTGCACTAAATATAAAACATGGAAAACAAACTGCCATGCACATTACATAATATGTAAGGGAAGCAGTGGATGGAACATGGTGACTGAGGAAATAATGTTGAGCAAAACCAAGATGCAGAATTAGATTGCTTCAGCTGCTGCCCTTGTTTCGTGGCAGCTACCATTGCTCAGCAATCTCCAGGATCTACAACATGGTAAAATGGGCTCTCTGAATCCAAAGGAAAAAGAAGGTACCTGGCTTGTATCACAAGGGAAGATTCTTTCTTGGTCATGCCATCAAAAAGTAGAACGTTTAACCTCTTGGAGATAATAGTCATGTGGTACCAATATATCCTTTCTTTAGCCAGGCCAACCCTGCACTCCTTGCGTAACCAAAACTCCAAGGGAATAGATTTTGCTGGCAGCTTAGAAAAAACCATCATTCTAATGTTAAAGATTAGAAATTGACTAGCTTCAGAGTATTAGCCGAACTTATAGGACCATATACTCAGCTGGTGAAAACGGGTGCCGTCTTTGACTTCATTAGACCTCTGCCCTTCTGCAGCAGCTGAGGATCTGGCCCATTTTTAACTCCCAGATATGATCACAGGCTAATGTTGCTCCTTTTTCAGTAACATGACTCCAGCCCTTTAGAGTATTTAAGAATCAAATATTTTATAAAACATTCTGGATAATTAACATTTGCAAAGCCAGATTACTCAATACCTTCATAATGGTCTCTTAATTAACATATTGGTATCAACAGCATGATGGCTGATAAAACGCATCTGAAAAGGCTCCATAAAAGGTGTTGCTGGCATGATTATAAGGGCACACAGAACATGTAAACACTGGGAGAAAAATTCCCATGAAGACACAGGTGCTTTTAAAAAAATCCCACTATGAATTAATAGGGTACTTTAAACCTCAGAGGATTCCTTTATTGCAACCAAGTGTGTTCCCATTAGTCCACAGGTCTCCTTCCTATAAGCAGCTGAAAATATGGGTGAAAGACATATGAGAGAGCTATGGTGCAGAAAACTAATGCATTAGCCTTTCAGCAGTAAATATCTGGGTTTAAATTTGGTATAGGACAGAAGTGGAAAGCAGTTTGCTTGCTTCAGTCTTTTATTACATGCATTTATAAAATATCTATCCTAGTCCTTGGGTGCACTTTATATAGATTTGATTTAAGAGCAAACAGTGTTTTCCTGGAAATAGGGAATGTACTCTCTCTGACCCAACACATCACCAAATTAACTCACCTTACATATCAGTGACTAGCTCCTAGAGGATGCTGTGTACCACAGACTTCACCGCAGTTTGGCATGGTTGGGTGTCTCTGGGCAGTGTTGCCAACTCTTGTGATTTTATCTAGGAATATCGAGGAATATTTGGTGTTTTCCGTAGAGCCCCCACTCCTGAAGTCAAGTGCTTATGTTAAAATCTTGACTTACATTTTTTTTTTTAAGAAAACAAGTTTCTATCTTTCATAATTGTGGAGAACAGCTTAAAACATGACCCAAACTATCCAAAAGGCTGGGAAAACAGAACGCAAATAAAAAGATCCCCAAATGTATGACTTTGTTAAAAAAAAAAGTCATGATTTTTAAGCCAATCTCATTATTCTAGGGGGGGGCTGATTCGTGGTTTTTGAATGCATGGGGTTGGCAAATCTGGCAGAGGCTAAGGTCAGCACTTTGGCTGGTAAGGGTTAAAGCGTGTTGGCAGAGCTGACAACGGGTATGGCTGTATTTCAGTCACAGGGTGTAATTGTAGCTTGAGCAGGCATACCCAAGCTAGCCTTTTACCTTATTAGCTCAGGTCCCAGAACACTCAGCCTCAGCAGTGCGAGCTTCAGCAAGGGCTGTAACTCTCAAGGAATTACCTGGGGTTACAGGTAGGTTTGTATAGCCTGTGCTGTAGCTCGCTGTCAGCTCCAGCTGCAATCTAGACATACCCAGGAGGGGGGTGTTCACAATGCTAGTCTTCACCTTCCATCAGTTGGATTCTGCTGCCAGCCCTTCACTTGAAACAGCAATCTTCTGTTTCAAAGAACATGCAGGATGGTGCGTATGATGCTGGTAAAAGCAGGTTTTGCCTTTCCTTCTCAAGGTAGCTAGGGCATCTCCTATATACTTTAGAACTTCCTTGATGTTTAAAGATGTAGAGGCATCTAAATGCATATGGTCTCTTCCCTTGGTAATTCATACCTACAATTGCATCCCTTTTAAACTGTATGTCTGTTTGCTTGGACCTGCTGGTACTGACTTGGGATTGTGCTCCCGCTTACCTACCAGATTTGCAGCTGCACCCTGGAATGCTATGGTTTGGTCTCTCTGGTTTAAGTGCCCCTGAGGCTTAATGTGTTGAGGAAGCAGCATTTTGGGTCACTCGTTTTACATCACACTTGGTTTACGCACACATAAAGTACTACTGTCACTACTAAAGGGAACTCTTACACTAGCACGACACAAAGTCATACTATGCTGGTTGTTACAGGGCTGTCGTCTTGCGTAGTGTGCATTCTAGATTTCTCTCTCTTCGGTGTAGTTTGTTTTGTGCAATTCTGTGGGGATGGGAGGGATTTTTGCTTCACTCTGGTATCTTCTTGCTCTATGTATTTGTTATCGTCTTCAATTCAAATTCTTTGCTATGTTCTTACAGTAGAAATCCATCCTAGATTCATAGATTCCAAGGCTGACAGGGACCATTGTGATCATCTAGTCTAACCTCCTGTATAACACAGGCCACAAAACTTTCCCAAAATAATTCCTAGGGTGTATCTTTTAGAAAAACATCCAATATTGATTTCAAAATTGCCAGTGATGAAGAATCCACCACGACCCTTGGTAAGTTGTTCCTATGGTTTAATGCTGCATTTCCAGTCTGAATTTGTCTTGCTTCAACTTCCAGGCATTGGACTGTGTTATACCTTTCTCTGCTAGATGAAGAGCCCATTATCAATTATTTGTCCCCCTTATAGACTGTAATCAAGTCACCCGTTAACCTTCTCTTTGTTAATGAGCTCTCTAAACCTTAGAAATCTTAGAAATGTAGGATTGGAAGGGACCCCCATAGGTCATCTAGTCCAGTCCCTTGCACTGAGGAAGGACTAAGTATTATCTTGACTATCTCTGACAAGTGCTGGTCTAACCTATTCTTAAAAACCTCCATGGATGGTGATTCCACAACCTTCATAGGTAATTTGTATGAAAAAGGGACCCCACTGGGGAAGAGCTAGGAGGGCAGGGACAAAAGGGAGACACAGATTAGAGGAATGGAGTAAAGAGAGGGGGGTGTTTGCAGAGGGGATGTCAGAAGACAAGGGGTCTGAATGTGTCCCTATTGAATATTAAAAATATTCAGGCAATTGTGAATTGGATTCAAGGTAGATAAGAAGCTTTGCATAATTTCAGAAAGGTAGACTGATTTTGCTGATGTAAACACAATCATTCTTCCAAGCTTGAGAAATTTCAGCCAAATAGGAAAAAAAAATTCTTAGCATATGAGAAGAGCGAGTTATAAGGCTAGCTAGTCTCAGCATAACCATAACTATACTATTTGCTACCCAGAAGACTTTATACTATAGGACACATTGTACCCTGAAAAAGTTTCTTCTAAAAGAAACAACTTCGTTCATCCAGACTGCAGTATGAAGCATCAAGGTTTTGCTTTTTTTCCACCTCCATCAGGCTATTTTCAATGATGCTTTGAAAATCCAGAGGGGTTATGACATGAGCTACCATTAAAGTAGTACTTAAGCAGAAGACACTTGAGAATGCCAACAGCATGAATTAAACCCTTTGATTATCTCTGAACCCTATTTCCAACACTCAAGGTGCTGCTTTGTTTATTGAGCAGTGTCTCTTCCATCACTGTGCATGTTCAAGAATGGTAAGATTGGGGGTGTTTTAATGGCAGCTAGTGTAACAGTCGGTGTGAAAGTTCACAATGCTAGCTTGTAAAACAAGGGGCAAACATTTGTAACAGGGTGCATGCTAGAATAGCTTTGAACTTCAAGTCTACTGCACAGCCCCTGAGATCACTATGAACAATCCCAGTGGATACCTGCACTTGCAAGACCACATTTTCCCCAGGCTTCAAACCATCCTCTGATTTTTGTCACTTATAAAAAGGTGCACACAAATGTTTGCACCTGCAGAATTGCATGTACATCTGCATAACGGTGTCTGTGAACCAGCTGGTAGGAGTGCTCAATTCCCCAGTTCATACGCAACAAGAGGAATGCCCATGAAGAAAATGAGTTAATGAGTAATTTTGCAGGCACAAAAGATTGTACATCTTGCACATTTTTGCAAGTGTACAGATGAAGGCCACAGCTGGAAGTCTGCCCCAGAAATGGGGAATGTGAACAATCAACTATAAGAGGACAGCTGAGGTTAACATGCCCTAAGTAAAAACACTGAACTCCATAAGCAGATATATATTGGACCTGGTCACTTCTAACATGTCCTTTACACACTCTCTTTTGCATGCCAAATTTTTGCCAATGTGGGACACTTGTCAGTGATTAACAATGGCTCATACTCCCCCCTCCCACATACACACAAGTGAACTCAGTTGAATTATTGTCCAGTAAAGACATCTGTCCACTTAGTATTTCCTCTCTGTGGATCCAATGCAAATATCATAGTTCGTATCTATTAACAGTATAATATAAATTGTTTTAGTGTAACTAAAGGTTCATATATAAAAAATTATCTATACAAACAGCATATTGTCATCAAATATTGTCTCTAAACAAACTGTCCCATTTCTTTGAGTACGTGGAAAAATATATAATCCCTGAGAAGCTGAGGCTTACAATTTATTTCCACCTGCTCACATCACTGCTTTAGAAATTCCAAACCAGCAGCGATCAGCTCCACTGTCATGTGTAAAAGCTTCCTCAGGTCTGCTTGTCATTTAAATGCACATTATTACAAACACCAGTGTCACTGCATTGGACACCTCTCTCCGGGGGAGCATCAGGAGGCGAAGAGAGTCATGTTAGAGATTTAACTAAACAACAGCTCAGGCTTTAAAGTTGTGTCTACATTATGGAGGCTATACCTGCATAGCTATGGCAGCAGAAACCTGTGGTACAGACGCAGCCTACACCTACAGAAGGGATTTTTCCATCAAGTAAGATCTCCATCTCTCCGAAGTTAGTTACAGCTGCATCTACACTTGGGGTTAGGTCAGCATAGCTACATTGGTCAGGGATGTGATTTTTTTCACAGCCGTGACAATGTAGCTATGTTGACCTAACTTTTTATTAAGGTAAAGTTACAATAAAACTTTGACATATTACATTGTACAGACCAAGACTAAGTAACCTCCTGGCTACAGCTGGCAAGATCAAAATGTTGTGTATGCATGTACACGGGGTTAACATTTTCCATCTTGAATCACAGTCACATGCTTTCTACAACATGAAACTGACAGTCTCATAGTCATGCAATACATCACCATATGAGGAGAGATTTGGGATAGCAAGTTACTGAATACAGACAACTCCTGAAAAGCCCTACGCTCCTTCTAGGTTCCTGTGAGGCACTGAGAGCCCTCAGTCACGACTGGGAGCTGAGGGTGCCTAGCGTCTTGCAGGATCAGGTACTAACTTTAAATTAATCTCCCTTTCCCCAATTCCCCTCTCTAGAGAGGTACCTAATTAATGTTTGGCTGCCATTGTAAACAGGCCCAAGTGACAGAAGTTCAGAAGTGGACAGTTTATATTTTATTCCTCCCTATCTTTATCTTACCTCTACAGAATTTATTAAGCCCAATATAATTTGCCAGACTAAACAAGCTTTAGGCCCCCGACTAAATATGCCTTTGGGACGCCTGGCAAATGAACACTCTGCATTAGTACAACCACAGCTATGCTCTGGTAAACATTAAAGATTTAATATTTTATTAAACCTTAATTAAACTATCAGGATTTGGTTTGTGTCTCTTTCCCCATCTTTCCTAATTACCTAGTACTTCTGTGTAAACAGACACTCTTCTATCTGACTTCAGCCTGCCTTACCGAGTGATGCTGTACACCTCACAGCTGGTTTCATGATAATGCAGTATGATGTCACAAATGATGGATGGTGACATCGCTGAACAAATCCAGGAAGGTGGAGTTAGCTGGTGAGAAGAAAGATGCAGAAATAGAGCCCAGGAGGTGAATGGAGGTATTAAAAAACCCTGTTTTCTTTGCATGTGGCTGAGGGTGTCCCTGAAGCGCTACACCTAAGCCCATATATAACAAGCTATATCAGTGCACTGACATCCTAGTTCTCAGAAAGGGTAGAAATGTGGACTTCTTGCACAAAAAATAAGAGGTCTCTACTGCTTGAGCTAAAAAGAGAACTCCTTCAGCTCTGAGTAAATAGCTGGCTGTTCTAATAACAAGGCCAGGCACCAGAATGAGATATGATCTCACGTATTAAGCCAGTGTATTACACACATACTGTCACACAAAAAATAATATGGGCTATATTAAGTTACACTGCTTGCTCTCACAAAAAGCACCCAGGCTGGGAGTTTACATTATACTTCTGGTCAATAAAGCTTTAAAGGGCTAACTAAGCATCCCTTACAAAAACTGCAGTATTTTATGGTAAATGCCCAATAAACCAGAGTAATGGTCATTTGTAACCTGCATTGTTTTGGACCATTATTATATTTATATAAGGGATCTTGCTCTCCACAAACATTTGAGTCAGCAACACAAATAGCACAGAAGCAACTTCAAAGCCAGCAATAAGAACTTCAGCTTTCCAAGGACAGGTAAATAAATGTGGATTCGCAGGGAACAAATTAGGGATCCACCTACTGCAAGAAGGGCGCTGAAGTTGAACATTTTGTTGTATTGGCAGCAACCTCCCCCTTCCTTCTGATATATACTTATATGGTTTTTCAGGATAACAGCTTTTTATTGTCACTTAATGTGGGTGAAAGCTAAAGAAAGGCTCTTTCTGCCTCAGAAAAAAGGCTGGGCATAGGCAAAAGCTTGTTTCTCCCCCTCCCCCATTTTTTAAGGCATTGAAAGCCTAACAACTGCTTTTTAATAAGTTCAGACTATAAATGCTCTAACGGTCATTGATCCTATCAACACACATCAAGCACCTGGAATAAGTGTTTTTGCCACTGCTGAAAGGAGGAGGGAGGAGCACAATATACAATGGAAAGAGAGAATGTGTAAGTGCGTGTGCTAAACAGAAGCCCAGGATGCATTTTTCTCTCTCTTTTACACACATGCACACACAGAATTATAGCATGTTTTTACTTTCACTTTTGCACTGACATACCCTAGATTCTAGAACTTTCTGTATTCTGATCACTAGACTACTGCTGCAGTCCCAGATTGAAACCCAAAGCCCCATTGCTACAGTCACTGCATTCTATCTAGTAAAATGCTCTAATATAATATCTGGAATAGAAACATTGACAAGTATCTGGATTGCAGTTGTGGCATTTACGTAACAATATTCAGATTCAATTCAACAGACTCATTTGTTCCATTTTTCTTTCCACATCAGAAAATGGGGGGGGGGGGGTAACTGAAAAGATCACTCCTTTGAGAATCACTACAATAATTTATCAAGATAACATGTTTTAATACAAGGAAAGGCAAATGCACAGCTCATTTCCAAATGGATAAATGAAATAAATCCTTCTAAACCAATTTCTTGTTGTTTACTGATTTGGGGAAACTATGCTACATTTTACCAGTCTGTATCATCTACTATAAACAGTACTAATCTACCCAAACATATTGAGAGTCAATATCCATTTCCAGTTATGAATGAACACAGCAGGAAGCTGATAAAACATCAATGATTCAAACTGGGTTTCAGTTTTAAAATGGGATACATGATCCGGGCTATATCTTCGGTGATTTTCATAAGGAGTGCAATGTGTGAAGATCAAATTTTATGCCAGGATTTGCTATTACTCCTTTTACATGCTGTTCAAATAGAATTTTTCTGTTAATAAAGATAACAATAAAAAAAATTTAGGCCATTTGTTGGTTCCCTAATTTCTTCTAAAATTATTCTTTGAGACTGAGAAAAATCCTCATTGCTTCAAATATGGTAAACCACATTTGGGGCCAGATCCTCAGCTGGTATAAAGTCACCTTTTCTCCAGTGAAGTCCATGGAGCTACACCAATTTACACCTGCTGAGAATCTGGCCTACTATCTACTTGTATTAAAGCACCTTTTCTTTTTGTCCGGGGGGTGATTCAACAACTAATTCTAGCACATTTTCATTTCACAGATTTCTCTTGTGTGTGCAGAAGATACTGAACCTTGACAAAACAGAACAGCCAGAAGAAATCGTGTAGCTAATTTCACAACATGTAACAGATTTCTATCAGATTTTTATAACTATTCTACTCTCTGATCATAAAATATCAACGTGCTTTCAGAAATGCTAGCAAGAAATCCTCCAACACCAAGCAGTGTGATCGATACAGCTTTAGTAGACGATATTTTCCTCTCTTTCTTTTCTTTCTTTTTCTTTTTTTTTTTTTGGATGCATTGGTTTCTTCTGTACTAGAAAATCGTTTATCCAAGAGAAAGTATTACTCTCCAAGCTCTGGGCTATTGGCATTTTACAGTAGCTTTTCTGGAAGAAGATGATCTAAGAAAATGTTAATCTTTCACCTGGTTTATATTGGTCTTCAGTTGCAAAGCTTGGATTAACACTGAGCACTGCCGAAATGCTTTTTATGTGCTGTGTGTACTAAACTCTAGTAATGACACTTTACAAATCGTAGGCACTTTCATTTAAGATTGTGACACTGAATGGGGGGTGGGTATAATAGGTGAGGGAAGGCTCTGCCTCCCCTGGCTGCTGCTGCTGCCGCGAGACACTGGGCAAGGGCTGCTCCGGCCCCGGGCAGGACAGCATGCCTGGGGCTGCTCTGGCCCGGGGCTCCTCCGGCAGTGGGAGGGGAAACAGGGAGCTCAGAGCTCTGGCATTGGGGGCAGGGCCTCGTGCAAAAGGGGCAGGGCCACGGGGCTAGCCTCCTCAAAGGGGGTGAGGGGTCCACCCTCCACCCATGTGTCACTGGTTTGTTTCCTAACACGAACAAGAATTCAAAGTTTAAAAAGTATATAATATGCTTCTACAGTTGATGCCAGAATAATGAAACAAACATCTCTTTAAAAAGCTTGGACCAAATCTCAGCAAACGGAGCAAGCGTCTTTGCCTGGTAGTGTGAAAAAGTCATGGTGCTCACCAGGGCATCCATAAAGATGGCAAACAACCACTACTGCAGAGTGTAAGGGAGTAGCAGAGACGGTAAAATTTTGCCTGAGTGGATCCGTGCTGTGGACAGATTCGCTAGCGACAGCCCTGGCCAATCCACAATCTCTCCAACCCCTGCCATGAGCTGCAGGCACCTCTTGCAGAAATCTTCAGTGTGCAAGTAGCTGTAGAGTTCCTCTCTGCAGTGGTTCTACTCCTCGCACAGCTGACACACACTTTGTACACTGCTTTTGCAATTTACGGACCCCCACAGGAGTGGCCTAGGGGCTAGCCTATTTTGAATTTCAAACATCAAAAATAATTAATTGGGATCTAATTGGTAGCAGCTGATCCTCACAGATGGTACCACAGGGGCAGAGAGAGTAGATGGGGCAACCTTCACAAAGGTTCAGTTCAATAAGAAAATAAAAGTTCCAAAGGTTATTCCAACCGGTAGAACTTTGGAAATAACCAGGAATTTCCCGTCAAACTGATTTTCTCATGAAAATGCAGTTTCTGAAAAATCAAAAACTTCGGTGAGAAAATCTTGACTTTACCTAAAAAAAAAAAAATCAGTTTTCCATTGGGAAAATCAAAATTAAATATTTTCGTTTTGGCTCGGTTTGACCCTGATCTGAATATTTCATTTTGATGAACTGACCTGAAATGTTTTCTTTTCAATCAGATCAATCAAACATTAAATGGCAGTTCCTTGTTAGGCACATTGTCTTATGCGAGATGTAGTTCGAGCCCCCATTCCCTCCTATTGGCGAACTTCCTGGAATACTACACCTCCCGTAAGGTAATACTGATTTCCTTCTGACCAACCTCTGCATGGTGCATCATGGGAGTCACAATTCTGGGTGCAGCAGGGAGCCTGGTTGTTAGGGCAAAACAGGGGCATCCATCTTCTGAATTACAACTCCCATAAGGGAATGCACCACAATGGGAGAATGCAATTTAAAGTTTAACTTCGTTGAAATGCTTCATTTCAGGTTATAGCAACAAATCAAAATGAAACATTTATATTTTGGGAATGTTGGGGGAAAACTGCTTGAAAGCGCTGGAACAAAATGTTTTGACATTTCTGAGCCCTCATTTTTTCAGAATTTCCATTCCATGAAAGAAATCGAAATTTAAAATTTTCCTCCCAATTTGAGCCAAAAACAAATGTTGAAATATCTGAATTTTCCACAGGAATTCCAAATTGCACTCAGCTCTACAGAGCTTCTTGCTTCTCCTAGATTGCAAGCTCTTTGGGGCAACAACTGTTGTTTATTATATTTGTGTACAGGCCCAACTTAGTTAAGGCCTTTAGCTGCTACTATATTATAAATAAATAGTAATATTAAATAATATCTGCAAAAAAATTGCTGGAAAACTTGTGATAATGGGCTTTCTGCTCTTAGAACCCTTTCTCTCATGGTATATTGGTATAAGCAGGTTCTGATCTTGGCCACAAAATGGACATGAATGGACACTTAACTAAACATTTCAGAACTTCAACAAGAATCGATTCTAAAACAGGGCAAAGGTTCAGGTTTGTGGGATTTTATTTTCTCTAAAATGGCTTTCTGATTCAGAAACCCAACCTAATAGTTTTTAGCCAGATAGCACCAGACACCAGACTGATGTTCCTCTGATCTCTAGAGTCTGAGAGACTGTTCCCAACAAGTTTAAATGAAGAACTTGGTAAAAGAGATGTCCCAAAGGACTTTAAATGTGCATGCTCAAAGCCTTATGTATTGGCTGGTGAAGACTAATTACAGCTGGAGATACTTTTTCTTTTCCCTTCCCACTTTGTAGGGATGTGATTTTAGCTGATACAAAATTTTGTACAAGGAAATATTAGTTTAGTCAAAATATGCAAAAAGCAGGTAATGCACAGAGCATACTGAGCTACCTCAGATAGTTGCATTAAACTAACACTTCCCATATGGAATAGTAAGTATACTAGTCCCAACCCTTCTCTTATTAGCTTAATGAGGCTAATGAGGCTAGTACAACCCAAGCTTCTGTCCAGGGAATAAAAAGTGGTAAGTTAAGAAAAGGAAAATTTTAGATTTAGATAATTAGATATTTAGATACTAGTTGACAGAGACTTTCCATCTACCCCAGGTCAACCTCTCCTTCAAGGACAATCAGGGATGACCTGGGGTAGATGGAAAGTCTCTGTCAAATAGACCAATGCATAGGATTGGATTCAGTTTGTTTTATTTTACATTCTCCAAACCCAAAACACCAGACCAAATAATTATAGCAGCAGTGACCCTTGCTATTCGTTTTAGAATCCTCCAGGGCAAGCTGTTTAATTCTTGCTTCCAAAGCTAAAAGCTATTTTTCCTTCCTCAGAAGCAGCTTAGAAAATGGTAGGGTGTTATCAAGAAATATTTGCACTAAAGAATAAAAATAAAGACTTTATTATAGGCAGGTGCTGGGATCTCTTTTTTTTCCCCCTGGCGTCTTTTCTTTTTTCATAAGGAAGACAAATCACTAAAGTTTAGATATAAAAAAAAACAGAAGCATCAATTTTGGGACAATATATATTGCAGCAGACAGTACATCAGTCAGTTTGCTTTACTGAACCTAGGAAATGATGTTTTAAGTTTTAGTATTGCTTCTGTCAACATAGAAAAGATATTTTTCTCAGCTCTGGAGTACAACAGATAATACTGTCATGTTCAAAATTACACTTATTGCCTGTGCTGTGCTAATGATAACCACAATTTGTTTAATACTCTGCTCGTGTTCTATTTTTTTTAAAACACATCATGAGTAAAGAACAGTAAAACCTGTGCAAATTTTGGGGAAGCTAGTTCAAAAGCTTGCTATAATGGAATCCTAAAAGCTGATTATGTCCTAGCTATTGCAACTGCACTTCTGTGATACAATGGCAACAAGCTCAGACCAAAACCTTCAGAGCTCTTCAATTTCCTCCTGTCCGCTGCTTGGATAACAATCACAGCTGAGTGGAAGTCACCCTTTGTTCCTAGTATTAATAGAAGGTTTAATGCATTCTGGGAAAGTTTTGAGATGAGGAATTTAACCCATTCCAGCAAAGACTCCCTCATGCAGAGGAAACCCAGCACACACTTTTCTCACAAGATGTCAAGCCAGAAAGTATGGCCTTTGTAACAAGGGGAGGCAGCGTCAGTATCAGGTTTGACACACTTAGGACAGATGTGAATCCCAGCAAGGTCCTTCATCAAGCTGAGGTAGATACATGAGGGCAGATACTCAGCTGGTGCAAACTGCTATAGCTTCCTTTTGGAGCTCTGACAATTCACCAGCTGAGGGACTGACCCCTGGAGTTCCATCATACAGTGCCATAGGAGCTGGAGCACCTATGGAAAAAAAATAGTGGGTGCTTAGCACCCATTGGCAGCCAGCTCCTCCCCCTCCCTCCCAGCACCTCCCATCTGCCATGGATCAGCTGTTCCGCGGTGCACAGGAGGTGCTGGGGGGAAGGAGGAAGAGTGGGGATGGGGCACACTCAGGGGAGGGGACGGAACTGGGTGGGAAGAGGCAGGGTGGGGATGGAGGTTTGGGGAAGGGGTGGAGAGGGGGTGGGGCCTGGGCCAGAGCCGGGGTTAAGCATGACCAAAGCAAGGAGGAAGTTGGCGCCCGTTCACAGTACGCTGTGTGTACATGCATGCAGTAGGGGCAGGATGGGCCTTCAGCTAAGACCCTAAAACCCGAACTCCTGACAGTTCTAGATGGACTTTGAGCCTCTCCACCACTCCACAGTTTTGCTCTGTGCTTCCTGGATGCCATCTCCCACCCCAGAGATAGCTTTATCCCCCATGTGACAACACTCCTGCATGCTGAGACCTGGTTGGATGATAAAAATACCACATGCATGCAAAAGACTACCACTGAGCCCCCCAAAATACACCCTTTGGACCAACTAAAACAATTTAATGTGCTCTTTTCACAACATGAAATATGTTTGGTGAGATGGGACGCATCCAGGGAGGCAAAAGGAGAGCAGAAACTCTCCTTGAGGGTTTGTCTACTCAAGATTACTGATTGTCAATTAACTTAAATTAGGTAACACATTTATACGTTAGTCTGGACACATCACAAACCTTAGGGTTTGGCTACACTTGCAAGTTAGAGCACATTAAAGCAGCCCCGGGCGCCCTAGCTCACTACCCGTCCATACTGGCAAGACACATAGAGAGCTCTGACTCCAGGGCTAGAGCGCTCCTGGTACTCCAACTCGGCGAGAAGATTAACACTTAGTGTGCCTTGGCTCAAACGCCCGAGTGTCAGTGTGAACAAGGTGTTGCATTACTGCGCTCTGATCAGCCTCCGGAAACATCCCATAATCCCCTTAAGACAAGTGGCCACTCTTGTCATTGTTTTGTAATCACTGCAGGAATGCGGATATGCCCTTTGAAAGCTCTGTTTCTGACAGCCGGCATGCTTATCTGCTCCGAGACAAAGCAACCATTACTGTGGAATGTGTGTGAGAGAGAGAGAGGCAGAGGGAGGAGAAGGGGTCTGCTGCTGTCTGAACTTACAAAATAGCATGCTGACATGCTCTCAGCCCCCCCAAAACCCACTCTCTCTCCCCCCACATACACATAACACACTCCACCCCACCTCCATTTGAAAAGCACGTTGCAGCCACTTGCATGTTGGGATAGCTACCACAATGCACTGCTCTCTGTGGCCGTTGCAAGAGCTGCTAATGTGGCTACGCCAGTGCGCTTGCAGCTGCCAGTGTGGACAGATTGCAGCGCTTTCCCTAGTGCGCTCTACGAAGGTGGGTTTAACTCAAAGCGCTCTACATCTGCAAGTGTAGCCATGCCCTTAGTGTACAGAACAAGGTACCAATGTGTTAACAAGCTCCAGTTAAATGGCAACCAATAAACTAGTGTTTAAAACACTCTATTGCAGATGTAACCTCAGACACTATGCATACTGTTCCTGCCCTGTTTAGAATCTTACAATAAGTTACCATCGTTTCATCTGCTTCCTTTCTCCCACCTTTTGTACAGCCTATTTAGATCATAAACTCTTCAGGGCAGAGATTGCCTCTAACTGTGTTGCAAGTACAATGCCTTGTGTAATAGGGCTCTGGTCTCAATTGCAGCTTCTAAGCCCTACTGTTATACAAGTAATTTATAATAATGTTCTTCACAAGTTTACTGCTTGTTTGCTCAAGAAGGAATTTTCTGACTGACTAGAACCACTGCAAAAATGTTTTCCTCCTCTCTGCTGTATCCTTTCATTATACAAAAAAACATTTGTGACTCCTTCACTAGCTTCTTCCCACCTTCCTCCATCAAGTTCAACCTCTTCAACTCTACCCATGTAGACATCTCTGCCCTTTTTCTCTTGCTGATCCTTTCAGGCCCTTTGCTCCTCTTTAACTACCCCTCCTCTACTCTCAGCATGGATCATCCTCTCCTTTTCCTACACACCTCGACAACCACCTCTCTTTCCTCTTTCAAACACTTCTGTATAGCTTTTCCATGGTCACTTTATCCACAAGTTTGAATGGGCATCCACTGTATTTTAGGCTTCTGTAATTTTGACTGTTTAGAACCCAGCTACGTGGGACAATGCCCTCTGTGTTCATATAACACCGAGCACACTGTCTGTGATCAATACATAACTGCCATGAACGGAAACAAGCAGGAAAATCTAATTTAGATCTGGCTGTGAAAACATGTCAGTTCAGTGGCTCAAGTCAATACAAGCTGACCTCCATGGCTTTGGATCCTGCTGGCAATGATAGCTGGACTGCAGTTCTATAAAATAAACCTGTCCCCATACCCACAGTGGGGACATCCCTTTCTGGCCTCTGGCTGCCAAAGGAAACTACAGACAATGGGTCAGATTCTCCACTCAGTTACAGAAAGAGTCACTCCTGATTTATGCTGCTGTGAGGGAGCTGAATTCAGCTCCATCTCAGCACTCCTGACCTTGGACTGGTCACCAGCTCTTACTAGCTAATACCGTACGGTATTTGCAATTGTAGAAGTTGTAATATTCTGCAATTCTTTTGTAGAGCTATCCCTGCGAGCACATGCTTATGGAGAACAGCAGTGAGGTAAGAGCTGGGTTTAGGGCTAAGGTTACTAAAGAGAGAAACAAACAAGAGGAAACTACATATTCTCCTGTGGAGTGGAGTGGTCTCCCACTCTTTGCATCCTGTGCAGACATTTATGGGCTAGATTCTCAGTTGGTGTGCACTGGCTACACTCATTTACACTAACTGAGGATCTGGCCCTCATACCTCTGCAGAGTGGGGTACAAAATGCTACCCTTCTGAATTGGAAGCATTTTACACATTTTCACAGATATAAATAACTGCACAAGGTGTTGAGCAATGAAAAAAAACAGGCCCTGTATCGTTGGACGAGGACAATTAACAAAGGCCCTTTACTGCGACCTCAGTAAATACCCATGACTGTATGACTCAAGCACATTCTTAGTCATTCCTTGAAATGGACTTAGTCATGAAGGCAGTTTTTCTGTGACGTGAAATCTGCTTTGCGGTATCTGAATCAGTGTGGTTATTTTTCAGATTGGACAAGTTATGAGAAAAGGGCTTTGTTAGAACAGTGACAGGAAAGGATGTACCATTAGCCAAGGTGAGTGAGAGTGAAACCAAAAGGCTGGTGCAAACTTTCCAGGCATGTTAGATTCAGCTGTCCACTACTAAAATGAGAGCCAGGGGTTGCTGAATGCTGAGCTGAATGCTAAGACTCTACAGTCATCTCAGATGTCCTCTTGCTTATTTTAGTGCATTCACGCTTTATTTTAGTCAGAATCCACCCCCTTTATTGTACTGGTAATTTTATGCCTTCTCAGTTGCAGTGTCAGAGTTAACTAAGCACCAGCTCTGCTCTGGGCTAGTAGTGATGACATGGTATTGTCAGCACTAGTTTAAATGTGCTTTCAGTTCTGTTGCAAAACAACATAGAGCCCTTCTCTATTGAAAT
Organism: Mauremys reevesii; assembly: GCF_016161935.1. Taxonomy (NCBI): domain Eukaryota; kingdom Metazoa; phylum Chordata; order Testudines; family Geoemydidae; genus Mauremys; species Mauremys reevesii. The sequence goes on from NC_052638.1 coordinate 33,743,293, forward strand.
ACAGAAATGAAAAGCTTCTGTTCACCCTTATTTATCACTGAATGAAATGTTAAAGGCGGCTCCAAAAGAAAAATTGAAGCTGTACTTCCCAACAGGCCATGCAGATGGACAATGTATCATGTACTGTGTCACAAGTATCAATCAGTCTTTTACAAATCATGGTGCAAATTATGCACCCACTAGAGTTGCCAACTTTCTAGACCAGGGGTGAGCAAACTTTTTGGCCTGAGGGCCACATCGGGGTATGGAAATTGTATGGTGGGCCACGAATGCTCATGAAATTGGGGGTAGGGCTCTGGCTGGGGGTGCAGGCTCTGGGGTGGGGCCAGAAATGAGGAGTTTGGGGTGTGGGAGGAGGCTCCGGGTTGGGATGCGAGGGAGGGTAATGGCTCTGGGCTGGGGCTGGGGCTGAGGGGTTTAGGGTGCAGGAGGGGGCTTCAAGCTGGAACCGAGGGGTTTGGAGGGCGGGGGGAGGATCAGGGCTGGGGGAGGGAATTGGGATGGGGGTGAGAGCTGTGGGCTGGGGGTGCTGGCTCTGGGGTGGGGCCGGGGATGAGGGGTTTGGGGTGCAGGAGGGGGCTCTGGGTTTGGATGGGCTCAGGGCTAGGGCAAGGGGTTTGGAGCTCAGGTTGGGCCGTGGGCTTACCTGGGGCAGCTCCTGGTCAGCGGTGCAGCGAGGGGGCTAAGGCAGGCTGCCTGCCTGTCCTGGCACCGCTCTGCGCATGCCCCGGAAGCAGCGAGCAGGTCTGGGTTCTACGTGGAGGGCGGGGGGCAGGAGGCTCCACATGCCGCTCTCACTCGCAGGCACCGCCCCCCTCCCCAGCTCCCACTGACTAGTGTGGAGCTGGTGCTCGGGGAAGGGGCAGTGCGTGGGTCCCTGTGCCCCCCTCCCATGCCTAGGAACCAGACCTGCTGGCCACTTCTGGGGTGCAATGCGGTGTCAGCTAGGACATGTAGGGCCTATCCTGCTTTAGTGCTGCAGCATCGCTGACCAGACTTTTAACAGCCCGGTCGGCAGTGCTGACCAGGTTTTCCGGTTGAAAACCAGACACCTGGTCACCCTAACACCAACCCTACAAACTGCTCCATGCAGGCAAACCCCTCCCCTCTTGTGGGACCTCACTATCTTCTAACAACCCAAATACCCTAACAACCATATATGTTAGAAGATATCTTCCATGAGGGTATGAGTTTCTTTTGGGAAATATATTGCAGATGAAGCAGATTTTCTCAGGGGAGATTATAGCTCGTTACATGGGAACGTTAATTGGTAATGTAAACCCTATGGAAAACATCCACTTCATCTGCAGACACGAGATACCTGAATTATCCACAATAACCTCATTTTCCAGTTTTTTAAAGAGTAGGAAAGGTATTGTACATTTAAAATATGAATTCAGCTATGCCCTCTGCATGTCTTTTAAGGCTTATTCCTGCGGACTGATGCCAATGGGAACTTTGCCATTGACTTCACTGAGTGCAGGGCTAGGACCTGGCTGAATAAATATTGTTATGATCGCTATCTTTCCTCCCCACCCCACCATTCTGTCATCCCTTGTTGTGTAGACTCTAGACTTTTCTGAGGAGGGCCTTGCCTCTCTGTGTATGTGGTCGTGGAGCCAAGTACGCCTTGGGGTGCTCTGAATAACTTAATAACCATGAACAACTTGCACACATGGAAAAAAATTACACTCACAAAATTGCAGTGGCCAAATTAGAGGCAAATTTTGCTCCCAACATCAATAAGACTTTCTGTGTCATATGTGAAGGTAACATTTGATTTTTCTGAGCTGGAATCCCTCTCACTGTATAATATAGACCCAGTTTTCAACGTCTGGATATTGCAAAGGGTACTGCCCACACAGCTTGCTGGCTTCGTAATTTTTTCTGTCATTTAACTCCATTTTTAAACTAGTCAACAAATCTGAGTTTAAATTATTATTAAAATATCTGACTTAATCCCATGAAAACCAAGAAGTTCCAAGTTCCTAGTTCTTCTTCCATCCTTAAATCCCCCATTTGGCAGCTGCCCATGAAGAAGGCATGAGGCTTAGATACCACAAGTGCAGAAATGTCTGGGCACAAGAGGGTGTTGGTGGGAGAAGGAAATAGAATCAAGAAAGCACGACTGAACAAAGCAGTCACATGGATTATAAAACAGATCTGGTTTTTTGATAGTACAGTATCTGCAAACTGTTTCTTTCTGGCAAGAAGCGCTTCTCGCTGTCTGAGTTTTTAGAGCCCTGTGATGAGTAGCATGGCAGCAATTCTCTTTGAACTCAGAATTTCCTGGTTTTTGTGGGTCTCAATTTAAGTCATATCTCTGATAACTTTTTGTGGTCAATTTATAAGAAGGGCAGGCACAGGGAGAGAGAGACACTTAGTGGAGTGAAAATAATAATGCTTTGTACTTGTACAGTACCTTTTGCACCAAGGACCTCAGAGTGTTTTATAGATGGGTAATGTCCCCCCTTTACAGATGGGGAAACAGACACACAAAGAAGTGAAGTATTTTGCCTTAGGTCATATCGCTAGTCTGTAGCAAGGCCAAGAGTATAACATTATTTCCAGTCCCTTTTCTAAGCACTAGGTCACACTTCCTGGTTAAAAAACCCACATGCACACAGCAACACATCCACAGAGGGAGAGAGAGAATTATTTAATTGAAGTAAGTACTTGTTTTTGGAGATTACTGTCTGTCTTGCCAATGCCCTAGTGACAGTCCTGTCTGCACCCATAATGAGGGCAAACCCTTCTGTGGCTGTATGAGGTCATGTTTTTCACTAAATTACCATAGTTGCTGTCATTTCCCCCACAACTCCCTCAAAACATTAGATTACCATGAGGGCATCCTTTATTTCCTCATTTTCGGCGCCATTCTTGGTAAGACAGAAAGAAAGGCTAACTTGACATACCTGCATTTGGGGGGATGGGTAACAAAGATATTCAATGTTAGGAACAGAAAATAGAGATCTTCCTGGAACTGCCAATTTTCTGGATCCTTTGAGGATTAGATCCAAGTTTACAATTTCAGCGAGCAATTATCTAAATAGAAATGCTCTAATTGCGCTAGGATTGTGTTTTCTCTGGAGTGTTATTTCTTTCACGTAGCCTGCTGTTTATTTATATCCAGCTAAATAAAAGGTATACTGAGCTACTCAGTGATTTACGCTGAAGTAGGGATTCAGCCGCTGGTACACGTGAGATTGCAACTCAGGGGCACAAAACCCTCCGGGATTGTTCTTATTTACTGAACCTGGGCCCATTCCTCTCTTTGCCCCTCTAGATTCATAGTTTAATAGAAGACAAAACACAATTCTTCCTGGGTGATTGTCAGCCAACTGACTTGCTGCTTTTGAAACTGCTGCCAGCTTGGGAGGGAGAAAGGGACTTAGGCATCACTGAGAATGTTCAGATGATGTCAGCTTATTCTGCATATTACACGTGCCTGAAAGCAACAGGAGGGTGGAGGAGAGAGACGGCAAAGCGTGCACTGCATTGTGCCTCCACCGCTGATGACAGCTTACACTGATACAGTGGCTGTCATCTCAACACTCCTCAACAGCTTTGTGCAGTCAATGCTGCAGCCATTCTGCGATAGAGGTCAGCACTGAGGCAGACAACCAAAACACTGAAGACCAAACCCTACTCTGAAGAAAAACGCCATTGAATCTTTAATTCCTAAAGAGAGCAGCAGGTTTTCAAAGATTAGTCCCCTGGTGTTTAGATCATCAAGTCATCTCCTTCACCTAAGAAAAGAAATCATATTACTTTACCCTATTGTTTAAAAAAACCCAATAACATTATATTCCGAACATCTATCCTGAAAATGGTAATGAGCGTGTGGAACGTGTGTGAGTATATACACATACATAGTGAGGAGAGGCAGTAACCCCACCACAATTAAAACTGCAACCTCTGGCTGCCAGGCAAACTGGGCTCATTGGGTCTAAAGGGCCCCCAGTCTCCTTTGTCTTGAAGTATAGCAAAGGATGCAACGGGGTGGGGCAGGGGAAAGACTCCTCAACACCACAAGGGCTACAGACTGGCTCCTTAGAAAACAAAATGGGTGACACAGGCCCAGAGATCCTCACTGGAAACCCATAACCGTAAGTGGCATATGATTTTTAAAAACGGAATGTTTCAAACATCAAAGTAGCAGCAGGGGGAGACTTCCTATTATGCATCCCACAAGTACCAGCTACTTCTTACCTTCCTTTGACATTTCTAGAGGCTTATAAGTAGCAATAGAAGCACCTGTAAACCACACCTTAGATAGTCTCTATGGAAACCTGCAGCTGACAGGCACAGTTTGATAAGCTGACCCCACAGGTCAGGAAAAGCAGAAGTGGAAGATATCCAGAGAGAGTGGAGACCTGGTGTAGCTAACGAACAGGGGACTGCAAACGGGAGTCTGGGAGAGGGAGAAGGAGATCCCCCTGCTGAACGAGCAATGTGAGAATACTAGTCTTGGAGTGAGTGAGTTTGTTTGGCTGTTTGTGGTTTTTCTTTCTCTTTCAGGTTATCTTCAGCTACAGCGTCAGTTGGGATTGTGTGTCTGGGGACTGTTTGCCTTTGTTTCCTGGATCATCCTCGATCATCTTTGATCAGCCTCAATCTGCCTTTGATTACCCTCCCGTTGTGTGATTAATGAGGGGGTAGGGCTGACCTAGGAGAGAAGGCCTTAAAACTCAGAGGCTAAGCAACCAATGGGAGCTAGCAAACAGGGGAGTTTGAGGGAGGGAGTCATAATATAATCACTATGGTTAGGAAGGGCTGCATGGCCAGTGCCAGCGCTGCTCCTGTCTCCTCCACCTGTGCCTGCATCCAGACAGACAACCTAACCACGGATGCCTCTACCCAGATCCTGGTGTGGACTTGTAGAGACTGCGGACTGCATTTCCCACTCACAGAAAGCCAGGCTGGGAGGACCATCTAGTGTGAAAGGTGCCTGCTGGTGGAATCTCTCAGGAAGCAGGTGAAAGAGCTACAGGAGGAGGTGGCTAGGCTGAGGCGCATCCAAGCCCACGAGGAATTCCTCAAGAATATTCATATGGAGACATCCAAGGCTGAGGACGCTATCCAGCTAGAGAGAATTGCTGTCACACCACCAGGGGAGGAGGATATGGCTCTATCACAGGGAGGACACTGGCTGCTGGTTACTTCTGGCAGCAGGCAGTGCTCCACCCCTACTCCCAACCCATCCACCATGGTGATGGAAAACCATTATGCTGCCCTGGCAATGAGTGATGAGGAATCACCCCCAAAGGTGGAAGAGGAGAAGCCATGTACCCCCAAGGCTGAGAGGATCGCAGCCACCACTCCCAGGAAGAAACCTAGGGTTGTGGTGGTTGGTGACTCTCTTCTGAGGGGGATGGAGGCATCCATCTGTTGCCCTGACATGACTCCCAAGAGGTATGTTGCCTGCCAGGGGCCCCTATATAAGATGTTATGGAGGGATTGTCAAGGATCATCCGGCCCTCTGACTACTACCCCATGCTATTCATCCATGTGGGCACTAATGATACTGCAAAGTATGAACCTCAGCAGATCAGAAGTCTCTGGGTAAAGATAAAAAGGGTAAAAAAAACAACGGTGACGTCATGGTAGGGGTCTACTATAGAGCACCTAACCAGGAAGAAGAGATGGATGAGGCTTTTTTAAATAACTAACAAAATCATCCAAAGCACAGGACTTGGTGGAAATGGAGGACTTCAACTATCCAGACGTCTGTTGGGAAAATAACACAGCAGGGCACAGATTATCCAACAAGTTCTTGGAATGTATTGGAGACTTTTTTTTTTATTTCAGAAGGTGGAGAAATCTACTAGGAGAGAGGCTGTTCTAGATTTAATTTTGACAAATAGAGAGGAGCTGGTTGAGATTTTGAAAGTGGAAGGCAGATTGGGTGAAAGTGATCATGAAATGATAGAGTTCATGATCCTAAGGAATGGTAGGAGGGAGAACAGCAAAATAAAGAAAATGGATTTCAAGAAGGCGGACTTTAGCAAACTCAGGGAGTTGGTAGGTAAGATCCCATGGCAAGCATTTGAAGACAGTTCGCAGTTTTTCAAAGAGACATTATTAAGGGCACAAGAACAAACTATCCCACTGCGTAGGAAAGATAGGAAGTACGGCAAGAGACCACCCTGGCTTAACCAGGAGATCTTCAATGACCTAAAAATCAAGAAAAGTGGAAACTAGGTCAAATTACAAAGGATGAATATAAACAAACAACACAAGTATATTGAAACAAAATTAGGAAGGCCAAGGCACAAAACGAGATCAAACTAGCTAGAGACATAAAGGGTAACAAGAAAACATTCTACAAATACATTAGAAGCAAGAGGAAAACCAAGGACAGATAGGCCCGTAACACAATGGGGGGGAAACAACAGAAAATGTGGAAATGATTTCTTTGTTTCTGTTTTCACCAAGAAGGTTGGTGGTAATTGGACGTCTAACATAGTGAATGCCAGTGAAAATGAGGTAGGATCAGAGGCTAAAATAGGGAAAGAACAAGCTAAAAATAACTTAGACAAGTTAGATGTCTTCAAGTCACCAGGGCCTGATGAATTGCATCCTAGAATACTCGAGGAGCTGACTGAGGAGACATCTGAGCCATTAGCGATTATCTCTGAAAAGTCATGGAAGACGGGAGAGACTGGAAAAGGGCAAATATAGCGCCAATCTATAAAAAGGGAAATAAGGACAACAAGGGGAATTACAGACCAGTCAGTTTAACTTCTGTACCCGGAAAGATAATGGAGCAAATAATAAAGAAATCAATTTGCAAACACCTAGAAGATAATGAAGTGATAAGTAACAGTCAGCATGGATTTGTTAAGAACAAATTGTGTCAAACCAACCTAATAGCTTTGATAGCCTTGTGGATGGGGGGAAGCAGTACACATGACTTTAGTAAAGCTTTTGATACTGTCTCGCATGACCTTCTCATAAACAAACTAGGGAAATGCAACCTAGATGGAGCTATTATAAGGTGGGTGCATAACTGGTTGGAAAACTGTTCCCAGAGAGTAGTTATCAGTGGCTCACAATCATGGTGGAAGGGCAGAATGAGTGGGGTCCTGCAGGGATCAGTTCTGGGTCCAGTTCTGTTCACTATTTTCATCAATAATTTAGATAATGGCATAGAGAGTGCATTTAATAAAGTTGTGGACAATACCAAGCTGGGAGGGGTTGCTTTGGAGGATAAGATTATAATTCAAAATGATCTGGAAAAATGGTCTGAAGTAAATAGGATGAAATTCAATCAGACAAATGCAAAGTATTCAATTTAGGAAGGAACAATCAGTTGCACACATACAAAATGGGAAATGACTGCCTAGGAAGGAGTACTGCTGAAAGGGATCTGGGGGTTATAATGGACCACAAGCTAAATATGAGTCAATAGTGGAACACTGTTGTCAAAAAAAGGAACATAATTCTGGGATGTATTAGCAGGAGTATTGTAAGCAAGACACAAGAAGTAATTCTTCCACTCCACTCCACGCTGGTTAGGCCTCAACTGGAGTATTATGTCCAGTTCTGGGCGCCACATTTCAGGAAAGATGTGGACAAACGGGAGAAAGTCCAGAGAAGAGCATAAAAAATGATTAAAGGTCTAGAAAGACCTATGAGGGAAGATTGGAAAAAATTGGGTTGGTTTAGTCTGGAGAAGAGAAGACTGAGAGGGGACATGATAACAGTTTTCAAGTACATAAAAGTTTTTTACAAGGAGGAGGGAGAAAAATTGTTCTTAACCTCTGAGGATAGGACAGGAAGCAACGGGCTTAAATTGCAGCAAGGGAGGCTTAGGTTGGACTTTAGGAAAAACTTCCTAACTATTGGGGTGGTTAGGCATTGGAATAAATTGCCTGGGGGGTTGCTCTTAAAAATCTCCAGTGATAGAGATTCCACAAACACCTGTCTGGGATGGTCTAGATAATACTTAGTTCCATCATGAGTGCAGGGGACTGGACTAGATGACCTCTTGCGGTCCCTTCCAGTCCTATGATTCCAGAAAAGGAATCAAGAATAAGGAGAGTAACTCTAGATAATGCACAAAATTTAATGTCTCGGGGGGCTTATTGGCAGATACCTAAAAATCTACCTGAGCATCATTTTCATGGTTATAGGAAGTCTTCCCTGTTCCCCCGCCCCCTTGTAATAGAAGGTTGTTCCTCATAATTATCACTACACATATATAGTGTACACTGCATTTCCTTCCTTGTTGATGTATAGTAATCAGAGTTAAAATATCAGAAGCAATGTTTTTATTAGGGTTGCATGTGTTCGTTTTGATTATAGTCCCATTTAGAAAGGATTGAAAAAGATTAAACTGGAGTAGACACCATAGCAGCAGCTTTTTGAATCATGTCTGGGTTCTCATTCCAAGCTTCAAAATACATACAATACGGTAAGGAGTTTGTGCATGAGTCTGAGCTTGTTTATGAATTATTTCTTTTTGTATAGATATAAAAAGGAGTGCCTATTTAAAACCCTAGGCACCTCTGGCACCAAATGCTAATTAGCCACAAACCCCACCAAAGCTGACAAACCTGAAGCCCCTCACACAAAACCACAAGCATTTTTTGAAATGAGAAATAAGCTGTTTTAAAGTTGCCTTGCAACATCACCATGAAGAGTACTGGCAAACGCACCAATATCTAGTTACCTGCCCGTCTCCCCAGAGCTGAGCCACCTGGAACTGGTGCAGAAGCCTGGCCAGTCTCAGCCAGTGGGGGGGGGGCAGTGTGTGGGGCTTGGCTGGCCCCTCCAGGCAAGTGGGCATAGTGGCATGGGCCTGCCCCTGAGGGGAAGGGGCACGCTGGCAGCACAGGGCTAGGCAGGCCACCCCCACCATGCCATGCCCCATTGCCACCGGCTGACCCCTCGCTCTGGGGACCGACCTCTCCACCCATGCTCCATTGCCCCTAGGGGGGCCCACAAAAGGTTAATCCGGCCCTGCTTACAAACCTCTGTTTCCTGGACCCTATGGTGAGGTAGCGGGACTATCTTCCCCTTTTGAATCCTGGGTCCCTCAGCCTAGACCTCTCAGACCGCTACCCAGAGACTATTTACCTTTTGCCTTGTGAGAAACACTGGGGTGAGCCAGAACTGCTTAGTAAACTGCAGGATTATTTTGTTTGCCTTTTTCAGTCATGCCTAGAAGCTAGAGAGCCACCTCCCTAAGACAAACAGCCAGAGCACCTCACCCTGTGCTCCCAACCAGTGCTATAGCAACATCTACAGCCAGGTAGGAACATCCGGGACAAGAGAGATGCTCACCCATTCTGCACAGGGGTGTCTTACAGGTACAATCTCTGGCATTGCCTCTAATAGTGAGGAAGAAGACTGGGGTAGGTGGATAATACAAGATATTTTTCTTGGCCCCCATCAAGAGATGTTACCCCAGGTGAGAAAGCAAGTGGAATTTTGCATGGCTGAATTTTAAAAGTAGGTGCAGTTACTAGCTCCTTTTTCTGCACCTTGTGTATGCTGCTGTGCTAGTGTCTTCTATAAATATCCCATTGAAACCAGCAGACTGTTTGCACCTGGTGCATTCAAACAGCTGAGCATGCAAATTCTGCCCTAGGCACTGATGGAGTGTGAGGCAACAAACAAGCAGTAAAGGGTCAGTGTAACTAGACTGCACCACAACTATGTGTGCTATAGAGAATAATCCTGTCCGGACCACTGGGAAATGGACTAGGGGAGTGTATAGGATTTTTCTGTCTGTAAACTTGTGTGCTGGATTATCTCCTCCCCCCACCTTAGATCCATGTGCGGAGAATACCCTCTGTGTGTACATCTCCCTCTCACCATGCAGAATGGGGAGATTGCCCCTTACCTCAAGAGAGCCCTCAACAGGGTTGGGGAGCTGGGTGTGGGGAAAGGAGCCAAGGAACAGTGTGTAAAATCATAGTTCCTTGGATCCAGCACAAAATCTGCTGGAAAGTCATGACAGCCTGAGGCCATACTGCTTTTGCCATCCAGTCCCCCACTGTTGTGAAACCCATTTGCAGAGATACTAGGGTTAACCCTGCCAGCATATCTCCACTGCAGGGAGGAAGAGAGAAAAACAGGGGTGCAGGTCTTCTACATAGAGAGCCTTGGCAGATTGCCGCATGGTTTAGAGAAATCACAGGGGATCTTACACACTAACCTCCTTGCTCATTCTGCAGTGGGACAAGTCCCACCCCCTCAATGGGAAGCTCTGAGAGGCAAACCTTGCAGCATTTCCTTTTCCCCATGTTTTCTTTTGTGGGTGATGGCAATCTGGCCCTACGATTCTGCATTATCAGATACCATTCTCCTTTCTGATGACACTCTTGCTTGTTTGCCATTGGTCTTCCTCTTGATCTGTTTGGATGATGATAACCTGCTCAAAGCTGATGCTTTTTGGTAGCATCTTTGACCTGGTGGTTTCTTGGTCGCCAGCTCTGCAAAGAGAACCATGCAGGCTCTGTTAACCCTCAGGGGTTCAGGCACGCCATTCTCTTTGCAGGACTGGGATTGTAGCTCTTAATATACCGGCATCACCATGTTCAGAGGTGGGAAAAGAAGGGACCCTTCTATAAACACCCGTGTGGATACTCTTCTCCCTGAGCCTGCCTCCCACAAAGACTGTCCGTCAGAACAGCAGGGCTCAGCCCTGGAAGCACACACCAGAGTCTGTGGAATGCTGCTCTTGTCACTAGTCATTTGGAGTTAACTTCTTCTGTAACTCGACTCCAGTCAAGAAAATCAGATTTAAAGATGAGAACCTAGAGAGTGCAAATTCCGTTGGTCCCTCAACTCTAAATGGAGTTTGTGGCAACCCTACAAAATAACATTTATCTTTGATCAATTCTTCTCAGTGTGAAGCAAGGATGATGGTTTATTATTACCTGGTTTGCAGCTCAAGGGGATAGGTGCCCAACTCTCGACTTAAATCTAATTCCTGTTTGTGCCTTTTGAAAATCTTCCTCAAGTCCTTGCGGTGTAGGTAAACAGCTTTAGTTAGTAGGTGTAGGTTATTTGAATAACTTTACAAGAGCTATATTATTTATTCTCCCTAAAGCATTCTTATATAGTCCTGGTCTGCATTTCTCTTGTTCTAGCCAAGTGATTTCTATTTGATCCTAATAGCTGTCCAGGGTTTGTTTTTATATATTCTCCTATGTTAGTTCAATTATGTTCCTATCTCTGCCAATTTCTCTCTTTAGTACATTCCTCAACTTATCAGCATTTTGTTTCAGGTTCATTTTTAGTATAGTCATGCTTTCATGACTCCTTTATCAACTATATCTGTGAATTTAAAGTGGTTCAAACACTATCTGTATATGTGAACCCCTTCTGAGATCATCTTGGTTAGCTAAAGTGTGTAATTTCATTTCAATCCTTACTATATTATTACTATCCTATTGTAAGCTTAATGCTTTTACACCAGTTTATTTCTGCAACATCCTTCAGGGTATACATCCTGAAAGATCTCACTTATACCAATATGAATCCAGAGTGACTCCACTATAATCAGTGGAATTCTTCTGAATTTACACTCCTCTCAATTTCATCTTCCTCTACTTTATGATACATAGACATCTAGACCCAGTCCCCATGCTTTTGTCGCAAAGACTCAGTTAATTACGCTTTTAAGTGTTACCTCCTGAAACGCTGGACTAGGCGCTACTCAGCGTAAGTAAGGGTGGCAGAGTCAGGCCCTTCGTAACTTTGTAGCTATTGATTCTGAACCCAAGTTTTGTCATATTTAATGAAATGTGAAATATGATTCCTGTTTTACATAATGGCACAGCAAGATTTTTTTAAAATTTCCTTATGTCAATACAAGACAGATACGTTTTAGAAACCTACAATACATTCACACTACAGATGAGCTTTCAGTTAATCTTTCTTGAACCTCTTCCATGGGTCATCTGCAGGGAATTAACTGCGTCTTGGTTTATTGGGTGGGGGGGGGTTGGACTATTTATACTTCTTACACACTGAAGTACTACTCAGCATCAATAAGGATAGAAGAATCAATTGCCTGGCAAAAAGAGAGCTGAGTGGAGGTTAGGCTTCACTCTCTTTCAAGCAACATGGAAGACTAGAAAGGCCTCCGTGTCCACCTGCACCAATGTAAAATGTGTAATGAGGCCAGTGAGACCAGCTTTTCCAATGACTGACTGGCCCAGTGTCACCAGCATCAGTTTAGTCTACTTGAGGATTTAATCCACTTGAGATTGTTAGGTTTAAAATCTGATTTCCAAGTGAGAAACTTTTTTTTGCCTCAATCTGTTTAGGTTATCTCTCCGTCTCTTACACTGTTGGCTTTTACGCTAAATGCTCCATTACGTCAAACTTCACCCAGAAAAGGAACAGTGCTCATTGAATTAATCCAGGTATTCATTCATTCCCAAAAGAATGTAAGGAGCCAGCTACGTTTTCTCTCAGCCATTTGCTCTGACTTCTTCCAATCATCCCATACTAAAGAAAGAGTCAGCAAGACTCCCTGAGAAGCTGCAAAAGGGGTCTAAGTGGTTTGAAAACTCTTTGGTCAAGAACTAGGTTTTCTCTTGTGTTCATATAGTGCCTGGCACAATTACTTCTGGGGGAATTCTGTGCTAAAAAATTAAAAATTCTGAACGCTATTTTAAAATTCGGTATATTTTATTTGTCAAAATGACACCATATAATCATGCTCGTTTCAGTTATTTTTGGTAATTTCAAAATACCTGTCAGCGAGTTTGTCTGTAACAATTCAGACAAAAACTAAGACTTAGGAAAAAATTTTGACAAATAGATTCCTTCTGAGGCTACCCTGCCCCGACTCCTCAGCCCCCTGCCGGGCCGGTCTCCCGGTTCTGCCCTCCCGGGTCCTGGCGGGACTCTGGGCTGAGGTGCGGCCCAGGAGCCTTGCTGCTTACCCCGACCCTGCCAGCGCCAGACTGGCTGGAGGTGAGGGGGGAGCTGGCAGAGTCAGTACTGGTGGGGGGGGAGCCCAGGGTTGGGGTGGCAGGCGGTGTGGGGGGGAGAGCTCACTGCTGGGGCGGCAGGGGTACAGGTGGAGGAGGGCACTGGTGGGGGGGTGAGAGCCCAGGGCTGGAGCGGCAGAGAGGTGAGGGGGGGAAGCCCAGGGCTGGGGTGGGGGGTAGCCAAACATTTTTTTTTCCTTGGGGCAGCAAAAAACCTAGAGCCGGCCCTGCAGAGGAGCTGAGTTATGCTCAGATTATTGCTACAGATTATTGCCCTAGCACACTATAGTTGGCATAATGTATTTCCTCCATTGTGGCACCAGAATTAATCTCATCACCATTGTAACTGGTAAAAACCAGACTGCTACACATGGTGAAGGTCTCCAGGTCACTGGTATTATACGTGCCACCCCTACTCCAACAGCTCTATGTCAGTGGGTAGCATAACAGTATGGAACAGGGTATTCTGGGGGGGGGGGGAGCGGAAGGATTGTTAGGGAGTTGGGGAGCCTCCCCCATGCAGAGCCTGGTTCACCACCTAGCCTCCCCTATTGTCAGGTACATCTGCCCCCTTTCCTATGTGGCCCTGCAGCCCCTGTCTCATTCAGTCCCTGACTCAGTGCTGTCACCCTACTAGCTCCTGAGCCTGCACCCCCGTCTGTCCTCCCTACTAGCCTTTCTGTGACCCTCAGCGGCCCTGTGTCCTCTGTTCTGTCCGTCCTGTGCCTCCTCACCTGGACCCACTGTGAGGAATGCAGCCTCTCCCCCTACCTCTCTGCCAGCTGGCTGCCCTCTCTTCAGGTACCACAGCAACCCCTGGTGGGAGAAAGGTGCAATTGCAGCACCTCTGCAGCAGAATCTATATTTTGCAAAGGAAAAAAAATCTGCAGGGGATATGAATTCTGCATGTGTGCAGTGGCACAGAATACCTTCAGGAGTACACAATGACACTCCAGTCCCAACTGGGGCTGCTGGATATTGCAGTAAGATGTATTATAAATAAAAATAGACACTCACTTTGTACTTTCATCACCTAGGTTGCTAAGGTTGCTCTTTAAATCAGAGGAGATGCGGGAAGCCACATTGTGATCTGATTTACACTTGGATTAAGCCAGATTCTGTGTCATGTTCTAGGCTAAGAACCTATATAAACAAGCACTCCTTTATCTTCAGGTTTGTCTGAGCTTCCAGTTTTTGGATTAACAGCCTCCATTTATTTAATTACATTCTGATATCCAAATATGCAGTGCTGCCAACTCTTGCAAACTGATTGTGAGTCATGGGATCTTGCTCCCTGCAGGAAGAGATGTTTAAAAACTTCAATATCTTTGTTACCAAAATTATAAGCAGAATGATTTACAATTTTTGCAATGCTTTGTGAGCGAAATTCTTTTAGAAAAAATATCTGAGCATTATAAATACAATTGCTGCACTGAGGAATAGCCAGCCTTGCTTGGGTAAGGATTTTCCAGCCATTTTCAAGGTGGCTGATATTGTAAAGATGGTCGCAGCTCACAAATCTTTATTGGAAAACTAGTTACACAGGGAGAGTGCTTTGTGTTTCTTAGACAGTCATTGTTCATTTTCCAGCTCCATTTTATAGCCCTTGTACAGTATATTATAAAATAACAATATGATTCTTTGTCTTATTTATGATGAAGGTGCAGCTGACTGGGCAGGAGACTGTGCGGGGGAAGGGGGATAGTCAGAGACCCACAAATCAGGGAGGAAGGTTGAGGAGGGAGATGGGGAGAAAGTGGGAAACTAAGAAGGGAGAAAATGAAGGAAATGGATGACAGCTTCCCTATCTCAGGGGAAAGTGGAGTCTCCATCTGATCAGTCAGGAAGGGACACATTTTTGTGTGCCCTAAGGTTGACTTTTCAATCTGAAACTATCAAACACACATTGGCAAATGAGTAGAGGGGAATTAAAATCAAAACATACTAAAACCCATGATTTGATGGAGTGGCTTCTTTTTAATCTCGTGAATTTGGGGCTAATATATATATATATAAAATATTTTTAACCTGACTCCTGATTTTGGATCTCCTGAGGTTGCCAATACTGCAAATGTTTCCTGTTGTCTTACTGACATCATGGCTGAAGACTTGGGACCTGATTTTTCCATTGACCTGCACCTTATGGAGCCATTTATAGCAGTGAAAACTCAGTGTAAATTGTCAGGAAATCAGAATGGTAGACTTCTACACCACATTCCACTGCTGCAAATGACTACATAAATGCAGGGCAATGGAGAATCAAGGCTCTTAGCACCTGAAGGGATTTTGTTACCATAGTTTGACAAAGGAGAAGCTAATGTGCCCTCATATTAGCAATCTATGTTCCTGCAAAAAACCATCTCAATCCGTAAGTAGATGCCTTTAGTTAAAAGGTTCTCTTACTTAATCTAACAGTGTTAGAATCTAGCCACATTCTGCTCTGTATTACACCAATCAATTTTGTTGACTTAAGCTGTCAAGTAAACTTGTACAACTTTCACTTATTTGGTGTGTTGCCTCTGAACTCAGGTTACTCTGGAAAATGTCTTAAATCCATTTATTGGCCTAAATTCTCTTCCATGAAAGTGGTCCAAGGTAACAGAACAGAATTTTGACTCATTGTGAACAACTACGCTTGTTTCCTTGGGCCTTAAGACACAATAGGTAATTGCTATAAGCTCTTCTTCTTCCTTTTTCTGTTCTATTAGGTTGAACTTTGCAGGGAAGTGCTTTGTCTCAGATAAAGGATCCATTCAGGAAAGCTTACCTAACCCTTATGACTTTTTGGATTTTATCCATGTATCCAGATCAGTCATGCAATTTTGTTTACAAACTATTCCTTACAGCTTTTGAAGACTCGTATATTAAACACAACACATTATAATTTACATTAAAGTGTTTGCCTCAAGTTGTTGTCTGCACTTCTTGTGCACCTGCCTTCTGGTTCAGCAGTTGGTATATCTGCATGATGATCCATGGCACAGACACTGCCTATCTAGCTATCATTCTAAGAAGCTTCCTATGTCATACATTCAAGGTAAGTGCCTTTCATCCCACATACCTGCTTTTTACAAAAGAAAAATAATCAAGAAAAAAGTGGCTAGCAACTATAACTAGGAGCGTGGAATTTAATTATTGGTGGCTTTCAGATCAGCCCAATTTTTGTTAAAATCTTAAGATCCAAAACAATTCTGTCTCCAGTTCATTTTATAGTTGATCTTCCTTAATGGGATTAAAGGAAGTGTCAGTATCCTGAATGCTAAATCTCAGATTGGATAATGTCTGCTTTAAATTCAGAAATGAAAGATTTTTTGCATCCTGAAGCCACAACTTTTAATTTTATCCTGAGCTTAAATTTTTGCTTCAGCTCTGTACTTCAGTAGCTCAGCTTCAGTGTGAGGCACATAAAAGAGTATTGCATCATGTTACTGAAAGTGATAATGTTGTATTTATGCACAGTACATGTTCTGCAGGCTTTTGTCCAAGTAGTACAGATGCTACTGACTTGATCTAAATATGTTCTTTGAACTCTGCTCCTAATTTTCTGTGCAGTTGACTCACTAATAAAACTGACTTCTCTCTTTCTTACACATACTCAGACAATATATCTTACGTTAGTATAAAACCAACACTTTCAGTCTCATATTATAGCCTACTATACACTAGAAACACTGGGCCAAATGCATTCCTGGGGAATTTCAGCTAGCGATTAATTTGACCCATTGGCTAATAAATACAACAGTTAACCAACTTCTTTTCACAGGGAACACAGCCTTATTATTCTGTGGGTGTTCAAAGACTACAGAAGCTTTCACATTTATAGTACAATATGAGACGTTGGAGACAAAGTTGCTTACAATTGAGTCTTTCCACAGTGCCCAAGGAATTAAAAAAAAAAACAGAAGTACACACAGATAGTAAATATCTGAGTAGAACATTAACTAAAAGAACCTAACATACTGTCCAACACTTCTGTTCCATTCTGTCATGTCTTTACATCCAGAGCTGGTCCAACACGTGTAAACAGTCAAGCAAATAAAATGTTGCAATGAAATGGGAAAGATTTTACTTCATCTAGAGCAGCAAACAAGATATTGCACGCACACACTTAACATCACTGTTACCAGCAAACCATCTGGAGACATGTCCTCCATGCGCACAAATTAAGGGTCTGATTTGTGCTGCCCTTGAACTCTGTGCCAAAACTTGTACTGACACCCTCCTCTTTCCCCGGAGCCTAAATGTGAATTTAGGCAAATAACAATTGCACCCAAATTTGAAAATTGAGCCTGTTGTGTTTGCAGTGTGGGGGGAGTGGGGAAGGCACTAGCTTTTGTTGGTATTTAATCATTGTCTTGGTCATTGTGGGCCTAGCTTTGAAAACTGGTTGCCTAAAATTATGTGCTATTTAGGCACCCAGCCTTGAGAAATAGACTGACAGTTGCTATTGTAACTATTGTTTAGTGATTTGCTACATGGGGGCTATAAAAATAAGATGGAATGTAGTTGCAGTGCTGATGGGCTCTGAAGGCATCCAACCATCTTCATCCATAGGAGGTTGCCATGATGTGGGAGAGAGACCTTTGAGTCTCAGGGTCTTAGTCTCACATTTTGGTTTTTGACATGTATCTGTGTGTGCCAAACTCTTGTGCGATGGGATGCATGACCACAAAAATGGTTTCATCTCTAATATTTCAATTACCAGAGTTGAGTCCCAAATGGAGAGAATTGCTAAAGATGCAGAGAAAATGGGAGGGGAAAGGAAGAGAGAATTGTACATGGCATTTATAAAAATAACTTAAACATTCCAATATTTTACAAAATCAAGAAAAGGGAAATTGAAATTAAACATCCAAAAATGAATGGAATGCTACACAAATATTTATACACTACATATCAGAAAGCTGGGAAGATGTTATCAAATGGATTTGCATTAAACAAGAAAACAGCTTCAGGAAAAACAAAAGAAAAGTGGCATAATTTAACAAATCTGTATTTGGGGTATTGCCAGCTGTAGGAGCTTTCAAAAGGATTTCTTAGAGAATTATTTTTAAAACTAATTTTCTGGGAAAATGTAAAATGCTGGTAGTTTAGTATCTCACAGTAAATACTCCAAACATTGAGGGACATATTAATACTATTAATTCTCCTAATTTTGTATTAAATACCTAAATGTAAGCTGCTTTGCAAAAAGGTTTGGAGCTCTGCCACTGAGATTACATTTAATAAGTTTTATTTATGACATTATAAAAACATAAGGACTTGAGGGTGTGTCTTATGGGTGGAATAACTACCATCTCCTGTGCTAAATACCCACAGAGTATGGGGGCTGAGGAATTTCTTCACCCAAGGAATCATTATCACTGAGTTAATGGCAAAAGACCATCAAGCCACTCTATTGAAAGGTATCCTCCAATCGCCACCCCCCCTTGCAAACTATAGTGATTAGTCACTAACAGACTCTTCTTTTGTATATCTAAATGTGTCTTCTCCATACTCATTCTCTGCGGCCTTTGACAGTATCAACCTGCCATTTCTCCTTTTCTGCTTAGTTTTTCTCTACAAGACGTTCTGTAGATTCTCTTGGCATTTCCCAAGGAGCTGTTTGTGGCCCCCTCCTTTTTTTATATTCTCTGCACTTGTCGTCCGGTTGCCCTCCTTCACTCCCAGAGGTTTTTTTACCTAGCAGATACCAATAACCCTCAAATCTACTGTTCTCCCTTCCTGACCTCAGCTCTGGTTCCCATTTCACACTTTCTTAGACTAAATATGAAAACTGAACTTCTCATTTTTCCTACAAAAGCCTCTTTCAATCCTGCCTTATTTCTCCAATAATTTAACTTTTCATTGCGTTGATACAAAAAAAAATAGGGGGCTACATTAATAATATCAACCAGTGCATCTAAGATATGTCCACCACCCTGTAACTGATGGATTTTGCATGTTTATGCCTCACTGCTATTTTTATCTTGTATTATCAATACAAACAAGTGATACTAGTAACAACAATTATATTAAAATAGAGAAAGAAAAGCACCAAGCTCACATGTGGGAGAGATTTTCCTTCTAAACTGCAATTCCCAACAGAGAAGCTGAGTGAGGTAATATTGTTTATTGGACAAACTTCTGTTGATGAAAGAGACAAGCTTTCAAACTACACAGTATGTGTCTTTCACCAATAGCAGTTGGTCCAACAAACAGTATTATCTCACCCAGGTTGTCTCTCTAAGATCCTGGGACTAACACAGCTATAACACTGCAAATGATATTCCAAAGGACAGATGAAATTAGATACCCAGAAAAAGCTATTTGGTTCAGAGGAGAGCATAATTTTCATTGGCTGCAACTGAGTTTGTCAGCATACAGCTGATTTACACAAAGGATCTGATTAGTTTAAATGGTTCCATTCTATCAGTAACCTCAGTTAAGTTTTTTGTTGGTGTTTTTTAAAAGTAGCTTCCTGATGCAGTACATGTCTCTTTTCAGCCATTCATGAGCCAGGATTTTCTACCTGTATAATAAATTTACCAAGCCAAGCAAACTCCACCAAGATTTGCATTTTCCTACAGATTATTGCCCTAGCACACTATAGTTGGCATAATGTATTTCCTCCATTGTGGCAGAATTAATCTCATCACCATTGTAACTGGTAAAAACCAGACTGCCACACATGGTCAAGGTCTCCAGGTCACTGGTATTATACTTGCCATCCCTACTCCAACAGCTCTATGTCTGTGGGTTGCATAACTCATCCCAGTCCCATTCATTTCAGTACTTTCAAGCAACATACGTCATATGGATTAAATACATTTTTTTTAAATGTTACAGCTGTTATTTTTGGTGCCTGGTCCCTGGTGGGCTATAAAGGAAACTTATGAGACTAGATAGATCCTAGCTGGGAATTCTACTACATGAGTTTTACTGCTGGGAATTTTGGTCCAGCCAATCTGATTGTTCTGTTTTTGCAGCCCATACTATTATGATGAAACAATAATGGCTGATAAGATTTTCTTGTAAATGCTCAAGTATTCCCAGCTGACTATTGTATTTTGGAAATGTTCGTATTGTTGCAATGAAATCCTTATCTTTGAAACCATGGACCTTAGTTATAACGGTCTCTTGTGCTAATGGACTTTTCCTAATATGCAAACAGTGTGAAACTTTCCCAAAGGACCTTTCAGCTGGCTAAATTCTAGACTTTGGCTAGAATTTCAGGGTTTCAACACATTTCTCTAGCAATCTAGCCTCCCACCACAGTCCAATTTTCTGGTTCACCAAAAATCTTTCTTTTTAAACTCTTTGCCTCTCTGCCATTGGAGGCTCTTCCTGGTCTATTGCTGTGTCGTTGAGAAGCAGGGGGTCAACAGTACTGAAATTCACATAAAAATTGTGGGGAAAAAAGAAAACTACCTACACCTCTACCCCACTATAATGCAACCTGATATAACACAGGTTTGCATATAGCACGGTAGCAGCGGGGCTCCGGCAGCGCTTTAAAGGGTCCGGGGCTCCGGCTGCTACAGGGAGCCCAGGGCCCTTTAGATCACTGCTGGAGCCCTGCTGCTGCTACCCCAGGGCTGCGGCAGCAGGCCTCGCTGGCGATTTAAAGGGCCTGGGGCTCCCCGCGGCCAGAGCCCCAGACTCTTTAAATCACTGCTGCAGCCCTGCCATGCTACCCTGATATAACAGCATTTCACCTATAATGCAGCTCCCCACGACCGCGTTATATCGGGGTAGGGGTGTATACATATTTGAGGGAAATGTTGCTAAAGTAAATGATGATGAATATTCTCAGCATGAGGAATCAAACACCAAAACGAACATCTGTCTGGCTGTTGGCTGCATTATAACAACTCCAGTCTTCTCAATACACTCTTTGTTCTGTAACGTTGAACGTAGGAGCCTGATTGTGTCATGTTCTGAGCACCTCCTTCCAGCTGCTTCATGCCTTCATTTGACAATGCATTGAGTGCACTCAGCTCTTGTCAAGGTGAGACCCGTAATAGTATCCCTTCTCCCCCCAGCACTTAAGAAATGCCCAAGGAAGCAGGCAGGCCAGGTGTTAAGAGAGGAAGGGATAAGACAACAAATGAGAGATGGTTGAGTGACCTGAAAGAGGCCAGACAGAAGCTGAAACTTAAACATTATAAACAGGAGGTTATGTAGCTGATCTAAAAATAATCATTCTATTTTTGTGTCTTAGCATTCCCAGCTGCTGCTTGCTGACCCAGGAGGAGAGGGCCTACAATGGGGAAATCAAGCCCAGCTCCCCTTTCTGCAATGCAAAACACAATACCCTAGGCTGGTCCCAATGCCACTTTCTAAACCAATAGGAAAGCCGTTTGCAGACAGCTAAATGTCTTCTAATTGAATGAACTAACCCGGATATTAAATAAATACAACAAATCCTGCAGACAAATAATCATCAGCTCTGGCTACAGCTTCCCTGCTGTCCACATGGCAGTCAACACACTGCCACCGGTGCCATTTTATAACCAGAAATCTCTAGGGCATCTGACCCCATCCTTTACCTTCCCTTTCCTCCACTCCATTTTATGCACATCATCATCATTGTATGCCATCGACAACTCAATATAATTGATAGTCTCTGACTGAGAAGATCCCAGAACTGGAATGATAGTTAATGTTGCACGTCAGGGTAAAACAGCAATGGCAGTTATCTGGGAAAAGCCTGGATAAACACGCCAGCACTATGACCACCTCTAACCAGCTCCAAGAGACCTTCACTTTCACGGGTACTAAATTTTCTCAAAGAAATGAGTATCATATTCTGCTGCCATGACCAACAGTTTCAAATGGCTTTCATACTTTGCTTCATGCAGACTGATAAAATTAAAGATGACCCCAAGCCAAAGAATTTAGATCTCATATCAAACCCACAGCCTCATCCCAAAGATGAGAGGTGCTTGGAACCAGGGGGTTGTTCCAGCTTACAGACAGACAGAAGGGGTAACCACAAAAAGCAAGATCCAGGACTTTGATTTGGGCCCAATCACCAGCTAACATTTTTCCCAGCTGACTTTTGGCTCAGTTTTAAGGTGCCATGCACACCAAGGAACCACATACAAATGTTGAACCACTACCATCATCACCAGAAGCAGAAAGAACACCATTGATTCATTTTAGGGAGCAATCTGTAGTCTCTTGAACCATTATCCTTACAGAAACATTAATATAATAGAAGAAAAATACTGTATATCACCATCCTCAAAATATCAGTGTTAATATTGTATTGGTTGTTTGTATTCAAGGAACACTTGGCATTTATACATAGTACTTTACTTACTTCAAATCACAAACATTAACTAATGGATGCAATATCATGCTCAGTCTGTGCAGTAGTTTTTGTGAAGTGTGAAAACTGCAGATGCAGATAAGATTCAAACTCTTTTCTACTAGTGAGCCAAGGCTGGATTTGAACTCCAGTCTCTAAATGTCAATGGCCAGTGCATTTAGCCTAACAAACAGTGAAAGAATATCAAATAGTAAAGCTGGCTAACAAGGAGCCACCATCTCACAAGATGAAAGTGCGTCTTGTCTACATTATATGAAGCTGTCTCCTACACAGCGTTGGCTCTCAGAGACCTAAGGAGGCAGAAACACATTACCAATAGAAATCATTTTCTATCTCAGCTTTGGGTTTTTTAATTCAGCATATTAAAAGGAAAAGATCTATTAAGATTAAAAAATGTCAAAATACACTCAGGTTGCTAATGCCATTCTCCTTGAGAGACAGAAAGCAAGCATTGTGGCCAAACTCAACACTGACAATCAGAGAGGCTAAAATAATATAGGAGCAATAAGAAATGTGCTTTGAACTGTCAGGCCCTTCACTTTGTTAACGGCACTTAGGATCTTATTTACAAGTAGGGAAATATGTCCTGTTTCTTAACATTCCTAAAACAAGCAGAAGTAACAACACTAATGAGTTGTGAAAAATATTATGCCAGGGTGATCCTAGGCCAACAGGGGATCCTAGGCCAACTTGGTGCTTTCCTCCCAGCAATTTACCATTAAGGAAGACAACTGTAATTCCCATATGTCCTCCAGACTCCTATCAGCTGCAATCCTGGTTCACTGGAAAGTGATATGACAGCCAATACAAAGGATTATGGGGCACATCTAAGACCAAGGGGTTGCCAGAACTGAGTTCCATCTGCAGCACCACTCTGCTAGCAGAGACTCAAACACTAGAATCGGTGTTTCAGGTTCCCTTGTTGCTACTACTCTAGCCTTTATGCCATCTATTCTTGGTCCTTCTGAAAAACAAAACCCACAGACCTTTCTGCAGCATGGCTGTGTATCAGAAGATGGGTGAAGAGCTGATTGGAGGTTTTCCAGGATAAAATAGCTCAAGACTTTTACCTGATTAAAAAAAAAAAGTCATCTCAGTAAAATCCAGTCACTTTGATCCATCAATATGATGGCAAATGGTAACATACTGTAAACTTCCAGGGGCTATATACTGTACCTTTCTATTTCATTTTATTAAACACACATTCCAGGCCAATAATGGAAAAACCTGCAACTCCGCTTGGAATTGCTTTGTTTCTGTTTTTTTTTTTTTTGTGTGTGTCTGTTCATTTTAAACGAGAATCAAGACCCTGGGCACCCCCCAAGTCATAACCCTTCTCTATTGCACAGCAAGCAGTAAATGCCAGCATGCTGATTTAACGTGCTTATCTGGAGAGTATGTGATTATAGCCACTTTAAAATTAGCACAGCTTCGGTATAAAATACTTTATGATGGGTATATTACCAGTGATACTAGATTTCAAAAGCAAATGCACAGCTTCCAATGCCAGAAGGGACCATTGTGAACATCTAATCTCACCTTCTGTATAACATAGGCTCATAGAATTTCCCCAAAATACTCCTAGGGCATATCTTTTAGAAAAAAATCCAATCTCAATTTTAAAACTGTCAGTGATGAAGAATCCTTGGTAAATTGTTCCAATGGTTAATTACTCTCACTATTAAAAACGTGTACCTTTGTCTGAATTTGTCTAGCCTCAACTTCCCAGCCATTGGATTGTGTTATACCTTACTCTGCTATACTGAAGAGTCCATTATTAAATATTTGTTCCCCATGTAGATACTTATACACTGTAATCAAGTCACTCCTTAACCTTCTCTTTGTTAAACTAAATAGATTGAGTCCTTTGAGTCTATCACTGTAAGGCATGTTTTCTAATCCTTTAATCATTCTCATGGCTCTCCTCTACACCCTCTCCAATTTATCAACATCCTTGAATCGGGGACATCAGAACTGGACACAATATTCCTGAAGTGGTCGCACAAGTGCCAAAGAGAAAAGTAAAATAACTGTCTACTCCTACTCGAGATTCACATTTATGCACCCAGCATGTATGAAATACAGTAAAATATTCTACGAGCTTTAGCTGCAAGTGACGAAAAAAAGTTATAATATCGAAAGGGACTCTGGATAGTTTTTCAATTCATAGCGATAGGTTATATCACCAACCAAGAACAGAGTCTGAGGGGGTTTGAAAATCTCAGATGTGCTGTATTAAAAACTGGATACGATTATTTTTGGAATATACACTAGACTAGTTTTATCCCAAATATAAAATCATAGATAAAAGCAAGTGCAATGCATATGAACTACAGAATGACCTTGTATGTCTGGATGGGCCTTACAACTAGAGCAACGAATTCAAGCAGCCTGTTAAAATACACTTGAAAATATTGCAGATAGGCACGCTTGTATTTTGTACATATGAGGACTATTTCCAAAATACCCTTATATAGTCCTATGATGCCAGTTGATTTAAATAAATAAATAAATAAAAAAAATCAGAGGTTAGGTCTTCTATCCTTGCCAAACAGAAAGGAAAGGAGCATTTATAAAGTTAGGGTTGTTTGTCAGCAGTTATATTATTTGCATGGTGGTAGCACTTAGTGGCTCCAAGCCATGTATCACAGCACCATTGCGCTAGGTGCTGTAAATCAACACAGTTGCGGGGCAAGAGCTGAGGATGGCAAAGTTCAGCTAAAGTTACTTATTCTACTGGTGTTACTTGGAATGTCAAGTAGACTAAAAAGACAAGGAGGTAGAAAATAAAGCAGGATTGTGTGAATGGGTTTGGGCATCATTTATTAATCTCAGCCAAGAATTTTATTTAACAAACACCACAGTAAAAAATGCAGAATGCTTCAAGACACAGACAAATTTAAAAAATACACACTTTCAAATTACAAAGGAATATGTGAGGGAGCAGCATCTATATTTAAATATTCAAGCATCACCGCTGAAAGGGATTCACCTGTGTTACCAACAGCGGTTAGAATGTACAAGCTTCATTTTCAACCTTTTTAAAACCTAACCCCAGTCTAAAAATAGGAAAAGGTTTCAGGCCCCCCAATCTAGCCATCAAAAGAAAGAGGTTGGGCGTGACACCCTAAGATCTGATTATGACCCCTAAGTTGTGAGTCCATCATGATCAGTGCTCAGTACAACAGGACCCTACCTGAGGCCTCCAAGGCAGAACCAAGATATAAAATTTTAGGTGGCTCAAAAGAAGAGCTGCTCCCGGCCTCTGCATCCCCCACAACTTCTCTTTGTGCTGAGGGGGCTGTGCATCTCCTGAGTAGTTCATACCCCATGAAGTACCATTCTGGCTAGGGCCTGGGAACCCCATGAGGGCTTCTTCCTCTCAGCTCCTAGAGCAACTGCCAAGATTTCCACAAGTGATTTTGGGTGCCTGGTTTGTATGAAAAGGGCTGGACTTGCAGGGGTTGGGGAGGGATGTTGAGCCCTTGCTTTAACAACAGGCCCCTTGCAGGGGGTGTCACATTGGGGCTCCAAAACTGAGGCATCATAACTCACTCATCACTGCTGAAGGCCTTGGCCACTTGCTCTAGGTTCACTGAGGCTGGAGCAGTCACCTTCCCCTCCTGTTATTCTGGGTCTCTGCCTTCCCAACCAATTCATCCACCCCCAACATCATTTTCACCTTGCAGCGCCCTGACCTAGGCTGGGAGTCAGGAGATGGGGTGCTCCTGCATTGCCTGGATAGGCTACAGGCTGTGGCTGCTGCTGGGCTCAAGGAGCTGCCCTCGCCCCCTTGGAGCCCGGTCTAGGCTACTGCTGTCTGGCTCCAGTCTGGCCTCACCTCTCCCACTTGCTGGTCCACAGCTGCTGTGGCCAGCTTGGCCATACAACGTACTAGTGACCATGAAGCAACACTGTTGTGCAGCTGCAGCCACACAGAACACATGGGCTGGGCAGGATAGGACAGGAGCAACTAGCCCAGCAGGGCAGAGGAGAAGTGAATGATCAAAATTAATCTCACTTGTTATGGCTCAGACTAGATTTTTGACTGTTTCAATAGGTTTCTGTAGTTACAGCTCTCGAGATGGGGGGGTGAGTAATACTGTCCAAGGAGGGCAGTTTGGCATTTGCTTTCAAGTAGAGGGCCCTTAGTTCAGGCTGTGGTCAGTTATGCCCAAGTAATGCCCCACTGTTGGGGACTGTTGGTTAAATAGTTATTAGACAGCAGACTGTAGGGTTTTCTGAGCCCCAAAACTTTATTTTTTAATAGCCCTAACACTAAACAAACAAGCCTCAGGTGAATGCAGTAGCAGGGGAAGTGCATGTAACTTCCAATTTGTGTCAGTATACCTAATGTTCCAATTAACTAAGTAGCAATGCTTCAGCAGTGATAAAAAGGTCCAGCAAAAGACTCATGGCACCTCTGAAAAGCCCTGTAGGAAAAGAAGGCACATTGCTGCAGCTGAGTAGTCAGTATGCTAGAAATGTTATTTCTAGTGCAGTATATAACAGTTCCCCCTGCTTTATCTTTCTTCAAAGCCCATCACAGATATGTCTGTCAATTACCTCAGGCACTTGCTGGAAGCACATGTAATAAAATAAGATTATATACCTACCTTAGGTGATCAGTCACTGTGACACTAAATGTTTTTAGTAAGCCGTGTCAATCAAAGCCTGTCTACAGATACATGTAAGGCAACTTGTTTAGACAGAAGCTGTTTTGTTTCTAAACAAAACTATTTTTGACATTGAAATGGCACAAGCAAGTTCAATCCACACTACTGAAAGAGCTACATTTTAGAGTATACAAACCCAGCATGTTGCAGTTTAGTAGATATGACTTGTCTTTTGCATATCTATTTCTCTGGAAGGATAATCTTTTCAGTTCCAAAGCATATTTCTAGCAGATTTCATTATAACAAAAAACAGTACAACAGCATGGTGGCAAAGCCTCCATCACCATATTAAAATTCTAAATCAGATGTGGTGCTCTTCCTTGCAGTCTTTAAAACA
The DNA here is from genome assembly GCF_016161935.1 of Mauremys reevesii. NCBI lineage: Eukaryota > Metazoa > Chordata > Testudines > Geoemydidae > Mauremys > Mauremys reevesii. Next base: position 33,770,581 of record NC_052638.1, read on the forward strand.
AAGAGATGAACATCTGAAGGGACAGAGAGAATCATTTGCAAGTGGCAACATACTATCTAGCAAGTTGTGTTTGGAAAGTATTCCCATTACCATTTACGGACTGCGTTTCAAAACACCAATTTGAAAGGAAATAACTGTATAATGAAAACAAAAGAGCACTGTTGATCAAAGTGTGGAAAATAACCGTATCAAGATGGCTCTGGAGAAGTAATTAGTTCTGCGTTTTGCATATTTAATCAAAATCAACAAAATGATCTTGCCCCATGTTGTCACGGATGAAGGTCAAGCCTAGTTTTCATCATGTTTTTATACAAATGCAATAGTGTCTTCATGGCAAATAGATGGCTCATAATTTCAAGGATTAAAGGCAAACAGTTCAACTACCAATTTCACACAACCAAAAGAGCACTTCTGATCTTTCAGCATATTAGACATATTAGTGTTATGTTGGGAACTAGATTGCTTTTTGGGAAGCAACGGGGGGGGCGGGGGAGCAGCTTTTATTCTGTTTCATAAACAGGAAATATTTCATAGTATTAATGCTTTGTTAGTGACTGTAATACATCAGCCTCTATGAGACACGCCCAGCTTCTCACAGTGTACTCAGTTTCTTTTCCCTGAGCCAAAAAGCAAATCATCAGATTACAGGTGCTTAAGTACTATACTGGGGATGAATTTTGTGAAGCCATCAGCGTGATCTTTTCTAGGTAATAAATCCTCCAAAAGATCCTTCTGCACATTTACATCTTTGAAATGTAGCATGTTTTTATCTAGTGATTTAAAAACAAAACAAAAAACCCCACATCATCCTGCTGCTTAGAGCCATATTCTATCTCAGGCTTTGAAGCTCTAGAAGTATTGCTGACTTTTTCAAAGAATAATTTTAAACCAAGCGCAGTTTTCAGCCTAAATTTAGCAAAAAGTATTTTTTCAACCAATTATAATTTTGAGTCACAGCAACATGAATGGCTTTTGGGGGTTGATGTGAGTTTACAGACCCTTTAAGGTGTTGGCTTAATAATCCATTTGCCACACAAGAGGTTCACAGTTGGGCAACATTCCCTGCACTGTCCATTGAATACCTGATCGTAGTAACCTCCATGGAAGTGAGGCAATAGTTTAGTCTCCATGAACAGTCACACTTTTCTATATATTCAGTGGCTAGTAGCTTTTGTGATGGGAACGCCTATCTCTACCGGGAACTCGACAGAGCAAAGAGCTATCTGATAATTTACTTTTAGCACCCTGAATAGGATTTGAAATGCAACTTGCAGGTGAAATGCTCCATATTAGTTACAAATAATCAGCAATTCTAATGAGAAAAACTGCCAGAAATAATTGGTATGCATCTTATTTACAGTGGGTATCAATAAAATTAAGTGCACAATTTAGATTTACAATTCTGAAATCCATTAACTGTCCAGACAGATGACACTTGTATTTAAATGAAGTGGGTTCCGTTTTTTCTTTAAATGATGAGGAACACTTAGAGTCGGTCAGATTTTTCGATCCCATTTTCTCCCCCAATCCTATCTATTCTATGTATTTCACACTATTTTGAACAAACACTGAATTTCATACTAGTCTACATCATATGTACTGGCAAATGTCCTTTTAAAATGCAGAGATGCCAGCATTAAATAACACCAGACTATTGAAGGCATTTCATTAATGTGGCGCAGCGTTTTACCAAAGTCTATAAATAACACATCAAAAATACTTGCATTACAGAGATTTACAATTATAATATGCATAATTTCTAACTTTCCAGCTGCATATTTTAGCATTTTTTCATATTCCTTTCATCATTCCTAGGGTGTGCACCAAATAATGCTAAATATTTTATGTACATCTTTTTCTCAAGAATGTCACCTGATTTTCATGAAGTCTAGCTCAAAATCAATAGGCCTAAAAATTCATGTCCAACTGTGCACCACGTCTGTTTGCGCTGTTACCATGATTGCCTGGAGAAAGAGGACGTTGGTTGGATTTCAGGCACACTTAGAGTGCAAGAAATTAAACCAAAAGCATTTGTAGGATTTATAAATTTTATTTACACATGGGCCAAGGCTTTTAGGGCCCCCATACGGCAGGACCCATGGATTGGTACGCAACCTTTATCCTCCACAAACAGCCTACCAGCATGCAGATCACACCCTGAGTGTCTGCGTATAGCTGCAGCCTGCCAGCCACACATCGGTCACACTGTGGTTTCCCCCAGCCTTAGTCACCACTTGCAGGGTGACCCCAACACATTCCCAGTCCTGGATTTCCCCCACAAATGTGTGTTCTGCACTGTCCACCCCTCTCCTGGGCAGTCCAGATATATTAGGTCTATTGTCCCTCTAAGGGGATCAATATACAACAGTCTGCTACCCCAAATGGAGTTACCCACACACAGTTCACAACACTGGATTACTTCTGATTAAAGAATAAAACAATTGAACTACAAGAAGATCATTTTTTCTCCTGACTTTCTCAAGCTGGCTTGTTTTTTAAAAGGGAGAGAAAAAACACTTGAGACATACACTATAAATGAGTAACATTAAAAAGATGATGAAACCTCAGGTTAAGATTTTGTAGCCAATTTATTTTACTTAAAGGTGCCAGCTTATAGCTTATCTTGTTTTAGGAGTCCAACAACAGCTTATTATTTTTTATTTAACCCTGTTTTCCTCTCAAATGTAAGTATTGTTTGCACTATGGCAACCCTAGAAACATCAGTTATAGTCCACTAAATCTAGGGTTTCTCAAACAGGGGTCGCCGCTTCTGTAGGAAAAGCCCCCGGTGGGCCGGGCCGGTGTGTTTACCTGCCCCATCCGCAGGTCCGGTTGATCACGGCTCCCACTGGCCGCGGATCGCTGCTCCGGGCCAATAGGAGTTGCTGGAAGCAGCGGCCAGTACGTCCCTCGGCCCGCGCCGCTTCCAACAACTCCCATTGGCCAGTGGGAGCTGTGATTGGCCAGACCTGTGGACGGGGCAGGTAAACACACTGGCCCGGCCCGCCAGGGGCTTTCCCTACAGAAGCAGTGACCCCTGTTTGAGAAACCCTGACTAAATCTCTCGCCAAACAATTAAAGTATCTTGTCAGCAATAAGTGTAAACTTCAGAAATTTTTATTACAAACATTAGCAGCTGAGTAAATAGCATTTTATATCCAAGTGCATAGAAGACAAAACAAGAGATGTTCCTTCAGCTTTCAGCCAAATGTCCATATGATGTATAGCTGTCCAGCTGCAACATAGCTCAGCTCTCAGAGTGTTTTGAAGCATTAATGAGCCTCTGACGCATCTCTTCAGCATGTGCCCGGCTCTTGGCTCGGTTTTCTTGGTACTGGAAGACAAGGAAATAAATGAATAATAGATAAATTATGTCACTAAATTTAAAATGCAGCACAGGTTTATCACTTGGGAAGAAAACAAGTGTTTTTGCTTGACAAATTATTAAGTTTGTCAAGCGATTAAAAAAATTGAGTGATTAATCGCACTGTTAAACAATAATAGAATACCATTTATTTAAATATTTTTGGGTGTTTTCTACATTTTCAAATATATTTATTTCAATTACAACACAATACAAAGTGTAAAGTGCTCGCTTTATATTTATTTTTGATTGCAAGTATTTGCACTGTAAAAAAAGAAATAGTATTTTTCAATTCATCTAAAACAAGTACTGTAGTGCAATCTCTTTATCATGAAAGTTGAACAAATGTAGAATTATGTACAAAAAACTGCATTCAAAAATAAAACAATGTGAAATTTTAGAGCCTGCAAGTCCACTTAGACCAACTTCTTGTTCAGCCAATTGCTCAAACAAGTTGCAGCAGATAATGTTGTCCGCTTTTTGTTTACAACGTCACCTGCAAGTGAGAACAGACTTTCGCATGGCACTGTTGTAGCCAGCGTTGCAAGATATTTACATGCCAGATGCAGTAAAGAGAGTCATATGTCCCATCACACTTCAAGCACCATTCCAGGGGGGACATGCGTCCATGCTGATGACAGGTTCTGATCAATAACCATCCAAAGCAGTGCAGACTGACGCACATTCATTTCATTATCTGAGTCAGATGTCACCAGCTGAAGGTTGATTTTCTTTTTTGGTGGTTCAGGTTCTGTAGTTTCTGCATCTGAGTGTTGCTTTTTTAAAACTTCTGAAAGCATGCGCCACATCTCGTCCCTCTCAGATTTTGGAAGGCACTTCAGATGCTTAAACCTTGAGTTGAGTGCTGTAGCTATCTTTAGAAATCTCACATTGGTACCTTCTTTGCATTTTGTAAAATCAGCAGGGAATGTTCTTAAAATGAACAACATGTGCTGGGTCACTATCTGAGACTGCAAAACATTAAATATATGACAGAATGCGGGTAAAACAGAACAGGGGACATATTATTCTCCTCCAAGGAATTCAGTCACAAATTTAATTAATTTTTGTTTTGTTTTGTTTTGTTTTTAAACAAAGTCATCAACATGGAAGCATGTCCTCTGGAATGGTGGCTGAAGCATGAAGGGGCATACGAATGTTTAGCATATCTGGTACATAAATACCTTGCAATGCCAGCTACAAAACTGCCATATAAAAATGCCTGTTCTCACTTTCTGGTGACGTAAATAGGAAGAGGGCAGCATTATCTCCAGTAAGTGCAAACAAACTTGTTTGTCTTAGCGATTGGCTTAACAAGAAGTAGGACAGTGGACTTGTAGGCTCTGAAGTTTTACGTCGTTTTGTTCTTTTAGTGCAGTTATGGAACAAAAAAATCTACATCTGCAAGCTGCACTTTCACAACAAAGATTGCACTACAGTACTTGTATAAGTTGAATTGAAAAATACTATTTCTTTTGTTCATCATTTTTACAGTGCAAATATTTGTAATAAAAATATACTTTGATTTCAATTGCAACACAGAATACAATATATATGAAAATGTAGAAAACATCCAAAATATTTAATACATTTCAATTGGTATTCTACTGTTTAATAGTGCGGTTAAAACTGCGATTGAGATTATTTTTAATTGCGATCAATTTTTTTTAGTTAATTGCGTGAGTTAATTGCGATTAATCGAAAGCCCTACAAATTATGCTTGCACTGACAATGTTATTTTCTTTATTTCATGTTTGTATTGACTCAGTTTACTTTAAAATTAACAAAGGGTCTGTTTCATAATAAAGAGCATTTTTCTCAGTCTGAAATGAGTACAAAAACTGAATAACAATTCTAGTAAGAGTACAGCATACATGCTTATGGAGGAAACTTATCTACCAAGCCATCTCACGGATGAGAAATATAGCTATCTTTGGATCACGAAGATACTTAAAGAGGTGCACTTGTGTAGAATGTAAGCACCATGCCAAGGCACTGCTCCAGACAATTCCTCCCTAATGATAAGATGTAGATGCAGAAAGTAGAGGAGCCATCCTGGACATGAAGTTGTCCTCCTTGTAACTTAAGTATCTGTGATCCACACATATGCATTTCTAAGCCAAAAAGATAAGACAGCTTTATGCTCCTGCTGGTATATTTTGTCAGGCAGATGATGGTTATAAATTAGGCTTTGAAGGATTAGATTTTATTGGTAAGTGTCGGGAAACATCGATTTCACCACACACATGGGTTGACGAAAAAATTATTTTCATTGATGACTGAAATTTTCAGATAGGCAAGGTAACAAAAATACTGTTGGAGCACTTAGTCTGATTTTAAAATATTTACTTTGTATATCTGGACATGTGATGATGACAATTTGTGTTCTGTTATAAAGCTTTAACTTGTTTAATCTCAAAGAATATTGTCATTAAATAATTACTGTCTGACCCTACCCTCAATTTCCTGCAACTGTGAAAATTTAAGTCGAATAGAAAAAAATGCTTAAAAACAAACATCGCTATTATCTGCCAAAATTATAAAAAAACAATCTAATTCTGCCTAGCCTAGTTATAATATTCCTTTAGCAGCCCAATGGCTGAGCAACACATTCCCTCACAGCATTCTGGACGTTAAGAGGAGCCAGCCTGCTAAGACACGCCATATTAACAGAACCTCCCTGCAATGACATCTAAAGCCTTGTTTTCAGCTTAAAGGATCCAATGATCATGACCGGATGCCTGACCATGTCCCATTCCAAAAATTCATCTCTCAAGTGTTACTGTTGATCTCAGCTGAGCCAGAAACAAATTGGAATAACCCCATGAAGTTCATGCAGTCTGGAACAAATGCACAAGAGATTTGGCCATCTTCAGTGTCTTGGATAACCACAACAGACAGTCTTGGTGACTAACAACAGAACTGGCAAGAGCTCAGTAAGCTCATGTAGGAAATTGTAGCCTACACAATTCAATTCTCAAATTCATTTTATTCCAGGACATTCATTCATATTTAAATAAATTCCAGACATGTCTGATGATATGGCACAAGTAAGACCCCACCTAGAACACTGTGTACATTTCTGGGTACCCCAGTGCACAAAGACTTGATACATTTCAGGAAAGAAGAACAACAACAAAATCAAAAGACTGGGGGGTTGGGGCAGGAGTGGCAAGGCATTAGATATAATTTCTCCATAAATCAAAACAGCATGATTTAGCACAATTACAAAACCAAGTAAAGTGATAGTTCTCTGAATATCTGAAAAGTATGAAGACCAAAAAGGGGGAAATCGATTAGGATGACTAAAGGAGCATAGTGGAAAGAAAGTGAACAAAGGAAACTTTCCCTTATTCAGCCCTCACTTTCCTAATAAGTCCTCAAAGGTCTCAATAGAGAAAGACTCAACTGTGCAATAGTCTGCCAAAGAAGTGATGAAAATCCTTTCACTTGAGGAATTTCATACTAGACTAGACAATGTACTTACAAGAATACTTTTGGGGATAATCTTTAGCATTAACAGGAGTCTGGACAACTTGAGTTAGGTCTTTTCCATCACTGTTTTCTACAATTGGGCCCAAACTATTTTTATTTTCGTGTTAAAATTTAGAAAAATGCAGTCTGTGTTAAGCAATTGCCTGCATCTGCAATGTTTTTCTAAACTTTCAAAGAGCAACAAACTGTTTACTGCTACAATAGACTTACAGCTGTATGGAAGCTAAGTATTGCCAGTTTAGTGATATACATTTTAAAAGCAGATCCACAGACTACCAATACCTAATTAGAAAGTGCTTAGAGGCAAATATTTTTTATATTTCTTAAACTCAGTCCTGGTCTACACTAGACAATTAGGTCATTCTAGCAACATTGGTCATGGCTGTGAAAAATCCACACCTTCCTGAGCAGTGTATTTAAGCTGACCTACAGCCTGGTCTACACTGGGGGGGGGTTGTGAGGGGGCGTCGATGTAAGATATGCAACTTCAGCTATGGGAATAGCATAGCTGAAGCCGACGTATCTTATTTCGACTTACCTCCTGTCCTCACGGCGCGGGATCAACAGCCGCGGCTCCCCCATCGACTCCGCTTCCACCTCTCGCCCTGGTGGAGTTCCGGAGTTGACGGGAGCGTGTTCAGGGATCGATTTATCGCATCTTCCAATATAAACACACAATGGGTTTCAAGGGTGTATTCAAGGCCAATAAAAAATATCCAGATTTTCTTTGGATGCTGTCCTCAGGAAGAAGGATCCTCCCAGAATTTGCCTCCACAACTAGTACTGCGGCAATAGGTCTTAACAACAAAAGCATTTTGGTTTGCCCCAAAATAAGATTTTGATTGAAGTGAAGTGCATTTATAACCACGCAAAACGTCACACTGACTGAGATAATATTACATGCAAGTGATATTTGAACAGTTTCAAACCACTTTGTACATGATTTCTCCTTGTGTAAGATGTATATTTCCACTCACAAACATCAAGGGACTAACACAGCTTCCTAAATGAACAAAGACTCGTACTAGAAGAGTTACATTTTAAAAAGCCAACACCGTTTGAGTAAATTTCAAAGATTTTGAAAATAGAAAACTGGGCCTACTTTATGACAGAACATTGCTCACATTTACACCTGGCTACCACCTAAGAAATCATGGACCCGGACCTCATTTGAAATCAACAAAACTCCAACCCTGAAGTAAACTATGGCAAATAGTATTCCCCCACCTCAAGTACATATTTCTTTATAGCATATGGTTTATATTTAGCTTCCCATCATTGTATGCTATTTGTATTTTTGCTTAAGAAGAGAAGCTTTGTTCCTGATACTATATGCTTATCATTCATGTTGATAAGACACAAGAAAAAAAAGTAGTATTTTCTGGTGTGGTACTTAGTTTCTGCTGTTTCTAAAGTACATACTAATTCACAGATGGGCTTTTTTCTGTTTTTTTCCACCCATGTATATTCATTACAGTAATTTCAAATAAGATATTTTGAAATTGCTAACTAATTACACCAACAAGCTTTTGACCCTTTCAGGAAGTTGCAGTTACACTATTATATCACTGTAGCCATAATTTAAGGGAGCAGATACTTCACAGCCTTTTTTCTTTCAATGGAAAAAAATTAGAATTGTACTGGAAGATTGGTAAATTATATATCTCAGTTCACCTGTGTGTAACCTTTACATTGCAATGCCTCTTGACATGCCTTTACTGATGTTGATAAGAAATCAAGGAAAATATTGTTTGCATGTTTACATCTGTCTATATCCTATACTCAATTAGCCTTAAGGTCAAAGATGTGTATACACTGCATGGAACGAATCAATATTTCCTGTATTATCCTCACTTATCTGTCCATGTTTTGATGAATGGCCAGCAATTGCCTAATGTAAATCGGTGTAACTGAACTATTTGTGTATGCATGAGAAGTCGGTAGTTAACTTCAAAGCAAAGGTTGTTGGTTTAACAATGGAGATTCACAAACTGTCTGCATTACCTATTCTTCGTCAGGGAAAAACCCATGCTGTGATAGTAACCCTCATTGAGTTACTTTCAACTACAAATACTGGACCATGGGAACAATCCTGCTATCTCTGATTCATTTCTGGACTGCTTGAACTCCGGCAGGGAGAGTTCTAAGCATATGGATTCCTAGAATTGATTTTTGGGAAGCCCTCAGGACTTATGAAAAGGATTCTAACAGACTCTGAATCTGTTTTAATCTCTTTAATAACTCATATCTTTTCTTAGTCAATTAATCTTTGGTTAGTTTACTAAGGAGTGGCTAACAGCTGTTTTTGGTGAGACTTGGGGTGAGTGACTGGTCCTTTAGGACTAGAAGAACCTAATGTGTGGTGTTTTTTGCATTTAATAACCTTACATCATACAATCCAGGTTGTCTGGGTGATTATAAGGGACTGAAATGCTAAGGAGGCTGTATGTGACTCCTTGGTAAAACTAATATAGTGATCCAGGGGTACACTTTTGTTACTGGCTTGGTAAAATCTAACTGCAGAATATACCACCAGTTTGGGTGTGTCTGTCCTGTTTTCTGACAGCTTGTCCTGAGTTTGGCATTCTTAGCTGTGACCCACTCTAGGCACCATGACAATATCTATTCTTATTTTTTCATAGTTTTATTTCGCTGAGTTTGTATTATAGTTTGAGAAGGTTTTTAAGGCATGCCATTAGAGTTCAAGCAGATGAAGTGGCATTCTCACAGATTGATAATGCAGGGCAAGCTATTCTGGCTGTTCAGTATTTGGCTTTTCAAAGCCACATTTTCAGAACATGGCCACTAACTTAGCACATATAACTCTGCATATGCACAATTCTGCATTCTATCATTTGACACACACAAATTCTGAATATACCAGTTCTCTCATCCAGGCATGATATTACAAGTGTAAAGATCAAAGTGGATCCTGTTGTCAGGGGTGGCTCCAGGCCCCAGCACGCCAAGCACGTGCTTGGGGGGGCATGCCGCGGGGGCGCTCTGCCGGTCGCCAGGAGGGCGGCAGGTGGCTCCGGTGGACCTCCCACAGACGTGCCTGCGGATGCTCCACCGGAGCCGCGGGACCATCCGAAGGCACGTCTGCAGGAGGTCTACCGGAGCCGCGGGACCAGCGACCAGCAGAGCGCCCCCCCCGTGGCATGCCGCCGTGCTTGGGGCGGCGAAATGGCTAGAGCCGCCCCTGCCTGTTGTGATAACTGGGCCTACAAATTTACCCTAATTCTAACCTCAACTGTAAACTGTAAATGTTACAATAACTTATAACAACAAATGTTAATAGAAAGTAAATCAAGTAGCTTTCAATAATGAATGTTATAAACAGATGCAAGGGAACCAGACAAAGACTAAATTAATCTAAACAAAAAAATGACCCCAAATTTGGATCATAAGCCTACCCTGCATCTCCATGAGGTATGCCAAGTTTCAAAGCTAGCCGAGTAACCATGCAGATTTTGGAGCACTTAGACTCATCCTTGAAACACAAAGGGCTTCTCAACCCTAGCTACAGGAGAGTTGGTGCTCCACTATGATTATTAACTAAACTTTTTCATTTTTCTTTTATCTGCAGTACAGTATTGTAATGAGCAGAGTCCTGAGCAGGAATGTTATATCTATAGGAATCACTTAAGGCCCAATTCTGCGACTCACTGAATAGTTCACTGAAGCCAATAACTCAAGTAGTGCTCGACAGACAGAACTTAGTCATTCTGTTTCATGTTGTATAATGCACACATAGGTATCCTATGAAAAGCAAATACCAAGGAAATTTGCTTTATTTTTTTAAGCAGGAACAATCTGTGAAATGTTAATCAGTTTCTGTTTGGAAGCATTTTATTTTGTTAGAGATGCATGGGGGGTGGATTAAATATCTGCCTACTTTTGGATCTCTAGAAAAGGCTCCTGCCTTTGGTATAAAAAATAAACAACACTGGAGTGGAAGAGGCACTATTTCTTTTGAACATGATGTCACAATGAGTTCTGTTTTCATGTGCACTAGAGCTGAATTAATATTTCTGCTGAAGAGGGACCAATACATTGTCAAGCTTAAAAACACTTACAAAGCAAGCAACTAACAGTGTAATTGCCAAACAAGAGTGTTAATGAAAGAGACCTTTCTGGGTGATATACAGAATGGAAAAAATACTATAATTATTTGTGAATCAAAAAGTACATAATGTACTTCTGAGCTATTTAACAGTGCTGCTAACCCAAAGTAAGGGTAGCAAGATAGAAAACAGATAATTACTGATTCAATTTTATGGAAGAATGAGTAATATTCTAAACTTTACTCAATGGTTATTTAACTAGTGCTTTATACAATATCAGAGTCTACATTTAACTGAAAAAGTATCAAAAAGTTAGGCCACTATCCTGCAACTGGATCCACAAAGGAGGACATCTATGCCCTTATGGCACTCTGTTGGCGTTAGCAGTGTTCTGCGCGAGCTCAGAGGTCTGTCCACAGGGATCCATTTTCAGGATTGAAGCCTACTACTGATTACAGAAATAAGACTGCTGACAGAGGGCTTTGATTCTGTATCCTTGCAAAGATGGGTCACAACCTGGTCTTTCATTTTGCACATACAATTTTCCATGCACAGACCTTTTTCACAACAAATACTAGATAAAAGACACAACTGCATTGTTGCTGTCCACTTTAAGTGTTTCAGTTACATTTGAAGTTAGAACCTTACCTCCTTCTTTAAGCATTTCCGCATCTCACGGTCAAGGTCATTGCAGTGGCCAAAAAATCTCAAAAAGGTGTGCTAAATAGTTATGGGAGAGAAAACACAATTTGCCACGTTATATAATTCAAAGTTTCTGCTTGAAAAGCATTACAGCATCTTAGAAATTTATTTGTAGCATATATTGTGTTCTATTCTTCCTTTCACTTCCTGTCTTGTAGAAGTGTGCTGAGTTTCAAGAGAATTTATTCTATCTAAAAATCAGAGCTACTTCTATGGAAGCGTTGTTACTCAGTTACGGCCCAAACTTTGATGGTGCTTACCCTTCTGTTTACTTTACTGGGAGTTGTTCAACATGTGTTAGGAGGCACTCAACAGATTGCAGGATCAGACTCTTAAATAAGATATACAAACTGAAGTCAAACGCGTGGCTTATTGACAACATATTTAAAGCATGTACTTATTAACTTTAAGGCCAATTCTGTAACCTTTACTCACCAAACAGTATAGCTAGTTTCAGTGGAACTGCTCGTGTGTGTAAAAGTCTCTGGAACAGATTCTTCCGACTAGAGAGCTTTGCAACCATTGTGGAGGGGATGTGCTCAATCCCCAGGATAAGGCATAGTGTACACTGCTTTTCCTTCACAGCTCTAAGAGGTAAATCCAGAACTACAGTTTCAGATTAAACTGCATACCATCCCAGCCACATAAGAGTGTGCTGCTTGTCCAAAATATTTGAAGCTGCTATACAGAGGGAGACTGGTACTACAGAAGTGGACATAGCCCAAAATAGAAGAGAAGGTAAGCCCCTCCAACCTACCGTTCAGATCAGCCCTAATTTCCCATTTCACCAAGCCCATGACTTGAGACTGCATTCACTCTGGTTAAGAGTCAAATCATGGCAATTTCTGGGGCTTCATATATATTTAAATCTTATCCTATTTTTAAGATACTGATGGGGAAACTATGGCCATTGTTCTGATTGATTCTCTATAGCTATCTTCCCCAAATAAGTCAAGTGTCTGCCATGAAAGTATAGCATCTAAAGTAAAAACTTTTTGAAGCAATGTCACATCAGCCAAAGTACATTGTCCAAAAATATGCCTGCACCCCCTAAAAGTATCATTTTCACAGAATGATAATCAAGATGACAGTACCAAGTGGTTTGGCAGTAGAATGCTATACAAGGCCTTGGCTACACTTGCAAGTTACAGCGCAATAAAGCAGCCCCGGGCGCCCTAGCTCACTCCCCATCCACACTGGCAAGGCACGTAGAGCACTCTGACTCCGCAGCCACAGCGCTGCTGGTACTCCATCTTGGCGAGCGGAATAACATTTGCGGCGCTCCCACTGGAGCGCCGTGGGGGCAGTGTGAATGAGGTGTTGCATTACTGCGCTGTGATCAGCCTCCATAATCCCCTTAAGTCAAGTGGCCATTCTTGTCATTGTTGTGAAATCGGCTGCAGGAATGAGGAAATGCCCTTTCAAGCTCCATTTCGGAGAAGTCAGCTGCTTATCAGCTCGGAGAAAAAGCAAACATTTACTGTTTGCTTTGAGTGTGTGTGTGTGGGGGGGGGGGGTCTGAACTTACAAGACAGCATGCTGACACACTCTCAGCACCCCAAAAACCCACTCTCTCTCCCGCCACATACACACAACACACTCCCTGTCACACTCCACCCCACCCGAAAAGTACGTTGCAGTCACTTTCATGCTGGGATAGCTTCCCATAATGCATCGCTCCCAATGCTGCTGCAAGTGCCACAAATGTGGCCACACCAGTGCGCTTGAAGCTGTCAGTGTGGGCAGACTGCAGCGCTTTCCCTACTGCGCTCTACGAAGGTGGGTTTAACTCACAGCGTTCTACATCTGCAAGTGTAGCCATGCCCTAAGACACCCAAATTACTCAAAAACCTACAAAAACTCAGATTCAGTAATACTTGCAACTATAGGCTAGACTGAGTCTGCTTAGTCCACCTTGTGCAGAACACATCCGTAGCAAAATAGAATGTGAAACAAAAAACAGTACAAAGAGGGTTTGGTACACAGAGATGGCTCTAAAAAAGACTGGCCTTTAGTGTAAATCCCTTTATACCACAACTTGCTTATCCACGCCATTCAATATGGAGGTGCCATAAGGAGCACAGAAACTGAAAAAGTATGGTGACGTCCACAGTATTTTAATGAAGAGCAATACATCTCTGCTGAAGTATGCATATATTAGCCTGTATGTGTGGTATACAGAGACCATGTTAAATGTTGTTTTCAATAAATCAGGCTAGTAATTAGTTTTACAAAAATCAACTTCTATGAAGAAAAAGTGTTGACTGTTGAACTCTAAGCTATTTACAATAGAAACCAGACACTTACTTCTCATTTAAATTGTAGTAAATACTTTTATTTGCATTCCTGTGACTTATAAGCAAACATATGATTTACACATATGTGGGGTGGGATACCATTAATGTGTGTGTGAAATTTCAGCCAAAGTTACAAATTTCAGAGTTACAGACTCCTGGGAATAGGAAGGGGTTAATGAAGATGCTGACAGACACTTCACTGTAGCAGTGCTATAATTAATTAGTTTATACCTCTCTGTACTTAATAGGAGGACATCAGATGGCACCACACACAGCAATTGCATGTGATAAGCCCTCACTCTCCCCAGTTTGTACTCTACTACAAGCAAATTCTGTTTAAAAAGAACATTTTCATTTTAACTAGTACAGACTTTGTTTAATTCTTAACAGAACATACCCTATATCTGCACTTCAATTTTTGTGTGAGCTCTCATGCTAGCCTTACTCCATTCTTCCCAAGGTGCAATGCTGCAAGCTATCTACTCAACATGAATATTCTGCAGAGCATTTAAGATGCTGTAGTTTACTCACACCATCACCTAAAGTCTCTTCCTTACATATAAACATATGGTTCATGGGGTTTCTAACTAAGAAATTTAGTTGACAGACAGAACTAATTCAATAAATTTGGAATGGTAGGCTTTCCACAGAGCCCTATTTAGGAGGAGGGAAGAAATTTGAAAATAAGTGTGTTATGCTACAATACCCCCCACCCCATATAGCCATAACATAATCCCTTTAGCAAAATGAGTTATCTTTATTGTGAATCACGTGAACATACCAATAGCCAACCCTCCCTGACTCCGTCCTGCAGATTAAGTAAAATATGAATGAGGACTGACTATCACAAGTGAACACTTCCACACACACATGGTAAGAAAATTCATAGGTCATGACTGCAATTGTTACCCTTAACTCAGCCCCTTTATGTTTAGAACTGGACATTACAGCTTACCTCACCATTATAAAATACCACAACAGCAAACAACTCATCACACAGTATAAAAGGGCCAATATTTAGCACATAAATTAAGCCTTCACAGGGATGTAAATTTGTTTTTGCGTGGTAGTGCATTATTATAGCACTAGATAGTTGTTTACAGTATTTCAAAATATACAATATTTTACAAGTACAAAAATGTTATAGATTTACAATTATATTTAGATACAGTGCATCATCCAAGTGCAAATGTGCTTACTGTATATATGTACATACATGGACACTGATTATCTTCCAGAGGCTTTAGTCTTCCTGAATTAGAAGAATTCAAAATTCATTTTTTAAAAGTAAATATTACACTCCTCTTGCTAAAGTCTTTTAGTGTTAGCAACCATTTTTTCCAGTATGAGAAAGAGCTAAATTACTTCTAATGAAGTAGCACAGAAATATTGCCATGCAGACACACTGATTGTCAAAGTTTCAGCCCAAATGTTTTACAACTTCTGTACAACCATACCTGCCCATTTAGAAATCCAAGCATTATTTTGCAGTTAGTACATTTTAAGTATGAAACAAAAGAAGGCTTTGAAAAAAACAAAACAAATACACCACTACCCTGATATAACACAAATTCGGCTATAACACAGTAAAGCAGTGCTCCGGGGGGGGGGGGCTGCGCACTCCGGCAGACCAAAGCAAGTTCGATATAACATGGTTTCACCTAGAACACAATAAAAAATTTTGGCTCCCGAGGACAGCGTTATATCGGGACAGAGGTTCAACTATTAACCAATGTAGATTTTTTGACATGGTACAAAACATATTACAAAACTTCAGCACAGATTCATATTTTTGTATGTCTGTATATATTTTTGATTGAAACACATTAATACAGTAACTCCTCACTTAAAGTCATCCCGGTTAACGTTGTTTCATTGTTACGTCGCTGATCAATTAGAGAACACGATCGTTTAAAGTTGCGCAATGCTCCCTTACGTTGTTTGGCAGCCACCTGCTTTGTCCCCTGCTTGCAGAAAGAGCAGCCTGTTGCAGCTAGCTGGTGGGGGCCTGGAACCAGGGTGGACCGGCAGCCTCCCATCAGCTCCCCTAAGTTCCCTGTGCGGCAGCTGCCCAGCAGGCTATCAATTGCCAGGAAGTTCAGGTGTCCCTCCCCCAAACTGTCATGTGCTGCTCCTGCCCTCTGCCTTGGAGCTGCTTCCAGGAGCCTCCTGTTTGTTCTGCAGGAGGAGGGGGCGGGGCGGGAGAAGAAGGGTGCTAATGTCAGAGTGTCCCCACCTGGCTCTTGTACCTCATCTCCACAGAGCCGGGGGCGGGAAGGAGGGGGACACGACAGGGCTCAGGATGGAGGGAGCTTGCTGGCAACAGCTGCTGTCTCAACTTGATGATCTACTTAAAAAGGCAGTGTACTTAGAGTGGGGTCAAAGTACTTAAAGGGGCAATACACGCCACTCTCTCACACACATAGTGTGTATCTCTGCCTCTCTCTGCCATGCTGTCTCCCCTCCCTCCATTCCTGCTGCCTTGTAGAGCATGAGGCTACATTAACAACAATGTGTTAACCCTCGAGGGCTCAGCCGAGTGCTAGTTCATCATTTAGCAGCAAGGCATTCCCTGGGAAATATCCCACCCTCTTCCACCCTCTCAATCAAGCTTCAGAATCATCATTGCTGGTACAGTATTAAATTGTTTTTTTAAAACTTATACTGTGTGTGTATATATATATATATATATATGATGTCTTCTGTCTGGTGAAAAAAATTTCCCTGGAACCTAATCCCCCATATTTACATTAATGCGTATGGGGAAACTGGATTTGCTTAACATCATCTCGCTTAAAGTAGCATATTTCAGGAACATAACTACAACGTTAAGCGAGGAGTTACTGTATTAAAGGTAATCTCAGAATGTAGTAGTAGCACTATATATTCTCAGCCTTATTTAATTAAAGCATGTAAGTGTGTGCTAGATGCCTCACAACATAGATAAAGATTGCATGATCCCTGCCCGAAGGTGCTTACTAATTTCAGACCCAGTGCAACAAGGGGAGTTACAAGGCAGAGAAAAAAGAACAGGGGTAACATCAATAAGATGATGTGCTTACTCAGTGAAGGCTAGTGTATAGCATGAAGGAATAACAAAGCGATTTTTAAACATATAACTAAGATACGGGATTTATTTTATTTCTTGTAGGCATCATACAAGGATTGAGTCTTCAGGAGGGATTTTGTGGAAAAAGGGTAACGGCCTCATGGACTGGCTTGGAAAGGTCATTCTATTTGTGACTCCTGGGGGAATTCAAGTCAAACAAAATTAAAATTGTGCAAAATTCTACATATTTTATTTGTCAAAACAGCACAATATAATCACTCCAGTTTCAATTTTGGTAATTTATTTCAAAATACCTGTCAGCAAGTATGTCAACAATACAGACAACAGCAAAAAAGATTCCCCCAGAAGTAGAGAGTTAAAGAAACACCTACAACAAGTCATTTCTAGTGGTGGGGTGCTGGAGAGGGCTGTGTGGGGCCCCCAGACCCCTGCACTCCCATCCCCCTAGAGCCCAGCTGCAGGGCACCCCCTGGCCCAGACACCCACAGCCCCTTCCCCCGGAGCCGAGCCACGTGGCACCCTCCAGCCCAGAAACCACCACCTCCCCTCCACAGAGCCCAACTATGGGGCAGCCCCCAGCCCAGACACCAGCACTCCCAGAGCCTTTACTCCCCCCAACTTCTTTACCATCTCTCCAGGGGACATGGTATGCTGCAGCCCTGCCCTTCCTCACCCTTTGCCAGAGCTGGCTGGGTCTCCCAGGCCCTCTCCCATCCCAGGAGAATGAGGATCAAAGAGCTCAAAGAGCATACAGCCCCCAGCACCACCATGCTGGGTGCTCCATTCACTGCAAGCTGCGTTCTGCAGAATCCAGCAGTCCCTAGTGGCGGCCAGAAATTCTGCGGGGAAAACAGGGAATTCTGCAACATTCTGCAGTGGTGCGGAATACTACCAGGAGTAAAAATTTGTGTAGAAGAGCTTCAAGAAAGTATGGAGACAGCTGTGTGAGAGAAGTGGACAAAATGGGCCCCAAAGCTGGCAACACTGGCAGAACAGAGTGACAGCAGTACGTGAAGGCTGCAGTAGCTGAATCTAGTGCCTATCTAGATAAAGGCAGAGCAACATGGGGGGAAATATTCAGAAAGAAAGGGATAAACCAAAGAACCTAAGAAAGAAAGAAAGCCATCTCAGCAAAAATATATTATTTTAATGGGAAAAATAAATAAAGCCAAAAAAAGATTAGAGGATGACTATTGTCAGTCCTCTATGGGGAACACAATGAAAAAGTGACCAGAAAAAGTGAAACCAGTGAAGAAGAAACTGCATGCCACAAGATGTCTGGACATGTTCTCTCCTCAACAAACTTCATGCTCTTTCAGATTCATCTCCCCTAGTATGAAATATCAATGGGGAGCAGGACATTGATAGGAAATTATACTCTGTCTGCTTCTGGATACTGCAAATAAAGAGGGGGGGAAATGAGTAACATGAAGCTAGGATAAGAAAAATGTTTCATATGGAACGTCACAGTTTCTCTTTAAGACTGCTTGCCTAAATTATTCTTGTTTCACAAGTGAACCTTTTCAGGTAATGTGCACCTCACTTCAGTTTGAAAGATGCTATTGTACACCCACAGTATTATTTTATAATATATGTTCGCTATATGCTCTGGAAACTTAGGAGTGAGAGCAAGCTAAAAAAACAGAATTATTCTTTCCCCTCTCTTCCACAAGCAATCAAATTTACTTGTCAAATAAGACTGATCATAGAACATATCTTGTTAACTTCTAAATGTGTAACATTTCAGCTTCACTGTAATATGAAAAGGCTGTAGTCATAAATGACTAACTGTTAATTCAAAGAAAAGGAACGGTTCTATTAGAGCTGCAAGAAAGAGCTGGATGTAAGTGTGTATGTATTCTACCAAATTAAAGCCAAGTTTGTTAGCCATCTGCAGCATAATTAGAAGGAAGTGTCATGCTTCTTGCTGCAAAGGCAAAAAGAGATCAAACAGTTGCCCAAAGGGTGCAAGAGAGGCAACACCTCAGCTCTCAAAAGTGAGACTATGCCTGCTGTATGTGTGCACTTGAGATATTTCTTTTCTGGTTCAGCATCCTGCCAGGGACTTCATTTGGACAAACAGTAATGAATCCTGCTCTTAAGACTTATAAGAATACCATCCGCATGCCCAGCTGAGACACAGAAAAGCAAAGGAAAGCTACAAAAATAGCAAGAGTGACAGGATGACGGACCTGAAGTTAATGTAAAGAAACTCCCCTCAAAGTATATTATTTCACTTGGAGCCAACCCTTTATGGAAAGTTAGAGGAGAATTTAGAAGGTCTCAGACGACATGAAATTGATGAGAACAGATGAGGTAACTAGGAAGACATCAGATTTAGTCAGCAAGTATAAAGATTTTGAAATCAACTTGTTTTTATAGATTCAGAGAATGATTGAGGTAAATCTGAAATCCTGGCTTCATAGCATGGAGTTAAACAGCTTATCGGACCAAGCATATATCACCAAATTAATGGATATTGCTGACGAAGACGTGCAATAGAAAAGTAGGGTATATTCTTTAGTCATAGCTTGGCATGGAATTTGACTTACACCTGTTTGAGACTTTCGTCTTGGTCTCTCTTACAATTATTTATCAAATTTCAAGAAACATTCAGAAGAAATGCATTGTTATGATAAGCTGAGATGGCTCTCAACTAGACCTTTACATGATCTTCTTTCATATCCCATGGAGTCTTGTATTCGCACTAGAGACTGATTACGTTCATGACAACTTCTTGAATTCTGAGATTTTCCTTACATTTTAAAGTATACTTTGTTGAGATGTTTTGGGATCCACTATCTATATAATATCAGTGGATTTCAAGTTTAGTGAGAGCTATTATATTTAAACTCCTTGAAGCTAAAGCACAGCAATGGACATTGTGTCAGTGAAATTAAATTCCAGCTTGAAAAGAAATGTTACTGCTTTAAATCTAGTTAACATGGAGTCTGCAAAGAGAGTAAAATGTCAGCTTTTTTATGGGTCAACTTATGGAAATTCAGTTTTTCCAGGATGGGTGTCACTCACTCTCCTAATAGTGAAGTGCTTGTAAAACCATATGTTCTATAGCTGACAGCTGCAAGAAATACAGGCCTTTTTAAAACTCTCACTTGGCACAACAATAGTTTACCTTTCAAAAGTGTCTAAGGTAACACTGTACAAATAGCATGCTTGACAGCTTCTATTCAATAAATATGAACTTAGTACAGTAGACATGTTTCAGGTCAGCAATGAAATGCATTTAAGTGAGTTCTGTGCAGATGTTTTCCCACACTGCCCAATTCAAGTTATCACTTTTAAGAGTATTGAATTCAGCTACATAGAAGCTTACACTCATGGCGATTTAGTTAAGTATTGGCCAGAGTTTTCAGTGACTCAGTCACTGAGGGTAAAGTCAGTGAAATCTGACATTCCAAAGTAAGATATTTCAATGAATTATTTTAAAGTTTAGATAAAAAACATCATTTCCTTATGACTGAACTGTCTGTGATAGACATTTTCTCTTCATAGCGGAAACTCTAGAGTGTGCAAACACCTCTCTTTTCATAGTTATGCACAAAGCTGAATGAACCAATTAAGTCCTCCTTCACCCAAGGAGAAATTTCAGAGAGGTAGCCGTGTTAGTCTGGTTCTGTAAAAGCAGCAATTTCCACTCTTGCATCCGACGAAGTGGGCATTCACCCACGAAAGCTCATGCTGCAAAACGTCTGTTAGTCTATAAGGTGCCACAGGATTCTTTGCTGCTTTTTCAAGGAGAAATTGTTTTTCAATCAAACCAAGAACACATTCTGAAAAAAATATAATCCTTTGCATCAATTTATTACCATTACTCTTAGTCCTTTAGTAGCTTAAATAGGCAATGAACCCATTCAAATCACTGTTGCCAAGGAGTTCAAGTAGAAGAGCATATTCAAATCAAGTCCTTTCTAAAGTTCATGGACAGTTTTATTAGGCATACTGTGCCAACCTATACAACGTAAAATTATAAGAGGAAAGCAGGTTAACAATAATTCCAACAATGAAAGGAATACAACAGGATTCTCTGGTCAAAGCTTATTAGCCAAATCAGTTTACACACCACTAGGCAGAACAAACCAAACTCATTTTCTTCTCCCTCACCCCTTTCACCTGCATGCTATTTACAGTATTTTATTTAGGTGATTACAAAATCCAGACATTAGGATTCTGCAGTGTCTAAATAAAAATGTGTTTTGGTTTTACTTCTACTTTCCTATTAAATGTGAGCAGCTATCATTTTATTGGCACCCTCCTTTGATATTGCTGACGCTGATATGGAGAGGAACTCCCTACCCTGGTTTTAGTTATTAGGAACCTGGTTAGAATCCTACTTGCTTTTAATTAACTTGGATGAGGAAAACTGTATGCCCATGTACTACCCCTAGATCATTTAAACTGCACAGACAAATGAGGCTGCAGAATTTGGAGGAAATGCAGAGAAGATACCCTGGACATTCCATTCCAATTTAAGAACTTGCAGCTATTCTAGGCAATGCTCCCTCATGATAATTCAAGAGTTTAGAGAGAGCACAGGAACAGAAGATTTAAAGAGAGCATACTGTGGTCAAATAGTACTATGTGAGAACTTGAGTAACAGATTCCAGTGGACTAGGGCTTTAAATTGATGAGCAGGGACACAAATGAAATGAAGTTGGGGCATCTTACATACAGTATAAAGGTAAAACTTGTATGGATATTAATGAAGTGTGCCCTTTAGTACTGGAAGTTATCCTCTAAAGGGCTGCTAGAGAAATTTGGCTGACTATCTAGATTGTGAATGAAAACTAATCTCTTGTGTTTAATGAGCTAAATTATGGCGGACATGAGTCACATTACTTAATACGTAGTTTGGGATGACATTGCCCATGGCATTGTTCATGTTCCCATGAGGGCAGAGTTAGAATTATGATAGTGTCAAAGAGTTTACTATACAATCCCCACTCATCATATGAAACAGCACAGTGCACATTTGGGCACCAACAGAAAGTTTTCAGCACAAGTAAATTTCAGATTATCTCTATTTTAAAACGCAGATTGAAGCAATAATCCAAAAAAGGAAAAGTTACCAATTTTTGTAGTTTTAGAGTGTATAGTTGCCACAACATTGTTTACAGAGACTCTACAGCCTGTTAACCTATTCCCAAAGGTGAAGATTCTGATCTCATTCATGGTGAGTAATACCTTTATTATCATGTGAGCAGTCCCACTGAACGCAAAGAAGCTATTTGTGAGGTAAAATACCCTGAATACGGCTATTATCAGAAGGAATTTATCAGAATCTGGCCCAAAATGCTTGAGTCAGACGTCCGTGTCATCACAAAGAAGGCCATTCCTTAGTTTATTTTCATAGTGGAGAGATATGACAATCTTATCTGTCCTCATTTTGGTGCAATTAAAACATGTGCAAATTATGTACAGTGTATTAATCTGTAAAATATTCCTGTCCATTTTGCTTAATCTTTGTGTGATTGATTTATAGGTAAACCAAGACACACCACCAAACAGGAGAATGGTTGCACAAACCTACAAAAAAAAATCCCTATATACACTATATCCCAAAATACATTAAAACAAAATTGCTTGCATTGGACAGTATGTATTGTTTACTGCAAACAAGGCCAAAGAACCTGCCTGGAGTAGCTGTTGTCCCCTCACTAAACCTCTGACAGCAAGGAAGGAGGAAATCCACATACGGATGAGTCCAGATCTCACCAGATTTCCTAGCTCAAACTCATTTTCAGGAGGAGATCACACTTTTTTATTAGCTTTAATTAAAATATGTACTTATAAACTAAAAGTTTGAAGTACTGGTGCCTTTATTGTGAACTAGTGTCTTACTATTTTAAAACATGAGAATGAAATTAAATGAGCAGGGTTTTTAAGGTAACCACAAATTATATATGGTATGTACAGCTGAAACAGAGTAACCAAAAGTTCTTTCTATATTTTAAACTTTCAGTACTATTGTAATGATTTCACATAATTTATAGCATCTTAAAGACATATGAAGCCAAAAAAATGTCAATGGAATAGTCCCACACTCATCTATTGACAATGTATCATGAATTAAAACTATTCCACTAATACTTCATATCTGAAGGACTTCAAGACCCAATAGGATTGTTATATAAAGGCTCAGATCTTTCATTCTCAATTACAGGTCTACCAACACCACTTTACAGAAGTGGCCCTTGACCATTTAAATACAAATGGCTATTTATCAGTTCTTAAATGGGAGTGCCTATTATGCCTCTTCACATCTTAATACAAGTGCTGACATGATGCAAACATTATTTTTTGTCCATCAGAACATCAAGTTCTGACATGGCATTATACTCACACTGCTAGTAAAAAACACTTAAAACTAAGTCTGTACTTAAGATATTTTGTTGTGATTTATAAATCACAGCCATTTAAAAAAAATTCTGTTGATTAAATGATCAAATTGAAAATCAGATTTATCCAAATATTTTGCACGTACTAGAAATATAAGTAACATCTAGGGATTACAACTAAAACTAGTTGAACAACAACAAAAAAAGCTAGCAGTTTGCTTTCCATACTCGATTAATTGCTTAGTCAATTTCACCATTTCCCTTCAGTGTTCTTTCAGAGTAGATTAAGGTTCTTATCAGCCTTAACTGTGATCCCAATACCTTCTATGTTACTAGTCCAATTCAAGTTTATGCAGTTTTAAATTTAACATTTTTATTTCTGAAGCTATTTAAAAATTCTAGTAGAAACATTAAAGGAAAGGAGATGAATGAATTTAGTAGTTTCAATAAATTCTAAAGCAACAGATTCCATGAAACATCACATTTGAATCTTTGCAACAACCCGAGATGAAGATATTTCATTCAATGTGTAATAGGGCAAGCCAATGTTTTGCTCATTAAGATTCAATATTTAAAATTACTCTTTGTCTTGTGAAAACAACTGAAATTAAATTGACTTTTTATGTCTTGATATAGAAATACTTCTGCATGCAACACTGATTTAGAGTAAAAACCAACAACTGGGAAAATAATTTAGCAATGATATACCATACAGACGACACATTATTTAGTTTTTGAATATAGATAACCCTTCTACATTTAAGATTTACAGCACAGCCAATGAAAATGTAAAGAGTTTTTTCCAAGTAGGTGATCTCAACTTTCTACTTGCTTGAAAAAATGAAAGACCTCTGAGCCACTTCACAGAAATGTGCTAGATTATATATTTAGATGGTGCTGGTTGATCCATATTAAAAATATAGAAGTCTAACAGCAGGTCTCATTGAAATCCCAGAAACTGTTTAAATTTTCAACTCTCCACACAGTGGGTGTCAGGCACTCTGCATTTTCTTATCACTTTCAATACGCCTAGAGCACCTACTTTCAAACAGACTGAACCATCTGCCTCCTGGATGGCCGGAATATGGTAGGTTTAGTGCATGTGTGACAGATGGGAGGAAGAACAGCTCGTGGTTGTTCTGCCTGAAGGGGAGATGTCACTCTATGACGAAATAATATTCTCACTAATATACTGACACTCAATTCCCACACACAACTTGTTTTACTTTTCAAAACTCTTACCTCTTTGTGACACTCTTTGAGCAGATTGATAACTAGGTTACATTCTTCACTGTGCAGGTGAGGAGACAAGTCTGGATGCATCTTGAGTTAAGGGTAGCTTGTGCAGTTCATGGACTACAATTTGAAAAATGTTCCACCTGCAAATATTAACACATGAAAGTTCATCTTAAAGTCTAACACATCTCCACTTAGGAAGTCCTTGCAGTTCACTAATAGAAATAACTTAATTTTAATCAAAACCAGAACATAGTGACAGCCCAATTTGTTTATTTAGGTTATAATTTGATTTAACAAAGTAGGTAGTTAAAAATGAAAATGCAGCATATGCCTCTGCCTTTCTGTTATTCATTTACGGACTGCCTACATGATTAAAGTTAAGCACACACTTAAGAGCTTTGTGGGATCAAGACCCCCTATGTGTTGCATGGCATTTGGGAGTTGAAGATGAAATAATCTTTCTCCTTGCTGCTGTCCGTTCCTCCTCCATTTTCTAGCTTCTTTAGTAGAAGGTAAAAAATAAAACTATGGTCTATTTTCACTACACGTCCACTACCCATGTGGGTATAAGGCAGTATACGTCACCTGGTATTCTGGTATTTCTATAGTACTTGGAATCACTGGCTTTTTTATTTGTGCCTACGTATCTGAGTTAAAATGCAAAATTTAATTAACTGATCTTGACTGACTGGAGATGGTGGTGGCAAAAAGGGTCAAATTTCGAGTAGCTAAATTACACTGATATGCTTTGGAAGCATGTTCCTGTACTTCACTCAGAATTTTGGCTATGCAACACCCACTGCTTTAACAGGAATCACAAAATAAAGCCTTTTGCAATACTTTTAAAATTTATCCCAAGGGGTTAACAAACACACAACAGCAGAAAAATTAAGGCCGAACAGTCATCTTTAATAACTATTGTATCTGGAAGTTTTGCAGTGCATATGGTATTTCAGACAGTAGTGTCCTTCAGAAAGCAACATCGTCTTTGTTTTGATCCAGCAGGGAAGTCCATAATCCCCTGTTTCGATTACACTGGGTCCAGTCCTACATTGTGCTGAGCACCTTCAACTTCAATGAAATCACTGGATGTTAACCAAGTAAAAATACTATCCCTTTAGAGATATTAGAGGAAGAGAGTGGTGGGATATATTGGGGTGCAGGAGGAAATCACTGCATAATACTAGAGAATGGCACACAGCAAGACTGGGGGGGTGGGCATAAATGGGAGAAGAAAAGATAAAGAAACTGAAGAAGAGGTAGAGAACATAACATGAGAAAAGAGAAAAAGCCAGTTATGGTGGTATCAATCCAGCACCTTTTAATCATTTCATAGATAGACTTTTATCTATTTTATTCAAAGATTTAAAAGTATCTGAAGAAAAATTAGTGAGCAAAACCACACACATCCAGAAGGGTGCTAGCATATCAAAATAGAAATGAGCTTTACCCTTTGGTGGACACAGACACATTCTGATTTTGTTTAGCAACTACAGTACTACAAAAATGTACTTGGTGATTAAGAAAAAAAAAATCACATCAAAAATAAAATACTGTGTATTCAATTTAAAATTTCTTGTTAATTATAAAATAGTTAAAGGAATCTTATTAAGGCCTTTAGGTTTTGTTAAAGTGCTGTAACAAAATCTAATATTAATACACGTGCTCAGTGATTAAATTAATGTAATGAACAGTTTTGGGAAGGGGATTTAAATATTACCTCAAACTGCTTGCAATCCAAATGAACAGTGTCATGCTAACAAAAATAACAGTAACAATCAGCTTTTTTGTCTAGAGTGCAAACTAAATAGCAAAATTATTAACACAAGTTGTATTTGTAAGCTTTTCAGCTCTAACCATTCCCGTTAACATAGCTACCGCCTCTCACACTAACTATGTCAGCGTAGCAATGTCTTCTCTAAAGCGCTACAATAGCACATCGTTTTAAGTATAGACCTGTCCTAATAAAAGGGTTGCTCTAAAATATTTATCATATCTTAGCTAAAAGTGTCTTCTCTATTAGTTACTAAAATTACAGAGAGAGTTAATATATTACATTTGACTACAGTTATGTTTATAACTTGGCACTTAGCAGCACTTTTTTACTTACATCAAAAAACTTCAATTTTTAGAGGCTAAAGTTTGCAGCAAGTAGTAAATATCAAGATCATATTTGCTACATAAATGTGTATAATAGGAAAAAAGATAAGACTTCTAGAGAGGTTACATGAAAGGATACTAGCTCCACTCCAAGACATGTAATCATCTGAGTTCATCTTTGACAAATCCCCCAAACAACAGGGAAACTAAAAATAGAAACACATAGTGAATTAGCAGGTAGCAAGTGTTATTCAAGTGGTAACTAAGGGCTTGTCTACACCACGCAGCTTTTAACGACAAGGCTGTGTCACACAGCCTTGTCACTAGAAGTCAGTATGTGTAAACGTTCTTTGTCAGCACTTCGTCGGCAGGAGCATTCCGCGTTCACACTGCCACTTGCATCGGCAAAACTTTTGTCTTTCGCCGGGGGGGGGGGGGGGCTTTTTTAAGTACCTGTGAAAGACAAAAGTTTTGTCAACAATTTTGCAGTGTAGACATATCCTAAGCCTCATTATCATCTACCGTATTTGCACAACACACTTTGATTAAAGGTGATCTAAACAGTTGACATACTGAATTCAAACACATAATCCACTGACTGAAGTTCTCTATTTAAAAAAATAGTTCATTGCTTATTAGAACGATCTGGCCCGCAGAATGCTACAAGGAAATACAAATTAGATCATCCCCATTCTAGAAAGAGGCTTTCATGTCACTTCACACCTTAAGAAATAAATGTTGATAACTGCTGTTCCTACTGCACACTATTCAACAGCCAGAAATTTGGCAAAGCACATGAAGTTAAACTAAACTTATGTCTACACTACAAACATCTGCTGGCATAGTTACATTGATTGGGGATGTGAAGAGGTTTTGATCCCTGACATAGCTGTGCTGGCAGAAGCCCCTAGTGTAGACACAGTTATACTGGCAAAACTATACTTGTACTGGTATAGCTTCTTTTGTTTGGGGATAACAATATAAACTATGCCAGTGAAAGTGCAGCTTTGCAAATACAATTGCGTCTACACTAGGAGGGCTGTGCTATATAGCATATCAGTATAGCTACACCACTGACCTGCTCCATGAAGAGACATGACCTAACACCGAAGATAAATAATCTGTTATGAGAGGGGCCCTCTGTGACCCTAAGAGCAACCCAATGCCACAGGGCAAGGGGCTTCCTGGTATGTAGCAATGTGTCTCAACTGGCCTGCCCACCTTTGTGTGCACCCCACACACTGCTGTCATGATATTATTTAGAAGGTGTCTTGTATCAAAAACTAGTAACTCACTAATCATTAGTATTCTCGCATGCTGGAAAATATGCCCCTCAAATGTATTTGGTAGACAGTGCCTAATCCCAGTGGGTCCTAGACAAAGCAATGTTGTTTTGCAGGCTTGACTACAGTCTCCAATGTAAATGAAGGTATGACCTCAGACAATGAAAAGCACATTCATATGCAAGGTAAAAAAAAGCCATCAGGCAAGCAAGTGTGGGAAGATGATCACTTAATCTCAATGGGGTTGGTGACTGCACTCACAAGAAGCCTTCCTGCCTTGTGGAACAGGGTCAGTAAACTCTGGGAAGATATAACCAACGCAAAAGTCATTTTAGCCTTCACCTTTCAGACAAAGTAACCAAGTGCTTTGGTCTCTGCGTTGGATCCTGGCTAAAGACTGGTCAGCCATGCTAGAAGAATGAATGCTACCACGAGAGGGAGCTGAGCACAACAGAGAAATGCTTTTGGGGACAATTCTGAGATCCCTCTGCAAAGAGTAATTGAGCAGTGGAAGCCAGAGTGAGACTTTCTTGCTTTTATGGTGGCTGTTGGTGACATGGCTGTGAGCTGTCAGCCACAGCTGTATAGCATTTAAGGCACCCAGAGCTGCAAGACTGAACCCCTTACTGGCCTGGGTGAATCCCAAAGCATCACACCTTCCACATCATGGTTAGATTTGCTGAGTAAGTGCCTGACCCCGCAATCAGTTCTTCGAAGAACTCCACATAGGAATAAACATATATACAAGAGTAACCGTTGACAACAGTTGGGATTGAAGGGAATATTGCAAGCTATCAGGGCTTGACTACACTTGCAAGTTGCAGCGCTGGTAGAGGCTTTCCAGCGCTGCAATTAGTAACCATCCACACCTGCAAGACACATCCAGCGCTGCAACTCCCTGGCTGCAGCGCTAGCTGTACACCTGGCCAGGTTGGGGTGTAGCGATTGCAGCGCTGGTGATCCAGCGCTGCTCATCAAGTGTGGACACACACCAGCGCTTTTATTGGCCTCCAGGGAATAAGGAGATATCCCAGAAAGCTTTTAACTAAATTACTCTCTTTGTTTTGTTATGCAGCCTCTCTTTGTTTTGTTGTGAACTCCCATCGGAGCTCCGTTGAACTGCTTATCTAAAAAACAAACACTGATCACAGCAAACAGGAGCTATCTGTACCTGGCTGTGAACGATCAAATGAGAGGCAGGGAGTGAATGTTTGCTTGACAGAGAAACAGCGTTGGATGCAGGCTGTTTGCAATTAAGACCAAGGGTTTGTGAACATTTTGTGATTTTTCAATCCAGGAAGCTAAACTGTTGGCTCCAAAAATCCACTCTCTCTCTCTTCCCCGCTCCCTGTCACAGTACACCACCCTCCACCCCCCTCTTTTGAAAAGCACGTTGTTGCCACTTGAATGCTGGGATAGCTGCCCATAATGCAGCACTCCCAACAGCGCTGCAAATGTTGCAAATGTGGCCACACACCAGCGCTGGTAGCTGTGAGTGTGGCCACACACCAGCGCTGCTCCTACACAGCTGGATGACCAGCGCTGCAAACTACCAGCGCTGCAAACCGTAAGTGTAGCCAAGCCCTGGCAACGCTAAAGTGCTGCCGTGGCAGCGCTTTAACGTGGCTTCTGTAGTCGCGACAGAGTGCTGGGAGAGAGGTCTCCCAGCACTCTAAAAAAGCCACCTCCACAAGGGGCTTAGCTACCAGCGCTAATGCACTGACTACACTGGTGCTTTACAGGGCTGAAACTTGCTACGCTCAGAGGGGTGTTTTTTCACAACCCTGAGCGCTGTAAATTGCCAGTGTAGACAAGCTCTCAGTGTAGTTAGAATAGCTACTTCAGTGTTACCTCAGAGCTTTGGCATCTGATGCTGTTACTAACCTTCCCTTCACAAGCAATTACTCAGAACAAAAACTTGTTAACTTGTCTTTAATGCAAGAGGCTGTGCTTAACTAAGGAGGCAACTTCATTGGGACATCTCCCAGAGAAACAGTACTGCCTAATGAAATAAATAGCAATGACTTCTGCCAGAAGCAAAATCTCTACTTAATAAGGAGTTAATATCTGGTGAACCACCCTTTAATAGAAATCCTAAAATCCAGTCCCTATTAGAAATTGTCATAAAAATGGAGGGACATGAGGTCAAAAGTCATTTTTCAACATCTCCATCCTTAGCTATGTCACTACCATTGCCTTTGATTAAAACTAAAAGGATCTTCAAATATCAAATACTGTTAATCATATGTGTTTTGTTTATTTTTGGTAATTCACTCCCTTGGACATTGAAAACAGAATAGCACTGCCACATTTGGGGCACAAACAACTCATTTTTATGTTTAAAGCCAACCCCTTCCGTCACTATAAAACAAAACATTTATATTGAAGTTCTCTTCATTCAAGTTTTTGAAATTTTCTTTTTGAAAGCCACACAGAAAAGCTGAATGTTGGTCCCAAAAGTATCTAGCAGTGTCCCTTTAAGGAGGAAGGAAAGAGTCAGTATTTTATACAATGTGGTATTTTATTTAATTTTTAGTTGTCATTTTAAGAAATAATCTCTCCTCTCACAGAGGCCAGTCACTTAGACCTTGTTTAAACTAAGCTCTCCCCCGCCGCCCCCAAGGAATGGCAGAGAATTCTACAACTTTTCAGCCCCAGTAGGTATCCTGAGTGAGAATGCTAGTCTAAACCATGCTCCAGGCAACCACTGCTGTTCTAACCACTGTATCATCAGAGCTGACATTTTAAGCATCATTAGATGAGAGTTAGAGTTTCAGGTTAAACAACAGTGCTTAAAATGATTATGTTCAGCTAAAGTCTTGTCTGCACTAGCGCTTCCACTATTTCTACCAACTGTGCAACTGAACTAGTGATGGGAAGTTTGGGGCCAGAAAGATTAGACACTCTCAATCAAGCAAATACACTGCCCAGCAGGGACTCTAAGCTTTAAGGGCGTGTCTACACCGCAAAGAAAAATCCACCAGCTGACTCAGGATCCAGCGACTCAGGCTGCAGCACTGTTTCACTGCTGTGTAAACTTCCAAGCTGGAGCGGGAGCTTGGGCCTTTCACTCCGCAGGGTCCTAGAGCCCAGAAGTTTGTGCAGCAATAAAACTGCCCCACACAGCCCAACCCTCAGGAGCCCGAGTCAGCTAGCATGGGTCAGCCATGGGTGTCTCATTGGTGTGTAGACATACCCTAATAGTCTATAATGCTCACAAAATAAATTTACACAAATCCAAGCAACATGGAAGCCTCTTAATTTTCCAGCCTCTGAAATAGTCTCCCTCTTGCCACAATGAGAAAAAAACCCTGTTACCTACCTTTCTTAACTGTCCATTCCATGTTAGGCGTGTGCACGCTGCATGTACCACTGATGGAAATTTTTCCCCTAGTGCAGGGGTTGGCAACCTTTCAGAAGTGGTGTGCCGAGTCTTCATTTATTCACTCTAATTTAAGGTTTTGCGTGCCAGTAATACATTTTAACGTTTTTAGAAGGTCTCTTTCTATAAGTCTATAATATATAACTAAACTATTGTTGTATGTAAAGTAAATAAGGTTTTTAAAATGTTTAAGAAGCTTCATTTAAAATTAAATTAAATTAAAATGCAGAGCCCCTCGGACTAGTGGCCAGGACCCAGGCAGTATGAGTGCCACTGAAAATCAGCTCGCATGCCGCCTTCGGCACCCGTGCCATAGGTTGCCTACCCCTGCCCTAGTGGTATCCATAGGGTCGGCTCTGGTGCCCTCTGGAGTGCTGTGCTCATGCGCCAATATATGAAGCGCCACCAGCCCTACACCCTCTCAGTTCCTTCTTGCTGTCAGCTCCAATGACAGGTAGGAGGGTGGATCATGGAATGGACATGAGCAACATATCTCAAAGAACAACAGTTACAAAAAGTAGGTAACCACTTTTTCCTCTTCGAGCGCTTGCTCATGTCGATTCCATGTTAGGTGACTCACAAGTGGTTTCCCTGGAGGTGGGCTTGGAGTTCATGGTCTTGCAGCACTTCTCTATCGAAGCTTGAGTCATCCTGTGCCTGCTGGGTAATGGCATAATGGGACGCAAATGGACGTGGTGCACACACACCTAACATGGAATCAACATGAGCAAGCACTTGAAGAATATTTACATTCTTTGCAGTGTTTTAAACAGTCCTCCACATTAATATAATTGTTGTGGTATTTTCTTTCAAGCCCCTCCTCCACACTACTATGTGGAAGTCTACTACTACACTATACTCTTAACACAGCAAAATTTGAACTGCACAAATTGCTAAATGTTCTTTTCAGCAAATTAACAAGTGAACCTAAAACTGCAGATGACAGACCCAGTACTGCATCCAACTAAGGCCAGGTCTACACTATAAACTTACAATGGTATCACTACAGTATAACAGTATGAAAAATCCACACCCTGGAGTGTCGTAGTTATACCAACCTAACCCCCTGTGTAGACAACTGAGTTGACAGGATGGCTTCTCCCACTGACATAGCTACCACCTCTCGTGGAAGTGGAGTACCTACACCAAAGAGAGAAGTCCTCCTGTCAGTGTAGGTATCATCTTCACTGAAACGCTGCACCCATGCAGCTGTTCCACTGCAGCCTTTACGCGTAGACATGCGCTAAGTGATTCAAGTAAGAACTCTGCCGTGCCACTACCAATTTTTGGTTGCACACCATAGTAAGTCAGTGTTTCTAATTTGTAGAGCCCTGTGTGGATATATATAGAGTGGATATTTGTGGATTTGCAAGGCTCTACTAACTTGTCCACAGAATTTCCTAATAGCATTAGCTAACATTTCTGAGTGCTCATCAGTGATTTTGTATTACTGTAATAGGTGTAAGATTGACTGGTGGTGTGTGTCAGCGATTTGATAATCAGCTTGCAGTCTCAGTCAGTCTTCTGCCAGTGGGGTCATCTTGATCAGTTCTCTCAGGTCTTGTCTACACTACGAAGTTTTGTCATGAGGTGTACACACTACAAAGCTATTTTTGGTGGAAAAATCCTGCTGTTTTGCCGACAAACTAAAACCACCTCAACCAGAGACATAAAGCCTTTTGCAGCAAAGTTAAGGCAACAAAGCGTCGTTGTAGACACTGGTTGGTTGACAGAACTGGCTTCCGCCAGTATCCCACAATGCTGTGACCGCTCTGCTCACTGTTTTGATCTCTGCTGCCCTGCAGGAATGCACCCCACCCCTTTCAAAGTTCCAGGAAGCATCTGACAGCTGAGCGTGCTGCTCCCTTTGTGGAACAAAGAACAAATCATTGGAATGCTCTTGTTCTGCCCAGCCCTAGGAACACAGTGGCAGGCATACTGCTGCTAGGGGGGCGGAAAGGAACTGCTGTGCTGCTTTGACATTCCTCAGCAGGGAGAGCTCGCAGGGCTCCGGCAGCTGAGGCGGCTGCGGGGAGGGAATCACAGAACCATAGGCAGGCAGGCAGAGCGACTGCTTCGGGAGAGACTGCTGTGTGGAACAGAGCCGGGGACTGATGTTGGGGGGGTGTCCCCCTCCTCCTTCCTCAGAATAGGTCGGTCAGCCTGCTGTCTCCCTCAACCTAGACACACCACTCTCCTCTCCCCACCACCCCACCCCACTTCAGTTGAAAAAGCAGCTGATAATCTACTAGGATGCCCCTGGAAGAATGAGATTGAGAAACCTGCATCATGTGACACTGTTCCTGCCTCACCAAGGCATTACAAACCCTTCCCAAGCGCCCTGTGGCCAGTTGCATAGTGGGATAGCTACCACAGCGCACTGCTCTCTGTGTCGATGCAAGAGCTGTTAGTGTGGATGCACTCTGTCAACACAAGGAGCTAGTGTGGACATGCAACAGCGGTTTAATTAAAGCACTTTTATTAAAGCAGCATAACTTTTGCTGACAAAACTTTGTAGTGCAGACAAGGCCTCAGAAATAGAAAGCACTGACTAACACTCCAATGAAGTAAACAGAACAACGGAAGGGAGGGAAGCATGACAATAGAAAGGTCAGTCCCATTCTTCATTTAGAATGGATTAGTGGTGTAATTCATATAAAGAAACTATTTTCATATGAAGTGAGAAAAGGCACTGATAGCATAAACAGATGTCTGTTTAAAGCTACATTTCCCAAGTAAGTCTTTTAGTGGCCAGATCTTATTCACAAGTTGCTCCATTTGACTTCACCTAGGATTTACAGAATACATAATCACTCAGCTTTGTAACATTAGTCCTATTTAAATTATATCTGATCAGATAATGTTCAGTCATTAACTTACCAAATAAAGTCGTGTTCAGCCAAAGTAAGAAAACTTTAGATTAGATTAATCATTCCTGAAAAACATTTTGATAGCCCTGACACAATGAACTCTTTGGAGGAGACTAACCAGATACCCTCATTGTAACATATTTCATGATAGGCCACAACATGAGTACGCTTGCAGTTCATCATTACATTCTTCAAAGCTTAGTCAGCAATCTCAAATTGCATTGTTGAGTATGTGTACCAAGTTAACATATTTATAAAATGGGTAAAATAAGCCACCTCAAATGATGGATGGAAGATTTAATTAGCATCTGTTAAATGCTTTGAGATCCTTGAATGAGTGGTGCTTTAAATGCTAAGTATTATTTATGTTCACGAGTAAGCCTAAATAGTTGTCAGTAGTGAACAAATCAATGTAGGTAGAATTTTAACACAGGTGAAAACTTACTAAGATATTAAGAATAGAGTGATGCTGAACGAAATTTTAGCAGTAAATGTTTGGAAAGAACTTTTTTTATATGTATAAATTGCTCTGAGAGATCTATTAACAGAAATGATGGATAAAGAATATCAAGGGAAACAAGCAATTGCTCTGAAAGAAATATTAGCAGAAAAGCACACGGATAATATTAGGAAAGTAGAGCAATTGCTCTGGGAGAAAAATGGGCTTTAGAATGCTAGGCAAACACCATTAAGATCTGAAGTGATTATTTGGAGAGATGTATAAAAGATGAAGTCTGTGCATTTATTTAGAGATGTTAGTATATTTCATCATGGGGCAGCACTAGCTGCTGAGACAGGACACAAATTGGTAAGCTCCTAGGATTTCTCTTTACGAATCTTGCTAATCTTGTTAATTTTCCATATTTCTCTCTCCATATCTGGCAATCACAATACAGATAATAGTTGTGTAATAAGTTTGGTGGAGAATGCCAAAGGAGCTAAAGATAAACACTGACAGGTCAGTTTCCTCCCAACTTTCTGAACAAGCTTTTAATGGAACAGACAATCAAAAATGACCATGCAGGTATCAGTGCTTTTTACTATATGCTCGCTTAGATAACATGAGGGAGATGGGAAAAGAAGAGGTCATATTTGGGAATCTGAAAGCTAAGGCGGGTACTCTGAGAAGCTATCATTCTTGATGGATGACTATACTATCTGGCCTCAAAGATATAGCCCATGGTCAAAAAATCTGAATCACTCTTAAGGTCCACAATTTTCTTTGCCATAATTTAGCAATGCTGGGTATTATTTGCTCTAAGTAAATTGTCCCTACATAGGCCTACCAGAGGGAACCAAGTGGAAGGCTATAACCTGCTTTATGGAAATATGTTTTGTTAAAATTTAATATCTCAGATACCCACATTATCCAATATGTCCAGGAGGTATTCAAAATCCCAATGAGAAGCAAGCAGGGAGGGGGGGAGGTAAAATAAGGACATCTTTGGGTACGTCCAGACTACCCACCGTATCGGCGGGTAGCGATCGATTTATCGGGGATCAATATATCGTGTCTCGTTTAGTTTTAAACTAGACAGAAAACTACTAGAAATAGACTATTTACAGAGAAAGACTGAGATGTATTAATTTTTAAAAATTAGTTGTACTGTAGTAGCACCGAGGAATCCCAAACAAGCGTCTCGGTGCCATTGTGCTAGATACAAAGGCACATCCTGCCTTCAATGGCTTTTAAATCTTGAAATCAAGGGGACACGACAGTTGAACTAAACAGAAACAGGGTGGGAATAGGAGGATGAGATAACAAAATTAACAGTTTAGAAAACTGGAACTTTCAGTTTGCCACTTGCCCAACCAATGCGAAACAGCAGTGATTTGCAGGCATCACGGCAGAGGTAGACTTAAAGTAAGGGTTTAGAAAAAGGTGATAACTTAATTAGTTTTGAATGGAAGTTCTTCCCATGCATAGAGATCTGCAGGGGAGAAAAACAGGTGGGCAATCAAAAATGCCTTTGCTGGCAAAGCAAAAATGGAGGCTAATGGCACAATAAATTAGTAATCTGGTAGATAGGGCCGGGGTAAATGGTGAAGGGCCTTATATGAAAAGACCAGGAGCTATTCTTTGATGCAATGGAGAGAAGGCAATGGTTAGAACAACAAGTTAGAAAGATGATCCTAGCAGTATTCTGAAGGGAGTTCAGTGAAGCCAGTATTAAAGCCAGCTGGACAGAGAGAAAATGCCAAGTCTTTTAAATGCTGTATAATTACAAGTAGCAAGACATAGTCACACTAAATTGTTTCCTTCTTGGAAGTTTCCAAACAAGATAGCAATCTTTAATTAAGAGCAAGAAGCTATTTGAAACTTGATTCAAAACACAGTGCATGGACAGTAAGCATAGCTTATTAACAGTTCTAACAGGGAATTTCTCGTTCTTCAATGGATTATATTTTAATTATTAATTGTCAAATTACGATGGCATGAGTGTCAGTGCTTTTGCCTTTTTTCAAGCTGTAAATTGTTAGGGTTTGGAATTAAATGATGAGGTAGTAATACTGACAAAACATGTGAGATAATAAAAATTAAAGAAACCTGTGTATAACTGAACACTAAGAGAAAAAATGCATAGTGTTCTTCCCTAGTTGGCATATCCTAGAGAGTGATTAAGTAGTCAGAGATGGAGAAAGATGCCAAATAAATAATAAATAATAATAATAATCTATTTAGGTTTCTATAAAGCACCCATCACTATAGTGTTTGAGAGCCTTGGAGCTTAATGCACTAGGGCCTTTTCTGAGGGAAAATAGGATTCCATTAATGTATTTACTCGGGGGATAGCAGGGTGCCACTCCCCTTCCAGTCTTGGTGTGCCACCATGCCTCAGTTTCCCATCCTTCTGGGCTCTAGAAATATTCATATCCCAACCACAGGTGATTCATTTAACATTGTTCCCCTTTTCAATGTTTGTTTTATTAAGCTACAACAAGAAAACAGTTTGCTTGACTCACCTACATCATAATCAGTTCCTACCCTTGTCAGCTTGGTTTCACAAGTCAGTCCATTTATCTTGCCCAGACACCCCACAGTCCTTCCACCCCTATCGGTAAGATTTCCCTGAGCTGAAGAATCTTACAGCCCTCTCCTTGAGGCTTCACTAGACATTGGAGAACTTGCCAAGAGAGTAACTCCTTCCTCTCTGCTGTCTTCCAGCAACTGACATCTTATATGAAGTGAGAAAGGAAACCTTCCTTTTCTCTAAACTGTTTCCACCCTCCTCCCAAGTGCCTTTGCAATCACTGCAAACACCTATGTCCCTTCTTAAACAGTCCTTCCCTGCTAGCCCAGAGAGGAGGTCTATATATTCGGTCACTAGAAGTTAACCATGACCAGCTAAACATTTCAGGACTTGTCCCTGCCATCACTAGGTACTAAAGATATGTGTAACATCATATTAGTTGAAATTGGTTAGTTAACATTTTCTAACAATGTATTTTCACCGTATAGACTTGGTCTCAGAGTATAAGGATGCAACAGGAGAGAGTATGCAATAAGGGGAAGATAGCCTAATTGCAATTCTGTTGTGGGAGGGCTTTCACCTATCACAGCTCTCTATCTACCATAGCCAGAAAGAATGGCTATTTTGTTTTTTTCTGGGCCTGCTGTGCTGCTATATGCAATACTGACAGTATACCTACAGCTAACTAACTATCCCCCTCTGATGTACATTTATAGCATCCATACCACGCAACCAATGGTGGACATTAGTCAATATTAACTGAAGAGAAGGAGAAAGACTGGATGGCTTAGGGAACTACTAAGACACAAGACAGTCTTTCACCTGAAAGTCACAGGATCAAATATAGTAGCAACCAAAAGTCATTAACATATGGCATCTCTTCATTTCCCCCACAAAGAGGTTAACAATTGAAGCATATTGACTTCTAGACAATGTGGGGAAGTTGCTGCTGATGCCTATGCTGTACCTGTTCTTTTGATAGTTTCATATATTCAATTATCTCAGTTTGGCACCCCTAATGAGCACAAACATTTATTTTAAAATAACTGCAGAGGGACAGGAGAATTCCACCCTCTATTTTTACACACTGTTAAGACAAATAGATATGATAAGGGAAACTGTTTTATTCGCTGATATGCAGCTGGGACTAGATGAAATCTTTCCAGGAATCCCCTATATGTTAAAAATAGAAGAGACCTACTAAATTATCTCGCACTGGCAGAGAGGGTAGACAATGCATACTCTGTGGATCAGACTGGACCAAGTACTTGTTCTTATTTCTAATGCATTACAAAAGCAAAAAGCTGGAAAATGTTTATGTTCCAACACGACAGCAATTAAATAACTTTAGAAATTCTTTTTGCCCATAAATCTGCATGAAAGATGAAAACCTGTACATCAAGATGCAGCCCAATGTGAATTAGAAAAAATAAGATTTATCTTCTCACTACCTCCCCATGCACAAAAAACCCCACTGAGTTGAAAGTGAAACACCAATAGAGAAGTTTACCTAGATTAGTGCTGCAATACATCACTCCAAGCAATTTCTCACCGCTCCATAGCTGTTGGAATCTGATTTGTTCTAAGTTAACGATCAGCAGTCAATATGAGTAACTGGAGTCTAGTCCAGTCCCCTGAACTCATGGCAGGGATAAGTATTATCTAGACCATCCCTGACCGGTGTTTGTCTAACTCGCTCTTAAAAATCTCCAAGGATGGAGATTCCACAATCTCCCTGAGCAATTTATTCCAGTGCTTAACCACCCTGCGAGGAAGTTTTTCCTAATGTCCAACTTTAACCACCCTTGCTGCAATTTAAGCCCATTGCTTCTTGGCCTATCCACAGAGACTAAGGAGAACAATTTTTCTCCCTCCTCTTTGTAACAACCTTTTATGTACTTGAAAATTGTTACCATGTCCCCTCTCATTCTTCTCTTCTCCAGACTAAACAAACCCAATGTTTTCAATCTTCCCTCACAGGTCATGTTCTCTAGAACTTTAATCACTTTTGTTGCTCTTCTCTGGACTTTCTCCAATTTGTCCAGCTCTTTTCTAAAATGTGGCACCCATAACTGGATACAATACTCCAGTTGAGGCCTAATCAGCACAGAGTACAGCAGAATAATTGCTTCTTGTATTTTGCTTACAACACTCCTGCTAATGCATCCAAGAATGATACCTAAAAACTCGCTCTCATTAGCACTGACCAGAAAACTCTACCTCTCCTCTGACAGAAAAATTCAATAAGAGTACAACTCTACCAATTTTGCTGATACTGTACTTCACTCACTCAACCCAGAGTGGAGCTTTTTCTTTTAGTTACTGTTTTATTCGCCTCCACTTATATGTCCACAGAGAACTTGAGCAAGACTGTTCCCTGACCTTCAAGAGGAGATTTAAAATGGTGTCAAGCTTGTATCTTCAACTTCAAGATATTCAAGAACACTACATAAATTTTACTCCTGACTTACTTGAGAAAGGGAAAAGTTTTATAATACAGCATTATTATTAAATTTGTCTTTACCGCCTTACAGGAAAAATTGAGTAGTCTTCAGCTCCTCTGGGACTGTCCATTAACCCTTTTTTGCCAAAGAAAAATCTAATTCAGAAATCCCTCTGAATATTTTTTTTTCAAAATTCCAATTATTAATGTCTTCATTTAAAGTTGTAAGAGAAAAATAGAGACAATCCCCTATAGCAACAATCTTGAAACATAGTTATATTAAGCTCATAAAGACCTCCCCATAAAAAGTTTTCTTGATTCTCCCAGGTTGCCAAGAAATGAATATCTATTCTTTGTATTCAGTTAAAAAAAACCCACACAAATATTGAAACGATGTTGTGTTAATAAGAAACCTGCGAGTGTAAGGAAGTTCATGATAAGATACTAAATGTCCAAAAAATAGACAAAAAACATAACATAAATAGGCAGATTTGTAGTCCCCAAATACTGGACCAAGTAACTGAGCATGCTGCCATCTGCTACACTCTCCCTGCTAGGGCAGAGGGCAAGAAACCAGGAACTACGTTGAATCAGAATTTCCATCTGGTCCCCACCTAGACCCCAACCACGAGCCAGAAGCAATCCGAGCCAGGTGTTAGGGGGGAGAAGACCAGGAGATCTGGTTCCTTCACTTTCCAGACCCAAGCATGGGTTTGAGGAAGAACAGGAATGTAGAGAACTCCTTCCCTCCCTCCCCAAACACCTTCATAAGACCAGACACAGCTACATAGGATGAAAGCAGAGGCTCCAACTTTCTAATTTCCCCAGGGATGCTGGACCTCTACTCTAAACCAGGCCCTGTCCCCACTCCATCCCTTCTCCCAAGGCCCCACCCCCACCTTGCCTCTTCCCACCTCCACTCCACCCCCACCCCACCTCTTCCTGCCCCCACTCGTCCCCCTCCTCCCCGCAGTGCCTCCTGCACACCACTGAACAGCTGATCACAGCAAGCGAGAGATGCTAGGAGGGGGGAGGAAGAGCTGACTGGCAGGACTACCGGTGCGTGCTGAGCACCCACTATTTTTTTCCTGAGGCTGCTCCAGCCCTGGAGTTCTCACAGAGTCAGCGCCTATGGATGGAAGTTCCTTAATCACAGAGATTCTTCTGCAGTTCTCAACAAGCAGCTTAGAAATTAGCAGGTCTTATTTCAGTACTGCCGCTGTTAGGCAGACATGCACCCAGAGGGAGATGACCACAAGTATGCTTGATATTGCTGCTCATGGGCCACCTATCTGCCCTTGCTGACCCTTATAACATCAGCAGGGAAACAGAAAAAAACCCTATGTGAATTGTTAAAAAAAAATCAATTGAGGACATGCTGTTTAAAAGGATACCCTAAAAAACTTGCATTTAAAAAAAAATCAATTTTGAAAATTCAGGTTGACAGTGTCCTTTAACCTTTAATCAAAGGGATAAAAAATGCCCTATGACACCTAAATAAAATGTTTACTATTCCTGCATAATAGGTAATTCCCATTA
The DNA here is from genome assembly GCF_016161935.1 of Mauremys reevesii. Lineage (NCBI taxonomy): Eukaryota > Metazoa > Chordata > Testudines > Geoemydidae > Mauremys > Mauremys reevesii. Next base: position 33,811,760 of record NC_052638.1, read on the forward strand.
ATATTTAAAGGGAAGCTCTCAGGTTAAAATATATTTTTTAAAAGCATTACTGTTAAAAACACTTACATTTTAAGTAGTATTTTTAGTATCGCTGACACTGTTTGTTCAGCTATTTTCCATTGACTAATCTATTTTGATTGTCCAACCTCAGCAAGTTTCACTTTGTTCTAATGCATGAGAAACATGTTTCCATATTTGGATGGAAGGCACTGAAGAAGAATGTTCAAATCCAGATAAAACTGCTTTCCTTGATTCCCCTGCCACCCACACACACTTCATGAAAATATTTGTTAATAGTAGGCATTGTGATGCCTTTTTCACTAAACTTTCTGACACAGTCTGTATAAATATGTTGCACACACATATTAAGGAAACAAAGGGCCCTTATGATATTCCTCAGTTTTGGAGATAGAGGAAAGCTAGGGGGTTTAATTCTACACCTGATTTATTTTCACCTCAGGGAAACCCTTGCATTTATATAGATTCTACCTTAAACCCTGCCTCCATGTTTTTCATCCACCATAACACAAAAACCAGCAACAAGTTTAAACATCTCAGCTGACCCATAGTATGTTTTTATTATATTTGAGCTCCATGTGTTATTAGACTATTTGATCATCAATCCTGCTTTTAAAGCATTTGCAAAATATTTTACAAAAAGGATAAGGATGTCCACATGGTGGTGTAGTAGCCATGAAAAGTAAGAACTAATGACGACTCTAGAAAGAGTGTAGCTAACCAAATTGCCTATGGTAATTTATTTTTCACCACTGATAGTTTATTTTATCATTGTTCAATAGAAGAGCAAAACAGATTGGTCAGGGTTTGTTTTTTGAGTTTTCACTAATTATACTGTTTGGCTTTCTAGCACTGTTTTTATTAACTTGAATTAATATGTTCATTATGTTATACACAACTTTAAAGACAAAAAAAATATTTTTTGGACTTAAACTACTTGTTAGTTACTTTAAAACACCTATCATGTCAAGGATGCAAAGTTGTAGATGATATTAACTGTTAATTTTCATACAAATTACTAAAAAAAATATAAAGGATATGTGCTTGAAAACTTCATAAAAGCAGCTAGTAATTAAGTTTCAATTCAAGTAACATTAACTCATTTCCCAGGGAACTCAAAGTTAAGGACAATCTGCCCTTAATTTTCAGCGATATGGGCATGCTCTGCTATGTCAGAATATATAAACATCACACTATTCTATTATACCTAGACACCATATTAGGCAACTTAAAAATAACCCCTACGTTTTCCAGTAAATGCACTATATTACAGTTAATTTGTGTGTTGTATTGGGATATATCTGTGAAAGCTGGGATGCATACATCTTATACAGTAGGCTAGGGCAGGGGTGGGCAAACCCCTGGGATCCGGCCCGTGGGATTGCCACCCCGTGGGGCTAAGGCAGGCTCCCTGGCCCCACACCACTCCCAGAATTGGCCACCACCATGCCCCTGCGGCCCCTGGGAGGGTGGGGAACAGAGGGCTCCACGCACAGCCCTCGCTTGCGGGTACCTCTTCCGCAGCTCCCATTGGCCGGGAACAGGGAACCAGGGCCAATGGGAGCTTCAGGGGAGGAACCCACAGGCAAGGGCTGCACACAGAGCCCTCTGCTCCCGCCCACACACTCTCCCCCAGAGGCCACAGGGGCATGGTGGTGGCCGCTTCCAGGAGCCCGCACCCCGACCTCTCCTGCACCTCAAGCCCCTGCCCCACCCCTCCTGCACCCCAAACCCTTGCTCTGAGCCCTCCTGCACCCCAACCCCCTGTCCTGAGCCCCCATGTACACCTCACACCCCTCCTGTGCCCCAACCCCCTTCCTGCACACCACACCCCTTCCCACACCCCCTACTACCTCCTGCATCCCAACTGATGGCCCCAACCCTAGATTCATGGCCCTGGATGCAATTTCCCCACCCAGATGTGGCCCTTGGACCAAAAAGTTTGCCCACCCCTGCACTAGGACATCCTAAGGACTTACTGTTTCTACTGAACACTGTAAGTTTTAAACAAACCAACAAATGTTCGCTGCTTTATTTACTACGATAGTAGATTATCAAATTAAACTGCAAGGGTGTATTTTCATCAATTCTGCTGACAGGTGTTTTGCCAGGCCATTCTCTACTTGTCAAGATGCATTCATTAGATAAGAACCACAGAAAGATGACAGTTCATGTAATGGATTTTTTTTTCCTTGAATGCTTTCAACATTTTATTGCCACATACAGTGAATCATGCTTTGGAAATCAATGTTGTATAACAAAAGTTTATTGCAGCTAGCTCTCACTCTCTCTTTGCAGTCACTCTTATAGACATTCTTTTATAAGACTATTTTTTCCTCTAATTGTTAAGTAATCCTTAGAGACAGACAATGGTTTGTTAAATTTGTTGACACCCATATTGGTGACATACCATGCCCCAATAGGAATGCAAGCCACTCTAGAATGAAGAGACCCCAGGGGTGGGCTCCGCACAGGAACATAAACAGAAGAAAAGGTACACAGAGGAGGGGGCTGGACAGTTTGGATAACCTGCTCCCATATTTTAAGGCTTAAGCTGTACGGTGGTAAACCAGGGTAGACAACAGGTGGACAGTGAGCCAAAGCCGAGCCACCAGATGCTTTTGAACAGTCTGCAACATCTTTTTTATTTACTTATTATCATTATTGGTATTGCTGTGTGAAAAATGTTTCTCTTGGAGTCTGGACCTTGCCTATATCTTGACCAAGAAATTCGGACAGTGACAAAAAAGAGTTGATTATTCCTAATCTATACTGTGCTTCACCTCACTGCCATGTCACTCGTTCCAGCGTGCGGCAGATAAACCTGCAGCCTGACTGTACCCATAGCTACAGAAGAAAGGATGGTTTGTTTGTTTTGCGGCAGGGGCCGGCCCCCTTTTCTCCTGTGGTAGGGGCCTGGGGAGAGTCATTCTCCCCTCTTCGGGGGAATCAACCCTCTTTTCTTGCGTGTGCCTGGGAACATGGGGGCGTCTATCCCGCTCAGATGGGGGCGTGAGGCCCTTCTCCTCCCTGTGAGAGGATGGAAGGGGTTAGTCCCCCTCCAAGCCCCCCATGCTCTGACCGGTGCGCATGCAGAGGGGAGGGGCCACCCACTTCTCCCGTGTCTGTGAAAGTCGAACTGGAGAGGGGTGAACACCTGGGGGCGGGGGAGAAGAGGAGTCAGAGGGGAAGGGGAGTTAACAGGCGGGAGTCAGGGCGGCTGGCCCCTCCCCGCTCAGCCGCCTTTCACTTACTCCAATCCCGGGGAGAAGAAAACTCCGTCAAGAGAAAAAGCCGGGCCCCGGCGGCAGCCGCGCCTCACCTCAGGACTGACAAGTGCAACCCAGCTAGGGCAGAGGCAGAGCGGTCATGACCCGGAAATAGATAGGACCTCGGCAGTGAAGGCCCTTCGACGTAGCGGTCACAGGGGGCGGAGCCTACGGCCGGACGCAACTCTCACAACGCGCATGTCCCAACCGGGGGAGGAGGAAAGAGCGCTCGTGATTGGGCCATTCAAATGCAGGAAGCTGGATGATTGGGTGCGTCGAAGGCGTGGGCGTGGCCGGCGGGAAATAGCGGGCAGTTTGGTGAGCCCGAAAAACGCTGCTCTGTCGACATGTCCGCGAGCGGCCGTCGCCGTCGCGGTGCCCTTGACAGGTAAGCGGGGTGGTGCCCGGGCCCTGAGGAAATGCTCTTGGGGCGTCACGTGCCCTGCCCGGGTCTGTGACTGACCCCCGTTTCCCGCGGGAGGGGCTTCCCCGCCCCCGGGCCTGCAGCACCTCCCCGCCCGCGTAGCTGGAAGGGGCCCCAGCGGCGGGTATTCACGGGGCCTTCCCACTACGGCTCTGCCGTGGGAGTCGCCTTCCCTCGTGTGGAGCGAGCGCCTTCGGGGGCCCAGCTCCCCCACACCTCGGCCTTCGCCGCTCCGAGGCAGGCGCGCCTCCCTCCCCCCGCTGACGGACACCCCGCAGCCTGTCCGTGTCACACACACACACCGCTTCCCTAGAGCCAGCCCCAGGGCGGAAATTGCTGCGGGGACTCAGGCGTGTCCTTCGCCCAGTCTCGGAGCAGCGTGGGCGGTGACTCCCCGAGGCTAGAACAGGGGCATTTTCTCTCTGCCAGGGTAGGGTTCAGGTGCCGCTGATGTGCAGTGCCAACTTTTCCCAACCTAGCGCTAAAAGTTTCCCAAATCTGGTGAAAAATTCCCAACGTTTTTTACGGTGCTTCTGTATTCTAGGAAATTTTCCCCAAACCTGGAAGTGTGTGAGTAAAATGTTTCAACTTGGGAAATTGGGAATTTTCATTCAAAACGATTTACTCAAAAATTCCCAGATTTTGGGAAATTTCACAGGCTATAGAAGCACTGCTGATGTGATACTCCCTCAAAGGAGCAGGTGTCCTAAGCCTCGGAAACGCGCCGATTCTTTGCAGTGTGTACATTAGAACTGCCAATCAGACCAATGATCTGTCTCCAGCAGTGGCCAGTACCAGAGCTTCAGCGCGGGAGTGTACAGCACAGACCAGTCGGAGTAATCCACACCCCACCTTCCCTTGTCATTGGCTTATATCTCTTTAATATTGCTTTTTAAAGTGGCTTCACAATGGATGAGACAGTTGCTGAGTATATCAGAAGGACTGTGCTGAAAATCCCACGCCATGAAATCATGGAAATGCTAACGATGTGGGAATTCCTCTCCAAGACGCAGCTGCAAACCATTAACGTGCATCAGATAAAGGAAAGAATTTCCCAAGAAGTGGTGGAGCTTTGTGAGGTGATAACATCCATTGTGAATGGTCTGTCTGTCTGTTTGAAACATTTTCATTATACTTGCATAATGGCAGGATGGTATACTAGAAACATGTGTCTTTGTAATGTGTGACAGCATTTAAGAAGGAAAATGTTCTCATTCTCAAATTAACTGTATTTTCCTTAATCCAGGCACAGGTTAATAGTTTCCAATCTGAGAAATATAGTGTATGAATACTGAGTTGGTCTAACTAATTTCAGTGGGTACACAACTAGCCTATAGGAAGGCACAGTTGGACTCCATTCTTCCTTGCTCTTTAATCGAATCATAGATTAGAGCCTGCTATTGTTAACAGTTACTCAAAGATTTATGTATTGGCACTAGGTAGATTCCAGCCATTCAGTAGGGATGGAGCTTTCTGAAGTTCTGTATTTGTGAATCGGAATGTTAAACATATTCTATCTGGACATCTAGAAGGCTAAGACATACCTATGTTACTCCTAAAATGCTGTCTCTCTCTTAAGGAGTAGAATGCCTATAGTTTTTTATTCTTCTGGAATTCTGTAGTGTGGTTTCTGAGGTTTGCGGTTTCTGTTTTGACAAACAAGCACATTAGATGGAATAATTTCCTCTGCAAGATTTGTTTTCACTTTACCTGGTGTAAAACAAAATTTCCTCATATGACACTGCTTGTGATAATATTCCACAGTTGAGGCCTAATCCTACAATTGCGTTTGCATGGGGAGACCCCTGGGCTGGCCTCTGGAGTCTCAGTTATCACAAATAAATTTGTTAGTCTCTAAGGTGCCACACGTACTCCTGTTCTTTTTGCGGATACAGACTAACACAGCTGCTACACTGAAATCAGTTATCATATATTCCCTTAAATTCTACTTTTTGTTACACAGTTTTAAAGGCATTGGAATCTCGTGATTCCACAGATCTCTTATCTATAGTATTAATATGCAAGCTTCAGGTGCAAGCCAAAAAGACTTGCTAAACACCATAAATAGTATTGTTAAACTACTTTTAGTGGGATAACAAATGCCAGGTTAAAAATAGTGAGGGTGTTTGTAGAAACTTCTTTACTCTATTATCCTAAGAGTATCTGAGATTATTCAGATGGCATGAATTTTTAAAAACTAAATAAAATTGATGAGAAGAAAATGATAGTTCACCTTTTACTTGTTTTGCATAATGAAATGCTAGTCATTTTCTCTTCTGTTTATAATCAAGTTTAGTTAATTTCACTTACTGGGTCTTGTGTATTGGTTCAGAACAGCAATGTTTAAATTGCAGCCTCTGCAGAGGGAGTGCATAAGTCCTCAAATATTATGATTATTTTTTTTGTTTGTTTGTTTAAGAAAACTATGACTAATTTTGGGTTGGCAAAAGCTTTTTCTGACTGTATGCTCTTTGTGACAGGGAGTTTGTTGTCTTGTGTTTAGAAACTGCCTAGCATTCTGTGGCCATTAATGCAATCTAAGTAATTTTAACAGTATCTGCATTCTGGGGCTAAAATTCCAGACAGTGTTTTTTTTAAGCTGCAATTTTAATGAAGTGCTATAAAGAATTCTGGCTCTATGGTTCACCATACACTCTGAATATTTTCTTGCAGGAAAACTCTGCAAGTATCAAGCAAGCAGCCATCCTAGACATGATTTGTAAGTTAAAAATACCTTTTTCTTTATATTTTGTCTGACATTATCAAATAACTTCTAATTCAGAGAATTGCCCTTATGAGATATTGGTATGTTAACAATGGTCTGACACAGTATGCCCAATAGTCCATCTAGCCCAGGATCCTGTCTTCTGACAGTGGCCCGTGCCAGATGCTTCAGAGGAAATGAACAGAACAGACAACTTAGTAGGTGATTCATCCCCTGTTGTCCAGTCCCAGCTTCTGGCAGGTAGAGGTTTAGGGGACACCTAGATCATGGGGTTGCATCCCAGACATTCTTGGCTGATAGCCACTGATGGACCTATCCTTCACGAAGTTATCTAATTCTTTTTTGAATTTAAAAAAAGGGGCTGCCCTGTGGCTGGGCTCGGGGACCAGGGGGCCACCCCATAGCTGGGTTTGGGGAGGCTGGAGGGTGCCCCATGGCTCAGCTCTGGGTTTGGGGTATCTGGGCTGGGGGGTGCCTTGCAGCTTAGCTCTAGGGGGATGGGAGTCCGGGGGAATGGGCTCTGGGGGCCACACAGCGCACTCTACTCCTGGGGGAATCTTTTTTTGCTGTTGTCTGTATTGTTGACATCCTTGTTGACAGGTATTTTGAAATAAATTACCAAAATAATTGAAACTGGAGTGATTTATATTGTGTTATTTTGACAAAATATGCAGAATTTTGCAAAATTTTTAATTTTTTGGTGCAGAATTCCCCCAGGAGTAATATGAGTGTTAGGCCTGGTCTACACTAAGGGGGGGGAGGGGTCGAACTAGGGTACGCAAGTTCAGCTACGCTATTCGCGTAGCTGAACTCGAAGTACCCTAGTTCGACTGACTTACCCGTCCAGACGCGGCGGGGTCGAACTCCGCCACCGCCATTCGCGGTGGTGGAGTTCCGGAGTCGACCAGAGCACGCGGGGAGTTCGAACTATCGCATCTTGATTAGACGCGATAGTTCGAACTCCAAGAAGTCGAACTCACCGCGTCGACCCAGACGGTGAGTATAGACCTACCCTTAGTTTAATTCAGCGTATGGCACATCAGCTTCTAATAATCAAGGTGGATCTCTAAATTCAACATAATTATAAATATATTTAAAAAATATAACTTTTGTTTATGTGGAAAACTGAAGTATAAGTGATTCCAAAATTGCTATCTTGTTATTTTTTTTGTTGCATGTTGCTCTAGCTGTTTCTTATACATTGATAACTATGTACTTACAGGTTTTCTCCAACTTGTAAGTACATAGTTATCAATGTAAGTCCTTTTTTTCCCTCTAATTGCCCTAAACAGTTTTAAAGAGTGAATTGGGAGGAGGTTACCTCTTCATTAATTAATTAACCAAAATACAACAAATTTTAATGTCTCCCGTATAAAGATGCCTATTTTACTTGTAGACTAGAAGCTACCTGCAGCTTAGGACAATCTTGATCACTAGGACTTTTTTTGAATATGAGGACAGTTGTTTGAAAGTGATCTGATCACAAATAATGTATGTCAGTAGTTTACTCAAAACAGTTATGTTCCATGTTGACTGCATCATTGGACAACTCTTATCTCCACAGACAACCACACCTATCGGAACAAGAAAGTTTGGACTGTTTACCAAATGACCAAAGCAGCGGGTAGGTAAACATCTTTCTCTAAAGAGACCACCTCTACAGGATTCTCACTTATAGGAAAGGTCTTTCATTTTTGGTTTTTACATACCCCACCCCTACCCAACCCCAGGAAAATTCCTCAGTTTTATAAATTCCATTATTCGGTTTGTACAGATTTCTCCTACGCCCTCAATTTTGGACTACTCAGGTGTATGAAAATACTGATTGTTAGGAAAATCCAATGCATTATATTAAGTAGATGTATTTGTTATTAATAAATTAGTCTATTTGTTAAGGTGAGACAGTATAAGGGAAGAGACATGTGTGCGTGTGTGGTATGTCAGTGCTCACAATCTAAAAAAAGAAGTGCCGAAACTCCCCGGAGAGATTAAACTGACACTATTTTATATATTTAATGGTTACAATAAATGTTTAAATTCTTGGGTTGATGCTACATCACTGTAATACCATTTTGCTGTAACAGACCAAATTATGTCTAACAGTCATAATTTTGTGTTTACAATAAGTGGTATCTTTTCTTGTATAACAGGTGAAGAAACTGACTCTTTTAACTTGGCAGATTTCAAATATAAATTTAAGAGAAGTCTTCGGTCAGCTCTGAAAAATGTAAGAATAAAACCATTCTAAATGAGTTGCAACTCTGCAATATAAAGGGTGGTTATTATATCGTCTTTAGGAAGATAATTATTGATTTGTCCCTGCTTTTTAACCAAAACTTGAAGTAAATCTGTAAATTGCTGGAGTCGTGGGGGATTGTATTTGAAATACCAAGGAGAAACTATATATACTGCCCCAGTAGTGGTGTTTACCTTCAGATTTGCTTTATTCTGGTTGAGGGAAGTGAAAAGTGGCAGAGTTCTGTCTTAAAATGTAGCGTTATCTGTTTCAGGCTCCAGAGAAATACAGTTGTATTTCCAATTTTGTATGTTTTCAGTACACCTCTACCCCGATATAACGCTGTCCGTGGGAGCCAAAAAATCTTACCACGTTGTAGGTGAAATCGCGTTATATCGAACTTGCTTTGATCTGTCAGAGTGCGCAGCTCCGCCCCCCCCTCCCCCCCCCGGAGCGCTGCTTTACCGCGTAATATCGGGTCGTGTTGTATCGGGGTAGAGGTGTACTAAGTAACACTCTATCTACTGGCAAATAATGGAAAACAAGTTTGAGCCTGTACTTCAGAAAATACACAAACTAGATAAATATAGCTTCAAAAAGCATTGCTAGATACAAAAATGGAATGTTGCTCATTATAGTCCAGAAGAGTGCAGTGTTTTGGGACAGATACATCTGAGACTTTAAAGCTAGTGTGTTCATGTAGCCTAGATATAATTGATACTGTTCTAATCTGTCAATCAATAAAACAACTCTGTTAACTAATATATAAATAAACATCTCTCGCCAAACAATCTGAGTGGAATTTGAAGTAGCCATGTAATTTAATTTTTTTATCAATAAGCAGAAAACAGAGGTGGAAGTGGGGAGGGTGTATACATGATTCTGAAGTTAGCACCAGTAGTAAAAATGGAGTCAGAATAGTAAACTGCTCTTGCATATGGTCTCTAGCTTATTCTTCAATTTATTATCCCTAGTGAGCATATTTTCTTTGTCTTGGAGTTTTGGCCCTGATATTGTTATATTTTGGAAAAATTTTACATTGTCTAGTAGACGGTGGTGTTCTTGGGTCACATACTTTATGAAGTAATGTCCAACATATGACCTAGGGAGCTACTCATGGCTATCAAGAGTGAATGTGTATGAACATTTTGTTTGATCTGATTATCAGTTTAATGTGTTTCTTTCATCAGTATATGAAACACTTGTCACTATTGGAGGGGGACACTGCTTCCTTAGCAGACTCTGGAGCATTGTCAGCAGCTGTTTTCTTTCTTGATTCAACTGCTGAGCAGTTTGCCTGCATTGCAAGGGAAGGAGAAAAAAATGACTGTGACTGACCAATTGCCTCCTTCCCTCCCCCATTAGAAGCAGTATAGGAGCTTTACTGGCTCTGCCTGAACCTACGAGAGCACCTAGCAAAGGGTGGCTTCCCTTCCCCGCACAGTCACTCAGGGTAACTTGGTATGGGTGGGTGAAGCTGAAAACCAATAACCAGTTGAACTGCGACCCGAGTGGTAAAAGGAAATGGAACAGGGCAGAGAAACTACCCCAAAGCATTGACTGTGGACATTGACCTCTTTGAAATATATTCAGTCCTAAGGCTGAAAAGCTACTACTGTAATGTAACCTCACACCTGTAAAATGGGTAGTGAAATAGGCTCATTAGAATGGAAGCACTTGGGTTACTGTCACTAGTGCTCCACATACACTACAAATGTATTGCTGCTATCTACCTTTGCTTCCAATAAGGGTGCTTGCATTTATTTAAAAAAAAAATGACTTCTTCTAACGTAAAGATATTTTCTAAATACTACAGGCTAAATTCCATCTGTTGAAAGAATGCCGTGGAAGTCAATGGGATATGTTTCTTTTTCATCAGCAGTGGCATATCACATGTTCACATATAGTACCTAAATGTAATGCATAAACACAGGGGAACAGTTAATCCACACAACCTTAATTTTGGTGTCTCCTGATCTGAGTGCCTAACTAAATTGTAGCTTTTGATTTTTCTAATCAGGTGACTATCAACTTCAGAGAATATGAGGATAATGCAATATGGATCCGAATTGCTTGGGGAACACAGTATACAAAACCAAACCAGTACAAAGCTACTTATGTCGTGTATCACTCGCAAACTCCCTATGTCTTCATTTCCAGTCTTAGGAGCAGCCTACCTCTGCTTTGTCAGGTATAGAGAAAACTTGACTGTTATAGATCTCCATAATGTTGTTTCTAGTTATCAAAAGAGGGTTGTTGAAAGTGTGAGGAAACATCGCACTAGAAAATCTGTAATGTAGTTGTTTGGTCTGGAAACATAACACAATCTTTAGATTAGATCCCTAAATGGAGTTCACTAGGGGCGTTCAGAGGCACAAGTGCATATGTGTATTCAGAGATACCTTCTCAGTATTAGTGCCCTCTCATATACCACTTTAAAGACCGTACCAAAACTCCTTAAATACAAACCACGTAGAATAACTGCCTTTAAGATTTTTCTCTTTATAGAAATTTTATTTAATAACGTGAGTTTGTGCTTTTACTAGACTATAATTTTAAATCTCTGAACCGGATGTGCTTGTGTTGAGGACCTGTTACCTTGCAAGGTATCTTTACGTCATATCCTCTTGGGTGATGGTGACAGAACCTACAACTTAATAGCTGAATAAAAATGTTGCATTAGCCAGGAATGTGTTACATTTTATTGTAAACATAAGGGTGACTTAAGAAGTAATGATAAAAATAATTTCAATTTTTATTTAAAGGCACTGGTTCATGCTTCCAATTACCATGACATCCATGAAATGGAGCTCCGAAGCCGTTGTATAGACTCCCTTAAAGATATTGTGTTCAAGAGGTATAGCCAGGTAAGTCACTTTTCAAGTTTATTCTAAGATAAGTCTTGGTTTTTTGTTTCAGGCCTGGCTCTAGACTTCCTAGCAGGTGGGGGAAACCTCTTCCAAGAATTCATCATGTTACAGTAATACTGAACTACTGAGGTGGACAGCTTTTCAGTGAGGTAACATAAAATGGTGATCTAAAACCTAGTTTCCCACCTACTGCTTTTTAGAGGCATTCCTGAATTACCAATTAAACTAAGACATAGAATTGGATAAAATTATTTAATCTTAAGGGTTTGTATTATTACTGCCTCATTGGTCTTAATAAAGTACTGACTTGGCAACTATTAGAATAGGTATTTACTCTGCTTGTCTAAAGAACACTTCCAAATAGAGAAATGTTTTCTGAGTATAGTCAGGGAAAACATCACTTTCCAAAACTAGGATTTTGGATACTTAACTTCCCATAATTGGTAAAAGCAAGGAGAGCACTCTGTTTCAGAAGGTTTTTTAAGGAAATCTGGAAACTATTTATAGCGAGAGCTCCTAGAACTGGAAATAAACTGATTGTAAAGACCTTATTGTTCCTCCTCCCTCCCACACTTTTGTATTTTGTTTTTAGACTTTCCAAACATATCACCCAAGACCTCTACAAGAAAGAAATGTTCTTCCAGAAAAGGGTATATGCTTTTTTTTTTTAAATATATGGCCTTTTAAAATAAGCTGTGTTCTGAAATATCATTACTTTTCAGGCTTGCGTTCTCAGGTCTTTCTAAATGTTTCTTGTTATAAAGTGCCAAGTAATTCTTATATAACATTCATAGTATAGTACATACACTGTAGTGATTGCTGCTTGCCAGACTACACCTCCACTCTTTCCAAGCCAGGCTGAGTTCTGTTTATTAAGTCACCGAACATCATTTGAATGCTCATGTTGTGGTTCTGATTCTTGTACTAGCTTGGCGGGTCAGATAGACTCCACTATCTTACAATAACTGTTTTCTTTGAAATGTTTTGTCCACCTGGCTCCTCTGACCTGCCCTCTATTCCCACTCAATCTCAGCACAGATTGATTCTGAAGACAAATTAGCAAATGGTTGGGGTCACACTGTCCTAATTGTCCTTGTGTGGGAGAACATGTAGAGCACAAGCACAGCCCCAGTGAATGCTACTGGTCAAGAGTTTGGTGTTCATGATAAGTAGAATCCATGCGAACAAAACATTCAAGGTAGACCTTTTATACAGCTGCTGTAAAGTTTCTTCCCTTTGAGATAACATGCTTGTTTGATTTCTGGCTGGCTTCTGCAGGGTTGCCTTAACTAAGAAATCCAACATGCAGTTCTGAAGCTGTTACCTTTGCTTAGTGAGAACTTTTGTCGAATTATAACTTTTTTGTCAAGAAATAACTTATTTTTCCTAAGCTTGTTTTTTAGGTCAGGAAATAATATCTTCACTTATTTATGACTTACCTAGCACTCTTTTGGCTGTTTGAAAAACAGCTGATGAAATCTAGGTAATTCTTAGAAAGGAATCTTAATAGACGAATTACTTTTTAAATGTCAAACTTCTAAAAGCCTGGATGGATTGATGCTCCTAAAATTAAGCTGCTTATAGCATTTGCTTAGAGTTAGGCCAAGGGTAGGCAACCTGCAGCACGCAAGCTGATTTTCAGTGGCACTCTCACTGCCTGGGTCCTGGCCACCAGTCTGGGGAGCTCTGCATTTTAATTTAATTTTAAATGAAGCTTCTTAAACATTTTAAAAACCTTATTTACTTTACATACAACAATAGTTTAGTTATATGTTCTAGACTTATGGAAAGAGACCTTTTAAAAACCTTACAATGTACTACTGGCATGCGAAACCTTAAATTAGAGTGAATATATGAAGACTCGGCACACCACTTCTGAAAGGTTGCCGACCCCCGAGTTAGGCACATTGTTAGTGTGTGACTTTACTCCCCCACCCACAAAGTACACAATGCTAAACTTTTTTTCCCTTTTTGGTCTGGCTGTTTTATTAGTTTGGAGTTGGTTTAAGTGATGAATCATTTTGTGCATTCTCTAAAAATTTGTATTCTATTCTGGGTGTGTCACATCTAAAAATAATTCGCAAAGAAATGGTATGTGTACATAATAGCTAAACAATGACATATGAGAGTTAACAATGTGTGTTGGTTTTTTCCCCTCCAGTGGATCCGAGAATAATTCAAGAAAATAAAAGGGAAAAAGAGAGAATTCAGAGTGTGAATCAGGAGGTCTTTGGTGAGGGTCTCCAACCAAAAATAGAATTTGCACAATATAAGGTGATAAACACATTTAATTCTTCTAATTTGGTTAAAACGACTAATTGGTAGATGTGTTAAAGCACAATTGGAAGAAAAACTAGAGAATTTTTTTTTTACAACTTTTTGCAGAAAACGTTACTAGGTTTTTTTCATAAACTAATTGCATTAGAAATCTATAATTGTAGAGCTCTTGCTGCATTCGTGGGATCTAGTGCCCAAAGAAGCTACATTTAAAATTCTGGATCATATCTCGGTCTTGCACGATCCATACTAATTGAGTAATAGTTACTTTAATTTGATCATACTCTTGGGACCAAAGTATTTTGGATGTCGTACTAAAATAAAATGAGATTTTTAGGTACTGGTGAAATAGAAGTCCAGATTATACAGAGTACAGGTAACACTCAATAGATATGTTAAAAAATATCTGTTCATAACTACGGGTATGTTTTAGTCGTGTATTTTTAGTAAAAGTCATGGACAGGTCACAAGCAGTAAATAAAAATTCACAGCCTCATGAACAATCCATGACTTATACTATATACCCCGGACTAAATTTGGGAGTGGGGAGGGGGTGGAGGCTGCAGGCAGAGCTGGGACAGAGGGACATATCACCACTTTTGGGGAGCAACCTGAGGTAAGCGCCACCCAGGGCCTTCACCTGCTCCTATGCCCCAACCCCCTGCCCTTAACCCCCCTCCCACACCCAAACTCCTGGTGCTGAGGGAGGGGGACGCGGTGCCCTGAGACTGCCCTAGCAGCAGCTGGTGCAGCTGGCCCAGGGTCTGCCTGAGCTGCTCAGGTGGCCCCTAGGCCAGCCACACCGATGGCTGCAGAGATCACAGAATCCATGACCTCTGTGACAAACTCGCAGTCGTCTTCATAACAAAACTATGAGTGTATCATTAGGGATTCCAAGAGTTGACCCTTAATTTTTTACTATATACAGTGGACATAATTGCAGTTTTTTTTTAGTGGGGAATTGTTTGTCACATCGGGGCACCCCCAATTTCATTAAGAAGGTATTCTTCCCAAAAATGTGCTTACACTAACAAACAAGTTGTTGAATGCATAAATAAAATAATTGTAATAGGCCCCGTAAACCAACTTTAAAAATGTATGCCCAAAACATGAAGTCAGAAGTTAATCAAAGCAGCGTGTTGGTGCAGCTGCTCTTTTAAAACACTAACTATAGCTCTTGTTAGGAACTGGCTTGAAGTGGCTTGAGCCATGCTTGAGAGAAGAATCCAGACTGGAAATATCAGGCAAGGAAAGGAGCAAGGGAAGACACAGAGGCAGCCAAAATGCCTGATGGAGGAAAAAGGCCAAAAATTTTTGGAGTGGCAATGTGAAGTGAGGCACTAGAGTGAAAGCCTCAGAGGATAGGGAAGTCTGTCCCAATCTGGACCAGAATTGGATTTTCCAGAGCAGCAGTTCTCAAACTGTGGGTTGGGACCCCAAAGTCGGTCAGGGCCCGTTTTAATGGAGTTGCCAGAGCTGGCATTAGACTTGCTGGGTCCCGGGGCCAAAGTCGAAGCACAGGGGCTTCAGCCCTGGGTGGTGGGGCTCAGGTTACAGGCTCCCCACTTGGGGCTGAAACCCATGGGCCTTGGTCCCCCTGCCTGGAGCGGTGGGGCTCAGGCTTTGCCCCCCACCCCCACCCCCACCCAGGGCAGGAGGGCCTGGGCAGGCTCAGGCTTCAGTCCCCCATCCTGGAGTCGTGTGGTAACTTTTTTTTTTTTTTTTAGGAGGTGGTGGTGAAATGAAGTTTGAGAACCCCTTACTAAAGACTATAGCATAAATAATTTTGGGACATTAAGTCTGAAAAGTATACCTTGAACAGCTTATTCTTCTGATACTTATGGTCCCTACCTAATGTATTCTCTAGCATATCTAACAATCTCACAGGAGGCGGTGGTAGATTTTTCTTAGCTAAAACTTGTGATTGGAATGTCTTCTCCCACAACTAGTTAATGAGAATATTAATCATTTCTGTGTTTAACTCAAAAGGGGTTAAAAGGACTCTAAACTTAAATCATGCTTATGTCTGAAAATGTTTACCTATTACAGTTCCAAGCAACTCTTAAGATGATTATAACTGAAAGAGATTAGAGAATTTAATTTTTGTTTTACGCACTAGTCAGTTTTCTGTTTTCATGAGTCCTTTTCATTCAGCAAATGGGGAGAATATTTGTTTTAAATAAGAAATTGATTATGAAACAACAAAAGCCGACCGTCTAAGGGCAAGTATGGTAATTGAAATCTCTTTTAAATTGGGTGTTGATTAATCTCAGTTAACTCATGCGATTAACTCAAAAAAAATTAATCACGATTTTAATCGCACTGTTAAACAATAGAACACCAATTGAAATTTATTAAAAATTTGTGGGTATTTTTCTAATATATTGATTTTTAATTACAACACAGAATACGAAGTGTACCAGTGAGATGTACCTATCTCATAGAACTGGAAGGGGACCTTGAAAGGTCATCGAGTCCAGCCCCCTGCCTTCACTAGCAGGACCAAGTACGGATTTTGCCCCAGATCTCTAAGTGGCCCCTTCAAGGATTGAACTCACAACCCTGAGTTTAGCAGGCCAATGCTCAAAACACTGAGCTATTCCCGCCGCAGCCTCCCGCGTGCTCACTTTATATTTTTGATTGCAAATATTTGCACTGTAAAAATGATCAAAGAAATAGAATTTTTCAATTCACCTCATACAAGTACTATAGTGCAGTCTCTTCATCGTGCAAGTGTAACTTACAAATGTAGATTTTTTTTTTTGTTACATAACTTCACTCAAAAACAAAACAATGTAAAACTTTAGAGCCTACAAATCCACTCAGTCCTACTTCTTGTTCAGCCAATCGCTCAGACAAACAAGTTTGTTTACATTTACGGGAGATAATGGTGCCCACTTCTTATTTACAGTATTGCATGGCACTTTTGTAGCCGGCATTGGAAGATATTTACATGCCGGATATGCTAAACATTCATATGCCCCTTCATGCTTCGGCCACCGTTCCAGAGGACATGCTTCTATGCTGACAGTGCTCATTTTAAAAAAAAAAATGCATTAATTATATTTGCGTCTGGGGGAGAATAATATGTCTACTGCTCTGTTTTACCCGCATTCTGACACATACTTCATGTTATAGCAGTCACAGATGATAACACAGCACATGTTGTTGTACAGATTTGACAAAATGCTAAAAAGGCACCAATGTGAGATTTTTAGATATAGCTACAGCACTTGACCCAAGGTTTAAAAATCTGAAGTGCCTTCCAAAATCTGAGAGGGATGAGTTCTGGAAAGCATGCTCCACACGTCTTAAAAGCAACACTCCGATGTGGAAACTACAGAACCCAAAGCACCAAAAAAGAAAATCAGCCTTCTGCTGGTGGCATCTGACTCAGATGATGAAAATGAACATCCTTTGGTCCACACTGCTTTGGATCGTTATTGAGCAAATCCCATCATCAGCGTGGACATGTCCTCTGGAATGGTGCTCGAAGCATGAAGGAACATATGAATCTTTAGCGCATATGGCATGTAACTATATTGTGACACTGGATACCAACAGTGTCATGCCAATGTCTGTTCTCACTTTCAGGTGAAATTGTAAATAAGAAGTGGGCAACATTATCTCATGCAAATATAAACAAACTTGTTTGTCTGAGCAATTGGCTAAACAAGAAGTAGGACTGAGTGGACTTGTATGCGCTAAAGTTTTACATTGTTTTATTTTTGAATGCTTTTTTTAAAAATTCTACATTTGTAAATTCAGCTTTCATGATAAAGAGATTACACTACAGTACTTGTATTAGGTGAATTGAAAAATGCTATTTTGTGTTTTACAGTGCAAATATTTGTAATAGAAAAATATAAAGTGAGGACTGTACACTTTGTATTCTGTGTTGTAATTGAAATCAATATATTCAACAATGTAGAAAACATCCAAAAATATTGCTTAACGGTATGCTTAATCGTGATTAATTTTTTTAATCTCTTGAGAGCCCTACTTTTAAATTAAGAATTTAATGTTTTTAACCTTTCTATAGTTTCCTTTAATACTTAAAAATAAATAAAATAAAGAACACTAACTGGCCTATTTTCAATTTTAAAAAGGGTCAACTGGATATCTGGTTAGAAGGGATGGTGCCCATAGGAAGTCACCACTTAGCACCAGGAAATGCTTGACTTATGGTTTAGCACAACAGTTATGACAGCCAAGTTTTAAATAGTCATTGCCCATTTTTGTATTGTGTTAAACTGAAGGGCATGTTGCCATAAATTGGTTACAGGTCTCTTCCCAGGTGAGAGAAGAGAAGACACATCCAACAAAAAAGCAGGGCTTTAGTTTTAATATTGCCTTGTTTTTTAATAGTATGTACATAAAGGTATATCCTTGCTGATGACACCTGAATGCTTTGTATTCACAGCTTGAAACAATGTTTAAAGGTGACCCTGAAATGGACATTCTGACTGAAAAAGAACCATTCAGATGTGTAGTCAAATTTTCCAGTCCCCATCTTTTAGAAGCATTGAAATCCTTAGCACCAGCAGGTGAGTGCTACAATATTAATAGGTGAACTATTTTACTATGTTGTCTTCCATTTAGCTTGCATATCTTTCATAAGGGATATTTGAGTGGTTAATCTGATTGTGTACATATAAATAGAAATTTAGTGAACTACAAGAATTATTTTATAGATAACCTTAGCAGATGAGGCCAGATTTGCACAAAAGCATGAGTTTGTGTCTAATTTGCTTACAGCATTACGGTGATTGAACATGGATACTCAGTTTATACCTTTTAATCTAAATCATATGTGAAAGATAAAATGGTGGATGAGTTAAGCTATGATTCTTTCTTTTTTTTTCCTTTCCCTCCAGGTATGGCTGATGCACCTCTTTCACCATTACTTACATGCATACCACAAAAAGCCAGGAACTATTTTAAAATTAAAGAGCGAAAAGGCATACTTTCAGCAAGCTGTCTAGGCCCCTGACTTTTTTTTTTACTGCAAAGAATCATTCGCAAAGAATTGTGTATATATAATATATTTAACTACTGTGTTTAATCAAGATAAATTTCAGAACCATTTTTAAAGCTAATTTATTCTTTGGTAATTCCGTGTATCATTTTAAATGATAGTTTACATTTAAGGTAGTACTTTTTCCCTACTGTTCATTTTTAACAAATGAGTTAGCCAATGAGATTGACTAATGGCCTGTCATCTAGCAGATCATTGAAGTTCTTCTGTGGATCATAATGTATTTGGTGGATGCACACAATAAACTAGGGCACAGATCTAATCAGAATGCAATAAGTCAAGTAATGTGGCAGATTAGCATTCTTTCACTGTACTAGCACCACTTAACAAAACAGTTAAATCTGCCGTCTGTCATCTAGCATCAAAGACATTAATTCTGAGTGAGAATGTCAGGAGACCAATATACACTACTTGGAAAACTAATATTCTAGCCTTACCTTGATGTTTTCATTTTCAACAGAAGACTTCCTTCCTATGACAATATTCTATTGTCATAACTTCATTGATAGTGAGATGCATTTTTAATGAGGTTTTTTTTAATGAAGTTTTGGGTTTCTGATTCACTAGCAAAAGCTGGTATCAGACATTTGGTGCATATTTTTCATATCCTTAAAATGGTGCTAAATGTTTAACAAACAGATGTGATACTTAATGTACAATCGGTTTTTAATTATTTATTTTATCAAAAGACTGAGTAACTAGGTAGCTAAACAATTAAAGATAGTTACTTAAGTTTCCCCATAAGAGTAAAAGACACTGAACCTTTCTGTTGAAGCAAATTACATTTTAAGAGTAAATTATAAAGAAGTAACACTCTTGAGATTAAGGGCCTACAAAATGCATCATTAGGGCTGTGCACATATGCCTAGTTTTTACAAAATCTTTAATCTAGTTGATAAGGGAAAAAAATTCTGACCACTAAATGTGAGTTGCTGTTCATGATGTGTGTGAAATAAGTTAGACATGAGAGATGCAAAACCCAAGTTATATACACTTAGACAAATCTCTGGGCACTTACCTGACAACAAATACTAACTGTAATAAACTATAAATGACTGAGGTAATCTGCTAAATAGTCTCATTTGGGCCCCAGTTTAGCAATGTATCAAAGTGCATGCCCAACTTTGAACATGTCAGTAGTCCCATAGACTTCAGTAGAACTATTCATGTGCATACAGTTAGACGTGTTTTGTACCTCACTGAAAGGTAGTCCTTTCAAGATAAGACCATCTGCTACTAATGAAGTCCAATAGCAAAATTTTCCATCTGACCTTAATGGATGTAATATCAGACCCAAAGTTTGTAATCACTAAGAGCAACAGCCGGTAACAAAATTGTCTATTTTTAATTATACTTGTGTCTTTTTCTTTGACTATCTTGAGATTTCATCATAGGTCTTATTGTATAACATAATGCAGTTGGTATAACTTTTATTTTGGGAAGTAGTGTTTCTGAATGCATATCTTTCTAGGGTCTGATCCTGCCACACTCCTTGCACATTAAAACTTTTGACTTTGTGTACATAAAGATTGCAGAACCAAGTTAATGTAGTGTTAAAGCAGAAATAGGGTTTGCAGCAAAGTTCTAAGTGTTAATAATTAAACAGACATTTTGAATTTCACCCATTTAATATTTTAAGCTACAGATGTAATTGACTTGGTTTGAAGATCACTTGTATTGTTCAAAATGTCTCTCTTAGATTCTGTGTTGGTTAGCAATTTATTGTTGATGTATTCTGTGTATTCACATTTTATTCGCTTAGATAATGTCCATATGCAGAGAGAATTTTTCAGAAGGGTTGTGGTATAGCATACCAAACTATTTTGTTATGTTTTGTGTGGTTTTTTTGTTACATTTGAAAGGACCAATAAAAATTTAAAGTAGAACTTCTTGGTAGAAGTTTTGTTTGGCTTGAGATACTTCATTATGACCCATTTATACTGAATATTTTTTGTAATGATTATAAACTGAATCCTCTGTATTGTACACTATTGGACCTATGCTGCTATTTTATAAGTATGTGTCTTTTAACTAAAATTCAGCAGAATTGAAAGTGTTTCAGTGTAATATTGTGCTATTACTATTCTTACGAGAGTGTTTTAATTCGTGATCCAAACTAAGGCCTCGCCACAATCCCCATAAGAAGGGAAAGACTACTTATAAAAGCATAATCCACAAATGATGAATGAAAGTTCCCTATCTAAAGTATTTATCTTCTGATTATCTTCAGCAATTCTCAGCAGATTTAATGTCCCTAAATATACGTTCATTCTACAATGAATTAACATGCAAAAACATGTTAAAACAGTAAGGTTGAAAAGTCAAGCGCTCAAAAGTTAGGAAATGAACATAAGAATGGCCGTACCGGGTCAGACCAAAGGTCCATCTAGCCCAGTATCTGTCTACCGACAGTGGCCAATGCCAGGTGCCCCAGGGGGAGTGAACCTAACAGGCAATGATCAAGTGATCTTTCTCCTGCCATCCATCTCCATCCTCTGCCGAACAGAGGCTAGGGACACCATTCTTTACCCATCCTGGCTAATAGCCATTTATGGACTTAGCCACCATGAATTTATCCAGTTCCCTTTTAAACATTGTTATAGTCCTAGCCTTCACAACCTCCTCAGGTAAGGAGTTCCACAAGTTGACTGTGCGCTGCGTGAAGAAGAACTTCCTTTTATTTGTTTTAAACCTGCTGCCTACTAATTTCATTTGGTGACCCCTAGTTCTTGTATTATGGGAATAAGTAAATAACTTTTCCTTATCCACTTTCTCAACATCACTCATGATTTTATATACCTCTATCATATCCCCCCTTAGTCTCCTCTTTTCCAAGATGAAGAGTCCTAGCCTCTTTAATCTTTCCTCATATGGGACCCTCTCCAAACCCCTAATCATTTTAGTTGCCCTTTTCTAGTGCTAGACTATCTTTTTTGAGGTGAGGAGACCACATCTGTACACAGTTTTCGAGATGTGTGCGTACCATGAAGTTAAATAAGAGCAATAATATATTCTCAGTCTTATTCTCTATCCCCTTTTTAATGATTCCCAACATCCTGTTTGCTTTTTTGACCGCCTCTGCACAGTGCGTGGACATCTTCAGAGAACTATCCACGATGACTCCAAGATCTTTCCTGACTTGTTGTAGCTAAATTAGCCCCCATCATATTGTATGTATAGTTGGGGTTATTTTTTCCAATGTGCATTACTTTATATTTATCCACATTAAATTTCATTTGCCATTTTGTTGCCCAATCACTTAGTTTTGTGAGATCTTTTTGAAGTTCTTCACAATCTGCTTTGGTCTTAACTACCTTGAGTAGTTTAGTATCATCTGCAAACTTTGCCACCTCACTGTTTACCCCTTTCTCCAGATCATTTATGAATAAATTGAATAGGATTGGTCCTAGGACTGACCCTTGGGGAGCACCACTAGTTACCCCTCTCCATTCTGAGAATTTATCATTTATTCCTACCCTTTGTTCCCTGTCTTTTAACCAGTTCTCAATCCATGAAAGGACCTTCCCTTTTATCCCATGACAGCTTAATTTACGTAAGAGCCTTTGGGGAGGGACCTTGTCAAAGGCTTTCTGGAAATCGAAGTACACTATGTCCACCGGATCCCCCTTGTCCACATGTTTGTTGACCCCTTCAAAGAACTCTAATAGATTAGTAAGACACGATTTCCCTTTACAGAAACCATGTTGACTATTGCTCAACAGTTTGTGTTTTCCTGTGTGTCTGAATTTTATTTTTAACTATTGTTTCGACTAATTTGCCCGGTACCGACGTTAGACTTACCGGTCTGTAATTGTCGGGATCACCTCTAGAGCCCTTTTTAAATATTGGCGTTACATTAGCTAACTTCCAGTCATTGGGTACTGAAGCCTATTTAAAGGACAAGTTACAAACCTTAGTTAATAGTTCCGCAACTTCACATTTGAGTTCTTTCAGAACTCTTGGGTGAATGCCATCTGGTCCCAGTGACTTGTTAATGTTGAGTTTATCAATTAATTCCAAAGCCTCCTCTAGTGACACTTCAATCTGTGACAGTTCCTCAGATTTGTCACCTACAAAAGCCAGAATTAAGGTTACCTGTGCAACTTTAATTTGCTCCCTGGTGTGCATACGTTGATATCTTTAATTAGTTGAAAACATACTATTTTGTGACAGGACCCCTGCCTCATTCAGTGTGCAGGATCGATGTTACTCTCTTAAGGAGGAACTATTTGATATTTTGTTTCCTCCTCGTTCAGTGAGTGAGCCCATTCCTTATTTACTGCACAGTGACAAGCTGTGGGCTTTTTTTTTTGTTGACTGTGAGTGAGGAATGCACTTAGTCTTCTGACCTCCAACCATCATACAGAATGGCCACTTGCTTTGAAATCAGCATTTTCTGTTAAAGTCCTTAACTTGTACAATGCTAATGAAGGACTTTTTTTTCTTTGGGTTATTTAGTTACAGGGGTGTATATACAATGTATACACAGTGCATCTGAAGCATCTGGCACTGGCCACTGTAGGGAGACAGGATACTGGGCTAGGTGGACCAATGGTCTGACTCAAGTATGGCTGTTCTTATGTAAATATTTACCATTACATTATAACAGGAATAGATAAGTGAAAACAATGCAAATAACAGCCCATTCGTTTTCATGAAGTTTAAACACCACCCCCCCATTACATTTAACCATTACTTTGATCTATACTAATACACAAGTGAATTGACCTGAATACTCTCCAGCATGACCTGGTCTGCCACCATCACAATAGTCTTCCAGATTCAATGCCTGTTTTGGTTGGTATGTCCTACAGTCATTGTTTAAGTGGGACTCTTAGTACCCACCTCCAAGCAAACAAAGAACTACTTGTTAGTCTCTCTCTCTCTCTCCCCCGCAACTCTACTGTGGGATTCTAATTTGGCAAAAGAACTGAGGGATGGTTGCGGTTGCTCTGCCCTTTATGTTCTCTGGTGTGGGTGCAGCACAAGGACACTTGGGCACAAATGCGACCTCAAGAATGTAATCTCACACACAATGCCCATGTTCATCAAGAGTGGAATCCATGTGACTAACATATCTTGAAGAACCACAGTTACTGTAGAAAAAATATTTATGTATCCAAACTCAGTTTTCACACCCAGATCTGATTTTCATGTAACATTTATTTTTAACCACAAGGAGAGAAGGTGAAGAATAAAATTAGTAGTTTTAATACTTTCCTCCTTTCATTTAGAGAAGTCTATTTTCCTGTTTTGATATAATGGGAGGACATATGTTCAAAGTATAAGATTTATAGGGTAATGTACATATAATTTATTAGCCATACATTAAGTGGATTCAAATAATTTTTTGAAATGCAGTATTTCTGTTAATGCCTGAAGGAAAAACCTTGCTGTCAACTTCTAAATTTTTATAACCCTCAGGAATGTTCTGAGCCTGGATAATTATGTAGTTAATTAAAAGGATTTCACTAATCATATGAGATAAAAATGAACATATATTCAGTGTATTCCTTCATAGACTTAAGGACTTTTTTTAAAAGGTTGGTTTTGCTGTGCAAATGCATAATCGGAAGAGGAAAATAAAAAGGTCCTTAATCTGAATCTACAGATCCTTATATTTGCATAAAGATTACCTTGTAAATCTGTATAATCCAGAGTTATGGATATGACAAGGCCAATGAAAAATGTGAGAGTTGGAAAGAATAACTTATTTTGTATTTGCAGCATTTATACAGTCTTCCAATAATTCTCTACTTTAGTTTATCATCCATTTACATCAAATATACTATCTAGGTTTTTTTAAATGTCTTATGTAAGCTATACTTTAAATATATGTGAGAATTAGGTATTTTTTAATTTTCTTACCAGTAATATGCTTGGGAGTTAGATCATAGGAGAAGAGTCAAAGCTGAATCTGGCACAAAAGCATAGGCGTGGGTCTGGATTGATGAAGGGATGTGATAACGGATTAAGAATCCTGAAGACAACTATGCTGTGTGCTTGTAAGTTGATCAAACCGACAGCTGATTTTTTATATATCTATATCTATGATATTTCAAAATGTGATTACTGCTAGAAAGAGAGATGGCCTACCTTAGTTTAATCAACCCGAATTGGTGCATAGGAGGTAAGAGGCAAAGAGATGTGAATGGTGATCTCAGTGAGAGAAAATGAAGGTTTAGGAAGTGAGTATGGGGATGTAGTGGGAGACAAATTATAGATTGTTTTAAAGTTGTAGTGTGGTTTAAATCCAGCCATGTCATTAGTCTTAATGCTGTGTAATTTGTCAGGGCATTCACCCTTTGCCATACAATAGCATTCACAATCTCAATTTTAAGTGCTTTTCAATTTGAGTTTCTCACCCTTATGGCTGTTGAGATATATTTGAAATGGAGTGTTGTCTTCCTGAGTCTGTAAAGAGCCAAGAAAAGTAATCTAACCCAACTCCTTCCACTGAGGCAGAGCTAACTAGAATGGACCATTCCTAACAGCTGTTTGTATAACCTGTTCTTAAACACCTCCAATGACTGGTATTGCAGATGGGCAGCCATTGGGGGGAGGAGGGTTGGTATTGCAGATGGGTAGCTGATGGTGATTAACTGGCTTAATGGGGGAGCCCTAGCTGCTACTGCCAAGGGGCCACTTCAGGGCTCCTGCTTCCCTCCATTCCCTTCCTTCTCTTCCCCACTCCCCCATCTCATCCCCTTTCCTTTCTTCACTTCCCCTACTCCTACATCTTCCCCTACTACATTCCTCTTGTAGTGATATTAAAGAAGGTTTATATTAAACATGGTTTATATGAGAAATGATTTATTGATTTATTGTTAATTAATACTTTAACTTAAGGTTTATGTTAGAAGTAAATTTGTGATTCCCAACATTTAGCTTCTAACCTGCAAGCCACCAGCTGTGTCTGTGTAAAGCCTGCTCAAAGAGATACTTGGTATAAAACTTGTTAAGCTCAAAGAAATACTTTGTATAAAACTTGTTAAACATTAATTATCTCTAAGTAAGCCAAAACAGTAGCTGTTATAGTGTATAGATAGAGACCCCCACCCTCTGTAAGTTTTCATCTCACTTTATCTTTGCTTGTTAAAAGACAGGGAGTCTCACCTAAATTGATAACACCCCAAAAGGTAATGAGACAGTGAAATAGATGTGATTAAGATAGAGAATGTATGTGAATGCATGCCTAGTTTAAACAATAAATGAATGGTTAGGGAGTTACCAGTCTGAAGAATTCAGTGTTGGCTGAAGAAGGTGTCAAGTGGGATCAACCAGATGACCCACCACACCTCAAAGGAAGGAAAAACAAAACACCTATTAACATGGAGCCAGCCATCTGCTGATTGATTTAGCAACAGCAAAATGAAGCAACTCTCATGAACTGACATAGGAATAAATTCCTATAAAACTGGACTCTAAAGAATAAGGACTTTGAGTCTATGGTTCTGATACCAACCTCCAGGAGCATCAGCTGCATCTGACACAGACTCGGCTCCATCCTCATGACCAAGATACCTGGCCAGTAACTTGGCATGAGCAACATCTAGGCTGGTAACTATAACATCTATACAGAACCTGAATGAATGATTGTGTGAATGAATGTGTGTGTGTGTGTGTGTGTAAGGAATAAGTAGTAATAGAAACAAGTAGAAAAACATTGTTCTTTGTTTTGTTATGGTATTTACAATAAATGTGGCATCTTTGCCTTATCCCTCTTAATAAGATCCTGCTGGTTTTTATTATATTGGTATAACACTCTATCCTTTTCCCCCTGCCCTATCCCATCCCCTTTCCTTCCCTCCAGCCTCCTCCCCCCCCCCCCACTCTCCTTACCTTGTATCCCCCACACCCCTTACCCTGTCCCATTGTACAGAAAACAGGATAGTGGCCATATAGGGTGCCCAGCACACATAGAAGGGGAAGGGGACTGGCCCTAGGGCCCAGGAGGCAGCGTCTAGCTGCAGAGGCAGTGACCACCCAGCAGAAGCAGCTCTGGACCACCACCTCTGCTCCTGCAATGCCCCTCTCCAAACTAGACCCCTGGACTTTGGTCTAGATCTTGTGCTGCCCTATTTTTGTGCCCCCAGCAGTTCTTGCCCCACCCTAGTTATGGCTTTGGTTTTGATGTCACACTGTGCCATCCCTTCATGCTGCAACCACTGGCTGATGCTACCGAGTTAGTCCATGTCACAATCTATTACTCATTGCCTTCATGGTGTCATGGCTTCTTAACCCTACCTCATTAATCACCTCTCATTAGCCTGCACTCTCGTTAACCTGCTGCCTTGCCGTGTGGTGATGTTTTAATCTTGCCTCAAGCTGGGGCCTGATGATGTTAGGGTGCCATACTGGGTCAATGACCCACACAGCAAGGATTAGGGCTGCCAGGTGTCTGTTTTTTTACCGGAATGCCTGGTCAAAAAGGGCCCCTGGTGGCTCTGGTCAGTACTGCTGACCAAGTGGTTAAAAGTCCAGTTGATGGCACAGAGGGGATAAGGCAGGCTCCCTGCCTGCTGTAGCTGCAGGAAGCAGTGGCATGTCCCCACGCTGGCAACTACATGTAGGGGCACCATGCACTGCCTCCGCCCCAAGTGCCAAATCTGCAGTTACCACTGCTGGGAACTGCAGCCAATAGGAGCTGTGGGGGTGGTGCTGCGGACGGGACAGTGCGTGGAGCTGCCTGACTGCACCTCTGCATAGGAGCTGGAGGGGGGGGGAAACGTGCTGCTGCTTCCAGGAGCTGCCAGCCCCAGCCCTGATCTCCTCCTGCCCTCTGAACCCCTTGCTCCCAGAGCCCGCACCCTGAACTGGAGCCCTCACTCCCCCCCGCGAGAAGAGAGTGACGGTTAGTCGGGAACGAGGCGGCCCGGCCCGGCCGAAGGAAAACTGAAGGCTGGACGATGCCGGGCGGAGCGAAGGAGTATTTGTGGGCGGAGCCAGGGCCAAGGGGCGTGACCATCGCCGAGCCCCGCCACGCCCCTTATGAATATTCAAGTGACAAGATGACTAACGATGAGCTGCCTCCGTCGCCCACCCGGAAGTGCTGCTGCTGCTGCTAGGCCGGTTTGTTTGTAAGCGGCCGAAAACAACATGGCGGCGCCAGGTGCTGCGGCAGCCGAGCCCGGAGCGGGGCCGGGGTGGCCCCGGGCTTCGGCCCGTGACGCGGAGCGCCCTGCCCCGCGGGAGCTCGTGCGGCCGTCGGTGACGGAGCTGTCCCGGGCCGTGCGGACCAACATTCTGTGCACGGTGCCCGGCTGCGGCAAGGTCCTGCCCAACAGCCCGGCCCTCAGCATGCACCTGAGCAAGGCCCACCGGGTCCAGGTACTGCCCCTCCCCGGCCCGCCGGGCCTGGCTACAACCCTCCCCTGCCTTGGGCATGTCCCCGCGCGTCCGGGTACCCACCCGCCCCTGCCCTGAGCGTGCCCCTGGGCAAGACCCACCTCCCTTGGCCCGCTGGGACCAGGTACCGAAACCCCCATATTCCCCACTCCCAGCTCTGAGCAAGACTCAGCTGGTCTGGATACCTAACCCCTTTTATCCCACCCCGAAGCACCTGAACAAGGTACAGATCCAGAGATCAACACATCTCTGGCTCACTGGGTCCAAGTACCAAACCTTCCCTATTCTGATCAGGTACCTGAGCCCATGTACACTAAACCCTTCATATTGTCTACCCCCAGCCCTGAGTGTGCATCTGAACAAGCCCAACCAGGTCCAGGTACTAACCCCCAGTCCACTGGGTCCAGATACCGAATCCCCCTTGCCATGAGCATCTTCCTGAGCAAGATTCTCCAGGTCCAGGTGCTGAACCCTGTATTTTGTTTGTTCCTGAACATACACCTGAGCAAGTCTAACCAGGCCCTCCCATCCACCCCTCAAAAATCCCCTAACCCAAGGAAGGCCCACATGTTGAACTTCCCTCCTACAAATGCATGTCCAAAAAACCTTCCTGGCCTTTAGCATACACCTGAGCAAGGCCATGGAATCAAACTCTCCAGCACTATGCATGATGTAAGCAAGTGTAGAGCCAGATACCCCTGCTTGTCCCCATTATTCCTCACCCCTTGAGATCTTCTGAGCACGCACCATGTCTAGTTGTTCAGAGGCACCAACTTTCCACTTTCTGTGGGGGTGTTTGACCCCTGCTCCACCCTGGGCCCTGCCCCCACTCCACCCCTTCCCCCAAGGCCCTGCCCCATCTCTTCACACACCTACCCATTCCCTGAGTACGCCCTGCCACCACTCCTCTTCCCCTCCTCCCTACCCGTAGTTCCAGCTGATTGTGGTGGGCGGGAGGCACTGACCGGTGGGGCCTGCCAGGGGGCGGCAGGCTCTGGAGGAGAGGGAGAGGAGCTGAGCACCCACTATTTTTTTCCCTGTGGGTGCTTCAGCCCTGGAGCACCCACATTGTCGGCGCCTATGGAGCTCTTGGTATGCACCTAAGACCATCGGTTCCAAGTACCAAAGTCCGTGAGTCTGCACTTAAGCTAGATCCACTTGGTCCTGATATTGACTGCCACCTCTTGTGCCCACAGCCCTGAGCATGCCCGAAAGTAATACACACCAGGTCTACATACTGACCCATGCTCCCAACCTGACCCCAAGTGTGTACTTGAGCATTGACTGCCTACCATTTGACCAGCACTACATCTGCATCCCCTGGGTCCTTCTTGCCTTCTGATTTATCTAACATCTAGATGGGGAGCTCCCATTCTCAGTTTTGAGGCCCTCTGCAAGGGTTAGCATTCTTTAGAAACTCAGTAAACTGTCCAATTGTTTCTAAAGCCACTGTTGTTCAAAGAGTACTGTAAAGATTTATATAGGTGTTGATGGGCTGTTCTAGATTAGTGTGTCATGTTTATTCTATTACAATGGGGAGAATGATGCATTTTCTAGCAACAGCTTTTTTGTTTAAAACACCCTTCAGTGTGAAATATATAAAGTTGTTTAACAGTATATGCGTACTTAATGTTTGGTTTGTCTCTGTGGTATTTGTGTGTGGTATATTTTAAAAAAGATTCAAGAATAACAGATACTGTTAAGAGTAGCTTGGGTTTTTTCTTTCTAAAGATCATTCATCATTTTATTCATTATTTGTATTGCTGTGGTGCCTGGAGGCCCTGGCCACATTGTGCTACAGGAATACAAACATATGGTTCCCTGGGCACCAAAACCTCATATTTTCTTAGGGCTTGGCTACACTTGAAAGTTGCAGCGCTGGGAGTGTAGGGACAGTGCTGGTGTGTGGCCACACTCACAGCTACCAGCGCTGGTGTGTGGCCACATCTGCAGCGCTGTTGGGAGTGATGCATTATGGGCAGCTATCCCAGCGTTCAAGTGGCAGCAACGTGCTTTTCAAAAGAGGGGGGTGGGAGGGGGGTGACAGGGAGTGGGGGGAGAGAGAGAGAGTGGATTTTTGGAGCCAACACTATGTGTTTAGCTTCCTGCCTTGAAAAATCAGAAAATGTTCGCGAACCCTTAGTCTTAACTCTTAATTGCAAACAGCCTGCATCCAAACGGACTCCCCGCTGTTTCTCTGTCAAGCAAACACTCACTCCCTGCCTGCCTCATTATCTCATTTGATGGTTCACAGCCAGTGCAGATTGATCAAAGCAAACAGGAGCTGTGTTATAAGCAGCTCCGGACCGAGTTCACAACAAAACAAAGAGAGGCTGCATAACAAAACAAAGAGTAATTTATAAAAGCATTCTGGGATATCTGCTAATACCCTGGAGGCCAATAACAGCGCTGGTGTGTGTCCACACTTGAGGAGCAGTGCTGGATCACCAGCGCTGCAATCGTTATACCCCAACCAGACCAGGTGTACAGCCAGCGCTGCAGCCAGGGAGTTGCAGTGCTGGATGTGCCTTGCAGGTGTGGACGGTTACTAATTGCAGCGCTGGAAAGCCTCCACCAGCGCTGCAACTTTCAAGTGTAGCCAAGCCCTTAGTGAAATAGCCAGTTAGATTTGTTGATTATTGGTCGAGTTGGCCTATGTGGATCTTGTCTCAAAAGCAGTTAGAAGGAATTGAGTGGCATTGGCTGATGCGTCCTGGGGTTGAGGGACACAATGGATACATAGGGTTTGTGCGCAGTTTCAGCAGACATTGTTCTTCTAAACATTCCGAGCTTGTGCTTTGCAGTGCATGCAGCACTCCTGGATACATGCGGGCCATCATTTTGAACCACAGTTACTGCAGTATTTAACTGTTGTGTTCCAAGTTTGCTATCAGGGAAGAAAATACACTGTGTTCTTTCTCCACATAAACTGCTGTAATAGCTCTCAGAATGTTATCACAGTGCCGGGTACACTCATGAGATTCCTTGTACTCAACTTTCCGTTTGGTAATAGCTCAGGCTAGTATTGGAACACTGGTGTGGCTCAGACACATAGTGTCTATGGAGATTAGATTTTTGGAGATACAGATTCTAATGACACTTTATCTGGTCATGACTGACTGAATGATACTTTAGTTTAGAGCTACATACACATAGTCCCAGCTAAGGAAACTTTTTACCAATATATGTAGAGTTGCCTCTTCCATATTCAGCATTGTTTTACAGCTTACCTCTCTTACTAAACCCTTTCAGCAGTTAAGTCCAACTTGCTAACTAAGTGCCTATAAAAGCAGATGGTCACCTAGTGGAATTATCAAAAGCACCTTAGAGAGTCTAGGCACTTTTGAGAATTCTGCTAGGTGACTATCTGCTTCTTTAGGCACCTACCATACCAGGGGTTCTCAAATGTTATTGCATCACAACCCCCTTCTGACAACAAAATTTACTACATGGCCCCAGGAGTGGGGGACCGAAGCCTGAGCCCACCTAAGACCCACTGCCCTGGCTGGGGAGATCAAAGCCAAAGCCCCCACTCGGTAGGGGCGGTCAAAGATAAATCCCAAGCCCCACATTTAATTGACAAAGTTCAAGAATCTGTCAGGTTTTCTTTTGGTGAAATGAGAGAGTTGACTATCGCATTCATTGGATTCTTTGAACTTCATTGTATGGACTTGTAGCATTAGTAAAACTATCTTGCAACAAAATGTCTTTTACTAGAAACCAGGTTTGAATGCATAGAAACATAAGTTGCTTGACAAACTTGTATAGCATTGATTATGTTCCATTCATTGAAGACATAACTTATCTTGGTTTGGCAGCCGTTAAAGCTTCACTTTGACAAAAATGAGCTCATTAATGTGGCATCTGTTTATTCCTGTTTGTGGGATTCGCCTCATGCTATGCTGTGGGAACTTTCTGGAAAACGATGTCTGTTAGAGCTGCATGAGCACCCTTCTCACTTAAGATGTTTGAAGCAGATGTTATGAAAATGTTGTGCGGTCCCAAACTACCTCAGTTTATGCATTTCTGTGGTCAGATGCAGAGACCTTCTCTCTCTGTTCCCAGGGTGATTTCTTGGGGTCTTTTAATCCAAAACTCAACTTCTGGTGTTGCCCTGTTGTACTGGTAGGTTTTTATTTTGGCCCTAAGGTTCTCTGGCTCTTACTAATATGTCTATCAGGGCTCTGAGGTCTCCGGTAAGAAGGGTGTATTTAAGCAGTGTTGTGATGTGTCTGTCTATGTTCTGGAGACAGATGTGGGTACCTGCTATTCTGCCTGGGATGGTAAACCATTACTTGGATTGCTGCTCTGTTATAGGGCCTTCACACTTTGAGCTTGCATTGATAAGCAGCAGAGGCTCTGTGCCTTCATCAGGGAGGCCTTATGCGGCTGATCCCTGGATCCAACATCAGATTAGCAGTCTGCCCCTGTGAAAAGAGGCATCAGATCAAGTTAAATCTAATTTCACACTGCAGAAATTGGTACCAGAGAGAGATCTCCAGGGTTGTAGTGCCTGGAGTTTGGCTCCCCAGCCAGCTCCAGGATCTGGAGGGACAGAAGAGGTGCTACTTTTGTCTTTATGCTTCCCAGCAGCACTGTGTTTTGCTCAAGTGCAGCTGAATATTGTAGTCCAAAATTCATTCTTAGCTAGTAACCTGCTACTATCCCTAAGTGTCCAGGCACAGGTGGCTGAAATATGTGGAAAGCAGAATAATGTGGTTGAGACTGAGGGAATCTTCCTTGGTAAGGGAGATGTCTCTTCCAGAGACAACTAAGCAGAATCTGTCCCTATTGGTATTCTGGTTCTGTAGTATAGTTCCGTGAACATCTAGACTGTGTACAAGCACACACAAAAAGTTTATTAAGTGGCACATGGAACTCTTGTTCTTTAATTTTACTTGCTTCAGCAACTTTGATGGAGTGTGATTGTTTCAGGCAAATATAAATTGTAAAGTAGAAACCTTACCGGTTGGAAACACCAAGCATAAGACAGTTCTGAAAAATTAAAACTACAGTGTATTGGAACACTGTAAATATTTAGTGAAATGCAGTGTAGAGCTCCATTTATTTTGGACTCTAAAAAGTTAAGAAATAGCATGTGTAAATTGTTTAGATTCTGAAAGTATTTCCTCTATGGTGGGGAGAATTTAATATTTGGAAGTAAAATAATAGTATACTGCTCTCGGATCATCAGTTGTGATTCCTGAAGAGTTCTGCTGGTATAGTCACAAAATAGTATCTGAACAGATAAGCAATTCCATTTGAGCTGAATAATCTACCAATTCACTTAGCAAAGAGTTTTCAGCTTGAATGTCAAGGCTGGTAAACTAAATGTTGAGCAAAGTTTAATCTGTATTCTGAACACTGTATTAATAGTACAGACCCATTTGCCAACTTTTAATAAAAATGTGCTTTTTCAGGATGGAAAAATAAATGCATCAATAAGGAAGGGTTTGAAAACTACACAGAAATTCTACTGCTGTCCTATTGAAGGCTGCCCTAGAGGACCAAACAGACCATTTTCCCAATTTTCACTTGTAAAACAGGTATTTTTTTTTCTGGACTACTTTTCCTTGAGTAATAGTATAAGAGGAATCTGGGGACAACATGGGCCAAATCTTCAAGAGTGCATATACCTTCCTGTATCCAAACACACGTGCCAGACACCCCAATGTGTATACTCAAGTTGCAGAACAAGTGTGTGGAGAAACCCCAGTTTGTGTGCAGATGGCAGTTTGCACATCCACTTTGGAAGACTTGGGCCTTTGTGTCTAACAGGCACTGGCATGTTCTCATTTAAAAAAAAAACAACTGATTAAAAAATGAGCTACTTAGAAAAGGTCATTCAGATACAAATTTTCCAAAGAGTTGACGTGTGGTTAACATTTTTCCATAAATGTCCAGTTATAACAAAAAGTCCAAGGGCAATAAGCTGGTTTAAAATTATTAGCCATCTTAAATGGATAAGAAATAAGACTAACTCCTGTACTTTTGTCTCAAGAGTTGACGTCTGTACACAGATGACTTTCTGTTGCATGTTAATCAGGATTATCTCTTGTTAAGAAAGTCACTTATGCATTCTTTATGAAAAGTATTAAATTCTGTTGAAAATCCAACTGCCAACATTTGTGACTCATTTTCAGTGTCAGTCAGCTGCATGATCCAGGATGGTAGTGATGTGGTTTAGTGGCTAGCACACAGGGCCATAAATAAAGGGTTCTGTTTACTTGCTCTGGGAACTTTGGACAACTCACTTAACCTCTCCTCTTTGTTCTAGTCCTTTTTTTTTGGGAAAGAGAGAGAGAGAGTGCCTCTCTCAGGGTGGGAATTTTGATTATTTAAATAATGTTAATAAACAGCAAGATCCTTGAATGAGAAGCACTGTGGGCTTGATCCTGTGCCCACTGAAGTCAATGGCAAATCTCCCATTGATGTCAGTGGTACAGGAGGAGGCCCTGTAAGTGTTAAGTGGCAGTATTTAATCTATAACTAAAAGCTGTGGGAATTGATGATGTAAAATTAATGACCAGGTGTATGAGATTGCCAACAAGTTCATTCTCTGGTATTGTATGAAGACTTATTCCCAAGTAAAACAATGGAAATCAATTAGAAGGTTGGTGATGGTGTAAAATCATATTTAAACTACTCTTTTTTTGTACAAATAACTAATTAAAACTATTAAAATTAATTTAAGCAACTTTTCATAGTTTACTTTTTGCCCTCACCTTAACTTGGACAATGAAACTAGACTTCTCTTCATTCTGTAGTTCTCACTGCTTTAGAATAGTATTGTATTGTTTGTGCCTCGAGCAGTGCAAGAAAATATTTAAATTTTTAAATCTTTTTTCAGTGAAATGCCTAAATATTTCTATTGAATTCTTAAAACTGTTTCTAATTAGATAGTTTTTTCACTCTTCTCCAAGACTAGCATATCTCCTAAGTTGTTTGCATGTGCTAACACTGTATCTGTCTGGTAAAGAAATGACCTCTTAACCAATTCCTTTGTATTGTTAACTTGTCTACCTTTCACTGTGAATTTTAGCACTTTATGAAAATGCATGCTGAAAAGAAGCACAAATGTGATAAATGTAGCAACTCATATGGCACGGAATGGGACTTGAAACGACATATAGAAGACTGTGGCAAGACTTTCCAGTGTACTTGTGGGTGCCCTTATGCCAGCAGAACAGCATTACTGTCTCATGTTTACAGAACTGGCCATGAGATCCCTGCAGAGCACAGGTAACAGTGAAGTTATTATTGATTAAGTGATTTAATTTATTTTATATTAAGTATTATGACATCTTCCTACATGTGCCTCATAATTAACTCCTTTTGGTTGATCTCCTACCTATATGCAGTTAACTCCCACTAACACTAATGCAGTTTGCTGCTGCTTCCTTCCATTACTTGCAGCAGTCCTAGCTTCATTGATGGCAATGGGAATTGCATGTCCAGTACTATGTAAGATCAAGCTTCTAGCGTCTAGCACAAGAAGTGCTGCCAGCTGTGGTCCTCTTATTGCTGGTGACATTTATTGCATTTGTTGTTAGAACTACAACTGATTCTTGTTGAAACTGTGCGACCTGCAGTGCTATGAAAGTAGAAAGGGAATGCTCTTGGATGGGGAATGTGCACACCCAGTATAGTTCTGTAGCCTGAAGTAAGCAATGTTAATTAAATATTTTTACTCTTAACACTTATACAGCACCATATGTGTCAGTTGCTTTCATTAGTAAGACAATGGTTGGCAGTTAATAAAAAGATAAGTATGAAAAATTGCCATCTATAAAAGGTGCATAAATCTTCCTAATAGTGTGCATGCATGAAGCAATCTATTTACTGAATCCTACTATGTATTTTGCAGAGTGAGATGCTACAAGATTAGAATACTTGTGCATTCATATTATGCAAGGGTTAGAAAACCTAGGCTCCAATTTTCTATAAGACTGTAACTACCTCTTTGAACGTTTTCTTAAACACCATAACCCAAAATACTGAGGTTACTCTTTTAGCATTTTCCTCATTCTCTCTCTCTCTCTCTCTCTTTTTTTTTTTTTTTTTAACTTTAATAAGGAAAAGCTCATGATCAGGATTAGTTTTTCTGCCAATTCAGACCTGCGGAAGGATTTAACTTATACCTCCACTCCCACAAGGTCTAGTGCCATGATTGAAAGAGTTGGGAGGGAGGATTTTGTTGTTGGTCTCTAAACTGTGAGATAAATTCTTAATGTATCATGTTTACAGGGATCCACCTAGTAAGAAAAGGAAAATGTGCACTGAGGTTTCCAATCAGCACTTGGCAGAGAAAGCGAGTGAAGCATTCATCAATGCACGCACCAGTAGTACTTGCTCTCGGGACTTGGAATCGTCTGAAATGAAACTAATGGCCTCCTTTGAAGGCTCCTGCAGTTCTAATGTCAGTAAGCAAACGCTCTCACAGCCTAAGTGTACACCGAAGATGCTTTTGCCAAAGCCCAAAGTAGCTTTGGTTAAACTTCCAGTAATGCAGTTTGCTCACTTGCCTATTTTTGTGTCAGCAACAGATTCCTCTGTCAAACCTGTTGTAGTGGCTGTTGATAATCAAGGCTCTGTTATGAGTACTGTTCACTTATTACCTCAGTCTATAGGAATTCTGATACCAGCACTGGAGGCTGAAGCACTTGTATTTAAAGACACAGTGCCTGTTTCAAAAACAGCAAATTCTGGTGATGTTGAACCAATTAGCACCAGTGTCCAAGTCAATTTGGGTAAGATAACATCAAATAATGCAGTACAAGAGCTGGGAAGCATGTGTCAAAAGAATAAAATCTCTTCAATAAATGTACAAACTGACTTATCTTACATTTCACAAAACTTTATGCCAGCTTCAGCCTGGACTCCTGATTCTTCTGTATCCTCTTGCTCTCAGACAGACCTGACATTCAGTTCACAGGTTTCGCTACCGGTTAGTGTTCAGACTCAGACACTGTTGCCCAGTTCTAAACTGACTTCATCCATAGCTGCCCAGACTGATGCTTTTGCTCAGGCTTGTTTCCAGTCAGGTGGTGTGTCTAGAGAGACTCAAACCAATAGAACACAAAACTCTATTGATGGGAGAATACAAATGGACCAGGCTGTAATGTGCAATGACATTTTTGACAGTGTTCATTCAGCTTACAATGTTTCAACCCAGATTGGGCTCCCAGAAAACAATTTAATGGCTGCAAACGTGGATCAAAGATTACTACAAAGAAGTAACTGCAAGACCCTGAGTCAGGATACAATAAAATCTGAACCCATTATCAACTTCAATACACAGACTAATATACTCCCACAGCAAAATATGACAGATAATCAAACCCAGACAATGGACTTACTAAGTGATCTGGAAAACATCTTTTCAGGTAACATGTCTGGCCAGACATTGGATAATCGTGGTCTTTTGTCTGATACTAGCTCTGGGGCTGATACGCATCTGCCATCTGGCCCTACACAGAGCACGGGAATAGACTTTGACATTGAAGAGTTCTTTTCAGCTTCCAATATTCAAACACAAACTGAGGAGAGTGAACTTGGTAACCTGAACTCTGAGCCGGTCTTGGAATCTCTGGACATTGAAACACAGACTGACTTATTTTTTTTGGACAGTGCCACTCAATCCTATAGCTGCAGAGGAAATTCCAGCTTCTTAGGTTTGGAAATGTTTGATACCCAGACACAGACAGACTTAAATTCCTTCTTAGACAGTAGCACCCATTTGCCTTTGGGAAGTATTTTGAAGCAGTCCAGCTTCTCCATGAGCACTGACTCATCTGATACCGAAACCCAGACAGAAATACCCTCTGCTGCTAAAAATATACCTAGTCAAAATCTAGAAAATAAAGTCCAGCTGAATAGTGCTGAAACACAGACTATGGATAGCTGCTTTGAGACCCTTGGAAGCCTATTTCTTACCAGCAATGAGACACAGACAGCTATGGATGACTTTCTTCTGGCTGACTTGGCCTGGAATACAATGGAGTCACAGTTCAGTTCAGTAGAAACACAGACCTGTGCGGAATTGTGTTCCTTGGTTTGTCAGAAGTTTGGAACAAGCCATTGAGTGCTACTTAATAAAATTGTTTTCCTTGTGGTTTGAAACTAAGTTATTGGGGTGGGGAGCGGGAGAAGGGACTGACCAAGTTACCTACGATGAATGTAGTTGCCCATATGCAGTTGGTCTAAAACAACCTTTTCATGCATAAGGTACTTAAGCTGTTGTATATGTAACTTAAACATAGAGTATGTATACATGTTTGTAACCTGTTAATGTAAGTTTGAACTTTTAAAGTGAATGTTCTCGTGGTGCCTACCGTTGTTGATCTGTGTTACAAAGCTATATCAACATGTCCATTGAACCTCAGTTCAGGCTTTTATATTTGTCTATACCTATATACTTCTGGCTCAGACCTAGGTTTACTGTCTTGATGCAAAAGTAGGCCTATCTAATTCTGACACATCTTGCTCACCAAAAAAGCCCTTATTGGCATAAGCTGCTTTTTGTTTTTTAAAGTCTTAGATTTGACAAGATTATAATATGGCAAGGTTTACCTGTCCTGTACAAAAATGGATGTTGAGGAATTTATTAGTAGATGTAGTTTCCAAGCAGTTGTCCCAAAAATGAACCTGGAACACAAATTTGCTGATTATTGCGTATATAATTTAAAGTGCGACTAATGTGAGTAGCAACACTTGTTTTTACTTCTCTTTGAATTGGTATAATCAGCGTTGTGTTAAGGGGGTATAAAAACTTTTTGAGATACTTAACTCTTAAAGTTATCATGCAGTAACTTCACTGCACATACTGTAATAAAACAGCTTACAGGTCTAAAGTATTTTTGGACTTTTCAAGGAGGGATTTGTGTTCCGAAACTGTGATTTGCAAAAAACCCTGGTTCTGATGCAAACAAAATCAAGAAAATTCTAAATATTAGAATGTCTGAGTGAAAGATCAGAACAAATCATCAGGTTACACTGTAATTCACCTACCAATAGCACAGTTATTTGCTAATTTGAGGAATAGTATATTGGTTATACTATAACTACGAACCTTTCCAAAGACCATAGAAACTGTTAGACTTGTAACGACTGAATTCTCTGATAGCCTGTTGACTAAATTACTACTCTTAAATCTTACTCTTCCAGAACAAGACTAGGTAGAACTCCCAAAGCTCAGAGTGTTTGAGGCTGCTGACTTCCCTGTATAGCAGCAGGTACATTGTTCCTCTGCACAGTGGGCTCAGCAGCCACTCCTGCCCCTGGCTTCGCTGTAAAGCATTCCCCTTCAGCAGTTATCTGTTAAAAGCTGATGATACTCGAAGTATGGAGATTTCTACTGTCTTCTCCTAACTGATCAGTTACAACAGTCATGTATTTCAATGGAGGGGCAGTTATTCTGATGTGAATTTTTGCTGTGAGCTCCAGTCTTCAGCCTTGCATCACTTTTTTTTTTTTCTTTCTTTTAGCATTTCTGAGGTGTTGCTAACTTTTGTATTTTCCTGTAACTTTATTTCAGAAGCATCCAGTTTTGCCTTGAAGGTCAGTCTGGAAGGCTGGTAGCAGCTGTGCCTTGCCTTAGAGCACCTGTGTGTGCCATCCAGAAATATTTGGATCTGATTCCATGCTCCCCTGTCTCCA
The DNA here is from genome assembly GCF_016161935.1 of Mauremys reevesii. Lineage (NCBI taxonomy): Eukaryota > Metazoa > Chordata > Testudines > Geoemydidae > Mauremys > Mauremys reevesii. Next base: position 33,851,623 of record NC_052638.1, read on the forward strand.
GTTTATGGAAAGGGCACAGCTCTGAAGATCAGCGTGTAAAAGGCGCAATCCTCTATCTGTGTTGGTAGGAGACTCAAAGTGCGATTTGGTTTGGTGCAGCCTGAGTAGTAGTGGCAATTGCAGTGCAATTCCAGGATTCAGATGGTTGCGGTTCCATTGGTGTTTGTAGTACTGCAGTGGGGTCAGAATACCTGCACACACGAGTAAGATCTGTTGTCTTAGTGTGTTGTCAGAGCTCGGCACACCAGAGGAATTTGTAATTTTGGGGCCTAGATTGCCTTCCCATTTCATCAGAGTATGGTGAACTTGCAGGGCACTGACAGCACCATTGATCGATCAGGGCTTGCTGTGCCGTTGGAGCTTGATGCAGTAGCAGATAATCTTGGATCACAGCAGAGCTGGGCCCTACCGTGATACTCTCCCAACACAGGCACATCTTGGAGCCCTAGAGCTCGTTTGCTGTTCCTACTTCCAATATGCTGGGTCAGCACTACATGGTGGTACCTCGGAACAGAGGCTTGGTGTATTTCTGACTAGTGTGCCAGTTGATATCTTTGAGGGGACTTGGAGCATTGGTCTGTTTGTGTACAAAGAGGTCACCCTTAGCATACCTGGCACCAACACTATGGAGTAATTCACACTATGTACGGGTGCATTGCCCAGATGTCCCCCTGATGCACTAGGCAGGTGTTCACCCACAGCACTAGTGCCGAGGAAGTGAATTTGAGATGCTGATGGCTTCTCTGTGGGGGAGTTCTTCATGGCTTGAATTGCTTTGCCTCGGAGCATTTCAGACTGCCTTTACCCAACACCAACTGCTGCATGATCACTTGTCTTAGTACTCCAAAACTTTGCTGTGATGGGGGTAGCTTAGTGTGATGTGCAGTGGATGGATTGCATACCTGAGCTCCCAGGCACACCAATTTCTATGGCTCTGCAGTGCACTCTTCAGGCCAGTGTTTCAGAGTTGCATTTTGGGGCACTGCTGTAGTGTGCCAATCAGTAAGGCATTGTCTGTAGGTATCTTGGGGCTTTGGACATCATGATTCCTCCAGATGAGGAAGTCAGATACATAGACAACAGTGTATCATGGAGCCATTCCCAGGCACAAGAACAACTTGTTGGAGAGGTTTGCCTGTCTGTGTCTGCCTTGGAGAAGATAAGGTTTGTGCGTTGCACCAGAGTACCCAATTTGAGCTGTCCAGAGACCTTGAGTCCTGCAGTCTTCATAAACTGAGAGAAACGTCAGACACTTTGTTCTGTTTGCCAGAAGGTGGCAGGTACCAGCTCAGACCATAGTGAAACTTGAATTTTGATTTTTGCAATAGTGTTCTGGTACTTGTGGTTGGATGTACTATAAGACATGATTCCAGTAGGCCTGAAGTTCAAAGAACAAAATACATAGTTCATATAGACAAATGATAAAGCCTGAGCCTCTCTCCCTTAACTGTGGTCACCAGACCTTCATTCAAATTCTATTAAGTCAAATTATGCAGCTTCCTGTGCTGTCCAATTGGTAATTGCCTTTAGGTAGACACATTCTCTACTTGTAGATGTATTTGGGATGTGTGTTGGCTACTTGAGCTCAGTGCAGTCTCTGGTCTATTCTTTGGTAGCCTTGGGGCATGTTTACTAATCTAGGGTCAATTATTGAGCTCTAGATTTTTGACTTCTCTCTCTCAAACTTGAGTATCTTATCCTCAATTTGTGTTGCCTCTCACTAAGCTGGTGTATGTCCAGTTACTTTATTGACTAAAGGAGTAACCCTTTTGGCTGCAGCAGAAAGGAGGCGGCTGGATTAAGCACTCGGCATATCGCTTCAAGTATATCCTTAGTTGGTCATTTTAAAAATCATGCATAGATCCCAGAGCAACTCCTTAGCATATTTTGTTCACTAGTAATAATAAGGACCCAAGATCCTGCTTTTAGTTTTGCAAAGGCAAAGGATCACTTGCTTACCCACAGGAAGAGGGGAGGTATTGGGTATATGTTTGACACTAACCAGTCACTCATCTGTGTAGAAGTTTTTGTTTCTGGAGACCTGATGGAAGTGATCTATAGCCCGTCCTTTCTGGTCACAGCTCCCAGCACAAAACTGAGAATGTTTCCCTCTTTACTATGTAGGACTTAACCAATATGCTAGATGAAGGTGACTGTTCTGTTGCAGGATATTCCTTTGTCAAAGCAGTCTTTTCTTGGGGAAGCTTTTGGCTTTTCCTGCTTTCTTAAATGTGCTATAATCAAGCCAACAGGCTTAGCTGGTGGTCATCTGTACCCCTGCTTGAAATTGTGTAATGCAAACAACAAATCCTTCTGCATGCCTGCCTGGCAATGCATGCCCTATGCTCCTTGTCCCCTATTTAATATATATCCCTGACGTTCTCAGATGGGGGAGTGTCCTGAGTGTACAAAACTGCCTTTTGCCATTCTAGTTCTCCATGGATTTGGTGAGTCTGCTGCTTTGTGGAAACTCCCCTCAAGTTTCTTGGTCTCTAGAAGGAGGAACCCAGAAGGGAAAATTACTTGCATGTAATTCTGATTCTCTGAAGATGTATGACTGGATTCCTTCTCACTCATCCAATTCTTGTGAGAGGCAGATAAAGTATGGCTGGATGAATCCATCTAATTTGTTACTATTTGTAGCAATGTTTATGCTTTGGTTTTAAAAGTATTTTCCCACTGTTTTATTGTAGAACCAGAGAATGCATTTCTTAGTGCATAGATGGCTGTGGCCATCCAACTGATGCAGTGATTATACTGACATCTCAAAGTGAAGCGGTTAGATACATAAGTTCTCATAGGTAATTGCTTCAACCTCTTGCTCAAAAAGAACCAGCAACTGGGAGCAAGCGTGTTGTACAGAGGTGGAACATACCACCTTCTGTGGAAGAGAAGATGTTGTGGGGACTCAGCGGCCCTGCACAACTTCACATTTTGGAAATTCAGGTTTTGTTCCAGCAGCCCAAAACTCAGAAGAGTGCGGATCAATTTCTGTGATGCGTTCAGAGAGTGGAATTACAGCAGGTAAGTTTCCCACTACTAGCCACCCAAGTAAAATAGCTAGCAACCCCACAGGCTCATGATGCTGAGCCGCAGGTTATCCTTTCTTTGGTTTACGCCTAAAACTCTTTTTACAAAGGAGTGAATTGTGGATGCACTGTTACCGGTGACTATGGCTTAAAGGAAACCAGCAGCATTTTTTCAATAGAAATGAGTTTACACTGCTGGTTCCCGTGAACAGTTGTCTTATTTCAGTTCTCTAAAATATGCCGTTACAGAGCACAGTAATACAATAGGGCTTTGATGCTGAATTTGGCCCCATTCCTCCCAGCCCCCACAGGATTAACATTTGATACTGGGGTATTACCTTAAGTGAGTATGGTATTACCACAATTTGAAACTGTTAAATAAAATCCAGTGGCATGAAAACAATTTAACAGTAAATATACCTTGTTTTGATGGACATGGGTCACTTGAGTCCCAAAGTTACCTACAGTCTAAACAAATGTGATGTGTTCATTCTGATTATAGAAAATTATTTACATTGGAAATCCGGAAAATGCTTACACTAAAGGAAGTTATCCCTAGTTCTGGATTTATTAATTAACACTTGTACTAGACAAGAGAGGTCGCCACCAAATTTGGCCATATTGTGCTAGGCACTGAACAAATGCATTAAAACTTGATTTGAAATCTTCAGTTAATATTTAACTCTTCCAAACTATTTTTTTTCTTTGTTCAGTTTCAATTTTTCTTGCACTGCCCTTCCAAAATAATTTGAACTACCTTAAGTGTGTCAGTCTGCAAAATTGATTTTAGGCAGGAAATTTCCAGTATTGTTAACAATGACTTAGACATTTCTCTACCCTTTTGTTGGCTGTAATGGGCAGCTGGCTGGTGAATAAAGGGAGACTTTGTTTTTGGCACCTATGGTTTCCCCATAGCCTCTCCATACAAACTTGTTTCCAAATAGTCATACTTGCACTATTTTCTTGCATTTCCTGCTTTATCCAAATTCTCATCCTTGCAACTATTGGATCTCTTACGCCTGTGTTAGACCATTCTGAACTCCACTTCCATTCTAGACTCACATGTGCTGTGATTGGTCACCTAATCATGCATCTCATGACCCGTTTGTTGGGGGAGGGGAAACTTGAATGTAGGATTTGCCATTATGAATCAGCCAACTGGTTAATCAAATCCAGTACTCTGTTGCTGGCAATGCTCATTACCTGATCCTTCAAAGGAAAATGAAAAACCCTAAAATGCTCTAGGATCTGATCCAAAGTCACTGGAGTAGATAGTATCTCTGTTGCTCTCAGTGGGCTTTTGGAGCGGACCTTTAGACAACCATACAATATTTTCTCTCAGCCAGAGATTAATTCTTCCCTGGTCTGTCACAATCATTTTACTGTGCTCTGAAGATGAGTTAAGATGAAGGTGCTCTACTTTCCTTGGCTGGCTGTAAATAAAGTTGCATGTTACCTTGTCTGTCTAAAGCATCCAGTTTTTCAAAGGATAGTAAAAGCAATCCAGAGATTAGTCTATGTTGTCTCTTGGATACATCCACATAACCGTCATGGCATGCAGATTTACTGAGAAACACCAAGGACAAAACATTTAAATGGAGAAGTAATGCAATTGTAGACACTTCTAACTTATATACATAGGGATTTGGGTGCTTTTATTGTAAATAGGGTATTTTGCATGCACCTGGGCAGAGAAGTGGCATATGCACATACGTAGTTATTTGGACATGAACATATGCATACATCAACTTCAAAAAACTGGCTTTAGCTTCTGAAAGAATACTGACACTTGTATGCAAATTAAACATATTGCACTTTCATTCATTAATCCAAAGGAGACATAAACAAGTTCAGGATGCAGCCCCTTTCTTATATACTGGAAAATATAAGCAAAAAGACAGCTGAAAAACTAGATATGTCAAATTTAACAATGAGTTGCCTTGCATTTTTATTGGTGTCATTATATATTGGTAAAAGTTTACGTTAAGCCCTGATAACAGAGAGGAGGCATGTTTGTTTATACTGTGGAGATATGCAGGCATCCATTTATGTGTATACACTTGTAAATACTTATTTGAGCTATTATTTGATTGTTTAAATTGCAGGGAAGTTTTTGTTTCTTCAGCCTGACAGAAATTGGCAGTCTAGGATAATAAATCTAACTCTCTTAAATATACATGTACGCTTTTATGTACACAAAGTGAAGTAGCTGGTGTGTAAAAACTCTTCTCTTCGATGTTATCTGAAATCCTAAAGCAGCATAAAGCATTTATATTCAGCTAAGAGTTAAACAGATTAAAGAAACTAAGATTGTAAAACTGGTCTCGCTGAACTTGTTCAAGCTATAAACCACTCCAGATCCACATCTGTTTTTTCCCAAATTACTTTTTCATAAATTTCCCTTGAAAATGTTACCTCCAAGTACACACATGCCATGCCTTTTTTAAGTCTAAATTCTGCTGTTACTCGTGTACATCTAGATTATTACCTGTAGTTACTCTGAAATAGCATAAAAAGGTAATAGAGTATGTTTCTAACTTAACAAAATGACTGTTTTTTGCTATTTTAGGTCCTGGTCCTGACAATATTCTGGTACATTTTTAACATTAAGCACGTGAATAATGTAATGTATTTCAGTGGTACTGCTCACATTCTTAACTTTAGGTGCATATGTGTTGGGCGGGTTGAGGCTTTAAATTAAAAGGTTATCTAATATAAAATTACGGGTGTAGAACGTACTTGAATAAAGCACGGATGTGGATAATATTGGTATGCTTTGTTCAGTCAATGTAAATCATTCTTAATTTACTAAAGGAATATCTGGTGCTGAAATTACAACACTGACGTCAACCAAATTATGTTTAAATGATCTTTTATCATGAAAGTTGTGCAGAGTAATTCTCTATAGTTTCCTTTGCTTTAATCTAATTTGGGGATGCTCTTTGTCATTTTGACAACACAATCGTCACGTGAAGATTTCTGTTGTTCCAAATAAACGTACATCAAAATGTCTTTTTTGAGGTGGGCCTTTGTAGTCTCACTTTGATTTGCTTAAAAATGCTGCTGTGCTTGTGTTTCAACAAACCTACTGCAAACAGGCTTCCATTCATAACGCTCTCTGTAAACACTAGGTGATAAATATGTGGGGGCAGGGGGTATGTTAGTGACCATGCTTTTTCTGAATGCATGGTGCAAATTTGCAGGAATTTCAGTGGTTCTCTAAACCTCTGAAGCTTTTTTAAAGTACACCTCTACCCCGATATAACGCTGTCTTCGGGAGCCAAAAAATCTTGCCGTGTTATAGGTGAAACCGTGTTATATCGAACTTGCTTTGATCCGCCGGAGCGTGCAGCCCAGCGCCCCCCCCCCCCCACCGGAGTGCTGCTTTACTGCGTTATATCCAAATTTGTGTTATATTGGGTCGCGTTACATCGAGGTAGAGGTATAGTTGATGTGAATTAAAGTCTACGTGCTTGAATGGCAAACAAGTCAGTGGAAGGATTTGCCAGCCTACAGCTAGTGTGTGTACTCTTATTAAAATTCCTTTGCTATGCAATTAATAGACTCAAAGGGCCAGATTGTTCAACTCTGTATTGACTTGCAGTCAGGTTGATGCAAAGTTTGTCTGTTTTGTGTGTGTATAACTCTTCCAGTTCACTAAAAACTGGAGTAGTGGAAATCCCCAAATGAGTTTTCTGCTACTTAAAAATATCAGCAATCTGCTGAGCTGCTTCTGACCTATACAGTCCCATAAATCATCCTTTATACTGCCTTTAGGTGGAAAACATTAGATAACTTCAGAAGCTACTGATACAATACATCAAGTGGATTAATAAGTTTCAAGCAGTGGCCTCCATTTTGGAATGTGCGGTTTTGCCAATGCATGTTTCAAGCACTCACTTGGCTGCAGAGCAGACAGTACTCTACATATATTTGCAAGAGCACATATGGAAGAGGTGGGCTATGAGCCATGTTTTCAAGCAGGCCTTATTTTCATTTTAACCACTTACTATAAGTTAGCACCTGATTGTTTCACTTGAATTTTAAGTTATTTGGAATGGGTAAGTACAGAACTCCATGGATGAGTCTGTTCCAAAGCATATTGAAGCAGCTAGATTTGTCAACCGCATTTGAAATATCAGAAGTCTGTTTCATCCCCTCACCGTATGGAGTTTGAGCTTCTAGTAGGGTGACGAGATAGCAAGTGTGAAAAATCAGGACGGGAGGATGGGAGGGAATAGGTATCTATATAAGAAAAAGCCCCAAATATCAGGACTGTCCCTATAAAATGGGGACATCTGGTCACCTTAGCGTCTAGTGGACAAACTTTAGTTTCAGAAGGATGTTCCTATTTGACTTTTGCCATTTTAGCCAATTAACAGCCAGAAGCAAGTGGGTTTTTTGTTTTATATAAAATTTACAAGTGGCAATCCCAAAGAAGAAACGTTGTCTTAATAGTTGTGAAACTGTTTAGTATAATGCATGCAAAAAAACTCTGTGCCAAAAGTTTTTTTTGCATTTGTCTCATGTTCTAAAGTTGTACTGTTACATACATAAAGCTACAAGTAAGTTATTCATAAGTGTTACAGTGCTTTTCACCAATGAAGAATTTAAGTAATCTTGTAAATGATGCATAATATGTTGAAGTAAAGTTAATTTCAATCTGATTTTTGTCCTGTATTTATTGTATGACTGTGCCTAAACTGGCACCGGAAAGTACCTGCTCTTCGGGAAAGCAGTAGAGCATCACTTATAAGAGCTAGAAAAGAAAATGATGGTTATTTTTGAAAAGACAATTCTATATGGTATTCCACATTCTTCAGCCTCTGGTGAAGAAGACACTGTTATGAAGGGTAAAAACCCCATTAATCCTGAAAACAGTCAAATGTTTCTAGTTCCCTAGAGTTTAGTGCGTTACCTGTATAGGAAGTGTGGAGAGCTATGAAAAAAAAAATAGCCCGACAAGGAGCTAAATTTCGTAACTTTTTTTTAAAGGGTTATCTGTGACAGATTTACTCGTCAATATTCAGAACATTAATTCTGTAGCCAAAAAGTAAAACCTGTAATTTTGGAAAGGGTAGACTGTATTCAGTGTAGCAAATAGTTGTTTTCAGATCAAAAGTCAACTTTACTTATGGAACTGTGATAGGCACTCCTAAAACTATTGTCACATCATGAAGTGTAGCCAGGCAACCAGCTGCTGGCCATAGTTGTCACTCTTGCCTGTGAATCGGTACTGACCTAATACCCCAGGAGCACAATGCTCTTGGCAGGGCTGTGTTTCAGAAGAGATGTTTAACAGCGGCTCTGACCATTTGTCATTAAGAGCCTGTGGAACTTCTCGTCATTAAGTCCAAAATGGGTGACTCTTCTGCCTCCTTATTTCCCCATCCAGTTTCAATTGGATACAGTATTTTCTTGCCTTGAACTATTGTGTAGTGTTGCTGCATTGAAGTCCAGTGTGTCTCATCCTGAAGATATTGTACAGTCACAGTGCAAACATTTATGTATACTTAGCTTCCCAGGTACTAAGAAGATTGGACTTTGCCATGGCTACATGGAACCTCAAAGTCTAATATTCATTGGAAATTCGTGTCTCAAAATATCATAGGAGAAAGTCAGGATTTAATATATTAAATGGGCAGAAGTAGAAACAAAATTGTAAACAACTAAAACCTATAATTTTGCCTTTGTGGATGATATTCTGCATACAAATCAAGCTGGGCTGGAATAATTGGATGCTGGTTTGAACCACTTATCTCTTTTCTCTCACATGCCCAATGCAGTTTTTCCACCAACTTAGTACTTTTTTGGGGGTAAAACAGTTAATTTCTACTCTTGCCCCAATATTCTGTACCAATATCCTGCCTAAGTCCCCACTTAGTCAGAGCACTAAGAACAAATGAAAGTAAATGTTCAACTGTTTTGCTTTAGTGCAGATGCTGTACGCAGGGCTGTGAGGCATGTATGTGAAACTTCTGTCTACATGCACTGGGCCATAATGGGCCCTGACATAGTTGTGGTGCAGAGGTGTAAGTTAAGACAGTGCTCAACCCCTGAAGTGTTAGCACTGCATTTGCCCAGCTCAGCTGCACTTTGCCTATATCAAATTATCTGTTTAAAGGGATGCTGTGCCTGGAAATACACATTAAAAAAAAAAAAACATTTGTTCTCATACCCTAATAGGTGGATGCAGTATTTTGGTTGTAAGCATCTGCAGGGAAATGTAAAGTGCGTAGTGATGCCTTTCAGTTACTTCAGTAAATTGAATTGTATTGAGTGTTTTCATGAAACACAATATGGGTCTGGTCAACCTTTTTAAAGTGTGTTATTTTGGAGCCCTCTACCTGTCAGCTTCTCTTTGTTCTAGAGATGGTGTTGGAACTTTTCTCTGAAATCATCATGTATATTCTGGTGAAGAAGTCACTGCTCAATCATTAGCTAGAAATTAAATCCTCGTTTAAAATACTTCAACTATTTTACATAATTACATGTGCCCACGTCTGCTGCTAATGACCACAATATGTCTTGTGGGCTCAAATTCTGTTCAATTAGACTAGTGGAGTTACTCCAGATTTGGGGGGAGGGATAGCTCAGTGGTTTGAGCATTGGCCTGCTAAACCCAGGGTTGTGAGTTCAATCCTTGAGGGGGCCACTTAGGGATCTGGGGCAAAAATTGGTCCTGCTAGTGAAGGCAGGGGGCTGGACTCAATGACCTTTCAAGGTCCTTTCCAGTTCTAGGAGATTGGTATATCTCCAATTATTACCTTTTATATCCACTAAACTGAATAGATTTGGTCCAGTGAGCTCAAATCAGTTTATTGCTGTGAAGTTACGTTGTCCCAAAGGGGGGGGGTAGACTGTTTAAAAGGCAACATAGGGATTGTGCGTTTGCTGACTATTAAGGAAGGCAATAGCTGTTCTGAGACAAGTGGACCTGTAATTTCTGACCTAACTTGCTTGGCCTCACTGAGAGTCTGGTCTTTTCTGTTATTGTTAATGAAAGCAGCCCTAGCCACATTGTGTTCAGTGTTCTGCACGCCCCTTCTTTGCAGAAATTGCATGTTGGTAAGTTGAATGTTCTCTCCCAAGGCGGCAACAGCATTAGAACTAGTTGCAGTGTTTCTGTCTCAGACAGAACACAATGCCAGTGATGCTGCTTGGGGTCATCTTGTAGGAAAAAAGTTACTAACCTGTCTGTAACTATTGTTCTTCAAGGTGCTTTGCACATGTCTATTCCACTGTATGTGTCTGGGGGCTCCAGTGCACAGTTGTCAAGTTTTTACTCTTAGCAATACTCATCAGGAGGGCCAAGCGCCTACTGTTGTGTCTTGCACACCATGCAGGCATAAAAGGCCAAGCTGCCCCAAACCCCCCTCAGTTCCTTACTGCTGGAATGACTCCTTCCCCTCTCTATCAGAAGTAGAGGTGGTTGTGGAATGGACATGTGCAACACATTTAGAACAACCTTATGGAAAGGTTAGAAACCATTTTTATTTCTTTGATTGCACATGTCCAGTCCCTTGCAGGTGACTCACAAGCTGTCCTATCTGGAGGTGGGTTTAGAGTTAATTTGAACAGGGACTGGAGGACCATTTATCCAAATTTAACAATCTACAGACTGCTGAGAGATTGCATAGTGGGAGGCAAATGTGTGACTTGCTGACTAGGTTGCTACTCTGCAAAGTACAGGTGCACAAGCCAGAAATGCCACACAGTCTGCTTTGGATCTAGTTGAATGATGCAATTCTGTATCCTGAGGGTTCTTATTAGCCAACTGATAACATAGGCAAATGCAACTAGAGATCTACAACAAAAATCCTTTGCATGGAAACCTTCATTCTGTCTGCAAATTCAACAATAATTTGAGACCAAGACCTGAAAGGCTTTTTAGTCTGTTCCAATAGAATGCTAACACTCTTCCAACATTTAGTGTTTGGACTGACTCCTCTCCCTTATTACAACAAAGCTTTGGGAAGAAGGTTAAGAAAATTGGTTGGTTTATATGGAAAGAGGAGACCACTTTTTTTCTGTAACTGACTATCTTGATTATCACTACAAAAGTTTTTTTTCCTGCTGATAACAGGTCATCTTAATTAATTAGCTTCTTAGAGCTGGTATGGCATCTTCTGTGTGTGTGTGTGTGTGTGTGTGTGTAAAACACCTTGGATGTGGACAAAGGTAGACTTTATCTGCATAAAAAAATATATGGCAGATATGATACTAATGCCCTAAACTCCCCTATTCTCCTGGCCAATGGAATGGCTATTAAAAATGCCACTTCCTTTGAAAGGTGTAACAGGTCGCTAGAGACTCGAAGGTGGGACCCATCAGCTTCCTTAAGGCTAAATTCAGTCTCCGTGCTGGAATAGGACGCTAAATGTGGAAACAGCCTATCCAAACCCTTTTAAAATCTCTCAAAATCAGGTTGGAAAAAAAGGAGTGGCTATCCAACAAGGGTGAAATGCTGATATACCTGCTAGGTGTACCCTAATGGAGATAACTACTAATCTTTGATGTTTCAGATAGAAAAGATAGTTCAGCACTTGCTGAATAGAAGTAAGAATGGGGGAGACCCCTTTTCGCCTTGACCAAGTGGAAAAACTCTCACTTAGCCAGGTAAGTTGTCCTCGTTAATTGTTTTGTACTATTCAGTACTTCCTGCACCTCTCTGGAGCAGGAACCTCTCTGCTGGTGCTAGCCATGAAGTCTCCAGGCTGTCAGGTGAAGAGCATGAAGGTTGGAATGGAAGAGGTGGCTGTGATTCTGCAAAACTAAGTCTGTGTGAAGCAGGAGTAACAGTCAGGGACTGATGGAGAGGTCCGAGAGCTGTTTAAACCAGCACTGATGGGGCCAAGCCAGGGCCATTAGTATAAGACTGGCCTTGTCCTTGTGTAGAACTCTTGTCAGAAGAGGGATGGGAGAACAGCATGTCCTGCTCTGGAGCAGAACTGGTGACATTATGTTGTCCCTTGTTATAAATAGATCTACTCTCCATTGGTATGGCCCAGTCCCCAAACATGAATAATCCCAAGGTCCCTTCTATAAGCTCCCAGCTGATACTGATGCAGAAATCAGGGCCCCCCTCAGGATGGGACTGACTAGGTTGGGATACGCAGGATCTCACTTCAAAATCTGGTGAGGAAGAAGCTGCTTCTTGAGACCAAGCTGATGCGATGCTGATTGGTGCCAGTGAAGAAGCTCAGACTCTAAAGACAGGGGTTCCTGGGAGATCATCTGTGGTTTTCCCCTTGATGGTACTAGACTAACTGGCATCCTGGAGCTGCTCAGTGAGGAAGTGAAGGTGCTGGAAGGCGTCTTAGCCGCTGGTGTCAGGTGAGTCTCTTGAACCGGTGATGATGGCACCAAGAGTTTTAACAACTCTTTCACGGCATCAAACACCTCAGGAGTAGATGGTACTGGGAAGACACATGGCACAAGGAGATGCCAATGAAGGTGCTCAAGGAGCTGGTCTCAACAGGCCTGCACTGGGCTTTGGAGTCAATGAACTCTCCTGTTTAGAGGTGCTTCCTCAGTCTTTAGAAGAGCTTATCGTATTTGAATCTTTTGAGGACCCTGGTACTAAGTGCAATTTCCAATGTCCCTTTGTTGGCACGTGTGATGCCGATCTGCCTCTCAGTATCAGTAAACTGGAGATGCACTACTGACTGATGCCGGTGTGATGAGTACCCAGACAGTGGTAGAGGGGTGAGATGGAGGCCACAGTGCCAATTCAATGAGCAGATATTTTTGAATGGGGTTTGAAGACCTTACAAATGCCACACTTGTCACTCACAAGAGCTTCCCACAAGCATTCAAGGCAGTTGGGGTGAGGGTCTCTATTAGGCATTCTTACCGCAAGAGTGGCAGAGCTTGAAATCTGGAGAACATGGCATATCACCAATACTGTGGCCAGCACCCAAACTAGTTGCCAGAACCACAAACATTTTTAAAACTCACGACACTATCTACAGGTACTATTTACAGCTATCAAGTACAGACTTGCAGAAGCAAGGACCGGGAGCTCTATCAACCTTCACGGATGGTAGGAAGGAACTGAAGAGGGTCTCTGGCAGCTTGGCTCTTTATGCCTGTATGGTGTGTGTGAGAAAGCAGAGGGTGCTCAGGCTGACCTGATGGGTTGTGCTCAGGGTAAAATCTCCAACTGTGCACCGGAGCACCCAAACATCTACTGTGGAAAGGAGACATGCAATCTCTCAAAGAATGAAACATTTGGAAGTGAGGGACCAAAAAATGGTAAGTGTATTGATTTTATTTGATCCATCTCTGCATTGTTCATGCTGTCAACAAGTCACTTTTCACCGTCTTGCTTTGTTTTAGTACTAAGATACAGGAAACAGTTTCAGTTGCAGCAGTATTGAGATTTTTCTCATTTCCCTGGATGGAAATTGCTTTACTCGTCTTTAAAAAAGGCTCTAGATGCAAACAGGGAGCTGTTTTTTTCAGTTGAAGCAGAACCACTAATGTCTTTAAGGTCGTACATCTCAGGTTTTCATGGAGATTACCATGGCTTACATGTGGCAGGCTCATATATTTACATTTCAGGACTTTGTTTATGAGCTTTTCCAGTTGCCTTTTGTTGTACTTGTTTCCTGGCAAGTTCTTGGTACTCTTTTCACCTTGAAAAGCCTGAGTAGCATGCAATTTGTCATTACTCCTTTCTCCTTTTATGCTATTGGTCATAGGGGCACAATTGAGAGATTGTTTGCAACACATTGGAACCTTTTCTTTTCCTGAAACTGTCTCTCTTACAGCATGTGTGGTTAATTTGCAATTAGGTTTTGATCGATCTTTTGTAGACTTGGTTGCCTGGGCCAATTCTTTTTTGGTAGATGGTGCTATATATATATGTGAGGTAAATGAGTGACTGTTTCCTTTGTCTTTGGTTTTTTAGACTTATTTTGTACTTGGTAGCAGGTGAAGGGAGCATCTTTACCCCAGCCTTTTACCTGGAGGTACAAAAGCATGTAAAATGTACATTAATATAAGTGGATTTTGAAACAGTAAAAATAAAAAAACTAATCATTAATGCAATAGCTAGGTGCATTTGTGGTGTTGATATTGATTATAATTCTTCAAATCCTCTTTAGAGCCAAAGCACCTGAAATTTACAAAGGACTTTTTTCTTCTTGACCTTCCTTATGAAAGTTCTTTTCAGCTCTTCCTGCAAGTCGTAAATCTGCAGGAGAGACTGTGCAGGCCTTTTCACTCTTTTTGTGGTCATATTAAGAGATGACTGCTGTGCAAGTTTTGGGGCAGTTATGTAGGCACATGACTTTCACAGATTTCCATGACTTTTCAACATCTCATATAATCCTGCCAAAGAAAAACTTTTCCTTCCAACCCAAATTAACCTGAGAAGGTTAATTTGCAAAGTCTCACTTGAATTTTTCGGATCTGCCATGAAATCCTCACCTGTAACTGCAATTGTGTAGAATGCTGAAACTTACTCAGAGGAACTCTTGTGGTGTTCTGCTCCTTAGCACAGTCTCCAAGTTCACCCATGTAGCTACAATTGCATTCTACTCTCTGAGACAAATTCTGATCTCAGCCTTGCCAACCTAAATCCAGAACAACTCCACAGAAGTCAGTGGAGGGAAGGAAGGGTGGTTCTATGGTTGGAGAACTATGGGTTTTAGTCTTGGTTCCATCACAGGCTTACAGCGTGCAATACTTCTAATGTAAAAAATTCTTGATTTTTTTCAGTTAGGGGTAATTGACATCAGAATCTGGCCTACTACGGTAAATGAGGGCTATAAAGTAGCTGTAACAATTCTTAACATCTTAGTGCCAAATTTTGCTGTTTATAATGATATAAATAAGTAACTGAGTGTTTGTTTTTTGGCCTCTACACAGTTTGATGTTATCCCGAGGTTTGGTTGGCACATTTATGACCCCCTTTTCTCCCGGTCTCAATTCTCTGACCAAAATTACTAGTCAAACTCTCTAACTGTAGGGAAATATGTCCTTTTGCCTTTCTGATCTTTACTTTGCTAGTGTTTGGAGTTTTTAAATATTTGTATTTGTTACTATTACTTGTAGTTTACCAAAGCTGCCATTAAAATACCTAATAAATTTATAAAATGTAAATTAGATCTACAAGAATGGGGAGGGGGTATGAATGTAAAACTAATTATCACAAATACAATAAGTACTCTTACTGAAAGTGAAATACAAAGGCTAAGAAAAAAAATCAAGGTGATTAAAAATATCTGTACATTCATTTTTAAAGTCATTCTTTATCTAGTACACCCATAAAACTTAGATATTGCAGCAGCAAGGCTCATAACTTTCTGCTGTAACCACAGTCTTTTTCCTATCATCTGTCAAGTTATTTACTATCAGTTGTGCTGACATCCAGTTAATGCAAGTTTATTTAATTACTATATTGAACATGGATATTGTGACTTTTTCCTTCTAGTAGATCATTTTTCTATTTTCTCTTTGAAGCATAAGTGTTTTCAATTGTCTGATAGACACCATCTTCCCTCTTTTCAGGCCATGGAAATGTCAGTAATTTCACAGGTGCTTATATAATGTTTATATAGCACTATCTAGTACTGTCTGAGGACAGGAAAGCAGATGTTTGGACTGATTTGCTCTTTCTACATGTTTTGATTTATTTGTGAAGGCTCTCATTTGGTCTTAATGGTTTTCTGATGTTTCTCTTACAGCGTATTTTTTAAATTAAGTACAATGTTGGGGACTAGGAGAGAGACACCAGCTTTCTACTTGTAGTGCTTATTCAAATATATCTTAAATAGTCCTGCTCATATAAATGTCAGTTTATTTCTACAGAAAAGGATATTTTACATTTCAATTAGTGTTATAGTATAAATCAGTAGAGAATTTACTACCACTGCTACTTTTAATTAAGACCATAGAAATAAGGCAGATTGCATCTGTTGTCCTGGCTAGGGTGTTTCCACCTAAAAGCCCAAGACAAGTGGAGATACAGAACAACAGGGCATATTTTGAAAAGAGAGTTAGACTATTAAAATGGATGTTGAAGAGAGAGAGAGAGAACTGACCTACCGAATGATGTCTCTATTCTGACAGATATTATCGGACATGTGCAACTGTAGTACTGTGATCAAATTGCATCGATAAGACAGACCCCTGGACTTTCTATTGCCTTGATTCTTGTAAACAAAATACAATAGATATTTCCTCTACAAAATAATGAGTGGAAATCATTAGGACTACTTACAGCCAGTTCTGTTTTTGAATAAATAATCGCGTATTCCCATTCCTGTTTTAAAAGCATGAGAGCACCACGTGGAAAAACGAACTATCTTGCTACAGTATTTATGAACCAAAGTTATAATACAAAGCACTCAATTCTTCTATTATGCCATATGTACCATGAAATCCATTACTTCACAGAAAGGAATGTAGGTAAGAAGAATTCATTTTCATTGTCCTGGCAGGATTTCTACATAAATGTATCTTTCTTGTGGTAGTTCACATATGTCCACAACTTCTACCAGTAAATATGCACAACAGCATATCAGATGTCTTCAAAACTAGCCACTATAAAAATAACTTTTCTAAATGTTTAAGGAAAGGTAAGGTGAGGAAGGACGGAATCTTACACTGGAAATACAGGGACAAATCCTACAGTCATTAGTCAGGCTGAAGCCTCGTTGAAATAAAACACCAGGTCTTGTAAGGGATAATGGCTCAGTAATTTTGCCCCAGTACACTCTGCAAAAGCTGGGCTATCAAACTGATGATTTTGTTCCCCTTTGAGGATGACCCCACTAGTCTGACCCAAACTCATATAAATAATAATCTTAGAACTATGTATTCTCTAAATGTATTGCAAGGTATGGAATTTGCCACCAGTGACTGCTGTCAAAGGGGCTTATTTTCCATAATCACTCTTCAGGAAAAGGAAGTAAAATAAGGGAAGTTTTTTTTAAAAAGGCAGTAATTCATCTCAACGTAGAGTTGAATGCCTAGCACCTAGTGTGGTATGGGTTCCCCTCTCACCCCAACAAGCTGAACATTTGGTAGGTGGCACTCTTCCCTCCACGCTAGTACCACTATATTGTATTTCAAGTGATCTCTTGCACCTGTTAAAGCTCAAACAGAAGGCCTGACCACTTCATAAAAGAACAGTGGTGGCATGAGCCATTGCACTCTGCTTTAATTCCCACAATAATTTCTATTGGAAAACAATATTATTCACATCTGCCCTAAACTATTATGCCACAGTGATGTGTGTTACTGAAGGGCTGCTGTATTTCTCCCCTAGAGGTTATTGCACATCAATAGTGGGTGATTTCTTCATGTAGCTTTTTAAAATAAAAAAGTCCTTTCATTACTTAGCCTTTGCTTCTAGTTGCTGCCTAGAAAGCGCTTACTCTCTCTCTCTTTGGATCTCAAGCATTGCATACATAAGAGTGAGTAAACAGTTAATATGTAGAAGTCTATAAACTGCTTAGAAACTAATGTACTATAAAGTTAAATCCAGACTTCATATTTTTAATCTCCTATGACTGATTCTCTGAATCTTAAATCAGCTAGATGGTGAGCTTAGAGCTCTGGTGTAAGAGTGGAACGTGATATTTGGGAATTTTTAACTGGTATTATCTTTCCTGTTACTGTCAAATGCATCAAAAAGGGGGAGAGAATAAATAAGTGGCTGCCAGTCACAGAAAATCTTTGACTACTGAGAAACATGCAGTCATAGTGGATGTGGATAATTTTTATTTAAACTATCCTAAGTTGTGAATGCAAATTTAACCTGTACTTTATGGAGGAAACTGTGATAGCTAATTAGTCAAAATGAAATGTACATTTAATACAAACAAAACTTTTTATCAAAGTCCCTCTGTTTAATAATAGATGAGTCTGGCCTCTGTTAATCAAACATGAAAACAAAACATGGAAACATACACAAAAAAATACTAATAGTACTTAAGCCAATCAGGACAAATGTAACTGAACATTTAACCGTGCCACTGTGAAAGAGCGGCTGTTCCTGTGGCTACTTGACTAGTTCTGCTGCTCTTTTAAGTCCCAGTTCTGCAAAGCATCTAAGCAAATATTCAGCCCAATGGATCTCAATGAAACTGAAGCACATACTTAAAATAAAGAACATTCTTAAATGGCTTGCTGAATAGGGATGAACTCAAGATTGTGCTAAAATGCATTGTTGAGCCAGGTACCCTATGACCATACTTAGGCCTTGTCCGCATGAAGAATTAGACGCTGGCAAGCTGGGATGTGAATCTACCCTACACTAGCCTGTCATGCTCTTAACTGTCTGTGCATTAATGGTTGCTAAAGTGCTTTGAGCTAAGGAGGACTAACCCAAAGCACTCTAACAAACTTAACGTACAGCAGCAGGGTGTACATGGACAGTTAGAGCAGGGCAGACTGGTGTGGGATAGATTCACACCCCAGCTTGCCCCACAGTCTAATTGTTCATGAGGGCTGCACCTGAATGAGGTGAATGCACTTAGTTCCAGTAGAACCTTAAATAAATTAATACGGGGCAATGGGGAATTAGCATACTGTATACCCTAGACAGAGATAGTTAATCTATAAACTGGAAATTAAATTATTTGGAAGGAATGCATAGTAGTATAAACTGATGCATATAAGTAGCACCTACAGAAATTAACAAATGGCAAGTCTGCTCACAGGAGCACAAGTACAATGTATCTTCAATCCTTTTTTCATCATATAATGAGTTCAAACAAATAGAAGAAAATGACATGAAGTTACAGTATAAAAATGTTAGGTCAGTCTAGAAGACATTGCAGTTATTGCAACATGGCTGACCGTTAAGGAAGGGAATAGTCCAGGAAGCAGTTGCACCGCCTGTGTGTTTGATTCATTTCCTTGCTTGGCCTCCGAGAGACTTCTGTTTTTAATACTGTTGGTGAAAGGACCTCTGATCTCATCATGTTTGGTGTACTGTATTCCTTTTGTATGCAGAAACTGCATGTTAGCAACATGACTGTTCTTTCTCAAAGAAACAGAATTAGAAGTGGTTGTAATTTTTCTGTCTGGCCAAAGAGCACAGGGCCAGTGTAACTGCTCAGGGCCTCCTTGCAGGAATGCTTTTGGAAGCCTTGAGACAAAGGATGATGGTTCGTGAATTTGTTTCTCCTTCAATGTATCATGAATGATACAGTCAGTTTCTTTTCCCGCCTTTTGTTCTATTGTTTTAGTACCCTTACTAACGGAAGCAGTCTCATCTGAAGTAGCATTGAGCATTTTCTGATTTGCCTGGGAAATAGCTGCTATACTCTTCTTAAAAGAAAGCTCTGCGCTATCTTTTGGAGTTGCATCTTTCACTGGTGGCAATACCAGCAAAGACTTTAAGTTTGAAGATTCAGAGCTATCTGGAGCACGCACGGTAGGCTCAGGGGTCTTTACAGCTTTACTTTTTAGAGTTTCTGGGTTTTTCATTTTTTCTGATTGCCATACGCTGTATTCCTTTACTGGCAAACTTTTCTTTTCACCTTGAAATGTCTGAATAGAGCGTAACTTGCCATTAAAATTTTCTCTCTTAGTTCCATCTGTTGTAGAACAATTGGAAGACTCATTAGAATGGATTGGAACCGCTTTCTTTTCTGAAATGGTATCATCTATAGCACATGTGCTTAATTTGCAATCAGATTTTGATTGATCTCTTGTAGTCTTGGTTTCTTGGCTCACACTTTTGTCATTATTTTGCCTCATATCTAAGCAAAACAGGCAACTGTTGATGGTTTCATTTGCCCTTGATTTCTTGGCTTGCTTTTGCAACTGAAGGCAGGCAAATGGAGCAGCTTTACCCCAGCCTTGCACCTGGGAACAGAGAAATATGTTAATACCAATTGCTTCTTCACAAGAGAAAAAAATTAACTATGTACAAATGTAGCAGTAATGTTTAACTAATAGCACTCACGATGCTACTTAATTTGGCCCAAACAGTAAACCTAACAAGTAGTTTTTTATTCTTAGCCAGGCCCACTTGAAAAAAAACAAAACAGTATTCGAAGAAGTTTTTTATTAACAAAAACTAGTGGACTCCATAGATTTTCATGCCTGTTTTAGTTTTATGCTTGCAGTGCTGTTCTACAGAGCCCTACACTGCAAGCCTCAGAGGCGATATCCAAGACCATGAAAAATCCAATTTCTGTTGCATTATATTATCTTTGAAAGAAAAACATGTTCTCTTCCCCAAAAAGTCTTGGATCTGAGATTATTATAGCTTTCCTTAGTTCCCACTACTAAACTGAGTACAGAATAGAATTGTGATGTTTCTTTTATGATCCATGTACAAAACAAATGCATTTCTAGTGCCATTTCAATCAAGCAAAACAACATACATTCCACTGCTGACTAGGAGTGGATTTTACTTCGCCTTTGATTCACTAATATTAATCTCTTGCAGGCTTCAACAGGACAAACTTCCAGCTGAGAGGAGAAAACCACATCACCTGCTACTGACTGCTTAAAATTAAGAGCTCAAAAACTGAAATTCCCTTTTACAAGATCCCTTTTCAGAGCTCTACACTAGCAGCCTATCTCTGCACAATTTAATGTGAAAAATTAAGGCAGACTCTTACCAAATATAGAAGTAGTGACCATAAACTAGAGGTGGAAACAGGACACACAAAGCACAGCACCTACACAGAGAAGTGATTTCACAACGAATCTGGGAGAAGAGAAAAGCTTCTTTTTGCGCCACAGTCCAAAGTACAAGGAAATAGGAAAGACTTACTCATATATTATGAAAAAACCATTTACATTAAAAAGCAATGAGTGGAAAGAGACATAAATTTGAATGGGACCTGATCTGGGAGTCATGCTCAAAGGCCACCTAGCTGCTTAGGCCCCATATGTGATTTATGCAGCCAAATGCCTACCTTCTCCTGGCTTGTGAATCACTTTGGGGCCAAGGTGGGGGATAAGTCTCTGGATGCCTACAGTGGATCACCAGGGCACATACCCCAGAGTTTTAAAAACTTAAGCACCTGGGGAATTTTTACAGTGGAAAGTTAGGCAGAGTGAGTTTAAGCATCTACACCAGTGGTTTTCAACCTTTTCTCATCTATGGACCCCTACAAGTTTTCAAATGGAGGTGCGGACCCTTTTGGAAATTTCATCTGTGGTCCATGGACCCCTACCATAGAAGTCTTAGACTGAAAACTGACTGAACAGAATTCAATTATAAATGTTGCACATCCTTAGCACAGCATTTGATGCAGCGTGAGAAAGGGCGCTGAACTGTGAGCTCCTATGGTAATGATAACACTTCCAGGTTTTGTCCTGTAGGCGGGGTATTCACATACTTTTGATCAGAAAAACAGAAAGCCTTTCCTGGGATCTGAAATTTAATTTTCATAGTTACCTATTGCAGACGCCTCAGACATAGTCTGTGGACCCCCAGTTGAAAACCACTAGTCTCCAGGGTTAGGTGGCAGCCAAGCAGGAATTTCACGGAGTGCAGCGGTACTGCATACAGGACTTAGGCACCTAAACTGCTTTGTAAATCACACCTTTAAAGTTTAGAAAGACTTAGTTTTCAGTTATATCAGCAGGTACCGGAGAACTTAGACCTAGAAATATCTACTCAAATTAAGAGTTACAACAAAATAGTCAGACTATCCAATGCTATCCTCACTCCACTAACTGTATTCCTAACCACAACAACAGCTTTTCTATACAGATAGGTCTGCCCTAAATATAGGTTTCAAGAAACCAGTCTAGAAGACTGCATCGCTGGGGGAGGGAGGGCAGAGGGGAAAGACAACTTTAACACCAGAATGTCTTTGGTGTATGTCCACACCTAACACTGGATAGCAAACAGTTGTTTATCTGAGTTATTTTTAACCACCTAAACCTCCCTAGAATAGGGTTACCATATTTCAGGTTCCCCAAAAGAGGACATTGGGAGGGGAAACTGGAAAGAGGTACAGTTGGGGGAGCTGCAGGGGATACCTGCGGCAGTGGTACTCACTGGAGGTGGGAGGCAGTGTCGCGCCCTGTCATGGTGGCAGGACAGCTGGCACAAGCCCAGGACGCAGCAACAGCTCTCAGTCAGTGCATCCCTAGGCCTGTGTGGGCAGGACCCAGCAGCTTTGGCTGCAGGGGAATGGACCAAACAGTTGCTGATGCAGGGGAGTACCAATCAGGAAGCAGTCCAATCAGAGTTCTTTCTGAGCTGCAGCCTCTGCTCCGAAAAAATCCCAGACATTTCCTGTTTGAAAAATCCACCCAGACATAGGAAAAGAGGAAATATCTAGGAAAACCTGGACATATGGTAACCGTACCCTAGAATGACAAGATTTGAACCTATTGTACTCACACAATCATTCTGAAAAATTCATAATCTTAAAACTACAGAAAACCAGAAGCCTCCAAAGCCATTTCCCTCTGTGATACAAGTGATCTGTCCCCACAGCTGAACTATTTGTTACTACTCTGATATAATGGATAATGTACACCAAATTCTTAAGCTAACTAAACCACCACAACCCTACTTGCCTTTTCTTCAAGAATCTCATCTGTTTTGTAAGTAAAAAGGTGAGAAACAGCTTTAATCAGGATTACTTCAAAGATGTGAGTACCATTTATACTAACTACTATTAATATTCCTTCTAACCAACTTCATTGTAGCTACAGGAGAGGAACTTGAAGGTTTAGTGAGGTTTTTAGGTATTCCACATGTCTGTTACAAGACAGCGACAGACATAAAAATGGCAATTGTATGTCCACTTTACAGAGGTTGAAGGAACTAGAGGAAGATGATCAGTCCTTTATACTAAACTAAAAATAAAGATGGCAAGTGTCTGATTTCCCCAAAGCTCATCTTATTTTTAAGTGGTTCAAAGGATCATTTACAGCTTAGTTTATAGATTAATTAATGATTACGTTTATTTTGTTTTTCACATGTAATGATCTTGCTTCTTCATTCTACCACATATGCTAAATGAGGAACAGAATACTTCATTTTCTTCTTGTTTTTCTGTACCTAGAGCAAAGCATTTTATCCTAATTTTCCCTCCATACGCAGGTATTGTTCATTGATTAGCACCATGATGCTTTTTAGTTTGTGTGGAGGTTGCAGCTGTTGGTCCTTTCTGTATATTCCATTTCATGCTGATTGAGCTGCAGCTGTAACAAACTAGATCTCTATTAGTTTAAAAATAAAACCCTAAACAATGTTTTCAGTATGTTCTTAAAGTTCCTCCATACCTACCTCTGCTTTTTAAGCAGCTGCCTGCAACTATTTTGAAGCTTCTAGCTTTGGTTTTTTTTAAACATTTGTAGTGTTAAATATCTTGTTTAAAACAATCAACTGTTGCTTTGTCATGATTTCCCCCCATTCTCAATTTTGACTCTGGTTTAGAGGCTTTAAGGCAGGGATGGCCAGCCTGTGGCTCCACAGCCACATGCAGCTCTTCAGAGGTTAATATGTGGCTCCTTGCATAGGTGCCAACTCCGGGACTGGAGCTACAGGCGCCAACTTTCCAATGTGCTACAGGGTGCTCACTGCTCAAACCCTGGCTCGGCCCCGGCCTCACTCCCACTCCACTTCTTCCCCCAAGACCCCCGCCTCTTCCCCTGAGTCTATTGCACCTTCCCCTTGCACCTCCTCCTTTCCTCACCCCCGAGCTTCCTGCACACCGCAAACAGCTGATTGCGGTGGGTGTGTGGTGCAGGGATGGAGGGTTTGGTGCTGATCAGCAGTGCTGCTGGCAGGTGGGAGACACTAGGGGCAAGGGGGAACTGCTGATGTGTTACTGTGGGTCTTTGCCAATGCACATTGGTAAATTCTGGCTCCTTCTCAGGCTCAGGTTGGCCACCCCGCTTTAAGATATCCAAAGCAGTATCTGTTGACTTTTCAAACTAAGTTGTACCAAAACAAAAGAATTTTTAAACAGCCATTGTTAGCAAATGTTCCAAAACTGCATTTGAGATTTTTTTTCAGCTACTAAGTCATTTTTCAAGATATAAAATGTAACTTACAGCTTCTTCCCATCCTGTCCTGATGACATATTCCAAGGATCTTTCATCTTGTTCAAATACATTCTCACTGATGTCAAGAAGAGTATAAACGTGATTCCTCTCTCTCCTCTCATTTGGGTAGATACATTGCCACTTGCTTTCTTCTGCTTTCTTATTGGTAATGCTTTTTTCTAAATCTAGTTCATTCTTCTTGGAGGAGTTCATCATGATCCCAGTGCCCCAAGGTTCTACCCTTTAAAGCTGCAATAACATCTGTGTCTTAAATACTAAATCTGGCAATTATTGTTCAGATATCCTAATTTTAATGCAAGGAGTTTAGACCTGCTGCACCCTTGCACTCCCTGAGGACCCAACCCCCAAAGGAGTTTTTTAACTGAAGAACCAGAATTGGGTATTTTATACCAGTCCCCTAGCTTAGGCTGCTCTTTGAGCCACTTCCTCCAGCCCCTGTCCACCTACATCCCCTCCTCGCAGGCTCTCCCCCGCACTCCCCTCCCACCAGACTCCCCTCTCATTCCCCGCATTCCCAGGCTCTCCCCTGCCCTCTACACTCCCCCCACCAGGCTCCTTCCGCATCCCCCCATTTCTGGGCTCTCCCCTACCCCCTCGCACTCCCCACACCAGGCTCCCTCTCTTCACCCCATCCCCTGGCTCTCCCCTGCCTCCCCCCCGCACTCCCTGCCCCACCAGGTTCCTCCCTCGTCCCCCATTCTCAGGCTCCCCCCGCCCCTCCCCCAGGCTCCCCTCTCGTCCCCCTATTCCCAGGCTCCCCCCGCCCCTCCCCCAGGCTCCCCTCTCGTCCCCCCATTCCCGGGCTCTCCCCTGCCCCTCGTGCTGCCCTCGCGCCTCACCTGTCGGTCCCGGGGGGCGGAGAGATGGAGCTGCACAGGCCGCTCCGCTGCTGCGGTTGTTCGCAGCCCCCTTCCCACCCCAAAGCCGTTACCCTGGGCGACAGGGATAGCGGGGGGGAGGGGGCGGAGCGCGGAAGTGAGCGCATGAGCAATGGGGTGCGAGGTGCGACACAAACAGCCTGAGGGGAGGGGCTATGGGGGGAGGCTTCAGGGAGCGGGTGGAGGAATGAGGGAGCAGGAGAAGGGGGGAAGACGGGAGGGGCGGTGGCAGGAGGGGTAGGGAGTGGAGGAATGAGGGAGCAGGAGAAGGGGGGAAGGCAGTGGGGGGAAGGCTGGAGGGGCTGGCAGGGTTGAAGGAGGTGGCAGGAGGATTAGGGGATAGAAGAATGAGGAAGCAGGAGAAGAGGAAGGGCAGTGTGAGGAGTGGGAGAGAGGCTGGCAGGGCCGAGGGAAGGGGCAGTGGCAGGAGGGATGAGGAAGCAGGAGAAGGGGGAGGGCAGTGTGAGGAGTGGGAGAGGGGCTGGCAGGGCTGAGGGAAGGGCAGTGGCAGGGGGATATGGGGATGGAGGGATGAAGAAGCAAGAGAACAGAGGAGGAGGAGGCAGAGGGGGGTGACAGTGTGGAAGCTTGGAACTAGCCTGGTCTGCTTGCGCTTTCCCAACCACCACAGAAAGGGCCAAAAGGCCTAGCTGAGAGATGCTTGCATGGCCTGTCAAAGCTAGCATTGTACCTCTAGCCCACCGTGCTCCAGGTCACAGTCCTGGGCCATCCCGCTGGCCATTGTTCCTTGTTTGTGCTGCAGGATGGGCAGCTGCACAGATACCCCCATAGGGTGATGTGTTACCTCAGCCCAGCACAGGGCTGACTCAGGCTGTGACTATGTGAGTAAAGATTTCAGCAAATCACAATGCCATGTAAATGCTGCACTGAAACACACTCAGCAAAATCCCACATTGCAGAAGAAGGATGCTTTGAAAGCTCCTTGGAATGACTGTCCAGGAATTAAGTCTCCACTTCCCAATAAGCAAGACTTGGCAGACTGCTGCCAAGGACTCCTTGTGGGATCGATTTTTTTCTGAGCAGCTTTTTCCAGTCCCGTTCCTTCATTGTGGACACTTGGGCCTTCCACCTCTGAAGAGCTAGGTTCAAAACTTGCTGTAGGGCGGAAGTGAAAAAGTACTTGGTGGCCTAATCCTTGTCCCTAGTAAACATTTTCAGCTGCAGTTGGCCTATACGAAGGGTGATAGCCTTTACCTCTCTGTCATTCACACAGCCAGCAGAAAATTTCGAGTGGTGCCTCTTTGGCCAGAAATGAGATGAAAAATATTGGGCGCAGAAAGGTCTATGGCAGTTCAGATTTAGACATCTAGGAGAGGCAGCTGGAACTGGGCAATTGTGGGCGCAGAGGATTTGGACCAAACAGTTGGAATCTGACATTTGGATTAAAGAATGTGGAGAATGTTCAGATCAGTATCCATTCACACTGGTCAATGAGGTGGTGCCATTGGGAATGGGAAGTCAAGAATGGCAGTTGAGATGTTGGAACAGGGCATTTAGGAATGGCATCTGTAACTGAGCAGTTTGAGAGGAGGAGAAAATAAGGTAGTGTAGAGAACCCCTTAAGGAGAAGAGTGACAAGGAATAATGAGAGAGAAAAGGTTAATAGAAAACCAGAGTAATGTTTGGGGAAAAGAGCGCCTGACAAGAAGACATGAGGAAAATAGAGAGCAGAAGAAAAGAACAGAGGACAAAAATGAGACGATAAAGAGACTAAGAAATTAATTTGAAAAGGTAAATGATCTCCTGCATTTTGTTGCACCACACTGAGGTGTAGGAAAGTTTTGAATTGGTGCCTGACCTGTCTTGTTAAAATATGAAAGTGAAAACTATACTTGATTCCAAAATGAGTACATTTTTATTTCTAAGATGATTAATTTGTTCTAGTGAGGGATTCAGAGCTGCTGCATCATGTGGATGTTTGATAAATATGGCTTGGAGTTTTGGAGTCAGAGGCACTATTACCAGAGGATGTGCCCATCCTTGGTTACAAAATCATCACACAATTTGCTGTGATGGTCAGCCTCAGTTTGAGGGATGCCCTGGACTGTTATGTCAGGAATGGAAAGATCAAGGTGCAGTTGTTCAGGCCTGGATGTGGAAAATCTGTACAGCAGCTGTCCTTAGTAAGGGACTGCACCCTGCCAAACTCTTGCTCATATAAGTTAGTCCTCACTCAAGCAAGCAGTCCTTTTAAAATCAGTGGAACTGCTCGTATAAATACTTACAAAATCAGGCTCTGTATGATCTTTTCTCCAGAATTAGTATCCTCAGTTTTTAATCCTTTCCCCATTGATCTTATTTATTAAATCTTACAATTTTTGTTTCTCGCCTCTGAACTCTTAGGCCAGTCACTTAGAAGCAACGTAGAGGGTTAATGCCTAGCCAGTAAAATTGTTCAGGGTGCATTAAGCAAAACAGTGTGGTAGATTTACAATGGTATAAGCTAAGCTTAACTCTAATAAGAAAAGACAATTTTAAACTCCTTGGTTTATTTGGATGCTGACTTAAAAAAATCTGCTACATTTCTCTTTAGATTACAGTAGCCCTCTAGGAAAAACTATTCACTAGTCTACATTTGGGGTCACACGTTTTCACTAGAGCACAATGTTTCACACAACTTTCATCTTCTGATAGAGCTGCATAACCTGGTAAGAGCTTAGGCAGTTCTCCTATTTAACAGTGCTCTGTTGATTCTCTGAACAACACAGAACCTGACCAAATCTTCAGAATGAAATAATCTAGTGCAATTTTCCAAATCTACAATTTATTAATGTAAATATCAACATTAAACCTATATAAAATGAGAGACACTGATCAGCTTCTGCTTATTAAAATCTTTGACCAAATACTAATCTTTTATACCCGTTGACATCATTAGGGTTGCACAGATGTAAGTGAGAGCAGAATCTCACCTCTTGGTTTCACATATTGAGAGCCATGACTGTAACTCAAAAGCCGATATAATCACAATATACTTTACATCTGTAGCAGGGATGTGACATCTCAGAGCTGTATGGAATTTGTACATTAATCCAGTTTATCTTCTTACAATTCTAATTGCAAAAATTAAATCTATTCTAAATATTGAAAATGGGCACGCCCATGAAGCAGTGACCACTTCAGTTATGTCCTGGCACATCCCTGTTGTTAAGGCACACCTCTCTCACCCACTATAGCGTCATCCTGCAGCCATCCCCTCCCATTCCCTAGTGCTGACACCCGATGCCTCCTGCAGTGTCTGGAATCAAGGAGACTGAAGAACATAATGGAGGAATACAACCAGATCATCACCTCCAGACCAGTAGAAGTTCTCTTTGTGGCTTGAAAGCTTATCTCTCTCACCAAAAGACATTGGTCCGATAAAAGATATTAACTCACCCTCTTTGTCCTTAGGGTGACCAGATGTCCCGATTTTATAGGGACAGTCCCGATTTTTGGGTCTTTTTCTTATATAGGCTCCTATTACCCCCCGTCTCGATTTTTCACATTTGCTGTCTGGTCACCCTATTTGTCATACCATTGACAATCATTTCAGTATTTTGAATGGCCTGTTCCATTCAAAACTTTTTAAAATGGCTTTTTCCACAAAGATACTATTTTCATATAAAAACATACTGTATTAGTCCCTATGAAGCATTCCTTCAAGGGGGCCAGGATAGGACAAAATGACTGAATAATTAGTCTGTTGATGGCATTATCCTTTAGAAAAGTACCCTGGCTCATGTCCTAAATACATCACTATAAAAGGTGCTTGTTCAGCAGTTGACTTTTACAGTAACACAGACCACTTGTTATCCATGTAATGTTACACTTGAACCCCTGACTGCTCAAATCTTCAATAGTTGTGAACAAGTCAGGATTTGCACAGATGTGTGGATTTGTGCCCACAAACCCTAAATGGCATGTACACAACTGATTGTATATATGCGGTTTTTGTACGTGCCATAGTACATGCATTTTTCTAAGAATTTGAGTCTTGATGTGTATCTATTCACAGAACTGGTAGCACTTCCTATTATTAAGGTTGCTCAACACTTCCCATTGTACAATCCTGGCTTCTGTTGCTTTTAACTTTGTCAAACTTCAACTGTTTGGATTGAAATTTTCCATGCCAGGTGTCTGTCTTGGGCTGAAGTTTTCTGGAAAAATTCAGCCAAAAGGTTCAACTGTTTCTGAGAACAAGGTTAGGGGAAAATATGTTGTTCTGCCCACTTTCAAAAATTCTGGTGACCTTTTCTTTGGAAAGCTCCAGTACCACTAAGCATTGGAGCAGGGACTTGAAATGTAGCAGAGGGGTGTCAGGAATATTTTAATTTGTTGGTCCTGTGAAGATCTTCCCAAATTTGTCTTAGATATAAGCCTTGGGAAATTGCAGTTTGCACATGCTCAGTAGAGTGCTTTAGTCATTACATTCCCAGAAGAATCTGTCTGCACTGAGCATGTTGCAGCAACTGAAACTGTGGGCTGTGCAGGGTGTATGTCTGGCCCCAGAACTGAAAGCAGGGAGACTGTTTTTCCTGTGCTATCAATGAGCCTCTCCTCCCCGCTACCTTAATTTTGGCATTTCAAAACTTTGACTGCTTGACTTTGCAACTTTAATGTTCTTTTAACAGATTTTTGTTAATGCTGTATTTATAGTATAGCTAATTAAATGTTGTTGACCAAATTGTTGGTAGTCATAATAGTAATATCTTACTTTAAAATGGCACTTGTCATCCAGAAGAATTTACCATAGGATGCTACAGATTGTGTATATATAAGGATGAAAACCATTTTTGCAGGATTCTTAGTGCGAGACAGAAAGACCTCATTAAGTTATAAACTTTAAGGTCCCCGAGGACTTCAATTCTGGGTCAGGGCATAAGCCAAGCCTCCTGTTAAGGTGACTGTACCACTCAAGACTAAAACCACCACTCTTGAAACCAGTCTGCATTTTCTTGACAGGTCAGTAAAAGAGCTCTCCACAGGGTATGTGCTTTGCGTCTTTTCTTTATCTTGTCTGTTATTGACAGCATCATGAATGGACAAGATAAAGGGGCTCTCCCACCATCTGGTCAGATCTGGTTCTTTTTTTATTGTTAGTATTTTTTTTTATGTGGCGCTTTCATTGCCACTGGTCTGGGAGTGCCAATCTCTGGAAAGCTCAGGAACTTAGGTCTTGTGGCCTGATTTTTACTTTCAGACTTACATCAGGTCTGGCACACTCATTACCCCAACGTTGTCATAATATATATCTCAAAGGTGTCATATAAGGCAGTGGGTCTCAACTTTTTTTTCACGGACCACTTGAAAATTGCTGAGGGTCTCAGTGGACCTAATTATCTTTCTAAATGTTGTTTGTACCATTAGCTAACTATTGTAAAGCACTTTGGATAAAAGCACTATATAAAAATATGTAATAATAATTAGTGGTGTTTTTATTCTATAAATAAAAGCACCCAACTCATATTTTAATATCAGTAGTCTTACCTTTCTAATGTGATGGATATGCCCTCTCTCCCCTGCCGTGGCAGCCACCGGGCTGGGAAGGAGGGGGGTCTCTCCCTGGCAGCCGCAGCCCTGGAGCTGGGGAAAGTCGCCTCTTCCTCTGGCTGCCACAGCCATGCATGTCCCAAATCCACCCCCCCTTCTCATCCCACTGCCCCCTCCCACCTACCCCCTATTCTCCCCAAGGCCACCACCTCAGCTTACATGTGCATCTTCTCCAGGGGCCAGGCACCTAATTAGTGGAGCCACGCCTGCACAGCTACTAATTAGGTTGGTGGCCCTTCATTCTCTTGTGTACAGCCGCCCAGGCACGCACTTTTGAGGGAACTATCCGGGGACCATCTGAATGGAGCTTGCAGGCCACTGGTGGTCCATGGACCACAGTTTGAGAACCTCTGATATAAAGTATCATATTTTAAACTGGTGATACGCTGGTCCTGGAAATCTTTGTGTGATGTATATATGGGTCGAGTACAAAGAGTTATAAATGTATGATGGAAATATGTTCTTAAAATGTGTTTGGGAGGCAAAGCATAAAATCCACCCAGCCCTAGACAAAGGAATGTATATTTACCTGTCTGACCAGGTTACAGGCAGAGTAAAGCAGAAATACATTTACATGTAAGGTAAACAAAGCTATCAAGCTAACAAGTGTGGGAGAAGACTATTTAATAATCAGGCTGGGGGACAGAAATGGCACCCTGAAACCCTTTCTGGCTCTTCAGGAGGAGAACATGGACTTTGAGTAATATAAGGGGAGCAAAATGGCTAGTTTACTGATCCATCACTGAAGGGGGAGAGAGGACATAGCACTTTTTAAACCTGTGAAAGCTGGATCCTTCATCTGATTTGCTAAATCCTGGTTTGAAGCAGTTTATCATTTCCTTTCCCCTAAGGCTTTCCTTTCTTATCTCCTCCCCCATCCTTTGTTAACCAGCAGACAGTGGAAAGGTTTGTGCTTGTTTCTTTTAAGACATTTTTATTTTGTCTTGTTACTGCCACCCTTTATTTTATTAGTTATTTTTTGAACTATACATCCCTCCCACACTACATTGTAATTTTATAATTTCTTATTCTCATGGTCTTTATTAGCGAATTAGGGCCTTTTCTTTCTTACTAATATATATATTGTTTTCTTAAGCTAACTTTCTTTTTTAAGATTTCATAATAATCCTTACACTGAGGTTCACTGATTGTTTCCTGCAAGATAAGGTTTAGATTGGCTGAGTCTTAGAGTTTGCTGGCAAGGCAGACAGGGTGATGTATTTGGGAGCAGACACACAGCTTAGCAGAAGCAATGCTCTCACTCCTGCTCTGTCAGAAGAATGACACAATAGCTCACATTTTTGGGTGTCCTGAGCATGACGTCATAGTCTCCAAGAAGCTGGCTTGTGTTCTGGTGGCCTCTTGGGCCTGGTCTACACTACGGGGGGTGGGGGGTCGAACTAAGGTACGCGACTTCAGCTACGCGAATAGCGTAGCTGAAGTCGAACTACCTTAGTTTGAATTTCCTACCTGTCCAGACGCTGCGGGATCGAACTCCGCGGCTCCCCCGTCGACTCCGCCACCGCCGTTCACGGTGGTGGAGTTCCGGAGTCGACGGGAGCGCGTTCGGAGTTCGAACTATCGTGTCTAGATTAGACGCGATAGTTCGAACTCCGAGAAGTCGAACTCTCCGCGTCGACCCGGTGGGTAAGTATGGACCTACCCTTGAAAGCCAGCCACTAGAAAGTCTTAAAGTTATAAGTAGAAAAGTTCTGTGGCATGGTGCAAGCAAGCCCAAATGGACCCTTTTCTTGCCTCATGAAAAAATCTTTCTTCATCTGTCTGAATCAACCTTAAAGTTTAATTCCAGCCACGTTCATTTGGCAGTTCTTTTGGCCTACCATAAATTAATCAAAGATAGGTCAATGTCTCTGAAGCCCCTTGTCAGTTCCACATGCTATTTGACACTTCTAAAAGCGCCTAGGATATTAATGTGATTCTGACACAACTCACTAAAGCTCTTTTTGAGCTACTCAGTACCTATGAACTCAAGTTTCTTAAAAGGAAGGTCATTTTTCTGGTGGCACTGACCTCAGTTTGTTGACTGAGTGATCTTCAGGCTTTGACTGTTCCACATTATATCTAATTTTAGGAGGATACGGTACCACTATGAACTCATCTAATGGCTGGCCTACAGTGAAAAGTTACATTGGAATAACTACATTTCTCAGGGGTGTGGAAAAATCCACACCCTTGAGAGACATAGTTAAGCCAACCTAACCCCCAGTGTAGACACGGTAGGTCAATGGAAGAATTCTTCTGTTGACATAGGTACTGCCTCTCAGGAGGTGGATTACCTTTAGCAGTGTGGGTGAACCATTCCTGTCACTGTAGTAAGTATTTACACTGGAGTACTACAGCCGCTTGTAGCATTTTAAGTGTAGACATAGCCTGAGATTAGGGATGCTGGAACAAGGGGAGCCATGGCCCCCCCACTTTTTACCATCCATAAGGGTGAGCAACAGGGGGAGGGACAGAGAGGAGTGAGTGGGGGGCAGGGTCTTGGGGAGGAAGACGCCTTGGGGGAAGGGGAGCACGGGAGCAGGGCCTCGGGGGAAGGGGTGGTGCGAGGGCAGAACCTCAGGGGAAGGAGAGGTGCCAGGGGGGCCTTGGGGAAGGAGTGGTCCCGCCCAGTTTTAGGGACATTCCACCGCACCTGCCTGAGATTCTTCTCCAAGGTGGGTATGGATCCCCGTATTATTGAGTCTATTGTATCACCACCATTTCCCCCCCATATCCACATGCCCATCATTGTAAGCCCTTCTCACTCTCTTGTAAGGTTAAAAGATATTTGGGGTTCTATATGGAGAAGAGTAAAAGAACTGAGAATGTTTTATTTAACACTCATTCCCTGAGCAGTGTTGTCACCGAGGAACATCTTTAAATAGTGTGTGTTTGTTTGCCTCTCACTTTGCTATGACCTGGCTGGCCTGAAGTTGTTTTTGAGTTGGCATTTTTCTTATCTTTTTTGTGGCACTAATTTTTCCACTCATCTCATTTCTGTGATTGGGTAATTTACTTTGGAGGAACGAATTGAAAGATTTCAAGAGCAGCAGTGAAATCCTAAGTACACCTGCCATGTAAAGTATTACACGATCTCTGATGACCCCAAGTAGTCATGGTCTCTCTATATCTGTAACACAAAGGCTGACTGGTGGTTCACTACTCTGTGTCAACAACCCTTGTCAGGCCTGACATACTCACTACACCTAACACACCGTTGTCAAGATATGTACCCAGAAGGTTACATGTAGTGTATCATTGGAAAACAAATAACTCGCTCATCATTAATATTCTTGCATAATGTATGTATGGGGTATGTATAGAATTATGTTTATGTTCTTACAATGTCTTTGACAAGCAATGCGTTAGACCAGTCTGCCCTAGACAATGGAATGTGTATTTGCTTGGCTGACCAGCCTGGTCATCAGGCAGAGTCAGTGAAGGTGTATTTACATAAAAGGTAAACAAAGCCATCAACCTAGAGAGAGGGGGAAATAGTCACTTGTTGGAGTCTGAACGTCAAAAGATAAGTAAGTGAATCAACTGATTGTATGCAATATTACTGGGTTATAAAAGTGTATCAAGTAAGGTCTTTTATGAAAGCTAATGATGCAGTGGCAATTAATATCATTGTAAAATGTATGTACTAACACTATATGAAGAATTAATACTCACTGATATTATGCTTTAAAGTCTGTGACCAAAGAAGGGGAGAAACAGGTTTTCTTCCAGACAGGTGGGAAGGCAGCTATCTACTGGTCTCTAATGAAATTAAAAGCAGCAAAGAGCCCTGTGGCACCTTATAGACTAACAGACATATTGGAGCATGAGCTTTCGTGGGTGAATACCCACTTCGTCGGATGCATGTAGTGGCTCTGATACTTGACAATGAAATTAAGCCAGGTGTGACCAAAAACAATAGAAGTCCTATTTACATATGAATCAGCAGGGGGATGGGAAGTCCCCAGGAAGGGAAGAACAGCATGGGGTCATCCTGAGTCTAGGGACAAAAGAGTGAGTTTTGGAAGATATAAGATCAAGACAATTCCATTTTGGCATCCAGCACTGGACAGACATACAAGAGGCCAGATCTCTTGCAAGCTGAAAAAAATGGTTTCTTCAACCAAAGGGGATTAAATCTCTGGGAATTGAATATAGGTAAGAAACCAGCTTATGCAAAGATCTTCCACCTTGGAAGACAAGGAAAACCAGCACCTTGTACTTCGGTGGAAGATCCTTACTGAGAGAAAGTCAGCCCTGGCTGGAAAGAAGAAAGACTGATAAGAAATATACCTTGAACCAAGGCTATAGCTTGTTCAGTCTTAGTCACTAGAAAGCTATTTTACTTTTATTTGCTTGTAACCACTTTGTCTCTATCCCTTGTACTTGAACTCACCTAAAACCTCTTAGTTTTGTTTTACTTTTAATCTACACCAGCCCTGTGCCATATTTGAACTGAACTTATTAATTTCAGCTAAAATAAACAGTGCTTCTGTCTCTTTAAAAGATCAACTCCTCTGAATGTTCCAGGAGAGGGTTGAACATTTCAGGGCAATTTGGGGAAATTCAGGATGGGGATGTTTTGGGGTCACATAGCTAGTAGTTACCAAGGCTGGTAGAAACCAGAGTGTGACTATGATGTAACAAGCAGGGTGCTGGATTCAGAGTTGCTGGACCAGGGATGCTCAACATAGTGTATGCTGGTTGGGAGTATCCAGACAGGGAGCTACAGCTTCCAAGGGTTTTAAGACACTCAGAGTTACAGGACAAGCAGTGACACAACCTTTCATTGGTCTGAATTGGCCCCTGAATGTGACTATCATACTGCATAAACAGCACCTCCAAACTCACATTGATCTCTGGCACCATGCTGGGACATTGCTACAAAGAGAAGAATGCCACCTACAGAATCACCCCACCCTCTACTATCAAGATTTTCCTTGAGGGTTTCCCATGCAAGTAGTTAACAGATCTAAATCTGTTTAGTTTATCAAATCTGAGGCTCCTGAAGGCGATATGAATACATAGGGTTAGTTTATTGAACATTATTAATCTTACAAATAAAACGTGTATAATTTAGTGGTTGTGAAATTAAAGTAATTAACATAAACAAAAGCATGACACCAATCATTTTAATTTCTTATAGAATTACAGACAAGAAATGACCATTCCCATGATTAGGGATAAAAATTAGTAAAAATAAATGGTTAGAACAGAGTATATATAAGCTTTATGGAACTAAAATGTATGTTAATCACTGCCTGGGCCTCTATAATCTTTACTCCAACATTCAAGTGCACAGATCAAAATACATAAGCTTACAAACAGCCATACTGGGTCAGACCACAGGTCCACCTAGCCCAGTATCCTGTCTTCTGACAGTGGCCAATGCCAGGTGCTTCAGAGGGAATGAACAGATAATGCAAGTGATCCAAGGCCTGTCCCCCATTCCCAGCTTCAAGCAAACAGAAAAAGCAGGCAGGGGTTCATGCTGTTTCCTTGAGACATTAATTGCACTGGTGGGAGGGGGCAAAGGCCAGCGCAAGAAGGCAGCATGAGGGACAAGAAAGGGAGACAATCTCAATATACTAGACTACTGTATATGCCACCTGAATTCAAATCTAACAGTTGTTGTTACTGTTTTACTTTCACATGAATACTGCCCAAAATGATCCTCCTATTGTTCTGACTACAAGGCTACTTCAGTTCATTATGAAGCAAATTCAATGTCACATTTAACACTGTTGGACATTCCTTTTTTGTTCCCTAATTATGACCCATCCAGCATAAAAAGATAGACAAATTGGATATAATCATAGGACGTAATTTTAAAACTCCTTTTTGAGTTGCTGACAGTTTTGGTTTAAGCCAGAGGGGTAGGCAACCTGCGGCACGCCAGCTGATTTTCAGTGGCACTCACAGTGCCTGGGTCCTGGCCACTGGTCCAGGGGCCTCTGTGTTTTATTTAATTTTAAATTAAGCTTCTTAAACATTTTTAAAACCTTATTTACTTTACATACAACAATAGTTTAGTTATATATTATAGACTTATAGAAAGAGACCTTCTAAGAATGTTCAAATGTATTACCGGCACGCGATACCTTAAATTAGAGTGAATGAATGCTCTGCACAGCACTTGTGAAAGGTTGCCGACCCCTGGTTTAAGCCAACAGAAAAACTGTTCCCTGTCTTCTGCTGGCATGTTGTTTTGGGGGTTTTTGTTTTTAGATTCTGAATCCTTGTCATACTGACATGTCTCATTATTAATGTCATCACCCACAGAGTCAGCCGTCTAGACTTTCTAGAACTAGGGAGTGCTGGAGTTAATGATGATGCAAACGACCCTGCTTAGAAATGAAACTGAAGAGTTGTGTGTCAGGTTTTTTTTTTTACATTGGGTGTTTATTCTGTTGCCTGGTTGCTGCTTTTAATAATGTTTGTTTACTACAGTTTATAGAGTCTGGATTCGAAACATCTTTGTGAGTAGTCTGTTAGCTCCTTGAACCTCTTGTGAGAAAGAGCTGCCAGCTGGGCTTCATTAAAGTATAATTCGTTTGAATACCGTTTGCTAATCTAATTAACTTAATAAAGGCTCAAACTGTTCATATTTTGTAATCAATCCTCCTTGTTTAGACTGGGATTTAGCTTTTATTACAAACACAAATCTCTAGCTGGACTGTAGCAGGTGTATGTTATTCAACAGACGTATTGTAAACGCATTATAGCAGATTAGCAGGGTTTCCGCCTTTAAAATGTACACTGCGAGATCCAACTCCCAAGCCAGCTGTTTCTTATCAGTTCGTTTTGGCTTTCAGAGCTGCACTTTGC
Source organism: Mauremys reevesii (assembly GCF_016161935.1). Classification (NCBI taxonomy): domain Eukaryota; kingdom Metazoa; phylum Chordata; order Testudines; family Geoemydidae; genus Mauremys; species Mauremys reevesii. The sequence goes on from NC_052638.1 coordinate 33,888,926, forward strand.
ATCGTTCTTGGCGCTGCTATTTCTGTAACAGATCGGATAGGAAGAGTGGTGCAGCAGTGCACTGTAATGCTGCCACGGGGGAAACCCTACCGCCTTTGGGGGTGGGGGGTGTCAGATCGTTTTGGAAAGACCCAGAATAGGAGCAGGAAGAAAAGGGTGGGTGGAAGAACCTTGAAAACCAGGAAAGAGGGCGGATAACTGGAGAAGAGGGAGTGGATGATAGCGGGATAGAGGACAAGGGAGACAGTGGGAGGGAAGAGGTGACGGGGCGGAGAGCAGAGTAGCGATGACAAAGGATGACACAGGGACGGAGATGCGTAATTTTCTGCATGACTCCAGTGCGTCAGCAGCGGCTAGGGAGCCGGAGCGCGTCACAGACAGTCTCTCCCCAAATCTTAATGGATACCGCAGTGCTACCGGTATAACGCAGGCACATGCAGCTGCCTGGGAACAGATTCCGGCAGCATCATACGCTAGGCTCCGGTAAAGAAGCAGCAGCAGGATCGGCTAGAGCTCCGAGATAATCGGGCATCATCATTTCCTAGACCCCGACCAGACCCAACAGCTGGAGCGAGGAGAGCACCAGGAAGCATCATACTGGAGACTCTGAGATCGTCCCAGCAGCAGTCGGGCTCGCGGCTCAGCACCATGCACTAGGCTCGAACAGAGCCCCCGCTGGCATCATGCACTAGGCTGCACGACACAACCAGCAGAGCGGGGGGGCCGCTGAGCTTCGCGGAAGAGCCAGCAGCAGCCGCGGGAACGGAGAGCTCTGGGCATGCATTAGACTTGGGCTCAGCCCTAGCAGCAGCCGCCCCGCTCATCCTAGTCGCCCTCTCGCCCCCCATGGATAAGGCGACCTCGCTGCACACTTCAGTGCCCACGCCTCCCCCTCGGCTCTACCTGCCTCGGAACTTCAGCTGCAGCGCCTGCCTCTATGGCAGCCTGGCCGAGCACTGCAAGGGGGACTGCAGCCCGGAGCGCGAAGGGGCGCCGTCTCCCACGCCGGTGGTCCGAGAAGCGGCCGCCGGGGAGAAGCCGCAGCCTTCCCGCGGCCGGGAGCCCTCGGTGCCTGCTGTGCCCCCCAGCCCCACGCTGCGCCGGCGAGCCAAGTCGCTGCCCACGCCCGGCGAGCGCAGCCTGCGGCCGGCCCTGCAGCAGAGCCCGTCCCGCAGGAAGACCGTGCGCTTCGCCGACTCGCTGGGCCTGGAGCTCATCTCCGTGCGCCACTTCTGCGAGGCCGACCTGCCCCAGGTGCCGCTGCCGCTCCCGGCCCGCGCCGCCGACCTGTTCAAGACCAGGAAGCCGCCGGCGCTGGGCGAGCTGGAGCCGGTGCTGTTCGGCCCGTCGCCGCTGCTGGAGCCTCTCTTCCCGCCGCAGCCCGGCGCCAGCCCCGGCTTCGCGGAGAGGGTGCGGCGGCACAAGGTGAAGCTGGAGTGGGTGCGGGCCGAGCCCGCCGGCCTGCGCGGCGCCGTGTGCGTCCTCAACCTGGCCTACGAGAAGGCGGTCTCGGTGCGCTACACCCTCAACCGCTGGGTCAGCTGCGCCGAGGTGGCGGCCGCCTACCTGTCGCCGGGCCCCGCCGACGGCCTGACCGACCGCTTCTCCTTCCACCTGCCGGCGGCGGCCGCGGGGGGCACGCTGGAGTTCGCCGTGCGCTACCGGGTGGCCGGCACCGAGTACTGGGACAACAACGAGGGGCTCAACTACCGGCTGCGGGGCCGCCAGCGCGCAGCTCGGGCCGCCACCTCCCCCACCGAGGAGCCCGATGGCGGCGCCTGGATCCACTTCATCTGAGCGGCCTGCGGCCGGACCGCTGGGCGTCGCCTGCTCTCTGCCGGGGAGAGCCGAGCTCCCTCCCGGACCCAGGCCACCCTCGCCGCCTTCTCACAAGCCGGGCGTCTGGGGGAGGAATTTCCCGCCATGAACGTGACAGGGCCCCCTGGAGCATCGAGCGGGTATCCTGTTAGACCCCAAGGGGCTGGCACCGGCGGACTTCGGCACATCCAGCCCGCCAAGAATTCTATGGCCAGGGACTGGGGAATAGGAGCAAGTACGGTTTGGCAGGTCCATCCAAATCTCTTTTTTTTTTATTCCACTAAAACTTGTACTCGCTATACTGGAAATATTACTAAGGAGCTTTTCTACGAGATCTTGGGGGATCTGAGATACTTTTCAATGTTATCTACAGTTATCCTCTTCTGCCTTGTCATTTATCCGCTCCACTGTAATCTTGCCACTTTTCTCACGGATATAGTTTGCCCTGCAGTTAGTCACAGTCTCTTAGTTTTAAAATGCTTGTTTATATTTCACTAGAAGATATTTTTTGAATTCTGTTTACAAATAAATATAAATTATTTATATTTTCTATTTAACTTTATTTAGGGGAAAACATTTCAAACTTCTTTGCAAGAGCAAAGCATAAGTGTGCAAGGCCTGTACTGTAATTTGTGAGTTCCACCATATCTTCCACCTCAAGCTTGCTACATTTTTGTTGTTATAATAGAAGTTGTTGTAAAGTATGGACTGGACAATTGCAGAATAATCTGTAGCAAACTCTGTATTTATATGGCCTCTAGCTGCTAGTCATCACTGGGAACCTGGAGTGCAAGCAAGCCAGCTCCAGTGATTTGGAGACCAAGTCCAGCTCCCATTAAAATTGGTGGGACTTGGATCAGGCCCTAGAAGCATAGAGCTCAAATATGATGATGAGCCTGATCCTGCCTCCCTAGCTCACTGGAGTAATCCTACTGAAGTAAGAGCCCCCAATCCAGCAAATTCATTAACAGTTTGGACCCCTGCTCAGTGCCCCATTGATGTTAGTGTAGTTTTATGTGGGCATAGGAATCCACTCAGGTGTGTTACTTTGCCAGATTGGGACTTTACTTCAGTGAGCAAATACTACAGTATTGGGCCCAAACCAGTGCTGAGTGGTGAAGCCCAGAAGATCCTTTGCCTGGGTTTATTTCTCATGCTACAAAAATAATTCAATTTAGAATAAAGGTTTTCATTTTATAACTTTGTTTTTACCTATTTAAAAATGTTTAGAAGAGTGCTGAGAAAGCAAAATGCTGTTAAGTGTCAATTCCACTGTGTCCGTGCAGTCCTTTGCACTGTGATTTGTGCATTAAAACACGGTCTGCTAAGGATTAGATTTGCAAATACACAAACTGGATGTGCTTGCAAGTGTAAGTCCAAATGCAGTCTTTCAAGTCCATGTTTGCATACAGAATATGCATCCTCATATCAGCCACATGAAAATTGGCACATGTGAAATCTAGGCTACAAACTTTCATCCTTGGTGTAATGAGTTTAGTATTAAATAGTTTTTAATTGTGTATATGTTTTGACAAATGTTGGATAATGTAACTGGTTTTCAAAAACTTGTGTTCAACTGATATTTGTTTTAAAAACTATATAATATATATATTTTTGTAAATATTTATGTAAAAATCTGATGTAGCTCAGTGGGATTGCTCATATTAGTAAAGTTACTTGCATGCATAGTTGCAGGATTGAGTCATTAAATCCCACTGAAGCAAATGGGGATTTGCCTGAATAAAAACTGAGAATTGAGCCCATTCTCAGTACACATTACAATATCCCATAATTATATTTTATATCCCATCCCTATCCTCTTTAGCGCTTTTCAGTTTGAATTTAATCTTTTATGCTGACGTACCAGTGCAGGAGTTTTGCCTTTTTGAAAAAAGTTGCCCAATATAACTCCACTAACCCACTGATTCCATAAAGGGCCCCTACATCTCCTTCATTATGACAAGACATATTTTCTTTTAAATCTAGACAAAGCAAAATAAATATTAACAAAATGATTTTGAAATTAGTAGTAGGCGTCCTTCAGTCTCGAGAGACCATGGGTCTGCATCCCTGAGAGAGAAAGAATTTCCTCAATTTATGGCAACTGTGGCAGTGACTGAAGAGACCCGAGAGAGAGAATCTCTGCCGCATCTGTCACATTTAAAGGTAGAGTTTCAGCCCTATGGCTCTGCCTTGTGCGAGCTCTTTTCTTCTCTACTAAGTTGGACTTCTTCCTCTCGTAACTCCAGAGGCCTTTATTGAGCTGTTGTTTCCAAAGGCTGTGCTCCTGAGTGAGATCTTTCCATTTGTCCACATCCATGTCCATGTCTTTGAGGTCTCACTTGCATACATTCTTGAAATGCAATTTGGCCGTCCCTTGGGTCTTTTTCCAGATGCCAATTTGCCATAGAGCAGTGATGGGCAACCTGCAGCCTGCGGGCTGCACGCAGCCTTTCAGGGTAATCCACTGGCAGACTGCGAGACAGTGTTTACATTGACCATATGCAGGCACGGCTGCCCGCAGCTCCCAGTGGCCAGGGTTTGCCATTCCTGGCCAATGGGAGCAGCGGGAAGTGGCGTGGGCTGCAGGAATGTGCTGGCCATCGCTTCCAGCAGCTCTCATTAGCCGGGAACGGTGAACTGCGGCAATTGGGAGCTGTGGGCAGCCGTGCCTGTGGATGATCAATGTAAACACTGTCTCGCGGCCCACCAGCGAATTACCCTGATGGGCCACAGGTTGCCCACCCCTGCCATAGAGGATGTGAAATGACTTTAAAACATACGTTAATATCTGCCTTTCAATCCGCATTTAGTGTCTTATTAACTGTGAACAAGGCCAGTATATTTTTTCATTTTAAAATAAATTTTACTGAGACGTTTAGCTGAATATGAATTGTACTGGGACCAAATTAGGGCACTGATTCTGCAAACACTTACACTTGTGTGTGTGTGAGTAGGAATGGGGCCACCACACACACTACTCATGTGAGTGGTATGACTGACTTTAGATGAGACTATTCATGTGAATGTGGGCTTCGGGATCAGGGGCCTAAGTGTTTTGGATCCTTTATGTAGTGCATTAGGATGGAGTTTTATGGGCATTTGAATATGTTCTTTAGTAACACTTTTATGTCAGTAATAATAGTAAAATCTTCAAAGCCACTTGATCTAGCATGATGCCGAGCTCCCTCAACTTCTGTTGAATTTAGTGGGAGTTAAGAGCACTCAGCATCTCTCAGATCGTGCTCCGCATCTTGCAGGATGATTCCCAAGGTGTCTAGTTTTTGGTTTGATTCAGATAAGGGTCCAAATGTTTGTTTGATTACTTCAGAGTCAGGAGATTTATGGTGTAAGCACTGTGCTGGAAATGTCATGAGAATAGGATTTCTCACCTGATTTCAGTTACATCTGCTTCTAGTCCCATGAGGAATAATAGCAAAACCAGCATTTCTCGTGGTGGTGGTGGTGGTGGTGTTTGTTTATTCCAAACCATTTTTCCAATCGCTTTAATTTTAATAAAGACCTAGTAATACACATATATTATCAAAGTCCTATTGTGTATTTCACAATTTGGAATATTTAGGCCCAAATCCTGCAAACATTTATGCATGTGCTTAACTCTATGCACTGTGTGCAAAGCTAAGCATGCATATGTTTGTAGAATCAAGGCCTTATATTGTTCACAATTTAATTATATAAAGTATATTTTGATAAGGATATGCTAAATATTTTTCAGTTAACCAGTTTTCTAAGAGCCTTAGTATGAGAGGGAGGGAGAGAGTATTATCCATTTAAGAGCACTTTTTGAAAATTGAAGAAACACTTGGCAAATATCTCTTTATGTATGTGTTATGGCTTTCTGGCATATTTTTGCTTATACTTTTTGTAACAGATGCAGGTCTACAAATGTTATTCAGATTATTAATCAAATGAAAACACTGCTATTTGGAAATAAATTGACTAGTATCTACCCATATAAAACATTATGTATCCTATTATTTGTTTATGGAGATTGAAAAGATTTACTGTAATACAGTTTTGAAATGGCTTTGGAAATATGAAAACTATGACAACTATTTTCAGCTCTGAAGGACTTTAATTATAGTGATTTGAAACAATTATCTTAAAGGGATTGCATCTGAGTGCCGTTTGATTACTTCAGTGTTTGTAGACGTTTAATTGTTAAAAATATCTATTCTCATAAACTGTATCTTAATTTTTTTTAATTCAGAAAACCTATATTTGGTGCACATGCATCAAATATTTATTAGCCAGTTATAGTTTTACCTTGTTTAATAATCAACACACAGTAGTTCTGACTTGAATTGCTGTCCTAATGTAGATGAAATTGCTGTTGCTTTCAACTGGAGTGTTGCTTGCAGAATTGGGGTATAAATGTGTAAGCTGTGTAATACTGATCAGATACATTATTGATTTTGTTCTGTTATTTTTCAAATATAAATCTGGAAGGTGAACTTCTTACCTAGTCAGGAAAACTAGGTGCATGTTATTCAGCAGAGGTATTGTAAACACATTATAGCAGATTAGCAGGGTTTCCTCCTTTTAAAATGTAAACTGGGAGATCCAACTCACAAGCCAGCTGTTATCAGTTCGTTTTGCATTTCAGAGCAGGGCAAAACAAGAAATGTTTTTGCAAAAACGGTCCCTAGACCCTGCAAACACTTATGAACATGCTTAACTCTATGTACCTCAGTAACTTCGTTGACTTCAACAGATGGCAAATTGACTTCAGTAGGTATATGCATGTGTTTAAAGTTAAATATGTGTGTTTACATGATTGGATCCAAATTTGTAAGGATAGGCAGTAGTTTTCTAAAAGCTTATTTTAAAATATAGTTATTAACAATCACTTACACTGTGTATTTTTCCAAATTTTGGGAAGCTAATATTGGGCCCATTTCTGCTTTGACTGAAGAGTTTTACTATTGATTTCAGTGGTAGTAGGAGCAGGCTCACAATGCATTGTTGGGTATTTAAATCATCTCAGTGATATGCTAAAGTTACACTATTTTAATCATACACTGAATTAGTTTAATTTTTATTAAAATAATTTATTTTTGAGGAGGATTTATTTAGACTTCCAATAACCTTTTTTTAGTTGCGCTGATAGTGAGCTTTTTTTCCCAGCTGCAATATTTATGTATGCTTACCATATGTTTATATGCTCAGCCTAGTACCATATCTGGGTTGCTACATAGCACTGTGATACGTAGGAGAGGTAAAAATGAAAAAATGTAGCTACAGAATGGCAGTCGATGCAATATTTGTAAATATGACAGCTTTGAAAAAAAAATAGGCCTGAATTTGCTCCCTTTGAAGTAAATGACAAAACTTCCATCGACTTTAATGGGAGCAGGATCAGGCCCACTTTTTAAAACCAAATGTGTACAGTCTTACAGAATAAAGATAATACTATATTGCCAAGGTAAAGCATTAAAAGTATTTTTTAGGAATATATGAATGTTTTGCAGATGATATTTTCTAGAAAAGTTGTCAGCTGTGAGTTGTCAATCTATCACAGCATCCTTTCCAACTGATATTAGAATGACCTTGCCAAGGCAATAACATTTAATGACACATTTTACTTTTAAGTAAAATTATTCATTATTTTTGTCTGTCAAAGATGTAAAAACGTATCTGTTGTTTACAGTGCAAGAATTGTAGCTTTATGAAATGTGCCATGTTATGTATTGTGCAATATAATGGTATTTTATACTGTAAGTCAAATTGTACTATATGTATGATGCACATTGATGTCTGCTGCTTCACATTTAACTCTGTGGATTTGTTACATGTGATTCTAATGCCTTTTATGCCTATATTTCCGAGCTCTTTCAGTCATTATTAGAAATCCTTAACAGAATGCCAGGAAATGTGACACTCAGGTAACTATAAACTAAACCTCAATTAGCTAATGATAGTAATGCCCATAAGTATTTAAAATCAATGACTGAAACATTGGCACAGTCAATTTAAATGTAATTATTTAAGATAAGCTAATTTTTACCTGCATCTAGTCACAACGGTCAGATCATAAAAGTGTTTTTTTGAGTATGTATATCTGTGCCTCTACATGTTGTTAAACAAAAGGATAAACACACAATTGATTTTGTGTATGGGGAAAATGAATCACTGGAATGAACAGATGTTTGTTCATGCATAACCTTGGTCTTTTTATCAAATGCTTGAAGCATGTTTTGATAGAGCCTACAGGCAAAAATCTGTTAAATCTATATAATTCTAAATGTAAATTAATTTATAGTAGCATTCATAATTTGTTTTTTAATATATGTTCAAACATAAAATGAATTTTTAGGTGCCTTTCAAGAATGACTAATAAGAAATCTAATGTGTTCCTTAATTAGTTTTTATTTTTTGAACAGTCTATTCATGGCTTTCCCATTAAAATGCATTTTATAACAAAAACCTAAGAATTCATACTAATCTGCTGACATTTTTTCTACTGTGCCAGCAGTCCAGCAGTCTGCAGCAGCCAGAAGGATTAGGTACTATTTTCCTATATTGTAATGAAAGGTGTTCTAATGAGAAATGTGTCTTCCTGGTAACCCTATAAAACCATGTCATTGTCTAGAAAGTAATACTGTGACCATAATTTATGTTATAAAATATATTTATTCAACATGTGCACCTTTTTATAAAGATATAATTCTAAATGTATATTCTAGTTGGAATCAGAAATTCTAGTTTTTTACAAGGCTGATGTGTGTAGTGTTTACCCCTCCTTTAAATGTGTATTTCAGTTGCTTGTATGGTGCATAATTCATATCATGATATTTATGGATGGATTTAATTTCTTTGCACAGTCTCTACCACAACATTCAAGTGCTCACTATAAGAAACATGTCTCTGAACAAAATTTCTTCTACCTGTAAATTAATGTGCATCGCTTTTTAGCGGCATTAACTTAGCAATTTTACCAACATTAATGAGTAGGTATACTGTCAGCAACTTATTTGTGCAATCTCTGATATATGTAATTAGTATGTTAACTGGTGAGCCTTTCATAACTGAAATGAAAACTTGTTAGGTCTGAAGTTGTTCTAAGGCTTTACAAACATGTTCACTATAAAGTTAGGGAGTGGAAATAGTTAAATTTGCTGTAAAACTCAACAACACACAATGTGTATTGTCTTATAATACTTAACAATAGCATGCAGAATAAAAAATGTTCTTGAAATAATACATACACTAGCAATTCCAAAGAACATAGTCAAGGAAATCATCATTAAATGTGAATTGTACTACTTAAAATATATGGGCATTTGTTCTAGTAAAATGCAGGCAAAAAGCCTCCATATCCAGTGTAAGCATATTTATACCAGGGATTTTTTTTTTTCTATGCAATATAGTGGTACACCTATTTTTTTTAGAGATTAACTTGAAATGTTAGTTAACATTCCTGCATTGGTCTATTGCATCTGTAATACCATATGAAAGGGCTTGGGAAGAAAAACATATGTCTTAAATAATGTTTGCATTGTGGGCCTTATCCTGTTCCTGCTGCGATCAGTGATAGAACTTTAGGCGACTTCAGTGGGGCAGGATCAGGCTCTTTATAGTTGATACTAACAAAATAGCATTTCAGAAGGTTTGGTAAATAAAATCCCTTCTGCAATGCTATTCAAATAAGCTGCTTGGTTTGAGCCTGCAAAATATGGTATTATTATTTATTAATATTGTAATATTTATTATTTTATACCTTAAAAATACACCAAGTAGTATTGAGGCCTTGATCCACCAAGTTCTTAAACCTGTGCTTCAAGTTAAACACAAGTAGTACACCTGAGGTCAATGGACCACTCACCTGCTGAAAGTTTAAGCATGTGCTTAAGTGCTTTGCTGGTGTGGATCCTAACAAATCGTGACATTCAGATCTATGTGAGCAGTCCCCTTGGGTGAAATCCATTTATTTAAGTAGATCCAGGACTTCACCCCTTAATAATCCAAGGAGCTCTACTCGTATGGAAAGGCCTTCCTGCATGGATCCAATTGCAGGACTAAGGCCTATATTATAAGGTGTCTTCCACTCTTAAAATGGTTTGAACCAAACAAACTTTGCTTTTACAATGTTACATAAATTGTTTCTCTCACTAATCACAAATGAAGACACTAGCTGTTGAAGACCGCATTCTTTCAGCAACATATGCAATTTGTTGTAATAACTTGTTATATATTTTGATTCACTTTGACATTATTTAAAAAAAGTTGTCTTTTTCTGAACATGGACTGGTAAATTGGCTTTGATATTAGTGTTTTCTGTAATGTTTGCACTTCAAAAGTTAATCTTGGTTTGCTGTTTCTAATTTTTTAAAAAATTATTTCATGTCAGTAATATAAAAAGTTGATTCTGGGGTTTTAATGCCTTTGCTTTTTTTGAAGCCTGTGAATAGAAATGTGATTTATCTTGCCTTACAACAACATTACATATCTTGTCTACTTAAATCATACCTAGTCACTGGTTGTGTCACTATGATGGAAAAGGTATATTTATAAACCTGTAACTATTAGTTGTCATTAAAGATGTGTGGTACAAACTGTGAGTGTGATAATTATATAAACCTATTTGTTGAACTGATGAGTAAGAAGTTCTATTAGTTGCAGGTTGTAAAAAAATTAATAGCCAAAGGTTGTGCTCTTATACATCCATACAACCTGTTAGAAGGCAATGGGCAATATACCTTCACGTGTGAGGGCAGACTTATCCCTTTGGCCTAGATTTTCAAAAGTTCCCAGAACCTACTATTGGTGCCAGACGTCCAAAGGCACTTGTCACCCAGCAGCTTCCATTGAGGATGTTCTCAATAGGAGCTGTAGCCTGCTGAGCTCTCTTGAAAATCTGGCCTTTTCTGTTACTGTAAGTAATGTTAAGTATTACCAGCTGCAAGGAGCTCTCATGCCAGGTTCTAAGCTGTTAAAAAAAAAAAAAGTGATGTACTTACTTTCATACTCTTGTATCACAGCACATCTTACAGACACATTCTGTACAGCATTTTCTTACTCCATAGGTCAGATACTCACCTGAACTCTGGGCACATATTGGGAGAGAGGTAGCAAAGGGGCTGTTTGTCTCTTCTCAATCCTGAGGATTGGTTTTGCATGAGTACAGCCCCCAACATAAGTTTGGAGCAATCTCGTGGCTGCTTTCAGCTTCTCCAGCTGCAAAGGCATGTTCCATCTCAGGGCCACTTCTGGGAGTGGCATGCAGCCACGGCAGGCATGCAGCCTGCCTAAGTGCCCTGCTGCACCACGGGACTTTTAGCAGCCCGGACTCAGAGATCGTGTGGGGGCAGAGGAGGCTGGACGGAAATGTTAGATGGGCCAGTTCCGGCTCATGGGCTGTATTTTGCCCACCCCTATTCTAGGTGCTAGAAAGTGAAGGGACACTTTTTTGTTTTGAGGGTTGGAAGGGGTAAGGATTGAAAGCATGAGCTTTGTTTGACTTCAGAAATATCAGTAATATTTGGTATAATTTAACCAGGCTGCTGGAGGACCACTTGATGGATATACTTAGCTTGTCACTTCAGCTGTGAAGAGGCAAGGGTGCTGAAACTTTAATCAACACATCCTTTCCCCCCAAGTATTGATTTTGCATTTTCCTCTCAATTGCTCGGCTCTCAATTTTGCCTCATATAATGTCACTATTTCACTAGTCTCACAGTCTTCTGTGGCAGCCAAGACTTGAATTTCTAACGTAAAATACAGAGGAAAAATCTTTCAGGCTTTTTGTATACATGGGGAAAAAACAAAGATAAAAGGAGGGGGAATGTGAGATGCCTAATTTGTCTTTCTTTTTCTTTTGTAACTTTAAAAGAATGGCAGCTGCTAGATGCAGAAGCAGCAGCAGTTTGGCTTATTTTTGGGGTGATAAAAATAATAACAAAAGTTCCATGGCTGATCTGTAGCATTGGGTATATCATTTTACAAGAGAGTACACTTAATTGTCTTCACTTTTTCATTCTCTCTTCACTGTCGTTTTGAAAAGGCTGAAAACAAACTATTGCCATTAATTTCATCTCTCCCCAAGTGTGTGTGCATGTATTTTGTGGTTAATCATTCATCTAATAAGAACATAAGAATGGCCATACTGGGTCAGACCAATGGTCCATCTAGCCCAATATCCTGTCTTCCAACAGTGGCCAAGGTCAGATGCTTCAGAGGGAATAAACTGAACAGGGCAATTATCAGGTGATCCATCCTCTGTCTCCAATTCCAGCATCTGGCAGTCAGGGGCTTAGAGACACCCACAGCATGTTTGCTAATAATCATTGATGGATCTATCCTCCATGAACATATCAAAAAAAAATTTGAAACCTATTATCCTTTTGGTCTTCACAACATCCCCTGGCAATGACTTCCAGAGTTTGACTGTGTGCTGTGTGAAGTACTGTCTTTTGTTTATTTTAAACCTGCCTATTAATTTCATCAGGTGACCACAGATTCCTGTGTTATGTGAAGGTGCTTTCTTATTCACTTTCTCCACACCATTCATGATTTTATAGACCCCTATTATATCCCCCCTTAGTCATCTCTTTTCCAAGATGAAGAGTCTGTCTTTTTAATCTCTCCTCATTGGAAGCTGTCCCACACACCTAATCATTTTTGTTTCTCTTCTCTTTGTTTTCCATTTCTAATATATCTTTTTTGAGATGGGGAGACCAGAACTGCATGCAGTATTCAAAGTGTGGGTTTACCATGGATTTATATAGTGGCATTATGTTATGCTCTGTCTTACTATCTATTCCTTTCCTAATGTTCCTAACAGTGTTCGCTTTTTTGACTGCTGTTGCACATTGATCAAATATTTTCAGAGAGCTATCCACAATGACTTCAAGATCTGTTTCTTGAAAGGAAACAATTAATTTACCATCATTTTGTATGTATAGTTTGGATTATGTTTTCCAATGTGCATTACTTTGCATTTATCACCATTGAATTTCATCTGCTATTTCGTTGCCCAGGAAGCCAGTTTTATGACATCCCTTTGTAACTCTTTGTAGTCTGCTTTGGATTTAACTATCTTGAATAATTTTGTATAGTCTCCAGACTTTCCTACCTCACTGTTTATCCCTTTTTCCAGATCATTTATGAATATGTTGAGCAGCACTGGTTACAGTACAGATCCTTGCAGGACTCTCTCCATTCTGAAAACTGACCATTTATGCCTACCTTTTGTTTCCTATCTTTTAACCAGTTACTGATTCATGACAGGACCTTCCCTCTTACCCCATGACTACTTACTTTCCTTAAGACCCTTTGGTGAGGGACCTTGTCAAAGGCTTTCTGAAAGTCCAAGTACAGTATGTCCACTGCCGCAGTCTTTTTTCCAAATGTTTGTTGGCCCCCCTCAAGGAATTCTAATAGATTGGTGTGGCATGATTTCCCTTTACAAAAGCCATGTTGACTTTTCCCCAACAAATTGTCTTCATTTATGTGTCTGTTTATTCTATTCTTTACCAGCAGTCTGGTTCCAGTTTGGTTTAGATGGAAACCAGCCTTCCTGTATAGGCTCCTCCTTTCCTCAGTTCCTAATAATCCTAAAACCTACCTCCCAACACAATCATCTCATCTACTTCTCATATTTTTGTTAAAAGTAACAGAAAACTATTAGCATAAATTATAAATTCTTAAACCCCATGATCTTCAATGAAGTTTCATAATATGCCACTGTTTAAATATTAGGGTAGAAGATATCTCTTACAAAGAATATAATTTCCCCATCTTAGCTCTCTGCTTTAAAGGATAAAGCTCCTAATACTAGTGAAGCAGAAAATTCAAAGAAATTTGTCTAGCATCCAGTTCTATACAATGCTTAAATAAAACATGAACTACTAAGGCCTGAAGCACAAGCGGTTCTGTTTTATTTTGTCAGTATTTTTTTCAGATAGATAACTTTACATTTTCAATCTAAAACTATTACAAACCTCAAAATAATGTCCAGTAAAAAGTTGATGAGGTTTCAGTGTTAGGGATCTGGCTGAGAACCTTAATGGATTTATTATCATTTTGTCCTGTGTAATCTCAAGGGAATGGGAGAGTGAAAGAAGTACTCAACCTCAAGGATAATAATAACATATAGAATTTGAAACATTTCATGTAACTTTCTTACCCCTGAAAAAATATCAATGCAGAAGTCACTATTAGCCAAAAATTACCAATACGGTGAAACAAAGTTCCTTCTTGCTAAAGTGACTTAGAATATGTCAGGATTTGGGGACTTCAACAGCTGAGTCAAGGGAGAGAATTATTTCAGGAGTGGGTGGGTCAGCTTTTGTGGCCTGCATCTTGCGGGAGGTCAGACTAGATGATCATAATGGTCCCTTCTGATCTTAAGTTCTATGATTCTATGTAAAGCACTCAGATATCATGGTAAGGTGCACAGTATAGATTAGGGAGAAAATTCCAGTGGTCACAGGACAATAAGATGAATCCAAATTATACTTCAGTTACAGGAAGGAAAAAGAAGTCACCTACAACATGTCTCATGCAAAATTTGCCATTGTCACTTGTCATATAATATGCTCATCAGTGTAAATTGCTTATTTTAGGGAAATTACAGTATATCAAACATTAGTGAAAATGATTCTGGTTCAAAAGTAATTTTTCTCTTCTAATTTTTTAAATAATTCTAAAACAGATCCTTAAAACAAGCAGAATATTTGGATTACAATGATAGTGTTTAAATAACAAAGTTTCAGAGTTTGTAATTCTACAGAGGATTTTTTTTATTACTCTTTGTTTAATAAAATAATATCCTGCATTCTGGGGGTAAATCCAATTTTTGAAATCCTGATTTAGGCAGGTAGTTCCAATAAAGTCAGTATGATGATGCTAGTGATAGGGACTATCTACAAGTGTCTATAGGATGGAACCTCTGGATATTTTAGTTTGCCCAGGAAACTAAATTGTCAGATTCTTTCCTCTTGCTTTAAGGCTTCTATCAGTTACATGCTACTGCTGTGAATTGTCAAGAGCCCACAGGCTCTGTCCTCTCTTAAATAATGGATCAGCATTCTGGTTCCTTTCCTATTAACCTGCTTGCTGTTTCATAAAACTCTGTAGCTGTGTATTCAAGCAAGTTACTACTTGCTCAGGCTTTTAATGTCTGGTTGATTTAGGTAACATTCCAGTAGATATGGCTTGCTGTATTTTGAAGAATAAGTTTTGTCTACATGGTTCTAAAAGAAGTGCAAATAATTACTCAGTTGTGTGGAAAAGATTTTTCCAGCACTAGGTACAAATTAGATTGTCTGTCTTCTAGATGAAATCAGCATAATTTCAAACACACAGATATTAGACTGAAATACTCCCATAGAGTATAGTTACTAGTGAGTCCATCTCTTAACATCGCTTTTTGTGGTCAGACTGAGAGCCACAAAAATCTGTTGTTAAATGTGTTTTTCACCATCTTGACCTTTATATTTAGGAAAGGAAAAATTAACTCTAATTTCTCTCTGCTTGGTAAAGCTAATGTGTTCATGATCTAGAACACCAGGGTCCAATTTCAGCCGGAAGGCCCAATCTATTATTTCAGAAAGGTGAAGGGGTTAAAAATAATACTGTAGGGCAGAGAATTGATTGTCTCCCTTTCCTTGCATTGCACTGCAAGTCCATTACTTGGGATTATCCTGTTTGTTGGTTCTCAGTCTCTCCTCTTTCTACCCTCTCCTGGGCTATCCTTATGTGGTAGTTTGGAGGAAGGGAGACATCCTTATTAAACTTTCCTTCAGACTCAGGCAGATCCAGTTGATCTCCATCCTGTTTTGCAGGGGCTCCCACAGCCTAGTAAGGGAGCAGGCTATAGTGCAAGCAGAGCTACTGTTCTCCCTTTCCTGTAAAGCAGCAGGCAGCCAGAGCAGCTACAATAGGTAAGGGATAGGAGCTGATAATGCACTTCTGGCTCACACCCGAGCTGCTCATATGGCTGCAGGGAAGATGAGAGACAGGAAGATACTGTCTGTCCTCTACCTCCTCCCTATAGTGATTAAGCTGATACAAATATTTCATTTTTAAAGTCACAGCTCAGGGAACATATTTTCAATTCATAATCAACTACAAATTTACTTCTTAACACAGTTGCCCTCAGCAGCCACATTTTGTTGCCTCAAGGACTGCAAGTGGTGGTTCAACAGCACTGCACTAGGCTCTTTCCCATAACCCAGGGGGTTCTCAGACTTTTGTACTGGTGACCCCTTTCACACAGCAAGCCTCTGAGTGCAACCCCGCCCTTACACATTAAAAACACTTTTTTACATATTTAACACCATTAGAAATGCTGGAGGCAAAGCAGGGTGTGGGGTGCAGGCTGGCAGCTCATGACCCCCATGTAATAACCTCATGACCCCCTGAGGGGTCCTGACCCCCAGTTTGAGAACCTCTGCCATAACCAATCTGCACTTACAATCCTGATTGGCTGACATGACCGGAGACACTTGTGTGATTGTTGTCAGGGAAATCAGCTAAGATCCATATAGCATGAGGGAGCAGAAAATGTGTATTAACACAGGATGAGATATTTATTAGAGATGACAAATCTATGGAAGTCCATGGAGAAGTGAAAAAACTGTTCCCTGTGAATGTTTTGAATGACAGTCAAAACACACCATATAATCAAGACAAAATATTAATCTGATATAAGAATGACACCTTTTGTCATGGTAACAAAGAATCAATACAGTTGCCCAGCTTTTAGCTTGCAGCTGAGGAGCACTTAGTACAGCTGAGACGAGAGCTCTGCAAATATAACTTTGAGCCTGAGGCTGCTCTGGGCTGGGCCTGTCAACAGCACAAGTTAGGGGGTTGTTATAACAGCCAGGGATTTCCAGGGCATAGGAATGTCTCAATCTTAATCCTTTTTCCAAATTTCAAACCCAGCATTGGCTGTAAGGTGGAGTAGTGGTTTAGGAGCTTCTGTGGCAAATCCATGACAATCCCCTACATATGGGGAATTCTTGTGCAAGACTACTTCTCTGATATAAGAAATACAGAATCACCCTCTGAGTTTGTGGAATCATTTTCGTAGTTAAATAATCTAAATCAAGTTCTGTATCTGTATGAAAATATATCTGTAAGCAAAACACATTCCATGTCCTGACTAAAGACTGTAAACAAATGTACAAGAAAATCAGTCTGATAGCAAATGACGTCGAATACTTGAACAGAGCCAGCACCATTACAGTGAGGGAAATTAACCAAACCTAAATATCACTGAATATTCTCTCCCACCACGGACAGTTCCTCCAGGATAGTGGAACATGTTAAAAACCAAAAGATAAGTTATATATGCAGGAACAAAATGTTACCATCCTGCTCAATATACATGATTGGGAAACCAGAAAAGAACTGTATATATTAGGATAACAAATGATAGCAATACAAGGACTAGATCTGAACAAGGACATTAAGTGAAGATGAACATAAATATATCTTGAAAATTAAATATACAAACTTAAAATTCAGCACATTATGTTGCAGATTCCTTCTTTAACTTTGGACTGCTAGTTAATGTTTAGATTCTGAGGCCCAAAGGGATCATCAGATCATCTAGTCTCTCCCGTATAACACAGTCCATAGAATTTCACCTAGTTATCCTTTATTGAGCCCAGTTCCTTGTGTTTGACTAAAGCATGTCTTCCAGAACGGCATCCAGTCTTGCTTTGAAGCTATCGAGAGATGGAGAATCCATCACTTCCCTAGCAGTCTGTTCCAACGGTTAATCATCCTTACAATTAAAATGTTTGCCTTATTTTTAATTTGTCAGGCTTTAACTTCTGGTGATTGTTTTTTGTTGTATCTTTCTCTGCTAGATTAGAGAGCCCTTTTAGCGGCTGGTATTTTCTCCCAATGAAGGTACTTAGACACTGGGATCAAATCACCTCTTGATATTCTTTTTGATAATCTAAACATTGAGCTCTCTAAGTTTCTCACTATAAGACATTTTTTTCCCAGCCCCTGAGTGATTGTTGTGGCTCTTTGCTGCACCATCTCTAATTTTTATAATAACTAGACATAGTATTCAATTTTTGGTTTCACCACTGATGTATACAGACGTAAAATAACCTCTGTACTTCTACTCACTTTTCCCCTCTTTATACATGATGCCACCTCAGACTTTTGCCAATCTGCAGGAACTGAACTTGTAGTCTTATGATGTTCCAGTGAGGAAAGAGCCAAGCAGAAAAACTCCTCAGCTTCCATGTTCCTTCTCTCCAATTCAAGCTTGTGTACATCAATCTGAAAGTCTCTCTTATAGGAGATCCTGAACTTGTCAGTTTTTCCATCCTACATGGTCCTTCGACGGCGGGTACTTGTCTGTTCCCAAAGCAGCTGTTATACAATCTTGGCAACTGCATGTTTTGTAACATTGCTGAATTCTCAACTATCCTATGTGACCCAGATGATACAGATGCAGATGATACTAAACTACTCAAGATAGTTAAGACCAAAGCAGATTGTGAAGAACTTCAAAAAGATCTCACAAAACTAAGTGATTGGGCAACAAAATGGCAAATGAAATCTAATGTGGATAAATGTAAAGTAATGCACATTGGAAAAAATAACCCCAACTATACATACAATATGATGGGGGCTAATTTAGCTACAATGAGTCAGGAAAAAGATCTTGGAGTCATCGTGGATAGTTCTCTGAAGATGTCCACGCACTGTGCAGAGGCGGTCAAAAAAGCAAACAGGATGTTCGGAATCATTAAAAAGGGGATAGAGAATAAGACTGAGAATATATGATTGCCCTTATATAAATCTATGGTACGCCCACATCTTCAATACTGTGTACAGATGTGGTCTCCTCACCTCAAAAAAGATATTCTAGCACTAGAAAAGGTTCAGAAAAGTGCAACTAAAATGATTAGGGGTTTGGAGAGGGTTCCATATGAGGAAAGATTAAAGAGGCTAGGTCTCTTCAGCTTGGAAAAGAGGAGACTAAGGGGGGGGATATGATAGAGGTATATAAAATCATGAGTGATGTTGAGAAAGTGGATAAGAAAAAAAGTTATTTACTTATTCCCATAATACAAGAACTAGGGGTCACCAAATGAAATTAATAGGCAGCAGGTTTAAAACAAATAAAAGGAAGTTCTTCACGCAGCGCACAGTCAACTTGTGGAACTCCTTACCTGAGGAGGTTGTGAAGGCTAGGACTATAACAGTGTTTAAAAGAGAACTAGATAAATTCATGGTGGTGAAGTCCATAAATGGCTATTAGCCAGGATGGGTAAAGAATTGTGTCCTTAGCCTCTGTTCGTCAGAGGATGGAGATGGATGAGAGATCACTTGATCATTGCCTGTTAGGTTCACTCCTTCTGGGGCACCTGGCATTGGCCACTTTGGTAGACAGATACTGGGCTAGATGGACCTTTGGTCTGACCCAGTACGGCAGTTCTTATGTTCTTATGTTACCCACAGCAGTTGTGCACATGCTCAGTCATTGTGCACATGCTCAGTCATTATTCCCTCTCACCTTTTCTCCTGCCTGTCTGTTATGTCTCTTGTGCCCTCCTTCCTCCAGCACAGCACTCCACCATCTCTGTGCATCTAGAGCAGAGAGAATACATATGCACCAGCAGTAGACAATTTACTACACTCTGGGTATAAGTGGCACACACCCCCTCCCCCGAGTCTGGCACCAGAGGCAGCTGCCTCAGTTTGCCTCATGGTAAGGCCAACCCTGCACACATGCTGTGTTTAAGAAATGGAGATGTGCCATCTTTGTAGCTCAGTAATCAGAGTTGCTTAAGGTAAGTAATTGTCTTACTACTAATTTAATTTGACAGTAAAGCTGATACTGAATATGTTTTGTATCCGTGTCTGATGACAAATTAAAAACAATCGTGTATGGGTAAATATTACAGCATTAGCTCTCAAAAGGAATACTATCATGCAAACCTGATTTCATTTTTCAGTACTGTAGATGCAACATTAATTTTTAACAATTCCCTTCTCTGTTGCTGGAATATGATCATGTTTCCTCAGCAGTGAATGATAATAGTTCATACATTTGTATAGAGCCTTGCATCCTGAGGGAATCTAAAGTGTTTTACAAACTATATACACAAAGCACTACTGAAATGATCCAACCTCTAGGGTGAGATTCTTTCACCAAAAGTCTATTTTGCTCAGGAATGTTACTTAGAGATCTATTGTGAGTGCCATAGAGGTATTAAAGAGTGTAACCAGAGATGTTCTAAAAAATGCCCTCGGTTAAAAAGAGATTAATCTTACCCAGCACACACCATTATTATAGCATGTAGAAAAATTATTTACAAAGATAATCCATAGAGATGAGATGAATTAAATTAATACAGCAAAAATACAATTCAGTGGATGAACTTTGAGGTCTATAATTATAGAAAAATAATTACAAGTTTAGTGGTTAGATCAGGGAACTGTGAGTTGGGACTCTTGGGTTCTTTTCTTGGCTCTGCTTGTATGACTATGGAGTCACAGTCTCTGTGTTATGCCAGTTTCCTCATTTGTAAAATTAATATCAAGCCACCTACCTCCCAGGCGCTTTGAGTCTTAATTAATAAATGTTTGTAAAGTACTTTCAGATCTCCAGGTACAAGATGTTACAGAGCTGCAGAGCATTATTATTGTTACTTTAGCTTAGTTTCACACTGCTGAATGTCACACTGCTGAATGGTGTATGGATGTTTTTTCTCTGATAATAATCCGTGCATAGGTGTATCAATCCAAGGATCTTAAACACTTTACAGACATTAATTAATGAAACCATGCAAGGTAGGGAAGTATTGTTGTCCCCACATTTTTTAGAGGAACTAGGAGGCTAAGTAACTTGCTCAAGATCACACATGAAGTCATGATACAGTAGGCAATTGACAGATATCCTGACTTCCAGTCCTGTGCTTTAATCACAGGATCATCCTTTTCTGAAGTGCATTTCATTAAAGAAATGTTGAGTTCTGGCTCAGCTGGTAGCTCAGAAAGTTGTCATTCTGGCTACCAATGTCTGGGAGCAAGCTCATGACTTTTATAATGCAGGCCAAGAGAGCCTTGAGGGAGAGGACAGAGACTTTATCACACTTGACTACATCCCAGCAGCCTGTTTAAGTAATGACAATGCCAGCAGTTTGCAGTTTAGTTGTAGCTGTGTCAGTCCCAGGATATTAGACGAGGTGAGTTTAGGTAATGTCAGAAGTGACTCTTATATGCTCTCCGGGCTGTGGCGACTGTTTTGCACCCATCCGATTAAAAGGAAAGAAAACAAATATTTTAAGGGTAAAAAAATAAATGCCCTATGTCTCTGACTGATTTCATACCTGGACTCAGAAAGGTACATGTCATCTGTGACAGTGGAACAGTGAATGAAGGGCAGGTAATGCTTGGATACTTAACCCTTCACTGTAAAGATTAAGGAATAATGCAGGAAGGTAAAATGCCTTAACTTATCAAATGAGCACATTTTTATTCTCCATGTTTTTCAGTTCAGGTACTTCTACCCCCATTTGACTCCAAACAGATCTGGAACTCTCTTTGTCTCTTCAGGAGTTTGGCAGGTTTTGTACCTGATCAACCCCTTTGCTTCAAGGGGGGGGGGGCGCAAGGTTAACCCCACCTCCCTGCATCTATGTCAGTTTTACTAATTCCCCAGTAGTTAGGGCTGTATGGCCCAATGGCCTGAGTCCCTCTAAATCCACTTCCCCTAGTAGGATAGTGCGGTCTAGTGGCCGGAGTCCCTATCATGCGCTCCTAAAGCAGCAGGACTCAATGGCCAGAGTGTCTTTAAATTCTCTTCCCCTCAGGGGATAGCATGGCCCAGCAGCCAGAGTCCATCTATCTCCTCTGGGGTGAGAGAGGGGTCAGTGAACTATGTCATCACAAAGGGGGGGTTAGAGACCCCCTGGTAGGGGACCCCAGGGTCCACCTGCCTTCACCAGGCTCTGATCCAGCGATGGCATGGTCCGCCACGGGTCAGCGAGGAATCTTACCACAACACGCTGCCCTCAGAGTGGTGGTAGATACCACTCCCTTCCCTTACCTTCCCTGGGTCACTTCCTACCAGTTCTCCAAAGGTAGCAGTCCCTGTGGTACCAGGCTCTTCAGCACCTGGTGCTCCCTGGGGTTCTAACAGCTGCCAGTCTCTGGGCCTGCCTCCTGGCTCCTCAGCTCCCTCCTGTAAAGTTGCAACTGGGCTGGAGCTTCTGCTGGGCATCCCCCTTCACCAGCCTTGGCTGACCAGTTCTGCAGGCTTTTATGCTTGACTCCTGGTTGGAGCATGCCCAGCAGAGCCTCAGGGGCATGGCTTTCTCTGCCAGCAGGGAAGGGTTAACTCTCTCAGTCACAGTGCAGGGTCAGCCTGCCAAACACAAGGAGGCTGATACAGCCAAAGTAGGTTCTGAGCATTTTTCTTCATTTACCACTCACCCTGAATTTCTAAGTGTGAATCAAAGCACCTCCAATAAACTTTCATTTGCTGCTGTGGCCCAGAATTCAGCACCAAAGAGCAAAAATGAAAACTGGACATCTTCATGGACTTTGAAAAACAGCTGCTCTGATAATGTAAAATATCCTTAAAAAGTTATGAGACTAATCAACAGTCAATAGGTATAGAAAGTGTGTATCATGGCCAACCGGAGCCTGAAGATTGTGTTTTGTATTCTTTGGATAACAGTGTTTGTTCTTAGTGGAGATCCCACCTGCAAATAAGACTATAAATAGAGCTGAAAGGGGAAGGAGAAAGAAGATGGCATCTTTGCCAAGGAACCTGGTGGCTGTGAAAGCTGCAGTCGTCTGGTTTAGAAGAGCTTGGCATGTACATGACAAACCTGCATTAATAAAGGCACAGGAGCTTCAGGTTCCAATTATCCATGTTTTCTAGTGGAGCTTCCATAAAGAAAATGGGCAAAATTATACATTGGCAGCCATATTTTACAACCTGAAGAACAGCTAGGGTTGTGAAAATGGCCCTCAAAGGAACATGAACTGGAATTTTGCCTTTATTTGCCTTTTTATAATGAATAAGCCTTTTTTATGTCACCTTCCACCAGTGATATTTGGTCTTTCTATTGTTGTGTTTATTTTTATTTTCAAATCACTATTTTGAAGTAGGAAAGGAAGCTTTAGACTAAAAACTTGTAAAATCGTTGTGGCTGCAAATCAACCATCCTTTCATTATCTACTGATTTGTGTATAAATCACTATTGCCCTCTAGTGGATGGAATGTCAGATTTATTTGTATGTGCCTGCATTCCCTTCCATGTTCTGAGCTAGTAGAACTGATTTTCCTAGGTCACAGGTTTGGGAGATGAAAGTTCAATTTTCATTCCTGTTGCACATGCTGGTGACTGGTGTATATTTGTGCCTACAAGTTGTTGCACTTGACTCAGCACAATGTGCCTAAGTATTACTGATCATATTGTATGCAAGAGCACCTTCTGTTCTAAAACTATTGAAGTAGCTAAGCAATAGTTCCTTGCTTCTTTGGTTTGACACAACTTTGTTATGTGAAGGTTGAATATATACATTTATAAACATATGCCCTACACAGTCCTCTTTTTTTTTTTTTTTTTTAAAGAAAGTGGAAGAAAACTGTTTCTCATGTCAAAGAGCAAAATGGAGGGTAAATAGTAACAGATAAAAATATACAGGGATATAACTACATACTGGAATTATTACATAATGTGGTTAAAAGGGAGTTCACCATGGAGCCTGAATATGTGAGCATGCAAGGAATTGTATTAAAGATAGCCAAACAAGAGCTTGTTAATTTGTTGTTGTTCCTCTTTGATTTAGATTGGATTGACTGGGCAGCTCGTCAGAAAATCCCGGGACTTTGTGCTTCCTAATGCCTGGAGAACTTTTTTGGGAATGGTAGGGAATGTTCCAGGGAACACTGCTGTACAGAATAAGAACCTGATCTTGTTTCCATTGATGTAAATGGTAAATTCCTAGATTTCAACAGGAGCAGGATTATATCCTAGATCTAACTTTAGATCCACTGTGTGATTAACAATTTTTTTCTAATGGTCCCATAATACTCTGAGTAAAAATGAATTTTTTAGTAGGATACTCTCTGATTTGGTGAAGAATTGAATATATATATATGCTTTTAAGGAATTAGACACTATGGTAAAAATATCAGTTTGTGCTGACAGCTCCAACACCAGTCATCTCTCTCCCTGCCTCCATTTTGGTCAGATCAGTGCTTTATGAAGTCTACTTCACTAAGACAAGTGTACCTAAGTTTCTTAGGGTACGTCCAGACTATCCGCCGAATCGGTCCCCGAACGCGCTCCCGTCGACTCCGGAACTCCACCGGAGCGAGTGGCGGTAGCGGAGTCGACGGGGGAGCCGCAGACGTCGATCCCGAGTGGTGAGGACGGGAGGTAAGTCGGGATAAGATACTTCAACTTCAGCTACGGTATTGCCGTAGCTGAAGTTGCGTATCTTACCTCGACACTGCCCCCCAGTGTGGACCAGGCCTTAGAAAGCTCGCCTGGATAAATCTGGCGTATTGGCTATTGACTATTTCCAGACAAGCCAAGAGAATCAGTCAGACCTGTATACATATTTATAGTTATACATATTCCAAGGCACAGCTTTCAACATGACACCTACAGTATTACCATGCTCTAACAGTGTGATGTACTTAGCCAACAACATGTCTATTCTGTCCAGAAATTTCCTATTACTAAAGCCATTTAGGAATTTTAGCTAGTCTTTCAAAGGAAGTGTTGGATTCTCTAGAGTTATATAATATTAACCTAGACAAGGCAATGGACATATTGTATTGGCAGCAGGATAGTCTGGACAATGTAATGGCTTTCTTCCATCTCTCAATCTTATATAATACTATACTTTAGTATCCTACTGTATATACACTTTGGCTATAAACTGCTGAATGTAATTTTTTATTGTTTTCTAAATGTGACACCCCTATAACAGAACACTTGATGTTATATTCACAAAACATGGTAGCACGTTTCTTTCCAATTATGGAAAGCAGATAAGAGAAGGGAAATTTGTATCCCAGAATAGATTCCCTTCTTGTAATTCCTGATTAGCCATATATTTCAGAATTACTTTATTCTGTCCTTCCTCTCTGCCCTCAGTTTTTATGCAAAACCTTGCATTAGTACATGGGTTATGACTGTTATGAATTTGTGTTAACAATGAGGTAGGCCCATTGACACCCAATTGTTATACTTTCTATTTGCATAATTGCTTTTTAATTTTTAAAGCACTCTGACAACATCCATTAACTTATCCTCACAATACCCTTGTGTGTGTAGTTCCATTTTAGAAATGGTGAGACTGAAGCCTAAAGATTAAATGAACTACCCAAGGTCACACAGTCAGCCAAGCACCTTAGTCCCAGATAGGTGATCAAGCCACTATATGACATCTCAGTGACTGCAGTTCACGCTGAAAGAAAAGTCAGGGGACACTAAAAATCCCAGGTAAACAAGGACTGAACTATGAAATAGTTTGCCAGTTGGAACCTCTTTCAAGAATAGTTACATGACCTCTCTGGTCACTCAGTAACAGACTTAAAGGTGGCAATTTTGCAGCAGAAAAGCTTCAAAAACAGACTCCAATGAGAAACTGCTGAACTTGAATGTAATGGGCTAGTTTTGTCTCTTAATTAGCCTCAGAGTTGGTAGGGCAACTCCCACCTTTTCATGTTCTCTGTATGTGTATACATATCTCCTTACTATATGTTCCATTCTATGCAGCCAATGAAGTGGGCTGTAGCCCACGAAAGCTTATGCTCAAATAAATTTGGTAGTCTCTAAGGTGCCAAAAGTACTCCTGTTCTTTTTACATGGAAACAGGACATTATGTAATTTCCATATATTACTGGAAATGACTTATTTCAGAGCAATTGGCTTTAGTAGCATCATCTCTCACTTACTTGAAAGCTTAAAACAAATAGTTCCTAAAAAGTAGGTCTTAGGCAATCCTAAATTCACATACCTGTTGATAGTATTGTCTATCACAGTGTTTCTATTTCAAAGGCATGATTCTTGGACAGAATTTTCTATAAAGTTGTGAATGACTACAAGAAAGACAGCAACAGTCCTTACAAGATGTAGTTTGAGGTATGGAAACATATGGACTATGTGGATTCTTTCTCTGGCTGTAAGAGGGTCCCTGTTCTTGACAAACTTCTTGATTTAATACTAAGATGTGCTGAAGATGATGCAGTCAAGAATCAGGAAGGTTGCTTTTTGGCATCTGGATCACCTAAAAAGGTTTTAAGTACAGAATTTTAGATCCAGCCTCCTAGGACAGCCCTTATAATACAGGGCTAAAAGGTTATGAGAGTCAGATACAAGACAATTGTCTATCTGAATGAAAGAGACTTCACTGCCAGTGCCATCCCTGAGGGAGCACTGAAGTATGAACACCAGCAAGAGACTGGTTACATAGTGGAAGGACTTCACTGTAGAACTCCAGGAACAAGAGCAGTAGTACACCCAAGCAAGACCCCTTCATAATAATTCACTCAGCATATTCTGACATGGCAAATTAACACTTGTAGGTCACATACTATGTTTCACAGCCTACTTATATTAGGCTCAGGCTGCACAACGCCTGTCATTGTCAGCCATCTTGCAGTACTGGCTATAACAAGTGGTACTATTGCAGTTGAATACATTTTAAACAGTTATTAATCTCCTTATGATGGCACTCCCTACCCACTTATCCAAAAGCTTGACATTTCTGTAGTCCCCAAGTGGCTTTTCTTCACTACACAAGAGGATGTCATACACAATCCTGAACATTCGCATCTGATCAAAGCAACCATTTCCCAATTGGGTCACATTAAAGAATAGGTAGAACCTGCTGTTTCCTAACCATCAGCTGATAGATACTGAACTTTAACATGATTTTTAATAGAAGTAAATAATGCTTTCTGCACAAGAATTAGAGAAAAACAATGAAATCCAAACAGCTCTAGAACTCGTATGAAGAGCGAAGTATACAGGTAATTTCCCTCAATTGAATTGTGCTTGTATCCTTTTCTCACCTCTCAAAAACTTTTCAACAGGGAATTATTCATTCATTCACATCACTTCCATCTATCCCATCCCCCTAATCCTAAATCAGTTTTTTTTTTTTTTAGTACATTGGATTTATCCTTCAGTTTGTATACATAATAGGCATAGCTGGCCTCTTATTGAAACTTCAGGTCCTCTTAACCCATCAATGAACCCATCATGGTTTTGCCTGAGAAGGGCATGAGATAGTGTTAAAGCATTAGAGAGGGCTGCATTTCTATCACGTATGTGTCAGAATGAGATTAGTCATTCTAGCACGCAAATGCATAGTTAGAATATACAGATCCCGAGCCTTTGAAGGGTTGCATGTATTTTGAGTCCCAAGTTTGTTCAAGTGGTAGGTTAATCTTGCAAGTTCCAAACAGGATACCAAACTTTATAAAAATATGTAAAATGGGTTATGGTACATGGAATACAAAATAACAGCAAACATAAGTGGTAAAGTCAGTTTTTTTTATTTTCTGTTATCTAGTCTGCTGCAAGGCTCTAGGCTTATCTGTAGAAAATTTTAACTAATCTAAACTTTTTAAAGATTACATTGCTATGCACACCTGAAACCTGATGCAGCTTTCGTATCACAACAACCTGTTAGCTATGTAAATGTATTTGGACAGCTAACACAGTTACCACGCTGCTGTTAAGACTGTTGCATGTTACAATGCTACACTTTCTGTGTATTTTTAGGAACTAAATTTAGTTTACTCTAGATGACATTCCAAACTCTGAAAATTACATAATTAAGTTTAGTAAGCTAAAAAAATCACTAGCAACAGGGAGCAAATGTTAAGCATTTTTTTTTCCTATCTGCAATCTCTGATTGTCACAGGATTGCTCTTTAGT
This sequence comes from Mauremys reevesii, assembly GCF_016161935.1. NCBI lineage: Eukaryota > Metazoa > Chordata > Testudines > Geoemydidae > Mauremys > Mauremys reevesii. The sequence goes on from NC_052638.1 coordinate 33,916,663, forward strand.
ACAACACGATTCAGAGGCAGCATATTTGTCTTGAAACGTTATCCAAAATTTCTGGAATATGCAATTTTTTCAAGCTGCCCAATGTCAGACCTCCTGTATACCACTAATCTATGACAAACTACGCTGAAGTAAGTGTTTTGTAGTGGTTTATTTTAGCATTCCAGGTCAGTCCTCAATGGATTTTATAAATTTCTCATACGCGTCCTCACTCATCAGTTCATTAAGTTCTGAAGGATTATCCACAGTCATCTTGATAAGCCAACCTGTAAATAAGAAATTAAATTTTTTTTTTTTTACAAATTAATTAGACCTATTAAAATAAAGGCATCTAAATCCAAACATTGAGGAAATAATGTTTTAAGTTCACCCCCACGTACCTACAGCTCTTTAAAACTGGAATGGACTCAAGGGCTTGGTCATCTAGTATATGCAAAAAAATTTTCAGATGCTTTTAAAATCTGTTAACCTTAAAAGGAGGAAATATAACCACTCTACAAGGAGATTTAAACTCAACCACAGTTTATTTAGTGCTGAAGATTTCAGGAAGTTGTAAGCAACAGGTCAATTTCCTAGTGAAGACAGGACTAAAATGTTTACCAATTTCATACTATAGGGTTTATTGGAATTAGAGAATGCTCAGAGACATGAGGCATGTCTACACCACAAACTTAGGTAGACCTACGTTAGGTGGACTTACAACTACTGAAGTAATTACTGCGGTTGTTTACGTCCACATTACCCTCCTTCTGTCGCTGGTGTGTGTCCTCACCAGAAGCATTTCTGCCGACTTAAGAGGGGCAGTGTGGGGGGGCTCAGCTCTGAGCAGAGCTCTCTGCTGGGAGCTCAGGGCTGTCAACTCCCTGCCGGAAGCCAGGCTGCCCCCTGGACTCTCAGCTCAGTGTGGAGCTCTCTGCCAGGAGCCCAGCTGTCCCCCCAGACTCTAACTGGGGACCTCCACCTGCCCTGGGGTGACAACCTGAGCCGGGTACAGGATTCACAGTAGGGAGCTTTCCAGCCTTTCTGGTCAATTTCACGACTAGCAGGCAGCTGTGAAATTGACAGGAATGACAGCCAACAACTGATGTAAGTAACACAGTGTCCAGACACTGCGTTGCCCTAACTACCTGACATAAACCCTAAGCCTCTGATGGAAGTGGAGTTATGATGTCAGTGTAGTAAGGCACTTACCTCAGTGGGAGCAAGGCAGCAGAGTAGACACTGACATAATTAAGTCTATATAAGCTGCCTTATGTCGACTTAACTCTGTAGTGTAGACTAGGCCAGGTTCCCTCCATGTCACATTTTTAGATTCCAAATAATTAAATTGGTGATATGGACAATAGAAGATCTGCTTGTGATAGAAACACCATCTGGATCTTAATCATAGAAGTGCTGTTTACCCCTTGAAAGTGAAACAATAGCTTCTTACCATCTTCATAACAAGATTTATTGACGAGTCCTGGATTATCTGCAAGGGTGGCGTTAATTTCGGTTACTTCTCCCGTGAGAGGAGAATAGAGTTCACTAGCAGCCTTCACACTTTCCAGAGCACCAAACTCATCTGAAATACAGGATTGTGTTTAAAAAAAAAAAAAAAAGAGGAAAGGAAAGGCATTGATGATTTATTTTTGTAGATAAAGGTTTTAAAGATGACCCAGCCCTGATAAGTCTCTGGAAACTAAACAAGAAAGAAAGGATAAGACTTTCACACAGGCTGAAGATAAGGCCCTGGTTTCATTACAATGACTACAGGCTTCAAGTTTGAAATTTCTTTTTGAACTATGTACTCTGGATGAAGGGGCAGTCCAGGGATAACATTACCTGCTACTGCACAAAGGATGGGAATTTGTCGCTTAGCTCAACCTGGGGGTTGGTGCCTTACTTACAATTAGACTTGGAAGAATTCAATTTTTATCAATAAATGTCAGTAAACATTGATTTCATTGCACACAAACAAAAAAATATTTTCATCGATAACTAAAATGTACAGATAGACCTTGAGGACTTACTAGAATTCTTATTAGAAGGATATCTACTGGCATTAAATAGCTACCTCTGACCCGCCCCCATAATTTTCTGCAATTCTACAATTAAATTGATAAACATAAAAAAACCTTCAAGCCCAGAATTTTGTGTAATTGTGCAAAACTGAATGATCAAATAAAAAAATGTTTAAACATCAGTATTATCTGTCAAATATAAAAAACAAAAAAAAATTGAATTCTGACAAGCCTATTTACAATGCTTTACAACAAAACTTCTGACCAGCAAAGAGGGGCTAGGCACCAGTAACCACATCCAGCCCTTTGCTGCAGAGTATAAATACAAATTCTGAGTAGCTGCTAACTAGCCGTTACCTCAAGTAATCTGCCTGTGAAATAGTCAAAGCATTAGTCTCATGAACTCTGATTTCCTAACACACTGAGGCCTTATCTACACTACAAAGTTTGGTTGGCAAAAGCTGCCTTTTGCCAACAAAACTTGAGAGATGTACACACTACAAAGCTACTTTTGGCGGCAAAACTCTGCTGTTTTGCCGACAAAATAAAACCACCTCAATGAGAGGCATAAAGCTTTTTGCGGAAAAGTTAAAGCGATAAAGCGTCAGTGTAGACACTGCTGTGTGTGTGGTCGACGGAACTGGCTTCTGCCAGTATCCCACAATGCCTGCCCTGTGACCACTCTGCTCACTGCTTTGATCTCTGATGCCCTGCAGGCATGTGCCCCTCTCTTTTCAAAGCTCTGGATATCTGACAGCTGAGCTTGCTGCTCTGGGAACAGAGAGCAGATCATTAGGGGATTGCTCCTGCTCTGTCCTGCAGTAGGAACACAGGGGCCTGCTGCGGGGAGGGGGACTGCTGTGCTGCTTTGACATTCCTCAGCACAGAGAGCTTACAGAGCTGCTCAGCATTCCACTCCCAGCAGCTGAGAAGGCTGCAGGGAGGGAATCTCAGAACCAAGGCAGGCAGGCTGGCAGAGTGGGCTGCTTGGGGAGAGACTGCTGTGCCGAGCAGAGCCGGGGGTTGACGGGGGGTCCCTCCTCCCCCACCTCAGGATAGGTCGGTCAGCCTATGGTCTTTCCCTCCCCCGCACAATTCAGTTGAAAAATGGCTGAAAATCTACTAGGATGCCCATAGAACCATGCGATTGAGAAACGTGCATCATGTGACACTACACCTTCCCCATCAGGCATTGCAAACCCTCCCGAAAGTACCCTGCGGCCACTTGCACATTAAATAACTACCACAGTGAACTGCTTTCTGTATCGATGCAAGAGCTGCTAGTGTGGATGCACTCTGCTGACACAAGGAGCATAGCATTGACATGCAACAGCGGTTTTAATTAAAGTGACATAACCTTTGCCGACAAAACTTGGTAGTGTAGACAAGGCCTAAGAGTGCACTTTTTCAGAAACACCATCAGGAGCTAGTGTACATGCACTCGGAGAAGAACAAATCCCTTAGTATTCAGAATCAAGAAGTGGGTACCAGTGAATTGCTCACCCCCTTTTCCATATTTTTTTATACAGTTATTAAAATGGCAGGTGGCAAAATGTTACTGAAAGCAGCCGTACACTGTAATGAAATGAGAAACAGGCTGGAGGAACCTGGAATTGTCAGAACAGCAGGTTGGTATGAGCACAGAATGTAATGGGTCCGGGAGTTTGGAATTAAGATGTGCACAGTGCAGAATCAGCATTCGAGATGGTGGACCAGATAGGAACTAGGAGGAATGAATTTTCTCACTATAAAGTACAACAAAAATTTTGAGTTTGTTAATTAGAAGCCCAAAAGCAAAGGGCCTTTCTCCAACATTTGACATTCAGGCCCTTCTGTACATAGTGTGGCTAAAATAGTCCGCTGCAGACATTTTACACTACAAGGATTTCAGAATAGAGGTCCTGCTGCTTTACCTCTTTTGTAATCTTTTTTTGCAATTTTCTGCGTCTGTAGTCCATGGTGGATTATTTATGTTTCTAGGCAAGAATGATTTTTAGAACATGTACCAGAACACCAGCACTCCCTATGAAAACAAAGGAAAAGCCTCCTCCTGCTTGCTAACACTCACTCTTTTGTAGTGATTTACAAGTTATTACACTCTTTATAATTTAATAATGCATAATTAAATTACTGAGAAGCAGCATGGGCCAAGCATGGAACTGGAATCTGGAAACTATCAAAATCTAATTCCAGCTCTGGTAACTTGCCAGAGGGTCAAGGTTTGTACAAAGCTTCCAATTTGTAAAGCACCACATCAGCTGCTGTGTTGATTAATGCTACAACCAAAAAGTACCTTGCAAAACTGTAACAAATAAGTCACCTAGAAGCACTGGCAGGTTGTCAAATCACAATATGGAAAATTGTACAATTTTAAAAGTTTATTGTAGCAATTCTATTTAAATTTGTATAATTAAATATTTAAGCAAACATTTAAATTAAACAACTGGTTTTAAGTGTCTTTACAATTTTAAAGGCAGGTTCTCCTATTAAGCAAGATCTGAGAACCCTATTTGCTCTGTTCTAACATTCAAAGTTTAGAAATAAGGCTTTTAGCCCTCTTAAAAATGTGAACAATCCATATTTTATATGCAACCATATAAATGAAATTAAATATGACAGGATCTGAGGGTAACATCAAACAAACAATGTTTAACTATATGAAAAACAAGAATTGAGGAAGTGGCATAATTACGTTAGTTTAGATTAAAACTTAAGAATTGTTATAGCAATAGTTTAACAGCTTAAAATAAAAATACTTACCCTGTTTGTTCAACTTTGTCCCAATTTCTGGAAGACTACAATAAACGATGTCTCCTAATGCTTCCTAAAAACAAACCAAATGCATCAGGAATATACACTAGTAAAAGCTAAATGAGCATGTGGAGGAGGGATTTAAGGTTGTAACTATACAACTGATTAGACTAAAATTATATTCCTCTGCTTAATGTTGGTGCCCACCCCACTCAAAAGCTGCACACTTAACAGGAATCATGTTTTTTGATACACAATTTGCAAACTAGTTAGCTTCTCACGCTCTCTAAATTGCAAAATGTGTTCATATATTAGGGTTTTAATAAGCTTACAGCTGTGTTATGAGTCCATGAGAAAGAATTACGTAATCATTCCTCCAGGCACGATGTGACAGAACTCTTGTTGATCTTTTATAGAACCAATATGGGTCCTAACAGCAAAACTCCCAATGATGTCAGGGAACTAAGATTTGACCCCCAAAGCATGAAGCATTTACTGTTTGTGTCATTTGAAAGACCATGCAATATTTGAGTCCTAATCTACCCGATGCAGACAATTTACTCATTGCCTAGTAGACAGTACTCATCAGTTGTCTGGTTTTGGGCCATTTGAGTGACTGGGATTTATGCCATTGAGTTCAACAGGAGCAGGGTCAAGCCCTTTAAGACCCCACATAAACCTAGGGATCTTTATCTCTACCCCACACAAACCTAGGGATCTTTTATGATAATAGATGTTATTTACACATTCAGAAAGCTGAAATTACAGAAAGGCTATTTATCCTAAAGAACATGAATCCCACTACAGTCAAAGCTTCTGACATTGTCCCATATATTATACCTCAATGTCTCACATTTGGTTGTTACCAGGTTTAGGCATGTTTCTTTGGATTTTTTGTTTTTAATGCACATCTTTAACTAGCATCCTATTAACCAGTCATAACAGGGACTAAAGCTAGAAAAATACCCCAACCAAGGATCTGAAAGCTAATAGTCCAATATCTTTGGTAAGCATCACAGATGAGGATGCTAATGAGTATCTCACACATTACAGACTCTGCACCAAATCCTATTCCTGTTCACAACTCCACTTAAATCAAAAGGGTAAAATTAAGAGCAAAATTTGGCCTAAACATGTACAATGCAATAATTTCCTCATGCTGTCTAATGTTCCTATAAGAAAGTAAAAAACAAGATTAAAACAGTAAGAGTAATACATCTGATTTGTTATTGTTCTGATTTAACAACTAAAATGCTCATCAAGTCTAAGTCAATCCAATGGAGAACTAACATGATCAAAAAATTATCCACAAATGCTGAAGCGGTATAATGTATTTTAGGAAATAGTTTGAGATCTAAGCCCATAATATGCTTCAAGTGTACAATATATGCAATAAAAATAATAAAAGGACAGGGTAACAATCCAAAGTTCAAGGACAAGAGCAGGAATGTACAAGTAAATATTGAAGGACAACCAAAAAAATCAATACCTGTGCAAAATTGCTGATTCCTACAGTCCCAATACCATTTTCAACTGATATCCACTCATGCTTGTCTGTGAATTTGCGGGCTAAAATGAAACAGATTTGATATCTCAGAAAATATTGACATTTTACTTTTATAAATACTCTAATATACTGGCTGTTCTAAACACTGTTTTCTCTTGAGTTTGGCTTTGAACATTATTGTTCAGCTATGGTAAGAACTGCATGTTTGGGGCACTTTTTGTAAGTGCTGCTATTATGCTTTATATTAACACAGACCACATGTGAAGTGTTGAAATGTGCATCAGAATCGCATCATTTTGCTTTAGATGCCAAAATATATAACTAGCAAGTGTGAATTGCAGAAGCATTTAGATCCATTACAAAAAAAGACAGCCTGATTTACATCTTTAGTGACACAGTAGGGGCCTGATCACAGATGGCAAAATCTGGCCCTGGACAATCTAAATATGCCATAGGAAATGATATTTAAAGCTACCAGCTCAAAGTGTGGAGCATGAAGCACCACCAGATGGGATTTAGTTGGAAAAAAGACTGTACTATTAATTAAAATAACAGTTTAAGAATTTTATTCATTGTTATGTGTGTCCAACACAACTTTACAAGGTTTCTCCCTCAAATTCAGAATTGTTTAATTACGCCAATTCTCCACGTTATTCCCACTAAAGCCAGCCCTAATGACATTTCTGTAACACTGCAACTTTAACAGTGCCTCATGCAATGCACTATATTTGAACTTTCTTAGATAACATGGAGATGTCATACTATCCCTTTGCAGAAAAAATATTTCAGCTTGCAGAAACTCAACCATAATGGTTTTTAAGTACATTTATTTTTCACTTATTCATTATTGCAACAATTCACACTTTGTTTTAAAAAAATGGAAATAAGATCACTGAATCCCCCAAACTGTCCATATTTTACTGAATTCATTTCATTCTGCAAATCCAGATAAGAGGCATGATTCTGCACCCTATGCTCATTACAGTTAATCAGACTACTCATGCAAGTAAGGATTACCCCACAGGAATATGGGTTGCAGGATCAGCTTCTGGGACATTTATATAATTGTTGTGCAATTACTGCAGGGTCACCAGAGAACTGTCTTCTTAATAGACAATTATATAGAAGACCCAGTTAAAGTTTGATCACTTCACAGCAATTCTCACTCATACTTCTGTATGTATTCTACAAATACTACTCTGATTCTCTCCTGAGTGCGCCTCTTTCCATGCTGATGCCCTACCTCTTCATACTTAATTCTCCCTCTTGGAATCCCATTTGAAAACCTCTCTTCTCCATGACCTTTAATCCCCAACCTCTTCTTAACAGCTCCCCATCCTATTCCTTAAACTTCCAGTTGGCTCCTTTTCCCCTCTACTCATCCATTCCCCCCCATCTGCCACATTTGGGAATGAGGGGAACGTACAGCATCAGTGGGGGAATTTTGTACTTTTTCTTCACCCTGACTCACTACATGTGTCCAATCAGACATGGGCTGTTCTGACAACTGGAAAAGACTATTTATGAAACCAAACTTTCTGTATGACCTGTGCCATAGCAATTCAGTCTGACCAGGCAATTCATGTTCCTATCTGGCTTTCCTTTTTGACTCCAAGATCCTCCCTGTATTTTTGGCTTCTCCTGTAGGGTGAAATTTCAGCCACTGGTCCCCTACTGAATCCCCACTATACTACCTCAAAGTTTCCCCTACCTTGTAACCCCCTGCCTGAAGAAACTCAGCAGTTTTTGTTATCAACCTGCTGGGCTCCTGGACTGCGGCTCAACTATATTGCTGTAAACCCCTAATTTTAAAGTTGCAATTCCAGGACCCATGAAGACAAATGATCAAAGCAGATCTCAAGCCCTAGCTGAACACAAACGTTATGTATTTCACATACACGAGACAGCCACTAACTCATCATGAAGACACACAAGCATATATAAAATTTGATTATAAAGCAAAATTTTAAAAAACTTGTGTTTTGAACTGTTGGAACAGTCTGTAAATTGCTCTTTATAGCACATCAAAAAGAAAAGCAAAAAACTCTTGTAGTCCACTATGGCAACAAACATTCTAAATTCATATAAACAGTAGAGAGATTTAATAAATAACCTTGCTTGGAATGGTCTCAAGAACATTTAAACGTTGAACACAACAAAAACCTGAGATTAACTAAGCGATCTGCTTTACTACAATTCATTATTACTACTGAAAACTCTAGGCACGTCTACATGGGGACTCAGGAAAATGACACTGAATTAGCTGAAGGCGTGAATTTAAAGTTAGTTAAACCCAGGTGGATGAGCTCATTGGGAAGTAACGAGGCCTTTGTTCTGTTCAGCTTAATTCACTTCCAAAGTGAATTTGCTTTGGCTTTAACTGATTCATTTTAAATTTATCTCTTCAGTTAATTCAGCTTAACTTTCCTAAGCATCCCTGTGTAGACATGCCCTAAAAGTGAGAAAAACCTGAGCCAACCATCACAAACAGGCAATGGCATATAGATACTCATTTTTTTTTCTGTAAAGAAGTGTGTGGTTTAATTATTACATACAGGATATATCTACAGAAGAAATGCCCCATATATTAGAAAGATTGACATGATGAGAGATGATTCAAGAATCACTCTTGTAATTAAGCAAGGAGTGACTAATGAGAGAGCCATTTTTTCCCCACTATTTACATGGAACAAGGGAATACCTCAGGCCCTTAACCCAGCTAGCTATTAACTGCCAGGAAATTCAGTACCTGGAGGTCATTGCTATTATAAACCTGTCATCACATCCCTTCCCACCTCCTCCTTTTTCTGCATCTCTTTTGTCTAGGACATTATGTATTGACTTCTGATTTCTTTTTTTGGTACTGGTCTTCTCTTAAGAGTTAATAAATGGATCAGTAATGGAAGCTCAAGACTTCAAAACACTTTCACAGTTGCGCAGCAGTATAACATCTTTGCAAGTATCCTTAAACTAGAAGCCTGCTTCTGATTAAGAACTTCATGGGTAATACACTATTTGCCAGAAATCCTTTTTTGCATGGTAAACCAAGTCAAAAGGAGAAACATATCCCATTGTTTTGTCTTCCAGGACAAAGTACCTGTCCTACATTAGGCAGAAGTGGAGTAAGTGACACTGCTGCAAGCCCAGTTTTGCACCAGTGCAGCACATCTACACTAGGTGTTCATATGAGCGGACAGCATAGCTACATCAGTATAGTTACACTGGTCCAAGTTCCCTAAAGTAGAGAGGGTTCAGGGTCCTGGTCCTGCCTGCGGGAGGGCCACCGAAGCCACGGGACCAGTAGACCCTCCGCAGGCACGCCTGCGGGAGGCAGCCTGCCTGCCGCCCTCGCAGCGCCGGCAGCGTGTCCCCCGTGGCTTGCCGCCCCGAGCACGCACTTGGCGTGCTGGAGCCTGGAGCCACCCCTTAGTAAAACCATCTAAGGCCTCAAGCACACTAAGATCAGCAAGAAGCACCACATGGTCACTTGGGTAGCAGTGCTAACAAGTGGTCGGATTATGCCATAGTGATGAAAATGGCTGTACTATGGGTATGTCTAGACTACCCGCTGTATCGGCGAGTAGCGATTGATTTCTTGGGGATCGATATATCGCGTCTCATCTAGACGCGATATATTGATCCCTGAACGCGCTCCCGTCGACTCCGGAACGTCACCAGCACCAACGGCGGTAGTGGAGTCGACAGGGGAAGACACGGACGTCAATCCCGCGCCGTGAGGTAAATCGATCTAAGATACTTTGACTTCAGCTACGCTATTCACATAGCTGAAGTTGCGTATCTTAGATCGATCCCCCTCCAGTGTAGACCAGCCTTAAGTCTACGTAGTGCTTGTACCCCACTGCAGCATTACCTATTGATTAAAAACAGGTAAGACCTTTACTATTGCAGAGAAAGCATCTGTGACCAAAATAATGTCTCACTGTCCATTTTGCAAAACGTGTTGTGTTGTTTTTAAACCAGGCTATATACAGTGGAACATGATTTATTAACTTGACTCCACCCCATTATTTGTGTCACTAAAAGTTACGTCTTTAAAAATGCGTGATTTTAAGGCATAAATCCCCTTTTCTGCAGATTAAGGGATCAGGCAGATTTCCAGCGTTCAGAGAGTAGGAGTCAGGCGTTCTGGATTAGGCTCCCCGCGTTGCCATTTAGAACAGGACCCTTCCCCTTTCCTCTCACCCGTGGGTTTCAAATGGGGGTCCGCAGACTATGCCTGAGATTTCCAAAGGGGTCCGCACCTCCCTCTGAAAACTTTCCGGGGTTCACCCAGGAGAAAAGGCTGGAAACCACTGCGGTAAGCCTCGCTCTCCCGAGATGTTAAACGCCACTGTCGGGACACAGCTCGTTGCCAACAAAGTAACGGGGGCGTGCACCACACTCCACGCAGCAGCAGCAGCTCCCACTCCTGGGTGCACCAACGCCAGCCCTAAAGCTCGCATGCACCAGCTCCTCCCTGCACTCGGAGCCCCCCCGCGCCTGCTCCAACACCCCCGGCCCCCGAGCACGGGCCACACACGCACCGGGGCCCCCCGGGAAGCCCGCGTGCACTGGGGCCCCTCCTCCCGCCATGTGGGCCCGGCCGCAGCTCGCCCTCGCTGCTCCATCCCCGGCTGCCCGTGGCCGGACTCACCCGAGCACAGCAGCGCGCTGGTGCCCAGGCTCCGGGCCGAGGCTGCTTGCGGCCAGCCCGGCCGGGGCGAGATGAGGGGGCCGCAGCGGCCGGGGCAGCGCGGAGCCAGGCTGGCCCCGAGCCTCCGCAGCGCGCGCAACGCCGCCATAGCCGCCCCGAGCCGCGTCGCGCACCGGCCCCGCAGAGTCCCGAGACGCGCTGAGCCTGACCCCGCGGGCGGAGCCGAGGGCGGGACTAACCGACGCGATCCGCCCTCCGCCCTGGGGGTACGTGTAGGAGGGCGGGGCGGGGGGGGGGGCCGACCGGGGGAGGGGGGGGGCGGGGGGGGCTGTGGGAGGAGGACAGAACTAGGGAGTGGGTGTGGGCGTGGGGCTGTGATGGGAGAGCGGTGTGGGCGTGGGGGGGCTGTGGGAGGAGGACAGAACTGGGGAGTGGGTGTGAGGGGCTCTGAGAGGGCGTGGGGCGGTGATGGGAGAGCGGTGTGGGGGTGGGGGGGCTGTGGGAGGAGGACAGAACTGAGGAGTGGGTGTGAGGGGGCTCTGAGGGGGGCGTGGGGACTGTGATGGGAGGCGGTGTGGGCGTGGGGGGGCTGTGGGAGGAGGACAGAACTGGGGAGTGGGTGTGAGGGGGCTCTGAGAGGGGCGTGGGGCTGTGATGGGAGAGCGGTGTGGGCGTGGGGGGGCTGTGGGAGGAGGACAGAACTGAGGAGTGGGTGTGAGGGGGCTCTGAGGGGGGCGTGGGGACTGTGATGGGAGAGTGGTGTGGGCGTGGGGGGGCTGTGGGAGGAGGACAGAACTGGGGAGTGGCCAGGTGTGAGGAGGCTCTGAGAGAGGGAAGGGGGCTGTGATGGGAGAAGGAGGATGTGGGGAGAGGATAGAACTGGGGAGTGAGTGTGGGACTGGGAGGAAGGGGAAGGTATGTAGGTAGGAGAGAGCCATAAAACCTCACCCAATAATTTCTGCATCAAGCCTATAACTTCTGTTTGAGCTAGGGTGACCAGATGAGATGAAGAAAATATCAGGACACATGGGAGGGGGTCTGCCGCAGAGCCAAAAAAACCCCAAAACACCAGTGCTGCCGGCGGAGCAAAATATCCAGACACATTGTGTCCTGACCAAAGATCAGGACGCGGGACAACCACCCAAATATCGGGACGGTCCCGATTTTATCAGGATGTCTGGTCACCCTAGTTTGAGCTACAGCATATCTTTTAGAAAGATCTCCAGTGTTGATTTAAATGATGGAGAATCTACCATATCTGTAGAAAAATTGTTCCAATAGTTAATTACCCTCATTTATTTGTGCCTTATTTCTAGTCTGAATTTGTCTATCTTCAGCTTCCCTCCATTGGATCTTCTGTTATTTTCTGCTATCTGCTATCATAAATCTCTTCCCATATTTGTAGCCATGATCCAGTATGTTAAAAGACATGACTGAAGGCAGCTGAGATCCTCAGTAGAGTCCACCAGATAACATACTATCAGAGGAGATGTGCTCAGGCAGAAATTGTGCTCCATGTAGGTTCAGGGAACCATCTGCGTGGTTCTCATTGTGGAATCAGGGACTTAGAAAGCAAAATAATATCAACAAAAATTATGGGCATCACCAGTACAGTAAAGATGTGATATCCAGAGGGGCTATCCTATTGGTCTCTAGTGGGCTTTTTTCTCTGTTCTAGTGATATAATATTCCATTTTGTTCGCTGTTTGAAGAAAGTGCTTGGCTAGAATCCCCCTCAGTAGTGCGGAAGAACCGGATGACTGGTGTTTCCTTCCATGCACCTTCCAAATCTGTCCCTCAGCAACTTGCACCAGTGGAGGCACTTGTCATAACTGTCTTTTCTCTTGTTGTCTCTCCTCTCCCCCCCCCCCCCTCTTTTATTCATCTGTAATCTCTTGTTTTATACTTAGATTGCAAGCTCTCGGGGGCTACTACTCTTACTTATATTTGTGTTCAGCACCTCATGCATTTGGGCCATGATCTCTTAATGGGGCCTCTGGACACTATCACAATAGCATGCTCATAATGAGACATGATTGCCACTTATTGAGTGGAAAAACATTCATTTAAAATTCTGTATAACCACTTTAGCATGGCACTGAATATTTTCACTTTCATTGGCTGTATGTTTCTGACTGAGTGTCCATTGTACTCTGTTCAGAATCAACCTATGGAAGGAAAGCTGCTGGTAACTTCTTACTAGCTTAGTTTGTGCACAAAATCAATCGGAGAATATGACTCATATTGTTATGCAATAACAACAGCAATAAAATAATGAAGGTAGCTAGTAATGACTTTTTCAAAGCTTAAAAGATGCAAAGATGTGTATGTCACACTAACACCACTGTGATTTTATTATTATAAGAGAGAGCTAGGAAAGGGGCAAGACTGAGGAGCAATTGGATTGGCCAGCTAAGATTCCAGCCCACATAATTTATTTTTATTATTGTGAAGGCAACCTTTTCAAAGGGCCTATTCAGAAGCATGTCATTTGCTCATGTGAATCAGGTAACTGTGTCCCTGTGGGTTGTTCAGTATGGATTTGCTTGCAAATTTGGTGAGAATAATTCAGGAAGTTTTCTGGAAATTTGCCTCTAAAAGTTAGCTTTGCCATTTTTTAGAGTGGACTAATTTACTAGAAGCACAGGTGATGTAAACCAAAAGCTTGTCTACATTTAAAGTGCTGCAGCTGCGCTGCTGTAGTGCTTCAGTGAAGACTCTACCTATGCCGACGGGAAGGATTCTCCTGTTGGTGTAGGTAATCCACCTTCCCAAGAGGCAGTAGCTAGGTCGATGGGTGAATTCTCCCATCGACCTAGTGCTGTCTACACCAGAAGTGAGGTTGGTTTAACTGCCTCGCTCAGGGCAGTGGATTTTTCACACCCCTGATCAACAAAGTTACACCGACCTAATTTCCTAGTGTAAACCTGGCCTAACTGCTCTTCTCAGGAGCTGTCCTTTGTGCCTCCCTGTGCACCTGAGGTGTGTGGCTAACTCATAGCACCCACCGTACCCCATGTCACGTGCTATTCTTTACTTACCATACTTTTGCAGACTCAGATGTTACTTGTTACTCATAACATATAAGGGGGGGAGGAGGGTGTTTCTGTGATATGACGTGGGCAGAGCTCCCCCGGCGATAAAAAGTAACCATCCTGAATGAGGGGTGGTAGCGCTGTCTATACTGACACTTTTCAGTGCTAAAACTTTTGTCCCTTAGGGTGTTTTTTTTTCACATGCCTGAACGACTTAAGTTTTAGCGCTGAAAGTGGCAGTGTAGACACAGCCTTAGTCAGTGGGGATTCAGTGATACTCCGGAAGACAATGACTCAGGCTGAAGCTATTATCCATAAGTTGTAAGGTCATTAAGTCTGATGATCCTTAAGTACCCCACTTCCCCCAAAAAACAAAGATCCATGTTGTATGCAGTGTTGTAGGAGCCCTGTTGGTTCCAGGATATTAGAGAGCCAAGGTGGGAAGTACTATCTTTTATTGGACCAACAGATACTTATCCAATAAACGATATTACCTCACTCACCTTGTCTCTCGAAAGAGCTCTGTTAGTCCCCAAGCTATAATGGCTCCAGGGAAGGAGACCTTAGTACTCCCCTGCATGACCTGGTGATTGTGATGATATGGCCCATGTTGAATATGCAAAGAGAGATGCTGAATTTTAAATGCACATTCCTTCTAAGACATTTAAATCACAGATTGAATAAGTGGGACACTATCGCTTGGTGATTTTATGATCAAATAATTTAGATAAACTTTGCAGTGAACATTTAGCATTTATTAAATACATGAAAGTACATTTACAGAAATTATAAAACAATATACATAATTGGACACATTATTCTAGATTTGTTTACTACTAGTTCACAGATAATATCCCATAACATCATACAACACAAGATTTTATTATTGAACATATTCCTGTTTATGTCACAGCTCTGCAGACGACACCACTTTACACATAGGAGCCATAATATCTAAGTCCAGCCACAGCAGCTGTAGTTTAAAATGGATAGAGGGAAAGACTTTACAGAAAGCAATTGGTCATTATGGTTGTCAAGTGCTAGCAGCTTCTTTCAGTTGCTCAACACTGGTCGGCTTCTCTTCCTTTTTGCATTTAATCCCAAGGAAACTGAAAATTTTCATCAGCATTAGATCAACAATCTCTTCTTCTTCTGAAGCCTAAAAAAAATGACAAAAATAAAGCCCCATGCTGCTGCAGCTGTGTATGGATTGGTAGTTTAAATAAATGGAGTGAAGTCCTGGCTCCATTGACATAAATGGCAAACTACCATTTGCTTCAATTGGGCCAAGATTACACATAGAGAATGTAAATACTGTAGGTAGAACAGACATGGATTCAGGTGAATGAGGCAGAATATCACCATCACTTCAAAAAAAACCTCAGCTTGTTGCAACATGCTGGGTGAAAATCTGGCTCCACTCAAGTCCATGTGAGTTTTGCCATTGACTTCAGTAGGGTCAGACATTCATCAGCTAGCTATACACCCAACAGTTCCCACAGATACATGCCTAAAACTCCTAGTAAAGTGAGTGGAAGTTGCATACATGCATCTAGTGCTTACATTAACAATCTGTTCTGTTTTCCATTCCCTTGGTTTTATATACAACACAACAGATTCATCAAGGGCTTCATGTATAGTATCAAAGAGAATTTCATGCCACAATATTGGTATCTCAAAAGGAAGCTTTGCCATGGACTTCAGTGGATTTCAACCTAAACTGAAATTGCTGGATTTGGTGTAGGTGCATATAATAGAAATTACAGATAAAACTATGATTAATGCACAAAAAGTAGGCAGCTAGATGCTTACCTGACTTGTGTGCACAAGTTGTTTTAAGAGTGTATATATTTCTATTAATAAAATTTAGGCTGACTTAGAAAATCTGATTTTGTGAATTGAAAAGAGCAGTGTAACTTTACGAAAGCTAAAATGTGTTTAATTGGAATAGATTGTAAGCTCTTAAAAGCAGGCACTGTGTCCTCATCAGTGTTTGTGCAGCACAGTAAAATATCCCAATCCAGATTAAGGCCACTGTGTGCTACTGTAATGTAAATATTAAATAATAGAACAATTTAGATGAACATACCTGATAATGTTTCTGTTCCTCACTAAAAGCAACCAGAATCACTGAAATGAACAGATTGAGCACCACAAATGTCATGAAAATGATACAGGATCCAATTAAGAAGGAGCCCAAAATTGGATTATAGTCCAAGACCTGGAGAATAAATAAAATACGGCATTATGTTTTTTATTATAGAAGAAAAAGGTTGGAAGCAGGGTCAACTTAAAACCTTGAAGAGGGCATCCAAGTTGTTGATAGAGTATACAATAGGTTTCTTCTCTCTCCAGGAGTGATTTTCATGCTATGATGTACTATACATCAGAGTTGATAGAACATGTGATGCATCCATATGTATTATGGGCCATGCTTTCTTTTGTTTTTTAAATGTGTGTGAATTTAGTGATCATGAAGGTGTAAGCTTGACAGACCTGGAGACCAAAGGCTTCTGCTTATCCCTAGAACAAAACAGCACAGGCAGTGCAAGCTTCACCATGCATTCCTGACAGTCTGCCCCTGTAGTGAAAGGGCAGGTCAGCCTCCATATATATTCAGTCATTGGCCTCTTTGCTGAGGCTAATTATAGTGACATGGACACTTGTAAAACCAAGCCTGTACTGAGACCCACCAAACTAATTTAATCAGAACTATGAAATAGGAGTCAGTTAGCAACAATTTTTCATAAGTGGCAACCTGGGGGCAGGAGGGGGGATTTGAACCTAGGACCAAGAGGTAAGACACCTTTCTAGCCCATTGCCAGTCCTCTGAACCATCTAGTCTTCTGCTAGACTAGTTTTTCAAATAGTCCACAAGAAAAGCATGAGCTTTTGCCTGTATTGACTGGATCTACAAGTTTAATTCCTTTTGAAAATGTGCTTCCCTATGTGAAATAGACTTGTTTTTTTTCCTTTTAGGCTAAGGGACATCTGCAGACACTTACTACTGGGATTCATGCTTACAATGCTTCAATGAGATTTCTCACAGTAGCAAATATAACACAATAGTAACTGTTTGCAGGCTTGGGCAAATATTTATTGATTGACAAATATTTCATACAAGGACAGGCTGGCACGTACAAGATAGCTATGTCAAAGGTGAAGAGTCACAGAGATTAGCACCACACAAACAAGTTTTGAAGCTATAATATGATTACAAAGTAACCTTCAGTACCAAACAAAGAGAAGCCCATAAAAGATGACAAAGAGGAACTAATTTAATCCACAAAAGAATTGGCTAAAAAAAGTTGTAACATGGAAGAATTTTTCTTGGGAGATCAGGGAGTTAAAAATGTATTAAAAGTCCAGATATTACATTTGTCCCTTATTGTGCAAACAGAACTCCCCTTGGAGAGCAGGTGTACGTATATAGCTGCCCCAAGAGGATGGTTGGTCTGTGGTTCAGGTGGTGCATATAGACTACTGATAGTAATGTCTGTTGTCTAAATGAACCATACAATAATTTTGCATTGGCTAGCAGGAAAGGTGGCTATTTAAAACCTGAGTATGTGTCTTAATGAAGGGTTCAAGAGGGTTTAAATGAAATAGAGAATAGGGTATGAAATATATTTTACCCTAGTCTCTTTTTCATTGCTTGATGAGAAAGTGCTCCCAGATATAAAGCAGGCAGTTGAGCTTTTAAAATCAGACTCACGTCTAACACTAATCAAAAGTCTCCCTTTTTGCTGTCTGAGAGCGTTAAGCACTTCTCTCTTTAAAGCATCAAATATTCAATGTTTTATTAAAAATGAAGTAGTGTTATCTGTACTATTTGGATTTGAGTTCAGCAGGACAGAACTCGAGATTGTCAGAAGCAACGTTCTTTCTCTGAGTTTCTACTAGAAAGGGAAAACATTCAAATGTAGCTGTGTTGATTTCTCAAACTAGTTTCACAATGCCCCACTGAGTTATTTATCTGCTTTTCTGCAGTTGTGAATACATTTCAGAGCTGGCACTTTTTCTTCTCAAATGAGATCATCTGTTGTTTATAAGAAACCCCACTGCTGCTGCAATTTCTACATGAAATTAGCTACATAAGACATCCACTTAGTCATTAAAACACGAGTCCCACTCTCTTGGCTCTACTAAACCGTGTGCTACTTTCACTGAGTAACTTTGTATTCTTATTGCTATTTCCCCATCTCGCTCCAGCTCCTCACTATTGTCTTGTTTTCTCCTTGTTAAGTCATGCCTCCACTATCTTGTAATCTCTGTGGGAGAGGGATAAGCACCTACCACCACACATTTTGGTGAGGATAGAAATAATAATAATGAGTGTCAGTTATGTGGTAAACCCAGGACAAACAGCTACTGGGGAGAATTAGTCCCAGGGGGTTAAAAGGCCTCTTCCTATCCACTGAGGAGAGAGAACCACGGGGAAATAAGGTTCAGCTGGAAAAGGGGTTACCAGGGAACTAATTAGGTTCAGCTGGCGCCAACTGCTTGAGACCTTTTTAAACCCTCCCCTGCATAGAGGGGTAAGAGAAACTGCTAGTAGACTAAGTACAGTAAGACTTCAAACCCTTCTAGGCAGGTGACACTCCCTCCTCAGAAGGGAAGGAAAACAAGCACAAGGGATTGACTGAGGAAAGGAATAGCCAGACCCTGTGCTACCTATAAGGATTTGCCTTGCCCAAGCCCATGTCTCCAAAGCTAAAGAGGACTGCTGAGGAGAAGGTACTTTGCCACAGTTATAAAATTCTGATCTGACTTTTTGTACCCTTACTTCCCCAAATTCTGGGACTGCTCAGGTCTGATTTGAGTTCAGGTCTGCCTCTGTGAATTTGTATTAAAGTTAATATTTAAAGTGGTTTTTTAATACAAACTTTTAGGAGGTTAGGTTTTTCTGTTTTTACACCTGTACATTTCTAGATGTCTGCTGTCTGCAGTGGCTGCTGTCATTTTGCAAAGCAGTGCAAATGTAGCATGTTACAGACAAGACTCACATGGTGCTCTCTTTCCTGGAGCCTTTAATATTTTTTCATATTTCATTTTCTTTAGTTTAAAATCACTTTGAAACCATATGGCTGCTCTTTATAGCTCTGATCCACCTCCCATTGAACTCAGAGACTCTCAGTGACTTGAATGGGAGTTGGATTGAGCCCTCAGTATAGAAAATCATAACATGATTTTCTGGTTTAGTTTTTCATTTTATTTATCTGCAAATAAAAGCAGCTTAGCTCTGTGGGGCAGGAACTGTCTGGTTTTTTTTTTTTTGTGCTGTTTGTACAAAAGATAGTTATCAGCGTAGGTGCTACCACAATACAAATAAATCTCTGAAAGATAGATTTGGTACCTCCTCATAGTTGAAGATTCCCAGCTGAAGGCTGACCATTGTCTCTGCTGAATCAAAGAGGGTTTTGTAGGAGTGCAGCTTCCAGCCAAATATCAAATTTGTCTGCAAAGGAAAGAAGGCAGATCTTGCATCATAATCACAAGGGTTTGTTATCCATTTAGGGTCTGAGATCAAAGTTACATGGAGTAGGCAAGAACCCAGGATCTGTGAGTTACTTCTTCTATGACTGGAGCTTGGGTCATGAGCCACATGCAGAGTAATGGACCTATCAAACAAGTCACCTTACTCAATTCCTGACTTTTTCTGTCAATAACAGGAGTGTTTGCAGGGGAGAGAATGGGGGAACCAGTTTTTTGGGTTTCCTTCAGTAGCAAGGAAGCAAGTGGTAGATAGCCATAACTTCAATAAAACCTGATTTTTTAGCAATGCTGAGCACCTGCAGCTCCTATTAGCTTCAAGTGGTCTTGTGGGTGCTCAGCACTTCTCAATATCAGCTCAATGGTGCCTTCTTGAAAGATCTCAAAATATTCTACAAACTATATACATACCACTTCACCTATCACTGAAATGCAGTCACCTCTGGTGTTTAATACACAGCAGTACTATAGAGCAGCATAGGGAAGGAAGTGGAGAATGTTTAGTTATGTGTCTCCAATTAATTTGTTAATGAACAAAGATTGCAAAATCTTAGTGGGTAGGGACCGCATCTTCCTCTGTGCCTGTACAGTACAGAGTGCATTTTGGATGCTACTGTAATATAAATAGAAAATAATGTAAGAGAAGATGCAAATAGTTTGTTTTTGTTGCAGGAGGCTTATTTTACAATGGTACCCAACGTACACTGGGCCCTACTGTGCTGGGCGTTCACATGCTTAGTAAAAGGGGGTCTTAGTTTAAAGAATTTACAGTGTAAGTAGATGAGAAACTGGACCTGTTATCTCCATTCTACAGATGAGGAACTGAGGCACAGAGGGATTAACTGACTTGGCCAAGGCAAGACAGGAAGTCTGTGGCAGAGCTGGGAATTGAACCCTGGTCCGAGTTCCAGTTCAGTGTTTTATCCTTCTTTGAAATTACTGTTTAGATGTGGTTTATTGCTATTTTGGAGAAGTTCTAATTATTACCTAATCTTTTCAGTGACAGATTGAACATATCTGTTCTATATCCCACCTGCTCTCTACATGGTAATGTACATACAGTGTTTCAAATAAAACAAATAGTTATAGTGCTGTAATTCATTAACCTGATTGAATGAACTAGTATATTTACATAATAATGAACTTTATTCCTGTAGAACCAGCAATGGGCAGGAACCCAAAAAAATCTTCCCTATATCTATTTTACATGTTCCAAACCATATCATATCTGGTGCTGTCAGTCAATCACTCTCCCCTGTTTAGTTGTCCTGTAAGATCTTTGCCCCCCAAGTATATTTCTGTACTTTGCTCTTTGACACACATATACACCATGCACAGGAAATCTATATTTTTTATCATGTTTGTTGAACTTCATTTCAGTTTGCAAAAGAGCAGATAAGTGGATATTTTAACTTGCCACTCGTATGCTGGAGAGTGGATCCTCCGACTACTCACCCAAGATCTAGGTGGACAGCTTTTTCATCTTACATTTCAGAGCCACTTTGTTTTCACTATTCAGAAATTATTCATATTATCTGCAACTAGCAGATTGCAAACAGGAACCATAAAGATACTCACAGCAATGGAATAGGCCAGGAACATGATTAAAATAACAGTGATGAATCCAGAGATGTCACCCCAAGCCCTCCTCAAGGTGGAGGTGATCATGTTTAGTTTAGGGTTGAGCCTCAGGAGATGCCACAATTTCACAGTAGAGAGAAGCACCAGGAAAGCAATTAGGTAGCCAAGAGCTGCATCAGCTGTTGCTGTTTCATTGAAACTTACACACCTATGAGAAAAGATTAATAAACAATGCATGAAAAACTTTCAGAACACTTCTGTGCACTGTGATTAATGAGCAGGCTGATAGCACTGGTCAGTCAGGGTTTGTCTTCACTGCAAAGTTAATTCAGGTTCTTACTCAGGTGTTGCTCCTAACTCCCCTCTCATCCCATCTTCACACAAGAGTCTCTTGTGCATGGTGATGCTTTACATCTGAGTTGGCTGGCCTATCTGAGGTATAGACTAAAGCCTGAGTACTTCTAATACTCAGGCCAGGAAGTTCTTACTCAGCAAACCCTGGAGTAACAGGCACCTAAAGCAAATGCTTAGCGTTTACTGTTGGGTAGTGTAATGGGGTGCATAGACCCTTTCTGGAGATTGACAGGGAAGGAGTTTACTATCTTGCTCTGAAAGGGACCCTGTTTTCCTCCTATGTTTGCAGGATAGCAAGGCTGGGCCAGCTGTGGAGAAATAACTAATGCTCTGCAAATTCTATATGAAGATTGTGCTGCAGGAAGTTGGGTAATAAATCTAACAGTGAAAGGGGGAGGGGTTTCTAGCAATAAGGCTGGAGCAGGACCGGTTGGGGGGCATTCTTGGCTGAAGTAGGCATGCTACAATAGCTTGGCTTTGAGAGAAGCCAGTTATGTTTGTGTTTTGGTGCTTAAAGGGGCTGTATATTTCTTATGTTTGTTACTCTGTTTTGCAACAACATACTACAAAGGTGTCTCAAATCTGCATGGGCCTGTTGAATTCTTCTCTGTTGTGACTGGCTTGTTAATTTCTGTCCTAGGATATTGCTGTGTCTGGCTCTGCTCTGAGCTCTTAAACAGTAGCCATGTACCTACCCAGGGTAGCTGCAGTGAGATGAGGGCAAGGCAGGTGATACTCATATAGGGCCTGCACCAGCAAGACCCATCAGTTCCATAGACCCCATGTTAGGGGAGGTGGTGCTAATGCCTGCTGTCCTTTAGCATTTCCCCAGGTGAGGTAGCTTTAATTCCTGTCACTGACATAAATCCAAGTCCTAAAATCCTTACATGGATTACATAATACAGCCATACAGATTCATGTCATCCACCAGTAAAATGTAGCTACTTCTGGAGAGCATATATCTCAGGCAGCAGAGGTGCTGGGAAAACAAGGGAGGTACTAGCTAAAGCAGAGAAAGGCAGTCATGGAACATTTACTCATCCTTGTGATGCTGGTAGTAGCTGATATCACGTGCCCCCAGGATTGTCCTCTTCACAAATACTGATAGGGTGCTCCAGCTAAGCAGTATAATGGCCAGCTCTAGCAGGTTCCACTTGCTGTGGAAATACCTCCATTTCAGAGCCCTCATGAGCTTTCCCTGTAAAAACAGGAGTTTCACTTCCAACAGCCCTTGGCAAGAATCTCAGCAATATGACTGTATAAAGTGAGGAGGGTAGATCAAATATATCACTGCCATGTCACTCTAACAAACTTTGATTCCATTCATTTTTGCTAAGGCTGCTGATCCAGCCCCAGCTCTTCCTGGAGCTACAAACAGTTCAGTCCAACATTTGGGATTGAGGGTCCCCTCTGCACAAGAAGAGACCCCTGCACATCTGCTCAACCAGTTCTTGTACCCCAGCATGTACTCCAGTCAAGAGAAATCCCCCTTTCCTTTATTTATTAAAGGTACAGGATCTGATTCAGACCTCACACTGGCAGGGGGGCTGGAACAATTTGTATAGTGGGGGTGCTAAGAGCCATACAACCAAACTGTAAACCCTGAATATAATGGAAACTGCTTCCAGGTGGTACTACTGCACCCCCAGCACACCTAATTCCAGCACCTGTGTCAGAAGCAACACCAATGAAGTGGCTTGAATTACACTGATGTAAAACCCTTGTCTTTGAGATCTGAATCGGATCCAGTGACACATGGCAACTGAAGCTTCTGCTGGGTCTTACCTGTGCTACCATATAGTAGATGATAAATAGGAAATAAATCACTTCTGCTGCAACAACAAAGATGTGCAGACCATCTGTGTAGGGGTAGAGCCGGATGCTCTGCAGTTCTGCATGTGTGAAGAAGGCCCCTGAAAAAATAAAGCTGTGTTCAGCTCTCGTCTCTTGAAAATTCCTCCCAAAGTCTGTTGCTTGTTGTGTACTGCAATGCAAGAGCTGGAAGTGCTAGAATTGAAAGTGGGCTCTTACCTAATGCATTTGTTTCAAACATCAGGCTTATAATACAGAACAGGTTCACATTGGCATTGTAGACTGTAAATTCAACAAACACTGCTCTTGTGAAGGTGTCCAGCCAGACGTTGTTGAAGAGATATTGGAGAATTCTGCCAAAGAGTGCACAAAAGAGAGAGTGACTAATCACTTTTGACTCATATTAGAGGTGTGTGGTGTTACACGAGGGGTAGGATTGTTTGGAAACTACATACAGAAAGTGGGGACAAGAGGCAGGGACTTTCAAAGGACACCTGATGTGTGGGTCCAAACTGAGGAATTTCTCTGTCCCTCCATGGTCTACACTGCACAATTAGTCTAGTGCTTTTAGTCTCCTATGAAGCTTCAGGTGTTGGCTAGTACTGAAGCCAAGATACTGGCTTGATCAGTTAGCTTTTGCCATGCCAGGCTGGGTAAGTTCCTATGCAGCTATCGCCAACATCTAATTTATCTGTAGGCAAATAGGTACACTTGGGTTTCCAATACTGGGGGGAGGGATAGTTCAGTGGTTTGAGCATTCGTTTCCTAAACCCAGGGTTGTGAGTTTAGTCTTTAAGGGGGCCATTTAGGGATCTCAGGCAAAAATCTGCCTGGGGATTGGTCCTGCTTTGAGGAGGGAGTTGGACTAGAAGACCTCCTGAGGTCCCTTCCAACCTTGATATTCTATGGTGGACACTATTTCCTGTTGGTAATACACAGGCCCCTTGTCTCCAAGGCCTCCATTTTCTATTGCTTCATTCCTAGAAGCAATCTCTGTTTTTATTCACAAACACAGAAGATTGTTTCCTGTAATGGACAATTCACTCCACTAACTGTGGCTAGAGGGTGGATATGATTGTCTGCAATCATCTGCAGAGCATAAACACTGAGGAGGGAGATGAAAAGTTTAGGATTGACCAAGAAGATCTTGTTAAGATTAATGGGATGAACATGAGCAGGGGAAGATTTAGGCTGAAGTATTTCCTAACAATGGCATTCAGTTAAACTATGAAATGATCTGTAAAGGGAAGAGGTAGAAAACCTATTGCTTTAGGTATTGAAAAGTAGACTAAACCAAAAGCTGGGGTGTGTGGAAGAGGGAGTAATGTTGCACTGACTGGGAGGAAGTACTAGGTCTTTTCCCGTTCTAATTTTTTTGATTGTGTGGTAATTGTTAGTGTAAATCTGGAATCTATGTACATGCGCATAGTTCTAATCTTAGAAAATCAGGTTATAATCCTGGATTGGATTTTGGTTAATATGTGATGTAACACAAGGTGACAATAGCATAAAACATGAATCAAATCAAAACCACAACAGTAGCAAAACCCAAACACAATAAAAATGCTACCTGGTTGCATTCTTTGGATCAGTTCCTAAGTGAACCACATATCCTCCTCCCCTATAGATGGCAAGTTTGCCCCACACTGGATGCCCTCTAAGTTTGGACTGGCTCTGATATTGCCATGCAGAACTCAAGTCAGAGGAGTTATCGAAGGCTGAGATATTCCAGTGTTCCCCATAGTCTGACGTGTCTTCTGCTTGGGGAGAATACGAAGCATGGCATTCTTGGATCGAGCCTTGCAGTTTGGGAGCTATCGGGCAGGTGTTCCCCTTCACTCTCACTTGACGAATTCGGGCACTGCCTACCAACTTGGAGTTGCCATCTGTAATGAAGCCTAAAAGAGGTATGTAAAAGAGTCAATGTTGATATTATGTCAGGCTCAATAATCAATATAGTCTCAACTCCCATTTATTCCTCACTGAAATATGTTTTTGTCTTGTTTATTATTAGATTCATTTCTTAAATTCACATTGGCTTTGTTTTATTTAATACTCAAGAAAACAAAGGATTAATCGTCCTGGGTTGAGTCAGGCATAATGTAATAATAAGAGCTAATTCTTACATAGACCTTTTCATCCATAGATGTCAAAATATTTCACATGCAGTCAGTATCATTATCCCCATTATACAACTGAGGGTCAGAGAGGGGAAGCAACTTGTCTAAAATCACCCCACAGGTAAGCACCAGGAATAGAACCTAGAGCTCATGAGTCTTGGTCTATTGTATCAGAGTTATCCTACACCCAACTCTGCCAATGCACTTCAATAGCACAGAGACACTTCTGAGCACCAAAAATGGGCTAAATTTATGCTTTGGGATTTGCCCTGATGGGGTTCTCATCTGCTCCCTAATACTTGTATTCATTGGTGGCCTAAGCCATAAGCACAGATCTGGGGGAAAAGTTGGTAGTATCACTAACTCCTGCTGCCATCTAGATGTTTGGCCTTGTTTTAAATGACAGAAGATCATGGAACAACCACCCGGCATATTTTAGTACAACACTAGACACAGATTATGTAGAGTTACACCAGAGATGAATTTGGCCTATTGTGTTTTTAATGCACTGAGTTGTATCCATTCAGCTATGCAGATATTGATCAGCTAATAGGGTAATATACCGGATGACACTAATGTGTGTAAATCATCAGTTCACCAGACTTCCACCCTAATGTCCCTCCCCAGAAGCCCAAGGCACATGGACAAGTTGGGGGCATGCACAAAAGTCCGAGTTTTGAATGCCAAGTCAAACAATGTGGTATCCAGTCAGAACTCTGCACCTTGATATGAGCCATATAACTTGTTGACTAAGGTAGTTCTTGCCCATGTGAAGAAGTCCTGATAAGAGTAGATATCCCGAAACCCATCCGTAAAGCTGCTTTCAATGTGCTTGTTCAGGTAGTAGGAATTGGGATCTCTTTGTCCATAGGCAACCAACAGTAGCATCCATAAAAATCCCAAGTAGGCTGGAAAGAACAGCAAACATTCTTTTAGGTTAGAATTGATATTGTTTGTCTACAGAGCAACATGACAATTATTGCTATTATCACTTAGTATTAGGCTAAGAAGATGTCTGGCAAAATGTTTCTCTCTGGACTACATCAGATCAGTGCTGAATTTACATGTGATGGGGGAAAGACACAACAGTCTAAGCCAACCCATCAGTCAGAATCTGAGTAGGGTTCAAGAAAAGAACAGGCAAATGGGTAGGACACCGGCAGTAACTCAGGCTATAAAAAGGGCCTGAGGCTCAAAGATGCTCTCAGTGAAGTCAAGGCAATTTTTTTTCTTTGCCTTCAGAGGGAGCAAGAATGAAGCCTAGGATATTAACTATGGGTATTTCTTGCTCACAGGAAGGAGCAAACCCACCTTCTCCCAGCTACTAATCTTCATCTTCTCCCTCTGCCTTTTCCACAAACTCTCACACTCCTCTGGCCTGTTCTCTTAAAATACAAGCAAGCCGTGTTTGCCCCTTCCTCAGAAAACCCACCATTAGCCCCACTGGCATCTCCAGCTATTACCCCATTATTGTTTTCACCCTCTGAATTCACTATTTACAATCCATATATCCAATAGGTATGCCTGTGTAAAGCTCTCCCTTCCCCACCCAAGGAGTCCAGCAGGATAATATTAGCACTGATTTGCAAACACACGAAAGAGCTTTGTCACTAAAACAAGAAGATCATTTGTGGGCAGATTGCAGACCCAGTATTTCTCTGATTAAGGCAAAGGCTTTCTGCTCCTTGATGTGATTGTTCTTCATTCTCTGAATGTCTGTGGCAGGGGGTGGCTGATAGATGTTGCTTCTGCTATCCCTTCGAGCTCCAAATAAAGGGTTTGAGTCGCCTGTGTATAAGAACAATAAAAGTCAACATGTCAGCAGCTCCTCCAAGCCCTGCTTTTTATTTCTAGGGCACCCCAGCCATTTCAGGGAAACACTTCTAGTTATACAGGGTTTCTCACCCAGGGCGGGGCAGGGGAGGGAGAGAGAGCAACCCTGGGCTGGGGCAACAGACTAGTTCAAAGGACAATGGAGGTGAAGGGCTGAGGAAAGGATCAGTGCTGGGGGAAAACTACCTGATCCACATGATACTACTTCTGCAGCTAATGTGACCAGTCTGACAGCTGCTGACTTTCCCTCCCCACTCCCACTGTGCCCCTTATGTAGATGGCTGTGGGTGCCGCTTATAAACACAGGGCTGCAGGCTCAGGCCACAACTCAAAAGTCCAGGCTTCTCTTCTCTGCTCCCCTGGCTCTCAGCCCAGCCCTGGGTGGGTCCAAAGGATGCCCCACCCCAACAGACCCAATGCCCAGCAGCACGAAGCCTTCTGGTGAGTGGGGGAGAGAGAAACGTCAGCAAAAAACACACAGAAGAGAAAAATTTCTTATTTTTACCAATGACAAATAGGAACAAAGGGAGGGGGGAGAGAGAAGAGCTAGAAAGGAAATGACTCTGTCTACCAGCCCACAGAGGTAGTGGGTAGGCAGCATGTCCCCAGGCTTTGTGCCCTGTGCAGTTAATACAGTGGGGCAGGGATTAGCAGCAGGACCAGAGGCTTCAAAGACAGCTGGGAAGGTTGGGGCCTTGGTCCCAGCCCCTTTCAGCACAGGCCAGCAGATTCTGCCATTGCAGTCCCTGTGTGCACTCCTGCAGTGCCTCTGCAAACTGCCAGGAGAGCGGTGTCCCCCCGCACCCATCTCACACAGCAGTGAATGATAAAGCCACATGGGACAGACCCTCAGTGGGTGTAAATTGTCATAGTCTCATCAGAGTTCACTGAGCCAAGACAATTTCCACCCACTGAGGATCTGCCCCCACACTCTGGCCCACAGCGTATGTACATACGGTACCTACATGCAGACACCTACACGGTATATTTATACATGTATAACTAAGCCTAGCAGCAAAGGCTGAACATCCAGAAAATGGAAAATAATGGAGACTTACCGACTAGCTAGGACAAGGAACCGAGGGTTTTAGCTCAAACAGGCTACAAATATCAAGAACCATAAATGATTTAACACCCGCCTGGGTTGTGAGAAGGGGAAAAAGAAGATTCAAATGAAGAGAAAGATAAAAATAGATCTCAACACAATGGGGAATGACCTGCGCAAGGCTTGCAGGGCTGATCACAGGCAGCAGGATTTACACTTCAGAAAGATACAGGGAAGCCTGGCAGATGTCCAGTCCAGTGCCGGAAATTGACATACCCTTTGTAAGAGGGTTGGTGCAATTGCTACCGCAAAAGGCAATTTCCCAGGTGAAAACTGCTTACTCTACCCACTGAACCCCCCCCTTCCCCACTTGGTGAATAAATTAAAGCAGGCCTAGACCTTGCTGGCCTCTTAAGATCAGGCTGAAAGAAAACAGCAAATCAAACACAAAGCTCTGGGGAATAGCACCATTTCCTTGATTCTACCAGTTTGGCAGGTCCATGACTCCTTGCTGGGATGTCTTGCTTGTGATATATTGGGGAGGGAGAGTAATGGAGTATCTAAACCCTGCTCAGTGATGGAAGGGGTTACACAGTTGCCTTGGGGAAGGCTGGCCTTGCCCCTCAGCCCTGTCAGTCATGTCAAGGGTGGAATAGCAGCAAAGAGTCCTGTGGCACCTTATAGCCTAACAGACGTATTGGAGCATGAGCTTTTGTGGGCCGATGAAGTGGGTATTCACCCACGAAAGCTCATGCTCCAATACATCTGTTAGTCTATAAGGTGCCACAGGACTCTTTGCTGCTTTTACAGATCCAGACTAACACGGCTACCCCTCTGATACCTGACGGGTGGAATAAGGTCTTAAAAATGGGAAATTCCCAGCAGTAGCAGAGCAGCTCTAGGAGAGAGTCCAGGGTGGTTCTACAGCTCACGGAGGAGACTCCTGGAAGCTTTTGGGGGGATCTGCCCTTGGGAAGGTCATTTACCAGCCTCCCTCTCCGCCCCGGCCCTGTGCTTACAAGAAGACAGCGACCCTGGTGTACTGGCTGGGTAAGATAGGTCCAGCAAGCCTCGAGGCAGGCCGAGTAGGCAGCTGGTGCCTATGCCCTTGTCCCCTTTTGAGATTAGAGAATCTGAGAGTAGCCAAAGGGACTAGGGGAGTGAGAGCCAAGAGCCCCGTCCTCACCAACACAAAGAGACTATGTAACCCAGTTTGTGTCATTGGGCCTCCTACGTAGGCAGATGGAGGTGCCCTAAGGACTCTTCAGAGCCTGCCCAGTAAAAGATGCCTGTCAGAAGCCTGAGAACTGTGGTAGTGAGTTGTAGTATTAAGGCAGTACTCTGCATACTGGACAATGGACCTCCCATTGACTACAGTACATTTAAATAAAGTGTATTAAGGCCACATAAGCCACCAGTTGCGTTATGGGAACTGTAGCACATCAGTTCCATCTTGGGTAGAACAGCAGCTGAGAAGTGAAATCAATAGTAAACTAAGGAGTTGCATATAATGGCAATGAAGAACATGGAGGGAACTTCTCTAAGATAGAAGCTGGGTTTTATTGATATTTTTTCAGGCCTGCGTTTACAAAATCTAGTGAAAAGTGCAGCATATCACACTGTACTGAATTTATCCATTTTCATCAAGTTGTGGAGTTGTTGTAAAGGTTGTTGCAAAACAATCCATGATATAAACATTGTAAAGTTAGCCCAGCACTAATGTAAATTGCATTGTGTTTGGGACTGGAAAGCTGTGTGCATTCCCTGTGCATTCTTTTTTCCATATGCAATTTTGTTTTTTATATTTTGGATGAGAGTTGGATCATTTAAATTGGTTTCTTCATATTTGCATCCCTCTGAAATCCTTCTCCATTATTTTAGTTCCTACGTTTTCAGCTAGTCTGCTAAATATTATTCCCTTCTTCTGAATTCTGTTCCTTGGATATTGAAACTGTAACACAGTTGCTGAAGTTTGCGGCATGCAGATGAGAGTGTGGGAGGCAACAGCAATCAGCCATAGCAGCAGGACCCATTCACGGTTCTTGGTCTTCTACTACTACTAAGAATGAGAACATGGTTCATTCCCACTTCTGACAGGGGACAGAGCAAGTGATGGTGGGAACAAGGGTCTGACATCAGACTCCTGAAATTAGACGAGTCGCAAATAATAGTATTATACCAATCCAGTTACAAGGGCAATCTCACAACAGTGCTAGGTCAAAGGGGTGTCTGTTGAGATATAGAAGAAAGACACATGGGGATAGACAGTTCTTTTTGATCCAAGGAGTTTCCTTTTCTGGTTTTGTGGCCTCCCTGTTACGTGCTATGTAGCGTTTCTTCCTAAGTAAACATATGATCAGGTTTTATGCTCTCCTTTTCATTGTGCCTGCAGCAGCTTTTCTGTACTCCGATAGATTTTTATGCTCTAAAGATGCAAAAGGGCCCTAAAGATGCCCTAATGGGGCACCTGAGAATTCCTCAAGCATGGAGGCATCCTTAACTAACAGATCCAATGTAGCTGCCTCCCCTCACACCCCCCACAGTCTAGAGGGCATGTTGGAGACATGCTCAGGGGAAGTTATGGAGCTAGATCCCCTGGGCACTCCAGGGATCCCTGGCCTGTGTTGTTATTAGAGCAGCAGGCCTAGGGATCAGGGACCAAAGGTTACAGGTGGAAAATAGGGTTGTCTACCCTGACCATATGCATGAATAAAGCACTTCAAAGTCTCAGATGAGACATTTCACATTCATTAATTAGTCCCCAGGTATGACACACAATTACCTGGTGAAGACAGAGACCCATCAACAGCAGTGTTTTCCTCGTCTTCATGCTCCACCTTCTTCAGAACCAAAGCAAAGAAAGCAGCAAATCCCAACACCTGGAAGACATTAGCTATTCGTTCAGAATCTCCACATTCTGCACGAGGAGAGGTCTAGACTTTGCCTTAAATGCTCGTCTCTAATCCAGGCACTACAGATTGGGGAGGAGAATCTTGCCTTTTAATTTGCTCTATAAACACAGGCTAATTCCATGAACAAGAAATCAGAAAGAGAATGGACCCCAAGATGCTGTGTGAATCTCACTAATTGTGATTGTTTTTGCCCTCTGGCCATACTTTTCCCACTGGGAACTTTCATCAGCTTGGGAGCTATCAAAATAAGACAAAATAAGGTGAAATGAAGCAAACGGGAACAAGAGTCCTGCCAAGAGAAATCAACATGCCATTATAACTCAACTGTAATGAAACCCTTAACTTACAGGAAGGATCTCTTGCTTAAGAGCTCTGTCCTGCAGTCCTTTTGAATGTAAAACTCAAGTTCACCTCAATGGGAGTGATGTGCCTGAGGGAACTGCAGGATCAGCCCTTCCCTAGCCAGTGTTTTGTATTGATAGTGACCTTACTTTTAAGGGCTGTGTGATGAAGAGACTTTCAAAGAAGGAGATGGCCATGGAAATCAGCCACTTGATGGAGTTATCTTTGCCATAATGTAGCCCGTAAAGCATGGTGAAGAATCCGGACACGCCACTGGTGGCAGCTATGAGGAACCAGCCAATGAAAACAAACCACCAGGGCAAGCCTTTGAAAGAGGAACCTTTCTTGCCATCCCCAGAGAAACTTGGAGTAGGGGAGCACCTGGAGAGTCAACCATCATGAGAGAGTCATTTTACTGGTGAGACAAGCAAACCACAACAGCAAACTCTGGACTTAACAGATATAAGAAACACCTGATGTGAAAGTCAGATTTTAAAAGCTATTAACTATTTTCCAATTATTTTGACAGATACAATGATACAAATAGTATCCTGATAGTCGAGAATACAGGCACACAAATCACAGGTATACAGATACAAACAGGTATACAGATATAAGATCAAAGCACATTTTATGGGCTTTATTTCTAAAACCCCAGAAAATAGGATTTCTAATGTAGATGCTGACAGACCCACCACTACATTGTGACTGTTGGATGCCCCTATAAAAAAGGGCTTAGAGTCCATGAAGAGCAGCATCACTATATTTTTGAATACTTCCTACTTAAAAATCAGATTTTTCTGACCCATTTCTGTCTCTGTTGTTTAACAGGTTCCTGCACATCCATTCTTTTACAGACTCTTGAGCACTTTGGAGCTCAGAGCTTGTCCTCAGCTCTTTACTATAATGTTTTACTGCATTGAAACATTTAGTTTTGGAGGCATAAATGTATAAACAAAAGAGTGATGAGTTGCCCCAGTATGCAGTATTCATTCCATTGAAATTCCCTTGCTGCTCCTCCAAGAATATTTATATAATTATCAAGGAGTCATCAGCTGGTAATGACTTTCAATCACCACCAGCTTGGGCTGGATTTGAACCTGCCTCTATGTATACCAATGATAGGGGTGATTGTTACCTCTCACTGATAGATCCTGAAGAGCAGAGGTGTCTTTCCAGGAGGCCTTTCATGTGCTGGACCTGCCTAACAGCTTGGATGTAACTCTGAGCCTTCTGGAATTTGTGAGGTCCCAGTAATTCCAACTCCATCTCTACGTGCTGGAGTTGCATGTACAAGTAGCGGTTGTAGTCATTGTGTTTCAGCCTTTCACCCATTCCTTTCTCTGGAGTTGGGCTTCTTGTTTTTTCTCCAGGGAAATGGGGGAGAGGGGAAAAAGGGAAATAAATTAGGCTGCTCGTGGAATAAAGCGTGAATAAGGGTGGCAGAATCAGGGTTTAGGATTGTAAACTCTTCGGGGCAGGGAATTACTCTGAAGGTGACATGCACATCTATGGTGACTGCTAATACTAATAATCTAGCTTTCATAACTTATACAACGAGCATAGCAGTAGCATTCTCCTCACACCTGGCAAACAACATTTTATGACAATGACCTCAGAACCTCAATAGATGAGTCCAACAAGACCAAACATCCTTGTTCAATGGCTACCATAGCAGTCTGTAACTGCATAAATCTATTGAAAAAGCCAATGGCAAACTGGGATTGCAATCAATGGGGCAATTTACAGACTAAGGTAATATTCAACATGAGCCCCGGTGGCAGAATCAATCCCTGAATTGGAACTGGAGGGGACAACAGCGCAGGGAGAGGAAGGATGAGGGAAAGGACAACATGGTTATGGAAGCACTGAGACATGAGGATCTTGATGCTACGTGGACACTGACTCGTTGTAAACACTGAAAAGCCTGCATTGGTTTTAAAAGCAGGACAGTGGAGAGCCACCATTCACTCTACAGCAAAGAAAACATGGTGTTTTCACTGAACTGTCCTAAACTCAAAATGAAGTAAGAGTGGTCCTCATATCTAGTGATTGCGGTGGGTTCACTTACAGGCATTTCAGTGAGGCTTTTCTTAGCTTACCTTGTATGTCTACAGACCCTAGTGTGATGATAATAGGATCATCTTTCTTTTTACTCTCATCATAAAACTCTTGCCCAGCTCTGTTCTGCTGGCAGATGATGTCCTCAACCAAAGCCAACAGTGTGTTGATGTCAGTAGATTTTCCAAGGTCTGTTTCTGAGGATGGTAGCGGAGTCTTCAGGGTCTTAAACAGTGAATTGGCAATTCTCCTAATATCCTGGAAGATGCAGCAACAGCATGGCAGTCACCTAGTGGCTCTGGTTACTTACTCTGATGTAGTTTGAAACCAAGATAAGCTTCACTGGTGCACCACATCTACAATGGGGTTTCTGATTCTGAAGCTACAGCGCTGTCCCAGCATGGATAAGGCCTTCAACTCTCACAGGGTTAGACAGTCTCATGGGACAGTCCTGATCTGACAGGTTTAAGTCCAACAATATAAGCTTTCAGGATGTGAAAATACACACAATTCATCTGGGCTGGGGAGTCTATCCTATTCTATATAGATTCTAATACCATGCTCATCATGTTGATAGGACTAGAGCGCCTTCCAGTTGTGCATTAAGCAACATGACTTACATGTATGTCTTGTTTTGTTAGTTGTATCATGGGGACAAATGTTATTCATTTCCTTGATGTTAGACTGTGACCACACAACACAGTGATATTAGTCCATCACTACATACCTGTAAGGCTCAATATCTGCTTAGGGAGGCACATGAAATCAGCGAGAGTCCCCTACATGGAGAATTTGACCTGGACAATGGTAATCCTAGCTAAGTACCCCTCATTCTTTAACTCCATCCCTCAGAATCAAGAGGGTCTCTAACAGAGAGACACCGCTCAGTGAATGTTTGGCTTATTACTTAAGGAATTATGAAGCACATCTGGACAAAATAGTACTTTCTTGCCACACAGAATAAACAGTGAGTTCATACTGATGCGTACACCCACCAGGAGGGAGCAGTGCAATGTATTTTGTACACCCTTGGGACAGATCAGTACTCTCAACTATTTCCCTGTAAGAGGCCGTGCGCAGAGGGACTTGCCTTTATCACAGCCTCAGGGGTGAGTGTGACGCTCTGGGTTGCCTGAGCGGGAGGGGGCAGGTTTGGAGACACTCGGCCACTTTTCCCTGGTTTCTTCTCCTGCTCCTTGGTCACCCGGGGTCGGATGTTCCTGAAGATCTGCACGATGAGCAGGTTGATGGGGAACATGAGGAGGGAGCTCTCGAAGCCGATCATCACCTCCTGCCACGTGAACTCGATCTTACCTGCCATCGTCAGGCAGAGAGGAAGGGTAAAAATAGTCCCAGAGCAAAGTGAAAATGCCAGACTTAGAGCCCCTCGCCTGTGGAAAAACCTTGTTGCTGAGTGATCCCCATTGAAACTGCTTTGTGGCTCCTTGTTTCCCCTTCCCCTCTGCTCAGCCCGAGCAGTCACTCACACTTACCTAAGTCCATTTTCTGCTCAGCTGGGTCCTTTGGCACCCCCCAGAACATGATGCTGGTCAGCATGGTGCAGAGCAGCAGGGAGAAGCAGCATGATACTCTCTGGGCTCGCGTGAAGGTGCTTCGTGGAGAGCGGTTGAAAATCGAATACCAGATATGCCCGTCCTGGAAACCCTTGGAAGTCTTCATGAAAAACAGGTTACTGGGAAGAAGGAAGGGGAAGCAAGGAAGTGCTTGAAGGCTTTAAACCACAAGTTGAGGACCTCAGTAGCTCAGACATAGGTCAGGGGGTTGTTACAGGAGTGGGTGGGTGAGATTCTGTGGCCTGCCTTGTGCAGGAGGTCAGACTAGAAGATCATAATGGTCCCTTCTGACCTTAAAGTCTGTGAGTCTAAGAGGGGGAAATAGAGCTGAGTTTGGGGCCCCGTGCTGACTGACATCTCTAAGTGCTCCCACAATACAGACGTTAAATAATAACGAGATGATACTCAACAGGGTTCTCATTGTTCGGGTTGTGTGAGATGGTTGTGTTAGCACTGGATATAGCCGGGTCCCCCAAAATGCATCCACGAGACCAATGCCTTTTGCAGAGGCCTAAAATGTAGCTCCTGTCCCTGTAATTGTAGGGTGAGGACCAAACACATCAAAAGCAATTTCTATTAATCTGTCAGGGAAAATACATAGTAAAGCAGATTTGGCGCTGGGGTTTGTATTGGGTACTTTGAATGGTCTTTCTCCCCTCTCCTCAGAGCAGTAATACCAAAGTTTAACAGTCAGATGCAGCTAAGCAATCCTCTGGCTCTGGTCCAAAGTCCATTGAAGTCAAGGCTGTGACCCTCATTGACGTTAATGGGCTTTGGGTTAGGCCCTCTTTGCATCCCTTCTTTTTTCGAATGGATTGCTGTCAATAACCAACAGGAACGCAAGGCTGAAGTTACCTGAACTGTTTCATGTCCTGCTCAGTAGCGACTGGGAACACTTTGTCTAGGACACACTCTCCAACATCAATGGCCAGCCAAGAGTTACAGAGGAAATACCATTTTTGATCCTGAGCCAGGTCATGGACCAGCACACGATTCACATACCTGTGCCATAAAAATAAAGAA
This sequence comes from Mauremys reevesii, assembly GCF_016161935.1. NCBI lineage: Eukaryota > Metazoa > Chordata > Testudines > Geoemydidae > Mauremys > Mauremys reevesii. The sequence continues at coordinate 33,952,760 of NC_052638.1, forward strand.
CTAGCTCATATGGGGAAGACGCCAAGGAATTCAGGTCACTGTAAGTGCAACTCGCTGAGAGTGTGGGTGTCAGACTCTGACCCTTAGCCTATCTGTGACTTAGCTTCTCCATCTGCAAAATGGAGATAACACATTCCAGCTTCCTAGGGTGGGGTGTGGATAAATACATGAATGTTTGACAAATGCAACAGAAGGGAAAAGTGGTATCAGAAAGGATATTCTTCTGTCTCCTCATAGCCTCTTCCCTTGCTTACCAGGATGGGCTGTCTCCTGAATTATCATGCCACAGTCGGATACGCTGCAGTTCCCCAAGAGGAAACAGGGTACAGAGCAGGAAAACATCCACTCCTCCACGCTCAAAGACTAGTGTGTCAGGGTCAGTCAGGTGGTGGGGTTCACTCTCTCCTTCGAGGCCGTAAAGGGTGAGAGTCACCTGAAAGACGTACTGGATGAGTGTATTGATAATTGACAGCCTGGCACTATTTGTTTGCATTCATGACTTGGGCCACGGGTACTTTGTATTGGGCCCTAATCCTGAACTCCTTACTGAGCCTCTGGCAAATTCCCACTGAAGCCAAGCTGCCCTGCACGGGGACTCAGTGAAAACTGAGTCAGGAGCTCAGGCGTTGACCCACAATTAACAGGATGTCACGACAGGCTTGCCAAATCCTATGAACTGAGTGTAATGGAAGCTGCCGCAGCTGCTAGTAACATAAAAGCAACTGCTGTTACATTGTTGTGCATGTAGGGAGAGCTTCACTTATTTGGCCTGTTTTGCAGCAGAGTGAATGAGGCTGCAGATGTAATCGTGCCCAGTGAATCCTCTGGACTTTCCCATTCCTCCTCGCACTGTGGGTAGCAGAGCCAGGCACAGCATACTGCTGCTGTTACCTCTGCCACCCAGATCCAGAGGTCCCCTTTCGAGACACTTCATTACTTGCTCTTTCCCTTGGAGGAGCCAAAGCTCTCTTTGGTAGCCTGCTGCCTCCCTTAGATGTTAGGCTTACATATGACAAGGTCAGTTTCCTGATGTGACAAATATTTCTGAAGCTGGAGCTCTATATGCTGAGGGTCTATTAAACATTCAGAAGATACCAACACATCTGTAATTCCATCAATACCTTGGAGGTTGTGGCTGCCCCTCGACGGTGCCCTGTAAAAACTGTCACAAGATAACGATACTGAGCAAAGGGGTCATTATCCTCCAACACTGTGATCTTCACCTGGAGAGAGAGAGACAATACCACCGGGAGAATGCTATGGATGGTAAAATAGTAACAGTGCCGGGAGCAGGGCTTTCTCTGGGCTCCTGGATGGGAAAGGTGGCATGGTGCCATCTTGTGGACACTACGTATACCTAGCAGGAAGTGTGGAGGCAAGGGGAAGTAGGTAGGGCTGGTAGAAAATTTTCTGTCAAAATTGTTTTTTTGATGCAAAATTAGGTTTATGACAATTTTTTTTTGCAAAAAATGTCTACTTTCCATGGAAAATGTTTATTTTTGTTGTTGAAAAAATGAATGTTTGAAAGCTGAGATATATTGGCCAAACCCCCACATTTTTTCAGTATTTAAATTTCTGCAGTAAGCCAAAATTTTCCATGAAATATTTAGACAAAAACTGCTCTTGTCTCCCCCTCAATTTTTTGGCTATGTCTAGAAGTAGGCTAGAGAGAGACAGAGAAATGAACAGCATTTGAGGATACCCTGAGTGATAAACTCAGTCTTGTGTTATATTCTTGATGTAAAAGTTTAATGAAAGCAAACCACTAAAACCTTAGACTCCCTCCTTCTTCATGTATACTGCCGGGAACACACTGAAGATGACAAAGACATTACACAAAATTACACAGTCTAATGCAAGCTCTTTAATCACTCTTGGATCATCCATTCCCTTTATGGAGAATTAGTGGCATCAGCTACAAAGGGGGCTGACCACTCACTCTGTCCTAAGTGGCTGCATTAATGTGACCACAGCAGAGCAGGCCAGACAGAGGGGAAATACTTCCTATCACACTATCTATTAGCACAGTGCTTACTTTGGCATCATCCTGAATGTCTTTCCTTCTAGCCCAAATAGCTACCAGCACATACACAAGAAAGATACAGCCCACAGTTGTCACTACCACGGGGTTGTCCACAAATGTGCCAAAAAGCTCCGCTGTTTTGCTGACATCAATGGTATTGGGCGTGACAAAGAAGGTGCTCCCAAAGAAGGTCAGGTGGTTGCAGAGACACTGGGTGCTGCTGGGGGTTGTTTTTGGACCTACCTGAAAGCCAAAGAATGATCATGTTCACAACATTCTCAACCTTCGGCTTCAAAGTACAGCATACTTACCTAGCAAGCTGTCAAGGTTCCTCCCCCACTCTGAACTTTAGGGTACAGATGTGGGGACCTGCATGGACACTTCTAAGCTTAATTACTAGCTTAGATCTGGTAACACTGCCACCATCCAGAAATTTCAGTGTCTGGATCACTTTCTGTCCCCCCAAAACCTTCCCCTCCCTGGGCAGTCTTGAGAGGCTTTTTCACCAAGTTCCTGATGAACACCGATCCAACCTCTTGGATCTTAACACAAGGAGAATTTAACCATCCCCCTCCCTTCCCCCACCAATTCCTGGTGAGTCCAGATCCAATCCCCTTGGATCTTAACACAAGGAAAAAATCAATCAGGTTCTTAAAAAGAAAGCTTTTAATTAAAGAAAGAAAGGTAAAAATTATCTCTGTAAAATCAGGATGGAAAATACTTTACAGGGTAATCAGATTCATATAGCCCAGAGGAACCCCCTCTAGCCTTAGGTTCAAAGTTACAGCAAACAGAGGTAAAATCCTCTCAGCAAAAAGGAACATTTACAAGTTGAGAAAACAAAAATAAGACTAACACGCCTTGCCTGGCTATTACTTACAAGTTTGAAACATGAGAGACTGATTCAGAAAGATTTGGAGAGCCTGGATTGATGTCTGGTCCCTCTTAGTCCCAAGAGCGAACAACCCCCAAACAAAGAGCACAAACAAAAGACTTCCCTCCACCAAGATTTGAAAGTATCTTGTCCCCTTATTGGTCCTCTGGTCAGGTGTCAGCCAGGTTTACTGAGCTTCTTAACCCTTTACAGGTAAAAGAGACATTAACCCTTAACTATCTGTTTATGACACAAGCTAAAGAAACTGGAAAGCTAGCTGAGCTAGGTGTGAAGAATTGTTATATGTGCGCAGATCCTACAAAATCCAGTAGAGGACAGTGACTCTAAGACGTAAGCAGAAGTGGGTATTATAGTACTAAACATAATCCATTCAAAATGCTTCAACCACTTCTCACTTAGATGCATGTCCTAGAAAAAATGTATCTAAGTTCCACTTTATATTGGACTAACCTGAGCTTCATGACCTTCTCCCATCCCAAACCGGTCTTGTTTCATGGTGTTATCAAGAATTCAAAGAAACATGTTCATTCATTTTATCAAATGTTATTGTTATCTAGGCTGGCTTTGAAATGTATTGAGGAAAGATCCATGACAATATTCTTCTGCTTGTCTCTACTTACATGGCACCCGTAGCTATTCCAGTTGCCCCGTAGTTCATCCCAGAACACACACTGGGATACAAAGGAAGTGACAGCTATGGTTAGATCTCTCTTGGTTGTAGAATCCATTTCCATGTCTTGTTCCATCATGAGATAGTAAGTCCCTTCTCCGAAAATGAGTTCTTCTGGGCTAAGAACCCATGTGTTTGACTTACCTTGAACAGAAATATTTTAGTTGAAGGCTATGTAAGAAAGAATTTGTTTTAGCAATACACAGATATATTGTATACATGCCAATAAATAAAATAAATAGAATAACAGAACAGTTATCAGAACAACTATCAATATAGGTTTTTATTCTGGTTAATTTATAAGGTTAATTATTCAAAACACCTGTTCTTTGCTTCTGTTTGTGCATAGTGTTTACTAGAGATGACCTGAACCAGGACACAGATTGGAACTTTCAGACTTTGAGGAGGTTCATTGCCATTTACACATCCAAACTTCTGAGCTTGAGCTCATCTCTACAATTTATGTTTGTTCTCATCTGTAAAAAATTTGGATGACAGCACTATATATGAGAATTAAGGCCCAGATCCACAAAGGTGTTTAGGATCCTAATTTCCTTTTGAATCAGTGAAAGTTAGGAGCTTAAGTACCTTTGTGGATCTGGGCCTAAGAGCTCATATTGAGTGTGATCAGCTTCTATTGGAAAGTGTAAGTTAAGGGTACTCATGTAGTTTGTAGATGAGCCTAAAGTGCTCGGAATCAAATGTCCCTGGTAAATGATCTTACCTCCAGTGTTTTTCTTAAGGGGCAGATGAGCTTTCATATCATAGTTAGTCTCATTTGGGTGGTAGCCATATCCCAAGTACAGTATTAGTGGAATATCCTGTTCAGTTTCCAGGTGGATCACTAGAGACGTATTTTCTGAGGTGACATTGACTTGGACAGCACTAAAATTGCCCAGATTCAACAGGCTCCTGTTTTCCTGAGGTGCTGAAAATCTTGGCAGCATTATCTATATTTGAACACACAGAGATACATTCCTAAAAATGTATGACAGTGCCTGGATCCTATTACATAGTAACACGATGCAGCTACATGCTAAGATCAAAGCACATTTTATGGGATTTATTTCTAAAAACCCTCTTTCAAAACATACTATAGGGAAAGCATTCCCAAGCAAATCCATCCTGGTGGACAGCTACCGTAAATAAGATTTCCTATTGTATGCCTGCTCAAATGCAATTTGCTTGATACTTAGAACAAGCTTCTGAAAAGTCCATATCAACTCTACATTGGTTCATCTCAAAGCTCTATGGTGACTGGATACACAGGTTAGGGAGGAATGTGGGCAGGCTTGAAGTACATTTGCAAGTGTTGCATATGTGAGTTTTTAGGAAATGAATGGCATGCTACTCATCAAAATGATTCCAGACTGTTTTCCAGATGAGTAACAATATAGATACCGGCTAAATCTAAGGAGTTGAGATTATGGTCATCCTGAAGCACAGATTGATATGTAGATGCATTGTTGAATGATTTAGGCATTAGTTTAATGATTTTACACATAGGCTAGGAGGTCTAGGAGATAGTAATATGGGCATGCAATATTGAGATGAGCGAATCAGAGAAATGTAGGGCTGGAAGGGGTCTTAAGAGGTCATTAAGTTCATTGCGCTACCCCGAGGTAGGATAATGATGGTTTTATTATTTAGACATCACAGTGTGTTTCAGGCTGACCATAGCCAGCAGCCATCTTCCTTAGCCAGTAGGATTCTCATGTTTCTTCTTGTTCATCCACATGATAAAGGAGAAGGAAAGGCTGAATCACTCGCAGAAGCAAGATGCACTTTCGGGCCCCACACATAGACCTTATGAAAGAGATGCTTATTGTGTTCATCCTGCAAACCATATGTACTCCTTCCTAGCATGTGCATGCACCATGCTCTCTCTTTGTGTGTTGCGAGTAAATACAACATTACCATTTCTCTACTGAGCTTGCTACTTGGAGAGGAGATGATGATGTTGATAACACAACTGACATTTATAGAGCACCTGCCATCCAAGGATCTAATTAGACTCCAGTTCACACTGAGAGAGAGGATTGGATTTACCTCAATGTTTTCAGTAAGGTCATTAACTGGTATGACCAATCCATCAACGCTGGTAAGACTTAGGCCTCCCACGGTTCCAGTGATCTCAAAACTGGCGTCACTTAAGGAAAAGGGATTCACTGCAAAGCTCACCATCTACAGCGAGACATGAATGACAAGCAGCATTTGAGTTGTACAAGATACTTTATTAAAGTCACAATTTTTAGATTTCCATGTAGATTAGAGATGAAGTCAGAACCAAACCCAAGAGCCAAACAACCCTGGACTTCAGGGAAGTTCGGCTCCAGATCCAAGTTTGAAGCTGGCCCCATCTCAATAATGGACCAATCCCAGACCTTACATTGTGGGAAAGTTTGGAATGTGATCTGCATATAAATACTGCAGCTCAGACCCATCTCTAATGTATCTCTAACATGCAGAAATCACTTTCCATTCATATGTAATCCTTTTCATGGGTCATTTAGATCAGGGGCTCTCAACCTTTCCAGACTATTGTACTCTTTTCAGGAGTCTGATTTGTCTTGTGTACCCCCAAGTTTCACTTCACTTAAAAACTACTTGCTTACAAATCAGACATAAAAATACAACAGTGTGACAGCACACTATTATTGAAAAATTGCTTACTTTCTCATTTTTACCATATAATTATAAAATAAGTAAATTTGAATATAAATGTTGTACTTACATTTCAGTGTATAGTATATAGAGCAGTATAAACGTCATTTTCTGTATGAAATTTTAGTTTGTACTGACTTCGCTAGTGCTTTTTATGTAGCCTGTTGTAAAACTAGCCAAATATCTTGATGAGTTGATGTACTCCCTAGAAGACCTCTGCGTTCCCCCAGGGGTATGTGTACCCTGGTTGAGAACCACTGATTTAGATATCGGGGGCCAAATTCAGTCACACCAGTGTTAATCCAGAGTTATTCCATCAAAGTCAAATTGCTGTGCCTCTCCTGAAATTACTGGAGTTGACAGCATTCATAAATCTATTGCCTGAGGTGCATATCAGAGTATGTTAGAGTCATGAGTACAGATGCAGGGGAAAAAAGGAGGGACATCCAAAGCCCGTGAAGACAATGGGAGTGTTTCCACTGATGTTAGTAAGTTTGGGGTCTTGACTTAACAGAGCTGAAATAGAGAGGGGGAATTGGAAGGAGACACTTAGACTACAACAGTGTATAGGATTTTGCCAGGCCGACTGTTTTGAATCAGCCCGGGAGACCCTGAGAAAGAGGAATATAAAAATATCATAACAAGACAAAAATGTACTAGGGAATAGAGTGTGTCCTAGATCAGACAATGGAAGACACCCAACTGGCAGGAAATCTGGGGCCCTATTGTTCCCTACAAGATCTGAGTAGCTCCAACTGACTCATATGCTGCTTGGGGAAAATAGTGTTTCAGGCTTGCTGGTTAAATAATGGTATAGATCAGCTGACTCCTCGTGACAGTGAATGCAACCAAATGGTGAATGGGGTTAGAGTTATCAATTGAGTCCATTGCTGTGGACAGCCGAGAGAGCAGTGAATCAGGCAAGGACTGTGGTGGGAGGTGCCTTTCCAGTAAGCTCCCAGTTCCCTTCAACTACCTGCACCAAATCCCATGCAATCAGAAAAGGAAAAGGCTCCTCTGGCCTGATAAATTCCAAGTGAATTTGCTGACATAACTGGAAGGCCAAGAACCAGGATACCACATGTGCCAGTGCGATCATTGTGAAAGGAGAAAAGGCTCCAAACTCATTAGAGCAAGAGAATTAATAAATTTATCGAATACGTCAAGTCAGAGTAACAGTCACTTACCCTTATATCCACAGTCTCATCACTGTCTCCTGAGACACTGAGAGAGGAGGCAGAGGGGAGAGTAAAGCTGGCTGAGCTGTAATCAGAGATGTTAATGGATGTGCCATCCATGCTGTCTGTTTGTAACCTGTCCAGAATTGCGGTCAGACACAAGCAGAGAAAATAAGAACAGATGGAGACAAAGACAGAAGTATTAATAGCACAGTGCAGGGTTGCTAAGCATAGTTGATGTTACATCCAGAAAGGCTTCCTGGCTGAGTGAGTGTAACTGGGCTGGAGAACCATTTCTAACTCCTCTGGCAAATACTTCAGGACCTGTCTCTGCTTGCTGTAATGCTCTGCATGCCACTGGTAATGAATAATTAAAGGGCATGATTTTTAAAAAATTTGCACCTGCATTTGCGCACTTAATTTGGGCTTGCAGTTATACTCGTATTGTGAATTGGGAGGTGCAAGTGCATCTAAATGTCCATTTACATGAACAAATACTTGATTTCTATGCACTACTGTTGCATCTGCACAAATTAGATGAGCAATTGCCTGTCAAGTGTGATCTGCATAGTTGAAAATCATGCTCTAAGTAAACAGATTTGGGGATGATTTTATGACCTGAGAACTCACATTTTCTTCTGCCCAAACTGTGACAATTTTTTACCTACAGCAGCATCAGCAAACATTGAAAAAGAAAGAAAAATTACCCTTTCACAACAAGTGTTTTCCAGGTATCTACAAATTTAAGAGGGTGATGCTTGAGCTATGTAATCCCAGAGAATCATTCTCTTGCTACAGATCATATATGAGAATTTTCAGCCTAGTCTTACTGAAATTAGTTGGAGTTAAAACTGTTTTTACAATGGATCACCAGTTACAACATCACAGCACCTATGGATTTGTTACCACCTGTATAACATTTGGGTGGGTGACTCCATTTAATGAGAAAATGATAGATATTTTCCTTGAGAATGATTGGAGATTGTAAGGCATGTAGAAGGACAGGCCATAACTGAAATGTGCTGACTGTTACCTGTTTATGTACATTGCGACAGAGGGAGCGACCAATACCATTGGTTCATCATCTGGCAGTTTCCCAATCAGGAGTGTGCTTTGCAGGTTTTCAACTGTGTCCAACAGCTGGTGTGAGACCAAACTCTGGAAAGGACAAGGGAGCCTCCTGATATGCACTTGTTATTTGAAAAGAGCAGGGAACACATTCTTTGCATTAATTTCCATTTGTGATCTGTCTGAATTTATAACCATGCTTCCCTAGTTCTAATTTTCAGTGTTTCTTTTTAAGGCAGAAGACTGGGTGATATCTTGGTAACCTCAGTTAAAGTTATTATAAGCAATAAAATGACTGGAAGAAATAATTAACAAGCCTTAGTGTCTGCTGAGAAATTGGAAAAGTACTATTTGTGAATGAAAGAATGAAGTATCAGGTGCTCCGATACCAAAGTGATGGAATAGTGCAAAATGATAGATAGATAGATAGATGATTTAAAGGTCAGTCTATTATGAAAGCATGAAAAGGGTATCTTGGTGTAGACCATATCCATAATTCTCATGAGCAATGCATACAGTGAATTAAATATTATAATAGTAATTATAATCTTATAATGCACTACTCTGTCCAAAGATCTCAAAGCACCACCAACTTTATGGCTGTGATTCAGAAGTTACTTATGCCAAAGTATGTGAATAGTCTCTTTTGTACATGACTTCAAAGGGAGTATTCTGTGCTTAATGCACATGCTTATATACCTTGTTGAATCAGGGCTCGATTGCTTACCCTTCATACCACCCTGGGCTGGGGGAGTATTATGATCCCTAATTTACAAATGGAAAAACTGCAGCATAGAGAGTTTAAGTGAAATTGTCTGGAGATCACACAGTAGACCAGTGTCAGACCTGGGATTAGAATGTAGATCTTTTGACTGCTAAGCCTGTGCTCTAGCCACTAGCCAACTTTGGCCCCTTAAGTTGGTCATCAGATCATTTTGTCTCCCTTCTGTCAAAATTAGTATCTTCAGCCTCTCATTAACATATTCGTGCTCTATACTGAATACCCTGCGCTGTCCCTGTTATAAGGTATTCATATCCTCACCTCTCGAATTAGATTAATATCACACCCTACTCACAGTGATGGAATTAAAATGCTTACAAAGGCATTTGTAATAATTCACATAGAAGTATGAAAAACCCATACCACATAAATCTGAATAGAAAATCAGGCGGAAGCTTTTCAGAAGGTTCAAGTAAGGTAACTGATTTCAGTTTAGTCCCTTGATGAAGTCAGTGGAGCTGAAGTCTCAGAGGCGCTGAGCACATGTAACTTCCTCAGGATATGGTTCAGTAGGGAGGGATAGAATCAGAAATGGAAGAATCCTATTACAGTAGATGATCTAATTTATCCACTAGGGGAAATATTACTCCTTACAGTATATTCTGTAATATACTACTCTGGCCAGTCTGTTTTCAAATATCTCAAGTAATGTTTTAAGAGGCTGCTATCCCTTCCCTTAGGAGACTATTCTATAATCTAATAAAATCTCCCCATTCTATTTACCTTGATGTTCAGCCTAACCCCTTTGCACCCTTGTAGCTCCCCAGTGCACTCTAAGCAACGCCACTTTCAAACATACACAAGTCAGAAGGGCTTTTTTATCTTCCACACCAGGCAGACACACGTGCACTGTATATTAGAACTGAACCACATGAAAACAACCTGTCCAACCTCTGACGATGAAGTATCCTCCGTCCCATTTTGCATGGAAGCTGTGAGCACATTGCTCACTGCGTTGAACAGGTAGCCAGCTGCGTCCTTTCGCTTCTGATAATCCTCACTGTCCTCTGTGCTTACAGTGAGTAAGAACTCACTGACATCTTTGAGAGAGTTACTGGCTTCCACCTGAACAGGCGATAAGGGGAAATAGTTATGTGTGTGTGTATTAAAAATAATAGGTGTTAAAATGAGCCACTGTTTGCGCTATATAACATGAATAGTCCAATGGGGCTATTTGCAGAGAAAGGTATTTTCACTGTTGTTATGTCTTTGTATTACCATTGTGTCTAAGCCCTGGTCATAGACGAGGACCCCACTGTGCTAGGTGCTGTACAAACACAGAACAAACAGGTGTTCCCTGCCCCTCACAGTTTACACCCTAAGTAACTGCTCAGTGAGAGAGAGAATATCACATTCCGGCCCTTCAGGCCCAATCCTAAAAGATGCTGAGCAACACCTGGAAGTGCTCAACTTCCATTGTGCCCAATGGAAGTGTAGGGTGCTCAGCACCCTTCAGGATCAGGACCTGATGCTATGAGCTGGCAGAACAATCCTGGCAACTGTAACAGTTTGACATGTTTTATATGCAGTTGCCTAACTTGGGGACATCGGCACAACCTTACCCCCATTGGTAACAAGACTCCCATTGACTTCAACAGTATAAGACTGAGCCCCTGGCTAGTTACAAGTGCTCAGATCTGAGGGTGGCGGGAGCCAGAAAGACAGATGGACTATTCCATGGTGTATTGTATGTGTGATGGGGTGTATTTGGGGCCCCCTGCTGGAGGCCCTGCAGTCCTACCACACACTGCTCCAGGAAAGAGCAACAAAGGTGTTTCCTTTAGGCCTGCCTAGAAAGGCTGAATAGAAGGAGCCAATCAGAGCCCACCAGGCTCAGATAAAAGGAGCTGCAGGGGCTAAGCAGGTTAGTTCCTGGCTGGAACTGGAGAAGCAAGGAAGGGTGCCCCTTCCTGGTCACAGGAGCACACGTGAGAGCCACAAGATGGGTTCTGGTGGTACTTGCATTCAGCGAGGAGGAAGAGGAGTTGAGACATTCAGGCCTGAGGTCAGGGTGAAGAGAAAGGGGCTACAGGGGAAAAGGCCCAGGGAATAGCAGCAGCAAACTGAGGGAAGCCATACAGGGCTGCTCTGACTAAGACCCCTGGGCTAGCACCCATAATAATGGGCAGGCCCAGGTCCCCTCCACTGGCCCTCTAGCAAAGTGGCTTAAGAACCAAGAAGGGGACAAGGCTCTGTTGGGAAGCCCAAGTGCAAGGCAGGATTTAAAGGGGCCCTGAGACAGGGCTGAAGACACTGGTGAGGGCAGACAGTGTGCTGAACTCTTTGCTACCATTAGGGGTCCATTCACTGTTGGACTGGGTGACTTGGCTGGAGGGCTGAGCCACTAAAGACCCCCCTAGTGAGGTGAACAACCTACAGGGGGTGCCCAGAACGGGGGAGAAATAGGATTGCAGCATCCCACCCAGCTGACAGGAGGCATCCACGAGAGATGAGTGTCCCTGTCACGGCACCCAAGCAATGCTACTATATTGTTAAATGTATGTAATTAATTTATTTCAGTTTTTTTCTCCATGGCCTGAGCCCCATATGAGGATAGAAGGGTGCTGTGCATTCCCATTTATGCCTAATTATAGACACTGATTATTTTGTGATCATGAAACCAAGGTAATAATTACACTGGCAGGAGCCAGGCCCAGAGTGGTCAAGGGGCTGTGCAAATTTTACTACACAGTGCAGCCACTGCCTATCCCTCAGATCTGCGACCCCAACAGCTTCAATCTTAACCTTCTGCTCATGAATCTGACGGAGCTACATTTTTGTCTTGACTACGGTTACTATCCATTGCTGAAATACTCCAGCATCATTTCCTGGCTGCATTTGAAACCGCCTCAGAAATCAGGAGAAACTGGTTTTTTATTGCTAGTGTGCTGGGAAAACACAGCCTGCAAAAGAATTATTCTGTCCCTTCCCCATTGACTCGCTTCCCTAACAGCACAGCACAAGAAACACTGGGATGAACCATGTAACAAACAGCACCATCTACTGATTATATAATGTTGTTCAAGTAACATTCAGGGACTCCTAGCAATTATGGTAAAGCTGAACAGCTATGCCCAGGTACTGCTGCTGTGAAACTCCTCTTGTGGAAAGGTGCTTATAACATTTAGTTCAGTGGGAGCATGTACATGACAGTAAGGCAAATGCCAGGAAGTTACAAGCATGAAGCCAAATGGATTTTGGAATAACTCAGCTTTGCACTTATATAGCAATACCTTTAATCCTAGGATCTCAAAGTGCTTTATAGGCATGAATGAATTACCCCACCTGTGAAACAGCTAAGTATTATTATACCTATTTTATAGCTTGGTCACTGAGTTAGTGGCAGAGCCAGGAATAGAACCCAGGAGTCCTGATTCCCCGTCTCCCGCTCTAGACAATACTGTCTCCTGACACAATCCCTTCTCTCTAAAACATTAAATAAAGAATGGGCTACTGCAAATACTGATGCTCTCTCAGGGCCAGGGGGTGTGGTTCTGTGGGTGGAGATGTGGATCAAAGCTCTGCTTACCTGTGCTGAGGAAGAGAGCTCTTCACTCCTGTAAGTGGTTTCTTTCAGTACCTCTGACATCTTAAGAGCAGTCTGTATTGATGTTACATTAACAGCAGACAGAGTTGTCAGCATCAGCTCTCTCAGCTTGGGATGAAAGGAGATAATTAGAGAAAGGAACAAAGATGTTAATTGAGAATGTAAATGTAAATACTGCTGGATATTGACAGTCTAAGTTTGCTATAGATCTAATGGCAGAAACAAGCTCCCCAGGATGGATAATTCAAGCTAGCATTAGCTCTACTTGCAAATTGCCACTTTCCGTAGCTATTGACTGTATAATCACAGGGATATTTTGTCACTCTGAGACACAGGGGATTTACACACATAACATCCATTAACAGTAATGAAAGCTACTTGTGTGAATTCCTACCCATTGGGATGAATGTATAGGCCTTAGTATATAAATACCTCCTCCACTGAAAGCAGAATTGCAGAATTTGTTGGCTCAGAAGAACAACAAATCATAGCTGATGAATTCAGCATACATTGTACTTCTCTAGCCTCTTTCCCTCTGAGGAGCTCAAGGCAGTGGAAACATTTCATTGAGCCTCATCCCACACCTGAATTGAGCCTCATCCCACTGCTGTGAGGTGTGTAACACACACAGGCAAACAGGTCCAGTCCACAAATAGTGGCCAAGCTGGGAATAGGATGCAGGAGTCCTGACCCCCAGTTCCCTGCTCCAGCCATACTCTCACCCTTGAGAGATCCCCACTAAATTCAACATGAATGATGTTTTTAGCATGCAGTTTTACTTAGGGATTGCAGAATCAAGACAGATGTTGGGACTCTACTACCTCAGCCCAGGCGGAGAGGGTTTGGAGAATCACAGAGGGAATGCACTTATTTCTAAGGGGTCTGGGGTAGGGAAGGGAAGATATTTCACCTCTTTTGAGCATCCCCCACTGGCTGCTGGTGGGCCAGTGCCCTGGCTTTAGTAGGGACTAGCTGCCCGCAGTCAGTCTCTGGGTAAATGCAGTGCCATGAGCAGCACTCAGGGAGGTGGTGCTGGGATAGCCAAGAGGGAGAATGTTGATATGGAAGGGGTGAAAAGTCAATGAATCAGAAGGGCCAGTGGTGAGAAATGAACAGCTGCTTCTTTCTAGCTGAAACCTATGGCAAATGCTAGCCCAAATCCTGAGAGATACTGAGAACCTACAACTCCCATTGACTTTGGAAGGAGGTTTGTCAGCCCTTGGAGCTACTCAAGAAATCGTCCATGGTCTTTACAGAATATGGAAAATGCATCATTATAGTGTAAGAAAATAAACCAGGTGCCTGACCTCCCTTCGGGTGTCGGTCTGCAGAGATGTATTAAAGGTCTCTCCCTGGCTCTCCTGATTAAGGACTGAAGACATTGACTTATACAGCTGGAACAGGGACATGCTGTTGTTTCCTTCTTTTAAGATGGCATTTGCTTTCTCAGCTAGAGTGGCCTGCAGGGTCTGGTTCCCAGTGTTCATATCTTCACGTCGAACCTGATGATGCAATTAGACACGCCCACAGCCTTGTTACTGCTGCCTGCTGGTATTATTACCCTTTCACAACCTCCATTACTATTCTAGCGATGTTCATAATGAGAGCTGATCAAGAAACTGTTCCCCCTGTTTTCAGAGATCTTTTTTTTTCCAATGAAATTTTCCAACCATCTTTAGAACCACCCAGGAAAAAGAAAACAACGTTTGCAGAAACATTTGTTTAAAAAAAAAATTCTGTTTTCATCTGAAAAAATGTTTTGATCAAAAGTTTCCAACTCTTAACTTACAAAACAGTTCGTCTCGCCTAGAGATGCATCTGGTTTGGTCCACCTGACTGACTGAAGACAGATACTGATAGGTAGTGGTATCCTTCATGTTAGAAAAGAGAGAGAGGGCCCAATTCACCTTTGCAGTACTTCAGTCTTACTCCAGTATGATGCCATTGAAATCAGAGGAGTGATGAGTAACTCCAGTGAGTAACACTGATGAAGCAGTGGTGCACATTCTTTTAATAAGTATAAAGATTTATTATTGGGCCCCCTGGAGACAGGTTCTGGTATTTCTCTGGTTTTTTTTAACTCCCAGACTAACTATACATAGCCTGTGCTGTTCACTGTCTCCCTAAATTCTGGCCTGAACAAACTGTGATGGAAGAAACTGTTGGCTGCTCATGGGATTCTACAAGGAAGCTTGTCTAGTCCTCCTTGGTCAGAAGGATGGAGGATGGTGGCTGTGGAGCACAGGCGAGTAATGGGTATAAAATGGGGAGAGGAGGCTCTGGAAGGTGGCCAGTTCCCCAGAATCACAGGTTTAGCTATTGGCAGTGAGAAGCCTAGAAGGGAAACAATTTTTCTGTGTACCTTGACAGTAGCATCAGTCTGGACTGTGTCACCAAAGTTATTGCTGACAGTAATTGTAACATGTAAAACAAAGTTATTTTCCTCTTCTCCAAGGGGAAGATAAACTGACAGGAGTTCAGGATGTGGGCCACAGTTCAGGAGGGAGCCTGAAAGAGGAAAGACAGTGTTACCCATCATACACTTCACACCCTACTGAACAGCTCAGCATCCTCCAAAGAGGCACTCAGACGCCACGTAGGATTGGGCCTATAGTTATCACCATGGAATCATGTCTCTTTGTTTTGATTTGCAAAATTAAAATAGCTCCTCTGGAGAAAAATTGATAATGACCCTTAAATTCAGATTCCTTGCCTAAGGTGATTCCACAATCCTTAAAGGGATCCTTTAAAAATCTCCTGCAGTTTCTAAAGGGAAACTATCATAAAGGTCATGGCCCTCTTATACATATATGCCCTGTTCATACCTCGTTTTTCTTTCCGCTGTCATAGGGCCAGGTTGAGCAAGGGCTGCATCTTAATCCACAAGTTTAAAGTGAACAATCCTATGTGCAGAACAAGAGGCTACTCTGTCCGAGTTGAAGGTATGAGAATCTGGCCAGTTATTATCTGGCCAGCAGCAGAAGTGGGTTATGCCTGTGCTCTTGTTAGTGATGGAAGTACAAGGCTGGGTGCTCACACAGGGAAGCTGCCATTCAAACAAACCAGCCCCAGAACGTACCTGATTTCAGGTAGAAGCAGTACGTGAGCAGGCTGCTGTGTGCAGGGGGGCAGGAGTCCTCCGAGCAGGCCGTACTGCAGGAGATTGTGAAGCTGGTGAGCACCGATCCCTCCTTGGGGGATATAGCGCAGACTGGGACCACTGGTGAGGGCACCATGCTGACAATGTAGATTTCATCGCCATATTCATGCTGAGTCATTGCTGGAAAGTTCAGAGGGAAAACATCAGTGATGATCATCTGACAACTTTCAGCAGCACTGAGCATCGTACGCTAATAATGATGCAGTTTGTTCAGGCTCTGGGAGTGGCAATGTTGTCTAACCAGAGCTGAGATACCTTCATAGGCTAATCTATAGCATAGACAGCACTATACAAACATGGTTTTATTCCCCTTGTAAAGAGAAGCTGGATTATAAAATTGAATATTCATCATAGGGACATTTCCAGATGTGTCTAAATCAGATGATTAACATCATCTTGGATTAGGGTTGTTGAATCAGGGCTTGTCTTTTTGAACACTTAGTTTGTGACAAGCTAGAGTGTAAATCTACCCCACACCAGCCTGCCAGGCACTAAGTGTCTGTAAGGACCCTGCGGCTGGGCACTACTCTGCTTTGAAATGGGAGTAAGCTAAAGTGCACTAGGGTACTTTTAGCACATGGCAGCAGGGTCCACATAGACCCCTGGTGCACAGTATGCTATTGTGGGGTAGATTTCCCCCCCCCCCAATTTGCCACATACTAAGTGTTCATATAGACAAGCCCTCACTCACCTCAAATTACTGCTTGTGTGGGGTGTACAGGAGACAAAAGGGTTAAAGTGGCCTGAGAGGCCATTTAACCTACCAGGCTGCACTTGAAGGCACCACCTAGCTTGAAGTGGTTTCCATCATATACAGGGATTACAGTTTGGTTCAATGGTTCTCAGTACCCCCACTATACAAATTGTTCCAGCATTCCTGCCTGAAGGGGGATCTGGCCTCATTTGTGGTCAAACACAGCTAAGGTTGGGCTGAGTCTTTGTGAAGGAAGAAGCAAAGGTCTGCCAGAGGAGGGGCCAGGGAGGAATGGTAGCTGAGAGCTTTCTCTTGAGGACTGAGAGAAGCCTGGGTGGCTGAGCCCTGAGCTGGAAGCCTGACTGGAGATAGGGGCTGATCAGGGACTCCTGATGCTTCTCCATGTGCCTGCAGAAAGGAGCTGTTCAATACCAGTGTAGATCTGTTGCTCTGAAGCAAAGTCAAGGAGCTCTGCCTGAAACCATGGGTGGAGCTAGAGTGTGACCACCTTTGGTGGTGAGCGTGAAATCCAGGACCTGGGGCTGGTGTTGGGATGGTTTGAAAAGAAGAAGGCAACCCGCTGAGCCCAGATGGGCTGAAGACTCCGTTGTTTTGTTACATTCTGGTGGACATTAAGTGAAGCACTCTGAGACCCTGAGAAGGGTTGGACTCTGTTACCTAGTTTGGCAGGAAGGCCAGATCACACCAATGGCTGAAATCGGCCATAGAAGGCATGGGACAAACAGAGGCACAGCTATTGTAATACCACATATAGCCCCCAGGGACGTGTTTCAGTTGCAGCTTTGCCACACCTCTACTCTGTGCTTTGTGTGTGTGGGTACCAAACTATACACCATAGTCTGGCAAAATTAAGAAAAGGGTCACTGTAAACATAATGGCACTTAGTGTATCAAATTATTTAACAGCATATTTGTCCTTTAAGATGTTTCTTCTCCTACTATGTCCGATGTCTCCATATTGCAAAGAGATTGTATCTCAATGGAGTTTTCAACTCTGGCTTTTCCCACCTGTTACTTTAATCCGAAATGCTTCTCCATGTGCCTGCAGAAAGGAGCTGTTCAATACCAATGTAGATCTGTTGCTCTGAAGCAAAGTCAAGGAGCTCTGTCGGAAACCCTTCAGACTGCAGACTGCAGGGAGGGAGGGAGGCTGGAAAACCCAACAGGAAAATTAACAAAGCAGGAGGCTGTTTACTGTGATTTCCATCCAGAGAGTTCTGTGTGCTACATTGTCTATAGACCCAGTCCTGAAGCCTTTATTCAAAAAACATACCCATTGACATCAGCAGGAGTTTTTCCCACTATGATACATGGCAATACAGTGCACTAATAGTGACAAAGAATGAATGATATTTGGTGAAACATTCGTCCACCTGAATATACATGACAAGGTTGGAAATCTGTGTGAAAAATGCATGTGCAACTGTGTGCCTGCTTTTACACATGCAATTATCATGATTATCTCCACTGGCAGCAAATGTCTTTAAGGTACCTAGGGAGACGCCCCCCACCCCTACCTCAAAGGGCTTCCTTTCAATCTGGGTGTTTATTTTTTGGGGGTGCAGCATTCCTGACCAACCTACTCATCTCACCTTTGACTGGAATGTGTTATCTAAATACCAGTTATACTGTACAGCTTGGGAGCCTTCCTGCATGGTGGCTCTCAAAACAACTTCTGCAGTGACATTCACTAGCTTGCAGTTTGTCTCACACCTAGAAGGAGGCAAGACAGTAGTTATGCACCAAAAGATGACAGTACTCCCAGCTAAAAGCCCACCCGATTTTTTCCATCTTTTGGTTGTAATCTGCCGAACTCGTGGGTTACGAGGTAGATAGACGTCACAAACAGCAACATTTTCAAAAACTCCCAAGTGACTTTGGAGCCTATGTCCTATTTTCAAAAGGAGCAGAGGTACTGAGGATGTGTCTACACTACACATGCTACAGTGGCACAGTTGAGGGGTTGACACTTGTTACAGTGACAGAAGGGGGTTTTCTGTTGATGTACTAAATCCACCCCCTTGAGAGGTGGTTGCTAGGTCAATGGAAGAATTCTTCCCTCAACCTAGCAGTGTCTACACTGGGGCTTATGTTGGCTTAAATTCACACCTCTGACCAATGTAGCTCAATCGACCTAAGTTTTAGGTGTCGACCAGGCCTTAGAAGACTAAGTTTACAATACAAAATTTTGCAAGTCTACACTACAAAATTACATCAACCTAAGTTACAATGAAGCACAGCCCCTGCAGTAATTGAATTGGTTTTACATGTCCACACTATGCTCCTGGTGTCAGCGGTGCACGGTCTAACCAGGAGCGCTTGCACCAATTTAACTGCCAGTGTGGGGCATTGTGGGAAGGTTTTTGAAAGGCAGCAACAGTCTATGTAAGCAATGCAGTGTCTTTACTGTCACTGCGTCGACCTGAATACATCGACCTCAGTGTTATGCCTCTTGTGGAAGTGGAGTCATTAAGTCGGTGTAGTGGGCGAGTTACATCGGTGGGAGCTGCATTTTAGTGTAGATGCTAACAGTTGGGTCGACATAAGGCAGCTTACATCGACCTAAGTCTCTAGCATAGACCAGGCCTAAGTCTCATGAAACTTAGGCTCCTAAGAGCCATATTTTCAAAGGTACTGAGGTGCCTAAAGATGCAGATAGGCCCCTCTATGCTTTTGAAAATCGGCACATTACTCTAATTGATTTCAGTGGCTGGAGGAGGAAATGTAGCAATAAGAATGGGGAATAAGTACTACAGTTCCAAGGCAGACCTGATTTCTGGGTGCAGTCCTTGTCTGGCAGTCACATACAGACATTGCTCGTCCTGCTTCTCTTCTTTTCCAGGGCTTCTGACTGTCACCCGCAGGGTCACCGCTGAGTTTGGCGGGGGCAGGCAGGCAGGCGGGATCTGTGCCATGCTCTGGTCCGTGGGAATTACTTGATGCTGCACACATTCCTGCCACTCAGGCCAGCAAGCCCCTGCACAGACATTTCCTTTTTAATGTTGGTAATAATATCTGGCTCTTCATTTTCAGACATAGATCTCAAAATGCTTCACAAAGGAGGCGAGCTTCTTTATCTCTATTTCACAGATGGGGAAACTGAGGCACAGAGAGATGAAGTGACTTAACCAGAGTGGCCCACCTGCCCAGTGGCAGAGGAAAAAACCCAGATCTCCCGAGTCCCGGTCCAATTTTAAACCCTGAATGCTTTTTCATTGCTGCTGAAAAATAGAAGCCTCTCCCAGCTTCAGATACAGCAGGCCTGCTTCTCCTCAGTGTAAAAAGGGGATATGATATTCTGGCAGCACCGACACCCTCTGCTGTCAGGCATTGGAACTTGGCTGGGAGCTGCCCAGTTAATTACAGCTGGCTCATAAGACTCTGAATATCAGTCAGGTGGAAGTAGATCCACGGTGGAGGGGGCTCAGGGTTGGGGATACACATCCTGAGAGATGGAGCTCGAGGACCAGCCATCGCGAGGAAGAAGATTAGACTGGGGACCATGTAGTAGTATTGTGGAATTAGCGTGAAGGGTGATATTTTGACTGTACAATGAGCATGTAGCTTTTTTTTAAAGCCAGGTGAGGTCTATACCCTTTTAGGCCTGGTCTTCACTAGGGGGGCGGGTCGAACTAAGGTACGCAACTTCAGCTACGCGAATAGCGTAGCTGAATTTGAACTACCTTAGTTCGAACTACTTACCCATCCTCACGGCGCGGGATCGACGTCCGTGGCTCCCCCATCGACTCCGCCACCGCCGTTCACGGTGGTGGAGTTCCGGAGTCGACAGGAGCACGTTCGGAGTTCGATATATCGCGTCTAGATGAGACGCGATATATCGATCTCCGAGAAGTCGATTGCTACCCGCCGATCCGGGCGGGTAGTATGGACGTACCCTTACAGTCAGTCTGGCACAGCACATCCAGTATGATGGTGAGTTTACCATTAGGCAGCTAGCTAATGGTAGGAAAAAGTCAAAACATGCACTGCACATACCACATGCCCAGGTGAAGGTAGAATTATCATTGTCATCTGGCCAGTCAAGGGTAACTGTTGTGAACGGATCCACATGGCGACTAGGTTTAATGTATATTTTATTTTTCCTTTTGTCATCCTAAACAAGAAGTGAGAGTACCAATTAGAGCAGCAATGTGCGTGAACAGATGTCTAACCTTTCATTATTTTATAATGAATAAGAAAAAGGGATTTGCGGTGTACTATTAGCAGAGAGAGCCAGGGCTAAAAAATCAGGGCCCAATCAGCTTAAATAACGGTTTGTCCATGGCCATACAGAAAGTCTATAGGAGAGCTGAGACTGGAACCCAGATGTCACAACTCCTAGTCTTGTGCTTGTAACCACCAGACAATTCTTCCTCTTAGAATAGGTGTCACATGAATAATGATGTGGTTTTTCTGTTTCTCAGTGTTCTGACACATAAGGGCTCTAGCCATAAAGATGAGTAATGTCTCTTGTTCTTCTGACATAGTTTCTGTTTTGAGTGAAGTCTGTTTTGAAGGGACACTGTTGTCTTGAAAATCATTTCCGTGTGAAATTCTGTACTTGCTATAGTTACAAGTAACCCTTAAGATTATTACACTGCAAAGAAAACAAAACCATTATTTTTAATTAGTTTTTACAGTTCCTTTAATATTGTGGATTTGACTGCACTTAGGGTATCGTCAATTTCATCCTTTACTCTCAATAGACTGTTAGCTTCTCCTTTGCTGAAAAGACCCTTATAAATATCAACAGGGGAGCAGAAAAACCTTTAGAAACCATGTAAAAAGGCATTAAAAATAAATTTGGGACATTCTATTTAATGAATATCTTCTCAGAAGCTGGATTTAAAAAAAATTAGTTGACTTTTTAAAAAACTGTAAGAGGATTTCAGTCCAAGTAGGATCGGTCATTGGGAGAAATGAGTTTTCTAGTCTGTTTATTTTTATTGGCTGGCTTTTACGAAGAGCTTTAGAACAGATCTAAAGACTGTATTTTGCCTCAAAGACATGAAGTGTGGATTCTATGTTAATCATGTGATGTGCTAAGCATCTCAACTGAAACTATAGTAAAGAACAAAAGAACAAAATTTTCAGACACATAGATGAACATAATTTTGTTGGGGAATAGTCAAGATGTTTTTTAAAGGGAAATCATGTCTCACCAATCTACTAGAATTCTTTGAGGGGGTCAATAAGCATGTGTACAAGGGGAATGCAGTGGATACAGTGTATTTAGATTTTCAGAAAGCCTTTGACAAGGTCCCTCACCGAAGACTCTTAAGCAAACTAAGCAGTGATGGGATAAGAGGGAAGGTTCTCTCATGGATTGGTAGCTGGTTAAAAGATAGGAAACAAAGGGTAGGAATAAATGGTCAGTTTTCAGATTGGAGAGAGGTAAATAGTGGTATCCCCCAGGCAGGGCCAGCGCAACCCACTAGGCGACCTAGGCGGTTGCCTAGGGGGCTAACCTTTTGGGGGCGGAGACCGCAGTGGCTGGACCTTCTGCTGCCTCTGTCGGGGGTGGCATTTCGGGGGCGGGACCTTAACATATTCATAAATGATCTGGAAAAAGATGTAAACTGTGAGGTGGCAAAATTTGCAGATGATACAAAACTACTCAAGATAGTTAAGTCCCAGGCAAACTGGGAAGAGCTACAAAAGGATTTCTCAAAACTGGGTGACTGAGCAACAAAATGGCAGATGAAATTTAATGTTGATAACTGCAAAGTAATGCACATTGGAAAACATAATCCCAACTATACATATAAAATGACCGTGTCTAAATTAGCTGTTACCACTCAAGAAAGAGATCTTGGAGTCATTGTGGATAGTTCTCTGAAAACATCCACTCAGTGTTCAGTAGCAGTCAAAAAAGCAAACAGAATGTTGGGAATCATTAAGAAAGGGATAGATGATAAGACGGAAAATATATTACCTCTATGTAAACCCACGGTACGCCCACATCTTGAATACTGGGTGCAGATGTGGTCGCCACATCTCAAAAAAGATATATTGGAATTGGAAAAGGTTCAGAAAAGGGTAACAAAAATGATTAGGGGTATGGAATGGCTGCCATATGAGGATTGATTAACAAGACTGGGATATGATAGAGGTCTATAAAATCATGACTGGTGTGGAGAACGTAAATAAGGAAGTGTTATTTACTCCTTCTCATACCACAAGAACTAGGGGTCACCAAATGAAATTAATAGGCAGCAAGTTTAAAACAAACAAAAGGAAGTATTTTTTCACACAACACACTGTCAACCTGTGGAACTCCTTGCCAGATGATGTTGTGAAGGGCAAGACTATAACAGGGTTAAAAAAAACTAGATAAATTCATGAAGTATAGGTCCATCAATGACTATTTGCCAGGATGGGCAGAGATGGTGTCCCTAGCCTCTGTTTGCCAGAAGCTGGGAATGGGCGACGGGATGGATCACTTGATGATTACCTGTTCAGTTCATTCCCTCTGGGGCACCTGGCATTGGCCATTGTCGGAAGACAGGATACTGGGCTAGATGGACCTTTGGTCTGACCCAATATGGCTGTTCTTATATTCTTAACCCTAATAAAGTCAACAGGAGTTGATGGTACTCAGCAACATGAAAAATCGGGTCCATAATTATGTGTGTTGCAAATGTTCTTCAGGCAGTACTTTAACAACCAAGAGGTATTTCTTAGCTTTTCCACCTCAGGTTATACCTTTTGAACAATACTCACATTTGTCTTTCGGATGTTTGCTTTGGATTTGCCTTTGTTCTGAGACGAATCTGTTAAATATAAAGAAGATAACAGAATGTTTTACTGCCATTTGTGAGGCTGCCAGACAGCAGTGACTGAGCATTATGACTTAAATAAATCATGATTTGCCTGCAATCTGTTTAAAAGTCAGGGTTACAGGAATCAAACTCCCAGGTTATGATAAGCAGAAATGTTGCAATGGGCAAAATAATAACAATAAGCAACTAATATAAAGAGGAGGGTCCTGCTTCTCTTCTCACTTACAGTGGGGTAAATCAGGAGTAAATTCATTGAAGTTGATGGAGTTAAACTGGTGCAAGTGAAATAAAAATCAGAATTTTATTTGTATTACCATGGTGCATAGGAGCCCTAATGATGAACCAGGATCTCATTGTGCTAACTACAAACACTGACCAAAAAAACAGTCCCTGCCCCAAAGAGCTTGCAGCCTAAGTGGGGGTGCAAAGACAATTTGAGAAAGAGCAGTGGAAATTAAGGGCTCAGAGTTATTACAATAACCCGTTAGTTCATTGGATCAAATGTATCACTAGCTTTACACTAGTAGGAATGTAGCTGCGACTTGAGCTATCTAGCAGCATGTTATTTGTCAACAGCGGTTCACGTTATGCTGAGATTCAGACATTACACAACATCTGGAGGTATTTCCCAGGCCACATCTGTAGCTAATTCTTTCTAGCACAAACAGCACATGTGCAATATGTAACCTTGTGCGGAGAGACTCTAACCTGGGACCACATCAAAGCCAGGGTAGCTCTCTTCATTAGGCAAAAGTAATAAGAAGCCACTGGCTTTTTTTTTTTAAAGGATTTTTTAAATTGAATTGAGAGCTGGTACGAGGTACATAATGGACAGTCCTTGGAAGTCCATTTTCTTATATAGGGCTTGATCCTGCTCTATTGAAACCAGTGGCAAAACTGCCAATGATTTTGTAGTGCAACTGGGGCTGAATGAGACAGTAACAGAACGAGCAATGCCGGCTTCCCTGTATTGCATAGCCAACCTGCCTCCTCCCCTATACAAGGGGACACCTGTACTGAGTGAGGAGCATGTTTTCCCTTCTCCATGCCTAGTCAGTCTCTTGCCTTTCTACTGAGATTAGCAGCAAGAGAGTCAATTAGTAAATATGTAGGCTCTGGTTTCTTTCCCCAGAGTGTCCAAGAGGCTTATCAGCACTGGCTCAGGAGGGAAGCAATTATTAGAGTCCTATATGCAGACCATGCAAACACTCAGGGCAGTGAACTGATTTATTGTAAAGGGTCACAGAATATGATTGCAAACAGCAGTGCTAGGTAAGCATTATTACCTTCTTTAAGAGAATTGTTGGCCAATACGGTGATGCTCCCAATCTCCAGACTCATGTTCGAGAAGGCATTCATAGCTAGCACCTTGACCACAAACGTACCTAGGAAGGACAGGGTGCCAAAAGTAGATAGGGCATTAGCAGCAGCAGTGCACTGGACCTACATGTTTGAGTCATAAAATCCAACTTTGTGTCCCAGGCCTTCATGAAGAAATCCTCTTCCTCCCTTGTGAATTACTAGGCAATACTGGAATAAACGACATCTTTAAAATAAGTTATTTAGGGGTTATTTGATCATTTAGCTCTTGGGATTTTACAAGAATTATGATTATTGGGCAATAAAATTCAGTCAAATTCGCTCCAGAGGAAAGAACTCTTTCTTCTGTCCCTCTTCTGAGCCTCCAACTACAGTTTTATTTACACCAATTCCAGACCCAGAAAACAGCTCAGCACCTACTATCCCATGGTATTGTTACATCCAGGAACAGTGTAACCTGCCTGCCTCCAAACTGAACTTCACTGGATCACAAACTCCACCAGGTTATAGGGTTCTGTAACACCCTGACTGTGAGTGAGTCAGCAGCAGTGGAAATTGAACCTGTGACCTCTGAATCTAAAAGCATGAGCTTCACCTGCCTGAGCTAAAAGGCAAAATCTACTGTTTGCCAAGCTGTGGCAGGCTTATCAACCTCTCCGTGTGGCCCAGCCACCACTAGAGGGGGAGAGAGCATCACAGTGAGTGGGAGAGGGTTACATTTGCAGCTTTTCACAATATCTCCACCCGGGAGACAGAATAGCTGGAGTCAGGGCCAACACACAACCTTCCAGTGTGATTGCCAGTCCAAGACAGCCCACATCAGAGCAACTCCATCCAGACAATGTGGCTTCTGCCTCAAGTCTCACCCCGAGTCTGTTAGGACTGTCCCCCTGCCCTGCCAGCAAAATGTGCTTGCACAGTGTGTGCCCCTCAGTTGCCTTGCAGATATTGTGGGGCCCTCTCCAACTCCAGGTACCAGACAGAACACTTTAACCGCACTGTCTCACATCAAGAGTTTGAAAGTTGTGCTACCACTGTCATGGTACGAAGCCTGGTGTACGATGTCTTGCAATGTCAGAAAGCCCAGCTCTGGTCATTACCATGCACTAATGCTCATGGGCATACATAGCTGCTAAGTGTCGGATCTTGTATTTGTTAGAAAAATAAAAGACTGAAGGCGCAGTTCTCCACTTTGTTACACCAAGTTTGCATTGACCTGACACCAGTCAAATCATCAGAGTCACACTGGTATAGAACTGGCCCTGAACCTTTAGGCTACACAAAAATAATTGCTTGAATCAAAGAAGTGAAAACAGAAAATATGTAACTGCACAGCTGCCACACAGAGGGCACAACAAGCTGCATGTCCCATCCTTCTTACAGACACACAACAAACCTCTTGTCAAACTGAGACTTGACCATAACTATTGATTTTTAAAGCATTACAAAGAAATATTAAAGGAGAGAAAAAATACAGTATCTGCTATGTGGCCTATATAGCTCTGAAACTGTGATGCTCATGTTTTCTATGTAGGACACCTTTGAGTCTATCCGAACTCAGTCTGTGTGCAGAGACAGCAGCTATTTTGTTCTCAGAATTGCTGCAGCCTGTTGCAAAGAAGATACAGACACTGCTCTCTCGCATGGAGATTTAACTTTTGTTCTTTCTTGCTTTCCTTAATCTAAAGTAAAAAAAAAATAATTCAGACTCTTTGTGTATGGGAAAAAGTAACATGCTAGGGAGCTGTACCTTCAGTATGAACAGGAATACTGTATATTCTAGATTCTCCTTTACGGATGTCTTTCTGGTGAGAGTAAGTTTCATTAGACCCGACCACCTCAAACTTCAGCTTATCTGGTGCACCATGAACCACAGAGACATTTATCTCCAGGTCTTTTCCCATTTCCAGTGTGTGGGAGGCTAATGCAGCCTGAAGACCAGATATAGGTTCAACTAAATGAACAGCAATGCTTTCAGAAATCTCGGATGTCGTTGTGTTGCTGGTCGCCAGAATTTCCAGTTGATGCACCCCTGGGCCAATCAGCTGCTGAGAGGTACCATCAAGCGTCAGATTGTGAGGGACAATTCCTTCCTTTGCGCTGGATTCAATCAGAGTTGTATTGTCAGCTGTTACAGTGTAGGTCACTCCAGTACCTGGAAAGTAGGATTTCAGAACTTGGTCACAGATCATCCAACTCTACCTGTTCCTTGTCACATTGAGGTGCATAAATAACGGAGTCAGGCAACTATTGCAACAATGTTCTGCAAACATTCATCTCAATTTTTAAATTCATTCACTTCATCTGTTTTTGTGCCCCTTTTGTGTTTGCTTTTAATGAATATTCTAACAAATGAAGGAAGGAATGTTGTGAAAACAACAAAATTCAAGCAAATAATATTGAATAATAATATTGAATTCTTAATCACGAGCATGCAGACCAGAAACCTTATTCTAAGAGTTCTGATCACCCAGTCAAGAACTAGAGATACGTCACGGGACATGGTCCTACAAGGTGCTGAGCACTTTGGCCCTGATTCAGCAAAGCACTTAAGCACATGCTTAACTTTAAGGCTCTGAGTATCACTGTTGACTTCAATGGGACTTGTGCCTAAAGTTAAGCACATGCTTATGTGCCTTGCTGGACTGGAGCCAGTGGCTCTCTGGCAGGATCAAGCACTATGTGTCCAATCAAAACAGCATGAATATTGATTATTTAAAATGTTCAACACAATCTGCAGACCAAGAACCATCTATAGAAATTATTCTGTAAATAATTTTGAATAACAAATACATTTGAGAAAAATCAGTCTGCTTGTGACAAATTCATCTAATAAATGATTTGTAATGAATTATTCATCCAGCTCTAATATATAGTTATCATGCTTTGCAGTTATTTAGCAGCTTTGCTCCACACTGACAATACCGTCCATACAAGTGCTCCTGGTGAGGATGCGCACCACTGACCCAAGGAGGCAAGTGTGCACACACAAGCAATTTAATAACTGTAGTGGCTGTATGCTGATGTAAGTTAGCTGAGAACCTTGAGAGCAAAGTTCTCAGAATGCTTTACAAATATGAATTAATCCTAACAATCTCCATCTGAGGTAAGTCAATATTGCTATATTTTTTATGCAGATGGGCAGTTGAGGCACAGCCAGGTTATGTGACTTGCTCAAGGTCACACAATGAGTCTGTGCAGAGCTAGAAACCAAGGGATGGGTCTCCCAGTGCCCCTGCTCTAACTATTAAATACAGTGCCAATAAGAGCAGGGTGTATTCTTTAGGCCAGTGTGCTCCTTGATTGTCAGACATATCCAGAAGAGAAAAAGGTTTGGGCTCACATCTGAAGTGTTCCAGAAGCATATAACATAGACTGCACAGGGATGGGGCAAAGTTAGTTTGAGAAAGTTAACATTTAGTGAAAGCTTTCATTTAAAGAAATACACATTTGCTTAGTGGAGATTCTGCCTGTGCCCACTGAACCTGCTACTCAACTGTGCAAACTGATTACTCTCACCTCCATTAAGTTCAACTTGGATCCATAACATCTCCCCATACAGGGTCCTGCAGTGAGAACTGTTTCCTGATTCGTACTTGCTGTAGCACCCAGTAATGCTGAGCTGATCCATCTTATCCTGAACTGTCACCAGCTTTTGTGCTGTAACGTGCCACTCACTGGTTGTGCATTCCACGAAGACAGTAAACTCTCCAGGAGAGGTATACCGGTGTGTCACATTGCTGGACAAGCTTAAAAATGCAAAGGGGACATCCAATTGTCATGGAAGGTTGCACTGAGAGGTTTATAGCTGTATGATTTGAAAGCAATGGCCACCATTCCTGAATTATAGCTCTAAGGGAGATTGTTATCTCCTGCAATCACACTGATTCCTATTTTGCTTGTGTATTATTCCAGGGTTAAGTTTGTCTCCCTGTCCCCAGCTCATATGTCGTAACATGGTATGTCAAGGACGATCACACTACATTTCTTCCCTCCCAATTTTTCATCCCCATTTAACCTACTGCTAAAGTCAGTGGGAGCAGAGGATACTCAGCATCGTGCAAGATCATCCCAGTGCTGGCCTATTTTTCTCTCCCTAAGCATGGTCTTATCTATGCTTCTGTCAGGGACTGCGGGTCTCAAAGCCCAGTCCACAGGCACCAGTAAGTTCCAACCTGCCACCCAGTGACTTGCTAACAAGTCCTCAGAACTAGAAGCTGGACTCCAACAGAGGACTCCAGTCCTGGGATCTGATTGGTGGAACACTGGGGGTCCTGATTGGTTCCCTGCTTTTATTTAAATCATGAACAGGAAGTTGTCCATGCAAGTGAGTGCCCTCCTTCCCACTTCCCAGACTGCTTCCCTGGTGCTACCTACTCCTATTGCCTGACTCTGATCTCCTGGTAACCTGACCCTGCCGGCAGGGGCGGCTCCAGGCCCCAGCACGCCAAGCGCGTGCTTGGGGCGGCATGCCGCGGGGGGCGCTCTGCTGGTCGCCGGGAGGGCGGCAGGCAGGCAGCCTTCGGCGGCATGTCTGCGGAGGGTCTGCTGGTCCCGCGGCTCCAGTGGACCTCCCGCAGGCGTGCTGGAGCCGCGGGACCAGCAGACCCTCCGCAGGCACACCTGCGGGAGGTCCACCGGAGCTGCGGGACCGGCGACCGGCAGAGTGCCCCCTGCGGCGTGCCTCCGTGCTTGGGGCAGCGAAATGTCTAGAGCCGCCCCTGCCTGCCGGCCTCTTGACTGTCAGTCTGCCCTCTGGTATATCTCAGAATCTGATCTCCTGGTATCTGACCTGGCTCCCAACTCCTGCTCCAACCACTAGCTCAGACTGTCCATGTCCTGCTCATGACAGTTTGAATTTGTTGGCAAAAATGTCTTCTCATTGCTAACACCGGTGCAGCTCTACTAGCAGCATCAATGGTAGGCACACTACTATAGAAAAGGCTCCTGCAGCCACTGGGCTCTGTAACAACATAGGGGAAATACCCCAAAGCACCTAAGGGATTTAGGATCACAAGTCCCAATTACTTCCCTTAAGGGCTTCTGAAAATCTCTCCCCAGGCAGTCTAGCCCTGTTCAACGCCCACAGCAGAATAAGGAGGTGAGATAAACCATGGAATGCAAATAAATATCCCTGGGACCATTATTTATTAACTATTTATTTATTACAGTACCACCTAGGAAGCTTAATCAAAGGTCGGAGCCGTATTACATTAGGCATTGTACAGACACATAATAAAGGTCTTATCTTGACTATGAAAAAGGTTGAGTTTAGATAGGACTTAGCTAACATGAGTTAGCTGAGATGGGTTAAGCACAACCTCAGCTGGACCCCTTTTTCCGAGTAAGACAAGGCCATAGGGGACAATCCCTGCCCTAGAGCACATCCAGTCTAGGTGTCAAACAGGACACAACAGGTGACAGAAACAGACAAACCCGGTTAGTGGGGGATTGAGGGAATGAGGTAACGATAAAACACGTTCACTTGCTGAGACACGGTCAAACTAAAAATAATACTGGGTTTTTTTATAAAGCTCTTTCCCTGTGTCATTAATAACATCTTGAGCTATTAACACTGAAAGAATGTTTAACAGCCACTCTACTTCTTGCCCTTTCTGCTCTTTGATTTTTCATTTCACTCATCTTGGATTACATAAGTAGATGGATGAGTTTTTAAGGTGATTCCCTCTCTGGATTTCCCTGCACTAGAACAATGCAGAAAAGTGTGATTTTCAAATACTGCAGAAAAATATTTGGTGGTTAAAAGAAAGAGTTCATAGATTCCAAAGCCAGAAGGGACCATTGTGACCTAGTCTGACCTCCTGTATAATCTCAGCCATTGAATTTCCCCAAAATAATTCCTAGAGGATAACTTTTAGAAAAACATCCAGTATTGATTTAAAATTGTTAGCAATGAAGAATCCAAGTTTTCATGGAATTAGAATAAAATAAAGATAAACAAAGCACCATGGAACCATTTTCAGTAATAACAGGTATGGAAAAATACTCTTTGAAAAAGCCCCAAGATATTAGCTTTAAGCTCCTTGGCAGTTTCTCCTTAGAAGGGCAGCAGGTTTCTCAGTAATTTTGTGTGTACAGAATCTAGATTAAAGTCCACTAGAAGGAAAAGGAATTCACTCATACTGAGCAGATGAAAGATCATGGCTGGCAGCTTAATAGACTAGGCATTGCTGCTTTTAACAATTTCAAAGCAAGTTACAGCAAAATCCACCCATCTTGCCTGCATGTCTTGTCACTGCTTTGTTTGCAACATCTCATTTTAAGTGACTTGAAACACAAAATACCTCCCAAACCTCTAAAACTAAAAAATCCTTAGCCTTTCTGTAAAATCATGTATAAAAGCTTTATCTTACGTTAGAGGGTAATAGGGATCAATAGTGTGTCCATCTCCAGTGCTAATGATACAGGAGAGGTTGCCAGAATAGGGAGAGAGTAGCCATTTCAGAGAAACTGTAATATTTTCAAAGATAAAGCACGTCTCAGTCACGGCCAGTTGCAAACCTGTAAAACATAATGCACAGAGCACAGCGTCATCACCTGCTCATTGCAAACTTGTTTTCATGTATTGTTGGCATCTGGACTTAGTTGAAGCACAGTTGCTTGATAAATGCTGCCTTGTTAAGACAATTGAGGGAATTAAAGACATGAAGTACCAAGTTGATTTTTCCCTGGGTTTGCGTGTCATGATTCCTGTTGAAACGTTATACTCTTGAGAGTTTTGTACATACTTGAGATTCCTAGTCATATATATTTATTCAAAGCCCTATACAGCTGTTATCTGACGTGATCTTTCTTGTTAAGCACACTCTTCTTATGCAATTAATCTGTATTTAGCCGTGTCCTTTGCCAGAGTGTGCTTCACTGTTCTAGCCTAGCCTTCCTTGAGAATACGGAGCTGAAGGGAAAAAACATGGGGGGACTGCATAGCTCAGGGCAATGGTAGTAGGTTATAGATTCACCTCTGGATCACTGGTCCTACTCCAGCCCAGTTCAGCACTGAGGGCTGTTTGTTGGAATCATTTCAGTTCTGAGGGGACAAGTGTCTATGTCACACTAACTGATAACTTCTTAGCCGAGAGGCCAAGGATTGAATGGGCCATGGAAATTTAGGAGTGGCCCTTCTTTGTCACAGCTGAACCACTTTGTTGAGGCAGTTTTGAGTATACTCGTGCTATTTACTGCCTCAGCTACACCTATTCTCTGTGTAAGCCCTGTGGCTTGACGCCGACCAGAGATGGGAGGTAACTGAGTGAGCTCTCTGATGGCATCTGCTGGAGAGCAAGGAGAGTTTAAATGAGCCAGTACCTCATTTAAATATCAACTCTGTTCTCTGCTGTCATCTACTGGAGAGTCAACTGTGCGAGGCAGTATCTTATTTACATATTAACTGCAAGTAGTTTGGGGACGCTAGGATATATAATTTGACTACGTTTTGTACTTGGGGCCCATATTTTTGAGATTACCCTGTTGGGAACCCCCCTGGGCAAAGCCTGGGCAAAGCCTGGGTATGAGGTCATCCTGATGAAAGTGATGTTGGCTGAAGTGGGGTATAGGGCGACAACCCTCCAGAATTGGCCTGGAGTCTCCTGCAATCGGTATCAATCTCCTGGTGACTAGTGGAAGCAAGCCGGGAGATTCTGATAGGCTATTTTAAGAAAATGACATTACGTCATGTTGGGGGGAAAATAGCTGGAATAGCTTCAGTCATGGTTGGCAACCCTAGTCGGGTAAGAGGCCCTGGACAAAGCCAGAGAGAAAGGGCAAAGAACGTGCATTGTTCCTGGGTGGTAGGGATTCTGAGGGGTTCATAACACCACTGGTCCCCTTATATCTAGAAGAGCAGAGCTAAGAGCAGTAATTGTGTTAGGAGAGCAGAGCTCACCAGAGGCTTCCAGTTGTCTAGCCAGTGGCAAGCAGAGGTCAGAGCCCTGCAGCAGTTTTTGTCACATGAGCAGCAGGCAGAGCAAAGCAGCATTTGGATTTACCCACAGGTCACAGCTTGCAATAGGAGAGCAGCAGAGTGAGAGCAGTTGCACTACAGTGAGAACAGAGGAATTCATAGCAACAGTCTGTCAGCCTAGTGACTCTGGTGAGGTCTCCCTGTCCTAGCTGCTGAAATCAGAGAGCTGCCTACGAAACAGGGACCTTCCTGGACTCTTGGAATCACAAACTATGAGTGAGGAAGCTGGGGACCAAAGAACTGAAATGGGAGGCTGGGAGGTAGAACAAACTGCGTCAGCCATTCATGGTCTAATTGTTTGGGACTGTGATTTATGCACCCCGAGGTAAATGGTGGTGGAAGGTATTGAACTGGAAATATTTGTCCTAGTTCAACCTGGTCTTTCTTTTTCTCTTCCCCCCAATAAAATTCATTTGTTTAAACCTCTGTGCTTGAGAGTGAGTTCAGATTTGCTTAGCAAAGGCTCCAGAGTGGTTTAGGCTTCCAGATTACTGGATGAGGGTTTGAACCCAAAATGAAGGAATTATTGAAAATCCCCTAAAATAAGGATCTGGCCCTTGTTGCTGCCAATGCCATTGGCAGAAAGGTTAAGTGTGGATACATTAAAATCTCCACTGCTAACATGCCAGCATCTTTCACAAGTACTTGAGTTCACTCACACACATAACATTAAATTATAAAAGAAAGCAAATGTCTGTCTTTAAAGTTGTACCTGAACTTGGAACAGTACAGCTGGAACCCCTGAGATTTGGGGGAAATTTTGATCTGGACCTGAACTTCTCCACTTGGGGCTTTCTCTGTGTGATGGATCCCAACCTGAATGCTGGATCTGAACCTCCTCAGACACTGGAATTTCAGATCCATGTCTGATATTCTTGGTTCAGCTCTGTCTCTAACTTCTAAAACTATTTTAAGGAGCTATGTCACCAGTCACAATGTTAAAACATCGTACAGTATGGGCACTATGGCTACAACTTTAATACTTACCTTCCATGCAGTGATATTGAACAGACAAGTAGCTCCCCAATGTAGGACAAGGATCTCCAAAGAAGGTCCCATCTGATGCCACCTGGCACGCCTGGAGTCCGTGACACTGCCCTGGAAGGCATCACAGTCTCATGTGCACTGGCATTTGATAGATTAAAGTACCAAACTTTAAATTTCACAACAACTCAAAGAAAAGATGGGTATTGAAGTAAAAAAAGGGCATTTTCATGCCATCGATTTCTGAGCAAAATTGAAAAATGGGGAAAAGAGGGGCAGGAACAGATGATCAGACAAGCTGCATGATTTTTTGAATCAGTCATGCTTTAGATGGAGACCAGCAAAAAAACCCTACAACTTATGACTATTACAAAAGTGGAAGGAACTAGGATGTGCATTGAATTTATGGTTATGTCAATTATAAAGTAGAACCCAATTTTTAGGTGTTTAGTAGATGAAATTGACATGATAACTAAATAGGATGGAAAGATAAACATAAGGATGAAATAATGAATTAAAGTCAATGATATTGTGCAGGTTCCATGCCAGAGAGACAAGAGAAATGTGGGAAGAAATTTACTTTAATGGGATTTGTACAAATGGAACAATGGATGAATAAAGTCCCAAGTGAACAGAAAACTTTGTAGCCTAAAATCTGGTGGATAAATACCAGTGTCTTTCACCTGCATGTACTTTTCTTCCATGAGGTTTCACTTCAACCGTCACTGGGCTCTGCCTTAGCAATAAACAATTAAATGTGTCCCATAAATTCCTAGTCTGACTGAAAGAATGAACAAGGCATGAAGCTAAACTCTACTGATGAGAAAACTGCAATGGAATGAGAGTGAAAGCTTTTGATCATGCTGTGAAAAAATGAGTAAAACTAAAAACGTAAGAAATGCATAGCTGAATAGTAATAACACCTCGCTTCTGTATAAAGCTTTTTCATCAGTACAGCATAAAGCACTTCACCATGTTTAGTGTATTTATCCTCACAACACCCCAGTGAGGCAGAAAAGTATTGTTATCCCCACTTTACAAATGGGAAACTGAGGCACAGAGAAGTCAAGTGACTTGCCCAACGTCACTCAGGAAGTCTCTGGCAGAATAGGGACATGACTCCAGATCTCCCAAGTCCTAGATTAGTGGCCTAACCATTGAACAATGGGCTATGTACAAGAAGGCAGCTAGAATCAAGCTTGCGTATATGTAGTTTTTATTTGCCAGTAATGGGCCAAATTCTGCTGTCAGTGGCACTAATGTAAAACTCAACTCTGGCCTTGCACAGGTGTTACTGAGAGCAGAATTTGACCCATGAACATCCACAGACATAAAGCAAGGTAAGTTGTTTTAGATACCACACATTGTAGGGCTTACTGTAGAACTCTGACAAATGCTGCAATGAGAGATTTACCTGCTACTTCATCCTTGACACTGGTCCAGCTACAATCCTCTTCCGTGTCAAGCTGGAGGGGAGTCTCCAATACACAGTAGTGAGGGGTCTTCCGCCCATAGAAACTGTCACCAATCTGAATGACTTCTCCTGATCCACATTGCATGGTGGCATTGAAGTTATCACAAGCAATGCTCTGGCCAGATTCTGATGGGAAAGGAAGAGCAGATGTCATCTCAGACAAGGATATACAGTGCATCCTCTGCC
Source organism: Mauremys reevesii (assembly GCF_016161935.1). Taxonomy (NCBI): domain Eukaryota; kingdom Metazoa; phylum Chordata; order Testudines; family Geoemydidae; genus Mauremys; species Mauremys reevesii. Next base: position 33,988,187 of record NC_052638.1, read on the forward strand.
ACTGGGACTAGGAACAGCTTCTCCCCTACCAGGAATCTGTGTGGTCTTATCCTGCCCAAGAAATGAGACCCCCATCGTGATTCCTGAAGGTGGGTCTCAACTAAAGTTATTTTGAAGTGTTTTTTTTTAATTGAAATTTTGACAAAATTTCAACATTTTAAAAAAACGGGAGAATTCAGATGGGATTTTCATGAAACTGTCTCCATTTCTGAACAACTACAGAGCTGGTTGAAATGTTTAAGAATTGTGAATTTCTGGGAAAAAAAAGGGTGGGGGGGATTTTTTTGGGGGAAACTGCCGTTCCCTCCCCCTTTTTTGATCACCTCTTGCAATAGTCTCGACTGTTAGCATGCTGGCTCCTCAACGCCTGTTAGAATGAGCAAAAAGCTGTATTTGCGGTTTGGAGGAAGTGAGGTGTGGAAGGCTCTGCTGAGTGTGTGTGTTAAAAAAACCAAGTTTAAATGACACTGGGATGGAAAACAAAAAGGTAAAGTTGTCTGTAATTCTTCATCAATGTTTTTAATGAATAATGCCTTTTGTTTTGGGTTCATTTTATTGAAATTTCTGGGGGTTTTTTACAAAAAAAAAAGTAAACCAAAAATTTTCGGTTTTTGTTGTTTTCCCCCTTTCTCTCCCTTTTTTCTTCTCACTCAGTAGAACAAAAACAACAACTAAAGAAAAAGAAGAAGAAAATGGGGAAAATGAGAAGAAAATGGAAGGGGGGCAAAGAACAAAAACCATCATTTTTTTTGTTTTGAAAAGCAAAAGAAGAACATTTTACAGACTTAATTTCTTGAAAAAATGAAAAGTGAATTCAAAATGAAGAACATTAAAAAAAATTAATTCAACATTTTTTCCTTTAAAAGTTTTGACCAGCAATACTTAAAGGATTCAGGCTACTTGTAAGATTAGAGACAGCCCCTAGGTAATGTGTGATCTGCTTTAGGCTCAGGAAGTTGCCCAAGAGAAGAGCTTACTTATTCAATAGGGGGCTTGACTGTAGCCTACTCATGGGAGCGCCCCTTACTCACATGTGAAGTCCCATTGACTTCAGTGGGACTGTGTGGGTGAGTAAGCATAGAAGGATCATCAGGGCCGCCTCCAGGCACCAGCCAAGCAAGCTCGTGCTTGGGGCGGCAGATTCTACGGGGCGGCATTCTGCCCAATCCTAGGGCGGCATGGCCGCTTTTTTTTTTGGTTCGCCGATCTGGCTGCCCTGTAGGGGGCGGCAGCATGGAGGAGGGGAGCACCCTGCTGGGAGCCGGCTGCGCGCTCCGTCTGCCCCAGCCGGTGCCAGGTCTGCAGCAAGCCTGGCAACCAACGTCCTTCCCTCCCCGCCGACCGGAGCAGCGCGGATCCCACCCGGCAGGTGGTGTGGTGGTTGGGGCCATGTGGCAAGCGCCCCGCTGAAGTCCTGGCCGCCCTCCTTTTCTCTCTCACCCCCTCCCTCTTCCTCCCCTCCGCTAGACCAGGGCACATCTGCAGCGCAGGGAGTCCCCCTGCACCCTGGCTCTGGCTGCCCTGCAAGGTTTTTTTTTCCCCCCTGCTTTGCTGCTCTGGCCATGCCGCAGGTGGTGGTTTGTTTTTTTTTCTTCCCCTGCTTTGCTGCTCCAGCCACACTGCAGGTTGTTTTGTTTTTTTTTGCTTGGGGTGGCAAAAAAGCCAGAGCCGCCCCTGAGGTTCATGCCCCTAAACACACCCACCTTATTCTTTGAGGGGCAAGCTGATAACTGTCTAGGATTCTTCCAGCGACCTGAACTTATTTAAGAAAGAAGATGCCTGAAAACCCCTTGGTGTCACTTACGGGAGCCACAGAAGGACATTGCTTCAGTTGCCCCAGATTTAAGGACATCATTCTCCAGTGGCAACTGTGACTGTTCCTCTTGAAAGCCTTGATTAGCAGTGCCAGTGTGTGCACACTGTGGGAATTGTGTGCTATCCTTATTTAATGGCTAAATCTAAGCCTCGCTGTATCTATAGCAACATGACCAGATTACAGATTAGAGCCGTCTAAATAAGCTTGTAACATAATTTGCTGTTAAATTCTAGTTGGGGCTATTATCTACTGCCTTTTTTTTTTTTTTTGTTCTTTTCCTTCCACAAAGAAGGTTGTCATTATAGCTGCTCCCTCAGCAAGTTCTGCATGGCATTTATGCTTTAAAAAAGTAGGATTAATTGACTAACATCCATTCAAAACCTGTTTAGAAATGTGTATTTTGACTATAGTATAGTGCTATGGTTTATTATGCATCTAACAGTGAAATGGAAAGAATAAATCCCACAAGGTCTGTGAAGCTTTAACTGCAGATAGAGAAGCATGAAAAGTTCTGGGAAGAACAACAGAAGGGAGGAAAGCTTAGTTACAAGGCCATCTATCTAGCTGTGCTTTTATACTGCACTTACCAGCATTATATCTGACAGGGCCGGCTCTAGGGAGCACAACTGCCAAAGCAATAAAAAAAAAAAAGGTGTCCGGAATTCCTCCCCTGAAATTGGGCCACCCCAAACCCGTGCTTGGCTTGCTGGTGCCTAGAGCCGGCCCTGGTGTCTGAGCATATAGACTAGTTTGTCAGACCTCATAGACATTCACGCTGAAGATGCCAAGCATATTAGAAATATGATTCAACCCTCACAGTAGCCCTGTGGGGGGGTGGTAAATGCTGCGATTCTCATTTTACACCTGGGCAAACTGATGCACAATGAGGTTATGTGAGCTGCTAAAGATCACATAGGGCTCAAGCCAACGCACAGTGAAGCCAATGAAAAGACTGCCATTGACCTCCTTGGACATTGGATCAGACTCATAGCATGCAGAACTGGTACAAGAACCTAGTCCTCTCTCCCGCTCCCCTGTTCTAACGATTAGTGAAGTTTATTTGTGCCTCGGTGGATATGGACTGGAGATGTTGAAAACAAGTCAGTGATTTGGATCAATCTCTGAAATGGTTGATTGATGCCAGGAGTTTCTACACTTCATTTCTGGGTTAATGAAGAAATAATGTAATGGAACCCATTATTATTAATCTGTTTCAACTCTAATATTGCTCATTAAAGGCCTGATCCAAACCCCATTGCAACAAAATCAATTAAAAATTTTAAAGAGCTTTGGATTAGGCCCTATGGTAATGAACGCTGACCTCCTTCCAAAGAGAGGGGTGATAATTCTGGTTGTAAAGAAAAATTTCCTTTTTAATTTTAAATACATAAAATACTGTATTTGATAGTAGAGCAGGGCAGGAGCATTGTTAGAGTTTGCTGGAACACTGGATTCATGTATATTAGTCAATCTGCAACCAGACTCTGCTGCAAAAGAGCTGCCGTGTTGGTCAACCCATCTTGTCCAATATCCTATCTCTGACAGTGACCCATACCAGAGCTTCAGGGGGAGTGTACTGAACAGGGCACTTCTGAAGTGATCCACCCCTATCTTCCTGGGTTCTGATAGTTAGAGGTTTAGGGTTGCCCTAACCATAGGGTTGAACCCCTGACCATCTTGACTATTTGCCATTGATGGACCTATCCTCCATGAATGCATCCAGTTCTTTTTAAAATCAAGTCATACTTTTGGCCATCACAACATTCCATGGCAATGAGTTCCACAGGTTAGTTATGTGTTGTGTGAAAAAGTACTTCCTCTTGTTTGTATTAAACCTGCTGCTTATTAATTTCCTTGGGTGACCCCACATTTTTGTAGTGTGCGAAAGGGTAAATAACACTTCTCTACTCATTTTCTCCACACCATTCCTGATTTTATAGGCCTGTATCATAATCCACCCCCCTTAGTCATCTCTTTTATTAAGTAGAACAGCCCTAATCTTTCTTAGTCTCCTCTTTATAGCCGTTCCATAACCTTGATCGTCTTTGCTGCACTTCTCTGAACTTTTCCCAGTTCTACTAAATCCTTTGGAGATGGGGCAACCAGAACTGGATACAGTATTCAAAGTGTGGCTGCACCATGGATTTCTATAGTGGCATTCTGATATTTTCTGTCTTATTTTCTGTCCCATTCCTAATAGTTCCTAACATTTTGGTAGCCTTTTTGACCACTGCTGTGCCCTGAACAGAAGTATTCAGAGAACTATCCACAGGGACTCCAAGAACTCTTTCTTGGGCGCTAACAGCTAATTTAGAACCCATCATTATATGTTATAGTTGGGATTATTTTTTCCAATATCCTTACTTTGCATTTATCAACATTGAATTTTAATCTGCCATTTTGTTGCCCAGTCACCCAGTTTTGTGAGATCCCCCCTAACTCCTCGCAGTCTGCTTTGGACTAAACTATCTTGAATAATATTAAGATGCCTGTGACCTTAGCTCTAGTTTATGCAAATGAGCAGCTTAAAATGCCTCACTCACATGAAACCGATGAGAAGCACAAATTCTCCTTATATGTGGGTGTGTATGTTGGAGGAACTAGTATAGTCAGCACTCCATTCCGTGGCTGCTTGATCCAAGCCAGGATTTACCTGGGTGGTAAGATTAGGCACCACAGGCTGCATTTGTTTGGTCTCCTGCTGGAGAGCCAGAGTGAACTACAGGTTCTAGTCCCTCTCCTTACCTTAGGGGAAACTGCAGGCTGCAGTGCCGTACAGCAGATGTGGTTTGAGAAAAGACAAGAAGAATGTGCTCAGATAATGGTTTCCAGTTACTCCTGTGCTCCTAGGAGTTCAGAGTCTGAATTAACCAGTCACTAGTTGCATAGTGAGTGAATGCAGTGGCCTTCCATCTCTGGAACCTGCTTCTATTCTTGACTTTGGGCACATGTGGAAATGACTTTAGTAGTCCCATCCTTGCCCCTCGTTGCAATCAAGATCCATATCATATAACAACCACTTCCTTTGTCGGCATTAGAACCTGAACCATCGAAGTGCTGAGTACCCACAATTCCCATTGACTCTGGTGCTCAACCCCCCTCTGGACCTTTCCCTCTGCCAGCAGATATGCAAAGGGGACAGCTGCCTGGGTTTTCTGTTTTTTTTTTAAATAAGCTTGATATTTATTTACTGAATGATGACTTTTAACAAATCCTGGGTAATTTAAACATTGCCTGAAATACAGCATGCTCAGTTCTAGCACCATCTGCTGTGCATCTTACCAAATTCACAAATGAAGTCAAACTCCTGACTGCAGTTTTCTGTCATGCCCCATTTATAGCCAGCGTTCTTCAGGATGTATCCACAATTGGCTAAGAGAGATGGCTGATCCTCATGCCAGTTGCTGTAGCTTATATTTGAAGTGTCCAACCAAATCAGTGATCCTGTGAACAAAGTAAACCACATCGAAAATGTCTGTAACCATCACTTGGAGTTTGCCAGCTCCTGGAACTCTGGACTGAGCCTCCAGAGTCTAGACTACAACAATCAAGGCTACTAGAGTCTGGATTTGGGACAGAATGGACTAGAAACTCCTGCTTAGGTCAGTAGGGAGGTGATAGGGTCAAGCAGTTTGCTGGGCCAGTGCTGAGTCGGGGCTGCTCAGCTGCTCTGGGAGAGGAGGGCCTGACTCAGACACATAAAGGCATGTTGTAGTTTCAGTTTGGAGTTTGGGAGCAGCTCAGAGAGAAGAACAGTTTAGAGTCAGTCTCAGATTAACACCCCTTCCCCCCAAAGGGAGTCTTTGAACTTCTGTAGGGTCTAGCGCATGGGTCAGGCAGTTCCAGCCCTGCAGAGACCAGCATTGAGAGGCAGAGACCCGACTCGGCTACCGAGAGCCAGCCGAGCAGGTTGAGCAACCATCCCTTATGTTAAGGGACCATCCCTTATTGCATTGCTTTGTCCCTTTGAGGGTGACCACCTGTCACTGATTTTGAGATTTATTTATATGTATTGTAAGTACCATTTTAAACATTAAATTGAAGCATGATAATTGCATTATGTACTTGAGGGCAGTAGAAATGTACCCTTGAGAGAAAAATCTGTGATATGCGCAGCTAAGGGAAATGGTGTTTCCCTAAAATATCCCTTAAAATACAGCGCTGGGCCTTATTTTTCTTGTGTTTTTTCTCCATCTAACAAATGTGGTCCCCCTACACAGGACGGCAGCCTGGGGAGCCAGGAGAGGCCCTTGCTCCAACCAGAGGCAAAGATACTGTAAGAGGATCCTTTTTTTGTTTAAGCCAGCCAACATTCCCAGTGCTGCAGCAACCCCTCAGCGTACCATCTGCCTGGGAAGGTGCCAGGGAGACAGCTGGGGGCTGGGAAGAGGTGGGAGGTGAGAAATTTGGTGATGTTTTTAGTCCTTGTTAATTAACCCTAACACTTTCCTTCCCCAGATCCTAATTTCCTGCTCCCAGTAAAGTTCCCCTTTGTTATACTGTTGGTTTTGGTGGCATTTCTTTGCTGGGGTTTGTGTTGATGTACTTTGTTGTTTCCTGTGTATTGGGTTTTATACTCCTGGCCAGCAGTGGCAACTTATTCAGTTTCCCAAGAGACAGCACCCTTTTGTGTCTCAGCCCAATGAGGAGGTCCCCTTGCGGGGAGGCACCAGGTATCACAAAAAAGAACCCAGAACCCAACACATATGAGGAGAGGGGAACAGCCACTCCAAGTAGCGAGTGCCAACAAAGAGGCTCGAGCCACACCTTGTGGGAGACGTGGGCTATTGTCAGTGAGAAGCACAGCTATAAGGCGAGTCCTGCAGTCCTTACTCAGACAAATCTCTCACTGACGCCAATGGCAGTTTTGCCTGAATCGCGGTGCTAGGATCAAGCCCATTGTCATGAGACAGATGGCACCAACATTATATAGCCTCTCAAATGCTTATGCTGGAGTAATGTAGGCGTGTGGTTCTGACAGAGGTTCAGATTTTCCTCCTGAGCGGATATTGAGCCCATGGAAATCCAAGCCACTGCAATAATTGTCTGAATAATTGTCCTTGGATTAGAATTATAATAATATTAACAGTGAGGTGCTTCCAACGTTTTAACATAGGACACCCACAAAAACGCACCCCTCAACCTGTGCCAATCCCTATGTCTCAGGGGTCCATGGACACATAAGGTGGACTGGGGATTCTAGTCTGTTATATCACCATTTAAATAAGAATACATTCTCATAAACATGACTGAGGGAGAAACACCACTATTTATTTGTCACACAAACTTATATGAAGCTGCATTTTGCTCATCTGCAGTTCCTGAATAGGGTGATCGGATGTCCCGATTTTATAGGGACAGTATTGATATTCAGGGATTTCTCTTATATAGGTGCCTATTACCCCCTCACCCCCACCCCAATTTTTCACACTTGCTATCTGGTCACCCTATTCCTGAAAAGCCTATGGACTTTATTGTTAGTACATTACAGAGCTCGGCTTGCACCATTGGAAGAAGAGGGGGGATGAAGACCTGGAAAGGGACTCTGGTTGTATTCATTTAAAACTGTATTTTTAAATGCCTAGCACCTTTCATAACACAGTCTTCCAAGTCTCAGTGATGTTCATTAAGGAAATGTATCCTTTTGCATGGCGTTTAGGTACTGGATCATATATATTCATTTATAAATTCATTGAGTTTAAGGCTAGAAGGGACCATTTGATCATCTAATTTGATTGCCTGCATATCACAAGCCCTTACATTTCACTCCGTTACCTTGTTTGTGTGTATATATGTGTATATTGTGTGTATACATATCTATAAAAAAGGGCAAAATTCTGCTCTGCTATACCAGTGAAAATCTGGGCTAACTCCATTCTCTAACTTTGTAGTATAGAGCAAGTCTACAATGGATTTACACTGGAGTTACAGAGAGCAGGATTTAGCCCATTATTACGACTGATGAACAACCCTGCAGTCCTTTGATAAAGCATTTGAGATGAGTTAAGCAGAAAACAAACAAGACATTGGTTTTTCCTTCTCTTAAAAGCATAACATTCCTACAGCTTTCGGGATAGTAGATATTAAATATTGTTCCATCCCCAATATACAGATGGGAAAACTAAGGCAGAGAGAGATAAAATGACTTTGCCCCAGGTCACACAGAAAATCAGTAACAGAGCTATGAATAAAACCCAGGTTTCCTCGCTTACAGTTTCCTGCCCTAGCCATTAAATTAGGTCCTGCCTTGTGTTTGAGATGGTCTTGTCTACATGAGTGTGGATATGTGAGCATGTTTAAAATGGGCCATCAACTTGAAGAGGACCTCAGTAAGGTCTTCCAGATAGGGTCCATATAACAATAGTAGTTATATGTATTGCAATAGCATCTAGTGGCCCCAGCCAAAGATCTGGGCCCTACTGGGCTACTCACTGTACAAATACATCATAGAAGACAGTCTCTGCCCCAAGGAGTTTACAGTCAAAATACACAAGGCAGGCAAAGAATGGGAGGGGGACAAGAAGTGCAAAGAGTTGAAGTGATTTGTCTAAGGTCACACATCAGGTCAGTAGCAGAGCTGGGAATAAAACCCAGACCCCCTGCCTCCTGGTCCAGAGGGTCATGATGCCTCTCATAATAGAAGCAGCTCTGTAATACATTGGTATATGCCCCTAGATGTCCTCTGATGATACTAGAACAAGAGTCACTCATCAGCAGAACCCTACAGTAGGGTTTCCTTGCATTACTACAGCGATGTAGTAGCTCTTTCAAGTTGCAACCTAACTTAAAAGAAGGCTCTATTTCTCTTTTGAGATCACCTACCTTCTGTAGTTTCATTCAGAAGGGAACTTGAGGTCAGTCCTATCCACCACTCCCTGTCCTCGGAGATATGGTTCTGCAAGAACTGTTGAGTTTCCTCATTTTCAATAAAAATGAGGTGCCCCCCTCCTCTCTCACACCAGCTCTGGGCGCTCGTGAAAGTGCGCTGGAGTCTCACAAACTCGTAGCATGAAAGGTTGAAAGCCACTTGGTACTTTGAACAAGGTATCCCCTCCTCAAGAGCAATTTCCTCCACAGCCGAACGGAGAACGAGAGAGGAGAGAACAGTGATTAGAAGCCACATTCTTAGCTCAGCGATTGGAGCCCTCCATAGCACTGGTGTTGTGCACCACATCACCACGCTTTTTGTCCCTCTCTCTTCAAAGGCTTGGGCTGTCATCCTGTTATGCCATCAGTCTTTCTTTTTCCTCCTTGCTGTTTGTCACATAATACCAGCAATAGCATAGGGAACAGATTGCTCCTAATAAATAAAGGTTATTGCGTCTGGGGATACATGCAGTAAGTGTCAATGCTAACTCGCTGCAATGGGCGATATGAGAACCATTGTGTAAACGTCTCATTCCAAATCAAGCCAGTTTGCATAGTGGTCATTAGACTTTTCACCTCGTCCATGAATGGAAAAGATAAAGCTGATATATGTTGCCATTGGGCATATGATACACTAAGATAACGCCTCTCTGTCAAAGGATTCATTGTACTGAACATTTGTGGGTGAGTGCTTTACAACAACAAAAAGAGCTGTAATCAATAGGAATGAATGAAGAATGAGAAAAATCAGAATTTAGGAAGACAGGGAATTATAGAGATGGGAAAGAACCAAGCTGCTCATCTAGATTCTTCTAATTGATTTGAAGTATCAGAGGGGTAGCCGTGTTAGTCTGGTTCTGTAAAAGCAGCAAAAATCCTGTGGCACCTTATAGACTTGCATCCGAAGAAGTGGGTATTCACCCACGAAAGCTCATGCTGCAAAACGTCTGTTAGTCTATAAGGTGCCACAGGATTCTTTGCTGCTTTTAATTGATTTGAGTTTCTCTTATTATTATTTCAGATTTTGGATGCTAGTGTAAGATATATATAATTATCATATGATGGTCACGCTGCTCTTGCTTTAACACACACACAGCCGGGGGACTCTCAGCTGTTCCAATTAAGTTTCACTTTGAGATTTTTGATGCGTTAAATTCAAAACAAGTAATCAACCCAGGTGAATTCCATATCTGGTGACAAAAAAGAAAAGGCTTGCATGATCCCCTGTGAAGCTAAACAGAGCTCCCTTATTTGATCATTGCTGCCTGTAGCTTTACAAGAAAGTGGATGAGGGAGTTAATGTTAAAACAAACTTGTTTTTCAAATTACAATATTGCCATGGTTATCAGAATGTCTTGGGGGCCTTAAGTTTACATTGTAAGCCGGCAGATCTGATACCCTAATCCGAGGTAATGGGATGGCCTTTGGGAAGCTAGACCACAGTCTTTAAGTGCTAAAATGCATACGTGCTTTTGAGCTTGCATGCAAAGGATGTCCTCCAGGTTTCCCAAAGTCTGCTGGCTCTGCAGCCCTACTAGGATTAAAGCTCTTTTTACCCTAGAATCTCAGGGCCTGATTTTCCTCTTGCACTGGGTGTTACATGGTGTAACTCCACCAATTTCAGTGTGGTTGCTCGATTTACACTAGTGTAAGTGAAAGGAGATTCAGGCTCTTACATTCGGTGATAAATCATGTCTTACAAAAATGGGACACTTTTAAGTCTTATGCTTCAAGCCTTTCTTACAAAGAAAACCGTACGCACTGCAGCCCATGAGCACTTACAGTATGAGTGTCAATTCAAAGACTGTCCTACAACTCCCCTTCCCAGCCACTCAACCAGCTCAGCAGGGCACAGAAGAACTAAGGTATTTTAAGGTAAAATCATGCACTATAAGGTTTGTCACAAGGCGCGGAGCTGAATGTGTGCATTGTTTACTTGGTTCAATACTGTACATTTGAATTACATTTGTCTGAAAGGGCCTTAATCCTCCCATGCCCTGTTGATCTGGCTGGCGTTGAGGAAGCTGGACTTGGTCTAAGAAGCTGGAACAGATGCTGTTTCTGAGATCACAGGTTTCAGAGAGGAGGCCCAGATAGAGAAAGCTGTGCTTTATCAAGTGAGTCTGTCTCAGTGATGTGGGAATATGCAGTTCCTGCAACTGATACACACTGCCATATTTGTGAGATATGGATTGATCCTTTCATATCTTTTGATCCTTTCTCTGCAGCTGAGAATCTAGTTTCACGCAGATCCTGTTAGAAATGCCAGAATTAGAGATGCCACAGGCAGAACTGACGCAGCAGATCCAGAGTCCATTGCAGTCAAGGGAAGTATTTTCTTTGGCTTCAGTGGACCTTGGATCATGCCTGTAAGAGAACAGTGATGAGTAGAGCTGCCTAAAGCATCAAGCAGGTTCTCCAGACAAGTCCGCAGCTGGCAGTTTCTACGGCTGTGTGATTTTTTTTTTTTTAAATCTACTGTTGCCTCGAGTAACCCATCAAATGCCTATACGTGAAGCAGATTAGAGAAGTTTGCTGACTTTGTGCATTTCACTGTCCCGTGAACAGTCAGTTACTTTTCTGGTATTTGTGTGGGTCTTTCACACAGTACCAGGGGAGAGAAAAACATTTAAAGATAGCAAAATATCTCTGTAAAGCCACCATAATCAGCAGGGGTTTTTTCAGGGGCAGATGCAGTACCTGAAACTCCTTTAAACTAATTTTTGGAAACTGACCAGATTTCAAGTGGAAAGTGCCCCTTGAATTTAATGCTTTGTAAAACACATGATTTTTAAAAATTTTCTTACCATATAAACTTATCTTCATTTTAAATAGCTTCCTCAAGATAGAAGTTAGTTTGGAGGCTTCATTGTACCGAGATACAATAGTTTGTTGTTTTCCTGGACTGTATGGAAGTGGGGATACATAGGGGTAACAAAAATAGATCAAATAGCCACGTGCTTCTGATATATACAAAAGATCATGGTTGGTGTATCTGACTGCTCCATCTGCATGAAAGCTCATGCTGAAATAAATTTGTTAGTCTCTAAGGTGCCACAAGTACTCCTGTTCTATCTGCATTTGTATATTTCGATGTGGAGACATAAAAATGCTTAATTAAACCTCTCCCTCATTGTCCCAGATAGGTTTTGGATGTGCAATTGATCACCTGTAGGTGTTGAAAGCACTGTACAGCACTCTGGTTTCAGCAGGAAAGTATAAGACATAATGGAATATTTCAGATATCTGGATTTTAGGTATGCCTAGAGCCATTCACTCTGGTTTTTGTTTGCCTTTTGCGAAGCACTGAGGTATTCAGACAGACTCTCTAAAAATGTGAAAGAAAGGGCAGGACATGTTAATCCTTGTTGTGTTATGTATCTGTCTGTCTGAGACCAGCCAGTCCTATAGCATGTGTTCTGTCCCAATGACTTGCTAATCTAAAGCATGTTAATCCAAATGAAATGGAGTTTGCAAAGTGATTGTCTTGTAGCTTTAACTATAACAGTGTCAAAACTTTCCCATATTTTCAAACCCTCACTCTAAGATGCAATATAATAACTACTTCATTTGTGAACTCCCTTGCTCCTATTGGAATAAGTCCGTCATCTTTCTGAGAATTGTGTCTAGGGGCAGGGGCGGCTCTAGCAATTTCGCTGCCCCAAGCACGGCGGCATGCCGCGGGGGGCGCTCTGCCGGTTGCCGGTCCCGCGGCTCTGGTGGACCTCCCGCAGACGTGCCTGCAGATGCTCCACCGAAGCCGTGGGACCAGCGGACCCTCCGCAGCACGCCTGCGGGAGGTCCACCGGAGCCGCCTGCCGCCCTCCCGGTGACCGGCAGAGCACCCCCCATGGCATGCCGCCCCAAGCACACACTTGGCGTGCTGGGGCCTGGAGCCGCCGCTGTCTAGGGGTCCTCCAGATCTTTACAGAGTCTTAACCTGTCCTATAGCTTATACAAGATGGTGGCCATCAAGTGAAGGCTTCTGGAGGAAATCACTGTGCTGTCTGAAACATCAGAAAAGGCCTTGGTACAAACCACAATTAAATAAGGTCTGGTTGTCAAAAGCACTCTGCAAAACATTTCCCCTTTTGGACCTTTGCAGGTGGTAGTTATTGAGTTGAAAGAAAACTGCTAGACTGTTGGGAAGTGTGATGGGGGTCTACACCACACTGGCACAAAAAAGGTTAACTGGAGGTGAGCTCTCAATTAAGGTACCTGGTTGCACCTGGAGGATTGGCCAGGCCCAATGACTGATGAATCCCAGTTGGGAGAGGAGCTGGGGTTACTATAAAGAAAGGAAGTGTGACTCACAAGGGCTGGAAGGAGTTTTACAGTCTCTCTCTGGGATAAGAGAGGGGAATGGAGGTGTTCCACTGAGGGCTGAAAGAGGGATGCAAAGTCAAGCCTGAGGAGGGCGGAGGGGGGGTAAATTAATACTCTTATTCTGGGATTTATTGGGGGATTTGAGAGGAGAGCCCTGTGAATCCAAGCCCCTGTGGGAAGGGTAAACTTGAAGAAGCTGTGGGAGAGCCCTGCTTGCAAGCTTGATAGGAATAAATCTAGGAAGATGGCAGCAAGGAGTTGGAGGGATTGAATCTTGACTGTCTGTCTTAGGGTCCCTGACTGGAATCCAGTGTTGAGGGTGAACCTGGGTTCTCCTGTCTGCCATTGGTGAGGTGGCATAAACCCCTGAGAAGGGAAGGGAAGGGATGGGAGGAAGCCCAGAGGAAGGGGCATATGACCCACTGGGCCTAGATCAAGGACTGTGGGGTGGATGGAGAGACTGGACACTTATCTGTTGGACTTCTTGTTATCCTGGAAGGGGTACAACTAAATGCTGACCTGGCTGAGTTACTGGAAGAGACACCATGGCAGGGCTGGAGCAGCTGTTAGGTGCTCAATAGAGAAAGAGCCTGCTATGCTGTCCCCAGCCACGAGGGGGTGTACCAGCAGGGGGAGAAGTCTTTGACATTCTCTAGAGGTCAAGAGCTATGGGTAAGGTTGGATGCTGAGCTTGTGATGTTTTAAAGGGGCCTTTCTTTCAGAGGATTTCTGCGCTTTCTGAAAATCAGGCCCCTTTCAGGTGTCTCAAGTTTGGTTGCCAAAAATGGAGGCACCCAGAATCACTTGTTAGAACATTGTTGTGTTTGAAAATCTTGGCCTTTTCCCCTAAATGATGGTTGTTAATAATCTGGCTCCTATTTGGCTAGTCTTAATTTCTACAACTCAGACTCTACCCTCCTGGCAATGGCTCTATATGTTGTCAATAGGCCAGTTCAGGTGATGTGAGAATAGAATGTGTCATGTGCAGCAGCCATATCAAATTCCAGCAGATGCCATCCCTTTGACACTTGTCACAAGCCCTGGATTGTGATGTCACTGGGCAAACCAGGTAGAAGGATGAGTCCAGTTCAGCAGCAGAAAAATGCTGAACTAGTCAGCAATAATGGGGAACAATAGAAACACTTCAATCTAAGTACCTCCCCAGCCCCACCTGCAGAGAGGGTACGTACCACTGCCTGCTGCACAACATTTTTGAGGGATACTGTGTTAAAATGTTGACAGCAAATTGTTGTCCTGAAATCTCTGGGTATATCTACACTGCATCTGGGAGGGAGCCACCCAGCCTGTGTTGACAGAGTCACAGGAGCGGGACTCAAACTAGTATGCTAAAATTAACGGGGTGGATGTTACGTTGTGTTCTGAAGCCCACCCAGCCCCCTAGTCTTGAGGTCCTAAGCTACAGCCTGAGCTGCAATGTCCACGCTGCTATTTTTAGTGTGCTAGCTTGAGTCTGTCTATCTGGGCTGGGAGACTCGCTCCCATCTGCAGTGTAGACATACCCATAGGGGCTCCATGACTCTTCAAGGCCCCAAAGGGGTTCTACTTAGTCATCAGACACCTGTGCCCCAACTTCCTTAATGAAGGGACACAGCATTGGCCTAGACAGGCTCCAGGAGCAGCTAGACCTCAGAAGGGTTTCCAGGGAGCTGAGAGGAGAAAGGTGGATCCCTCTGGAGCCCAGGTAGCTGTGCTTTATTACTAATGAGGCCTATCTACAGAGGGCAATCTCCTAGGCAAAGAACGCTGCTTTCCATTTCTTCAAAAGTGTGGGGCGTGTCAGTGGGTAGATCCTGGAAAACCGGCTTAGGTGTTGGATGGCATTTTATTTTTCTGTGCATGTTAGTTTATCTGAGAAGCCATCCCAGAGGCAGAGAGAGGGCATTTCAGGCAAGTAAATGATGGTTTTCTAAGAAGGAATGATTTTCTTTGGCATCACATAAGCCCCAACTGACCTTTGATGGGAGGTTAGAACTGGGGCCTGACCACAGGCTGATGTAAAACACATGGAAACAAAAAATCAATACACATGGGAGACTGTTAAGAGAATGTGGTTTAATGGTTGGAGCATTAACTGTGGATCAGCACTTTCAAGTTCTATTCCCTACTCTGCCCTTGACTTGCTGTGTGAGATTTTGCTTAAGTCAGGCCTTGGTTACCAGAAACCTCAACTATAGACATACCAGAGGTGCCAGCTCTCACAATTTTATTGCAAGTTTTGTGATATTTGGTGTTTTTATTTAAATCCCCAGTTCCTAGAGTCGGGGCATTATGAGACCATCACAATTTACTTTTCATTGCTCCCTCCTCTCACCCCCCCCCCAAAACAACAACAACAACAAAAAACAGTTTCTAGCCCTCGTGGTTCTGGAGCACGGCTTGAACATATGACCCCTGAAGGCTAAACAGCAAGATGTACAAAAATAACCCAACATTTAGTTTAAAATAACCCAACATTTAGTTTAAAATAACCCAACATTTAGTTTTAAAATCTCATTATACTTAAGCCAACCTCATGATACTTCATGGCCTGACTCGTTATTTTTGCATGCTTGGGGCTCGTTAATGCATGTCAGTTTTTGGAACCTTAGCTTGGCATTGGGCCTGATAGTTCAGAGGTACTGAGCACCCACAACTCCTATTTACTTCAGTGGGTGCTTGGCCCCTGTGGAAGTCGGGTCCTCGTGTCTCAAGTTGAGCAACCACAACTGGAGGTCACTGTTGGGAAATAGCAGCAAAGAGTCTTGTGGCACCTTATAGACTAACAGACGTTTGGGAGCATGAGCTTTCGTGGGTGAATACCCACTTCATCGGATGCATGCTGTTGGGAAATATAAACCTTACTCCTCATTCGGAATAGATGTGCTGCACTACAGCCACAGCACAGGGTTACATTCAAACAACTGCAGAGCTCTGTTCTATTACAGAACTTTCCTGTAAGGAAAGCGTGACTCATCCAAGCATTTTCAGTTCTCTAAGGTTCATATTTTTGAACTTTGGTCTCCTAGTCGTGGTGAAAACAGTTCCAAAGTCTTACAGGGGAGCTGATCTCTGTGCTGGCACAGAGCATGCCACATGGACCAAGCGGGGAGGTAATATGCTTCCATTAACCTGGGATGGGCTGGTTTGCCCCCGGTGTGGGTTAGAGCAGCCATGATGTTCTACTATGGGTAGGGCCCTACCAAATTCACAGTCCATTTTGGTTAATTTCACAGTCATAGGATTTTAAAAATTGTAAATTTCATGATTTCAGCTATTTAAATCTGAAATTACACAGTATTGTAGGGGTCCTAAGGTGACCAGATGTCCCAATTTTATAGGGACAGTCCCAATATTTGGGGCTTTTTCTTATATAGGCACCTATTACCCCCCACCCCCTGTCCCAATTTTTCACACTTGTTATCTGGTCACCCTGAGGGGTCCTGATCCAAAAGGAGATGTGGGGTTGCAAAGTTATTGTAGGGGAGGTTGCAGTGCTGTTACCCTTATTTCTGCGCTGTTGCTGGCAGCCTTCAGAGCTGGGATCCTGGCCAGTAGCCACCTCCTGGGCTGGTTCTAGGCACCAGCAAACCAAGCACATGCTTGGGGTGGCACAATATCAGGGGCGGCATTCTGGCCTCTTTTTTTTTTTTTTGCTGCGGCAGTTTGGGTGGCTTATTTTTTTTGCTTGGGTGGCAAAAAACCTAGAGCCAGTCCTGGCCGCCGCTCTCCAGCTGCCCGGCTCTGAAGGCAGGTGGCAATATTGTGACCCCCTTAAAATAACTTTGTGTTTCCCCTCTGCCACTCCCTTTTGGGTCAGGACCCCCAATTTGAGAAAGTTGGTCTCCCCCGTGAAATCTGTATACTATAGGATAAAAGCACACAAAAGACCAGCTTTCATGGTCCGCAATGCATTTTTCATGGCCATGAATTTGGTAGGGTTCTAACTCTGGGTTATTGCAGCCCTGGAGAATGGTTGGGGTGTAAGCAATTGCCTGATGTGGCCTGGAATGCATTCTACACCAAGATCTATGTAGGTGAAAAGGGACCATAGAGAAGAGATTAATTCCCTCCCCATCTTTAAATGGGGGTACATAGTGTCTAGGTTATCCTACCTGCATCACGTTCATTGCTAACCTGAAAGAGGTGCCCTCTTTGTTCCCATGACTCAGACCAGGACCACATGGTGCTAGGGGCTGTACAAACACAGAACAAAAGGACGGTCCCATTAAAATAAATTAAATCTACAACCAAAGGCCCAGTATTTGTGACACAGGTGCAAACCCATGGAATCTGTGACCATTTGAATGCTTTCTGCTTTGGTGATGTATTTGGCTTCCTGCTGTGGCTGTAGCTCATGCTGGGAGGATGGTTCAGGGCAACCTGGAGAATGGGGTAAGGTTAAGCCTCTAGCTAAGGTTAGGACTCAAATTTAGTATTAGGCTTTTTATTGGGATCAGTTCTTGGGCTGTACTTGTCAAGTACCCTCTGAAACCAACCTAGTTTGAGTGTCAAGGGTGTGATATACACCAAGTTGAAGTAGTTCCTGATAAATGCAATTCTTATTTGTTATTCACTCATGTAAAATACGGTATTCACCTTGTGCCTAGGCTAAAGACAATGAGAGCTTCACGTAGCTATGCAGGACTTAGGATAAGTTCTACTTAAATGCTTGCTTGTAAAACAATCAGGGAGAATGACTCCAGCATGTGCAGAATTTGTTCTTATAATCTACAGCCAGAGAAAATGCTTTACTTTTGTGACACAGTAACAAGGCTTTTCTTATATGATGGCTTGTTTCTAAATGTGCCTTTCCCACATTTCTTTGTTAACAAACTCTCCTATATTATCTGCTTTTGGCTAAACCTATAAATAACTATGTCAAGCCACTCCCTGAAAAGGCTCAAAGTAATCTAGGATTCCAGTGAGTTTGATAGAAAAATCTCTGAAATCAGCAAGCAAATGCAAAAGCGGCCACAACAACCATCTAGATATCACAGACATTCTACCCTGTATGTCTTCTGCTAGGATAAACGCTATGATATTCATTAGCCCAAAGCACTGACTCTTGCAGTTAGGTCTGATTTAAATTCGAAGCCTCCTATCTGGGCCATTGCCTTCCCCTGTTCAGATCATCTCTTTATTCTTAATGCTCTATAACACAGCTCCGGTGCTGCCCAAGCTACGTTGCAGGGGGTTGGTGTTTTAGTTTCCTTAGATAGGTTTGTCGAAGGTATTTTGGGGTCTCTTCAAAGAGTGCTCTACAGCAGGGATCTCAACCGTTTTCTTTCTGAGTCTCTCCCCCCCCCCCCCAACATGCTATACAAACTCCAGGGCCCACCTGTGCCACCATAATGGCTTTTCTGCATAGAAAAGCCAGGGCTGCTGTTAGGGTACAAGTAGTGCAAATGCCTTGGGCCCCACGTCACAGGGGCTCCCGCGAAGCTACATTGCTCAGACTTTGGCTTCAATCCCAGGTGGTGGGGCTCAGGGCCCTGGGCTTCAGCCCCATGGAGTGGGGCTTCGCCTTTCTACCCTGGGCCCCAGCGAGTCTGTTGGCCCTGTTTGGTGGCCCCCCTGAAACCTACTCATAGCCCGCCATTAGCTCAATAAATCTCCTTTCGCTTTAATACTTGCTTCCACTCAAGGGCCGAAAAATGGGATTTCCCTGTAACTGCTGAGTCTGTAGGGGCTTATCCTGGCCCTGTGCTCAGACTATCAGACTGTTACTAGCCCATATTACTACATATTTACCCAGCGCTGTCCTAACCTCTGCCATCGGGTGGGCTTACCTGAGTGCTGCGCTGGGCAGCCTCTCCCCAGCCTGACTGCAACATCACCATTGATTGTTTAATATTACAGCAGTGGCCTCAGATGAGATCCAACCTCTATTGTGGTGGGTGCTATACAAACAGCCCTGGCCTCACGGAGTTTAACAATCTAAAGAGCCAGGCAGACAAGGAGTGCCCTGTTACCCTCCTTTTACAGATGGGGAGCTGAGGCCCAGAGAGAAGTGACCTTCCGAAGGTCACTCAGCAAGTTTGTGGCAGAGCAGGGAACTGAGCCCAGAGCTCCTCTTGAGTGGAGCTGGGTTGAAATGTTTTGAATTTTGAAATATTTCAACACAAAATGGGGCCAATTCTTTTGTAAAATATGTTCCCGGTTTTTAACCAGTTCTACTCCTGAGTCCTCGTGTGGGGCTTTAACCACAAAACCAGGCTTTCTCCAGGCCAGTCTGATGTAAGGATGCTCCAGTTAACTTTGAACCCAAGTTTGAGGTGGGAATAGTGGTGCTCTGGTCTCTGAGCGGTTAACTCTAGCTCAGTTTCCCCCAACCCGTCCACATACGCTCAGGGGAGAAAGACTTTGGGAAGACAGGCTCCACACACATGGGTTGCAGGGCTGAGGTGAACCCCATGCTGGGCCGTTTTCTGTCTATTTTATGGCTTTCAAGTATTTTTCGTTCTTGTTGTAGACGCCACCCTCTCGTTCTCAAGAATGAACCTTGAAGAAAAGGCCTTGAGATGGATTCTAGGCCCTGCTCCAGCCACTTTACTCTGCTTCAGTGGCATGAAGGGGCTGCAGCAACCCTCTGGGGAATACCTCCAGTGGAGCAGGGCCAACATAGACAGCCCTACGCTGCCCCTGGGGACGGCCCCTGGAGGCTGGCTGGGAATGAGACAGGAGGGGGCTGCAGAACAGCTCAGAGGGAAGCAGGGAAGGCTGCCATCAATGAGAGTAATACCTAGGGCTGCTTTAGTTTGCACAAAGGCCATGCCACCCAGAGAGCAGCCTAGCAGTAGAGAAGAGAGTTTGCAGCCACCTTCTCTCCACCTGCTCCTCTGTTTCTCTGCACCTCCTGAGAGGCTCAGCCCAGAATCCGATTGGGTCGCTGGCTGAGAGGGTTTTTTTCAGGTTTCTGAACTGTTGCACACAGTGAACTCTGCCATAGGGCAATTGAGATATTATCTTAATTAGCAAATTAACTCTTGCTTGATAACTTAATTTTTGTACCCAGTAAAGATAACTCGCATTCCCGTTTTGGACACTAGAACGTGGAGGGGCTGGTATCAGAACCTTGGTGAGGCATTCACTCATTTCATATGGAAAGGATTTGTGAAACAACGTACTTTTTGAGCAAAATGTTTTAGGGCCTAGCTGCACTGTAAGTCTAGCAGTGCCAGAGCTGATACGGGTCTAACATCCCTTTGTGTTTATGCCGTGGATGGGACAATGTGGCTACAGCGCTGTTAGGGGAGTGAATGAGCTTCAGACAAACAATTAGCCACTGAAGTGATTAATTTATTTGTTCTGATTTTTTTTTTTAAAAACGTCAAAAGCTGCAGGGCCCTTTTCCATAAATAAAAATGACGTATTTGGTGAAAAAGTTCAAACAGCAAATAGATTTGCTCACGGACAATTTGCCAATGGAGAGGTACAATGCATTCGATACATCACTCATTGGGAATTATTCACCCATCTCTACAAGTGAGTGATAAACCATCACAGACAAGGGAACAAAACAGGCCTATGTGGAGTGAGAGCCAAATGAGAGACTAGGTGGGGGAGGGAATATCTTTTATCGGACCAACTTCTATTGGTGAGAGAGACAACCTTGTGTACTTACACAGGCTCTTCTTCACAGATAAAGAATAAAAGATATTACCTCACCCACCTTGTGGCTACCACGCTGCATAGTGCTAAATGAAACATTCCTCTTGTAACAAGGGGCGGTTGGGAGAGGAGGGCATGGTTGCTCTCTGGGGCAGATTGGTCTCCCAGTCTTCCATTCAGCCCTCGGCATATTTTTAGAGGAAATTTAAAAATTGTCTAGGGTCTAGTAATACAAGTTTCTTCAATTTGCAGTCTCCTACTCCCTCCCCAACTGAGACTGCTGCATCTCTTGCCCCTTCCTACACTTGATTGCTGCCAAGGTCACTGGGGGAGAAACGTGTGCAAAGAGTATCTCGTGATCATGCTGGTCCTATGTCCCCTGCGCTGAGCATCAGGGTTAGCCTTGAACTCAGATAGCACGTGGAAGGGCTGTATGGGATATCTGCTGATATGTCCTGACAGCTCACTAATGGTACAATTTAGATGGTATCTTAATTAGGGACTTGGGCTGCGAATTTATCATTCTAAACTTCCCCTCCCTGGGTAAAATATTAACTAGCTTTGCAGTGTTGGACAAGAATGCTATGGACAACTTTGTGTCCAACCATGGACAGAGCTGCAAAAAGGTGGGCTTGATTCAGAACTTCCAGCCATTGCAACTCCACTGACATGAGTGGAGTCACTCCTACTTCTCCCAGGTGTAAGTGAGAGCAGAACCAGACCTGTTGTTTCTTATGTTTAAACTGGTGCTTAGTTTTTCTTCTCCTTATTGAGCTACTGCGGAGTTTAGAGGAGAAGAGCAACTGATATAAAGCTAGGAGTCAGTTACTACAGGAGAAAAGGATTACAACAGGTGGGATTCATTAATAATAATAATAATAAAAGTCTTCTACAATATGTTTCATCAGTAGATGGCAACTTTACAAAGTAGATAAATATCATTACCTCCATTATACAGATGGGGAAACTGAGGTACAGGGCCCAAAGTCATACAGCAGATCCATGACAAAGAACAGAGTAGAACCCAAATTCCTGTGTCCTAGTCCACTATTCTAGCCACTTGGCCACATTGGGTTAGGCAGCAGGGTGCCTGAAAACAGCTGTGGATAAGTCTGCATTTAATTAAAATTCTACCTAACACCGTAAACCAGAAGATAATAGGAAATACAGTGGAATCTCATTGATCTTTTCTACTGTAGATGCCTTCATACCTCCACCATTCATCACAATCTCATTCAGTCACACAGCCTAACTCTAGCCTCTGTGAGAGTTAGATATGTTCTCCATACTCATACAGACAGAAACATGTCTCGGTAAATTCTAGAACATGCTGGTTGAACATTAAAACACATAAATGGCCTGGCGTTGTTGGAGGTTGTTGTTAGGATTATGTGGCTGAGTGTGATAGTAAGTAAGTGAAGGTGTGGATTGTGCTTGGTTACATGCTGGAATGGAGGAGGAGGCTGTTGTGGAATCAGCAGTCATTGAATGTTAGGGTGTCTTGATGACTGAATGAGTTGAGGTTGGTGTAGATATTAATGTTGGCTCAATTGGTAATAGCCTTGAGCAACCTTTACTCTCGGTATGTCTATGCTGCAAATAATTTGAGTTAAAATAGCGGTGAAAACACAGCTACCTGGCCTTTAGATCAGGTTAGCAGCTTGAGTTCAACCCCAACTCCCTGTAGGCATTAGCTCGAGCTGCTAATCTGAGTTAAAAGCAGAGGTGCTGTGTCTTCACTGCTGTTTTAACCCACGTTAGCTAAAACTGCTTAGCTAATCTGAGTTAAGAACACACCTTTTATTTGCTGTGTCGACATACCCTTACCTAATGGTTTTGTGGAGTATTTACTTAAATTATTTTAATATTGCTATTAACATCTATATGTAGAATGAACAAAGATGAATGTAGGAAAAGAGAAGTCTAATTTTAAAAAAAAAGTTCCTTATAGAAACAATTATTTTGGTCAAAACATTATTGGTAAACAAGTCCAATTATTATAATATTTTAGCTATTGATATTATAGCTAAGAAAATGTTATCAGTAGATGTCAATAATTGTTTATAAGTATTTACACTGGGTATAGGAATTATTCACAGATGATAAAGCTGAATGTTATTTTGTTTTTCAAAAGGAGATCAAGTTCACAAGGCAATAGTTAACAAAGATAAAAAAATACAGTGTACATATCCTGGCACAGCGAGATATCAGTCAATATCATTTCAGTAAGATATCAGTTCTGCTATTATAGTCCATATCTGGTAAAGTAATAGATGGGAAAATGTAGTCAGGGTAGGTTAGAAACTGAATCCAACAATTTGTACCTTCACTTACAAGCATTGATGATAACTTGACTTTTACTACTGGAGGACCTTGAAATTAAAGTGATTTTGATAAACATATGTATTTTCAAACACAAATAAGCAATAATATCATTGCCTATCTGCTTAGCAGGGTATTAATCTACTTCTTGAGTAGACAAACTACAAGTCCAAAGGTAAACAGATTGCTTCATTATGTTTTTATTATCACACAGCTATAAGTAGATCTGTGTGAAACATTCACTACTGTTTTTTCATACACAAAAGCAAACATGCTTACAGTTTGAATTATATATTTTATAACAAAGGAACAAGAGTAGGCCTTGTTTGGCCTGGAAAATTTTGTTTCCATTGGTCAGCACTGGTGCAGTGGCACTCATTTTTAGTAACAGTGTCATTGCTAGTATTGACAGGAGGAAGGCACAAGATGTTCTGAGTTTGGCCAGCACTATATCTTTCACTGTTATTAGCACCTGTGCTAGAAAAGAAGTGCAACACTGTCTAATGTAGACGTACGTTGTGTGTCTGGCTCCCCTTGGCAACAGTCTGCACTGAACTGAGTATTAAATGGCTGCTAAACTCTATTTCCAGGAAAAGTGCTCAGAAATGTAAAGCAGCCCTTTGGCTGGGAGGGATCTGACTCTGAGCGGCTTCCACTTGGCTCCCAAATATCGTTTCTACTTGGAGAGCTCTCCACTGCATTTCTATGGCTCTAGCTTGCTCTAGTCTAGGCGGTCCTCCAGGACTAGCCTTAAAGACCAGCCACACTCCTTGAGTGTAGCTCCCAGCTGTCCACAGCCACAGAGATACAGTGAGAGCAATGCCAGGCTGTGTGATGTAGTGCATCGCTCTTTGACTGTGCGTAGTTTGGGACTGTGCCGTAGGTGGGAGAGAAGCTCAGGGATGGGAAGAGGCAGAGTGGGGATGGGGAAAGTGGAAGACACAGAGAGAGAGAGAGCAAGACAGAAAGGTGGAGGGGAATCTTGAAGTGGGGGCTCTAGGTGGTACAGAAAAGGAATTTAAAAGGGGGACCTGGAGGAAACTTGTTAGGAGCCAGTGTGGGGTGGTGAGTTGGGAAATCCAGGGAGAGGGAAAGGAGGGGAAACTTGAGGATGGATTTGACAAGGGGTGGGAGATGAGGAACTGAAGAATTTGTGAGAGGATAACTTTTGTAAATGAGGTAATGTGTCTATTGATTATTCAGATTAGGACATTGTATCAAACCTGAGAGGTGCCGTGGCCTTGTGTGCCAGGTTTCAACGTGTGGAGAGGGGAGCTGGGCCCAGCCCTGTGGTGCATTGGAGCCCCGCATGTTGGGTGAGTGCGGGGTGGGCTCACTCTCCAGCCCATGACCAATGACCCATTGCAAAACCTGGCTCCGCCCCTGGATCTCTCTGCTGGTTTTACATTGTCACTAGTAGAAATGTAGCGTTGGAAGGGACCTCGAGAGGGCATCTAGTCCATCCCCCTGTGCTGAGGCAGGGCCAAGTAAAAGTAAGTCATCCTTGACAGGTGCTTGGCCAGCCTGTTCTTAAAAATCAAACTTTCCTCAGTGTCTTGTCCTCTCCTTTGACCTTCATGACTTTCCTCTCTCCTGGCTCTCCTCTTACCTCTGACAGTTTCTTCAGCATCTCTTTTAGTGGGTTCTCCTCTTTCCCATTGTTCGTGAGATTCCCACATGGCTCTGTCCTTGGCCGCCTCCTTTTCTCCCTTTACACCTCCTCTCTGGTTTATTCTCAGCCATTCTCATTACTGCAACTGCCGCTGGCGATTTGCAAATCTCCCTATACATCACAGGCTGTCCCATCATCAGCTTAACTGCAACAGGGTCAGACTCCTTGGGGCTGATTCTCAGTTACTTCCTTCCTGGCCTCCGGGAGGTGAGGAGCAAAGGTGGTTTTAAGCCATCATTGTGCTCCCCATTTTCAGGGACTGTGCAGGGACCTGTTTGGCTCCTGATGTAATTTAGATCAGACTCAGGCCTGCTTTATGTTCTGCTTCCCCTGCTCCCTTATTCACCCTGTGCAGTACACTCTGGCCATGCCCTCTTCACCAGGGCAGGGAACAGGGCCAGTGGAGAGCCTTATGTTGCAAGAGAGGCTTCTGCACGGGGTGGGGGGAAAAGGGGTGCAGTGTGAGAATCAGGCCCTTTATCTTTCCTCCAAAATACTCTCCATTCTCTATCACTGCTAATAAACCTATTACTAAGCCTGTGTGATGGAGGGTCACCTTTGATTCCTCCCTCTCAAGCCCTCACTTAAAATCCTGCTGCTTCTTCACTAATGCTACAGACTCCAGCAAAGCACCTTTATTTCCATATTTAGAAGCTGTATTGGGTTATTGTATTATCCTTTATTTCTCTTGGAGCCCACAGTGTGTGAGATGTTCTCCAAATGAAGAAGGCGGCATGATGACTGCCTTGAACTGGGCAGTGTGAAGGCAGACCTGTGGGAAGACTGCGAGTAAGGACAAAAGGAGCAATATTCACAAGCAAGCAAGAGCTCTCATAGGTAATGAAAGCTACATTTTACATAAAATAAGCATGTAAATATTTTCATTGCTTAATCAGCTATTAGGAGGTGATTTAAACATATGGGAACAAATAAGTCTCTGACTTCCAAGGTAATCTCACATGAAGTTGTATAATATTCAGTTGTACAAGGAGTCTTATCATTCATGTTATATATAGTCCCTTGGTTTGCTCTGCAATCACATGCTTTATATTGAAATAATTCTTTGATGGGAGGATTTCAAAATGAACAACACTGGAATCAGCTAAGAACCTAATCTTGAAACAAAAGCAGTGAAGTTAACTCTTTATTTAAAAAAAAAAAAAAAAGTCCCTAACCCCACTTACTCACCATTACATGATTTGAGTGATGTTACAACCCTTGTTTGTGAAGACAGCCATTCCTCATTCAGAGAGGTGCCCTTTAGCTTACTTTTCAACAGTCTGTTCAAAAAATAAAGCACAGAGCTGTGCACTGATCATTTCCTGCTAGTGCTTAGAATGGCACAAACTTGTATTCCAAAGAGAAGGCTGTGATCAGCTCTGGAGACTTTTTTTTTTAATTAGCTCCTTAAAAACAGAATCACAGTAGCAGGTGGAGGTTTTTTACTCTTTCCTTCAGCATTGTCATATGGGCAAGGATCCCTATCTAATATCCAAAGTTTCTCAGAATCCCTGGGATTCAGCTGGGATCAGACAATAGCCCCCTGCTGAACTGATCTCTTGTTCAATCATGAGCAAAAAGGCAAATGAATTAGTTCTCTCTGTCTATGAATGGAACAGAGATAAAGAGTTAAGTGTGGAGCGGGACGGAGAGAATTATGGTATTATATGTGCTAAGGATTAAAGAACAGCTATTGTAAATTGACAGACTATCAGCCACCAGCAGCTGGCTGGAGGCGCACTTTGGCCTATAAATAACAGGAAAGAGCTGTTCGCAGCCCAGTCAGAGAGCGGACCACAGGAGCAGCACCAGCTGTGCGGGGATATACAGGTTGTGTAAGTGCAGCAGACATGGATGTGATCTTTGGTAGAAATAAAGAGGAGCACCCAGAGCCCATAAAAGCAGAGGTGAAAGGTAAGGAAAATCTGTTCCAAACTGGGTGGGTATTTTTGTGTTTTCAAATGAGTTAATAATCTAGCACTTGTTTCCCCAAGACAACACTGAAAAGGGGAATTGCTGGGTCTAATGAAAGGGAGAATATGAGAGAGAGGTGAATGGCTGTTTAGAAGATTGAGATCAGATCTTATTTCTCCCCCCGAATTGCAGGCCTTTTCTCACTTTATGGACATATTTGGGTGTACATTTCCGGGTGTACGTTTCCTGCAAGTAAGTTTGAAAAGGAGTCATTGAAACTCGTGGTTGCCAGCAAAGTCAGGTGGATTCAAATCTGAGGCAACCCCCATTACCCCTCCCCGCCTTTCTCGTTGTCCTTTCAGTTTCTCCCTATTTCCGTATTCAGTCACTAGCCTCTAGTCACTTTCTTCATGTTCAGTTCAGAGGAGTGGCTGACATTGTCATTTTCACTTCCTGGAGATGGAGAGAGGGACTGTAACTCTTTGTAGAGCTGTTTCTAAAGACAAATAGAAAGGCAGACATAAGTAATGCCCAGTGGCTTTATTTCAAAGAGGGCAGAACAAGCCAGGGAAAAAGGAACGGTTCTGCTGAGTCAGGGTAATTTAAAGTCATGTGATTTAAGTTGGTGATTTAATGAAAATCAATATTTTTAATGCATTTTGAGTGAAATCATTTCAGTAGATACCGTGTCCATGGTTAGTATTTTTGCCTTGATTTGATTGCCACATTTTATCTCGTTCTAAAGAGTTTTGTGATGCAGCAAGGTGAATGATTTTATAAAAAGTGTTTGTTGTTGGAACAGCAAGTAGGCAAAAGTGGCGTCTTCGTAATCAACAGATCTGCCCCTGGTATGAATTCAGAGTAACATCTGCTGATGTTAGAGACAAAAACAAGATTGTATTGCTATTCACTCCTATAATCGTGGCTAACACAAATAAGGGGTGAACTGGATTCTGGATTGTGTGTATTCTGGCTTGCAATCCTCAACCAGAATTGCTTAAAACCTCAACTGCAAAATCTTTATTGGTAGAGATGCAGTGCCTCAGAGGACCCAGCTTGACTCTCAGATTCCAGGTTTAGGTCATGGTGCAGAGACAATATACACAGAATCCCACAATGCCAATTTTTAAAGTCACTTTTCAGAATGGAACACACTTAAAACAGATGATGGTCCAGTTACTTATTGATTGTGGAAACAAAGAGAATCTCTTTAAACATTCAATATTTTTTTCAGTCAGCTACGCACACCTCCCCTGTGTGTATTTTTCAGTGGCTTGTATTATCTATCTCACTCTATGTACTGATCTCAGTGTCCATCTATGAGGCCTTTATTTGGCTTTCCTTGTTTCTAGGAACTTCACTGGTAACTCACTGTGCTATCCTGTCTAATAACATGCTCATTTAACATGACTTCATCACTGTAATATCTGATCACTTTCCAAACATTTATGGATTCATCTTCACATCCTTCAGGGGGCATAGGAAAATATCATTTATCTCCGCTTTGTAGCTGGAGGGAAAAAATCTCATTAGGGTCCAGATCCTTAGAGGTACTTTAGGCATTACTCTGCTCAGCATTGCAATGTTTGACCTCGAGGTGGCCTGCTGCTCAGTGGAATTTTCAGCTGTGAGTTAGGCTCCATCCCTCCCAGTATAATGCATGAGGAAAGTTTCGTGTACAGAAGGGATTTTCAGAAGCCGGACGGCTAAGCAGGAAGCTGCCTAAACTAACCTGGAGGGATATGCTGAGGTGAGGGGCAGAGAAGAGAGGGGCTTAGGCATCTAAGTGGCTGACTTCTGCTTGGGACTCTCAGCCATGAATCCTCTCCTGGAGGTAGGGCCTAAGACAGGTCACCTGCTTATGTAACCCATGCACTAGCAGCTGAAACAGTGGCTGTCTGTCTCACTTATATTTCCCAGTGCCCCCAGCTGCCTTTTGGGCAGACGCTTTGCTGCACCTCCATGCATCAGTGGCTTCCTTCTGTTGCAGGGGGCTGGTAGGAAACAGATGTTAGATTAGAGTGACCAGATGTCCTGATTTTATAGGGACAGTCCCGATTTTTGGAGCTTTTTTCTTATATAGGCACCTATTACCCCCCCACCCCCTGTCCCGATTTTTCACACTTGCTATCTGGTCACCCTATGTTAGGTGTGCTCCGAACTTGCCTACTTGACTGGCCTCTGCTGGTGAGATAGGCATTCCCCTGCCTCGTTTGAGAATCCTGCTTCAGGGCATTGGCTTGAGCTAGGGCTGCAAGCAGCTCATTACCTGTGAAGTGGCTTCAGTGCATAGGCAGCTAAGCAAATGCTGACGGGTGGAAATTTAAACACCTACAGGGTTAGGCAGTAGCTGAGCAGCAGATCTGAAAATGTAAGTGGTGCCAAAAGGGTGGACTTAGGTGCCTCAGGAGCCAGATAGGATACATCTACACTGGTGGGGGGGAAGCCCACAGCAGCGAGTTGCTGACTTGAGCTTGCTCTAGGGGGCTAAAAATAGCAGTGTAGTCATTCCCACTCAGGGGTGGGTCTCAGAGCCTGGGCTCCAGCCTGAGCGGGGACGCCTACACTGATTTTTAGCCCTATGGCACAAGCCCCATGAATCTGAGTTAGTTGACCCAGGCTCTAAGACTTGCTGTCGTGGGTTTATTTTGCAGTGTAGCTGTATCCATAGGTAGCTAGGTCCAGATCCTGAAAAGTACTTAGGTGCCTATTTGCATCTTGAGGTGCCGAAATATCTTTAAAATGTGGCCCTGGGTGATGTGTACAAGGTCATGCAGGAAGTTTGTGGCAGAGTTAGAAATTGAACCAGGTCTTCTAAAGCTCTATCCAATACCTTAACCACAAAACCATCCTTGCTCCATAATATTTGCCACTGGAAGAGGTTTGTCTTTGTTGTTTGACTCTCCAGATATCTTTAGAGTATTTTTAATCTGATGTGAGAACATGATTTAATTAGGTCTCTCTTTTAACTTGAGTCTAGATATTCTTTGAATTGCAAAGATGATTCCCATTTCTTATGTGAAATATCTCAGGGCAGAGAATAGCTTTACCAAGGCCAAATCGTCTGTGGATGGACAAGGCCCCAAATGCTGCAGAAATACTAAATTTGTTTTGCTGCATGGTAGGGAAGGCAGGTTAGCCTGATCCTCAGTGGTGTGGCAGAAATGAGGGTTGGCTGGGTCATGGCCAGTGGGCCAAGTTCATTGCACAGATTCCTGTTCCAATGCCCCATGTAGAGTTGTTGGGAGGACTCTAAAGGGCCACAGTCACCTGTACTGTCTTTGGAGACTGCATAACCTGAGGCGTTCTGTTATGCAAATAAGAACGTTAGATAAACATTCCTATTGTCAGATATTTATACTGGACTACTTCAACTAAATATACTGATGAGCAAAAATGTTGTACTGTATCTAACTTGAATGGCTGGATCTCTTACCATATATCATTTCTTGAGTACTCCTACTCCTTCTGAACACTTTTCATCACTCTATTGCTTTATCATCTTCCCTTTCCCCATTTATCTTTTACAGCGTTCTTCACCTTTTGGATAATTCTGTGTATCTAGGGCCAAATTTTGCTCACCTTACTCCAAAAAGTAGATCTGTTGTCTCCACTGGGACTACTTGTGTGAATAAGGCCAATGGAGTTTGTCCCCTGAAGTTTTTATAGCCTGTAAATATTTTAATTATCAATTCATCTGGGATGTTGTCAATACCTGTAGCCTTTCTGTTCTTGAGTGATTTCACAGCTGTTTCCACTTCATGCAGTATTGGAAAGTCATCCTCCGCTGAATCTGGGCTGTCTAAGACACTAGCATCTCCATTTGTCTGGCGGTTGTATAGATCAGAGCAATAGTGTGTCCACCTATTGATGTCCCTTTCTTCTGTAAGACCGTTCCCTTCTTTGTCTTGATTGATGAAATTCGGAGGACAAAAGGTAATAGATGTAATCACCAAGATCTGCAACAAGATCTGGCAGACCAGTGAGTGGCCCTCCACGTGGACAGAGTCACTAATCATCCCTCTGCCAAAGAAAGGCCACCTGCAATTGTGTCAAAATTACCAGACCATAAGCTTAATTTGCCATCCCAGCAAAGTGATGTTGAAAGTCATATTGAACAGATTGAAGCCACAAGTGGAGAACATCATCGCTGAAGAACAGGCTGAATTTCATGCTGGAAGAAGTACCACAGAACAGATTTTTCAACCTTCGTGTTCTATGTGAGAAGTCCTTACAACTCCAGCAGGACATCTACCACGTCTTTGACTTCCAGAAGGCATTTGACAGAGTATGGCATGAAGCTCTCTGGGCAACCATGAAGAAGTACAATGTTGGTCATAAGCTTATTCTTACCATTAAACAACAGTATGCCAAGGCCAGCAGTGCAGTTCTCGTCAATGGCACAATAGGAGGGTGGTTTCACACCACTGTTGGAGTCCGGCATGGCTGCCTTCTTTCGCCCACACTGTTCAACATTTACTTGGAGCACATAATGACTGATGCCCTAGAAGATCACATATGCACAGTCAACACTGGGGGGCGAACAATATCAAATCTTCAGTTCGCTGATGACATTGACGGCCTGATAGACAGCGAAGATGAACTTGCCAACCTTGTTAAACGATTGGATGAAACCTCTGCAAAATACGGCAGAGAAAACCAAGCTGATGACAAATGTGACGGGATTAGCTCACATCACTGTCAGTGGACAAGAACTGGAGAAAGTGAAACATTTCAAATATTTGGAGTAAATCATCACTGATGAAGGATCCAAAGCAGAAATTCTGGCAAGAATTGCACAGACAGCAGCAGTAGTGGCAAAGCTAAAGCCAGTTTGGAGGAATAAGAACATCTCCCTGGAATCCAAACTGAAACTGCTGCAAGCATTGGTCATCTCCATTTTTCTGTATGCGTGCAAGACATGGACCCTTATGATAGAACTTGAATGGAAAATACAGGTAGTAGAGATGAGAGACCCAGGATTTTATGGAAGTATCTCCTACTTCGACCATGTCACTAATGAAGAGGTCCGCAACATTGTCATCCAATGCGCTGGGTCATCTGAAGACCTCCTGATGTCCATGAAGAAGCGCAAGCTGAAATGGTACAGCCATGTAACAAGATCATCTGGCCTATCCAAGATCATCTTCCAAGGGACAGTACAGAGGAAGAGAAGAAGAGGTAGACAGAAGAAGAGATGGACTGACAACGTAAGTGTGGACAGGAATGGACTTTGCAGAGACTCAAGCACTGACACACAATCATCAGGCGTGGAGACAATTGTTTGATTGCTCATCAATGATGGTGCCTCAACAACCAATGCGGTTATGGAGGTGGTGGTGGTGGTGATATATTTTAATTAGGATACTAGCTGTTTTCGCCAAGAGAATGAAAATAATACATACAAGATCTGTGTTAGAAATAGTCTTCTTCACTGTGTGCAAAGTAACACTTCTATTGTATACAGTATTGTGTACATACCGTAACAGTGTCTTCCAGCTGAGCCCCACTTAATGAAGAATGAAAGCAATCCCACCATGTGGTGTTAGAGACCTACTTAATTTAACTGATACATCTTCTGTGTCTGCGTAGTCCCTTGCCCCATGTCTTGGGAAACTCTGCACTAATGCATCTTATGTACTCTTTGTAGGGGGGAGCAGGGAAGGTATTTAAAGTGTTCCCCCCCAGATATGTATCCTTTTTTGGGGGGAGTGAGGTGGAAGGTAAGAGAAAGTGAATTCTTGTGTTTTTTTCCCATCAAGTTCTGTTATATGTCTAACAAGAAATAAAGCTTTTGCAATCTGAAAAAAACCCGGAATATATTAAACGTACATTATTTATCTACTCTCAGCCCTCTAGTGGCAATACTGAAGAGAGCCACTTTCTTCATATGGCTCCCTCTTACAGACTAAAGGGAGGTACATGAGAAGACTAGAATAATAAAAACATATTACCCCCCCACCCATACTTCAGCGACGGGTTCTTATCTGCTTTTGTGTTGGCACCTGTAACAGCCACAATATGATCATTGAGTTTTTATGCTGTCTGTCAGAGCCTAGACTCTTCTGTAGCTCTTGTTAGAACAGTCAGATATGCATCTATCTTCATCCATTCCCCTCCCCGCACAGAATTTCAAACCTAATACCACATGAAGGTGTGTATGTTTGTACTGTGCCTAGCACAATGGGATCCTGGCCCAGGACTGGATCAATTACAATATAAATAGTAGTAATGTGTACACAGTATTAGTTAAATAAATGTTCTTGGAATGTATTAAAGGCAAGCCTGATAAAATCGCCTTTTATTAAGGTTGCCTGACTTTCCATAAGAACATAAGAACGGCCGTACCGGGTCAGACCAAAGGTCCATCTAGCCCAGTATCTGTCTACCGACAGTGGCCAATGCCAGGTGCCCCAGAGGGAGTGAACCTAACCGGTAATGATCAAGTGATCATTCTCCTGCCATCCATCTCCACCCTCTGACAGACAGAGGTTAGGAACACCATTCCTTACCCATCCTGGCTAATAGCCGTTTATGGACTTAACCACCATGAATTTATCCAGTTCTCTTTTAAACGCTGTTATAATCCTAGCCTTCACAACCTCCTCAGGTAAGGAGTTCCACAAGTTGACTGTGCGCTGCATGAAGAAGAACTTCCTTTTATTTGTTTTAAACCTGCTGTCTATTAATTATACTATCCTATTTTCAGTTGCTTAGAACTTTGCCAAACTGAAATTTTCCATGGTGGGTGTCTGCCTCAGGCTCAATGTTTTTGAAAAATGTCAGCCAGAATTGTTCAGCCAGTTTTGAGAACCAGGCTGGCAGGACAAGATGACATTCTGCATATTTTAAAAAATGGTGGGTTTTTTTTTAACGGTATTAGGCCTGTCCTGCTCCCTGTCCCCGTGCTTTGGAGCAAGGATTTGAAATTTAACAGGGGGTTGGCCTTTGTGTCAGGGATGTGCCTTTTGCTATCCCTGTGAAAATCCACCCAAATTTGGTCAAGTTATAAGCCTTTGAAAAATCTGAGTTCACACATGCTCAGTAGAGACTTGAATTTTAGCATTCAGATTCCCTGAAGATTCCGTCCATTCTGATCAGGTTCCAGTTTGGGCTGAGCAGGACTGTCCCTGTAGTTGCAGCTCTGCACTGCTGTGAGATGTGCTAGGTCCAGATCCAAGCACCAGAACTGAAAGTAGGTTGATTGAGAGACCAGGAGAGTCAATGCCCCCTGCTGGGCTGAGGCAGCATGGAAGAGAAAATTGCAGGATTCAAACGCAGACCTGGCAGAGGAGAATAGGTGGGGAGAAAGGGCATGGAGGCTGGCTGGTGGTGGGATGGGTAGAGGGGAACTGGGAGTCGAGGTGGGGCAGGGAAAGATTGGGACTAGCTGAGCAAGGAGATTGGAACTGAGGTGGAGATGGGGATGGAGACCCTGGGGGACTTGAATCGGTGGGGGAAGGAGAGAGGGACTGGGAATCAGGGGAAGGGGACTGAGAGTCAATAATGGAGGGAGAGTGAAATCACAGGAGGAGCCGGGGAGAGACTGGGACTGGCTGGCACAGAGATGGGAACTGAGAATGAGTGGGGCAGGAGGAAAGAGATCAGAGGGGAGGGAAAACAGATTGGACGAGGAGCTGGGGCAAAGGAGAACTGGGACTGGCTAGGCAAAGAGATTGGGACAAGGAGCTGGGGGGGGGGGTCACACTGACATTGGACAAAGATCCCAGGAGGATGAATGGGAGTAAGTGGGGATGGAGAATGTGGGGAAGGGCGTGACTGGAGGCCAAGGTAGGGAAGAGAGAGATTACTTGAGGAGCCGGGACTGGGAATGTCTGGTTAAAGAGACTGGGACTAGGAGTTGGGGTGGGGGAAGGCTGGGACAGGGATTCCAGAGGGGTGACACTAAGACTTGCTGGGCAAAGAGACTGGAACTGAAACGAGATGCCTGAGGAGTGCTGACTGGAAGTGGGTAGGCAAGGAGAATGGGACAGGGATGATCCAGATGTGTGGAAGAGACAGGACTGGAGACAGACAGGCTGGAAGGGGTGTGGCAGAAGGAGTCACATTTGGGGAGAACAGGCAGAGGTCTGTGCCTAATAGGTAACACTCTCCTCCAGAGCCTGGAATGGAACTCATAACTCCTGAGTCTCACCATTCCTCTGCTGTTAGCAAATATCTGTGAAACGCATCATGAAAGTGTTTGTCTCATCCCCCTCTAGTGCTGGTCCACAGAGGATGCTTGTACTATCAATGACTTTTGAAGTGACCGAGGTCTGAGTGGTGGTTCTAAAGGTTCCATCCCTCATGATGACCGTGAGGGTGTCAAAATATGTCACATGATGGAATAGCTTTACTTTTGGTTTGTTTACAACCTTAATTTGGACCCCTTGTGAATATGCATTATGATGCAGTCTTTGTGAGGAAGATAGATATTTATTTGGAAACAGAGCCAAGTGGCCCTCAAATACTCTACTAAATTACTTTTGCCCTTCAGGTTACTTGGCCCTTGTTGCAACTTTGAGGGAGAGGAAAACACCCACCCCTTCTTCAAATTAATAAACAAGCAAACTTTAACTTAAAGAGCAATTACTTAAACTTTTACTAAACGAAGTAAAACCTTACAATACAAATGATCACATCAAGGTCACAGTTGGAATGAAGCACTTTGAGAATGATGTGGAATGGAATCACCAACTGATTATATCAGCAGATGAACACAGCCGGTAATCAAATCATGAAATTAAGACAACAAGTCAGTTCTTTCAAATACTAAATGCTGGAGGCTTAAGGAAGTGCTGTTTCCTTCTCAGTCCTTGAAGTGCCACTGGTGGCAATTGGGCTGGCCCCAGCTAAACGGGGGAGAACATATGTCCCTCCCCTTTAGAGTCTGTAAGCACTTATGGGCTAGTTTAGGATGAAGGGAGCTGG
The DNA here is from genome assembly GCF_016161935.1 of Mauremys reevesii. NCBI lineage: Eukaryota > Metazoa > Chordata > Testudines > Geoemydidae > Mauremys > Mauremys reevesii. The sequence continues at coordinate 34,023,646 of NC_052638.1, forward strand.
CTGGTCCCTCACCTTCCCTTTCATTAATTTAAACGCTAGCTCAGGCCATGTGGATCCTCTTTTTGCTCAGTTCCCGGCTAATTTCCCCACTTTTTGATACATCAAAGATCTGCAACTCTCCATTTCCCTCTTAGTGCAGAATGGTGCATACAGATACAAACCAGCTAACAAAATGGTTTAAGGGAGGACTCACTTAGCACGTGGGAAATGATTAACGGCATGTAGTGTTACTTACGCTTTTGCTTACATGTGCACAGTGTGTGTACACACACGCCATACACGCTTTAAAAGGGTTAGAGAAAAATCAGTAATATTGGCAGGTGTCTCCATGCAATAACAAAATAGGGTAAGGGGGAAAAAGAGAAAGTTACTTAATACAAGAAAAAGATTTGTTCTTCAGCTTGCGTGGCCTTCAGAGCATCAGCCCAGAACTGCAGGTCAGGGGAACAGATGATATCTCTGGTTGGCACCTCATGCTGACCGGTGGGCTTCCTCTGTGCTGGTCAGGCTGGCATAGCCAGTAGTGGTCTTGGTCTCCTCTTCCTTAGAGCTAGCCTACAGAAAGCAAAGGCATCAGCCCTTGGTGACATTGTGGTGGACTAGGAGGAACATGCCATTCTCCACATCTACCTGGATCCTTGTGGTGGTGATTTTTAGCTTGTTCGACCTTATGGCACCTCCCTGGAGCAAATCAGGGGACCACAAATCTAATAACCCAGAAACATGGTCCTCTCCCAGTCACGGATGGGCAAGCTTGGCTCTTGGTCAGTTTGGAAAGTCTCTCCTTTCACTGGACGTTCTCTTTTAATAACCAGCGTTAGACTAGACCACAAGGGTAGGCTACTCCAAAAATATGATAAGCAGGAGATTGCTTCATGGAAGTATCTCAGTCCCCTCTGCTCCCCTGGAGGGGGTAACAGTTAGGAGTGCACATGGCCCTGAATTTACTAGGGCCTTGACAGATTCTTATATGTGACTTATGCCCTAGTGGTGACTGCCATTGCTTTTCACCCACTCATATTCCCACTCAGCCTTTCTTAAAATACTCTTAGAGGTCCCTTTTCAACTGCTCTTTGCACCAGCAAAAAATTAGGGAACCAGTTGTTCATGGCTTAATTAGGTGAAGGGTCACCTTCCTCTTTGCATCAAGGCTGAGAGACAGAGCGGCCTTAGAGCCTGTTAATAACAAATCCTAATTAAATGACAAAGAATTAAATTTTATACCTACTAAAGAAAATTAAAGTTTTTACACACCAGGCTTCACTCAAATGGACCAATATCCCTCACAAATTACATGGCCTTTTATTATTTTTCCCACAGGACCCCAGCCTCATTCAGTACACAGGATGGACCTGTTCTGGGGCAGAGCAGGGCTGTACAGTGAAGGAGACAGTTGTCTGTAGGACCCCTGCTTCACTTGTTGCAGAAGTTGGAAGGTGTGTAGCAAAGGAGGCAGGGGATTGCAGGAAGAGAAAGGATGGGCTCCTGGTTAAGGCAGCTGAATGAGATCCTGTGTGATGCTGGACAAGTCAGTTAAACCAAACTTTTCACAAGTGTCCACTAACTGTGTGTTCCTCATTTTCTGGGTGTCTGTCTTGAGCATCTGATTTGCAGAAATGGTGAGCACTCTCAGCTGCAATTGAAGTCAATGGGAGCTGTGCTTCTAACATACAGTGCTATATAATACTAAGTACTCTGAAAAATCAGGTCATAGGTATCTTAAATTGGGAACCCAAAATTGGTGGATAGTTTTGACCTTAATTTCAGTGCCTCAGTTTCCCATCTGTAAAATAGGGATAATAATAGCTCCTCATCTCAAAGGAGTGTTGTGAAAATATGTTAATTGATATTTATAAAGCAGTCAGATACTAGAGCAATACATTTCACAAAAGAGCCTATGAGGCAATGAATAATTAGAGCTGACAAGAGGATGACCATTTAGTTTCAAGACAGCTTTCAAGGTTTCACAATTTGTTTTCATTCTGCATTGGAACAAAACCAGAACCTTTCAACCACTTTCACAAACCAGAACTGTGTTCAAACAGCCATTTTTTGACAGAAAAGATCAGGAATGCTTCTCGGTGGAAGTGACCAGAGAGGACCATCCTGGACCTCAAAAATCTTCCTATTGAAAACTTAGTCAAAATCAGTACATCCCTGCAAAATGTTTCAGCTTTGATGGAACCAGATATTTTGACAAACATTTCATTGAAAGTGTTCTGATCAGCTCTATTAATAATTCTGTCTTCAGAGCAGGGTTTGAACAGTGTGTAGTGGGGTCTCCCATTGAACAATGAGGAAGACACAAAATATTGAAGAGCTTCTCATTAAATGAGTGTCATCTATTTTGTGCACTGACCGAGGCAGGGATCTTGTGGAAAAAAATAGAATGTGATAAAGTAATTAAAGATGTATACGACAAAGGAAAAACAGCCAAGCTTAATTCTGGCATTTCCTAACTTGTGAGTGCTTGACTTTGTTTTTAAAAAAAAAAAAAGCATTATTAAGGTTGCAAAGATTTTTTTTTTGTGACTAACACGTAGTAACTTAGCTGATTTCTTGTTCCTCATGTGTCATAAATCACCAAATCCCTATATCTTGTATTCAACCCTGGATAGCACTTATGTATTATCAATACAATATTTATAATCTTTATTTCTACTCTCAGAATTGACATGATTAGTGTTCTGAAGCACTGCCATCATGACACTTCATTACATTGTGTAATTTTATTAGTGGAATTGTTACTGGAATTCAACCAGCCTTCAGTTTACATTGGCATCTTGGCCACTGAGAGGCATTTGATCTATAAATGACTCCTATAATTTATTTCTGGTAAGCCCTGGCTTTTGCTGGTAATAGCAAATTGGGATTAGATGGGTAATTTTAAAATGAAAGTTCAGGAAGAAAATGCTCCTCCTTCATCAATCTCTTATAATTAGTAAATTATGTTCATGTAATTTCATGTTTTCAGTTTTGCATATAATTAGGGCCACACAGGCATACTTAAATGGCATGAGCAAATACAAAATGTACCTGCTTACCTTTGGAAATTTGTCCTTTAGTGCACAAGGTCACCTTTGACTTGGTGTGGAAATGAACTGTGTCCTTTTTCTTTACAGGTGAGCTACCAAGCTGGCTGCAGGGGATTCTTCTTCGCAATGGCCCAGGCATGCATACAGTGGGGGAAACCCAATATAACCACTGGTTTGATGGCTTGGCTCTGGTGCACAGTTTTACATTTAAAAATGGTAAGTTGCTGCATTAAAGCACGAGCATCCAAAACAAATCTTGGTCTTTAAACAGAAGCAAAAGGTTTTATAACTGTGGGTGGAGTTTGCTTACAATACTCATACATTGAATTGTTTCAGATGCTTAGCTAAAGGTCCTATTAGACATGTGGTCCTGCAAAACATCAGACAAACAAGGACCAGTGGAGCTAGTGAACATCAAATAAAGGGCAGGACAGTCAGTGCAGTCTTACAGACACAGCTGCCAATGGTGGTAAGAGAGAACGGGTGGTGGTCTTGCCCGTCTCAGTGCAACATTCCGTCTCTGAGGTGGAAATGCTGTGCTCATCTCAGAAGACGAATGTGCAAAGGTGGCTTAAAATCAGCCTTGCATGTTCCCCTGATCCTGAGGTTTCTGTGCTGGATCAGTCTTGCTAAAGGCTGCTCTAAGTTGCATCAGCTGCCATTGGCTCCAAAGAGCCATTCAAGAACCTTAGGATTGCTGGGCAGCAGGAATGCCCAGCCATGCCCTTTTCTTCCAGCTACAGCCCTTCTCTGGCTGCAGGGAACAGGGCTGCCTAGGAGCTGCTCAGTGGCACAAGATGATCCCCCTTACACTGGGGTGACCCTCCCTGGGTCACCTACATTGGCTTTAGGTCAGATTTAACATAAGAACATAAGAACATAAGAAAGGCCGTACCGGGTCAGACCAAAGGTCCATCTAGCCCAGTATCTGTCTACCGACAGTGGCCAATGCCAGGTGCCCCTGAGGGAGTGAACCTAACAGGCAATGATCAATCTCTCTCCTCTCATCCATCTCCATCCATCCTCTGACTAACAACAGCAGCTAGGGACCTGTCTAACCACTCCTATAGCCATTTATGGACTTAGCCACCATTTATGCTGGTGGCATGAGACAAACCTGCTGTAATGCAGAGAAAAAGCTGGCTCATAGTAACTAATTTAAATATTTCAAAAAAAGTAAGTCAATTATGTTTTCCTCAAGGATGTTAGCACCCATTAAAGGGCCAGGTCTTTCGACCCTTCCTGAGGTTGACCTCAATGGGAGCTGAGGCGTCTGAGGCTCTCGCAGGCTTGTGCTGTAGGTACTATGCATAGAGCTGTGCAACCCAGAATATTTACACCAGGGGTGAAATCCTGGCTCCACTGAAGCCAATGACAAATCTCCCACCGATTTCAGTGGGATCAAGATTTCAGTCTAGGGCAGGATTTCTGGTTAACTGGTCTAGATACCATGGTTTTGAGTAGGTATTAAAGTAAAGGATTAAGAAATGCAGCTCACAATAGAAGTTGCATTTCCATTTACAATTTCCATTCTGCAGCTGTTTGGAAGCACATAGCAGCTTCTGCCTGCACCACAGCTGAAGATAGCCATGGTGCATCCAGGGGGTATAGAGATTTTGCTACTATGCTTCCATCCAGAGCCCCAGTAACCTGCATGCAGGGCCGGCTCCAGGCACCAGCGGAGGAACCACGTGCCTGGGGTGGCACATGGTAAGGGGCGGCATTCGTCCATTCTTGGGGTGGCACAGTCCAAGCCGCTTTTTTTTTGCATGGGGCAGCAAAAATGGTAGAGCTGGCCCTTCCTGCACAATTCCAAACTGAATCAGCTAATAGTTTCAGGAGGGGAGGAATAGCTCAGTGGTTTGAGCACTGGCCTGCTAAACCCAGGGTTGTGAGCTCAATCCTTGAGGGGGCCACTTAGGGATCTGGGGCAAGGCAGGGGGCTGGACTCAATGACCTGTTAGGGTCACTTCCAGCTCTATGAGATAGATATATCTCCAGACATTTAATAGTCCCATCATGTACAGAAGTTTATTTGACATGGGCAAACAGCCTATTTACATTATGGGCTAAACACCCTTCTTAGGATTTGAACCTAGTTATGACAGCAGCCATGAGTGAAACTAGGCCATTTTGCAACTTAGCTTGCAAATCAGGTCTCAGGTATATTTACTGCACTTATATAAACAATACTTAAATGACTGTGCAAATCCTCCTTGCCACCCTCAGGCAAGGTGCTGGAAATGATCAGAAGCAATATTTCCTCTGTCCATACTGATCTCTTTTTAATCTCAACCCTACCATACAATATGGAAATCGAATATTATTTCATCTGCTTTAGAACATAATGGGGGCTGTTTTTCACTGTGCTTATTGGCTGCACAACATACCAGCTTTGTAGGAGAATTGGGTTCCCTGCCCCCGTTTGTTTTTTATTTTCCATTGCTGTGTTGGGATGAGAGATTCCAGAAACACATTTCCTGTCTGCCTGCCCAGTTCAGCGCGTCTTAAGAACGCAGCCATAAACAGAAATGGCCAGACATTGAAACTGCCAGTTTATTGCATCACCTAAAGCAAAGGGAGCTGTGTTTATTCAGACACACAAGCCCATATGCGTGAAGTGGCTTAATCTATACAGGCATTGCTTCAGGCCTAGAAGAGTGCTGATTTTTTACAAACACCGGAGACTGAAATTTGCCAAGAAAATTGATTTCAGCCACACCTCCCCCATTATGTCTGGAGATACAAACTGTTCTCCTGATGGAGGAACCATGGGCTGGTGATTAAAGCACAGAAATAAGAGTTCAGGGATCTGGGTTCTGTGTGTGACTCTCCCTCAGACTTTTTATGTGATGACTGGCAAGTCACTTCACCTCTCTGTGATAGTTCCTATAGTTCCTATAAAATGAGAATAATAATCCTTCCCTACTTCACAGGCATGCTGTGAGGCGCAATTCATTGTTTGACAGGTGTTCTAATATGTTAATAATGAGTATCATAAAAATGCTCATAAATAGCTGCCTGCAAGTATTCCAGCTCTAGAGAGGAGGTTTTAATGAATGTAACAAAGGGTTATTCTGGACTAGGGGTGGGTTAGATGACCTAATAGGACTCTTCCTGCTCTGTAATCATCATCAGAGAAATTACAGATTCTTCTTGGGGGCTGTTTTAGTGACAGCATCATTGTGAGTTTAAAGGAACTGCCTTTAAAAGCTTAAAAGGTTAAATTTAGTAAAGTGGGACTTTTAAAAAGGAAAAAGTCATGTTGTCTTTCATAATTTTAGAACTCCCTCAATGTTTGTTGTAACAATTCCTTATATAGGGTTGCTTTCAAGTGCTGGCATTTTTAGTTTAAAAGCTTTTTCTCAACACCCCATACACAAAATATTGCCTGAACGTTTTGTGAACCAAGGGAAGTGGGTAAGTCAAAATTTGGGCTATCAGTGTTGACAGCCTATATGTATAAACAATGGGAATAAAGTACAGCACAGCCCCATTTTCCCCTGAAATTGTTCAGAGACACAAAACACCTTCTAAAAAATGAGAGGTTGAAAACAATCTGTAGTCTGCTTAACTGGAGGCCAACCAGATGAGGTTCTACTGTAATTTCTTTATCTGACAGGTGTTCTATATTAATTTTCTAAGGAAAAAAATATCTTCTCAGTATGCATGTAATACAAAGATTTTGTTTGCCCTTTGTCAGGCGAAGTTTACTACAGAAGTAAATACCTCCGCAGTGACACATATAATTGCAATATAGAAGCAAACAGAATTGTGGTGTCAGAGTTTGGAACTATGGCTTATCCAGATCCATGCAAAAACCTATTTGCCAAGTAAGCAATGTTTTTCCAACGAGGTTCTGCTTTCTATTTCTCCAACACAACTGCTTTTCTGTTCTCCCTCTGCGCATACAAAATAAGCCCCTCCGTTTGTATGTAAGTTTAAAATTGACACGCCATTGGCAATGCCAGGGATCTGATTCCCAGTCTCTGTATACATTTTTAAAAATTTAATACTTGCTTGTAGAAATCAAAGGATTCATTGGCACATTGCAAGTAACAACTACAAAGTTAAGTCCTGCCTGTGTGTGCTGGAGTTATTACTTGCAGTGCTCCAATAAATCTTTTGATTTCTTTAAGCAAGTATTACAGAAAACTATCAAGCAGTTTATGCCCAAAGTCTTTATTTGAATATGTTGTAATATAATAGGGAATATTCTTGGGTATAAAAATGTTTTGTCAGAAGGAGTATTAATCCACCACTTTCTTACCAAAGCCTATTGAAAAAGTTACCAATCTCTGTGACCTACCGGCCAGACTTTCAAAATGTGATCTCTAGCTGTATGCAGAAGCATACGCACACATACACACACGATAGTGTCTACTCCCATTCAAGTCAATAGTTGTTTTGCCATTGACTCCAATAGGAGCAGGATTGGCCAGATATTAGATGAACTGTTTGTGCATGCAAAAGCAGCAGTTGTGTGTGTTCACACTTCCAGACTGGGTTAAGAGTTGCTGAAAATTTGGCCCAAAACATTGTACTGTGTGGCTGTAGGAGCAGCCAGCAGAGATAGTACAAATTTAAATAATAAACCCACTTCCAATGATTGTGCGGCATACAGGTCACATCCTGCTCTCCAGTAGCAGGCACAACTTCCAGTTCTCTGAGGGGCTCAAGGGAAGGATAACACAAAACAAGTAACGAACAGAGCCATGATCATTTCTGTTCTATTTGAGAGCTCAAGCGACTATAGCTGATCTCCAATATTAATGTATTTATATGAAATTTTCATCCCCACAGGGCGTTCTGCTACTTGTCCCACGCCATTCCTGAGTTCACAGACAACTGCCTGATCAATATTATGAAAACTGGTGAGGATTATTATGCTACAAGCGAGACTAACTTCATTAGGAAAATTAATCCTCACACTCTGGAGACATTAGAGAAGGTAAAACGTGGTATCCAACATGGATGTTTTATCTGCTAATGAATATAGTATCATGCTGACCTTTACAGCCCACGGTGTCAGGTTAAAGGCAGCCAAATTTGACATAAGTAAATGTGGAAAGATCAAAAAAAATGTTATCCTGTGCTTCCTGTGTCAGAATAGGCCATTTGGGAGCCATGGAGACTGGGGTAGTTGCTGTAGATGCCAACTTATGATGTCAGTTATTTTAACTTACAATATTTTATTCTTCATTTCTTTCAAACTACAAAATCCCCGGTGTCTTAGGGTAAGTATTGGCTTTTGCAGTTTTAACTTGTGCATAATCCTACTTGGCTGTAGGCATAATGTCAGGTCTTGTGCTTATGGCATCTGATTATTTTGGATTATTTGTTTTGATTAATGGTCCTACGAGCTCTCCCTATTACGCAACAATTTATATAATGTGTAATTAATTCTCTAGGCCAGTTATATCACAACTTCCTCAGTCATTATACCATCTGAATTTCCTTATGCAAGACATTTCTTTAATTTTCTAAAAAAGTCTAAATGAATTAAGACATGGTTTGTAGTTAATCTTTTCTATTATGAATAACTTCCCAGTCCCTATCCCCTGCTATAATACTGTTTATCAACTTTAAATAACTTAGAAATCTTTTTGCTCATGAAAGCTGCTGGTTTAACAGCCTTGCTATGTGAGGGATTGGCAATGGCAATTACCTTTGCTTACAGAAAGCTTCTTCCCTTGTGCCTCATCCTGGAGGTGACCTTTAGGATCAAAAGCTCAGCATCCATGACCCATTCAAGCCCAAAATAAGGAAATCATTTAAGCACATGCTTAAGTCCTCCTGAGTTCTATGTTTTTAACTTAAAGACTTGAAAGTTAAGCAAGTGGTTTCCTGAATTGGGAGGCTTTCCTGAAACAGGACCTGAGTCTTTGGCCTTTGTGCTGGGCGTGCCAAAGGTGGTGATAGTTTTTGTGATGTAGGCTAAGTAATTTCACATACTCTTTATAAATCCTTATGCTGTCACTTTGTTAGGTTGACTACAATAAATATGTAGCGGTGAACCTGGCAACTTCTCATCCCCATTATGACAGCGCTGGAAATGTTCTCAATATGGGCACTTCTATAGTTGACAAGGGGAAGACAAAATATGTTATTTTTAAAATTCCTTCCTCAGTGCCAGGTAAGAGTTGGCTTCTGCTAGTGTCTCTGAGTTCCTTGTTCGTTTGTTATTGGTTTCTTTTGAGGGTGGAGGGCTGTGCCACAAATGGTCTAGAAACCAACTGAATCACTGTTTGTTTTTTAACATCACTTCTTTGTACAAAGACATTTGATGTTTCACTGTTAAGGTGACAGGTGGTGAGTAACTGCGTGTAAATTACATTAGAAAAAGACAGATGGGACTCCTGAACTAGCTGCTCAGTCTAGTTGGGTAGTTGGTATTTGAAAAGGTTCATCTTTATCACTTTTTGCTGTTCATATTTCAGTACAGAACAATGTTGTTGTTTCAGAAGGATTGGTCCCTACTCCTAGCTTGCCATTCTCTGTGTTGTGAGATATGTTAAGGGATGATGCACAGAAAAAAAATGTATCCAGCATGTAGTATTTGGTGTTTGAATTTGTAAAATGTGTCTGTCTTTATAAATATATTTTCAGGGAAAAGGATAGTGGGTGAAAATGCTTATAAAAGTGGGGACAGACAATGTTTGGTTAGAGCCATGCATAATACATGAAACTGTATGTAGGTCCCATTCCTCACCAGCTTTGCCATTGCTAGCCCTCACCAAAGCAAAGGCTGTTCATTGGTTTCTTTGCATTTGCATCACAGCTCATACGGTCACTCACCTTTTCTTCTTCACGGTGATCTACTTTCTGTGCATGTCTGTTAAACGTAGCAATGGGGCAGGGCCTGGCTGCTAATGTAGCTGTTACCCTATGGCCAACACGCCAGGATTGAACTTGGGCCCTCCAGAGGGAAAAGAATCAACGGCTACAATTTAAGAGACAGGCATGATAGGTAGGGTTGTAATAGACTCACATAATCTGTGGCACAGAGGATGGCCAGAAGCACAAGCTCACCAGGAGGTTACACTAGCATGGGGCCATACAGTCCCTTCTGTACAGCTGTCAGTACTTATGGTACTTAACTTCTGTCCCCCTCCATACTGGAACTTCAGGGGCAGTGGCCTGTGAGTAACTCCCCAGGGGCTGGGAGTAACTGCAATGGCTCAGGTCCTCTGCATGGATGGCCCTGGTCTTATCTGTGTGGTTGTTGGCTAGGGGGCCAATTCCCCTGCTAATCCTGGAGAAGGGAAGGAACTCGGCCCCTAAGAGGAGAATGCAAAGGAATCTCACTGAGTGGCAAGTGTTTACATAATTACAGTTTATCTTTCTAATTTATGTTTAGAGAAAGAAAAGAAGAAGAAATCCTATCTCAAACACCTGGAAGTGTTGTGCTCTATCCCTTCCCAGTCTCTCCTTCACCCAAGCTACTATCACAGTTTTGGAGTTACAGAAAATTATATCATCTTCCTAGAGCAGCCATTCAAACTGGACATTCTCAAGTTGGCAACTGCCTACTTCAGAGGTGTCAACTGGGCGTCCTGCCTTTCTTTCCATAAAGAAGATAAGGTACCTTTCCTACTACGTCCCAAGCAGTCAGAGAAGCCAGAGCAATAACCATTCCTCCTCTATACTATATTTTCCCTGCTTGCAAAAGTTCAGTCACTTCCCATTGGAGGAATGTGTTTCCCCCTCTCTTCCTATATATATTTTCAGTAGATAGCAGGATCTTTCCTTAAGATTCCTATCCCACCCCATCTAAAATTCCCATAAGTAAATCTCTGGTGTCGAGGTACCTGAGAAAAAGGATAGTATTGGGTACTATTAGAAATATCCCACACCAGCAGAGAGATTCTGCTCATCTGTTGTGTCAAGTAACCACGTACAATCACCTCTAGTTTAAACAACATAATATACAAATTTAGGTCAATAGGTGTAGACACTTTAGGTGAGATTCTAATCCCCATTCTGGCTCCTTTACATGAGGCAAGAGGGCCAGATTGACATAATGGCACTCTAAAAACCCTGGATTCGGCTGAGGGAGAATTCTCCTAATGCAGAAACAGAAGAAGGCAACTGCAGGCTGTCTTCTGAGGATGCCCCTGGTATGCCAGAGTTGGAACCATGTGTGAGAGGGCATGTTGGACCTCTGCATGTAGCGCTGTGGAGATTCCAGTCAGGTGAGACAGGTGACTGTAATTTAGACACCTCCCAGGGGTCCTCAATTTTTATGGGGGCCACTTCAGCTCCCAGAGCAGCCCTGAATTGGGAAGGTGTAAAGGTGGGGTGAAAGCTGCTGTGCCTCTTACCCAGATTCTCGCCTCTTAATGGCACAACCTGAGTACTCCAAATACATCATTATAAACCAGGGGTCGGCAACCTTTCAGAAGTGGTGTGCCGAGTCTTCATTTATTCACTCTAATTTAAGGTTTTGCGTGCCAGTAATACATTTTAATGTTTTTAGAAGGCCTCTTTCTAGAAGTCTATAATATATAACTAAACTATTGTTGTATGTAAAGTAAATAAGGTTTTTAAAATGTTTAAGAAGCTTCATTTAAAATTAAATTAAAATGCAGAGCTCCCCCTGGACCGGTGGCCAGGACCCAGACAGTGTGAGTGCCACTGAAAATCAGCTCAAGTGCCGCCTTCAGCACGCGTGCCATAGGTTGCCTACCCCTGTTATAAACAAAGCAAATGTACCATCATCAAGTTGGAAACACTGGTTTGCAATGAAATAACATTTTTTTAAAATAAGAATTTGCTGCTTATTAAACATTAGCATGTTTGACATCTTTCAGACTTGGATTCACCTCATAGACAAAAAGACCAAAAAGGATATATCCACCAAGATTTATACAGATGCCATGGTCCTTTTTCACCATGTGAATGCTTATGAGGAGGATGGCCATGTTGTTGTTGATGTAATTTCCTATCCAGACAATAGCCTATATCAAATGTTCTATTTAAAAAACCTGAATGAAGACTTGGAGGAAAACACCAAACTCACTTCCATACCAGCCTGCAAGCGATTTGTGGTTCCTCTGGGGTTTGACAAGGTAACATTTAATCTATTGTATTTGAGCAGTAATTTTGAATAACTCACTAAATGAAAAAGTGTATGAAGCATTGGTTTGCCAGGCCACGTCCAAAATCCTGATTTTTTTTTTAAATGATATCCACAAAATTTGGGGGGTATGTAATTTTGTTTGTGTGTGCAGGGCGATTTATATTTGCACAAGCACTGGGCAGTTACTTGGGGCCAGCTTCTGATCCCTTTGTTCATGGAGAAAGGTCCTATTCAACTTAACTAGTCTCTTCAAAGTCAATGGAACTGTTTGTGGGGCAAGATGCTACCCCGCATGAATAAATGTATCAATATGGCTCTTGATTGGCAGGTGCAAGCATGGATTTTTGCACATACAATCTGATGCACATTAGTGGAAGCCTGTGAAAAATCCTCCCTCACCCCACCCTCACAACTTACCCACCAACCCCTCCCTGAAAAAAAACCCTTAGCTGCTTTTCAATAGTAATTTTATGAAGATGATGGGATTTTTATTTCAATGAGAGCTTTACTAAAGCAGGGGGAAGAATCAAACCTTTCTGTAGTTTTGAAACAGCTTAACTGTTTTACATCATTGTTTTGTAGGGAAAATTCATTTACTGCTCAGCAACTTGCCAGGCAAGTTTCAACCTGATTCAGTTTGGAATGGCTGATACTGTCTGCCTTGTTACGCCCTGGAAACTGGGTCTTGTTAATGCCATGAAAACAGTCCTGTAGCAATGCAGGAGGATACATTTGATGCATGGAGAAGAGGTCCATAAATTGCTAATAGCCAAGATGGTCAAGGATAAAACCCCATGCTTTGGGTGTTCCTAACCTCCCACTGCCAGAACCTGGGAAGCATGACAGGGGATGGATAACTTGAAATTGCCCTGTTCTGTTAATTTTCTCTGAAGCATGTGGCACCGGCCACTGTCAGAAGACAGGACACTGGGCGAGATGGACTGTTGGTCTGACCCAGTATGGCCGTTCTTGCATTCTTTTGATGGAGCCGCTCAAATTGTCCTGCCTTCCTACCTTGCAATCTAAGAATTCAGGAATGTTGTACAGAAAGACACTATACTGAAAAATCTCATTGAACTACTAATGTGAACACGCGGTGGCATTTTAATTAAAGAAAATATCAGTGTTAAGCTTTTTAAAAAACACCAAATGGCATCAATGTACATGGTGTCTATTTAACATTGTCTGAGGATAATACGTGAGCTAGATAACACACACACGTGCGCACGCACGCGCACACACACTTAAAATGAGAAGCCATTACATTAATTTTTTTACACACTGGGGCCTGGTCTACACTACGCGTTTAAACCGAATTTAGCAGCGTTAAACCGAATTAACCCTGCACCCACACAATGAAGCCCTTTATATCGATATAAAGGGCTCTTTAAACCGATTTCTGTACTCTTCCCCGATGAGGGGAGTAGCGCTGAAATCGGTATTGCCATGTCGGATTAGGGTTAGTGTGGCCGCAATTCGACGGTATTGGCCTCCGGGCGGTATCCCACAGTGCACCATTGTGACCGCTCTGGAAAGCAATCTGAACTCAGATGCACTGGCCAGGTTGACAGGAAAAGCCCTGCGAACTTTTGAATTTCATTTCCTGTTTGCCCAGCGTGGAGCTCTGATCAGCACGGGTGGCAATGATGTCTCAAATCCAAAAAGAGCTCCAGCATGGACCGTACGGGAGATACTGGATCTGATCGCTGTATGGGGAGACAAATCTGTTCTATCAGAGCTCCGTTACAGAAGACGAAATGACAAAGCATTTGAAAAAATCTCCAGGCTATGATAGACAGAGGCCACAGCAGGGACTCAGCACAGTGCTGCGTGACAAGCGTAATGGAAAGCCAAAGAATCAAATGGACACTCATGGAGGGAGGGAGCGGGGACTGAGGACTCCAGCTATCCCACAGTCCCCGCAGTCTCCGAAAAGCATTTGCATTCTTGGCTGAGCTCCCAATGCCTGAAGGGTCAAAAACATTGTCTGTGGTGGTTCAGGGTATATCTCGTCAATTTACCACCCCCCCAACCCCCCCGTGAAAGAAGAGGGGGAAAAAAATCATTTCTCGCCTTTTTTCAATGTCACCGTATGTCTACTGCATGCTGCTGGTAGACGTGGAGTTGCGGCACTGAACAGCAGCATCCCCTCCCCTTCCTTTCCTGATGGCAGACGGTGCAAAATGGTGGAAAACTGTCCTCATCATCCCGTGAGTGCTCCTGGCTGGCCTCGGTGAGGTCAGCCGGGGGCGCCTGGGTAAAAATGGGAATGACTCCTCATCATTCCTGGCAGATGGTACAAAATGCTTGGTAACCGTCCTCATCATAGCAGCTGGAGGCTGAGCTCCATCAGCCCCCCCCCCCCTTCATGTCTAAAGAAAAGATTCTGTACTCCCTGGACTATCATAGCAGCGGGAGGCTGCCTCCCACTCATTTTATTTTGCTTAAAAGTCAGTGTTTCTTATTCCTGCATTCTTTATTACTTCATCACACAAATGGGGGGACACTGCCACGGTAGCCCAGGAGGGTTGGGGGAGGAGGAAAGCAATGGGTGGGGTTGTTGCAGGGGCACCCCCTAGAATGGCATGCAGCTCATTTCTGCGGGATCTCTGGGGCTCTGACATGGAGCGGCTGTGCTCTCTGGTTCTCTAGTACACTTGCCCCATATTCTAGGCAGGACTGACTCTATTTTTAGACAAAACATAAAGAAGGGAATGACCCGGGGAGTCATTCCCATTTTTGTCCATGCGCCCCTGGCCGACCTCAGCAAGGCCAGCCAGGAGCACTCATGACAGCAGCAGACGGTACAAAAGGATTGATAACTGTCATTGCCAATTTCCAATTGCAAACGGTGCAAAATGACTGATAACCATCATCTCATCGCCAATTTACAATGGCAGATGGTGCAATAGGGATGGTAACCATCTCTGCTACCTTGCAAAGGCAAATGAATGCTGCTGTGTAGCATTGCAGTACCGCCTCTGTCAGCAGCATCCAGTACACATACGGTGACAGTGACAAAAGGCAAAACAGGCTCCATGGTTGCCATGCTATGGCGTCTGCCAGGGCAATCCAGGGGAAAAAGGGCACGAAATGATTGTCTGCCGTTGTTTTCACGGAGGAAGGATTGAGTGACTACATTTACCCAGAATCACCTGCGACACTGTTTTTGCACCATCATGCATCGGGATCTCAACACAGAATTCCAATGGGCGGGGGAGACTGCGGGAACTATGGGATAGCTACAGGATAACTACCCATAGTGCAACACTCCGGAAAGCAATGCTAGCCTCGGTACATGGATGCACACCGCCGAATTAATGTGCTTAGTATGGCCGCGTGCACTCGACTTTATACAATCTGTTTTAAAAAAACGGTTTCTGTAAAATCGGAATAATCCCGTAGTGTAGACATACCCTGGGATTTTCAAAGCAGTTGAAGGGATATGAGAGTCCAAACCCTATTGATTTAGGTGCCTCACTCCCTTAAATGACTGAAAATCCCAGCCTTAAGCCCTAACTCCTAAATAACATGAGGAATTTACACTGCTTTTGTGATAAATCAAAAATAGCATCTGGGCTGACACCTTTATCAAGTTTGACCTATAGCTGATTTATTAGAATCCCTTGCAAATTAAGGGCTTTTAAACAGAAATGCTCATAGTCTAATAATGCAAGAGAAATGCCTCTGAGAAAGCAGCCTTTGGAAGTTGGATCATCTGGCTTATGCCAAATGGAACCTAATAGCAATTTACATACAGTAAAATCAACCTTGATGAAAGTCCTAAATTAGAAATATGTCCTTTGAAATGTCTTGTTGTTTTTAGCATCTCTCTCTTGCAGGATGCAGAAGTAGGTACTAATTTAGTCAAACTTCCATCAACTACGGCAACTGCTCTGAAAGAAAAAGATGGAAACATCTACTGTCAGCCTGAAATGTTATGTGAAGGTGAGACGTGTTCATTAAAAATCTTCCATTGTATTTTCTTAAACGTGGGTGCATTATAATAACAGACACTAGTATGATATCGGGGATGCTGAAAGTGGGGGTGCTGGAGGTGTGACAGCACCCCTTGGCTTGAAATGGTTTCCATCATATACAGGAATTACGGTTTGGTTCAATGGCTTTCAACACCCCCAGTACAAAAATTGTTCCAGCACCCCTACTAATAGCTCTTAAATAATGCCATATAATCTAGCCCTGATCTAGCAGTCAGGTTCTGGAGGTGAATAGTGAGGTTCCGCATGGCCACATGGGTTCACCTCAGTAACCTAACTGCTAGATCCAAGCTAAATGAATAATTAATGTAAATCTAATGTGAATATCTGTTCAAGGAACAGGTAGATTATGAATGCTCAAAATATCATGACATTAAGGTTTCAGGTCAGATCTGAGCTCACAGGATCTAAATATGCAAGATTATCTATATGCATACATTTATCTATTTTTAATTTGGGGAAGAGATCTCCAGTTGCACCTCACAGGTAAACACACTATATTACTATGTATTTTTGGAAAAATGAAAGGTAACTGAATAGTAAGAATATAAATACATTGGGGGATTATGAGGCTGTGGCTAAACCATGAGAGTGAAATGTCAGTGGTTTATGAATTTGTATCACCTATATACTTGTTCAGCTTTCGGTTTTTTTAAAATATATCCATATATCTGTACGTAAAGTCTAAGCAAATTTAACTTAGACCCTGCCAAGGCATATATATTGCAGAGGTTAACTGAAGATCTTTTCTGAAGATCTTGACTATATGTGCTTCATTTTTTTTAACGTCTTAGATGTACAGTTGTGCTATTTTCCTTCCTTGTTACCAGTATGTATGTTTCACTTTACCTGTAGGAATAGAGCTGCCTCGCATCAACTATGATTATAATGGCAAAAAATACAGATATATCTATGCAACAGAAGTTCAGTGGAGTCCAGTTCCCACAAAGGTATAATATAACACTGATTGCATATTGCATGACTGTATTTGTATAACCCAAATCAAATTAAACAGTGTGCAAATAGTGAAGGCAGTTTATTTCACTAGTTAACCTACATGGTCCAAATTATGCCCTGACCTACATCCATACAACCATAGCAAAGCTGCCTGGTTGTGAGGTCAGAATTGGAACATTACTAGCCTGTGGTTCTGCTCTGTAATGTGAATGTTCCAAAAAATTTAAAAAATCCACATTTCTTAAACAAGTAACGTAAACATATTGTTGTGACTATCACAATTACAAACTCCGGCACTTAAAAGCAGAAGGATTAAAAGTTAAGGACATAAGTCCTACATTGCCCACATGAAAAAAATAAACTAATTGGGCCAGATTCTCAACTGCTATAAATCAGTGTAGTTTAATTATGGAGCTATGACCACTTAACACCAGCTGAGAATACAGACTGTTGTTACCACATACAGAGATGCCTATTTCATCACAACGTACCCTTCACTCTGACCCTCTGATGTTTTCAGGAAGCTTTAACTTGTGTTGGGGCACCAGCCCTAGACTGGAAGAGCCCCAGCCCCATACTCCTCCATGATACCAGTTTTTAGAGATACTTCTGAGAACACACGTAGATTGTAAGCTGGACAATCCTATTAACTGAGGGTCGGAGAAAGTTCTATAGACAAGCTGGCTCTTGATAATTGTTGCTCATTCGGCAAAATCTATCCTAAAACCTACTGAGAGAATATAAGGCCAAGTAGATAGAGTTCACTAATTGTTCCTGTTTTTAATTATCCCAGCTGATTACAAAATAAAGTTGGATCTGTAATATTAATAGGCAATGATGCAATAAAATGTTTGTCAGCATATCTGACGTTAGCTCAAACAAATCAGCAAGTTTGTGATTTCTAACAAAGATAATCCTCCTTTACAAATTACTTAAATAAAATCCTAGTTGTTGTTAGAGCGTTTTTTGTTTTGTTTTATTTTTTACATTGCCTAATCCTTTGGGCATCTGTGATATGCAGTAGGTGCAATGAAGACATCTGATATTGTTTTGCATATTGTATCTTGTAATTCATTTAAATACCTTTAAGTTCTAAGTCAGGGATCTCTTCAGATTTTGGATTCAGAATGGGAACAGTGATTTACCTTTAGCAGTGCAGATGCATACAGAAGATAATGGAGCTGAATGTGAAATAGTAACTCTGTCATACTGGGTGTTGGGTTGCTCAGGCACTTAGCCCATTGCCGAGATGCGGAGATATTTACTGCTATATTTACAGTACATGTGTGAAATCCTGGCCCCATTGGCTTATTAGCTACTTAAACCATCACAATGAACTGATTTTGCTTTTTGCAGTGTGGCTGTAGTTGTGTTGGTCACAGGATATTAGAGAGACAAGGTGGGTGAGGTCATATCTTTCATTGGACCAACCTCGGGTGGAGAAAGAGACAAGCTTTCAAGCTGACAATGAGTTCTTCTGCTCTGTGTAAACTCAAAGGCTTGTCTCTTTCGCCAACAGACATTGGTCCAATAAAAGATATTACCTCACTCGCCTTGTCTCTTTGATTTTGTTTTAATATTTGTCCTGTTTAACTACTTAAGGTTTTTAACTCTGTAAAGACTGAGGTCACACAGAAAGAAAATGATTGAACCACAGGACTAAGGATCAGGAGGTTCTGAATTTTATTCCTTGCTTTGCTATAAGCGCCCTGTGCAATCACTTAAACTTTGTGTGTCAGGCTCTTGTTCTGTAAAATGGGGGGATAATATTATTGACTCACTTGATACAGAGATGTCATCTGGCTTAAATAATTAACTGACGTTTGTGAACTGCTTTGAGATCCTTGGTTGACAGGTACAGTTGTAATGTTGTAAAACAGTATCAATTTCTGCTCTCAAGTCTCTAAAGTGAAATTGTCTCCTATTAAACACAAACAAGATTCTGTGGCTATACAGCCACTAAACATGACTGAGGAGCCTGAAGTTTTCCAAATATTTCATCTGTGGCATGCTGGAGTAATGATGTCTCATTGCTTCCTGACTTGCAGTACTGATCCTGTCATTTTACCCGGCCACTCTGTTGTACGGTACACAGAATGATTTTGAAATTAAGAGCTAGAATGGAGACTGAATGATTTTTGTCTTAATTTAGATAACAAAAGTTGATGTTCTGACAAAGAAAAAGCTCATCTGGGAGGAGGAGCACTGTTGGCCCGCCGAGCCTGTCTTTGTTCCCAGTCCTGATTTAAAAGAAGAGGATGATGGTAAGAAGACTGCTCTTGTAAGAAACTGGGGATAAAAATGTATATAAGTATGCAGAGCCCTTTACTGTCAAGATGACTTGCAATGAAGAATAAGAAATTTTAACTGTTTTATTGTCAATGACTTTTTTAATATGAAATCTTTCACTGAGCAACAGTGCCATGGGGTAAGTAAAATTAGCCTCAGCCATTGTGCTCCTGCAAACAAAGATGTCTGCTACTATTTCTCCCTAGCTCTGTAGACCATGGCAATGGAGGTCCTTAACTTCTTTCACCATCTGCCCTAACCTCTTTCTCTCAATGGCATATGTTCCTCATTAATGGTAATTTTTTCTGTTAATGGTCATTCACATTAAGTGTTCTTAGATCTCTCTCAGTATTATTCCTTCATCTTCTCCTTGGTGAGCCATGAGGTCAAAGACCATAAGGTTGTCCTTCCAAGATATGCTTAGCTCAGGACCCTCCTCATGTAGTGTCCCATTACCAGCCATTGGAGATATTTGCTGCTAGCAGTTGCAGATCGGCTACATGCCATTGGTATGACAGGACTGCCTACATCCTTTCCATAAACTTATCAAGCTCAGTCCTGAAGCCAGTTAGGTTTTTTGCCCACCACTGCTCCCCTGGGGAGGCTGCTCCAGAACTTCACTCCTCTGATGGTTAGAAATCTTCACCTAATTTCAAGACTTAACTTGTTAATGGCCAGTTATATCCATTTGTTCTAGGATCCACATTGGTGCTTAACTTAAATAACTCCTCTCCCTCTCTGGGTATTTATCCCTGTGATATATGTATAGAGAGCAATCATATCTCCCCTCAGCCTTCTTTTGGTTGGGCTAAACAAGCCAAGCTCTTTGAATCTCCTCTCATAAGTAGGTTTTCCACTCCGAGGATCATTCTAGTACCAGCTGTACCATCCTAATAATTTTGTCAGTGAAAAAAACCCTGAGGCCATCTTGTGATATACTATCATATGCTTTCTTATAGAGTCTATAAAAAGTATGTATTTTGATCATATTCCTATTTTTTTCTCAAGTAGTGTATGAATTGAAAATACTTGATTCACAATGAACCTGTTTTTCCAGAATCCACACTGATAATCTCTTACTATTTCCTCTATCGAAGCAATACGTCTATGTAAGAGTATCCAAAATAAGATTTTATAGGCTGTAATGAGGAGGGAGATGACATGCTAGTTCTTACATTTCATTGTGTCACCCTTCTTCAAAGTTGGGCATATGACTGCCTCCTTCCACTCCTGCAAAGGAACAATGGGCCAAATTCAGCTCACGTGTATGCTCCCAAGCTAGACTTTAAAAATAAATGGATTTTTCATGCAGCCCACTGGAGCCATCTTTTATCAGGTTGGCATCAAAGAATTCTTCAAAACTGCTAGACTGAATGTCCTGAAGCTTGAAGCCATCTAACTACAGACCAGGCCCAGCAGATTCAGTAGTATTGCAAGCTCCCACGTCATCTTGTGCCAGTGCTATTCTGGAGGAACCACCTGCAGTGGTGGGTGAGGAGTGCAGTCTTTAGGACCCATTCAAGTCCCTAGCCTCACAGCTGAGATGCCCAACAATGTTACCAGTTGTGATGTGGGCACACAATTAAATACTTAATTGAGACTACTGCTTCCGCATCTTTTCTTTGTGGTATACACCAGGCAGACCAGCAACAGGATGGAGGCATTCATTAGCTTTTTAGCATTCTTAGACTTTTTGATCCACAAAGCAGTTTTCATTGCTGTCCTTGGTTATCCAGACTTATCAGTTGATGTTGTTGCCTTTTCTATTTGGGAAAGCAAATCTGTTTGTCTCTTTTTTAAAATACATTCCTTATTTATACTTTTTTAGGTCTTATTTTATCCTCCATTGTGACATCAGATCCCAGGAAAGCACCTTTCCTGCTCATCTTGGATGCTAAAACATTCACAGAGATGGCGCGGGCCACAGTTAATGTAGACTTGCATCTGGACCTGCATGGAGTCTTCATACCAGAGAAGGATTTGAATGCAGAGCACGAATAGAAGACTCTTCATCTTACTATGTGAACATTAAAATGTGACAACCCACCTACTGGCCCTAAGGAAAACTCCTTTTGTCATTTGCGAACCACCCTATGTTATGGCAAAGAATAACCAAATACTACATCTATAAAGTTACTTTTCATTACAAATAATAGTGATATGCACAACAGGCAAGTAACTATTGCAAAAAAATCATTTGACAGAATACAAAAAAAGCTAAATTCTGAACATTCCTTTCTTTTACACCTTACAAGTTGTATACACTAGTGGAAGTGAGCTGTGTTTTATTCCATATGTCACTGACTATACTGAGAAAGGGGAGGTACTGTATTTACAATATGGCAAACAGCATGAGTCAGGCTTGCCCAGTTTGTATAACTTTCATGGATTGTTTCAAGACAGCATATGATCAAAATTCTCTCTCTCGCCTGTCAGAAATCCTGATATTTTTAAGTATGAGCTACACCAGTAATGATTCATAGAAATCTGTTTCTTTGGTGCGTGATTTCTAAAGCTCCACTAAGACCAAAGTGAAATGTCTAAGTGAATTGAGGCTTTTTGATCAGGAGCCTAGAAAACTTCTGCAGTATGAATCATTTTGTGGCATTAAAAAAAGGGAGCGGGTGGTGTCCTTTGTGGAAGAAACTGAAGCTTAAATAACAATTTCAAATGGAGCATATGCTTTTATTAACACATAATTATATTTTAATGGTATTTAAATTAATCTTTACCTTTGCACTGTAATTGTTTTCCCTTAGGAATATCTGATATGGCATTTAAATGCATTGTCTCAAAGATAAATGGTGATTTGTCTCTTTACCTCTAATGTTGTAACCTCTCCTTGTTATGCATATATTACTAGCAGAGCTCAGATACTTACGTTGAATGAATTGCTTCCATTAATGTTACAAAACCTAATGAGTGCCCCTTCCCGGCCACCCACTGGGACTGCTCTGAGGAATCCAACCTTCTGCTGCTGGGGATCCCTGGGGTGGGTTAAGCTTCAGCACACTGCCTCACTGGTTCCTCTCTTGGCCCCACTGGCACATTTCTTGGGCATTGACACTCAGGCAATGGGCCTTCTTCTTGGAAACGAGGCAGCTCAGCTTACCTGCCCCAGGTTCTCAGAACCAGCACTGACCCTCAAGCTATCCCAGTCACTTAAACGCACCCTCCCCCCAGAACTCCACTCAAAAGGGGTGAAACTTCGGGTAACGGTTTAACTCTCTCAGGGGGATGCAGCAATTATGATCACACACCTTGCACAGTCTAGCACCTTTATGCTCTTTTTTACTTAATCATACAAAAGCACAGAAAAGTACAGATCATACAAAACAAATGCATGTCCCTGCTTCAGTTTCCTCACTACCCCAGGCCATTCTTTGGGTGGAGTCTGAATCCCTTGGGTTGTCCAGAGTCCCTGGGACCATCCAAACTCAGGAAAGCAGGCAGGGACTCCTGGCCCCAGGCAGTTTCTATATGCTATGTGGCCTCTCCCTCCTGGTGCCCCTTACCCAGCTCTTTGACCTTGCTCTCTCCTGCTTTATGTTTCCTCTTCCCATATGACCCCTGTTCCTCTCTGTTTCTTTATTTTAAACCCCTCCTCATCGCTTGGCCTCCTTTGTTCTACATCTGGTAAATTTCCACTGCTCTGACCTTACCGCCTCCTTTCAAGAGAGATAACTTAGGGCCTATCTGCAGTGCAAGTATAACCGTGCACTTAAAAAATCGTTAGAGCCCAGAGGTGCTAAAGCACTGCAGACCAGCATGGTAGTATATGACTCTTTTTGTACTGTAACTGGGCACTTAAGGTGCAAATTTCTCTAAGGTTGGGGGAGGATTTTTTATTTGTCTTTATTCTTTGCTTAATAGTTTTTTAGTACTGCAGATTTATCTTTTTCATATTTATTTTTAAACTTACACATTATGCTAAAAGTGGAAGGAAAACTCTCTACCTATTTGTAATTAGCAATGTACATTCTAAGTACAAAGAACATATAGCATGTGTTTAACGAAGATGCACAGAGTCACAGGGCTAGACTCACAAAGAAATTTAGGCATGGTGAGGTGCCTAGAAAATAATTGGGCTCCACAAGGCCTGAGTTCGCTGCCCAGGCTCCCTATACAATGAATGGAGAGAGACAGGTGCCTCAGAATGGGATTCACAAAAGCCAGCCAATGGTAGGTGTGAAATTGAAGGTATGTGCTAAGCCCTGCCCCTGTCTTGGCAATAGATATGTAAATCCAGGCTGCAGGGAGGTGCTTTCCTTTGCTTGGGAGTCTCTGCTCCAAACCCTCGCTTGGCATAAGGCACCTATGGTATTTTAGCGAGGAGGTAGAGGCGGGCCTCCCTCATAACTTTTAGCCTAGGGGTTAGGATATTCACCTGCGATGTTGGAGAGCTGCAGTTCAAGTCCCCCTTCCACCTGAGCGTGATCTGAACAGAGCTCTGCCACCTCTTAGGTGAGTGCTCTAATCACTGGGCTGTAGGATATTCTGAGGAGGGCGCTCCCTCAGTTTTACATGTTGAAGCTATTCCGCTGTGGATAAATAATTTTAAAAAGTCATTAGAGTAGGGAGATTGGATCCTGGGTCTCCCACATGACTGTGCTAACTACCAGGAAATAGAGTCGTTCTCATTCTCATCGTGTGCTCTCTTCCTCTGGCCCAATCCTTCCTTCATGCTCTAAACTACAGTGGAGCATCTGCACCAGGACTGAGGGAGCCCCACAGCCCAGCGTTAGGGCACTCACCCTGGCAGATCCCTTTTCAAAGCCCTTCTCCCCACCACGTGGAGGGGGACTTGAACTGGGGGTCTCCCACATCCCAGCTGAGTCCCCTAACCATTGGGCTAAAAATGATGAGGTAGCTCAGCCTCTTCCTCCTTCCATTTTGTGCAAGCTTCCCTATAAGGGCCTGCTTCAGGAAGTGAGCTCTGAGCACACATACAGCATCAGGCCTGTAGGCAATGTAGGCAGAGGAATGCCTACTTTCCCCTAGTTTGTGCACCACTTTGGGGCATAGGCATTCGGACACCTGGCATGGAGCTGCAGTGCAGAGGCCCACAATAGCAAAATGGCTTGAAGCCAGACTCTGAATTAATCATGCAGTTTTTGGCATCCAACTATTTGCATGCACTCGAATAGATTTCCACCCTAAAATTTAACGAGCCATTTCACAATGTGATGCGCATGCACAAATAGGAGTCTTTGAGGTTTTCAAGACACACATACACCACTCCACTCCCAGTGCCCTAGAACTTTACCCACTAAGGAACAGATTGATTACCATTTTATAAGTAACACAACACCACCACCAGTTTGGAAAACTACATTTAAAATAAGAGTAATTACTTCCCTTCTTTGGAGAGTGCCATTTTAAAAGAAAGCCAACCTACTGTCCTTTATCTGCAAACAGTCATGTAAAATAAGTCTCCTCTTTAAAACTTGTTGGGCTTCAAGTCATAAAACAGGTGTTTAACCACCACTGCAGGCTTCCCTTTAGTAATGATGTGGGTTTTGGACTCCATCTGGAGTAGAAAACTCATTGTTCATGTTAATTACCATAGACTTGGTAGTCAATATACAGCAAATGTGATTCTTAACCCAGTCAACTTCTTTAACCTAGTCAACTTTGGGACTTTCTGACACTGGTAAACATAAAATGTGGTACAGGAAAATCTTTTCCAAGAATAATTCAGATTGGTCTACTAATTTCTAAATAAGTATTTGGGATTTATGTTGAAGGTAGAAAAATGGTCAAAAGTCATTGTAAGACTTATTTTCTTTATTCATCGCTTTATTATTCCTGAGCTGCTCCATACATAGTTGGGCTATGTAATGCAGGGTGTGTTAACATGATTTCTACTGTCTGCTTAAAATGAGAGAGAAACAGTACAAATGAAGAAAATTTTCAGATTCAACTAAAAGCCACTTACAAACCCCAAAGTGTACTCCAGCTCCCATTGACTTGAAAGCAAGATGGTTTGGGCCATAACGCTTTAAATTCCCAACCTACCCATCCAGATTGATCCCTGATCAAGAATAAAATCACTCCAAAAGTTGCTCCAGCAGAACTGTGGAAGAAGTTTCTTCTTTTAAGATGTAATTTGTGGCTGATTATGACAACACTGTCACTTGTAGGCTGAAAATATCAAGGGGTGTGTGTTTTTGCAGACTGGGACAGGGCTCACTGATTACTCTGGTGTGGCAAGTTGGCATAAATCTATGCCTGTGGAAAGGATATGTGGTAATCAGATGTATATCACAATGACTTGGACTCCTGCCATTCTTCACCGTGAACAAAACTGAAGAGCTTGATTTCCCCTCTTGCACCAATATAGATCAAGAGACGACCAGTATAAGTCAGAGGACAATTTGGCCTAGTGCCTTCAAACTGTAGTAATATAGATTAACTGGCCCCAATTGAATTTAGAAAACAAGAAATTATTGTGCAGCAGAATCAGGCCATAAGGGATATAATTACTCCAAAGATGTGACCATTGGCCCTTTAACTGGTACCAGTACTCATATGATCTTTATCAACTAACCCAAAGGTTTCATTAAATGGCATAAATAGCAAAGCAGGACCATTATTTTGTCCTACTAAAACTGTGTATTATTTGTTACACCTTTCCTTATTGACCTACATATACTATATGAGGAAGCCAAGTCATGGTTTAATAATTTGAAGGAAAACCAGACACACAACCATGTTTTCCCTACATAATAACCCACGCAGGTGGCAGTAGAAACATAACAACTTATTTGTTTTTAAATAAACCAGGCCACTTAATGACAGCTTTCAAACTAATTTATTCAAAGCACTACTCCCTTGGTTGTGCAAGCCCCAAAGTATGAGTAATAATGTCCCTTTCATTCATATATATATATACTGCAAGGTGCAGAGTGCTTGCAACTACCACTCACCTCAACAGTTGAGGGGTCTTGGCACCTCCTTGGGTCTCCCCAGCCCAACCTCACTCAGTACCTTGCACCCAAACCAGAAGATTTAATCTGATGATATTTAAAAATATATATTTATCCATGTTTTATATCACACTGACCATGTACTGGAAAGTATTTCACTGCTGGGGTTCTAAGTAACGTAGGCCCCTCTATTTTTGTGCTTTCTTTCTTTTATGTTGTACAAGGACATTAAGCACATACTCAATTTCTGTCAACATTCTTTTTTTCAGATGTGCACAACAAACCTGGAGCATGATACTCTTGTTCTGTGACACCTATTCAGCAAAGCACATCAACAAGTGTTTAACTGTAAGTTTTGGCTTCAGTGAGCCTATTCACATATTTTAAAGCTAAGTGCTTGCTTCAGTGCCTTGCTGTTTCAGGGTCTATGGTGCAGATCTCCCAGTGCCATCACTAGATCTGTGCCTTCATGAAGAACAAAATATCATAGTCTAGGGATACTGTGCGACTCAGAGAGGAGAAAGTTGCCTTTGCAAAACCACTCATTTCATCTTCTCGTGTTAAAATTTTATTTAAGACTATTACATTTTGATTCTTCGGGTAGAAGAACTATTGAACAAAATGCCATCAAGCTGTTTAAGCCATACACTTAACATATTTTAAAAGACAGTATTAATTTTTGTCGTCCTGATTTCAAGTACATTTTTGTTTTAAAAATAATTTCTGATATCTCTGCTTTAAAAGCGAGTAACAAAAATATGCATCTGAGCTGGTATATAAGGGGATCAGACACACTGTAACTTTGATAGCGTAGCATCACAGTTTTTAAGGCATTTTTATTCAGTGCCAAATTGTAATTTTGATATCATTTAAACACTGAATGCTATTAAGGAAAGGAGAATCAGCTGGAATCAGGCCATTTCCTAATGTGCAATTAAGGCATGTTAAATATATGGCCTAAAAATCTTGTGTACAGTCCTTTTAAATAAAGTCTCTATAACTGGAAAAGGGCCAGCCTCTGGTTCCTTTCTGGGAATGTTACTTTAGCTGCCAGCTGCGGCTCTGAAAAGAAAGAACGAATCTCGCTTTATTTATTTCTTATTTTATTAATTTTTTTTCTCATTAATGCTTAAAGCCTTTAGTTTCTCCTAATGCGAAAAGATGTCTTTCCAACAAAAGCATAAGATTTTATAGGAAAAAGTATAAATATTGTAAAAAGCAGAATAAAAAAGATTGAAGATGTGAACCTGAATTTGGGCTCCTGATTTCCAGAACCCTCCAAAAAGAAAAACTGACCCACCAGCCTTATTTTATTTTTGCCTCAGCTTCTTGCCTCTCCATTTTAAAAGCAATACTGCCTCCAGGGATTCCTCCTACCCAATTGCTCTGGTAGATAAGAATTGAAGGTCCAATCTCACATGTTGCCATAAATTCTCATTGACATCAAACCCATTCGGTCCTTGGGCTTCTCCTGAGACTATCAATGAGGAGGAAGAGGTGGAATTATATTTTAACTTTTGAGCTGAGAACACAAGTCCATCAAAGCTGGACTAAACCCACCATTTCATTTCCCAAATAAAAATGGAGCTAGACTAAAACTACCAATATATTTCACACTGGGCATTGGGTAACGTGAAATATATTGGTGGTTTAAGACTTTGCCCTCAGCACAAAAACTACCATAACTCTCCATCCCTTCCCCATTTTTGGCAAGAATTGAATGGTATGAGCAAAGAGAGAGAACAGTCAGATCCTGGTCAAAGTTGAGGCACATTGGCAGGAAAATTTAGTGAAGCTTGCCCAGCAGTGCCTGTGCTGTAGCTGTTTTGAAGCAAAATTCTTCAATCTCTAACACAGTCATGCTGCCACCTTTCTCCTGTGTCTTTCAACTATGGTCAAACAGACAGTCACCTTTTTTCAAAGCCAAATTCACTTTAAAGGAATATAGGCCAAAATTATTTTTATTTTACAAAACTATTTCCTCACCTGTGCTGCAAACAACACTTTGATTAGACCTGGAAGAATATTTAAATCTACATTTTCTTCACTCTGTTTTCCACTTTTTTCAGCTTCAGCAAGATAAGTAAGTCAGTTTCTTCTTTGGGTCTCGTGCACTACATAGGATGCGGCATTGTTTGGTTGGAGATGCTCTGAGGGGAACTTTGACCATTTTAACTTTGTTTTTACAACTTTTACAACCCTAAAGACCAACAGAAATGTTTGTATAACTGGAAAACAAAACACAAGAAGACACAACCCTTCCCCCCTACAACTCCCCAAATTGAACACTGGGCTGAAAGTGACCTGATAATGACATGACCCTTTAAAGCAGTGTGTGTGATCTATAGAATCTGCCTTCATGGCGTTGCACGCCAGAGCCATATACAGAAGTGGTGTGCTTCTAGCTAGCTAAAGCATCCCCCAGGACATGTATATCTTCAATAATATAATGTAGGGTTTGAAAGATGCGCACTCAGCCCCTTCCAAACCCTACATTCTATTATTGAAGGTATACATGTCCTGGGGGATGCGTTAGCTAGAGGCGTGATAGTGCCCTGGGGGAAGCTAAACCAGTGTAAGGCCTTGACTGTGAGTATGGTTAAAGTGGTATAACTGCCCCTTGTGTGAAGGTAGTTATACCAATATGAAAGTGCTTATAACTGGTATAATGTATTCCCATAAGAGAAGGGGAACAAGGTATATCGCTATAAATAGACTTGAAAGGATTAGATTTTTATCAGTAAATGTCAGTAAACATTGTGTTCACCAGTCACAGATCCACAGGATCTGTGCTATGCTCCCACTTTTAAACAGTCTGTTGGAGGAACCCTTCAGTGTGCAGACATCCAGGGGTCATACTCTTCCTTAAGGGTAGGCCAGATGGCCTCAAAGCTGCCAAGATTGAGCACCTGGGCTCCAGCACTCCTGTTTTACGCTGTGAGCTCTGCCCAGAGAGTCCAACTGAAACAGGCTTCTGGACAGAGACTTCTGCACTCTTCAGCGACCAATGCACCTCAGCGAGTATCTGCAGTGATACCAGGCAGCCTTTTCAAAACAGAATAGAATTTGTTAGTCAATTGGAACACCGCAGCGAAAAGTCCTTGGGTTAGCAATGAGAAGCAAAGGCAGGGGCAGCTGAGGTCAGCCAGACAGAAAGTTGGGGGAACTATGTCCCCCTTGTCCCTAGGCCCCACCCCCATACCATGTCAGAGGCTGGACGCCAGAGCTTGGCAGTGCAGGGTGGTGGCTGCTCACAGCCAGTCAGAGCTGCCGGGCAGGGGGACCCAGCTCCAGGGCCAGCAGAGTCCTCAGGGAGCAGCAACTGTAAGGACAGGACCCAGGAGTCCAGGCTGGAGCAGGTCAGTCCAGGCTGCTTTGAGGAGTCCCTGACCCTCCCCCTGCCTTTCGTGGCATAACCTGATGGACGGGGACATGGGCTGGGGGCTGCTCTTGGGCCCCCCCGCCAGGCTTACTTTTCCGCTGCTGCTGGAGCTGAGCACCTGACCAGCAGCCACCGCTCTCTCCACTCTGCCTTCAGAGCTGGGCAGCTGGAAAGCAGCAGCTGCTACAGGGTGGCTATGGGGGGGAGGTGTGCTAAGACAAATTTTGGGGTAGCTATAGCGCCTGCCCCCCAGAACTGCTCCTGAGCAAAGGTCAAGACATAGGTCATGTTGGCCAAGCCAGCGCTCCACCCAGCCAAGCTGCTATTTTGACTCTCTCCCTATTGCTCTTTGTCAGTCCCAAGTGAGAGCTGCTGCGTTTCTCCAAAAGCCACCTCTTAACCCAGCCACCTGATGCCTTTCAGCCCACTTCATTCTACCATGGGTTCATGTGCTCCACCTGCTTGACGGAGTTTCCCATTGTTAGGTGTAAACTGTTCAGTCCTTGGGGCATCAGTGTCTTTCCTGATTCTCCATTGATATGGGTCAGTTTCAGCCAGTCCTCTAATGATCCATTCATATCACTCCAGATGGTTCTGTCTGTGACACACTCTCCCCTCAGGTCTCCAGCTCTGCCCAAGAGCAGCTGTTTAACCCTTTGGCAATGAATGGGCAGCAATCTCTAGTCAAGTTACTACTGGCAGGCATATTATTCATTACAATATTATTAAAAATTCCCACTGTGTCACATCTCTTCCCCCTTTGAGCAAAGTGAGTGGGGTCACTTTAGCCACTGACCTAGGGAAGTTTGAACTCACAATCATTGCTCATGGATGTTACAGCATAGTTACCGTCCACTTGGTAGCTAACCTACTGGGCACTTTCAAGATTCTTACACACAGCAGTTTCCATAGCACAGTACAGAGCAGTTTCACATCCTCCCCTTAGGACTTGTCTGATAGTTGACACTAGCAGGGTGCACATGGGGAGCTTTATGCACTCCTCTTCCCTTTTGCCATCCCAAAACCTTTAGCTTTGAAACTGGAATGGGATCCTGCCATCACCTCCTCCCGGTCACCTTCCAGGGTGTGAGGAGGGCAGTGATTCCACATTCCTCCATGTGTCAGCCATCTTGGCTGCAGCCTAGGGTGTCCTTACCTTCAGGCTGGTAGGAAGTGGCCACCCCTTGAGCATTTGGGGGATCCAGGTAGGTTTATTCACCTGGAAAGCTCATCTTAACCTAGCCATATTTCTGAAGCTCTGGAGAGGGAGGGTAACATGGTGCTCCCCAGCACTGACAGACCCCGCCTCTGGAGTTGGGTCTTCACCCCAGGACTGTGCATATGGGAGGAACATATTTCCCCTTTTGGGATCAACCTGTTGCCCCCTCCCCACTCCGGGTGGGCAGTGATTTGGGGATCTCTTGGTTAAGAGAACCCACCATGTCTATGGCCACCACATGACAAGACGCTTCTTTTACTAGCAGCGGTATTCTGGCTGCTTTACTTTTCTCTGGGGCTTCTCTCATGCCATGACAGAGCAAACATATTTGGCAGTCCTCCTTCTCTGCATGTGTCTTTGTACTCAGTTCTGCCTCTCCTTCCCTGTAAGGATAGGCAGTGAGCTTGTGCCTTTGGTCATAGCATTGGGCTTCAGGGGGGTCACTCCTTAGCTAGTGTGACTCATACCTCCTGTGTGGAGATGGGTGGGGGCTCTTCCTCCTACCCCACTCAGTTTCAGGTGTGTGCTTACAGACAGGAAGGTGCCCTGAGCTTAACAGCCTTTCCCATGTGTTACCGCAAAGGGGGAAAACCCCTCCTGCTCCCTGCCAGCCACTCTATTTGCATTTTGGCTAACAGCAGCCCTTTGGCTTCCTGTCAGCGCCTGGTTCAAGCCCTTGGCTGTTACAAGAAGAGTCACTGTGTTTTGTCTTAAAGTGATACAGTCATTCCTGAGGAGGATGTCAAAGGCGAGATAATGAAGAACCCTGCTACCAATCACTTCTGTGTCTGTACAGGGATGCAAGCTGTAGGCAGGGCACATGGCTTCACATTTGGAACCTTAACCCAAGTTGTACATCCTTTCAGCGTTTGATGGAGTTTTACTACACAGGGGTTGACAAGAGTTCTCTACCCCAGAATCTCTCCACCGCATGAATATCTCCCCATTAACTATCACCTATCCTCCAAAACACTTACAATCCCTCCCAGCTTGGGATCATCTGCAAACTTTGTAAGTATACTCTCTAAGCCATTATCTGAGTCACTGATGAAGATATTGAACAGAAACAGACCCAGAACTGATCCCTATGGGGTATCACACATTTGGTGTTTTGCAGACCCAGACACCTTTTCCTATGAGCCTCAGGTGTCAATCCAAGCTCAATCCGTAGAGCCTTTTTTAACTGTTCATAGTCCCCAGAATCATCAACTCCATCCATCTGGCTATATGCCTCTATCACCTTGGGACTGAGGGGGTGATGACAGTGGTGCTGGTCTACAGGATCAAACTGCAAGCCTCCTTGAAGGCAGTGAGATAATCATCTATATCCCTCCCACACCTTACATTGGGGCCACAGTTTGGTATGTAGGCTTCCCCTGGTCTTTCCCATCAGTGCAATGTCAGACCTTTAGTTAAACAAGTACAACTTTTCATTTAGACCAAGCCCACATGGACAGGGCAGGTTCCAGGCACCAACTTATCAAGCAGGTGCTTGGGGCGGCAACTCCGGAGCAGGGTGGCACTTTCAGGTATTCGGCAGCAATTCGGCAGAGGGTCCCTCACTCCCGCTTGGAGCGAAGGACCTCCTGCTGAATTGCCGCAGATCGCGATCACGATTGTGGCTTTTTTTTTTTTTTTGGGCTGCTTGGGGCGGCAAAACCCCTGGAGCCGGCCCTGCACATGGATAATGCTTTGCATCCAGTCCCATCCCTTGGATAATGTCAAAAAAGCTAAATGGATGATGTTTCTCCCCTAAATTTTCAAAAATAAAAATTTATCCAGTTTGTCCAGGCCAAGGTACCCTGCACCAAACATCCCGAAGGCTCCAGCTGCATGAATTCAGAACTGCCCTTGGCAGAGAGCTGTAAGGCGGTCATAGCTTTGGGAATCACTTTCCTTCCCATGTCAGAGCAGTTACAAGGGCTGGTGCCAGCAGGAAGGTCCCTGCTTCCTAGGCCCTGCAGTGGGACTCAGGGGAGGCCTCAGAGGGTATGTCTATACTACACTACATTGTAGTTCCAGGTCTATGGGGACTGGGCTTGCAGACTCACTGTTTCCACGCCCGAGTTTGAGCACCCACAATGCCCTGTAAACCTGTGTTTACACCTGAGTCTGATGTGCCAACACATCCACAGGGCACCATGCAGCCCTTCTAACACAGGCCTACGGCTTGAGCAGCATCCACACAGCAAAACAACAGGGCTTGTACCTAAATCACAACAAGCCTGGGGCCCTGACCCACCCCCGCAGCGCAGCCCTAGGAGCCGGGGCCTGAGTGCTGGCTGGCCCGAGTCAGACTGATGCGGGCCCCTTGGGCTCAGCCCTGAGCAGCGGGGCGCAGTGTGGACGGACCCAGCGAGGGAGGAGGGGAGCTGGGCGGGAGCAATGGGCTGCAGTTGGGGCCGTGAGGGGAGCGACTGGCGGGCGGGGAGCCCCGCGGGCCGTGCGGCAGGGCGGCGTACTGGGAGGCCCAGGCCGCGGCCCCTCCCCAGCCCCGGGGCCGGAGTCGTCCTCGCTTCCCCCGCCGCCCCGCGCGGCTCTCCGGCTCCTCCCCGCAAGGCGGGGCCGGGCCGCGCAGGGAGATGATGTCAGCTCCGAGCCGGGCCGGGAGCGATGGTGCCGGGGCAGTGAGGGAGGAAGCCGGTAGCCGAGCAGTCAGGGGACCGAGGAGGGGGGCGGGGCAGGCGGGCGAGGCCGCAGCGAGACGGAGCCGGCCCCGGTCTCAGCCGTGGCCCTGGCGGGCGGTGGGGACTCGACCCCGGGCGGCAGCGGCGGCGGCATGTCGGGCCAGAGCGCGGTGAGCGACCCCCAGCACGCCGCCCGCCTGCTGCGGGCCCTCAGCTCCTTCCGCGAGGAGAGCCGCTTCTGCGACGCGCACCTGGTGCTGGAGGGCGAGGAGATCCCGGTGCAGAAGAACATCCTGGCGGCCGCCAGCCCCTACATCAGGTGAGGGGCTCCAGGGGCGCGCTGGCAAGGCCGGGAGCGGGGCCCTGGGGCACGGGCCGGAGCCGGAGGGGCGCGGGGCCCTGGCGCGCTGGTGAGGGAAAGGGGCGGCGGGGCCCGGCCAGCGCTGAGGCGGCTGCACGACGGGGGCGCTCGCGCCCTGACCCTCAGCTCCCTAAGAGGCACCTGCCCGCGGGCCCCATCGGCGGAGGAAGGTGAGCCCCGAGCTAGCCCGTTGCCCTGCCACAGGGGCCCTGCAACGCGCAGGTTCTTCTCCCCGGAAAGTAAGTTCAGCCCAGTGCGCCAGCCTTGCAGTGCTGGGCACTTGCTGTGTGTGTGTGTGTGTGACGGCTCTGCCAGTTCCCCGCCCAGCCCATCTATTCCTAGGAAGCCGCCAGTAAATTGATACAGGGAAGCCTGATTTTTGTTTTGTTTACCAACATTATTTATTTAAGTGCCTATCAACTTGTTTCCCTTTCAACCTGGCAAACGCGATCTCAGCTGGGGAGAGAAATGTTTATTTTTGAAAATTAAGGGAAGAAACATCATGCATTTAGCTTTTTTCTCAAGAGGAAATAATTAGAAGGTAGGGTTGTGTGTGTGTACTTGTGGTCACATAACTTAAAAACAAAAGCTGTTTTGTTTTTAAGGAGGAAATTTAATTGCCCTTGATATTTTGGAGACACGTTGTAAACAGCTGAGATGGAAGTTTCACCATCTGCTGTATAGATATGCTATCAGTGAAATCAAAGGCTTTTAATACTTTCCTGAGTGTGTACTTCTACCCTTCCAAAGAAAGAGCTGCTACAGTCTAGTGATTAAAACACACAAAAATATGCTTTATAAAAGAAAAATTTAACTGGATCAATTCTGCAATTCAATCTGATTAAAATTATGTAACTGAATATTTGTAGAATGGTCTGAAATGCCTTTGGAGGAAAATGATATTTGGTTGCATTAACTCATGCCTTTATTATGAGGTTACAGGTCTGTCACAATTTACACACATTTAACATGCACAATTTCAGTTTTATGTTGCAGGGCTGGCGTCTGGGGGGCGTGGCCTGAAGATTTAAAGGTTCTGGGGCACCAGCTGTGGCTGGGAGTCCCAGGGCCTTTAAATCACCCAGGGGGCTCCCAGATGTAGAGGTGGCTGGTAGCCCCTGGGCAAACTAAAGGGCCTGAGGCTCCAGCCACCGTAGAGATCATTCATCATTCATTCATTCATTCATTAGAGATCTGGGCCCTTTAAATGCCAGCCCGGCTGCCAAAGCTGTGGGCGGAATTTAAAGGGCTCCTCCGGGCTCCCCACCACGGCGGAAAGCCTGGTAGAGCCCTTTAAATCCCGCCCGCAGCTCTGGCGGCCGGGCTGGGACAGCATTTAGAGGGCTCCGCCGGGCTCCCCACGTGGCAGGGAGCCCGGAGGAGCCTTTTAAATGCCGCCCCAGCCTGGCTGCCGGAGCTGCGGGCGGGATTTAAAGGGCTTGGGGATGTAATTTTGAGTATACATGGTTTTCGCTTTATGCGCTAACCGTGGAACGGAACCCCCATGTAAGATAAGACTTGCCTGTATTTGTTTGTTAAACAGAAAATGTCCCAAGCAATTACACTCTGAATACATTTCCCAGACCTGAAAAAGAGCTCTGTGTAAGCTGGAGATCTTCTCTCTCATGCCAACAGAAATTGGTCCAATAAAAGATAGTACTTCACCCACTTTGTCTCTTTCCAACTACTTAGGCAATAATAAGGACACGATTTAAACCAACAAGCCAGGAAAACAAAAGTTAATACTGAGTGGTAGGGAGATTATGAAAGTAAAGGACACTGTTTCAGTATGGTTTGTTGTTCTCAACAGTATGTACTTTGTATAGTGCTCTCAGAGCAATGCACATATGCTGAGTAATTTCATCTTCATAAATGCTGGGTTTATTGTCTGTAAGATGCCCTAAACAAAGTCAGCACTCTAGGATTGGTTATTTGCTTTTTGTAAATTCATGTGACAGTTTGGCTCTTCCAGAGTTTGTAAACTAGTCATTATCCTGCTTCACTGTTGGTTTAAAGATTTAAAACAAACAAACAAAAGCTTGAGTTAGCATTAAATGTATTGCCTGTGTCACAGATAATGTCAGCTGTTTTATTTCTGGCAATATGTAAGCTTCCAGCAAACACTTATTGGTTCTGAAATACACCTATTTTAACTTAAAAACTTAAACACAATATGAATGGGCTGCTTCTTTCTTTGTACAAAATTTTGCAGTTCTCTTACCCTAATAATATAATGGAATGTTCTTTGGATCTCACCAGATATACCATAGCCTAATCTGCACTGGGAAAACTGGCCGTTGTTGGCAGTGGGTGTCAGCAACAGGTACAATCAAAACTGTGGTGAACACAGTTTAACTGCAAGTGTAGGACAGGACAGACCATAGTGAACACAATCCTGGTTTCTGAATTGGTGCTAAACAATTTGTTCTGGACTGTGCTCACAATTAATCCGTAATTACACTGGGTTCAGGTGCAGCCATTGCTAGCAGTGGGAAACTTTCCTAGTGTAGTCAAAGCTTAAGAATCCAATTATGTGACAATTTTGCCTTTGATGGCAGGATATTTACAGTACATGGCAGTGTGTGACTGAGAGTACATGAACTAAAAATGATTTCCATAGATTATTCTTTAAACATTTTAAAGGATTGTTCCACTGTAAGCAGGTGGCAAATGTTTAATTTTCTCTGTCTACCTGCTGAGTATTATTAAAGTAAATCCCAAATGATGGCAGGCCTCTTAATACTTGGGTACTTGCTCAGATCCACTCAAATTATATTTGCCTGTAAAAGATGCTATGATCATCTGCATAGATTGGGCTAGATGTAGATGATGTGTGCAGTTGTACTTCCCAGAAAGTACTCATGTGTGATAGATTACTGTTCAAGCAACCATCAGGCAATACTACTCAGTTCTAGACTTCAGTTTAATTTAGTCCAAATTTACAAACTGTTTGAAGTTGTTGCACATAAATGAACCCACATTCACTGAAGATGAGCATCTTGGAACAATGCTGTGCATCACGTATTGTACATGTCAGAACTTTACTAAATGCCTAGGGGAGACTACATGCATCAGCCCTGTCAGAATTAAGGGCATGTCTTTGCTGCCCCACAGTTCGGACTACAGAGATGTGAATAGCAGTGTGCACCAATGTGCTGCATATTAACATAGTCCTCTTCAAACAGAAATTGGTCTTCAAAAAGGCTATGTTAATGTGAACTAGGAACCTTTTAATGTGTGCCTACTGCATCCACATGGGGGAGTTACAGTGCAGCACTTTGATGCTGACTGCTATCTACACTCCTGTAGACCAAATTGTGGGGTAGTGTAGACATGCCTTAAAATACATTGTTTTATTTGGGTTAAGGAAAAATGCATTCTAGAAATTGTTTCCCTTCAGTATTATTGTATTTATGGCAACTCTACACAGACTTCAGATAGTACTGTATTTTTCAAATATTGTATTATATCTTCAACATGCTTAGCAATTAAAACTAAATAAAAATATACAAAAGGAAACCGCCACCAACTTTATAACTTTTAAATTTGACTTCATGATTATTTCTGTAGTACTTTTACTTCTGTATGATAGCTGAGAGACCAAAAAAGAACTACTCCCTACCCATTCAGCTTAAATGCTAAAGCCCTGATCTCTGCAAGAGCACAAAGATTTGCTGTGTGGATTGGCTTTCAGGATTGGGGCCTAAAGTTAGATGTGACACACACAGTGGGATAAGAAGAGAGAGGGTATAGAAAACAGGTGACAGTGACAAAAATGAGATGTATAAATAACAAGCATTTTATCCATTTTTTTTTAACTGTCAACATTAAGGAAGGAGAGGTCAGTGATAGGCTAATCAAAGAAATGAGTTTGAAATAAGTGTGAGTAATATGGGTAGGATTTGGACCAATATTTTAAATGCCTTGTTGCCAACTAAATATTTCTTAGAATTACTCATTTTTATTAATATTTTAGATAGTTCCCAGTAGGATTTGAAGTTAATGCTTTACTGAGGTTATTAGGCTTCCAAGAGGGGTTTAGAGAGGTCATATTCTTGCAAGGCTGGTTTAACAGTGTATCTATTTACATTGTCGGCTACTGTTGCAATTGAAAAGCCTATACTTCTTTTTAAGTAAAAGATTAGAGTTATTGATTGATACCTTAAGATCAATTTGAGATGCTCTCTATGGAAGAAAAAATTTAATATCATGCATTTTGAGAGCACATGAACTGCACCCATGGATATGTGCTAGAAGAGTTAAGGTTATTCAAGCACAAATCCCACCCTCACAAGAAACCTGCTAATTAAAAGTAACTTTCATTGACATATCTTAACACTCCAATATCACGTTTCTCTCAGCTTCCTCATCTCTTCAGTGAATTCCCTTGGGCTTCCAACATATAACCAACCATAATACAGATACCAGGTTCCTCCAAACCAAACTCTGAGACACAAACTGTAATTTTGCCCCTTTCCCCCGTCCACTTTTTACCCATGCTGCTCATCGCCCTATTTCCCCCCCTTCTTCCTGCCTCCTATACTCTTCTCCTTTTCTTATCCCAGTTGTCTAGCCTGACTCCCGGACTTCTCAGGGTCTTTAGCTGAGCAAAACTGGTAAGGCAAGGAACTGGCATTGGAGAACAGAAGTGTCCAGCAGAACTTGACAGTTCAGTAGTTTTTTCCTTTCAGATGAAATAGGTCATGGCAACTAAGGGAATTACCTCTTCGCATCTAAAGGTAAAATTTAGGAAGTAGCCTGTGACTGAGATGTTATGGGACTGTGTGTATGTATGAAATGTAGAATGTCTAAAAGCAAGGCAAAAAGCAGCTTAAAAATAATGTGAGGTCATCTTTATGCATCGTAAAGGAGTGGTAAATTTAAAGCGATTTTATTACTTTAGCTCATCTTTAACTTTTATCTAGGTGCTATGAACATTAGTCCCATTTATTGTTGTGCAGACCATATTCATTTTTAAATGGTACTGCATTTCTGAGATCTGCTTGATGTTTGCTAAATTTGGTGTCACTGCAAGATATTCTGGAGCTTGAAGTCATCCAACTTAAGCCTAGACTAAGGATTCTAAATGAGGCCTTGTTTGTCTGTCTTGAGAACTCAGTACCAGACACCATCTCCTAGGTCTCAACACAATATGGGTTCACTTCACTTCCATATATAGGTCCCAGTTTAAGGTTTAGAATTAATTAAACTAATCTAGAACCTTACCTTAGCCAGGAAGAAGTGGGTGGTTACTCTTGGGAAATCAGATTTGTACTTATCCAGTATGTGAGGTGGTACTTTAAATGTAACCAAATTGGGAGGAAGTGGAGATAATTGTTAGAGCACAGGAGTCAGACAGGAGTTTTAATTTCTATTTCTTGCTGTGTCACATGCACTGAAACCTTGGGCAAATCATTGGTGGTCAGATTTTCCAAAGCTATGTACTATCTGCCCAAATCAGCATGTAAATACTTAAGTTAGGGTGTGTGAGAGAGAGAGGCTCGGCTCACGCCCAGCCACCCCCTCAGAAAATCCCACACACGTGTATGTATGCTGATGCACTGGCATGGCTACAGAGAGAGGTATATCACCTGGTTTTAGATTTGCATGGGGATTGCTTAGACTGATAGTTGTGACTCTGGCACATGTATGTCAGGAGGCACAGATGAGTTGTTTTCCCTCTGACAGACCGGTTACCCATTGCAGTTAAAAATGGCAGCTGCTGAAGGAAAGGAAAGAAGGGTCTGGCAAATACACAGCAATTCTGAAACTGCACAGGCTTACCATACAGAAGGTTTACATATGCTAGTTCCTATCTGCCTTTGCTTCCCGGCGGACACTCATATTGCTCTAGCTGGGATGCAAGTAAAAGAAATCTGCTTAATCCATAAATGTTTGTTGGCTGAAGTGGCAATAAGGTCTTTACTGCTGAGTTGTCCTGGGAGCCTGTCATGACTCTTTCGTCCAATCACATTTGTAATATCATGAGGGCAGTGAGATCCAGGAAGGCTGGGTGAGTGCTTCCAAAGGCACTTTATACATGCACATATTTATCTGGTGCCACAGTGTGTAACCAGGGCAAAGTTTCTCACTCACAAGAGGCAGAAGACTTCACCTGCATGTCTGGCACCTGAATCTTGTAGTACAGCACTAGGTTTGAGCAGAGAAGAATTACAGCATACCATTTTGCACCCTTTAGAAGTGGTCCTTTTGATATCTTGACTTGTCAAAAGGGACTCTGTTACACAACCCAGGGAAAGTGAATAGAGCTAGGTCTATACTGCAGGTTAGGGGGTGTGATGGCTTCTTATAAACATTTTTATACTGGCAAAAGCTCTAGTGTAATAATAATACCTACCCCTTTCATAGGGTTTTTCATCATTAGTTCTCAAAGTGGTGTACCAAATGAATCAGTATCATTATCTCCATTTTACATATGGGGGAAACTGAAGCACAGGGAGGTGAAGTGGCTTGCCCAAGGTCACCCAGTAGGCCAGAAATAGAATCCAGGTCTCCTGAGTCCCAATCAATACTCTAACCTAGGGGTGTCAAACTCAGTTTACCTTAGGGCCAGTGCCAGTCCTCAGATCCTCCCAGCGGGCCAATGTCACTCATGCCGCCCAGAACCTGTCCCCTTAAAACTCCATTCCCCCCAAAAAATCCACCTCCCACCTGCCTAAGGCTCTGGGATGGAGTTTGGGTGGGGGAGGAGGTCTGGGGTAGGGGATTAGGGTGCAGGCTATGGGAGGGAGTTTGGGTGTAGAAGAGGTGAGAGGTTGGGCTCTGGGAGGGAGTTTGGGGTTCAGGTTCTGGGAGGGAGTTTGGGGGTTGGGGGTGTGGGGCGGGAGGGGATGTGGGGACCAGATGCAGGCTCTGGGCGGGAGGGGGTGAAGAGGATGCAGGCTCTGGGAGGGAGTTTGGGGGCGGGAGGGGGTATGTGGAGAGGGGGTGAGGGTGCAGGCTCTGGGAGGGGGACGGGGGTGGCGCTTACCTGGGGCTCCAAGGCAGGAGGGACCGGCAGACTGCCCCCAGGCACCGTCCCCACAGCATCTCATTGGCCGCAGGGGCGTTCAGGGTGGAAGCAGCGTGCAGAGGCACAACCCTGCCCTGCCCCTAGGCTGCAGGGAGGGGCTGGCAGCCACTGGAGCAAGCAGGCAGATGCTGTTCAGCTCTGCTGCGCTGCCACGGCCCCTGAGGTGGGAGCAGCTGGAGGCAGCAGGTGAGGCCAAGGGAGAGACCTGGCCCCAAAACTGCTGGAGCCCCACAGGCCACATTGGGGAGGCTCGCTGGCTGCAGATGGCCCGCAGGCCGGGAGTTTGAGACCCCTGCTCTGACCACTAGGATCCCCTGCCTCCCGTCGGTGAACTGGTATAAACTATACCAGCAAGAGCATTCTTTTACCGGAATAAGCTGCATCTGTATTAAGATTCTTGGCTAGTAGCTTTACCGTAATTTTCAATGTGCATACCTAAATCTTTGAAAATCTTAACTGTCTTATGTGTGCAGAACAACAAGGGCCTGCAAAGGCCTACACACGGTGCTCTGTGCTTGCATGAGACTCACTGAAAATGTAACCCTTACCCTCCCGGGCCTCATTTTCTCTATCTGTATAATTGCGATAATAATGCTTTTCTATTTCACAATACTGTTGGGGCTGTTTAAATTAATATTTGCACTTATATTATATCTTTCCTCACAGGATCTTAAAGCACTTTACAAAGTTATTTCTGTCCTTGAGTGGTGTGAACTCTTTTGCCTTTTTTTAAAAAAGTGACATTCATTAGGTAACATGCAAAGATTATTTGTCCTAACCTGGGTAATAGCGTATTAAAGAGAACACTATTTGCACTGGGCTAAACTCTTGGGTACATCTTCACTGCAGTTAACTCAGGCTGTTACTTGGGTGTTGCCCTTTGGCCCCCACTTGTCCACACACACACAACCCTCTCACCTGAGTTTAGTGATGCTTTAAATTCTGGGCTAGCTAGTCTGACTGGGGATGTAGGTTAGTGCTCAGGTGCCACTTTCACTCAGGTTAGTAACTGGCCCACTTTGCACTGAGGACAAAGAATAAATCACTCGAGTGCTGATAGTCCTCCAGTGCCTTCCCACAATTGCTCCCATGTACTCAGAAGGACAGACAAGTTCTTCCACAATTCACTGGGGAAATTATACAGCAGCTCAGCTTACTGCATGCAGCACATGGGATATGACCCAGAAACCTAGCAACACACACGTGATTGCAGCACTGAGGATGCAGTAACTTGATTTGGGATGTGCATTATGGCTGCTCACAGCTGATCTAGGCTGACCTGGGTGCCAAGCACCTGAGTTGACTGCAGTGAAGACATAGCCTAGGAGACTAAAAATGATCCTCTCTTAGGGTCAAATCAGTTCATTTATTTTATGGTAGACCTTGCTGTGTTTATGCCTGTGAGGATTATTGTTAATGAAGAAAATTTTTCTGAGGTCATATTTATAGATAAAATAAGCTTTATTATACAGTCAGTGTTTTGAAGTGTTAAGCATTGTATTTGAAATGAAATTTAGATTTTCAGCTACATGGATGTGTTTTTGTCCTTCGTTTTCAAACTGTTGCTGTGCTTAGCTGCAGCAGACGTATGCACATGGTGCTATTACTAAATAATCTCCTAATTTAGTAATGTATCTATTACCACATCTTACTTTTTCTCTAGTAATCTGATTTGGTTTGTCTCCAGTACAATAATCTGGTATATGTAAAAATAAGCACACGGTATTTTTCAGTGTATTTAAAATTAACTCTAACCCCAGACTCATGGAAATAGCTTTCAGGCAAACAAATACTGTAGTTTATTTATATATTTTTGGTCATGTGCAAAGGCTTGAAACTAACAAGATGTTTGCTGCCTTCACGCAGTTCACTCTGCCTGTGTTGTACTCCTTCCCTTATCCTGTGTCAGTCTTGTCTATTTAGACTGTAAGCTCTGAGGAGCAGGGACTGATTACTATTCTGTTTGTGCAGTGCCTAGTACAATGGAGCCCTATTCTTAGTTGGCCCATAGGCACTACTGTAATATACATTATTAACAATAAACAACCTTAGGATGTTAACCTCTCTCTGTCAACATTTAACTGGACTGGATTTGAATTGGAGACCTGCTGTGAAAGGCTTTGTGTCACATTATTAATTCCATGTTTCCTTCTATCCTAAGTACTATTGATTTACAGCATTTTGATTTGTTGTTGTGGAGTCTGTGAGAAGACAGATGACTAAAATGTCTTACTCACTGTATACATTTAGTTCTAAGCATTGCTTAACACTGGACTTAATAATTAAGTGCTCTTCAAAATCAGTCCTAGAATTTATGTAAGATTTTAATTAGGAAAATAATATAGCAGCCACAGTATCATTTGTCTTACAGCATTTATTAGCTAATAGAAGTGTTGTCTTTTTTCCTCATGAGTGCTGGAATCTTCTTTCTGCTTTTATTTGTTTAAATTTCCATTTGTTCAGTTTCTCTCTGCAGTTACAAAATTTCTATAGATGTTTCATAAACATTTCTATTTGAAAACAGTCTCCTTTACTCTAGGGTTCTCAAACTAGGGGTAGAGACCCCTCAGGGGGTTGCGAGGTTATTGCATGGAGG
The DNA here is from genome assembly GCF_016161935.1 of Mauremys reevesii. NCBI lineage: Eukaryota > Metazoa > Chordata > Testudines > Geoemydidae > Mauremys > Mauremys reevesii. The sequence continues at coordinate 34,067,154 of NC_052638.1, forward strand.
GGTCGTGAGCTGTCAGCCTCCACCCCAAACCCTGCTTTGCCTCCAGCATTTATAATGGTGTTAAATATATAAAAACATATTTTTAATTTATAGGGGGGTTGCACTCAGAGGCCTGCTATGTGAAAAGTACAAAAGTTTGAGAACCACTGCCTTAACTGAATGAGACACTGACATTAACAGTGAAGTAATTTAATGCAAAATGCTGCTGTAATTAAAGTTGTGGATGCACTCTTGATACAAGGCCCTGTTTTTTCCGACATGTAGTGATAAAACTAACTTTAGGGATTGAAATTTCCTATGCTTACCCTCAGTCCAAAGCTGAACTCCCACCCTTCCTTTCAGCTCTTCTACTTTTTAATTATATACACACAAACCATGATGTAACACATGCTTCAATGTGCAGGGTTTGAAGCCATTCTGTAGTCCAGGGGTGGGAAGCTAGTTTTCACCTTAGCTTCAGTCTTCTTTACCAATCTCCCTGAAATGGCACATACTGCATCTTAGGGTAGAATTTTTCTAGGAAGTTAGGAATAAATCACAAAAGTTGTTTTAAAAGTAATTGGGAGAAATCCTGGCTCCACTAAAATCATTGAAAAAATTCCTATTGACTTAAGTGGAGTTAAATTTTCAAGCATGGTGTTTAAGAAGTATCTGAGTTGTTGACTTTTTGAAAAACTTTCTAACTTTCGTTTGGTTTACCATATCCCAAAAAATAGCTTGGCCTAGAAACTCAATGTGTCTGGCCTTCCTGAGAAGTGCCTTTTAAGAGTGTGTTTATTTGGATGGAAGTAAGGTGAAGCATGATGATATATATAAAATGAGGTTGTAATGGAGTATACAGTGCTCATGCTAAGGTTGATAAGAAGTCCATAATTAACACCTTCCTTAAAGCAGGACTATACAAAGAAGGCCTCATTGGCTGAAATTTAGGTATCTAAAGGCCTTTTAAGTGTCTATGCTATTGGACATCAGCTAAGCAGGGTTTTAAGAATCTAAATTTTGGACTTAAGTGCCTAAATCCCTTTGTGGCTCTAACCCATTTTGCTTTTACACAAAAAGTTGTAATTCTAAAGAGACAGAGGTCGCTATAATATGAGTGTCTACTAATCAGTCATCTTTCCTACTAAACACAGTCAATTCCAAAAATATATATTTACTGCTCAAGTCCTTAAGAATGTAGAGCCATGGAACTGGTGAAGGACTGTGCAATACCCTAGATGCAGAGTCGGTTGAATTGATAAACTTGATTTTGTTTTCAGTGGCCTGTTCTACACATACAAAGAGACTATTTTCTTTATTTAGATAAGATAATTCAAATTTGAGAAACCAATTGAGAGTCAAATAGAACTCTCTTCTAGCTCCCTTCTCAGTTCAGGCCAACTGTTTCCTCCACTGTACGTTCTCCTTGATCTCAAACTCTCTTTCTACCATGCTTCTATTTATGTAAATCAGCCTGCCACTACCCAGAAATTGTCATCCTGGATCAGACCACTGGCTTATAGTGTCTGGTATCCTGTCTTCGGAAATACCTGTCTTCGTAGAGGAAAATGAAAGAAACCCTGTAGTGTACAGTTATGGAATAATAAAAGGGAAATCTGTTCCTCATCCCAAATAGTTAATGATAGGTTTAAATCCTGAGGCATGTGGGTTTATACCTTTTACAATTTTCTCCTATCTAGTGTGACTGTAGCTATCTTTGCAAATATATACCCCTTTTTTGAATCCTTCTAAGTCTTGACCTCAGTGGGTATGCCTATACAACAAAGAAAAAGCTGGTGCCAGCTGACTCTGGCTGTGGGACTGTTTCACTGCTGTGTAGATGTCCAGGCTTGGCCTGGAGCCCAAGTCAGCTGGCATGGGTTTTTCTTTGCTGCGCAGACATACCCAATATCTTGTGCCAGTGAGTTTGCACTCTGCAATGCTGGCTGTATGCATCATTGCCTTTGCTGAAATCCTCATCTGAGCTCCTTTTCTCCTTGACTGTCTCATCTTCCTTCCTCATAGCCTCCCAAAATCTCAGTTGTCCAGCTTACTGCCTTCTCACATCTACAAAGGAGTGACATGATCATGCTACCATCTTCACACTGTTTTACTGGTTTTTTAAATAATTGATTTTCATTTACACTGCTTCATCCTACAATTGCTATAAAGGTTGGCTAAACTTTGCTGCTTTCTTCTTTCAGGTGCCATAGTGATGGGGAAGTATAAGACCTGAAAAAATAGTTCTCTTTGGTAACTCATTAAGGATAATGTTTTCCAACAATGATGAACTTATCAAGTCACAAGTTCTAAATTGTTAGCAGGGACTTGGGGCGAGGGATAGCTCTGGTTTGTGCATTGGCCTGCTAAACCCAGGGTTATGAGCTCAATCCTTGAGGGAGCTATTTAGGGATCTGGGGCAAAAATCTGTCTGGGGATTGGTCCTGCTTTGAGCAGGGGGTTGGACTATGAGGTCCCTTCCAACCCTGATGTTCTATGATTTTTAATATATTTTTTTTATAATGTGTAGATTTAGCAACCCTAATCTGTAGTTGGTCTTGTTCCTTTCTAGTAGCTGTTGGTAAGATGTTTGAGAGCAGAGTTAACAAATTGGTAGACAATTTGTATTCCTAAGCAAGGCAAAGGCCCAGCTCTTGGTTAAGAGCCAAACTCCAGGAATTTGACAAAGACAAAGTAGGCAAGTCATGGTTTTAAAATGATGCCTAATGTATATGGAAATGTTTTAGTAAGAGTCTGCAAGCTGTTTTCAATTTCAAGTTGTTATGAAGTGGAAGTTAGGAAACATGAGCTATATAACAACCAAATTTAGGTGGCACCTGCACCAGAGCGGTGGCTTGAAGCTTTATAATTGAGATGCTAAGTTAAAGTTAACCAGAGAGATATAATGACGACTAGTATTTTTTATACTAGCTAAGCTGTTACCTGTTGAATAATATTGTACAGGTTTTTGTATTTTTTTTTAATTACTTTAGAATAGTTCAGGTCACTTTCCAAATGCATTGTCACAAAAAGGTTAAGGATTTTTAAAATGTGCTTCTAATATAAGAGGATGTCCCTTAAGCCTTCTCTGTGCTGCAGAATATACCCAGAGCTGAATTGGTTCTGATCACAGTTCAAACCAAGACAAGCTGTGATCAACACTTTCAGATACACCTGTTGTTACTAATGAGCGTGTTTGTGGTTTTTTGTAGGGTGGACAAGGTTTTCTAGTTGGGATTAGTTATGTTTCTCCCATCAGTGGCCAGCAACCTGTGCAGCTAAATGAGTACAAACTACAAACGTAGACCAGGAAAATTGCAATTTGTACCAAGATGAACTCAACTGTTGCAAATTGTAGCTTCTTTGTCTATGCTTGGGTTTTGCATTGGAATAGCTACAGTAGTTTCTGCCCACTGATAAGGGTGGATAAAAATAAGTGATTTTCTTGGGGGGAAAAATCAAAATGTATTTTTTTTATTTACATTGGATATTTCTTATTTTATTTAAATTATAATTTTTCTTTTTAAAAAATGTTTTAAAAATAGGAATTACAAAATATGTTAAGGCTTTAATTTATTATCTCTTAAAACATTTAAATAAATATAATGAATCCCCATAAACCTTTAGCAAAAACTTTAGTTAAAGGCTACTTCTCTATTATATAAAGAAAAATCAGGGGAAAAGATCTAACTTTAGAGATCAAGCTTTATAAATATGTCACGATAGGTCAGGTACTGTATTAAGGGCTTGATCCTGTGGGAAACTAGAGGCTGTCCTACTGGGTGTAAGAGACTGGAAAACTCATCACAGGTATTGGGAGCCAGCCTCTGACTCCAAGATGCACCATATCGGGATCATCCATTGGGCTCACCCTAGTCGTCTCATGTGCCTATTTTATAGTCTCTCTCTCCCTAAGCTTTGCTTAGCTCATTTCTCAAGTTTGAATATTTATGATTCCACCCATCATTCACCATTTTCTAACATACTAAAAATGTATAGCTAATAAGAATTTGAAAATAGTAAGATATATAATGGCTTAAATAAATGTATATAGTTATAGCATACCCTCCTGGGTAGCAAAAAAGATGTACTAAATCTAATATAAAGGCCCTGCTTAGTTGTAAATCAACATGTTTTAGTAGTTATATCAACCAATGAGAGTGCTTTTTTTTTTAAAGAAAATAACTGAAGAACTAATGGAAAAGTTTACTAAAATTATTATTTAAATCAAGGCTTTCCATATGGGGGTTTAAATCAATCCACCTTGCCACTGATGGCTTAAACCCAACTATAGAGAAGGCCTCAGACTTGACTGGAGATTGAGGGCCAGATTCTACTCCACACTGGCTGTAAATCCTAAATCCATTGACTGCAGCAGAATAATATCAGATTTATAGTGGGGCAAATGAAATGATGATCCAGCACAATGCCTTTAAAACACAGTAAAATGAAGCAAAAAATTCCACTGACATATAGAAGTGGGGCCCTAACTTGGAATTGCTGTTGGTGCTAGAAAAACATGCTGAATGCTATGTCTCTGTGGCTGCTGTTTGAAGGAATTATCTTGTTCCTCCTACAATATGGAAAAACTTAATTATCTAATTTTTAGCCAAACTTCTTTTTTTCTTTACTCTGAAAAGCTTTAAACTAAATGCAGTCCTCCTCCTTACAAAACAAAAACAAAACAATTCTCCTTCCCCTCCTTTTTTTTTTTTTTTTTAATTTTTTACATTGAGCTGTTGTCTGGATCATTTCGCCTTGGGATCTGACATTGCTCATTCTTTTCAGAGCACCTAAAAACTAAGTACGTAGGCAAAATATTTGGAAAGCTGGCACTCTCTACAGGGTGTGGTGAAGACAGATAGCTTCCATGTGTGCTGCCAAAGGGCCGGGGTGTGACCTGAAAAATAAATCCTACTTGTTTCATTGTAACATGTATTTTGGAGGAGGGGGTGGGTGGCATTAAACTGCTTCATCATGTTTCTATGTCTGACCTATTTTATATGATCGAAAAAGTTTTGCATGCGCAAAATTCAAGGTTGGTGAGAGGAAAGTGTTACAGCTATAAATCCAGACACATTATCAAATGTCTAGCTTTTTTAATGGTAAAATTAAACAAGGCTTAATTAGTGTTAATGTGGGGAGGTGGCGCTCTGATGGCTCATAAACGCATATATGGGACCTGAATTGGGAGGAGACCAACTTAGCCTTCATTGTGTCTTGGCGTGAGCAAGGCCGGCTCCAGGCAGCAGCTCAGCAAGCAGGTGATTGGGGCAGCCAAGGGGAAGGGGCGGCTCTTCGGCGGCAGGTCCCTCTTGGATGGAAGGACCTGCTGCCAAAGTGCCGCCGAAGAAGAAAGCGGCGCGGTGGAGCTGCCGCCGATTGCGATTGCGGCTTCCCCCCCGCCGCCGCTTAGGGCGACAAAAACCCTGGAGCCGGCCCTGGGCGTGAGTAGGTTTGTACCTAAATCTGCAGAGGAGGTTTCAATGCTTATTATTGATGGGGGAGTCTGGAGTATTGCCTTGGCAGGTTCAGAACCCTCTAACTAGTATTGAGTAGAGCTCACTTTCTAATTTGGGATTGATTCACTACCACAAACATGTTTTAGCCCAGGGTCGGCAACCTCTGGCACGCGGCTCACCAGGGTAAGGACCCTGGCGGGCTGGGCCAGTTTGTTTACCTGCCGCGTCGGCAGGTTCGGCGGACCGCAGCTCCCACTGGCCGCGGTTTGCCGTCCCAGGCCAATGTGGGTGGCAGGAAGCTGTGGCCAGCACATCCCTCACCCGCGCCACTTCCCGCCACCCCTTGCTTTGCCGACCTGTTGCAAATTAAATGGTTTAAGAAAATAGTTTAAAAAATCCTCTTAACCTTTCTCCCTTATTTTTCTTCTACTCTTCCTCTTATAGAAATCTTTCTCTCCACTCCAGTCAGCGGGGCTCTTCTCCCCAGGATAACAGCAATATACTTTTGCATACATTGTTTTCAAAGGTGAATTTGGAGCAAGAGGCTGTACTTACTCCCAGGGCATACAATGTAATAACTAATAGGACAGCTGTTCTGGTGGGGAAAATACTTGATGGCCTGGAAGGGGTGGGCAGAGTTGAGAAGTGGACAAACAGAAACTCCACTTCACCCCTTCTTCCCTACCCTCATTCCCTTTGTATTGGTTGATACAATGTTTTCTTTGTTGTTTTGATATGTTGGGGTGTTTGGGGCGGGGGGTTGCCTTGCATGTAAATCTTAGTGTTCTATTTCCTTTAGCTGAAATAAGAAAAGCTGACACAGCCTTTTCTGTTGATGCCAAACAGCTCCAAAGTTCAGAGTATTGTATAGGAGCCAATCAGAGAAAAGATCTTTGCCTAGTCCCAAATTAGAGAATGAAACAACCCAAACTAATTATGTAAATCTCTGCATGCTGGTTTGCTGCTAATAACTGTCAGTCTCCCCAGTCACTTAGATATGTGTGACTATGCGGCAGGTATGCAACTCAGACACTCAGAATAAATCAGTGTCCTGGGAATTGTAATTAAGTATCTGCTATTCCACCAGCCGTGTATACTTACTTGCTGAAACATCTCTATTTAAACAATTTCAAAATCTTACTTTTAAAATTAAATTATAGAAATTCACAGTTATGCACAGCCTAGCCTCCATACCTATACCTACTTTTTTTTCCACACACTGAAAACAAATAGAAATTTCAAGACCACTTTATGTCTCTATCACATAGCTTACTTTTAATCTTAATTTATTAACATTTTTGTACTCACTGATAAAGTGAACCTGTCTAATGGATAAATAATGTGGGGTCTTATTGTTTCCAGTTGTCCTCAGGATAGCATATGGGGGTAGAGTTAATGTTGAAAGGGGTATATTCAGTGTGCATTTTCATGGTTCTGAATATATATATAATATATATATATATATATATATATATATATATATATATATATATATATATATATATATATATATATATATATATATATATATATATATATATATATATATATATATAAGCCCAGAAAAAAAAATTATATATAATAATATATATAATTATATATATAATATATACAATTTTTTTTTCTGGGCTTCTTATATTTGTACTTTTTCTCAAAAACATAATCCCCATCCCCTAAGAGTACAATGTTCTCAAGATTGATTTTTTTCCCCCCTGTTCTTGTTTTTTTTGGATTTGGGCTGAAGTAAGTGATTTCAGGTTAACCATTATTATGGCCTGAAATAGGAGGCTGTTTAGACGGTCATACATTTGGTTAGATCTGAAACCTCTAAACAGCACTATCTCATTAATAGGAGGGTTTCTGCAAGGGTATATAGTACAAGTCAGGGACAGATCACAGGCCATAAATTTTTGTTTACAGCCTGTGACCTGTCCATTAGTTTTATTAAAAATTCCTGTGACTAAAATGTAGCCATAATCATGATTCCTGATTAATAGGACTAGCCTCTTAAATTATAGTAACCTAATTTCCCCAAAATAGCTGGCATAAAGTCTGTTTATTATATATATTACATCTAGATTCAGATCCCCACACCTGTTGGAATGCATCTGTGTAGGTATTTTTGTGATATCCTTTCTTCTAACAATATCCTGGTACCTTTGTTTTGAGAGCGTCTGCAAGGAAGTACTACCCGTGATGTTTTGGTAACCAGATACTGCAGACTCATTAGTTACTGTTTTTCCCCACAGAACAAAATTGAACTATAATCCTCCAAAGGATGATGGATCTACATATAAGATTGAACTTGAAGGGATATCTGTCGAAATCATGAGAGAAATACTGGATTACATCTTCAGTGGGCAGGTATGGTGCTTAACAGAATTATTGCATCTCTCACTGTCTAATTCAGCAGCATCAGTTAGAGATAAGCCCCCGCTTTTTGTCTTATCCTGTCATCCAAAAAAGGCAGCAGTAGTGAACTTTGTGCTTTGAGTCTTTGCTATGAAATGACTTCTATACGCCAGAATGCAGGCTACTGGTATGAACCAAAAATAGATTGTAAGCACTTCAGATGTGCTTCTCTTGCTCTGCTTAATGTCGTGTATCCCAAGAAACAAACTTTAAACAATAAATGTTAAACTTTAAAAAAACAAAACAAAAACAACCAAAAAAACCAACAACCAAAAAAACCCCTTACTAGTTTCTTCACTGAGTTAGTTTTAAAGAATGTGTGATTTTGGTACTTGTGAAAGATGTCTGGATTGGCAACCTGGGAGGTTGAAGACCTTCACAGAACATTTTCCATCTGGGCAGTCCAAGCTTCCCACCTCATTGCCCCGCTGGTATCCATCAACTCCAGCCATTTAAGGCTGACACAGTTGTTGTGGGTGTTTTGTTTTGTTTTGTTTTTCCTCTCCACATCCGTTCAGTCCTCCCTAGTCACTACTGACTCCCAGCAAAACACAGATTAAAATCTGCTTTTGGTTTGTCCATCAGGAACCAGACTGACCTTGCCGAATTAATTTCAAACAGGTCTCCAAACACATCAGGTGGCATTGGCTCTTGGTTAGCTGAAACCATTTTTAAGAAAATAGTTTCGTCATCAAGGCCACAGTAAAGATGAAAAAAGTGCAGTTGGGGCTCTGTCTCTTTTCTGTGTGTGCTGATTTGTCTTACCAGCAAAATATAGTTGATTTTCCCAGATGAGTTGAACAATTTCATTGTTCCTTCAGACAAAACATCCCTTCAGATGCCCTCTACCCAGCTTGCACCCACCCTCTCCCCAGTTAAGTTGCCCACCAGCAGTGGCTTTATCCTTCTGCATGGTAGTTTCGAATCATCTTCTACATCTATGTTATATTCCATTATTCAGCCACTAAGGGCAAGTCTGCACTGAAACGCTACATTGGCGCAGCTGCAGCGCATCTGATGAAGACACGCTATGCTGACGGGAGAGCACTCTTCTGTTGGCATAATTACTCCACCTCCGCACGGTGTGGACAGCACTTAGGTGGTTGTAACTTATGTCACTTAGGGTGCTGTCTTTTTCACACCCTAAGCGACGTAAGTTACATCATCGTAAGTGATCCTGTAGACCAGCCCTAAGAATCAGTTATAAAGTTATATCAGATAGTGAATTGTAGTTGTAACTTTTTACAATAAACTCTTGCAGATCAGGCTAAATGAAGACACTATCCAAGATGTTCTGCAGGCAGCTGATCTCCTGCTTCTTACAGATCTTAAAACCCTCTGCTGTGAGTTTTTAGAAGGTTGTATAGCTGCTGAGAACTGTATTGGTATTCGGGACTTTGCACTGCACTATTGTTTGCGTCACGTTTATTACCTTGCCTCGGAGTATCTGGAAACTCACTTCCGAGATGTCAGCAGCACAGAGGAGTTCCTGGAACTGAGTCCCCAAAAACTGAAAGAAGTGCTATCCCTGGAAAAGCTGAATGTTGGAAATGAAAGATATGTATTTGAAGCAGTAATTAGATGGATCTCCCACGATTCAGAATTAAGAAAGGTTAGCGTGCACTAAATTACATAGTTTTGTTGAGCTGAAGTGTTGTTTATACTGTAGCTGCATCCTCCCCTTGTTTGCAGATAAAAACACTGAATGAAGTAACACAGTTGTTAGTCTTTGTGTGTTTGATGTATGAGCTTATTGTTGGGTGGAGGGGAAGTAACCATTGTTTGCCACAAGACATAGAAACTTAAACTGTGCTTTCTAAAATAGTTTTATTTAGAAATTAAGTTGTTTTATCCATAAAATATTTTTCAGTATTTTCTGTATATCACATAAGAATTCCCTTGGAGCTATATTCTAAAGTATGGTGAACAAAATTTTGTTTTTAAACTGTTTTGGAAATTTTGAATTTTTTCTGGTTCTCTAGGTTCACCTGAAGGATGTCATGTCAGCAGTGTGGGTTTCAGGATTAGATTCAACTTATTTGCGTGAGCAGATGATGAGTGAACCACTGGTACGGGAGATTGTCAAAGAATGTAACAACATTCCACTCACTCCACCACAGCAGGGGGAGGCAATGTTAGCTTCTTTCAAACCCAGAGGTTATTCTGAGTGTATAGTGACTGTTGGTGGTGAAGAAAGAGTGTAAGTATTCAGTACGTTACTGACAGAAATGGCTTGTATTATTTAAGCAGTTAGTGAGCAGATGGTAACTTATTGCCTCTCTATAAATCCATGGTATATGCAGATCTTGAATACTGCGTGCAGATGTGGCTGCCACATCTCAAAAAAGATATATTGGAATTGGAAAAGGTTCAGAAAAGGGCAATGAAAATGATTAGGGATATGGAACAGCTTCCATATGAGGAGAGATTAATAAGACTGGGACTTTTCAGCTTGGAAAAGAGATGACTAAGGGTGGAAATGATAGAGATCTATAAAATCATGATTGGTGTGGAGAAAGTAAATAAGGAAGTGTTATTTACTCCTTTTCATAACTCATGAACTAGGGGTCACCAAATTAAATTAATAGGCAGCAGGTTTAGAACAAACAAAAGGAAGTATTATTTACACAATGCACAGTCAGTCGGCGGAACTCCTTGCCATAGGATGTTGTGAAGGCCAAGACTATTAACAGGGTTCAAAGAAAGAATTAGATAAGTTCATGGAGGCTAGGTCCATCAATGGCTATTAGCCAGAATGGGCAGGGATGGTGTCCCTAGCCTCTGTTTGCCAGAAGCTGGGAATGGGTGACGGGATGGATCACTTGGTGATTACCTGTTCTGTTCATTCCCTGGCATTTCTGTCGGAAGACAGGATACTGGGCTAGATGGCCCTTTGCTGTGACCCAGTATGGCCAATCTTCTTATTGATAAAGAAGTGAAGTTAATATTAACCCATTTAGTGTTGAATTAATTGGGCACATTATAAAACTTGTTTTTTAGCATGGTTAGATGTGCCTAGAACACCCTTATGTTTGATCCATTTTAGAATGTCAAATATATTCAGTGAACAAGTTACTTAATTTAAACTTCTGAAAATCCATCTTTAATGAGTATTAAAATACAAATAAATATGTAGCATTATCATAGCGCTTTACATATTCGAGACACCATACAAACAAAAATTACTCTAATCACATTTAATCATATGTCCATTGATTGGCTGAGTGAGGTTTGTGAGAGTCCTTACAATAGCAGTGTAGTTCCATAGCAAACTTCTGATTAAAACATCCTCAGTGTTGATAGTTAGTGAGGTAGAAAGCCGAAGACACAACTTTTGTGGTACCATATGCTGGTGCCAGAAAAATTTTGTTCAGACTTGTAAACTGAGCAGGTTTGATGCGAAAGTCCTAATTAAGAATAAATATGGAACACCAAAAGCAACACTTATTTTACAGGGTTTTTTTTTTTCCCCTCAGATCAGTGTTACATTTTAATAAAATATCAAAACTCTGCTTTAGCATCAGGACCTACCTGCGATGCCAAAGTAGATTCTCTGTTCGTTACATTGAGATTTAAGGTGACAATGCCCATTCTCCTTTCCTTTTTCAAGTATTTTGTCGGGTTGGGAGGAGGGAATTGTTCTTTGCTGACCCAGCTCTGACTTTTGTTCACTATTGATAAAAACTCAGTAGCACCTCCTGTTCAGTTACATTTAAAACTCATTCTACTGGGAGAAGAAATACTTATGTTCTATGATAGTATAATCTGCTTTTTATATAAAATTCCTCACTGACTAGGGCCATAGCTAGTTTCCTTGCGTCGCATATTGTCCCCACCTCCCTCCTTCTTGCCTATACACTTACAAACTTAGATTGTAAGCTCTTTTGTGCTGGGACCGCATCTTTGTGGCATTTTCCAGATGCACATGTTTATGAATCTATACTTAAAATACATGATTAATCAAGCAATTTTAGTTACCCTGTGTTGTAAGTATTCAGATATATAGAGATATAGATATATAGATATAAACACCACCTGATATAACACGGTAAAGCAGTGCTGCGGGGCGGGGGCGGGGTTGCGCGCTCTGGAGGATCAAATCAAGTTCGATATAACGCGGTTTTACCTATAACACGGTAAGATTTTTTGGCTCCCGAGGACAGCGTTATATCGAGGGGTGTGTGTGTGTATGTATATATATGTGTGTGTGTGTGTGTGTATGTGTGTGTGTGTGTATATATATATATATATATATATATATATATATATATATATATATATATTTCCTCCTTTTTCAGGTCACGGAAACCAACAGCTGTGATGCGATGCATGTGCCCTCTTTATGATCCTAATAGGCAACTCTGGATTGAACTTGCCCCTATGAGTATTCCAAGAATCAACCATGGAGTACTCTCGGCAGGTAAATGACAGCATGTTATTTTAACAAAAAGCCAGCGGAGTGTAAACTCACCAGGTTGTCAAAAATGGGGTATAGTTTGTAATGTAGTTTGCTTTCTTAGAGCAAGCTACACTAGAGCCTGTTCGTTTTTCCCCCACCCACCTTCCCCCAGCATGCTGCTTTGTCTTGTGAGGATTCCCTCTGATGTGAAGATCTTGGAATCATAATTTGATATTTTGTTGGAGTCTGCTGAATCTGTCACTATGGGAATGTTTTACTCAAGTAACCACACTATGACTTCAGTTGTGTTGCACTGAGTACACCAGTGCTGAATTTGGCCTGTAGAGTCTGCACTGATGGGTTAAACCACAGGGAAAAGTACATTCTTTACCTTTTGCCAGTCTGGAGTCCAATACGGCATTTTTATGAACTTGTGGTTTCCAAGATGTGGCTCAGTGCCCTGTGATGAGGATTGGTGTGACTTCCATTTTAAAAATCTTCACATGCACTTTGTTTTACAGAAGGATCTTTGTTTGTACTTGGAGGTCAAGATGAAAATAAGGAAACTCTGAGCTCTGGAGAAAAATATGATCCTGATACCAATTCATGGAGTTCCTTGCCACCAATGAATGAGGCAAGATCACTACCCAACTGTATGGGGGTTTATTTTTCCTTTGAAAAGTAGAGGATGGATGGTGTAGTAGTTAGAGCATTAGCTTAGGACTTGGGAGGTTTCTGTTCTGCCAGAAACTTCCATTGTGACCTTGGGCAAGTCTCTTGGCCTCTCTGTACCTCAGTTGCCTGTCTGTAAAATGATGATAACAGTAATCCCCTACCTAACAGGAATGTATTTATCCTCATAACATTAAAAGATTTGGAGGCACTCAGATACTATGTTTATGGGCGGCGGGGGTGTGTGTGGTCATATAAGTACAGTATCTTGGACAGATGGTACTTTTAGAATGCAGTATAGGTCAGACCAATTGATTTTCCAGCTGCTTGCACTTGATCCAGTCAAAGCCATGGTGCAGATTTTTGTTTTTCTTATATATTTCCTAGATGCCACGCTTGGATTAGTAATAACTGCAGCCGCTGGAAAACGTTGGTTGTTACTGAAGAACTAGCTATGGAGCTGAGCTGCAGAATTCCTTATGAACTCTGATGTTTGGTTCTGTTCATAAAGTAACCCATTAGAGTTTATTGGCCTTTAAAAAAAAAAAAAAAGTGTATATATAAAAATAGTATTGAGAATCTAACGTGATGAGAGGATTGGACCATGCAGAAGGATGCGCATGAAATGGGGGGTGGAGCAACACATAGAAAGTAACTTGAACCTTATCTTAAACTTGCCAGCTTGCCTTGAGGGTCAGGGTTCTTTTTTCATGTTTTAGCTGCCATCAAAAAAGTGACTGTTCCACTATATATAATTTCAAGTCCTGAAAGTCACTTTTTTGGGGTGTTGATTATTTTTAAGCAGGTATAGGATTTTTTTATTTAAGAAGTTGTTGATTGTGCTCCAGAATTTTCTTTACCAAAGGCCTTCTATTAAATACCGTAACTCATCCTTGCACCTGAGGAGATTTCAGCATATCTCTTTTGGTGATGACTGTGGAACCAGTAGCAGTGTTTTTACAGCCTACTGTGAATAAGGTTAGAGAAAACATGTGTTTAAAAACACTTGCACTCGGGCTAAACTGCAGGTTCCACCACTGCTACCATCAGGAGAGCTGGACCAATGGGGAATTATGGGTCCAGATTGTTTATTTGCAGCATTGATTAGCCAGACCTGGTCACTGTAAGGGGAAATTCTTGCTTCTGGATTAGTTGAAGAATGGAGCATGGTCCATAGCTCAGATTCCTGAATGCTAAAGAAACATGCTACTATTCACTTGCTGAACCTCTGTTTTAACTTTAATGCTCTTATTTGTCCTATATTATGTTCTTATATTAAATTACAGAATAAAAAATTTGCTCCAGAGATTGATATTTTGCATTATAACTTTTTTTTTTTAACAGAGGTGATCTGAGTTACAAACTTCTGCAGGTAGAGCAAGTATTAAAAATGATTACACAGCCATTACTGTTGTAAATATGCTACTACAATGTTTATTGGTGTCTTCTATAGGCACGACATAATTTTGGTTTGGTAGAGATTGATGGAATTCTCTATATTCTGGGAGGTGAGGATAGAGAAAGGGAGCTATGCTCTATGGAGTGCTATGACATTTATAACAAGACTTGGACCAAGCAGCCAGATCTGACCATGGTTAGAAAGGTAAGAACTACATCATAATTTAGAAAAGCATTATTGTTAAACTCTTTTTAAAGTCCCTATTCAAATATTTGCACTGTTTATATTACAGCTTTTACTTGAAGTGAATATTTCTCAATGAAAATAACATGGGGGGGGGGTGGAAGAGGAGTCTCTCTTCTTTCAATTTATATATCAAAGCAAAATGTTGTTCTAGATCAAATTTTTATAGACACTGCTGTTTGAGATGCAGTTTGGGTAAACCAAGTGTCTTTTTCTTTGTATAGCTTTCATCTCTCCGTTAGATGCAAAATTTGTCAATGGTGATTAATTGTAAAATGAAAGAAAGCACTTGTTCTGGGCTTTTTTATGCGTGTTGTTTACTTGTTTAATGATACTGTCCTTTCAAAATAATGTAAAATCTTATTTCATTTGGTCTGATCTCTTATATGTTATTACTAAAAATGAATAAACTTGAAGAAAAACGAGTGTAACTACATCAGTCTGACTAATGAACATTTAAAAGCTAATATATCCTACAGCTAATTCGTCAACTTTATTTTCTAAGCAAGTGTTAGTAATGCACTTTTGTACAGTCAATACATTTGGTTGAAGAGAACCTCAGGAATCACTGTAGAAGGTATAATAAAGGGAAATAAATGAGTTTAAAATGTAGGAGTCACTGTACAAACTAAACTGCGGCCCAACGTGAAGATTGCTTTACCTTCACTCCTGCTGTACTTTTCCCCTTTGGACAGAGGTTAATGAGCTAGTGGACTGTTGCTTATGGTGGTGGCCACAATCCATTACAAGTCCTATATTTTTGAGCTAATTATAAGGGGCAGTTTTAGGGGATACTTGTTCTACTGTTTCTACAGAGTAATTCTAAATGAAAATGGGGTGGGTAACTCAATGTGAACTTGTTTTCTTTTCTTTTCCAAGCAAACAAATGTTTTTCTTTTGCTGAAAACTAGAAATTCAGTATTATTTATGTATTGTTAGAAATTACTTCCTTACTGCTCAGATTGTGTTGTATTAATGAGACTGGCTGACTACTGAACAATGACTTTGCTACATCTAGAACACTCAACATAGTCGGTTTAAGGTACTACAGTTTTCAACTTCTGATTTTTCTTTTTTTTTTAAAGATTGGCTGTTATGCAGCTATGAAGAAGAAAATCTATGCCATGGGTGGAGGCTCCTATGGAAAACTGTTTGAATCTGTTGAGTGTTACGACCCTAGGACTCAGCAATGGACAGCCATCTGTCCACTAAAAGAGAGAAGGTGAATAAGATGAACAGCACATCCAGGTTACAAGGACACTTGTTTGGATTTTAAAAAAATGGTCCAAACCCACTTATTTTTAAAGAAACTGTTAATCTTAATTTCAGAAATTGTTAATCTTAATTTCCGTGTGGCTGTTTGTGTGTCTGACATTAGTGTATGTTTACTAGTCAACAGCTTGTGTAGCTGTTTTAACACTAAGGCCTGGGTCATTTGGTAAGTTGAGGCTGTTTTGTGCTACCCTGGTAATGCACAGCAGTCCTAAAGTTGGCAAAAGAGGCCTCAAGGTGGTTTCCCTGTGTCTCACTTAATTGTTGGGTGGCGTGAAGCTGTCATAGTAGCTACTACCCTAGCTGTAATGCTGGAGAGGTGGGATGGGAAATGGGA
This sequence comes from Mauremys reevesii, assembly GCF_016161935.1. NCBI lineage: Eukaryota > Metazoa > Chordata > Testudines > Geoemydidae > Mauremys > Mauremys reevesii. The sequence continues at coordinate 34,083,329 of NC_052638.1, forward strand.
TAGCCAGGGCACCATGGTGTAGGCCCCAGTGATTTCTGGCTGCTGAAACAGTCCCTTTGGTGCTCCTATTGCTACTGCAATTTAGAGCAGTATTCTCAGACAACTCCATGGTCAAAGCCACCTTTGACCCCGTTTGCTCCTAGGAGCACTGGATACTTCTCAGTTGCAGCTGAGGATCTGTGGCCAAAGATGATTGTTTCATGTAGACTCCCGATGTTGTAAGAATTACTCCTATTCTACAGGATGGGGAAAAAAATGGTATTGTGTCAGTATTCGAATTCATACTGAATTTGAACTTAGATCTTTGTTTCCAAAGAGATACTCTGTTGCTCTATTATTTTGTACAATGCGGTTTTAAATATTACTTCATACTTGATCTGCTGAATATGAGAGAGGTAGAGAATTATGGTAGGGCATGTACAAGGTTATGGGTATACAGATTAAATATCATTTGTTTCCTTCTCCTTTTGGCCCTCAGATTTGGGGCAGTGGCATGTGGAGTTGCCTCAGAGCTTTACGTGTTTGGTGGAGTCAGAAGTCGTGATGATAATCAGGCCAGTGAGATGGTGACATGCAAATCTGAATTTTATCATGATGAGTTTAAAAGGTAAGTAGTTCCGGCTGTAGACCTAGAAAATCTTTAACACCTCTCTTACCCCCTTTTTTCCCCTTGTGGTGTAATAGAGCATTGCAGTTCATGTAATTTTTCAACAAATGCCAATTATTCTTGTCCCTCTTACCTCAAAGAAACTGACCTAGATATTTCTACCTGTGGTATCAGTTTTACCAAAGGAAGTGGCCGTTAGCAAGCTGACGGCTATGCATAATTCCTGGTTATTCATAATTTACAAGGGCTAATATCTGCTGTGTTTCTTTCTCTCCTTATTTCACTATAAATCAGGAATGTGCTATAGTTTTTATAATCTGAAACAAGATTTGCCATTGTTGTCAGAAATTCTAAGAGTTGCAAGGAGTGAACTGGTGAGGATAGAGGTGATAAAAATGTCCATGTCTCAAGACCTTGTCTTTATATATAAAGACTTGTGGGCTTTCCATAGCATGAAAATAAAATAGTGGGATCTAGGTTGATTTTTATCTCTGAAGATGTAGATCTAAAGTGATATTGTCAACTTTGGTATGAAAATGCTTTACCTGTTGTTACATGTAAAACCCAAGATGACTATAACTGAAAGAACCTAAAAGAAAAATAACTTTTTCTCTATTTTTTCCAGTTTGTTTACTTTGTGTATAGTCAAACTATAATTGGTATCTCCTGTTGCTTCCATGGTCCCTTCACATAGCAGTAGGGGGGGAGAGAGGCTTTGGGGAAACCGTGATTATAAACCAACAAAAATGGCAAGGGGGTTGGGGACTCAGAAAAGAAAGATCTAGCTTTTGAAATTGTGTAAAACACCCACCCCCACTGACTGCCATTCTTTTGTACTGAAATGCTTCCAGGTTGCATCTGTTTTTCAAAAGTTGTTTGGAGTAGGACTCCAGATCCCATGTTAACACAATAATTTTAAAACTTCCAGCAATGTTGGTCGATTCATGTTAAAGTTTCTAAAAAGTTTGGAAAACCCTGACCTATTCAAATTTTGGATATGGGTGGGATGACAGGTAAGGTGTTGTCACTGCTTCTTAGTGAGTTTAGTACAAATGTTGATAACTGGCAATGGTTTAAAAATACTTCCAAGGATGCCACTTTTAAGCAGAGACGTTAGATGAGGGAACCACAGTAGATTCTATTCAACTGAGTAAAGCTATAACTATTCAGCAGATAGAATGATGGGGTTCTTAGAGTAAGATTTGGTATTGATTCTTGTGAAACTAGTAAAAGGCAAATTGGTAATACTTTAACTGTCAATGTTCATTAAACTTGTCAAATTTTAAAGAATATCTCTCAAGACTATAATGTCTCTTTCCCTCCCTTCCCCCCAACCCCCCAAAAAATAACCTTCCCTTTCATTTTACTCATCATCTGGGCCAGGATTTCAGACAATAGCCTCCGTGTCTTGCAGATGCCAATAACTGAAAGTGCATTTAGGGACCTGGACTTCTAAGCATCCTGAAGCACAAGTGTAAAATTATGCCTAGTTTATTGGTGCCTGCAAAAATGGAGAAATGATGAAGACCAAGATAAAAATTTGGCCCATAGTCCAGAAGTAAATGATGGTAATATTCCAGCTTTGTAACTTATGCTTCCTGTCTTGGACAGTACGGTAGCTTCAGTCACCAGAGCAAGAAGGGATAATATATATATTTTTTATAATGCTGTTTACCAGAAGAGGGTGCTATATTACCATGTGATATTTTAGTTGTATAAATCTTGATAATGAAGATAAGCAGTCATTGAGTATTTCAAATACATTCAGAATGCTGCATAACTTGAATATAGTTCATCTTAGTCATTAAAAGCATTTTAGAGCCCAGTGAAGTTGTAACTATTGCAGTTGCATCTATTTTAAAAAAGACTATACAAAGAGACTGCATTTTACAAAACAAAACACTTTTTATAGTGCCTCGATAGTGCTCATATTTTTTGAAGAAAGATTGCTGGTATAATTAAGTGATCGTGTTTCTGATATAATACAGTGTATGTTAAGTTTCAAAATGAGGGTAAGTTGGCTGCCCCTGGAAAACCATGTAAAGCTGTCATTTTTCTCATCTAATTCAGCCTTGTCAGTTCCTACTTTTCATTATCTGAGTTTGAGTGGAAAGATGACATTTAAATAATTGTTCAAATCTGTGAATAATATATTCTAATAATAAAAAATATGTACTGCTTTGCTTGGAGTACAGGATCTTCTACTTGTATCATATAAAATATATGCTTTGTTGTATACATCATTATAACTTCACTAACACTCTGCTGAGCATGAGTTTTGAATTAATTGGGTAACATTTGCTCCTCATATTACAGACTGATTCAACAGTATGTCATTACTATGATATACACAAAAATTAAATCTTTACCTGTTTGCCTCTAATTAATCCATCTTCTCTTAACTGCAGAATATTAGTTTGTCACTGGACAATTTACTTGTTCCCACAGTAAGGGTATTGTGAAGGAAATTGCATACTTTGAAGATGCCTCTACAAAAAGGCTTCTCTTATATAAAAGAAAAGAAAACACATCTCAGATCCCAATACCATTAGAAAGACAGTACATGTCAAAATTTTTGTCTAGTTAAAATGCATGGATGATATTGGACCCACTTATTTTCTGACTAAAGCTGCCGTAGTGTTGGTGTGTATGCATATGACTCACAGCTATCCAGAGTGTTAGGTTTAAGGAAATATAATTGGGATTTCGCCTCTGTGTTAAATGGAGCAGCAGCAATGAGATTAGTGCATAATATACATACTTTGGCAAGATACTTACAAAAAACCTTTTGGACTTTTCTTTTATCTGTTGATTTTTGTGTACTGTACCACAGCGAGCCAATTACTGTTGTGTAGACATAAACTAAATGTTTTCTGTTCTCTGGCACTTGTGATGATAGCAACATCCCCTTGTACAGTTTGCTGCATGAATAAACATCTTTGGACTATTGACTGGAAGATTCTGACGTTCTCATTGATATGTTCATAGCGGGCAATCGAATTGTAAGTGGGCCCCAACAATGAATTAAAAAAAAACAACAACAAAAACTTTGCCTCTTTTGGCCCAACAGCTCTCAGAGAAGCATTAAAATGACAGCTGCTGCATACGTGCAGATCATGGCAATTTGCGGTTAGTTACAGGTAGCAGATGCTGGAATAGTCTGTACATTGTCATGAAGTACACTGCCTTTGTGAATGGAAACAAATTTTTCTCAATAAATCCCCAGCTGTCAACTTAGCCATTTGATAATAATAATATGTATTACTTATATAGCAACATGTATGTGCAGGATTATCCAATCCCCTTCCTACAGCCCTCACCCCTTCATTCTAACTCCTGGATCTTGTTACTTGAGAATTTGGGCCTCATTTTTGTTATCTGATCTGCACAGGCAGACCTTTACACCCACAAGAAGCCCCAGGCTCAAGGGTGCATTGGTATGGAAGCAGCAGGTATGAACTGAACTGCAGGAGCGAGGCCTTAATTTGTTAATGCCTTTACCTCACTCTGCCAATAGGTGCCACATATGGTTTTAGTGTTCATAGTTCTCCCTCTGCCCCCACCCAAATTAATATCTTTTTCTGTTGTCACAAACTTTTATAATGCCTAGCAGTTTGCCTACATCTCTTCATACCAGATGAGGCATTTTAGAAACAAATGTCTAAATGTTGGGACCTGTACAAAACTTAATTATGAAGACAACTAATAAAATAGCTTTCAGAGCTTTTAAAGGGAAGCAAGGTGGAGTGTCAGCATAGATTGTAATATGGTGTGGACAAGGTTAAATAGTTTTAGTACTCATGACGTCTTAAGTGTTGCTATATCTGAAAATCTCACTTTTTAAAATTCTAAATCAATTTGGTTTTGGAATGATCTTGCATCTAGGTGTATGAATTTGACTGACGATATGTAGGTAATGTATTTTGTGCTCCAGGTCTCTTGAGATTGTTCTATAATCCACATTGTTTGAGTTTGGTTGTGAACTGTATGTCCTAGTTAAAACAATGTGGATATATTTAGATAGCTTTAAAGGAAGTTTTGAAAAGATGGGGTGGGGGTGGCTTTGTGATCTAGCATCAGTCTTTGTGTCTGAACTCTCAAGATCCACAGGTCAAGGCAACTCAGTCTTTCATCCCTCCAAAGTTTTATCTGTTGAGTGACATCCAGCTCACCCGGCTGTATCAGGTGTGGGGATGGGAGAATTTGGGTGATGACTTTAAGCAAAGATTTTGTCTGTTTAATGTGAATATTTGGGATCCTATGGCTCCATTCAGAAACATACAGAGTGGCCCTAAATCTTGCATAAAAATTCTTCATTCCTCCAACATGTTGTGCCACATTCTGAAAGAAAACTGACTTCCTGGCTTCTGCTTTCTACCCCATAAATTGCTGCATTGCACTGGTGCTCTGTGCACTGGTTTTAAGCTGCTTTGATAGTGTCTGGGTTGAAAGGCACTATTAAAATGTGTGAATTTTTGGGTTTTTTTTTCTTCTGTTTTAGAAGTGATGCCTTGTTAAACTGAATTTTTAAAAATGACTAATTTCTATAATATTCCAGTATTCAATAGAGAGAGAAGCATTTAAATAGGATGTGCACGGTGTTTGTTTGTTTTTTGTTTTTTTTTTTTTTGCAACAAAATATAACCAGAAGCAGAAAAATACTCCCATGAAATGGACAAGGATTTCTTCAGTATCTTGGAGATAAAGAAAATACGGACTATGCATAAAGTGCTGTCAAGTGTATAAAGTAAAATTGAAAATAGATACTTTTATTTATAAGGATTGTGTTCACAGTAGGTACGCACTTTAGACAGTGTATTTTTAATGTAAGCTGCTGTATTCTGTCTCTGTACTTCACTTTTAATTCAGAATTAGAACCCTTACCAATTCTTATGAATTACAGCCGTTTGGGCTATCTCTTCTTTGTATTCACATATTGCTTTAAAAAAATGAAAAGCTTCCTCTCCCTCCCCGTCATCTTCAATGGAAACGTACAAACATACGTTGTTAGTCTTACATGCCTTATTATCTATCAGCTTTGTCTACAGTTACAAAGAAAGCTGTCACCTCCTCTTCCTTCAGTTTGATTTCAGCAGAACCATTTGCAGAAAATAAGTGCACACAAGAGTAACCTTACAAAAGCGTACTTTGTAGCTCTTGAACATTGTGACCTTCTCAGTACAGTATATTTGCATACTGTGCAAACAATAGGCAAATAAGCAACCTACAGTAAGTTGGAATCTAATCAAACTCTGATGAAAAATGACCCCTTGCCCTTCCTGTTTTTGCTGCTTCCTTGCTTAACTGTTAAAACTGCTGTAATCGTTCCTGAAAAGTTTGGCTATTTTTTAAATCTGTAATTTTCATGAGCAATTACAGCTTCTATTATTTCTATTTTTTGCTCCAATCCACAGTAGAAAAGCTGTTGGGCTCTCAGCTAGTTTTAGGGTCACACAGGCTCATAATCCTTAAATTTCTGGTGTAAATGAACCCAAAAGTTTAACTGATTCACGTGATTTCCCAGCACAAACTGACATCAGGTCCAATAAGAAAGAACATGTTTTCAGCGGAGTTGTGAAAAGTTCTCACACTTCTGCCTATTCAGCATACCTTTCTGTATTGGTGTACTTCCTATGGTTGCCAACTTTGGTTGGACGAATTCCTGGAGATTTCATCACAACATAATCTTTAATTCCTGGAGACTCCAGGCCAATCCTGGAAGGTTGACAACCGTAGTACTTCCTCCTACTCAAAGTAGTCTTATTTTTTATTGTCAATCAAATTAAATTTTCCCACCTCATTTGCCTTTTATTCAAATTCAGGTTTTTTTTTGTCAGTTTATCTATATCTAATCCAGAAGTAGATTCTCAGATGTAGTGAAAATATTGGTATGTCCATTCCTTGCAGTAGGTGGAAGCAAAAATGAAATCTTAGAATCTGCTTCCCTGACTCTCCTTTAGTGAGGGAGGTGGAAGAGAACCAGTGAAGCTGCCCTCCTAAAGTGTCTGCTCTGTACGGGGGTAGCTGATGGTAGAAGGTTGCTCTTCTGCCCCATATCTCTTCAGCTGCAGCCATAAATAGGGTGACCAGACAGCAAATGTGAAAAATCGGGATATGCGGGGGGGGGGGGGGAATAGGCGCTTATATAAGAAAAAGACCCCAAAATCAGGACTGTCCCTATAAAATTTGGACATCTGGTCACCCTAGCCATAAATGACAGCTATAATGAGATCTGGTGCTTTCTGCAGAATTTCCTTCATTCATTCAAAGAGATGTAAAACTGCCAAAAACACTAGGGGGTTGTTTCGATACAGCTCCCACAGGGGTACAGAAGGGAAGCAGTGTGTTTGCAGCAGAGGGTGTTTGTCTGTCTGTAAAACTCTCTTCTTCTGATTCACGAGTTTGTATCCTGCAGGACACTGTGAACACAACTATTCTGGTAGGCCTCACAGTTGAGCTTTTCTAGAGTTCTGTGGGAGGAGAAGTTGTTTCACTGTGAATGTTGTCCTTGGGCTCCTGAAGAACTGGCTGTGGTTTTCTCCCTATACACGAGTTACATTGTGTATGTGGTTTGTTTTTGTTAAATAATGCGAGATTCCCAGATGTTGTACCAGTTGGTGCTATATAAATGATTAAAGTGCCACCATTTTAAAGTAACACTGCAGTGGTGAATTAGACCTAAAAGTCCTTTTTCCAGGTTATAGTGATTCACTGTGAGTTTCCATGGAAACTAGAGTGAGTAGCCACAAGCAGAGTAATTGGAGCTTTTGTAAATTTCAGCGGACCTTGAAACCTATACCTGTAGACTTTGAGACCCAGTAGGCTGGTAAAGTCTGCGTCAAGTGAACTTGGAGGATGGAGAGAATCAGGCAGAGCAGATATTTGTATCCACCTTTCATAAAAGTTGTGTGAGGGGGGGCTAAGGGGTGGGAACAAACTAAAAAACCCTTCCTCTCTCTATACCATACTACCACAGCTGAGATCCGTGGAAGCACTGGAGCTGGAGCTTCCCCTGGTCCATAGGAGGGAGGTGTTGGCAGGCTGTTCTGTGTAAGGGCGGGCCCAGTGCATTTAGAATTTACTTATTCATCCATGTTAACTTTCAAGGCACAATCGAAAGCTCATCATCTTAAGACAGCACTTGAGGAAGGCTGATGTGGCAGGAAGCGTGAATGCAAGCTGGAGGGAAGAAGTCCTATCACTGACATTAGTGTCAACTCTAGTTGGACATGCTGGTGGGGTTTTTTTATGCACTAAGTCTCCTGACTCTTACCCCTGTACCTGAGCACAAGACTATCCTTTCTCCTTGTTTTAAACGAAGTATGATGCTATTTGCCTGTTTTAAAGATATAAATCTGAATGTACTGAATCGTGAGACGGGAGTGAGCTTCTGTCATATGATACAGAAAGCTCAGCGCAAAGTAGAAATGTAGGCATCTAATTCTTAGTTTTAATCAGCCCTTACAAATAGTTCTGTTTCTTTCTAAAGTAACGTATTTGTTTATCAACCTCCCCTCAAATTGACTGAGTTGAATCAAGAAAGAATCACTTTTGAGTAACGAATGGGGATGGTACAGGAATACAAAAGAGTCAGCAACATCTGTGGGGATATTTTTCCTTAAATCTCCAGGCATTTTATCTAAAATCTTCAGGACTCCTGTAGATTTTTTTTTTTCCCCCTCAAATGTTCTTGTCCTTGCCTATATTGTCTTTTATGGCCCTTATAAGGTTACTTTTAAGTAGTCTTGATGCTGCTGCACTGAACTGTAAATAAAAGTACATCAGCATCTGTAGAAATGTGGCAGGAATCTGTAGAGGTTTACTTCAGAACCATGGAAGAGACAATTAAATTGGCAGCTCTGTACTTCAGGTATTTTTACAAGCAGACAACTGTATAAACCAGTCTTGTCAGCATATTTGTGATGAATACACATTAGTTTTCTGGCTCGCAAGGGTATTTGTAGGAACAATTGGTCTTCAGTCAGTAAGAAAGTCAGACTGACATAGCGTTGAAGATGGGGGATCCCTTTAATGAGAAAACAGCTGTGATTCCTAGTATTTCAATGGGGGTGGAAACCAAATAGAGCATGATATAAAATTGGAAAAACTGTCTTCCTGTCCGAAAAGGCTAGACATTTCATTCACTTACCAAAAATCCTCTAGCAGTCACAGAGTATCTACTGTCCTGTTCCTGGTTGAAAAATAAAACTCATCAACTGCTGCACACTTCTTAAGTAGTAATTTACTTCTGACGATGACTGAGGAGGACTACAAGGTTGGCATGAGAATTTTATGGGGGGAGATATGGGGAGTGTCTGGTAACAAAAACATAGTATAAGAGCTTGCTATTTCCTGTACTGTGTCCTAAAATAAGCACAGATGTAAAAGCAAGTATTAGACTGAGATTTTTCAAAGCTTGCTAAAGTCTTGTCTACCCAGGGAAATTGACCGGCATAGCTGTTGTGGAATAAGCTATTTCAGAATAGCTCCCCCATGTGGAATTCTGGAATAACGTCCACACAGGGAGCTGTTGTGGAATAACTGAATAGCTTATTCCACAATATTTTTGCTGATAGACAAGGACTAAGGAACTTGGATGCCCAATTTCCAATGGTAGCCTCTTTCTAAAATGTTAGTTTGCATGATTTTGCTTAAGTTTATAATGGGTAAAACTGTTTGTCAAAAAGCTTCTGAGTTTTTAGCTCACAGATCTTGTCAATAATTCATATACAAAATTTTTGCCTTTTTCTTACAGGTGGATTTATCTAAATGATCAGAACTTATGCATCCCAGCCAGTTCTTCCTTTGTGTATGGAGCTGTACCTATTGGGGCCAGTATTTATGTCATTGGAGATCTTGATACAGGTTAGAATCAGAACTAGTAACTTCAGGTTGCTTGTTTTCTTCTAATTTTCTTAAGTTTTAAAATTATTTAAATTGACATCTTAGAATAAAAGAGTAAGACTTCATATTTTGGTCCAGGTTTCAAGATTGAGTCATATTGTGCTCGGGGGGAGGGGGTGGTGTTATATTAAATTGACAGATAACTAACACCAGAATTTAGCCTTTTGACTGGAAATCCTACTTGTATATTTCTGAGCACCGACATGATCATGGGTGGCTCTAGGGATTTTGCCGCCCCAAGCACGGCAGGCATGCTGCCTCCAGCGGTTTCCTGCAGAGGGTCCGCTGGTCCCACGGCTTCGGCGGATCTCCCGCAGGCACGCCTGCAGGAGGTCCACCGAAGCCGCGGGACCAGCGTACCCTCCGCAGGCACGCCTGCGGGAGGTCCACCGAAGCCGCGGGACCAGCGCACCCTCCGCAGGCAAGCCGCAGAAGGCAGCCTGCCTGCCGCCCTTGCGGCGCCGGCAGAGCACCCCCCGCGGCTTGCCGCCCCAAGCACGCGCTTGGCGTGCTGGGGCCTGGAGCTGCCCCTGAACATGATCTAAAATCCCTCCGAAGTTTTAAGAATTCTTTTAGGATATTTTGGTTGATTACTGCTGCTAAGGTTAGGAAAATAGACCAAGGCTAATAGCAAGTTCTTGGATTTGTGTGTGTACAACATAGAAGCAACCTCATTAACTGTTCCTCAAAATCATTGTCATTGGTACGTCAGCAACTTTGTGCATCTGACTAGCCTACAAATTGAGTAACAATAACAACTTGTAGTAGGATTATGCTATGGAGATTTCTGCAACGATGTCCTTGCCTCTTTGCACTAGTTAATGTTGCTAAGAGAATATATACCAAGGACAATCACCACACATTTGAAAGAGAGGGGAATAATGACGTTATGTAGGAAACTTTTTAGAAACTAGTGTTACAAGTTTAACTAAACACTAGTTTATCTCTTCAAAATGTAATATTTTACTGTATGAATGAAAAAAAATCCTGACTCTTGATATGTAACTGTGTAGATTATAGCTTTAAAGCAAAATGGCAATGCTAAAGAAGAGGAAGAATGAGGAAAAAGCAGAGAACCATGTTCTACAAGTAACTTTTCTAAAAACTATAAACATTTATAGAAGTAGCTTTTTATTTCTCAAGAAATTCATAAGAGACAGATGAACACATTGAATATAATAAAAATCTGGGAGGTAATAGTTTGTAAACTTGGCAGTTAGTGTTTGTACTTTCTTAGTACTGTTATAAATCTGTCTGCATAAATGATCAAAAGCTTAGTTTTTCACATAGGGCTCTTTTTTCCTAAGTATTTTATAAATGTGCAGTTTACATCTGACGCACGGAGCTGGCATAGTTGCCAAGTAAATACTAAGAACTCTCTATAGTAGTTTAAAGGAAGAAGAGCAGATACCCATGGCACTTCCGGTAATGATTAGAGTGGGATACTGGTCTCTGAAACATTAGAGAATTAGTTCAGTACATCCTGTATAGGATATTGATTTGTACATCCAAATAACTTCTCTTTAGCTTCTGAAGTATGTGGACCTATTCCTTACTTGCGGTGAATGTCTCATTTTGTTTTCCACGTGTTTTTTTCAAAGGCCTGTATTATAATTATTTGCTTTGGAACGTGCCCAAAATGATGATCTGTCACAACAGAAACTAGGCTTCATATGAACACAACATCCATATTTTAATCATAATGGCTAAACCTCTTTTTCCTGGATGTTCTCTTTCACATGGAATGCTCCATCTTCTAGCAAAGAACCCATCCCACTGGTGTTTTGAAATCCTCAAACATTGTAGCTTCTAAAATTGGCATTGCCTGTACCAAATGTTTGAAACTAATTACTCTTGATGTCACCTACCTCTTACTGGCTCTTGAAAGATTTTTAACTTACTTTCATGGCTACCTATGTGTAACTGAACTTTCAGAAAATAAGGTAAAATGGGTCCCAAATTTGTTGCTGCTTTTTCCTTAGTTTTGTTCTTTTAAATACAGGTTTTTCTCAGCTTTACTTTCTTTTGAAAACTGTTCTGCCAAATATTCAGAAATTGATCAGAACAGTTTTTGTTTTCCATTTGGTCTGGAAATATATTGACATCATTAGACTTAAATTGCTTGATACTGTGTAACTGAGTGTGCAATGAATTTGTTTTTTTTACTTAACTTTAGGTACCAATTATGACTACGTTAGAGAGTTTAAAAGGAGCACAGGAACTTGGCACCATACTAAACCATTATTTCCATCCGACCTTCGCCGCACTGGCTGCGCAGCCTTGCGGATTGCAAACTGCAAGCTTTTCCGACTGCAGCTTCAGCAAGGATTGTTCCGTATTCGTGTTCCTTCCCCATGAGTAATCCTCTAAAAATGGAGGAGATGGGAAGAACCTGACACAGTCCACCATAACATAGCTTTATATAAGGAAAAACAAAGCTATTGCAACTGAAACTTACATTATATGCTGTGCTTTGGTATGGTATCTGTTTTTGTTTGTTTTAAAATGCTTAAAAACTCGAGTCTCAGCTCTTGTTTGGGGGATAAATAGCTGTATATTAAACAAAAAAAATACCATGACAAAGGGAACACCTTCAGTTCTAACTATCTAAAAAATTAAACTACACTAATGAAGGAGTTCCTTGTGTCTGAAGCAGGAAGGAATGGGTAATATAACAAATTGTATTGAAAAGTAAAAAAAAATTAAGGTGCATTTCCCCTGAGGGGAATTGATAAGAGTTAGCATGCTATCTTCAACTGGATAGCTTTAGTACATAGATAGGCTGTATGAAAACCAGCCTCTCTGGTATACTGCAAGACTGTTCTTCATCTGAATCAGCTGGAGGGAGATATTGGTTATTGCACCTTTATTTCTAGCCCTTTCTCACTAGTCAAGGTCTGTGCCTACAAGGGTGGAGGTGTACATATGTTTTTCATTCATTTCCGAGGTTTTCATTCCTAAGGATCTTTTAAATATATTTAAAATTGAACTAAGAGTTACACTATATTATAGACGTGTAAATTGTTTTTCTACACTGTGTCATTCAAATGGTCTGAAGATTCCATGTATTGGTGGGCCAGCATGCATTCTTTGTGTGGATTTTGGAAGCTGCAATTACTGAAATAGATGGAAGGACTGAGGCGTGAAATATGTCACACCTTTACTGTGGCTGGTAAAGGAATGCAGCACATGCGTTGCTTTTCAGAGAGAAATAGGACTCCTTTTCCCTTCAGATGACTTAAAAATCACTGCAAGTTTGCCGTGCTGAGGACGTGTATTTGTGCAAAAGGGGAAAAGGAAAGGTGGGGCATTAAAAAGGATATATATGTATTGTGGAAAACTTGATTTCAGGTTCCTGTTTTAAAGGAAATTGTACAGGTAACTTATATTGGGATCAGAAGCTGGTTTACTGATGATCTCTGTGCTAAGGTACAGAGTCTTGATTACTGCTGTTTGGCTTTGAAAGCTTGTTTTAGAATGCAGTTGTAGTGAAGAATTTGTTTTATGGCTTTTTCCTTTTAAGTCTTGTTAACACTGCGAGTAATTTTTAATTGAGTTATGTTAGTAGGAAAGATCTGCTGGTAGAACACACTTTACCTCATTACTTAATTTCATTTTTGTTACTTGTGATGGGTGACACACAACACTAGGGGGGAAAAAAAAAAAAAAAAAAAAGAAATGGAGCTGGAAACTTATCCTTATCTCCACCCTAAAAAGACTCTTCTAATACTTTGTAGTGTTGCTGGTACTGTTACAAGACACTATTCTTTCCACTCTGAAACTTTGAAGGACCTCAACCAAAAATCAGTGGGCCAGGTTTTGCCCTCCGTTATACACGTATAAATCCAGATTAACTCCTTTGATCCATTCTAAGTAATCTTCTCAAATAAAGACCACAACTAGAACAAAATAGCTATGGTTCAACTATCTAAATTTTCCTTGATGAAACATTCCAAGATTTACTAATTTTCATCATTCTGTAATGGTAACAGAATAATCCAGTTAAATCAATAACTGCAGGTAGAATCTAGTCCCTTGATTTTTGTAATGCTGAAGTGCTGCAGAATCTGAACTGTATACAGTAACCTATTTTTAATCAGTATGTTTTTAATAGTTTTTTACACATTGTAGTAGAAATTTACTTGACTTAGTATTTGTCTTTAGATTTGTTATATTATGCTTTATTACAAAAATGTAAGCTGCTGTTTTCATCTTTAGATTTTGTGTTGAAAAAGTTTTGTAAAGATTCCCATTTTTTATAAATTAAAGGCTTAAGGTAAAATGTTCAAAATCACATAAGTTCTGTTTTCAAAAGTAATTTATTCATTTAGGAGCCTAAGGCCCTGGTCTTCATTTAAAATTAGATCAACCCAGCTACATTGCATAGTGGTGCTGTGAAAAATTGTGTGCACAGTACAACGTAGTTAGGTTGACCTAACCCCAGGTGTAGAAGCAGCTAGGTCAACAGAAGAGCTTTGTGGTGACTGCCTAGTGCCTCTCAAAGAGGTAGATTAACTATATTCACTGAAAAACCCCTTCTATTGATATGGGAAGCATCCACACTTCAGCGGCCAGAGCTATACCACTATAGCGGCTGTGTGTAGACATGCTCTAAGTCTAAAGAGCCTAAGTACCCAAGTCACTTTGAAAATGAATTTTGGCTCCTAAGTAATGTAGATGCTTTTGAAAACTTTATCTAATATCTTGCAAGAAGTACCTCCTGAGAACTGAAGTTAGAGCTACTGGCATTCATCGCCCAGCAAGACTGGGTAGTAAATGCACAAAATAAATTTAAATAAATCCCAAATTCTGTGTGCTCTGGCCATGTTTTATGGCAAAAGTTAATAAGTAAAATGTTAGTTTACATTTAATGAGGTAAAGTAGGATTAACATTAGGGTTATTTTTGCATTTTCTAAAAAAGGAAAATAAATAAAATAATCGTCTTGTGTAGCTAAAATACTCTGTTGGATTTGACAGAGGAGTATAAGCCACTTATTCTGAAACACCTACACACGTTTAACTTTAAGCATGTGAATAGTTCTATGAGCTACTGCAGGATTGGGGCCTAAATTCTTTGAACCAATAATTGTACATTTAAGTGTACAGCTAACTAACTTACTGTGTACACAGTGCATGCGTTAAGGAAAATATCTATCATGCATGCTTAGTATGCAGTTTTTAAATGGTTGTGTCTTGAATCAAATATTTTTTGTAAAATTAAAGGCCTTCGTGAGAATTGTTTTGGGTCAAGTTTCAAACTTCAGCCATTTTTGTTTTAGCCCAATCTTTTTTTTTTTTTTTTTTTTTTTTAAATGGGAATAGTGGTGGTTTGTGTTTCTTTCCCTTAGGTTGAACTTGACAATAAATAAATAGAGGATTTTGTTCACTTTACCCAAAAAAAAATTTGCCTTAAGGTGGAGCCCCAGAATTGAGATCTTCAGAATAAAATATGAATGTTTTGGCAAGTTATTAAAATAAATCAATAAAAATAAAAAGGGGTTAATGGTTCTGCAACCTTAATCATAGTGGCACTGTCATATTCCTGGTTTAAGAATGTAAGCCTGTGGCTTCTTTGCTAGAGGGGTAGAGGAAAAGTTCAAAACCAGAAATAACTAGTACAGTGCGTGGTTTCTGATAAAGTTTTGCTGTGAGGACTCTGGCAAAGGTTAAAGAAAGATCCACCTGGCACCATTTCCTCCCCAGCCAACCAGCGTGGCATCAGTGTAGTAACCAGTCTCTGGTCTTTTAAGCCTGGGAACCCAAGTCTGTTTCTACACATTGTATAATCACATGGGAAATTTGTGCTGCTGAACATCCAATGCTAGATTGGATTTCAAATTCACAACCTCTTTGCTTGTTTACCCTTTATACAGCTCTAGTTAAGAGTCCTCTGCTTAACTATAGCAAAACAGGTCATTTCTCCTTTTAATATTTTACCAGCAACAGCACATGATTTATCCTGACAATGCCGTGTCAACTTGTCCTCAGTCAAGAGACTTGCAGTAGCCCTGAAGCTCTCTTTAAAACTAACAAGAAAAGATGAAGAATCTGGAAGTTAATCCCAATTTTTAAAATCTTATTTATTAATCACTGCAGACACACTTGGTTCTGTGTGCCTGTGGAATCATAATACTCAAAAGCACGTTCAGACACTGTCTTATGAGTCGGAGTTATCACTGAAAATATAAAAGGTGGACATTCATCAAAGCTACTGCAGTCCTTAACTTTACCTTTATGCATTGGGTTCCCCTTCCAAAAAATCCCAAGCAGTTTAGTTTCCATTAGAGATGTTAGTAATATTTCAAAGGAGTTAAGTGGTAGTACTTTTTTTATTTTATTTTATTTTTTTTAATATTTCTTGTGCTTGCATGTCTTGGTAATTGCACAATGGTACAAAAGTGAATTTTTATGTTTTAAGTGCAGTTTCTCTATTCAGTAGTTCCATAAATATACAGTCTATACAGAATGATTGATTGTTTTTGGTATTATGTGTTTGCCATACACGGTGTAGTATGCAATAACAAAAGGAAAGCTGTTATAAGTGCCAAACTTTTGGTTTTCTCTCTATATACAGGTAATACACTATTCTTCTGTTACAGGGATGTTTAAAATTCACTGTGTTTTTAAAAAAAAAAAGTGATTTTTTTTTGTAAATTAATGCTACTTTTAAACACTGTAAATCTCTTTATTATTTTAAATACTGTTCTGCAGGTTTGTGTTACTCTACATTGCTGCCTTGAAACATCACTCCATGTGATGCATATGGTCACTCTGCTCTTTATTAGGGCACTAGTTACATGCATGTAAATAAAAAATGGCAGCTGACAATAATAATATTTGGATAAAGTGCAATTCATTTTAACTAATCTCGCCTGCAGAAGGAAGGTTGCGTCTCAGGTTAAGTCACAGCAAATGTGAGTATTAACAGGGACACAGATGTACTCATAGGCTACAGTTCCTTCTATTGTAACCAATGTGTATTCTTGTGCCACTCTCAATGACACTTTTCAAGGAGTTTTGTGTTGTTGCATTTAATTTAGGATAAGGATATTGACATATTAAGCATTCTGTCTGGGTTTCTCTTAAGTTTATTTTGTTCCTGAGCTGCGTGTATAAATTCTGTCTCCAGGGTTCATTAGATATAAATTTATTTTCACTTAGAATGTACTGATTCTCAGTTAATTTGCAGGATTTTGGTGCTGTTGATGTTATGGTGATGTTGAACTGGTGGCAAGTGTTCAGCTCTAGACAGACATTAGTACTGTAACTGCTTTAATGTTTGCAATCCTCTTGCTTATTAGTGTGATTAAAAGCTTTCTTTACCAGGTAGGGTCCATGTTTCAGTTGCATGCTACTGTACATCATAAAGGAAAATATACATATATTTTGAGGCACAGTGTTTACTTTCGTACGCCTTACATCTAGGGTTGCCAATTTTGGTAGGATATATTCCTGGAGGTTTCATCACATGACATAATCTTTAATTAAAGATTAATCTTTAATTCCTGGAGACTCCTGGACAATCCTGGAGGGTTGGCAACCATACTTACATCACTCATCCAATAAGATTTGGGGCCTGATTTTATGAAGTGCTGATTGCATTCAGTGTCCATTGACTTGATAGCACTTGGCTCCCTGTTGGATTTAGTTCAGAGGGAATAAATAAATAAATAAATAGGCTTTACTTCAGAATGCATAAGCAGGTGTTCTAAGGTCTGTTGGTAGGTTGGGCCTTCTGAATACACAGCTTACCTACAAAACCTCAATAGGGTGCAATGTTAAATTTTATCACTCGAGGAAGAACCTCTTGTTTACAGACAGTACTTACTAAATGCTGTAATAACATGGCCGCCCTACTGAGTTTGGCAAAATGGCAGATGACATTTCTGTAACTTAATAGTTGGACTAGTTACCAGTTTTTAAATAAAATGTAGATTAATATATGCTTTAAGACTAGTGAACACCTTTCCAAGTGCCTAATTAAACAGACACAAAGCTTTCTCTGTTAGGTGAAATAGGGACTATGGTAATAAATGCATTAAATCATAAGGCATTACCAACAGGTGAGGTACTTTACATTTATTTCAGTGATTTGAATCCCTTAAATTTTCTTGGCAACCCTAAAATAGGTAGCTTGTATGCTACTTATAAAAATTAAATTACCATAAATGTTTAAAGCTAAGGGGGAAATTTATCCAATAATAATTGGAGGTCACCTGAAAGACCATGTTGTAATGCCTTAAAACTAAACTGGAAGGCTGGAACTTTTCAACATAATAGCTTATATCTTGTTGCATGGTGTCTTTTCTTTTTTTATTATTCAATTCCAAGCAGGATGAGCATGTGAATACCATATACATCTGTCACAGAGTTGCTCAGACTGTAAATGAATTATGCCATCAGCTAGATATGGCCTTCTCGTTTAAAAATGAAATGAGACCGTATTGAGACCTTTTTGGGAGAGGGATGCTTTCTTATTACTATCTCTAGAAGAAACTCTTACTTAAAGTGTTACTTCAGTGATAAGTTATGAAAATGTAAATATGTTTTTTTTTTTAAATTATACATAGTAAGTACTTCTAAATCTGATTTTCCTTCCCTCTCCATATCAATGCTAATATTAATGTATTTTTTGAAGCTGTATTTAATTTAAATCCAGTTTGGGGGCCTGATTTTTCAACCAGGTCCCAGCTCTGTCTCTGTTTTTATTGATGTAATCTTGTGCGTGCATGTGAACACCTGCATTTAATTAATGGCAGGCTAAAAACCATTTTTGTGCACAAAATTGCACCTTTAAAATCAAAGACCATTGCTGAAAATCTGGGTCTTAATGTGCAATAGGTAATAGGCTACAACATATTTATCATTGGCTGTTCCTGAGTTTCTCTCTCTTTGTGAATTCATGTGTTTGAGAGCTCCAGCTAGGCAGCGTCTGTTTGTTTGATTAATTTATTCATGGAGCACAATAGGAAAACGTAGATTCTAGCTTAAAGGTAAGAACTAAGCTGTGTCACTTATTGCTTGTATTAATTGTTTAAGTTTAAAAAAATGTAGCACTATAGCAGAAAAATTAATTTCAGCCTTTCGTTATTAGAATAAGAGCTGGTAAACTCTAAATGCTTTGCAGACAAATAAGACTTTGTTCCCCAAAACTTGGAACAAGAAATTTACTAGCTTCCCTGAAGCTTGTATATTGACTAAGAGCCAGCAGGGGGGCACAGAAGGATGTCTGGTACAGTAATCAAGTTGTACTAAAGTATTATTCATTAAAGCACTTGTTAAGGTTTCAGATCATTTTCAATAGAAATCAAGAGATGCAGTCACATGAACAAATGCTTTCAGAATTAGTGTTAAACTTTTTTGTTGGTGGCTGTTACACACACACACACACACACACACACACACACACACACACACACACAATAATTTGTGGATGATCTGCTGAAATACAATTCATCCTTATTTTGGTGCAAAAAAAGGCTAATGTTCAGACCCATTTGAATTTAATTTTTTCCGTGAGGTTCCAAAACCTTGTAGTTTTTTCTCATCATACTTGGAAGTTTTTTGTTTTTTTTAACACTAGAGAAATATGTTTCTCATCGAGACTGTATATAGTATTATGCAGAGTAATGCAATATTGTATTGATGCTTAAGTGCATTTGATTCAGATCTTACATAGTACTAATAGTGCGCTTTTAAAATATAGCATTAATATTAAACATGAGAGTGAGGAGGGAAATATCAAGCTCCAAGAGTCGGGGACACGCGCTTATAGTCTTGTGGCAGGCCAGAGCAAAGGGCCCATAAATTCTCACAAAAGTGCTGCCTCCTTTGCAGCTCCTGGCATTGAAACAAACCATGGCTAGAATGATCCAGTGCTCCAGTAATCCTCAGTGGCCAGAATGGTCTCTAGGGGCCTGACCTGGTAGAAAACTGGCTGCAACTGGCTTCTTTTCTGACCCTCTCCTCAACTGCACCCATCAGATATTCAGCACAGCTAGTAATTTGGGCCTAGAGCTCACTTTGCGGTGTTAATGACCAATTGTTTAATCAAGGGGCAGAGGATTTGCAGACCTCTGTTGGAAGTCCAGAGGGGCAGCTTTCAAAACCTTATGGAATCAGAGGGTCACAGGTCTCTGGCCATTCTTGTGGAGGGTCTGCTATTTAACTACTTCCTACCCTCTCCATTTTTCTCTTTGCTAGCACCATGGCTCTATTACCACTCCAGCCCAGTGCTAATTCCTAAATTTGAATGGAACTGCATGGAATATGCCACAAACAACTCTACTTTTCTATACACTGGCATTTTGCCACTGGCGTTGTACTCTCTTCTATGCTATGCATTGCATTAAGATGAATAATTCAGTTGTGCATTTTCAGTTAAGACTTGCTTTCCATCAAACATATATGCAGGGGCGGCTCTACCTTTTTGGCCGCCCCAAGCAGTCATGCGCGGGAGGCGCCCCGGAGCCGCGGGAGCAGCGGACCTCCCGCGGGCATGACTGCAGAGGGACCGCTGGTCCCGCGTGGCTCGGCTGGACCTCCCGCGGCTGCGGACGGTTCGCAGGTCCGGCGGCTCCGCTTGAGCTGCCGCAGTCATGCCTGCGGGAGGTCCAGCCGAGCCGCGGGACGAGCGCCCCCTCCGCAGTCATGCCTGCGGCAGGTCCAGTCGTCCCGGGGCTCCGGTGGACCTCCCGCAGGCATGACTGCGGCAGGTCCGCCGGCCCAGCCTGCCGCCCCCCCCGGCTGCAGGGGACGGGCCGCTCCTCGGCTCGCAGCGGCAGGATGAGCTGGGGCCCCAGCCTTTTGCCGCCCCCTAGATTTTGCCGCCCTAGGCACCAGCTTGTTTTGCTGGTGCCTAGAGCCGCCCCTGCATATATGGGTTATAGTTCATCTGAATACCTATGATTGGTCTATGGATAGAACATGTGTAGCACGCTTCCACGTATCTGTTTTATTTGTAGCAGGAAGTATTTGTCTTTTTAATAATTTGTCCTTTGATTTTTTTTATTTTTTTTTAATTGGGAATAAACCCTTATACCCAGCTACCTCAGTGGTTTATTTTATTTTATTTTTTGCACTTTGCCAAATTGTGGAATTTTTTTTAGATTGCATTCTATCCTTTAACAAAAGGCTAGACGCAAATGGGAAGCAGGGTGGAATATTGCCATTGTTCAAGGATAGTTTACCCTAGTTTCCTTTAACAACGTCTGTCTTCACTAGCAGGCATAAGGGTTCTCCTGCAGCTGCTGCAAGACAATTACTTGAAAGTAACTAAACTTTTGTAGTTGTAAATGTAAGAAGCAGTCAAAGGCATATGTTCTTATGGCTTTAAATAGGAAAGTACTTCAAAATCTTTGCACTTGTAAGTGAACTAGACCAGTTAGGCAAGCTTCTCTCTAGTCCTACTGTATATTCTGCTCTACGTGTGGACTTGATTACATCTCCTTTGAAGTAAATGGAAAAACTCCTATTGACTTCATTGATGTTGGATCAGGCCCTTTTTGTTTGGAATTCCCAACCTGCCCATCTAGGAAGAGCAGAATATCTAAGTTGATTTCCATCTTCCAGATTTGAGAGCATGATTTTGCCACCTACTTTGGAACCTTCAGGTATCCAGCTTCTGTTCAGTTTGAATAAAAAGGGACCAATTCATTCTTTGTCTTTCCTAAAGGTGCTGTTTTGACACACTTCTGATTTCTTAAACACTGTGTTTGACTTGTTAAAATGCCACTAGTAAATCGATAACTGTTGGTGCTTTTTTCTTGAATATTCAGTGCTTATATGCAATTATCTTTAATTTTGTACAGCTCCTTAACTTGTAAGGGCCTTAAAGATACAAATGCAAATTTTAAGAAATAGCCTTCAGACCTTTTTTTGTAAAATCAAAATATGAAACATTTCACAAAGGAAGCTTCCCTCAAAATATTCATCTTAAATTGTTCAGATAAATTTAACTCAGTTAAACTAAAATTGTAATGACTGTGCATGTTCCTGCAAATGGTACATCTGCTTTGCACTTGGGAGGTGTATCCTGCATCCTGCCTGTGGGGAGCATTCCCATCCACGTGGCTCCCTGACTTTTCAGGGTGCTGGGCCAGTCCCGGGTACTGGGCACAACTTAGCCTCAGGGCTGATCAAAGTTGCATCTGATGCAGTGGCCTACAAAGGGCCACTATATCAGCTAGGGACCACTGCACCCCAGTGGAGCTCTGGATATGACCTCCCTCCACCCCCACATATTTTCCCCTCAGCCTTGCCACTTATGTGGTGTGGTGCCAGCTTGAAGTGGTATAGCTTTGTTTGCTTTGCACTCCCAGAGGAGCACAAAACAGACTTAGTTGGTCTGATGAGCAAGTCCCTTAAATGCTGGCTAAGGGATAAAAAGCTATTTTTTAATCCTGTTTTCTTTTAATCAAGATCATCAGCTCAGTTTGGGGAATTGGTAACTGACAATTATAAAAGGTTTTTGATGTCATGGAGAACATAGAAGCTCTTGCTCCTGCTCCAGTTGGGGGAGGGGGAAGAATCATGGGATTATAGCCATTTATGAGCCCATGTCACTTCTCCAAACATAAAATGAGGTCAGCTGATCCCATGGCAAGCATTACAAACTTATTGAGAATCCTCCATGCTGGGAGCCCCTAAGTGAAGGGGGGATGGGCAATTATATACATTGTTCACTTGCCCCTTGGGGAATTCACCAATAAGTAATGGAACTTAAAAGCATCCCTATTCTTCACCTTAGAAGCTTCCCCCTTTTTTAAGGAAAGCTGAAGGAGGGGGCACCAGAGCCAAACCTGCTGACAGGATACATCTGTGCTACAACTGTTAGGTGAGATTCCCAGCTTAGGTGGACATACACAAGCTAGCTCTGCTCAAGGTGGCATGCTATAAAGAGCAGTGTGGCCATGGTGGCTCTGGTTAGCTGCCCCTGTACATACCCAGGATCTCAGACAGGGCTGTGTATATCTGCCCAAACTGAGAATTACGTTTCCCTGCTGCAGTGTGGACGTGGCCTCTGCATGGAAGGCCATGGCCTCCTGCAGCTCTCTGAATGTTGGTAAGAATGAGTCCACATCATTTCCTACATAGCAGGGCAAGAAAAAAATGGGATATACAAGCCCTGGGATATGAGCTGTAGGTGGCATTACATGTTATTACATCATGTTTGAAGTTTGATGTGATTTTACTTTGCTGTGTTACTGGCAGGACTTTAGGAAACCGTGAAAGCGTTTTGCTTCAGTTCTCCAAATTTCATTGCAATTAACACCATGTTTGTCTAATGTCCATTCTCTGAAATCTTGTAAAACACGATTTTGCATGGATATAAAAATTCAAAATGTTCATGTTCTTCATTGAGAAGGTTGATAATGTTCCAAACAAGATCGCTTAAGCTCAAAATATTGACATTAAAAAAGGCTAGAATGTTTGCTCAAAAAAGATGTTTTGAGTGTAAATGAGAAATAGTAAAATTTTACAAGTATCAGAGGGGTAGCCGTGTTAGTCTGGTTCTGTAGAAGCAGCAAAGAATCCTGTGGCACCTTATAGACTAATAGACGTTTTGCAGCATGAGCTTTCGTGGGTGAATACCCACTTCTTCGGATGCAAGTCCTTCTTGCATCCGAAGAAGTGGGTATTCACTCACGACAGCTCATGCTGCAAAACGTCTGTTAGTCTATAAGGTGCCACAGGATTCTTTGCTGCTTCTAAAATTTTACAGACCTTTTATGAAAATGGAATGTTCTTTGTGACATTGCAACAAAATATAAATCTCAACAATTTAAAACATTTTTGTTCTGAACAAGACTAGGATAAGTCTAGGGCTCCCTTTGGTTTGTGGGCCTGCAAGCAGTGGTTCTGTAGTTAATTCAGCCCTGCTGTCTAACACCCTTGGCTAAGTAATGAACTGTCCTCTTGTGCAGTATTGCCATGTTGGCGGAAGGTATTGGAAATTTGGGAGTGAAGGATATGGAAGTCTTACTACAAGAGAGTTTAGCAAATGTTGTAATATTAGGAAGTATTTGACAGCTAAATTCTTTACAAACATATAGAAAAGAACTATAGGGATGTGTACATTTTGTGATTAATTGTTTGAACACTTTTCATGATTTTTTCTTTTGGAGTCTGGCTATTTGAGATTCTTCTAATCAGACCTTCAAAAGAAAAGTCACTGTTTTCCTTCATACTCTGTCTTCAAGGTTTGCCTTCTTTAACCCCGGTTTATATAATATCGTGGATCCTGTTGGGTGGGGCTAAAGAATAATAATAAAAAAAACATTCGTGCTTTTTATTCGGTCCAGTCTTGGGGCTGAATCATGTGCAGTCCCTATTTGGCCCTTAATATGTTTTTTGCAGTGTAGTTGTAGCTGTGTTGGTCCCGGGATATTAGAGACACAAGTGGCTGAAGTAGTATTTTTTACTGGACAAACTTCCATTGCTGAATGAGACAAGCTTTTGAGCTGCACGTAACTCTTCTTCAGGTGTCCTCCTTCAGGTGTTCTTCAGGTGGCCTGAAGAAGAGCTCTCTGTAGCTCAAAAGCTTGTCTCTTTCAGCAACAGAAGTTAGTGCAGTAAAAGATACTACCTCACCCACTTTGTTTCCTTACTATGTTTTAGCACTGGACAATGCAATAACAGTCTCAATGGAGCATTTATGATTGCATTAGTCACTCAGTGAAAGTAGTGTTAGAAAAGTCAGAATGCTGACATCCCCATAATGTCTAGCCTTTGCATGCTGCTACTCCTGCGGTATCCTACATCAATATCTGCTATGATAGCACTATTTTATGATGACTTTCCTGTAAAACTCTGTCTGGGTCAAGGAAAATGTCTTGTCGCTTTCCCATTAGAAAGTCTTCAAGCATAGTTCTCTAGAGACGTGCTCATCTGGTCGGTTACATAGTCTCAGTTTAGGAACAAGGTTAATATGTCACCGAATTGTTCATAGACTGTCATTCTATAAACTTGCTGGTTGTTGAAGATTTTAACTTGGATTTTTTTTTATTTATTTTTTTTAGTAATTTATGGAAACAGATCTTTTATTTCTATCTTATTCCCCACTCCGGATCTTCATTAACTGACTTAAAACTGAATAGTGTAAGTCACTCGGGGCCAAACTGGGGAATCAGGCTGGGGTTGAGTGTATCTGCTTGAGAGATGGGGGGCTGGAAGAGCCCTGCCTCTTCCACAGAGGAAGGACTGGAGGGTCTGCAACTGAGGACCTTGTGCAGTCACACAAGGATCACTGTGGAGCTGAGCCTTTTGCAACACAGAAGTGCATGCGGTGTGTGGCTTTTCCAAGCACAGTCCTCTTCCCCTCCCACCATCAGCCCTACCACAATAGCTCTATTGCATGAGAGGCCTGCCATGGCCATGGAAGTGGGGTTGGATTTCTCACCTTAATGTCTCCCCCGGTTATTTTGTCTCCATCTGCAAAATGGGGGTGTTAATGGTTTAAAGCTTTTTGAAGATAAAACTTATATAAGTGCTAAGTTTTTAATATCGGCATGTTTTTTTTTATTTTTTTTCTTACCCACCCAAATACTTCTCTTTATACCATGCTGACCTTAGATTAGGAAAGCTTTTGATGGACTGGTGCCCAAAAATCTCACGTCCAAATAAACTACATCCACCATTTCCTGCCAGATTTTTCTCTGATTTGTTAAGCATTCTGACTCTTTAAATAATATACTTCCCAGTGTGTGTCCCGCTAGTCAATCTCTTATTACTATTGCCAATAACCTCTTCCTGGTGAAGCAGAGCTTCTAGACATGGAGCCAGACCTACCACCAGTTGGAGTGAGTGTCATTCCATTAACTTCATAGCATTTGTACTCCTTTATGCCAGTGGTATATTGGGCCATCGTAACGTGCTGGATCCTTCCAGGTAAACGTAGCTCTTGCATGTATCCCCATGTCATCCACTGGTGCCTCTGATATTTTCAGAAATACTTGTAGCTTGGACTTTTGAAAAGAGCCTAAAGAAGTTAGATACCAAAAACCCAGCCTAAATCTGTTTAATTTCTGCCACTGTTTTGGTGGTACCACTTGCATCAGAATTCAGAGATGGATCCTGTGTGCTCCGGAGTCTTGCTAGAGATCCTGAGTTCTGTCACCATTTTGTCTTCCAGTAAAGTTGGTTCTGTCTTATGGTGTTTCTGTCCCCTTTCACTCATCCCCTTGTCAACAGAATTGAAAATGGAAAACATTTGCCTCTAACTGTACATTCTACTGGTAAATTATCCTCTTCCAATTACCACCTCTTGCCTGCATTCACTTTTCGCCTCTATGTTAACTTCTAGGTGGACTTTTTGGTCTACTGAACATACTTTTACCTTACCCCATGCCTCTTTCTTAATCCCCATCACTCTTTTTTGCCCTTTTTAATTCAGGTTAGCCTTTGTTTACTTGTACATATCCCTCTGACCTGACATATCACACTGTGAAGTGTCTGAAATCAACTCTGCTTGGGTGAAATAAAATGTCTTGTTGGTTTCACTTCAGTCCTAAACCCAAATTCTTCTATAGAACAATGCAATCAGAAAAAAGTCTGAAAGTGTTTTGTTTTTGTTTACTGAAAATGTTAGTCTAGGAAATATTTTTCTTCCTTAGAAGTAGCCAGTCCACATTGTTAGCAGATTAGAAGTTTCTTATGCTTCCATATTCAATATTTTTAATTGAGAAATATTATTTTGGGAAATGTACAATTTTTGTACTTTGATGTCAAAGTGGCCTTTATAGGAAAAGCACATAAAATATTTAGATTAAAATTCATTAGCTATGTAATTTTAGTGGGGATTTTTGTATTGACAGGGTTTTTATGCATTTTTCAAAATATACTTACTGTTTTGTGTTAGAAATTATTAGTAATATTTTTTAAAATACATGATGAAATTTTCCCATGGTTCCTCCTTCCATTCCATTCAGTTACTACAAAGCCCTTAGCTACCCCTGTACATTAATTCCCCCCCCACACACACACGTATTTTCATAGTGTCAGTATAGTGAGTTATAGAATGGACTTGTAGCTTAAAGGGAATAATCCTAGCAGTGTGGGCAGAATTCTGGAACACTTTATCTTTTGAAAAGAGCAGTGTGCAGTAATTCAGTCGTATTTGACCAACTAAGTTACCAAATTTATAGATATTATTGTAATTTTTTTCCATCCTATAGTTTTTACATTTGAGTGCTAATTACATAATATGTACTACTTGTGCAGTATGCAACTTTCCTTCATTATATCATTGTGGCATTAATGGTCACGAACCTGAAAAGTTCCAGAGTTCTTATGGCATCCCAGTTAATGGGCTCTGAATTAGAACCAGATGAGATGTGTTGAAAAAATTAAATATACATGTAATTGGATTGGTTTATATATTTTCCCTTAACTGATGCACAATATTCTTTTAGCGTTAGTGGAAACTATACAATTTAATTTCAAATTCAATTACTTTAAACAAAATTAGGCTATTGGAGAACTACTACAGGGAAAAATAAAAAGACTGATTTTGAAAACTGCAGGTAGAAAATATGAATCGCACAACTAATTTGCATGAGCAATTGCCTCAACTGCCTATGCAACATAAGGTATACAGTTTGCAAAAATCAGATCTCTTATATTTTGTCATTACTCTGATTTAGTTTATCTTCTCCAAAAGATGGTTATGGTTATGTTTGCTACTTAGGGAATTCCAAGTGAATGTTTGTCAACCCACACTTCAGTTTTCATTATAGTTATATATATTTTCTGATTTGTTGGCGTGTTTTGCTTAATAAGAGATTCTGCATCTTTCATAGGTTAGCAAAAGTCCAAGCTCCTAGGAATAGTTATGAACGAACATTATTCATGCTAACATGTATTCTTTTTTTTTTAAACGTGCAATTTTTAATGGCACTTTGTGACCTACTGCTGAAAAAATGGGTTTTGCAATGGAACAAATTGTATTAACAGTTAAAAGAGGACTGTGTGTACTTGAATGTCTTTCAAGTGTTGAAATTGGTAATTTTTCAAGCTGTACCCTCAAATAATTTGGTGGGGATGTAATTTCAGAGCTTTATAATACACTATTAGGAATAATGTGTTGCTGAATTTACTTTGTCATAAAATCTCCCAACAAACTCTCTGGTCCACCTCCATCAGTTTATTTTCATGGCATAATCCTGCATAACTTTGCAGTTACAATGTGGAACAATTACTTGATTCTTATCAGTAACCTTTCTTGCAGAATTGTTCTTTGGTTTACATGTTTTAATGATGCAAAAAGGGATACAAAAACTTTCCTGGATTAAGTAGCACTTACTTTGTTTACATGTTCAGTATAATGTTGAGTAACTAAGGGGAAGTTCCCATTTAAAAGCACATGAATTGTGCTCTGGGGACTTAGTTGCCAATGTGCAAATTGTGCTGTAATATTGTACCAAGGATCAGTGAAAGTGTTTTATCTTTTTTAATGTAGTTTGTATTGACCGGGTTTTATAAATGTCAGAAAACAGAGTGTTGTATTTTGATCTGAAATTTGTGTATGGTAAAGTCACCTTTGCTTTATGTATTGGAGGTCCGTTCAAGACTTGAAATATTTTTTAGAAGGGTACAGACCAAAAGTAATTGTCTTAAAGGTGTTTAATAAACTAACCAAATAAAACATTAATAGTTTGAAGACTTGTTAATTACTCTGTTAAACCTAATGCAGCTTTCTATTTTTCTGATTTTTTTTAAATGGTGAAATGTAGTTCAAAATTCACTTTCAAAGTTATTGGGATCTCTTTTAAACATGATTACTGAACCACCAAATTGATTATTTCAAGTGAAATTTTCAGGGTTTCCCTTTTCTTTAAATGGAAGGTTAAAAAGAGGACACAACTTGAAATCTAGTCATTTTTTTAAAAAATGAATGATTAGCATTTTCAGATGCTCCACCTTACCCTGGGTCCCTTTGCCAATTTTTATAATTTTACACTCACATTTTCCTGTCTCATTTTCATGCAGCAGCAGAAAAGGAGGAAAACATTTTAAAAATCTACACACACAGTGAAAGCTTAACTATGCACAAAGTGCTGTCAAATGTGTTTTTGAAAACTTATCTATTGTATAAGTCACATAGGCACTTTTGAAACTTTGTACCAAACTAACAAACAGAGAAAAATAGAGAAATAGATAGTAAATAGGTCACATAAAGTACAAAAGGTATGTATGCATTCTGTTTTTAATACAAAGTATGCCTGATGATGTTCCATTTATTAGGGGTTAGTATATGATTGATAGTTAACTATTAGTCCTGGTCAATAGGTTGCTTATGGCCATATATAACCCCACTTATCGATGTAGTTATAATAATTTATAACACTCAATATTCATCTCTGAAACATGGTTATAACAACATTGCATAAATGGTACCTTAATGTAAAGTATGATAGAGATACATTTTGCACTTAGACCATTGGGGCTTACACATCTTTAATAAAAATTAGATTTGGGTAATAGATGAAATTCAGAAGGATGGATCTTGGGAGAAGCAAGAGGATGCCATTTGAAGAACTAGGTAACAAAAACCTAACTAGTGTCAGCGTCACAAGTTCTTCTATAGGTTAGAAAGAGTTCTGCGTGCATGACTGAAAGACCCTTCCTTCTGTGCTGCTTCTCATTAATCAGAAGCTTATCAGTTGTCATAGTGAGACTAGAGAAGCAAGACTTTATTCTTCACCAGGAGCCCTGAATTTTTGTCCCAGGCTCTTCATTTGATCAAACAGTCAAACCTGACCTCTTTTCCAGCCGACCCAGATTGTCTTTTTGCAATTAATGAAGAAACTATGGCTTTGACCATTTTGGAGGCACATCCTCTCCAGACCCTTCTCTAGAATGGCTCCTTTATGCAATAAAGTATATTAAAGAAACCAAAACTAGAACCCAAATTCAGACCTGCTGCAAGTGGGTGCAGCTCCAACATTTCACATGCTTGTATTGGGACTGTTTGGCCCAATTACTTTTGAATAACTGGCAAATTAGTGTTACACAGCTTAACTCACAATTTAACTACCAGTAGCCCTACATTGGTGTATGGCTTATAGATCTTCAGCTGAGTGTGATAAGCAGCAACATCAATAGATGGTGACTGGCTTGATACTAGGAAAGTCATCTCTCTGCTGTGCTTCAGCAAATAGTTAATGCTGTTCCTGTGTCTCTTACTTACTAAGAGAGCCATTAGGGCTCAGTCCTGGGAGGTGCTAAGGTCCTGTCAAAGCAAGTGAGAGTTGGAGGATGCTCAGGGCCTTGTGGGAAGCACTCAGTATCTCAGAAGATATGACCCTGTGATATGAACACTGGAATTCCAGAAATGATGCCTTGTCCATGCAGGAGGTAAATGCTATTTTGGTTGCAACTCTGGCAGAATTTGGACTCCTTAGGATATGGAATCTGTCCACCACCCTCGTGTGTGCTGTTGGACTACCTAGGCTTAATTTCAAAGGCCTTTTACTGAGGTTGAAACTCAGGCCCATGTCCTCCTACCATTCTTCTCTGCATCTACCCCATCTCAACCCTCCAAGACCAAAATTAGAAAAAGCAAACTGCAGATCTGGCACCAGAGGGGTCTGAGGAGGGTAGACTTAGTGGCCATCCTAGGATGTGGCCAGCTGTAGCCCAGGCTGCCCAGTTAATGTCCTCTTACTTATGCCAATATGGCTAAAACAGTTTCTACTTCCCTGAATGAATCCAGGTCCAGTAACAAATTTGTGACCAGGTATCAGGTTCCTTCCAGATACACACAGCTCAGCATCCGTTTAAGCCATCTGCCTATAACATGGCTAAGCGGCAAGAGGCGTGCTCTGCTCAGATTGTGTTTAGCTGAGAGAAATACTAAAAAGCAGACAGGTTGCCCTTTCATGGTGGGGTCTGCATGCTGTTCCCCCGATGTCATTGGAATCTGTCTTTGGAAGGAAGCTCGTCTATCAGTAGATGGATAATTTCTCTTTTGGAGATCAAAACCAAGCTACAGACCTTATATTGTATATACCCATAAATAGTCTCTTTCCAAAAGTCTCAAAATAATTTGTACGCAGTGAAATGCAGCTAACTTTAGGGTGGAGGGCAACATCCATTGCTGGTGAGAGGGCGACATTTTGGTCTGAGTCTCCAAAGGCCAAACTGCAATAATGAAAATAGCCTTGGGCTCTTCAGTGCCCATGCACACCTTGGCAAAGATCTCCTGTGCCATACACTGCATGCCAGATAGATACTGGCGGTGAACTATCTTAGTAGGACAAGGTGCTGTCAGTAGTTCCAGCAAGACTTGGTATTTCAGACCTCATGGCTATTATGCCATCCACTCTCTGATACATGGCTAGAGCATGGAAATCTGTGGTCCTGTCTCTGGACTCTGTATGACCTTGGGCAAGTGACTTAACCTCTCTGTTTCTCCGTTTTCCCCCATTTTTTGTGAAGTACTTTTAAGATACTTGCACGGAAAGTGCTAGGTCTGTACGTTCCGGGACTTTCCTACCTGCACTCTTTGCAAATCATTCGGCTTTTGACCCCTTTGTGGTTTGAAAATTAAACAAAAAACAAGCCCCCACTTTCTGGGTGGGGTAAAATAGAAGGTTCAAGCCTTCGGGGGAGCAATATCTCCACTGTACATGAAAGGCAAAGGAAACCCAGCAGCAGTTAGGATTCCGGCCTGTGGAACAAAGATAAATCCAAGTTCAACCTCTCCTCGTTGTTTCCAAGTCTCAGTAAGACAGAGGAGATACGGCAGAGCCCCTCTACGCAGCAATAACCATGGGAACACCAGCAACAAAAGTAAATCAACATTAGATTCTATATCATCGAGCCCGTGTTTACACTGGAGCCCTCAGGTTGTCTGCACCAACCTCCCTGGCAGTTGAGTCTGGATCTGTGCTTCATGTTTATGTAGCTTTTGCACTTAATAACAATAGAAGGTTTTTACGTAGCAGTTCTGTCCTCCAGATGAATTTGAGCAATGGGCCTTTCATGTCTGCGTAGGAAAGGCACCTACTGTATTTACAGAACACTGAGGTGTTTGTTCCGTTAACTGCAGAGCTACCTTCCCATGCTGCCCCTTCCTCAATGCTTCCCAAAACGTCTTTTTTTTTTGCCTTCCCTAGCACCTTAGGCCTAGCTGAGTACGGCAATGCCCTGCCCGCAGTGGCTAAGTGGACGGTCACCACAGCACTCCTAGCCCAAGCTCCTTTGGTATCATGACTGCTCCTTTGGCTGTGCCTTTTGGCCAGTAACACGCACGGCGCTAGAGCCACAAATGGGTTGAGGCACCCGGGTCAAAAATTTAGATCCTCAAAACCCCAATTTAGCTACCGCCTAAATTTCTGCTGCTGAGATCCTCGGACGATGCAATCCCCTGCCTGTCTCAGCAGTGGGGCCTGAGCTGGTAAGCGTGCTCTGAGCATGCCTATTGGATTGAGCCCACCACAAAACACTAGGGGGGTAACCCCCTTTTGGATCCTATAGTCCAGCGATTAGAGCACTCACCTGAAATGCAGGGGAGACCCAGGTTCAAATCCCCACTGTGCTTGGTGTAGGGCACCCAGAGTCGCCCAGGGGCGTGCCCTAACTGCTCAGCTATAGGGCATCCTGGGACGGTGTGCTCGCGCACTCCCTATTTCTCTCTCTCTCTCTCTCTCTCTTCTCTGTTGAAGCTGTTCCACTTTGTATCAAATAATTAAATGTGCATTGGGCCAGAGAGAGCATGAGAATGAAGCTAGCCCAGTGGTGAGGGCATTCACCTGGGGGGTAAGAGACCACCACTCAAATCCTTTCTCCACATCAGGGAGAGGAACTGAATCCAGGTGTCCCCGCTTTGGGGAAGTGCCCTAATCACTGGGCTAAACCTCTACACACTAGACCGTCTGTCCCCACTTTGTGGCGCGTAGCTCTGCATTGCCAGTACAGAAATCTGGGGCACATTGAAAATGTAGGGAAAGAGGATTTAATTAGACAACACAAGGGATTCTGCTGATCAGATTTAATTAAACAAAGCCCTCCATTTTCTTTCATGTATTTGAAGTTGCTGAAGAATTGAGGTCCAATTTGCTGCCAAGTCAATGGGGCCCTGTGAAAGAATAAATAATTTAGAGGTGTATTACTGTTGCCGTGGTCTAGATCTTGCGGCGTCTGCTCCAGGTGAAGCCACTGGATGTTTTGTCATTGACTTTGATGGGAGCAGGCTCGGGCTATTATTGTTTCTCCCTTTGCTATTCAGAGTTGAAACAGGCAAAGCTCTTGGTCTTCCTATGCCTGTAAGGAAGCCTAAGCCCCAAACACCCAGCCTGGGATGAAGGAGTTGGCAAAAGGGAATTTACGGTAAGAACAAATGTATTTTTATCCACCAGGATATGCTTATCATCAGGAAAGGGAAAGCCACGCAGCAATCCTATCTCTCTGGGGAAAGGGAAGTGTCGCGTGTGACTCTAGTTTTTCCGAGTTCTTTCCAAACTTTGAAACATTTTCTTTTCTTGCTGTGCAACATCATCAGATTAGTCCACAGAGCACAATATTCATCAGCCCATAGGCTAGGCCAGGGTTGCAGGTGAAAAATATTAAAAGCAAGGCTTGCTGTTTTGCTAGTGCCTAGGATGAACCATTTCCCATTTCGTATTTAGCAAGGACCTTTGGAAAGAGTGCTTTGAAATGGATCCATGTTTTGCTTTTTATTAATATATTAAGACTCTAGCCAGAAGCTTTTAATTTTTCAGGGCAGCTTTGATGTTCTTTGTTTTGAAAAGGAAAGCAGATTTCCCCCCCAGGCCCCTTTTGGAACACACAGCACTATCAGGTTTTTGCAACATTAAAGGAAAAAGCTGTTTGACGTAGCCACTCAGACCACAAAAAGGCAGTAAACTTTCCCTACCCCTGTGTCACCGCATGTGCATGTGCAGTAGCAAAAGACACCTATGAACAGCTTCTACCATGTATGCATCATAGAGCAGATGCTGTAGAGAGGGCTGGGCTGTATCACTAATTGGGGGTGGGAGGGCCAGATTCTGTAGTTCTGTCACAAAAAGCCACATTCTCCACTCCATTAGAACCATGATCTAAAGTGGACGTAGCCAAGGCAGGATGAGCTCAGTGCAGAGGGGGGTCCTCTGCTGGTGAGGAGCAGGCTAATGGCTCCTTCCCCATCTGTGGCAGATGTAGAGGTCATGACTAGGGTTGCCTTGTCCTACCCCAGCCATTACAGTCCATCAGGAACATTGGCAAATGGTGTAATTTAGAGCAGTCCTTAGGCTGCTTTAACTTATTCCAGAAATCCTGCCTGGTATACAGCCAGGGTAGGATCTGGGGAATGGGAAGGGGATTATGAGCCCCTTCCTGCCCCACCGTACTTTCTATTGACATCACAGGGAGTTCTGCCTCTTTTTCTCTAACTCCCTTCCAAGCTGTTCCCACCTCAGCTCTGTGACTGGTGCCTGAGTTACATGTTTTCCTTTAACTCAGGATGTGTCTAAGGGCTTGATCCTGTGAGGTGCTGCATATCAGTGACTCTCGTTAGTTACACTCGACAGGAACACGGAATGTCTTGCTTGTCAGGGCAACAATTGCATACATCCACACAGCAACACCAGTGACAGAAGCATGTTGGCATGTACACTGCACTCCTTACAACCAAGCCAATCCCCGTTCATTCTGGATCTCCTGCAGCACCTGGCAGCAGGGCCCTGACGGGAGCGAGCAGGTGGGGTAACTCCCCTATGCCAGGCACTGCAGTGTGGAATCAGCAGGCACTGGCTGAACTAATGTACCTAAAATCAGACATGCCAAACCCGTGAAAAAAACGCAGAAATTGGGCTTGTTTTTGGCTTAATTGGCCTGGGAGGAGTTTGTTGGCTAGTCTTTGGCTTATAGCTTTGTTGCTGCTTTTTTGTTTGTTTTTTGATCGGCTCCTGGCAAGCAGAGGCGGGGGGAGAGCAAGGGGTGCACAGCAGGCCCACCACAGTCCCAGACTGCACGCGGGGGGGATCTGGCCACATAGAGTGTTGGGATTCATAGGGATTGGCTTGTTTCGGCCTTGGTTTGAAATGGGAGTAGCTTGGTTTTTTTGGCTTATTGTGAAAGTCGGGTGCTTATTTACCACGTGAAAATTGGCAAGTGTGCCTAAAATAGTTGTGCATGTCACATCAATCTCTGGGAGAAATCACTGTGAGCTGCCCCCACCTCCGCTGAACCTGGGTCAAACGGCTCATCCCAGGTGTTCCGGCCGCTTGCAGCAACCAGCCCATGTCAAGTGCCTGCTGCATGGCACGTTCCAGCTCTTCCAACCAGCAGGCTGTAGTGACTGGCACCTTTTTCTCCCAGAGCGGAGGGAGAAACAAGCCAAGTTTGCCAGCAGCCTCCATGTCTCACCTTGGAGGATATGGCTCCCCCGCAGGCCCCGGGACTAGTCTGAAATCTCGCTATGCCTTAGTTTCAGTCCAGAAAACCAGACATCCCTTATGTTGGCCTCTGTTGCTCCGTCTTTAAATAATTGTGAGTAGGATCAGTTGAAAGTGTTATCTTCCCCCAGCTGCCTGCCACCGGTCAGCAAACTCCAGCTACCTTTAATCCTAAGCAGGCCACAGGCCTGGATCTCAGTTACACTAAAGCGGCAGCAGCAGAAAGGGACTTTACAATGAGATGGAAAAGATCTTTGGGAATCCCTCCTGTGCAGGGGGCTTCCCTGGCTGACGTCGCACGCTAGCATTAGGGCTCAGCACCGTCTTTACTCCCAGGAATGATAGGTACACAATGAGGGTGGGGAGGGGAGGTGGCACCAGTGCACAGCATTATGGCTGTTTCTACTTTTCAGCACCCATAGGGGACGAGAGTGTAAGTGCAGCAGCGCTGGGTCTATTCTAACTTCCCCTGGGGCTCTGGCCTCCCCAAATACACCGAGGGCCCAGATCCTCAAAGGTATTTAGGTGCCTAATTTCCATTGATTTCAATGGGAGTTAGGTGCCTTAATATCTTTGAGGATCTGGGCCCGATGTGACTTAAAACCCCCTTCATCATCTGGTTCCTTTCAAGAGATCCAAGCAGGATTAGCTCTCACAGCTTCTATAAATAACCAGTGGTCTATTTTAAGCCTGTGGTAGGAGTCACAAAAAGGAGAACTGTGCTTTGAAATGCTAAATCCTGCCCGATTGAAGCTCTGTGCTCAGCTGAGCGCATTACTATGGTTACTTACACTAGCCCCACGTGCAGCGCGCTGCCGCCCACCCACCTCCTCACGTGTCCGAGGAGAGACAGCCACATCCTACCTGTCCTCAGCCAACTCCACCAGCTCCCCATTCATTTCGCTGTCTGCCTTTGCATTCCAGCCTTCAATGGGCTGGTGCTGGCCTCTCCCCTGGCTCCTTTCGCTCGTGCCTGGCTCTCTCGCCACTGGCCTTCCCTTTGCTCGTTCACAGTGTCTTGGCAGCACCTTGGCAGCACTTGTTGCCCAAAACTGCCTTTGAAATTTTCTGTCTGCTTTCAAATCTGTGACAGCCCTGAGCCCTCCCCTTACTCTATGTGCACTGCTGTGTCATTTACACCCGTGTTTACATTAGAGTTGCCAACTGTCTAATCACACAAAGCCAAACACCCTTGTCCCCTCCTTCTCTGAGGCCCTGCCCTGCTCACTCCATCCCCCCTTCCTCCATCGCTCGCTCTCGCTTTCACTGGGCTGGGGCAGGGGCCGGGGTTTGGGAGAGGGTGCGGGCTCTGGGCTGGGCCAAGGGGTTCAGAGTGTGGGAGGGGGTCTGGGGTGCAAGCTGTGGGAGGGAGTTTGGGTGCTGGAGGAGGCTCTGGGCTGGGGTGCAGAGAGGGGTGCGGGGTGCAGGCTCTGAGAGGTAGTTTGGGTGTGGGAGGGGTGGGAGGGGGCTCAGGGCTGGGGTAGGGGGTTGGGGAGGGGCCTGGGGGCTCCGTGCGCTGCCCCTGCCTGCAGGAACCGCCGGGAGTCAGCACTGGGGAGGGCAGTGCGCAAAGACCATCTGTCCCCAACCAGGGGCAGCAGGGACGTGCCGGCCGTTTCCAGGAGCGGCGCAGAACCAGGGTAGGCCGGGAGCCTGCCTTAGCCCCCCTGTGCCGCTGGATTTTTAGCGGCCTAAAATCTCCCGGTTTGTCTTCAGTAGCCTCCTGGAGATAGAGCCTGATTCCGGGAGACTCCCACCTATGTTGGGGTATTCCTGTGTGCCAAACATGCTCACCAGAAGAAGCAGGCTTGTGCAACTGTCTCTTAGCTGTTTTCACAGCTGATTCCAGCTTACCATACCTCTAAGGGTATGCTGGGGAGAAGGTGTGGTGGTCAAACTCCTATTCGTGTGCAAATTCCTTGAATTCTTACGAGATACATTAACATCCATGGTCAGCGAACACTGGGTCTGACATGCTATATCTTGCAAAACGGCCTTCAGTTTGCCAGTCACTGAGTTGCTTCTTGTATCAGGCAGGGCATTGATCACCCAGAAATTTGAATAGTTGTCCACTTAATTATTGCTTTTCATTGAAGGTAAATGAGGCTGCTCCCACCTTTTCCCATGGTTGGGTGATCAGTTCATGTGGTAACAGAATCTCTGTGTGCTGGTGGTTATCACACAACCGGCAGGTGTTGCACCTTTCTGTCAAGGAGCAGAGTTATGTATTTGTTCCTGGTGAGTGTAAACATGCTCGAGCCCATATGAGTCAGCTGTCCGTGTCCAGGTGTGAGGTATTTGTTGCATGACATCCTTAAGCAACAAGGTGGGGACAACAGCTCTCTGTCTTCAACATATAACTGCATTCTGCACACTCATTTTATCGTTAATTTGAAAATATGGCTCTGTTCCTACCTTTTGTCTTCTGGCCACCCTATCTATCTCATAGAACTGGAAGGGATCTTAAAAGGTCATCAAGTCCAGTCCCTTGCCTTCACTAGCAGGACCAAGTACTGTCCCTGACAGTTTTTTTTCTCCATTTTTCCCCCCAATCCCTAAATGGCCCCCCTCAAGGATTAAACTCAGAACCCTGGGTTTAGCAGGCCAATGGTCAAACCACTGAACTATCCCTCCCCTAGTATCACTCTCTTGACTGCCTATGGTTGGACATCCTTTTCCGTAGACTCTCTGATTTCTACTAGCGTCACTTTACGGAACTGAGAGAGAGCGTGACATGCTAATGGATTCAATGTCTTCATTCCCTACCCCCAACTTGCTGATGCTGGACATATACCCTGCTCAGGGTGTTGGCTAACACCAGTAATTGTCCTGGAATCCCATATTCTGGTATCTCTTTGGAGCATTAAGAAGGGGCTTTGCCATGGTTGTCTCTAGAGATTTGTGGTCTATTGCACTATAAATGGGCGGCCAAGGGTGTATTGATGAAATAGCTCCATTCCAAATACCATGGCCAAAAGCTCTTTTGCTATTTGGCTGTACCCCTGTTCGGTGTCTGACCCAGCTCTGCTGGCATAAGCGAACAGCTGCTCCAGCAAAACAGAAAAAAAGCTATATCCAGTCCTGTCTCCAAAGCATCACACTGGTGTGTCAGTGACTCTCTGGGCTGGTAGTACTTCAAGACAGGGCATCTGTTACCATTTGTTTCAGTGTGTCAAATGCTTCCTGTTGGAATTTGCCCAGTCTCACTCAACATTCTCCCCTGTGAGCTGGTGTGTAGGGTCTGCTACTACAACCAGCTGTGGATAGAACTTGGACAGAGAATTTATCATTCCTAAGAAGTGCTGTACCCGTTTCACATCCCCTGGAGCAGGCATGCCTCTGACTGCCTTGATCTTGTTGGGATCTGCTTATAGTCCCTCGGCAGTGAGCAGGTGTCCAACGTACATCACTCCACGCAGTTTGAGTCACATTTTTTCTGGGATGAATTTTATGTTCTTGTTCCCAAATTCCTGTAGTAAAGGTTGTAGTTTTCAGTCATGGTCTTGTTCAGCTTCTGTACCATTACTCCTTTCACTTATAATAAGAATATCATCTGTAATTATTTTCACCCAAGGAAGTCCTTCCAGTGCTTGGGTGAGTTCCTTGGAACATTTCTGGTGCTGGGCCTATGACCATTGGCATGTGCAGCTATCTGTCATGACTAAATGGTGTTTCAAAGATGGTCAGCATGTTGGAATCTTCATCCAGGCTTATGGGCCAAAACCTTTCCCTCACATCACAAACCATAAAGATTCTGGCTTTGGAGAGTTCTGGTATCAGTTGTGGGCAGTGGATAGTAGCATCTTTCATTGCCCAGTTCAGTAGCTTTGGGTCTATGCAGAGGCATAATTTGTTGATGACTTCTTTATTGGCACCTTGTTGCTTACCCAGGCTATATTGATCGCTACAGATGCTAGGTACCCCTGCTCTGCAGACTTTTGAGCTCCTTGCATACTAGATTATGTAGTGCTACTGGAATTTTCCTTCATGGTAAACACACAGGTTCCACTGTGGGAGGTCTACTTCCCACTGCAGCTTTCCTTCAAGACACCCATTGCCTTTGAAAATATCCCCCTATGCAATTGTCTCCATCATCCATCAGTGTCCTTCTTTTGCAACTTGCACTGCAACTATAAAGTTCTGATGCCGCACTCTGATCAGATCCATGGCTTGTATGGCTGTATTTCCTAAGAGGGGTCTGTGGTCATCCACCACCTATAACTTCAGCTGGTACCATATATTATTTTTCAGGTTAGTTACTATGAGGTCACATTTTCCTATGGGCTGCATTATGGTCTCATTGTACATTATTAAATTGTAACAGCTCTTTGTACTGAGCATATTCAAGCCTAGTTCACCCTGAGGAATCACATTGCAGGAAGCCCCTCTATCCAGCTGAAATCGCACATGGTGTTTCCCTATTACCATTGCTGCACGCAAAGAGTTTGGTATGGTGTCTCGTTGCTTTCCTGTCCCTACAGCCTGACGTGCTCTCAGACTCCAGGAGAGAGCCATGATGTCAGAGCTGCCATTCCCTCTCTTGTACAAGTCTGACTGAATCTTTGGGCTTGTCTACACTACCGCACAGGGTCGATCCAAGATATGCAACTTCAGCTACGTGAATAGAGTAGCTGAAGTCGA
This sequence comes from Mauremys reevesii, assembly GCF_016161935.1. NCBI lineage: Eukaryota > Metazoa > Chordata > Testudines > Geoemydidae > Mauremys > Mauremys reevesii. The sequence continues at coordinate 34,122,882 of NC_052638.1, forward strand.
TGTACTTAGATCTACTTACTGCGGTGTCGACAGCTGACACTCTCCCATCAACTCCGCTTGCGCTTCTCGTTCTGGTGGAGTACCGGAGTTGACGGGAGAGTGCTCAGCGGTCGATTTATTGCGTCTATACTAGACGCGATAAATCAACCCCTGCTGGATCAATAGCTGCCCGCCGATCCGTCGCGTAGTGTAGACAAGCCCTATCTGAGAGCTGCTTCTGCTTTTACACATGCTGCTAAGTGGTTCAACTTGCCACATTCCTTGCAATGCTGTCCTAGTGCGGGATGCTTGTCTGGCTTTACCCACTCATGCTGTCTCCCACATTCAATACATCTCACTGTGGAACCCTGGTCACCTGCTCTCTTTAGCTGTTGTAGCACTATATGTATTTCTGGGGGTGTTGTGCCTCTCAGGGCTTTCATCCTTCCTCTTAAGGCTTCTGTTGCGTGCCCCATGTCCAGGGGCGGTTCTAGGTATTTTGCCGCCCCAAGCACAGCTGGCAGGCTGCCTTTGGCGGCTTGCCTGCGGGAGGTCCCTGGTCCCGCGGATTCGGCGGCAGCCTGCGGGAGGTCCGCCGAAGCCGCGGGACCAGCAGACCCTCCGCAGGCATGCCGCTGAAGGCAACCTGCCTGCCGCCCTCGTGGCAACCGGCAGAGCACCCCCCATGCCTTGCCGCCCCAGGCACACGCTTGGCGTGCTGGTGCCTGGAGCCGCCCCTGCCCATGTCTGAGCATCTGTCTAAGGAGTCATCACTGGCAGGTGCTGATCCCACTTACCTCAAAGTATCCTGTTCCAGATTAAGTCTGTTGAGTCCCCAAAATTGCATGTATCAGCCAGTGTGCGTAAGGGAGTAACTGGGGGAGTCTATTCCCTCCCCTGTGCATTGGTCTCTAGTGAAAAACCTGTGTTACTCCACAGTCTCATTCGATTACGGGGAGCGATCGTTCCCCTGGGCTCCCAGGGATGCTGTGAGGCTTGAGGCAGTGTAGAGCTTCTTTGTTCCCCAATAAGGTAAAGTAACAGTTTTACTTTCCTGCCATTGTCACCCTCCTGTGCGGCCAGGTCAGGGTACAGCTCACACGCCTCCATCCCCCACGGACAAGCCAGGCTTCCAGGGGGCTTCAGGTTGAGTTCCAGGGTTCACGCTGCTGCCTGTGGCACTGCAGAGCACTCACAGCTCAGTGCCTACCACCACAGCTCATTAGCAATGAGTGAAGCCAAATGGAGGTTAAGCTGAACAACACCTTAGGGATTGCTCTATCCATGCGGCTGGGTTGCTTCCAGCTGCACTCCTGTGTTCCCCAGTTCGCCTGGTGTCTTTGTCCCATCAATAACAGTCCCACCAAGGAACATGGGCCCCCTGACCCTAATTCCACTGATTATGATACGATGTGGAGAGGGAGTTATGCTCCTTTCCTAGCCAACACCCAAGCCCCATCCACCCCAGTTTTGGTTTACATGGCCCTGGAGCACAGCTCTGCTCTGCAAATGCCGAAAGTATGGAGTCCTCCTACTTGGCCACCTTTTCCCATGCACCAGAACTGCCCCAGCTCCTCTGCATCAGGTACCTTTTGTAGCTACTGTGCTGCTGAATGAATATCAGCCTGTCTATGTTTAGTGCTGGGGAAAGGTGCTGGACTGACTGTCTAGGTGACCGAACTGGATGCACTGTTTGCAATAAAATCTTAACAAAGCTTTTCAACTTTTTAAAAAAAAAATGGCTCTTTGCATTTTCCACTGTCCAGAATAATACCGAGGGTCCCTGTATAGCACACTATTTTTTTAAATTGATTCACAATTTGCCAGCTACCCATTTCACCTAAATCTACATAGTTTCACCTGCTTTTAGAGCACGAAATGTAGTCAAATAGAATTTTAACCCATCCTTCATCTTAAATTCTCATACCACACCTTCTCTTGCCAGGAGCAAAGGTCTGCCCTTTGTAGGCCCGAAGAGCTGCAAACACCAAGCCTATTTCCCGGGTGGCTTGGTCCTGCCTGGCACTGACAGCTGGGTTAGAGATTAGCCCATTTCTATGGAAATCAGCTCATTACTATTAATTTAATTTTTTACCTGGGTCTGAGCCATCCTAAATCACTTCTTCATGCTCCTAAAGCAGTTCATGAATCACACACACGTGAAAATGGAGAGTTAGTAATTACTGTCTCCCTTTGATGTACCATAATCCAGACCTTTGGTTTTTATAACTAGCTCTGAGAGCTGGATTTTCCTATGTTCTGCTCTTTATTACAATGACAAAGAAAGGAGTGGGGGGACCCTGTAATCGACCTGCTTTTTAAAGAAAACTTTGAATTGTGAGGCTGATTGTATAAATGCAATGAAAACAAAACCGGTTTGCAGGTAAGTAATTGTGCAACCCACACGGTAAGAAAGGAGCCTAGCCAAGGGCTGAGGAAGAACATGCTGGAATACACCCTTCAGGTATAGGCCATTGGCTGAGCTTAAACTATCCACTCAGAGAAATGTGCTGTGCTCATGATGTGTTGCATCATCCCAATACTTTTCATGAATTAGGGGTGTGGCGTGTAACACAGGCCTATACCATCCTTTCTTCATTGAATGGTCTTCTGTCAGCTAAGGAGACAACTACCCTAGTCAATTGTTTATATAGCAAGTCCTAGTCTTTACGGTTCCCTGTTGAAAGTGCACCACGTTTTAGCCTGACTGACTGACTGCTGGAAGCAAAGACTGAAATTCCACAGTCTTCCTCTAGTGGTGACTAATTGCAAAGCTCTCTCTTTTCTAACCTAATGCTTCAGATGACTAATTAAAATAGCTCCACCCTCAAACCTTACCCTGTGATGATACTGCTCCTTTGTGTTTGTTCTTCTTTATGCTGACGTTCTTCTTATAAAATCATGACCCAGAAGCAGGACTCACCAATGTCTGGGTATTAGTCAGATGCCAAGAACATCTCAGTGACAGCAGCGCAGTAGTGAGTTGCTGGCTAGTTTCAGCACAGGGTTAGTAAGGATAGAGGGAACAATGAGAACTCTCCACCCCTTTGCCCATTTGTATAAGTGACCTTCAACTAGAGCCCCCTCCTCCCCCCTTTGAAGCTCTGTTTCCATTTCCCAGCTGGAATCAGAAGTGAAGTGAAGGTGCCAAAGTGCAGTGAGAACATAGCTTCCCATGAGACTTCTCTAGCCCAATTCTATCAACCCAAGACTTTCAAACAAGAATCCAAATTTCATCCAAACCACAACGTTGTTGAGATTCCTTCAGCGCTAGGGCTAAAGTCAGCTGGGCTGCTGCCTTGGTGTGAGGTTTGAGGGTTCCGCACCAAGCAGTAGGGCTGTTCGGATGACTCATGCCAGAAGCCAAAATCAGTAGGTTTCATTAGCTCCAATCCAAATGTGTAGAAAGGTTTGTGAGTTGGGGCATTGGTAGAGTCTAAGGATAAGATGGGGGAACTCTAGAAACAGCCCACTCAGACCAAGTCATGTTTGTATATTTGATTTTCTTCAAATTTAAGAATAAAGGAAAATCAGCCCCTTCCATCTCACTCACTCACACCCTCGTGTGCATGTGTGACGTGTTGAGATCAGTCCAGTCACTTTTGGCTACAATTGGTCATGCAAAGTTCCAGGAAATCCTGGCATTATGCAGAAAGCAGTTATTTGCACTGAGTGAGGCTTTCAATGGTTAGTCAGAAATAAGTAAACAAAGTGAGGACCTGATCCTGCAAACATTGACCCTGTGCAGAAGATAAGCGCGGGAGTAGTCCTTGCATTGACTGCAATGGGTGCTGTGCAGACTTTCAAACTGCTGGATAAGGGGGCTCCGTTTGGATTTAGAGTTTGTCCTGTTAAAAAACAGAATAGGTCAGGATATTTTCATGGGAAGGAGAACAAATTCCCTGCAGAACTTCGCACATTTTTTTTAACCAGTTCTGCTAAAAAATAAAATAAAATAAGACCTGGAGGAAATAGTTTTTGTTTCTGCTGAATGAAAGAATAGGGCCATTCTGTTCTGCAAACTGCAGGAGGGTAGAATTGCGGGCCTGTGAGACGCCTATCACTGCTATGACAGGTTTATGCCATTTACAAGTCAAAACACGTTTTTCTGCTCTTGGGGATGTGCGTAGTTATTAAAATCAACCCTGTTCTTACTGCTTACTCCAGTTACCATTGCTCACGACCTTTTGGTATTTGTATGCAGCAAAAACAAACCACCCCGCTGACTGGCAAAATAAAGCTTGAATGTGGGGTAAGTTTGACTATCATATCAGGGGGTAGCTGTGTTAGTCTGTAACCACAAAAACAACAGGGAGTCCGGTGGCACCTTAAAGATTTAACAGATTTATTTCTGGGTAAAAAACCCACTTCTTCAGATGCATGGAGTGAAAAGTACAGATGCAGGCATTATTAGTGTCAGTGTAATAAAATCATGAAAACTGCCTGAAGATTGTGAAATTTTAAAAATAATACTATTTTTAAGGACTTTGAGTGGGCACCTTTCAGTGTTTGTGTTTTCCAAACAAAAAGGATAGCAACAAAAATGTGCAAATGTTTAAAAAAAAACAGAGATTCTCCCCAAAAATCACAGGACTCCAGGCGCTTTCAGGTAACCACTAGACATCTTGAGCCTCACAATGAAAGTCTGAGAATTTGCAACAGCATGCTGCTTCTCTCTCCTCAGTAACCCTTTCTGGCTCAAATTAATATTAAGAATGGTGACAATACAGCACATATAGGGAACTCATTGTAATTCAGTGATTAAAAGCAGCATCAAATTTTCCCCCCATCTCTAGTCCCAATCCCCTGCTCTAATCAATAACCACCTTCCCTCCTCCTTTTTCACACACTGACCTGAGTAAATCCTTTCTCCTGGTTCAGTTTTTGGCAGTTCAGTTTTGCAATTGCAGCAAAGAGGTGGGTGTTTAGTGAGGGATGAGACACCCCCCCGGGCCTAGCACAGAAATGCTGCAAATGTGGTGGTCTTGTTAACAAGACAATTCGTTACAGAAATCAGTCAAGCAAGTAAGATCCTACCTGCCTCCCTCAGTTAACAGTGATTCCACCTCAGGTCAGCTGCTGTGATTTGTACCTGTTATGGGCAGGTGAATGCCATGGCTACCTGCTGTTTGTCAGCAATGGGGAGGGGTTAATGGTAATGTCACTGGCAGGCTGTTACTGGACCCTGTGGCAGACGCAGAGGAAGAGGAAGGATGGGCCAGTGGTTAGAGTCCTAGCCTGATACTCAGGTGACCTGAGTTCAATTTCCTGTTCCACCCCAGAGTTCTAGAATGGCTTTGGGTAAGTCACTTAGTCCCTCGGTTCTTCTGTACATGGGGAGAAAAGCCCTGTCCTGCCTCACCGGGGGGTTGTGAGGATAAATACTTTACAGGGGGCGAGTTCAGAGTGCATGGTAACAGGGGACATACAAGTACCCCAGATGGGTGCAGTAACCGTGCTGGCTAAGAGAATGGAGGTGACTCGGGGGAAATGCTACAGGTCCTAGCTTGCTAACATTGCTCATGGGGAGGGCTCTGTTTTCAGCTTCTTGCCCTTAGCAGAACCACTCCTCTGTGCTCTGCTGGCCTGAGCACAGTTCTTTCCACGATCGATCCTCTCTATAAGAAACTCCTCAGACACCCCATAGCAAAGTGACAGACAGATCTCTCCTTTCCCCGCAGCCCCCAGCCTGCTGTGGTGGGACCTTGACTTTGCAGGTTACACCCGGCCCTTAATGCTGCAATATCCTGTTGGGGCATGGGAAGACCGTGAACAAGGTGAGATGGCTGCAGCAGCCTAGTTCTTCCAGCCAGCTCTCTCCCGTCTTCCCTGGCCTATTCCCTTCTGCTCTTCCAGGAAACCTTTGCCCAATTTCCTCAGACACCCCTTGAGTACACACCTGCATTCTTATGATTCCTCGCGGCTGAGTCTCTGCTCCTCTCCCCTGCCTCACAAATTCAAACCAGCCACTTCAAAAGATGTGCCTGTCCCGATTTATATTCATGAGGAGCTTGGGTAATAAATGGTGCTGTGGCCTTCACTAGCATCCCCCTCCCCCCAGTGTGCAAACAGTAATTAAGCCGCTCCCCTTTCCGGGGAGATTGGGCAGTATTTATACCTTTTTATTGGTGTTTAAACAGGGGCCCAAAGAGCCTAAGGCCCAATCCTGCAAGGTCGCGGTGGGCACTGAGGGCCTTCAGCCCTTTGCAGGACTGGCCCTATGGCCACAGACCTCAGGGGGAGTTGAGTGCACTCAGCACCTTGCAGGATGAAACCCTAAAGGCTAAACTGTAACATCACAAGCTGCCCTGAAGAAGGGACAATGCATCTGTGACACAGAGGCCCATTGATGATTCGCTACTTTGTGTCAGCGACTCTTGTCAGGCCGACATACTCATTACACCTAACACACTGTTGTCATCATCTAGAGTGAAAAGGTATCATATAGTGTCAAATACAAACTGGTAACACACCGGTCCCGAACATCATTGCATGGTACACATATGGGGTGTGCACAAAGATACATAAATATGTGCCAGAATTATATTAAGATGTGTTTGGCAAGCAATGCCTAAACACATTTGTCTGCCTTAGACAAAGGAATGTGTATTTGCTTGGCTCACCAGCCTGGTCATCAGGCAGAGCAATGAAGGTACATTTACATATTAGGTAAACAAAGCTATCAAGCCAGCATGGCCTCCACACCCCAGCAGGAGAGAGAAGCTTGGGCTGGGCTTACTTTTCAAGTAATACATTTCAAAGGCTACAAAGATGGGGGTGAGGCTGAACCTCAAAGAATAGGCAATTGAATCAATTGATTATATACAATATTATTGTATTATACAAGTGTATCAAGTAAGGTCTTTTATGAATGTTTGAGATCCACTGGTGATTAATATCAGTATGAACCATCATATGAGGATTTATGCTCACGGATATTATGCTTTAAAGTCTGAGCAAACACAGGGAGAAACAGGTTTTCTCCCAGACAGAAGGGATGGGAGCTATCTACCTGTCTCCACAGTAAATTACGCATTGTGGAATCAAAACAATGTAAGCCCTATTTACATATTAATCAGTAGGGAGATGGGAAGTCACCAGGAGGGGAAGAAAAATCAGAAGCCTTCCTGCCTCTTGTAACAGGGTCAGTGAAGTTGAGAGATGGATACCAAAATGGCTTTCTGGTTCTATCACTTGGGGGATTCAAGGGGCCAGAGAATCTGAACTCCCAGAAGGGGGTTCGAAGTCTCTGGGAACTGAGTCTGGGTGAGAAACCTGCTTAGGCAAAGATAGTGACTTGCTAAAATTAAGTTTTAGTCTTAGAATTGTATTTTTTACTTTTGTTTGCTTGTAAGCCTTTATATCTTGATTCCTTATACTTGGCATCACTTAATCCTATGTCCTTGTGTTAACTAAATCTGCTTTACTCTTAACCCAATTCAGCACTATGATTGGCATAAGAGGGTTTGTCAAAGCCCTGTTAAATTAATGCACTGCAGAGTATTGTCTCTTTAAAGAAGCAATTGACCTCTCTGAGTGTTTGGTGAGAAAGCCGGACACTGCAGGGAAATAGGCATTGATTGATTGGTACCTGCAAGGCAAGGTTTAGACTGGCAGAGTCCTAAAGAGTTTGCGGGAAAGACCAGCTGGTGTGTCAGCGAGTGTCCCACAGCTTAGCAGTAGCAAAGCTCTCACTGGCTGAGGGGGTGACTCAGGAATTCGCAGTTCTGGGAACCTCAGCCGATTGCCATATTGGCCAGTGATTTGGGGAAAACTTGGGCCTGGGAGGGTGTTGGGGTCATCTGCAAACAGTAACTGGGCAGTGGAGGCCAAGGTTTGACCTGGACGCTTGTTTTCTGGCTATTGGTGTCCGGGCTGTGAGCCACAGCAGCATAGCATTTAAGGCACCCACAGCTACAGGGCAGGCGGTGGCAGAACCCCTCGCAGCTCTGGGACAAATCCCACAGTGCAGCTGTGCCAAACCAGCAGAACAAGGAACTAATTCTGTCTCAGAGCTAGAGCTACTGGCTCAGCTACCCCCCTCGTGCTGAGGAGAGGAAGGTACTTCACTCCTTTTCCTGGAAACAGGCCCTCTCTTAGTACCTCTGGCCAGTTGCTCTATCTGGATCCAAGGCTCTTCCCACTCCCCCACCCTACTGTGCCCCTCCCACCCACTTATGAACAGCAGGGAGTATTAAGTGAGTAATTAACTGCTCTCCCATTGTAGCCAGAGTCACAGCTGAGGAGAGGCACAAGGCAGCTTACGTACTTCCCTCCCTGTGTGGCTAGGTAAGTAAGGACCTAGCTCTAAGTGACTTGCCTGTTTGAAGTTGAGTGCCTATGTGATTTCCTTATCGAGGATTCATTCACCATCCCTTGGCACTGCTAAACTATCTCCAGAGGACAAAAAGCAGTCTCTGGCAGGTCATCCATTGCAGCAATTGGACAGGTACCACAAGGGCTTAGTCGTTCCTCTGCTAGTCACTCATTATTATGCTGTGTAGCCCTTCTGCTATGAGGTAGCAGATTTTGGGGCTTTGCAGCTCGGTTTCCTGTTGGAAAAGAAATCAGTGGTATAGTCAGGATATTTTCTTAGTGTAATGGATTTTATTTACACCATGTACACCAGTCCTGGAGCAGAAGTGGTTACAAATGGCATGTAACAATCCCCTCTTTTTTAAATTACTGCCCCAAACACTAATACTCAGTTCCCAGAGGTCATCTCCACCCCCAAAATTGGCTCCCCATAGAGATTAAAGCAGGAGAAATTCCCTTCCCATTTGCAACAGCTTTCCCCAAAATAAATTACATCACTAAACTAACAACAAAGTAACCTTTCTCCAAGGACTGTACACTGCATGCACCCTAAGAGAAGGAACTTGTAAGACTGTAACAGCACCAACTGAGGACTCCCACCAAAACTGCAGTCTAAAAGATCTCTCTCACACAGGCTGCTTTGCATCCCAGAAATGTGTGTGGCTCTCCACCAGTGCATAGTAACACAATCAAAGCTAATGGAGAGGGAGGGGAATTCATTTTAATTATACATTTATTTAAAGCAACTGTTTTTTTGAATTTTGACAACTACTTTATTAGGCTGCTGTCTTTTGCCCTTGGATTAAACATCCTCTTTGTTTCCTTCTATAAAAGAGGCATTTTTATGTGTTTACATATGATTAGGCAGGAAGGATTGGCAGTTCCACAAACAGGAGCAGAGATAGGGTGAAAAGCACCGCCCCAAACAGCCAGCTCTCTGCTAACTAGGCTGGGTGGCTTAGCAGGTGTTCTTGGAAGGAATGCTGATGAGCCTCCTTAGAGACTGATGACCTGGGGGGAGGGGTCCCAGGTTAGCCGCTGTGGCAAGAATGCAGAGGGTTTGGTGGGAGGGGAACTCTCTCAGATTATGAATGAAGTAACCCGGCCACTGGCAGCTGTGGATGGTCAATGTAAACAAACTGTCTCAGGGCCCACCAGTGGATTACCCTGATGGGCCACTGGTTGCCCACCACTGATCTGGGGCAGAGCCACAAAACTCAGAAAGTTTGGGGGCGTTCAGATCCAGGGGGTTCTTCTGGGTCCATCTCTCCTTGACTGTCTTTAAAATGGGCTAGTTCCTGAGGGATAGTCTGTTGTGTTCATGTCTAGACTTTAACGGAGCAGAGCATTCGCACACCTTGTTTTTACAAGGAAACACACTGGCTTTAGGCATGATTACACTACAGGCACTTCCTACAGCGATGGAAGATTTTGTTCATCACTGTACGTAAGACACCTCCCAATGCAGCAGTAGATAGGTCTGTGGAAGAATTCTTGCATTGACCTATCTGCCTCCCCACCAGAGGTTAGGGTAGCTTAACTATGGCCCTGAGGGGTTTGAATTTTTCACACCTCTGGGCAACACAGCTGAGTTGATCTAAATTTAAATGTAGACCAGGGCTTAATTGGTTCCCTGCCATTACAGGGACCTTAGGCAGTGCTGCACCTCAGTCCCTTCTGTTCTCAGCCAGTGGCACACAAGTTTAGTCTCCTGAGGGCTATAAGACTTTGTTTTTGTTCTGGTTGTTGAGCTGGGTATGGCAGTGGCTGGATAGTGTTCGGTAGCCTATGATGTACAGGAGGGTGGGCTGGATGATCTGGCAGTCCCTCCTGGCCTCAACCTCTGTGCCTCTATGACCTCCAACCAACCAGTGCTCCCTTCGCTCTACCACTATAGGGTTTCTAGTGGCTGGGTGGACGGTGCTCATGCTTGGCTGTAGGCTTGGAGGACTCATGGGCTTCATGCTGAAGATAACTTGGCAGGAGGCATGGAAGGATGACCGAATATACCATTCCCACTATAGTCCAGGACTTCCAATCTGCAGTTTATTGGCCACTTATCCAGATGAGATTAAGTAGATAATTTCAGAGGAACCCAAAATGGAATTTGGCCTGAGCTGCTCTAGCTAAATGCTGAAATAACTACTTGTAAGTAATAAAACCCAGGGGAAAAAATTGCTCATTTTCACAAGTTCAAGTTTCATCTTGAGCCTCAGCCACCATCTTCTATTTTCAGTATTATTCTACTCTATTCAAGCTCTTATATGGTACTCCTCACTAAGGTATCTAGTGCCTTCCAGCAGTACATAGAGCAAAGGACTTATATCTGTCACCTCCTATAATCCAATTAAAATGTGGTTTTTATTTAACTCATTGAGATTTTATTAACAAACTCTCTGATGCAAATTCTTCCTGGAAAAACATATTCTCCACTCCCATTGTCATCACACAAAGTGAGAAATAAAACCTGTCTGTGATCTTGTCACCTTAGATTTATAGTTCTGTAGTAACCAGAGATGAGAGCAGCTTGAGAATTTGCACTCCTGGTTCCAGTAAACCTAGTTAATTAGTTTTAAAGAAAAAAATTAAATCAATAGAATGTTCTTCATTTTCCCACATTGCTCCACTTTAGTTACATCACACTACATAGAATTCAGAAGGCCTTAAAAAAAGTGGCTGAGCAGCTTTATTCTCCTTACTCAACAGTTGGAAAGCTGAAGCACAAAGCGTTAACGAACTTGGCTAAGGTAACAAAGTGAATCAATGGCCAAAATGGGAATAGACTCAGGGTCTCCTGACTCAGTCTGTTAGACCGTTCTGCGTGAAAAGGCTGCTCATTAGAAAGAGCTGTTAGTTTAGTGCTGTTTGCTTTGCACACCACACCCCTTTGTACTACCCAGCATCTAAATTACAAAGGTGGTCAAACTTGCTTCCTGTTGAAAACAATGGTTCTGAATGACACATCACATCATAATGCATGAGGCAGCTGCAGCAGGAATGGATTGATGGATTTTTACTACCATGTGGTCTCCATGTACCTTTCTGTATCTACTTCTGGATCAGAGTGACGAATACTGGAACAGGGTTGCTACTTTCAAACAAACAAGGTGGCAAATTGGAGAGTGCTTTTGTTTTAGTGATGGCTGTTGAACTTGTTTCAGTAACTTGAAGCATGTGCTATTCAAAGCACTCACTAAATGGAAGAAAACTTATTAAAGTGTGTCTGTGGAGAGAGGGGGAGGAAGCTATCTGAAAATATGGGGAAAATGTCCTGTAAATACCAGACATGGACAAAATAATCAATGGTTTATACTACTAAGGTCAGGTATTGTGGTTCTGTGGGGGCTCTAGCATAAACCCAAATACATGGTCTGGGTAGCCAGGTAAATCTCCAAACATCTCAGTACTGGATAATGTTTTGGGGGATGTGGGGAATATTGTTTGTGTATGGCTTTTTGGGAGGAGGCGGAGGGGGGAGGGGCAGTTGCTTGAGATACTATCCATGGGGCTGAAGTAACATGAGTTTTAGTTTCTATCATCCAGGAACTGAAAATCATCCAGTGACTGAATCTCATAGTATTTCTGTGTAGCAGTAGGATAGAGAAACGACTGGTTAGCTAGAACGTTGCGTCCATGTCCCCGCAAGTACAGGATGAGGAGAGAATGCATCAGCTGTTAAGAGATTAAAACTTGATTAGAACACATTTAAAATGATCAAACACATACATTGTTGAATACATATCACAAATACTCACACCATGACAGTACCTGTACGTTAAAAATGACATTATAACCATGAATACTAAAAATGTCTGAACTGAAAATAGCCTGTGATAGAAAATACAAATGAGGGTTAATAACACACAGAAGTTGATCTGTTTAATCAATTCAGAAAGATCCATCAGTCTTATCGCTACCCAGTTAATGGGCTGGATCATATTATTTTCATACTGATGGCGTCCAGTGATATGTTCAATACAGATGTTGTCTGAAACTGTTGCCCATGACAAAACCATCAACCACCCCATCAGCTGAGTATAGTGTTACTGCACCCTACTGTCTTGGAACTCACAGTCTCATTGTTGGGCTCCCAGGCACCCAGTGCTCCAGCAATCAGTGTGTGAATGGTAGCGGAGTATCCCTGTTCTCTCAAGGCATCAGGAGGGAGGCCAGTTTCCATTTCTGAGCTTCAAAAAGGCAGGGATCTGGTTCTCCATAAGGCAGATCCCTGGTTCCAAGGAATTCTTATCTGTCTCTTGGGAAAAGCCCACTCCCTGTTTTTACTCTTTCTCTAGGGTCAGGTCACATCTGGCTCTGTTCCTTTGTCAGCCTTCAGATAATTTACTAGCTCCATCACCTCTTCCAGCATGATGTGTATTATCCTCCCCTGGGACATTTTCATGTCTGGAGTTAACTCCCCCAGCCTTTCTTGTGAATACTGAGGCAGATGATTAACCGTAGCCATATCTCCCTCTTTTTGACAGTAAATTATCCCTTGCCATCTCTCCCTGCCTTGTCTTGGTTTTAACGAACAATCTCATGAGATGTCTGACTCCTTGCTTTTGTGAGGGAACCATTTAAAACAAAAGCCACACATACATAAAACATGAACAGCACACGCTCACAGACAGTCATTGACACATACTGACAGCAGCACAGAGACAGACACTTCTGCGGAGACACACACTGACGCAAACCAACACACAGACACATTTACTCAGTCACGCAGATATACACACACACCATCACAGAGACAGGCGGACGGGTAAATCTGCACTGGGGCTGGCAGGTGACTGAAAATGCAGCAGAATGTTTGGGGAAGGCAGTCACAGTGGCAACAACTAACTTCCACCAAGACTTCAAATGTGCCATCTCCCTGGGCCCAGTTTTTCCTGTGACTATTTTTTAACCCGTTGGGACTAATGCATGACCCTATGTATTTTTATATTCTAAATCCGTGTGAAGGCAGAGTAACCATCTCTACTGAAGCCACTCCCTTTTCCCAGGCAACACATGACTTCTGGACTTCGCATTCCAAAACTATAGGAAACAGTCTCTCTGTGAGCAACCCATATCTTCTTTTCTGCCCCTATGAATATGGCAATATTAGCTGCTGGGCCCACCGTTCATTCCATAACTCTCATTTGGATATTCATTTGCAGGTGCTAAAATCCATCAACTGTACAGCCTATTCTTTTGACCTTAAAATGGCTTGGCGGCATCCTGTATGCCTTAGGAAATGGATTACTGTCATACCTCTGATACTGCAAGGGATTGTTCCCAGAACTCCAGTTACACATCCCCATACTGATCAGGCAAGCTTCCTCCCGCATATCCATTATCCTCCTAGTCTGGGGTACTAAGGAAGACTATAGTTAATTAATGACTGCTGTCCTGTAACCTCACATAAGGTGGTGTTTCAGCCTTGGTTACAAGTTAACTGAAGCTGCCACACAAAGTGAGCTGGCTTTCCAGCTGAATTCCTTTGTCTCTGGTTCACAGGGCTCCACATGCAGTTTTAATCAAAACAAAACGTGAAGGGGAGCCTTACTTTAAACTGTTTACTCTTTCAGTCTGTAATCTCCTAGTTCTCTGCGCATTGGGTGATTTATTTCTACCTGCAGTTAGTCTTTTTTCTATACCCTTGCTGTCATTTGCACGGCATTGTTTTCCTCTGAGAGTCTGTATTTCTTGTTGTCATCGCAAACTCTTTGGCAAATGTTATATTTATTTTAAAACCAATCTCATTTCCCCTACTCATCCTTTCTTTCCAGTACTTTGATTCCATGGACCTCATCCAATCCTTCCTGTTCTCTTGTTAAAACTGGGGTCATGGTTTGGACATTTCTGGTTTCACTTTAGTCCCAACTGCAGAACTAACTAGGGCCAAATCCTGATATCCATGGTCTGAAGTAAGTCTAAGACGTAGGCCACGTCTACACTATAGATCCTATGTCAGCATAGCTATCTTGGTGTCCCCAGGCCGGCATACCCCCCGTGCAGGTACAGTGCATGCTGATAAAAGTGCTTCTGTTGGCATGTAATATGACCTCCTGAACCATATTGGCTAAACGGACAAACACTCTTCTATTGGCATAGCTGTGTCTATCCAGGGTGTTTAGTCGTCAGAGCTATGTCGGCTTGGCGGAGGTGGGGGGAGAGTGGTTTAACTTTGTATCGTAGCCCAGGCCATTGTCTACACAGGGGTTTTCAGCCACCAGTATACTTAGACTGATACAACTTTGCTGGTGCAAACCCCCAATGTGGATGTGCTGCACCAATGTAACTGGTGCAATTCAAACCCCTAGTGTCGACCTACTGCATCCATGTAAATTGGTGCAAACCTCCAGTATGGATGTGCTAACCTAATGTAAACCCATGATTTGCACTGGTGCAGCTAACCCATCAGGTAAACTAGCTTACAGGTCACGGGTTGCACTGGTGCAATGGTTGTTATACATCGCAGTACAGGCAAGGTCTTAATAAAGGCTTCAGGAGCTGATTCTAAGACAGGGTCCCTCTTGTTTCTGATCTCTTTAATTCTCTTGTTTTTTCTTGCATTTGTATCTCAAATCTTGCCTCAGTTCCACTAAAAATCCCAGTGAAGTGTTATACTCCCTTTCTGCCTTCTTTTACTATTTTGCAAGGAGCAAGCCATAGGCCAGGTCTGCACACCAAAAACCGAATTCATTCATCATAAAAATGTCCAAATTTCACATAATGTAATCCCGTTGTAACCCAGAAACACGCTTCTGGGGTCAGAGGGGCGAGTCCATACACAGCTTTTGCTGAGTACTCATACGACGGTTAACTCTTTGGGCCTGGGACACTGGCTTTATAGTACAAATACAGTGCTTAGTACAAGGCCCCAATCAGTGCATAATGCATCCTGCCATAAGACAGGAGTCTACACAGTCTTTTCTAACTCTGACCCATGTCATGTGACCGAGGATAGTGTTGTATCAACCAGGCAATGTACTAACAACTTCAACAGGACTTTATTTTTACAGTGGAAACTTCTGTACCAAACTGCTGCTGCACCCTCTGTAACTCGCACTCAGCCTCCTCAACTCCTCCCCCGTCCTTCCTCTTTCCTGTCCTTTCAGACTCCCAACAGCCAGGGCTCCCAGTTCTAATAATCACAAGCAGCATCTAAACACCACAGATAGGAAGTGAAGTTCTGACTCACTCCTGTGCATCACACTTTTTATTACAGGTGCTATCATAATATAGATATTTAATAATAAACATAATTAATAATCAGTGGTGTCATTCTATCCTCTCTTCTGTGGCACCCCATCGCCACACTATCTGAGATTAATAGCCCCACTATCTCCACCTTCTTCTTCCCCCTTTCCCAGTCTGTTTTTTTCCTGATCTTTTATAAAAAGTCTGGCTCCTTCAGCATTTCCCCCTCTTAGAATCTCACTTCCCCACTGTGTCAGTTCAGCCTGTGAAGATGAAATTTTCCCCCTTGTGCTATTCCTCTGTTGTTGGACCTCATCTGTTTTAGTGACATTTCAGACATTTCTCCTGTTGAGCTGGGTTTATAGCTCTGTCTCATAAGTATTTTCTCTTGGCATTCTTATTTGTATATATTATTAGTTTCACAGTAGTTCCTAGGCACAATCAATCAGGCCCATGGTGGTAGGTGCTATACAGGCATGTAAAAAGAAGGCAGTCCATGCCCCAGAATGCTCATGATCTACATGACAGACAAGATGTGACAGGTGGATGAAACAGAGAGAGTGGGAGTGGGGTGGAAGGATGATATAACAATAACATGAACAAAGTTTAGCAGAAAAGCAGAAGTTGCAGCATGTCACTTACCTAACCAATGCCAAGCAGGAGTGATTTGCAGGCACTATAGCAGAGGTAAGTGCTGATGAGGGATTTAAAGGAGGATAAGGTGGCAGCTTTATGAATTTTGTTGGGGTAGGGTCTTTTCCCAGGCACTTGGGATGATGGGGGAGTAAGGTGGAGGGAGAAGTGGACCTTCAAGGCTGTAGATAAAAAGAAAACCTGTTTGTATTGAATCAAGCAGTTGAGAGTATGGATCCTGTGTGCAGGGAAACAAAGATGGGTTTGTAACTCAAGCGTATACTGACTCTGAGTAGTTGGAACTGGACTGCAACTGGCTGTTTAGCACTATCTGTACTACCCAAGAAAGTGGAGAACACAAGAGACCAAATACAGAAAACAAACAAGTAGCATTTTGGAAGCTAAGAGCAGGTGAATCATATTCATCAGAGATGGGAAATAATCAGTTGTAGTTCATCTAGTCCTGCTGCCCCCATGCTGTGATTTACCTGTGGCAGTTTGCAGAATTAAATATTTTGAGAATCAAACGGTAAGTGATTAGAGTTGGGAAACAGGTGATTCTACAAGAGCATTTTAGTTTTATGCAGTTGTCTGCAGTCAGAGAACCCCAGATCTAGTCCATCTCCCCAAGGCAGTGCAGGATTGTGCCCTACAGGACATTTTTCCAGGACTATCTGTTCAAGTTTCAAATGTCCCAAACAATGTGGCTTACAACTCTCTCCCCTGGATAGCTGATTCTGTTTCGAGTTAAATTCTGAACCCTGATCTTGATAAGTTTTGTTGGCACTCTGGGATTATGATGACTGTGATTTTTAAATAAACTTTGGACCCTTAAAATCTCTGGTAACAGTGCACTGTTGGATGCTTCATGCATTCAGTGGAATCTCTGAAATTGGGGAATTCATCAAAAGAATAATTTTGAAACATTTAAAACAGTACAGCATTGTTGTGACAATGAATTGACTCAAGCAGGGATTTGCTCTGAGTCAAAAATGGCCGTTTACAAGCATTGACTAATGAAATAATTAAGCCACACAGGACCCTTGTTAAGGTAGGTAAGAAGTTCTGTTATCCCCATCTAACAGGTGGAGAAACTGAGGCAGAACAGTAGAAATTTGATGAAAGGATCAGCTATTACAGGGATCTGTGCTGTGCAGCACCTAGATGGACAGACAGAATCACAATTTGGGAATTCCTGGTGCTCAGTCCTTTGCTCAAAAAACCAGCTCACATCCCTGCAAAGATAGCTCTGGGCTCTGGCCAGCCAGCCTCTATCTGCTTTTTATGGCTAACACAATTTGGTACCCTCTGACAACAGACATTTCCAGGCTCTAGATAGTAAGAGTGGATTCCCCCCGCCTCCCCATGCTTGAGCTGACTGTAGCTAAGAGTTTGTCAGAACATGTTAACACTGTAGCCTCCTGTAAAATTAATTAGGATGGACTGAACAAATGAGCAATGTTTTAATCTTTTTTTTTTTTTTGTCACCTATGCAAGTGCACTGCAAACCCAACTGGGGTAAAACCCCTCTTGAGGCATGTGCATTTTTATATCTTGCCTCTCCTTGTCACTCCTTTCTCTCCCGCCGCCCCCCATTTAGTTTGTGATGTGGTGCCATTGCCTGCCCTGGGTTTGCTTTCACAGAAGGTGCCTGAAGGCAGTACTTTCTGCTGTGTAGGTTTTGGCATCTCAAGTGTTTTTCATGGGTTTTCCATGCCCCCATTGCTATACAACCTGTGTTATTGGCAGCCAGAAGTGCCCATGGATTTCCTGTCTTTCTTTTCTCTAGAATTCACATTGTTTTTATTTTAACACATGGTTATTAATGGATGCTACCAAGCATAAGAAGGCATGTGATGCCAGTGCTTCTGTTTTGGCACTGAGGCGGGACTTTGTTCAGAACACTTGATGGACTTGAACGTAGACCAGGGCCGACGAGAGGGGGGGAAGCCGGTACAAATTACCGGGGCCCAGCTTCCCTGGCTTTGTCAGCCCTGTTTAGCTAGTCCACCCTTGCTGGGGGACCGGAACCTACTCTCGGCAGCCCTAACGTAGACAGCCAAGAGACTAAGTACTGGAAGTGCATGAAAAGTGTGTTTAAGATTGGATTCTTAGCCAGAAATATCCAAAGGGCGGCATTTATGGGTCAGCCTCACTTTGTGGGCTTAAAGCAGGAAGATGAACATCTCCGTTAACAATACACATCACAACTGAATTAGCCTGAAGGGGGGAAAAAAGCTTCTGTATCTGCAAAAGAGGAATGTATTTAGGCCATCTTAATTAGGCTGGATGGGGTGGGGCTATCCTTGTTTTCATGGCCACTACTTCTTTCATTAAGCAATTTTTTTTTTAATTTTAAAGTGAATTTTAGTGATTTCTGAAGTGCAGGTTTGCCAGCACTGGAAATCGGCAATGTGGCCTAGTAGACGGAGTATTGAACCAGGAGACCTGAGTTCTATTCCTGTTTCTGGCACTGACCTACTGTGTGACCTTGGATAAGCTGACTTGGGCTCAGGTTGCGGGGCTTTTTAATTGTAGTGTAGATGTCTGGGCTTGTACTGGAGCCTGGGCAGTAGGACCCTGCAAGGTGGGAGGGTCCCACAGCTTGGGCTGCAGCCCACACCGGAACATCTACACTGCAATTAAACAACCCCACAGCCTGAGCCCCAAGAGTTCAAGTCAGCTGGCACGGGTCAGCTGCGGGAGTCTAATTGCAGCATAGACATACCCTCTGCCTCCTCTGAGCTTTGTCTGTCTGGTCTGTTTAGATTGCAAGCACTTAGTGCAGGGGCTGTCTCTTACTATGAGCCTGAACAGTCTCTAAGCACAGGGTGAGAGGAAGCAAGGGGGAGTTCACCTTAGTATCTCTTGCTCTCAAAGTAGGTTGGTTTAAAGAGAGGGAAGACGGTCTGGAGAGTTCCTCTTTTTTCCAGAGTGGCTTTCTCAAGCCTATTGTTAACAGCCATTTGACAGCTGCTTCTGAGGCTGTATGTCTGCTGGAAAAAAATGGGGCTTAGGAGGGGTTATTTATTATTTAAGCATCCGTCTACCCCTCTGTCGCTCAGATATTTTTAGAATGCTGATCACCGTAGTATCTAGGCGCCATCTTGTTGAGATCTGGACTCAATGCTCCGCCAGCTGACATGTCTTGTACTTTGGGTGATGTTTCAGTTCCCAGAACTTTCCTGAGACCAGAGGAAGAACACCACTAAGCAGACTCACTACGGCAGTGACCGCAACCAGCCTGTTACGGGCTTCCTGTACTATTTTCTGTGCTGGTTGCAACACAAGGTGACACAAAAGCCAGGAACCTCAAAATTCACCCTGTGCAGCTCCAGCTTCGTTCTTGCCCATTCATAGTGGGGGCCAAGTATCTATCTCAGGTTCTGATCTCCCAGGGCCTTGACAGGAGTGTTGCGCTGGTGCTGTTTGAAAGGGTGATTTAAGTGGGGAGGGGGGAGAGAGGAATGGAGAGACTTACTTTTGTCCTGTATGTTACCTGAAACAGACAGAGGCAAGCCCTCCCTCAGGAGAGGGGGCTAGGGTCTCCCACAAAGGGCCAGCAAACTTGTCCCAAAGAGGGAGACCCAGTAGGGCTTATGTTGCAAGGCAGTGCCAGTGCCTGAAGGGTGGCTATACAGGTGGCCTGGCATGAGGGGGAGGGGAGTTGTTAGGGCTACTCTGGCTGCACAGCCCCCCAGCTTCATGCTAACCTCCCCCTCCTCCCTGCCTCTTCTGGGACCAACCCTCCCTTGCTCCCTGCTCCTCCAATGCCACCTCCTCCAACTCCCCCCACCCCGATTCCCCATCAGTCTCTCCCTCTGTGCTCTCCCCTGCCCCAACCCCTCTCACTCCTGATCCCCCATCCCTCTCACCCCTGCCCCAACCACTCCCTCCCCACTCTGATCCCCTGCCCCAACCCCTCCCTCCCCATCCCTCTCCCCTGCCCCAACCCCTCTCCCCTCCTCCCCTCTCTCCCTATGCTCCCCATGTCCCAACCCCTCCCACCCCAATCCCCATCCCTCTCACCCCTGCCCCAACCACTCCCTCCCCACTCTGATCCCCGCCCCATCCCTCTCCCCTGCCCCCACACCCTCTCTCCTCTGTGCTCCCCGCCACAAAGCCTCCCCGAGCTCCCCTCCCGACCCCCCATCGCTCTCAGCCCCTCCCCCGTGCCTTTCCCCCCGCGCTCTGCAGCCAGCACCCCCGCCGGGGCTCCGCTCTGAGGGGGGAGCAGCGCTCGCGCTCCCTGCCCCCCCCCGCCGCTTGGCACGTGCCCCCGCCCGTCCTTTGCACCCCGGCCGCCTTCAGCAGGCAGCGCACGGCACCGCAATCTGCGGCGGCCATTGACGTCAGAGGGGGCCCCGCACATGACCCCGAGGGGACCAATCAGAGCCCGCCCTGAGTGGCTGCCGCTGCGGCTGCTGCTGCTGCAACAATCTGTCGGCGGAGCCACTCCGCGCCTCTCCGGCCGCCGCCGCCACATGCCCACGCTCCGCGCCGGCTGCACGCGCACCCCGCACCCGCGCAGCCCCGGGGGTCCGGGGCAGAGACCCGCGCTCCCCCGGCTCCCGCACCGGGCGGGCTCCCCTCCGCCCCGCTCCGCGCGCGCGGCCAGCTGCCCCGTCCGTCCGTCCGTCCGTCCGTCCCCCGTGCCCGGCTCTCCCCTGCCCCTGCGCCCCGCCGCGCGCGCGCGCCCCGCGGGAGCATGGAGCTGGCCCGGTGAAGCCCGCCGGAGGAAGCCGGGACGGCGCTGACACGAGGGCGGAGACGCGCTGGTTGTAGTTGAGACAAGGAATTTTTAACAATTGCTTTCTTCCCTGTCGGGGGGCGGTTCGTTCCCTCCCCCCAGCCTCTCGGACAGTTCTTCCTCCTCCTCCCCCCCCGGCGGGGTTTTCTTGGAGGGGGGGGCTTTTTATTATTATTTTTTAAAACCTTGTTTGAAGGCGGTTGACGTTCAGCGAGACGCCAAGGCTGCTATGGATTTTACCGGCAGCTCGGGTGGGGGCAGCGATCACCGACAGATCGAGGAGAGCAAGCCGCTGCTGGGTGAAATGTCTGCTACTGAGGGGAGTAAAATGGGGGCTGCGCGCTGCAGGCGACCCCTCCTGCACTGCAACGGCATGAGGTATAAACTGCTGCAAGAGGGGGACATCCAGGTTTGTGTCATCAGACACCCCCGGACATTTTTGAGCAAGATCCTCACCTCCAAATTTTTGAGGAGGTGGGAGCCTCATCATGTAACCCTGGCAGATAACAGCTTAGCCTCAGCTACAGTAAGTACCCATGCTCCATATCTTCCTCAAAGAGCAGGACGCACTCCTGTCCTGCAACGCGGAGCTAGCTCCCCGCTGCTGGTTTTAATGCCTTGGCTCTGTTTGCTCGGTAACACAAGACAGCCCTGTTGTCAGATGAATGTTGAATATGCCTCTTCGTCAACGCAGGCAGCTCAATTTTATGTCCACCTACAGTCTACTAGAAAATCAGTGTTGTTAAGTTACATCTCGGGGATGGTTAGGAAATCTACAAAAGCCTGCCTACTGCAGGGCGCTTGGTGATACCTATGTTAGGCTTTTAAAATCAATTGCCCGAATGTGTGTAATGTATAACCAGGATTGCGTTTCTGAAAGCAATATACCAGGCAAGTCTGAATCTTGCGATGTCTACCTTAATTTTTTTTTTAAACCCCAGTTCCTACATTCATAATTTTGTTCTATGATAACATGGAAAAAAAAGTTACTAAAGCAAATCTCATTGAACTAAAACAGTAAAAAGAAAAGTAAGTACATATGGTAACGGATGGAAAATAAATATTCTCTTTGCACAGGACTGGAAAATGAAAAATTTATCTGTTCCTCCATCCCTCTGTGTGTGTGTGTGTGTGTGTGCGTGTGCTGTGCACATGTGTGAATGAACCCCAATGTCCAAAACCCTGTTGTTGGGGATTTTTTTTTTTTTGCAACTATAAATAGTGTTTGCTAATTTGTAATTTTATTGCGTTTTGAAGGCAATTCTCCTTTTTATTCTCTGTGATGTTTTTATGGTTTTGTCCCCAGGGAAGGTGACAGTGATTTGAAATTAGGATATTTTAACAATATCTAAACTAAAATCTGCAGATGGCATTTGAGGTATTGGCAAGGTTGGCGGTAGGGAGGAGGGAGACAGGATGCTTTTAATTTTGAAACCAGATACTTTTAATATGGACTGTGAATATGCTGTGAAGACTGTCTTGGTCTAGGCCTTGTTGTTGGTTCTGATTTTTGGTGGTCACTAATCCTATCCTATCCAGACACTGACAAGGTGGTAGTCTCCTTTAGGGTTTTCTCTCCCTCATTGAGGACAATGTAGAAAGCTAAGTTGTAAGCAAATATTGCCAACACAAAAGGTACATATAGCAATATATAGTCTCCTTAAAAATATGGAGAGAATGTGTATATACATATAATAAAAAATTACACACACATAAAACATGCGGTATCTATACATTTAAAGGATCCAATGGGATTTGGTGCAGCAGTATGAACCAATGAAATTTAATGAGTTTACACACATTGTATTTACAGTCATATAAGACTTTAGGTAGATAGTGGTTTAATTCTGGCTTTTTGATTTTTGTGTAAATAACTTCTTTTTCTCAGTGGATCTTCTGTAGAATAGAATAGGTACATTGGCTTAACTCTGTCCTGATAGGAAACTCACAATGTGGGCCTGTGAATTAGCCTTTATATGGGTGTCCCATCAGTGGTCTATTTGGATGAGTTTCCTTCAGTCAGTGGTGTATTTGAAGGTTTATTTCAAACATGGATGTAACTTTATATGAGGGCAGCACACATGTAAATGTTCAAGGTCTCTTTAACACAGTATTCTGACACACAGAGTATCTCAAGCGGGATCATCCACAGGCGCTATCTGTAGGTAGACCATCTGCCCATCACGAAGGGCCTGATGTGGTTCTTTTTCATACCTAACATGCTGCCACCGTGCCATCTTCTGTTGTTCTGTTGAGTTATCCAGGATGTTCACGTGCCCAGAAGAATATTAACCTCTCCCTGAAAACTGAGCTACCGGTAGGAAAGAAGCAATAGTGAAGCATTAAAGGAGAATCCCCCAAAGGAAACATGAGTATAGAACAAGTTTGGGTTCTGCATCATTCTGTGAGGATACTCTGAGGGGCAGAGCGGAAGTTGAATACTAATTGCGAAAGGCATTTTCTTTGCAGTGGCCATACTTCTGAAAAGGAAAAAAGAGGTGCAATACCTGATATTGATATGGGCAATCGTATTTGTGCTTACTATATTAAAAAAATAGAAAATAAAAATTAATCTCTGGTGTATTTTTATGTGTGCAAAGAGAGCACACTACCTCTTTCTTTCTGGCAAGGTTTTAAGTCTATTTCAGACACTAGGATAGTACTTTCTGAAATAATTTCCCATTCAGTTTATGCTAATTCTCTAATTAATACCTGGTTTTCTCTCATCCTGTCTCCTTAAGCTGCATAATTAACAGAAATATACTAAATCACACTGTCTTTCCATGCACCAGTGTCTCATGTTGCTGGTCTCATTGTTTTCTGTGGGAGCTCCATTTTGTTGAGTGGTGCTTATTTGTGCTAGGTCTTGCACCTGAAATTATCATTTCTCAGTGCCAGTTCACTAAATAAATACAGTATGTTTAGGGCTGAGTCCTGCTTGCCTTATGTATACATGCAGATAGCCTCATTGATTTCCAAAGGATTACTCAGCCAAGCAAGGGGAGCAGAATATTCCCCATAATTAATTATGTACTTGTTGCCTGAATGTGTGCATCAGTATTCAATCATGTCTTTAGACATTTGATCTTGGAAATTTAAATTTATTTTTGTAAAATGCCAGGTGTATACAATTCAAACAGAAATCACTGCTGGTTTCAAGATAAGGTAGAACTGGAAAACATACTGAGTGCCTAAAATTAGGCACTTAAATCCAGACTTGGGTTTCTAAATAGAAGAGACTTGACTTTTTTTCAGAGATGCTGAACCATCTGTAGGTTCCACTGAAGGAGGCAGCATTGTGAGCACTCAGCACATCTGAAAACAGGCTTACTTTAACAATTGCAGCTTTCCATGTTCAAAGTGCTCTACAAACATTCACTAATTAATCTTCGCATCATCACTGTGCAAATCCTGTGGCACGATGAGTTTTTACCGCATCCTACATAAGAGGAATAAAATTGAACCAGGAAATAACCTCACTGTAGTCTGTGTTTGAAAGCAAAAGTTGTGGGGGCAGCTAAAATATTAAAGCTTGATCTAGCCAGGTCTGCACATAAATGGTATGGATAAGATATTTGTTAGTCACAGACATTTGATATCCTCTTTGTTATCGCCTGGGACATATGTGACTGAAATCCACCCCCACAAACTTTTATTTGCTAACCAACTCAAGCCCAGGCATTGGGTTATTTTGCGTCTGGATTGTCCATCTGTTGTTTGTACCTCTGATAGACACTGTTCCATGTAGAAATGTGTATAATAAACCAGGATCTGTTGTTTTGTCAAGATAGGTGACTATTTCCATTGTTTAATTAGGAAAATATGCATTCTGGCTCTGAGAAGACAGCTTTCCTTGGAGAATCCACTAAGCAGGGAAATAGAGAAATATTCAGGCCATTTTATTTAGTGACAGAATTCAGAACCTTTACAAAAATCACAATATATATTTTTTTCAATGCTGTGAATGGTAAATGCTTCAATTATAATTAACCTGTATGAAGTAAAAATTGAAATCACTTTACATTAATTTTATGATAAATTGTTGGCGTGGGCACCAAAATAGAGACATGAAAACCATGCTCTGTTCTGCAGTGGAGAGAACCTCTTCACCCTGGTCTACACTGAGATATTAAATTTACTTAGCTATCCGTCTCTTGGGAGGTGTGAAAAATGTGCACCCTTGAGTGCTGTAGTTAGGTTGACTTAGCTCCCATTGTAGTGTTGCCTAGGCTGATGGATGAAACAACCTTTTGGTGGTCTGGATTAACTACCACGATGGTAAAAACAGTTCTGTCTCTGTAGGAAGTGTCTATATTATGGTGCTGCAGTGGCACAGTTGCAGTGCTGGAGCTGTGCGGCTGTAGCATCTGTAGGGTAGACAAAGCCCTTCCTGTAGATGTTGGGATTTTGCCTGATCTGTATTTTATTTCTATTGTTTGTTTTGTTTCTCATTTCTCTTCAGATGATTTGCTTTATACATGGCATAGTTTCATGAATACACATACATCCTGTGTAGGCTATGCTGCTGCTGTGCAGAGATTTTTTTTTTCTTTTCTTTTTGTTTTAATATCAGTCAGCTTTGTAGCTAGTTTTCTTTTTTTCTTTTTCTATCTTTCAATGCCAAATGTCCCAATAGGACATTTTAATATTTACAAACTTCATTTGCCAGATAACAACTTGCTTGGGGACAAATCTGATGTTCTCCCTATGGGAGGAATGATGTTTGTTTGCTTTATAAACATTTATCAAACTCCAACTGACAGTGCATTTGCTAATATTCTTTCTGGGATTTTTTTTTAATTTTTTAAATAGGGTCTGCCTTTGTGTAGGGATTATTTGGTTAGTGGCAATGGTTGTAATAAAAAAAATCAATGATAATAAAATCCAATTTAACCTCTTTTCTCTAAATTGTTATGAGGAGAATGAGAATTAACTATTTTGAGTACAAAGATGAAAATGAAATTTTCAATAGTTTTCAGGTGCCTGTCTTAACTCAACTTATGTAGAATCTCTTTTCGTTCCCTACTTTGCCCCTTTTGTGTGTCTTCTTTTTTCCCCTTCTTCCCTTTCATTTGGTTTCTTTCTTCGCTGGCAGACTTTACTCTGAGTGCAATTGGTTTTTAGTCCCTGGAGTTTATGTGTAACGTACATGCATGCAGCAAAAAAGGGGAGGAAGAAGTAAACAGTTCATTTTCACTATTGTGGTATGACATACTCCTAGTAATTCCATCTGGGAAGACAAGGCATAATTGCAAGCATGAAATTACTCATTAACATCCAGTTCCTTGAGGGGAAAAAGTAGCTCTTTTTGTACATTTCTTATTTTTAGTTTCACTTTTACAGGCAGGTTGGATATAATGGAACATAACCAATCCCATTCAAAACTGGAAATAATCCTGAAGAGAATTCAGAGCTGTTATGTGTGGGAAATATATTTAAGTAAAGAAATATATTTAAAAGAAGAATGGAAGTTATAGTCACCCAGGGAGCTGATGAATTGCGTATACATTCACTGCTTAGATAGGTGTTTATATGTGATCGAAAATAAATGAAGTAGATACAGGAAAATTTGCTTGAAATTAGGAAAGGGGGAACAGAGATTTAAATTCATTTTTCAAGACCAAATAGAAGCTATTGTGCTGTTGCATGTTTTTTTAACTTTTCTTTCCTCTGTTGCCTTAAAATCAAGGAAAGAATTGCTATCAAGCAAGAATTTTTGTTTTCTTGAGCACAGGCTCTCATTTAGTTAGACAAACATGGTTTTAAACATTAAATTTCCCTTGGAAAACAATTTGATCAAGGGGGAAATGTTATGCAGAACTTGAAAGTTTCACAATACACTTAAAAACAGAACCACATTTAGAGGGTTTCTGAAATCCAAACACGATCAGGTTCCCCAATTTCTAATTAAAATAATAATAAAAATAAACAGTTACTTAATAAGCCAAGTAAGCAGTGGTGCTGGAACAATTTGTATAGTGGGGGTGCTGAGAGCCTTTGAATCAAGCTGTAAATCCTGTATATGATGGAAACCACTAAAAGCCACAAGCCAGGGCATGCTGTAGCACCCCTAGTTCCAGCACCTATGTAAGAAAGTGCCTAACTCTTCCTCATGTTCCAAAATCTGTAAGTCCACTGATATCAATGGGACTCTGCCAACATAAGTAAGGCAAGCTTGGCCCCTGAATCAGGACAGATATGGAATCAGGAATAAATTTAAGAGAATAATTTTTTAGTGCACCATAAAAATGAAATACTGTATTAAATTTTCCTTGTGTAATAATGTATCTGAGAGCAGCAAGTCAAAATATTTCATATTTCCAATTAATGCTCTCCTTTGTTATACATAAATGTGTAATGCATATGTTTGTCCATACGTGCATATGTTGGTGTGTTCTCTTAGTCATACAGTATGATTAAGCCCTGTATCAGCCATCAGAATAGTTTCGTCAGGCTCATAAAAAAAATTAATTCTGGAATGTGTACATAACCATTGGTAACGTGGAGGTTTTTGCAAATCATGCCCAAAGTATTGGTCCTTCTATATTTCACTAATAACATATCATCTGCATTGGAAAAAAAAATCCAGCTGTCCTGCAGACTGTAAATGATTTTTTAGATGTTGTTCTGCTGTAAATGACAGGCCATTTTTATTATTATCTTAGTCATAACTTTGTTTTAAAAAATTAATATGGTTATTTCTTTAAAGTTGTTTCACCTCCATCAGACATTGTTCTAGGGATTATCTTCAAAAGAGTAAAAAAACAGGGTATCTATGTATCCAGTACTGCCATGGTATTGTCATAGAACTTGAATACTATTCCCAACCGGAAGCCATATTTTTTCAGTAGGATGAGAACTTTTAATACCAGTAGTATAAAAATCCTCATTTGTACATTTTACATTTTCATGGACATGCAAGAGAAAGGCACTCATAAATTCTATTCTGTTTGTT
Organism: Mauremys reevesii; assembly: GCF_016161935.1. NCBI lineage: Eukaryota > Metazoa > Chordata > Testudines > Geoemydidae > Mauremys > Mauremys reevesii. The sequence continues at coordinate 34,150,703 of NC_052638.1, forward strand.
TTATCTTATTTATCATTGGAGGAAAGATGCAGTGCTAACCATTACATAATGACAGGTCCCAGGAGGAAGCTTGCAGGTTGCCTTGTGTACTGAATAGAAGTCTGATTCTGCAGTGGGAGTTGAGGGTTCTCAGCATCTCGGAGGAGAAGGTCCTCGAGGGATTGTGCGATCATCTTTCTTTTTTAATGTGAATATTGCAGCTAGTGATGGAAAAAACCTGTTATCTAATCTAGTCCAGAATATGGTCCCCTGGTACAACATTTATTAAATATTATACTTATGCTTAGTTAAAAGGCTATCTGATGATGTGTGCCATTGTGTTGGCATTATGACCATATTGGTTTGTAGGTTTGGACTGTAAAGAAGAGAGAGAACTCCTGGCCCCAGTAAGATCAATGGCAAAAATCTCATTGACTTAAATGGGGCCAGGATTTCACACAGAATTACTGGAGGAAAAAGACAAACAGATTTAGTGCAACTGTGAAGAATGATTCTGGAACTCATTAATTTCACAGATTTTTTTTTTTTTTAAATCTACATTCAACCTGTTTACTATTTTGAAGTCTGCGAATGCTAGCAGACACTAAATATGTGATACAATAAAATGCTTTCTCTCATAATCCCTTATATTTTTTCACACTCACAAGCACACCTCATTTAGGACTGCATAACTCTTTATTCCAGGTAAAGAATGAAAGAAAAGACTTCATGGTGATGGTTGAGAAACCAGATTTTGGCTTGTTGGTTAGTGTTGCAACATTACTGTGTATGTATGTGGTGTAATTATCTATATACGTGCGTAGTGTATAATTCTGTATGCATTATAACATATATGCATATCTGTAGATGAGTTGTGTAAACATACATGTAATATGTATAGAACATACCTGCACACACAAACACTCACTAAATATAGCGTATCTGGGATTTGGCCAGATTGATTTTCGTTTGTGGTGTATAGACTGATGTCAAGAAACGGAGGGGAAGAGGGAGAGAACCAGTCTTTAAAAAAACAAAACAAAACAAAAAACCCTATTGTAACCGAACATATCGATGACTAGTAAATTCTTGACTCTTGGGGTTGAGGAGAAAAGTGTGAAAACACGAGCCCTAAAGGCTCTAAAACCGGATGCCAAATAATCCCTCCCCCAAATTCATTTTAAAATGAATCTCATGATTTACTGAGGCCGGCTCTCAATTTTTGAATGTTTGCAGTTGGCAATCATGCACTCTGATGCAGCAAGGGAACAGTCATCTCCTTGAATGTTCCAGTATTAAAACTGGCATGTAATGAATGGAACAGTTCCCAATAACGGGGGAATTATGCAAAGAGGCTGGAGCCTGGAGAGCCAGGTACAAGAGCTAGGAGGCATAAAGGCTATTTTAATCAGACTTTTCTAACTGAATCAGAGTGCAACTCAACTCAAGAGAGCTCTTCTCTCTGAGAAACCAAATAAGGCATCTGCTGATTTGGGTTGACTCCCTGGGTCATCTGGGATAGGTGATAGGACACCGGAAACGTTTCTATTGGCTGCCTGTGACCTATCCTAATGAATAAGATCCAAACCGAAAATAGCCAAATTCATCCTTGGTGTCACTGACGTTAAGAGAGTAATGCAAGGAGGGAATTGTTCATGTGTGAATGGCCTGCAGCTTGATAAAGTGCAATGCCCAGATAGAGCCAAAAACATTCATTAAAATGTTCATGGGCAGAACTCCATCAAAGGAACCTCTTCTGGTTGGTGGACATGGCTGATTTCAAGTACTGGTGAGGCTCACCTACCTCTGTGCTGATAGAGCCTGAGTCCTGCTCTTTGATGATCGGAGGTCTAGAGTGCTGAGCAGCGAGGTTCCAGCCTTCCGTTGGGTAACTGGCCATCTTATCAGTGAGGGGTTCACCAGAAACCTTCCAACCTGACACAATCGGTCTGTAAACACATTTAGCATGAAATGGCTGGAGCATACAGATTGAGGGCGGGGTTGTGGCTAGCCCTACTCACGTGTAGCAAGCTGGGAAGAAAACAAGAAACGACTGCCCCTGCGCCGGGGCTAATCGCAGTCTCTGTCCTGTAGGCTCCTGCAGAGTATTACGCGCTGCCAGTGCTGACCGCAGTGATCCTTTTCATGAACCACTGAGCCCAGTGGAGCAGGGCCAGCGCCTTGGGGGCATACGCATGATTTGTTGAAATGTAGTAATATTCGTTAAACTGGATTGTGGTACGAAGGTAATGAACATAATTACAAAGCAGTGAGATTTTTTTTATCCGTTTTCAAACCCAAGCGAATAAAAACTTGGGGGCAGAGAGAGCAAGAGGAAGGGGAAAATCTCCCAATGAGCCTTGCCATGATTTGCTGTGTCTTGAGGGGAAGGAATAAAGCAGAGAGAAGAGCTGTTCTGTTGAACTTGTCTGATTCAAGTTCAGTGAAATGGGTTCTGGTGTTTCTCTAAACGACTCTGGGTCAGAATGTGGTATTGCGAACACATCCTCCTTATTCAAAGTTCCCGAAAGCATCCTGCCAGCTTCAGCCTCACTGCTGCTTTCACCTCTGTCTCTCTTTGTGTCATGTCTTCTGAGTATACTGCCAATTTAAAATCTATACTTGCCCATGCATTTATGTGTATAAAACGTGTCCTCGCCATTTTCACTCCCGTTACATTTTAGAGCTCGTGCATTGTCAGCACTGACAGCATTTTAAAGGCCTGATGGTGACATTCAGTCATGCTGCCCCAAGGAGACGCTCGTGCATGGATTGTGTGCAACTCCCAGCTCCCTGGAGCATGGGAGGATGATATAGCCTGCTCCATTCTGAGCTTGCAGCCATCCTTTTTCTGTCTAGTGTGAGATGAGTGGGGTAGGGCCAGGATCCTGCTTCCTCTGTGGGAGTAGCCTCCATGCTCAGGGACTGCTCTGGTGTTTGGCCTTTGCATAGGATGCATAAAGTGGGAAGAGTCCCTCCACATTCTCTCCTCTCCCCAGTGCCTTTGCATTAGGGCCAAGCTTAAACATCTTATTGGTTTTTCCACCAATGCTGTTTGCTTTTTGCATTTCAATCAGCTTGGACAATGAAACTAGCCTGGTAGAGGGTCCCTTTCTGGTTCTCACGCCCTTGCCCAGAGCTTTCAGTATTGCCAGATCTTGCAGTTTTATCATGAGTCTCTTGATGTGATGTTTTCCTTAAAGCCCAGCTGCTGGAATTGAGAGATTGATGAGATTCTCTGGAAAGTAAGTTCCTAGCTCTTGTAGTGGTGGAGAAAAGCTTAAAAACATGAACCAAGAAACCAGAAGGCAGATAAATAACCTCCAAATATATTATTTTTTAAAACTCATCAGGTTTAAGCCAATCTCATGAATTTTTGGGGCCAAACTCAGGATTTTTGAACAGTTGGCAATAAAAGGTTTCTGCTGCCTGGGTTTCTAGCACTTCAGAGATGTTGATATTATCAGAACACAATAATATTGCTTTTTCTTTTGAAATGTTAAAACCATGAAAAAATTCCTGTGAATTAGTGTTAGTAAAACTTTGTTTACTAAGAAGTCACAGATGACTCAGGAAACAATTACCTGAAGAAAGTTGAAATTTAGTTTGTTTATTTCAGGAATACCAAGATTGCATTTATTTTTCTTATGAACTCTTAACAAAATCTAAATTTATGACAACTACAGGCACTTTTGAATTATTTTTTTTCTCTGTTGTAAACACTTATTGTATAGTCAGTCATACACACCCATATATAGAGAGTGTATGCACGCAGTGGCTTTATTTATCATATGTGCATTTTGTGGGCCAGAGTTTTGGCAGGCAATTGCATGTGCAGAGTGCTTGCCTAATTTGTGTTTATAGTTACTGCCATTGAACATGTAAATCAGGTAATTGTGTGTGCAGATAGACAATTCTGATGATTTTTGTGAGCATTTACTGTTTTCTTGCCTAAAATAATGGTGTATTTTCTTCTAATAGCTCATTCTGACAATGTACCGATATACTCTTGCTTCAAAGGTTCTCAGGATTGATTCCAGACCCAGACAGTAGGTCAGTGACACTTTGACTACACTAAACCTTTTCAACTTTCCTATTTAATGAGGGAGATCTTGCTTCATTATTACAGGAACAGGGTAACTGGGCACCATCTTTGCAAAACACAAATGTTAGAGGTTGGTGTGTTGAACCTAGGAATGACTTGGAAAGAATGTTTACAGAGGAGTTTCAAAATGTTGTGCTTGCTTCTTGCTGTATGTAAAAGTAAGAAGGCAGGATACAAGATGTAAAAGATTGTGTGGATTCTTAAATAATACAGCTAAGAGTCAGATCCTCAGCTGGTGTAAATTGATGTAGCTTCATTGGGGCTATGTAAAGATATACCAGTTGAGCATCGGGAACCTCTGATTGGGGTGGTTCTTGGCAGCTTAGGTACATTGCTGTACAAAGGAAGCTTTCTGTGCATTGACTTGTTGTGCGCCGGGTCTGGGCATTTGATGTCACTGACTGAGAATTGTGACTCAATTGTTTCCTTGGATGTAGTGGTTCCACGGATGCTCCGGTTCTAGCTGTGGAATTTTTCTACCACCTACAGTTGAGTTGCTCAACATCTTGGCTCTGAAAAAGAAAAGGGGGGGGAACTGCCCCCAAACTCTCTAGCAATCCCCCCAAGTATGACATCAATTGTGTTTGTAGTTTATCATAAACGTTCTGATATTTGGGGGGAGCTAGATGACTCAGGGGATTAGGAATGGGACTTGGAGGCTTCCAACTTGTAATTGAGACCAACCCAAGTTCATGGGGATCAGAAATGGTTACCAGGTGCAGACTGTTCAGTGGCCTTTAAGTGAGTTTAGTGGCTTTTGTTGACCACTCATCAGTGAAATGTTCAGATTGACCAGGCACTACAAAGTGACTCCTTCAAATAGGTAGCAAGGCTTCACAGAGAGTAATACCTCAACTCAGACTAATGCAGAAGAGAGGAGGTTTTGTGGGCCTGACAGAACGAAAAGGGAGGAATTTGGCATATTTCTCTTTGTTCCCATTCACCATAGTAGGAACCTACAGAAACACTTAATCAGCTGCTAGCTCAGGCAGAGGGGTCAGTAATATGGTAACCTGCTTACTTAGGGGAAGGTTAGAGGTGCTTCTATCCCATTCTTTCACAGCTCCTATACTCAGAGAAGCAGACTTCAGTTGCATGGTAACAAATTTACTCCTGGGGGAATTCTGCAACACTGTGCAAGTGCAGAATTAATGTCCCCCACAGATTTTATTCTTTGCCTAAAGAAAAATTGATTCATGCGCCCCTCCTGGGTAACGGTCGAGGTTGTGGGGCATCTGGTTTGGGTTTTGAGAGCAGCCGGGGGTGATGTAAATCACTGTCTCGGGGTGGGGTGGGGCCTGGGCTCTCTCCGTCCCTCTTGCACATTGCTGAGGAGGGGCTGGGTTGAGAACATGCCGGACAGTGGCTCTTACCATGTGCCGAGCTCCAGCTGCTAGTCCAGGCTGGGCTGTGGGTGGAGGAATGGGACTGCCTTTTCCGCTGAACGGGCTGCTTTTGGGGCTGGGGTTGGGTCAGACCCACCTCCAGGAACCTATCCCGGCTGCAGGAAGCTCTGTACCCGTCCACCCCACTTCCTGCCTCCATTGTTTTCCAGCTGTGGGCGAGGGGTTGCTGCATAGGGAGGTGTCTCCCGATCTGCACAGCCCCCATGCATCACCTATCCCAGCACCAGGACCCCTGCTTGGCTGAGTCCCAACCACCTGCACCCAGACCCCCATCCCATCGAGCCCCACTCTCCCAGCACCCAGACCCCCCGTTGAGATCCCTGCCGAGCCCCAGCCACCTTCTTCCTCCTTCCCCAGCCGCTTCCCAAAGTCCCCTTGCACTTGGAACTCCCCAACGGAGCCACCCAAACCCAAATTTCCCCACACGCAACCCTCTCACCCCACACCTGAAGCCCCATCACACTTGAATCCTGTTGGGCTTAGCCTGCTTTGCCTCCCGTCTGGATCAGGAGGGAGGGAGGACTGGGCGTGCGTGCGAACCTCTGTCCTTCTCGTTTGCTGTGGAGCCATATAGTTGTGTTCATATGCTTAATAAGGAATCTATTTGACAAAAAACATTTCCTCAATCTTTTTCGTTGTCTGTATTGTTACAGACATACTTGCTGATACGTATAAATTACCAAAATAATTGAAAATGGTGTGATTATATTGTGGTGTTTTGATAAAATATGCAGAATTTGTCATTTTATGGTGCAGAATTCTTAATTTTTTGGCTCTGAATTCTCTCAGGAGTAAACAAAGGATGACTAATGAACTGCTCTGGGATAATATTGCTTTGAGCTGTATTATGACATACATCAGCAAATTTCCTCTCCCAGTGTGTGGAAATGAGGTGTTTTGATGAAAGGTGCTCTGTAGTTGCAAAGTATTAATCTTTCTATTGTTGGTTTGTTCCCTCTTTCCTTCTCCTCCTCATCCCCCGGTCCCACTCTTTGGGGTTCTCTCACTCTCAAGTTCTCTAATTTATCTTTCACTATGATTTGGGAGGGGAGGTTATGATTGAAATAGAGAGTAACATGGTTTCCAGAAATACAATGCAGACTTTTCCTCCTCTCCCAGAGGAGCAAATGGTTTGTGCAGAGTCCTGGCACCAAAGAACATGTCTGGTTTCCAACCAAATAATGTGACCATTGAGAAAAATTTAAAACATCCGCTGGAAGAGAACTCTTCTGCTGAAGACGAAAATGCAGATGCAGCCAAAGAGTCTCTATTTTGATGGGAAACACATTTGCTAGAGTTACAGAATGCATTTTGGGTGATTTGTTTCATGCTTCAGCAACTGCAGAAAAGTAACAAGTTGAAATTCAAATGTCTTTGCTGTATGTACAGTTTTGTACTAAATGTTGAAGGTAAGAGGAGTGATAATACTTATGGTCTCAGAGCGCAGGGTTTGTCTGCAAACCCTAATGGTGAGACTGCCTCCTTATTCTCGCCTTTATCTACTGGCATGTTGTTAGGCACCTGATTAATAATTGCTTTCTCTGGATGCCTTTTATCTCTGGCCTTGCTCAAAGTGGTTTTGTCTAATCTACGGCAAGCCATTCCTCATGTTCCCATCGGAGCAGTTTCTAGGCTTGAACTCTTTCAGGCTAACACATTTTTATATATGGTGAAGCCAACCAACATGGGTGGGGTTTGACCGTGTATAAACTGGTCTCTACTGGAGACAGAAGGCCTGAGGAGAAACACTGAGCTCCTAGCTGGTGCCCATCTGGCTAAATGAAGATTATAGGACAGATTCTCAGTTGATGTAAACTGATATTGTTCCAGTGAGCGGTTATGCGCTAGCTGAGGATCCGGACTACGTTTGCATTCATTCCTAACAGGTCCTGCCTCATCTGTGCCCCACAAGGACAGCCCACTCTGCCATGCAGTTTTCTGGTGCTATATGGATTTTTTTTTTTTAATAATCATACAGCATGAAGCAAATTAAACAAAATGGCTGGCAGTTAGAAATCAGGTCAGCACCCTCTTTATATGAAAATAGAGGTTTTTGAGTTGATGGTCGAAGTGTTCTTGTGATTCAAGAACCTTCGACTGATCTGTGTAAAAAGATTTGTAGGGGCCTAAATACAGCATAAGTTCTTACCATGGTGTAAATATGGCCTTCTGGTGTGAGTGTGATGGGGCCTGTATCTCTGTGTGTGTTCCATTGTTAATGAACTTTTGGCCTCGATTTTTAATTCTTTTTGTATTTAAATTGCCGGGTTGCCCATATTTTCTTATGCTTTCTGATTTATCATACCCATTTTTTCTCCAGCATTTGAAAGCTGGGAGAGGGGGAGGAATAGCTCAGTGGTTTGAGCATTGCTCTGCTAAACCCAGGGTTGTGAGTTCAATCCTTGAGGGGGCCACTTAGGGATCTGGGGCAAAAATCTGTTTGGGGATTGGTCCTGCTTTGAGCAGTGGGTTGGACTACATGACCTCCTGAGGTCCCTTCCAACCTGATATTCTATGATTCTGTAAAGATGCAGTGTTTTATTGCATTGTCTAGATTTAATAATGGAATTTGTAAAGGCTGTTTTTTTCTTTGCCTGTCAAATTATCTCTGCAGAGGTGAGGGAAATAAACTTGTCTGTGCGTTTTTCTGACTGTACAATCTGTACCTGAGGCCTTGTAAGTTGGTGTCGTGACTCTTGTTACTGATCTGAGACTCTTGCTGTGCTCAGCTTTCAGATTGCCAGACTGTTCTTGCCTTTGTAAGAAAAAACTGCGCAAACACTGTGCTGTTTCCAAACACTGAAGTTTTCCCATTCACTTCCTGTTTTTGCCGCACTTGTTTGTGAAAAGTTCTTGCCATGTTTGCATTGCAGTTAGCACTAACGTAAATGCATTCAACATTAGCTACTGTATGTTCCTCGGCCCAGTGACCTGAGTTTCTCTTCAAGGTGTGTGATTAGTCTTTGTTTATGGTAAGACTGACTCTTTTTTTTTTTAAAGATGTGCATGTATAAGTGAAAGTGCACAAAACTTTAACTGTGCAGTCAGGAGTTTGTGCATTTCATCCCCAATAGCCACACCAGTCAATAACCTAGTGATCTATACATGGGGCATTAGCTGGATGTATGCTTAGTGTGCAGATTAACATGGAATAGCTATAAAGACCCAGGTCACAACCTTTATTTGACCACTTGAGGACTGCCTGCATGATCCCATGTGGTGTGTGTGTGTGGGGGGAGGGGGGATTCTCAAAACAAAGAACCACCTTCATACAGTTGGACAGCACTGCATGTGAACTGCAGTAGACAGGGACGATGTCTCTGTACTGATGTGAATAGACTGTTGATTAGGTAGTACTTAATCAGCATAATAGTTCACATCACATTGCTCCCTAGAATGACACACATGGGGCCTAGATGGTTCTGTGGCTTTGCTCTGTTGGATGGTTTTGTTTTGAAAATTGTTCATGTTGTCCTTTGGACTTTGCTTCTTTTCATGGGATCTTGGTAGAAAGGGAGGTTGGGTTGTGGGGTGACTTCTAAGGCAGTCGGGTGCTTCCCCATAGGATAGGTCTCACTTTGAGAGCAACATGAGACTTTTCACTGCTCAGGCTCCTAAGGTGGCAAAGGGAAGTAAAGGTGATGCTTTTGGTGTCCTGAAGAAAGCGCTCTTTTTCCAAGCTTAGTGTCAGTTATGTGGCTACTCTGCTATCCCAGCAATCTACTGTAAAAGGAGCAGGCCTCTCACAGGCTGAAGGAAATTTACTCAGTCTCCCACGTGGCACTGCAATTTCTGGGTAATTTTGTTGATTCTCCGGTCTTAAGATGTGTGTGTCTAGTCCATGAGATATGGACAGGCAGAACAGAAGAACTGATTGGGGGGAAATGCTATGATTTCCTCTCACCTTCCACTTGGACTGCCTCAGATTCTTTAAAAAGAACAGGAGCACTTGTGGCACCTTGGAGACAAATAAATTTATTTGAGCATAAGCTTTCATGGACTACAGCCCGTTTCATTGGATGCATGCAGTGGAAAATACAGTAGGAAGATGTATATACACACAGAGAACATGAAACAATGGGTGTTACCATACACACTCTAATGAGAGTGATCAGTTAAGGTGAGCTATTAGCAGAAGGAGAGAAAAAAAACTCTGTAGTGGTAATCAAAATGGTCCATTTGCAGCAGTTGACAAGAAGTTGTGAGGAACAGTGGGGAGTGGGGGAATAAACATGGGGAAATAGTTTTACTTTGGGCTTGGCTACACTTACAAATTTGCAGCGCTGCAGCAGGGTGTGAAAACACACCCTCTCCAGCGCTGCAAATTGCGGCGCTGCAAAGCGCCAGTGTGGTCAAAGCCCCAGCACTGGGAGCGCGGCTCCCAGCGCTGTCCGTTATTCCCCACAGGGAGGTGGAGTACGGACAGTGCTGGGAGAGCTCTCTCCCAGTGCTGGCGCTTTGACTACACTTAGCGCTTCAAAGCGCTACCGCGGCAGCGCTTTGAAGTGCTAAGTGTAGCCACAGCCTTTGTGTAATGATCCATCCACTCCCAGTCTTTATTCAAGCCTGATTTAATGGTGTCCATTTTGCAAATTAATTCCAATTCAGCAGTCTCTCATTGGAGTCTGGTTTTGAAGTTTTTTTTGTTGTAATATTGCGACACTTAGGTCTGTAATTGAGTGACCAGGGAGATTGAAGTGTTCTCCGACCAGTTTTTGAATGTTATAATTCTTGACGTCTGATTTGTGTCCATTTATTCTTTTACGCAGAGACTGTCTGGTTTGGCCAATGTACATGGCAGAGGGATATTGCTGGCACATGATGGCATATATCACATTGGTAGATGTGCAGATGAATGAGCCTATGATAGTGTGGCTGATGTGATTAGGTCCTATGATGGTGTCCCCTGAATAGATATGTGGACAGAGTTGGCAACGGGCTTTGTTGCAAGGATAGGTTCCTGGGTTTGTGTTTTTGTTGTGTGTTCTGTGATTGCTGGTGAGTATTTGCTTCAGGTTGGGGGGCTGTCTGTAAGCAAGGACTGGCCTGTGTCCCCAGATTTGTGAGAGTGATGGATTGTCCTTCAGGATAGGTTGTAGATCCTTGATGATGCGCTGGAGAGGTTTTAGTTGGGGGCTGAAGGTGACGGCTAGTGGCGTTCTGTTCTTTCTTTGTTGGGTCTGTCCTGTAGTAGGTGACTTCTGGGTACCCTTCTGGCTCTGTCAATCTGTTTCTTCACTTCAGCAGGTGGGTATTGTAGTTCTAAGAATGCTTGATAAAGATCTTGTAGGTGTTTGTCTCTGTCTGAGGGGTTGGAGCAAATGCAATTGTATCGTAGAGCTTTGTTGTAGACAATGGATCTTGTGATGTGGTCTGGATGAAAGCTGGAGGCATGTAGGTAAGTATAGCGGTCAGTTGGTTTCCGGTATAGGGTGGTGGTTATGTGACCATCGCTTATTAGCACTGTAGTGTCCAGGAAGTGGATCTCTTGTGTGGACTGGTCCAGACGGAGGTTGATGGTGGGGTGGAAATTGTTGAAATCATGGTGGAATTCCTCAAGGGCTTCTTTTCCATGGGTCCAGATGATGATGTCATCAATGTAGCGCAAGTAGAGCAGGGGCGTTTAGGGGACGAGAGCAGAGGAAGTGTTCTAAGTCAGCCATAAAAATGTTGGTATACTGTGAGGCCATGCGGGTACCCATAGCAGTGCCGCTGATTTGAAGGTATACGTTGTCCCCAAATATGAAATAGTTATGGGTGAGGACAAAGTTTGTGATCCAGTCAGAGAACACTTCAATCTCCCTGGTCACTCGATTACAGACCTAAAAGTCGCAATATTACAACAAAAAAACTTCAAAAACAGACTCCAGTGAGAGACTGCTGAATTGGAATTAATTTGCAAAATGGACACCATTAAATTAGGCTTGAATAAAGACTGGGAGTGGATGGGTCATTACACAAAGTAAAACTATTTCCCCATGTTTATTCCCCCCCCCCAGCTGTTCCTCACATCTTCTTGTCAACTGCTGCAAATGGACCATTTTGATTACCACTACAAAAAGGTTTTTTTCTCTCTTGCTGGTAATAGCTCACCTTAATGATCACTCTCGTTAGTGTGTGTATGGTAACATCCATTGTTTCATGTTGTGTGTGTGTCTTCCTACTGTATTTTCCACTGCATGCATCTGATGAAGTGGGCTGTAACCCATGAAAGCTTATGCTCAAATAAATTCGTTAGTCTCTAAGGTGCCACAAGTACTCCTGTTCTTTTTGCGGATACAGACTAACAGGGCTGCTACTCTGAAACCTGTCAAATTCTTCAGTTGTTCTCTGTGTGGGGGAGGGGCATCATCTCCTTTAGCATATGGCTAGTTAGTGCAAAGTATGGGGAGGTGAAAGAAAATAGTTTTTCTAAAGCCTGAGGCTGGTCTTGTGCAGAAAATAAGATAACCCTAAGATAATCATGGCAATCGTTTCAAATTTGTTTCCAATCTAGTCTAACTAACCGGTTCCAAGGGAGAGAAATCCATTTAGAACAGTCCTTAACTATCTGCCTGCAAGCTAAAATGCGGTGTGAGAGGTGAGTCATTCTTAGGGATCTGCAATGGGAAGAGGGACTCTTGTAGCTGCAGATAATTTCCTGGAAGTCTCTTCCATATATAATGCAATAATTTAAGGGATGCACTAACTACTTAATGTCATGTCACATGTCGTCTTCATCAGTACATTGGAAGCTTTATTTCCTTTTATAGAGATCAGAGGCACTTTTCATAAAGATAAGATGAAATTTACGAATATATACAGGGGCTAGGTTACCTAGTTTCTCTGTTCTCTATGAACCTGTCACCATATGTCAGCTGTTATTTATAGAAGCAGCTGCATAAAGAAATATATTTTGGAGGGTACAGATGTGAGCTCTTTGCACTTCACTGCAGAAGGAGGCAGCAGCAGGAGGAGGGATGCTTCCTGTTGATAGCTGATTGCTGTCTGTCTGGATTACATCGCTCTCAGATGAAGTGGCATATCTTTACATCGGTGAGGCAAGGCCAGGTATAGGGAACCCTGCCCAGAGCTGTAAATGTAATGTAGTGCTCCTTGGTCTGTGTGAGGTGAAGTGTGTTTCTACCAGGCGCAAATCTGCAGAATGTGGTATATCCTGAATATGTAAGTGGATAGTTTCAGTGTGTCCTGCACAGAACAAACACAGCAGCCCCACCACGCCTGGACGGCAGCTGGAGGTGAGGGTGCCTGGTGCTTCTGGAAATCATGCCCAAGGTGTCTCAAGTTGGACACCCACAGGCAGTCGCTGCTTTTTGAAAATGTTTTTCTAAGTGTCTGCATCTCCGACTGCCTCACCCTTTGCAGACCCAGATGAAAACCACGGCATAATGAGTCCCTTGGCATTTGCCATAATTTATAACATAACCTTTTAGGAAAGCGATTCCAACCTGAGGTTCACAACTGGAACTTTTTATCCTTGTGGCAGTTTTATTACATTAGAAACATTGCACAGGGAAGTGGTTACTCTGTAATAGCTACTTGTTTAAAAAGGTGTCATTGTGTTACTGTGAATTTCATTGTTTAGCTAGAAAAGGATTTCCTACATCTTGGGTAAGCGTCAGGGTATAAATCTGTGCAAAAGCTGACTGTCCTATATAGCCTGTGGTCCATTCTGTGACCACTTTGACCTGATCAGAATAAAGGAGTCTGTCTCCCCCTGCCGCTATGACTTTATCTACCATTTGGAGCTTATTGGGAGGATCACTGAAATCTTAGGGCCAGATTCTGATATCTCTTTCTATCTTGAGCAGCTGACTCCATGAGTGGTCCTATTGGTTTCAATAGCACAACTGTTAGAGTAAGTTGTTGTTCACCATCAGCCTGTATCAGCCTATCGTAGTCTGTGGCAAGATGGCTAATTCTTTTTTCCTTTTAAGGTACCTTTTAGATCCACTTATAACTGAGTTTTCCTTCATCTATGCCTTTGGGAATATCTCACTCAGCTTGGCAGCGTCCCAGTCCTCTGAATCCTGTGTGTGTGTGGGGGGGAAGGCATGAAGCAAATTAACTAAAATGACTTGGAAGTGAAAGATCAAGTCAAAGCACTGTCAAGATGAAAATCTTTGAGTTGATGGGTGCAGTACACATGTGATTGGAGAGTCTTTAAATGATCTGGGTAGAAAAAACTGACCATGACAGAAAATGTGGCACTGAAGACTTCTAGGATTTAAACAAAAAATCTTGTCTCTGTCCAAGTGTCTCATTATTACTGTGATCTTGTGGTCCCAGCTACTGTGACCACAGAGAGCATTAGAGGAAGATCCAAGCAGTGTCTCCAAGTCTAAAAATGGGTGGAGGAATTGAGTGGGGAGAGAATGGGAGTAAACAACTAAAATTATTCTTCTGACATCTTTCATAGCTTTGCCCATGTGGCTGCTGGTGCACCCATTCCATTGCTTTTATTCATAGCATGTTTTCCTTTTGCTGGGAATGTGTTCTGCAACATCAGTGAGTTGGTGTCTGTACCCCTAGTACTAACAATCCTAACTACTTATAATTAGTGAATTTGGTGACTGGCAGTCATTGACCTGAGAAGATGTAATAACAAACATAAGCACAATGTAGATTTTGCATTTGTTTACGGCGAATGTCAGAAATCTAACTTTTATTTTTCGAGCGCTGAACCGCCTTAGTGTGTGTATTTTTTTTTAACAGATGTATTTTAATTAAAAGAAATACTGGTTGAATGTATGGAGGCTGTGTCTTCAGTGCAAAAAATAGGGGTGTGTTTTTTTGCTCAAGATAGCTATCTAGGGGAGATAAGGCATGGTTAGTTTTTACCTCCATGACACTAGTAAAGTAGCCTCAGTGGGAGGTAGAAGGTTGACTTTGACTAGATCTGGTAATTTCACTAGAGGTAAACTCTGCTTATGTCTTGTTTCCACTAGGATTTTATATTTAGTTAGCTATACGGGTGTAAACACACACTTTTAATTTTTATTTTTGCAGTGAAGACAGCCAGAGAATCTCAAGGCCTAGAGGGTCAGAATCTTATCCCAGTTCTACCGTGCTAATAATGATCCTAGTTCCAGCAGTGCTCATCACTACTATTATTAGTGTAATGCCAAGGAAAGCATGATCAGATTTGGGTCTGGGGAGCGGAAGAATTTTTCAGGGAAATGGCTGGATTTTTAAAAAGGGGACTTTTTGAAAGGGCAGAAATCAGTACATTTTGCCTTTAATGCACAGATTCTCTCCTCTCCTCCACACCCCCCCCCCACTTGCCCACAAGATCAACCATTTGGATTCCTTTTGGAAAAAGGGGCTTTTTGGAATCCTTCCTAGCAGAGATCCTGCTTTAGAGAAATAATACTTTCCGAGCTTTTGTGGTTGTCTGACCTTGTCTTTGTTTGGATTGTTCCTTCTTCAGCTGTGTGTGTGTGTGTGTGTGTGTGTGTGTGAGAGAGATATTCAGGCTCAGATTAGATAGGAGCTGCTACTGTAAGTAGGTATTTTTTCCCCCCCCATCTGAAAGCATCTCTCCCCACATTAGAACCTTACATAAATATCTTATTTTTAATCCTGAAAGAAATGGGTCCATTTCATGAAGGCATTATGTTTTTGGCGATACATTCGAGATAGCTGTAGGTACAAGAGGAAGTGAAAGCAGCCTCGGGAACAATGGGAAGGCTCTAAAAAGCTGCTTAGCTTGTGCCAAGTTTTTTTTTTTTGGTTGTCATAGAAATGTGCCAGTCTGTGTCTCTCGCAGATGAGCTCACTAAATGAATGGTTGTGCAGGATGAGTCTGGTTTCAATGAAGATGTTTATACTTGAAAAGTGCAGATGGGCTCAAACCACAACTGAGAGTCCAAACGTCCTTGCCCTCCCCCTGAAGTTCAGTGGCAGGAAGTGAAATCTAGATTTTTTGCAGTTTGGCCTCCGTTATGGGGGCAGGGGATGGGGAGGGCATACAGTTTTGTATGGGGCCTAACTGTTGCAAGGTGAGGTGGATGGAATGGATTCTTCTGCAGGACTGGGGTCTGCAAAACTTCGTTTTCCTAGTTGAAGACGGTTGATATTGGATGTGGTGGTGTTGCTTTAATGGTTTTGTGCAGCCTTTAACACAAGAGATCATTTATTGATATCAGGTTTTTTTAAGATGAGCTAGATTAAGACTAGTTGAAGTCTGACTCCACCAAAGTAGGTGTAAAATGCTACTGTGCTGGTTTGATGCCATATTACATCCACTTTGCCTGAGGTAAATTACTGCTCAGGGTGCAGGACAGAGGAGATTCAGGCCCATGGAGTATTGGCGAATTCAAATACTACATGGCTTACTTACATCTGCATTAAGATGTGTTACCAAACACTGCTTATCTACTAACCTAAGGCATTTCTAATGAGCTCAGCACAGCTTTCGTAGGGCCTGTGAGTTCATGGGGCTGGATCCTTGTTTGCACTAAGGCCACTTTACATTGCCAAAGTGGTGTCAGGAGGTTTAAGTGTAAAGTGTAAACCTGTGAACAGGTGGATTCCCACTGGCCTAGAGAGTTTGGCAGATTTGCAAGAAAGGTGACTTGGCTCTCTGTCAAAGCCCCAAAACCCTTCGCTTCCAGAGTATCAAAGACCATTATATCTTCAGCCCTGCTCCTGGACTCCCCTATAGCCCTCTCGGGCTTTTCTTTCCATGCTTGCAGCAACCAGTTCACACTCAGAGGGAAACACTCTTCCACTGCCAGGACTTCTCTTTTTATCCCCCTTGTCAGGTGATTCTACTCATTGCCCTCACTTGGGGAGGCAGCTGTCTGCAGTGCAAAAAAACACCCATGGCAGCGAGTCTGAGGCCAGGTCTACAGACTCAGACTTGCACTAAAAAAATAGCAGTGTAGACCAGGGATAGGCAACCTATGGCACGTGTGCCGAAGGCGGCACTTGAGCTGATATTCAGTGGCACTCACACTGTCCGGGTCCTGGCCACTGGTCCGGGGGGCTCTGCATTTTAATTTAATTTTTAAATGAAGCTTCTTAAACATTTAAAAAACCTTATTTCTTTACATACAACAATAGTTTAGTTATATATTATAGATTTATAGAAAGAGGCCTTCTAAAAACATTAAAATGTATTACTGGCATGCGAAACCTTAAATTAGAGTGAATAAATGAAGGCTCGGCACACCACTTCTGAAAGGTTGCCGACCCCTGCTGTAGACATTCCTGCTTGGGCTCTGAATCCTGGAGCGGGGCGTGGGTCTCAGAGCCTGGCTCCAGCCTGAATGGGAATGTCTATACTACCATTTTTCATGCCATAGCGTGAGTCCCATGAACCTGAGTCGGTAGACTTGGGCTCTGTGACTTGCTGCTGCAAGGGTTTTTGTTTGTTTGTTTAAAGTGTGGATGTATTCTTTAATGGCCAGCTCACCTTGTGACAGGTCCCGTGGTGTCTCCAGAATTCCCACGTGTGTAGCCAAGCATAATCCAGGCTAATCTACTGTCTGGCCTTCCTGCCCACTTCAGTTTGCTATCTGACCGTCAAGCCTAGTTGCTTGGAAATGGAGTGTGGCTGAACGCAGAGGTGGTGCCAGGTCAGTCTCGGGGTGTGCTTAGTAGAAGGATGGGATGCTGTGTCTCAGCGAGCAGGCTGAAATAACCATACCTGCAGAGAACATAGAAAACTGCTTACAAATTAAACGTTCCCTGCCATTGGAAAATAATGCTTTTCAAAGTGAAACCCCACTCAAAAGACATTGATATTGATGAAAAATACTTTAAAGACTTCCACACAAGTCTGTTTTGAATATAGCTAAGCCTCAACATGAGCTACAGCATTAAACGCAACTGTGCAGGGCTGTTCTCTTGATACCCATTTTTACCTGTTGTTCTCTCAAGTGTGCTGCTTGAATGTTTACTGGAAGTTGAGCTTTGGGTGGAAGCTCTGCACTGTTCAGCGGCAAATATATTTTTAAGCTAAGATCAGTTTTATTTTTCACACATGCAAAGAGCTTTGGGAAGCACAGTGTCATGTAGATAAGAGCCTCTTCTCTTCATAACTTGACTCTTGCTCAATGATTTTAAAGGGTTAGACTCCTTTGTTAAGAACCTCATGATTGATTGTGGGAATACAGACACCACAGTTGTAATTTGGGATTGAACCTGGGACCTTCAGCACCATATCCCAGGGCTCTGCCGCTTGATTTAAAGGAGAACTCCCGTAGCTGTACGTAGGCTGTTCTAGTCACTGGGGGCTATTCACTGCAGTAGAGGGAGCCATGATCACATGTGCTAAGAAAGCACATTACAAATTTATCCTTTCACTAAAGGATCTTAATGTGCTTCACCAATATTAAGTCTCATAACATCCTTGTGAGTTAGGAATTTACTGGGGGGGGGAATGATTCATAGAAAGAGAATAAATGATTAGTGAAAGGTGAATAGAACTTGGGAGTCCTGTTTTCCATTTCCCAGATCTAAGGGCATGTCTACACTGCAAAAAAAACCAACCCTCCAAATCAACAAAACATGTCAGCACATCTCAGAGCCCAGGCCAATTTCCTTGGGCTTGCAGGTCTTGTACTATGGAGCTACAATAGCAATGTAGGTGTTCCTTCTTGAGCTGGAGCCCAGGCTCTGAGACCTATTTCCCCTCGCCAGACTTCAGACTCAGAGCCCAAGCTCCAGCTTGAGCGGGAACATCTGCACTGCTATTTTTAGCCCCATAGTGTGAGCCTGAGTCAGTTGACCCATGCTCTTGGGACTCATTTCTGCGGGTTGGTTGGTTTGTTTATTTACTTGTTTGCAGTTCAGATGCACCCTAAGAAACCAGTGTACTGAACACAGGATTAGGAGCCAGGAACTCCTGACGTCTACTCCCAGCTGCACCACTGACTCCCTGTGTGGGTCTGCTTGGTGACTCTGGGTGATTTCCCATGGGAAAGAAGGTGTTAATATACTTACCTACTTCATATAGGTGTTTTAATGGTTAATCATTAGTAAAGAGACTGTCAACTTTAAAATTAGTCAACTGAAAAAAATTAAACAATTAAAAACCCTCACAGTTTCTAATGGAGCACCCTGTAAATCGTGTCCCTTGATTTTTTGTTTAAATAGTTCTTGAAGACATTAGAAATGTGTAAGTGTTTTTGGTCTCTTTTCCACCTCCTTTCCCCTTGTTAATGTTCATAAGTATCTTTTCAGAAGAGGAGAAGCAGAAACAGTGGAGCTGATTATACACCTAGTACTTGCAAATGCACAAAGTTAAACAAACTGAAAAAATAAAGACAGATACTATTTTTCATTAATGTGTTTCAGTTATAGCTCTTAGGTGTTACTTGTAACTACCCTGAGTGTAACCCTTTAGACAGAAGTGTGATTTTTTTTTTCAAGCTGTCTTCTTAAAAAAAAAAAGTGTACAGTGCCTTGAGAAGACAAAGCACTAGATAAGTGTTAATCATTGCACCACACTGCCTCAAATCTGTGGGCCTAATCCAAAATTCATTGAGTTTGTCTGGAGCTGGTGAAGAACAGTAAATGAGCTGAGATGCCAGGTTTGAAGCAGTCCTTGTCTTAAACCATTTTCACTCTAGTAGATCTTACACTGAAAATGCTCATTTTCAATAAGATCATCCACTTTCCAACATAGTGCCGTTTCACTAGAATGCTCTTGGTTTTCTAATTTGCAGTCTGCTTAGGTTGACCTTACGGGTGTGTGTGCTTTAACTTTTAATATGAAATGCAGCTTGAACATTCAAACACTTTGAAACAAAAACAAGAGAAGTCACAACATGATGAGAGAATATTTTTAAAGGACTTTATGGCTCTACGTTTCTAACACAGTCCAGATGTCTCCTATCTCTGCTCTTTCTGCAGTGTTTTCTGGCGACAGCGTATTTTGATTTTGAACTTGGTCCAAGCTGTGTGCCAAGTCCTGAAATAAAGTAAATCAACGAGTTGTTCTTGGACATTTCTCCCTAATCCAAACCAATCCAAATCAAACTTTAGCTTTGACCTCAGGACTGCACATTCAAATATTTTCCCTTGCCTCCTCAATTTCAAAGTAGCAAAAGCAGGAGATTACCACTTTGCAATGTTTAAACAGACGGCTTGTGCGACATCCATGCAGCTGAAGCAACTTTGTTCCTTGGGACCCAGTGCCTGTTAAAACACAAGGGACAGCTGCCAGTTTCCTGTGATTCTTTGTCCCAACTCCCATGGTGTTAGTTGGGGTGCACATTGAAACATCACCAAAAAGAGGTGTACTGGAAGAGATGCATGGTATTGGCAGTTAGGCTACTCTGTGGTGTCTGTTAAGCATTCATTGGAGAGAAATATTTTTTTAATCCTCTCATACAAAGAGTTAATTTCTGAGACATCTAGCCATTGCTACCAGGGAAAATAAACAAACAAACCACCACCAGAATTCAGTCCTGGGGTAAGCAGGCTATCTCCAATCTGTGTTAGGTTTTTTATACAAGCACTTATCTCCCCTGTATCTAAGTCTTCCACACTATTTGAACTCAGTGTTGAATGTGGCCTACAGTGTGCCAATGATAGTTTATGCTTTCGTGAACCACCTCCTCTACCATTACATAACTTCCTGTGGTAGCAATGGCAGTTGCTAATGTGGCACAGTAACATTAGGAAAGTATTTTAATTTATTTTTAGCTATCTTTTTAATGCAGTTTAGCAGCTGCAAGTGAGGAAGGAGCTACCACCATGTTACACATCAGCTCTCTGCCAACCACCAGGAGTCCCCCAGCCACCTGGGTTGGGAACTTCTGGGTTGATTCTTTAGCTTTTACTTTCTGGGAAACCAAATTCAATTAGGCTACCTCACATCTAGCCGCTCGTTAGGGCCTGATACAAAAGTCATTTTAGGACTCTTTCCATTGACTTCAGTGGGCTTTAGACCAGGCCTGCAGTGAATACGTGTACATGTTCAATACAAAACACCACACCTTTTGGTGCAACTAATCGTGTTTGTTCAGGAGGGGTCACGGACAGATGGAATGCAAGAGTCTCTGGAGCCAGTTAGGGCATGTTTGCATTAGTCATGGTGAAGAGTTTTGCCTTGGCTTACCTCTGCTCCTAGTGAAGTTTTCAGGGACAGCCAAGTTAGATTGGTGCTGAATGCTTTTGAAATTCTCACCCTTATTGACTGGCCAGCATTTCCCAGAAGTAAAGGATGACAAAGACAAAGGTGTTAAAGGATCCAATGGTTAAAAGTTGAAGCTAGACAAATTCAAACTGAAAATAAGGTGTATGTTTTTAACAGTGAGGGTAAATAACCATTGGAACACTCTCCAAAGGTTGTAGTGGATTATTCATCATTGGTAATTTTAAAAATCAAGAAATTTTTTTTTTAAGCTATGCTCTAGTTGTGTGGCCTGTGTTATACAGGAGGTCAGACTAGATGATTAAGGTTTTTTTTTTTTTTTTTCCCCTTCTGTGAACCCTGTGTAAAAACCCTATGGTTATTTTTATATTGCAATAGTGCTTATGTGCCTCAAGGCGCTCAGGGCCCCGTAGTGATGGGAGCAGTACAAATATATAATAAATGACAGTTTCTGCTCCACGGTGATTCCCATTAGCATTAGATTTACTCTCCCAAAGCAGCCATGAGTATAGAATTATCATATTTTTCATGTAGTACCATAGTCTAAATTGGGTAAAATGTTCCTAGGCATTCTTGCTTGCTATGTTATAGCAGTTGGATGTACAATGTTGGAATTATTATGCAACCGAATACCAGGGACAGTAGTAAATGAGATAATGTACAGGGAAATGCCATAAAAATGCTGTAGAAAGGATGATCTTTGCCCCAATAGGCTTTTTTAATTCATTCATCACTTAACGGAGGCTTTTGTACACATGGTTTATGTTACCCATTATTTTTTTGAAATAATTGTGATCATGCTAGACTAGGGATTGACAACCTTTGGCATGCGGCCCGTCAAGGTAAGCAAACCGTGGCCAGTGGGAACTGCGATCGGCCGAACCTGTGGTGCGTCAGGTAAACAAACCGGCCCGGCCCCCATGGCGGGCCGCATGCTAAAGGTTACGGATCTCTGTGCTAGACCTACCCTCCTTTAGCTAGTCCTAGCAACTCTCTCAGGAATGAGTAATGTGGAAATGCCTCATAGTGGGAGGATTGGCTGAGCAGGGTTCCTGACATGGGGTCACAAGGCATTTGCTTTAAGGAAAGATCCCATCTTTCAGGGCTGGAAATCCATTGCAACACCTTGTCACAAAGTCATCCAACTAGCCTGAGTAATAATCTCTGCGTAACAAATTGGGCAATGTCTGTTAATAGCAAACTCCCGTCTTCAGCAGACCTCAACACATCTAAGTCAGCCACTGGACCTCAGGAAAGCATACAGACTGGCCTTATGCCATGGCCTTGAAGGGTGGTGAACGAGTTCTGTCAGCATGACAGGAAGTGAAATCAAGAGTTGAGTCTTCCAGCAAAAGTGCCTGTCTTTAATCCCGTGATGTTCCTATTTAGGAGCTGTGTCAGCAGAAGCCAGTGTAGTAGAGTCCAGCAGTCGACTTAGTTCATAAAGAGAAATGTGCCAGGACCCAGACCATAGAGGGCTTTATAGAACAGAGACCACACTGTTGTACCTGTGTTCTGTGAAGAACCGGTGGGCATATGCTCCTTAGGGCTCAAGCTGCCAAATGAGTGGGAAGCCCATGTTCTGCACCAGCTGTAACTTCAGGCTAGCCTTTAGGGGTAGACCCTCATGGAGCATGTTCTGGCAGCCCGACTCAGTTGTTACCGTGCGCAACGTATCGAACTGCACATTATTGTTAGTTGTGGTGGTATCCATGGTAATGCTTTATGGTGCTTCCCATAGACCCTGGTTCATATATATATTTTTACTTTTGTTTTTGTTTTGTTTGGCAGGCTTGGGGGGCTTGTGTGCCGCAATCATTGACTCTCCTGGCTGGGAGCACTGCTGGGACTGTGTGTATATCTTCTAAGGTGAGGAGAGCGCTGCCAGTGCTTTATATTACACCAACAGTGACCTTCTCGTATCAGAAAAAGGGGAGTTCTCTCAACTTCTGTCTCCCCAAATGGTAGAGTCAGCTTCCATAGAGAGTGCTAGGCTGCATAGCAGCAGAGGTGCCGGGAAAGGAGCTGTAATTTTTGAATGTGTGTTTGCAAATAGAGAGAATCACTAGCTGTCTTAAGGGCTTAAAAACAGGGATGGACAGACATGGACTCTACTCCGTAAAAGAATGATGATAAAGAAACTGAGGCTGAAAATAAAAAAAAGTGCTGGTGGTGGTGATAATAGGAAGACACATTTTGATTTCAGCTAGCGCCCTGTACGGATCAGCAGCATAACTGTTGTGTTTAGGGTTTGCTTAATTTTCTCTCTCCCATCTCTGAGGCTGTAGGAAGCAGTTTTCATGCTTCTCTGGCAGCAGGATTTTTGAATGTGGGAAATGTGATAGTGTATCTGCTTCATGCCAGACGTTGGACTAGTGCCCCTTCAGGTTTCCTTAAGGAATAGTGAAGTGATGGGAAGAATGCATTTCTTACACATGTAGTCATCACAGTGATAGTAAATGTAACACTGATACCCTGCTTAGCCTCCGTCAGCACACGCAGCCGCTGCAGCATGTGTTCGGGGACAGCGGCAGGAGAATGAGAAGCGATCTCTGTAGGGCTTGCAAGGAGGTTTCCGAGTTAAGAGGAACTACAAGGGTAGTGTCGCTTTATCCAGTCTGGGAAGATGTTTGTCCTTGCCTCTAGGCATCAGTGCATATTAATCTAGTCTATACCGTCACAGTCTGGTTAATATTTTGCTTGTCTGTACCTCTTTGTTAGTATGTTGCACTAGGCAAACTCCTGTTCATTAGGAAGATGACACACAGGCAAAGTAAAGCTAGGCTATTGTTCCCACCTCTTTTATCTGCAAGCAGCAATTTCCACAAGTGAACCCAATTTAGTTGCATTCACTATATCCAGTTCAATTGTAGGATTGAAGTATAGAGAGAATGCACGTGCCTGTTTTAAAAAGCTGTGTTAAAATCATGTAAACAGTCTGGTTTATCTTGACAATATCCAGGAAATTTGGAGGCTTCCCCTTGCAATTTTACCCTTGTAAAGTTGTTTTAATATGGCTTTGTATGAAGTTTGTATGAAGGTCAAATAAAATAAAAATAATTTAAATATAAATAATAACCAGTGGAAAGCCCCAGTTTGCGTTATTGGCTAATAACTTTCCAAATTGAATTTAGGAAGCCTGCTAAACAAAAGCAAAATGATTTGAATTATAGAAAAATAGATTGAAACTAAGGAAGGCCCTTTGGATATTTTGAGAAAATGTTTTTGTTTGTATTCAAATTTAAACAGACATATTTTATTGGTGTGTGTGTAAAAGTGGCTTGCTATGGGTGCATGCTAATTTCAGACAGACTGCTGGCAAGCAGACAGTGGAAATGTAACTGCTGGTGTCGACCACCTTAACAGTGAAGTTAAGATCCTGAAAAATCCTCAACCAGCTCATGTGGAGCCTGATCCTGCAAAGTACTGACTGTTCTGAAATCTTATTGACTTCATGGGGAGTGTAGGGTGCCTAGGAACTGGCACTGTTGAGGCTAAGAAGACCTCAATCTGTGCATTCACCCATCAGGAATGGGCCTTGCAAACAAGTGTTTGATGTCATTGGGGCCCTTCTTGTTAGCAGATGCTCACTGCACCCTCATGCTCTTGATATTGCAAACCCATAAGAGACGAGCTTTATGCTAGTGAGTAATCCCTCAGCTCAGTTTTCTAAGTATTTGCAGGATTGGGGCGTTATGATCTGATCCAAAGTCTACTGAAGACTCCCATTGACATTGCATTGATTCCAGTGGGCTTTGGATCAGGTTCTTAGACTTTATGGGTGTGTCAACACTGCAGTAAAACACCCCTGGCTGGCCCGCATCAGCTGACTCAGGCTGGGGCTGTGGGACTGCGAAGTTGCAATGTAGATGTCCAGGCTTGTGCTGGAGCCCAGGCTGTGGGACCCTGTGAAGGGGGAGGGTATCCAAGCCCGAATGTCTGTACTACAATTTTATAACCCTGCTGCCCAGCCGGGTGTTTTTTATTGCAGTATAGATATACTGTAAATCACTCTGAAGAAAACATGTTTATTTACTGTGTAAATAATCTATGCACTAAAGAGAGAACTCTTGAAATGTTGTCCTATAATGGCATGCATTTCATTATCCTTCCCTTGTAAAAGTTTAGCACAAGCAGAAACCTTTCTAAAATGAGTGTTTTGTACAATATGTAGCCAATACAAAATGTGTGATGGTGGGTGTGGTACATAGACATCTGTTGCCACTCATTTGGGCTGACCTGCATGGCTCCCCAAGGGTTTGCCACTTGTAAGGTAGCCATCGTAAACTCATCTCTATAAATCCTTTAGACCACACCACATTAGTCGGTCTAATTAGCTGTATAGCTCCAGTCACCACAGTGTCTTAGTGCCTCAGAAACATGAATCAGTTTATCTTCACCACACTCCTTTGGGATTAGGAGGTGGTATTATCTCCATATTACAGATGGGAAATTTAGGTACAGAGATTAAGTGACATGCTCAATGTCGTGTAGGAAGTCTGTGGCAGACCCCGAAATTGGACTTGGATCTCCTGAACCCCAGTCAGGTACATTAGCCATAGGACCATCCATCCTCAACAAAATTCCTTAATCCTTTTTTGTGTTATAGGACAGTGGAAAAAGAAATACTTTGAAGAACAGAGCAGATGTTTTTTGTTTTACATAGGGTGTCATCTACTTTAACCTAGTTATTCACACCCAACCTTCCCCCCCCCCCCCCCCCCCCGAGTAGAAAGGATAGCTGTGTGTGTATATAGACATGTTTCAGAGCCCATGGAAGTCAATGTAAGTCTGTCTATTGATTTCAGTGCACTTTGTGTCAGGCCCATAATATATCATTTCAAAACTGAATTTTACTAAATACATCTACTCCAGTTATCCTTATTGAGGACTGAGTCTCTGTGGCAAGCCATAAGGTTTTTAATTCAAGCTCTCTTTGAATTATAAAAAGCAAAAACATCTGAACCCTTGAAAGAATTATCTTTTCCCTGGGCTTACAGCTTAAAGAGGGCTCAAGGGATCTTGCTGAAACTTTCCAAACAAAAAAAATAAGTCCAAAAGGATTTTTTGTGTGAAAAATAATAATTCTTAGCACTCACTGACTGACTGATGTATTCAAAGCCCTGTACAAACAAGGAAGTGGAAAATAAAGGTCAGCATTTAACTATAGTGTCGCACAGTCCTTTTCTGGTTTTTCTATGTTTCATTGATCAAAAGAAAAAAAAAATCTAATCAACAAATGTGTCATGGTTGTGGGTGATTTACCAGAAGTAATTTGGTACTGTTGGCAGTTCAGCTGCCTGAACCAGTCAAGGTTATTTGGTACTTCTGTCATTTATACCATTCATGAGATAGCACAGGTTTTTTTGAAGCTGTTTCCTCAGCCACATGTATTAATGTATAATAGAGGCTGTAGAAAAATGGGTCCGTATCAGTTAGGACCTCTATCTCTAGTGCTGAAGGCTAATGTAGTGCCTAGTTTCACTAGATACCCTCCCTAAAATATATTGCTTCCTTGCTTGCTGTTTGTATTCTGTCTCGTTGTGTATGGAGATTATGGATGGATTTTAGGAAGTGGCTTTTCACTTTGCCTGATGGTATTTTATTATTGATTCGCATATGCTGCCACACTAAACCTTTCTTACATTTTATTAGCATTGATGTTGACCACTTCCTAAATCGCTCTGCTGATAACTCTGGGTGTCTGTTTCCCAGTGAATAATTTGAAAATCATTATCGAAGCTAACAGGAAATTAAAAGTAGTAATAACAAAGCAATCTGATGTTAAAGGAACAGCAACAATTTAAAAGTCACATTTGTCCGAAATTGCTTTATCTACTGTAGTTGCAAGTTAAAATTACATAATGTGATTAGAGCAATTATTTTTCCAGTTTATTTACTTTGACTGTATAAAGAGTGATTTTAATTTAAAATCTTACTGCTTTCCTCATGAAGTGAGTCAGTTTCCTCTTCTGTGTGTGGGGGTCTTTCATACAGCAGTAGGGGAATGACAAACATTAAAAAGAAAAGGGGAAAAAAAAAAAAGCGCGGGGAGGGAGAAGAACAGAAAAGAGGAAATGTGATTGTAAAAGCACAAAAATTGCCAGTGGGACTCAGAGACAGGTGTAGTGCCTGGAACTCTCTTAAAATTAAGCCATTTTCCTCAAAGGAAGAAATTACTACCAGTGGGAAGCTTGCTGTAACCAGAATTGCAGCCTGCACACGGCAGTGTATTATTTAAAGAGTTCAGGGCATTCATTCTATTTCGCTCTAAACCGGGCATCACTATATTTGTGGTTATTCTGAGTAAGTCGCTGTGTCTTCATCTGTTTCTTACAGGTCCGAGCTCACAGGCACTCAATAAATGTTAACTCTGTCTCTCTCTCTCGCTCTCTCATAAATACACTGCCACTTGCTACGTATTTGCACAATACAAACACAATGGGGCCTCTTGGGTACTATTGCAATTCAGATAAGTTAGAGTTCTTAGGTAAAGTGTTGTGCTGTAACAGAGGGTTGAAATCTCTTTACAATGCATTGGTGCTGTTGCCAGCACTGTAACTATGGAACTTCCCAGTACTAATTCCAGTTTTAATATGGACTCCTTCTGTTACTTTGGGATTGGCACCTGACGAAAAAAAAAATTCATGCCTCAGTTTTCCCACCCGAAAAATTGAGATAATACTTTGATGTCCTCAGGGGTTTTGTGGGGTTAAACTAGTGAATGTTTGTTAAGCTCTTTGAAGCAGTGTTCTCATATGGTACTTACTGTAGAGGTAAGTGTGACTACTGCTAAATCATACTCTTGCCAAAATTACTGTCATTAACAGCGCTAAGTTAGGGGAAAGGGTGACGGTGAGCACTGTAACAGCTGCTTTAACAATTTAATTTTCAGCAAACCAAACCTCTTGGCATCAGTGCAATAAGCATGTGGGATTGGCTTAACTTTTTAAAATGCTGTGTGGTGTTCCATTCAAGCCACAGTAGCTTTTTCTCTTTTCATTGAATTGGGTGTTTAATTAAAGTCCACAGGGGGTGATGGCCATTTTTCAGCTCAGTGGATTTGGAGAATGATGTTCTTGTTGTTCTATCAAAGATCCTGAAAATATGTAAGTTACAGTAATTCAGCAACAACAAAAAAAGGGGAACGTAGAAGCCATGACATGTATTACAGTAATCCTACTTCCTGTTCCTGGTGTCTTGGCTTTGGCTTTTGAACACAGTAAGCAGTTTTAAAGTGGAGATTGTCATCTCTTTATAAAACTTAACTGCTTCAGTCCTGACGGACAGCATTGCCATCCAGTGGGGAGTTCTGGACCCAGGAGACGCTGCCAGTCAGCCTGTGGTTTAGGAACCACCTCTGGACTTTTACTGGGCGTTCAGAGGTTGGCCTCTGTTGCACATCTCCAAGTGGGGACTGTTGTAAAAGTGAGTCTTGCTTCCTGTGGATGTGCATATCCTGTCAGTGTTTCACAGTGTTACGTAGTCATTTGCACCTGCCTTAGTCATCTGTAGAGTGAAAGGTAATGACAGTGGGGGAAGACAGTCTGGTGGGTAAAATGCAGAACTATGGGCCATAAGATCTAGGTTCTGTTTGACTGTGGAATAAACTTCTTGCATGACCCTAACCAAATTGCCTTGGTTGGCTCATCTGTATGGGGATGATAGGCACTATCTACTTCACAAGGTTGTTGAGGCTCAATTCATTATTACTGGTCTAGTGTTTTGGGATAAATATTGTTACTGGAGGAAGAGCAGATTTGTATTCTCAGAGAGAGGTGGGTTTGGGGGAAGGAGGGCAGGAAGTATCTGCACTGAAGAACTTTCGATAGAGCTGGTTGGGAATCTTCCACTGACAATGCAGATCCTGCAAAATCAAAAGTTTCTGAGAGAAGATTTTGTATTCTTTTTTCGCTGCTCAATTTTCAATTTTCTGTCTGGAAATATCCTAATGAGTATTTCATTGTGGGTCAGTTGGACCCAAATCAGAATGGTTTTGTACTGATCTGAAATGTTCAAACTCTAATCAGTTCAAAAAAATGTTAAAGCGCCGTTTCCAAACAGTGCATTGCCTTATGGGATTTGTAGTTCGGGCCCCCGTTCTTTCCTATGGGCCAGGCTTCCTTGAGCACTGTATGTCCAATGTGGATTTCCCACTAACTGAACTGTGTTGCTTCATGGGAGTGACATTAATGTAGCTTGGTCAGGGAGCCTGGCCCATGGGGGAGAATGGGACCATTAGGATCCCAAACTATAATTCCCTTGAGGCACTGTGCCACTGTGGGAAAATGCAGTTCAATATGAAACTGACTTGAAATTTAAGCTTTTTGATTTTGGCTTATTGAATGGACCCAAACATTTCAGTTTTGGGAATGCTGTGGGCCAAGGATTGGCAACCTTTGGCACGCGGCCCACCAGGATAAGTCCCCTGGCGGGCCGTGTTTGTTTAGCTGCTGCCGTCTGCAGGTTTGGCCAATTGCAGCTCCCACTGGCCATGGTTGCCGCTCCAGGCCAATGCGGGCTGCAGAAAGCACTGGCCAGCACATCCCTCAGCCCATGCCGCTTCCCGCAGCCCCCATTGGCCTGGAGCGGCGAACCGGGGCCACTGGGAGCCGCGATTGGCCGAACCTGAGGATATGGCAGGTAGACAAACTGGCCCAGCCCGCCAGGGGGCTTACCCTGGTGGGCCACATGCCAAAGATTGCCGATCCCTGCTGTGGGAACTTCATTCTCTTAGTTGTAAAAGCTGGAATTTCCAAGGGGTCTAAGTTGAGATGCCATTGGATTTGGAAACCATAGGGTTCTGCCTCCTTTGAGAGAAGCCCCTGGGGAGGGACAGCAATCTAATAAAACCCCATTTAGGGGCTGATTACACTGCATTGTAAACCCAGGTCTGTGGACTCTGTGTTTCCAAGTCTGTGTTTGAGTGACTCTGCATTGTAAACCTGGGCTTACAGCTGCTGGTCCCAGGTCTCTCAGCCATGCTAACATGTCCATACTACACTCAGGTCAGTGATTTGAGCTGCATCCACATTGCAAAATGACAGGGCTTGGACTTGAGTTGCAGCAGAACTCGAGCCCTGATCAACTAGCAGGGTCATTGGACATGGATCCTGAGTGCTCATTGACCTGAGTCAGACTGATTTGTGTGTGGATACAAGGGGGGTTGGGCTCAAACCTGACTCAGAGCCTGGGTTTAGTGTGCAGTGCAGACATATTCCTAGAGTTTTTGAGAGTCTCAAAGAGAGAATCTGGAGCTGGGAGGAACAGGGAAGAGACCATTGTGTAGTGGCATTCTGTGCTCTGCCATTGTTGTAGGTACACTAAGGGAATTGCAGGTAGATTTAGACACAGATCAGAGACTGGGATATTCTTTGCATCTGCCACAGCAAATAGAAAAGGAAGAGGAGAGAGCCATGGGGAGCCTGAAGGAAAAGGTGTTTTTGAGGCAGTACACAAGGAAGGGATGATTGACTGTCTTCTGTCATGAGCTTGCCTGCAAAGCAATGGGTACCTCCCTCAGTACCATTCGAGAATTCAGCAGTGTGCTGGAACACCGTGATGGTAACAGCACTGTGATACTGGAGGACTAGTTCTTTCACAATTAATTTATTTTTCTGTAGGCTGAAGATGTCGTCTTTTTACTTGTGAGTATGAGACAGATGCAGAACCTCAGCTACTGAAACACTGTCCTCCCTAAGCCTATCAGAACCCCCGTCCTTTTCAAGAGGCGGGTGTGTGGGTGGAGGGGGTGCATGTGGTTGTGTGTGATGGAGAGGGAGAGAGATGCAAGAAGAGGGAAAATGGTTAGTGCTGTCAGACAAATCTTCCTGTTGTGTCTTGGCCCCCTGCTTTGTGAACTGTTATGCGAGATATATGACACGAGAGATTTATTCCTCACAACATTCAGGAAGTAAGTTTGAAATAAGAGAGTAATACTTGTATTGAGCTCCTTTCCATGGCCACCTCCTACTTTGTCATTCAAAAAATACCTGCTCACACTTATTTGATAAGGAACCTGGAAGAGACTGAAGTAGCAGTCAAGAGAACTGTCAGAACTTTCTATCTCCTCCCAAATGTGGCTCAACCACACCAGATTTTAATTAAGGGGCCTTCCCATTGCAATGCTTATTAGGGCTAGCTTGCAGATAAAGGGCCTGATTCTGATCTCTCACTGTTGATTTTGACAGTTACTCCTGATTTACACTGGCGTAGTCAGAACCAGGCCCAAATGTGTTTTTTCTAGGGCTTGTTACCTTCTCTTCCCCTCCACTTAATCAAGCTGCTTTCAGTCTGCATTATCTACAATACCTGTCACCATAATATCCCAATACAGCAAAATCTGTAATCACCAACAGGATCATATTGAAAAACATCAAACATAGATAAACCTACCAAGGAAACAAAGATATTCTGTCACACATTTGGTATTGATTAAGGTCCCATGTCTCATAAAGGGCTTTTATACAGAATGCACAGTATACAAGCCAGGCTGGAGTTAAGAAGGAAATGCAGTTCCCCTTTGTAAGTTATAGATAGATACAAATAATTAGTTCAGTACATTGGAAGAAGAGTTCACGATATTAAACAGAGCCATGCATATATGAGGATCATGTCGCCCTTTTTTCTGGGCCTGTCATCCATTTTGGAGGCACGATCCTGCTAATAAAGGAATCCCTCAAAACCCACTGAAGTCAGTTGGAGCTGAGGGCACTTATCTTCCAGCACAAGGCATTTAGGACCTTGGTGAATTAGGCCCCAAGGCACTGTGGTGAGCTCCCTGATCTACATAGGTAGATTAGGCTAAAGTGTCTGGTGTGCAGACAAGCTATTCTTCTAATCTTGGAATTACCTAAGAAAGGCTTGAATAAATTCAGATCAGTCCTCATAAGATCAAGCTGCAAATATTTTATTTCAGAAGTCTGATGTGTGTGATGGGCGTATCTTTAGGAAAAATTGGTGCTGTTTATCTAAGGTGCTTTGTTCACAAGCAAGTGAACAAAGGTTAAGCCCAGGTTCAAAAGACTGGGCATTGATTTCCTGAAGATGGCCTTGAAAATTGCAGATCTCAGGTAGAGTGAGCCACAGGATTATGGAGTTATACATTCCCAATCAAAGTAATAGGAAAACTGAAAGAAAGATGCATCATTTTCACTCTTAGTCCCTTATTCAGAGAGTGATAATAGCGGTGACTTTCTGATAGTTTATTTGAGATTACTGAAATGAAACATTCTGCGGTGTGCGTCAGAGTCTAACTCAGTGATTTTTGCATGGACTTCACTCCAGTTTTAAGATAATTGCGGCAATAAACTTCTTCCTGAAGCTAAATTGATTTCTGAATGACATAATTATTCCTCCACTGCTTACCCAAACTGGCCTCTCTGTGTTCAGTTTATGGTTTAGATCTTTCTTGCTTATTGGGGAAAAAACGTTCGCTTATCTTCCCACCAGCAAATTCAAAAAATCAGAGATCAGAAAATACTAGGTTAGATGGAAAAGTCTGGTAAATGGATTTTATTTTGATTGACAAGCTTAATTAAGCTTTGTTTCCTCTGCTTTTAACAGTAATGCACTGTAATTGGTAACTTAAGAGCATAAAACATGGCCTCACCAGGTCTATGTTGCCAGCAGCTGCATAGGTTAGTTAAAAGTCACCAAGGCAAAGATCAGTGTATAGCTCTTGTTAAACAGCCTCAATATCTCTCTGCTTTGTCTGTGTTTCAGACTTATTGCGCTATGCCTGATAAAACAATAGCAAAAGAGAAGCAAGAAGTGGATCTGTTGACAGCCCTGACAGATCAAATTCCTAGCCAGGCTCTGGGAGTACTGAGAAGGGGGACTGCTTAAACAATGCTCTCCTTTGATTAACTGGGGATTGGGTGGCACCTTTGGACGTCAGAGCTGTAGTCAAGTTTGGAATTAGAGTCTGAGGGTCAAAGAAATGAGGTTTTAAAGGCTGACATACGATCCTCACCCCCTCCACCCCCTCTTTGACTGTGGTACAGACCTGCAGGTCTTGACATGCAGTTTCATTTTGTTTAAGCACCACACTAGCTCTGTTGTGATCAGATCCTGGATTCAGAAATCTGCAGTGGAACCTTTTCACTCTGTTTCCCAGCCTCTTCTAGGTTTGATGATACTCTTCACATCAAACTGCTCTTTCCAACTTTACTGCTTGCTGGAGTTGGTTAAGTCTCTGCAGCTTTTGCTGCTTGCTCTATTATTGGTTGAAAATTTATTTTATTCGTGTATTTTGCCCCACATAGGTGTGAGGTTCTCATACAGCCTGAGATCTTATGAGATAGGTACCATTGTAGCTGAAACACTTTAAAATATATTTGATGAACATATAGAGTTCTGGCTGCACCATATAGCCTGAAAACCACAGGTAGAATTGGTGTTTTCTGGCAGCAAATATCTAGGACTGCATCCAGTCAATTTGTATCTGTGAAACCCTCAATCTGTCCATGATTCAGTAGAGACCCACCATTAGCTGCTGGGACAGGAATAAGATGTGAGGCCATTACCTTGAGGGAAACAACTGAATGGCTTCATTGACAGGTACTTTCTAATCTAGCTGTATCTAGCTATATCTAATTTAGGCATATAGAGCTCAGTCCTGCAAGGTGCTGAGCATTGCTGTGAGATGCTCAGGTTCCTCAGCTGCCACTGACTTCAATTGTTGCTGAAAGCACTCAGCACTTGGGAGGACTGAACCCCTAGAATCCAATCCATCTCTCGCTGAATTCAGTGGGTGTTTTCCCATTGACTTCATTAGGAATCCGAACAAGTCCTTATAGAGCACTCTTCATCACTGCATCCAAGTGCTTTTAGAAACCTTCTGCTTATAGCCTCTGGGTTTCTAGTAGTATTTAGGAACGCTCC
Source organism: Mauremys reevesii (assembly GCF_016161935.1). NCBI lineage: Eukaryota > Metazoa > Chordata > Testudines > Geoemydidae > Mauremys > Mauremys reevesii. The sequence goes on from NC_052638.1 coordinate 34,184,187, forward strand.
CTTTTTGCTTTGAAGCCTCTTGTTTATACATGGTATGGTGCTTTTTTTTTTTTTTTTTTTTTAAATTGGGGCTAACTGTTGAGTTTGTTCTGCCTTTAACCAGTGTGTGTGGAGAGGGAATTACAAGTTGGAAAAAAATCTGCACTTAAAACATGTGGGTGGCAGGGAGCATTTGCAGTACACAGCTTGGTTTGCTTAGTACTTGCTTGCTTTAGCAGCGGTAAAGCTTTCAGCGATGATGGTAACAAAGTATCTGCATTGAGCATTTTTTAAGTACTTGTGTAGAGGGCAATTCATAACGCTCTTTTGACTTTTTTTATTAAAGAAAACGTTTGAAGAAAATATGTTGAAACAATATCAAGATGTGAATTTTAAAACTAGAGCTGGGAGTGGCTCAGGAAATGGGTAATGGGAAACAGACATTTTAACCACTAGGTCACTGGTTAAAATCCTGGCTAGCTCGGTAGAGAATACAGCAGTTGTTGCAGTGCAAAGGTTCTTCAATAGCGGATGCAAAATTTGTTTTGGGGTTAGTTCCGTCTGAGTGTTCGTATCACGGAGCCACCACCAAAACTGGCACCCTTTGTTGGCTGTCTTAGCAGAGAGGCCAGAATTTGAACAGACTGGCCTAGAGGTGATCTCTCCAAGGCAGGGTGATGTGGGGGAAGATTGAAATGCTTTGAGAGAGCTGTCAGCAGGCCCCCTTTTTGAAGAGAATTGGGATAGATTCTTGTTTTGAAATTAATCCATATGGACTCTTCACTTCTGTCCTGTCTTTACTATAAGAAGTTACACTGAATGCCTTAACTAAAATGCATAGTACAGTTTTTTTTCTCCTTTCATCTCTACTGAAATCTGTGGTAAATTGATACCAAACTTAACACAGTTTGTCTGCTTATCTGGATTTCATATTGACACAGCAGTATCATGTAGCAGAATGAACTGGCAGGAAACTAGCTCAAACATTCATCTTTATTGTGGCAAAGGGAAATATAAAAAGAAAAAAAATGACAAAACGCGATTCAAAAGGGAGAACAAGGTAGGTGAGTTAATATCCTTTGTTGGACCAACTGATGTTGTTGAAAGGGACAAGCTTTTGAGCTTCACAGAGCTCTTGCATATCCTCGGACCAACATGGCTACACCAACACTATTCAAAAGGGAGCATTAGAAAGGTGTACTAAATGCACACTAAAAAATCCTGACTCGCTCAGCATCCTGGAAAGCTAACATACAGATTTCAGATTATCAAGTTGTGACTTAAGTTGCCTGTTCACGAACCCTCACTATGCCGACATAAGTTCCATAGGCCAGCGTCTTAGTTGGGCTGCACCAGTATAGCTTCATTGAAGTCAGTGGTGCGCACTGATATACATCAGCTGAGAATCTGACTACTTGCTTGCTGTAAGTACTATACCTGTTTTCAAAGATGAGACTCTGATTTTTGGGGTTTGAACTGTATGTTTTAACTGCTGCAAAGTGCCCTGTACATCTACTGTGCTGTTCAGATTGTAATTAATAGTCCATAAGGCACTTTCAGAGACCTCCAGCTCAGGAGTCCAAGTTATCATGTAAGCCATGGTTTACTGAATGTAAATTAATATTGGCTAGAACATCCAGTGGAATCTCTCTTTAAGCAACCACTCAAGTGATCAAGAAAAACTGCTTTCCTAGTAGAAGGCCAGTTTCTAATAGACAAATGCTGTATCACTTTTCTGAACTTCAGGATACTTTGGGATGGCCTCCTAACAAGGGGGATTGCCCAGCATGGACAAGGTCTCTTACACAGGTTTTACAGTGTATATTGGTGACATTTTAAAACTTAATGTTGATAGAAAGAATATGAATCCTATTTAGGTTAGTGAATAGCTTCTGATGGGCACCACTGCAGGCTTGACTTGGCGTCATTGTTCTCCATTAATTCAACCTGCCCTGCTACACAACACACTTCTTAATAGATCTGTTCCTGGTGGAAAACTTGCATCAAAAACTGTCTGATTTGAAACCCTTGACTGGAAAAACACAAGGAAACAGCATTTATAATACACCCAGAAGGCTCCACATAGCAGTGTACACTTTACAAAAGAAGTAATTATGCAAAAACACTTGCCAAGAACAACAGGGTTTAGGAATTTATGAGTCATTACCGAAGCATAATGACCAAAGTTTGAACTCTGCAAGCAACTGAGAAGACATTTAAAACAATTTACATAGTGAGACCTAAATGGCAGCAGAGGTGTAGTTTTGTGTGTAGGTTAGATGTGGTAAAAGGCCTTTTTCCCTTCCCTGAAACTCATAAGGTTAAAGCTTTATCCAGGTCATACAAGATGCGTCCAGTTACTACCTGTCTTTAAAAACACATGTTCTATTCAGATTCTGATCATCAACTCATTTACATTTTTTTCATTTAAGATTGAAACGGGATTTGAATCTAGGCATCAAAGATGAAAGCTCAAGGCACTACATTATGCTATGTAACCTTCTCTGTCAGTGTTAGCATCCTTTCTTGTTTATGGCAGATCACTTAATGGAAATGGTTGTCTTCCAGGAAGACTCGCAGAGAAAGGGCTTTAAGCCATATTGGTTCTGGGGAAGAAGGAATTTATTCTGTTGGTTTTTTCCTAAAGGTGCATGAAGGTGCATCACAAATAGTTCATAACCACCTATGGCTGCTTAGTTATTGGTTTTTCTTTTACTTCAGGTTCTCTAGACTGGCCTAAAAATATGTCTAAAGTGCTGTCCCTTTGGATCATTACGTGCAAAAATGAGCCGTACTGCATAGTTACCATAGCAGCCATGCAGGGTGTGGTTTCTATGGTAACAAGTTGCAATGACATGGAGCCAGAAAAGTCATTTGTTTTGTTGTTTAAATGCTTCTTTTATATATGCCTTTCTGCTTGGTAAAGGGTACAAATGTTTTGGTTTACATATGTTAACAAAAGGCCCTCGTGCCAATCTGTAAAGTGACCTCTTTTTGAGGCAGTGTCAATTAAAAATCCACTAACCCTAGTCACTAATCAAACTGCGTTTGGGCGAGGAGTAGATCTCAAAACTGGAATTACTGCATAATCCCTCATCCTGAGACAGAAAGCTGTACTGGAGGTCTGGCTTTCCCTCATTTTTTATTCTTCATTATTTGGCAGCACAGCTGAGTTCTATGTTGAAGTAGTACAATAATAATCTACAGCAATGGATGAATATGGAGCAGACCCAGTTCCCAGAAATACCACCTAAGTATTTTTTTTGCTTGTCTCCGAAGCCCTTCTTTTTTTGAGATCAGGATACGAGACTGGAACTCATAGCTACAGGTGAGAGCATATAATCAATTTATATTTATTTACTATTTGGACTGCATTCGCTCCACTTGTACTAGGTGCTGTACATACTCAGGCCTTGTCTGCACTACTGGGGTAAGTCGACCTAAGTTACGCTACTCCAGCTATATGAATAACATAACTAGAGTCAACATTGCTGAGGTCGACTTATCCCGGTGTCTTCACTGCATCGCGTTGATGGGAGATGCTCTCCTGTTGACTTACCTTACTCTTCTCAGAGAGCGGTCTGCCGTCCATTTAGTGGGTCTTCACTAGACCTGCTAAATCAACACCCGCTGCATTGCTTGCAGCAGCGTCAATCCCCCAGTAGTGAAGACCAGCCCTTAGAACAGGAAGATGGTCTCTGCCCCAAAGAGCTTACAGTGTAAGTAATAAATAACATAATGGCATTATAATATTTTCAGAATGATTTCCCATTCCATTCTTTATGCATACTAACGTTTTTAGTTGCTTTGTTTTGACCACGTTGAATAGTGACTTTTTCAGCTTTTCATAATAACACCCAGTTTACTGAGTGTTTTACTGTGATCTCAGATGTTACTTTTAACAATAATGTATGAAAAATTGACACAGACAGTGGTGACCCTTTAAATATACATCTGCTCTTTTCTCCCCTTCTCTCTTCAGTAATACATTTGGTGTAGGTATGTTTCCCATTTTTAGGTGTGAGAGATTCTGTGCTTTACACACTTTATGCAACTCCTAGAAAAAGGGCAAATTGCATGATCTATAATTTAGGAAACAATGTTGTTCTGTTGAAATTGCATTCTCCCTATTGCACTTTTGAAGTTGATTTCCTCCCCTTAGAAACTTCCATCCCTTGATATATAAATAGTAAAGGGATTTTCAATTTTTCATAAAAATCTCTGATCAAAGCAGAAGTAGATAGTTCAAAGTGTTCATTATTTTACTTAAAAAGCAAAACTGTAGCTTAAGAAACATTTGTTAATTGGCAAACCAATCTTAGGCTATGGCTACACTTGCACTTCAAAGCGCTGCCGCGGCAACGCTTTGAAGCGCTAAGTGTAGTCAAAGCGCCAGCGCTGGGAGAAAACTCTCCCAGCGCTGTCCGTACTCCACCTCCCTGTGGGGAATAACGGACAGCGCTGGGGCTTTGACTACACTGGCGCTTTGTAGCGCCGCAATTTGCAGCGCTGCAGAGGGTGTGTTTTCACACCCTGCTGCAGTGCTGCAAATTTGCAAGTGTAGCCATGGCCTTAGAATTGAAAACAATAGCTAAAAGCAATTTTTGGATAAGCCACGGATATGTCTGCTAAATATCTATCCATGCCAACAATTTTCTTACACATTAGATCAGTTCGGTGCAGTAACTTGATAACATCCCAAAATGGGGTCAGGATACCAATCTGCATATTCAGTTAGCAGCTGTTTAAAAATCTATCTGCCTCTCTTTGACCACTTCTCTAACAATAGTATTGATGTAAGTTTAGCCTTAGTCTTTGCTTTATACCGTGTACCTTATTGACCAATATGGAACCATTTCTAAAATGAACTCTAGTATAAACAAAAGAGTAGAATCTGTCCTCAAAGTCTTCCTGCCTTGATTTACCTATAACCTATCTCACCCTGTTGAAGTATCTCTGACCTAGGCATTTGCTCATCATTTACTAATTTAAAAGTATGTTATAAATTTATACCTGAGTGTGCAAGTTCAGATGCTGCACAGCATACAGTGTTAGCAGAACATACTGCTATATAACCTGCACCTTAAGTTATTGATAACGAGTCTGTCGTGCCCCCTCACTGTAATTACCATAAGCGAGACCATGGCCCATTTGGGTTGGGAATTGCAGAATTAGAGTTTACTTTCCTTCATCTCTGTGGCATTTGCCATTTGAAAATTCTGTGTGTATAGTGCCTAATGTCCTAGAGCCCTCAATGGGACTGTTAGATGCTACCCCAGGGGTCGGCAACCTTTCAGAAGTGGTGTGCCGAGTCTTCATTTATTCACTCTAATTTAAGGTTTCGCATGCCAGTAATACATTTTAACGTTTTTAGAAGGTCTCTTTCTATAAGTCTATAATATATAACTAAACTATTGTATGTAAAGTAAATAAGGTTTTTTAAATGTTTAAGAAACTTCACTTAAAATTAAATTAAAATGCAGAGCCCCCCCAGACCGGTGGCCAGGACCCGGGCAGCGTGAGTGCCGCTGAAAATCAGCTTGCATGCCGCAGGTTGCCTACCCCGTGCTACTCCGTTGAAAATAATAAATGGTAGTATTCACTCCTCACCTCTGTCTCAGTTTCCCTGCCTATAAAATGGTGCTGATCTTTCTTAATCACTGTACAGTGGTTTTGTGGGAATTAATCTGCTCATATTTTCACAGCGTTGCCAGGGCTTGTCTTCACGGTAACAGTTAATTCAAGTTACTCCTCTTTAGTTAGCCTCACCTAGCTCCAGCGAATTAAATGAAACAACCTCCTGCTACACAGAGGGATTGGATTATCAGAGGGATTGGACTGGCAGCAGGTGATTTGCTGTAATTTGAGCTGTTGCATCCCCCATGCATCAGTTTCAGCTCACCCCACCAGATGGGTCAGCTATCTTACATTTAAAGCACCACTTAATTCAAGCTAGTGATTGTGTGTGAACAAAAGTCGGTTTAGGGGCAAAACTTAAATTGTTATACCTTGAGCTAACAATGCACTGAAGACAAGCCCTAGATGTGAAGGGTTACGTAAATACTAAATGTTGTTGTTATGCTTTATTCATATGCTCGGTATTCCTTTCCTTTATTTAAGAATAAATGAAGAACAATTCATTAAAACAACATCTGCAGACAATCCCAAATGGGTTTACATTTTTCTTGTTTCCTTATCTATGGTTCCGCTTTCTCTGAACTCCCAATCTGTTTTGTCTCCACGGCATGTAAAGTCATACCCTGAAATACAACAACAAACTGCTGAGCTGAGGTTAATTTCAAAAGTTCCCTCCCTAGTTTTCTGAACAGTTTTTGTAAGTAATGGATTGAAGCACTGGTATAATTGGCCAGCAAAAGATGCATTTCTGGTATATTGAATGAAGAAAAAGGGATTTATTATTTTTTTAAACAAAAATTCAGCCTAATTTTCATGAAGATTTAAAAACAAACAACCCTGCTAAGTCAAGGTGGCCAGACTTAAACAGTACAAAATGAGCCACAACTTCAAAGGAGTAGTTCTGTGCTTAAACACACTTAGAATAGATGTGAAAGCCATGACCCCAATGTTACGTTACCTCTGAAACGCTTTCCATAACTGCAGCCTATTCTTTTATGACTGCCTGGCGTATGACTTCAGACGTGATATGGTACTCCATATACGTGGCATTTGAGAAGGTTTTGATATTTCATGTGAAATTATAACCAGAGTTACAATCGGGTGAAAGTCCAGTCATTTTGGGACTTGATTTTTTTAACGTAATTTCTTTAATTTCATTTTATCCTTTTCCTAGCAGTACTCCCACATGGCATTTAAAATGATTTCCACTGAGTCAAAAACGCACATCAGACGTAAGCGCACATCTGTTACCCATAATTTGCTCATCATTTGCTGTGAGATCTCATCACATGGATTTCCAAGGAAGCCGGCTGGATAAATTCAGGCTACAGGGGTTGACTGCTGAGAAGCTTGGAGTCTTTATGAAAGGTGCTTTGCCCACCATTGCAGATTTCTTGCAAAATCTCAGACATCCATTTTGACAGATCTGGCATCTTTTAGGTGATCATTTCCTGAGGAATGATCTTAGGGTTTGTACAGCAGCTCAAGGTGAGGGGTAAACAGAGGTGAAGTGACTTCCTCAAGATCACACAGCAGGTCAGCAGAAGAGCCAGGAATAGAACCCTAGTCCAGTGCCTTATCCACTGGACCAAGCTGCCTCTTGCTGCAATAAGTGATTGCATACGGAATTCTACTTCCCTCATCCTCTTGTTTTCAATCCCTACTTTTTTTTTTAAGGGTCAGAGTCTTGAAGGAGAATTTTTAAGGTGGGATTGTTTCTCAGGCAATTAAAAATCATGATCATTCATGCTAAAAGAAATGTTGTCCCCAGGTTTGAAATAAAATTCCATTGGTGGATCTGAATTCCCCTCTCTGTGAAGAGCTCCAAGGATGAGTGGCAAGGATAAAACTGAGACGGAAAAACTCCAGACCAGCACTAATGTTGCATAGGGCAGGAAAAGGGAAATTCATGGATGCACTGGCCCACTTTTTAAAGTGATATTATTCTGCCCATAAATACTTGCCAAAGTTTTGGTCCAGAGGAAGTTCTGACAGTAACTTCTTGATACTTGCAGTACAGTCATTGCTATTGTGTGCATAGCTATGTTCAAAGAGTTCAAGAGTGAGTTTGTTTGATATCATTAGGGCTCCCTATGCTTTCTAGGCATAGCATAACACTGTCAAGTGGAAGTATTGATCTTTGTTGGAATCAGTATTGCCAGTCTGGCTTCTAGCATGTCACAGGACCCTTTAGTGTTGATTTTTTTTGATTTACATCTTAGTTTAAAAAAAAAAAAACCTACCCAAAAGAGACTAACAGATGACTAAGCTGGTACATGATTCACTGGATCCAGGGCTGAACTAACTAATTTCATGGGTCAAGTGGATAGTTAAGTACTAATTGATCTCAAAATATCTTTGAAGTGTAATGCTTGCTGTTTAAATTACTTAAATTCATGCTTCACTTGTGAAGCGCTAATCTGAAGCTTTTTATCCCACCCTCTTACAACTTTTTACTTTCAGACAGTACATGAAATCTCTTGCTATGCTGCATAATGCACCCAAAAATGAACTTAGGGTTTTTTTGAGTGAAAGCTCTTACCAACTGATTTTTCTCTCTCTCCTCATACATGACATGAGTTTGGTGGGTCTGAGTATGTAGATTCTAGTGACCAAGCATTTTACATAACAAAAAATCCCCACCCTCGAAGTTGTGGATACTTGGCACCCTGATTGGCAAACTGCACTGGAGAGGCCAAAGAACAAATGGACCATTGAGATCAAACTCCTCTCTGTCTGTACCTGCAGGGGTTAGTCCAGGGGTGGGCAAACTTTTTGGCCCAAGGGCCCCGTCTGGGTGGGGAAATTGTATGCAGGGCCACGAATGTACGGCTGGGACAGTGGGTTGGGGTGTGGTGTGCAGGAAGGGGCTCAGGGCAAGGGGTTGGGGTGCAGGAAGGGTGTGGGGTGCAGGAGGGGACTAAGGGCAGGGGGTTGGGGTGCAGGGTGCAGGAGGGGTTCAGAGTTTGGGCTCCTGGCCCGGCACCACTTACCTCGAGTGGCTCTGGGGTGGCAGCAGTGTGCAGCGGGGTTAAGGCAGGCTCCCTGCCTCCGCTGGCCCCGCACCGCTCCTGGAAGTGGCCAGCATGTCTGGCCGTGGCTCCTGGGGTTGGGGCGGAGCAGGTGGCTACACTGTACACTGCCCTCGCCTGCGGGTACCATCCCTGAAGTTCCTATTGGCTGCGGTTCCCCGAGGCTGCGGGTGGCAGTGCCTGCAGGCGAGGACAGTGCATGGAGCCCTTTGCCCCCACCCCCCTACCCAGGGGCTGCAGGGATGTGGTGCTGGCTACTTCTGGGAGCAGCCCGGGGCCCTGGCATGCAGGGAGCCTGCTTTAGCCCGACTGCACCACAGGGCTGGCAATCCCGTGGGCCGGATTGAAAGCCTGCAGGCCATAGTTTGCCCTCCCCTGGGTTAATCCCTTTTTGTTCAGCGTTAAGGCACATTGCCAGGGCAGTATGGGGAGGTATGCAATGCTGCATCTGTGCTCTGCCTCTTTAGTGGGTTAATAGGAGTCCATTTCTGGTGACAGCACCTCTCAGCTGCAAATATCCTTTCTGTTCAAATTTACATTTGAAAACAAATGTTATCCTGTGATAAATTCAGTAGTTATAACTTCAGAGCAGGCTTTAGTAACACACATTTATGAATGATGCAGTTTGGCTATTTCTCATTTAAACAACTATTTAATGCTCCTTCTACTGCTCTTCAAAAGTGGCCCGGGGAAGATTTAAAAGGCTGAGCAGTTACATAAGATATGGCAAGGCCCTATGTTTATGATTTAAGGCCTGTCCAACAGACAGTGCAATGTAACTTGACCAGTGGAGAGTCTGCCAGTCTATTGCATCTGACTGCATGATTTGACAGTTGGGCCCACATTCAGCAAAGCACATGAGCACATGCTTAAATGCTTTGCAGAACTGAAGCCTTGGGCCACGGCTAGAAAACAGGAGCATAACCCAAGGAAGGTGGATGAGAAGCAGCAGTACATAAAGAGGAAGCATCTTGGAAACCAGAGATCAGATAAGATCATCTGGCCAGACATTTTTTCCCCCCTTTTTAGATAATCTTTTATGTTTTTCACAAGAAAGATGTGGAACAGGAAGATTTTGTACAAATATATATATTTGCTCAAAATAATTACAAAATGAAAGGAGTAAGAATGGAACAGGAGTGGGAAAATCAATTTTAATGCCCCTCATCAAATGCAGCTCTAAATCGTATGCTGGTAATGAGCAATACTCAGGAGATAATTATTTAAAGGAGGACAAAAAGAAAACAGCAAGCCTGAATCATACATGGACCAATAAAAATAGACTGTGTTAAAAGGAATCAGTTTGCAGTAAAACCCTGCAGTCCGTTGTTTGTAGTTACATAGCGCAATTTATTGTAAAAGTCCCTGTAAAACTGGGTCTCTGAACAATATGGTGGACAAAGGGAGGAGAGGATTTTTGTGTACATCAAAGAACATCTTGCCTGTGTGTACTTGCACATCTTGCTGGGCCAGTTTCAGCCCTCTCTCCCCTATCACAGTTTGAATGGTCCAAGAGCATTTCCCCAGATTGAGCCCTGATGTCTTCACTGAAACATTCCATTCCACATAATTTTAGGGCCAAGCCTGAAATGAAACAGAAGTGAACTTTAGGGAGGGTTTCAAATATCAGGATACAGTTCTGAAGTTTTGTAGGTACAACCCATCACTGCTTTATTGTAAGGCAATAGTTACCTTAGAGAAAAACAGGAATAGCAAAACCAAGTTCCAGTCCTACAGTGTTTCATGTATTTGCTTATGCATGTGAGTAGTGCAAGTGACATCAATCGAGCTACTCGTGCATACAATGATCAGGGCCTATTTTAGTACCCATGCACCTTCCCTGTTTGTGTTGATTCATCAGAGCTATTGGCTTGTGACTGGGTATATGTGTAACCTTATCAGGCAGTTTCATCCTTTCACTTCATCATATTGTAGATTTACAAGACATGCGGTGTTTCTGATCTCTGGATTTCATGGCACATAAAGGAAAAGGCTGTGCGCCATTTCTTTCAGTTACGCAGCCTAAATTATCTTTCGTTACTTGGTATAATCATATAATTGTGATACTGTAGTAGCAATAGACCATGTGATTTAACACTAGATTAGATTTTTAAAAATACAATCTCTTGTCTGTCACATCTTTTAATCTGGAAACAATTTCCATGGGAAATAGCAGTGTTTGATTTATTCAGAGAGGGTATTTGTTGTTAATGATAACATTAACACATCTGTTTATTATGGGATTTGTGTAGGAAAAATCCAAAGCTAAGTGGTGGAAAGGATTACTTGAGTAATAGAGGGACTTCGTAAGACTTTGCTAGTCAATAGAAATGGAAAATGACATTTGCTAACAAGTTAATGATAGAAGATTGTTAGGATTTATTTTTAACCATTATGTAACTCTTGATTGGTACATCTTCAATGTAAATTTTAAATCACTTGGTTTACCATTAATTGCTATACATTTTGAGTAATGGTTCCAGCATGCAGGTGTACTAGGTATAATGAATGAAATATCTATTAGAAACCTGTAGTGTAGTAGCAGCAATACAAAAAGTCTTCTTAAAAATGAAAGTAAATATCTCCAAATAAGGACACTAGTAACTACTATCTCCTTATCTGATTAACTGATTCCCTTCTCCTCATATATTAGAAGTTTCTTCCTTCAAAGATTGATTCATACATTAATTGTATTATTTTTTAATTAATATAACAGTGTCCATCTGCCAGTGCAAACCTAATCTGCTTAAAAAGAAAAATCAACATGTCTACAAGTTCAGTGAAGGGCAGGCAAGCAAGCAACCATTATGCATATAAATTCAGGAAACTCCATTAAATACTTGAAAGACTAAGATGCAAACAGACAAATCAAGAAATTCCTGAGTCCAAGCATGCTTGAAATGTGATCAGGTAGTGTGGCAAACGTGGTACCCTGGCTGTTGGTCTGAGATTTCCTAATGCTGGTTCTCCTCTCTGGCCAAGATTTAAAAAGCATTAGGAGCATTGAAGCTAGACTTCTAAATCTATAACTAGGCACCTAAATAAGTAGCCAGATTTTCAAAAGTGCTGAGCAAGTAGCAGATCCCAATGAGGTCAAAGGACGCTTCTGGACGCTCAGGACCACTGTTTTAAGAGCCTAACTTTATTAAAAAAACAAACTATTAAATACTTTCCCAGTGGAAACGATTGCTGGATGTTGTTTGATCTTCCATTGCAGAGGTAATAGTGAAACCATGAATATGAAGGGAAGTGTTTGCATGAACATTTCTCTCTTATGATGATGTGGACAGTGCTATGGAAGAGTTTGAGAACTGCTATCTGACAGCATGATTTCAGTGAATATGGTTGTTCAAAAATATCCCAATCCTCCGCTTGGCCACCAAATAATGTGAAAACCATGCTAGTTTTTTAACACTGTTGTACTTTAACTTGGTTTATATATCAGTATGGACAGAGCTGAGTATAAGTACGATCCTTTTCATACACAGCAACGGTATCTAATCTTTGTGAAATATTCAGTAATCTACCTGTTTTGTATAGAGGTAAGTGAATTGTGAGAGGTAGGATAGATGGAGATTACCTTGGACTTCCAAGTATGGAGCATGGAGTTTTTATTTTCATAATAACCTGCTGTAATTGCAGTTTTAAATGGTGTTTTTATATCTTTGTGTCATGTTGCTCGAGGCTTGAACCATGTTGACGAACCCAGAGATACTTGGACAGAGTTTACTCATCTTTTGTCACTTGAGTAGCTCAGGTCGTGTGTTCTCAGCTGTTGTTGGGTTTGGAGAGGATAAAACACAGAAATAGGTCATGCTGCTTGAAATTCTTTCGCAGCCAGGCCTGACCAGCGATGAAAACAACTGCCCCTTCACAAAGCCTCTTTAAAATGATCATTTTATATGGGTGCTGTGCTCTGATTTCAGCTTTGAATTACTTTTCATCATTTACCTAAGACAGCTGTGAGGAGTAACAGCTTATTGGTTTTGGATGGTGTGGAATATCCTGAGCCAAATTCTATTCTGTGCCTGTATACATAAAGCTTAGGTTCTCTTTCTCCCCTCCCCCTTTCTTACTCCTTTTTAAAGATCCTCTAAAATGAGAAAATCTAGGGTTTTTTGTTGTTGGTTGTTGTTGTTTTTAAGGGTGGAATTGGGGAAATTTTGATCTGGGCAACATAATTAAATAGTGTGAGAATGAGGCTGAGATTATTCATTGTTTAGTTCGGGGTGAAAATAATTCTAGTTTCATTTTAGCAGTTGTTTTATGGGAGCCACAGACTATACAGAACAGTCAGTGAACTGTAATATAATTCTTCCCCAGTGAAAGTCAAATGTATCTACAGTAGAACCTCAGAGTTACGAATACCTTGGGAAGGGAGGTTGTTCATAGATCTGAAATGTTCGTAGCTCTGAACAAAATGTTAAGTTTACAACTGAACATTGACTTAATACAGCTTTGAACCTTTACCATGCAGAACAAATCTGCTTTTAACCATCTTAATTTAAAGGAAACAAGCACAGAAACAGTTTCCTTACCTTGTCAAATCTTTTATTAAACTTCCCCTTCATTTTTTTTCGTAGTTTACGTTTAACACAGTACCGCACTGTAATTGCCTCTGCTGCTGCCTGGTTCCATACTTCTGGTTCCAAATGAGGTGTGTGGTTGACTGGTCAGTTCCTAACGTTGATATTAGTAACTCTGAGGTTTTACTGCTTATCTGTGGGCCAGATTATCAAAAAAGTTGAACCGTCAGTTGCTGTCATGTAGGCACTTACATGAAACGGACAGATTTTCAAAAGTTCCTGGCACTCGTCTCACTGGAAGCTGCAGGGTGTTGACCAGTTTGGAGAATCTGGCCCCTGTGTCTCTGTCTATAAACCGTGTGTGTGTCTGTGTACCTTCCTAGATCTGCATTAAAGAGAACCTAGTCCTGACCATCCTTAAAATAGAGCACAGCTACTGTAAGAATGAGTGTTCCCTCACTAACCAGCCTGGCACACTTCTGGGAAAGAAAAATGAAATCCTTCCCAAAACTGTCATGTATTACTGTTAGAATAATTTTATCTGTGTAAAGTATCAGAGGCGTAGCCATGTTAGTCTGGATCTGTAAAAAGCGACAGAGTCCTGTGGCACCTTATAGACCAACACATGTATTGGAGCATAAGCTTTCATGGGTGCGTCTGACGAAGTGGGCATTCACCCATGAAAGCTCATGCTCCAATACGTTCGTTAATCTATAAGGTGCCACAGGACTCTTTGTCGCTTTTTATCTGTGTAGCTTACCTTTGCATGTAGAGGGCTGTACAACAGAGTAAAAATAAACACCAAACTTTATCCCTTAAAACACACCCACCCTTAAAATAAACGCACTCTGGTAGAGTCAATGTGGAGCAACTTTTCCACAGCTGCTGCCAGTGTTGTACCTGCTCTGTGGAATAAATAGAGAACTTCAGGGCCAGATTGGTGGAAATTGGCAGTGCTCCATTTGACTGTGTTAGTGATGTCCCAGTTTACAGCAGCTGAGGACAACTTCGAGTCTCTAACACACTCAATCACCCTGGTTTTTTCAAGTGCCAAATTCCCTTTAAAAACAGTTTTTTTTAAAGTATGTGTGTGTGTGTGTGTGTGTGTGTGTGTGTGTAAAATCGGCACAGCAAATTTAAGTTTTATGCAGTGCAACAATGGTGGACCTTTTACTTATCCTCGTTTTCCTGGTCAGCTTTAGCACCATGTTAACTTAATGAACTGCAGTATAGGTATATGAATCTGTATGTAGTTGCTACAATGTTCCTGTAAGATTATAGATTAACTAGAGTTTTGTGATAACCTTGGTTTTATTATTGTCAATTTCTGGAACCATAAATTCCAGAACTCAAACAGTCTGACCCAGGGTGAAAAACTAAATGGGGGGGTTTCTCTGATATGCTGAAATTACTCCTTGATTTGTCATTTCTTCCACCAGTAACCCTCTGACACACAGGGCAATAAAACACTTAACATTGATAAGTCACTGTAACAGCAAGCACACTGTAGATAGGTTGGATGCTTAAATTGCATGTTGATAGAGAAGGCAAATTAAAATACATGTATCCTCCTAGATCTGTAAATCTATAAAATCAGTAAGGTGTGGTGCATTAAATGAATGTATACGAAGGAAATACATTTTCTTTCTTTCTTTCTGTCTGTAATACACTAATTTATATGAAAATAGCTACAATGCAATTTATAGAAGATTAAATTGCTGATGTTGAATTGCCCTTTGAGGGTGCCATTTTGTGATCTCTTGAATTGTTGAGGAAACAGCATGGAAAGATGAGACCACATCTTGTGCCACAGAGAACGTTCTTGTTATCTAATGAGGCAGAGCATTAGCTGAAGCTAAGCAGCAGTGCTCTAATCTCAGGATTACAGGAGGGGATCTCCGAGTCTGCTCACATCTTTAGTCTGAATCACACAGCCAGTTGGAGTCTGTTCACCCTAAAATATGTGACATAATATTTAAGACCAACTGGCATAGTGTACTGACCTTTCAGCTGCTGGCAGTAGGTCTTAAATATTTACAACTACTATAATACCAGATGCTGCTACCCACCTGGTCCTTCTATCCAAGAAAAATGCCGGAGAAAGAGATGCATTTCTTCTTCTCCATGAATTTTGGGTGAATTACTCTCTAAGGGCTTTCACCCTAATTCTCTTCTTGCTGGTGTAAATCAGGAGTAACTATGTTGTAATTAGTGGAGTTTCACTAATGTAAAACTAGTACAAACAAGTAGATCAGAATTTGGGCCCTTGATTTGCTAACCTAAAGTTCAGTATCTATCATAGGTTTCTAATCCTAGGGTCAGCTTTCTTTTTCTGGTAAGCGCGAGTCTGACTCTCATTGCATGTTGCTTTAATACTCAATGTAAAATGTGTGGTTTTTCATGAGGTAGAAAAACAAAATGAACGCAGGGCTTCTGATTCCCAGAAGTTGAGACTTAAGCCTTTCCTTGTGCCTTAACCACCAGACCAACCTTGCTCCTCCTGATGAGCGTATACAGCCAGTGAGATTTAGCAAATTATAATAATTACAAACACACCCACATGTATGTTCACAGCCCAATTCTAAACTAAACCCTGAAGAACAAAACCTAACTCCAGGAAAATATACATCCTTCCTTCACCCAAAGAGACAAGGGCAAAAATCTATTACTTAAAGCAGAATGTTTATTTTCATAGATTCCAGTGCCAGAAGGGATCATTGTGATCATGTAGCCTGACCCCCTATGTAATACAAGCCATAGAACTTCTGCAAAATAATTCCTAGAGCATATTTTTTAGAAAAACATCCAGTGTAGATTTGAAGATTGCTGGTGATGGACAATCCACCATGACACTTGGTGAATTGTTCCAATGGTTAATTACTCTCAGGGTTAAAAATCAAAGGGGTAGCTGTGTTAGTCTGTATCCACAAAAAAATGAGGACTCAGGTGGTACTTTAAAGAGTAACAGATTTATTTGGGCATAAGCTTTCATGGGTAAAAAACCCACTTCTTCGGGTGCATGGAGTGAAAATTACAGATGCAGGCATTTTCAGATACAGATGCTGTAATTTTCACTCCATGCATCCGAAGAAGTGGGTTTTTTACCCATGAAAGCTTATGCCCAAATAAATCTGTTACTCTTTAAGGTGCCACAGGGTTAAAAGTGTACACTTTATTTCCAGTCTGAATTTGTCTAGCTTCAATTTAGACCAGCTTTTAATCGATTTAATGTGTGCCATGTTAATTTTGTATCGTTCTAATTTGTAATCAAAATGCCATGTGGTAACAAGTCTAGGTAGCTATCGCTTATGTAGCAATCCTTTCAACAAATATAGTAACACAATGTATTTTCATAATCAATCCCGGACCCATCAGTATAATCCATAAATGGCATCTATGTGCCTTCAAAATAACCTGTGTTTTATAAATTGCTCTCTCCAGAGATGCATTGTAAGACTAGTAATCTATTATTGCCTCTGTTGGAGGAGCATTGTTTTACCAATGCTTTAAGATACTTAATCACTGCCATTAAAACTGGTTGGAAAATGGGGAATATTTTTGTGGGGAGGTCAAAAATTTATCTTAATGAGAATTTTCAGACCAGTTGTAACCACAGTTAATTCAAATCTGCATCCAGGTTGCTTTCTTGGATTGAACATTGTTCAGATCTGATATGCCACTTGATCTTGCACATTACAGGTACAGAGTGGAGCTGGGCAAAATAGCTTGCATTTTGAAATTTCAGGAAAATGTTGGAAAAAATGTCAGAGAGGCTTTTGTGGAAAAATTTCCCCTGTCCCTGTTTTGTCATCAACTCTAGTGCACAGAGTTGTGATTATAAATGCAAGGTTAAAAAATGCTGATCAGGACAGAGAGTACAAGCAAACTGATCCTATATGAATGTGTGCCTCTGCATCAGCACTGAACTACTACTGCCTAGTTGCATGAATGAGACCTCGGAGGGGAATGCAGAGCTAAATGTATCACTGGCATAATAAGGACCACATTTCTGCTCATTGTTCCTGAGAGCTGATTCTCAGCTGGTATAAATCAGCGTAACCCCATTCACTTTGATGGAGCTTCCCCTTTAAGCCAGCTGAAGATCTGGCCCCATGTTTTCTGTAGGTGAAGTTTCCACCCACACTCTGAATCTTTATTTTATCCTGCACTCTTGACTGTGGGCAATGGGCATGAGCCTTAATTCCCTTCAGTGTGGCGGACATGACCTAGTGCTTACCTTTGCCTGCTGTCATATGTAGCCTGTGCACTCACTTGAGCTAGAACACAGAAGCCCTCAGTCCTTACTATGCACCATACATGGGCTCATAGGATCAAGGTCTTAGTCTGTAGATGGCTGCGCTGGCTGTTAAATTCATATCCAGAAGAGTTATCTCTTTTCAATATCCATATATTGTAGCATTGTCCCAAAGCATGTGGATAAGATCTGCTTTAGGATGGTGAGATATCCAGAAAATATTTACAGATCTCAGGCCTGACCAACCCATTTTCTGTGACATCCGATATAGACTTCTGCATTGGCATGGGGATGGACTGGGTGCTCTCCTAGGTCTTTTCCAGTTCTAACGTTTTTGATGATGTGACATTTTTTTAAGATCAGTTTGTGTAACAACATTTATTTGTTTAGCCCAACTCTGGTAATTGTGTGATATAAAAATTGGGTTGCCCTAATATGTCATTCACATTATGGCTTTAATGGAGGAGAGGCAGAGATCTCGCACAGTAACATTGCAATAAAGACAGTGTAATTTATCTGCCTTTAATACTCCCTTCTTTCACTGAGCTGAGAAATGGGCATCTGTATTTTTTGCTGTTTTGTGCCAGGCTCTGCTGCCAGGAACTGCCATCTTGCTGAGTAGGGTTCATCTGGTGGGTGGAAAATCAAAGGAACAGACAGGAGTTCTTAATTACTACAGATAGACAAATTAGTTTTTGAAGGACCACCCTCAACCAGCATTAATCCATTTCAGTGACCCAATTTAGACAATTAATCAGACAGTTCAGACGTTTTTAACATTGTAGTACATATGTACAGGAGTCTCATTCCTCTCTCGTGAGCTGCTGGGAAAACATTTCCATTGAAATATGAACAGAAAAGTGATTTTTTTCCCCATATCACAATATCTCCTGGCCTATAGAACCATTCCTGCTCCTGTTAACACAATACAAAGCTTTCCATTTTCTTTAGAGAGAGAGAACTTGTAATGACTTGCTATGAGTGTGTGAAAGGGTTATAAAACAGCTTGAATAAAAGCCTCTGCTCATGAAGGTTGCAACCCGTGTAATTGATCTCCTAGTGAATGCATGTATTTGGGGCTTTACAGTTCCTTCAGCTCAGCTCACAACATCACCCTGCATTTCTTTCAGTCCATTTTATTTTTCTTCTCTGCTTTGTCTCATATTCTTAACCACTTCAAGGCAGGTCTGAGACAAATACAACACAGTTGGGTGGAGTTGCCTATACATAGTCTACTACACCTGTGGTTGAAACACAAGTTGCATGCAAAAAGCATGTGATAGCAATACTGACCCCTGTAAAAACTATCCTAACACCTTGATGTGCAAGCTTTCTTCATGCCGAGTAGTACTCTCAGCCCACTACTCAGAGTACGGAAGTGTATCGGAATCTTGGTGTAATTTGTTACACAGTCTAGATTATCTGCACTCTTCAGTATATTAATGAGAGAGCCTCTGCATTGCACTTTCAAGCTTTCAGTTACTACTATTCTGGTTTTTGTGGCTCAGACCTATTTATTTGCATGTGTTGGAGAGAAAAGAAATGCTCCTGAAGTGTATAGAGGATATTCAGTGCCAGTGATAATCACCTATGTTGGTACAAGCTGTTCAGTAACTGAATGCGATGGCCAGAGCATACAACACGCCCTTAAAAACACCGCAGGCTTCTACCTTCTCTTTCCAGCCCTGGCAGGATTTTTCCTGTAGTATGTTAGCAGGACTGCCAGCTCATTGACATGGGCTCTCTGTTCAAACAGCTGTGTTTAGTGGAGAGCATTTACCAAGAATGATGTGAATAAGATTCTGGAGTTGCAGAAAAATAGGCTATCCCGGGACTGCAGAATCCTTCAGACCATTTTGCCATCTTTACACACTGTGAATATAGTTTCTTGCAAACTGCCAAGCAGAAAGCAAGGAATAGAGAGATACAGTACTGGAGAAGCAGAAATGTACTTTGTCCTCTGCCATCACACAAGCAAGCAATGACGTGAGTTTCTTGGTAGATTTTGACTACAGTTTGTCACAGTGGCTAGATGCTGTGGCCAGAATTGTAGGTGCTATCTAGTTTTCCAGGCAACACGGAGGTTAATGCACTAATCTTGGGCTTCATTTTGTGACTTTCAGAGGATATGAAGCTTAGTACCTTGATACTCAGCATGTACAGCATGTCATCATGAAATCTTTGTCAGTAACTGGGAAGTTCAAAGCCAGATTTATTTTTTCCCTTTTAATGTAAAATGAAGCGATAGCAGATTTATTTTTAGAAACAATATATATTTTTTAAAAAAAGATACTTGTGGGAAACAAACTGGTCTGATGTGACTAATACCCAGCTTCCATTAGGACCAAAACCTCATTTGTTGTTAACTAACAAAAGTGAGATGGTATGTGGAATGTATATTGGCTTACATCCTCCCTGGGTTTATGGGCTCACCCTCCCTTCATTTTGATGCTTATTACCAAAACAGTAGGTACGGTTGAATGGAGATCGTCATCATTTTACTATGTTTGCTGCTTAAATAGCACTTACAAGTAGAACCTGAACCTCTAGTCATTTCTGATAATATTTGACTCATAGTGAGCTGTGCTTTTATGATTATAAGGGTAAAAAATGTCAAAAGATTCACTTCTTTCAGAGTCCTTTGTGCGTGTATATAGGTGTATGCTCATGCAGCCTGTGTGAGTAGGATAGAAAATTGCTTGCTGAGATCTAACATTAAATATTAAATGTTCTTGTACTTCAAATTTTTTCACTGTTACTGCTGACAGCTGCCATCATCTCACACGGGGGCACCAAAGCATTAAATGAAAGGAAAAGGGGGAAAAAAATTTCAAGTGATATATGCAAAATATATCATTGCAGGGTTTTTTTCTTTTTACAGTCCACAGTTGTCTTTGGCCACAAGTACATCTCTTAAATGATAACAGTCGCACTTGTTTGAGTACTTTCCATCCAAACATATTACAAATATTTAATTAATTTAACCTCATAGTGCCACTTTGTAGCTAAATTTTAGTAGCCTCATTTAATGTGTAGGGAAACTGAGACAGAAATTAAAGCGCATATCTGCAAAAGTGACTGTTAATTTGAGGGGCTCAGTCTTTGGGTGCCCAGTTTGAGACCTGATTTTCAGTGGTGCTGAATGCCTGCAACTCCTAACTGAGGTCAGTGCCAGCTGCAGATATTCAGCATCTCCAGAAATCATGAGTCAGATGTCCCAAATTTGGCACCAAAAACTCCAGGCACGGGAAATGAAATGGATACTTTTGAAAATGTTGACTGTAGGTGACTTGGTCACATGGTAAGTCTATGGTAGATCTCCCGACTCCCTGTCCTGAGCGTTAACTGTCAATCATCTTTTTTTTTTAGTTTTGTGTTTTATTTTCTATTTAAAAATGCAGAATTGGTTAACTAGGTGCTAACCCTGTGAACTAACAATTCACCATGTTGAATTCTCTTTCCCTCTCTCTGTGTGTGTGTGTATATATATGTGCTCTCTCTTTTGGGCTAATGGGATCAGCAGATTTCTGACCAAGTTAATGTTAGGAGCGGAGATGCAGTTTTTGGCTAACTGCAGGCATGGGAATATGAAGTCCTCCGCTTCCTGTTCCTCTGCTCTGTGTTACTATAGAAGACCAATCGATCTGTTTGTCTGTGCCTTGCAGTTCCTATTGGGGTTTTTAACAGATGGAATTTGAACCTGCTTATCTTTTGCACAGAGAAACACAGTTAACATTTTGTCAGAGTTGTTGACTGGGAGGTGGTGGTTGTTGTCCTCAACAGTCTGAGCAGACAGAATCCCCAATGTTGTACATTCACTAACGGCCATTTCCCATCATGCTGCAATCGATTACAATAGAGACAGCTGCTGCATACAAAAGGGAGCCCCTAATACATGTCTCCTCTTCCACTGGCATGGTCTTGTCTTCCTCTGTTTGCTTATGCTGGGTAGTGCTGACCTTTGGATAGTTCAGTGGAGAGCACTAGAGACTGCAGCATTTCACAATAAAAGCGTCCAAAAAAAAAAATAAAAATGTGGAGCTAGAAATAGTGTGTATTGCTCGCATTGGAACAGGAGAGGGTCATTCTCCTGGAAGTCCATGGGATTTAATTGTATCCTGCAGCAGGAAAATTGAACCCCAAGAATCTTAACTTAGCTTCTCCCCGATTTCTCTTCTCTCAGTGTAAGTCATTTAGGTGTGAATCTTTTTATTTAGTTTTTTTTTTAATTTTAATCTCCATTGCTCCTACTTGTGGTACTTTGTACTCTTTTTAAATCTGAAGCAAACATTCTGTGTTAGCCATGCTAGATAAAGAAGCTAGGTAAATACAGAGTGACTACACTTTTGAAGCCCTGTATTGGAACAACTATGTTTATGAATGATTCTTGTGTTCCTCAGCAACCGGTCCCTACTGTGGATGTCTCCCTCTAACATCTCT
Organism: Mauremys reevesii; assembly: GCF_016161935.1. Taxonomy (NCBI): domain Eukaryota; kingdom Metazoa; phylum Chordata; order Testudines; family Geoemydidae; genus Mauremys; species Mauremys reevesii. The sequence continues at coordinate 34,206,056 of NC_052638.1, forward strand.
GATATTTTGAGCTTGCGTTTCCTTGCTCTGGTTGTCTGGGGGTTGGTGGAGATGTTTGTGAAATAGTCTCTTATGATGGCTTGAATTTAATGGCACTCAAGTGCCCACTTACCATATAAGGTAGTTAAGACTTGTGCTGAGATGCCCCTAAGGGGTTCTGCTCTCCACCTCCCCACCTGTAGGCTCAGGTATTTGCCCTTACTGCTTTTGTTGTTTTTAGTTTTCCTTACCTTGGTTATTGTGGAACAGTTTTGGCAAAAAATGTGAGTCCTAGGTGGATGCTCTGCAGTGAACGTGGAAGATTTACATTAGAGCAAAGAGTTTTTGGATGATGCATCATTTTCCCTACATTAAAATCTATCACTTATGCCAGTAAACCACACATCAGAGATGTATTCTTGTTGTTCCTGCTAACTTCTCTACTGCGGAGTAATTCCAGTACCTCCCTCTTGGCCAGCTGGCCCCTGGCATACGCTGGGTGACTGGTCAGAGTGTGACTCCATGCTTGCTTCCTGTATCTCCCTGAGGCATAGGGAGATGCTGAAAAGTCACCCACTTGGCTGCAAACAAAGCAGCACTTTTGCCTCCGCTGAAATGACTAGCCTGCTGACACTGGAGTCAACCCCTTGTGGTTGCACAGCAAGATCTACACACGTTGCTGACTTCAGGGTGCAGAGACAATTCAGCTACTGTAAAGCTCTGTAGCGTTCTTGGACGTTTGAACTCTTTAAAACAGGCTTGTCTTGACTCTATTTCAGACTGCTGCCTTCTGTCTCTGCAAGGATGCCTAAGTGCAGCGTGAGTACACACATGATAATGTGCTGGTAACCCACATTTGGCACGGGCTGCAAAATATTTTTTGTTTTCCATATAAATGCAAACAGATGTACCCATTGGATTGTGTGAAAGAACAACACAATGATAAAGGGAACGTAGGTGTTTAAAGCCCATCTCCAGGTATTAATACAAATAAACAAGAGGCAGACAAGCATCAGAAATGGCCCATGTCCTTTTAAAGGTTTCGCCTTTTTTTAGAAAACGTAAAGGATGAGGGTGGGGTGTAGGGGGAAATGCAACAGTGGTTTTTACAGCTGGTGCATGGCTGTGTTTTTTACCACTGAATCTCTGAAAGGTTATTTGCTCCCCAGCACAGTCATAGCCCCCTGACAAGAGTGCTGCTGGTAATCTATACTCTTTTGTCTTTAACTTTGTCACCCAGTGTGTGAGATCTGATAAAGCTCAGATACTGAGAGGAAAAGAGTAAAATCCAGCCGTATGTTACCACCTCTTCTGTGGAACGGCAATTATAAGGTGTACTGGAAGTGTTCAGAGGGAAAGAACACAGACCTTAGACAAATTATGGCAGGGTAGCCTAGTGATAAGAGATGGGGACTGGGAACCTAAGTCTCGCTTCTCTACTGACTGTGTAGACCTGAATAAGCCACTTCACGTTTCTGTGCCTCAATTGCCCAGTAAAATGGGAGTAATGATATTTAGCTCAGAGGCTTCGTGGGAGACAGTTACACAATGTGTGTAAGATGTTCTAATTGATTAAAAGGGCAATATAAGGACCCAGCATTGTTATCTGCTCCCTGTTTTAGTGCATTTGGGAGTAATTCAACTACATCATACTACTTGTATACTCTTGGGAAACATGATCTTCCAGGGTCTTTTCTCTGTTAAAGATTTACACCCCATGCGGCGAAAGCCGCTTTCTGTGACAGCAAACCTAGGATCCTTTGTTTTTAAGAGACTAGGAGGAATAACTGGTTTAATAGGGTGTAATAAGTGGCGTAATAACTTGCTGCTGCCCAGGGAATAAAGTCCCTTGCTGCATGCATCTTGCTTTAGCCCAAATGGATTTTATGTCTCTGTTAGTTTGTTTGTTTTTAAAGGCAGCAATAGGCATATCTGAAACAGAGGAAGAGAAATGTAGCATTTTTGTTATCTCTTCATTTCAGATCATTGTGATACAAGATGAGATCATCCAGTTTAACCCTTTGGACACTGGGGAAGTCTAATCTCGATCTATGCATCTTCCTAAGTATTCATTGAGCTGGTGGTCTATGAGATGTGACTGTTATATAGGTTAAAACTCAGAGGCACACCTGACACAGATCTTTGTTGTGAGTGATGCCCAGAGGTGTTTTTCAGTAACAGTTCAGCCTGTTGAAGTGAGTAGTTTCCAGGAGAACTTGTGGGAATACATGATCTACTTACCTCTTTTTTTTTTTTTTTTTAAATTGTGGCCTATAAACATCATTTCCCCCACTTCTTGTGGTGTTAGTTTTAACCCCAATTTTTAAAAAGAGGGCTCTCTTATCAGCATTATGGAACTGGTGGCTCCATGTTCGTGTCAGTTCATGTGCTTGGTGCTGCTGTCTTTGTAACATTTGGAGAAAAAAGCTACATACAGTCCCAACACCCAAACCATAGCTGCTTCCTAGATAGACTGCATTTCTTGCTTACATCCTGAGATGAGACTGGACATCTCAATCTTAACCCCGGTGAGCAATTAGAGCAGCTTTTAAGTATTTTGGCCCTTCCACAGAATTAATCCTGTCAAAAGGTGTGTGGAAAGGCGAGACCAAGTTCTGAGCTGAATTGCATGGCCTACCTCCCCTACGCTGTATTTCCCTGCAGAATCAAGGAAGCCTGTACTTGCCTGCCCTGCACTTAACGCTCTGAATAAATCATAGGTTTAGTTTCCATTTCAAAGCCAGTGTTGGCTGCTGCATTGGAGATTGAGTCTGATCATTTTGGTTATACATAGTATGACAGGTATGCTTTATAAGGGTGAAATTACTGCTGATGGAGGGACTAGCTGATAGCCTTGAAGAGTGACATCATCTGTGCATAGTAAAGACAGAGTGGCAGAAATCCAAGTTTTTCCACTGTGGAAGGATCACCTATAAGAGACTCAATGCCAATCATGGCCTTTCTGCTGCGACTGTCAGCACAGGTGTCAGTTAGGACCAAACATTATATTGTTTTTTGCGAGGTGACTGCTAGCAAGCGGACTCAGACCAGCCAACTATTTTTGGACAAGCTACTGAGAAAAGACTGTAGGATTTGGCCTTAGAGAGGGAGAGAGAATGGGGTGGGAAATACAGTGCAAAAACCAGTATAATTATTTGCACCTTTCAGAAGAAACCATGTGGAACAGTCTCTGGTACGTAGAAGTATATTTTTAGACACAGAAAAGTAGAGCTAGAAAAGCTAGAAGACTTGTTTGGGATTTGGTTTTGGGTGTCATATGTAGTGGCGTGTGCAGTAATGCACTTAGCTAGAGGACCTGTTAAAGCACAGCTATGCTTCATCATTCAGTGGTTAAAGTTACAGGAAGCTTGTGTCGGCATGTAAAATGTTTTGGTAAAGTAATATATAGGTCAAGGAAATGACGTAGATGCAAGTTAATTCCTAGATTTGCCTCCTACTTTCTTTGTTTAAGTTGCAACATTTACTAGAAAACAATTTGGAATGGTGGTAAAAGTTAGTGTTTTTTTTGTATCTTGTCATTTACCCCCACCACCACCAATTTGAACACAATACTTAGAAATAATGGTACAGATTTTCAGTTTCTCCAGCTATTTGTGCAAATTGTTTTGTTGCACAATAATAATAATTAATAAGCACTTTTCATCTGTTGATCTCAAAGTGCTTTACAATGGAGGGCTGTATCAGCCCCCTCCGTTTTACAGATGGAAAAACTGAGGCATAGATAGATGAAGTGGCTTGGCCAAGATCACCTGGTAGGTCCATTGCAGATCTGGGAATAGAGCCCAGTTTTCTTGTGCCCCAGGCCAGTGCTCTGTCATCAAGGCCACCTTGCCTCTCTGTATAAGTGGCTGCAACAGGCTGATTACTCACACAATTACCTGATTTATGCCAGTTGTATCTCCCTAAATTCCCGCCTAAAACTGACGTGAACTTCTGATCCTGCTTAGATGCTCCCAGCTTAGTAGATACTGTATACCACTTGTTCTTTCAAAAACTCTAAAGCGAAACATTTTCATAGATTCTTAGTTTCCAAGCCCAGATGGCACTGATCATGATCATCTAGTCCAGGGGTCAGCAACCTTCCAGAAGTGGTGTGCCGAGTCTTCATTTGTTCACTCTAATTTAAGGGTTTGTGTGCCAGTCATACATTTTAACGGTTTTAGAAGGTCTCTTTCTATGTCTATAATATATAACTAAACTATTGTTGTATGTAAAGTAAACAAGGTTTTTAAAATGTTTAAGAAGCTTCATTTAAAACTAAATTAAAATGCAGAGCCTCCCGGACTGGTGGCCAAGACCCAGGCAGTGTGAGGGCCACTGAAAATCAGCTATTGTGCCACCTTTGGCATGCGTGCCATAGGTTGCCTACCCCGATCTAATCTGACCTCCTGTATAACACAGGCCATAGAACGTCCTCCAAATAATTTCAGCTGCAGCCTGTATTTTCACAAGGTAACTGTTACATGGAAATAGATCATATATTTTCTATGGAACTGGTTTAATTAGTTCCTTTGATATATATAATCTCTCCCATAGTTCTGAAAATAATGGTCTCTACAACAGGGAGTGGGATGGTGGCAGGGCACAGACTGGCCTGTAACGTTTTTATATGTTGTTTGCTGCAGTGACAGATTCTTGGTGCTGATCTGTAGTGCCTTCCCTTGGAAAGTGACCAGTGGAATGCAGACTCTGCCTCTGACCACATGTGTGTAACGAAGGCAAATAGTCCCACCATACGATTAGACAAGCCTTCTCTGTGATGAAAATTGGGAACGTTTCTACAGCTACAGCACCGTCTTGTGATGTTTTAAGTGGATCCTTTCCTTCCCTAGAAGTCAGCCTGCCCTTTTGACAGTGATCAGTGACGTTTTGTATGTTGTGGCCATGAAAATTTATTAATTTTAGTCCTAGTGAAAAGTGCCCATTTGTCAGCCCCAGGAGGCAGTTTTCAGTTTATCCACAGGACGGGAGCTGCATGAGCAGCGGCAGTGCAAACTTTCTGCACCTGATACTTTGCTTATTAGGACAATCTTTCAGAGTCGGTGGAGCTTTCAGACACGATTCCCATACATTCCTTGGCCTCTGTCCTCATTCTGCCAATTGCTGGCAATCAGTGCCAATTGTGATTGTGCTAAGAGCTCGTTAGTTATTGCCAGTTTCTTTCCTACAAAGAACAACACATGGTTGCCTAGTATTTGCTGTGTTACAAGGTTTTATCACGCAGAAATTAAGTAGGATAGACAAATCAATTTATAATCTAGATGCCCTTGGTTTCCTTTTCTCCATTGACAGCCATCTGTTATTTTACACAGCCTGGGAATCATGTCTGTACCAAGGAGCTGTCAGAGTGGGGATAGAAAAGATGCCCCACATATTATGGGATGTATTTCTTTCTTATCCCATCAGAGCTACTGTATGGACAGCAGATTGCAATTTCCTCCTTGCTCTTCCTGTGTAAAAGAAACAGCAACCCGTGACTGGCACAGTACCTGCAGTGTATTGTGTTGTTCAGAACATTCATCTTCTGTGTTTCAAGGGCGTAGTATCCTGTGCTTAATCAAAAGCTGACACCAGTACAATTTATGACATGATTGCATTGAATTAGATCGACCGTTAACATTGTTTGAGGTCGCTTACGTTTATTCCATTGGCTGCCCTTTCAAAACAAGGAGCTCTGTTGGTTGGCAGGAGGTGGTATCCTGCCACTTGATAAAAATTTGTTTGGCAGACAAAAATATTAGGGGTCGCTGCACTTTGAAGTTATGGGTTATTTTCTGCATGTTCTGGGCACTGCTGGTGTTCACTTTTTACATATGGAGACAGAGCACCAAGAAATTGTAGTCACCGTTATATAGAGTTGATCCCTGTAGCTTTCATGTTTTAAAATGATCTTCTAGTTTGCCATTAGAAAAGAGCTATGTCTAGTCCTGAGATTTAGCTGTAGCTAATACACTAGAAATTAGCCAATAGGATTGCTGGTTGTGGCACAGTGCAGTTACACAACATCATAGATAAGCAGTGGTGGTTATGCGATTTGAGAAAACAAACTGAAAACCTGCACTATTTGTGATAAATCATTTTATGTCTGAAATGAGACTGCATCGTTTGTTTAGACCATAGGCTCTTCGAGGCAGAAGCTGTGTGTTCCTTAAGTGACTTTTTTTTTAATAACATAAAGCTGAGCATGCTCTTGGTGTTTAGTAAATAAAAACAAAAATCAAGACCAAAAAACGCCCTCAAGTTTTAATTGCTTGGTTTCCCATGCTAGTGAGCGGAACACACTCAGAGTAGAAGGCAAATTCTGTAATGATAAAAGATTTCAAAGTAAACCCTAGTGAGAAGGTCTGTGGTTACACTGGGGTGTGTGCGCGTGGAATAAGGCATCAGCAAAAGGGAAGTACATGAGACCCTGAAGCCATTAAGAGCTTTAAAAGAAAAAAGTACCTAGTTAAAACCAGTAGGACAGATTACTGGAAGACAGCACAAAGATACTCAGAAATGGAATAACACATTGATCAGATTTATGAGTCAGTCAGCTCCTTTTCTTTCTAATCTCAGTAGCTGTCATGCAATTAAAAAGTGTCTAATTTATCGATCTTGGATGTGAAAGTCAGCCCAGTGGAAGAGGCAGTTTACCTCTACCCCGATATAACGCGGTCCTCGGGAGACCAAAAAAAATCTCACCGCATTATAGGTGCGACTGCATTATATCAAACTTGCTTTGCCCCCCCCCCCACCGTTCCTTGTTCCCTGACCGCCCCCTCCAGAGACCCCCGTCCCTAATCACCCCCAGGACCCAATCCCCTACCCAACCCCTGTCCCCTGACTGCTCTGATCTCTATCCACCCCCCCCCACCTCCTGACAGACACTCACCGGCAGCAGCGGGAAGCGGAGCAGACTGGCACCAGCCCGCTCTACTCTGCCCAGCTGCTAGCTGCAGCGCTCCATTTCCCGCTGCAGGTGAATGCGGAGGGCGTCCTTTCCCCAACCTCCCCGCACTGACCGGCGGCGGGAAGCGGAGCAGCCCAGCCCCAGCCAGCTCCACTTCTCCAGCTCCCAGCCGTGGTGCTTCACTTCCCTACGGGCAGGTGAGTGCAGGACCTTTCCCCAGCCGCCCCCCAGCGACACGGCTGGGGCCAGGGCAAGGAAGGCGGAGTGGGCTGGGGCCATGTTGCTCCATTTCCCGCTGCAGGTGAGTGCGGGGAGGTTGGGGAAAGGACTCCCCCTGTACTCACCTGTGGCGGGAAGTGGAGCGCTGCGGCTGGGAGCTGGCAGAGTGGAGCGGGCTGGGGCCGGGCTGCTCCGCTTCCGCCGCTGCTGGTGAGTGCGGGGGGGATCCCTTCCCCCAAGCTCCCTCCCCCGAGCAACACGGCTGGGGCCGGGGTGAGGGAAGCAGAGCGGGCCACTCTGGGACTGTGGGGTCCCCAAAAGTGCCCTCCCACAGCTCCTGCCCCCTAGACCCTGGGGGGAGGAGCCCCTGACCGCCCCCGAAGCCCCCTGCCCCTTAATGAACCCCTCAGCCCCAGCCTGGCCCAGCACTTTTAACATGCTTGTCAGAGCTTTACTGCCTTGTATGCGAACCTGCCTTACATCAGGTCGCATTATATCGGGGTAGAGGTGCATTTACTTGCAGAGATGTGTGTGAGAGTAGAGTCTGTCATAGTACATTCATTTACATTAAATGCCAACCATTTTGCTGAAGTAACCCAGACTAAACCTGCTTGCAGTTTGCAAGGTCAGTCTTTATCTCCTTTACATGGTGGGCCAAGGACTTGACTTCTTCTAACGTGAGGTCAGATCCAGTGGCTTGTTCTTCACAGGCTCTTTCTCTTTTCCTGTGGAAGAAAGAGCAGAAACTCCAGTTGCTGACGTCTTTTGGTTTCTTTTGAAATAATTAAGGAGTGTTAGAAGCAGAGTTCAACTGCATCCTTGCTCTTTTCTCTGGGTCCCGGAAGGTCGTGTGAGGGAGGAAGCTGTTTAGTGGAAAGCGATTCCATAATCTTTGGTAGGAAGGCACACCACGTCACTACAATGAGATGTCTTCAAAAATTGCTTATTGGAGCGTCTGATATCAGAATAGTAAATACAGTACCTCCCCTGCTTTCGACCTGCTTTATCAGAAGAAGTGAAAGATACTGCTGGAATGTGAATATTCAACCCCTCTCCCCCAACTCTGCAGTACTTCTTTCTGCACAGTAAGATCTCTTGAGTTAAATATTAAAAGAAAATGTCTGTGCATCATTGAGATTGTTCATAATTTTAAATTCTGATGGCTGAAATCACTTTGGTGTATGTTCTGATGGCCGTACTCGTGTCATGTAGTGTGTTGCTCCTTGCATAGTCCTTTTGGTTCCACTGGGATGATTGGCGGGGTGAAGATGTCAGAAACTCAACTTTGGAGTGGAAGGGCAGTTTTGAGGGCACAAAGTCAACTAGCTTTAAGCCTCAAATATAGTTTTGCTTAAAACAAAAGGGGGACTTGCCAACCCTAAAGTAGGGCCTGAATAAAAACCATTTAAATCAGTGGGGAAATCTTCCCTGACTTCAGTGGGAATTGGATTGGATCCATATATAGAAGTGTTTCCATGATTTTTTTTAAATAAAAAAAAAGTCCCTGCAGTTTTGGAATCTCAAATACAGCACATGTGCGGCTACATTAAAATCAGACATCAAAACTCACTACCTAAAAAGGAAATTAAACAGCCTGGTCTCATTGTCTTTGTAGAGCAAAGCACAACGAGTAAACACGCAGCACTAATGGTGAAAAGTAAATTGGAATTTTTTTTAAAAAAGTTCTAATAATTTAAGTAGCATGGGTATTGATTTATTTAAAAAAAAACAACAAAAAAAACCTCCCCACTCATCTTTTGTCCCAACACCATCTCTGTTGAAAAGGAAAAATAAACCACTCTGTTCAGAAATATATGACAGAATACAGAAAAATTGACTATATTTAACAAAAATAAAACTGTTTGAGTGTTTTGTTTTAAATGGGAAGCAAAGCATGAGAAACCATAGGCCATTTATATGTATGCAGTGTTGCAAAAGACCCAAAGGAGACCGCCCAGCACGGAAAAACCTCAGGCTTCAATATTCAGAAAAATATTTTTTAAAAAAAAAGTCATTTAAAAAATGTGCCTTGGTATTTTTTCTTTTTCTTTTTAGCTGTGTAGGTGATGGATATTAAACAACCCTCTCAAATTCTTAAAGCCACTGTCCCAAATTGCCTCTCATGTACAGAGGACATTTTAGACATAGGTCAAGTTAGTCATTGGAATAAAGTCAAAGGGTTAGATCCCGACAGTCTCCTGCTGCTTTTAAACAGTTGCTGACACCATTTGCACAAATTGAGTACTATAGTTAGACGCCATTTGAATACGTAACTTCCTGGTGAAACTTGGTTTTGGCCTGCTGAAAACTTGGCCCCTCTTTATTTCTAATGATAAATGAAATAAAGACCTGAGGACTAAGGCTGGCTGCAAAGGGACATTAACGGTTCTGACAAACAATGAGATGCCATCATGTTGGAACTGTATCAGAACAAATAGCTCATTTGCACCTTGAGAGACACATGAAAACCATAAAGAAAAGGCAGGGCAAGGAGGGACATTCTTTTGTTTCAAGGCCCTGAAATTGTTAGTATTCCAGCAAGGGAGGTTTCCAATGATGCGAGTGCACCATCCGTTATTTATTGTAATGTAAACACCTCATTTAATACTGGAGGATTAAAATTCATCCCAAGGGATTATGTCATGTTCCACTCCTTCTACCACACAATGGATTTGCTCTTCCGTTTTGGTGCGTGGCCCTGAATGCTGCGCTTATGAACTTGCTTGATTCAACATTATTGAATGAGAATATGAGAGAGCTGCCATTGTATTTTGCCAGGTCAGTAATTTTGGCTTTTTTATGCCTTTTCTGTGTTGCCTGAAATTGAAGACTGTCATTTGAATCAGAGCAGCACTAAGGTGCTTGCTTTTGTTGAATTCTGGAGAACTATTGAGGGAGGTAAATTTTGATGGCTTTCCTCATTGGTTTGCAGAGTTACCCTCATTTTTGCTGATGTTGAGAGTCTGTGGCAAAAGTCAACAGAAGGAGCCTTGGGGCAGGGAGGAATGGGAAGTGAGTGGAGCCCTGAGCCTCAGTTTCCCCATCTTCCAGTGGCACTAATTTTTACCTAACTCTCAGGTTTCCTGTGCAGCTTAATTTGTATTCCTGAAATGCTCTGAGATCATGAGAATAAGGAAGATAGAGAAGTGCAAAGTAGCATTATTAGAATAGTGACCCTGAAAAGCATTAGGAAGATACTGCATATCAACTGGATAATGAAAGACACACTTTTTTTTCTTTTCTAAAAGCAGCTGCACTTGACTACAGTAGACTGACTTTATATTAGAGTAACTGAGAGTGGCATTTGGCCTCTAGTGCTCTTTGTAATTAAAATTTACATGGTCGTGCCTTTACTTTGTCCCTTTTTTCTGTCATTTTAGGCTCAGCACTGACTTAAAGGGGGAAAAATGCCCCCTCCTGCCTTACCATCACCACTTGCTGCAGTACCCACAAGTTCCTAGGACAGCTCCCACCCAAGTGTTGATCCTGCCTGTAGCATATTTAGTTTGGGAGACCTTTTAGTGGTGCAGGCACATGCTAATCCCGGTGTCCCCAAATACCATAAATGTGCTTTGATCAATGTGACTAATTGATAAAAATGGATTATCAGATGTCTTTTTGATCTCAAGACAACAACAAAACCCCACAGCAACAACCAAGCCCAGGCATAATATCTTATGAGAAGCACAGATTACCAAACATATCTGTGTTCCCTTTGTAGGGTTGTTTTAATATATTTATGATGCAGGGTAGTTGTAACTGAGCTAGAATTTATTCTCATTGATGTCACTGGAATCTTTACTACTGATGCGGCTGGGAGTAGGATTTGGCGTATAGTGACCCAATAGTTTCCATCAAAACTTCTTATATTATTGTTGGTCATCTAAAAGCATTTTAATTAGGATGTGCAGAAAGCAGAAATGCCTTTTTGAGGGGCCTTCTGCATGTGTGAACGCAGATCAGAATATTCAAAGAATAGTCTTGTACCATAAGAGCTAATAGAAAGGCCTACATGTGAGTTTCCTGTACAAACTTAACTGTGCCAAGGAATGAGAGACGTGCTTAGAAATAGATTCATCCTGTGACAAGTAGTCAAATGCGTAGTATTTTGTGTCTTTGTCTAGTGCAGTGTTTTTCAACCTTTTTGTATTGGCGACCCCCTGTAGATTAAAAAAAAAAATTGTGACCCTCCCCCCATTAGAAAAAATTGTGATCCCTTATCTTAAGCTGGGGGGCAGGTGAGGCCTTTAGATGGGGTGCCGAAGACGGGGCTTCAGGGCTGAAACATATGAAGTAGCTTCATGGGTCACCCTGTGGCGTGGGCCCCGGGCAATTGCCCTGCTTCCTACCCCCTAACCCTGGCCCAGCTTGCGAGCCTCCTAAACTTGTCCTGCGGCCGACCCCCAGGTTGAGAAACACTTGTCTGGTGGAAAACCTCATCTCCAGCTTGTCTTATTTGTATTTTTAATGGACAGACATGGATACCACACTCGTGTAGCTCATAAGCTTGCCAAACAGATCTTGTAATGTGCCTTGTAAATAGCTCTGTATGGCAGCTAGGAGATCCTGCTGTGCTTATGAGGCCACTTCTTGGTGAAGAAGACGTGGCTGCCATTTTGGGGTTCTTGTAGCATGAGAACTACTAGAGAAATAGAATGGTTGTGACACTTAATTAAGATTCATAATCTTAGATTTTAAAGCCAGAAGGGGCAGTTATGATCATGTAGTCTGACCTGCAGACCACAGGCCAGAGAACCACACTTAGTAACTTCTGTATCAAGCCCATAATTAAACTGCTTTCGGTTTTAGTTCAGCTCACACAAGTGATGTGTCAGTAACAAACTCTGGGCTTGATCTTCAAATAAATGGTCCTATATAAATCAAGGGAGCTGCTTGTATGAAGAAGATCTATATGCATGAATACATGCTGGCAAGATAGGCCCCAGCAGTTATCCTGTGGGCTCATTCCCATAGCAATTAATTACTGAAAGACCAGTCCCTGCACATCTTGGTCACATGAGTAAATCCTACGAAAGTCATTGAAAGTTTTGCCTGAGAAAGGACTGAAGGAGCACTTCAGGATTTGGCCTCCGGTTTTAAAAATAAGCTGCTTTGTTTGGGTCTAGCATTGTTTAAAGGTTTAACTTTCATTTGTAAATGTGTATCCTGTATATAGTACTATGTATATGCAGTGTGTGTAATGTTGTATATGTGCACATCTGTATATGTAGATACCTATTTATATACATTTATAGATAGGCAATGGTGTATTTAATGAATGTTACATTACTTCTAGAATTATAGATGCAGACTGTTTCAAAAAGTGTTGTTAGAATTCAGCAAGATCGACTGTACATCTGTTGCCATTGAGGCATTATTACTGCATTGTTGATTCTTATGAGGTCACGACAGCAGATGGGAACACTGTTTCACAGCTCCCTTTTGGTAGCCTCCTGGATGAATGAGATCCTGGAAATTAATGCACTGGATGGAAATGTTAATAAAATTTTAACAATTGATGCACCAAGGTGTAGGAGTATGCAAGATGACTACCTGTATCATTGCCATGAGCAAGCATGTAGAGAGACTGCACAGCTAGAGAGCTGAGATAAAGAGGAAGACCTAGCCAAGTGCCAGATATTCAAAAGTGTGTGGTTTTGCTGTTGCTGGTTTTTCATGGACCGTGGGTCATAGCCATGAGATTCAGATCTGTGCAAATGGGGTGGGTATGCAATTGCACCTTTGAAAATCTGACTGTTTCTTTAAGAATGCTTTTTTATGCATAATTCCCACCTCACAAGAGCTATTGGAGCTATACTGTGAATTCCCTGTTCTCCAGTTTGAAAGGGAGCTGCTAGCTGTATAGATATTAGAATTGGGACCAAACTAAAACTTGAGATCTGAGGTCTGGGTCTCGTATCCCTGTAATGAGCAGAATTGAAACTGTGCAGCTGAACTTCAGACCTAGATCAGAACGTTTTTGTCCCCAAATCAGAGTTCTAGCTCTGAATGTTTCAAAACTTTGGGTGTTTGGAATCTGGATTGTAATCCAAACTGCCCCAAATGTTGGGGTGTTTGAACTTCTCTCGTGGGCTGAATCCAGGCTACAAACTTTGAATGTGGGTCTGTTTCTGCTTCAGGCCCATTTCTAATAAAAATTAGATTTCTTGCAAGAGAATGAGAAAAACTGTTTACAGTTCCAGCAGGATGATTTTTTTTTGTACTTTTGGAAAGCTCAGCAAATATCAGCCAGACCCCTCTCTTCAGGGTGGAGGGGAGAGAATTTCTGAAAGAGGGGAGCTTTATTATTGCAAGCTGTAATTTTCTCTCCAGTAAAAACATTTGTCTAAAATTCTTTAATGACTCTCAAAAAAGGCTTGCCAATAACTTGTTTGTTCCTATGTGAGAAAAGAACTGATAAACAATCTCTATATACAACTTTCCTCTGTAAATGTTACCCAGGATGTGCAGGTAGGAAAACGAAGCCAAAACATTCACAATGCTCACCTTTTCCTGTTATTGCTGCCCTGATTATATTTCCGATAAAGCAGATATTTTTGTTCTTCACAACTGCAAACATCGTAGTCCCATGAGAAGGTGCTAGTACTGGGACTATACATAGCCAAAGTGATTAGAGTGGAGAGTGCTGATATTTAAAAGCAAATTAATGAAAATCTTCTGTCTGATCATATTTAATTTGAGTTATATTTCTTGGATAAATAATATGGCATAGCAACATGAAAAATAAATCCTTGCACTGTTGAATACTGATGGCTACTTTTGTATACCACTGCCCTCTGCTGGATGGAATCAGAACTGCTCATCTGTGTGTCATTGGCCTCTACTTTTAAAAGTAGTAAAGTAAAAATGTAACCCAAGAAGTTATGGCTCAAGTGGTGGGGGCCTAAGCTTTTGGAGGAGATGGAGCTGAATTCTTCCATCCCTGATACCATTGTGATTCTAAGGAGCCATGTTGTATAGTGATATTTGTGAAGCTTCAATATTAAAAAGAGGAGAGCAAGGAAGGTCTCCCTGTTTATATGGTTTAGGTATAGCTGGTGCAAGTAGAAATGGGCATAAGCCAGGATCCAGGTTCGGGTCTGGATTTTAAACACTTCCAAAACTTGGGCTGTTTGAATTATGGGGCTGTGCCTTAGATATAGAGAGAACCAAAATGTTTTAATCCCATTACAGGCCCTAATGATGACATTCAAATCTTGATTCAGCTCCAGAGTGTTTGAATTCAGTTTTCTGATGCAGACCCACGCTAGGGGGTTTTGGTACCCTGACACCTTCCCAAACAGGGGCGGCTCTAGAAATTACACCGCCCCAAGCAGGGCGGCTCGCTGCGCCGCCCTTCCCCAGTCCCACGGCCGGGGCAGAAGTGTCTGCGGCGGGTGCGCTGGTCCCGGCTCTGGTGGAGCATCCACAGGCACGTCTGCGGGAGCTCCGTCCGAGCCGCGGGACCAGCACACCCGCCACAGTCATGCCTGTGGGAGCTCAAGCGGAGCCGCGGGAAGAGGGGACCCTCCGCAGTAATGCCTGCGGCAGGTCCGCTCCTCCCGGGGCTCCGGTGGACCTCCCGCAGGCATGACTGCGGAAGGTCCGCCGGAGCCAAATGCCGCCCTGCCGGGACAATGCCGCCCCACGCGCCTGCTTGGCGCGCTGGGGTCTGGAGCCGGCCCTGTTCCCAAAGGAGATGGTGAGGCTGGCTCGATGTTTGTGTTTTGTAGCCAAAGAAGTCACTGATGACAATTCAGCTTTCATTGATCTTCAGTGTGTTTCTGAGGTCAAAGCTCTGAGAAGTTTCTCTTCTCCCTCCCTGAGTAGAAAGCCCTGCTTGAAAGGCTGTAGCTGTGATATTTAAGGATTTGCAAAAATAAGCTATTTCCTTTAGATGCAAAAAACATTCTGACCAAAGGAATTAAGCACTGACACACAGCTTGCAGGAAACCACTGGCTTCTCAGTGCCTTTGAACTGAAAACCAGAACATTACTGCAGAGAGTGGTCACGGTGCCTTCAACCTGATCATTGTGTGCAAACAGAGCAAGGGCTTGTAATTATCCCCAAGGATAAAACTTTCTCTAGGTTCATTTTGAAAGACATGACATAAGTCTTTCAGCATGATGTATCCCTTAAACCCAGTGTGATCAGGCAGGTGATTGTTGAGCAGGTCATGCTGACTCCAGCTTTTAATATTTATCACCAGAGGTCGGAGTATAAAGTGGATGAAATGGCCTGTTGCCTCTGTGGGAATTAAACAGAACTCCGGTTTTATATTACCACTGTTATTTAAGTGACAACAGGCATAGGCGCTGATTCCGTGGGTGCTCCAGGGCTGGAGCACACACAGGGGAAAAAAATAGACGGAGCTCAGCACCCACCAGCAACCCTGTGGATCAGCTCTTCCCTCCTCCCCCCGGCCTGCCCATGATCAGCTGTTCAGCCGCATGCAGGAGGCACTGGGAGGTGGGGGAAAGGAGCTGGGGGCAGGCAGGGGAAGGGGTGGAGCAAGGTGGGGGTGCCTATTGATTGGAGGGTCCAGCTGGGAAGAAACATTTATTCTGGCACATGAGACCCAATGCCTGGATGAAGTTTGGCTGCCCATCTGCTGGATGCTTTAAAAAAAAAAATCAAAAAAAAAAATCAGCCTAATAGTTCACTCCTTATTTTTGTTTCCAAATGTGTGTGTATGTGTGCGTGCGCTCTTTAATTAACCAACTTTGCTTGTTTAATTTAGAAGCAACTTAATAGATTAAAAAAAAACCCTTGGAGGGTGTGTGTGTGTGTAGTGTAGTGTAGTGTATACATGAACATGGATTTACTCAACAGTGAGCATGTTTTTATTATACAGAAGTGCATTTTTCCTGTGGTGTAGGGACTCGGTGATATACTGTGAATCTCAGCACATAGCAGAGGGATTTCTGGAGAGTGCCTGTGTCAAAATTTGATATATAATTCTAATCCGTAGAGCCTCGTGACAAAACTCCTCTGGGCTTCCATGTACACTCTAATTATGTGTATGATAGTGAAGAGGGGCTCCGGTCAGGTCTGGGACCCCATTGTGCTGCAGGCTCAATGACCACATAGCAACCCACTCTCCCTATCCCAGTGGATTTACAATATAATTTTAAGTGTAGACCTAATAAGTGGATTTAACAAAGAAGAGGAGGGAGAAGGGTTAAACTGATGAAGTCATGTATTTGGGTGGCTGACAATAGGACAGCTTGATAAACCAGATTCAAATAAACAAAAGACTGCTTAAGGAAATTGGAGAGTTTGTGTCTTTGGAGTTGACCTAAATTCCCAGAAGGTGTGTTGTAATTTCTATAGAATTATTCTCCTGCCTCAAAAGAACTACTGAAGTATGAAAGACTGGCCATTACTGAGAATGTGGGGTTTCTGGGTGTAGTTTTGCTAAAATAATTTGGTTACGATGGTGATATAACACCTTTCCCAAGCAGGTGTCTTTATTTTCATTTTATGAGATCTTTATCTTGGAAAAAACTTCATGCTTATAAATATTACATTAAAACTAGCAAGTTTACCAAATGGACATCTTTCGCATCAACTTGTAGTTCGCCATCCCTACAGCACAAACCATTATTGTTTTAGTTGAATTTCATTTTTTTTTAAATGAAGATAAAGAAGCACGTTTAGAAACCTGTGAAAATTCTTGTGCGCGGTAAAGAAGATTTAACAAAGCCAGCTTGGAATCTAATTGATACTGTGTCATCTCCATTGTGTCTCTACCAGAAAACTGACACATCTCTCAAACTTGATTCACTTTTACACTGCAATTGCCATTCCTCACCCCACCCTCTGTGGTGCAGGTATCACACATTTCATTTACCCTGTATTTAAACAGCAACACTCCTTACAATCCAAACAAGTCAGTCATCATTAAACAACGAGGAGGATCAGCACTGAAGGAGGTGATAGGTGGATCCTGGAGAGTGTGAGGAGGGATTGAGTAATCACAATTTTACCAAAGACTTCCTGTTTAAAAAACGGAATAAGTAAAGAGTGCTTTCCATTGGAGTGGTGACGTGTTCTCTGTAATGGAAGTGGTGAAAGTAAGCCAGTGACATAGCCATAGGAGCATGCATTAATTAAAATTCTCATGAGGAATACCAGTATTCTCTAATAAAGATGAGACACTTGAAACAAAACACGGTGTCCTTCCCCTTATGTAATATTTCTCAAGCCAAGAGGGGATGGGGAGTTTATAATTCATCCAGTAGAAGGTTACACTGACAACTGTTTGGAAGCTCATGGCTTGCACCTAATTTACATGAAAGGGTATCGATTGTGTTACTCCTCTTCTTTAATACAGAGGTTTGGCTCACAGAGACTACAGCTTCCACTATGCAGTGCTCTATCTGGATTGAGATGAAACATTGCATCCTGGGAACTATAGACTGTGTGGTCAGCCTTTGGGGGTATTTGTTTAAGCAAAGAATGAGACATTTAAAGTGCAACACATTTGTGCTGTGTTTAGCTGTCCTCGCTTGGCAGTGATTAAATCCCAGGTCTTGAAAACAAACAACATAAGAAACAAGCTGTGATGTGCTGTAAAGAAAACAGTGAGGGCTGTCGGGGGTTGCCAAAGTCTGAGAGACAAATCAATAACTTTACAGGATGTGGGATCCTGGATGATTCAACATCTGCACAGCTTCTGTATTTGGTACCTGTGCACCTTTTCATGCTTGACTATATAGGCAGAATGTCTTATAGCTGAGTTTGTGGGCTGAGTGCTGGCTGCAACTTCTCCCCCACCATGCCATCTACCCTTGCACTGGGTACTTGACTTGCAAGGAGAAATCCCCTTGGAAATGCCAAAGTTCTCTCCTGGCATAGATAGGTGGGCATCCTGCGTGAAAGACAGATAGCTGATCTATGCCAGGCAAGGGGTGATAGTCCCAGCACCCTTCTAGGAATTGTTGCCACTATCTGGAGATTTTTCTTTTGGCAAAGGTGACTTATTTCTGGCTTTCCTGGTGTCCTTGAAAGAAAAGAAAATATGCAACAGCAGTGTGTAACTGCCTTTGACTAAAACAATGGTTTCTGAATTGTTAGAGCTTTAAAAAAAATTAGAGATGTGTGCTGGTCTTTTATTTCATAGCAAAGCATATGTAATCTGTATATGCCTTTATGGCCTGGTCTCTGGTGCTTAAGAGATTTTCTTCCTGTGTGCCAGCTTGATATTTCAGACTAGGTGATGTTCTTCTGTTAGCAGTTCCCAGATGTGAGCTAGGAGATACCTGTAGCAAAGAAGCCACTGCAGGGCTTCTGTTAAGTGCATGTAATGGACGATTGTCTTGCTGGCTTTTGCTTTGAGTCTGCATGGCTTGCCTGACAACTGTGGTTGTATTTATATTCTTGGACTTCTAAAGCATCTATCCAATTAGGGTCTGAAATGAGAAGCTTTGGAGTAGTTTCCTAACGTAAAGCACTCTGTTGGTATGGAGCTGACGGACCTGTAACGGATGTGTGCTGCGACAGTGCAATTGTTGGAGATTTCCCTTAGCTGGCAGTAGTAGTAAGTCCCTTATCTTTTGTATGGGCTGAGCCACAACAGAGTCAGTATATTACAGGTTAGCTGAACCAGTGCTGCTGCAGTGGTTGTTGTGGTTTCTTATCCATATTGGGGAGAAATCATTGTAGACTTCCTCAGTTCATATGGTGCTGAGCTAAACACCTAGTGCCTGGCCCTAAAACCAGTTTAGAAGAGCCCGGGGGATGATGGTTCTTTGTGCGAGTGCAACATCTTTCAGCGAACAGTTTGCTGCAGTGCATTTTAGTTGAACTTTAGACGATACCTCGGGGTCAGTGCACAATGGAACGTCCTCGAGTGTAGTGCTGGCTTGCCTCGCTAGTCTGCCAGTACTTGAGTTTGATGCATTTCATGGCACAGTGCAAGGCCAGTCTGTTCACTAAGCGTTGGCTTGAAGATAATTGGAAACGGAGGGCAGCCTTGACTCAATGGTTTGTGGATGGAGTGTTTTCTGTCACATCGCTGTTGCTATGGAAATTTAGCTAGAGATTTGGGTGCTTGTCTATTGATGCTGCCTATTGAGGGCAGAGTGGTGTGATTTTAAAATGTGCATATATATAATTTAATTATTTTACAAATCTGTACATGGGCCCAGCGGCTCCTGCAATGAGTGCTTGTTGCTGCTGTTACTGTTGTTGTTTATTATTGCTGTTCTGAAAGGGCACACAATATGCTTGCAATTTCCCTGCCCAAAGTAGCTTTCAATCCAGGAAGACAGGCAACATAGGAAGAGAGAGGGACACAATCAGAATGTATAAATTTGTTTTCTGTGCTTTATATACTGTTTGTGTTGATGTTGTTAAATACACATCAGCCTCTACCCAGTTGTCTCTCAGCCTTTCTGTTATTTGTTGGCCACCTTCTTGTTGTTTTGTTTGTAATAGCACCTGGAGGCCTCAACTGAGATGGGGGCCCCATTGTGCTACTTGCACTATATACCAGTAGTAAGAAACGGTCCTTTCCTTGAAGAATTTACAGTCTTATTAGACATGACAAAGGATGGGAGGGGAAAAATAGTAATCACAAAATGTATAGAAATATGGATATTAATAGCTAAGCAACACGAACTAGGATAAATGATTGCCCATGTTAAGAAACAGTAAGATAATTCAAGTGGTAAGAAGGATGGACTTGTAGTTAAATCACATGTCTAGCATACAGTGAACTTTGTGTGACCCTGGGCAGGCCATTTAGGGCATGACCCTCAGAAGTATTGAGCCCCCACAATCCCTGCGGAGTAATTTTTCTGTTGCTCGGTTTCTTCATAGGTACATGGGGGATAATCATTCACATGGGTGTTGAGACTAATGGTTTGGAATTTTTAAATTCCACCCAATGAAATGAATAGGCAGCAGATTTAAAACAAACAAAAGGAACAACCCACAGTCAATCTGTGGAATTTATTGCTGGGGATGTTGTGAAGGCCAAGATTATTAATGGGGTTAAAAAAAGAACTAGAGAAGTAAATGGAGGATGGGTTGATCAATGGCTATTTGCCAAGGTGGTCTGGGATGTAACCCCATTGTGCTGGATGTCCCTAAGCCAGATGCTGGGACTGAACGGCAGGGGATAGATCACTCAGTAATTGCTCTGTTCTGTTCATTCCCTCTGAAGCACCTGGCACTGGCCCAATTAGTGGGCTAGATGGGCCATTGGTCTGTCCCAGTGTAGCCATTCTGTGTTCTATCTCTGGTATCTCCCATGGCTGTTGTGAGACTGATTGATTGGAGTTTTTAAAGTGCTTTGGGATCCTTTGGTGGAATCATGGAATCTCAGGGTTGGAAGGGACCTCAGGAGGTATCTAGTCCGAGCCCCTGCTCAAAGCAGGACCAATCCCCAGACAGAGTTTTGCCCCAAATCCCTAAATGGCCCCCTCAAGGATTGAACTGACAACCCTGGGTTTAGCAGGCCAATGCTCAAACCACTGAGCTATCCCTCCCCCCATATAATTACAAAGTAGTTTACATTAAAGACTCGACTATTCACTCTCTATAGGAATAAACTCATTGTGGCTGAGCGGTCCCTATATGTCTTTGTCATATGGCTCACAGCTTCCTGTGATGCCAAGGAGAACAAAGCTTTCCACCTGGGCTTGGCCTGTGTTAGAAAACCTTGCCATGTATAATAGCTTGCGCCAAGTATGGTTCCCTCCCTTTCCCACTTCTCTCCGCTGATGGTCATCCCGTAGTGTGCACTGAATCAATAGAATTCAGCAGACTTAGTTGCAAAATGTGATCAAGTCCCTAATTCTCTCAGGGATCAGCTTCCTTTTATACATCACGTGTTGTGCATGGATGGCTCTCCCTCCCCCCACATCAGCAGACTGGCTGTTTTCAATACTGGTTGGCAGTAGCACGAGACATGGAGGGATGACTTCCCAGCATACATGCAGAGTGTGCTTTTCTAATGCCAGCCTATCAGTCCATAATCGTTCAATATCCCCCTGGTGTCACTTTGTCACATTAACCCTCTTCCCAAAGCAGGAAATTGACTTCTTATGAGCTGCTCAGGCAGAGTATTCTTGTTGGCGGCTGTGCATCATCAAAAGCCATTAAGATACGCCTCTCATCGTACTGTCTGAAAGTCAAATAATTCTATGGATAAAATAAAAACAGTGTGCTCTCGGTGATTCCTCAGCTGGGTTTGACAATGAAAGAAATAACTCCCTTCCCGTATAAAAAAAGTGCATACATGGATTTTATAACATTGGTTTTTAAGCAACCTATTAACAGATTTTTTTTCCTGCCCACTTGACTCCTCTCCCACAGCACATTTCCTGGAAAATGACTTGATTTTTTCCCCCTTTTGATGGTGAATTTCTGAGAGAATTTTTCATATCCAAATCATTGCTTTCACATGGATGCAAGGTAACAGTGTAAGTCTGAGTGTCAGCTCATGTGCTGCTGTTAGCTGCTTATTAAATATGATTAATAGAAACATTTATATTCATTCAACATCTGAAGCAATTTGCATTTATTTTCTCAAGATTTTTTATCCCATCCTCTTCCCCCCTTCCTCCCCCAGTGTTGTTGCTCTGATGACTCAGACATTGGAGAGATTATTTCATGTTGAGGTGGAGACTACCTTTTCTTGTCAATTGCATGACAGACAGTTTAGTTCTCTCCATCACATGTGGCTGCATGGGATTGGTACATCAAACGCATTGCAAAATTATGAAAGTACTTTGTGTGCAGTCTACGATGATCCACGTTTTTGGTTTGTTAAATGACAGTGTTACATTTTAATGTAACAGCCTGCAATCCCAGGGATGCTTAAATATTTGGAGAAAAAGCATAGTTGCACCCGATCTGCTGCCGAGCTAAAATTCAGATGAATTTCTGGCCCAGATTCTCGGCTGGTGTAAATCAATGTAGTTCCACAGCAGTCTTTTGGAACTGTGCGGATTTACACCAACTAAGGATTGGGGCCTTTGCTTAATTAAATCACATAGTAAATTAGATTGTAAACTAGCTCCTTGGGGTAGACACCATCTTTATGTTCTGTGTTTTTATACAGCACCTAGCACAGTGGGATCCTAGTCCATGACTAGGGCTCCTTGAAGCTACAATAATACAAATAACTAATTTTTGTTGGAATCAACCTATATTGCATGGGACGTGTGTTTCCATATCTATGGATAAATGTGGTAGAATTCCCTGTTGTTATTCATTAGCATTCTCTAGGTTACAGCACGTGTGTGCATAATGTATGTAAACATGAAGCCAGCTCCTCAGCTAGTGTAAATTGGTATAGCTATATTGAAGATCTAGCCCACTGTGATTAAATTGATAGTGTTACTTTTTCCCCTAGGTATAAAAAAAAAAAAAAAAAAAAGGTTAGTGACCAAAGCAAACCCAGAGGCACACAAGAAAGTGCAGCATCTAGAGGTGGCATTTTGCTTTACCTCAATTAGTGACACACAATGCCACCCCTCTACAAGAATAGCCCCATCTTTGAAACACAGACCTTTCCATGTGCTCCTCAGCTCACATTTCCCTGACTCCGGCGCATCTGATCCAGAACCAAAGAGCTCTCCTTGGTTTCCTTTGCTGTGGAGCAGTGTGATAGACCTTTTGCTTAACAATCGGACTCGGAAAGGATTTGCTGTACTGCAGCAGACCCCAGGATTCACCTAGTGAAGAATTCTGGCTGTAGATCAGGGGTTCTCAAACTGGTTCAGGACCCCCAAAGTGGGTTGTGACCCCATTTTAATAGGGTTGCCAAGGCTGGTGTTGGCCCTGGGCCCCAGCAAGTCTGAAGCTGAATTTTTCCCACCGCCCAGGGCTAAGGTTTCATACCCCCACCCAGGGCAGAAGTTCTTGGGCCTCAGCTTTGGCCTCCCTTTTCTGCCCAGGGCTCAGGCGGGCTCAGTCTTCGGACCCCCCTCCTGGGGTCGTGCAGTAATATTTTGTTATCAGAAGGGGAGGGATCATGATGCAATGGAAGTTTGAGAACCGCTGCCCTAGATCCAAAAGTGATTTGGCTTCAGAGGAAACCTAAAACTCATATTCTCCATGTCATTGCACATTAATGTTACCATGGATGTGTGTGTATAGTCCTGCTGCTAGATTTTCTCCCTGTTATCATATTAATCATCATGAGATTAACATTGACTTCCACCTGTTATGACAAATGAATGACTGCAAATTTCTTCCACATCAAGAATTAGCTAAAGTGTATTGAGCTGGATATCATGACCTGACATTGCCAATAGGTGCACTTGATAAACGTCTTCCTGTCGCTTATACTTGGCCAGATCAGATGTTAATGCCTCTGAATTTTGTAGGGACAAGGGGCAGTTTCTAATATGCTGTTTCTTTTCTTGAGCCATAGGATGTATTCATGTATTGTCTTCGAGTCAGTAGCGAATGCAAGTCCATTGTGGCATGGCTGAGGACACAGGCTAAGAAGAAGTCTAGTCTCACTCAGTGCTGCAATATCAATATCAATCTTAGCAGGCAAGTTCTCTGGAAACAAGAGCTGTTCTTCTCACAGGCCTTTGTGCATCGCCTCCATCAATAAGGGTGCAGACATTCCATGCTGCTGGATGATTTAGTTGGGAATTGGTCCTGCTTTGAGCAGGGGGTTGGACTAGATGACCTCCTGAGGTCTCTTCCAACCCTAGTATTCTATGATTCTATGATTGTCAGAGATTCTTCATGCTGGCTGCCATTGTCAGCAATTCTTTAGTCCATGACCCTTTAAGATGCGAACTGAGCACCCTCACCTCCACTTCAGTTGGAGGTGAGGGCAATCAGCATTTCCCAGGAGGTGTTGTTTACCTTACCAGATTGGGCACTAATACAGATATGGACAGCTAAACATAATAGGGCATATTCATCATCCTGAACTGCGTGCGTTTACATGCCTTACTCCCAACAGCCAAATGAGACATAGACATCTGATGGTGATGGAGTGTGTGTTAGAATAGCATGTTTTTCCACCCAGGGTATCTCACTGGGAAAGTCATAGGCTATTTTAGGGTTACCTATCATCCACCCCCAGTACATATGTGCATCTGTCTGTCACATCTTATGTGAATGATTCCCTGTATTTGTATAGTGCATCTGTTCTAGACAGTCTCTTGTAGAAATGATGCAGTTGAAGATTTAGTACGTTATTATGTGAGTAAATGCATACAAGCCTCATTTTAACAGTGGACGTCATGTTTATTCTTTCTTTTTTAGTAAATTTCCTATGGAAACAAGTGCACAGATTTTTGTTCAATTGTATAGGCTGCTGCTGCTTCCCAGAGAAGCTGAAGGAAGGCTGACTTTAAATTTGGGCCTGAAAGTTCCTTCAATTTTATGAGCATTTAATCTTTGAGTTTGATTTACTCTGTCTTCTGGTATCTGGTTGTTCTGGGTCAAAAAAGGTCATCTGGCTTCAAAGCTTTATGGTTGATAAATCTTTATGAAACTGAACAAAATGCAAAGTTTTTTTTCTTTAAAAGAACAAATTCTCAGTTCCTTTTACACTGAAGGGAAAGGTATGTATGCCCACAGGCGCTGACTTCTGCTCCTGCCGGTGGATGCTGGACCCCCCCCTCTGCCCCCGTTCCTGCCCTGACTCCACCCCTCCTTCGCCCCCATTCCAATCCCTTCCCCAAAGTCCCTGCCCCAACTCCACCCCCTCCCTGCCCTTATTCCGACTCCTTCCCCACATTCCTGCCCAAGCCCCACCTCTTCCCCGCCTCCTCTCCTGAGCACACCACATTCCCACTCCGCCAGCCCCTGGAGCAGCCAAACAGCTGTTTGGCGGCAGCAGTCGGGAAGCGCTGGGAGGTAGGCGGAGGAGCGGGGAGGTGGCGTGCTCAGGGGAGGAGGAGGTGGGATGTGGGGGAGGGGAGCTTGGCTGCGGGTGGGTGCAGAGCACCCACTAATTTTTCCCCGTGGAGCCCTGGAGCACCAACAGAGTCGGCGCCTATGTGTATGTTTTGTGGGGAGAATGGGTTTCACAAAATCCAGTGTAAATGTAAATGTTTCCATGATTTAACTTCAATTTAAATAAAAAGCCTTTTCATAGAATCATAGAAGATTAGAGTTAGAAGAGACCTCAGAACGTTATCTAGTACAACCCCTGCTCAAAGTAGGACCAACCCCAACTAAATCATCCCAGCCAGGGCTTTGTCAAGCTGGGCCTTAAAAACCTCTAAGGATGGAGATTCCACCACCTCCCTAGGTAACCCATTCCAGTGCTCCACCACCCTCCTAGTGAAATAGTTTTGTCCTAATATCCAACCTAGACCTCCCCCTCTACAGCTTGAGACCATTTCTCCTTGTTCTGTCATCTGCCACCACTGAGAACAGCCGAGCTCCATCCTCTTTGGAACCCCCCTTCAGGTAGTTGAAGGCTGCTATCAAATCCCCCCTCACTGTTCTCTTCTGCAGACTAAACAAGCCCAGTTCCCTCAGCCTCTCCTCATAAGTCATGTGCGCCAGCCCCCTGATCATTTTCGTTGCTCTCCACCGGACTCTCTCCAATTCGTCCACATCCTTTCTATAGTGGGTGGCCCAAAACTGGACACAATACTCCAGATGTAGCCTCACCAGTGCCAAATAGAGGGGAATAATCACTTCCCTCGATCTGCTGGCAATGCTCCCACTAATGCAGCCAAATATGTCGTTAGTCTTCATGGCAACAAGGGCACAGTGCTGACTCATATCGATCTTCTCATCCACTGTAATCCCCAGGTCCTTTTCTGCAAAACTGCTGCTTAGCCAGTCAGTCTGCAGCATGTAGCAGTGCATGGGATTCTTCTGTCCTAAGTGCAGGACTCTGCACTTGTCCTTGTTGAACCTCATCAGATTTCTTTTGTCCCAATCCTCCAATTTGTCTAGGTCACTCTGGACCCTATCCCTACCCGCCAGCATATCTACCTCGCCCCACAGCTTAGTGTCATCCGCAAACTTGCTGAGGGTGCAATCCATCCCATCGTCTAGATCATTAATAAGATGTTGAACAAAACCAGCCCCAGGACCGACCCCTGGGGCACTCCGCTTGGTACTGGCTGCCAACTAGACATCGAGCTGTTGATCACTACACGTGAGCCCGACAATCTAGCCAGCTTTCTATGCACCTTATATCCACCTTTCTTTTTATTTAAAAATTCCCTGCCATGTTGCAGACGTAAAACAGCAGAGAGCTTGTCAACTATACACACACACACAAAACTGACTAACCTAACTCCTTGTCGAAGCCAAGTGAAATGTAAACATGAAAAAAATGCAGAAACAATAAAAAAAAATTTGTTTTTCTTGACAGAAGGCTAAATTTTGCTCAGTCCCATGAAGGTGAATTCAAAGAACCCTTTGCTCCCAAGTGTAACGGATAGGCACAGTATAGTTCCTGGACCTTCCCAGTGTGGTGCTGGCTACTCCAAAGTGGCAAAGGCCTCTCTGCACTGACCAGCCAAGCTAGCTCTGCCTGGGAAGTAATGAAGGCTTGGCTCCAGAAATGGGTGGTGTGGTGTAGTGTGGTAATGGAGCTCCCTAGTGCTCTGTGAAGCGCTGTGTGGGACTCAGGCATGGTACCCTCCCAGAGCTCCTGCTGGTGTCATGCACCTCTGCACAGCCCCTAGTGCGAAATGTGGCCTTGGGTATGTAACAGTATCTTAAAAACACCATTTCAAGGGTCTCTGTGCAGTAAGGCTGCAGTTTCAATTGCAAAGCAGGGTTGAAATGTTCAGATGTGGTATTTTGGAGGATGCTATCTATATTGGGTGTCTGGGGCTTGAAATATGTCAAATCTAAGAGAGCCTTCCCATTCTGCTAAGATGGCTTTACATCGGTGGTTCCCAAACTTTAACAGCCTGTGAACTCCTTTCACTAAAATGTCAAGTCTCACGAACCCGCCCCCTAAAGATGAGTATTTCCAGGGACTTTCTCCTTTACCCGAGTATAAATTATAAAAAGCAGGGATCTTGGAAATATAAGCATATCATAAAAACACATTTTATTACACACTATTATTTTTTATTACAATATTTTTATTACATTCTGAAAACGGCAACACTCTTCCAAGATCTCACTTTCGTAGCTTGTATCACTTTGAATAAGCCTGTTATAAGACAAGGCTCCTAGGTTTCATCAAGGAGTATCAGATGTGAAACAGCATGAAGGTATTTAAGAAGCCAACTCAAAGAGTTCCTCCTACACAAGCATTCAGGTCTTGTGCAGTCCAAGCAAACAACACACGTTACTACAAAGCTTAAACTTGTTCCTCATAATAATTTAAAAAAACAATGCTAGCTGCCTATTTATTTTTAAAACAGCAAAAAAAATCCACCTCCCTTTCCATTTCTTATAAGGAGTTTTGAAGTTTAAATCTCTTCAGTGTGATAGATATGCTTGCTTTGATCTGCTTAGCTCTTGGAAGTCCAGAGGCTCTGGGCTGCTTGCCCCGTGCTGCCTGGGGTCCCTATGGACAGCTCTGTCCGCCATTAGGGATTTTTTTTCCCAAGAACTCCCTGTAACACTTTGTGAACCCCGTTTGGGAACCACTGCTTTACATCATTAAAATGGAAGGCATTTCAAATTTTTTAAATTTATATTTATGTAAATTTCCTTATCAAGGTTGTGCCGTGAAAGCACAACTGTGACAGATATTGCAACCCCTCGCAGTGTCTTTGGGGACTATATTGTATTTTATGTTTAAAGCCTGAAAAACCCTCAAAGACTTTATGATGAGATGGCCTGGACAGTACGAACTGGAGAACATTCATAGCCATTTGTATGAGTACAGGTGATGTGTATTTGTGTGTTGCTGGCTCACTCCGGTGGGTGGGAGGTGTTTCCTGTGAAATCTGGAATCACTTGGGGGTGATTAATGCAAAATCCCAATGCTGGCTATGAAGATATCCAGCCTTTGAAGCTTGAACCTCCTAAGTATAGAGAGAGGGACAGTTTTTACCTGTTTTCTGGAGGCTGGAGGACAAAGCAGGGCTTTTGGTATAAAAGTCGGAGGCTTTGGCTACACTTGCATTTTCAAAGCTGCTGCGCAGCGCTGAAGCGCTAGTGTAGTCAGCGCCAGCGCTGAAAAAACTCTCCCAGCCCTGTCCTCTCCACCACCTCCCTGAATAACGGAGACGCTGGGGCCGCTCGCCAGCGCTGCGCGCTGGGACCACTGGCGCTTGTAGCGCGCAGCGCGCAGCGCTGCAGAGGGTGTTTTTCACCACCTGCTGCACCCTGCTGCAGCGCTGCAAGCCTGAGTTTAAACAGACCCAGAGCCTTCCCTTTGTTACAGCAGACACAGGACTTGGTCTCGTAGGGCGCAAGGGAAAGACTTTGGCCTAGCAGACTCTCCATGTTGGAGATGGGTGATTCCTGATTTAGTGAGCATTTAATTCCTTTGATTGTTTTGTGTATCATTTCTTGGTGATGCATTTGCTCTAAGAATAAGTGTGCTTTGCTTTGGAACAGCTGTGCAGTCACTGGTAAAAACACTGTCATTGTCCTGGGAGAGAAAGCAAAGCACAGGTGCTGGGCGCTAGGCTGATGGGCTTGCTGGGGATATCACAGTGTAAGGCAGGGAGCTGTGCAGCCTTAAAACCCTGGTCAGAAGGAAGTGAGACCTGGGTCCCTATCGAGGAAACAGACGGAGGCATGAGACCTGAGTGGCCACAAGTGGGGAGGGGAGATACAGGTGCAGTTACCCTCGAAACTGTGACACAATCTAGTCCATTCTCTGTGACGGAAGATTTGAAACAGTGTTGAAGTACATTTGTGGGGGGAGGAGGGGGAGAGGCAGAAGTGATATTTAAATGATATATAAATTAGCCCCTAAGGTAAAAAAATACTCTGGCTATGGGAGAATAAAACAAAACAGAAAAACCTATTAATGACTAATGGTTTTCTTTTGATCCTTTAATAAGAAGGCAGGGTTGTACATTATCTTTCTCTTTCTAAATGTGTTGATTAATGAATATCAGCTGATGTTTGGTCTTTGGGATGAGATTTAGTTGTTGAAAGATTACAGAGCTGTGATTGAACTGGGTGAGTTATCTTTGTGACTGTTTAAAAAAGGCAGTTACTGGAAAAGCTATGGGAAAAATCTTTGTCTCAGGATGAGAGTCTGTGAGGTTCTGAACTCCTGTTTGAAGGGAATGGGAGCTCAGGGCACTCAGCACCACAAAGGATGGAGGCCCTAGAGTACAATTTGCATTGCTCCTGCCCTATTCATTTGATATTTACTGCTGCTGGTGCTGGATTCCCCCTGTCCCGTCATTCTTTCAGAGCATGTTGTTGAAAACTTTCGTCTCCTGAGCCTAATAGACCCTGCTCATGCTGTTTTTCATATTTTCCCTGAGTGTTGTCGTCTTGATCTCTAAAGGGTCTTGGGCTTTTGGTTTCCTGTGAGAACAAGATAATTACTCTCCAGTAGGCAACGTCTGACGTACAGTTTCAGCAGAAACCACTGGGACGCCAGTCACTAGCATGGAACAATATTGTGGGTAAATGAATAAACAGAAGTTTATCATACTTCCTGCACAACAAACTTTTGTTAAAGAGACAGTGAAAATTTTTCATCGCCAGAGTTGGTATAAAATTTAAACTTCCACAACAAGCGTTATTCAGAAATGTTTAAGAGGTTTTTCTTTAAGCTGCACTCCTGTTTTTTTTTTTTTTTTTTTTTCTTCTTGCTAAAAAGACTGCTGATGGTTTTGTAGTGGTAACCTTGTGTTATAGGGGCATCTACCGCATTTTGGCAGACATTTTATATGGGGCTTCTGTATACTTTTAAAGAGTGAAAGTGAGTATGATTTTTTCATACACACCACCCACTTACCTTATGGAAGGAAGTAGTGCAGCTAAAAAGTAGCTACATTCCGAAAGGAATTTGCTTATTTCACACTCACCCACAAGATCCTCTGTTGTGATTGTTAGAACTGCTCCTGTTTGCCCCAGAGATAGTCCTAGTTTTGACAGGATTTTTTTTTCTTTTTTCTTTATAGCCTATTGCAAGACTGTGATTAACATAATTTAAACTAGGGAGGGAGTAATATGTTCAGGACTTGTAAATTAGACATAAACCAGAAATACTGAGAAAATAATTAAGAATAATAAACACCTATTGTTTATTGCAAGCAGGGGTCAGTCTAAGGGCCTGTCTATGGAGAAATTGACCATCCTATTTATAGCAGAATAGTTACTCCACTAGCTACAGCTGGACAATTTCTCCACCTACATGAGCCCTGAGTGCAGCTAGTGGAGTCTCTCAGGATTGCTGTGAAGCATTGGATTAACTTAAATAGTTGTGTGTCTGTGTACATCTATATCTCTGAATGTGTGTATACCTACTTTGTATATCTACGGGTGTGTATATAATGAGTGTGGCGTGTATATAGTATTAAATATGTTTGTTTATATATCCTAGTGGTGTTTGTACTATGTCTGCTCTAATACCTCAGATTGGTAAGGGAGGTAAAAAACCAGCTTTGTATTTAACTTTGAGATTCCTCACTGTTGTTGATTCATATCACATATTTAACTGCAGCATGTTGGTTGGTTTTTGGTTTGTTTAATTTTGACTCTTACCTGTAATTAGGCAGAGGCAACCTCTTCAGGAAACTGACATTTAACTGTAGCAGAGTTGATAAGCAGGTTGGTGTGGGGCTGCCTTTCATTATAAATCTTGAAGCTGCAGGTAAAGTGTGCCAGGTGTGTAGAAGACACCTTTGGAGCCCAAAGACCCATTGATAGATGTAGTGTTCTAGATTTGATAATGTACTTGGTCAACCTTGTAAGCAGAAGGCAGAACAAAAACACATAGAATAAAACCAACACAATACATTTAGACTTGGAAGAATATTTTTTTTATAATTTTGGCAGATAATACTGATTATTTTTAAACATTCCCCCCCCCCCTATTTTTATGGATTTAAATTTTCGCCATTGCGGGAAATTATGGAGGGGA
This sequence comes from Mauremys reevesii, assembly GCF_016161935.1. Classification (NCBI taxonomy): domain Eukaryota; kingdom Metazoa; phylum Chordata; order Testudines; family Geoemydidae; genus Mauremys; species Mauremys reevesii. The sequence continues at coordinate 34,237,139 of NC_052638.1, forward strand.
TCGGACAATGGGGTAGGGGTGTCAGAAATAGTTAATTACATAGATGTTGAGATTCAAATAAAACGTAAATGGTCAAAATATAAAATGTAAATATCCTTAAATCAAACTCTCTGTTAAGTTCTCAAGCAACATTTCTTTCTTTGCCTATCTGTAAATTTTGATTTATCATTGATGGAAATATTTTTTCATCAGTTTGTGAGAGTGTACGGTGGAATCTATGTTTACTGGTATTTCATTAATAAAAAATCAAATTCTTCCCAGTTAAACTATATTACATTGCTATTTTGTCAGTACAATCCAAGTACCTTCCTCTTACAGACACACCCATACATATCTCAGTTCAAATCCTGCTCGGTATTGAGCTCACAAATTCATTTAACCAATCCAAATCAACACATTTTGTATAGGATTTGTCCACACAGCAACTGGGAAGATGCTTCCCAGCACAGATAGACCGACGCACCTCGGCTCTGCTTAAGCTAGTATACTAAAAATAACAATGTGGCCGTGGCAGCATGGGCAGCGGCTTGGGTTAGCGGCCCAAGTACAATCCCACCCACCTCCTGGGTACATACTCGGGCAGCTAGCCTGTGCCATCACACAGATGCCAGGCTGCTATGTTGAATGCACTAGTTTGAGAAGTGCTAGTGCGTCTCTGGGAAGCCGCCTTCTTGCTGCTGTGTAGACAGGCTTGATCGAGAACCGTAGCCTCATCCACAGGCTTGATTAATAACCTCAGTTGTTTCCTGGTTTTTGTCTACTCCTTTGTGACTTTAACACTCCTATAAGTGTGGGGGATGGACTGATAACACCTCTACAGAATGACCTGTATAGGAGCTTCTCTCAAGCTTCCTACCATGTGCTTCCTCTGCACTTTATTCCAGACTCCAGACCCAGCAAGGGGTCGGATCAGGTTCTCTCCTCATTAAACTCCCGGTTCCACCAAGTTGTTCAGTGGTTTCATGATGGTCAGGTGGAGCAAATGTGAGGCCACCAAACAATTTCACTTGTGGCCTCCCCAGGATTTGGACCTGACGTTCCAGAGGGGAATGGCTAGTGGTGTGTATTCTCCTGCTGCCCAACATCCACTCCTTATGGGCTCAAAACATCAAAGGCAATCAGATGCTATATCACTATTCCCAGGACCAAATACAATGGGATCAGTTTTGGTGGCATAATGCATTTGAATCTGTTGTGAAACTTTTCATGAGTAAGTAAATGCTTATTCTTTCTCTGTTTGTTTTCTTGCAGCCAACTGGGTATATGGAAAACTCCATTTCCTACAGTGCTATTGAAGACGTTCAGCTGCTCTCCTGGGAGAATGCCCCTAAGTACTGTTTACAGCTCACAATCCCTGGGGGTACTGTTTTACTGCAGGTACAGTAAACATGAAAGAACAACTCTCTATTAATCACTTTGATTCTCTGTTTGCTAAGTCTGAGATCTTAGCCCTGATTAGCCAGGCTGACACTGGGCAGATCATTTACTGTGGTCAAGTTGGTTACTTACCAGCAGATTTGTGTGAGGTGACACATTCAAAGCCATTCAAGATTGTTTGGGTTGCTGTGCCTGCTGTGTTTGTTTGTTTATTTATTTTTTTTAAGTGATAGTGGAGAATGAGAATTTTTGGGCCAAGATGATTTAAACTTGCAGTAGGTTTTATAAACAGGACGGGACTTTGTGGGAGAATTCATAGATGTTTTTGGAGTCCCAAAGAGTCCAATATAATCTAGTCTGACGACTTGAATAACACAGACTGTAGAATTTCACTCTGTAATTCCTGGCATTGAGTACAGAACTTCCAGTGAAATTAAATAATCTCTTTTATAAAGACATCCACTCGTAATGTAAAGACTTCAGGTGAGATTGAATGTCGTTAGATTTTAGAGAAAAAAGCACTGTAGAAGGTTCAACTAATCAGGCGGCTCAACTGTTTGAACTTTCAAGTATCTGTTTGGAAGTGGACAATTCCATTAGCACCTTGTGGATAGGTGACCAACGGGGTGATGTGGGGAAGAAATATTTATGTAGTTCTTTAAAATGGTAGGATTTATTTAAAAACAGCCAGCCCTCAAGTACACCTCAACTGCATGTCTGTCTTACTCTAAGAACTTACTCATAGCATTCTCTGTTTAAACAAGCAAGTTGGTCCCTCTTACACGTGTCATGATGGTGCAGAAAGAAGAGATTGTGGAGGACAGACATTAATAGACATGCATTTCAGATGAGATCTACAGGAGCTTCAGGGAAACAGCATGGTTCAGTAGATATGGCCCTGACTTTGGAGTCAGGGGACCTGGTTTCTTTTCAGAGTTCTGCAGCTGATGTGCTGTATAACTCTGGGTGAGACGTCCTGAACAGCTGTGTTAGTGGCTGAAAAACAAGCCATTAATCTCTGTGTTTTAGTTCTCTCACCTTGAAATTGGGAATAGGGATGCTCACTTTTTTTTCTTTTTTTTTTTTTAAAGTGCTTTGAGATCTCTGGATGACAAGTTTAATGATAAGTGCTGTTCATATGAGGATAGTGTCCTTGGGCACGTTTCCCCACTCCCTATGTCTGGTTGTTGTGTAACATGCTGATTACCATCACCAGATGTTTTACAGCTGTGCTGTGGTGCTATATAGTATATAGATTCCTGTATTCAGTCCTCCTTAAGTCCTATTTCTAAACAGGAGGCACCACCTTTTGCTTTATTTTCACATTATCCCACACTTCCTCATGTGTTTGTAAGGTTTTGTAGGATTTCTAAGGTCATTGCAAGTTTAGCTGAGAGCAGAGTGCTCCACCACATTCCTGAGTTTTGAAACTGCTGTAGATCAAGAAAAGAAAGCTAACTGAAAATCCAGCTGTATACGTACTTAAAAAAAAATAAAATCTTTCAGCAATCATAATTTCAAAACTGCTGACCCTGTTTTCTCCAAATTTGGCCATTCCTTAGATCTCAGTGGTGACTGCAGAATAGATCAAGTTTCAATAATATCTGTTCAGTTGTTGACTCTTGGGTGTGCATTGTTTTTTCTGACTGGAATATGTGGACAAGAATGTGTGTTTCATATGTGTAGTATTCAGAAATGGCTGAGTGATTTCCGCAGAAACTGTGGAGGGGAAAAAAAGAGTATCTTTGAACTGGAGATAACTCATGAAAAATTTCAGCCCCAAAGGAAATTGTTTTGGTGAAAATATGAGAAACTGCAGAAGGATGATTATAATGAAAGTTGCATTTCTATCTTTACTATACCACAGCAGCTCCGGAAGTAGTTTAGTAATATATATGAAGACATGAACAGTGCTGCACTGGCAGAACATATCTCTTCTAATTGTATACTTATGGTGCTAGTGCTGATCAGCTGTCCATCAGAGCCACTAAAGATGATAGCTGTATCTGACATTCCAATGTTTTTGATTGATCAGATTAAATATTGAGGCACTATCGGGGAAGCTCGTCAATAGCAGACTGCAGTGCAATCTTCATAGGAAAAAGCATTAAGCTTCTTCCTTCTTTGAGGGATAAACAGTCGTGGTTTTTACGAGAAAATAACCAAATTGATCATCATCTGCTTTCTGTGGCTGATGTAGATGTAGCACAATAATTATAATTTTACATTTAGGTGGCTAAGCCAGATAATTGTGCCTGGAGTAGCGGAGTGTATCACTGTGATGCCTCCATCGTACTTGTGAATTGGGCATTGAGTTGTGATATGTTCCACAATCTGCTCTGGGCGACCACAGTTGCACACTAGAGAGATTTTAATTTTCCATTTGTGCATCAGGTACCCGCATCTGACATGGTTTGTGCAGCTGTGGTTTAAGATTGCCCATAAGCTTCGTGGAAGAGCGAAGCCAGGGATCTTCTTCGTTGGGTCTTTCACGAGGGAGGTGTGTGTGACTTCTTGTGAACTCCATTTGACTTTCCTCAGGGTTGAAGTAGCATTGACTTGAAGTTGCACCCAGTTGATGCCCATTAACAACCCAAAACTACGCACTGAAATGAAGTGTGTTCTCCATATTACAGGGTTCTGCAGGAACATGGAACAACAGAATGACTCTAAATCTGTTCTGGACAAACCAGGATGAGTCACGCTAGATCATAGAATCACAGAATATCAGGGTTGGAAGAGACCTGGTCATCTAGTCCAATCCCCTGCTCAAAGCAGGACCAACACCAATTAAATCATCCCAGCCAGGGCTTTGTCAAGCCGGGCCTTAAAAACCTCTAAGGATGGAGATTCCACCACCTCTCTAGGCAACCCATTTCAGTGCTTCAGCACCCTTCTGGTAAAATAGTGTTTCCTAATATCCAACCTAGACCTCCCCCACTGCAACTTGAGACCATTGCTTCTTGTTCTGTCATCTGCCACCACTGAGAACAGCCTAGCTCCATCCTCTTTGGAACCCCCCTTCAGGTAGTTGAAGGCTGCTATCAAATCCCCCCTCACTGTTCTCTTCTGCAGACTAAATAACCCCAGTTCCCTCAGCCTCTTCTTGTAAGTCATGTGCCTCAGCCACTTAATCATTTTTGTTGCCCTCCGCTGGACTCTCTCCAATTTGTCCACATCCCTTCTGTAGTGAGGGGACCAAAATTGGACGCAGTACTCCAGATTTGGCCTCACCAGTGCCAAATAGAGGGGAAAAATCACTTCCCTCGATCTGCTGGCAATGCTCCTACTAATAAAGCCCAATATGCTGTTGGCCTTCTTGGCAACAAGGGCACACTGCTGACTCATATCCAGCTTCTTGTCCACTGTAATCCCTAGGTCCTTTTCTGCACACTCATATTACTCTGGCTGTCTTCTGCAGTTACTTCAGACAGGTCCTTTCATATGCAGAGTCGTTTACCAGTGGCTAAGGATACATCTCATTGGTCAGACCCTGACATTAGCCCTTCACTTTGTTCCAGAGCTTGGGGTATGGGATGGTGTTGGAATGCCATAAAAATATATTGATTGTGATGATTTTCAACACAGCAGATATACTTTCTGCGCTCAGTAAGAGTGGTACATGGGAACATCTGGGGCCACATCCTCCGCTGGAGTAAACTGTCATGACTCCATTTTAGTTTACACCAGCTGAGGTTCTGGACTGTGATCTTTGCCTTTACTTGCGCATTAGGACTATGGGCTGAAGGGTTCCATGTGAGGGGTGCAAGAGATTCCCAAAATGATCTCTGAAATTTGATTCAAAGTAGACTAACACTTGGAGGTTAGAATTCAACTATCTGAACCTTTCGGGAGGAACTCCCTCTTTTCCCCTTTCTGACCCTCCCAAACAGCCTCATAGCATCCCTTGAAAATAAGAAGGTAAGACTGGGACTTAGGGAAGAGTGTGGGAAACTACCTAGGACAGAGAACGTTCCCTGCCTACCAGCTGTATGAACGATGCAGCCCATGTGCGATGAACCTTCCAGTGTGGGCTGAGGCTTAGGAACACTTGGAATCTGGAACCTAAAGAATCCATTCCAGCACAGTTAGTGTGAGCCATGAGCCATGTGCATTCTACCCCAAGTCTAAACACCGATGATAGGGTAATGCAGGACAGACAGCAGAGACAAATTCAAGCAAAAGAGGTGGAAACACTTTTAAGATGTGCTCCTGTGCTCCACTCATCTTGAAGAGCCTGGAAGTATAAATACAAATGTATTTCCTGTGCTCTGGAACTCACTTTTCCAGAATTTTTTGCAGTATTTCTAAGTATAAAATACTTACAAAATTGTAAGAAAAGGAATTTTTCTTTTGTCTAATAGCTCTTCTGTTGCTTCATTGTTCAAGGATGTAATGCAAGTGGTTAGGGGGCAGAGAAGAATGGAAACTTGTTTAGCGATGATTTTTTTTTATGGTAGACAGGAGCTACTAATGAGGTGACAATATAGTTATTGATTTTTGGTGGTTTTATGTCTAGGTTCTACCGTATAATCCATTAGATAATGAGAAGTAGAAATCTTATTTTTAATGTTACGTAGTTTTACTGTTAAGACTGAATTGATGCACGTATAGGTGACAGTGGAAAGCACAAACCTGCAATAATGACTTAATGGCCCAGGCTTTTAGAAATACACACACATAATTGCATGTGCAGAGTTTGCACAGGGTGAAACACTGAGAGCCATGGTGCTCTCAGGCGACGATGAGTCACAACCTGGCCTTGTTTTACTCTGTCTTTTTATGGTACCTATCCCCCTTTGAGGCAGGGAAGTTCTGTTATCCCCATTGTACAGATGGGGAACTGAGGTGTGGAGATACTGTGGATGTGGCTACCCTGCGATCCAAGATGGGATGGCAGCTTGGGTAGACCCTTGCTAGCATTGCTAAAAATAGCAGTGTAGACATGACAATGGGGGTGCACTAGCCTCCCCAGAACCTCCATATTGCAGAAGTTTGCACCAGCACATGTACACTGCTATTTTTTGCCATGTTAGTGCAGATAAAGCTAGTCTACCCAAGCTGTGGGGATACCTTGCATTGCTGTAGAGACATTCCCTAAGAGACTGAAGTCTCTGATAGAGCAGAGAGCCGAGCCCTTATCGCCCAAGGCCTGGCTAGCAACCTAACCACAGAATCTTCCTCATCCAATTAAGTAATAGAATCTATTGGAGAGAAACTCTCTGCTCAGCCGTGGAGTTGGACAACTTCAATATTTTCATATGACGCCATAATATTATTTTTATTCTTCAACTTCACTTACTGGTGTTAGCATCCATGTCTGTCATCTAATTTGTACATCATTTTTCTGTTAAATTTAATTTCTGAATCTTTATTCCATAGCATTCTCTTTATAGCCTCTTTTAGTGACCTGTTTACTATTATAAATGATAACAAGTTTGAACCCAAAGCACCCTGTGGAGCTTACAGGGAGTTTGGCAGGCATTGTAGATTTTTATCTGGAGCAGCCTGCCGTTTGTTATTTGAAAAAACAAATGAATATAATTGTGAGAAATGAACATCTAAAAGTGGGTGCTTCGCATGCACAGTAATTCCTCTGAAAAACTGGTATCACAATATAACCTCACAGCAAATGATGAAGGAATTGAATTAATCTGGGTTTCCATGGTGTTTATATTGGACTTTGTTATCGGGATCTGACTCCAGTGTAACTATGGGAAACTGAATGTAACTAAACGCAAGCTTTCCCATATGTTTTCGGTAGGTGCCGATCCAGATTGATCCAGTGTGACCAGGCCAGAATGCAGTATAATTATGGACTTCCCATACAGAAAGTTCTATAGGATGCTCACAAATGCACAATAATATTTAAAATAAAATAATAAATACTTAGAGAATCAAGATGCAAAACCTACAGTTTAAATAATGATGCAATATCTAAGGAGGGAATCTATAGCAGGAGCAACAAACAATTTGAAGTTTACGTTCTGTGCTCTCTTTCTCTGCAAAACAGATCATAGTGTCCCCAGGACACACGGATTAAGATGCAGGCTTTGTTGCAGGTGTATGATTGTGACTTGGATGCCTCTAGCTATTTCTCACTGTCAAAGGACTATCAATACAGATCTGGAAAGAGGAACTCTGAGCTGGATCCTGTTCTGATGTCTCAGTGTAGAAGTTGTAGTATCTCCAGGGTTTAAGTTGAGACGTTTTGGGGTGTGGTACTGGGCTGTAAATACTGGGAGGTGTGATGTACTTAACAACTAGAGCTGGTCAAAAAAAAAAATTGGTGGAACAGATTTTTCCATTGATCAAAATGAAAATATTTCATGGCAAATGTATTGATTTTGACAAAAATTTCAACAAGAAAATGTCTGAATGATTTAAATGTTTAGATGGTTAAAAATAGTAAATTAATAATTTTATATTTACAGGCATTATAATATATTTAATACTTTATATTATAATATTTTGACATTGAAATGTAATGATTTTATATTAATTTTATAAGCATCTGGAGGATAACAGTCTTCAAATGTGTTAAGGGCTATTTAAGAGAACGTTGATTGATTCTTCTCCATGTCCACTGAAGGCAGGACAAGAAGTAATTGGCTTAATCTGCAGCAAGGGAGATTTAGATTAGATATTAGGAGAATCTTTCTAACTATAAGGACATTTTAAGATCTGGAATAGGCTTCCAAGGGAGGTTGTGGAATCTCTGTCATTGGGGGTTTTTAAGAACAGGTTGGACAGTCACTTGTTAGGGATGGTTTAGGTTTATTTGGTTCTGCCTCACCACCGGGGATGGAGGGAGCTGGACTAGATGACTTCTGGAGATACCTTCCAGCCTGACATTCCTGTGATTCTATGATATGACGTTATCAAATCAAAACATTTTGATAGTTCTGAATTGAATTTTATTTTTCATTTCATTTTTCAGGAAATTTTGAAGTTTTGGCTTTTCATGCCGATTCAGAATGAAAACAAATTTCCAAATGTGGAACAGACATTTTGGTTTCTGACGGGCTTTAGTAACAAGACATGAGTGTCTAAGGTGTGGTACTGGGATGTGGTTCAGGAATCTGTCCGAGTTAGGTACAGTCCACCCAAGGAAGCACTACATGCTGTTTTAGAGGTGTGAGCCCACCTTGCCTTTGCTGTCTATTCTTGACCTAGTGGCATGGTGCTGCACAGTAATGAGTCAGAAGCGAGAGCCCAGCACCCTCCTTACATCACCTGCTTTTCCCCCTTGACAGTCTCCCTTTTGAAATATTGACCCATCCCAATCCAGTTCAACATATGGGGCCTGACATGCTAACAGCTGAGGTAATGTGACCGCTCTCCTGGTAGGAAGCTATTCCTGGCTCATGGAATGACTACTCCCTCACTTTGGAGGAAGGGATGATGCTCTGAGAGCAAACATGTAGTATGAGCAAACTGCCAAATCTTTTAGATGCAGTGGCCTTTCAGGCTCAGTGTTTGCAGTATGCACCCAGTTGTCTGCACTCAGTCTTGCTTCTGAAGCATAGTGTTTGTTTCAGTCCTCACCATGCTCTGTGGGTGTCACTAAAAGTCATTTTCTCAGACACTCTGGTATGATGATGAGGCGGATGTTTTGTTTGGGGTTTTTTTTTTTTTTTTTTTTTTTTGCCAGATGTGTCGATTCCTAGTTCTAATAAAAAAACACTGAACTCTGACAAACTTGTTTCCTCCCTTAGTTCCACTGGGACAGCTGGCAGGTTTTGCAGGACCTGGTGTGCAGATTGCAAGCTCTTTGGGGCAGGGAGCATGAACCAAATTCAGCCCTTGAGGAAGTGGGAGCAGCTCCCTGCGGCATCAGTAGTAGCAAGGTCTCTTTGTTTTAAGGCTAAATTATGTCTTCCTGCCTTTTGTCTGCAGAGCACAATGCACATTGGTCACAAGCATTTGTTCATAATAAAATAACCCAAATGAGAAGTTTCATTGCTAAAGTTGCCACAACTTACTAACCATGCTGGCCCACCCCAAACTCGTAGCACGTTTGCATTTCTTGGGAGGATCTAATTCCCTTTCCTTCCCATCGCAGCTTACACTTTTGTGTCATTGGGAAGAGTGGGGGAATTTGGCGTTGGCTCAGTTTAAGAGCTGTATAAGAGTTGTTTGGAGGGTGGAAGAGATGGGGAAGCGAGACAGGGTGGAGTTTTACAAACCATTTAACCTCAAATGCAGGCTGCAGTCCACATCTCAGGTTTTGCCAAAGCCAAATGGGCCTGGAATCTCAAGAAATTTTAAGTCCTGGTCTGTTTTTTTCAAGTAGGGTCTAACTGTGGTAAAGGGAGTTGTCCCATCCATAATGTGCAGTGTTGTTTTATTCTATTCCTGGCAATCAGGTGTTGTCAGAAGGAAAAACAAACAGAACAGGAAGCCCTGATAAAGACAAAGCTCACTGCACATATTCGGCTCCTACGTGAGCTCAGTGTTTTGTCAGGGAGTCCCCAAGGCAAATATTTCCGCTGAATTGGGAATGCCTTTGCCTGTTGTTTCCTTAATCCATATGCTTTTCTTGGTACCTGTTTTTAGTTTAGCAAGCCTATTAGTCCAGATATAATCCTCCCTTTCAGAGTCTGTGTTTTGTTTAGTAGCAAATCCATTCAGTATCCTTAGGGTGATATGCTTGGGCTTATGGAAGGCCTGGAATTCAGCAGAACCGCTGTGGCTCTGCTAGGCAGGGAGACTAGGGAGATGAGGTTCCAGAGCAGTTCATTTCCATGTGTATGTGGGGTTGTTAGTTGGGCAATGGCAGTGAGAGAGTCTGGCACCTGGATCTGCAAATGATGTCGGTGCACTGCTCACACTTCCTGTGCATGGGGGAATGAGGCAGGGATTGTACACAGGTTTGTAATAGTGACCGGGATCTAGTTGTGCTACTTCCGTGCACTCTGACTCTGAGTTAGAAGGGAGGATTTTGTTCCCTGGTGAAAGGTCTTTTGACTTGAGTTTTGCATGAAGAATCTGGGTTTCATCCCTCCATTGTATTAAAATTGGGTTTTAGTGTGACCATTGGTGCAGAGAAGCCTGCAGTACAGTTATAGTCTTACCAGTTGGAGGAGAGTCCAGACAAAATGCAGGAAAACCTACCGAGAGAGAGACAGACAGAATAAAGTCAGAGCCTGGGAAGAATTACAACAGAACCCAGATCACGAAACCCCACTTTGTGTTGCCAGCTGATTTTTCCCCAGGACTGCTGCTAACGGGGGAGTTCTTTAGGATGGTGAACAGAAAGGGCACTGTAATAAGGAGAATTGTTGTTATAACATTTTGTTATCTGGACAAGCCATTTCTTGTACCCTTGTGAATAATGCAGAGATCAGCCGAGTGTGACACTTCATTGTGATAGGATAAGTTAGTGGAATAGAGCTGTTGGCAAAATGGCATTGATAGATGTTGACTTACAGATAGAGAGGAAGATTCTCAGCGAATGTCAGTTGTCATAGCTCCACTGATTTCAGTTTTCTATCTGTTCGTCGTCGTCATAATAAAATAAAATAGTTACAAAGAGTTTCAGGTCCTACACAGGCTGCTGCTATGTTTTTAGGGTCTTACATTCACATTTTCTTGTTTTCTAAATTGTTTCTCTGTCTTCTGCTCTTTGAAATGGGGATGCTCTTTGAAATAGTGATCAATGGCTCCATGTCTAGTTGGCAGCCGGTTTCAAGCGGAGCTCCCCAAGGTCGGTCCTGGGGCCGGTTTTGTTCAATATTTTCATTAATGATCTGGAGGATGGCGTGGACTGCACTCTCAGCAAGGTTGCAGATGACACTAAACTGGGAGGAGTGGTAGATAGGCTGGAGGGTAGGGATAGGGTCCAGAGTGACCTAGACAAATTAGAGGATTGGGCCAAAAGAAACCTGATGAGGTTCAACAAGGACAAGTGCAGAGTCTTGCACTTAGGACGGAAGAATCCCATTCACTGTTACAGACTAGGGACCGAATGGCTAGGAAGCAGTTCTGCAGAAAAGGACCTAGGGGTTACAGTGGACGAGAAGCTGGATATGAGTCAACAGTGTGCCCTTGTTGCCAAGAAGGCTAACAGCATTTTGGGCTGTATAAGTAGGGCCATTGCCAGCAGATCGAGGAATGTGATCATTCCCCTCTATTCAACATTGGTGAGGCCTCGTCTGGAGTACTGTGTCGTGTCCAGTTTTGGGCCCCACACTACAAGAAGAATGTGGAAAAATTGGAAAGAGTCCAGCGGAGGCAACAAAAATGATTAGGGGGCTGGAGCACATGATTTATGAGGAGAGGCTGAGGGAACTGGGATTGTTTAGTCTGCAGAAGAGAAGAATGAGAGGGGATTTGATAGCTGCTTTCAACTACCTGAAAGGGGGTTCCAAAGAGGATGGATCTAGACTGTTCTCAGTGGTACCTGATGACAGAACAAGGAGTAATAGTCTCAAGTTGCAGTGGGGGAGGTTTAGGTTGGATATTAGGAAAAACTTTTTCACTCGGAGGGTGGTGAAGCACTGGAATGGGTTACCTGGGGAGGTGGTGGAATCTCCTTCCTTAGAGGTTTTTAAGGTCAGGCTTGACAAAGCCCTGGCTGGGATGAGTTAGTTGGGAATTGGTCCTGCTTTGAGCAGGGGGTTGGACTAGATGACCTCCTGAGGTCCCTTCCAACCCTGATATTCTATGATTCTGTGACCAATTGAGGCTTCGGTCCCGGATGCAATAAGCTCCCAACAGCCAGACCCCTGCACCAAACCTCACAGAAACTAATGAGGTTCTGCACGGTGGGACTGATGCACAGAGCTCTCTGCTGCATTGGGGTCTAACTGACTGTGAAGGGGAAATAGTGAAACCAGCTATATGCAAAGTGCTGCCAGATGCACAAACTAACCAAACTAAAAATGAGGAAATTATTCTGTGTCTTTTATCTTTAATTCATGTTAATCTTAAAGGCTGAATGTGAAAATGGCAGCTAAAACATTGCCAGACAGAAGAAGTGTAGTTCTTCGACATTGGTAATGTCCCTTTTTAAATAATTGGTGCAGAATAGCACTGGCTGTACAGATGAGACAAAGATAATAAGAAAAACTTCCCCAGTGCAGCTAAAATAGCTAGCTAAAACATGACTTTTAAAAATAAAGTTTTAAACTCTGTGATGGCTCAATGTCACCTCTTTTTATTGTATCCTAAAGCTGAATGAAAGTTATGGGTCATATCCTCAGCTAGTGTAAATTGGCCTAGGAGCTGATTCACTAAATCAAAGATTTTGTTTTGAGCGAAATCCCAGTCTGGCAAACACATAAGCATGTGCGTGACTTTACTCATGTGAGTAATCTCACTGAAGTCATGGACGACAAGCTCTTGAAATGGAACTGTGCTGATTTTACTCATTGGGGGTTTGGCCCAAAAGTGCATAAGGAATCTCCTATGTAGGTGTCGGTCTTCAACTATTCTTCTTTACCTGAGTGTAGAGATCAAAATGAGGTCCATTAAGGGAGAGGCGGGACCTAATAATAATAAAAGCTGATCATAAACTTCAAACTTCAAAGATTTTCAGAATGCTTTATTAACATTCATTAATTAAGCCTAGTGATATCCCTGTGAGGTAGAAAAAATATTGCTATACCCATTTGATGGATGGCAAACAAAAGCACAGAGGAGGCAAGGAAACTGTGCATGTTGTGTGCGTGTTTGTGCATGTTTTGCGTTAGCAAAAACAATTAAAAATCAATAACTTAATGTTTGAAGATACATGATGATGTCATTTTGGACCAGAGCAAACCTGACTTAGGGTATGGCTACACTTGAGAGTTGCAGCGCTGGGAGTTACAGTGCTGGTCGTCCAGCTGTGCAGGGACAGCGCTGGTGTGTGGCCACACTCACAGCTACCAGCGCTGCAGTGTGGCCACATTTGCAGCGCTGTTGGGAGTGATGCATTATGGGCAGCTATCCCAGCGTTCAAGTGGCAGCAACGTGCTTTTCAAAAGAGGGGGGTGGGGTGGAGTGTAGTGTGACAGGGAGCGGGGGAGAGAGAGAGAGAGTGGATTTTTGGAGCCAACACTGTGTATCGGCTCCCTGACTTGCAAAATCAGAAACTTTTTCCGACCCCTTACTCTTTAACTGCAAAAGCCTGCAGACCAGATAAGCAGCTGCCGACTCAAGCAAACACTCAACCCCTGTGAATCACGCAGAGAGGGGGATATCTCATTTGATTGTTCACAGATTGATCACAGCAAACAGGAGCTGTGTTTGTTTTTTTAGATAAGCAGCTCCCGGAGCCGCATTCACAACAAAACAAAGAGAGGCTGCATAACAAAACAAAGGGAATAATTTAGTTCAAAGCATTCTGGGATATCTCCTAATACCCTGGAGGCTAATAACAGCGCTGGTGTGTGGCCACACTTTACGACCAGCGCTGCAGAACCAGCGCTGCAATGCTTATTCCCTAAGCAGACCCAGGTGTACGGCCAGCGCTGCAGCCAGGGAGTTGCAGCGCTGGATGTGCCCTGCAGGTGTGGACAGTTACTAATTGCAGCACTGGAAAGCCTCCACCAGAGCTGCAACTCTCAAGTGTAGCCATACCCTGAGATATTCAATGGAACCATAGCCTCAAAGCTTTCATGTGATAGAAATACACTTTTGGGGACTGCTTTTCTCAACTGCAGAGAATGCATGCACAAACACTTACTGTGACTGTTCACACAAAGAAGGTATTTGCCCAGGCAAACTAGATAAACACCTGAGTCATAAAAGATATTGCTGTTACTTCTGTGTCTTGTAGAACTTTTATTTAACCTGGTAAGTATCACCTAGGCCCAGTTAACCTTTCTTCAATATCAGCCTAAAAGAAGAGAATGTTTTGCAACAATGAACAATTTCATACCTCTGCCAAAGTTGCAACATTTCCTGGACATAACTGTGGTTTAGCAGTTCTCTGGAAATACGCAGGAGGAAGCATGTACTGGGAAGATTAAGCTTTATAGCCTGTCCGGTCTTGCCGAGTATGGGCAAGAGAGTGTTAGAGTCAGAACAGCCCCAGCAAGATAACAGTGTTTAAGCTTACTAAATTTGACCTAGCCAGGCGTAGCACTTTGGAGAGTGAGCTTCTGGGATACAAGCATTGACTTGATAAGGTCCTGATACCATTCATTCCCGATCAGTGGTAGACCTGCCGGGACTTCCTAAAGGTTTGTTTTCTGCTTTTGTGTTTACTATCATCTTCTCTGTAGCAGTTTTTCTTAGAAGTGGTCTCAACCCAAATTCAGACCGTCCCAAATTCTGGAGCTGTTTAAACTCCAAATTCAGATGCAGATCCAAATGCAGATTTTGCTGATGGCCTCTCTGTATATAATAGGTTAAACTAAAACACCATGTTTAAATGCTGCACAAAGTTTTGAATCTAAGCTTGCAGTTTAGGCACATCACTGGATCTACGTTCTTAAAAAATTCTGTTATGTTTCCCTCTCAAATTTGAATATAAATTCTTCCTCTGTTGGTTTTGTGCTCTCACATTTAGCAGTCCATGTCATTGGATTTTTCCTCCAGTTTTTGTGGGTCAAGTATTGTCTCAGCCTTTTCTTTATTTCTTGTTGTGTGTACTGTCTATAAAAACCTGGATAAGAGATTGTTCTAAATGCCTACCCCCTGTTAAGTCTAGGCTCCAGAAGGAGCAATATTGGTCATAAAACCCACTTGCTTATATTGATTTTCTAGGTGTTTATGATGGTCTTGTGCTCTCCAGTGTCTGGAAGATGAAGGGTAGTTAACGGCTAATGGTGATTTTCCTTTAATGCAAATGGTCAAGAACCTACGTTTGGCTCAGATCACATAATAGATCAAATCTAGGACTTAAAACAAGTTGATGTTGCCCTTTTAAGAAGAAAGAGTGCTGCAGTTCCCTATTAATAATTAGTAGTATTAGAAACCAGTGTATGTTGTTGTTATCAGTGTAAAAACAATAGCTATCTAGAAAGTTTGTTTGCTGGTAATTTAATAGAACTTTTACATGCTCAGCTAATATTTGATTTTCCTTTAGGAAACTTCAGATCTGATGGACATATAGCATGCCCTCGAGCCTTTGTATGCTACACACGCATTCTCAAACCTACAGAAAATAAGAACTTGCTTGCTGGCTGGAATATTGAGCTTAATTACTCAATTTGGATCAAGGAAGCATGGGGGAATCAGTCCTTGGTTTCAGCATGGGCATGGTCCATATCGCAAAGTAGTGCTTTCAAGACACAAATGTTTGGCTTCTTGGAGAGGAAATATTAGTCTAGTCTAATGGTTAGTGCAAGGGCCAGGGAGCCAAGACCCCTACATTCTGCTCTTAGCTCTGCTGCTAGTTCTGGGGTATGAGGCTTGCTTAATTAATATTTGTAAAGTGATTGGACAGAAGGTACTGCAGGAGTACCAAATGTTACTATTTTAATCAAGGGCCTAGAAGGGAACAGTGATCATTTCAATTTATCAGTGTATTTTTGTGCTTTATTCTAGGTCACTTTAGTTTTTGGTCTTGAAATTCTATTGCTGCTGTTTTCTTATCTCCCAGTGTGTTTCCTAGTCTAGAATGATACCTGATGGGTGTACCTGTGCCAGACAGTTCTATACTATAGGTTTTTGTTTTGCTGAACACCTGTGGCTCTCTGGTGGTCTTCATATAGCATGTCTTCCTACAGTCAGGGCCAGAACAGTGGGGTGGAATTCAAGACCCGGATTGCCTCTTCCTCCTTCAGGGAGACAGACTTTCTGGCACTGCAGCTGGCTTTTGTTATAACAAGATACAAAAGTTTTGGGCAGTTTTGAACTTCAGTCCTCAGGAGTACATGGCCATCAATATGTCCAGTCAGCTAAGGCTGGTTGAAAAATTTTCCACAGAACAGTTTTTGGTCAGCAAATGCAGTTTAATCAAAATCAAAATGTTTTGTAGGAACAAGTGTATTTTGACAAAATACTCAGTGGGAAAAATTGAAACAGATTTGACTTTTTTTTTCTTTTCATTTTATATTGTCAGAACGTGTTTAGATTTTTATCATTTGGATTCATTTCATTTAAAATTTTCATTATATTAAAATATTAATTGTAGTAGGTGTTTGTAGCGAATTGAGACTCACCAGTGCGCTGCCTCCTGCTGGTCGTCTTGGGAATTAGCTCTTGTCTAGCCCGGTGCGCCCTCTGGAGGACCCTGGTGCCCTTTACCTCGGGGTTCTGCATTCTGCAGTACCCCTGCTTTGAGTCTCCCCTCCCGGGGGAACCCCCAACTCTCTATCTCCACCTTGTCTCAGTGGCTACTGCCAGTCGTCATCCAGCCCCCTTTCCCTGGGGCAAACTGCAGTCCGAAATGGCCACTCATCACCGGCAAGGGGGTTGGACCAGCTGCCTCTGCCTATCCCCGGGCTTCCCCTCTCCAACCCCAGTATCTGCTTAGGCCTTACCCAAAGCCTCAGCCTGGTGAGTTGCCAAGCTGGAGCTCCCCAGCTCCTTTGCCCTCACCAGCACTGCTCGGCCTCAGGTACCCTTGCTCCTCCAGGCAGCTAGGTCCTTCTCTCTCCAGAGAGAGAGACTCACCCAGCTCCTCCCTGCGCCCTTATAACATGCCCAGATGTGGCCTGATCGGGGCGTGGCCTCATCTGTGGCTGTTTCCCCAATCAGCCCAGCCTTTACTCTCAGGAGTGGGGTAACTGCCCCGCTACAGTGTTATATATAATATCATGTTTTGACATTACCTACATGAAATGATTCAATACTATCAAAATTAAGTGTTTAGATGGTATTTTTTAGTATTTCCATTCTATGAGAAATTTCAAAATTTTTGTTTTTCATTCTGATTTGAAATAAGCAGATTTCTAAATGTCAGAATTTCTGGCAGATTGAGCATTCCGTTTTCCAGCCAGATCAACGGGGCCAGTAGATAATATGCCTAGTCTCTTTGAAACCCGCTTTGTTTGATCCACTGTGCATTAGGTGAGCAGCTGATTGTGATAATATGTTGCTGTTATAACAGTGTTACTCCATTGGAGTTAGTGAGACATGACTGATTTTCACCAGTGATATCAGGATCAGACCCTCAGTTTAGAGGCATATTTGGTACCTAGACTAAATTTAACTTTTGCAGCTCTGGTTAGCATTAGTTACCTATTAGCTTGGAATAAAGTTAATTGTGCATTCTAGGTTTTAACGCTTATCCAAAAAGGTGGGGAAGGGAAGAAATAATTACAAGATGCTTTAACTTTTGTTCAGGTGCACTGGAAATAGTTTGTAGGATCTTTGCCTTGCAGGACACAAGCCTCTCTGAAAGGAGATGCATTTTTATCCAGTGAAGAGCCTTGCCATTTACTTACACAGGACTTGCATTGATCATGCTATTATTTTCACTACTCATTTAAAACGTCCCTAATTGCAAGGAAAAAGCCTTAGCAGCGGAAAAGAAATGAGATAGAGCTGGAAAAGCAAACCCACACAAAATATTTCTAATGTACAGAGAGCCCTGGAAAGGCATGTACGCTTTTCTGTGCACTTAATGGATTTACGTCAGTGTAGCTGCTTTTATAATTTTTGGTATCAAGGTTGTGACCTTTGGGAGCATTGAACTATTTCCTTATTGGCTGCGACCTTAGCTGAACACAAGGAATTTTTAGCAGTTCTGCTTAATATGGACAAAAACTGGTGCACATGATACATTGAGAATGATTATGCAGATGCTATAAACTGTGTGTTTTCTTTAACATTTTCATTGCATTCTATTGTCGTTGTTGTTGCCAAGACGATACTCAAGTAGCTAGATCACAGCTGGGGAATGGGGAACAAGGGAGGATGGTGCATAAATGGAGGTATCTGCAAAATATTATCAGCATTTTAATCCAGAGTAGCAATCTGATATAGAGGACTAGTGGCCTATAGTTCATAGAATATCAGGGTTGGAAGGGACCTCAGGAGGTCATCTAGTCCAGCCCCCTGCTCAAAGCAGGACCAATCCCCAGACAGATTTTTGCCCCAGATCCCTAAATGGCCCCCTCAAGGATTGAGCTCACAAGCCTGGGGTTTAGAAGGCCAATGCTCAAACCACTGAGCTATCCCCATAGGCTTGATCAAAAGCCCATTGAAGTTAATGTGAATCTTTCCATCAACCTCAAAGGGTTTTGGATCAGCTGAAGTTAATGGGGTTTTTTAGGTTTTTCTTTTAAAGTTAAATATTTAATATTTTAAATTTAAAGAAGATGTAATAACGTCACTGCTGCCTTTGTCACTGTCTTCGTCACTGCTGCCTGTTAAAACAAATGGATGATAATGCAAACCCATGTCTTTGGTAGATTTTTAAAACTCTCCTCCACTTTCATGAAGGGCGTGGGTTGAAGCCGATAATTCTAGAGCAGAGAGCCCAGGTCAGTGGTTTCAAATCCACGCAATTGTGCGCTGCTTGGAGGGTTTTAAAGAACACGCAGGTGATTCGCTTGTGTTTGGCTCAATGTTCTAGAGCTTTAACAGAATCTAATAGTTCCATTTGTGTGTGTTTTTGTTTTTAATTACAGGCTGCAAACAGTTACCTGAGGGATCAGTGGTTTCATTCTTTGCAGTGGAAGGTAGGTTTTGCATTCACTATTTTTCTTGTAACCTTAATAATTGTAACTATGAAGTGCCCTTTCCCCCCTGTTTGTACACTCTGTGAGCCGTGCATGGATGGTGCTGTGGAAGTGCAAATGCCAAGAAGGGCCACAGCAAAAAATTAAGTGACTTGACCTCGTCTTGACCCAGGAGTTCAGATACATCATTTCTTCATCCCTTGTGGTTAGGCTCAACTTATTCAAATGAAGAAAAGTCCCTTCCAGTTGAGGTTTAGGTGATGACTTCTTTTTTTTCTGTCTTTCTTCACGCTCTATTGCAGCCATGTCCTCTGTCTAAAGAGAAGGGTCTTTTCCCTCCAGAATCCCTAAACCCTGAAAAGGCCACAAACTGAGCAGCTTGTGATAACCTAGCACTATCAGCCTGTGGTAGCCTCCATGCAGTATATATCAAACACATTTTCAGGTGGTACAGTAACTGAGCCCACTTGTTTCTGTGCCACAGAATCTAGTAGATGTATAGAAATTTACAATAAGGCAGACAACAGCCTAATCTTGAGATATTCTAGGCCAACCGGGTACTTGTTTATTTACTCATGTGAAACTGGGCCAAGGGTACCTTTTAAAGTTGCCTATTCATTGTAAGTAGCATGCTTATATGCTTACAATGCTTACAATCTGTTTCATGCTTTTAAATGATTTGGAATTACTTGCAACCTTGAGTGGTGTTAATTCAAGAATCTTGGGTAATTTTTCATCTTCATTGGAAATGAGGTTGATTAATTATGGGATTATTAAACAAATTGGCTCACAAATTACACCATAATAATAAGTCAAAAACAGATCATTCCCAACCACCAAAATGTGACTTTTTAAAGGACTGTGGATGAATTCTGTTACATGTCCAAATTGACCATGAAGACATTTACTTGAGAATGAATGGGGTTACGTGTATAAACCCCACGGTGTGAAACAATAACTTTCCTGTATGTTTTTTGGAGCTGAGAGATCAGCAAAGGACTTTTCTTTGGAAACGTTCCAGTGCAGTCCGACAGGTTGATTTCTTACTTGGTCGCTTATCGAGATTCCATTCTGCCCACAACAAGTGCATGTGAAAATAAATGGAAGTCCTTCCCATAGAATTGCTTTGGTGTACGCATTTTTGGATAGCATGGATTGTGAAAAATAGTTACCCAGGAAAATGTAGATTACGCCTGTGTTTTGTACAGTTACCGACTTCTTTTACCAGCTACTTATAGACGAATTGTACAGGGCAGTACAAATGGGTGATTAGGAGTAAGGGAATAAAACAGAGAGAGGAAAATTTAGGGATAAATCACTTTTAAATTTTATGCTTAGGTTTACCTATGTGGATATACTAATACCTACCTTACAGCTATAGTGTGAGGCATATTTAATCCTTTTAGATCCTGAGCTGGAAAGTGCTATGTAAATGTAAACTATTAATGTTTTCTCTCCCATTAATAAATTGTACACACTGACAATCTTTTGAGGATGTTAAAGAAATTAGCGGGAGGAACAAATGAAATAAATGCATCTTTGCAATATTTTGAGTCTGCTTGGCTGTGTTATATGATGACCATGATTCGCAGGTCAGCATCAGATTTCATGCAGTGATACCTCAATGCTCTACAGCTAACGGGCCAGAGTCTGCCAGTCTTACTCATGTTTAGTAATCTTACTGTTTGAATGATCCCATTGAATTCTAGTGCTTTGCTGGATTGAGGCCAGGGTGTTCAGCACCTTGCAGGATCAAGCGCATTCTTCGAACGGATCCAAGTTCTCAGCAGCAAGATCCAAATGTTAAGGAGTTATTGACCCTCTCCCAGCTCATGACCATGCAGAATATTCTGTTGTCCATGTCCATTTAGCTGACAAATAACATTGTGTGCAAAGGATGTGCTAAGCCAAGGCACTTCTGCTTTTGCCACTTAACTGTGCCTCATCTTCCTTTTACCAATATTTCAGTTTATGACTGATGCAAAATTAGCCTCGAAGGCAAGATTATCGTATTGCTTATGCAGCCCTGCAGTAGAATATGGGGGCATCATGGGTCACAGCATGAAGGTTCCATGTGCTGTGACTTCTCCTCCTGCATTGATGGCCAAGGAGTGAGCAGGAGGGGCAAAGACTAGGTGGATTCTCCCACCCCACCCAGTGTGCCTGCCAGGAGAGCTGAGGCTGGTGGTGTGGGCCAGCAGATTACCTCCTCCGAGGGTAGAATTAATCAGATGCTCACTATGTCTCTGGTCCACTCTTGGTGCAGCTCAGCTGCACCCTGCCCCATTCACTGGGCAGATGGTAAAGGTACAGTCTATTCCTGAAGATTTAAACAGCAAAGAAAAACTGTAGCCGCTCATACATCTTTCAGCAATATGGAGACAACTTTGCTCTGTAGGAGCTGATCTTAAGGATGAGCTTCGTGCTTGCAAGCAAGCCTCTCATTCTGGGAAACTTTTGAGTAATTTAACCTCATTGGACATTTGCTGTATAGAAGGATGTATTTTTGCTCCTCTGCTGCTTTTTTTTAAAGTTCTTTTTAATAGAATAAAACATTATCTTGATTTGAAAGGCCTTCCCTTTGCCAGGAATAGGAAGCAATTCTTTTCCACGGAACAATGGCAGAGCTTAAATCATGGCCCATATACTTTGTGCTAACATATTCCTGTTTGCTGGAATATAGTTGTTGTTTTTAATGTTTTGGTTGCTTAACTTTTCAGAGGAAAAACACCCACTAACATTATGCTGTTTACCTTGGAACGTATTCAGCAGTTCAAGTGAACTCACAATAGAAGCAAGGGCAAAGGCAGGATATCAATGAGTGGCCTCCTCCCAGGTGCCCCCTGGGGGTCACAAGGTGACCCTGCAGGTGCCCCCCCCCGGCGCCTCAATTTCCCCTCTTGGACTTCTCAATAAACTTCACCCATAGGTTATTTGTGACCAGAAATACACCTCCTTGAGGTCTGGGTTTAACAACACAAAATAAACTCAAAATAAAATTCCAAACCCCATTTAAAACTCTGGCAAAATACTCACACAAACAAAAAATTTCTATTTCTACTCCCTGGCTTACCTGCCTGGGGCCTTTCTTGCTTTGGCAGGCCCCTCCCAGGCCCTACCTGGCCCGGAGTCTTTTCTGTCTTGCACCTGGGGAGCCTGCCTTCCCTTGTCTTTAGCTTTCTTTAGCCTTCTGGCTTCCAGGTTCAAACCCTTCCCCATAGCCAAAGGTCTCTTGCTTGCTTGCTGCAGCTCTTCTGCAGTCTTTACCTCAGCTTCCTCTGGTTGTTTCTCCCTGAACATCTCTCTCTCTGTCGCTTCTCCCCCGTCATCCCCGCAGCTTCCTGCTGCTGTTATAGGGGAATCATCTCAGGTGTGCCTACTTTGTAACAAGGGTTGGTTGGCCCCAGGCCTCTAGCCCAAAAAGGGGCAAGCCACCCTTTTATAGAGGATTAAGTTGAGCATCTCAGAGAGCAGCTACAGAATCTGCCCCTGCTGCTGCTGATGCAAATTTGTCAGCTCACTTCTGCTACCACCTGTGACTCTGACTCAGCTGTCAACTTACATTTCGTGTGGAAAGTTGCTTGGTATGGTGACTAAGTAGATCCAGAGGGAACCCGCAAAGAAATGGGAAGCCTGGTGATTCAGAATGGTGGTGGTCACCACAGGCCGGTTGGTAGGGTAATACCTGCATCTGTTTTACAATAGGTTGGTTGCCCTGCTGGATGATACTTTATTACGGTACCTTGATGCCAGCACACTCTCTCATCGGTAATATAGCTCTAAACATTTCTGCAAGTCTGGAGAACCCAGATGCAAATGTCTAATGTAGGTCTCCACTGGGAAGCCTTACTATCATTATATGTTCTTTTGTATTATGATAGTACCAGGGGTTCAGTCTCAGCTGAACTCAGGACTCCATTGTATTAGGCACTGTACATACCTTTCCTTCCCTGAAGAGCTTACCATCTAAACAGACAAAACTGAAAGGAAGTATAGTGTCCCTGTTTTACAGTTGGGGAACAGAGAAGCTAAGTGACTTGCCCTAAATTCCACAGGAAGTCTGTGTCAGAGATAGGAACTGAATCCGGTCTCCTAAGTTCCCAGTCCAGTGCCTTAACTTCATGCCCAACTTTGGTCTCATGACAGTCAGTGTTAAAATCTGTGGAAGCCCCTTTTACTGCAGGAGGGAATAAATATTCTGTATCATCTGACTGGCTGCTTTTATTCCCCTTTCCCCTCATGCTAAACCTCAATGTGTTTCACTGAGGTAGGCAGAGTGGACAGAGGGCATGAGAGTTCAGCTGTGTTCATCATATTGGCTGAGGAAGATAAAGAAAGGTTTCATATAGGGGCAAATATAAATAACAAGATATGGACCTTTGGCATTTTCCTTATACGTTATCTGTCTCTTACTCTGTATTTCTTGCATATAACAAGCTCTTCAGAGCAAGGACCAGGTCTCTCTCTCTCTCTGTGTATGTACAGCAGCTAGCACTTTGGGACCCCAGTCCTGATAGAGGGCTTTGGTCACTATCACAATACTCATTTTTAACGTTGTTAATAATGAAATGCTTGATTGAGGAATACAAAATTGCACTGAATCAAGATAGATCTTTCCAGTGGGAAACTGGTTTTCCAGAGGACAGGATGGAGATTTACACAGGAGGGGAAAAGATGCACATCAAAAGGTTTTATGGGGTTTGGCTGCATTTTAATTGTTCTCATGGGTAAAGAGTGACCATCACCATCCTGGGATGTAGCCATTAACGTTCTTTAAACTGGCATTAAGAATGCTGGTTGCAGACCTGACAGGATTGTGGTTAGTCTCCTGAGCTGCCGTTGCAAAAAGCACCATACTGGGTCTTCTGTGGTAGAGTGGGAAGCATGACTTGGGCTGGGCATTGCCCCCTTGTGCCTCTGTGAGCTGGAAGCACCAGACATGTAGCTCATCCACTCATGCTAGCAAGTGGCCATTAATTTCCACAAATCATGCTGTTTACTTCTCACAGTTCTCTCTGCCTGGACAGTGAAAATAGACTGGTCAATTTCGCTTTTGTTTATATTCCTTTCCAAATTCATTGTTCGGTTTTCATGCACTGGGAACTGGCACAATGCTGCAGTTTTTGGGTTACAACATTTAAAATAAACGTTTTCTCCCAGAACTTGAGTACAGACTTGGAACTCTTGGTCTCCATTGCGAGAATTTTTGTTTTTAACAAAACCTATATTTTGGGTCAAATATCAGCTGCCAATGGCCCACTGATTCATGAGTATTTCTCTTGTCCCTTTGGGTCCAATTGCTACATCTTTACTCACTATGGATAGTACTTCATTCCACATTTCAATGGAACCACTCATAGTGTAATGTACTACTCAGTGTGAATTGCTGGGGACCAGATTCTGATACCCCTGTTCATGATGAATAGCAGTTTACTCCACTAGTGGCCCCACTGAATTAAAGAGTAAAGGTATTGGAATCTGGCCCTAGCAATGGAAGTTCAGTATTTTTATATTGCAAACAGCGAAGGTTAAGTTGAGAAACGCTGTTCTGAAAAGTGTGGTGTAGCCTTGTGTGAAACACCTTACGGCATTGTCACTATGGCAATGGTTAAAAATAGCGCTGTTGCAGGAGTGAGGTTTATATAGAATTTAAATGATAGCATCAAAGGATTTCACAGGCTTAAATCTGGGTAAAAAGTGTCTCGAAACCACAAGATCAGAAAACTTACCAGAGGTGATGGCTAAAAAGCTCTATCACTGAAACTGGTATGGGGACATCGGTTAATCTCCTGGCAAATGATCTGAGAGAGGAAGCTCTGGCATCATGTGATAATGCATTAAAAAACCATGTGATGCACTTCGTATCAAACCTATTCAAAGAGCTCCTTGTTCCTTGGAATCCTTCCTGGATTTCAGCCATTCTCTTGGGTGGGTTTTCCAGTCTTCACTGCAGCAGACATCACATTTCAGTATAAAGACAGAACAAATGTGTCATGACCATTTCCTTGTTTTCCTTGTAGGAATATCTTAGGCATCTGATAAAACGGAGAACTTGACACTTCTTTTCTTTAGCGAGTTTTCAGTAACTAATAGACATAAAGGTAGAGGAGAAGGCCTTCTCCGTGTCTCTGTGAGCACATGAATAATTTATTGTGGGAAAGCTAAATTGAGTAAGTTAGTTTTGCCTTTAGTTCTGGAAGTGAGGAGGCCTTGTGGTCATTCTTATGTCTTACGGGAGTGAATTCCACACTCTGGGTCCAGCCCTTAGGAAATTTTGTTTCCTGCCCCTTCCAGTGAAATATACAGGTATCTATTATGGGGAATCACGGAGGGAGAGGTGACTTCTTAGTTACCTGGAGCCAATCCCATGTAGGGCTTTGAATATCTAGGATCTTGAAGTGGACTCTGAATTTAGTAAGCAACTAATAGAGAGTGAGGCATGAGGGTGATTTGTTTGTGGAGATGAGTGTGTTAAGCAGATGGGCTGCTGCATTTTATGCCAGTATGTGGCTTTGTTCCCAGCAGAACGGAGACTAAATCTCAGTAGCCTTGGACTCCCGATGCCTTTCTCTCAGGATGAGGCAACGCTGCCTCTCCAGCTTCAAACCCTCTTGCTGCCGGAACTTAACATTCATGTTTATGTTTTGTTTTGAATGGAAATGCCATCTCTTTGCTGCCCCCTCTGCCTGCGTGAGGCTCTGTGGTAGCATTCACCTGTTCTCCTTCCACTGTGATTGATGTTACCACCAAGTCTATGAATTGAAGGGTCACCTGCTGGGGAAAAAATGTTATTTAGAAAACATTCTACTTGCATAGCATATGTTTTTTGTATATTTAGAACCCCACCTACAATTTTCTGTTGTTCGGGGCATTTTCGTGAGCACAGGAGATTTTTAGAGTTTCTCTGTTCCTGCAACTCATTGTGCTCCACCTAACCCAAAATCCAGCCATCCAGTATTGCCAGTTCCTTGGAGACTCCTGGCCTTGACCTTCTCTTTCTGACTTTGCGATCGTTTGCTGAGAGTGACCGGGGTGTCAGATGCAGAGAACATTGCTCTCAGATTGAGAACAACTGCAAGGTGAGGATGAGCTCTTTAAGAAACCAAGTGAAAAACAAAAAAACAGCTGGCAGGTTAGCAGAATTGTTTCTAAAAGGAGATTCCTGTAGTGTTTTCCATGAGGCCTCGCAGCTTTTTAAGAACTGGCACAAAGGGAGTGATTTATGCACTTGGAGCAAAATCGCTTCCACAATCAATGCACCTGGGTGAGATCACTGTGGATGACACTGTCCCCACTGGAGCAGAAGTCTCACTGAGGCTATGTCTTCACTGCCCCAAAAGGTGTGTTTTTACAGCAAGGTAGCTTATGTGCGTTAGTGATTTTGCTTTGAAATCCTAGTGGAAACAAAGCACAGGTAGTTATTACCTTATGTCTATGTCCTAATTTAAGCCAATTCAAGGCAAGTTTGCAGTCATGTGTATATATACAATGACCAAACAAAGTACAGCTGAACCCCCACCTAAATAAACACAGAGGCTTTTATTATGCTCTTAGGGCTCTGCCTTGATCCTCTGTTTGTAGCCTGGCAACTGTATGTTCTCCATTGCTCTTTTGGAATAGCGGAGCGATGGACAGCTGGGGTGCGCTGCTGCTTCGCTCAGACTCCTGCTGGAGAATTGCTGTTGCACGGTTCTCCTGTATGCACTTGATGACTAATTCTAAGCAGTTCTGCCTTCCAGGTCACAATGACCCTATGTCTCGGCAGGTTTGCAAAGTACTCTTTCAGTTCCTCTTTTATAACTGTAATAAAATGCAACCTCCCCTTGGGTTCCTAAACTAGACCGTGTCTCAAGAGAGCTAGATTCTCTAGCATCGAGGAGGTCTCTTTTGGGAAAGCATTGGAGATCTCCTCCAGGGAGATTCTGTGAGGTGTAATTGTCACCTTGTCCTTCTCACATGAGCCACTGGATGCGAGAACCCGTGATTTAATCTTGGACTGTACTTTTTCACAAAGCTCGCTGCTCCTCAGTCAAACTCATCTTCCTGATGAGGCTTTTTCAAGAATTGTACTGAACAGAATTAAGATGTTTCCCAGGATAATGCGTTTCCCTAAACCCCTTTCTCTTTTCTACAGAGGGTTAGAAAGTGTCCTTATCTGCTTTGATTGAAATTCCCCCCTTACCTCTGGGGACAGGTGAAATCTCTCTTGTTAGTCTCCAGACCAGCTGCCTTTCCAGCTCTGTAGTAGGGAAAGATTCCTTCCCTCATTGCTCTCTGAATGACTCTTGAGATGGACAGGCCAATAAGGATATGTCTACCCTGCAATTAAACACCCACAGCTGGCCCTGGTCAGCTGACGGGCTTGTGGGGCTCGGGCTACAATTGCGGTATAGATATTTGCGTATCATCGAGCCATATCAGCCCAGCAAAGTTGCTCCTGTGTTGTTAGGGATTCAACGCTAGTCATATAGCACTGGTCTAGAACTTCGATGTTTGGGATTTTGTCTGAAAACTTGATGATACAGAGGAGACACAGCACCTGTGAAAATGCTCTAGTTGGTTCAAGTGCCTGCTGTAGAGTGTCCATGTTTCGCAGCCATGGAGAAGAGCTTAACGTGATTGCACAATAGACACTAATCTTGGTGTGAAGTTGAATGCCTCTGACATTCCACAGACAGCGACAATGGCGACCATAAGCAGAACTGTCTTTAGAAATATGCTGTGTGATTTCATCATTAATTGTGGCCTTATTAGATAGCATCATTTTTCTACTGCATTAAGCAGTGTGTCATCAATAGTGATTTCAGGGGCAGAATACATTTTCCCCGGAGCAGGCTGGTAGAGCAGTTCAGTAAACAGCCCTTCTTGTATAGCCATCTCCAGGAACAATCTAGGCCTTCTTTAAAAAAACAAACAAACAAACAAAAAAAAAACACAGGACTTTTTTACTTGGGGTTTTATTGTCTCATGTCACATGAAGCTCAAATATCTTAGAATAAATAACTCTGTCCAACCTGCTTGCCTGGATCGAAAATGTCTGAGTGTTTGCAGTGTTATGTGATACCCACGTCTGGTAGCATTCGTTGGCATCATGGTCTTGGCACGTTTGTTGTAGCCGGCCACAGTCCTATCTCCTGATAAAATCAGTCATGTAAATCTGTCTCAGAAGTTCGACAGCCAGAATTTGTCTTAGGTAAGGCCTGATCCTGCAAGGTGCTGAGCACTCTCTCCTACTAAAGTTCATGGGAGTTGAAAGGTGCTTGGTACCTTGCAGGAGCAGCAGCCTTAGGGCCCAATACTGCACCACTGATATCAGTGGGAGTCTTGCAGTTGGTTTCATTGGCTGCAGGACCAGATCCTTCCTAGCCCAGGTAGCCACACAGGTCCAGGGGGACAAGAATAATTTAAATTTTCCTCTTCTTTTCATGTTTTTCTCATCATCATGTGTCTTGAATTCACCACAATAAAATTGCTGTGTCCAGTGTAAAATCAGCGTGCAGCATGCCTGCTTAAAGGATTGCAGCAGTTACCTTTAACATCCACCAAACTGAATGGAAAGAAATGTGCTGCACGTTGCCATATTTATTATCTGTTGTCTCTCCTGTAATAATTTCCAGACACTCAGCTTGTTTGTCATTTATGTCCTTCGTTTTTGAAGAGTAGCATTTTTAAAAACTAAAATAAGAAAGCGAAAATACCGACAGAAAAGCTGTTTAAATCTATTCGACCCCAAGTGGCCAGCGTGTCATTATTATTCACTGCAGCATATTTTCAGGTGCTTTGTACAGTTCTGTTTTGAAATGAGAGTACTAGATTACACTTAAGCGACCCTTGCAAAGGTAAGATGCATCAAGAACAAAGGAATTGCTGAGGGTGACTTACTTAAACCAGCTTAGCTTTAAAAGTAAGACTGACATTGACTCTGAGGATGCATTCTTTGTGCACCTCAAAATTCCCAGGGTCACAACAGGAGTTTTAGGTGCAAAATGAATGCAGAATTAGGCCATTGAAATATTGGTTTATCTTGCTATGTCAAGCAGCATTTATATAACGGAGAAAAAATTGCAGTAGATTCAGTGAAATCTCAGGTTTTATGCTGATCTTGTGCAGTGAGCTGAGGGGTAAAAAACGGAGTTAAGCAATGGAATCATTTCAGAGGTGAATACTGCTCTGAAATCCGATACTTCTCTTTGTGAGAAAGGAAACGGCAATACAGTGCTCTGCAGTAAGGAATAGACTGCTTTTCCGAAGTTCCTTTAAGATGCTTGTGGGTATCACATCAGTATACAGTATCTGAGCTCTCCCTAAGGCCTCTGCAACAGCAGCCGCTTTCTGACACAAACACGTTCCTTGAGCCGTGCACATCTCTCCTGCTGACGACATTGATGATGCAGGTGCACATGAGAGAGAAGTCAATTTCAAAGCCATTTATGGTGGTGCAGAGCTAGAAACACAGCAAAAAAAAATACATTTGCCAAGGAGGGGGAAACAAAATAGGTAAGTATATGCATTTCTATTTCCAAGCTTCTGCAGGAGGTGAGACAGCATGGGGGCCAGGAGAGAGTTTGGGGGAGGGGCTGCTGCACATTATGGAAACTAAAAGGTAAAAGGAAAAAAAGGGGGTGACAAGTGTGTCCCTTAAATCTAGCTTGTATATCTGGGAAATGTAACTGCTTTGCATGCTGCTGGCTGCCACCTGATCTGCCAGTGTTCCCTTAGACGAGGAAATAGCGCTGACATGGATTCTCCTTAGGAGGCTCTCGTTATCGGTTAGCGAAATATGCAGTACTAGAGAGTGCTTAGTGCTAATTTAGGGAGCTTTCTCAGGTGGTGAGGGGTCTCATTCCTTTCCCAGCTGAATCTTTAGCCTCCTGAAATGATTGGCATCTGTTTTGCAGTCTTGCCGTTGGCACAGCATCCTGTTTCCCAGGCGACGACTGGATTCCACCTCATAGTGTGGAATCTGAAGTGTGCAAAGCCACAGCCAGTGGGTTTCTCTGCAGCAGGGATGCTATCTGGCTATCCTCCCCAAGCAGTCTCCTACTAGGAAAAACTGGTCAAAGTGCAGTAATGATCAGGCCATATTGTCCCTTTTTTCTAGTGCGTAAGTCCCTCATTCCCACATCAGGCTGGTAGCTGGTGGATATCGCTGACCAGACTCCACAGACACAGCCAGCGGCTGTATGATATGATGAAGCGGCATTAGAAAGCTGGATACCAGTGACACTCTTCGACTTGGTGTCAGCTGTGTCCTGTATCCCCATCAGTAATGCCTGGTCTCTCTATGGATCGGGCTGTTTGCATTGAGCTCCCTTCCTGGGGAGCAGTAAGACTGTACTGGCAGCCGGAGTTAATGCTCCTCTCTGGTTACAGTCTCCGTGTTTTATGTCTCACATTCACTTCCTGACCTGTGCTGTAACTCCATCATAACTCACTGCCTCTTGTGTGGCATTGCTTGAAGACTGTCATTCCCATGCATTGCCTTTAGCCTGCTGACCCTCTCGATGTGAGTGTAATTTATAATTTACATACCTAGCTGATGGTCTGATCTCTCTTTTAGCTACAGTACATAACTGTCCATGTGTGACTGGCTCAGAGCTTAGAACATGGGCACTGCGTGGCAATAACAGAGCATCTCCCTAATGGTGGGAAGTCCATCATGGAAACACAGGATGTGCCAGACTGGATCAGACCAGTGACCCATCTAGTCCAGTATCCTGTGAGGACCCTAGTGCGGCACCAGATACTTCACAGGAAGGTTCAAGTACCCTGCAGTAGGCAATAATGGGATCTGCCCTAGGAGGAGATTGCAGGGCCAGAAAGTGGTTGAAACCTCCCCTCTACTGGGGTGAGTAAGACCTTGTCTACACTTGCAGTGGCATGCGAGGTGTACGTAGCTACACACCTCGGTGCAAGGCAGACTGCGTCCGTGCTCACTACGAGGTGTAACTAAATGTGGGAGTGAAAGGTTCAGGCAGGCTGGAGGCAGCAGGGAAAGGCTGAGGCAGAGAGACACTACACTGCTATAAAGAGCTGGGCAGTGGTGGATGTGTAGAGAGCTATGGAGGGTTCAGGCTCGTAGGGCGCTCTGCTCACCTGCACCATGCCTCACAATCTACATGGCGATTTCTACCCAGGCTAGTCGGGCATGCAATTTCGCTGCTAGTGTTGATGTACTCTGGGAGGTCAGTGCAGCCCTTAAAGCAGATGGTGCTGGCTTGGCAGGACGGCTGGGAGATGGTCTGATTCTGTGCATCGAGCAACCTCTGTGGGGTGGTTTTCCACAGAGGTCTGGC
Organism: Mauremys reevesii; assembly: GCF_016161935.1. Taxonomy (NCBI): domain Eukaryota; kingdom Metazoa; phylum Chordata; order Testudines; family Geoemydidae; genus Mauremys; species Mauremys reevesii. Next base: position 34,268,376 of record NC_052638.1, read on the forward strand.
CATAAGCTTGAAGCTGCCCTTGTCTCCTGAAAACCCCAAGGGAGGGTTGTTGCAGCAGCAACCTCACCCAACTACCCCTGTTGCAAGGTGTCACAGACCCTTGGCTGCTGCCATAGGACTGGTGAATCTGGCCCTCTGTCTTGCATTTAAAAAATATGGGAAAACTTGGTCAATGTCACTTTTTCTTATGGGAAAGACTACATGGAATTTACAACCCAAGGGTCCAGCTGTTCCTGTGCAAATGGTTATTGCAGCCCTGGGGTTCTCTGTTTCTGCTAGAAACATTCCGCAGTAGCAGTGAAATTCTCCATAGCCAAAGCAACATTAAAAAACAAAGCCTTGTTTGGCACCGTAATATGAAAAATATGGGACAGCAGTTGCTGTGAGCAGAATGAAAACTGATGTTTTGCCAACCTGAAGTGTAAAGCTGGTGCTGGAACTGAGGCCTGAAGAATGGGGGCATTTGCCAAAAGGAAATGGAAGCGGAGATGGAGGGTTTCGGGGAATGCATCAAGGTCAGCCTTGCCAAAAAACATCTCCCCTGTGGACAGGTCTGATTACGATAGTAACCGCATTAATCCATGCAAAGTGCAGCTAGAGCCACAATTGGCCTTCTGTGTTAGATCGTTACTGAATAGCATCTCGAATGCACAGACCGAGAAGGTCTGGCTCAGGATCTGCCAGCTATGTTTCTGTTCCATCACGATGGGGGGCCGCATATGAGGCTACGAGGGATTTACTGGCCAGAGGGCTTTCCCATACGCGGAGGGGAGAAGGTACAGTACATACCCCCGACATTGGAGTTTTCGAATGCAGCACGCTAAAAATACCCTTCATTATTGGACAGAGTGGAATCAAATCAGTGCAAGTTAAAATAGGGAATGTCAGAGGCCAGTGGTGGAATATGAGTTCAAATCCCAGCAAGGTAGCAGTTTACTTCAGCTTTCCAAGGTCTATAATATTGAGTCCCAAATGGTTTCGAATGTAAGGGCTTTTCATACAAAACCATAGTACAGTCCATAAAAAAACAAAATTCTGCTTGTCCTTTATGGATCTTTAAAGTCCCCATAGGACTCTTTTTCTTGGCCTCTGTCTCTTTGTATTAAATTCCCCTTGTTTCCCATGCTTGCGTACAGGTTGGTTGCCATCTTCTCAGCAGAGGTGGCTGCAGGCTGGTGGTGGCCTTTGTGGCTGTAATTTGTAAAGCACTTTGGGATCCACGGGGAGAAGGACGCTGTCTGTTTGTAAAATACCAATGTTTGCACAGAGAGCACGTGAGTGGTGATGTGATTCTTTGGCTTTCTGAGAGGACAGATGAGATCCCAAGGGGGGAAACAGGGAAGCAATCGGGGGCTGCTCCAAGGACAGAGCAGAAGTATTAGGTTAGCGTTCTGCGTGTATTCTTATGGCGCACAGGTGGGAGACAGTGGTTCAAGTGGTCACAGCCTACACAAATGGCACTAGAGAGGAACTGGCCCCCCTGATGTTTTGCTATTGTACAGGCGAGCTAGTCACTTTCTATGTGTGTTTCCCATGGGTGGTTTTTGGCCATTGCTCCTTCGTTCCCAGAGCAGCCATGTTTCATCTGAGAGGACAGGACACACCCTTGGCTGAGTAGCTGAAGCCACTGCTGCATGAAGGAGGAGGGTGGTCGCTCTGTGAGTAGCGAAGTTGTTACTAAGCTTCCCTCAGCGTAACCCTGCCGTGATGCACTTGGACTCAGCTGCCATCCAGGGGCACGTGGATTAATGAGCGTGCTACCAGTGTGCCAGCGCTCCTTTCCCGTCTCCTTTTCTCGTCTGTAACGGCCTGAACAGCAGTGGAAACCATCTTTGCTCTTTCATTTTTCCAGCACAAGGAAAGATGAGCCCTGACGTCAATGGGGAGCGTCTGTTTCATAGTCCAGCTTGTTTATTAGCCATGGCTGAACTCTTTCACCTAATGCTGAACCTGCCTAAACTTCACGGCTCTGGAAGTTCAGCACAAGTTCAGCTGTCCTCGGGTTCTTGTTCTGTTCGATTTGGTATAGGTGCTTATGCCGCACTCATCACCGTAGTATTCAAGCATAGAGTATTAAGCAACATGACTAACATATGTCATGTGTGTTGTTGCAGCCATTCCCCAGGGGGAGAAGTGTGTGCGGTGGAGTGTTCTGCTTTGGAAGTTTGGGTTTTTTTGTAATAAATATGTGCTTAAGAGACTGGGGGAGGGGAAGAGAGAAAGAGCCAAAGGGAGAGTGGGGCATAGTGGAAAACAAATCCAGATAGACTGGGTAGAAAAGGGGGAAGAATGAGGGGAGAGATTCTGAAGGGAAAATGCAGCTGATGCTGTATATATCCCACCTACTTTTGCCATCCTAGCTCAGACGTGTGAGGCTTCTCTTGTACTTAATACAGAGCCCTGTGTTCTGTTCCCAGCTCTGCCACTGACTCACTGTGACACCTTGGCCAAGTCACTCCACCTCTCTGCCTTCGTTTTTTCACCCTTCCCTTTGTCTGTTAAGGCCGTAGACTGTTCAGGGCAGGGACTATCTTTCAGTGTGTATGTGTTCGTACAGTGCCTGGCACAACAGGGCCCTAATGTAATGTAAATAATCAGGACTCGCTTTTTTTAATCAAGTTTAAAATCAAGATTTTGAAAAAGTGGACTTGCCATGAGAGAAAAAAGGATACAACGTTTTATACAAATCCAAACTGGCTTTGCAAACCTCAGGAAATAGTTTGGGAGGTTCAGGGAATCCCTAGCTCCAAAAGCTCCCCTCTCTCCCCAACGCATTTCTTTGGTATTTGGTTATTTGTGGGAATTTAGTCATCGTTGCCCAGCCTGCCCCAAGCATGCATTTCTATGTGGTGGGTGGGAATTGGCATTCTTCAATGTTTAGGGTTGGGCAAAATTTAAATGACGAGAGGACATGTTTTGGAGCAAAGTGTTAAGTGATGCTGCTGACGCAAACAGAGCTGCCCCAGAGAGCCATAAGTCACGTGTGCCTCATAGGTAGGGTATCCAGACAGTTATGAAAGGGTCACCGCTTCAGTCATGTCCATATACAAGGCCCTGATTTTGCAAAAGGATATGTACCCATGCACTGTCCCATTGACTGGAATGGGCTCCAGGCAGGCCGATTCCTTTGCAGGATTAGGGCTCAGGACTGGAGCCAGCAATTGTTGTTGATATGAGCTTTGTCTACCAGAAAACACTCTCCATGGCTTAAGCCAACCTCCAACTCCTGGAGGTCAGGAAGAAAGTTTCCTTAGGGTCAGGTTATACCTTAACTACGTATTACAGAATTTCTTGCACCTTCTTTTGAAGCAGCTGGTGTCACCCACTGTCCGAGACAGGATACTGGACTAGATGCTTTATGCCTGTGTGTGTGTGTGTGTGTGCGCGCACACACGCTTGTATATTTAGTTAATAGATTAAGGGCCAGTAGGTGGTACTCAAGAATACGTTCTTGGGTTTAGTAAAACAAATAAAATTTGTGTGTTGTACACTGCAAATGACTTATCTGTGCAGCACTTTACACGGAGCTGTTAAGAAGTTGGTCCATTGGTTAATGCAGTGTGACAGTTTCTGTGTTGTGCATTCCACAAACCTGAGTCATTTGCACTTTGGAAATGCAGCCTAAGTTTATAACTATTCCATCTTGCCGTCAGAATAGAACTGTAAGGGTTGCCTGGCTTAGCGCTGGCCTGCAGTGAGCTGGGAAGGAGCTTGCCATTTTCCCATTTGCTGGAACTGCCTTTCTCAGCTGAGCAATAAATCAGTAATTTCTGGCACACACAGCCCTGGGGAAGCCATGGTGTACTGTTAGTGCGTCTGCAGAAATGAGCAATTAGCTCACCTGCAGTCGAGCAGAGAGAGGGGAAAGATGATCCCAGCTGAAATCCTGTAATGGTTGGAGTCCGAGTGCTAGAATTTAACAAGACACTCTAGGTTGTGGTTTTGTTTTTTTCTTTATTCTTTATTAAGACCACAAAAATGCCTCAGGTCCCTGAGGGAAATTGGCTGTCAAGAACTGAGAATGTTTCCTGGACTGCGACAGCACTGAGCAAGTGGAATGGGATTTTGGGCACAATGGAGACCAACATCATCTCATCATCATCATACCAAGGGTAATGTCTCCTTGGGGGATCTAGAGACATCAGAACCCCAGGAAGAGATTATTCCTTTCATTTATCTTACTCCCATTCACATAAGTAAGGGCTGTATTCCAGTGACCAAGGGCTGCAGGGCATGTAACTTCATTATGTATAGGATTTCTTTTTAAAATCTTCTGTGTCCTGGGTTCTCCCATTCTGAACCTTTTGTCCCCAGCTCTCCGTGTGCGAGGCAGGGTGCTCTACTGGTGGTAGAAGAGTGTGAATCAGAAGTCATGGGTTCTAGTCCTGTGTCTGCCACAGACTCACTGTGTGTCACACAACGTAGGAGAGTATCAGTTTCTCCCACAGTAAAACGGGAATAAGGCTTACTGGACTCCGGGGGGCGGTCTGCGAGGCTTCACTAATGGAAGTTATTTGAGATCCTTGGATGAAAGGTGCCCTATAAATGCAAAGCGTAATTATTTCTCCCTTGTGCTTCCCTCCACTTCCCCTTCAAGTGTAACAGCTTTATTTAAAAAAGCCTTTGCAGAAAAATTCTGGAATAGCGTTAGAAAGCTTTGTGGTTCTGGTTGGGCAACAGCCAGCAGGGTCACAGTGCAGCCTGCTGTGGCCTGTTTGTGTGTGTCGTCATCTGAGATGTATTTCTTTTGAGGACATCCCTACTGAATGTATTTTTCTTTTTTTATGCCTAAATCCTGTGGCGACAAGGTCAGTAGAAAAGCCTAGGCAGGATAGACCTGCATCTGCCTGCATGACTGGCAGCACAGTGCAACTATTTCCACAAGGCATCTGCTATGGCCTATCTGAGGGTTGGTCCTTGCTCAGGATGAGGATCCATAAACATTCTGCAAAGCTCAGGCCCACTCGGCAAAGCCTCACTGACACGAACAGCTCCATTATCTTTGAAGAGTTGCTCATGCCAGTGAAGCTATCTGGGATTGGGCGGTCGTAGGGCATACCTGCCCTGTAGTACCCTCTGCTGAGTTAGTGTGGAGCTGTGGGTATTCCCTCCCTCAGTTTCCCTTCTCAGGTAGTCAATAACTCCATTTCAGGCACGCTTGACATTTGATTCGATGATACCCTTTAAAGGGCTTGTTTATTACAAAGCCTCATACCAAAAAGGGCCATAACAAAAAGTCTCAAATAAACAAAAGGTGCTTCTGGCTCTCGAGGTTTCTCTGAAGCCTGTCATCTAGGTTGTTCCCAGCTCTCCTGGTTCTGGATAGCAATGTACATCTCCGTCTCTGTCTTCGCCTTATGGCAGAAGCCACAGCTCTCCTCCTGGAGCTGGGTGGTACTTTTTCTCCTTCAGCTGGCACTACTTAATTCACAGGCTCAGCAGGTTTGGCAACCTTCTGCTGGTGTCTGCTCCCTGCCATCTCAGGACCCCGCAGCAGGCTTCTTGCTTCTCACAGTGTCGGCAGGCATCTGCCCTTCCATGAGGGAGGGGGCAGCATTGATGCTGGCCCCTTCTCCCAGCTCATTCATTACTGCCTGGGGGAGAGGGGAGCCTTGCCCTGCCCTCTCTGTGAGGTTCCAGGCTCTTAAAGACACAGGAACAGGAGTCCTTCTGAATGCTATTTCTTCTTGGGATCCCCTTTCTTCTCCCCCCCATATCTCCTGAGACTGTGTATCAGGGTACCCCCAAACTCTTAAAGGGCTGTGCCACATGGCGGGGAGGACAAACTGCCTAAATGTGACACTAACATTATCTGGATTGCAGTGGGGGGGGGGGGTTGTTAATTAGGGGCACATTTTGTATCCAAACACGTAGACATTTTGCATCCTTAAATGGACCTGTCTCTGCTCTTGGTCCTCAGCCACAGCCCCCTTCTCCCCCCCGCCCAAGTGCTAGTTATCGCTTGCTCACGAGTCAGTGCAAGTAAGAGGACAGATGGCTTAGCTTTGGTCGAGTGCTCGCTGATGCAAACCAAATTGCTCTGGTAACCAGCTGATGGGTTTCAGACTTTAATAGAGGCTTTCAGTGAGCTGCTCAACAGTAAATAACATTATGCTGACAAAAGCAGCAGCAAAACCATGGACAAAGGTTCAGGGTAGCAGAGTTCAAGCCTCTTGGGGATGCTGTTGTTTTTGATTTCCCACCATCATTCAGAAATCCTTTAACATTGTTTAAAGACAGCAGTGCGTCATGTGAGCACATTAAACCCCTTTGTCCTGGAAAGCTGGAGCGGATGCAGAGCCCTTTGGATTCTTCGCTTGCAGCTGCCACGGCGTGTGTGCAGAGGTAGCCTAACCTCGAAGCTTCCTTTTGATCGCTGTCCGGCTCGCATCAGCAGCAATTGTTGTGGGTCTCTCTTGCGTGGCAGGATGTTCAGTTCCCTCTTTCTTCTCCTATATACGGCTTCACATCTGAATGGAAACCATTTCTGATTCATTTATATCTGCACGGGAGAATTTGATGGCTGCAGCAGGGTTTGCGTGGTAAGGTCGTCCCACCGAACAGTACGGTTCTCTGCAGCGGCTCCCCTTCACACTGCAGCACCCGCCCTTTGCTGTAAGCCACATTGCTGTAAGCCTTTTGAGTGGGGGTGATGAAGGGAAGAAGAGCCGAATGTTGGGGGAGGAGTGGATGCATGGGATGGCCCAGCTGGTTGCTTTCTGTTGGTTTGTCATCCTCTAGTTTCTGCTTTGAATTTAATTTGCTTATTTCCTAGGACAGAAGTGTAAAATGTCAGTGTCGAAAACTCTTTGCTAAGCTTGCTTTGTTTAGGATGCTTTGCTCACTGTGCATAATTAGCCAGAAATTAGTAGTTTAGGGTTATCGGGCTGACTGATCAGCCTAGAAAGATTAGATTTTATTCAGTGCTGTAGCCAGGCTAACAAAAAGAAACTATAAAGAACCATTAAATAAATAAGCAAAATTAAAATCTCTATGGGAGCATCATGTTATGGTTCCTAAAAAAAGACTATAATGATAATAATTAAATGATGACAATGTGCTCAGTAATTTAGAAGCCCTAAAGGGCTGCTCCAAAGAGCTTTCAAATCTAAAGGCATTTACTCCCCTCTAAAATCTGAAATATGTTTAGTATCCAGGGTGGGGTTCCCGTTTCTTTTTACCTTCCAAATGCTTTGCAAGCCAGAGTGGCTGCTGTTGTGCTTTTTCATTTGTATAAATTTAATTAAAATGAAAAGTGTATTTAAATCACTGATTTGGAATACTTCATCAGCCTGTGTATATAGCACTAAGGCCATGACTCATCATTGTGAAGAGCCAAAACGTGGTATGTGAGATGTATTATCCCTTCTTCATTGTTCTCCCCTTGCATTCTGCTACAATTGGGGTAGATTGCGCTCTTGTGTTGACCATTAAAGCTGACGCCACAGCGGGGAAAGAAGTGATTAATAAGCAGATAGCTACAGATCATTCACCGATGATTCTGGAAGGACTGCGCTGTATTAGTGAAAGGGCGAAATGCTGATTAACACATCGGCAAAGCATTTCTGAACGAGAATGCTGGAGAGTTGTGTCTAGATCTCACATTTATGATGCTGATATCTAGCCTACATACCAGTGTTAAATTCATAGTCTGCATTAAGGGAGTGATTTTTCAAAGGGCCTCTATTGCAGCTGTTAAATGTATGAGTCCATTTGTGAGTGTGTGTGCATAACTCTATGCTTTGTGTACAAACTGAGGAACTGTCTATCCATATGGTTTACTCCAACCAGAGGGAAAATGTATCTGGGCTTCACTGAACACGTCGGTCACAGGATCAGATTTGTAAGCAGGCATAAATGAAAAAGGAAAACGAGCTATAGCAAAAACTCCTGGGGGGTGGCAGTTCGGTTCCAGTTGTCAGCACAGGCTATGTTCCTTCTGGGCCTGTGAATCGGAATGGAGCTTGAGGGTTCTGGGCTAATCAGTATTGGTTTCTAAAGTAGCCATCACGATGACATGGGGTGATATTTTTACTCTCATCATCATTTTGTTAGGCTTCTAGAATTCTATCCGGTTACTCTTGAAATTTTGGAGGGTGGGGTTTTCCCCAAAGATAACCATATATGAACGCAACACAGTCTAGGTCAGGGGTCAGCAGCCTCTGGCACGCGGCTCACCAGGGTGAGAGATGGAGCAAGCGGGGCAGGGCTTCAGAGAAGGGGCGGGGCAGAGGCGTTTGGTTTTATGTGATTAGAAAATTGGCAACCCTCTCTGAACCCAAAGCAAAAATGTGGCTGCCATAACCCATTTCTTCCCTGGAATTATGAACCCGCAAATTTATACACATGGAGGTTGTTTTTCCCCCTTGAAAGAGCTTGAGCACTGCATTTTTCTTTAAAAAAAAAAACAAAAAAAAAAAACGTGAAGTTTTACAATAAAGATTTAGGGAAGCCGCTGTTTTCTTGCAGTTTCCTTATCATGACAGTCTCACAATGGTATCTATTTGGTTGTTTATATTTTCTTGCAGAAGAAGATTTACAAGTACAAGAAAGTGCTTAGTAACCCAAGCCGTTGGGAGGTTGTTTTGAAGGAGATTAGGACACTGGTGGACATGGCGCTAAACTCTCCACTACAGGATGATTCCATCCATCAAGCACCACTGGAGATTGTCTCAAAGCTGCTCTCAGAGGTAAGACCATGAGGATGTTCCCATCTTGTTGCTTTCTCTTAGGAAAACAACAAACACTTAACAACCTGCTCCTACCCCAAAGTTGTAATTAAAGTTCAAAATTCTGCCCTTGAATATACACCGTGATTCCTTTTGATTTCAGTGGCCCACTCCCTAGGTGTTCCTAGTCGATAACTCGTTCATTATGGGTCTGATCCATAGCCCATTGAAGTTATGGCAAAACTCTGATTGACTTTATTGGGTTCTTAGTTGGGCTCTATTTCTATGTAATAGACTAGATCATTCTCACAACAGATCAGTGGGATGTGAACACTGATAAGTCTAATAAGCAGCTCTTTTCTTATTGCAATTTCAAATGGAGATATTAGCCTCCCCTATCTCTGTGTCAAATAGATGGTCCACTTTTGTGCAGGTTTAAATATCATTTGTCCCCATTTTTATTTTGTAGCATTTGGTGCTGTTTTTAATCTGTTACTTGCTTTGAAATGGGTTTCCTTCTTACCCTTAGCACCTGTTCTCTGGTTGTTTCAGTTCTGGTACAAAAATGAAATGTGATGCATGTCAGAATTTTGTATCTATTGGGTAAATGGGGTGAAGGGCAGGCTGCATTTTTGTGTAGTTCTGTGATGATCAGAAAAAGAGCTGCTTTTCCTTTGGTGCACTAAGGTTGCGACGCTATTTTAACCTTGTAGCACCTTGTGGAACACAGAGAACATAGGGAAATACACCTCTACCCCAATATGACGTGACCCAGTATAACACGAATTCGGACATAATGTGGTAAAGCAGCGCTCGGGCGGGGCTGCGCGCTCTGGCGGATCAAAGCAAGTTCGATATAACGCGGTAAGGTTTTTTGGCTCCCGAGGACAGCGTTTATATTGGGGTAGAGGTGTACTGTATTGGAGTAAATTGATGCAGCTCAGTTGACTTCAGAGTTGCTGCACGCAGGGCTTTGGAGCGGAGCCCGAAGCTGGAGCACAGAACAGCTCTGGAGCAGTGGAGCTGCAGGTTTTTGCCTGGAGCTGGAGCAGAGCCAGAGCACAGCTCCAAAGCCCCGCACGGTTTGTGCTGGTGGAAAACTTGCTCCATGTTAGTAGGCAGGAATTACAGGCAAACTGCTGCAGTTAGTCCTCCAGCCATGGCAGAGAACGGCAAGGAAAACCTTTTATTAACTCAGTCTGTGGAATTGAAAGCTTGAAATTTAGAAAGCATTTTTTAAGAAATACCTCCCACTAGTTCAGTGTTTCCATTAATTTGTATCTCAGGGAGCATCAACATTTAGCTGAAGCTGCATGGCTGTAAATCCAGGGGTCATGATCCTGTAGGTGCTGAGCATCCTTTTGTGAGAAATGGAAGTGAGCTCGGCCCCGATAGTAAGTGATTGATAATGTGCGTTAAAGGAATGGTTTTAATAGAGCCTGATTTTATTCCTGTTAGTGATTGCAGAATTGGACCTTTGTCCTTGTTCATTTGTATGGGCTGAGGTGTGTGCATTGACCGTGTCAGTTTCAAAATAAAGTTAGCTCATTGATTTCTTCTGTTTAACCTTTTCAGAACACCAACTTAACCACTCAAGACCATGAGAGCATTATTGTGGTGAGTATCGTTATGTCAAGTTTTGGGGGCACTCTGTGTTTGATTGTTTCATTTTGCCCTGGTTTTGGCTTCTATAATGCCTGCTCCTGCCCCGTTGACATCAGTGGCAGCTTTACCATTGACTTCAGCCGGGTGCAGGGTTACACCCATTTAACCCATTCACTTTTTTCACATTTCTGTTGTCCCTTTTTCCTGTTTGGTATAAATAACAATAAAAGATCCCTGAGTAATGTGTATAAAAGTCTAGAACTTTTAGGATGAATTATCTCCCCACATGGCTGCACACTGCAAATGTTAACATCCACACCTGCCAAATTTGGCCCCTTGCAGCCTGTGGGTGCCATGGTTTTCTCAGGGGGCTAGTTGTGCTTTTGTGCACACTCGGGCTAGAACATGGAAGGTGTGTGAGCATGTGTTTGCCCTTGCAAGTGTGGGAATGTGTGTGTCTGCTTTTACTCATGTACACAAGGGGATCTGAAAATGCTCTCTTCAGTTTTCTCTGATTACCTACAGTGCATTTATTTGGATACATAAATAACTGAAGCAAAAGGTAGCCCTCCTCCCCATGCAACCAAATATAAAATCTGAACAAATCCAACAATTGATCAGAGGTAAAAATTGCTTCCCACTCATTGTAATTTAATTTCAGTTGCTGGCGATTTCCAGGAGATTTTTTTTAGTAATCTAATCTAGTACTTCACCACCACCTGATCATATCATGTCTCCATGAATCTTCCTGCAAAACAACATGACATAAACTGTAGCCACCATTAGGTGTGAATTGTACTTAACTCCTGCTCAGGACTCCACTTTAGCTGGTATCAGTCATTATGATAAGTTTCTAAAGTGGCAGTCACTTTGCTCAGAAGTCCACTATAGATTTCATTTTACTTCAGTGCTAAGGTTAATTTAGACTTCCTGTTGCCAGTCAGTGATGATTGTTATTTGAGGGAGGGGGGAAATCTTGGTATTTAAAAAAAACAAATAAAAAACCCCAACTATTTTGGCCTTTATCCAATTCTGAAGATTGTGCCTCAGTCATTAACAGAAATACAATTTCTGGGTTTTTTAAGCCCCTTGCAAATATAGCAGCAGCCTTGCATTATTCTTATTATTTATTTACTTAGTAGTAGTGGTAGTTATAAATATTTGTGGCCTCAGTGATTTACCTGTATAGATAAAGCCATGTGCCTTACCCTAGATTTAGCTAGCAGCCTGATTCTCATTCCAAATTGCCAGAGAGTAACAAACCAATTCTCTGCCTGGTCTAGTTCCATCTCTTTTGGGGTAGAGTGGGGGTCTGTGTGGAATGCACGTGAATCTAGTTCTGTCGAAAGGTAACAGATGGGCAGCCCTGCAGAGCAAAGCTCTCTTTATCCACAGGACAGGCATAGGTTGAGCAGAAGAATGCAGGCTTCCCCCACACTGTCCTTGTTCCAGAGAGATCACTGACTGGGGAATCTCCATGGCCCAGTCAGCTCTCAGCCTCTCTGAGACTGCCGATTCTGGGTGTCTCTTTGTGAAGTGGACATCTGTGCACTAGGTACTGGACTGAGATGACAAAGCTTATTTGATGCAAGCCACCAAACAGCAATTCCATCTTCAACTACTATGATCTGATAACCTCTCTGTCAACAGGCAGGCATAAAACCCTCACCATGACTTTTCAATACAATTTATCAGAGGGATGGAGGAGGATGGATGCTATAGCAAATTATTATAAAGATAAATTCAGGTAGAGTCCTTAATGTAGTTAACTGTTGAATATGTAGCAAGGATATTATAGTGCAGCTGAATATTACAGCAAGAGTGCACCACTTTTATAGTACTGCAGTAAGAATATATTGCTATAGGACCATGACCAGTGAAGAAATAAACAGCTGTAGGGAGGGGGAATTGCACAATAGCCAGCTTTAGCTGCTCCAGTGTTATGTAAAATGTAGGCAGCACTTTGCAGATGTGCTTGGTTTTCATTCCAGAAGTTCATGTTAATCTTCCCCTATGGCTGGGTGGGTGTTTGTGATTCATGGTGATTTTGATGGGCTAATTTGAACTGAATTCCTGTGGGAAGGGGGGGAAAAAACAACAAATAAAACCAAACAGGCTGCATTAGCAAAACCCTGAAATGCCATCCAGGTAGAATGCCTGTCGTTCAGAAGTTTAATACACAAAACTAGCTGCTTTGTTAAAGAGTTGTACTTTTTAAATTGGTACCGGGAATCCCTTACTCCAGGATTGAAAGAGCCTGAAGGCATCATCATGTACGGAGAATGCATTGTTCTAGTAATGCTTTCTAATTTACAAAGGAGACAGCAGCAACATAATTTCATTACACGCACAATGGCAGGTATGACTTGTAATATATTTACAGTACATAACCACATCAGGTTGCCTAGCGATGGTGAAAGAAAGGTTGACCTGAACTTTTGGAAAGTTAAACTCATGTTTTTTTTATAGAGTGTCCACAAAAACAGTAGTGTCATTGTGGTGATCTTGGTAAAATTAAAGGAAATCAGTCATTCCCTGCAAGCGGGGTCTGTTTTGTACTGGGTGGTAACATCTGAGCATGAGCTCATTATAAAAGACATAAAGTGTGTGTGTTTAAGTATATTTTAGAACCCTTTAAATAAAGTGGCAGTGACACTGTAATCGTGGGTCAGATTCATCCCTAGTGTAATACCTTTGAAATCAGCGAGTCCCATTCTGCTCTCATTCACACTGGTGTAAAATCTGGAGTAACCTATTGTCTTCAGCGGTGTTACTTTTGAATTTACACTGGCAAAACTGACAGCAAAATTTGCCCAATGGGCTTATAACAAGGATGAATTTAGGCCCATAATTTAAAAATAAAACGAACCTTAGTTTCCTTATTAACACTTGGGAAAAACAGACCACATTTCTATTAGTGGTAGATTTTGTTCCAAAAAACAAAACAAACCTCCCTAAAATCCTAAATATGTAACTTAATCCTGAGAACATCCAATTAAATTTAGAGAGACAAGGTGGATAAGGCAGTATCTTTCATTGTAATGCTATCTATAATGTTGATACTTACCATGTTGTGTTTTATTGTAAAAGATATTACCTCACCCACCTTCTCTCTAATATCCTGGGACCGACGCTGCTACAACAACACTGCATTAGGCTAAATTTACAGTCACCTTCTTATCCAGGTCTCTGTTTTAAAGAATTTTAAAATATCCTCACTCCTCACATTCTTTTGTTAGGGCTGGCCTGTGTGATGAAGTCAAATTGAAGTATGATAACTTTTTATTTTCAAGGCAATTGCACCTTTGCTGGAAAACAATCACCCTCCGCCTGACCTCTGTGAATTCTTCTGCAAGGTACTAAGAACAGATTCATTGTCTGAAGTCTCATTGATGTTTTTTGTTTTTCTTAACCTCTTGAGCTGATTCCCCCAGTTGGTTTCTGTCTTTGGTTGATGGCCAAGATCCCTGTTCTTAATGGGCCAGACTATAAAATAGTATTAAACGTCAGGAATATAATCCTCAAACACTGACACACAGCGATATCTGATTGTATGTCCCATTGCTAGCATAAGTGCCACTGGAACCAGTGGGTTCTGATGGATCATGATGTGGGGCATACACTACACTGTCCTCTTCCTGCAAGCTTGTGTGTGTGTGTGTTACTAGCGTTCTGGACTTTAGATCCAAAGGTCTTTGAATTTGAAAAAGCTGCTATAACTTTAATTTTCCTCTCTAAACTGATTGACATTTCAATTTAAAGTCTTTTTGCTAACAGTTGGATATATGCTTTCCATCAGGTCCCCTTGATTACCGGGTAATTCACTTGTAAGGAAAGACTGTCAGATTGGCGGATTCAGAAACTTATCAAAGTCATTCACACATTGTTATTAACCACCCGTAGGGCCAGTGCCTGCCCTCTAGGGCATGTGCATCTAAAATCCCAAATTGGCTCCTGGTGACTAAGGGCAAGTCTACACTTAAAATGCTGCATTAGTGCAGTAGTGTTTTAATGAAGACATGTAAGCCAATGGGAGACAGCTCTCCTGTTGGCTTAGTTAATCCACCTCCCTGAGAGGCGGTAGGTATGTCCGTGGGAGAAGCTCCCCTGCCAACATAATGCTGACTACACAGGGGGGTTAGGTTAGTATAACCATATCGCTCAGGGGTGTGTGGATTTTTCATACCTTGAGCAACATAGTTACGTTATACCAGTATAGGTCTGTAGTGTAGAGCAGACCTAAATATATTATTGATGAATGTTGTAGTCTCAGGTTTTAGACAGTGATTTGGTAAAGACTAGGGCTCCTCCAAGCTCCATATGTATTTATGGTTTCTCATTGCAGCACTGCAGAGAACGCCCTCGGTCCATGGTTGTCATAGAAGTGTTCACACCGGTGGTACAGAGAATCCTCAAACACAACATGGTAAATATCGATGTTGTATGTATTTAGTTGGTTAGGAGAGCTGTCACTGTAACCCCTTATGTATGAACTGGCTGTCTTTCTTGTCTAAAATGTGCCCATCGCCATGATGCCTGGTCATTATATGTGTGTACACTTATGCAGTGTAGCCAATGCACTACATCTAAGGTGCTTACCTTTGGGCACTCAGACTGAGATTCTCAAAAGCATCCAAGATAGATGGACATTAAACGCACTTAGGTACTTTTGAAAATGCTTCCTTCAAGTCTGAAAATGTTGACCTCTCATTTTTATTTGTATGTACTTATTACGAGGCATGTCGATTAATACCAGGAAGTGCAGCCATCTCGGGTGGAGCCCAATAGCTGGTTATCACTTCCCAGCAATACTAAGGACTGCCTGTCTTGTTCTGGAACGAGAAGGTGCTTTTATTGCTCTTTGAAGGGTACTAGTGCTGCTAATACAGTTTCTAATTTGCATAAGCAGATTTTATTGCACAAAGCTACAGTTTGCTATGATCCCTGGAATAGATTTCATGCTTTTATAACTGCACAAAGGGTTTGTTTTCATTTTTATAATTATAGACGACATCCACAGCATTTCTGGGTCACAACATACATCCCAAGTAAAACATTTCATGTTTCTTATTTATACAACTGTGTTTTTTTGAACTCCTAGAGTTTTCAGAACTAACAAACCCGACATGGCCAGCAGGCTGTATTCTTGGTTCTGTGCCCGCTCTCTCCAGACATGTCATTTTTGAATATGCCGTAACCTTCAATGAAATATTCCATACATGTTATTCTTGGATTCCAGACCATGAAAAATACTACTACTACCACCACCAAAAATAAATAAATAAATAAAATCCAGTGCTCTTGTGGGGTCTCAAATAAAATCTAAATGCACAGTGTGCTGCTTGTATTTGGTTAGCTTAAGAGAATTGCTCCTATTTACCATACTTCGCATTTGCAGATAGGAAATCAGCATGCCTTTTTACCACTGTGTGTAATTGAAGAATTTACAGTGTTAAATATTAATGGGAGTGGATATGGGCACTTTACTGCTCTCTGGGGAATTAAACTCTGAATAGTCTCCTTTAGAGTGCATGTGTGTGTGTATATAAAAACGTGGTCTTGGGGAAGAGAAGCAAAGAGCCCAGTGTTAATTTCATAGCATTAGCAGGCCACTTAGAAATCCGGTGAATACTGGTCTGGGAGTCAGGAAACCTGGACTCTGTTACTGGTTCTGCCTTCTTTCACAAGTTGCTTCAAGATCTGTGCCTCAGTTTCTCCCTGTACAATTATACTCATCTTCTTTTGTAAAGCATTTTGAAATCTATGGGTGAAAAGGACTATATAAGAGCTGGTGGTGGTGTTATTGGCCACAGCATTTTGTGTCTGCCTGTGATTGAAAGGCAGTGGGCCTGATCCTGTTATATGCTGAGTGCTGGGCACCCTCAACACCTATTGACTTCCAGGAGATGCTCAGCTCTTTGCCAGCTCAGACTGTGTGTTTGCCTGTAAGCATTTTTTGGTTTGTTTTTTGGTTTGCTTTGCCTTTTTCCCTAAGTTAACATGGACATTAGGCTAAATGAACCCATTAAGCTGGCCTAATGTATTTGAACAGAGTAAATCTATGAATAGCTCCTAGTTGAGCACTCTGGTTTTGGTGGGTTTATAGCAATGTTAGAGAGTATGTTGAATAATTTATATTTTATGTACATAAGACAACTAATTTTATCAAGGTGTTGTGATGCCATCACTGGGAGATGAGCTGTCATGTTTTTACTAATGTGACTGGAGCCAGAGAATGGAATTCCAGACATACTGTGATATATGGTGAAGCTGGCGGTGCTTTGCAAAGGTTTCCAAATCAGCATGTCTTTGGGCATGCTTTTCCCCTCCAAATTGCATCAGACCATACCTTTCAAAGCATTTCCCTTTGGACCAGTTTATAAAACGGAGGGCTGGAATTTTAAAGATTGAATGTGATTATTTGCTTGAAAAGACCTGACAATTACACGCTCAACTGACTATTTGCATGGTCAACTATTGTAACTGGTGTAATTAACCACTGGAACAGTTTACCTAGGACATTCTCCAGCATTCAGTATTTAGCTCAAGAGTGGGTGTCTTCCTAAAAGATATACTGTGGCTCCAAGAAATTGCACTTGAGTATGCAAAAAGAGGGCCGTGCGTGTGCAAATTGGAACTTATGTATAAGTGCTACATTTTTACACGGAAGGTGATCTTTTGCATGTACACATATATTTCAAAGGTATATCTTGGGTGACAGAATTTGAAAATATGGCATCATTTTTATTATTAATCTAAATGTATGGTCAATGAACAGTGGTACCTGCCGTTCTCTTGAAGATGTCAGCATAGTGATGAAATGAATTCAAATGTCCTTGGGCTGATCTCTGTTGAAAACACAGTTTTAACATACATTGCAGGCATGTTTCAGCGGCTTCACTGAGTGTCTCCTTTTTGGACAGGATTTTGGGAAGTGCCCTCGGTTGAGGCTGTTTACTCAGGAGTATATTCTGGCTTTGAATGAACTGAATGCTGGCATGGAGGTGGTGAAGAAGTTCATTCATAGGTTAGTTACAGTTAATTCTATGGAGTAGTCTCCAACCCTGTGAACATGTTCCTCTTTGTGGCTGAGATGAAAGACAGGAAAAAATATATAATTTTCCTTGTGGGTAACCATGGAGTGGCCAATGTTTGTTGAAACACTGTCAGTACTAGCAAGCACCAGGAAAAACTAGAGGTTCATCAGCACAAATTTGCCTACCGAGGGCCTGATCCTATGCCAGTTGAAGTCCATGGGAAGACTCCTACTCATTTCAGTGGCCTTCGGATCAGGCCCTTAAGTGAGAACTCTTATCTAGTGCCCTGCTATTTGTGAACCTTCACGGTAGTTTTTCTTTATCTCGGCTACAACAGTGCTGCAGTAAATAAACCCAGGAGCAGCTTGATCCATATCTCAGTGCAATCATATTCAGTAGGAATTTCTGGGGTTAAATCAATCTCCCTGAACTTCCCCGAATCTCTGTTCCCTGTTCGGGGACCCCTCTCTGCCTAAAAATGTTGTCACCCAGAGACACCTTCATTACAGTAATGTCGCCTTTTGGTTACTTCCTCCCACCACCATAGTTTCTATTTTATTTTTCAGCATGCACGGTCCCACTGGACAATGCCCCCATCCCAGGGTCCTGCCGAATCTTGTAGCTGTCTGCTTAGCAGCCATTTATTCTTGTTATGAGGAATTTATCAACAGGTCAGTATGACTTTTCCAGACTATATTCTGCTCATGTACAAACACTGGTGTGTGTGTGGGGGGTGTATGTATGTATATGTGTATATAAACAGAATCAGGTTTGTTGAGCCCTTACCCTGTTGTTTTTGTTCCCACATATCTTGTGAGAAACTGAGCATGTCCTGTGAGTGCTGAGTACCCTTGATTCCCATGGCTAGTCCCCCTCAATGTAATCCACTCACTGGGAGATAGATAATGCAGATATGAGGTTTCTCACAAGTTCCCAGTGTAGAAAGGGGGTGTGCAGGCTGCAACATCTTTCAGGATGGTGAAGCTCAACACCTTATAGTGCTCATCTTCCTTTGCACCTTCTGCCCATCACCTTGTAGGAGAGACCTGCAGTTGTGACTAGGTCCTGTAGAGATGCATAAGGTAAGAGGCTTCCCAGGCATCCACACAAAGGTCCCTTCCAATCTGGGGCTGTGTGTTCATGACACTGGGACAGCTCACGACCTAAACGACGAGCTAGTTGAAATGTAGACTTCAGTTCCTTAACTCTGATGCACAGTGAATGTCTCCCCCACGCAGTGAGCTATACTAACAGCCAGGAGACCGGTGATTTCTAAAGAGGTGTCGATATCTGAGAGGAGGCCGCCTGTAAATTGTAGTGTAAATTTAGCTCCGTACCTGGGTTGGTTTCCAACCACAGTCTGTTGTCATGAGACATTTAACCGGTCGGATTCCAGTGCTACCACAAGATCGATGTTAAAATGGGCTTAGTGTCTGGCTACTGACGTACTTTTACGTTTTTCAGTCAACATCAAGGGCTCTTTCTGTTTTTGTTTCCTACTCATTTATCCCTATCTGATTTTCCCCATGTCTGCTGGCTGTCTAGTAGCCAGCAAAATTTCCTAACTAGAGGACTGCAGACCAGAGTCTGGACATGTACTATATTTAGTTGCACACTTGTACATGAATTTCACGTCAGCTTCGTGTAACTCGGGTGGGAGTGCGGCATTCCCCGCACCTTTATGTTGAGCTGGCACAGCAGTCAGACTGATGGAAAGTACAAATCCTCACAGTATAAGGGCCTGTGGAATGGTCCTTCTGGGGCTTTAATAGTTTTCATCAAGTTTTGTAATCCAGATAAAAAGGAGAATTGTAATCAAATGGGCTGGGGTAAAATACGGCGGGCAGTAGCAACAGAACTTGGCTTCTCAGCCCCACTGTCTTCCCCATCTTATGTCTGTTATGTTTGGCTACTAATGCTATAAGTTTCTCTTTAAAATGCAGTCGAGACAATTCTCCAAGCCTGAAGGAAATTCGGAACGGCTGCCAGCAGCAATGTGACCGAAAGCCTAACTTACCCCTCCGGCTTCTCCACACGAGTCCCGACCTGGTCTCTCAAGAGGCCACCTTGAGTGAATCTCGCCTCAAATCGGTCATTGTCACGTCGAATGAGATCCACGTGGAAGTGGAGCGTAACAACACAGCTAACCAGAAGATGACAGCGAATGTCGGCAACGATAGTGAGCCGAACCTGATTGATTGCCTGATGGTCAGCCCCACCTGTAGCACCATGAGCATCGAGCTGAGTGCCCAGGCGGACAGGATCCTCGGCTGCTACGTGGAAATACTCAAAATGCTGTGAGTGACTTTTTACAGCCTTTCGTACATCATCATCTTAACAGTTAGGGGGCTTTTCCCAGAGGTCTGTCAACTCCAACATCTGTGTGCAGCCGGCAGGATAAGACAGGGTTGTAAATCTAACGCTAGCACTGAAGTCCAGTGTCTGAAAGAGGCATCTAGTGCTGCCAATAAATTCTAAAAATAGTATTCGGAGGATGAAAATGGAAAGCTTATTTGTACATTGAGACAAGACATTGTTTCTGGCAGCTATTGGTCATTTATTACCCTCAAAACATTCCCATTTCACCCCTCTGGACCACTTAGGATTATTGAACACAGATTCCAGGGGGTGGAACTAGCTCTTCTCTTACTAGCTTTAAGAGACACGCTCCCACCTTAGGCCAAGACCCTGTGTTGTGATAAGCACCACAGCTCCCATTGACTTCAGTGGGAGTTGAGTGAGCTCCAGTGTCCCTCAATAGGAACTCAGCTCTTCACAGGATTGAGCCCTTAACATTTTGCAACTCGTTATGCCTGGGTTTTATAGGTGGTTCAGACTTCCCTCCCTCACAAGCTACTCTGTTTATTAGGTGGTCCATGTGGTACAATGAAACCCAGATAAATAAACGACTGCTCAAGAAACCATTACAGAATGCTTGTGATAAAGATGAATTACAATTGAATTCCATACACTTGAGGATATTTTGACATGGTCTCTGAGACATGAAGTTGCCTAATCAGGCTAGTCTTTTGGCTAGGTTTCACTGGAGCAAGTATACTTTCAAGAGGGATTGATACTGAAAGGATTTTCAGAACTGATTTTTGGGGTAGAAATTTAGATTATCAACTGGTGCATAAGTAAAATCAAGGGATAACATGAGATGCATGGTAGAGTAGAAAAATTAGAGTGGAATATGTATTCAAACAGTGAGGGTGTGTGACCCAAAGGGATGGCATGTCAGGATTCCTGGGTTTTACACTCGATTCTGCTTCTGAGTTGCAGCATAATTCATAGATTCCAAGGCCAGAAGGGACCATTGTGATCACTAGCCTAAACCTCTCATATAGCACAAGCCAGCGAACTTCCCAAAAATAATTCCTAGAGCAGATCTTTTAGAAAAACATCCAATCTTGATTTTAAAATTGGACTGAGAGAGAATTCACCATGACCCATGGTAAATTATTCCAGTGGTTAATTACCTTCACTGTTTAAAATTTACACTTTATTTCTAGTCTGAATTTGTCATTGAAGAGACGATTATCAAATATTTGTTCCCCCTATAGATATTTATAGAAAATAATCAGGTCACCCATTACCTTCTCTTTGTTAGACTCAGAGGAGCTCAATCTATTTAGTTTATCACTGTAAGGCATGTTTTCTAATCCTTTAATCATTCTTGTGGCTCTTCTCTTTTATTGGTGGCTAACATTCATTCTTCTTGAATTGTGGACACCAGAACTGGACAATATTCCAGCAGCTGTTGCATCAGAGCCAAATACAGAGGTAAAATAACCTCTCTACTCAAGATTCCCCTGTTCATTCATCCAAGGATCACATTAGCCCTTTTGGCCATAGTGTTGTACTGGGAGCTCATGTTCAGCTGATCGACCCCCAGATCTTTTTCCAGAGTCACTGCTTTCCCCAATAGAGTCCCCCATCCTGGAAGTATGGCCTACATTCTTTGTTTCAAGATTATTTAGCCATATTAAAAGGCATATTGTTTGCTTGTGCCCACCTTACCAAGTGATCCAGATCACTCTGCATCAGTGACCTGTCCTCCTCATTATGTACCAATTCCCTATTTTTTTATGTCATCTTCAGACTTTATCAGTGATGATTTTTATGCTTTCTTCCAGGCCATTAAATGGCATAGTGCCAAGAACTGATCCCTGTGGGGCCCCAGTAGAAATGCACCCGATCAGTGATGATTCCCCATTTACAATTTACATTTTTGGACTTATCAGTGAGCCAGCTTTTAATGCGTTTAATGTGTGTGCCCTGTTAATTTTATATCGTTCTAGTTTTTTAATCAAAATGTTGTGGGGTATCAAGTCAAGAGTAAGTATATTACATCAACACTATTATCTTTATCAACCAAACCTCTAAGCTCTTTTTTTAAAAAAAAAAAATACCAGGGTTCATCTGATGATTATTTTTCATAAACTCATGTTGATTGGCATTAATTATATTACTGTCCTTTAATTCGTTATTAATTGAATCCCATATCAGCCGATCCATTATTTTGCCCTGAGATCAAAGTCAGATTGACAGGCCTATAACAGCGCAAGTCACCCTGTTTACCCTTGTTAAATATTGCTGCAATATTAGCTTTCTTTCAGTCTTCTGGAACTTTCCCAGGGTTCCCAGGCTTATTGAAATTCAACATTAATGATCCAGAAAGCTCCATAGCCAGGTCGTTTAAAACCCTTTGATGAAAGTTGTCTGGACCTGATGATTTTAAAATGTCTAACTTTAGTAGCTGCTGTTTAGCATCCTCCTGAGATGCTAGTGGAATGGGAAGAATATTAGCATATATGACATGACTATATCACCTGTGTTTTCACAAATACAGAACAGAAATATTTATTGAACAGTTCTGCCTTTTCTGCATTATTATTGATAATTCTACCATTTCAATCTAATAATGGAGCAATACCATTCATTGTTAGGATTTTTTTTTTGTTGTTGTTGCTCCAAATATACTTTAAAAGCTCTTCCTTACTGTCGTTATTTTTTAGCTGCTTTCATTTCCTCTCTAACCAGGTCTTTTTTAAATCAGTACAGCCTCTTTGTTTGTTTGTGCGGTTTTTGGATGTCTAGCAAAGTGTTCTTAAACAATACCCAATTATCATTCACATTTTTCTGATTAAACTCTTCCTCCCAGCTGATCTTGCTCATAACTATTTTCAGCTTTGTGAAATTGGCCCTTTTAAAGCACCAAGTATATATATTACTGGTCTGGACTTTATTCTGTTTACACATTATAAATGTGACCAAGTCATGATCACTTGTGCCTAAGCTATTATCAATTTCTAGTTCTGTGATCATTTTCTCTTTATCTGTCAAGAAATGATCTAGTATAGAATTACCCAGTATTGGCTGCAACACTTTGAGTTAGGAAATTGTCATTTATATTTATATATTTAGAAATATTTTTTAGTGCTGGCAGCATGAGACCTCCAGCATATGTCACTCAAATTGAAATCCCTCATGATTACACAGCCTTTTCCCCCTGCACATTATAAATAGGTGTGTAAAGAGGTGTTATCCTGTTCCCTAGTATGATTTGATGGTCTGTAGCAGACATTAACTAATATCCCATCTTGTGCTTTATCTGTTAGCCACATTGATGCGTAACATTCAGGATCATTTTCTTCCGTGTTGTCAGTGACTCGGAAACAGGTAATGCCATTGCTGACATAGAATGCCACTCTGCCTCCCCTTTTGCCCACTTGGTCCTTCCTAAATAGGTTATAACCATTTGATTTTTAACATGCCAATCATGCAAAACAGCCCACCAGGTTTCAGTAATACCAACTAGATCAAATTCATGCTCATAAATAAATAAATGAAAGTGGTGCTGGAAACCCTACTAAAGTTTCCACATTTTTAATGTTTTAATCATACGAGGTGTTTGTAAGGGGTAAATAACTGATATCTGAGATGTTTGGGTTACAAGGCATTGTGGATGAAATCCTGACTCTGCCAAAGTCAATGGGAGTTTTGTCACTGACGTCAGCAAGGCCAGAGTTTCACCAAATACGTGGGCAAGATTTTAATATGTACTCCCTGGAATTAAATACATCAAAATGTGATGACTGAGGACTTCCTAAAAACAAAAGCCTGCAGAGGCCCATGTTTTCAGAATTATAAAAATGTGCGAGTATGGTTTGTGTATGCTGTTACCACATTTGCAGGTATACTTGCAGACATTGCACACTTCGATTATATGCAGACAGATCCTGAAAATGTGGGCTATATATTTTATTGGCAAGGCAAGTTAAATCCAAGATGGAGCTGTCATTATCCTTCTTAGCAGCAAGCTGCTGTAGTACAAAGTTTTGAGTAGGTTCCTCTTTGACTAGACTCCTCTTTCCTGCCCCTTAGAAATGTTAGTGTTAGATCAACACAGCATTTGGCTTTGGTTTACCTGGTATCTTGAGAGTCTGTGTGTGCGTAGGTAATGCATGAGACATACCTCATATTCATCCCAGTCCCCTTGACTCTTGATATTTTCCATAAACACCATGAACTCCCAGTCCCAACGCTATCTTGGGCACTACTCATTTTTCTCATTAAGCATCGATGGTTTTATTGTTTTTATTTCATCATGCAGCTGACACACATTTTATAAACACATTCACTAATGGGCTTGTTCTTCCTTGCATGCTACCTCCAACTCTCAGGTTACCCATATGATGCATCTGCATCGCGCTCAAGTCTTGTACAGAGAACTATGATTTCATTGCATACTGTACATTAATATACAGTTGGGGACACGATCCACAGGTATTTTCAACAAGCTCCTCAACTGGAACAGTGGGGATGGGGAGCCATTACTGCTGCTGGTGGGGGTGGAGGTGCGTGGGGTGTGTGCGCGCACATGTGTGCTGCTGAATTGGCCACCCTGGAGACCCAAGTCCACAAAATGGGTACAGCACATGACCAATGGGTACAGGAAAACCGGTGCAAGTTTCCTCTGAAGGCATGTCCTGACCCTGACAGAAAAGGCACCACTTTTAACATAGTTCCAATGCCCTTCTATTCCCATTCAACCCCTCCTCTCTGCTGAGACTACTAACAAAGTTGCCAGTTAATGTCCTTCTGGGTGTTTTTCCAAACCCGTCCTGAACTGGGAAGTTCTACATGCAATAACATTCATTATTTATTTAATTACTATATAATTAACTTAAGGCGTCAGGGAGTAATCTATTTAGGCTAATTATTCAAAATCTCACAAATAAGAATCCTTAACTATCTTCAGTAGAGGACATTTCCTGTTCTTCTGTTTCCTGGCAACTTGGCACTTTTGAATCAAAGAACCTTTGAGCTATTAAAATGTAAAGTTATTCAGTAACCTCTAGAACAGGGGTAGGCAACCTATGGCACGTGTGCCGAAGGTGGCACGTGAGCTGATATTCAGTGGCACACTCACTACCCGGGTCCTGGCCAACGGTCCGGGGGGCTCTGCATTTTAATTTAATTTTAGATGAAGCTTCTTAAACATTTTAAAAACCTTATTTACTTTACATACAACAATAGTTTAATTATATATTATAGACTTATAGAAAGAGACCTTCTAAAAACATTAAAATGTATGACTGGCACGCAAAACCTTAAATTAGAGTGAATAAATGAAGACTCGGCACAGCACTTCTGAAAGGTTGCCGACCCCTGCTCTAGAATAACTCAGACTTTTGCAACACAGAAGCTTGAGCACCTGTTTGACAAAATTCATCTCTAACCAAGTTCAGTTTTGTCATCCACATTGGGATGACTGTGATAGAACCAGGAATGTTTGATGATCCAAATATATATAACTCTTTGGTTTTTGTTGTTGTTTTTTTTAAATCCACCTGAGTAACGAAACAACATCATCATCATCCAAAAGAAAAACCTGTACTAATTGTTTGACAGGTATTGGCAGGTGAACAATAGTTAGGGCAGATTTTAAAGAAGCTGTATTCTCACCTGGAATACAATATGCTTTTTGTCCCCATAGTGATGGATCAAACTCAGTGTCAAATAGACTCCCACGGATCCTGGACCCTGATGATATCGTCAATACCAGCCAAAAGACAAATAGTCTTAATTTTTTACTTTGAATCTACGGTAAATTGATAGAAAATTTGCTGTTGAGAATATTCAGTTAGCGCATCAGAGAGCTGCCTGCCATTGTCCAGTGCCTGGTTTAAGTGATGATGATTCCCTTACACTGAAGAGTTTCCCGTACAGTAAAAACTTTCTTCCACATGGAGCAAATTTCCAGCGTAATGTCAGCAAGGTCATCTCCCAGTTGCAAAATTGCAAGGAGGGAAACATCTGCTGGCAGATTTGGCTGTATCTCCACTTCAGCTGGCTGATTAAGCTCACATATTGAGGTCTGTACATCCACAGCAAAGGAAAGGCTGCCTGCAGCCTGACTCACTGAGGCACCAGTTGCAGGCTGCACATGTATGCAGGGGTCTCTGGGATTGCTTAGTCTTCAGATTACGTGGGAGTTCTCCTACCTTTAGGGAATATAAGCAATTTTATGTTACCAAAAAAGAAAAGAAAAATGTGTTCCCCAGTTTATGTCTGGAGACATTGACTATTGTCAACCAGGCTAATATATAAGTGGAAAGAGCCGCTAAACCAGCTGCAAGAGCAGAAGCCACTAGGAGAGGCAGCAGCCACGGTGCTTGTAAATTTTCCCATGACCATCTTTCCTCTTTATTATTATTTGTTTCCACTGCTGTCCACAATGTGCTAGATGCTTTTGAAACCTAAAAGAGCCCCAAATATCTTTCGACTTGGGCTATGCATGTAGGTAAGTACAGGACAGAGTTAAGTCCAGTGGCAGAGATGCCTGGCGAAACTTACAAAGCTCAAATAGCAGCAGTGTATCTGCTGGGAACATTAGAGGACTTCACTTTCCAGAGCTGTCGATCCAGCAGCACTACATTTACCTTTAAAACAATAATGCTGAGCATAAGAGACTTCCGGCTCCTTTTTCAGACAATGGCAGCAGCATTTTCTTACTGACCCAAGTGAGTGCCCAGTAAAAATTATTTCAGCCCTGAAGTGCCGGTCCAAATCTGGATCCACACTGCCCATAACTCCAGGTTCTCTGATTGCACACGTCCACTGCAGCTTCCCCAGCCTCCTCTGCATTCCCCAATAGGTCAGCACCATACCCTGAATATCCCAAGCAGATTCTTTGATGTCATGTTTATCAGGGTTGCCCTGGGCTGCTAATATGTTTTGGATTGTTTGCGCTGCATATGACATGTGGGCAGGTTTTCATTTTGGTGAAAGGCGATACCAGGAAAGGAAAATGTATTATGTCTGCCTGCAGATGATTGTGATGGCCCTAAGGCAAAGGCAGTTTAGGCAGAGATTTAATTATTATTGGTGGCTAACATTCTGGGCTGACAGCGAGACGGTTTTCTGGGTACGTTACCTTGTTTGCAATGGCAAGTGGTCACTCTGACAGCCTTCACGTATTTAGCACCCTGATACCCAGTCTGCCCCTAGCTTTCCATGGACTCTGCAGATAGCTGCACGCTCAGTAACACACAATCCTGACATTCATTTTTGCATGTTTTGGGATTTTAAGCTGAAATCCTGAATAATGGCTGCACTGGGGCTTCTTTCTCGCAGAGGCCCTCCGTGGGATTAAAGGGTTGTGATTAGTAAGTCAGAGCTTTCAGTTCAGCAACCATTGAACAGCTACATGGGAAATTTTGTCATAGGCACTTTTCATTATGCCTTCTGTGTCTTTGTGCACTAACCCTCCCCTGCTGTGGCCTCTTTGTCTGGCTCATTGCAGTGGTTGTTAACATTCAACCAGAGATACTCCAACTCCCTTCCTTTTTCCTGTTTTAAAGACCCCTGACTTGCCCAACAGGGCTTCAGAGCTTTACAGGGACCAAAAAAAGAAAAAAATCAACCTTGGGAGTGCAGTAACTTGATGTGATCTGTAGAGAGTGAGAATGTGTTTGAAGAGAGAGTTGGAGGCTTCTAATAAATTTTAGTTTTATTCTTGTTGTTTTTCTGCAGTGGTTATTTCATGATTCCGTAGTCATGATTTGACTGATACAACCAATTCTCAAGAGTGACTAGAAAAGGAGATAGTATCAGAGGGGTAGCCGTGTTAGTCTGGTTCTGTACTTCTACTAGAAAAGGAGATAGATACATGACAAGAGGTTACCTGTATTCCATGTTCAGATTACACTTCCGTGTCCAAATTCTAAATAGTTCACTTAAGGTAGTTTGCTTTTTTCCTAGTGTTTAAAATGGAATCCGGTTTATTACTAATGTTCCTCATAGACCTTCCTCCACAAATGACACGTGCTGCTTGAAGTAGATAATATCCCAGCTTTAACAGAGAGAGTCACAGATTTCTGCATGACTCTGTCTGCAATGTCTCACTCTCTCTTCCCCTTTAATAAGCTGCTTTTTTACCTCCTCCCAATTTCCTTTGAAGATCAGCCAAAAAAATTGATTAGTGCATATTATTAATAATCACAACTCTCCAGATTGCACAAGAAAGAATTTTCACAATGTAAAACTTAACCTGAGATGTCACAGCGACTTCACGTATTAAACCTCAAAGTAGGTTTACGCTTTTAAGCTTATGTTGGGAAAGATCTTTAGGTGCTTAACTCAAATGGGTATTGAAGAAGCCTTGAATTTCTTAGCCCAGTCTTTTGGCAATGGTCTATCTCCTGGTTTAAAGGATCACTTTTCTAATTGGTTGTACTGCATCTAAACATCAACAGTATATGTATAGTAGAACTTCTGCTGCTGCCTGATTGCGTATTTCTGATTCCCAATGAGGTGTGCGGTTGACCGGTCATTTCGTTACTCTGAGGTTCTACTGTATTTAATCTCGAGTTATTTGGGAGCAAGTCGTAGGTCCAGTGACAGTAATTTTCAAAATGTAGCTGCAGATTGAGTATTAATTGCAAACGGTGAATAAATGGTGTCCAGGAGGTGTTTGGCTTTCTGTCTTATACAGAGGTCTAGTGGTTAGAGCACAGGACTCCCAAGATTAATTCCTGCCTCTGCTACTGCCTGGATGTATTTTGCTTAACCTTTTTATGCCCAAGTTTACTCATCTGTAGAACAAGGATAATATCTCGCAGGCCTGTTGTGAGGTTTAATTAATATTTGTTTGTTAAAGGGCCTGGAGATTCTCTAATGAAAGGGTCTATGTCGGTGCAGAGTGTTTTTCTTGCATTATCACCAGTCATGCTTCCAAGCAGGCCCATCCCCAGCTGCTATTACATTTGAAGGCATTAACTCCTACATGGAGATGATGGAAAACCAAACTTGCTCCTCTAAAGAATTCCTTCTTTGGGACCTGCTCCCTTGAAGCACATAATGGAGCTGCCTCAGTGCCGTTCTTGCCTAGTGTCTGTAAAACTGGCAGTGCTGAGAGCTGTGCTCACAGTCCACAAAAGTGCTGTGTGTTTTAAGGAAGAAACTCTGTGAATGAAAGCCCAAAGAGCACTGTAGCTGCAGTGGACTTGATTCTGGTCTCACGCTGGTTGTACACCGGTGTAACTTCCCTGACTTCAGTGGTTGCTCCTGATTTACACCAGCGTGACAGAGGGCAAGATCAGGACTGATGCTTTTTAGAATCACTGGCAGAGACCTGGGGCTTTCTGTTGCAGAGCACTGTACCTTGACATGAGATTTGCTTTGTGCCTCAAGTACTGAAGATAACAAGAGGGCAATAAACAAGTTGGATTTATTAGAGGACATAGCCAAGATTCTCAACTGTTGTTTGTTTGAAGTCCTGGAGAAAACTGAGTCATGCTGCCACCTTACACCAATTTATTTTACTGTTTCTTGACAAGGGCGTTCGGGCGGGGACGGGGGGGAAATCTCTAAATCATGTCCCTAAACTCTACGTTGGCCACAGTATTTGAGACCCTTTGCCTGCTAGGAGGAGCTGCTCAGAATGTAAATGTGCTACTGATTATATGATCATGAAAAAGCAGGCTGTTCTCTGGAGTACTGGAACCAAAAACACGTGCCTTTCATTATCATGTTTCCTCACTGAGTTACACATGTCATATGACAGAAATGTGCCTAAAGTGGGAATTGAACCCAGGTCTCCTACATGGTAGGGTGAAAGAGAGACCACTAGGATATGGGACTATCCTAGCTCACAGGGCTCTTGGATCACTCATATATGTATTTTTATGCCTTCAGACTCCCAAGGGGTTGTGGTGTTTGTTGCTCTAAAGAACTGGAAGCCATAGCAGAAAAGGGTTCCAGGTTTTCCAGTGAGCTGGAGTCATAATACGCTTGGCTATATTTATTTGCCTCCCTTGTTAATTTGATCATTTTGATTGTCTCGCGTTGGAATTTCATCAGCTCCTTACATTGTTGTTAATAATCCTATATTCATGCGTGCAGATTTTCTTTGCGTCATTGATGTTTAGTGGACTGGATTTTACTGTATGTTAAACTGTGTATCTGAAAGATTGTGGAAAATCTGTTTTATATGTGATGGGTTGACTTGGCTCCACTAGGGAAGGCTGCTAGGCCCTTTGGACACAGCTCTTGTCTATATTTTCTTCTCTCTGGGACAGAACCTCTTCTTCTGTTTTTTATAACTGCTGGGTGGGTTCCTGTGTTTATTGCCTGTTAACTGAGTGTGATCTTAGTGTTATCAGTACACGATGAACATCCGAGAACATTACGCTTTGTTCATCTCTAAAGAGACATCATAATTTTGTGCCAAGTTTGAAATGAAGCTTGAGTCCCTACTCTCCTAGCTTTTAAAACCAATCTAAAAGGCAACAGTGCTAGGAAGAGCTAAAATCTCTCCTACGCTGTCTTTTTTAGATCTTCCACAGTTTGTGTCTCAGATTAAGAGCTTAGCTTGGGATCAGCCTATGTTTCGGCCAGGAGCTCCTGGACTTCTCACTAATAATAAGTGGGAGTGTTAGTATTTAGGACAGAGAATTGGGCATCAGGACTCTTGGGTTCTATTCCCAGTTCTGCCACAGACTTGTCAAATCATTTACATTCTCTTTGCTTCATTTGACTCATCTGTAAATGGTTATACAATGGTTGTAGTAATACTCTTTGCACAGCATATTGTGTGGCCTAATTAACTAATTGTTGTTTGAGATCCCTTGATGAAAGAGCGTGGAGTATTATTCATCCAAAACATACTTTCCCTGCTTCTCCCTATTGACCCATCCATTCGAGCCGTTCCCACCTGGTGGGCAGATTGAGGGAATTGATTTTCCAGCAAAGGACAGCTGATCATTCCCTCTAGCCCGGTTCACGTGAACATCCTCCTTTGGAAGGCACCTCAGATAAGGTCAACTAT
The DNA here is from genome assembly GCF_016161935.1 of Mauremys reevesii. NCBI lineage: Eukaryota > Metazoa > Chordata > Testudines > Geoemydidae > Mauremys > Mauremys reevesii. The sequence goes on from NC_052638.1 coordinate 34,299,023, forward strand.
GTCTACAGACATTGAAGATGAAAATAAAATGAATCAAGTAGCAGGATACATCCTACTAATGTTTTACAGAGGGGAGATATTTCCACTTATTAATTCTTTCTCTTTTTTTGTGTGAGATCAACTTAAATAGATCTCTTGTCCTCTACCCTCTTTTGCTATGCCTTCCCTCTCCCCAGACACACATACAACACTGCTGAAGTATTTTCAAAACAAAATGTATCTGTGCAAAAAATGTCTTTGGAAAATGACAATGCTGTCTTTTCCCTTTCATGATCTAAATCATCCCTTGGTCTTTGTCTGATTTGAATGGCATCTTTCCCATGTGCCGAGTGTTTTAATTTCTTTTTCTTTGGGCATACTTTCCTCTCTGGAGCAGAGAGTTTACTCTTTTATTCCATTGGTTGCATGCCATTTTGTCGTATAATGGAGCGGCTGCTTCTGAGAGGCGGAAGGAAAAACGGTCTAATGAGTTGTGAGTGCGCACCAAGTGAAGTTCACAGAAATCTCAAATTAACTATATGCAATTCCTTTATGAACCAGGCCATAAAATTGCACTTGGTACTTGTAGGGCAAATGTGAAGGCAGCTTTGTAATCTGGCTCATCCCCCACCCTCCACCATTTAAAAAAAAAAAAAAAAAAAGGTCTGATTAAAGTTCAGAGTGGAGATGTAAATAATAACGGCTTCGTAACTGCAGTTCAAAGTTAGATGAAAATATTACCTAGCAATTAAATGCTAGAAGGTCTCGTAAACAACTAACGTCTTTCTGGTGACATGGAGGAGGACTCTGGAGGTCAAGTCTCAGCATTTCATTGTAAATATTTGATTTATTGTGCCATGCTAGAGAACATGCTGAAAATGAAAAGGGAAAATGTCACCCTAGATCATTAGAGTGCTTCAGTAAATCAGAGAAGTTGCTGCTGCTTACAGTAAATGACTTCTGACTCATTGAACCAACTGCTGACAGTCTGTATTAAAACATCTTGGTGCTAATAACAATTTTCCTCTCCTAGGTCGGACTATGATGACTGGAGACCAGCTCTGGCCAGCTTGCTTCAACCTATCCCATTTCCCAAGGAGTAAGTTCACAGCACCAGATTGTTTGAGATCCCTGTTGGTGTGATTGTTTTATGGTACAATCTCTACAGTCTGTTAAACCTTGTTGCACTGGAGAACTTGTACTTTGGAAAAGTCCAATGGAACTTGTACCATGTGGCCACAGAAAAAGAGAGGCATAAAGTTTTCCTGGCCCTGTGTCCCTTTCCCCTTTTTTCCAAGACAATCATGGAGAGGAATGAGCAATTTGATACACTGAGGGGGGAGTTGTAGTGGGTGAGGAGGAAGTGCATGACTTACTATCCAAGGACGTTTCATCCACGTGATCAAGACTTAAATTGTCTGTATTATGGTGTTTTGACAGAAAGAAGAAGCTGCCCTGCCACCTAGGGAGCAGCCAAGTTCCCTTGGAAACCTATTAATGAGCACTATTGTTTATAAAATGTAACTCTCCAAGGGTGAACATTACAGCCTATAATTGTACAATTTGCTAGCTTATCATGTCCCCCAGTGACCCAGTGCCTTGAAGTAGCAAGGTCCAGCTGCTCTGCATCATGCTACCTGGGCTATAGGATGGCTTGGGAAATATGAAACAGTGGCATCATTTCCCTGAGTCAGTCTTCCTGGGGTTCCCCAGGGGGGAGGATAACTCAGTACCATGATGCAATGCACTTTACAAAATGACCAACAACTGCTTTAATGATGTACGACACTAATTAGTTGTGACCAGGCCTTGTAGTGCAATTAAAGAACACACCTGGGTCTTTAAGGGAGCCAAAATTCTGTTTACAAATCTAAGTTCAGTGGCCAAATCGTGAAGTCCTTTAGTCTTTCTGCTGACATGAACCTCCATTTAAGTTTAATGGGAATTTTGTCTAAATAAAGACTGGGTAAAAACGACTGGATTTTGTCCCTGTGCTATTGGTTTTTCGTAACTGTTAAATGAAGGGGGTTTTCTATCTCAGTCTATGTCTACAGTATTGTGGGCTGCAGTTGCTTTGCATGTTTAGGGAATGTGTTGGTAAGAATTGCAAAAATAAATAAATCAATCAAATTCTCAGACCTTTCTGTTTTTAATTGCAGGGCTCTTGCACATGAGAAATTCACAAAGTAAGTGTTTGTTTCTTTAAAATGCCTTTCTGTGATACCATAAACAAGTCAGCACTAGCAAGGGTGGGTCGATTGGCGTCTTGTCTCCAATATTTTTGTCTGTGATGGTCTGAGCGTATGTTCTGTTAGTAATAGTTATGTGGTTTACTTCGTAATTTACTGCGGCAGCAAAAGTCCATGGACGAAAGACATTTGCTACTGATAGAATTTACAAAACAGTTTGTCACTGTGCATCATCGAAAGCTTTCCAAGCCTTGTTTAAATAGGCGCTATCACTTTTAGACCACCTACTTCTTGTGAACGCTGTTCCATTTATTTCTCTCTAAACTGCAAATATATAAATTTAAAGTGTAAGCCACAAGAAATGTGACGCCTGTGTGAATTCTGCAAGCAATCAACTGTTGGCTTTCATCCTTTTTTTTTTTTTTTTTTTTAGGGAGCTGAAATATGTGATTCAGAGATTTGCGGAAGACCCAAGACAAGAAGTGAGTCTCTTTTTCCAATTTAAGCAGAGTAATAATCAAAGGGATTGTTAGTGCACTTGTCAAACGTTCCTGCATGAAGCAGTACAAGTACCAGAGCACTGTGCAGTTCTCAGTCTGCTGCCCTTGATTCACCTAGAGAACCGAAATGCATTCAGGATATAGGCTGTAGTATTATGAATGGCTTCTTGCCTTGTATATAAACATGTCCTCCATCCTCTGTGGCAGAAATTAGTTGATGATGTCATTGCTTTGCAGTAAAGTGCAACCAGCAAGAATTATTTTCCTATTTGCTTTATGCTCCCTCAGGCTCTTCCTCGTCTGTTGAAAACAGGGGAGCAGCAAGCTCTGGATCCTGTGATTTACAGAACAACAAGTTTTTGTTTAGCTGCGTTTCAGTTTCGTTGGGTGCCAGTGACTTTGTTCTCATGAACAAAGGAGGGTATTCCTGGAATCAGTGCATAGCTCTTGCGTCATGACGGCTGACTGCTTCACAGCCACATATGTAACTTGTTTAACATAGTCAGCTGCAGCTGATTCAGACAGGGCCTCTCCTCACCATTAATCTTCTATATCAGCATGCAGTGAAAAAGAGCTACCACAGAACTACAGGCCAGGAGCAAGCTGAACCTGAATTGTCGTCCGTGCTGAGAATTTTTGGCAGTCGGGGGGTTTTTTTTAGACTCTGAGTCAAACTCGCCACTCTGGGGTAACCACATTGACTTCTGTAGAATTACACCACTGATTAATTTGGTCCAAGATTATTATGTACCCAAATGCAAGCTAATTAGCTTCAGCTCCCCCTCACCAAAAACCTGAAATAAAGCTATGCTTATTAAAGTGAGAAAGTCACAAGTTTAAGTCTTGCTGTAATGCATCAGAGTCCAAGAAGGGGGAGGACTCCTCTTAAAGACTCCTTGCATCTGGTGAGGTTTCATAGCAGCAGGAAGAATAACAAAATTTCATAAGTCGAATGAGCAAGCCTCAATCTGCCACTGTTGGTGTTCCGCTCACACCAGAAACGAACACACACGTGGTGAAGGGAGCTCAGCTATTTAAGCCTTTTGTTTTCTAGTGGAGCTGCTCTAGATTAATGCTGTTTTGAGCTCTGTGTGAAGGAAATGAAAAGAGCTGTTCAGCCAGCATTGATAGAGTTCCACTCCTTGTTCAAGTGTTGATTCCGTTGAGTGATGCAAAAATCATGAATTGCCTGCAGCTCTGTAAATAATAATATTAACACCAAAAGAGGAATCCCCCTTGCTTTGTGGAGTGGCTGCTCTGGGGATGCTAGGTGACATGCTGGACGTGCTGAGAATATTGGCGGTAACCCTAACCTTCCAAGTGTCTTTGCTTTGCTTTGTCTGGCAGGTCCACTCGTGTTTGCTGAGTGTGCGGGCTGGCAAAGATGGCTGGTTCCAGCTATACAGTCCTGGGGGAGTGGCCTGTGATGACGACGGAGAACTATTTGCCAGTATGGTACGTGTCTGCAATAACGTGAGTTTAGTAATTTCTTTGTAGTCTTTAGCCAATATGTAGCTGGTGATAAGTAGCTTTATTTGCTTTGTCCCTGTCTTGCGAAATTATGACACTGTGAACCATCAGTGTTTAACCAGTAAATCCAACCCTTCATATAACCAGTTGTAATCCATTGTTCTCACTTACAATGGCAGTTTGGCTTGTATGTTAACAAGAAAGCCATACCCGTAGTGTTTATAGATCATTGAATAAGCTCCTTCAACACAGCCTTAAAACAAACAGAAACGGGTGTTTTTTAAAAGGAAGTTAGGAGCTCCATTTTCAGAAGTGGATGCTGTCTCACACAGTGCAGGAGTGGCATCCACACTTTTGCACATGCAGACTGAGCATTTGTATGGCAGAGACGGGCACTAGCACAATAAAAGACAGACGGATGTGCTTGCACATGCAAATAACTGAATTTGCATTCTCATTTTTGAAAATCTGACCCATTTATTTTATTGGTATCACACTCCCACCCCCAAAACTCCCATTGGGTGGTGATCACCATTAATGATCTGATTGTCAGTAAAATACAGTCACCTAAAGGGATTTTGTTCATGACACCCACCTCCAAAGCCGTCGGTCTGAGGATTGTAGGTTACTGTGGATTTTCAACAAAACCGAAACAGTGGAACCAATGGAACACACACATTTTAACATTTCTGTCTAGCGTCTCCTCTCCATCTACATGTTTTCATATTCTGTTTTCTTCTTGGGGATATAATTGGAGAACATCAACATTGTGCTGCCAGTTATTGTTACTGTTAGAAATCATGGCAATGGACACAGGAGATCTGAGTTCATTTCCTGGCTCTGCCACAGACTTCCCTATGTGAGCTGCTTACATCCCTCTGTGCCCAATGCGTAATGTAAAGCGGGGAGATATTCCTTCCCCACTTCCTGTTGTGAGGAGACCTGTCTTAATGTTTGTGAGGCACTCAGATCCGACAGTGATCTGTCACTAACTTAAGAGCTTAAGTCCCATAGACATTTTTGAAAATGATTCTCTTGGGTGATGTAAGTACCTACATGCCCATCTGTACAGTCACTGAAACTCAAGCTGATCAGCCAATTGTGAACCAGATCCTGGTCACAGCTTAGCTTTTTCGCTTCTGCGTTCTGTCCTTGCCAGTCCTAATCCCTGTCTTTGTTAAAACTGAATCATTGCTCTTGAGGGAGCTGTGTGACTGCATGGCATTGACAAGCCCACGGTAGCATGAGAAAGCACGATGCTCCTAGCCCATAGCGCTATGGCACAGCCTGGGCTCTTTAAAAGGATATTGATAAATATTTAAAGAGCTATGAATGACTAACTGTAAAGCTTGAAAAAAATCCTGTTCTGACTTGAACCTTAGCATTTTAGTATTTTTTTTTCCTGCTCTTAAAAAAAAAAAAAAAATATTAATAGGGACGTTTGCCTGAAAATGAGACCCTTTTGGCTTGGACAGTGCCTCGCTTACAGACAGCAGCAGCAAATCAACACTTAGGAAACAATGATCCTTTGTTAATGGAAAGTCCTCGCTGACAATAAAATGAGGCATGAAAAACGATACAGTAGTATATGATCTACTCTGTGTGCAGAATGGCTTCTGCTGTAGAATAATTGTCAGTGTTTTCCATGAGGTTTCAGCTGTTCTCTAGCAGAGTCCAATATCGCGGTAGCACTGAGGAACTTCATGAGGCCTGGGGCAAAGCTTATAATATGGATCTCCTCTAAAACATCTAAGGCCATGAGCTTCTGTGGCCATACCCTATATGGAGTCTGTATAGAAATCATACCTCAAACCCCATTTGTCCTCCATCTGTTGCATAGTATTCTTTGCACGCACACACACATCCAAATTTTCGTTAAGACTTATGCAAAATATGTGGCCACTGTGTCGAAATGGTCTATCTGCTGTGGAATAGCCATGCTGTTAGCTCCAGAGAGATGCAGCTCTCACTGCATGCTGTGCCCAGTGTCAGCTTCACCCAGGAGAAGCTGTAAAAGGTCACACACTGTTCTGCGAGGAAGGCAATGCATGATTTCTGAATCGCATTCTATGTGCAGTGCCATGGTGAGAGAAGTCCAAGACTCCCCCACTCTCCATTCCAGACACCCTGGAATTAGAATAAGGTCTTTGCCATTCTCTTCTATGGGAGGAGTCTAGTTTCTTGACTGAATTTTGCAAGTGACTTTGCATTCCTGGCATAAAACTATCTCTGCGTATATTGTGATGTCACGGCTCTGAGATTGGCTGTAGAATATGGAGTCTGTGAGCTGGTGGAATGACTCAGCAGAGAAGAACGAAGAGGGACTCAGTGAAGTCTTATCTTCAAGGGGGAAAAAAATGTGTGGAAGAGAAAGCAAAACAATGTCTCATGAATGGGAAAAGAAATGGAAGTTTCTCAGCTTCTGGCTCAGCTCACTCCTTTGACCTCTGTGAGGGAACCCTGCCTTCCCAAGGCATTCCTCTCACACATGCACACCCCAGTTTTCTAAGCAGCCACTCTGATAGGCTAACCTCTTGTTCCAGGGAACAGGTGGTGGTGTCCCTTGTCAGAAAGACTTACTCGCCTCGCTCAGAGGCTCTCATCCAGCTAGGTCAGCAGCACGAAGCAAAAGCCATCAGCAGCGATCCAGTGGCCTCTATGAAATGGGTTGATTGCCAATACCACCCCAGTACTTCACCCGGCTTCCTTCTTGGCCATCCGAGAAGAGAAACTGAACTACAAATGAGAATGAAAGCTGCCTTTGGGCTACTCTCCTGTCCCTCCAGGTCAGGGCTCTGTGGGGAAGACTGCACTGCCACTGCCCACTTGTCCTTGGGTAATTGGAGGACTTTTCCTGAACTGTCAGTTCAGCTCCTTCAATAACCGTATATTCACTAAGGGCCAGAATCTGCTCCCACGACTCATGCTGGGTAGCACTTTTCTCAGTGAATTAGTCCCATTGAAATCAACGAGCGATCAAAGGATCATTCAGGCATGCAAAGATGGCCGCCTTTGCAATGAAGCTATTGAAATATCGCAAGCGCTTTGTCACAGTAATGACTGCTACCATTTCCCTTGCAGTAGATGGGATGTGGCTCTTTGACTGTTTTAGGGACATCCATATTACTTCTCTAATCTTTACCTCTCTTCTCTTCTAAACAGGTTCATATTTTAATGGGGTCTTGTTATAAGACCAAAAAATTCCTGCTTTCGCTGGCTGAAAACAAACTTGGACCCTGCATGCTCCTGGCTCTGAGGGGCAACCAGACCATGGTGGAGGTAATTCCTAGAGTAACCACTCAGATATGTTTTGTGGGCAATAAATCGTATCAGAATCCTTGACTGCCTCTCCCAGAACAAGACCTACTGGGATTATAGAAGCATTAGGCCAACTTTAAAGCTATTGTATAGTAAAATCAAACAAATAAGTGAGGGATGTTCTGTTCTTTTGATTATGAGGTTGCTGTGAAATATTGTTTTGCCACAATTATGAGCATGAGATACATGAAAGGTGGCTGTAGATACATTCGGAAAGATGTTCACTGTAGTCAGTCAGAGGTTCCATGATGTTGTGTGCTTTTGAATCAAGAAATGACAGTGATTGCAATGGCTGCGTAGAATAGGACAGACAAAGGCAGAGGGGTTGTGAGGGCTAGGGAACCAGCACAGCCAGTCCTTGAGGAGGCTGATGTCTAGTTCAGCAGTGTATGGAAGGGGGAGATACGTAGTGCAGGACAGGACAGAAGCTTTTAAAGACATTCAGATGCCCTGCATAACTTTTATACATAAAACTCCATCTATAGGCTCCATCAAATGTTAAAAAACATGTATTTCTCATAGCTAATCATATATTTTATGGGGTCACACTTTCAGAAAGAGTATTTTAAACTGCACCTGCAAAATTAGCATCCAGGTAAAAAGTGCATTGGAAATTGTCATTTGTTTGCACCAATGTGCACTTTTAGTGCATGGAGTGGCATATTGGTCTTGCACTAAGAGGTGTGCCATGTCATTTTTGTGGGTGCCTTTTAGAGGAGGCGTCTCTGGAAATGTGGCTTTATGTTTTGGTTCAGAGGGAAATATGAGATGATTAAATAGGGAGAAGGAGTTTTAGTTCTTCACTAGCTTATTTCATTTACTTTAGGTAATTTTAATTGTATCTATATTAAGAGGCAGTATTGCTCAGTGGGTAGAGCGCTGACTAGGACTCAGCAGACTCGGGGGCTGGGGTGTCTGATCCCAGCTCAGCCAGTGCCCTACTAGGTGCCCTTGGGCGAGTCACTTCACTGCTCTATGCCTCAATTTCCCCATCTCTAATATGGGACATAATGATACTGACCTATTCATAAAAGCACTTTGAGAGCAATTGGTGAAAAATGCTCTAGAAGAGCCTTTAGGTATTGTTATCATTTATTATTTATTATTAATCCCTTCAATAGTGGGGGATTTGCTGACTGAAGTTGCCTGAGTTCTTCTGATGCTTGAATTTTACATTTTTAAATAGATTTTGGTAAAAAGAGAAAATCAGTCAAAAATGATCAGGAGAGAAAAGCTACGTTTTTTAATTGTCATGTGCTATTGAATGACTGAAGAGGACAGACGTAGAGGGTAGGGTGGATAGGTCACGTGTTCAGAGACCAAAAGCCATTCTTTACCATCAATAAATTAGGATTTGTAGATTTTAAGGCCAGAAGGGGCCATTAAGATCACCTAGGCTGACCTCTTGCATAATAATGCAGACTGTAGAATTTCACCCTGTAGTTCGTGTCTATCCCAGGATACTCACCACAATCAAGATATTAATCAGAAATGAATCGCAAAGCTCCCACTGAGTGATCTTCTTTTTTTGTTCTCCTGCTAGATTCTGTGTTTGATGCTGGAATATAACATCATCGACAACAATGACACGCAGCTCCAGATCATCTCTACCCTGGAAAGCACGGACGTGGGAAAGAGAATGTATGAACAGCTGTGCGACAGGCAGAGGGAATTAAAAGAACTGGTATGTCACCCTGCATATGATATTGCCACAGTACATAGCAGCCTGGACTCTCCAGAAATGGAGGTACAAAGGAAAGACAACCAGGGTGTGACGTTCCCTGGAGCAGTAGAGTGGGAACTGTAATCAGAGGATTTCACTGTACATGTATCCCTAGTGTGATATTTCTGTGAGTTTGAGCACATATTATGCTCCTGTATGAGATTCAATAACCTGTCTCCAACCAGCGTAAAGAACAATGGTGACATCGGACTGTACGTTGGATTGTCACATCCTGCTACCTTATTACACACAGGTGGCATTTGGGTTGCAGCACAGCCTGGCATTTTGAAGTGCTTAGAACTTCACATCATCATCTTTGGGATGCAGCTCTAGTGCTTTGTTCAGATCCCAGGTGATGGACCTGAGGCCTAAATCAAATGGTCTGACGAGTTCAAGCAGCATTAAAGCTTGTAAACAAGTTCCTCGTGTTGAATTTCCTGGTTTTAAACACGAGAGTTACAAATTCAAAATGAATTTTGTCCATTTTGCAGTGATTCCTCTTGGTCCTTCCAAACATCCTATCTCTTTTTACTCTCTCTCTGTCTCTGTCTCTCCACTCTGTCCAAAGAAAGAACGTGCACAGATTGACAATGATTTACTAAAATAAAATGAATGCTCTGACCAGCAGCAGAATCCTACCCTGTTCCTACATCTTATCCCCGCTTCACAGGGTTATTTCATCAATGAGGCTAACCTCATATTGCCAGGTTGAACCCAGGCAGAGCATTGCACCAAAAAGCATCAAGTGCTCGAGCATGGAACTCGCTTCAGCAGCAACAAACCTATCTTTGTTCCATTGCTGCTGCTTACTTTGAGAATAAATTCAGTCCACCTAGAAGAACAAGGCAAGCTGGTGGGTGAACTGGCAAGAAGCTTAGGAACTGGGGCAGAGCATGTTCTGACTAAAAACTTGCTGTACTCTGGTTGAGATCTGAAATGCGGACAATGGCCTGTGTAACCTAAGTATGTTCTCTGTTACAGCAAAGGAAAGGTGGTCCCACACGGTTAACACTGCCATCCAAATCCACAGTAAGTTAGTCTTGTTAATAGAAAAAATAGGCTTTGTCTTTCCTTTTTTAGACATACTGATGTACCGTTGGCACAGGGTGCACAGGGAGAGATTGGCCCCAGTAATTTTGCCAGTCTAAAGGGCAGCCATTCCATTGGGGATTCTACAAGTAAGGGGAAATTTGCGCTTTTAGGTCTGTGCAGCAGTTTTTAGTGCCACTGTAAGTGCAGCTCAGATTGTCAGTCGTATCCATGCGTAGATTTGGAATTTACAGTAGAATCTGGTGTGTGGATTTGAGGGCAGGATTTTACAGAAAACTTAAGCAAACTTCAGAATGTCTGATTCTGGACTCTGCGTTTGAAAGTTTGAAACAGACAATCACCGTTAAAGTTGGCTACAATGACGTACACCTTGATTAATGCCAGTGAAGCAGTTAATTGAGCGGAGCAGAATTGGGGCCTAGAACTTGAAATGGAATAGACTTTGGATCTGGGTAAATAACATGTCTTGTGGGTAATCTGACAATGAATCCCACAGCTTCCATAACAACACTTGCAAAGAAGATTTTGTTGTAATGTTAGACTCAGCTGGGTTCATTTTCCAAGGGTTTATGAGGCAGTGCTGCCACAAGTGTTCAGCTCTTTGCCAAACAAGCAACCATGCAGAGTAGTTGTGGTTTATCGCTATAAATATGCGGCGCAATTGTGCAACACTTGCTGGCCAGTATATCAGTCAGGTTACCGCAGATGGTTGCAGGCCGAGTATTCTCCTGTTTATCACACTGATATTTGCTTTCAGGATGCGGACCTGGCCCGGTTATTAAGTTCAGGATCCTTTGGAAACTTGGAAAACCTCAGCCTAGCCTTCACCAATGTAACGAGTGCCTGTGCTGAGCACCTCATCAAACTGCCTTCGCTCAAGCAGCTGAACCTGTGGTCAACTCAGGTATGTGTTTTGCAGACAGAAGGACCGAGACGGAAGCAGTGCTGACTAATTCTGAAATTGCAGGTTATGTCATTGTGAGAAGAATGTGAGTTCTGATGCGTGAAGAGGCCTCCTTAGAATGCATTTGCCTTCCTGCTATTTTTACATGCTGGTTTATGGCTTAGTCAACCATGTTTTCCTTATTTTAGAAGGCATATTGTCATCTCGGGGTAAGAACTGCAATGCAAAACTCTGCAAATATTTTCAGACATTGAAATGAATTTCTTTGGTCACATCACACCTCTTTAGTGATTGCTGCTTATCAACACTCGAGTGCTCCAGTCTTGACTTTGTGAAACAAAATTTTAGATCATAGATGTCTGTGTGTTTGCCTCGGAAATGCTAGTGCTTTCATTCAGTTAGGAAAGAGAGACAATTCCATGTTATATATCTGACCAATCTCAACACAGTCTGTAGATAATGTTCAAGCTACTTGTAGTGAATCATCCATGAATTGTGATGAATCCAGCATTTAAAAAACAAGAACAGAAGAGGGGAAAAAAATCAAATAATGAATAAATGTGAGGAAACTGCAATCAGCTGATGGTGATTTTGTTAACAGAAAGAGGCCAAATTGATTAAATTAATTACCCTACATTTAACAAGAAGGGCATTTCAGATTTTATTTTTCTTTACATTCCATGCTGGTTTTTGGTCTCCAGGGTCCAATATTGAATAGATTTTGTCCCTCATGGTAGAGCTCACCAGAAATAGTGCATTGATTCTCAATTTGGCTGTGCAAAATGTGTGGCTCTTTCTCCTCAATATTTCACATGAACATTTTTGCCATTTTCTTCTACTGAGTTTTGCGAACAACAAATGTCCCTTTTAGGTGCAAAATTGGACAAAATGTCTCACCAGAATGTTCAGACTTTTGATATGTGAATTCTGGAGATGCCTCTTGCTCAAAATGAGTTCATTTTTGTTGGGCAAGGAGTCTGATGTCTTGCACACAAAAAAATGCACAAATGTTGGGGTGAAATAATAAACTGGTTTTTTGTTTGTTTTGTTTTTTAAGTTGAAACGTGAGATTCCAAGTTTGGAGCCATTTTGCCTTTGATTTTGAATATTTTGTGCAGCAACATAGAATTTAAAAATAGCAGAGATCAGAGTCAATAAGACCGTTGCCCTACCAATACTATATTGTTCCTGGCACCAAAGTAGCCAGCTAATGCTAATTGGTGTGATACAGTTGGGAACTGGGCTGAGACTGCCATACGCCTATTTCACATAGACTGGATGGGAACTCTCTAGTATAAAGGGCACATTTTCAAAGGATTCAATCCAGCGAAGGAATGGCCTTGTAGATTGTAACTCAGGAGATCTATTTTCAAATTGTGAAACTACCAGAAACTTGTTTATGACATTGAGCAGGTGGCTTAATTTCTCTGTTCCCCATCTGTGCAATGTGGATAATATTTCCTTCACCCTTCTCTCTTGTCATCTGAGATTGTGATAAATCTTGGGGGGGGGTTGAAGTCTCCTATGCAGACCACGCCCTGAATATTCCACATACCCAGCCAAGCTACTTGCAGAACAATATTCTACCTGTTTTTAATGGAGTTTCCTTGTGCCCTGCAGTTTGGAGATGCAGGTTTGCGGCTTCTCTCTGAACACCTCACCATGCTGCAAGTGCTCAACTTGTGTGAGACCCCCGTCACAGATGCTGGGCTGCTGGCACTGAGCTGTAAGTGACCCAAATACACTCGAGGGGGAATTCGTGTGTGCCAAAGACGAGGATTTCTGTGCTGTGCAATGATTAGAGAGGGCAGTGGGTGTCCAGGTTTGGCTTTCCATTGGCACAAGTAGCAAAAATGGGGATCTGAATCTCCCCAGCCTGCAGGGATAGGTGTTGGATTTGGTGTCCCTCATGGGACTCTCCCTCCAATAGTAATTCACCTCTACCTTATGCTCAGGTCCACTGGTCTTAGACCTGCACCACTTCCTTAATACTCCCCATTGTGGGTGTACCTCCGTTGGTGGGAGTGTGATCTTATGGGGAGTCAGAGAGAGAATGGCAAAGCCAAGATGGCACGTGGAGCTGCATTATAAATCAGTTGGGCAGCTGAGCCTCTTGGGAGGTGACCAGTTTTATATTCCCTGCTATGTTTTGTGTCTATGGTTTTGGGGAGGGGAGACCCCAGCTTTAGTTTAACATTATAGGTAAAGAGGAACCTCTGAACTAGCCATTCAGGATCCCACACGTGCTGAGAGCTGCATGAGAGGGCTGGGGAATCGTAGATGCCAAGGTTTATGATAAACGTCATACACACTGCATGTAGAACTGTGACGTAGATCAGCAGCTGTCTGACGTCACCAGAGGTACCAGATGTGTTAATACCTGATGGCGGGGTGAATTTCCAGGCAGAAAAGTCAGGTCAACAATACACTGTAGCCTAAAATGAAATTAGATTGCGTGGATTAGTGATCAGCATATTCTCCTGCACAGTTTAAACACCCTCACAGTGCGGACTTTGTTGTTCAAAATAACGCATAGGCAGCCAGTGCTCTTGAGAATAAAAGCTGCAGTTCGGGCAGTGCTTAAATCCCTCTGAAGTCAATGAGGCTTAAGCACATGCATTAAAGGCCCTTCCTGAACTGGGACCAAGATGCCATTGCCCAGTTTTGAAGTTACATATTTTATTCTTAATAACTAGGCCTATATAAACCACTCTTTGTATATGCATTGCCCTGTAGATAAACCGGAATTATTAAATGGTTAGAGATAAGCCAGCCCATAAATATCTCTGTATGTTTTTTCTTTTTTTTAGCCATGAAAAGCCTGTGTAGCTTAAATATGAACAGCACCAAACTTTCAGCCGACACCTATGAAGATCTCAAGGTATTTAGTTTTTGAGATCCAGAGCATCTAAACAGAGCGTAACAAACCCAGGAAGGTTAAAGTCAGGAAAAGCACATTGTGCAGTGTAAACTGGGAGGTTTCTGAGGAAAAGCGACTGCAGAAATAGCATTGGGAAGTTTTGTGTTTGTCTCTCAGTGACACCCACATCCAGTCTGCTGAATGTACAAGTAAAAAGCTAGGAACATGAAACTCAAGCTGGATTCTTTCTGGTTTATGTGCCATCAGAAATGAAATGTTCCTATCACAGAATTTTTAATCGGGTCTATTAATGATGCACAAGCTAGAATAGATTCTAGTTCGCTCTTCCAGAGCTGCATGTGCCCTCTGGTGCTACCAGGATGAAAAGGAGTAGCAATTTAATTAGGAGATCTGACTCAGAATACGTACAGAAAATTCGACTGTTTGAGCAAAATGGTGCCATTTTTACTTAGATGTTTATAAAGGCAGAACTCCTCTTTAAACAGAGCCCACCCGTGCACTGCCCCACACACCAAGATTTGCCATGTTCAGCGTTTGTTGTCCGCATTCTTCCAGGGACTTCATAGACAGGGTGACGTAATGCTCTGGAGTGGAGCAGGGGTAGGGAAGCAGCCTTGGGTGGATTCAGACAAGGGCTGTGTGAAGCGTGATGGTTCTGGTTCTCATGACTTCACACGGACTTTTTCTTCATTTCGGTTTTGAGTGAGTCACGTCTCTGGAGATTTGTAAACCCAGACACTCAAAATGGAACACCTCGTTCCATCGACTTTTGCGTCAAAATCTTAGATTGTCCCAGGTTTACTCAAAAAGGTCACAAACCTGGGCTGAGCTTTGAATTTGAGACAAGTCCTGGAACCAGCTGAATTTAAAAACTGCTTTGACGGTTCATTGCAAATGTACATCCTAGTTCTTGCTTTGGAGACAGAATTCACCTATAGATCCGATCACAGGGCTATTATCATATGGATTTTTCAGGGCTAGCTTTTCCAAACCTTAATGTGCATGTGCATCATAATTGTGCATGTAAAGAATTACATGCCACCAAACACCTGATTTGTACATGCAGTTAACACATTTGCACTTGCATCAGGTACTTGCTTGCGCAAATTGTCATTTACTTGTCACGTACACACACGGTCGTGGTCACTGACTATTGGGCCCTGAAAGAAACAACACCTTCCTGAAACATGGTCCGTTAAAATAAACGAGTTAAAAGAATTTCTGGTCCCACCCCATCCCCTGAGCTCTCCTGACAGTTTCTGTAGCTTTACAGTCACATTCTCCTGTTTTGGTTCTGCGCTGCCCTGACGCTGCGTGGCAAGACCCACACACACAAGTGATGATACAGGGCAAACAGCAAAACCTGCGTGAAGTGTTGCCAGCTGCACAAAATTAAGCAAGCTGAACTAACAGAGACACACATCATGTTTCCCTCTGATCCCTTTTACTTCCATTCATCTGAGGGGACACTTGTAAAAGTAGTAGGGGAAAAACTCCAGACAGAGGGTGACTTTTCATAGAGAGAGACCAGCTTTCCCTGGGCACTTGGTTTTGTATCTGTTGAGAATTCCCATTTCCAAGTGAGTATATTTTTGATTAAAAACCTTTCCTCCCCACCCCATGCGTCTTTGGGAGGATTCAGCCCTCAAGCCCTTATAGCAATGATGACATTTCCTGTCCACCCCCCTCCGCCAGCAACACACTTGCGTGCACACAGACGCCCACAAACGTACTAGGCAGGCTGAACCAGACAATAAATAAACACCCACAACTGAAGTCATTGCCTAACTGAAAAATTATTTGCTGGCAGTGTCTGTAATGTTCTGACTAGCTCTTATCAAAATATATGTGCACATAAACCTTAACGCAGAGGTAATAATCACTCCTAGAAACTTCAACAACCCCGAAAGGCGCTAGTCTAATTAAGTGTTTGTAGAGAATTCTACAATTGCAGTAAGAGACCATGGAAATGCAGCTGACAAATAGCAACAACATAAAGAGCCTGAGTCTGATCTCACCTGCATCCGCAGAAATTGGGAGTAGCCCCAGGGAAGTTGATGGAACTACACTTTAAGTGAGATCAGAATTGGACTAAAAGTCATTAACGATGTTTGGAATCTTTATAATAAATTGTAGGGGGGAAGGGGAGGGAAATTAGGATACGAGAGACCGAGGGAGAAGTGTGTGATGCTGTGTATTTTATTATGCGACTACAGTAGTGTCAGCTGATTGCTTTTACAAATGTCATTTTAAGGTTTTACATACAGCAAGTCGTGTTAATCGGTTATAGCCAGAACTAAAGACCAGGGTCTGGTCCTTATCTTACATCTGTATAATCCCACTGGCTTCAGTAGAGTTGCTCCTAATTTATATTGGTATAACTGAGACCAGAACCAGGTCTGATACGTCTTTAAACTGGGTTTCTCATTGTTTCTTGAATAAGGCCTCAATCCATCAAGCAATTACACATGTGCTTAACTTTACAGGCAATAGGGCTCCTCATGTGCATAAACTAAGCACATGCTTAAGTGTTCACAGGATCAGGGCCTTTCTGGGGTGACTGTTTGGTTTCGCTCATTGCACCAACCCTCATATTGTTCTGACAATGCAAACTTGTGAGAACCTGCAATCTTATCAGTAATTCAGATTTTTTTTTTCTCCCCTTTCAAACCAGGCTAAATTGCCCAACCTGAAAGAAGTGGATGTGCGCTACACCGAAGCCTGGTGAACTCTCTCTCTCTCTTTAGCTTCTGACAAGAAGAAAAAGATTTTAAAAACAAAACCAGAAAATAAAACAACTTTTGGCTAATACCTGTAGAGCAGTGAGTTCTGGGACTTCACTTCTAGCAGTTGTGGTTGTGAGATAGAGGAGTCGCTGTGTGTGGGGGAGGGTGAACTGAGCATGCCCAGACCCTGCCTAATTCTTTTGGCTTTGTAATTTCAAAATCAACATAATTTAAATTGGAAAAAAAAAACGACTTTGTAGCTGCAAGAGGATTCTAAAGAGTGGGAAAACCCCCTTCTTTTGTGGATTTTATTTGCCTTTGTGTTTTATGCTGTGTGGAGGAAAAAAACAGAATACATCAATTTCTCATGGTTTTAATTGGGTTCCCTCAGCTGGAGTTCATCCATTAGGAACTCCTCCTCCTTCACCGGGTTTGTTCCAGGAAGGCAACCTGTAAAACATCGAGAAGAAAAAAAAACAACCCACATGATTTGCACCTCTCCCTGTGTCCTTGCAATTGTTATGCAAAGTAATTTTGTTGTACATAAGATTTACATAATGCACCTATTTAAGAAAATGGTTCACAAATAACAGGTCTGGGACCTGTCTTTTATTTATGAATTGTTAATCCTTTTACTTTTTTTTTTTTTTTTTTTGCATATAGTACTGTATTAACTAGTTTGCTGCCTTGGTTTTTTTTAAAGCCCTCCTCGAGGAATTGCCTGTTAGTAATGCATCCCGTACTAGAATCTCACTCTGTGTCAGAACACTCGCCCCAGTGCATTTCTGATTTAAAAATGCCTCTAACATCATGCAGTCAGAAGGGAAAATACGTATATCTCAAAAGAGGGGGTGAAGGGAGAGGCGCAGGTATTAATAAAAGACATAAATTTCATTCCTGAAAGACTGAAATCTTTCTCTGAGCCTTTTCAAGCCATATCAGGGTTAGAGGTTTGGGTGCGGGCAGGGAAACGTGTCAGTCATTTTACCAATGAGAGATTTACAAAACTTGGTAAATTTCACAAGTCACCTCTGTCATTTTCTGTTTACGTCCAATATTTCAAAGAAAAGTTTTCCTGGAATTTCGTGCATAAGCTTTTTCTTTCCCCCTTTCCTTTCATCATGCACGCCTTGTTTTGCATGTTCCTCTTGGGAGAGTGAGAAATAACATTGTCGCTGATCTAATAGCTCTGCCCTGTCTGTACATGTGACCACTACTTTCCAAATCTCTCTCCCCCCGTTCCCCACCCCCCACAATTGCTTAAAAATGATAAACAAAAATTGTGGTTTCTTTTATAAATATGCTGTTGGCTTTTTTTCATAATGAGCCTTTGTTGTACAGAGCAGCTTGGTTTGTTTTTTTAAATTTTTTCTTTCAGTTTAGCACTGTTATTTTATTCTTGAGCACCTCAAGATTTAACATACAGCCAATGTAATTTTTTTATATATAAATATATATAAATATATATATAATCTTCAATGGAAGCCAGGCTTTTGTTGCGGGGGTGGTTTGTTTGGGGGGCTTTTTATTTTATGGGTTTGTTTTTTTACTTTGTTGCTAGATAGATTACCCCTGCCCAAATATTCTTACCAAAAAAAAAAAAAGAGAGAGAGAGAGAACAATTGGTTTAAGTCTTAACTCACTTAGTGTGCCAGGTATTTTTTTTTTTTCTCCCTCAAATCCCAAACCTGTATAAGAACACAGCACGGGAAGAAAAGAATAAAATAAATAAAAGAAAAATTATGCCAACATTTTTCCTTAGCACTGTTGCTTTTACCAATGGTTTACTACTGTTCTGTAGCTGTGTACAAAGAGATGTGAAATAATTTCAGGCAAAAATAAACTGTAAGTGAATATCTTTTAGCTGCATGCTTTGTGCTTTTTTTTTTTTTTTGACTAAAGCTCTCGCACGGGCTGGCAGGGGAATATCTCTGATACTTCCAGGAGACGAAGAATGGCTTTGTGTTGAGGCACTGGACTGGGTCTTAGCAGATCTGAGTTCAATGCCCTGCTCTGCCACAAATTTCTTTGCCTCAGCTCCCGCTCTGGTAAGATAACACCTGCTTTGTCTATATATAAATTGTAAGCTTTTTGAGGTGGGGCAGTTTCTTCTTCTGTGTATGTACAGCACCTAACACGATGGAGACTCGCTCTCACTTTGGGCTTCATCACTTCTGCAATACAAACAATAACAATAATAAAGGTGATTGGCATCAATAGAAGAGCCTAAGTAGATAGAACATAACCAGTAAGTCAGACTATAAGGTTAGAGCACTGTGCTGGGACTCAGGAGGCGGGAGCTTCTATTCCCAGCTCTGCCACTGGTTTGCTAGGCAACTTTGGGCAAATCACTTCACCAGCCGCTTGCCTCAATTTCCTCATCTGTAAAATGGGGATTATGATACTGACCTCTTTTGTAAAGCGCTTTGAGCTCTACTGATGAAAAGTGCTAGATAAGACCTATGCGGTGGTGGTGTAGTTGTGTTGGTCCCAGGATATTATTACTTGGGCCAATAAAAGATATTACCTCATCCTCCTTGTCTCTCTGTGTAAGAGCTAGGCATTATTATAAGAATTAGAGGCTGCACTTACATTGCTTTGTTTTATTACTGGCCTTTGTATGGATTAGTCCTTGTGAAAGCTGACTGACAGCTCTGGAGGCTGGGTGCAGCCTGGGAAGTAGCAGTGCCAGCTTTCCTCACCACCTCCAGCCTTAACCTGGGGGAGGGAGCTGAGAGGATAGTTAAGTCTCCACGCCGGTTCAATCCATGGCACCTCCAGTAGAACTGATTATCTGCTGAAGCATTCCTAATACACACACAACTGGGGGGCTGCTATCACAGGAGCAGCTTTATGGGTGGATTTTTGAGATGTGGCAAGGTGGCTGCTAGAATGACCTGGCTAATGTGCTGCTCAGCAACCTGGGACAAAGACCTCATCACCAGCCTTCACCTGGCACAAGCAGAGAGCCAAGCTGTCGCTTCTGCACCCCTAAGAAATTAAGGGTAAATCTTTGCCTGATTTCTGAAGGGGATTTTAGGAAGGAGGTGGTGGGTATTTTATTTCTTCTGTACCCCCATTCTCAGGGCCCCAAATCCCAGCCAAGAACTCAGGCAGGCCTCCCATTTCACGTCACTTCCTACTTACGCTAGAGTAATTCTTCTGAGCATCTCAAGGCAGTCTCTTCCCCCTGGGGTTGAATATGATGCTGCTACAGAATTCCCAGCTCTTGGGAACCTGGGGAGTGGCAGCCCAGGCCCAAAGACAGAATCAGTCACAGTTCTAGGCAATGCCCACTGGTGATGAATGATACTCTGGGCTCCATTTTCCCATCAGTTGCACATGCAGCTCCCCTTCTTATTATAATTCAGTACTTGTACTGCCATAGCAGCTCAAGGTCACCAGTCAAGAATCAAGGCCCCATGGTGCTAGGGACTGTACGTGCAAAGGCACCCCCGCCCTGCCGAGAGCTTACACAACTGCTATGTTTCTTATGGACCTTTCACCCAGAAGCAAACCCCAGGCACTTGGTGAACTAGAATGTAGCAAAGTGGCAGAGACACTGAAAACACCTTTTGCCCTGTGTTTTGTGTTGCTGAGGCCCGCGGAGATGACAACAGATGACTCCTGCTCCGGCCTCAGTGCAGCATGAACTCCAGAGGGATTGGCCAGGAGATGGCGTGCCCACGCTCTGTACATCTGACCAAAAGCACAGCAGGTCTCTATTTTCTATTGGAGAGAGAGCCGGTTCTGGTGCTCGCAGGTGGGACGCTGCAGGCTGTCATCCCTTCCGTCAATGGTGTATGAGAGTCTGCCAGGAGGGTTATGGGGGAGTTGCGGGTTAAAGTGTTTTTGGTGTGTTGGTGACACCCAGCTTGTATAGCTCCATCTCATCTAGCCCACGGGCAGGCACGGAGCTCAGGGACCAAAGGAGATTGGGGTAAGTCTTGAGAACGACTCCGGGCGCCTGGTGCATAACCCTCAGAGAATACAATAGAGACCATCACTCAAAGAACAACTGTTCTCCTCAGCTGCTGTGGTCCTGACCCAAAATTGGCACTCTGCCCAGTAGGGGTCCGGGACAGGTAGTTCTTGGAGCCTGCTAGCCAGGGAAGTGAAGCTGGGTCGAAATCACTCTATGGCTTGCAGCTCAAAGCTGAGGAATGGCTCTTCGCTGGCTCCTCACGTGCTCTGCCTGAGCTGGCTCGCTGGTGCTGAGTTTTCAGGCATTTGCGCACAAATTTGGCTGGTTGAGCCAGGCTTGAGTGCTGGTTTTCCAGCTTCTCCTGGAGACGAGAAATACGTTGTGGAAATGGCTGTCGGGGGTGTATGGGAGTTTGACTCCAATTCCCATCATTCCCTACGCTCCCAAAAATACCATCCATCAGTTCCTGCACTCCAGTGCTTGAAGTAGCTGTACTGGGAACTGTGGAATAGGTACCCAGACGGCAGTACACCGCAGCCCTTCTGTCGAGTGGCCACAGGGTAAGTGCACCTGCAGCAGGATGCCTACTGAGGATGCACTGCACTGGTGCAATTTATCCCAGAGCTATCCCACCAGTTCCGGTGAACACTCTGATTCTGTAGCTTGGTCAAAGCTCTGGACTGCAACCCTGCACACTTCCATAGTTCCCTCTGACGGGAAATGTGACGGCTTTTGGACAGCTCACACCCCTCAGCACACAATGGGGGAGGGAAGAAAGGGACCATTGTGAAGGGTTGGAACCACCCCCCCATCCGGGATGCCACCCGATGTGCTGGGGTCCCACTGGTTCCGCCCATTCCGCCAGCCTGGGTTTCCTCACCTTGTCCTAGCTGTGCCAAGCTCTCAAGCCTTGTATAGCGTACACACACAAACACACGGCCACACCCAGACACAGACCAAAGTCAGCTGTGTGTTAGAGGATTCACCCAGCACTCACCTGCACTTCTCTTTTGGGGAATAAACCCAAAATAATATCATCTTGTGCTGCATAGAAAGATCTGCACAGCACAAGCTCATAACAACAGCCTCACAGTGGAGAGAGATGCACAGCTTGGTGCCCCCCCAAGAGATGAACTGCACAAACTGGGTTATGTTATAAACAAGCAATAAGTGTATTGACTATTAAAGGTCAGTTTTAAGTGATTATAAGGGATGGCAAACAGAACAAAGCAGATTACTGAGCAAATAAAACAAAACACAGAAACTAAGCATAATACACTCAAGAAACAGGTTACAAAATGTAATTGCTCACGCTCAGTGTTGTTTTAGGCAAGCTGCAGAGTTTCTGTAGCTTAGAGTTCCAGTTATTTCTCTTTACAGACTAGACTCCTGTCTTAGTCTGGACTCAGCACTTGCCTTTCCCACCGCTCAGTTCCTTTGTCTCCTCAGGTACTTTCAGCAGTCTTTCTTCTTGGGCAGGAAGGCAATGGAGAAGAGTCCTGCTTGCCTTACTGCCCCGTCCCCAGCCTTAAATTGAATTTACATAAGGCGGGAAGCCTTTGTTATATAGTCAATATTCCTAACTCCAGATACAGAAATGATACATGTATACAAATTGGATAATCCCATTCGGTAAATTATAACTTTTCCAATGATATCTTACATGAGCCAGCTTGCAAAAAATATATCTTAGTTATGTCATATACAAATCATAAGCATATTTCTATAAAGACTATGAATCACATCACAACCATATCCAACTGAAACTGCAGAGGGAATTTTAAGGAGGCCGAATGCAGTGCTAACACCTGCCAGAAATCTCATCAATAATTGCTGTGTGCAATGTCAGCGCTGATTAGTCCATTTGCACAACCCTCCCACTGTTTGCCAGATCTGACAATAACTAACCTGGTGTGGTCACTGGAAAGTTCTAAGACAGTTTCTTTGCTGTTGTCACTGGCTGGATGCCAAAGGCAACTTGCACAGACATGACTACTGAGAAGTTAGCGAGACCACAGATATCCTTCTGTTTAATTACAGATTTGTCATCATTCTAGCTTCTTTTGGTTTTTGTTTGACTTGCCAGCCTGGGGGAAAGAGATGACTAATCATGAATGAGCAATTACTGGGCTGAAAGCGCTTTATGAAAAAAAGATCAGGGGGCGAATCATTTATTCTTCAGATGGGGAAACTGAGGTACATAGAGAAGTGACACACACATACACACACACAAAACCCAGGTCTCAGGATTTCCAGCCTTTTATTCTGTCTACTAGTGAATATTACCAGCCTGGTAAAGGTCGACCCCCAGGTCTCCTAAATGGCAGTACACCGGCTTGACCATCCTGAGTCCTTAGGCTCCGGCATGTGATGGCTACATTTCCATCTTCTCAAAATGCCGGCGAGGGAGTTCAGGCTGCTGAAATCTGGGTGCATGTGCCGCCTTTCTAAATCAGCAAAAGCTGGAGCCGTTAATAAGCAAAGGGTCTTCTCGCAGTACGTGAAGCGCATGGTTTGTAATCCAAGCCACCTTCTCCCGGGCGCTTTGTGAGACAAGCAGCCATGCCCAGCAGCGCTTTGCATCCTTTAGAAAAGCAAACGCTTTATTCAGATGCTCGTGTAAGATTCTGCTTTGCACATCAGCACCATGTTGAAGGAGCAGGAGGGGTAAGGCCACCAGCTTGGGGCTCTCCTCTAGCCTACCAAGGAAAGAAGTGTGGGGAGCAGTTAGTGAAATCCTCTGAAAATAACAAGGCCCAGAACCTGCCAACCACCCGTATTCCACCTTTCAGAGGGAAAATGCAGCTGCTTTTCTCCCTTAGGAAACTACTGTAGCTAATTCCCATGGTCCCTGGGGACAGGCTACTTCTGCTGGGACTGGGGAGCAGCTGCTATGGGTCACTGTGCTAGGAAGTTGTCCCAGGCAGCCAGAAGGAAAGTCAGGTTAGGCTCTTGTCTGCAGTGAGGCTGGAGTGACTGATACTGCCTAGCCCCTGTTGGATCCCTCCCCGCCCCCCCCCCCCATCAGTCTACATCAGCAGGATGGTTCTGGGGACTCGGGGTAAAGGAGCCGAGACAGACTCGGTGAAGCCAGCCCAGCCCATGAGTAAGTAGGACACGCACTGTCTGGTGTGGGGGCTCTCCCAGGAGACGGAGATGCGAAGGCAGAGGCGTCTGTGTGAGGGGGAAGGTACTTGGAGGATTACACTCACCCTCAGCATACTCACCTACTAGTGATTTCAGAGCTAGAATGGTGGCTCAGAAGGAAATGTGGAGTCTAATTCTGGCACAGTCCATGGGGACAGCGACAGGAGATGCCTGCCCCAAGGCCGCCCAGGAAGGCTTTGTCAGAGCATGGATCAGAACACCAGAGTTCCTGGCTCCCGCCCGGTCCTCAGCAGCTAGACTGTGCGGCTTTCTTTCACTGAGAGACCAGATCCAGTAGATCTCCAGTGAGGACTATAAAACGCCTCACACAGCAGCTTGGCTTTGCTCGTTTGCTCTTTCAGCTGCCTTGAGATGAAAGGGCTTTGGGAAACTTCTGAAATGCTGCTTCACTGATTCGCCCAGCAGGGTCCCCCCATGAACCCCCACCCCAGCCGAGGCCTCGCCACACACACTCTCTGGGTAGCCCCCCTCCATACCACACCCACCCCCCTGGAAGAAACGGACAGCCTCTCCCTCCCCCTCTGCCAAACACGCCCCCCCCCCCCCCCCCCCCTGCATGAACCCCCATCTCTCCCCCATCAAACACACACCCCCACCACCCCACCCAGTTCTTTTTGGGGCGCTTGGGGATGGGGGGGGGTTGCTGGGTCACATGGAGCCCATGGAGCCCCCATTTTTTCAGTGGGAAGAGAAGAGAAGATTTCCCTCCATCCCGGCAGTTTGTCTGTGTGTTCCTGTGTCCCCCATTGGGAGGAGTCTCTCTCAACTTCTTCTTCTTTGTTTGTTCTGAGCTGAAGAATTGTTGAGGTTTGCAGGCACGGCCTGTCTGGCCGGCCTGTCTGAGCAGTAAGTGACTCTGAAGGAACTTGGAAGCACTAGCCGGGGTGAGAGCGAGGATGTGGGTTCACCAGAGGCAAGGAGGGTTTGATAATTGTCTAGATGTGGCACTGCCTTTGTGAGGCCATGGTTGGATGCTTTGCTTGCATTCTGCCTGCACGCTGTGTGGTGGGTTATCTGGCACCATGGGCAAATCTCCACAGGATCAGGGAGTCCATTGGGATGCTTTCCTGAAGCTTATCTCCAATTTATCAGCAGCGCTGTGCTGAGCCGGCTGCAGTCCCTGCTTGAGTGTGCCTCACAGAGCTTATTTGCCAGTGTGTGAGAGAGACCTGGGTTAGGGGATGGGGGGGGAGGGAGAGCAGTATGTGAGCCTGTCACCCACAAGTCAATCAATTCAAAAAAAACAACCAAGGGCAATGGCTGAAAAGTTGTTTCCATCCAAAAAAGTCTCTGTGTGTCTATGTTGAAAAAATTGGCACCTATCAGTGCGGGCATCATCATCAAAAAACACCATACTGCTGCTCCTGTGCCAGCAGCAGCCCAGTTGTGTGTGTATTAGGAGCAGATAATCAGTTCTACTGTTCTGGTGGAGATTGAACCGTGGAGGAACGTTAACCTCTCAGCTCTCTCCCTCTCCCCTCCCCAAGTTAAGGCTAAAACCTTAAAAAGTAAGAATAAAAAGGACTCAGTGTTTTCAGTTTTCATGATGTCTGAGATGGAGGGAAGGCTCCTGGCCCTCTCTTAGCACAGAGAGCACAGCAGCCCTGGTTGAACATAGATGGGTTGTTTGAACCACAGCTAAATGTAATATATTAGAGTGCTCTCCACTCCCCAGCAGCATTCTATGCCCCAGCTTCCAGCATAAAAAGGTCCAGGCAAGGCATCTTCTGAATGCCTCATCCCACTGCAATGCTCAGATCTAAGTCCTCTGTCTCTTTGTAGCATGGAAATCTTTTATGCTGAATTAGGCACCAGTAATGGGTGCAGCTCAGATAGCACTGATGTTTGGATGCTCATACAAATTATATGGATTTCTTGGGTTTGGAAAAAAGGCCTTGCGTTTGCAGGCTGTCTTTTGGTCCAGCTAAGGCTGACTGAAAAACAAGGATGAACAAAAGCGAACCCTAATTTTCCAAAGATTTAATCTGGGTTTTGGACTAAGGACCATCAGTGAAGGTAAGTGGGTTTTTATTCTGTCTTGAGAGACAGTATCAGAACACGAGATCAACTCTAGTGGTTTGCGGGGTATTTAGTTACTGTATATCCAGTTAACATGTCCTGTTCTCACCAGTCTTTCTTGTTTTTATTTGGGGTGTATGTGACTGTATGAAACACAGGCACACACTATATAGAAATATGATTGATTAAATGTTTCCCAACACCACAGGTCAGAGAAACTACACTTTCTTCATTCCTGAGTATCCTTCCTTTCTTTACATTTATAAACAGTTAAACCACAGTATTGCCATTATTTTTATGTGAAAGACAACTTTGACCACTCTTAGTCTTTGTAAAGCCAACCAGATGTACTTGTTGGAACCCATCATTCAACTGTTATTGCTCTGAATCTTGAGTTTTTAATGATTTTTTGCCAACTAAATATAGTACATGCATAAAAATATTTGCTTTAGTGCTATCTATAACATCCATTTTTTCCATCCACTCTCCTTTCTATTGATTAGGGAATATCTTGGGTAAATATTTGAGAGGAACCACTTTGATTAATAACATGTCTCAGAATATACTTTATGTCAATAGTATTGGCTATACAGGCATTTTCCCTATCAGGATGGTACATAGTGCTTATTTTTAGAAATCATACATATGTTTTTAAAATACTAGATGGAAACTAATATTGTAATAGGCTCCAAATTCCAAATACATATACACACATCTTACAGTGCTCATTTAATCTTTGAGGAACATTACCAGTATAAAATTCATAATATAAAAATATATCTATATCCATGTTACTAATAACACCTTCACAGATTAAAACAAAGAATTGTTAAACTTTCACTTACTGTCCATTATTTATGTTGCTGTTTATTTGGCACCTTTCACCCAGTTTGAACAGTGAAACTAAACTAGTCTGTTTCACTTTGTGTTGATATAGTAAACAGATCCTTGTTAATTTCACTTTCCAGTTAGCCTACACTAGCACAGTGTTAAACACTGCAGGAGGAAGTTGAAGACTAGGATTCACACAGGAGTTAAGAAAGTTAAATCCCAGGCTAGATTCTCCTCTCTTTGCAAAGCTCCCATTGCCATTTTCAATAAAATCAGTAAGATGTGAAAATGCTTCTGTGAGGTTGTGTAAATCCCTTTTTTCAACAAAAAACTAAACATGGGGCCTAAAACTTATTGCCAGTTTTCCTTCAGGTAAAGTGTTTTCAGCATGTTTGTTATGTGCTACAACTTTGTTTTTTGGGTGTATTTAAAATGGGGAAATAATGAGTTAGGTATATGCTTGACAAATTTTATTAATGACAATGAGATTAGTGATGCTACTGATTTTCTTTGTCAAGGGCTTTGAGTTCTACTGATGAAAAGTATCATATAGGAGGTGAGGTATTACTGTTATCTGGTCAGTAAAATACTATGTTGTGAACCTGAAGGGATGGCCTTGGCATCCCAGTAAAATGGCTGACGTTTGTTATATTGTCTCTGATGCAGTAGAGCCAGACTTCTGGCCCTTGCCAAGGGCTAACAATAATAGCAAAAGGAGGCTCAGGTAGGTTAAGGAACTTGCCTAAGGTCACCCTCCATGAAATTCAGCCCTATAGCGAGGGCTGGCAAAAGGCCTATGTATCTTAAGTCCTCATTAAGCCTTTGAAATGGCACAGAAATGATGCATATTATTCTTATTGTTTGTATTGCGTAGCACCTACGGACCCGTCATGGACCAGGACCCCTATACCCACTGTATAAACACAGGAAACAATAAAGTCCTGACGTCTAAGAGCTTATGGCTCTCGTACGAGCCCTCTGCCTAGGGGGGAATTTCACCCACGAGAAGTCATGGCAGAGCCGGTAATAGAATCCCGGGGCCCAGCCCCCAGGCTAAGCACTGCAGCTTACATCCTCTCTTATCCAGTGTTTGGGTAGTGAAAAGGCAATGTTTACAAGGCCCAGTTTTCACTCAGGCCCAGCTGTGGAGCAGCAGAGCGTTGGTGACGCACAGTTTTCAGCATGCCCTTGGCATAAGAAACCCACTCATTTTTTTCCCCTAGAAAATGAGCCACTTCTAGCTGAACACACGATTCCTTGCATCACCTTCCTGGAGAGCACAGCAGCAATAAAATAACCTTGCGTCGTCTTTTTCAATCTGCAAGGCAGGGCAGCGATGCCGAGGGTCTTTCGGCTAATCCAACTTAAACACAACAACAAACGGCCGCTTCCCTTCTCAGCCAGCTAAAAACAGGCCAGGCCTTATGTGAGGATGGATTTAGTCTTAAAAATAATAAAGTGCCATTAAAAACATGGCAGCTGGGTTAGCTGAAGTAAAGGAAAACGTAGTGTGGGCCGGGGGGTCCCGACAGCAATTACAAAGCAGACACCAAATGCTCTCGTACTGGCTCACTCTGACTGATTGAGTTCGACAGTTCCAATCCCTGAGATACTGGGTTTAATCCTGACCCCAACTCTGGGCCTTTTCCACTGCTCTAGTGGTGCAAAGGGGCTGCAAGGCGACATGTTGGGGAGTTCCCAGCAGATGGAGTCTAGTGTAGCCAGCTCTAACAGCATCCCCCTGCTGTGCCCAGCCTAGGTGGCCTGCCAGGTGTGTTCCTGGAGATAGATGGGGCGGGAGCCAAAGTACACGGCCCTGCAGCAATTCCTGACTGGTAAATAGCCCTTACATTGGGCCTTAGCCGGCCAGGAATAGTCAGGCCCAGGTCAGAGAGGTACAAAGGCTCCCCACCCTGCAGCCACGAGGATTATACTTATTCATACAGCCCCCTCCTAACAGAAGCAGTGTCGGCACCTTAATACAATGGTGATAGAGAGGCCCTTGTTCATTTCTTAGGAAGTAGAGGAAAACCAACCCCTCTGTAATGGGGTGGACAAGGCTGGCTGCTGAGACGAGGTTTTCCCATACTTGAAAAGCACATTCTGAATAGATACTCAGCTTGCCGCAAGGCAACAGGGCCCGATGCAGTGACAGGGGAAGCCAGCATTGCACAGTGAAAGATTTTTATACTGATCTCCAGCTACCTCGGGCAACAGAGAAAATGTAGGGCTGGAAGGGATCTCAAGAGATGCCCATTCTCCCCCATGATGCAGCAGGATTAAATACCTGACAGGAGTTTAATCTAACAACTAAGACCACCTGGCCCTTGCCCCTTCTTAAAGCAATGCAGCTCTCTGCATGGATCCTCCTGTGGAAGGGGCGCTAGTAGTCCAAAGGATTGTTGTTCTATTCCCTGCTTGGGTTTCTGCTTCTCTTGGCATTGTGCAGGTCAACCTTTGGAACTACAGCTGCCCGTGGGGGATTCTGGCCCTGGTTCAGTCAGTTCTACTCAGTTCAGGTTTCTCTACCTCTTTCCAGATGTGGTGTCCTGCTCCAGTCCACAAGGGTATAATTAAGTACATTGCCCTCTCCCGCAAAATAGTAGCTGCATTGGCTTATCAAGGTGCTCCAAGGCTGGCAGGCAGGGATGATGCAGTGCAGAGCTTCTGAGTTGCAAATATTCAGCCTGCGTCATTTATGCAAATTAAATTATTCATAGTTATCAAATATTCAAATTAGGGAATTATATCAATTGCATAGATTCTCCCGTTTTTCACGTTTTCTACCTTAAGAGGTATCCCTAGATTAACGTTAAGCTCCCTGTAGAGTAATCGAGCATTGACAGTTCCACCTTAAAATAGCACTTGACAATACGTGTTTTGCATTTCTCTGTGGCTAAATCTGCAAGCACTCACATGAAAAACACAGCTCTTTGCAGAGAAGTCAGATGTGAGACACACTGCCCCGTTCACCGCTTTCATATCGGGCCTGCCTTACCCAGGAAGAGTCAAATAATTGTTCAGAAAAACAGTCTCCGACAATTTATCAGGATGTTGGCAGCAGGAAGTAATTTATACTCTTAGTACAGGAAGGTGCTATAGTATGTTAGTTTACAAGATAAAAAGGAGAAGGATGTCAATAGTAAGTCTATGGTATCCAATGTTAGAGGTATTGGTTCTGCTTTTGACCCCCTGTCACACCATAATCAGCTGTCCACAGAATGATGGGCATGGTTCAGTGCTGGTATCAGGCTGGTTGATTCCTTCCCTGCCCTAGTTGTGATAATATGCCCATGCACACAATTTGTCTGACATCAGCTGGGTTTATCTGTGACCTGAAGTCTGCCTATTGGTACGGTAGCACAGCAGGGACTGGCACCTCTCCCTCCATGATGTTGCATGGTTGAGGGGGGAGGAGGGGAATGAGAACATCTGAGACTTTGCAGAAGGCTCTCAGCTCCTTGCAGGACTGGGCTGTTTGTCTGGGAAACTGCTTGGGAACCAGGGCCGGCTTTAGGAAGTGCGGGGCCCAATTCAAACATTTTCGGCGGGGCCCCGGCAGGGATGACTAAAAAAAAAAAACCCGTAAAAAATGCCTTTCATTTCTTAGCAACCAGTTCCCTATAAAAAGTTCTGATTTAAGGGATGTGCCACAGTATGGATTTTTTGTACCAATAGGGTTACCATACATCCAGATGGCGATTTAAGAACCAAAAAGCCTGACATGTCTGGGAAAATACGGCTGTATGTTAACCCCACCTAAAGTTATTTTTTAAAAAGATGGGCCTGAACCAGAAATGAGCTCTGTTTTACATGTGTGGGTCCCTGCCACTCCCTGGGGGTGTGCTAGGGTGACCAGATGTCTCGATTTTATAGGGACAGTCCCAATTTTGGGGTCTTTTTCTTATATAGGATCCTAATAACCCTTACCTCCTGTTCCAATTTTTCACACTTGCTGTCTGGTCACCCTAGGGTGTGCACATGTGTGGGTCCCAGTTGCTCCCTGCCCCCCCCCCCCATTGAAGCAGGTGTGCAGGGTTACTGCCCTGGGAACTGCAGGGCACCAGTGGACATGGGGCTGGCTGGAGGCAGTGCAGGGGCTGACTGGAGGTAGAGTCTGGCTGCAGGCAGGGCAATGGGTGCGGGGCTCTGGAGACAGGGGTGTGTGGGGTGGGCTGGCTGGCTTCAGGCAGGGTCACAGGGGGGTGCGGCAGGGGTTGGCAGGGCTGGAGACAGAGGAGTGCAGGACTGGCTGGCTTCAGGCAGGGGGGTGCGGCAGGGGTTGGCTGGAGACAGGGCAGGGGGTGCAGGGCTGGCGCAGGCAGGGCAGGGGTGTGGGTACAGCCCACCCTGTACAGTGAGTGCCCCCTCTTTCTTCCTCCCCCACCGGGGTAGCAGCAGCAGCCCGGGGCTCAGGGGCTATTGAAAGGGCCCGGGGCTCCCCTGCGTCCACTGCCCCAGCCCTGTAAATAGCTGCGGGAGCCCTGGGGAAGCAGTGGGTCTCCAGGGGCTATTTAAAGGGCCAGGGTGGTAGAAGCAACGGGAGCCCTGGACTTTTTAAATAGCCCCCAGCGCCCTGCAGCCCTACCCCAGGGCTCCAGCAGTGGGGCTCTGGTGGCAATTTAAAAGGCCTGGGGCTCCAAACCCCTGCTGGGAGCCCAAGGCCCTTTAAATTGCCCCCTGGAGAAGCCGGGCCACCCTGGTACAGCACACCAGCTCTTGCCAGTATGCAGTACCAGGGCTTGGGCATGGGGCCCGATTCAGGGGAATTGGTTGAATTGGCCTAAAGCTGGCCCTGTTGGGAACTAATGATTTCTAGCCAAGAAGGAACAGCCTGGCCTGGCCTGTGCACATGCAATGATCTTTAGAGAGAGAGCGTGTGTGTAGTGTGTATAGTGAGGAGGGGGTATAGTGAGCAAAGGTTGATTTGTTAAGCAGATTTTCAGGGGGAAGCTGCTTGAATAGGAAGCCAGAGAGTTTGTCAGTCCAGCACATGTAGCACTCCTTGCCAGCGGAACAAGCAACAACTGCTGGGTTGGCCCCAGGGGGCCGGGATGGAGAGAGCCCAGTAGGGCACTTGCCCCCTCGTATCTCCCACCCCTGACCCCAGGGAGGACTGTCTGCATTTCTCTTCTCAGTGAAGTGTTTCCTCACCAGCTGAGCCAGTGCCCCAAAGCCCCAAACTCTGTGTCTCGTGATATGCTGGCTGATGAGCAAGGGCGACCCTGCAGCCTCATTATGCTGCCCCTTCCAAATTCTCTTTTTTTGAACGCACAAAAAAAGAAAGAGGGGGAAAAAAGTCACACTTGAGGTTACCGCTGCGCTCTCAGCCACAAAGCCCATGACATCAGTGTTGCCATGGTGACCAAATCTTCACTTAGGTATCCTGAGTGCTGTTCGCTTACTGGCTACCAAGGAAACCACTGTAAGTGACAATGCAAGTATCACACTCGAGCACACATCACAGCTTTGGTACTGACGTGGCCTCTGGCAGCACTGCTAGATCTGAAGGCCTTTCCCTCTAATTCCATCCTGCAGGAGCTGATGCTTCCTGGGAGGTAATGCATGTTCTCAGCGCCTGCGGGAGCTGGGGACAGCTGGCATGTTTGCACAGTGAATGGAAGTGACTTAACGGAGCTACTGGATTCTTTGATCTCCGATGAGTTATTGTCCGGACATTTCCTACACCTTACTCTGAAGGTGACAACTGACGTGTGCATTAACATGAGTGCACTGCCTCTATGGCTGTATGAAACTGGGCAGCTTGGTTAACGCCAACTTCCTCATTAGTGTTTGTTTCACTTCTTGTGATTCACATCTCTGGAGTTTTGCTTTGTGTTCCTGTGAACCTGCAAACTCATAAGAAAACTCAGACAAAGGGGTGGAATTTGACTGGTTACTGAACAAAGTTTCTTGATAGTCTTGAGCAAAACTGTGTCAAATTAAGTCCAGGTGGTTCATGGAATCTGGCCATGTATGTTACAGTTCAGGTCCCTGTTTATCTCACAGGATAAATGCCTCTTAAGAGAATAGAATGGAGATCATGGTAAGGGATCTCGTTGCATGTACGATCTCATTGCATGAACCTTCCTTAAAGCCTTGTCCATGTATGAAGAGAAACATGTACTCACGGAAAGGGGACAGGCCTCACCCATTCTCCATCATCTGCTCTTCTCATGCCAACCCCGCAGAAACCCTTCTGTGTAGACTTAATGGAGTTCCTGCTTCTTTGAGATGGAAGTGGAGGGCTGGCAGGCAGGATGGAGAGAGGTAGAGAAACCAGTTAGTCTCTTCTACCACAACTTTTGGTGGAACACAATACCAGTTAACTCAGCCTGGAAATGTCTTGAGTCAAGATGTTTCTGCCTTAAGGGGAATTCCAGTCCCAGCCACGTTACGGGGCAGCCTCTGGAAGCACAGGTGCCATCAGTAGAAGGTGACACCAATCAGTTGCCCCTTCTTTCCTGCAATCCCCACCTAGATCTTCGGGGCTGTGTGGGACAGAGAGGTGAAACTCACAGCTTCTTCGATGGGGGCAGCAACCTCCACCAGCACCCAGAAGAGAAGAATTCAGAGGAAATTCAATGAATTGAGTTAATGTGTCCTTTCCCCAAAATGACTCGTTTCTGCCAGAAACAAGAGAATGATCTGAGTTCTGTAGAGCTCAGTACATAATTGTTTCTTCATGTCTTGTCTGTTTTTCAAGATCTTTGCAACTTTCCTCTGACACACTGTGGCTGGCATTTCTGGAACATGGAGAAGTAACGTTCCCTGCATATCGAAACAGGGAGAGTTCCACTGATAGCATCGATATCTGCTGGATACTTCCCTTCACTAGGAGAAGGAGAACAGTCAATAACAGAGCTAGCTGAAAAACTGGAACTTTATTGGTGAAAAAATTAATGAGGAGATTGAAATTGATGAAAAAAGGTACAATTTTTTTCAACCAGCTGTAGTCAATGACTGACTGACTGACTGGCCTAATCTACATAATCGGTTAGCGCACAGCATGCTGCGGTGGTGAATCTACTAACCATGTGGACTCTGCTACCATACACTAAGAGTTCCATCATGCACTTGGACAGCCTCCTGTTTTACAGAGCACTACGGAACTTTGATTGCACTGGAGCAAGGTTCCCACAGCCGCTTAGTGCGTGACAGGCCTCCCCCTGGCTTACTGTGGACTAAACCTCAGTGTGGACAAGCCCTACGCTTTTAAGCATTTTTACGTTCTGAGAATCCCACTATGACCTGTTCCAACCTGATGTGACATCAACACTTACTGGATCATGGAACCAAGTCATAGGGGGCCAGGTAAGTGACTTTTATAACAAGCTCTCTGCCACCGTTTTCAATGTTGCTGCTGCTATTATTATTACTATTATTTTATTTATTGTATTATTTATTTTACATCTTGGACATTTTGCAGTCTGTTAGAAAAAACAGAACTAAAGTGCTAAGTTCCAAAGTTCTCGTGATTCACCCTGAAGGATGAATCTTTCCACTGACTCAAATGGGCTATGGATCAGGCCCTATATGAATGCAAAACCCCTAAACATTAACTGTCCCTTTCTTATTTTATGCCTAAGTCCTGGTTTTGGGTGCCTAATGGGTGAATATTATAGATAGCTAATTACCATCTAATTCATATTAATGTTGTGACACCCTTTTGGGAGGACTGATCTGATCTCAGATGGGTCATAGTTCTGATCTGTTTTCTTTAGGAGTGAGAAAGTACCAACAAATGCTCTTTGGCTCAGGATGACTGTGAATAGTGATTAATTAGGAAATTAACATGTTCATGTCTCCATTACATCTATGCAAAACATGTGGCCCAAATC
The DNA here is from genome assembly GCF_016161935.1 of Mauremys reevesii. Lineage (NCBI taxonomy): Eukaryota > Metazoa > Chordata > Testudines > Geoemydidae > Mauremys > Mauremys reevesii. The sequence goes on from NC_052638.1 coordinate 34,333,547, forward strand.
CTGTAGAACTTGACTCCCATTGACTTCTGTCACCATGGGTCATTGCATTCCTTAATAGGTCCATAGATTTCCATGGGGCTACTTGAGTGAGTAAAGTATTTGACCCAGGGTGTTTTCAGCTCATATGAGTTTTGTCCAACTCTTCTTTGGTTTAGTTGGTGCAGGTTTTGGGTTTGAATGAACTCAAAATGATAGATTTTCCTGGCTAAGGGTCAAAACCACATACAACAAATAAATCCTTCACTGACACATGCACAGCTCTTTGTCCAAGTTTGCAGAAAATGAAACTCAGGTCCACTCCCTTCTAAGAGACTGCCTGATCCAAAGCCCATAGAAATTAATAGAAAAGGCACCTGTTGACTTCTGTAGGCTTTGAATCGGGCCCAGATCACTCAGTGAATAGTTTTATTTCTTAATGAATTTTGACGAGCACCTTTGAAGTTTCAGTGATTTTTATAATGGCAAATACATTGTATCCCTTAAAATGTGACTGGAACAGAACTGCACACATCTGGATAGAAAAAACTGTGTTTGTCTCTCGACACAATTGGGCAGATCTTCAGCTTTTATTTTAAAAGGCACGATTTTGGCTCTTGAGCTGTTGCTGGAGAGAAAAGAACCCTTCCGTCTTAAAAAGAAACATCTGCTGGAAATGTGAGTTACTGCCTGATTGAGGACTTAGGGGTCTGCAATTAATCAACCTCTTCAGGCATGTCACCAAGGAGAATTCAAATGAGAGGGACCAATTATGAAAAAGAAAAAGAAAAAAGCAAAAAAAAAGCCAGGAAATATGTAAGTGCAGCCAAACTCCTTATGCTGGACTCCAAAAATGAGGGATATCATCTGTGGACTCACTGCTATGTTTTCAGGTGGATGAATGGAGAAGACAGAAGGTCACCTTGGTCTGTTCCCAACTTTGAAAAATAGACCCAGTTTATTCAGTGGCAAATGATGTCTTTAGGCCTAGAGACGTGTATAAGCACAGACGCATGGCTGTTCCACCTGAACTCTGTGCCAGTGAAAACTATTTGCCAGATTTTCTGTGTGTGTGTGAATATATGAATCTAAGTAGCCACACTGCAGTTTCTGGATGAAATTATATTGCTTCCCAGTTTAATTATGCAGTGAGTGAAACAGAGGACATTTCCTGGCAGTTGTTAACTTGCTGGAGAAACTGAAGGCCCATTTCTGAGTGCCGGGCTTGACACCTTGAAGAGGCCCAGTTTTTAGTAAGTGTTGAGGACCCAACCACTGACAGTCAAGAATCTTTAAAGTATCCCAAGTTGGGCAAATTCAGTGGTCATTTTTGAAAGTGTAGATCGTAACCCATTAACTGCAAGGAAATAGCTGACTCGGGGTCACTACTGTTACTGTATAGACTGTTCAAATGAAACTATGAATGGACACACTGATGTAAATTCTTTCCATTTACTGATAAGTTAACATTTGGACAATAACATGAATAAGGGCCCTTGTGCCAGCACGGGTCTTTTCCAGGCAGTATAATAGGAAACCATTCTAGAGGTATCGATGAGAAGCAGATATTCTTCTGCTCATATCGATTCCAATTAGGTGTGTGCGCACCGCGTGCACGTTCGTCGGAAGATTTTTACCCTAGCAACACTCGATGGGTTGGCTGGGTTGCCCCCTGGAGTGGCGCCATTATGGCGCCGGATATATACCCCTGCCGACCCAACGGCCCTTCAATTCCTTCTTACCGCCCGTGTCGGTCGTTGGAACAGTGGAGTGCGGCTTAGCTGATCTCCACTTCCCTAGCTACTTGTAGTTTTCTTACTAATTGTTGTGTATATAGTTATAATCTGTATAGCTGTAGTTAGTTTTAGTAGTTCTATAATATAGTTAGTGTATATAGTTATGAGAGGTTTGGGGATTAGCCCCTTCCCCGCACCCGGTACCGGGGCTCATGCCCGGTTCACCGGGCTTCAAACTGTGCTCGGCCTGCCACAAGCTGATGCCAACGGGAGATCCCCACGACTCCTGCCTTAAGTGCCTCGGGGAATCCCACCTCTTAGATAAGTGCCGGATCTGTAAGGCCTTTAAGCTGAGGACGAAGAAGGAGCGGGACTTTCTTCTCAAACAGCTCCTGATGGAGGCAGCTCTTACTCCACTGCCCTCGGCACCGAGCGCTGGACAGTCCACATCAGGGAGAAGCGCTCTTTCGGCTCCGGATCGCCCCGGTACCGCTAAGGCCCCTCAGCACCGACCGTCACCAGCACCGATGTCTGCTCGGCACCATTCCCTCTCCCCGCTGGTCAAGAAACATAAGACTCCTGCTGCTTCGGTGCCGCCTGCACCACAGTCGGAGCACCCGCCTAAGTCGGACCGCCCGGCACCGACGCCTGCCGTGGCACCGCCAGCTTCGGCACTGTCGATTCCAGTCCCGCAAGGGCTGTCGAGTCTGGTGCCTGAAAGCTCCCCGGCGCACGCCGTGGTCGAGCTCACTATTCCCTCCATGCCGGAGACCTTTTCCACGGTGAGGGAACTAATCGCGCTGACGGAGTCTGCACTGCCTCAACCCCCGGCACAGCCGGTGTGGGTCATACAGTCAATTGGCAAGCATGCCCTGCTGAGGCCACTCTCTGTCAGCACCGCTGTGAGGCAATGATCACGATCTCAGTCCCACTGGCGTTCTCGGTCCCGTCGCCGATCCCGGTCCCGACGCCGCTCGTTGTCCCGGCACCGCTCCCCATCTCAGTACCGGTCGCACTCGCGGCACCGATCAGCGTCCCATTCACCAGCCCTGTACTCCCAGCACCGATCCAGCTCCCGGCACCGTTCCCGGCACTGTGCCTCTCGCAGCCGCTCCAGGTACCAGTTCCTACCATCCTCGGTTCCCACCGAGGTACCAGTTCCTACCATTTTGGACTACCTCTAGTCTCTAAAACAGCACAGCCTAGCGGTATCATCAATAAAGGTGCACTTGGCGGCCATCTCTACCTTCCACCCAGGGGAGAGCGGCTGCTCGGTGTTCTCGCACCCCATGGTTTCGAGGTTCCTCAAGGGCTTGGAGCATTTATACCCACAGGTACGTCGCCGCGCCCCAACTTGGGACCTCAATCTAGTTCTAGCCAAACTTATGGCTGCTCCCTTCGAGCCGCTAGCAACCTGCTCGCTGCTGTACCTGTCCTGGAAGACAGCATTCCTCATAGCCATTACATCGGCAAGACGAGTCTCCGAGCTTCGGGCTCTCATGGTGGACCCCCCGTATACAGTGTTTCACAAGGACAAGGTACAGCTGCGACCACATCCAGCCTTCCTCCCTAAAGTGGTATCGGCCTTTCATATCAATCAAGATATCTTCCTTCCCGTCTTCTTCCCGAAGCCACACTCATCACGCTGGGAGCAGCAACTGCACTCCCTAGACGTCTGTAGGGCGCTCGCATTTTATATCGAGCGAACAAAGCCCTTTCGTAAAACACTCCAACTCTTTGTCGCGGTGACAGATCGAATGAAGGGCCTACCTGTCTCCTCCCAGAGGATTTAATCTTGGGTGACATCGTGCATCCGCACCTGCTATGACTTGGCTCATGTTCCGATGAGCCACCTTACCGCACATTCTACCAGGGCTCAGGCTTCATCTGCCGCTTTCCTGGCTCATGTATCCATCCAGGAGATATGTTGTGCAGCTACCTGGTCCACGGTCCACACCTTTGCATCACATTATGCATTGGTACAACAGTCCAGAGATGACGCGGCATTTGGCTCAGCAGTTCTACATTCTGCGACATCTCACTCCGACCCTACCGCCTAGGTAAGGCTTGGGAGTCACCTAATTGGAATCGATATGAGCAAGCACTCGAAGAAGAAAAGACGGTTACTCACCTTTTGTAACTGTTGTTCTTTGAGATGTGTTGCTCATATCCATTCCAAACCCGCCCTCCTTCCCCTCTGTCGGAGTAGCCGGCAAGAAGGAACTGAAGGGCCGTTGGGTCGGCAGGGGTATATATCCGGTGCCATAACGGCGCCACTCCAGGGGGCGACCCAGCCGACCCACCGAGTGTTGCTAGGGTAAAAATCTTCCGACGAATGTGCATGCAGCGCGCACACCTAATTGGAATCAATATGAGCAACACATCTCGAAGAACAACAGTTACAAAAGTGAGTAACCGTCTTTTTACTCCTGTTAGAGATGAATTTTTGTCACGATGAACTGAATCAGGGCTGCTTGTGGTTGAAGTCAATGAGAGACTCATCTAGGCCATCTCCCTGCCAATGTCTTTCTCTTTGCAGCCTGAGATGGGCCAATATGATAGTGAGAAGCTTTGGAGAAAATGAGGAGGGAAAATGGTGACCCCCATTGGGACAGGTGTACTAAGGAAAACGGGGGTGACAGGGATGGAGTGAAGGACAGTGTAGGAATGGTTCATTCCTAGATTTTTTTAAGTCCAGAAAGAACAATTATGATGATCTCGTCTGACCTCCTGTATAATAATAATTGGAGATATACCTATCTCCTAGAACTGGAAGGGACCTTGAAGAGTCATTGAGTCCAGCCCCCTGCCTTCACTAGCAGGGCCAAGTACTGATTTTTGCCCCAGATCCCTAAGTAGCCCCCTCAAGGATTGAACTCACAACCCTGGGTTTAGCAGGCCAATGCTTAAATCACTGAGCTATCCCTCTCCCCTTAACACAAACCACAGAATTTCTCCCAGTAATTCCTGCATCAAGCCAATAAGTGATATTTGCTAATGGGAGAAAGGTGTGTGGGTGGGGAGGTCAACACCATCACAAACAAACAAAACCAATTCTGGACTTGTTCTATTGCTCTGGGAGTTTGGAATGGAACATTCCATGCTCACACTGTTTTATTTATTGCAGTTTTGAAAGTGCAAACCACAGATGACCAGGGCAAAACCAAAATGAACCCAAAGATCAGCATGCAACGGAAATGATGTTCTTAGTTTGCTTCGGATCATCCATTATTTTTTGTTAAGGAAGATGCCTCATTATTGTAACATTAATCTTCTATATACATTTGGCAGAAATCAAAATACTGCCTTCGTCTGTAGATAGATCTGCTTGTACAGCTCTGACTGTATCCAGCCATTTCCTCATGAACAGCAGCAGCGAAATTGTGCAAGAAGAACTCCTGCCCACTGTATAAGTCCTAAACATTACGTTGCCAGCATGATTATTGATCAAGGGGAAAGTGTCCGGGTTTGTGAGACTTCAGGAGGGAGCACTGATGTCGTCGTTCTGCGGCTGTGCATCGCTGTAGCTGTTTTTGTCCATGGATATTCCACAGCATATAATGTAAGCGAAAGCAGGCATCCATAAGGGACCCTGGAAGAAGCTCCCTTCTGAGTGATTCATACTGACACTTCGTGGGAATATGGGATCCCTTCAGCCTACTGCACTTCTCACCTCTGAGTCACACTACCCCAGGAGAGTAAATAAGGTAACTGCACACTGATCTCAGCAGTGACGAGTTCTCTTCCCAAAGAAAGGTGTCAGAAGGAGAAAATGAAGCATTGTCTGTTGGCAGTGTGTGTCACCGCTGACTGTGTCAGTAATTTCCTAACTAGGGCAAAATGCTCCTCTCTGATCTGCACACATGCCACAGGCCTCATTGCATCCCATGGCATCTGCAGTGCCACACAGTGATGCACGTTAGGTTTATAATAAGCCAGGAAGTGCTGGGAGGATTTCAGGAGGGGATGGGAGCAATGGATTAGTAACAGATTAGTTAAAACATGGGGACATTTGTTGCAATCTGGGATTGTCTCCGTTGTCATATTAGTGCTTTTGTGAATTCGTCCTTAAGGTAAGACATCTAGTTAGCTCAGCTCAGTCCCAATCAAGTAAGACCGACCACTCCTGCAGAAGAATGTTTATGGGATTAATGTCTTTAGCACTACACCAGTGTTTCTCAAACTGGGGTCACCGCTTGTGTAGGGAAAGCCCCTGGCGGGCTGGGCCGGTTTGTTTACCTGCCCCGTCCACAGGTCTGGCCAATCGCGGCTCCACTGGCCATGGTTCGCTGCTCCAGGCCAATGGGAGCTGCTGGAAGCAGCGCAGGCTGAGGGACTTACTGGCCGCCACTTCCAGCAGCCCCCATTGGCCTGCAGTGGTGAACCGTGGCCAGTGGGAGCTGCAATCGGCTGGACCTGTGGAGGGGGCAGGTAAACAAACCAGCCCAGCCCACCAGGGCTGGGCTGGTTTGTTTAATCCCATAAACATTCTTCCCTACACAAGCGGGGACCCCAGTTTGAGAGACACTGCACTACACAGATGAAAATTTTGGACAGATTTGGAATAAGATCTCAACTAATTTTGCATCCACCACTAATTGTAGGTGTAAAATTTCAGGTTAATTAATTGTGAGTGCAAATGATAACATTTAGACATCTAATTAGTTCATTGTGCCTGCAAATCCAGTAGATGGATGCCTATATGTCTGTATTTTGGTGAAGCCCCTCAGCAAAAAGCCCCACAACATCAGCCAGTCATGGCTCTTTTCTCAGAGTCAATTTTACTATAATCAGGCACATGACAACAGTTAACAAAGCATCAGAAAGATAACAAAATGTTCCTTAACTTGGGATCTCTCTCCCAGAACCTTGGGTTTCCAGCCTGGCCTTCTCCTTGGCAGTCACTGCTGCTGGTCTGTTACAATCTGCTTTTATAAAATGTTACCTTCTATGTGTTTCTCTAACTCTAGATGACATGTGACATCACAAGCCTGGTGACCCACCACATGAGACGTTTGCCAGTGGGAAATGGTAAGATGAGGTGACTGTCTCTTCATGTTGTGATCAGTGTACGCAAAAAAGTGAGTCACCAGTAGGGTGACCAGACAGCAAGTGTGGCGGGGGGTAATAGGTGTCTATATAAGACAAAGCCCCAAATATCGGGACTGTCCCTATAAAATCAGGACATCTGGTCACCCTAGTCACCAGCATAGTTGGTGGGGTCCTTATTGCTTCCAGATTGAGATACCACTCTCAGGACTTCCATTTAGTCTGACTTCCCATAATGAGAGATCTCATGAATATTCTTTAATTATCTGGGCAAGTGAGCCCTGCTATAATTCTGGTGCTGGTGGTTTCACTGATTATAGGATGCTACTTGTGATGGCGCCAGGTGGCTTGTTACTCTTGTTCATGAATATGAAGACTGCCATTTTCCTAGGTGCCAAAGGAATTGAGGCACCCAGCTCCCACTGCAAGTCACTCCTTTGGCTTCTAACCCTCTTGGACTCCATTGAAAATCCAAGCCCAAGGGATTAGCTTTATTGCAAATCTTAAGGGAGGACCCATACCCAGAATGGCCCAGCTGAGCTCACATTACACCACTTCTTGTATTGGTGCAATGTTTTGTTTCATAAGAACGCTTCATTTGAGTGCAAGTCCTGTTTTTTCCTTCAACTTTGTCATCATGAAGTATCTGGATTGCCTCATCTACTTCTGTGCGCATGCTACAGAGCTCCAGCTTCTTCTGTAATCCGTGTTTCTATTGGCATCAGATTCCATTTCAGCCTCTGAGTATGAACACCCCCCACACACACACACACATACCAAGCCCCCTAATATGTGTGAGAGAAGAATGTCCTCATAAGCCGGGGCATCTGTTTGTGAATGGTCCTGGAGTAAGTTACTTGAGTTATGGTGAGGAGTTAACTCTCAGTGAACGAAATCGTCCATTGCCCTGAGGAATAAGGGCTGGATCCAAGCTCCCTCCAGACTCAGTGGAAAGAGCCTCACTGACTTCTGTAGGAGCTGGATCAAGCCCTTGAAGAGGAGCAGGCAGAGCCAGAAGTTTTAAGTGTGCACCCGATTTCTGCAGGCACTGTCTGCTTGTGCAAGCCAACATGTATGTGGGGTTTTGCTGCTCTAACATCTGCTTTGCTCTCTCTAGCCGTACGGGCCCCGGACAGTAGAGAATAGCCATAGTGCAGAGCAGTCTGGTCAGGCCCTGCCATGCCTCTTTGCTGGGGCTGCAGAGCCTTTGCAATGACTCTACACTGGCCAGGGAGGCCCCTCACACATGAAGTATTTCCAGGGAGTCTTTTCTGCCTCCTTTAAGGCCCCTTTACTCTGCCTGAACGACCTTAGTGTAGCTGAGAATCCGGCCCAATGTTTCTGCACCCTGGTAAGCACAAGACAGGGGACAACCAGGGAAAAATAACTGGGCAGGTAAATGACTTGGTTGACAAGTTGCCTTCAGTAGTGTTACACCAGGGGTGAATTTGTCCCTATTTGCTTCAGTAGAGTTGCCTTTGGTTGTCTTCTGTACCAGCCCCCTTCTCCTCACTGCTGTTGCACTATCCTGACAAAGATGGCAAAGTCCTGTGTGTGTTTCTTGGTTTGTTTGTTTTTTTTAAATCTGCCTAAGACTTAGCCCACATCCTCTTTCGTCAACTGTTTCTACATACTCTGCAATCAGCCGTGTACTTGAGCAATGCCTGGAATTGGACAAAAAGTCATGTGATTTGGAGGAATTGCTCCCCATTGGCCTCCTCCAAGTCTTGACGTGATTAATTCTACTCTCCCCAGCTGGAAGATGCAAAGCTAGCAACCCTGTGTTGTGGACCCCAAGTAAAAATCTTTCCAGAAAAGGGAATCAGACCTGGTATTTGATTGCTTTAAAAAAAAAAAGTGCCTAGAGAATGTGTTTGATGTAACTCTTGGAGATGGCATTTAGATATTGCGTGAAGGTGATGATCGATGTGTTAGAAATACCCAAGAGAGAGCAACTGGATGGACAGCCCTAAAGAAATCCTCCATCCTAACTGTTTACGAGTCAGATCAGTGAGTGAGAAGTGTGGTTTTCTTTCCCCTTTGGAAAGGGTCTACACAGAGTATGTGTATAAATTCCTACTGTCAGGGTGAAATTCAACCCAGTCCAGTCCAGTACATAGAATATATGAAATATCCTGTGCCTCACCTAAGCTTTGTGTTAAGGGTACAGAGGACCTTATGTAGGCCCTTGACATTGGGTTGAATTTGACTTTCCCCTACCCCAATTAATGAGGCTTAAGACAGGATTCTCAAAGGAAAAGGAATTTCAGTGGGATTTAGGCATTAATGTGCTTGGGTTTACTTAAAAGTCCCAACCTAAGAGTGTGGGGCCTAAGTGGAGAATAGGAGATCACCTGTTTTTCTTCTCTCAAGTCCCTTACATAGAAGAAACAGGGCTGGCTGAAACCGTCATCCTGCTGTTAAGTTGTTACTACTGCATAGGGAAGCAGGAGCTAGAGCCACAGAAGTGCTCTTACTGCAGAGCCGACCCGTAGCAGTCTCCAAGGACCTTTCTGCAGTTGCTTATTGGTTAGCACAGGCACCGGCTTCCAACTTTCCCTGGGCGTGCTCAACCCCCGTTCAGCCCCAGGCCCCGCCCCCACTCTACCCCTCCCCCCACGTCTCCACCCCGCCCCATCTCTTCCCACACTGCCTCTTCCTGCTCAGTTCCACCCCCCTTTGCCAAATGTGCCTGTCCCTGCTCCATCCCCTCCCTCCCAGCACCCCCTGTATGCTGCGAAACAGCTGATCATGGGTGGGAGGCGCTGGGAGGGAGGAGGAAGGAGTTGATTGGCGGGGCTGCTGGGGGGTGCTAAGCGTGGAGTCAGCGCCTATGTTGGTTAGTAAACTTATCACTATGCATGGATCACTATACATGGACCACTCCCTGTATTATCATATATACATAGATCAGCCACAGCACTCGGGCAAAAGCCTGAGGAAAGAGAACGGCCTGCATCATTCCCTAACAGTGAATAGATGTGGGCTGTCTTGGAGCAGGGAGAAAAGAGAGCACTGAAGGCCTCGGCTCTGCTGAGAAGAGCCTGGGCCAGATCCTCAGTTGCTGTAGATTTGGCCTTCAGCCCGCATGCATTCATATCGAGGGAGTGTCAGCAAGTTCGCTCAGGAAGGTAGAGAGGGATCTTGTCTCGCTTTCTCTCTGTCAGGTGGTTAGGACCCAAACCTCTGACAGCTTTCATAGATCATAGGCTGAACCCAGAAGCGATTATGAAGTCAGTGCGCCCTTGGGAGAAATAGCATTGATGCCATTGGATGATATCGGTGGTTTTCTCTAAGCATGTGTGTAGCCATGCTTTAGAATACTATAAATGGCAATAGAGCGTTCCGACACAAGTTCTTAAATTGTGATCAGTAAATGCCTATTAAATACTTGATGATGTTACCATGCTGTGATTGTGACAGGTCAGCTCTGTTCACTGACTGGAGATCAGCTGCAGAGCTTCCTGATCAAAGGGAAGTTGTATGTTTCATTGGCAGTTCACCTAACAGGTGTAAACTGTGTTCCTTAGGATGCTACAGTTAGCTCCGTTGATTTACTCTGACTGCACCAGCGTGCATCAACTTCCACATGTGGCGGTGTGTGGGAGTGCTGCATGACACCTTAATTCGCGCTAGACAGGAATGTTGCCAAAGCACACATTAAGATTTCTGCAGCGTAGCAACGAACCTCAGTGATTGCTTGGGACGCTTTGTGGAGTGAGGAATTATTGCACATAAATAAAGTGTTCAGAATCGGACCCCAGGAGAACAGGGGAAATAATAAGCCTCAGTGGACTGTATGGCTGAAAGCGTCTCCATCTGTGTTTCTATTTCTTGTTGGTAATTTCGGATGATTTTGATGCCGACTAATTTGTGAATTGGGTGATGTCTTGTGTCGCTGGGAAGTGGGATCCCATCAAGAAACGATGCTGGGGTTTTTTTGTTTTGTTTTGTTTTTTTAGTTCCAGGTGGAAAAAGAACCGTGGCATCAGCAAGTGTGACAATAAACACCGACCCTTAAACAATGTGGTTGTTTGCAGTTATCAGGTGCAGCAATTAAGAGAAATGAATTACAAATCTAAATTTCTGATCACCTTGTTAATTCATTTCTACTCCCCCATCCCTGCCCCCATGAGCATTAATATATGAAAATGCTATGAAAGTTCAAATAGCCAAATGGTGATTTCCATTTCTTTGCTTGCACAGAATTGTAATCCAGCATTTTGATCAGTCAGTAAAAAGGGAAATGATGTCACCTTTAAATAAGTGGCAAAAGAGTTACTGAAAGGCACTGCTAATAACATGAACAATGGAGACCTAAAATAATACTAAGTGGCATTTTGCAGCATACATGTTGTGTTGCAAACATTAAGGTCATTGGGGAAGTCAGTGCTTCCTCAGTGTATACAATGTAACACATTTGCATTCTTTCTTGCACACACGTGCACACAGTCATTTGGGGTCACAGCATGATATTGCAGCTGCTTTTGGGTGATGGATGGGGCGGCTTACGCGATAACATTAAAACAATACATTCAGCAGTTTGCTGTGGCAGATTAGAAAACACTTCTGCTTGAGCTGATAAACTGATTTGAAAGATTATACTTAGATCTGAAAATGGCTGCTTTTCCATTCGATATGTATTTAAACATGCATCTGAAATGGGGTATTGCCCAGGGATCTCTACCACAGGGCAGTAATTTTTTCCATTTGGTTCATCAGACGTGATAATTATCACTGCAGTCACTGTCTGACACTTTTCACTGACAGGCCCTGAATTAACTGTTGCCTAACCTGTGAGTGCAGGCAGCATGGAATAAGTAGGTCACATAAAGACAGCAGGTATTACTGATGCTGGAAATGAGTTTCTGCATCACCTCTGTTCAGCAGTCCTTGTCGGGGAAGAAAAATAATCTTTTCCTCCAGAAATCTATTAGAATTTCCTCTTCCCAAATGGTGCTTTCTCAGAGAGTGGCAGCTGCAGCTCCCTTTCCCTGATAGACTAGGGCAGTGGTTTTCAAACTGCGGGTCGTGACCCAGTACTGGGTTGTGGAATGTACGGCACTGGGTCGCGGCAGCTCTGGTCAGCACTGCCGACTAGGCCATTTAAAAGTCTCATCGGCGGTGCTGCTTGGCTAAAACAGGTTAGTTCCTACCTGTTCTGACACCACGCTGCGCCCTGGAAGTGGCCAGCAGCAGGTTTGGCTCCTAGGCCGGGGGGCCACGGGGCTCCATGCACTGCTCCTGCCCCTAGCACCGGCTCCATGCTCCCATTGGCTGGGAACCAGCCAATGGGAGCTGGGGGGTGTGTGCCTGCAGGCGAGAGCTGCGCAGAGCCGCTTGTGCGCCTCTGCCTTGGAGCCGGACCTGCTGCCGGCCACTTCCGGGGCACAGTGCGGTTCGCAGTGCCAGGACAGGCAGGAAGCCTGCCTTAGCACCCCAAATGCACTGCTGACTGGGAGCTGCCTGAGGTAAGCCAATGCCCCAACTCCCCGCCCCACTCCTGAGCTCCCCCAAACCCAGAGCCCCCTCCTCCACCCCTGGCCCCACCCCAGACCCTGCACCCCAACTTTTTCTCTTAAAGTGTTCAGAGTTTAGGGGAGGAACGTGAATGAGATTTTGCTTATATCAGGTGTGAAAAAACAGAAGAGACCAAAATCTGTTCTTGTGCAAAAATCCATGCTCCCTGAAGTCAATAAGGCTACCCAGGTGTAACTGTCAGCAGGATTTGGCCTGTGTTCTCATTCCCTTCTCGAATCACACACATTCCACGTTTACCCAACATTTTCCACTTGAGAAAGATGTTAGTTTGAGTTGGGGCAGAAAAATGAGGACTAACTTCAGATTTATTTATCTTTAAGTTTTTGGAATGAAACTCAAAAGAAATCAAAAGTGAGGTACTTCTATGATGGATTGAACTGCTAGAGAACCAGCAAATGGACAGAACCTGCCTTTAGCCTATTCGGCCAGTCTTTCTATCATAGCCTGTTAAGAAGTGGATTTAGAATCCTTGAGGAAGAGGGGAGGGAAAAACCTACAACATTGTGTATTGAGCTTCCTCCAGTGCTTTTGAAACCCCTTAAAAGTACAAAGCTGCGTTGGCCTATGGAGCTAGGCTGAGCATAAGGAAAGAACTTGGTTGTCTGTGTATCCCAGTACAGAAAAAAAATCAAAGAAAAAAATTGGATTTCTTTGATTTTTAGTATTGAACACAGTGCATCATAAATCTGAAGCCCCTTGATGGAAGGTTCTGTAAAAGTTAAAGTACTGGTATCCAGAATGGGATGTTTTGTTTTGTTTTTCCTACAAATGTGTGGGAATTTGTTCCTTATACATGGGAGGGGCAATAGTTCTGGCTGGAGTTGGATAGAGTGTGGGCAGGTGCTGTGCAAGCTTCCCACCCTACCGCTCTGGTACTGCCTCTCCCCCTCGCCACCCCCTTGTCCTGCCCACCCACAGGCACTCACCAGTTGTCCAGAAACGGGATGAGGCACACATAGAAGATGACGGTGATCGGCACTAGGACCCAGGAGGCAGGGTCCTGGGGCTGCCTGCCAGCCTCAGTGGAGGAGAGGGACAGAGGGAGCTTCTTCCCTCCCTGACAGCTAAGCGGAGCTCTGGAGAAATTGGGGGTGGGAAACATGAGAGGGGGAGGAGACCATGCCTGCTCAAACTACACCCATGGCTGGCACGGGTTCCCATGGTAACCGGATTTTTAGTGTCCGGTGACCAGTGTTAACCAGATACCTGGCAGTGTGTTCCTGCAGCACAGGGAGATGCAGATGAGAGGGAGAGGAAGCAGCTGGCTGCTGGCTGAGCTCCTTCCAAGCCAAGGGCTGCTTTGCCTTTCCTGCTGGCAGGAGCGCTCCAGCAGGGTTGCGTGAGCAGGCTCTGTCCCCCTCACCTGGCCCTGATCCTGCCCCCTGCCTGACCAGTAGGGCCTAAAAATAGGAGAGCCTAAGTCTATAGCCTTATTAGCCTATGGGTTAATCCGGGCCTGACCACAGTGTAGTGCTCTGTCCCCCGAAGGAAAAGTTGCAGTGACAGACGCCATCCCCACTGCCAAAGAGTTGCCAATGAAGGAGTGATCAGAAGATGTGCTCATCGGAGTGGCTCAGCTGCAGCCTTCACCAGTGGCACAGCCATCCCCTGGCATAAACAGGGTGAGCTTGTCCCAGTAGCTTCTTAACATGCGTTCAGTGCTAGACTGACAGAATTGGAGATTTAGCCCCAGAACTGGTACAGCACAACACAGGCTTTCCCACACTGCCCAGGAATGTGCCTTGTCTTTGATCTGGAGGATTAGTGCAGTCTCCATGCTCTTTCAATCCTTGGCATGTCTGCTGAGGTTTACAACCAACATGCGAATGCTGGTGGTTTTGTGATACGAACTCCTGTTTGCTATGAGCTGGAATGGATTTACATAGCCCACAAACTGCCTTTAGATGGTACAGCTCCTCCGTCACTACTAGCCTGGTGAGGTTTGAACTGGTACATTAGTGGTAAAAGATCCCACATCCATTACCAGTCCTCTGAGCCACCCAATTGGCTACACAATGTGTCATTTTGTTATGTCTTTGCTGTATTATCTAAACCAGCCAAATACTGTTGCAGCTGTCTAACTCTGTTTTCTTATGTTGAGCTATGAGAATCTATATTTACAATGCAGCTGACTTCTGCAAAATGTCTTTATACCATGAATATAAGAAATTTCTACTTGCATCATAAAGCTGTTTCACAAACAAAATCAAAGCGAATCATAAGGAAAAGCTCCATTAATGTCATTTTCTCTCTTTATGACAAGCTGCGTGTAAAAGTATCAGCATTTGTCAGAGGTTGAAGATTGACATCATTTTAGAATTGCGGTTAAATAGTCACATATAATTAGCTGCACAAAATATAGTTCCGGCAAATTTAACTTAGCTTAGTTTAGATGACTATTTTGGGTGAATATTCACCTGGTGCAGTCTTTACTCAGAGAAAAAGCCCTTTGAGTTGTCTTGTTTTCATAATGTTGCCTTTAATTGAGATTGTGTTGATATATCTTTTACAAATCAGACTAATAATACACATTTCTGTAACACGTTCTAATTTACAGATATGATTTGACTTCAACAGGTGTTATGCTCAAGTAAGGACTGCAACATCGGGTCACACAGTCCTAGAAACTGAATATTTGTATATAATTCAAGATATTTACTTTTTGCACTAACAACATTCCATTTGGTCAGCATCTTCCATCTGAAAACTCTCTCTCCAGATTTTGACTTACAAGTTTTTCTGTCTTTAGAGCAATAGTCAGTATTTCCCGTAGACAGTCAGGTCTCTTTCCTCAAATATTAAATAACCACGTGGTTTTCATTGAACAGATGAATAAGTGACTCAGCTGACTTGTTAATAAAACTGAGCAGAAAATAAAGAGCAGAGAAGCTGTCAAAGATGCCAAAGAGTGATGTCCTTGGAACCTTTAGGCAAATGAGTTCACAAACAGGAAATTTTCACATCAGCAAGGTAACCAAAATGAAGATTTATAGGGGGAGACTTGATTATAATCCAGTTTAAAAAACTGTACTGTGAGATTTTTATTATAGACAAGTTATACCCGTTTCTAACAGTAAGCTGTCCAACATACATCCTTGTGTATTAGAATTAGGGGTTGCAGTCTTTATAGAGTTCAGTCACTATGGCATCATAATTACATGGTCTTTAGCGTTGTCAACATTGTACCTTGTGAATTACTTAGTAAAACTGATTGGGAATTTTCCATCAAAATATTTTTGACAAAAAATGCCATTTCTCCAAAATCAATTAATTTTCTTATAATTTTTCAATTTTTCCATTGGCCAAACTAAATGAAATATTTAGTTTTGTGGGGGATCGGTTCAAATGGTAACTCGGTTTGTTGAAACAAAACAAAACATTTCCTTTTGGGTCAACTTGATATTAATTGGTGTTTACCAGACTTGCCATGATGCCTAAAGCCCCAGGCTACTCTATAAACTGCATTCCCTGAATGAACTATATCTTCTGTGATGCACAGCAACATTCCTCAGGCTGAACCAATGTGGTGCATTGTGGGAGTCAGATGACCACTGTGTATCATGGGAGATGTAGTTCAGCTGTGGATCCTTGCCCTTAGAGGAGAGGGGAGGCATGATGTACCCTTGTAGTCAAAGCTCAGGATTTATGGATATTTGGGGGTCATAGTGTTACAGGGGCCAGAAGCAAATTTGAAATATGGCTCCTGTGTCTAACTGTTCGACTGTGCCTATTAAGAGAAATTAATTCAAGTTTATGCAATCAAGATAGACTCCAACCCTTAGAACCCACAACACGATAATGAGTAGCAACACACTCAACCAATGAAACACACACACACACACAATCTCATTGGATCAGCACTCATTGTCTACCCATACCTTGAGGCAACATTACTCGCTGTTACCTAGTTACCTTTCAGAAGTATCTCGTCCACCACACAACCAATAATGATTTTATCATAATACTAAACCCCCAGAGTGCTTTCTGTTTGCTTCGTGATGGTTCTTAGCCTTCAGAAGCCTTTGTTGTCAGGCTGAGAGTTTCAAACGTGCTGGGATACAAAGACTCCATACCCCTCTTTGTTATTTTCATGGCTTTTGGACTTGAATGCCTGCTGTTCCATGGTACAATGCACCATCTAGTGGTAATTAGCATGAATTTAGAAAACTCAGAACCTGTTACCTAGACTAACTGAATAACACTCTGTTCCTTTCTACAGGGCTTTAATGTCGTCATTGATTCTGGCCCCTCAAAAGGGATCTTGATTTTTATATTCTCCTCACTCTCTACATGGGAGCGACGGGAGTATGATATCAGAATCAAGGCGCGGCTGCAGATCTGCAATTAGACTACCTAAGAGCATGGAAATCTTCACATCAACTTGTAGGTGCTTTGAGTTATTTTACCTTTGCTTGTAACTGATGATATGCTGATGTTTCTCCTTACAAGTGGAGCCAGTAACTCCAACTTTAGTTATGGTTGCCTAACACTTCCAGTTACAACACCCTGTTTTCAGTTACTTAGTGTTTAAAGTGGTCTGTAAAAAGTATATGTGGGGGGAGTCCATCAGAATCTGGGAGCAGAAGCTTTGGTAAGACTGTGCTTAAAGTGTGCCCCTCAGTAATCCGCTCAATTTTTAGTAATCTTTTTGGCACGTCTGTGACCCATTCTGACCACCACCATACCCCATTCCAACCGCAGACTTTAAGCACCGGTTGCTTACAACTCTGCCAAACTTTAACTGTTTGGGAAGAAATTTTCCATGCCAGTTGTCTGCCTCAGACTGAATTTTTGGGAGGAATTTCCAGTCAAACAGTTCAGCTCTTTTTCAGAAGAAGGTTAGGGAAAAATACATTGTTTTCCCCCCCCTAATTAAAAAGAATTCCATTTCACTGAGATGCTCTAGTGCAGGGGTAGCAACCTATGGCACAGGCGACACACGAGCTGATTTTCAGTGGCACTCACACTGTCCAGGTCCTGGCCACCAGTCTGGGGGGGCTCTGCATTTTAATTTAATTTTAAGTGAAGCTTCTTAAACATTTTAAAAACCTTATTTACTTTACATACAACCATAGCTTAGTTCTATATTATAGACTTATAGAAAGAGACCTTCTAAAAACATTAAAATGTATTACTGGCATGCAAAACCTTAAATTAGAGTGAATAAATGAAGACTCGGCACACCACTTCTGAAAGGTTGCCGACCCCTGCTTTAGTGCTTCCATGCTTCAGAGCAGGGACTTGAAATTTGGCAAGGGGTTTCCATGGTGTCAGGGAGGTGCTTTTTGCTGTTCATGTGAAAATCCACCCAAATTTCACCAAGTGATAAGCCCTTAGAAAATCACAGTTAGCACATGCTCAGCAGAGAGTCTGGAGACTGTTATATGGAACCTAATTTCTCTAAACATTCTGTCTGTACTGAGCATGCTCCAGCCCCTGGGTGTTGACCAGCCTTTGCATGCGTCACCCACACAGAGCAAGGGAGCACGCTCCAGTCCAGGGCTTCAGAGACAGAGCAGGACTTTCCCTGAAATTGCTCTTCCCAGCAGCTGGGATCTGCTGTGGTGCTGGACTGCAGAACTGAGAGCAGGAACACTGTCTGTCCGATGCTCTCAGTGGGGCAATGTGGAGAAGGAGATACCACATGATTTGAATGCAGAGGGGAGAGAAACAGGGGGAGCAGAATGGGAAGGAGGGGGTTGCAGGAGCCAGAGGTTGTTAGCAACAGAGGGGGGAGGGCAACGAGAGCTGACGGGGGCGGGGAAAGATAGGAGCCAGGGGATGATATAGCCTTATTCACTCCACACCATCCAGCTGCTGCAAAACATAAGGCAGGGGTCCTACAGACAACAGTCTGCATCACTTCACAGCCCTGATTATTTATCTGAGCAGAGTCCATCGTGTGCACTGAATGAGGGCAGGAATCCTGTGGAATAAAACAGCATAGGGCCATGTAAATATATGACTGTAGCATTATGCACATGCACAAGTGGCCAGATTTGTTACAGCGGCAGCCTTAATTCTGCTGTTTCCTAACGTTGGTGCAACCTTAATAATTTTCTTTTAACATAGTTTTTGGAGGCAGCTTAGATATATGGTGTATATGTAGTGTATCTGACCAGGGTACAACGTGTACATTTATCCTGTACATTAATGGTTGAAGCCTCAATCTTATACTTTTTAATGCTACATTACGCAGGGCAAGGTCATCCCGTAAGGACTAAATCTGGACAAGCACCACTCATAGGAGGGGCAGATGTGCAGAAACATCATAAGCTCCTCAGCTCCATCCCCCTTTGAAACCTAGGGAAGCCTCAACCAAGGGTTTGGACTCTATGGTTACCAAGAGCATAGGAGAGCAGGAAGTATCTAGGTTAGGCCCTGCTCTCTGTTGGCATCGTCCGTCTTGGAACAGTAGAGATTTCCTCTGCAAGATGAGGCTGATCCTGTCAGCATGATGTTATGTGGAAACCCCTTCTTCCACTGATATTCCTCTTTTCCTTTGTAGTGTAGCATTACAGCTTGTAGAACCAGTTGCAAAGCCCTATTAAAATACACACAGTCTCTTCATTTCACAATCTCTGCTGCCCTCACGTGGCATTAACTAGTAATGAAAAACCAGGCTGTGTGTCAAATTCAAACGGATGTATTAAATAAAATGCCTTTCATGCTTGTATTTTAAGGCAGGGTTGCAGCTGGTTGTACAAGCTTGGGTGTTATGCACTAAGGTGAGCTTTGCATATTAATAACACCAAACAACTGATTTTCTCAGTGTTTGTTCTGAAACTGGGTTTAATAAATATGTTATTAATAAGAAATTACAATATTAACTCTCATGTTTGTAATCTGCTCAGCTCTGCTGTTTAAATTCACAAAAATACAAAACCAACAGCTCTCCCCACTCCAAAACAACAACAAAAATCTGCACATAAAGAGGCAAAGCCCTTGGCTGAGCACCCAGCTGCCATTATAATAACACTTTGCCTGTCGATAGTGCCTTCCATCCAAGG
This sequence comes from Mauremys reevesii, assembly GCF_016161935.1. Lineage (NCBI taxonomy): Eukaryota > Metazoa > Chordata > Testudines > Geoemydidae > Mauremys > Mauremys reevesii. The sequence continues at coordinate 34,352,859 of NC_052638.1, forward strand.
ATCTCAAAGCACTTTACAAATGTTAATTGATTCGGCCTTCCAACAACCTTGAAGGTAGGTAAATATCATTGTCTGCTTTTCTGGTTGCAAACTGAGAGAGGTTAGGAGACTTGCCTAAAGTCATGCAGAAGTCAGCCTTAGACACAAGAGCATCCTTATTTTTTCCTCCTGAAATTATCTGGATCCATGTACACACATCTAACAGCAGAATTTGGGCCTGTAGGCAGTGCGAGGTGGTTGTTGGTGGTTTTGTTTGTTTGTTTTTTTGTTTTTGTTTTGACAAAAATGTTTCCACTGATTCTAATACCATTGCCACTCTGTCAGGGGTCACAACGGTGGAAGCACTAGTGTCGACAGGGTTCCAGGACACCGCTTTAACAACAGTGCATCTGACCTTGCTCAGAGCAGGTGCAAAAGACACTGTGCAAAGTGTGACGGAAGCTTTGTTTGCGCTAGAGTTACTCACCACCATTGCTCTGCTGGTGAACAGTCTTCTGCCAAAAATACCTCATTATAGATGTTGCCAAATACTATGTGGAAACAACGCCATCAGACGAGTCAGAGGTAAGACTATCACCCACCATTAACCCATTCTCAGGATTCCTGCAGCCAATATGGTACTGTATGTCACAAGTCCCCCACTATATCCCTTGCTAGCTATAACATTTTAGTCCCTTGCTTTTGCTGTTAGCTTTATTTTAATACAGGATTTTGCATGATTTCTTTGCTGTTTACTTCCCTGTTGCTAAATCCCTTGACAAAATTTGCATTCTACTGCATATTTGTGTATACCTTCTGTAGAAATTATGAAGACCACAGAGAGCGCCTGTTGTATAATGGCCAATAAAATTTAACATGCAAAGAACTAAAACCACCATATCATGTCCATACAAATGTGAGCCCACATGATTCTAAAAGATATAGTGCAGTGCAGGTCTGAGAGCATAGTCAAGCTGATAGTGTATAACAGTTTGGCTAATAAATAACTAAGTTGATCTTTAATCCAGTTTAATTGGAAACCACCTAGAAAAATATCTGAAGCAAGTCTGTTAAGTAAGCATTTATTAACCTGAATGGATGGATGAAATGGTAAGGCTCTGGAGGGCCACATTAGAGTTTTCACTGTGAGTTAAATCAATTTTTTGGCAATATATAAACTATTACCTTGCAGCTTGCATTCCACTGCGCCTGGGCAATCTTACACTGGCGGTTCCATTTTGCACTCACTGTGCACAGATACAAATGACTTCACGGGGTGCAAAGCATCAGAGAATCAGGCCTCTTATGTGAGCCAAGCCAATTTGTTCTTACACCCGGGGACAGTCTATAGTTCCCTGTATGTCTCATTACAAATATCAGGTAAGTCTTGTGTTCTCCAGACGGGCACTGAACATAAAGAATTACACACTTGGGAAGTTTTCAGTTTTCCTCTTCTAGTAAAACCTAGTACTTGTATGATGGCATCTCGTATTCTTTTACAAGCATGGACTAATTAACTCACAGTTACCCCCTGAGAGGTGGGTAATTATATATTATTATCATCCTTATTTTATAGATAGGGAAACTGAGGCAGCGAGCTTAGGGGGATCAGTGCTCTAAGTGTCTCTGGAGAGCGTTTAGCATCCCTAGCGCTCATGGATGTTAGTGACTGTTGAGTGCACACATTACCTCTTGGAAGGCACTTAGCACCTTACAGGATTGGGCCCAATCCTTTGACATCAAGGGGAGTCTTGTCACTGACTGCAGAGGGAGCTGAATCAGGCTCTAAGGGTATGAAAACATTGCACTTGAAGGTCTGATTGCAACGCAGGTTGGCATACCCATGTCAGCTTTAATCTTGCTAGATGGCTATAAATAGCAATGACAATGCAGTGGGCATGGACTGCGGTGTGAGCTATATAAGCCCCCTGAAACCCTTGGTGCATATTTGCATTCTAACCCATGCTGGGGTTGGTGCCCTCACAACATAACTGCTCTTTTTAGCCGTGGCAGCTAGATCAAAGCCAGCCCAAGCTGCAATCACTCTTGTGGTTGCCTGCCGTGTAAGCATGCCCACAATGACTTGATCAAAGTGACACAACGAATCAGCGGCTGTGCTAGAATTAGGACCCAAGATCAGGCTGCTAGGCCTCACGTTCGCTGATATTTCTGCCTCTAGAAATAGCAAAAAGAAAAGGCAGTTCCTCTCTCCATTCCAGTCTGCTGCATCGCTTGACGTGTTTGTGTTCTGAGTATTAGCTGCGCCACTGTACAGTAAGAATACAATAGAGCTGGCAAACCAAAATAGAGCCAGAATGGCCACCAACTGGCAGTCGTTCGAAATGACAGCCGCTGCATTGTCTAGATGTGGAGTACTGAATAAACTATCGTATATTTCACACAAAAGGTACCAGGATGATGAATGCGTTCAATTGCCACCGACTTCCATGGCGAGTAAGAGTGCTTTGCGCCCTGCAGGATTGGGCCCTTCATCTGTTGCAGGACACCCAATGTGTCCTAAGGTTTCATGAATCTCCTTTTTTAATGGGTTGAACAGAAAGCTGTAGTAAAATGCTTGGGTGTGACAGGCAAGAGCGTGTGGAGTTTCCCAACAGGAGGATGGCTTGGTGTGTGCATTAATTGTTTAGATTTTACATTAACATAATTGCTGGGCAATTGCATAGATTCTTGCCTACCTAAAATCCCCACTTCTTTGGAGAAGGCTTTCTTTACTTTCTACTCTGGATAGCCTTGCTGAACATGCTGCTTTGCACCCAAGAGGAATTTGTAAAGAATAGATGCACTTTGAAAAGCACTTTGGAATCCTTCTGAAAGAATACATTATGTTATATCATGAAATATTATCTATATCGTATATGGATGGTTAACCAAGGCAGAGAAAGAAAGGGAGACTTTTTGTTTTGCATTAAGGTATTATGGTTGCCAGTGCTGGAGTACATATTATTTCATATATCTTAGGCGGTTTGGATGCATATATCTTATGGCACAATAGATTTATTTTTCTCTGCTCCAGTCCCATTTTTGTGCCGTGTTGTTATTTCTCTTTTGGAAGCGAGATAATTTAAAAGCTGAATTGGTGAGTGACAGCAACAAAGGGCCCAAGCAACCCAGCCGATAGCTGCTATGATTCTTCAGATGTGGCAATGCTCCTGAAAAAGGAAGCCTGGGCAGAAAGCAGGATGCAGGCGGAGTGTGGTATCCTGGTATCGCAGAAGAAGAGGTAGATAAAAGGAGATGATTAGCCGCAGCAGAGATATAGATCAGCGGCACAGGAGAGAAGAGATTATTCTCATGATCTGAATTCTTAACCCTCGTTCAGTACCCCGGTTGTGTAGCTTAATCAAGATAAAGAGCACACAATGCCTATTATGGAAATAAGGTCACTTGCTGATGGAGCGTTCATTGTTCCTTTCTCCTTGGTCTGAAATCCTCACTGATATTAATCAGAGAACCTGAGTAATTTCCGCCCCTCTTCCCCCCCCACAGAATGAAAGTGATATGCCTTCTTCATTACTTTCTGAAATAAGTAGCATACGTCACAGATTCCAACAGCGTGAAGCTCTTGTATTTCAGCTCACTGAGTCATTAACAATTTATAATTAAAAGGGAGAGCAACAGAGTGAGCAATAGAAGAAAGGGCAGGGCTCGTGCTCATGCATTGTCTAAGTAAGGCAAAAAACAGGTGTCAAAGTGTTTGCAAACTATAAAGCATATGAGCTATTTTGATACTCAGAATTCCTCTAGCCGGGGACTGGGTGGATCAGGCTAAAGAGATAAGAGGCCTTTCACCTTCAGATCATTGGTTTAAATCAAGGTGGGTAAAAGGCTGTTCAGTAGCCTGTGCAAAGTGAGTTGCTGGCCTCAGTCCAGCTCCTAGTGGGTAAATGTTCTAACTCACGTATGAGTAAACACTGAATAGCAGGCAGTGCTGCAGGGCAACCGAGGAATGAATGGCCTCCAATAGACTTTAGTGGGATTTGGATCAGGCCCATAGAATCATAGAATATCAGGGTTGGAAGGGGCCTCAGGAGGTATCTAGTCCAACCCCCTGCTCAAAGCAGGACCAATCCCCAACTAACTCATCCCAGCCAGGGCTTTGTCAAGCCTGACCTTAAAAACCTCTAAGGAAGGAGATTCCACCACCTCCCTAGGTAACCCATTCCAGGGCTTCACCACCCTACTAGTGAAAAAGTTTTTCCTAATGTCCAACCTAAACCTCCCCCACTGCTCCTTGTTCTGTCATCAGGTACCACTGAGAACAGTCTAGATCCATCCTCTTTGGAATCCCCCTTCAGGTAGTTGAAAGCAGCTATCAAATCCCCCCTCATTCTTCTCTTCTGCAGACTAAACAATCCCAGTTCCCTCAGCCTCTCCTCATAAGTCATGTGCTCCAGCCCCCTAATCATTTTTGTTGCCTCCAATGGACTCTTTCCAATTTTTCCACATCCTTCTTGTAGTGTGGGGCCCAAAACTGGACACAGTATTCCAGATGAGGCTTCACCAATGTCAAATAGAAGGGAATGATCACATCCCTTGATCTGCTGGCAATGCCCCTACTTACACAGCCCAAAATGCCGTTAGCCTTCTTGGCAACAAGGGCACACTGTTGACTCATATCCAGCTTCTCGTCCACTGTAACCCCTAGGTCCTTTTCTGCAGAACTGCTTCCTAGCCATTCGGTCCCTAGTCTGTAGCAGTGCATGGGATTCTTCTGTCCTAAGTGCAGGACTCTGCACTTGTCCTTGTTGACCCCATCAGGTTTCTTTTGGCCCAATCCTCTAATTTGTCTAGGTCCCTCTGTATCCTATCCCTACTCTCCAGCGTATCTACCACTCCTCCCAGTTTAGTGTCATCTGCAAACTTGCTGAGAGCGCAGTCCACACCATCCTTCAGATCATTAATGAAGATACTGAACAAAACTGGCCCCAGGACCGACTCTTGGGGCACTCTGCTTGAAACCGGCTGCCAGCTAGACAAGGAGCCATTGATCACTACCCGTTGAGCCTGACGATCTAGCCAGCTTTCTATCCACCTTATAGTCCATTCATCAGCCCATACTTCTTTAACTTGCCTTCAAGAATACTGTAGGAGACCGTATCAAAAGCTTTGCTAAAGTCATGGAATAACACATCCACTGCTTTCCCCTCATCCACAGACCCAGTTATCTCCTCATAGAAGGCAATTAGGTTAGTCAGGCATGACTTGCCCTTGGTGAATCCATGCTGACTGTTCCTGATCACTTTCCTCTCCTCTAAGTGCTTCAGAAGTGATTTCTTGAGGACCTGCTCCATGATTTTTCCAGGGACTGAGGTGAAGCTGATTGGCCTGTAGTTCCCCGGATCCTCCTTCTTCCCTTTTTTAAAGATGGGAACTACATTAGCCTTTTTCCAGTCATCCAGAATAGCTAGGGATGGCCCTGGTTGTGGTTAATAAAAGATGGTATCAGGAATCATAATTGAAAAGTTAAGCCAGCAGGAATGGAGTCAAAGCTAAAGCAAGTTCTGTTGTAGCTCTGAGGGCTGACGGTATATGAAGCATAATGCTTGTGGTAAGGCAACATTAGTGGATTTTATATATAAAACAAACAGGGACTACTGTATATATGAATAGAAATGTGACTTTGGCTATCTCCTTTTGTGTTACATTCTTAGTAGTGGTGCTTACCAAGTATTTTTTCCTAGTCTGGTCCATTCTCTTATATTTAGGTACATGACAGGATCAAGATTATTTTTAAGCTCAATTCATCATGCTCATTTCAAACATCCAGTTCTATAATATGGACTTGCTTTTATTCCACAGTCTGTTGCATTTAGGATACCAGTAAGTAAAATGTTAAAGTTACTACAACCAGATTGGTCAGTATTTGCTCTTGCTGTGATATGATTTCTTGTTTCACTGAATGAGATATGAGAAATATTCATAGGGATGGAGTGGCATATTGTCACCAGAGTTGCAAATTGTTTTACGAGTGCTGGGCTCACACACATTTGTTTTCTAAGTAATTTTTTAAGTCTGGACTTCATTGCTCTATGTAATAATGAATACTGAACATTTATGTAGAGCTTTTGAGTAGAAACTCAAAGGAGCTAAGTATCATTGTTCCCATTGTGTAGATGGGGAAACTGAGGCACAGAGTGCTGAAGTGACTTGCCCAAGGACACCTAGCAGACTAGCTGGGAACAGAACCCAGGTCTTCTGAGTCCCAGGTCCAATGCTCTATCTACTAGGTCATACTGCCTCATCATATATAAAATGTTGTTCATCCACCCACCTAATACTACGTGGTTGTAAACTTTAAATGAAGTCATTCAAAATGTCCCATAATCTTTCTTGGCCCAACTGCTCCCCAAAATTCACATCCGGATCTCTACCTCCCACATAGAAAAGGGGCTTTGCCATCTCTCTGTCAGTCTTCTCTCCTCAGAGGACTCTCTGGGGTTCTGGGGATCCAGTGTGGTAAAAATGCCAGGCTGGGGATGGCGAAGTAATCGGCAGACCAGGAATGGGGAAAAACACATGCTATCCCCATATTGGCTCTGTAGTCATCAAGACAGCAAGATAATACAACCAGATGCTATGTTCGGCTTCTGTGGTTGCTCCTGGGTAGTGGAATGCCCCTTAAAGAGGAGGGTCCAGCTGGCCCTGGTAGAATAGCTCCATTGGCCTCAATGAACAAAAAGCTAAGGCCAGATTAGAACAAAAAGCAGTCCACTGATTTCCGGGAGTGCTGAGCATCCAGGGCTCCCATTGACTTCAGAATGACATTTAGGAAGAATTCAGCCTAAATTTAACAACTGCCCAGCTCAGCTAAGAAGCAGCAATTACTGAAAAAGCAATGAGCCGCTTCCATCCCCCTACAAACTTTAATGGCTCAGCAGTGGTCATACCTCAGCTGCACATCAGCTCGTGTTCAAAATGCAAGCTGGTGGTATGAAACCACAGTTTGTTTTTAAGTCTTCAAGAGTCCATGTCAGCATAGCCTGCAGAAACAGAGGCTTGTTTGGGATTTTTTTTTAACAGTTCAAATCAGCTACTAAAAGTGTCGTTTCAATTTGTTAACAAAGCGTTTCCTGTAAAATCAACAGCAGAGACATAGTGGTCTCCTTCTCCTGTGATAAACCCCATCAGTTCATACAAGAAAATATGAACCCTTCTTCTCTTGTCTATTCCAAGCTGAAACCTGTCCAGAGTGATTCTTTTCCCTCCTTCACTTTAGGGATGTCCAACTGGAACCTGCTTATAGATGGGTTCATTACCTACATGTATCCTCCAAGACAGGTGAGCTAAAACAAGGTGACAGACCCACACACAACAAGGATCAAATACAACTTTGTCTATCTCTCTTAACCTCAGATAATCAGAACTTTTCCATCAACACTGTTTGCTGGTGGTAAATGCTTTTTGAGGAAATGGTCAACTTCAGTGAAAAAAAATCCTGTTTTTGTTAACATTTTATTTTTTTAAATCTGATAATACTGGTGAAAACTTGGACATTTTTGATGAAAATTTTTGATCAAAATTGATGGGTTTTTTCCTTTTTGTTTAATTTTTTTTTATGGAGGGGAGAGGAGTAGGAATCATTTCTGGAGCTGCTCCATTCTTAACCTTTTAGCACAAATATTTGGTCTGAGTGAATTATTGGTGACAAATAATTTATTCATCCAGTTTCACGTCTTTTTCTTTGCAATCAGATTATGAAATCTCAAATTGAATTTGTTAGTCAAAGTCGTTCATAAATTTCTTAGCAAAATGTCATCCCTCTCCCACACTCTGAATAGTTCATCAACAGTCCCATGTGAATATTTGATATTCAAACTTCAAAACTCACACTGTTTTGGTTAACTACGTAAGTCATGTAGTAGCATTGCTTCTGCTCTCTGATTAGAAGATGGATGTAACTAACCAATGTAGTGTGCAATTCAAATGTCAGAGATGCCAACTAAATGTGCCATTCAAATATCTCCGTTGGACCGTTGGTGATAAGCTAAGCATTCTGTGTTTAGCTTTACAAGACTATCCAGCCTAGTGAAGATCACCAATTAATCTGATGTCTGTGGAAAATGCACATGAAAGGTTTGCACACATGGTCAAATTGAAATGTATTTTTTAGTTTGAAGGAATGTTCAGCTGTAGTGAATATAGTGCCTGTGAAAGGGACTGGACTGATATCTTAGGATATGAAAATCCTCTGGTTATCTGCAGAGGGCCCACTGTGGAGTTCCTTGTGCCTGAAAATGATATCACCAGGAACCAGCAGCTCAGGCTTTCCTGCATTGCCTTGCCTGTATTCCTCAACCCTGACCTGGAGGGACCACCTCAGCTGATTGAGAGGAGAATTCAGCCTCCAATGCCCCTTTACTTCTTGGTCATCTTGCTGAGATGGCCAAAGAGGTTGCCAGTTAATGCCAGATCCACTGATGATTGCTCAGGGCTTTTTGATTATGTGAATACCTTCTCCACAGAAATGAACTGTGACCAACTCACAAGCCATTGAAAAATACTTCCCTTGTAAAGCCAATAAATGACAGCATTCTCCTCTTCCCTCATTTCTGCCCACTTTCCCCTCAACAGCCTTTTAAAACAAAGAAACACAGCCACAATAATCCACTCTTGTTCTGCACGCATCACTAATCTGCAGAAAGGAACCATGGACTTATGATTAAGGCACTGGAGTGGAACTCAGAAGTATTTGGTTTAATTTCTGGCCCTGCTACAGCATGTGTGAATATGGGTAAATCGTTGAATCTCTCGGTGTCTCAGTTCCCCATCTGTAGAATGAAGCTAATAATATTTCCTTGCACCCATCACATTATTATGTATTTATTATTTATTTTATTTAGTATATATTTGTGTTACTGTAGCACCTATTTTGTCTGTCATGTCTCCTCCTATGTGGACAATGGAGCCCTGGTCTTAGCTGGGGGTTCTAGTTGCTACTGTAACACAACTAATAACAGACACAAAATTCATAGTTTCATAGCTTCAATGTTCCATTTATGGACATGTTCTTCAACTTAAAATGTGATCTCCTTTCACAGCAAGCGCCACCCTGTAGCTTTTATCTCAAAAAATTTACCCATGTACATTTTTTATCTGAGAGAAAAGGCAGATCTTTCCTGGAGCCTGAAATAAAAATATATCTTTATTAAAAAATAACCAGCCACAGATTTCCTGGCTGACCCAGTGTAAACCACCTGCTGGTGCACACACATTATTTCCTCTCTGTGAAAAAAGCAAGAATAACAATCAAGGGTGATCTGGCAACACCTGGTTTCCCACTGACTTTGTCTCCTGGGGATAGTGAGGCTGCGTTTAACAATGTGAAGTAGAGAACTTAAACGAAGATCAAAACCAGGCCCTCAATCAGCCGTTGCAGCACACAGAAGTACAATTGGCAGATGCCTCCCTCCCCCCTCCAACCACGGCCTTCTTTGATGGGTGCCCGCTACTTCGAAACAGTCTCCTCCCTAACATACATAGTCTACCCGTGGCCTCCTTTTGGAGGAGGGTGGAAACACTTTTCTTCTTCTTTCCGTATGTATTTGTTACTGGACCGGGAAAAGGAGAGGTCATTAGGATTTTTTTATGCTGGGTGTATATGCTAGTCAGTGACAGGCTTTCTTCTTGTAATCTGGATGCCATGGGGATAGAGCACTTTCAGAACTGAAACCGCGATCACCCTGGTTAACTGCATACACAGAAGTACTTTCCACAGACAATTCCATTCCCCCCACCCCCTCCATAACTCAGCCCTCCCATTCGCTTCTACCATCCATACCTTTGGCAACATCCTTCCCTTCAACCATCCTCCTCCTCCCATGTCTTCTATATATATAAATCAAAGAGTCGTTAACCCAGCAGTGCTACCCATTGCCTCCTCCATGCTGAAATCCTCATTTATGCCTCTCAGCTGAATGACTGCAACTGCCTGCTCCAGGGTCTCCATAAATTCCTCCCTGCCCCCCACGCCTAGACTATGGCATGTGCAGAACATTGCTTCCTGTCTTCTCACAGGTACAAAAAAGTGTGTTCGAATCAATGTCCCCCTCAGACAACGCCACTAATTCCCCTTGGCATAGAGCTATTTATGCAAGAGGAAATGAGGACAGTTTAGTTTAGGGAAGAGAACAAAAGGTATATAAAATAATGAAAGGTTTAGAGACCTTAAATTAGGTGCCCCTATTTTCTCATAGTACAAGGACATCCAATAACATTGAAAGACAATGCATTTATTACTCATAAAAAGTTATTTTAACACAGACGGTGGAACTCATTGCCACAAGATATCAATGAAGCCAAGAGCTCAGTAGGATTACACATGTATTTGAATGAGAACATCTACAGCTACATTAGACCGGATAAAACATTTATAAAGAAAACAAACCCTCATGCTTCAGGACATAGATTAATCTCTAACTAATGAGGGTTAGGAGGAAAATTCTCCCTGGGCAGGCAAGTCCATTACAGGGTTTCTTGCACCATCCTCTGAAGCATCTGGTACCACCTGCTGTCAGTTACAAAATAGATGGAGCCTGGCTGTAATCTACTACAGTTCCTATGTTTCCATTTATTTCAGGATCCTGGTCAAAATTGTCCTGCTTTTATTTAAAACCCTCTAAGGCCTTGTTGCTGTGTACCTCAGCTCTCACTGCTCCTGTCTCTGTTTCTCCCACTTCTCTAGCACACATCCTCTGTCACTTCACCGAATCTGGCCTGTATAACCTCCTTCTCTCTCCAGTTCCTTCCTGTATTCTGCTGCCTCACTGGCTGTACTCTTCAACTGGTTTACACCTCAGCTGAAACCGCTTTTAGTCTCCCTTGCCCACACTCTCAACTGCTGGCTAGCTGTGCTGGTATGTCTTGACTCCGTAGTTATTTTGTGACTGGATTTCTCTTGTATAGAAGATTATATGCTTTATGACCTCGTATGGTACGTCATGCTTGTAGAAATCAAATATTCAAAATAATGCACTGTTCTTACACTTGGTTTACAGAATGTCAGTGGGTTGTCCATGTCTTCTGATTTCCTTCTCAAAGGCCCCAATTCAGCAATGCACTTAAGCACATGTTAAACTTTAAGCATTGAAGTCAATGCCCATTGAAGTCAAGCATGTGCTTAAGTCAGTGGTGTGCAACCTGTGGCCCATCAGGGTAATCTGTTGGTGGGCCATGAGACAGTTTGTTTCCATTGACCGTCCCCAGGCACGGCTGCCTGCAGCTCCCAATGGCTGCGGTTTGCCGTTCCCAGCCAATGGAAGTTGAGGGAAGCGGCACTGGCCGCATAGACATGCTGTGCCTGTGGACAGTCAATATAAACTGTCTCGCGGCCCACCAGTGGATTCACCCTGACAGGCTGCGTGCTGCCTGCGGGCCGGAGGTTGCCCACCACTGGCTTAAGTGCTTTGCTGAACAAAGGCTTTACACTCGTACCCAGATAATGCTGGGAGAATAATTTAGCCCAGTGGCTTCTCTGGAGAAGTGTGCAATTAATGTAGTTTAATATACTGTATATGGTGACATAAAAGGCATGTATGTACCTTATATACCATCTCTCAAAACCTGGAAGAGGTGGAGTGAAGGTCAGCTTTTAAATAGCCTTAGATCAGTAGACTTCACACTCCAAGTTTCTCAGTCAGGTGCGTGCCTGAATTGATAAAACACGTATGAATCTGGCCCCTTTGTTCACAGCACTTCTGCTGCTGCTCCACCTGTCTTTGAAGAGCTTTTTAACTCATGAGATGAGATCTTCATTGGATAGGAGCAGCCCCTTCTCCTACTTTCTGCAATGTGAAATTGCTACCCTCAAAGTCTCCCAGCACACCCAGTGGCAAAGCCCATACCTCACACTGTGAACATTCAGTTTCTTCCACGTTCTAGACTTTTATTTTAATAATTAAAAGAGAGGACATGTCCTGGGAGGAGAAGTAAGAAAGAGGGATGGCAGGGAGAACTGAATCCATGCTTTTCCTCCACTTTGAACATATGGTTTGGGGTTTTTGTTCTCAGTGGCAGATCAAGGTAAGATTTTTGGAGCACCAGGATCCAGTCCCTGAGGTCAGAAGTGGCCTCTGAATTTGGGACCAGGGAGCCCTGGCCTCCAAGAGTCCCCCCTACAGTTGGGGTGGGAATAGACGCTCACTGTGGGTCCATCTGCCTCAGCTCTCTGCAGAATGGCTGGCAATCAGGAGGCCATGGGATGAAGTTACTGAGATGCCCGCACCATGATCAAGCATTGGGGTATGGGCAGAAAAATCTGTGTAAGGGTGAGATAGTTTGGTTGGACAACTACAGGATGGGAATGGAATTACACCTGGATTGATCTGGGACCATTAAATTTTAATTCACCCTGTGTTCCTTGACTGTATCAGCAATAATAATAATAATATAATTAATAATTGGAGATATACCAATCTCCTAGAGCTGGAAGGGACCTTGAAAGGTCATTGAGTCCAGCCCCCTGCCTTCACTAGCAGGACCAATCAAGATGTTAAAGAGAATACTTTCCCTTTGGACATAATCTAGTTATATTGTCAAATCTCAGAATGCCTCTACAGTCAGAGCACCCTTTCTGGCTTCTCTTACCAGGGCGGGTGCCTGGTGGGGTTAGAATGGGAATAAGGAAACCTCCCACATAGGCAAGGGAGCCTAATTGTTACTGGAGATGAGTGAAACTCAAAAGTCTGTAGTTCAGTTTGGTTGAGATAAGCACCCCAAATGTTCAGCTGTGCAGACAAAGCTGACTGACAGGTGTGCAATCACGAGATGGTTCTGGAGGTCTCATAAAAGGATCCTGTGCTGGGAAGTCTGATTCTTTCTGGTATGGGTCAGGGTGGGACTATCTCACCAATCGTTTTTCATGTGGTATTGGTCCTGCTGCTCCTGCCCAGAATCAAGAAGTGCCTGAAAATTTAATAGCAATTTCTTGTCTGTAAAATTTTCAAACCTCCATAAGGATTTGGGATTAGTTTGAGATTCAGAAAAAGGTTTGAGCTGATTCTTATTTCCCTGCTGGAAATCCATCTAAGCATAAACTTAGCCACACAGAGCAAGCGTTGCAAGGCATCTTGCTTTGGGCTTTCTCTGGAGAGACCAGATCCTGAGAGGTGCTGAACACCTGCAATACTCACTGAAGTCGATGGGTATTCAGGATACTCAGCAGCTCTCAGGCACTAAGCAATACTAGCTGGGCATAGAGTCTGATCCTGAAAGGTGCTGAGTGCAATCAGTGGGAGCTAAGGGTGATCAGCACCTCACAGGATCAGGCCCTCTCTATCTTTATAGCAGAACTATAGAAAAATACCATTTATTTTCCACAGATTTTTTTTAAATTCCATTTTTAAATTTTCTTGGTTTTGTGTTTTCATTTTAAAAAAAACTCCAAACAAAAATAACCCCAAACCCAATTTTTTTGTGTTTTGGGTTTTAAAAAAAACCTTTTTCAGAGTAAATGTCCGGTGGTTGATTTGAGGGGGGAATAAAAGGTTTTAACCTGGAAAATTCTATTGAAAATGAAAGCATTCCACTAAAATTTTTGTTTTTGATGAAAAGCCATTCTTCAGTTGAAATTTCTTATCGATGACAAATTTTACCCAGCTCTACTTTGCAGTTACAGTTGTAGCGGAATGTGGTGCTTTTTCTATCCTTGTATGGAAATGTCAGAGACCCCTTACAAGCCATATAAGGCGTGTCCAGATAGTACAGTGATGGGTACTTTACATATATTGGGATAACAATGAGCATTGCTAATGCTCACAAATTTATCCTGAATCTTGTGATATTTGGTGTTTTTCTTAAAGCCCCAACTGCTGGAATCAACAGAATCCATGAGAATCTGAATTTTCAAAAAGTATGTTTCTAGTCCTCTGGGGTGCAGAGAAAAGCTTGGAAATGGGAAGCAAAGAAACCAGGAGGTAAAGACACAGAACCCCAAATATATTTTTTAAATCTCATGATTTTTAAGCCAATCTCATGGTTTTTTGGGGCCTGACTCATGATTTTTGAATGCATGGAGTTGGCATCACTGTAAAGGAAAGAACCATGGTCCAATCCTTAATGATGCTACGAGAGGGATTATTGCTACCTGGAAGTGTCATGCTTCAGGACTGATGGTGCATTCTCTTTCTTATCACTTCCTCTTTTCCTCTCTGAACATCAGCTGTTACAAATTCCATTTTTGGTAAAGGAGTTTTAAGCATGTGAAGAGTCGCCAAAAGTGAAAGTGTTTGAATGTTTTATTTATACTCCCCTCAAGGCAAAGGCACTGGTCGATTCAGATCTTGATTTGAGATCCTATGTGCATAAGAGGCTTTAACATCTGCTTCTACCTCGCTGGAAATGGAGAGTATAAGAGACTGTCTGTCTACCTAAATGTCTACAGTATCTCCTCAGTATGTCACTTAGGGCGTGGCTACACTTTTGAGTTTCAGCGCAACAAAAGAGCCCTGGGCACGCTAGCTCACTCCCCCTTCACACTGGCAGTGCATGTACTGCACTCTGACTCCGCGGCTACAGCGCTGCTGGTACTCCACCTCGGCGAGAGGAATAACGTTTGTTGCATCTTGGCTACAATACCCGGGTGTCAGTGTGAACGAGGTGTTGTGTTACTGTGCTCTGATCGGCCTCCAGAAAGATCCCATAATCCCCTTAAGTCACGTGGCCACTCTTGTTATTGTTTTGAACTACTGTAGGAATGCAGAAATGCCCTTTCAAAGCTCCGTTTCTGACAGGCGGCATGCAAGCTGTTACTATGGAATACTGTGTGAGAGAGAGAGGCGTGGGGGAGGGGAAGGTCTGCTGCTGACTGAACTTACAAGACAGCATGCTGACATGCTCTCAGCCCCCCCAAAACCCACTCCCTCTCCCCCACATACACACAACACACACCCTGTCACACTCCACCCCATCCCTCCTATTTTAAAAGCATGTTGCAGTCATTTGCATGCTGGGATAGCTGCCCATAATGCACCAGTCCCAATGCTGCTGCAAGTGCCGCAGATGTGGCCACACCAGTGCTCTTGAAGCGGTCAGTGTGGACAGATTGCAGCGCTTTCCCTACTGTACTCTACGAAGGCTGGTTTAACTCAAAGTGCACTACATCTGCAAGTGTAGCCATGCCCTTATTATTTTGCACAGGATTAAAAGAAAACTCAATGTAGCTGTCTTTGTGACTCAGTAGAGCAGTAATTCCTTCCAGGACTGGGGTTAAGTGGCTCATCATGGGTGGCTGAAGGTTCTGTTACATAAGATAGTTGGGTTTTGACTGCCTCCCGCATGCACTGTTCTTCTTCTGTCCTTTTTAACAACAGGATGTTCAAAAGATAAGGCCCGGATTGAGGGTGCCTTTGTGTATCATGAGGTAAATACAGTGATTGTCATAGGAAGGCATCAATATTCTTGAAAAGATCTTACAATCCGCACAGTGGTTTTAATAAAGGGAAACTCAAGGTGAACTTCAAAGGTTTGATTTTTTTTTAATTGTGGTTATAATTCAGAAAAAAATTGGTGTAGGTCTGACCTTTGCATCAATGAATGTGGCAGGGGAATGCAAGGTATTTTCCCTCCCATGACTGTGCAGCCTGTAGAAGGGCCAGAGACAATCACAGTCACTGTGCTCCAGGACACGCACAGACTGCAAACTCTGTGTGCCCCCATGGGTGCAAATTGCCCTTGGAGAGGACAGAACAGGGCTATGAATGCACTATGACCCCCTGAAGATAGCCCCCCATAGAGGAGAGCATACTACACCAAACAAAAGCATAGAGTAGGTCATGTACATCACCAGTGTTGGATAGCCAAGAATATCCCTCTGCTAGTGACGCACAATCCTTCCTGAGATCCCACCATGGCAGGTTAGCTCCACTCTGCCCTCAGACCAGCCTAAATGCCACAATCTGGCCCTCTCTGTATTACCTTGCTCACTTCCATTTGTCCCCACATTCCTCTTTGCATTAAGTTCTCCTTTCCAGCACACACCTCTGGCGGCTCAAAGGGATGATGAGTGAGAGCAAGAGGCTAAAGATGGTAATGGAGCGATTTCTACTCCTGTATTTGCTTACCACACTGCTCTTGCCAATGGGTAAGTAATGAAGGAATCCAGGGGTTGCTGAACAGTGGATCTAGGCTCCACTTCTTTACTTGAAAGTACTGTCAGGTGCTGGGTTTATCAGAGCTGGCAATCTGCCACCACTTTTGTTCCTACAAAAGGTTTTTGCTTTATTGGCTTAAAAAAGAAAAGAAAAATATACATTGTCCTTTACAAGCTCTTTTCTGCTTTAGTCTCATTGGTGTATGAGAAAAATCTTGGGTACAGTTTTTTTCATGTGATCTCGGATAAGCTCCATTTGGAACTTCTGCTGCTTTGTCTAGGGAGTGTGGAAGAAAGGAGGGGAATCACATCAGTTCTTCAAAAAACATCCAGACCTTCCCCCTTTTGATGTCATCTGCTGTTTTCAAACAGGTTTAGAGCTGTATGAGCCTAACTTGATAGACATCTCTTCTGCAGTCTTTTCATTCTTCTCTTGTTCCTCTGAGGCCTGATTGTTACTAGATTTTTGCTTAAAATTTCCCACTGCTGACACTACCAGTAGAAGCACAATTGTAGACAGGGATCTGGTAGCTGCTGGTGTTTTAGCCACTGTATTGTCTAGCTCTGCTCTAAGTTAAGGTTGGATGACACAGTGGTTAATATTCTAGCAGCCAGTCTATAATAGTTCTCCCACCATTGCCCGTATTACTCTTTGGCGCATCAGACACAGGTGCTGACTTCTATTTTTCCCAGTGGGTGCTCTACTCCCATTCTGCCCTGATGCACCACCCGCACTCTGTGCCTTCCCCTGAGGCCCTCTTCCTGCCCCTGCTCCACCCCTTCCCCGAGGACCTCCTGCCTGTCTGCCGCTCCCTCCTCTCTACCTCCCCTCCCCTGAGTATGTCCTGCCCACTGAACAGCTGATCGGCAGCCAGCCCCAGGCTGGAACACTGTGGCTGGTGGGTGCTGAGCACCCTTTATTTTTTTCCCTGGGTGCTTGAGCTCCTGCCAAGGTGGCACCTGTGTCTACAGATGAAAAATGCTATGTGTGAACATGAGAGAGACAAGGTAATATCTTTTATTGGACTGACTTCTGCTGGTGAGAGAGACAAGCTTCCGAGCTTACACAGAGCTCTTCTTCAGCGGGAAAGGTACTCCGAGTGTCACAGCGAAATACAAGGTGTAACAGATTTAGTATAAATAGCTAACACATATTTCAAAGGACCATACAAGGTGAAAGGGCCCATTAACAGCCCTCCAGTTATAGGAGGGAAAGGAAGGGGGGAAAAGGCAGCTGGGCTGGGGGTTGTTAGTGGGTTATAGATTGTTGTAATAGACTATAAACTCAGTGTCTCTATTCAGTTCATGATTTTTAGTGTCTAGCAGTTTTGAATTTAAGCTCCAGTGCTTGTCTTTTGAAAGTGTTGTGCAGGTTTACTTTGAGGACAAGGACTGATAGGTCCGATATAGAGTGATCACTTTGTGAAAAGTTTCAGAATGGTAGTAATGCCCCTCTGCCATGTACATTGGCCAAACCGGACAGTCTCTACGCAAAAGAATAAATGGACACAAATCAGACATCAAGAATTTTATAACATTCAAAAAACAGTCGAACATTCAAAAACATTCAACCTCCCTGGTCGCTCAATTGCAGACCTAAAAGTCGCAATTCTTCAACAAAAAAACTTCAAAAACAGACTCCAACGAGAAACTGCAGAACTGGAATTAATTTGTAAACTGGATACCATTAAATTAGGCTTGAATAAAGACTGGGAGTGGATGGGTCATTGCACAAAGTAAAAACTATTTCCCCATGCTAATTTTCCCCTTACTGTTACTCACACCTTCTTGTCAACTGTTTGAAATGGGCCATCCTGATTATCACTACAAAAGTTTTTTTCTCCTGCTGATAATAGCCCACCTTAATTGATTAGTCTCATTATAGGTGGTACGACAACACCCATTTTTTTCATGTTCTCTGTGTGTGTATATATACATCTTCCTACTGTATTTTCCACTCCATGCATCGATTAAGTGGGTTTTAGCCCATGAAAGCTTATGCCCAAATAAATTTGTTAGTCTCTAAGGTGCCACAAGTACTCCTGTTCTTTTTGTGAAAAGTGTTCACCCACAGGTGACAGGATGTTTTTATCTTTTATCATTTTCCTGTTTGAGTTCATTTGAGAGCGTAGTGATGATCTGGTCTCATCCACATCGTTGTTATTAGGGCACTTAGTGCACTTCATGAGGTATTACATGTTGTGATAGGATGTGTAGGTTCCATGGATCTTGATGGGTATGCTGTGGGGGATGATGATCATTGTAGCAGTGGTGATATGTCTGCAGGTTTTGCATCTGTTGTTCAGGCTGGGTCTGGTGTCACTTTGAGTTCCTGTCTCCTGGTCTGTGGGGAGCTTCCTTCTGATGATCAGCTTGGAGAGGTTGGGGGGTTGTTTGAAGGCCAGAAGAGTGGATTCAGAAAAGATTTCTTTCAGGATGAGGCATCCATATGAAAGACAGCCATTCCCCAAACATTCATGTGAACAAAAAAAGCCAATTTCATAAAGGTTTGCAAATTGTAACAGGGTGAGAAGATGGTGGGTATAAAAACAGCAGGTTAGTATTTTGGGATTCAAACAAATGTCCCAGCCAGTTATTAAAAAAGCACCACACCCATTCTCTCCCATATTAACTTCTCCATTACTACACTTGAATAATATACTTTAAATCAGTATTTACTTTTAAATATTATGATTAGGCTACAAAGATTTATGAAGATTAAAATGTAAATCTGTAAGAACTGAGTCAAGTAATTACTAGAGCACTTTAAAAGAAAACCACGTTCAAGGGAATCTGAATTCAGAACTGTACAGAAGTTGTGGTGAGATGGCGCTGTAATTATCCAAGGTATGAGAATGTGGACATGTCTGCAGCTGTACAATATGCTTGAAGTCCAGATATAATCTACCAGAGCATTTAGATATACAGTCTAGATTATTAAGCCCTGTAATAAGCACAGAGCCATGCACATTTGTGATACTATCCATGAGGTTTGTGTGGGACAGGGAAATTTACATCTAAAAAGGATGTTCTATGACTGCAGAGATGTTAACTTTAATGGGCGACTTCACCCTGAATGGTCTCTTGGAATATATGTTAACTACTTATGCTAAACCGGCTTTTCTGAAATGCAGCTGCCAGGGGCTTTTCTTGCAGCCACAACCTCCTGGGATGCACCACCTTGGTGTTGGTTGCTGGGGTCCTTAGCAGTGGTTGAGCCCTGCTCCTTTCTGGAGACACCTGGGGCACAATGCTGGAGAAGCAGGCAGCTGGTGAGTTCCCCATCTTCCCAAGGGTGGTGGGGCTCAGGCTTTAGGTTTCAGCCCTGGAGTGGTGGGAGGCAGGCTGTGGCTCCGGGGCTTCAGGCTCCCCCCTCAGGCTCCGGCCGCACAGCTTCAGGCTCCATCCCCAGGCCCTGTCCCCTAGCTGTGGCGCTTCAGGTTCCGGACCCCTGCTGTCTTTCCCCATCCAGCCACCACCTATCCACCCCCATTATCCCTGGCCCCGGCTGCCTCCCCCAACCCCGCCCATCAAGGCCTTTAATTTGTCCTCAGGCTTGTCCCCAGGGCTGAGTAAGTCTGCTGTGAAAAGTGATACTAGTATGTTTGTTAATATCACTTTTCACAACAGACTTACTAGTTAGCAATAAATAAATTACAATCATTTGGACATGTATATGTGCATATTTATTTGTTTTTCCTAAAGCTAATTAAATATTTTAGGAAAAAGTGTGAGAGCAGCCACCAGCAAGAGTTGGTGGCCACACTTTGAGGCCACCAAATAATTTGTCCTGAGAACTCCTGAAACTATCTGGTCCACCTTGTATTTAGCTGTGACACTGGAAGTACCTTTCCCAGACCTGAAGAAGATCTCAGTGTAACTCGAAAGTTTGTATCTTTCATCAACAGAAGTTGGTCAAATAAAATATATTACGTCACCCACCTTGTCTCTCTCTTATCCTGGTACCAACAATTCTACAAACATCCAAAAAGGATGTCATTTTCAGTTAAGAGGTACAGGAATAAGGACAGGCAGAACCCTAGAGAAGGAAATCAGGTTAGTCTGGCATGATCTACCTTTGGTAATGTTGCATTAATCTCCTTTTCCATTTACCTCTATGAATTTAATTATTCTTTCCATCACAATTTGTTCTAAAACTTTGTATAGTACAGAGGTCAGACTAACAGATCTGTAATAGCTTAGATCATTTTTTTCCTTCCTGAAATATAGGTACAATGTTAGCTATTCTCCAGTCATATGCTACTACCTTTGAATAGATAGACATATTAAAAATTCTTGCTACAGGACTAGTAATCTCATGTGCCTGTTCTTTAAATATTCTGGGATGGAAATTATCTGCCCCCCCAGATTTGAGTGCATTAAGATCTTTGCATTTCCCTGCATATCAGATGTGATAATTTCCATATCTATACACTCATTTCCATCAGCCGTCCTGCCTTCATGGTCATGTTTCATATTATCATCCTCATTGAAAACTGAGGCTAAGTATTCATTTAGTTTTTGGGCAATATCTACGTTTTTTACTCTCCCTCTCATCCACAGTGCATAGCAGCCTAACCTAATCCTTCCTTATTCTCTTTTTATTTATATAACTTATTATTTATTTTAATTTCCTTGGCAAGAGCTAATTCAGCTTGACTTGTAGCAATTCTCACTTCATTCCCACATTTTCTAACCTCCAAGCTTTCTTTGCTGATCAAAACCTTTCCCAGTTCCCTATAGCTCTTTGCTTATTTCTAATAACCTTTTTGAGATGGTTATTCATCCGATTGGGTCTGCACTGCAGCCTTTCCCTACAAAGTGCTTGACATGCAAATTGCAGATAGTTTTTGTACACTTGATTTAAAGAAATTCCAAGCCTAAACTGCCTGACTCCTGCCTAACTCATTCTCACAAGAAACAACTTGGTGCCTAAGTCACCTGACTCCTGTAAACCAGGGCCGGCTCCAGGTTTTTTGCCACCCCAAGCAAAAAAAAAAAAAAAAGTCAGAGTGCTGAAGCAAAAAATAATAAAAAAAACCAATGGAGTGATGTCCACAAAGGACCGGAGTGCCACCCCTTGAAAAGTGCAGCCCCAAGCACATGCTTGGAAGGCTGGTGCCTAGAGCCAGCCCTGCTGTAAACAGAGGTGGGAGGGGGAATGTTCCTGGCTATGGATTGCAAAAAGAGAGAGATGTCTATCTCCATGAGAGGAGCAAGACTTAGAACACACCACTCTCATTGGCATCTTCCTGGCTAGCTTAGGTGGCTCCCTGCCTACTATGCTGGCTTTTGTGAATTCCAGTCCAAGGTACCTATCTCCCTCAATTCAAATAGTTCTGAGGCACTTAACTTGGGATCTGTGGATCACGGAAGGATACATCTACACTACAAAAGGAGGGAGGGTTTGAACATTGGCCTGCTAAACCCAGGATTGTGAGTTCAATCCTTGAGGGGCCACTTAGGGATCAGGGCAAAAAATTGGTCCTGTAGTGAAGGCAGGGGACTGGACTCGATGACCTTTCAAGGTCCCTTCCAGTTCTAGGCGATTGGTATAAAAATAAAGCCACAGCAGCAAATCTTAAAGCCCAGGTCTACAGAATCAGGCTCATGGATCTCAGAACTTGAGCTACAGATATTTTTACTGCCGTAGCATGAGTCAAAGTCTGTAGACCCCCCGCCCCCAAGCTCTGAGACTCACTGATGAGGCTTTTTTGTTTGTTTTCACAGTGTAGATTAACCCTCAAAGTCCCTTTGTGGATGTGGGCCTCTTTCTTTACTCACAAATATCTCCACAAATGTAAAGGGCAAAATCCTAGAGTTTGCAAAAAGTAAATATTACATGGGGAAAAAACACTCACCAAACCTATGGCTGAGATCTTAATTACATCCAACAAAGCTTGGGAATGTAGTGGTATGCAGCTATGGTTTGATCCTCTTACATATAGTTAATATATTCTGTGACTATTTAACTTTTCTCCTTTAAGACAAAGTATAGGTGCAGTATAGTGGAGGTGCTATCACAAGATAATCTGCAACATGTTGGTGATCCAGTAGGTATTAGTCTTTCTTCTGAGTCAATAGTGAACCACTGCCTTAGCATAGAATTAGGCAAAACCTTGTATACTCTGCCATAAGTTGTACCCAACTTCTACAAGAAGGTCTCAGGAGTCGGTTGCACTGTTGAGCAACTGACTAAAAAATTAATGGCAGCTTCTTTTAAAATTAAAAATAGAGGGGTTTAAATGATTAAGAACTGAAAATAAATAATACCCTTGGCACAGTCCCAGTGTTATTGATACTAAATTCAATACTCCCCCACATTTTCAGTTTTCTATATCCTGCAGAGTTTTGTGTGGACAATTCATAACTGCATCATAGATGTTGTCAAGGGAAAAGTTTTGGTAGCTGAAAAGGTGTGGGAAGCAGTTAGCAGAATGCTTCTGCTAAAATCATCATCAGTGAGATAGTTAACAATGTTGAAAGTTTAATAGTCATCTTTAGTTTCACAGTTAACACCCATGGCCTACACCTCTGAGAGCTATTGTTTCAGGCTAGCGATAGACTGTCGTACGCAACAATGTATAGGTTTATGCTCAGCTCAGTTTTGGAAGGTTTCTTTTGTAACCATGAGGGCTAGAAATATTTTTAAATGAAAACGTAGACCCTGAAGCACAATTCTGCATCAAAGGAATGGCAATGGGTAGATGCTTTAGCAAATTCTGCAGCCATAGGACATGCAGGCTCTGGACTTTGGAGGTGATATCTTTTGAATGTAATGTCCAATTCTGGCCCTGAGTACTTGTGGTCATTAGAAATTTCAAAGGGATAAAGATATTAGCTGGTTTGTTCAGGAAGAGTTTTCTCTACTTTTCTTGGTTTACACACCCAGTTGTTTATTTGAGAAATATATATGAATGTGTGACAAACTAGTACCAGTAAGCTACTGATTCTATTTCTTGGCCCCAGTCTTATGAGACTGATCTTTCCTTTAAAAAAAAATCCACTTATTTGCCATTTGTACTGACTTTTCAGAGTGGATTGATTTAAATCAGCAATTGAAATCATGATTTAAATCACCAAGTGGAAAGCCTCAATTTAAATAATCAATTTTAGTTAACTTTTGCATTTGTACTTGTTATTTTCTAAGGAAATGTGCATTCTCATTAGTTGATATGACCATTAAAATATGTTAATTTTATAACTAAATTTTATAACTGCTCATTGCCTACACCGGGGTGGGCAAACTTTTGGCCCAAGGGCCACATCAAGGTTGCGAAACTGTATGGAGGGCTGGATAGGGAAGGCTGTGCCTCCCCAAACAGCCTGGCCCCCGCCCCCTGACTGCCCCCCTCAGATCTCCCGACCCATCCAACCCCCCCGCTCCCTGTCCCCAGGGCCAGTGCAAGGATGTTTCATGCCCTAGGTGAAACTTCCACTTTGCGCCCTCCCTGCCCTGAGGCACCCCCACGGCAGCTCCCGCCTCCCCCTGAGGCACCCCTGCGGCAGATCCCCACCCTAAGGCACCCCCCCCTCCCCAGCTCACCCCTGCTCCGCGCATGAGCACGAGCACCCCGAGCACACCGTGGCTGCTTCACTTCTCCTGCCTCCCAGGCTTGCAGTGCCTAAGCTGAAGCAGCTCATCCCTGCCCCCCCCCTTCCCGAGCACGCCGTGGCTGCTTCACTTCTCCCGCCTCCCAGGCTTGCGGCTAAATGCCGGTGGCGACCGGGGCGGCCGAAGATCTGGCCGCCGTGGTTGCTGCCGAAGAAAATGGCACCTCCCCCAAATCCTAGTGGTCGCCTAAATGGTTGCACCGGCCCTGCCTGTCCCCTGACTGCCCCGACCCTATCCACACCCCCACTCCCAGACAGGCCCTCCAGAAGCAGCGGGCCAGAGTGCTGGCGACATGGTGAGCTGAGGCTGGTGGGGAGGGGGCACAGTGTGCGAGGGACCGGGGGCTAGCCTTCCCAGCCGAGAGCTCAAGAGCCGGGCAGGACGGTCCTTTGGGCTGGATTTGGCCTGCGGGCCGTAGTTTGCCCACTTCTGGCCTACATTGTAGATTTTGCTATGTAGGAGGGTACATTGTAACTACATTTATTTAAGTAATTATATAGATTAATATTTTCAGATTCTTATTAATTGTACATTTTTAGTATGTTAGAAAATGGTGAATGATGTATTGTTTATTTACTAGATAATTAACTTTTTGCTCATGTTTTGTGTGCCATATTAGGATGGTAACTGGAATTTAAACAAACACACAAAACAGCATATTAAATGTATTTTTATTAAACAAACTTTAAATGTTTTGGATACATAAACTTCTCATCAAAACATTTTGCATTTATAACTAAATTATAATAAGTTTAGGGCTAACATATTTTGCATTAAATTCAGATTTCATTTTAAACATTTATTTTTTAAAAAGTTATAATTAAATAAAATCAAATAAAAATCAATGTAAGTAAAAAAAATTTTTAAAAAAATTCACTGATTTTTATCCACCCTGTTTTTCTGCTAACCCATTAATCTATGCATTGAAAGGAACTGATATAGTGTGATAATTACAAAATGAGCCACTCATGAATTATGACTTTCATTAGTTTACCTGGAATATTCTGGTGAGCAAACTGCAATTTACAATGTGCTATTACATTGTTGCTCATTTTATTGTGTAACATATCTATTTAAGAAAGAATGAGTAATCCACTAATAAATAGCAATTACTCTAGTTTAATTCAATAGATCTGTGTCAAACTTGGACCACAGGTGATTTCAAATCTTATGTTGCTCCTATTACTTCCTGTTTCTTGTAGTTTTGGTACCATGTCAATATCCATGCTTGGCTAGACTAGCATGTCTTGGGCTCTGCCAGCATGTCTGATCCCATGGTGTGTGGCACTGTGACATAATGCCCTAGCTGTAGGCTTCTGTTATCTGCAGCAATTTTGTCTCTAAAGGCAATATTTTTATACGCTTTTTTCCATTGGTCATCCATCCATCCATCTAGGACAGGTGCTGAGGACCAATGTTGTTCCTAGGAAAAACGTGGTAGCTGCAGTCTTTCCACAATCCCTTTCAAACCAGAGATCAAAGAGCTGTTAGAGCAGGTCAGGCAGCGTCCCTTGCCACAGATTCCTTCTTCCTCAAGCAGTAGCTACCCCTGACTCCAAGAAATGGAAAAGAATGTGCCCAACCGCTGCCCTCACCTAGCAGCAGACCAAGGGATGAGGATTTCCCTCTGTGCTAATGGCAGAGCCCCACGTGAACTAGGGCCTCCTGCATCAGTATTGCAGCGACCCCTTCTCAGCATATTTAGTCTTATCCCTGAAGCCCCAGCCTCTGGAGTCCCCCAGGAGAGGTGTGAATCTCAGCTTTTACTCCAACACAATGACCGTTCTCGCACCCTCACCCCAGCGCCCTGGCAGGCGGCAAAGGACAGGGAGCTTCGTATTAACCCCCCTCCCCGCCCCCGGATTTCCAAACCCTGGTTTTTAGAGGCCCGAAGAGGGACATGAACTCCTGGCATTGGTCAGGCTGAAGCCTCTACCTCAAGGTACCCCCCCCCCCCAGTCCGTGGCGAGCCGGCTCCCACCCACTCAGATCCCGGCCAGGCCGCGCCACCGCGGGGGTCCCGTCCAGCCTCCCCCGGCCCCGTGGGGAGCCGGCCCTCACTGCGGGGTCCCGTCCAGCCTCCCTCGCCCCTGAGGGGGGCCGGCCCCACCGCGGGGGTCCCGCCCCGAGGGCCGTGGGCGGGGGGAGGGGAGAAGGCGCCTGTCCCGCCTCAGCCTCCCCCGGGGCCGAGGCTCCTCTCCCCGCACCGCCAGTAGGTGGCCGGGGCAGGTCACATGACCCCCCCCAGTTGCTACCACAGAAGCAGAAGCGGCGAGTCCCAGCCACCGACCGGCCTGGCAGCGCCAGCGGAGGAGGCACCGGCACCGGCACCGGCACCCTTGGCTCCGCCGCCGCCAGCGTAGGGCACCGGCCGGGAGGCTCGCGGGGCTGCAGCTCCCCGCGCCCAGGTGAGGCAGGAGGCGGGCGAGTGAGCCCCGGCCCGTCGCCGCCGGGGCTGGGGGCGAGGGGCCGGAGGAGGGCGCGCTCCCTGCGGCCGTTGGCCCAGCGCCCCCCGGGGGTTGGCCCAGCGCCCGGGCGGCCCCTGTCCCCCGGCCGGGGGCTCTCGCCGGGGCTGGGCTCTGCAGCGGCCGGGGCTGGGGCCGGGGCCGGTCTGCAAAAAGAAGGAAGGAAACGCTGCAGCGCTGGGAGCCTTTGACAGCTGCAGGCGCGGCCCGAGCGTGGCGGGGCGGGTGCAGCCGGAGCTCCCTGCGCTCGGGGTCAGGGAGGGCAGCGGACAAGCCGGGGAGCGGGAGCAAAGGTCTGGGCGTGCGGGCTTGGCCTTGCAGGGTGGTTAGTGGGGCTGCAGCGGGGCGTTTGTATAGAAAGGCCCTTTGGGGCTGCTTCTCCCTTCCCCTCTGGCCGGCCTGAAGCTGTCAGCCGTGCCGAGTTGTGCTAGGCGCTGTACAAACCCAGCTAGAGGCGCTCCCTGCCCAAGGAGCGCTTGCGATCTAAATAGCTAAGACAAAGAATGGAGGTATTACTAATTCCTTTTACCAAGGGGGAATGGAGGTATTACTAACTCCTTTTACAAAGGGGGATTTAGGGCAAACACATAGTGAGTGACCTGCCTGAGGTCAAAGATCTCCAGATGCTGCTGCCACACTGTCCTTCCTGTCCCACTTAGGATGCCTGGAGAGCACCTGGCATATCATGGGCACAACTACAAGAAATAATTATCATAATAAATGCTGCAGCATTGCAGTACCCTACACCTGTTATAATTTGCATTTAGTGCAGTTCTTTCTCTTCCCCCTGCTTCTCAGCAAAGATCTGTTAGCAGGTAGGTGTGGAGAGCTCTTGATATACAAAGAAGTTGTCTTAACAAATTATGATGCACTATAACAAAGCATAACTCAATACCGTTGTCTGAATAAATAAAGGTAGTATATCTTATGTTTGCATTCTAGTTGTTCTTAGTTATTTGCAATGTTTTTCTAGTCTTTAGTGCAAATTAGTGAGGTTATACAGTACATTCAGCGTTCCCAGTCCTGCAATGTGATGTGTGCAAGACCCCCCCGCCCATCAACTCAGTCGTCTGCCCACATCACACTGTGGGAGTAGGAAGGGATAATCTAGTGGATTGGGGACTAGACTTGTGTTTAGAACTGTTACTGTGTTCAGTTCCCAGGTCAGTCACAGACTTCTTTTGCACTGATCATTTATTTTCCCGTCTGCTCCAGTTCACTATCTGTAAAAGATGGATAACATTTCTGTTCCTCACAGAGATATTGTAAGGCTAAAGTCCACTGACTGTGGCATGCTCAGATACTCTGATAATAAATAAATACTTCGATGAATAGATAAAAAAAATTTCTGATAGGTCAAATAGTATATGGATACTGGTCAGTGCATGATTGTTACAAACATCACACATGTTGTGCTTTGCCCAGTCTAATCTCATGTGCTTTCATCACTTCCTTTAGGGGTCTAATAAATTTAATAGTTGAGAAACTCATTGTGATGTTACTTTAAATGAACTTTATTACATTTAAAGTACTTTAAAGTAAATGTGTAGGTCACTCTGAAAGATGAATGATATGGAGTAAAAGTAATGGAAAGTTTTATTCTGTAGGGAGCAATCCTTCATTGGTCAAGTTAAGGTTTTTAGTCCATCCAACAGATCTTTTTCATGTCTGGAAGTAGATATAATTAAATTTAGGATGATTTCAGAATACAGTACAAACCTGACCACTGATATGTATCTTGAGATGTAGAATAAATGATAAAATAACCAATGAAGATGCTTACATCTTTAGGAGGGAAAAGATAATCTTTTATAATTCTCAGAAAATGTAGGAGCAGAAATTTATTAAAACCAATGTACCACATACATTGAAAAGTGTACAAAAGGCCATTCTTACTGTGTTGAGTCTGCCCCAAAGCATTCCTCAAATGAAATAAATTTAATTTTTTAATTTGTCAAGTTTTGCTTTACAGCTACTGTTTGTCCCTATAAAAGACATTACTGATCTGTTTTGTTAGATTATCAAGAAAATGAGATTAATTTAGTAGTCAGGCACTTGACTGTGTATAATTCAGTGGAGCATTACAAAAATTAACTTCTAAAAATTATTTTTTAAAGACTCAGTGCTACAGATCTGAATTATGGCCTGATTGATGTTAATGCAATTCTTAATTTTGAGTGGTGTGATGGGGGAGGAAGGAAGGAGAGAGCAAGAACAGTATTGCATGTTTAAAAGTCAGATCAAGGATTTCCTTTGATTTTTTTCCCCCCTCATGCATTGCCATTATCTCTTGTTATTGGAAGGCATTGTAACAGAAGGGATTATGGGTAGATCACTAGATATGAATCCATTATAATTTCATGAATGAATTATGTGATTAGTCCTATAGAGACAAAAGGGTCAATTGCACTTTCAGCTAAATCCTACCCACACAATGTTCTGATAGGTAATCTGTAATCGTTCCCTGGGGATTGGTATATATAACTCCCATTACAGTTAATAGAAGAATTTAATATGAATAAATGGATACAGAACACCACAAACCTCTGTAGTGCTTTGCAAAACATGGTCTAAGGCATGGTACCTGCTCTAGAGAATCTAATGTAAAATGGGATAACAGGGCAGGTAAGAGATCATTTTCTTCATCAGTGTACAGTAGGAAGGATTCAGTGAAGTATTATTATTTAAGAAGGGATTTGAAAGAGAAGGGTGACTGTAGCAGAGAACTTTGAGAAGGTTGGGAGAGTGGACATTGGATGATGAGATGGTGAAAAGAAAGTAAGTGTTGGTGAGGGAGAGGAGGAGGGAGATCTGAAGAGAACAGTGTTTAGTAAGGGTCAGGTTAGGAGACA
This sequence comes from Mauremys reevesii, assembly GCF_016161935.1. Classification (NCBI taxonomy): domain Eukaryota; kingdom Metazoa; phylum Chordata; order Testudines; family Geoemydidae; genus Mauremys; species Mauremys reevesii. Next base: position 34,381,875 of record NC_052638.1, read on the forward strand.
GTGATGCGGGGGGGGGGGAAGTTAGGTTAAAGAAGGAGGTTACAGAAGGGAAGCGAGAAGCAGCAGTCAGAGTGGTTATCCAAATGGAAACTGAAACTGCTCACGGTGAAGGGTAGTGGATTGAGGAGAGAGGAAGAGAACCAGAGGAGATTCTGGAGCTGGTGGTTGAAGCTGCTCTGAGGGGCTTTAAGCCCTTCCTACTCCTGGCCCTCGTTGAGAAGGATGTCGAGAAAGCTGTGGTGACAGCCACTGCTTTTTGTGAGAAAATAAAACCACTTCCTCCTTTGCTTGTGGATGAAAGAGTAGGCTCCACAGTGTCCACTGTGTGCAGGATTCTGCACCAGGGTGAGGTGTACCCGCGACTGTAATTAGTTAATGGCTGCAATGATGTGCAGGAGACTGAGACATGGAAGCCTCTTGATATTTATGAGAGTTGCAGCATGTGCATTGAGCCTCTTGTGTCTCTCAGCAGTACTTAATTTGTGCCAGGGCTGAGCCCCAGCACCTCTAGGCTTGGCAGTTCAGAGCCCCAGCACTTCTCGGCTTGCTGCATCGGTTATGAATGTAAAAAAATTGCTTGGGCCCTGGCACCTAATTGTTCGAGCCCCTGCACCTCTTTCATTACAAATTAAGCACTGTGTCTCAGCAGTCTCCTTGCCTGATGGCTGTCATGTACAGAAACATGCCATTTGTCACATAAATAAGAGATGACGTGACCATGTGGAGATGTAAGTACCGTATGGTCGTAAAGCTTTAAAGGTGCAAAGACTGACATTAAATACAATATTGCAATTTGTATTTTACCCTGAGGTCTTTCTTGTCCTCTTCTGAGTCATGGGGTCAGATCCTCAGCTGGTTTAAATTGTCATCACTCTACTAACTTCAATGGAGCCTTGACAGTTTACACCAACTGAGGATCTGACCCAGGATGTAGCCTTTTCTTGCATTATCCCAAGTTTCAGTCGCCATCCTTCCTGCAGCCCTCTCAGCTCCTCTTAGCGTAGTGGCAGAGAGACAGAAACACTAATTTGGGTTCTTCCCTGCCAACTTTCTACCCAGACGTCAAAGGCCTCCTTGAGTGTCAATTTAATACTTCCTTTATAGGACAGAGCAAGAGTAAGAATTAGTTCTTTTTCCCTTTTCACCCCAATTAGAAATAATCCAGGCTTTTCCCCAAGCAGTTTATAAGCTGCATTTGCACCTTGGGAGAAGGCCGGACTCAGAGTTAGGGATAAATTATTTAAAGAATGGTAAGATTTTAGGCATACTTTAAAAGTGTTGAAGAGCCTTATTCTCCCTTATTGATACCTAAGCCACTGTGCTCTTAATATCCAGGATGTAATGGGTTTCTAGAGATTTCTGATAGGAAGATGTGTTTATATATACACACAGAGAACATGAAACAATGGGTGTTACCATACACACTCTAACAAGAGTGATCAGTTAAGGTGACCTCAAGAATTACAACATTCAAAAACCAGTCGGAGAACACTTCAGTCTCCCTGGTCACTCGATTACAGACCTAAAAGTTGCAATATTACAACAAAAAAACTTCAAAAACAGACTCCAATGAGAGACTGCTGAATTGAAATTAATTTGCAAAATGGACACCATTAAATTAGGCTTTAATAAAGACTGGGACTTGGATGGGTCATTACACAAGGTAAAACTACTTCCCCATGTTTATTCCCCCCCTACCCCACTGTTCCTCACACCTTCTTGTCAACTGCTGCAAATGGACCATTTTGATTACCACTACAAAAAAGTGTTTTTTTTTTCCTCCCATGCTGGTAATAGCTCACCTTAACTGATCACTCTCGTTAGAGTGTGTATGGCAACACCCATTGGTTCATGTTCTCTGTGTATGTGTGTATATATATATATCTTCCTACTGTATTTTCCACTGCATGCATCCGATGAAGTGGGTTGTAGCCCACGAAAGCTTATGCTCAAATAAATTTGATAGTCTTTAAGGTGCCACAAGTACTCCTGTTCTTTTTGCAGATACAGACTAACACGGCTGCTACTCTGAAACCTGATAGGAAGGGAAATCGTAATAGCCTGGCTTTCAGGCTGAAAGGGTATGTCTACACTGCAATTAAAAACCCGTGGCTGGCCTGTACCAGCTCACTTGGGCTCATGGGGCTCAGTCTGTGGGACTGTTTAATTGCGGATTAATTGTAGATATCTGCAGGTGGGAGGGTCCCAGCCCTCAGGCTGCAGCCCAACATGGAATATCTAAACCACAATTAAACAGCACATCAGCCCAAGCCCTGTGAGTCTAAGTCAGCTGGCAGGGCCAGCCGCGGGTGTCTAATTGCAGTGTCGACATTCCCTAAAAGTGTTTAGTTTGCACATAGAACACTTGAAAAAAGCTGATATAGAAGATAAATATGGTGGTATTCTAAAATGGGAAGAATTCTTATAGGGAGAGAAAGCGAGTAGTGGTTTCAGATTTGGAATAGAGATGCTACCTTCTCTATATGTGTCTCTATTAAAGAGAATTGCTAAGAGTGAAGAGTCAGTGGTCCCTCACTCCTTGTAAAACAATAATTAAAAAAAAACGAAAAAAAAAAAACCGTTCTGATGGTTGTTGGCGAGCTGGGCCATGGGGTGGAAAGTACGTCATTTAACATCTGCTGAGACTACCCAAAGGAGGCCAAATTCTGTACATCTGCCTGTGATTTAATCTTTGACTTCACCAGATCCAGACTTCGTTGGCCCCTCTAGTGAGACTTCTGGATTGCCTCGCAAAAGAGAATTATTCGCTGAAGGATTCAAAGCTTATTTTTCACCTTTTGGTGTCAGTGAGGTGCACCTTAGTAAAAGAAAGATCCTGTAGACACTATTATGTGGTGTAAAAGGACCGAGGGCACACTTTTTATGGAAAAGTTTACTGACAACACAGAAACGGGTTCCAGTGGTTACAATACAACATGGATTGGCAACCTTTGACATGCGGCTCCCTGGTGGGCCGGGCCAGTTTGTTTACTTGCCGCGTCCGCAGGTTTGGCCGATCGCGGCTCCCACTGGCTGCAGTTCACCGTCCCAGGCCAATGGGGGTGGTGGGAAGCGGTGACCAGAACATTCCTTGGCCCACGCTGCTTTCTGCTGCCCACATTGGCCTGGAGCAGCGACCCGCGGCCAGTGGGAGCTGCGATTGGCTGAACCTGCGGATGCGGCAGGTAAACAAACCGGCCCAGCCCACCAGGGTGCTTACCCTGGCGAGCTGCGTGCCAGAGGTTGCCGACCTCTGCAATACAATTTGGATCAATATTTTAGGCCAAGTCTACACTAGACAAATGTTGCCAGTCTAGATATACAGTCGAACCCATTTATCTCGACCTCTGTTAACTTGCCAATCGTATTAAGTCGACGTTTTAGAAGTGGAACCGCCAAATTCTCTTTGTCTTAGCATTTTCTCATCGGTTATGTCGGTTCTTTTATGTCGCCGTACCCTAATATCTCGAGCACAAAAGAGGGCCAAATTTGCCACTTAACGTCCGTTATCTCGATCCCCATGACCAATCGCCGGCTTTTGAAAATGTTAGTTATCGATGCCACCCCTCACCCAGGGTGCGTCTTATATATTAGTATATAAATAAAAATGATCGTACTTGGTTCACTGCGCATGTGCTGAGTTCACATAGCACGTGATCACGGTCCGTATGGTCATTCACTCCCATGCCAGTTCACTCACTCTTGTTGATCTTGTCTGAAGGATAACATGCTGTAGCTATTCTGTTTATTTTTTCCCTTCTAAAAATGTCTGGAGGTGTTAAGAGAAAACTGGACAATCAGTCAATAGAGAAAAAGTATGAAATCATACTGCAGCTAGAAAAAGGAACAAAACCGGCAGACCTTAGTCGTCAGCATGGCATTCCAGCAAACACCATTTCAGGATGGAAAAAGAAGGCCGACGTGATAAAGCAAATGTACGAGAAGTCTGTCTTTGATCCAGCAAGAAAAAAACTTAGAGTGGCTGAGCACAAAGATGTCGACGATGCACTGTTTCAATGGTTCACAAATACGCGAGCAACAAACCTTCCCGTCAATGGTCCCTTGCTGATGGAGAAGGCGGACATCCTTGCTGCAAAGCTAGGACACCCTGACTTTAAAGCAAGTCAGGGGTGGCTGGATCGTTTCAAAAAGAGGCACAACATTGTCTTCAAAGCAATTTGTGGAGAGAGCGCTGCGGTTCAACAGGAACAAGTGGATTCATGGCTGAAGACTCAAATGCGCACAATTTTGGATACCTATGAGACTCGGAACATTTTTAATGCTGATGAAACTGGGGTGTTTTGGAAATGCCTTCCAGACAAGACTATGGCGTTTCGTGAGGAGGCTTGTCACGGTGGAAAAAAGTCGAAGGACCGACTTACAGTGCTAGTTGCTGCTAACATGGATGGAAGCCAAAAACTCCCGCTCTACGTTATAGGAAAGTCCAAGAATCCCAGATGCTTTAAGCAGACCAAAGTTCTCCAATGTGATTACGATGGCCAGCCAAGCACCTGGATCACAGGAGATCTATTCAGTGCATGGGTGAAAAAGTGGGACAGGAAGTTCCAAGCAGAGAAAAGGAAGGTGGCACTGATCGTGGACAACTGTAGAGCTCATCCGGATGTTCCTGATCTCAAGGCCATTAAGATCTTTTACCTCCCACCTAACACAACCAGTAAGCTCCAACCAATGGACAAGGGGATAATCCAAGTGCTTAAGGTGTACTACAGGAAAATGTTGATGCGCCAATACCTGCTCCATGATGAAAAGAAGGCACAGTACACCCCTTCCCTTCTAGATGCAATGAACTTCCTGAGATCAGCCTGGAATGACGTGAAGAAGGAAACAATCTCAAACTGCTGGATGCACTGCGCCATTCAGGATATTTCCGATGATGAGTTTCAGGCACAGTGCCGTTCAGCCGCAGAAGAACTCGCGGAAGTGGCGGGAAAATCAAGCCTTACGGATGCTATCTTGGAAGAGGAGGCACAGGAGTTAGCCATCACTGTCCAGGAATTCCGAGATTACATAGAAATCGACAAAGACGTCGTTACTGATGACGTGATCACCGATGAAGACATTATATCAAGTGTGCAGTCAGCACAGGCAAGCACATCTGCATGCGGCAATGACAAAGAAGATGAAGAAGATGCGGACGAAGATTTGGAACCAATTCCCTCAGCTGGTGAGGTGGTAGAAATGCTACAGAAAATTTGACGGTATGGTTCTTTTGTAGGAGATGAAACTGTTTTAGACAGCATAAATAATATTGAAGCATTTGTTTTCAAGCAGACTGTTAAAGGCAAAAAGCAACAAAGCATTTTAGACTTTGTAAAGAAACCATAGTAACCGCGTGTACGATACTTTTCAGAGCTGTGTCAGAGTGAAATGACTCGCGAATTTAATTTTGACACTGGTTAGCTTTTTGTAAAAACGAACTACACCCCACACGTTTTTTGTGATTTTGTGAGCGATCTTTGTGTTTGCAATGTTGGAGAATATAATAAAGGTTTGTATCGAGAATCGACGGTGGTTTGTATTGTATCTCTGGTAAATCTCTGCTGTTAGTTGGTGCACATATGTACATAAAGAAATTTCAAGCACATGTTAATATATTGCCGCCATATTGGTTTTCGTTTATCTCGATCATCGGTTATCTCGACGCTTTTTGGCAAACCCCTAGGCTGGCAACATAACCGGGTTCAACTGTACTGGTATAGCTATACTGGCAAATGCTCCTGTTGTTGACACAGTTTATACTGTTAAAAAGTTCTTTTGCTGGTATATTTTATACTGGTTTGGTAAGCAAAATAAGATATACTGACAAGTATTTCTGAGCCAGTGTAAACTGCATTATACTAGGGCTTTTGCTGGAAATGTTGCAAACAAATCACACTTCTAACTGACATTCCTATACCAGCAAAAGTTTCTAATGTAGACCTAGACTTAGAATTTGAACAAAATAATCCCTCACACTTATTTGGTTTCTTGATTCTTTTTAGCTGCTTTCTTTGTTATAAGATAGGCACAGTCTTCTCTCATGTACACATGTATCTCCCTTTAGTTTCAGATGCTTTCTCCTCTTTGTCACAGCTATGCTTATAGCGAGTGTATCTCTTATGTCTTCTCTTATATTGTTTTCTCTCCCAGGTCTTCTCTGTGTTTCTGGGGAGAATCAAATCATCCACTGTATAAAATATAATTTTGAGCCTCCTGCATAATGCTGCAGATAATATTTGAAAGAGACAGACCACATTTATAACTGTGTGTGCATGCAAATCAAGGGTCAGGTGCATTTGCGCTACCTTTGCATGCTTGCAATCCCAGCTTTCCTGCATACACCAAAGGGATGGGGAGAGCATTTGTTCACATACGGCTATAAATTTGAGCCGGAATGACCTTAGCGTGCCTTATGCTACCGTGGAACGTTAGATAGTCATTATTGTTGGATTGTTGATGAAACAGTGGAGTTCTTGTTTTGTTGTTTAGAATGTGAGATCATATTTCATTGAATGCTAAGCAGCTAAGGCTGCTCCACCCAGCTGATTGTTCTGAGTCCTGCTGCACTGGGTCACTGATCTCTCCCCCAACGGAACACATTTCTCTTTGAAAACCTCACAGACTAGTAGGATTGTTGTTGTCAAGGTTAACCAGATAGCTGTGAGACTGTATGCTTGCACCTGAAGTGCAGTGATTCATGCTGAGCTTTTTTCAACACTAATCCCCTCCCTTTTTTTTGGTAAATCGGAGGAAATAAAACAAAGTAAAGTTATTTAAATATTAAATTTTGCTCCCTTCTCTCCTCCCCTTTTTCAGCACAACAGGAGCGTATCAGTTTGATGAAATTTGATTTAAAAAAATGTCCAGAAAGAGCATAGACTATGGAGTGCTGCCGGAGTATGAGAAGAGCCAGATTAAAAGGACTCTGGAGCTGGGAACAGTTATGACAGTGTTCAGTCTCAAGAAGTTTACTCCAGAAAGGAGGACCATCCAAGTCATAATGGAAACCAGGCAGGTGGCCTGGAGCAAGACAGCTGACAAGATTGAAGGTTTCTGTGAGTATTGGCAAGGCATGCCAGAACTTAGAATTTATTACTGATAAATGTAATCGACAAAGGGTCATTTAGATCAGCATTTGACAGTTTGCGTCTTTTCACCCTAGAGTATAATTAAACTTTAAACATTGCATTCTGCGAGCCCTGTTGGTTTCCTGTAATGTAGACCAAATGTCTCCTACTAGTTAGCCTTCAGCAGGGCTAGCTGCCTAACTTGTTGCTACTCTCAGGCTTTTCTTCCTAGAAGCCTTTTGTCAAAGGCTAAAGATTCAGATCCTGATCTTGCCACCTTACTTATACATGAGTAAGGGCTAACTTGCATAATTAAATGTAGTAGGATCAGGCTGTAAGTACTTACTAAAAAAAACCACACAGAACCAAATTTAAAACATATTGGGAAGAAACTTAACACAAGGTTTTGGGCTTAGAGCCTTTTTTTCCCCCAGTGTGTTCAGTTTGGATGAACTGGGGAGGTTGGGTTGGGAAAGCCGATTTGCAAACTTTGTTGTTGTTTTTCTTTACCTATAACTCATTAATGGTTTTTAAAAATAAATGTTTGCAGATTAATAATTAATACTAAGAGTCGGCATCTTAGGATATTTTCAATTCTGAGCCTTTTCATTACAAGAGGGGAAAAATATTCTGAGTATCAATGGCAAACTGGGATCTCCATTAATTACAATCTCATTGTAAGGGCACAGAGGTCTGAAATGCAACCCTACCTTAAATTTTACTAGATGTGCAGAGATGTGTTTCCTTGGTACAAAAGCTTTGTTGCCATAGGCTCTGTGTTTAAAAAAATAAAAATATTTCTGTATACATGGATCTCTTAGTCTTCAGAGTCAACTCAACTCACAATGAATTAAAAAAATAAAACCAGACAACAAAAATAATACCAAAAATGAAGCTATCCAACAAAAACTACATTGGGATCTGAAAGAAAAGGACAAAAGAATCATAGAAATATAGAACTGGAAGGGGCCTTGAGAAGTCATTAAGTCCAGCCCCTGTGCTGAGGCAGGACAAAGTATACCTAGACTATCCTTGACAGATGTTTGTGTAACCTATTTTTATCAAGCTCCTTTGGAAACCTATTCCAGAACTTAACTACCCTTATAATTAGAAAGTTTTCTCCTAATATCTAACCTACATCTCTCATGCTGCAGATTAAGCCCATTACTTCTTGTCCTACCTTCAGTGGACATGGAGAATAATTGATCCAATTTATAACAGCCTTTAACATATTTGAAGGCTGTTATTAGGTCCCCTCTCAAGTCTTCTTTTCTCAAGATTAAACATGCCCAGTTTTTAAAATCTTTCTAAACCTTCTCTCATTTTTGTTGCTTGTCTCTGGACTCTCAAATTTGTTTAAAATTTTCCTAATGTGTGGTGCTCAGAATTGGACACTACTCCAGTGGAGGCCTCATCAGTAGTAAGTACAGCAGGACAGTTCCTTCCTAGTCTTACATAGGACACTCCTGCTAATACACCCCTCTCTCTCTCTCTCTCTCTCAAGTGGTGTTGGTGCCACTAGATGGGACAGAACACCACACCTAAGAGGTGTGTGGGTTACATACTTTCCCCTAGCTGAGGAAGTGTGTCCTGAGCTTCAGAGACTTCCCAACTGAAATCCCCGATGAGCCCCTAATTGTAACGCCAACAGACCCTGGTCATCGGCAGGCGGGATCGAACCGGGGACATCTGGACCTTAGTGCATGAGCCTCTACCACGTGAACTAAAAGCCAACTGCCTGTTAGCTACAGTTGTAGAGTAGAGTCATTTAACACTCTCTCTTTAAATGGTCTTGGTGCCACTATATGGGACAGAACACCACACCCAGAAGGTGTGGGTTACACAACCACATCGCATTGTTGACTTTTATTCAATTTGTGATCCTCTATAACCTCTAGATCCTTTTCAACAGTACTACCACCTAGCCAGTTATTCCCATTTTGTAGCTGTGCATTTGATTTTTCTTTCCAAAGTGAAATACTTTGTACTTGTCTTTATTGAATTTCGTCTTACTGATTTCAGACTAATTCTCTTAATTTGTCAAGGCTGTTTTGAATTTTAATTCTGTTCTCCAAAGTAATAGCAACCCCTCCCAGCTCGATGTCATACATGGATTTTATAAGCATGTTCTCTACTCTATTATCCAAGTCATTAATGAAAACCAAATCCCTGTGGGACTCACTAAATACATCCTCCCAATTTGATAGCAAACTATTGATAACTACTCTTTGAGTACGGTCTTTCAACCAGTTATGCACCCATTTAATAGTAATTTCATCTAAAACATATTTCCCTAGTTTGTTTATGATAATGTCATGTGGTATTGTGTCAAAAGCCTTATTAAAATCAAGCTATATCATGTCTACTGCTTCCTCTCATCCACTAGGCCAGTAACCCTATCAAAGATGGAAATTTGGTTGGTTTGGTACAATTTATTCTTGACAATGCCATGCTGGCTACTCCTTGTAACCCTATTGTCCTTTAAGTGGTTACAAATTGTTTGTTCAATAATTTGTTCCAGTATCTTTCCAGGTATCTAAGTTAGGCTGCCTGGTTTATAATGCCACGGGTCCTCCTTCTTTCTCTTTTGAAAGATAGGTACTGTGTTTGCCCTTCTCCAGTCCTCTTGGACTTCACCCGTCTTCCATGAGTTCTGGGAGATAATTGCTAATGGTTCTAAGATTGCATCAGTGCTTTAAGTATCTGAGGATGAATTTCATAAGCCCCTGCCAATATGAATACATTTAACTTATCTAAGTAGACTTTAACCTGTTCTTTCCCTATTTTAGTTTGCATTCCTTACTCTTTGTAAATGTTAATTATATTAAGTCTCTGGTCACCATTAACCATTTTAGTGCAGACTGAAACAAAATAGGCATTGAACTCCAGCCTTCTTGATGTCCTATTTTAGCTCTCTTTTGTCACTAAGTAGCGGACCAATACTTTCCTTCATATTGCTGTTGCTCCTAATGTAGAAGTAAATTCGAAGTACTGTAGTAGCTAGGCGTTATGGACAACTGCTAATTACTTTCTCGTTATGCCCAGGAAGTCCCTTATGCCCGGATTTTGCAACGGAATCTATCTGGTTAGTCCAGTTGACTTCAGTGGGGCTCTAAATTGGTGGATCTAAATTTGCAGAATTAGGGACATAATCTGTAATTTACGGGTTTGGGTAATTTTTCCCTGGTCCTTTCCCATAGCCCTATGGGGTGGGTGTGTGTGTGTATGTATGTGTGTATGTATATATATAGTGTGTGTATTATCATAGGAGATCTCTGATTGCAGAATATCAGGTGCAAATACTTCGTCAATGTGGTGCAAGTTTCTGTAAAAGTGAAAACCACAATTTGTGGCCTAAAAGGTATTGAGTTAGCTGCAGTTTCTATATAGCATAAATTCTAGTTTAATATCTGAGGCTGATCCCATACTTCAAGGAACATTTTTTTATCACTATACTGTTTTTGTCTGTGTATTTTCGTTATAATGTACTATGTAGAAAACAAATTTAAATAGTTAAAAGGACTGTAGTGGTGTGAGAGAGAGCCACGAATTAGACAATAATCATACCAGTATAGATTTACTGACAAAATTTTATATTCTTTTTGTAAAGTTGCATTTAAAATGAAAATGATATATAAATGTGTCAGTCCTGTTCAAGACATTAAAATGATGAAATTCTGATCCACATTTCCAGAAATAAGTATGGTATGTTGATACTTTAAAATGTATATTTATTTAGTTTGTTTTCATTTTCTTCCTGTCCCTGTATACAGAAGAATTTCTCCTTTCCTGTCTGTGGTGTAGTGGCAAGCTTGCTTTTACATGACTCATCCTTATTCTTTCAATAAAGAAATTGAAGATGAAAGGGATGCTGTGAAGTATTTTAGGTCCAGAATGTGAGGTTTAATGATATATAATTGAAAAATAAAATTGAAAACATATTTTCCTTGCAAAGTTAGATATTTTAACACTAACAGTATTCTGATAATGGTAAAGAGTCAGAAAGTGAGAGTGACTGTAAACAGTAAAAATGACAAGTTCAGTTTCATTGTCCAATTTAAGTGTCAGGAATATAGTTGTAAATTTTTTTTTAAAAATTTACATTTTACAATTTATAACTTCCACAGTTTTTTTTAAGCTATTATGAATAAAACAGATAAGGAAACACTTTTTTAACATCTAAGATTTTGGAGCCTCATTCACCATTCTTTTACTTTAATTGTACTAGTATGACAGTAATGTTATGGTGGTAAAAAATGGTGTATTGTAGTGATAGTCAGAGATGCTTTCTGAAGCTTAATCAATAAATATTTGCAAACTGCTCTGAGATTCTTGGATGAAAGAAACTGTATTGTGGGCGGGGCTGGTAGTGCTACTTATTAAGGTTACTTGATACTCCCCATTACAAGACCCTGTTTTTAGTTGCTTATAACTTTGTCAACCTTTAACCATTTGGGCTGAAATGTTCCATGGTGGATGTCTGCCTCAGGTTGAATTATTATTATTTTTAAATTTCAGACATAAGAGTGAAGCTAGATATGTTGTTTTACCCTCGTTAAATCCTGGTGATCTTTTCTTTGAAAAGCTCTAACGCCCCCATGCTTTGGAGCAGGGACTTGACATTTAACAGAGGTGGCTCTTGTGTCCGGGATGTGCCTTTTGCCATCCCTGTGCAAATCCACTTAAGTTAGCCCAAGGCCTTTGGAAAATGGCAGTTTGCATATGCTCAGCAGACATGACTTAGACTTTAGCAGCTAAATTCCCCAAAGGTTCTGTCCTCAGTGAGCATGCTCCAGCACAGGGCTGAGCAGGACTTTACTTCCAGTTGCAATTCTGGGCTGCAGTGGGCCATCCTGGGTCTGGGCACCTGAACTGAGATCAGGGAGCCTATATGTCCTATATGCAATGTGCTCTCAATGCCTTCCCTACTGGGCCCAGGTAGTGTGGAGGGGAAAACTGCTTGATTCAGATGCAGAGGGGACAAGTGCTAGACCTGTGCGAGGGGAAGGTGGCAGGGGAAATGTATTGAGACAAGGAGCCTGGGGGTGGGGCAGAAATTCGTACTGGAGGCTGATAGTGGGTAGGGAAGAGGGAAACTAGGATTGGGAGAGGAGGGTAGATTGGGATTGACTGGGTAAAGAGACTGGAATTGGGAGCCAGGAAGCAAAACAGGAGTGTGTGCTGGGAGCCAGCGAGTGGGTGGATGAAAGACTGAGACAAATAGTATGTGATCATGCAATTAAAGACTGTATCATGATGCATACACAGAAGGGGGCATTTCCTAACTTTTGAGTGATTGACTTTGCAACCTTCTTTTAATGTAGTTTTGTAGGTTTGTGTAATAATAATCTTTGTTATTTATATAGCTCTTTTCCTTCATAAAAATGTGTCAATGCAATTTGCAAAGGTAGATGAGCAACATTATCTCCATTTTACACTTAAGTTGGGAAAACCAAGGCACAGAGAAACCTGGTGACTTGTTTATGGATACACAGTGAGTCAGTAGCAGAGCTGGGAATATAATCCACGTGTCTTGATTCTTAGTCCTGTGATATATCCTTGGGGCCATATTGCTTCTCTCCCTGTAAGTGTAAGTATTTATGCAATTCTACTTCATAGTTATGTAACTACCCTTTTCAACAATGGAATTTTGAGAATATGAAGTGTCCCTAGTCATGAATATGCAAAAGATTCCATTGTAAAATACTGTTTTGCAGGATCTTTTCTTTAGGTCCTGCTGTAACTCATGTTAATGACAAATCACAGCTGATCTGCTTAAAACTAAAGTTACTGTAACTTTGACTGGTTGACACTGTTTCTGCTTAAGATGAAGAAAACCTGTTTTTTAAATTAAAGCTTGTTTTTGCCTTTTTTTCACAAATATGAATCCAGACTTCCATTTTGCTGAGGCAGTAGAGGTAGTTTATGAATCTAAAGTTTATGTAGCAAAGTGGTTAAATGTCAATGGAACTCAAAAAGCCCATCCAAGAGAATTATAACTTTTATTTCTTCAGAGCTATAACATAGAGATATCAAGCTTGTCATAGTTAAAAAAAAATGAATCCCTGTGACAATGTGTAAATATAAAACAGAGAAAATATTCAGCTACAAATTATGTTAACATTGTAAAAACCACATCTGGAACATTGTAATGGTCAAGAAAATGAGTCCTTACTCAGTTTTCTATTACACAGTTTAAAAAAAAAAAGTCATGTAGAAGTTGCAACAAAACTGAAGTTGCATTAAAAAAGGGAGTTTTGAATATAGTTTAATAATTTTCAATACATCAGGCAACATGGCACAGTATGGTGAAACCTGGAGCTTCTGAAAGATAACCCTGGTAATAAAGTATATACTGAAGACAACAAATATGTAAGTGATCTTATTATTTAAATAGCACATACAGAAAAATATTTCTTACTGTTAAAAATGAAGAAAATTTACAAACAAAAAACTTCATTTAACATTAGTTAAGTTTGCTCTCATCCATAAATGAAACCATAATATATTAGAAAATACAAAGCTAAGGATTAAAAGGTTGCGAAGTCAAGCGTTTTGAAATTGGTATTAGAATTAATGTTCCCATACAGCCTTAATTCGGCCCCCTGATTCTTTCAGGTTACAAGATGGATCTGCTCTGGGGACGAATCAGGGTTGTGTAGTGAAGGAATCTGTTGTCAGTAGAACCCCTACTTCTTCATGTCTGCATGTTGTTAAAGGCTGTATCATAATTTGGTCCCCTCGTGAGTATGCAGTTAGGTTGCATGGGCAGCGTTCATTTTGGCTTTTCCTGTCTTGAGAGTTCTTGACTTTGTAACCTTTTACAGTAGAACCTCAGAGTTACAAACACCTTGGGAATGGAGGCTGCTCATAACTATGAAATGTTTCTAACTCTGAACAAAATGTTATGGCAGTTCTTTCAAAAGTTTACAACTGAACATAGACTTAATATAGCTTTTTGAAACTTTACCATGCAGAAGAAAAATGCTGATTTCCCTGGTTTTTTTAGTAGTTTATGTTTAACACAGTACTGTACTGTATTTGCTTTTTTGTTGTTGTGTTGTTGTCTCTGCTGCTGCCTGATAGTATACTCTGGTTCCAAATGAGGTGTGTGGTTGACTGGTCAGTTGTAACTCTGATGTTCATAACTCTGAGGTTCTACTGTAATCCTTTTTAATCCTTAACTTTGTATTTCCTAACTTTTCATAGCTTTGCTGATTGATGAGAGCAAATTTAATTAATGTTAAATGAAGTTTTTTGTTTGTGAATACCAGTATAATTCTATGTATAGACATTCATAGGGGGAGGGATAGCTCAGTGGTTTGAGCATTGACTTGCTAAACCCAGGGTTGCAAGTTCAGTCCTTAAAGGGCCATTTAGGAAAGTGGGGTAAAAATCTGTGTGAGGATTGGTCCTGCTTTGAGCAGGGGATTGGGCTAGATGACCTCCTGAGGTCCCTTCTAACCCTGATGTTCTATGATAACACATAAGAGGCCCTTTTTCTGATTTAGTTTGTCATTTTGGAAGTGGTTTAAATTAAGATTAATAAAAAAGCCACTTTTGTTCTGAAATAAGTGCATCCACGCAGGGGGAATATATGGATATAATTAAATCTGTTTATTTCTACTGGTATAACTTGAAGAATCTCCCGTGTAGATAATTCCCGAGTATCGGGGCAAGATAGTACTTGTATGGTTGAAATCCTGTTTCCTCTTGGAGAGAGTTGCAATTGTGGTCATTTCTGTATAAGAGCCAGTCTGTCTTGAACAGGATGGTGGAGTTTCTAAAACTGCACTTCATTTCCAGCCCGATGCAAGTGGCTGTTGCTGGACAAAGAATTTTGGATGGAGATGCTTCCCTGGTTCCAGAAGAGGTGATCTGTTAAAGCCTAGAGACCTGGGCCTTACAGATGAGAGCAAATGAGGATACCCAGAGGCTAGCCAATCTCCATTTTCAGTCCTCAACTCCACTATGGTATTTAACATTCTGTTTTAAACTTAAAACTCAACTCTGCCAACTTAACTGGATGAGCATTTCATTATAGCGAGTATCAATGACTTAAATGTCACTCTGTACAAATGAGATTTTTTTTTTTGACAAAAATAGTCTTGTGTGAAACCTTTTTCTGTGTTTCTTTCACTCAAAGTTACAGATTAGTCATGTTCTCTTGGAAGGAAGTGCTGTGTCAATGAAAGATCACTGGGCTAGATTTACAGCTGAAATAAATCAAGTAAATCCCTTGACTTCTATAGAGCTACACTGATTTAGAGCTGCTAAGAATCTGCCCCTATGTGTTTGGCCTATGCATAGTCCCCCAATGGAAATGAGGCTGCTGCTAATATCTTTGGGACTAAGAATACTTATTTATGGGGGGCGGGAGTGTGACTTTACAATCCAGCCTGAATAAGGGATAGCAGGTTGCAATCTTGTTCCTGCTTCCCCTTGCTCTGTGGGGGAGGAAGAGGAAGTAATGTGCCCCAGCACTTACTTCCCACTCTGCCCGTCAGCACTAATATTGCTAAGTGCCTTGTTGACAGAAGAAGCAGACATCACCCCCTGATGTGTTCGTTATCAATCTCCTGGAGAATGTCTAGCTTTAGTGCTGTGGCATCTGAGGTGAATCTGAGGAATCTAGATTGGGCAAGAGGATTAAAATAGATTTTACCCTAGGTGCACTAGACATTCCAAAGCCTTAGCAAATGCACTGTGGCTGGCACGCGCAGGATCCTAGCTCTGCTGAAATTGACATACCACATCAGTTGCTTGCTTTCCTTTGTGGCTGCATTCTCTGTTGCAGAGGAGCAAGACTTGCCTTCTTGTTGCAAAGTGAGAGGTTGCCAATGAGGAATCAAGCATCTCCGTGTCCCAGGCTGCTTGGCTAGATTTAATGTGTCCCTTAAAGGTTCTTGGTGCCACTGTTCTTTTTCTTTCCACTCCCAATATTTTACTACGCAGAATAGCCTATGAAGCACTCTTGCTAGCTATGCTGTGTAAAAATCAAACATAGCCTGCTGTGCAGTTTAAAAGCCAGACAGACTGAAGAAAATAACATACCTTTGTGAGAGAGTTTTTCACAGCAGGTGCTGGGCACAGAGGATTTCATTAACTTATTAAAATTAAAACCAACAACATGTGTATCCTTATGTGGCAATGCAAAGTATTATGCAAATAGCTGTCTGTGAGAAACAGATCTGAGCATGCACTGGCCATGTTCACCCATGCTTGAGGTGTTTTTAGCCATCTTGATTTTGTTTTGCACAAAGAAACATTTTTTATGTTTGTGCAGCACCGAGTTCCCCAAGATACAAAACAATGAGATGAATTTATCTGCAGAAATTGGCTGCAAAATAATGGTCCTTCTTCCCAAACCCCCATTTATTACATACTGTTTCTTATAGCACCTCACATAGTCCTCCTGACACCTTAGAAACTGTTCTACATATAAGATATTTTAGAGGGACGAAGGTATTGGTAATCAGCTCTAAGTCACTAGTTCAAAAACCATCCTATATCAGCAGTAACCAAAAATTATTTAACTTCAGATAGCTGAAACTTTGCCCTTAAACTGGTTCCCATTCTGCTTAAATACCACACCCTCCCATTAGTACTATGTGGGATCACACAGTAATCAGAAGCCTTCATTTTATTTTTATTTCAAATTTTTGGTAATGCTGTGCATATTGGGCTCCATCTTGTGTTCACCAAAGTCAGTGGGAATCTTGTCATTGATTTCAATAGGAGTATTTGTCCCATATTACTTCAGTGGATTTGCACTGATGAGCTTTGAAGAAAAAGTGTGCTTTAAGGATAGATTTGGATGACTACGGTGTGGTCATTTTGGTGGACTGTTCATCAGGAGGCTTGGGTTATATTTCTGGCTCTGCCTCTGTGACTCTAGGCATGTTACTTAACCTCTGTGTCTCAGTTTCTCCATCTGTAAAATAGAGATAATAATACTGCTGTTGTAAAGCATTTTGAGA
Organism: Mauremys reevesii; assembly: GCF_016161935.1. Taxonomy (NCBI): domain Eukaryota; kingdom Metazoa; phylum Chordata; order Testudines; family Geoemydidae; genus Mauremys; species Mauremys reevesii. Next base: position 34,398,922 of record NC_052638.1, read on the forward strand.
GTTTTTAAAAAAGTGTTATTTTAGGATAGGGCAAGAAATTCCGGGTGGAAGTGATAGCATGTGAGAAAGTGCGAAGAAAGATTTTTGTGACAAAGATGCACCTTCCCACTGGAATTTTTACTGGAGATGCTCACAGACCCTGAACTTTGACACAAACTCTGCTGCTAGTATCTAACACATCTTCAAGATAAGGAAGTTGATCTCATAAAGGGCAGTTCTACACTACTGCTTAAGTTGATCTAACTTATGTTGCTTAGGGGGTGGGAAAAAGACACTTCCTGACTCTGAGCCAGGGTGCCGAAACCACGTGGGCCAGGAGGCCATGCCCTTCCCACTTTTTCCCAGCCATAAGGGCGAGCAACAGAGAGGGGGCAGAGAGGAGCAAACGGGGCGGGGCCCCGGGGGAAGAGGCAATGTGGGGGAGGTGCCTTGGGGAAAGAGGCGGTGTGAGGGCAGGGGCTCAGGGAGAAGGGGAGGTGTGAGGGCAAATCTTGGGGGCGGGGGGGGGGGCAGGGGCAGGGCCATGGTTCAGGTGCCTGTGGCCTTCCCACTTTCAAGACGCTTCCACTGCTCCAACCTCGAATGATGCAAGTTACAGCAACCTAAGCGCTATCCACACTGGTGCTGTGTCGGCAGGAGATGCTCTTCCACTGACATAGCTTCCACCTCTCACGGAGGTGGAGTATTTATGCTGACAGGAGAGCACCCTCCTGTCGGCATAGAGCAGGGGTCAGCAACCTCTGGCACGTAGCTCACCAGGGTAAGCACCCTGGCGGGCTGGGCCAGTTTGTATACCTGCCGCCTCGGCAGGTTCAGCCAATCGCGGCTCCCACTGGCTGTGGTTCGCCGTCCCAGGCCAATGGGGGTGGCGGGAAGCTGCGGCCAGCACATCCCTCGCCCGGGTTGCTTCCTGCAGCTCCCATTGGCCTGGGACAGCTAACCGCGGCCAGTGGGAGCTGCGATCGGCCGAACCTGCAGACGCGACAGGTAAACAAACTGGCCTGGCCCGCCAGGGTGCTTACCCTGGTGAGCTGCGTGCCAGAGATTGCGGACCCCAGCATAGAGTGTCTTCACCAGATGTGTTATAGCAGCGCAGGTGCGATGACGTAGCACTTAGACCTGCCCAAAGTCTAGATCCTTTAATCACTGTAGCAAAGCTGAAATAATGGTGGTTGTATGGTCTAATCCAGGGAGGAAGGCTTGGAGTGTCTGACATTGGGTGCATTAATTTGTTTCTTTAATTTGCAGCAACAGTTTCTGTTTTGCCCATACCAACTTAGAGATGTTGGGGATGCAGTTGCAAGGTTCTAACTCATGCAGAACTTGGTTAGCCTTGTTTGTTACGGGGTTTCCTTACAGTTCTGCTGTATATTTGCAGTGCCTAGCTGGCCTTTAATTTAAGAGAAGTATGTGTCTGGCTACTTTTGGACTGTATGAAAGATTGGAGATCTTTTCCCCCATGAGTTTGTTAGTGAAAGTATATTTTCTGCTCCAACCTCTTCTATTAGTGTAAAATGAGAACAGCCAGCAAGAGTAACAGGCAGTTGTTGGTCTTTTCTAGCCAAAGCCAGGATTTCCTATAATAATAATAATAATAATTAGAATATTTTCATCTAAGCCTATCTAATTTAGCCTCACAAATCTCCTGGTATTATTATATCCTTTTTACAGATGAGCAAACTGAGACCCAGAGAAGTCATGACTTGCTCAGGATCATGCAGCAAGCAATTGACAAGATCAGGGCACCAAGAGACCAATCCATAACAACCATTTCATCCTTTATCTACATTGAACTGCTTCCTGGAAAGCCTTTGAGGGAAAGTTTGTGGTGACTAGGTTCTGCTGGAGTCAGTGGAAGATTTGCAGTTTTCTGCCAACTTTTCCCTGGATTCCCACTGCTTAACTTCCAGCTGGATGATTCACAGCTATGAGAACTTACACTCAGATGAGTTAATAGAGCCTCAGTTGAATGTGAAAAAGTAATGTGTGTATGTGTGTGTGCGCATGCATGCAAAGATTTTGAAAACCAGCTTCTTGCTGAAGGTAACAGGGTGGACTATCTTGACATTTCTTTATCTACTTGGCCATTTTGAGAGCTCCTCCTATCCTCTGTAAAATGACTTCTGCAATCTTTTTTTAAGAAAAAGGAAGCTGACCTAGATTGTCAATATATTTTATTTCTTCCATATTGTGGTAAAATCAAGTGAACTTTTAGATATGTGGGAATGTTTATAAAACTGGGACAGGTCACACCTACTAGTCAGGAAGTGGGGGGAAATTTGGGAACCTCCTTTCGCTAGCTCTTGGCAATAAATGCCAGTAGTTTGATCCTACATATTATGAACTAGTTCCTTCCCAGGTGTATATTTCCCTCTCCCACATGTCAAATTTAAAGAAGACTTTGATTTTAAAGATATCCAAACAAGAGTGGTCAATTTAAAAAAAAAAAAAAAAACCAATTAATTGGTTTAAAAAAAATAATTAACTGCAAGGTTATTTCTAAAACTAAATTTGAAATTGACAATGTATGTTAAGGCCTACATTTATTATAATCTATTAACGTAATTTAAATTAAATACAAAAATATTAAGCAGTACCTGTTTGCTTCCAAGTTAAAAAAAACCAAACAAACTACTGAACTGGCAGAAGGCATTAGCTAAGCTCCTAGAAGGGGCTAACTCAGTTTTTGACAACAATAGCCTCTTCTGCGGGTGCAGAGAGAACATTTTCTTCAGTTTATTCAACCAGTTCAGTTCAATGATTAGTTCATTCAAAGTTAGGAAACCAGCTGGGAGTTGAAAAATAAGGAAAGCTTATCTTCCTTTTCCAATCTATGAATGAAAATTAGGTGTGAGAGGATGAGACTTACTAGTTTTTAAAATCTTAAAGGACATGGTGACCAGAAACAATCAGTTTAATTAATTAACTACAGATAATATTTCTTGTTTAGTACATGAAAAATATGTTTGATAGGGTTTTTTTCTTATGTATCCAGCACATTTAAGGGAATTTTATTTAATAATAAAATTAAAATGCTGTTTTTATGCATTTTAAATTAAATTTGAATTTCCATCCAAACAGAGCTTGACTCAAATTGCAAATAAAAAAGAATTAAGAAATGGATTAGTCACCATATTCTGACACAATAAAAAATATAAAAATTAAGAGTATAAAGTTAAGCTATGTAATTGCTTAAATAAATGTGTATAGGTGTAGTATATTCTATTGCAAAAAGAAGCACCAACTTTACTGTAAAGGCTATATTTAATTGCAAATCAACATGTTTTACCAACTAATGACAATCAATCTTTCTTGAGGAAAATAACTAAAAAGTAAAAATGTAAAACACATTTAAAACTGATAACTTAAATCATGGTTCCCTTCTTGCTGAATTAAAATCAATGATTTAAATTGCTTTGATTTAAATCAATCCACCTTGATCCAAATCAGTCCACCCTGATCCAAAACCATTGAGCTTTTGTTTAGAAGCTGGTATGTCAGTAGTTCTAGATACTAACTAGGTAATTATAGCATTCCACCAGACTACTGATAGAGTAGGTTGCATAGTTCTCATCCTCTGAGAACTCTAAACACCTGTTGGATTGGTTTAGGCATGGACAGCAGGGAGTGAGGTAACAGGAAGGCTGGTTACAATAGTCCAGGCAAGAGGTGACTAAGGCACAGACAAGGATTTTAGCCGGTAAAATGGAAAGGAAAGGATGAAGTTTAAAGGAAGAAGTGACAGGATTTGGTGATGGTCTGGTTGTGGGAGAAGTGGGCAGAGATACAGCTGACATGCAGATTGTGAGTGTCACTGGGCTGTAGGAAGGGTGACGGAATTATTGACATTGATGGAAGGGGGACGTTTTGGAAGGAAGCTGAGAAGTTCAGATTTCAATTGGAAGTCGGCTATGAAAGAAATGGTCAGTTATGTGTGGCTGCACAGAAGGTAAAGGTAGATTTTGAGAGTCATCAGGGTAAAGGTGGGAATTGTAGCCATAAGAATGGACTATGCCACCCAGGGATAAGTTGGAGAGGCAGAAGAGAAGGGAGGTCAAGGACAGTGGGAGGCTGGCAGTTTGGGAGGAGAGGAGTGCGTGCAGATGTGGTCTCCTCTTCTCATTACTTACAATTGTTAAATTATCTGTTCTCTGTCTCCCTCTGCAAACTTCTGGCACAATATGGCTGCTAGTCCCACATCCAGCCCCTGTCAGCTGTCTGTGAGTTTGCAACAAGCATGGGGTTTGGCCGTTGTGCAAATCCAAGCTCTTCATGAGCTGTCTGTGATCTGCATGAGAACTAGACTGACGGTAAAGCTCACAAAATGTCATTTGGAATGGAGATTCCAACTCTTCTTCCTCTTTCTCATCATCATTCTCTTGATTAGTATTGTAGTAGCTTCTAGGAGCCTGAATCAGGCCCATTGGGCTAGGCACTTTACAAACACATTCTAGAAAGATGGTTCTTGTCCCAAGAGCTTACAATTGAAGTATAAGATTGGAGACAACAGGTAGATACAACAAACAGATGTGGGGAGTCAAGACAGCAATGGGATGGTTATGAAGACTCATCAACTAGCATATCAGCTGTCAGACCACTATCTGGTGTGTGTTTTGGTAGGCCTCACATCAGAGGGGAGTTTCAAGAACAATGAGGAGGTTTTGCTAACGGTCTTTATTTTTTCTGCAATTGTTGTTTTTCTTAGACGGTTAAACAGCTGTGTTTGTGAGTGGTAGACATGGACACCCAGATAATGGGCTAACAGTTGCTAAACACTGGAATATAAACTATCCAAATTAAGGCTTTTAATGCTGCTGATACGCCTCAGAGTAGAGCATATTAACCATTTCTTCTTTGTTCAGCCCAGTGCTACCTGGATGCAGTGTAAGAATATTGTGCTTGCTGCTGTCTGCTACTTCCTCCATCTGCAGTGGAAAGATGCGAAAAGCGCCATAGTGCAGCGTATTTTATTTTAGTATAAAGTAAAATAAAATACTTAACCTCTCTCTTCCTCAGTTTCCTCATTTGTAAAAAGAACATAATTTTAGTATTCTAGCTAAAAATTAAATATGGCTATGGAGAACTTTCCTCTTAGTTCTCCCCTTTCCAGTATTGGCAAGTGAATATGTCTTTATAACGTATGGCCTGTGTTTTCTGATTGCAGTTACCCTTCTTGCACATGCAAACATCAAATATTTGGGGAAGCGTTGTGGCCTAGCAGATAGAGAACTGCACTAGGGTCAGAAGACTTGGGGTCTGTTCCTGGCTTTGCCACCGGCCTGCTGGGTGACTTTAGCAGGTGACTTCCCTTTTCTATGCCTCAGTTTCCCTGTCTGTAAGATGGGGATAATAATACTGACCTCTTCGTAAAGCGCTTTGATATCTACTGATGGAAAGCTTTATAAAAGGGCTTGGTGTTATTATTTGTGCTTGTAAATTGGGTGGTTAAGCGACTGTACAATCATGAACCATATGGGTTTTTGTGAGAGCACAAACACAGATTTAGAGACTGCAGTGTGGAAAAAGTGGGTTATTCTACCCATGCAGTTGAGGAGCCTTGAGAGTCCTCCTGCCTGACAAAGGGAATTCCACTGAATTCCTGTTTAAAACAAAACAAAAAACCAACCCCCCACCCCCCAATTCCTTTCTGGAGGATAGGTGGGATTTTCATGCTACATTACTGTATTTACGGTGGATGAATTTAAGCCAGAGAGTCAGTGGCAGACAGAAATAGAATCTAGGAGTCCTCTATTGCAGTTTCTGGCTCTGTTCATGAGATTGCACTGCCTTTGTTCTCATTCTCAGATTGGATTACTCTGTATGGTAGGGAACTCTGCCTGTGAAATCTCTCTTGCAGTATTTCACCCTTTTAAGGGGATATCTGATTATCAGTATTTGCCAGAGCTGTACTACACAGAAGCATAGTGTAATTATCTGGATACCAGCTGGCAGATCGGGCAGCCATCAGGATTGGACAGGAGTTTGACATAGATGTTGATACAGTCATATCTGTCATGCCAAAGATAGTGCCACTCTGATTACTAAGGGTGGTATTTCTTTTAAATTAAATTGTGATCTGTATAACTCATGAACTTTATACTGTTGTGCAAAGTGTGTCTCTGAAAACGTAACTGTTAATTTTAATTTGAGAATCTTAGTTAATGGCCTTCCAATGAGAGTACAATTCAATTGTGCACAATTCCCCAGCCTTCAGAGACAGGGGTAAACATCTTTTAAAACATCTGTGAGTGCTATTTTCAAAGTGATGTAGGTGCCTAAATCTCATTGAAAGTCACTGGGATTTTGCTAACTCAGCATGTGAGTCACATTTGAAAATGTAATTTAGGCACCTAAGTCATTTAGTTGCTTTTGAAAGTTTTACTCAAGATCATCTTGCTGAAGGGAACTTGCTGTGTTGTGGGAAACCCTCATCTCTTTCCCCTTCATATGAATTGATCTAAAGACCAAAAATAAACATTCATGCCACCTACACCTTATGGAAACAGTGGTGAATATTTTGCATATTTTCCTGTTGAGAAGTGAAGGTTTTTACTGTGTGTAAAACAATAGGAGTGCTTCTGTTGGCTGAATTTAGGGTTGATTATGTCAGTTTCTAGGAGTAACTTTTATTTTCTTGGTTGTCAGAGCCTTGCCACTTTTTCTTTTATCTGTCTGAATTTCCTTAATTAGCAATGTATACATACATGTAAAGTTTTACCACACCAATCTCTTCAAAATTGCATTCCATCACTTCCTTTCTCTTGTATATCCTGAATGGCAACAAAGTGTTTTATTAGCTCATCTTAAAAAGTTAATTTACTTTTTGATTTGTATGAAGTTACTTTTCAAAGAGATGTTAAAATTCACCATTTTTTTTTCTTTTGAAGCTGATCTATTTCAGTTCTTACCCAGGGGACTTTCAAGTGCTTTGGTGTGAGTGTACATGTGTGTTTTTTTTTTTTTTTTCAGCTAGGTATTTAGAGCTTGGTTTCTGTGGTAAAATGAAAAGATGAACATGTGTAGCCTTTAACTCCTCTGTGATCACTTCTTCCCTCAGCAGCTCATGCACTTTGTGTTTAAATGCTAATTTATAAAGGCCAGACTTCCTGTTACAGCCAGTCAGTGAAACAGGGACAGCGTTAAATCAACTTTATAGCACTTCTGCACCATAAATGTGCATAAATGCGGCAAGCATCCACAACTCCCATTGACTTCAGTCAGTATTTTAGTCTTTAAAGCTCAGGATTTCATTTCCATTAATTGTACATTTTTTTTTTAAATATTTATTTCACTTCTTGGGATTTACCGGTAATTCTCCCTCCCCCCCTTTTTGTGTGCATGTAAATCAGGGGTGGGCAAACTTTTTGGCCCAAGGGCCACATCTGGGTATGAAAATTGTATGGCGGGCCATGAACGCTCATGAAATGGGGGGTTGGGGCGTGGGAGGGGTGAGGGCTCCAACTGGGGGTGCGGGCTCTGGGGCGGGGCTGGGGATGAGGGGTTCGGACGGCAGGAGGGGATCAGGGCTGGGGTAGAGGGTTGGGGTGTAGGAGGGGGTCAGGGGTGCAGGCTCTGGATGGCGCTTACCTCAAGCAGCTCCCAGAAGCAGTGGCATGTCCCCTCTCCAGCTCCTACACGGAGGTGCAACCAGGCAGCTCTGTGCGCTGCCCTGTCCTCAGGCACCGCCCCTGGAGCTCCCATTAACCATGGTTCCCGGCCAATGGGAACTGAGGGGGCAGCGCTTGGGGTGGGGGCAGCGGTTGTTACTCCCTGGCTGCCCCTACGCGTAGGAGACGGAGGGGGGACATGTCACTGTTTCCAGGAGCTGAGTGGGGCAAGCCCCCGACCCCACTCCCTGGCTGGAGCGCCGAAGCGGGGCAAGCCCTGGGCCCTGGATCCTGCTCCCTGGCAGGAGCTTGAGGGCCAGATTAAAATGTCTGGAGGGCTGGATGTGGCCCCCGGGCTGTAGTTTGCCCACCCCTGATGTAAATGTTACAAAGTGGGATAGAAACCGTTATGATTAGCGTGACTTGGCCTTACAATTTCAAGTCCTAGCCTTTTCACATTGACTGCTGCCTAATCTAAAAGATCCCAAATTAGAGAGGACTGTAAAAAGTTCAGTAAAGTTTTGTGAGCTGCCTAGTGAGAAGTCTTCTATTTAAAATGTAGTTATAGTCAGGAAAATGGTACTTGTCCTTACCGTACTCTTGTGTGACCTGAATTTGTTAAACTGTGGGTGTTAGCTGTGCATCTCCCACTAGTTTCAGTCTGTCACATGGCTAAATTCCCTGTCATTTGGAGCTTTAGCCCTGTGTGTCTTCTGCTTTGTATCAAATCCTTAGGCTTTGTAACTGTGTTTCAGATAGTTTTGTGGTTTATAATTATTGCTCAGTCCACTACAGCATAGTACCGCTCATTAAATTTTACTGTCTTTGATCAGGGCTTAATTTCTCAGAGTATTTCCTGGAGTGCTGGGACTTGAGGCTTATGTCTCATGAAGAGCATTGGGTCTCGTGGGGGGCCTTGGGACTTGGTGCTTCTGCCACATGGGTGTGAAATATTTACCAGAGCTCTGCTCCAGACAGCTTTGGTTGAACTGAAGTGCTGCCTTGAGTCAAGTTAGTTTTCATACTGCATGTACACCAAGGTGTGTGAGATTTCTGGGGTGTGTACTGTCTGTAGGTGGCCAGGCTGCCTTACTCTCCAATGAAAAACATTGCACTCACAGCACCACACCATGTTCATGTTTTGACTAAAACAACAGGTGTACAGTGGCACACTTTGTCAGTGGCAATTTGATAGTTAATTTTGGGTTATGTGGAAGTGAGAATGGAGCCATTGTCTCTGCTAACCACAGCAAGGTGCATTTGCAAAAGGAAACTAAAAAAGCTTTTTTACATTCGCTGGGTGCTCATTTGCACACTTTCCTACACTGCAGAGTTCTGTGTGTCTGTCGGATCAAGCCAGGTTTCTGCCCCTCCCAAGAAGAAACCTTCTCATTTTATAATGCAAATGGCTGATTATATTTTCTGAAATCAATTTCTCAAATGCATGAGCAAAATTTTGGCTACAGGCAAAATCAGCCTCTTCATGTGTTTATGTATGTATATGTACTCCTATCCATACTTACATATCTAGTTCGCTCTGACCGTACCACTAAAGTTTTCAAAACTTCTTATCTTTTCACATCTTATAATCTGTCACCGTCTTCTCTCTTGTCTTCCTGAGACACTACTTATTCCATCAGGTCAGTTCAAGGCACTGCTCCTAAATTAATCTTCCTGACATCATGTTCTGACCATGTCACCCCCCCTCTTTGAGTCCCTTCATGAGCTCCCCCTTCTCCAGCACATCAAAAACTGGCTTCTGGGTCCGATCCTAAACCTATTAATGTCCTTAGAAGGACTCTGATGGACTTCACTGGGATTTGGATAAGGTTCTTGGTCCTTACCTATAAGGCAGTTCATAGCTCAGTTGCTCCCTCTCTACTTACTTCTTATATATTATCACTTCAGCCCTGCCCTACTAATGAAGTCAGCCTCCATTGTCTATTTGTCCACATCTTACACAGGCATCTTTATACATTCTTTTATGCCTACCTCTCATGCACAGAACACCCTCTGTGGAGTTGTCCATCAAGCCACTACTCTTCCTTCCTTCAAATCCTTTCACAAGATCTTCAGACCAGTCAGCTTAACTTCTGCACCCGGAAAGAAAATGGAGCAAATAATTAAGCAATCCATTTGCAAACACTTAGAAGATAATAAGGTGATAAGTAACAGTCAGCATGGATTTGTCAAGAACAAATCATGTCAAACCAACTTGATAGCTTTCTCTGAGAGGGTAACAAGCCTTGTGGATGGGGGGGAAGCCGCAGACATGGTATATCTTGACTTTAGTAAAGCTTTCGATACTGTCTCACATGACCTTCTCATAAACAAACTAGGGAAATACTACCTAGATGGAGCTACTATAAGGTGGGTGCAAAACTGGTTGGAAAACCATTTCCAGAGAGTAGTTATCAGTGGTTCACAGTCATGCCGAAAGGTGCATAACGAGCGGGGTCCTGCAGGGATCAGTTCTGGGTCTGCTTCTATTCAATATCTTCATCGATTATTTAAATAATGGCATAGAGAGTACACTTATAAAGTTTGTGGATGATACCAAGAGCTTTGGAGGATAGGATTAAAATTCAAAATGATCTGGACAAACTGGAGAAATGGTCTGAAGTACATAGGATGAAATTCAATAAGGACAAAAGCAAAGTACTCCACTTAGGAAGGAACAATCAGTTGCACACCTACAAAATGGGAAATGGCTGCCTAGGAAGGAGAACTGTGGAAAGGGATCTTGGGGTCATAGTCGACCATAAGCTAAATATGAGTCAACAGTGTAACACTGTTGCAAAAAAAGCCAACATCATTCTGGGATATATTAACAGGAGTGTTGTAAGCAAGACACGAGACGTTGCAGTTGGTAGCAGCTGGATAGATGGCTTGTAGGGATTTCTGAAGTTTATCTTATTTATTGGTTACAATGTATAAATATATATCAGACTTGGAATCATCTAGCTGGGGCAAACCTGGCCTATGCACATGCATTTTCTTAGAGAAACTTTCTGTTTCCAACTCTTGGTTACATCCAGAGGGTAAATTTTGTCCTTTATTCTGAGTTCGTACAGCATCCTGCATAAGAGTCCCAGTCCTGATTAGTCCTTGCCTCTAGGCACTACTGTATTAAAAATAATAGTAATGCGTATTTTGAACAATGTGACTATTTAAATAAGTATTTCTCTTGGTAACTTATTTGAATGGAGAAGAACATAGATTTCTTGGGTCAAAAGTTGTCAGGCAAAAAACTTGAGCCCTGGTGCAATGGGAGCTCCTGGAGGCATTGTGCATATAATCCATGCAACATCTCTGTTATAATACTTTTTATCTACTTCCCAATGCATAGAAATTAAGACTTGCCTAAGGCCGTGCATCCCGCTGGCAGAGCTGGAACTGGAATTTGAGAGTTCCTGGATCTTAGCCTCATGCACAGGCCACTACACCACAGGTCCATCTCAGGGCCTGAAATACTATGGTAACTGAAGGTGCTTTGGGATCCAGTCCGGATAAGTAGCCACTTGAATAAGTTGTCAAAATTGAGAAGATGACTGACTAGCCTCCCAAGGAAATTCTTTTAAACCCCACAGAAATAGCCACCTGATGGAATGGATGAAATGGAAACTAGAAGCCTGACATTTTGAAACCGGTTTAGCGGGTTCTGGCTGTCCAAACTGGCATGAGATTTATTGGAATAAATGTGAGGTTTTCCTCTTTCTCACATTGCTGGGTTTGAGTCTGTTTCTTTATTTGATTTGTTTTATGGTTATATATTTCCTTGGGATGTGTGCTAGTTGTCTTGTTCTGAGTACCCTTTTATGGACCAAAGGGAGCCTGAAACTCTAAGTACTACCTTTCGGGCCCTGTGTTATTTCTATTAACTATGGTGGGAGCATGATCAGGCCATTGGTGTCAAAATTTACCCTTGGACATACATACTGGTGTAACGAGAGTCCTGTGTGCATATCTGGGGGCGGAACTTGTCTTTATATTTTGAGCACATGATTGGGAAGATGAACAGGTCTAATGCTTCAGGACAGCAAGAGGGTGGCAAATGTTAGAATTTCTGGTGTATTCTACAAGTATTGCGGGGGCAGGAGTTATTTTCCGTTTGTATTTCCCAATAAAAGACCATTTTGTTCAACTGCCAGTGCATTATAAATGTTTGATTATAAGCTTTTGTCAGTACAGCAAACTTATCGGACTGAATTTGAGACATTTTTAATAAAATCTTTCTCCAGGGTATACGTTTTCCTGGCTATATCTTTTTCTCATTCAGTCAGGGGCAGCCAGTCTGGATAGTGGAGTTGTAGAGTTTGATCCTACAGTGAGCTCTATGCCTGTGAAGTCAGAGGAGCTCTGCACAACAGCAGGGTCACGTCTGTTGTGGCTCTTCCTGTCTCTCTCTCTGAGGGTCTATCCCATGATTTTCACCATGACAGTGCCCTAGGGAGAGCACTTTGTGTTGTCCCCCCTCACGATTCACAATATAGGCCATATGGGAAAGCCCTATAGTACTTAATACAAAAGGATAGCCCTTCTATAGGGTGGCCTAGTTTTAATCATCATCATAAAATTCAATACAGAATTATGTATCTTTATATAAAATTCAACAAGGTGGTTAAAAAACAGCCTTTCAGAATGGTTATCCTTTTCTATTCTAGAGTTAATTTAGGATAGTTTCTACAGCAACTTATTGATTTCATCCCTATAAAGTTCTTTAGAACTTTTTTTCTAAGGGAAATAAAGTATAATTATTCCAGGAACATAAAAGATACTGAATTTGAACCCTTGATAGGGAAGTTGACCTATATCACTCTCATTCTTTCTGTTCTCCCTCCCTCATAACCGCCTTCCCTCATGGTTGAGCTTAGTCATTTAGGCCCATTTTTTAACGTCTTTTTGTGCTCACTGAGTGCCTAAATCCCTTTTGAAAATGATATAGACTCCTAAATCTGTTAGGCATTGCAACGCTGAGCAGAACAATGCCTAAATACTTTTTTAAAATCTGGCCCTAACCTGTTCTAACTGGGTAATAAGTTTACTATGTGATTTGTCCTCCAATTAAATGAATTCTAAAGCACATCTGAGCAGATCCTGGGATGCAGTGTGGCTCTTCTTGTCCACACACAAAACTTACTCCACTTTAACTATGCCGATATAGTTAAAAGTGTATAACCCCTGATAGTATAAAAGTGCTTATAACTTATTCCTGTAAGGAAAGGGGAATGAGCTGTACCTTATATCAGTATAACTGCATCCATGCTAGGGGTTGTATCAGTATAACTATATTGGTAAAAAAATAAAATAAAAAAACACCCCTCTAACCAAAATAACATACACACCAGAGAGAGTGAGAACATGAGAGTGAGGTATCACGGTTATAATGCAGGGAAAAGAAGGTGTGTATGTGTGCAACCGGGAAGAAATTAAGCAAGCTTGTCTCTTTCTGTGTCAGAGGTCAGTATGGGGTAATAGTAACTCAAAATGGAAACAACAATTAGGGTTGGGAAATATTTGTTTTTATCTCTGTGTTTTGTGTATGGTGTTCAGTAGAGTTACAGTCAAGTCAAAGTTTCCCCAGCCAATGGCTTATTGGGCTGACATGGTTAAAGCATGTCAGTTTCATAGCCCACAGTACACAAGGGGGTGATGTGGCCAGTATCATGTCAGACTGCCTTTGACTGCCCTAACTCCATGGATCAGGTATCCATTTTGCAGTTGGGTGAACTGAAGGTGGCCTTTCTTTGTGAGATCCATCAAGACTAAACCCATAACCTTCAAGATTGGAGGTCTGCAGTGGTGACTGAGTGGTTAAGGCACTCAAGTAGAGTTACAGGGAATCTGATAAATGTTCCCTGTTGGTTTACTGTGAATTGAAATCTTGTCTCTGCACTCTGATGTGTCTTTGTCAAACTCCCTTTGACATGCTTGGGAAGTAACACCAACATTTTAAAATGTGGACACTGTGACACTATGGTAACCTATCACAGACACCTTAAGATCGGCTCAGATCCATTTGAGGTATCTAAGTAAGAATTTCAGAGGGGCTGAACACTCAGTGGGAGCTCTTCATTGCTCAACATCTCTAAAATTCAGGCTGCATATTTCAATGCCTAAATGTAGATTTAGGGGCCTACTCTATGCAGTCACATTTGAAAAATTTGGATGGAGATTTTTCCCATCTATTTTTTCCCACTCTTCTTACTGGGAGTTGGTGGGTGGAGTCTGGGAGAAGGAGTGGTCACTTTATCTTGCAGATAAATATCTGGGGGGAAATAAAACTCCTTGGGGCAGGGACTGTCTGTTTGTTCCATGTTGTTCCAATGGGGACTTGGTCAAAGGCTGCAGCTTATAAGGGCTACTTCAATACAAAATAATAACAATTTTCTTCCCCTTTCCTAGCAGCAATGTCATCTCTGGGATAAACAACTCCAAATGGAGCAGTAAGTTTGGCCTGAGATAGTCTCACTCACAATAAGAACTTCCTAGGTGTATGAATATTCCACCATCCAAGCTTTGCTGATCAACCCTCTCCACCACCTCACACCAAACCACATTACATAAAAATTAATCATCCCACAGAGCTTTAGAAACAGGTGGTCAGCCCTTTCCATCTTTATTTCACTACATTTCATATGTTGTGATCTAGTAGCGACGGGGTGCTCTTTTATAATACATTGTCTGTATCCTTGAATTGTAAAACACACAAACAGAAACCTCCAGTCAATTTCCTCTGATGCTGTATGGTTTGATAAACACATTTCAAGAGCAGCTGTGCAACTTATTATTTTTTTTTTGTTCACTCCTCATCCTGTAACCAGTAACTCTTGACCTGTCAAAAGTAGGAAGAGCCATGCGTGCTTCTGTCCAATCTACGGGCAGAACTAAACCACTTCCTCAGTTTTCTAATAAATATCTTATCGTAAGAGTGCACATATTCTATTTCAGTGCTGCCTCACAAATATTATGCTGATCCAGGCCTCAGACTATGATAAGTAGAGGACTGACTTTAGGCCACATATCAGCGCAGTGTTCTCCTTTCATGATTTTTTGAAGTGTAGCTATGCTCTATGGGAAGGCATAGGTCACTCAGCAGTGCTAAAAGTTGTATTAAAAGGCAGAGACCTGTTTGGATCTGAGCAGAGGAAGGTTCATAGATATCGTAATGATTACATTGAGGCTTAGCCAAAAAAAGAGTTCTGAAACTTAAATGTAAAGTGTAGATTCCCCACAAAAACTGCTCAAGTTCTGCAGATGAGAAAAAGTTTGAGTTGGTTTCATGGTGCAAATAAAGTAACATCAACTGGTGGTGGTGTGTGGTCCATTTAGAGTCCCCCCCAAACAGTTTGCCACTCAAAAAGGGAACTCCAGTGCCAAAGTAAATGACACCTGCAAAAGTGTGTGGACAGCTCTTCCTATCGAGCCTATTGATTTTATACATAACTTGGTCAGTGGAGAGAGTGTCATGGTCCCAGGAATAAAAAGAATGAGGAGTACTTGTGGCACCTTAGAGACTAACAAATTTCTGCAAAAAAAACTACCCTTTTCTTCCTCTCCCACACTCCCCTAGCCCAGCCTTGAGGGCAGAAATACATTTAGGCAGTCACCACAGTAGCAAGTCCCAGACGTCAGAATCATATAAATTAATACAATAATAATAAATGTTTTGACGTGTTTGTCTTCTTGCATTGCTCTCTGCTGGAATTATGTAAGCACAGTTTGTACTGACACATGTTATTTTCTTTCAGTGGATTTGATGGAAATAAAGGAAATTCGCCCTGGGAAAAATGCAAAGGATTTTGAGCGTGGGAAAGCAACGCAGTATAAAGAGCATTGCTTCACTATTTTTTATGGTACCCAGTTTGTTCTCAACACCTTAAGCTTAGCAGGTACTTTTTTTTGTGTGTGTGTCTTTCTTCTTTCAACCTTAAACAGTAAACCCTCCAGACGAGGGATTTATAGCATTGACAGAGCAGTAATGAAAAGCTTACACTGTTTTTCTTTCTGGCCTTCCTAACACATACCAAACATTTAAAATTGAAGAGGGTGAGAGAGAGTACCCTTTTCCCCTTACTGCTTTTAATGCCCTTGAATTGTGGCATTTGTAATTTTTGTGTAAAATAATAAATTAGGTGAGATTTTTTTCCTTGTGTTGTTTAAAATGATCATTTTCATGGCTTATGAGTGGGTCATTTTAGGTGTCTGAATTGTTGCAAGCAGTCTTGTGCTCTCCTTGACACCAGCACTGTATGTTTTAGGAAGATGAAATGCCTGTCACTCACTGCAAGGCACAAGTGTGAGGTATAAGCAGGAGATATATAGTAAATCCCTATGTGTATGTTTCTGTTAATCCATTTCTTTATAGCCTGCAGCTTCCTGATGTCTCTTTAGAAGGAACATTATAGAGAGTCTTTTTTATGAAGTACATATCTTTTATTCATTCACTCATGTTTAGCAGTGTAGATACTTTCCAGTTAAATATCTCAGGTGAGATTTTTTTTTAGCACTGAAGACCTGGATGAAATCCTGGCCCTATTGAAGTCAATGGAGATTTTGCCGTTGGCTTCACTGTGGCCAGGATCTCACCCCAGGGTCTGAAACCTGCCTGGGATCACAAGTAAAAGTGAATTTAGGATCCATAGCCTAGTTTTTTGTGACCACATCAGAAAAAACAACCACACAACTGGCAGGGTCTGTTTACTTAGGCCATGTCTGTACTGGAAAATTAAGTCAACCTAACTTACGTTGGCATACGGTCGTGGCAGTAATTACATTGCTTGTGCGTGTCTACACTTTTTGCTCCTTGTGTCAACAGTGCGCTTCTTTACCAGAAGCGCTTGTATCAATTGTACCATCAGTGTGGGGCATTGTGGGATGGCTTCTGAAAGCCAGTAACAGTTGATGTAAGTAACGCAGTGTCTACGCTGACATTGCGTTGACCTAACTATACAACTGTGACTCTACACTCCACATGGAGGTGGAGTTATTAAGTTGGCATAGCAGGGCAGTTACATCATCGGGAGCAAAATTTAAGTGTAGACACTTCCATAGTTAGGTCAACATAAGCTGGCTTGCATTGACCTAACTCTGTAGTGTTGACCAGCCCCTATGAGAGGCCAAGCACTGGAATAGGAGGTGAATTGCATGCTCAAGTGCACTGTATGGGCTCTGCATGTCTATATGAGGAAAAGGGATGTTAATCAAATTGAAAGGCAGGGAATTGAAAACTAATACAAGGAAATACTTTTTATGTGCAACACAATATTATTCTATGAATCTCTTTGCCACAAGATATCACTGAAGACAAAAGCTTAGAAAGTTTCAAAAATGGATTGGATATTTTTATGGAAAATGAAATAATCAAATTACATTAAAAAGGGTGGTCTTTTTTTGTTTTTTAAAAGCCAAAACTAGAGTTCTGGATGTGATATAAACTCTTATACTTCAGGGCATAAAATAATATCTAATCAATGGAGATTAGGAAGAAGAGGATAACTATCTACTGAAGGGGTCTTGAATCTTCCTTGGTACAGGAATACATGGACTGCTGGTTTCATTGCATATGGGAATTCCCTTGGTCCTCTGCTTGATCAACATTGTCAGTTTCATGAACATTACATTCACTTGCAAAGTTGTAATAAAAACTGAAGTCATTTTTAAGATGTTCCTAGTAGAGTAGAGAAGTGATCAGTGTGTTGTAAGCATTATAATCCTAACAGCCATAGAGATTTTTTTTTTAAATGTGGAAGTGATGCACTCCCTAGTTGAGGTACTTTCCCGTGTGTGTAAGCAAACCCCTTTTTTTATGCTTGTGAAATAATGTATTGCACAGAGGATTGGTGTACTCAAAAGTGGGTTTACGTGTGAAGGAGCATGCACAATTTTGTGTGTTGACAATTAATGGCTGCTTGTGAAAATTTGGCTCCACGTACCAGATTTGAATTTAGATTAAGCCCATAAAATCCCTGAAATTTCAGAATATGCAGCGTCACTTTAAATATAATTGTGCACTCAGCACTGTTGGGCTGTATTTTCTCCTTGTTTTTTTCCTCAGAATCTAGTCTCTGCAAGTACTTTGAGAACAATTAGTACCAGAAGGTATGTTGCCATAACACTGGTTCTCAGAACAACATGACTGATATTTTCAATATCAGGAAAATCCTTTTCTTTGTTAAAGCACTTTGTCTTGGTTTCTGAGAACAATACAAAGTAACTGTTACTTAAGGGGGAATGGCAGCTTTCTTTATGGGCAGAATTGCTTTGGGACAGTTAGACTGGTGTCTGTCCTTCCCAAAAACGTAACTAATTGAAAAAGATTTCCACAGAGATCTGAAGCTGGGCTCTGGCTTCAGTTTTGGAGAATACAGCATTGTTTGAAAGTATACTTTTAAAAATAATCTGTATCTTTTGAGAGACTGTTTTTGTTTTAAAGGATATTGCAGAAATTGCTTAAGTTGGAGATATTGGCTGGAAGTAATTCTTCAGGAGGACTGTTTTGGTGGAGGGATGCTTTGATGAATTTCTGAACTGGAATGCGGTAACGCGGGGCTGTCCAAATTCTGCCCAACTGAGGGCTGCAAAGGCTGCGCCTAATCGGCAACATGAAAGGAAAATTGCAGCCCACTTGCACCTTTAATAATACAAAATTGTGTCCCACAGGGACTGTAGTTCCCAGAATGCTGTGCATGAACTTGATCTGACTAGTAGTTATTCAGATCAGGTTGGATCATCACCAGCAGGCCCTTCTGGTTTATGAGTACTAGAAGTGTAGATGCAAACTCATTTTGGAACAAAATAAAATTTCTAGCCATTTTTTCCTTCTGAAAATAGACTTGAAAATGTAAAGTTAAGGATGAAAAGAACAAGCATCTGAGCTCTAATTTTGCAGCAGGAGTCTGAGGGAATTTAAAGACTCTTCTCCCAAATACACCTCTTATGCAAGAAGTTAACTTTCCCCCATAGACTGTGCATAGTGGTGTGATTATGGCAGCCAGGATGAAGGATTGTTTTGCAGGCCACTCAGAAATGTTAAGGGTTAGGGTTAGAGCATTGCATGCTGGAATCTGTAGTATCCACAGGCCACATTTTCATTTTAAAGGAGAGGGTGGCTGTGGGCTACATTCAGCCCCCGGCATGCACTTTGGTCACCTTGAGAACTGAAGATGGAAAAAGCAAAAATTCTGCTGTATAACAGTGAGAGCCTAGTTGTAAGTTGGCAGTAATTCTGCTGCAGCTTTGAAACTTCTTATGTTCTGATGAACAAAGTTTTAAAAGGAGATGTTTTTGATAGGTCTAGCGGTTGTTTTTTTTTTTTTAATCCTTAAGAACTAACATAGATTCTTTCATTGGAATGTGTTGGATTGGCAGCGTAAAGCTCTGTAGTGAGATTATCATAGAGAATGGGTAGCCAACCCACCTCATACACCAGGGCTTATCTAAACATCACAGATTGTCTTTATGTATTAATATTTCTCACAGTGTATTAATCTTTGCAGCTGATTCCAAAGATGATGCTGATAAATGGCTGTGTGGCTTGAATATCTTGCATCAAGAAGTTATGAATGCTTCCACACCTGCAATCACAGAGAGGTACGTGGAATTTCCCGCGTTTGTTTGAGAGACTCTTCAACAGCTTGACACTTCTTTGCAATTTGACAGTTAAAAACTGAAAAGACATTTTCAAGGATGAAACCAGTGTGGTTTGTCAGTTACATTAAGAGCAATATTCTACAGACACATGCTATACTTAGAAAGTGTTGTCCAAATTCAGATCTTGTAGAAGCATATGCCACTTGATAGTCTTCTATGAAGTTATGGCTACTTACACTGTGATGGATTTGGCTCTATGGTTGGTTGGTTGATTTGTTTTATAAACTCACCTGGTTCCAGGTTTGGATGCCAAAGACAGTCTTTAAGAAGTTCATGGGAATGTCTGGTCTATGTGTGTGTTGGCATCTGTTTCAAGTGAACCAGAGTTTTTCAGGATCTCACAACTAGAACCTTTTCCCCCCCACTTCCCACCACCCAGCCCTGGACAGCGAATCCCCCTCTTCTCAACAGGCCCTGAGGTCCCTCCCAGACTTGATCTTTTCTCACCCCATTCACCTTTTGTTAACAGTGGGGGAAAGTCATGGCCTGCTACCCTGTCTTTCTTCATCGGTGGTTTGTCCAAATTGCAGCTCAGGTGTTGATGCCCTGCCCATCTAAATCCAATTTCAACTGAGGAAAAAGTATTCCTCACTTCCTGTCTTTAACTTTTGTATGGTGTTGCTCTGTGCTGTTATGCAGTTGCTGTGCATCACTCTAGAGGTGTCTGCATTTCAGCAACAACAAAGTGATTCCTGTATAGGCAGATTATATGAGGTTTTTAGTGAAATGCTATGATTATCCTTTGGGTTGAAACATGTCTATATAAACAGATCTTCCCTGTCAGTATTGCCAATATCATTAAAGGGATGCTGGCCCTAAAATTGACACTTCTGTCTGATTTATGTTTTTTAACCTAAGATAGGTAAAAGATTACTACAGCTAAAAGAGATTAAGCGGATTTTTTTTTCATTTTTACTTCATGCATTTGACGATATTTGAGACCACATCCTCAACTAGTGTCAATCAGTGTAGTTCCATTGACTTAATGGAGCTATGCCAGTTTATACCAGCTGAAGATCTGGCCCTTTTGTGCCCAGTTATTTTCACTGTTTCCCATATGTATGGTTAGTCATTTCCCTTGTTTATGTGGGCTTGTCACACAGCAACAAGGGGAAGACAAAAACATTTTGTTTAGAAATGGGAAAATATTATTGTAAAGCCACAAACATTAACCAGGGCAGATACAGCAGATGCAGCACCTGAAAATGCTTGTGACTCATTTTTCAGAATGTGCTAGATTTCCAGTTTAAATATCTCTGCTTACTTTCATCACTGAAATTGTGATATTGAACAGGCTCTGTTAGTTCTTAATTCTTAAAATAACTTTTCTGGGTTTTTTTTTTTATTTAAGCTGGCTGAGAAAGCAGATCTACTCTGTTGACCAGACTAGAAGGAACAGGTATGAATCTCATCCTTTTCAGGTTTTGCTTAGTTTTCATGGTCAGTTTTTCTACATGAAGTATAGGAGTGGAATTTTAAAGTAACAAACATCACTTTGCATAAGAAAGATGTGACTTAGGTAACATGTGAGAATCCAGGACGCTGCACCTGCTCTTTCGTTAGTAATTTGTGTTATGGAGACATCCAGCATATGAAATTCATAGTGTAACAGAGAAGGAAATGACTACCACTGTTCATTTTACTTTTGGCCCTTTCTTCATGGCTGGAACTAGGATGAGTGTAGTTTTAGGCAGGGAGAGCAGTTGCTTTCCCCCTCTCGCTTTCAGCTCCCCACTCCCAGCAGCATCTAGCTGCTTCCTCTCTAGAGGCTAATCAAGTGGGAACCCAGAGGCTGGGACTCTGCTTTCCTGCCTTGGCTATGCCCCCAGCACTGCCTGAGAGGGTGAAGAGAGTGAGGAGGGGCACAGATGGAGTTGGCCTAACAGCAGCAGCCACAACAGTCCTTCCTCCCCACACTGAGTCAGAGCCTTGAGGAGGGGGAGCATGATTAGGTGAAGGGACAGGGGAATCCTTGGAAGGTGAAGTAAGGACACGGAGATCCATGGGGGAACAGTCTGAGGGACATGGAGGGGGGTCATTCTGCAGATCCTGGGAATGGGGTAGGTTACGCAAGGGAACACAAGACAGTCCTTAAACATAGAGGTGGGAGGGAGCCAGCAGTGGTCTTTCAGAATTAGATTGAGGACTTTGGCAGTGTTCCAGAGAGTTTGCAGAGTTCTCACTTATAAGAACTTGCTTTGGTAAATATAACTTGGTGAAACTGGCCGGGTGGTTTGCGATAGTTACTCTGTTATGTGTCAGGAGAGGAGACCTAGGGCTTAGGAGTTACCTCAGGATTCATGCTTCTCAGCCGAGGAGGCTGCAGCATATTGTAATTATGGAGGTGGCATATTTGGGTTCCTGTGGGAAATGGAAGCTGCTCACTGCAGGCCCATGCAAAAAATGGCGTAGATTTTAGACTTCAGAATTTCCCTTTATGGTGAGTGATAGCGAGAGAGAATCCTTGCTCTGCTAGCCGAGGTGCTGGATAGCCTGTTGCAATGCAGAGGATGCTGTCTTGCAAATTCAGCTGCAAATTTCTCTTTAGAACTGATGTAAGTTGTACGATGCCTTGAGAAGGAAATTAACCCCTTGGTGGGTGGCACTTTAATGAAGCTTAGCTACCCCGTTTTCCCAGCAGCATTAATGTTTGTACTTCTTGTTCAGTGCAGAAAATAACATTCGTTTCCTCTCATTTAGCCTTTTCCTAAGAGTAAAATAAAACATGTTCTCATTGTCTGGATGAAAACATGTTATTGCAGGAAATAGCACCATTCTGCAAGCAATCTGTAGTACTGGGCAGATTATTGCAATACAAACAGAGATGGAAGGGTACGAACGGAATTGGGTTCTCAAGCATAGGGGCTCAGAGAGATTTTAGATATCAGAGACTGACTCGCTTAGTCTGGAGTGGGAGGACAAAGTGTGCCAGCTGCACCATTCTTTACTGAATGCCAGATCACGTCACTGCACTTGGCACCTGCTCTGCTGCTGATGCATTTTGATAAGAAAGCACCACAACAGGGGAGAACCATGAAACAAAGGAAAGCCATAGGGCAAAGAAGCTTCAGCAGATACTACATCTAGTTAAGGCTATGTTAGTTTCCATAGTTTTATCACTGGAAGGTAACGTAACTGATCCGCCTTGGATATGTGCTGAATTGTGAGGTGGTGGTGGTGGTTTCACTTTACCCAGAGAGGATTCCCACCTTTGGAAAACTCCAGGAAACAGATGAATGCTGCAATTAACATTTTTTTTTTTTTTTTTAATTTTAGTCAGTTAATTATAAAGTTGACACTTCCCGGCTAGCCCCAGCAGTGAAGCTTTGCTGCCATATGCAGTAATGAAGTCAGCCCTGGGTTTAGGCCTTTGCTGTCCAGAAAGAGCTATTGAGAGGCATCTAAAGGATCACAACAAAGGCCTAGAACTTGAGGCCTTGGTTCCCATCCCTGCTCTGCCAGAGACATCCTATGTGACTACTTAGTCGCTGTGTGCCTCAGTTTTCCCATCTATAAAATGGGGATGATAGCACTGTTCTGGGAATATGTAAATTAAAGATCGTGAGGCACTCTGATACTGTGGTAATCGTGGCCATAAAAGTATCTAAGATCCACTGAAACCAAAGCTGAAGTTGATGAGGGAGATGGGAGGTTTGAAGCCCCATTCAGCCACAGGGGAAGGGGTCACTGTACAGACGGAGCTGCTCTACAGTTCGCTCAGCCCCCATGCATCTGGACCCCCCCACCCAGAACCCCACTACTGAGCCCTCTGCACCTGAACCCCCTGCATCAGGACCCCCACCCGGAGGAGCCCCACCTCCCACACCTGGACCACCCCAACAAGCCCCCTGCAGCTGGACTCCCACCCCACTTCCAGCGCCCGGAACCCCTGACACCCAGAGCCCCGCTGAGTCCCAACCACCATCACGTGGACCCCCCTGCAGAGTCCCATGCAGGGCCACCCAGAGGGGGGGGCAAGTGGGGCAATTTGCCCCAGGCCCCGGGCACCGCAGGGGTCCCATGAGCCCTGGCCTGGCAGCGGTCTGGGTCTTCAGCCGGCATTTTGGCAGTGGGGGGCCCTTCAGTGCTGCTGAAGACGTGGAGTGACTGAAGGCCCCCCACCGCCGAAATGCCCCACAAGCCCTGGCCTGGCGGTGGTCTGGGTCTTCGGCAGCATTTCGGCAGTGGGGGGCCCTTCAGTCGCTCCAGGTCTTCAGCGGCATTTCGGCGGCGGGGGGCCCTTCGGTGCTGCTGAAGACGCGGAGTGACTGAAGGGCCCCCCACCGCCGAAATGCCGCCGAAGACCCGTACCGCCGCTGCTTCCCCACTTTGCCCCAGGCCCCCTGAATCCTCTGGGCGGCCCTGGTTCCATGACCCCCCTGCACTCCCCCACTGAGCCCCTGTGCATCCAGAGGGCCCCCCCACACCCAGGCCCCCCACTGAGCCACCTGCACCCAGATTGCCCCACAGAGAACCCTCTCACCCCACAGCTGGATCCCCACACTAAGCCTCTCCACACTTCGATCCTTCCAGGCTGAGCCCATCTGCCCCACACATGGATTGTTCCTCTTGCTATCTTGGTGCACCTGGCACGGAGGGGGCAGGGTCCTGGGGTGTTTCTGGGGCAGACCTGGCCCTTGTGCTGTGTCAGCGTCGGGTGTAGCCTCACTGCCAAGTCCATGTCCCGGGGTTAGGCGGCAGGGTGATCTCCCACCCTGGGACATGGTGGCCCCCACTGCCATGCTGGAACCTCCATATTTATTTATTGACAAATAAAATATGCAGATTTTTTTTTTTGGTGCAGAGTTTTAATTTTTTTGGCACATGCCCCTGCTTCCAGGAGCCATGTGGCGTGGCCCCCGACCCTGGCTGGAGTGGGGCAACCCCTAGTCTAGACCCACTCCCCAGTAGGAGTTTGAGGGCCGGATTAAAATGGCTGGGGGGCCAGATTCGGCCTGCGGGCTGTAGTTTGCCTACCCCTGGTTTAGTCCAACTTTCAAAGAAGTCAGTAGACTTCTGTTGCACTTGGATTGATCTATGGACAGAGAACGTTTTAAAAATGTATCAATAATTTAATTTTTGTGTTGATGAAAATATATGCCACTGGATAGTTGTAGGTTACCTAGATACTAACAGAGTGCTGTTTTTTGCCCTCTTGTTTTTCAGTATCAGCCTTAGAGAACTGAAGACCATACTTCCCTTAGTAAACTTCAAAGTAGGCAGCGTGAAATTCTTGAAGGATAAATTTGCGGTAATTATCCAAAGCACCTGATGTCCAATATTTGGTGAAAATATTTATTGACTCTTTTATACAGCATCTTGCCTGTGGCATTTGCTTCTTATCATGTGACTTAATCTGCTTTATATTGGTTAATTTCAGGGTTTAGGTTTGAATGTAATGCAGAAGAGTTTTTTAATTAATTGGTATTAAAATTGCAGTATTGTCCAAAGTAAAATCAGGCTCATGGCCCTCTTGTCGGCACTGTGCAAATGTTTAGGAAGATATGGTCAGTGCCTGTTTTAAGGCTAGAATTATGGCATTATGAGTGAAGCAATACTTTTGGTTTCTATTCAATGTGAACTACTGTTAATAACTTTTGAGGCCCCTTTACATCCCTGCAGGAACATTAAAGATCCCCTTATTTTTCCTGCTTTATACCTCTCTATTCTCCAAGCCCCGAATTATAGTTATTGGTACTCTGGTTTAATGAGCACTGAATGAGTCATTCTTCAGAATCTGCCAGCTGTCTTCTTAAGTGAGCAACTGGCTAACTGCCTGCTGGTACTCTGAGCCGGGGTAGTGGACAGAGATGAGGGGCAGGAACAGTGTATTACAAATCAAGATTCTGCTTGTTCAATTAGCATATTAATGTCATTGTTAAGAAATCAATTAGCCATCATGTCAAAACAATTAAAGTAAAAGTATGGCAGCCATATATGCCTTGGAAGACTATGGAACCTGGAAAGGGTATGTCACATTTCTTGCTGTACAGGTGTAACCTAGGCTATTTGAAATACACTGTTTAATACTTCCTCCTCACAGGAAATAGGAGCTCCCAAAGAAGAACTTAGCTTTGAACAATTTCACGTGTTCTACAAGAAAGTTATGTTTGAACAGCAGAAATCGGTAAGCTCATTTATAGATTGATAGTCAATCTACATACTATTATCCTGCTTGATTTGAATAAAAGGTGAATACTGATTTCTCCTCACATCCCCCACCATAGAAAAGCTCTCTCTTACAGTATTGTATTTGATGTGTCTTTGACAACCAATGCCAATAACTGGATTCATAAAATAAATAGATAAGAAGTTTGTGTTGCTTCTTGGGTGTTTAAAAGGTGAAAGTGTGCACACATGTAGTGGGATTTTGTTTGTCATGTGAGTCTTTCTGCCCAGTTTGTAGGATGGCCTTAGTCAGGTGCAATTAATAAATGTTAAGTGAAATAAGAGTTTCGTTTTTGCATGACTTCCCAATTTAATTTATCCCATATGCCAAAGGATACTCTTTAAATTATGCCGGTGACATGTCATGATCACCAAATAATGACCACTGCCATTCTCACTTATGTCTGGAGATGATATGTGAATATGTTTGGTGTACTGCATGGCATGCTTGTGACAGTCACTGGGATGTGTAAATGCCATGGAATTATGCTAGTGATTTATTTGGTTAACTATTTGATCACTACTTGCAAATGTTCATTCCATCCAGATTCATGAAGTCAATGGGAGCGGTAAGTGTTTAGCATCTCTGAAAATTAGGGCTCTTATTTAGGTGCCTCACTTCAAGCACCCAAGTTTGAAAATGTTGGCATAAATATCTGAATGCTAGTTTCTGCACCCTGTTAATTGTGCCTGCGAATATGTAGGACATTGTTAAAACTGAAGCCTTCTATCCTCAGTTGTACATTGGCATGGTTTATTAGTAATTCTCTTTTTCAGCTTTGCAGATTAAGCATAATCATTGTAATGTAGATCTGTAAAATGCTATTAAAAAGAACCATATGCTTGAAGTAAGACTTCTTTGTTTAGCTAACCTTGTTGATGTGTCTCTTTTCATGACACTTCACTTAAACACCTTAAACAGAAAAAAGTTACTTAAAGAGGAGAGCGTAGCACAGTATAGTGAGGTTATCTGATTTACTAGTTATCTGATTGTCCACGCCCTTGGTGCATCATTTCAAGGAAACTCCTCAGATTGCGTAATTACTGTTTACAGCTAGGTTTCCCAAGCTCTGTACTCTGCTGGTCCAACCTGGAGGCCATTTAGTTTAGATTTTGTAGCCAGGTGACTAAATATGATACAAGATACATGTTTCCAGTTTTTCTGGACTATCTAGTAGGAAACTTGACTGCTTGTGTTTATTATGGGCATTAGCAAAACGAAGTTTGGCTGTGAATTGTATGCTTTTACATGGAGAAGGCCTGAAGCGTAATCACGACAGATCACAGTCTGTTGTTTCTTACCTTTCATTTTAACTCAAAATTTATCATGCTAACATAGCTTGTATAAAATGCAAGTAGACATTTCTGTCCCTGATAATAGTTACAGATATTTCTGATTATTGTGTCTCTCTTTTTCTCCCCTCCTCTTAAGATTCTTGATGAATTCAAAAAGGATTCTTCTGTGTTCATTCTTGGGTGAGATTTCTTGTTACTATAATTTTGTGCATGTGTGTGTTGGTTATAACACTTCAGGACTTTGCATACCCAAAGATTTCATGGAATCTCAAAGTCCATTCATGTTTTTAAGTGATGTCACTGTTCTCTATAATGGTATTTTCATTAGTGACCAGAGGTGGCATATCTTGTTGCTATAGTACTCATTAAGATGAATGAAAATTTTTCATATACCATTTTATATTAATTTTAACATCTCACATTTTAAGACACGCATCCTAAAATTCTGACTTCAGTGGAAGATTTCCTGAGTAAGGACAGAGGATGAGTGGCATTAGGAAGCTGTTGATAAGTGCCAATACCTTGCTCACAGATGGATTTCAGTCAGAGCTTCTCATGCTTAGCCTAGGACAGAAGTTGTCTCTGTGTCTTCTGATGGAGAAGTTTAATTTTTAACTGAAGAAGCATGTGGTGCATGGACTTGACAGAAGCAGGGCAGAATTCTAATCCTAAATCATGGAATGTCATTGAATCTTAGTTTCCATCTCTGTAAAATGGGTATATTATTTATTTAGGGGAGTTGAAAATTAACTCTTTGTACAGCATGTTGAAGAAATGAGATGCTGCAGCATAAAAATGACAAGCATTGCTGCTATTATACTTTTCTGAAACTAGTTTATCATTGCTTTGAACATTACATCTACAATTTTGTTTAAAGCATTTGAGAAGTTCCTTTAGAAATGGTTGCCTTTTAATATAGGGCCCAATTCTTTAGTCTACTGAGTAGAATTTATTGAACTCATTGGGACTGCTGGCATCAGGTTTTGGTTCTCCGTGTCAGCTCATCCAATAAATATCCAGAGGAAATGGCTTGTGGGATTATTGCTATGCAAATAATTTACAACAATAATATTGTTATAGTGCCATAATTAAGATGCACAACATCCTAGTGGAGGTGAGTGTTGTTTCTACTTTACAAAAAGGTAAACAGAGAGAAGTTAAGTAACTTGCCCAGGGTGACAGAGTGAATCATTATGAAAGCTGGGAAGGAAATCCAGAAGCTCTGATTCAAAGTCTTGTGATCCAGATGTTAGACAGCTGCTTTTGGGGCCTGTTCCAAAGCCCATTAAAGATAATGGAAAGACCCCCTTCGGATGAAGTTGTAAATTCATGATATAATTTATTCGGTTCTCTACCATGGTCCTGCTATGGCCCTGACTTATATGATATTTGATCTACCCCCCCCCCCCTTTTTTTTTAAATGAAACATTTCTTCTAAAAATTTTCCCTTTCCTTTGGTCTAGAAATACTGACCGTCCAGATGCTTCAGCAGTTCATTTGCATGACTTCCAGAGATTTTTGCTACATGAGCAGCAGGTGAGAAGGTTATGAAACTCAGAATTCTTCCTCACCAAGGTTCACAGCGTTATGTATTTTTCAGAGAGTCACAGTCTGACATACAGGATGACTGATGATAATTGGCATTGAACCTTGTGGGCTAAATCTGAGCATTGGTCTTAATTATTAAGGTGTGATCTTTCATTGAGCTGCTGTTTTTCAACTGCACAAAGGTGTGCAAATGGATTTTTCTGGCCTCTGCTAAGCTTCTAAATAAACGGAGGTGGTTCTTGACTGACATGTAAATGTCAAGGATGATACCCTGGCCCCATTGTGGGTGGCACCAGGTAAACATGTGGACTGAAATCTTGGATCTGGCCCCATTGTGGCTGGCACAATGTAAACCTTTGGGGTGGTGTGCCAGCCCCATTGGAATCAAAGTGAGTTTTGCCATTGACTTGAAAAGGGCTGGAATTTCACTCCTTATGGGTGCTCTCTTTGAAGAAGTTGCCCTGTACTTGCAGGCAGTTGGGTTCAGTGATCTGGGAAGGGGCTTGTCTTCATCTGTAACAGCTCTGATCCTGATTCACAGACAGCATGGTTTAGTTTGACTGATAAGTAATGAATGAATTAATTTAAAAAAATTGTCAGGCCAAAGATTCACTAAAGGAACAAAGCAGTTCATTTTTGAAGCTGCCTGCTGTATTACAGTGTGCATATTCTACATCTTTGGAAAGCCTGGAGGTCTTCTGTATGTTTAAGCTTTATGACGTTCCACAGCCACTACTGAACTCCAGGCTTGCAAATTTGTTTGAACACTCAAATCAAACACTGAAGTTCATTGTTCCCATGCATTCCCTGTATGGGAATACCTAATATCTTTTCCCCTACAAAACAATGTTGAAAGAGCATAAAGGTTGTAAAGTCAAGCTCTCAAAAGTTAGGAGTGACCAGAATGAAGATTTTCTCTGTCTTCAGTAGGCCCAGGATTTCACCCATATATAGAGTCCCCACCTGTGACAGCCTAGCATTTAGACAGAGGGCATCTTAGATCTCTAAAACATCATATAGGTTTTTGTTCAGCTAGGAAAGACATTATCTTTTATTTTTAAACTATCATTTATTATTTTATTTCTGTAATGCTTGTGAGCCCTAGTCACTGACCAGACTATTGTACTAGGCCCTGGACAAACATTTAACAAAAAGCCATCCTGAATATTCTTTGGGGAAAAAAACATGAGCCTAAATTACAGTAGAAAAATTCAGTGAACTCAAACAGCTAGAGAGGTTTGTAAAACTTCCAGATATTCTGGTTTCACCCACTTACAAGTATCGGTATGTGATCTTAGACACTGATTTTAAATGCAGCAGTAGCCTGAACCGCTGAGAGTCTTTCTTACTGGATGGGTTCATCAAAAGATGCAGTTCTGTTAACTGTAGGCAGTGAAGAATGAAGTTTAGTAAATCACTGCTATGGGTGTCTGTCTGTCTCTTTCATATTATATAATATATAATTTCATTCACTAAGTCTTATTACCTTTTTTGGTAATAAAATAAAACAACTTAAATGATAAACTTTTCTTAATTTAAAGGAGTCTTGGGCACAGGATCTCAGTAAAGTCCGAGAACGAATGACAAAGTTTATAGATGACACTATGAGAGAAACTACTGAGCCCTTCCTCTTTGTGGATGAGGTGAGATAAAATATTTTCTTATAGTTCTATATACATTTAACTTTCTCTTCTAGTTCCTTGAAATTTAGTTTGCTGGGCAAATCCCCCTCTGTTAGCAAGAGGGCAGTTCCTCTAAGCTCTGTTGTTAGTGTTTATATTCTTTTTTCTTTTCTGATTGCATGCATTTAAATCCATTCTCTTTTTTTTTATGTTTTAGTTTCTCACTTACCTTTTCTCAAAAGAAAACAGTATTTGGGATGATAAATATGATGCAGTAGATGCTCAGGATATGAATAACCCTTTGTCCCACTACTGGATTTCTTCCTCTCACAACACGTAAGTTTCCAAAATCTTGATTGTCTCTGATCAGACAGACCTAGTGTATGTTAAGAGAAGCAAATATTAGTTTAAGTTTTACGTCGGGGTGCTCAGACTGGATCTGTGAAGTCTTCCTGAGAAATTGCATCTGATAAGACTCACTCACTTTTTCACTGAGTTATAGTGTCAGAAAACACAACCGCTTCCCTTCATCTCCCCTCCCGCCCTCAACAGAAGAGCACAAGAAACTTTGTTAAAAGAATGTAGTCCAGAAGCTGAGCTCAGACTGCCACACTGAGCTTCCTGTAACTCCTTGATTCCAGAAGATGGGGATTGAATGACTGTGGGTGCAAAAATTCATGCTAATGAAGGAATCTCCGCTCCTCCTGACACCTACAGCCCTGTTCAGTTAGCATCATTGTGCCTGGACATTACAGTGCCTAAAGGGTAAAATCCTGCTGGCCACATGTAGTGGGACTTTTGCCTGAGACTGGGCTGCAGAATTTGGGTCAAAGTCCTCTGTCAGAGTGTCTCCGTGGGACACGTTATTTACCACTTCATTTCACTGTGGCGGGTTGTATTTACCGAGAGATACCGATACTCTGAGCATCACCTGTATTACAGCATTTTAATCTGTTGGGCATGCATCTCTGATTATAAACATCTAGAGAAGGATTATGATAGTATTTTGAGCTTATGTATTATCTACACTTACAAAAGAAGTGTGTGACAGCACCTGGTGTCCTTGCTCCCAGGCCGCTTCTAAAATCAAGATAATATGTAATATAACTTTAACATGGTTGGATCATCTTGGGGAAACTGTCATCCTCCTTTGTGTGACCTAAAATGTAGCAGAACTGCGATGGTTGTTCTGAGCAAGATGGGGGAAGAGCAGGCTGCTGGTGGGAGTGGGGACTCTGGGGTAGACCAAAGCTCTGTGACAGTTCACACTGCAGAAGGGGGTGGTTCAGGAAAGAGGAAGCATGTGGCTAGTGGATCTTGAAACACATTTTTACTGGCTAGGAACTAGCCCTACATGGCCTTTGTATGGGAGACAAGGATTGTAGCAGAGAGGGACCATAGGTGCTGCTATACAAAGGCATGTGAGAGGGGAATTAAAAGTAGCAACCTTTACTTTGATCTTCCTTATTGTTCTGGATTTATTGTACAACCAAAATGTGTTCTGTGTTTAATACATTGTTGGCAATTACCATTTTGGGGGCAGGTTTCCTGTTAAACATTTTACTATTATGAATCATGTTTGTTACAATGGTGCCCCATGGTGTTAGATGCTGTAGAGAGTATTGGATGGTCTCTGTTCCAGTCAGTTTACAATTTGAATAAACAAGACACACACAGGCTAAGGGAAGGGGTATAACACAAGTAGAGTGAGCAGTCTGATGGCAGCAAATGTCATGTTAGTGCCACAATTAATTTTTTTGGGTGCGTTTACTTGGGGATCAGCTAGATGGAAAGAGAAGAAAACTGGGGTGAGGAGGTACAGGTCAGGGGAGAAGAGGGTAAGGGGAGCAGGTGTGGAGTGAAACTGAGGCGAAGAAACTATTCCAACCCTCCCCCTCTCTTCCTATCACTCCTTCGCAAACATCCAGTCAGCACAATGCAGAGAAAGTTTGGTCAAAACCGTAGAAATTCTCTGAACTGTAGTAAGGCTCTCAGTACTTGTCCTCTGTGAACTGTGGCATGCAAACAGTTAGGCCAGATACAAATCTATGTCATGGTTAATTTTCATACTTAAACAGTACTGGATGCAACAGCAACATAACAAAATGGAACGTTAATTCACAGGGATGGGGAAGTTTATCATCTAACATTGCTTTAAAAAAAGAAAAAGTGGAGAAAATATCCCAAGGAATTTAAATAACATGTATAATAAGAGTAT
Organism: Mauremys reevesii; assembly: GCF_016161935.1. Taxonomy (NCBI): domain Eukaryota; kingdom Metazoa; phylum Chordata; order Testudines; family Geoemydidae; genus Mauremys; species Mauremys reevesii. Next base: position 34,431,033 of record NC_052638.1, read on the forward strand.
ATGGGGACCTTTCCCTTTCACTAGACAGGTATGCTGTTTGACCTCGCCTCGACTTGGTGGAGTTTGGATATATTGTAGAGATGTTCTACTCTACAAAAAGTTGGCAAGGGGCAATGAATGAACTCTTGGAAATTCTTGCTAACTGATCCATGTCAAGGTGCTTTAGCATCTGATTCAGAGAAGTCCACTCACTTCATAGAGAGTCAAAAATTCAGTATTCAAAACCTCCACAATAGAAAAAGATTCAACATTCAGAAATTCTGCAACAGAATATATGGGACCCTTTTTAGAATTGTTGCCTTCCTTCTGATGGTCTCTCTTTACTGTTCAGATACCTCACAGGAGACCAGCTTCGAAGTGAATCTTCCACAGAAGCTTATATCAGGTGCCTTCGAATGGGATGTCGATGTATTGAGCGTGAGTAACAAGCTTGTGGAGTATCAGAGGGGTAGCCGTGTTAGTCTGGTTCTGTAAAAGCAGCAAAGCTTGTGGAGTGGTTTGTGACAGGAATGCTTTTGTTCTCCACCTTTGCATAGCTTCCTGTGGTTGCTAAGCACAGCAAAACCAAAACTTGTAGTCTTTGTAACACAAAATTAATCCTCTTTTTGTTTAAAGGATGTGCTAACTATTAGAACCAACATCCTTCAGAATTCCATCATTTCCCTGCTCTTCTTTCATTCCTTTGAAACACTACAATTCAAGCAGCTCTTTTAAAACCTATTCCAGTGTGTACACCAGAGATGAAGCTACCAGAATGACCAAATTAATTGGTTAAGCCCCAGCGTGCCCTTCTCCAGTATATCTAGGATAGGTGCTGCTCTTGGAGCAGCATATTGCCACTTTAAACTCTGGTGGACACTAGTAAACCCAGAATTCAGCTGCCTAAACTCCTACTTTTCTGTTCCTAGCTGCATGTGCTTTTAGAACCTCCATATTCTATTTTTTTTATTACCATTATTTTATGCAAACTTAATCTCCTCTGTGAGGGTTATAAATCTACTTAGCAAATCATTTTAATATAACATAAAAGTATGACTTGTAGGAAACACCGTGGAGTGCTGAATGTGTGTTGTGTTCTGTATATTGGAGTTATTTAGATGGCCTCTTATTTCTTCCATTGTCTACACTAGTGGATTGCTGGGATGGTCCTGACGGGAAGCCGATCATTTATCATGGATGGACACGGACAACAAAAATCAAATTCGATGACGTGGTGCAGGCAATCAAGGATCATGCATTTGTCACATCAGAGTGGGTTTTTGTTAATGTATAAACTTGGTTTAGAGGATTTTAGAGCTTTCCTCAGGAGAAAAGGAACCTTTCATGTTTGGTTAATTGAAAAGGCCAAGATGCCTGTCTTTTCTCTATTGTGATTGGGTTTTTTTTTTTGTAAATCACCAAGAGTTTTAGATCTTAATAGATCCTCTTTTCAGAAAAGGCCCACAAAATGTCAGGATGCTGCTCGGGCAGGTAGGAAATGCCCCAACAGGCTCCCTGCTTCAGACCTTGTCTGTAAAGATGAGTTTGCGGCTGTAAAACTTTAATAAATGTGATTTTAAAAATATTATAATTGGAGAGCAGAGCATCAGTGAGAGGGAAGCTCACAGCCCCAAACTTACCATCGCAGATAAGGTTGCAGCTGAGGAGATGGGGAATCCCTGCTCATTCTTCCTGCAGTGATAACATGGGCTGCAGCAGTGTCTCAGCTCTCCTCTTCAGGCCCTTCATTAAAAACACCTTTAATAGGAAAAGTATTGTCTGTTGGCAGGAAGGAGGCAGGAAGGATTTGGGGCTGCAGGCTCCTTTACTCCTCACCATGCAAGATAACTGGCTGGCCATAGAGGAGAGAACATATTGCACCCTCTTGGGGGTGGGACAGGCTAGGAGCTCTAGGAGATGACATACCTCCCAAAGCTCCCACTAGGGTTGTTGCCATCTACGTGAGTCTGAGCCTGTACTCAGTTGCCACAATCTGGCACATCGTTATTTTGGTTGGAAACACTTCATTTTTGGGAGCTCGATAATGAAGAAAAGGCGTCTTAATATTCAGGGTATTCCAAGCCTCTTTGTTGCAGTTGGCTAACTGAGCTGCATGGGTATCCTCACCATGATCAGACATTCAGATAACCATGTACAGTGCACACGGGGGTCCCAGTGCTTCAGACATGTCAAAGCATCAGCATAGTGAATGTATTGAGGAATGCACTGACACTTCCTCACACTGCTCATGTTTGGTGGTGGTGTGATCCAGTGATTGCACATCTGTAGCCTTTCCCCAGAGCCACTCAGTCCTCAGTTTGCTTTGGATATTTTTTCCCTGCCTTCCCTGGCTTTTTCAGAAGCAGAAATTGAATGCTGCCTCTGCCTTTCTGTTCCCTATTACCAAGGTTCCCAGTGATCCTGTCGATTGAAGAGCACTGCAGTGTGGAACAGCAGCGCCACATGGCCAAAGTATTCAAGGAGGTGTTTGGGAACCAACTCCTGATGAAGCCAATCGAAGTCAGTGCAGATCAGCTGCCGTCGCCAACCCAGCTGAAAGAAAAATTCATCATCAAGGCATGTTTCCTTTACTAAGAGTCCCCTGTGTGTTTTGGTAGTTAGAACTGGAGAGTGGGAGCCAGGATGTCTGGCTTAGCTGCTTAGACACTGTATGGCCTTGGACAAGTCTCTTAACAGATTCGTGTCTCTGATTGCTTGTATAATATTGGTTTAATTGTAAAGCATTTGGGGCTCCATTGGGCTTGAAGAGGGTACATGCTGCAAGTGCACATGACTATCATTTGGCAACATTTTATTGAGTTTTGTTAAAATACATACTAAATTGCTTGCTATTGGCTTTCTTTGCAATTAATGTTGCTGTTTCAAGTGCCCGAAGAAATGTCTTTTCTAAAGGTCTCCCAGCAAACCTTTCAGCCTCTAAAATGTCACCATTAAATTTCAGTGAGGATCACTGCTACAGAGGCTCATCATAGACCTTCTGCACAATAACATCGTGCTTAAAAATGTTAAGTGTTCTTTTGAATGGAAAATCACATTAATATTTCATTCTAATGGATCACAAAGCACTTTACAGACTGAATTTTCAAAAGATGCCACTTCCATAAATTGCAAAGGCAAATGAACACTCTGGCACACAAAAAGAGTAAAGGATGTGATTTACATATGCAATTTAGGTTGCGACTTTGAAAAATGGAGGTTTCCCTTAATAATAGGGATCAGTTACTCTTAGAATCACTCAGTCCACCTAGTGGAACTCAGCAGACATTTTGATCCAACAGTACCACACAGCAGTGTTTAGGCAGGTAAGTGGAAGAACAGCTTCTCCAGTTAAAACTGCAGTAGAGTTTTCAGAAAATTAGAAAGCTGGAATTTGGCAAGAACACTGGGGCAAACTCACCATGTTTTCACATAAAATAAAATAATAATGACGACTCTGGTTGATCAAGGCTTCTGCCTTACAGATCCTATTAGAAAACAATAACATAGATTCTAAACTTGTAGACAAAAAACACATTCAGTGCAAGTACAGTATGTGGAAATGCATGTAAATGGGAGCAGGGCATTCCACTATGAGTCACAAAGGAGCACAAAGTAGAGCATTCTGATCTATAAGTTTAGATCTTATCTGTGAATTAATACACTTTGTGACCATATAAAGCATGGAAGAGAAATTGCTTGCATATAGCCATAATAATCTATATCTATAGCACCATTGTCCCTACAGATTCCAAAGTGGTTTGCAAACTACAGTAAAACCTGCGCAAGAGAAAAGTTTGATCAGACAACTTCCGATCCTGAGAGTGCCTCAAAGAATCCCCAAACACGGGCCACTAGTTTCCAATGAGCTTTGGCTCATGACTCAGATTTCCCTTTAGTGTGTTTTGTCCGTGAACATTCATGTAAACTTTCACTCTGAAGAAAAATGCCAGTGAGATCTTCAGTGTTCATTTTTAAGGGCTTATCTGAAGGACTGACCCAGGGAACCTCACGGAACTCGGTTTATCTCAGAAGGACTAACCAGATGTATGAGAATTTGAACCTGGGTTTATCTGTTATTTAGGTATTTGAAATGTAATGATTTGCCATTTCAGCTATTGCTATTGGATGTGTAGAAGAGAGGCGTGGCCCATGACTCAGCACTAGTCTGCACGGTGCATTAGTCTATACTAGAGGGGGGTGAATTCTAGTGTGCACTAGTGTGTAGGCAGTAACTGGCCTGTGTGGACCCTGCTGGTGTGTGTTAAGTATTCCCTAGTGCACGTTAATATAGTTCCATTTCAAACAGTACTACGTTAATGTGCGTGCCAGCTGGATTCACATGCAACATGCTAGTGCACACTAGATTTTACACCTCTCCAGTGCAGACTAATGTACTGTGTAGACAAGCTTGGAGACTTGTTGCTGCTGCTGTTTCAGACTGGATCTGGATACTAGAATATTTGAAAACAAGTGGTTTTAATGCAAACACCGTTAATCTTTTTTAAAGAATAAATATGTGGCAAAATGTAATTACAGAAATGACCGGCATTGTCCTGAAATGAGAAACTGAGGGTAGAACTAGAGCTCAGTGAATAACAGATTTTTCAGATCACTGGCAGTTCTGGGGGGGAAAAATATGGGTTGAATTGACAACAATTTTTTTGTGAAGGCAAATTTTTTTTTCCAGCAAATTGAAAAGTTGAAAAAAATATTTTTGTGTCAAATTAAACATTTCATTTCAACAAAATTGAAATGTTTCATTTTGATTTCAACCATTTTTAAATGATTTTGATTTTTTAAAAATAAAATTAAAGGAAATTCTGAAATTAAGTAAATTTGAACCAGAAAATTGATACATTTTGTTTCTAAACAAATGTCAAAATGAAACATTTTGATTTTTTCTCAGATTTTTTTTTTTCCCCAGCCGAAACAATTTGGCAAAGTCAACACAAATTCATTCTTTTGCTGAGAAAATGATGGTCAAATTTTTTTGCCAAGCTCTAGTAGGAACCCTTCCTGTCTACTTTGCTGTGCATCATATGCCCTGTTTAGTTCCTCTTTCAGAACCTCCTGTCATAAAATATCCCATCTGTTTAACCTTCTCTGGAGTATCAGTCACATTGGTTATATCTTCACTTTGTTTTCTCTTTGTTCGATCCTGTTTTGTCCTTTTACTGTATATCTCCGTGTCACACTGGGATGATCTAAATCTTTGCTGCATCTTTTTTTTATTATAGCTGAGGACTTTGTTCCATATATCATAGTTGGAATTACACACAAGCTGAAAACCCTCTTCTCCAGGGTACCGGAATATGCTTTGCATGTACTTTCCATCTGCCAAAACTTGGTCCACTGAAAAATAAAAAGCTTCATGTCTATATTTGTGAAACAAGAATCCTCTTCCTCCCCAATCTCTGAGCATCTATGTGGCCCCTTTGCTGCCAGTAGGTGGGATTTTGTAATTACAGGTGCACTAGCTGTGCCTTTAAAGTGCCCTTATCATGCCTGAGTCCCCACCTTCATCCTCCTGGTTATCCTCCCCTCGCCCCCATCGCTGCAGAGAGATCTGCCATGGAGCACTTCTCTGTGGCATGCATGTGGCCTTTTACCCCTTGCACAATACAATTGTAGTGGTGCTAAAGAGGTTAGGGCTTTATATCCCTATGTGAAGCAAGCAGGATTTGGTCACACTGAGAAATAATCACCTGTTTCCTTCTTATAATCCTTTTCCTATTTCCTCCTTAATTTCTCTCCTTTTAATCATGTTCTTTTTCTCTTCACCTTGAGGCCTGACAACTACTCCTCTTTTATCTTCATTCCTTTCTTACCACATAAAGGTCATTTAACTTTGTGTCTCCTCTAATGAATTGTGGACTCTGATCAGAGTAATTGCGCCTCTGTCTCCCTCATCTGAAGCTTGCTGTCAGGAAGGTAGAGGTGCACTCGGCTTGTCTATATGGCAAGCTACTACCAGGGTGTAAATCTACAGCACATCAGCATGCTGAACCCTAATGACTCTGTGTGGACATTGCTACAGTGCAGTGCAAGCCCTAATGTGTGGTTCTTATGGCATTGTAGTAATGTCCGGTGTGTGACAGGCTGGTGCACTGTCGATTCACACGCTGGCTTGGCGCACGCTAACTCACCATGCAGACAAACCCTCAGGTTAAATTTGCAGTCAGTGCAGAAGACTACCCCTAATGTTTAAGCCTGCATATAGCCTCCACTCTCAAAGCCCAAACAAAGGAGAAAAGCTCGAGAGGAGGGATGCATCAGATAATATTACCAAGATGTGCCAAGGTAATGTGACCAGGCTTACATATGATTTTTATTTATATTTTTTAGCATAAAAAATTGGGACCAAAGGGAGACATAGATACAAACCCAGAAGACAAGAAAGAGGAGAAAAAGCAACAAGGAGAACTCTACATGTGGGATACGATAGAACAGGTATTATTTCCTAGATGTTTGCTGCAGTTTGTTGCAAGGTTTTTAAATTTCTTTGGTGTTTGCAATTTAAATGAGCATTCTCAACAGCAATAGGGAAAAATATTTGCTCCTAGGTGACCCGAAGTGAGTATGGAAAAGACACTGCGTAAGATGTTATGTTGTTAAATTACTATTTATTGTTACAGTTTCTTGGTGGCGGTTAGTAGTTCTATTTTTCTCTTTAATTTTATGGATGGAGTTGGATGGAGTTATCTTCTGTTGTTAACAGTTCTAACACTTGTCTTTGTGTTCTAGGCATGGACTCGGCACTATTGTGCTATAGCAGATGAAAAGCTCTCATTTGGTGATGCTATAGAACAGAATGCTGATGACGATTCATTAAAGGTGATAACCTACCAGACTGGGGGAGGGAGGAGGGAAGCTCCGGATCTTTGCCTTGCAGTGCAGAGGAGGGTGTAGGGGCTTCTGCCCCGTGCAGAGGGGAGCTGAAGCCCAGAGCCCTGGCAGGTGCGCCCCCGCTCTTGAACTTTTGAAGATTGTCATATGGGGCTCTGAGGGTCAGTAAGTTTGGCCACTCCTGGTATAGAAAGAAGAATTACACTGTCTAAAGGAGTGCCATTCTTCCTTATCTCTTGGCCAATGGGAATTACATGCTCACATCAAGAGAATAATAAGATTATTTTCTCCCTTTAATATAAAACCAAAGGGAGATGAGTTTTACATGAAGCTTTTTAACATTTAAGGTCAAATTCATCCTCTTAAACTGCCCTTGCCATGTTTACAGATGCATTTCTTTGCACTCACAAATCATTTGCCTGTACAATTGTTCAGTGGAGGGTCTGTGCCAGATAATTGGGTGCACCTGCAAATGTCACTTAATGAAAATGTGGGTCTTTATTAAGCACTTTTATAACCCAATTTTCTGTAAAACAAAGTATCTTTAGTGCATGGTTAATGTTCAGTGTAGACGAGCATACAAGACAATGAAATGGCTTGTGGGCAGTTTAGTGCTGAAACAGGTGTGTTTAACAAAAACCAAATGCTTTATTTGCCAGGATATTATTCCTATTCTAGGACTAAACAAAAGATGATTCATTAAATAATGACACATAACACAGCAGACCTTTTTTTTTTCTTTTTACTGTTTATTTAGGAAGCATTAATGGGTTTAGAAATTCTTACTATGTAAATATCAGAAACAAAACACTAATCATTACAACAGTGAGCTTTTGTTTAAAGAGGCATTACACAGGAATATAGTCATGAAATCTCTCTAGCAGGGTGTTACCATATTTCAGAATGAGCATCATTATCACTTATGACATGTAGTTTCTAGTGATTTTATTAAACTGTGTGAAATGTCTGATTATGCGTATTTAACAGACCAGGCATGACTACCAACTGTTAATATTCAAAACAATTAGACAGGTGTACTGGTTTGTTTGCAGGTGAATCTACTTTGCCTGAGTATTGAATAAAATATAACCAAATATCCTAAGTATTTTGTTTGTTTTCCTGGGTTCACAATCGGTCTTTTAATTTTCCCATAGCAACAACCTCTCATTTGTTTTAACCATTCTTTTATGGTAAGATTGACTTTCTTTTCCAATGAGAGATTACTGATAGCCATACAGCTACTAACAAAAGAAAGGTTAATTCTTCATTTCCTTTTGTGTGACCATTTCCACTAGAAATCCCCAGGAGAATTTCCAAAGGATAATTTGGGAATAAATATCCAATAGTTTGTGATATCTGGTTATGGATTGCATCCCCATACTCTCTAGTGACTGGCAATGTTCCCTCTAATTTTTCCATGCATGTGCGGAATGAATTTTGTTATGCGCACCAATATGGAGGTGATGTGTGGCAAGGGTGTTGGAGGGGGCTCGGGGCTTAGGCAGAGGGTTGGAGTGCAGGGGGGCAAGGGCTCTGGCTGGGGTTATGGGCTCTGGGGTGGGGCTGGGGATGAGGGGTTTGGCGTGCAGGCTGCCCTGGGCCTGCAGCGGGGAGAGAGGACTCCCCCTAGCCCTCTCTCCCCGCAGCAGCACCTGGGCTGGAGGCCAGGTGAGAGGTGCCTCTCCCTGCCGTGGCAGCTCCGGGGCTGGGGGAGAGGTGACTCTCCCCGCTGCTGTAGCTCCGAGGCTGGGCCGGGGGAGAGCGGTCTCTCCCCGCCTCTCCCTGCCGTGGCAGGTCTGGGGCTGGGGGAGAGGGGTCTCTCCCCGCCGCAGCCCTGAGCACCTGCCCATTCTTGATAGGCTGCTGCGTGGCTGCGCAGCTTAGAGAGAACTTAGGTGACTGGAGATATCCACCATATATGCATAAAACCTCCTCCTTAAGCATAACTTCTCCAACATGTATTCTTGTTCAACAAATATTAACTTGATTGGTGTGAGGTACCATTGAAACAGTATCTTAAAGACATTTTCTTTTATTTGTTGCCACTCCTTTGAGGTTGCTGGCCCTCATTTCCTGATCAAACCCCATTCCTCTGGTATAATTTGTCTATCCTGGTCCTTTTCCCGGCGTATCACATATGGACATTTTTGGTTAGGAAAATTGTCTGCAAAGATTTATATAAATTAATTATAATGTTTTTGTTTCCTAATTGACCAGATGCCATCGCTTCTACTAAAGTTATCTTTCTGTATAGACAATTTTGCTAGAAAGTTGAGAAACATAATGCCTATCTTGAAAGTAGTGGTACCATGGGAGATAGGGCTATTTAAAATTATCTTTGATCTCTAAATAAGTTAGACAAGTTTCTTTACTAGGTAGCTGGCCTCCAGTGCTGTACGTATTCCACTGCTCTCCCAATCTTTAACGCTTGACAGCACACCTCTGTAATAGCACTTGTCATCAAAAGGTCTTTCAGAGATGAGCAATTATTATCCCCATTTTACAGATGTTAAAGCTGAGGCACAGGACTCAGTAAGGGCTGGAATTTCAGCGATGCTTCAACCTGGTTTCCACTTGTCAACATGGAAGTTTGCATGTGGGCTCTTTCATCACTAACATCTGTACGCACAGTTCAGCCACATGCAAGCCAGATCACCTGTTCATGCAGGTTTTAATGATGAGAGGGTCTCATATGATTATTCAGCACTGTGATTAGCTAAAATACTCCTGTCAAAAAATCCTAAAATAGAAGATGCTCTGATCTATAAGAGTATGTTCTTTAAGATTCTGGCCACAGATCATAACTACTTGCACAAGTCTAGGAAGGTGAAAATCTTTTGACTGTAACAAACCTGAAAAGTGATCTGACTTACCTGAATGCACATTACAACCATAATAAACCTCTCCATACTGAGGAAGGGGGAATATGAAAATCATGACACAGAACTTTTTGAGGAATATTAAGAAAAGGTGCACAGCAGCCATAATCTCCCACAGCACATGCCTAAGTTTGTTTTTCATTTGATAGCAAACCATACTTCAGATTTTAGACGAACATTCCTTTTTTAAAAACATTTTTTTGAGGGTATTGAAAGTTCAAGGAAGCCACAAAATTGACCTGCCATTGTAGAAGTCCTTTTAACTGAGACAGAACCATTTATTGTCATGGTAAAATACAAGTTTAAAATGGAAACTCTTCTCATGTGACCTAGGACGTGAAACGCACTGAGTTGCACTGCAATGAGAAATGGTTCCACGGGAAAATGAAAGAGGGGAGAACAACTGCTGAGAGGCTGCTCCAGGAATATTGTGCTGAAATGGGTGGCAAGGATGGAACGTTCCTAGTTAGGGAAAGTGAAACTTTCCCTAATGATTACACCCTGTCATTCTGGTATAGTTGTTTTTTTGGTACTGGGGGTGTTTATTCTACTATATTGCATAAGAATATATTTTTTAGAAAATATGATTTTACAGCTGCTATGGGAGGAAGTAGGAGTGTGGATTTAGTGCAGTTGTGGAAAGATCACACTTTTTTGATTAAGGTGCAATTTAGTCTAACGTTGCTAGGCACGATTGGGCTCCATTTGGGGTTATGTTCATTGATTGGAATAGGTAATAGAGGACTAATTGGTCTAATCTTCCACTCCTCTAAAGCTACAGGAGCATGAAAGGTTTGTTACAATATTTCTTCAGTATGTGGGCCAAAATTGGATCTCATTTGCACTGGTGTAAATCATCAGTTTCCAAGCTGAGCAGGTAGTTTCCCAAGTTCATTTCCATTGACAGAGTTTGAGCTTGTTGATAAAAGAGGATGTCCCTGTAGGGGAAAAAATAAAAGATTTTGCCTAATTTTTCCCAGTCTGGAGTTGTAAGTAACAATATATCTGAGAGAGCCTTCTGCGCTAATTACAACTCTGTAGGTTGAAAAGAACAACGCCCAGCAATCTTATTATTTGTTAAAGAAACAACATGATTAGCTGCGACTTTATAAATTCACAAACTAGAATTAACCAGGAGCAGGTTAGAAAACATCCTAAACGTCCATCTTTATTAACTGTTTTTTTTTTTCCTCCCTCTTCATTTCTTAAGGAGGTCAGGTAGGGTCCAGCATTGCCGTATCCGTTCTAATAGTGAAGGAGATACCATGAAATATTACCTGACCGACAACCTCACCTTTGATAGTATCTATGATCTCGTTCAACACTACAAGGAAGCCCACTTGCGATGTGCTGAGTTTGAGCTGCGTCTGACTGATGCTGTGCCTAACCCCAAACCTCATGAAACTAAAGAGTATGTACAGATGAAGGGAAGTGCTCGGGTTGTTATGTTAAAGTGTGCAACTTTTTGTTGTCATATATGGCCATGGATTTCATGCATCCAGGGACACTAAGAACCTTGAAAGATTCAGGTTATACTCTGGGCTTCGTGGGGGGCTAATGGTAAAATAGATGCTCATTGGTAACTATATGCAATTCAGAGAAACAGTGAAAGCTGTAATTCACCCAGAGGATACCAAGTCCTTCCTCTCCCGGCTCCCTTTCTTTGCTTGCTAATTTAAAGAACTCAGCAAGTCGGGTTAGGTATTGAGTTGTTGCCTGTGGTCTGGCAACTAATTTGGGGAATTCAGAAGTTACTGTTCATGCACCATGTGCACTTTTGGTCCATTGTTTGCTCTACAGATCAAAAAAGAAAGATTACTTTGTGTGCAAAACATATGTCCATGACTTTAGACAGTTTTCATGTTCTGGGGCCTAATTCTGTACCGTCCTATACATCCTGAGATACTTTTTGAAGTTAGTGTGAGTTGAGGATGCCTTGTAGGATTCAGCTGTTTTTGTTTTTACATCACTGGGTGGAGAGCCACGACTAAGGTAAATTGTTCTAGCTCCACTGAAATCAGAGCCAGATTCTACCATTGTTACTCATCTTGAGTAGCACTTGTGAGAGACAGAATCTGGTCCTAAGGAAGTATCTAATGTCTGCTGTTTTCCCCTAGCCCATATCGGGACTCTTCCTTAAAATCTTCCATGTCAAAACTCTGACTCCAGTCTGGCATTTGGTTATGAACAGATAAAGCAGCATTCTCTGCCACTGTTCTATGGAGACAAGTTGATTTATGTTTTATTACTATAAGCAGACAAGGTGTTCTGATGTTTTCACCCCAAATAAGCTGATGTGTTACAGTATTTTGCTTTAAGATGCTGTCATATGTGCCATGATGAGGAAAATCTAATGTATAATTTATCTTGTAATGTCTCAAGCTATAATTCTAGTAATACCGCCAGTTATTCTTACTGAGTGACACTTCGACAAGCTTTGTAATCGCTTGTCCATTTTCTTTCCCTCTACTGTAGTTGGTACTACCGTAACCTGAGTCGAGGAGAAGCAGAAGACATGTTGATGCGAATTCCTCGAGATGGAGCGTTTCTGATTAGAAAGAGAGATGAGCCCAATTCATTTGCCATGACATTCAGGTAAGAAAAGACACATGTGACTGTGTAACTTATAGGGCTATTCTCGCTCTCTGGTTTTGAACATGAAAGTCTTCCTCTTGTAGCCTTTGCATGAATAAAACCTGAGTTTGCTCTTGCAGCTTAGGTAGTTAGCCACACAGTTTCTTGATGTGCACACATAAGTGGATGCATGGGCAAAATATATGAGCACGTATGGAGTGGATAATTTTGAGTGTGGCTAAAAACTTGGCCCAGGATATCTCATACTGTAGCATGCGTGTGGACCTCTCTTGACTTGTGTGAAATTGCATGCCAGTGCAGTTTCTGTTCCAGATCAGCACTACAGACCCCAGGTCTCTGACCAGAGGAAACTTAGTTAAGTTGCATAATAATTTGAGGTTCATTCATTCAGCATCTGTCACATTACGCAGCTCACTAAAAATGAAAGTTGCCATCTGTCTGCTGTTAAGTATCCTTGCCAATAGTAACTGCTTTATAACAACTGTTTTTTTCTCTTATTGAAACTGTATGTTTATAAGAACTGTAATATACTCTATTGCAATTTTGAATCATATTAAGTTTCTTTAATCATGTCTGTTAATGCAGTGTAAAATATTGTCTTGGAGCGCAGATACATGCTGTCTTATTTATGTACTTTGCATTGAAGATTTCCAGACTTCTCAAGTCTGCAGTGAGCTCTAGTTTCATCTTTCTCTTATTGGGAAGATAGGGTATTAAAGTCCGTTATGGATTCTATACAGTGGTGTCCTTATGAAAACGCTTCATAGCCAGAAAAGTTTGTAGGTTTGAACATTTTGTAGGTATCCTCCATATATCAAAAAGTGGTTGGGTGGTGGTTTTTACAGTGATTACTAAAAATTCAAAATTTTTGCTTAAGTGGATAGGAATTTTTCCTTTAAAAGTAGATTGCAGTGGCTATCAGGAGCACTGTAGGGATAAAGTAGCCACTGTTTCTGGGGAGACTGCTTCTCGTCACTTAAAAGTGATTGACAGTGACAGGCTTCCAAAGAGAATCTTAATCCAGATAAATCCGTTTTGGCTAGATGACTGGTGAAGCTGAGAGGAGTCTGAAGTGTGAGAGTTAATGGGGAAATGAAAACAGAAAAAAAATAAGAGTATTTCCAATGCCTCACATATTGGAGATGGGTGAGACAATTCCTGAATCTGTTCTATTTGTGAGTTGAATGCGGGAACCTGAAATTAATTTGGATAAATGAGGCTTTGGAAAAGTGCAGAACTTTGTTATACATTTAAAACGTGTCAGGGGATAATGATCCAGTTCATGGTAAGTGAGGTTTTACTGTATTAGGCCATAGTGACTTTTAAAGTATCACAGCACTTGTACTAATTCCACAGAGCTGAGGGGAAAGTGAAGCACTTCAGAATTCAACAAGAAGGCCGCCACTTTGTTCTGGGCACCTCTGCCTATTTTGAAAGCTTAGTCGAACTGGTGACCTACTATGAAAAGCACACGCTGTATAGGAAAATGAAACTGCGTTACCCTGTGACTGAGGAACTGCTAGAGCGCTACAGCACGGCAAGTGATTACCTTTGTAATGAAGTGATTCAGTGAAAGATAAACACCATCCTCCTCCATGGTAGGAGGCGAAGGAGATAAAATTCCAAACCCGGGGAGGGGGGGAAGTAAGCACCTACGTCAAAGCAACTTTTTGCTGCTTAGTTTTTTCTCTATTAAATAAAACCATTTATGTAAGCTAGGAGACCTGCAGTGATTATGGAACCAAAGCCATAGCACCAACTGCTAGTTTTTTCAGTTCCACATAATAATCTCACTCAGCATCTCAAAGTTCTTCATAAGCATTTAATGAATTAGGTAATACTCCTGTGAGGTGGTATGGTCATAATACTGTTTGATCAAAGATAGGCACAGGCAGGTTAAATGACTTTCCCTAGGCTACATGGTGAGCTAGTGATAGAAATGGGCCTCTAACAGAAGTCAGGGCTCCCAGCTCTGGTCAGCCCCACAGTTTCTGAATTGCTGAAGTGATACTGTAGATATGTGTGTACAGCACATAAGGGTCCCTTACTCTGTAGAACAGTCCTGTTGTAGATTTAAAATCTATTTCCTTAACTCTTTTTTCCTCTCCATTTTTAGGAGAAAGATATTAATTCGCTCTATGATGTCAAGATGTATGTGGAGCCTAACGAAATAACTCCATCAGTGGTACGTGTATGTTCAAGTGATTTTTCAAACTAACCTTCCTGTAGGTGCCTGAAAAGATGTCAGAAAATTTGTGTTGATTTTTCTGGTACTTTCAATATTTGTATCTGGCTTGTGGGGGGAGGTAAAACTCAAAGGAGTATAATTTTTTCAGACCATCCTCCAAAATTGCACCTACGCATTTTCTATATGCAAACCTAGTATTTACTTATCCAGATGAGAAATCGGGCACCTGGCTTCTCAGTGTGCCTAGGTGATCCTGATTTCACATGCATGCTTGTGTGGATGTGCCTGGAAATTTGAACCTACATTTATGCACCAAGTAAAAATGATTACTCATGCAGATCAGGGTTTTGCATGCAAATGAAGGTGGACAGTCTTGCACACTTTTTATAAAGTACTGAACTTTTAAAATTACTTTTATTATGCATTTGTTTAACATTTAAAAACAAATGGCATGGTAAATACATATTTAGTTGTAATTCTTGCAAAAGCCATCTTGGCTGTAAATGCACATTCAGCTGTAGTTCTTTCTCTTTGTGACTAATGATTTGTGAATTACTGTGAAAGAATTCAGGTAGAAGTAAATTCAAGATAAGGAAATTGCTTGTCCTGATAGAAACGTGGGTTTCCTAGTGGAAATTTATTCTGTGGAATCGTTGATGCGGTTTTGAAGGGGATATTAGGACTAATGCATACCCTGAAGAGAGAGAGACTGCATCCCAAGCCTTGAGGCTCAGATTGTATCTGGGTGTATGTAAGCAGGGATGATAGCTCATGGTTCTCTGTGTTGTATAACCATGCGTCCACAAAAGAAGTACTCTTTTGGCTGGTGTTTGAAGAATACTGGTTAAACAGTGGCAAAGTGGATATTCACCCACGAAAGCTTATGCGCCAATATGTCTGTTAGTCTATAAGGTGCCACAGGACTCTTAGTCGCTTTTTACAGCTCCAGACTAACACGGCTACCCCTCTGATACTTGGTTAAACAGTGACACTCCCTTATGCCAGCAGATGTCACTCTGGAACCTTAGAGTTAAACTTACCAAGCCTAATAAAGAAAAAGATCTAATTTCTTTTTTCTTCTGAGATGGATTTATTGATCATTTTGTGACCTGTCCCTCTCTCTCTGAATCCTTTATTTTGTTTCCTTTTAAAGCCTCAGAGAACAGTGAAAGCCATCTATGACTATAAAGCTAAAAGAAGTGATGAACTGAGCTTCTGCAGAGGGGCCCTAATTCATAACGTTACAAAGGAAACAGAAGGCTGGTAAGGAGAGTGATTCCTTGTAGAAGAGCCGGCACGGGGTGTATGTGATGGAGAAATGAATTCAGCTTTGTGCAGGGGTTCTTAAAAATCTCTGCTTCTGACCCAGCCGCTGTTCCTTATACATCCCAGAAGTCGATGAAGAAAGAAAATCCCCTTTTACTTTTCTCAGCTTCCCACTTTGACACACATTGTCTCCTGCGTGGCTTTTTGACAAGAAGTACTGTAAAGTGTTTTTGGTAACCATCAAAGAGCTTTTGAGAGGAGTGACCCTGTGGATAGCACTCTGTACTGCTGTGTGACATCCAGGTTTGAGTCCTAGGTCCAGTCCTTTGCTGTCTGGGATCGCAGAGGTCACTGTCTTTACCAGGAGGGAGTGACTTGCATCACTTGGTAACTGCATTGTGGACAAGCCAATAATGAGGTTGATGGGATCTGAAAGGAGTCCCATCTGTCTCTTCTAGGTAGTGGCATTGCTAGCCCTCAAAGGAAAGGGGTATCCTTGTAGAGAAATGGGCAGGGGAAAAATCTTCCACTGGGAATAGCAAAACTTGCTATGAAGGAAACCAGTGCTGCTCTCTGGAACAGCTGGCAGTAGTGGTTCCAAGTATGGCATGGCTTGATTTTTTTTTCCTGCTACCCACATTCTTTTGATGGTCACCCTTTATTGCAGCCTCAGTGTTCCCTTCATTGCCTTCTCCCACTCTCATATCTGTACCTTCCCCCATACCAACAACCTATGCTTGGTACAGCCTCCCTATCTCAGGGTGTCAGGCCTGCTCCCTTTCCCCATTCACGTCCCTCCCAAAAACCCACTTCTTGCAGGAGACCCTCCAAAGGCTAACCCTGTGTCAGTGCAGCATCCCTCTCCGGGCTTTGCACAACACCCCTTGAAAACCAAAATGGGTTTAGGTTATCTCCATCCTCTGAGTATCCTCCCACAAGTTTTCTTTCCGACCTGGCTTATATGTTGATTGGAATGCTTAGGAATCTAATGTCCTCTAGTTGTTTCCACAAAGCAATCAACCACATAATCGTGTTTAGTGCTGAAGGGGAAACTTCTTAAGTCATTAACTGCAGTTTGCAATAGCTGCAATTCCTTTGAAATCACCTACCACAATTAATGATCTCTTTGTTAGTGCTCTTAGCTACTTCGTCACTTTTATTTTGGCAATGGCCACCTAGCAAGCTGGTCTTGGAGATTAATGACCAATTTATTCAGGATTATTGCTTAATTAATGGTCTGTGTTTGAAGGTCTTCAGTTGTCTCTTTTTTCAATTTCAGGTGGAAAGGAGACTATGGAGAAAAAGTCCAACACTATTTTCCATCTAATTACGTTGAAGACATGTCAACTGATAACTCTGCAGACCTTGAAAGCCAGGTGAGGAGTTCAGGGATTGGTTCATATCTTCCATTAGCACGATGCTGCTCTCTGCATACTGAGCTGGTTTCTCTCATTCATGGGATTATAACTATATGTTGTGCATGATGCAGCCTTAGCACAGAGTAGAAAAGTACACATAGTGTTTGCTGTCCTTGGGGCTGTGCAGACACAATTCTCTTCTGTCCTTGATGCCACTAGTTGTGCTTGGCAGGTTATTCGGTATGGAACCGCATTTGGGGAGAGTTGTTGATGGGGTGCGTTATAAGGAGGCCATAGCAATTCCCTGCAGGCTAAAGATTAGCATACAAGTATCAGAGGGGTAGCCGTGTTAGTCTGGATCTGTAAAAGCAACAAAGAATCCTGTGGCACCTTATAGACTAACAGACGTTCTGCAGCATGAGCTTTCGTGGGTGAATACCCACTCTTGCATCGGAAGAAGTGGGTATTCACCCACGAAAGCTCATGCTGCAAAACGTCTGTTAGTCTATAAGGTGCCACAGGATTCTTTGTTGCATTAGCATACAGTAACTCCTTGCTTAACGTTGTAGTTATGTTCTTGAAAAATGTGACTTTAAGCAAAACGATGTTAAGCAAATCCAATTTCCCCATAAGAATTAATATAAATGGGGGGGGGTTAGATTCCAGGGAAACTTTTTCACCAGACAAAAGACATTATATACATATACAGTACAAGTTTTAAACAATTTTAAACAAACAATACTGTACTCAGCAATGATTGTGAAGCTTGGTTGCGGTGGTGGAGTCATAGTGTGAAACAGAGTGGATCATCCAGCTGCTCCTCTTGCTATTCTTTCCAATGTGCTGGGGGGTGCTCAACCCCCGGCTTTGCCGCAGACCCACCCCCACTCCACCCCTTCCCCCAAGGCTCCACCCATGCCCCGCCTCTTCCCATTCCTGCTCCATCCCCTCTCCCGAGCGTGCCATGTCATCGCTCCTTCCTCGTCCTCCAAGCTTTCTGAACACTGCAAAACAGCTGATTGCTGTAGGTGGGGAGGGAGGGGAGAGTTGCTGATCCTCGGGGCCACCGGTGGGTGGGAGGCGCTGAGGGTGGGTGTGGAGGGAAGTTGATAGGGGGGCTGCCAGCCAACCCTGGTTCCAAGCCCCCACGGCCAAACAACATTATAAGTAAACGTTGTGCAGCTTTAAATAAGTATCTTCTCTAATAGTTTGGCGACGAAACAATGTTAAGTGAGACGTTAAGTAAGGAGTTACTGTACATGGTTAGATTTTCAGATAGATGTGGAACAATTATGTGCCCCACATAAGCACTTAATTTGCAAATGGGAAAACGGGGTGCACAAATGAATCTAATTAGCTGTTTTCATACCCTGTTACCTAGTACATAACTGAGCCAATTGTGCCTGCCAAAAGCATGTGAAAATGTGTTCCAGAGTCTTAGACAAAGAGCAATTTAATCTAACAAATGAAAGCAAAAGTCTGAGTAGGCAGTTATTAAATTGCATGAATCCTTTTGGTTTTTTAAAATAAAATGTTTGATGAACCCTCAGATCAGTGATCCCTTGGGTGTGTGTGGGGAAATTTATATGAACGCTTTGGTCTTTCTGGTATTGTAAAGGAAAGCTTAAAAAATTAGCAATTATGCCAGAACAGTAGCTTTGTAATGTAATAGTCAAAACACTGCATTTGATTTCTGAATTCAAATGGCAAATGTTTGCAAGTTGGAAAACAGTGAACCAGTCGAATTGAAGACTCACAGATTCACCAGGGTTATTCCCAGCCTCACTAGTCATCTTTCATCCATAATGAGAGATCCTCTCACTAAAAATGAACTTTTTAAACAGAGCCCTTGGCAGTTTCTCCATGACATTGTGGGCAGTAATAGGCGGTTAACTTTGTGTTTAATTTTTGTTATGCATCCTGTGACTACTAATTAAAAGGGAAAAGATTAAGAGGATCAAATTAAACCCATTGTTTCTTCACAGATTATTGAGGACAACCCCTTAGGAACTCTGTGTCGTGGCATATTGGTCCTCAGTACATACAATGTCGGTACGTAGCCTCTGGAGCTTGTAGCAGGATTCCTAGGTTTTCCTCCTTTATTTGGGCTGTTTCCCCTAGAGCAGGAAAGATGATGCTATCTATTCAGCCTGACGAGATTTTATCATAGTGGAAATCTGTATGGTTGGCTGCTGCATTGAACTCATACAGCATGCAGTTAAGAGTAAAAGAGTTGGTAACTTTTTGTATGTCTCTGTTGTTACTGTGCTGTCCAATAGTGAAAATGCCACAAGGGAAGCATGAGAAGGCTTTTGTCTTCGTACTGGAACCCAAGAATCCAGAAGATCCTCCTGTTGAATTTGCAACCGATACAGTGGAAGAGCTGTTTGAATGGTACCAAGACATCAGGAAAATCACAATGAAATCTACAGAAGAGGTACCAGTAGAAAAAATTTGTTTTGTTTTATTTTGCAGTGGATAGTTATAAAATTAGGAAATACTGAGACTTCAGCCATTTGAGAACCACCTAAGCTCCCCAAACTTCACTAAAGCCTGAACCCCTGAAGCCTCTTGCATATTTATTTTACAGGACTTGGCTTCAGTGGGACTATTTACATGCTTAAAGTAAAACACCTTGTTAATCTGGGTCTTGTTTTCTAAATTTTCAGGCACTTTAGGAGAGTTAGCAGAACATCAGCCATCAAAGAGAATTTTAACACTTTCAGCAGAGTTCTCCCTCAAGTTGATAATTTGAGTCTCCCGTGCTTTATGCCTTCTGTTGTTGCCTGCATCTATGCCAAGTAGATAGGAAATACTAAAAAATGATAATGGTAGTGTTTTACATCCACTTTGCACAGGTGTAAGTTATGGCATGCCTCGTGCAAGGCAGTGGAGAAACAAGCTTGAAAAGCGTTATAGTAAGTCCACTAACGTACACCTCTACCTTGATTATAATGCGACCCGATATAACATGAATTCCGATATAACGTGGTAAAGCAGTGCTCCGGGAGGAGGAGTGGGGGGCTGCGCACTCTGGTGGATCAAAGCAAGTTCGATATAACGCGGTTTCACCTATAACTCGGTAAGATTTTTTGGCTCCCGAGGACAGCGTTATATCGGGGTAGAGGTGTATGTGCTATTTGAGCTCCTTTGCCTAAACATCTCTTCCTAATCTTGCTTCCTACCTCTGCTGTCCAGTGAATGCATTTGTAAAACACGTTCCTACTTGTGCCAATAACTTTATTATATATGACAAGTAATAATCTGCAGTTTGGAATTCCTCTCTTTATCTTCACCTGGCTGTTTTCCAGATCTCTGAAGATTTCCCCCCACTTCAGCTTCTCAACTCAGGGCTTTATCCACTTTCTCATCCCTGTTTTATATCTGCACTAAACGTGTCCTAGGAATGGTCTGTTTTTGTTGGTATTCATTCCTGGTTAGCTATCTTTAAAAGCATACTTTTAAGAACGAGTTTACAGCACCTGGAAACACTCCATTGGTCGTGAAAACATTGCTTTCAAGTGAAAGTTGTATGTCTATTAGGATGTTACACTGCAGTGAATAGCTTATATCTGTGCTTCTCCAAGGCTTTGTCAGTTCATAATATTCCTCTTTGCTTTTCTTAGACCACAGCACACAGTCTCTGGTCTGGTGACTGCTTCTGGAAAAACGTCTCTCTGCAGCTCCTGTTTTCCTCCCTCCTCCTGCTGTTGTGAGAATTTCTTTTGGAGATTTCCTATTTCCTACTGCTTTGTAGCCTTTTGTACTGAAGCTAGTAACTGTTCAGTATGTGATTCCATTTATGCTTCCTATTCTGCAATCACTTCTTGTATCTTTTATGTAATTTTGACCACCTCCTGCTAAATTCTACCTTCACTTGATGCAGGGCTCTCATTGACTTCAGTGGCTTCTAATCTCCACCAGCAATGGCCATGAATAGCTGCTGCCTGCCAAAGTGAGGAGTAGCCTGGCTTCCCAACTCCCATTTGAATGGGTTGCAGGTATCCTCATTCAGCTCCCACAAGACCAAGATTTAAACCATCTAGTGTTCCAGTAGATTATGGACTTTTCAATAATGATGCCTGTTTGATCGCAAATTATTTTTTCATACCTGGAAACGCTGGCTTGCTTTGCAAAAAGTGAACTGCTGGAGCAGTGCGCTTTGCATTTGGAGGCGGCTGGAATTCAGTCTTGGAGTCACAAGAGATACTTAATCTTGATTGAGATCATAAATAAGTGAAGAGAAACTTCATTATGCTTTGCATTTTTTTTGTCTGTGCATTTATATGAGGTGTTGAGTCAAGAATTTAGCTAGATTTATGTGGATGTACATAAAAACAGTAATTTAACTGCCAGGCTTCTTTATACTATTCCGATTCAGGAAAGTGCTTAGGCCCAGATTTTTAAAGGTATTGAGCGGTTGCTGCACTCAACTTTGTCTCATTTTGAAAAGTAATTTAGATACTTAGGAACCAAATTTTTATTGAAATGGGTGTTTTTATTCAGTAAACATTGGATAAACACTGTAAATGGTTATTTTCCTCTAAGGGCCTGTCCATACAGAGCAGTAATGTGGACTACAGGGGTGTGATTCCTAAAGCACAATAGCATGTTGTGCATTAATTGGTCCATGTAGACCCTGTTGGTGTGCACTAAAGGCTCCCTGGTGTGCTTTTATATAGTGCTGTTTGAAACAGCACTACGTTAAAGTGCGTTAGGGACCATTACAAAGAGATTACTTGTTTACAATATATACTACTGTAATGAGTAATGGGTATAACATAATATCCATTACTCATTACAGTATAAAAGCGAGAGACCTGAAAAACCCCAGTTATTGGAAACCTACATAAAACTAAAAAATTGCTAAAAATGAACCCCCAAAATTATATTAATAAACCCTGAAAAAAAGAAGCCCTAAATATGTCACATCCAAGTATGTTTGTGAAGTGTTAAATATGATATCAGGGAGCTGGGAATGTTTTAACATAATCATCCTTTCTTTAGAATATGTCCTAGTTTATTGTGCCATCATGTTCTACATAAGTGCAATCTAAAAATATGTTTTTAATCTTAAACAGGAGCATATGAGGAAGTACTGGGAAAAGAATCAATTAATTGCCATTGAATTATCCGATTTGGTAATCTATTGCAAACCTACAAGCAAATCCAAGGACAATTTAGGTGATTTATTTTTAATAATAAATTTCGTCTTTCCTGCTTGCATGCTGATCCTGTTCAAAGAAACATTATTTGAAATTTTAGAACTGAAAATAAAATACCTCCTTTCTGCACTGGGAGAGCTCAGAGAGCTCATACAGGCAGGATTTTCAGTGGCAAATTGGAATTGCACATTGGAGAGAGCATTACAGTATTCAAATGATAAAATGTCAGGTAAAATCTAGTGAGTTATCAGAATTGTTTTGAGCGTTCATTTCAACCTTGAAGCTCAAGTCTGGGACTAAATGAGGAACAAATTACTGAAACGAGAGAGAGAAGAGACCATAAAGAAAGAGGAAAAGCTCTGAGGAGACAAGGACAACTTGGAAATGATTCATTCAGGTTTTCCTTTTCCATAGTGCTGCATTTCTGAAGTTAATAAAATGATAGTGACAAAGGGTGGGAAGCTATGTTTCTGTTGATGGGTTGAGGAAGTGACATTGTCCTTTATGATGGAAGACGTAGGAGAAGATATGCTTTGGAGCTGCGACAAATTTCCATCTGGTCTATCCAAGCCATTCTTCCAATATAACACTATGAAGCTCACCAGAAATCAATGTGCACTTGGCCCCTTTTGTTTTAAGAGATGAGATGAATTCTTTTGTGATTTGTGGAAAAAAAACAACCCTAAAATAGACTTGCTCTACATTATGTAATATTCTGCTCTAACAGTCTGATTGTCACTTACAATAAGACCCCTTGAAGCTACTGGAGTGATATGAAGATATCTTGATGTAAACGAGAATGTGGTGCAATATCAGTAAAAATTCCTGGATTGACACTGAAACTGATTACTTGCTGGCTTTTTGCTATTGCAACCAGATCCATGGAGTACCCAACAAATATCTCCTTCCTGCTTAAGATTCTTTGTGAATGCTTGCAGTAAGCCATCAGTGTAGATAGACATTATAATTGCAGTCATTGTTTGAAGCGTTGTTAACCATGGCTTGCCCTCCATTCCTCCACTTACACACAGGAAAGGATGTCTTATTTAAATATGTGATGCAGTGCTCAAAGGAGCATTATTAGCAGTGACGGGATGAGAACTGTAGCCTTCATCCAGTCCCACCACAATGAGCAATTAGAGGACTTGTCAGGCAGACAGGTTATTTTAATTTTCAAACTTGATGTTCAGCCAATTTGTGGTGTGTGCATTAACAAGAAGTCAATTATTGTGTTAAAGGATGAGGTAAAGCAAGGCTCCAGTGGAAATGGAGAATAAATGGTGGTTTCTTTCTCCTTTTTTTTTTTTGCCCTCTCCCCCTCCCCCCCCGGTGTAGAAAATCCTGATTTCAGAGAAGTCCGTTCTTTTGTGGAAAACAAGGCTGAAAGTGTTGTCCGGCAGAAGCCTGGTGAGCTGTTGAAATACAACCAAAAGGGACTGACGCGGGTCTATCCTAAAGGACAGAGGGTTGACTCATCTAATTATGACCCATTTCGTCTCTGGTTTTGTGGTGCCCAGATGGTGTCTCTTAATTTCCAGACCCCAGGTAATATTCTCATAAAGAGGAGCTTTAATTGTTTTTCATTCTTTCAACTGACCATTAACAAGTTCCCCCTCTAGTCTCTCCACCATCCTGGTCATTGTGGTTGGTATCTTCCTAAAGCAGGAAAATAGATGGAAGAAGGAATGCGAGTGCTTGAGAGGATTGAAACTATATGAGTTGTTTGCTTGTGACTCTGTGGATTGGCTACTAGGGCAGATCCCAGAAAATTCATATCCATAAACCCTGCAGAGTTCACTTGTGGGACATGATCCAACTCCTTTGAAATAGTTGAGTCTTTCTCTTAAGTTTAACGGGTGTTGGACCAGCATGTACGGCCACAACATCAGCTGGTGTAAATCAGCATCGCTCCACTGATTTTGATAGTGGCACTGATTAACAGCAGCTGAGGACCAGGCCGTCTTACCTCACAATGTACTGGGTTGTATTAACTGAGTAATTCCATTTAACAGGGCTGCCCAGAGGATTCAGGGGGCCTGGGGCAAAGCAATTTCCGGGGCCCCTTCCATAAAAAAAAAGTTGAAATACTATAGAATACTATATTCTTGTGGGGGCCCCTGTGGGGCCTGGGGCAAATTGTCCCACTTCCCCCTCCCTCTGGGCAGCCCTGCCATTTAATGATCAAGAGATACTAGAAGAGCTGGTTGGAGAAACTTTGGTGTCAGAATACACGGTGCCATTAAAATTGACACACTCCACGAAATTGTGTCAGGTGCACAAAAATTTCATTTCCTGTTTCAACATTTTTGGATATGAATTGTATAGATTTTTCATTTTGAGATCACTTTCATTTTGTTTCTTAATTTTGTATGATCATAAAACTATTCTTTTAAAAGGTCAGAATCTAAACAAAATATTTCAATTTTGTCAAAACGAAATGTTTTGATTGACCTGGAAAAAAATTCCAGAATTTTCTTTCATGGGGAATTTTGAAATGTTCCATTTTTGTTCCTTTCAAAACCTCAAGATGTTTTCTGAAAGTAGCTTCTTCCCTCTGCACAGCTCTAGATATCAGCTTGTATTTGTTACTGATTGATATTTTGACCAGTTCATTGGCAAGGCAAAATATGTTTTGAATTGGAAATTCACAACATTTCTGGCTTAACAGAATTTTCTCTTGGCTTTGATACGAAGTTCAGTGTGAATGCAAGCCTCTCTTTCAGATTTCTAATCAGTGGACCAAGGACAATAAGTTCTAATTACTGAAGTGAAACATTAGTCATCACCTAGTCTTTGTGAAAGTGGCAACCAGTGGGAATGGCACTAAGGAGCCATCAAACTGATACTCTGTCATCCTTTTGGATTTAATAAAATGGGGAACTCTGCTGTCATGGCTATTTCATTCTCTCCCTAGATAAATACATGCAAATAAACCATGCCTTGTTTTCACTTAACGGACGGACTGGATATATTCTGCAGCCAGAAGGCATGCGAAATGAGGACTATGACCCAATGCCAAGCGAATCAAAGAGGAAATTGCAGATGCTTTTGACAGTGAGGGTAAATCTTTTCTTTTGTAAATATATTCTTACAAGTAGTAAAGGTCTATATGACTGACTACAAATAAAGCTATTGTATTTTCAGAGCAAGAGCTGTGACAAATTGATAAAACATACTTTGTTTAAATGTCAGTGTTTTAGGAATAAAACTAATTCTGCCACTTTCCCTGAAATGAAATAAGTTTCTCTCTGTCACGTCAATTAATATAGAACAGAAAAAAATGGAATGTATATGGTAACTATTAAAAATCAAATCAAATCAACTTACATTGAACTCCACCTTAGTTCTCATTAGAAAGATCTGATTAGAGACTGGTTAGCAACAGATTTATTAGTTCAGCAGGTTTCCAATTTGACAGAAATAGGTTTTTATAATGGAAAAAAAGAAACTAAGCCAGAAAAAAAGTTAGCTTTAACACAATAGGGGAAAATGCAGCTATTTTTGTACACTTCATCCTTTCAGAATCTCATTTTTCATTAAGAAAAAGAATTTATTGTTTGAAGATTACACTACAGTGGGTTCTGGCACCATCTGTAAATTGAACTTGTTTGTGTTCTCAGCTGCTATTCACTAAGAGAGATGTCTTCCAAAATAGCATATGTTTTATGAGAAATGATGGTAAGGAACAAACACACTGTAACCACTTCTCACTGCAGTTTGGATGATGACACGGGCTATAAAAGTAAAGCAAAAGAACAAATGCTTTTTAAAAAATGTAAGTGCTAAAAGAGTATAGAACCTCACTATTATCTCATCATCTTGATAGTGGAAATGTGGCAGTTGAAGTGAGGCATCTTCTGTATGTTCTGTGAAAGTGTGGTGTACAGAGCTGGATTTTCAGAACTAGTCCTCCATTTTTGCAGACACGTTTTTGCACCCATAATTATTTATCCTCATGATTTAGGTCACTTAGATGTTTGTCATTGATTTACAAGTGCATTTACCAGCGTGTGTAAGTAACCAGAACTGTGGTGACAAATAATTGCTTGTGCCAGATTACACCTGCAATTATTTGTGCTTGCAAAAATGGAGTCCCACTTAAAATTGGGCTGAAAATTTAATTTGGACTCTTGAACGCATATAAGCAAGAGAGAAAGAAAGATAAGAAAGAAAGAGAGAGGGGTTGTGTGTGTATCTATATATTGCATCCAAAAAAAATCTACCTTGAAAGATGTTCAGATTGCAAAGACAAGCACACACAAATCAGGAAATGCCAGAATTATGTTTGCCTGTGCAACTCTGATTTAGGCCCCTTGTGTATACATTGTGGTACAGTCTTTAATTATATAGTCACATACTATTTTTTCTATAGACTCTCACCTCATTCGGTGAATGGGTAGTTATTCAGTATTCATTTTCCCCTCCTCATTCAGTATGTGGCCCCAGGTCTTATTACCACATACTGTACAAACCGTATCTGAATACAGAATTAATGTCTTTATGGGTGTTTCTGAGATGCTCTCACCATAGTATCTGAGTGCTCCACAAACACAAATGAATGAATGAATCATCTCAACTCCCCAGTGAAATTAGGTAGGGGAACTGAGGCACAGAGAGATTAAGGCCAGAATTGTCAAAAGGGTCCATTGAATTGGGTGTCAATTTTGAGACAACTGGGGCCTGATTTTTCAGAATATTTAGAATTTTTATAGCACTTCACATTCCCAGAGCACAGCTCCAGTCAAATTCAGTTGCAGTCATGAGCACTCAGCACGTTTGCAAATCAAACCCCAAGAGTCTCATGTTTAGCATGCAGAAAATGAATACCCGATTAGTGACCAACGGTTGGCCACTTGCTTAGCATCACATAGGCACTCAGTGGCACGGACAAGTATAGAATCCAATTACCTAGGGTGGCACTCCATTTCCTTAACCATGAGATCATCCTTTCTCTTCCTGCAATCCCCCACCTCATTTCTTCCAATGACAGTAACAAATGAGGCAGAAGAGCTACTGACAGCCACCTCCTTTGCTACAGAACCCTGATTCATTCCCAGAACATCGTCCACCCTCTGCACTCCCTTTCCTCTTATCCATTTTTCACTCCTCTGCATCTTTATCAGGCACCTTCCACCTTCTACACCATGATGCCTGCAGGGGAGTATTGAGAGCACAGGAGGTACAGCCTCCCTGCTCTCAGTTTCTGTGTCTGGTGTCACAGTGGCCCCTTAGCAGTTGGGAAGAGCAATTGTAAGCAAAGTCCTGCTCAGCCTTCCCGCAACCCTTTGCTTGCTCTGTAGGGAAGGCACATGCTGTCTAGTTGGCACATAAGAACTGTGAGGGGATGGAGCATGCCCAGTACAGACAGAATTACTGGACAATTTAGCTGCTTAATTCTAACGAGTCTGTTCTGAACGTGTTATTTTTTTCGGAGGCTTATAACTTGGCCATATTGGCACATATTTTCACAAGGATGTCAATGGGCACCTCCCTGACAGCAGGAAAACCCCTTGTCAAATTTCAAGTCCCTGCTCCAGAGCGGAGTTGCTAGAGCTTCTTAATGAAATGGTTAGAAAAGGTTTGTTGCTTTTTTTTTCCATATGGACAAAACATCCTATTTTTCCCCTAGTCTCATTTCGGAAATGGCTGAATCATTTTAGCTGAAAATTAAAAATAAACAAACAAGCCATTCCTCTCTATCAGCCTGAGGCAGATACTCAGCATGGAAAATTTTAGCTTGAATGCTTTAAGCTTGGCGTTAGGCAAAGTTGTAAGCAACTGAAAACAGGATTTTACATTGGAAAGTGATACGTGTGCATTTGTAAATATATACATTTCTACACACATATCTACCTACCTAGCTATACTGGAGAGAGAGTGCATATATGCATGCTCTCTTGAGGACTATTTGATAAGAAAAATAGTTGTCTTTTTTTCAGTGGCACTGTTTAATAGTTCTGTAGACCAGTAACAGTACATAAATTGCAGTGCCAAGTTTTTTTTTCAAATATTGGTATAACCTATTGTCCCTTTATAGGTTTTAGGTGCTCGCCATCTGCCTAAACCTGGCAGAAGCATTGCCTGTCCATTTGTAGAGGTGGAAATTTGTGGGGCCGAATGTGATAATAGCAAGGTCAAGACGACTGTTGTGAGTGAGTATCTGCACAACCTTCTGGGTGGGAGTGGAGTTATACTTGCAGTGCACTAAATAAAATTGGTAGAGGACATTCTTCATGCATGCTATCTATAATTAAGGTTAAAATTTTGTCACGGTTATTTTTAGTAAAAGTCACGGACAGGCTGCAGGTTATAAACAAAAATTCACAGATGCTTGTGACTTGTCCAACTTTTATTAAAAATAATGGGTGGGGGGAGGGGTTGACAACCCTGGGCTGAAGCAGAAAATGTCATGGAGGTCTCTGAAAGTCATGGAATCCGTGACTTCCATGAAATATTTTCATTATCTATAAATTACAAACATCGTATACCAGAAGGATAAGGTGACTTTATTGCTCTTAACCACTGATTTATGTAATAATACCCTAGTGCTTGCCTCAGAACCAATTAATTTTAGAACCTTCACTATGTGTCAAAATCAGGCAGAAAAACATGCAAGTGTTAAACTGTGTTAGGTTCATAATAAGGTGCATTTCTGTTAAGTTTCTGGCTGAGTGTAATTTCCATATTTTTAAATTGCTTGGTAAGTTGAAAGTGTCTCTGAAGATGCTATATGCAGTGTTGAGAGCTCAGTGTAGCTTGAAAGCTTGTTTCTTTCACCAACAGAAGTTGGTCCAATAAAAGATATTACCTCACCCACCTTGTCTCTCTGAAGATGCTAGTCAATTTCTGAAGGTGCCCTCCAAGCAGAAAGATTCTAAGGTCCTGAGGCTATTATAGTTAGGTTTGAGTTCAAAGATTAGATAATTTCTTTGGAGAGATCTTGGACAAGAAGGGTGGTGATACAGCAATGGAGCATGCAAAGTACTGTCCACTTGATCCAGAGCCCAACAAAGTCAAGGAAATACCCCCACTGATCTCATGGAGCTGTGTTTGCAAATGAGGTTCATTTACTAAATGTATCTGTGTGGGACAAAGTTACACTAAAAGCCAAACAGGGGTAAGAATTTTAAATGTGAGGGTCCTACTCCACGGTTTTTCTTACTTTAAGCCATCTGATTGGCTGTCTATTTTATTGCCTGATTTTGGCATTTCTAGATGCACTGCTGTTTCTCTGTGACAGAGGAGGCCGTGCAAAATTTGGGAGTGGAATGAGTGCAGACTGTTCAGTAGAGAGCTGCACCAGTAGGGGAACCACAGTGTTCCCCAGAGAAGAGTATTTTGACCTTTATATTTTGTACTGGTGATCAACCTTGAGAACCAGATTTTCAGCCTCCAGCACACATGCAGATGACCCCACAAAACTCCACCAATGAGTATGCAAACTGGATAGTCGCACATCTGTCTACTTGGTATGTTTCATGCTAGTGTCTGTTTTTAAGCTCAGACCTGGGCCTTCTTTTTCATTAATGCGTGGCAAGCAATTCACCTTTTAAAAATAGATGTCCAGGGAGGTTTGTTTATATTAAATATGAAGAAATGTATTTAAATTTAGATTTTTTTCAATAGATTTTTTTCTTCCCCAAGAACTTCTTGAGTGGGCATCCAAAAACAGGTGGGATAAGGAATTTCAGACTTCATGTATAATCCCAGCATGTGCCCCTGGATATACACTTGTATGTGCATGAAGGGAAGTGATTGCATCGTAGCACAAAAGTTTTCTTTTCGTTCCAGATGACAATGGCCTTAACCCAGTTTGGGCACCCTGTCCGGAGCAAGTGAAGTTTGAAATTTATGATCCTAACCTAGCGTTTCTGCGCTTTGTTGTTTATGAGGAGGATATGTTCAGTGACCCCAACTTCTTAGCACATGCCACTTTCCCCATCAAAGGAATCAGATCAGGTAAAGATCAATAGGGTGTCATAAAGTGTTAAGCAAGAAACATGGTCTTTAGAACTGCTAGTACTGCGCATTTGCTCTCAAAACTTAGGTAGTAAAGGGTCCATCCTGCTGCAACACACCTTGGGAGATAGCTACTTTGAACTGAAAATACCACACCCTCCCTCTGAACTAGGATGTCAGGCGTGTTGGAAATAATCTTTTAAATGAATCACCCACCACCAAATTTGTTTTTCATTCTTTCTGCAAGAAGAAAGAGTTGCATAGAACCAGTTGTATCAGCAACGAGAAAGTGAGTATGGAACTACCTATTACTGCAGTATGATCAGTTTCACAGTGGGAAGTAAAGGCAGCCCCTGCATTCTTGGTCCCACTAGTTTGAGACTGATGGATTTAAATCTGACCCTCCGGATTAGGAGAGAGCAAATGCCAAAAAAAGGATCTATGTTCTCCACCCTGCCCAACACCCAGTTATAGGTTTATTTTGGAGAGGTAACAGTATCAGCGGTGCAGTGTTTGTGCCTACCTTCTAATGATTTCATTATGGAATGATTACTGTGATTTAATTAATTTTGCCACAGTCTCCATTTCATTAATGTGATCGTGTGCCCAGAATGAGTTCTGGAGAGATCACTTCTTAAGATTTTTCTGCTATCTTGAGTTCTACCTTTGCTTTTTTAGCTGATCCAAATGTGGGCATCCCTTGAATTAACTTCTGATTTCTCCAGACCTGGTTTGATTTGCAGGGCTGTGGGAAAACTTCATCACCCCATCTCTGCCTGCTGCTTCCTTGTAAACTTCAAAGATCTGCCTGCTCCAAGGAATGGAGCAGAGTGGAAGGATCTACCCAGTGCCATGCATGCTTGCCCCCAACTGCAAGCAACTCTTCCTCCTTTACTTTAATTACCTCTGTGTTCCCTCTCCCCAGGTTTTAGGTCGGTACCTCTCAAAAATGGTTACAGTGAAGATATAGAGCTGGCTTCCCTTCTGGTTTTCTGTGAAATGCAGCAAGTTCTGGTAAGTGCAAAGCCACTTCCTGTGTGTTCCACTTTCCTCATCACTTCCGCTACGCCCAGAGCATGGGTCAGTGAATTCTTTGTGGTAACCAAGAGGTGACAATTCAGCTTGTATATTTCTACCTGATACTGTGTGACCCTTAAGTCTTTCATACTGGTTCCTGAATGTTCATTAACCTGAATTCAGTTGCTCGCTGTCTGGGTGGAGAGATTTCTCACTCTTTTTAACGCAACAAAGAGTCCTGTGGCACCTTATAGACTAACAGATGTATTGGAGCATAAGCTTTCGTGGGTGAATACCCACTTCGTCAGACACATGCGTGGGTATTCACCCATGAAAGCTTATGCTCCAATACATCTGTTAGTCTACAAGGTGCCACAGGACTCTTAGTCTGGATCTGTAAAAAGCAACAAACACGGCTACCCCTCTGATACTTGACACTCTTTTAAAGAATGTTCTGCTCACGCAGCAGCATTGCTGCTGGCCTCCTTGATTGGAATGAAACCAGCTAGAATTTAATTCTCTGGCAGTAGGAAAGAGCCCTTCTCAAACTTATATGCCCCACTTGGAGGTAAGACTCGCTAATATTGAAGCCTCACTTGGCAGTAGATACTCAGGACAGAATATAGTCCTTCTCCGGTCTTCAGAATCAATCTCTGGAAAAAACAGAAGGCTTTGCCAAAAGCAAAAGTAAAAACAATAATTGACAGTATTTTATAAAAACCAGAGACACAGCACTGGATCCCACTGCAGATAAACCTGCCTCGTTTAAGCCTTCACAGAACATCTGTTTGTTTGAAACACTAAAATTTTGTGTGCACATAATCCTTTTCTTGGAAAAAAAATTACAAATCCTTAGTCACGGAATCAGCCAGGCAGGTGGGTGAGCCACAAGCAATTAATTACTATTGGTACCCAAAGTTATTGCATACAGTACTTTAAACTAGACCCATCCTGTCTAGTTAGCACTCTCTCCACCGTCCAAATTTTCAAGTCACAATTCTTCAGGCTTGACAGACACTGTATGAAACAAGTGAGATGCTAGGGACTCAAATTGATCTCCCACATACTGCATATTTCAGAGGAAAAAAATACTCTGTTTCTACTTTACATTGGTGTAAGCCCATTGGAGTTGATAGTGACTCCAAACACATGCTGCTGTAACTGACACCAGGATCTGGCCATTGCATTTGTTACAGCAGCACACTATGTGCTTCTCGTCAGTATTGGGTCTCTGGAGGGATTTAGTCCTGCAGCTACGTGGACGCTGAACTGGAAGGTATTGCACTTACAGTCATGCTCAGTTTCACAGGAGAAGCATCAGATTGGGAAGAGTTGGGAAACACCCTTTTCCAAGTTGTGTAGAAAGTCTCACGAGACCCCCTGTGCAATGACTGTACGCAATCCTGTCACAGCTTCTTGGCAGCCATTGTAGCTTTCCATTACCCACTGGAGAAGGGATAGAAAAGAGGAGTTGCAATGAGGGGGTCTGAGGGGAAATAAGAGGAATGCAGGATCATGACGGGGAAGGAAGGATCCCGAGGGAGAAAAGGGGCCATAGGTGAGGGATCGCAAGGGGGGAGAGGGTCATAATATGAGACTTGTGTATATAAATAAATATAATGTATATCCTTTAAAAAAAGTTTTTAAACATGTAAGGTTTCAAATCCCATTGGGATGAGCCTGGCATAGAAGGCTAGATAAAACTTTGTGTTGCCACCTCCTACAAACCCCCCACCGATAGTGACTCAGTGCCTTACAAGGTGATATCCATACACAACATGTAAATATGCTGAGAATCTCTGGTGTCTGGGATTTTCTTCAAAAAATCCAACTCATTATTTGCCTGGGGCAGTAGTGTCTTTTAAAGTGTTGTTCAGAGCAGCTGTGCACCTCCCAACCTTCTCAACAGCAAGTCCTTTGACTATAGCACATCTCACAGCCTCAGTCCCCTTCCTTCCAGTGTGGTAAACCAAAATTTATATGCAACGCAAATGTATATTTACAATGATGAAACTTCAGGATGCTGATGCAGTGGCGGGAGAAATTTAAAAGATTTTTTTTTTTGACAGTCTATAGCGAACAAAGACTTACTATGGTCATTAAACTTTTAGAACCTTTGCCAAACCAATCTAGAAGTATCATAAAAATGATCAAGGTCTTTTCCATCTGTTATGCTGCTTTTAAAAAAAAATCCTCCATAAAATGTTATAGTTTAATAACTGTTTATACAGAAATCCCATCTGCATACACTTGGAGAGAAAATCTAAAATTATGAAAGGGCTTGCAGATGGTTTTGAAATTTGTTGAGACATAGAGATGCAAAAATGTTGTAACAGTGTGTAAATTATCATGTTAGCCCTTATCCAGGTCTTACTGAAATTAACTGGAGTCTTTTCATATAGTCTGGAAATGTAAGTGTATTAAGAAAGTTTTTAAATTTAGAAGCATGTCTTATTTGCTTGCAAATTTGATTTACTTGCTGTGGAAAGTATGACTGGTTTTGAAGCATTTTTGGATTATAATCAGTTTAGCTGGCATTTGTGTTTTTAACAGGAATTCCCAGTGTCCACTTTAATCTTACTTTTGAAATCAAGCGTTGGTGGATATAGTTATTTGTGAGAATAAATGAGGGCATGTAGATGTCTAAGTGATCAGCAATTGGCCATTTGCATGTCTTCATTTATGACTGAAGGAGGCAAGGTTGGTTCCCTTTAAAAACGAGACCCTTTATTCCATATTTATAAAATGCATAGTTTGTAGGGTAGAGCAGAGAGGCTGTGCTTCAGCTCCTTGACATCCCCAGAGAGGGAGCTGCAGCAAGGTTTCAGCTGTAGTGCAGGGGGTTGGGGAGGTGGGGGGTGGGGTGGGGTGGGGGAGGGGTGCGTGATTTTACAGTTTGCTAACCCGGTAAGCATATTGCGAAGCCCATCCATTGTTTTAGGTATCTGGGGAGCCAGTGGGCTGAGGGGTGAAAGGAGCTTGATTATTAGTATGTCTGCTGTAACAGTGCCTTGCTTACTGGTTGCATGTTTCTTTGTTGGTGTGGGATGTTTTGATATTAGTGTGGAATTTAAGACCCCAGTCCTGCCAAGATTTACACAGATGGGTAACTACACAGATGAGATTACGCATGTGCATAATGTTTTAAAATAGTCCATAAATAGTTCCTAGGGTCAAAGGGTGTTCTGTGGTTTCCTAACTGTTTGTTTTGTGAAGAGTTTTGAGAGCTCTTTTTATAGAAGACAACATCCAAGTACAAATGCAAATTAAAGGCCTAATCCTGCAAACACTAAGGGTAAGTTTACACTGCAGCTGGGATCCCTCAGCCTGGTAGACAGACCCGCTCTAGCACAGTTCAAACTAGCATGCTAAAAATAGCAATGTGGACGTAGTGGCTCTAGTGGCAGCTTGAAGTCTCCAGCCCACCTGACCCCCTGGGTCTGGGTGGCTGGCCCGAGTCTCTGCCAAAGCTGCAACCTCTGACTTTAATTTTAGTGTACTAGCTTGAGTCCCACTAGCCAAGTGTATCTGCTGGGATTGGGAGGCTCATTCCTGGCTGCAATGTAGACATATCCTAAGGGGCAGATGCTTCGCTGGTGTAAACTGTCATAGCTGCAGTGAAGTCAATAGAGCTATGACAGTTTACACCAGTGAAGGATCTGCCCCCCTAGCCATAGTACTAACGGCCGTGAATGGTCCCGTTTAATGTTTGGTGTTTGAAGAATCTGACCTTTCCTTTGCAGTTTAATAAGAAACTCCATTGGAAGCAGACTTAGTAATAAGCCCCATCCTTGGTAGTGTTTGCATACTGGGCTCTGTCAGATGTAACCTTCAAAAATTAAAATTTCTTTCCAGTGTTTCAAGACTATTAGAAGATAACTGCAGTCATAACACACAGCTTCCTCCCCTTCTTTCCTCAGCATGCCTGTATACTTCATGGAATGCTTTCTCTGTAATCCATTTATTTCTCACTGATCACCATGATGTGTGAATGCCTTACTTTTTTTAAAAAAGCTAATTTTTATGAGCAGCTTCTTTTTTTCAGTTTTCTCAGTTATTTATTTTGTTTCCAGATGTGTCTTTTATAAAAATGAATTTACAAACTACTTTTTAGAAAAATCAAGGAACAATAGCTTGTGTAAGATGTTGAATTGGTTTCTTATGTTCTTTTCCTCTTGAAGGAAAGCGAAGAGGAGCTTTATTCATCGTGTCGGCAGCTTCGGAAGCGCCAAACAGAACTGAACAACCAGCTGTTCCTGTATGACACTCACCAGAATTTAAGGAACCCTAACAGAGATGCCTTACTAAAAGAATTCAGTGTGAATGAGAACCAATTACAAATGTACCAAGAGACATGCAGCAGGAGGTAGGTTGATCCCCTTTATTCTGCCCAGGGCCCTCCCCAAAAGGCTCCTCATATCTAAGAGGTCCTGTATGGCTTCATTAAGATAATTTCTGACCCACTTGGCTTGGATCAGAAGCCACGCTTCACTCTGGTAAAGGGAGTTTGAGCTGCCACTGAACCAGAATCCGGCAGCCCATGACGATGAGTCTCTTGGTCCCAGTGACTCACTGAATGCCACAATCTTTGGAGCTTAGACCCTTCCCTACCATCCAGCTTAAACAGCCAAATAAATTACCCACCATAAAGACTACATTGTGACATAAACATACTGGAACATGTGGGTCCAGAACATAGTTCTGGTATGACCTAAATACCAATGAAAATGCAATGGTTTGTCTTAGCGACAACATGGAACTGTCACTTAAATACCCAGACTCTATCCTAAGGAAAAAAAAACCCTTGCCCTAAGCCTTGCCCCAGCTCATGGCTGGGTACAGGGAGAACAGGATGGATGGATCTTTGCTCCTCCCTCAGCCTAAAGTGGGGAGAGGGGTCAAATCCTTTCCTCCCAGCCAATCAGAGGCCAGTCTTTCATGTCTCTTTAGAACCAGAGAAGTGACCAATGCCACAGCTCAATGCACAGCCAGGTTATGATTGGGCAGTAGGAGCAAGGTGCCACTGGCATTCATCCAAAGAAAACTCAGCTGGCAACTATCCTACCACCCTGTGAGTCTGTGGTGGAGCTAAAGGTGGGAAGCTGAGGTTAGTTAATATTATGGGCTAGTGGTAGGAGCAAAGGATTGGGAGTTGGGATTCATGAGTTCTATTCAGAAGTCCACATAACTTCTGTGTACTGGTGAGTCTCTGTGTTCTGTGGGGACGATATTTACTCACTTCCTTGGGGTATGGTGTGTTTGAGATTCCTGGATGGAAGGTGCTGTAAGTATATGTTGTGATAATTATAAGCACACCCCAAGAGACACTTATCTTGTAGCAAACTGTGTGGAAATTGGAATATTTGGGGACCAAATATTTAAAGATGGGAAAATGGATGTTCCTACAAGGACCAGCATTTCAGCCTGCAAATAGAGAGAGAAGAAAGTAATTCATGTGTGCATTTTTGTGGGAATGTCCATGATATTGTTCTTTGAATTTTTTGGCTCTTTTTTTAATACAGTATGGCACTTCAATCTTTGTATACATATATATATTGTTACTGTGTTCAGATTTTAATTTAAAGAAAAGAAATGGAAGTACACAGCGTTGCTGTTACACTAGTTGCTGTATGGTGCTAAGTGAGTAGATCTTTGTATTTTTTCACAGAATACCTAGCAAAATTGTTGACTTTAATTTTCTTTTTCTTGAAGATTAAAGGAGAAGAAAGTCAGTAACAGCAAATTCTACTCCTAGAGAAGCTATTCCTTTTGGTGCACCTTTTAGAAAGCCACTCAGGAAGAGACATTAATTTACTCTGATCGTCATACTCAATGAAGGTCTCATCAGGCTGAATTTACTAAGAAGAAGAAAGATGGGTTTCCTAATATTTTCTTGTTATAGGAGGAACTATTTTCATTGTTGTTTAATTTATCTTCTGTACAAAGCATACACACAGTGCAGGCTAGATTTTCTGCATATTCAAGTTATTATTTGCATCCGGTATCACAAATCTTAGAGTAAGAAGGAAACTAGGGGTCAGCTTTTCACAGCTACAGGGTGTGCAGACAACGTGCATGCATTTGTGCAGGCCTAACTTACCCTTAAAAATTCCCAAAGTGCAAGTACAAATCATCTACAGTATTTGTGTGCACAGGACACAAGTTAGGCATTCTCAACTATTTGCACACACACACAACGTTAATAATCTGACTCCTTATGATTGACAGATAATAGGTTTAATTTATTAAATGCTGTAAAAGCACTTTTACAATATGATTGTGACATCAGATACAGCAGATTGTATCCCCCACACATAAAATATTCTGGGCAATGGATGGTTATGCTGTATTTTCTTCTGATAGATGTGTCTCGTTACATTTTTTAATACCAGTGAATGAGTTAATTTTCTAAAACTAAATGTACTCCAAGATTGTAGATGGGTTATTTGTTGGATTCTGTGAAAAACTTTAAAAAAGAGAAATATGACATTATTTTGTGTCACGTAAATCAGCTCCGTCAAGGCAGTGCAAGAAAATATTTTTAATACATAAGGTAGCAGCTATCCTTTCCTCCTAGGAAGGAAAGGTATTTTAAACTCCAGTTGGATAATTTACTTTGGTGTAACATGGTTTCTCATATCTTTCCAGCTGCTAATCTGGATACAAATGAATTGTTTGCAAACTATCCATCTGTAGTCTTGCAGACCTTCTTACAAGATAATGTCAAACAGTACTGTTTGTTTTTTTAATGTTGTCTGTTTTCCCAAAATATATTTAATCCATAACATAACTGTGCAGAAATACAGACAGATACATTATCCTTATGGCTTCAGTCGCTAGTAGGAACATAGAAGTTATAGATGGGGAAAAAAACCTATTAGATCAGGAAGTTTGTTTCTCTGCAAGAACAGAACAGTCTTTGGATGATGTATCCGATACCAGACATCTTAATATTTGTATGCATTGATTCATGTTAGCAGCACATTACTCATTAATAAGAAACGACTAGTCACAGTATCCATATGTGGGTGGAGTTTTGCAATCTATACGTTTGAATGTGCATTTCAAATAAGTACAGAAGATATTTCTTTTCTTCTAAGTAATTGCCCAAGGCTTAAAGTGATACATAAGTAGTGCTGGATCTCTCACCACTGAAAGCCTGTTTGGGTTTGGAATTCATTGCACAGTGAACTGCCTCAGTGGTTTTCAGTTTTCCTTGCTCCCCTTGCCACCACTTCTGCTGATCTGCTGTCTCAAGATTCATTTAATTGATTCTACTATGCATTCACAGATGATATTTCAAGGAGCACACTTGAGGTTTTAGTTATTCCAGAAAGACGGCCCTGTCTCATTTAATTTCCTATGAAAGTGCTATAGCAGAGAGTCAGGAAATACTAGGGTTGGGCTTTGAATTTCCCTCTGCATACAAACACCCTGAAGATGCGGGCTTCTCTTGTACATTTTTTGGAAATTAAATACCAGGTACCAAATCCAAAAGATGAGAGAGGAGAGTAGGTTAAAGGCAGCTCTCTACTTTTCTCCTTCTTGATAAGTCGAAAAACTATTCCGTCCACAAATGGAGTTGGGATGCACAACCTGGGACTAAAAAGAAAAGAACTTTTTGCACGTAGGTTCAGATTTCTTCCCCATCCTGCTTCCTGCCAAATCACCACCACAGACTGTGTTGTCTAGGGGCTGCCATGGGGGAGTTTGTTTGATGCCAGGCAGCCAATTAACAGGCAGGACAGGAAAGAGAAAATTCCAGAAATCCTTGCATGCCAGACCACTGCATGCCTGCAAAGTTCTTTCTTACAGGAAATCCACTTCCCTTAAAAAAAAATATATATATATATTTTAAATTTTATTTATTAAAAAAAAAAAGACACTTTGAGCAGCTCCCGGAGCCATATGTATGGTAACACCTTGGTAATGCCGTGTTCACATTTCTCAGGGAAGTATTTTGGGTATAGTGTTTTGACTGCTAGATCCTAGAGGTGAGAGATTCTCCTTGCAAAAGATCCCAATAATTTTCTACCAAAAATTCAAAACTAAATAAAAACATCAGCTGTGGTTTCTGGACATAAATTGTCCATGTGGCATAACTGTCCAGGCTTCTCTCATTGTTATATGCATTGCTGCCACAGAGCACCATGTGTATGATGAATCATATTGCTCTCTACTACTGCTGTGTAAATGTTTCTGAATTAGCACATTGCACCGCACTTCAAAGTGTCCCGTATAGATTCTCTGCACATGTGCTATGTTAAACTGGTTGTGAGAAGAGCCCTTAAATGTATGTTTACATTCAACTCATTTTACAGTGAGCTACTTTGCAAGAATCATTCTTCCCAAATATTGTACTATACCTGGAAGGAAAAGAGTTGCATTACCAATTTTGCAGGCATTCAAGGCCTGGTCAAAATTGAGCAATAGTTCTTTCTATCTTAGTTTCTTTCTATCCTAATGTTAGAACACTTTTACCCAAAAACCTCTAGATACTTTGCTGGTGTAAACTCCATGTCTGTTCTTTCATGGCTTTGAGGCTGTTATGATACTGTTGATATTGATGTATGTCAGATGTTGTTCACCCTAGAGGTGAAGTCTGACCAAGACAAAACTGAAGGCTGTATCTACTTGGAGGGACAGGAACCTTGATGTTCACCAAACATTAAATTAGGGAACGAATTTCTGCACATGCAGTTTCCTTAATTACACAGGAAAATGCCCTTTGCATTAGCACATGCAGTTACCTGCTCATGTGGTAAATTTTGTGTTACTTGGGGTCTTTCAATCAAGGCTGGAAGTCTTTCTAACAGATTGGTTCTAGTTCAGCTACTTGTTGCTGTGTGTGATGCAGGTGAAATCTGTAGCCTGGGTCATGCAAGATGTCAAACTAGATGATCTTTAAACTCTGCTGGCCTTTAAATCTATGAATATAGTTTACCTCCTCAGAAATAGTAGAAATTTACTGATTCTTATCACATGCCTATTTTAACCAATCAGGAGCCAAGATTTTCTTCTCCTATGTAACAACAGTGTTTATGGGCATGTCTACATAGCATCTGGCCTGAGCCTTCCAGCCCAGGTCCACAGACTCATGTCGATGGGGCTCACACTAGCTCTCTACAAATAGCTGTGTAGATGCTGCAGCTTGGGCTGGAGCTCAGAGCAACTGTGGCTTGGGCTGGGAAGCTTGCTTTCAGATTCAGTGCACACTTGCCCTATGTGCAACCTAAGCTGTTAGTTTGGTTTCAAGGAGTTCCAACTAGTTTAGTGCTAATCTACATTCCTAGGTCCCAAGCGCACGCTTAACTGAAGCATAGTTATTCCATTGACTTAATGGAAGTGCTTCTCTGGATTGGGATCTTAGTCCTTGGAATCAAACAAACCTCCCAGAGCTACTAAAGATAAGGATTTCTGCCATGTGTGTAAACCACCAATGCTTAGAACAACGTTCCTTGAGGATCATGTTATATATTGTTAGATTAAACAATCTGGTATATTGTTGAAAATGTGGGAACTTTTTCAGTAATTAGAAAATAATGAACATTTTTGAAGGAAAATGCATTTTTTTTTATTTTTATTTTTTAGCAGCAGAGGGTGTAAAAACCCAGTCAGTTCTCTGGGAACTGAGGTGGAGGTAATTGAAATTTAATTTATTTTTTTAAATAAATAAGTATATATGTGTATTAAAAGTGTGTGTATGTATGTAAGTGTGTGTGCGTGCATTGGTATCTGTTACTTTTGTGACAGGTTAAACAGCTGCCATAAATTCTCAATGAATCTCTAGTGTGTTAGTTTCTTATTTATAAATATCAGCCTCACTGCTTCATCTCTCTAAAGATGTTTTGAGAAGGAAAGAAGGGACACACGTCAAGTGTTGACATTATTTGAGGACTAGAATTTTAATGGCATCTCTTCTAAAATTTCAATAGATACTTTTTCAATTTGCAGCTGTACTTCCGATAATTCACATTTGGGAACATAAATAATATACTACATTTTGGAAACATTGTGGCACAGCATGCGAGTTAAAATACCTTAATTATCTCTACCCAGGTGCACAAGGAAAATAAAAAATGTGGCACTGGCTTAGATGAAGGATCATCATAAAACATTTGAAATGGAACAGCTGCAGCTGATTTTTGGGGATGTTTAAAAGTATTTTTCTTAATAAGCTGCAGGATTCCTATTTTGATTTTGAAAAGTGAAAGAGGCAGGGGGTCCCTCACTCCTTTCTGTTACCAGTCCTTTGCTCTATTTACTAGGAAGAGCTGGAAGACAGAAGAATTACTGACTATACCAAATGCTGATCTAGTATGGGCTAGCATATACAGTGCTTTTCATCCATAGATCACAAAGGGAGGTCAGCATCATTAGCCCTATATTACTCACATATAGCTAACTGGTTGTGGGAGTGGGTGAGCAGGCTATTTTGGGGGGCTGGGAAGAGGGTGTGTTCTACCTGTGCATGATGTGTCAGGAAAAGGGTCTGGAGCTAAAGGATCTGCCATTCTGTGGATCCACATGTCCTTCCACCTGCAGGGAGCAGACGGGAGTAGTGGCTATAGACCAGCTCCGTAGGCAAGCAGAGATGATTCCTCCTGCTTGTTTCTGTGCAGTTCTCCTGTATCCAGCTGAGCTCCATAGGCTGGTCAGGCACTGGGGATAGGCTCCTGGAGCAAATCATAAGCTTTGGGGTTTTTTTGCTTTGGTTTGTGTGCATTTTGTCTCACTGCATGAAAAGACTACCTTCCTCATTGTTCTGCTCATCCTGGATGAAGAGTCTGGACCTGATCCCAGAGCAATTACTCTTGCAAATAATCTAGTTGAAGTGATCCAGGCCTGCTCTTATATGTAATGGCTGTCACGGAGTGTAGGGGAGTCAGGCCCTGCACCCCCGGGCTCCCTGCCGATTCACCAGGACTCTCAGCCAGCCAGTAAAGCAGAAGGTTTATTTAGACGACAGGAACACAGTCCAACACTGGTCTTGCAGGCACAGATAACCGGATCCCCCCAGTTAGGTCCATCTTGGGGCCCCACAGCCCCCCTCGGGGATCAGAGCCCTCTCTCCCTGCTTCCCCTCCTTTCCCCAGCCAGCTCCAGTCTGCCCAACCCCCTCCGGCCCCTCCTCTCTGCTCAGCTTCTTTACCGGGCCAGGAGGTCACCTGACCCCTTTGTCTCCAACACCTTTAGCCAGCACCTTTGCAGGGAGGGGCCCGGCCATCAGTTGCTAGGCGACAGAACGTCAGGCATTTGGCTGCATGGACTTTTGCTGCTAGATACTTAGGATCTGTACCCAGCCCCCAGTAAGACCAGTCCCACTTCGTCACAATGGCTACAAGCAAACCAGTGCTATACATAATCTTTATCCAGACAGCCATCCAGGCCTTTTCACCCGTTAGAAATAATGTCACTGGTTAATCTTTCCACTCAAGATATTGGCACATCTCCCTGAGGTTCCCAGCAAAGTTGTCGTTGAGGCATTATAAACACACAGATTTTCATTGTCTGCCTCCAAGGCTCTGAGCCAAGATCCTCAAACACAGGGCACGACTTATTTTGCTGTTCTGGCCTCAGTGCTGCCTTCTAACATGGGCCAAAGACTGGAATCTCCTTGATCTTCCACTAAGAATGAATCCCTTATCTGGCATTGCCTAGCACTGGTTAAACTGAAAGTGGCAATGAAGAGCAAACCAGTACAGCCTATTTAGGCACAATAGCCTTTGTGACAATGCAGGAAGAACTCCCCTCAGTGCCTAGTCTTCATTTGGCATAGTAACCACTGGCACCAATTCCAGACCTATCCTCTGCTGCCAATGTCTGTCTTGGCACAGCACATCCTTACAGATGCCAGTGAAGGTAAAAGTAGGAAGAGAGAGAATCTCTCTGTAAGAGGGGCATAAGAAAAAGCGGAAGTGCCGTCCTTCTCCTTTGTACTCTGACCCATGAAGGATGTATAGAACCCTGCTGCATCTTAGCAAGGAAACCAGTACCCCCTGGTTTAAACACCCATTCCATGGGAGCTTATCACAGCCTCAGTGGCCTGGCTTAGGCAGGTGCCCCTTGGTGGAGATAAGCAAAGCAGCAACTTCAAGTTTGATGCGCACTTCCATCACATGCTGCTCCTTAGATGCCCAGTGTAGAAGAGCAGCGCTACAGCTCGTATTTAGCTAAGAACTCCTCAGCCACCATCCCCTAGGTGGAGCACTGGCTCTCAAAGAAGAAAAGTTATGGACTATCAGTGTTGCCCCTGTGGATTCGCGCTAGCCACCCACCTTCCCCTCAGAGCCAGAGTTCTATACAAGCTCTGCAGTCTAGACTATCAGGCGATGACAGAACTTAAACTGCTGGGGAATTTCTTTTAAACGTCAGAACTAGGGTAACTCCAGCTTCAGAATGAGACCATTTAAAATTTAGATTAAAAAGCCAAGTGTGAATTTGACTTGTCAACATAAAGGGCAGGAACAAAATTGTTGTTTGCAAAATTATGGATGTGAAAACATGTATTTCCCCCATGTAGTAAACTGAAAAATAGTCTACTCAAAAGTGCTGCTGTGAGTGGAATTCCAAGTTTATAATATAAAATGTTCATAGCTCCTCATATAAAAACATGAAGTCCCTTTGGGGGTGATACGTGCTAAGGAAACGATTGTAATACTTTTTTTAGAAGCTTGAATAACAATGGAATACAAAAATAAGTGTCAGCCAAAGGTAGCTGATTGAATGGTGTTTAACTGTTTGATGATACTGAGGCCCTC
The DNA here is from genome assembly GCF_016161935.1 of Mauremys reevesii. NCBI lineage: Eukaryota > Metazoa > Chordata > Testudines > Geoemydidae > Mauremys > Mauremys reevesii. The sequence goes on from NC_052638.1 coordinate 34,475,046, forward strand.
AGCTACTTAACACTTCAACCAACTGGTTCATTTTTAAATAAGCATTTTTTATAGTTGGAAAAATCTACAACTGTGAGCTTCTTCAAGCATTTTCTAATAGTAATTGCTACAGATTAGCCCACTGTATAGAAGTGTGTTCCAGAATAAGACATTACACATCTAATACGTTTAACCCATAAAAGCACCCCCAAAACTTCTAGTTCAGTTTTTAATTTTCTTCCCCCCTGTGTAAGCATACTGCTTGGTTAATAGCAAATCCACCCACTGAATCAAATCCTTCTGTAATGTAACTCCACTTAATTCAATACCAGAGATGAATTTGACCTCTGAATGAAGAGATGGCTGCACCAATGTTAGTTTGCAAATCATCAAACCTTCTGTTAGAGCTGAAGAACTTGAAGACCAGTTGTAAGGATTGGAACTAACGAATTTCCTGGATAAATTGGATTTACTACATGTTCCCTTTCTGTTTAACATGTGTGCCAGATCATTATGAGATGACCAAAAGTAACTCATGTGGTACAAACTCTTAAGCAAGATCTTGACACTAACTGATGGTTTATATTCCCAAGCCTGTTTTCAGACAATCCACCAATAATCAGAGTAGCTGATGATCCTGTCACGCTACCTAATTCACTGTTCCTATGACAGTAAGAGCTATTAGGGTAGATGATTGCCACACTGTCACACTGAAACAAGGTAAACAATAGATCTTATCTAGTATGACAAAATTGACTAATGTGCAGGGATTAACCACTTGGGCATATCTCAGCCTTTCTGATGTTAATCCTAATGGAAAAATTCCCTGTGTGAATTGGAATTAGAGTGAATTTACCACCCCCCTGTACATGAGGAAGCTTTAGGTATATCTATTTTAGATCCCGGCTCATTTTTGGTCAAGTCTGTGTGTACCAAAGGCTAGGAGTGGGCAATGTGTGAACTTTTCAGAATACAATTCCTTTGGACAAGGGTACAGGAATCTGCTCAGGAGCAAGGATCATGGGCATAATCCTCTCAATGTGAAAAAGGCCAAATTAAGACCATTGGTTATACACCTTGCAGCATGCTGCTATAACTGAAAACAAAGTGCCATTTGCAGTCATATTGAACTTCACACCCGATGTGTGACTCTCTGCTAAATGAAAGTGCGGTTTTACTTTGAGAAGAGGCTGTGCACAAAAAATGTCACACTTGTACTCAGCAGTTCCATTCTACTAGTATATTCACCACTCACACCTGTTTACCCTAGTGACACAAATGGATTGTTCCAGTCCTTTGCTCCAACTCCTCAAAACATGTGGGCTGGATTCTCTTCTTCTTATTATGCATCACCCATCAACTCAGCATCACCCTGTTCCAACCAGTTATACCTGTGCAAGCTGCTGAAAGCACTAATGGCATAACTGTAATACAATGGGATTGCAGATGTCTCTGGGGAATTTGGCCTGCAGAACCTTTATTTCTTGTGATGATAGGCAAGAAGGAAAGAAGCTTAACATTCAGCGTAACGGTTAAGAATGTAAGGGGCTCAGTTAGAAAGAAAACCTCATTCGATATGGAAGCACTGAGAGTCATATAGAAACCTGCAATGCCATTATTTCAATGTACAGCCTCGCGTTAATGTACAGTGGATTATATTATAAATATATACACAATTTTGTCATAAAAACACATCAATACTGTTAATCCATTTAAACTGAATAGTCCCTTCAGTAGACATAAAACAAACGTATTTCCTACCAATGCTAAAATATTCTGGTATGTATTATTACATTGTTCTGGAACATTTGAAACTGGCAAAGTTATTTTCATCACTGATAATGTATGCACTTCTTAAAGAGAACACAGTGGGATCTAATTTTATTTTAATTTTCAAGTACTTTGCATATTTTATCACCCTATAAAAAGAGCCCACGCTCAATGTTCAACATCTTTCAAACAGAGAGTGTTACTGCTGCTGGAAGCCATGAGAGCACCACTGCGGCCAACAGCAAGATCAACCCTCCATCCCTAATCAGATGTTTTACAGTATAGATTCTGAGCTTTCTTCCATGTCCCTGGGATTTAAACCACTCAACTACTTCTGTCAGACTAAACTGTTCAGGTTTGTACCCTAGCTCTTTCCTGGCCTTTTCCATGCTGAAATAATGTGTGACGCCCGTTTTGTAAACCTCGGTGCGCGTGAGAAGAGGCTGAAAATTATAAAGACGGCCTACAAGAAAATGGACCATTTCAGTTAGGAATGCAGAAAAATATACAAAGGAGAGAGGAAGACGAATGGTTGGGAATTGGTAACCCAAGCCTTCAACTAAAGGTCGGAAAAATTCAAAGTTGTTTATTGGCCTGCCATCTGAAATGAAGTAAGCTTGGCCAGCGGCTATGTGCCGGTTGGTGGCTTTGAGTGCCTCTGAAGCAAGGATATGAGCCTGAACTAGGTTATCTACATGGACAAATTCCACTAAACTCAGAGGGTCTCCATATACAAATTTAAACAATCCCCTTTCAACGTAGCTAACTATTCTTGGAAGATGCCTTTGCTCTCCGGGCCCATAGATGCCCGCTGGTCGGAGAGCACAGGTCCTTAACACACCTTTCCCTTCTCCAAGCTCTGTGTCATTTGCCTGCAGCACTTTCATCTCAGCTAAAGACTTGGTCCGGGAGTAGTGATCAGGATGAAGGTGAAGTGGTAGATAAGGCAGAGATTCATCCCCATTTTCTATAACTTGGCCCCCAAAGACTACATTGTATGTACTTGTATAAACCAGACTTGGCACTCCTGCTTTCCTGCAAGCCTGGATGATATTTTCTGTTCCTCTCACATTAACGTCTTCTATAAGTTTTCGGTTCAGCTGCTCCCTGCCAGACATTCCATAGGAAGCAATATGGAATACACAGATTACATCTCTGAGAGCTTTTTCCACTTCAGAGAGACAGCAGACATCCCCCTGTATGAACTTCACTCCCTCTGGCACAGCTTGGACCGGCTTCAGGACATCAAAGAGAATCACGTCAACTCCTTTTTTGTATAGGGCACAACCTAAACTAAAACATGACCAAGACCATATGTTACTACTATACATAGTGTAATGATACATGAAACATTTCACCCGTGCGTAGAAGAAACTTGTAAACTATTTCAGTGCTGAATTCTTGCTGGTCAGAGTTGTCTGAGGGTTGGTCTACATTGAGTATTTACATTGGCAGAGACGTAGTTATGCTGACCTCACCTCTGCCCAAACACGATAAATCAGGTACTCATTTTACAGCTGGTGAACTAGAGGTAGCCTTTCAATATGAGAGCAAGTGAGGCTCAAACCCATGATCTTTAGCATTGTATTTGATGCACTGGAATCACTAAGAGACAAGAAACACAGAGCCCTGTGATACCATATTTACAGACTCACTTCACTAAAAAGATCTGCACGGTAAAGTGTTTGCTACTATATTCAATGTAAAATAAAGTTAATATTTTATACACTAACCGGAAACCAAAGTAACCACCTCCTCCTGTAATAAGGACTGTTTCCTTGGTCACATTTTCTATGTTCATCCTTTTTCCTTTGGCACTACTTTATTTGAGCAAATTGACCTCTAGATTTAAAAAAAAAAAAAAAGCATGACAAAACTGCATAATTAAAAGTAATTTTCACATATTTAGCAATTTAAGTTATATGTTTGTGCTTTAATTTTAGGAGACTGACTGCATCATCTGCTAAGTAATGCAGGACTAGATCCCACCCCTTTATTCTTCTAAAGTCAAATACAAATAAATAACAAAAAGACCACATTGTGAGTATGACAATTACTAATATACTCACTACTAATAGCCAAATAAGCAAGAGGGTTATCAGTTTCCATTAATTAGGCCATATTCTGATGTTACACAGGTGTGTATGGAATAATTCAATCAAACTCACTACAAAACTACACAGTACTATAGAAATGCCACTAATTCATACACTGAATAAATTTGCATAACAATTCTGAATCAAATATCCATGTACCTGAAGCTTTATCAGTGTACTGTGATAATACACCAAGTACTCATATATACCTATTTCTTTGTGTATATCTCATGTAGAAATGGCACCAAGTGTGGTCTACCCTTTTTATATTCATTCCCTACCTAAACTATTATACCTGTCGAAGTATTATGTGTATATTTCACCTGTATACTTACATGTAAATATCCCTACAATACTCAAAGAGTGGGAAAACAAAGGGCCTGCATTAGACAGCATGCTTCCTTGGCCCCAATTCTGCAATGATTTCAGCACAGCATAGGTTTATGCACATTCCCACTAAAGTACACAGGCCTACTCATGCACATAAACCTATACAAATGCCTAAGTCTACATAAGATTTGCAGGCTTTTTTATTGGCTGGGACACAACCTTAACAACATGTGTATCCAGATACATATGCTACCTATGAAGCTGGCCAATGCAATGCATTCAGTGGAATAGGGGAGGAGAGCTGTGGATGACACTGAGGGCTTGTCTACACTTAACGGCGGCGATCGATGCATTGGCGGTCGATTTAGTGGGTCTAATGAAGACCCGCTAAATTGACTGCTGATTGCTCTCCCATCTAATTCTAGTATCAGAGGGGTAGCCGTGTTAGTCTGGATCTGTAAAAGCAGATGCATCCGACGAAGTGGGTATTCACCCACGAAAGCTCATGCTCCAATATGTCTGTTAGTCTATAAGGTGCCACAGGACTCTTTGCTGCATCTACTACTATACTCCACTTGATCGAGAAGAGTAAGGGGAGGCCACAAGAGAGTGTCTTCCATTGAGGTTGTGTAGCATGCACCCCGCGGTAAGTAGCTCTAAGCTACGTCAATTTGAGTTATGCTATTCATGTAACTCATATTGCGTAGCTTAGATCGACTTTTCCCTTTAGTGTAGACAAGGCCTTAAGCTTTGTCAGCATTGGCACTTTTTGTCGGTCAAACTTATCGGTCAGGGGTGTGCAAAAACCGACATAAGTTTCACCAACAAGTCTTGGTGTGGCCAGCGCTGTGTCGGCAGGAGACGCTCTCCTGCGGACAGAGCTAAGGCGGCTCGTTGGGGGTGGTTTAATTATGCCGGCAGGAGAGCAAAGAGTGGCTCGCGACAGGGGAGACCTTACAGTGGCCGGGCTGTAGCGATCCAGCTGGGCTGCTGTAAGGGCCGCAGGCTTTGTTTACCTGCGGGGGATTTGAGAGGCAAGGTGGACGCGGGAATCTCTTTTATTGGTCTCACTTCTGCCGGGGCGTGAGACGAGCGTTCATAACCTGCCAGGCCAGCTCTGCCCGTGACATGCCCTGATCCCTGCCCCCAGCAGGCCCGGGCAGATCAGCTCTGACCGCCACGCAGCCCCCTGCCTAGGGAGCGGCCCCTCACACCAGAACCCCCGCCCTGCCCTGGCCGGGGGGGCGCGGTTTGCAAAGCGCCCTGAGGCGCCCCCACCCCCCGCCCATGGGCGCAGCGGGAGCAGGGCGGGGGCTGGGGGGACAGACACAGCTCCGACCCTGCCTGCGGCTCCCCACACGCGGGGCCTGCGGACCCCTTGGCACCAGCTTGCACCGCCCGGGGACGCTAAGGATGCAGCCCCCCCCCCAACCTCACCTCACCTCCCAGCAGCTCCAGCCGGTTCTGACCTGCCCCGCCCCGCGGGGAGAGCTGCTCCCATCACCGCCCTATCCCCATCCACTCGCGCGCAGCCCTTGCCGCGGGACAGGTGCGGAGCAATCGCGCGTGCCCGGGTCACCGTAGCCGGAAGAGCAGAGCATGGGCTGTAATGAACTCAATGGGCTTCCGTAGGTCGGGTCCGAAAGCCTTCTGGGAGTCCGTACAACACGATGGCGGCGTTCGCGTAGTTACAAGCAGATTTTGCGCAGCCCGAGAGCGGCCCCTTGAAGCGCCGCCGCAGGTTCCGTACAACAAGATGGCGGCTCCCAGCATGCCTTGAGCGGGAATTGCGGGGCCATGGCGGGGAATCTGAAGGCGAGCGAGCTGCGCTCTGTGCTGCGGAGGCTGGACTCGGCCAACCGGGCTCTGGGTAAGGGAGGCCGCCCTAGTTAGTCGGGGGTTGGCAATGGGTAGTCGCGGGGCTGTCCCCGCCCTGCCCCATGGCTGAGCCCCGGACTCCGACTGCCCGGTGCCCACGCCGAGACCCGGCCGTGGGGCCTCAGGTTTCCAAGCCCCGGCTCGAGCGCCCACACTCACGGCACTGTAACCCTGCCTGCCTGCCTCTGGACCCGGGTCTCTCAGCCGTGCTAACGTGTCCACACTGCCCCACGGGGCCCTTCTGACTGGGGTATCTGGCATGACAGGAGCTGCGCCCACGCTGCAAAATAACAGGGCTTGGACCGGCGTCCCAATGGGCCTCGGCCCACCCCGCTAGTGCAGCCCTAGGAACCAGGGCCCGCGTGCTCACTGACCCGAGTCAGACTGATTTGTGTGTGGATGGAAGAGGGCCCAACCCTGAGCAGTGCCCAGGTTTAAGGCACTGTGTAGACATAATGTGTGGGGCTCTGGTCTCTTAGATTCTTACATTAGAAAATCTGGGTTTGCAGTGCTGGCTGGTGGTTGTCAGAGCCTGCCACTTTTCTCCCTGTAGTGACCCCCTCTGGGGCTCCTTCTGAACTATACCGAAGTCCCCATTTTGAATAAGGGCAAATCACATTTTCATGATGCTTAAACTCTGCGGTGATGCTCCACCTGACTCCTCTGTACCCCAGCCTGGTATTGTTGTAACTTGGATGCTGTCTCAAAACTTCCCAAGCTTAGTCTTGTGGGAGTAGTCCAAATCCAGTTGCAATGTATAGTTCATGCAATTGAATAGGTGTAGAAGATGACCATGCTGACTAATTAAGTCTGCATGGGGAAACCTGGAATCACCAGTGCTGCGAAGCCAAATCCTGCATCAGAGCTGATATGAACAATGGTTTTAAGCAACTGTGTTAGAAACTAGCAGAGGTGGTATAGCCTTGTGGTTAAAGCACTACATTTGGACTCAGGAGATCTAGGTTTATGCCAGTAGTTTGAAGTGACTAGTGCTTTTTGGGTGCCCCATCTGAGGCCATAGGCACAGACTCCGTAGGTGCTCTGGGGCTAGCGCACCCACTGGGAAAAATTGGTGGGTACTCTGCACCCACCGGCAGTCCCCCCCGCTCACCCTAGCTTACCTCCACTCTGCCTCCACCCCTTAGCAGGCCGTGTCCCTGCTTCTTCACGGCGGCACGCGCTAGGCAGGAGGAGGGGGAACACGGTACTGTCCGGGAAGAGGAGGGGCCAGGGCGGGGATTTGGAGAAGGAGTCCAAGGGGGGCGGATTTGGGGCAGGGACTCTGGGGAAGGCGATGGGAGGGGGTGGGGCCGGAGGCAAGCACCCACCTGTGCCAGGAAAAGTTGGCACCTATGTCTGAGGCCCCTTTAAAGAAGTCTGATTTTCAGGAGGTGGGTGCTCAGCGGATCAGGCACTTCAAGATGTTTCAAGTTGGGCACCCAAAGTCTGAAGAATTTTGGCTTACCCCAACTCTGCCACAGCCTGCCTGTGTGACCTTGAGGTTTCTGTACTTTGGTTCCCAATCTATAAAATAAGTAATAATACTTCCTCCCACCTTTTGTCTGTATTGTCTATTTAGATTGTAAGCTCCTTGAGCTGGGGATTGTGTCTTGCTATATGTATGTATAGTGCCACACAGAAAGGAGCCCTGCAAATGCTTGGGGTCTTTAGGTACTACTGTAAAACAACAAAATAAATGAAATAATAGCATGACCATGAAGCCTGTCCTAAATGCCAATTTCACGATGGGAAATTTAAATCAGGTGGTGCCTTAGAATTCAAAACCTATCATCTTTACAGTTGTCTGGCCAGAATCTGTGTCTCTGTTCTTCTATTTTAGTCATTCAGTGCCCTTGTAATCACTTTCTGTATCTAGAGCAAGTTGCCAGATTCTGATCTTTCATTACATTGTTGTAAATCTGGAAGAACTTTGCCATCTTCTGAGTTGTTTGCGCTGGGAAGTTACATTGCAGTAGGAATGCAACCATGAGGAGTTGGGGTAACTAACACATGGCTTAGCCTCTCTGTGTAGGCCAGGGCTCACATGACAATGTTAAATGCAACAATTTTATCCTTTACCTGAATACATACAGTTGCGTTCCACCATGATGTAACTTTCCACTGTAAACAAGCCTTTTATATCTTGTACAGTGCTAATACAGGTTTGTTACTAAGCAAATGATGCATAATGGTAACAGAGTTCAGTAGAATCACTACAGCTTTACATCAGTGTACTTCATGTCAGAATTTTATCCAAGGAGTCTAAAACTTAACCGTAACAAAAAAACAATGTAAAATCGCATTACCAATGCTTTTCTTTCTTTCAGAGACATGTATTCAGTCACTTGGGGAAAGTCAGAAAACACTCCAAAAATCAGTTCAGTGTCAGAACTACTTAAATCACGTAAGCATGATTATAGTTTCTAGTTTTCAAAAATATTAAGGGGAAAGTAGGAAAAATGTGCTACTTTTTTGTTTTATTTGTTTTTAAATTCATGACTGGTAAGAGTAAAACCAAGAAAGTTAAAAATTCATTAATTGTACCTTATTTGTTAACCTTTTTAATAATGTTCACTTTTTATCAATAGTGTGTTCCAAGGTAAAATTTATACATAACATCTGAAACTAATAAGGCATTATGTATTTATTTTAGCCCCCGATTTAAAATTTCTTTTGGCTTTTAACTGTGTACGTATATCATGGGCGTACTCTTGTGAACATTTATTCATTCATATGCTTAACTATTTGCAGGATTGGTCCCTAATATGTAAACATTTTAAAAGTAAGATACTGAGCCCTGAATTTGAATTGAGATCTGCTAGCATTGCCCCATAATGGATTCTGATGCGATATTGGTACTTTGTACTGTTAAAACAGATTGCACCTCCACCTGAATACGTTGAGACACACTTTTAGCACAGTGTGGAGCAATATTATCCTAACTACTGCCCTGATCCTGCACAATGCTCTGTATGAGGAGGGCTATGCTCTTGCATGGAGTCCTATTGATCTCAGTGGTAGTCTATGTAGGCTCACGGAGCTATCCATGCAGAGCAATTTGTAGGATCAGGATTTATCTCTTTTGTAAGTAATGGTTTTATGTACACCTCTACCTCGATATCACGTGACCCGATATAACGCGGTAAAGCAGTGCTCCAGGCGGGCGGGGCTGCGCACTCCAGTGGATCAAAGCAAGTTTGAGATAATGCCGTTTCACCTATAACGTGGTAAGATGTTTTGGCTCCCAAGGACAGCGTTATATCGAGGTAGAGGTGTACTTTCATTCCTTTCTTGCCTTCAGCATGTTAACTGTTATATGGAGTGTTAAGAAATTTAGTTCAGATTTTTTGATACCTACTGGCAAATATTGATAAATATAGGACACTGTAATGAAGACAAATATTAGGCTTTTGCTCTTAAAATTGCCAGTGGTGTATTTTTTATAATAGTAACCCCACAAATAATCAAAGCACTGTATGCGTGTGGGTGGGGAGAGGTGGGGGGTAATTAACTCATTAAACCTCACAGCATCTATGCGAGAAAGGTGGACAAATATTCTCATTTTATGGTGGTAGAGCTGGGTTTAGAACTCAGGCGTGTACGGGGAGGAAAGGATTTTTGGGCCCTTCCCCATGGATAGTCAGCTGGTCCACACTGCCTCACATTTTAATAAAATAAAACCTCTGGCTTTCTTAAGACTATAAGGGTGCTTACTAATGTATATCATATAATCTTACAAATAGACTTTTCATTCTAGTTTGCTTGTTCTTACACAGTGAAGCACATGTCTTTGAAATCTTGCACAAGTTTTAATTCCAGTTGGCTGAGGTGGGCTGAGGTTTACTGCTTCAAACATAGGCCCTGTCCACACTTCAAATTTTACTATTTTTTTTAAGTACTCAACATATCAGAGACCTGTGTTCCCTCTAAACTGCGCGGCTGCCCAGGAGTGATTCAAATGCTGCGCACTTGATTAGCAGAGCTGCGCACATCCGGCAGCATTCATTCAGGTGTCCCTCTCTGCCCCACTGCTTTGCAGCCACATTGCTCCTGCTCTCTGTGCAGAGCAGGAGGGCAGGGGGGGGCTGATGTCAGGGTGTCCCCTTCCCCTTGTACCTCATCTCCACAGAGCAGGGGAGAGGGGACAGGGCTCAGGATTTGGAGTAGGAGACAGCTGCTGAGGACTGAATGAGCCTCTGGGTGGTGAGACTTCCCCAGCAACGAGCTTGCACAGTCTGTCTCTCCGTCTCTCTCCTTCTCTCCTCCCCCACCCCGCCCATGTACCCCATCTCTGCAGAGGGAGGAGGAGGGGACAGGGCTCAGTCAGGAGCCGGAGAGGTTTCAGTGAGTGCCTTAAAGAGCTCATGGCATCTCTCAGAAACTTCCCCAGCAGCCGGTGCACACACAGTCTGTATCTCTCACCTCCCAACATATACTTGTGGTGGTGGTGGTGTTACTTTTTGGTACTACTTGCAATGCACATATATTCTCTGTAATTTTATTCTTTAAAGTGTGTTAATTTAGTTTTTGACTGGTCTATGCATTTCATAATTTTTATTTCTCTTACACTTACATGTAATTATTTGAGGAGTGAGTTCTAAAAGACTTAATCTCTCCTGGCTGGAGTAATTATCCCTATGGTAACTTTTAAAAATTATATTTAATATCTAGGTTTTTTGTTTTTACTGGTGGCCCACATCCACACATTACCTCGGTGCACATAACAAAATTTATTCCACACATGGATGGAAAAAATTAGAGGGAACATTGTCAGAGACCCAAACATATTATAACATGGTTCCTCTTGCCTGTGTGAAGAGGATCAAGCTGTTATAACCCTTTTAAGGAATTGCTTTCTAACCTGGAATCCTTAAATGGTAAAATGTCTTGTGTAAATGGTGTCTTATTTGTCATGGCTTTAAATGAACCTGAATTTCTGTGCAGTGAGGCATAGGGATTTTTGAATCAGCAGCTAAATGGAGCAAAGTAAGCAGCTGTAGTGAACTGCATAAACTATAAAGAATGAGCAGCAAGCTCATTAATACCCCAATTTTTAGCATGCTGATTCTCTGCTTTTTAAAATGCTTAATTAGTAAAATGATTTTGTCATCAAATCACAAGGCATGAATCATAGAATATCAGGGTTGGAAGGGACCTCAGGAGCTCATCTAGTCTATCCCCCTGCTCAAAGCAGGACCAATCCCCAGATTTTTACCCCAGTTCCCCAAATGGCCCCCTCAAGAATTGAACTCACAACCTTGGGTTTAGTAGGCCAATGCTCAAACCACTGAGCTATCCCTCCCCCAGCCATACTATATTGGAGGACAAGACAATAAATTCCTATGAGAATCCACTGTACTGGTTTTACTTTTATTGGGAGAATAAACTTTAATTGTGCTATTTGATATGATATAAACTGATTAATTTTGGTTTTGTTTTCCTTGGCTCTTCAATTGGAGGGAAGAGGGAAACAAGACTTATAATTGCAAATGTGTTAAACCCATGAGAGCCCAAAACATCCTAATGGACTTGCAAAATGTGCAAAACAGTTTGGTTTAAATTATACAAAAACAGGTGGAAATAATTGAGTATATTGTGGTAGGAGAGAGAGAGAGATTTTTAATGTCTGAAATAGAAATAAATCTTGATGCTTCTTAAAAAGGAAGATTTTTAGGATGGTCCTATGGATAAAACAGTTGGGCAACATGGGTTCTGCTGCTGACTCAGCTGTAGACTCTGTGACCTTGACCAAACCACTTTCCTCATCTATAAAGTGACTGTGATATTGCACTTATCTGCTGCTATGAAGCTAAATTCATTAATGTCAACAAAGCACTTTGATTTCCTCAGATGGATGATGCTTTATAAATTACTCCTGGGGGAATTCTGCGCCAAATAATTAAATTCTGCACATAATATTTTAAAATTCTGCATATTTTATTTGTCAAAATAACACAATATAATCACAACAGTTTCAATTATTTTGGTAATTTATTTCAAAATACCTGTCAGCAAGTATGTCTATAACAATACAGACAACAAAAAAGATTCAGGAAATGTTTTTTGACAAATAGATTCCTTACTAGGTATATTAATACAAAACTCTGAGCAATAATTCATTTAAACTACAGTACAGAACCGTATTTCTCGCACCCCTCAGAAGCAGTGCAAAGGCTTGCGGGAGTCAGGGGTAACGGAGGAGCTGAGGGAGAGGGAAGTAAATTCCTGGGAAGGAGCCTGGAATTTGGAGTGTGGTTGGGTACAGGTGGGAAAAGTATGGAACAGGTTTTTTGTGGGGTGGGAAGGGATTGTTAGGGAGCATCCCCCCATGCAGATCCTGGATGACCTCTAGCCTCTCCCATCCAGTCAGGCACCTCTGCTCCTGTCCCCATGTGTCCCTGCACCTCCATGTGTCCCTCCATCCCCACTGATGCCCCATCCCCATGTGGCCCTGCACCCCCCTCAGCCAACCCCTACCCTCAACTCCATGTGTCCCTGCATGGCCTGTCCCATGTGTCTCTGTGCCCCCACTCAGCCTTCCTCCCTGTAGCTCTGCACCCCTTCCCCCTCTGCCCATATGTCCCTGCAACCCCTCAGCCAGCCCCCTCCCATGTTCACCTCCCTCCCTGCTGTGGCCCTGCGCCTCCACTCCCATTCAGCCCCTGCCTCAGTCTGTCCTCCCCCACTAACCGTTATGAGCCCCTGTCTGACAACCCTAGCAGCCCAATACTATCTGTCTCCCCATATCCCCTGTCGCCTGACCTGGTCCAACAGGCGCTATGAAGAAGGCAGGCTCTTTTTCTTCCCTGTCCTAGCTGGGGCTGGCCAGGAGTGGTAGCTGTGTTCTAGGAACCACAGCATCCTCTCGTGGGCAAAAGGCAGAACTACAGCAACTTTTCAGTAGAAGCTATTTTCTGCAAAAAAAAAATAAAAAAAAAAAAGAAAACTATGGGCGGGGCACCAAATATGCATGCGCATGGTGGTGCAGAATTCCTCCAGGAATACTTGACAATGGTTAGGTTACTGATGCCACTACTGATCATGCTGACTAGTATTGTCTCGTTGTTTCCTTGCACTTCTCTGTCTCTGTATCCTGTTGTCTGCTTATATTATACTTAGATTCTAAACTCTCTGGGGCCGAGATTCTTTTTGTTCTTTTTGTGCAGCACCTAGCACAATAGGATCCTGTTGCATGACAGAGGCTCCTGACTATTATGGAGTAATACTTAGTAATAAACAAGAATCAGTTATGTGGCTTAAAGATTTTTGGCATGTAAGCAAGTCTGGCCCTGAAAATTGAGACCATGCCTTTACCTAAGGGTCTTTATTGTTAACATGGTATTGCTCTTAGAAAGTCCATGTTTAGACATGCAGACCCCCCCGCCCCAATAATGCACTTATCTCAGCATAGAAACAATCCAGCAGGAATAAGTCCTTTCATTATTGAAACTATTTGTTCCACAGCAGGAGAAGAAAAAAAGATTTTAAAGTTAATGGCATTTGCTGTTTTCTCAACACTAATTCAAATAGCTTGATATTTGCTCATCTTAACAATTCTCTCATCACTCTTTCTTTGACCTACCTTTCTGTAGAATGTGTGTGTGTATTGTTTTATTCAAACAATACTTCAAGCACCGACTGGAAGAAAGTGGGAGCTGATGATCAGAGCAGAGGATTCCCAGTCAAAATGGAAAATACCATCATCAACTTTGAAATCCCTTTCTCTTCTTACTGTGAAAGAACTTATCTCTGAGACCAGTCATCCAAACTTTATTTGCCTCAGTTTACCCATGGGTAAAATGGATGCAGGAGTAATCTCTTTTTTACAGGACTCTTGTGAGGCTGTAAGCTGTTTGTGAAGCATTTTGAGATCCTTGGATGAAAGGTGGTGTGTAATAGTTTGCCTTATGGTGGTTAGAATTACACAGTACAAAAGAGGTATATATGATTCCTTATATATTTCTTCCAGTGCATATCAAACATGACATAGCACAGCAGTGCCAATCCAGTCCTCAGCTTCTAATGTTCTCATCAAGTTTTTGGATGAATATCCTTTTATGTGTGGCCAAAAGTCAAGTCAGAAAGAGATTCCATACTATGACCTAGTCAACCACACACCTGGGTTTTACTTTTCAGCAGCAAAGTGGTAGGTTTAATATTTAGGCAGTTGCCTCTGCGACTACTGTATTATTCACTCTGACCTGGCAGATGGTGCTGTTGTACCACACACCTGATTTAACACCTTTCAGAGATGTTTTGCATAACTATCATAATTATATCATCGGTACCATAGCATCAGTACTTGCATTTTAACTACTGACTAGGGGCAGCACATTCATAGCATACCAGCAAGCTACAGGAAAAGAGAGGCTAGCTATTTTGTTCTGGATATGCAAGTCCAGAATCAGTACAATTTATGTTGGATAGTTGCTCTTGCCTGTGTTGGGATGTAGAGCAGGCTTTCAATGTGGTGTTATATGATGTATACTGCTAGAAAATCAGTGTTTTGGGGTCGTCTGTAACAGTTCTAAAAAATTTCACAAATATCTTTAGCACATGAACTTGATTCTAAGGATTCAGGCTTGATAAAAAATATTGTATATGTTTTATTCTGATGAATCAAAAATTTACCTTTTTTCCTCTATCAAAGTCCTCCTTTTAAAAGTATAGATTTACATAAATTCAAGGCAGGCATTTTTGTTATCTGTTGGGATTTTTTATAAAAATTAAAAGAAATCTTACATATTTTGCGGCAAGTTAGTGTCTAGAAGATGCAGCCAAAGGTCAGAACTCCTGATTCTTCTTTTATATCTTTAGCATCTGTTTACTGCTTGACTTTGAACAAGTCAATTTAACCAAACTTTTCAAAAGTGGCTGCTCATGTTGTGTCGCCATGGTTGGGTGCCCTATTAGAGGCATTTAGGGCCTAATTTTCAGAGATGCTGAGCACTAACTCCAGCAGAAGTGAATGGACGCTTAGGAACTCTTAAACCGTTTCTATGTATCTCAGACTGGGCACCTGAAATTAGTGAACAACTTTAAAATGTTGATATTAACTTTTCTTGGCTCTAGTTTCTCCATTTTTAACAGGGGTGCTATACTTCCTGGCTCCCGGGTGTTGTGAGGTTCAAATATCTACTGTTTGTAAATACATTGATTGGGACGTGTAAAGTTATTACTGCTGTGTTTTGGGGGTGGAGGAGGCTTAATTTCATATTCTGTAATTTTAAGTACAAAGGACCCAATCCTTGGTGAATAGTTCCAGTAATTCAGCACAGCTACTTATGAAAGCAAGAGTTGCAGGATTTAGCAGTTTTGCTTCCAAGAGGCTAAAACCATTTAAGAGTAAATGTATTCAAAACTTCTATAAAAGACTTAAAATATTGTTGGAGAGAGAAACTTAAATGCAAGATTTTCATAGCTGTGTCTGTTCTCATAAATAAGGACAGAATCTGAGTTTCAATTTTGAATCTCTTGGCTTTAGTCACTTGAAACTAGACTTCCAATTATTTAAATAAGACTTTATAATTCTGAGATAATATATATTAAGTTTAATGATAAATTGAGTTCCCATTGTGGTTGATGTTCATCCAAATGCACTGATCTACAAAATGAATAACAAAGAAGGTTTATCACATGCTAGTAATTCATACAGCTATCTGAATCCATACGTTTTCATTGATGTGTGACAACCTCACTTTCTCATCTTGAGAGCTGTGTCAAATCAGCCTGCCATGAATCCTCAGCTCTAATTATTGAAGGTGGGAGATGCGCTTCCTTTGATCACTTGGAGGAAATTAAAATCTCTCCGCTGCATAAACTTCAGGTCACATGTAAGGTACAACATATGCAACTATCTTAAGGCAAACTTTCTCTTTGATCTGTACATCATACTGCATTAACTGTGCACCAACAATGAATCTGTAGGTACAAGCAGCAGTGATGTGGGAGGTATTTCAGCAATAACAAGTGTGACATAACTAAAAAGCATGAGTATTCCTGGTTACATTTTTGAAGCTCTCTCCTCCACAACTTCTGGATTCTCTTTCCTTCCCACCCCCCAATAAATATGCATGGAAGCTTTGTGCATGGTATTGAAAAAGAGAATACCCAAATGGCACATCCTTACGACTTCTGATTTTTCAGAGAAATCCATCCATATTTTGCTATTAAACTGGGAGAAGGTACCTAGCATGGGATGGGGCTGTTACTATTCAATATTTTCACTAATGATTTGGATAATGGAGTGAAGAGTCCACTTATAAAACTTTTCTGACACCAAAGTGGGAGGGGTTGCAAGTGCTTTGGAAGACAAGATTAGAATTCAAAAGGACCATGACCTTGGATAATTGGTCTGACATTGACAAGATGAAATTTAAATAAGGACACATCAAAGTACTATACTTTAAGAAGGAAAAATTTAAATGTACAATTACAAAATGAGGAATAACACTAATACTGCTGAACAAGATCTGGGGTTTATAGTGGGTCGCAAATTGAATATGTGCCAACAGTGTGATGAAGTTGCAAAACAGGCTTCTATTTTGGGGTGTATTAACAGCAGTGTCCTATCTAAGGCATAGGAGGTAATTGTTCCTCTTTACTTGGCACTGGTGAGCTCTTTGCTGGAGTTACTGTGTCCAATTTTGGGCAACAAACTCTAAGAAGAATGTGGACAAACAAGAAAGTCTAGAGAAGAACAACAAAAATGACAAAAGGCTTAGAAAACCTGATCTATGAGAGAAAAACACAAACAAACAAAAAAGACTCCAGCAAAACAAACTGGGCATGTTTAGTCTTAAGAATCAAAGATAGAGTGGGGATCAGTTAAGTCTTCAGCTATGTTAAGGGCTGTTATACAAAGGACGGTGATCAGTTCTGCATATCCACTGAAGACAGGTCAAGAGCAATCCGTTTAATCTCCAGCAAGGGAGATTTAGGTTAAATATTAGGAAAAAACTTTAAGGATTAGTTAAATACTGGAGTAGGCTTCCAAAGGAGGTTGTTGAATCGCCCTCACTGAAGGTTTTCAAGAACAGGGCTAGACAAACAGCTGTCAGGGATGGTCTAGTTTACTTGGTCCTACCTCAGCACAGGGGTCTGAACTAGATCACCTTTGGAGGTGCCTTCCAGCCTTTCATTTCTAAGATTGTATATCCAAAATGACTGTATTTTATAAGAACTTTAGGATTGTGAGACAGACCAACCGAAGCATGGTATATAGAATTGTAATGTGTCCAGTGGGATATCTGGTGTATATGAATAGAGTATACTGAAAGGACATCCAAGGTATTTCTCATACTTTAAAAGTTTCTAATCAAGATCAAGTGGAGCAAATCTGAGCCCTCACCCTTGGAAAAGCAATCCCACTGGTACTTCTGCAAGAGCCAAGTTTCAGTATTTATCTCTCTCTTCTTCCTTACTAACTGCTTGAAAGTCCTGTGCTGTTGTCCAGCAGACAATATTACCTATCTTTTCCAAGTTTCACGAAGCAGTGTTTCTACAATTGTCAGTGTCCTGATCTGACAAGAATCCCTAGCATCCCTGTGCTGGTGACATAAGTAGACCTTACGATTAGTACTGGAAGAGGAAGCTAGTCTGGTGGAGGAAGTGAGAAAGGTATTCTGGGTTCTTTTTATAAAAGCCCGTATTTTTCTTAAGTTTTATATCCTTTAGGATGTAACAGGAGCATACTTTCACTTTCTGAATCAATAAACAAATTAATTAGTATTTATAATACCCAAACTATTCATAAAGCTTTACAGTGATCCAATAATGCCCCATCCTGAAGAGTTGATAGTTTTAGGGGATGTTGATGCCGCAGAACAGTGGTGGTGGGCTTATTGTCCTAGCCATTGGTAAATGTGGAAGAATGGTAACACAGAATTGGGAAAGAGCTAACAAATTTTTTTCAATGCAAAAAACAATGTAAGTAGTCTTGGGGATAAAGCAAATCTGGAAACGAGAAGCATTCAAACTGTCCCACTTGCCATGCCCCTCATGTTTGTGATACAGTGGCTGAGGTTTAGACAATGGGCTCCTAACTTTCAAGCATTAACAATGTAAAACAAGCAAACATGCAAAGTTCTTAGCCTGCATATGAATTCCACCCACTGCTAAAAAAAACAAAAAACAAAAAAAACCCCACACACCTCAGTTTATATTATTCAAGACATAGTTTGGTAACAGAGAGGGGGAAGGAGGAAAGATTGAAAGTGAAAGCAAAAAAGAAAACCCTTTTAAATGGATGCAAATTGCGGGGGAATGGTCTACTTTTAAAAGATGGCATTTAAAATGTAAAATCAGAGGGCCATTCTTACTGAAAACTACTGAATGGTTGGACTCATTATTGTATTTCAAGGAGATGACCCTGCTACTGAAACTTTTAACCCTGGTAGGTTTTGGTATTTTATTTTAAAACTTCATTCATGCGGTAACAGTGGCAAGAGTCCTTGCTTTAAATGCATTTAATCTAAAATGATTTGCATATGAAATGCTTAACTACTGTCTGATATTTACAATAGCACCACTATCTTCCACCCTGATATTCTACCTCTGTGCCCAATGAAGTTTCACTATGGACCTGTGAGAATGTCTCATAAGGAAATTTGTCCAAAAGTTAGACTCATAGACTTTAAGGTCAGAAGGGACCATTATGATCATCTAGTCTGACCTCCTGTACAACGCAGGCCACAGAATCTCACCCACCCACTCCTGTAACAAACCCCTAACCTATGTCTGAGTTATTGAAGTCCTCAAATCGTGGTTTAAAGACCTCAAGGTGCAGAGAATCCTCCAGCAAGTGACCCGTGCCCCACGCTGTAGAGGAAGGCGAAAAACCTCCAGGGCCTCTGCCAATCTGCCGACCCCAAATATGGCAATCAGTT
Organism: Mauremys reevesii; assembly: GCF_016161935.1. Lineage (NCBI taxonomy): Eukaryota > Metazoa > Chordata > Testudines > Geoemydidae > Mauremys > Mauremys reevesii. The sequence goes on from NC_052638.1 coordinate 34,493,986, forward strand.
AAACCCTGAGCATGTGGGCAAGACTCAGCCAGCCAGCACCCAGGAAAGAATTCTCTGTAGTAACTCAGATTCCACCCCATCTAACATCCCATCACAGACCATTGGGCATATTTACCTGCTAATAATCAAAGATTAATTAATATCCAAAATTAAGCTATCCCATCATACCATCCCCTCCATAAACTTATCAAGCTTAGTCTTGAAGCCAGATATGTCTTTTGCCCCCACTGCTGCCCTTGGATGGCTGTTCCAGAACTTCACTCCTCTAATGGTTAGAAACCTTCATCTAATTTCAAGTCTAAACTTCCTGATGTCCAGTTTATATCCATTTGTTCTTGTGTCCATGTTGGTACTAAGCTTAAATAATTCCTCTCCCTGATATTTATCCCTTTGATATAGTTATAAAGAGCAATCATGTCATAAACCTTTGAGCAGCACTGATTTATCGGGTTCATTCCAAATCATGCAAAATCAAGTGGCTTTGCTTTGTTTGGAGTTTGTTCAAAACCAAAAACTCCAAAAGAATTTGAGTTTGAGAATCCAGGGAATCTAAATGAAACCAGGGGAAAAACACTCATGAATTTCTTTGAGGCAGCTGCTTTCTCACTCATCTATAGTTAGTTGCAGGGGCTGTAGAGTCAGATTGAGACAAGTTTGAATTATACTATATAAAGCACTGAATAATGGCAAGGTTACATGGTTACAAACATTTCTTCCTTTTGTCAAGCTATTTATTTTCCATTTGCAACTCTTATCTGTACAGTTTGCTTTGCTTTGTCTGGAATGGTAACACTCAAGAATATGGTAACATGAGAATTATTCAAATGTGGTGTATAGTGGGATTTTATCCACTCTAAATAACTAAGCATCTGTTATGTTCCAGTTACCGTTTGTTAATTGATTGACTGTTTTGCATCTGCTATAATTATGTAATGCAATAGCATTGCTGTCTTGCCTGTGCAGTTCTATTTCATTATGCATGTGGTCAACTTAATTATATGGTAGCAAGAACTGGGAATAGCATATAAGTACTTGCTAAGGGCTTGCTCCTGTGAGGTTTCTATACCTTCTCAATTTTCATTCACCTCAACAAAAGTTGAGCGCTCTATGCATCTCCCAAGCATGCTTAGGTTCTGGTTGTAAATGATTTACTCCAAATAATTAATATTTTTGCTGCTCTGGGGGAACGAGGAGAACTGAATAGTTGTGGAATTTGACTGTATGACCCGTAGCAATGAGTTTTTGTCTAGTTCTCACAGTAAAACCAGGATGATTGAATCTTGCATTTAAACACCTTTCTTTCCCCTCTACCCTTCGTCTTTTACAGAGTATCCAGCCTATCAAAGCGGCATTTGTGCCAAATGAAAATACTAGAACTGTTCCAGGACATGCAGCAATTTAACTCTTCATCTGTCACAGCAATGTGTAGGAGTCAAATTATAAGTATATTCGTATTTGTGTATAATTAACATCAAACATGCAATGGACAAATTGAAACTGAACTTTTTCCCAATTTCTGGGTGACTTTGTGTAGAGGGGAATGTTATTTTAATTGTAGAAGAGTTGCAACTTGTAATGATTGAATTTCCTGATGCTGTGCACTAGTAGTGTTCTCAATTCTAGGCTCTAACTTCCATAGTTAATTTATTTTGAAACATGTACAGATCTGTTATATTCCAAACAATTCTTGGTATATTGATTGAATAAAGTTACATAGGGAAAAGTTACCACCTTAGTTACTTTGCCCATTGTGTTTTTAACAAAGCACAGGTGTTTTTTTTTTTCTTCTGTAATTGGTGCTGTAGCAGTATGATCTAATGTGGCCAAGGCTTTGTTCTGTTCCTAGTTCTGCCACTGATACATTATATTATACAATCGTGGGGAAGTCATTTTAACCTTTTTGCACCTCTTCCGGCCCAGTTTTAAAATAATGCCCTCCGTTTGGTAAAGCACTTTGAACTCTGTAGGTATACAGTGATTGTCACCTGTAAAGTATTATATTAATATTATAGCCAAACTAAGTGATAAACTCCCATCTGCCGATAATCTCTTGCCTGGTTTTGAAATATTGTTCTCAGGAAATCTGTGTTTTATCTGTTTAGGAGCAGGTATCTACTAAGTCACTTAATGTTAGCTTGATTCATTCATAATGTGGCTGCAACCTGTGAGATAGGACCATTTTTATCTGTTAGGTTTTTTTTAATAACTTGTAAACTGTAGGCCCCTTACTATCAAATAAAAATGCAATTCAGAACCATCACACCCCCTTCCACTCCCCCAGCCCACACCCCTACCCCAGCCCGCTCCCACACTCCAAACCCCTCGGCCGCAGCCCAGAGTCCCCTCCTCCACCCCAAACCCCTCATACCCAACCCCACCCCAGAGCTCACACCCCCAGCCAGAACTTACACCCCAACCCCAACCCCCTGCCCCAGCCTGGTGAAAGTAAGTGAAGATGGGGGGAGAGGAAGGGGGGATGGAGTGAGTGGGTGCGGGGCCTCTGAGAAGGGGTGGGGTAGGAGTAGGGGCGGGCCCTTGGCAAAGGGGCGAGGATGGGGCAAGGGTGTTCAGTTTTGCACAATTATAAAGTTGGCAAGCCTAGCTCTAACTGTCTCATAGACTCATAGACTGTAAGGTCAGAAGGGACCATTATGATCTTCTAGTCTGACCTCCAGCACAACGCAGGCCACAGAATCTCACCCACCCACTCCTTTAACAAACCTCTGACCTATGTCTGAGCTATTGAAGTCCTCAACTTGTGGTTTAAAGACTTCAAGGTGCAGACAATCCTCCAGCAAGTGACCCGTGGCCCATGCTGCAGAGGAAGGCAAAAAACCCCCCAGGTCTCTGCCAATCTGCTCTGGAGGAAAATTCCTTCCCGACCCCAAATATGGCGATCAGCTAAACCCTGAGCATGTGGGCAAGACTCATCAGCCAGACACCCAGGAAAGAATTCTCTGTAGTAACTCAGATCCCACCCTATCTAGTGTCCCATCACAGCCATTGGGCATATTTACCGCTAATAGTCAACGATCAATTAATTGCCAAAATTAGGCTATCCCATCATACCATCCCTTCCATAAACTTATCAAGCTTAGTCTTGAAGCCAGATATGTCTTTTGCCTCCATTGCTCCCCTTGGAAGGCTATTCCAGAACTTCACTCCTCGGATGGTTAGAAACCTTCATCTAATTTCAAGTCTAAACTTCCTGATGGCCAGTTTTATATCCATTTGTTCTTGTGTGGTACTGAGCTTAAATAATTCCACTCCCTCCCTGATATTTATCCCTCTGATATATTTGTAGAGAGCAATCATATTTCCCCTCAGCCTTCTTTTGGTTAGGTTAACAAGCCAAGCTCTTTCAGTCTCCTTTCATAAGACAGGTTTTCCATTCCTCGGATCATCCTAGTAGCCCTTCTCTGTACATTCGTCCTTCTTAAACATAGGAGATCAGAACTGCACACAGTATTCCAGATGAGGTCTCACCAGTGCCTTGTATAATGGTACTAACACCTTACCGCTACTGGAAATGCCTCGCCTGATGCATCCCAAGATCGCATTAGCTTTTTTCACGGCTATACCACATTGGCAGCTCATAGTCATCCTGTGATCAACCAATATTCCGAGGTCCTTCTCCTCTGTTGCTTCCAAGTGATGCGTCCCCAGTTTATAACAAAAATTCCTGTTATTAATCCCTCGACCTTCTGCACCTATCTGCCCCAAAATATGGGCTTTGCTGCATGCCCTGAAGGCAATAAATGAGAGTCAATTCCAAAGTGGGGGGGGGAAGCCCTCATTTAAAAAAAAAAGTACCCCTTGTTCCTTCTACCGGCAAAAAGAACTTCAGTGCAAGAGTTCCCCTAATTACATTTGTGTCAGGATTGCGTAAAGGAGAGAGGCAGTCTCTCCCTCTAGATTATTAAATGTTTAAAGGAAGTTTCTCAGGTTATGAACATGAATGTTTATTAAGCTATCAACACACTCCAACTATCCTCTGTCAGGATCATTCTCCACACAAGAGCAAAGAATCCCTGAGGTAGCTTAAGCTGAGACACCAAAAAGTGAGGCTCACAAAATTAATGGACTTGAAAACATTTTGGTCCCTAGATCACTAGTTACAAGTCTGGTAAGTGTGTTTGGAATAAAGAAGCTGTGAAAAAGAAACTTGTACTTTCTCCTTTTTTAATAGAATGAGGGAGAAAAATTTAGTACAGAAAAGGAAGCATAGCACTGTGAGCATTACAAACTACAGCACGTGCGAAGGGCGCATGGCCTCTTTCCTGCACCAAGCCAGAGTAAAAGGGCTTGACAAAGGTGCTTTTCTTTATCTTCCCAGAGCTGTGCTATGTGGCACTTCTGCAGCCCTAGTCTTGCAGTAGTCATGGTGCCAGCTGTACTATTCCCGGCCCCCAGCACACTCTTCAGATCACGGAATGGGTTGGGTAGTGGAGCTGGGTAATTTAGGTTTTGCTAGTTATCAGATTGTGTATGCCTGCTGGTAGGGGAGACATTAACCCTTAAGTATTCAGACAAGTCTTCATTATCTATATCGTGCCATAAAATAGCTATATGGGGTATTTTTTCCATTATTATGGAAAGGCTGCATCTGTGTTCAAAGCAATTGAGAAAAAGAAGAAAGTAAAAAGTCTGTTTGATTAACTGCTTTCAGCCTGATGGATAAAGACAGATGGTTAATTCAGCCAGAGGAAAACCCCACTGTTAATTAATTCCCCACCCACACACCTTTAAAAAAAAAAAAAAGTCTCTATTTCCCAGTAAGATGATGTATTTCCCACTGGTTCTATGACAGCTCAATTTAATAGAAGTTTTGGGTGTTCCCTGGGACTTTAGTAAAATTGAGCTTTACCTGCATTTTTACAAAAGACTAATTTATAGTAAGACAGCACAAAACTATATAAAAGATAGTGTTCATACTTAAACATCAGTGGATTAAAATTAATTGTTGCTTACTGATGACTTTATTTCCAGTCTCATAATATTTGATACTTTTCTTAAAATCTCAGTTCTTGTGGTCATGAGAACCTGATCTTTCATTTAAAAAAGAAAAGTTTCTACCCTTCCTGGTTAGGACCCTGTGTAAATCACAATTTGTTTTTAGAAAATGCATAGCAGTGTAAATAGCAAAGTATTGAATTTCACAGAGTTGGCACTGAATGAATTTTACAAGTAATGTTGGTCAATTTCAAGGATGGAATGACTTTTACAAGTAATCATTTGTCCTAAACCGACTTAATTGAGGTGTAAAATTCATTTTGTCCTTGAAATTGACTAGCTAAGCTAATTTTTTTTGTATTAAAGACTTTGTGGTAGACATTTTCCTTTTCAAAAGAAAATATTTAAAAGATCATGGTGTGGGGACATCTTCATGATTTCCATGCCCTTTGTGGAATTGTGATTTACATCAGGCCCTACTTAGGGTTCGGAAGAAGAGCTTGAAAATGTAAACCCTAAAGGCTTAAAAACAAGACAGCAACTAAAGAGACCCTCACATTTATTAACTTTAAAGATCTCTCATGATCTTTAAACCAATCTTACGCTTTTTTGCCAGATTCATGGTTTTTGAATAGATGGGGTTGGCAATATCACCTTGAGTTTGTGATAGCAAATAAGTAATGCAAGTGAAGCAAATATGAATGAAGGTTTAAGAGAAAGTACACAGGAGAAACGGAATATAAAAAAGTTACATATTCTTCCTTCGAATGCACATTTCTGAGAAGCCAAACATACTAGGGGTGTCGTAAGTATTACCTGCCTAAGGCAGTATCACCATATACTTTTTTGCACACGAAGAAACGGAAAGGAATGGAGGTCTGTGTTCCCTGTAAGCTAGATGTTTGGGCAGCCGCACAGTTGATTAGCAGAGCCATGCACATCCAGCAGGCAGCGTGTGTTCAGGTGCCCCCCACTCCCTCCCGCTTTGCAGCCACATTGCTACTAGGACCCTCGTGCTGGCTGTGCAGTGTGTGTGTGTGTGGGGGGGGGGGGGGAGAGAGTTTTGAGGAGTTCCAAAAACATGTTAGCCCATAAGAGCCTGCATACAACTGCAGAACAGAGCTGTACTCTGGCACCACTTTCATGGGTTAATTCAGTCACTTCTAAGAGAGCTTCTCCATGTTTTTTAAAAAGCCCGGAGACAAGACACAGAACTTGTATATCAGCTGACATGTCTGACAAGCTCGCCAGAATTAATCTGTCTGGGAGCTGCAGTGCTGAGTTTAATTATGGAAAGGCTGCATCTGTGTTCAAAGCAATTGAGAAAAAGAAGAAAGTAAAAAGTCTGTTTGATTAATTGCTTTCAGCCTGATGGATAAAGACAGATGGTTACTAGATATATTTTGTTTAATGGATCATGGAGCTGTATTCTGAGAGTAAATTAAAGCTATAGGTTCAGAATCCACTTTTGAAGATGCATGTTGCAACCCTCATTGACTCCAGTAAGAGTTATATGCAGGCATCCTGGGGCAGAGTCAGGCCCTGAGGTTGCAGGACACTGTGTTAAAATGCAATTTTGAAATGAAACTTAAAAGGCAAGTGATACTTTACAGTATTGGTAAAACTGTTCATGGTGGATTATTCACAGTTCAGGAAGCCTCTTCCATTAATGATTTGTTAGAAGTATAGAAGTGTAGTCAGAAAAGTTTCTTCTCTACCCACACAGATATGACTGCCCTTCCTCCCCCCACAAAGCTTTGCAATATTTCAGTCCTTACCATATAAACATGTAAAAGCCTCATAAAAGCTAGCTTCAGGGTTTTTTTGCACTGCAGATTTTTTCACATAGACATCTAAGTACCTAATATGGTTGCAATTGGGTCCTGAGGCATGAATTTTTTTTTATATGGGTTTAATAAGGTGAATATGTCATGGTAGAGATAAACACTTACAAGATGGGAAGAAATCAAATTCAGGCAGTTTTCTTCTCTCAGGTCCCAATCCTGCAAGCTTGCACATGCTTCACCAAGCTTTTGAGCCATTCCACTGAAGTCAATGGGACTACTTAATACATATAGTTAAGTACATATGTGTCTGCAGGATCAAGGCCTTAGTGTCTATTTAGTTTGTGTTGCTTGGTCCCCTAGGGTACTTCTACTGCAATAGGAAAAAAAAAAGAAAACCGGCAGTAGCAAGGCTCAAAGTCCAGGTCAGCTGACTCAGGCGCCAGCTTTTAGGGCTAAAATTAGCAGTGTTAGACATTCCTGCTTGAGCTCTGAAATCAGAGAGGGAGAAGTGGGTGCAAGCTGACCCAGGCTTTCTGCCCTGTGTGTGTGTGTCGGGGGGGGGGGTGTTTTGTTTTTGCAGTGTAGACATACCCTTAGGCCCCAAATCAACAATGTACTTAAAGTTACACACAGGCTTGTGAATAGTTAAGTTGATTTCAAAGGGACTACTCATCTGCTTATAGCTAGGCACCTTCTGAATCAGGGCCTTAGGGCTTGGTTACACTTGCAAGTTAGAGCTCATTAAAGCAGCCCCAGGCACCCTAACTCCCGACCCATCCACACTGGCAAGGCACTTAAAGTGCCTGGACTCTGCAGTTGGAGTGCTCCTGGTAATCCACCTCCTAGAGAAGCATAATGCTTGCTGCGCCTTGGCTGAAACACCTGGGCGTCAGTGTGAATGAGGTGTTGCGTTACTGCCCTGTGATTGGCCTCCGAAACATCCCATAATCCTCTTAAGTCAAGGGGCCATTCTTGTCATTGTTTTGAACTTGGCAGTAGGAATGTGGATATGCCCTTTCAAAGCTCCATTTCTGACAACCGGCATGCTTATCTGCTCTGGGACAAAGCAACCATTACTGTGGAATGCTGCTTGCTGTGAGTGTGTGAGAGAGAGGCGGTGGAGAGAGGGGTATGCTGCTGTGTGAACTTACAAGACAGCATGTTGACACACTCTCAGCACCCCAAAAAACAACTCTCTCTCCCCCACATACACACAACACACTCCCTGTCACACTCCACCCCCTTTCCATTTGAAAAGCACGTTGCAGCCACTTGAATGCTGGGATAGCTACCACAATGCACTGCTCTCTGTGGCATTGCAAGAGCTGCTAATATGGCCACGCCAGTGTGCTTGAATCTGACAGTGTGAACACACTGCAGCACTTTCCCTACTGCGCTTTCCGAGGGCTGGTTTAACTCTCAGCGCTCTATATCTGCAAGTGTAACCATGCCCTTAAATGAGCCCATAATATACAAGATCTAAGATGAACAGTATGATAAAGGATCACAGAAGTATTAAAAAACAACAACCCAGATGTCTAACAATGATACTTTTTAATGTTCAGCTTATATGTAAGCCCACAAAATGAATGTGCACAAGTCACTACACTTGCAAAAAACTGGGTTTATTTCAGCAGATTGCAACTAGGAACATTAATATTTGCTACAGCCAGAGAATTTTCCTATTGAAAAATGGTATTTAGTTAAAACTCTTCTTACTCTCATTGACAGTGTTAGAATGCGATTGAAACAGTTACGCAGCAGCACAAACTAGTGTTAAAAATAACAAAATCAAATCAATAGCTTTAAAGGATAGCGGGTGATACTTTGTATGTAGCACTTTGTATTTAATACAAATAATAAGGTAAGTCAATGAATATGGACAGGGTGAGGTCATGATTATTTAACAGGGTATGTACCTTGGCTTAATTCCCAATTCATAACCAAATGACTTGTTTTTCAAGTGAGAGGAAACAGACTGTGTGTCAGATAACTTCCATTTTGCCACAGTTGATCACTTAATCCTATATCCCAATAGGGACACTTCAGTTGAAAGAGGAATAATGTTTCACTGTATAGAAGGCTGCCAGGGGTTTTGTGAAACCTGGTTCTGATTCCCTACTCCACCACAGATGATATGCAGATGTATCTTTTGCCAGGGCTTGGATTGGATTGGCCCATGTGGCAGTGTGGCATAATGACACCTCTCTCAAGATGCTATCTTGTTCTCAATTCCCAGCTTTCATTAAAAAAACCCCATCAAAGTCCTTGTCTATACTAAAAACTTAAACTGGCATAGCTATGTTGGTCAGAGGTGTGAAAAAACCACACCCCTAACCAACATAACTACATGGCCAAAACCTCCAGTGTAGATGCAGCTATGCCAACATATGAGTGCGTCTGTTGGCACAGCTAATGTTTAGGGAGGTGGGGTTCCCACGCTGTCAGAAAAACTCTTCCTGTCAGTGTACACTGCATCTACACTACAGGGCTATTGCAACATAGGCTCTGTAGTGTAGACATAGCCTAAGTGTCTAGCTATTCTGGCTGTGAGGAAAATCTAAAAAAATGGAGTTGTGTTTATTGGATGCAGAGATGTTTGAGAGTCTGCAGAGGGCCTCAAACAATAGGTCTGAGAGGCATGTACTACCCCATTCCTCTGAAAGGTGTGAACCGAGATGCCCAGTGATTACTATTTCAATGTCAGTGTTAACTCTGCCATTCTCCATTTTAACATAGAGGGAGGGTCACAGAGCTGCACAATTTACTGTGAGTGGCAACTCTTGATAATCCAAAAGGATGTTGGGTGATGCGATTACTGTCCTCCTTCCTTCCTCCCAGTCCAATGTTCCAGCCACCTTGGGTTCTACAGGAACAAAGGACTGGAAAAATCTGGCTAGAAATCTGTCATGCCATGAGAAGGCAGCAAATCACCAGAGAGCATTCCATAGGTGGGAAGAGCTTGAGATGAGACTAAGATTAAAGGCCACCATAGATGATCAGCATCAAGAGAAGATTGCATCAGAGCCTCTTTATGGCAAAACGTTCTGAAAAAAGGCTCAGTGTCATTGTGAGAATGCTTGCTACCCAAAACCTAGCACTGTGTGGCACTTCAGATCAGCTGTATGTGCCAAACATTGGAAACTTCCTTAAAATTGTTGAGCTGATGGCTGAGTTTGATGCTATACTCCAGGAGCATCTAAGAAGAGTCACCACCCAAGAAATGTACACACACCACTACCTTGGAAAAACAATTCAAAATGAGATCATATAGTTACTGGCAACAAAAGTCAAACAGAAGATTGTGGCAGATCTGAAGTCAGCAAGATATTACTCTGTTATTCTGGACTGCGCACCTGACATCAGCCATATGGAACAAATGACTTTAATGCTGCATTTTGTAACAACAACAGAACCTAGAGTAAATGTCCCTGCAATGGTGACTGTCAGAGAGCATTTTTTAGAATTTATTGACATTGATGATACTACAGAGGCTGGTATGACAAATGTGCTTCCTAAAAAGCTGGAAGATATGGGAATGATAGCTGACATGAGAGGTCAGGGCTATGATAATGGTGCTAACATGAGAGGAAAGAACAGAGGAGCACAGACACGGATCCGAGAGTTAAACCCTCGAGCTTTTTTTGTCCCATGCACTTCTCATTCATTGAACTTGGTGGACAGTGATGCAGCATCAGCTTCTAGTGAGACTGCTGAATTTTTAAATGTAATTCAAAGCATCTATGTATTTTTCTCTGCATCAACTCATTCATGGCAAATTTTGAAGCAACATCTGGGAATATCCTCTCTGACACTGAAACCACTGAGTGCCACACGATGGGAAAGTTGAGTGGAGGTGATAAAGCCTATCAAACACCAAAATGTGAAGATAGATGATGGCATAGTTGCCATTATGGAGGATAATGCTATGACAGGAACTGTTCATGGGAGAACAGTGGCAGAGGGAAATGGAATCGCCAGAAACATACATAACTTCAAATTTCTGTGTGGCTTAGTGTTGTGGCATGACATATAGTTTGAAATAAATGTTGTAAGCAAGAGATTCCAAGGTGTTGACCTTGATATATCTGGAGCAATGGAACAACTGGATAAAGCAAAGTCATACCTACAGTCTTACCAGTCAGATGAGGGATTTCAAAACGTTCTGAAGAGTGCTCAGAAGTTGGCAGGGGAACTTCACACTGAAGCTATTTTCCCACCCATTTAAGAATACAAGAGTCACTGAAGAAGAAGACATTTTGATTATGAGGCACACGATAATCCCACAAGAGACCCCAAACAGCAATTCAAAGTTGAATTCTTTAACCAGGTGCTAGATTGTGCAATACAGTCAGTTGAAGAACATTTCATGCAGCTCAAGGAACACAGCAGTATATTTGGGATGTTGTATGATATTCCAAAACTCCTCACTATACCTGAAGAAGACCTACACCAGCAATGCAGGGCACTAGAGACAGTGTTGACACATGATGACATGCGCGATATTGATGCGAGTGATTTAGGTGATGAACTGAAAGCCCTTTCAAGATACATTTCAGCAGGATCAACTCCAAAGGCTGTTCTGGAATATGTGCACAGATAAGATGACCACCCTCTTTCCAAATGCTTTTGTTGCTCTGCGCATCCTTCTAACATTTCCTGTAACAGTTGCCAGTGGAGAATGCAGCTTCTCCAAGCTGAAGTTAATAAAAACACATCTACGCTCCACAATGACACAGGGGTGGCTGGTTGATCTTACAACCATCTCAGACTGTGGACCTTCAGGAAGCAGTTCAAATCTTTGCAACCAAGGCGGCACGGAAAGTACCACTTTGATTATTCGAACAGATAAAAATGCCAGACAAGAAAAGTTACATTTGCTGTTCAGGCGTTTGAAAGTTAAGTGTTACTTAAAATTTTTGAACAAGGCATTTTAAGTAGTTAGTTCTCCTTTATTGGGGTAGGTAGCAGAGCAGTACCATGAGAGGAGTAGACCAGGAAGAAGGCAGAATTGAGACCTTCCAAAGTTTTGGCCCAAACGAGGGAGCGGAGGGGTGTCAGTTGAGCTCCCGCTTCAGGTGCCAAAATGTTGTGGGCCAGCCCTGGTGGGATCCCAATTATTTGGGACATTTAAAATGCTACCATTGACTTCAAGGGGGCTAAGATTTCACCCCATGTGTCAAAGAGCTAGAATTTTGTATTTTGTGGGAGCAATTGGCCATTGTCAGAGGAAGTGGACTAAAATAAGCTAATATGTCCTATTCTTTCTCTAACTATGAGAATTCTGTGTAAACCATTTCACATTGCCAGGAAAGAGGCAGGAGAATGTAATTTCTTATGAGGATGACACAGAGCTGATTCTTGGCCAGCCTCTTTAAGGGTGCTTGATTGCCATTGACTTCCTTAATTCTAACCCCTTGTTGCTGGAGGATAGCGACAGTTGGGCTGATAAAAATTAAGCTTTCAGAAAAGCGTGCAACTGGGAGACAGTTATCTGCAGATTTAGAGATGAAAACGTCCGTTGGAAACAGGAAGGAGTTTTCATATCACCAGAGGTTTCACTGATTCAGGATGTCTTGGTCTGTTGCACAAAATTTGCAAAGTGCTCATCTAATAGTTAGACTGGCACAAAGCTCAGTTTCAATGGGCCTGAAATGGAAGGGAGGTTTTCCCTTTTGAAGTATTAGATCCTATAATATCAAAAGTGGGCAACTGCAGTTGCTTATTCACTGTAAATTAAACCCAATTGAGTAATATAGCGTCTTAGTGTTACGTAATAATGAATATCAGATAACCATGTTTTAAAATCAACAAAGTTCAATAAAATGGATACATATTTTAAATATAAAAAAATTTAAAAAACCCACAAAATTAACCCATCATCCCCACCAACACAGTCTACGAAAATAAAATAACAAGAGTTAAAAATACATAATTTCATCTAGAGCAGAAGGATCCTCTCTTTCACTTGTACTTGTTTTTGTGGCCAACCAGGCAAATAGCGTGTCAGCCATATAATTAAGATATTTTCATAAGAAGTTTTTTTGTTTTTTAGCTGGTGTGGTAAAAGGCATTTGAGCCAGGAATGGGGTAAGCATTTATTTCTTAGGTGACAGTACAGGTCACAGGAAAGTTGACAGTATGCTACATCTTTGATCTGGCCACACCTGCACAGGAAAAGATGATTGTCTCTCAATACCAGCATACTGTACCTCCCTTTCAGATAGGCTGAGCACATCAGAACATAAAAACGGCCACAGTGGGTCAGACCAAAGGTCCATCTAGCCCAGTATCCTGTCTTCCGATGGAATGAACAGACTAGGTAATCATCAAGTGATCCATCCTCAGTCACCCATTCCCAGCTTCTGGCAAACAGAGGCTACGGACACCATCCTGGCCTATTCTGGCTAATAGTCACTGATGGACCTATCCTTCATTAATTTATCTATCATAGCTTGAAAATAGAGAACTGCAAAAGCTCTCCTTAAAATGTTATAGTTAAAAATGTCCAAATATTTCTCAGAACTGAATATTGTTTTAAAAGAGAAAGCCAAGGGGATATTTGTTTTAGGGATATCTTCCATATCCAATTGTTTGTAAACAGATTCTGCTCTAAACATGATTAAAGACTTCACACTTTTGTCCAGGTGTTGCCAGGTCAAGTTCCAAGAAGTCCAAAGATAGAGAGAAGCGGGGACTTACAAAAGGCAGAGAAACTTTAGGGTATGTGTTTTGTTAAATTGTTCCTTCAGACATTGCCTTGGAAGATGCTCTGGTTTCATAAGCTGAATTCACAGCCAAGAATGAATATAAATTCACGGAGCTTTACTCAAAATAGCACATCCCCCTACCTGTGCTCTAAGGATAGCAGCTGATGTGAAATTTGAGAGGCTGAGCATTCTCCTTAAAAACTGGTTTTGCTCAACTTCTAAGACCCTTACGTGTTTTCCAGCCCCGGATTTCCACACCACGTAATATTTGGTCATGGAGTGTAGCCTTGAATCCCCTAAGAGGAAAGAGTGATTAAATTACCCCCCTAGATCTGCTTGCCTAGAACTTAACGCTTTCTTTTATTACTTCCTCCAGATGTTTATCCTGTTGGCTATTATATGTAAAACAAACATAGGGGAAAAACATGACCTATTAAAATTTAGTGAAGCATCAGTTATCCATTTGTGCAGCCTTGCTTTGAGGTCAAAGGAAATTACTTTAGTTTTCTGATAATTCGTGGACAAGGATTCCTGGCAAAAAGAACCAAAATCCTTTAACATATGCTTCAAGCCCAGAGGAGTTTGGGACAGCAAAACCACGCTGTGTACATAAAGAGGGACCAATACACAACAGTTCACAATTTTGAAAGGAAAATGCTGAACCCCTTCTAAAGCCATCACAGCCTGTAAAACTTTAAGTGGAAATGTGCTAATAAAAATCCCGATGGCCATTCTTTGTGGTGGAAATAGGGTCCATTAGCTTACCTTGCCACTCTATTCTAACAGCTACCCTTTGGCTATGAAGGTTTCCGAAAAGTAGCAGATGTTCTAGACTCATAGACTTTAAGGTCAGAATGGACCATTATGATCATCTAGTCTGATCTCCTGCACATCGCAGGCCACAGAACCTCACTTACCCACTCCTGTAGTAGACCCGTAACCTCTGGCTGAGTTACTGAAGTCCTCACATCATGGTTTAAAGACTTCAAGTTACAGGGAATCCACCATTCACACTAGTTTAAACCTGCAAGTGACCCATGCCCCAGATCTAGCCCAGTCCTCACAAGTTGCTCCCCGAGGTGACCTCTGTCAATGGAGTCAAAAGGCAATTTCAGGTCAAAAACGGCTGTTAAAATTTTATCTCCGCTGTGGAGCAATATTTATGAATCAAATGAGAAAAAGACCAAAAGAATTATCAATGGTAGAGTGGCTATTCCTGACATTGGCTTGTTCCTTTGCAAATAAATTACAGTTCTTCACCCAATCCTCTAATCTCCCCAGATACAGATTTTAAAACCCCTATCTAAGAGGCTAATTGATCAATAATTCCCAGAATCATTTATTGCCTTTTTTTATAAAGAAAAACAATGATACTGGTGGACCAACCTGGTGGAAAAATTCCTGTATTATTTATATTAGTAAATAATTTTGTTAACAATGAGGCCCACCGATTAAAATTGTCCCCATAAACTTCTGCAGAGATAAAATCCCCCCGAGGAGTTTTATTATGATGTGGTTGGTTTCTCAAAACTCTAATTTGCCTTGGGGTCTTTCTGGAAAGGGACAACAGGTGGGGTCCATGAAGTTAGACTGTACCATATGGTTGATAGATGGGGTATCATGAAAGGCAAAAAAAATTCCTGCCAGTCATGTTTGAGGATAAGGGCTTCTTTAGTTACTATAATCATAACTAGTTACATGTATCATAGGTAGTTGCCACCAATGTCCAAAATACAGATGCATTTTTTTCCTCTGACCACGAGTTCAAATTCCTTCAACGGGCTCTTTGATTATCCAACTTTTTCTAATTCAGAAATTTTTTTATATTCCCTCCTAAGGAGACCGAATTTCTTAATAGGATTAGGAGAACCATTATTTCAGACAGCCATTGCTACTGAAGGTGTTTCTTATGATTGAAGCAAGTTGAATAAAATAGGATTTAAAAAAAATCTTTTGAAGGATGAAGATCTCTCTTTTAGGTGGTCAGATTAACCTGTGGTTTTTTTTAATATAATCTCAGTCAATACTTTGGGGGGCTTGTGATGGATCACTAAGGTCCAATAGCTGGTTTTTCAAAACTAACAAATCACTGGATATAAATTCTCTCTGATTTTAGACAATTAATGGATTCCTCTCAATTTGCTTCAAATTTATAGCTTCAAAAATTGGGAGTTTAGATGCAATCAGCCAAAATTCATCTGGGGAAAAAGTAGCCAGAGGGCAGAAATTTACTTAGGAGTTGATGATTGCTGTCCAGTTTAAAAACCACTAAAGCACCTGAGAAACAAGACCAGTTTAAAATTGCAACTGTGATCTTAATCAATCCCATGGCCCCTCTAGGAGAGCTTTAAAATGACCCTCCAAAGCATCACCACCTCTACCATTCAAAACTCATTCCAAAATTTATTTAAAATTGTCCTTGAAATAGCAAAGGGGAAGTGAAGGTGAGTAAACCCCATTTACTCAGTAGGAGGGAAGATTAAAGATTTCCTCATGCTCAGAACCCACTTGGACATTAATCTCCCAGAAGAACAAAAATAAGAGAGTCAAACTCTGTCCATAAAGACTATTCAGATAAAGGAGAATCCAGAGGGGGCAAACAGGCAGGGCTAATGGAATAGCTCTCAGCAAATAATAACATGGGCCTGAAAATGGGCTACTAGCAGTTAACATGTTAGTTATAACATTTAATTTGGTACAAATGGAAAGTGCTTGACCATGTGCCAGTCAATCCCTCAGTGCATGCTTAACAGCCCCTCTAAAGAGGATTCAAAGCCTGGTGACTAAATGGATGTGTCCTTAGAAAGTCAAGCTCTCTGGAGGAAAACTCAGGCAAACGGAAATAAATTTCTAAAAGTTCAAATCCATGAAACAATTTTGAAAGAGGTTTTACCAGAATCCCTATCAGGCCCATCTAGCAATCCACCTCCCTTTCTAGGGCCTCAGCTGAAAAACTGCCATGGAAAAACTGCATCATTGGCTTTGTAGTTAGGCCTCGTTCTCCCAGGATTGTGATAGTCAACTCTGGATAGCTTGTAAGTCTGGAACAATATGGGCTAAGGCAGCGGTTCTCAACCAGGATCCGGGGCCCCCTGGGGGACCGTGAGCAGGTTTTGGGGGGCTGCCAAGCAGGGCCAGTGTTAGATTTGCTGGGACCCAGTGCAGAAAGTTGGCTGAAGCCCAGGGCTCCCAGCCCTGCCACCTGGGGCTGAAGCCGGAGCAACTTAGCTTTGTGGGGACCCCTGTGGCATGGGGGCCCCAGGCAATTGCCCTGCTTGCTACACCCTAATGCGAGTCCTGGTTTTTATATGCAGACAAACAGTTGTGGTACTGGCTGGCCATGGAATTTTCATAGCATGTTGGGAGGGGGGGCTCAGAAAGGAAAAGGTTGAGAGCCCCCGGGCTAAGGATAAGCCATTTGGTTTCACCCATGGGATATTGCCCAACAGGGTTTTCTTGGGAGCCCCGGTCATTTACTGTGTTGTTTAGACACAGACATTTTTTCGGTTTGTATATTCACAGGTTGTTTTCTTTTGACGTTTTCTATCACATGGCTTTTCTAGTTAGGAGGAACTCTCATACGCCAGGTTTTCTTAACTGCCTACCAGTCTTTAAACGTCACCTCCACTCTTTCTTGTGAACCTAAATTAGAGAGCCTTTTTAGCTGTGGTTCTGATAAAGAATAAAACACTGCTTGTTCCAGTAATATATGTCCACATGGGTACTCCCAATGGGCCTGTGACTCAACCTTTTCCCTAGAAACGTTTTTTAAAAATTAAGACCATTGACCAGTACTGCTTAGAATGTCTTACTCTTAAATTGGGAGCTTGTCTACATGAGGGGGTTTTAAACCAGATTAAATCATATTAAACTGATCTGAAAACATTTTCATGCACACAGCACCATTCAATATAGCACATTTATTGGGAACCCTCGAGTCTTCTTTCAAAGTGAACTAAAGTTGTGTCTACACTGTCCCTACAACTCCTCCATATGGATGCTGCAGATGTGAACTAAAAGGGTCCTAGTTCACATTAATATAGTCCTGGTTGAAGAGGACTACATTAACACAAAATAGAAACCTTTTCGGTTGCACCCACAATGACCACTCATGCTAGTTACAATGCAGCATTTTGGTAAGCACAGCTACTCATATCCTTGTAGTCTGAATTGTAGGGCAGTGTAGACAAGCCATAACTTTGCTGTGAATTAGTTTGGTCCATTGTACATGTGCATGCAATATTGCTGTTCACTACTTTGGCAATCTTCCAACTGCTATGCCACACTGCTTTGCGGGCAACTGTTAGTGACCTGTCTGCTTTTTCCTGCTCTGGTGTCAAACTGACCTGCTGTCTCTGCCCCTGTTTAAAAACTGGTACAAGGCCAGGATTCGCATATATCAGCATTACTGTGATATTACTCCAAAAGCCCTACAACTTGTGCTGAGCAGCTGCTTGGAGCCGTGCTCAGACCCTGAATCTCATCACTGTCTGGGGAGAAGCATTGGTGCAGAAGCTCCTGTAACCAGCCACTGGAATAAAGATCTTTTCGTGGACATTGCTAAGCAGGAGTCAGGAGTCAGGACCCTGCTGCCAACCAGGTAGACAGTGAGCCCAATTCCTGCCATGCAGCAATTGAGCCTGATTCCTGGCCAGAAACCCAAGCTGGGACTGAGTAGGTAGATCCTCTCAAGAGCTTCGGCATAGAAGTGCCTATTATTACAATTTATTCTTATTATTGTGCTACACTGCTGTGGAAGCTTTTGTTTGCAGAGCCTTGTGGCTGCAGGCCTTTTAGGCGGATGTGAGTTAGAAGCCTTTCCAAGTCTGCAGTCTCTGCCTCCTTTCCTTTCTCCCTCAGCCCATGCTGTCCGTTTGCACCTATTCCTCCTGTCTTCAAAATGGGAGCTGCTCCAGTCACACAATGTGCCTCTGTCTCGTGCTAACGCCCTGACTACTGATCGTTTTCTAGCCCATGCCACGGAGCTCCATGCACATTACTGT
Organism: Mauremys reevesii; assembly: GCF_016161935.1. Lineage (NCBI taxonomy): Eukaryota > Metazoa > Chordata > Testudines > Geoemydidae > Mauremys > Mauremys reevesii. The sequence goes on from NC_052638.1 coordinate 34,512,439, forward strand.
CTGCTACTGGAGCTGCTTCCACTCCCATTCCGGCTCAGGGCTGCTGCTTGTGGACTCCCAGCTGTTGCAGATTGGTCTCACCAGCACTTGCCGCAGCTGGTTGGGATTCAGTCATTCCCTCCTGCTGCCACTTCCCCCTTCCCCCTAGCTGTCCACTTAGCAATGTAAAGTCTGCGAATGCATTTCTGAAGCCAAAATCTTTCAGAATGAAAATTTAAAAGACTTAAATAACTGACCAAAGAGACTTTTTTTTCCCTTGAGCTGATAGACTGATAGACTAGTAACATGTAGTTCTCGGCCTTCTAATGTATTGATACCTGGTACCATGGGAGTTATTTCCCATAAGTAAATATTAGCCATTAGAAAAAGGAGACTCAAAGTTGTGTATTTTCAGGTCTTGTCTACTCCTTGTATATGTTCAACTTTATTCCTGTTCTTTCAATACACTAACCCCTGTGTGCACAGGGGCTTCTATTCAGCCGGGTACTTAAGCACATACTTAACTTTAAGCACAAGTAGTCTCAGTGACGTAAGTGGGGCTACTCACGTGCTTAAAGGTAAGTACATGCTTAAATATGTTGCTGACTGATCTTAACACTGGTGTGAGAGGTAGATTGACATTTTATGTACAAAATCTATCTGCCCAAATGGGTTTTGTGCACTAGGAGTTGCAGTCTTTCAGCTGTTCACAAAGTGTTATTCCAACAAAAGTGTTGTACAAATTTGTTTGTACAACAAATGTAAAGTTGTACATGCACAGCTAGAAGCTGTGGGAAGGCCTGACTCAAAATCAGGCTCTTGTAAATCAAAGACAGATTATCTTTGATTTTAAGAAGTGGTAATTATGCCTTCTTGTATATAGCATAATCAGTTACTGTTTTCCTCAACTAGTAAACCCAAACTAGTAAATGATTTAATATTTTCCCCCACTCATGAATATATTAGCTCACAGATATATTTTTACAGACTTGGTTAATAATACATTTGGTGGGGGAAAAATCCATCTGATTTCATGCTGGTTTTTATTTTCCAGGAGAAAGTGTTTGGCCAAGAACCTCTCCACGGAGCTTCAAAGAGAGAAAGTCAAGTACCCAAGTCTTAATTTGATTCCAAGATCAGGTTTCATACTTAAAAACCTCTTGTCTGTGACTCCCTGAATTGCTGAGTTCCTTTATTATTATTAATTTCCATTTTAATTTATTTCTAAAGTGCTATTTTACTTGAATATCATACCTTTGTCTAGAGGTTTTTCTGGATTGAGTAAGTGTACAGTAGCAGATTGTATTTGAATTATTCTGTAAATACCTGTTTACTTATTAAACTTTGTTAGATATTTATAATCCTGAAATGTTTCTGTTTTGACATAGGGTTCAAAGTAAATTAACATAAGTTAGTATGGTTGGTTATGAATTAAAAACAAGCCTTTAGGCTCATGGTCTTCTAAGGAATAGTGACCTCATCTGAAACATACACTAGATAATAGCCATACATAAACATTTTTATTAGCTTTTAAAAGAATTTATGACAAATAGAAATATTATCTCCTAAAACTAAAGTCATGGAGAAAAATTACTTGTATCTTTTCTTGGATTCACATGCCACCAAGCTGTACTTTAATACCCAGTAATCTCTCAAACTCTGTCTAGACTAGAAAAAAAGGTACATCTTAAAATCAAATTAACTAAAAGATTGAAACACCACTTAGCACTTGTAGCAGACACAAATTTAACACCTTTCAAATCATGTTAGCAGGTCCTTGGGGTAATCCCTGTTTATAACATGATTGACCAATATAATTTAAAAAGTGTTAATATGTAGATACAGGTTTAAGTGATGTTTCAATCATTTTAGTTAATTCTGTTTTAGCATACACTTTTTTTTAAATTTAAAAAGACCTTCAAAGTACCCCAGCGGAGATGTTAAATATTTCTCATCTAATTTATTGACTGTCTGACACCTTCATGATGCTGGACACAATTTTGAACAGCATGCACCTTCCAAAGCTTGCTTAACATGACCTTTAAAGTTCAGTCCAAGATTTGGTCTGAAGTTAGTTGACTAGTGCTCATTTGGAATCATATTCTCAGAAACATGAGGCAAACCCCCTCCAATTTCAATCAACCAAAAACACGGTGATCATCTGAATACGGGTACGGAATGTGTCAATATCCAAAGGAACACATTAAATCCAGGAAAGGCAATTTTGTTTAGCTTTGGTGTTTCCTTGAGATAAAGTGGGTGATGATAGCATGATGGGAACATAGAAAATATTAAGGTAACATTAGTGCAATGACAGCTACGTATTTTGAACTAGAAAGAGTAAACACTGCAGGCCTGATTCTCAACATATGCCGGTGTAAATCAGAAGTAAAATCCACTGAAGTCAGACCCCCAAATTCATAGGAAGGACACTCCTAGTTTTAACTATAGTAGAAATCCTTTTTTTATTTAGTGAAACTCCATTTAAGTGTGTCAGACATGTCAAAGTTACATTTTGCCCTAAGCCAGGGCTTGCTACTTCATGTCCATTCCTGACTCTGTCAATCATTATCCAACCAGTGTATCAGGGGTGGAGCTGAAAGGCAATAAAAATAAGAGGTGAGAAAGGGAAGTGTTCTAGTATTTATACCGGTACCTGAAGCGGTTCACATAAACCAGTCTTACATTTTGCAATATTTCTTTCTTACTTCAGGATCCTAAACCAATTCCCCTTTCCCTGCCCCACCCCCTCAGCCAGTTCATATAAAACTCACTCTGCCTTTAGCAACACCTTGCTAGGCTGTTGTCTGTTAGTGCATGAGTGTCTGCCTTCTCTCTAGGAGAATGGACACTTACATCTCTACAGCTGACCCTTCTGTCTTGCTCTGCTTGGGTATGACTGCAGCATTTGGAATAATCACCTTTTACAAAGCCAAGAAGAACCAGGTGGAGAAAAGGTGTATATCTGCCTGTGGTCTCCTCCTGCTGCTTTTATTGGAAATACTCTGTTTTGCCATGCTGAAAAGTTACGTAGGCTTAATCCTGTTCTCTATGGCATGTCTCATCTGTTACATTTACTTATCAGTTCAAACAATGTTACCTGTGGACAACAAAGCTGTATTGATCACAGGTAAGAGGGAACATGCACAGTTTGGGAAGTCAAATCTGCCCCATGAAACAGATATGATGTACAAATTTGTGTAATCTTAAAGGTTATTTACTAAATATCTTGTATTCTTTTTACTCTTTTTATTAATTTTCCCAGAATTCTTTTTCCAGGTAATTAAATGTTCTGAAATCATGTAGGAAAACATTCTTTGTGCTTATTTTATTATTTCTGGTGGCTTTGTTTCTTGAAAAGAAATTTTACAGATAGACTTTCAAGATGCACTGCTAGTTTCTTTAACTCATATTTATTAGTGAAATACATATTATGTTGCTTATGATTTTTAATCTTTTAGAAATAAGATTGTAATGAGTAGATGCATTTTAAATGTTACCAGACTGCAATGCCTTTGTTTACTTCTGGAAAATGTTTTTATTAAACTATGCACACGCATACAATTATTTTTGACTTATACATTTAAACAATACATAGTCTCAAAGAATATCCAATTCAATACAGTAAAATAATATACACAAACAATGTGTACAGTATCTGTCCATCTCTGTGAAATTATTAATGAATGAGAGATTTTCCTAACAATGGAAGTTCATATTTATAACATTACTAATGAGCTTTGCTCATGGATGAACTAGCTGTGACATGTTGCTCATCTGCTTTTTGCTTAAGTGTTTTTATTTTGTCATTTAAATATTTCAATCTGCAGTTTGGAGCAATCTCCTGCTGCTCCTTTGCCTTAGTAGCCTTAGATTTATTTTTTTTCTTCTCCTTTTTTTTGTGCCTGAAAGGGTGGATTGAATCTGAGTTGTAAAGCTGATTTGTTTGGCTAAGAGTTTATACAGAAACTTGGAAAGTAATTTAGTTTGGATTGACAAGTGTTATTTCTGAGATGAAAAAAGACAAATGATAAAACCAAATCAGCAGAAAGGTCACATCTTTTCTTGTAGCTCAGCCAAGTTCTGTCTGCTGCATCCAGTCATGGTTCATGTGCAGTGGTGTATGGAATGAGGATGGATGTGAGCCGTGGGTGAATAGGGAATACATGATTGTGAATGAATGCACAAACTTGAATTGATTATCCGTAGCAATACTCTAGGTTTATACTCTGGGCTCTGGAGAGTTTCTTTTCTGTTTTCTTTCTTTCTAATTCCTTTTGCAAGACATTTAGATTTTCTCATTCTTTATTAAAAACCCATCAGTTTCTCAGGGTTTATCTACACCAGATTGTGTGGATTAATCTGTTGTGCTTCAGCTGATTATATTGCATTGAATCAAGTTCCAGGCCACCTTCAGTTGGTTTAAGATTTGCCTTTGCATCCACACTAGGGCCGCCCTAAACCAATAAAGGTATAGGCCAGGGGTTGGCAACCTTTCAGAAGTGGTGTGCCAAGTCTTAATTTATTCACTCTAATTTAAGGTTTCGCGTGCCAGTCATGCATTTTAACATTTTTAGAAGGTCTTTTTCTATAAGTCTATAATATATAACTAAACTGTTGTTGTATATAAAATAAATAAGGTTTTTTAAATATATAAGAAGCTTCATTTAAAATTAAATTAAAATGCAGAGCCCTCTGGACCAGTGTGAGTGCCACTGAAAATCAGCTCATGTGCCACGTTCGGGCATGCGTGCCATAGGTTGCCTACCCCTAGCATAGGCTGTCCTCTTTGCCCTAGGAGGAGGTTCTCCAGTGCCGACTGGCACACAATCACTTGAAAGCAGGGCTTATCCCCCCCACATTTCTGTGTTAAGCTGCACCAATTGTTGCCTCCCCGGTGACTGAAGCAATTTTGTGTGTAGATGCAAGGTGCTGTCCAGTCAATTTCAGTGTTGCTTTCTCCAGTGCAGACAAGGGCAGAGGGAGAGCTTTAATGACAGGATGTATTTCTCTCCACTTTTGCACGTAAATTGTTGTGGAATGTTGCTGTACACCAGCGGTAGGCAACCTATGGCACGGGTGCCGAAGGCAGCACACAAGCTGATTTTCAGTGGCACTCACACTGCCCGGGTCCTGGCCACTGGTCCGGGGGGCTCTGTATTTTAATTTAATTTTAAATAAAGCTTCTTAAACATTTTAAAAATCTTATTTAGTTTACATACAACAATAGTTTAGTTATATATTATAGACTTATAGAAAGAGATCTTCTAAAAACGTTAAAATGTATTACTGGCACACAAAACCTTACATTAGAGTGAGTAAAGGAAGACACGGCACACCACTTCTGAAAGGTTGCCAGCCCCTGCTGTACACTGTTACACTCCTATGTATACTATGTGTCATATGACTTTTAAAAACAAACTTTATTTGTGGATAATCTAAGCACTATACCCAGATGTCAGACACTCTTTTCTCGACCTATGTATTACATAGTTTTTTTAACGTTAGCTTTAATAAAGTTTTTAAATCTGTTCTCTGACATGCCAGAACAATGCATTCTTGGGATTCCCTCTAGGCAAACATGAAAGAGGCTGCAGATGTCACTAAGACCAAACAGGGTTTTTCTTGTTTCCATTTGTTGAAGTAAAATCCCATTTCTGTGCTGAATGCTCCAGCTGCCCTCTCCTCTGCCCTGCCTGTTAAGTGAGAACTTACAATACCGAGATCTGTGCTTAACTCAATTGTTAGCTAAGGTTTACAGCACAGCCTTAAGGAGGGAAAAGGTGAAGCGTTGGGGAAAGCGGACAGGTTTATCAATGACAAGGAGGAAAGGCAACATTTATTTCACCTGATTGTTAGGCACCTCTCTCTTTTCCAACCAAGCTTCCAACCAATCTACCTCCGTCCCATACAAACCTGATTTGGGGCCAGCCTTGCTCCCACTGAAGTCAAGGCACTTTTGTGTGTTTCTTTATGGATTCGGTCATCGATTTTAAGGCCAGAAGGGACCATTAGATCATATAATCTGATCTCCACAGGCCATAGAATTTCACCCACATGCCCCTGTTTGGGCCCAATCACTTGGTCTTGGCTAAAGCACATCTTCCAGAAAGACATTGTCCTGTCCTTATTTGAAGACATCAAGAGATGAAGAATCTACCATTAATCTGATTATTAGTACCTTTAACCCGCCAGTTGACATCCAACATGCTGACTCATGAAGCCGTATGGAGGGAAAAGGTTGCATGTGCTGAAGAAATCCATCCCACAGAATGTAAAGCTTTCTCTTCCTCAGCTAGTCCATAGCATCCTCTCAGCTATTTTATAGCATTTGAGTCTCGGTCACTCATTTCAGAGAACTGTGGCATGTATTTGGGTCTGGGAGTCCTTCAAGCTATAGAATGGGTTACCTGTGAAACTGGCAAAATATTATGTGTCCCTAAGAGTTTCCATTTAAATACACCCACCGAGCTCACTCCTGCAGGCAGGATTCATAGAAATGTGTGGATCAATGGAGTCACAAGAGTGCTTACCTGAGTGCAGTTGCTTGTGTGCAAAAGTGTTTGTGTGATTGCGTGTAAAGACAATAGTTTTACCTTATGCTGGGAGCATTCACAGGCACTGCTGCACTGAATGAAGAACAATTTATACTATCAAGGAGTCTTTGTGGCACCTTAGAGACTAACTAATTTATTTGGGCATAAGCTTTTGTGGGCTAAAACCCACTTCATCAGATGCATCACGTGGAAGATACAGTAGGCAGGTATAAATACACAGCACATGAAAAGATGGGAGTTGCCTTACCAAGTTGGGGGTCAGTGCTAACGAGCCAATTCAGTTAAGGTGGAAGTGGGCTATTCTCAACAGTTGACAAGGAGGGGTGAATACCAAGGGAGAGAAAAAATCACTTTTGTAATGCTAATGTGGTCAATCAAGGTGGCCCATTTCAAACAGTTGACAAGAAAGTGTGAATATCAGCAGGAGGAAGTTAGTTTTTGTAGTGACCCATTCACTCCCAGTCTTTATTCAGGCCTAATTTGATGGTGTCCAGTTTGCAGATTAATTCCAGTTCTGTAGTTTCTCATTGGAGTCTGTTTTTGAAGTTTTTTTTTGTTGAAGAATTGCCACTTTTAAGTCTGTTATTGAGTGTCCAGGGAGATTGAAGTATTCTCCTACTGGTTTTTGAATGTTATAATTCTTGATATCTGATTTGTGTCCATTTATTCTTTTGTGTAGAGACTGTCCAGTTTGGCCAATGTACATGGCAGAGGGGCATTGCTGGTACATGATGGCATATATCACATTGGTAGATGTGCAGGTGAATGAGCCCCTGATGGTGTGGCTGATGTGGTTAGGTCCTATGATGGTGTCCCTTGAATAGATATGCTGACAGAGTTGGCAGCGGGGTCTGTTGCAGGGATTGGTTCCTGGGTTAATGTTTGCTTCAGATTGAGGGGCTGTTTGTAAGTGAGGACTGGCCTGTCTCCCAGGGTCTGTGAGAGTGAGGGATCGTCCTTCAGGATAGGTTGTAGAGCCTTGATGATGCGCTAGAGAGGTTTTAGTTGGGGCTGTAGGTGACAGCTAGTGGCGTTCTGTTACTTTCTTTGTTGGGCCTGTCCTGTAGTAGGTGACTTCTGGGTACCCTTCTGGCTCTGTCAATCTGTTTCTTCACTTCAGCAGGTGGGTATGGTAGTTTTAAGAATGCTTGATAGAGATCCTGTAGGTGTTTGTCTCCGTCTGAGGAATTGGAGCAAATGCGGTTGTATCTTAGAGCTTGGCTGTAGGCAATGGATCTTGTGATGTGGTCTCGTTGGCACTCCAGCTCATCCCTCCTGGTATTGTCGATGTCCAGTGATGTGTTCTATGTAGATGTCCCTTGCCCACCTGATGGCATCTGACACCATGAGTTGCCGCATCAGCTGAGAGTAGCGTTGACCGATTCTGCATTCTCATAACAGTTGCTTGTTACTGGGATCTCATGCACCCAAGGCTCCGACAGTCAGCATGTATGTCTGAACCTGGTGACCCCTAGCTCTCAAGGTGTCGGCCAGAAGGGCATATTTCTCTACCTCTCGAGCTCGGGCATTGTGGAAGGCTGGGGACCTGTTCTTGAGCGGCACTGTGACGTCCACCATGATGATCTTCTTCCGGTTCTCATTGGTGATGATGATGTCGGTTGCAGTTGGTAGTTGGTTCCGGGGATGGTGGAATTCATGGCAACCTTTCCTATGAGTGGTGGGAGGATCTGACCAGGCAATCTTGGATGGCATTGTGTTGTAGCTGCCAGGCTCTGGAATGGGGCTTGCCACTACACAGGACGTGGGGTAGTGTCTCATTGGCGTAGCCACACTTCCTACGTTGCTTGTCCTGATTCCCATGCCGGACAGCTCTGTTCAGCGGAACACAGTTAAGATGGGCCCTGTGGATTAACCTGAAGTCAGCAAATCGGGTGAAGCTGCCCCCGGGGAGGAAGTGGTTGCTGGCGTCCCACTTGCATGTCACCTTGAATGCCTTGCCCTGGTCTGGCTTCCGCTTCAGATTTTCCACATACTGGCAGCAGATGGCATCCTTCAGGGTCCTCTCCAGCATGGTTCTAGCTTTCGGAGTGAAGATTGTGTGGTTCGTGTTCTTCACCTGTGGCACCAGGACTCCCAACACCTGGCGTTCCTCACACCACATCCAGCGGCAGCTGATATGATTCTCCAGTTACTGCGTAGCATTGCGGGCACAAGTCCAGAGCGAAGCAAAGTCTCCCCTGTCTCTTCCAAATTCACCTTCCAGCCAGCTGTTCAGGTAGGTGGCAACATCTTGATTGGAGGGAGTCCTGGCGATTGGCTTTTTGATGACCTCCCGCATAGCACTTTCTGTGATGTTCCTCACCGTGGTGTCCGGGCATGTCAGAAGGCGTAAAGCGTAAGTGATCACTGCTCGTTGCACAGATCACCCATTCGATGGATATTGGCACCGCCCTGCCTGTGCGAGATGTACACCAGTTCATTGCTGGCTTTCTGGGGAAGAAACATCCACTTCTTCACCAGCTGCCTGATGGCTGGTGCTGAGATGTTGGTACGCTTGCCTGGCCTCGAGGAAGATCATGGGTTCACCTTGGATCTGAAAAGACGTCGCCTGGACTGAGTCCCTTCTACTGCTGTCGATATGCAGGGATGCACACTCTCTAGCATTGAAGTGGAGTCCCATCCAGTTGGCAGCCTGGCTGGTGGTGTCGAGCATTTGTTGGAGATACTCAGGGTTGTCTGCAATCAGGACCAGATTGTCTGCGTAGGCCAGGATATTCACGCTGTTGCCGTATAGGTGGAAACCGCCTAGCCTGCTGGAGATGGCTTGAATGAGCCACTCCATGGCTAAGTTGAAAACGATGTGGCTGAGGGAACAACCTTGCTTCACGCCACTATGGATAGGAATTTCAGGCATCTGTCCTTCCATGGAGTGGATGGTGGTGGTGCAGCCTTCATAAAGTTCCCCAATCAGTTGGAGAAAGTTTTCAGGCATCCCGAACTCTTGCAGCGTGACAAAAATGTGCTGGTGGGGCATCGATCCAAAAGCATTAGCCAGGTCGAGCCATGCTATGGCACATTGCCTTTTGCCCTCCTGGCTGTGTGGATGGCAGTCTGAAGGACAAAGTTGTGTTTGTAGCAGCCTTCACATGACATGAAGCCTTTCTAGATGGAGCTGATGGCTCCTCCGTTCACCGACCAGTCTGTGATCCTAGCTGCGAGGCAGTTGGCATAAAGCTTGTACATGGTGGAGCAGAGAGAGATGGGTCTCCAGTTGCTGGGGTCATCTTGCTCGCCTTTCTTGTAGAAGAAAACAAAGAAAGAAGAAGTGGGACCGCTAAACACTGAGGATGGAATGGAGGTTAAGGATAATCTAGGTATGGCCCAATATCTAAACAAATATTTTGCCTCAGTCTTCAAAGAGGCTAATGAGGAGCTTAGGGATAATGGTAGGATGACAAATGAGAATGAGGATATGGAGGTAGATATTACCACATCTGAGGTAGAAGCCAAACTCAAACAGCTTAATGGGACTAAATCAGGGGGCCCAGATAATCTTCATCCAAGAATATTAAAGGAAATGGCACATGAAATTGCAAGCCCATTAGCAAGAATTTTTAATGAATCAGTAAACTCAGGGGTTGTACCGTACGACTGGAGAATTGCTAACATAGTTCCTATTTTTGAGAAAGGAAAAAAAGGTGATCCGAGTAACTATAGGCCTGTTAGTTTGACATCTGTACTACGCAAGGTCTTGGAAAAATTTTTGAAGGAGAAAGTAGTTAAGGATATTGAGGTCAATGGTAATTGGGACAAAATACAACATAGTTTTACAAAAGGAGATCGTGCCAAACCAGCCTGATCTCCTTCTTTGAGAAGATAACAGATTTTTTAGACAAAGGAAATGCAGTGGATCTAATTTACCTCAATTTCAGTAGGGCATTTGATATGGTTCCACATGGGGAATTATTAGTTAAATTGGAAAAGATGGGGATCAATATGAAAATTGAAAGGTGGATAAGGAACTGGTTAAAGGGGAGACTACAACGGGTCATACTGAAAGGCGAACTGTCAGGCTGGAAGGAGGTTATTAGTGGAGTTCCTCAGGGATCAGTTTTGGGACCAATCTTATTTAATCTTTTTATTACTGACCTTGGCACAAAAAGTGGGAATGTGCTAATAAAGTTTGCGGATGACACAAAGCTGGGAGGTATTGCTAATACAGAGAAGGACCAGGATATCATACAGGAAGATCTGGATGACCTTGTAAGCTGGAGTAATAGTAATAGGATGAAATTTAATAATGAAAAGTGCAAGGTCATGCATTTAGGGATTAATAACAAGAATTTTAGTTATAAATTGGGGACACATCAGTTGCAGGTAACAGAGGAGGAGAAGGATCTTGGAATATTGGTTGATCACAGGATGACTATGAGCCACCAATGTGATATGGCTGTTAAAAAAGCTAATGTGGTTTTAGGATGCATCAGGTGAGGTATTTCCAGTAAAGATAAGGAGGAGTTAGTACCGTTATACAAGGCACTGGTGAGACCTCATCTGGAATAATCTATGCAGTTCTGGTCTCCCATGTTTAAGAAGGATGAATACAAACTGGAACAGGTACAGAGAAGGGCTACTAGGATGATCCGAGGAATGGAAAACCTGTCTTATGAAAGGAGACTGAAAGAGCTTGGCTTGTTTAGCCTAACCAAAAGAAGGCTGAGGGGAGATATGGTTGTTCTTTATAACTATATCAGAGGGATAAATATCAGGGACGGAGAAGAATTATTTAAGCTTAGTACCAATGTGGACACAAGAACAAATGGATATAAACTGGACACTAAGAAGTTTAGACTTGAAATTAGACAAAGGTTTCTAACCATAAGAGGCGTGAAGTTCTGGAACAGCCTTCCAAGAGGAGTAGTGGGGGCAAAAGACATATCTGGCTTCAAGACTAAGCTTGATAAGTTTATGGAAAGGATGGTATGATGGGATAGCCTAATTTTGGCAATTAATTGATCTTTGATTATTAGCAGGTAAATATGCCCAATGGTCTGTGATGAGATGTTAGATGGGGTGGAATCTGAGTTACTACAGAGAATTCTTTCCTGGGTGCTGGCTGGTGAGTCTTGCCCACATGCTCAGGGTTTAGCTGATTGCCATATTTGGGGTCGAGAAGGAATTTTCCTCTAGAGCAGATTGGCAGATGCCTTGGGGTTTTTTTTGCCTTCCTCTGCAGCATGGGCCACGGGTCACTGGCTGGAGGATTCTCTGCACCTTGAGGTCTTTAAACTACAAGTTGAGGACTTCAATAGCTCAGACATAGGTCAGAGGTTTGTTACAGGAGTGGTTGGGTGAGATTCTGTGGCCTGCGTTGTGCTGGAGGTCAGACTAGAAGATCATAATGGTCCCTTCTGACCTTAAATCTATGAATCTATGAGATGAGCACCATCATAGATTTCTTCCAGGAGCTGGGAGTAAGGAAGAACTGTTTGCATTTTTTGAAAAGTGCAGTTAATACCAGGCAGCCGAGGTCTCATTTTTTCAGGATGTTCTAGCAATTGCCATCTTTTCCTGGGGCTGTGTTTTTGGTCTTTGTAAGTCTACTTCCTATGATGTAAAGTCTTGTTCCAGGTCCTCTGCACAGTCAACATGGGGTAGAGGGTGAAGACATTCTGGACGCTGTGCATCATTCTGAGCTACACGGTCAAACACCCCCTTGAAGAACGAGAATAGTCTCTCTGACAGGATTGCGCAGCAGGATCTGGGCCCATCGAGGATTTCTCTCATAGTCTTAGGGCAGTTTGACCACTACAGCTTCTGGATCCTAGATGCTGCTGCTGGGTTGTAGCTGTGACTGATGTTCCTTCTCCTGGCTTCTCTCCTGTGGTGGTGGTGGTTGTTATGTCTCCACGCAGGAACTTTGTGTGCAGTCGGTGTGTTCTCCTGAGTTCCCTTTCTTTCAGATACGATTTCTGCAGACAGGTTTTTAGTGAGTCTGTCTACAAGGAGGTCAGTATCATCGAAGGAGGCTGTCCTCACCAGCTCCTCTATCCAAGTGGCTTGCCATGGTGTGGTGACCCTTGCCGAAGGCTACTGCTCCTCTGGCTGCTCAATCTCCATAGACTCAGGATGGGAAATTGCTGTGGGATTAGCCTGTTACCTATTTTCCTACCTGTGTTGAGTACCCTGGCCGGATCTTGAGGCATGATCTCTGGAAGGAGGGCAGTGTCTTCCCTTACAGATTTTAGGGCAGCACTTATCCTCCTGCACCCAAACTGCCTTCCAGAGCCTGCACCCCACACTCCCTCCTGCACCCCAACCCCCTGCACCCAGCATCCAAACTCCATCCCAGAGCCCGTACCCCTCCTGCACCCAAAACTTCATCCCAGAGCCTTAGGCAAGTGTGTGTGTGGGGCGGGAGGGGGGGGGGGGTAGGGGTAGGACTTGGACCCATTCTGGGCACCACCAAAAATTATACAAACCTGCCACCCCTACTGCAGGAACCGCCTCCACAGCTCTGATTGGCTGCGGTTCCCCGTTCCCGGCCAATGGGAGCTGCTGAGTCGGCGCTCGGGGTGGGGGCAGCACACATAGACCCCCCTGGCCGTGCCTCCACCTTGAAGCTGTAGCTGGACATGCCGGACGTTTCTGGGAGTGGCACAGAGCCAGGGCATGTAGGAAGCCTGCCTTAACTCTGCTGCACCACCAGACTTTTAGCGGCCTAAAATCTCCCAGATTGGCTTCAGTAGATTAGATTTTTATCAATAAATGTAATTAAATGTTAATTTCGCAGCACACACACACACCAACGAAAAATACTTTCATCAATAACCACAATCTGCAGAGAGCTAAAGTACGAAAAATGCTGCTTGAGAACTTAGAGTTTGCTTGAAGGATAATTGCTTTGTATATTTTGACATGTGATGTTGACAGTTTGCATTTGAAAGGTTATAAAGGTTTAGCTTTTTGAATCTCTGTGGACACTGTCATTAAATAATTTTCCGAGCCACAGAATTTCCTGCAACTGTGAGAACTTACACAGAGTCAAAATCTAAAAGAATGCTTAGAAATAAACATCTGTTACCCATCAAAATTATTAAAAAAAAAAAAATTGAATTCTGCCAGCCCTACTTATATTACATGTTAAACACCGATGCACTAAGGGACCAATTTTCTAAGGATCCCTGACCCGGCCTCCATTTGGCTGTGTGCATGTATGTATGGGTTTCCCAGCAGTCATTTTACATTATCATATCATTCTTAATAGATGATGAAGAGCTGGGTGAAAGTTTTCAGTCAACTTTTTCCCCAAACCACGCAGATTTGAGTTGACCCAAAATATGTCAGTAATTTGTGTCAAATTCACTGATTGTTTTATGGTAAAAACCAAACAATAATAATTAAAAACCCAATATGAAATGTTTTATTTTGAAATTTGCTTCATTTTATCTTAATTTTATTTGAAAGATTAAAAAAAATACCTCAAACAAAACCAAATATTTCTTTTAGGGTCAAAAACAAGTTTTTTTTAATGTTTTGGTTCAATGAAAATTAAAAAAAAAAATTTATTTCAGACCGACTCAAAACAATTACTTTTCCGGAACAGTCAGTGAACCAAAAAAACTAACAACAGCAACAAACATTCCTACAGCTGTTTAGGAAGAAGTTTTTGTATTTTATTTTGCCTAAGGTGTCTTTCTCATTTTGGTGCTTTCAGGAAGTGATTCCGGGATTGGACATGCATTGGCGAAGTACCTTGATAATTTAGGATTTGTTGTATTTGCTGGTGTCTTAAATAAAAAAGGACCTGGGGCTGAAGAATTAAAAAGAAGCTGTTCCCAGAGACTGTGTGTCCTACAGCTGGATATAACCAGTTCTGCACAAATTAAGGAAGCCTATCTTAAAATTTCAGAGATGGTGCAAAATACAGGTATAGTTTCTGTGACATTTTGCGGGGTGGTGTGCATATACCTCTTGCAAGGGGCTTCCATTGCATCACTGTTTGAAAATGTGTCCATGTGTGCGTGCTCGCGTGCGTGTATTCTGCATTTCCCACCCCACCTCTGTACCAGTAAGGATATTTATATTGCTATATTGATGAGACTTTTGCTTTATGGAGCACTCCAAAACCAGGATCCTTATCAAATGACACTAGCTACAAGTGGCAAGTGGGCCGAGAGGAGGAAAGGTGCAATGTGAGCATGTGTACCCAGGGGTGAAAGTAAGGTGGTACCAGTAAAAAGTGGCTGCCGGTACTGGCTGCCAGTACCGCCCCTCCTGCCTTACTTTAAAGCACTGCCGCTTTTGCACCCCCCATCGGCAGCCCTGCCGGGTCCTTAGCGGCAGGGCCGCCGACGGGGAGCACAAAAGGGGCAGCGATGTTAAAGCGCTGCTGCAGCAAAGGACTCTGCTTAAAGCGCAGCCGCAGCAGCGCTTTATAATCGCTGCCCCTTTTGCCCCCCATCAGGCTGCCAACAGGGGAGGAGGGAGAAAAGGAACAGCTGCCTCAGGGCTGCCGATTTAAAAGGGCCTGTGGCTCCAGACGCTGCTGCGGTAGCGGCAGCAGTGGCCAGAGCCCTGGGCCCTTTAAATCACCGCTGGAGCCCCGGGCGGTGCGGGCCAGGCAGTCTGGAAGGGCTGACTGAGGGATGCTGACCCCCAGCCCCTCCCCGTCTGCCTGAGGCCCCGCCCCTTCCGGGGGAAGTCGGCCCCTGTACTGGTAAGTTTTCAATTTTACTTTCACCCCTGTATGTACCCACAATTACACGGCATCCTAACTTCGTTTTTGGCTGGGCCATTCAGATGAGAAGTCGTGCTTTCTCTTTGTTAGGGAAATTATATTTACTTAACCTTCTTTGGCAGCAGGGACTCTGTAACAGCAGCGTACATTTCCTTCTCTTTCTCAGGGTTATGGGGTGTCATCAACAACGCTGGAATCCTGGGGTTTCCTGCAGATGGTGAGCTGCTGCCCATGAGTGTTTACAAGCAGTGTATGGATGTGAATTTCTTTGGGCATGTTGAGGTGACCAAAATGTTCTTACCATTACTTCGGAAATCCAAAGGAAGGCTAATTAATATCTCTAGTATGGCAGGTGAGTTAAACTGAAGTTCCAAGTTGATGGTGCTGTACCAATAATAATTTAGAATTTACCTGATGTAAATTTTGAACAGGGTTTTAGTCAATACATCTCTGTTTGCTAATTCTCAGAAGTCCATATCTGCTTATTATTTTCATTATCTATAGGCCTCTGTAATAAAACATCTATTTTGTCCAGTGACTGCCTCCAGTAACCAACCCCTAACGAAGAAGAAGAGTTTTATAGGGATAAAAACAGTAGCATCATAGAGAAATTAACTCTTGTTCCGTAGAAGCAAATACAATAATGTAGCAAGCCTAGATCTGGACATGATAGGTGGAAAATCCCCATCAGGAGAACAAGGAAACCAGGTGTTGGTAGGGGCACAAACGTAGGTGCTGGAACTAGGGATGCAGGGGGGTGCTGCAGGACCCCCTGGCTTGAGGTGGTTTCTATCATATGCAGGGTTTACAGTTTGGTTCAATGGCTCTTAGCACCCCTAAAAATTGTTCCAGCACCCCATGGCATAGGTGCCGACTCCATGGGTGCTCCGGGGCTGGAGCACCCACAGGGAAAATATGGTGGGTGTAGAGCACTCACCGGCAGCTCCCCACCCCGCTCCCCCACCCCAGCTCACCTCCACCTCCACCTCCTCCCCTGAGCAGGCCGCCGCGTCCTGCTTCTCCCCCGTCCCTCACAGCGCTTGCACCGTGAAACAGCTGTTTCGTGCGGCAAGTCTGGGAGGGATGGGGCGGGGGAGGAGGAACGCGGTGTGCTTGGGGAAGAGGCGGGGCCAGGGCAGGGATTTGGGGAGGGATCCAATGGGGCAGTGAGGGGGCAGAATCAGGGTGGGGCCGGGGGGCACAAGCACCTACCAGCACCAACAAACGTTGGCGCCTGTGCCCCATGGCACATATAAACGTGAGGGACTCACAGAGCAACACATCAGGAAGCTTTGGGCAGGAGTGAGGGACAAGCTTTCGTAGTGGGGGGTTTTCTGTCTAATTGTGGAACCAACCACGTCCTTGAAAACCAGCTGACCTGGAAAGGGAGAGCAGAGCCATGATTCTGTAGGGGAAGGATCCTGGGCACCAAATCCAAAGAACTCTCCAGGGGGGTGAGGAAACTGAGGCAGGGAAATGTGTATTAGGATGTTTATGATTTTTGTCTAGATCTGTGTACCCCTCTTGTTAAATAAAGAGTACGTGTGTGTACAGTCAGGTGCAGAGTGTGTGCGTCTGTTGGCTGTGTGCCACTGAACAGTTAGACCCCGAGTGCCCCCATAGGTGGAGTTCTGGGATAGGGTGTATTAAGCTACGGAGAAATCGGATTGGTCAGCATTAGTCTCAGGGACTAGGCAACTGGACTGCAGTGTCCCAGCTCGCTGAAAAGGCTGTTAGACAGAAGATCTGCCCAGGAGTGTGCCTAGGGACCCCACCCACAGGCAGTCCCCTGGAATTATATTTGGGAACTTGAAAAGGTAATTCAGTATATGGTCCCCTGGTAAGGAAAAACGTCATTTGGTGTCGTGGTCATTTCTAGATTCTCTTGTATATTTCAGTCTTCATTAGATAAAAGCAACTCTATTCCCTGTGGAAAGGGAGTGTCATCCCAATCCTTCTGAGGAACTCTCTGAATTAGTTTAGACACACTGGGCTTAAAGAACACAGGGGGTCCAATGAGGTGGTCCCCAACACAACACAACTGATAAGTGTCCATTCAGGAGGGTTCTGTGTGTGACAGCGTTGAAGTCCACTCATGGATTTCAATTCACATTGAGGGATGCATTTTTATCCCAGCCTCCATGTTTGCAAATACAGTTTTGTAGGCACAGTTATTTGTTACAGAAGAGCCAAATTCTTGTGTGTAAGTTGTACTTGAGAACCCACAACGGGGCTATCATCCACCTCACTAGTTTGAGCAATGACTGTTGGCTTATGCAAATTTTAAACGCATTGGTATAAATTTGGAGATGATGTGACGTAACAAGGGATCTGTATTTCAACTAGCTGGCTCCCACTGAAGGATATGGCAAATTCTCATTGGCTCCGGTACAAGCAAACTCAGGTGCCCATACTCTGGGTGAAATCCTGGCCCTATGGAAGTTAATGAGAATTTTGCCATTGATTTTGATGGATCCAGGATTTCACCCTTTTTTGTGTGTGTGGCTCCACCTAACTTAGTTACCCAAAAATTAAGTACTCCCTCAGCAAGCCAATGAAAAAAGTCACATTTCTGTGCAATGATGGACTTATCTCCAGGTGATGTTTTCATATATATGAGATCTTATAATTTTACAGTGAAGGAAACAGTGCATTGAGCATTTTAAAACTGACTTTTCTAATTTGGGTGATCACCTGGAAACAGGAGCAAAAATTCAGGGGTGCTTTTGGTCACACGTGCTTTACTTATAAATATTTACATGGCTGCATTTATACCCTGACCAGTTCTGGTAAATGTGTGCCTATATTAAAGGGGTGCACATTCTTTTGGTAAAACATTAGCAGAACACTTAGGGAAGTCGCATTATGCAGTCTGTGCTTGCCTGTGCTTGGTTTGGGGAAGAGTGTACTTTAACTAGAGTTAAGGTTAGACTGACCTCAAAGGAAAGGAATGTTGTCGGTTTAAGGAAGAAGGAGTTAATCTCAGTTCAGATTATACAGATGACAATAAGTAATTGACTGGACTGTTTTAAAAACAAGGACTCTCAGCTTGTATTTGAGGCTAACCTGTGTCTTTGGTCATTGCAGTAAGAAACTGAGTAGATGACTAGGCGGTTTATAGTAAATCTGCTTTAGATTTCGTCAATGTCTTTTCCTTTAAAAGACATAAAAAAAGGTTAAAATGGCCTTTTAATACAATGCGTTTCATTATGTGTGTCTTATTTTGAGCATGTACTGCAAGTACCAGCTAGACTAACCGTGGGTGCAGCAGGGGGTTGGGCTTGATGACCTTTTGGAAGAGTATTCTGATCTGACACAGGGGGTTCTATACTCTCCTGCAGCCATTGTCTTCTTCACTGTAAAATCATGGCCTTTGGAGACTAAAGTTCCATGCGAGAGTTGGTTGAAAATTTTCTGTCAAAAGGAAAATTTTCACAGAAAAATTTAGTTTTCTAAAATTTTTCAGTTTTCAAAAACTAAAAGTTCTGAAAAACTGGAAATCCCCCCCACCAATTTTGTTAAAAATGAAAATTTGTAATTGCTTTTGGAGTTTTTCAAGAAAATTCTTGTTGTTTTCCAGCTCTTCCATTATGCAGTATGCTGTTGCATTTTCTTGAACCTAAGGAAGGCTGGTTGGATTGAACTAGAGCAATGCATTCTGGGACCTGTGACTTTGCTTCTGTTATATCTGTTCCCTTTTATGCAACGTAATTGTGACCTTTGGGCTCTCGGCACCTTACTGATGTGGTTTTTACTTGGACGAAGTTTGGTTTGGCCTAATAGATTTCTCCTAGCTCCAGTCTCACCTTTTTCAAGCAGGTGTTAAAAACAGATGGAGAATCTACAGCCAGTATATGAGGTGGCTTTATAAGGCCTGGTCTATACTACATGGTTAGGTTGCCGTAAGCTGCCTTGCGTTGACCTACCTGTGGAAGTGTCTTCACTTAAATTTGACTCCTGACGATGTCAGTGCTTCTCTAAGCCGATTTAGTAACACCATCTCCCCGAGCAGTGTAGAGACATGGTCAAAGAAATTAGGACGATGCAGTGTCAGTGTAGATGCGGTGTTGCTTACATTCACTGTTACTGGCCTCTGGGAGCCATCCCACACTGCCTCACACACTGACACTATAATTGATACAAGTGCTCATGGTGAGGACATGCATTGGAGCCAAATGTGGACATGTACAAGCGATTTAATAACTGTGGTAGCTATATGCCGACGTAAGTTAAGTCGTCATAATTCTGTGGTGTAGACATGGCCTAAGACTGGAATTGAGACTGTGTAACTGACAGGGACTTCAAATCCTCTGCCTTTATTCACCCATTAAAAACAACAGAACAAAACATCATTGCTTAATTATTAACACTATCTAACATGTTATCTGTGTGATTTCCCTTTCTGAACATAACCGCAATTGTGATTCTCTGCATTGTATCTCAAAATGCAATACAATTTACTCTCCCTATGTTTAAAAGTGACTGATGGCCAGGTGTGACTCTGATTGCAGCTGCTTTGAGCTACTGCTGATGTAAGATATTTTTGTGCCAGAAAAAAATGAGTCCCACGACGTCTTGTCTTTAACCTCAGTGAGAGCTGCATAATTTTGGGTTATGCTATGATCATTCTTTTATATTACTGAAATAAAGTTTCAGTTGCCCAGAAAGCACTGGAGTCAAACTTTATCATGGTTTATATTGCTCCTGCAGGAGGCATTCCGATGGCAAGGTTTGCCGCATATGGTGCATCAAAAGCAGCTCTGTCCATGTTTTCTGGAGTAATGAGGCAGGAGCTTGCCAAATGGGGAATTAAAGTTGCTGCAGTTCATCCATCCGGCTTCAGAACATGTAGGTATTTGACATTTCAGCTTGTTCTCCTTCCTTCCTTCAGATTATTCCCTATAGACCAACATCCTCAAGTAAAAGTCATGAATGATTCTCAGCAGTTACAGTTACTTCCTGTCCTTCACTTCCATTACTCAAGATTCAGCTTTCTTAAGGGAATTAAAAATACCCCACCAACTGCCCCCTACATAGGTAGTGAGTGATTTTTTGCTTCCAAGCAGCCAACCTTTAGGCAATGATTTTATCAAGGGATGATTGAAAACCTTAGTTTGCCTTTCCCGATTAATAGAATGTAGTGAATGACTAGAAGCGGCACGTCTAAGTGTTTGTCAGTCATTCCTGATGGGGGAGGGAATCATTTCTTCTCTTTGCTTTTACCTGTCTTGCCAAAAATAAAAAGCAGACTTCAGTGTGGGTTTGACTTGATTAAGGAAGCCACAAGAACTAATTAAGAACTTCAAATCTGGCCAATAATAGGTAAAATTGCATGCTACACTGTTCTAATTCTCTTTATGAAACAGTTTTCCTGTGTAATGGGTTCCATCTGTATAATGGGTGGCCTGGTGCATTGTTTCAAGGTGCTATTCATTTTTCTGTGTAACTGAGGCTCCTATCTTTTTAATCTCTCCTACCCACATTCCAATAGCTCTTTCAACTCTAAATCCTTCTTCTCCCCACACTGTTAGAGAAGAAAACCAGGTTTCTACAGAATTCCTTTCCATGTCACAAAAGTTGCAAGTCACAGAAGAGATTTCAAGCATTCAGTGGAGACCGAAGTAGTGGTATCTAGCTAGCTAGCTTAAGTACTTGGAGAATGGGCCCTACAGAACACAGTTGAGGGCCTGTAGAAGGGCATTATGAGGACGCCCGCATTCCCAATCTCTGTGGATGTGCTTGTTCTGGTGATGAAAATGGAAGGGGTGAGTTTCCAGTGCTATCTATCCAGCACCTTTTATTAGCGCTAAAAATTATGTTTACAAAGACATTAAAAAGCAAAGAGAATTTTCTTTATCTATAGCCCCCCATTACACGTTCCATGGAAAATAACTTGGAATGGCCTTTCTGAGAGAGTTTTTCTTAAGGGACAGGGATCTAAAATTTCCTCGCTCTTCCTCTGTGTTTAGATATGGTTTACGGTAGCAAAGTACAAGCTTGATAGCAAAGATGAAAAAGGAGTGAAGTCCCTCAATCCATACTTTAGAGTAGGCTGTCCTGTCCTGTTCTTGCTGAAACGTAGCAATACTTTTGTTATATTTTTAAGAACTTCAGGCTTACCATCAAATAATGAAACTTTTTAATGCAGTTTAGATGTGCAGAACAAGATATGGAGGAAAAAAGACCCAATGTACTTATTTACCAGTTGAACTAGATTGTCAAGTTAATGTACAAAGCCCAGGGACTTTACTTTGTTATTCCAGGCATACAAGGTACATCTGAGTTGTGGGCTAAGCAAGAAAAGCATCTTCTGGAGAATCTCACACCAGACGTGAAGAAAGATTATGGTGAAGACTACATTGAAGCACTCAAAAATGACCTCCTGTACATGCCAGTTCATTGTGATCCTGACCTCTCTCCAGTACTAGATGATGTAATCCATGCTTTATTGGCAAAGAGTCCACATGGTTTATACACTCCAGGCAAAAGTGCTTACCTAGCTCTTTGTACCTTTTGCTATTTTCCTCTCTGGCTTTACGATTTTTATATTGGTAAGATGCAAAGTAACAAAAGTGTACCCAGCGCTTTAAGGGCATCAGAGGCCAAAAACAAGAACACGTAGGCAGAGTGTGGAATTCTGCCAGCATTTTAAATTACACCAGGAGAACAGGGAAAGGTTTTGTGTGAAGACACCGTTTGCTACATTGCAATTTATTGGGGCCCTTTGCTCGTCAAATTGCATTCCAGCTGCTGGGCAATTGGGGCTGAGGTTAATCTTGAAGCTTTGTGTATTTTAGGTCTTGTCTACACTATGGGGGGAGATTGATCTAAATTATGCAACTTCAGCTATGTGAATAACGTAGCTGAAGTTGACGTTCTTAGATCTTAGATCTACTTACTGCGGGGTCCACACTATGCGATGTCGACTTCACTTGCTGAGGACTAGCTTCTTGGCAAGTTTTAAAAATAACTTCATTTTATTTGAGTGCCAAAGGAAGTTATTTTGTTTAAGTACTTGGGGATCAAATGCTTCTCATATATGGGATAACTCAATCATGGTCAAATTAAGTTTTACTTTCAAACATCTCTCTTTGGGTTCAGAACATGTATGAAAAAGTTTTCAGGGCCTAAAAATTAAAGTGGAAATGTTGTTTCCCCATCAGGACTTAAAAACACCTTCAACATTTGTACGTGTTCACCGGCAAGTGAGATTTTTGATTTTCAAAAGACTCTGTGTCTGTGTGACGCTGATTTTCAGTGAACAACGCCAAGTAATGAAGCAAGAATAACAACTTTTGGAGCCAAGGCTGTTTTTAGCAGGCCCATAAGTGCTTCCTTGATGCATGGATTTTCAAAAGACAATAAATGACCTGAGAGTGTAAGTCCTATTGAAAGTCCAACATGTGACCAAGGGCCAGATTTTTAAAGGTATTTAGGTGCCTGGTCAGATTGTCAAAAGCATCTCAGCGCGCAACACTCAATTAAATCAATGAGTTTTAGGCAACTAGATATTTTGAAAAAAAAAACCTAGGCACCTAAATACCTTTTAAAAAGCCTGCTGCTACCTCACGTAGAAGCACAAGTCCTGTTGAAAATCAAACATGTGCCTGTTATTCATGGGAAAAAATCAATTGGCTTTTTGCTTCTAAATTATTTGATTACCTAACACACCTAGGAACAGTAGCACATAAATCAGTTAGGCTCTTTCAAAACTCCCATGCACCAATGATAAGTAGCTTCCAGCCTATCACATAAGCCTTCTAAACACAACCCTACTTACAATATTTTTTAACTCTTGCCCTGTTACTTGACTTTATTCATACACACATTTAATCTCAGGTTTGCACTTGTGATACATGGCATTATTTATTTGCATAGCATGGGTGGTGTGCTAGCTGTTTTACAGACAGGCCTAAGGATTTTATTTCCCCCTGAAGGACCAAAAATAGCTGGGTGGGATAGATGGCCCTTGAAGCGGATTTTCGTGTTGTGTAGTGAAGCAAACTGGACAGGGTTATACTTGACATTGTTGATTAAACACATGGCTCTGGAGCTGCCTGTATCATCAACAGCCCATTCTCATAAAGTAAAGTAAAAAAATGACAGACTGGGGGAAACGGTGGGAGACAGGGAGGGAGGAATACTACAACCCAGACCTCTCTTCTTGCCTTCCTAATCTCATTGTTAATGTGGTGACAAACGCCAAGCAAAGGAAGCAGCTGATACCTAAAGGGATCATGATTTGATCCACTGATCAAACATATGGTTTGATCTATTGAAGCCAACATGAAGAGGTCAATTGATCTCAGTGGACTTTGGATTAGGCTCATTTCTGTCACAACAGAAAGATATAACTAAATCAAATACATAGCCCAGTCGGTGCTTGTTTTAGAAATCTGTCTTCTTCCCAGACACTTGGGTCAGAAAGATGTGAAGTCAGCCTGATTTCTCTTACAGGTCCCTGCTTTGCAACTGATTGGTAATCACTGAACTTCCAAATTTGGGTTTACTCTGTCATTAGAGCTGTTTCCAACATACTCTCTATGTAGCTGGCTTTTTAAACAACCATTTCCACCCTTAAGATGATCATTTTGGTTGTGTAAGTTACAACACCCTTGCTTGAGTATTCAGACACGGACAAGGCCTAACAGCCAAACTTTGTGCAGCTCTAAGTGATGGACAAACAAATGAGTAACTGATTAATCATATAATGCCAGTAAAAGAGAAATGAGAATTAGAATTACCAAGTGCCATAGGAAGATTCTTGAACAAACAGCCTTCAACTGGCTCACGCCACCATGTCCTCACCTTTGTGGAGCAAACAACAACAGCGAATAGTCACGCAATTCATTTACACACAATTATCACTAGCAGAATCAATCTCTACTGGCATGAGAGATCCACATTACCTGGAACTGACATTTTTCTGGTCACTCATGGATGGGAGCTTGCAAATAACTTCAGGGCACAGTTTGATAAAAAGCCAACCTACGCTGTGAATATCTATAAACGTCTCAATATTCTTCAGAGCAATATGATTGACACCGGTGCAAAATGTGACAGCTGCTAGGACTAGTATCTTGACCATGCTGTGACTCACAAAAGCGAGCTCTGTGATTAAATTGTGGCTAGGCAAAAACAGCTAGAATATAAGACAGGAAACCAATACAGGGAGCTTGACTCTCCCAATTGCAAGATTGGTTGGAGGAAAAATATGTAAAAGAACCAAAATGTAAGTAATAACATACCATACTATGATTTTGACTTCCCAGGGAAGTCTATCATAGCTACACCAAACCCTATGGGTGAAATCCTGCCGCCATTGAATTCACAGGCTCCCATTGATTTCAATAGCATCATGATTTCACCCAGGGTCTGTGTATAGAGAAACCCAGCTGGCTGTCTGCCCTCTACTTGTTTACAAATGGTTTATTACACTAATTTCCAATGATTAGGATAACAATCGTCTGTTAACACTCCTGCCTTTCTGCCTGTTCACATCCTTAAGCTATATCTATGTAATTACACTCTGTGGATGCAACTGTTTACTCAGTTGGGTAGTGTCCTGAAACCATTCATTTGAAACACCTGACTAATTACTGAAATAAAATCCTTCTAAGACTCCTGGGAAACCTGCAGCCCTAAAGACACTGTCTGGAACTGGTAAAAGAAGCTCGGTGGGCTTTCTTGTGTTGCTTCCATACCAGCGAGAACCAGGTGCATTCGAACCAGAATGGTCCTGTTAATTTTTGCTGATATTTAACCAGTTCCACTGACTCAAGCTGGTTCTAACAAACACACATATACGCAGTATGTCTGCATGACAACAGTGTATTGCAAAATGACTGAGCTTTGGAGCCTATCAAAGGAACAGTGAATTAGGAAGAATGCCTAGGGCCTTGCTCTTGTCTATTATAGTTTAGACTGGATTAATGTGGAAGTGGCCTTGGGTCAGTGCAGCTCTGCTGATTTCCAACAGCTCAGGATCTGCCCCTCACAGTCTCTTCCACGGTTGGAAAGCAGTTTCAGGGCGAACTCCTAGCCTCATTGAAGGCAATAGAAAAAACTTCCATGGCTGCAGAGGGGCCAGGATGTCACCCTCAATCATAGAATCATAGAAATGTTTGACTGGAATGGAGCTCCAGTGGGCTGCTACTTCAACCTCCCCTGCTCTGAGGAAAGACCAGATAAACGTAGGCCTATATATATAAACCTAAGCATCCCTGACTGGCAGAGACAGATTAAGGGGACCTAGCCCCCCCCCTTCTGCTTGTGGTCCCGCTCCCGTTCCACCCCTTCCGCCTGCGGCCCTGCCCACAGCCCCACCCCTTTCTGCCTCTTCCCCAGGAACCTCCCCCATTCTGCCCCTCCCCACTGCACCTGCGCAACCCGTTTGCTCCTTTCTGCCCCCCCCCTGCAGCCCCAAGACCAGGCTACCCAGAGGAGAAAGAGCTCCTCGCGCCTCCAGTCCCAGGGCCACAGCGGCGGTCCAGGTACTAGGGCTTCTCCTGCTCTGCCTGCCCGGCGCTTTTGCCGGGGACGAGATCGAGCCTGGGAGTGTCCCCTGCCATCCCGTGGCTTCTGCTGGGAATGAGGTTGAGACACTGGTAGGGTTGGGGGGCCGTTGGGGGCTTCCCCTCACTCTGGGCTTCTGCTGGGGACAGGGTTGGGGGGCACTGAGGGGGCTTCTCTGTCCTGCAGCATCTGCTGAGGCAGGGTTGAGGGCTGCTGGTGGGGGGGACTTCCCCATCCTGTGGTGTCTGCTGGGGATGGGGGCCCTGAGAGGGCTTCCCAGGTGGGGTTATGCTGGAGGAGCTTTCCCTGCCACCTTGCAGCTTCCGCCAGGGACAGGGTCAGAGGCCACTGGGGGGGGGGACTTCCCCCATCCCATGGCTTCTGCCCCACCCCACGGTTGGGGAGGCAGTTGGGGAGGGGCTTCCCCTGTCCCACAACTTCTGCTGGGGCTGGGGATCAGGGCATGAGGATTTCCCCTGCCACAGTTGCTGGGGCTCTGGGCTTCTGCCACCCGGCGGCGGATTTTTTTCCAGGGCTTCCCAGTTGGCCGGGGCCTTGGGTCCAGGGCCAGTCGCCCCAGTGACTAATCCACCACTGCTGACCGATGTTTGTCCAACCTGTTCTTGAAAAATCTCCAGTGATGGGGATTCCACAACCTCCCTTAAGAAGCTGTTCCAGTGCTTAACTTTCCTTTATTGTTATACAGTTTCTAGGTTAATATCTAACCTAAATCTCTCTTGTTGCAGCTTAAGCTGCTTACTACTTATCCTACGGTCAGTGGATATGGAGACCAATGGGTCTTTGTCCTCTTTATAAAAGCCCTTAACATGTCTGAACAGTTATCAGGGTCTCCCTGAGTCTTCTTTTCTCAAGACTAAACACGCCCAATTTTTTTTAACCTCTCCTCATAGGTCAGGTTTTTTTCCCCGAAACCTTTAATAATTTTGTTCCTCTCCTCTGGACTCACTCCAATTTGGCCACATCTTAAAGTGTGGACCCTAGGACTGGACCTAGTACTCAAGCTGAGGACTTACCAGTACCGTGTGGAGTGGGACAGTTACCTCTTGTGTCTTACAAATGACACTCCTCTTAATATACCCCAGACTATTAGGTTTTGTTGCAACTGCATCACATTATTGACTCCACTATAACCCCTAGAGCCTTTTCAGCAGTACTACCACCTTGCTAGTTATGTACCTGTACGTTTGACGTTTCCTTTCTAAGTATACTACTTTGCATTTGTCTTTATAGCATTTCATCTTGTACACTTCAGCCTCATTTGTCAAGGTCATTTTGAATTCTAATCCTGACCACTAAAGTGCTAGCAATGCCCCATCCCAGCTTGGTGTCACAGTCATATCCAACCTCAAACACTTTCAGATTCAACCTTGGGGCGGGGGGGGGCCGGAAAATCACATTTTAAAGGTAACAATATTACATTTCCAAAACCTGGAAAAACAATAGTAAGTACTGTTGTCAGAGTGTTACCGGTATGGTGCTCTGCTTTCTCCAATGTTGATATCACTCGGCTGCGTGCGTGTTCTCTCTGTGTGCTGTCCCAGCTCTGTGCAGATAGCTGACACAGCAGACCCGACGAGAACCCCCAATAACCACAGAGTCTAGTAAGATGCAAAGTCACGTCGACTAGGTTTATTGCGACCTTGGACACAATGGCAGTTCCCCGTAGATTACTTAGTCTACCGGGCATACTACTACTATGTGCCTCTTGGCAATGGACCCGGCTCAGTCAGTGGCGGGACTTTCCACTGCCCCCTCAGCCGGACAAAGACACCGCTCCAGGGATACATTCTTATACACAGCTACAAACAAGTTACACATCACTCCTGACGTACTGAGGTGCAACCCCTCTACGCAGCAAGGTACAACCCCTCTACGTAGTAAGGTGCCGCCTCTCACCTTGTACATGTTAATTCGAACAAAACAACTCTATCCATCATATTACCCTTTTGCCCCTGTCATTGGGATGGGTCAGCCTGTTCCTTGTTATTTGTGTGGAATGTGCAAGTATGTGAATGTTCTGATATCTAGGGTTCAGTACCTTTTAGGTACATATCTTCTTGCAGCATCAGCCCTTTCCTTGCCAGCTTCTGTGAGCAGGGCCTGCCTCTGGCTCACAGCTTAACTTTGCTTTATGTTAGCAAAGTCTTGACCATTACTTTAGTTTAGGCCTCAGGCCTCATACCAGGCCTCTGATACCAAGGTTTATATCTTAGGGCCTCCTCTTGCTACAAGCACATTTCATCTTGATAATAAGAGTGCCAAAAACACACTGAAGGTAGCTTTCTGTGGTAAAAATGTTCAACACGCTTATATTCCAATGTATCTCAGAGTGAAACTCCACTGCACCCTCTCCTTCCATAATCATCTTGAGAAGGTAGCTGCAAAGATAAAAACAAGAGCCAACAGAATCCAGAAACTAGCAGGTACAACCTGGGGTGCATCAGCATCAGTGTTGTGAACATCTGCAATAGCATTTTAATATTCAGTAGCTGAATATTGTGCACAGGTATGGCGCAGATGCAGCCACACATGACTTGTGGATACACAGCTAAATACAGTGATGCAGTGCATCACAGGACCCCTTAAGTTGACTCCAACACCATGACTCCAACACCGATATGCCAAACTGCTGCAAGATTCCACAAAGCTCAGTGAATCTAGGAAAACATGTCTTCTTATTCACCAAGACCTTGACAATGCCCCCCGCAATGTCTTAAGTCCTGCAAGCCTTTTTGGGAATATCCGTTTAGCCTCATGCAATCAGGCTATGATCAGAAGGAGACCTGGAAAACAGATTAGGCTAAACAAGACTTAAAAAACAAGCACCTTGTGCCAGATCCCATGCAGAAGGTTCCTCGGTTTGACCTTCCACGGTCATCTTGGTCAACTTTCAACTGAATTCGAACCAGCCATGGTAGATGCAGATATCTAATGCACAAATGGAAAAATCAAGGACTCCCCAGTGTGCAAGTGTGGATCCCCATGACAGACCATTGAACATATCGCTACCTACTGCCCAATGTATAAATATGAAGGAGGCATCACTGCAATAAATTCTGCTACTCCTGATGTAGCCACTTAGCATCATCAACTTCAGGTGAAATTGTAGTTGCTGCTCTACACTAGCCATACGAAAGAAGAAGGTTATCTATCTATCTATCTATCATCAACCTCATGTAATCTTCTTTCGTATGGCTGGTGTAGCACAGCAACTACTACACACACACACACACAGACACACACACACACACACACACACACACACTCTCTCACTCTGTTAAATTTTCATGGCTCATGCCTCATTTGCAGGCAGGTAAGCCCCTGGGCATGTCAAAGAGTCTCAAAGCATGTCAACACTCATTTAGCAAAAGTCAGTCCAGAACTTGTCTGCAATGTGTTTTTCCTCTTAGCTGCTGCACCTTTAATCAGTGGTATGGTAGTAACAACAGCACCTGACATTTTACAAGGTACATAGTGAAACTTAACTCATGGATACACCCATGTGCAGCAGACCTGACCAAGATGATGTAAATATGTTTCTAAGAATTTTTCAGTGTGTCATTCTGATGTGTGACAAGCTGTGGGACCCTTCTTAGGAATTGCATAGATGAAAGGTCTGCCCTGGTTCCAGTCAATTGTGTATCTCCACCGTGGCAGACCCTAGTGTAGACAGGCAAAGCTGCTATTTGCATTAGTAGAGGCTGCTTCTGCTTGAAAAGGGGATAAACCCCATAGATATAAATGGCAGCTGTGCCCGTCTACACTGGTGTTTGTACTTGTGCAGCTATACTGAAGGCTGGAATTGGAGCAACTCCCAGGGTAGTTGAGGTCTCTGTATTCTTGAGTCAGCCAAACTGGTTGTTCTCTTAGATCTGCCACGCAGTGCTGGCTAGAAGGGAATTTAAAAAATGACAGGCAGTGACCAAGCAAAAGGAGACTAATTCATCCCCAGCTGAATTCAACAGACTTGCATCAGGGATAGATTTGTCCCAAGCAGTGCCTATATCCCCAAGGACATGACACTTTCCTATGTACAGAATGAAACCTTTCTTGGTTGCCAAAAGTCATGGGAAACAGCTTTTCTGCATGAGTTACTGCAGCTGACAGTAGTTCAAAAGGCATTTAAGGCAGCAAAAAATTTCAGGATAATCTCACAGAGAAGTTTAGGGTGAAACTGTAGTGTGAAATGTCCTCTAACATATGGAGAGCGTTACACACCTGGATGGATACACTGAAACAAAAATTGAACATTGTTAGGCGAAAAGTGTGGTCATAAAAAAACCCAACAACACACGATGATGCAATGCTGAAAGTTTGAGACTTGAAAGTCATCCCCCTCCAAGACCTGCATACTAAACATCACACTTTATGTAGCTATCGCAGATACCTTCAGATTCCATGGTTGTTATAGCTGTAAAGGGACATAATTGAATCAAGAGAAGACCTAATCAGTGGATGGTGGCTCTGTTAAAGCAGAGTTTATCTGTAAAATCATTCATTTAATCTGCATATAATAAGGATAATTTCATAATGCAAGTAAATATTTTCTACACAATGTCTGGGAAAAAGGTGTGGAAGTCTTGAGGCTATTGCCCAGAACTCTGCCTACCATTGTTTGGCTATTTGGAGCTGCATTTCAGGTGGTGGTAGAGCTAGCTACATATCAGAAACAACACAAGGCACCAACTGTAAGTAAAAAAACTGTGTAAATTGTAGTAGACTTTTTTAGGAATGCTCAGACAAACTTCTTCTGAGCTAAGATGCATACACACCTTTGTATACATTGCACAGCAAGGTGCTCAAATGGAAAACTTGAATCTTTTTTCACTCTGGATAAATGCAAAATAATGCACATTGGAAAACATAAGCCTATCTATTCATACAAAATGATAGGCTCGGAATTAGCTGTTACCATGCAAAAATGAGATCTTGGCGTCATTGTATAGTTCTCTGAAAACATCAGCTGAATGGGCAGTAGCAGTCAAAAAAGCCATCAGAATGTTAGGCATTAGGAAAGGGCTAGCTAAGACAGAAAATATCATAATACCACTTTATAAATCCATGGTATGCACACACTTTGAATAGTGCATGCAGTTCTGGTCACCCCGTCTCAAAATATGTATTTTAGAATTGGAAAAAGTACAGAGAAAAATTATTAGGGGTAGGGGACAGCTTCCGCATGAGGAGAGATTAAAAAGACTGAGACTATTCATCTTGGAAAAGAGATGACTAAGAGTGGGGGATATGCTGGAGGTTTATAAAATCATGAATGGTGTAAAGAAATTGATTAAGGAAGTGTTATTTACTCCTTCTTATAACGTAGGAACTAGGGAGGTCACCCATTAAATTAATAGCAGGTTTAAAACAAACAAACGAAAGTACTTCTTTACACAACACAGTCAACCTGTGGCACTCTTTGCCCAGGGATGTTGTGAAAGTCAAAGCTATAGCAGGGTTCAAAAAAGAATTAGATAAGTTCATAGAGAATAGATCCATCAATGGCTATTAGCCAAGATGGCCAGGGATGCAGCTCTGCATTCTGGGTGTCCCTAGCTTCTGACTCTCAGAGGCCAGGAGTGGACAACAGAAGATGGATCACTCAATGATTGTCTGTTCTGTTAATTCCCTCTGAAACATCTGGCATAGGCCATTGTCCAAAGGAAGGATGCTAGGTTAGATGGACTATTGGTCTGACCCAGTATGCCAGTCTTATGTTTGTATGGAAGGACACATCTCTTGTTTGAGATTGTGACGTGTAAGGCATAAAGACCTAGAGTAGTGTGTATAAACAAATTCGCTTTATTTTAAATGGGATTTAGATGAACAGGATTATAAAAGGAGCCTTAAAATGGGTATTTTGAGAACATGCTGAGTGAGTGTCTGTGTGAATGGCATAGAAGCAATGACAGTTTTCTGTAGGTCATATGTCAAGTCCATGGCTTTAATGATTAGAAGTCATGGGCACACCTCAACTGTTAACCCAGAGAAGGGATGTAAACCATGGCATGTTGAGCTCATGCTGCTATATGTTGAAATTAAGCATGTGTTTTCAGTCTAGAACAAAAGAACTGCCAATTGAGAGGGAGGCTCTAAAATGGACCAAAGGTTAAGCTGGACTTGGACCACGTTGTCAGGATATGAGAGCTGTGGTACCCTGAGTCACTTGGAAGGAGTCCTGGGAGGTGCCATGGGGTGCCACCAGTTCGAATCACACCCCTAAAGATTAAAGTAAACATGGGAGAAGCATGTTTTTCTCAAGTCGTCATGACAACAAGAAAGATGGCTGATGCCCCTGCTAGCCCGAAGGAAAGAGTAGATTGAGACCATCACAGACCAAAAGGCCATACAGCTTGTGGTATCAAGTGAGAAGATGTCATCTGACTTCGACCAAGCAAGCTGAAGAGCTGTTCCTTTTTCTGTTCTAGATAAGTTTTTTTCCCTTTTGTTTCTTTATTTTGAATATACTTGTCCAGTGATATCTGCCAATTTATTGATTCGTTTAAGCTTTTTTGAAGTGTTAATGTATGAATGTTTAAGTAGTAGTATGTGGGTACATCTATTAAAAATGGCACCATTAATTAGTTCCTAACCTAAAGTTTAAACAAATCCCACTGCAAAGGGAATTGTGTTGCTGCTCACCATTGTATTGAAAGTAGAGGAGTTAGCTGGAAGGGGAGCAAACGAGTACATCAATCAAGCTACAGTGCTCCGAAGGAGTGTAGTGGCATTTCAGGGTTGAGAAAGAGACTAGGCCTATTTGAGTGGGTTGTTTTATTTTAGTTTTTGTGACATTTATGATGTATTACACTGACCTCATAATCTAATAATTGATTGTGCTGAGTAGATGACTTGCTCAATTGTTGATCTTATTTCATGTTATTGTTAATTCCCTGATTTAGTAATTGAATCTTAATTGTAACTTTCATTTGATCATTGCACTGTTATAAATTTCCCTAAGCCAATTGAAAATATACAAATACATTAATCAGATATATCTGTTTAGTTTCATTTATTCTTATTTATATTTTCTTACTATGATTGATAAAGAGTACACCTCCTTAGCTCTCTCTCAGCAAATGGGAATGTGGCCTAACAACCAGTAAGGGTCTATCAGGGCCACTGATCCACTTCTGAATTAAACCCCATTTCCAGTACAGAAAAAATTCAAAGCTTAATAGAATGGGTGCCTTCTTTCTTAGTGCAAATTAATAAGAAAAATAAATAAATAAAGCAATCAGCTAGACATACTCAGACTGGAAACAGGGTGTACATTTTTAAATAGTGAGGATAATTAACCATGAGAACACCTAACCAAGGGTTGTGGGGAGTTCTTCATCACGGGCAATTTTTAAATCAAGACTGGATGTTTTTCTAATATAGTTGCTCTAGGAATTATTTTGGGGCAGTTCTGTGGCCTGTTTGTTAAACTGGAGGTCAGGCGAGATGACCACAAAGGTCCCTTCTGGCTTTGAAATTTATGAAAGGATAACCAGCAATGCAATCACCCAGAAGCAATCAGATGATAAGTAAGATCAAGTCCAGAAACTTACTGTCAGCTGATCTACTTATGCCTGGAATGTTGATAACAAAGTAGGCAAAGTTTCAATGATCATTACATTTGCCATTTATGCTGAAGATATCAGTTGCTTATTATTCATATAGCATTGTGTTCCGAAAACCGTGAGGACACTGGACTCCAAACGTAGCAATAAACGTAATGCCTTAATTTTTAGAGCATGGCCCAATGCATAAACTAAGCATCTCTGTCACGCTGTGAAAGGAGGTAAACAGTGAATCTCTCCGATGATGGGGTAATTGTGGTTTTCAAATATGTTATACAAGTCATCATAAACTGAGTTAATGATTCTGGCATTTACTTCCTTCATGAGGGTAAAGTATCATGATGCAAACTGCAACGTAGGCAGTTTTAATGCCCTAGGCATCTGAGTTAAACAAGTTTACAGGCCTCTGTAAGCCTTCAGGTCAATTGAGAACATAGTCTAAGGAGGAACATAAGAGCCAAATATTTGTCTCTGCACTGACTGAGAAGGATGCAAGTGGAGCAGGCCGAGCGCCTAAGGATTAGGGTCACAGTACACCAGCCATGGCAAAGCAAGTGAACTGAGTTCCAGTCACTTCAGTGTGTGTAGGGCTCTCAGCTGAGTTTTTAAGGCAAGAGGTCTGGTCTCCCTTTCTCAGACACTGACATGGCCTTGTAAAAGCAGCTACGTTTGCCCTAGTGTGCTTGGCCATATTTTCCCCTTCCCTGTCCATTGTGCAGAATGCTCTGTGCTAGGCACCCACTGCCCTCCACTCCCACCTGAAATCATGGCTGCACTGTTGAATTGACCCAGATTGGAACCCCAAGGCAATGCTGCCTCTCCTCATACACTTCAACACGCCAATGTAAACAGGTAAGGGGTCACTTTAGGACACACACACACACACACACACACACACACACTCTCTCTCTCTCTCTCTCTCTAAACCAGTGGTTCGCAAACTTATTTGATTGCTCCCCCTTCTTTCGGTCTGTAGTAGTTTACACATACACACTCAGGCCACACAAGCACATAAAAAATCAACATGCAACTCTCAGTAAATATTAAAAGCAGTAAGCATTGATTCAAACAGCGCCTTCAGAGCTGGGTGTCCAGCTGGCAGCCTCCGCTCTCCACTCTGCCTTCTCTCTTCCACCAAGTATTAATTGTATGACCCCCGCCCCAATTTGAGAGGTTTTTTTGTTTAAAAAAGGTTTGGGGATCATTTTCTTAGCAATGCCTCAGATGCTTCACAGATCAGATTCAATGTTGCTGAAAATGGCACTACTTACTGACCTCCGGGTAGCTCAGTGGGCATCATGTAAGCAAGGCATACCGCAACAATGAATTATAAGTGACTAGATATTTGCACATTCAGTAGACATGGTACATTCATTAGTTTGGGTAACATACGACCTGGTCACCACACTTGCCTAACCCTTCTACCAAAACCCTATACTCTTACGCCATGTCAAGTGGATATTCTTGCCCTATCTGAATTAGATGTAACACAGTCAACCAATCTCAGGACTCTGCTGTGCTAGGCAGTGGACAAGGGATGCCCCTTCTCCCCCCGAAGATTTTACAGTCAAAATACACAAGACAGACAAAGGTGGGAGGGGAAGCAGAGCTGCGAAGTGACTTGCTTGTGAATAACACAACTGGTGTCGACGTGCCGTAGGTCGAGTTACTGTGGGGTCTACACCATGGGGGGTCAACAGGAGAAAAATCTCCTGTCGCCTTACTTACTCTTCCCCTCGGGGGTAGAGTACAGGGGTCAACTGGAGAGCAATCTGCAGTAGATTTGGTGGGTCTTTACTAGACCCGCTAAATTGACCGCCGGTGGATCGAACTCAGAGCATTGATCCGGGCTGTAGTGTAGACCTCCCTGAGATAGCACTCTATTCTTGGGCCAGTGCCCTATTCATTGGCATCGACTCACCTTTGTCTTTGTTTACGTACATGCAACTCTACATTTCCCACTTGCAGCTGGTTGTGAAAGTGTTGAAAATTTATGAACAAGGCTCATTTGACCTTACAGTATTTATTACTGTCAACAGCTACCTGGATTCATAAAAGAACTTGTTCATGCCAGATTGCTAGATTCTTTGTGCACAGATAATTTATCCAGATTGAACCGCCATCCGCTGGAAGAATCAGCCACCACCAAAATCAGCTAACTGGGTGTATTTACATACGTAGTCACACATAAATTAGGACCCCGATTTCACATACATTTGTATGCCAAAATTGTCTGCCCGCCTCCCACTCTGTGTCCAACTCTTTTGCGCGTCTTCTTTACTTCGCCCACCTGGATTCACTGCTTTGGCCTCAGCAAAGTTAGTTCAGAGTTGGAGATTGCTCCTGACATACTAATGATGGGATCTTTCTTCAGGCAAAAACAAGGTTGTTTTTAGGTGATTTATTCTGTGGTAAAGTCCCCCCCAAAACCATAACAACCTACCCTTCAAGGATAATTGGCCCTATAATCTCACAGTTTAAAAAGCATGCATTTCCTGCTTTGGAATAACAGGAAAAGATTAAACAAAAATAAAAGGATCTAAGGATTAAACCATAAAGAAAACAAATTTAAAGCACAGAAATGATTAATGATGAAAGATAACAAGGCATTTAAAATAGACATTTCTGCAATATGTTTGAACCTGCTTAGCTGTGTTCACAACTCATGCCCCATGTCATGCTAATCTAGAATGTTTTTTTTCCCACAGCTTCCTGGCAACACCATAAACTTTTTTAGCACCTTATAATGTTAGGAAATTGTAACCTGACCTATTGTAGCCCTAACGTTAGGAGTTAATTGATTATATCACCTTAGCATTCCATGTAAAGCAAGTGGCAGCTTGTCCTGACTGACTGACCCTTGTTACGTGGTGATGGAGGGGGTAAAATATGCTTTTGTGGTTATTTCAGGCATTGCAATTTTAAGTGGTGCTGGTGATGGGGTCAAGGGCATTGAAGAATTTGTGTGTGTGTGTGCTGCATTTGAAGCTAGAGTAAATAAACACTGCATGCGGAAGTGAAGACAAAAATAGGTTGAAGGCAGATATATTCTCTGGCAATTTTATTTTCAAAGTGCTTTCTGGAGATTTAGCTGCATGACATCAGTTTTCCAACAATTTTTGTGAGAGTTGCGTTGCAAACTGCCGACATGCAGTTTTGCAAATTAACTTGCCCTAGCAGCTGGGAGTATGACTAGAAGCAAATACCATGCTTCTTCAAGGTACAGCATTATTATACTCAGGCTCTCAGGAACACTGAATAAGTTGACCCTGTTGGTGCAGAGTCTCTATCGTGCCCAACTTCTGCTCAATGCAGCAGGGAGGTGAGTGTACGGTCAAGGCACTGGGTCTGTCTCCTTGGTTTTCAGTGTGGAGTTGTGTTGCCCTGAGTCAAGGGTGATGTGATGGTAGGAGTCTACTATAGACCACCTAACCAGGAAGAAGAGGTGGCTGAGGCTTTTTATAACAACTAAGAAAATCATCCAAAACAAAGGAGTTGGGAGTGATGAGGGATTTCAACTGCCCAGCCATCTGTTGGGAAAATAAAACAGCAGGGCACAGATTACCCAGCTAGTTATTGGTATGCACTAGAAACAACTTTTTATTACAGAAGGTGAAGAAAGGAATGAGGGGAGGCTGCCCTAGGTCTGAGAAATAGGGAGGAAGTGGTAGAGAATTTGGACGTGGAAGGCAGCTTGGGTGAAAGTGAGCATGAAATGATAGAGTTCCTGGTTCTAAGGATTGGTAGAAGGGAAAACAGCAGAATAAATACAGTGGACTTTAAGAAGGCCGACTTTAGTAAACTCAGCCAATTGGTAGGTAATATCCCATGGAAAGCAGGCCTAAGGGAAAAACAGTTTAGGGGAGTTGGCAGTTTTTTAAAGGGACATTATTAAGAGCACACGAGCAAACTATCCCAATGTGTACGAAAGATAAGAAGTAAGGTAAGAATTCACCCTGGCTTAAACAGGAGATTGACAAGGACTTGAAACTCAAGAAGAATTATACAAAAAGTGGACATTACAAAGGATGAAGTCAATAACAGAAAATGCAGCAATGGCCAAAATATTAGATGTCTTTTTTGTTTCAGTTTGCACCAAAAACAGTTAGCAGTGATCAGATAACTAAGATAGTGAACATCAGCATAGATGAAGTAGGATCTGAGCCTAAAATAGAGAAAGAACAAGTTAAGAATTATTTAGATAAGCAATGTCTTCAGATCCTGATGAAATACATAGAATCATAGAATCATAGAATTCGAGATCAGAAGGGACCATTATGATCATCTAGTCTGACCTCCTGCAAGATGCAGGCCACATAAGTCGAACCACCCACTCCTTAAGCAAGCGACCCCTGCCCCATGCTTCGGAGGAAGGCGAAAAACCTCCAGGGCCACTGCCAATCTACCCTGGAGGAAAATTCCTTCCCGACCCCAAATATGGCGGTCAGCTGAACCCCGAGCATGCGGGCAAGACTCTCCAGCCAGACCCTCTGGAAAAAGGCTAACAATATCCTATCATTGACCCATTGTACTAATTACCAGTGTGGCACTTAATTGACCTATTGACTAAGCCCGTTATCCTATCATACCATCTCCTCCATAAACTTATCTAGCTTAATCTTAAAGTCATGGAGGTCCTTCGCCCCCACTGTTTCCTTCGGTAGGCTGTTCCAGAATTGCACTCCTCTGATGGTTAGAAACCTTCGTCTAATTTCAAGCCTAAATTTCCTGACTGACAATTTATATCCGTTTGTCCTCGTGTCCACATTAGCACTGAGCTGAAATAATTCCTCTCCTTCCCTGGTATTTATCCCTCTGATATATTTAAAGAGTGCAATCATATCTCCTCTTATCCTTCTTTTGGTTAAGGAAAACAAACCGAGCTCCTCAAGTCTCCTTTCATACGACAGGCTTTCCATTCCTCGGATCATTCTAGTAGCCCGTCTTTGTACCCATTCCAGTTTGAATTCATCCTTCTTAAACATGGGAGACCAAAACTGCACACAATACTCCAAATGAGGTCTCACCAACGCCTTATATAACGGGACTAGCACCTCCTTATCCCTACTAGAAATACCTCGCCTAATGCATCCCAAGACCGCATTAGCTTTTTTAACGGCCACATCACATTGCCTACTCATAGTCATCCTACGATCAACCAGGACTCCTAGGTCCTTCTCCTCCTCTGTTACTTCCAACTGGTGCGTCCCCAGCTTATAACTAAAGTTCTTGTTAGTCATCCCTAAATGCATAACCTTACACTTCTCACTATTGAATTTCATCCTGTTACTAATACTCCAGTTTACAAGGTCAGCCAAATCTCCCTGGAGGATATCCCTATCCTTTTCCGAATTTGCAATACCTCCCAACTTGGTGTCATCCGCAAACTTTATCAGCCCACTCCTACTCTTGGTTCCCAGGTCAGCGATAAATAGATTGAATAAAATCGGACCCAAAACCGAACCTTGAGGAACTCCACTGGTAACCCCCCTCCAACCCAACAGTTCCTCCTTCAATACGACCCTCTGCAGTCTCCCCTTTAACCAGCTCCTTATCCACCTCTGGATTTTCATTTCGATCCCCATCTTTTCCAATTTAACCAGTAATTCCTCATGCGGTACCGTATCAAACGCCTTACTGAAATCAAGATATATTAGATCCACCGCATTTCCCTTGTCTAAAAAATCTGTTACTTTCTCAAAGAAGGAGATCAGGTTGGTTTGGCACGATCTACCTTTTGTAAATCCATGCTGTAATTTGTCCCAGTTGCCATCGGCCTCATGCTCCGTAACCACTCTCTCCTTTAAAATTTTTTCCATGATTTTGCATACTACAGATGTTAAACTAACAGGCCTGTAGTTACCCGGGTCACTTTTTTTCCCCTTCTTGAATATAGGAACTACATTAGCTAATCTCCAGTCAAACGGTACAATCCCCGAGTTTAGAGATTTATTAAAAATCATCGCTAACGGGCTTGCAATTTCACTTGCCAACTCCCTTAATATTCTAGGATGAAGATTATCCGGGCTCCCCAATTTACTTCCGTTTAGCTGTTCAAGTTTGGCTTCTACCTCAGATACCGTAATGTCTACCTCCATATCTTCATTCCCATCAGTCCCTCTACCACTATTCCTTAGCCCTTCATTAGCCTCATTAAAGACCGAGGCAAAATATTCATTCAGATATTGTGCCATTCCAAGATTATCCCTAATCTCCACTCTGTTTAAAGTTTTAAGCGGTCCCACTTCTTCTTTCTTGATTTTCTTCCTATTTATATGGCTAAAAAACCTTTTGCTATTGGTTTTAATCCCCTTCGCTAGGTCCATCTCCACCCGGCTCTTTGCCTTTCTCACTGCTTCCCTACACCCTCTAACCTCAATAAGGTAGGTTTCTTTGCTAATCCCTCCCATTTTCCACTCCTTGTACGCTTTCTGTTTTTTCTTAATGACCCCTCTAAGACGCTTGCTCATCCAGCTTGGTCTAAAACTGCTACCTACGAGCCGTTTTCCCTTTCTCGGGATACATGCCTCTGACAACTCCTGCAACTTACGCCTGAAGTAACCCCAGGCGTCATCTGCCTTTAGATCCCTAAATATGTTAGTCCAGTCCACTTCCCTAACTAGTCGCCTTAATTTAGTAAAGTTAGCCCTTTTGAAATCGTATACCTTAGTCTCAGATGCAATATTGATTATCCTCCCATTTATTTTGAAACGAATTAGCTCATGATCACTCGAGCCAAGGTTGTCCCCTACAACTATTTCCTCAACAAGGTCCTCGTTACTCACCAAAACCAGATCTAAAATGGCATCCCCCCTCGTCGGTTCAGCAACTACTTGATGAAGGAATTCATCAGCTATCACGTCTAGGAAAAGCTGAGCCCTATTATTATTACTAGCATTTGTTTCCCAATCTATATCCGGGAAGTTAAAGTCCCCCATGATCAAACAGTTCCTATTAGTATTTACCTCCTTAAAAACATTACACCTTACACCTAACCGTCCTTCTCTGGCTATATCTGTTGTTATCCTGTTGTTCTCACTCCCAATGTATAAATTTGGCGTGGAGAGCATCAGGACCTCTCCCAACCGTCTCCCCTCAGTGTCTAGTTTAAAGCTCTTTTAATCAGATGAGCCAGCCTCCCTCCTAGAAGTCTACTTCCTTCCCTACTTAGGTGGAGCCCATCCCGTGAGAACAGTTGTCTGTCCACAAAAGCCTCCCAGTGCCCATACATCCCAAAGCCCTCCTTGTAACACCACTCCCTCAGCCAACTATTAATCATCACGATCCTGTCACCCCTTTGGCGCCCTTCTCTAGGGACAGGTAGGATCCCACTGAAGATCACCTGAGCCTCAATTTCCTTGAGCGTCTTACCCAACCTGGCATAGTCTCCCTTGATCCTCTCTAGCGAGAATCTTGCTGTGTCATTCGTTCCTACATGAAGGGTGATCAAAGGGTTCTTACCTGCTCCTCTTAGGATCCTTTTCAACCTCAGGTCCACATCCCGTATTTTAGCGCCCGGTAGACAGCACACCCTTCTGTTCTCCAGATCGGCTCTGGTCACAGGCCTGTCCAACCTTCTCAGTATGGAATCCCCAATCACGTAGACCTGCCTTTGCCTGGGGACAGTGCTGTCCTCTAACCTATCCTCCGTCCCCCCTGGTTGCAAGCTCCTTCCATTCCTATCATCCCTTGTGGTTCCCCTTAAGCCATCCTGTATCCTCCCTGGGCCCAAACTTGGTGCTGCCTCCATAGACTCCTCTCCTCTTTCTATCGGACTGGCCGCTCTTCTCTTTTTCCTTGGCCTCCCACCATCAGGTACCGTCTGCTTTACCCCTTCCTCATTCTCCAGACCTTCGAACCTGTTCCTTAGCTCTATTTCCCCCTCACTGGCTCTCCTTTTTCTCGGTCTGCTTCTCACGGTCACATGCTTCCACCGCCCATCTTCCTCATCCGGCGGTCCCCCCTCGCTGGCCTTAGCCCCTGCTTCCCCCTGTGCCCTTGGGCATTCCCCTTCGGTCACTGCTTGCCATTGCTCTATCAGCTGCTCGAACCCCCTTCTATTCTCTACCAGGGTTTCTACCTGCAGCTCTAGGCCCTGGATCTTTTCCTCCAGCAGCTCTATTAGGTGGCCCGTCGGGGCAGACTGCTGAGCGGGCAGCGGAGCCCTGAGTAGGGGGCGGAGCTAGGCTGAGGAGGGGCCTATAAAAGCGGCCACCCAGCCAGGCAGCGGCACAGCTGCGAGCAGCGGCACAGGAGCCAGCAAACAGGGCGGCGAACAGGGGAGTTTGCATGGGAGAGTTCCCATTGGAGGAGCAGGTATTTGGATTTGCATCTGTCTTTGTGGATTTGCATCTGTCTTTGTAGTGCTTGTATCTATCTGTAGAGGCCCGTCGGGGCAGACTGCTGAGTGGGCAGCGGAGCCCTGAGTAGGGGGCGGAGCTAGGCTGAGGAGGGGCCTATAAAAGCGGCCGCCCAGCCAGGCAGCGGCACAGCTGCGAGCAGCGGAGGAACATACTTAAGGAACTGGCTGAAGAGATCTTTGTGTCACTAGTGATTATCTCTGAGCAGGACCGGTGTAAGGATGTTTCGCGCCCTAGGTGAAACTTCCACCTTGTGCCTTTCCCCGTCCCCGAGCCCCTGCCCTGAGGTGTCCTCCCCCCCCACGGCAGCTCCCCTCCTCCGCCCTGAGGTGCCCCCCTCACAGCAGCTCCCCCCCCGCCCTCCGCCCTGAGG
Source organism: Mauremys reevesii (assembly GCF_016161935.1). Classification (NCBI taxonomy): domain Eukaryota; kingdom Metazoa; phylum Chordata; order Testudines; family Geoemydidae; genus Mauremys; species Mauremys reevesii. The sequence goes on from NC_052638.1 coordinate 34,554,507, forward strand.
CGCCCCTTCCTGCCCCAGCTCACCCCTGCTCCGCCTCCTCCCCGAGCATGCCATCGCTGCTTCACTTCTCCTGCCTCCCAGGCTTGTGGCACCAATCAGCTTAGGTGCCGCAAGCCTGGGAAGCCGGAGAAGTGAAGCAGCCACAGAGTGCTTGGGGAGGAGACAGGTCAGGAGTGAGCTGGGGCGGGGAGTTCCCCTGCGTGCCGCCGCCCCCCCCTTACTTGTTGCAGGCGGCCCTCCCCACACCCCCCTGCCCCAGCTCCCTCCGCCTAAATGCCGGCAGCGACCAGGGCGGCCAAAGATCATCCCGCCGCCGTCGCTGCTGAAGAAAATGACGCCCCCCATCCCCAAATCCTAGTGCCCTAGGCGACTGCCTAGGTCGCCTAAATGGTTGCACCGGCCCTGCCTCTGAGAACTTGTGGAGGATGGGAGAGATTCCAGAGGACTGGAAAAGGGCAAATATAGCACCTATCTATAAAAACAAGAATAAGGACAACCCAGAGACTTATAGACCAGTTAGTTTAACTTATCTGGAAAGAGAATGGAGCAAATATTTGAACGATTAGTTAGTAAGCTCTAGAAGATAATAAGGTGATAAGCAAGAATTAACAATGATTTGTCAAGACCAAATCATGATAAACCAACTTAACAAGCCTAGTGGATGGAGAGGAAGCAGTAAATGTGACATATCTTGACCTAAGTAAGCCTTTTGATGCTATCACCCATGACCGTCTCATAAGCAAACTAGGGAATTATAGCCTAGATGACCCTACTATATGGTGACTGTAATACTGTTTGGAAAACCATAGTCAGAGAGTAGTTATCAATGGTTCACAGTCAAGCTCGAAGTGCATATTGAATGAGATTCCCACAGGGATCTGTCCTGGGCCCAATTTTATTCAGTATCTTCATAAATGATTTGGGTAATGGAATAAAGAGTACACTTTTAAAGCTTGTGCACAATATTGAGCTGGGATAGATTGCAAGCTATTTGGAGGACAGAACTAGAATTCAAAATCATCTTGACAAACTGGAGAAATGGTCTGAAATAAGCAGGGCCGCCCGGGGGTAGGGGGGCAAGTGGGGCAATTTGCCCCAGGTCCCGGGCCCCGCAGGGGCCCCCATGAAAATGTCGGAGGCTCCCCTCAGCCCCAGCCCGAGCCCTGGCCCGGCTCCGCCTCCACCTTCCCCTATCCCCCGGCTCCTCAGCGTGCCGCATCCTGGAAAGCGCTAAAGCGGCATGGCTTGGGCAGGGGCTTGAGCTCCTCCCGCTTGGAGCCGCATGGTAAGGAGGCACAGCTGTGACCTCAGGTCCTGCTGGAGCTAGGCCGCTGCAGCACTGTCCAGGGCCGCTGCTGGACGTGGCACACTGAGGCTCCGGGAGGTGGGGGAAAGCAGCATGGTAAGAGGGCCGGGGCTGGGAGGGGGGGTTGGATATGGGGCACTCAGGGGACAGGGAGGGGGCAGAGATTCTGGGATGGTGGTCAGGGGATGGGAAATGGAGGGTTGGATCATGGGCATTTTGGGTGTCTGTCAGGACTAGGTTGGGGTTGGATAGGGGTCAGGGCAGTCAGGGAGCAGAGGCGGTTCCTGGGGGGGGTTCCTGGGGTGGTGGTTGAGAGGGTCTTGGGGGGGCAGTCAGGGGACAAGGAGCAGGATGGGTCAGGGATTCTGAGGGGGCAGTCGGGGGGGCAGGAAGTGGGTGGGGGTCGGATAGGGGGCAGGGCCAGGCTGTTTGGGGAGGCACAACCTTCCCTACCCTAAAGCTCATTCAGCAGTTTGAGGCTTGCAGACAGCTGTTTAACACAAAGAGCCATGCTATTATCTCTTCCCTTAGGGCTACCATCCCTTTCACTTCTCAAATGCCAAATTATAGTCTACATTTAATTTCAGTGCCATAGGGAGGGTAGCTTCATTTAAAATTAGCCACTTTAGATTAACAGTGATAGAGCCAAGAGAGCCATGGGGGAGGGATCACATGAGAAGAGCAATATCCTATACCACCTACCTCCTTCCCAACCCTACCAAGGGAGACGACCCCCGCCCCTCCCCTGCATTCCCCAAGGCTCCAGAGGGGTTAATTCAGTGGTTCTCAAACTTTTGTATTGGTTACCCCAATAAATAAACACTTTTTTATTTATTTAACACTATTATAAATGCTGGAGGCAAAGCAGGGTTTGAGCTGGAGGCTGACAGCTTGCAACCCCCAGTAATAAACTCATGACCCCCTGAGGGGTCCCAACCCCCAGTTTGAGACCCCCTGGGTTAATTTAATTTTAGCACCCTGTGTCCATCAACATGCATGTGCTATTTTGAGCATTTCAGTTTTCACAACATAGGCTCATCCCAGATTCTGGAGCAAGCTCAAATGCTCAGTTCGTAGACTATGTACATAAGCTATACTAAAGACAAACCCACAGTAACTGTCTCCAGTTTGTGAGAGACCCCATGGAGCCAGTCTCTAGGAAACAGATAAATTCATGGCGGTTAAGTCCATTAGTGGCTATTAGCCAGGATGGGTAAGGAATGGTGTCCCTAGCCTCTGTTTGTCAGAAGGTGGAGATGGATGGCAGGAGAGAGATCACTTGATCATTACCTGTTAGGTTCACTCCCTCTGGGGCACCTGGCATTGGCCACTGTTGGTAGACAGGATACTGGGCTGGATGGACCTTTTGTCTGACCCAGTGTGGCCATTCTTATGTTCTAACCTAAATGAACCCAAAGTTATGGAGTCAGATATGAGTCAAGGAAGCCAGCAGAGTATCAGAAACCTGGAAAAATCGCTGACTGGATGGGCTCAGGTGTTTGGTTACAAGCTGAGGAAGTTCAAAAGTTTTGGATTTTTTTTAAGCAGAATTTTTTTATTGTTTCTTTAAACAACCAAACACAGCAAGCAGCAAATATTTGGCCACACACTTCTGAAACCCCAAACCATGTTCAGGTTTTGGCAGACTAATTTCAGCTTTTCAATTAAAAAAAACACAACAAATTTTGAAGGAAAGCAGACATTGTCCATGATTTTTTCTGCTTTTTTAAAAAACCCTAGTTTTTGATCCAAAAAAAGTTTTGATGGAAAATATTTGTCCAACCCTTTTAATGAGCTTTAGTGCCTTTTAGCACTAGCTGATGCTGAGAACCAGTGATACCTTGTAAAGGTGACTTGAAAAGAAGTTTTCTCAAAAACTGGGTTTGTGCCGAGATGCAGAAGGTTTTTAAATGTTTATTTTTCCCAGGACCGCTGGGGGATGGGGGCAAGTGGGGCAATTTGCTCCGGGCCCCACAGGGGCCCCCACGAGAATATAGTATTCTAGAGTAGTGCAACTTTTTTTTATGGAAGGGGCCTCTGAAATTGCTTTGCCCCAGGCCCCCTGAATCCTCTGGGCGGCCCTGGAAATAAGTAGGATGAAATTCAATAAGTACAAATGCAAAGTACTACACTTAGGAAGGACTATTCAGTTGCGCAAGTACAAAATGAGAAACGATTGCATAAGAAGGAGTACTGCATAAAAGGATCTGGGGTTAGAGTGGATTATAAACTAAACATGAGTCAACAATGTAAAACTGATGCAAAAAAGGCAAACATTCTGGGATGTATTAATGGGAGTTTTGTAAGCAAGACATGAGAAGTAATTCTCCCACTTTGCTCAGTACTGATAAAGCCTCAGCTGGAGTACTAGGTCCAGTTCTGAGCACCACACTTTGGGAAAGATGTGACCAAATTGTAGAAAGTCCAGAAAAGAGCCACAAAAAGGCCTAGAAAAAAAGGTCCTATAAGGAAAGACTGAAAAAACTGGGTGTGTTTGAGTGAGTTTGGAGAAGAAAAGACTGAGACAGGACACGGTAACAGTCTTCAAGTATGTAAAAGATTGTTATAAAGAGGACAGTGATACATTATTCTCCTTATCCACTGAGGACAGGACAAGAAGCAATGGTCTTAAATTGCAGCAAGGGAGATTTAAGAAATTAGGAAATACTTCCTAGTTGTAAGTGTAGTTGCACACTGGAACAAATTACCTAGGGAGGTTGTGAATCTCCATCACTGGAGGCTTTTAAGAACAGATTAGACAAACACTTGTCAGGGATGGTTTAGATAATAGTTAGTCCGGCCTCAGTGCAGGGGATTAGACCAGATGACCTATTGAGGTCCCTTCCAGTCCTTCATTTAGATGATTCTGTATCTCAGAAAGTATCTTCATGCTTTTAATTTCCATCAGAAACACAATTCATAGCCCTAAGGAGAAGTTCCTGATGGGCTAATTTAATTAAAAGACGATGAAGAAAAGGCTCCAAAGTAGAGCAAATATGATCTAATTATTGTCCTTTAATATATATACATGCAGCTGTGGAATCCTGCTGAGTGCCTGACAAAGATGAATTAGAAGACTAATAGGAGATTTAAAAAATTCAGCACTTTTCCAAATCTTTTTTATCACAGAAAATCTTGTTAAAAATTCATGCAGGAAGTCTGCTCTTTTCTAGTCTCCTTTGAAACATATGCACATGAACGAGCCCAATATCCCTTAAACCTCCTATCCCCAAGACCTCTGGTAACAGCTTAATGCCCTGGGAGGGGGTGAGGACTTGGTGATCAGCACAAGAAGGAAGGTTATAAAAGAAACACAAAAGAAATATCACCCTGCGACATCGCTACTGCGCCCCAAGGCTCTTTCAAGAACTCTCAAGGACAGGAAAAGGTTAAAAAAGGGAACAAATCAACAAGATAGATGAGTATCCTCAGCCTACAAGTTTAACATGAATTTCTGAGGAGCACATGGGACATGATGACAGCCATGCTCACAACATAATGACTGGCCATATTCAAAACACACAGTTGCATGGCAATCAACTTCAAGTAGTGTTGGCTGAATTCTTTAAAGGCACGTTCCCCAAGCAGCAATGACCCAACCCCCAAAAGAACCAGAGTCCTACCAACTTTCCAGAAAACAGAGCTGGTGTACCAAGCGCATCTCAGGGACATCTTCTGTCTAGGAATTTCTATAACTTCCCAATCACCACAGTATCTGGACACCTTTCCAATATTAAAAAAATATAACAAGCTCTCTCTTCCCAGCATATAAGGCGAATAGCTCGGCTGGGTCACAAGGACTCTCTCACTCTCCTTTTTTTTTGCTGGTGTGTGTATGGCGGGAATGAATGAACTTGAACTTGTGTACAGTGTGTAGAATGTACTCAGAGATATCTAGATCAAATAAACGAGTTTTGCATTAAGTTGCATCAGTGTTGAGGTCCAATGGTCAGTCATTCTTATCTCCTGCGGGAGTGAAGTTCTATTGGTGAAAATCAATCCCTGAGACTTTCCCTTTGCTATTGGTCCTGACTTGACTATGCTGCAATGTCTCCACTGTAAGCAGCATTCCCGTCACTGACAAGAAGGGCTATCACCATACAGAGGTCACTTTAGGCCACAATGGGCGCAAGGCAACAGATAGTGGCAGTATGAAGCACTGAACAAGCTTTTACTTTACCTGTGGGACTCACTAGTCTCTCTGTCTCTGTCAGCTCCAGGCTGGATTACTGCTATTTGTGCTGCTTGGGTTATACCTGAAGACCACACAAACTTCAGCTGCTCAACAATGCAGCAGCCTGTTTGCTTAACAGTGCTTCTCAGGAGGATGTGCTGCAGGGATGGCACTAGCTTCCGATTCATTTCTAGAGGCAAGGCAAGGTGTTGGCTGAAGCCCTTATGGGTAGATCCTGCAGATGTTAGTGACTCAGGTTCCAAAGAACAGGTGGGATCAGCTAGGATGCTCAGTCTGACTGTACTATACTGGTGTAACCTCAGATGGCAGAGTACTGGAACTTGCTGCTCCTTGGTCTGACAGACCCTGAGTTTACTGATCTTCAGGAGGGCAGTTTGGGCAAGGGTGGGGTTTTGTGTTTCTGTGTGATGGAGAAGAGTCATGTTGATGGCATTAGTTCACGTTTAGTGCCGTTGGGTCTGAGTCTGATCTCCAGGATAACTCAGAAATAACTCCAGCAGTAAATGCAGAGTTACTCCAGATTTACAGTAGCATAGCTGAGAACAGCATCTAGCCTGTTGTGTCTTTGCAAGTACACCCAAAGATTAAGCAGTAGATTCACGAATGGCTAAATAAATTAGAAAAAAACAAAAAAAAACCCCACCAGTCAACCCACCAACCAAAAACGCTTCAGACATTGGCTTCCCCAAAAGGTTTATGAAACTTTCAAGGAACCTAGTTCAGCTTTCCTATTCGTGACGCAAGTTTGCCCTTGCAATGAATTCCTCTTACAACAATTTTTCTATATAAAAAAGACAGCAGTTCCATTTCCCCTCTAGGTGCCATTCTACCCATTTGCAACCCAACTCAAATAAATCCTGTCTTGCCTTTGTTTATTTAATTCACAGAGTCAGCTACAACCTAGAATTGGTCGTAACTTGCAGTCCTGTTAGGGGTGCCATTTTTGGTTGGATGTATTCCTGGAGAGTTCATCATATGACAATCTTTAATTTCTGGAGACTCCAGGCTGGGCAACCCTAAATCCTGTACATGCCACACCTCATTGCAAGTCCATTAAGGAGATGGAACTATTCTCTGTGATTAGAGAATGCTAATTTACCCAATCATTTAACACAAGGTGCATTAGTTAGGGCCATGTTTACATTAGGGGGAGTATAACACCTTAGCCATAGCACCATAACTATGCCGCTATAACTCCATGGCATCAGTGGAGCAGCAAGGAATGTACGTTTGTGTGGGCTGCAAATGATTACGGACGGGCAATATCCCACCCATACATTTCCTTACAGGCATGGCTTTCTTTTTGATTGGCTAAAGTCTTTTCAAAAACTGTCTATTTGCCTAATAGGATGCAACATTAAAAAAAATCCTGGTAGAAATTTACTTGAACTTTGCACTGAACTGGCCGACATGGGCAGAGGGAGCCGGGCTTTGGTTCCAGATCCCACGAAGCCAGCCTGACATGAGCAGAGGGAGATGGGCTCTGTTCCTCAACCCCCACAGAGCCGGCACCATCCAGGCAGAAGGAGTCAGGCTCTGTTCCTGGAGTCCCATGGAGCCAGCCTTACACAGGGAGAGGGAGCCAGGCTTTGGGTCCCAGAGCCCCACGGAGACAGTCCGACATGGGAGGAGGTGGGTGGGTTCATATGCTAAGTGGCTGGGCCGCGGCCCACTCAGGCCCACCTGTGGCTATGCCATTCACATAGATGCAGCCTACAGAGACAGAAGAGGTTTTTCTATCACTTTACTACCTCCCTGTGCAATGGTAATTAGGGCTATAGAGGCTGTGACCAGTGCCTAGGATGGGCCACTCTGAATGCCACACTCAGGGAACAAGAAATAGGGCAGGCAATACCCCAAGACTGGGGGTTTATTCTATAATAGTCACCAACCAGTGATCAAAAGAGCTTCTGTAGTACCACACTGGTGAATAGGAAACCAAACACAGTCCCCTTTAGGCATTCCTGTCCTTGACTCCTATCTAGGCAAACACATCTAATAAAATGAGGGATTATTGAAAATCCAGTTCACCATATGTGAGGTTGTACTAATCCCAAAGGAGCAGACACTTATCCCCAGGTCAATACGTATCTCAGATCATAACTAAATACCACACGGTCAGCCAATCCTTAGTAAACCAACTAAAGATTTATTAATAAAAGAAAAGAAGAGAATTATTGAATGGTTAAAAGATTATATGTATCAGCAGTTCTCAACCAGGGGGCTGGTGCCCCCCGGGGGGGTGCGAGGATGTTTCAGGGAGGTCCACCAAGCCGGGCTGCCGTTAGACTCACTGGCCCGAGGCAGAAAGCTGAAGTCCAGTCGCGCAGGGCTGAATCTTGCAGACTCAATCCTGCTCCAACTGAAATCAATGGCAAACCTGCCATCAACTTCAAAGAATGCAAGCCCCTCTATTTGCATATAATGTGAACGTTACTTCTTTAAAATATTTAAGATTAGTCTTTCTTCTCTTATAAAATGACACTAAGCAGTTACTGGAAAGTAGCTGGAGGCTTCCAGGTGGAAGGAGAAACTTTCCTCCATTTCCTAGGCATAATGACCTCTGTCCTCTCCTGCACTTCCTCCTAGGTGAGACCCTCTGGGGAAAGCAGGATAAATCACACCTCCCCATGACAACTTGCATTCTTTGAAGTTGATGGCAGGTTTGCCATTGATTTCAGTTGGAGCAGGATTGAGTCTGCAATATTTCCCATTCATATGTGAGGTGCTGGGGTTAACTGATATGTGGTGAACAGGTTTTTCTTTCTTTTTAAAGAGAATGGTTATATTTCTGAATATATTTCAGTATAAAATAAAAGATAAAAATAGTAGGAGCCAATTTCAATTAATGATGCAGCTAGGTCTTTGATAACATGTACAGGATACCTATCAGCCAGAGAATAAAACTTTTAATGAGTTTGAACTGAAATTAACCCCACAAAATTTGTAACTGAGCTAAGGAAATAGAAAAGTAAAAATATGCTGGCTGGCCGTCAGCCAGTCTTCAGGTAAACTCGTTGAGCTACAGCAGAGGGTCTCAAACTATTGTACTGGTGACCCCTTTCACATAGCAAGCCCCCCCTTATAAATTAAAAACACTTGTTTCTATATTGAACACCATTATAAACACCATTGTTTATATATTGGACCCCCCCGCCAGCAAAGACCGGGAGTGGAAGACGCTCCGGAGGCCCGGGCCCCATGAGAGTTTTCTGAGCCCCCTGGAGCGAGTGAAGGACCCCGCTCCAGGGCCCCCGAAAAACTCTCGTGGGGGCCCCTGTGGGGCCCAGGGCAAATTGCCCCAATTGCCCTCCCCCCTCTGGGCAGCCCTGAATCTGTAATTCTGTAACAGATCAGCTTATTTCCTCTCCCGTAGAGACCGGATCTGTTACATTGGTTCTGGGATTCTATGCCCCATGTAGGTTAAGCAGGATCATTTTTGTTTTCACTGCTATATTGCTCTGCTTTTGGCTGTGAGCATGTGTATGAATGGTGAAATAATTTCCTTTTGTGGCTTAAGGGCCCTTAGGGTCTGTCTAGATGTATGGGGAGATGCCAGCAAACCAGTAAAATGCCTGAAACTACTATGGCTTATTGCTAAAAGCAGCCAAGTCAGCAGACTGTAAATTGGCCATTCAGCAGCCTCAGCTTGACCAAGGCAGGAGGGGAGGGAGTTTGGGGTGCCACAGAAAGGGCAGCTTGACCCCACGCCCTTCCTGGTAAGAATTGTGTTGAAGTTGCTGATAAATGCATTTTAGAAGAGCAGGATGTGCCCCAGGAATTTTTATTGGCACCTCAAGGCTGCAAACTCCGGAAAAACCCACACCTGGGTAATCAATAATCAGAAGGAACCTCTTGCTTCACCATTGAAACTGTTTACTTACCAAGTTTTCTTTAAGGGACATGTCATTCTATTACTAGTGTATAAATAAGGGGAAAAGTTTGAGGTAATTGGACTCTTCTGGACTCTCCCTCTGGATACATCTTGCAGTCCCCACTGGCAGACAGAAGATTTGGCCACCGGAAGGCTGCTGCTGTGTCACTTGAGAGCCACACTCGGCTTTGATCATTATCAAGGGTTGGGGGTATGTTACTAACCTGCTGAGGACGTGTGTAAGCACTTGAGACTAAGTAAAGTTTAACTGGAAGTGAAAGCACTCTTGTGTTGTCCTGTTTGTGCCAGCCATCTATTGGTCGGACGGCCGCGTCTCCCCTGATTTATTTCCTGACACCACCTCGCACAGAGCAAAAGTTACCAAGAGCTTTGGGTTGAAAGAATCCCGGGTAACATACACTGCAGTGAAATACCCGTGGATGGCCCGTGTCAGCTGACTCAGGCTCGTGGGGCTTGGGCAGCGGGTCTATAACATTGTAGTGTAGATGTTTGGGGTAGGGCTGGAGCCCAGTCTCTGGGACCCCCGCAAGGGGGCAGGGTCCCAGAGCCTAGGCTCCACCCTGAGCCTGAACATTTACACTGCAATTTTATAGCCCCGCAGTCCAAGCCCAAGTCAGATACCATGGGCCAGCCCCAGGGTGTTTTATTGCAGCATAGACATTCCCTTTGTACCCAACAATTTCAGGAGCGTGGCTGGAGAGATGAGTCGATTTTAGATATTTATTTGGCCCCATCCCCATGGTATCTGAGTGCGTCACAATCTGTAATGTATTTATCCACACAATTTCTCTGTGAAGTAGGGCAATGCTGTTATCTCCATTTTGCAGACGGATAACTGAGGCACACAGAGACCAGATTTTCAAAGGTGTTTAGGTTTCAAAAGCCCCTAGGCACCTAAATCCCACGACACGCCCAAGGTCACACAGGACCTCTGTGACAGAGCAGGACATTGAATCAGGTCTCCAAAGTCCCGTGTGTTGTCTCTAGGCACCAGCATAGATATAACTCTGATTTTTTAGAAGTTAGATTCACAATTTTGTCATGTCTTTGGTCCAGCAGAAGGAAGGTTGGGTAACACCTTCAATTTAAATTGCCAGTTTAAACTAGATTAGTAACACGGCACAATTGATTGTCTTGCAAAACAGCAGGAAAGTTTAAAATTACTAGCAAAGTCTCCTAGTGTGAAAGAGATGAAGAAATGGGAGTTAGGGTTCATTGTCTCAAAAAGAATACACTCACGTTCACCTTCACCAAAGGGATCGTCGGACTTCTGCGGGCTCTGGTATGTAGAAACATAGCATGTTGTTTCGTGTGTCCTCTGCATAGATCTCTGGGAACACAGACCACACTGCAAAAAGGGAGCAAGCAAATTGAGTTAAACTTTCGCAACAGTTCACTTTATTCTGTACAGGGCAATTACAGCTGCTGTCAGCCAGAGTCAAACTCACCATCCCAGCAAGGCATAAAAAACAAAGTGTACTTTGCAAATTACAGGGTAGGCAGTGGGAAAATGAGACTCTGCCTCCTCTAAGGAGCTGTCCCTTCCCATTTGGTAAGGCAGGTACTTCAATACTGAACACATTGCTCAAAAGCTGCTGCAAACACATGACTATTCCGTTCACTGCAACTTCACAGCAATTCAGCAGAGGAGAAAGCATCACAGGGCACCCCTTGCACTGCCTTTATTAAGGGACAGAAGGTTTCTCAGCATGGGAAAAGAAAGGGTCTGGAAGTAGTAAGGGGACTTTGTCTAGTGGCTGTTTGCATGAAAGGCAAGTTGTCCTAGTCAGGAGATCGTGTATGCTTACAAACAAAACTCAGAGCAAACCAGCGTGAACCGTTCCTGCGACCGGGCTGTCAATCTCTCCTCCCTGTGGGAAAGTGGATCTTGGGAGGTGAAAGGCTTCCTGTATTTTTGGGGTCTGCACATGTAAAAATGCATTGGCATTATTCCAGTGAAGTCAGTGATGTTCTCTTTCAACTCCGTTTCCCAGCTGTTTTCCAGAGATATTTTTTCATCATGGATTTTAAAGCCAGAAGGGATCATTAGATTATTTAGTCTGAGCACCATTCTGAGTATCCTTCCGGCCATAGAGTCGTCTCCCCTCAGCTCCTCCTGGGCTCCTCCCAGAGCAGCCATTCCCAGACCTGCCTAGCTGGAGCCTTTTCTCCCCTGGGATCTCAGAGTCTCCTCACATGCCTTCTCCAGGCCTTTGTGGCAGTCTCTCCCCCCTTCTGTCACTGCCCAGGTCTCTCCCTGATCGACTCACTTGATTCATTTCCCTCACCGGAGGAGGCACACTGGCTGTCTTAACAGGTGAGGCTGAGACTCATCTCCCTTCAAAGAGCCAGTAACCCTGTGACCAGCCCCTCCCCAGATCCTTGCCCACCCTGAGGCAAGCTCTCTTCAGTCCAAACTTTATTTCTTCCTTTGCCCAGTGCCAGTCTGTTTTTCACTCCACAGTCCTTCCCCTCCCCTTCCAGCTGACTGATCTCTGACAATACCTGGTTCATCTCTCCCAGCGCTCCCGGCACATCAGACAGCTGGAGATGAAGTCCATCTCCTTCAGCATTTCTATCCCGGACTCTACCAAAGTCTTCCCACTTATTGCCCAGGCCTCTTCCTTATCCACCCCAGAAGTCTGTTTGGGTCATATGCCCCATTTTCCCCAGCTGGGGAGGCAAGATGGCTGTGTCCCAGATGGGGTTGAGGCCCATATCCCTTTAAAGGGCCAGCCTCCCTGTGACAGAGATTGCAGATTTTGGCCCCCACCTAGGCTGGCCAGTTGACAGCCATAGCTTGAGCTCTCTTATATCAGCGCAGAACATCCACCTATTGACAACAACCAACGCCAGTTCCAAATGCCGTGGTGGAGTGAACATCTGCCTGGTTTTACTGTGTCTGTTACCAAGCACCGGGCGTGGTAAAAATGAACATATGGGGGGTGCAACTGCTGAGTCCTAGGATGCACTGTACATTCATTGATCAGTTAATAAGAAGTGGATATCATCATTCATGGAGCAGGGGAATTGAATTAACCAACAAGAAAAGAAGAAAAACAAAAAATCGCAGTGACACGAGAGCTTTCATTTTATTGCTTGGTCAAGGGAACAGTTTATGTTCAGAGGGGAACAAACTAAACAACATAGTCAAGTCAACAATGTAGATCAACATCATAAAAGATTATTCAGCTAAACTCAAAATTGTGATAGCTTGAGAAACAAACTTAATTGTCCCACAAAGCAAATATTTGCTGGTGAAGTCAACAAACATGGCCCAGAGAGCCATTGGCATTAAGATTTGCAATGGCTGCATCCTCTTCCTGGCAGAACAGGCATCAAGCAAAGTTTATGTCCATTAGCAAATGTTTTCTGCTGACTGACATTGGCTTTGCTTAAATTACCGGGGCTATTGTAGCTTCTCACTGTCCGCAGAAGTGTTTGTGGGAGGACATCGGGGAGAGCTGGGGACAAAATCACAAAGGGAAGAGCAGTGAAAGCACTGTGATGAAGATGGCGCTACTTGAAGAAAGCAAGCCACACACTCAGACAATCTTTGAAAACAGTAAGCCAGATTTTTCTCTCACGCCTATCTTCTGGCTGCAGCTGGGAAAAGAAGCCCCCTGCAGCCCTCTGATTCTGGGACTAGAAACATATTGTTCCCAGGTCCTTTAGAGCCATCTAGGGTCTGCTTTAAGTTTTGCTGGCTGCCTATGGTCCTCAGCAGTGTGGTTGTGTTCTGCCCTTCCTGTCCCCTGGTCTGTGGAAAGGGGTGGTGTAGGAGCTAGCTTTGCCAGCTGGGGGAATCACTAACTGGGGAGAGCTACTACCTTTCCAGCCACTTCGTGTCCTCAGAGCAGTGCACAAAGAGGCTGGATTGCAAAAGAAAAAAGGACTCTATGTTTTTGGCCTCTGCCTTAAATTCTCTTTAATAGCTCTGCTTCTGAAACTTTGAGGACCAACCTGAAATGCTTTAACTAATAGATGTTCTTTGCTAATTGCATCAGTATTTCACATTAGGGAAAGGCTGGCTTGTGGAGATAAGAAGCTGATAAAACATGGCATTAATAGCCACCCTTGATAAATTGCAAGTGATTAAACTTTAACTCACTGTGTGCATCAAGTTAAAGTTCAGCCAGACACAATTTATTAAGAGTGCAATGGGGCACTCTGTACTTCATCTGTTAACACACTGGAACTTTGCCTCAGACCCAGAGGTGGATATGAGTACGGGTTTCTTTATTGTGATACTTGTTCCTTTGGACCCAATTGTCCAGTAAACCCTGCATTAGCTACACCACATTCTTTTTGTTTGTTAGTATGTACACGCCTACATACAACACCCCAAAAACCCTTATTAAGTAATAAAAACACCCATTTTGTTAGCAACCCCACCCTAGCTATTGTGCACAGCATTACACATATTACACAGGCATTTTACCTTGAAAATATATTTCTTTGCAACAATTTGTTGCCACAAATCTCCCTAGCCAGCAATTCTCAGGGGAGGGAGGAAGGGGCCATGAGCCAAGGCTTGTTTATGTAGCTGGGAAAGGAAGGGAGGAGGAGATAACACTGCTTTACCCCAAAGGTATCCTTTAGATCCCCACATTTCTTATGCAGCTGCAACACTTATCAATTCTTACAAGCAACAGGGAAGGGCAAAATATGGCAACTTATTTATTAAACAAAGACCTCCAGCTTTCTTATGCCTTTGTCCCCTAATGTCATGGTCTCTACTTAACCCAGACATATCCCAACACATAGTCCATGTTCTGTTTGTATCACCATCTTGTATCAGCTTTCTGTCACGTTTAATGGCAGCTGCCTCTCCTCAGTGTGTTTAGTACATCTCCTGCAAGTCAGCCATCTTGTTCCAGTCCCACAAACCCGGGTGGCCTAAATCAGCTGCACATCTTGATTCTCAGAGCCAAGTTACTTACCGATAGGTGCTGTCATGTATAACTTAACAAGCATTTTCACATCTCATTTAAGTTGGACTGGAGTCATCGTCTCTTTGACCTTCTGACTTAGAGCAAGAAGCCAGTCACAGTGCGTGTTATGTGGGTTATTGCTACAGTGCCAGTCGTGGTTAGGTTGGTAGTGACCAATTCTGTTATTGTCTGGCAGCTGATTGGACACTGAATGGAATGATTTGGAGCTATATGGACTTGTTTCCTCATCCCCAAAATGATCAGCAGAATAGTGGCTGACCGCCAGCAGTCAAGGTGGCAATCTCCACAAAATCCCCAGGCCTGATTCCTCGTGGCATTACTCCAGTTTTACCCTCAGGCCTAGAAGCTGAAATGCTCTCCGTAACCACTAGAGGTCTGTGTGGATATGCTTTGGTCTGACCTTGTGAGAGAATCTTTCATTGCTATTGGGGTGTTGACAGAGAACTTCAGATTGCGCAGTTGTCACACCAGCGACTTTCACAACAACCAAGTGCATGTTTTAGAAAGTGTTTCCTGAGAGAGTGGGGTCAGCTCCTGTTGCCAAGGACTGGGACTTTCCCTCATTACACAGACGATGGGTGCCTCCTGATACTGGAGGGGCACAACGTAAAGGGGAGGACCAGTGACCACTCAACGGTTCTCCTCTGGGAGGAACTTCCAGCCCCACCTCCCTGAGCCAGGGCAGCCAATCACGCCGGCTCCTGGATCCACAGGGGTAGGGAGCATGTGCCTCTGGGCTTGGCCTGGGCCAGCCTTGGCCTTGGCTGAGCAGAGGCCAGGGAACCTGCTCCCAGAGCCTTCTCTAGCATCCTCCCACCCTGTGTCTAGCACCAGAGTTACCTCAGGTTACTGTCCTTCTCCCACTGCACCTCCAAGCCTCCCCCAGCACGTTCAGCCCCTGTCCCAGGTAGCCAGGCATGGGCAGGGAGCAGGATGGAGCTGCTTCTCGTGGGGAGTTGGCAGTGGCCTGCTCCCACCACTCCCCGCCCTGGCCTGGCTGCCGGGGACAGAAGCAGAGCAAGCCGAAAACATGCTGGTGGGGATGGGAAGCTCCGGCTTGCTTGGCCCCAGTCCCTGGCAGCCAAGCCAGGGCGGGGAGCAGAGGAGTCAGGCTCCCCAACTGGGCTCTCCCAGGCAGCCGCCACATTGCACAGAGCAGCAACCCGGAATGGCCAGTGTCATAGGTGATGGAGGCAGGGATGCTGCCGCACGCCATGGCTTGAAGTGTTTTCCATCAGATACAAGGTTTACAGTTTGGTTCAATGACTCTTAGCACCCCCACAATACAAATTGTACTAGCCCCCTGGCCGGCGTGAGAAGAGGCTGGTCCTGCCCTTCCGCTCCCCGCCTGGGTATTGCTACCAGGGATGGATGTCGAGCGTGCCGGGAGGTGGAAGGCCCAGCAGGAGGACAGAGCCTTTCTTCCAGCCCTGCCGCTGGCAGGCCAAGAAATCTGGGAGGTCAATTGAACCTCTTATGACCTCCCATGCACCACCTATGCCTCATTACTCTTCTGAGAGGAGGCAAAGGAAAGATTCAGCACAGTCATTTCCTTCCGTAATTATTCTTTAGGCAAAGTGCTTCTGAGCCTGTCGTTAAGAACACAGTCACAGAGCAGTCCGTCCTCCATTAGTCAAGGGGAGGAGAAGAGTATGGGAATTCAGTCAGTCACTGCACCACTAAGAACAAAAACAAACACAGCATGAAAGATGCTGTAAATACAAAGCCAACTGCAATTATTACTGATACGTGTAAATATTTAAAGAAGCCAATGAATATAAAGTATGCAAGAGCTCACAGACCTCGAGAACATTAATATGCCCAGTGCTACTAATGTGACTGAAGGTACTGCTCAGAACTCAGGACTTTCCGAGGATGGGTAGGCAATTGCCTACCTATTAACTCCAAATGTAAGAAAGCACAAATGCCTTGAAGACATACTATGGATATCCAGAAAACACTGCTGACACCTGAATGACTCAGTAATGAGAGAACACAGGGGAATATACCACAGAAATTGCATGTAACAGCGGCAGTGTAGAGATAAAAGGTTAACCATTCCATTCCTTCACTGTCCTGTCTTCAGCTCTGATGGGAAGTTTATGCACCTAGACTTTCTCCCCATGTGGTCTTTCTTTCTGCCCCTGCATGGACACTCATTTTGGTTTAAAAGTGGCATATTTTTGTTTAGCTTAAGCTGATTCCTAATCAATTTAAGCTAAACAAAAATAAGCCACTCATTCAAATGGGTTTGCACAGTTTTAACTAAATTGGTTTAAAAATCACACCTAACCTTTAGTTCAACCAGTGTGGTTTTCTCATGCAGACAAGCCTGTAGGCTCCTAAGTCACTTAGGCATTTTTGAACATTTTATTCTCGGTTCTTAAAAAAATAACCAATACCCCTCCCTTCCCAGTAAAACTCAATAAGAAAAGTCTCAGATATGTGAAAAGGATACAAGATTTCATTTTTATTATTTAACTTGGTTTAGTCCTTTAGTTTTTCTCTGTCGGTTACATTTTAAAAAAAGTGATCTTGATGAAAAACTAGTCCAAGCAATGTAACCAAATGATAGATGTGATGCAATTGCAACCATCCATCATGGGTTTGGCCTTCTGAGCAACAAAATGGACCAGTACATTACTATAATCTGCACATCCTTGATGACGCACTCTGAGAAGGAGGAGTTCTTGGGGGGGCGGAGGAGAGTCGGAAGGAGGGCAGAGTTTTGAAAAGAAAAGTTTGAAAGGAACTCAAAGCCTGTGATCACTGACAGCTAATAATAAATAATAATACCCAGCACTTATCCAGTGCTTGTCATCTTCAAAGTGCTTTACTATCATCAACTAATTATTTAAATGATACCTATAGATAGTGATAAAATGCCTGCATCCTCTAGGCACCGTATAGGGCCAGATCCCTCTCTGTTTTACACTGGTGTAGCTCCATTGACTTCAGTGGAGCTCCCCCTTGCTCTGCACCTGCATAAGGATAAGTGAGAGAAGAATCATCCCACCTGTAATTCCTTCTGCTACTTATCCACCCGCAACCCAAATGGCTCTGTAAAGAATGGAGAAAATTATTTTGCTTTAAAAATAAGCACATTGCTATGATTTCTCAGTTCTCTCCAGTGCATCCTTCACACTCATGCCACGAATTACAAGTTAATCCAGCCCTGCTATTTCCCCTACTCAGATTCCTGGCTCCAATCTGGAAGAATTCTCTCCTTGGAGCAACATGGGGCACAGCCTGACATCTGCTCAAACTGTACTCAATCCAGGGGTTGGCTCAGGTAGTATTTAGATCAGGTTCAGGATCACTGCAGCACAGTATGCTCCAGTGACCCAACTCCCAGCTTCCCCACCCTGCCCACATGCCTGCTATGCAGGGGGGCAGAAGCAGCTGGCATAGAACTGGCTATACTGACTTTATGCCTCCTGGGGATTTCCCTAAACAGGCATAAATCTCCAGCCAGCTCATTAGAGCATATTGCTGACTGCGTGGCAATACCTGAGCAGCACAAACAACCTGAAAGCAGGAGAGGATCTGGCTCTCTGTCAAGATTCTCCTTTCCTCCCCAGTGTCTGAAATCTTTGTGGTTTTTCTTCTTAATTTTTTGAGCAGTACACATGGAGCTAGTGAAATCCAAGGAGTTACGTCCACTTACACCAGGCCTTAAGTTGGTCCAAGGGGGCAAGTCTACTGATTTATGGGGGGTTACACTAGGATCCTTCATTAGACAAAATAGCATTGATGTGATGTGTGTTACATGCTGAGGTGCAATCCAGACCAGTGAAGAGCTGTCAGCTCTGACCCTATAACCTTTAAGTGTCTTAAAACTTTGCCACTGTAGCTCTCTGCTGGGGATGTCCACAGTCAGAAACAAACATGCGCTTTATGTCTGTGTATTGGGCAGCCCGGTCCAATGTTTTGGATCCAGAAGCCTGCCTGCAATACTACAGATTTCCACTGGTCCCCACTAGCCATGGTTCACAACTGGTAAGGTGACTTCACACTCTCCCCAGCCCAGAATTTTCTCCAAAACAGGTATCCTGAAATGTCCGGCCCTGTCCCGGAGAATCCGCAGAATGTTAACATTCATTGCTCTTTAAAGAGTCAACATCCAACAGTTTGTTACTTTACCTGGAGTTACCAAACAGTTCAGTTCAAACACAGCTCTGGGCTGGTTTGGATTAAAAGTAAAACAAGTGAGTTTTCATTTCAAAGAGAGAGGTGTTAGGTGAGTACAAGCATAAGGATTAAAGTTGGCAATAGTTACAAGAGAAATATAGATACAACGCTTTCGACTAACTAAAAATTAGCAAGCTAAACTTGGTTCAAGGTAAAATCCTCACCACATGTTTCCATCAATATGGCTGACAGAGCTCCTGGGGCAGGATCTATCCTCCAAAGTCAAAAGGCTGGTACCCTTGTCTTCTTAGGTGAAAGAGAGAAACATTGGGTTTCTCGACCCCTCTCTTTTATAGTCCATTGAATCCTTGAAGAGGATTCTTCTGAAGGAGACGTCCAAACAAAAGTCTATTTCCAGCTGTGAATTAGGCAACATGGAGTCTGTCTTGAAGGGAGTGTTCTGCTGTATCTCCCCCTACTTGGATTGTCTGCTAAAATGCAAATTATTTAGTTTGGGCCCCCTCTTGTGCAACTGAATGAACATTAGACATGCGATTGCCTATCTCCTTCCCCCCACCCCATAGTGTGACAATTGCCTTCACCCCTTGTTAGCTTGCTGGGTCTGTTTATGTGGGATGTAAATACATTCTCATTATCTTTCCAAGCACTTTGGAAGTAACTTGCAGGTGGAGAAATGACATTCCTTTATCTAAGGTGAGGTAATTCCTGCATGACTGGAAAACACATTTTAAGAATTATAACTTCAGTTGATGTCCATAACTTTGCATCAGATGCTTGCGTCCACATTACACCATGGTATTAATAACCAGTGAGTCATGAGGTTTTCATTGACACCTTGCGTGACACTTACCAGATACATTTCATGACATTAAAGACTTGGGGTATGCTTGAACTGGTTGAGCCAGCTGCAATTCATTACCAGATATTTTGGTGCCCCTAGCCCTCTTCCTTGGGGCTGTTCTTAATGTCAGTGTGTCACCAGGGTGAGATTTTCAAATCCATCCAGCATTGGCCTAAATATGCTCCCATTGAAGTAAGTGATAAAACTCCTATTGATTTTAATGGCAGCAGAGTTAGGCCAATAACTGATTCTTTTGAAAATACCACCCTAAGGAAAGGAGACAGGAAATGTTTGGGGGCAATAATAATTGATAATAGTATCACTAATACTCATTCCACAATGGTCGTTATCTTCTAGTTTGTCTGCACATTTGACATTATGCATTAAGTGGAGTTCAGTGTTCCAGACTGGCGTAAATTTACAGTGAAGACAATTCTGCTTCACAATTTATAAAGAGAGGGTTCGTTTCCCTCCAGCTGGGCAACAAAATTCAAAGAGAGTTTAAAGCTATCAATTTTCTTCTGCTCACCTATAAGATGAAAAGGGTTCGACCTCAAAGAAACAGATTAAATTCGCATGGCAGCTTTATAGATAAATAGAAAGACCATTCAGACAGAATACAGATCACAAAGCCACTGTATACTGAATCACAAATAGGAATATCAAAAGCAAAACAAGGTGGGTTCAGAAGTGATCCAATAAAAGATATGACCTCCCCCACCTTGTCTCTCTCATATCCTGGAACCAACACAGCTGCAACAACACTGCAACAAACAAAATAATCCAGTGTAACAGGACACCTGAGGTGTTGGAATTAATATAGGTAGACAAGTGGAATAACTCATTTTAAAGTAACAAGAATGAAAAATAGCAAGACGTTTACTGCTTTGCATAAAAAAAGTTCACCTAAAGCAGGGTTAGAGGCTTAGCCTCAGCTCCCATTAGTGCCTGTGGTAGGTTACACGTAGGCCCAGGCCCTCAAAGGTATTTAAGTGCCTAGCTCCCTTTGAAATCAACTTGTTTACTAGAGACCTGGTTTAGAAGAACATAACCCTTTGTGGACATTCCAGTTGAAACTTTTCTGCTGGGTCCTACTGGTAGCAGCTGGCAGTTAGCTTTTGGAACAGAACAAAGGATCCATGGGCTACCCTTCCCCAGAGCTACCAGTCTTCTGACTAACAGAGATCAGTAGAAACCAACAGAGACCCTATTCCAAGTAGAGGTTACTCCATCATTGAATCTCTGAAACCCAAAATGGCAGAGCCCAGTGCAGTGCTGACCATGAAGAAGGGAGTTCAAGAAAACCTTCCTTTACCCCTGTCTGTGCCCACAAAGGAAATGATAGTAACTCCAGCTTTTAGGAAGCCATGGTTTGAAGAGGGAGAGAAAGGTGCCTGTCCCTCTCATTCATGATGTTTGTAGTGTTGTTGTAGTTGTGTTTGTCCCAGGATATTAGGTAGACAAGATGGGTGAGGTCATATCTTGTATTGGCTCAATTGTATTGGACCAAAGAGTCAAGCTTTTGAGCTTACACAGACCTGAAGAAGAGCTGGAGAGCTTGTCTTTTTCACCCACATAAGTTGGTCCAGTATTTTGACGCCCAGATTCCTAGCTCAAGCTAAGAAAATTGCCCAGAAGCAACTGGAAGACGCTGAGTGGCCCTGAGCCTCGCCCTTTATACTATAGTAAAATTGCTTTTTGGAAAATAGAGACTATGGTCAGATGCACCAGTGATGGGTGGCATGGAAGAACCTATGTAGGTTTTCCTCTGCTTCACCTGAGAGGTAGCTCTGGCTTGTGCTAGCGCAGTTCTGCTTAAGGCTGCCGTATGTGTGTGGGTGGATGAGTGAGGGAACGGGGGGGATGGACTGATTTGTTGTTGTCATTCAATACTGCATGATTTTCACAGAGATGTTACTGTCTGCCTTTGTATCCATGCGTAAATACTGTTGCACACAATACCAGGGAATGCAAGATGCTCTCTTTCTCACACCTGATGGCTGGGAGCTAGAGAAGTGATTCAGTCAAGGAAGGTGATCCGAGCAGCTGTGATTTTAATGGACTGAGGAGTAGGTGCAGTGTAGGAAACAAGAAGCTAGAGGGGAGAATGACAGTAATCAAGACATGAGAAAATGACGGACTGGATGAGAGTCTGAGCTGTAGGGATTTCAGTGGGAGTTAGTGCCTAAATACCTCTGAGGATCTAGGCCAGAAAGAAAAGATCAGCTAGGAGTTATGTAGGATGTGGTGGCAAGGTCTGGACAATTGCCAGTGCATATAACATATGTATTATTCTTAGACTGAATGTGTAAACATGCTTGTTTTAAATCAGCACGTTAATCCCAAGAGCACATATTGTTACCTCCAAAGGCAAACGATGATCATAAACCAATAACCTGAACCAACATTACTAATCACTGGCAGGCAGGAAAGTGAGAAATGTACAGGTACAATTACTGGAACATAGTATCTAAGCAACCCTTTTCTCTTCTGTATTTATGGAAGAAGAATGAATCGTATAAGTCAGCGGTTTCACATTTCTTTCTATACTATTGTAGTCAAATTGCACCTGGACGGCAGTCCCAGTGTCTGATTAAGACTCCCAAAAACCCAAGCATCTTTTCTGAGTGGAAACATTTGCAAGTCAAAGCAATCAGTGGAGATCATTTTTACACATGCCAGTCTTGACTGAAGTTCTGAGCCCTGCACACTTTCTTTTGTACTTAGACACTATGTTTCACCGAGCAAATGAAAACAAATTTGAATTTAGCTCAGAAGAGCTTGGCTTTATACAGACTATTTTGTTTGACTTGTCTTGAAAGCCAACAGGGCCTCAGTAGTTAAAAGGATCTTGTGATAGAAGAGGAACTGGAAAGATCCTTTAAATAAGGATGTCTCCAGTACTTCTTGCCCAGGTATGAATAGTATTGGTTGCAAGAGAAGAAACAGGATAACCCTAGGGGAGAAAAAAATCTTCACTTCCATGATACAGCTGGTTATAGATATCCTGAGGCTAAGGGATAGATGCTGTGGATCCTTTGGGAATGTATAATGAACAGATACCTCTATTGGTCGGAATGGGGGGTCTGATGAGCCATATTACACCACTGATTTTTAAAGAGCACTTCCCATGACTTTAATGGTGAGGCTCTGATTGAAAAATAATCAATGGTGTTATATCACCCATGGCATTTCAAATACCATATATTACACCTTTATAACAGAGCCATGGAGATTAAAGCGGAGTTTACTTAGAAGGAGTTTTCAGTTATTGACTCTTTACAGGCAAGTAACCTAGATGAAATGCTCACATAGATTTCCTTAGGCTCAGAGAACCTGCTTAACTTGTGTTACAAAAGAACAAAGATGATCAGTTTAAAGAGTAGAACTGGATGGAAAGTTTTACAGCTAAAGAGAAAACAAACAACTCTTTGTCTTGGGCAATGCACGTGTGATTGATTTTTGCTGGTATAATAGTTTTCCTCTTGTGTACCTGTGGCAAGAAGAAATGCAGGAAACGTAGTCAAATTCATGGCTGGGATGAGGTAAGCGACGGCAATTTTAGTGAAACCTGTGGAAAAATTGACCCATGGAGAGTAAACGCAGTGGGACAGATTCACAAACAGAAGTAGAGGAGATCAACTGGTGTCAATCAATTTAAGAACTGATCCAGTGTAGGGATTTATACATCATTTTAACAGCATATTTTAACAACCTGCTGGGCCAGTTGACTCGGGGTGGTTTGCCATTAAACACAGAAACTTTTAATTCTTGGATATATTGACTTCGCCATGCTCCAGATTGGTGGTGACTGGATATGCTGGCTGTTCATTAGTCTAGGTGAAGTGTCTTGGGGTGCTGCCTGATCTCACTTCTGCCTCCAATGGACACATGCCCATGTCGCTCACACACACATCAACCCAATTAGTACTAATTCCTACTCTGGCTGGCAGGCTTAGCAGAGATGCAGATATAAAGGATGAAATTTAACTGCCTGATTTTCAATGGTGGGGCACATACTTGGCCTACTTTTATATGTGCACAATCTAGCATGCTTGCATACCTACACACATGAACTCACATTATGTACATACAAAAGTAATTTTGCATCATGCCAGAGTGTGTATGTATTTGGGTACATACCGATGCGCACAATTGCTTTGCACATGGATGCTGGGCTTGAAAATTAGGCTTGAATGCCATGAACTTTTGAATGTGCTGCAAGAATCTATTGGAGTATTTTGCTGCTCTCGCAGGAGCTTGTGCCAATTGTGAATAAAGGTCACAGAAGCTCCTGTTTGGTATTATGAGCATTCCTGCAAATCTTTAGTCTTTGGATTTTTCCTGGAATGGCTGCAGATTAACAATTAAACTATCAGAGAGAATGGAAATGAACCCTTTAACTCTGGACTGTTGGCACTGAGCGCTAGAGCTCTTCACTTCCCTATGGCTCGGGCTGTGGGAATCTACACAGCAATGTAGATATTCAGCTTAGGCTGGAGCGAGCCTGATTGTCTACACTGCAATTTTAAGCTGTGCAGACTGAGCCCCGCAAGCCCAAGTCAGCTGATACACACTTTGAGACTCAGTGCCCCAGGTTTTGTACTGCAGCATAGATGTACCTCTAAATGACTTACCCACTCTATGGTGGAGCAGAGAATTAAATGCAGGTCTTCTGAATCCCAGGCTAACAGCCTAATCACTGGATTGTCCTTCCTTTAGGGAAGTTTCATTCCCAAGGCAGCTTTGGACCAGCATACCCAAATCCTCCTTAGGTTTTGTCTATGACGGACTCAGTTAAAGAAATTCCTCTCTTTAAGGTGAGGAAGTTGACCCTTCAGGAGCACTGCTAAAGGAAGTGGGAAGAGCTTTCTGGATCCAGAACAACACGATTCTTTGCTCAGGATTTTCAGGTGAGGCTGCTCCTCTACCAACCTGTGGTAGAATCTGCTTTTTATGAATATGTTTTCCATTCAGTTGCACTGATAGGTTTGGATCACACCCTTTAGGATCTGTTTCTAATGTTGACACTTACCACTCAACAATGCAAATTTTGGGGATGATCCTCCTACAGGTGATAAATTTTATCACATAAACAAGTCAGGTATTATGCATTCTTTCCATCATTCAGTTGATGCCATCACAATCTCACAAGGGTCTGTCTTTTGGCATATTCTTAGGCCTGGTCTACACTGAAAAATCTACACCCTTGAGCGACGTGGTTAAGCTGACCTGATCCCCAGTGTAGACAGCTGAAGGTCGACAGAAGAATTCGTCCATTGACCTAGCTACTGCCTCACGAGGAGGTGGATTACCTATGTTGATGGGGAACTCTTCCCATCAGCATATGTAGTGTCTATACTGAAGTCCTACAGTGGCACAACTACAGCATTGCAGTTGAGCTGCTGAAGCATTTCCGGTGTCGACAAACCCTTAGTTCCTTTTAGAATCTCAGAACCCTCAATGATCATTGAAAATATAATAGAAACTGAATTATTACTATTTTAATTCTGTTTTCCCTTAATTCTAATTGTTATATTCAACAAGAAGCTGTAATAGTGTACTGAATAGTACTATACTCTTAAAAGTTCCTTTAATCTTAAAACTAACTTTAATTCCAGGTGAGTTTATTTATTCCAGCCTCCAGTATGGGAAATTTTATTCTCAATTTTGTTCTACATTAGATAACTTCCAGAGTTCACTATCAAATTACCATTCCAATGCCAAACACTAAAATGCTTTTTATCATTTCAAATTAAACACTTGTTCATTAACCAAAATTAATACAATAAACAACTTGATTATAATTAATACTATTTTCTGATACTAAAACATAACTCCAAGTAATTGTTAAAGGACACTCCCATATTGAAAAGCATGTATATGTAACTCAGCATCTCACTGATACTAAGCAACTTTATTACAATTCTTAAAACAACAGTAACTAACTACAATTAAATTTTTAACTATTTTAACTTGGATATTTAGTGAAATTTAACCCACAGCGCTATACTCAGAACTTCAGATATAATCATACAAAGGAATATTTGTTGTCAATTTGATTTCTCATATAACCATCACAATCTCTCTTTGGGCTATTGGTTTTTTATTTTACAAAGATGATAAAAGTTACACTTAAGCTAGTGGTTCCCAACTTGAAAATCTTGAGGACTTCACCAAAAACTTTTATATTGATTTACATCTTACCAGGAGTCTGGTAAGTGCATGAGACGTCTACAGTGGGCATTTACTTTGTGGTTGTCACATATTTCATATTGTACCAATTACCAATGCAATATTATGCTCTTGGAAAGGTATCAGTCCCTTTAGGTTCTTAATGATTGGAATCTGTACAACTTAAAAAAGTTGGAAACAAAAACAACCCGAGAGGGGTGAACCCCAGGATAAGTTCTTCCCTGTGAGCTTCACAGCTAGGATAGTTTCAAGGATGAAAGAAGGCTGTCTGGCTGTCCTCCTTTCACACAATTTATTGCTCTTTCCAAAGAATAGATAAGTGTTCCAGCAGGCAGCATAAACCTGTAAACTAATCATCAGAAGGGAAACAAAGCACTAATTTGAACCTCTCAACTCTCACCCAGAGGTTTTCTGGGCCTTATAAAATGTAGGTCTTTCTTTCAATTTCAACATTAAACCCTATATCAACTAGTCCTTAATAATAGGTTGCCATTTCTAAATACAAATAAATGACATCACACATTCCTCAATGAAATTTAACACCTAACATGCCACTCCTGACTGAATCAGTGTGTATGGGGATTAGTTACCATCTACAATTAGTCTCTCATCCAAGTCTTTTTCTTTGTCCCTTATACTGGGAAATTGCATATAGGACATCACCATTTGTTTATTAAATACTTTTTAGTGGATTCTGCCAATGTCCATGAATATTATAGTTTGGTTCAGCAACTGAATACTACTAAACAATAGTTTAGGGTTCCCCTTTTCTTTGGGTTTATATGAGAATAAATCCACACATGGCCTTTTCTACCTCTTGGGTAAAGGGCTAACTAGCTAACTCTCCTCAGCCCATCCCAATCCACGAATTAGGCACAGCTCTTCCTAATCAGGGCTACTCCAGAGCAACTGCTGTTGTTGCAGTGCCCAGAGTGCTCTTTCAGTTGCTGTTTCCCAGCACTCTGTCACACATCTCCCCGCTTACCTGACAGGAAGGTGTTTTCTTTACCTCATACTGGAAGTGCTACCTCGTGGGGCTCCCTTAGTAATCCTCCAGGTCCCGCTTGTGGAGCCCACTCATTCTTCACCCATAGAAATCACTCTGGTGGGGGGTGGTCACCTCCGTAGCTTGGTTTTGGCCCACAACTGTTCACACCATGGGTATCCTGAGGTGTTGCTCTTTCTATTTTCCTCCTTTGTATCTGCTGGTGGCTCAAGGACTGTCCCCTGCCCCAACTCTGTCACAGCCCTACAAACCTTGTGCCTGACCACTACTGCTAATGACGACAGGGAGATACTATTTTACTAGTTCCTTGGACCATCCGAGAGGCAGTGTGGTCTAGTGTTCAGATCAGAGAGCGGGTGCTTCCTCCCTCTCGCGTCCGCCTGCGGCCCCCACTGATCAACTCCTCCGCCTCCCTCCCAGTGCCTCCTGCATGCTGTGGAGCAGCTGTTCAGCGGTGTGCGGGAGGCGCTAGGATGGAGGGAGAGGAGCATGGACAGGGCGCGCTCGGGGGAGAGGGTGGAAAGAGGCGGGGTGGGTCTGGGAAGGGGTGGAGCCTTGTGGGAAGGAATGCAACGTATGTGTTGACAAAAGTGACACAGCAGTTTAATCTCTTGAACTTTGCTGCTTGAGCAGAGGTCTTTTCAAATACAAACAGTTTCTACAGCACAAATCCGAAGTCCCATAGCTAACCCTGAGGCATATAGGAACCATCAGGATCAGAATGGTAAGTACTCACACGGGTTATAAGTACATTAAAAAAAGTAAATTGTGTCCAGTCATATTCTGGGTCTGAGAAATTGACACATTCAAAATCTGGGCTATCAAGTTCCCCACCGAGGCTCTTTTTAAAAAATAATTTGATAGTTCCTTGCACATCAACTCAACCTCAAAACTACTGGTAATAGCTCAACCAAAGGCAAGTGTTTAGGTCTGAGTTCCTTTGCCAGACCTGAAGAAAAGCTCTGTATAGCTGGAAAGCTTGTCTGCTTCACTAACAGAAATTGGTCCAATAAAGATATTACCTCACCTCTCTCTAATATGCTGGGACCAACGTGGCTACAACACCACTAGAGACAACTTTCTTTTCTGTAAACTTTATATTTGGAATAGTTTTCTGATCACTAATAATGTTTTTTTTACAGAGCCTTTGACATAAGCCTATCAGAGTGCACAAGAATTTCATCAGTCTGTTACGTTTGAAGACCAAGTAAAATTATAGTGACATCTAGTGACCATTAAGATTTCACAGTGGTACCGGCAGTAGCAGTAGAATATGTTGCCGGTAGAGAACATTTTAATCACACAGTATTCAGAATTCGATTATTAAAATCGGTAAGAGAATGAATTAAAATGCTGATGGATGTAACAACGTGGCCAACCCTATAATTTATTGAAAATAGGCTTGCAAATTCTTAAGAATGCAAAGAATGATTACAAGCAGGCCTGGTTAATATGAATGCATCTAAAACAACATGTTTTTTCAGCCTGAAATACAGGAGAATGTGGTTAATAGAGAGTTCTCTGTGGTCAGAGAAACACCAGATCACCTGCCTATCCCCAATAAGAGAAATTGGAGAAATTGAACGTAGCAAAGATTTGCAATTGCCCATTTATTAAATGTATCTGTATAAATAGCTAGAGCTGTACAATTTAATGTGAAGACAAATATCAATGTATAGAACAGTTTCATGGTCTCTATAATGCCAGGTTGTTAAAAATAGTGATTGCGCTTTAATTCCCCCAAATTGCATGTCAGTTTGAAATCCCAGGCAGGAGAGTACTCTCCCTGGATCTTGGGCTGAGAAGACCTGCACTAGGACACACATGGCAGTGACAAAGTCTGAACTTGGACTTCTTTGGACGCATAAGACTCAGCTGTCTCCTTCTGCATTGAGCCAGGGGTGCTTGCTGTCATTTTAACCCCCCAAGGGGGTAGAATAGCATCCTGTTTAAGACCCACAGTGGTGACTGAATCCTAATGCCTTCACAGGGGCTGCCACAGACCCGCTCTGCCATCCCTCATCCACCCAAACTGCTCGGAGGGCAATAGAAATTTCAGGCATTCAGGGAATGCAGGACTGGATCATCCTTAGCAAGGAATCAGAGGGTGCTCTGTCCGCTTCAGAGTGGTGAGTCTGCTCTACTTAGCCTGTGTAATGACCAGGGCTCAGCTGGACCATCAGCAGAAGGGCTCACACCTGGGCACCTCTGGTTCTTTGCATAAGCCTCTACTGCTTGAGCTAGAAGACCTCTCTCTGTAAGCCAGTGCTGCAGCAGGCTCATCGCTCTCAGGCCAAGCCACCGCTAGACGGGGGCAGAGCACAACACTGAGCAGGGGGGGTTACCCTGCGAAAGAATAGTCCCCATCGCCAGCAGTGGGCCTGCTGCCCAGGAGCTCAGCTGCCATACGAGGGGTCAGCATGTATCTCTTGAACTCATTCCAGAGCCTTTTCCCAGCCAGTGGGTTCTGACCTGGGGGATGGAGCAAGCACCTGGTGCTGCTCCCGAATGACACTTTCTAACTGACTGAAGGGAAGCTGCTGCTGAGAGCTGGGGTCAGCCTTTCCCTCTGAGTTGGAAGATCACTGGGAAGCAGGTTCTTTCAGGGCATGATCCAATGCCCATTGAAATCAGTGTAAAGACCCACTAAGTTTACTAGGCTTTTCATAAGGCTCAGGGGAGGGATGGAAGGGGAAATGTGTGAGGAGATCTCCCCTGAAATCAAGAATGTTCTGCAAGGAGGAAGCAGTTAAAGGCTGCGTTGTGGGTTCCTTTAGGTGTCGGACTGACACCGAGCCTGGCTCTAGTTAGTGCTATCAGTCCCTCACGTTCCTACAACACCCCAAATGGGGAAATTCCTGGCGAGATGCTGTCTGATTGCTTGGGGTTTGGCTTGCTCTCCAGTAAAACACTGGGTTCTGACTCTGTAAGTATGACAGGATCTAACCTGGACAGTGAAATCTGTTAAGTGTTGCAATCTGGACAATTATCTTTGTCTGTTTACAAACATGGAGCTTCCCAGGGGATGTCTGCCTATGTCAGGCAACCTGTTCCCTTGATGATAACGTGGCTTGGACCTGAGCACAGTCACATGGGGTGAAAGACCATCCACAGATGGCAATGACAAAGAGCAGCAAAGTACTGAAATGTGTGACAGGTTGTGCAGTGGGTTACCACAGAGATCTGTGCCTGAACTTATTTATCTGCACCATCAGCAGTTTAGTGAAATGTTTTGTTGATATTAAATTAGGATGTTGCTGAGCACAGAGAATTAATACAAAAGAATCTAGAAATAGTTGAGGCTTGGGAGGAAAATAGCAAAATGAGATTTAGCTTAGAAAGATTCACACTACTCCTTAGGTGGAAAGCAATATGAGTTATACCCAGTGACGGGGGGATACTACATAGCAGTAGTTATTCTTTAATTCTTGTGTAGCATCCAGAGACTCCAGTCACTATTAGAGTCCCGTAACGCTTGACATGGTTCAAACATCCAAGAAGACACAGCCCCAAAGAATTTGTATTCTACAAAATCTACTGTAATCCACAAATAAATGTAGCGGAGACAAGGGATAACAAATTAGACACTAAGCTCCTGTAGCAAGATGAGGCCCTGAAACATAAACCCTTATCAGAGGCCCGGTATGAGGCCTAAGGCCTGAACTAAAGTAATGGTCAAGACTTTGTTAACATAAAGCAAAGTGAAGCTGTGAGCCAGAGACAGGCCCTGCTCGCAGAAGCTGGCAAGGAAAGGGCTGATGTTGCAAAAATCCATATACCTAAAAGGTACTGGACACTAGAGATACAAACATATGCCAGGATGATACCAGAACACTCCGATACTTGCACATTACACACACAGATAACAAAGAACAGGTGAACCCATCCTAAAGACGGGCAAAAGGGTACTATGATGGATGGAGTTGTTTTGTTCTAACCAACATGGACATGGAGAGAAGCGGCACCTTGCTGTGTAGAGGGGTTGTACCTTGCTACGTAGAGGGGTTGCACCTCAATGTGTCAGGAATGAGGTGTAACTTGTTTGTACTTGTGTATAAGAACGTCTCCCTGGGGTGTTGTGTCTGTCCAGCCTTGGGGGCAGTGGAGTGTCCCGCCACTGACTGAGCTGTGTCCATTGTCAGGGAGCACATACGTACTAGCAGAACTGTTGACATTTGATCCGAGGAGCTAGAGACTGTGTTTCATTTGCCAATAAACCTGGCCAGGTGCCTTCATGCTTTATCAGAGTCTGAGGTCATTGGAGGTTCTCTTGGGGTCTGCTCTGTCAGCTATCTGCGCAGAGCCGGGGCAGCACACAGAGGGAACACACGCACGCAGCTGACTGTTATCAACATTGGACAGAGCAGAGCACCACACCAGTGGAGTCTGACAACTGCTACAGTACAAGAATTTGGGTTTGCTGCCCAATCAGCACTAGGGTTTGTGTTTGTGTTCAACAGTGCTAGAATCTTGTCATTCTTGTGACATATCAAACAGTGAAAATCTTATCAGATCAACTGTTCAAGAACTTTCAGCCCTAAATTCCTGACCAACACTTAGCTGCCTAATATCCTGAAAAAAGTACCACCCTCCGATATTATAATGTTACTGAAACTAACTCTTCCTGATCCCAACCAGTAGATTTAGCCACTGAAAAAGACAAAGCAGTGTGTGTTCTAATGAGTAGAGTTAGAATCCTCACTACCTCAGTGCAACTAAAATTTGCTAGCTCACTACAGCTGAACTCCTCCCTCCTCTGGCTTTGGTCAGTTACAGAAGAGAGTGAAAGTGACCTGATAAAAGAAGGCGTTTCTCTCAAGAGAAGCTGGAGTACTGTTGTCTATTCCCAACTTCACCACATAAAGGACTGAAAACCGAGCCAGACAGTTTAGTGCCTAAAGAAGCAAGAGAGTGAAAACTGGTACACTTGTGGTTGAGCTGTTTTTACAGATAGGACACCTTTTAAACCCAGAATCTTTGTGGGTGATTTAGTCATAAATGTGCATTCAAATCTGGCCTATGAACAAACATCGCTGGAAATGGCTACACGGCATAAGAATTGAGAGTGAATGTTCAGCCAATTTCAGACTTGACTTCTCTTGTGTCAGTGTAACAGACTTACTGGCTTATTCTCTCAATTATCAGCCTCAGCCAGAATACACATTCACATCATCTGGCTTGGTTCAGATGCCAGTGTGAAAGGTGACCCAGAAATAACCATGCCGGATGGACAGATTCAGACACTTCTGATGTTATGCCTGGTTCTGATAGTTGTAAGCAATAATACATTTTATTTTGTTTTCAAAGCCAACATACTTTCAACACATTTAAAATTAGAGCAGCAACAACACAGTAAGATTTCCCTTTCAGAGGAAAAATCTTTTAAAATACTGTCTTTACTTCTGCCAAAAAAGAAACAAAAGGAATTGAAGTTGGATAGCAGTGTTGACAATATCTTGTGATATTTCGTGGTTTTCTTAAAAATTTCAAAGCTGGAATCAGGTGGCAATCTCAGATTTCATTTAAAAAATTTTTTCTAGCCCTCCAGGTTGCTGTGAAAAGCTTGAAAATGTGACCCCTAACTGCGCCAGTTCCAGAACGTAAATAAAAGGAACCCAAATTTATTATTTTTTAAAATCTCATGATTTTTAAGCCAATTGTGTGATTTTGGGGGCCTGTCATTTGAACCTTTGGGGTTGACAATACTGGGATAGCTACAATTTACATTTCTATCAATTCTGAACAGCACCGGTTGGGGACATTTCTGGCCCTGCCTGCATATTGTCCTAATTGGGAGCAATATTGTTTTATATTTGGGGTATTTCCCCCATTTCTTTCATATGATGGGGTTTTTGTGGGTTTTTCAGTACTGCATACTGATAACTATCCCGACTGAATACTTCTTATATCCTTAGTGTAGTAAGTTTTAAATACACAAATCATGTAAACCAAGGAGGAAGTGCTACCTAGAGAGCAGCGCAATGGGACTTTTATCTCTTGGGCTTCTGACACCTTTATCTTAAGGCACAGAAGGTACCTGAGAATGTTTGAGACCTCTTGGATCAATCATCTGTGCTCTGACCAGTCATTCTGAATCTGATCCTCAGAGTAGGCTGATGTTTGGTGGTTTTAACTCTGGGTATAACTATTAGCCTATTTGTCCATATCAAAATCCCTGCTCCCTTCACAAAGGGCCACCAATCCCCTGGGTTTTCTCCACCAGGTCCTGGCTTCTCTCCTGCATTGCTTACCGTGAGCTGTGATCTTGAGTAGTGATCTGTGCCCACCCAGGACATGATATCCTGGGAACAGCCAGCTAGCCTGCGCACCTGGGTTTGATCTGCCGCCGTTGCTGGCTGGCTTGTCTTTCATTCCCCCAGCAGCGGAAAGGAGAACCTGGTCTCATTGCTGGCCACGCTGCCCTTAGTACACTGAAGTTTGGCAGACCCCAGAGTGCATTGATTTGATGGGTGGCACATTCCCTAATTCCAGTGCATTTGGGCTCCCACTCAGGCCCCAGGGTTTCTAAGAGTCAGGAACAACGGCAACAATAAAGGCAACCCATCCTCCCTGCTGTATCTCACATTATGTAGTGGGAGGGGAAAATCCCCTGGTGGAGATGATGCTCTGTCACAGTCCTTGATTTCCTTCTTTTGGAAAGTGAGCATCTCCTGCCTGCTCCTAACACCTCACTTAGACCAGTGAGGCACGAAGCTGGGGAGCTGAGCCACCAGGGATGGTGGTGAGTAAGAGGCAGAAAACGAGCCCCTCTCATTCACCCCTGCTAACGAGAGGAGAATGGAGCTGCCAAACTCACTGAAAGCCCACAGCACCAGGAGTGCTAATCTGCTTCTAGCTCCTGTCAGCACTAAGAGCAGAAGACAGTGGGATGAGTGCCCTCTGCCAACCAGCATGAATAGCACAGGAAATATTTAACCAAGCGGTGCCGAGAAGGCTAGCCTCACAGTTAAAGAACTGGATCAGGGCTCAGGAGTGCTGGGTTTCTGGCTCCCACTATGACATTGAGTGAGTCCTTTAAACCCAGATCCTCAAAGGTATTCAGGTATCTAACCCCCCCTTAGGTAGGCACCTAAATATCTTCGATAATCTGGGCCACAGTTGTCTCCCTGACTCAATATCCCACCTGAAAAATGGGAACAATACCACTTCCTTTGTCTGACTGGTCTATTTAGATAGTAAGCTCTTCTGGACAAGAAGTACCTCTTAAAATGTGTACGTGGAGTGCCTAGCACACCTGAAGTCACTAGGCACAACGGTAAAACAAACAAACTCGTCTCCTTGTCTTCTGAAAGGGGCTTAGTCATTTTAAACAATCAGGGCGTAAAGAGGTTCTGCTCCTATGATGGATGCCGACACTCATCTAAGCATTTCAGAAACACACAATTGTTTTTTTACTCACCATACAGGTAACATGAACATCACAGAATATTTCACCAGAATTTCTTATAATGGCTCCTACAAAAACCCGGATTTGGAGACCTTGACTGCAATATTCCAGCATCACATCAGGGCTGTTCCTTTTGAAAACCTCAGCATCCACTGTGGGGAAACCATCAAGTTAGACTTAGAACCAGTTTATGACAAAATAGTGAGGAAGAAACGCGGTGGCTGGTGCATGGAAAACAATCATCTCTTATATTGGGTTCTGAA
The DNA here is from genome assembly GCF_016161935.1 of Mauremys reevesii. Taxonomy (NCBI): domain Eukaryota; kingdom Metazoa; phylum Chordata; order Testudines; family Geoemydidae; genus Mauremys; species Mauremys reevesii. Next base: position 34,588,723 of record NC_052638.1, read on the forward strand.
AACGCTGGGATATGACACCACCATTATAGGAGCAAAAGTTTACAGCCCAGAAGAAAATGCATATAATCATCATATTAATCACCTTCTGCTAAAGGTGGTCCTGGATGGGAAAGCCTACATAGTGGACGGCGGCTTTGGAATGGTCTATCAAATGTGGCAGCCAATGGAGCTGATTTCTGGGAAAGACCAGTCCCAGGTTCCCGGCATCTTTCGCTTCACGGAAGACAAGGGGATTTGGTACTTTGAGAAAATCAAAAGGAAGCAATACAATCCCAACCAAAGCTTCTCTAACTCCAATAATCTGGAAAAAAATGCATGTAAGAAAGTGTACCTGTTTACCCTTGAGCCAAGAGAGATAGAAGATTTCAGGCCCCAGAATGTGTATCTCCAGACATCTCCAGATTCTCTGTTCGTAACAAAGTCCATCTGCAGCCTTCAAACCACTGATGGCCTTTGGGCTTTAGTTGGGTGGAAACTCACCAAGGTTAAATACAATTACAAGGAGAACATGGATATGGTGGAAACCACAACACTTACAGATGAGGAGGTGGAAAAAACAGTGAAAGACAAATTCAGAGTAATGTTAGATCATAAACTCATCCCAGTTAACAGCAGCAGATTGTCTATGGTTTAGTTTATTGGCCAGAATATAATTTGCTACAACTACGTCAAATAGAATCTCTTTCCCAGCATCCAATTATTGCAAACAATGAAGGGCTAGGCTGTCACTTTCTACCTCACATAGAACAAGGGGTGGCACGTAGCAGTGCTACCCCAGCAAAGAAATTGTGACTCTTGGAGCTACAATTTCTTCCCTGTTTCTTCCCTGGCTTCAGCTGATAAATTAAGTCATCCAGGTTTATGCCAGTAGCAGAGTACTTTCCACTCTGTGTGGGCTCCACTGCGCCGGCTGGTACATGGGGTGGGGTTGGGTGTGTGGGCTGGAGGCAAGTTTCTACCCCGTCCCTGCTTCTTTAACCCAGAAGGCAAAGTGAGGAGGCCATGCAAGGAATCCCCTTATGCCTCCTTGCTCCCCTGCACTGCCATGTAGAGCAAAACAGACTCAGGCTCTAAAGAAATGCTACATTACAGCTGAAATTTAATAGCCAGAGATGCTAGGACATTCAGAGCTCAGGTTGTCACAGTCACCCTAGGTCTACCCTCTTTTGCAATTGCATTAGGAAAAGGGTCTTTCATTATGTAGTCACCTAGCTGCACACCTGTGATATACCGGGATTAATACTTATGGACTGACTATTTGCAGCTATCAAAATGGCCATGGATGAACACAACTGCAGCACTGGGTGGGAATTTCCTGCCCCATTTGTGGCTCCTCACATAACCTGCAGCAGCTTCATAATATAACCACAAAGGGGCAATTCTAGGGAACAATTTTTGAGGCACGGACCAAATATTTTTGCATTTATAATCCTGACCCAGCCATGGTATCTCTGCAACCCACCGTCCCCTTGAAATGCATATGATTTCTACTCATCATATTATTGCATATTAATGACTTTTACTCTCCTTCAGGAAGCACTTGGTCATTTCTTTCTAATCAATCTACCAATTGGTCCTACACTCATCACTGAGACTTGGGAAGGGCTGTTATTCCCCTGCCCAAAACAACTAAACATTCATAAAGACGGTTCTGTTTGTCATGATTATTTGTACGTTCAGAAATATTTTATGAAGACCAGCCTTGTACAATAAAATATCTGAGGCCCATTTTGTTGTGTGATGTGCGTGGTTGTAGCCATTGTATGCACTGGTTAATAATGGGCTGCGGGCTTACAAAATCTTAGTCATACACAGAGTTGATACATGAGTTAATGGGATTGCTTCCTTATGTGAGGGGCACAGGAAGTGACCCGTGTTCTGTTGGTTTTATTGACCAACAGCCCAGATTCCTTTTCACATAAAAAGTTATTTAATATTCTGGTTGTTGACGATGAATGATTAAAAAGAAGCTTTTGCATTAAAATCAAGCTTCGTATCAGTTTACTATCAGATAAGGCCTCTATCAGGAGATTGTATCCTTTCTTTCAAGGGGAATTGACTTATTCAGCTAATAGGTATTTTTCCATCCATTCATCGGTGGTGTCATTTGAAAAATATGATTAAAATGCTGAGCAGTCACAAAAAATGGGCTGACATCAGTTAAATGTGGTTAAAGGAACAAAAACGTGAAGTGTTCCATGTAGACAGAATAACTTCCCACTGCACCATCCGCTGCGACATTCGAGTGCTCCCAGACTCTCACATGGCAAATTCAGTCAGCCTGCACATGCGCGGTGGTTATTTATAACTGCTCATGCCTTCCCTCTTCCTGCCACGAGAGGAAATGAAATTCTAAAGCAAGAACATACAGTGAATCACCATAGAAACAGGGTCATCGCAGGGTGTCCCAATCTTCAAATGAAATTCTTGCAGGGTCTAGCTAGCAACATGGGTGTCCCATCACACATCATAATATTAGAGACATCTACTCTAGCTATCCTAAGTATGTATATCACCCTCATTACTGTCATATCTTTAATGTATTTATCCTTACAAGCATCCGATAGCTAGGAACGCACTATTATCCCCATTTTACAGAGGAGGAAGTGAGGTGGGGGAGAGGGAAGGATAGCTCAGTGGTTTGAGCACTGGCCTGCTAAACCCAGGGTTGTGAGTTCAATCCTTGAGGGGGCCACTTAGGGATCTGGGGCAAAATCAGTACTTGGTCCTACTGGTGAAGGCAGGGGGCTGGACTTGATGGCCTTTCGGGATCCCTGCCAGCTCTATGAAATAGATATATCTTCCCCCCTCACACAAAAAAAAGAGCGACTAAAGCCTAGATCCTCAATGGTATTCAGGATTTCAATGGAAATTAGGAACTTAAATACCTTTGAGGATCTGGGTCTAAGTGACTTGTCCAAGGTTACACAGAGGGGCTGTGGCACAGCAGGGATTTGAAGTCAGGTCTCTTCAGTCTCAGAATAGCACCCTAGTCAATAGGCCACATAGAAAATGGATACACTACACCTGGGCCTGAGGGCTACCTGAAAGACTGGGCTGCAGAATGCTCCTCTCCTCCGGCACATATGTAAGTTATTGTGGGCATGTTGGAACTATGGTTTGAACAACACATGGGAAATGTCAGCACCCCAAACTGGATGGAGCAGTTTGACAGGCAGGCCTGATGCTCAGTCCAGAAGTGCTGGAGGAAACTACGAGGCCAAATATCCCAGCTTTACAAGCGACCAAAATAATGCATGCAGATAACATGTTACTCACGGAAATACTGACACCTGGGGATTACGTGCTGGCAGAACCCACCTGGTCATCTCAGCTGGTCCATGGGCACCTGGGAAGTTACCCACACTTACGGTGAATTCACTCTGCAGTACTTGCACCACGACATGCCTCCAGCTTGCGGGGTGTTTGAGGAGTGGGTGGGGGGTGGGAAAGGCTTCTTAGGAGTAGGTATGGTACTCTGGACAGGGTGGGCCAGGACTTCATGCCAGCTCGACACAAGCCAGTGCAGAGGGGAAATTTGTGGTGAGCCGGTCCACCAGCTAATGTGGATCCCCACACCTGGGCTGGAGTGATGGCCCAGAAGGGGCCATTGTGCAGTTCCAGACCCTCTTCCTGTCACAGTACCTAGGTAGGCTGCTCCTTCTGAGAGCCTCTCCCAGTCCCCTGAGTGCACCCCTTCCAAGTGACAGGCCCGTGCCGCCACACCTCCTTGGGGCAGGAGTCTGCAGTGCAATCCAACCACTTTCCGACTGGCTCCCTGGTATCCCATGATACCGAGCAGCTCCCCGTGGGAGACCCTGCCAGAGCTCTCCTTTGGGAGCCAGTGGTCAGTAACACTATGCAGTGACACAGAAGCCATGTCTCTAAATCAAAATATGATTTATTTGCCCAAACAGTACCCAGAGCTGAGGGTAGATTTAAAAAATAACAGAGACCTACACGCGTATTGTTTTACCTATGCTTGGCATTCCCCTCCAGCCCTGAGGTAGACACGACTAAGCCTCAGTGTCCCCTATTCTCTCTGGGTACCACGTTACAGCTAGCTGGCTGCAGACCCTGGCTCTCAGGACAGTCTGTCCATCAGCCTCGCTGCTGACTCTATCCCTGCCAGCTGAGCAGACCCTATTCCCCCTCTCTCCCTTTCTGCCAGGGCAGCTTTTAACCCCTGAGGGTCTTTTGAACTCAGTCTTAGCCCTGGGAAGAGAAAAACATCTTAAGCTGGATGGTTCCAGCTTCTTTCCCCAACTGATGGCCAAGCCCTTGTTGTCTTAACTCCTTTAAGTGGGCACCTCAGAGACTGTCTTATCTGTGTCATTGTTTTATTGTTCCTGGGTTCCTTAACAACCCCCCTTTACAGTCTGTTTTGATTTAACTCTATGCAACTGGTCAGGCAGCAGTATAAACCTGAACAAGGAACTCAAGTCAGAGACAAGATTTCTACACAGTCATACAGGTATTTCCAGTGTGTCAGAACCCTGCAAAAACAGCTTTAGTGGAGGGAACCAAAAGGACCAATCTCTTAGGGTATCTCCACAGCCACTGTAGAACTGATGAATGAAATTGTTTTTAACTGTTCACTTTATTAATGTAACTTCATAAGTAAAGTTTTATGAATGAAACAACATTCATTCATAAAACTGGTTACCCCAATAACTGGCTAATTGACAATTAAGATGCTTGTTAAGAGCCAGAGCTGTTCAGCCAGTTGCCCTTGTAAGGTTCACTGTCAATCCAATTTCTGCTTAAATCACTGAGACTTGCACTGTTTCAGTATTGTAACTTCTGTTCACTGTTCGCCATTCACTACACTTGTCTACTTCTATTCACTGTTTGCCATATTGTAATTCAAACTCCATTTTACAACACTTACTCCATTTTGTAAAAACTTGCTGCAACCTTCGTTTTTGCAAAACCCTGCTGTAATCTTATTAGTTTAGATGTGTGAATGAGGAATGTATGGATGATGAAATCAACCTCCAGCGCCAGCCTGTCCTGATGAAATAGAGTTCAAACACCATCAGCTGAAGATGCAGACAACAGCCCTAACAAAGTAAAAAGAGTTCACCCTAAAAAGAAAAGAACAAAGGTACAATGGAAGGAAGATCAAAGCCAGGTCCGAGGCTGAAAGTCACGTCTGCAATTGACGGGTGATCAATCACATTGAACCCAGAGACAGCGTGACACAGCAAGACCTATAGACTCTGGATTCAAACTAAAGCCTACAAAAAAGGATGGGTGAGATGGAAGACTTTGGAGGGTAACGTTCTGCTGCCAACATGGGAGGACAGACCCAGCCCTTCCTTGTGCCCAGCTTTCCTGGCCAGTTAGTCACCACAAGCTATGAACCTAAGCTGCAAAATCAAGCCACAGACTCAAGCTATGTTCAGGACTGGTAACTATGCAGCAGCTGCAGAACATTTGGGGTGTGTGTGTGTGTATGTATGTATGTATAAGTATTAAGGTATTAGCTAGTGGTTATAGATCAAATTGTTATAATAAATGTGGCATCTTTGCCTTGCCCCCTGAAATGATCCTGTGTAGTTTTGTCTGCATAACACCACAAGATGTGATGGCAGCTCAGGCAAACGTGCCCAAGCTGAAATCCAGCCGTGAAGCCATGGCAGGCCATGCCTCCAGAACCCAAGCTAGCTAGAGTAAAGCTAGCCTGGGTATGGCTACATGAGCTGCAATCACACCCCAGGACTGCAATGCAGACATATCCTTAGTGGACTCTTCCCCCAGTCACTCTCCCTGCAACCTGTGGCCTGTTACACAGCTAAACACTTCGCTGTCAACTGTTTCGGTGTCCACTCTTCCAGACTTATTGCTCAACATACTCAGAGAGGAGCAGATGAGATCACTGGACCAAGCCTGGGTCATTCAGCAAACCCACATTCTCACATGTCAACGGTTTGGTCTTTTCTTAATGTTATCTCAGCTGTTGGAGTCTTAAAGGCAGAGCAGCCACATGGGCTCAGATAATTCAGGGTACGCTGACTACACCGTCCACAGCAGTGAACCGCTGAGCCCAGGGCGACGGACGCGGGCTCACGCTACGGTGCAGAAGAGAGCTGTGTAGACATTGAGGCTTGGGCTGGAGCTCCGAAGCTGAAGTCCACCCCCATCCCTAGGCTTCAGAGCCTGAGCGCCAGCCCGAGGTGCAACATAAAAGCACGGTCTCTTACAGCTGTTAATGCTGTAGCAGGAGCCTGAGTCTGTGCCTGTCGAGTTGGACTGGGAGGGTCGCTGCCATGGGCTGCTGCTTGCTGTGTAGATGTACCCTCAGGGGCTGGCTGGGAATAGAACCCCCCCCCCCTCCACTGAATGAAGAACAAAGGTGCCTCCAGGGCTTGGTATAGGGATACAAGAACTCCTCACCACTACACTGCCCGTTCAAAAGTTGCCCAGCCTGTCTGCAGATCAGTGACTTTAGTGGAATGAATTGGTAGCTCTCCATCTCAGTCTGGGCAGGTGTCTTCCATGCAAACACCACCATCACAGTCATGGGGGCTTGTGGAGTACTGAGCAGGGGGGCCAAGGACTGGAAATCCATAGAGACAGAACTACTCTGATTGATTGGCCCTGGAGGGCAGGTTTGTGGGGGCACTTTGGGAACATTTCATAAGGAAAATTTACCCGGGTGATGCCTGTGCTGTACTCGCTCTTTGGATTGCTGGAGAGCTTCTGTCCTCAAAAGAAATGGTGAGCCAATGTGCAAAGCTGAAGGTTTAAACTTATTTAGATTGTGAGCCTTTTGTTCTGTGTTTGTACAGCACCTAGCACAAGTGGGTCCTAGGCCATGACTAGGGGTCCTAGGAGCTATGACAATACAAATAACCAAAATAATAATTATTAATAATAATAATGTATAACACAAAAGAGGACACTACCCCTCTTTCCCTAAATGGCTCTGCCAGAGAGTGAAACACTCAGTTCTGCTATATGGTAAAAAGGGGTCAGCACCTTTAAGAGCAGGAGTTTCCAGTGCAAATATGTTCAGGGAACTTTGGAGAGAGCCAGAGGAGAAAGCCTGACACTTGCTAGTTTACAGGAGATTGCCTAGGTGTCTTATTCTTAACTTAATCTGCTAGATACAGTCAATGGCGAACAGAAATGACTTTTTTTTTGTGGCTGCAGCATTCCAGTGCTTGTACCTACTTCTGCTATTCATATTGGGGAAGTTTACGTTTTAAAAATAAACAGAGCGAAATGTGTTGCAAGGCAGCAGCCACACTTTTCTAAGTAAAAGTATCCAGTTTATGTGTTTTTAAGCTAAAACGTTTGAGACTTAAACTAAGCATGTCCAATGGCAGTGGATAAAAATCAGCTCCAATCTCAGATGCAATGCAACTTTACTTCAAATGAACAGTTTAGTTGCATGCAAGAGATTCATACTTTGCAAGTTTTTCATGCATGTTGGCAGTGAGGAATTATTTCTTACTATTCATTCTAATTATGAGATGATACAGATATTCCCAGGGAAGTTTGCAGAGAGAGAGAATTAATGTGTGAATCTTGCTAGCTGATCCCATGAATGCTGAGTGAAATCCTGCTGCAGTGGGAACAAAAATAAATGAGTGAGATCAGATTCAGGGCCTATACTTTTGGCAATCCAGGTTTGGAATACAGACTGGTAACACAGAGACTACCTAGTATACCAGGGCTTGCTCTCATTTCAGTATGATCACTAGTGTGGTGAGAGCAGTTGCACAGAGCAATCCAGCCTGTCACAAGAAGGGACACTTGCTCTAGGAAATTTAAAATGAAAGACACATGGCTTATATGATTTCTGCCTGTCTACACTCATGAAGCCAGTGACTTTATACCGGCGACACAAACACTCACATGGCATAATTGAGACCACACCCATTATGCTAGGCACTGTACATATACCCAGTGAGGGACTGTTCCGACCTTAGCGAGTTTACAATCTAGACAGAGGCAAAGAAATGGTAGAAGGGGAAATGGAGGCACAGAGGGGTGATGTGACTTGCCCAAGGTCACACACATGGTCAGTAGCAGAGCCAGAAATAGAATCCAGGTCTCCTGACTCCCAATCCAGTGCCCTAGCAAATAACCTGCAAAGTAGCTCATTAACTGGCATAGTGAGCCCCTGTGCTTGGCAAGATTGTGTAGGTGTGTGGGTTTACATCTAGCTCCTTCCTTCCTTGCAACTGGGCCAGTGGCACTATGGCTAATGGCTCCGGGATGAGTGACAACATATGCAGGTAACCTGCAGGGCCTAAATCCAATACTATTGACTAAGAGGTAGAATCAAATCTCTTCCCCAAAGCTACCTCTGATCCAACAGGGAACTTATAGCTTCTTGAACAAAGTAAAACTCAAGTAGGTGCCACACATTAAAAAAATAATTCAGGCCCATCAGGCCAACCAGATTTACCAGGTTCTGTCTGGAACAGCTTGGCCTATTCATAGTGAGTGGACATTCCTACCCAGAGATGAATATTGGACCAAAAATCTGAACAGAAATAACAGACTCTCTGCAGAGTCGTAGAGCATCCTGGGGACTGACTGTGAGGAGACGATGCTGCAGCTCTGGATAGCTGAGGGGGTGTGGCAGAGTGCCCCCCTCCTCAAACAAAGGGAGGGAGAGAAAGGGTGGCAACGCAGGAAGTGGTGTCAAAGAGGCGCTGCCACATTTTTTGTGATCATTTTGGCTATTCTGAGGTGACAATTTTCCCCCCTCTCCTGTCCCTCAATGGGGAACTTTTTCTCTATTATATTACATTTCCCTCTGTTGTTTCATCATAGAGCCTGATTCTGATCTCATACCAGTGTAAATCAGGAGTTACTTCGCTGAAATTTTGAGTTACACTGCTGGGAAACCAATAGCTGACATCAGGCTGGTACAGGCTACATATGAAGAGGCCTGTTAGGTCATCTGGTCTACTTTCCTGCCAAGATAGCATTATTCCCAACTGTACACCTGGAGTGAGATTTTCAAAAGTGCTCAGCTCCCCTGGGAGTGCATGGAGAAGCTCTCACTGACTTCCATGGGAGCAATGCCAATGTTGAGACTTTTGAAAATCCCACTCATCTCTCGATTTAGAGTAACACAAGTTTAGTAGCTTTAAATATACCCAGGGATGTAGTTTCAACTACTTCACTTGGAAGACTATTCCATAGCCTGAGACATCTCACTATCAGGAGATTTGTCCTGCTAAGTGTACATTTTCCATATATTAATTTATATTCCTGCTAGTTAACGCCCCCGCCCGCAACCTTTGTTATGCTGAATCGTTCCTTTTCCTCTTCAGTGCTGACAATCTTCAGGTACGCGTGGGCTGCTCCCTGTTCATTGCTGCTGAGGCAAACACTCCATATTTAACGCTCCTAATCTTTCCTCAGTAGTCAGTTCTCCCAACCCTCTCCTTTGTGTTACTCTTCTCTGGGTTTTCTCCACTCAGTCAATGTCTTTTGAGTAACAAGTGGTGCTTCCCTCTCCCCGCCGTTAGCTCCCAAAGGCATGATATCATTTGCAAGCACTCACTGACAATAGTAAATTTGCTGGAACAATGTGCCAATGCATAAGCTGTCATTAGATCACATTCCAGCCCATTCGGGCTCCAGTAATGGGATAGGCTTCAGCATTAAACTCACTGCACAACATGCATGCAGTGTAGCTGGAGAAATGCAGTTTTGCAAGACAGGCTAATAATACATGTGGAAAGCCAAACAATCCATTTTATATTTCTTTAAGCAATGTTTACTGTTCAGAAACATTTTGTTCTATGTAGTACAAATCAGTCCCGAGTGTGTATTCAGCTACAGGGCTGGTTCATACACGCACACTGCAGAGACTCACAGTGTAGGTGTGACAATATACTCAACAAAACGTCAACCAAGTACTATAAAACTCCTACTGGATTTCAGAGTTGCAGGTGCACAGCTCTGAGTTGCTGATTCTGTGTATGAAATTTGGTTATAATTCACAGGGTGCAGTTAGTGTAATGGACATAGCTGGGAGGTGTTTACTTTCCCCTTATTCTAATCAACAGATTCTTGGCAAGTTTTTCTGGAAGAGAAAAGAACTTTCTTTTCTAAGGTGACCACAGCTCTTAGTGAAAGTAAAACAATCCATAATAGATTGCTGAAAGGCTCTGGAAAAAATCATGTCACAGAAAAATGTTAAATTAAATCGAAAAAAGTGCAAACAACACAAATCCATTTAGAGTTTGGATGAGTGAAGGGATCAGTAATGTAACCCAGAGACTAATTATTATTATTTTTATTGCAATAGCACCTAGGAATGCCAGTTACAGACCAGGACCCTATTGAGTCAGGCATGGTACAAAAACAATAAAAAGATAGTCCCTACTTGTAGAAGTTTGCTGAGAAGGTGATGCACAATTCTCATCAGCTCCAAACCTTATCTCTATTTTGAGTACACCTTGTAAATACATATTTCTAAAACAGGCGACACCCACCAATCTAGTGTTTCAGTCTTGTTCTTACCTCCTGCATGGGCTTAGCTTTCTTTCAAAACACTAGAGTCAAGGGTAAAGGGGAAATTTGCAGGTCAGGCAACCAGTGTTACAAAAACAGGGGTGAATCCTTTGAGATCAGCACAACTATAACAAGTGGTTTCGCTCTCTTCATGCAGGAAAAATGAACATCAGAGAATATTTCACAAGAATTTCTTAAGAAGGTTCCTACAAAAAGGTGGACTTGGAAACCTTAACTGCAATTTTTTAGCACTACATTTGAGCTGTTCCATTCGAAAATCTCAACATACGCTGTGGAGAAATCATCGAGTTGGATATAGAACCTATTTACAAGAAGACTGTGAGCAAGAGATGTGGTGGATTGTGCATGGAAAATAATCAGCTTTTGTTTTGGGTCTTTCACGGTTGACTCTATCCTTGGAGGAAACACTCATGATCTAACAGAACAAATATATACTGCTCACATGAATATATATACTCCTCACTCCTCACCTTCTGCTGAAGGTGGCTTTTGGTTGCAAATCCTATATAGTTGATGGTGGCTTTGGTGCTCACTGTCAAATGTGACAGCAAATGAGGCTAGTCCTTTGCAGAAAGCAGCACAAGACTCCTGTCATCTTTCACTTCACAGAAGAGAGTGGGATCTAGTAATTTGAGAAAATCCAAAGGAAGCAATACAATCCCAACCAAAGCTTCTCTAACTCGATAATCTGGAAGCAAAAGAGGTCAGGAAAACATATTCATTCACTGCTACAGACTATAAATTATTTTCAACAGCTAAACATGCACACTCAGGCATCTCCAGATTCCCTGTTTAGAAAGCAGCCTCTAGATCACTGATGGGTTAAAAGCCTGGAACTTCACATGGACGTCAAAACCAACCGCTCATGAGGAAGACTGATGAGCATGAGGGCCTCTCATTGTCCACCCCGTAGAGGAGGGAGGTGACCACGGCTCATGGGAGTCACTGGTGGACAAGGTGAACAGAAAAGACGTTGCTCAGGTAAATGAACAATTAAGAAGTGACGGTCGAAGATGGGGTGTAATGGGGTTAGGAACTAACCCAGGGTTGCGTAAATCTAAAAAAAGGCAGTGGGGGCTTAGAGTTGTTTCTTTTCTAAAAATCTCTCAACTGCTCAACAATGCCTCTCTAGAGGACACATAGGCCGTGGCCCTGGGTATTTCCAAGTCTGCCTCAACAGAGCTGCTTGCTTTCTCTTCAGAGACTGAGAGAGTGATTGCTACAGATATAAGTACCACACAGTTTTCTAAGCAAGCCTACTTTAGTCTGAAGGTAAAGAGCATTACAGAGAGAACATACAAAAACAATAAAAGAACCTGCGCGCATGCTAAAAAGCTTACCAGAGTTCATCCCAACTCTAACATGGGTGCTGACAGGATAAGTACTTGAACTCCCCCACCCTAGGCGCAGCCTTGTGGTTACAGGTTCATCACAGTGCAGCTCAGAACACCACCCATTCTTATGGCCTCAGTCCTTCCAATCCTCCCCTAAGGATTGGGGTCCTCTGTGGACCAGGAGTCTTGTCCATTTGGCCTGTCAGGAAGAAAGCCCTGACTCAGGTTAAATCTTAGGCTTTTATATCAAAATATTTTCTCTCTATTGGTGTCTGGAGTATTCAGAGTACATGCATTTTTCATTGGGTCAGGGGAAGAAGCTTCAAAGGCTGATAATGGGGGATGTTCATTGGCATCCCCACTCCCTGTCAGAGAAGGTATATACACCACCACATACACAGTCACATTTTAATACAATGTACCGCACAGGTGCTAATTCAGTAAAATTTTACTTCACTCAATAAAACTTATCTTAATTCCATAAGGCTTTGTGCAGGATATTGTCGGTCTGTCACAGTGGATATTATCTAATTCAAAACAACTGTGCTAGATAGAGCTTTTACAATCTCAAGGTAAAACCTTCCATAAAATTAACATTAAAAATGTTAAACTGACTGCCAACTTGAGCAAATAAATTCACAATAAACGTGACTATACCATTAATTAATTTTAATGTACTGGTATCATGTCTTTTCTTAATCTTCTTCCCCTTTTCGAACCAAATCCTCCTAGTCCTTTTAATCTCTTAATACGGAAATTGCCTTATATTTCTATTATTTTTTGTTCCTCTTCTCTGGATCTTGTTTTAATTCTGGTATTACATTTTTTTTTTAAGTGGGTGGCCAAACTCTAGTGCAGAATTAAAGGTGAGGCTGTATCACAAAAGTCCTAATATTTTCAATATAATTCTCCATCTCCTTCTCAGTACATTTTTACAAATTATCCACGTCCTTGAACAGACTGTAATTGATAGCTGAGCAGATGTCTTTCTTCAGCAGTCCACAATAACACCCAGGAGAGGTTATGACTTAGTTAGAACACACCAGAGTGTAGGAGGTGATTAAATGACACTGAAAACTAGTTGTAAGTCTTGAATTCCACTTCCTTATCAGAAATGGTGGGCAATTTACGTCGGGTCACATTTTCAAAAATGCCCTGTAATTTCGGGTGCCCAACTTTCAATGCCAAGGGCCTGATTTTTTAAGTGTTTGAGTACCTACAACTGTAAAGAAGGAAACAGGAGCTCAGGATGCTCCTGAAAAATCAGGCCCATGGTATCTAAAATGGAGGCAATCAAAATTAGATGCCACCTTTGAAAATGTGACCCTTCACCTCTTTATGCCTAATTTTCACCCAGCTATAAAATGGGCAGTCATGGACATTTCTTGCAATACTCTTGAAATACATTAAGTTTATGTAGTATTGTGGGCTTAGCTGGGATTGTATAATTGGGGGAGCGGGGATGTAACAGATATTGCAACCCCATGCAGTATCTTTGGGGTTGCAAGAACCAGATTCTTTCCTGGGCTCTGCTACACACTTGGTCAGGTCTCAGTGTTCTAGGCAGATTTGGGACCTTTGACAAACAGCATGGAACGAAAGTTTGGAGCCAGGTTTTCCTGAGTTCTAATTCCTGCTTTGCCAATGAGGCACTGCGTAGCCTTTGCCAAATCACTTAGGGCTTGATCGTGGCAAGGTGCTGATGATAGCCCTGGTCCAGCACAGCACTCCACCATATGCTTAACTTTAAGCACTTGGCATCAATGGGACTGTTCATGTGCTTAATGCTAAGCACATACTTAAGTGTTTTGCTGGATCAGAGCCAACATGCCCTGCATTTTGCAGGATGAAGCACTCAATCTTTTTGCCTCACTTTCTCCTTCTGTAAAATGGCAATAATACCTGTTCCACAGAGGTAGAATTAAGTAAGGTCTCTACAACACTTTGGCCATGGAAAGTGCCAAGTATTATTATTGAAATAAACTACTTTTTTTTTCTCATATATACATAACATTGTGTTTAAGATGTATTTGTCATGGTATTCACTGTTTATCTATAAAACATCCAGTCAGTGCAATGAAAGTTTTAAAAACATCAAAAAAAAAGAACTTCTGTTAGTGAAGAATGGTTCTATGTACTTGGTCCATTGAAAATTGAACCTGCAACACCTGAACAACATACTCAGTTTACTAAGAAGAAATAGAAGACTGGCTTTCCTAATGCCAATGGTTATTGTTTGCTGTTCAAGAGAAAATACATCATCCAGTTACTGAAGAATCTCTATGGAATTTGGGGGGGGGGGAGAGAGACTGAAAATCTAGTTCATTCTGGTTTCAACCAGTGGAAAAAAAAATAAATCTCTTAAAAGGAAGATACAAAGTTTAATCAGCTCAAGGATCAATGAAATCCAAATATGTGCACTCATTTCATGGACTCTGCCCTCTCTTGGATTTTAAGATCTAGTACTGAACAGACCTGAGGCAGATGCGTTTTAGTTAGAAAAAGAAGCTTGTAGAGGGGAAGACTTGCAATCCGTGGCTATTCCTGATTTACCGATCCAAAAGCAAACAAAAACCCCAAAGGGATGCAAAACCTGATACAAAACCTGTTGCTGGGTTGTTTTCACAGGTAAGCTCCTTTTTAAAACCAAATTCTTTCTGTACACTTAAGGTCCTGGAGAAACATGCAATCCAAACGTCCATAGAAGGTTTGTAGAAAATGGTGTATGAAAAATGGTGTAGAAATGGAAACAAAACACAGCCACGCTGGTTTAATGCCCTCTCTCAAAAGTGGCAAAACCATAACAGAAATATGTATTGGCTTTTTCTCTCTTATTTATAGCACCACACCTATTCATCTAAACTCGGATATTCCAGATTCTACAGCCTGTTCCCAGAAATTATTAATTCTTTTGTTATTTTTTAATTTTGCATACGCAGTAGATTCTTAATAAAGGAAGCAAAGACAAATAAACTAGCCAATAATAAAGTTCATATTAAAAGGGGGTAAGAATTCATGACAACCTTTTAAAAATAACTTTAAAAAAATGAAGTTATTAGACTTTGCTTTCCTTACTGCAAAATGGTCCATTTTCTGGGAACACTGGCTTAATAATAGTTAGATGCATGGTGGATCATTTGCAAATGGATTTACTGTCATAGTGTGTACAGTCATGGTAACTGAATGTGCAAATATAGTGCATCAATGCCCACACATTTTTGCATGTGCATCAGCATTCCTAGACTTCTGACAGGCCTCAAGATTTCTTTAGTTGATTATTTTCTCTGTTTAATGGTGGTCAATAGAGCTGTGAAATCATTCTACTAGTTCCACAACTCAAAATAACTGTAGCCTGCTCCTCCTAAGAGTTTATGCAGTTCAATTACATCATGGAGCTGCAGAGAGGTCTTACATTACCCAGAGGGTCTACTTTATATTGGTGTGACCTGTTTTCAGTATTTAATAATCAGAAATTGATTGAGTAGGATAGTTACGTCTCCACTGGACAGTCAAAGGTGCCCCTACTGCAGAAAGCAGAACATATGTTGTAAACCATTCCAACTCTAGTAGGTTCTGAGAGTTTTCACAGCAGCTGCTCTCATGATCCTTTTCTTGGCCATTTTCTGGTGTTATTTAAACGTACCCGAACACTAAACTCCTTTCAGCCGAGGTTGATTGCATCACATTGCTAATGCTGGAACTCTCTACTAACTTTGGACAGCATGTGTTGCCTATATCACGCATAGCATGAATCTGTCACTGAAAACCATTTTATGATTCATCCTGAGAAATTTCATCTGGCAGTAAACACTCAGCAGCTCCCTGATGAGTTTATCTCAATGCAGTAGATTGATTCCCTGAGTTGACAGAATGGTACTAACAGTCTAAACATCAGCTTACCATAGAGCTCCCATGGTGTACACAGAAATATTTCAAGGTAGGTTTACAAGTTGTCAAGAAATCAAACATGTGAAGCAACATGGAGTGCTCGAAATAGTTTGTGTTCCTAGGAAGGGGACAGGCGGTAAGAAAACCTTCAAAGCATTTTGTGCACAGGTCCCACTTTCAAACGGAGCAACATACAGACACTTGCTGTCTCTCCCTCTTGGAATGTTGGGACTGCAGCAAGCCATTGAGAAGAGTCAGAACATTTCAATGCATGACTTCTCAGCTGCACAGCAAGGCAGGAAAACAAGCTGAATAATTCCTATGCAGAAATGCTGACAGTGAGCAGATATTTGGGCTGTTCCAACTTGCTTGCTTGGTACAGGCTGAATCTTGCTCCCTTTTCATGTGCACAAAAGACATAATGGAACTGGTCCAGATCTTTTGTATGCCAGCTGGGGGTGCCTAGTAGGATTGAGAAAGCCTGGTTCAAAGGGCCAGATATGGACCAGTTCTCCCCAGCGGAGGATTTTTCTGGTGTAGGGGAATCCTTGGGTGCCATCAAACCAGGTAAAGGGTTCGTATACCACCTCTTGCTGCTGTTATCACAGAGGTTGTGTGGTGAGCGTTTCCAGTTTGGGGAAAGAACATGACTGCACTGTGCTGTGCTCCAGCAATTCCTGGCTAGTGGAGCTAGGCATATCTCACAGCATTCCAGTATCAGACAGCTGCAAACAGCCCACTACCCGCTTCATCTGCACCTACGTGAGAGAGAGCACGGCTGAGAACAGAGGCTATGGTCTTAGTCTTTCTGGGAGTTTACCTGCCTCTTCTGAGAATCCTAATTCCAACACCAAAGTGTCATGACTGTATGAAACTAGACAGGATTAGAGCTTAGTGATTTGTGACTCTCAAAAAAATCAGCGGTTCAGTTAATCATCTGACGGTCTGAATTTATAACAAGACTTGACACTTCTATGACGCCTCTAATCCAATAATCTCCAAGTGCTTTACCAATGTGCAGGGAATATTATTTTCCTCGTTTTACAGATGAGGAAACTGAGGCATACAGAAAATGAGTGGATTACTTATGATCTCAGACATAGACTCAAGAACAGAACCCAGGACTCTTGACTCCCAAGTGCCTGCTCTAACCACTAGATAACACTGCTTCCTTCATCATTTCTTCAGATGAGAATATGGACATGACAACTGTCTTATTCAAAAAACAGTTAACGTTTCTTAATTTTGTCCTATTTTGACTGAGTCTTGGTATCACACTGACCTAAGGTAGAAGCAGCAAAGAATCCTGTGGCACCTTATAGACTAACAGACGTTTTGCAGCATGAGCTTTCGTGGGTGAATACCCACTTCTTCGGATGACCTAATGTAGATACCAAAAATCTTCCTTACATACGCTTGTGCACACAAGGGGGTAATTGCTCTATTGTGTCCATCCTTGTCAAGAGATGGCCCTGGACCAAAAAACCCAGATCCAACATCCATGCCCTATCATTACTCCTGCCTTTCTCTACTACAAGAATCGGTTTTCTTTTCAATACTACTCTGTTGGGGTTCAGTAGATCATAGCATCTGTGCTAGCCGGACTCAACAAGAAATCCCTTCACATCATCATAAATAATGAACTTTTTGTTAATATTACTTCCTTTACAGGCAATATGTACATCAAAGAATATTTAGCAAGAATTGGATACAAATTGGATCTCCCATGAAAAACATGATTTGGAAACCTTAACTGCAATCTTCCAGCACCATATCCGAGCTGTTCCATTTGAAAATCTCAGCATCCATTGTGGGGAAATCATTACCTTGGATTTAGACCAGGTTTACAACAAAATTGTAAGGAAGAAGCGTGGTGGATGGTGCATGGAACACAACCAACTTTTATGTTGGGTGCTGAAAACACTGGGATATGACACCACTCTTTTAGGAGCATATATATACAACCTGCATCAAAACACATATGCTTCCCACATGACCCACCTTCTGCTAAAGGTGGATATTGATGGTAGAACCTATATCCTGGATGGAGGCTTTGGTGTATCCTATCAAATTTGGCAACCAATGGAACTTATTTCTGGGAAAGATCAGCCTCAGACTCCTGGCATCTTTCGCTTCACAGAAAACAATGGGACTTGGTACTTTGAGAAAATAAGGAGGAAACAATACGTTCCCAACCAAAGCTTCTCTAATTCTGATCTTCTGGAAAGGAGTGAGTGCAGGAAAATTTACTTGTTCAGTCTTGAGCCACGAACAATCAGAGATTTCCAGTTCCAGTGTACATATCTTCAGACATCTCCAGATTCCCTGTTTACAAAGAAGTCAATCTGCAGCCTCCAGACCACTGATGGGTTTCGAGCTTTAATTGGGTGGACACTCATTGAAACAACTTACAACTACAAGGACAACACAGATCTGGTAGAATTCACTACTCTTAAAGATGAAGAGGTGGAGGAGACACTGAAAGATAAATTCAGCATAACATTAGAGAGAAAATTTGTCCCAATTAACCTCAAAGGATTGTACGTGATTTAGTGTAGTGCATAAAACATACAATAATTCTATGCAATTGCAGCATCTTTCATGGTCTGTTTAATATGACATTCAATAAATGACCTAAAATCCGTTAATACTAGGTTAAAATGAGAACTCAAGTTCAGAAAAACAGGCACTTCAGAGTCCATGTTGATTAGTTACCACTGAGAGAATAAATGAAGCCCCCCCCACTTTTGTGGGCACAAATTTAGAGACTGGTTTGAGGCTGGATGAAGACCTGAGAGGACCTGTGGTCCAGGGAGGAAAAGTTTTCTAGTGGCGTAAGAACACAACTGGGAGAGGACTACTGGAGTTTCTCTGCTACTGACATATATATGCTCTGTGACCATTAGGGAAATCACATTGGCTGAAATGTCCAAACCTGGCTGCTTAAATTTAGACACCTGAAGATCAGACCACTTATTTAGGTCTGAACTGTGGATTTAGAAGTACCAAGCACTCAACTCCATTTCCCCATCTGTAAAATGGGGATAATATACTTCCCCACCTCCAGGGTGTGTTAGGAGGAATAATTCATCCATGTATGTAGGGCACCGTAGGTCCCCAGGACTTACAAGTGCAAAATATTATCCAATTTCTCTCTGTGATTACTACAACGAACCACACATGTTAATTATGTTTAGTATGTCCACATTTTTCTTAGGATGCTTTTGTAGTGGTACTAATTCACATCCTGTCTAAAGGATAAATTGTAATATGGTGCCCAAACTTGTTTCTCTATTGTGCCCACTTCCATTCCACATGGCCACAAATTGAAATTCCTTAATGACAGATACAACTGGGAATGTTATCAAGGTGACAGCATAAAAAGCATCCAACTGAATCAAGTCTATTTAAAGAAACTCCTTGTCTAACTAATGAGTCCCCTCTTCTAATATCTGTGGTTTTGCCATCATGAAACATGTAAGTTTCTCATGTAAGTTTCTCATGAAATACAAAAATATATTAAAAATCAATGAAAACAACAGTCTTTGTAAGTATCAATTGTAATTAAGTTTTTATTCCCCAAATATCAGATAAGTACTAAGTGTTTCAAATAAAACTCACCACTTTCTCTTTAGCTGGGAGGAATTTTCATCTGGTGCTCACAATCCATAGCACAGAAACCCTTCTCTTCTACGTAGCCTCCTTTATGCTGATAATGGCTCCTTCTCTGGTTGGCTTCAATGTAGCCTTTGACATCCTGGTTATTCCATCCTCCTGTGTCGCCTCCATAGGCATCTCTGCTTCTGCTGCCACCTAACTGCTCCTGCTGTCTACTAAGGGTCTATTCCCTGTAGAGCTCCATATGGGTCAGCCCTCAACCCTCCCACCCTCTGCACGGTCATTTATAACAACTCTCCCACAGAGATTTTTCCCCTGACTTGACAATTATTACCAGGTCCTGGCTTTACAGTGTCAGGTCAAATGGAGCTCTGCTGATTTACACCTGCTAAAGATCGTTTTTTCAGCCTGGCAAATTCTCTCAGAGTTGATAAATACAGTAGTTATTTAGCTGTGAACACTATACCGCAAACCTCTTGAAAGACAGATAACTAGGCCTAAGAATGGTATTAAATATAAGAGTCACCAAACCACAGCCCCATACCATTAGGGAGGCCTTGTGATAGGTGCCTTCCCACAGGGAAAGGGAAAGGAATGATTAATTCCTAAAAGGATCCGGCAGGAGGCATAGGAGAGATTTATACTCCTGTTATGCTGATAAACACGGGATCTTACGTCTACAGGGCAATTCAGCCGACACCTTTCCCTTGCAATACATTTTAAAGTTAAAGTGAACCATCTCTCTTTCAGGCTAGTTTAATGAGACTCCAAACTATTGTGCAGCGTTTTAGCTGCAGCCTGTTGCAAGTCACATGGCACCAACACTGCTAAAACCATATCCCAGCACGTTCAAAATGTATCTGGAATTAGGCAAGCACGGTA
Organism: Mauremys reevesii; assembly: GCF_016161935.1. Classification (NCBI taxonomy): domain Eukaryota; kingdom Metazoa; phylum Chordata; order Testudines; family Geoemydidae; genus Mauremys; species Mauremys reevesii. Next base: position 34,608,954 of record NC_052638.1, read on the forward strand.
TCTTGATTTACAGGAAGACAAGACAACTTTGCTTTCAGGCTGAGATCTGAATAATTGTAAAATTAATGGGAGCTGGGTGTTCAAATCCCATAGATGGCTCTGAATAATCTCAGCCTAACTGCCCATTACATATACCCAAAGCCCAAAGGAAAATACCATCCATTAACAATTGTATGTGGAGTGTCTTTCAGAAAAGAACTATGAGTAACAGGAGAAAACCAGTTCAAGCTTCATTTCACCATTGGAAAAAGCAATTAAAAAAACAACAAGGAACAAAGTTTAATCAGTTCTTGGATCAGTGGAGGTAAGATACAGGACGAGCACTCACTTCAGCTAGACTCTGCCCCTATGGCTTTTAAGGTCCAACATCAATTAGATCAAAAGAGACAAGATAGGAAGAAGTGAAGGGAAGGGAAGTTGTGCAGTTCTTATCTATTCCCAGCATTGGCAACTATAGCAGTGGTAAAAATTTCAACCCAACTGGCACCACAGAGAGGAAAGAGAGAACTAGCTCAATTGTTGCATTATTATTGCAGACACATCATTTCAGTTAATCATTTTTGAGAGATTGTCTCTTGCAAGTTTCATTTCATCAAACTGCGTAGGAAACAGCTAGCAAACATAAAAGGAAACCACCAAGTTTTAATGCCTCTTCGGGGGCGGGGAGGGGAAAGATAAAAGCCATAGGCTGGCTTTTTTTCTATTATATTATTGGCTCCCGATAAGTACAATTTAATTATTCACAGCATGCTAGATAAGCTGTTAATCCAGTCTCAACAATGCTGGATGCGCTGACTGACTAGCGCATCTAAACAGAGGGTGAATAAAAAAATCTAGTTTCCTGCCTCAGTTTCTTTGTTAACAACACTAAGCAGCAGAAGAAACTGAGGACTTGCCAACTAGTTTTGTAGTTTTCCTGAATTCCTTCTCTGGCTCCTCAGCCAGTGTACCTCAAATAGGACACTTCAGGAAGAGTGATGATGGCTAATAATATGGGCTTTCCTCGTGCAATGCAGTATTAGACTGATGAATCTGGACCTAAAAGGTCACTCTCAAAGAGGACAGGACAAATAGTTCTAGATGTCTGAAGACAAAGTTTAAACTATTCTTACTGCTATGAGCTCTCAACGAGCACATGAATGCTAGCTGCTGTAGACTGCAACCATCACCCCTTGGTCTCATTCTTGGTTAGAGTTGTGCCAAATCCACACATTATTCATTTCACACCACAAACAATTCTGCTGTTTTATGCACCTCCCTCCTCCAAACTTTGCTTTATTTGCAAGCTTGAGAAAACAGCTACTTCCAAACCAAAAATGCTCATTCTAAAATCCAAATTAAATCTTCAATCGAAAAGGGGTCCTTTTTGATTGAGAAACAGGTCCATTTATGCTTTAAAAACGGCAGCTTAACAAAACTGTCCACAACAATGGGTCTATTTTTGAGTTTGTAACAAAGGCAAGAATGCTTGGTTAAATGTAGATTTGCATCATGAACATTTCGCGTCTACACTTAAGCCTCCATAGTGGTCTAGTTATAGTAAGGAACGATGTATAGAGAAATTCTGTAACACACCTAGATGACTTGGGAGCCTAGGATCAGATTTTTAAAGATATCTAGGCACTTAAAGATGCAGATAGGCACCAGAGAGATACCTACTGGGATTTGCATAAGAATCTAGGCACTTTTGCAACTCCTACTAGGCACTCATATTTTGCTGATTCTACAATACAGTTGACGCTCCAAGATAGCTGAGTGAATAAGTAGGTTGCCTTAACCTCAGCAGCTGCTATTAAAGTTGCATTTGAAGAGTTCAGCTAGCCATCATCAAAAGCTGTTCAATCAAACTTCTGGCCAGTAGGGCACCAACCTTTAAAGATTATACACTCCTAATAATTGTAGCGGGATTACGCATTTTCTTATAACTCTCCAGTAACAGAACGTAAGTTTTCTGTGAAGCTGTTGAAATTCATGTCACTTCACCCTCAAAACCTTCCACACAAACACATGCAATGCAGAGTACACTCCAGGACTCAGACATATCTGACTACAGAGATGTTTTTGTTTTTCTCCCAATCACATGCAGCTATTCTGCCTTGGAATGGAGGACACAGAAGATGTCTTCTTTGAATACATTCTCTGTGCAGAGAAGCCTCTGTGTAAAGTTTAATGCTCTTTTTGTTATATGCATGCCTCAAATAATTATTCAATCAAAGGAACTATCAGAAAAGATTATGTGAAAGCAACAGAATGTCATCAGTTCAAGAATCCTGAAGCCCAAGCAAAATTTTAGTGACATCTAGTGGTCACTAGTGTCTCACTAGAATATAGTTTCCCCCAAATACCTAGCACTATTATTCAGAAATCCTGCCATCACCAAAGAAATTTATTCATATAACAGGGTAGTCATTTCCTAGTAATAAGCAAGAAAGAATAATGGGATATATTCTGAGTTTTTCTTGTGATGAGCAACAATAAATCACTTTGTAGTTCAGGTCACATTTGGGAAGAAAAATGTCTTGCGATCATTAACTTTTGTTCAATTGACGATTATATATAGTCAAGTTTTAAGTAATTGAACCAGTAGCATTTAATTAGCTCTGAAAACCTATATGAGATCATGAATCATAGACTTTCCACCTTTATGAAGCTCCCTTACTAGGTTAAAAGTGTATTTCTCTTTCCATGTGTGATCCATCTTGAATATCTAACGAGGTGCTTTTGATATATGGATTATAGTCCATATATCATACATGCAAACTACTGTAGAGGTACGGCCTCTTACTTTATATAATTGAGTTTCGTGTCTCGCTTCACTGAGCTGTTCCAAAAAGAAAAGAAAAAAAAACAACTCGTGTCTGTGATGGAACTGCCACTACTTGCTTCAATTTAGCAAACTCCTCCAAATCCCTCCTTTCTCGAGAGAGCCAGCATCCTGGACAACTAGCCAGGGAAATAAAATAACAGAGAGCATATTTCTTGCTTAAGGTTAGGATACAGAAAACTGCTATAATTTTAGATCTGACACATGCTGACAACAAATTTCAACATGCCCAGAGCACCAATTGATGGAAGGCCAGTACTGCCTCTCTGTGCAACAATGCTTTAAACTGCTTCATTACTTTCTAACTAGAAAAGGCATTTCAACTCAACTAATATTTTGGGGCATGTCCTTAAGGCCCAGTTTTTTAAAGGTATTGAGGTGTTGCTGTGCTCAGAGTTGAAATGCTTAATTGATTTAGGATCCTAAATTTCATTCTCAAAAGGGATGTAGGCATTTAGGAGCCTAAATCCCATTGACTGTCAATCTCTAAAGCCCTTTTGAAAATTAGATTTAGGCTCCTAAATCAGTTGGTATTGCAATGTTGAGTGCATTAATGTCTAAATACATTTAAAAATCTGGGCCTGAATCTAAACACTATCAAACAATGCACTGAACATCTCACAGGCTATGTTAAGTCTCCGTGTTCATATTACATTACCCGAACCACAATAATCAGACACAAAAGTCTACTAAAAGTTTTTATTCAGCTTTAAGATGTGTTTCTGAAGCGGTCATTATCCTGCTATCACAGAGCTTGTTTATAAGATTGGAAAATTTTTGCCAGAAAAGAAAACCACAACCAAAGGAACATCAAACATTTTTTTGGAGGTGAGAGACTGAGCAGATCATGATTTATAAGTGTCAAGGTGAAAACATCACCCAATATAAATATTTAGCTTATTCTAGAAAAAAAAATGCTTCTATTACAAAAACCTCTCTTTAAATAGATTTTATAAAAAAAAATAAAATTCAACAAAACGGATTTAATCTCTCTGTTCCTTTTTCAACTTATTTTTAGATTTGTTAAAGAAACATGTAAGTTTCTGCAGACTATTTCTTTCAATTTAAAAAGTATAAGGGGTTTCAATTTATACAGTAAAAAAAGCACTGAAAGCAGAATTACTTTATAAGATTGGCCATAGCTCATCTTTAGTTGAAATACTTGCGTTCAATTACCATCATAAAATGTAGATTGTTGCTCTCAAACACACGGGAAAGCCATCTTACTTATGCACAACATTTACATAGCTAATTGGCTTAGAGCCCCATGGTCAGTATAACTTGCTCAGACGGGAAAGGATGTATGATATCCATTATATATGCATCCACTTTGAAAGTACGTTTGTCATGTGGACAGCAGAAATTTCAATCAGAATAGACTTAGATTTACAAACATATCTCACATTATTTGGTGGAAAATAAACACTGCCCAGTTCATGTTACTCTACCCTGTAGATAACATTTCTATTAGCTTCAATTGTGCAGTTCACATCAATCCTGGGGTTTTAAGAACATTTTCTTAGCTTTGCTAGGTCTCATGTTACTGTTCTCATCTTCATCCTGTAGCACACGCTGGTCTCTCTTTTTCAAGAATTTCTTCCCGATAGTTCCCACTAAGGTTTCATATCTGTTAAGATATTTAAATTAAAACACAAATCACTATTATTCATAAAATCAAAGCAAACTCGTGCACAGCAAGTCATAAATCCTATCAGCAATACGAATCTGTGGTGCAACAGAGGACTGCCAATGTCACTCCTCTTAGGGCTAGTCTACACTTACCGCGCGGGTCGACGCGCGAGTGAGTTGACTTTTTCGGAACTCGCTCGCGCTCTGATCGCCGGATAGATAGTTCGACTCCGAAGCGCTTCCGAACCTCCACCGCCCTCACCGCAGAGAGAGCGCAGCAGGAGCTTTGGAGCGGAGTTCGTTCGCCGGCGTCCTGGGCGCCTGGGTAACTAGGGTAGGTAGTTCGAGAGTTCACTCCTATCACGCTGCTTTCTGCGACTGAATTTTCTCACCATCATTCTTAAATTCCCATTCTGCTTACAGCACCCTGTAAGAGACACAGCTACTGCCTGTATCAAGATATCAACGTATTAAGGGGCCAGTTTTGCCTTCTGTCACACAGTGTGGTACAGAGTGGCAGAGTAGAGAGTAGCAGAGGGTAGAAAATGGCCCCAAGTTATTTCCCCAGGACGTAATGAAGCTATTCCACTGAACACATTCTTCAAAATTCTTATTTAAAAAAATCTTGTGCACAACACAAAAGTTTGCTCTTTTATAAACACTTTGATGAGAGTGCAGCAACACATCATCTTGGTAATTTTAACTATGCCATAAAACATAAATTACCTTCTGGCCATTTCTTCATCTGATACGTCAGCCTCGGCTGTATCATCTGCTTCAATTTCTTCTTTCTTGTACCTAGAGTTCATTTGGATCATTAACTTCTGAAAATGAAATGGGAAATCAGTCTAACAGTTAACTCTTTCACAGAATTTCAATTATGTAGATATTACTGATAAGAAACTCATTTTTAAAAACGGACAAGCAGGACTCTTTCTCCCCAGAGTTTTAACCGAAGCTGCTTTCCTATGTTTGTAGTATAAACTTAGGGCTAGATCATGGATTTACCATGAACTGTGAATAAAAGGGAACACGCAGCCGTGCTTTGCTGGGAGAAGAAAAGGGAATGAACTGTGACTGGCTGCTTCCCCCTTGCTCCACAGGCTTGTAGTGGTGGTGATCTGCACCAGTGCTGTACCTGGTGGAGCTTAGTTCCTCCTCTGTTACCCCACCAGCACAGTGATTCAGATAGCTTGTGTAGGGGACTGTCTGAGGTCCCCCTACAACCCAGCATGGCCCTGAAAGCAGCTCATGACCCAGCCCGTACAAAACTTCAAATAATGAGTTTTATAATTTTCCTGCATCTTAAAATTGCTCTAATACAAACACAACCTATTTTTTCTTTGCACACCAGCATGGGTGCCTGGAATCTGGGACTAGGTTTTCTCAGCACTCTTTACAATTGTTGGCACTTAAGTGGCAATGTACTATTGACCGCAGGTTCCACAAAAACAGTGGATAAATCTTTTTTAAAAGTTATGTAGCAGATCTGTTTTTTCACTGTCACGTATAATCTAGTGTATATAATTCCCAGGTCTTAAGGGTGGGTCAAATTTAGGAACTAAACTACTTGAAAATGTTTATTTAGCAGGGAGAATGTCTGAAAAGCTTTACAATAAAATACTACTTGTATTAAAAAAAAAGCCAGTGAAAATGCCAACCATGGTGAGACAGTAATCATAATTCCCCCTAAATCACATTAGATCTGAATTCAGCATCAGTAACTTTTCATCTTAGGCAGTTATTTATCTGCGAGACACAGATTAATGGCAGTGTTGTTGTTACTATTATAGCACCATAGACGTGTATGACGTTGAACAGAAGTTAAAGACACCTCTGCTCAAAAGAGTTTTTATTATAAAGGCACGATTCTGAAAGACCTTATTCACATGAGTAGTTTCCACGAAACGGGGCTGAGAGTTTGCAGGTTTGTGCCCTAAATTAGGCAGCAATATGATGACTAAAGATCCAGACTGGAAGAAGAGTGGGAGAGCAGTGAGATGGGGCAGTTGTTTTGCTGAGCAGTGCACAGAACATGGAGGCTTTGTTCTCTGAGGGGAGGAAAATGTATAGGAATCATGCAACTATTGAGCTATTGACATATGGGGGGAAAAAGCCAGATATTTACCAGAAATAGCACTATTTCCAAAATCTTGGTTTGAATCACAATGTGGAAATACATGTTATAGACAGCGCCTGCAGAAAGCACTGCATTGACAGAAGACCAGCAAACAGCATGAACTCCTCCATATCACCTGCTTGTATGTCTGATTGCTAATCTGGAGCCATCTCTCAGTGGAAGATGGGAATTCAGCTGAGATAAACAACATGGGTGCCAATGGACGCTAGAGTGTGACATGGACATGTGTCAATCTGGGACTGGAAAGGCTTATTTCATAGTGCCAGACAGATTTCATCTCTCTTGGACCTGGGTAAAAGTACCTCAGAGGTGAAAGGCTCCATTTGTTCAAATGATCAAACATACACAACACAAGTGAATATACCACTTTTCATCCACGGATTTTTTTATTTTATTTTAATTATTAGGACCTCCTTTCACAGCTGGATAAATCGAGCACAGAGGTATAAAGAGACTTGTACCAAGGTCACAGAGCAAATGAAAGGCAGAAGCAGGAACAAGTCTCTTAAATACTAATCCAGTATCTAGGCTCTTACTGAGGCAGTGTGATCAAGAGTAAATACTCCCTACAACGTTGTATTTTCAGTACAGAATTGCAAACATTTCATAAAACCCTTCAATATGCTTTGCCTGCATTTTAATTTATTTTCAAATTCCTGCAATCAAACAGCTCCACTTCTAAAGGTTGAAAACAACAAGTGCGAGCACAGAGAGAGCGTATCACCACATGAATTTATGACTGTGTATCAACAATCCAGTTAGAAGAGCAGCTGATTTTGCTGAATAGCAATAGGAATGTTGAATAGGAGGAAGAAGGGGAGTTGAGGTGGAAATTACCATTTTCATCCTACCTAGCGGAGCTCAAATTAGAAGCACGAAGATTGGACACATTTAGGCAATAATCCACTTTGTGCTACAAAGTATATAAAGCTCAGTTCACTCTCACTGAAGTCAACAGAAAGACACTTCTTGATTTCAATGGAAGTCACGTTGAGACCTAATTCCAATTTATAGTTTTTCTTAGTTACGGAGGCGGTGCATTGGTGCCACCCCCTCTGGCCAAGCGTAGTGCAGCCCCCAGTGGGGCTGTCAGTCTATTCCTGGTGCCCAGGGGTCTGAAAACTCTTTCTTCACTCCCCACCCACTCCACCGGGTTCCAGCTCAGGGCTCTTCAACTCTGACAGTGCCCTGAGCTTCTTCCTACCTTCCCCTGGGTCTCTGCAGGCTCTCCAGCTTATTGGTCCTTTCATCCCCTCCTGGGCTGTTGCCTCAGGGCAGCTCCTTAGTAGCTTGCTGGCCTGAGCTCCTTTCTCCAGCCTGCTCACTCCTCTGGTAGCCACTCCTCCTATCTGCTTCCCAGCCCTTTTAACCCTCCCAGCTGCTGTGAGGCTTCCAATCAGCTGTGGCTGGAGTGCCTGTATTAACCCATTGGTTGCTGGGCCAATGTGGGGTACATACACTCCATGACCCTAACAGAAGTAGAACATTTGACAGTACCTCAATTTCTGGATTGAACCCTTTAAAGGACATTCTGCCATAAAGTAGGTCTTCACATGGCATAAAGCTTCTCTCTTCTATTATAAAACTCCTACACAACAAACAAAACAAGTATTTGTCTGAACAGCATGTCTTAACACAGTCACAACAGAAGGCAATAAAAAGAAAAACCAAAAAAATTAAGTGTCTTAGGCCAGATCTATGTTTGAAAAAGTTTGCAGCTATACAAAATGTTGCCCCCCCCAAAATGTTGCCACCTGAAAAACCCATCCAACCAAAAAAAACCCCACAAACAAAAACCCTAAAAAAACCAAACACACAAAACCTCACATCCCCTGGGTGACATTTTTATACCAGCAAATTTCTAGTGTAGAGCTGAACTTAGTAGAGACTGGTAGGAAATAAAACCGTGTGGTTCTCTCTTCAAAGATTTTCTTTTCTGTTTTAATGAACAAAACAAGAAACAAAAAGAAGTCCGCCCTCAGGAATTATCACATACGTGTACTACAGAAGTGTTCCACCTCTTCATCCCCACCCTGCACATGTAAAATACTAAATATCTGTAACCGTATTCACTTTAATCACATGTAATTAATTCTCTGAACTCCAGATGTTAAGAAGAGACTCCCTCTTGTTAAAAAAAATTTCCCTCCTTTAAAGGACAAAATAAACATATTTTTAAAACAGTTTTCTTACTGTTTATAGCACCTCTTCAGAAGGCAGGAATAGAAGTTTGTGCCCTTACTAGAAGATATTTTCCTTATTGTTGCATGTCCATTAGGAATTCTGCAATTGGATATTCATGGATTGACTCCTGTACCCGCATGAAACCTTAATGAAATCAGTGGAGCTCCATGCTGAAGCCAGATTCTTTCTCATGGACTTGATTGCAAGATTGGGGCCTAATTTACTTGGTTTCAGCCATTTTTTTTTAAAAAGCAAAAGCAGTATTAAATGACCTGGTCACTAAAAAGAAAATAATTACATTGATACTAGGAAAACATATAGATGAAGGGGGAAAAAAAAAGGGAAGTAGGTCAAACTCTGGATTTATAAACCTTGAGAGTGGTTCCTTAGAATAAAATGCTGCATAAGTATGCTACACCTACCAATCTGACTACTTTACTAATGTCTACTGGTCACTAAGAGTTACTATTATTCCTGAGGTATTTCTGGTACAGAAAAGGATTAATACACAACACTTTGCTTTGCATCCCAGATAGTCGATATACGTAATGCAAAAATATGACAAACTTACTCCTTTTCCTTGAGTTCTGGTAAATCCAGATACCAGTGCTCTTCACTGATTATCTTCTTTTCCTCCTCTTCTAGTTGTTTTTTGGTTTCTGAATCCAATCCCCTTTGCATGAACTGAAAGAAACACACACAAAGATTTTTTTGCATAAAGTTTCTTTTTCCCGTATGTAAGTTACAACTATTTAATAGGTTGCCTGACATTGATTGTTCATGCAGTATTTCATGAAAAAAGTTCAGAAGTTGTGCCTGACTCTTTTAAAAGTCAGCTCAACGTTAGGGCAATTGCCAATGTACAGACAGAAACAACTGCAATGTTACAATTCAGTTGCATCACCACTTACATACCCAGGTGACCAGCACTCCAGTAATACCTGAGATAGTTTTGACTTCCTTGGCATATTACCATCCTGCAATTCCTGGAGGTTTGGCAAAGGACTGAGGAAAATTTAACGATTTCAAAGCTGCTGCTGCATACCAGATGCCAAATGGTTACACTCCACCACATAAAGAGGTCAGGGGACAAACTGGACCTGGCTTAGGCCAGGTTAGCGTTTGTTTTTTTCACTTTATTCTTTTGAGGGTGCCCCCTTGTCCTCCAGATTCTCAGATTTCATTAAAAATAAAATAAAAATAAAGTGAGTCTCTAGCCCACAAGGCTGCAATGCGAGCCTTTATGTGAATGTTAGGCCTGGTTTTCACTTCAAAATTAGGCTATGTCTATACTTAAACCATTGCAGCAGCACAGCTGCATCTGCACCTCTAGAGTGCTTCAGCATAGCCACTCACTACAGCGACAGCATAGAACCACAAAATATCAGGGTTGGAAGGGACTTCAGGTCATCTAGTCCAATCCCCTGCTCAAAGCAGGACCAATCCCCAGACAGATTTTTGCCCCAGATCCCTAAATAGCTCCCTCAAGGATTGAACTCACAACCCTGGCTTTAGCAGGCCAATGCTCAAACCACTGAGGTTTTCCTGTCGCTGTAGTTAATCTACCTCCCGAGAAGCAGTAGCTAGGTTGATGGAAGAATTTTTCCATCGATTTAGCACTCTCTGCACTAGGGATTAGGTTGGTTTAGCTACATCATTCACAGGCGTGGATTTTTCACACCCATGAGAGACATAAATGGGTCAACCTAACTTTTTTAGGTGTAGACCTAGCTACATTGTTAAGGGGTGAGAAATATTCACACTGCTGAGTGCTATGGTTAAGCTGACCTACCCCCTAGTGTAGATGCCACTCAGAGAGGTGGATTAACTACAGCAATGGGAAAACTGTAGGAAGTGGCTACACTATGACTGTAGTGTAGATATGGCATAATGCAATGCTGTTTGAGGAGTTCACAGAGAGACTGGAACAATAGCTTGAAGAAGTGTGAGCTGCCCATTTCATCTCCATGAAGTGTTAACTCAAGTGCCCACTGAGTACAATTAAAAGTCAATGTTAACTATTTCAGTGACCAAACATGACCGAACGTTGAAGGTTCACTTCTCCACAACTAGAAAGGTTATAAACATTTCTTTTTAAATTAATGCTTAGGGTTTGACATCACCATGATTGGAGTTGGGGCCTCAGGCCTGATCTACAGACAGCTTTTGTACTAGTATAAATGTGTCTGTTAGGGGATGTGATTTTTTTATCCACAGGAATACAACCCCTGGTGTGAATGCAGTTACACTGTTATAGCTTATTCCCCTTCCCGAAGGGGAATAAGTTATATTGGTATAAGCACATTTATACCAGTATAATTAGGGCCCTACCAAATTCACAGTCCTTTTTGGTCAATTTCCCAGTCATAGGATTTTTAAAATAGTCAATTTCCTGGTTTCAGATGTTTACATCTGAAATTTCATGTGTTGTAACCATGTGGGTCCCAACTCAAAAGAGTGTCGTGGGGGGTCACAAAGCTACCGTGTGTGTTGAGGGGGGGGAGAAGAACACAGGACATGTGGGGGTCATCACTTTTGCGGGGGGTTAGGGCTGGCCAGGGCCCATGATTGGGGGGTGCTGTGGTCCCCTTCCACCCTCCCGCCAGCCCATGGCCCCCTTAAACCTCAAGTTCTGGGCTTGGAGCCGAGGAGCGGCAGGGCTGGGGGCACCCTAACCGGGAGCTCCGACCATGTGCCAGGCTCCTGCTGCTAGTCCCAGGAGGGCCAGGGGAAGAGATACTCCTGGGTTAGACCCAACTCCGGGAACCTCCCCATGCTGCAGAGGGGAGGGGTGGGGGCTGCTGCAGTGAAAGAGAAAGTCCCGCCCCTCCCCAGCCCATGGTAGGAACCCCGAGTGGGGCACCCCTCGCCCTGCCTCCCACCCCGCAATAGCCAGATATCACTGGGGAGATTTTTCACGGCCATGACTTTGGTAGAGCCCTAAGTATAACTGCATTCATAGTGGGTGGGGGGAGTAGGAGGAGGGGAAGGGGAGACAGGTGTACCTCTAACTGCACGGGTAAAGCATTACAATCTGTATTTAGACAAGCCCTTAGGCACATCCCTATCACACTTACACCTTTATCTGCCATTAGCCATGAGAACATCCAAACCTTACCAGAGAAGATGCTAGCAAAGCACAGCAGAGCATGCACGACCCTATTTCAAACATCTGCACAATCTACTGTGACAAATCATTTTGGTGTCCCAAGTAGACAGAGCTTGGCTTGTGGATGGAAATTGGAATGTGCCATTACTTCCTCACCCCCATACAAATATATATAGAAATGGACAATCAGAAATTAAAGGCTGGTTTATCATTTTTTCAGGCTATAGAAAACATTAAGTGTATTATTTTTTTTAATTTATATATTAATTCTATAGCATAGTCTGAAAAGTGATAAGCCATCTTAATTTCTCATTTTCCATTTTTATTGCTATATGTACCCATACTGTGTGAGTTTCTTAACTAAATAAAATGGAGGTTTTCTGAAAGAATTCAAAAACAAGTCATAGCCTTCCATTTAAAAATCACAGTATCTTGATTGTCTCAGAAGTGAGTAAAATGAGGGACTCTATGTGGAAAAATATGTTAATCAAGGAAACTGGAATCTCAATGGGAGAAATTTTATTATAAGCATTCAATTAATGTTCATTTTTATTGATTACGTTCCTAAAAACAAATGACCTAGGAGATCTCTTGAATAAAAATATCTGGTCACTTACATTTAAAATGATTAAAAAAAAATACAGATTGCAATAATTGCAAAGCACATAAAACATGCTGAGTGTTTCTTTGGGTCAAAGTTTAGTCTCCATAGTAACACAGATTTAAGCCTTTGGTGAGCAGCGACTTGTAATTGTGCTAATTATTCTGCTACCTTTATGGAAAGTGAACTCTGCTACAACTGAGGATTGAACTGAGATTGCAAAACTCATTTCACTTAGTACTTTGAAGGGCTATGGCCCCAAATACCAAGCTAAAAAAGGAACAGCACAACTAAAACGAAGCGAACAAGCCATGAAGGCTCTGCTATATTAAGTTATAAATATTTAATGAATATTTATATTTTTAAAAAATTAATGGCGATTCGGCTTCTGTGTTGTTCTGCAGAAACAGAGAGAGCATCAATCATGCCAGTGTGTACTCTAGTGAATTATGTGTTGCATTACACGACATGAACCAGAGTCCATTAGCCACTGAGCTGAGACTAATTTCACTTTGGACTGGATGCTAGATTCACAATTCCAAGGGCGATGGCTAGGTCGGTACTTTATTAATATCCCTCTCTCGTGCTACTACATTTATGAGTTGGGAAAAGAGTGGGGAAGGGGGGATGATGACAATGGTCTAAGTTAACACCGTTATAGGATATTCTTCTAGCAGTCAAAGGAGACCTGGCCAGAAAAATTAAGTGCACAACAAAATCCAAGGCTAGGAAATATTTCAAGTCAAGCCAGGTCAACCAAATGTGGCAAGCAAAGGGAGTATTTTAAATTAAAGATATAAAGAAAAAGAGTTTGAACATTTATGATCATGATAAAGAGGCCAGCACAGATAGCTCATGGGAAGAAAGGAATTTCCAGATGGTTTTCAGCAAAGAAATCCCAGTTTTGCTAATGCAAGATTTTGCTGAAATAAGGAAGGTCGTTCACAGTATGTTCCTGGATCAAAACAACAGGAACCCTATAGTTCATAAAACCACTAGTGACTTCTTATGGGAGTCTAAGGAGTTAGATGTTTGGCTACAAGTGAAGATACGGTGGTACTCAAGACAGCGTTATAAATGCCATTTCACCAGGGGTTAGCACAGCGATTTTTTCTAGTGTTTGTAGTACAACTACAAAGTGGAAGTTAATGTCATCAGTTTAGTAGTTACCACAGAAGAACTATGGATTTTTTTTAGCCAAACCTTCCAATGTCGTCATTGCCAGTGTCCTGTTGTTTAGTATATTTCCAGAGCGCTAACAATGAACATCTGAGAAAGCTGGAGAACTGATGAAGAGAGCAAGAGAAGCTAGAATTACCTGATGCTAACTTTTACTTAAAGGGTCAATGATATATATCTTTAAAAATTCTTAACAAGGACATAAATGACCTTATAAACCAAAACAAATAAGAAAAATGTAAAGAGACAAGCTGGGTGAGGTAATATCTTTTATTGGACCAACTTCTACTGGTGAGAGAGAGAGACGCTTTCAAAGCTTTTCTTCAGGTGTAGCTTGAAAGCTCATCTCTCTCACCAACAGAAGTTGATCCAGTAAAAGATATTAACTCATCCCGACCATGTCTGTTTAATAGCCTGGGACCAACATAGTCACATGCATACAAGAAATATTTAAGTCAGTTAGTGAGGCGAAGAGGAACATAATTTGAAATGACAACAAGACAAGGCAAATTTAAAAGTGTGGCCTTGTTTATCCTGGCGAAAATGTACTGTGGTAGAAAACATGTTAACTAATAAAATTAAAATACAATTTTGCCTTTAGTGCAGACAAGGACAGTTGTGTTTAAACCCATATTAGATCGTTGTGGTTAACACTAGGTTTCTACATGCAAATCCCTTGCCAGGTATTTTCTACCCATGACTTATGGCTCATCCATTAATTTGCTGAGCCAGGGCCTCATTTACTGTACAGGACCCAATCCCAAATCAGGCAAATTTCCACCTAGATGAGGACTCCAGGTTTGGGTCCTGAATCATGCAACAGTAGCAGACACTGAGTCCATCTCCCCTTCCATCTACTCAAAATCTCATCCCTCATTATGTTATTTGACCACTGTTTTCATGAAGGGTTTTCCTGGACTATGTATTTACTACAGAATTCTTATAATAGGTTTTTGGTTTATACTGTATTTACACATTTTTATCTACACAGATGAGCGTAGCACCCTGCGGCTTATTTTATACATTGCCTTAGTTTATATACACCACTGGTGTCTATGCCTCCTACAAGCCTGATGACATGTGTCCCTTTGCACTGGCTCAGGACAAGGGCCCTGATTCCAGAATCAGCACACAGCACCTTGATTCAAGCCCTGTGTCTGAGCAGGCTGTTCTGGGTTTGGAAGAGCCTGTAGCAGAGAAGGGGGTGCTGGTTATAATGCCATGTCTCTTCCCTGTTTACACTGCAAAAGCCACCTTATGACCTAGCTCTGCATGTGTTTAGTCTCCCACCTCCATACCCTTCAAACATGCTCTTCTCCATGTCCTTCCAAGCCCCCAGATGCCCTCAGTTTCCCATCACCCCATATCGCTTAGCCCCATTTAGTCTTTTATCCCCTCCCCCCATACTTCCAAGTACAACAGCAAGCAGCAACGTACAAATGCCTAGGCAGACACACAAATCCTCAGCTCCTCACCCTCAGCCTCCATGCCAGCCCCCCAATCCCAATGCCCTTCTCCCTATCCTCTCATTTCTGGAGAGCCCTAACTACTTCAGCTTCCCCACGTCAAGGTCATCACGCCAAGGTCATCACCCCTGCTACCCTGAAGAGGCATTCTTCCCCATCTGCACCACCCCTGGGAATGGTCTCCTTTCTGTGACTCCCCAATCCTTTCACAGTGGGAAGTGTGTGTGGGGGAGGGGTTATCATAATGCGGGAGCAGTAGTTTTGGTAAAACAGAGCTTAATGTGTGTCCCTCGGGGCCTAGGTCAATTTAAAACAAAATCTTTTTCTGGGTCTGCGACCTCTTGTGACCACCCTCCCCCCACAAACACGGGAGGGCAATCTTTTCCTTTGTCTCCCCCACAGGTCTCATGTCATGTGCAGAATCCTCCCAGATCTCTTCCCATGAGCCCCAAACTCCAGTCCAACAAGCCCTTCCTCCCCTCCAAGCCTCCTAAATACCACCCCCTACTCCATCCCTACATGCCAGGCCTTTGCCTTACAGCTCCACAATCCACCCAGGGGGCACTAGGGTGACCAAATAGCAAGCACGAAGAATTGGGACAGGGGGTGGGGGTAATAGTTGCCTACGTAAGAAAAAGCTTTAAAAAAATCGGGACTGTCCCTATAAAATCAGGACATCCGGTCACCAACCCCAAACCTTGCTCCCTAAGCCCACAGCCCCAGCTCTGCCACCAGGGTAGGCTCCCCCAATCACCTCTCCACCTGGGAACCCCCCAATCCCTCTCTAGGGGGGGCAGCTTACCCCTAAGCCCCCCCCGATCCCAACTCCCCTCACTCCTCCCCCTGGGCCCCCAGCTCTCCCCATTCTCTGCTGCTGCCAAACCCTCCCCAGGGGGCATCTTGCTCCATACACCCCCATCACCCGACCCCAAACCCCCTCATTCTAAGCCCCAGCTCACCCCATAATCCCCATCCCTACTTGGGACACTTCCCCACCCCATACACAAGAGGCAGCTCGCCCCATACATCTCCCTCACTCTCTGCCCCGGGGCCCCCAGCTCTCCCCATAACCCCATCCTCCCCACCCCATACACCCCCACTCTCTGCCCCGGCCCCAGCTCTCCCCATAACCCCATCCCCACCCCATACACAAGGGGCAGCTTGCCCCATACACCCCCCACTCTCTGCCCCAGGGCCCCCAGCTCTCCCCATAACCCCCATCCCCTCCCCACCCCATACACCCCCCACTCTCTGCCCCAGGGCCCCCAGCTCTCCCCATAACCCCATCCTCCCCACCCCATACACCCCCACTCTCTGCCCCAGGGCCCCAGCTCTCCCCATAACCCCCATCCTCCCCACCCCATACACCCCCACTCTCTGCCCCAGGGCCCCAGCTCTCCCCATAACCCCATCCTCCCCACCCCATACACAAGCCGCCGCTCGCCCCATACACCCCCCACTCTCTGCCCCAGGGCCCCCAGCTCTTCTCCCCCCATCCCTGTCCCGGGGGTAGGCTGCCCCACACGCGACCTGACATCGCTCACTCGGATCAGCCCCGCAACCCGCCCGGGCTCCCAGCGGCCTGCTGCTCCCCAGCGCCCCGCGCTAGCGGCCTCCCCCGCCGGCCGCCGAGCCGAGCCGCCGCCTCTCACCTTCATGCGCAGCAGGTTCTTGGACAGCTTGGTCTTCACCTCGCCGGCCATTGCGGTGCCGGGCCTGGGCCGCGGGCAGGCCCCGCTCGATCCCCGCCCTCTCCTGCTGCAGAAGCCTCCGGAAGCCGGGCCGGCAGCCACGCACACAGGCCGGGAGCTGGCGGGGTGGGCAGGGCCAGACTTCCGCCCAGGGGCCTCTGCGGCCGGACTGGAGCGGGAGGCGATGCAGCGACCCGAGTGGCTCAGCCCAGCCCGCCCCACGGGCCTGGAGCCGCTTCCACCGGGCCGGGGTGGGGGTTCAAAGCGGAAGAGGCCCGCGACGCGCGGCTGGGAGGGATGGGGGGGGTGTCACATCCCATAGAGGGGCAGGGCCCCCCAGAGCCTGGCGTATGCACGGGGACAGGGAGTGGGGCCCAGACACAACGGGGAGACCCCCCCCCCCGAGCCTGGCTCTCATCGGAAGGGGTAGGGAGAGGGGCTCAGATCCCCCCTCCCAGCAAACTGTCCTGAGCCTGGCTCACATGGGGGGGTAGGTAGGGGGGGTCACATCCCATAGAGGGGCAGGGTACCCCCAGAGCCTGCCATAGATATGGGAGCAGAATTCAGGCACCATGGGGGGCGGGGAGAGACCCCCGTAGATCCTACCTCACATAAGGAGGGATAGGGTTGCCAATTTTGGTTGGACATATTCCTGGAGGTTTCATCCCACAACATAATCTTTAATTAAAGATTAATCTTTAATTCCTGGAGACCCCAGGGCAATCCTGGAGGGTTGGGCTCAGATCCCTCAGAACAGCAACCCCACCAAACCTGGCTCACGTGAGGGGCACAGAGATGGTGTATTGGGGGGGGGGAATCCAGACCCCCATAGGTGGAAGAGATCCTCAGAGCCTGGGACACACATGGGTAGGGGTATGGAGAGGCTTACACACCTTGGGGACAGGGACCTACAGATCCCAGGCCACGTAGGGGAGTCAGAGAGAGGGGCTCAGACCCTCCCAGATAGGTAAGTCCTCTCTAGAATCTGGCTCACGTGAAGGGGGCAGGGAAAGGGGAGGTCACACAGCTGTCCATGGGGGGCCCATAGAGCCTGGCACACACATGGATGGGAATGTGAGTCGAACAGGTGCCTCGTCCCTATTCTTCCCCAGTCCTGTCACTCACCCCCATTTCTCCATTCCTATTGTTCCACCCCTCCCCTCCTACATTCGTTAGTCCCTCTCCTTTCCCCATCCCCATATCTCCTAGTCCCTTTCCCTCTATTCCCACCTCCTCTCCCACCCCAAGTACCCTCCCCTCCCAGCAAGCATTTGTTGATGTAGTTTATTTCCTTTTCAAAACACAGTTTTAGCACCCTCTCAATATTCTGCTGTACTCAGATTACATTTCCCCAAATAAGAATCCTCATTTGACAGAGGCAGATTGGAGCATTATTCCTATTTTTTTTTAAACTTGAGATTTCTGCCCGGAGCTGGATTCAAACCTCACAGTACCTGGGATGCTATTTAGTTTTATAGAAGTAGCAAAGAATCCTGTGGCACCTTATAGACTAACAGACGTTTTGCAGCATGAGCTTTCGTGGGTGAATACCCACTTCTTCGGATGCAAGGTATTCACCCATGAAAGCTCATGCTGCAAAACGTCTGTTAGTCTATAAGGTGCCACAGGATTCTTTGCTACTTCTACAGAACCAGACTAACACGGCTACCCCTCTGATATTTAGTTTTAATAATTGTTGGAGTCCCCTCAGAGCCATCCAAGTTCTAATGGTGATAATTTCCCAGATAGTTAGCCTGTCTCTCTGCATATACTCAGTGTACTCCATTAGGATTACAAATGGACCCACAAGCCTTAGCGTGCCTAGCTGAAGAAGCAAACTCTTTTTCAAAGAACATTTTAATTTATCCTCCTCTCCCCCCACCTCCATGGTCCCTTAAGGGCACTCACTCCAGGCCGCTGGCTCCTCAGCCATCATCTCTCTTGGGTAGAGACCCACAGCTCTCTCCCTCCTGCCTGGGCTTTTTTTCTGGGCTGCACAGTTCCCTGCCTACACTGTGCTATTCCCAGCAAGCCAAACTGCTTAACCAGGCTGTCGTCTGTGCTTCGCTTTTTCTTTGAAGGCTACAAATAATGTAATTGCCAGCAGTTATAAGTTACCACACAGCTTTTTAAAAGCAAGTATATTTATTCTTAAGGTGAAAGCATTACAGAGAAAACATATTAAAAACAATAAGAGTTCCTACATGCATGCAAAACCTTACCAGAGGTCACCCATCAGTCTTATGGGGTCTCAGTAGGCCAAAGTCCTTCCAATACCTCCCAGGAATGATTGAGGCCTCCTGTGGACAGAAGGTCCTGTCCATTTGCTGGATCAGTATCATGTATCAGTTTAAACTCAGGCTATTTATCCAAACTTCTTTCTTTGTCTGTTAGTCTCTGGGGAATCCAGTTTGAACTGGTATATCTGAGCCTTTCCAGGTAGTGATACTTCTCTGGGGATGTTACAACCTGAGTGAATTTGCCTAAGCACTCCCCCTTCCCCAGTTCTTAATTCTATGGGAGAAATTACATACAATCCCTGACCCACAATGATACATACATTTAATATAGTAAGATCAACAAAGATATTGCAGGAAATTGCTCTAGCTGTCATAGGTATCTTGCACTGTTAGCCATCTGAGACCCTGGTGCAATGATCTGATCCCTGGGTTGATCTCTATCTGTGAGCAACAAAACTTTGTCAGAATGCAAGCTATTTTTTCCCCTGGCAGCTGTATCCTGGGACCCCTTGATCAAATGGTCCCAAATTTGGATCACTGGCCTTACCTCGCAGCCCCATGAGGCACACCAAATTTCAAGGCAATCCATTTAACCATACAGATTTTAGAGCAATTAGAACAGTCAAGCTTTAAACAGAAAGCTGGTCGAAACCTTATCGATAGTAGAGCTATTGCTTTGCTAGAATTCCTGTGCCCATGCCCACTGATCAATGAACCCTGCTCCTTTGGTAGCATCCTTTCTGTATGCAGTTGATGCACTTATCACTTTGCTGATGCCATGGGGACCATGGTGGTGCCAATTGTACTATAATTTACACCACTGGATTGTCCTTTAAATCTGTTATCAACTGCAGATGTGCTAAGGGATGGGAATGGTGGGGAAGATGGGCAACTTTCCTATCTTAAATCTGACCTCATTCCCATACATGGCCAGCCAGAACATCAGGCTTTGCAGTCTCCTAAGCACAGGGATTGTTCCTTGCTTGCACCCTGTCATAAACAGATAGTTAAGGGTGAAGGTCTCTTTTACCTGTAAAGGGTTAACAAGCTCAGTGAACCTGGCTAACACCTGACCAGAGGACCAATCAGGGGACAAGATACTTTCAAGCCTCGGTGGAGGGAAGCCTTTGTTTGTGTTTGTTGTTTTGGGGGGTGTTCTCTCTTTGGATCTAAGAGGGGCCAGATGTATATCCAGGCTCTCCAAGCTTCCTGAAATATTCTCTTCTATTCAGTATAGTGAGTATTAGAAAGGCGGATTAGTCTTTTGACTGATTTCTGTATTTGCAAATGTGTGTTTGCTGGAACAATATTTTACCTCTTTGCTGTACTTGTACTTATGCTAGAGTCCCTCTAGTTTTTATAAGCTGTATACCCTGTAAGCATTTCCATCCTGATTTTACAGAGATAGTTTTTACTTTTTCTTTCTTTAATTAAAAGCTTTTCTTTTTAAGAACCTGTTTGATTTTTCCCTTGTTTGAGACCCCAGGGGATTAGTCTGACTCACCAGGGATAGGTGGGGGGAAAGAGAGGAGGGGGGAAGGTGAATCCCTCTTTGTTTTAGATTCAAGGCGTTTGAATCAGTGTGGAGCCTCTGAAGGCAACCCAGGGAGGGGAAAGTCAGGGAGGGGGAAGGAGGGGGGAATGGTTAATTTCTCCTTGTGTTAAGATCCAAGGAGTTTGGATCTGTGTTCCCCAGGGAAAGTTTGGGGGAACAGAAAGTGTACCAAAACACTATATTTTTTGGTTGGTGGCAGCAGTACCAGATCTAAACTAGGATTTAAGTTTAGAAGGATCCATGCAGGTCCCCATCTTTTGGACGCTAAAGTTCAAAGTGGGGAACAAACCTATGGCATACCCCTTGTGGGGTAGGGCAGTTTCAGGGCCATGATGCCAGCCCAATGGGGAGCTCCAGGACAGTTGTGCCATCCCAGAGCTCCCACTGTGTTGGTGCCCCTCCACACCACCATCCACTGGTTTTACCTGAGCCCCAACTTGTGTAAGTAGTTGTATAATGATTTACATCAAATGAAGATCTGGCCCAATATGTTCAAGTCTAAAGCATTCTGTTTTGTAGTCAATACAGTATGGTAGATGTTATGTTTATTTGGAGAGGCAGAGATTGTAAAAAGGGTGCTTCAACATATGATCTACTTGGGCAGTAAAAAAGCATCAAAGAAAAATTTTAGATTGCATCTCTGAGCATCTATACCCCTCAATTGGATGGTGAGGAGGCTAGACAGCAATCAGACATATTTTGGGCAAGATCATGCTGTGTATTACACTGATTAAACATTCAATTGATTTCAGTGGAGCTCTTCACAATTTACACTTATGTCAAGGAGAGCAGAATCTGGCCCTAGCACTTCAACCTCTGATGATGCAAGGTTAGTCTAAATGAAAGAATTAAAAAAAGTGGCTCTAGTGATGGGAGGTAGGATGGTCATTCTGAATGGGACACCGCCCCCCCCCGGGCAGCTAAAATTGCAACTCTGCTTTGAACCTACAAATGCATTTATTTTTTCCAAAAGAGAATAGCTCACTGAAACAGCACAGGGGAGAAAAAACCTAAATCATCAAAGATTCTACATTAAACGGACAGATCAAAGATGTTATTTCCTAGGAGACAGAAGGTCCTTTTCTTCAGTGAATATCAAAGTTAAATCAAAGTTTTAATTAACATTATTTGAAGAGTAGTTTCTCTTTAAACAATGTGAAGTAGTTCTTAAATGGTCTTTGTGAACTGATTTCATGCCAAGTGGGTTCCAGTTTTAGATAGCGCAAAGGTTACCTACCTGCTAATATTATTTCTCCCCTTTAAAAAGTGCATTTATACTTCCAGAATGATTGTAATTCTAGCACACTATACCTATTTCAAGCATTGTACTGGCCTTTGAATTTACTAGGATTCCTTTTGAACTACATTTGGATTCTGAGTTGCCTTTTAAAGGCCTCAGAATATTTTAAACTGATTATTTCTCTAAAAACAAGCCCCTTAAACTATGGCAGCTAGGTCATTAATTCGTGCCCAAACCCTCAACTATATTGTAATTAGGGATAATACATATGTGCCAGGACTCTGGTGAGTCCTGGCACATATGTATTAATTTTTTTTTTTTAATTTCACCTACTGGATCCTGATTGGCTACTGCCTTCTCTTGGCCTTTCTAGCCACTGGATGTCTAAATCTTGTTAGTTCTGCTGGTTTCAGAGCCTGAGGGGCCTTTTTAGGCAGTGTTCAGAGGTCTAAACTACTGCCCCTCTTTCCCAGGGATACTTTTCCTTTGGGCTGGTGATGCTTCCAGCAAGGAGTAGGCCTAGTACACCCCATCACAATGTGTCTAAGAACAAGCAAATGAGACAGAGGTAGGTGTTGGTGGTGAGTTTGAAAACTGTAAAAGATGATGTAATGGGCTGTAGGTTGCATACTACCGCCCTCCACTGAATGCAATACAACTACTTAGTTGTGTATCCTAAGCTCTATACAGAAATAGCATCTAAATGAGTTTTCTTTTAGCTTTAGGGGTAGAGTCCTGTGTTTTGAAAGGGGAAGAGCTGATCTCTCTCTCTCAGATACGACATGAAATTCTGAGCAAACAGCTGGTATAGCATTCTAACACCTCTGAAGGTCCTAGGTGGCCAGAGATTTATTAAAATATTATTAGCCTTTGATGCATGCACGTGTAATCCACTGGTCAGTATGCAGTCTGCTTTGTTCTGAATCAGCAGAGTATGTAGGTCTGTTACAGCTCTTTGTTTGAATGGTTAGCTTGAATTACAGTAACTCATGCTTTTAGTTCGTGAAGTCCCCAGTTCAAAATCCTGGTGTTGGCTGACATGGCAGTTTTCACACATATACATCTGATTATCTTACACCGAGCTCCTGCGTTCCTTTGTGCACTCCAAACTCCTGCGATGGCAGTGGGAGTTTGGGGTGCACACGGAATGCAGGACTAA
This sequence comes from Mauremys reevesii, assembly GCF_016161935.1. Classification (NCBI taxonomy): domain Eukaryota; kingdom Metazoa; phylum Chordata; order Testudines; family Geoemydidae; genus Mauremys; species Mauremys reevesii. The sequence goes on from NC_052638.1 coordinate 34,631,971, forward strand.
GTCCTATATAGGAGTTAAACTGAAACATTTTGCAGCAATAGACTCGTATGTGCAGTTTCATGTTCCCATTGCTTATGTCGAATCTATGTTTCCTTCTGAATGCATTTTCAAAACCTTGCGCCTCAAAATACAGAGTGAAGAGTCATGAATTTAGAATACACCTTGGAACAAAATAAGGCAAAGTGTTTCAAAATGATAAAGAGATGTTTTTAATCTGAGGAAACATCTGTTCTCAATCTTGGAAATGACAGTTTTTCTAAAGTGTTTGGCAGACCAAACGGCAGGGAGGCTATTTATGTATAACAAGTACAGTAATTCCTTTGTGCTTATGGATAGCAACAGCCTCATAACAGCAGTTCGGCTCCCTAATTTCAACCCCCCTCCTACACTGGAAGTGCTCCTAGATGTCTGTTATTCCCTTGGTATGTAGACAAGCCTAGAAGTTTGGTCTCATGTTGCAATGACTTGCCTGTCTTCTGATGCTGGCGCCTAGAGCCAAAAGCCTTTACATAATGTCAGTCTCTTTGCTTTCCTTGAAAAATAGCTAGAGGGCTTAAACTTTCTGGCTTTGCCATAATCACAATTAAAAAAGAAAAAGGAAAACATCGCAATCCATTTGTTAAGTATAAAAATGCAATCCAAAAGAAATGGTGATGGTTTGCAATTTCCAAGGTCAATACATGGCTCCCATGACTTTAACATTGATGCTGGAAGCTTGTTCCAGAACAATTGAACCTTTTAATAGTTTCAGCCACTCACGTTGCATCATTGCATGAAAAGTTGGAGGCTTTTTGTATTTTTTTCCTCAGGAGGGTTGGTCCTGATCGATTAAATTGTCATTGTTGAGTTAGTTGCTGAATTATAACTTGGCATTTTTAACAGTGTGATTTGTTTAAAGAGACAGCTTTTTGATACAGCAAACTAGCTGATAATTTTTAAGTAGAAAAAGGAGCTCTAATTCGCTGTGTGTACTCAGCCTTTCACCACTACCTCAAAAAAGCATTGGAAAATAATATAGAGATTATGACACAAATGGAAAGTACACCAGATTCAAACCTACTCCTTCTTTAACATATCATAGGCCTGGTCTATATATGGTACTTATATGGCCTCCACATAGTATCTGAGCACCTTACCATCTTAAATGGATTCATCCTCCAATAGGATAGGCAAATACTATTATCCCAATTTTGCAGGTAGGGAACTGAGGCCCATAGGCCCAGTTTAATGGAAGTTAGGTGCCTAAATACTTTTAAGGATCTGAGCCAGAGAGACTTGTGCCAAACTCCTTGCCCAAGGTCACACCAGAAGCTTGTGTAAAGCTGAGAATCAAACTCCTGTCTCCTGAGTCCAAAGCTAGCATCCTAATCATTGAACAATCCTTCCTCTATGTAGCAAGCTTCAGCCAAACATTACAAAGCAATTTATAAAGGTAGGCAAGTATCATATTTTACACGGAAAAACAGAGACAAAGTGTTTAAGGGATTTACTCGAGATCATGCTATAAATCAGTCGGAGAGGTCTATTTAACCACATGGGTGTGGATTTCTCTGCACCAAAATGATGAGCCATGTGATCCAAAGAGCTTCTGAACACCTCCAAATTCCTTTGACTTCAGCCAGACTTGAGGTTATTGAGCACCTCCCAGAGTGTGCCCAGTCCTGAACCAGCTATCCAAGTCCAGGTAAAAGCCTCATCATTTTTGATGCAAAGAAACTCATGTCCGTGTGATGCAGATGTTTTTTACTCTCATGAACGGTCTGTAACACATGATCTCCATATGGCTAGCTGTTTACTTCCAAGCCTCTGCACAGTATATTTCTCCCTGACCTGATTTAAATCAGCATTCCACAATCACATAGTCTGCAAATCAAACAACAAACATGCTTGTCTTTAATGTAAGACCAGTGGCAGCAGAGCAATGTATGTAGGAGGGATACTGATTAGAGCAGGGAGTGGCAGTCTAGAGACCTAGGCCTTATCCTCATGGTCACATTTTTCCATGGATCACTCTCCTCTCCTGGCAACCCACCCTCCAGGTCCTTTTGTTTGTCAGGTCTTCAAAAGTCTTGAGTTGTCTCTCATCCTCTCCTGCATTATACCTTCAGTTCCCCGTATGCGTTCCATCGTCGTTCCCAGCTCCATCTCTAATCCTCGGATTCTCTCTGCCATGTGACATTTCATGCGTCTGTACCTTCCATCAGATATCCATTCAAGGATTACATATATCCCGCAACTTCTGCATCTAATCAAGTTCTTTGACTCCTCTACTCCTTAGCTCACTTCTAATGCTGCCTCGGTAGCCACCATTGTCTTCTCTTCCTAGTCCCTACTGCAAGAGGGAGAAAAAAAAAAAGAGGAAAAAAAAAAGAATCCCCCCTACAATCTCCCCCTCCAACTGAAACTCTGCTGTTATCCATACTTGTAACAGCTAGCAGCTAAGTGGATCCATTCATGGGCCAGGAAGAAACTTTCCAATCACCAATTTAGAACACTGCACAGCTAGCCAGGTGTGTAAACTTTCCACTGAAGTATTAACAGTGGTAACTCCTGGAGGCAGGATACTGGGCTAGATGATGGATCACTGCTCTGATCCAATGTGGCAAATCCTGTGTTTCTAACACCTGTGTTGCTAATCAGTGAAGGACAGCACAATGGGATATTGGTATATGAACAAACTTTTAATGACAGCAGTGGATGGTATGGTATTTTACTGTATTTATTAGTAAATATTTCATAACAGAAAGTAATATGTAGTCAAGGGTTGTCATTTTCATGTGTCTTCAGAATGATCTGTAAGCCCTTGTCAGTAGTAGCTGTGACAAAAAAGGGTAAAACATTCATTAAAACTAGAATGATTTATATCATAACATTAAGAGGTAGTATACTTCACCTCTTAAAACAGCAACCCTTCAGTGACTGTTTTCTTAATTTGCATAAGTAATTGACCTCTCATTAGCAGCTCATTAGAAAAATTGAGGTGCCGTGACAAACGCAAACCCACTGCGACGGAGCCTCTGAATATGAATATATTATTGAAAACTCAGCTGGATTTTTAAAAGGAAGGTCCAGAAAAGCTTGATTTCTCTGAAAATATGAGTTTCATTTAACCCTGTAAATGAAAAAGTTGGGCCAAAATTTGAACATTCAAGCACTTGAAGTTAGGCCCTGAAATCCATACTAAAACACATTACTCGGTATTTGATTTTCAAATATTTTGAGCAGCCATAGCTCTTGTTTCAGATAATCACAGTTGTAGGTGCTCAACTTTTGAAAAAAATCAGCCCACTTATTTAGATGCCTAAATACAGAGTTAGGTGACTAACTTTAGGCAGACAGGCTTGAAAATCCAGGTCCCCAAATCTACAACAAAGCACTTAAGTAAGTGGCCTGCTTTTCAGAAGTACTGATCACCTACCCCCAATTTCCATTGACTTCAGTCTGGATTTAGGGGTATGAAAAAGAGCAACAATTCTGAATATTTTGGCTATGAATTGTTGTGATTAGCATCTTGTAGATTTCAAATGAAGGTGTCTGAAGGTACAACTCATCTTTTTCACGGAAGCTAATAAGCAATTCATGAATGTTAATAAGCCCAAATAACAATATTTACACATATAAGAGCATTAACCTATATAACCTTTTCTGTCTGTCTTTCTAGGGACTGATAAATCATTGTTAACTTAACTTTTCCCCACAGTTGTCTTGGAGAGAGGGAGGCTTACATTTATCACACAGTTTTACAAGCCCTGTCTGCTGCTGGACAAATGCTCAAAGCTCCATTCTATTTAGATAAGCCCTAAAAAAGTTCAGACATTTTGGTGAAACACATCTGAAGGTAGCTAAACTTTTGAGGCCCAAGTTATTTTTTCATTACAAAACTATGAGAAAGGAAAGGTCCCTTTTTTACTGGCTCAGAGTTGCACTGCATAGGAGAAAAGAAGAACCGCAGTGACCCTCAGCAGTACCAGCTAACAGAACTCAGCATCTGAAGAGGGAATGAAAGCAATGGAATAATGTGAGAAAGGATATGAAGAAGGGCTGGCTGAGATGATCTGGATCTGCACTAGGAAAGAAGAGAGAAGCAGGAACAAATACTTATTCAGTTCAGGAAGAGTGTCTGTTGAATGAGTGACAAGACTACAGGCCAGAAACCGCTACCCAGGCCTCAGTGAGATTTGAATTTGGGATTCCTGGTTTATGAGACCAATGTGGTAACTCCTGAGCTATAGAGCTGGGACCCAGACACCTTCAGTATGGGGTGGAAGTTGGTTCTGGCCAATGAGTGATGTGTGACTGATGAACAAACCTTATGAAAAGTTAGTTTTTCCAAATTCTTCTGTTTCAACTTTGTTCTTCAATCACCGATCACAACATGTGCTTGTGGGTGGGCTATCACATGACTTTATCTTGGCATGTCTGCATATATGTTTTGTTCTCACAACTGCCAAGCTAGGAGGCAAAACAATGACGATGAAGAGTTTTTCCTGTTAGGCAAACAAGATTACTCAGTTTTTTATGACATTTAAAGAGAACAGGTCAAACTATAAGAGAAGAGATAAACAGCAGTCAATTAGGTTCCTTCATTGTAAAACGTGTCTATACCAAAGGCTATACCTTTGGTATAGACACCGTATTGGAACTATACCAAGGGATGAGAATCTTATTCTGCATCTCTCATCCTGTGCAATTGAGGTTGGTTCCTGGGTCTCTCTCATGGTGGTGCAGATCACAGTAACTCTCTAGGCTCTTGCCACTTGGTTTGAACCCAGATTAGGAACAAAATGTCCTCAAAAAATGGCAAATGGCTCCAAATAAAGGAAAAGTTTTTCTCCTGCTTGCCAACAGACATAGCATGGTCGGAGGATAGTGAGAATATCATAAGTGATCAACTTTCTGTTCTTTGGAACTTGAACTTTCCATCACCACTGACAAACATGGCATTATCTATCAGTGTTGCTTCATAAATGAAGGTTTCTTTACTGGACTAGCTATGAAAGGATTAAATTTAGCCTTGGTGTAAGCCTTTGGTTTCACTGGAACTTTGCAACCTTACAGCAGGGCTGAATTTGGCCTGAAAGGTGGATTTATGAGGTCATAGTTGAATAAGTTTGCAGGTGAAGGTTAGTCTCTCCATAAACACAGAGACATCCGCACACATGCAACTTTTTTGTTGTAACCCTGATAGCACTGAATTGCAAGTCTAGCTCTAAGTCTGAAAAAATAATGTTGAGAATGCGTCTGATATATTGTTCCTGAAACACCTGCATAACCCAGCAGCTCCATTCTGAGCTTCATGCCTGTCATAGCAACCATTTTTTAAAAGCTCCTGAGCAACAAGCAAATCAGTATAAAGCACCACGGAGGTTTATCAATGCAATCATTCACCATTCCAGTACGCTCTTCCGTCATTATGCATGGTGTTGTACGGTAGTGCTGTTCATTAGAGCCCACCTACACTCATATAGCAATGATCCTCCCACACCGTGCATAAGAATGGCTTGTGTGCTGAGTTTCTTTTGGATTTAGGAATAAACCTGGATTTCTGCTGTGCATGGAAAATGTGCATATTCTCCCTTATGCCCATGCATATATGATATATATTTTCATTCCAAATGGGACCTAAATTGGCAATACTAACATTCAAAGTTCAAGGAGGAGTAAAATACATTTATAATTGTTTCCTCGTGTGACCGGGAGCCCAGAGGGGGCCAGCTATGCTCACCCAATTATGGTGAACTGCAAAGAAGGGGGCAGACAATCCCCATAAAGCTGGTGGATATTCCAATACTTATATTTACCAAGCCAGCATAAAACAGCTTTTTTATTACCTTACTGGTTACTCAGAAGTCCAAACAATACAGTTCCCTTAAAGTGATCCAGCCTCAGGCCTCCACCCAGGTACCTAAGTCAAATGTGATGAAGATTCCTGAAAATCTTATTTCATCATATAAAAGAAAAGGTTCTACCAACCCCAAAGGATCAGACACATTACCTCCCAGGTTATTGAATATTCCAGATCGTACCCAAATACATGCTACAGCCAATTCTTATTAACTAAACTAAAATGTGTTAAAAAACAGAAGAGAGAGAGAGAATGGTTAAAAGATCAATATACATACAGACATTAGTTCAGTTCACTGAGGTTCAGATTCATAGCAGAGATGGTGAGCTTTGTAGTTGCAAAGAGTTCCTTTAGAATTCAGTTAATAGGTTATAGACCAATGTCCAAATATCATATTCAGGGCATACCAGCATAACTGGGACCTCAGTCTTGTGACTCAGACTTCCCCTGATGAAGCCTAAGCAGATCTGAGATAACAGAATCAGGACTCAAGGATCTTTTATCCAATTTCATGTCCTTTTTGACAAATTGTAGTACAAAAGATAATTAGCATGACTTTGAAGGAGGTCCATCCCCGGTACTTAGCTATTGAATTAACATAAGGCAATTTGCTTGTTCCTCCACCATTCACAGATTATTTGTTATACATCTCAAAGAGAGATGAATACAGAGATATCCCATGTTTACAATTCATTTAAATACTAGGATGTTCTTTTGGTCTCTGAATGATCAGAATACAGCAAAGACAGGGACTATTGATTACATCAGTTGACCCTACTCATACATATGTAAATAAACAACACAGACATTATCTCCCCACATGTCTTTTGAGGGTTATTTATTTTGCAGGAATACCCTTTATTTTGAAGTTTAACCCTTTCTAGCCATGTGTCACACTTTGATGAGGTTTCTTTTTAAATAATTTGTTTAGTCATTTAATGGAAATGAAAAAGTAGATATTTTCACTGTGTAATGTAACACAAAACCATTGAAGACAGAATTGACTTATACTTTAGAGCACATGCTTTCACTGAAAAGTCATAAATGTACTATATAGACATGAACATAAAAATTAATTAAAATATACACTCCCCCTACCAGAAATAGAAGTGGGGGTCGGGGGAAGAAACCCACACATGACAACTGATACTCATGTCACTTAATTCACTTCTGGAAGGCTCTTAGATACCATGGTGGCAGGCACAGAATAAGAACCTGAATAGAATAGAATACATGCAAAACATTATTCAGATTGTCAATGGTTGATATAAGATGCCACATTAAATAGCAAGCATGAAAGGTAAATTACAAACACAGAAACTAATTAAATACAATGCATGGACAGAAATAAAGTCAACCTTATGAACCTCCAAAAAGGTTGAACAGATAATTTCCTTGATGAAAGTCCCAGATACCATGGTGATGGGTGATCTTATACAAACCTAGATGTTTAGAGAATATGGAGAGCTGAAACAATTTTTTTAATTGTGGGGACTCCATATCACCAGTTATTAATCCACTCACTCTGGCGAGGAACCAACTGCAAATATATACCTTGTTCCAAAGCCCACGGAAGACAAAGTAAAGTCTCAGATAAACTTCAATGGGTTTTGGATCAGGCTTACGGGGGTCAGTGGTTTAAGAATCACAGCTCCAAGCGTGATTTCCAAAGCTGGGAAATAGAGTTGGTCTTCTGTGTTCCTGGAAGAACTGAAGATGTACAGAAACCTTCCGAAATAACTGGCAAATACATCAAAATCTCTTATGATTAACAGCAACAAAAGAAAACGAGTATCTTTTTTTAAAGCATGATTTTAGTTGTTCTTTGTACAATGGTATAATATCAGCTCCTAAATCCCACTGTGCAGTGTGAAAAATGACTCCGTCAATGTGAGACAAAAGTAGGATATTGTATTGAAAAGTAGAACATTTTGTCTAATGGGGGAAGAGCTGACACCTGCAGAATGAATAATGCTTAATTGGATTAAACTGACTTGATTTAAATTCAAAATAAAATTAAAAATATTGCACTGCAATTTACACAGTTCCTTTTTTCCATTGTCTCTTCTTGTATTTTTGCTGGGCTTTGTCTGTTTCATCAATACTGCAGTTTAGCAGCAGCATTATTGTTCTTATTGATATAAATTAAAACCTAAAGACTAAATACTGTAGGGTATCGTGATATTTGCATTAACTGGAGCTTTTAGTAGTTTGAAGTGCAGTTATTGATGTCTTTATTAGAAACACATGGGCAGATTCTGTTCTCTCTTCAGTCACTCCCCCTACCTACTCCCCCCCATTCAGTCAATATAAAATGGAGAGAGCCACAACATCTTGGCACATTATGTTGCAACGGTTGTATCGTAGTGTTGTTGTAACACTATATAATTTTGTATTGTGACTAGGCAGTGTCACAAAGCAGATATACTGCAATGCAATGTTATGATGTTATAGCTTTGTGGCTCTCTGCATCTTCATTCATCTCTGCTTCTTCCTTCCTCACTTCTTCGCTGCTGGGAAGCAATAGAAGAAACTCTACTTTCTTTATCCCTCATCTAAGCAGCTGAAATGTAAGAAGTTTCACATAGGACATACTATCCTCCATTTCCACGGTTGCTTGGAGTAGTCTTACATGCTTGTGAACCACATCACCACTGTGTCCTTAAGGTATATACCATGATATCTGTTTAAAGCAAGATTTGTATATTAAGGTTCTATAGGGAAATTTCATCTTTACATTATTTTCTTACAATATTCAGTAGCCACTTAAAAATCAGTATCTTAGTTATTTTTCTCTCTAGTCTGGTTTTTAAACAACTATGTGACATTTTATTCTACAAAGTGATTTTTTTTTACTGAGTTACAGAACCACAGAGAAAAGGATATAAAAATCACAGACCTTATTATTTTTGGATTCTTTAAACTTAAAATTGATTTCCTCCCAGTCTGAGGCACTGTATACTCATTTTCAGTCAGGAGTAATTTTTCCCCCCCAGCATGTTATAATTATAAACCCTTGAGAAACAGATTTTGTAATACAGACACTGGCACAATCTTAACTGTAGGTATTCTATGGAACACTGCTGCAAGAAGGCTGGAAACCCATTCTCCCAAGAAGAATCTTATTAAAAGAATGAGCGGTTTTAATGACATTTCATGTGACATTAAAATTCTTTCATTTGGAATCTCAGAGCATCTCTGCTTCCACATTTTTGAACATCCAAGGAGAATTGGCTAAAGCCAAAGAACTATGAACCATGACTGAGGGAACCAATCCAGATAGATAAATCTGGGTTTGTATTCCTATTTTCTCATGCCATGAGTTATAAATTAATCTATTTAATTCAAACAGCATTTTTATTGCATTCTAAATAATTACTATGGGGGGCACTATTTGAAAACAGTCTATAGAATTTGCAACTGATCTGGTTCTCCTTTCTGTATTAAATAGTAGAAATTGCCAAACCACTGTTTAAATGTTAATGATGACTGAAATTCAAAAGGTTTGGAGGTTTCATTCACATCGGATAAATTTCACTGCTTGTATCCTTAGCCAAATTTGCAAAGTTGTGGAAAGCCTAAGTAGGTTTTCTTGTGAGATTTCAGGTAATTTCTGCTTCTGATTGGGCTAGAAATATTAGTAATTATCTTTGACTATATGGAGGCATGAGTTTGTTCATATATTATGAATACATGAAGGCAAGATGCCCACCACATGGACATTACAATTTAAGGGTTAAATCCTGCTCACCCTACTCAGACAAATAACAACACTTACCAGTTACATAGTACTTTGCATCTATAGATCTCCAGTTACTTTACAAAGAGCTTTCCCCCTATTTCACAGAGAGGGACACTGAAGCAGAGAGGTTAAACAATTTGCCCAAGATCACACAATATAGTCAATATAAGAGGTACAAATCAAAGCCCTGTCCCCATCCTGATGCTAGATCTTGCGCACACTGAAGTCAATGGCAAAACTTCAGGATCCCAGTAGCTAGTCCACTATATCTCTCTGTCTCCTAGTGTGACCTCACTAGGCCTACTCAGAGGTTTAAGACAGTCATAGATTTGGGTCTAAATTAGACATTTAATGCAACGTGGGTTGACACCAGAGTTTGGTGAAGGGATGGAAGTTAGGGAAGGCAGAGTGACAACTGAAAGTGAGAAGACACTGCTCTAGGGATGGCACTATTTTTGTTATGCCTCTCTTGTTTTTTAAATAGACTTCTTTTGATTTTGTTTGTTAAAATTACTTAGGCAGTGGAGCCGGACTGGGCATTCCACAAAAAGAACAGCCTTTCTTGTGGTGTCCCGAATCAAGAAGTGCAGAGTGGTTTGGGAGGAGAAGGGGGAAGTTTTCCCAACTTTTCAGAATGTCCAAGAAAATTTTGCTTCTGTTCTGAGAGAAGGTTCATGATGGGTCTTCATTTATCTAAACCAGCTCACTCATTCACACGTAAATAGTTAAGAGAATCTAAACTGAATCCTGCTCCTCCAGCGAAACTCTCACTGATATCAATGGATTCAGGATTTATCCTTTTGTGAGAGTATCACATTAGTATTCAATGCCCTGCAACTAAAACGGGGATTAGCAGAATTCTAGAAATTATCTCAGCCTGCAATTAACTTTTGTGCTCTCAAATTAAGGGGAGAAGAGGGGGAAATCATTGACAACCCTCTGCCCACGTAATTATCATTTTACACTTAGCCAAAACAATCTCCCAAATGTGAAAACTAGCTAACACCTGTGAAATGCAGGAGGCTCTCAGACTGATCCATGAACTTACCCCTTTTAATATCTTTAGCTATTGCAACAGGAAACAATTTTTCAGCCCTTTCCCTTCATATATAACTGACTTCCACCACCCACGATTAGAGCCTTATGCTGAGGTTGGTTTCCTTGGCCTGCAGGCCCCAAAGGTCAGCTCTGATGTGACCACAGAACTTGACAGCTCTAAATTCACATAATAAATGCTATAGGTTGCAGGTAATTACAACCAGCCACTAATTTACTAAACTGAATGCTGTTTTTAACCATTACATACACAAACTCAGAACCTGCTACATTCCTCTCCTATGCAAACCTATGGAGGAGACGGAGGTAGCCAAAAGTCCCTGTTGGGTTGACTGTGCAGTCCTGGATTACGTTCTCCTCCCATGAACCACACTGCAGGTCCAGCAGGGTCATGGCACAGGGAGGGATGGAAAAAGCTGCAGCAGCCAGGAACCTTGTGGGGACTGTCCCCAACCTGGCAAATCCCACTCTGAGAGACACACATATCTAGGGTGACCATATTTTCCTATGCTGAATTCGGGACACCTGGTAAAATTACTCATATTCAAGCGAGTTCAACAGCAATCAATCAGAACTGTGCAGTTCTAACGTTCAAATTAACATCAAGTTGGCTGAGCCTCTGTTAAAAATAAATATTGCGTAGTTGGATTCTTTTTATTTACCTTCTTATCTTTAAGGCTTTAGGGTTCACCCAGGAAGAGGTGACACACACACACACACACACACACACACACACACACACACACACACACACACACACACACACACACACACTGGGGGTGACCGACCGATCTGACCCTCTCTGCCTGGTGCTCTCTGCCCTTCATGCCTGGCTGGCCCCCTGGGATGGATCCGCCTCTTCTGGTACCTGGTGCCTCCTCTTCCCATGGCAACACGTAGGGGGGCACATAGGGTCACATGCCCCCCCCCCCAGATTTCTGCCAGGGTTCATACCAGAATGTGGCCAGCAGCAGCCTTTCAGCACTGTGTGGGAGGGAAGGGACCAGAGCTGCTTCCAGCCACATGGGGCAAAAACGGAGGAGGAATGACCTGGCCTGTGGCTTTGCAGTCCCCTCCTGTGGCTGGTAGCAGCTTGTCCTCTCCTGCCCGCACAGTGTCGAAAGGCAGCTAACACCTCCAGGCGGCTGCTGGCCACCGACATAACCCAGCTGCTTCCTGTCCCCAGGCTACAGCGCGGCAGGAAGGGGTTAAGCCCTAAGGATGCATTGTGCACCAGGGCCCAGGGAACCTGACTGCAGGGGCTTGAGCAAACCCGGCCAGAGAAGTGGCTCAGCAGGGGAGGGTGCCTAGGGGACAGAGCAACCTCAGGTTTCCTGGGGGCACGACCCAGTGTGTGTGGGGGGGCAGGTGAAGAGGGTGCTAAGCCCCTGCTGGGGGGGCTGCCGTGGAACCTGCAGGGTTGGGGAATGAATAGGCTGGAAATTGCTTCGCCCCGCCCCACGCCACGCCAGAGCTTAGCTGAGGGGCGGAGAGGCTGCCCTGTGTGGGGCTTTGGCACATGCAGGGCTCGGCTCCTCCTGGCCAGCGCCCTGGGCCAGAGGATCCTTGGCTTTCCCAGGGCACTGGCCCAGCCAGAGGCAGTGGGGGAAGAAAGGAGCCTGCCAGCCAGGCTGTTGGTGAGCTAAGGGCTCCGACCAGGGGCTGCTTCCACTGAACAGCTCTGGGATGTGCCTCGCTGGGGGGGATATAGAGGAGCAGCAGGGCAGGGGGCGAAGGAGCAAAGCGGGGTGTGGAAGTGGGAAAAAAGCACAGACATCTTAGTCTTCTAGGAAGAGCAAGAGTCAGGCTAACTCTAACAGCTAATAACGCGCGACTGCCAGGCAGGGCCTGGGTGAGTGGAACAGAACTGTAAGAGAGGGTGTTTTGACCTTGTGTTAGATAAGAATGGAATGCAAACTATAGCAAGAACTGCTGAGAAAAGTAAGATAGCAGGAAGGAATACGTATAAACAAAATGCAGTTGTTGATCGTTACTGTATGTAACAAGAGGTATAAATGCTGGCCTTAATTGTTTATCTTTTGGGAGACTTGCCGTTGTGCACTCTCCCCCTTGCAATATTGCCTGAGAATAAACTGCCTCTGACATGTTGAAACCAACCTAAGAGTGAAGACTGTTATTCTTCTACAATCGTAATAACTAGCAGATTCACTACCATGTGGAAGGTAAGTTACTGTATAAAGTAGATTGTGCTTCTTCAAATAATCCTTCTGCAGGTGACTGCTGAGCTTTCAGTCCACAGGCTGACACTGGCAGGGAGGAGGAAGCTGGGTTCTAGAAGATTCTTCACATAAGCCTGTGGGGTAGAGCCTCAGGAGTTAATACAGACAAGTCTCCAGTTGTACAGCATCCCCTTCCACATGGAAGAACACTCCTTGTGGTAGGAATGGCTCCTGGGGTTAAGCACTGTCCATGGGCAGAAACATGAAGTGAGGGGGCAACAATATGGAGAAGAGAGACCTCAGATGGAAGTTCCTTCCCAGTGGTAGATTGGTGGAGGTCTACAGGTTTAGAGGTGGAACTATGGCTCTCTTCTTCCGAGGAAACAAACCCTATCCAGAGGGGAGAGATTGCAAATTAAAACTCAGAGATTCCACTCTGCTATGTGAGAATAACTCACATGGGGGAAACTGAGGCACTCACTGCTACTGGAAGCAGTGAGAGTTTTACTTGCATTACCACACTTTATTCAATCTAGAGTATGTTGAGGTATGCTGGTAATTTAGCTTACCTCCTTCTACAAACTTTTTTTCATGGGGGGAATAAAATCTCAGCTTAAAAAAAATATATAATAAAGACCAGATAGCTTTGATTTAAATATTACATTTTTTTAATAAATACAATTGTAACAACATAATGAAATTTTTGAGCAAAAGTTCTTTTCCGGAAGAATAATCTTTAACTGGTATGAAATGCCTCACTGGGATTTTGTCAGGTTTTAATTTCAGTTTGAATAAATAATGTAAGACACCAGTCTGAGAAAGATAAAGGTGAATTTCATGTACTTCCAGCTCACCATAATGGAAATAATAACTACTTGAGTAAAAAACAAGTTTCCAATTAGTTTCTCTGAAATAATATTGTCCCTTTTTTATAGATACCATAGCTCATTTTGAAACCTAATTTTGATAATATATAAACATTTCTAAAACCGCTATTCCCACTGGAAGAGTGACAATTACAGATTTTGGCAGTACATGTTGGGATTGTAGCTGTACTGAGCAAACAATCTTTGCCTTTCTTTTGCTGAATCTTAAACAATGAAAAGGGGGAAATCAATTTAAAATCATCCTTATGATGGAGATATTCTTCCTGTAACATTTTATGTTACATTATTGGATAATGTTCATAAGACAATGCCTGCCAGGTTTGCAGCTTTCTAAAGTTATTAAATTTCTTTAGAAAAAAACCCCACAGATAGTTGTGCCAGGTGCTCTTTTTTTTTTTAGTCCATAATTTACTTTATTTGTGTAACCTTCATGGCACAATAAAAGCAAAATGGAAATGTCTCAAATGCTACCCAAGATTGTTAATTAATTAATTTTACATTTTGAAATCACTCTAAGCATCTAATGTGCGTTGGAAGAAAAAAAAATCCACCCAAGACTACATTAAATAGTTTGAAAGGATTCTTTGATAGGACATGACAGGACTATATTCTAGTTAGTAGCACCCAGTGATTTGTGTTTTCGCTTATGTCTGTCATCTATTATATGTCTGTAAAATTTGATGAAATAATACATAGAATCTTACTATTCAATAAGATGTATTTTATTCAAGAGAAAAAATAGATCCTGGATTTTTCTTATGTCGTACACTTTATTATACAATTATAAACTAAATCATTTTTATATAGTGGGAAAATTCATTTAGGGCCTGATTCAAAGGCCACTGAAGTCCATGAAGACTCCCATTGATTTCAGTGAGCTTTCAATGATGCATTCATAGAACTCTCATCAGCAAATGAGCTGACCCAAATTGGAGTTGCCCACGTCTACATCCAAAGGGCAGGATTTGGCCGTTAGTCTATAGGGGCTCAGTGTGAATCTTGTGTCTGACTGTAAGTTATATCAAAAAGCAGAACATCACATGCATTTAAGAGGCTGGTAGTGGCCTCTGCTTCAAAACGACAATGGTGCTCGGGTTATAATGAGCTCTGAAAGGCACATGGGTAGCATTCAAGGGTTTTGAAAAGGAGAGCTGTTTGAGTGGAAGTGTGAGGTCTTAGTCCCACCCACCAGGGGTTTTCAGAGTTTTGCTTAAAACCATTGTGTCTGGGGCATGTTTCATGAGCACTAGCTATTTCATGTGCTGAATGGAACAGACACTGTACCTAAGCCTCCCTAAATGCATAGTCAATATAGAGCTTTCTGCATTCATAGGGTAGAATAATAACAGCAGTAGCCAAAATATTATCAGGAGCATGCGTTGAACTATGATCATATGTGGAGGATGCCTATATAAGGAATACTGCTTATTATAGCCAGGTTGGCACATACAGATCTGCCAAAACAAAGAGCAATGTATGGTTTAAGCTGTGCTCTAATAATCTCCACCTCAGCAGACAGGGTCCTCAGGACAGGCTGGCTGGAGTAGTCAGGAAGGCGTTAAAGTAGTATCAAAAGGAGACTGTAAAAAGAGCGAAGATATGAGCACTCAGCACAAAACTGAGATGTTGAGAACACATTTAATCAAGGCACCAAAGAACGTGAAGAGAAAAAATTCGTGAATTGCCTATACGCCAGTGCTAGGAATTGCTCATTTATGAGCATAAATTGGATCCATTGGGTATTACTGAAACCCGGTGGGGTGATTCATACTTCTGGAATATTTAAATTAGTGGTTATTATAATCTGTTTAGAAAGGATCAAGTGGACAAAAGGGGAAGGGGAGTGGCACTCTGTCAAAAATAGCATTATCTGTTTCTGAGTCACTGATAACTCAAAAAAATAATGCGAATGTTTATAGATCAATGTCCTAACTGATAAATCACAAGATGGGGTATTAGTTGGTGTCTGCTACAGACCACTGAATGACATGAGGGAATAGAATAACCACCTCTTTATGCACCTATCTACAATGTGTAGGAAAAAAAAGCTGTGAGATCATGAGGGACTTCAAGTTGAGTGACATATGCTGGAGGTCTCGTGCTGCCAGCACTAAAACATCCTTTGAATTTCTAAACATTATAGATCACAATTTCCTAACTCAAAAAGAGTTGCAGCCAAAATGAGGGAATTCTTTATTAGTCCTTATCTTAACAGATAAAGAGGAACTGATCACAGAACTAAAAATTAATGGTAGTTTAGGTACAAGTGATCACGACTTGATCGCACTTAGTGCTTTTATAGGGCCAATTTCACAAAGCTGAAAATAATTATGAGTCAAATCAACTGGGAGGAAAAAGTTAATCCAAAAAATGGGAACAACACCTGGAATCATTTAAAATGACCTTACTAGATACCCCGTAAGCCACATTCAAAAAAGAAGGCCATACTGATTAAAAATCCAACCTGGTTTAAAGAGGAAGTGAAGGTGGGGGGAAGGAAGAAAGGATAAGCTGATAACAAATATAAATCACAATGTAGGAATTGTAGAAATTTGATAAGGGAAGCAAAGGGACACAAGGAGCACTCTATGGCCAGAAGAGTTAAGGGGAATAAGGAGGAGGGTTTTTTTTTTTTTAAATTAAGAACAAAAAGAATCCTGACAATGGTACTGCCTATTAGGTGGAAATAGCAGATTTTCAGTAAGTCTTGGAGCACTAGGAGGTTGGAAGAAAGTTAATGTTGTGCCAATTTTTAAAAAGGGTAAATGGGATGGCCCAGGTAATTATAGACCTGTCAGCCTGACATCAATCTTGGGCAAGATAAAGGAGCAGCTGATACAGGACTCAATTAATAAAGGATTAAAGGAGAGTAATGTAATTAAGGCAACTCAACCTAGGATTATGGAAAATAGATCTTGTCAAACTAACTTGCAATCTTTTTTTGATGAGATTACAAGTTTGGTCGATGAAGGTAATAGTGTTGACTTAATACATGTAGATTTTTGTAAGGCATTTCACTTGGTACCACACAACATTTTGATTAAAAAACTACAACGACATTAAATAGATTAAAAACTGGCTAACAGAGAGAGCTCAAAATGCAATTATAAACGGGGAACTATCACTGAGCACATATATTTCCAGAGGGGTACTGCAGGGATCGGTTTTTGCCCCTGCACCATTTAACATTTTTATCAAAGACCTGGAAGAAAATATAGTATCATCACTGAAAGTTTGCAGATGACAAAACAATTAAAGGAATGGTAAATAATGAAGAGCTATCTGGCTGGGTTGGCAAACTGGGCACAAGCAAATAATATGCATTTTAATATGGCTAAGTGTAAATTTAGCCATCTAGGGAAAAAGACTGTAGACCATACTTACAGGATGGGGGACTCTAATCTGGGAAGCAGTGACTGTGAAAAAGATGTGGGCATCATGGTGGATAATCAATTGAACATGAACCCTTGATGTGACTCTATGGTCAAATGAGCTAATGCTAGCCTGGGATGCATAAACATAGGAATCTTGAGTAGGAGTAGAGAGTTTATTTTACCTCTATATTTGGCACTGGTGTGACCACTGCTGGAATACTGTGTCCAGTTCTGGTGCCCACAATTCAAGAAAGAAGTTGCTAAATTGGAGACAGTTCAGAGAAGAGCCACACAAATGACTTGAAGATTAGAAAAAATGCCTTATAGTGATAGACGCAAAGAGCTCAATCTATTTTGGCTTAAAGAGAAGATTAAGGGGTGACTTAGTTACAGTCTATAAGTAGGGCTTTACCAAATTCATGGTCCATTTTGGTAAATTTCACGGTCCTGGGATTTTAAAAAATAGTAAATTTCATGATTTCAGCTATTTAAATCTGAAATTTCACAGTGTTGTAATTGTAGGGATCCTGACTCAAAAAGGAGTTGTGGGTCACAAGGTTATTGTGGGGGGGGTTGCGGTACTGATATCCTTACGTCTGTGCTGCTGCTGGCAGCCAGGAGCCCAGCTCTGTAAGCAGAGCTGCTGCCAGCAGCAGCACAGAAGGATGGCATGGTATTGTATTGTCACCCTTACTTCTGTGCTGCTGCCTGTAGAGCTGGGCCTTCATTCAGCAGCTGCCACTCTCCGGCCGCATAACTCTGAAGGCAGTGCAGAAGTAAGGGTGGCAATACCGCAACCCCCCCTAAGATAGCCTTGCGACCCCCCTGCAACTCCCTTTTGGGTCAGGATCCCCAATTTGAGAAACACTGGTCTCCTCCATGAAATCTGTTTAGCATACGGTAAAAGCACACAAAATTTCATGGGCATCTGTGATGTGTTTTTCATGGCTGTGAATCTGGTAGGGCCCTGTCTATAAGTATCAACATGGGGAACAAATATTTAATAGTGGATCTTCAGTCTAGCTCAGAAAAGGTACAAAACTTTCCAATGTTTGGAGGCTGAAGCATAATTCAGACATAAGTAAGTAAGGTGGAAATTTTTAAAGGTGAGAGTAATTAACTACTGGAACAATTTACCAAGGGTCGTGGTGAATATTCTATAACTGACCATTCTTAAATCTAGATTGGATATTTTTCTAAAAGATATGTTCTAGGAATTATTTTGGGGAAGTTCTGTGGTCTGTGTTATACAGGAGGTCAGACTAGATGATCATAATAGTCTCTTCTGACCTCAGAATTCATGAGTCTATGACAAAGCTAGTTAAAATTTTTAATTGAAATGTTTTTGAATGAAAAATGGCCTTTTATATCAAAATGGACATCTCCATAAGCAGAGTCTTAGTATGATTAAAGAAAAATATTTTTTGGGTGGTGGGGGTTGCACTGGAAAAACAAAGCAAAAAACAAATGTTTGCTGGAAATTGAAAATGTTTTAGGTTTTGGATTTTCAGTTTTTCAACAAAAGTGAAACTTTTTTGTTTTCATTGACTTTTTTCATGGGAACCAAAAGCACCATTTCTTGATCAGAGCTATTAAAAAATATACTTACACTCCCCAAGTTATTCGGTTTTGGCCCAATCCTGTATTCCCTTTGGGCTCCCCAAAATACAATATCAGGACCTATTTTTTTGCACGGAGATCAAAATGAAGTTCTAGAGCTCTTGTAAAAACTTCCAGTTCTGACCCAACTTTAGGCATTGTTTTAAAAGATTGTTACAACTTCTACAACCAATTTTGGTGTAACTGATGAAGGAATATAGATTTAATTTTGTGTGATATATTGTTTATGAATGGATTTGATGCCACACAATGATCCAGGGAAATGACACCATTATAGAAGATGGCACAGAGAGAGAGATGAAAGGGCCAAACTTGCTAATAGCTTCTTGAATACTTGCCTTGGTGGTGATTTTTTTGGAGGGGGGATTTAGTTTTGAAATAAAAATTAAGAAAATTCTGAAGTGATAAGGAGACTATATCACAGACAGCAGAAGCAAATGAATGAAGTTGGAACACACAGTCTCCCTTTTCTCAAGTTTAAGGTGATGGGGGAGACAGAGAGAATGAGTTCAAAGAAGAGAAACAAAATGATAGCATGACATGAAGTCGAAAGAGACTGAATTATTTGTAAATGTCAATCTCATTTTAATACTAAACTTGACACTTTATGACTCTCTTACCGTAGTGTGTTTTAGCGTGTGCCTGTGCATGGATGCTATGGACCAGATCCTCAGTTGGTGTGAACTGTCACCCATACTTTCACTGAAGTCAAATGAGCAGCACTAGCTGAGATGGTCTTATGTTTGAATGCCTGTATAGAATCATGGCTGGGCAAACAGTGGAAACAAGCATCTATGAACATTTTTACAAATTCTGAATCACATTCCACTTCAGGACCATAAGAATTACTAGACTGAATCAGACCAGAGGTCTATTTACTCCAGTATCCTGTCCCTGATGGTGGCCAGCTCCAGGTGTTTCAGAGGCACGTGCAAGAACCTTGCAGGAGGCAGCTGTGAGATAATCTGTCCCCAACATTAAATCTCAGTTGTCGTTGCATCTACTTTGCTCACACAAGCAATGTTTCATTTAAGTGAATGTTCATAGCAAGTGAATTTTGGGCTTGTAGCCAAAATTTGTTCAACAAGAGACTATTAAGTTTATGGTGAAACAAAATTAATTTTCCAATGGAAGCAGAAGTATAATATATAAATGTCAGGTCATCCAACAGGGAAAAGAAAAAAAAATACAGTGTCATGTGACCAATCACACAGCTTGAATAGCAAATTCTGGCTAGAAAAGAATGAAGGGCTGGATTGTTATAACTCACTCATATTGTGTATAGTACCTTACTCCACAAGGTGGGGATACTCAAGGTATAAGGTACTATTTAGTGTGATAAAGAGTATCACAATTTGTCCTTAAATGAAGAGCCGCTCAGATTTATTTACTAATTAACTAATTAATTCACAAAAATTATGATCTGTTTGCAGACACATTCCAAATGGAGAAAACAAAGTTTAAATCCACCAAATAATATTGCACACACCAATTAGTTTGCCTAGCTCAATACATGATCTTTCATTGAGAGAGTGCACCAAAATAAAAATGCATTGCTAAACACCATAACCCTTAGAGTCTTTCCCAGCCAAGACAGCCAGAAATTGGGGATAGTAATTCTTCTCTTTATGTGTGTTTTATGACTTATGTGCGCGTTACCTGGAACTTGTCTTAAAGGATCAAAGGTAACTTAGAATCAAAGGCACATGCGAATCTTCCTAACCACTAGTTTTAAATGGGGAAAAGATAATATATGTTCAATCCATGTAAATGTGTTTTCATATGACTATGTTGCTTTCTGTGCTGGATTTGGTAAACACTAGCATAGTAATTTCTAAAGTGTTTTGCATTTCATAACAAACTTGACCGACAATGCTAAAGATCTGTGTCTTCGAGAAGAAAAAGATGGAGCAGGCTGTATTGTCTAAACATCCTCTGGGAACATCTTGGAAATGATACAGTAGCATCTTTGGTTAAACAACATTTTTAGTTCAATAGAGATACTCTGCTTGACACCAGTGGAGAATGTGTCCCATTGCATCAAGTTTCTCAGTGTCTGCAATGTCATTCTGTGCAGCAAGCATATCCTTAAAAAAAGGTTTCTCATGCCAAATCAGTCTAGGGAGTAGAAAGGACGTCTGTCATCGGCAAAATAATTTATATTTACACTTGTTAGTGTGAGTGGACAAAATCAAGCATCTCTCCCACTGGAGCAAGACATACTGCATATTCAGATTTTTAAAGATATTTAGGAGTTGCTGTGCTCAGTGTCGCAATGACTAACTGCTTTAGGAGCCTAAATCTTCTTTTCATAAAGGTAGTTAGGAGGAAAAAAAAGTAATTGACAGACAATCAGAGATGTAGAATTACCACAGACAACATTTTTGACATGTTGGCAACTATGTTTTAAAATATTGTCCATGGTTTAAAGATATAGAACCTCAGGCACAGGTATTAAGGGCCAGATTTTGCCCATGCCCCCCCCACCCCGCCCGATCAAGTTGAGTAGTATTTAGTTTTATGAGTAGTCCCACTGATATCAGTGGAGAAAGGTGCTACTTACTGTGAATGAGAGTGGAAGAATCTGGTGCTAAATGATGCCCAAGGTCATGCAGGAAGTCTGAAGCAGAGCCAATAATAGAACAGAGGTTTCCTGACTCTTTGTCCTCTTTTGAACCACAAAACCATGTTTCTTTTCTAGAAACAAAATGAAACCCAACCCAGGAAGAAGAGAAAAATTCTTCAGGTTGAGGTTAGACCCCGGGCCTGGTGTCTTAAAATTCCACCTGCCCTGCAGGAAGGGACTGTATATTTTACAGGAACTCTATGTCATTCAGTGGAATGCAAGTAGGGTGACCAGACAGCAAGTGTGAAAAATTGGGACGGGGTGGGGATAATAGGAGCCTATATAAAAAAAAAGACCCAAAAATTGGGACTGTCCATATAAAATCGGGACATTTGGTCACCCTAAAATGCAAGGCCGGAATCCCCTGTAAGAAGTGGAGTTTTAAGGCTTGCATTCTGTGAAAAATGCCCCATGAAACTGTACATTAGATGGATTCCATGTTCAAAATGTGCAGCCCAATAAGTAAATCAAATAATTCTACCCACACGATGGGTGTGTGTCTACATTACAGATCAGACTGCGCTTCCCAGTGTGAGTAGACAGACAACATGCTAGTTCTGCTCGAGCTGGCATGACAGTGTAGCCAGGGGTAGCATGATCAATGGCTTGGGCTAGCCATGGGTTTGTCCTCAGGTGGCTAACCTGAGCTGCTGCCCGTGCTACTGCAGACTACGCTAGCATGTCTGTTTACCTGTGCTGGGAAGCATGCTCCTAGCTGCAGTGTAGAAATATCCAATGAGGAAATCAGCCACTGACACGGTGAAAAAGGAAAGGACAGAAGAGGAAACACATGATAACAATCAGTGACACTTTTTGTGTACTGTCATTGTATTGAGCATGCAAGAAGAAATTCTTGGCTGCTGAGAAACAATAAAACTGGGCCTTGATGAAATGGAAATGAAAACCAGGGTAAAACAGGGCCGACTAAAAATAACGAAATGGAGTTTTAAAAGGCTTTATTGTGTTCCAGTCAGGAAGCTGGGTTCAGCACGAGGAACAGAGTTTACATGCTGCAGAAATGCAGCTAATGAGATGGAAACACAGAGAATGATTTTAGAGATTGAAGTGCAGAAGTGAAGGTAGTTTCCTGCCATAGGAGAAGGATATTAAATGTAGAGCCACTGAATGTTTCAAAATCTTTTTTAGGACTCAGAGTTTTGGGCAGTTTAGTTTCTCTATGTCCCTTTCGTGCAGCAAGACAGGAGTTAAAAAAATATTGTTAATGTCAGTGGAATCATTCACTAGGGATCTTTTGGAAGAGTAATCTTCACATTTGGAAGTATTTTCTCATTACAGGTAATGGGATGATGAGCTGAAAAATGATCTTAGCCACTTATGATTCTAAAAGCCCACAGTCTGAATAATCTATGATGACTTAGAGATAATAGCAGCAAAGAAATAACTCATTTAGCACAATGTCCATTTACTTAGTAGACTTTTACTGTCATACATCTATTTTCATGCACTCTTGTAACAAGTTAGAAAAAAGCAGCACAATTAAAGAGTGACAAGTATGCGATGAGGATCACTTTGCACAAGGCTGTAGCTCATCCATACAAAATCTGATTTTAATGTAGTATCAGACTCATCCTTTGGGGGTGGGGGGCGGAGGGGGAGATAATCACTGTTCTGTACTCTAAACTAAAAGCAGCATAAGGAAAGAAGGATGGCCTTGTGCTTAAGGCACTAAACTGTGACTCAGGAAATCAGAGGTCAATTCATCACTCTGCCACAAACTAACTGTGGACAAGCCTCTTATGTCTCTCAGTGCCTCAGTTCTTCTTCTGTAAAATGGGGATAATACTTGCTTTCTCCTACCCTTTGTCTGCCTTATCTATTTAGATTGTATGGGGCAGGGACTGTCTCTTACCACATATTGGGTTGCTTCACATAGCACAATTGTCCCCCTCTACTTGGTACTGGTGAGGCCTGAGCTGGAGTACTGTGTCCAGTTCTGGGCATTGCACTTCAGGAACGAAGTGGACAAACTGAAGGGAATCCAGAGGGGAGCAACAAAAGTGAGAAAATATTTAGAAAACCTGACCTATGAGGAAAGGTTAAAAAACTGGGCACATTTAGTTTTGAGAAAAGAAGACTGGGGTTGGCGGGGGATCTGATAACACTCTTTAAATATGTTAAGGGATGTTATAAAGAGGACTATGATCGATTGTTTTCCATGTTCACTGAAGGCAGGACAAAAAGTCATGGGCTTAGTCTGCAGCAAGGGAGATTTAGGGTAGATATTAGGAAAAGTTTCTAGCTATAAGGGTAGTTAAGTTCTGGAATAGGCTTCTGAAGGAGGTTGTGGAATACCCAGCATTTGGAAGTTTGTAAGAACAGGTTGGACAAACACCTGTCAGAGATGATTTAGGTTTGCTTGGTCCTGCCTCCATGCAGGGGGCTGGACTTTAACTTCTTCAAGTCCCTTCCAGCCCTACATGTCTATGATTCTGTATCTGTACAGTGCCTAGCGCAGTAGACTTGTGATCTTGGGTCTTTACATGCTACATAATGCTATTATTCTACTACTACTGCTACTACCACTATTAATGATAAGTACCACAATTTAGGAGTTAAGAAAGCAGCGGGATTTAGTGATGAGCCTCAGGGATTAACTTTGACTCTACTACTGATTTACTTTATGATCTTAGATCATTTAATCTCATTATCTCAGTTTACATATTTATTAAACTATACTTAATAACATCAAAGTGGTACTGTGAGTCATAATTAAGCATTGTGAGATCCTCAAATGAAAGGCTTTATAGATATGCAAAATCATATCATCATCATCATCATTTGGAAAGATGCCAAAAAAAATCATACTTGGTTCCTTCCTGGAGTCATTCTTACAATATACTTTCCTTCCAAATATTTGCTAAATTCCTTTACAAAATGATTTGTTTTAAACGATTTTCCCTGTTTCTGAACAGGTCAGTTTGTTCCACCCACAAACTATTCTCCATTTCAAGAAATTCCTCTTCAATGTATATCCTCTCAGTGGAAGTTTGTAGCCCTTGTGCTTGTATTCGACTCCAGCTTACACAGGGTGAAATTCTGACCATTATATGGGAGTTTTGCCATTGATTTCAATGGGACCAGCATGTCATTCACAATCTTTAGTCACCAAATCCCAATTACCTGCCTGTCTCCTCCTTTTACACGATAAAGCGCTATGTAAGTTGCAACTAGAGCTGGTAGAAAATTTGCATGAAAAAAAATTGATCCCCACCCCCATTTTTTGTTCTAATTGAAATGCTAAATTTCAACATTCTTCATTAAAACTTGAAAAATGTCAACCAGCTCTACACCTGAAATCATCCAGATTTTTTAAAAATCAAAATGTGAAGTTTTGATGAAAAACGAAAACGTTGACATTTGGAAAAATTTTAACCAGCTTTAGTTGTCATTTCTTCTGTCTCATGAAAATAAACCCACCTTAAGGACTTTATTTTGAGAAGTGGGTAGCCTATGGTCTATATATAGCTGCCCATTTCATCCTAGCTTGATATCTTTATTCCCTATGCCTGTCTATTCTTCTCTCTCCTGATGGCTGCAGTGACAAACTACAGTGGAAAAAGTAAAGCTCGGGTGGATAATATTGATACGACGACATGAAAACGGTGAATGACATAAATTCTACCAAATGAATGTATGACAGAACACCACAAGGTATTAACAGCTAAAATTAGACTGCAAACTAAGAAAACAGGAAAGAAGAAGAAATTGAGGAAGAACTAGCATTGGTAATTATGTAAGGAAGAGTTCTACCAAAAAGTAAAGGATGACTTTTGTGCTTTGGCAATGAAGTCAATGGAGGAAGAAGACTGTTTCATGAAAGCAGTGAAGATACCATGTGGCAAAGTGAGTGGTAAAATGTGGGGTGAGATGGGGGGGTGTTTTCAGAGCACAAGCTGGAGGTGGAAGTCTGAGGTACAAGAGAAGCTAAAAAGAAAGGCTGAATTATTTAAAGAGTTTGAGGAAGCAGGTCATGATAATGAAACAATCAAAAATGCACACAGAGGCAAAACAAAGGAGGCTAACCAGGCAGTTGCTAAGGTAATGTCAGTGACTGGGACATAGGCAGTGGCTGGAGCAGGAGTCAGTAGCCAGGAAATGGAGCCCAGGGTCTGAGCCCGAATTAGAGGCTAGATGCCAGAGCCAAGGGGCAGAGCCAAAGTTAGGCATCAGGAATTAGAGCTGAAGGGTCACAGCTGGGTTACCTGGAGTGAGGCTGGCTCTAAGGCTGAAAAGAGGCGGGCACAGGAGCTATTGCAGCCGTGAGCAAATGCTTTGAGCTGTTGAACTGCTGCTGCTGGGCTGAGGAGCTGGTCTGCTGACTCTTCTAACCAATCTGGTGGTGCACAACTGTGTCTTGAGGTGCAAATCAAAGGCCTGTGCTGGTATATGTAAGGGTGCAAAGAGACACCCCTGGCATCCTTCACACAGGAAGTAAATAGACAGCAAGTTTGCTTCATGAAAAAGGGATCCCAGCCAGGCTTGCTTGAAAATTCTGAGGAGAACTTCGGGTGAGATCAGGGCTGGCTCTAGGCACCAGCGTTCCAAGCATGTGCTTGGGGCGGCACTTCTCAAGGGGCAGCACTCCGGCCCTTTGGGGACGGTTCTTCTCAAGGGGCAGCAGTCGCTTTTTTTTTTTTTTTTTGCTTGGGGCAGCAAAAAACCTGGAGCTGGCCCTGGGTGAGATAAGCTTCTTTAGATAGGAGGAGAACTTGTTTAATTTAGTCTCTAGAAAGCATGTTATGATTTTGTTTTATATGTAACCTTTGGTTTCCAATATTCTCATTCACAATCACTTAACCTGTACAGAGAGTGAGGCCTGCAGAGGCCTGAAAGGTAGCTCGTGTTGCCAGAGGTTTCAGGGAGCTGATCCACAACAGGAACCACTATGCTGTAGAAGACAAGACTTCCTCCTGCTAAGGTCAGGTGTTGGTGAAGTGCCTCACAACACTGGGTACCCCTAACAAGCGTCACAGCCTTCAAAAGACTTTAGAGTCTCCTCCCCACCCCAGTGAAAGAACCATCATTTGCAACTGAAAGCCAGTCTCTTCAAGTTCTTCTTTCCCCCAGCAATACATTTTATCATAACGTTTGCTGGCTTTCTATCAGATGCATCTTTTTCTGTGAGAAAAATATCTCGACTTCTATCCAGCAAGCAGTAAAACCTCTTCACATGGCACCAGTACTAAAAGAGTGTAGTTTCACTTTGTGTATGTCCATAGGACAGAAATGTTTGGCTAGATTTAATTAATCCCTCTCATTTTCAAAGAGCATGGCAGGGATTTGTCTTAGAACTCCCATTGACTTGATCAGGAAACACTGTGGCCTAGTGGTTAAAACAAGGGATAGGACATTAGGATTCCTGGATTTAATTCCAAGCCCTGCCGCTGAGTCACTGTGTGACATTTGGCAAGTTCTGTAATAACTCTGGGCTTTAGTTTCCCCATATGTAAAATGGGGGATTATAGTATTTCAGACTTAAAGGCTGAGAGGCTTAAATCAGTTAGTGCAGGGAAAGCTTTGAGACCCTTAAACTGAAGAAGTGCAAATTATCCTTAAGGGAAGTTACATGGCTAAACTCTGTGGAACTCCAAAAATGTAGGGATGTACAACGTTTCCTGCTCTTTAAAAAACAGGCCAGGAGTGCAGCTGTGCAGATTTTATAAATGCATCCCTGAGTGCTCTTTGCTTTGAACTAGCGTCAAAGAGATGCAATAGTATTTATGAACACGAAGGGCTAAACACTCAATAGTTCCATGGTAGCAGAACATTGGCCAGGAGACGGGTGGTGGCAGCAGAAAGCATTTGCAAACTTGCCTTTGCCAAGATATGGGTGTCACTTGCTGGGAATGGTATGGGGCCTAGTCAGCTGGAAATGTGCTGATTTGGCATATCAGAGCAAGGGTTGCCAGCCTGCCTCTTATGGAATTGAAGTTTCCCTCCACTGGCAGAAAACCAGAGGGACTACAGGCCACTGGTATGACTACCTGCTCTCCCATGGGATGAAGCACCCCTCTAGATAAATGAAGAGATAGCTGTAAAGATGCCCTTGCCTTTAAGAGTTGCCATTTATGGGCCACAGGTAACTTGCATACTGGCCTTTTTCCATTCCACCAAAAATTACGTGGATGCAAATACAGCAGCCTCTCTATGACTAGACCGAGAACAGACCTGAGATGAAACATTACATCCTGTAATATTTTGTGGTGCACTATACAACATATCAAACAAACACTGGCTTTCCAATGAATAGCAATGGTCTGCCCCAGGTTTTACGATGAAGATGGAGATGAAGATCAGCAAATATGCAGGTCACCAGTGGTTTTTGAAATGGCAAACTGTGCTGGTGGGGGAGCATGTCAGCTTATTTTTACTGCCAGAATGGAAATTCTATTGAGCCATAGACACCCTGTCCCAGAATTTGGCTGCTGCCTTTGAGGGGGTGAAATTTGTTATAGCCAGACATGCAACCATTTGACTAAACCTCTTTCAGACACATTATGAAAAGGAGTTTTTTTCCCTCACCTTCCTCTCCCTTCTCTATGACATGCAATGGTATTTGTCCAAAAACCAGAGCTCAGTTAATGACTGCAGGGGCTTTATACTGTCTCACTCATCACAGTTTGTTTTAATTGACTAGCTGTGTGGCTTAGGGAACGTCATTCAGTCCCCTCCCCAGATCTCATCCTCCCTCTCCCCGACCCTGGGAAAACCCACAGGAGGGGGCTCTGAGAGGAAATCTCCACAAGATAATCATGCGGAGATCTCTCCTATTGTCCCGCTGCAGGGAGGAGGCTGTAACCCCTGCAGAAAATACCATGGGCCGTCCCCGAGCTTGATAGACCCTTGTGGTCATGGGAGAACAGGAAGGTCAGGCTCATTCTCACACAGCCCATGTGCCTCTGTAATGGCTCAAGCTCCTGCAACCCTTCCTCCACCAGGTCCCTGGGAACCAGGGCTCCCAAAAAAGAGCTATATAGAAAAGATAATACGTTCTCGGATGGTATTATCTTCTGAGTTCCATGGAGCATGGGGCTGGGTAATCATGTGCATGCTCCTGGTTTCCACCCCAGGCCCTTTCCATGCCTCCCCTCAGCCTAGGAAGTCTCCACTCCTCCCCCTCAGTATAGACCATGGAACACATGGAGAGACTGCTGCCTGGTCTGGAGCCTGGGATTTCCTCTCAGGCCCTGGGTGGAGGTGAAGCCATAGAGGCACCTCCGCCCCTCTTTTCAGTGGAAGGGGGGAAAAAGGCACATGGAGGATCTCCTCTGTGTGCAGAATTAGGCACTTGTCTTAGTTTCTCCATTTGCACAATTGGGAGAAGTCACTTACCTCGACTAGTGGAGTACTGCAAGGATTAACTGTTTGTGCAGAGCTTTGAAGACATCCAGTGCTTGTGTGGAGAAGTGAAAGAAAGTCATCAGAGAAAGTTCCCTGGCCTTTCTCCCCAAAGCTGCAAGTTAAGGGCCATGTTTAGAGGAACAATTTTCTTTTGGGTTGAGTAAGTCACAGGGCTGAGAAAAAAGGGACCTGAGTTTTGTTTGAGCTCTGCTACAGACTTCCGATGCCATCTACAAGTCCTGTAACCTCTTCATGCTTTGGTCTCCTTATCTGTAAAATGGGGATAACACTTCCCCCCTGGCCAGCAAGGCTGAATTCATAAATGTTCAAGAAGGCCTTTGAAATCCTAAGTTGGAAGGAGCTTTAGAAATGCAAAGTGCTGTTATTTTATATGTGCATCCTAAAAATCAGCCTCAGAAGCAGCCGGAATTCTCACTTGCATGAAAGTCTAGAATTCTTAGAGGTAGAAATCGACTCGGCGCCATCAACTGGAGTTCACCACACAAATTAGAAGAGCACATCTCAGAGGTGGTGACATGAGCTCTGAAGGAGAGAAGCATTGCAGGCTGTATATTGTGATAGCTGCTACTGACTGAGCCATACAATAGCTACTGGGAGAGAGGCTGCTTCACAGCTTTCCTAGCATGAAGAGATACCACTGATGCTGATTTACACAAAAAGGAGAGGAGGCGGCAGCAGGCTGCCCATACAAATGGGTTTTTCATGGGAAAGATTAAATATAGATAGTCTATGAGGTCAAGTTTTACAACCTTCTACTATAAAACAACTTCACAATCCAACTAGGTGCTCACTTAGAAGACACAAAACTGGAGAAGATAAACTTCCTTCTCATCTGATCCCTGATGTTCATGGAGGGAGCAGCAGGCCTGCAGCACAATATGGTGGCAGAAGACACAGATAGCTCACTCTACTTTTGATTTTAATGAGCCCACAATTTATTTAGGTTCCCCATCTGCCTCCTTTGTAGTGAGTGATGTCTTTCTCTGCGAGCAACCTCAGTGTTCTCAGTACTTGTGGGGTAAGCTGCCACTCCATCGGAGCACAGACAGTAGATTTTGGCTTTTAACTATCAGGTGGAAAAATCAGTGAACACTCCCACACTGAAAAAAAATCATGAAAGGGGGAAAAGTCTGAATGACATTTAATCAGCAGCAAGACCCACAGAAAGGAGGCCCTAGTGTGAAGAGACCAAGCTTTTCAGTCATTTGATTGAGAACACATAGCCATCTATTCCTTAGCTCCTCACTGTGGCAGAGCCAAGAGTCTTTTTGCAATAATATACGCTTTTCCATGTATGCATCTACTGTATACTTTGTATAAACCAGCAATGCATTCCTAGAATACATTACTCTGAGGATAAAGGAACATCTGGATGAGCTCCAGTCTAGCCATCTACAGAGTGCAATGCAACAGCCATCTCTTCACACATGCTTTTCCCCAGTATAAGAACCAAATAGTCGCTCCATAGTCAATGAGACAATAGCACAATTACACTCCTGTTGTAAGATAGCCATTGAGACTGATCCAACTCTGGAAGCAGTTTAATAAGAGGGAGTGAGGGTAATACTGATCTTATGGAGATAGGGAAGAGGGCAATAGATGTATGCTTATACATAGATTGGTTATTAATTATGGTCTTGATTCTTCCACTTTTTCTACCACAGTATCCCTGGAGGATGTTAAACAGAAGCTACTAAAGTTAGATATTTTAAAATTAGCAGGTCCAGATAAATTGCATCCAAGAGTTTTAAAAGAGCTGGCTGAGGAGCTTGCTGTACCATTAATGCCGATTTTCAATAAGTCTTGGAGCACTAGGGAAGTTCCAGAAGACTGCAAGAAGCTAACATTTCTCACGAATTTTTAAAAAGGGTAAACAGGATGACCCTGGTAATCATAGGCCTGTCACCTTGACATCTGTCCCTGGCAAGATAATACAGCAGCTGATGCAGGACTCCATTAATAAAGAATCAAAGGAGGGTAAGGTAATTAATGCAAATCAATATGGGTGTATGGAAAATAGATCTTGTCAAATTAATAGTGTTTTTTTATGAGATTACAAGTTTAGTTGATAAAGTTAATAGTATTAACTTTATACAGATAGACTTCTGTAAGGCATTTTACTTGGTACTACATAGCATTTTGCATAAAAAACTAGAATGAAAAAATTAAAATGGCACACACTAAATGGATGAAAAGCTGGCTAACTGATAGGTCTCAAAATGTAATTGTAAATGGGGAATCTTCACTGAGTGGGTGTGTTCCAGTGGGGTGCTGCAGGAATTGGTTCTTGGCCCTATGCTATTTAACATTTTTATCAATGACCTGGAAGAAATCATAAAATCATCACCAATGAAGTTTTCAGATGATACAAAAATTGGGGGAATGGTAAATAATGATGAGGACAGGCCACTGATTCAACACAATCTGGATTGCTTGGTAAACTGGGTGCAAGCAAACAGCATGCATTTTAATTTGGCTAAATGTAAATGTACACATCTAGAAAAAAAAAGGAATACTTACAGGATGGGGGACTCAATTCTGGGAAGCAGTGATTCTGAAAAAGATTTGGGGGTCATGCTGGATACTCACCCGAACATGAGCTCCCAATGTGACGGTGTTGCCAAAAGAGCTAATGTGATTCTGGACTACATAAACAGGAGAATTTTGAATAGCAGTAGAGAGGTTATTTTACTTCTATACTTGGCAGTAGTGCAATCACTGCTGGAATACTATGTCCAAGTTCTGGTGTCCACAGTTCAAGAAGGATGATGCTAAAGTGGAGAAGGCTCAGAGAAGAGCCACGAGAACGATTAGAGGAGTCTATTTACAGTGATTGAGCTCTTGAGTCTATCCATTTATCTTAACAAAGAAAAGTTTAAGGGACGACTTGATTACAGTCTATACATATGTACATGGGGAACACATATTTAATAATTTAGCAGAGAAATGTATAACACGATCCAATGGTTGCAAGCTGAAGCTAGACAAATTCAGACTGAAATAAGACGTAGATTTTTTAACGGTGAGAGTAATTAACCATTGGAACAATTTACCAAGGATTGTGGTAGACACTATATCACTGACAATTTTGAAATTATTGGCTATTATTCTAAATGATCTGCTCTAGGAATTATTTTGGGGAAGTTCTATGGCCTGTGTTTCTCAGGAGGTCAGACTAGGTGATCACAATGGTCCCTTCCGGCCTTGGAATCCATGAATCTACTCATATTGAGTAATACCTTATTATATGAATAGTCCCCAGCAGATTTCTCTGATGACTCGTGGAGTAAGAATTGGGTTGTATTTGAATATTGTTAGCGTGCTCAACACTATACAAAACAAAGAAGAAGGCACAGTCTTTGCTCCAACAAACTCACAGTCTAGTTACTAATCAATTACTGATTTATCAAATCAATTTTTTTCCTTGGTGTAGCGGGGTGGTCCCGCGCTCCTGCCCTGAAGGGCTTAAAACAGCCCAGGAGAGGGCTGTGGCTGTGGCAAGAAGCCTGGGCTGATTGGGGCATGGCCACAGCTGAGCCTACTTTCCCCAATCAACCCAGGCTTCTTGCCCCAGCCACAGCCCTCTCCTGGGCTGTTTTAAGCCCTTCAGGGCAGGAGCAGGGGACCACCCCGCTACACTTGGACATTAGTATTTTCCCAGTAGTGTTTTTAGTATTATGTACAAGTTCTTTGACTTTCTGACATTTCAGATGCACCCGGGGCCTGTTCAAGGTATGATACAATCCATAAACTTAAATTTTAGTCAGATTCTTTTTGTCCAAGCTGCTACTTGGGAAGCAGTTAGCATTTTTTTTTCCCAATTGTGCACTTTGTATCTTACTCAAGTTCCTGTTATTATGCGGTAAGTGTTTTGGTCTGAACATTAAAGCAAAGAAAAAATGTGCAGGTCCTAAGGGAGGAATAAAATCCACTAATCCAACATGCGTTTTATTTGCATGTTGACTATCAACAGGTGCTGAGAATTGCAGGATTCCCAGAGCTTCAAACAGGAGCAGAGAGTGACAAAGAGGACATTTATTCCAACTCAGATTTTTATTTAAGTCTTTATTCTAGTTACATAGCTAGATAATTGGGCATCCGGCTAAAACTCTTTGACATACACAAGCTTTGAAAATATTGTTAATCTTTAAAATCAATATTGCATTTAGGAAATTGCTCACATCCTTCTACATTTGCAACTCTCAATTCATCCACATGCCATTTCACGAGCCATTTAACTACATAGGAAAAGACATTACTTTCTGTTAATCACTCATGAACAACTCATGCCACCCGTATATTAATTATTGTGCAAATGATGTTATCATTTCTATTTACTCATAACAAGTTGAATTTTTAAAAGAAAATGTAGCATAAAGAACTCACGTAGTTATGATCAAAGTGCTGGTTAAAAAGGTGCTGGAGCATATCCAATTGATTATGTAATATATGGGTCTGCAAGGAATGGGCAATCATAATCTCGCCATTATGATCTAAGAACCAAATAGTCCCTCCATACGCAATGATCTAAAAGTCAGACTGTTAAAATAACAAAATGAAGCTTCCCTCATTTAAGAATTTGATGGCTGGAAATAGAGGTTATGGAAGTCAAACAATGGAGATGCGGTTGTAATTTCCTAAAGCTGCTCTATTTGATTTCCCTTTATCTCTGTGAATTATCATGGCCAAGAACTTGTATTTGAACTTTGCAGAGTGGCTGAGCAACACTGCCTGCTGTGCCTGTCAATAGATAGCGGAGTTACTGTAGGCAAAATGCATATCTATATGCTCCTGCTTTTTTTAGTTACACTACAGATCATGCATTCGTGTTATTAGTAAACTCTGAGATCTTCGGATCTCTGTGTGGCAAAAGGCCACCACTGGAAAAGAGTGGGTCTAGAAGACACGGGAGGTGGGGATTCAGCTGTGGACATGAGCTGGCTTTTGTTGCAAAAACAGTGCCAGCCTAGTCAAGACAAGGAGGTTGCTCTGGTGTTCCTGAGAGCAGAGTTTGACCCAGAGCTCTGATAACGTTAAGATTATAGCAGAAACTCTCAGTCACAAGGACATTCACTGCTAAAGCCTTGTGACGGGGCGTGCATACACTCGTGAGAAAATCCTCTCAGCTGTTGCCCTCCTAAGGCGGGTTTTCAGTGGCTCAGGCCTCCGGCAAAGTCACACACAGTCAAGCACATGAAGGAACCCCTTCTAGGGTAACAAAGGCTCAACAAGGGACCGTGAAATCTGGTCTCCCCTGTGAAATTTGGTCTTTTGGATACTTTTACCCTATACTATACAGATTTCATGGGGGAGACCAGCATTTCTCAAACTGGGGGTCCCAACCCAAAATGGGGCTTTGCGGGTGGGGAGGGAGGGGCATAAGGTTATTGTAAGGGGGGTTGCGCTATTGACACCCTTACTTCTACTCTACCTTCAGAGCTGGGTGGCCAGAGAGTGGTGGCTGCTGGCCAAGGGCCCAGCGCTGAAGGCAGTGCAGAAATTAGGGTAGTAATACTGCAACCCACCCCGAATCCTCTTTTGGGTCAGGACTGCGTCAGTTACAACACCATGAAATTTCAGATTTAAATATCTGAAAGCATGAAATTTACTATTTTTAAAATCCTATGATCGTGAAATTGACCAAACTGGATTGTGAATCTGGTAGGGCCCTACCCATAGCCCCTTCTACTTCACCCTTACCTCCAGGCTCAAGTTCTCAACTCCTCTGTTTCCTCAGCAAATGCCAATGCCACCAGAACCCATCTTCCAGCAAGGAGCACCCTTCCTTACTCCTCTGGTCCAAGCCAGGAATGGAGCTGCTCATGCCCTGCAGCTCCTTTTAACTGAGCCTTCTGGGCTCTGATTTGCTGATTCCCTGCAGCCTTTCTAGGCAGGCCTGGAGGACCCACCTTCACTGCTCCTTTTCTGGGGTGAGGTGTGATAGGACCTTCAGTACAGGGCCTCAGTGGGCCCAGTATACCACATCACAAGCAGATACTCTGGCCTTAACGTCTCCCTGTGTGATTTGCTTTTAGTGTGCTACTGTGTGTGAGTGCTATGAGACATGATCCCCACCCCCTAAATTCAAACTCAAGAAGCAGGTGGCAGACCAAACACAGATGCCACTGGGCCCACCACATGCAGCACCAGCTCTTATCTGTAGGGATAAAACCCTGTCTGCAACCCCATATGTTTTGGTGCTGGGCCACAGAAGCAGCATGAGCCACCACTGCCTTGCCCGCTCTGACGGGGCTTCTCTCCCAGGGTGACCAGGTGTCTGGTTTTCGACCAGAACACCCGGTCGAAAAGGGACCCTGGTGGCTCCGGTCAGCACCACCGACCAGGCCATTAGAAGTCTGGCTGGTGGTGCTGCGGCGCTAAGGCAGGCTAATCCCTACCCACCCTGGCTCCATGCTGCGCTCCGGAAGCGGCCACAGTTCTGGCTCCCTAGCCAATGGGATCTGCGTGGGCGATGCCTGTGGGCGAAAGCAGTGTGCAAAACCAGCTGCCGTGTCTCTGCCTCGGAGCTGGACCTGCTGACCACCTCTGGGGCACAGCGCGGTCCGCAGAGCCATGACAGGCAGGCAGCCTGCCTTAGCCCCCTCGCTGCACCGCTGACAAGGAGCCGCCAGAGGTAAGCCCAGGCCCCAACCCTGAGTCCCAACCCGCTGCCCCAGCCCTGAGCACCCCCAAACCCAGAGCCCCCTCCTGTACCCCAAACCCCTCGTCCCTGGCTAGACCCCAGAGCCTGCAACTGCAGATGGATCCCTCAACCTGTCCCACACCCCAACCCCCTGCCCCAGCCCAGAGCCCCCTACCACACCCTGAACCCTTCATCCCCAGATCCACCCCACAGCTTCCACCCCCAGAGCCCTCACCAACCCCCTGTTCCAGCCCAGAGCCCCGGACCACATCCAGAACTCATTTCTGGCCCCATTCCAGAGCCCCCACCCCCAGTCAGAGCCCCCCTGCACCCCAACCCCCTGCCCCAGCCCAGAGCCCCCTCCCACACCCTGAACCCTTCATCCCCAGATCCATCCCCCACTCTACAGGGGGGAGGGATAGCTCAGTGGTTTGAGCTATTGGCCTGCTAAACCCAGGGCTGTGAGTTCAATCCTTGAGGGGGCCACTTAGGGATCTGGGGCAAAAAGTGGTCCTGCTAGTGAAGGCAGGGGGCTGGACTCAATGACCTTTCATGGTCCCTTCCAGTTCTAGGAGATTGGTATATCTCCAATTATTACCTTTTTTTACCTAGCTTGCACCCCCAGAGCCCTCACCAACCCCCTGTCCCAGCCCAGAGCCCCGGCCCACATCTAGAACCCTTCATTTCTGGCCCCACTCCAGAGCCCCCACCCCCAGTCAGAGCCCCCCTGCACCCCAACCCCCTGCCCCAGCCAGTGAAAGTGAATCAGGGTGGGGGAGAGTGAGCCACCGAGGGAGGGGGAATGTAGTGAGCAGGGGGGCAAGGCCTTGGGGAAGGGGTGGGGCTACGGTGTTCGGTTTTGTGGGATTAGAAAGTTGGCAACTTTATCTCTTCTCATCTTTCCTTTGAGGTCTTTGCTTCTTAAGTCAGACGCAAATGTACTAGGGCGTGATATGGCTCCTATTAAAAACCTGCCACTGATTTTAACTAGCATTTCTATTTCGTGCACGTGTTTTGTCTAAGATCACAACTAGAAGGGGGCCAACGTAGCAAAGTCCATGCATTTACCCTTTTCAGAGCTTGTGAACCTTTTCCTCATTAGACTGTCCTGGACTTTGTCATGATCTCAGTGAGGCAGGATTATTTCTTTTGGTGATCATAATTCTCTAGTATACAGGCTCTTAGTGCTCATCACCACAGTATCTGAGCAATCACACTGCATGAAATTCACCCTGTGCAGAGAGCCAGCACAATGTGGGTGGGCCACTTGCATCCCACTTGAAAGCTTCAGGTTTGTGTGGGACCTATGTGGTCTAATAGGCCTTTTGCTGGCCCTCTGCACACGGTTAAATTTCATCCACCCTGTCCAGAAGTTTCCTGCAGAATTGTCTTTACAAACAAAGCTGTTTGATTAATTCAGGGATCAGCAACCTTCGGCACGCAGCTCCAGGCCAATGGGGGCGGTGAGAAGCGGCGCAGGCCAAGGGATGTGCTGGCCGCGGCTTCTCACAGCCCCCATTGGCCTGGAGCGGCGAACCGCGGCCAGTGGAAGCCACGATCGGCCGAACCTGCAGACGGGGCAGGTAAATAAACCGGCCCGACCTGCCAGGGGGCTTACCCTGGTGAGCCATGTGCCGAAGGTTGCCGATCCCTGGATTAATTAATGAATACAAGCAGATCACAAAGAATTACTCTCTTATATTGCTCTTTGTGCTGCTTTTGTATTTTTATCTTTGAAAACGCCTGCAAAGCAGGCTGCTGATAAAAATAAAGGAACAGGTGCACATTAATATACAACATATAGGCAGACTGGAATTCAGTCAGACAGAAAGAAGTGCCCGAGTATTACCGTATATTAATAGAGTGCATTTGATCTAATCTGGGGCAATTTCAAAACAACTGTGTAGCATCCACTGAAATAAATTATCTTACTGATTTTGAACTGCCTTTTGCAGATTGGCTGTATCAGCCAATGTGGCTATTAAGCTTTGGTCACT
The DNA here is from genome assembly GCF_016161935.1 of Mauremys reevesii. Taxonomy (NCBI): domain Eukaryota; kingdom Metazoa; phylum Chordata; order Testudines; family Geoemydidae; genus Mauremys; species Mauremys reevesii. The sequence continues at coordinate 34,669,324 of NC_052638.1, forward strand.
TTAACTGTGTAGAAAATGGTGCCAATATTGAGAAGCAAAGAGCATTTGTAATGGGTGGATTGGAAGGCAAGCTAGAAGCCTGGACCAAAATCAATGCCATGTGATAATGATGGATGCATATTTACAGTAGAGGGTTGTTTTGGAACTGAATGGAAAATCTTGAGCTTTTAAGCAATAAACAAGTATGTGACGGATAGAAAAACATTGCAATGTCTTTATGTCTAAGAACAATATTTAGTCAATTTTAGCTGAGCAAGATGGCTTAACACAAAGGATGTTAGATTACACTGATTCAGTCTGACAATGAAGTTGGTACTTCTGAGATCTGCTAGCAGACTAACTCTGACAAACAAGATCTCCCCAGATGCTCTTCAGAACCCCTCAGAGTTTCCTCCCTCCTGTGTGATAGTTTGCAACAAAGAGCAAGCCCACATCAGACTGAGCTGCTAGTGTGGGAGAGAGGGGAGAACTGGAACATAACGTTCAGAGTTGAATCGCTGCATCATGAGCTCAGGCTGAACAGAATTTCCTTTGTGTGCTTGGTGATAGAGTACCTGTGAGTGTGGGTGAGGTGAAAAGAATATAGCAGTGTGGTTTTGCTTTGTCAGTTTGCATGTAATAAAAATAATTACAAATCTCAGGTCATGATGAATTGATTTAGAAAGTGGATAAATTCAGAGGAGACTTAACTCCAATGCTACCCAAATGCTCAGGTTCTGTGAGCATCATGGACACAGTTCAGTATAACTTGAGGTCACATAGAAGTACTAAGGGTCAGAAAATCTTGTGGCTAGCACATGTGTCAGGCTCCCTGACTTGACTTTATACCACCGTAGTGCACCACAACTAGCATGCAATATATCAATGCACAGCAACATGAGTTACTGCTGCTTGGAAAACCCAAGTTCTGAGAAAGAATGGCTAGATGGCTGATGCAGCACCATATCAAAGTCCCAAAAGAGATGCAACACAGAGCATCCCTGAAAGAACCACGAATAGTAGAAATGGATGTGCAGGCTATGGGGATGTGGGTAAGGAAGGAAAACCCCCATTTTCTTCACACAACAACACTGAAGGGCTATGTAACTGTCTGTAAGAAATAAGTTGCAAGTTAAGCCCGCCCTGAGCAGCAGTAAGCTGTGCTTGGTAGCCAGGGCACATAGATGGTTCATAACAACAACACATCAGAGGCTGGAGAAGCACAAAAGGTGATGTGTGTGTGTGTGTGAGTTCACACACGTTTGCTTGATTGTAGGTAGGAAGCAGCTCAGAACAGTTTGCTCTGTACTTATGTTCTTCATGGCATCCTTAGCCTGCACCTGGCATTATGCACGTTGGAGGACACAATAGGACGCTTCCTTACCAGTATACCTTGTACATGGTTTTTTGACTTTCTGCAGTGATTTGGGTAGCTACGCTCACTGCAGCCTCTTACAATACAGTTTGGTCATAGATTCGAGGACGGGTTTGACAGAACGTACTCAGCATTGTTTCTGTATGTGTTTGTGTGCATTTATTTAGCCTAGTTCTGTGCTTTTTTCTATGGGCCACTGAAGTCAATGAGAGTTTTGCTGTTGACTTCAATGGGGCCAAGGTCTGATTCTGTGCTTGGGCCATATTAGGCCCTATAGAAGAGATGGTTCATAGTGTTATGGTTGGTTGCACATCACTCAGTCATGGACACCATAAAACACTCTGAAACAAGTCCATATGGGTTTTTTTTGTGTGAGTGCGCTAACCATAATAGTCTAAATTTCACTCTCAGCAAAAGCAATCCAAGCTTGTTCAATACAATGAGCATTCACTGATGTTTCTGAGAGCAGAATTTGACTCTGATAACAAAATTTGACTCTAATAGCCTTGAGGTTATGGCAGAAATTCACAAAAAAGAAGGGCATTTGGAGCTAAAGCTAATATTCTCCATGTCTGCTTGTATACTAGGTGAACTATGGATTTCAGATCTGTGAATGAGGTTATTCATTATATAATGCTTGCGCATAGTGGGACAAGAAAAAGGGAGTTTCAGATTTAGCACTGAATTGACCAACTCTTACTGGTTTATCGCAATCTCAAAGGTATTTCAACATTTATTTTAATATGAAAAATCTGCAGTCAGTAGTTATCATCCATTCTATGAATGATCTTTAGAGTTTCCAGAGTGGCAGTATTAATTGAAGGTGAAAAGGCTGCTACTTTTCATGACCACTTTCAGCATAGTCAACGGCTGATGACATCTTTAGGTTGAATAAGAGGATCAGCCTAAAGCTATTGCTTCGGCTTTAATTAAGGTATCTGCCATTACGCTGAAAGGTCGGTCCAGTCTAAGTTCAAACATGCTTGTCTTGCACGAACGTGTTTTCGTTGTGGTTTCATGCACATGTGATATTGTGCCAGTTTTCTTGCTATCTGGTGTTTCAAATCTAAAGCTTCGTAGCAGTATCCTCTCTGGTTTTGAATGTCACCAAGTCAGCTGTAATCCAGTTGTTTGCTCTAGTACATGTTAGTATAACTCAAAGCAGATTTTGGTCTAAGCGTGTTTTCCCCAGCATGTGGATAGTGGGCGTGACCCAGATCAAGGGTGTGACAGAGGGAAAAAGACATAATTCGCCTTCTCTTGTTAAAACAGAGGGAAGGACAATGTGGACACAAGAAATAAATGTCTAGAAAGAATCTGCTAGTCCTTGAGAGATCATATTTATTCATTCATTCAGATTTCAAAAATATATGCATGCCCATCCTGTGCTCTGGGTCCCCAACTGACAAAAGCACGTAAGCACAACTAAGTGCGTCCCTATTCAAGAAAGTACGGAAACACCTTAACTTTTAAACTGTGATTAAGTCCAATTAGCTTTAATGGGACTTAACTGCATGCTTAAATTTAAGCATGCAGTTAAGTGCTTTGCTGAATTGGTGTCTAGCCCATAAATTAAAATCACAAAATAATGCAAAAAGATTGCCTGCAGACATACTAGTCCTCCATCCACCCTCCTTCTCAACAGCCTTAGAGAAGAGAAGCATGCCTGGAAGATTAGCAAATCTGGGCTGTGGCTGGATCAAAAGGGAGAACGACTTCCTAAACTGAGGGTTCCTCACAGATATGCCCTGCCAGCAACTTCCTCTCATTTATCTGGCCTTTTCAAATACATTAATCTTGCAGAACATGGGTCAGGCCAAGAGAACTGCCCTAGTGATTCTGAGGGCTTCAGTGGGGACATCTCAAGCATAGAACTTCAAATTCAAACTAGCCTGATACTTTCTTTTATCTCTATTGGATATTCTCCAGCTCTACCTAGAGACTTCTGTAGCTCAGTGAAACGATCAGAACAGCATGCCAGTAATTTTGACACGTTAATCTCACAGTTGGGCACGACTAGTGGTGGCCAAAACTCAGGGCTTAAAGAAATCAAAGGCACACCGCACCATTTATAGGTCAGCCACTTCAAGGGAATCTCAGGTATTGGTTCCGCCCTCAGATGTCTGTGGGTTTTAACAAAACGTGGGCAGCGTGGTGCTGAGATAAAAGAACATCTCTCTCCGTTAGGATAAATTGTAGCTTTGGTTTTTTGGAAATGAAGCACAGCAGGTAAGAAGGTCCAACACATTTTAAAAAAGTGTGCACTAATCTTTTAAAAATAACCCTGCCGTAACTGTAAAGCGATGAGCGTTGCGTCTAATGTGAAGCAACACGGGGGATCTGTTAAGCGGGCATCACGTCACCTTCAGGATTAAGCTGATTCCTCTGCATCAGAAGGAGACAGGTCTCCTGCCAATCACTTCTAGACACATGGACTGCTTGTGGAATAAATTATGTACATCTTGTAGTATTTAACTGGACAGATATTAGCTCACCTACCTTGTCTCTCTAATATCCTGGGACCATCATGGCTACAACAGCACTGCCTACATTATCTATTTTGCCATTCATGACTGAGGTACTGGCTGTAAACATATTCTAATTGGGAGTGAGTGCAATAGGAAAGAATGGAAACGTTTCTCTCTATCCACGTGTACTTGTTAGGGTGACACTTTGTGCACATTCAGACCGATCACAGCTGCACACTGAGGTTTGAACAATTCTGTTATTGTTGTCAAACTGGCTTCTTTATGCATCATCCAAAGCATCGGTGAGTAGCCATGTAAGGACTGTCAGCTCTTCAGGGGAGGGACGGTGACTTCTGTGTTCTCCATAGTGCCTCATGCAATGTGGATGCAAAAGAAAGAATAATAGCAATAAATTGCAAGTAGTCAGTTATATTCTTTGTGAATCAGGCTCAGAGTGCAATGCAAAGTCCAGAAATTCTTACAGCCCATTTACAGGCAATCCACGGCCAATGTGGCTCGTGCAGAGCGTGCAGCAAATGGTCACAGAGTCAGAGCATACCATGAATTAAACTAACCAGAGCTGTAGGATCTTGAAGGCCACAAGTAACAGTTGTGGGCATATGGCAGCTCTGATGGACTAAGCGGTTTTTTGATTTAATAATAAATAATTACGAGTTTTGTCTTAAATCAGGCCCTCATCTCGACAACACTGATCCACATAGTTAACTTAATGCACTATGTGCCATCCCATTAACTTTAATGGAATGATTCACACTGTGCAAAGTTAAGTGTGTGAGAGTTTTTGCAGGGTTGAGGCTTTACTTGCAAACTCCTTTGGGGGTAGTGTCTGTGTAAGCATCGGTGTGCGTTTTGAGAGCCCAAGTTTAGAGACCTAGGTCTTGATTTTTGGTCCAGATTGTTGTACTCTTCTAACAGGTAGAGAGTAGCTCTTTATTTGACGAGTGGTTCTGTTGATTCCAATGGGACTAGATGAGGAGTAAGGTACAACTCAGTGTAAGTAAAGGCTTCCCAATCCGACCCCTTGGAGAGGTGCTGAGCACCCACGTTTATCACTGACTTCAGCTAGAATGGTAGGTTTGTCACAACTCTGGAAATCAGGCCCTAATAGCCAAGAGTTTAAAAAATAGGAGGATAAAATTAAGCCCCTAAGCCCATATTTAGGCATCTAAATAAGTGGTCTGATTTTTCATAATTGCTGAGCACCACATAGGTTTTATTCTAGCCCCAACCATTACAATTATGTTCTCGGATTTATTATCACCCTTCCTACACAAATGCCGCGTGAGATTCGGGCACTAGGTGAGGGTAGCTGGTCGGTCACACTGATGAGGAGAAGAGGGAGAAGTGACTACAGATCTGTATGGAACAACCATGAAGAGAAGGACATGAGAAGTGGAAACGAAGGAAAGGAAGCAAAAGGTAGTGAGAAAATTGCTAAGGCACTAGAAGTTTTGCATGCTGGTGATATATGCAGAATTCATGCACCTAGTTAATCTTCCTTTCAAAGAAGCATTGTTACCTTGGCAACTACCATATCAAATGGTATAGCCTGTGAATGAGTTATACTGTACATTTATTCTTGAAGGGAGAAAAAAGAAATCCCCCAATTGTCATGTGCATTTTTGTACTATTTTTCAAATATATTTTATGATAAGCCATCTATTTCCCAGTAATTATTAAAAATGTTCCCCCGCTAACCTGTTTTCTCTCATTCTTCTCCCATGAAGGAAAATGATTGCTTTGATGAGGATCATACTTCAGCTGTTGTTGGATACACTCTGTTGCCTCTGTTGTGTAGTACTGCTGCGTGCTGTAAGCTGTTGCTTTCCATTCCAGAGGTGGCTCCATTTCTCTTGCAAGGCGAAGACGAGATGCGGCAGAGTGCTGCGGGATCAGTTGGTTGCAAACTGACAGACTGCAGTGCCAAGTACTGTAACGTTAAAACTCAAAAAATTGCCCCTGCAACCTTCATTCAGGTCTCCTTGTGTAGATGCGATATGTCTAATTACAGGATCATATATTAATTTGTCCACAGGAACCCTGCCTCATTCAGTCTACAAGATGGCAACAACTCTTGCTTCTAATCTCTCTTCACTGAGGGTTAATAACCCCCCCGCTTTGTGACCTCATGCCCCCCTCCCCTCCCTGTTTCTTATCCCTCTGCATTTGAGCAAGGTTGTTTCCGCCAGCAGGAGGTGCACAGGAGAGAGATTCTCTCTGCTCTCAGTTTCTGTGCCTAGCACTCCCTGGCCCCTGGCTCTTAGCCCATCACTTTGACTATGTCACCCCTCTCTTTGCATCCCTTCACTGGTTTCTTCTTCTCTGTTGCATCAAACATAAGTTACTAGTGTTCACTTTCAAGTCCCTTCAGGACCTATCCCCGGACTACCTATCGTCTCTCGTTCAGCATGGAAAGGTGGACTCTGGCCTCACATCGGCCCAGGATGTTAGCCTCCATTGCCAGCTTGTTAAAATTTCAAACAAGCACCTTTGTTTTTTCTCCCATGCTGCCCCTAATGCTCAGGAGAAGATTTTGGTAAACAACTGTAAAATTATTATCCTCCTTCAAACCCCTCCTTAAAAGTGTCCTTTGCCAGGAAACCGACAAAAACCATGACAACAGCTAGGCTCTTGTGTGTGACACCATTGCTTATCATGCTGACCAATATCGCCTCATTGTTTCATTGTACTCGCCTGTTGGTCTGTCTGTCTAATCTGTTGGTTTTTGTCTCATACTTAGATTGTAAACTCTTTGGGGCAGGGACTATCTTTCTGTTATGTGTTCGTACAGCACCTTGCACAATGGGGTCCTAGGTCATGACTGGGGCTCTTAGGCACTACAGCAATACAAATAAATAATGCTAATTGCAGTGAAAGTCCTATTCAGCCTCTGTAGCCGCAGAACGGCGCATGCTCACTTGCTCCATGGAGAGGGTGCGTGTGCTGTCCTGCTGGCACACAGGAGCTGTGTGGGGCTGGAGCATGTCAGCGTGCATGGAATCTTCACAGACTTTAGCAGCACATATCTAATAAGTCTGTACTTAGCATGAGCAATTTTTAAAAAAAGAGGCTTACAACTGGGTTGAATTTGAATGTTTTTTTTCATGGGGAGAGCAAACGGAACATCCCTGAAGCCAGGGAGACCCTCTGCCAAATTTCAAGTCCCTACAGCTTCTCAATCAACAGTTATAAGGTTGATTTTTACAAAAAAACATGGACAAAACACATGGGCACAACAGTGTACCCTAAACTTGGTCATGGAAATGGCTGAATGATTTTAACTGAAACATCGCAAAAAAATTCAGCCTGAGGCAGACACTGTCAGACGGGAAAATTTCAGTCTGAATGGTTTAAGTCTGGCGAAGTTATAAGCAACTGAAAACAGAGGCATACCATGGTAAGTGTCAGGCCACCTTAGCTTTAGGAAGCACTACGACACTGCTTATAATAATAAGCGGATCCAGTTATATTAGATAGTCCTGGGTTTGAAGACCAGTAGACAATGCTGCTTCTTTGTTCCAAAGGCTGGGTATGTCTTCCTCATCACACTAAGAGTCCGAGAGTCTCTCTTGCTCAGGCTGTCTACATTGCGAGCTAGGGGTGTGATTCCCTGCTCGGGTACATATACGCATTTGCTCTTATCAAACTAGGGAGAGTATAAATAGCAGGCTAGCCATGGTAACACTGGTAGTGGCAGCAGAAGCATGGCTGAGCAGTGGTGTGTACATACCCACCTGAAACCAGTGGGTCCGTGCACGGCACAGCTCAGCCATACCTCCGCTGCCACGACCAGTGCTGCTGCAGCTACACTTCTGGTTATACTCGCACCACCTCAGGGAGAGCTAGCACAATCATGTGTACAGAGGCAGGGGAATCACATCCCTAGTCTGCAGCATAGGACCTCGCTTACGAGTCCGCTGCGGAGCTTCTGCATTATTTTCCTTGCCTATTTACATATAATGTTTATGCTGAGAGGAAGGCTGGCTTTGTGATTTAAGCCACTCAACTGGGGTTCGGGTGATATGGGTTAAATCCCTGACTCTGCCACAGACTTCCTATGTGACCATGGGCAAGTCACTTAATTTGTCTTTGCCTCAGACCCCCATCTGCCTTGTCTATTGAGGGTTCGACTGCCACAGACCCTGAGTAACGGGCAGTGCTAGGAGCAGACCCAGACTGTGACTGACAGAGTCTCAATCTGGTCCCTTGTCCACCCTAGCTGCAGGTGGGGGAAGTACTCTGAGCCACCTTGATACCTGCTGTAGGTTGCTTCCTCCTCCTCCATGCAGGCTCAGCTGTGCTGGCCAGCACGCTACAGGCAGAACAGAACCAAGCTTCCATCCACTGCTCCCCCGCCACCTTCTCCCCTGCATGGAAGTGGGGAGGGGAAGCAGGGCCAGCTCCAACTTTTTTGCCGCCCCAAGCGGCGAAGCAGAAAATAAATAAATAAATAAACCCGCGATCAGCGGCACTTTGGCGGCAGCTGTACCGAGCTGCTTCATTCTTCGGCGGCGGGTCCTTCCCTCTGAGAGGGACTGAGGGACCCGTCGCCGAATTGCCGCCGAAGACCCGGACGTGCCGCCCCTTTCCATTGGCCGCCCCAAGCACCTGCTTTCTTCGCTGGTACCTGGAGCCAGCCCTGAGGGGAAGAACCCTGCACTGGCTGCTCCCCTCCCTTGTACTGACCTGAGATATGGGTACCTAGCACAGGGGAAACAAGGGGGCATCTTACAACTTTTACCCTCCTGTGCTTGGAGAATAAGTAGCAATTTTGCATTCAGCCTGCAAACCTTGTGGGGCATGTTTCTTACTATGTCCTTGAACAGCCTTCAGCCCAGTGGGGCCTTTGCCTGGGCTGGTGCCTGTAGGCACCACCGTAATACAAATCATCATCATCAATCAATAACTACAATATTCCCCAAGATGAGCTGGGACAGAAATCCATCATCTTCACAAACCCACGCGTGAAGGGAACCTCTTTGCAATTGGCACATTACATGGGAGACCCGGCTCAGTCAAAAAACCAACGCAAATACATACAAACCAAGAGTTAAAAGTGACCCTTCTCCCAGCAAAGGACATTTCCCCCTCTCTAGACCTTATGATAGAAAGAAGGGGGTTTATTGTATTTTCCTGCTCGGGCTGGCAGAGCTGGAAAGTTAAACACCTAATCAGTTACATTTCTAATAGAAACAGAATGTGAAAATTGAAGTGACAGTAATATAATAGTACTGTATTTCAACCACCATTGACACCAACCATTGGAGCTGTCAGGAAGCCTAATAAAACCAAAATTGAAGTGACAAAAAAACCCAACAATTCCTTCTAAAAGCGTTAATTTTCATGTAACTCCTTGGTTTTGGTTGCTCGATGTCTCAACACTAGAACTAATGCGGAACAGATCAGCAGTGGTATTCCTAGAGTTGGCGTGTGCCTGGGTGGAATCATGTATTTTTATTTAAACTAAAGGGACTGAACTTTGATGTGCAAAAACCTAAATATAGGCTTGACAGCAGGTGGACACTCCCTGAGTAATTGAAGGCCCTTAATTTCACCTTGACTGTCACAATGCATTTAAAACATGCATTAATTCCCATATGGTTCTTGCACCTGATGAGTGGTTTCTTATATAACTGTCAGAAAAAAGAGAGACGAATGGAGATCTAATTAAAGCGTATATAAAGCTGCACAATAAATCTCCAGTCAGTAATGTCAGCCTGGCTTATATCAGCCCAGGAGAGCAAACGAGATTCCATAAATAAAAGGTAAAGTAGTATAAACAGGCTGTGACACTCACAAAGCACTAGCTTCGCTTGCGAGACACTAACATGAAGTTACTGGGGTTACTGAAGGAACAAAGCTGCTATTCTGGGGAAATATTCCCCAGCCCTGATACATTACAGATGGCAGGAATCAGAATGCCCTTTGGCTACTGGTGCAGCACCAACAGGTTTCTGTGCTTATTGTGCCTGAAAAAAGTATCTGCCAGGTGTTTGCTACCTGAATTAATTACCCCCTATAATTTCTCAAGCTAATTTGCTCTATTAAGTATTAAGCACGGCTGCTACAGCATGAAGGGGAAAAAGTAAAAAAAAACCCAGCCCCCAGACAGATGGGAAAGGGAAAGGAGAGCAATGAGAAGGCAAAGTACAGGATGAGTTTTGCTGTTGACTTAAATGATGGCAGCATTCAGCCCCGTGCTTTTAACCTGTCTTGTCGATATTCTTTTACTGCTGTTTTAAACAATGTCTGCCTGTCTATAATCCATCCATCCAGACTGTTATTCCTAGGATATCTTCAAAGAAGCAAAGGGGGGGAGAGGAACTAAATTAATTTTGATTAGAGATGGGTCTTTCTGATGATGATAGATTATTTTACAGTAGTACCCAGTGTCACAGTTCAGAGCAACTGCACCCGCATTCTTCCTCCATGGTTCACCAAAGGCACCCACTTTGAGGCTTCTGCCGCCCAGCCGTGACTTCTCCCTCCCTCCTGACCAGGGTTTTTCCAGTTCCCTGCCTACACGATGATATTCCCACATGCCAGACTGGCTAAAGAGGCCAGTGTCAGTGTGTTGCTTTCTCTGCTAAAGCGATGAACAGCGTAATTGCCAGCAGTTATGTCACTGCGCAGCTCTTTCTGAGCAAGCACATTACAGAGAAAACATTAAAACAAATGCAGACCTCAGACACATGCAAATAAGCTTACCAGAGATCGCCTGGTAGGTGCTCTAGTAGGAGTCAGGCCTTCAAACCCCACCGAGGGGTTTTTCTGTGGTTACAAGTTCATAACAGCCTCAGCTCAGAACAAGCACCCAGACTGTGCAGATCAGCCAGTGTTTATATTGCTTGGGCCTCCGATCTCCAACCTTGAGGAAGAGGTAATCAGCAGACAGGGTGTAGCTTTAAAAGTTTGGGTTTGTGACTAACCAGTGGAGGGCATTTGCATTCACCACCCCTTAGATATTTCCCAGAAATTCCACTTCACATATATTGCTCCCAAAGTCGATACAGTCCTTTGATCACCCAGGCCCACAATACCATATAAACATTGCATTTAATACAATGGGCCCCCAGGTCAGATTGGCAGTGACCTTGTTCATTGGCAGTGGGTGGGGGTGCAGGTCCCTTGCCAGGATTATCTGGGTAGAGCCCATTTAAATATTCCCCTGACATGGCTGGGGCCTCAAGCACAGTGGCACCTGAGCTCCTCCGATTCTCTGCCTGTGGCACCTAAGAGTCTAGTCTCCTGTAAGTCTCATTTACTTTGGCCTCGTTTCTGCTGCTGGGTTCAGTACGTGGGTACTGGGTGGAGTTGGTGGCCCGTGATGTATGGGAAGTCAGATTGGGTGGTCTGATGGTCCCTACTGGCCTTAAATTCTAGGACTATGACTCCAAAGAGACTTAAACATAATTCAGTCAGGCATAGTGCAGGAAATTGCCACTGTCTCATTGAAAGTCATTGAAACTGAGGCTCCGGTTTTGAAAATGGGACTTAGACTCTTAAGTCACTTTGGTGCTTTTGAAAATTTGACCCCCTCTCCATAATCGGCTTAACCAGAATCCCGAATCACAGTGTGGTACTATGGCCACCACCCGTGCCTACTACCCCTTCAGCAAGGGCCCTTTGTAAACACATGACATTTTCAGGTTGCCTTCTCACTCCAAAGTCCTTTAATTCAATCTTCCTTAAAGTAGTGATAGAGCTTGTCCACAACAGAACCCCAAAAAGTCTCAAAATACACACACAGACTCTCCTCAGCTCCAGCTCCACCCAGTCTCCCGTCCCAGCACTACTTAGATCACTGCTCATCTCTTGCCTCTGGCAGTCTCAGGTACCTCTGTCAACCACCCTCCCTGCAGCTTCTTGCTGCCTTTATATTGGAACCCCTGATTTCTTTCAGGTGGGCTCACCATGTAACCAGGGTTGTCTTAGCCCCACATGCTCAGCCCCAGGGCAAGCCACCCTGTTCCACACGACATCTCCGAACTTTGATGATGGTGGGATATCGAGAAACCTAGCCCCAAACTGGTATCCTAGCCGTGTGATTCAGGCCCTATTCATTTTTTATTCAGACCTTCTCTTTACCAAGTTTGCACTAGGGTGAAAGTGTGTCTCTCTCTTTTCTTTTTTAAACCTCTCCGATTTTCTTACATGCACCCTGTGCCATTAGTGGCTACTCTGATGGGATGTTACGGGTTAAGAAAATCTGTTCATTTGTAAAGCCAGTCATTAATAAGAAGCAAGATGGCTTTACCACAGGGGATGCCAACACTGTGTGGCTGGCAAGGTCCCTTACAATCCTGGAGAGATTTTAAACGGCTCAAACAGGTTGATGCTGTCAGTTTCAATTTGCTGAACCATCTGACAGCGTTCACGACAATTAGCATCTACAAACTATGAAAATATGTTACCTTTTAAACAAATAATTATGGCTATCTGCCTGTTAGCTTGTGTTAGCCACTGACTTGTCATTTGGAAGTGCTTGCTTTCCCTTGAGCTGGATCTGGGTGCAGTAACCTTGGGATAAATGTAGATTTTAGTAGGGGGTTGACCAGTTCTTTCCCTGCCACCCAATGCACAGGTCCACAGACAGACTCTGGAGCTGAAGAAATAGGTCATTTATTTGCTGCCTCAGTGAGTGATCAGTCCACCGAAAGAGGGTACAGCATAGGGTTAATTGCAAGTGCCCACCCACATTCAGGTGCTCGCCTCAAAGACACTGTAACAAAGTTGTTCATTGTAAGTTGTACAAACGCTTTTCTGCCCAGCACTCAGATTAGTTTGCTGACCCAGTTGTTTACCTGATCCAATTGCTGGCTCAGCTTTTTACCTGGCTGTTCTCTTTCCTTGCCAGACAAGCAGGCACCTTTTCACATGTCCCTGCACCTAACATACATCCTACATATTACATCCTGTCCAGGGGTCTGCAGAGGAGTTTGAAATAATTGAAAGCACATTATGAATCAACTTGAACAACGTTAGGATTTCTGAGAGCCGCGGAGGTGGGGAAGTTTTGTTAATAGCGGGTTGCTGTGCTCAGACCCCAGAATGATGGGCACAATGGAAAAACAGATCGCTAGATGGATGAGAGTGATGAGCAATAATTCTTTGCATGTATCTAGCACTTTACATCCATAGAGTCCACAGGGCTCAGCTGTGAGCTGGCCCAGGCAGGGAATTAAGGAATTATTGGGTATCCCCTTTACTCTGTTCAGTGGGCTACCCCAACATTGGGGAGGTGAGAGCAGCTGCCAAAGGGCCACTCCATGCAAGGTAATCGGGAGCACTCTGTCCCCCGATCATGCTAACCAGTGCAGCTGAGCTGGGTGGAACAGGCAATAAACAGCATCAGGAAAAGATGAGAGAAAATCTGCTGTGCTCCTAGGGCAGCATAACTACGTGTTGTCCCCTTCTCAGGGCAGATAGGAAGGAGCCAGGCTAGCCCACAGTACTTTACACAGGTGGCCAAGCCGTGTTCTTCCCATTTCACAGAAGCACAGAGGCTTACCCAACGTCTGCAATTAGTCAGTGGCAGAACTAGAACCTAGAGCTCCTGCCACCCAGGCTGCTGCTCCATCCATGATACCACAGCCACCCCTCTAGGCCAGCCTAAAGAAAAGAGGAGGAAGGAGCAGTCAAAATCTTTTCATGGTAAGAATTCTACAGTAATCAGCAGGAGTCATGTATACTTATAAAGGCCTCCCAGCCTCTCTCTTGCTGGAATTATAAAAAGTTGCTTTGCAGTTTGGGTGGATAAAAGACCATGAAATACAGCTTTCACCTAAAGAGAGTGTGAAAGGACCTTATAATGCCAAAAGGATGCAAGGCATTTTGTAGAGCAACAGCAGCTAAAATATTCTAAACCTTCTATATTTTCATGAAAGAGAAAAGCCTCCTGTGAAGCTTGACAACTGAGCGGGTAATTGGACTGTCTGTGACATCCGTCTTAAAGAGGGGCAGGTCAGGAAATTTAGGTGCTTCAGTGATCTGACAGAGCTACTGAATTTATAGTGAAGATGGGCTCATGTTGCCAATTCTAAGAGGCAGGGGTTCAGGTCCAGGATAGCTAGTGAGATCGGGCTAGTTGTAAAATTCAGATCTGGACCGGCAAAGCCAGATGAGTGTCCCGCAAAGCCCCATGGTTTCCCCACCCTGTGGCAGTGCCCAGGATTCAGTGTGCAGTCCCCTGAACTTTCTTCCTTTGCCATGTCAGCTGAGAGAAGGGGTGGGAATTAGATGGGCCATTTGAAAGATGCCCAGATCTGTGTGTGTTTGTGGAGGGAGTTATGGGGGTAGCAGATGGAAATCTCCCTTCAAGTAAGGCAGGGAGGATGGAACCTAAGATGTGTCCCACCCAGGGCCAAGATCAAGAGGCCGACATCCTTCCAGAGAGGGGTCAAGTGGTTCTTTCTACAGATCCTTGTCATCACAAAGTCACTCCTACCCTCCTTCCCCAGGGGACAGGGATTTGCACCTGTTCCAGGTGAGGTGGCCTCTTGAGGCTGTAGGTTTCCCAGCATTACTTGAACCTGCCCAGAGGACCTGGGTCCAAACTTCTCCAAACCTCAGGGGTGTCCAAGATCCAAGATACTTACTTCACTATTTATAGCAAGTGAACAGAACGGTGAGAAGGTCTACACTACATTGACCAAACATTTCACCCTTCAAGCTTTAGAGTCATTAGCATTTAGGAAACCCACATATCCAACTCATGCTTCAAAACACACCCCAAGCCATGCGTTTAGGAAGCTTTTCATTTGTTTGCAAGTTTCCATGCCGTTTCTCCTAGAGATTGTTTTGAAAAAGACCATCAGAATATCTCCAGTGAAATGCCGCAAAACAACAGTAGGAGCTGTGAAAGCTCAGATCTGAATATAAATATGAAATGACAAGCTTCTTCATGTGGTATCATTAAACTTCACAGTGAGAGGGGGTTTTTTGAAAGCCAAATTACCATGTTAAAATATGCCTGCAATGTTAAACTTGAGATGAAAACTGCTTATTTTTGTGTTTAGCATAATAACTATTGGAAGGAAAAGTTTCTCTACTTTAATGTTTAATATGTTTTGGATATATTTCTGTATTTTAGCAGTTTAATTATGAATAATATTAGTGATGCTGCAACTACACAAAACTGAGGAAAAACAGGGTGGTTTTTAAATTATTCTGCATGCCAGGGTATAAAATGGAAATTTACATGACACAGTTTTATTTTACCTTTCAGCTAAGAGAATAGCTGATCTCACTTAGGTCTGTATGTGGAGGTGAGCATTGCTTACAGATAGGTGAGAAGATACTGACAAAAAGGCAGCCCACTACTTTTAAATAGAAAAAAGCATGTCTGGTGTGTTTTCTTTGTCATGACTATGACTGACTAACCCCACTGACCACTGGATGTCACTGTTAAGTCACACAACCACCACTAAATAGCATGAAAAGTGCAGCTTTTCATGGCTTTGCTGTTTCTTGGGCACTTTACACTCTCCTGGGCGTTGAGTGCACAAAATTATGTAGGATCAAGGGCTGTACATTGATTTTTGGGGAATCAACCTGGCTAAAGGGGCGTGGTTTCTATATTTAGGAAGTTTGCCAAGTTCCAAGACCAGTGCAAAGCTAGTTACATTAAGATCAAGAGAGTAGTTCAAAGTCAGGAAGAAATGTAGGGCAGCAGGAAAAAAAAAGTCAGGATCTTCTTTATTTTTCCTTCCAAATGAATCACTCATCTCAAGTACCTTAAGCAAAGCCGTTACTGGGGCATGAGGCTTGTAGATTTTACAAAGGACTAACTGGTATTTTGTGTACAAGAGTGAAAGACAGAGAGAGAACAGGTCATTGGCACAAACAAGCTATTCCGACAACAGGCTTAGTACTTAAACAGAATGATGAATTTCATTCCCCTCTGGCTGTGAACCATTAGGACCTTAATCCCTAATTTAAGGAAGCACCTCTATTCAAGATTGCACTTGAGCAGATGCCTAAATCCCAATGAAGTCAAATTATCTAAGCACATGCTTAAAGTTAAGCATGTGCTTAAATGCTGTCCTGAATTGGGGGCCTTTATGCATTTCTCTGAAGCGCTCCACATTTCTGTTTATTCATGATTTTGGCAACATGGCTACTTTTACCTCAGAGTCTTGTGGCAGTGTCAATTTTCACATGGTTTCAATGCACAAGGCATTTGCTTAATGTGCCCTAGCAAAATTTTCTTTGAAAAAGAATTTGCAATGGGCTGTGACAAACTGTGAACTGTAAACAGTTGCATATTTCATTACAAACGTTCCTCACATCTCTTCACATGAGCAAGTCTGTGTGGATGTGTGCTCCAGTCTCATTATAACTCACCTTAGGCACATCCGGGCCAGGTTCTGATGTCAGCCACACCAGTGTCAATCAGGAGTAACTCCACTGATGGCAATGGGTTTACAATGGTGTAACTAAGCTCAGCATCTCATAGACTTTAAGGTCAGAAGGGACCATTATGATCATCTAGTCTGACCTCCAGCACAATGCAGGCCACAGAATCTCACCCACCCACTCCTGTAACAAACCCCTGACCTATGTCTGAGCTATTGAAGTCCTCAAATCGTGGTTTAAAGACCTCAAGGTGCAGAGAATCTGAACTATCATGTCTTGCCATCAAAACCCTCCTGCACGGTGATGACTACAAACAACTTGGCAGTAGTTAGGCTGCTGCTGTGCTGTGACATCAGCTTTTCATGCCTACCAGTAATGTCTCAGTGTTACCCTGGGCCCATTTGTTGTAGCCACCTGTTGTCTCATAAAGTTGCAGAGTGGAATTACCAAGAGTGCTTAACAGAGTTAGGTGCCCAACTCACTCCCACTGAAAGTCAATAGGAGTTGGGTGTCTTATGCTGTTAGGCACTTGTCTTATCTTGCCTGGCCTTAAATTGTACCCTTTTAGGAAGAGGGTCCATCTTTTTGTGTTTGTTTCCACACCTAGCACAATGGGGTCCCAGCCCATGACTGGGGCCCTGGAGCTACCTCAGAACAAACAAACAAATAATATTAATGGTTACATACATACATTTAAATGTAGCCTTTTGGGATCACAGTGGGAAGTGGTCATTCTTTTACCGCAGACTTTCTTTTTGTTGAACAGTTTCCCAACGACAGCAGATACAGCACAAAATCCAACCGGCGAGAAAGCACCTAACATGCTGCTTTTGCTCAGGTTAGACCAATATTTACAGAGACTGCAGAATATTTACAGAGACCGCTGGGGAAGAAAATCAGGAGTGTCTGTCGGACCAACTTTTTCCTGTGTTGTGCTTTGTCCTCAATATATTGCAGCTCCAAATTAATGTCACTTACTCACTTCATTTTATGGATCCAAAATCAGAATTTTCTCTATTTACCCTAATTGGTGTCAGCTCCAATAAAACAGCACAGCACTCCAACCTAAAAGCACTCAGCAAGTTGTTTGAGGCTAACGAAAGTATCTCACCCTCCTCAACTGCTGTCAGCTAAAGTATTACAAAATAGAGCTCCAAAGAGAAGAAAGCACTTTCTTAATCTCTGAAACAAGGTTTGAATAGATATATTGTATAGAGACACACACAGACTATGAAAAGTGCTATTTCAGGCTTCAGATTAGAGCTCCACATGCTGTCATTCCACCAATTTCTTTCACTGGAAAAAAAAAAGTGAAGCTTTGTTCTCATGCTCATCCTAGTCCTGTTCCTCTCCCTGCTATCTCTGACAGTTACTAGCAGTTCAGTACTGCATCATACTCCCAGAATAACATGGTCAAGGGTGCTGGAACAATTTGTATAGTGGGGGTGCTGAGAGCCATTGAAACAAACAGTAAACTCTGTATATAATGGAAACCACTTCAAGCCAGGAGATGCATCAGCACCCCTACTTCAGCAGCTATGAACATAGTCATCTCATTATCCTTGTAAATTGAAGGCAATAATAATAATAATAAGAAGAAGAATAAGAATTAATACCCAGCCCCAAAGAGATGCTCACATACAAAGAGACTCATTGAGACTCAAGGTATCAGAGTCTAGCCCTGAATGTTTTGCAGAGAATGGTTTGAAACTAAGAAAACATTATCTTGTGCTAACCATTTCTGACTTCATCTGAACCCCAGCCCACTTAAACTGGAGCACCTGTGAGCCAACGTGTGAGCTGAATTAATTGCACTGACTGTGCTGAATGGGAGAACATGGTGTAGACAGAGGCAGCAGAACAACTTATTGACAGTATACCACGTGAGGAGAAGGCTAGTTCTTGAGCTTGGAGAGCTAGGAAAAAAAGAAACTGTATCTGGAGATATTCAACCCGGATGTTTACAAGTGATATTATTCTAACCTGGGCAAAACATAGGACAGGCAGACTGAGAAAATATGAAGAGAGGTCAGTGGTACAATCACATGTGATGGTGCAAACACTGAACAGGAGCTACCAAAAAGAAAGAAAAAAAGGGAAGAAATACTGATAGCCGATTCCATAGAAAACTGTAGCTTGAATAAAGAAAACAGGTGGATATGCTGCCTTCCAGGTGACGGGACAAGAGTCCTCATGACCAGGATGCTGAAAGTAGTCAACCTGGGAACAAACAACACTGCAGAAGAAGACTTCACTTTCCTGGGAACAGAGATGAAGATAATATTGGCAGAGATGATCTTCTCATTCATTTCATTGCCCAGCAAGACTGAAGGAAGGAAATTACCAATAGGGGATATCAAGACCTGGATGCCTCAGTAGTGCGGAGAGAAGGGTTCTGGATTCGATCATGGAATGCCTTGTGTGATGTTTGTATTAAATAGTCTCCACTTAAACACCTCCTGAGTTCAAAACTGGAAAAGACTTGGTGATGAAGCCTTGATAATTAGAAGGTTAAGAGGGAGGTAATGGAGAGTGTTCATGTAACTCGAGTAATCAATAATACCTATGTGCAAAATAAAAAAAGGAGATTCCAATTGGAAAAGTGTGAAGTATTCTAGCTGGGACAAACCTGGAAAGCAGTAATGTGGAAAGCTACTTAGGGATGGCAGTGAGCAGAAAACGGAACCTGACATTTCATTAAGATATGGCCTCAGTAATAGCCAGTGGAACTTTGGTCAGCAAATAGCAAAGCATCACATCATGGAGTAAGGAGCTAAGAGTCGCACCCCATATGGCCTTGGTGCAACTCACATAGAATATTGCATTCACTTCTACACATCTCATTAGGAGAAAGACCCATCTGAATTGGACGGAGTTCCAAAAAGAGCTGCCACAGGAAAATGACTAGGGAGCTGGAGAGATTGATTTATGGTGAAAGATTAAAAAGATAAGATTAAAGCTTGGCTAAACAACAAGGAAAGGGAGAGAGTCTAGAAATATTTGAAGGGTGTTAACACAATGGAAGGGATGAATTGTTGGGACAAGGGATTATAAATAGGAGAAATAAAAAAGGGAATATTCACATTTATTTTATATATAACAGCCCTCTTCATGACAGTGAGACCTTTTAGATCTAAAATAATCCTACAAAGGAAGAGTTGGGTGCCTCAAGGCTTGTCAAGTTTGAAACCAGGCTGGACAACCCATCCTGTTGTGACTGGATGGAATGGATGGGTTAATAGGTCTTTAACATCTTGCACTTCTATGGGTCTGATCCACTTCATTCTACCATTGTAACTCTATAGAAGTCAACAGAGCTATGCTGGTATTTACATCATGTAACAGAGTGGAGAATCAGGCCCTATACATCTATCCACAGATGAAGGTGCTGATCCAAAAGTTGACTAAAGACATTGGGAGTCTATTGACTTCAATGGGCTTGGGATCAGGCCGTATGTGTACACTGTTAGCAGTACTTAGAGTCAATTCCTCAGCTGGTGTAGATCAGTGTAGCTCCCCTGACTTCAATGGAGCTAGGGCAATTTACACCAACTGAGCATCTGGCCCAGCATGGGTGGGATGGGGTGGGAGGGCCCACAATCAGCTTGTGCACATACACATTTCAGACTGGTGTCTGCTCGTTTGTCAGCCTTTGCCGAGGAGTAAATGGAATACTTCACGGCAGCGCTAATTAAAATAAATGAAACTTGACTTTTCAAGATGACAGTTTTCCATAGCGAAGTATGGTAGTTTGAAAACATCTCTAATTTAATTGCAAAATACTTTTACTGGTTATTTACTTAAAATTGTCTGTGATCGCAGCTCTGTACCAAGATTTCCAGATGCGCTCTCTCGATTTTGACATTTTACATTCTGTTATCCCGTTTTCATCTACTCAAATCTTTAATCTTCAGCAGGAAAGGTTTTTGATGATGTAGATTTCTCAAGCATTTTTCAGGAACTGTTTTATGTTTATCAGTTCATCCATAACGAGGGTTTATTGTCCTGCTCCTGCACGTGATTTCCAGCTGACGAGAATCAACTTCTTTATAGAGGCCTCCCCGCAATGCAAGAGTTTTCAGAAATGCATCTTAATAAAGCTAAAACAGGTCTGTCTCTTTGGAAGATCCTGCGTTTCTGAAGGAGAATATTGATTATTATATAGGCTGGTGGAAAGGTAATGTAGACATGTAGGATCCAAATTCTTTTTCTAACCTAAACCAGTGTAATTCAGTTACTCCGGATTTACAACACTGCAAGTGAGATCAGAATCAGGTGCATTTCAGTTAGCAAAAAAGTGATCATGACACAGAAAATCCTGCTGTCAGCAACTCCAGTGCATGAAGTGCACAAAATCAGATCCATCAGCCAGGGATGGTTGAAGTTGTTCTGCCTAATTTCATAGCTATTTAGACAGCGGTTTTCAGAAATTCAGTGCCCTGGGTTCTCACTCCATTTGGGAGCGGGGGAGAAGAGCAGAGAGACATATCCAGTGGGAAAACCAAGTTGTATAATGCTGTAGAATGAAAATCCAGCTACAGAGAGGAAGGAGAGATGGTGCCTAAGATGATGAAGTGGGGGAAGGAATTGAGGGAGAAAGTGGAGAGGCCAAAAGAGATGAGAAGAATGGAGGCAGGGTCAGGAGAGAAAGTATCCTTTATTCCTCTCCATTTTGCTTCCCTATTTCAGATTTTTCTTCCTACTTTTTGTTCCACTCACATTTTCTGTTCATTCCCCTTTTCTGTCCAGAAGCACCAACAGAAACACTGCAGAAGCAGACTGGAGAAAGAACTCTCAATTAATTATATTTCTCATAATTAAGTGGTAGATTCCACAAGCCCTTACACTAAATATTGCCTTACTTTGGGTTTGTCTACATGGAGACATGCAGGAAAGTTAATTTGAATTCAAAGGAGTGAATTTGAAGTGGATTTGTTAAATTGCATCATATTCCTGTGTGGATCCTGTTAATTTATTTTAATTCACTTTGGAAGTGAATGAAACTAAACTAAATTAAGGCTACTTTAATTCCGAATGAGTGTGTTCACACAGTGGTTTAATGAGGTTTAACTAATCCGCTTAAAATTCACTCCTTTAGTTAATTTGGATTAATTTTCCTGGATGTCCCTGTGTAGACAAACCCTTTATCTGTAGTGCAGCTGGTGCTATTCACTGTAGGGTGGAAAAATCTGGCTCTGAATATCAATTGACATAATCCTGTAAAGGTCTGTAGCCTTGGAATAGGCACACTGGTTGCCATTAGTGTTAGAAAACCAGCAAGTCACAATAAGCAAAATTCCAGCTGTCAGTGAGGCCATACATAAAATTGTGCCATTTTACTAATCATTGTAATTATCAAATCACTGAACTTTTAACATTTTACAACACTTGTACTAGATGGTGGTGTCTCCCGTCCATGGGCAAGTGCATGTCAGAAAATGCACGAAAACTACTGATGACAGGGAACAGGATACAATGGGAAAGGAAATATCTGAAACGCCAGCGTTTGTCCTCCAAAAAAGAAGATACCAAATTCTTCTGACTTGTGCAAATACCGAAAAGCCTCAGCAACAACAACAAAGCAAGTTTCAGATAGCTCCATTCATTTCAGTTGACGCTGGAGCAGATCTCCGGTTTATTTGTAGCAAATGAAGGCATAAAGAAAATCTTGTACATCAGGTTGATAGTGAGGAGTCAAAACAGAGCACAGGAGAACTAGGGAGAGTAATTATCAATATCCTTTTATCAATAGGAGAGACGCACGCAGAAGTTAACATAATGATCTCCAGTATAGGCTAAGGACCAAAGGGAATCTGTTAGAAAGTATCCAGATGCCATACACAACGAAGGATGCTATGGGAACACATGCAAAGAATACCAGGTCGTTCAGATATCTGCCTTCTCATATCCCTCACCTCTGTGTCTTTGTCATAGGTGCTGTATCTGGAATTGATGATAAATCCACTCCAGACAATCATTGTTTCCAGAGCAGAAACAAAGATCCTGACCCCGATCTTACGTACCTGAGTGTAGATCAGGAGGAACTCTTTTGAAGCCAACAGAGTTATGGCAGTGTAAAATCCATGATCATGATGGGACATTAAAGGGGAGGGCTCTAAGTTACTACAGAGAATTCTTTCCCAGGTGTCTGGCTGGTGGCTTGCCCACATGCTCAGGGTCTAACTGGTCACCATATTTGGGGTTGGGAAGGAATTTTCCACCAGGTCAGATTGGCAGAGACTCTGCAGGGGAGTTTCACCTTCCTCTGCAGGATGGGGCACGGGTCACTTGCAGGTTTAAACTACTGTGAATGGTGGATTCTCTGTAACTTGTAGTATTTAAATCATGATTTGAGGACTTCAGTAACTCAGCTAGAGGTTATTGGTCTATTACAGGAGTGGGTGGATGAGGTTTTGCGGCCTGCGATGTGCAGGAGGTCAGACTAGATGATCATGATGGTCCCTTCTGGCTTTAAAATCTATGAGTCTATCAGGCTCATTATTTGTGGGGGTGGAAATGTAACCAGCTGTTCAGTATGTGTTGTATATCCCACCTTTGCCTGATTCCCAGAAATGCAAGAAATACCACCCTTAGTACTTTAGCTTAACCTGAAGCGGCTCAGCTGTTAACTCTAAGGCCTTGGGTTCAGTCCCCAGTGAAGACCAAGGGGATGGTTATTACAATCTCTCAGAAGCATCTCCCTGCTGCATCTCCATCCAAGGAAGTTAAAAGCTTTCTTTATTTTGCTTTCATGCTCATGTATCAGACCTACGAGATCTCTCACTTGTCAGCCTATTGCAGTCTTTTGTCCTGTTCTGCTAAAGGCAGTGACGACATTGATGTCTACTGGTCTATTATTATTTGTATTGCAGTAGCATCCAGAGGCCCTGATCAGGGCTCCAACATGCAGGGAGTTGTATGAACCTGTAGGAAGACACGATCCCTATTGCAAAGAGCTTAAAGTCTAATTTAGTTTAAAATCTTATTTAATTTGCAATTGAATGCTGGACAAGCAACCCCAGTTCTGATTTGAATACATGCAGTTAGGTGCTAGGAATGGACACAAAACCAGCAGCACCAGCATAAGTTTTCTTCCAAGCTCCCATCGTCCTCCATTTCCTTGTTGGTAAATCTTACTAGACTTTCCAAAGACAAAATTGACAATATCTAGAAAGAATTATCTTCCCGCTCTCCTTCTCCCTCCTCTCTAATTCCTTCTCCATCACTTCAGTGTCCAGCTTGGAAGCTTCGCTTCTAGGGTCTGCCCTTAACCTCTTTGGGCATGGCTACACTTGCAGATGTAGAGCACTTTGAGTTAAACCAGCCTTCGTAGAGCGCAGTAGGGAGAGCGCTGCAATCTGTCCACACTGGCAGCTGATAGCGCACTGGCGTGGCCACATCTGAGGCACTTGCAGCGGCATTGGGACTGGTGCATTCTGGGCAGCTATCCCAGCATGCAAATGACTGCAACATGCTTTTAAAATGGGAGCGGTGAGGTGGAGTGTGACAGGGAGTGTGTTGTGTGTATGTGGGGGAGAGAGAGTGGGTTTTGGGGGGGCTGAGAGCATGTCAGCGTGCTGTCTTGTAAGTTCAGTCAGCAGCAGACCTTCCCCTCCCCCACGCCTCTCTCTCTCACACACAGCATTCCACAGTCACGGCTTGCATGCCGGCTGTTAGAAATGGAGCTTTGAAAGGGCATTTCTGCATTCCTACAGGAGTTCAACACAATGACAAGAGTGGCCACTTGATTTAAGGGGATTATGGGACGTTTCTGGAGGCCGATCACAGTGCAGTAACACAACACCTTGTTCACACTGGCGCCGCAGTGCTCCAGTGGGGGCACAGCAAACATTATTCCTCTTGCTGAGGTGGAGTACCAGCAGCGCTGTAGCTGTGGAGTCAGAGCGCTCTACGTGCCTTGCCAGTGTGGATGGGGAGAGAGCTAGTGTGCCCAGGGCTGCTTTATTGTGCTGTAACTCGCAAGTGTAGCCAAGCCCTTAGTCTGTCGCCTCGCTTTCATCTGCTCATTTCTCCTGAGTCCCTCCCTCTTATCTAACTGCACTCTCTCCTCTAAATCTCTTTCCTCTGCCTTCAAGTACAACCTTGTATCACTTATCCCACCCCCAAAACATTTCCTTTGCCTTGTTTCCCTCTCCTCTATTTTGTCTCCAAAATCATCCACTCAGGGTGCCTTAATTTCCCATCTCCCACCTGCTTGATCCTCCTCACTCTGGTTTCCCACCCATTCCACGCCAGTGAAATCCCCCTGCCCAATGTATAAGTGCTTGTGTTATTACAAACGGTAACAATAACGCTAATTATTGCCATAAGGATGAGAGACAGAATAGAAAAGCACAGCCAGTGCAGTGGCCTCTCACTAGGGGAAATAGCAGAGGACAATCTGTCTGTTAGCTCTTGGCCAAAGTGTTTCAAGAAGCAACAAAGACATGTGCATGCCATTCACCGTAGTCCTGGGAGAGCTAGCATTTTCCAGCCTTGGAGGCTGGTAAAATACCACAGTGATGACAGATCTGCAATTGCCATAAGGTAGACGTGAATCTATGATTATACTGATGTTTGCATTTGCAGAGACGGACCCCAGGAAGAATTAATTTACAGTAGCACTTCCTGAAAAGTGAAGCACTTCAAATTATGAGAGTCCGAACTCAACCCATACTTCCCATTGATTTCCATGGCAGCTTCTCGCTTTCCAGTAGGTGGCATTATATCTATTCAGCGTCAGGTGTCAATTGATAGTAGCTCATCCTTAAGATCCTGAAACCTTGGAGATTTTTACAGCCTGATTTTCTAAGATACTGAACACTTGTAGCCCCTGTCAACTTTCGTGGCATTTGTGGGTACTCAGCACCTTTGGAAATGAGGCTGTTAAGATTTAGTTTCACGACAGCAGCCATTCAGCAATGAGATCTCCCAGCCCTCATATTGCATGATTGTTCCTTGAACTGACATATTATTAAAAAAAGTCTTAGGGCACCTCAGGAAATTACAGAGCAGTTACTTTGATATACATTACAGGGAAAGTCTTAGGAACTGTTTTAACAGACTAAAGATCAAAATAAACAGTGGGACTTCTCCTCTCACACGTGCGTAAGTTAGGAATAACTTCACAGAAGTCAATGGGCGACATCCTCGGCTAGTATAAATTGCCAGAGCTCGACGGATGCCCAAGGATCTGTGCATGCAGAGATACACAGCTAAGGATGTGGCTTAGTGGAATTGCACAGGTGTGAATCTCGTATAAGTCAGATGAGAACTAGGCCCATTATTTTAAAAATAGCACAGCTTGATTAAAGATGTTCAGCGCGGCTTGAGAAAAAAAAAGTAAAGTCATGCCTCACTAAGTTTACCGCTCTGTTGAAACATTACTACCCCATGGAGATCATACACTGCACTGGGATTTCAGAAAGCACTTCTCAAAGATCCACAGGGTGGGCTCAGCGGTAGATTTTCAGAAGTGTGACACATTTGTGGCTGCAAACTGCAGGTGCAAATAAAGGCCTTTGGACCCTTCTTGACTAGCCCCGGAGATCTGACAGTTAGAGACACAAGCGCTATTCACTGTATGGGTGTCAACTACAGGCCCCAAATTTGCAGGTACAGTCTGGACTCACCAAAAAGAGGCTGTGCCTCAGTCCAGCTGAAATCGTGCCGATAGTCATCTAAAGCGCAGGGTCCAGGCATGCGGGAAATGGGGACAAATTGCAACGAAAATTGACTAATGGGGGGAAAGTTGGTGATAAGTTTCTGAAACTGCTGGCCTGTTACCTCAGCTACATTTGAGACTTAGTTTTAATATATATTTAATGCAGGGAAAATACTTATAATAGCTACACCTGTAAACATTAGATAAACCACTGACATTATTGTAACGATATACTTGTAGGAGCAGTTTCATAATCATCCTGATGACTCACAGATGCCTGTACAGCCTGAAAACAAGTTAGGGAAAGTCAAGTCCGAGAACGAGGTGCACAGCCTCAGTGGCAATGTCTGGAAGCATTGTACCTGTGGTGTGCAGGACTAGCCAGAGCTGATGGGCAGGACAGGTTCATCAGTACCAGTTGCTATAACTGTGGAGAGGTATAACATGCACTCCTCCAGCAAGCTCTGCAGCCTCGGGCCTAAGAACTTACAACAGCTTATCTTATTTTTGATTCTTGCTGAACTATTTGTCTCAGTCACATCCTGCATCGGGGCATTCCACAGGTTAATTTTATGTCCCACAACATTGTTTCCTTTTCTCTTATTTCAATTTGTTGTCTTCTGTTTGTTTGATTGAAAGGGCCTGGGTGAAATCCTGTCCCTCTTTGTGATCAATGGGGAGTTTTGCCACTGACATCAATAGGGCCAGAATTTCAACCCCCTTGTTCTTGACTTATGGGCTAATGCAAACTAGAGTGCTTAACTCCTTATCATAACTCCTCTCACTCCTGTTTCCATACTAAACTATCTTTAGTATTTAAAGATTTATGCTTCAGCATATTCCTTGCCTTTCCCAGATACACCGTTTCCCCTATGCTCTCACCCCACCCCACTCCTCTAGGGCACTGAATGCTAAAGACAATGCTAGCATCCCCATTGGCTTTGTACTCAGATAGCACAGTAGGGACATTACAAGCCTGATTTTCGGAGATGCTAAGCACTTGCAGCTCCCACTGATTTCAACCAGAGATGTGCGTGCCCAGCACTTCTGAGAACCAAAAGTGACACTTGCCCTTCAGGAAGGGAAGAAGAAGAGACTTGTGCCATCTCTCAGCTCAGTGCCCTCATTAATTTGCTTCTTCATGCAGATTAATTTGCTTCTGCACCTACATTCAACTTTATATGGAAAGCCGGTTCTGAAGCTGCTTATATTGCCCCTCTTCTGAGAGAAGAGTTAAATATATCCTCAGAAACAAAGATGACAACATAGCTAAGTAAGGAAGCACAGGTGTAATTTCTGGGCACAGTAAGAAGTCTTTTAAAAGGCTTTAAATAAGTAGTGTACACATGTTTACCACCACTGCAGCTGATGTGTACCCACAGGCACACTTCGCTCTGGGGATCAAATGAAACATTGTGGAAGGCTATTGAACACTAGAAATTGTCACAGCGAGACTGAACAAAATTATTTAACACTGGGGAGGGGGTGTTCTCTAATTTCAGAACATTGGGAAAATACAGCATTCACTTTGTCCCATTCACAGCCTGATGTTTCCTTGGCCAGGGCCAGATTCATCCCTGAGGTAGCACCACTGACTTCAACAAGAGATACAGCACTGAATCTGACATGTAATGAGGGGGTCTCTTTGAAAGTTATCAGAGGGGTAGCCGTGTTAGTCTGGATCTGTGAAAGCAGCAAAGAGTCTTGTGGCACCTTATAGACTAACAGATGTTTTAGAGCATGAGCTTTCGTGGGTGAAAGCTCATGCTCCAAAACGTCTGTTAGTCTATAAGGTGCCACAAGACTCTTTGCTGCTCTTTGAAAGTTGGGCTGTATGAGAAAATATGCACAGAGGGTCACTAGGGACCTATCAAAGGCCTTTTCTTACTCAGTCTTTGCTTCTTTGCCTGTTTTAATTGTCACAGCACTTGCATTTTAGCCTATATTTTAAAATGGAAACTACCTTTTCAAAGCACACGATGAACCTCGGGGAATCTCCTGCACCACTAACAACTAAGCTGGGGAGACGCCACGCAGGCACACTGCGAGGTCTGAGAATGGCAGGTGCAGTGATGGTTGTGTGACCATTGCGGGTTGCTCCTGCAAGAAGGTCACACAAAGGCCTCGCAGCCAACTCCAGTTTTCTTTGCAGCCCCAGGGTCTGACTGCACTTGCCCCAGGAGGCCCTTGGCTAAGTATGAACAAGGACTACTTATGTGTGTAAGGGTTTCAGGATTGGGCCCCGACTCCCTAAGACGTTTTAAGGGCTTGATCCTGCACCCATTGGAGTCAATGACAGTTGTGCCATTGACTTCAAGGAGAGCAGGATTGGGCCCAATAAGGCCATTTCTGTACTAAAAGAATCTACCATCTAGAGCCATTACATCCCTTTTTGCCATTAAACAAACTAGTTTCTGACCATTTTCTTTCTTTCTTTTTTTAAAATGGCTTTTGGAGGATTGCTACCAGGTGGTCCAGCTTTTGGGCTATGACAAATGGAACAGCTGAGCTATTAAGGGCCCAATCCTGAAAATGACTGGCTTGAGTAATGATCCTTACTCATGCAAGGAGTCCCATTAACTGTACCGGTATATCAGTCCGAATGTGCTGGATCCTGCCATTAGCCCTGAAAAAATGAGTTTATAATGGAAACACTAACTGACCTTTAACAATAACGAGCGCTAGTAAAAGATAAAATGTCACAAGATTGCCTGGATCTTTGCACATTGCTAGCAACTGCACAGAGCGACAGTTAAGGAGGAGTGAGGCTTGGCCGTGCTGAAGGAGCATTGCTAGCAACTGCACAGAGCGACAGTTAAGGAGGAGTGAGGCTTGGCCGTGCTGAAGGAGTTAAATCATTTCACTGTGTTAGATAACAGCTAATTGACGGCAGATATAATGCCCGCTGAGAACCAAGTGTATCTCAACAGCAAAGAATGAAAGAGCCAAAATATCTGCTAAACCAAACTGTATGGGAATTATTATAGAAACAGCCCCAAAGCTTTTGCAGCTGCAGCGAAGAAAGAAAACATGATGCTGCGATGTAATACAAAAGAAACAGGAATCAAAGCAGATGGTACAGTTGGTATGTGAGGCACTAGTTAGATTTCACCTAAAATGTAATACACTGTGCACCGTGATCACTAAGACATGGCCTGTGAGGAATGCAGGAGAGAGCAGGTGTTATGACACTAGGTTTATGAGAGTACACGGGCAGACGGAACTAGCTGGGGGCATTCATGTATGAAAATGGGCCAGGAAAGAAATGCTACAGCATTTTATAAAATTAAATTCAGCAATCAAGTTGCAGGAACTAGAAGTCAATGAGCCAAATATCCTCAGACAGGTAGGCTGGGATTATCTACAGTAAAGGAAAAATAGTACCCCCGATACATTAATACTTTATGTCACACAAAGTCCTAATAGAAAAATTATTCTGAGCCACGTTGAACAAGCTTTGCACTAGACCTGAGCTAAAATCCTTGACCAAGACCCAAGCAAAGACCATGGTTTGGGTGTTCTTTCATGCTATTGGAGCTTGTGCACACATTCTGGGAAGAACAGACTCCCATTAGTACAGAGCCCTGTTGAAGTCAGTGGCAAAATCCCAGTCCAGATCTCCCTGCAGGCTGAGCAAATATTATTCCTGCCTCTGGAAGGACCTTGTTACTCCTCCCTTGAGGCAAAGGAGTAACCCAACGCTTGTGTTACCAAAACTCACTTCAGTGGCAAAAATCATCATGGAGCAGCATCTGCCCCACACCATTCCACCCTTTGTTTCTCCTCTTCAGTCCTCTCTTCCTCTGACCCTGCTCCACTTCTCTTTGGGTTTCTCTTCTCATTCCTTCTCGCTGCATCTCTCCTTTTACTCCCTTTGCCTCCTTTCTGTTCACTATTCAAACTGATTTTTCTCTCCATTCCCCTTGTTTTTCATTTTTTCTCTCTCTCTTTTTGGCACTCTCCTGCTTTCTGATATTTTGGGATATTTCTCCATCTCTCCACTTTTTACCTAATAGTTTTCTTTTGTCTTGTGTTTTTTTTCTCGTACCCTCCCATCTATTTTGGTGTCTTTTTTCATCTCCTTCCAGATCAATTTTGTGTGTTCCCTTTAAGTCCCAGAGGCTTTGAGAGAGAGAACCTGGCCAGCATTCTGGTAGTTTTCCATTAGTAGCTCTTCTGTGTATAAAGTACTTCTGCACTTGATGAGAAAGCAATAACCAAGCTCTTTCACAAAAAGAGGTTGCCACAAAAGGAAACCAACCTGTAGTCTCCTAGCCAGTTTCCCTTTGTAGCAGGCTTTGTGTACAGAGAATTGGAGTTCTGTATAATCAGTTACTGCTGCTGGTTTTGGGGCTGAACTGCAGTGTACAGCTGATGTGAGGTCTAGATGAATATGGTGACTGCAATTAAAAACCCAACATTTGCCAACATTGGTATCTGAGCAACCTTAGTTTTCCCCTGTATTTCAAAATAAGAAATACATGTGGTATCAGAGCCTGTGCATCCTCTTGTGGCGGCTAGCAGGGAGTGAGAGGAGGATATGCCTGGGTGCAAATAAGGTTAAACACTAAACATAGTTGTTCGCACTGAACAGATCTATCTCAAGCCCCTTGCATGCCCACTCTCTTACCTATAAGTGTAGAGAGTGAAAAAGGGCGTCACTTGGGCATAACATGGGTCCATCTAAGGAGACATGGAATTAAGTATAATTTGCAACATACAAATCATGTGTTCCCATTCTAAACACCACATCTGCTACCCGGGGTTACTCCACAATTACTCCACTAGGCAGGGGTAACTAGCTGGCCATGCAGCTGTGCTGTCATTAACACGGGGTCAGTTCCTCTGCAGTCCCTGCCCTATTCACTGCTTGCTAACTTTGGCTCAGATTCTCAAATGTTTTTAGGCACCTCTCTGTCACTGATTCTGGGGAGGATCTGGACTTTTGTGCTTATAAGCAGAACACGCTGCCCCCTGTAGGATGAAACACTGTGTGGTGATTATTAGTAAGTGTTGCCTTTTGAATGACAATCACTGGACATTGCTCATGTCTGGTCCACAGCCTGAAGTCTGCACTGCAGTCAGAGGTGTGACTAGAGCACGCGTTGACGCACTTGAGCTAGCTTTGCTTTAGCTGCCTTGAATAACAATAGCGATGAAGCTGCAGCAGCGTAGGCTAGCCACTTGAGTACTTACACAGGGCCCAGGTGCGCTTGTACGGCCCATGCTGCCACTGCTTCGCGGCTGTCGCATATTTGAGCAAAGCTAGCTCAGGTACATCAACACCTGCTGCAGTCACACCTCGGACTGCAGTGCGGACGTACCCTTCGACATCCAGTGCATTAGAGCGGTAGATATTTTTGTGTGCTGTGTATGAGATGACACAACAGCATGCAATGCTGAAGTTATGGCTAGCCATGGACTAGGATGGCATTGGGAAAATAAGAAAATAGAGCTAGTAGGAGAAAAGCATCCTGTAGAGGATTTCATTGTCTCTTGTTTTGCTTTAACATTTCATTTCAGCCACACGGAACTTATTTACACAGTTGCATTTGTTACATTGTCTGTATTCTTCAACTGCACAATACCTTTATCTCTGGTAAGGAAATACTGTAGCATCCTTTGTCTAATACTATCACTTAGCCATGGTCCTATGCTTTTTCCCCCAGCTATCTGAAACACCAAATTAATATGAGTCCTTCATCTTCGGCATGATAGTGAAGGTTTAGTGTTGACAGTGCGCTTTGTCACTTTGGCTCTGGAAAGGGCTTACAAAAGCTTTATTAACAGGCTCATTAGCACGGCCTGATTTACTTCTGCAGACTTTACTCTTTTACCAGTTTCCAAGAGCAGCAGCATCAGTTGCAAGGCTAATGAATTCACTCAGATTTGCATGCTAATGAAGCTCCCATGACTGTCTGTGCTCCCTATTTCTGATCGAACTTTGCTGTCGCTTGAGGAATATTAATAGAAATAAAAGCAAAGGGAGAAGCAAGGGTTTCAGTCAGACTTGCTGTAATCCAATGCCGATGCACAATTTGTACTTCATTCTAGATCGTATTTGTTTCATGGCTTATTGCATTTAATTGTATTACACATGTCACCGCTAGGAAATTTCCATTATAGTAGCTAGCCAGAGACTCAAGTACTAAAATCCTCCTTTAGATTCTTATTAGCAGATCATTCACCTAAGAAATATTTTGCACACCAAGGGATTTACATGTAAGTGTTCCCCAGTCATATGAATTTCCTTCCCCTTTCTTTGACAGAGTGCATGAACCCTGTACATAGCCCAGCAGTGCGAGGGTTAAAATTCCTCCCTGGAGAAAGTGCTCCAGCCTTAAAGCTGCCAGTGGTTTTGCCAGTAGACAAAAACCAGAAGAGCACGTTCCCCCTTTACAGACTGGCAATGGTGGGTACCCTTTAAAAAGATTCAGGCTGGCCATTGCCTGGTATCTGCTATGGCCTGATTGGCTCGGGCAGGGTGAGAGGGGCTAAGTTGCGGAGATAAGAGGGGTAGATGAGCATAGCTACGAGCCTTCTGCTCCTCTTCCACCAGGTCCACTATTTCTGTCTTATCAGCTGTGTCCCTCAAACATATTGCCTGGCAGTCAGACTAGGAAACAGGCTTCTTCCACTAGTCAAGAGGTCCTTAATGGGGCCTTCAAACCTAACAGGGCACAGGAAATTGATGCAATTGGCAGGAGACTCCAAAGTCTCTTGTTCCTGATGGCTCTCTCTCACAATTCACCACAAGGGAAGAGTGGTGCTTCTTTGTGGATGTATCACCTCCTGCTTGGCAGCAATAGTGAGGGATACAGCCAGGTCATCTCATGCCTGGGCTACACAGCAGCTCCTGGCTCAGAGCGAGGGCTCCAGCAGATGACAAAAGGGCCAACAGCGGGGAGGGATAGCTCAGTGGTTTGAGCATTGGCCTGCTAAACCCAGCGTTGTGAGTTCAATCCTTGAGGGGGCCATTTAGGGATCTGGGGCAAAAATCTGTCAGGGAATTAGTCCCACTTTGAGCAGGGGGCTGGACTATATGACCTCCTGAGGTCCCTTCCAACCCTGATAGTCTATGATAAAGTTGTAAGAACTGAAAGTACTGTCCACTCAATGCCTAACGTGCAGGTGCACTCTCAGATGAGTGTCTAGTTGTGCTCCATGCAGGATAGGAGTGTGCCCCCAGAAGCTCCACAAAGATGAGGGCTTGCTTCAGAATTTCATGTCAAACATTTTGTACAGTTACAAAGCCATAGGCACTGTCATTAGGGATCCCTTTTCAAGGTCTTATCGGTTTATGGTTAAATAGCTGATGTAGACAATGCCAGATTCAGTTTGCCTGTCTGCCATATAGCTCAAATGACTTATTATTTCTTCATTTAGGCTGCCCATGGCATAGAGAAAGGACCCTCTCACTTCCGCCAAGGTATTGTCTCAGCAGCCAGGAATGGAGGCACATTCCTCCAGGTGATGACTGAGATCAAGTACTCACCCTAAGCTATAAATGAGGAGAGCAGAATATTTCCTCTCTGTCCTTGTTGGGATTCTGAGCTCTGACACCAGGAGACGATTCCTGAGAAGCATTAGGAGAAGCGGGAGGAGGGTTGCTAACCTGAGTGAATGGGGAACATTTTTAGTTAGATTATAAAGCTGGTTCCCACTTGGTCTGATGATGAAAGACCATTAAGACATTACCAGCTAACAGGAAAACCTCATGAAACCAGATGTTAGGCCAGCTTAGCATTTACTGTCCTCTACCTACCGCAAGGTACATAAATTCATAAAACAGAAATACCAAGATATTTTTGATTTGTTATTTACCTATATCTATGTGACTGTCTGGTCTTTTAGCACCCATTGATGTCAGTAGGCATAGTTGGATCAGACCCTTTGACTGCAAGGCTGTCTTCTAGTTTGTATGTGTCTAGTACTCCTGAGGAATTCTGCCCCACTGCGTGTGCACAGAATTCATGTCCCTCGCAGATTTCTTTGCTTCCCTGCAGAAAAATTACTTTCTGATAGGGAAGCAAAGGGAGTCCGCAAAGGTCCATCATTTCAGGCATCCAGAGCGGCTGGCAGAGAGGTAAATCACTGCAGGGCTGGGGCACTCCAGCCAGTGGCTCCTACCCTGAGCTGGGATCAGCTGCTGGTCCTGGCCGGAGTCAGGCGAGGATGGAACTTCCTCTTCCCCTGCAAGGGGTGGTTAGGTTGTGTCAAATCCACCCCCAGAAATGTCCCCCAGCTGCAGGAAGCTCAGCATCCTCCCCTGCTTCCTGCCTCCATCACTCCTCAGCTACAGGGGGAGGGGTCACTGTACAGGGAACTGCTTCCCCATCTGCCCAGCCTCCATGCATCTGGACCTCCCATACACAGACACCCCTGCCAAGCCTCACCCCATGCACCTAGAACCCCCTAGCCCTCCATACCTGAACCCCACCCCACCAAACCTCAACCCCTACATCTGGCCTCCTCTGCACCCAGACCCCCTGTCTACAAATCCCCACCCCTGCACCCAGATCACTCCCCACTGAGCTCCCTCTACTCAACCCCCACCCTGAGGAGCCCCACCCCCTGTACCACCCTGAGCTCCCACATCCAGAACCCCATGCCACTGACCCCCAATGAGATGCGCTCCTACCTTCACCCCACCAAGCCCCACTCCCCCAGCACCCAGGCCCTCCTGCTGAGGCCCCCACACCCAGACCGCTCTGCTGAGCCCCAACCACCTTCACCTGGAAGACCCTGAAGAGTCCCATTGCCCCTGCACCTGGGACCCCTGAATGAGCCTCTGTGCATCCAGATGCCCCCACACCTAGAGCCCCCACTGAGCTGCCTGCACCCAGATTGTTCCATACAGAATCCTCTCACCCCATACCTGGATCCCCCCACACTGAGCACCTCCACACTTGGATCCCGGCTGGTTGAGCCTGCCTGCCCCACACCTGGTGCACCTGAAGCAGAGGGGCAGGGTCCCAGGGTGTTTCTGGGACAGGCCCAGGCCTTGTGCTCTGTCAGGATCGGGTTCAGTCTCACCGCTGAGTCCGTATCCTGGGGGTGGAGAGTGGGGGGTGGGCGGGCTACAGGGTGACCTCCCGCCTTTGTGCAGCCAGTGGCCTGTGCTCCCCATTGCCATGCTGGAGCCTCTGCATTTGTTTATTCACTAATAAAACTTGCCGAATTTTGAAATATTGTGCACAAAATTTTATTTTTTTAGCGCAGAATGCCTTCAGGAGTAGTCTAGCACAACACACATGGGTTCTTTAGGAACTACCAGACTAAATTATAAAACGCATGAGGAAGCCTTCTCTGACCAGTGATGTTAATCCTTTGCCTGACCTCTAACTTTGGCAGCACAGCCAGGAAATTGAGGACCCCAGTAAATAATCTTTTCCAGGGATCTTATGTTCACAGTAAATTTCTTTTAGAGACACAAGGTGGGTGAGGTAATGTCTTTTATTCGAGCAACTTCTGTTGGTGAGAAAGACAAGCTTGTCTCTCTCACCAGCAGAAGTTGGTCCAATAAAAAGATATTACCTCACCCACCTTGTGTCTCTAATATCCTAGGACTGACACGGCTACTACAACAACACTGCACACAATAATTTTTTTGGCATTTGAAGTGCAACAAACATCAGAATTAATGGAAAATAAGATTTTTCACTGAGTAGCCTCAAGCCTGCTATCCCTAATTTGATGTAATGGCAATGCATAAATTGAAATTAAAATGCCTTTTTAGGTGCTCAATTGCGTCAAAGAGGCCCGCACAAAGCAGGGTTTCATCTTCATGAGATCATCTCTGAATGAGGATGAATCAAACAGCTTCATCCTTGCTCGCTGGAAAAGTGAAGCAATCGCTACAATTTTTTTTCCCCAAACAGAAGTAAAGAAAATTAAATAAAACGAAAAGCAAGCTGAGGACTAATTATACGACATGAAGGCATTTAGCAAAGGAAAGTAGCCTATTGAATGTGTAATGTGCATCATTACCACTGAATGTTTGGCTGAGGAAGAAAGCGTCACGGTCGCCCTGTCATTATCATCACTTGTTACCAAGCTCTGCAGAGGGCCATGGTGAAAGGGCAACTTGCTACCTCAGACTCATAATGAGCAGAGCTTTGCCAGACTGACACTCTCAAGGATTTAGCTATTTCATTTAGTTTTAGGACCTCCTACCAGTGCCTCAAACGCTAGGCATTTCCCATATAAAAATTAAGGCCAATAACATGGTAATACGCATATAGGAATGCTAGTTCTCCCACCATAAAACTGGCCTGCCTAAGAAAATGATAAAATAATAATAATAATAATTAATAAGAAACTTTGTTCAGAGGTGAGGGCACTAGTCTGGAACTCCAGAGATCTGGGTTGCAGTCTCTCTGCTGCCACAGATTTCCTGTATGACCTTGGGCAAGTCACTTAGGGTATATTTACATTGACCCCCCCCCCCAATACCATGTCAGAGTCTGGGTACATAGACTTGGGCTTGTGCTATGGTGCTATGAATAGCCACATAAACATTCTGGGGTGGGCACTGAAGCCCAGGGAGAGGGGGTGGGTTTCAGAGCCTGAGCCACAACATCTACATGACTATTTTTAGCACCACCTCATGAGCCCTGTGAGCCTGAGTCTGTAGACTGGGGCTCTGAGACTCGTTGCCCCAAGGTTTATTTTGCAGTGTAGAGATACCTTTAGCCTCTCTGTGCCTCAGTTCCCCCTCTTTAAAATGGGGTAATGGTACTTCCCTACATTGCAGGGATGTTGTGAGGATAAATACATTAGAAACTGATGCGAGGCGTTCAGCTAGTACATTAATGGGTGCCGTAATATGTAAGATCCTTGGACCATCTTTTTGTTCTGTGTTTGTACAGCTCCTAACCCAATGGCATCCTGGTCCATGTCAAGGGCTCCTAGGGACCATGGATAGATGATAATATCTCCAGGTCAAATCCACTGTGTCCTCAACCCATCAACGCCTCCCTGAACAACTGAGAGAAAAAAGGTAGGAATTGCAGCTTGCCTGACTATTAAGCAGTCCAAGTTCTGAGAGACTCAGGCCCTGATTCAAAGCTGGAATCCTTCCACAGACTTCCATGGGCATTGCATCAGGCCCTTCATGAATTCCCAAGGGGACAATGCATCAGTGAAAGCCCCCTGATCACAGCTATGGAGGTATCAGGGGGAGGGAAGTTGTCTCTTAATTAAGCAGGCCTTGACCAGACTAATCAAAGCTGGG
Organism: Mauremys reevesii; assembly: GCF_016161935.1. Classification (NCBI taxonomy): domain Eukaryota; kingdom Metazoa; phylum Chordata; order Testudines; family Geoemydidae; genus Mauremys; species Mauremys reevesii. Next base: position 34,706,424 of record NC_052638.1, read on the forward strand.
TGGATATTGTTAATTAATAATTATTTTTATTATTATTACTGAAAAACACAATAGTTTGAACAATCCTCCAGAAATCAGTGCTTGACCCCGAGGATCTCTCCAACTATGATTCCATTGCCAACCTCCTGTCAGTGGGCAAAATAACTGAGAAAGTAGTGACCACCAAGCTCCAACAACAGGCACCATCTGCCAGCATCCCGGGTGCCTCACAATCAGTGCTCACTCCAAGTACAGAGCGGGCTCCAGTGGCACTAAAAGATGAACTGCTCATGGCCAGGGACACAGGTAATGTCTCCATGCTCACACCGCTGGACCTCTCTGCACTCTGATGCAGTGGACTACAAGACACTGCTAACACACCTCCATGCCATAGCAGGAGTCATAGTGGCTCCAATTGTTCTTCCTCAGTAGAACTCGGTGAGTGGTGATGGGCGTCTGCTCCTCCTTCCTGAAGGCCTTTAGCTGTGGGTCATGCACGTACTCATACCATCCCTGCTTCTCTTCAATATTTACCTCATACCACTGGGACAGACTGAGATACACCATGGGCTTAGCTGCCAACAGTACAAGGAGGCCATACAACTGTACAGCTCATTCTCCACTGATGCAACCACCAGCCCTACTAAGATGTCAGAAAGCCCACAGAAAATTATCTCTTGGATGAAGGCCACTTGTTCTAGTTGAACACAAGCAAGACCAAAGGGGGTCGGAAGGGGAAAATGCTTTGAAGAGCTGGCCAAGATGTTTTCTCCACCTGAAGGTGAATAGCCCCCATGTGTCACAGTTGTGCAAAGCCTCATGCTCCTGTTTCACTCCTCACTCAGCTGGAAAGACCAAGTAGCATCAGCTTCCAAAAGTGCCTTCTTTCACCTCCAGCTTGCTGGGAAACTTCTTCCCTTCCTCCCAGATGAGACAGTGCTCTGTGCATTTGTCACTTCCAGGCTGGGTTACTGTAATTCTCTGGATCTGAAGCTGAATGTGAAGAAGATGCACAGGCTCCAGGTGGCACCTTCTCCATGGCTCAGGCTGCCATGAACACACCAGATCCATGCGTAAGTCCTTCCACGGTCAACTTCTGATGCCAGTTTTAAGGCCTTGGTCCTAATTTTCAAAGCAATTCATGGATCAAGCTCCAGCTACATCAAAGATCAAATTTCAATCTATGAATCTCCACCACCACAGTGCTCCCCAGATGATGCAGCTCACAAAGCCTAGGGTGAAGCATGTGACGACTGAGGGCAAAGCATTCTCTGTTGAGGGGATTCAGCTATGGAACAATCGTACAGAGTATCAGAGGGGTAGCCGTGTTAGTCTGGTTCTGTAGAAGCAGCAAAGAATCCTGTGGCACCTTATAGACTAACAGACGTTTTGCAGCATCCGAAGAAGTGGGTATTCACCCACGAAAGCTCATGCTGCAAAACGTCTGTTAGTCTATAAGGTGCTACAAGATTCTTGTGCTGCTTCTAATCTTACAGAGGAGATCAGGCAAATCCAGAGTCTGACAATTACTGGGAAACAATTAAAGCCTCTGTCTTTGAGAAAACCTCCATACCATAAGTAAAATATTTCCAATACCCGTTTTATTCCTAAACCTTTTCCCTGCCCACTCCCCGCAAAACCCTACCCGAGCACAGTTATGAGCCTATAAAGGGAGCAGTGTCAGAGACTCCATGAAGTCCACTAGAGATTTTGCTATTGATTTTATGTGGAAGGCACTTAGATACTACAGTAATAGGTGGGAGAGTAAAACTCTAAGATAAATAGATTTTTTTTAAAAGGTAGCAGCTAGAGAGCACAACTGAGCTTAAGGCCCCAACGTGCTAGATGTATACACAGTCCCTGCTGAAAGAGCTAACAGACCAGATAAAGGGGGTAACATCTTCATTTTGCATTTGAGGAAATGAGGCACAGAGAAATTAAGTGACTTGCCCAAGAGCACACAGGAAATCTGTGGCAGAGCTGGGGACATATTTTTGAAGTGCTAGGCCAGCCCTTTAACTACAAGATCACCCTTCTCCTTGCAGATAATCATTTCCACAAATATTCACTTGGCCGTCTAAGTACTTACCTAGTCCCTCTGTTACCATAGCTTCTGAGCATCTCATTTTTAATGTATTTATTCTCAGAATACCTGGTGCAGTAGGGCAGGGCTATTGTCCCCATTTTACAGATGGGTAACTGAGGCACAGAGAGGCCAAGTGACTTGCCTAAGGTCACACAGGAAGCCCATGACAGATCAGTGATTCAAACCTGGGTCTTCCAAGTCTTCAGCTAATGCCCTGATCAGGGGCCCTTCTTCTGCTCTATCCGTGCCCTGTGTGTTGGCTTTCCAGTGGCATTGGTATAATTGAATTTTACTGGTATGAATATTCCTGGAAAGCGAGTTTTGAAGTAACAAATGCAAATATACATGGAATACAAATTTTAAATATGCATCCGATGAAGTGGGTATTCACCCACGAAAGCTTATGCTCCAATACGTCTGTTAGTCTACAAGGTGCCACAGGACTCTTTGCAAGTTTTAAATAGGTACCTAGGAATATTTGTGCCAGAGATGCTTGTGCACTCACACAACTGGGGAATAGAAACAGAAGTGAAAATGCACAGAAAGAACTGTTTGTGATTAGTTTACTAAATTAAAAAAAATAAAAAAAATTGATAAATAAATATGAGGAAATCACGATGTGCTTGCAGATGTTCCACAACCAGAAAAAGAGGCTAAATTCACAGGATAAATAGTTCCTGCAAGTTGTTCGCTCAGCTCTCTTATCTAACCTGGTCTCTGTTCCTGACTCTGGTTCTACGTCAGAGTTAAACCATCTGCCAGGATTTCCCAGTTGTCAACTCCAGAGTTCGCATTTTGAACATGTTAGGGTCTCCTTAAAGATCACACGGAAACCCAAGTGGTAGATAATCCTGTTCTGAACTCCACTATTGGTCATCTGGATGTTATCAGACCCACTGCTTATACAATTTATACGAATTAGATTGTAAGCTCCTTGCAGGTAGGGACCATCTTTTTGCTACGTGTCTGAGTGATGGCCACCATCATGGAGGACACACTGGAGGCTGGACCAGGGAACTCCAGAGCAACAGCATCAGCTCCTACAGCCTGAGCTAAAGAGCCAAGTCTCCTTAACTGTGGCTGTAACAAGCGTCTATCCTCTGTGGATGGAACACAGAGGGGGACCTGTAACACACACCACCGGGTTCATTTGTACAATACCTCCATAATGGGGGTCTTTGTTCTTGACTGGGGCTCTTGGGTGCTACCACAAAAAATAATAAATAGTAATAATAGAGAACACCCAACACATGGGAAACAACGGAAGCCAAAGCTCTGGCTTTTCATCAGGAAACTTTAGTTCTTGCATGAAAATTGTCAAATGAAATGCAACTGCTGGTTTAAATGCAGTCTGCATTATGTTGTTGCGATGCACATTACACAAACACAGACTAATATCATTTGTAACAATTAGGGATTAATAGGATGTTTTCATTCAAGCCAAACTGTTACAAATTACCTTGTTAGCCTTAGAACATGAAGTGAATTTGCTAAAATTAGGATTAAGGTTAGAGTCAAGACAATGGGAATGGGGGATACAATAGCCTGTAGCATTAAGTCCTCATGTATAGATAGATGCCTTCAGTTTCCAGAGCAACAGTTTAAGCAAAGAAATTCCTAATTACAGACACTTTAAAACAGAGAAAATGTCAAGTTGGAAACATACCTAGTATGAGAGGATTTCCCCCTCATCTATGACAATATAACCCACACACTTTATACTGTGGCATTTGACTTTGTTGGGCCTAAAGAAAGCGGACAAAGCAGTGGAGAGGTGACCGTGGATTTTAGTTGGATTCCTCTGTATCTCTGTAACTCAGCTAGAAGAGCCCAGAAACATCCAGCAGTAGTGTGTGACAGTTAATAGATAAGCTCAGCGGCTGTTTCGGAAGTCGTACAGGAAGGATTCATTGTGAGCAAGGACTCCAGCAAGTCCAACATTTATACACTATTTGATAGAGGAGCCAACAGAGCTCCGGGAAGGAGCGGGGAGGTTATAAACATAGGAATGAAAGACAGCCCTGGGGACTCAGCAGCTGATCGATGCAGGATTAAGAAACGTATCTGGGCTGAGGGTGTTTGTACCAATCCCTATGCCACGTTGGGTACAGAGGAGTGACATTCCTCTGCTCTGACAATGCTTGATCCACTGACGTGTTTTATAGATCTAGATGAAAGCTGGGAGGCGAGCATTTGTTACCCTTAAAGGCTAGATAACCTAGCTAATTTACATGCCGCTATCCGCTAACTGCTTTAAACTGGCATTCTGCCTCAGTTAGAGAGAGAACAGGAGCAGGGCTGAGTGGAGTGAGGGTTTGTACATTCTTACATGACTTAGCTGGGCTTATGAGCAAAAGATGGTGCCCTATAGAGATAGGCCCTTTTAGAAATCCAGGGCATGGGTATTTTATATGCTGATCCCAATACCTCTGTCACTTTGGGTACAGACCAGACTTCTGTTTCACCAGCAGCTGAAGACCAGTCAACTATTAACCCAAGGGCTGGACTGCTGCTAGCTGCAGAGTTTCCCAGACTGTCTGTTAGCTGAAGTGTTTGGAAAAGAATTATGATGTTGCTGTTCTTTTCAAGCTCCGAAGAGTCCAGCTCACACACACGACATATTATGGCCCCAATATAAAGCAGTGGTGGGCAGCCTGTGGCCCATGAGGGTAATCCCCTGGTGGGCTGCAAGACAGTTTGTTTACATCGACCATCTGCAGGCACGGCCGCCCACAGCTCCCAGTGGCCACGGTTCACCATTCCCGGCCAATGGGAGCTGCAGGACGCGGCAGCCAGCCCGGGGGCTGCAGGTTGCCCACCACTTCTATGAAGCATGAGAAATCCTCTCTGAAAGAGGAGCAGAAGGGGCTGTTTTGTAAGTGTGTGTTAAAGGTACAGGAGAGTAAATGTTATATTGGAACTTTGCATTTAAATATATGTATCAGCAACAAAAGGAGAAATCAATGTAAGAAATATGAGTAGATTTACTGCCTAATAACATGGGTTAAAATGTTATAAGTATTCCAAATATGGTTTACAATGTTTGAGTCTATTAATGTTTTCTGTATGCATTAAATGTTTGTTTACTAAGAATCTGTATGGAACTCTCTCTTTGAGACTGAATGAGCTATTAGTTACATGCAGGGTTTTTATGCAACAGCCCCAAGGTTTAATTCTGCGGTCTGAAAAGTACTAAAAAGACAAAAGTTGGTCTTGTCCTCCAGCAAAGAGTTAAGCTGAGGTGCAAGAAGATTGTAATAGAATTATACATAATATTGCATCCGCATCCTTGTTCCCTATTGAAAAGGATTCTCTGGATTTTCAAATCTCTATTGCCCAGTATAATATGAATTTTTTAAAAACAAACCCTAAAATCAATTTTCTCATTTGGTATATTTTAAAGGGTGCTCCCCAAGCTAGTTTTATCATTTGAAATTATTTTGAGGAGTGAACTTTACAAAACCTGTACATTATGACTTTTTTTTTTTTTTAAAGTCAATGAAAACTTTTTGGGGAATTTAAATGTGTATTGTAATCCAAAGTAACAGTAATAGCCTTGTTGTAGTGTATCAGAACTGATACTGAAAATGAAAAGACTATGAAGAGGAAGAAAAACTGACCAGTACGTCAGTCTTGTCTACACCTCCAGTTAATTTTGATTAAAGAAGTATGTGAATTTAGAGTACAATAGCTATTCCAGATTAACTGTAGGTGTGCCCACTTATTCTGGAATAGAAGTGTCTTATTACTGCGTAGTTTACTCTACTTTCAAAGTGGAGTAAACTAAATTGGAACATGGCACTCTTATTACAGAATAAGTACGTCTCCATGGTGTGATACAGAAATAGTTATTCTGAAATAGCTATCGTGGAATAATCCCAAGTGAATAGAAAACCTGAGTGCATTGTCCTGCAAATTTCACTGGACTGCTTATACTAGTAAGCACTCCACCCATCAGTAAGTGCTTACAAGATGAAAGCAGTGTGAAATGTAAATAGAAGGGCCAGATTGGGATATCCTTACTCCTGCTGAATAGCACCTTATCCTGCAAGCAATAAACCATATGGAGTAAGGTGCTATTCATTGGGTTTAAAAATTGTATTGCCAAGCCCAAGTGTTCAAAAATCTTCAGTCAGATCCCGCAAAAATAGTGAGTTGGGTTTCAAAAAAAAAATCAAGCGATTAAAATAATTAATACATTTTGGGTTCAGCATCTCCACTGCATTATGTGCACCTGAGTCCAACCACTGATATCCCAGACTTCCTAGCGCCAGCTCAAAATGTAGTCACTCTAGCCCTTTGTTCATGGTGCAGTGTGGGAAAACGTGACTGTCCACCAAACGTGACTGTCCAGAGGACAAAAAAGTCAGCCTGTGGGATTTTTTTGGCAGACTCCTAGAGTACGAGGCCAGTGAGGCTGTGTCTACACTGCAAAGCAATAGAGCTTGAACTCTAGCTTGATTCAGACTTGGACCTCCACACCCATGAGGTTCTGGGACCCTGGGTCTAAGCCCTTGGTTAGCGAGATTTGTGTGTAGATGGAAGTGGGGTTAGATTTGAGCCTGAATTCGAAACCTGGGCTTACATTGCAATGTAGACATACCCTTGGTGCACTTCAGGTTTTCTCTTCAACTATGAAGGTCAGAAACTTACTTTTCTTTTAATGAAAGGTGAGACTCTCACTGATTCACTTACCTCTAGGAGCTGGGGCTTTATGGAATACACCAAATATCATGAGACTTGTGCTAAAAATCACAAGAGCTGGTAACAATGAGTAAGGGTATCATAATTTGGTCCTAACAGGGCAGCATAAATAATGGGAATTAGGAGCCCAATTCTGCAGTGTTACTGCATGCAGAACCTCCACTGAAATCACTCTAGTTGCATGCTACAGGAATGGACCCTCTATTAGATTTACAAAATTCTTACAAATATAATAATCTAGTGACAGAGGTAAGGTTTTTTTTTTAAATAGTGAGCATATGTGTGGGGGGGCGGAGGTGTGTGTGAGAGGGGGTGGCTCATGGCTGGTGTAATCTATTGGCTCCCATGGAGTTATGCCAGATGAGAATTTGGCAATAATTTTTATCATGACAGTGTCCTTTTTACCCTAGTGTAGGTAAGAGGAAAAAAAAATCAAATAACAATTAATATAAAAAGAGTAATATAACACCATACCCATTCAGCCAAAAAGTACGGCAGTTGGTATAAATATATTCTCCTGAGAACACCAATTATTTATGTACTGGAAAGCTCATTGCTGAGCTGTGAACGTGCAGTATTCCCATCGGACTGCAAAGGCAATATTTACACATAAAATGGGCATCTTGTGCTTTTTAAATAGCATAACCCTTAACAGACAGTGATAAAAAAATCCAGGATAATGCTTCATCTAATTGAATGCTTATGAAAAATCTGTAGCAGGTACTATTAGCCTGTCTGCTCCTTTCTGGAACTCTATGAAAGCAGAGAAATGGCATGTAGTGCAGAATACTGAAGACCAGGGATGACAATATATTGACTGACACAGTAAATTAGCCTGAAACAAGACCCTGAAATAATGGTCTGGAGGCCTTAAAAAAATCTTACCAAAAAAAAAAAGAAGTAAGACAGGCTGGATGGCTGTATATACCGCATTTAAATTAATTTACATACTACACTAAGGAACTGGGTTTTTCACTGCTCCGAGCAGACAGTAAGTGCACTGAATGATTTTGCTTCTAATGTCAGAACGCTGGTGATTGTAGAAGAATTTATTCCATTTAAACTAGATATGGTATGGAATAAAAAGCATCGCACAGATTTTTTTTTCTAAATGTGCTTGGCAGGTCCCCTGCCCTTTACCTTGTGATTCTTACATTACAATTGAGATTTTCCCCTGTATAATCACCCTTCGTGGCTTTCTCAAGCTAAATTACTCCAAGGAAGCAAGCCAAACACTTGCAACTTAGCTCGAGATAATCAACTAATACAAAGCAATTTACAATACACAATCACAGCCTTTGGTATATTTATCTGCTCGTGTCTCTTTAGATGGATGTTCCTAAGCCTTGAGATGCAGAAAGTGCCCAACTCGGATCCCAAATTTCTCTTTATAATTTCAGTAGGAGCAAGACTGGGCCAAAGTCCCCTGGATACTTCAAGTCCCAAAGAATGTATGGAGAATAGATTTGGTTGAGATGCCTTTTGTTGGAAAGACTGTCTGATCTTATAAAGCTGGAGGATTCAACCTTGCTTCCATGGCTTTCGAGTTTATACTCGAATATAAGTGTACCCATTAGAAAAATAGGTTATCTTACTATCATACTTTCATAGCATGCCATTTTTAAGGGCATTATATAGCAAATTCCATTGCTATATATTTGTTGCTTATATACAGTGCCTTGATTCTTTTAGTAATCTTTTCTTGTTATAACATAGTAAAATGAAGATCTCAGTGCATTGCAGGGGAAATTTCAGGTGATTACACATACACTTATTGAAATAGAAATGACTGGAAATTCTGATTTTAGGAGAATCCCTGAAGGAGGGCTTTTTATTTTCAGATATTACCCAAGCATTATGTTTTAATGATTGTATATTTCTGCTAATTTGTCTTTAGTAGGTTCCATTATCAGTCAAACTAATGCCTGGAAAATGAAACCTCCAAAAGAAATCCTCCATATTATTAGTGAAATAAATACAGTTAATGATGATAATTAAGTCACTGGGGATAATTGAGAGATTATCCAATTACGATCTGTAATTCTTCGGCTTCCAAATTAGATAATGGTGTGTAAAGCTAATCCAGTCTAATGAAAAAAAGCCCAACAACCCATTGGTGCACTTTATAATTTAAAGTATTCTGCAAGCTTAAATGCATAGTTTAAGGGTCTATTAAGAGTGGGGGAGCTAGTCATATGATCATTTTTAGCCAGGTGTTGCCATATTAGGCTATTCAATAAGTAGTGATATTCCAGAGTAGGATTCACGTTATCTTTCTATGGATCCTGTGAAAACTCCACCACTGTCCACTGGGATTGCTACTGGGACCAGCAAATATATTCCCCAGGATAGGTCCTTTGAGCAGCTACATTTGAACAGTTTAAAAAAAGAAAGAAAAAAAAGAGATGGGCTTGGTCTAAAACTCCTGCTCTGAATCTTGATGAAAAGTTTGTAACATAAGACTCGCCATACTGGGTCAGACCAAAGGTTCATCCAGCCCAGGATCCTGTCTTCCGACAGTGGCCAATGCCAGGTGCCCCAGAGGGAATGAACAGAACAGGGAATCATCAAGTGATCCATCCCGTTGCCCATTCCCATCTTCTGAATAAAAAAAAAATGCACTGTGGCCCCATCAGACATTAGGAACCTGGCAGTGACTCCTTAAACTGGAGTGGTTTTTTCTCCTCTTTTCAATTGCCATGAATATTCTGTAAAAGCAACAAAGAATCCTGTGGCACCTTATAGACTAACAGACGTTCTGCAGCATGAGCTTTCGTGGGTGAATACCCACTTCTTCAGATGCAAGTGGTGGAAATTTCCAGGGGCAGGTTTATATATGCAAGCAAGAAGCAAGCTAGAGATAACGAGGTGGGTTCATGAATATTCTGACATTTGTCACAAATTCAGACGGGATATCTAGTAACTCAGGACTAGATACCTCTTTCTTTCCTCACACTGGGTACCAGCTGACTCCACGAGCAGTCCTGACGAGACAGGTGACTGTGCAGTTTGTTCTGTCTAGTTCTGTGTATCTGGTCTGACACCTTGGCAGGCGCTTTACAAACCAGGGTTGGTGATCTTCAGTGACTTCTCATTAGATTCTGAGCAGCGTGTAAAGAGAGGATTTTGATCTCTAAAGCTGGGATTAGACACCCAAATCCCCCTGAAATTCAATGTGCTTTTTTGAAAATCTCACCCTAAATGGTTTGAGACCTGACAAGCTGAAAGACTGCCTCTCTCCCAGTGTGATACAAACTCAAAAGCAATCAGCAGAGGTCCTCAAGGTTACAATCTCCTGGTGTAAAAGGGAGGAGGGTTGATAGTAAAGCATTTTCTACAAGAGATCCTTGTTTCTGAATGAACTTTCTCCTTAGTCTGATATTGCCTGCATCTGACATGCCAATAGGAGCATATATTAGAACATAAGAACAGCCATACTGGGTCAGACCACTGGACCATCTAGTCTGGTATCCTGTCTAGTGACAGTGGCGAGTCTCAGATGCTTCAGAGAGAATGAACTGAACAGGGCAATTTCAGATGATCCATCCCCATCATCCAGTCCCGGATTCTGGCAGTTGGAGGTTTAGGGACATCCTCTCCATTTTGGCTAATATTCTCCATGAATTTATCTAATTCTTTTTTTGAACCCAGTTATCCTTTTGGCCTTCACCGTATTCCCTGGCAACAAGTTCCACAGGCTGATTGTGTGTTGTGTGGCCAAGTGTTTGTTTTAAACCTGCTGTCTATTTCCTTGTATTTTTCTTGAGACGTGGGTTAGGGATCTGAGTGGACATATGTGAGGCTTCTATTTATGTGCTGGGTAAGTATTTGCTCTGGGCACTAGATCCTATTTTTATTGATTATAAATATTGATGGGATAAATGATTTGTAATAGGTGCTTTAAGGAAATCATCTAAATAAGGCCTCAGTCCAACAAATCAGATAAGGACATGATTAGTTTTAACATGTGAGTACTCCTATTGGACCTGATGCAAAGTCTAATGATTTAATTGGACTTTGGACCAGACCCAGTGTGTTCAATTGGACTATTCATGTGCTGAAGGTTAAGCATGTGAGCAAATACTTTACTGAATTTGGGCCTAAATTAATTAAGCGGTGGTGTTTGTCACAGGAGACCCATTAACTTTTATAGGGTTTTGGGGCTAAATTCTTGTTCTTCGCACTGAGTGTGTAACATGTGGGCATTTGTGAGAAGGAGGGAAAGACTACTACAGCTCTAGTAAAGCTACTGTAAGGGTTATCTATCTTTATTTAAATCTGTAAGTGAGACTAAATCTTCTCATTCTAATGCCTCAATCGCATACCAAAAACTTGGACTCAACTAACAATTTCAGTCATTTTTATTCATACATTAAAAGCACTAAGCTCACCAAAGCTTCCCAGATTGACAGCACTGGTGAATGAAATCCTCCACTGATCAAATGAACACTAAGGGAAACTGTAGTGCACACTTTACAACGCTGCCTCCACTACACTATTTAAACGTTTGAAATGTGTACGATAAAATTGCTGAAAATATACGGGGGGGAGGAAGGTCCCCATAGCTGCTCGCCACCCAAAATACATTCTGAAGAGCAAGGCGACAGAGATGTCTAGTAACCACGGACTCACTTCACTCAAGCATGACCCAGAACTATAAAAGGTGAGATTTATTTAACTAACATTAATCGGTGTGTGTGTGTGTGTGAATGCCTGTAACTGCTGACCATATTAAACAATTAAACATTTCCGTAGATACTGTTTTGCACTTGGATGAGCCAGGCATGTATTTTATCTGAGACACAGTATTGGGTCTAAATTACAATTTAATTGAGAAATTGCAAATGCTAGTTTTATCGTTTATTATTATGGTGAACAGGGCCTGGGTGCTGATGGAAAGGCTCCGAGAGGAGCTCTCTGCAAAAGACCCATTTCCATTTTTGCAACCTTCCCCCCTTGTTTTGCTTGACTGGATTCTGTGTCTTCATCCCAATAAAGACATTTAAATATTTTTGGAAGGCTTTGCCTGCACTGAGCTTGGCAATTTCCCTTTGCAACATTTGCCTACTTAGAGTGGGTGGTTCTGTTCTCACAGAGTGTCCTGTCCCTGCCCTACTGACCTTTCCTCCTCTCTCCTCCCCCCTGCTAGGACATGTGCCAAGGAAGCCGATAGGTTGCTGAAGCAGGTGTTGGGAGCAGGGGACTATCAACCCTTTCTCCATTAATGGTTTTGGTACGAACTGCATTCTTCCCAGTGTAATTTATGATCATGTTTTTCTTTCTTCAGACCCGCTACTAACCTTGGCTCCATCGAGTGGGTAATGGGAGAGCATCTTTGAGATTAGGACACCAGCCCATAGCCCGATGCTAGGGAATATGATGGTGGTGCAGATGCTCTTCCCTCCGAAGACTGAAAACATCATCCTGGTGACACTTTGGCTGCAGCTGGGACATGAATGGCTGAAGATTTCAGGTCCCCTGCATTGCAGGACACTAATTATCTACTGCTCTATCAGGCATCTTCTCTCTGCACCACACAGAACCACCATTCATTAAGGCCTTGGCAAGACTCTGTATGTTTTCTCTCTTGCTAGGGAGGGAGAAAGCAGTCTGAATAAGCACAGGGACGGTCTGGGATGGAGCCTCAGGAGTGGCCGTAGGAGTCTGCCCCAACAAGCCAATTACAACTCACGCTTCACTAGGAGAGCCAACCAGCCCAGCCCAGCCTAGAGACAGGGGCAAGACAGAGAGGAGGGACAGGGCCAGCGCACACTGGAATTGTGCTAATCCATCAGAGCACTTGGGCAACCTCCACTGGCAGAAGCCAGGCTGGAGCTCACAGTTGCTCCCCAGGGGTGGGAATGGCATTGGAAGCCCATCCAGCTGGGAACTGGATTGCAGTTGCATATTGCACCCTCTGTGTTCATGGGAATAAGTCAAGCCCATTAGCCAGCTAATCCTCACAACAGGCTTGTGCAAGGTTACTATTTTGCTCCCTCGGAAATCTGTGATCACCTGATTATATAGTATCTCAAAATGCCAAGTGTATGCTTGAAACCAGTAAACAATAAATATTTAATTATCCGGTTGGTTTGACAATAACAACAGGCAATTAATCACTGGCTTTTCATTTCCCATTCACTTAGGTGTCAGTCATATAAACTTACAGTTAAAACCCAGCTCCAGTCTTGACCGCAACCTTTATTAAGATTGTGACGATAGAAGCTATGTAGGTTTGATCTGCACCTTTGATCTGTGCCTCTGATTTCTCCGGCTGTTATGCAGAATGTGGATATGACTCAAATAACAGTTAATATAATGTGGGCTGAATTTGAATGTTAGAAGCTCATTTTGTTTTTGTCTAACAGTTCATCCTGTGAATTCAGACAATTATTATCCATTGCACTTGGCAACCTAGAATCATGAAACTACAAGCATTCAACTTGGCCACCTTTTGTAAGCAATAAATTATTGAGGCTTGTTAATATTTTTAGCCAGCTCACAGAGTTAGCGGTCCCTTATTTCACCATTTTGGGAGATGGGAAAATAAAATGTTTATTCTTAAAAAAAAAGGGAAAGATCAGAAACGATTACATTTTTGACACATGAGGCAGGGTTTATGCTGTGGATACAATCTATTTTCTAACAAAGAAATTTGGGTGAGGTTGATTCAGGTTAACTAAAAGGACCAAAATGTTTTTTTGTTTTTTTTTAACAGTGTCAGGTTAAAATGTATGGACCATATCCTCAGCTGGTGTTATATAGCAGAACTGCATCAACTTCAATGAAGCTATATTAATTTACACTAGCAGACTACCTGGCGCTATATTTAAAAGTCCTGATACATTCCATTATCTTCGTTGATAATACTGCTAAATTTGAGTGTCCTATCAATTGGTATCTATGGTAAAAAAATTGGCAGATATCTATATAACAGCTGCCCAAAAGAACATTAGGACAAATCAGAAAGAGACATAAAAATGATGGTTTACTCAATTGTTTAATAAAATACACACATAAATATGAAATAATAACAGCCAAGCAAACATACTAGTCACTCTTACTCAGAACTATAACTCTAGTCATGTTATAGGTTGGAGGAGCCCAGATACCTGGAAGGAGATAGAGACATGCTCATATGAAGTAAGGGGAGTTGAAGCAGTAAGTCCGTGTCTTGTCCAGAACAAAATCAATAAAGCCAACACCTTCATGAGCTTAAATACAGTCTGGAAATCATCAAAATACAACACCAAAACCAAACTCAAGATTTAGCAGAGCTGCGAACTTTCAACATTACTTTTTAGTGCAGAATGCTGGGGAATGAGAAAGTAGGGCATGTCCAAACTGTCTTCATTCCATACAACCTGCCGCAGAAAAATCCTCCATTTCTTTTGGCCCAGAACAATTTCAAGCCAAGATCTATTGACACAGTGCAGCCAAGAGGATATGAGCACCGTCATTTCCAGGAGGCGTTGGAGATGGATTGGCCATGTGCTTTGGATGGAAACTGATTCCATCGCCAGAGTAGCAATAAGATGGACACCTGAAGGCAAGTAAAAATGAGACCGCCCGAAAACAACATGGTGAAGAGCTGTGGAAGCTGAGCTGAAAAACCTGGGGCACAGCTGGGGAACCATTGAAAGACTTGCCAGAAACAGACAGGAGTGGAGGAGCTTCATCACTGCCCTAAATGCCTGAGGTGTAATGGGAACATGATGATGATGAAGTCTATTTAGACTATAAACTCTTTAGGCAAAGGTCTATCTTTCCTATCAATGTGTACAGAACTTAGCCCAAAGGGATCTCATTTGGGACATCTAGGTGCTACCACCATGTAAATACTAAATGGCAACAATATATTCAGTGTTGCAACTAAAACTTGCATAATCTTCCCATCACTGTGACAAAATTCTCTATTGCCACCTCCTACCAAAAGGCTTCTTAATATTCTGATGGACCTTTAACTCCAGTAGTGCTACCATGCCCTGCTGTGCCAAACTCAGTTTCCATTCACTTCGGACTTTCATTCCAGCCCTGGTGATGGTCTGAGGCCTAATTCTCCTCTCGCTTCTACCAAAATACACCAGGAGTAACTTCCATTTCAGTGAATGGAAATACCTGTGAAAGTTGGATCAGAAAGGGTTTTTGGGGTCACCAACCAGAAAGCACTGAAGTAATCATGAAGAATTGATAAGATGCAAACACAATTTTAAATATCCCATTGTAATGCATTGTAAACCTTAATTTAAAACAAGACAGCTTAAAAGCTTTATGGATTTGAGTGATAATACACCATCTATATTGATGGCTGATAGCAATTTTGGAACCCGACATACTGTTGTTTCTGTTTTGCATTGCTAACAATGAAGTTCAGAGCAACAGTATACTTTATAAAAAGCTTTGGTATTACACTGGCATATCACTGACATTAAATAATGATAACGGGCCTGAGCCATGGTTTTATGGAAAAATTAGTCCTTGAGGTGACAAATTAGCCTACCTTAGCCACATGACATTTCTCAGGCTCACCTACCAATCAACATGTGAGCTTTCTGCAAAGCAGAGGACAAAAAAAGGGTGAAGTTGGTCATCTGGCAGGTTCACCACTCAGAAGAGACCCTTGACTCCTATGTGCTCTGGTAGCCAGTGTGGAAATCACAGCACCAGCACATCAGTGGGGAGCTCTGAGATCTGTGTTCTCCAGGCAAAGAGGCAAAGGTCACTTCTCAGGAAATTAAACACTTACAGGGGCTTCTAAGGAAAATGGATAGAAATTCTGACCCTCCTTTCCGTTCAACTTCTGGAAGCATTTCAGCTCCACCAGTGAAGAGGGAAGTAGAAGGAGAAAAGCTTGCTTTAGCAACCAGCATCAATACCTAATTTTTTTAAAATTCCTTCTTTGTTTTCTGCTTTGTACCACAGCTGTAATACAGCCAGCGGTAGCTATGGCAGGATAGGAGCTTGCAAGTATACATACCTCAGAGAGATACTGTATTGTCCTACCGTATATCTGAGGAAGACTTTTTAGTTAAAACACTGAAGCTGGTGGGCCTGTGTCCTAGTCCCAACTTTACTGTGGACTTGCTGGGTGATCTCAGACAAATCTAATTTCTTCAAACGTTGTACTGGGCCTGTAATGACTTTGGGCTGTGCTTTCCTTCAACATAAGACGGAAAGAACAACCTCTATTTTGCGGGAGTGGTGTGAATATGAGTTACTCAAGTTTATAAAGCACTCTGAGAACATCTGAAGGCAGGGTATGTAAAAAGAAAATATTAGAATATGAACAAGAAATATGATCAGCTGCAACAAATCTATGCAACTTGCACATGGTGACAGAGAGCAGGCAATTATTTGAAGCATGTGAAGCTCATATAAGGGTTAATTTCCAAAATGTAGCAACTGTCACAAGCTTCTAGAAATGGCTTCACGGGTCTGCTCCACCCTGAGAAATAACCACTTTAAATAGGAGGCTGCACTGACGTGTGACAGTAATAAGCATTTTTGCATTCAAGAAACTGGGGACAATTCAGAATCTGTGGCATGATTCATTCAGTCAGAATTAAATGACAAACTGCAAAATTGGAGATGACACAGGTTTACGGTTTGCGTAAATTAATATTATGATCCACTGAGCATTACAGTTCGAAAGCGGGCAATGATCCCTGAAATATCGTACAAGGACTAAAATTTAAATTAAATGGGAAGCAACTAAAACCAAGGCCAAAGAGACTTGTACTAAACTGCCCATGAAGTACCATCCCATAGTAGAAGAATATCTTCATGCTATTTTACTGGTACACTTTCAGAGCAGCCAACAGATTTTAATTCTCTAATTTTACATTTGGAATATATCAAAATCAGGCAAATGGCGTTATCACCAATGAAAATGTAATACGTAGTTGTAAAAAAATACTGTCTAAGCTCTACTCACAATAGTATTTTATGGGCCAATTTTTTAGGCAACCTAAAATTGGCAGCATCCAAAGCTGTACCTATCATTTTTTCATGTGTAAACTGAAAACTTAGGCGTCTGTCTTCACAATCTACTAAAATACCTGTTTGTGTGCTTATTAAGACAGTATGCTGAAGTTCATGTGATTATGACGTGAGGCCAAACTACCAAAACTGTACCTATAATTTTTGCATTATAAGTCATTTTTCTCTCCTGGTGCTGCATAGGAAGCCATTTTTCAGGTTCTGTATGGCAGATCTATAGGCACCTCTAGATCATTCTGCATTGCTAGAGTCAACCAATCACACGACAACAGTTAATTGTCTGGGATGGGAATACCTGCTGAGAGACAGTGGAAGCAGTTCAGCTAAAGAGTTACCCACACTGATTTTTATTATTAATAAATGCACCGTACAGTAATTACAGACTCCGACTCATCTCCAATGTCGTTAAGCACATTGCATTACTCCGAGAGCCAAGGCATGTGGCATCCTGAACGCTTTGGCATGGGGTGCTTCACAAATAAAATGATGCTGATTCATAATAATACCATCATCATAGGGGAATAAAAATGTGATCCTCCCACCTCCATGACTGTTTTATACAATGAAAACAACTGGAGCACTGCTACATGCACATATTAATGACAAGGCAGTTAATTAATTAAAAACAACCCATAATATTAAAATGTGACCCAAGTAAGCAGAGGCTTTGAGGACCTCAGCTAACTTGTTCTACCCTGCCATGTGCATGACCCTGGAGAGCTGATTCTCAGGTAAAGGGCAGATGGCTTCAGAGGAAATGTAGGTTCCCTCTGACTCATCATTCAGGCTTGTCATCTGGCATTGCCCTAGGAGGCATTTGACAATGTGAGTGTGCCCATCAGGGGTGTGAATTACAGAATGTTCTAATGTGTCCTGAGTGAACCCTCTCCCCCCTGGAATATTAAATCTTTTAACTGCCCAGGTTGGTTAAAAACCAGCCAAGTGGCAACCCTAGAAGTTGATTAGATACTGGTCACTGGGAAAGCCACAGAGGGGGAGGAATCTCTCCACTCAACAGGCTGCAGAAACATATCTGCAGCCGCTGCTCAGTGCCGAAGGCTGGACTAGCACTTCTCTGTGTATGAGTGGGAGGAGCGGATGGATGGGAGTGCTGTAGTGAATTCTCCAGTACTAACCATCACCCATCCTGTCCCTGCCCTGACCCCACCCTGGTGGTGCACAGCTGTGTAAGGAGGTCCCCCACACTGGGCTCCATCCTGCATCTCACTCCCAGGCAGACTCCAGGAATCTTGTACTCATCTGCATAGAAAAGCGTGTACATCTCCACTCTCACAGGGCCCTTTATACCTATAGAACAGGGAGCAGGACTCAGCCCTAAGGGCCTAATCCTGCACTATCAAAGGCAATAGTTCTTTTGCCATTGACTTCAATAGGAGAAGGATCAGGGCTGACATGCAGGAAGTTTGGATTTTAGGCATATGTAGAGCTGTATCTAAAGTTAGAATCTGGCCCTTAGTGTGTATTGCAGTCACCTGGATACAGGACACAGCAGCAATGCCTGTTTCGGGTAGAGGCATAACAGCTGTAAATAGTTCAACACATGCTAGACTTGAGCTGTCCAGCTCCAGAAAACAAGTGATTCAATCCTAAACCATTAAGAGAATATGGAAGAGATTCACACTCAGGGGGCAGCTTTTGCCCCAGCCTACCACTCACATGCATCTGACCTGGTGGGCTGCAGATGGTGAGGTGATATCTAGGATAGCCAGGCTCCAGTCCAGAAGTACAGTTAGATAGCTCTTCTCAGGACACAGCTGTGTCTTTTTCTGGCTGCCCTAAAGCCAGCTTGAGGAACTCCTAGGTGACTATCCCAGAGCTGGGGAACCTGCAGGTGGCAGACATGCTGTAGCTGCTCCGACACCACCTCCACTCCCAGTGCCTGGTACACGGGGCATGTCCTGAGTAAGGGAGCCACTGCCAAGTTGTCCCTATACCTTTGCGATCCCTAGTTCCTGGAACTGCCCCACACATAGCTTAAAGCAGCATTATGCTGGGGATCTGGGAGGAGCGGATGGATGGGAGATGTGATTAAGGATCTGAAGAGGTCGCCTTAATCACAGAATCATAGAATATCAAGTTCAACCCCCTGCTCAAAGCAGGACCAATCCCCAACTAAACCAGCAGGGGGCTTGGACTAGATGACCTACTGAGGTCTCTTCCAACCCTAATCTTCTATGATTCTATGAAACACAGCTCAGTAGGACTGGACTGTAACTGTTCCCCTTCATTTATTTTTCTGGGGGAAAGTGGGTTTTAAGGAACACGGTAAATGTTCGTGGTGGCATCCCTCTTATGCTTGAGTATAAACACCACCTTGCATGAGCACTGCACCCAAACAAGCACTGTGAATTAATCCAGAGCTTAATATGTCAAGAATATACCCCAATTAAGAGCAGAAGCAGCCTGGTATGGTGGCTAGGACACTGGACTGGGAGCCAGGGGACCTGTGTTTTGTTCCAGCTCTGCCACTGTTTACTAGTGTGATCTTGGCCACTTCACCTCTGTTTCCCTTCTCATCCTATGTCTCTTATCTATTTAGACCGTAAGATTTTCAGGGCAGGGATGGTCTTACTCATGTCGGTAGAGCGCTTAGCAAAATGGAGCTCCTGATCTTATCTGGGGACTGTGGGCACTACTGTATTATAAACAACAACAACAACATATTAGGCTGGAGAAAGGCTGAAATGGATTTACATCTTTGCCCTATTGCATCACATGGGATCAGACAAATTAATATAATGGAATAAGGCCCTATCTTCAGCCCTGTCTTGCACAGCCTGGGTGAATGCCTTAAATGCAGCACCTTTCAGGCTCCAGAGAAAAGCCAGACAAGAATTCTCTTTATCCCCATTACTCTTTGCTCTGGCAGTCAAGACCTTGGCCAACAAAATACGTTATAACTCACAGATATAAGAGATAAATATAGAGGGAGTGGAGAGCTGAATTTCTCTTTGTGCAGATGACATTCTGCTATACATCACAAACCTGACACATCAGCACCAGCAGCCTCTCTCAGCTTAGCTTCTGGTTATAAAATAAACAAGTCCAGAAGAAAGTCTATGATGGGAATATGGGACCTTGAGTACTGTAATTGGAGCAGATCTGGTTCCTGATAGCTTGGGAACCTACCTAGGTGTAAAGTCAGTAGATGACCAAAATTACCTCATTAACTAATCTATTTTTTTTTAAAAAGGGGCTAGACAGGTGGTCAGCACCACCTCTAACCTTAGCAAGTAGAATGCAAGTGTTTTAAATGAATGCTGTCTTGAGATTCTTATATATCTCTCTGGTTCTCCCAACTTGTTTCTTTGGGCTCCTGGTCACTCATGTTACTAACTTAATTTGGGGAAGGGATAAGAGCAGGATCAGGATGCCATGGGAACAGGGGATTGGCCCTCCCAAGCTTCATTGAATTCTCTCAGGCAGCCAAACTAAAATATTGGGTTCACTTGATTTTCAGCACCACACAAATGCGTAGTCTAGGCACGGTTGGAACAATCAGCTTCTTCTCTGACCCAGCTGAGATTAGCTCTACAAAATAATCAAGCTAACATACCCTTGTTATTTGGAACTGCTTAAGAGAGAAATTAGTCTCAAGATTTCCTTGTCCCATCTAAAGCATGTATCCGACATAGCAGATTTTTTTCTCTGATCTCCATCCTGACACGGTAACTAGATATGAGCAGAATTCACTGACCCACTGAGGCCAACTCTTAAGAACTCAGACAAGCTGGAAACCATTTGTGAAATTGGCATAGCACAGACTCCAACAAATCATACTTTTATAAATACCTACAACTGTGGCTGATTTGTGGGTGATGCTCAAAATCTTGACTCAGATCTGCTCCCTGATCAAAATGCTCCCTCTCCTTATAATGGGCCACATCAAAATCGTAAATCCACCTCAATCTTCCCTCACAAAATGTAGGGGGTTTAAAATATGGATCCAAAATGGTGTTCCTTATATTTGTATTTAAGTGCACCTATCGCCAGAATAATGACTATATAGTAAAAGTGCCTTCTTAATCCAGACATCTAATCTGTGTGTCATACCTGCTTGCTTTGTTGACCAAGTTTTCTATTATTGTTAGCATCGCCAAGTCAATGCAGCTAGAGAGAAAGCTAGATTCTCCTCAGCATCACATGTTATTACCAATATCACAGCAGCTATTGCAGACTCAGTGCTGGCAATGACTGACTGCAAGAGGCAGAAAGAACACTGTTTCTGAGGTCTCAGGTTCAATTTGCAAGGATTTTGTCTTGGAGGCATCATATTTTGACTTGTAAACCGAGCAAACTTTGGCCAGTAGCCACTGAGGGGGAATAAATACAGAAGCTCATAATGTTTACAGAACTCCTTTTCAGAGCACTTGAACGCCAGGCAGGAGGAATAGACTGGAGGAACAGAGAGCAGAATGTTTAGATTAAAAAATGAACAGCCCAGACTCAAACAACTTTCCATAATTAGAAATACACCATAACACAGTATTTCACATTGAACATTTCTAGCTCTATCAGCCTTCGTGTAAAATATTCTCTCCAAATATTTTGGCCACGTTAACATTCATGACGCTGAAGTCTCATATTGTGACGGTTCATCCATAAGGGGGAAAAGGGATAAAGCGGCAATTTCAGCAAAGGAACCAGGGAAAAGAAGCGGACAAGAGTTATTACTGATCTATAGCAAGAAAGATTAAAGGCAGTACTCACCTCACGGCACTCTGCCAAGCAGCAGACAAAGAAGATCAAAGGGATTATCAACTGCAAAAAGTGAGCTCATTCCTATTAAGTTGACAAAAAAAAAGTGGACCACAAAGCAACCCCCCAACTTATGGGAAGTAGGAACAAGACTCTTAGGAAAAAAGATATACAAATGTTCTTTTGTTTTATCAAAGCAAAAAGATAGGCAGACAAGTAGGGCAGAGAAAAAATTGTAGAAGATGTTTTGCAGGTGGGAAATCAGGCTTATGCTTGTAGAAAAGAAAGAAAGAGATATATGGAATGGGACAAGCCTTCATGAGACTGGATAGAAGTTCTACAGAAGCCATGAGTGACAGGGACACATTAGGGCTCGCACCCAGATGCAGAGAGGGAAGAGAACAAGAAGTGATGTGGAAGGAAACTTACAGTAAAGTAGCAAAGGTTTTTTTGGTGGCACACTCTAGCCTGATTTTCAAACATGCATGTCTGCTATGGAGCTCTCAGAAATGGACTTTAATTTTCAAGTCCAGTAACAATGACAGCACATGGGAGTGGGCAAATGGCCAGATGTGCATCTAGGTGTCCATTTGCATGCCTTGCATGTGCACGTTTGAAAATCAGGCCCAACCCAATACAATGAAGCGTTGAAAATCTTGTGTGTGAATATAACAGTTGAAATTCCCTTCTGGCAAATATTTGAGCATAAAATCTGTCCTCAGTCAGCATTCACGTGTACTAAGTGTAACCATTCAATTATTTATTGGAAGGGTTGCAAAGATGTTTTTTTAGGTAATAGACAGAAAATTCCCTCCACTATTTTCCATCTCTAGTAAGGACTCAGACAGTGAGGCCTAACCTCAAAGTTGATGGAACTGATGGTAGAGCAATACAAACTAGACTTGCATACAGCCTGACATAAAGAAGTCAAGAAAAAGCTGTTGAACAAAGAAGAAGCTGTTGCACTGATGTCTGGAGTGGCAGTGTAAAATACAACAACTGTATGAGATTATTTAGTCATTCAAATGTTACCTGACCATTTAGAATATACACTAATGCCAGTGGAGCCCAACTATAAGGATAATCTACACGAAAAGGTAACAGTGGGCCTGCACTTACCAACCATGATAGCATGAAGGGGATGTTTCAGGAGCTCGTAAACTTGTTCATTGTTTGCACCACTTTTTACCTCAGAGATTGTTTTACGGAGACCTTTCCGTTCATTCATAAGTCGATAACATTGCCATGGAAACTTCAGCAATTGCTTCCATGGGAAGGCAAAGTTAGGAAGCAAGTAATGTGCCTTTTGATGCCCTTTAATACAAGTTGGCAGCTGGAAACAAGAAGGAGCCAGCCAGTGACCAGCCAGCTCTCTATGGATCACAGCACGGGCTCCACAGGCCACCAATGATCCACAGTTTGGGAACCTATGTTGTAGTTACGAGGAAATTGCCACACCCTTGTATGTATTTATCATTTATAAAGCACAGGAGACTGCTAGACTATTTATAATTAGGTAAAAGAGGATGGAGAAGGGAAATAATAATAACAATGAATAGAGAGGGGACAAAAAGGAAAAATGGAATAAGGGCTCATTCTGAACTCCCAGCATAATAATCTATGTTAGAATTTCCTGTTAGAATTTCCTGAACGTAGACAGGCAGATGTGAACTGCTTGCAGAATAGAATAGTCCAGATTACATCATAAGTAGCCAATTAACTGTGGTATGCAAAAGGGAGTCTCTTTTATTTAGCCTTGTCCAGCAGGGCAGAAATCCAGCTCTGTGTTTCTATCATATGGCTGCTTTTTCAATACATTACAACACAATTCTCAGGCAGTCTGGGCCTTCTCCTACTCCTACTGAAATCAATAGTTTAGACACAGAATTAAGCCGGATGCTTATTGGAATGTGATGATTAGTAGAACTGTGCCAATATTGTGAAAAAGCGTTTATTTGACTAGAAGCCACAAACTCACTTTGATGCTGCTCAACTCCTTTTTTATTCATTTGGTCTCCAATTTGGAAAAGCATATACATTAAATGTCATGGGAAAGTTTATGGAGTCATAAGAACATACTGACCTTTCAGCTTGTGCTTAAGTTTTTTTTGAACAACAGGAATAGATTCAGCACATGCTTAAAGTTAAGCACATGATTAGGTGACTGCTCAACGAGTGCTTACTGCTACATTTGTACGAGCGATTACATTTCATTCACAAGAAAGTTTGTGAGGAGCATATGTCTTACAATACTCATGTTAATATACGATTGTAGGACAGTCTGGACCAGAAATGTTTGTGTTGCATTCTTGAAATCTCTTTAATTTACCTTTTCTTGTTTATATACATTTTAGTCAGTCAGCCAGGGAGCAGAAACAATACCATGTGTCTTTGCTGACCAATCATATACCATGATTAATGAATAGTGAATAACTGAAACGAGTCGTTCACAAAAAACTAATATGAATTATGTTTGCTCAAGGTGCCAATGAAATTTAAACCGCAAACATGTTTGTAACAAACAAAGTGTATTTGTGGAGAATTTACAAACAGAGCTTCATCATGAATCCTTTCCCATCCTTTCCCAACATTTATCGTTAGCTGCTAGAATTGTTTTGCTACTCAGCAGAAGTCTCCCAGCAACTTTTTAATTAATAAATGGCTTCATAAATCACGAGATCCTCTGTCCATGGAGAAACTTCCACAGTCTGTCAAAAAAAAAATTACATCCTAAAACATGTATTGGACAACTATTTTTCTTATTTTTTTACCTGCATCTAATTTACAAAAATAAAATGTAACATAAAATAAAAATTTAAAGTGGCTAAATTAGTCAGATAAGTTGTCCCCTGAAGGTCTGAACTAAAGCCCATTAAAATCTATAGGAAAAACTACCATTGTCTCTAATGGGCTTTGGATTAGGTCCTAAGAATAGCTCAGCTGCTTTGATGATTGGCATTTCCTAGCAATACCACAGCAGCTTCAGTGACAATTCCATCCCTTTGATGGCTCCCTCTGAAAAAGGTGCTTGGGAAGGGCATTCCTAGAGCCTATGTCTGAAAGTGCATGGCAGTGGCTGTACTTTTGCCAGGCATGGCTGTCTTTAGAGGAGACTGCATGTGGTCTCGGTGACAGCAAGGCAGGTACCCATCAAATAATCACCATCTGTTGGTCCTGAGAAAGCAAGCAATCAAGATTTTGAAGGAAGATCTAGTATGCCTGCTTTCATGCTGGTGGGTGTTTTAGGTATCAGTCAGTCAGCTCAAAAGAATTTTCAGTATAAAGAGTTGCTGCTTCATGCATCACCTTTCTGAAAGAGAAGCAGCCTGATCAAGGGCACAGTGCAGCAGCCTGGGAGTCCGGAGACCTAGGTACTATTCTCAGCTTTGTCACTGACAGGGTTTGTGCTCTTGAGCAAGTCACTTCCTCACTCTGTGCTTTCTCTCGCTCTGGAGGAGGGAACGTCTCTTATTACACATGCTTAAAGCAAACGAGGGGGCCCTGATCTTAGTTGGGATCTTTAGGTGCTCCCATAATGGAAAATAAAACAAAACAAAACAAAACACAACTTGCATCTGAGACATGAACATTTCTTCTCTGCTACTCCAGCGAGGCGATCGACAGCAGTTTTAGACACAAATTTACAAGGGGACTTAATCCATATAAACACACAAACATCTCCCATACTGAATCAAGATAAATATGAGCCTGACAAATTTTGGAAAGAGACTAGACAGGATTTTTGAAAACTGAACTTCAAGGTTTGCCACATATATGTGAAAGAGTGGCCTCTTCCTGCCACCACGTTGAGTCATTATCAGTTTAACAACAGTTCCGCCCTCCCATTTCCTCCCCCCCTCCCCCGCCCAAGATACTATAATAATCTCCCTGGATTCTTAGGCTGGTTATCTCTATATCCAACTTTTTTTTTTTTTGGGCCATGGTTCCCCTTCTCTTCCAATAAACAATTTATAAAATACATCCTTGCAATACATAGTGCCTGCTCCTTTATTTATCTCAAAGCACAAATATTACAAATCTACCTCGTGAGGAGGGAATGAGAGTACCAGAGATTTAGAAACCTCATTCTACACATGGTAATACAGAACTACAGAGAGAGAAAAGGGCCGATTTTCAGGAAAAAAACGTGTTTGTATTTTTGTTCTGAGTTTATCTGTGCTACTGTGACTGCACAGGACATTGCTGTAATACGGCATGCAATGTAGGTGTGTATTTTTGGCTGCACAAATGCAGATTCAGTTGCTTGAAAATCTGACCAATAGTGACTTACTCATAAAGTGAGGTCTGTGAGGATGTCTTTGGCCAGCCCCTTGCTTTCCCTGAATCTCAAGTATTTTTGGTGAAGTTTTCAGAGAAGGGAGATAAAAATGTTCAAGGGCCTGGAAAAGCCCTCACAGTAAAGAGAAATTAAAAAGCACTGATATTTGTTTGTTTTAGAAAGGGGATGAATAAGAAGGGACATAATAAAAGTATATAAAAATAATGAATAATGAGCCAGTTGATCGGGAACTTCTGTTCTGCCAGTCCTAATACCACAAGAACTAGGGGGCATTCACTGAAATTAACAGGTACAAAATTAAAAGTGGATAAAAGGATATACCTTTCCCACATATTTAGTAGTTAGACTGTGGAACTCATTGCCTCAGGAGTTACTTTTATTGCCCAGAGTGAGACCTAACAAAGAGGACAGGCTATCCCACATCTGCCTGCTGCAGGGTTCTAACACCTTTCTCTGAAGCACTGGATACTGTCCATTGCTGGAAACAGGATGCTGGACTAGACAGGCCTGAGGTCTGATCCAGATTGGCAACTCCTATGTTCCTAAGAGTTCTAGGTTCCCAGTCATGGAGAACTCCTGTTTTATTTAATACAAATTGTGCATACCCCGGAAGGCTCTGTCTCAGCTCTCTCTTTGAATTTTCAACTGCTCTTCTGCTCCCTTGGGGAAATTCTCCCCTATCTTTATAGGTGCAGTGATGAGCAGTGGAGTTTCTAATGATAGGTGGAAAAGGCAAGAAACTTCCTGATAGATGAAATAATAAAATAAAATAAAATAAAATACAAACACTGTCTTCAAAGCTTCTGATATTTGAGGTAAGTGTCAAGAAGGCATAAATCATGCCCTTTGATTAATCTAATCAACAGTAGTTATAGCTGCCTGACCAATTACTCATACAACGCAAAGGGATGTATTAAAAGTTTCAGCTTTAACATGTTACTGGTCCACGAACTCTGCTGGCTCCAGTTCATCAGCTGAACATAAACTCCACACTAGCTGCAACCGCAGCCAATAAAAGAAAAGAATTTCCATTGTCAGGGTGATCAGTAGCTTTAAAGATCTACACTTCTCTGCACCAGCAAATTTCTTAATCTGCCTGGTGATTGATACCAGCATAGGAAACGGAATCATTCCGTAGTGCAGAAAATAAGGTGCTCTTTAAGGGCTAGATAAAGGTACATTAATTTATTTTTGAAATAGGTCAGAGACATCAGGTAATAAACTCTGTGTGTGTGTGTGTGTGTGTGTGTGTGTGTGGATTGGATTGGATTGGATTGGATTGGAACTGCTCAGCTGTGTGTATAGGCCTTAATGGTGAGTCTGGCTTATATGGTAGGATCCTGTGCTTTTGAAACTGGAGGATCTGAGTTCTGTCTGAGAAGATCTAATGGTACATCTACACTGCAATGTAAGCCTAGGCTTAAGTCGAACTTGAGTCAGTGGATCTTGGGTTAGAAAACCCAGGGCTTGAGCATCTACACTGATTGTCAACCCTAGGTTAAGAATGTTCTTACCCAGGGCTTCAGTGTTCACACTGCGGTACGCAGACCCGACTCTGACCAACCATATCCAGATTTGCTAGTGCCCTCACCAAATGTGTCACTCTAGTCCTTTGTTTGAGATGCAGCATGGGAAAACTTGATTGTCTGCCAATCTTGCTTGTCCAGAGGGAAAAGAAAGTCAGCTGATGGGATTGTGGCATACTTTTGGCAGACTCAGAAAGCACGAGTCCAGGTGGGCTGTGTTTACACTGCAACGCAGTAAGGGTTGAACCCTGGGTCCTGTCTTGACACAGGCTTGAACCCTCTATCCCTGGAAGATCCTGGGGTTGAGTCCTGGGTTAGCGCAATTTGTGGGTTTGCAGCGTAAACATACCCTAAGTGGCTGAACTGTGTAGCACAGTGATGACTGCCAAGTCCTAGGTTGCAATGAATTAGTTACACTACTAGGATGCTTTAAAAAATTTCTAGGAGACAAAGGAAAAGTGCGTGGTCTCCTGCTAAGCACAGGACTCTTAGGTTCAGTTTCTGGCTTTGCTACTGATTCATTCTGCCCTGTTCGGTATGTTACTTAATCCCTTTGGGCCTCAGTTTACTCAACTGTACAACAACATTAATCTGCCTCATAGGAGCATTGGGATTCTTGGCAAATCAATGTTGTAAATCACTGTGCACAGGACCTCTGAACTCAGAAAAGAATGCTTCTGAAGGGCATGGAAAAAGGCGCAGAAGCTACCTGTGCCCCTTTCTGCAGAGGAGACAGATGGGATCAGACAAAATGGCAAAGGGAATAAAAGTTAACACAATACCCATGACTGAGGCCTGTGGATTAGGAGTCTCTCTCCCAGGGCCCACACATGCGCAGCCTACCCAGGAGCTGTGGGTATCAATTTGAATGCAGCCAAGCTGCCATTTAATATGCATAGCAGGAATCTTTTTAGTGACTTTTGCCCGCCTTCCTATCGCCCCAAACCAACGGTGACTCTGAGAGATGTCACTCAATTTAGTCCCAAAGTTACCTGTATTCTGCCCAATCCGGCATCCCCTTCACTGTTATTGTGGAAAATGATTCATGTCAGACTTAGAGAACTCTGAAACAGAGGTCAGAGCAATGGACTTATTGCCACTAAAGGCCCTTTAATGAATAACAATGCGTCCTTCATGCAAACACGTACAGAACTGCCCCTTCTGCAGGGATGACCGTTCCTCTTACTGCAAGAAGAAGAATTCCTTTTTCATGATCCAGTGGCTCTTTTTCTCCATTAGACTAACATTTCCAGATGATATACCTTTTCATGTAATCTCCACTGAAAATCTGGGACCCATACAACCACAACTTCAAAAGCCTAAGTTATTAGGCTCAGCCCTGATTCTAAATTCAGTGCAACTGCAGTGTCATGAGCTGAAAGGGGTCACAGAGCCTTCAGCAAGATGTTCCTTTACATGCTGACTTTAATTGTTATTTTACAGGTTCCTTTACCAGAAAGAGAAAACAGCATTTCAGCACCTTTTGATTGCTATGTAACTATGCAGTAAGCCATCTCCTCCACTGCCAGTGTCACTGCTGGGGAGAGTATTAATTATTTGAAGATAATTTCAAGAGTAGTCGCCTGCTGAGAGAAAGCAAGCAAATGCAACAATAGAGACATGTATTTATTACAAAAAGAATAATCAGGGAACACAGGAGTCTACAAAGTTCTATGCTGTGCTCCAGTGAGTCTGGTAACACAAAATGTGACTTTTTAAATAAGTCACTTCAAAAATAAAATAGGGAATGGGAAGGTGGGGACACATCAGCGTGAATCAGTCATTATATGATAACCACTTCTAATGGATTAATTTTTTTCTTCCCATTATCTCCAGTAAAGCAGCTCATAGTCACACAGCATATCATGCTGTAGAAAGGAAGATGGAGTCATCTGTTCCACTGAATGCTGTCAAAACCTCTTCCACAATCCAGCAGTCAGCCTTACACATCATTAAGAATCAAGTTCCCTATGGGGAACACCAGTGGTTCTCATCAACATGGATAGCAGCCCCCTTGTTTTGCATCACTGACATCCTGAATATTCCCTATGTTGCATCTATCTGCAACACCACATCTTTTTAATGCAGCTCTGGGATTTCCCAGAACAAAATAATACATGCAAAGGGGGTCAAACCAAGGAGATTCCGAATAATCAGGGAAGCTTGGCGAAAGTACCATCCATTACATTTAGCACCAGTTCATCAAGAATTCATCCTAAATTGCAGAGGGAGGGTGCTCCAGGAGAGTCGTGCAGCGTTGAGTTTTAATTTGAAAGTGATTGCTGTGATATCAAAACACAAATGTCAAGGCATTGTTACTTCCCCTAAAGGTCAGACCAAGCAGTCTGGAAGCATGCCTGAAAACGACATCCCTAACTGTGCTGTTTCAGACAGTTAGCATTTACGGAGTAGCACATATCAATTCCAATTCTGAAACAATCAGGGCAGCATGGGGCAGGAAGGGGGAAAGAGCCATTAGCCTCCCAAAAGGGTGTGAATGTACCAAATACATCACAGAGCAGCTTAAAAAAATATGAAAGGTATGTAGATTGGAAGTACGTCTCTCGGTAGAACAGGAACGGTGGGTATTTAGCTGCCTTCCCAAGGAACAGCAGAAACTGTTGAGGTGTCATTAGAACTCACTAGCACTGTAGAAAGGAGTTTGATTTACAAAATAGTCAAAGTAGGGCAGGGCTCCCCAATGCGGTGCCCGTGGGTGCCATGGCACCCACGGGGGCGTCTAAATGTGCCCACGTCCTGGACGGCAGTCGAGCATCCGCTAACATGCCCCCGAAATTCAGTGGCATTTTGGTGGCGATGACGCCGCTTGCTGCCGACAAGCAGCGTCATCCAGAGGCGTCGCCGCCGAAATGCCACCGAATTTTGGCAGCATTTCGGCGGCTGCTCGACCGCCGCCTTGGTCCTTCGTCTGGTGCCCGCCAGATGAAAAGGTTGGGGACCACTGAAGTAGGGCATAAATGAAGAAAATGTGTTTCCAATTCTTTAAAAATATGACCAAAAAAGCCTTGTGATAATATGTGCATTGAAATATTCATGTCGGGTTACTATGGTTATATGTCTATATACATAATCAGCTTGATTCTGCTCTTACTTAACATAGGACTTCTACCACATAAACTTCAGTGGACTTTCTTCTGATTTATACCAGTGGGAGAGTAGAATCTACTGGAGTGGACTCATACCAGCTGAGGATCTGACCCTCTGGTACCAGTACAGCCACTGAATCACCCTTGCCAACCTCTGGCTGCCTCTGGTTGGGGAAGAGACAGAACAGAGGCAGCTGTTTGGCTTCCCAGCACACTCCTGCAGAAGACAGTCATGCCACAGCTGCCTGAGCAACGTGAGTGCAAGGGTCATGCATGCTGCATCTTTCAGTGGCTGTATAACAGGTGTCACCGCTGTGCATGCACTCCCTAGCAGTCCTGCCTGCTTTGGGCATTATGTTATAATCAATGCCTCCCTGTGTCACAGCTCAGTCTCAACGGGTGCTCAGCACTTAACTGCACAATACAGGGTCTCAGAGTCATGGCTTAGCCCAGTGAGCCCAATTCTGATCTAAATTAGTAGCAATTCTGCTGAGCTCAGTAGGATAAAATGCGATCAGAAATAGGCCCCAGGTGTGTCTTATGTGGACTTGATTCTGCTCACACCAGCTTTACAAGTGACAGATTCAGAGCTCATTTCGACTCCCACACAAGTCAGTGGAAAGAGTCCCACTGACTTCCACAGGAGTTGGGTCAGTCTCTTCCACCATTGTGAAGCAGACCCTATATCTGGGATGTAATACTATTATAGATTAGAAGCCAAATCCTCTGCTGTTGTAAATGGGCATGGCTCCAATGGGTGAAACTGCACTGAAGACAATAATGTGCTGCCCACTCACACCAGCAGAGAATACGGCTCCAATGCTGGAGAACAGAATCACATCTCTAGAAAACAACAAAAAACATGCCTAGCTATACATGCAAATTAAGGGCCAGATTCAGAGCTCCCTCATGCCATTGTAAAGCCAGAGTAGTGCATTGACATCCCTGGAGTTACTCCAGATTTAGAAGAGTGTAAGAGAACTTAGACTTTGGATGTGAGTATCTCATTTTTAAAGGAAAGATCTGTTATTTATTCAATCTGTTTATGAGTTCTGTTGTCTTTTTACATAAAGGAAACATTTCATAGCATGTGATTTCACCCGCTCACTCTCTCTTTCACACACACATAAGATGTAGTAAAAATGCTGGAAAAATGACACAAATGAGATCATTAATATTGTCAGTGTGGAAATATCATAAAACATACAGAATTATTATTATGTACTCATTTCTCCCTCCTAAGAGGATTGTGCTAATTAAACAAGGAAGAGATCAAACTTTGTCTACAGCTGATAAAATCCAACTACAAATTAAAATGAATGTTAAAGCTAATCCATCACAAACTGAAATAATTAAGGTAGTGCATTTGTAATGATTTTAGTGTCATTTGTCCTTCAAACTGTACCTGAATACATACAAGAATTTGGCTGAATTGACTATTATGTACTGCATACAGTAGTAGAGATTTGGAATTTCATAGAATTTATAAATGCCCCTACACTTTGTATGAGACAGATCCTTGTATATCTCCACTGAAGTTAGTGTAATTACTCCAGGGATGAAGTTAATAACCAGAGGGTGAAGAACTATCATTGTCTAGAGCAGGGGTCAGCAACCTCTGGCACGTGGCTTGCCAGGGTAAGCACCCTGGCGGGCCAGGCCAGTTTGTTTACCTGCTGCATCGGCAGGTTCGGCCGATCACGACTCCCACTGGCTGCAGTTCGCCGCTCCAGGCCAATGAGGGTGGTGGGAAGCCACGGCCAGCACAAACCTTGCCTGTGCCCGCGGCAAACTCGAGTTCTTGGTCTTCAAAACTGTTGCTTTTTAAAGACACACTCTATCTAGGTTATTATGACATGGACCTCCTAGCAGTAGTTGAATACCTACTATACTTAGAAGTGGCACTTCTCAGGTGTCTGACACTTTTCCAGGCTGGATCTGAATTAATTCCTCATAGTTCTAGGATTCAGAATAATTTTTTTTCATATCATAAGAACATAAGAATGGCCATACTGGGTCAGACCTTAGTCTGAAGGGCTGTGTGGCTGTGTGGCCTCATGGCCAGAGTCAATATGGCTGCCTTCCTATTCGGATCTGCATAGCCTAATGGCTGGATGGGGGACTTGGGCCCTCCCTGCTCCACCAGGTCCCAATCCAGGGCCTTGATAGCGGTGAATGGATTCACCACTAGGTCAGTGGGGATCTGTCCATAACACGCTGCCTTTGTACCAGTTCTACAGTGGGATCAATGTCTAGCTCTCCTGTTTAGTCTTGAGAAAAGACAACTGAGGGGGAACCTGATAGTCTCCAAATATGTTAAGGGCTGTTATAAAGAGGACAGCAACCAATTGTTCCCCATGTCCACTGAAGGTAGGAAAAGACGTAATGGGCTTAATCTGAAGCAAGGGAAATTTAGGTTAGGTATTTGGAAAAACTTTAGTTAAATGCTGGAATAGTCTTCCAAGGGAGGTTGTAGAATCCCTATCACTGAAGGTTTTTAAGAACAGGGTGGACAAACACCTATCAAGGATGGTTAAGGTTTATTTGGTCCTGCTTCAGCACTGGGGGGCTGGACTTGATGACTTTGAGGTCCTTTTCCTCCTTATATTGCTATGATGCTATACCCTGCCCAAAACTATTGTATGCTGTTCAATAGCAGCTTCATTACTCCGCAGAAATAACTACGTGTCAGCTGTGAGTATAGCGGTTCTTGCATCTGTCAAAAAGTATGTAGGACTTTATCATAGAAATATTAATGTTTTGTATATATAATTGTCTTTTTAGGCTAGCTAGTTCTGAAGTAGACAATACACCGACGCAAGACCTTATACATTATTTTCTACAGTAGTGCCTAGAAGCCCTGTGTTCAGCCATTGCCCTATTGTGCTAGGCAGAGTACAAACACATACTAAGAGAGTCCCTGCCAGGAAGAGTTTACAATAGACAAGGCAGGCAAAGGGCAAACAGGTGAAGTGACTTCTCCAAGTGCACACAGCAAGTCTGTGATAGAGTTGGGAATAGAACCTAAGCCTCTTGACTAACCGTTTTCTGCATTAGCCACTGGACTGCACTGCCTCTCTAGACTGCTATGTGCTTAAACAAAACAGGGGTGTCTTAAGTCAACAATTCTTTCCCTTCACCAATCTCTGCCACACTCATAGCTATCCTTAAAAGCAGAATGAGTGTGTTAATTTCAGTTCCCCTTTTAATGGAATTTAATTACCCCAAATCTTCCTTATCGAAGAGTATAAAGTCACTAGAGTCTATCATTTACCTATTCAATGAGTGCATATTAACTGAACTGATGAACCACAGTGGTTATTTTAATAGTCTGGCCCCTTTAAGTTGCACGGACCTGAATCATAGCATAGAGATTGTTAAATCCAGAGTCAAACTCTTTGCTAATGCATTAAGGTTCAGCCAAACTGTCTGTTTAAAAAAAAAAAGTAGGTAACAAACTAGAAAAGATTTGTATGTAGCTTCAGATGCAGGAGCCATCTGGAATTATTATTTCTGTTAGCTATTAGTAGCTGAGTGCTAACAGCATGGTTGGTGGCATATAGCTCAGATGGGGGCTTACAACATAAGGACACAAACAATACAAATCAGGGATAAAATGCCCCAGGGTGTCAGAAGATGCATTTAACACACCACAATGTAGGTTTGGGATCAGGGATTTGAAACAAAAGTATAGCAACACTTTTCAGCTTGCAAAAGAGATGACTAAGGGGAGATATGATAGAGATCTATAAAATCATGACTGGGGTAGAGAAAGTAAATAAGGAAGTGTTATTTACTCCTTCTCGTAACACAAGAACTAGGGGTCACCAAATTAAATTAATAGGCAGCAGGTTTAAAGCAAACAAAAGGAAATATTTCTTCAGACAACGCACAGTCAACCTGTGGAACTCTTTGCCAGAGGATACTGTGATACCATCTTACGTTTTCTGAATGAATGTGATACTGTATTTAGAATTCCTCCTTCCTTAATTAGTATGATAGTCTGCGGGAAGTTTCCTTGCATTCTTTGCCTTGTTTCTTTTATATCTTTTACTATTTCTGACGAAATCTCCCTGTCTGCCCCCCATTTTTCAAATGATTTAACAAGTTTTTCCACTGGGGCAAGATTCTAATCTGAGTTTTACCAGTGTATAACTGGACTATCTCCACTACATTTAATAAATACATTAAAACTCAAATATGTTGGGAATGAGCAACAGGGGATGGATCACTTGATGAATACCAGTTCTGTTCATTCCCTTTGAAGCACCTGGCATTGGCCACTGTCAGAATACAGGATACTAATCTAGATGGATCTTTGGTCTGACCCAGTATGGTTCTCCATAGGTTGATGGATTAAGGCTGACAGACTTCCTGGCAGCAATGTGTTGCAAGGAAGGATTCCAAAGGAGGAGGAGGATGCTTGGCACATCAGTGGCTAGAGTTCCAGGAGCAGAAGGCAGCTTGGTAGCAGGGACAAAGATGAGCACAGAAAGGATTCAAAAGGAGCTGATTGGTAGGAGTCATGGACTGAGACAAGGCAGCAGAGAAGATGAGAGCATAAACACAAATGGAAGTGGAGTTGATTTTTTGAACAAATGGAATTTTGCAAACTACTGGCTCATAATTATCAGTCAGTACTGTGAGAAAGAGGCACAGCACTGCTCATGAGTAAGGCTGCGAATCTGCCATATAGGTCACAGATTCCGTGACTTCTTCAGTGGCAAAACTCCAGTTGAGATCAGTGAGAATTTTCCCTGAGTAGGAACTGAGTTAAAATTGAGTGAGAACCTCAGTATCTTTTTCTGTTAATACACCGTTAAGGTTGCATAGTTTTAAATACAAAAATTAGGAAATGGAACACGTAAGACAGGGTTTCTCAAACAGGGGTCGTCGCTTGTGTAGGGAAAGCCCCTGGCGGGCCGGGCCGGTGTGTTTACCTGCCTCGTCCGCAGATCCAGCTGATCGCGGCTCCCACTGGCTGCGGATTGCTGCTGTGGGCCAATGGGAGCTGCTGGAAGTGGTACGGGCCAAGGGACCAGTGAGGGATTATGTCACTGCCTGCCCTGCAACCCTGAGTGCTTCACAATGTGTTGCTGCTGTAGCTCCCAACCTGGACCACTCACAACCTACCCAGCCTACCAACATGCAGGTTACTCTGAGTGTCTGTTTATAGCTGCAGCCCTGATCCAGCAGCCTGTCAGAAACACACCACTCTGGCTTCCACCAGCCTTGGTTACAGCTTGCAGGATGACCCCAACACCTTCCCAGTCCTGGATTTTCCCAGAAACCTGTGTTCTGCACTGTCCTGCCCTCTCCTGGGTGGTTCAGGTATTAAGGTTCGTTGCCCCTATAAAGTTTGTTATTTTAACTGGAGTTACCAAACAGTTCAGTTTAAACACAGCACTGGATTGGTTTAGATTAAACATAGGACAAGTTTATTAACAAAAGAAGATAGGGTTTTAAGTGAATTCACGTATATGAGATAAAGTTAGAAATGATTAAAAGCAAATAAAAGTGAACACACACATTTAAAAGTCTAAAACTTAATCTAGCAAGTTTTGGTTCAAGGCTTTTGTCCAAGATAGACTGGGTGAGAGAGGCTTTTAGCAAGATGGTGACTGGTCACCCTTTACTCCGTCAGGATCTTCCGAGAGGCCCAAAGGTTCTGGTGCTTTTGTCGTTATAGGGTATGTCTACAACACAATTACACACTCGGGGCTGGCCCATGCCAGCTGACTCGGGCTTGGGCTCATGGACTGTTTAATTGTGGTGTAGATGTTTGGGCTCAGGCTGGAGCCTAGGCTCAAGGAACTTGGGAGGTGGAAGGGTCTCAGAACTCAGGCTTAGCCGGAACATCTACACCACAATTAAACAAACAGCTCCTTAGCCTGAGCCCCCACAAACCTGAGTCAGCGGGCATGGGCCAGCTGCGGATGTCTAATTGCAGTGTAGACATAACTTGGGGTTCTCTGCCCCTCTCTTTTATATTCCAGTGAACCTCTGAAGTGCATTCTTCTGTGGGTTACCCTTGAAAGTAAAGTTTATTCAAGAAGTAAGGACGGCGACATGGAGTCTGGTGGTGAAAGAGACTCCATGCTCTTTCTTCCCCAATTGTGTTTGCTAAAATGCAAATTGTTCTGTTTCCTGCCATTCCCCTAATATCTTGAGGACCCTTTTTTCTACTTATATGTCATCTGGGGTAAGCACACATTCCTTTGTTTAGGCTAGACCTGCAGAGCTGCCTGGTTTTCAACATATGCTAATAATGTCAGAGAGAGGGAATTCATAACCGCGCACACCTAACTGGAATGCATTGGAGCAATCACTCGAAGAAGAACTTCACATATACTGCTGCTATGTATATTTCACCATGATCTTATTGACCCACTGGGTGTTTAGTTTTCAAACGATACCTCACAAGGCACATGCTGTACAAAGATTATTATAATATTGTGAAGGGTGTGAATCCAAGGGTGAACTGGGATCTTTTGGAAAAAAATAAAGGAAACTAGAGAAGATGCCCTTGCTCAATAGCTTTAGCATGTAAATGGTTCGAATTGGGCTTCTTAAGTTCCAATCAGCTCAAGGATAGCGAGTATCAGAAGAGCTAGAGGAGCAGAGTTCACATCCTCAGATTAAGATCGGTTCACTGAAATTATTCAGAGAATGATTTTAAATATGAATTAATTTTACAAATATGCAAACTGCTCACAGATGATTCCCAGACAGAAAAAGAGGCAAAATTAGAGGAATAAATTATTTCTGCAGCTCTAGCTGCAACACAGTTTAATCCAACCAGTGTGAATCAGGCCAAATTTTGTAATTATCACATTATAAGAACCAAGTAACAAATTGCCATCTCCCTTCTCTTTCAGCTATTATCATTTCTGTTCATGAGAAGTAAATGGATACTCCATCCCATCTGCTATTTGTGGGAGTGGAGTGCTCTTGCACATAGCGTGGTCTCAAGTCTGTTAAGTAACGGGAAAATATCACTCGTGTTCTTAGAGGGGGCTTTCTTCTGAAGCACACCAGCTGCTACTTTGTTCATTTTGTACTCAATATGGTGAAGGTCCAGAGACTGACACTGAAGTCAGAGCATGAGATAGCTTCACATTTCACCAGACCCAACAAGCATATTCTGTTGCTTTCCAATTACAGTAGCTTAGATAGTTGGTGCTTAGATATAGAAATACCAGGGACAGATCTTTCCCACACCTTCTTTCTATTGATTTTCTGCAGGAGCTGAGCCACTGTTGATGGTTCTGTGCCAGGGCTGGCCTCTATAAAAGACCTTGAATGGGAGATATGTAGGGGAGACACTGAGTTGGGCTGAGAGGTGCTATGGCTTGGGTGTTCCCATGCCCTGGTTGATCCAAGCTGTTGGAATGGCCTGTGGTGCTGTTGTATCATTGGTACAAGTTAGGCAAGGCCTTGACGCTGCCATGTCCTGTGTCAATGGCTGAATCATCCCTTGACAGGCCCAGTAAGAGGGGAATCCTGCTGTCCTCCCCTCTCAGTCCCTATGCTGGGCTCAGCACTGGCACAAGATGAGTCAGGCCTGGGGAACTGTGCAGAGGCCATTTGTTCAGCCTCTACCTGTGGGAAGGGTGCTCTTCAGCAATAATGCGTGGGGATGATCCAGCCGATCCTTATGAGAGGGTCATCACCTTGGCTGGGGATTGAACCGGGGACCTCCAGAACATCAGTTGCTATAGCTTGAGCAAAAGAGCCAGTACTGCCTAGGTGGGGCTGTAACAGACTCCTATGCTCTGCAGACTGAGCAGAAAGAGAGAGAGAGAGACCTTAAACACACTCACCAGTAGGTGACATGTACACAACTTGTTCATGAGTGAGGGCCTTATTGGAAGGGTGTATCTTTTAAAGTGTTGAATAAGAAACAAACAGAAATGGAAAAATTATAGCGTTAGCAGCGAACAAGAATTTTCCCTCTCATCTTCTATGGAAACCTAATTTCCTTTAATGTGTATACCATGGTTTTGTTTGTTTCATTCTTTGAACAGGACACAGCTCCACATTTTAGCCTCCGAGATTTTGGCACAGCTTGGAGCTTCAGTAAGAAAAGTACCTGTTTATCTGTAGTTACTGTACAATGGCCTTAGTGCATCTAAAAAGCGCACAGTCAATTTACTAGTGTGTCCCCATACTCTCAAAATTTGCACTTTCTTAGTAAACCTGCCAAAAATGCTCTGTGTTAGCTAGGACACAGAGCACGAGTCGTGCATTGTAATTAGTCCATTGTGCTGCAACTGAAAGAATACCATTAAGGAAAAAGTTTCCCCATCATCTGCCCTGTTGATATGTTTTGTATGTAATACAATAGTAACAATATAACATCCTAAAGCAACTGTGACAGAAAAACATTAGGGTACTGCTGCTTTTTCCTTAACTGAACCCATTGTGCTTAGATATTACAGCTTGGATGATATGATATGTAAAATAGATTACCCACTGTTGTTAAAAAGGATACTGACAGCAGCAATAACTACCTGAAGGGAGAGGAGAAAAGCTGCAGTGACAGGGCCTGCCAGTTACAGTTTTTAAGCTAGAAGTTAAATGTTATTTGAATTTTCCTCTTAGAATTGAATAATAGCGCACCAGTGTTATGAAGTCTCAGGTGCAGACACGGTGATGCAGCTGAAAGAGTAGGACATTCTAATGAGTCTGTGGAAATACTTCTATCTAATCCATCTTGGTCCAGTGGGATTATCAAAAGTTCCTAGATGCCTAACACCCATTGACTTCAACGGGGGCCAGGTGGCAAGGTGCTTCTGAAAAATTTCACTGTGTGACTAGATACATCTGTAGGCATCTAAATGGCTTTGAAACGCTGGCCTCTCATAAGTACATATAGTGTCCTCATCAGAGTGGTACCTGAGCTGCTCCCAAGTATTTACAAATAGCAGTAATAACGTCTCTTTCCTCCATCCCAGCCTATGGGTGAAGAAATTTGTCAATGTAATGCGTATATGTAAGGGAAGAAATGAGTTTTGCATTCAGTTCTGAACCCAGTGTGCTCCATGGTCATTCTTATCTCCTGTAAGCATGAGCACCATAATCAGGGCCCGGCTCCTGTGACAGCTGGTTGACAGTTTCTTGGTTTCAGTAGAAAATATCAGTTGTTCAAAGGCAGATGTGATCTGTCAGGTATCTAGAACGAGTCTCACAGACATCTTAAACTCGACTCTGGACTCAGTGGGGATCCAGTGAAAAGAATGAAGCATGGTGGTGACATTCTTACAGCAGCTTGTATTTCCAAGTAGTTGGTCTGCTATGTTTTGTACTAGCTGGAGTTTTTCCCAGGGCATGTGGTTTCATTTCTAGATAGAATGGGTTGCAATAATCAAGACTGGAGGTCATGAATCCATAGATCGCCATGGCCAGCACTGTGTTCAATACAATGGGGCACAATTTTCCAGCCAGTTGCAGAAGGAAGTTTTTTGCTACCATGGCTATATGAAAGGGTGTTTAAGATGGTTCGCTCCAGTCTGTGCTTGAAACTTAACTATGCTCAATACCCATTCAGTTGCACCCATGGTGAAAACGCATTGACTGCAACAGAGCTCACACATACAGAACGGTAGAACAAATATAAAACAATACAAAGAAAAAACCAGGAAGAAGACAGTCCATTATTTCCCCATATTTTAGTTTAAGTTTCACTGAAGTTCAATTGTCTAGAGGAAAAAACCTCTTGCTCTTTCTATTTCTGGTCCAATTATCATAATAAATAAATTCTCCAGCACAGGTCCATAAAATAGATAAATCCATTTGTTCAGTGTGCAGATAAGATGGGAGCCAAAGTGAGAAAACAACAAGAAGAGAGCCGCTAAAGACCAATACAAACGTTATCAGGGAGAAACAGATCAAATCATGAGGGATTTAAATGCAAATCTCCATTTTCTGTTCTTCCTACCAAATATGCACACCCTTCACCAATTATGGCTGCAATGGAATCTAACCTGCCTTGTAAACAGTATGAGGAGGCCAAGGGTCAAATTCAGTCATGGCTTAAGTGGGTGTGTTAATGGGCCTTGCTCCACTCGTTGGACATATACATAATGGATATCACCCAAACTCACCTTCCCTTCCTAGGATTTGTGTTTATTCTTAGAATAACAAGGCCCTAAATCAGGGCTGTGCTTATGACATAAGCTCATCTCCAAGCTCAGTCCTGAGCAGGATAACTGGGATTTCTCCCTACAGAATCTCCTCTCCTGGCCTCCCCTTTAGCTATTTCTTGCTTTATGGTCCCTCCTTAGTCTGGCTACTGGTGAGTCAGTAGAAAAGTTCTGCATCCCTATACAGTCCAACATATAGTCATGTACAGCAGGAGTTCTCAACTTTTTTTTTTTGAGGCCCCCTCAGCATGCTGTTAAAAACTCCATGGCCCAGCTGTGCCACAACAACTGTTTTTCTGCATATAAAAGCCAGGCCGGCATTAGGGGATAGCAAGCAGGGCAATTTCCCGGGGCCCTATTCCACAGGGGGGATCGCAAAGCTAAATTGCTCAGGCTTTGGCTTCAGCCCTGGGTGGTGGGGCTCAGGGGTCTGGGCTGCAGTCCCTCATGACGAGGCTTCAGCTTTCTGCCCTGGGTCCTAGCGAGTATAATGCTAGACTTGCTTGGCGGATCTCTTGAAACCTGCTCGCAACCCCATAGGGGGCCCCAGAGAACCACTGATGTACAGGAGCCTACTGCTTGACATCCAGTTACAAGGTCATTGCTATTGTCGTCAGCAGGAATTGTGCCTATTGGCATGGGGAGTGTGCTGATAGTAGCTCCTCCGTTCACAGAAACATTTTGGGTTCTTCTCTCTAATATACAGAAGAGAGCTGTCTTCCAGAGAGTGGTCAGAGCAAAATAAATAATTCCATTCATTGTATAGTTCAATCTGTTCAGCACAGGAATACATTCTGAAATTTTCCTTCTGGGAAATTCTCTCAGTTCTACGGGGTTCACCAAAGACATTCCATAGTGTGACATCACAAATACCAGATGTCTCATTGCGACCCGTGCCAACAGTGCTGCCTGTGATGTAATAGCATGGTGCATATTGGGATGTATTCAAGAAACCAGGAAATACAAAGTGGTGTTCCTGAGGGGTGAAAGCAGTGTTTAAAAAGGCTAGTTAGAACTTTTTTCTGTACTGAATAGTTGCCCTAGCTTGGTACGAGGACTGATCAAAATTAAAGCTGGGTTTAATTTAATTTTCTTGTGGATTCACCTGTAAGATATCTTTACAGTATAGGACTCTGGCAAACTCATGTATTTTCAGAGAAATTATTTCCATTTTCTTGGACTTAAGTCATTGAAAAAATGTCATTGGAAATCAGGCAACCATTTTCTCCTGGTTGCTCTTTTTTACTTCATCCTAGCAGTAAAGAGCATTGCAACCACGGCCTATAATTGTAATTGTCTCATTGTTTCATTTTACTCCCCATTGTGGTAGGTTCTGTACATACACAGAACACAAAGATGGTCCCTGGCCCATCTTTTTAGTATAAGACTAGAGACAACAGATGGAGGGAGACAGACATAGAAACAATGAGACAGTAGCACAGGGGAGGGCAAACTTTTTGGCCCGAGGGCCACATCGGGTTTCATAAATTGTATGGAAGGCCGGTAGGCAAGTGGGTTGTGGCCCAGCCCCCACTCCTATCTCCCCCCCCGGACTCCTGCCCCATCCACACTTCCCCGTTCCCTGTCCCCTGACCGTCCCATCCAGCCCCTCCTCTCATTCCAGATGGCCCCCCTGGTACACCTGCCCCATCCAATTGCCCCTTCTCTCTGTCCTCTAACTGTCCCCTGCCACCCCATCCAACCCCCACTCCTTCCTGACTGCCCCCCGTGACCCCTGCCCCCATTCAGCCCCCTGTTCCCCGCCAACCACCCCAACCCTTATCTACACTCCCGCCCTCTGACTACCTCCTGAACTCCCCTGCCCTCTATCCAACCCCCCTTGCTCCCTTACCGCACTGCCTGGAGCACTGGTGGCTGGCGGGCCATGCCACTGCCACCACGCAGCACAGAGACCGGGTCAGGCTGAGCTCTGCAGCTGCGCTGCCCCAGGAGCTCACAGCCCCGCCACCCAGAGCATTGCGCTGGCAGCAGAGCGAGCAAGCTGAGGCTGCAGGGGAGAGGGGACAGCAGGGGAGGGGCCAGGGGTAGCCTCCTGGGCCAGGAGCTCGGGGGCTGGGCAGGACAGTCCCATGGGCCGGATGTGGCCCGCGGGCTGTAGTTTGCCCACCTCTGGTTTAGCATGATAGGCAGTAGTTTAGTACCAGGGGCGGCTCTAGGGATTTTGCTGCCCCAAGCACGGCAGGCAGGCTGCCTCCGGCGGTTTGCCTGCGGAGGGTCCACCGAAGCCGCGGGACCAGCGGACCCTCCGCAGGCAAGCCGCCGGAGGCAGCCTGCCTGCCGCCCTTGCGGCGCCAGCAGAGCGCCCCCTGCGGCTTGCCGCCCCAAGCACGCGCTTGGCGTGCTGGGGCCTGGAGCCGCCCCTGTTTAGTACACTAGCAACCTGTTGTCAAGTTACTATTGTGGGTAGTGCTTACTATAGTGAGAAGTTCTACTGACTTCAGTAAGAAATTTTATCCATGGCGTAAGCACCTGGACCCAAATCTATATTTATATTCCACGGGAAAGCTTTGGAATGTTAAATGTCAGTGAATGCTGCTGCTGCTAAATGATAGTGAAGGAACACCTATGAACAATATGCTGCTTTAATATTGTTTACATTTTTTGATTTGTCTTGTATTCTCTTGCAGACTCGCTATCCTTTTGGTGTGTATGGGTGGTAGATTGTTTACATGCTTTACAGATTGCTCACAATTCTATATGCATTATATCCTTCTACTGTTGCCATCTACGCATACTTTAAGATATGTAAAATATATGCACATCATATAGCTGTCTGTCATGTTTCATTTAACCAAAGGGGTTGGTTCTACTAAATACCTGCAATGTGTTGTTACAAAATTGCCACATAACATACCCACCCAAGTGAGCTCCCACACACGATGCTTTTAAAAGTCAATTTATATTTAACATATCTCCTAACACCTCTAAGCTAAATGTAAACTAAATCTATATGTGAAGAACATTGAAAAGTGTTACAGTGTAAGCTCTTTTGAGGGATGGGGTGGGGTAGAAAACATTTTGACCAAAGCTGATTATCAGTGTAATTATTCTGCAGTCACACTTCAGGAAACTATCCAGTAAATCAAACCCAACTGTCCGCCCACTTGCAGTGAAGAGAGACTAAAAACCTGTCAAATCAGAAAAGTAGGAACAGGTGGTCTCGTTCACAAAAAAGGATGCTTCTCATACCACAGAATGCGGTACATAAATACATATATATTATATCTATATTTAATTAGATACATGTCTCATGGCTTAGTATGTAACATTACGTATGCATATGTTGCACGCACACACACATGAACAAGCTCCTCTAATATAATAGACAAACAGTCAGTGGCTTTTAAAGATCA
Organism: Mauremys reevesii; assembly: GCF_016161935.1. NCBI lineage: Eukaryota > Metazoa > Chordata > Testudines > Geoemydidae > Mauremys > Mauremys reevesii. The sequence continues at coordinate 34,750,363 of NC_052638.1, forward strand.
GTCGGAAGAACCCTTTGTATTTAGTTTTTTATATCAATGGTGACCGTGTCAGGTGATCTACCAGGCTGTCTAGGATTTGAGGAATTCACAGTTGAAGAGGGAGACTAAGAATCATAGCCCCAGTTCAGCAAGGTACTGCAGTACATGCCCAACATTAAGCATGTAAGCAGCTCCATTAAAGTCAATAGAACGACACATGCTTGAAGTTAGGCAGCTGCTGAAGGATCTTGCTGAATTATGGCCTATTTTATTAATATAATAGGATCGCGGAGCAAGGGGAAAACATGGATGAAAGATGTTCCCCTCTCAGAGGTCCCAAAGTCCTTTCTGTCCAAGCCATGTGAATGAGGGAGAAAGAACTTTTCCCCAGGGTCAAGCAAGTCTCCAAGCAAGCAGTTGCCCCTGTCAGATGGTGGTAGAGAATGGCCCAACTGGGGCCATCCTCCTCCTTCATCCAAGACCAGGATCCCAGTGAGGCAGAGAGAACAGCTCCACCAGGACCATCCCTCTACTCCCCCACTTTAGAGTAGGACACCAGTGTGTGTGTGTGTGTGGTGGGGGACAACATAGCTGGGGCATTCGTACTGCACTCAGCACCATGGTACCTGCTGTTAGCAATGGACAGGGAAAGGCTGCTCACATGTGGCACTATGGATCTATCTGCAGCTCTTGACATGGGTTATCACAAGACCTTGCTGTCTGTTTTGGGACAGGCCAGTATGACAATGAATGAATTCTGGGCATGCTTCCTTGAACAGCCCAGTTGGTGCTACAGGATGGACTTCCATCAGCTTGTACTGGGATGTGATGCTTCTGAGATTTCTGCTTTCAGTGCTTGTATGCTGCCAGGTTGGGGTGGAATTATTTGGAAGTCCTGGCTGGGCTATCACTGCTTTTCAAACTGTACATGGCAGCATACTTACTTCTCTCTGGGCACCGAGGGGAAATCAGCAAGGGTTGAACAGCTGGCATGGAGGACATTCAGGGTCAAAGGATGAGAAAATGTCTCCATCAATCCCAGCAAGGCTGAAGTGACGCCTATTGCTTTGTGCAATAGGCTTAGGATGCTTAGGAATGCCTATTTTTAGGAGATGTTTCAATGGGCCAAGGAGGTGCACAGAGGTGCATCAGAAAGCAAACAAACCTGATCTCTGGCAGACCAAAGGCAAGAGTGGTGGATGGACAGGAACTGATGCCAGAGTTCAGGGGCTTTAATGGAGAATGCCCTACTAAAGCTGCCTCCCATTTAAATCAGCCAGGATGCACATGGCAGACCCCCCTTCTCTCATCGTCTAGCTTGGTAATCAGGAGGCATCCTTTTGATATCACGCATGCAGCAATGCTGAGTTCTGTACAAATGAGTTACCTAAGAAGCTGAGCCTCTCTCTCCAGCTGGTACAGAGTATGCTTGATTGTTATCGGGGGTGGTAAAAAGGATTCTGTCCACCTGCTGCTGTGTTCCCTTCACAAGCTGCCTGTGGATGTGCAGACTGAGTTTAAAGGTGGTCTAATGTTTAGAGCCAAAAACATTTCAAAGTCCCATGCAATTGGTCAGCCATGCAAAATGCATGTGCAGCTGCTTATTTATTTATAAGATCTTCTTATGGTGCTCACAACCATCATAATACTGGGCTAGCAAAATTCCATCTGTCTCTCCATAGTAACTGCACACCCAAATCTGCATTTCCACATGCTACTACCCAACGAGGGCTCACAAACACTGGATTTTGCCGGAGCACCATCCAGGAGCACTTTTTGGGTGGTTAAACAATTGGACTCAAGAAATTTTGAACTTCACAAGAATAAGTGAACTGGTTTCCTAGCTTCTTTCTGAACTTCTGACACTTTGTGCATCACGTTATCCCATAAAAACAAAGAGCGATGGGCTTTGTTGATCCTGAGCACAAGGGAAGAACAGGCAGATACACTGTCTGGAGTAATACTGTATTTATAAAAAAAAAAGTTCTGGATAATTTTATGACCAAAAGTAATACATGTAACGTTGTAAGCATAACTCTCAGTAGGACGGGATGGGGCTTTTACATAGATATTGGTGTCAAACACCTCTCCCGTTTGGCATTGCCATTGACTTCATTATGAGAAAAAAAGTAGCCTGGTACAACTCACGCATCACATGACTTAACAGTCCACTAGAAGGTTTAGGCCACTTCTATACTATTGGTGCTACAGTGTCGTAGCTGTGCTGCTGTAACCTGTAGCATAGACGCAGACTAGAGTGATGGAAAGGGTTTTTCTCTCACTATATGAACTCCACCTCCTCAAGCGATGGTAACTAGGTCAACAGAAGCATTCTTCTGTGTCTGCCTCGGGGGTTAGGTCAGCATAGCTACAGTACTCAGGGGTGTGGATTTTTCACACCCCTGAGAGCCATAGTTATGCCAAACACAGTTTAGACCAGGCCTTAGCTTTTGCAGATGATATAGCTCTTCTAAATGACAGCTCAACTAAAAGGCAAATGAAAATTAAAAGACAGTCAACATTGCAAAAAAGACCAGGTTAATTATTAGTTATGAAAAAACAAATCGAACGAGAATCCCAGCAACTCCCAACTCCAGTATTACATTAGCAGACAAAGGAATGCAAGAGGGGAGTCAATTCACATACATTGGCAGTAAAGTGCAAGTCAGTGGGGATATCTAGAAGGAAATGTGGCAAATTGGCAAGGCAACAGCTGCATTTACCAGCTTAAACAAGGTTTGGTCATTGAAAGTCTGCAACTTCCAGACCAAACTATGAATCTTCTATTCAAATGTTATTTCCACCTCCATGACTGGAGGTGAAAGCTAGTAATGCACAATAGGTACAGATGGAGGTCTAAAAGCCTCAGGAAAGTACTAGGTATTATATGGAATGAATTAATAACAAATACCAAGATTTGTCAGAGAGTTGAACATCTCCTGTCTCTGAACTTATCCTGAAAAGAAGATGGAAATATCAGGAACATGCCCTAAGAATGAAGCCAGAGTATCTGCCATGGCAGATGTGCCATTGGGCAGCTGGAGGAGCCAGATGAAAGAATCCCTCCATCAAACAGTCTTTAGAGAGGAAAAACTTACAGGATGCAGCATAAAGGACATGTAAATAGTAGCAGCCGTGTTTGAGCCCTAAGCAACATTTGATGGCTCCAGAAGCAGCCAGATTCAGTGGTCAGTCCAAATAAGAGATCTGTAAGTGTTTCTAATTACCGGCTTACTTCTTTACCTCAGAAACTAAACTGTTGTGTGTCTCAGGCAGAGAACGGGGAGACTGAGGGGCCACAACTGCCTGAGGCTCCTGCAATGTCAGGGAATTGATTAGGTGAGATCTGCTCACCAGATCCTAGCAGGTGAGCTGGGAAGGTCAGCATAGTGCTGTCCTCCCAGAGCACCCTACTCGGCCTACTCCAGGCCAGAGCAACTCCTTAACCCCTTCCTGCCTGGTGCAGGGTTTATTCCCCATCACAAAGGCAAATACAGATTTTGCCACATCACCACAGTCCATTGGAGTTACCACAGGAACAGTGAGTTTTATACTCTTATCTTAACCCCAAAGCTGACAATTAATCCTGAGCATGTGAGCAAGACACACTAGCCAGGCATCTAAGAAAGAGGATTCTCTGTTCCACCTCAGAGAATTGATGCACCATGTCCAGTGTCCCATCTCAATCAGTGGACAATCCTTAATGCTCCAGAGAAAGGCCAAATAAACCAACCCCTAAAATACATCTGGCCAATTGTGCCTTGGGGGGGAAAACATTCCTTCCTGATCCCTGCAGGCTGAAGCCCTGAAACATGATATTTGATTGTTCTAACTGTTATGAGCAGTGGGAGGGCAGCACAGAGCTTCCTGTTCTCTCCATGGCCCATGAAGGGAGGGAATGAACAGGGGGATTCTCCAGTTCCTTTGTCTAACTTCAGCTTCCTGCCACAGGCTCCTGTTATGCCGTTGTCTGCCAGATTTTAAAGTTGAAGGTCCTGGGTTCAAACGCAGCTCTCAGCCCACACCAGCTCAGCCACAGTAGCTAAGATAAGAGTATAAGTCTCACTGTTCATGTGATAACCCCAATGGACTGTGGTGATGTGGCAAAATCTGTATTTGCCTTTGTGACGGGGAATAAACCCCGCACCAGGCAGGAAGGGGTTAAGGAGTTGCTCTGGGCTGGAGTGGGTCAAGCAGGCCGCTCTGGGAGGACAGCACTAGTCTGTGCTGACCTTCCCAGCTCTCAGGCAGAGGCCAGGCTGAGGGCAGAGCCTACTCGCTTGCCTGAAAGAAAGCCCAAGTTCCCAGAGGTGAAAGGGGATTTACCAGATTCTTCTGCTGGTGAGCCAGCAGACTTTAAGCTGGACTGCAGTGTGTCCCAGGCCCCTCTGAAGGAGAGAGGCCAGCAGCCTGGCTGGGATTGACTGTGTATTCCCTTTGTCTTCATTTACTTTCCTGCTCCTCAGTTGTTTGTTTGTTCTCCCGGGACTCTGGAAGAGGAAAACATCCAGAGAAACTCATCTGAAGGGTTGAGACTCCATCCCCTTCAGAGGGTTACTGAGCCCCCCTCCCATCACATCGACCACACCCAGAGTGACAGACACCCCCTCAACACCCCACAGCAGTGCTGTTGGAGGACCAGAACCCTGACAACCTCTGAGGTCCTAGGTTTAAAACACACCCTCCTTTCTGAGCTGTGAAATTCCAGCAATCCAAGATATTTAAAGAGAGGTTTGGATACTTTTATGCGGAGGGGGAAAAAAAAAGCATTTGGCAGGATGCAACGATTTAGTTTTAATTGTTTTGCATGATTTGAATGGACAACCTGATTCAGGAGAGATGCAGTTAGCAAACTACATGCTGTTAGCAGTATGTGCTTCACTATGTAATCCCTAAACTGCTTCACATGATACGTTTTAATGGTTTTTCTCTCGCAGTAGCATTAATGGCACTTGCCCACGTAAAACCCACGCAGAGCAGAGAGAGAGATGCAACCTCTTTCTGACCTATCACATACAGTAGATGAGAGAGATCCTGCTTTCGCTCATAAAACCAATCTCTCTCCCCTAATAGCCGACAATTTGCAGCTATCATAAAAACACCCTAACCATATTTACTAGGCAGTGAGCTTGAAGGCCTACACACCTCCATCCCTCTAGCTGGATTGCTAGCAGAAGCCACTTTCACAGCAAACTACCAATAAATGCCACCAAGAAAAAATACTGATAAAAGGACAGGGGACCTCAGCAAGCTCATAGATTTATGTGTCACCAGCCCACACGGCATTAGAGGATGCTAAATATTTCAGACCGTCCACAGGGTTCTCAGTGGGAACTTTTGTGGATTTTTTTTTGCAATAGCCACTGAAATCTTTATGGGTTAATGGGGAATGTAATGTTTCAGCCAGCTCAATACCCCACCACCTTCCTCCACAAGGCAAGCCACACAGATGACATCTTCCTTACTGTCAATAAAAATGACGTACAGCAGACTGTGGAGTTATTCAAGAAACAATTTCCAAAGATCACCTTTACTACAGAGTATAAACCAGATCTAGAACTCCCTTTCTGGGATGTCAGAATTTTACAAAGCATTGAAAATACGCTCACAGCTACTTGGAGCTTCAAGTAGATATACAGTGTGTTTGGCCATGTCTGCACTAGAGAGTTTACTGCTGTACCAATGCAGCTGAGCGGCTGTAAGATCTCTCAGGTAGTCGCTCTCAGCTGATGAGAGAGTGTTCTCCCATCAACATAATTAAACCACTCCCCAACGAGTGGCAGGAGCTATGTCAGCGGGAGAGGTTCTGTTGCCGACACAGCACTGTCCACCCGGGCGTTTTTCTGTCAGTGTAATTTCTGTCACTTGTCTGGGGGTGTTTTTTTCACACCCCCTGAGCGACATAAGTTATACCGACAAAAATGGTAGTATAGACATAGCCTTAGTCTCTGCCTATTTTCCTGGCCATAGGAAAAGTTTGCCTATTACTGGACTGGCTACCAAAAAGAATAGTGGAGGCAATAGAAAGGGCCAGAAAATTCATTTGGATGTCTACGAAATCATGAGAGGGCAGTGGAGCTGACATGGCAGCCATCCTTGACTCCCTCTGAGCCCAAGTAAGGCCTCTTATGTGAGTACCCCAAGGATCCACCATTGACCTTGAACTCCAGGGGAAAAAACTACAGACCAGGGAAGTTGCTGAACTACATGAACCTCTCTCTAAGTAAAAATTCACATTATTAAAAATGAAAAGACGGGCCCAGGAAACAATTATGTAGGTTCCACAAGTGGATAGAAGATTCTCCAAAGACAGAGAGCACACGAAATGTAGCGGCAGTGAGCAACTACACCTTCCCCAGCCAGGCCCCCCACAACAAGCAAAGCACATAAGCATGAATCGCTATGACCTCAGTGGACTATTCACATTTATAGCTAAGTGCATTGCTGGATCAGGGTCCAAATCCCTAAACTAGGGCTCAGTATTATTTTGAATGGTAGAGACTCACTATGGAAGAATGGAAAGTATTACAGAAATATCTTTTACTGTGTTGGGTCTGATGCAAAAGGGAAGCATTCCATAAAAGAAAGACTCTTCTACCTGATATTCCTCAACCATCATTCCTTTTTTTCCCAGCAGCACCTCACGTACAGTAGCTATGCTTTAAAAATCCAGGGACATTATTATTCAGGAACAGGCCCTCCAGCAAAGATGAAATGAATGTAAAATTACCAACATGGCACTGACCAAGCACAATAAATCCCGCTCTACCTGAAGCAAACAACAGCATTTAGATGATTTCTCTATACTGAAATTTGCATCTTCCTTCAAAAATAGTAGATACAAGGAAAGAAGCACAGAACAGTCATCGGATTAAAAAAAAAAAAAGAAGACGAAGAGGATGGCATGACGGATGCCTCCTGCACATTAGAATGCAGTGCTGCAGAAAATACGGCAAGGAAGAAAAGGCAAATGAATTTATGTTTACGTTTCATCACTTTTGAAATACCCAGTGTGCAAGTTTCCCTTTAACAGAACCCCGACGGACAAGAAATGAGCACAGAAAATGTAGGGCAAAGAAGCAATGTCTGATAAACACAAAATGTGCTGTCAAATTATAATGTTGTAATAGTTCAGCTGTTGACTTCCTTTGATATTTGCAGTTGCCAATAAGACATTTGAAACAGCACAAGGAGGCGTAAATTCTCACTATATAAATATGTAGATATATTGCACATATATTTTAGGGGCATGTGTGTATATATGTTGTATCTCCAGGATAGTATTACAATGAAAACTGGAGTGAATAGGCATTTATATAGCATTTAAAGCTACCATTAAAACATTTAAAATAATTATTGTCTTTTAACCAGAGCAACAAGGAATTGCACAAGAATCCCTCTGGCCTCTCTCTCTCTCTCTCTGTCTTATTCTCCATTCTCTAATTACACCTGGGAGAAGTGGGAACAAAATGCCCCAGCTTCACAGAAGTGTAGTGACTGCAGAGTATAGACTTGTGGAGCATCAGGTGTCCTGGAAAGATATTCCAGTGATTAGGGCACAAGCCTAGGACTTGAAGGACCAGGTTCAATTCCCCACTCTGCCACAGATTTCTGTGTGTTCTTGGGCAAGTCACTTAGTCTTAGTTCCTCATCTGGAAAATATGGTTAATAGCACTCTACGGGGTATGGTGACAATAAAGAGCTTAAGGCACTATGATAGTAGTGGCCATATACATATCTAAGATGGAAAGATATATTTTAAGGTGATCATTTGAAGATGACATTTGAGAGGTAAGTTTGCCAAGGGGAGACCACAGCATGACTCTGCAAGTAAGTTAGTACAAGGGCTGTTTGAACAATTTGCATGAAAAAATTTGTTTCAACAAAGAGCTGAGTTTTTGACTAAACAAGTTTTTGGCAGAAAACTGCTGAAAAATCAGAAAAAAAATATAGTTTACAGCTAAAAACTTTTTCATCAGAACAAAGTTTTCAGTTTTAAATTTTATTTTTTTCTGATTATCAACAGTTTTCTGAAAAAGAACTTCACTTTTTTGCTTTTTGACAAATATTCTAAACTTTTCACTGAAAATTGTAATGATTTTTTTCATTTCCTCTGTGACAAGGTGCACTGACCACTGGTGGTGCCTCCACCGGGACATCCTGGGGATTACCTCTGCCAGACATTGCATCCTCCTCTGGTGGTGTCTTCACCCATCCTGTCCTCCCCTGCAGCCCCTCTCACTTCAGGAACTGCAGGCTTCTCTCCATGATTCAGCCCTCCAGCTGGGTCACTATGTGGTTTCCCTCTCTGAGGGTTACCCAAAGTCTTCCTGCACAGTCTCAGGCAGCCTTCTCTGGCACTGTTAGTGCCACTTCCAAGGGGCAGGTAGGGGAACCGAGGCCTGACCGCTACTCCAGGTTCCAGTCCAGGGACCCTATACAGCAACTGTGGTCTGCTTTCCCTCAAGCCATGTTGCTTCTTCCCTGGACTCCTTCATATAGCTTCTGTTTCCCCCCTTTTCTGGATATACCAGCTCAAACTCCCTCCTCCCAGGGAGTAACTATAGGCTACTCTCTATAGCCCCAACACACCCACACCCACACCCACACCCACACCCACACCCACACCCACACCCACACCCACACCCACACCCACACCCACACCCACACCCTACCTCCCAGGCAGCAACTGCAGACTACTTCCCTACAGCCCCCTTCTGTTGTCTGGCCTTATAAACCCAGCCCAGCTCCTCCCCCGAGCTGGACTTTATCAGAAAATTAACCCTTCACACTCCCTGGCTCTCTTCCAGGCGGAACCTATAAGTTAATTGACCTAATTTAGCCCTTCAGGCCTTGTGTGAGGTAGACACCCTATCACTCCCACCCCAACATTTTTTTATGAAAGAACTTCCCCTCCCCTCATTTTTCTGATCAACTCCTGTTAGCAGTCACACAAAGATAGCTGGGGCTGTACCCCATCCCAAACAGAATTCCCAGGAATGGCAAGAGAAGGCAATTTCAACTAGTGTCATGGCAGGTGTCCATCAAGCTTTGCATCTCTGCCTTTCTTAACTAAAGAGAAATCTGGTCTGTTATGTAATTACCCAGGCCTGATAAAAATTTGTTCCTCCCAACCTATAATGTTTTCATTTGAAGTTCTGACAGAATTTCCTCCTCAGGTTGACAGTCTCGTCTCCCATAAGAAGAGACATGTCAACTGCCTCCCTTACTGTGTAAACCCTATTTCTTATGAATAAACATGCTCCCAGGTATAAGTCCCCATAAACCTTTATTCACCTCAAAGGAAAACAAACAGACACCGAGCCCTTCACAAAGAATTTTACAAATAATTCAATATAAAGGATTCAAAGGACTTTCATTCTCAAATAAAGTCAATTTTCCATTGCCGGTATTTTATTTAATAACCACCCAACAAATTAACCTATTGTTACATAATAATACTAAATTAGTAAATCACAATGTTACCAACAAAAAAGATTAAGTAGTTAAAAAAGTCAGATTCACTTAGAGTTTTTGTTTTTAGCCAGAAGGGATGGCTTAGTAGTCTAATTGTAGAATCATGGGACTGGAAGGGACCTCGAGAGGTCATCTAGTCCAGTCCCCGGCCCTCATGGCATGACTAAGTATTATATAGACCATCCCTGACTGGTGTTTGTTTAACCTGTTCTTAAAAATCTACAATGATGGAAATTCCACAACTTCAGTAGGCAATTTATTGCAGTGCTTAACCACCCTGACAGTTAGGAAGTTTTTCCTAATATCCAACCTAAACCGCCCTTGCTGCAATTTAAGCCCATTGCTCCTTGTCCTATCCTCAGACATTAAGGAGAACAATTTTTCTCCCTCCTCGTTGTAACAATCTTTTATGTATTTGAAAACTGTTATGTCTCCTCTCAGTCTTCTCTTCTACAAATGAAACAAACCCCAATTTTTTTCAATCTTTTAATCATTTTTGTTAATCTTCTCTGGACTTTCCCCAATTTGTCCACATCTTTCCTGAAATGTGGCGCCCAGAACTGGACACAATACTCCAGGCCTAATCAGCGCAGAGTGGAGTGGAAGAATTACTTCTCGTGTCTTGCTCAAAACACTCTTGCTAATACCAGAATGACATTTGCTTTTTTTGCAACAATGTTACACTGTTGACTCATATTTAGCTTGTGATCTGCTATGACCCCCAAATCCCTTTTTGCAGTACTCCCTCCTAGGCAGTCATTTCCTATTTTGTATGGGGATGCAACTGATTGTTCCTTCCTAAGTGGAGTACTTTGCATTTGTAAAGTACTGAAGTAAACAGACCTTGAAGGTCCCACAATACCTTTAATAACATCAGCCCTTGGCCAAAATTTCACCATTCCACCCATGTTCTCTCACCAGTTGTTTGCTGCTCCCTAATTTCAGAGGTGACTGCTATACAAAGGTACTATAGTTATAAAGAGACCTGATTCTGCAATTATTAAGCATATGTGTAGTCCATGTCATCTCCAATTGGACTACCCAACCCATGTGAGTGAGGGCTCACACCTTTGGGATGAGAGGAACTAAAGAAATATAACATATACCATTTTTTTTAGATAATCCTTCGTGCCCTGTGTGATCTGTTTCTTTACTAGATGAAGGTGCATGGGCTGAACAAAAGAAGAACAAACAAACAACGTATAGCCCCACCATCCAAACCGCACATAGCATTGTCTCATTCCTCTGACAGTACTGTGCAGAAAAGTATAGTAACGCCATCAGTCCAGACTCCACACCAATAAAGTCAATGAGAGCTTTTGCCATTGAATTGAGTATAAAATGGGAATTTTAACTACAGGCTAGAGAAGTTCAGCAATCTGACAAGTTAGTCATCATTTTTGAGCAGTACAGTTTTTGATTAAATAGTTTAGCCATATTTTGTTCCTCCACCCAAGATACAAGGTCAGCCGTGACTCTGTTGTTTGGTTTTTCATGCAACTGTATTTTTAACTAACATCAAAAGCACTTAGAGAAAGGGATGGAAACTTCAGGCCTGATTCAAAGCCTGCTGAAGTCAATGGGAAGATTCCCATCCACGTCAATGGGTTTCAGATCCTTTAAAACTATTAATTATAAATCTGAAATAAATAAAATAAGGAGAAAAACCCCAGGTTAAGGGTACATTTGGATTCTCACCCACGTCTACACACTGTTCAAAGCATGGTGAGCTCACCATCTGCTTATAGTGCCTCTGCACAAAAACATGGCAACGTTTATTATTTGCCATTCATTATTCAGCTGTGATGAGCAGTAATTTCCTTCAGATATCCTTTTTTATAAACATTCAGAGTACCCTCTGATGTGCTGCAAACAGTCTTGCATGCTAAATAAAAATATCAATATGTTGTCTGGCAAAAATGTTTGTCCTTACCTATTGTGTATAAGGGTCTGAGACCCTCCAAATCAAATACAAAAATATCATCTCTTATAGAAGAAACAAAATAATCTATATTCTGCCTGAGGACACAGTTGAAATGTTTTGAATGCACATAGGACTCTGGTTTTCTTGGTACACACAAAAGAGGAAAAATATGTTTTCTGTATATTGCATTTTTTCCTATATCCAGTACATTTTATCAAAGGTACACAATGGAGTAGCCAGTCACAGCTCCATAGTTAAGGGTTAGCTGAGTTTTGCACTTAAAGGGATTCAACTTCTTTGTTATGCCCTATATATCCACAAGGAAAAAGAAGAGTTCATATAAACTTGGACCAAAATGTATTCATCATCTAGTGGGCAGAGTTAAGGTTGTTTGGGTGCTTTTACTGGGTGTTGCCATAACTTAACATGCCTGGATTTATTTTAAGCTATTACATCACTGGCTGGCTCCTGCTGGTTGTAGCCAAGGCAAATCCCCAGTGCAGACCATGCCGTGTTTACCCCACTTGTGTTTATAATACACAACAACAATATTTGCACTCATCACCTGTCGCTCAGATGTCTCAAACCATTCAAGGGCCTGATCCTGAGAGGGTGCTAAACAACTCCTGTTTAGTACCCAAGAACCTCAGTTTCCACTGACTCAGTGGGAGTTGAGAGTAAGCAGCATCTTCCAGGCCTGGGCCTTTACAGACCTGGGTAAAGAGCATTTTCTCCAGTTTACTGATGGGGAAATTGTAGATCACAGTGTTTAGCTTACCTAGCCAGCCAGTGGGACTAGAAACCAGGTCTCATGAGTCTCATTCTGGAGCTCTAACCACCAGAGTACATTGCCTCCTTCCAATAATTTATTTGGAAGTAATTTCCCGCAGCGATAGCCACCTTAAGAAGAGTGGTGTGGGTAGAGGAGGGAAAACAGGCCCAATAAAAAAGGGCAAAATAATAATTTGAAGCTAATGTGCCATTTCTAGTTGAGTCTGGAGAGGACCGTACAGGCTTTAAGCCAGTGGTTCTCAAACTGTTGTACTGCGGGCCCCTTTCACTCAGCAAGCCTCTGAGTGCGACCCCCCTAATAAATTAAACACACTTTTTTATATATTTAACACCATTATAAATGCTGGAGGCAACGCGGGGCTTGAGATGGAGGCCGACAGCTCACGACCCCCCAGGTAATAAGCTCGTGACCCCCTGAGGGGTCCCAACCCCCAGTTTAAGAACCTCTGCTTTAAGCAATAGCGATTATTGAATTAACAGATCTTGGTAGGCAGAAATATAATGCAATATATGAATTTCCCAGATCTAACCTGTTATGTGCTTACATAGCCTTTAGGCATGTACTGTGCACACACAACTATCTATCTGCAATTGACGTTATCACCAGGAACAGTAGACTATGGTAAAGCATGGGATCAAAAACCCAAAGCAAACCAAAACAGCTTCTTTAGTCTTTCCATCAATTTCTATTTCGAAAATGTTTGCCTCATCCTAACTAATAAGGGGACTGGTTTGTGTTAAAATGATATATGCTGCAATAGAATGAAAGGCTGTGGATGCTGTCTTGTCTCTGAAAAGGAGAGAGAGCTTGCATTGATTCTGATGGTGAGCTGAGGAACAAGGTAAATGCTATGCAATAGGGGGACTCAGCTATCTGTGACCTGGAGATGGTTAATTTTGCAGAGAAGAGGGGTGGGGTTGGAATATTTTGGGGCGACTGGGACATTAGAGTCAGGACAGGTGAAGGGTTTTCACTGGCCTATTAGAAAAACATAGCAAACGCCACAGTAAGAGGCCAGCAATGTTGTTTCCCACGTTAGCTAGGCAACAATCTAATTGTATGTTCTTTGGCTGCTGGATGTGATTAGCTTTTTCTGGAATCAGATAATAAATGTAAATGGACTAAAAGAAAAAAATGGTGAGTGAGAAGCAGAAAAACTGATGAATAAAGTATGATGCTTTCTAGATGGTTAAAGATTCCCCTTTTTGATTTGAAACGCCCCAAATTTTGGATGATCAAAAATATTTTTAAAAAAGGAAAAGAAAAAAAAAGGGGAAAAAAAAATTGATCTCCCACCTATAACAAGATACAATGGAGATCACCTTGTACTGTGGCAGCAGAATTGATATGATTTGCATTACCAAGGATGACTAAATGGAGTGTTAAATTATCTGGAAAAAAAAGATGGAAATTGATATTCATGACATCAACAAGGTTAGTAAGAAAAAAAAAAGTTGCAAATCTTAACATGTATAGTACAAGGATACAAGCATTAATCTTACATTCTGTGGACATTACACTACTCAAAAAGGCATATTCTGCTTTTGCATGACACCTCTAGGAAATGATTTGCAATGATAGGGGCAACACTCAGATGTGATTCTGCAGCAATCAGTGTGTGCTACAAAAATATTAATTATTTCTGATAAATCCATTTTCTGGCTGCATTCAGAACACACATACAAAAGTTTAGAAAACTGTTAACTCAAAATGAGAATAAATACATCCTGTTTTAAAGGATCATAGGTGGACTTTTTCTGGGATCAATTGGAAGCACTGGAATCTCCCAGCCATTTTCAGTAGTCATATTTTTGAGACATTTGTAAATTAAGTATTTTTGAGATGTAGATGACTTGTAGTCAGTCCTTTTTTGTGATTGCTTAGGTTAGGCTAGGACTTAGAATGAGCCAACATGGTAGCATAGTAAAGGAGAATTACCTATACTGTTGCCAGCTCTCAAGATTTTATCACAGGTCTCATGATATTTGGAGTTTTCCCTAAAGCCCCAGCTCCTGGAGTCATGTGATTAGGGGAGAATCACAGTATTCATTTAAAAACTAAAAGTAAGTTTCTAGCCTTCATGACTGCAGAGAAAGTCTTGAAAATGGGAACCAAGTGCATCCTAAAGCCCCAGAAGACAAAAAGCAAATACCTCCCCTTCCCCAAATGTATTATTTTTAAAAATGTTATGACTCAAGATCCATCTCACAATCTTTGAGGGCATGACTCATGATTTTTGAAAACTCGGGAATAACAATTTTGGTAAAGATTACCCTTTGCACTCAGCACAGTTGAATCCTGTGTCTTTTTTTATAGATCTCAGGGACAGAAATTTCAGCTGGGCCTTGGAAACCAACCCTGGCAGAGAGAATCACTAGGGAGCTTGTACTTCAGGGCACAGAGGGCAAGGAACACAGCAGTATATTTGGGATGTTGTATGATATTCCAAAATCCCTCACTATACCTGAAGAAGAGCTACACCAGCAAGCAGGGCACTAGAGACAGTGTTGACACATGACGACATGCACAATATTGATGCAAGTGATTTAGGTGATGAACTGAAAGCCCTTTCAAGATACATTTCAGCAGGATCAACTCCAAAGGCTGTTCTGGAATATATGTGCACAAATAAGATGACCATCCTCTTTCCAAATGCTTTTGTTGCTCTGTGCATACTTCTAACCCTTCCTGTAACAGATGCCAGTGGAGAACACGGCTTCTCCAAGCTGAAGTTAATAAAAACACATCTACACTCCACAATGACACAGGAGAGGCCGGTCGGCCTTGCAACCATCTCAATAGAGCATGAGTTGGCCAGACTGTGGACCTTCAGGAAGCAGTTCAAATCTTTGCAACCAAGGTGGCACAGAAAGCACCACTTGGATTATTCAAACAGATAAAAATGCCAGTGTTTACGATGCAGACAAGAAAAGTTACATTTGCTGTTCAGGCGTTTGAAAGTTAAGTGTTACTTAAAATTTTTGAACAAGGCATTTTAAGTAGTTAGTTCTCCTTTATTGGGGTAGGTAGCAGAGCAGTACCATGAGAGGAGTAGAACAGAAAGAAGGCAGAATTGAGACCTTTCAAAGTTTTGGCCCAAGCAAGGGGGCATGGGGGCGTCATTTGATTTCCGTGCCTCAAGGTGCCAAAATGTTGTGGGCCAGCCCTGATTAGCAGGCCCTAGTGAAGGCTAAATTAAACAACTGAATACAGCTGCTCTGTATCTGCATTTTCTGCTGTGTTGGTCAAATGACTAGTCATTCTTTATCATGAGGGATAAGGTCACTTTCAAAGATTATTCAACAGACGAATGTTAGTTCTAAACTTTCCAATCACTGTATTACAGCATCATGCTGCCACCAATCTACTACCCTTCACAATTACAGATGAGACCTTATTACTTAAAAAATAAGTGACAGTTGCACTCCTGTCTCCTTATGATAAAGACATTTACTTATTGACAATCTAGCTGGCAAAAGAAATGTAACCACTAATGTCCTCTTAAACCACTGTCATGACAAAGTGACAACAATAATTTCGAGAATGATTTAGAAATGGAAAAAATATGGCAAATGGCTCCTTTGTTTCTGAGGGGAAACCAATGATTGCATCATTTTTTCATTCTCCAACATAAAGTAACTTCCTATGCCTGTTCCAATGAAGCTTACAATGAAGGTTCACAAAGTAATTGAAGTTAGAAATAGGTGGGGGAATCTGATCAGGGTATTTTGTCCACCCCTCATCAATACAGGAATGTGCCATGCATTATATTCGTATGAGCTTTGTCCAGTGCAGTGAAATATATCTCAAGAAACAAGGACCCTACCACTTCCCTTTGGAGAATATTCCTCAGTTGAAATTCTTCCTGATATTTAACCTTAATTTCCCTTGACCCCACTTCAGTCTGTTGACTACTGTAACTACTCTCCGTCTTTGTTGGTTACACGCTTCAGACATGTAGCCACTCACCATAGCCCATATCCCCTCTGCCAAGATAGACAGAGAGTAAGTCTACCCTGCAAAAAAAGGTGTGTTCAATCTCTGAAGCTTGATGGGAGCAGCTCTTGGTGAGTACGGAGCACTTATGAAAATTCCAGTTCAGAACTCTGGGTATTGTAGTGCTGGCCTCACGCGTGCCATACAGGAGGCACCTCCTTGCTACATGACTTGATGCTTCTCAGATATGTCACAAAAATCACACTGGCTTCTTTTTGCCCCCACCTCTGGATTGCAAGATCAGACTCAGTTTGCTGTCCATTGTTAGCTGAGGTCACTACTGCCTTCCAAGTTGCTTTCGCCCACTGAATATCCACATTTCGGATAATTTCTTTCCCAGATATTTTAGCACACATTATTGCAGATTGAATTACATTTTGCTATTTTACTTCTATAGTTCCCTTTTTATTATTATTTCCCTCTTCAGTAGTGATTGCAACACTTCCTAATTTGGACTAATCTTTCATTAATCTGCAGTTTACCCCATCTTCCAGATCATTAAATAAACTGAGGCCTAACACCAATCCCTGAAGTACCCTAGCAGACTCTTCCCTCCAAATTGATACACTGCTGCTTGTCCTTCAGCCAATTTTCAATCCATGTGACAACGCTGATAGCCAACTCAATTTGAATTACTTTTCAAAGTAGGATTTTGTGAGGCACTTGAGCCAGTGCTGTAGAGAAAATGTAGCTAAATTATATGTACTGCGTTCCCTTCAACTACTTATTTTATAATTTGAACAAAAAAGAACAATCAAACTGACAATGGTTTGGCGTAGTTTTCTCCTTGAAGGGATCCAATTTTCATATTTGGGCACTGAAAGGGGGTGAATTAATCTGTATATAGCTACCTAAATGTTCATTTTAGGCATCTATTATTTTTTATCATTTATATTGCAGTAGTGTGCAGGGACCAGAATGTAAAGGTATTTAGGTGCTGCAATGCCTTTAAAAATCTGGACCCAGGAGCTCCAGTCACGGATCAGGACCTCACTGTGCTAGGAGTTGTACATTATTTATTAGGTGTATTATGACAGTGCCAGTCATGGACTTGATCTCCCTTGTGCTAGGTGCTGTACAAACACAGCACAAAAAAAATCCCTGCCCTGAAAAGTTTACTATCTAAGAAAATGCACATTTAAATGCCTTAATTAAATATTTAGGTGCATAAACTAAATGTACATTGAGGGGTCTAACAATAGAAATTCAGCCTTGAATACTGAGATGTATAAAAGCAATTTTTTGTGCCATAGTTCTTTTATTTTTAATTTTTATTTATTTTATTTTTTTACAGATTTTTGTGCACAGATTTTTTGTGTGTGAATATTTGTTCCATTATTTCACCAAGGTCTGAAGATTTAGACTTACAGGCTAATAACTTCCAGAACAATGTTCTTTCTCTTTTAAAAAGATTGTTACTGCAGTCGTTCTGATATTTCCCCAGTCTCCACGATTTAAAGTCATTACCAGTGGGTCAGTACATTAACTATAAAGAAACTTGCATAGTGAACATCACCTAGAACTTCATATATTCAGTTTCTCAAAATATTCCTACACTCGTCCGTTATCAATAAATATACTTAGAAAGTCCTCGTCACCTCCTGATTGGCCATTCAGAATGGGTTGTTTGGAAGAAGGACTCTTCTATCTAGGGTTGCCAAGGGTCCAGTTTTAGACTGGAACGACTGGTCAATAAGTGACCCTGGCGGCTCCGGTCTGGTCGGCACTGCTGACCAGGCCGTTAAAAGTCTGGTCGGTGGTGCTGTGAAGGCCCAGGGCTAAGGCACGCTCCCTGCCTGCCCTAGCTCCATGTGGCTCCTGGAAGCAGCCTCCAAGTCCCTGCAACTCCTAGACACATGGGCGGCAGGGAGGCTCCGCGCGCTGCCCCCACCCTGAGGGCCAGCTCCGCAGGTCCCAGTGTCCGGGAAGCACGACCAATGGGAGCTGCGGGGGTGGTGCCTGCGGGCGCGAGGGCAGCATGTGGAGCCTCCCTAGCTGCCCATGTGTCTAGGGGCTGCAGGGACCTGGCGGCCGCTTCCTGGGAGCCACAGTAAGCGTCACTAGGACCCCACACCCCAAACCTTCTCCTGCACCACGACTCCCTGCCCCAGCCCTGAGTCCCCGCCTGCACCTAAACTCCCTCCTGGAGCCCACACCCGCCCAACACCCCAACCCCGGGGCCCAGCCCCCTCCTGCACGCCAAGCCCCTCATCCCCAGCCCCATCCCATAGCCCATGCCTCCAGCTGGAGCCCTCACCCCCCTGCACCCCAACCCCCTTCCCTAGCCTGGAGCCCCTTCCTGCACGCCAAGCCCCTCATCCCCAGCCCCATCCCATAGCCCATGCCTCCAGCTGGAGCCCTCACCCCCCTGCACCCCAACCCCCTTCCCTAACCTGGAGCCCCTTCCTGCATGCCAAGCCCCTCATCCCCAGCCCCACCCCAGAGTCCACACCCCAGACAGCGCCCTCACCTCTCCACACCCCAACCCCCTTCCCTAGCCTGGATCCCCCTCCTGCACCCCAAACTCCTCATTCCCGGCCTCACCCCAGAGCCTGCACCTCCAGATGGAGTCCTGCCCCCTACCCCCCATACCCCAACCTCCTGCCCCAGCCTGGAGCCCCCTCCTGTACCCCAAACCCCTCATTCCTGTCCCCACCCCAGAGCCTGCACCCCCAGCTGGAGCCCTCACCCCCCTGCACCCCAACCCCCTTCCCTAGCCTGGATCCCCTTCCTGCACCCCAAGCCCCTCATCCCTGGCCCCACCCCAGACTCCACATCCCAGACAGTGCCCTCACCTCCCACACCCCAACCCCCTTCCCTAGCCTGGATCCCCCTCCTGCACCCCAAACTCCTCATATCCGGCCTCACCCCAGAGCCTGCACCTCCAGATGGAGTCCTGCCCCCTTCCCCCCACACCCCAACCTCCTGCCCCAGCCTGGAGCCCTCTCCCGCACCCTGAACCCTTCATTTCTGACCCCACCTGGAGCCCACACCCCCAGCCCAGAGCCCATACCCCGCACTTCCCAACCCCCTGCCCCAGCCTGGATCCCCCTCCTGTACCCCAAACCCCTCATTCCTGTCCCCACCCCAGAGTCCTCACCCCCAGCCAGAGCCCACATTCCCTCCTTCACTCTGAACCACTTGGCCCCAGCCCAGACCCTTCTCCTGCATCCCAAACCCCTCATCCCGGCCCCACCCCAGAGCCTGCACCCCCAGCTGGAGGTGGGACAGTGGTAGCTTGTGGTTCTAGGCACGATTTTGATTCTTCCTCCAAGGGAGCAGAGTACATAGGAAGTGCAAATCCCTGTGCAGGCTCCCAGAATCCTGAATCGATCTCCATAGACCCAGAGCAATTCTACTGGACTCAGTACATCCAGGCAGGAAGGCACCAAGACTAGTCACGATTTGGCCACAAGTGTGTTAAATTCAAACACCTCATGGTCCTTAGCATTAGTTCTCTTGTTCTCCATCAGTTATTCCCTATTGCTAAGTGGTAGAGATGAGGCAATGCTCAAAACTTGTGATCCAGTTCTGGACCTGAAAGGTTTTAGTTTGGGCCCTGCTCTCGTAACCCTGGCGGTCTTCTCAACTTTCAGGATCAGGAAGTTGTCCTCTGTGTAACATCAGTATGTTTTTTTTTATGATCTATGTTTAGTTGTGTTTATCACCCAACAGATGTCTGAGCTGTTACAGTCTCCCCACGAGTACAGTATCCTGTGGTTTCCAGTTTCTCAATAGCTGGTCCAGGAATTTTTCATTCTCAGTCTCTTCCTGTAAACATTAGGAAACATACAGGGCCATATCGCAAAACACAGTTGGCAATGACATGCAAATCAATGCGTCAGATAGGCAGACATTATTTGTCTTCACCAAAAGGCTAGCACATTCAGGCAGCCAAGTAGAGAACAATCTCAGTAGTAAAAACAAACCATAAATTCTCCTGCTCTTTAAATTTTAGCCAGATATCGTAATCATTCTTTTTAAAAAAAATACACAAAATATATGGAGACATTTTATTCTTAAAATGTTTTGTTTCTGAACTGACCGTGACCTATCTAGGTGCATATTTCTCTCTGCCTGACATTATTGCAGAGAGAAAGAATAGTTTTACCTTGCACATCAGACCTAAAAAAGAGTAAGACATTGATCTTGGGTTTCATTTCTGCCACCGAGTGAATGCACAGGCATTTTTTCTTCCACTAGGGTGGATCTGGGTAAAAATCAGTTTTACTTATGCATTAATATACATCACTGGTTTTCATATAAGTGGCAAGGTTCAACTGATGCTTTTGCCTGTGAAACAAGAGAGCCGTGACATTTGTCATGACATCCCAGTGACATTTGCCACACCAGGGGCAGATATGATCAAACTATTCCTCATCCATTAGACTGGCTGGAGATCAACTGACTTTAAAAAAATAAAATACAGGGAAAATTGTATGCACAGCCAGACATTGTCCTAAACACTCAAGAAAATGAAATATTTATTACAGAAAAACAGAAAGGGTGAGAACTGGGCTTAGCTTTGATTTCCTTTTTATTTTAGCCCTAGACTGTGCATTTATAATCCGCCCCATGCAAGGTGAAGTGGCCATGCTGGGAAAGAGAGTCTTCTCCTTACCCGTCCATGCCCATTTCCACCCGGCTCAGTGGAAGGTTGGGCAGTGGTGGCCACATGGTGCCCTTTAACCCTCCATGCCTGGACCTGAGAACTGAGGAGGTTGCACAGGAGCATGGGTGAGTACATATCTTAGGCCACGTCTACACTATAAAATGATGTCGAGCAACTGACATACAGCCACCGCGGTTATTAAATCACTTGTGTGTGTGCACGCTTGGCCCCTGGGGTCGGCGGTACGTTTCCGCACCAGGAGCGCTTGTATCGATTGTGTTGTCAGTGTGGGGGAATTGTGAGAGAGCTCCTGGAGCCAGTAACAGTCCATGTAAGCAACACAATGTCTACAAGGACACCGTGTTAACCTAATTACATTGACCATTACTTTACGCCACTCGGTGAGGTGATGTTACTAAATTGACATAGAGAGGCACTTAAATTTGGCTCCTGCTGACATAAGTGAAAACACTTCCACAGCTAGGTTGATGCAAGGCAGCTTATATTGATCTAACTGTGTAGCGTAGACCAGGCCTTTACTCCTCTTATGCCCCTGCCTGGGTGTGTGGCTTGGCCCATGACATGCCCCTTATCGTGTGGTTTTTGTCATGTATGGAATTTCCATGCTGTGAAAGATTTATATTTGAAAGCAACAATGTCCCATGAGTGGACACTGGAAAGAAATAAAAACTAAGGTCAGGCAGAGCAACCAAAGAAATGTACTCATCATTACTGAGTATCCTTTCCAATAAACTAACCACTAAATTCAGGTTCTCCAAGCTCAGCTTTCCAAAAGCTGCACCTCCCTTAGTGGAACCTTAACATTCTCCATGTTCCAAAGGGAAGCATTGCCTTTCGCAGGGAGCCAGTGGATATTATTACTTTTTGTAGGGGAGAAGTTTAAACCTGCACAATATGTCACTCTCAAAACATGCAGAGAAGCATGCAAAATGGTGCATCTAACATTTGCAATATCTTGTTGTCTGAATTGCAGTTGTGCACACGGGGCCTGATCCAAAGCCCAGTGAAATAAATGGAAAGATTCCTACTGACTTCAAAGGACTTCAGATCAGGTTTGCAGTTACAGCAAAATCTCTCTTTGATCATTCGCAAACTCAGTAGTTGCTCTCCAACAGCCTGGAAGCCTCACCCACGACTAAGCTAATATTTAATCAAGGGCTGAAGTAAGGCCTCATAAGGTTAAGATTTAATTAATTGACTACGTTGCCTACATTTTGCTTTCTAGTATGCATGAAATGAACAAAATACATTTTGTGTTCCAGTATTCTGGAGTTTTTAAAAAGCATCTTTGCGAGTCACAATCCTTGAAATCTGAAGCTATTTCCTAGTGCTTATTTATACAGACTCACTTTGTTAAAAAAGACTCAGGCTTTGCCAATCCGCAATGTGTCACTTGAAAGCCATGTCTAGACTATGTCTCTGGCTTGTGTGCACATACATGCGCTAGCTCTCATCCAGCTGGCGTGAGTTTAAGCTCCATAGCGTGAGGAGCAGCAGTGCCGAGTAGATACACACCCGTTACAGTTGGGTTTATACTCAGCATGGCTCAGCCATACCGCTGAGGCTGCTGCTACCACAGCTACACGGCTATTTATACTCATGCTATTGTTCATGGAGCTAATGAGCTCTGATCGCGGTAGCACAAAGATATGTACACAAGCAGGGAATCACACCCTTAGCTCGTAGTGTAGACATAGCCTAAGATGCGTCAATAATGTTGCTAGCTAAGAACTGAGCACATCCTATTGTTTTTGTTACCCCACTGGAATATTACCTCCCATATATTCACGTTCACTATGTCCTATAAAATAATATGATTATTCCATATGTACTGTTAAGGTGCAACTGACAAGAGTGCTCAGCTGAACTCTGCTCCCAGTGAAATGAAATGGTAAAACTCCTACTGAATTCTATGGGAGTACAACTAGGCCAACAGTGAGGCTTTTGAAAATACCACCTGTGAGGATTCAGAGTTGCCCTGTAATGATTTACGAATACAGTATGTTGGTCTGGTTATTGGGGTGTTTTCTACATGGCTCTGTTGGTTTAACTTGTGAGGAGGCTGTCTGGAAAAACAGACAGCAAGCAAAAGAATGGCTCAAGATATCCACCCCTCAGCAAACCCTTGAGAGTTGTTAAGGGACGACGCCACAAACACTGGCTCTGAGGAATCTGGCCTGATCTCCTTCTGAGTCTACACAACTGGTTGCGACCACATGGGTCACAATCCAGGATCATAAAAGAGCGATAGCAGGGTTTAAAAGGGGTTCCTCTCTCAAAAGACAGGCAGTTCTTTGGAGCTGAGACAGAAGCACCTTATTAGGGATGTCTGAAGAAGTTAGTCCTGCCTAGGTTACCATGAGAGGGGATGGGAAGTCCTTAGGAAAGACAGACGTGTATGGAGACTGTTGTTTTAAAATCCTTCTCCTCTAATGCTTTATTCCAACTGTCAAAAACAAGACTTCAGTTTAAGAAGGCCATCTGGTCCCAGGATAGGCAACTGGTCCCAGACTTCCAAAAAGAAGATCTCAGTCAGATCTACAGGGTAAACACACAGGGCACTGGAGCCCAGATCCCAGTTTAAGAAGGGGAAAATTGCAGAATACTCCAGGATGGGTGGGGGTGGGGAACTCAGAGAGACCATGAAGGAGACATAGATGCAGCTAGCCCTGTAACTATGACACCACCTCCATAGGCCTCTTGTGTCCTTTGTGCCCCGTTGTGGAAGTCTCCCATTGCTCATGAACGCTGCACTTACTTTGTAAAAGTTTTCACTGCTTTCGGAATAAGTTTCTTCCCAATGTGAGGGTAGTAGTAATGATTCATGGAACTAAACAATATGCTAAATTGGACTCTCCTAGTGGAAATCTCTTTGAAAGCCTCCTTACCACTATTCTCCCTTGAAATGTATTAAAGCTACATGTCTGTAAGTATTTCTTTATTTAATTTACTTTGATTTATCAATAAAAGTGCCTTTCTGTCACTGTAATGACAATTTTATTGTCTGGGATTCACTATTATTTGGTTAATAGGGAAATTGGTTGGTGGAAAATAACTCCCTCCGATTAGCTGAATGTCTTTTATAGCAGTTGCTGGCATTTCAGCATGTCCCACAGGGCAGAAACCAGAGGTTATAAAACGCAAAGAAAGAATGTTAAAGCTGAAAATAATATCTATCTATGCCCCTTATGGGCATGGCCATTGTATTAAAATGATGCATTTATAAATAAAAATTAAAGTGTTAAAATTATTTGTCCTATGCACTCTCTTTAAAATATTCATGCTGAGCTCTCACTCATTTGGTCTAATTAATAACACAATGCTACTCCAACTGATCCTATTATCCAGCATGAGGGCTCAGGGGTGTACCTATAAAACAGAAGTAAAAATCCTCTTAAATACTTTGCATGACATCTGTTCCTGATAAACCATCCTAATTGAACAACTGTCCCTAATACTAGAGAGGAGCCAAACATATAACATTTACTATGGTAGACTGTGGTGTGTAGTTATAAAATGCAGATTGGTTCCAGGATACGATGAGGGTATTTTCTATAAAGGATTGGGAGCTATTTGGTATTTATATTAGCAACTGAAAATGAGAATGAGCACAGAGGTTAAACTGATTTATGATGCCGGCTTGATAAGGATTATTTGGAAAGATTCAGGCTGATTTTATACTTGATTAGTGAGCATTTTCACCCAATTTTCTTCCTTTGTATTTTCAGTGTTCATTTCCCCATTGTAGTCCAGGGATGCAAAGCGCCACCCCATCAGCCTTGATACCGTGGGCTGGGCTGATGCGTGAGGAGTAGTGGTGTTCTCTCTAATTGTACAGTGCAACTGCTCTACGGCGCAATTATTTCCCTTTGTTCATAGAGACCTAATAACTTTCCACTCAAAGAGAGTTTGATTAGGGGTGAGAGGAGGAATGTGCTCTAGAAAATGGTGAGCTCGCAACATGCCTGTGGAGATGAACTGTGGACATTTCAATTCCTTCAAATATTCTGCCCCCTTTGAGCCTCTCTGGGAGCAATTTGAGACAATTTAAATGCTGAGGTGCCTCGGAGCTGAACACACCTGCTATCTCACCAGAGTTGCTTGGCACCTTTTGCGTTTGGAGGGGCTTGGGCAAAGCAAGAAGAGGCAAAGGGGGAATAGTGAACCAAGGTGGTGGTTTTGTAGGCCGAAAGGTTAAACCCTACACGATGAAGAGTACTCCTGTGAGTGGCCAAGCGCCTTTCCCGCCCACTGACCTCAACGGGAGTTGACGATGCTCAGGACCAAGCATTAAGAGAACACAATGATCCAGCTGAGTGACAAGCAGGTAAGATGAAGAGTTACAGGGGTGGAGCCTTATCCTGTTCCCATTGAAGTCAATGAAATATTTGCATTGACTTTGATGGGTGCCAGGCTGGGCCCTAAATGTGAGGTGGGGGAATTAAGAAACCAAGACAGATGCTGCCAGGACTTTATGGGAGAGGATAGCATTGGAAAGGATGCAAACTGTGAAGGTAGGATGGTGCAAAGGAAGGGAACAATGAAATCTACTCATGTGTGAGGAGTTTGGAGAATTCTTTGACTTGTGCTGGGGATTGATTTTGTCCCTCATTATTAAGGCCCAACAGACATCAATAAATAAGAGTTCAGGAACTGGTAAATGTGGTTTCATGGCAGTCAGTTCAATTCAGTGAGAATTCATTGGTGTGACAAGAAGAAGACAGACTGGATCAGGTGTGTGTCTGGGAGGACTGTACCTGCCTCTGAAGAGGGTCTGAATGGATGGAAGTCTTATCAAAAGGGCATGACTAATGCAGAGAGGGAATTTGGAGGCTTGGATGAAAAACGTAAGGCAGAGAAAAGTTGAGATGGAGGTCCCATCTTCTGCCAGTTCCCAAATCCCCCTCCTCCCAGTGTACGTACACACACACACACACACACACACACACACACACACACACACACACACACACACACACACACACACACACACACACACACACACACACACACAGAGTCAACCAGCACACACACAACTCATCTCATGGTGTCTTTGCATTCCCCTGTCTATCTATATCTATCTGTAGTCTCTGGACTTATACTTAGATTGTAACCTCCTTGGGGCAGAGACTGTATTTTTGTTCTGTAGTCTGTACATTGCCTTGTGCAATATTATTACTAGCAGCACCAACAAACCTGAGTCATGGACCAGAACCCCATACTCCCATGCTTGCTTGCTTTTTCTTTCTTGTTTGTTCAGGCTTGCAATGAGAACTTTGGTCCACACTGCTGTAAATTTCTATAAACCTTGACCCCAAATCACCAGGCTTTTTAAAAAGAACCCCACACACTGTTTTAATTCTGAAACTGCCTAGCAGATACTAAGTCTGCACATGATACATAGCTAAGGAGACTTTAACCATCCTACCAAAGACCTAATATTTGAAGTTTACAGAATGTAAATTCAAGTAAAACCCAAGTCAATCAGAAGTGACTGCAAACTGTTTTGGTCCACATACATGTTCTAAAAGATCAGAGCTGGTGCAGTTATCCTTGCTAGACTTAGTATGCAATCAGCAATATACTTAAGGTTGCCAAGAGCCGGAATACATTCAGAATTAAATAAGCGTCACCTTGTTTTCAAAAAAATGGTTCGTTTAACCAGATAAGAGAGAGAGAGAGGAAAAAAAATCACTTTCTACTGCCACTTCAAGATAATGTACAGGAAACAATTTCTTTGGGAGAGTAGTTGAAAGGTTTGTCAGAGGTAGGCTTTCTCCTCCCGCTGCTGGGTGGATTGAAGAATTCCTATCTACAAAGAGAATCCTAGAAGAAAATGTAAACAAGAACTGAAGCTGAAAGAAGCTACCTGTGAATGACAGTACAGGAGAAAGGAAAGAAGAAACATAAAACTCAGATGCAATCAATAAAAGACACAGAGAAAAAATAAAACTAGTAAATGTTTTCTCTTTTAAACAAACTGGTAGAGGTAGCAGGAGCAAAATATGTTTCAAAAATGAAAGAAAATGAGTAAGTGCTGTTATAAGGATTGCAAAGTTAGGACCAGCTTCTGTAACAATATCAGGATCTGGTCTTTATAGCTTACCACCATTACCACTACAGTCTTTACAAACTGCTTTGCAAATAATTAATATTACTGCAGCACCACAATACCCGTGCTTGCAAAGGCAAAATTAAAAAGGATTTTATTGGTGACCTAAAGCACTCTTATAGATCCTGAGTTTATTACCAAGCATGTTAGGAGTAGAGATTATTTTGGACAGAGTGAAAGTCGAGGGGAGAGGTTAGTATTAAATGTCAGAAATATTAGCTGTAGAGAAGTATGGTAAGCGAATCAATCAGAATTGAGCTACTGGGTAGAGGGATTAAATGGCTAATAAAAGGGAAATGCTACTGACCTCCAACATAGAAAGGAGCTGATAATGAGCTAAGTAAATCTTATGAAGATAATAAGGATGTAATTATGGTTGAGTTCAAACTACTAAGTATATATTAGGAAACCCTCGAGATATATGTAGATATAAAGTTCTGGGTAGTTCAGTATTAAATGATTGCTTTTCAGACCAAATTGTAAGAGCCTTTAATGGTACAAAATACTTTCTCTTGCCAACCCGGGGTGGGATTAAATAAGACATTTTAAATGACTAAATTTAACTTGAGAAAGAAAAACAAGCATGCACAGAGAGTACGTACCGATTATTATTCATATTACAGTAGCACATAGTGGTCAACTGAGATTGGGGCCTCATTGTTTTAGACATGGTGCATACACATAGTAGGAGACAGTTCTTGCCTCAAAGAGTTTAAAAGCTAAATAGACAGGCAGGCAAAAGGTGGGAGAAAGGAAGGATTATTAGCCCCATTATTATCCCCATTTTACAGATGGGGAACTGAGGCACAGATAGGTGAGGTTACGTGCCTGAGGCTATCGCTGCAACAACAAGCAACTTCAACAGCGAAGGTCCATAGCACCATGTGAATGACCAAGTGTCCATGGCCCCATTGCACAGCCTTACTCTAGACATCTAAAAGCTTCACAGGGTAATTACTGATCTAGTGCAGCTGGGTGAATCACAGATGACCACAAGGCAGCCTCCAGTCCATAGCCGGGCAATGTTCTCTTCTAAGTCTGACCTTCAGGGCTCTATGTGCAGGCTATATGACCCAAAAGTGCCAGCTGGTGGTGACCAATGATTACTTCAGTCCTCTCAAGGCCAGCCCTCAATAAATCAAATCAAACCATCTTCTGCCCTGTAGTTCCTGCTGGCAATGCATATGAAATGCATCCAGCCTCCTGATGCCTTGTTTAAGCAACCTCCATGTTTCAGATCATATTAGAGGATTCAAAGCACACAGGTTTAATAAATCTGTCCTTTTGGATACAATATCCATATCTAATTGCTAAGCTCTTGTCTTGTATGTTGTCATGTTGTTAATTTGGGGGGCGGAGGGGGGAAGGAGTTTAACAGGAAGTTCAGTCCTGCCTGTGTACAAGCAAATATTACAAACCCTCTAGTGTGGTCTTACTGAGTAGACAAGCCCACTGTGGCTTCTTCCCCATATCTAGCATTACATACACAGTAGATTATGTTTTCTTTTTGCCTTCATCTGAAGCATGGGGCTTCAGTCTGTGACTGAAGGCAAGACACTAGATGAGGCAGATTACTTATCTGACCGTGCATGACAAATTCCATGTTTATATGAAAACCACAAGAGAACTTTAAGGGCTTTATTTTTAAAGGGACTTTATCCTAGGCTCAATTATTGCTCTTGCAATCAACTGACGGTACAAATGGTAGAATTTGATAGTACCTAATTTGTGGAGGCAAACAGCAGACCTGATCGCAAGAGGGGCTGCGTCTTTACAGTTCCCACTGATTTTATTCATACCTCCTGTTTGTGCTTCCAAACAAGGGACCTGCTGGATGTTTAAGTTCTGTAATTTCCAACTGCAATCTGTTGCACTCACAAAATTGCACATGTAGTCGATTGCTGGTGCAGATTTAAAGGCTGGTTTGAGAACATGGGCGATGATTTAAGGAAGTCTAATTTTGGCAGCATTTAGGGGAAAAAACCCCAAAGAATCAGCGTCATGTTTTAGACAAAATGACAGGTACATTATTAAATAAAATGCAAGCGGATGTGACAGACAACACAAGGTCTTAGTAGAAACAGTATCCACTTTATCTGGAAAATATAAACACAGCCTAAAGAAACAGTTTTCTGAATAGATGTCAATCAGAGAGTGACTAAAAAGGGTAAATAGTACCTGAATAGTACCATTTGGCTCAATACAGGAGGACCTGAATAATATTTTGTGGCCTGTGTTATATATTCAAAGATAAATTTGAATCTCGCAAGTAAAAATATTAACATTTAGAGCCTATATTTCTTAAACAGTGTATGCACAATTATGTGTACAATTACTGCAACTGTACATGCAAATAGCTAGTCAGACATATACCATGTGAAATTACATGATTTGCATGCAAAATCACTGAAATTGCCTAGACAAATTAGATACCTCATTGCACATGCATTCATGTCATTAAGAAAAATCAGGCGCCTACTGCCTAGTACAGCTGCAACATATTAGGACATGCATAAAGAAAAGATTGAGCAAGAGATCCCAGAAGACTTTTTCCTGCCACAAAAATAAAAATTCAGTGAAGGATATCAAGCCGAAGGTACATGGGTGAAGTGCCAAATGCGCTGTCATTTAGCAATATGATACACTGTCATTTAGCAATATGATACACGTGTATTCTGTGAAAGGGAGAGTTCAGAACTGAGTGAGATTGCTCGGTTAATGTGAATTATTTAAGCATCGGGAATCCTAGGATCATAAGAACTGCAGCTGGAAAAAGAACCACTAGATCATCTCGTCCATCCCTTGCTCCTGATCTTCCCAGAGACCATAGGCCACTGTCAGAGCATTCATTTTTAATGCTTTGTCCAGTGTCTGCCACTCCCCTTGGGAGATGATTCCACAGTTTAACAAGCCTCATTGTTAGGAAGCTTATCCTAATATACCCGACCAAAGCTCTTCTGCTGTAGGCATCCCACTACTCACTCTTGGTTTTATTCCCTCTTAGCTGTTGCACTGCACAGATGTCCCCAAAAGGACACCGTGGGTAGCGCCAAACGGCAGAAATACCTTAAAGAGAGATAGAGACAAAAACTATCCTTAGATTTCTCTTTTGTTTAACTTATTTTTGCAGTCAATGGCAAAGTTTCTCTGAATGCAACCTGGGATGGGAAGCACATACTGGTTTCTTTTCTTTTCTTCCTTTCTTTTTGCTCTTACTAATAACTAAGGTTCCACAGGCCAGATTAGACTCTCAGGGCCACTCCTCCAAGCCCATTTCTTTTGTGTGCAAAAAGGCATAAAATGCAACTTCCCCTTTCTCATTAGCATTGGTTTTGCAGAGCTCAGAGGAGCAAAAGTAGTACAAGTCCATTTTTGTCTCTGCAGTGAACAGACGAGACTTTGAATACAAAGAACAGATCCGGGGGTAAGGAGGTAAAACACCTTTCACAATAGAACCACACTTTAAAAACAATTTTCATGGAAGTAATTTTGCTTGGTAATATCTGAATAGTACCATTTGGCTCAATACAAGAGGACCTGGATAAAATGTTGTGGCCTGTGTTATACCAGGCCATAGAATGATCTAATAGACCATTGTGGACTTAAAATTATGAACCTATCAAACCACTTTGATCTCAATTGTGTCACACACACACAGAGACTATAGTAAGAGGAAATAATTGCTGCACCACCACAGGAGCCTGTCAAAAGGGGAATTTGCTATCTGCCTCTCCTTTGCTTCAGGGATGGTCAATTACTACTGATCTATACTAGCCACAAACTACTACAGCGGGGATGCTGCCTCGAACTGGTTGAGAAATGTCCTTTTTTCTGGAAGAAAAAAAGTGAGGGGAAAACGTTTACCCTTTTTTCCGGTTTTTCAACCAAACTGATGATTTTCAAAATATTTTGTTTTCAAATTTATGGTTTTCCAATGAAAATTTGAAACCTTTAATTGAAAAGACATTTCCTGCAGAAGTTTCTGTTTTGGCCCAGTAGCAATCCTGCATCAAAACCCATGCCAGTGGAAATTTTTCTACCCGTTCTCATGCTGACTTAGCTCAGCGGCTGACACAAGGAAAGAGGGCGGAATCAAGTCAAGTCTCTCTCCCTTCCCACCCAGTATCTGCCTATTTATTCCACATGGGAAGCAAGCATGTGTCAGTGTAGCCTAGACAGAGGAGTAAGGAGGGTTCTTACTCTCCTATAGAGTTGCAGTCTGGGTCAAAACCTTGCCCTTAAAGGACCAGCTGTATTCTTGTCATTTTAATTTTATGATTATGATTCGAGTCATCATGTAAGGACCAAGAGTTTTGACACCTCTATTCAAAAATGCTGGAATCAGCACCTCTTTGAAAGAAGAAACACGCCTCTCGGGGGATGTCTACACCGCACTTAAAAACTCATGGCGGGCCTGTCCCAGCTGACTCGGGCTTGTGGGGCTGTTTACCTGTAGTATAGACTCCTGGGCTCAGGCTGCAGCCCGAGCTCTGGGACCTTCCCCTCACAGGGTCCTAGCGCCTGGGCTCCAGCCTGATCCTGAACGTCTAAACTGCAATTAAACAGCCCCTTAGCCCGAGCCAGCTGGCACAGGCCGGCCACGGGTGTCTAGCTGCAGTGTAGATGTACCCTCGCTCTTTACTTGCCTCTCTCTTGTGTATTACACTATTGAACATTCCAGAGTAAGGCCCCAAGGGGTCCATTTTCATTGCTCTGCATAATGCATCAGACACACAATTTCTATTATTGTTAATGTCATTTTGTGTCGAGATACTACATGCAGCATTTAGATTTTACTCCTCAGAGCCAGCCTACTGGTTTCTTACTGCACTACCTGCAAATTAAAAAAAAAAAAGTTCTTATGGTTATTTTTGGAGGTGGTTGCAGGGAAGAATTTGGGAAATGAAAGAAAGCTTGTTGAAATGCCATCGTTAAGATAATATGAAGAAACTGTATGAATTTTTCACTTTTACTGAAAAACCACCCATGTTTTACACAATGAAAACACTAGCAGCTATCAGTAACTCCAAGCTTAAATTTGACACACAGGACCATCAATGATATTATTGGGGGTTCTGCCACAGATTAAGGGCACTATATAGGATGTAAAATATTTGCCAAGGTTCTGGCTCTTTTATTTGCAATATCTTCCCGGGGAACAGCCAGGATTTGAATTTCCTGGACAAAAAAGACAATAGTATTATAGTGAGCTAGTTTTTATGTTCCCAACAAGCTGGTTAAGAATTCCCACTGAAACTTTAAATTGTTGGAAAGTGCCAATTTGTTGAAACTGATTGTTCATGGAAAGAGGGTTGGTTTTGGGAAAATTGTGACTCAAAAATGTTCTGAAAATTTTTTAATTTTGACATTTTCAAAACAATATATTCATTTTCTAGTTCAAAATGTTTTGAAATTTAAGCTAATTATAGTAAACGTTGAAAAATAAAAGATGGTTGAAATAAAAATGAAAGTATTTTAAAGTTACTGGAACAAAAGCACTTTGAGTGACCCGAACCATTCCCCCCACCGACACACACATTTTGATTCACAAAAGTTTTTGAGATTTTGACTTCTCATCGATTCAGGATAGGATTTTTCTCAACATATCATACATTGTCATGGCATGGGAAACTCATATCCCTCCCAGCTCTGGTTACCATTGCCTTCTGCTATTGTATCAGAACTACTCAGTTGTGTGTCATAGGCAGCAATGAGACAAGGTAGGTGATATATCATCTTTTATTGGACCAACTTCTATTGGTGAAATAGACAACAAATATGCGAACAAGGGTGCTCCAATAGGTATAGCGTACTTGAACTTTCAGCAAGCATTTGACAAAGTCCCTCACCAAAAGCTCTTAAGTATGGGACAAGAGGGATGGTCCTCTTATGGATCAGTAACTCATTAAAACACAGAAAACAAAGGGTAGGAATAAATGGTCAGTTTCAGAATGGAGAGTGGTAAATAATGGTGTCTCTCCAGGGATCTGTACTGGGACCAGCACTATTCAACATATTCATAAATGATTTGGAATAAAGGGTAAACAGTGTGGTTTTAAGATCGTTAAAGCCAAAGATGACTATGAAGAGTTAAAAAGGGATCTCACAAAACTGGGAGACTGGGCAACAAAATGGCAAATGAAATCCAGTGCTTATAAATGCAAAGTAATGCACATTAGAAAACATAATCCCAAATATATATACAAAATGATGGGGTCTAAATTATCTATCACTCAAGAAAGAGATCTTGGAGTCCTACTGGATAGTTGTCTGAAAACATCCATTCAATGCGCAGCAGCAGTCAACAAAGCTAACAATATTAGGAGCCATTAGAAAGGGATAGATAAAAGGGTAGAAAATATCATAATGCCACTATGTAGATCCATGCTATGCTCACACCTTAAATATTGTGTGGAGTTCTGGTCGCCTCTCTCAGAAAAGATATATTAGAATTGGAAATGGTACAGAGAACAAAAATGATTAAGGGTATGGGACAGCTTCCATGTGCAAAGAGATGAAAAAAGTCTGGAAAAAAGTCAGCTTGGAAAAAAGATGACTAAGGGGGGATACGATAGAGCGCTATAAAATCATGAATGGTTTGGAGAAAGTGAATAAGGAAGTGTTATTTACCCCTCCACATAACACAAGAACCTGAGGTCACCCAGTGACATTAATATGAAGCAGCTTTAAAACAAACACATGGAAATACTTTTTCACACAACATAGTCAACCTGTGGAACTCGTTGCCACGATTTGTTGTGAAGTCCAAAAGTGTAACTAGGTACAAAAAAGAATTAGATAAGTTCGTGGAGGACAGGTCCATCAATGGCTATTAGCCAAGATGGTCAGGAAGGCAATCCCATGCTCTGCGTGTACCTAAGAATCTGACTGTCAGATGCTGCGACTGGGTTACAGGAGATGGATCACTCAAAAATTGCTCTGTTCTGGCCATTTCCTTTGAAGTACCTGGCACTGGCCACTGTCAAAAGACAGGTTTCTGGGCTAGATGGACCATTGATCTGAGCCAGTATGTCTATTCTTATCTTCTTAAGCTTTCGAGATATACAAACCTGAAGAAGAGTTCTGTGTAGCTCGAAAGCTTGTGTCTTTCCAGGGGCGGCTCTAGACATTTTGCTGCCCCATGCACGGCGGCATGCCACGGGGGGCGCTCTGCCGGTCGCTGGGAGGGCAGCGGGCGGCTCCGATGGACCTCCTGCAGGCATGCTTGCGGCGGGTCCGCTGGTCCCGCGGTCCGCAGGTCCCGAGGCTTTGGTGGACCGCCCGCAGGCACGCCTGTGGAAGGTCCATCGGAGCCGCCTGCCGCCCTCCCGGCGACCGGCAGAGCGCCCCCCTGCGGCATGCTGCCCCAAGCACACGCTTGGCGTGCTGGGGCCTGAAGCCGCCCCTGTGTCTTTCACCAATGAAAGTTGGTCCAATAGAGATATGACCTCACCCACCTTGTCTCTTTAATATCCTGGGACCAACATGGCTATAACAACATTGCAGTAGACAAAGTGCAAACAGCAATTCTCCAGGAGCACAAAGTGTTAGGAGCACATGCTTTTTGAGAAGTACATTTCAGTTCTGTCCCACTGCCAGCAGGATGCTGGAAATGACCATTTTGTGAAGTACAGCAACAGCTGTGAAGTTCCTAGGCAGCTAACGGTTTGTTAAAAAGGTAACTCATTAAAGGGATTGCCTCTTCCAGGAGAATAAAGAGAGGAAGATATTGTTAGGCTCTTGATATCATCTTCTCTCCCCATTTCCACCACGCTGCATATTCTATTCTCCCATTTTCATCCCAATTTCAATCAACTTCTTAATGCAAAAAAAAAAAAAATTAAATACCCACAAATGTCCAACCCTGAAGAGTCTATACTTTGCCTTTTGTTTCATGTGTGAATATGTATCTGCAGGGGATAGAGAACTTACTGTTAGAAGCTACAACATGTTCATGAAGGCACAGATGTGACATCTTGCTCTTAGGTCTTCAAAGGGGATACGTTTTGTCTGTCTCTCCAGAGTAAAGATGCAGAATCAGGGAAGCTAGTAAAGAACTCATTGTGTCACGGATATATTGATCATGTCAGCGTCTCAATTTCAATCACTTCCATTAAACATATTATGAAAGCTTACATCTGTTTGTAGAAAACCCCACCTCAGATGATTTAAGTTTGTAAAATAGCTCAATAGTAGAATCGGTTGGTCTGGGATTTGGAAGTGAAAAGGTTTTTCAGATGTGTTAAAAGGATCCAGGGAAAAGCATTACAGTGGGATTTTTGGGAAAAAAGTATGTTCCCTGATAAGGAGGGGTAGGTGTTTTACTCTCCTGGGTATTGTCTTCTTGCATCTAGAGAGAACATTGTTCAAGGAAAAAATCTTCTGGCTAACCCACTAGAAAGTCTGGACTGACAACTCTGAACAATCAACACTTACATCTTACATTTCCCCATGACGGGGAGGAGATCAATTCAGTTTCCATATATTTCCCAGCCTCAAGCCAGATTCACTATTGCCAAATGCAAGTGGTCAAAATCATGAAAAAAATCATCAAGACTGGTTTAAAATTATGATTTTTTTAAATGTTACATTCTTTCCATTTGCCTTCTGGTTACTGAGCCTTTGGGGTGCACTTCCTTCATATTTTCAGGTTTTTCTCCACAACTATGAGAGTTAGAAATGTACTTTTTAAAAATGGAAGCTTTGAGTCTCATGCAATCACTGAGGTTTTAAGAAAAAACATGAAACAGGGTGCGATTCCCCTATGAGTTTAAGCACTGCAGTCTGCAAGGGGCTCACAAATTCAGAAAAATCCATGCTACTACCAAGCATAATTTCCCTTTTCAAGGATTTCTGCAAAAACACAAAACCCTCTGCCTTGGGTGCTGGATATTACAGGAACTAGAAGTTCATGTCCAATATTATTCGCTTTTGGAGACCCACACCTTGTCAAACACATCAGATATGTGAGCTATCATAGAGGCTATAAATAGTGAGATACAAGAGCCTCTAGCCTCAAGTACTCTCTAGTTTGCACGTCAGGCAGACTTGTTCACTGTCCAAAAGTCCTTGGGAGCTTACGGTCCAGTGTTAAATCTAAATAATTCCTTTTGATGACATATTTTAGGATGGATGGTGTAAATTACTTTAACGTAACTCTTTGTCTGCCAGAATTCATGACAAATATACATTTAAGCAATGCCTTTTTAAGCGACTCTGTGAATTAATGCTTTCAAAATGTCCCCCTGGTTCTAGCTGGAAGCTAACGCTCTACTGGTGATGGTTTTCCTAATTCCCACTGTTGCAAGTGGGCTTCATTAATTTTTTTTATTAAGATTCTGAGTTTCAGGATTCCGATTTATCCAGGTGACTTGTGAATGGCCACTAACACTGAGCCATTTTTCTTTCTTTTTTGGTGAAATGTATACCCTATAAGTTGTCAGTCTCTGTGTTAGGAGCAGATTCTGAAAAAATTGCTCTAAATTCCTTCTCAGAATTAAGAATCTGTAGGTTTGAAGATGAGAGAGAAATAGAAGGATCCCAAACTACCATTTCAAAGCTTTAGAATAAGAGCTTCTTCGCACACAAAACTGTCAGGTTTCCTGGGCTGTTAGGTGAAGAACAAACTTTATCTTGGGTCATTCTTCTGACAAGAGTTCACAACATCTGCCATCAGCAAAGCAGTACTTAGATTATTGGCCATGTCTAATCTCCCCCATTTCAGATGAGTCATTTGTGACTTTTATTAGGAGGTGGGAAAATATCTGTTATCTACTTCACAGAATCTTCATTCATGCATGACAACTTGCCTCCATTCTCCGCCTCTGCAGTATGTGTGAAAGAAGATGTCTCAAAATCTAATTCAAGAATCTCAGTACGGAGCTGGAAGAAAAATGTTGAAGCTTCTTAGATATTTCTGTAGCACCAATAAACTAGAATTATTAATAGTCAAGAAATGCAGGACCCAATCCCACAGCTGCTTTGCAATGTGGAGATCCCATGAACTTCAAAGAGCATTTTGGCCTTATCCTATTCGATCTGAATTCTTACAGAGAATAAGACACTAATCCTGTAATGACTTAAACGAGTCACGTTCGAGTAGTCCTACTGATTTCAATAGAACAACTACTCAGACATGTACATTTACTCATGTACTTAAAACTTTGCAAGATCAGGACCTATGATCCAGTGGCTCATGTGACATCTAGAATAGCAGAGTGTATAGTATTTGCCAAGTATCTGGTGCCAAACACTTTTGACTTCTGCTTTGTAAGATGATAAGGGCAGTGCCAAGTAGCATTCATGCTTCTGCAAAACAGAACTGGAAAGGAAAAGAAAGGCA
This sequence comes from Mauremys reevesii, assembly GCF_016161935.1. Classification (NCBI taxonomy): domain Eukaryota; kingdom Metazoa; phylum Chordata; order Testudines; family Geoemydidae; genus Mauremys; species Mauremys reevesii. The sequence goes on from NC_052638.1 coordinate 34,787,619, forward strand.
GAGCTGAGTAGAACACGTTTTCTATTTTTATAAAGATGTTGCTTTTTTTGGTTGTTGTTAAAAAACCTCAAGTTAGTGATGATTTGGAAGTCTGATTTTCCATCCATTCTTGCTAGTGGGAATAAGGTAGAGCCAGAATAGATTTTATAGTTCCCACTGAAGGAATGCAATGCCTAATGATAGATTAAAGATCCTTTTGCAAAATAGTCATGGGCATTTCCACCTACTCCTGAATAGCAGACAGTGAAGGTATTTAAATCTTTGGCTGGGGCACTGGACTAGGATTCTGGAGAATTGGGATTTATTCCCATCTTTGCCACTGACCTACTGGGTGACATTAGGAAGTTACATCTTGGTGTTCCATCTCACCCTTTGTCTGCCTTGTTTATTCGGGTTAACAACTGCCTGGGGCAGGGGCTCTCTCTTACTATGGGTATGTCTACACTGGAGCAGGATGAGTAATTTCCAGCTTGGGTCAACATACCTGCACTAACTCTAGTTGAGCTAGTGCTCTATAAATAGCAGCACAGCCATAGTGAGATGGGCTGGCCACCTGATCCCATCTGATACATTAGGTATGTAGTCAGGTGGCTCGCCCATCTCGCTGCTCATGCCTCTCTGGCTACACCTATATTTTTAGCATGCTAGCGAAATCAGAGCTAGTGTGGGTATGTCTGCTCACCCTGGAAATTAACCATCCAGACCCAGCATAGACATACCCTCTGTGTCTGTACAGTGCTGAACTCAGTGGGGACCTGACTTCATTTGGGGCCTATAGACACAACAAATAAGTGCATAGTAAAAGTATCCCCACTCCTTGTTTTAAATATCTTCCCTCCATTGCCAATGGGAACGATTTAAAATTTGTCTCAGTCGCACCATTAAAAGCAAGTCAAATTCATCCCTGATGTAACTTCAGTGATTTCAGTGGAGCTATACACCAGGGATAACTCTGGCCCATTATCTCCCTTAAATGTGATGCTGTTTGGAATACTTGAACAAGTACTGGAAAGCCTCTCTAGCACTGAGAAATCCCCCCCTTGCTTCCTAAGGGAGGTTTCCTCTAAACTGCAGACCTTGGTTCACCTAAGCTTGAGTTTCTAAGGAAAGGATTCATTTGTTTTAGACAGACCACATTTAAAAAGTTTAAACTGTTTTTCATTAGGGATGACCTGATCTTGCCTTCAATCCCACGTTGCTATAATCTGTAATGATGCACCAGAGAGGCATCATTCTTAGCATGCCTGAAAAAGGCTGTTGGCCAACTTGTTTATAACCTATGGTCTAATTCATTCAATAATAGAGAAACACTCTTTAATGTGAGTTATGTTATTGCTTTGCAGATGGATTTCTTGTCTCGTCACTGCTGTCAGTTTTGGGGCTAATGTAATGAATAATTAAATAATTTAGCTTTTAAACTAAATTAATCATTTAGTTAATTCATTAATAATCATCCTTTGTACTTCTATGGTGCCATCCGGTGAAGATATCCAACTGATTCTTCAACGCTAAGGGGAAATTCTTCCTCCTTCCCTAGACATACTGTGGCAAAGTACCTTCTCAGTTTCCCCAGCCTCTGCTGTTTTTAGCCCTGGGGAGACAGGCTTGGGCAATTGCAGTCCCCCTTAGGACTCAGGGGAAGTCTGTTCCCTGTCTTCCCACCAGCCTTATTTAAAGTAAGTCTTTTTCCTGCCTTGTGGGAGAGCGTACTGCCGCTCCTCCTGGGGAGGCTTGCTGCTCCAACACTCCTGGCAGCCAGGCTCCTTCTCTCTCTCTGCTTTCCCCCCTCCTTCCTCCCAGGAAGGGGTTTAAAAAGGTCTCAGGCAGCCCCAAGTTGAAATCACCTGGTCCTAATTACCTTCAGGTAGCTCCCCCCTCAGCTGATTCTAATTTGCTACCTTGGTAACCCTTTCTCAGCTGAACCTGATTGACCTGTAGTTGTCTCTCAGTTGATAAGGAGGAGGGCCTTTTAACCCTCTGGGACTGACTCTTACCCCCCTCTTGCAACTGTCTGTCCTGAGTTTATCACAATACCCATACCCTTTGCCCCAACCAGAACAAAGCCTAAGTAAATGGGTTTTGTATGGCAAACTACACTATGCAGTTTGGGGGAGGAACAGAAACACTCTGCCTCGTCACGTGGTCAAATCACAATGGAATGGCCAAACCATTGCACTGCCACATCTAGGAGATACAAAATTCCCCCATTACCAGCTCATACCACTACAATGGGACTTATGCTGAAAGAAAAGATGGCCCAGTGGTTCGGACACTAGTTAAGTCGCTTGACCAAAATCACACAAGTCTGTGGCCAAGCGCGGCATAGGATGCAGAACTCCTATTCCTCTGTTTTAACTACTAGCCCATGCTTTCCCTTTCATCTAAATCAGGTACTGACACTTCCGTATTCAAATCCAAATTCCACAAGGCAACATTAGAGTTTAAAGCTGTTACTTATTATAATTCCATTATCAATCCTGTATTCTTGCTCTTATTTTCCTCTTCCTAGTATCTAAATGGCCGGTATGGAAGATTTCCATACATTTAATATAATCTTTCCATTTAGACTATTTTTACATCGTTGCAGTCTTGTTGTGGTTTTGACGAAATGCTATTTTTAAACAGAATGGGAATTAATTTTTCATACGTGCTGAAGGAGACTGATTGCATAAAAACACTGAGGACTGTTTTACTGAGGGACAATCATAAATCACTCTGGTTTCATTTTTATTTACTTTCCAGCCTTCAGTAACACCCAAGCTCTTAATGACTGTCAATAGTTATTGTCTATCTAGGGACAAATCTTTTCCTCCTTATCCACAAGAAGCAGCTGGCAAGAAGTCAAGCAGAGATGTCACCAAGCAGTTTTGGAGGTGAGAGTGAGGAATGGAACCTCTGAAGATTGCTCTTGTGTCCTTAGGCAAACAAGGGATGGGGTCTGGAAGGAAAGGGCTGCTGCTGAGCTGATGTGGAATGATTGTGACTATTCAACAACCCCTGATGGTTTTGCAGGACAGCAGTGCAGAAGAGAAAGCTGGCTGCCACCTTCACTCACTGCAGTAGAAATAAAGCTCATTATTCAAGACCCCCAAAGGGAAATTGCTGAGGAGCAATACAAATAAAAACACCCTTCATGCCCTCATTGGGGAGATGTTGAAGCCGAGCATCTTGGGCCAGCTGATGGCGTTTTCAGCAGCTCTGTAACATTTATGATGGGCATGAGCAGTGCAAACATTTCTGGCTGACTTTGAGGGAATTTGAAATGCCCTAAGAAGTCTAGTGATTGGAATTTTATAAGGCATAGACAATGGATGGTGGGGGAAAAAGTAAACTCTTGAAGAAACAGTTGGAGAGACTGCAAGAAAGAGACCCCATTAGTTCTGGTAAGCAGAGTGTTTAAGGAGGAACTGGAATAGCGGATCAACATGATCAGGTAGAAGGCTCAGTCCAACTATATGACTCCAGGATCTGGCAGGGGCTATGAGTGATGAAGGGGGAGAGTCTCACCACTGAAGTGCGGTTGGAAAGAGAAGACTCTTGCACTGCATTATGGTCACCCCCTCGGTGGGCTCTAGAGCAGCGTGGAGAGGCACGAGCAGTCTATATAGGCCAGAAGGCAAGATAGCTCAATGCACAATGGAGTGAAAAACAGCACAGATCCTTGGGGCACTGAGAGTGGTTTAGTAGTTACTGCCCCTTCCCCCCTCCTCCACTAGGAAGAGATACAGTAAGGATGTGAAAAGGGGGGTGATCAACACACAGGAGGATTTTTTAAAATTCTTAAACACCCAACAAGGAGAAGACTATCAATCAACTTAAAGGTCTTGATTCAGCAAAGTACTTAATCACATCTTTAATACTAAGCACGTGCTTCAGTGGAGCTTAAGCATGTGTTTAAATGCTTTGCTGAAATGAAGCCAAATATAGGATCTCAATAAACTCAGTGGGTGCCCCATCCACTTATTTAGGAGTCAAGATAAAAAAAAAAATCTTGACTCAAGTAAAGTATTAGGGCCAAGATTTTCAAACATAGGAATCCTAAATTATAGTGCTAAGTCTATTTATAGGCTCCTAAATATTAAAGTGGCCTGATTTGCAAAAATGATGCTTACCCACCAGTTCCCATTGATTGCACAGTCCACTTATTTAGGAGCCTGAGGGGCAAATCCTCAGCTGATATAAATTTTCAAAGGCCGAGTGACGTCAATGGGCCTATGCCTATTTACCCCTAGATATTAACTTAGGAGCCTAACATTGTGCTTTATTTTTGAACACCTTAGCCACGGAGAAGAATGGCAGAATATATTTAACTGATGTGATAGACAAGAATATTCAACCAACTCTAATTAGCAGATGGCCCAATTCCTGGTAATAATGCAAGGAAACAGAAGCATATTCAAAAGGAAAAAAGAACTAGTAATCCTAGTGTGGCGGGTATACAAAGCCAACACGGTGTCAAAGAGCTAACATGGGCTCAGGTGGCTCCTCCTCATCGCACCTGTGAGAAATGTCAGGAGTGGCCAGGGGGAGAGGGGCAAGAGCTTAAAAGGGAGAAACTCACATCAGCTGGTGGCAAACCGGGGAGCTGAGCAAACCTTTGGTCCTCAGCTCCCAGAGACAGCTGCTGCTTGATGTCCTTCCCTGAGGGAAGGAAGGGCCCAGAGCTGACTCATCTTGAGAGAGCGCTATTCTTTATTAATTTATTAACTTAGTTTAGGGGCTGTCACCACCTGCTGAGAGTCCTCTGAAGGAAGAGAGCCGTAACTCAGCTTTCAGATGATTAATTTGTGTGAAGTCCCCTTTTGTTCTGTTCACTGACAACCCCAGAAAGGGTGGACTGTCTGGGGCCCTGCTGGAGTGGGAAAGCCAGCTGGATGTTGCAGAGCGGTGGCCTGGTGAGTGCTGTGGTGCCGCTTAGAGCCTAGTGAGTGTCTGGGAAAGGAACTCAAGTGACACCTACAAACTTAAAACATTTTTTAATTTTTTTAGTTTGTTATTAAATGCATTTGTCCTTAATTAGGCTAGGGGAAAAAAGGCTACTACTGCATATGAACATGCTTTTATCACTGCACTCAAAGTAACACATAATTAACAAAGGGAGCTTTAGCAAAATCTGATTGGCTTTGTGAAAAACCCTTGTTAGATGTCTGGAAGAACAGCCACAAGAGCCTGTCAAATTTTTGCTAGTGTGCATATTAATGATTTTTTAGTAGCACCATTTGCTACTTCAAAGATCATATGTGTCATCTATTTTCTCTTGACGAGCCCAGTGGTTAACCATATTTTAGAATAAAGTTCTTTTCTGCCTAATTTGTTTTACAAGCACCAAATGAAAATCATGCCATTTGTAAATGCAGTTTAGTCTGATAGCTAGCGTGACAGCTCAGTAGCCTTTTATTTATTTAACAATTTGTTAGTTCTCAGCCATCCTGCTTATTGATCATCCGGTCCAGACATAAAAACAAAAGGGAAAAAATGCAATTTTTGATTTTTAAATATTTAGGTTTTATACTATTTAGGAGCGTACTAATGTTTGCAATTCAGAGTAAATTAGTTACATATCACAAGCTGGCTTAGCGGCTCAAATAATTATCTACTTTACACCAAGACTTGGAGAAAAAAGAAATCCCAGTGCTTTGGTCTGAGAAAGCCAATCAAAATATACTACCTAGTGGGGCCTGCATTCCCACTGGTTATGCTTTAATATACATCATTTATTAGTTAAATTATTAATCAGCTAATGTTTGTTAAGCTTTTAAGATAAAAAGTGCCATGTAAGTGCTAAATATTGTTGTTCTTGCCATCAAGTATTTTAATTTTCAATGGTTTAGCATAGAAAATACGTTTGAGTCAGATCTGGAGGATACTTAGAAATGAGGTTGTTTATATGTTTTGGAGATGCAGTTTACTTAAGCAGGGTAACACTTCCTCCAGTTGAAGATGCTGTGTAGAATGAATTTGGCATTCTGAATTACCAAAAAAAAAAAAAAAGTTAGAAAGCCAATTTGGACCAAATGAGCCAGGACTTTAGCATTCTGTTATTTCTAAGTAGGGTTGCCAACCTTCCAGGATTGTCCTGGAGTCGCCAGGATTTAAAGATTCATCTTAATGTCATGTGATGAAACCTGCAGGAATTCATCCACCAAAGTTGGCAACCCTATTTCTAAAAAATCTTCATGGAAATCATGGGTGTGGTAGCAGTGGTCCACCATTGATTCCCCTACTCTTTCTTGGGTGAGGGTGTCCTCATTTGTTTCAGTCTATTGCAACTGCTGGAAGGAGCCCAAGGATTTCTCCCCTTTTCTTGCTCCTGCACGGGCACCAGAAACATTCCCGACTAGCACTCATGCCAGCACTCCCATTCCAAAGAGGGTGGGGGGAGAGGCCCTATAGACTGTGTATAGAGCCTTGGGGCAGGGATAATATTTTCCTCTGTTTGTGCAGCTGACGGTAATCAGTCAATACACTTTCACTTAAACACATGCTCTGAACCCTCTCTGTACAGCCCATCTTACAATTAAACCTCACTTTTCCTTTAAGTTGCAGCTGAAGGCTCCCAGGTTCCAGTTCTTTAACCTGAGATACATGTAAGAGAAACATACATGCTTTAATAGAGATGCTGGTGGCTTTGTGATACCGGTGCTTTAAAACACATGTTCCATGGTAGCACAGCAAACACACCCACACTGCGTCTGTAGGGAAGGTGTATGTAGTGTTCAGACAAATTACAACCAGCTGGATGGAGAAATAATCCTTTTCAAACTATGCTTGGAGAAGTCTGAAGATTAATTAACCTCTGAAATTCTGTGCCTACTGGCATGCCCCATGCTACACTTTCCAGGGACCATTTATCTCAATAGGGCAGAGGAAAGGCAGCATAAACACCATGTAGCACAGGGCCAGATCAGTTCTACTTCTACGGAACACTGTCCCTGGAGTTATTTAAAGTTTATTTCCACCCCCAAATCTCAAGAAGTGGATTTTGATTAAAGAAGGCACATTTGCTATTGGCAAGCCTACAGCAGGTACACCTATTCTAGATCAGTGCCTAATTAACAACCTGCACCGTGCAAGAGGAACACAAGCCAGTTACATCATCAGCAGCTAATCCTAAAATTGAAATGCAGCTGACCTCGGTGAAATGAAAATTATGACCATGGCTTAACTGTAATAATTATTTGCTTTAGGTTTTTGTGGCAAATACGTTAGGAGAACAATTTGTGGTTTCCTAATGAAAAGCAGCCCAACCTTCGGGAAAGGAGCCAATGTGCTTTCCCAGACAAGAGCCAGAATGTTCGAGAGAGAGAGGAATTTTCCGATCTGTAAAGAAAACATTAAAATTAGAGAAGTGCCTGAAGCAGAACCTTGCGGCACCTGCCTCAGATTTTCATAGAATCACTGTTTTCTATCATTGAACAAGGAGCTTTATTAAAACAAGGAAGCCATTATTATCCCTAAACAGTCTCTCTGCCTCTGCTTCACTGTAGGGCTTCTACCTACCACCTTTCCGAGCCACATTCCCTGCTTCCCAACTATAGGTTTAAAGAAATAGTACATATATGCTCAGAGCCTCTCTCGATAACAAACCAAACTGAAACATCAAATCTGAACACCTCTAAAGTTTAGATTCAGATCCAAACCTCTCAGTTCAGACCCATCTCTAATTAAAAGAATAACTAAATTAAGCAGAACTTGATGGCTCACTGGACTGGTGGTGGGATACAGAGTTTGTCACCTGAAGCTTGCCAGTTTGATTGCAGTCCAAATCAATAAAAAAGAATAAAAGTTATTACCATGTAATGGTTGGCTGGCGGCTTATGCAAAATGACTTGATGGACTCAGTTCAATTAGTGGACAGATGTCTACTGCACACAGAAAACACCAGCACAATTGGCAGTAATGGGCAGCCACAGTAGATTGACCAAGGATGAAATGGGTCATAGAGGCTGACCTGCTCTGCAGCAGGACAGCCGGCTAGAGACAGACTGATGGGGACGCTTGCACTGCTACTGTTCTAGGTGAAATTCACTCCTATCCAGAGGTCTAACTCAAGACCTATGCCCCACTGCAACATTGCAAAAGCTGGCTCTCTGCAAAGGCATGAATTTCCCTGCAGTGGATAAAGAGAGAACTTCCATCTCCAGAGCTGTCAGCCTGGCCCCTGAAGTTCATCCAAAATCCAGTCAAACTAATCAAAGTTTGCATGTGTCTGTTCAGAACAGAAAGCAGCTTAAAACCACCGTACATCCAAAGCCAAACAAACCACAAAAGGGAATAAATCAAACAGAACAGATGTGAAATATGTGGTCACCTCAGGAAAGGCCACCCCTATTTTAGATTTTAATTATGAAAATTTCTCTCTTCTGACAAGTGAAATGAATTTACCCACTCATGCATGGTGGGGAAGTTGAATTGTCTGAAAATTAAATCAAAATAAAAAATGAAAAATAGAAATGGGGGATCGCTCAGTAGCCAACAAGGGAGTCATCTTTTAGATGTGACATTTTACACCAATCCCCAAGAAACATGATTGCTCAGAGTATTAAGTAAATTATGCTCCCTGAACAGTGTGGAAATAATTGAAAATGTTTGCTGTTTTTAAATAAACACAATAAATCCCACACAGCAGTTGCAGTTTTGGAGTGCACGAGCATAAAAATGTTCTCAGCCTGAAAGCATATGGGTATAATGCTCCTGCTTTTGTTGGGTGATCATAAAACTCCATCCTAAATATCAGCGAAAGGTAGTTTCGTTTTCTGTTAATGGGCTTGTTTTTAGAAACTTCTGTCTGGGAGAAGAAAAAAATCAGACAATGCACATACTTGAAATGACATTACATAACTAGATGTCTCTCAGAAATGGGAATGTCAACGCATAAGCCAATAATTGCCATCTGTTTTGATGTGAGTGGCCTTACCTGGTAATCATCAAATTATACAAGTTAGAGGTGGAAAAAGACCTGTTAGATTATCTAGTGCTTCTCTCTGCCCATACAAGATTGTGGCCTACAGTGTGTTTTCTACTGCTTTGTTAACTGTAGATTTAAGCAGTATCTAGCGACAGGGTTTCTATTTTTTTCTACCATAGTTCACGGTTAAGAAGCATTTCCTGATATTCAACTAAAATTGTTTTTCCTAATTTCATCTTTACTATTACCACATTTAATATTTCCTGTCCCTCCTTCTTGGTAGTTTTGAATAGAAAAAACAATGCTCGGTTACATTATTTAATAATAATTTGTTGCTAAGAATACACACATTGTTTCTCTAGTATTGTGACAGCAATGTAAGGCTCTTAATGAGACTCTATGTTCATTTGTCATGGATACTCTCAGCACATCCATACAGACATGTTTAAGACAAAGCCATGTGTCAACTGTCTATATCTCCCACATTGCACAATCGTGTGTCTGCCTGTGCATTCTGGGCAGCTATTCTATACGGCCACAGATACAGGTGCTGGAGTGGAGCATTGTACTTGCTTTGTATGTGCAATGCACTTTGGGACATTTTTCAAACAGAGCCAATGGAGAGAGAAGAACTGGCTAATTCAGGTAAAGACAAGGAGATGGTCTCACCTGTATGGTACAGCTGTGAGAGACATCAGGTTAGATCCTGATAATTGTGTTACTCACAGGGAAGGACAAAGTATATTATGGCAGAGGACCAAATTTACAAAGGTGTTTAGGCACCTGGTGGGCTTTCCAAAAGCATCTAACACTACCTCTAAGCGGTGATAAAAAACACGTGGCACCATCTCAGAGCGAAAGTCAGCTGACTCGGGCTCTGAGGGCTCAGGCTGTGGGACTAAAAATTGCAGTGTAGATGTTCGGGGGGGCTCTGAGACCCTCCCCCCTTTGCAGGATCTCAGAGCCTGGGCTCCAACCCAACTCATTTTATAGCCCCGCAACCCCAGCCTGAGTCAACTAACCCAGGCCAGCCACAGCCGCAATGTAGACATACCCTAAGTGGACATACCCTTTTGAAAGTCCTGCTAGGCACCTAACTGCATCTATAGGCACCTAAATACCGTTGTAAATCAGGTGTCAACCAGGTTTTGTATTGTAACTGGTTCTGTTTACCATTGTAAATCATGTCAGCCAGGGTTTCATTGTACAGATGCTTACTCGTGTATTCATCCCATTTGACTTCAGTGAGACTGCTTGTAAGGACTACTTAGCTGTGTCATCAATCCCATGTGTGGATTCAAATGTGTTACACACTCATTATGAATCTGTAGGTAAAGATGGGGGAGGGGGTCTATGTAGTAGTATCACACAGAGAGAGGTGGTTTGCACTAGGTGGCCCAACTGAAAACAGATGGGGGGAGGGCAGTGCTATTCATCAGAATTGTGTGACAAGCCTCGAATGCTATCAATGTAGGTGAACTTGGGCTTTGATTTAAACAGCAGGCTTTGCTCTTCACCGATTTCCACTTTTTATCCCTAACTTGAACTACGTTTCTTGAGAAACACAATGCATTTGGTGTTCGAATCACTGAAAAAAAAATCTGTCTTTTTGGTTGAAAAGAATTGTGTGGATAGTCTGACTCCATTAATTTCAACCAGATTGACTCTGTGCCATCTGTTTTGTGTGCAGCTGCTATATTGCAGACAGAGAGAGAGAACACCACTCCCAAAAGCTCCGTAGATGACATCTAAAATGAGACTTTTCATTGGTGAAAACCTTCAGAAGTCTGCTATAATTACAATAGTCAAGCAGATGAGTGTGTGATCCGAAGGAAGGGATGAGTATTGTTTTAGTTTGTGAGAACCTGACACATCTCTGCATGTTAGTGCCAATCTCTTGCTCCTAAATAAAACAAAATGATGCCATGAGCATTCAAGACAACGAAATCAAAGGTTTTTTAAAGCTTGTTTCCCTCTATTATGCACCCTGGAACAGACAGGTAATAAATACATCAATACATACTTTCTGTACACAAGTGGCATGCCACGACATTTTCAGTACGGCATCCAATTCTACACTTGCAAGCAAAGTGTGACCTCACATGTGCAGTGCCTGTGAGGTCACGCGGTGCAGAGGACACCATTTTGTTGGAGGATGCCATTTTGTACATGTGTGTTTTGGGGTTGGACAGATTCATCCCCTAGACACAGCCGGTCCTGGGCACAGATGGCATGTCACTGCTGCATGCATAACAAGTGATGCACTAATATATGCCTACTGTGCACGGGGAGGCTCCAGGCAACAGCACACCAAGCGCATGCCTGTGGTGGCAAGCCGCAGGGGGCAGCCTGCCAGTCGCCACGAGGGCGGCAGTCAGGCTGCCTTCGGCGGCATGCCTGCAAGAGGTCCACCTGTCCTGCAGCTTCAGTGGCAATTCAGCGGCGGGTACGCCGAAGGCACGGGACCGGCAGACCTCCCGCAGGCATGCCGCCGAATCTGCATTACCAGCGGACCTCCCGCAGGCGTGCCACCGAAAGCTCCCTGACTGCCGTGCTTGGGGTGGCAAAATACATAGAGATGCCCCAGACTGTGCAATGTTTTCTGGAAATGCAATCCATTCATCTATTCTTGCTTTCACTCATTCTACAGTAATCTTTATCTCCGCACTTACACTGACAAACCTAATTACCTGTTTACAGAGAAGGAAATGGACTTTTAAGTTCAGTGCAACAATCAACATTGAAGGATAAAAATCACCACTTCTAAGAGTAAGAGAGTATCATTTCTAAACAAGAGCTGGGAGAACAATTCCCAATGGGAGGAAAGTATAGAGTGTTGTGTGGCAGGAATGTAGAAACTCTATTCAACTCATTACCTCTAATGTGTTACTGCCGAGCAAACTAGACCCAGGGACACACACATATTTCTTATATATATATACACATATACACACACACACACCCCAACAAATGTGTTGGTAACTACTGATTTAGCACTGTATTTTATTGATAGGCCTAGTACTGTCCTCATTGTGAACCTATTTTGTATTAATTCAAAGTGTTACTGATTTGAGACTTATGAATATTCAGATGCTAATTTGCCTTTATTTGCTTTCTGCCTATTAGAATTCTGTCATTGCATTTATTTTTTATCCTCGGCTTTGTGTTCAGACTGTGCCACACTGTTTCTTCTGAGTGCACCTTGCACTGACTATGATATTGCCTATTTCAAGACTATCTTCAGTATCACTCTATTTCGTGATCTAAAAACACTGCATCTTCATCTCAGTAGTGCCTGTAGCCTCTGTCATGTTTGTAAATGCGTTCTTGGTCCCAGAAGCAATTTATTTGTACTTGCACCTTTCGCGATAAAAGCACTGCAGCATTAAATGATGTTACCCATGAATTTATGAGCAGATAACTCTGTTTTTTCCAGCGTTAATAAATAATGAAACCTGGGTAGTATTGTACTTCGGCACTCACACTCCTGGAAACATGACATCAGCTGGAATGGGATACTGAGGCCATTCTAAAACAGAATGAATTCCCCTGACATAATTCAGAACAAAACCATCACATAATAAAGATGACTGTTATAACTATAGTCAGACCCAATTACCTGAATGGTGTGGGAGATGACTAAGAGGATCCTGCAAGGTACCATACCTCTTTTGAGATGCTAAGCAACCTCAGCAGCTATTGACCTCAATGTAACATTGACTTAACAGGAAGTTGAGGGTCCTCCCAGGTGAATCAGGTCTGTAATCTGGGTAAATTGGTATGATGGACAATGGAGAGAATTGTTGAGACAATTAATAATCAGCTAAGTATCCCCTGTTGGTGACAAATAGTTCACATTTGTTGCATGCTGAAAAGCTCGTCCTTTGGGGGTAGTACTAGGGATGCAGATAGGGCAGGATGGATTTTCCATTTGGAAGGTTTTGGGGGAGCTGTGGTATGAGCTCTTGCTTTTGGGATTTGGCTTCTTTGTACAGAGGAAGGTTGTTGGTTTTCTAGAGCAGTTTCTCTATGAATTGTATTTTGAATGATCTGTCCAGGCCATCTGGAGCTTGGGATAAGCATCCCCACCATGCCTGTATGTTAAAATAAAAAATGAAAGCTAGATGTTAGGATCAGCTCTGAGGAAGGGGTGATGTATAGCTGCCCTGCCCTGTGGGTGGCCGTGGGAGCGAGAGAGAGAGAGAGAGACGGGGTCGCCCAGAAGTGGGGGGAGGAAGAGGGGCAATTTGCCCCAGGCCCTGCAGGGGCCCCCACGAGAGCTTTTCTAGGCCCGTGGAGTGGGGTCCGTCACTTGCTCCTGGGGCCCAGGAAAACTCTCAGGCCCCCGGAGCTTCTTCCGCTCCAGGTTGTCATCGGCAATTCGGCGGCGGGGGGTCCTTCTGCTTCGGGACCCGCCGCCAAAGTGCCCTGAAGACCCGCAGTGGGGGGCCCTTCCCCCCCGGGACCCACCCCTGAAGTGCTAGGTCTTCGGCGGCAATTCGGCGGCGGAGGTCCTTCTGCTCCGGGACCCGCCGCCGAAGTGCCCCAAAGACCTGTGGCGGGGGGTCCTTCCGCCATGGGACCCGCCCCCGAAGTGCCGGGTCTTCGGTGGCAATTCGGCAGTAGGGGGCCCCCCGCCGCCGAAGACCCCAGGCCCCCTGAATCCTCTGGGCGGCCCTGGAGAGAGACAGTTCCCCCTGGGGCACTATGAGGAGTGGGGGGAAAATAGGTGGTACAGATCTTCTCTGGGGGCAGTTTCCTTCCTCCCTTCCCTCCCCGCACATCCTGCTCGCTCTACTGGCTGGTGATGAGTGCGGCAGAGCCTTGACTACACCTACTATCAATTCTATCCCATCTACTTTATATGCTTATATAGCTCCCACTACAGTAGTACTGAGTGCCTCAGAATCTTTAATGGATTTATCCTCACAAGGCTCCTGTGAGGTAGGCCAATGCTACTCTCCCCATTCTACAGATGAGGAACTAAGGTGCAGAAAGACTATATCAGACAGAGGCTCTGTAGCAGATCAAGGAATTAAGCCCAGATGTCCTGAATCTCAGGCCAGCACCATAACCACTGGACCATTCTCCCCATCCAGGTGCTCCTGGGGTAGGGATAGCATCTGCACACAGGCCTTGCGTTTACATGAGCACCAACACGACAGCATAGGCAAGTCTCAAGCAGCGGTGCGGATCATTATTCCTCCTTATTCTCCTGCGTGGCCGTGTTCTAGCTAGTCACAATGTAGCCCCAAAATAAAAATACAATATATGCTGGGGGAATATGACCTCGTTTGGGGAAGTGGGATTTTCGGTCTAACTGTAAAAACTTCAGAAATGTTCATAATTTAGTTTAGACATTTACATGCGGTATATAAGCATGGTTATATATTTACCTCTAACTGTGATGCTGGCAGACCAGGTGCCAGCTCAAGCCAAAGTCCCCATGTCTCAATTGAACACTGACAAATACAGAACTGGAATCAGTCTGGCTCAGCTGTGTGTTGCTATTGTTAAAACAGGTATTAGAATTATAAGAATGTGTTTAGACTTTATTGAATGCTTGTGAGTTTCTGCATGCATTGATCTCACTTATAAGCTCTGTATCCCATATTGTAAGGTAATATTTGAGTGGTTGTATTGTGAGCCTCTGTGACTATGTGAATCACCAGATAGAAGAGAGGCATTAACTAATATGAAGTGCTGATCTCCAACAGGAAAGGTCCATCAACACCAGATATACTATTGTGGGACATTAAAGAGGATAAAAGATGTTGGTTGTTCTGCCCTCCCCCCATGAAGATAGGTCATGCAAATTGATTCCTCCCACCAGCTGAGTTTGCAACTCAAACCACAGGGCAGGAGGGGGATAAAAACCACAAATGGAAGGAACAGATTATCTCTGTGCTGCTTGGACTCTGTGGGGGCAAGGTTTTCTAGGCATAAGCAAGAGATTCCCAGCTGCTTAGCCAAGGTCAACCCTAAAGGACATATGGAGCTGGCTTATTATAGACGCTTCCATTACCTTTTGAAACTTAAGATTCTAACTCATTTGTGTATATATATTTACCTGCTTTAACCTTGTAAATAACTCTCATCTCCTTTTCTTATTTAATAACTCTTCACATAGCTTATTATAAAATTGACTACAAGCGTTGTCTTTGGTGTGAGAGCTAAGGTGCAACTGACCTGAGGTAAGTGACTGGCCTTTGGGGCTGGCAGTAACCTGAATATTGCTGTGATTCTTGATGTAAGGGACCATCTATCACAAAGGTACGCTCACTCTGGGTGGCAAGATAGATTGGAGTAGCCAAGGGGGCTGTTTGCGACTCTGTTTTTTGGCTGTTGTAGTGCCTGAGGAGTTTACACTTGATCATTGGTTGGTGAAATCTATGTACAGAATTCACAATCAATTTGGGGTTTGTGCCCTGGTTCTTAACAGTCTGCCCTGAAGTAGATATTCATTCTCTTGAGTCACTGCAGGCAGCATTGCACTAACATTAAACATTTTCTCAGGTCCTAAAGTAAATGCTTTATAATGAATGCTGTATACACCCTGAAATGCAAGAGTCTGCAAGTGCTAGAGAGTAGAGAAGCTGCAACCAGTCATTGCAAGACAGCAGGAAAAGACCAAACAAAGTAAAGAGAAGAACAGGAGTACTTGTGGCACCTGAGAGACTAACAAATTTATTTGAGCATAAAGAGAGTGCACACAAGGAATTCTGAAGACCTGCTGAATGGGCCACATCCTGCCTCCCTACAGATGCACATGCTTCCCACTGACTTCAGTATATTAGGCCAAATTCTGTTCTTAATTGCAGTGGTGTAAATCCAGAGAAACTCTGTTGAATACCATGGTGCGGTTTTGATTCATGCTGGTGCAGATTATGGCTCCTATGGTTGGTTTGTTTCTTGTCACACCTAGCACGGATATTAACTGTGGAGGTTTTAGTTCCAGAACCTCAAGGACTGCACTTCTTTATGAACCAGATAAAGTGAAGAGTAGGCAAGAAGAGGAGAAAGGATATTTACATCATGTGTTGGACAAGATGGGATAAAATACAACGATCACCTTTAAAAACATTTACCCTCATTGATAGCTGTGGTACCATGATTACCTCCTAGCCAACATAAGGGCAAGTGAGTGGGAAATCTTGACCCATGTTAAAATAACTGAAGCTTCCAGTCATTAATCTTTTGATATAATATTTACACTTGGGCCCTGATCCAATAAATCACTTAAGCGTGGACTCAATTTGAAGCCTGCAAGTAGGCACTGTGTTAAGAAGCGTGTGTGCTTTTCTGGATCAGGCCTCTTAGTAAATCACCATTTTTTTTTATTGGAGCGAGACCTTAGTAAATCACCATTTAAATATTTTTTTAAAGTTAGAAAATTACCGGTTACCATATGGATGAAAACAACCAGACAAAACCACTTTTTCCTCTTACACAAAATCCATCTGTATTACAAGATAAGTAAGCATTTATATCTAGATTCTTATTAATGCCCAATAACAGTGAACTCCTAAGGGAGCGAGGTTTCAACTTGGAAATGTCAGTGCCTGTTTTAACAAAGAATTGACCTGATCTAAAACCTCTCTGCTTAATACATGCAGCTTGGGAGGTCCTACCCTGCATATAAAAAAGCTTTCTTTATTATCACAAGGACAATGAAAGCTGCTGAAGAAACATTTGCAAACAAGAAGAGATATATAAAAAGACGACTGGGTGCATCTGGAATTTGAATTATGTATGAAAACCACATTTTAAGGTGGGTTCGAAACGTAAGTGCACTATCCAAAAAGAGCTGAAAACCTCTAGAGTTGTCTGATCGCTCTTACTCTGAAACTCTTGGAGATCAATGAGCCAAAGCTCAGCCCTAGTCCAAGACATTGGCTTTCATGGGGAAGCAATCCCTGGGACAGCAGGGGTGAAAGTCAACATTTGTATAAACCTCTAACACCATAAGCGGACAAGGACAGCATCTTTAGGCATATAGTCCCATAGGTGCTGGAACTAGAGGTTCTGGGGGTGTGGGAGCACCCCCTGGCTTGAAGTGATTTCCATTATATCCAGGGTTTAGAGCTTGGTTCAATGGCTATCAGCACCCCCACTATACAAATTGTTCCAGCACCACGGTATAGTCCTGATCAAGCAAGCGGCCGTAAGAAGTTATACATTCTTACGCTCATTTCACAGAGGGCAAAACAAAACAAAGTAACCAGTTATTTATTGGCCAGGCTACTAAATCATTTGTGTACTTTGTCTGCCAAGTGTTCCTGTGTCTGTCGAGATCTTAATGACCTCGGCCGTACCTAATCTCTAGGACTGACCCCAAAGGAAAAGTCTGTGCTCGAGGTCGTAAAACTGTCTGGCAGACTTGGCTTTGACACAGTCGCAAAGAAGGGCAATAGTTCCATTACAAAACTGCTTCTGACAAAGATATCTATGCCCCCGTTCTGGATATGCACTCCGCTTTCCTAACGCCGAGGAGGTACAGTTACCACACGCCCTGGGTGGGGGTCATAGCCAAAGAGCAGAGCAGGGGCTGAACTGCGACTCAGCGTCCCTGCTTCCCCCTTGATCAATACAGCAAGGAAGCTTTGCCAGTCCTATACCTGGTGCAGCTCACTTTCCTCTCCATTCCAGCTAAGCCGTGCTGGCCACTGTAGTGGGGGATCATTGCCTAGACTTTCTCCCTCCTCCCCCGTGTTTGCCCACTCCTCATTCACGGCAGATAAGAGTCTGTGTACAGGATGATAGGCTGGAAGAAAGATTGCATAAGAAAGAGATACACCTACATAATATTCAAGTGCCTTGGTATGAATGTCCCTGCCAGTAATACCATGATAGCTCACAAATGATGAGATACATGTTCCGTGAGGTATTCCGCCTGAGCAGTCAACCGTATTAATGTATATATATTTCCACACTGCACCTAGTTATGGGCCCCATCTTTAGAAAAGTGTGCATGCAGTTGTGCTAACTAAAGAAGATATACAGCTCCCTACCCCAGGCAGCAGTACCTGGTCCAAGGTTCAGGCAGACATCTAGCTCATCCTTAGGTGGTATAATTACTGTACTACTCTTATACATTGAATAGGGGTAATCACACATGCATATTAAGTGCCTGGATTTTCATAAGGGCAGGCCTACATATCTGGCCCTCCACAGGTTCAAAGCTAAGAGAAATGGCAATTAAAAAAACTCAAAAACTATTGGCTGTAAAGGGAAAGGGGGGAAGACTGTAAATACACTTGACTCTAACATTTAATATGGAAAAGCCTCACAAATGCTAAATGCCAAAAGCTATCTGGCCAGCTTCTAATCTCTGCAGCTTGCTGAACACAAAGAGCCCAGTGATTGTGTCAGTAACAGACATTTCAGCTGTGGCTCGCACTAATCCAACCCCCTTCTCCCCTCAAAAAACCTGTAAACTGTTGGCCATAAATATAAAAGCAGAGCAACGTGCACTGCTGAGGAGTAGAATAGTGCACACACACTCTAAAACGTTTAGCTCATAGGACTTCTCTGCTTCTAATAACATAGGAAAGAACCACATATGATGGACATGTAATTTTTAAATATCTATTATCAAATCATATTGACCATAACAATGTGCAATTATATTATTTCCTGCCTCTAGGGAAATGCCCAAATTGGGAGCAATATCAGCAGTAAGCTCTACATGTCAATACTCTACTTATATCTCCATTAACTTTCTCACACCCTCGTTGAGCCACATATTTCCAGTCCCTCTAAATGGTTGTGCTGTATTTCTGCTTATACAATAGGGTCACCTTGTATATTACTGCTGATACCCTAATGGATTTCTCAGAGTACATGGGTTCACCTAGTGTATGAAAGTCATCAGGAAGTACATCAGAGAGAGATTTGCTGCTATGATGCTAGTTTCTAGGGGAAAAGGAAGGGAGGGAGAACATTGTGAGATGGCTTTATAAATTATTGCCTGTGCTTAAATGATGGGTTTGCAGCTTCAAAATAGGCTTAAGCAGAACTGATTCATTTTAACTATTTTTTTAATTAAAAAAAACTTTGAAAAGAAAAAAAAAGACTTCTCCGTTTTATGTATAGGATAGGATAGTTTAGCCTGTCAGTAGGACACAATTTATGGCTTTTGCTCAGCCAATGTACAGAACAGCAAGTGGCACAAAACTAGCAAGACACCAGCTTCGGTTTTGTTTTGTCCCGGCTGATATATAACTTTAGAATGGGCCAAATAATGTAAACTAAATTTAATGTTAAAAAAAAAAAGTGTTCCCGAGGCTGGGACCTAGTGTATGAATTTTTGAGTCTTGTGTTATAAATCAGCTATGAATTAAGCCTTCTCAGAATCTTCACTGTTATGCCACTACCGGATGCCACTGTTGTTATATTGTATTTGACCAGTTATGGCTTCAGAATTGAATGCCTTTATTCCTTACAAGAGAGGTGCTTTTTGGGAATCACACTCCCTAACAGAGCTACTTTTACATAACCAATACCTGGCAAACAGCTGCCACTGTATGGTGATTTTTTTTGTTCATAGATTAATAGATATTTAAGGCCAGAAGGGATTGTTAGATCATGTAGTCTGACCTCCTGTATAACATAGGCCAGAGAATTTGAAGAGAGTAGATTCTTGTTATTGTGTGAGTGTTAGCAATTTCTTCATTTTATGGGCTCCATTTGACCAAACGCACTTTAGGAGAAACAAAAATTCAGAAGGCCAGCTTTTCAAAGGAAAGAACAAGGTGTTTGTTTGCTGCAAAGCTTAGGTTTGCCTGCACAGTTGGAAAATTAGGTGGGCAATTGTCCAATATGCACATTCAATTACCTATTTGCATGCACAAACACCAGGCATGCATGCTTTTAGTAGGTGTCTCCATTATGCTCTTTTGGAAATTTGTCCCCAAATGTTTAAATTTTATATTTTGAACCTAGTTAAAAGGATATTGAAGGATGAAAGAAGTGTGGCTTTCTGATTATTAATGTAACCACACTATATTTCGTTGACACTGCAACTGGCCCCCATACTGGTAGTGTGCACCCCTTTTGTTACTTAGCTGCCGTGTTGTGATGAATTTCAGAAGGTAGGACATCCAGGACCCTGGAATTACACCATGGCAAGGAAAGAGCTTTTTTGATTGGTTTCTTCTCTATGAGCCCAACTGTGTAACCTCTACTCATACTAGTGAGCACTTACCCACATGAGCCCACTCATCAATGACATCAATTACAGATAATAGCCCACCTTAACTGATTACTCTCGTTATAGTTAGTATGGCAACACCCATTTTTCATGTCCTCTGTGTGTATATATCTTCCTACTGTATTTTCCACTGCATGCATCCGATGAAGTGGGTTTTACCCCACGAAAGCTTATGCTCAAATAAATTTGTTAGTCTCTAAGGTCCCACAAGTACTCCTCGTTTTTTTATTTTTGCTGATACGGACTAACATGGCTACCACTCTAGAACCTACATAAAGACTCTCCACTGGAATGGATGCACAATTAAGGCCTTTCTGTTTTACTTGTGATTAACTGAACTGTAGCTTTGTTTGTTATAAATTTGGAGACAACTTGGGCACTTAAGTTTTTCTCACAATCACTGTATGTGAACAATCAGTATTTGCATATGGGCAGTTAAATGCATAAATACATGTTTGCTTATGCATATTTTGCAGATGCAAAAAAAGTCCTGATCTTTGAAAACTTCCCCCTTGGTGTTCCAGGGTTCAGTCTGATCAGATGTGGTCATAAGACCCAATGAGCTGGATAGGGATGCTTGAGGCTATGTCTACACTGCCATTAAAAACCCAGAGATGGTCCATGCCAGCTGACTTGGGCTCACAGGTCTCGGGCTGCAGGGTTGTTTATCTATGGTGTAGATGTTGGGGTTGGACTGGAGCCCGGAATCTAGGACCTTGCGAGGTAAGAAGGTCCCAGAGCTTGGGCTGCAGTGAGCACCCCCCAGCACATTGGAAACTTGGCCCCTGTAGCTCCAGCCCCAGAGTCGGTGCCTATACAAGGAGCCACATATTAACCTCTGAAGAGCCGCATATGGCTCCGGAGCCACAGGTTGGCCACCCCTGCCATATAGAGACATAGATATCTCAACCGTACAACATTTCACAGCCTCTCATGGCTTGGCGCTGATTCTGACTCCCTGTCCTGCCTTTCTGCTTTCTGAGGCAGTGTTCCACATCTGTGCTGCTTGCGGTGACGAAAACTGGCAGGGAAGAGGGTAAAGGAGGGAGTGCCTGCATGTGACAACCCCTGCATGCTCATGATCACCGTACACAAGCCACACCCACTTTAATGCTGGCAGGCACAAGAAAGGAGCTGTGGGCCCCTACTGCTGCCATCAACACCATCTTTAGCCTGATGAAGCCTACATTGAAAATGCATCTATGTTCCAAAGTAGCTGAGAGATTTGCGAATAAGAGGGCAAAGGGGGAAACAGAGATGAAGTGGGATGGGGGGGGGAGCGGTAAGAGAAAGAAGTGTTTCACATTGTGGCCATTTTTTATACACATTGAGGCTTGTACCATACACTGGCAGGATGAAGGGGAGGAGGTATGTATATGCAGGTCCAGATAGTGACATTTTAACATTGTATTCTGCGTGATTCCCTCCCCACCTCCATTTTTATTCAGCCTGTACAGTGAAACTAACTTTTGTTTTTGATCAGGAGGAGGTCACAGAGAAGAACACAAGGACCAAGTGTTGGGGTTCCCCTGAGACCTCTTCCACTTGGTTCCCCAAGAAGTCAGTGCAACTCCAGTCTCATCACTCAGCTTCCTTTATCTGGCGTACAGCAAAGCCAGGCGGAGTTAATCAGACTCAAGCCTAGGGCATGGATAGGGGGTGTACCACACATTGAAAGTTACATAGCAAACCTCTTCCTTCATATATTTGTACACATTATGTTGCATTTACTATATGTCACATCACATGTTTTGGAATTGGCTTGATCACTTTGTAGGAACCAATCCCTGTACAGCATGCTTTGTCCATGTATGACTTACTCGTTACCTCATCTTATGTTCCAGGCTTATTTTATCCATTGTTATCTTGTCCATTGTAAATGGTTCCATGGGGATTCTCCCTTATCTTAGGTAGGATAGACATTCTGTTTTCAGCCTGCTGATCCATTTTCCTCCTTAATCCTTTCTCCCCAAAAATGACACCTCACTCATGTCCAAGTGCTCAAGTCAAGCCAGGCCTGCACCAGGGATCCTAAGATTAATTTTGCACCAACAACCACATGGATGGACACGCGTACAAGGTGCCCCTGACTTCAGTGTGCATGTTTGCCCACATGGACCAACTTGCAGGATCAAGATCTAAATCAGACATAGACAATACTGATCAAGACACGTTAAAGACAAACCAATGAATCCAGTCTGGAAGAGGTGCTGAGTCTTTTCATTTTAATCGTCTCTCATATCTTTGGTAGATCATCGCCTAAAGGCTTTGCAATCTGTATTCAGTTTAACATGTTAGTTCTCATGCCCTGGCATCATACCACTGTGTATGGTGCATGACACCAAAGGGGAATGTTTAAATTAAAAAAATGCATTAATATAGTAGAAAATCATTTTTAAAAAGTCTGTTGGAATTTGTAAATGCCACTCTTCCTTCCAACATGCAGCATTTTTCATATACCTCACCCTACATTCTAAGGGCCAGATTTTTCAACATGTATGCATGTTTAACAGCATTTATCCACTGACTTCAGTAAATTCTACTCAGTGTGACCAAGGAGGTGAAGAATCTGGCTCTGATTTTAACACTGGACCCATTAACTCGGATCAGTCTTCACACTTTCTTTGCATTGACATCATCTTTCTTACGTTGCCTTTTGCTTCTTTCTAATTATCACTGAAGATTAGCTCAAAATTCTATCCTAATTACTAGTACGTTTTCTCCCAGACTTCACTCATTACTTGTTTTTTTCCCCTTCCCCGTATCCTTTTTCGGTTTTTTAGCTGTAAAAGAGGGATGCAGAAATAATTCTCTAGCTGAAATTCATCTCATTAGTGTGTGTATATTTTCTTTTGATCTGAGGACTCCTGAATATCTCCCTCCCCATCATCCCACGTCAACTCTCAGAACTTTCCCTTCCGTATTGGAGGAAGAAAAAGAGACCATGCTCTTGAATAGGGCATTCTGTTCAGAGAAATTGATGACACAAATAAAAATAAATCACAGAACTCTGACACTGACTTATCTGAAAGGACGGGTGGGAGTCACGCCATTAAAAACAAAGGCCAAAAAGCAGATTTAGATCAGCATAGATCTAAAACCGAATATGGAGCCAAAACAATCTCATAGAGGAGAGAGCTCCAGCAGTCAGGAGTGTGAAGAGCATATGCTTGACTGGCTGGTTCGAAAGAATAAAGAGAAGCTCAGCCTTCCCCTGAAAGGGAAAGTTCGTGATCCAGCACAGACGGACTGAGGCAGAGGCATAACTACGAAAGAGAGGTGCAAGACTTCTCTTGGCCTTGTATGCCATGCATTTAATTTTGGAAATCTCATCTCAGAAAGGCACAGCAAAAATAGACAGGGCCAGAGAAGGGCAACAAAAATGATTAGAAGTATTACAGAAGGTGGAGCTTTTATAAATGAAGAGATTACAAGAGCTATTCACCTCAGAAAGACAAAAAACAAAAGGAAGTCATATTATCAAGCAATGAATGCTACAGAGAAGGCCAGGCAAGTACTCCAGTTTACCCTTTCCCATGACAGAAGAAAAAGCTGACAGTCAAAATTAAAACAGAATGACTAGAATTAGCTCTTTGTATAATGTATAATTAATCTGTGGAACACACTTAACCGGATTTAAGAGGAAAACACGTTTGTATGAATGAGAACTAGTATCAATTTCACAGTTGCACAAAATGAGCACTCTGATGGGTTTTTCAGAGCTTTTGCAAACAAGGCCTAGACAACTGGTAAGAGGATGTTACTGAATTGCATAGGAAAATAATAGATTAGTATACTGTAAAGATTACTGAACTAGAGTTTGTTAAAGTATATCTATAAATACTGCTTTAAAACCACAAAATCTAAACTATGCACTTCTCAAAGGGCCCAATCCAGTGCCCATTAAATTTAACAGACATTGGTCAGGCCCTAAGATAAGAAACATAATGATCCCACCGAATATCAAGCACCAAGTGTCTGAATGCATACTACTCTGCCACAGATTACAAATCGCTCAAATGAAATGTTCCCCAGTGAATCCTCTTATTCTTGAACTTTGAAATGTTTAAAATGGCTTTTTTTTTTTAAACATTCAGGTCTGCAAAAAGTTGTAAATCACCCAGGACATTCTCATATTGCTTCCGTATCAGAGGAAACACAAGACATATTATGGGATAGGATTAGTGTAAACATGAATGGTGACATGACAGCTAGTGCTGTCTACTTCCAACCTCAGAAGGAAGCCTTCAGGTTTCTACCTTGTACATTCTGGGACTGATTCTTTTTCTCACTTACCCTGGCAGAAATCAGGATCAAGTCCATTGAAGACAATAGAATTACACTGATGTTAAATTGATGTAAGTGAAAGGAGAAATATGCCAACTGAAATTATTGTGAGCAGAAGAGTGTGATGAGTCAAACGGGAAGTATGATGTCTATTAAAGTTCCAACAGGGGTTAAATCTCCATGCAATACAAGAGCCTCCAAAAATTATCAAGTGTATAAACAAAGATGACTTTCTCTCTTTCGAAGCTGATATTTGGGGTGGAGGTTTGCATGAACTTGTTTTGATTTGGTTCAAAATTATTATTCAGTAAGAAAAATCTATATATTTTTAAACTAAAGAATGAAACATTAGGCAAAATAACATGTTATCCAAAATGAAATCTATAAAGCGTATGCTACAAATGAATAAACAGACTAACTAATGACTAGGGGAGACCCATCTGTAGCTGAAATATCATGTAAAGGTATAATTCTCTATTCTTATTAAAGTAGGCTTCAACTATCCCTTAGAGCTTCTATAAAGCACAATTCACAATTCAGGATTTTGCTGAGATGTCAAATTATACTTTCAAAATATTGAAGATTCATTTCCTGCTAAGTGCCAAACTACATTTCAGGAAAAGGACGTAAATTCATACGGAGAATTTAAGTAATGTATTCTGTGAGAGACCGGCAGAGCGCCACATTCCTTTTATTGTGACATGTTAGTCTCCTCAGAGCAGTGTGCTGAAGGGGAAAAAAAATCCCTTGTATATGAAGGGACCAAATAAAGCCTTGTTTTCCCCCCACTACTGTTTGTTTGCATTTTTAAACGTTCCTTTAAATTAAATGGAATAGAAAGCAGCATGAGTGTAGGATCCTAAACCCCTTGGGACCCATTTTGATCTCATGCTAGTACAATGTCACTGACTTAATTTCAGTTGCTGCTGATTTAGAGCAGGATAAGTGAAATTGGTATCAGGTATCCAGGGGGCAATTCAGCAGGAATGCTGATTAGTCCAGTGGTCAACATAGGCTAACAGTGACCACCGATGTCACATTTGGATCATAGCAGGAGGACAGTGGTATCTCAGACAACGCTCTGTGGTAGATTTTAGCCAATGCTGACTTTTAATGGTGATCAAAGTGGAAGACAGGGAGGACATGTAAAGAAGGAAGAGAATGCACAATTCCTTACTGTATAATTCTGCTTTAAGCAGATATTATCTTGAGGGTTCTTAGTGCTGAGTCTCTCTTCCTTAGCACTAGACAGGTAGAACTCCTTAAGGTATTTCTAAAACTGATGGTAAACAAATACCTAAATATATAACATAGGCTCCAGGTCTTCCCAGGAGAGAAGAGTTCTGAATACAGACCAATCCAACATTTCCTTTCCCAATCACATTGGCACTTGATCATAGGCGCACACCTATGGCAGTTTGACAATGCGCTTGATTGTCTCCTCATGTGAGCTTTCTGAACGTCCCCATTTGTATGACTTAAGCATCCTTTTATGCTGATCTCACTGCTGTCCACAAAATGTATTTGTCCTTTTTATTTAAGCGGACTACATATACATGCAAAGAACACAGCTCGGTAAAGAAAGCAGCACCAGAGAGAGGAAGGAGAAAATGATAGTAGGTATGGATCCAGCTAATCTTCCTATATACTTTCCATTACTGCCTAAGATGACACAGGCACTTAAGATGCAAGTTTGAAGGCCACTGTAAGTAGTGAGCTCTCTAAAGGGTTTGTCTAAATAGATTGGTTGTGAAATCTTTTTTGAAAGTTATGAAGACTCTCTCATTTTAATAGGCATAATCTGGACATTAATATCGGCTCATAAATGTCCAGTTCTATCTTGGCTGGGTGCCAAAGAAGTTTACCCCCAACTATCAGCTATTTCAAAGCAGGTCTTTATTTATGGCAGTACTGCTGTAGAAAATCAATCCTTTCAAGCTTATCAAGTGTTAATGTTCATCCTTACATTTTTGCAATTGTTTTCAGATATATTGTAATGTGTTTTGTTCATGTTCAGCTATATTTCATGAAGGGAATGTTATGGCTTTTATAATCTTTGAGTGCTAGATTTAAGATAGATGTATGCGAATATCTGTCACATTTAATTATCTCCTCCATCAAATTCAGTAAGTGGCCTATTAAGAGGGAAAAGACTGGTTCATATACTCATTAGAAAAAGAAAGATTTCATGGTACAACAAAGGAGGAAGGAATTTTATTTCTGGTTCTGTAAGAAACAAAACAAAATACGACCCTCCCCACCGCTGCCATCCCCCCCCCAACCCCATGATGCTTACATAGGAATATTTAGTCTTTTGCGTGGCTAAAGCAATCAGATTGTGGGACTGGGTGACTCAGAGGATTGGCAATGAGTGATAGAGCCATCTCCACTCGATCACTCATTCAAATCCAGCTCAGGAAGGTGGTGGCTAAAAGCTGTTACTGCTTAATGGGTAGTTGGTGGCCTATGTAAATAAGTTTTTAATGGACAAGTCACAGAAATCCACTTGGGCTCCCCTGCAAATAATAGGTGTGTTTTTACATCGAGAGAGCTACGTTGATGTAAAATTCTAGGGGAAGACGAGGCACAGGTTGTTTTTACCTTGATGTAGCCAGTCGAGATCAACTGCACACCCCTATCTGGGATTCACCTGGACATGCTACATTGAGGTAAAATAACAACCTGTGCTCCCTCTCCACTAGGATTTCATATGTTCTGAGGAATTTCAGTGTAAGAAACACACCTGGTTTTTTCAGTGCAGACATAGCCTTGTTGGAGCATTATTGCAAGTGCACGGGGCAGCATGGACCTTGGATTCTGAACTAACTTCTCACCACTAAGGCTTGCCAGCACTAAACAACTGCACCATCACAACTTGCATGAGAATGACTGACTGGGTGCCAGCTGAGCCCCACTAATTGTATTGATTCAGGTCCTCAGCATCACTGCACCTTCATGCAGCACTCCCCACTGTCAATTCCTCCAGCTAGTCCACGGTTCCTGGAGCCTATTTCTATGGGAAATTATAATATAGACCAGCTATTTGTTTGTTCCAGGACTGCTCTGGCATGCACAAGGATCTATGCATGTGCCATAAGGGGCCTTCACTCATTTTGCAGAAGCCATGGTAACGGGTTCCCACTGCCTTCCACAATGTATCGCTTCTATTGGTGTATGTCTGTGTGCATGTGGGGCGATCAGCTGACAGAGACAGATTGTCAGATCTGTCACTGAAGTGTGGCCAGGAGCACTACAGGAAGCATTGTGAGGCCCAGCAGAGCACTTGTATTTCCCATTTACATGAACGCTGCAACAACGCCCAGTGATCCACTGCAGAACACAGTGGTGCTGACACATGCTCCAAGCAGGTGCGATTCCAACAGTGCTGACAAGGCTCTTGTGTCATTGCAACAAGCTGTGTGTGTGTGTGTGGACTCAAGTGTCTCTTCATTGCACTTGTTTAAATATGAATTCTGAAAGTAGGAAAATCAAATCAGATCAGCAGAAAGGGGAAGAGATATGTCAAAAGCGGATTAGAGACAAAACCCAGCAACCTCTATGGGGCTATTCTTTCCTCTTATAAATAACAGTCAAAGTATTCTCACCAGAGTATAGCAGTGTGGAAATTCCCCACATGTTAAAGGGAGTGTTTAGTCTACACCCCACAAGGATACAATAGTAATCTGAAGACTATTTAAAGACAGCAGCGTGAATAGATATTAGCCTGCAGAGTGAGCAATACGCAGCATTCTGTCTGCTTCATTGGCACACAGACTTGGTTTCAAAATCAAACTCTCTCTGAGGAAGTCCAAGAAAAGCCATTATCACCATAAGAGCAAAACAGAAGAGAATAGCTAAAAACATAATGGAAATAAACCCGTGTCAGCTGTAGAGTAAATGGGTACAGAGGAAAGAAGTGTGTAGCCACATCTGAGTAATTCAAGCTAGCAGTAAGAGCCAACTAACTAAATGCATACACATACAATTACACTCAGAGCAGCTGCCAAACAAAACAACTCAGACTGGCTTCAATCATTGCAGGAACCAGCTGAGTCACTGCCTGCCTCTGCAACAGCCACCATCTTGGTCTGCTCTGGGAAATGAACCAGGAACCTCCAGGGCTAAACACACGAGTCCCTATAGCTTGAGCAAAGCAGCCAGCTTCTAGAGATAGGAGATGTACCACACTTGTATCCTCTATGGATCATAACATATACTGATTCACAGGTTCTCCAACTCTACAGGCTTCAAACCTCCTCCCCTGCCATCAGCAACTGCTGCAGTATCACAGAATGGCCAGATCCCAGCAAACCCTTACACAAGGTTCTCTTGCTTCCTCCCCTGGGGATCAGCAGCTTACCTGAGGAAGCAAATTTCAAGGGAGCTGTAATCCAGCAGCTTCAGGTTTGGTCACAGATGCTGTATTCCATGTCACTGCTCCAGCATCTCCTTTCCTCCATAGCAGCTCCTTCAGCAATCTCTGCCACAACCTTCTCTCTAGTTCCTCCCACCGCCACCTGTTTCAGTCTCCAGTGATTTTCCAGGGCCCTCAGCCACTGCTATTTCCTTTGCTTCTATAGTCCTAGAACTTCCACCTTCGAAGAGTCCATATATACAGACCCCTGAGAGAGAGCTCCTCTCTCTTCCCAACTACAGCTTGGAAGCCCTGCTGCAAATCTGCTTCTGATCCAGAGGCAGCTGCCTTCTTGCTGCC
Organism: Mauremys reevesii; assembly: GCF_016161935.1. Lineage (NCBI taxonomy): Eukaryota > Metazoa > Chordata > Testudines > Geoemydidae > Mauremys > Mauremys reevesii. Next base: position 34,816,740 of record NC_052638.1, read on the forward strand.
CTATTCCACTTGCTAGTGGGACTAGGAACAGGAAATGCTTTCCCAGCTGATGAAGAACAGGCTCCCAGGGGACGTGGTGGACACAGTACCGAATGGGACATTTGAAACTAGACTGGGCAAAACATTAGCAAACATACAGTACTGTTCAAAACACTGCTGCATTCATAGCAAGCCGGACTAGGTAAATGAATAGGGATTTCCCCCCTTCCCATCTCTAAGTTCTCTGATATTACACATACAGAAAAAAACTGTTAATAAAAAGAGAGTAATAAAAGACAGAGAAAAATGTGTTTCATTCTCCCCATATAATTTTTATGAAAAAAAATGGAAACTCTCTGACTTTCTATTGCATAAATAGGCCTCTAAATATTTAAACAAGTTTAGACATAACAGGAAATATACACACTGTGTACACAGAGAAGGGAAGCCCATATGATTGCAGGTGTTCCAGCAATCTGTTTGGAAAATCTGTAAAATTAGCATCATGTGCTATATTTAGCTGGTAAGAAAGCAAAAGAAATATCTTTCCATTCTTTATTGTCAGGGTGGTTGCAAGTCTTACACCATATGCTGCTAATTGACATACAAAGGAAACGTGCACTGTTGTACTCATTAATTTGTAGAAACCAAATATTTTGCCTTCTGCTTAAACTCGCTGGAATCCAGTTTGAAAGAATCTGTAATTAGTTTCCTATTATTTGTGAAGTCAGGCAGGGATGTCCCAGTTCCTGCTCAGTCATCTGAAGGGAAGAAGAATGAAACAGAGTGACCCTCTTCTTCCTCCAGGCAAAATAGTTATTGGCATGGGCAATTAAACTTTGTAATATCTCTCAGATAACTCAAACGGCAGTGGTGCATTGGGACAGAGCAAATCTAATAAGCAGTAAATACACTACATTGCAAAGAGCACATTGCCAGAGACAAATGACTCTAACTTTCAGAGATGTAGGTTACTGAGGAAGGTGTAGATTGCTCGGTCCCTGGGGCATGGTGCAGCTCCCTCTAATACAGAAGTTCTCTTGCTTTTTTGGCAAGCTGTTAAGGGGAGATTTTTTTTGATGGTCCATCTCCCCTCCATTCACCTCACCCCCTGTTTATTTCTCAAAAGTTTTCATCCTGTTGTCCACCACTAAAGAAATTAAGGGCCACAAACTGAAGGGACAGACCCAGAGCAACATCTTCACTGATGGAGACAGCATGGTCTAGTGGTTAGCTCCAAAGACTAGAAACCAAGTCGTAGCCCAACCAATTACCCTGACCTACAGAAGTGTGATCTCAGGTTAGACCTCTATAAGAATAGCTATAACAAAACCTGCTTTCACAAGAATAGTGTGAGGCTTAATTAGTGAGTTGGTAACATTCTTTTATGAAAGGCAGCATAGAATTACAAAGTTTTATTTCATCTCTTCCTAAACCCTGATATTATCGTTACATTCCCATAACTCAGCTGGGAATGAACCTCATTATTATTTAGAGCCGTGAAGTTCAGATTTACAATGTTGAAAAATAAGAACAGTTGGCAGCACATTTTTTTTTCAGTTGAGCTCAGCGGGATGCCAGAGAACAGAAGTCCACCATTTTCTCCAGTACAATTGCTAGGTAGAGTCTGATGTCTTTACACAATATAAATAGTCAGCTTCTCTTTACATCACAGAGGCAGGGGTAAATTCAACTGACTAGCAGGGGTAATCGTTGAATGAGACCAGCTGACTCAAGGAGTGTATGTTCTACAGGGACAACTGAACAGAGCAGAGTAACAGTTGGAGCTGATCAATCTTGCACAATCAGGCACTGATCTATCCTTTGAAAGATTAGTCTTCTGTCGTGAATTCAAACCACTAAAGTGGAAGGAATTAGTAGTTCAAGATGTAGCTGATTATCAAAGTGAGTGTCTTTGATAGTTATCTAAATATCTCATTACAAATGATTATTTTCTGTCCCTAGGCTTGCCTTCCAGGTAGAAATAGAACATTGCCTCTAATCTGTATTCAAGAACAGATGGGTCTCCACTCGGAAACAGGATTTCCTTCCAGAAGCAACAACATTCTCTATTGTAACAGCACTGCACATTTGCCTGAAATTCATAAATGACTTACCAGTTCCCCTGTCACTCGGTTACTGCCCTTATTACCAGATCTATGACGTATCTGAGTTACGCTAGCTCAAACAGCAAGGAAGCTGGGGCAGTACAGGTCTGTCTAGCTGCTATACATCTATATACTGCTCTGCCCAGACTCTGGGTATGTAGTCAAGTGACCAGCCCGTGCTGCCACGTATGGGTCTGTTATTGTAATTGGAGTTAGCTAGCTTGGGTATGTCTACTTGTATGGCAGCCACACCTCTGACTGCAGTGTAGACATACTGCTACCTGTGCTCTTACCATTAGACCTTTCCGAGCTACATTAAGTAGCCAGAGTTTCAACCCTTCACCTAGCAGCAGTGACTGTTTCTTATTCTGACTGACAGACCAACTCCAATATTATTCCCCCCCCCAGTGTGAGGTTACAATTTGTTTATAAGTGAGTGGTACAGAAATGGGGGAAGGCTGTGAAAACTTTTTCATTAGATACCAGGCCAATTGCTGAGATCCTTTGTTCAAGCAGACAGTATAGACCAAAGCATTTGGCCCATTGAAACGGTGCTTACTTATAAATACTGTATTTCTTGGCTGTTAGGCTTGTCTGGCTTCAAAACACCAACGACACATGTCATGACAGGTGTCTCTTTTAAAAACGAACGTGGTGCTCATACACCAGTTTAGCTCCCTAGGGACTGGAATCCTCTCTAGAATGCTTTGCAAAGGTACACAGGTACATTCATGTATCCAGCCTGGACAGCAGCAGTACACACTGCTCAGTGATTCTATGCCATAATACCTCAGGCTTATTCTGAAGGAATATCTGATAGAGGTAGAGGGTAGATTAGTGTCCTTGGCTCTTCAGTTCTTGGCCTTTCGAAATGGCTGAGGCATTAGAACACAGGTTTAAAAAAATCCAGGGTGGGGGAGGGAGAACAAGCAACTTTCCCCACTGCAAAAAAATCCCCATACTTCTAACGTGCCCTTTGACGTGGTTTATAAATAGGTCTGGTTATCAATTGGCTTAAAGTCCAGACTGAAGAGCAAAAGCCTGAAACTTTTCCAAGGACTGGCAGTGCTTCCTGTGAACGGTGCTATTTTAAACTCTTCAGCCACTCCATAAACATTTTGCTCTGTGTAATCCTTTAAATTATTGAGGATCAACTACAGTGCTGCTCCACTCCCCCTTTTGTTTACACACACAAGAAAAAAATCCAACCTCTTCAGAATATCTGAACCGTTAAACTATCTCTTGGTACCATGCATACAGGAAGTCAGCTCTGGAACATTTCTCACTCCCAGCTGTGAAACCATAAAGCTTGACTATGGCAGGTCTTAATCCATCTACAGCATCAGTGATCACATCACATCATTATATCAGCACAAAATATAGGAAGTGGAGGAGAAGAAAGATGGTGCCACAATACAATCCTTCCCTATTACCAGCCGCCCTTAGATCAGCTATGGTTTGACACATCTGTGTTTTCAGAGGTGAGGGTAAGGACATGCCAACCTGACTCCATTGATCTAAGAAATGCTCGGAAAGCAAGCCTGGAGGGAAGAAAATGTATTTGCTGGGTCCTGAGTGTTATTCACTTAAATGTAGTCTCAGATACATAACTGAGCTGGATTAAAACCAGATTATTTTCCAATAAAAAAGTAGCCTAATTACGTTGTGAAGTTGCAAAGAATGGACATTTCAACTGCTGCTGTCTTTGTCGACTCCAAATCTTCCCATTGATAAACTGGCCCTGCTACACAAACTCAAACACCACCAGTTTACAGTGATAGTGCAAAACTTCACATGCTGCAAATTTTAAATAGCAAAAATGATGACTGCTGACATTTTGTTATCCATTTGGAGCAGACATGACTGTTGTATGGACAGCAATTTAGAGGAGGCATGATTACAGATTTGGAGAAGTCATGACTGATGTTTGTAATCTGTTATTTGTTCTATATTATTTTGCAGGGGGCAAGGAGATGGGGTGGGAAGAGAGGCTGACGTGCCGATCCCATATACAATAGTACCTGGAAGTAAGTAAGTGTGTGTGAATGAGGGAGGGAGGATAGCTCAGTGGTTTGCACACTGGCCTGCTAAACCCAGGGTTGTGAGCTCAATCCTTGAGGGGGCCACTTAGGGATCTGGGGCAAGATCAGTACTTGGTCCTGCTAGTGAAGGCAGGGGGCTGGACTCAATAACCTTTCAGGGTCCCATCCAGTTCTAGGAGATAGGATATCTCCATTTTTTTATATGTGAAAATCACAGCCAGGGCTGGTGGAATAAAAATATAGGAATTGCTATAGTTTGGAAAAGAGAAGACTGAGAGGGGACATGATAGCAGTTTTCAGGAATCTAAAAGGGTGTCATCAGGAGGAGGGAGAAAACTTGTTCACCTTAGCCTCTAAGGATAGAACAAGAAGCAATGGGCTTAAACTGCAGCAAGGGAGGTTTAGGTTGGACATTAGGAAAAAGTTCCTAACTGTCAGGGTGGTTAAACACTTGAATAAATTGCCTAGGGAGGTTGTGGAATCTCCATCTCTGGAGATATTTAAGAGTAGGTTAGATAAATGTCTATCAGGGATGGTCTAGACAGTATTTGGTCCTGCCATGAGGGCAGGGGACTGGACTCGATGACCTCTCGAGGTCCCTTCCAGTCCTAGAGTCTATGAATCTATAACTCCTTCTGTTACTGATATATTCTTTTGGGGACTGGATGACCAGAACTAAACATGGTTTTGCAGGAGAGATCTGAAAAAGAATGTAGCTGAAGTGACAGACTATGGAAAATTCTTATAGGGCAATGATTCCATACCATGACTTTATGTTACAATAAAAAAAATAAATGTTGAATTCCACTTCCTGTCTGCCCATTAAAAAGAAAGGGTGGTTACAACCTGCTGGAACTTAAGACAGAGAACCTAGATGATAAGTCCGAGTTCTGCAAAGAACTGATTGTCCTTGCTCCCATTGAGTTGGGGGTGCTCATCCTCTTTCAGGAAGTGTTGATCATCTCATAATTTTGATCCTTCAGGCTCCTTTTCACCACTGTGCAAAGCCGTTGAATGCAAGACTCAACAACCCAGGCCTGTAGAGCTACCAGGCAGCTGGCTGCTCCAGGCTGCCACCTAGCAGCAGCTATAACTAACTTGCACCCTGCTTCCAATGACCCATTGTGGATGCAGACCACCTGAAGGGTTTGACAGACAGCAGCCCCATGGTTCCTGATTGGCTCTTTGCCCTATATAAACCCAAGGGGTATTCCATGAAGTGTCCAGGCAACAGTGTAGCTCTTCTGTATCTGCCATGACTGCACTTGCTCTTGAATGCCTGGCTTGCCCTTCACTTGATTTGGATTTCACTTCCTGACTCTGACCTTGAAACCTGAAGACTCTGATCCTTGATATCAACCTTGGCCTGGACCTGACTGTGAACTCCTCAGCTACTCCTAGCCTCAGATATGCTCCTACTCTGACCCTTGGCCCTGGCTGCCCTTGCTGGGATCCTGACACTGACAAAGGATGTCCAGAGTCTTGGATACCAGCTGAACTGAAAGAAAAGAACAGGAATACAGAGCTTATTGCTTCCAACAAGTGGATTTAATGTCCTTGGAATCCTAGGGCAGAAAAAGAATTTTAGACGCCAAATCAATGACAGAAGAAGAGGTTTTCCTCTGGCTATGGTAAAGTCTTAATTTGCTGACTATCACGCTTATCCATTTTGCTTTAACACTGTTCTGTTACATATATCAAAATGCAAAAGATTTTTCCTCCCTCTGGGATTAACTGGAAGTGCAGAAGATTCTTTGCTGCTTGAACCACTGAAGCTGCTCCTGTGGCTTAGTGGTTGATAACTTGTCTGAAATGCTAAAAGCCAGGGCTGTAGTGCAATCAGCTGCTTCTCCATGCATGTTAATGTATTAATTATTGGACATCCCTATTTATTTAAGAAGGTATATTGTTATGTACATTTATATGAAATAACCATGGATTAGTTTTGGACATATTGCCAAAATTGTCCTGTGGCATCAAAAGCATCTTCTCATCCATTTCTGGTCTCTTTTTTTTTTCTTATTTTGCCCTTGGGGGAAAAAGAAAACGAAGGCAGTAAAGGCATGCAAATGCAGTCACGCTCACCCCGGCAGTTGAATATTAAAACCTCCAACTGTTAGGGCTTCTTTCTGCTAGGTTTGTGACTGCGGCTGTGTGTGCATGCAGTGTGTAGGGGGTTGTGTTAATACTTACAGAGCATTCCAAAGTTCACCAGTTAGGAGCCAGCAATATGATGTTGACTCTTACATCTTGTGCTGTTCACTAATTAAACGGGTGTAAGAATGACTAGGTCGACATTGTAAAGTTAACGATCTGATGCTTTAGAACTAAAGACCCTTGGAGGGCCATATTTATAGTGTTAAGTTTAAATATTGAGCTTTTTGAATGCTGCCGAGTGCACTGTTTGGAATAACTTGAAATGGCACCTTTGTTATGAATTTCATGCTCACACAACACTCATACTGTGGATGGACTAAAGCTACCAGTATGAACTAGCACAAGTTAGCACAGAGTTAATTCCTGAGATGTTTCCTGTGACTCTAGCTTTCCACCATGTAATCAATATCTTTACAGACGATAATACAGTAATTAAGGGCTTATCTTCATGGCGGGGAGGTTCAATCCAAGCTTTTTGATGTGCGTCAGCTACCGTGCAATATGTAAGTTGCACTAATAGCGTGCGCTCAGGACAGGGTGCCCTCTTTCCATGTGCATCACTGTATATACATGGTGTCAAGTATCAGAGGGGTAGCCGCGTTAGTCTGGATCTGTAAAAGCAGCAAAGAGTCCTGTGGCACCTTATAGACTAACAGACGTGTTGGAGCATGAGCTTTCATGGGTGAATACCCACTTCGTCGGATGCATGCCATGTTGATGCATGCATCCAATGAAGTGGGTATTCACCCACAAAAGCTCATGCTGCAATACGTCTGTTAGTCTATAACGTGCCACAGGACTCTTTGGCGGTTGTATATACATGGCAACTGCTTGCTGCATACTAAATGTGGCGTTCTCAGAGGGTATCCCATAGTCCTTTGCATCACTGCTGAGCACTGTACATTCTGGGATTGTCCTCCCTGGGCATTGTGGGATACATAGCAGAAGCCAGGCAAGTTCAATTTTTTAAAAATTCCCATGTTTCCTCTGGCTCCATCCCATACTTGCCTTCTAGATGAGCTCGGGCCATTTTCAAATTGCTGCCTGCCAGCATGTACCCAACAATGCTGCTGTTTGGGTCATATTTCAGCACTCAGAGTCAGAAAAATCAGGCTTTGGAGTACACCTGCCACACCACCAAGTACATGATGTGGCAGCAACAATGGCTCCTGCAGGAACTTCAGTGGCAGAGAAAGTGGGACAAGGTCGAGGAAGGAGAGGAGGATACCAAGGAAGTCAGCGTGGTTTGGTGGGGAAAGGTCATTCTGCAGACCTGGGTTGACCAGCAGTGGTGGGAGAATTTCAGGGTGGGACAGGCAACCTTTACAGAGATAAGTGCTGAACTAACCCTGGAGCTGTAGTGACAATGTGCCGACATGCGGTGCCCCTCACCTGCTGACAAGTGGGTCACTGCCTGGAATCTAATCAACTTTGTTGGGGCCACATGTCCTGCCGTGTGATGCCATTGGGTTATAAAGCGCGGTGATCAGATTACTGACGGCTTTGCAAACATGAGCTTCCCAAACTGTATTGGAGCAACTAATGAGACCCATGTGCCTGTTATTTGCCTCGGCTCCCTCAGTCAGGGATCAGAATTTATAAACAGAAAAGGGTATTTCTCCAAAAGTTTTTTTCCATTTTCTCCTTCTTAGGTTAGCCATCCACTCAACCAATGATGAAGGCCCTGTACTTGGTGTACCGGCTGGTGCAAGTGCCAGGGCTGTGGGAGTAATAACTTATATTTGTTTTAACACCCCCTTTTAGAGAGGCTGTGATAGCATTTTAAAAATGTGCATTTCTGATTTCACCTCCCAGAAATTTTTCCCAGTCTTGGGGGAACCTCTGAGCAGGTAAGTGGAGTGTGTATTAGGAGGGTGATATTAGGCTTTTTGTCAGTGCAGGAGATGTTGGTTGTGTGCCTTGCAGGCTGTGAGTGTTGGGAATTATGTTCCTGGTGTGTGGGGGAAAGATTATTGACAATGTGGGAGCAAGGCACTTGTGGCATCATCCAACAGCTTCTGATGTCCTTTGGCTCTTAGTCCGAGATTGTGCTCATTCCATTGGTTAGTAGTTTAACACCTGCAATGGGCAAATGTCATGTGTCCATGTTGATTCAATTATTATTATGACTCTGGGCAGGTCTACACTACGGGGTTAAGTTGACCGAAGTTACGCAACTCCAGCTATGTGAATAATGTAGCTGGAGTTGATGTAGCTTAGGTCAACTTATTGTAGTTTCTACACCGTGCTGGGCTGACGGAAGAAACTCTCCCGTCAACTTACCTTATGCTTGCAGGAGAGCAATCTGCAGTTGATTTAGCAGGTCTTCACTAAACCTGCTACATCGACCTCCAGTGGATCGATCGCCGCAGCATTGATCCACATTAAGTGTAGCCCATGGATCTCCTACCCCCATGGTGAAAGTTAACATACAGAGCAGAGAGAAAAGCCCACTGAACTTTTTCCAGGGGATTGTGTGGGCTTTGGATCTGGTCCAGTATGAGAGATCTCATAACTAGATATTCTAGGTGAATTAGAGATGGGGTTCTTTTGTCTCTAGCTTCCACCAAAGCATCAAGTATAAAACAATGGTGGAGGCAGAATACCAAATGCAGTGGTATGGCCAATATGGCATATGTTATATTTCTACCTATAGAAAACTGTTTACTGCCTACCTATGCATACCGTGTGTCTGAAGCCCTTTTTACTGCACCATCAAGTATATGGTGTGAAGATTCAGCTTGTTGGCAGCAAAAATATTCTAATTGCAATTAGCCCGTTTCGGTGTGCTATAATTAAATGACTGTCAAAAGGAAGAAATTAAAACTAGAGCTTTCCAATGGACCCCTAAGAACAACTATCTAGTGACATAGTTACAGCACAGTTGGGAAGCAAATCAACTGGTATCCATGTGGTATCTGCAAACCTACTGGACACCTGGCTGTGTAAATGAATGTGGTGTATAGGCTCAGCCTCTTAATCACTGGTGTTTACCTCTGAAAGGGGAGAGACTGCAAATCATTATTTTGTTCTGCTTTGTGAGTGAAACACTCATTCAGCATCAGTCATATTCCTCCATATATCTTTGGCCAGGCTTTTCCATACATCACCTTAAGGATGTCTGTTCTGGTTTTTGTCATGATGATGTTTGCCTCCAAAAGGGAAATCTCTCCTTGGCTTACTCACTGTATCTTTGCAAGCAGAATTCATCACTATGAAGAACAGCATTCAGCAGCGGTAGCTGATGTGCCTCTTAGCATACATTAATGCCCTTATCAATGTTGCTAAATAGGCAGCATGTGTGGAATAGTTTCTGTGAATACCTCAGAAATCTTCTTAATGACTAATGCTGTGTACAAATCACAGCACACTCAACATGCAACATCACATTTTTCTTAATTTAATTTCAAAGATCTTAATATGTGTGAGTCATGCTATTACAGAACAGGCAAGCCAACCCCTACCTCCCCCCTTAAAATACAATGATGTTAAAAATCAGATGCACAAAGTGCAAATCAGAGATCAATAGATCATTTTAGTTTATTGCTAGAGACATAAGGCTAAGAAATGAGAAGAGACCATATTAATGCTGAAAATGTGCAGTAAATGTGACAAAGCATCATAACAAATGTCCAGTATCTAACTCAGGTAAAGCTTGTTCAAATGAATATACTACTTGTTGACAATTTATAGGGGCTTGGTTGTGGTGAGCTGAGGGTATTTTAAGAGATATATTTGCTTTGAGAAAGAAAAAGAGATTATGGTTCACATTAAAACTCTGCTGAATGAAGGAACAGCATTGCAAATATATAGCAACTGAAGGCACAATATTTCTGGAAGGACTTTCTAGCTTGAGAAAACTTTAATAAGGCATTTGAACTGCATGGGAGAACACCTGTCCACAGCCTCTGGAACACGACTACAAAGAACATATTGATCTGTAAATGGGATCCAATCATATTCCAGATTAAAAAGATACAAAAATCTTCAGGAGGCTACCGGGGAGATTAACCTGTCAAGGGGACATCTCATAACAAGATAATCCCATAATGAGATTATTTACACAAGAGGATGTCATTGTTCAGCAACAGATATTTAAGAAAGAGAAATGGTACTGTGAGGGATTCTTGGTGTGAGGAGGTGTGCATATATTTATATATCCTTCAAAGAACTGTCTATGGCTTAGGTTCAGTTTGCCAGCTAGGGTAGGAATACACTGGGGAAAAAAGGATTCCTTTTACTGATCTGTGTGACGTGATGGGCAAAGATGAAGCTTTGTATAAACTCTTCTTTTTTTATGGATCATTAAAATCCCACCATTCGCTTGCACCGTGTCCGCAAGCCCCATCACTTAAGCAACTTATTTTTTTTACAACTCCAGAGCACACTTCTGAGAAATAATCAGGATTTTATATTTGCAAATCTTGGAGGTGCTCAGGGGCACCAGAATAAAGCAGCCCCCTCTACTTGGTTGCAGTTCTACACTGATAGGAAATCTGTAGGATTTTGTTTAGAATCTATTGTGATGGGATGGGTTAAACCACTTTAAAATGGGGAGTGGGGGTAAGGGGTAACAACTACCCTTCATTTAACACAGTTGTGAGATGCCATTAAGCTCCTTTATGAAAATGGATAGCTTATACAATAGTGGCCTCCAACCTAGATGCAGGCACACATTATTGCCCAAAGCAAAGACACATGCAAAGGTGGAGGGGTTTCATTAGCTATTGTTTTGTGACCGTTTCTGTGTCTGTGAGAGAAACAGCACAAGGACCAGAGAAGCTGAGAACAAAGCACTACATGCAGCCTGAAGAAGCACTGAGGACATAGTACTGAGAAGTCTAGAGAGAGCTTTTTGGGCGGAGTGCTAGCTAAAAGGGGCTTGGACATGTCGGCAAAGAAACTATCTTCTGCTGTTTTGATTCCTCATGTGTTCAGGGAAACAGGGTTTTGGGCATTCTTTGAAAGTAAACAGGATTGCATCAAAGATACCTGATTCCCATCATCAGTTTCTCCTTCTAACTGAAACCACCCCAAAGACCCCACATTTTTGGCTAACCACTTGCATCAAAAATGCTATTTGAACATCATTTGTGGTTTCTAAGCTAGTTCTCAGATTTGCTAGCATGTCACAATCCTTAAGTACATCCCATGTACTGTTCAGGCAAATTCTGTTCCTGCAAACACTCATGCATGTGCTTACCTTTAATTACAGCTTGGAAGTCTGATTGAACTAATTAGTCCCTAAAGCAAAAATGTTTCGCAGTTGAGGATATTTGGTTGCATCTCAGTTGGAGAGCAGTGTTTGCTGTTTAAAAATCATCTTTCACCAACAGATACCTCAGCAGCAGGATCAGATTTTGCATTCTCAGTATACAGTGCACTGTCTCATTTTAATTCTAAAGGCTATGATCCGGTAAGTGTGTTTTCCTAATGTATCCTAGTGGATTTTCTCATAGTGATTCACCACTCACAAGATAGATTGTTCCACTTTCCTAACACCCACAAACCAACATGCTATGGTAAGTATTCAATGTTTCTACTTGCCACAGTATAAAGGTCCTGCAGAATGACAATGCATTTTAGAAATTAGGCCATGTAAAGGGAGTTACATCAGAGACTAATCTGGTCCATTTCACTGATAGTGTCACCATAATAAAGCAGTACTGTACTGAGAACTTGGAAGCTGGGATTTCCATTGTCTATAGCTGCACTACTACCCCAGTCCATCATTTATATTCTCAATGCTGAAGTCTATAATTCCCACACACCACAATCTGTTATTGTCTAGGGAGGCTTGACCATTACTTAATTATGAGCTGCTTAAAAAGATGCTGCTGCTAAGTTGGTCTTGGAATAAACCCAGGAAAGCTTATTAATTGATTCCCTCTTTCTACAAGCTACAGCCTGGTGTTTATCCCCTATCTTAATTTCCCTTCTTCTTTCTTGGGAGGTTTGTATTTGTGCTGGAAGAAGCTCATATGGCCAGTTGGGAAATGTATCTGAGAAGCAGATGCTCAGCTCTTGTGGATGCAAAACCAGCCTCTGAATCTCAGAAAAGCAGTCTCCTTCCTGAGATTTCTGGTTCTTCCTGGTTCTGATCTGGCCAGAAGCACAGAAAACACAATCTCTTTCATAGCATTCAGCAAATGCAGAGAAAAGAGAAGGAATCGCAACAAAAGTCCTCTGAGCATCTCTTAAAAAATGCTTCTATCCAAATTCTGTTCAATTTTGGATCAATGCTTTGTGTCATCTCTCATTTTATTTCATCTATCCCCAGTTTATCCTCCCATATGTACATCCTCCATCTCTTCCTAGAAATATCCATCCTCTGAATATTCTCCTGTTAGTATTCTGGCCTTTCTCTTCCCTCCCGTGCTGAGGTACAGTAGCATTCACATCATCTGCTATCTTCAGCGGAGCTGTTTCAGCTGAAATTAGGAACTTCCCCATAGGACAATCACTCTACAAATGGAGCTGAGTACCATGCACAGCTTGATTCCCCCCACCACCCCGTTGAATGAGATGCGTGAAATTGATGAATACATTAGTGAACTAGCAGACAAAGGTGAAGTAGATGATATAAATTATGCAAATTTAAAAAATGTACCGCACAAAAGGTTAATCTACAAAGTCAAGGTGTGGGGTACGTAGGGAGAAGTATATTCCTGTGGATCCAAAACATGTTTAGTGAGAAGAAAAAGAGACCAATAAAAGGCAATGGTTCAAGAGGGTTAATGAGACCACAGGGCTGGTTTGGCCAAGGGTAGCTTGGGGGCTTCTCTTTACCTATTTTATATTTTAAAAAAACCTGCAGGCAAGTGTACTTGTTGGTATCAGGGAAGGACAGCAGCAAAGGTGGTGGAAGAAAGCCAACAAATTAAAAATAATTTGAGATTAATTAGGTTTATGTGCAGGTGAATGTGTGATGCACTTTCATGTTGGAAAGTATCAGGTAATGCAGCTGGGGATGAAAAATAATTATAAGGCTATACTCTCAGGAGATGCTAGATCAGGTTGGGGACTTGGAGATGATTATAGAGAATATACTCAAATCTAGTGTTCTTTATCAGCAGTGGAAAAAAGTCCAACAGAATTTTCAAGGGCATATCAGCTGTGCAGGGGGAAAGGACAGAAATTTGGTGCTCACATATTAATTTTTGATTTGTATTATGGTAACAACTATATAGCCTATCCCTAAGATCAAGCCTCTATTGGGTTAAGCAGTGCACAGACATATTCTAAGACTATCCATGGCCTGAGAGGATTATAATCTAAATAGAGAAGAGAGACAGAGGAGGGGAAGGGAAGTATTATTATCCCTATTTTCAGAGGAGGACCTCAGGCACAAAGAGGTCAAGTTTAGAACAGGTTGGAAAACGTGGGTTGCAGAAAATTTCAATGAAAATGTTATTTTTTTTTGTCAAAAGGTTTAAGGAAAATTTTGACTTTTTGTGAAAAATTTTTTGTTTTCAGCAACTGAAAACTGAAAATTTGGTGTGGGATTTTTTTGGTGAAAAATCTATTTATTTTTTAAGGACAGGAGACACTTTTCACAAAGTTTGCTGTTGAAAATTGAATTTTCAATCAAACAAGAGGTCTGATGAAAAATTTTCAACCTGCCCTGATTAAATGACTTGTGCAAGGTCCCAGCCCAGAACTGAAGCCTACTTTCAGTCTAGTGTTTAACCACCAGACCACCTTTCCTCTCAGTCACCCTAGGAGATACCATGCAAGGACATAGAGCAATAAAGTTATTCCAGCATTATAGGGAAATGAGAGAATTACCATTAGCATTTTGTGGGCAGTTTTGGTTACTGAATTGAAGGAAACCCTCTACAGAGATTAAACTGGAGCAACAAAATAAAGGTTCCAAGGTACAGAGACTGAGTCAAAAGGAAAGATTAGCTAGTCATGGGGGTTGTCATGGAGGAAAACGGTTGATAAAACTTTGACAAAGGTGACAGATTCATGCCAATAAGTTATCTCTAAAACAAAATGATTCAAAAGAAAGAAGCCCTGAATCAAAGTCAAGGAAGATAGTAATTGAGAAGCAGTTTCAGCAGAATTCTCTTACCCCAATCCTTAGTCAACAAGAGTAATCAGCACAACAGAAAGCTAGAAAAGATCCTAAACAACAAAAACGTAGAGGCTAGATTTTTAGCTTGAGGTTCACATTGTTCCTTACATATGAAAAGCCATTGCAGCAGGTCTGAAATTCCATCAGTATCAACTCAAAGCTTCCTGCAACACGCAAGGAAAACACACAGATTCCAGGGAGTTTGTGTACAGGCTCACTGACTCTGAACTACTCCCTGCCACTGGATGTTCCTAAACACTGGTAAGCCTCAGGGCTAGCAGGTTTGTGGGAACATAAGTCCTTGGCTGATCTTTGTGGGTGAAATGGGAGAATTGAGTTCCTACCTGCTGCTAGGATATTTTGCATTTACTGATTTCTGGTTCCTCCTATTGGTCAAAAAAGAAAACTATGGGGCTTCCTGGTTGGCAGGTATAACTTGCGTATGCTTCTGTTGATTTCCATAAAGCATCAAAAGTTGTATCAGATGGAGTTTCCCCTGAAATGTGTTAATTGCATCATGCAACTGCATATATGTGAAAGGATGGGCAAGTGTGTACATTCATGCGGGTTACTCAATGGGAAAAAGGGATCTGAAAGACAGGGTACTCAGTTGGGTAATCAGGCCCAAACTATATGGGGAGGATGTGGGGTTTATTTTCAGGTCTTATTTGTCTCTAGAGGGAAGGGTCCATCTTTGTTTTGGATTCCATCTGTGAACCAGATGCAAGGGAGCTGAACTGATGAAGTGGCAGCAGCAGGTTGGATGGAAACTGGGAGCTGTGAGTCAGAGAAGATCTGATTGGGCAGAGTCAGGCAAGATGGACCCAATGTCAGCAGGATGAAACAAATCCACGCTTGAGGAGGGTGCCCACCTGATTGAGGTGGGGTTGGAATGGACTTGTGAGTGAAGGTTAGACACCTGACTGAGGTGGGGTTGGACTGGACTTGTGAGTGAAGGTTAGAAGGAACTTCTGCTCAAAGCCAGTGGTTGTGGGGAGGGGAGTCCTAACCAGGTAGCCAATTAGTTAGTTGGTGTTTTCCCAAATAAAAGTGATTGTGTCCCCGGGTTACCAAGACTTCTGTGCGTACTTGCAAGAGAGGAAGAAAGCTACCATTAAAGGTGTCCAGATGTTTGTTTATTTAGTTTCGCTAGAAGATGAAGTGTGAGTATGGTTCTAAGACTTAGTCTGATCAATTTATGATCCCTAGACATCATTGAATACAGTCCTATTGAAAGTTATTGCCCCCTTGCAATAGGTTGCTGGTCTGAGACTTAAGAGTCATGGATTCTATTCCAAATCTACCATTGGCCTAGAGTATGACTGTAGGCACGTCACATCACATCCCCATGCCTCAGTTTCCCCTCTGTAAAATGGGGATGGTGATACTTGTAAGGCACCTTGAGATATATGGTTGAAAACTGCTAAGTGAAAGCTGAATACAACAGTATTAAAACATAGGAAGAGAAAAAAGATCATTTTAAAACAAACCCCAGGAGTTAATACATCTAACCCTTTCCACTGAGAAGTTCTAGTATATTAATATAGTGTTGATAAGTCAGCTCTGAACATTTGTTTGAGGCCAGCAAACTTTTGTCCATTTGTGATAATAATAAAAATGTGTGCATGCATGCATAAAGTGCAGCTCTTTGGTCTTAACTGTTTCTTTGCATCCCAGCACAAATGTGGAACAATGATTTCCACCCCACCCCCATAAACTCTTGACCCATGTTAAAACATTGTAGGAAATATTCCGCTTCTCTTACGTGGAAACAATATTTTACCCTGGAAAAAAAATCTATCAATGTGATATTATTTTTATGAGAGGCTGTATCAGAAAGAAAAATCAGTGGGTCTCATGGCTGAAATATTCCTCTACCTTTCAGTTATGTCTCAGAAACCTCTCAGATGCTAATAACACTTTGGGAGAAGTAATCTTAAATGCTGCTTCTCTCTTCTACAAATTTTTCTTTTCAATGAAATGCTCACATTCTGCTAAGCCTGAAAGACTCTCTGCTTGATGTGGGTCTGAATTCAGACCACACTTATACTCACATTTTCAAGAGCCTAGGACATGTTAGGAAAACTGTACCTAAAACATAACTGATCTTTGTTTTGATTTTTCATTAGTTCAGATTTTGTTCTTTTATTAAAAACCAGTTACAAGGCCATTTTTTAAAAGAAGGAGATAAACCAGAAATAAGACAGAGAAATGTCTAGTAACTGAGGGCCCAGTTTTCCAGTTTGAATGTCTGAAATTAGGCACCTAAATACACATTCCAGGTACCTACAGCAAGTGCTGATTTACAAGCCCTAGAACGTGTGTGCCTAAACCAGGAAAATATAGGTGCTTAAACGTGCATTTAGGTGGATGAAGTTAGGCATCCATGTTTGAGAAGCGGGCTCTGATCAATACGAAGAAATGAATCAGTAGAGTGCTAAGAACTGCTTTGGAGGGCTGTGGTTAGATATTTGTGAGGACTGCGTCAAGACTTGCGATGAGCATTTGATGTCACACCTTCTGTGAGTCATAGGAACAGCTCGTTTGGTCAGGTTTGTGCACTTTGCATGCAGGCACGCTGTCTACTCAATAAAATGGGTCTCTGAACACCTCACCTTAGTGTTCTGCTCTCTAAACTGGCTCCCCTTTGAGTACAGACTCCAAAGTAAGTTTTGTGTCATGATATTCCAAGCCCTCCACAGACTGGCCATGACCTAAGAAATTGTCTCTCCTATCAGGAGCTCATCCTAGGACATGTACATACCACTGGATCACTGACACTGACAACCCATAGGGGGAGTTTCAGAAATACAGGAGACAAAACTTTCATGGGAACTGGACCCTTGGGTCAGATTTACAAAGGTATTTAGTATCAGGGGGCAGCTGTGTTAGTCTGGATCTCTAAAAGCAGCAAAGAATCCTATGGCACCTTATAGACTATAGACATCTGTTAGTCTATAAGGTGCCACAGGATTCTTTGCTGCTTTTAAAGGTATTTAGGTGTCTAAAGATGCAGATAAGCATGTAGGACTAGATTCACAAAGGGACTTAGATACCTAACTGCCACTTTAGATGCTTAAATCCAAAATGTAGATCCTAAAACCTCAGCTCAGCTGCCACCTAACCTGTAGGCACCTCAATTCCCAAGGTGCCTAAGTTTCTGCTGGTGGGCCTGCATACAGCTGTGAAAACTTGATGTGTAGGACTTAGCTCCCATCCAGATACAAATATTTAAATCTTCATTAGAGCAGGGTCTCAAACCTGGATCTCCCAGGTTGGTGGGCTAGCCTGTAGAGCCATTCTCACATTCTCTCTGGCCCAATGAATATATAAGTGGAACAGTTTCAACAGGAGAGTTTGTCTCCAAATACCCTGTAGCCCATGGTTAGGGCACTCACACAGGTTCAAGTCACAGCTCTGAATCAAGCAGAATGGAGATCTGAACCTGGGTTTCCCACATCCTGGGTAAGTACTTTCTCCTCATTCTCTTTTGCTCTTCTTGAGAAAGGGCTGATTTGGCTTAGGTGCCTCATCCCAGGAGGGGCTTCCCAGCTGTGAATCGCAAGCAGAGATTGATGCCTCCTGCCAGCCTGGCCATAAGTGCCTAACTCTCTTGGCACTTCTTACTGGCTAACTCGGGTGGCTGCTTGCTCAGAGTGCTGGCTTCTGTGAATGACATTCATATGTGCCTAACCCTCCCTGTACATTGCCAAATCGGCCTCTCGCCTATTGAACTCACGCCTACAAGAGAGAAGAATGACGGCAGAACTAGCCACTGCAAACACTATTGCCAGGTGTACATTGAATTCTGCATCCTATAGCTTTTTAGATCTGTATAACTGTTCTAACACAGTAAGCCCCTCTCTCTATATTGATGCGATACAAACAATCAGGAAGAATCAGAGAGTGGTGACCGGCGTGACTGACGTATATTATGTGTATTGGTAAATATAGTAGTTACCAGTACAAATGCACCATTTGTTCCAAATAACTAAATAACTTTCTCTCACTATTTCCAGTGTTCTCTAGAGTAAGAATAGGGAATGCTTCAAATGCTCAGATAACCTCTATTTATCAGAGGAAAAAGTGATAAGGTTTTATATGCAACCACTACATTTGGTGGTTAGATTTTACTTCTGGCTTAACAGGTTAAATAATACAGTTTTTATACTCGGGGACAGGAACATGTGGGACCCGAACAAGATGGTCTGCTCAATGAATTCCTCTGCTCCTGCTGATTGTTTTCATGCAATAAATCACCCGAAAGTGTCTCTCTCTATTCAAAATGATGTCTCAGGAACCCTAAACAAGAAGCCAAGGGCTCACCAGAGGATGGCATTAAGAATCAAAACATTGTTTTTTCTCCCTGAAGAAATCTTCTCCATCTGTGCGAGAATTGTTGTCCCTGCCTTCCTAAGCAAAGTAAGAAATGCACAATATCAAAGTCAGCACTGCTGTGTCTGCTCTGCCCTCAAAGGATGTACAGCAATGAACTTTCAGCTCTCTGAGCCAATGTGCAAAGCCTCATGTGTAAATACACCCACCCCTGGACAATCATATGAGGAAGAGCAACTGCAATCAACCTGGAAACCGTCACGCAAACAATGTGCTGCTAGCCCTTTCCACTGCATTTTGGAAAAAGCTATATACCCCCAGAGAAAAAAAGTAGGTGTGAAAGACCAATCACAAGCGGAACATTATAGGTTCCATAGTGTGCTGCTGCCAATTTGTGGAGAAACCCATTTGTTTTTATCATCATATAACAAACTTCGCCACAGAAGGCTAGGCACAATGAGGATTGTTAGGCTTTTATTTATTTTACTTTGGAAAGATGTTTGGCATTCACTCAATAGCCTCCTATTACAAGGTGGGGTCCTCTCACCCTGGATTCCTTACTGCTACCAGTCCTCACATTGCACTCATAGCAAACAACACCCAATACTTTATTTACAGTGTGAATATAACAGAAGAAGTTCCCAGCAACTTGTGGTTCTTACATTGTCCCTAGGCACAGGGGGGGAGAGGTCTCACCTCCCTGAGATCCTGGGCTTCTCTAGCCCATCCTTCTACCTCTCTTCCATTTCCTGTCTCTCTTTGAGCTTTCCTCTGCTGATGAGCTGAGCCACCTTGATAATTGGTTAATCATTCAGTCCTAGCCCAACTGTCTCCCTGATTTTCCCCAGGTCAGGATACTTACCAAATGACCAGAGTCTTCAATCAGCCTAAGGCTACTTGCATGCTGTCACACCTCCCATCCCAGGCTCTGGGGGCTTCTAATTTACATCCCCATTAAAAATAACGATACAAATAGTAGGATACTAGACTGTTCATCCCTTAGTGAATAAAATTAGCCTGTGTATGTTGCACTATAAAATCCAGATCCCGGGGGCCGTGCCTGCATGGAGTTCATTGCAGGATAAGAGTCTGTAAAGACTCAAAAAGACAAATAATTTATTCTTAACATTTTAATGTATCTTCTGTTTTGTTTACAAGTATTAGAGACGCTCGAACACAAGCCTTCTGCAACGGCATGGTCTCAACCTCTGTATGCTACTCTGGGCCTGAATAAAGCAAAGCACACAAGAGGAGGACATGATAAATGCCCTGAATGCCCTCCGTGAGCAATTCAGGGTACAATGCCAAGTTCACCTCCAAGCTGACTCAAACAGAGCAATGGAAATCTTTTGAGACCTATGTGCAGAAGGAAAATGCATTAATGATATCCATTTGGACCCAAGAGATGCATAATGGCCCTGTAATTACTGGCTTCACTCTCCAGTGACTTCTCATCAGCTACAGGACTGTTACTCTAACTCTAGAACCGTTGCCTCTGGCTTTAATTCTGCAGCAACTTTTACTCGGCGTGAAGATTCCAGATTTGTGATCATAGTGTGCTTGGAAAAGAGAGAAGCAGCTGCAGTCACAGCAAGATGAGTCTCTTTCTTCGCTATTTCTCCAGTTACTCTTTTTCTGGTAACTGGCTACATAACTATGCAAAGCAGCTTCGAGTGGTTTACATGTCTCTCCTGGGCTCTGCACGTAACTTAATGTTTCCCAGTCCCCTTTGGTATAGACTAGTGTATTTACCCCAACTCACTTTGGAGATGGGTGTCTAATCGCTTCCGCGAGCAGAATGCACATGAAGTCTCCTGACAAGCAGACCAAGAAAAACTGATGCATAACAAACAAATCATGGTGCCAAAACGTTACAGCATTTGACTTCTCTGATTAGCTCTCTCATAATTTGCTATGTACTTCAATAATAGGCCTCTTAATCTCCCCTTTACTAGTGAATGTAAATGTAGTTATGGCAAGTGTCACCAGGTGGTGCTGTTACACACAGCCTTCCAAGGTCTTTTTCTTGTTATGCAAGCAAGCCTTGACCCTTGAAAAGACACACTGTGGTCTTCTTAGTTTTAGGTTCTGCCAGGTTTTTGTGTAAAGGCAGAAAGACGAGCGAGCAGCAGGAGAGTTTGCTTTCTGCTTTGGGCTCTTATTAGAGTCAATTCTTGAGGCAGAGTTGCTCCCCAGGAATCAGATATTGGGGTTGGGCTGAGCTTCTTGGGGGAAAGGCTTGCCCTGCATGCTGTTTGACCACCTCATTGCAGGACTAGTGTGGATGTGTAAATAAAGCATGTTATGCTTGGACGACCTCAAAGCCTCCATGTCACTGATTTCTCCTCCACTAAGGAAGCTGACCTGCAAAGGGACAACACTGAAGTCAGAGTGTTGGACTTCCAACAGACTGCTGTTGGAAGAAAGGATGATATTATTTATCCTGTTGTTGTTGTTATTTGTATTACAATAGGCCCTAGGTGCCCCCATCCTGGACAAGGGCCCTACTGTGCTAGGCACTGTACAAGCACAGAGTAGTAGTCAGTCCCTGCCCTAAAGAGCTTACAATCGAAATAGACCACGGAGTGGGGGGAGGGGTGGAACACACAAGCAGAGTGAACAGTGTGATGGCAGCAAATGGCATGTTAGGCTCACATTTTTAGGGGGCTGGGATGGGTTTAATTAGGAGGCAATCCGCTAAATGGAGAAAGAAGGGAGTTATGTGGGGGGGGACAGGGCAGGTGAGGAAAGAATCAGAGGGGCAGGTTTGGACAGCAACAGAAGTGAAGGGACTGTGAACGAGGATTGGAGCAAATTGCCAATCAGTGCAGGGCAGAGAAAGAGCATTCCATGCATTTGACGGGAATATGCAGAGGTCCCTGCTTCTCTGCTTAATGCTGACTCCTCTCTGCAGTTTTCCACCAAGACCACGTGGTAGATGGAGAGGAGACGCCCCCTGAGTCTTAATGCCCTCAGAATAAAGGGTGTGTGTATCTCACTTCCATAGGTCTGGGTCCAGTGCAACGTTGGGAGAGGGGTAGCCCCATGTGGGCCCCACTTTACTCCCTCCCCACCCAGTGCAAGCAGGAACAGGAGCAGCCAAAACAGGCACTATCAGGTGGAGTCTTAGTCAGAACTCAGAGACATCTAGCATTTTTCATGTGCTCTTTCGGCACCATCTCCAGATTATCAAGGCCCTTTCCTGTGAGCCCGTGCATGATAATTTGTGTGCTGTTTCACTAGGCCTTTGTTCAATGCCATAATGCTCTCTTCTGCTCTGTTCTCCTGGTGCAGCGTCTTCGAGCTGCAAGCTCATCTGATTTCAGAGCCATTGCTAGTCAGTAGTTTTATTACTGTTATGTGTATTGAAGTAATACCCAGATTCCCCAAAGAGGATCAAGCCCCATTTTGCTAGGTTGCGTTCCCATACACAGATATAGCCCCTGTCTGAAGGGCTTATAAATGATCAATCACCAAGAAGAACCCTGGTCACAGAAGGGACCAGTATTGGTATTTCATTTGTCTGTCAGCAGTGAGCCATTATGGGTCCTGTGTGTACAATGTGCCATCTTTCAGATGAGCTGGGACATTGAAGTTCTAACTACATATGGTCATTAAATATTCCCTGGGTATTTTCTAAGTGGAGCTGAGTTAGCATCTCCTAGTCCCTGGTTGGGTTCTAGTTTGGTTTAATTCATTTCTGCCTACCGGAGCTGATGGAAGGATGGTCCAGTGGTTAGGGCACTGGCTTCAGACTTGGGAGACCTCAATTCCATTCCTTGCTCTGCCACAGACACATCGTTTAGCTTCTCCGTGCCTCAGTTTCCCAACCGTAAAATGGGGCTAATAGCACAAGGGTGTTGGGAGGATAAATACATTACAGATTTTGAAGCACTATGAGATCTACTGATGAAAAATGTTTGGTGGTATTATTACCTGTAGTTTAAGATGGAGCCAATATTCTTCTTCTTTGCTTTCTATGTTCAAAAATTGTAGTGCATTGTTACAATATGCTGTGGAATAGCTATTGCCCTCCACACCAGAGGTGACTGCACATCAGTGGTCGATATCTGTTATCACATGAACAATATAGTTGCAAAGTGCTTTGAAATGCCGTGGAATAAAAGGTGCTGTGTAAATGTATAACATGATTATGTCTCCCCAAGAGCAAGCAATCTGATTGCTAGCTTCAGATTGTATTGACATTCACTTTGGAGTTAGTCAATTTGCATATTATGCAAACTTAATTAGATTCTGGCATGAGTAGATTTCTGGAGGATTGTTTCTGCTGAGTTGACTGGTTTCTTTTGCATCTGTTTTGACTCAGATCTAATCACAAGTCATTTTCCCCCCCTATTTTATTATTGTAACTCGATTGTATAGGTCTATTTGTGAAGCCAATTGGCATGTGTAATAACATTTGATTGATATTATTTTACATCCCACTCTTCCAGCAATCATTCCTTTCTTCAGTTCCTCACTAATAATCTACTTTCCTGAACTGCTTTTTCATGTATCTTAAGTGAGGGGTCTGCACCAGTGGATCTAATTACAGCACCGGGGACTGAGGTAATTCCTTCACTAGTTCAGAAAGACTATTCACAGGCAGGATTAGGCCCTTAAATTCTTAAGCTCTCCAGTGCAGGGAACATGTTTTGTGTTTGTAAAGCAATCTACAGAGGCCTGTGAAGTGACTTTAATCATCAGTAAGATCCCTCAGTTTCATTTGCTTTTCTGACACATATTTCACAAACTAGCAGAGTTTACTAAGATCCAAACAGAAATAACAAGAAAAAGGATCCATAGATAGAGCTGCTGGGATCTATGGATAGCTGTTGGGATCTATGGATCCTTTTTCTTGTTGTTTCTGTTTGGATTTTAGTAATCTCAGCTAATTTATGAACTGATAAATTAACAGTTCAGTGCACTAAAAGGGTTAACCACACTGCTTATTTTCACTGCTCTGATTTCATTGCCACAGGTGCAACTCACTACCCACAAAACTCAGCTGTACCCATTCAGCTCAATACATCTTACTTTAGCACTTTACTGCCTGAATTCCAGTCTCCAAGTGAAGCTAATCAGGGAAGCGGTGATTTTTATAGCTGAGCCAGCTTTCCCATGAGCCTCAGTTCCAAAAATAAAGCAGTGTTTTCATATGTACATTATGGTCCAGGGTTTTATTTTAGCCCCTCCACGGATGGGCTTTTTTAAAAGGCCTCATTTCATTCCTTTTAAAGGAAAGAAATACAAACAAGATATAGAGCGGCTGCAAAACAGCTTCTCTTTCTCATCCCCTTCCCTGTCACAATAGCAAATCCCAGCACCACTTCTGGCCAGACAGGGTCCTGGACCTTCAGAATTTGGCTACTTGCCCTACAGCTGTGGGAGTTAATGTGGAGTCTTGCCCTGTTCTACAGCAGCTTATGTCCTCTGAGCTACAGGGATGGATGAGACAGAGCTAATCAAACAACCTATCTGTAGGTACCCCAACTTCTCCTTCCCTTCCAGGGAGGATAATTTGGCCTGGTACAAAGACCTGCTTTCATGGGACTACATTTCCCTCTTCTCACCCTGCCCTATTCTCCCAGACCTTTGTGTCCAGAAAATGTTCTAGTAACCAAGATGCTCCTGCCTGAGCTATCTACTGACCATTCAGATGTAGCTGCTACTAGACTCTTCAGTCCCTCTCACCATCTGTGTGTGTTAGCTCCAAAGTTAAATATTCAGGGATGGAAACTCTGTTCCACAATGTTCAGGATAGTTGCCCATACAACGTAGGGAGGAGCTAGTGACCTCCTCTTTTGCAAC
The DNA here is from genome assembly GCF_016161935.1 of Mauremys reevesii. Taxonomy (NCBI): domain Eukaryota; kingdom Metazoa; phylum Chordata; order Testudines; family Geoemydidae; genus Mauremys; species Mauremys reevesii. Next base: position 34,841,252 of record NC_052638.1, read on the forward strand.
CAGATGCTTGGCACTGTGAGAAGGCACTACGAAAGGTTGTGGGTTCCTCAGGCTAGAATTGCCACAAGATGCTAAACTTGCTGTAGAAAAGGCATTTGTTTAATTCTCTGTGTCTAGAGGTAGTGTTTCTTATAGAAAAGAAATAGGGCCAAATTTGCTCTCTCACCAAGATCTGCTCAGTGCAGCTGTGTGTGTGTGTGTGGTCGGGGGAAGTACTGGGCAGCTGGTTATAGTTTCCTCGTTCAGTTAGCCACTCTGTGCCGGCTTCAGCTTGAATCAGAACAGGCCTTAGGTTGCTCTAATTTATGCTGGTGGGCTATGGTTCTGCACACCAGCTGAGGCTTGGTGAAACACAGATGCCTGACATCTTCCCTGTACTGTAGGCAGTTGGTATAAGGGTTGTCAGCGGATAGCTCCTTCCATGGAGGGAATTTGCAGCTGGCCAGCTGTGGCTGGATTCTGGCCCCTTTGTGTTGTCTGTACCAGTTTAGGGGATGGAATTGGACCCACAGATTCCAGGCTGGAGCAGCAAGCTTGTATTTTGAGGCCTAATTCAGTTCTACTTTAGGGGATTGTGCACAATCTAGCAGAAGACATGGGTAAGTCCACTTCTTTGCATATTAGGGAAACTAGGCCCAAAAGAGGCAACGATGACTCCCAGCACTCTATAAGGTGAAGTAAAGTGAACAGGTTTCTTCTAATGTTTAAAAAGCCTTAATGAATTTTACATAATTAAGATAAAGTTGGAGACAAACAAAGAAATATGAAGAGAACCCAATATACCCAATGACCCAAGAATTCATGCACAATAATATTTCAAATTTAATGAAAGAAAATGGAGTAAGAATCACATACTTACAGTATATACGCAAGATGTTTGCTTTGAGTGGGATATTCAGCTTGAGATATCCAAAGGCTGAAGAAAGATTCCATTTTGCTAAGCTTCAGAGCGCAATATCTCTCAGCTTTATATGTCACGGAATATGGAATGGATCCAGTGGTTTATATAAAGTTGTGTAGCATCCTGCCATTCCTGAAGGATTATTTTAATGGCTAAGGTTAATACTATATCTAATAGTTTTTGCTATAAATACCTGCCTCCTCTGTTAAATTTGCATACTTGGCTGATGTAAAGATTATTAATGACATGTTTAAAACTAGTTTTTAATTTGGCTGTTCTTTGAGAGCTATCAGTAGCTCGGTTCTAGAATAATTGAACTATGGGACGTGAGAACAGGAGGTGAGTCACTAGTTGTCACCCAGCATGACCAGTAAGAGTTGTTATGAGACTGATTGGAGTCCTGAAGTGCTTTAAGCAGTAGGAAAAAAAGAGGGTTAATTACATGGATGTAAGTCATTAGCATGACATTTGTTCCTCCAAATTTTATTTCTTTCTTCCTATGATAAGGAAGTATCTGTGTTTATTTCTAGTGTATAGTGTAGTACTGTCGGCTTACAGAGGTAAATCTCCTGTATGTTAACCAGGGTAGATGACCTGAGGGTGGACAGCTTTGTCACACAGTATCTCATGGACCTAGAAAATTCTGAGAGGTTAGGGAAATTCCTTAATTTACTTACTTCCTTAATTTATTTACTTAATTGTTGTTGTGTATTTGGAAACTGATTGCTGGGGAGAAAATAATTCTGAAGATTCTCAGGTGATAAGATGTCCTGAAATCAATTCTTCTTTGATCTCCTCTTGAAGCCAAACATGTAAAGTAAGGACTTCATCGCTATAACAGGCGGTTGTACCAGAAAGATCTTGAATAGCGAACGAGACCCTTGCAGGTCACATAAGATATTTATTTGCTTAAAAGCCTTGATGGTTACATGGAGACTAGATTGTGATTTTTAAATAGGATGGAAAGGACATAAGGACCAGGGTGAAATCCTGACTCCTGTGAAGTCAGTGGGAGTTTTGCCACTGAGTTCAACTGAGCCAGGATTTCACTCCCATTGTGCACCCTTAACTTGTGGCATTGGGTCTCTAGGACACACAATGCCCAGTCCATTCTTGGTGTTCTGCTTGTGTGATGGTCTCCATCTGGGCTATGGCAATGTGGACTGAACCAGGGACCTCCAGAGCTATCAAGCGTGAGCTGCTTGAGCGCCAAGTCTTTCAGCTGTAGCAATTCATATCCTCTGTGAATTAGCACAGAGGGGAGCATGTAGCAAACGCTCACCGGTGGGTTACGCTTGCACGTATTCCCCTCTCAGATCAGGGTATCCACAAAGGTTTATATAAAATGTCAAGGGGCACTTCTTGGGGGTCCCTTCTCCCACAGCTTGGTCCTCCTGCTTTAATGTCTGAAGACACTACACCAGTAAGAGTGGGCTTCATATACTGTCAGCCACTGAACAGTTAACTGTCTAGCTCAGACAGGCTTTGTCCCTGGCTATCCTTTACTAGCATTAGACAAAAGAGAAGACGCGGAAAGCATATTTGTGTGTATCCCAAATCCAGTCATCCTTGTGTTATAAATGCTACAACTGCTCTGGTCCTGTGTGCCAGCTGGAGCCCATTACACCTAGATATTCACAGACTGACACATTATTTCTCTGTCTCATATTTTATTCACCTCAAGCTATACTTATGCATCTGCCGTTCTTCTGTGAAAAGATGAAAGGTTAAGCGGGATTGTTGCTGGATAAAGGTGGTGAAGCGTGTTCACCATTAGTAAGCAGCATATACATGGTGGAATACTTAAATGCTCCCTCTCTCTCAAGAAGAGAGGGTTTTTTTTTTGTTTTAACCCATAAATGACTGCAGGAATTTAAGGACCAAATCTCAGTCTTAAATTTGAATTTCCTGGCTGACATTTAGTTGGACTTTGGCAGCTGTCATACAATCATAACATCATTAAAATGCAACATTCTGTGTTTAATTTGTTTCCACAATATTAACTTTGCTGTAACTCATGGTGAATGTCTTGATCATGGATATGTCTTCAGAAACCTCCTACTGTATTAAACCTGCTCCCTCTGTGTGTTTTCTGAACTGTTTTCAGTGGATTCATGATTATCTTGGTATGTGTATATATAAATCTATATAATGTTTTTTTTTAGTAACTTTGTCAGATGAATCTTCAGATGATGACTCTGACATGGTAGTGCTGCCACAAAAAAGTAGGGAATGAGGATATGTTTTGTGCATTTATCCATCTAATTTAATTACTCTGATCTGAAGTTATGAACAGGATTCAGAATTCTGGGAGCTTGTGAGTGTAGTTCCCCTTCTCAAACAAAGAAATGTATTTTACTTGTACAGGATAAGGTGCAGTCCAAAGGGAAGTAAGGAAACATGTTGTATTCTTCCCTGGTATAAGCCCTTTAACTTCATGACCTTCAGTGGAGTTGCATCTGCTTCTGAAAGGTCTGAATTTAATCCAGAAACACCATTTGAGGGTGTGTGTTTGGAGGCAGAGGATACAGGTAGGCCAGGCAAAAAGGCCTTGCCATGGTGAACTGTATCCTAGCTGCAGGCTTGTGCAATCGCAGCAGGCGCTCCAAGGTCCTCCGGTGAGGCTCATTCTGACCAGGGATCTCAGTAAAGGAAGGACAGGTCAGTGGTTAGGGAACTAACCTAGGACTCGGTTCCCAGCTCCACTACAGGGTCCCCGTCTGACCTTGAGCAAGTCATATTTTTAAAGGTATTTAGGCACTGCAGTGCCTACTTCCCCTTAACAATCTGGGCTTTAGTGTGTCTGTGCCTTGATTCTCCATCTGTAAAATGGGGATGAGAGCACTGCTATACTTCAGAGGAGCTTGTGTTGGATAGGTACTTGTATGCCCCCCTGCTACCATGCTATCTACTTAAATAGTAATTACTTCCTTGGGCTACTATTGGTGATAACTCCACAGTCTATGTGGAGCTTCCATTTTTCTGTCCATTAACTCACTGTGCTAGACTTTTTACTAATAGATGGTGGTTTTTACATGACCTCTCCAGTAGTGGAGTCTTGCAACCTTAGTAACACTTTCTGTACAACCCTATGCTAATGTTTGTGGATGAATAGTCCTTTTGATCCATCTGAGACAGCACATCATCCATCTAAGATCTTCTTTTTCTGCCTTGTGTTCTTCTGCCAAAGTATGTTGATTAGTAATTTGGTTGCAGAAATTTTGGATGAGAGAAACCACTTTCATGGGACTGTGTGATGAGCTCACCCCCACCCTGAGAGCTGCCCTGCTGGTGGAGAAGCAGGTGGCTATTGCAATCTGGAAGCTGGCAACTCCAGACAGCTACCAATTGGTCGCGAACCAGTTTGGAGTGGGAAAGTCGACTGTTGGAATCGTGTTGATGCAAGTTTGCAGGGCCACTAATTGCATCCTGCTCAGCAGAACCATGACTCTGAGTAATGTGCATGACATTGTGGCTGGCTTTGCACAAATGGGTTTTCCTAACTGCGGAGGGGCGATAGATGGGATGCATATTCCAGTTCTGGCACCAGCCCACCTAGCCTCCAAGTATGTTAATCGGAAGGGGTATTTCTCTGTGGTTCTCCAGGAGCTTGTGGATCACCGTGGGCATTTCATTGACATTAACACAGGCTGCCCTGGAAAGGTGCATGATGCACACATCTTTCGGAACACAGGCCTGTTCAGGAAGCTGCAAGTCGGGACAGAAGATCACCATAGGGGAAGTTGGAGGTTCAACGCCTGGAGGCTGAAATTGAACAGCCAGAGAGCAGGGCTATTAGAGGGGGCCCAGCACAGGGTTGCAAGGATTAGGGATGCCTCGAGGGAGGCTGAAAGCCACCAGAAATGTTTGGTGACCCGCACGGGAGTGAAGTGCAGTGGTTCCAATGTTAGTAGGAATCTGTGTTTGCTACACTGACTTGCAGTGCCTGTTGCTTTCCTGGGCTAAGGTATCTTTTGCTTTATGCAATAATAAAGAATGTTTTCAAAGCCAAAAACGCCATTTATTTACAAGAAAATTCATTTATTGAAAAGAAATACAACTGCTTGGGAAACAGAAAGGGCAAGGGGGTAGGGTGGGGAACGGTTCAATCACAGATTTGCATATGTCCTGTTCTCATACTCAGCCTTCCCATCTGGAGTGCTATGCAATGAGTGCTGCACTTCAGGCTGGCTAAAATGCATGGTGATGGGGGGTGAGTGCAGTGGATAAGGGTCATAGTTTGCAGGGCTGGGTGGCAGCTGGTGGCGATAGGAACCAGGATGTTGGGGAAAGAGTGTTGCAGGTGACATGGGGACACGAGAGAGAGAGAGAGTTTTGGGACAAGGGCTGCAGGGGTGGAGGCGGGTGCAGTAGTGCTCCGCCTGCATGGCTATGAGCGCCTGGATCGAGTCTGCTTGGCGCTCCATAATGCATAATGCTTTGGTGCTGACGCTCCGCATTCTGCTGATGGATCCTCCTTTTGCTCTCCCTCCACTCCTGTGCTTTTTGATTTTCATGAAGGGACTGCTGCATTACTTCATGCAGCAGGTCTTCTTTGCTTCTCTGTGGCCTCTTCCTAATTCTTTGGAGCCTTTCGGCCAGTGATAACACGGACGGCTGAGATCTCAAGGTTGCATCTGTAAAGGCAAAATGCAACACTTAACAGAGGCAGCATTGTTCACACCAGACAGAGCAATGATTCACCCGTCTTAAAGACAAGCACAGTCTAAACGATAGCAGAACTTGTCCGTCCCAAAGCAAGTGCACATAACCCACGGGAGCCCCAAAATGGTGAGTAAGCACAGGGTCGAGGGGGACTGATTGTTTCACTGCAGTCCTGTCCTCTGGGGTTCTGTGCCTTGGAGAGAGCCAACAGCTGCAGGGGGCCCCTATACTGAACACTGTCCCCACATTTTCCACAGGAGTTTGTCCTGGAAGATATCTCGCTGCTGAAGGTGACCTGGAAAGCAAGGGAGGGTTTTCTACTACAATGTGGCTTCCGCCCTGGCCCATATGCAGTTTGCCTGTGTGCAGCAATGTCCCCCCCGCCCCTCACTGCACAGTGGTGTGGACATGTTAGCCTGACTGGGTCAAGGAGCACAATTACGCTCCCAAGGACCCTGTGCAAGTGCATGGCACAGCTTCTGCATGAGACCTGAAGAGATCACTGAGGCCGATTGCCGCGATGGGCGTTGATGTGCTCTCTCACTATTCCGCATCTAGGCATGCACGCAGCCCTAACCCTCCTCGCCCCAAGAGCCCGCACCAAATAACTTCCTTCCCAAAATAAAAGCCACTTACTGGGCATGTCCTCTGGTGTTTGTCCTTCCCAAAGTACCAGCTGCTGTGACTGGCTACCTTCCTCCTGGCTTGAGAACAGCTCCTGGCTGCATGCAGCTAGAGATGCCGGGGGGTCTTCCTCCTCCTCAGCACCCTCACTCCCACTTTCCTCATCCTCCTGCCTTGTTAAACTGGGCTCTGAAGTGTCCATGGTGGTCCTCGGAGTGGAGGTGGGGTTGCCCCCAAGTACCATGTCCAGCTTTTTGTAGAAATGGCAGGTCATGGGGGCAGCACTGGAGCAGAGGTTTGCCTTGTGGGCTTTGCAGTAGGCATTCTGCAGCTCCATTACTTTAACCCTGCACTGCAGTGCGTCGCGATCATGGCCCCTTTCCATCATGGCCCTTGATATCTGCCCGAAGGTATCGTAATTCCTATGGCTTGAGCGCAGCTGGGACTGGACAGCTTCCTCCCCCCAAACACTGATGAGGTCCAGCACCTCGCCATTGCTCCATACTGGTGATCGCCTGGCGCATGGAGAATGGTCACCTGGAAAGATGCTCTGAGAGCACTCCATGCCTTGCTGAGCAAACAGGAATGGGATTTTCAAAATTCCCAGGGAATTTAAAGGGTGGGCCTGACAGTTGGTCACCTAAGGGCAGAGCAGTAGAGTTCAAAGTGATGACCAGAGTGGCTAGAACAGGCATTGTGGGACACTTCTGGAGGCCGATCAGAGCGCGTTAACAGACCAGGGCATCCACACTGGTGCCGCAGCGCTCCAGCCAGGGTGCACCAAGCATTACGCCTCTCGTGGAGGTGGATTACCAGAAGCGCTCCGGCCGTGGAGTCAGGGTGCTTTACATGCTTTGCTAGTGTGGATGTGTTGTGAGTTAGTTGCTTTAATGCGCTCTAACTCGCAAGTGTAGCCAAGCCTTCAGTCCCTCCACCTACTCCACTGCCTGGGAGAACAGCTAAGCTCTACACCATGACATGAAGGTCAACAGATCTCAGGTTTGTCTACATGGTACGGTTACGCTCTATGGGGGTGTGGTTTCTAAAGTGCAGACCCGTGTAGACCCTGCCCGTATACACAAAAGGTTCTCTAGTATGCTTTAACGTAATACTATTTCAGACAACCATGTTAAAGTGTGCCAGGAGGGTCTCCACAGACCAATTAATGCACAACATGTTAGTGCACTTTAGAAATCACTCTCCTCCCCCAGCCCATAGAGTGCATCGCCCTACCACATAGACAAGTTCCTAGTGACTGGCAACTTAAGAGGGGAAGGGACCACTGCAGCCCCTTCTCCAATGAGTCCCTCACTGAAAACACCCTGCATCCGGCCTGCTAGGGTGCAAACAGGGTGCTGTTAACTCAAGCTTAGCATTGACCTCCACTGCTGTGGTATCAACCAGAGAAAAAAATGGTTTGCAAGGTAACCTGCCTATTTAAGGCTTTATAATGGAAAACCGTGATGCTAAGACTGGTGCCTTTCATCAGAGGATTTCAAAGCACATTGCACACTCTAATTAACTTAGTCTGACAGCATCTCTGTTGGGTTGGGTGGTATTCTCCCAATTTCAGAGATGAGGAAATTGAGGCACTGGGCGGTGTAGTGATTTGGGCGGTGTCACATAGGAAGTCTGTGGCAGGGTCAGGAATAGAACCCAAATTTTCTGAGTCCCAGTCCTGTGCCAAAACCATAAGACCACCCTTCCCCATCTAATGCACTGGATCACCTGTTCTTATAACCAAAATATTCATATACATGGTGAGGGCATAACAGAAAGGACCTGTAAGGCTAAACCCATAACAGGGACCGTGGTCCCAGATGCTACTATCGGACAGCTACTCTAAAAGCCAAGGGAGAGGATTCCTCACAAGGTTGACTTGTCCAGAACTGAAATAATTCGCAGGTCTGGCTGCAAAGCGTTGGCATTACCAACTCTGAAGAACTGTATCCTACTCTCACCTTTTGCAGAAATACGTGCAAGCAAGCTCAATGGCAAACCTTACTGAGATTAAACCATCCTTTCTGTTGGTTCCAAGTTTCAAGAATATGGGAAAGAGCCAGAACCAGCAGGTCCACCCTTCAATCCCACCTTGTCAATGGGGTCTTATACCAATGAAAGCATTTCCCTTAGGGGCATAGCACTGTAAAATGGCTATCATGCATGTGATCCTGCTTCTGCCTACTAGACTAGGCCCTTTCCACAGATGTCAGCTACTTAAACCGCCAGTGGAGGCACTTCCAGAAAAACCATCCTCCATGAAAATGAGCTGATGAGGAAATTGGGCTAGATGGTGCTCATGGTAAATGTGGCCTAAATAGAAACCAACCATCAATTTCTGCTTGTGTCCTCTTCTGGTGGCCAGGCAATGAATGTTCTTCCCCAGCACACACCGTTATCTGTGTTATCAGTCTCCTCTGCATGTCTGGTTATTGCAGACATGTTTTTGTTTCCTGCTTTTTCCAGGAAGGTGCCATCTTCTTCTGTGTCTGGCTGGTGGGAATTAGTGGGGACCAAAATAGAAGCATCCTGTTCTGAAAGTCACATAGTGGGGATGCAAGGATTTACTCCTGCCCCACTATGATCTCAGGTTGCGCTCTGAATCCTTCACCCCACATTCATACAGCTAGCCTCGTGCCTCCGAGAAGGGAAGTCATGTTTGGGAGCAAAAGGGCAGAGCAGGTAGAGGCCTTCTGAAGCAAGCCATTGGGGACAGCACCTGTGGGTTGGGAATGGTGAACATTTTTTCAGTTTGTCTAGGGCAGTAAAGACCTTAATGAACACTGCCAGTACTGGTTCTGTTTCCTGCTGGAGCTCTGATCCATACACGGGCCTAAGCATATCCCTGATATTATTTGGGGGTACTTATGAGTCCAGGTGGCACTAAGCTGCTACTTCATGGGAAAGGTCAGGCTCTTAGGACAGCTCCTCCCCCAGTCTCTGAGTGGCCCATGCGGGAGAGGGAGTGTGTTCAGAGCAGCTAGGATAAGAACATGCATTGGGAATGCTGCAAAATCATGTCCCTCTCTGCAGGAAGCTCCTGCTGATGCTGAGGAACATGGGGAATAGCTAGCAGCAGAAACACCAGGGACACTGAGACTTTTAGAGCCATTGAGGAGTTAGTGGTGGGAGGTGGCAGTGAGACAAGAGGGGGGAGGAAGGGGTGTCAGGATTACAGGTACAAAACCACCCAGAGATTACGTGGTGGGGATAAAGAAATTGGATACATCTGAGGAGGCAGAAATGAGGGCAAATCGTATAAAGGGGACACTGAATTTCTGGTTGGGGCCCCACCTGCATAGTATTACATTGCTAACTATAACATCATAATTTAACTAGCCCCCCTGTATTTGATTCTTATAACATCAGATCCCCTTCCAAACAAGAAAAGTTTCCATAATTGAAGGACACAGACTTGAGAAACGTAGTCCTAGATTCAAGTTCATTGAGTCGAAAGCCAGTCCGCCCATTACCTGAGCAGTTAATAAAATCTATCGCCCTATGATGGATTTTTTTTTCCTGCAGGCTAGAATTGATCTGTCCTCGTTGTGATTTGTGAGATGGAGGGAAAACACAAAATATAATCAGGATTTCGGCTGCACTGAAAAACTCCACTATGTTGCTTATCCAGGGCTGGCAAGTAACTAAAGCTGCAGTGGTCATTTTTTTGATTTATTGAAACTAAAGCACACCTTATTAACATTTTAATAAAGAGGATCTCTTTGCACCGGTGCTCTGAGTTGCTGTTATTTCCCCCTGTGCAATTCCATTCTCTGAAAGAGCAAAATCCTAATGAAATCCATAAAGCATGATTTGTAAGACTGAAACTAAACACACACGTTCACCAAAGCCAAATGCTTTCTAAAGGTGCTGTGTTTGTGAGAGGTGCTTGCCCAATCTGTGTGATGCAAAATGGGGATGCATTGTGAAGAAATCATCCTTGTAAAGCTATTGGTTCTGGTCATCAGACTCTATCCAATGCTTTAGTGATGATGCTGCTGATCTATTTGGGAAGTTGGCTGGCTCTCAAGGCAGAGTCTCTTCTCAAAGGCTGTTTCACAGTGAAAATATGCTCAGTGCAGCCGAGTGCATGAATGAAAAAGCCTTCGGTACCTTCTAGTCTGGCAAAATGCAGCACAAAACTCAACTTACTCTGCCCTTTCTACTATCCCAGGTAAGAAATGGGATGTTTTTTTTCTTGCTTTCATTCATCTTCTCTCTTCTGCACTTGGATTTGGAAGTATTTGTGATTCAGGTCTGATTTCTGAGTAATTATACATTGCTTGAATTACTGTTGAAGGATGCAAGATCTCTGTTATAAGGCAGTTGCCAGGAATGTAGAATCTCGTATCTCCCTGATTTACAATTACAACAGATTTGCTCTGCGATATGTAATAATGTTTTCCTTTCAGGGGGAGTGTGTGTGTGTGTGTGTGTGTGATCTTTCAAGTGTTTCGGTAGCAGCAGCAATATTTTGTCATATCAAATCCTGCAACTTTGATATGCCTTTTTCCTCTATGGCTTGTGCCGGTTAGAAGGGTCTGTTATAGACAGCTCACCTTATTTATTGCTTTCTAGAAAAACGATGCGGATGGGGGAAAAAAAAATCAAAGCATGCAAAAGCTCCCCTCTCCACCCTCTTGACATGTATAGTACTCAATGTTGGTGACTTGCTTTGTAGCCTTTCTCCTTATTAACTATAATAGATCCCCTCTGCCAGAAAGCAGAAAAAACTCCCAGCCTTGAAACCCAGGGGGCTGCTCCAGCCCTGCTGCTTCTGTCACTCAAAGCAGAGGAACTAGCTGGGTTCTTTGGTTTCTTTCTCCCTCTTCCCCCACCTCCCCCATGCCCCTTTTATATGTTTAGTTTTGAAAGCGCCGTGTGATGTTGAAGGTTTCTTTATTGGCGTCCGGAGTGAACCACTTACATATTTTGTCCTAGTAGCTCTGTAAACTCCCATTGAGGGAAAGCATCGCCGGCTCCCCTTGACATAAAAGTTAATTTTTTGACTTGGGGCTTGAACGGCTTTGTTAACCCATAGGAGCCTGGCGTGTTCTGGACTGCTCATGCTTGGGATGCTGAGTCTGTGTGTGCATCTGCAGTCTCTAAACGGATTTTAAGCTTCCTTTTACGGACTGAGAGAGAATGGTGAGGGCTCATTGCAGGGAAAGCTTTGCTGCTGAGGGGAGGCATGCCAAGGGTCTGTGAGCAGAAGGCAGCTGCATAAAGTGAGTGCATGCACGCTGTGGCTCAAGGGCGGGCATGCTTGGCTTCTAGTGCAACCTGCCTGCAGCTGGGAGTGCCCATGTGGGCGGCTGGTGACAGAGGGAGAATTGGTGTCTTGCTGGGAATTTGCTTGGGTGGGTTCGACTGCCTGTGCACTAAGAAGAGTCCCACTTAAAGGGAACAACAGAAGAAGAGGGATGGTGCAGGGTCTGGTTCTTTATAAGTTATGTGTAAATGATGCTGTTCTAGGTCATGTCCATGGGGCCAAGATACGGTGGTGACGGGAGCATTGGGAATGCTCATGCTGGCAACGTGTATATGGGAGGCCACATAAACAATGCTGGGCTCTATGGGCTGCCTGGGTGGGCATGCAAATGGGCAGGGGGCCGGGCGAGCTAAGCTGCAGGCTGAGGCTGCACATATGGGAGAGTGGGCATGCTGCTGCCTGCGACTGGCCTGGCCTGAGGCTCTGGGACTGGCTGGCAGTGCCCGCGTGGGCGTCAGGTTGGAGAAGCTGCAAGAATGGGCTGAGATTCAAGGGCTGGCTGGGACTGAACATGCAGGCAGCTGGGCAAGGTCAGCTGCCAGCAAAGGCTGAAGCATGGAGAGAACAGGTGCTAAGCAGAGAGGGTGCAGTCTGGGAACCCCCAACGCCACAGCGTGAACCTGGTTCATGCACTAAGCTGACACCCTCACTCAAAACTTGAGGACTGCCATCTCCACTGCATTTCACCCTGCTTTCTCTGTGACTTCAGGCTTTTCCATCCTGTGGTTTTTTTTAATGCATCAAATTAGTCAGCTCAGGCTTCCGTTCTTATTCAAACATTCCTCTTTTGTCAAGAAGCAACAGGAAGGCACCCTTTCAATAACACTCCACCAATGGCCTGTTGAGAAAGCAGCTTGCATTTTAGAGTCAGCCAAGCACTTCATAGTCTATTAGTGCCCAATCCTGCAAGGTGCTGAACACCTGATCCTGCAAACCACTGTAGCACGTGCTTAACTTTAGGCATGCAAGTAGCCCCATTGAAGTCACTGGGGCTGCTCACATGCTTAAGTTAAGTAGCTGCTTAAGTGATTTGCTGAGCTGGGGCCAGAGTGCTGAGCATAATGCAGGATTGAGTTCTTAGTGTTTCATAATACCCAGTGTTGAAGGGGGTTCAAACTGTGATCCATCCTCTCCTATCAGGATGGGAAGGTTTAGCAGGCAGTCTACCCAGTGATTTTTTTTTAAAATGTACTTGATTAAAAAAAACAAAAAAAAATGTCAGCAAGTGAATTCATTAGGAAATCAGTTCAATTGGTAATAGGAAAGTGTACATAAATAAACCTGTTCTATTGAATATAGTCAGGGTAAAATATTAATTGTTGGTGATACATGGACAGTGGGAGGGGTGGGCAAAGGGGAATTATTAAAATGCTGTACAGATTTCCTCTTAGACTCAACGCACACACACAACTTTCATGTGACAGGAGGAGTAAACAGAAGAATGGGAGAAACAACATATTAAACAAATGTAGCCATCTGGCAGTGGTAGTGTTTGTAACACATTTTTGTTAGGTATTTTTTTTTTCTTCACAGCAGTAACAACAGCTACTTCTATAACCTCATGCTAGTGGAACTAGCAAAAATCAATCCTGATAAGCTGACTTCTAAATAATCAACATCAGTAAATGCGATACTTTTGGGGGACAGTGGAGGAAAAGCATAATTCAATTTCAAAACAACAAGGGATACATTTGGGGGAGGGAAAACAAAGCAAATCTATACTCTGCAGAGTACGTTACCTACCGCCCATGAGAATATTAAATGTGCATGGATGAAAATTTTATATATTTTTTTCAGGTCAAAAGTAATTAATAAAAGAAAATCAGTCTTTTAAAACATAAATTGACATTTTTAAATAGTCAGTGGTTGACAAGTACAGGCTAAGAGCCAATTTTCCAGACATTGTACCGTCATCCTCGTTAGCCAAGGGTACTTTATGAGTTGGTTTGTTTGGTGAGGGTTAACCTGTATTAGGAAGATGATTGATCACTGGATTTTAATTTGCTACCCAAAAGACAGTCTACTTGATGGGATTGTTTTACTATCATTTATGTGTCTCATAATTTGATGGAGGAAGACTGTTTTCAGTATCTCAGTCTAAGTGGCTAACGAGGACATATTCTTAGGAGCACGACAGTTTATGGTAATCTTTAAGATTTTGCAGGAATGTGTGCACTGTACAATTTAATCAATCTGAAGCTGACTGTGAACGTTTGGAAGGTTTGCTGGTAACTTGCATCTGTGCATTTAATCATAAAAAATACCAATGGGGAGTAAATACCTATAGCTCGCTAAATAGTTCTCCCTACATAGAAAACTTAATTTCACCAAAACTAACATTTGCTAAAATTTACATACAAAAGTTTTATTTGTAGGGAAAATATAATTCTTCAAGGGGGTTGCTTTGGCATGTCTACGTACTACATTGAAATATGGACAATTGAATCCAACTTTATCATCAATTTGAAACCAACAGGATCATCAAATGGCTATCAGTAGGTTATACAGATAATTGTTCTGCTATAGCTTACAATATAAGGAAGCTACAGTGTTGAGAATTCTAGGAATCAATGTGATATCTACATGTATTGTTTTTCTCTCTCTCTCTCTCTTGAATAGCTAGTTCCAGAACACATCCTTCATACATATACACCAACACAGCTGTAAGAATTATTGAGCTGTCCTTTATTTTTCAAATTTCTCCAGAAGAGGGCTCCATGCACAGCATGAAAGTTAAAAGTAATATCTGAAAAGCATTGGAAGTTTAGCAGCTGCAGGAAAAAGAAGACTCTCATTCGCAAACAGAAACTCTGTAGAAATAACTTTAAAGATTTTGCTCAAGTTCTAATCTCAAACATTTCCTTCTTGTCTTGTTATTGCATCTGATTTGATGGCATAATTAGGGTTACTTCTAATTTCAGACGCCTACATAGAGGAAGTTATGTATCATGTAGTTGTACTTGGGACTTTATCCTTTAACCCTGAACTTACTGGTTGAGTACTTTACCTTTGCATGCTATAACACAATAATGATTGGACAATTTTCTTCAAATGTCGCTTTTTAAAAAAAGGCCTTGTTCTTCCATGCCAAATGTTATCTGGATTATTTTTTTAAATCAGTGGAGTTGTATCTGCTTATATGTGGTGTGAAAATGACCCAAGGGGTTAACACTCCTTCTGTAGACCGTGCCAAGGAATCTTTAACATCTCACTCCAACGATGATACCTCCAAATAATACAGTGCCTTGTAGCATCATGCTGTGGCACTGGTTTAATACTGGCTCAGAAGGAAGCATGCCCAGCACTGAATCATCAGTGTTCCTACCTGCAGCAACTCTGGGTTTTGCCTCGCACAGGATCTGACCAGACCCAACAATTCTGGCCATGTGAGATCTGAAACAATCACAGGCAGAGATGGTGTGGCAGTTGATAATGGAAATGCTGCTCAACTTTATCTGTAGTGTCGTAAATGGTACAGCTATAGCAGAGCACATTAAATATTGCTGGATCATACTTTCCTTCTGTGCAAGATATTTGAGATCTATCTAGTTTATTCAAGCATTTAGTGGCATTCATAAGACGATGAAATTAGTTTTCACCTAAGTCCTATTGCGCATAGCGCTTTTGGTGTGGCAAACAACAGGTGACTTTACAACCTCTCACTGCATAATGAATATTGGAGTAATTTTGGTTTATCAAATAAAAAACAAATACATTGGGAAGGAGTCTCTAGTGACTGCTGCCCCACAGAAGGAACAGGAGCTTTTAGTGTTGTACAGAGAGCTACAGGAATGACTATAACTCCCCCAACAAGTTGGCTGTCAACCTTCTAACATGTGAAGCCAGAGGAAGAGAACAGAGCTGTGATGGTATAATCTCCCTCTGTCAAGGGACTTATTTTTTTCATTTATGCATTTCTTGTCTTCAGAAGGTGGAGGCAACCCTCTTGCTGTCAAGATTTTGGCTTCAGGCCTTAGATCTGTTAGGCCAGAGTGAGATATGTGTTTTCCTTAAGGGTTCTTCCTCTAGGCTTGGATTCGAAACAGAAATGCAAGGATAACAGCTTTCCTCTTCCGATTTCCACTTGGCGATTCCTCCACCTCCACTTCACCATAATAAATGCTAGTGGCCAAATTCTCTTTTCATTTACATCACTGCAACTCCAGTGAACACAGAGTGTCACCTGCGCAACGAAGAGGGGAACTCGTTCCTAAGCATACAGCTAGCTATCCAGTGGTCTGATTTCAGGTCACTTTAGTTGTCCTTCCTCCATAATGTTGTTAGTGGATAGAGGTCATAGGACATTTAGATGCCACACGTAAAGAATGTACAAATACAGGATTGTTGGTGCCTAGCAAGGAAACCAAATTCTGTTCTGTTCCATGAAGCACCATTGATTGACAGTGTCATCAGACTTTAGCCTACTGTTGAGATAATAGTGTAGACCTGTGGTATGGATTGTGTTATCTCTTCTCGCAAAAGAATCAGATTGTTCAGAAAACCGTATTCCTTTTCTTGTGGAGTGAACTCATATCCCCCATTACCATATCAAATATTCAATTCTATTTTGCACTATTAATTTTCTTAGAAACAGTCCTCAGAACAGCTTTAAGGGGTTTCAAAGAGGATGAGGCATTACAGTGGGGGATGGGGAAATTTATTTATAACTCTAAGGGTACGTGAGAGAGACTTGCTGGCAAGCATGAGCAGAGAGAGAAATTGGATTTCTTAAACCTTTTAGCTGTTTATTGTGCAAAAGAACAATCATGCTAGTTCTAGTGAGGACTTGGAAAGCTGGAAACTAGTGGCCCCAGTCCTGCAAGTTCTCCTAGATAGATAAATCCCATGGAAGCAGGCCCTGCACAAGAGGAGAGATTGGGCATTGTGTAACAACTTGCAGGATTGGGGGTCTTTATAATGTAATGTTCAGCTGTTTGTATTATGCATGAGCAAAAAGGCATTTTAAAATTTACTGAAATTGTGGAAAACATCAGGCTGGCTGCTTTATACACAATTACCCCTTTGCTTTACATCACCTCTGCATAATTTAAACATGTCAGAAGGGATTTTGATCAAACTTCCAGAATAGAAAAGACCTCTCTGAGGTGGAGGATATTGAGCCCTCAGGGGAATTTTTACAAATGTTACGAGTGCATGAAAATTCAGTCTCCTGATGTCACCTTAACTAGAGCTTCCACTACCGTGAAAATCACTGTCCACATTCATGGGGCCAAGATTCTTTGCTGGTGAAATTGGAATAGATCCACTGAGGCGCTATGCCACTGTGCATCAGCTGAGAATCTGGCTCATTGTCTATAAATGTACATAGCTGGCAAAAACAACACACGTGGGGCATGCCGTAGCGTTCAAGACTTACTGTTTGTCAAGCTTGCTCCCCCCCTCCCTCAGCAGACTGGTGATTTCAGCTCTCCCAGTGTACGGCGGCAGTCTTGGAAATGCAATAGTTGCACACATACTCCCAGAGTCTAGCATTAGTAACAGTTTTCCGGGAAGAAATGGGGCTCTTGAACAGCATTCTCAAGCCAGTTTGCAGCAGGACCTGTGTCTTTCCTCAGGCATGTTTCCTGGATCTGAATGGTTCCCCTCCTCCCTCATGAGGCAATTTCTCCAGAGACAGCCCCTCTGGATGGCCCTAAGAAACACATTTTATCAAATGATAAAATAAATGATGGGAACTAACATCCTTTTGACCCATGCACCACTATATCTGGAGCTCTGAAAGCTGGACGTATCACCGCTGTATCGTTGATGAAGCAGGAAACCCTAAGCACCTGTGTCTAAGCATAATGGGACAGGCTCAGCCATCAGGATTTGATAGGCATTTCCCATCAAATTACATTTGTTATTTTCATGGCTGGGGTTTTGCTGAGTCAAAAACCTGGACGTTCAGAGGAGCCATGTAATGGGAAATGGGGACCTTTTTGACTCTTCTGCCCAGTGGGGTCCGAGTTTTCAGCTGTCGTGTTGATTGATATGGCTAGACTATTAGGCAAATGTAACCACGGACAGGTTCACTGCTTGCAGAGACAGAATCTGTGGCCTTACACGTGTTGAAAGAGTCATGGGTGGCACCTGCTGAAACAGATCCTCCTTGAAATTTACATATGTGAGGGAAAAGGGAGGGATTGAGGGTTGTGGCTAAAAGTAAAGGGATGAGATTTGTGAAACGGGCGTCTGTCTGTCTAGGGGGACGTTTATATCACAGTAGTACTGGCGGGCTGGAGCCAAGTGGCTTTTCCCTCTTCCTAAAATGTCTTGTGTTCTCATAATTGATGAACTGATGGAACTAGCTGATGCTCTGAACTCCATAAACTCTGCTTTTTGAATACCAAGAGCCTTATTAACCTATCAATGTACAGATTTTGGTGGTTTGAATACAAACACACCCAGGGCTGGATTCTACCACCCTTTACACATTTTCAGTAGTACCTTACTAGGCAGTACTCCTCAGGGTTAGCAAGGGTGTCAGAATGAACCCTAGTAATGATCATAAATGAGGGGATGTATATCTGAAATGCTTCTGTTATGAGATGGATAGTGGTCTGACATGCTCTTAGTTTGCTGTGCTGAATCTTTATTTTATCCTGCTGTTCTAATCGTGACACTTTAATAAAAGAAAAGAGCAGAACAATCTTTAGTTTTAAATACACTTACCCTATTTGTGGGACGTGTTCAGTTGACGAACACCACAGGAATTTCAATATTCTGCGCAGTAGGGATTGATTATTGCAGTGTGTCAAAGAGAGGCAGCCGTTCAGGTGTCAATTTCATAGTCACCCCTGTTGTATCTGGAACAGGGTGGGGGCAGACAGCTATGATCTGTGAATAAGCTGTTAATTAGTGGAGGTGACTTTCCACATCACATGTCTCTTAAACTTATCAACAACCATTTCTGTTAATGATGCTGGGCCAGATTCTCAGCTAGTGTAACTTGAGATCACTCCATTGACTACACTGTAATTAACAGAGCAAGACCAATTTACCCCAGCTGAGACGCTGGCCCACTGTGTTTACAAAGCGTGATTACTATCAACATTACATATTTCCACTGTGCATCTACTGGCCTACTTATATGGCTCCTGTTACCATGCTATCTGAGCACCTTGCAAACAACAATGAATGTATCTTCACTTCCCTAAAATAAATGCTGAGAGATGACAGGCAACATTATTCTGAAGTGGGAGACTGGCTTTGCCATCTGCCTGTTCCATTGACTTTAGCACTATTATATTAATTGACTAATGATGTAGGCTGCTGTCGTTTTTACTTCTGGATGTTGATTCAGTAGTGACAGTTCATTGTACTGACCAAAGATTATTTCTGATTGGCTGAAGCCCAGAATAAATTTCCTTTCTAGGTCAATCTAGGTACACATTTTTTAAGAAGTTTGCTATGCTTTTTTAAAAATATAATTAGTCCTGATTGGCCAAATTATTACCCATTCAGCTGATGCCATTTTGCATTTGGTGTACGGTAGGAGCTATTAACAAGGGAACTCTTCCTTGTCATTACCACACAGATACCCTAGAGATCTGCTGTTCTAGGCAGAAGTGAACAAATGTGATGCACTCAGATATCATTTAGGTTAAGCGAGGTGCCCTAGGCCACTGAGGGAGTCTGTCACAGCTGAGCTTTAACACTCAAATTCAAGGACTATGCCTTTTTGTAGTTAGTTTGTGGACTGGCATGGAAAATGCAGAGCTAAAGATTTTCGAAAGGCCACCTTAAATGATTCTCTCTTCCTATGCCTGATGTGTGTTTCAGATGAGGATTCAGTTTTCTTCCATGTGCTTCTCAGAAGTTTTATTTTGTGCCTTTTTTTTTCTCTCCTTCCAAATACATATAACCTGTTTCTTAATGACTGTTAATGGGAGCTAAACACATACATAAATTATGAATGGCTGAACCAGTTTGGATAAAGTAGAGACTGACTTGATCCTTTGCCTAGAGCTCAAATTGAACCGGACCCAAGCTGTTCTTCCAACTTTTTATTCTTCACTAGTTTTCATTTTTGTGTATCTCTGCACCTACGGGTTCCAGCCAGGATCTGGAGCAGATGTGCCAATCTACAACAAGAGAAGCTGCCCTTGTGTTATCTCCAGCCTGACTGGAAGCCAAAAGCATCAGAAATCAGCTTTAAATTTTCTGCCTCATTTTGCGGGCCACAGGAAGGTCAGGTTCTTCTGTGTGCTTATCAACTCCTAAACTCTACCTCCATCACGCCTAACAACTGAAGAACTGACCTGTTTGCAAGGAATAATTCATCCCGTGTATGTCTCAGGTGGGGATAGACTTGACCAAAAGTCCATTGAAGTCAGTAGAAAGACTTTCATTGACTTCCTTGAGCTTTGGCTCTGGCTCAGACCCTAGGTTTGGAATGTATTGCTATTTTACTTGGAAGATGAGTTCTCCATCCAGCAAGAAAAACACAGAGAGATTTGAGGAAAGTCAGATTCTCCTAGTGCCTTCTACAGCTATTCGTTATTTTTGGTATCTAACCTGCAGATTTGCTAGAATTACTTTGGTGTCAAATAATAGTATTTTGCTAATGTGGCTGGCAAATCTGACCTTTGGTTCACAAATACAAATCACAGTGATTTAATTTCATTCTTTTCTACTTTGTTTTTCATTATAACTGTGATCAAAATGCTATTTACTATTATTTGAAGACTTTTTTTTTTCCTGTTACCACAGATACTAGCAGCTTTGCAAGGAGAAAAGTGAATAGCAGATTTTATGGGAGTCACTCTCATTTTCTTTGGGAAGTATAGATGTTAGAGATGCTTCCCGAACTAAAGCCTGAGTCCAAATGCCCAGGAACTTTGGAAAGTTCAGGTCTGAGACTTTTGGCTCAAACTCACCTCTTTTATTTTTTCCCAAACTATTCCAGTATTTGGGCTGCACCTACGGTAAAGTGGATTTTGCAGGCCAGCTCCAGTCTTTGTGACTATACTATTAATGGTTTAAAGTTCTTGAGCTCCTGGAAAGTCAAGAGTACCAATATAGCAATTTAGTAATAATTTTCTTGTTGACATAGTTGTTGAATGTACATTCCTTTTCTTGTGCTGACGTGGGAATATGAGAGAGAAGATTAAACTCTTACGCGCCAAATCAGAAAGGAGAAAACAAAGTGGAGTCAAATGCCCTGTGATTTTGGTGAAGCTACTGGCAGGTGGGAAAACAGCCCTTTTCATCCTTGCTGGACCTCACTGGTCCACGCTAAGATGGGAGTACAGGATATAGTCTGGCCCTGATGCATGTGAATGAATACAGGTAAATCCCAGCAGGAGGTCTACCTATGTGTTTACACTAACAGATTCATTTCCCTTGTGCTGGGACTAGATCCAAATCTGAACTAGAGTTTGCAATAAGAAACATCAGTGTGTTATCCCAGCGATTTTATGTGCAAGCATCAATGCACTGAGGGATGATAGAGGCAGGAAATTTTATCCCTGGCTTCCAACATTTATTAACTTCCCAGCGAAGGAATTTACTTTTTTTCACTTCTGTATATTATCGTTTGGTGTTTTTCATTATCATTTGCTCTATGTATTAATGGACGATATTTATCTCTGCCTGCTGCTTTGAAACCTTTGTATGCATGGGCATAAATCTCACCCTAGCAGTGCTTTGGAGAACTTGTTGCAGCTGCAGAGGAAATAACCTCTCTGCAGGGCAGGGCCGCAGGGAGAGGAGGAGAGAACAGGAAGGGACGAGTTGGGGATAGGATAAGAAGCTAAATCAGACTTCATTGAGACACGGGCGATGGAGGTTGCAGCTCCTTTAATGCTGTGTGCTCCCGTCTGTCAGTCACTAGTCAGGGGGTCTCTGGCTTGTTGTGGCGAGACCATCACTAGCCCACCCAAGAGACTAGCAGGCAGTGGCAGGTTTTTTACCACACACGGCACGTCTGATAAGTAGATATAACCCTGGTGGAAGTGAGAAGGTGGGGAAAGGACCAGAGCCAGTTGGGAGATAATAATCTTTGGGAGGTGGGCCCTCAAGAGAGGAGCAGACTCAATGGTTACTAGTGGGTGGTGTCAGGTACAGTGGGCATTTTAAGGTGGCTGAGGTTGGAAGCATATTATTTTAGGGTTGTGTAGAGGGTCTGCTTTGAGTCTGGGCCTGAAGGCCCCATTTGTGGGACCTGGACTCAGTATCTTCACTTGTAAATCAGTCCTTTGCCTAACCCTCTTCCCTTCCTTGGTTGCCATTTCTGAAAGGCCAGCTTAAAGCTCAATGAGCAGAAATGGAAAAAGATATCTGGCTTTTGGCAAGCTGAGCACTGTGACTGCCCCTCTTCAAGGGTTTTAGTTTTGTCAGGAGTTGAGCTGTATTAAAAACAAATTACAAATCAAGGCATGCAACTTATAAACTATTAACTTGCTTTTGAGACCGAATTTTTGCAGTATTTGCTTGTAACTCGTCTGATTCATCTTGCAGTGCTAGAGTTTAAGTGCCAATAAAAAAGAGAGAACACAGCAGAGTTCAAATATATTTGACCTTTTATACTATTGCCAAGAAACAATTGAAATATTGGTTAGTTACGTGAATCATCGCCGTTTATCCTGTAGCCAGATCTACAAACAAGGCGCCGTTCCTCAGAATTTCTGTCCCAAGAGACTGGGTAGCATAGGGGACTGGTGATAAGGAAACACTGCCCGGCTTCCACTGCTTTGCACTTTGGGTCATCATGCAAACATTCAGATTTGTGTGTTATACCCATTGTGTGTAAATGACCCAACAAACCACAAGATGGGGAGGAATCAAGTCCACTGACTCTGCTTTCTCCAGGTCACTGGTTGGAATGTAGTTCAGGACCACAGTGTCAAAGAGACATTACCAGTTCCTGGTTGTGCTTGTGATGGGTCTTGGTCCATTTGCTAATGGATGGGAACTGGGTGCGGGTTGGAATCTCAAATATAATCTCTACCGCAACTGGTTTCATGGATCAGTAGTGTCAATACAGAGGCAAAGGCCTTGTCTGTAGCGACTATTCTTTCTATGGAGCATGTGCTAACTTCACCTATAGGATAGTGTGTTAAATGGATGTAAAGGAGTTTTGGGTTTGAAGGACACAAAATGTAACTACAGATCCGCCGCCCCCCAATCTAAACATATCTCTTTCCAAGCTCTTTCATCCTGTTCTAACCTCTCAGAAAGCAGCAGCAAAAGTACACACAGCACGTCTCTTGCTGCACGCTGCATTTTGTGCCAGACTAGATGCAGTGTCGTGCAGCGAACTCTCTGTGTGTAGAGTGAATTTCCCTTCTCCCCGCACAAAGCCAGAGCATGTGTCCAAGGGGCTGGAGGTGGGGATGTGGCCATCCCTCTGCCCTGCCACAGCCGCTGTTCCAGGCTCTGTGCTGAAAGAGAGGCTGCTGCCCTTCTGAGGTTTTAGGTACAGGAGTTGTGTAATTGGGAATCCTTAGCCTCTCCTTGGCTCAGTCTTCCCTCTGTGTGCTGGCCTATTTGAGGCCAATGCAGAGGGAAAGAAGAGCCTCACCAATGCCGGGGCAGCTACTCTCCTTATGTCTCCAGAGGTGAGTGAATTTCACCAACAGGGAATCTGAAGCAATCTGCTTAAATAAGGAGTGTGTGTCCTTTCACTTCCCCCCACCAGTAGTTGTGGCTTCTCAACAGTTTGGGCAGGTAGCAACATTGTGGCCAGAAACTAATCCCCCATCCTTTTTATTCTATGTTTAGACTCCTTAGAAATGGGATTGATACCGTCAATGCCAGGCATTCAAAAAACAAAAAAACCCAAACAACCCTCCTCCCCCCTCAACCACGAGTCAAGCTCCCAAATATCCTGAGATTGGCTTAAAATCATGGTCAAATGAAAACCCAGTCACAAGCAACATGGGGTCCTTTTCTTTGCCTTCTGGGTTTTGCACCTTTTGGGTTCATGGTTTCAAGCTCTTTTCTGTAACTATCACTACCCAGAAACTGTTTTTAAATGAAAGCTGAGATTCTCACCTCGCCACCAATTATCTCAAGCATCGGCAATACTTAATCTTACTCAAGAGATCGCCCGTGGACCAAGACCTTTTTCACTTGATAGCAGAATGCAGCATTTCCTTGGGTTGCATCAGTTCCCCATGAATCTGAATCGTAAGACAATGTACGTTTTCCCCAGCACTTGGAATTTCCAGGTTTTGGGTCAACCATTCCTTGGTTTGACATTGGGCTGATAAACACAGGGTTGTGAGTTCAATCCTTGAGGGGGCCATTTAGGGATCTGGGGCAAAAATCTGTCTGGGGACTGGTCCTGCCCTGAGCAGGGGGTTGGACTATATGACCTCTTGAGGTCCCTTCCAACCCTGATATTCTATGAATTCCTTGTCACCAGCTATAATGTGAAGACTGTGCAGGCTTCCTGGCAGATAGGGTTGGTGTACTGGGACCAAACATTCCTGCAGTGTATTAATCTCTGCAAGCTTCCAAGAGATTTAAATATGAAGGTAGTCAACTCCGATTACGTACTCTGCAAACAACTTTAAGTGAAACAATGTTAAACTAATCCAATTTTCCCATAAGATTTAATGTAAATGCAGGGGGTTAGGTTCCAAGGACATTTTTGGGGGGCTGACAAAAGGCATTATATACTGTACTGTACTGTGCTTGGGAAGTGCCCCTGGCTTACCCTCACACAAGCACAGCCCGCTGCAGACAAGGACGCTAGGAAGCACCTTCACAGCAGCAGCTTCTCCGGAGAAGAACAGGCACTGACTTTGCCTGGGGATGCTTCAGGCCCGCCTCTTCCCATCCCCGCTCCACTCCAGGCCCACCTCTTCCCACCCCCACTCCACTTCCTCTCCAGAGCACGCCACATCCCTGCTCCGCCCCCGTCCCCAGAAAGTCCTAAGTACCGCCCAACAGCTGTTGGGCAGCAGTTAAGACTTTCTGGGAGGGCGGGCAGGAGCGGAGACGTGGCGCTTCCCCGCTCCTCTCCCTCCCTCCTAGCGCTTTGCGCTTAGGACTTTCTGGGAGGGAGGGGCAGGAGCAGAGATGCGGCACTTCCCCGGTCCTCTCCCTCCCTCCCAGAAAGTCCTAAGCGCTGCCTGTTTGGCCATGGGGGGGGAGTGCTGGGAGGGAGGGGGACTGGGAGGAGGTGGAGAAGAGGAACTTGTGCAATGCTCTCTTGTAAAGTCACTGCTTTTCCACAGCATCTTACAAGGAGTGGACAGAGCAGGCAGCCAAACAATGTTATAAGGGAGCATTGCACAACTTTAAACGAGCATGTTCCCTAACTGAGCAGCGACGTAACTTTGAAACAACGTTAAGCGGGAGGAAGTGAAGTGAGGAGTTACTGTAAAGAGAACCAGTGTGAGAACGTCCTAAACTTCTTTTCTCTCTTTATAACCTCATCCGCCTTGAGCAACTTGATTTTTTTTGAGTATTTACCGAAGCACTGTCAACATATTTTCTTCAGGGCCACAGCGCTAGACAGTCTTTTGCAACACACAGCGTCTACTTCAAAGCTGTTAGTGATTCATTAGCTTACAGTTCCAGAAATATTTTCCAAAGAGATCACTCATCTCCCTAGAGTGGCAGAGAGATTTTCAGGCCGGCTATGCAATGTTATGGGAATGTTTTGAAACTTGCCTGGCTTACATCATGTGGCAGTGACAGTGCCGAAGGCTGCCAATTCAATACAGTGTTGAACATAGATTCCATGGGAGGTGCCCTGCAGTATTCATAGACATAAGCAAATAATAGTTCATCCAGACTCTTGAAAGACTGACTGTGCTTTGAAAGAATTAGCCTCTCCTTGGCTATAAGGAATATTCACCTACTTACTTGACATTACAGAATGTGACAGTAATACATAAGGAGCCACATAGAAATAATTGGCTCCTACAGCTGTAGTCTTGTGGACCAGTCATGCACCAGAACCCCATTTTGCTAGGTGTGGTACAAACTCAGAATGAAAGGATGGCCTCTGCCCCAAGGTGTTTTACCTCTAAGAGTTTGTCTGCACAATGGGGTAACGTGCCTTACGTGGGTGTGAGTTCTAGAGTGAATTAACATTTGGCACGTCAATTAGTCCTTGTAGATCCTGCTGGAGCACAATAAAGATTCTCCAGTGTGCTTTAACCTAGCACTGTTTCAAACAATACTACATTAAAAAACACTAGGGACCCTTTAGTGCACACCTGCAAGGTCTACATAGACTAGCTAATGTGCAACACATTTGTGAGCTTTAGAAATCACACCCCTGTAGTCATTGCTAGATGAAAGAATTTTGAACCCCTTGGCACCGTGGAAATTTGTGTCCTGACTCCCTTTCCCCCATTCCCGCATCGCAATCCTGTGTATGGGTCATGACAGCAGGGTGGCCAGAACAAATTTGAGTGAGTGGCGTTGCATGGAGCTGCAACACCACTCAGTTTTTTTTTTGTTTCCAGAGGTTGGGGGGTCCCCTGAGATGGGGAGCCCTATAAAGGGCACTGAGTGCACATTGGTTAATCTGGGCCGGCCTTTAGTGCACACATTGCTGCTCTACGTAGACAAGCCATAAGTACAACTCTCTTGCCTCAGTTTCCCCATCTATAAAAAACTTTGAAATCTAATAATGAGAAGTCCCATATAGAGTACAA
Source organism: Mauremys reevesii (assembly GCF_016161935.1). Classification (NCBI taxonomy): domain Eukaryota; kingdom Metazoa; phylum Chordata; order Testudines; family Geoemydidae; genus Mauremys; species Mauremys reevesii. The sequence goes on from NC_052638.1 coordinate 34,867,338, forward strand.
AGTACTATTATAAATGGCATTAATCTAGAAAAGTAATTTTCTTAACTGTGGGGGGAGCTTGAGGAGGCACAAATCATTTGTCTGGCAGACTGCCCTGGAGTTGGGGCTCCAAGGACTCCAAGGGGCCCTGGCTCTGGTGCAGCGCACTAGCCAGCCTGCACCCGAGCTCCCAGTAGAGCTGGGCAACAGCAATTCCGTTTTGCAGAGAATTTTCAGCTAGTTAGTTTTGGTTCCAAATTGGAGTGAAACGGGTTCATTGAATTCTCAAAATCTTCTGCAAAATGGAATAGCTGTCCTCTGCTTGGCTGTAGTCATTTCCTTCCCTTTACTGCCACACACATCCCCGCCACGTATCCCTCACTCAAGTGCTATTCTCCCATATGGTGTGCCCTACGAATGTGCCATGAAAATATCGTATTACTATAACAGGAAAATTATCTGGTAAAACTAGCTGATGTGTATCCGAATGCCATTTCTCCTCCATTAGATGTTCCTATATTACATCTCAGATCAAATAATTAATCTGTAGTTGACCACATGGCTAAATGAGCAAGTAGATTATCATTTGTAGCGCGGTTTGCGCCAGAGGCTAAACCTAGTAGTTTAAGTAAAGTGCTATAGTCATTTGAATATATTCCATCACACTCATACATGTGAAATATCTGAGTAAGGAACAAAGTAATATTGTCCAATTAAAAAGTTACATAATTTAAGCATACATTTGCATTAATGACAACCATATCCATATGCTAGTTGAATATTCGCATTTTTTGTCCTTAGGCCTCTTTATATTCGCTAGCATGCAGCATAAAAATCTGCAAGGCCTTGAATAAGAATGGTGGAGTTTTAAACTTTGCCATTAGCTTGACAGAATGTTTTTTAGAACAGTGATGGCAATATGGTTTATTTAAAAATAAACACACAACGCATATTAGCGCTAAATGGTAGTAATACACTCTAGCATTTTATTTACACTTTCTGCTCTTTATGCTTATTCACTTAATGGCATATAAAATAAAATCCCATTATCTGAGGCGTCCTTACGATTCTATTAAGCTAGAACCCATTTTGTAAGGCAACTTAGAGCTGAAAGAGAGCAACGCTACTAGCGCTCTTTAGGGGTCTGTGCATCTGTCTGGATGACCTTGCTGTTAAAATTCTAATAGTAATAAGCAGCAGCCTCATTCGAAATATTCTCTCAAGCACTGACAAGCACAGTGATCTCTGTCCTCAAGGACTTGCAATCTAATTGGCCAGCCCACACAACACACATTGGTTCTGTTAAAAGACATGATAGGTTGGTGATTCCTATCTGGGTTTCGAAGGAGGAGTGAATTTTGAGCAGGGAAGCATTTGTGCTTTGAAGGTTGATTGGCACGACTGAAAAATAAAGCTGTGGTCAAAAGCATTTAATAGCAGAAGGATAAGACCAGACTGGATTTGACTCTGATATAGGGCAGGCATAGCCTAATATGCCAGATATCAAGGGGTGGATCCTTAAACAACTTATATCAGATGAGGATCTGACCCAAAGAGTGCAGGTTGCACATAACTCACCTGTTCTGTTACTAACTTCAAACTTAAACATTATCCATCAAAAGGTTCACAAATCCTTCAGATTTTGGTTCACAAATCCTTAGTTTTGTACAGTTTGGAAACAAAACCATAATTCGGCCCAAAAGTCAGGTTCTTGCTCTTTTTGACACGATAACTGAGTGAAACCTGGCACTAAGTTTTCACGCTGAGAGTTTGGAACCATTTACATTTGTCTCTTGGGACAGGTACAAACTCATGTGATTTGGGATGGAAAAAGTGCTCAAATGAGCCCCCGCAAAATGCAGCGGCGGAATTTCTCCTCATGGCAGTACGTAGCTGTCTCTGAAGTAACCTGCTTTGTCCTCCAGCATTCGAGTGCTGCAAGTTTTGGGAGCCCAGTGAAAATAAAGGCAAAGTGGCATTGATGTAGTGAACAAGGAACATGGCAAAGTAAATCGAGTATGTGCTTAGAGAAAGGTGTTTACAGGACTGGCGTTTTAGAAATACAAATTAAGGTTCATTGTCAGGTCTGCTGGCCTTTGATGCTATTTGATGTTATTCAAGAGACAGCGCCATTCTGAACCATGTGTCTTGGCTTTTCTGTACTTAGCTTTACTGGACAGTTTTTTGCAGGCCAGATCTTGTGATCCTTACTCATGTGAGCAGTTCTACTTATGCATGCAGTCTCTCAAAGGAATTGCTCATTCTAGACATTGGTCATGTGAGTAAGAGTTGAAAGGATCTGGGCCTACATGAGCCACATGGCAATTCACATCTTAAGATCCTGGTAGTCCCTGTTCCCAGGAGGATACTGATCAGAAAGTGTTTAAAAACAAACGGAAAGGAAAAGCAAAGTGTCAAAGAAGCTGCAAACCCAAGAGATGCATCAGGTACAATATAGCTGTACACGGCACAATTTAGAGCAGACTAGAAAACTAATTTTGCACTGCTTCTGATCACTGGTAGAACACTGCAAGACAGAACTGTATGAATAAAGGAGAAAATACACTACACAGATCTACAGAGCAAAGTTGTTTTTTTTTTAATAAAGTGACACGTTCTAATTTAGACCTAATTTTAATTCCTGTAACATTACTTGTAATAATGTCTAAAGTCCTCAGAATTAATTTGACTGGAAAAATTCCAGAAGGACTTTCAATTTTTCTCATTAAAAACATTATAGATGTCTTAATTAGGCACTGTTATTAATGGTAATATTATTCAATTTAAAACCACACACTTAAGATGCAGTTACCTCCAGCATGATTAGTTGGAGGAGCTGTGCTGTGCAAGGATGCCCACTAGAATCCTGAACAGTTAAATACCCATGGCCAGATCCTTGGCCTGTGTAAATTGCCATAGCACTAGTTTCTCCAGTCGAGTTATGCTGATATACACCAACTGCGGATTTGGAGTTATTTATAACTGTGTCTGGTAGATAGGGGTGTGTGTTGGTGGGGGGAAGTGGAGGGTTGATTGCTTACAGGAGCATAGCTTTGTGAGATGGCGTAAATACATTTTTAACTCTTGCAGCTAAGCATTTTCTGAATTTACTATGAAATCAAGTTGGAGCCGGCTTGGGTAGATAATTGGTTTGATGCTCCTCTCTTGCATCAGTTTTACACAGTATAACTCCATTAACTTCACTGGAGTTATTCCTGGCTTAGGCACTGATTCAGCAAGCTACCTAAACAAGCGTGTAGACCTGTTGACACCAATAAATGACTCCCATTCTTGAAGCTATGTGTGCTTAAGTGTGTTGCGGAACGAGGACCTTATGGCACTGTAAGTGAGAGGAGAATCAGGATCAATATTTCACTTGCTCTCCTGGCAGCAGATTTATCAGAACTTTTTCAAAATATTGTGCATCTCCTTTAATGTGTGTGTTTCTTTGTTAGACGATTAGACGGAGCCATTCAGATTTGCTACATTTGTGACCAGCTTCGTCGGCGCACACAAATCCAAGACAGTTCTTGTTCTATAATTAGTGGCTGTCACTCCCATTTCATGTTAGTTATGTTTATTGTGCCTGTGTACGGGAAAGGCTGTTTGCTAGCTTGGCCACTGTCTGTTGCTTTGTGACTTTAATTGGGAGAATTGAACAAAATAGTTTATGATTGCCATTGGGGTATACAGCTTCATTGTAGAAAGCAAGCTTTCCAACATTCTAAATGATTTGCAAAGCGAGGTGCCTAAGTGGAATTGAAAGTAATATAGCAACATTTTATACATACTGGTACTTAATCATCCTGGCATTTAGATTCAAAACACCGCTAATGTGATTGAAAAGGATAAAATGTCTTCACTGTGTACATACTCGCTAGCAAGAAGGGGAAGAGGGACCTTACAAGAACCATTTAAAACCTAAAGACTTCCTTTGTCTTGCCGGTAATTTAACCATGTAATGAACAGTCTGCATGTGCTCAGGTTAAGAGGTACAGATGTGCATGAGGCTGCTAGAATAAAAAGCATATGGATCTACAATTCGTATATTGGTAGCACTGAATTCTCAAAATGGGACAGACATTGCATCTGTTCAGTGGTATATAATGGCAAGTTATTTGAGGTAGTAGGGTGTGAAGCTTAAAAGGAACTTAATGGCTTTTCCTTTAATAAATCATTGACTATCGCTGTGTCATCTTTTATTAGCATGTAATTTTGTAAAAGTTAAAATTGAGCATAATGTTGCATATAATTCTAGAACATCTGGTAGCAATATCCAGCAGCAGCTGTTTAGTACCTGAAATATAAACAAAACATGATTTTATCCATTGCTGTCACTGTTAATTTTCCTGAAAGTACAATGTTATTGGAATAGGTGCACTAGGAAATGTATCTGGTCATTAGAAAGAATTAAAAAAAAAATCCATTTCATTCAAGCAGTAGAAACAATGGATCTTCAGAAGAGTGGATGAAATTAATAGAGCTGATGATGGTACATTCATTCATAAAATGAAATCTTTACAAAAGAATTTCCAGAAGATGATAATATTTAAAGGATTAGACTACACCAGTGCTTTGGGACTGAAGCACTGAAGTGCGTCCTATCAATACAGCTCAGGATCAATACAAATTGTACACACCTTCTCCCCCCCCCCCTTCAGAAGTAATGTAGCCCAGTGCTTTAAATAGATGGGATGCCTGTGTGGAAGGGATATTCCTTAATCATGCTTCTCTCCTTTATGTGTGGAAGGGGAGTAAAAAATGAGGATAGAGCATCATGGTTTCTCCAGTTCATACACGTATGTTGCTCTCATGTTATAGCATCTTCATATCCAAAAGTGAAACAGATTATGGGCTAGATCTGAAGGTGAGCCAGAGCAGCAGTCAACACCTGGGGAGGAGGAGGGGAGATATGTGATTTTTTTACCCCACTTTTCCAGTCCCAAATCCTAGAGGAACAGATTAGATCAGCCCTCAGGCTGCTGTAGCTTACATTGTAGCAGACAGGGGCGCTCAAATACCTGTTCTGCTAGTGGTCGTGGCTGGAAAGCTTCGTGTTCTGGCCCTTCGTGCCCTGGAACACCATGTATGCTGGTGGTGGCTTAGGGCTGGCTACGCCTGCTGAGGGTTCTTCTTTGACAGGGGAATCCTCACTTCCTTCCTTCCTTAAGGCTGCCCTAAACTCCCATTAGGCCATCCCAAGGTCTGGCCCAGGATTTGAGACATTCCATGGCAAATGGTCTTGCGGTCTTTAAACCACGATTTGAGGAGTTCAATAACTCAGACATAGGTTAGGGGTTTATTACAGGAGTGGGTGGGTGAGATTCTGTGGCCTGCGTTGTGCTGGAGGTCAGACTAGAAGATCATAATGGTCCCTTCTGACCTTAAAGTCTATGATTCTATGAAATGCTTTGGGGGTTGGGCTGGGGGTGCAAGTTAAAATAACTTGTTTTGCTTTACGTGTTTGTAAAAAACCCAGTTCCTCAAAAGAGTCACTTCAAAGACTAGAGATGAGATCCAAACGGGCTCATGGCATTCGATGAGCTCACTCATGGCAGATCCCGCGCACGACGAATCAAGGAGAAAATCCCGGTTGGGAGCAGAATCAGAATCAGAACCAGGAACAGAGCAGAAGGGGACGGACAAACGAAGTGTTGTAAGGACGGCTCTTCTTCTCCCTCCTGCCACACCACTTTCTGGATTCCGCCTATCAGTCAAGTGATGTTCTCTTGTTTAAACAGCCCAGGCCAGCACTGAGTAATATCTGACTTCAAGGATGGATTAGAGTTGATGCTTTCTGACACATGAATAGAAAAGAATTTCCTCACTCTGTAGTTACTATAAGGAATCTTGATGACGGCAAGCCATTAGCTGTGACCATGGCTATTTTTGCTGCCTAGTAAGGAAACCAGAGAGTTTTTGAAACCGGGAGTACAACGAGGTTTATTTCTATATCTGGGGTGCAGCCCTGGTTTCCTTTTGATGTCTGTTTCCAACAATGATTAAAACTCGCTCCCTTGGCATTCTGATCAGTGGCCACCATGAGCTAAATATATTTGTCACAGAGAAAGTGGTTCTATGGCTGGGCAGACACCCTTTCTGATTTATCTTGAGGCACATTTAACTAGAAACACTGCTTTTTCTCACTCTGTATTACTGTGAAATTACATTTTTATGGAAAATCCAAGCCATCTACCTGTAAGTTGATTTCCAAGCTGAATGCAGCATAGCATTCAAGTGCAAATATTTTACAGGAACCAGAGATTCAGGCAGAAGGATGTTAAATAACAATTTCATATTGGTCATATTGCACACAGATGGTGAAATTCTTGCTCTGTTGAAATTGATGGTAAAAATCCCTCTGACTTCTGAGGGGCCAGCATTACACCCTTTGTGTGTAATTAAGATTTGCACATTTTAATTATTTTATTACTGACATTTTACCTAATTATATAATGATTTTACTTTTACATAGTAACTTTCATTCTGAAGGATCCCAAAGAACTATACGACCTATGGCTCAGATCCTGCAATTGCTTACTCGTATGACTAAAACTTCAAGGCTAATGGAAATACTTGCATGCATAAAGTTACTCACGTGAGTAAGTATTTGATGGATCTTTGCATCATTTTATGCGTGCCTATGTGCGTATACATAATGCATTCACCCCCCGCTGAACGATTGCTATTGCTGGGGTGCGATGTAGCAATTGTTTTAACAGCAAGCAAAACACAGTAACCAATAGTTTGGGAAACGAAGCCTATTTTATGCACTGCAGGGGGTAGGTAGGTAAGCCAAATGTGTATTGCCTCATACAAAGCTGACTACTTACAACCCTTTCTCGTGCTGAAAGGATAAGCCATAAGTCTGTAACGACTACCCATTGTCGTGACTTGGTTGGTAGGTTTTATTTCAAATCTGTGATGGAACCCAGCAAAGTGCTGACCATGTGCTTTTACTATACAGTATTGTACCCAACCCCTGTAATGCTGTGTGCAATCCTGTGAGGAGCATTTCTCCTTTCCAACAGCTCCATAGTCTAGTTCAGCTAAAGAAATCAAAGCTCCTCTTGTAAGCTAGTAAGTCATTTGAATGAGGAGAGTTTTGCTGAACCTGTTACCTGTAATTGCTCGTACTGCTGCATGGGACTTGTACTGAGTAACAGTGCCAAGGTAACGGTTTTGTTGCTCAGATTGCCCTTTTTGAAGCACCACCCTCGCTTGCCTGTCCCCCACCCCCATGAGTGTACAGTACCTGAACAGTTTGCTGCAGGATTTTATCATGTATTTTAAAGTTGGAAAGACAAAAATTGTTCACTGTTTAAGTTGCTAGAGAGTGAGTATCATTGCATTGCTATAAAGAGAAAGTTTGGTATTTGATTGTGTGTCAGAGGCAGGGGGAGGAGAATGACTCTAATGCTTTTCTTTTCATTTTAAAGTGCTTTACCAGAAACTGAGGCACAGAGAAGAGATGTGATTTGCCCAGGGTCACAAGCCCAGTCTCAAACATACTTTCTCCCACGCTGCCCCTCAGATGTGGCAACACCTCTTTGAGAGGTGGTGGATTGGTCAATGGAAGAATCATTCCAGACCAGAAGAAGAGTTCAGGGTTGCTCAAAACTTGTCTCTCTCACCAACAGATATTGGTGCAGTAAGAGATATTACCTTAAACACCTTGTTTTTCTGATTAACACCTAATCATTGATGTAACTTTTATAACAACATTATATGAACTTAGTGAATCGCATATACTTCAGCTCTTCTGTGTTTTTGTTTCTTTCATACCCCGTGTCCCTTTCTATTATGGCTTATGTAAGAAAGTAACATGTACTGTCAACAATTCGGTTTTACCTTTAAATTTAAAAAAAATTGAGCTAAAATGGCTTTTTTTTGCCATTTACAAGTTTTATCTTCGCATTCTCAAAGACCTGATCAATTATTCTGCTTTTATGATGCAAAATGCATTTCCAGCTAATAGCTCAAAGAGGTCAGCCTGCTTTTTAATGCTTCATGCATCCGTTCATTTGCAACTTAATCATACGGTCAAAGTGGAGGCATGAAAAACGCCATGTAGAGGCAGAACATTTCAGTTTGCAAAACAGCACTGAAACCTGGAGACTTGTCTACTACATGTTTCACGTACGTGTTTGTTTTTAATAGTTAAATTCAGATTTGTGATTTGGGGAAGCAATGTGCTTTGTAGAGAAAGAAAACTAATTTGTCATCATGCAATGGACTATCCAACCTTTAAAATCAAGAGTTTATTGATACTTTATATACAATGGGTATAAGTATGTTTTTTATAATTTCGAATAGTCATAATCCCTGATTTTTAATAATACCTACTGCTTAGATAGCTCTTTTCATGAGTAGGTCTCAAAACACTTTAACAGTAGTGCTCTCTTTTTTATAACCAATTTTATAGTTGGGGAAACTGAGGCACAGAGAGACACATGTTGGCCAGCATCACCCAGCAAGTCATTGGGAGAGCTAGGAATAGAACCACCTAGCTTGCCTGAGTGCCAGTTCAGTGCTCTATTCGTTATGCTACACTGCCTCCCTCTTTCCTGGTCACAAATGCCATTATCCATCAGGGACTTCAAAGATGACGAGTAACATACTGTTCTGGGGACTGACTGAAATACAGGGAGTCAAACTCAGCCCAGGGGTGAGCTGGCAAAGCTCTACTGGCTTTACTGGAGAAGCCCCATTAACACTTGGGCTGTATTTAGCCTGTTGCATCTACTTGAATTCCCACACTCCCTGAGTGCTTGTACCCGCAGGGAGCCCCATTTAAGTCGGTGTGAATGGTTTCATCTCTAGCACTGTTAGTTAAACTGATAAATGTTTTCGTTATATTGTGTTGAAAATCATAAGGGTTCATGCGCAGTAGGGTGTCCCTCCCCCTATAAATAGGCCGCAAGGATATGCTTTAGGTAGCAGCTTGGCAGCCCTTCTTGTATACAAGGGAGTAACCAGATCCTGTGATATATAAACTCTAAGGCCCAAAGGCCTGATTTTTCCCATGCAGGGACTAAGGGTCCAAAAGTTAGGAGCGTAAATACCTCTGAGGATATGGGCCTAAGTTGCTCCTGTTCATTGAAAGTGGCTGCCGTTACCTCTAGAGATTCATATGGCAACCTGTCAGCAGCTGCAGGAAAACAAAAGGCAGAACCTGCCGTCATCTGCCAAAGGTCAAAATAAAGGGTGTGTTTCCATCTGCCAGCCCTGCTGGACCCCCGTGGGATGTGTTTGAGATGTTGGTGGATGGTGAGATGAGGATTTGATACCCGTCAGATGCACAGCATGGTATGCAGCAAGGGGCAAAAGGGTGTGATAAGCAGCATGGCCCATATAGAGATGGGGCCTTTTTCAATACAAATCAGCCGGGCCGTGTGTTGTGACAGGCATTGTATGATCACAGACGATGTAGCAGATCCTCGCCGAGAGCTTTGAAAGGGGCCAAAAATGCTTTAGTACGTATTAAGACATGTCATCCATTCAACAGTGCTGAGCATGTGACCTATCCCAGTTCTGCCCTGTGTAGGGTGAGGGTTTCCAAGAGCCTATCACTGCTGCTACTCCCCTAGTATCAAACCAATCTTTTCAGGGGAAAGAGGCTGTGCTGAAGTTGCATTGAGCGTTGCAGGCTGGGATGCAACGTGCCTGGCAGAACTGTGACGGTGCGAGCGTCTCCCTGACCACACAGAGCAGCGGCCAAGTCATTGATTACAGACCCATTAGTGTGCACTGGGTCAACCTTAGTGGCACCGGGACTTGGAGCCGGCTGCTTGAGATGATCCCTCAGCTCTGAGAGGCCAACCCTTATCTCCACCCTGGGAGGTGGGCCTAGCGCCTTTCCAGCTCCTCCTTTTCTCCTGTACTCCTGAATTTTAGCTACAGGCGAGAAATGCATTTGCACAAAATGTTGTTTGCTTGTCCAAGATGACGAAAGGGGTGAGAACATGGAGAATGCAATAAAAATATTCATAAGGGGGGGGAAATTACACAGGACCAGATGCTGATTTTAGACTCTGCCAGTAGTAAGTAGTAGCTTGCATTGTGCATGACCCCTGAAGGCACTGGGACTCAGAGACACACCTCTCGGTCTTGATTCCTCCCATGCTTCCTCACTGCACTGGGGCTAGGAATGTGCTGCTGGCCTCTACCTGAAGTAGATTTTGACCCCCCGTCTCTCTTCTCTCTCCCCTGTGCCAGCTCTACTACGTTGGTTGAAGAGCAGGGGCGAGACCACCCCCACCTGCTCCAAAGGAGCATAATGCCCACTTACTCCTGGACCCAAGCTCTGGATACTCCAGGGCTGGAAGGGGCTTCTCACTCCCGTGTGAAGGATATAACCCAAGGCACAATCCAGCCCTAAACGTGCAATTTATTTATTGTGTGTGTGGGGGGGTAGTGTCATTTACCCAGTCCCGGTGATAACGGTGCCGCATCTGTTAGCAAATATCGACAGTCCGCATGCTTAACAAATCACTTTCTTCTCATGTCCACCGTAGGAGCACACTGCAGTCTGCAATCCCATCAGCACAGCTCTGCTAAGATCTCACCAGCAAGAAGTTTAATAGCTGGTTTTGAAGGGAGGGGGCACTCACTGCTTATTTGACGATGTATTTGAATGGTTTCTTGGCATCCCTGCTAAGTATTTGTTCGTGTGCCAAATCAACTAACACCCACACAAACTTGGCTTTTGACCTGTCTGCCACACATTTGCTATCAATAAATGATTGATTGAATGCTTGATAGCAGATGTGAAGTGTCTGCGGGTGTGCTACAGTAAATCTGTGGCAGCAAAGCTAGCATAATTTTGCCTGTCATAGAAGGAAAAGTAAGGGAGCATTACAGCAAGGGAGGAGAAATTACTGCTTTCTGTTTTGTTTGCCCTTCTGAAATGGAGAAAGATGCCTTCAATATGCAGTTCTCATTCCAGAAACCAAATGCTGTGTTGTGTTCCCTGTTGATAGTGTATCAATGTATACACATCTAAATGTTTTCATGACCAAATTCAGTACTCCTTATTTGCGTTGTAGCATAAATTGCGCTATATATATTTTTTCTCTTCTGGCCTTGAACTGTATGCACCTATGAAATTCATTGTCTTATGGGCTCTCAAATAGTATAGAATTGGGAATTATACCTTGCCCCAAATGACTCCAAAGTGCCTTGTATATGGGTTGGGTAAACCCGTCAGAGATTATTTCAAGGGGAATACGAATTTCTGTAGTTCAAGGTCTTGGCTTCTCCCCTGCAGGGTAATCTGTGACTAGTTAATTTTGGGACTAACTATAACACATGGTGAGCAACAGGAACTCCCTCTGAACTGCAAAGGCTCAGAACCTCTTAGGACCAGGCCCTATTGTTTGCGACTCTGGATTTATTTTGTAAAGGATCCTATATGAGGATGATGCCATAATATTTCTATATCCCTCCTTTTTCTCATTGTCTCTTTTCATGAAACACAACTTGGTAATTTTTTGCACGTTCTTAGTGTTTTTGGTCTTTGAAAGATATTTTAGAACTCTAAGGAAATTAGTTTTTAATGAGGGAGAGAAGCTCAAGGATGGATAAAGATCACTAGTCAATCCGTTGATGACTAACAAGACTGCAGAAAGCCTTGATGGAAGCGTACTTTGATCTAGAGTTATCTGAAGGATTTGTTTTTTCTTCAGTGCCAGGCCAGTTAGTCTGACGTGTATGCCCTAGCCTTTCCTGGTTTGAACAGTTTGTTCTTATCCCATTATCTAATATTTCTCCTTTAATAACTTCCTCTTCTTGCTTTGTAGAATCCATGGTTCATTTCCTCCTAAACCTGTATAGATCACGTCTGTCCAAGCTGGGAAAAAGTTCAGTCTGTTGTCGGCCTTTGTTAACTTTTGAGCTATTAAATGTGCGTGAGCTGTTTGAAGTGTAAAATAGAACATGTTCTAATATTTGAGACAGAGTTCTTGCTGTAATTTTCTGATGTTTTCAAGTCATAGGGATTTCCCCAGGACACCATGAATTGTCTCAAGTCTGTTATAGCTGGCCCTCGGGGACCATTGAAAGACTCCCATTGACTTCAATGGGCTGTGGATCAGGCCCCAGGTGTGCAGGGTGCCTAGATGTCTAAGATGAGCTGCTTTGATATTCCAGCTCTGTAGGAGGAAACAATGGGGGTTTAAATGGTACTTTGACAGCTTTTTATAGATTTTTCTTAACTTAGTGCTGACAAAATAATATCCTACCAACCCCTAGGAGTTGGAGCATTTATAATTGTTAAGCAGAGGAACAGAGTGAAGTAACCATAGTATTTATTTCTTAAAGTGACACTGGTTTAATACACCTGGGAATTAAAATGTGAGGTCTACAGGGAGGAAAGGCTTTGAGATGGACACAGGGCTAGCTTGTAACTTTGCTATCTGCCCTAACTCAGTGGTGGCTTGTAGTTGTGCCCAGCCAGAAGCAGGGCAGGGAAACAATTATGATGCAGGGAATCTTGATTTCCTGGCTTCCCCCCATACCTACACACTTCCCCTTACTCTGGGGGGAGGTTGTAAAATTACTCCTCTGGCTGATGAGGGAGAGGGGCAGATCCCAGGTTTTTCCCATGTCCTGACCTTCACCACCCATTTGATCACAAAGGGGAGTATTGGGCAAGTCGGCTTGACTTTCCTTCTATTCCTGCCGTAGACAGTCGCAGAGTGAGCAAGGCCAAATAAGGGAGAACCTTACTTCCATTTACTCCTTGCTGTGGCTGTGACAGTCCTAACCCAAATTATTTTATTCTAATACATTCAGTTAACTAAGCAGGGAATCGATAAGTGAGATAAAAATGCACATATCATGTGAGGTGTCATTAGGTGGGAACACCCCTCAAAAATAAGATCTGAACCGGTGATAGAATGTCCACATGGAAGATTTTCAAAAGAAAAACAGAAAGATCTTTGAGAAGAGTGATTTTTTTCTATGCACTGAGACCACCAGAGGTTATTGTTTGTGGCGTAAGTGATTATGCTCAAATATTGGAAAAATAGGGATTGCAAATACACACTTATGCACAATATTATGCTTCCTGTTGCTACACCTCTTGTTAGGACGGTCAATATGAAAACAACCAGGTGGCATTTGAATTTAACATCCCTGAAAAATGGACTGCTCTTCCGAATTTTTTGAAGGTAGACCCAGCTTGTATGGAGCTCTTTTTATATTCATAAAAGGCTTGTTCCATCCCAGACCGCATTAAGAGTCATCTTTTAAATATTTTAGTAGTGGCACATTAATTTCCCGTGCCGCATATCAAAAGGAAATGGTCTGAATTTGTTTTGGAGAATCCAATGAGGATATGAAAATATGTGAAACTTGCTAAAGGATTATTTGATGAATAATGTAAAGGCTAAATATGAGCCAAGTAAAGAGAGAACGTAACAAAGAGAATCCCTTACCAAACAGGCCAACTGAGATATACAAACATAGAAACAAAGTGCTGTGCAAGGATACACAAGAGAGAGACAACTGTGGAATTTTTAGAGCAGCAATTAAAGAAAAAAAAGTCATACTATTTTAGATCTGTCCTAATTAGAGAAATGAAATATGTAGGGATATTGGGCCAGGGGTAAATCTACATAGCTCCGCTGACGTCAATGGTGTTAAGTTAACATGCACCAGCTGAAGATTTGGTCCGTTATGTTATATCTTTGGCTCTCTCTCTCTTTTAATTGCCAGAGCTATCCACCTTTCTCTCCCCTAAGAATAAAATAATACTTCTGGAGACAGCATGCCAGAAGAAGCAGAGAATCAGTTCAAAAAGATCAGAATGAAACGATGATTTTCAAAGTGAATATTTTTGCCTGCTTAGCTAATCACAATATTTTAAACCTAGGTTACTTGTGACAGGAGGGCCTGTAATAGAGTGAAAGTGGTTTTTTTTTAATTATTATTATTGCTTTTCCTTTCCTCTCTCTCTACTTTTCTTTTCTTTTTGGCAGATGTGGGTGATTGGATGCACAATGTGTCCAGCTATTTGCCATCACTTTCCTTTCTCAACATTCTTTTGGCTCCATTAATTCCTTTCCACCTATAATGAATTAGCAATATATATGGTACCTTTTTTTGTATGTGTGTGTGTGTATGTATATAATTGCTTTTAGCATATGAAAATAATCTTCCAGATTTTAAACTTTTTAAAATATGGATTTATTTCCTAAAGCCGAGAGTTCAACGACAAAATAACTGGAAGTGGAAAAGCTCTGTAGAATATGCTAAAACTGAGCTAGCAATCTGAAGTTCCCCATTTTTGAGTTACTTGGAGAGGAGGATGGAATTAAATTAATTGTTTCCCACCTCTTCCCCAGGGTCTGTTAGTACTGGGTGTATGGTGTGTTATTTCTGGCAAGAGATTTCTGTGCAGGCTGGTGGAATAGACCTGAAGAAGAGCCCTGTGGAAGCTCAAAAGCTTGTCTCACTCACCAACACAAGCTGGTCCCATAAAAGAGATTACCTCGCTCACCTCGGCTCTCTGGATTCATCTATATGTTTAATAATAATATGTTACTTTCTGCAGCACTTTCCACCTGCAGATGACAGCACATTTTACAAACTTTATTGAGTTAAATCTTGCAGCACCTAAATGGAGATCGGGACGTATCATTACCACTATTTCACAATGGTGACTGAGACACTGAGGGCCAAATTCTGTTCTCATTTATACCAGTGCAAATCCTGTGTAGCGGTACTGACGTCAATGGAATTGCTCGGGATTTACTTCAGTGTGCGTCAAAACAGAATTTGGCTCAAGGAGTTTCGAGGAATGATCCAAAACTTGCTGAAGTCAGTGAGAATCTTTTTGTTGATTTCCATGGGTTTTGGATCATGTCCCGCAAAACTTCAGCCAGGTCGTTCTGTGGTATTTCTGGAAGAGCTGGGATTAGAATCAAGTTCTCTTAATTCCCAATTTTTTATTTTAGCTTCAGGACCATCGTTCATTTATCAGAACTAATGAAGAACTGTATTGATTTAAGGAGGGGAAAAAAACCTCCGGAATGCTCTCCTTACAACAACTTTGAAATCACTGAAGGTATCTGAAGAAAGGCTTCTTTCTTTGGAATGGCTTTTCTGCTCATTTGACTGACCTCTGTCTCCTTCATGTAAGAACCATGGAAGCGAAACTGATCAAACCAACTGCAACGTCCAGAGTATAAATGAGATTACACGTATCTTTTTTTTTTTTTTTAAAAGAAGCCTGTTTTGTCTTTTGATGGTTTGGGCAACGTATGTCTTTGTACAAATTACCAAGATCAGAGCTTTTAATACTGGCTTACAACTGTGAAATGCATGATTGGTTATTAAGCTAATGTCTTGGATGTCTCAAATTTATATCAATTTTGTTTAATTTATTACAGCTTGTCAAAACTGCCACATTTGACTTCCATAATGTATAGCTTTGTTGCAGGTATGGGCAAGCCCCCTCTGACTGCAATTATGGAACACTGGGAAAATGATGTAGGCTTGGAAAAAATGAATGTTGAGTGGGCTTAAACATGAATAAATGGGCAGGTTTGGCAAGCACACAGGAGTTCAAATCATACTATTTAAGCTACTTCAAGCTCTATTGTAGTCATGCAAGAAAAAAAAGGAGTGAAAGGTATGGTTATGCAAATCGTGTTGTAAGTGTCAGCATTTGGAAGGCCTATAAATGCGTTTGCCATATAACTGTCCACAGACATAGGCTGTTTGGAAGGGAGTCTTTATTTTCATTTGGAGGATTAGCAGACTGTTTATTGTAGCACCCTTAGCTCTTAAGTGCACTTTAGCTGTTTTTCCAACAGTACAGAATTTATTCAGAGTGCTAACTTGCTGATAGATGCAGCAAGGAGAGTAGTTGCCAGACGTCAGCGGAATGTACAAGACCTCGCAGCTGATGGATAATATTCCATTAGTTACCTTGAAATGTGCAATGGCAGAAATGGGAACCAGTGGACTTTAGTCAAATGTAACAAATTGTAATGATTATTGGTGACTTTAGTGTGTGTGAGAGAAATACAGATATTGCTATGGATATGCATATGGATAATAGCTGATAGAAATAACAGGTTGAATAATTCACTGAATTTCATAATATTATTTAGAATAGGGTTTTTTATTAATATTTTCTTCCAGCTTTAGGGGCCTGATTCAGTGCCCAGTGAATTTAATGAGTCCTTCAGTTGATTTCGGTGGGCTTTCAGTCAGGCCAGAGAATGATTCACAAATATTTGTGCATTTTTATAAATGTAATGAAAAAGTTTGATTAAAATATTCATGCATGATTCAACCCCCCGCAGTTTTATCCACCACCGCATATATAGCCAGACCCCTTCCTTGAGGTCTTCTCTGAGTCAAACTGCTACCAAAGTGTCAATGGGATTTTGCTTGAATAAGATCCTCAGGATCTGGCCAATATTTGTTTCCGTAATCTTTAACATTAGTTTTTAGGGCTAAGAATTAATGCTTACAGGGATTTGGGTCCTTTGTGCATGGAAGGAAAGTATTTGTTGTATCTTACAGCCTCATTAAAGAGATGCTGTCAGGTACTAAAGCCATAAAACCTGACCATGCCTGACAGCCGCCCTGTGCAGAAAGCCTCGTCTTCCAGTATCCAAGGATGTATTTATTTCCCAGTGCACCGATACTTCCTCTTAAATTAACTTAGGTGAAAAGAAGACACTTGACTCTGTCAGCTTAACAACAAACAAGTTAGTTCACTTTCACTAATTCCAGGCCTAGTGTAGGAGGGTGAAGCATACAGCGGCTGGGAGAATAAATAATACCTTGGATTCCAGAAGGCGAGAGCTTTTAGACGAGTGACTGCTGTTGAGGTATGTTAATTTTTCTGCCAAAATACCTTGACAATGCTCTATTGAGAGAGATGCCTTTTCAGAGATATGAAAATTGGATGCGATGTGCTAAATGGATCCCTTGTGTGGAAAGCCAGATTGATTTTGCTCTGCATGCTTTTATCCATGTAAGCGTACAACTCCACTCTTTGTCCATGTGGCACAATGGAGGGTTGCCTGAACCAAACCTGAGTGGCATTGTGACCCCCGTGTGCCCAGTCACAATGCCTAGAGTGGGGAGCAAGGATGTGAGCTGCTGCTGAAGGGTGAGTGTGGGCTCCTTCCCTAACCACTTTCCTTCCCCCAGGCCTCCTCCCTCAGTGGGCTGGATGTAGAGTTACAGTGCTGGGGCAGAGGGTGATGAGGCTAGTAGTCAGTATCTGCTCAGCAGGGTGACAAGAAGGAGACAGTGGCAGCCAAGTGGAAGGGTGCTGGCCTATGATTTTGGGCTCCCAGCCCCCTGTGTGGGTCACAAAAATACAAAAGGGAGTTGGTGGGTCACCTTAATAGAAAGTTTGGGAGCCACTGCTCCAAGGAAGCTGACAAACCACCTCCCTGTGATGTCAAATCTGTGCTGGCCAAGACAGAAGAGGTCACGTCTGAACCGGGCTGTTGCCTGTGATAGCTACTTTGGTGGCTTGGCAATAATTTAACTGCAAACATTGATACCAGTATTTATCGCTGTTTAAACCTTTAAAAGAAATGTGTAAATACACATGTATCCGCCCTCAGATACACTAGCACAGTTCTCTCTGTGCACACATTGGATTGGTCCAAGTACAGTAGAACCCCATTTATCCAACCCTTCATTGACTGCCTCTCTGTATTAACCAAACAACCAGCACACACAGGTCTAGAAGTGGGAGATCTCTCCTGTGGCCACTAGACGGCACTGCAGCCTGGCACTTTCCCATTCTCCAGATTATCTGAATTTTTGATGCTCCGATCAGGCCCCGGTCTTAATTAGATCGGATAAACGAGGTTCTGCTGAATGTTTAAATATTAAAGGAGAGATGTGGGTGAAGTTTGAAACCAAGGGAACATGGTATGGGTAATTGTGGGGGAAACTAGATGTGGCTAGATAAGATGAAGCGAGGTTCAGAGTAGAGGAGATGGTGGGTGGTTATCAGTGAGGATGGAAACTGAGACCTCTGTCTCTAAAGGCATGAGCATCCACCACCTGAGCTAAGAGACTAGATCTGTTAAACAAGGCTGTGGCAGGTTCCTCAAAATCTATGTGGCCCAGCTACTCCTACAGGGGGACAGAGCACAGGCATGGTTTTATATAAAAATGCATCTAGGGGTCATTAGTCTTCAAATATGTAAAAGATTTTATAAAGGTGAAGGTGATAAGTTGTCCTCTATGTCCACAGAGCACAGGGGCCAGCTTCCTCTTGGCCCTGGGGTGCTCAATTCCCAGCTCTGCCCCAGACCCCGCCCCATCCGACCCCTTTCCCCAAGCCCCCAGTCCTATCCCGCCTCTTCCCGTTCCCACTCTGCCCCAGGCCTTGCCCCCATCCCACCCCTTCTCCCAAGCCTCCACGCCGCCTCTTCTCACCCCCGCTCCATCCCAGTCCCACCTCTTCCCATCCAGTTCCACCCCATCCCATGAGTGCATCCCGTCCTCGCTCCTCCCTGACCCCCAGTGCCTTCTGCACGCCGCGGAACAGCTGATCCACTACAGGTGGGAGGCGCTGAGATGGAGGGGGAGGAATTGATTGGTGAGCCCGCCAGCAGATAGGTGCTGGAGTAGAGGAGGAGAGCTAGCTGCCAGTGGGTGCTAAACACCCACTATTTTTTTTTCTAAGTCGGCGCCTATGCCACGGAGGGTAGAACAAGCTTACTATGCAACAAGGGAAGATTTAGGTTAGATTTTAGGAAAAACTTTCTAACTATAAGGATAGCTAAGCACTGGAGCAAATTACCTAGGGAGGTTGTGGGATCTTCGTCATGGGAGGTTTTTAAGAACAGGTTAGACAAACATTTGTCAGGGATGGTCTAGGGATACTTGGTCCTGCTGCAGTGTGGAGTGATGGAGTAGATGACCTCATGAGTTCTCTTCCAGCTCTACATGTCTATGATTTTACGATGACGCATATTCTACATAGTATTTTAAATATCAATCCCAACGGAGGTGCCAAAAATTATAAATGTCTCTTCAACTCAACAAGTCATGAGTGACTTTAGTTTTGGCCAATATGTCATCATGTGCTGTCTAATTTGGTCACAATATAAAAATACATATTTGGTTATTCAAGTTGTGACCCAATAGCATATAGAGCAATTATCTGTGACTATAGGCAGGCTACTGAATCTCTCATAAGCCTATCTTCGCAGTCCTGCTCAGAAGGTTATCCCTGACCTTACAAGAGGCAGAGCAGGACATCGGGGCACGTTCTGTCGGATGGGAAATAGATATGTGAACTGTACACAGCATGATTTATTGTGACACCTTACATTGTCTTGGTTTAAAATTGCTTTTTGCCAATGCAAGAGTACACTTTTCCCTATTTAGTTTACAGCTTTTATAAATGACTCCCTGTGCATCTGCTGTGCTATCACTCTGAGATTTCTGTGGGCCAGATTTTCATTAAGTGAGGCCAGAGGTAAATGTGCATTCGGTTGCTTGCATTTCTCTGTTGAATTAAATCTACTACACCTGAAAGCTGAACGTATTGTGCACGCAAATGGGCATTTGGCCTGAACACCGGTTTGTGTGCACTGACAGCATGCTGCATGAGTGTCTCTGAAAGACATTGTCTTGATGGAGTGATTTGTCTGATGAGGCTCCTGAGATGCATAATTTTCAGGCCACAGGAGATGTTGAGGTAGTCTTGCACAGCCACAACCTGAGTGTGGGGTGTGTGTGCAGGAACTGCACTAACCTCATGGTCTTAGCTAGACACTCCAGTGTGGACAAGAGCAGAGGGGAAGGGGCAATCAATGCTTCTGTCTCCTCCCCCCCGCACCACCAGGGTAGTGTGGGGGTATGCACAGAACACTTTCAGAGGCCCAACTTCTGTTCAAGTAGGTATTATGTTTGTGTGTCCCATGACTGTGTTGGTCATAGGGGCATCCTGTTTAATGACGTTTCACTGGGTGGTTGCTTTCATCCTGGTGGTACCTGTCTCCTCCCCAGAACCCCTGTGAGCAGGGGCGGCTCTATGTTTTTTGCCACCCCAAGCACGGCAGTCAGGCAGCCTTCGGCAGCGTTTCTGTGGGAGGTCCACCGGTCATACGGATTTGGCAGCGGTTCAGCGGGTGATCTGCCAGTTCTGCGCCTTCAGCATACCCACTGCTGAATTGCCGCCAAAACCACGGGACCGGCAGACCTCCCACAGAAATGCCGCCAAAGGCTCCCTGACTGCCACCCTCATGACGACCGGCACGCTGCCCCCCGCGGCTTGCTGCCCCAGGCATGCGCTTGCTGCGCTGGTGCCTGGAGCCGCCCCGCCTGTGAGGTAGGCAAATATTATTATCCCTATTTTGTGAATGAGGAACTGAGAGGCACACAGAGACTCAATGACTTGTCCCTGGTCACATAGGAAGTCTGTGGTGGCGGAGGGAATAGCACCTATGTTCCAAGCCAGTGCTTCAATCACGACGCCATCCTTTCTTCTAGATAGGTATTACCTCAGATAAACTGTCTCTGGGGAAATGCAGACCCTCTCTGACTGTCTTGGGTCTCTTAATCTGTGTAGCTCTCTCTTCACCCTGCCTCCAGTGCAACCAGGGCCTTTAAGTTACAGTCTGGCCCTCTGCTCACATGGACTATATCTAGTGCATATGCTCCATTTGGAGCAGGATAGAAATTTCATATGCTTATGGAGCTATGTGCATTAATGATGTTTTATAAATATTAACAATAGAGATTATATGTTATTGTATATACATTATTGTAATCATACTGTGGAAGATATTTTGCCAAATACACAACAATAATCCTCTTAGCAAAATTAACCAGGCATTAAACTGAGAGCTGAGGCTGTGAATTTCTGTTTATAATAAAGCTGCTTGTCTGATGATTTTTCAGGATTGGAATAGGTATTGCATGTTTCGATTCCTCTGCTGAAACAAAGTGACTGACTGGCATGTTTTTTAGATTATTTCCCAATTATAAATGCCATCAGTTCTCATACTCACACCTACCCAACCTGTTTTCCTAAAGCCCACTGACAGTTCACTGAAAAAATAATGGGAGTCTTGCTTGCAGATATCAAATTTCTATAGGTACTGCCTATTGTTTTTACTCTACTATGCTGTGCTTTTCCTTACAGAGGCCTTTGATCTTGGGATTGATTTTCATTTGTCTTCCTGCCATCTCTGTCTGTCTGTCTCTCTCTCTCTTTTTTTTTTCTTTCCTGCTCTTCCTTTTGTAGGGTCTACTCTGCTGTCAGTGCAAGGTGATGACTCCTATTAATGCTAATGGGAGTTAGAGAGTGTAAATTCAATTAGTGCCAGTGGGAATTAGTCCTATAAATTTCATACGTATTGAGGATTTTTAGACCCTATGCAATGAGGGGTTCCCCTTTAGCTAATTTTCCTAATTCCATTTTCATGGTGTGCTGTTCATTTCTTTCCATTCTCCCAGCCTTTCTGGAGTTAGAGCAGGTGAAAACCTCTTAACATTACTGGGAGTTAGTTCTCAGATGGTGGAATATTTCCTTGCTTGAATTTATTTATATTCTTGAAATTTGTGCATGAATCTAAAGTCACTGAAGTGTGCATCATATCATCCATGCATTGAACACACTGGACTAACTATAAATTAATTTTGTTTAACTTCTTGCATTTATCTAAGCTTCTTGTGGGGAAGGAAAGGGAGAAATTAGGTTCTATGTTTGTATTTTAGTATCTTCATTTAGCATTGCAATTGCCTAACTAAAAACTAAATAACTGTCTGGAACATGCTGTTTTCTTGTCCATATTCCAGGAAACTTCATATAATTTTATTCCATACATTCATTCCACTTTACTGAATCAGAAATGGACAGATTGGTAGTAAAAGCAAGATGGAGATTTTGTATAAAACCCATTTACCCACTGTGAAATGTGGCCTATGCATAGACACTGTACTGGAAAGTCTGACTTTGGCAACACTTGACAACAGTACCTTATTGTGCTAATTAAAGGCACAGTTCTGCCACCCTTACTGGTGCTGAGTGGTGCATTACAAATACAATGCAAATAGCTACAATGATTTCAGTGGGATTATTTGTGTATTAAGGTGCTACTTCTGGTGTGTGGAAAACTGTTACAATGACAAGCTATCGCTTTAAGTTACAAGGGGTTTCCTGGTCCTTCGTGCAGGCTTGGCGGCTCTGTAGGAAGCATGTGATTTGGCTCTTCGGCAGTTGAGTTGTGCTTCACCACCTTAGGGAGCAGCCTGCTTTGTCTCTCTTTCTCTGTAATTGGTTGTTGCTGAGTTAGAATTGTAGATTCCAGGAAATAAAGTAGTGTTACACTGCAACCTTTCAAGAAGAGAATACATTTTTTAATTCTAAATTTCTGCCTGTATTCCATGAATATAGCACTGTGGTGGGGTGTATAAACCCTGCACTAGGTCCGAAGGAGATATATTTTGACTTTAGCGAAGCTTTTGATATGGTCTCCCACAGTATTCTTGCCAGCAAGTCAAAAAAGTATGGATTGGATGAATGGACTATAAGGTGGATAGAAAGCTGGCTAGATTGTAGGGCTCAATGGGTAGTGATCAATAGTTCGATGTCTAGTTGGCAGCCGGTATCAAGCAGAGTGGTCCAGGGGTCGGTCCTGGGCTGGTTTTGTTCAACATCTTTAGTAATGATCTGGGTGATGGGATGGATTGCACCCTCAGCAAGTTTGCAGATGACACTAAGCTGGGGGGAGAGGTATATAATGCTGGAGGGTAGGGATAGGGTCCAAAGTGACCTAGACAAATTGGAGAATTGGGCCAAAAGAAATCTGATGAGGTTGAACAAGGACAAGGGAAGAATCTCATGCACTGCTACCGGCTGGGGACCGACTGGCTAAGCAGCAGTTCTGAAGAAAAGGACCTGGGGATTACAGTGGATGAAAAGCTGGATATGAGTCGATAGCCTTCTTGGCAACAAGGGTACACTAATGGCATATTGGTCTGCATTCGTAGGAGCATTGACAGGAGATCAAGGGAAGTGATTATTCCCCTCTATTTGGCACTGGTGAGGCCACATCTGGAGTATTGCATCCAGTTTTGGGCCCCCCACCACAGAAAGGATGTGGACAAATTGGAGAGAGTCCAGCAGAGGGCAACAAAAATTATTAAGGGGCTGGGGCACATGACATATGAGGAGATACTGAGGGAACAGGGGTTATTTAGTCTGCAGAAGAGAAGAGTGAGGGTGGATTTGATAGCAGCCTTCAACTACCTGAAGGGGGATGACACCAAGTTGGGAGGTATTGCCAATTCGGAAAAGGATCGGGATATCCTCCAGGGAGATTTGGATGACCTTGTAAACTGGAGTATTAGTAACAGGATGAAATTCAATAATGAGAAGTGTAAGGTTATGCATTTAGGGATGACTAACAAGAATTTTAGTTATAAGCTGGGGACGCACCAGTTGGAAGTAACGGAGGAGGAGAAGGACCTAGGAGTCCTGGTTGATCATAGGATGACTATGAGTAGGCAATGTGATGTGGCCGTTAAAAAAGCTAATGCGGTCTTGGGATGCATTAGGCGAGGTATTTCTAGTAGAGATAAGGAGGTGCTAGTCCCGTTATATAAGGCGTTGGTGAGACCTCATTTGGAGTATTGTGTGCAGTTTTGGTCTCCCATGTTTAAGAAGGATGAATTCAAACTGGAACGGGTACAAAGAAGGGCCACTAGAATGATCCGAGGAATGGAAAGCCTGTCATATGAAAGGAGACTTGAGGAGCTCGGTTTGTTTTCCTTAACCAAAAGAAGGATAAGAGGAGCTATGATTGCACTCTTTAAATATATCAGAGGGATAAATACCAGGGAAGGAGAGGAATTATTTCAGCTCAGTGCTAATGTGGACACGAGGACAAACGGATATAAATTGTCAGTCAGGAAATTTAGGCTTGAAATTAGACGAAGGTTTCTAACCATCAGAGGAGTGCAATTCTGGAACAGCCTACCGAAGGAAACAGTGGGGGCGAAGGACCTCCATGACTTTAAGATTAAGCTGGATAAGTTTATGGAGGGGATGGTATGATAGGATAACGGGTTTAGTCAATAGGTCAATAACGTGCCACACTGGTAATTAGTACAAAGGGTCAATGTTGGGATATTGTTAGCCTTTTCCAGAGGGTCTGGCTGGAGAGTCTTGCCCACATGCTCGGGGTTCAGCTGATCGCCATGTTTGGGGTCGGGAAGGAATTTTCCTCCAGGGTAGATTGGCAGTGGCCCTGGAGGTTTTTCGCCTTCCTCCGAAGCATGGGGCAGGGGTCGCTTGCTGGTGGATTATCTGCTACTTGAAGTCTTTAAATCATGATTTGGAGCATTCAACAGCAGAGTCAAGGGAGAGAATTAGTTCAGGAGTGGGTGGATCGGCTTATGTGGCCTGCATCTTGCAGGAGGTCAGACTAGATGATCATAATGGTCCCTTCTGATCTTGGATTCTATGATTCCAAAGAGGATGGAGCTCAGCTGTTCTCAGTGGTGGCAGATGAGAACAAGGAGCAATGGTCTCAAGTTGCAGTGGGAGATTTTAGGAAACACTATTTCACTAGGAGGGTGGTGAAGCACTGGAATGGGTTACCAAAGGAGGTGGTGGAATCTCCTTCCTTAGAGGTTTTTAAGGCTTGGCTTGAGAAAGCCCTGGCTGGGATGATTTAGTTGGGGTTGGTTCTGCTTTGAGCAGGGGGCTGGACTAGGTGACCTCTTGAGGTCTCTTCCAACCCTAATCTTCTATGATTCTAAGCAGCAGTGCTGGGCCCAGGCGACCCTGCCCAGCTGCAACTGCAGTGTGTACTCCAGCTGAAGGTGGAATTTAAGAGGGAGTCAGACAGCTCAGAAAGGGGCCTGACAAGACAGGGAGAGGGACCTGTCCTGAGAAAGGGTGACACAGAACCCTTCTCCTGGAGAGGAAGATCCTGCTTGCTGAGTCAAAGGGGCTGAAGCTTCAGCTGGTACCTTTTCTCGTACTACTTCTTGACAAACTTCAAGACTTTGCTAGAGAATGGATGGTAGGAAGTGGCACCAGGAGGCAGCCTTATGGCATTTGGTAACCCTTATAGGGCCCTGGGCTAGAGCCTGGTAGAGGGGGAAGGCCTGGCCTCCCCTACCAATCCACTCCCCACCCCCATTAAGAAGGGCACAAAACCCTCACTTTCTAAACTCCCCCCGGGGGGAAGGAAGGAAAGGATAAATACCTTTTGAAACCCCAGTGAGATTGGACACTCCTGGGGGTCAATAGTTGAACATCTCATCTTCCTAGGAACCCGATCATACTGGGGAGGGAAGGGAGAGAAGACTGAGTGGTAACCTGACCAGAGGGGCATAGAATTATAAGGTTAGATGGGACCACAAGGATCATCTAGTCTAACCTCCAACCAAGATGCAGGATTTGTTATGTCTAAACTATCCAAGACAGATGGCTAATCCAGCCTCCTTCTGAAAACCTCCAGTGAAGGAGCTTCTACGACCTCCCTCTGCAGTCTGTTCCATTGTCCTACTATTCATACTGTTAGGAAGTTTTTGCTGAGATTTAATCTAAATCTGCTATGCTATAGTTTGAACCCATTGCCTTTTGTCCTGCCCTCTGTGGAAAAAAAAGAACAGCTTTTCTCCATCTTTTTTATGGCAGCCTTTGACGTATGCTATCATGTCCTGCCTTAATCTTCCCTTTTCCAAACTAAACATACCAGACTTCCTTCAGCCTTTGTTCACACAGCTTGCATGCCATCCCTTTTTTTCATCTTTGTTGCTCGCCTCTGGATTCTTTCCAGTTTCTCCACATCCTTTCTATACGTTGGTGACCAAAATTGGACACAGGACTCCAGCAGAGGTGTAACCAGAGCTGAGTAGAGCCGTGCTATCACTTCCCAGGACTTGCATGTTATGCCTCTGTTAATGCAACCTACAATTGCATTTGCTTTTTTTGCAATAGCGTTGCATTGCTGACTCATGTTGAGGTTCTGATCCATCACAACTCCCAGATCTTTCTCAGCAGTGCTGCTGCCAAGCCAGTTATCCCCCAGGCTGTATTTGTGCATTTCGTTTTTCTTCTCTAAGCGTAGCACCTTACATTTGTCTTTGTTGAATTTCATTTTGTCTTCTATAGTCCAGTTTTCCAATTTATCAAGATCTCTCTGAATTTAAGTCAAACCCCAATAGAAGATAGACTGCCAGCAATCATGAAGGTGGCTGGGGGGAAAGAGTAGAGGCGTGGAGAACAGAGGCCCAACCCTGTACCCACTAGGCAGCACCACCAGCAAACCGTGTCCTTCACAAACACTACTCAGTAGGCATAAGGTAAACAGAGTGTGATCTACCTTTATGAAGCTGAGATAGATATGATGCCCGTCAGTGTTGGCGAATACATAATAGTCAATTGACTCATTTCCGTGCTTGTGAGGCTTTTCACCATAACAATGGATAGTGATTGTCCCTGGTGGACGTTTTTAATCTTTATGGGCCAGATTGGCGCCTTGCAATCTGCCCTCAGGAAGGAGCAGCACGTAGCTGTGTAGCCCTAGGGGACAGAACTGGGATTGAATTGTGGCTGTGAGAGTGAGGGGGAAGTCGTAAGGGCTAGGCCTTTGTATCTGGTATAGATTACTTCCCCTTCCAAGCTAGCTCAGCTGTGCTGGTCTTGGCTCTGACCCCATGCAGGCAGCTGCTCCTCCAACAGGGGCGGCTCCAGGCATCAGCGCAGCAAGCACTGCCGGTCGCTGTGAGGGCGGCAGTCAGGGAGCCTTTGGCAGCATGCCTGCAGGAGGTCCGCCGGTCCCGCGGCTTCGGAGGTGGCGAAGGCGCAGGACCGGCAGATCATCCACAGAAACGCCGCAGAATCCACGTTACTGGCAGACCGTGCTGCCGAAGGCTGCCTGACTGCTGTGCTTGGGGCGGCAAAAAACATAGTCCCCCAATCTCCCATGCCGCTGCCTTTGAAACAGTTAGCTCATGTAGGGGGTAAGGTGACTCCTTACACCCCTTTTACCTCTCAAGCGCAGGAGTTTGGCCAGGGTAAAGAACTGGTCCTGTATCATCAGTTTATTTAGGGACCCTGAATTGTGACCCTTCTATTTTGTAATTTAACCCTGCAGGCTGGGGCTGGTAGTGTGTAATCATAAAGCGGGGAGGGGTTACAAAATCCCAGTCAAGCAAACCCATTTTTCCTGATAACCAAAAAAATCACGTCATGAACTTCCCAGCTTCCAGCTAGAGGATACAGGGAATTTGAAACACAAGGGCCAAATGGGGTCTGCTTACTGGTGCAACAGAATCCACTGCCTGAAATGAATGACACTTCTCTCCCATGAGGGCTCTTCAGGAGGGAACAAGTCAAGGGAGTCCAACAGGGCTCTGACCCCATGCAGGCAGCTGCTCCCCCAACAGGGGCGGCTCCAGGCACCAGCGCAGCAAGCACTGGGAAAAGCAGTTATACATCCCAAAGGGAATGGGAGACTCACAGAGCCCTGCCTAGTCATGAGAATACCCCTCTACATAATCATAACCCGTTTTCCTTTGCCTTTTCAATCAATGGCCTCTTTCTCCATGATGATGTTATGTTGTTGCAGAACACCAGCAACCTATGACGGGGTTGCAGCCTTATTGTCTACAATTGGGACCTACATTCAATCTGTAATTTGGTCTTCATATAGTTAGCAGACTGACACTTCCCTGCATAAACTAAAGAGATCTCAGCATAAGCAGCTGAAATGACCAGAATGAGTAGGAAATACAGAACAATGAGGACAATGAATCTTGCCAGTTCTGTCTATATATCTATACCCATAGGAACTGCAGCAGTGAGGTCATGGTAGCACTTTTTCTCCATTGCATAGCTTAGTTCTAACCTTTTACGCTATCATTTTTCACATAAACTGTAACATCTCAGCAGGGTAGTGGAATAACAGGGCAATGCAAACCAGACAATAACCCGGGGAAAAGTTTAATGATATTGAAGGCTTCAAAATCACCCCCTCACCAAATACAGGAGCAAGAGGATATTTTGCTGTCCATCCCATTAATATTGTACAGACATAGAGCTACTTTTATGCTCTGTTTCTGCTCTGTCTGTCATATCTACATACAGTGACATAGAAGTAGAGATTGATTTTTGTAACTTTGATGCTTTAGTGCAATGAAAGAGGGTGATTGTGGCAGATTTTTTCTTTTACTGCTTTCTTCTCAGTATGAAACTCTTCTAAAGACCCTTCAACACATGAAATTCTCCCATGCCCTAACTTCATCTTCTCTGCTGATGAATTCTTCCAAGGAATCCTTCAGAGGTCTAACAATGGGAAGATGTCATTCGGGATGACATCTTGCCAAGAATAGTATGTTCTTCTGTGATGAAATTTTCCGAGTCATGCTTCCATTAGAAAATGATCTCAAGAATCATCTCCATCATAGACACCCGAAGTTAAAAAGTTCTGTTAGACTATCTATACTGTACCAAGATGAAAGAAATTAACATAATGTACAACTAGAACAAAACTTGCCCTAGGAAGAACACCTCTATTTCAAGATAACTTTTAAAGATTCAGTTGTTGGAGACATTGTAGGTCTTTGGTGTTGATGGTGTGTTTTAACTGAAATATTTATTTGGTGGAAAAGTTCTTTAAGCGCCCTTTTAAATGAATTTCTGCCTACAGTTTGATTTATTTGTGTCTCCCAAATTTTTGTTTTTTCTTCTAATTTCTGTTGATATTCATCCTATAGCCTGATTCACCTTCCATGATTGATATCACAAAAAGGAGCCGACAGTGCAACAAGAAGTTTGTAGAACCATAAATATTTGATCATACACTGGAAAGATAACAACGTTTTTATATCTGTCTAAACCAGCCATGAATATTTAATTTTATTTTATCTTTAAACAGAAATGATGGTAGGCTTAAATGGAGTCCTGAGCTTCTATTTCTAGGTTCATGGTGCTCATTTAACCTTAAGGTAAGTGAAACAAGCTTTGTGGTTTTAGCTTGTCTTCTGATGGCCAACAGAGATAAACATACCAGCTCACACAGTTCAGCAAAAAAACTAAAACAAGTAATCAAAGGAGAACTATAAAGCTCAAGTTAAAATGGGTTTAAACCCAGATTTTTTTGTTTTTTCCCCCGAATATGAACAGGTGCTTAGATGCACTGGGGTGCATAGGAAAGACAGAATGTGGCATTAACTAGTCTGAGTTTCAAACGGCATAGGAATAAGCTTTAATGTACTTCTGAGAAATCTCTTCCTTCACCTTAGCTGCTTTGGAAAAATATTTGTACTACTTGGCTCACCAAAAGCATCAGAGAAAGCTTGGACCAAGCATGCATCATTCTCTCCTATCTTAAGTGAACCAGTAGGTACCAGTATGTTTCACAGAGGGGAAACTGACATCCCCTTCTGCTTAAAAAAAAAAATGGTCAAAAAAAAACAAAACCCCCAAACTTGTGAGCAACCCCCTCCTTAAATTAATAAAATCTAAAATGTCAAAACCCCTTCCCTGAGGAGAATTTTTACCCCTAAAAGGGAGAACTCCTAGAGATGCTATGAAGTCTACTAGGGACTTGGTTATTTATATTGATTTTATGTGGAAGGCACTCAGATACTTTGGTGATAGGCAGCCGTGTGACACTCTAAGAGAAGATGGGTGGGGGAAGGGTTAAAAGCTAACATAAAACTTTATTCTTGTGGCCCATGTTCCCCATAACATCAGTAGTGGTGATGTGAGTACACAAGTCTGAGATTAACTCCATTTTTACTTTGATGTTCATTCTTTGATGGATTCATTGACCGTCCCTAGTAAAAATGTTAGCAGAGGCTCTATTGGATTCTTTTGCTCCATATTTCTCTTGCGTTCTCTTGTCAGTTTCAGATGGAGAAAATAACCATTTGACCAAAAGAACCATTGCTCTGTTCCAAAATCTAGGTTCCCATCCTAGCTCATTGAAGCCAGTGAAAAGTATCCTATTGATTTCAATAGGTTTTGGGTCAGGCCCTTTGTTGATCAAGATCAAGTGTGAACAGAGCATGTTTTGAAAATGTTCAACTTGAATTTTCCATTCTCACTATGTATTAAATGTCATTGTTACACAACCTGTTCAGATTAGTGCTAAGATCATTGTCTACTAGTGTCACAGTCCCCGTCAGTCAAGGATTTTTGCTGTTTTCAGTCTCTATATCAAAAGCAACTCTATTTGAATACAATATAGGGTGCCTCTTAATCCTCACAAGTAATCTTCTGTAAAACCAGAGGGCAAGTGATAAACTGAACATTAATTCAACTCTATTACTGTGATAAAGATACATTGAATTTTAGGAAATCTTGGTGGTCTTGGCATCTTCAGTATGATGGCTTAAGTGAATATACAAATATAATAAAAAGCAGACAACCCAAATGTTTCTTCAATAGCAACTGAAATGGATACCCAAAACATGAAAGATCTTTGAAAAACAAGAGACGAATAAATCATAAAGAAAATAGACTGTTGGCTTCTGTCACTCATTTGAGAGCATGCTCTTCTGGAAACTGAGTGAAATCAAGTGGATTGTAGGTCTAACACTGACTTTTGTGTATAGTAACTGGTACTTCAACCTCATTTATAGAGTCATTTAATTTACTCTAGTCATGCATATGTGAATAAGGAAGTTTAAAGAATTAAAACCAAAATATATGTTGTCTATTATAATGGTTTAATTACAAGATTTGTGTTGAGTTGTCAAGGCAGACAAAGCTAATTTACCTGATAAGCCTAATAATATATATATTTGTATTTTGAGCGGTTGACAGAGAATGCTGGCCCTTGAAGGGTAAAGGTTTGCAGGGTGTTGGGGGCAAGAGATTCTTTGCTTTAGATGGTAATACAATTTTCAACACCTCATGACCACATGGTTGCCTTTTTTTGACCCCCATGGCTGTCCCAACCCATTGGTTGCCAAACACTGTTCTAAATTAGACTAATAATTAAACATAGACAAATATGTTTCACAAACTATTACTTTTTAACGGTCTTATCCAAAATGCACTGAAGTCAGTAGATCAGTCCCTGCACGAATATGGCAAAAAGATGAGGGCACAGCAAATCATGAGACACACTTTAAGAAGATGCCAACATGCTTCCTAAACGTAACAGAAAATAATTTTTAAAACACAGGAATTTATGGGGGAGGGATAGCTTAGTGGTTTGAGCATTGGCCTGCTAAACCCAGTGTTGTGAGTTCAGCACTTGAGGGAGCCATTTACAGATCTGGGGCAAAAATCTGTCTGGGGACTAGTCCTGCTTTGAGCAGGGGGTTGGACTAGATGACCTCCTGAGGTCCCTTCCAACCCTGATATTCTATGATTCTAAGGAGTGCTAGGTTAGTTCCAGGACACTATTTGCGCATCTAATAAAAGCTTAAGCTTTCTTCTCATAAACTGTTTGTCAATCAGATAAGAGAAATTTGGTCTGTGAGTTGTGTTCCATATGCTGTTGCAAAATAGTAGTTCAAGACAGTATTGTGGATTATTGTCTTTTGTCCCCTTATGCCTCATAAATGTGGTTCTTTTCTGTGGTCACAGTCCTGCTTTGAGAACCCCATGAAGCCTTGTGGAGA
Organism: Mauremys reevesii; assembly: GCF_016161935.1. Classification (NCBI taxonomy): domain Eukaryota; kingdom Metazoa; phylum Chordata; order Testudines; family Geoemydidae; genus Mauremys; species Mauremys reevesii. Next base: position 34,898,916 of record NC_052638.1, read on the forward strand.
GGCGGCCTTAGTCTGTGCCCTTTTGACTGAGGCTCAGTCTATGCTATGGGGATTATAGCACCACTGTAGTGATGCTGGTTTAACCCCATAGCATAGATGCCACCCAAAGTAATGGAAGGGGTTTTTCACCACTTTAGGGACACCACCTCCCCAAGCAATGGTAGCTAGGTCATCAAAAGCATTCTTCTCTTAACCCCTGATGTGGAGGCTGCTAGGTCAAGTCAGCATAATTACGGTGCTCAGGGGGTGGACATTTCACGACCCTAAGTGTCATAGCTATGTGGACCTAAATTTTAAGACCAGAGAAACCACTCACTCCCTTTCCTATTCTTGGAGGTTGATGATTTTTTTCCACCTCTCTAGAGCAGTCTGTGTGAAATTCCCTAAGAGTCTGTACCTACCTGGTTGTAACACAAGATTTATTTAGAATGGGGAGAGAGAAAATCTGATTGAAAGAAAAGAGACATTCTGTACAACATATCTTGTTTCTTAAACTCAGCAAATATTATTCTAGTTGACTCCCATCTCTTCAATTACAGTTAAAAGCAAAATTTTGTATTTCTAATAAATACACCCTCTTTCTCTCTTTCCTGTCTATGAATAGCATGTCTGAGAATTTGCCACAGGTCTTCAGGTAGGTATTGTTGCCTCTCCAATGAATGATAGCAGATGTTGGAGTCCTGCAAGTCTGTTTCCCACTGGAGAAGTGAGGCAGCATCTAAGTTAGTGTAAGGAGTATAGTATAACTATGGACACCAGTCCTAGAACAGAAATGGTCACTGGCACAGTTCAAGGCAGCTGTACCTGTATCCCCCTTCATGCTCCACCAAGGACACCCACTTTTAGGCTTCTAGCTCCCAGCTGTTCTCTCTCTTGGGCCGAGACCCAGGTGGTCTTCCCTCCTGATCTTGGGTTTTTCTAGGCTGCATAGTTCCCTGCCTACCCTGTGATATTCCCAGCAAGCCAGACTACCTAAAGAGGCAGGTCAACCCCATGAAAATGGAAAAAAATTCTAAGTTCGACTAGCTAACAGGTCAACCCCCATTCTAGTAAATGGGTTGATGCAGAAGTGACAGAACCTCATTAGAAGTGTGTGTGTGTGGGGGGGGGCATGAGGCCCTGCCCCCTCCATAGCCCTTCCCCTTCTCCTCCTCTTCCCCCTGAGACCCTGCCCACTGGCCAGCTGGAAGTTGGATCTGGGCCATGGTAAGAGCCACCCAGGGAACCCAAGCTGCTGTGGGGAGCCCCAGACCCTCCATCTGCCCCGGCAGGGCATGAGCTAGGGGCTGCTCTTGGGCACCCCAGCCTCCTACCCAGGGCAGTGCAGGGTCCAGGGCTAATAAGCTTACTAGAGATCACCCCCAGCTCCAACAAGGGCTCTGGTAAGAGTCAGTCCTTCAAATCCCACAAAGGGATTTTTCTATGGTTACAAATTGATAACAGCTCAGAACTTGCACAACCATGAATAGTTTAGTCTTTCCTTTTTATAGCTCGGGCCTTGCATTTTGGCCTCACGTGGCAAAAGTGCTCTTCTCAGGGTGTAGCTTCAAACGACTGTGTTTTTTCACAGCAGGGGCAGAGGGGAGTTGTATTCAGCTCCCCCCAGGTATTTCCCAGGAAATCCACTTCACATGTATTGTCCCAAAAAACATTCTTATCTGCCACATTGTTCAATATAATTCTTTGATCATCCAGGCAGGGCCGGCTTTAGGCAGATTCCCCCGAATTGGGCCCCACGCCTAAGAGGGCCCCACGCCTGCGCCTAAGAGGGTCCCACCCCTAAAGAAGAGTGCCTAACTTAGGTGCCTTTTAAATTTTTACTCACCTGGTGGTGCTTCAAGTCTTCAGCAGCACTTCGAGGGTGGGTCCTTCACTCACTCCGGGTCTTTGGCAGCATTTCGGCGGAGGATCCTTCAGTGCCGCGGAAGACCCGGAGCGCCGCCGGGTGAGTCATCCCTGCCTGGGCCCCATGAAAACTATTCGAATCGGGCCCTGCGCTTCCTAAAGCCGGCCCTGCATCCAGGCCCACAATACTATGCAACCATTGCATTTAATACAATGGACTCCAAAGATAGTTAAACTTAATTCAGTCAGAATTTTCAAGGATATTGCATTGTAGGATGCCCATCACAAATTGTAGGGGAAAAAAAATCTTACTGCTTTGCAATAGGGAAGTCTTGACAATGAAGTGTGTGTGTGTGTGTGTGTGTGTGATTTGAATGAATTAAGATGAGTGTCCTGTATTTTTCTCATATGAAACAGTGAGTGACCTTCATCTGTTCCTCTCTATGGACCCATGGAGAGACCATAATCTTAAAGCTTCTTTTGATCTCTCAAATGTAGGCTCATGGGAACAGAACAGTTGATCATTGTCCTGTGATATAATCTGTCTTATGTGCAGACACTCTCAAAGGCTTTTTCTTATCTTATTTCTCTTACAATAGGGGGTTATGAACATTTCAGAACACAGGTGACAAGAAGTACAAGGGTGGAAGCATTAAATAAACCCTTATACATTTTATAATTAAAATTTCAACCAGTAGAGGCTGTGAAACTGAGACAGAAATATGCAGCAAAAATATACTTGATCATAGGAATTGCAACGGCAACATGTTACATTTGCAATGTTTTTCTATTTCGGGTCATCTTATACTTGATACAGCACTCTGTGTAAAACAAACAACCAAAAACCGAAAGGAATTCTTTTTCCATTTTTGGTGAGACAAAACATTCAGCGTGATGCACGGCACGTTTGAGCTCTGTCCCACAATACTGAGCAGCTCCACAGTTTTATACCTTGCTTACTATGTTATGATACTTTCAAGGGATTAACTTGACAGGGTGAAAAACAGCAAGATGTATATTTGAGTAGAGATTAAAAAAGTGCCGAGACATAACAGTCTGCTCTGCTGTCAACAATTTCAAGGTGAAAAGCCCACCAACATGGCAAATAATGGAAAACCCTTTGCAGAGGTTATCATAACATAACACCAAAAAATCCTTTTTTTGGTGTGCTTCAAATATTATAGCACTGATCCATAGCCTGAAGCTCAATAAGGCTGAATGTTTTTTTCATTATACATTAAGCATGTGAGCCGAAAACATTGTGGGCATTAGAATCTTGTGACTGCTGTACATATGTGCAACTTAGCCCCAGTGCTGCACAAGTTTAGTGCAGATAGTTAAACTTTATTTAAGGCCGGATACCTTTATTCACATTTAATAGCATCTCACTCGAAAACCCCACTGTTCACTCTTCTCTCTGTATTTCTGGGAGGGACCAAAACCTTTGTAGGGTTGCTACTCCTCTTCTTACATAGGTAGGGAAGTGCAGGATCATAACTAGGAGTGGGGATAGAGCCTTTGCACAGAAGTACTCTATGCCAGACGTGTGACTGGTGCAGATTATTACCTCCCTGGAGCAAAAGGGGACAAGGGTAAGAGTGGTTCTTTGTCTGCTCCTGGGCCAACATAACTATATGCTGCTCCTTACTTGGGTTTCTGGCTTTAGGGGCTACTAAACCTGAGTAAAAACCGACCCTTAATGTTAACAAATTCTAGCAGAATTTTTTTTGTATTGCAAAGAGTATCAGGGCCCATTCTGCATAGTGAATAGTCCCTTTGACAAGGGATCAAGGTCCTTGATTTTATATAGTATCTTTCCTATAAAATATACTTTAAGGGATCAGGCTAATGCCAAGAAGCAGGAACTGTAGAGGAGAAGGCCTCAAACCACCAGAAGTGAGACTGCAATGAAGTGGGAGACAGTAGATAGGGGCTAGGCAAAAGGAGGGAGCATGTTAGGGGACAAAATGCATGAATTACTGGTAGGGAGAAGTGTATTTTTTTGTCTCCAAATACAGTGACAGTTTTGACCTGGAAGTGCATTATTTAGTAAAAATCTGATCAAGTAAAAATGAAAGGCCTAATCTGAAAGTACTAAGTGCTTCCTAAGACCTTGTCTACATGGGAAGGTTTACCATTATACTACTGTAATTTAATTATACAGGCATAATCCCCCAAGTGAACATTCTTATTCCAGGAGAAGAGTGGCTTTTTCCAGTTTAGCTTTAAACCCCTTCCTAAGTGACATAAACTAAACCAGGGTTCTCACAACAAATTTTTTGGTGGCCTCAGAATGCGGCCACCAACTCTTGCTGGTGGCGGGACCGATCATTTTTCCTAAAATACTTGATTAACTTTAGGAAAAACAAATAAATAGCACATATACACATCACTGTAATTTATTTATGTAGGGCTTGTTTGTTTTTTGCAGACTCAATAGTAAAAATATTTCTGTGAAAAGTGATATTTGTGCCCTCATATTAATCACTTGTCACAGGACACTTAATAGATATTGGGAAGGCTGTGAAAAGTGATACTTGCATGCTCGTTAATATCACTTTTCTCAGCAAGTCCCAGGACAAATTAAGCCCTGGATGCAGGGGAAGGAGGCGGAAGCAGTGGGGGGACATGGTGGGATGGATGTGGGCCGGGGAAGGCAGTGGGGGCATGGGGCAATGGAGGGGTGGATACAGGGCCAGGAAGTCAGTGGGGTCCAGGGGTGATGGGGAGGGGAACATGGATGTAGGGTCAAGAGAGAGGAGGGTGTGTGGTGAGCCCTGCAGCTGGAGCTGGGTGTTGGCGCCCACTGCCACGTGGCCGGGGGGTCAGTGCCTGTGGCCAGAGGAGGAGCTGCATGGCTGAGGAAGGGAGTTGGAGCCCAGGGCCAGTGCCACCTGCCATGCAGTCAGAGCCCGAAACTGGGTGCTGGAACCTGGGGCTGCGTGGCCAGATCTGGGGTCAGTGCCTGCCACCATGAGGCCGAAGCCAGCACCCGCTGCTGTGCACCTGGGGATGGGGATTGGCACACACCTGGGGCCAGGGATCAACACCCAGGGCCAGCACCCGCTGTTGTGTGCCTGGGGCCAGGGATCGGTGTCCTCTGCCATGTGGCTGAGACTATAGGTCGGTGCCCAGGGTCAGCAGCCAAGACTGAGGGTTGGTGCCTGGGGCCAGTGGCTAACAGCAGGGTTGAGGTGCGTGGCCAGAGATGGGAATTGGAGCCTGGCGCCACGTGGCCAGGGGTTGGAGCCTGAACTGAATCCCCATGGCCCAAGGCTGGGGCCACGTGGTCAGGTCTGGGGTTCAGCACCCAAAACCCTGCAGCAGGAGCCAGGTGTTGGCACCTGGAGCCCCATGGCTGGAGCTCTGGTCCGCACAGCCAGGGCCCAAGCCTCATAGCCTCCCCTCCCTCCAGGTAGAGAACTCACGGGTACTCCTGCAGCGTGATGCCCCACCTGTCTCCAGGCGCCGTGCAGGGCTGCGTATCCATGAGGAACTGGGAGGGAAGAGGGAGGGACCGATGCATTGCCTCCCTCCCCCACCATCACCGCTCAGGAAGCTGTGGTGGCTGCAGGGAAACCCTCTGGTGGCCGTATTCGAGAAATGCTGAACTAAACTAAGAAAGTCACACTTATGGGGTGTGTGTGTGTGTGTGTGAGATATAGTGATTTTAAATTACCACCTAGTGCATACCGTTTCCCATGCACACAAGGCTTGAGAGTTGCTGCAAGCCCTTGATTTGAGCATGCTCACTAGCTCTTAGGAAATGCTCAGCACCTTGAAGGATTAGGCACTAAGGGCCCAAGTGTGTAAGCAATTTGCAAACAGTTTTTGAACTCAGCAGGACTACTCCATCACACCTGCCAGTCAGCACTTGCAGGATCAGGTGCTGAATTAGTCACTGGTTTTAAGGCCAGCAGGGATCATTATGATCCAGTCTCCTACATTATTGGGTGAAATCCTCTGGCCTGCAGTACATAGGAAGTCTGCTTAAATGATCATAATGGTTCTTTCTGTCCTTGAAACCTATGAATAAATAACACAAGTCTCAGAATTTCTCTTTGTAATTCCTGCATCAAGGCTATATCATGTGGCTGGGCTCGAGGAAAATATTTTTTAGAAGGACATTCAGTCCATTACTTCAAGTGATGTAAAATCCACTGCATCCCTTGGTATGTCCCACGTTGACTGATTCAGACTGTCGGAAAGCATTTTTGGATCTATTCCCATGTTTTCCTGCAGAATCATGTTGTGCTGCAAATTATTTTGGTAACCTAAATTAAAGGTGGGTTAGAGTATACTACTGAATATGTTCCTCCCTCTCCTGTTTAGAAGTGTCATTTGTGTTTTGGTTTTACTCTCCTGTTATTCACTATCAATCAAACAAACAACATTCAGAGATTAACATCTAGTGAAAGTGAGAAACTAGACTAGATTTTAAAAAAATACCAAAAACCAAACATATATAAAAACTGGTTTAAATCATTCTTTGTATTCTAGCAAGTATTATACTCCATGTTCTACAACAAAAATAAGAAGAAAATTATCCATGCCCAAATTAAAAGCTAATATTATCTCTCCGCCTCCGCCCCCTGTATTATAGCAGTAATTAATGTTTCTCTGCTGGCTCAGTGGATCACATTTGTAACATAAATGCGCATTTCATATCACTAATCGTGTTTGTTTGAGTTATACTTCAAGCACTTGACTGTAGATTTCCACAGCTCTGCTTCAGTTACAGAAACCTCCTAAAAGGAAAGAGATGTCATTGTCAATTAAATATCTTTGACATTCTCTTTTGAAAGTATGTATTGAAAAGATTCTGCATATGAAAGCGCAAAATATCCAGTTCATGGGCTTGACAGGTGCACTACAGCTAAAACTCAGCTGCTGAGGTTGTAAATAGCTCTGCCATGACTGTCAGTAATGCTATATTTTAGTCATGGAAATAAGAATCCATCACATAGTTATTCAGATTGTTCCTCTAATTAAATAATCTTTAAGCTAGACTGTCATCTAAGCATTGTGAAACTTTAAGTATAAAACTAGAGACCAGATAATGACTATTTTAATAGAGTACTTCATGATAAACTTCTGCTAAAATTAGTACCTTGAGGGGTGAGAATGTCAAAAGTGCTCAGCATTGGCCTAACTGTGTTCCCATTGAAATCAATGGTAAAACTCCCATTTGCTTTAGTGGTTGTTAGACCAATTCTAAATGCTTTTGAAAGTCCCACCCTAAATGAACAAGTTTTAATGTGCCAAAAAAGTAAATGAGGCAGAAGAGATTGCAGTTAATGTTGAAGCTTTGGAGACTAAAGGGTGGAACAATACTCTTGTAGGTGATTGATTAGACTGGAATTCAGGAAATCAGGGGTTCCACTCTTGTGCGAATCAGGTTCATTAGATAGAGTCCTAATCCTGTCCTATGCTATTCTACCACACTGTTTATACCACACTCATCACTCATCACTGTGGAATCTGAGCACCTTTCAGTAGTGCATGCAGCAAAGTGACGACACAACTATCGTGTTGTTTCTTCTCTCATCCTCTCCCCACAGGGAGAACATGTTTTTTCTCTTAATTAGCCTCTTAGAGTTGGTAGGGCAACTCCCACCTTTTCATGTTCTCTGTATGTGTATATATATATCTCCTTACTATACGTTCCATTCTATGCATCCGATGAAGTGGTCTGTAGCTCATGAAAGCTTATGCTCGAATAAATTTGTTAGTCTCTAAGGTGCCACAAGTATTCCTGTTCTTTTTGCAGATCCAGACTAACACGGCTGCTACTCTGAAACATGTTTAGTGGAGTGTCTTGCTTTGGTAGTGTGTCTTTCTTTAAATAAAATATAAATATACCTGTTGCTATGTATTTATGTTAGCGGATGCAGGGCAAAGAAGTGGACTTGCACTTGTAGTGAGAAGGTAGAGAGGTTTGTGACGGTCCTTAGTTCCCGGGAAAAATTAATGTTCAATGAGTACCACTGTGGTTTACCCTGCACCATTCTTTGCCTTACAGATCCTCCCAGAAACATACAGCACCCTAGCCAATAGCTCTTTTTACAGAGTGCTGAAGGGGTGGGGGGGGGGGAAAGAGGGAGATTCTATCCACAGGCTTTTCCTCCCTCTTCAATATTTGCTGGCTAGATTGGGCTCTTTTCAGCCCCAACAAATCTCCAGGCATTCAGGGTGATTTGGTGCATCATTACCATGAAATAGAACCAATACGACAAGGTCGCTTAACTATCTGCCAACTGGAAGCAATGGTGATGATGCGGCTAATTGTGTGACTGCTGCTGTTACCTGTGGATAACTGTGCAATCAGCCGTCGCTTTCTAATCAACTGGAATGCTGAGGGCTCCATTGGAGAAAAATATGCAAATCCAGGGCCCATGTCCAGCAGGCTGTTATAATGCATTTTAAATACAGCATTGACTCCAACAGTGATTTCTGAAATTAACAGATGTGGACCTCAGTCCTTCAAAAACCTTAAGCACACGTTTCACTTTGGACGCATAAGTAGTCCCATTGGCTTCAGTGAGACTACTTATGTGTTTAACGTGAAATGCGTTCTTTCCTACATTAGGCCTTTACTCTGCTAATCATGTTGACTGTCCCACTAAAAGATGAACCTTGACAATGGCTAGGAGTATTACAATAAAAACACAGGAGTTACATTAATTTTAGAAATAATTCCCCAGATAATTGCTCAAATAATTAATGACCTGTCTATTTAGAAACTCTCCCAAGAAAACAGATTTAGGCAGTTAATTCTCTAACAAAATGGCTATTGGTGATGACATTCCTAACTGTTATTCCAAATGGATTAGTACAGTTAAAAATCAAGTATAATTGCATTTAAACACAAATTTTTAGCCCTTTGCAATCTGGTAATTTCTAGACGTCCAGACAAATGAATGTTTTGAAAAGGGTTTATAAAATGTTCACAAAGGGTTAATCCTTTGAAACAGATAAGTAAGTGGCTGTAATATAGTGGAGTTTCTGCCTTTAAAACCTGCAGCATTAAAAGAGTAAATAGTATGTGCCTAGAATGTTTGCCTCTTGGCTGTTTCCCACATGAGTTCCACTCCTGACACACATTTAGAACATGAAATGTTTTCATGGATTTCACCAGGGTTCTTCATACTAACTGGAGTGCCAAAGGTCAAATTTAACAAGCAGCACAGTTTACTGAACCTCTAATCTGATTAAGGACGTTGTTTATGCTTGCACTACACTTGTTCTTGCTTGCTGCCATGACTACCAGATGATATCATTATTATTGCATTCGGTCCTTTGTGCTTTAGGATCTAATCCTGCCATATGCTGAGCACCTTAGTGAGAGCTGAGGATGACAATTTAGAGTATCTAATATCCTGAAGGATCTGTTCTATTGTGTGCTATCGCTGATATTTATCATAGTTTGGACATATTAGTCCGTACTCATCTACTGTGGTGTTATAGAAAAATGTGCTAATTTTATTTAAGATAAATAGTCATTTCAGTATCTGCAGTATTTCCTTGTACTTTCTTATATCTTACCACAGAAAATACCTTGAACTCTGCAAACACAAGAGTAACTAAAGCAGTTATCAAGTTGCTAAGTACCTAAGATTAATTTTATCATTACAGTTTTAATATGCTACTCTCTTTATTCCCAAACTCTATTTACAGTATGCTGGGTGAGATCCTCAACTACTCTAAATTGGTGTAATTGCATTGAAGTCACTGTAGCTATGTTGATTTACAGTAGTTGTGAATCTGTCCCACAGTTTCTCGAATAAGAGAATGGAATTAAACAGGAAAAAAATATCATTTCAAATGCAGCCCTGCCAGGTAACTTTTTATGTTTCATAAGTAAATTGACAAAAACGATCTTCTCTGATATGAAGTAAATGTGCAAAAAACTCCCATGTTTCCCTATGTTTACACAAAGCGAGTATGAATTTTATATTTTTTTAAAGAAAAATGATACTTGAACTTTCATTGTTTAACACACATGAAAATATGTCTAGCACATAGATTCTACCTCTTCAGAAATTCAAAACTAATTGCATCATAATTTGCATATCAAAGCAAATTACAACCTAATGAAACATTTTCCTGCCAAACATTTCTTTATCTTAATGAACAGAATAAGAATACTTATTATATCCTGATTAAAATGTCTTTGTACTTGTCCAACAGGTGGGGGGGTGTGTGTGTGTGAGAGAGAGAGAGATGAATTTCAACCCCTTACCAGCAACAGGAGCAAACTAGATATTCTAATGTACAGCATATATTTTAATATTATATTAACTTTGATGTCAAGCCTGAAAAAAACTCTCCTGGATTTATATTGCATGTAGAAGAAGCTAATGGTTTAATTCAGAATGAATATTCACCACCACTACCTAGTTCCTATATACCAACATGACAACTTCTAACCATCTGAGAAGCTCGGCACATTTTATAGTTATATACCACAAATTATGTTGTTACACACATATACTATGAGGGTGTCAGCTTGCCCAGTGGAATTACTGCTAAAAGATGTACTACATCTGGGATGAGGAAATAACAGAAATAAATATTTTGTGAAAAGTGAATTTATGTATAAAGTTGTTATATTAAAAATGGAACCTTCTTTATTTTTCTGGAGGAAGTTTTTCTTAAGCAGAATGCTCTCACATTACAGTACATTTATATAATAAACTAGAATTAATATAACTTTGTCTATACATATTTTGCCATAAATAGGTTTTACTGTGCGTACTTATCCTGGGGAAAATATGCTTTACTTACTTAATTATGAAGTTCATATCCTCTGGCTGTTTTGGGTTGTTCTCACTCCACTTTGGTAATTAACCAAAAGCTAACATAAATTTACTAAATAGGATTGTTCTTAATATAAATGCTAAATCATATTTTCCCCAATGTAATTGTACCTGAATGGATGTAACTGTAATGTGAGCTATAAAAGGAGATAAAGCCGCAACATAATGTACAATTTCCTACCACATAATGGTAACTCTGAATAACACATGTTCCAGGAAGAAAAGTAATTTAAACTACATTACAACAAATGCCATATTTTAAAATGGAAACTATCCATCATGTGCTGAAAGAAAGTGTTAGTGAACTACAATAAGTCTGAGGAATGTACTTAAAAATTCTGGTAGGAGTCCATTAAAAATAAATTGATTGACTTAATTTCAGGACATATTGTAATAAATTGTAAGAGACAGTTACATGTAGAGTCTTTTTTCCCAATGCATAAAGCTAATAATTGCAAGTTCAGTGGACAATAATGATACGAAATAATCAGTAGCAACTCATATTCTTATCTTGAATAAATCCTTCTCTTTAGCAAACGGTTATCAAATTTAAAATCATGATGGTAAAAATGCATATTATTTAAATTAGATTTATATTTCTATGCATGTCAGATTTCTAGCAGCACAGTAAATTTTAACACTGAAACCCAAGGTGGGTAAGTGGCAGAAAGGGATAATGATAAGAAACCCATATATACCTACAGTTCACATTGGCATTCTAAAATAGAAATTGGAAATAACAGTTATTAAACTCTTTTCATTTTATGCATAATTCAAAGATATACATGTATATTTTATACTTTAAAATGAGTACTTACTATAGGGTAGCAAAACTTCCTTTTGTACAAAATTGTATGAGATAGCAGAAGAAAGGTGGCACTCATCAAACCGACATTAACCTTGATTGACACATGTCAACAGGGGCATGTGTAGGTTTTGTAATCCCACAGTGCATCTGGGTTGATGGGTACTTGTCACTCTGTGTTGAATTAAAGGAGAGAAACCTGTAGACCCAATGAAATAAATGGAGTTGCATGCCTTTACAGCAGATCTGAATTTAGCCCTTTGTTTTGCTCTAATTTTGCGGGGTTTGGGGGAAGAGGAAGGCTGCCCTTCCTATCCACCAGTATTTGATTACTTCCTGTTTCACTTATTCTTCTCTTGCCCTCCAACCCTAAAATAATTGATCCACCGTTATCCTGACACCAATCCCACCTTGCCAGCAAAGTTCTGTGCCTCTTCGTCCCCTTCTATGCATGGTTTCTTCTCCTTTTAATAAGCTCTCCACTCTACCCTCCATTACCCACACATTGGTCTATGTGCATGTGGCATTTTTGTAGTCAGTAAAAAGCTTCACATATTGGATGCCTCAATTGTTTTCTTGTATACAACTTTAAAGGTCTGACTCATTACAGGGGTAGTTTCTAATAAGCAAAAATAATGTTTTCACCAAGCTGGCTTTGAAGAACTTGGTGACCTCTGTTATTGATTTTTGTCATCTGTATAAGCTCAGAACAAGGTATTTTTTTGCTGATTGCTTTTGATTATTGTTGGCACATTTCCTATTTGTATGTGCAGTCACACCCGTGTACTCCTATTGAAGGCAGTGGAATGGCACAGATGTAAAATAGAACAGAATATGGACCAGAGGGACTAGAAATAATACAAGAGCACCGCATACAATAAGGGTGGTTTTCATGGGAAAACACTCCTGAATTCTGAGAAACACTGGCGACATTGGCACTGCTTGGTTTGCAGGATGGTTCATTCTCACAAATTGACAGTAGGGCAACAGGCCTGGGTGGTCTTCTGAGGAATGAAAATACTTCCATAAGAAACACCTCCTTGATCTATCAGTGGCAACTAGCACTGGGATTTCCAGCACTAAAAGCATAAGTAGAGCCTGTCAAATCCGCAGGTATCCACTTTGTATCTATTGACTTTTTGTTTTGGTTAAACACATCGTTCTTGGGCTGGAACCCAGAGGAGAGGGTGGGCCTGTATTCCCCTACCATCCCCAGGAAAACAGGCTAGAAACCCTCACAGCCTGATACAGAGTCATGGGACTGTAGCGGGGTGAGCACTGGCTCCAGCCCTGAAGGGGTTGGAAAAGCCCTGCAGAGGGCTGGGGCTGGGGAAGGGAGCAAAACTCCGGCTGACTGGGGGAAGTGGCTGCAGCTGGGGCCATGCCCCAAACAGAGTAACTGGGCTTTATAAGAAGGCCAGGGCAGCCAGAAGTTCAGGTCTTCTCTCTGTCTCTGCTTGTAGAGAGAGAAGGGCCTGGCTGCTAGGGAGCTGAGCAGGGTACTGGGAGTGGAGCAGGGCTGGGGGAAGGTTAGAGGAGCTGGGGAGCTCTGGCCTAGGAAAGCCCCAGGCTGTGGGCCTAAGACCAGTACCGGGACTGCAGAGGGGCAGCCCAGCTATAGAGAGAGGCAGCAGGTCCAACCCAACCTTGCCTGTGATGAGTGGCATATACTGCAGTCTGCCCCAGGGAGTGGGGCTAGATGGTGACTGGCAGTAGCCTTACAGTGAGGTGAGGTGGGGTTAGTGGGTGGGGGCTCCCTTGGGTGGGGAGACGCAGAGTGTGGGGGTACTGCCAGAGGGGCAGCAACCTGGAGAAAGGGGCACTGGGGTCCTGGGAGGGACACTTGGGCCAGTGGTAAGGTGGATCACCAGCCTGCAGGGGGTGCTCCAGGATGCTGGGAGAGCTAATTCCCATGGATGACCAGCAGGAGGCACTGCAGGGGTGAGTCCACTCCCTTACAGACCTTTTAGCCTCTAGGATTCTGTATTTCTCTGGAAGGACTGAGATGATGAATCACCTGACTAGAGAGCTAGAGCTATAAGAAGAGACCAACTGTCACTGCCCCAAACTGTTGTCTAGTGGAGGAAACTGAGTGCCCCACCATGCCCAGCCATGAGGGGACATGGCTGGCCAATAAGTTTGCTCCTTTTCAGTGACACAATGGCAATTTGTGACAAAGAATTAAAAAACTCCTACAGTAATGACCTTCCTCTGTGTTACAGAAATGGGAAAGTCAGAACTATATGGAAGAAATTTGGAATAAATGACAGTTGGAAAACAGAGGAAAGAGATGATATAGCGATTCAAAGATGGGATGAGTCATCTTGTTTCCTACTTTTTGGTTTTCATTAATAAGGGATTGGCCCTGCTTTGGGCAGGGGGGTTGGTCTAGATGACCTCCTGAGGTCCCTTCCAACCCTGATATTCTATGAGGGGCTGAATTTTGCCATTCAGATACATCCCAAAATCAGTAGTAGTGTACAGTTGCAACCTCCAAGAGGAATTGCCTCTCCTGAGGTAAAGTAACTTCCCAAGCTCTTTTGGGGCTCAGATGGCTAGTGCAGGCCATTTTTCACACCAGATGTGTAGTACAAAGAGCAATGGAACTACAATACAATCAACATGATGAGGGAGTCCTCTCAGAGTGCCTAGTGGTGTTTGAGTAGCAAACATTCACTGGTGTTTGCTACTCAAAGAAAAAGATGTGGAGGATACTGGAGAAACCTAATTTCTGCCATTAATTACATTAAAGCATTTCCCTGTGTGAAAATAGTGTGTTTTCATTATGAGTGACTGAGGGAAGCAGAAAGCTCCACTCTTTGTCCGTGAGCCACTTGAACAGAGCAGGTGACAGTGCCATATGGCCCTCTCTTAAATGTAAAGTGTTCACATGAAATCAATACGTTTGTTTGGAGTGGCTACAAATGCATTTAAATGATACCTTAGCAATTAGGAAGGGAAGGTCTAGGGTCCTTAACATTACTATTGACAAATGCATTCAATACCACTGAGGGCATCTGAGATCTCATTCACATTTACCCTCCATTTCAAGTAGGAAATTATGCTGGGGCACCAGAGATTATAAGTTTGTGATTAGCCTAATTGTCCAGCATTCTGCTGTTTCTGAATAGAAAAACCCCACTTTGAAAACATTTAGCTGGCACTAAAACTCTTAGGGTACGTCTACACTGCAATTAAAACCCCTGGCTGGCCTGTGCCAGTTGACTCAAGCACACAGGATTTGGGCTAAGGAGCTGTTAGTTGCAGTGTTCAGGCTTGGGCTGCAGCCTAAGCTCCCGACCTCCACCTCAGAGGGTCCTATAGCCTGGGCGGCAGCCCGAGTCCAAATGTCTACAGCACAATCATACAGCCCCTTAGCTCAAGTCCCGTGACCCTGAATAATCTGGCATGGGACAGTCACAGGTTTTTAATTGCAGTGTAGACATACCCTTAAAGACAGAATTTAACAGTGGTGCTGTCGTTTCTAGAGATCCAAAGGATGTCTGATCAATGGAAGTTCTGCATTTTCCCCGTGCCAGAAGAAGTTGATTATCAAACATATGAAAACATGGAAGAGACATCTGTTCTAAGCCTATTTTTTTCCCCACCATTCTCTAAAAACTTCTTAAACTAAACCAATCCACCTTAAATTTCACAGGATGGCACATTTTATACCAGAGTAGATTTTCTCTTTGAAAGTTTGAATGTGGATGGAAGAATCAGCCTTCTTACTTACACTATAAGAGGTTATCACACACAGATTTTCTAGGACTGCCCACAGAGCTAAACATTTCTGTCACACACAAATACATGTTAGAGAACCTCGGCAGACAATTTCAGGATTGAAAACCCAACCTAATGTGTTTACTGATATGCTGTTCCTACCACCCTGCCCCAAATTTATTCAACAAACAAGCAAGGTGTTTATTCTGATCATTAAAAATAACAGCAAGGAAATACATTTCCGTGCTATGACTCACAAGAGAAAAGCCTACAGTTGCAATGTGTTTACACAAAACATGAGGAATACAAGAGTCCCAAGACTTGTCTGAAGTATATTGAACTTTCACCATTTAGTTTGTAGAGCTGGTTGGATGGTTCCCCCAACCCCTGTGGAAAATATTGACTGTCAGAAACTGAAAGGCAATCTCCCTCCCAGTTTTCATGAACCACACACTGACTTTTTGGCTGAAGACCCATTTTTGGAAGAAAAATATCCAAAACGGAGTGTTTTAGTGATTGACCTTTCCTAGCTGAGTGGAACACACAAGAAACTAAAAATAAACAGTGTGAGCTCAAATGGAAACTACACTGTTCTCCAGCTCTAAAGCTGTTAATCTCTCATCCATATACTGTATAAATAAAACCTCCATATTTCCTTAAATCTGACAATATTGCATCAGCTGCCTTTGGGGTGGGTATGGTAGAAGATAAGAAAAACAACTGACTTCCCCCCCCCCCAAGACAGTGACTGTTTCACTGATATAAAAATGCAAGTTTTTTCCTTCTTATAGTCCTTGGTTTTGTCCTGTGTCAAACTGAAGAGCTGCAGTTTGCATTATTATTATGTCTGAAGAAGCAATTGGAACCTTCGTGTGTCAGACCTCCCCTTTCTAAATATCTCATTCAGTTAGAGCCAGTGGTATGCCTCTTTTACTTATGGACTCATTCAGAAAAGGAGTATGCAAAAAGGACTGCAGATTTACTGATACAATTTATATATAGCTATTTCGGCATATGACAGGCAGGTGATTGGAGTGATGATATAACTGAAATGAGAAGAGATTCAGCAGAATGGAAAGGAAAACTTCAGCTCTGTGAATATTGCAGGAGTCTGAGTACAGTGCTTTTGTTGTTCATATTACAGGTCTGTATTCAAGGGTGGTTTTGTGTATAGAGTGCTGGACTGATGCTCAGATCTGCGTTCAAATCCTAGCAGAGCCACCAACTTCCTGTGTGATCTCAGGCAAATCACTTAGTGTCTCTGTACCTCTGACCTATTTTTAAAATTAGGATTGTGGTATTGGAGACTGTGCCTTTAAGGACTGAGCTTCCCAAACAGAATCTGGGTGGGGTACTGCGAAGCTCACTGAATACCACAAGGATAAAACTTCCCAACCACATTTCATTAATTGTGCGAGGTGCCCAGTTATTGCAGTGATTTAAGTACCTAGACAGACTTGAAAATTAAAATCAAAACGTAATCTGCACATCACTTTAGACATTGTTAATAATTTATTACTCATAAACAGGTGTTCTGGTAGGAACTGACCTCAGAAGGGGACAGACATATTTCCTGCACTATTTCCCCAGAGTATTGTCATTTGAAATATACTTCTACAAATCAGCTACAACCTGCTTATTAGGAAGTCATTTATTTTCACAGAAGGAGCTTTGCCGTAAGTGGGAGGCTCACAACAACAGGGGACGCAAATTGAAACACGTGGAAATAATTCAGGACTTTGATTCTACTTCCCAAGGAGTGTGAGATTTGCCTTCACTCCCTAAAACAAAACCTGAGTAAACAGCCCTTGTGCAAGGATCTACACTGGGCTTGTAGCCCAGCTCCCAACCCACTGACAAGGTGTGGATTAGTAAAGGGAGCTCCACAAATGCTATTCCAGGCTGCATTGCCAAGGAGGTAATTAGTATCAGCGCGATCCCCTGGCCATAATTTAAATGCTTCCTTGAATAGTGGGCTATGTGGAGCTGGAGAGGAACACAGATGCAATGTGCAAATGTGGGTAGAGGATCTTCCCCTTGATCTGGTATGCAGAATTGTCTTCCCAGAATGCAATTGGGAGTCTTGTTCAGCCATGAGAATATGGGTTGCAGATCCCTCTATATTGATGGAGTTTCACTTCTCCATGTTCACCCTCAGTAGTTCCATTGTAAGTACTCAGATTTCCTTTTTTTGGCAAACAGAATGGCCGTAGGAAGGTGGTGGAATCTCCATCCTTAAAGGTTTTTAAGACCTGGCTTGACAAAGCCCTGGCTGGGATGATTTAGTTGGGGGTGGTCCTGCTTTGAGCAGGGGGTTGGACTAGATGACGTCCTGAGGTATCTTCCAACCCTAATCTTCTATGATTCTATGATAACGTGCAAAACTAACGTGCTGCTTTGCTCTTCTTAGAAGTTAATGTGAAAAGCAACACGTTGGTGCCTCCGAACATTGCTGCCCAGATCTGTTCCTGTACAAGGGAAACAGGCCTCTGTGGGCTTATTGATAAAATACAGATAACTACAAGAACCATGGAGGAAATGACAATGTAGTAACCAGCAATTTCAAACAGCAGCCATTCCAAATAAAGCAGAGTATAGCAATATTTATATAATGAATACATTTGAAAACTCAGTTTCACATTTAAAACACTGCCTGTTGGGCTTGCTCTCAGTTCAGCTTAGAAGTACTCAGAGGAGGGGGAGGCGAGAGCAGTGAAGGGCAGTCTAGAATAGGTGCATGATGCTCTTGTTTTTCTTATCAGGCATTGCATAACTAATTCCCTCGAGTACCAAGCTGGAAATGATATTTGTTTACTGTTTTCTCTCCTAAATAAATGACAGATTTAGTCAAGGTCTGACTAAAATTAATATTAATGCCATACCTTCTGTTCTTGCTGTGCAGCATGTGGGACAGAAGGACACGTGATCTTAGATGTTGTGCTCTTGGAGTGTTAAGTGCCAAATCACAGCACTTGTAATAAGAGTCTTGACTCGTGGTGATGAGGATGATTGTGTTGGTTGTCAGGGTTGGGTAGATATTTTGCTGCAGATTCTCCTCTGCATTGTGGCTGCTTTGCACTGCGCTACCTGCATGAGGCAGATTGCGGCTGGCTGAGGAAGGATCACCCCAGTGTTAGGGAATCTTTTAAAGGATTTAAGCTCATGTGGCAGATTTAGTGTCACTGCCCCCTCCTTGCTGCCAGTTTCAGGGCCATGGCTAAGGCTCTCTTATGCCTTGGGGCCATGGGCTGCCATTCATATGCTTACCAGACCTTTTAAAATTGATTTCCTGTACTAGATGGAGTATATCTTTTTGCTAGTGCTAATTTTCCTGAACAAAGAGAGTCTTGATATATATTGTGACTGGGCAAGGCCAATTGGCTATAGTAAAGTAGTGGGGAACAGGTATGTTAGCCCCAGACTAAACAAATCCCTGGTACCATGGTAACCAAATGGCAGTTGCTCCAGGTTAATCAAGACACCTGGAGCCAGTTAAGATCCTTCTAGAAAGTAGTGGAGATAGCCAGATTGATTGGGACTCCTGAAGGCAATCAAGGGCTGGCTGGAACTAGGTAAAAGCCTTCCAGTTAGTCAGTGAGGTGTGTGTATCAGGAGCTGTAAGAGGAAGCTGTGCTGTTGGAGGAACTAAGCAGTACAAATCCATATCAGACTCAAGGAAGGAGGCCCTGAGGTAACGGTGAAGGAGATATTGAGTGGGGGCTGCTGTGGTGAAGTGGCCTGGGGAATTGTACATGTCAGCTACCATAGCTGCTACTATTAGGGTCACTGGGTTGGAGCCTGGAGTAGAGGGCGAGCCTGGGCTCCCTCCCTTCCTCGATTAATCACTGAAACTGGGAGATATCAGAGACTGTGCGAGGGAGGGTTGCTTCTCCTCACCTCCTTTGCTCGCTTATGATGAAAATGGCTCAGTAAGCTGTGACCCTTGCCTCTAGAGAGAGAAGAGCTATGTGGAGGGTCACAGTGAGCCCCTGAGGCTAGTGAAATCCACCAGGAAATGAGGGACCCATGGAGACAAAGACAGAGCTTTGTCTCAATATATATAATATGTAGCCCTACGGATGTTCGAGAACGGTGGTTCTCGAAGCTGGTCTGCCACTTGTTCAGGGTTTGTTTATCAGCTGTGTCCACAGGTTCGGCCAATCGCGGTTCCCAATGGCCGCAGTTTGCTGCTCCAGGCCAATGGGGGCTGTAGGAAGGGCGGCCAGCACATCCCTCGGTCCGTGCCGCTTCCCACAGCCCCCGTTGGCCTGAAGTGGTGAACCACCGTCAGTGGGAGCCGTGATTGGCCGAACCTGTGGACGCGCAGGTAAACAGCCGGGCCTGCCAGGGGCTTTCCCTGAACAAGCGTCGGACCAGCTTTGAGAACCACTGTGTTTTAAATTATGCTGGATCACTGTGCACACTGCTGGCCCAGGGTCAAGTGAGTTTTAAGGTAAACTGTATGCTGTCCTTGCATCCCGCTCCTGAGATTTTCTGTTTGCTTCTCTGGTGCAACTGAGGATTTAGTTCTGTATATTTCCATCTACACAAAGATGGAGGCCCTCCCACATGGGTAGCTTTGGTGAATTAGGTCCTAATTGCTCTTTGCTTGTTTGCGCTGTAGATCCTCCTTGCATAATTCTGCTGTCACGTGGCTTTTAGTATTTCTGTTGGACTTTGAGATCCCTGGTAAAAGTCTAGAAGTGCAAACTATTATGTGTTGTTGCCATCAGTGGAGGTTCAACCTGCAGAATGACTGCAAAGAATACAGCAAAGCTTTTCAGAGTGAAGCAGAGGGAAGTGATTTGCTCCTAAATTATAAATAGATACTCGTATTCCATCGATTTATGATTTCCCACTATTGCCTTTACCTTATTTATGAAAGTTCAGGAGAACATCGCTCAGTGTAGTACAGTATATCAAAGTGAGGATACAGGTAGTGTTACAGATGCCAGCAGAAATGGCCTCAAGTATTCTGATTAACTAGGAGGGACTGCAGACCAGTGAAAGATGCCTTGTTTACAGAACAAGCCCTTTTTCTGCTCCTATTAGCATGCACATAATTGTAAAATGTCATGATTCAAGTGGCAATTAAGGCTACATGCGCAAATCAGGCAATTGTGCATGCAGCTGGCCAGTTGTGCATGCACAATTACCCAAATTATGCATGCAATCACTGTAATTCCATGCACAAATAAGGCATGCAAATGCGGACTGCCAATTTAAAAATCAGCCTTTCATTCTGTGCCTCAAGTGACATTTCTGAGAATAATGGAACATAATGGGCCCAAAGTGTTGGATGCTTAACGTCATTTTTGGGAAGTTTATTTGGTGGCTGTTCACCGGTGAGGATGACATTTAAGATTGCATCAGCTACTGGTTTGTACTGTAGGTCTTTTAACATATTCAGATACGTTAATACTAATAGGCTTGAACTTCTAATATTAGCGCAGTATATTTTTTCTGCTTTGTCTTTATAGAGTGACACAACCCATTTTATTGAGGAGGGTGTGGTTTGCCAAAGGACCTAAACCTTGTTATTGACTAGACTAAATTCCGCTTTACATAGTATCTATTATGTATCCATGAATGATTGAACAGATCATTTTCTTCGGCTTCTATAAACAGTTTGGAAGAGGGCCACACTCTTTACTTAAAAAACAACACAAAGCAATTTAAATAAAATGACCTAAGTCATACAGCAAGGTATCTAAGCATGTGCCTCATTTTAAGCATGTCAGTGGTCTCAGAGATTTCAAGCCAGTGCTTGAAACTTAATTACCTTGCTGAACTGGGGCTTTCCTACATACACAGCACCAAGTTCTTAAATGATTTTTTTCATAGACTTCTCATCTTTCAGAGAGCCATCTCTGCAATCAGCGTTTTATTGTGTACCCATTCTCACTTTTTAGCTCAAACACTTTTTAGACATACCAGCTTAAACAAAAACCAAATGAGCCAAAAATGTTCTGGGAGTTAAGTTGGTTGGTAGGAGGGCGCATATGGAGCGGGGAAGGAAGAGAGAGGCTCTTCAGTAGTGTACGGAAAGATTCTGGGAAAAGCAGGAGATTCTCTAAAGCATATGGGTAGCCATAAGGAAACCTCAGAGCACAAATGATGTAAGTGACAAGTACTGGTTACAGCGAAACTACCCTGCCAGCAGTTCACGTATTTGCCTCGGGTGCTTCTAAGGAGCAACACTTAGCTTCCAGGCCCAATGCAAAGTAATTGGGTTGAACAGAGTTTTGTAATGTTGGAATTTAAAAATGAGCAATTGTTTCTGGCGACTAACTTATTTCCTACAATATAATTCACCATAAACCATTCATGCAAACCTGATATCCTCATTCAACTCTATTAATGGCTTTTTTTAAGTTATCTTATTTACTTTGGTTTATAGTGTGCCACTATCTCTAGCAACACATACCAAAAAAATAAAAAAGGTGGAACTAGAGTGACCAGATGTCCTGATTTTTTTTTTAATAGGGACAGTCCTGATTTTTGGGGGGCTTTTTCTTATATAGGCACCTATTACCCCCACCACCACCTCCTGTCCCGATTGCTGTCTGGTCATCCTGAGCGACACACATGAAACAATAAAATCTCAAGCAACATGTCATCAAGAGCTACTCTTCCCACCTCTGCCAAACCTCATATTCACCTGAGACCTTGCCCCTTGAACCATTTTCCGTATGTAGGGAAAGCACAAATATAATAATGTATAAACTTGTGAAGCAAACTCTGACCATGTGGCTTGGTCTACAGCTAAAATAACTTATCACTGTTTCTGTCATAGGTTCAGCTGCATCACGGTGGCAGTGCTGGGTTGACTAGTGTAGATGGGACATCTGCAATCACAGCCAATTTAACATCCTATCACCCACAGGTGCCCGGATGAGGCTTGGATGACATGATTGTTAAACACCAAAGTCCAACTGGAGCCTTGTGCAATTCCATTGAGGTGCACTAGTGCTAGCAGCAGTGGGGAATTTTTCAGAAAAAATGGGCTAGTCGTGATACAGCCTGTCAGGCAAGTGAAGGAAGACAGTACTGAGTAAAGGGACCTGCACTGAGAGAGCATCTCCCAGCCCACAGATGTACAAACCTAGCAACTGTCAGTTTGAACATCTCAGCTAAAATTAATTAGCTGAAATGATCACTGCCATGTGCACTACCTTAGTCTCCTCTGTGCATCTAAAGAGCATCACCTCACTAATGAAATGAGGATGCACTGTAATCTGTAGTTAGCTGTACATGCATTTGCAAACTACCCTGGGACAGTATGTGTAACCTTGAAAACCTGGTGCAGACTATGAATGTCTCAAGAATATACTGCACATTACTCTCGACACACATGTAGGTCAGGCTAAAACTTTAGGAACAGAAAATCAAGCTGATTAAAGGAACACTTGACACCTGAATGATTATTATTTATTTGTAATGTAGCATTGTGGTGATGCAGAGAAACCACCCACCAGCACAGAAAGGGTTAAGATTAGCTTTTGGGCCCAGCTAACCCCACTGCATTATACCTGCAGCCAATGCCAGGCCTGGAGGGGAGAAAAAAGGAGGAGCCTGGTGAAGAGGCAGGAGCTAGCGGCCTCCCTACTTGAAGGAAAGATCACTAGCTCACTGTCTGAGGCAGCCACCAGGAACCAAGCACTGTCTTCCTGGTCAAAGGAGATGGAGAAGGAGGCCTACGAACACCTGGCCTAAGAGAAACCTGGGTGACCAAAGCATGGAGACCATGCGCTGGTTCCAACTAGGGTGACCACCTTTTCAAAATGCAAAAACGGGACACATGCAGGAGCCTCGCCCCCTGCATGGCCCTTCCCCCTGAGGCCAGCCCCTGGCCAGGCGAGAAGCCAGAACTGGCCAGTAGTAAGAGCTTCCCAGGGAGCCCAAGCCGCTGTGGGGCGCCCTGGACCATCCACGTCCCCTGGGCGACATGCTTCAGGGGGCAGGGACGTGGTCCGGGGGCTGCTCTTGGGCACAATGAGAGATGGCCCTGCTCCAAAGAGCTGATAATCTAAATAGTCAACTGACATTTTACCCTAGGGAACCCAGGCGCAGAGAGGCTAAGTGACTTGCTCAGGGTCACACTGTGAGTCGGTCTCAGAACTGGAAACTGAACCCAGATCTCCTCCGTTTCATTCTAGTGCCTTAACCACAAGGCCATTCTTCCTTCCTAAGGAACAGGCTCTCAGTTATCATAGGGACATTTTACACCACTCTGGCAGTGTAAAGGGGCCTTACTTTGGGAGTAAATTACATTTATTCTTGTTTTATGGGCCCCTTACATTACTAGAGCCTTAGTGAAAGTAAAAATAAGATACTAAGGATGTGCCTACACAGAGGGTTAGTGTGAGGCAAGCCAAGGTGTGACCAGGCAATGCACCAGCTTGCCACACCATATAGGCACTAACTCACCATGTAGACAAACCCTATATATATATTTTGGATGAGAAAATCTTAATGACAAACTTTAGAAAATTGTCTGCTCTTCTGGACAGAGGGAAGAACAGAGAGGAGCTACAAGAAGAAATGTGAGATATTTGACAAAAAAAATTATTTCATTCTTCAACAGGTTGGTTTGGAAGCTGCTGGTCTGATGTGCAATGGGATGCTTTTTATTCCAGCCACAGTTATCCTGAAGTGAGATTCTTGAGGTCTCTGTGGAGTTAGAATTGATTGCCTCTACATTATCTACTGTTCAGACAGAGGAAGTTACTCTACCGTGTTCTTTTTGGCACTAAATTTAACCTGTTTTGCCTCAAATATGGTCCTTTAATACATGCAGTTTTTAAGTAGTCCAGCTAACAATGAAGACTAAAAACATATATCAAATGTGATTTTAAAAAAGTTCTTTAATAGACTCCAAATCATAATTTTTAATGGCCTAAATTGACTCCCAACTAAACCAATTCACATACGTAAGACAAGAAATTATCTCGTCTCTAGTGCCATGGTGCTATACCCTGCCTTGTGATACCCAATATCTCTTCCCCTTCTAAGGTTATAGACCCTGCATGTACCAAGTCCTTCCCCATAGTTAAACTCTTCCAACACTATTAAAAATGGTTGTGCAAACAATCTGGTTCCTACCAGAATAGTTCACCTAGTGCTCCTGCTCCTGCTAAGGGAACAAGCTGATAGAAGGAAGGGAGTCAGATATGCAGTGTTACTGATAACGCTGCCAGGCTGACTTTTACAATAACAATATGCCCACTAAAGACCTCCTCAGTTAGTCTGTCAGGCTAAAGCAGTAAACAGAGATGTACAGTAACCGTTCTCCCTTCTTGAAGGGTTATCAGAGTGGCACAGGTGTTGTTTCAGTTGACAGCAGGTACCTCTTAGGACTGCCAGGCCATTTTTTCTTTACGGGGTTTTTCACTTCAAAGTCATTTGAACACCATCCAAAAAGTAAGCGGCTTTCATTTTAAAATTAGTACATTCTGGCAATTTCACTGAGCTGAGCACATCTCTCAGTAAAGCAGACATCTTTAAAGGGCCATTCAGAAAGCAATGACTTACAAAATTATCACATTGCTGCCAATGCTGTTGCCCTTGGTTAATTCTAATAGCTCTGCACACCCATATAGTTTCATCACCCTACCAAAGTTAAATGCTAATGATTTCTCCGTGGCTGCTGCTCTGTCAGGTCTTTGCCATGGGTCTCCTGTACTTCACTCTGGCTGCCATCTATATATGGGTTGAATTCTGGTTTGTGGGCCAATGAGCAAATTGCCACTGATGTAAAATTCTAGATACCTTCTGCTTGCTCAGCTGCCCTAACCACTTGCAGCATATGTTCCTATTAAGATAACTGTCAAAACCGCTGCAAACTCCTCAAAAGTGGGGGTAGTGGGAGGAAATCTGGCAGTGGCAGGAGACCCAACTAAGTGAAAGTGCTAGAAAAAACAATGTAAGTTTTTACTACAAATAACTGAAAATGGACCAGATCCAGTGTGTGGTGTAAATGGAGATTCAGTGATTAACATCAGCCGAGGATCCGGTCCCAAAGAGTTAGCTCTGCTGTGTTAACTTGTTCTTAGGAATCCGTGTTTTAGGGTAGTAAACCATTTCAATATGTGGGTGCCATCTGCAAATTATGTAGTGGGAGATGTGTGTGCGACCGTGCTCATATATGGCCTTCACATCAGAGCAGTTCCCTGCACCTGTGAAAACATTCTGACATTGTGTTGCTTTGTTTTTGTAAGAGCCAAAACCCATTTCAGTTTTCTGCAGCTTGGAGTAAATATATTTTGCCAACATAATGGCAGAGGTAACTTCAGAAAGGTTATCGGCTATATTTCTGGAGCAAAGTGCAGCCTTTGGAGGGGCGGGGGAATGCAACTGTTTTTAAATGGCATGTAATAAAGTATATATGGGTTACCATAAGCAGAAACATGATTAAAAGGATCCTGTTTCATTCTTGGTGATATCTTTTTTTCATTAGTGTTATAATACTCCTTTGAATTATTGAACCCTTTTATTCGTATAAAAATATAACTGGCAGATGATGTAATCATGTAGAGATTCGAGCGATCTGTCATTTCACAGTAAACATGGTTTTCGCTAGTTTTAGTTGACTTATGAAATGACCTTAGCTATGCTTATACCTGAAATGGCCTTCCAATATCCTAGTTTATAGATTGCTAGACGGAGTAATCGGAAATATATTGTGAGAGCTTTCCATATAATATTTATTATATTAATGGAATGTAAATGAGGTCATGCAAAAAAGACAGAGAGATAGTTTCTTTTCTTTTTACCTGTGCTGTTGAGCTAGAAATGTGATATGAAGGAAGGATATAAAATGCTCTTTATACTGTGGCAGTGCTGCAAATAACTCATGGGATGTCAGAGCTGTCATAGGGGTTTGAATACTGATAGAATTAACTATTATTAAGGAACCATGTACAAGTTGCAGGTGCAAGGCAGATGAATCCTGCTTTAATCATAAGCTTACTTAAAACACAAATATTTACCTGCATTTTTTTTCTTAATACAAAAAGATTCAAGCACCTTTTTGCCATTTGTAGACCTAGAAAAAAAATGTTGGGGAAAAATGTGACCTAATAATCCTGGCTTTCTTACATCTTTGTCTGTTTTGTCTATTTTTACTGCAAACTCTACAGGGCAAAGACAGTCTCTTGCTATGTATTGGCAGTGCCTAGTACAATGGACCACTCATCTCTCTTGGGGGGGCCTGTAAGCATGACCATAATCCCAATGATGTGGCAAAGTCAGAACATTTTTTTTTTGTTGAAACAGATTTTCCTTGAATTATGCTTGTCACAAGTGTCTGGCCCTTTAAGGGGACTCAGCTCTGCCTTGCCTGTGACCTAGCAGTTGTCTGGCAGTTGATCCTGACCTGATGACTTAAGTACCACTGATGATCCCAACTGTAAAAGGGTTAGCAAGGACTACATAGGGAGACAGAAGCGCTCAGTCAGGGATGGTGACCTGGGAAAGAGGAGCAAGGGGGTTCCTTGGTCTGGGAAGGGCCTGGTGAAGGCAGAATGGAGAGAACCACAGGGAGCAGGTTACAATCCTATGGGAGGCCTGGAGATAGGGAGGCCTGCAAGAAGCAGGGAGGTCCCTGGGAAAAGTCACCAGAGTCCTCCACGGAGGGGAGGCAGTGGGGAAATCTGCTAGGAAGAAGGGTCTCAAGGGAAAAGCCCTGGGAAGCAGTCCTAAGCCACTGGAAGAGAGAAGGAAATCTGCATTCCCCAGGAGCGGGGTGAAGAGCACGGAACTTCAACGTAGCCCAAAAGAGACAAAAGCATGTTTTGTTTGGCTGGTTAATTTGACTTTTGTTACTCCAGAAGGGGACTGAACTGAAAGATGGCCTGGCTGGAGGGCTAGGTTATGGAAGATGGAGATGGGTCATTGTAGAGCCAAGGAAGTGGCCAACAGGGGTTGTTAGAGATGAGGACCCATGCAATGCCATGACCTGATGAGAGGAGGTGCTACAGTGGTGAGTGGAACTGCTTACAATGCTGCTTTCTTTAAATGTATTGGTTTCAACTAAGTTTTTGTCAAGAAGGTGGGTGAGCAGGAGATGGCTGGATAGGAAAATGGACAGACAGACAGATAAAGATTGATTCTATAGTCTGGTGTCTAGGGCACTGGCCTGGGATATAGGAAATCCTGCTTCGAGTCCCTGCTCTGCCTGACTCAGGGTGACCTGGGATGAAAGTCTTTCCTCTAAATCAACCAGTGCCCCAAACCACCAAGATGAGGGACGCTCATATGCCCTCAGGTTTGATCCAAAAATAGATGTTTTGACACGATTGCATTGGCATGAAACAAATTTTGAATTCTTGAAAGTCGTCGTGAAATGGAATTGTCATTGTTTGGCCAGCTCTAGTGGCAAGTGGCTAATCCATGTTGTGGGGAGAAATTCTGTACCCACTTTCACTTTTGATACCACACTGGGCTTGATGGAGAGTAAACTGTAGGCTGAACTCAGCCCATAATATGTATCTGCGGAAAGAGAAGAAATCTAGATTTTGACACTGAGTAAGTGCAGCTTTAACGGAAGACCCTATTTACGTCTATCTTTGGCTCTCTTCCCACCTGGCTACCCTCAAGCATTAATTCCATCAGTGTTCAAACCCTTACAGTAGCTCACTTGTGCTATTGTCAGTCCTGACATAGATTCAAAGACACGCCATATACTTTGTGTTACATTAAGGGCTATGCTTTGAATAACTGAATCTCATTTTTAACACTGAAAAGTGTTAAAACAGAACATGTGCAAGCTCCTAATGAAATGTCAGGGTTCTCTTGTCTTTTTCTCCTTTACATCACATTATGTTGTTTTGAAACGCTGCTGCTAATACAGTCATCTCTCTTTCAAATTTAATCTCTGTTTTACACACTTACGCAAACACATGCTCACAACCCTCTATCTTCTCTTCAAGACAACTGGTAAGAGCACTCGCAACCTTTCACCTGTAGATCACTGGTTTGAGTTCTACACAAATCAATGGTGACTGAAAGTTGCTATGGTCTAGCAGCGGTTGAATGATCTCTGTAATCTTAGTTCATGGTCGAAGGAGAGGTTTTCATTTTTTCCCCCCTAACAGCAAGGTTTATTATTCTTGTAGAAATAGTGGAAGCGCTGCTATGTGGACTGTTTAAAGGATCAGATAGGTCACTTCAGGCAAAGCCAGGTTTTCAAGTTAATTAGCCACTCAACTGCATGCTTCGTGTGTGCAGTTTCTGAGCTCTTTTGCACGTACAAGTTGGTAAATTGCCATGGGCAGAATTGTGCTCCGACCCATCTGGTTGCCCAGGTTACATGACCGATCATGGTAACTGCACACACAAAGAAGTCATGCAGTTGTGTACCCATGTTTGAAAATGTGGCACATGCTATCTAATTCTGCACTGACAAGGGGATTGACACAGGCAAGGGTTCCCAGAAATGTTCCTTGTGTGAACAACACTTTAATGCAGAGATTATCTTGTGTGCATCTCCTCTTCCCCATTCACAGCCAACTCTCCCCCATTTCTGCTTATTCAGTCACAGAGCATCCCTGCTGTAACTACAGTAATTGATTGTATGGGGAAGGTAACACTGGGAAAAGCATTTCATGTATTTTTAGCTCTCTATTAATGTAATTTAGCAGCTGGAAATAGGGAAGAGAAGCCAGCACCACAGGATCAGCCAGCCAGTTTAAAATAAATAAATAAACAAAAGCCAGCAATGCTCCTGCTTTAGACAAGTGGCTCAGCAAACTGCTGTTCAGCCTACCGTTCTGCCCACCCTGTTGGAACTAGTCCTGTGAATAGGTTTTGTGCTCTTAATTTCTACATATTGATCTGCATGCGGATTCCATTTTTATCCCTGATTGTGCGTTTGTTCCTTGTATCATTTGTGTTTATTCAGTGTGATTTGTTCTCAGCTCACATTTTCTTGGGTCCTTGCATTGTACAGAGCATTTCTTGGCAGGAGGGTGGTAGTGTTTTTTAAGTGATGGAGGACAGTGCACAGAGACCCTTCCAGTTGTCACTCAACTGTTGTGTATTGTTTGTTTTATGGGGCAAAGGCCCCAATCAACTTCCTGGCTCTGTTGTGCTAGGTACATTGCAAACACACAAGAAGCCTCACTCCCTTCCCAGAAGAGTTTACTAATTAAATTGCTTGCAACCTGGCGGTGGGGTTGGTAGCCCCTGCAAGCATTTGCAAATGGTTCCACATGCATGGATCCCTGTGTGTGCATCCAGCCCTGTTGACTTTGCCAAGGGAGACGTGGGCCCAGGAGTCTGCCCAAGCACAGCCGCTTGTAGGTTGAGAACCTTGGTGGTCACAAGAGATGGAGTACTTGCTTACTGGGGAGTTTCACTGTTGTCACATGCTGGTCGATACCTTTAGGCTTCCCCCTAGGGAAGCAGCATTGCACTCCCCACTGAGGAAATATAAATCCAAATTATTATTATTATTATTTTGGTCAACCATGTAATCTTATTACTTTAACCTTTCTCCAGCATCTCTTTACTATTTCATTGCTCCCCCATCCCGTGTTGAAGCCTCCATGTTGAAGCACAGTGAAATTATTTTGTAAGCACCTAGAGGCAGGGCCCATGTCCCATACGGTCCTAGATCAGAAAGCCAGAAGGGATCATCTCATCTGACCTCATGCATAACACAAGCCATAAGACTTTCCCGAATTCATTCCTGTTTGAAACGGAGCATCTCATTTTAGAAAGACATCCAATCTTGATTTAAAAAATCCCCGTGATAGAGAATACATTACAACCCTTGGCAAGTTGTTCCTTGTGTCTCCCATGTGGATTCGATTGAAGAATCATCAGGACCTTTGACTATAGATCTTTAAGGCAGGGACTGTGTCATTTTATGTGTCCACACAGCACCAAGCACACTTTTGGTGCTGCTGCAATGGAGGTAACTTAAGAACAAGTGTTATTAATATAACTCTGTACTTTGTCTCTCCTCATTTCAAAACAGCTTGCATTAATGATGGTGTGCTGGCATTAATGTGGAATGCTGGTTTTGTCGTCTTCTGTCACAACTTTGGCATTCTTAAAATTCAGCTTTTTTGAGGGGAAAGGTTTGTATTTTATATTTGAGTGCCAACAGACAAATCAAATGGCATGACGAGGCTGGAGAATGGCATAGCTAAGTCTGGAGTCAGATCTACATGTTTCAGCTGCCAAGTCAGTGTAATGTAGACATCTCATTACGATGTCTTCTCAGCAGATCATATAAGGCAGTGCTTCTTCCTTACAGCATTTCATCTGCAAACATAAACAAACCCCAGTTACATTAATCATGCTCCTTTCTGGCAACTGAAATGATTAGGGGTATGGAACAGCTTCCATATGAGGAGAGATTAAAAAGACAGACTGTTGATCTTAGCAAAGTCATGACTAAGGGGGGATATGATAATTGATACAATCATAAATGGGAAATATTAGTTACTTCTTCATATAACAAAAAAAACAGGAATCACCCAATGAAATGAATAGGCAGCTGGTTTAAAACCAAAAAAAAAAAAAAAGAATTTCTTCACATAATGCAGTCAATCTGTGGAACCTGTTGCCAGAAGATGTTATGAAGACCAAAAGCATAACTGGGTTAAAAAAAATTGGCGGATAGGTTCATCAGTGACTATTACCAAGATGGTCAGGGATGCAACTCCATGCACGGGGTGTGCATAAAACTCTGATTGCCAGAAACTGGGACTGGATGGCAGGGGGGTGGATCACTTGATAATTGCCCTTTTGTGTTCATTCCCTCTGAAGCATCTGGCACCAGCCTTTGTTGGAAGACAGGATACTGGACTAGATGGACTACTGGTCTAAACCAGTATGGCCATTCGTATGTTCTCTGTCATTTTGTGTAGGTATATAATCTGATCTCATATAATTAAAAAGATCACACTGTGCTCCTACAATTTTGCAACTTCCATCTATTTCACTGCTTCCTCTCAAAATTTTCAACCATGTGCTACAGTGAACAGACTTTGTTTTGTGATTTGGAATGAAAATGGGATGATTAAAAACTCAACCTCGGTGATGGAGTCTATTCTCTGTTGCCCTGGTATTAATCAGGAGTAATATGCTAATATAATATCAGTGGTGAGATCAGAATCTGGGCCTGGAGGCATACATTTTCCTCCAATATTTATTTTTCTTTTAGAATAAAGACTAATTTTAAAAATAGAAAATGGACCTTGAGATTCATCATTGTAGGGCTGGGTTATTGACAAGGAAAGCCAGTTCTGTTTTCAACCAGAAGACATGATAAAAATTCATGAGACTCCTCCTCCTTCAAAAAATAAGATCATATTATATTAAAATGTAATATTCTTGGTATATATTCTATTTATTTATTTAAAGCTGTTTGGGCTGCTATCAACTCATACAGGTTTATAATGTTTATAAAGGGTAAATAAATGGTTAATTGATATTATAAGTAGAGGTGGGTGGGAAATGATTAATACATTCCATGAAAATGTTTGAGATTTCAAAAACTTTCCCATTCCATATTGAGATGGAATTGATATCTTTTGAAAATTTTAATGAACAACCAGAGAGACAGAGTACTCGAGAATAGCCAATAGTTTGGTGGTTGAGACATTAACCACTGGGCTATTAGTTATTCTGGAATGAGTGTCTCTCTGGTTTTGACAGAAATTCAATCCTGGACCTGAGAAACCTTCTTGATGAAAGTTTTGTCAAAACTTTTATACTTCCAGCGAGGTTTCAGTTTTGACAAATCAACGTTTTCTTAATATATTTTTTTAAATAATTCCTGACCAGCTCTAGTTATAAGCATGTTAAAGATGTGAACTGTATGTGTTATTGATAGTTTATAAACACCTCGGTAGAAGGAGTTATAGATGGTTATAAGCAACTTGTTGGGCATTCTAACAATCAGTAAGGATTAAGTATTTATTAAAATATCTCTTATTTATGGACCCTTTACAAAATATTTATAGATGTATCTTTAATATAAAGTGTAACCCATATATATTCTGGCCTATTTTTTTTCCATTTAGCAAAACAATGCATTACCTCATTTCTGTAGTGCCTGTAACAGTGGCTTTGGTGTAGGAGTGGCTTGCAGATCTAAAGTCAGAGACAATGTGCAAATATGATGCATCAGAGCTGCTTCCAAGTTTCTCTGTCTCAAGATCATTTTCAGTAGGGTGGTTCTTCTGAAGCAGCCTCCGGCTTTGAAGATAGCTGTGGACAGTCCTTCTGTGCTTCACTGCTACTGCTTGGGCTCTCCATATTTCTGCAACAATGCAGTCACGCTTCTGTGCTGTGGTGTGTATATAGAGAGTTACAGACTGGATAGTCCAATTAGTAAAGGACCACTCCAGAAGCATTACTGGGACTCACTCTGAAGAAAGCCAGCTGCCTGTGCTTGCATGCATATACAGGTTCTGTGCCTGCTGCTATACCTCATTGAGGGGGGAGTCCTCTTTATCCCTATGCTGAAGGTCAGCTCCACTTGCCTGTGCCTTGGGGGTGAGGAAAAGGTATATTCTCATCCCCTCCCTGACCCTCTGAAACCAAGTCTGCAATTCTGCCTGGCCTTTGTGTAGGCCGAACATGGGGAGGTGGTGAAAATGTTAAAAACTTTCCTCTTGCTGTTGTATTCATTTTGACAGAATATATGAGCCCAAGGAGTCAAAACTGGAAATGTGACCCAGTAACTGTCCAACATTAAAAAGTTTTAAACAAGGTTGGAGTTTGCTATACAAAGATGTCAGTGTGTTTAGCACCGTGGCGCAAACACCAGGAATTTCATTGCAAAGGTTAGAAATGTATTGATTGAAACACACCGAAGGAAAAGATCAAAACAAGGCGTGCACACAAAAAAGCATCGAAACTGAAGTTGAGTGATTATGGAAAACAAACAATCAAAACCTATCAAAGTTTCTTTTTAGAGCGCGCGCGAGAGAATGTTGATTAGTCTCTTATTCTGTCAAAGTCATTCTGGGTGGTGGGGGGAAGCATTAGTTCTCTTCAGTTTTGAGTTGTGAATGATAGTCACTTTCCTGCTGTTGACAAAACAAACAGACACAGAAGAGGGGAAAAAAGGAAGAAGAGTAAAGAGGAGAAAATTCAGTTTTTGTTGATCTCAGAATTTGGGGCAGCTGACAGTCATGGATGGCTGCTCTGGTCTGGCAGGTCAGCTACGACAGCTGTTGTTCTGGAGCCCAGCTGGCTTCCCGGTCAGAGACACCACCTGTGTGGTCTGATCAGGTCCCTCTCCTTCATTGGTCCTTCTGAGGTGAGCAGAGCTGGATGGGCCATCTCATCTTGCTGCACTGGAGTGATGCAGTGCATTTGATTTCAGGATCAAGTGAAAAGGTGAGAGAGCAAAAAGATAGGAAGAACACAGTGGGGGATGGAAAGGAGGGATGGGAAGACAGAGCAGGATCCCACATGTATAAACCTGGAATCCTTGCTGGTGCAGCGATGCTGGTCAAGTGTCTCCTCTGGTGTAAGGACCATGTGGAATTTGGCTCTAAATTTCAGGTAGACAAAGTAAAACATTGCACAGGGAGAAAACTGGTGTCGGCTCGATCCTGCTCCCATGAACACCAATGGCAAAATGCTCAAATTTCAATGAGCGAGCAATTCTGCTCCATACTATTGTAGAATTATTTGCCTAATACAGTGTTCCTAGAATGCAGCATGGCCTGCAAAGAACAGCCATTGAAACTGGAACTTTTCTTCCCCCAAAACTCTGGGATAGCAGTAAACATATGGAAGGGTGGCAGCCTCCACTTATATTTCCAGTTAAAGACAAGGAGGATCAAACAATGAACTGGGCATATAGCACAAATAACCATACTCAAGGAGGTGAATGTTTCTTAATATCAGTCTGCTGGATTTCCGGGACTGAATGCAGGAAATATTCAGATGCTGGAAAGGCAGCCTAGTAGATCTGATAAAGGCCTAGACTTAGAATTAGGAGATCTTTGTTCTTTTCATAGTTCCACCATTGATTCACTTATGTCCTTCTTGAGCAAGTGATGTTAACATCTCTCTGCCTCTGTTTTGCTACCTGTAAAATGGGAATAATGCTTAATCAGCTTCGAGATGAAAACTAGATTAAAACTAAATCGTTATTGTTTCATGTAACATGTGCTGAATAATAATATGAGAAGATTCCATGCCCGTAAAACTAAACTGGCTGTCTCTTTATTAAGAAAACTATTTATAGAGATGCTGCAACTGCAATGAGCATTGTAGACATGTGCTCACAGACTGGCTTCCTGGTGCTTCCTCCAAACTCTTCCCCACCTTCAAAGCTGTTCCCTCCACATTCCATGGAGGTTGCTACATTGATTATTATTGTGAATGGGTGTTCAGGAGTGAACACAACAAATGGGGTTAGGAGTTGGTCATGGGTCTACAGGTGTTAGGAATTGCAGATAAAGAACTTCACACAAAAAGCCATTTGCAGGGCATGATGACAAGAGGACTTATTAGTTCTCCAAAATCCAGAAAATGATGCTGTGTATTTTTGAGCAGCATCTACTGGCACTTCAACTATTTAAATACAGACCTATGTGTCTCTCTCTCTCTCTCCTCCCCCCCCCCCCCAGAGCTCACCTGTAATAGGACAAGCATTCTAGCCAATCACTAGCTGTATTTTGACTCTGTCATGTAACCTGTGTGGCTCAACGCCTTGCAGTCATTCTTCAGTAGTTTTTGGTGCTAGTTTGGAAGTACTTTGCTCTTCATTCAGCCTTTTGTGGAGAAGAAAAAAACAATTTCTCTTTCTGTTCCTTATTCCCCAACCCAGCAGGAAAGAAGACAGAAACTGAGAGAAGGGCGGGTGCTCAGTCTCTGCTGCTGACTTCATGGGAAAAGACAGACACACTGAGGACACTCACTAAGCTCTTTGTGTGGTGTGCATGAGGGGCCTGGGCACACATCAGGCAGTGTTGGTATGTGCTGCAGCTGCTGGTGCCTGCCCAGATTCTAGCCAGGTCCATTTTTGTTCTTGTGTCTTGGGCACCCGTGATTGTTTGTTTGTTTGTTTATGATTCTCTGCTGTGATGATCTCATAAAGGATACAACCCCCCTCAATGAAAATAGAGACTCTCTTAGTTCTATGTGCTTGCTCTCACGATGCTGATGCTGGGCTCTTTCTTCGGTGTCTCATAGTTCGTATTTTATCTCTGGAATTTCCATGGTAACTACCCACCACACCCCAAACCCAAGTATTCTCAAACAGGAGGCTCTCTCAGGGTCCTCTGAATCTGAACAACTGCTGATGTTCATGTCTTCTGAGCAGGAACAAACTGATGCATCTTTGTATTAGTACCTTGCACAGCTATAATCAGCCTCTTATTGAGTCTAGCCAGCTTTTGTGTCACATTGCACTCATGAAGCACAAATGCAGTTCTGTTTCACAATGCATTACACTCTTCTTTCTGTTGTTCCTGCTGTTGTGTAGCACACAGTTATTTTCCCTTTTATTTTTGCAGGTATGAAAATTTGTAACCTGTAACTGGCAATCTCCGTAACAAACATTATCTCTTTGTATTGTCACAGCATGTGATCTAGGAGTGATAGTTTAGCGCCACAAATCCCAAAGTGCAACTGGGTACCGATTCCAACTGCTTTTTATGTGATTGTTTTGCAGGAGCAGTGGATGACTGCTGACCTTTGATAGTATGCTGTAAATATACTTCATTTATTTTAGGCAAGACTACGGCATCTCATGAGTCACTGTCTTCTGTGCCCCAGATCAACATACTGGCAGAATTAGTTGTATTGTCTTTGATGGTATGCAACTAGTTTTCATATTTTAAAGAACAAATGGTAACATTCAGCCATAATCAGTTGTTGCAGACATTATTCTAAATTGGACTGATTGGTGATTATGTTATGATGGGTTCTAATTGGACACAAATCTGGATTTTGTGGTTTTGGCAGCACAGCACAAAAACTAGTGTTTTGACTGCTGAGCTTACTTCAGGAATCAAAAGTTC
This sequence comes from Mauremys reevesii, assembly GCF_016161935.1. NCBI lineage: Eukaryota > Metazoa > Chordata > Testudines > Geoemydidae > Mauremys > Mauremys reevesii. Next base: position 34,935,110 of record NC_052638.1, read on the forward strand.
TTCCCTGCACTGCTGCAGTGAAAATCTGACTCTCAGCTTTGTTAAATCTCCCTGGATTAGCACAAAAGAGGCAGACTAGTTTTATCTCCTCATACGGTCCAGATAGGAAAGCTGGTCAAGTCTTATTACAGTGTGTGAGCTGAGCACTTATTTCTGTACAAAGGAGAACAGGTCTTCCAGGGGCATACTGGCAGCAGCTGGAGTCTATCATCCTTAAAGGGAAACATATACTTTTCTACCTGAATGCCTGTCTGCTCCTTGCTAATAGGCCTCTCCGGATGCTGGCACATGAAGATCACAATAACCCTCTGTATCCATCTACATTTATACACAGTTGCAAAGTAGCTGCCCTACTCTGCATGTTCTTACGCCATGCAGATTATGTCCCTGGGTGGTCAAGGCTGTCAATCAAGCAAAACTGAAATGCCTTAGCCACATGTAAAGGGACATTTTCTGCATTGTGGGTGATGAATCAGGATTATGCAGATTTGTAAGTGCAACCATATGAAGTCTGGCTGGACTGCATCTATGGGCCTAGTTTGTCTCCTGGTGCACTAAGGTGTGATTTCACTGAGCAGCTCAAATTCACTCCTCCTGTGACTCATGGTATCCACCGTTGCAGTTTAGCCACACCAGTTGGTTTCCAAAAGTTCCTTTGGAATTCCATGTTTTCCTTTCACAATGTGCTACATTTCCCCCCTTTCTTTTCTTAAACAGATGATTATCTACACCAGCTGTTGATAATCATCAGTCATAAGGAAGCATGTAGTTCTATTACTTAATCGCTGGCAGAGAAGCAATGTTTCAGGCCAGATCCTCAGCTGGTGTGACTATGTGTAACTCATTGACTTCAGTAGAGCTATCCTGGTTTAGTTCAGCTGAGGATCAGGCCTTTCCTATGTCAGGAATGCCACCTCTTGTGTTATACAGGGATACCCCACCCAAGCCCATTGTTACCCGGCACAATGGTTTTGATCAACTTTATGATACCTTTCTACCAGGAAAACAGGAGCATAGACAGCCAAGTGATATGTGCATGAAGTATGTTCTTGAGGGTAGGTTTTCCTGCTGAGTGTATTCGTCCAGATGACTGGACCCAAGTTTATGTGATTGTGATTAAGTGGATTGTCGCACAGCAGAGCTTCTCCCTAGCTTGCTAAAGTCTCACTGCCATGTCCACAGGCTCTTTTTTTTTTTTTTTTTTTGAGGCAGTTTTTATTGACCAGACTTAGCAAACACAGCCAGTTTTCCCAGCTCACCCTTTGCATCTCAGGCTCTCACTGTCAACCCTCCCTGGGGCTCAGGCAGGCCTGCTTCCCTGCCGCGCTCTCGCTCACTCTCCCTTAGCCACTTCCTCCTCATAGCCAGCCCCTCGCTGGAACCCTGTAACTCTGCATATCCCAAGTGAAGCCCCACCCCTTTAATTGGCCCACCTGGGAGCACATCAAGCTCTGGCCCAGGGGAGCTGGACATACTTCAGTTACAGGGCCAACCATCCCATGGCATATCTCCCCCCTGTACAGGAGAATATGCCTCTTTCGCAGGCAGGTTGTTTCCATGACCTGTGAGGCCCCATCTGAACTGTTCTAGATTCCCCCCCCCCCCCAAAAAAAAAACCCACGAAGACTCCATATAAACCCATACATATAAATTCAGATATATCTATGTTCCCCACAGTCCTCAAAGCTAGCCTTACAATTGATGTATTCACCAGCCAGTCTACAGAATCTCTCCTTCTCCGGGACATCAAGGGTATTTGCACAAAGAGTCTCTAATTCTCCCTCAAGTTCACTGACCATCAGGATCAGGTGACCCCTCTCTTCCTAAGTGGCTTGATGTTCTTCAGCCAGCTGCTCACATTCTGCAACTGCCAGTCACTCTGGCAGTCCCCCAGTCTCCTGATGGATGCCCTAAAACGGGTGTCCTCTGTCTCTCCTCCCACAGAGGATCAGTGCTTTAGCCCCTGGCCTTTTATCTGGGTTCTGGCCTACTGACAAGGCCTTGTCTGGGTCCCTGCTCAGCCCCAAGGTCCTGTCTGGGGACCCACTGCACCCCTTTCAGCCCAGTAGTTTTGTCAGGGTGCCTGCTGCACCCTGACCTGGCTTTGCCATCAGCTTCTGTTCCCTGCCCCTTCTCTGTCTGGAGCCTGGCCAACTCCTGCTCTAGCGCTAAGCACTTCCGTTTCCCACTCTCTGCCTGCACTCTAACTAGGGTGACCGGATGTCCCGATTTTATAGGGACAGTCCCGATTTTGGGGTCTTTTTCTTATATAGGCTCCAATTACTACCCATCCCCTATCCCAATTTTTCATACTTGCTGTCTGGTCACCCTAACCCTAACTTGGACAAATTTCTTTTCCAGTTCTACCAACAATCTTCTGCTTAGGTTCTTAGGTCCTCTACTACTTTCTGATGTCATTTGAGTTGACCCCGCAGGCTCTGGAGATTGTCAAGGCATTGCTCTCAATCTCACATCATTTTTACTTGAGCTTCCACCTCCCTCAACTCCTCTGGTTGAAAAGGGATCATGGCAGCTCCAGTCATCATGGCTGACTGGGCCAATGACTGTCCGGTTTGTGGTGGTGGGCAGCAGAGCTGGCAGGCTCCCTGCTAGCCTCCATGCAGCGCAGCTCCCAGGAAGCAGCCGGCATGTCCCCCCTCTGGCTCCTACGCATAAGGGCAGCCAGGGGGCTCTGCACGCTGCCTCCCGCCCCAAGCACCACCCCCGCAGCTCCTATTAGCTGGGAACCACAGCCAATGGGAGCTGCGGGGGCAGCGTCTACGGATGGGGCAGTGTGCGGACCTGCCTGGCTGCACCTCCACATAGGAGCCGGAGGAGAGACATGCCGCTGCTTCCAGGAACTGCTTGAGGTAAGCACTGCCCAGAGCCTGCCTCCTGTGCCCCAAACCCCTGCCCCAGTCCTGATCCCCCCTCCTGCCCTCTGAACCCCTTGGTCACAGCCTGGAGTACCTTCCTATACCCCAAACCCCTCACCCCCAGCCAGAACCCTCACCCCCCCCTGCACCCCACCCCCCTGCCCCAGCACAGAGCCCCCTCCTACACCCTGAACCCCTCATTTCTGGCCCCACCCTGGAACCTGCACCCCCAGCCCAGAGCCCATACCTCCTCCTACATCCTAGCCCCTTGACTCAGCCTCAAGCCCCCTCCCATACTCTGAACTGCTCGCTCCACCCCCAGCCCAGAGACCCCTCCTGCACCCCAATCCCCTCATCCCTGGCCCCACCTCAGAGCCTGCATCCCCAGCCAGAGCCCTCACCCCCTCTTGTATCCCAACCCACTGCCTCAGCCTGGAGCCCCCTCCTGCACTCTGAACTCCTCATTTCTGGCCTCAACCCAGAGCCCGCTCTCCCAGCTGGAGCCCTCAGCCCTCTCGCACCCCAGCCCCTTGAGCAAGCGACAGAGGGGAAATGGAGTGAGTGGGGAGCAGGGCCTCAGAGGAGGGGTGGGGCTAGGGGGTGGGGCAAGGGTGTTTGGTTTTGCACGAGCAGAAAGTTGGCAACCCTATTCTCCAAGTTGGTCCTTCCTGTCTTAAGCTGTTCTACTTTCCCCTGCATTATGGCTGGGAAACCCTGCCATTCTGTCCCCATGATTACAGACTGAGCCTCAGAGTCATTCAGAGTGGAGCCTGGGCCACAGAGCCAGATGTAATGATTGTGAATGTGATTACCTGAGTTGTCTAGCAGGCATTCTCATCTAATATGACCAGGCTTGCATCATCTAAAGCACACCACCAGACTTCTCTGGACTCCCTCAGAAGTGCCTCCATTGGATTGTGGGACTTCCCAGGGTGCTAGTAGGTCCTGTGTGTGTGTGTGTGTGTAAAAAAAAACAAACAAACAAAAAAAAAAACCCCTCCCCATTTTGGGCTATTCGGGGTCTTTTCCCCAGTGAGAATTTGTTTTGTAACATTCCCTGTTGAGTCACTCTCCTTTGGCCACACCATTCAGGCCGCTCTGCCCCCTTCAGTCTCAAAGAAGGCTTCCCCCATTGAGGCAGGCTGAAATAGCCTTACCAGCTCTGGGCTCCCATAAGCAGGACAAGTTGGTTCGTGATTTTCTCTCTTGAGTTGGTCTGGGCATAGCCACCAAGCAATGAGATCCCTTAATCTTTGAGTTACTATCCAGGGTTGTGCCTTTGCAAGAATGGTGCAACCTGAAACCAGTGCCTGTATGTCTCTGGAGTCAGTCCTAGTCTATCTAAGATGGCAGCCTTCACCACAGATTACAAGCCCGCCTGCTTGTTGCTTACCAGTCAGTAGGCTGCCTGTGCCACTCATCAGGAATAGTGCTATACAGGCTTCCCAAGTAGATTTTTATCCCAGCTTGTTGCACTCACTACTCTCTCGAAGGTCTGGAAGGAAGGCCATCAACTGACCCTAGCTTTGCCAGGCCAGGGACCAACTAGCCCGAGCTTCCCTCTCCAGAACCAACCACATTCCCATGAGACCCTTGGCCCAACTGATTTCTGCACTCGCTCCTATTGCTGGAGGTGGGCTCCTTCACCTCACTGCTGAATGGTTGTTGCTTCTGGAGGCTCTCCATCATCAATTGCAAGAGCATAGCCTGGGTCTGTTACTGCTGTACCTGCTGCCGCTGTAATGTAGCTGGTTGCTTCTGCTGTGGCACAGCCACCTGTTGCTGGGCTGTTACCTTCTCCATCTTCCTTAATCACCTAAATTAGGTGGGGTCAGTCAACGTTAGGGGCTTCAATTCTGTCCTGTCTCCTTACAGGGCCAAAGTGGGAGTCCCTGCTCTGGCACAGGGGAGCTAGACCAACTTCAGCCATCCTGTGACATGGCTGTTTCAATCAGTGATCCAACTGGATTAATTAAAATTAAAACTAGTTTCCACAGCTGTATTGGGTGAATTTTCTCCCAGCCGGAATGAAGCAAAGTGGCTTATGGAGTATGCAAAAAATTCCCAGTGGAGTCTTTGTCCCCCGGTCTTTCCTCTCTATTTGACTCTGGGTGACTGGGCAACCAAATGGCAGATGAAATTCAACTTTGATAAATGCAAAGTAATGCACACCGGAAAACATAATCCAAACTATACATTATAAAATGATGGGGTCTACATTAGCTGTTATCACTCAAGAAAGAGATCTTGGAGTCACTGTGGATAGTTCTCTGAAAACATCCACTCAATGTGCAGCAGCAGTCAAAAAAGCAAACAGAATGTTGGGAATCATTAGGAAAGGAATAGAGCATATTGCCTCCATGTAAATCCATGGTTTTCCCACATCTTGGATACTGCATGCAGATGTGGTCGTCCCGTCTCAAAAAAAAGATATATTCAGAAAAGGACAACAAAAATGATTAGGGGTAGAGAGAAGTTTCCATATGAGGAGAGATTAATAAGACTGGGACTTTTCAGCTTGGAAAAGAGACAACTAAGAGGAATATGCTAGGGGTCTATAAAATCATGACTGGTGTGGAGAAAGTAAAAAAGGAAGTGTTAGTTACTCCTCCTCATAACACAAGAACTAGGGGGTCACCAAATGAAATTAATAGGCAGCAAGTTCAAAACAAAATGAAGTATTTCTTCACACAACACCCAGTCAACCTGTGGAACTCCTTGCCAGAGGATGTTGTGAAGGCCAAGATTATAGCAGGGTTCAACAAAGAATTAAATAAATGCATGGAGGATAGGTCCATCAATAGCTATTATCCAGGATGGGCAGGGATGGTGTCCCTAGCCTCTGTTTGCCAGAAGCTGGGAATGAGCGACAGGGGATGGATCACTTAATGATTACCTGTTCTGTTCATTCTCTCTGGGGCACCTGGCATTGGCCACTATTGGGCTAACTGGACCTTTGGTCTGACCCAGTATGACCACCCTTATGCTCTTATGATAGGAAGAGCTGCTCCCCTTTTAAAACTCTTTAAAGGCAAAGAAACTTTAGAGAAATCTCAATTCTAGAAGGCTCCTTGGTGAGGTTTTTGTTGGTTTGGTTGGTTTTATTTGGCACAACATTGTATAGGCAATAGAGCAGGTTGGGAATTTTTGACAAATTGCATTCTGGTCAAAACATGCTGATTAGTCAAAACTGAAAAAGTTTGCAGAACCGGTTCTATGAATTTCCCAATTCAAAAGCTGAGATAAATGTTTGTTTGTTTTTTTTTTCACTATATTTTTGTGTTTTAACATTTTCTAAAATTCTAGTTTTTTTCAGTTCTCAAAGTCTTTTTGTTTAAACGTTTTAGCTAATTATATTGAAACAAGACTTTTTTTTAAAAATTGAAATTGAAACAAAACATTTTAATTGACCCAAATGCAAAAAAAAGTTTCGTTTTTGATTCACAACTTTTTTTGAGATTTTGACTTTTTGTCCCAGTTTGAGAGAGGAATAAATTTCAAACTCTCAAAAATATTCACGGGGTGGGCGAACAATTTCCTATTCTGCTGTAACTAACAATCCTTTCTTTGGCCTTTGCTCACCAAAGCACTTGAGCATGTGCTAAGCCCAGCCCTATTCAGTACAGTTACTTAAGCCTGTGCTTCAATGGGATTTACGCATTGACATGTGTGCTTTGATGATTCAGAGCTTTAAAATCCTGTGACAAACAAAGTGCAGCAAATGCCTTAGAACTTCAGCTATCAAATGGCTGAACTCATCCCCTGGGTTAGTTGCTTTTCTGTGGGGTCTGGTGACATTTGACTTTTGACCTATTCACTGGACTCCCGTGTTCTGTTGATTTAAAAACTTATGAGCTGTAAAATTCCAGTGCAGAGACAACTTTGGTGTATCATTCTATTGGTTGTATTAGTATGCATAGCATAGAAGTACACCTGATGTCCACAGCAGGCATTTGCAACACCAGTGGAGAAAGGAACAGAGTAAATCACTCAAAGTAAGTGACTAATTAATCATACGCTTGATTCTAATAACATAAACTGTCTGTGTCTTGTGAATTGTTTGTCTTTAATTTCACATTCTATTTTAGAATTTCAGTAATGAGCAAACCCCCCTTTGCTCACTAATTGATATAAAAAGTTTTAATCTTGTTAGAGAGAACTTGGCAATGGAACAAATTACTATGCACCACGTGCAGGACCTGGATTGATTTGAAATAAAACGAACAGTAAATGACCTCTTTTTCAGCCAAAATATAGACTCGTGTCTCCCATATACCAATGAATAATGAGTATCAGAGGGGTAGCCGTGTTAGTCTGGATCGGTAAAAGCAGCAAAGAATCCTGTGGCACCTTATAGACTAATAGACATTTTGGAGCATGAGCTTTCGTGGGTGAATACCCACTTTGTCGGATGCAAGGATCCAGGAAGTGGGATCCTTGCATCCGAAGAAGTGGGTATTCACCCACGAAAGCTCATGCTCCAAAACGTCTGTTAGTCTATAAGGTGCCACAGGATTCTTTGCTGCTGTTAATGAATAATGAGTACTTCATTCCAGCAGACCCTTTCCTTTGGCTGTGTTGCAGTTAGAAATAAAACATTTAAGAAAGAATTGAAGTGTCATGGCAGTTATTTTCAATAACTACCTAGACAGTAAAAATATCCATATTTTATATATCTTTTTAAACAGTTCCTAGTAGTCTTTTGTGACAAATTCTGGTTTTGAATTTATATATGAAGTAATGTTTAACGAGAACATAGGAATCAGGTTTGTCTGAAATAAAGGCAGAGAGCTTTCTATTTACTGCAAGAGCAGTCACATCAGATGCAGTCTATGCAAGTGTCTGGAAATAAAGGCTACAAAATTTTCAGAAGTGGCCACTCATTTTGGCCAACTTCAGACATTTTGAGGGTTTTTTTTTTTTTAAGATATTTTCAGTGTTTGCAACTCCAGTTTTCATCTCTTAGAATACTGGATGCTCAGTATGTATGAAAATAAGTACCTCAAATTGGGCAACCAAAAAGTGAGGCACTGAAAAACAGTAGCTCCTTACAGAAAATGTTAGTTCACAGTGTGCTTTATCCCTGGATAAAATTATTCAACGCAAACTTTTGGGAAAAAAATGCAGGTTCATCAACATGAAAACATTCTTCAAATTCATGTCCATTTCACCAATTTGTTTCAGTTGGGAGGGAAGAAATCCATAAAAATCTAAATGTTTTGTTTGGAACTGAAATATGTTTAAATTTTTAATTCAAAAATGACTTTTTGTTTTGAAATTTCCTTTAACTTTTTAAAATTAAATGTTAAGTGCTCAGAATTGAAATGAAACATTTAGTTTGACCCATAACATCTTTTTGATTCACTGAAAATATTGTATTATTTTTGCTTTTTGGTTCAACCCAAAACTATTTTTTTTAAATATGTTTTTCAGAATTGCAAGTGAACAAAAAAAAAATTTCAATTTTTCCACCCAACTCTGCTGGGTTTTCTCAGAGGCTCAACACACTGGCATAGGCATGTACTAAAATTGCATCTTCTTATTAGTATAGTTAATGCTATAATGGTATCAGGATACTTCCACTGGTAACAAAACACCAGTCTGAACATGGAACAAGTCTTAAATACCAAAACCAAAGACATATCTGGGGGAGTTCAGATTGGATGTTCTTATGTGTAAATGCAGTCTTTGGGAAGACAGGAGATTATTATTTTTAAGGAGACCTAGAGAAGGGTTCTGGATGCTACCATTTAAAGCATCACTGATTTGGACATACTATTGAAATCTTGTAAATCAAAAGGGTTGTGATTTTGGTGCATATCAGTCATATTTGTGCCATAAAATATTTTGAAAATAAATTAAGCCCACATAAACCAAAATGAATTCATAAATAAGGAGATGGCTGCTTCATTTGCTTAGAGATAAATGCTGACCATGCTCATCTTGTTATGCATTAAGACGATCCAGGAAGTACTATTTTACTCTTAGGACAGACAGATTGCAGCTAGGTTAAATTCCCTAATGAACTATTCAGCTGTGCATGAAAGCACATCTGTTAATCTAGAAACTTTCAGTAATTAATCAGGATTATTTATATTACTGAAACATGACTGCAAGGTATATCCAGCTCAGTGAATCAAAGTGACCCAGGACAAGCATATTCTACAGCACTTGGGAAGCTGGGCAAATAGAAAAGAAGCCCTCCCCCTCTCCTCACACGCAAGCAATTTTCACCTTCAGAAGCAATCTGTAAACATGCTTTTAAGAGTTACCCTCTAATTTTCTAAGAGAATGTGTTCGACACAGCCCTAGCCCTTAGCATAAGGTGTGCTTACCAGCATTAGAAAATGTAATCCTTTTCTTTCTTTAACCATATACCATTAGCTACTACACCAGGGAGTAAAAATAAGTTAAGTGGAAGGAAATCATGGTTAAAAATCAAACTTAACAATGAACTTTCACTTTGAGGGGGGGAAAAATACTGAGCACTCTGGCAAAATACACTTCAGCACACAAAACTACGAGAGCCTTGCTTGGGAAAAATGATGAATACAGTCATTTTAGAAAACCTTATGTACAGTAAGTAATAATTAGTTCTCTATACTATTAACCAGAAGGAGCACTTAAGTTTTTTGACATCCCTAATCTTGGAGCCTGGGGAGCGGCACAGAATATTTGCATTAAATTACTCCTCATTTTCCAAGCCCTGTCTGCCCCTTCTATAGGCTCTGCTGCCAGCATTTGTGAATTTGGCAGAACCCTACAGACTTCACAGTTAATATCACTGTCTCCTGCCAGGCACATCAGAGTAAGATGTATTACAGTGCTGCATGACAATGAGGAAGGGGAAAAAATGATACAGATCTAAGGTGCAGCACCCAGGTGCTGTCATTTGCATCAGATTAATGAAATGGCATCAGGGAATCTACATGTGTTCCCCACTTCTAATGTCGGAGGGAGTTGAAGTTGCAATTGGAAGAACCACAGTGGTAAGGGTAACTGAGTGGCTCTCCTGCTATGTCAGAGCTGCGTGACTGCATATGTATTGTATTGCCTTTTATTTGGTTATGACCTTGTCTGTAATAGTGTCATGAAGACTTGATTACCATTTGTTACTTTGGATGACTTTACTGCTACCGTTTGTTTAGGGTTCCATCTCAAGTGTTACACAGGGTTTAAGGACATGTTCAGCATTGGCTTAATTGTGCTTGCATCTAAGGCCTTGTCTAAACACACAAGTTGTACCACCTTAACCATGCTGTTGTAAAGTAGCACAGCCCCCACCAGTTTGAAGGCAAACCCCTTAAGGGCTGGTCTGCACATATATTTTGTGCTCCTTTAACTATATTGGTTTAAAATTAGTATAAATGGTAGAAACCCCTAGTAAATTTAGGGCAATAAACTATTCTGGTAAAAGGTAGCTTTATACCAATATGGTGATGCCCACACAATGGGTTGTACTGGTATAAATACTTTGGTAAAAATCATACCCCTCAGAGAAATAGATACAAAAACTGTGGGTAGGCCAGGCCTAAGTCAATGGTAAAACTCCAGCTGACTTTAGTGGGAACAGAGTTATGCCAGTGTTTTTGAAAATCACACTCTCTGCAGTTACATGTAGCAGTGAAGACTGTAACTTCTCAGTGTCAGTACTGTAATGGGTCCCATTAAAGGTCATTAAGATAGGAGGGATGTTATTGAATGGATGGATACAAGCACGTAGCCATCCAGAGGCTCATTAAAGGACTACTTTAAGACTAATGGTTTAGGTTTACCTTGTCGGCCATGATGCTGCATGTTAAGAAATGTGGTGCTAAGGGGATTTCCCAGAGATTCTAAATGCAGGAGCTATTTGTTGTTTCCTTACTGCTGTGTGAATGAGAAGTGGCAGTTCTGTGTGACGCTGGAAAGCCGCAAGGAGAGTCAGCACTTCGTAGGGATGGTGGTGCATAGGGCATCTGGTTTGGGATTTCAGGAAAATATATATATTTTTTTCAGCTCTTCAGAGAAACGGGATTTTGGGTATATTTCTGTAAGCAACTGGATCACAGCAAAGATTACTCTGATTCCGTGCCATTGATTTCTCATTCCAGAGAGAAGTGCCCCATTGAGCCCTGCATTTTAGCTTTCAGTTTGGCAAAAGGGGAAACTAGACTTTCTAGTTTTCATGTGTTGCAAGTTGGTGACCGTGTGAAGCTGTAAGAATAATTATTGTCCACTATAGGGTCTGTTTGCTGAAACACCGTAGTATCTAGTCTGCTTCTATTGGCATCTTGCTTGTATATTGCTCGTATGTAGCAGCATAGAGGCTACCCGTGCCTCTGTAGTTATGGTTGTGTTGAAGGTTCCACTAACCCTTAATTCTGCATAGCTTAGTGAAACTGTTCTCAAATGTAGGCTATTTCAAGAAGGAAAATCTCTGATTTTCCTTGTACTTTTCACATCGCTAGCACATAGCCCAAATTATTGCGCTACACATGGGAATTATTGGGTGAAATCCTTTGGCCTATGTTATGAATATCCAGTCCTGCATAAGGGTCCCTTCAGACCTTTAAAATCCATGAAATCTTTAGAGACTTTGCAGAATTCTAAAAGATTCACAATTCTTCTTTTAGGTTTTATGGGAAGGTTTCCAACACTGCTTTGGACCTCTCTTCCATAGCAGTCTCAGAAGCCATAAAATTTCTATGTCACACAGAAGCTGAGGATAAAGAGATTTCTGAGGGAAGGAAATTACAATGGCAAACTGGAATTTGGCTTCCTTGCCATAACGTTCTATTGTTTTCCCCAGGTGCTGGAGGAGAAGTAGGACTTCGTTGGAAACTGCCTCATTAGTGCTCCTGCTTTGTCTTTCTGCTGGATCAAAGCCTTTTAGCAAACCCTCTCCTTAGGTGCTCCCTTCTAATCATAACCTATTTGGCACTGAAACGTGGAACCCTTCTGCATTGGGTGTCCAATTCCAATGCACTAAGAAAGGTGTGTCATTATAGGTCTGCCTCTTGGGAAACTACAGGAAACTCATCCGACAGAGAAGCTGTCTCCATAGTGGAGCTGCCAGCAAGTCTCTTCCCCTGCTACCAGCAGGATAGCCAGAGAGAGAAGGCTGCAGTCAGTGGTGCCTGAGATGTGCAGTTTGCAACTCTGTGTTGTTCTCCCCCCCCACACCTCCCGCCTTTGGCAGATTCTCCTGTGTTTTGCCAAATGGGAGCCCTATTGGTATATTTAAATGGGGCTAGGATAGTGCAGGTGAACGAGAAGAGAGGGGTGATCCCTTTCACTTTACCATGCATTAGGACTGGAGAAGGAGCCATGGAACTAGACAGCTAGCTGGGGAGCTGGTCTGGGAAACAGGTCTAGCAATGTGGTTGGGATTGGGTACATTTGAAGACACTGTCTGTCTAATGCGCTCAAAAATTCTTGTTTTATTCTTTAACTCAGCAAGACAACTTTTCCCACATTGTAAAACTAAGGAAATTCTCAGTGAAATAGAGGGATTTTCGAGCTGCTGGATTCTTACCAGCCTGGCCTTTGTGTCTGTCTAGGGACCATTTTTAAGGCAAGGAGGAAAATTTTCCATCAAACTGCATTGATACTACACGTCTTCATATCACTGAACACTGAGAGGGAAGTAGTAGCAAGGGAGGAAAAGAAAAATGTTTAGACCCTGAGCCAAAATGACATCCATTGCTTTTGTTAATAAAAAAAAATGCCCTCTGTCTAAATGAAAAAGTCATCTAACTTAATGTTCTTTATGGAGGTGAAAAATATTCCCTGTGGAGATTCCAGTGTTTCATTATCCAATTGAGTTCAGTGCCTCATGCTTCAAAGACTGTTCTCCTGAATGATTATTCTTATGTTGATGTCAGCCTGTCCTCATGCTCTGGAAACCCTTGCTGAGCTGCATCATTTAAAAGTCAAAACCCTGTAAGTATTTTTATACCAAATATAGTAACAGAGCCACCTCTGGCATCATTGATTTATTCCTTATATTCTCTGCCTTTTGTATAGATTACTGTGCTGCTGCTGGTGCTTGCAATAAGAAGAGATGTTTCCCCAAGTCCTTTTCTAATACTGTGAAAGAAGACAGGGCGGAGGGAGAGATTAAGGGGGCTTTAAGTGGGAACCATGGGATGTAAACATTCTGATGACAAGAGGATAGATTGGATCAGGCCCTTAAATTTCCTGAATGCAGAGGGGAATTCAAAGTCCACTGGAGTCATTAGACATTGGATGAGGGCATAAGAGAGAGAGAATGCCATGGTTGTCACTATTCATGGCATAACTACATGTACAAAGAACAGAACTGCTCCTTCTTAGGGGGAAAATAAAGTTAATGTTGCCTTGACTGACTGTTTGTGTAAAGCTGCAGTGGAAATAATTGTGTAGTCACAGGAATTAGAGATGGAAAAATCAATTAGTTCATATGGTTCCCATCCTCTCTCCCCTGTCTGTTGCAGGATTGTTCCATTAAGTAAAATGCTTTTATATCCGAATGTTTTGGAGTATCCACCATTTACTTGGTAAGGCAAGGGATAGGGAGGCCGAGAGAGAGAGTACAAAATAACCTTCTCTGCAAGATGAATGTTCTCAAAGCATGCAGTGTAGCTGTAGCCATGTGGGTCCTAGGATATTAGAGAGATAAGGTGGATGAGGTAATCTCTTTTATTGGACCAACTTCTGTGGGTTTGAGAGAGACACTTTTCAGCCACAAAGAGCTCTTCTTCAGGTCTGGGACAGGAACTCCCAGCATCAAAGCAAAACACAAGGTTGTTTAGCATAAGCAGTTAGCACATATTATAAGGGACCATTCAAGGTAGAGTGGGAGTTAGGGGGTTACAGGACCCTTCACAACAATCTGTAACCCACTGACTCTCTATTTTTGTCCTATGAACTGCAGAGGTGTTAACAGACAACTTCACATTGAATGGTCTATTAGAATATATGTTAACTACTTACTTGTAACACTGGGAGTTACTTTCCCCAGACCTGAAGAAGAGGTCTGTGTGGCTTGAAAGCTTGTCTCTCCAACAGAAGTTGGTCCAATAAAATAGATTACCTCACCTACTTTGTTCTCAAAGTGTCATTTGGTAAGCGGAGAACACAAAAGAGGTAAATTCTCTGCCGTTTGCTAGCTGACTTCACAGCTATGAGAATAGCAGAATTTGGGTCAGGAAAAAACTAGTTTTTACCTTTTTAGTTTTTATTAATAAACTTCAAGTGAAATTCAAAACAGCATTGTGAATCAAAGTCAAAATGTTTCATTTAGAAATTGGCTAAACAAAATGTTTCAATTCTTTTTTGGATGGATATATATTTGGCTGAAACAAATCAGCAGAAATTTGTGAAAAGTTTTGGTTGATTTGAACCTGTATCTTTCAGTGACTTTTTTGGACCAAAAAAAAAAAAAAGTTTGGCCAGCTCTAGCTGACTTATGGTGGAATGGGGCATGAGCTAACAAAAGGAAATATTTTCAGTAGGAAACATTTACCTGTGAATGTTCATACGAAGATTATGGATATGTTAAAGTATATAAATAAGCATTTAGTACAAGAAACTGGCTGTTTGATTCATATTGTTATCCCATCTCACCTCTGAAATCACACAGCAGTTTTAATTAATATCCCACCACCAAATCTTACTGTCTCTTATCCCTTATAATAATTTCTCCTCTGTCTCCTACTGTGGAGAAGAATGATGTAAGCAAACGTCTAATTCCACTGCACATTGGCATAGAATTGCATAAACTCCAAGTCATATATGTAATGAAGCCCCATGATGTGACAGATGTTAGAATGCTTATTACTATCTCATTTCATCAGATCTTATAGATCTGACTTCTTAATAAATGAGGGAATTCTTTACTATGTGCCTGATCCAAAGCCAGTTGTAGTTCCTGGAAAGATTCCCTTCAATTCCAGTAGGCTTTGGAAGAGACCCTATGATTTTTTTCAGTACAAGACCTACAAAAATCTTTCCTACTAGTGTAGAAAAGAAAGCTCTTAACCACCCCATAGATGGTCTCCCATTGAATCTCTATCCCCTTCCACAATCTTGTCACTGTTGGTTCTTTGCGGCTCCTGTCATCCAAAAACATCTTCCTATCAGTCTGTGCCTCACTGACTCTCCATCTGCTTTGCTCTGAAAATTTTCCCAGTGACCTATGTTCACATCTGGTGTAAATACGCTACTTTCCTAAGTATTTTCACTGCACCAGTTATGCAGGAAACTAGTTATTAAAATTTGTGTCATAACAGTGTGCTCTGTGCTGTACAAAACAGACACACCCAGGCCCAAGACATTTATTTTCCTTTTTCTTTTTCCTGTCTTTTCTTCTTCATTTTCTTCTTATCTTAGTGTCTAGACATCCCTTTTGAGATGGGTGGTCCTATGGTGCTATATGCTGCAAAGACACAATAAAAGATGATCCCCGTCCCAAAGAGTTTAGGATCTAAATAGAAAAGATGAAGGACAGAAGAAGGAAATAATTCCCCCCCCACTTTCAGATGCAGATGCAAAGTCACTTGCCCAAAGTCACTTAAGAGCCTGACATTAATCCTGCTGCAGTCAATGGGAAGTCTCCTAATGACTTCTAAAGTCTTTGGATAAAGTTGAAAGGGAGTCTGCTGGGAACTGAACCAGTTCTCCTGAATCACAGTACAGTGCCTTACCCTCAAGACTGTCCCTCCTTTCACAGTCTGAATTAGAGAACAATAGAATTCATTCATACAAATACAGCACCGGATCACTGTCAGATGACAATTCCATTTCAAGGTTGTGCAGATTTCCCTTTGTCTTTTTTTAAGCAGTGCCTTTTTTTTTTAATAGTGGATTAACATCAAAAGGATTTTCTGGAGAATTGTTTAAGAAGGAATTTCAATGCTGAGCAGGTGGTTAGTTGGGCTATATTCATTGGCAACCTGAACAAGGGTATGCAAAATAAAGTCAAGTCTGTATAAGAACATCTCTCTTACTATTTAGCTACCAGTGCCCCTGTCTTATTACTGTTTGTTTTCTTCCTTTTTCTGCTATGGGTTTTCTTTCATGAATTGATCTCTATCCCAAAACACTAGGAAAGAGGATGGCACGTGGATCAGAAGTGACATGCACAGACAGACATGTATGCCCATCATAACATATGTTTGTGTGGGTGGAAGGGATGGGCCATCATACTTTGATAAAAAGCATGTCAGAAACGATAACTTTTGTCTTTGTTTCAGAAGAAGGGGAAATCCTTTTGTCCTTGTATCAGATTTTGATCTCGGGGTTTTAACAGTTCATTGTGTGAAGGGGAAGATAAGGAAAAGATTGATTTCTCCCAGTTTTGGCAACCAGTGACATACTAGCAAAGGTAGAATGGAGTGCTTGCTCATGTGTCAGAGTGGATGTGTGTAGTATGAATATCACACCTGAGTCAGTTCAATGCATATATAGTTAGTAGCTTTGAGCATAGCTGCTGCGAATGCAGGATGGAGCATTTTTGCTAAAGAGATCGTGACATTGCCTTTTGGGGTGGTGTTTGCTGTCCACTCCACGTGTGGGTCTAGGAAATAACCTGAACCACTGAGAAGTTCCGAGCACCCAAACTCCTATTGACTTTAAAGAGAATAGCAGATACTAAACACATGTCTGAATCTGGTCCTTCAACTCTGGAACAATTTATAACCACACTATAAAATTGGCAGTGAAAGTCTTTTATTCCCTAGAAGAAGCTCATGGTTAAAGGCATGCTATCTAGATAAATATTGCATGTATACACACACAAAGGAAGTGCAGAAAACCAGTTGCTATCTACCATAAGCAACATATCAGGAAATTAAACACAGGTATTAATGAGTAAAGCCAAATTTAAATTCAAATTCTATTAAAAGTATTCATTCATATGAACTTAGACTCCTGAGTTCTTATTCTGATTTCATCACTTGCTGTGCAACTTTGTCTGCATCTCCATTTGTCATTCTGGAAAATGTGGTCTACTAATAATTATAGTCCCCAGGGAAGTTGTGAAGCTTATTTAATATTTGTAAAAGGCTGAATAAAAGCACAATATTCTGATTCAGGAGAAGTAATTTGTTTATGAAATAAATGAGCTTATTGTTTGTTTCCCATATATTATTTGCCCATAGTCTCTTTATGGGTACTTTCTGTATTTTTCATTTTATTTATGATTTCATTATGGCAGCAAATGCCAGCCCTATATTTCAGTGGGTATGCACCACCATCGGTTATACTGCCTTCAAAAGTTAGTTGAGTCTTTTTCCAGCTCCCTCCCTCCCGCTGTTGGCAATAGTTGCACCTGTTTGGATCCTTCAACTTCCTTGTGTTTCTTAAAAATTAATGATGTCCCTGTGGTTCCCACAGCGATGTTCCTGCAGTTTTGCTATATCGCTAATCACTGTAAGCAAAACCAGTTGATGACATTGCAATTTGAGGTCTGGATCCCTGGAACCACAAATGGGCTACAATTTTCTCCCAGACTTGAATCATTGATTCAACTTTTTTTATTTCATCATTTCAATTCTCTCACTAGTTTGAGAGTAACTTAATTTAACCACCTTGTTTGCTCCAGTTGCCCCCTTTTTTATTGCTATTATCTGAAAGGCCTACAGAAGTGTAGCATTATACTGGCTTATACTGTGCCTGTCTGAATTTAGAGGAATCAACAATGAAATTTTAAACCTCTGCTAATAGGAAGCTAGTGATGAGAGCCATTCATAATCCCTTTCTCTCTTTTGGTGCCAATCCTACACCACTTGTCATCTGCAGAGCACAATGGAACATCTGGAAGCAAGGTAACTGACATTGCATTAGCTCATCTCACATACAGGACAAGACTCAGGAGACCTGTCATTCCACTGAAATATTTGCTTTTGAATAAACTTGTCAAATGCAACAAGGAGTGTCATGGCCAAGCTTCCCTCACTGCACTTCTATGTATATTATCACAAGAGGACTGAATTTAATTGAGTTGCATATTTGTGCCTTTGGCCATAGGCAAATGCCATGTAAGAGAACAAAGGGCAAGTTCAATTCATTGCTATCAAACTTTCTTTCTGATACCAGCAGGTAACTGCAAAACTACGCCTGCATGGCTAAAACGGAAGTACTGCAGAGTGAATTCAGAGGGGAAAGCAAGAAGCTGCTGTAATATCACTACACATTAATTCATGCTTAAGACAGATTCACCTTTCTTTATGGCACCATGGGGAACCGTAAAGATGACTAGGAATACAAACTAACCAAGACAGTAAAGAAGGGAGGCGGCATCCTGCAGTGCCTTTGGAGTTCATGTATTACAGCCACTTTGCCTGGATTCTTTGTTGAGCATTCATTTCCATTTGAGCATAATCAAAGGGTGGCTTGCACCTTTAGCTATGCAGAAATGAGGCTAAGTGATGCAGAGGCTTAGTGAATCCTTTCCCCTCTTCTGCATCTGTAGGTCTGAGTTCAATACTGGATTTGAGTCACAAATGAAAAAAGTTTAGTTTGTTGGTGACCATGACTAGGGCTGGCTGGAAAAGAACAATTAGGTTTTGCAAAAAGTCTTGAGGTTATGAAATTTGTTTTCATTCTGTATTGAAATTACACAACCTTTTTGGGGGGGATGAGGGTGCAATAAAATGTGTGTGTGAGAGAGACTCTTACTGCAGAAGACCCAATAGCTCATTGATTAGAGCACTGATGTGGAAAACCCAGTTTAAGTACCTGCTCCAGATCAGACAGAGTAGGGCCTTGAACATAGAACTGGAAGGGACCTCGAAAGGTCATTGAGTCCAGCCCCCTGCCTTCACTAGCAGGACCAAGTACTAATTTTGCCCCAGATCCCTAAGTGGCCCCCTCCAAGAGTGAACTCACAACCCTGGGTTTAGCAGGCCAATGCCCAAACCACTGAGCTATCCCTTCTCCCCAACATACATTTCCTATATCCCAGTTTCATGCCCTAACAACCAGACTGTTCGGTCTTGTGGGGTGGATCTTGTTCTCTCTTTCTGATTTTTAACAGAAACTCAATCATGTGAGAAACCTTCCTGATGAACATTTATTTGAAACCAAAATGCTTCAGCAAAAATGTTTCTGCCGTTTCAATGAAATTAGCATTTTTCAACAAAAAAAGATATTTGCATGGCTCTACTCCGACTCAAACAGCAAGAACGATGCATGCCCAGCCCAATGTGCTTTGGAAGATTTGTCTGTGGGCAGCTTGCATGGTGCCCCTTTCAGAACATGGACCAAGTGCTTCCTTGCTAGGGTAATCCTTATTCATAGGGCCAGAGTGTGAGCATGCTTGTGCAGGGACTTGGGGAATAAAGAGCCTCATTACCCCCTTTTGCTTGCTACCTGGATTGTGGATAGCAACTTGGGGTAAGGAGAGTAGCCGCTGCTACTCATCTTGTGCAGGTGGGTGGAGATTGGAGGTGGAGCCAAGGCTCGACCCCACCTCACTGGCCGGTGCATTTGAGCTGGCACAGAAAGGGAAGTAAGCTGTGCCAGGGAAAGGGCTGCTGCATCTTTCTTCCTTCCTGGATCAAGAGGAAGCTGTAACCACACTGTGACTGAACAATTGTAGAAACAAAGGGCCAAAACCTGGACTCTCTAGTAGTTTGCTATTGAGTCAATGGGAGATTTTGCCTGAGGTCTGAGCTGAATAAAAATTGAATGAGGACTTCCGGATTTGACCCCAAATTACTAATTTCTACACTGGAAAAATATTATTGGACTGAAATTCTAAAGGTAAATTTGGATATAAAAAGACCCAAGATTTTAATTCATTTTAATTCATTCCAATGCTAAATAAATAATGTCTTACTCATGAGAACTCCATTTCAGAAATAGTATATAACATTCACAAAACATGGTATACTATTCAGAGATGCTGAAAACGTGAAATTCATTTAAGTCAGTGAGAGTTGCCAGAACTCATAATATACCTGTTTTGGGTCCCTGGGGACAAGATACTTTTATAGGCCAAAGATTAATGCATATCGCTGACCTGTTGTGTGATTTTTTCGCAAGTCTCTATATCTTCTTGTGCCTCAGTTTCCCTGCCTACTGTTTATCTGTCTTGTCTGTTTGCATGTTAGCTCCTCAGGACAAGGACTGTCTCTTACTAAGATGTCTAGTTCAATGTATAAATGAAATACTTTGATTTGGGTCAACCCAAAACCAAAAATATTTCACCAAATGAAACTGAAATGTTGTGTGTGGGGTCGGTTTGATATTAATCTGTGTATGCCTGAGCTGCTGTGGGGCCCCATGGAGCTACAGTTCAGGTGACTCGTGGCCCCATTCTCCCCTATGGGCTGGGCTCCTGAGTGAGATTACATCTTCCATGAAACACCAAGGTATCCCCTTTGATGAACTGTCATGGTGCATCATAGGAGCATTATGATCATGGTGCATCATGGGAGATGTAGTCCAGTGAGGGAGCCCATCCCACTGAAGAGAATGGAGTCATTAGGCAGCCAAACTACAATCCCCATGGTGCAGCAGCTGATGCAGATACAGTTCAATGTAGATACAGTTGAACCGAGGTGAAATTAAACAATTTGATTTGTTTTAACAAATTGAAATGAAACAACTTTAAAAAAAAAAACTATCCAGTTGCTGTCAGTTTATATTGAACTGCCTTAAGATTATTGACTTTATTGTTTGTTCCATGGACTTTTCAAAGGCAGTGAGACATAGATCAGTTATTCAAAGAAATTGAATACATGAAATGTATTGGGAATGTCTAAACATTTCATTACAATGGAAAATATCATAACAAAATGTTTCAACATTTAAAAATCAGGTTTTTTTTCAGTGCTTTCCCTTCTGAAAAAAACATTGTCCCAATTTGGGACTCCCTCACTCCCCAAAATACTAGAATTTCCCACAGGATGGAAATTCCCATTTTCAACCAGCTTTATCAAACATCTAGATCTAAAAGTTATACAGCAGGAGACCACAAAAGAAATACATGTCTAGGAAAGAAGTGTTAACTGACAGCAATTAGGTAGTTTAAAGTGGGGGGGGGGGAAAGTTTGTTTTGAGCTGCATCTTCCTGCTTGACTTTGGGAAAGACATGTTTAATATAAATCCCACTGCCAATTTACTCTGTTAGTCTCAGGCGGTCTTCTGCTCTCCTCTCACAGTGCTTTCATATTGACCTGCCTTAAGGTTATTGACTTTATTGTTTGTTCCATGGGCTTTTCACAGGCAGTGAGACGGACATCAATTATTCAAAGAAATTTTCTCCCTGACAGTTTTCCCTTGATACTTTAAACTGAAGCAAGAGCTGTCGACATTTTGATTCTCTGTGTCTACACTGGGTTTTTTTATTTCAACATGGGTATTCAGTAATATAATTCAATTATTAATATCTAACTCTTTGGATTTACTGGATTTCTGTAATGTGTGTCATTAATACTAGGGTGAAAGTGGGAGGCATAAAGCAGGTTTGCATTCATTGCCTGGTAGACAGCCTGTATATTGTAAAGTTGATTTTACAAGTTTGGTGGTGCACACATTAGTATGTGTTCATCACTGAAGCTGTGTACAAGCCTGCAGACCACCTGCTTTTTACCATTTGCAGCTGAAATGGATGCGTCAGTCTTTGTTATAGCTTTGAAACAAATTTATTTATGTATATATTTATGTTGAACTATCCAATAATAACAGTAGCCTCTTGGATGAGAAAGGAGAAAAGAGCCAAAAGGGAGAACTAAGAACTAGGATTCAGCACACGTGATGGCAGTTAATGACAAGAAGCAAATCACCAAGGACAAAGGCATAGAGTTTAAATAATAAATACATGGGATGAAATCCTGGCTTCATTGGAGTAAATGGCAAAATGTTCATTGACTTCAGTGGGGCCAGGATTTCACCCAGAGAGGTTGGCAGGAGAATTCTTGTTGGTCTGAGCTGGGGGAGGTTGTGAAGACAGGGATTCTTTCCTTCCTTACCTTTATTTTGAAGAATTAAGACAGCAAAAAGCAAAACCAACTCAATTCCTAAAGGAGAAATTACATACAACTGAAGCAAGAAAAAAATAAAAAGTCATAGCACTAATAGACATATAACAATAGTGAAGATAAAACATGAGGCTTGCACTATCATTCATTATTCCATGGAGCACTCTCATGGAACATTTTCTCAGAGCCTGCCAAAGAAACACCAGCACTTTTTTTGGTCCTCTTCTCCTTCAGAGTTTCCTTGTCAAGGCTGTGTTTGCCACTGATCACTTTGCTGTCTTTGATCAATATGGGGTACTCCCACTTGGTATCACTTTTTTAGTAAAGCTGCTGATGTGTGCTTTAGAGCAAACAGAGATCTAGGGTCAAGATTCAACAAAGCAAAACAGAGAAGCATGTGACTACGTTCTATTGACTTCAATAGGACTCAAGCATATGTTTAGGTTAATCATGTGCTCAAATGCTTTGCTGAAATGGTGCATAGTCCCCCAGTGCCAAAGATGAAGTTTCAGTGCATTGGCAAATATGATTCCCACCTCTTTCCAGCTTTAGTACAGAAGAATAAGAGAGAAAGTACAGACTCATGTTGTCTTACATAGGAACTTCTCCAATATTTCTTACCCATTGCCAGATCTACCAGAACTATTTTTTTTTCTGCTGTCCAGTAATATCTTATCTGGAAGGATCTTGAGAAGTAATGATATAGTGGTTTCCTTGCCATTCAATCAGATGCTTTGTCATTCTCCATCTGTTGTATCTAATATTCATTCCTGTTCCACTTGACTTTCATTTTTGTGGTTGCTGGGTACAATAAGGGATTTGTAATTTTGTTGCTGGCAGAAATGAACATAACAGTCTCATTAGTATATATATTTTTCATATATTTCTCCTATAACATTGATCAGCCTTTTAAAATAAGACTTTATTTTACTGTCTCAGGAGAGAGAATTTTAAACAAATCACATACCGTATAAAACCCTTGCATCTGTTCTTCAATAAACATTGATTTGATGTGAATCACTAGTAAAGCTTTGCTGATATCCAAGTATTAACAAGTCTGTAGTGACATAACACTTTAGGGTGGGTTTTTCAAAAGTGCTTGAAGGAGTTAAGTACCCAACTTGCTCCCACTGAAAGTTAAAGAGAGTTGAGTGTGTAACATCCTTAGACTCTATTGACTACTTTTTTTTTTTAAGTATGTAATGTATTTAGTACAAGGGACCTTGATCCCTAATTGGGGGCATTTGTGCTACCACAGGATGAATAAGAACTAATGATAACACATTTTAAACTGAGTACAGTTGTTTGACAATGTGTTTGATTTACTTACAGAGCTTTCTACGTGCTCATGCTGGACTTTGGAGAGCTGGAACTTGGTTAGGTTGTAATTGTAAATATCACTTTATACTTTAGAAGTACAATGGTATTTTAACTTATCTGCCTTTACCTTTGTTTGAATTGCATATCTAGGTAATTATATAAAACTTACCTTTCTGCAGTCAATCAATTATTATTATTTTTTTTTCACTTTTGATTTACACATTTCTCTCTCCCCTTGCTTAAAAATTTCCTGTCGTAAGCAACGCAAATGTGACAGGAATACAATTTAACAAACATGTAATAGATGCACTGCTGGTTCCCATAAGAGTTTTGGATACCTGACAAATTATAGCTTTCGTTTTTGAAACTCACTTTCTGTACAACTCAGCTAACAAGTCTTTGATTTACTGTGCCGTTAACAAAAATAATTCTTTTTGGACAGCAGTAGAGAACTGGATTAGAACAATTTACTGCTTCATCTTAAAATCTATACAAGGTAACTGTTAAGGAGAAGGGACAGATTTGTGATTAACTGGTCTATAGACCTGCTTTTAAGATATCTTAGTTCATTCCCTATAAGCTATTCTATTAGAGAGCCTTCTCTGAAGAAGTAAACTTGTAATCTCCAAGTGTTTCAAATGTATGCCAAGGTGGCTTGTAACTCACTTAGTTTCTGGCAGCCATGCTGTACTTGACCAAAAGACAGGAATATTTCCTACTTTAAACCACTGACATTTATTCCTTTATATTGTAAGAGGAAAAAGTGTTGTGCCTTATGCTCATACACAACAGTATTTTCTTGTGGCAGAGAAAGATGGACGTAAATGAGAGGAAGAAAGCTGCGGTGGGATTGGTTTCAGGAAGCTAAGATGAGATTCATTATGAGCCTACTGTCATCGTTTTTAAACAGGCATACAGGGCAGGGTAGGTGACAGCTACAAGTAGAGAAAAAGCTGAAAAGAGAGGTGCAGCATGTTCATAATTGTAGGGCTGCTTGTGCACCTCTTTTTGGACACAACCCGGTACCGTTGTGTGCTCAACAAGCCTCCAGTTCATGTCAGGGTGCAGGACTGGGGTCTCCATCAATTCTCTTAGAAGAGTTGTTTGCATTCTATAGCCCCTTTCATTCAAGGATCTCAAAGCATGCTATAAACACTGGATTAATTAAGCTGTACAGCCTCTCTGAGGTACATTAGTATTATTGCCTTCATTTTACAGATGATTAAACTGAAGAGAGGCTAAGTGGCTTGCCCGGGGTGCCCACTGCAGTGAGTCAGTTATATAGCTGGGAAGAGAACCTAGGGGAGAAATCCTGGCCTGTTGATGTCAATGAGAGTTTTGCTATTGCCTTTCAGTGGAGCCAGGATTTCATCCTGAGGTCTGGTTCTCAGACCTATGCTCTATAAAATGTCACTTCTTCACCACTATAACTGCTGTTGCTATGGGGGGAGCAGTGGGGGGTGGGCATGGGGGGAAGGAGAGGGAAGAGAAAAACGAAACACAAAATACCACCCAGGCAGAAGCACTGATTAGTTAAAATTAGGCACGAAATAGCCTCATTCACTGTGCATTCTGGTTTGCTTTTGGCTTGATTTCGAATCTTGTTTCTTGTAAGAGGAGCACCTACTGTGAATAGCTGTTCTTTAATAATAGAATATTACTTTACTGATTAATATTTGTTGGACACTCAGTCTAATTGGGGTTCTTCACAGCTTCTTTAATTACAATAATTTGAGGTTTTGCTTAAGCAAAATATTTCAGATGAGTTCAGTGATGCTTTGCAATTTAATTGTATGCAGCGAGCACAGCAGATGACTATGGGGAGAGAGGAGAACACAGTCCTTCCTGAACCCAAGACACGTGTTTCTGAATGATAAGATATGTTGGTATTTTTGTTTCTGAATCAAAAGATGTAATACCAAGGATTTACAGGAACTGAGAACTCTGAAGTCTCAGCCTAGGGAATAGATGCAGTGAATAAGATTAACTCTGGATAAAAAGTAGCTCTATACAGTGCAATTCAAGATGTCAGTATTTACAGGCATAGGTCTGATGAAGTGGGTTTTAGCCCATGAAAGCTTATGCCCAAATAAATTTGTTAGTCTCTAAGGTGCCACAAGGACTCCTCATTCTTTTTAGTATTTACTTACTAATTGAAATTAGAGAGACAGAATTCAAAGGTCTTGATTGGCAGGCCAGGCCAGTAAAATATCTTTCAGGACTAGCCACTATCATTTCAATTCACTGTACATGATGACACTGAATTACTTTACTGTTTTGGTTAATTGAATTTGTTTTCAGTATGGCTTATTCTAATAGCAAAGAAAAAAGAAATATCTTCAAACACTTGGGAAGAATGAAGGTTTAGCCATTATTCATTTGTTTCTTTTTAGGGTGCCATGCTTCGTCCTAAAGATTGTGGACCACATTTTAATACCAAGATTATTTTATAGATACTTGCTTGTATAACATCCTTGTGGCTTCTGTAGCGACTGTGTACATGGAAAAACAATAGATTTAGTAGAGTATTTATGTATCTTTGGCAGCCTTATAATGGAATGTAGCAACTGGAAATAAGATAGAGGAGCTGTCACCATTTTGACTACCCATCTCTGTCCCAAACACCAGTAAGTGCTTCTGGGACCACTAGTGGTTCGTGGATAATTTCCCCCATTTTTATCGACCAACTACCTGTCCTCAATTTTCCCTTCCCTCCTAGGGGGAGTGGTTTAAGAGGAGCATGAATATTCTTGGCCATTTAATGTGTGAGATCCATCAGTAAAGCTTTGAGTTGTTACACTGTACTTTCAGCACAAAGCTCACTTAATCATATTTTGAAACTCTAAACTTTACAATAACAAAGTTTATCCTGAATTATATATTCAACATACTAATTAACATTGTTGAGCTAGAACCTGCAAGGTGCTGGGCATTCTTGCCCTAATCCTAAAAGCACTTCAGCATATGCTTAACACTAAGCATATGAATAAGCCTATGGGCTCAATTATTGTGGGATTCAAACCATAATCTACTAAAACAACAACAACAACATTGTTCCCTCCACACACGTTTGTCTTCAGCAGAAAAAAGTTCAGCTTCTGAACTGCTGGTACTTTACAGTAAATAGTAGACATGGAAACTTGATTTTAGAAAGGGTCTGTTCTAACATTTAAAAACTAAAACTGATGTTCTGATTTTGCATAATCCTGATTTATTTCGAAGTATAACGCTTCATGCTTATGAGAGGGCTTCACCCTTCCAAACTGAAATTCTTATTTAGGAGATGAAAGTTTGCTTAAATTTAAAATGCTTGTATAATTTATCTGGCCTTATGTTACATATTACATTATTCCAGAATTCAGTCCCAACCATGAAACATTGATTAGAAAAACAATTTTTGCGGAGGGGGACACTTTAAAATTGTGCAATGCTGCACATAATCAGAACCCCAATCGTTTTCAAATAGAAGCTCCTATAAAAATTGAAGCACTCGAATAATTTTAAATTGCTTTACACTGTGCAAGCACAGAACCCCAATCACTTCCAGACTGAAGCGCTTATGAAAAAAATGAAGTGCTCCAGTAATTTTAAATTACTATGTACATGGAAAAGTGCCTTTAAATTATTGGATACTCGAACATAAAAAAAACCTCTTATAGAACAAGTCCAAGTAAGTTGAGCAGATTTACTTGGTCTTGTGATTCAAAATGTACCAAACTCATTAAAAAACTGAACACAACAAACAAATTAAATTATCATCACTATTTTTAATGTGTGTTAGGACATCCCATGAGCAAATATAAACCCAACAGGAGGAATTCCAAAAGAAGATTGTCCCTTCTCACTGAGGTCAGGTAAAGTAAACACAGTGTCAGTCTTCCATGGGTGAAAATTTCTTGGAAAATTGTTGTCCTTGCCTCTGATTAAAGAGAGGCCCCAAACAAAACCCCAATAGTGAATCTGATCTGAGCGTTGTTTCTCTGTAATGGGCAGGACAGAAGCTTGACTACGAGTGCTTTCAAAGTGGGAGTCTGAAATCCAGATCTGAATCTGAACTCTCCCAATCGTTCCGAGCATTCAGACCCATATTAGATACCGGTTCAGGCTGCAAACCCAGATCCAAACCATAGGTTTTGCTGCTGTCCACATCTTCAGTTTTGATCACAGCTTTTGGGGTCATCTTTTTTTTTCTAAAAAAAAATTTAAGCAAACTCGATAAATATGAAGGACAATGGAATCTGACACATTCCAAAAAACTTCTGTGGATAGTATAGCGTTTTTAAATATGGGGGTTCACAACAATTTTTCAAGTTCCACAAAATTTTGCTGCCTTTTAATTTAAGCCATCATTTCCCAAAAGAAATGTACTGTGGTGATTGGGTTTGGGTTAAACCTTGTTAAAGCTGATGGGCATTTATTTAGGATAAATGTAAGGTCATGTATATGCTACAGTGCCATAGTGACAGAAGGGAGTCTTCTGTCTCTGTAGGAGCTCCACCTCCCTCAGTAGCTAGGTCGATGAAACACTCTCTCTCGTTGATCTAGCAGCATCTACACCAGAGGTTAGGTAGACATAGCTATGACACTCAAAGTTGTGCATTTTTCCCTCCCCTGAGTACCGTAGCTATGTCGACCTAACTTAAGTGTGGGCAAGGCATAAGAAGGAGTTAAGCTACTTTTTGGAGTAAGATAAGTGAAATAATAGGAGCCAGCACACAAAACACAACCCACATGCAAGGCCGGTCAAAAACTGAGCTATGTGGATAGAAGGGGTTAATTGGTTGTTATTTGATGGAGCTGTATGTGTGCCTGAGCCAAAGCAGCCAGGAACAGATGGAGAGAGCCAGAAAAGGACTCAAGGCATTGCCCTGAGAGAGAACCTATCGAGAGAGAGCGAGAGAGCTTTTTGGGCAGAGTGCTGCCTGGAAAGAGGCTTGGAACTAAGAACAGAGAAGCTGCCTACTATTTGTTGGATTCCTACTGTTTTAAGGTAACCAGGAATGTGGGTAGATTCAGTATTATGTCAAAGCAAAGCCTGATTCCATCATCTGTTTCTCCACCTAACAGAAACGAACCACAAGACCCTAAATATTGGTTAACTGCCAGGATTAAAAGGGCTAAGGTGTTCTGTTAGCTTAATACTACCCTTTTCTATGCAAACATTAAGCTTGTTGGGAAACATCCTTGACTGGTGTAAATTAATGATGCAATGACAATTTAAACCTGAGGATCTGCCCCCTGATGTATTAGTAACTCTTGCCTGAGTCCTCAGTTGGCCAGGGAATAAAATGTTTAAAATCAAAGCATCAGCTCGCTAGGGCTCAGATTTTCCTACAGCTGATGTGTGTCAGTTGACATTTCAGGCAGTGGTTGTTCCCTCCTTTATTTCTACCCCCCGCACAAATAAAAATAATAATAATAATAAAAAGGTGTTTTAAATGACAGTGAACACATTTTAAGGAAAGAATATAGTCACTGTTTGCCTGGGGGGAAGTGTGTTCTGCAGTATAATCACAAGGAAATGGAAATTAAAGGCCTGAGTCAAAACCCATGGTAGTCAATGGACAGACTAGCCCGGAATTCAGGCCCTCATCACCAAATCCTGAAGCTTATGTTCATGTGAGTACTTCCATTGACTTGAATTGGAATATGTGCATAAGTAAAGATACACACGTCCTGCAGCACTGGGGCCTTATTTGATCATATTAAAAAACTGGCACATTCATAAAAGTGTTCAGACTTGCATTTCCCTGAATTTTTGGTATGTGCACGTGTGGTAATATTCTATTTTAAAAAGAAAACACCCTCAAAGTATTTTCCAACTAAGATTCACTGGTTGTATCTATTGCCAATGAGTGAAAACAAATAGTGATTGCAATAAGATGTCACTAAAGCGTGTTCAAATATTCAGTCAAATCCCATTCTCAATATATGAAAAATTTCTTTCTGACTCCTAATGTATTTAGGGTCAATAGTAGCATCTTCATACATAAAAGATTTCATTCAGCTTTTAAAAGGCAAGTAATTATAGGAGAGAGGTTATAGACCAAGGTCTTGGTTTCATATAATTTGTGTTCTAATTAATTTACCAGATATAGGTTTTGCTTCTGCTCCTATGTGTTGATCTTTAATAGTTATCGTGTTCCTAGAACTAATGGGTTTTATTTCTTTGTAAAGGTCATTCTTGATGTAATGTCACTGTTAACAGAGGAAGCCTGTAAGCTTTAGAGAGTTTGCTATGTTGTGATGTGCACAGAAATGTTCTGTTACTTGCTGTCTTTCCCCCGGGACATAATTTTTCTAGAGACAGAAGAACTGGCAAAAAGAATTTAGCTTTTTAAGTTGTTCTCTCTTGTCTTATTTCCAAAAAGGTCACATTTCTTGATGAAGCCTAACACCTGAAAAGGACTGTGCTTTATGAATACATGTGCAAGGCCTGGTTAGTTCCGTGAACTGTGATAAGGTGTATTTATTTAGGGGCAGATTTTTCAGCTGGTATATAAATCAGCCTAGGTCTGTTGAAGCCATTGAAGATATGCTGATTACCAACTGAGGGTACCTATAATAAGTTAAAGATACCAAACTTTTGTGAATGGAAAAACAACTTCTTTTTTTTAAAAAGGCCCAGTATTGACCAATATTAAAATTATTAATTTAAACATTTTTCATTATAAACAGTTTTGGAATTGGATTTTCGACTAATATAAATTATACCATGAGTCTTCTGAATCTACCAGATACTGATTCTACAAATTAAGGAAATGCAATTTCTCCCCTCCCCGTTCTCTTTAAGCACCTGGTTTTTCTACACTGGTTATTTCAGAGTTGACCGATTATCATAGTTTTAGTGAAAAATAAGATAACTTTATGTAGTTCTTGATCATTCATCTGGGTTCACTGAGGTCAGTAGTTACTTCTTGTGATAGACACACACAGAAAGAAGGAGCATAAAAGGACTGCAATTAATTTATCATGACTGCAGAGTAATTATTCAGGCCAGCACAGCGAGTTGATTTCACATGTTTTATAGAAGAAATTGTAAAAATGTGTCCCTCAAATAAAGGTGAGCAGACAAGTAACAACAAATCTACTTTCCTTTTCCCTTCTATGACTTAGCTGGTATGTTTTGTGAGTTGATCAGCAGCTAGATAATGTGTCCAAGTATATTGTACTGTCTAGCATAGCTGGCTCTAATCCCAGTTACCTCAATAGATGATTCCCAAATAGAGACTCCTGTTAACTAGTGTTTGGAAAGGGTACCATCTGCATGCTAACTGTGAGGTTGCCCCCTATCTTGTGAGTTAAGGTTGGCATGAACTGTGAGGTCCCTGATACATATTTTCAGCAATACTTCGTTAATTTCAGAGTTCAGTTCCCCTTCCTCTATAAAGGGCATGGTACATTGTAGTTCCCACTGAGTTCGCATGAGAAACTTCCAAGTCTCAGCTAGCTTGCTGAAATATGATTCATGCCCTTACCTTGACCAACAAGCCCCCAATAGCTAGTGCATTCATCCATTTCTTTATCTCTTGGTGATGATAAAGAGAACAAAGCTTTTCGCAGTCCACCTCATATGAGAGTAATTCCTTTTGTCTGAAGATTTACCATGCCCTTGCTAAAGAATAATATATAAAGCAGCTGCACTGATCATGAGCACATAAACTGGACCAAGACAATACAAAGATTGTTGCTGCAGATTAAAAGAACACACTGTGGTCTTGCTCCCGATGAAGCCAATAAGAAAAGTCCCACCAATTTAAGTGAGAGTAGGTTTATGCCCTATCTCTTCACAGACGATGGCATGCTCCAGTAGTCTAATCATACAATTTTAAAATGCCTTCTAATTGACTCAATGTTATGGAAGTATAATTAAAATTATGCATGAGGGGCCAAATTCTTCCCAGACATAGGGACATGTGACTCTCACTAAAGCCAGTGAGAGTTCAGAACAAAATGTGTCACTAATTTATGTAATTAAGAGAACTGCCACTTCAATTATACCTGGTACAGTAGTTAATGTATAATATTATAGAACATTAATAATATGTTTGCATTGGCATCAATGTACAAAATGTTAGTTATTTATATACTTTCAATGGCAAAAAAGAACCTAGTTGATCTAGGTCACTTGTTAACCAATGGCCTGTCAATAGGCCTGAAATGAAAAATTTTGAGTTCTAGTAGTTCACAGAAGTGTTTTGATTGCACTTGTAAAACTAAAAAAAAGGTGCCTCTTTTGTTTGAATAGTAAACCTTCTCCCTGACTTTCATGTGATGTTTAATCTTTTGGTTGAACCCCAGCTTTTTTGTATTTAGTGAAATTATGAAACTGAATATTAAACCATTAAACACTTTTTATGTCTGTACTAGAACAGGTTATTTTTGCCACTAGATATCATTGCAAGTCACATTTTTCCCCCTGCCATAAGATACTATATTAATTCCACTGGGAATAATTTGTGGCAAGATAATACAGGTAATTTAATCTAATTATTATAAGAAAGCTCAAATTAACACAGATACTTATGCTGAAGATTATGAGCTATATTTATTATTCTACAGAGTTCATGAGCCCCATTGAATGGAATCTACCCTGGGGGTTTCAATAGGTTTTGGATTGGGCCTTGTGAAATATTCTTTATGAAATATTTTTGGGGCTCAACTCCTGATTTTTTTGAATGCTTGGGGCTCACAATACTGCTCTTGTCTTTACCATAGCAAATGAATCCACGTGTGATCTTTTAAAAGTATATTTTAGCAAGTTTGTTTTGGTTTTAGCTTCCCGGTGCAGTATACCCGAAAGATAGATGTACAATGTTATACCAAGCTAAGTTTTGTGATCTAGTTATAATTGCTGTGTGTTATAACATTGTGGAATGTAAAGAAAGCAAGAGATGGAAGGTTATACCTTTTTTATAACGATCATGTTGTAGTTGGGAAATTATACATATATCATATTCAGTATAGTTGCAAAAAATTTCATCTGAAAGTGCTATCTGGTGTAGGAAATATGACTTTAATTTTTTTTTCTATAATAGGTTCTGCCACATCAATATTTTTCTGTATGGAATATCCACTTGCATGGGGAAAAGTAATTATGAAGTGGCATAACTATGTTTAAGAATTTCTTAAATTTTTTTATAGAGATTAAAATTTTCACTCATCCAAGTGTTTTTCATGGAGCCATAACTACTGGAAAATAGTATGAAACTGTCTGGTTCATTAGATGATAAATAACTAAAATGTTCAATATAAACAGACCTTGAAACAGGCTATTGTTGCAATACGGTTTAGGTTTGGCTAGTTCCATACACTGCAATTTAATAAGAAGGAAAGTTTGACTTTCAGTGTGTCTTATTTATGACTCTTGTGCTGGTGCAGTAGTGCTACAGAATGGCTCATTTGCATTATTCTGTTGCCTGTAAACTATATTTATTGTGCAACCTTCTCTATATAGGCTAACCAATTGCAATCTCATTCTGCTGGTGTATGGGTTTGTCACAGAATGTGTTACCACCTTTCATAATACAAATACAATTATTTGGGGCCAGACTCCACACGTTGAGTAGTATTTTACTCACTGAGTAGACTCATTCACTGATGATGAGGGCACTTTACCAGATCCATCTGTAAAATGGGGATAATGATATTGACTGACCTCCTTTTAAAGTGCTTTGAGCTGTACTGATGAAAAGCACTGTATAAGAGCTAGGTATTATTACTAGTAGCAGCTGATTTATTTTAATGGGACTACTTATGGAGAAAAGTACTACTCATCAGGAGTATCCAGAATCCTGCCCTTTGTTACTAGCCCCTGAGGATATTTAATTAATATGGGTGATAATTTTGGTATGGATGTAAGAGTTTGAGCAATATATAAAGGCTAATCCTGATTCTTTTTGCAAAAACTGCTTGGCAATGTTGTAGCAAAACTTACACTCAAGCCTTAGGCCAGAGTTTCTTAACTATACCTATGTATCAAACTAAGACCTCAGTTATACCAGCCTGCTGAACATCAGTTGACTTCAGTGGCAGCTTTTAGGTGCCCAGCACTTTTGAAGATTTGTCATCATCGGATCGATGGACTACCAAGACTTTTGAAGATCAGTCCATTTATTTAGGAGCCTGTGCTTAGGCCCCTAATTTTGTAAATTTTGACCTAAAATTCCAGACTTGTTATAAGCGATCTGCTAGCATGGACTCCAGGGTCCTATTGGGACTTGCATGGATATAGGGTCCACGTGAAAAGTCTGGTTCTGATGCTGGTTTAACAGCCATATTTACTTAAACTTGAGAAGCAAAGCACCTGCCTGTTCAAAACCACTTACCAGTAAATCACTTCTTAAATAATCAAATGAACAAGATTTCCCGTATTGGGGAAGATACACGTTTTATTCAATGTGTGATACAACTCTCATAATAAACACTCCTTCTTTTATGAGCCTTTCCTTTTGAAAGTTCTTTGTTAGATAGTCCCCCTAAAGACTTTGTCATATTCTGATTCCAGTTAATGGAAGTCTACCACAGTCATACTTCTTCGTGACAAGAGAGTTGAATTCATTTGAGCCAATAAAGTCACTCTAATTTGCATTTTCATAACCCACCCTTCAGTACTCCAAGTGTGATTTTCATTTTTAGGAGAGAACTATGCAGTAAATGGATGTGCAGGCCCTTTAAAAGGATATTTATCATCCTTGAAGAATCTTATTGCCAAATCTTAATAGCATTTCTTACAAAAATGACTTGAATTCGCTATCAGATTCAGAGGTAGAGCTGTAGAGGTTGTGAATAGACTTTTCTGAACCATCTCATGATTTAAAAAAAAAGAGGTTAACTCCTATTTTTTCTCTTTCTCACAGACTCACTCACTCACCTTCTCCCCCCATATTTAAAAAAGAAAAAAAAACATACCACACACAATCCACCAATAGGATAGAATTCCGAAAAACAGCATTGCATTTCTTTTAGCCTACATAGGAAAGTTTGGTGGTGCTGTGATAATGAAGTATAAATCAGTGCATAGTTTTACAGTATTATAATACCTGTGTTAATGACACCAATTTCAGGCTGGATGCTGCAACCTTTTAGATCATTTCCTTCTCTGTCAGTTGCTGTAAAAACACTCAGAGGACATACAAAAATGTCTGTCAAGCAGCCTATATATGGGTAGGTGAAACAATTGTTTGAGGATCTGCTACTTGAAGTCTGTGTCAAAAATCCCATTGTCCAATCTGATTCAGAATAAGACCCTTAATTCATAAGACTATTTCCCTTATTCCGTTATGGTAACCATCTGTGACAATTTAATGCAACTATTTCCCTGATCCAAAATGCTATGGGTGAAATCAATGAAGTCAATGGAAAGACTCCCACTGACATCAGTGGGGCCAGGATTCACCCTCCTTCTGTAGAATGCTGTCAGGCCATGCTACTTATTGCTATTATACCCACATTATTTTTCTCCAATAATAAACCCTCTTACTAAATATTTCTGCAGGAAAGGGAGATGTAATAAAACAGAAAAAATCATAATGTCACTATATAAATCCATGGTTTGCCCACACATTGAATACTGCATGCCGTTCTGGTCACCCCATCTCAAAATAGATATATTTGAAATAGAAAAGGTACAGAGAAGAGCAACGCAAATTATTAGGGGTATGGAACAGCTTCTATATGAGGAGAGATTAAAAAGACTCTGACTATTCAGCTTGGAAAAGAGGCAGCTCAGGGGGGAACATGATAGAAGTCAATAGTGGTGTAGAGAAAGTAAATAAGGAAGTGTTATTCATAACACAAGAACCAAGAGTTACCCAATGAAATTAATAGGCCTCTATTTGCCAGAAGCTGGGAATGGACAACAGAGGATGAATCACTTGATGATGACCTGTTCTGTTCATTCCCCCTGAAGCACCTGGCATTGGCCACTGTCAGAAGACAGGATACTGGGCTAGATGGACCATTAGTCTGACCCAGTATGGCCATTCTTATGCTGAGGCCCTATTTTTGAAGCACCTGTGGAAGGAAAGGGTCTTTAGATTTGGAGTAGCTATTTAGCGAGGATTTCAATTTGTGTAACAACATATTCTTTCCTGATCTTTTCATCTTGAGATTAACTCAGTGTTACCAACTCTCTCAGTTTGAAGTTTTTTTCCCTCACTCCACAGACCCTGGGATCATAGTATTATGAGAGAATATATGCAAGAACCTCAGCTTTAATTTTTTAAAAACAAAACACAACAGGTTTCTAGCTCTCATGATTCCAGAGGAAATCCTGAAAAAAACAAACTGAGTGTACCTCAGACCTTAAAACAAAACAAATAGCAAAAGAAAATAAAACCTAAAATTGTATAATTTTCTAATCACATGATGTCTTTGGGCCTAACTCCTGATTTTTGAGCTCTGGAGTTTGGCAATACTGTCACTTACGCCTGATTCTCGTTTCCTGTAACTTTTGTAGGGTTTAATGGTGATTTCTTAGTGTTACAATTGCTCGCATGGAACCAGGGATAGAATTTGGGCCTCCAATTTTAGAATATTGTAATCCTAATAATCTGAGATTTCTTTGTATTGATATTGGATACAGTTCACCCTAGCCTATGCACGGACTATACCCCACTTACGCCCTGTTTGGATATGTCTTGTGTGAGTCTTCTGCGTAAGGATGATTTTCAACCCATAAGAAAAATGTGAGATGTAATTGGCATTCTGAGGGCTATGGTTTTTATAATAGGGACTTGATCTATTACATATCAGGCTGACAAATATTCGAGAAGGATTACAGTTGAACTGGTGGAGAACATCACTTCCAAATCTGGGATATGGCTGATCTGATCTGCATGGAATTCCTGTACAACAAGCAGAGAGATCTGATGGTTTGAAAATCTCATTTTATGTTGTATTTGGGAGCTTGTTTTAGAGACTAACTTTCCATCAATTGCCGAGAGGCAGAGAAATCCTGTTTTGAGATGGGGTCACGTACAAAGGGTTTCAGTTCAAGTTTCTCATGAATATCTGCTGCGGGAGAAGTATAAAAACTGTCAGAACAGTTTTGCTTAAATGCAGTTTTGGTGAAAAATGCTGTTTTGTTGTTTCACGGGGATGTATCAGTTTCCACAGCACTTTCCCTGGGAAGGATTTTGGGGTCTGAGAGACTTTGTACTGAGCAGTTACAGCCATGGCCTGGGATGGCCCTCATTCAGAGCGGAGTATTTCATCCTAGCTCAGTCTGAATCTGGCAGAGTATAGACATTAACCTGGGCCTCCCATGTCTCAGGGCAGTACCCTAGCCACCATGTTCACCAAAACATTAGAAAGGTAAGTTTTCCCCACCCCCACCCCTCTGTCCCAGTGTGGAATGGACATTCATTTCAGAGCCTCAAAATCTGCTGCAAGATGGAATTGTTATCCTCTGGTCAGCTCTGATTAAAAGAAAAAAAAAGTGCAATCCCCTTCTGCTTTCCA
Organism: Mauremys reevesii; assembly: GCF_016161935.1. NCBI lineage: Eukaryota > Metazoa > Chordata > Testudines > Geoemydidae > Mauremys > Mauremys reevesii. Next base: position 34,971,720 of record NC_052638.1, read on the forward strand.
TTCCATGGTTCTTGTGCAAGCATGAGATCAACCATGACCTCTAGAATATGTTTGCTGTTTTATAAAGATGTTTAGTAGGCCTAATACCACCATTGGGAGCACAGCTTTATCTACTGACCTTATGACCAAGCTTACATAGGAGCTAGCTGAACCAGTGACATTTACTTATAAAGACCAGTAGTAAGTTTGCATAGACAAATTGTCAGGATATTAAAAATTGCCTCTTGAATCTTCACATTTTTATTAAGAAGTAAATTACACAACCAAACCCTCTCACCTGGTGCATGTCAGTCCATGGGATCTCTGGGGCTGTGTGATTGAACCCTTCAGTTTGCTTTGCAGGGAACAGTTCACTTCCAAATTGATTTAAGTTATGAGCAAATGGTGTTTAGTGCAGAATTGTTCAATCATTGAAGGCTGCAGATACTATTTTTCTAAGTAAAAGGATGGAAGACTGACCCCTTCTCAGTTATAGAATAGTGTACTTTTAGCTTCAAGAAGCTCATTGGCTAAAATCAAAAGCATTTTAGCATGTGCTTAATAAGGGAGGATCAAAAAGGAAGAATTCCATTTCATAAAAAATCTTGAGATTTCAACGTTTAATTAGCTCAGTATGGGGACAAAACCATGTTTTGAAATTTTCATTCTAGGTGAGTGCCCTAACCACCGTGCTATTGGCTATTTTGGGGTAGGTGCCTCTCTTGTTTTGACCAGTAATTCCATCCTCGACCTAAGAAACCTTCCCAATGAAAGTTTCATTGAAACTGATGTATTTCAGCAAAAACTTTTGGTTTTGATGGTTTTGGTAAAAATATTTTGCCAAAAAATTCTCAACCAGCTTAAGTGCTTTGCTAAACAGGATGGGTTTGCTGAAATGGGGGCATATATGCCCTTTAATTTGTAAGTATGAACAGCATTTGTGTACCTTCACAATGTTTAAAAATCTCCTATGTGCAAAATAAAATATTTTCTTTGGGAGAAGATACCTGTAAGCATTCAGATGCCAGTTCTACTTTCTTTAAACAGTTAATGATCCATGAAGCTTTTTTTTAGCACACACACAATTATGAATTCTGTATACTGCTGAAATTTAGAATATGTTCTGCTTTAAACAATATTCTCTTTTGCTTTCAACACAGATCTGTACTTGGTTTATTTTTTTGCCAGGGCTTTTCAAAGTGAAGACCTTTAGCAGAAAAATTTTAAGAAGATAGACATTTAGTTCAATAGAAGAATTTTCTTGGCGTGAAAAAATAAATTTACAAGAAGGACTGTGCTTCTAAGAGATAATTAATAAAAACCTTCCATGTGATGACAAACTTGACATCTTGTCTAATGTCTGGAAGAGAAGAAAGTGTTTGGAATTGCACAGCTAGAATAAAATGTTCCATTTCACAGCAAGGCCAGGCCTGCATTTTATAATTATTTCAGAGAGTAAAGGTCACAGTCTGTTTGCTAAGTTGACATTACACGAGTCCTGTATACTAGACTTTCAGAAGTGAACTCATGGCATATTTAGATCATCCTGATTTCACAGCCAACACGCATTATCCGAAATTACTGACCTAAATGGTATCCAGATCAGTTTTCCAATCCTAATCTATGTTTTCCAAGGCTACAAACTAGAATTTAAGATGCCAGAGGCTAGGCGATCAAGCTATGATTTACTGCCTTTTTTATATCCACTGTCATGTATTTTTTTAGCAGCAAAGTCATGTTCATAATTAATTTTATCTTTTTCATTGAAATGTATGTACTTTATGGGCTATTCTGCCAAACTGGGTTGGTTTTGCAACACTGTGTAGTTCACTGTTTGTGTCTTGACACGGGAGTATAGGAAGGAGTGGCAAATTTTATTCTGCACTAATTTATGCTGTGTGGAATCGTGTGTCAACTAGGCCTAATTTTTAAAAATACACTGTTGCAGCTCTGTGCAGAAAATGCATACGCAAATATATGCCACCAGACAATGATCATCAAGCAGGATCAAACCTGAGACCTCTGGAGCTTAATGCACAAGTCTCTACTGCATGAGCTAAAAGACACATTTCTATTAGCCATGGCTGTAGCAGGCTTATCAATCTCTAGTTGATCTAGGTGCCGCTACGTGTGACACTTTATCTGCATCAAGCTGGCATGGGTTACATGCTTCATTCTCATGCACTATTACTGTGGATTTGCATCCAGATGGAGTAGCTGCACATGCAAATGGCTGGTTACATGCATATCTGGCCACTTCTGTGCATTAAATAATTAGTTTGCAATTTTGAGTGTAGGCTTTGAAAATCTGGACTTTACTGTGTGAGTCCTTGGTACAGAAGGACATTGGAGGGCAGAGTGAGGCACTGTGGAACAATGGAGTTATGCTGATTTACACCTAAGGATCTTGCCCTTTGTTTGCAGGTTGCTGTTTAAGAGAAGAAAGGGAAGCAGCAATAGTGTGGGAGACATGACAATCTTGCAAAGTGGCTTAGACTCTGCTTGCTTGCGCTCTCTTTCTCTTGGTTTCTTACTTGAACAAACGGGCAAATGCGGTGCATGTCATGAAGGATGAGAAATGTGCCCATCTGCCGCATTTGCACTCTGCCAGTTGGATTGCCACGAAACATTCTGGCTATAGCACACAGTGTCTGTTCATGTCTAGCTGGCCTTTTACAGCAAGTGTTTATGTGAAATAGACTGCCCGAGAATCAGTTTCAATAAGAGCAACTGATATAAGAGCAGGTGGGATGCTGTCCTCCCTGTGCTTTGAAAGACTGAGTAATATAAAGCCAACAATGACTCTGTAGTGCACCAGGTTTTTCTGTATGGAAAGAAAACCTGGGTAGCATTTTGATTCTTTGACAAGAGCAAACAAGGGCTGGCTAAGCAGGGAGCATGCTAGCCTAAGAATGATCATAATAATCACTTCTCCTCTGAAAAGAGAAACATGGCAAAGAGGTTTATTGAACAAAGGTAGCACTGAAGGTGCTATGCTAGAGGACCTTTTCTTAGCCTATAGGGAGGAGGTTTATTTGCAGGAATAGTGTTACATCACTGAAAATGATGAGCTCCTCTCTCATTGGCATGTCAAGCATTGTAGGTAGCAAATGAGTGTAAGGGCCCTTTCATGTGGGGATTGCACCTTTACCTTTTTGTACTAATGGAAGTCAAACTTATCATTTTGTCTTTGGTTACTCTGTATCCCTTCTCTGGTCTTCCTTTGAGTGTCCAACTGGAGACATTTTAGGCATCTGTTTAAACTAATGAGAGTTGTAAGTGATCTGCATCTCTGAAAATCAGGACCAGAGGAAACCCCCAAAATGAGGCCCCAAAACAAGGAAATGCATTTTAAAATTTGGGTGCTTATATTTGGGTATGGAAAAGTCAATGTATCCTCCCTGCTACATTGGATCTGACTCTTTTTTATTTTTATTTATTTATTTTGTGTGTGCTTCATTTAACCCTTAAACTTTCTGTGCCTTTTTTTCTTCTCCACTCTTTCTCTGATTTTCCTACCTGCTCCTCCGCCATTTAAAACCCACCAAAGAAAATAGTCTTTCAGCTTGTTGTCTCTATTCAGTGATAGAACACAAATCTTCCAAAACAGAGATTGGCATTGTACCTATTCCCAACCAATTTTATTTTGCTTTTAACCTCCCTCCCTTGCCCAGATGTTCTTGTGGTGACAGGGTGCTTGGTGATCAGATACTAACAGTGACACAAGCTGTATTTAACTTTAGCCTTCAGATCCAACTACAGAATGATGTACACATTCCATTTTCAGTCTACTGGGGTAAACAACTTTTTGATTATGGGGAAACCAGACAAACTGTAGCTTTGTGGGGGTGGGGAATTGACATTTTCCATCTGCTGCCAGAGTTTATACAAAGGAAACTTTTGTGACGTGAAACTTTGCCCTTGAACAAAAGACGACTTCACTAGCTCAGAGATTTACTAAAGTAACCTAAGCTTATAGGCCTTGGTTCAGCAAACAACTTAAGCATACTCCAGCCCTATTTATACATGCTTATGTCCCATGACTTCAGAAGGACTTAACTTTAAGCAGCTACTTAAGTGCGTTTCTGAATTGAGCATTATTAATCTTAGGTACATCTGCACAATGTGGGCCTGGGGCAATGTGGCTGGTGGCTCAGGCTAACTGTCCACGCATATACCACAGGGGTTGGGCAGTCTTGTATTCAGGCAGCTAGGCCATGCTGCCACACTGCTATTTTCAGTATACTAGCTTGAGCAGGGCTAGTGCATGTCTGTTTACCAAACAGGGCATTACCACACCAGCTGCAGTGTAGCTGTATCTTTAGACATAATATTTTTTTGCAACCTCTCTATATCTGCCTGTGTATATGCTGATTGAAACTTCTCGCGCAAAGCAATGGTTAGAAAGTTTTAAAGGGAAGCTGTGATGGGCTGGATGTGTCGGTGGTTTTTTTTTTTTTTAAATGAACATTGAGTCCAAACTTGCTACCATTCATGAAAGCAAAGAAGATTGGTGAGCAAGTGGATATTAAAAGTCCATTTCCTCTCTTTCCTCAGGTGCTGTTGCTTGTATTTGCAGAAGATTTAGAATGCATCCCTGGATTCCAGCAAAAGGTTTTTCATATTGAACAGCCATCTGAATTCACAGAGGACCAGCCAATTCTGAACTGTAAGAAATGTAATTTTCATATGTCATTTTTGCAAAAATCTGTATTAACCACAGTCTGGGTTTTCGTATCACACTGAATTTATCAGAGAGCTCTTCCTCCTTATGACATGATTCCAGGCATAGCTTCCACCTGGGTACTACAATAGCTCCTCCCCTCCTCTTAAAATCCTTTATTTATATAGATTTTGAACTTTGCTATGAATTAGGGTTGGCAAAATTCTGCATGTTTATCTGTTGGGGTTTGAATATTTACATGGACGCTTAGGATCATCCTCTGATTTTATGAATGAGTCACCTCCTGCATTTCTTTGCCCTTCCTGCTGTATCAGTACTTGACCGTACACAAGGATCTTGACTTGCATTTCAGTATAAATTCATTCTTCCTCCCTGGTGTGCATCCATTCGAGGAGCCTGACCCAAAGCCCATTGAAATCAATGAGAGTCTTTCCATAAAATTCAGTAGACGTTGGATCAGGCCTGAGTTTCAAAAAATTATTACCATCTCTTCTGTGATCTAAGCAGTTGATCTGGGTGGTCTAGTCCCTTTTCCAATGGACAGGTGTTGACATCACAAAAACAACCACCAGAGCTGAGCTGGCGTTGATTCTTGGCACCATACACTCTACGCAGACAGGTCAAACATTGAATGGGCCATGGAGATTTAACTCTTCTTTCAACCCTAGAGTTTGTCTTTCCAGGTACATTAATGATGCAATGTTGCAAAAGTTGCGCTGCTATTGTTCATTTATGTATTGAGACCTGTTCTGAGGATTTGAGACTTCAAGGCTGTCAATCTAATATGGTACCTAATGTGAGCTTTAAATATTGATTAAAAAAACTGCATTTTCCCCACATAATTCATGTTATTTAATAGCCTTTTCATTTGATCACATTTGGTTCAACAGCTGAAATTAACAGTTCATATGTAATAACAGTTATGTGAAAGTAAGATTCAGAGTTTAGATAAAAAATAAAAAGCAATAAAATTCAATTTAAGGAATACCTTTTCCCTTTCAATCCCCTACTTATTTAAGATTATATTGTGAGTGAAAGTATTTGCTCTGTTTATATCAAACCTCAGATACATGTGTAGTTAGGGGTGTGTGTGTGTGTGTGTGTTCTCCCTGTGTGCTGTCCCAGCTCTGTGCAGACAGTTGGCACAGCAGACCTTCAGCAAACTGCCCAATAATCACAAGAGCTGTTAAGGTACGAAGGCACCCGGCTAGGTTTACTGTTGACAAAGCATGGTAATAGCACCTGGCAGATTCTACGAGGATATTAAGACATGTATGCCCGAGACAATGGATGCAGCTTGGTCATTGGAGGGACTTTCCACTGCCCCCTAGGCTGGCCAAAGATACTTATTCTGAGATACATCTTTATACCCTGATATAAACAAGTTACGTACTATCATCCTGACCTTATGTTTTAGAAAGGATCAGTGTGTTTCTGTTATCCTAGGGGATTGTTTTGTACCATCCTTGATATTGGGATGTTCTGATACCACTTGATATTGGGATGTGTTTGTGTGAGTACTCTGTACTTAGCACCTCTTAGCAATATCAGCCCTGTTCTTGCCAGATTTTGTGAGCAGGTCCTGCCATATACCAGGCCTCGGAGACAATTTTGTCACCAGGGGCCAATTGAAGTCAAAGTGACTTCAGTGAGCTTTGGATTGGATCCAAATTTAGGGTCAACTTTTCTAAAGCACTTGAGAGACTTAGGTCCCTAAGTTCCATCTCCAAAAAGTGACTTAAGTTTATTGACTTTCAATGTGATTTGGGCTTCTAGGTGCCTGAGTTGAAGCTGGAACGTAGCATCCTAAGTTACTTAGGCATTTTTGAAAATATTGCCGTTATGCATTAAAATGAGTTGCCAGATTTTCAGAGGTGCTGAGCACCTTCTGGATTCCATAGAGTTCAGGTGTTTGCTTTCTTTAAAAGAATACCAGCAATTTGTTGAACAGACATAGCAGCCAAACAGCATAACATTGGGGGTTTCATGGCCTCAAAGGATAAAAATGGTTGCATGTTAAAATTTAGTTAAATGCAAATGACCTTTGGTATCTCTCTCTTTGGCTGTATCTGAGTACTTTGATGCCTTAGCACGTCTGTCCAAATCTCTTGCTGATTTGTCCTCGGTCTGTTCAGCAGTATAAAGGACAAACTGTTTAAGCCATTGTTGATTGGACTACATTGTGGTGACCCAGCAAATTGCACTGGTGTGAAACTGACACAATAATTAAGACATTATTAATTTTAAGAGGGGAGAGAGCAGGAGGGAAAACATCTCAAAACAATCTTGGGAATTAAATTATTTTAATAATCAGATGCTAAATTAGCCTAATACATAACATGCGACAAAGACAGATTGTCAATGTGCAAGTCTAGCTAACTCAATCACTCATAAGTAGTGTGTCCTGGATGTGACAATATTAAATCTGTGCATAGTCTTTTCAGTTTTGTCTTCAGTGGAATCAATATTTTTAATTGTGCCTGTTTAAATACACTTTGCATGCTGTTGCATTATTTTTATACCCATTACTCAACAGCAGTATAATTTAACAGTTGTATCTGAATGTGAGGCCTACCATGAGTATGTAAATTAATAGAGCCAGTATGCAAAGCAGGTCTATAACAGTGATTGCTTTTGTAGTCTTCAATAAACCAAGCAGCTTTTAATTCTCCACTGAAGAGCAGGGAAACAATCATATTTGTTTTTTTGATCTTTTTAATTTCAACAAGAACATACTGTATATTCCATTGTCAATGTTTCCTCCAGTAATTAAGTATGGGTTATAGTTGTTTCTTATGTATTTACTAGTTGGCCATAAATGCAGCTATATTCATTATACATGAAACTTATTGAAAAAAAGAGACCAAAGCTAGAGGCATTTATTTCTTTTTTTATTTGCACGCGTTCTGGCAATAAAAAAGTTATTTCACATATTCAGCAAACTTTTAAATACCTTCAGCGAAGAAATACAATCAGCTGAAGCATAGAACTCTGAAGAAAATAATATACAATAAAAGAACTGCTGCAGCTTTTAACCTACGTGGGAACTATTTTAGGAGGTTGACAAAGGAAAGTATATTTATATACAGAATACATAAAAGATGAACCAAGGACAAATGAAAAGCAACATGGAATAGAGAGCTCAACAGAGCTAGGCAAGGAGATCTAAGGTCGTGCTGCAGCTAATCTAGGTGAATCCATTCTAGCCTTAGAATTTATTATGAATTCAACAAAAATAATGTTCAGAAGATACCCTATTCTAAGGAAGATGTGGAAGGCAAGAATAAGAGACACTGAGATTTGCTGGAAATGTGGCTGAAGGGTTACTCTTGGTAGCAGTTCCTCAGTTGCAACCAGGCTGCATGAAAAGTATAGGGACGAATGCCTACCCCCACTGAAGTCAATAGGATCATCAGGGCTCTTGTCTTGGGAACAGGCTTCTTTCAGAGTTTCACCAAAGCCTGGGTTTGGTCAACTTCAGGGTACACTTTAAAGCTCTTCCGTTCAATGTTCAACGAGGCCTCGAGTTAGAAATCTTTTACCATTGATGCAGATCCTAGCATTTTTTTTATTTTTATTTTTGGTCACTTGTGAGTGTTCAGTTAAAGACACTAATATTTTTAGTGTTCATTTTTGTTATGGCATGCCCAGAAAATGTGGCAGTGGGTGTAATGTGTAGGACCACAGGAATATAAATCTATAGGGTCAAATTCAGCCTTGATGTAATCCTTCTGTAATGCAAATGGTTGTTAATAGAATAATTGGGGTTTTGTGATAACAATAGATTAGTGAACATGGTCTAGTTCAGAGCATTCAAGAAGTTGTTCCAAACCCCTTTCTCACCCTTAAAGGGGTTCCACATGCGTTGGATCCTATGAGTGAAAATCTATTGTGTGACATATTGTGTTAGTTTGCTCTGGCCATTGGTGTAGCACTGGCAGCAGTGAGCAGTGGAATAGTCTAGGTGTTCTGAGTACATACCCATGGGGTTCAGGAACATTTGTACTCTGCATGGCTAGTTCATGCCACCGCTTGCCACTGCCTGTGTTACCCTGGCTACACTATTTTATAGCATGCTAGCTTGATAAGCACTAGCGTGAGTAGGCCTATATGAGCTGGGAATCACTCGCCTAGTTTATAGCATAGATGTAGCCTAAATAGCCACTGGCTGACAATAACTTAATAGCTGATCTCCACTCTCCCTCCCATTCCATGGAGGCAGGATTTTGGAAGCATGTTGCATAGCACCCATCCACTCGCCCCTCTCTGTAATAGTGATGGTTGGGGGTGGCGAAGGAGGTTTAGTGCTGCCAGTTCTCACAATTTTATTGTGAGCCTTGTTATATTTAGTGATTTTCTTTAACCCCAGGTTCCTGGAGTCATGGGATTGCATCCAACTCTCAGCTTTCATTAAAAAAAACCAAATTGTTTCCAGGAGTGCTGCCAGCTTTTTTGGTGCCCTAGGCGGCGGAAGGTCCCGCCCCCGAAATGACACCCCCGTCAGAGGCGGCGGACTGTCCTGCCCCCGAAATACCACTGACGATCAGGGCGGCTGCAGCTCCCCAAATGTTAGTGCCCTAGGCAACCGCCTAGGTCGCCTAATGGGTTGCACCGGCCCTGTATGTTTCTAACCTTCCATGTTGGAGAAAAGTGGGAAAACAAATTCACTGTTAAGGCTCAGAACCCCCCCCCCCAAAAAAAACAAAAAAAACAAATGAAAAGAAACCAAACAGATTTTTTTTTTAAATCTCATGATTTTGGGTAGGTGGGTGGACTAAACTCATGATTTTAGAAGTAAAAATTGGACACAACGGGCCAATTAGTGTAGCTGTAGGAATCTCTTGGATCACACAAGCTAGAGTACTACTAAAATTATATTGCTTCCTACCTCCCTATTAACTGCTATCTCCATTTCAAGCTGCTGTTTAAGGTTCACTAAAGAAATCAGTTTGTTTCCTGTTCTGAGGAAACCAGGTGGACTTGTGCCTAGACCACCATTTGCCCCTAGGATTAGGCAGCAGGCTTGTTTTTTCCTAAACAGTTTTGCCTTCAGCTTCTTGCTCATTGACCATAACTACTACACATGTTCTGTTGCATATCCATGACCTCCTTTCCATTAGTTTCCTTAGGATCCTATTGTTTCTTAGTATTCATCCTTTGTACTCCAGCTGAACTGAGCTGTTTAATTGATTTTATCATTACATTTCATTTAATGGCCACCTCCACCCTTCCTGACACCTTTTTGTTTTCCTAATCCCCCTTTTCTTTATTCAATGCGCCTTCCTACAGAACTGTTTCTGATCAAACCCTAAATCTCTCTTCCTTCATATCTAAATATCCCTTTATTCTATTCCTCTCTTTCCCTATCTTTTTTTCTTAAGATCATTTTTTAAGAAGCTGTCATGTTCAAAACATTGCATCTAACTTTCTCTTCAGCATGCATTCAAGGGGACTCATATTTTAGCATCTGTAGCATAATGGAAAAAATACCTTTCAGATAGCTGTTTTTGCCAAAGTTATGACTATTTCAGATTAAAACTTTCAATAGGCAGCCTCAGAGTGAATTTTTGAGTCAGAGTTTGATTTAGCCACATTTTCATTTTTTTCTGATTGCAGGAAATAGGGTTTATTTAATTACTTTAGTGGGGAAGAGAATATTAGAATGCAATTCTTAAGTCCACATTGGCTGTGTTTTAAAAATTCACCATCTGACACATTGTTCATACTTTTGTTTGAGGAATCGCTGTGCATATTTCAGGCTAAGGTGTAGTCCCATGTAGCATGCCCATGAGGAGCCCAGTTGAATTACAGTAAGTTTCTTCTTCAGAGTGTCACGCTGAAGGGAAAGTAAATTGCTATATCACTTTAAGGCACACAGCCAGAGTAGGAAGGTTCTACCTATGCCCTGGGCTCTCGTTGGTTGGTTTCTTCAGAAGTCGTAACTGAGAGATCTTATAACTTACTCCCTCCGCTCCTGCTCGGTGGCTATGTAGGTTTAGCCACAGTTGAGTCCTTAAATATACTACATGGATAACAATAGTTGACGGAAGATATAATACTGACCAATTGTTATTTGCCTTTGCCCATAACCTGCACTGGAATGCTAGTCTTACTTTGAATTGGGTGGACAGATGCTCACCTTACAGGGCAATACCATCGCTTGATATTTTTCTTTGTAGTTTTGTGAACCTGTTCTTCAGATAACATCAGGAGAGTTACAAGGTCCTAGAACAATGCTCTGCTGTCAAACGGGCAAGATTGCATTTTCCTTGATCAGGTGATAAGTGACTTACTTTAAGTACAGTATTTAGACATTGCTGGATCATTTGCAGCCTTCAAATGCTTCCCTTCTGCAATCTCTGTTTTAGTTAAGCTGAGCTGGCAGGTCACTGCCAGTGACAATGCTCCATCATGCGGAGAGATTCCTAACCAGCCCCATCATATGTGGAATGTAATTGTGTTACATTAATCATGTTTATGCTACACATACATGATTCGTGGCTTTTTTGAGGTATTTTTAATGGACAATAAATCAAATAGTACACATGAAAAATGAAGGCAATTAAGAAAGAGGCTTTGGGTGATGTGTCTTGCATGCTAAACTAGGAAATACATTGCTAGTGATTTAAATGTCAAAACAAAAGCAGTTTTGACCCTTACTTGAATGTTAATTAATGGCTGACCTCTTCTGTCTCTTGCATGATGGATTGCATGTTTTCAGAGCTTGGATACTTCAGGATCAGGGCTTTTTCTGTCCATATTTGGGCACTTTTTCATTCTAACTGAAACTTTCCTTTCCATCTGCATTGGCACTCTTAGCTTTGTTTACTTTTATATGGTGGGAGATTTATTAACCAATTAATCATAGGTGCTCAAAGGTGTGTCTGCAGTTCAGCAAAGCTGCCCCTTTCAGCGAGGTTCCATGTATCGTTCAAGTTTTAAGTGACATTCTCATTGCCTACGGTAGTGAAAAGCACTGACGAACATCCCTGTTATTGCAGTAATTCCATGTATGGAGATGCAGCTTGTATCGATTTCATGCCACCACAAAACATTTCCCAGTGATGTCCAGAACTAACAGTTGTAGTTAGAGTAGGAGGTTTTCAGTGAGATGGTACCGGTGCAAATGAAAGAACAATTTGGGCCAACAATTTCATGCATCGCAAACTGTAGAGTTGTACATGATCAAAAAATTCATCAACTAATCAGGCCATGGTGGAACAAATTACATCTGAATGCCAAATAACAGGTGTTTAGTTCACTTTAGACTTATATGTTAGTTTCACTTATTACAGTCTGAATATATATGTGGAAAACATGGAAAAATATGGCATGTTCACTATATAGGGTAAGATGTGGCTGCTATCTCCATATAGGTTCTAAAATGGGACATTTGGTAGCCTATGTGGACAGAGCATCCCACCCGCTAGTGACCATGCCATATTTTTCCACATTGTCTACATACATGTTGCCTAACTCCTATTGATTTTCAGTGGGCATTAGGTTCCCAACTGCTATGTGTGTGCCTTTGAAAGAAAAGTATATTCTTTTCACATGGGCTATATAACAAATGTTTATACGTGGATAATGTATATGAGGATAATGTATATATCTCTACATAGTAAAATAGAAATAATCTGTGTTTTGTATGTATGAACAGCTGTATCTAGAGACAGATCTATATTTAAGTGCACAAAAATATTGTATCATCTTCTAAGCTGGTTTCACACATGATCAAAACAAAAGATAATATGACTAGTGATTGCCAGGTGGTCAGACAGTTGCCTACCCAACTGTGCATGTCAGCTTATTAACAGGGCCTAGGGGGAAATGAATTTTAATATAGACTTTGATTTTTATGCATATACATTTAATTTAACTAAAAAAAAAGAATATTCAAAAAGGAGGTAGCATATTATTGTGAACAATGTAAAAGAATTAATTAGTTACAGAAAAACAGCTCTGGGGTTGAGTAAAAACCTCAAAGGGATATAGTCCTCCCCCCTCCCCTTATTTTTTTTTTAAGTCGCAAGACAGCTCTTGAATTGAACAACTGAGAGAAAGCTGTATATAGTAAAATGAGATCTTTTCATTTTTTTTCATCAGGTTTTATAATCCTTGCGAGGAGGAGAAAATCAAAACATAAACCAGAATGTGTGCATCACCTGTTTCTCAATTACCCCACAACCCATGCATGAATAAAGGTGATTTGATTGGGACAGAGTGCTCCATTAACCTTTAGGTTATGAATTTAGATGAATGAAAGGTAGCAAATTACTTGGTTTGAGATGAAGTTTGTTTCCATAGACTTGGCAGGAAACATTGTCATTTGTAGATAACACTTTCATGAAATATTTCAGGGCTTTGGTTGGTTGAAGTAGGCCAGCTGTTGTTCTAATGGCCTAAATCAATGACCAACTGCTCCATATTAGCAGGTATGTCAGTTGCTCAGTGCAGTGGAAACCTTATATTAATTATGTTTTCAGGTACTTCTAATGGGAGATTTTTCTTTTTATGTACAGTTGGCACTTCCAAATTGAATAGCGGATTAATTTGTTATTCCCCCAAACTGATTTCCAGTGTAATCAACTCAATTTGCCGCGTAGGGTCCACTAGTATCTTGCAGGCTCTTCCTCTTTAGGTAAATAGGACATATCTAAAGGCCAAATTGTTTGTGGCCTTTGTAGAAATGTGTATGGTTTCTCATTTGACCAGCAAACTATCTGACACAATTAGCCTAAAAACTAACTTAATTTAAAGAGACATCAGCCTGGTCATATGGCGGGGTCCCTCAGGCTGGGTTACACTGTGCAGATGATGTCCTGCCTCCTTCTAGCCAATGGCATCCCCTGTTTGTTAGGAAAGCATCTATTGGTAAGGGCTACTGAGTAGCACTGGGATTGTCCAACAGACACTATACCATGGGACAGAGGCTAGCATAAAAAATAGGGTTGGGAGGGAAGAAGGCTTCTTCCTGCAATTGCAAAGAATTCATCTACCAGCAATCTGGTCCAAACAGTCAGAAAATGTTGACTCCTTTCAAGGATGGAGGTAATGTTGGGATACTCTGGGACTAAGCTGGGTATTTTCATAGTGATGGGTGCATTTCCCATAAGTACTATGAACCATAACATGATTGTTCCCCATATGAGACATTAGCTATGGGATGCAAAGACTGTTTGGCTCTGTGAGGCCTTTTAAAAAAATTATTATTTATATAAATATTTTGAAGCTCCACAACTCAGTTTTTGTATTTCTGGAGATCTGATATTTTAATTTTAGGATTTTTGTAAATTCATCCTTCAAAGGAACCAGTGGATAGATAGTGGACTTTCCATTACATTTTCAAAGCAGTGTGCAGAGATTTAACAGGGATTAGGGGGAGTTTGTGACGCCGAATCCCTCTGTAAATATAGGAATCTTTATTATCCCTCATCTAAAGTTACCAATATTTTCAAGCACATTGGTGTGCTCAGAAATAATACTGATCATCTCATTCACTATGTTTATGGTCTTTCTCTGCTCAACTAACCCAAATTATTGAGCTCATCCCTGGCTTTTCTAGAATGATTCAATTTAAGTATAACATAGCTCAAAAATATCCATTCCTTTTAAAATAACCTTTCCTTTTCCAGCTTGCCAACATTTAAAAACAACCACAACAATCTGCTTTCCTGGACAGGACACTCTGTCCATAAAGATCTGTTATCTCTTTAGTGCATACATTCCCCAATCCAGAAACAGTATTCCTGTTTACATACACGTCTATTAGCTGACTTTCCGTCTCTCCTGATTTATGTTTGAAGTAATTTAATAGGGTCATTGTTGACATTTACTAAGTTGAACACTTGTTGCAAGCTGGTGTTCATACCATGGAGGTAAGACACACCCCATCCATCCCCTCTGAACTTGCCATCCGGTAACAAGCAGGGAAGAGTAAACAGGCAGAATTTTATAGATTGTTTTTCAAAAATAGAGTCACTTTGATATGCCATTCTTAATACTAACATACCTCTTATACCCATCTGTACTTAATAGGTACAGTATTTTACTGCAGGTAGGCTAGTGTAGCAGTAAGCAATGCATACTGAGCCTTATTATGTGACATTGGTATGAATTAGAGCTTGTCAGGAAAAAAAATATTAAGAGAAATTTTGACTTTTTGGGGGGCAGGGGGGAGAAACCCTAAAATTTTCAGCTGAAAATCAACAAGTTTTGACAAATTCAAAATTTTCTGTGAAAACCAGTCATTGAATTCAATTTTTATGGGAAAATTTTGAATAGCCCTCATGTAGTGCCTAAGAGTTGAAGAGCAAAGACACAACATGGAGCATTAACCTTTGGAGTCTTTTGTCAAATGACTGAGACCAATGAATCAAGTAAATTCTCTGAGGAGCAGTCCTACGCATCACACCTTTATTACTTTATTACTATCAGGCAGGTTGGTTGCGTGTGTGTATGTGGGCGGCGACAGGGAAGGGGGAATCCTCTTAGGAAAAACTTGGGGTATTAGGGCCTTGTTTCTATATAAATTTTTGAGGTGCCATATAAAAAAAGGCAATATTCCCAGGAATGGTCACATTGGCCAATAACTACAGTCTACTGTACCTGCCATTCATGTGCTGTACCAGTGGTTTAAGGTTTCCAAGAAGAAGAGGAACTGATCAATTCAAAATGTGGGAAACAAAGCACTACCAAGATCAACATGTTAAGGGTATCTTACAGTTACAGCTAAGGACGAAAAATTGCCCTTAAAGAGCACACCTGGAAAGCTTAGCAAAATTCACTAAAACATAACTAATCCAGAAGCAAGCATTCTTCCTCATATCAACAGGTAACAGCAACATATACATAATGTTTTGACTCTAAAATCTTTCTCTGAGCTGTGCTTTCTAGATTTACACCAGGGTTTGCAATATGCGTCATTTTGTTTCTTTCAGCGGTGGTGGATTTCACAACTTTCTTGAAAGCCTCTAGCCACTCCTGCATACAAGGACTGTCAGCCCTGTTTGTTCAGACTTTAGAATGATTATAATCTGTCAGATCTCAGGGTGCGATGTACTACAGTGTGGCAGTAGCTTTGTGAGACATCTCTAACAGAATCTAGCCATGGAACTGGCGATGGGTGGATTACCCCAAAGCAACTCCTGTGCTGGCTTGGAGATGTGGATTAAGTAAACGGGCATGGCCAGAACAGTCCTGCTAATGAAACTCAGCTGACAATTGGCATTGGGCAGGTGGCATAAAAATGTTCTAATTTACATCAGCAAGCAGCATGCATACAGTGGGTTCAGGACTGGTTTGTTCAAAAATGCGTTGTATGCCACCTTTATCTCCCCCCCCCCCCCCCCGTAGACCGTATTTTGCTCTTGTCCTCCTTTCTTTTAGCAGTTTGCATTGTAACAATGATAGTTGGATTGTTCAGGATTGGCACTTTTCAAACGTTCAGTGCAGGGTATTTACATTATCTTCTGTACAGATTCCGAGCGAAACAGTGAGTATTTATGGAATGCCTCATGGTATGTGGGTAGCATTTAGGTGAGCTTTTATTATGAACAAGTGGCTGTAGAAAATGCTCGATGGTTTGATACAGAAACAAATAACCCCATGGTTGCAACTGGAATTCCTGACGGCTTTATGTAGTTTAAATTTTAATTACAATGCCAGCTCTCTCCTGAACTCACACAATAACGCAGTAGGGAGAGAGAACTATAACTTGGCCACAATAAAAGAAAATTTAAAAAAAGTAAACAAAAAGAAAGTTCATCCTTTGGAAAATGAATAAATTGAGAGATTGGTACAGAATGCAGGTGGAATTATAAAGAACTGAAAGACAATTATATGCATGGAAAATGAATTTTTGGAAAACACATGATAAAAAGCACACAGTTGGTTCTGAGTGAAAAAATGTTCTCATATATTTAAAAAAAAAAACAACCCACCATTGCAGTTGACGCTAATTCGTACAGTATTGGAAGAGAGGCCGATGATTGGATAATCATCTCTTGATCTAACTGCTTTTCTTCTGGGTAAGGGACACCTTAGGAAGTGTGTGGGGAATCTTGCTGCATGGAATGTGGTGCTTGTTTCTGTAGACAGAGGAATGTAGGTCTCCAGGGCTGTCAGTGCAGGAACTTTCAGCTGTTGTCTAGGGTTCTCCGCTCAGTGTCTCCCTTTGGTTTCCTTGTTTTGAACTGTGACTAAGGTTGCCAGGTATCTGGTTTTCGACCGGAACACTCGTTAAAAGTCCGGTTAAAGCTCCTAGCCAGGGGTGACCCAAAAGCCAGCTCTGTAGCTCCCATTGGCCATGGTTCATGGCCAATGGGATCTGCAGGGTTGGTGCCTGTGGATGGGGCAGCTCACAGAGCCTCCTGGCCGCACCTCCACATAGGAGCCGGAGGGGGGACATGCCGTTGCTTCCGGGAGTTGCCTGAGGTAAGTGCCTCCCGGAACCTGCCTCCATCCTCCAGGCCCCAATCCCCTGCCCCAGCCCTGATCTCCTCCCACTCTCCTTTTTGTTTCAGAAGATGAAGGAAGCAACCAAGGGGCCACTTTAGACTTCATGCTCACTAAAAGGGAGGAATTGGTTGTAAATCTGAAGGTTGATGGCAATTTGGTTTGAAAGTGACCATGAAATGATAGATTTCATAATTCAGAGGAAAGAAAGGAGTAAGAACAGCAGATTAAGGAAACTGAACTTCAAAAAAGCAAACTTTAACAAAGTCAGAGCACTGGTAGGTAAGGTCCCATGGGAAGAAAATCTAAGGGAAAAGGGAGTTTAGGATGGCAGTTTCTCAAAGAAACCGTATTTAAAGTGCAACAGCAAACTATCCCCATGTGAAGGAAAGATAGAGAAAATGGTAAGAGGTCAATATGGCCCCATGAGGAGTTCTTTAATGACCTGGAAATCAGAAAAGAATCCTACAAAAATGTGAAAACACAAACGGATTGCTAAGGATGAGTACAAAATAATAGCACAAGCATGTAGGGACAAAATCAGAAAGACTAAGACACAAAATGAGTTATACATAGCAAGGGACATGAAAGGCAATAAGAAAAATTATGATAAATACATTAGGAGCCAGAGAAAGACAAAAACAAGAGACGGTCCTATACTTAGTGGAGAAGGAAAACTAGCAACGTATGACATCAAGAAGACTGAGTTGTTAATGCCTATTTTGCTTCTGTTGTCACTAAAAAGCTAAATTGTGACCAGATACTTAACAACAAGGTACTAGAAACACAAGTCAAAATAGGGAAAGATCAGATTAAAGAATATTTAGGTAAGTTTGATGTATTCAAGTCAGAAAACCCTGATGAAATTTACCCTAGGCCTAGGATACTTAAGGAATTAGCAGAAGCTGACACAATCTTGGAACTGTTAGAGATTATCTTTAAGAGCTAATGGAGGATGGGTGAAGTCCCAGAGGACTGGAGAAGGGGAAACATAGACTCTATCTTGTTTTAAATGTGAAGAAAGAGGACACAGGAAATTATAGACCAGCCAGCCTAATTTCTATACCTGGAAAGATGCTAGAACAAATTATTAAACAATCAATTTGTGAGCACCTAGAAGACCATAGGGTTATAATTAAGAGCCAACATGAATTCAACAAGAACAAATCATGCCAAACCAACCTAATTTCCTTCTTTGAAAGAGTTACTGGTTTAGTAGATGGGCGGAAACTGTACATGTGATATAGCTTGATTTTTAGTAAGGCTTTTGACACAGTGCCACAGGACATTCTCTTGAACAAAGTAGGAAAATGTAGTCTAGATGAAATTAAACTGTAGGTATCTAGGGTTCACTGTCAAACTGTGAGGGTGTATCTAGTGGTGTCCCGCAGGGGTCTGTCCTGGGTCCCGTATTAGTCAATATTTTCATTGATGACTTGCATAATGAAGTAAAGGGTGAGCTTCTAAAATTTGTGGATGATACCATGCTGTGAGGGAGTGCTAGTACTTTAGAGGACAGTATTAGTATTCAAAACAGATTTGACAAATTGGAGAATTGGTCTGAAATCAATAAGATGAAATTCAGGAAAGACAAATGCAAAGTCCTTCACTTAGAAAAGGAAAATCAAATGCACAACTATAAAATAGGGAAGAATTAGGTAGGTGATAGAACCGCTGAAAAGATCTAGGATTTATAGTGGATCACAAATTGAATGTGAGTCAACAATGTGATGCAATTGCGAGAAAGGCTAATATCATGTTGGGGTGTATAAACAGGAGTGTGTGTGCGCGTGCACACACATGACATGGGAAGTAATTGTCCCACTCTACTCAGCCTCAGTTGGAGTGCTGTGCCCAATTCTGGCTGCCACACTTTAGGAAAGAGGTGGACAAATTGAAGGAAATCCAGAAGAGAGAAGAAAAATAATAAAAAGGATTATAAAAAGGATTACAAACCCTGACCTATGAGGAAATGTTAAAAAAAAAACCAGGGCATGTTTAGTCCTGAAAAAAGGAGAGGGGGACCTGATAGCCTTCAAATATGTTAAGGGCAGTTATAAAGAGGACTGTGATCAATTTTTCTCCATGTCCACTGAAGATTGGACAAGAAGTAATGGCCTTAGTCTGCAGTAAGGGAGAGTTAGGTTAGATGTTAGAAAAAGATTTCTAACCATGGGGGTAGTTAAACTCTCTGGAATAGGCTTCCAAGGGAGGTTATGAAATCCTATTCATTGGAGGTTTTTAAGAACAAGTCAGATAAACACCTGCCAGGGATGGTCTAGGTATATATGGTCCTGCCTCAGCAGAGGGGGCTGGATGAGATGAACTTCCAGCCCTACATTTCTATGATATGTTACAGGAGGAATTTAAAAAAATGCAGTTTTGTGGTCACAGAAAGATGCCTTGAAAGGTTAATAACCTTTGATACAAGGTTTCCATTGTCTTGAGTATCTGCAAAGCAATCAATTTTAGCTCCTTTTTTGTGAAACTAAATTAAAGTTGTAAACAAATGGCTACTTCAGATTGGATTTTTTTTTTTTAAGTTTACTGACCACAATAAAAGTACAACTTGAAGAAGATATTTCAGGAATGCCAAGGCCAGAAGTTGCCTTTATATGACCGGAAGTCTTTTCACATTTCATTGCTTAGGATGCTTTATCACGCCATTCTTTTGATAGATTTGTTCAGTTTCAGTCTTACCTATCTGCATTTAATTCCATTCCTTATTTTTACAGTAAGCTATATCAGAGTTGACCAATGCTATTAAGATGTATCTTCCTCTATTATACATTTTGGCTTGTATTAGATCAACTAGAAAAATAATGAAGGTACAAATATGTCTCCTAGGAAGGAAGATTACAGGACTTTTTAATGAAAGACATTCAGAGCAATTTACTGTGCAAAGTCTTATGGATTGCTGACCTATTTAGGAATGCTCTGTCCTGAGTAAGGAACTGCATAATCAGTACCATCCTGGAAGTATTTCTGGGAGGTTACATGATTCTGAGGCAAACCTCTCTCCCTGTTTTCTACTTGGCCCCAGTGGTTGGTGGGGGCTGAAGGTGTAGTAATTTGCTGCTGGCCGGTGCATTGGGACTGGGTGGAGCAAGTGTTCTGCCTGTTCCCTGTCTACTGTGATATTGGGAACTATGCAGTTAAGAACTGAGCTTCTCATATAGGCTGCATGGGGTGCTGTGAAGCTCTGTTAGGTGCAGCCAACTGAAGCCAGCCACACAATTAAGCCGCACCTTAAACACCTGACTGACTACCAGCTCTGCTTGGGAGTAAATGGCTGTGCTGTACTCCTTTGCAAACCTGGATACAAGGTGTGGGTAGCCCAGACAGCATCTTAAGAGGGTTCTTCCTTCCCTATAGGTGTGTAGTCACAGCCCAGGACTCAGCATGAGGGTGAGGATATGTTCACAACCGAGCTAAATTATCCATGGAAGCATGTGCAGTGCAGAATAGCTTCCTACAGACAATAGGAAAATCTCTATTAAAAATACTTTTGGTCCTTGAGAGCTTCTGGGTGCTCAACATTGCTGAAACATTGCTCAACATTGCTGCTTTGTTTAGGTGCCTACATATGGATTTAGGAGCCTTTTAGATTGAAGAAATACAATATTTTTGCATACAGTATTGGTCTTACAGTATCTTTTTATATTCACAGCTTCAAACATAGAAACACTAGCTTATAGGAAAATAAAAAGATCAGTTCATATGAATATTCAGAATGATCGGTTGTGTCTTAATAAGAAATAATCTCGTCTAAAGCTATCCTTTAAATCAAGTAACCTTGTAATGGATCAATATTGTCTCCTATACTAATCAAAGCAAAAGTAAAATGTAAATCTTATCTATAAATTAGGTGCATCTATTGTACGAAAATAGTATTGACGTTTTATGCAGGTGAGCAGTGGTTTAGGGAATAAGATATGGAGTTTGCAATTTATAAATTATGAAAATGTTTGTTTAAAAAGGCCCACCAGTCTGAGATTGTTGCTGTGTGGGATTTTACTTTTATTATCTGAGACACTCAGTCTGTGATGGGTTCTCTAATAAAGCTAGAAAAGGATTCTGAAATAGTGAAGTTTTAACACTTGCAGAATAAATCTATTAATCTTAATGTTTCTGGAAACAGTGGCCATTGACTACTGTTTTCATACATCAACATCACTTCCCAGAATAGGGTTATACTAACCATAGTTTGCACTGGTAATTAATTGAAATAAAATGACTTGTGAGAACAAACAAAGGGAATGATCTACTCTGACTTAACCTTTGACTTAACTTTTCCTGGCCCCAATTCAGCAAACACTTAAGCAAATGCTTAAGTCTACCCTTGCTTTACAAATTCCTTAAGCATGTACTTATTTTTAAGCACATGCTTAAGTCCCATTAGCTTCACTGTGAGGTTTGCCTGTGTAAAGTCTTCACTTGATGGACCCCATGAAATGCTTTTCATTGATAGCATTGCCAACAGAGGTTCTTTATTCAGCCCTGGAAAGGTGCAGGTGTGCAAGTTTCCACACAACATCTGACCAATATGTTTTACTTCCTGATAGGGAGAGACCAGATCCATAGGTGTGGGGCTAGTTCAATCTCTGTGGTTCATTCCATCCGTGACCTCTTGTTGAGAGCATCTACACTCCACAATTTCCATAAAAGGGTACCACTTGAGGTGGTGTGTTTGATGTATGTATTAGTGTGCTAGGACTGCACCTGAGACAGCTAACTCATATTCCTCAGACTAGCTGTCAAGTAGTAATGGCTTTTGATCATTATTAACATAGTCTGAATTCAAATCAGCATTATCAAGGTTAAAGACTGAATATTCTGATGCAATTCCTTGTAGTTCACAATGCTGCAAAAGAACTAAAAATAAACTTAACTATGTCAAGGGAAGTAGGCAGGAAAACTAGGTCTGCTTGCCCTTTTTTGGCTATGAACTCTTTGTGAAGACCTCAGATCCTATTGAGCTGACATAGCATAAAAACTTGGATGGATGCATTGATGGACATCTTGAGAAATGCTCAGCATCTGCAACATCTTTGCCCTCATCAGGAGTTTCAGGTGCTCAGAACCTTTCAGCATTTGGCTCCCTGAAAGATTAAATGTCTTAGATTCATATATTGTTGGCTATGTAGCTTGATTGCAAGAACACTTTTATAGTATGTTGTTTCTTCTCACATCAAGATCCGATAAAATGAAGGTGGGACATTCCCATATATCTGGATGGGAGTTAATGTCATCACAAAATTAATTCCAAGACATTTCACTTTTCTAACAAGGTTTCCAGCTATACTTACCATCCCAGTTCTTTTAACAAGATTTCCTACTGGGACAAAATCCATGCCATATGTTTAGTAGTTATTTCCCAAACTGAAATACCTTAGCCATTTTTGTATCTTCAAATTACCTAAATAAAATAATACATTAAATTAAATAAAAAGGCTCAGTCAATTTGAGGGGGGGGGAATATTGCAAAACTGTATTTGTTTAAGAAATAAATTATTTTAAAAAAATCTTGGTATCAGACACTGGATATTAATTATTATTTACTGGAGTTAAGTATTTGATGAATTTAAATTAGTATTCAAATTACTATTTAAATTTGTTTTTGGAGTGGAGTGGGGATGGTAATAGCTGGCTACGTTGACCAGGCTTCTCTGTGATTTAAAACGTTACCCATTACTGAAAGTATCTGAAGAAGCAGGCATACAGAACACTACATACAGGTCAAAATTTCAACGTATGCAACTGCTGTCTCTTCTGGTTACATGAATATTGAGCAACCTGAAACAATAAATAAGCAGCCATGATAGCAATTAATGTTTAGGAAAAGATGATATTGAGTTAAGGAAACTTAAGATAACAATATAGACACTCATTTCAAGATAACATTTTAAATTGAATCCCACTGGAACCAGTAGAAAAAGAATGTATAAATATTTTTCCTGCAATATGAATGTCCCTGGAGACATAATTGTATCATGAAAAATAAACAAGTTTCTGAATGCTGTACACTGAAAGAATTTATTTTGTGTGAGTAGATACATTTGCATAGAGTGTACTATTGGTAATGTGTAGGATTTCTTGTAAAAATAGTAATTGTTAAGCCACTTAAGCAATATTAAATGATTACAAAATGCAAATTTTGTTCTTTACAGTAAACTGAGTTTTAGATTGCAGTTTTTTATTTTAAGAATATTAACTGAAATAAAATTGATTTTTGCCAAAGTACATTTTACTGTGTGCTGATTATATGACTATCACTTTGAAGTAGAAAGTGTATAATAGCGGTTATACAGTGAAGCGTGTTAGTGCCTGTAACACATAGTACTTAAGCATCTTCAAAGCACTTTCCGTCTTCAAAGCACTCTGTGAAAATTTACTAATTAACCCTCACAATGCTCCTCTGAGATAGCAAAGTAAAGTATTATAGCCATTTTACAGATGGGGAAAACTGAGATGAAGAGGGCTTCACCTAAGATTTAGTCAGCGGTATTTATATTACAAGTCATAGACAGGTCACAGGCCGTGATTTTTTTTTTTTATTGCCATGACCTGTCCATGACTTGTACTAAAAATACCCATGGCTAAATCTTAGCCTTACTTTTATTTAGCTTGTGATCCACTTTGGTCCCCCAGGTCCCTTTCTGCAGTACTCCTTCCTAAGCAATTTCCCATTTTGTATGTGTGCAACTGATGGTTCCTTCCTAAGTAGAAGTGCATTTGTCTTTATTGAATTTCATCCTATTTGCTTCAGACCACTTCTCCAGTTTGTCCAGATCATTTTTAATTTAAATCATAGGACTGGAAGGGACCTTGAGAAGTCATCTAGTGCAGTCCTCTGCACTCATAGCAGGACTAAGTATTATCTAGACCATTCCTAACAGGTGTTCGTTTAACCTGCTCTTAAAAAAATCTTATCCTCCAAAGCACTTGCAGCCCCTCTCAGCTTGGTATCATCCAAAAACTTGGTGTATTCTCTATGCCATTATCTAAATCATTGATGAAGATATTGCACAGAACCAGACCCAGAACTGATCCCTGTGGGATCCCATTTGATATGCCCTTCCAGCTTGACTGTGAACCCCGATAACTACTCTCTGGGAAGGGGTTTCCATTATGCACGTACCTTATAGTAACTCCATCTAGATTGTATTTCCCTAGTTTGTTCATGAGAAGGTCTTGAGAGAGTGCCAAAAGCCTTTCTAAAGTCAAAATATACCGTATCTACCACGTTCCCTGCTCCCCCCTCCCCACTCCACAAGGCTTGTTACACTGTCAAAGAAAGCTATTAGGTTGGTTTGACACGAATTGTTCTTGACAAACCCATGCTGACTGTTACTTATCACCTTATTGTCTTGTAGGGTGTCTGCAAATTGATTAATTATATGCCCCATTATCTTTCCAGGTCCTGAAGTTAAGATGACTGGTCTGTAATTCACTGGGTTGTCATTATTCCCCTTCTTATAGACTGGCACTATATTTGCCCTTTTCCAGTCCTCTGGAAGCTCGCATGTCTACCATGACTTTTTGAAGATAATCGCTACTTTCTCAGATATCTCTTCAGTCAGGTCCTTGAGTATTCTGGGATGTATTTTATCTGGCCCTGGTGACTTGAAAACCTCTAACTTGCCTAAGTAATTTTTAACTTGTTCTTTCCTTATTTTAGCCTCTGATTCTACCCAATTTTCACTGGCATTCATTAAGTTAGATGTCCAATTGCTACTAAACTTTTTGGTGAAAACTGAAACAAAAATGTCATTTAGCACTTTTGCCATTTCCACATTTCCTGTTACTGTTTCTCCCCGCCCCCCCCCCCCCCTCATTGAGTAACGGGCCTACCCTGTCCTTGCTCTTCCTCTTGCTTCTAATGTATTTGTAGGATTTTGCATTTTGTAGTCTCAGTTGGATTTGATATTCTTAATAGTCTGTGCTAAACATTCATAGTGGATTGGTACTGACTAGGAATATGCAGTACCAAAATAATGACAGATGTTATATAAAAGCTTAATAATGATCTAATCCAGTGGTTCTCAAAGCCAGTCCGCTGCTTGTTCAGGGAAAGCCCCCGGCAGGCCGGGCTGGTTTGTTTACCTGCTGCGTCCGCAGGTTCGGCCGATCACAGCTCCCACTGGCCGTGGTTCAGCGCTCCAGGCCAATGGGGGCTGCAGGAAGCGGCGCAGGCTGAGGGAGGCTGACCACCCTTCCTGCAGTCCCCATTAGCCTGGAGCAGTGAACTGCGGCCACTGGGAGCCGCGATCGGCCAAACCTGCGGACACGGCAGGTAAACAAACCAGCCCTGCACACCAGGAGCTTTCCCTGAACAAGTGGTGGACTGGCTTTGAGAACCACTGATCGAATCTATCAGAAGGCTAAAACATTCAAATAGAATTCCTGTTCTATCCAGGTTCTTATACTAGTCCCATCACTATTTTGCCTGAACAAATAACAAGAACATCACCACCATGAACTCTAACAGATATGATTTGTTTATTTGTTTATTTGTTTTAAAGGCAACAAACCCAAACACTAAAATACTCAGCACAAAAGAAAATAAAAATACCCTACTTGTTCAGGAATAAACTAAATTAAGAATAAAATTTCTTTTCCAGTGCACCAGTGTTAGGACGTGAACAGTGTTTATCAATTTCCCTCCTGTCAAAATCCAAGTATACCAAAGTTTGATGCTCACCAATGAATGCAAATATACCTTCCTGCATATTTTCCTCTGGTTTTTAGTTAAAAACCTACTTAAGTTTAAAGTAGGATCCGAAAGACAGTGAAAAATGTGATATATTTAATTCTCTTTAGAGAAGATTGAAAAATAATTGGATATATTTTAGTTTGATTCTATGAGGACTCAGTAGAAAACTCTTCTTATGTAGTCATGAAATCTTTTGAGAGTCATGAAAGTATAGCAACCTGATTGCTGGAGTTAGACTTACCAGTTATAGCTTACTACAAACAGCTGTATTTTACCTTTGGAAACTAAGATCTATTGCAGATTAACTTTGACATGGAGGAGCTATGGAGCGTGAGTCAACACTTAGCCATCTGCTATTTCTGTCAGCCCTTTGGGAACAGTGGTGGATTGTGATGGATACTATCAATAACTGTGCATTCCTTAAAATAAATATAGCAAACTAAATCCAGAGATGCTTTTTTTTTTTTCATTCTCCTAAAATACTTCATGAAAAAGGGTAAAGCAGGAATTGACTTCACCATAAAAACATAATTAATTTCGAGAATTAAAAATATTTTGTAAATTAATAATGATGTCACGGACTGAGGAATTCCATGTAAAACTGATCAGGTAATTAAAAGTAGGAACACCTCTTGAAAGTAAAAGATCTGCAACGGATTCACAACTGGTGTTAATTATCATAAGTCCATTGACTTCAATCACGCTATGGTGATTTATACCTGCTAAAAAAATCTCACTTTCTGTGCCTAAACTCTTTGAGATCGTGTTAATAATCCTTCATAATAATGCTTCCACTATGCCAGGTTGTATAATAACTTACTTGCAGAATTCTTGAAAGAAAATATAGGCTTTTAAATGTCATCCTGGGGGGAAAAAAAGAACTCCTGTATCCTTCTGAAGACAGCATTGCATGTGCTTCTGTAAAGACCCAATCATGCTTCCTTTGATTTCAATAACACTACTCCCTTTGACTTCACTGAGCACAGGCTGAGACTCAGTATTGGCTACGGCCTTGTTATCAGGAGTGTAATAGCGGTTTCAAATCAATTTGCAATCCCTTTCATGGTCCTGGTGTATTGTAGTTCTCCGGCACCTGCAGGCCTGCCGCATCTAGCAGCGTGGAGGATACCACGTGCAAAAAGTGGAAATTTCAACCAGGTGTAATTTGGAAGCCCTGCCGCTGCTTTCCCCCTAATTCTCTGCCAGGTTCCCTTCTAGCCTTAAGGATTCAAAATACACTATTTGGGGGTAAGCCTGAATTGATTTCTGACACCATGTGACACAGCAGAGGGCTGGGAAGAAACTTAAAGATTGGCTGGCCCCGGGCATCTGACCTAGGCCAGAGTTCCAAAGTTTAATAACTCTGTCACATGACAGAGGTCAGAATTCACTGACTTTTTAGTGGCTGCTATTATACAGGGAGTAAAGAAGAGTGGGAGAGAGGCAGAGTGTCTCACTAAACCTGACACTTTTGATTGCCCCAATTCACCTTTAATTCCTCTGGGCCTGTCACAGTTTACAGCTTGCTTGGTAATAGCAATAAGTCTAAAATTGTCATCTGAACTGTATCTGTGCTCTCACCTATGTTGTTCATTTTTCATTGCTTAGAAGAAGACTTGCAGCTTAATTGGTGCCTCTCTCATTATTTATATTGACAAAAGCAAAGGATTAAAATATCAGGAAGGAGGAATAACAGGAGTTTTGTTTCCTAAGATAAAGGAAAAAAAATCAGTGTATTCGTTTGTAAACAAGATATGTGTGGGTAGGTAAAAAATCCTGGCTCCTGTTGAAGATAATATGAATACGAGAAAGTGGCCATTGTAAGTCGATTAAAAAGACTTCTGTGAATTGATCTATGTAGATGCCATGACTCAACATTTTTGTGATTAATTCCCATTTTAATTCTATTTCTTGGGACTTATTTACCCATTTCACATATCTGTTTTTCTCATTTAACGTCAGTCTTGTGAGGTTGCTGAATTTCTGCTTTTTTTTTTTTATTTGGCATCTGCTTCTTGCTCTTATGATCAGACAATGGCCCCGAGCCTAGACTGTGCTCCAGACACTTTGTGCTTCTCTACTTGGCCCAGACAGGAGCCTGGAGGATCTCTGCAGCATAGGGGGAATCTTGGGTGATTAGTGAGTTTAGGTGCCCAGCTGGAAACACTTCATAGGGGGCCTGATTTTCAGAGGGAAGGCGCACGGCACTTTCTGAAAATCTAGCCTCTTTAAGGTGTCTAGGTTGGAGGCTCCCCATAATTAGAGCACCCAAATCACTCGTCACTGTTCAAGGTCCTGGCTGTAGCATGCTGCAGCAGCTTTTACACCAACCCCCTTGTAACCCAGGGCACAGAGGGGGGCTGCGACTGGGAGAGAAGCTGGCGCCCCCTTTGCATTTGTGATACTTAACTGCTGTGATGGGCTCTTAGGGTCTATGGTAGATCATGCAAATTGGGAGTGTGACGTTGCACTCTATATGATTTTAGGAAAGTATGCTAATGAGTGTGAATATATTATAACTAAAATATGCTTCATGCAAAAGGTCTCTTGTAAGGTATCATTACAAAGCTTATAATCTACTGAATGTGTTCATCCTATTTGTATGAATGTATCATTCTTGTAGCTGAAACTAGAAATATGAAATATAACTCTGAGGGCCTATTGTAATTATGCAAAGTGTGGGCCATTAATGGTGGTTTGGAATCTTGATGGCTCCCATTAACCAGGACAATTGACTGTAGATGGCTCTGTTTTACTTGTAAGTGGGTAATGAAGTCTTACAGTGACATGTGATCATGTCACCTGAACTGGAATCCATCTTTAACCTGGTGCTTTTCCATTGAGAAGGAGGGGTGGGAACCCAGAGGGACAAAAGATTCCCACCTTATGCAAAAGATATATAAGGGGGTGGAACAGAACAAAGGGGGCTGCTGTCATGAGAAATCCCCTAGCTACCACCAGAGCTGGAACAAGGGCTGTACTAGGGGAAAGGACTGTGCCCAGACTAGGAAGGTGTCCAGTCTGTGAAAGAAACTTATTGAAACATCTCTGAGATGTGCTGAGGGCTTTATGGGCACAGCTGAGGAAGGAAGCAGGACAAAGTACTTTCTCTGTTTAATGATGCTAGCCCTTCAAGGTTGTTTACCCTTTTTGTGCCACAGGATTCTTTGCTGCTTCTACAGAACCAGACTAACACGGCTACCCCTCTGATACTATCTCTGAGGGTGAGATTTTTATCTGTATTCAGTTTTATTACTGTACTAGGCTTAGACTTGCTTGTTTCATTATATTTTGCTTGGTAATTCACTTTGTTCTGTCTGCTTATTACTTGGAACCACTTAAATCCTACTTTATGTATTTAATAAAATCACTTTTTACTTATTAATTAACCCAGATTATGGATTAATACCTGGTGTGGGGGGGAACAGCTGTGAATATCTCTCTATCAGTGTTGCAGAGGGCGAACAGTTTGAGTTTACTCTGTATAAGCTTTATAACAGGGTAAATCAATGTATTTGGGGTTTGGACCCCATTGGGACTTGGGCATCTGCGTGTTAGAGACAGGAACACTTCTTAAGATGCTTTCAGTTAAGTCTGCAGCTTTGGGGCATGTGGTTCAGACCCTGGGTCCGTGTTGGAGCAGACGGGCGTGTCTGGCTCAGCAAGACAGGGTGCTGGAGTCCCAAGCTGGCAGGGAAAGCAGGGGCAGAAGTAGTTTTGGCACATAAGTTGGCAGCCCCCAGGGGGTTTCTGTGATCCAACCCGTCACAGGGAGCAGCCTTTAGGATGCTCTAATTTGTACCTCGGGGACTGGCTTGGCACAGAGCAACATGAGGATTGAAATACAATGGGCACCTTTGTGTCTCACCACACCCAGAGATGTGCTGAGGGCTTTATGGGCACAGCTGAGGAAGGAAGCAGGACAAAGTACTTTCTCTGTTTAATGATGCTAGCCCTTCAAGGTTGTTTACCCTTTTTGTAGCATATTCCTCTGTAGGTGGGTGTTTTTGTGTATCCCTGATTATATTTTTGAATGTATGCATGTGTCTGATATATTTTTTTTTTAAAATCAGTGGTACAAAGGCCCTAGTAAATTGTATGATCCGTTCCAAGGAAGATTTTGAGAAATGTCATTTGAAATATCTGTGGGCGCTCTCTGACTCTCTCAATAATAATGATGTAACACGTTCTATAATCCTCTCCTGGTTCTTGAACAAAAAGCATTACTTTTGTTTATTCTCAAGCATATTTGAATGAAGTGACCTTGTCATGGTACTACCGGTAAGCATTAATTAGCTAAACTGCATGTTAGAGTGAATAAACTAATAGGCTAGCCAGGAGGATTTGATCATTCGAGTTTGATTTTTAACACACCCACTGCCAGGTGATTTGCCGGAGGCTATGTCTTCAGAGGAAAAAAAAAAAGGGAGTGGGGAGGAAATTGTATATCAAGAAAGCTGTCTTGATATAGAATCCTACAGGAGACAAAGCATGGGTAGTTTTTACCTCTTTGAAGCTAGTCAAGGTAAACCCCAGGTGAGGGTATTGATTTGACTTGGACTACCTACACTGAGGGAAAAACAACATGTGGCTTCTCTCCACTAGGATTTCACATCAGGATAGCTATTTTGAGTAAACCGTGCACTCTTTTTCAGTTAAGAGAGCGTGAAATGTAGTGAGGCCTGGATCCAGTTACTGGTTGTGTGTGCGCTTTATTTCACTGACCCTGGTATGTGACAAATGCTAACAAATTTGGCGCATGCAAGCTTTATGCATTTCAGTGGACCTACCCCTGATTTACCTTGCTATAAGTAAGGAGAATAAGACCTGTTGTTGTTGTTTCTTGGTTTAAAAAAAACAAAAACTGATTATCAGCTGGGCTGTAGAAGCCCACTAAGAGATTTATTTTATCCCTTTCTAGAGGAATTGCTTGCCCTGATTCATGTTATTTCTTGCTTGCTTCAAAGTCAGGATGGTAGCACACCTGCAACTGAGGGCACAATTTGGCCCATAATCGCTATGTTCTAGGTGCTACAATTTTTTTTTTTTAAAAAGCTTTTCAGCTTTCACTGTAGGGCGATAACCCCAGTTCTCACTGGAGAATTACTCAGCCATTCTGTCGGGTGGCTGTGATTGCTAGGTCCCTGAATGCAGCAGGGCTGTGATTTGCTCCAAGGCAGAAAGATATGGCTAGTAGATGGTTATATCCTGCTCCTTTCCCGTCACACCACTTGTGTTTATCAGGCATACACATTCCTCCCTTTCTACAGGCAGCTAGCTGACTTTACTCCAAGTCTATGCCTTTGGCATGCTAACGTGTTTCATTCCTACCCTCTGAGCTTTTCCCTACCCTCAGAGCTTATATACACTTCTATCTGCCCCTTCTTTTCAGTCAGGGAAACTAAAACATTTCCGACTCCACATCACCTCCAATTGACACAGCTGATACAAGTATGGTGTATTTTATTAATTGATCCCCTTTATTCCTACCCATGAAGATTTTACCTCCATGAGCTTTTTAAACTAGGTTCATGAGCCAAATACCTTTCACATGCACATCAGCCTTTTGAAATTAATACAGATAATGAAGCTATAGCCTAGACTCTAACTGGCTTCCCGAAAACAAAGCTCTCAAAATTCCCCTTCCCGGTTTCAATGATGAAGAAGGGGGAAAAAATCATCAATAGTTTCCGATCTGGCCAAACTGTTTCAGCAAACAGCACTTCCCTTCTGTTCTAAAATTTAGCATGATACAGAACCTGTGGCAAGACAGGCTATTTTATTTTGGCTTATTATCTAAATTTCATCCCGTTTACACAACACTCAGAAGCATGCAGTGGCTGTAAATAATGTTAGTGGCTAGAAATAATATGACCTTTGAGGCACAGAATACCCTCCTTCCATCTGTTTTCTGTTAGCAAAAATCTCGGTAGATCGCCAATGGAAATAAATAGAGAACAGTACATTTCCCAGGCATTATCTGGGTTTCTTGGATAAGAACAACACTTTTTCTAAATATGTTCAGTGGTTCTAATATTTTCTATCTTTGGAATGAAATGATTTAATAGTGAACTGAAGGTTTTATTTTGATTGAGATAAGCCATTGCTGCAAAGTTGGGATCTGGCTCCAAAGGTCTCTAAAACTTAAGGTTAGAGTGGGAACGGGTCTGCTGCTTTGGATCCATCTTATAGAGACTGGCATGGGTGGTGCAGGTTAGATTTGAATCTGACTGCTGTCAAAGTGGTGGAGCTGCTCAGACATTGTTACCTCACAAGCCCACTCAAATTCTTTGCATTAATTTTTAGTTTTTGCTCACTTTTGTTTATTGGGCTGGCTCTGATCACTGTTACTTTAGCCATCATCATGTTATGTGCAACACTGACTGTGTACAGTGTGTAGCGTGTGGCCGGTAATGTGATCTAGAGGATTGAGTGTGTGACTGGGAGCAAAGATGTTGGGAGTTCTAATCTCACCTGGGTTCCCTATTGTCTTGCTAAGTAGCCTGGGGAAGATACTAATGTTCTCTCTGTGATTTAAAACCGGGGAAGGAAACCAGTGGGAAGACACCCACAATGGTGTCCTCCAAGAGAAGTGGCTGTGCATGATGTTTCCCCTTGTTCTTTGCCCTAGTGCCCTACGCAATGAAGCCATGCTATCAGGGCCACGGCAAGGAAGTGTTGGGAGAAGTAAGGGAGGAACCATACCAAATGGCATGTTTCTAAGGGTGGCACAGTCCCAAAATATATATTTCAAGTCCTGGTCTCAGGCTGAATGACCCTGGGACAGCAATTGTCCTGGATTCCCTGTGGCACCCCTAGGGTGACCAGATGTCCCAATTTTATAGGGACAGTCCTGATATTTAGGGCTTTTTCTTATTTAGGCTCCTATTGCCCCCCACCCCATCCCGATTTTTCACACGTGCTGTCTGGTCCACGCCTGCCCAAGGCTCAGAGGCAGTGCCACCTCTTCCTGGGGGGAGGGGGTAGCTGAGGTGGGCCTTAGCATCCCCTTGCCATGAGCCTCCCCTTCCCCCTGAATCCCCCTCCCCTGGCCAGGTCAGAAGCTGGAGCTAGGCAGTAATAAGAGGATCCTGGGCCACCGTGGGGACCTCCAGGGTCTTGGACCCTCCACCTGCTCTGGGGTCATGGGCCAGGGACTGCTCTTGGATCACCCACTGTGAGCCACAACCTTATCTTTGCAGGGTCCAGGGCTCTCCACAGCAGCCCAGCTCTTGCTTCCAGCCTGGCCAGGGGCTGGGCCTCAGTGGGAAGAGGAGGAGAAGGGGACAGGGCCACCGAGGGGGCGAGGCTCCTGCATGTGTCCCGTTTTTGCATTTTGAAAAGGTGGTCACCCTACCCGTTCCCCAGAACAGCTTGTATGCCTCAGAGTAACATTTGCTAACTCCATGCACAGTCTGACTTCCCTCACTGGAGTCACAGGCTGTACCCAGTGACTCACTAGACAGACCAAGACCTGCAGAAGAATAGTTCTGCCATTTGTCTGGCAGGAACATGCATGGCTATGGAGTTGGTGTCCTGTGAAACCCTGCCCCTTTTCTGCTTTCCTTGAAGCCTGACTCTGCCGACTCCACTCCTCTGTCAGCCTTGGGGTAGGAGAAGGCAGATGTATAAACAGAAACCCTAAATAAAAAGCCTAGAGCATTTGGTTTACTTTATATGGTAGGCTGGGCAGAGGGTGGTGAGAGATTTATTGCAAGGATTCTCCAATCCTTCCTTCTCCCTGGCAGAGTGGGGATCAAGGGTTGCAGAGGATACGTGAGTGCAGGGGCTGTGTAACGACTCCAGTGCTAAAGTATTCATTGTGTGTGGTTGACGGTATTCCTGGCCAAGCCCTAGGTGTGCTCTCTAGCACAGTGACAAGACGGTGTACCTGTCGAGTGCATATTATGCAGCAAGAAAAATGGAACTTTGAGAGCTACCTTGTAGCATCAGCTCAGTATTTGGGTCTGCACCTCTACAATGCATGTAGCACAGCCACGTGTTCAGAAGGGCTAGAAGAGTGCAGCGGAGTTTATGAAAAAGTATTTGATTATGTTCAGAAATCTCTCTTTGACCTTTAAAACCCTAGAATACTGTAAATTCTCTTGTGTGATATGTGGAGAGAATCTAAATCAGATGTGCTCAGCTGCTTCTGAGGCAGGTCTTATTGGTGATACACGTGGGCTATGATTGGGAGGAATGGAGAGAGTAACTTTTTCTTGATTATCTTTAATTTAAATAAAAAAATTTTTTAGAACAATGTTGACCATTTCTGCTCTGTATTTATCTTGGCATATGCCAGAGTGTAAACACAAGACTAAACAGGTAGTTAAGCACTGAGGTGCTGGTTCAGAAAAGCACTTAAGCATATGCTTCGTTTTCAGCAAATGCTTAAATCTCATTGATTTCCATGTGATTTAAGCATGTGCTTAAAATTAAACGCGTACTTTGGTGCTTTGAATCTGTGCTGGAGGGATTTTCCTTTACGTCTGTTTCTCTGGGCAATATTTTATGGAATTTAAGCCCATATACCTGAGGGCCCAGTTGGACTTAATGTGGTAGTTACAATGAGAGACCGTTTGAATATTGTCTAGTACTCCTAGAGGTGAGCAATGACTGCAAATTCTCCGCAATATGTATCCTGATGCTCGACTTAATGGGAGTTCCATCGATGCGCCGGATGACAGAACTGAGGCCTTCCTAGTAGTAACACAGCTTTTATTGTCGTACTCATCATCCGGCATATATCCAAAGCAGAGCTGATAATGCTAGATTCTGCTGTGTGCATGTTAAGTGTTAAAGGAACACGTGAAATGCCACTGTAATTTCCATGGTTTTCTCTGCATGCAAAGGGCTTTCTGGTAGTCTGTCAACCAGACCTCGCTTTGGTGTTGCTAATTATTTATAACGTAATTAGAGATATTGAAAAAATAAAAACAGCAGGCAAGTCAAAAGGATCTAAAGCTTTGTCTTTATCTTCTAGCTGAAAATATTTGTAAAATGTCTTTTCACTTCACAGAGTGTGGAGGATCAGAGTTCATTTGTAAAATGTGTCTCCATTGTTGCAAGGGTTCTAAGCTTTCACTGACCATTAATCACTGCTCTAGACTGTTGACTTTATTAAAATAGAGAAACTGCTTAAACCATTGTCTATTTATTGTAAGTAAGTGCAAGAAGTAATTGGGTAATTCCTGGTGCAACTCCTTTGACTTCAGTGGAGTTATAATAAGAATGACTGTGTGTTATTATTTTCCCTCCTCCCTCCAAAATATGCTATAATGGGGAGTCAAGGCATGAGATCCCTCAAAAACCGTTGTAGGCAATGGGAGTTGAAGGCACACAGTACCTTGCAGGATCGAACCCACTGTTCCAGACAGTGTCTAGGAAACCACCACTGCAAAGGTATTCCCCACTGTATTGCCACCCCATTCTACGTGGGAAACACAAATGGATCTCCACCCATTCACATTGTAATGGATCCATTTTCCAGAGATCTCTTTCACAATAATAGCCAAATGGGAGCAGACCCCAAGGACTCAAGGATGAGCTTCTCGGAGGCCATTAAAAAACCTTAAAGACCATCCTCTGAGCAGAGTCTTTAAGACTTCAAAGTGGCAAATGGATTTGGGCTTGAGCTAGATGCAATGTAGAAACAATATAATGTCATAGCTGACCACCAAGTGTGAACAGTGAATGACTATAGGAGCAAACAGACCTTGATTTGTCCATAGGCTGACACATGTTCACAGAAATCATTTGATAAATAATTTCAAAGGACACATTTATTTAAAAGCAAGGTCCATACATGGACAATTGAAAAACAGAAAACAGGTCCAAATTAATGAAATATATTATTAGCTACAAATAATTCACTTAGGACCTTGTAGCCTGAGCCTGGAAAGAAAGAAAAAAGACCTGTAGTGTTAAAATATTAAAATATACTGCATTAAGTGCTTGATCCAATGCTCACTGAAGTGAGTGGAAAGACTCCCATTGACTCCAGTGTATTTTGGATCAGCCACTATGACCCACATCCTTATCTTTGCAGAATGGGGCCCATAAATCTTCAAAGGTCAACCTTGACTTGAAGACTACTCTAGCATTAACTTTGCTTAGCCGAAGATGGCAGCCTCAAACCCCAGGCTATAGTTTAATTTGCAATCCTTGGAAAAGAAATGGTCACCTTCTGCAATGGTTGCCTCTCTGTTTCTTTTTATAACAAAACATAGGTCTGTCTTTTTGATAATCTACATATGGAATCTTTATTAAAGTGGATTCTGGGATGGAGGAGCCAAGACAAATTCAGTTGCTGCTGCTGATTTAACTATGTTTAATCAAAGAGCATCCTCAGTACTTGTATTTGCAAACTGAGTAATGGAATGCTGGTACTTGTTAATCTCTGCCTGGAGTTTGCAAAAGCAGAACTGAGTGTCAAAATGTCTCTTTGTTTTATCAGTCTTGATAGATGCATGCCAGCTCTGCTACCGGGGCTATTGTAAAGGGGAAATTACAAGCTCAAGGTCAGCAAAATAGAAGATCAAGATATTGTGAGGCCTTTTTCTTTCCAATTTGCTGTTTTTATTTCAAAATGTATGTAGGAAAGAACTGCTGACACTGTTGGAAGCCATGGATTGTGTTATAAAATTTGAAAGTCCCCCAGAATGTTCTTATCCATCTTCCTTTTATTTTTGAGGAAATCATCATTGTTATGTGCGAGGCCAAGACCTATTCTAAAGCTGAATGTTCAGAGTGCCAAAGTGTTTCCAGAGAGAAAAATTACGCTAAGCAGAAGTTCGTAAATATTTTTATAGTCTAAAGGTTTTTCCTATCAGCACTGATAGGTTTGATGTTTCTCTTCAGTGCAACTACTTAATTATTTAGAGCCATTTATTCTCATTCCAAATACTCAGCTGGTTATAGAAAAGATCACAGTATATTAAGGAAAAAACATTTTAACCTTTTAAGATGTTCTCTAGCTTCTCAAGAAAACTGTCTTTCACACATAGTGGAAGATTGCTTTCACATACTAGGGAACTGTTGCTAAAGGCGCATTTCAGAATTTATGAGGGCACAATGAATATGACATATTTGGAGAACAGCAGCTCTGAGAAAGGTAACCATTCAATAGTTAAGGTTTCATTATCAAGGAATTGTGGAAGATGTTCCTAAGCTAGTTGTAACTGTCTGAAACTTGTAATTTTTAGTTTTAATGTACCTTGGAGAGCTTAATATATCAGCTATAGTTTAGGTTGCCTAAGCAGTTCTATTCTAACTTCAGGTTTTCAATCCCATCACTTTCTGAAACTTTCACCTTTTTTACTAAATTGACCAGCTCTGGTTTGTGCCAGCAACTGAATTTTTATTTATTTTGGAAAGCTCAAGCAAAAATGGCTCAGCTTTTTGTGAGCATGAGCAATAAAAATACCCTTTCTCCAATAAATAAATTAATTAATCTTGTACCTGAGGTTCAAATAGCGAAGGAAGAAAGTAGGGAAATTTGAGAGAATTACGTTTGTGTTCAGGTGAAAATTGTTTTTGATTTGGCCGAGCTAGGAGACTTTGTTTAAAAAGTAAATCACTCTTTGCTCATGTGCAATACATATTTAGCAACATGAGTGTGTTTTTATGAACACTTGTAAGGAGGACAGGGTGTGCTTTCCATGCATGTGTGACTAACTTTGTTGGGCAGTGACTTTTACTTATTGGTGGTGGTAACATTCAATGTTAAAGTGCAGACTCAGTGACAATGTTATAGGCAGAGCTTTGCTCCTGCTTGGGGCGTGGCATTTTAGTTGTGTCTAGCTGAAAGGAAGCTGTAAACTAACTCTTTTTTTTCTTTTAAAAATAAATAACCCTAGAAAATCTCATTTAAAAAAAAAAACTCCTGGAATGTCCCATGTGTTGAGACTGTTAAGGTTTGCACACTTCAGAACTCAAAACAAGCCAGAGTTAAGGTTGCATGCATGAACTCAGCTTTACTTCCTTGTAGGTATGATCTTGTGATGAGGTCTCTGTACCCACAACATAGAACAGGTGAAATTAGGTTAATTAACCTGATAGGATGCACCTGGGTGAGAGCCAGGGCTTGAAAGGTTGATTGATGATGGAGCCCAGCTGAGAAGGAACAGGCAGGGCTGGTATAAAGCCAGAAAGTTGGGAGCACAAAGGGGCTGTAGTGTGAGAAAAGAGAGATGTTTTAGGGCCAGGGAATTACATACTCTATAGTCCCTCCCTAGGAGTGGGGACCTAGAAAATGTGAGAAGAAGTCTAGGGAAATAATGACAAGGTCTGGGAGAAAGCAGACCACAGTTGCCAGATATAGGGTCCCTGGATTGGAACCTAGAGTAGAGGGGAAGTCTGGGTTCCCCTACAAACCACTGGAGAAGTGGCACAGTCAGGGTAGTGAAGGGAGAGAGAGACTTTGATACCCTAGAAGGGGAACATAGTGACCTGTCTGGAGGTTGCAAGCCATGAAGAAAGAACACCCCAAGTTGCAGAGAGAGATGGGGAGGCTATGAGGCTCATGGACAAATGACAGAAGCAGGCCTAGGACCTGGAAGGAGCTAGTCTCCTGAGCAGCCTGGAGGAGGCACCATTGTGGTGAGTGTACACTGTGACAGGTCTATAATAACATGATCACAATTTGTGTTTCTACCACTCTTGATATAAGTGGAATTTTCAGCTGCCATGTACTATTGTGTAAATGGCAGAAAAGTAAGAGTCCATGAAATCCATTTATATACAAGATGTGTCGTACAAGGTTCTAGGAGGA
Organism: Mauremys reevesii; assembly: GCF_016161935.1. Classification (NCBI taxonomy): domain Eukaryota; kingdom Metazoa; phylum Chordata; order Testudines; family Geoemydidae; genus Mauremys; species Mauremys reevesii. Next base: position 35,010,327 of record NC_052638.1, read on the forward strand.
AAAGTCATATGATTTATAAGGAAAGTACTTATTTCAAAATAATTGTGCTGAATTGTCTCAAGAAGCTCATAGGGCAGAGGAGATCAAGAGCAGGGGTAAAGGTCTCATAATTTTTTCCAGACCTTTGTGGCTCAAGAAAGGCAATTTGCCATTGCGCTGTCACTGAAAGGCATCTTTTTTCCAATGGAATAGCTGGAGGCTTAGCAAAATCTTGTTGGCTGTGTATTCCAAGCCATATTGTCACAGGATGCCTTATCTACTGAAACACCCTTGTCCTCCTATTATTGGCTAATCTAAGGAGTAAGAGCAGATGGTAATAAAAGCAACCATTTGCAATAATTACTAATTAACAATGATTCACTATGCTTATAAAACAAATGCAGGATTGTTAACCCAGATCATATACTTCCAGATAGATTACCGGACTCTATAGTACCTGTATGTGGTGGCACTTATGAAATTTGTTGTCTCCACATATCAAATGTGTATTATTTATCTGCTATGCTGACAGCACATCTCTAAATAGTCAAAACAAACAGTTTCTTGTAATGAAACCTTAGACTGTCACCCAGGTTACTGTAGCATCCTGCATGGAACTTGGAGAGAGGATCACAGATTGCAGGAGGGAGGAGTTTAGTGGAGGCACCAGAAAGCCTATCTATGTGCATGTGGATGGAATGCAAGCTAGGGGTTGTCACACCTTGGTAAATGGGTCTTGTAATAAAAAGCCAGTTTTGTTTTAGAAACATGGAGTCCTCTCATTATGTCCTGCCATGTGGTACACGAAACAATCTCTACTGTATTATATAAATGTTATCAAAATTAGATAATTAGATTTTTTTGTGCATGATGATATATAATCTGAAAATGTGACTATAGTCTAAAAAGTGACTGTGAAATTGGCTGTTCCCCATTGACTGGCTGTCCCTGTCTCAAACTTGCTCACTTTACAAATGACAAGAAGGTTCTAACTGCAGCTGCTATCTAGAACATGAATGTCAAGCTCGGTTCTTTCTGTCTCCTGCATCTTCACCAGTAATAAAACTTTTGCCATTGGGACTTAGTTAACCATTTGACTTGTGTTATATGAGCATGAATAGACTTTGTCTCACCCTCCTTTAGCTGTGATGGCACTGGAATGCAAAATGTTATAAAGCAAAAGCTTAAGTTAACTATGTGTCTACGGATACGCACGCACACGGGACAGCTCTTTTGATCAGATGATACTTGGCCAAACCCTCAGTCGATGTACACTGGTATAGCTCCATTGGAGTTACAACAGCTGAGGATCTGGGTGATCTTTTTTTAGTCCTCTATCATGTTCTGGTCCTCTATCATGGCTGGATTTCCTTTAACTAATATGAATAACATTCTGTACTTATTGAAGACACACACACACACTCTGCTTTTCAGTTTGCTCTTTTGACTAAATGAAACATCTCACACCGAGTCCTTAAAACTAGAAAATGTAATTGTTCTCACACGGAACAGGGGGGAGGTTCCCAGTACTTAGGACAACAAAAAAGGTGAAAATTTAGTGCAACAAAAAAACCCTTGATTTACTGGAGCTAAGAGCCTAAAATGGTATCGTGTGTGTGTATATATAATAAGTATGAAGATAGGTGAGATGATCAAAAACTGATGCACATGGAGTGTTAAATGTCAGCGATGTGCTGTTTATAAAATATGAAACTTAATGGGGACCCAATGTAAAGACAATTAACTGGAGCAATTGGCTGCTGATCTGAATGTGAGTCATGTTCATAATCTTCACAGCTGTATGTCTTTTATTTTTTATCTGTGGTTCCCACCTTGTTAATCTGATCCATAATCAAGGCTTCACATTTCTACTTCAGGAACAGTCACATTAATATTTTTGAAACCTTGCTTGGCACAAAACAGTTGGATTTTAATTTCATGTTTGTTTTAAACAATCAACCCAATGTGTACTTTGTCAAAACATTAAGATTGGGAACATAGTGTTACACGATCGCTCAAACTCATTTTTGTTGGATTAAGAATTTAATTCTTTTTTAATAGATTCGTTCCTTAATCCCATTTTCACAGAATTAAAGATGTTTCCCTCTTCTTGAAGCTTTCTCTGGTTTTCTCTGTCAGTCACCTTTGCTGAATATCTATACCCCACTGCTAATAGTTCTGCTAGGTGTCTCTTAATAGTTCAAAGCAGATCTACATGTTTTAAACTGATCAAAGTTCCTGAAATAATTCACTGCTTTTGGATAACACATTTCATTTTGATACTGTATTAAAGCAATATGTTTCTTCAAAGCTGCAAATGGAAGTCAGTAAAAGATGGTTGGTAATTATTCTCTAATAAACATAGTATAAGGTACATTGGGGGGGGGGAACATTAGGTGACATAGCTATTGCCCACAGAGTTTTATTTTTTTAATTAATTGAACATCTAAAATTAAGCAGTGGGGTGTGTGTGTGTGCGCGCGCGCAAGGGGAACAGTTTTTAAAATGCCAGAATAAATATGTTTGGGTTCATTCAACTTTACAGGTCTGTGATCAAATTTGCTTTTTGTGTACAAACTGTCCTCTGTTTGTTATCTTCCAGCAGACTATTTATCATGTCTGTCTATTGCACTTTAGGGGGAAAATTGTTTTTTCCAAATGAGATTAGAGATGATAATATCTGAAGTTTGGAACATCTGTTCTGTCTAAATCCCAGATAGTCGTCATTCAAATTCTGCATTCTCACTTATCTGCTTATTGATACTGTGATTTTCTTTCTTCGGGTGAATTTTCTAGCCACAGCAAAACCTTAATGAATCTCTATTGTTTAAATTGCTTAATAACTTAACCACTAGATAATAGATTTTTAGCCAACTGTCTTTGTGGAGAATGAGGGAGTTACATGTAGTTTTTTTTTTAATATATAAAAATCATGTGGCTATCTGGTTACCTGTATATTATCCTTCCTTAATGCATAGCGTTTTAAATCCAAGGCATTGTTAAAGGAACCAATCAGCAAAGGCAATACAATAACACAAACAAAAGTCTTTGAGGAAATAAAGGAGCAGCTGTCTAGCTAGGAGTGTCCCCTACCTAGCTACATCCAATCTAAGAACAGTTTAGTCTTACCAAGGCTCAGCTTAAGATCAAAGGAGGATGGTAAACCATTAGAGGACCCTGGCATCTAGAAAAGTGAGGGGCATTTGGGGTGAGTTAAGAGGATGGGAGGAGTTGCTCGGAGCTGCTCCCAGGGAGTGTCAGTGACACACACACACACAAACTGCAGCAAGGACTCTGCTTCTCCAAGGCCAGAGATGGGAGGTAACTTGCTTCTGCTTTTTTGCCTTTGGGTGAAAGAATAAATAATACTTTGTTCAGAAGATGCTGTTTCTGGGACTCTGCTTCAGGCTCTGGAAGGGAAACTTGCAGGTGCCAAAACCAGTGGGGTTTGTTGGGTTAACGTGGTTGTAAAACAGGGGCTGCCAGCAAGAGACTCAGTCTCCAAGTGCTTGAACTGTGGGGTTTACCCCCTAGGAAGATAGCAAGGCCTGTCCCGCAAAGGGATACACTCAGGAGGGAGAAAAAGGGGGTGTAACATGACAGGGCAAACTGCATATCTGTCCTTTTGAATGTGTCCATCCTCACTCCACCACCACTGGGCACTAACTGATAGAGTTTGCTCTCAACTCTGCTTTTGGTTCTTTTATTTATTTATTGCTGATCTGTGTGTGCATAAGGCTGTGGGAGATGTTATCAGATCCAGCCATCTGCTGAACGGCGACAGTGTTAAATGTATGCACATACTGAGATCTCTACTGAAGTGGTTTTTTGTTGTCGTTTCGTTTTTTTGGCTGCCATGAGCTTTGGTCCTCCTCCAGAATAGGCTTTGTCAGTGCAGTAATGGAGAGCACGTTCATTCCAGTTGATTGATGTTTTTGTTGATGATCGTTGTCAATTCCGTAAAGTTTGTGATATTTTTGCTTTAAAAATCTAAATGAATAAGGGGGATGGGGTGAGAATCAAAAAAATGGAAAATGGCTCAATGGCATTCAATTGTAACTTCATCTTCAGAGCTGCTGTCATCCCTTTGCATGCTTGGTTTCCACATCACATGCCACTGAAATGTATTAAAAGTGTGGGAAGGACTTGACCCTTCCTGTAAGGGAAATACTGGTCAATTAAAATATTCACACCTGCTGTGGCCAATCCATTGTTCCCACTATCTCTCAAACTGGATATGCCAGTACATGGATTAAGCCTGTTCCTGCATGGTTCTGAATGCTCTGAACCTATGTTCACTTCATTAAAAAATTATGGTTGCTCCCCACTCGGTATCAGTCTACATAAGATTATTAAACACCGTTGATGTGTCTAGATATAAACCAAAGCCTGCTAGAGCACCTTAAATCATACTAGCCCTAAGACATAAAAAAATGGCATGGCTTACACCCACTAGGCCTCAATCTTTTCACCCCTTTAATTCAAGCCATCCCAATCATATTGATTTGTTTTGTACTGGATCGTATCATGAAGCTGTAGCCCCACACCAGGCACGTTTGCATGAAGATCAATGCAACAGACTCACCTCAGCTTTTAATACTCCGGTTTCTGTAGCCGCTCCATGAGCTAGATAAATGACCGGCAACTGCGGCACATTTTATTTAGTTTGTGATTTTTATTTATCTTTACAAATAACATTTTAGAATGAACTGATAAAAACCCTGCTCTATGCTGGTACGCTAGTCCCATTTATTATTGAATTGTTTTCTGGATGATGGTGGTGGGCTGTTCTGTGACTACAGTTTAAGTCATGACTAATGCTACATGCCAGCAACAGAAATACAGATTCAAATTTAAATAAACTACAGAAGCAGTGTTTTACGGGATAAGTTTCTCGTTGGCAATTTGTTTTTTCCTGACAGCCTAGAATCCTGAAGCCATTGTTACACCAGCCTCTGGGACCAGTGCACACACCAAGACAGTGCTTATAAATGTTTCGGATCCCAGTGCTAGATGGTGGTTTGAACCAATGGAACTTAATTATTGGTTCGTTTCTGTCTGATTACTTAGACAAATCTTTTGGAAATGGTTAACAAAATAGGAGCCAAGGTTTTAATATTTATATGGGACAGTAGAAATGTTTCTGCTGTTGTATTGTATGATATTTCTAAGTCCATCTTTGGATACTAAGGTCATCCCTGTAAGCAAGGTCAGTCACAATGTTAAACCTCCACACCATGGTGCTGTTTAAAACTGGGGCACTTTATTAAACTTTTGTCATAATTTAAAAAAAAAAAAAAAAGCCCCACCAAACACCAGCTGAAATATTTTGTGCATGAATAGTTAGGGTGACTGAACCCACACTTTTTTTTTTATTGAATCAATAGTTTGGCCAAAACTACTCCTGTCAAATTCACATTCTCAAAATGTCCAGAGAAGGAAGAAGTAATGAGGTGGGAGTACTGTGGTCACCCCATCTCCCTCTTTACAAGTTTTAGCTGAGTGGTTGGGGCACTCACCTGAAGTATGGCAGACCCAGGTTCAAATCCCTGCTCTGGAACAGATCCAAAATAGACTTTTCTGATTCAATGACAATTCAGGAAAAAGTCAGATTTGATTTGACCTGAACTGATTTTCTTTCTTGAAAGAAATTACCAGCTCTCCTCCTGGCAACACCCTGCTCACTGCATGTTCCTGACTTCTTCAGCACCATTCCAAACCTTGGTAACAGGTCATAGGAAAGTATAGTCCCTGCACACCAGTTATTAAACACACACACACAGTTACCCTAAATATGCTAAATACACTATAAATTTACACTAAATACATATATTCTAACTTATAAGTATTGTATCAGGTCTCCTGAAGTTCTCAAATTATACCAGGTATTAATCTTAACCTTTGTTTATAACGAGCTGAGTGTGATCACATGGTGTTACTCTTTCCCCCCCCAACCTCTACACACTTTTTTCTCTTAGGGCATTGATTATCATTTTCACTATGATGGTAATGTACAGAATCGGGAACAAGGTGTCATTTTATTGGATGTGGCTCTGCTGATGCTCAAGTCTCCTGTACTAGCATAAGAGTAGTGGAGCCAAACTGGGATGTACAGAAATGGGGAGTGTTGACTCTATTTCAAGTCAACAAAGCTGGATATTTTATGACTGATCTGGGTGGCGGGGTGATTATTCTCCACAACACCATTGACTCCAATCTGTGGCTATAGTCCAGTGGACTCAGTCCACTATGGTGAGAGGAACCAGTGGAATAATCTCTTTCCACACCTCCCAGTGACAAGAAAGTGTGTTTTGTGCTTAAAGCATTCATTTGTGCTCCATATGAAACCTTCCGGAAATCAGAATAATACTTTCTAATGAGATTAGCATATGAAACATTGCTATTTGAGACTTGTTCAATTTGTGCCTTAACCTTTTAGAATGTTGGAAATTGGAAGCTCTGACTGACAGCTCCTTTGTAAGCTATACCATTCTTTGTTATATTTCACTGGTGACACTTTGCAAGAGTCTGTCTACAACATTCAATTCTACAGCCCTAAATTAAACCAGAGTTCTAAAGAAATCTAAGATAGATTTGTGTTTTCTTATCTACTATATCACTCTGCAGGCTGGGATAAGATAAAAGGGTATCTATTCAAAATGTGGTCACACATTTTCATAACTTTGCATTATCTAAAAATGTCAGTTAAACTCATCAGAGATTCATGCTTGTTTGTACTGTAGCAAATATCTTATCAATCTCTTCAGGATTTGATTAAATTCTTTGATATTCTTGCTGCTGCTGGCTACCTTACTAATAGTTGCTACTACTGACACCAAATGTTTTCATCCTTTCTAGCTTAGCACAAGAATATATTTTAGACTTACTGCTTAAATATATTAGATCTATATTCAAATGATTTCTTGTTCACAACTACTTAATTATAGCTCTTGTTTACAGATTTATTTTAAATGATGTAATTATAGATTTGATTTAATAGTCCAGCATTTGATGACATTAATATATATGTATTCATGTAACCATTGCAAAATATAATAAACTTGTCATAAATATTTACTACCTTTTTCCAGTGCCATTGTAGTAGAGGAGCTGTATAATCCAGGTGGAAGAAAACATTTTTTAGTTTTTGTTTATACTGTGAGGTAAAGCACTGCAGGGGAAATGCAAAATGTAGTAATATTGATGAAGACTATGTAGTTTGTTTCATGCACTTAGTCATAGCAAGCTGTAAATTCAGAGGCATGTTTTTTTCATGTAGTTACTGACATTGATTTTTTTTTTATTGTTCTGGGTACATAAGGCCGAGAAAGTATCAGGGTTGGAATATTGTTTTTTTCATATTCACATACTGAAATTGACAGCAACCAAAGATCCCGGGGGGTGGGGGGGGGAGCGGAAAATCACTTACAACTGAAAAGATAGAAGATTTGGATGAAGTTAGTGGGGGTTTTTTTGTTGATGGTTTTTGTTTTTTTGTTTTCATCAGAATGTAATAAGTAAGGGTCAGATCCTCAGCTGGTACAAACCAGTGCAACTCTGTTCAGGTCAGTGGACCCATGCTGACCTACAGTAGGCAAATATCTAGCCCTCTATCCTTAGATTTGCTAGCCCTCTCTTTTCTCACTTTGGTTGGTAGCCTTGTTTCTAAGGGCCTGATCCTGTTCCCATGGCAGCCAAAGTCCAGTTGACTTCAATGGGAGGAAGACTGCCCTGAAGGAGCTGGGTAGTACTGTGTGACATGGAACCCTTGGCTCTTTGTATCGTGATTTCATTAGCATAGTGCCTTGAACACAGCTATCTTATTTTAGGAAATTGCACTGAGACAGTTGAAAGAAGTTATTAGTTTGAGATTATTTGCATTGCAAGTAGCTGAGTGAATGCATCTGAGGCCATTTTGCTCAGCTGCTGTTTGAATCTATGCTCCATCAACTTTGAGTGAGACTCAAGTGAAACCAGTGATCTCCTGTAAGAATGCTAGGGACTGATGTCATTTATTATTTATTATATTTTTTTCTACAGTTGGGTAGCAAACTTCATTGACCCTGAACCAAATCTTTTGTGGCCTTGCTAATATGAGCAACCTTACTGAAGCCAAGGGAATAGTTGGCCTTGTGGAGAAAGCAATTACATTCAGTATTAGACTCCCAGTAAACCTCTTAGCTAGTGGCTTGGTATAAAGGGTACTGCTCGTCCCACCTCTATATGCACCACTCAAGCAACACATTAAGGACTTTGATTTTCTTTAAAAAAAAAAAAAAATCCACATGATGAAACAACTCCTCCTCCCCTACTCCCGGATTTTTCTGAAGCTTCTGCAACTTTGTGTCCGCTGCTTTATGGAAGCGTTGACGTGCATATTTATTGGATTGGATGTTTTGTGATTAAGCTTTTTCTCCTGATTCCTTAGCCGCTGAATGAAGCAAATTCATTACTTAGCCAGCATTTAATTCATTACTGTCATTAGAGTGGAGGATAATATGCTTAATATCTCAGAGGCAATGACAGTCCTCACCTTTCTTTTTCCCAGTACAATGAGCGATTGGTGAGCCTATCTCAGGTATTTCAGTTTATCTTACTATACAGTATCTAGCTTCTCTTGCTGCAAAAGATATCTTTCTGTATAGCTTAACAATGATGAATAGAGGATTATTGTACAACATGCAGACCAATGCTCTTTTACACCAAGTTTTGAAAGCCTTGCTGTCTCTTGAATTTTGTTTTATCTGGAAACAAAGAAAGCAACCCATCCAGCTATATGGTGTAACAGTAATTTTATGAGCTAAAGCTTGAGTTGGCTTCTTTTCCATCTGGGGCTATCTGTAATAGAGGTGCCTACTTATTTTCTTTGAATCTCAGTATAGCGTTACATTTTTGTATGCTTTGTGTACTATCTGAAATAGTCACACTCCTTTGCTATGAACAATTAATTATGAGTCAATAACCAACTTCTGAGGTGATTCAACTGCAGAATGAAGCTGAGGCATTTGATAACTCGCACATCTCTTGGTGTGAGCATATTGCAATGCTACAAGGATTACTCCTCTGGTATGATAAGACAAGGAAAGATTCAATATGCTGACACTTAAGATAGGCCAGGAAAGATTTTAAGTCTTGCCTGGGAGCACGCCTCCCATGATGCCTTGCAGTTAAGATAAAGATATCTAATGAAAATGGAGTTTTACTGTGCAGTCTCTTGTAACCTATTTTGAAAGCTGTTTTAAGATATTTTTTCATAGTATACTAACTGCAAGATGTACAATGGATGAAATTATCCAAAAAAGGGCATAAACTCTGACTGACCACCCAATGTTGAGACAGTTGGAAAGTTGCAATGGAACAGGAACCTGGGCAATAGACTAAGACAGTGGTTCCCAAACTTGTTCTGCTGCTTGTGCAGGGAAAGCCCCCTGGCGGGCCGGGAAGGTCTGTTTACCCGCTGCGTTTGCAAGTTCGGCCGATCACGGCTCCCAGTGGCCATGGTTCTCTGCTCCAGGCCAATGGGAGCTGCTGGAAGCAGTGAGGGCTGAGGGATGTACAGCAGCTCCCATTGGCCTGGAGCAGCGAACCATGGCCACTGGGAGCCGCGATCGGACCAGAATGATGCACAGTAAGAGTAACGGGCAATTACACTCCTTAATCATAAGGGAAGTAAGTCCATCCACAGGCTGGATGTAGACTGTTAGAAACTAGAGGAAAGGTCTTCCACAGCTGTTGGTAATTGTGTGCCTGTGTATGTGCTTCCTTTACTAATTGTGTGATTAATAAGTCAGCTTTGATTGGACTTATCTGAGGCTTGGTGTTAAACAAATTTGAATTCAAATAAAATTACTGACTAAATGGATAATCATAACCAAGAATCTTCATCAATTATTGGTTATTGATTATGGAAAATTAGAGTTAGTGATTATTAATCAATGTGCATCACAAGATAAAAGCAAGGAAGGGGAGAAACTCATTTTCTCTTGTCCCAGGAGCATTTGCTGCTAGTTCAGACTTTCCATTGTCACCACTTGGGGCACTAGTCGGTTACAAAAACCAAACAAAAATGTAGAGGCAATGGTATGCTGGTTCTCAACAGTTGCCTCCTGTTAAAATGCCATCTCCACACCAGAAGGGGAAATTACAATTTCCCTGCATTGAGTGGAGTCACTTTCTCTCTGGATGCTGCTGAGTTATCCCTGCCCGAGAGGAGTTATCCCTCCAGTGGATAACTTGACTTGTACAGAGTTAGCTTTTGGTCTTTGAAATGAACTAGCTTGAATCAAGTGTAAAGAGATTCAAACATGCAAACTCAACTGATAGGAAAGAGCCCCAGATTTCCTCCACCAAAGAAGGTCAATACAGCTTGTGACACTTTAAATGTCACAAGCTGAATACTCAATTGCTGCATAAGGATTTGGTGCATTTTTAGTAGCAAAGTATAAACCTTTCTAGCAAAATCTGTGTTCACCCAACTCTTCTTTCATCAAGCACTTGCCCTTGGTATGGGAGTGGAGGACTAATCACTGCCTATGAGAGCCCCTGTTAGAACACTGGCAGCACAGAAGGATAAGGCTGAATATTTTGTGTCAATGAGGAATTCTGCTTTGTTTGCAAGAGGATAAAGTTTGATTTGTCAGGGCTTTGCCTGAAATCCTCTCCTTGTATAATTAAACTCAATTCTTTACTATTCTAAACTCAATTCTATTACTTGTACCTCAAGAAAACAGGCTTTCAAGCCAAAGCACATAGGACCTGATTTATTGCAGAAAGCAAACGTCTTTCATACTATGAAAACGCACCAAGTCTATGAAAGCAACAGCTGGCTGTGTATTGAAGCTGGGAATGTGTTTGACTCAGGCCTACAAGTCTTTGCTATGAGTGAAAATCATAACATTCAGTGTGTGGGAATCATGTTGTCTTTTGGGACTTCATTTAGGTGGGAGAATGTTTTCTTTTGTAGCTGAATGTGGGCCAGATTTTATGGTGGAAATCAGCATGCCTCCATTGAAGTCAGTTGATTTCCACCAACTGAGAATCTGGCCCTGTGTTTTCAAAAACTGTGAGATGCTGAACACCGATAGTTCTTTGCAACTTCCAGCTCTCTCTCCTATTTCTAGGGTGCAAATTAACATGGTATCTAAGCACAAGGATTTGGGGGCACACAAGATCTTGCAGGTGGCATGCAGCCCTCAAAGGGTTGGTGCTATGTTAAGGGAGTATTGGACTTCTTTTGTTTTTAAATATTGGCTTATGCAGCTTAAATGCAGGATCTCTTCCTCTCCTCCAATTAAGGTTACTTATATAACTTTTATCTCAGGCTTATTTGAAGTACAAGAAGATTAAATGAGTGGCCTAATTTCAAAGAATGATGAGTCAGTGTCTTAACTGGAATGGGAACCCCAGTTTCCTCTCGGTCTTTTGCTCAAACTGGAAGGTGCCTACTGAAAAGTTACTCAGAAAATATCTTCTGTCTGCACAGGTTTCCTCTTTGCAAAATCTGTCTAGATTAATCACTAGACGTAGATCTGATCATGTGATGTTGAGAGGGCTCTGAAATGAGATGGGTGCCCTCATAGATTTCAGTAGAAAGTGAAGATGCTCAATATCCAGCACTGTCAGCCCCAGACATTTGAAGATCACTTGTAGAAGGATTTTGCAAAATCAAAGCTTGTTTGGAGTTATGGGAGCACAAAAAACACTTTAACTTCTTTTTATTTCCATTCAATTTATTCTATTTAATTTTTAAATGGACAAATTATGTGTTTTCAATATTTTTCACAAGCAGAAAAATACTCACTTCCTGCCTGTCACCTTGTTTGCCAAGTTTCGGCCTCTCAGTTAATGATTAAATCCCATTTCTCAGCATAAATGGCTGAAAAACAAGCTTTGAAATAAGTGGGCATCACTATCCAGTAATGAATTCATGATAGGACAATTGAGGTAGAGGACATTTTAAGTGCCTCATCATTCTGATTTCCTCATATTTATTGTAATAACATTGACCATATTCAGTTAATTTGGCATTCATAAAGATCTTGCATGTATTTTTTTTTTGTAGATGGTAATTTACCATTTACTGTAGCAACTGTTACTTAATGGACACTGCAAAGCTTTACCACATAACGTTTAATAAAGCCAGTCTTTCATAACTTAATCTTCTGTCAAAATCCAGAAATGCAGGGGAAAATGTTGAGCTTCCCGAAGGAGGCAGTTTGACTAGTTTTAATAAATGAACATATTTTTCCTTTATTGCTTCTCATTAAAAAAAATGTTCTTACTGTAGGTGAATTTGCAGGAGCAAGGTGGATTCCCAATATAGATACTGGATACAGTAATAAAACAGATGTTCAGTTTAGGGTTCAAAGTTTTAAAGTTTGCTATAAAATGTTTACCATGTGAGATGAAAGAAGGAGAAAGTCTTGGTGGGGTATCACAGAAGGCCTGTGCCTCCATGCCCGTTCCCAGATTCCTTCCCCTATCCTACATCTCCGAACTGTGGGAGTAGAGCTCTGCTGCACTCTCAGGACTCCAAGGAAGCCAAGCAAAAAAAGTGGGAGAGGGCAACAGCGGTGAGAAGAAACTTGTATAGGTCTACTGTGCACGTGGCTAGATGGTTTTGAATCAGTCAGCTAATTTTACCTAGTCTGTCAACTAGTGGTCTGATTCTTCCCCCACCTGTCCCAGTTGCTGCGCAACTAATGATCCCATTGATATGAAAGCAGATGGATTTACCTGTGAAAAGGGCATGATCAGGCCTTCTGATATGCTAAATGCCATGAAAATTTACCTTACTTTCCTTTTCTACTTTACTGCTGTTACTAATAGTCCTGTATACAATCCTAAATAATTCCTTTACCCAAGTTGGACATATTTGGTGCTCTCAATCATTCCCTCTTGACCAATCTTTCTAGCCTTTTGATTACTCTTGTTTCTCTTCAGTCATTTGTCAATATCTTCCTTGTAGAAAGCCCATAGTGGAATGCAATATTCCAGGTGCCACTGCATCAGAACTGTAAAGAGTGGGATTATTACCTCCCTGCATCAGGACGTAAACCTTCAGTATCTGGAGACAAAATGTGTTGCCTTTTGGGGTGCCATATCATAATGCAAACTCTCATTTAATTTGCTGTACATTTTCTGCCTGATCTCTGTTAGCTTTAATGCACCCAGGATTCTTCCTTGTGATTGAGTAGCTGTGTTGTAAAAGTATTTCATGTGTGTATTTGGCCACCATTATAAAGTCCATATTTGTACCATCATTTTACCAGGTACTAGAACACAGATCAAAGTCATGATCCAAAGCCTACTGAAATCAATGGAAAAACATAAATAAGGCCCTCATTGTGGTAGTTCAGATAATATTGTCAGACACCGGGTTGTAAATGTTGACTTTCTAATGCTACTAAGCACTGCACAGGTGTTTCATCTAAGATTAAGGCAGACATTTCGGGTGTTTATGTAAAATTTTCGAAAAAAGGCACGTACATTAGTTGTCTATTTTCTTTGACTTTTATGTGCGTTGTTGAACATAATATTTGAAAAATGAATTTATGCTTCTTCCTTGGGGAAGAATTATTTCTAAACAAAACAAGTCATTATTTTAGAACTCTCCAAAGATCAAAGACATAGGAAACTTTGTTCAAGAGTGAAGGAAATATTTAATAAAATGTGGGGTTTGTCACTTAAATACTTTTTTTTTTTTTCCTCTCAAAGATGGTATTTGGATTCATCACCAAGAAGTTGACCATTAGTCACCTTCAGAAATAGCAATCGGATTACTTTGACCTTTTCTGTCAAAACAATTGCAATAACATTCCTCTTTTTGCAGGAGTGTTTGGTGGAATACATTTGCCAACCAACTGCAGCCATCCTAGAGATTGCATGAATTTAATCAATTAACCCAATATATAACAATGGCTAGATAATGTTTATTATTGGGAATAGATGTGTCTAATGACATCTAGAAGGAACTAGGAAGAGTTTAATTGAGTGAGTTACAGTGATTCTACAGTATATCTCCAATCTAAAATCCTCATATGCTAAATGTATTGCATTTTAAATATTAATTTAAATGATAGAACTATTTCAGCAGATTACCCTTCATAAGATGGAAAAAAGTTTTCATAGGGAAACTGATCTTTTGAACTCTTTTTTCAAAAATAAGGTTTACCTCATTTTCTAGAAATGATGTGCAATGGAAAATATAAAATTAGAAGACCAGATGCTCAGCTATACATCAAGGACTCAGTCCTGCAAGGTGATGCACATTCTGTCCTTGATCTATGCTCTCACACACACACACACACACACACACACACACACACACACACACACACACACACACACACACACACACACACACTCTGCAAAGCGCTTAAGCACGTGTTTAACTTTAAGGACAAGAGTAGACCCTTGGACTTCAGTAGGCTCACTGACTTGCTTAAAGTCAAGCACGGACTTGAGTGCTTTGCTGGATTGGGGAAATAGTGCTCACTAGTAACTTGCAAGATCAAGTCCCAATGCAACAAAACACGTGCTTAATGTTTTACATGTGAGTAGCCCCATGGATAAGTATGTGCTTAGATGATCTGCAGCACCTTGGTGTAAACTGACAAAGACCCATTGCAGTCAGCAGAGTTGGTCCAGTTAATACCAGCTGAGAATCTGGTCCGTGTGTTTCATGTTCATTTTTATAACACAGGACACAATTTTGCAACTCTACGTATGCAAGTAGTTGCATTGGCTTCACTGGGACTGTTGACACAAGTAACAGGAGTAAAGGTGCTAGGAGTGGGCAGCTATTAATTCAGAGGCAGAATTTATTGCCATAAATATGATTGTATTTTTGGGAAATGTAGTACAGAACTTAATGACCTTGAAATAAAGTGGCAGGCACTCTTGCTGCATGGCTGCTGTGTAAAGGCTGCAGTAATTTCTGAACTGAAATTCCTTCTTTCTGCTTCAGATCTCCCAAATGCTCCAAGAAAAGGCAGTATTTTATTAGAACAGAGTTTTGGAAAAGAAGGGAATTGCTAGAGGATGAAATAAAATTCTGTTTACCTAAAAGACAACTATTATAGCTATATATAGAATACCCTGAGGTGAAGCGGGCAGAATTTGTTATAGCGTGTGCTGAAAATGTGAAGCAAAAGAAAAATATGTAGCTTTTGGGATTCAAACACTCAAAGGACAACAATGAAAGGACCCTAATGCTGACGGCCCGTGGCTTTTTACAGGTGTATATTAGATGTCTGACTGGAATGCTATTGCTGACATTGACTATTTCTGTTTATAGAATTTTTCAGTTGCTTGTAACTTTTTGAACTGTCACTTTGGTTGGGCTCAAACTTTCTAGACTTGGCTTCTGTCTGAAGGAGTTTATTTACTCTGTGTGTAAGATTGAGGGGGAGAGGGGAAAACTGTTCAGCCTTTTAAGTACAAAAGGAGAATGGAAAGACAAATACACTTCTCTCAGTAGAAAAAAAATCTTGCAACTTTTTCTGAATGGCTGTAACACAGAGATGGTCATGGGCACAGGTAAGATTGACTTGCAACAGCACAGTTGAATGAAATAACTATGGGAACTGCAGAAGATAATTTGCCTTACTGGGTGTAACATCAGTGGTGGAAAGCTGAATTTTAGTAAGCACATGCACATTTCTTCAGGAAAAAGTGGAGAAGCTTTGTAGTGTTCTGGGAACGCTGGTTTTTGATGTGGCCAACAGAAGAAGACTTGAAGATCACATGCTGTCCTTAAGGTGCAATATTTTAGCACTTATTACCAACGTTCTGGGGGACAGGGCTGTGCTGGGCAAGCTGATTATACTAAAACAATTAGAACATCATTTGTCTGCTATGAAAGATCAACTCCCTATTATCCTGTTGTGCTTATTGCTGGACAAGATGTTTGTTTTCCTTGGAGTATTCTCTATGCTGTGAAATTTCATGGCAGGTTTAGTATGCAGTAGTCAATCCCATGAGAAGAGTAGAAATTTGGGCACAACAGATTTACAGTTTCTGTAGAAACAACATAACAGCTGGTGCTGATGACCTCAGAGCACCCAGTGACTTTAGTATCTCTGGGAATTTTCCCAATGGTGAGTATGAACTTGACACATCTACTGACATGGGCAGTGAAACAAAAGGTTGCCACACCTGTGATAAAGTAGGCTAGTTCCCAAAGTGATGAAAATGTAGATTCTGTTGTAGTTAAGTTAAAGGTTTCTAATGTCTGTATAGTCTAGAGCCAGGGGCATTCAGCTAAGGGAATGACACTGGAAATGACTTTACCAAAATCCCACTGATCTACTAGGAATGAGAACTTGTTCTTTGGGCAGCAACTTGTGGAGAAGCTTTATAGTTTCCGTGAATTATACAAGGGCACATTTTGCCATTGTTCCATATGTCAGACACAATCTCTATGAGAGTTTAAAAATATCTGCATGGTCCTAAAGATTCTCTCCCATCCCCCTTCCCCCCGCCATGTCTTCTCAATGACAATGCATCAACCAGATGAAATTTGTTCCTTGCGCTCAGCTCTAGAAAATGGCTTTTGTTATAAACCACCCAGAATGGAAGAAGAGGCGTTTCTAGTTATCAGCAGTCCATATGGCTTTCAGCAGGAAGTACACTCTTTTAGATGCCATTTGGTTTGGTACGTTGATAGCTGTTCTCGATAAGTAGGTTAGAATTATTATTAAATTATCCTGTGGGAAGTTAGTGTTCAGATAGCTAGTTTGCTATGATTCTGTAAAAAATGACATGCCATGTCATGAACTATGCCAGTTTTCAATTTACTTAGCTAGATAATTCCAGTAAAACCAGCAATATTGTCTTCAGTTAACTGCATGCATCTGTTTTTTATGGGATTATTGATCAAATTATTATTAACTTTTAATACTAACAGTACCCAACAAAGGCCAAGGCCCACTTCTGCCCTGAACAAAAATAGAGGCCTGCTCCAAAGAATTTACAATCTAAAGTCCCAACTCAGCAAGGCATTTATGCATGCACCTAACTTTAAACAACTGAGTATTCTTGTTGAAGTCCGTGTAACTAGTCCATGCTTCAATGTAGGTTTGTGCTCGGGTATCTTGTCAAATCAGGGTCTATATAGGCAAGACAGACAAACAGTAATGTGCCAACAACATGGAAGCAAAATATGAAATGTGCAAAACTTTTTAGTTGTCATTTTCCCCCCTTTGCTAATTTTTTTCAAACCCTCCCACCTCCCCCATCTAGGTGCCAAGAAAACCTGCTTTGTCAATACTGACCCAAAGCATGCCTCTTTCACACTGCCTGTGCTCCTACAAAACGAATAGGGACATGCTGATATTGAATGTCTTGTATAGACAAATATATAATATGCAACATGGTTTGCTCTTAATTGAACTAGTTTAATGACATGTATATGTATTTTAGCTCCTAGATGTGATGATCTTGGTCTAAATGGTGAAGTTTAAGTATTAGAATAAAAAGAAAAAGGTGAAAACCAATGGTAAATCAATAATCAATCATAACATTCCTTGATTCAATTCTGCTCCTTTCTACATCAATACAAGTTGTACTATAACATAGTTTAGTCTTGAGGGAGGAATTTTGAGTCTTTTTAACTTCTGTTATTAGAATACTTTCAAGCCTCTTGTGAGGATTTCTCCAGGCCAATTAAAAAGCTAATTCTAAGGCTATTTGTTCCTTTTAACCTATATCAATCATTTTAAGAAACTGCCCACTTACTTAGACACTGAGTTATATTTCCATTTGCACCCAAGTTCTTTCGTCATAGGGGTTCAAAGTTATTGACAGAAATTGAGTTGATTTATGAAATAAAACTTGATATAAATTAATGCTTGGTTTTGGTTGTAGCTTATTTTCTGTGAGATGTCTTATTTGTTTTCCTTTGGGTCAAATCCCTTTGTAGCAGAAAGGATATCGTGCTTATCCAATTCAACAGCATATGAAAAGATATTTTGCATGCTTCAGGATGGGGGGCTATCTTCATCAGATATGCACCTCTTATGTCATTTATTCAGGGAGACAATGGACAGCCATAAGATTAAAAGGGTTTGGTTTATTTAGAGAAGGAAGTTTTGGGACACAAGCATGAATCTATTTAAATTTATATTGGGGTGTGTGTGTGTGTACATATTCTAGAATATGAATGAGACACATTTATAGGCAATATATACCATATATATGGTTTTGTGTACATTTGTGTAGCACATATGCATACATAATCTTCTGACTGCACATGAATTAATTATGTATAAACAATTTGTGATGCAGTAATAGATACATGATAGTGTAGTTCTTTTTTTTCCTCCTCTTTCTGTGTTGGGGTGTGTGTGTGTGAAAGCATATTTAGAAAAAGGAAAAAAATATACACTTTAGGATGAAATTCTGCTTTTAGTTAAACTTGTGAAATCTAGAGTAAAACTTTCAAAGGAATTGTATTAACCAACTTTTGAAGTCAACTCAAGTTTACCATTGACTTTGGTAGGAAGCAGAGTTAAACCAATGATGAGCCTTTTGGGAAAAACCTACCTTAAATCCCAACAGCAGATGAAACCTTAATATTCCATTGTAGATAAGGATAGAATACTTACTGAGCTTCACTGAAGACATTTTAATTGCGCTGAGGATGGGATTTTACTACAAGCAGTTGACTCACCACACATTGGCAATATTTGGCAACCATTTATCATTTTAGATGAGATGAACTCCTGCTGACTTTTCAAAGTTCAGTCTCCATCAGACTTCTCCCCGCAACATGGCAGAGATAGAGGTCATTGAGACAGACAACCTTGACCAGTAGGAAGTAGATTCTTCATCAGAGTTCAACTGTTTCTTCTTGATCAATCTATCAAAGCTGCTTGTGCTCTAGAGCAGAGACCAATCATTCTCTGAAACTATGGCATATGCCAGAGATGGATTTCAGTTTATCAAAACCCTCTCAGGAATAATGCTTGTTCTTGCTGAAATGAAGTAATTTGAATTCATGGAGAGTCTGAAAGGTGAGGCACCAATCAGATCATGGCTAAAATAACAAATTTCAATTAGACCTAGCTGGAATTTTTGTATTGGAAAACTTTTATACAATGGGCAACAGAAATTACAGTCGGAAAATTCTTATACCAGTTCTCTCAAATGCTTTTATTCACATACTTGTTTCTTATACAACTTTCTAATGAAGGGAGTGATTTAGTTCTAATAGTTTGCTGTTCCCTTTGTTGTTGTTTTTACTCTCATTACCAGAAAACCTGGTCAGATAAATATGGTAAGGGGAGTTCATAGGCTGAAATATTTTGTGCTGAATCTGAGAGTAGATTCTTTCCGATTGTCCCATTATAATCTCTAGTTATTTATTGGATTTATATAACAGAACTACATGGAAATACAAATTCCAGATCTAGGTTCAACCTTTTATCATAAAATGAAAATGTTTTTCCCATCCAGATTTCCAAATGATATTTCCATACTGTGGCATATAAAGGCAGAAATATGCCTTTTTCTGCCTTTATATGCCACAATATGCAAATATTGAGTCGAAGGAAACTATTTGGGGTGTGTGCGCCCATACATGTATGAGGGGATGCTAATTTCTTTTTAAACAGCATGCACTGGGAGATCTGTTGGGATTAACATTTCTAATTTATGTTGCACCTTTCACTGTAATGTGAGATCAGCAAGCATGATCCTGACCTAACTGCAGATGAAATCAGGAGTAACTCCCAGTGAAGTTAAAGCTGGTATAGAGTAAGTCTACATGGAGGCAAGGGTGTGATTTCCAGATCGTATGCACATACTCGCATTAGTTCTCCTTTAGGTAGCACAAGCATAAATAGTAGGGTAGCATTTTATTAGAACAGAGTTTTGGAACAAGAAGGGAATTGCTAGAGGATGAAATAAAATTCTGTTTACCTAAAAGACAACTATTATAGCTATATATAGAATACCCTGAGGTGAAGCGGGCAGAATTTGTTATAGCATGTGCTGAAAATGTGAAGCAAAAGAAAAAATATGTAGCTTTTGGGATTCAAACACTCAAAAGACAGAACAACAAAAGGACTGTAATGCTGACGGCCCGTGGCTTTTTACAGGTGTATATTAGATGTCTGACTGGAATGCTATTGCTGACATTGACTATTTCTGTTTATATAGTTTTTCAGTTGCTTGTAAATTTTTGAACTGTCACTTTGGTTGGGCTCAGACTCCTTCAGACAGAAACCAAGTCTAGAAAGTTTATTTACTCTGTGTGTGTGTGTGTGTGTGTGTGTGTGTGTGTGTGTAAGATTGAGGGGGAGAGGGGAAAACTGTTCAGCCTTTTAAGTACAAAAGGAGAATGGAAAGACAAATACACTTCTCTCAGTAGAAAAAAAATCTTGCAACTTTTTCTGAATGGCTGTAACACAGAGATGGTCATGGGCACAGGTAAGATTGACTTGCAACAGCACAGTTGAATGAAATAACTATGGGAACTGCAGAAGATAATTTGCCTTACTGGGTGTAACATCAGTGGTGGAAAGCCGAATTTTAGTAAGCACATGCATATTTTTCCAGAAAAAGTGGAGAAGCTTTGTAGTGTTCTGGGAACGCTGGTTTTTGATGTGGCCAACAGAAGAAGACTTGAAGATCACATGCTGTCCTTAAGGTGCAATATTTTAGCACTTATTACCAATGTTCTGGGGGACAGGGCTGTGCTGGGCAAGCTGATTATACTAAAACAATTAGAACATCATTTGTCTGCTATGAAAAATCAACTCCCTATTATCCTGTCCCTACTTTGCAGTCCTTGAGCATCACAAAGTGTTTATTTGTCAAAACGTGTGCAGCAGAAAAAGTGCTGCAGTATGATCCTTTCACAAAAATCAATGAAGTTCAAAGCCAGCTATGAAGCAAGCGGTAAATGGGGCAAAAGGACATTCCATTTCTTTCATGGGATGATGCAGTCTCAAGATCTTGGTGTAGGTCTGCAAAATTAAATCCTTCTTGTTTAAAAACATTTTCATATTTATTGTTTCACTTTGGAGACCTGGAATACTTTCAGGCACTGTTAGGGAGCTGGCAGTTGTGTCTCCTGGCTCTGTTCCTAGTTCTGTCCCTGAACTGCCAGGGATCATGGACTTCACACTCTGTGCCTCAGTTTACCAGCTGCAGCTGGAAACATTTATCTGAACCACAGGAGTGTTTGGAGTGGAGCAATGCAAGCCATTAACCCTCTTGAATTGACCTTGGATGTAGTGGCACAGGCAATAGTAGCATAGTTGAGCCATGGTGAGTACAAACCCGCCTGAAATTGGCTAAGCTGTGCTGCCGCTCACCATGCTACTATGACTATAGTAGTATTTATACTCATGGTAGCTCGAGGAGAGCTAGTATGACTATATGTCCAGGACCTCGGAGTCACATCCCTAGCTCGCAATGTAGACCTGGCGCTTGTGGAATCAGAATCAGACACTATCTCTTCTAGGGCCAGATCCTGATGCTCTTACTCGTGTGAGTAGACCATTTGGCTCACATAAGTGTAAGGTTTTGATCCAAAGCCCACTGACTAATGTTAAGGGAAAGATAGCCAAATCTTGCTGATTAAGCTAATGGGTATGCTATGTAATGGGTTGGTGCTTCCTTAATTGTTCATTCAAAAATGGTCAATTCTTATTTTACGAGAGGAAACCAAGCACTTGATAAACACAGATCAATAATAAAAAAAAAGTGATTTCCATGAAAGGTACATGTAAATTAAGGCTTGTTTATTTTTCTTAGATTAAAATCTGTTGAAATGTACTTGAAATTCTGTCATAACTTCCCATGAATTTTATTAGCAGCAGATATGATAAAACTGATAAATAAGAAGAATCTGTTCTTTATTGTATTATCAGAAAGATTTGTTAAATTACATGTCTTACATGTATAGGGAGAGTCGTCATATGATAAAGCAGAAGTTAGTTACGTTTAAAATTGTGTGGGTTTTTTTTTGTTTTTTTTTGGAAGTCTTTTTTTATGAAATGAAGATAAAATGTAACTTTCAATTGCAATTAATTAAGCTTAAAAGCATATCAGCTCACAAACTGACAGTATCACAACTAACATTTTAATAATTCATTCTCGAAATTTGTTTCAATTTCACGCCATCCTTTCCTAGCATACACACAAGATTTCAAATGAGCTATTCAAGAAGATGAAGCGATGCTGATTTTACGCCAGCTGAGGATCTGGTTCTAAATACAGTAGATCATATTGTAGCATTGTTTTTTCAAGCAGAACTCCCTTGTTGAATTAAATGGGTAGTTCTGGTATATATAAAAAAATCAATAGCACAATAGACCCCATTGACCTTTCTTTTTAAATGTAAATGAATTCTTAGTCCTAAATCTATACACTAAAATGGATTTTCTTTGGAATTTTGCCGCTTACTCACAGCTTTATTTGTATAAATACATTGAAATACTTCTACACCTCCATTTTTCAGAATTAAACTTCTTGAAGTTTTGTAGAAGGTTGACATTGTACCATGTCCTTATTTTAAAAAGTTTTGGAGGCAAACAGCTTATAGTGAAATCCTTGAAGAAACGCTTATCTTGGAATAAGCATGTCCTCCACTATTGTGTTTGAAACCTATCAGACTCACTACAGCACTGCAAAAACATTAACATTTAGGAGGTGCTAGCTTCCTACAGTCTGTGGCCAGCTCTGCTTAGCAAAGAACAGAATGTGTGCAAATCCATCAGCTGAGCTCTCAGTTTAGAAACGTGGCATTCATAAGCATGGATGCAAAAACTACATGCAGTCTGCACAGGGCAGCAAAGGAGTTATCCTTTTCTGAGCACACCTGCTGATTTTTAAATCTTTGTTTTGTTAAAGGGATGCTTGAGTGTAGGCACCTTTTGTGCTTATTTTCTAATGGCTTCAAATGGAGATATATAAAAAACCCTCCCTGCCTCTGCTTTTGTACTAACTCCAGACTAGGTTTTTATTTTTATTTCAGCTGTAGGTGCAGATTTAACTAAAGTAATAGCCTAAAGTTCAAGAAAAGGAAGATTATAGGGTAAATAGTCTTGCCCTCTAGAAACGTTATGCCAATTAGATAGCAGAATACCTACCAAGGGAGGTAATGGAACACTGTCATTAGAAATATTCAGTGCTGTTTTCCCTGGGTGGCTAATGGGGAATTTTGTAGAAATCTACCAGTACTATGTTCCTGTGATGTACTGGGAATGACTGGATGACCCAAGTTGTGTTCCAAGTGAATCTCTGTACAATGGGGGGTTTCTGTCAGTCTAGGTATTTACTGAATATACCTTTTCTTGTGTCTCTAGTCCGAGTCATAAATATTAAAAACCATCTCTGAATCTCTGGCTAAAGCAAAATGAAAAACATAGTGGTTTTCAAGTCCTACTGCTCCCTCCCCACAAGTTTGCCCCTCTCAGGCCTGGTCTACACTAGGACTTTAATTTGAATTTAGCAACGTTAATTCGAATTAACCACGCACCCGTCCACACCAGGAAGCCATTTAATTCGACCTACAGGGCTCTTTAGTTCGAATTCGGTACTCCACCCTGACGAGGGGAGTAGCGCTAAATTCGACATGGCTATGTCGAATTAGGCTAGGTGTGGATGCAAATCGAACTTAGTGGCTCCGGGAGCTATCCCACACTGCACCACTGTGTTGACGCTCTGGACAGCAGTCCGAGCTCAGATGTTCTGATCAGCCATACAGGAAAAGCCCTGGGAAAATTTGAATTCCTTTTCCTGTCTGGCCAGTTTGAATCTCAATTCCTGGTTGGACATCGTGGCGAGCTCAGCAGCACTGGCAGCGATGCAGAGCTCTCCAGCAGAGGAGTCCAGGGAATCTCAGAGTAGAAAGAGGGCCCCAGCATGGACTGACCGGGAAGTCTTGGATCTGATCGCTGTGTGGGGCGATGAGTCTGTGCTTTCGGAGCTGCGCTCCAAAAAACGGAATGCAAAGACCTACGAGAAGGTCTCCAAAGCCATGGCACTCATGGCCAGGGTGCAACGCAGTGCCGCGTGAAAATCAAGGACCTGAGACAAGGCTACCAAAAAATCAAAGCGGCAAACGGACGCTCCGGAGCCCAGCCCCAGACATGCCACTTCTACGAGGCACTGCATGCCATTCTCGGTGGGTCTGCCACCACTGCCCCACCAGTGACCGTGGACTCTGAAGATGGGATAGTGTCGACGGGCAGTTCCTCGGCGATGTTCGCCGATGGCGAAGATGAGGAAGGGTTTGTGGAGGACGAGGCAGGCGACAGCGCTTACAATACTGCTTTCCCCGACAGCCAGGATCTCTTCATCACCCTCACAGAGATCCCCTACCAACCCTCCCCGGCCGTTAACCCGGACTCTGAATCAGGGGAAGGATCAGTCGGTAAGTGCTATAAACATGTAAACATTTATTTTTTAAAAAACAGGAATAAAAACTATATGAAAAGAAGGTCAATGCATATAGGGATCGAACAGAAATCCTCTTGGGACAGTTCCATGAAGCTGTCGGAGAGGTACTCGAAAAGCCTCCGCAGGAGGTTCCTGGGGAGAGGTGCCTTATTGGGTGCTCCGTGGAAGCACACTCTTCCGCGCCAGGCCATCCTGAGGTATAGTGGGAGCATTGCCTCGACCAGCATGGCAGCATAGGGCCCTGGTCTGTGCAGGGATTCACACAGCATGCGCTCTCTGTTTCTCCTGGTGACCCGCCTCATGGTGATCTCGCTCGGCGACTGCTGCATCTAATTAGGGGAATTACTTTAATGTTACTATTGTGAATGCTTGACTTTTCCTTTGCATAACAATGACCGTCGTTTAACAGCCACGTGGTGGAGGCTGCAGAGGAAAAGCATACAGGGATCTTTCCCGGGGACAGCCACTAGGGGCTGGAACAGGGTCAGACTTTATGCTTTCCAGACTGCCTGCAGCAGGAGGGCACTGCTATCCATTAACTGTTAAGCAGCCTAAAGTATACGGCTTACCAGGCCTGGCTGCTACACGGATTCTGCTGTCCTGCCCCGCTTGTCCGATCTCCAGTGCAAGACCCCAGGCAATGAAAGCGAATGCCGAAAATTCGAACTTGTCCTGAGAGCACATGAGATTAGGTGCCCTGTATGGTCTTGTTCACAGAAACTGAGTAGACTGTGTTCAGTGTTCGCAAACATGTATCTTTGGAAGGAAATCACTTCCTTTTTCCCATCACACAGCTGCGGCTCTTTCCCGAACTGCCCCGGCATCCCCCTCACAGAGGCTGGCGCAGATTAGGCGGCGAAAGAAAAAGACTCGGGACGAGATGTTCGCTGAACTGATGGCCTGCTCCAGAGCCGAGGCGGCCCAGCAGAGCCAGTGGAGGGAGACCCTCTCTCAGCAGCAGCGCTCACACAGCGAACGGGAGGACAGGTGGCGGCAGGAAGACCAGCAGGTGACTCAAACGCTGCTTGGACTAATGAGGGAGCAAACGGAGAAGCTCCAGCGCCTTGTGGATGTTCTGCAGGACCGCAGGCAGGAGCACAGAGCCCCCCTGAACTGTATCTGCAACCGCCCTCCCCCGCCACAAAGTCCTGTCCCCCCCTCCCCCAAAATCACAAGAAGGAGGGGCGCTAGGGGCCGTGAAAACTGTCACTCCACCCCAGCAGAGTGCTCATGTACCAAACAGCTCTCATTCCCTAAAGTATGAGAATTGCTTCCCTTCCTGGCTCACCCGATCCCAAATCCCAGTTTCATCCCCCAACTGTGTAGTTGAGTATTAAAAATAGTTTGCTGTTCATTACTGTTTCCGTCATGTTTCTTTGCAGAAGACTTTGTGTGAAGGGGGGGGAGGGCTTTGTTAATGGCATAGGACAGCCACCATTAACAGGGTACAGACATGGGGGCAGGATCAACAGCAGGTCACACACAGAGTGCAGTCACTAGGCACCCGGGTCACTGTGGGAGGTGTCTGCTGCCCCAGGTCAGTCTGGGAGGTGTATGCTGCCCCAGGGTCCGAGCGCCTGGCATCCACAAATGGCAAGGCAGGCTGCCCGTACCATGCCCTTCCACCCTAGCCATGAACCTCTCCGATGCCCTGAGCCCCAGCCAGAGCCCTCATCCCCCCTACACCTACTCACCCTTCCCACACAGCCCTCACCCCTTCCTGCAAACCCACCCCTTCCTGCACACCCTCCTGTAACTGTCCTCCCCCCAGAGACCGCTGTAGGAGCAGGAGCCTGTCAGTCCTCGAGTGTAGAAGCGGTCTGTACATCACTGCACACCGTACCCACCAAAGTCTGTGTCCCTGTTTGAACCCTTTAACGCGAATTCGTTAGTAAAGAAAACTTTGTGAATTAAAAATGTTCCAATAAATTTATTTTTAAACGTCTGTTGGAAGGGGGGAAACCTGGGGAACGGGGTATGTAACCGCTGAAAAAAGTGAATAGTAAGTGAAACAGGGGCAGGTTCAGCTTCTCTGTAAAGAGACTGGACAGTCATAGGTTACCCTGCTCTCTGAGGAACCTAGCTTTCAAAGCCTCCCGGATGCACAGCGCTTCCCGCTGGGCTCTTCTAATCGCACGGGTGTCTGGCTGAGCGTAATCAGCAGCCAGGCGATTTGCCTCAACCTCCCATCCCGCCATAAAGGTCTCCCCCTTGCTCTCACAGAGATTGTGGAGCACACAGCAAGCTGCAATAACAATGGGGATATTGGTTTCGCTGAGATCCGAGCGAGTCAGTAAGCTCCTCCATCTCCCCTTGAGACGTCCGAAAGCACACTCCACCACCATTCTGCACTTGCTCAGCCGGTAGTTGAAGAGCTCCTTGTCACTGTCCAGGGCGCCTGTATAGGGCTTCATGAGCCAGGGCATTAGCGGGTAGGCTGGGTCCCCGAGGATCACTGTAGGCATCTCCACATCCCCAACAGTTATTTTGTGGTCCGGGAAGAAACTACCTTCCTGCAGGCGTCTAAACAGACCAGAGTTCCTGAAAACACGCGCGTCATGAACCTTGCCCGGCCACCCGACGTAGATGTTGGTAAAACGTCCCCTATGGTCCACCAGTGCTTGCAGCACCATTGAAAAGTAGCCCTTTCAGTTAATATACTGGCTGGTCTGGTGGGCCGGTCCCAGGATAGGGATGTGAGTGCCATCTATAGCCCCACCGCAGTTTGGGAATCCCATCGCGGCGAAGCCATCTATGACAACCTGGACGTTTCCCAGGGTCACTACCTTTGAGAGCAGTAGGTCAACGATTGCGTGGGCTACTTGCATCACAGCAACCCCCACGGTAGATTTGCCCACGCCAAAGTGGTTCACTACTGACCGGTAGCTGTCTGGCGTGGCAAGTTTCCAGAGGGCTATGGCCACTCACTTCTGCACAGTCAGGGCTGCTCGCATCCGGGTGTCCTGGCGCTTCAGGGCAGGGGCCAGCAAGTCACACAGTTCAAGGAAAGTGCCCTTACGCATCCTGAAGTTTCGCAGCCACTGTGATTCATCCCAGACCTGCAGCACTATGCGGTCCCACCAGTCTGTGCTTGTTTCCCGGGCCCAGAATCGCCGTCCCACAGCATGAACGTGACCCATTGCCACCATGATCTCCGCGGCGCGGGATCCCGTGCTTGTGAGAGGTCTGTGCCACTCTGACACTTCATGTCCTCACCGCGCTGCCGGAGCCTCCTTGCCCGATTTCTCAGCAGCTGACTGTGGAAGAGGTGGACGATAAGGTGTGAGGAGTTGACAACGGCCATAAGTGCAGCGATGATCGCAGCGGGCTCCATGCTCGCAGTGCTGTGGCGTCCACACTGTCACTGACCAGAAAAGTGCGCGAACAGATTTCCCGCCGGCGCTTTCAGGGAGGGAGGGCGGGCAGGAGTGACGGTTGAATGATGACAGTTACCCAAGACCACCCTCGACACATTTTTCCCCCAGCAGGCATTGGGGGCTCTACCCAGCATTCCAATGGGAAGCGGGGACTGCGGGAACTGTGGGATAGCTGCCCAGAATGCACCACTTCCAATGTCGACGCTTGCCCCGTTAGTGTGGACTCACAAAGTCGAATTAGTGTCCTTAGTGTGGATACACAAATTCGAATTCATAAGGTCGAATCCACAAATTCGACCTAAGTTAAATCGAACTACTCTTGTAGTGTAGACATACCCTCAGTGTTTTATGTCTAGTTAATTCAACAGGCACGCTTGAGCATTTAAGAGCCTCCTCTTGATGATTTTTCTTTTTAGGCAAAATTCTACTTTTCAAAATCTAAACTGAGTTTTCTGCAAACTTTCTGGGTTGCTGTTTGAACCAGACCCCCAGATAACAGGACTATGGAGCTACATTATTCTCTTAATGCTTGAGTTACATTGTCTTCTTGATGAATGAGCACAACTTATTTGTTGCAAACGTTTAAATGAGACGGTATTGAGTGGCCACCAATAAAAAAAGGCAATATCCACAGTTACTTTACAATATCTTAAGAAATGTGGTGCTATTTAAGACTAGCATTTAAGGGTCAGACCCTCTGATGTCCTATGCCAATATACAATCATCTGAGGATGTACCCCAATTTATAGCTTATGAGGATCTGGCCTTAAATGTGCTATCTAGGTGACCATTGTGGTTAAATGTTAACCTTGTAATACTGATCACTGTACCCATAAGGAAGAAATAGGAATGACGGTTTTCTAGATCATGCAAATCTAGTAGCTACCCATTAGTCAAAGATCACTGTCTAAATGTCATAGTGCTTGGGAAAGAGACCTGACTCTAGCTGTGATATAAGTGACATAAGATGCAATAAACTCAAGATTCTGCCTCAGTTTTAACTTCTTTTATTGCACGGTTGGGATCTAGGTCTGATTTCAACTTCCACGGGATTTAGAGTGCCTGGTTTGGGGTTTTTCTTTGGCTCCATCTCCAATTTCAAGTGCTTTTTTTCCTTTTTATTTTTTTTCCTTTCTTGACTTCACCCTTGACATAAGGGGTTGAATTCCCTGCACTGCAATGGAATTACATGAGCTGAGAATTATGGCAGCAGTGGGAGAGAGAGCAGAGCTAATCAAATTTTTTTTATGTGACTTGTTTAGTCCATACAGGGTGATCTTAAATTCAGAGTTTACATCCTTCTTCAGAGACAAATAGCAGCACTCCAGGAACAGCATCATGCATGGTTTTCATCTTGTGGGGAGAACTCTGAGCTCACCGATCCACACATAGGTCCTGCTTGGCAACTCGCAGAACTTCCTCATGTGCCAAGCAGTAAATACAGAATGGTGCAAATTGTACAATGTACAAATCAGTGCAAATCTCAGTGAGGCTCCTGGAAACCCCTATCCTGAGCCATCCCTCAATATTACGTCATAGAAGGAAGCTGTTGATCCACGGTCAAGATGTCAGTAGTGAGTAGGATTGATTGGGATCAAGGGGAAATTTTGACTTACAGGAGAGGGCAGCCAGCTGGCTGGGAGCTGGATGTTTGAGCAGGGCTCTTGAATTGTAGCTCTGCCATATGAACTTCCTGCTCAAAAAATGTAGTGTCCCAATTCAGCAATGGGATAGAAGGATTTTTATATTGATTCCTCTGGTCAGAACTCTGCATATAGGTGTTTAACGTTCTACTGACTCAGTGGCATGTGTAGTTTTTGTCAATTCTGCTGTGGCTATGAGGGAGGTGGGAGTGGCCGTTAAGGGGATGGGAGTTAGGGAAGTAGGAAAGAGAGAGTTCTGGAGGGAAGACCCGGGCGATAGTCAAGTTTAAGGAAAAAGCTGAGCTGAGGTTGATGTTTCATTATGGTTTTTGTGTATATATTGTGTTGACAGATTTGGACTCACCTGGTTGATATCCAAGGTGAATTCAAGTGGGTTAATGGCTTGCATTGCTCCACTCTAAACACTCCTGTGGTTCAGATAAATGTTTCCAGCTGCAGCTGGTAAACTGAAGCACAGAGTGTGAAGTCCATGATCCCAGCAATTCAGGGACAGAACTAGGAACAGAGCCAGGAGACACAACTGCCAGCTCCCTAACAGTGCCTGAAAGTATTCCAGGTCTCCAAAGTGAAACAATAAATATGAAAATGTTTTTAAACAAGAAGGATTTAATTTTGCAGACCTACACCAAGATCTTGAGACTGCATCATCCCGTGAAAGAAATGGAATGTCCTTTTGCCCCATTTACCGCTTGCTTCATAGCTGGCTTTGAACTTCGTTGATTTTTGTGAAAGGATCATACTGCAGCACTTTTTCTGCTGCACAGGTTTTGACAAATAAACACTTTGTGATGCTCAAGGACTGCAAAGTAGAGATATACAGGGGAAAACTGAAGACTCTGCCAATTTTTCATTTTCAGCCAGGTTACGCTTGTATAACAGACAGTGACAAACAGGTTGATGGCACCAGTTCTTTGAAATGGAAATTAAATTTTCTGGAGGGGTATGTGAAAAGGCAGCACTTGTAACTCAGAGGTCAGTTAAACTTTTGGGCTAAAATAAATAAATTGCACCTACAGAGGTCCTCCCTTTTTTTAACACACAATTGTGCTGATGTAAAAAACAGCTCAGATGGAATGCTGTATAAAGCACAGATCCTTTTTAAAGCACTTCTTCCTACTAGGATTATGCAGCCAAAGCCTGTGAAAGAAAAACACTGTAAAATAGGCACATTTTGTACATGATGTTAAGGCTAATTTAATTTCCACTCCTCATGAAATGCTACTTTCCCAGTATTGTGGCAAATTTCTTACTTTAGAAACTAGAATAAGTTGGCAGAACATTTGGAGCGTTTCTTTATTCCATGAACTGATTTCCCCCCCCCCCCCAACTCTTACATTTTTGTTTGTGTTCCAAATGCCATCCAGCTGCATCAATGAGTGGCAGATATTAATGGGGCCGGCAGTGAAAGGGAGACAGTCTCAGTAGCAAGGAAGGGAGACACTTGCTGAAGGACAATAGGAGTTTCCTCTGTGAATCTCTGGCACCCGTTGGCCAGCTGGGAGAGAGGGGGGCTGATTGGCCAGCATTCATCACTTCTCAGGATTTAACCCAGTACAGAGACCTTGTTGATCCTCTTTCAGCTCTGTTCCAGCAACCCACCTAGCCCAGCTGAACTAAGCCTGACAGATATTGCAGGTCTAGCTAATCGCCTGTTTAAGAGGTCAGGAAGGAATTTTTTCTGATGGGCCAATTGGCAGAGGACCAAGGAGTTTTTTGCTTTCCTCACAGCATCTTCAAGCCACAGTTGGTTAAGTAGGAAAGTGCTTCGTACCTAACTGGGGTGGTGATAATTGTCACTTTTGGCCAGTTCCAGAGTGGTTAAGAAAATGAAATGAATAGTTCCCAGAGGTAAGACCTGGGATTTTGGTGATGGGTTTTGGTCTCATGTGACAGACCATTGTCACCTTGCTGCACTCTGTTGCCCTCAGGGGGTATAGGAGAATATGGGTGATGGTGGGGCAAGAGAGGTAATGACCCTCACCAGCATTAAAGTTTAATAAAAGTTGTGGCCTGCTGCTTAATTCCATAAATGTCCTCATTTTGCTGCTGTGTCCACATCAATTGTGTTACAGTTGGTGGGGGGAGTGGGTATCCTAATAGCTAAGGGATCTTAATATTGGGACATCCACTACCTACCTTCATCTGATTTACATTCATTTAAATGTAAATATAGTTTGACACAACATTCTGATCTACATTTTGCAAAATTGGCATTCACTTCCCAGGTTCACTCGGCACATAATACCAAATGAAGTGTATTTCTGTAGAATGCCTCTATCGATCCCCAGGCACCCGATGGAATTAAATATAAGGAAGCATGAGGTGCTATAGAAGTAAAGGAAATTATAATTTAAAGACATTGTACAGTGAATAAATTAAAACCAGTCAGGCTGGTAGCAGTGGGAGAATGAAATTAAAGGAGCAGACAAGGGGGGAGGAAAAATGAAGCGGGGGAAGGGAAGGTAGGGGAGGGATAGCTCAGTGGATTGAGCATTGGCCTGCTAAACCCAGGGTTGTGAGCTCAATCCTTGAGGGGGCCACTTAGGGATCTGGGGCAAAAATCAGTACTTGGTCCTGCTAGTGAAGGCAGGGGGCTGGACTCAATGACCTTTCAAGGTCCCTTCCAGTTCTAGGAGATTGGTATATCTCCAATTATTTTTTTTTAAGTTAGAAAGACAGAGAAGGAAAGAGAGCAGGGAGACGGATGAAGTCTATTCCAACTGCTGGGAACAAGGCTCTGAAACCAACAATAGAGGAAGGATCAGAGCAGTGTACACACAGACTGCAGAGAAGGAGCAAGAGAAGAACAGAGAGACCTGGTTTATGGGCTGAGATACCTACCCAGAGTGCAAAGTGGGAATGCAAGATAAAACTCGAACCGCGAATCCCGTGGGGCATGAAAACCTGTCAAATCAATTCTGAAGTTTCACAGTGGTGCAGATATATTCTCTTTGGTCTTGCCTTGCCCAGCCCTGCCCTCTATCTGCTTGGCCAATGAGGAGTGTCTAGCAAGTTTGTCAAATTGCTTAAAGTGGCCCATTAGGGTTGAATAGTATCTTCGTTGAAAGAAGGCGGGGGTGGGTGGAGGGGGCACTGAGCAATACTGTTGCTAAGTTTCATTTTGATGCAAAAATTACAAACAAAAAAGACAAATAATAGTGGAGTGGTGCATTCTGTCAAACTAAATATTGTTCGTGTTGCTGTTATGAGGCTTCTGGGTAGATATGGAATGTGGGCAGGAACTGGTTATAAGAACCCAGGAACTGAACAAACATCTTTAGGTTTTTTATATTCAAAATGCATTTTCACTTTAAGGGTGACCAAGTATAAGACACGAGGCAGTGACTGAAATATACCTCTTGAGAACTGCAGTGTTACTTTACTTAATGAGACCCGGTCCCATGGGGTTACAAGCTCCACAAATAAGGGCCTGAAGGAGAACTGCGGGAAATGAGTTTGGGAGGTAGAAATTAGCAAAGGATGAGAACTCTTTGGAGCTCTAGTTATGTGCATCTAATGGCAGATGGCACTGCCATGAGACCAGCTCTCCAGTGCCCTCTGCTTACTTTCAGATGATGGCGTCTGATGCAGCATCAACGTACAATACAGTGGTTGCCAGTAAATACAGTCTTTTATATTCTCTCTCTCACACACACACTTTCATTTGAAAAATCTGATACTGGCCTCCACATACTGGACATGATGAGCCTTTGGTTTGAACCATTATGACCAATTCTATGATCCTTTGTACCCGAGTATCTGCAGAATTCCCTTGCATCCCTTTATAGGAAATATCTTGAATGTTGCAAATACTTAGTTATCTAACACAACTGGCCAGTGTTTGAGACACCACTGTAGCCTCATAATTAATAATCCAGTAAACTACTGCAAAGTTTCTGAGATCCAAACGTTCAGTCTTACCAAACTGCTGCTGACAT
The DNA here is from genome assembly GCF_016161935.1 of Mauremys reevesii. Lineage (NCBI taxonomy): Eukaryota > Metazoa > Chordata > Testudines > Geoemydidae > Mauremys > Mauremys reevesii. Next base: position 35,043,699 of record NC_052638.1, read on the forward strand.
GTTATATAGTATTTCCTCTTGCTTGTATCTGGATGTGTGTATATTTTCACTCTGTTTTAATCATGGTGCCTCAGAGAGGCATTGTTGGTCTAATCAGCTCCCTGTACTTGTAAAGGCTGATTAATATGTACCCTGGTAGGTTGTTTGTATTATAATAAAGATCTTGTTCATGCTAAGGCCTCACCTGTGATTTCTTTAGAGTCCTCCCTTTTCGGTGGTAAAAAAGCCTACTGCTGAACAGATGGATTAACCATTATTCCTGATTAATGGCTTTTTCACCTTGCTGTGCTGAAGTTCTCACAATCTGCTGGTATTGGCTTTGGTTCTTCAGGGATTATGGGCAGGTCTGAAGTTTGAGCTAGGTCCTAGCTGTGAACCACCAATCCATGAGTGAGGTTACTGAACCAAAGTCACTGCCCCAACAATTCGGGCACACTTCCCAACATGCTCTGATCCTCGCTATCATTAAAGATAGGCTTTAAACACTGTTCTTTTTATTTCTAATGCTGGGTAAATGCTCTTTTTAAAATCAGGGTGGGTCAATGAGGGAATGTTGAGGGCCTGGTCAGGGAGTTTAGCAAAACTGGTCTATACATAGATTTTTGTAATACTTTTTAACTGTACTGGTTTGAAATCGGAACAGTGAAAATAATGCAGCCACCTGGGAACTTTATAGGAATCAATGACCTTTTTAATACCAGCATTCCACCCGGCAGGCTGCACTATTGGGAGAAAAATCACACCCCTACTAGGAAGAGTTAAATCAGTACAGAAGGTGTGCAGGCCAAGTCTCAGTCATGCTTGGAGTAGCATAAATTTAATATTTTTCATTTATCTCTGTCCCTAACCCATGTGAAAATGTAGCAGCCTTTCTTGCACTGAAAGAGCTGCTCATCTAGACACTGACCTACTATGTCCGCTATTTAGAACATTACAGAGCGGTGCAGAACTTGGTCCAATAAAAGATACTTCCTCACCCACCTTGTCTCTCTAACATACATGCGAAAACAGATAAGGCAAGAAAAGTAATTGATTGTTACCTCTCCTACAAGTTTGTTTATTTTTTCAAATCTCTGGCCTCTGCTATTGTGACCGGGGCCCTAGTGGGGAGCCAGCTGTGGTCACTCAATTAGGGTGAACTGCAAAGAATGTGGCAGACAATCCCCATAAAGCTGGTGGATATTCCAATACTTAGATTTACCAAGCCAGCATAAAACAGCTGCTTTATTCCCTTACTGGTTACTCAGAAGTCCAAACAACAGAGTTCCTTTAAAATCACCCAGCCTCAGGCCTCCATCCAGGTACCTAAGTCAAATATGATGAAAATTTCTCTAAATCTTATTTTATCATATAAAAGAAAAGTTTCTACGAATCCTAAAGGATGGGACACATTACCTCCCAGGTTAATGAATGTTCCAGATCTTACCCCAAATACACGCTACAGCCAATTCTTAACTAACATTTATTGAAAAACAGAGTATGGTTAAAAGATCAATATACATACAGACATGAGTTCAGTTCATTGAGGTGCAGATTCATAGCAGAGATGATGAGCTTTGTAGTTGCACAGAGTCCTTTTAGAGGAATACGGTCTCCTTCATGATGGCCTCCTTAGCCAGGATCCACCCCCCGCATAGAGGGCAGCACAAAGCAGCACTTAAGCTGCATTTTGTAAATCAATATGCATCATTGTCAGCTGGAAAGAGAAGTGGCTCTGAGACGCTTTTCTGTATTGCGGTTGCTGATTGCGCAAGTAGATTGCCCTTTTTTTTATTATTTCCGTGTTGCTATTATCTAGGAAAATGCACCCAATTTTTACACTGAGAAATAACATACTAACCTTGGCATTGTGCCCTCCCACAAAGCAAAAAACCAGAGAACTGGGATTGATTCACCTTTAATTAAAACAAAATTCCATTAGCTCCATGATCCCCATAGAGAAACAAACTGATGGGAAAACAGCCTGATTCTTCTCTTCTAGCAGTATAAACAGATGTTTTAATAAAGGGGAGCATGAAAAGAGGTGGTAGGAAAGCACAGCTCCTCCCTCCTGTGATAACCGCTGATGGGAGAGCTCCACCTCCAGTTTGGAAAAGCTAAGCTCTATCATGACTCTGATTCTGCTCCCTGGGTTGGGTTAACTTCACTCTTCCACAGCTTCCCTTCCTTGCCAGATGCAGTCAGAGCTCCCTCTTCTGTTTTCAATCTACTTTAATCACTGAATGTAAATGAGGAGTGACTGGGCAGGAGGTAATGGCATTAGTGTAAATAAGAAAGGAAGCAGATTGTGTAAATAGGAATATAGAGACCTGATTTTTGGGGAAAAAAAATTTAAAGCTGGTTGCTAGTAGCACATGTGTGATGGCTTCCAAATTGATGAACAGGAATTGAGGCAGGGCCCTCCAGAGTTTAAAACACATGGTTTTTAAACTGTGAACTAAAGAGCTAGCTTCTGTAGCTGGGGCTGTAACTGACACAGCAATGGGTTCCACATAATCAATGTTGTGTACTCAAATATGTGCATGCACACTAGCTTGTGCACGGGTTGGGGGTTCCAGGTGAGGCACTATCTCAAATCAGACCCTAAATTGTTGGCCAAATGCTGAACTTTATTAAAGTTCTGGTACCTAGGGGAATTAAATGCTTTTGTTTGTGAGTCTGATGTAGGGCCTGATCACAAAGTCAATAGAAAAAGTTCTATTGATTTAAAAGGGAACAGAAACAGGCCCGTTATCATAGCTCCCCTTCAAAGGTGAGTTGGTCTTGAGGGCCCTTATTTTCCAAAGCTTAATAAGCAGTTTTTCCCTACTCAAATGTGAATGGAAATGGTACTTTTATGCTCTTCAACATTTTTCTTTGTGTTTGGCAGTACCCTTTGATTAATGCACTTAAAACGTAAACATCTGCACTAAAAATAAAAATGGAAAGGGGAATACAGACCCCTTAGCAGTTGCTGGATCATTTATAGGCATCTTATACTGCCTTTTGCAAGAGCACATTGACATTTTATGCTTTCCTGTGGCAGTATATTTTATGGGATAATTGCTGTAGGCAGAATGAAATTAACTGATAGAGAATTTCACTTTGTGTGTGGTTTTTTGTTTTGTGTTTTTTTTTTCCTTTTCTCCAATTTACAGTGTATGCTGTTACCTTTTTAGAGATCAAGGATTCTTAAATGATGAAAATTTCAAGCATTTGTCCATCCGAGTTGAGGGAATCAAACAAGCAAACAAAATCTTTATAGGCAAGAGAAGGCAAAGGGTACAGGGAGCCTGATTTTCATGTCCTCAGTGACTTCAATGAAAATTGTTGCCTGAGCAAGGACAGAAGGATTGGACCCTGAAGCTGCTACTCAGGCAATAAAAGTTTATTTTATTTCCTATTCTCTCTCCTAATGGCTGCTATTACTTTGAAACTATCCTGCTATTTTGCAGTCAATAAAAAGGCCAAAAAGGCCCCATTTCTAGAAATTGTGTAAATTAAAGCATAAACTAAAACCAATAGCTTAAATAGAAGTCCCAGACACCTTCTGTTCCCACACCAACGGGCTCAAATACAAACAGATAACAGCCAGAGGCCATCTCTAAATGTGGCTAAGTGCTGTTGCACTTTTCAAAACAGTTAATACTTGATTCATTTTAATATAATTTAAATGACTGAGATAATACTACAGTAGAATCTGGACATTATGGGTGCTCAGTAGTCACTTTGCACTGATGCTGACTCACTTGAAGCAGACTTAGTCTCTGCATGACATTACAATATATGTGCAGGACAATAACCATGAGCGAAGTGGTGATGGTAAGAAAAAAAGCATCCAAAATTGAGATTGTTACTATCTTTCTTCTCCCTGCATTTTATCAGGGGGAGTCTGTGTTCTTGCATCTTTGGAAAAACAGTGATGTTTTCCAAAGGCAATTACTTTAGTTGAACTAAGATTTAGGCTTTCAAAAGTGCCTAAGGGAGTTAGCCACACTACTCCCATGGAATTTCAGTGCCTGTTGTGCCTAACTCCCTTAAATACCTTTTGAAATTCCTACCCTGAAGCATTACAAATAAAAATAGCAAATATCAAAGTCAAAGTGCTCTCTCTCTCTCTCTCTCTACCTGCTTCAAATAAAATACGCACACTTGTTTTGTATCTTGTGTTCTTGAGATAAAGAATCCAACTGTTTGTCTGAGGCATTCGCTTTGAGGAGTCGTATAGACCAAGAGGGACGGGGAGGAGGAATAGCTCAGTGGTTTGAGCATTGGCCTGCTAAACCCAGGGTTGTGAGTTCAATCCCTGAGGGGGCCATTTGGGGAACTGGGGTAAAAATCTCAGGATTGGTCCTGCTTTGAGCAGGGGGTTGGACTAGATGACCTCCTGAGGTTTCTTCCAACCCTGATGTTCTATGATTCTAAGAGGGGAAGAGACTGTAGGATAGACAGCAGCAGTGGAGCAATCTGAAAAGAGAGTTGAAATTTAGATGCAGGAGGGATGTAGATGTTTGTGGGATGACTCAGCACAAAAAAACACCAAGTTCTTTTCCTCATGGATTAGTGCTTAGAGCAAGAATATAAATTACTTTAAAACTGTTCAACTCCCTCTGATGAGCCCTGGCCTGGGGTAGTGCTTGCCCGAAAGTCCTCTCTCCTCTCTGAATTCCAAGCTCACACTGAGTTTTTGTGCCATGGGAAGAAACTGAACTGAAATTAGCCCCTTGCATAGTGGGTGTCAGGTAATGGTTCTGCACCCTGAAGAAGGCTACTGATGAATGGCCTCAGTTGATTTCATATACAAAGGGAGCCTGGAAAGCTGCCAGGATGGCTAGGGCTCACGCTCTCACCGTCTGCAGCCAGTAGGTTTCAAGTAAACCTCCATCCCAGTGGTTCAGAGGGATCTAGGACTGGGGACTTCAAGGGGGGTCAATGGGGCAGAGTGAGTGGGGGGAAACGGCAACCAGATTTGTCACAAAAGGTTCAGAGAGAGCACCAAGGCCCGGCCTCTCTTTTCCAAGCCTGTCTCTGTACAGCTGGTTGTTCCTCTTCTGTGCCCAGATCCAGCAATGCACTTAACCATATGCTTAACTTTCAGTATGTGAATAGTCACCCTTGAGATCAACAGGTCTAATCACATGCTTAGGTGCTTTGTGTAATCTGGGCACCACTCTGTCCGTCCTTCCTTCTCAGCCCCTTTTTTAGTCCCTCTGTCTCCCCCCCCCCCCACTGCAAACGCAAAACACTTTTCTCTTAAGCTCCTTTCCTGTATAAGACCACTCCACAAAAGGGGAAATAATATTAAATGCAAATCCATGTTAATAACACTGTCATAAGCAACTGCCAAGCTCGGTGCAAATATATGGTTGTAAAGATACCACATATATTTCCTTCATGTAAAGCTTACAGAAAGCTCACAGTGGGAAAACATGACAACTAATTGACAGCTCAGAGTTTGTCCTTCCTTAATCAGAGAGTCCTGTGATAAATGTGCTAACATGTTGTTCCTCACTTTTCCTTGTAATGTAAGATTGAAATCAACAAGATTTGATTGTTCCTTTGAGTTACAATTAATTAGCTCAATGTATAGAAACCTTTTAGGAGTGCTCTGTAAATTCAGAATTGGCTGTCTTGTTTTGGACTTTACTGGCACATGATTGCTTGTTGACAGTGTTGCATAAGAGTAAAAAGCTGATGTGCATTTAATGTCCTAAATTAACAGCATAACTGCATAGTTGAATGATAAGCACCCTCAACCTTATTTGAGATTCAGGCAACTTACCGGTAGCATGTGTGGCATCAGTATTTCAAATAGGAAATTAGAGAGAAAAAAAGCCTCATGTCTGTGCAATGGTTTCCCAACCTGTTGCATTGGAGGCCTGTGGTTTAAAATTGAAGAGTTTTTTTAAAGACTCCCAAATACTGAAGCCCAGATTCTCAGAACTGCATGCATAGGTGTGAATGCAATTCTCATGTGTTCATTACAGATGTGGTAGATACATCTGTAATGAACAGCTAATTAGACAAAGAATAGAACAGCTAATTAGATATGTAACTGATCATTTGTCCCTACAATTGTGGGAAATGAGTGCCCAGTTGCTAGCATTGTTTATGCATATTAAGACCCTGACCCAGGTCCCCTCGAATTCAATGGGAGTCTTTCACTGGCAGTTAGAGTAGGTCATAAGTGATCAAATGCTCCTGCAAATTTCTGAAAATCTGTGTTTACAGTTGAGCATAAATCTGATGCATCATTTTATTATTTCCTCAACTACAGTGTCCTCTCTCATATCTGTGATAAAGGAACCTTTTGAGGGCATAGATCTTCTTTTAGAGAGTCCTGACTGGGAAAGTCATCTCTTATGTCTTCAGTCATTGATAAGCAGAATACACCTGATTCATGTTTACTCATTCAGATACTTGTCTAATTGGTCTGTGGTCCTAACCAGGTGATAAGAATGGTGACTGCCACTCTTGACAGCTTATCCACACAAACTTTGTGAACAGTTCATCCAAAATACATTAAACATGGGATATGTTTTGAGTGAAGCACATGGTATTAATATTTATTGCAATATCTTTGCAGAAATGCCTATAATATTAGTCATTGTACTCTAGCTCTATTGAACAGTTACATTTTGAGTTGGAAAATTATCTTGGATTATATACTACATTAGTGACAGATCACGGAGCAACTACTGTATGCTATCTCTTAACAAATCAGACATTTCAGAATCTATGTAGATGAGAGTTTATAGTCTTGAAAGTGGTCCAAGTAGAAGGAAAGGGGGTAGTAATTTAGAAATGTTCTAAATGTATTATAGGGTGAGTTCCACCTACCATATCCCTGTATATTGTGATAACTGCATAGGGGTAAATCCTACTTTTCTTTGTCTGTAGTCTCCTTACTTTCAAACTACTCACTGGATTAAGGTGAGCAAGATCTGATTCCAAGAGCAATGTATGTGAAAACACATACGAAGGACCCAATCCTGTGATGACCTTCATACATGGAGGTCTCTGCCCTCATTCAGAGACTCACTGAAGTTAAAGGGGCTTTACATAGGTGTGGTGATCTGCTTATGCAGAACTGATTGCTGGATTCACAGCTGTTGTTTTATTCTTTCCACTAGTATCATTACTTCATCTTAGGATCTCAAAGCAATTTATAAGCGTACTGCAAATTGTGGCTCAGTACCTTCTTGTAAGGTAAGTGAGTATAATTTTAGTTATCTACTGATGGAAAAAGTTAGGCTTGTTAAGACTAAGTGTCATGTTTTCAGAAGAACCCATCAAGTTGTGACAATTCAGGTGAAATCCTGGCTCCTTTCAAGTAAATGACAAAACTCCCATTGACTTCAAGGCAAGATTCCACCTACAAATCAAAGCACTCAGAATTAGTTGAAAATTGGGCCTTCAGTGATTTGCCCTATGTCCCAAGGTGCAATTGGGTTAGATTCTGTAACTGGATCTGCTCTTCCCCTATGAAGAGGTCAGTTGCAGCCCTTAGTTGTGGATCTGAGTATAGATCCCAAGAGGTTGCTCTCAGGTGAAAGAACATGCCCTTTCATGTTGCAAGAAGCACAATGATTTATCACAAACAATGGCACAAGTCTCATTAAACCAATATTGTTAGTTGGCAAAACCAAATATGGTGTAAATGACACCGGCTATTGTGTCTGGTCTGGAGTAATAATTGTAATACCTTGCTCTTATATAGAGCTTTTCATCAGTGGATCTCAAAGGGCTTTACAAGGGAGATCAGTAGCATTGTCTCAGTTCCTCCGTCTGTAAAATAGGATAGTGTTGTGAAATTACTGGCCCAAGGTCTGATAGAGCAGGCTGATAGATGACCTGGATTCTCTACTTGGTTCTTCTATCTCCTACTCAGCACATGCCATTGGAATTGCATAGAATGTATTTTCCTCCAGGTAATGCAGTTTCCTCTGTTTTACTGTGTAACCGGGGGCATGCCACTTAATCAGCAGCTTCTCTGCCTAAGTTTACCATTTCTGTAATTAGAGCTTCCACAGTTCTATTGCTGATTTTCATCAACATCAGAGAAAACATTATGCTACTTGCCAGCCTCTGGTAATTGCTGAGGTGATCCCATGTTTAGCAGATAACCCAGATTTCAAATGTGGATAGGAGAGCTCTATTACAACTAGGCATGTCTTAGCAGTGATTGCACATACCTTTGCTGGAGTGTATTGAAGTATCTTCTATAAGCCAGCACTGGCTGTATAGGAACTGTTTTGTTTCTTCACATAGTCAGACAATTATCTGACTATTACCTTTGCATGCTGCTAACTTATGTAAGTGCTGCTAATATTTTTGAGGATGTCAACTTTGAAGCTTGAGTAGCTAGTTACTGTTCAACACTCAACTTTGTGATTTTTTTTTTAATTAATACACCAACTTTCATTGCTCCTTCCTGACTGACTCTCTGTTTGTCCTTGTCCTTATCTCCTCTCTGGGGCTTACCAAGTCCCAAAGAGATCCTTAGTAAGGCATAGAGCTGGTCAGATAATAGAATTTCTGTCCTGTGGGAAATTCTGACATTCTGAAATTTGTTCTCATTATGAATTGGGATGAAAAATCAACATTTTGAAATGCTCACAGAATGGAAATTCTTCAAAATGTTTCTTTCAGAAACATGAAAATGACCTTTTCAATATTTCATTTCACTAATGTTGAGAAGTTTCCTTTGGATAATTTAGAAACCTAATATAAAAATACATAAATATTAAATATAACATTTAGACTTTTAAATTAGATTATAAAATGAAACAAAGATGCTGGAATGAAAGAAGTAAAGTTGAAATAAAATGAGTCCTAACAAAGTATTGTATTGATTTTGAATAGTTTTGAAATTGACACATTTCAAACTTTAAAATTTTGATGTAGTGATACATTCTGTCAAAAAAAAAAAAGACTAGTTCTATTAAGGAATTATGGTTTGTGTAAGATACACAATGAAGTGGAGTTTCATAAGTTTTCCAATGACATATACATAAGCTCTCAGTGCAATGCTGTGGCGAAAGGGCTAATGTGATCCTTGGGTGCATAAACAGGGGAGTCTTGAATAGGGGTAAAAAGGTTAGTTTACCTCTCTGCATGGCACTGGTGCAGATGCTACTGGACTACTGTATCCAGTTCTGGTGTGAACAATTCAAGAGGGATGTTGATAAATTAGATAGGGGTCGGAGAAGAACCATGAGAATGATTAAAGGATTAGAAAACATGCTTTGTAGTGATCAACTAAATAGACTGAGCTCATTGAGCCTAACAAAGAGAAGGTTAAAGGGTGATTTGATTGGCTTGTACATACCTACATGAATAAATATTTGATAATGGTCTCTTCCCTCGAACAGGAAAAGGCATAACACAATCCAATGGCTGGAAGTTGAAGCTAGACAAATTGAATTAGAAAACAAGATGCAAATTTTTAACAGTGATGCTAATTAACCAGTGGAACAATTTACCAAAAGCCATAGTGGATCCTACATTACTGCCAATTTTTAAATCAAGATAGGATGCTTTTCTGAAAGATCTGCTCTAGGAATTTTTTCAGGAAGTCCTATTGCCTGTCTTTTACAGAAGAGGTCAGACGAGATGATTTCAACAGTCCCTTCTGGCCTTGAGACCTCTGAAACTTTGAATCCCTCAGTTTTCTAAGGTCTAAATGTGGGACATACACAATACTGATGCAGAGGGATTTGTTCCTTTAGTCTCCAAATCTATAACCTTAGTTTCAAGATTCTTTATTTCTCATATAAATTAATGTCAACAATCAAAGCATCACACTGTTGTAGAACGTAGATAATATTGGGACTAAACGAGTGAAGGTCCTCAAATATGGGACCGTGGACAGGCCTGGAAGTTCATCCTAATGACTTTCAGAGATGGTCCTGAACAAACCATGATGATGATGGTCTGTGACAGTGCTACATAAATACAAATCGAGACCCCATTGTGCTAGGTGCTGTTCATACACAGAACAAAAAGTCAGCCCTCCGTCCGCTGCCCTTGGCTGTTTGGAACATTGAATGCTATTGTTTAGTAAAACATTTGTACAACAACGCTTGCAAATTTGGGGAAATAGAATTTGGATTAATCCAGGATTATTTTGATCCCATCCCTCTTTGCATTTTTTGGTACATATGTGCAATGCTGATGTATGTGCATAAAGAAAATGGCTTATCCTTTGTAGTGTCAATAGTATCGACAGGCATTTATCTAAGTAAACATGCAGCAGAATGATTAAGCAGGGGTGAAGCTGAATGCACGAGATACAAATTAATTTTGCTATTGTTTATAAGCCGTACACAACACACAGTACAGAATGTTTAGCACTGGGGAAAATACTGAGCTATGTAGAAAATGTCAAAATGAGATATGGGAAATTAGCTGTTATTTAATAAGCTTTGGAAAGAAGCCATGGCTTGAATCAGTAAAATCATTAGCAAAGACAGTTCCTTACACCAGAGTGATGTATTCAAAGTTTGAAGAATGGCATTTGTTTTGCCACTGGGCTTCACAATCCACTCAAGAATCGACATGATGTTGTGGCCAAAGCGGACTGTCTTTTCATCTCTCTGTGTGTGTAAAGTATAGCCCCTGGCACAATGAAACTCAATTCTCAGTGGGATCTGTGGGTGCTACCATAGTATGATTAAGAAAATGAAGGGTTAAAAAAAGCAGTATCTTTCTGCAAACTGATATTGCTGATGCAATTTAACAGTAATATTTTGAACTTATGCAGGGCCTGATCCAAAGGCTATTTAGATCAGTGGAAAGACTCCTGATAGTCATAGACTTGGGATTTGAGACATAGTGGCTTTCATCAAAGGAGATCAGAGGATTTACAAGGAGAGTAAGAATTATCCTCATTTTATGGAGGCACAGACATGCAAGTTAACAAACTGAGCCACTGGCAGAGGTGGGAATGGAACCCAGGTGTCCTGAACTTTAACCTTCTGAAACAATCAAACAAAAGCAGCATGCCTTTTTTTAACAATGATGATTAAAGCAGACATATCCTGGTAAGGCCACAGAGAAGCAAAGCTGCAAAGGCTATTTAAAAATATCTTCTTATGGCATCTAATTAAATGGCACAATTATTTTGTGTGTTATTGCATAGTTAATGCTGTGTTGAGAAGTTTGAGAAGTGCACTGAACATAGTTATCATCTAAGTAATCTTTTACAAAAGAAGGAGGATATAGCTCCTTTGATACTGCAAATTAGCAAAGAAAATCCTCATAAGATATAGCTCAAGGATCTATGTATAATTTTGTGTTTGAATATTATGGTAAAAAAATTGCATGGCAAAAAACAATAAAAATACAGAAGAAAAGTGAAATTAATTCTCCAACAACAAGGTGACATTCCATATTTAGAGTTTTGTAAACATAACATTAATCAAGGAAAATGTGCAGCAAAATACTAAACAGTTATGGGCCCTAATTCAGAGAAATATACTTAGCAAAATATATCTAGCTTCCATACTTCAAAAGCCAGTGCAAAGCCGCAAAACCTGTTGGAAAATCAATTTTCTGCAGCGTCAGTGGCTTGCACAGACTTCCATGATTAAAAAAAAAATTCTTTGTAAGTTTAACTGATTTATTGCTGGCCCTCTGTGCTGCAAAAGCATTCAAGTTGATCTTTCAAAATGCTATTGAAATAATCATGGAAAAGCTCAATGCCCCTAGAGAGAATGGCGTCAGGCAACTCTGGAGGCACGTTTTCCTTGGGGTACCTTTACACACAAATCCTGCCTTCTGCTGCAATGGTGGGCAAGGCAGAAGAGGTTTAAGCAGGATCTTTACCCCCACTCTGCGGAAAACAATTTGGGTAATTCGACCATGCACTGGGCAATGTGGCTAGCTAAACCTCTGGACCACACACCATATTGCCGCAGGTTTGTATCCTAATGCAAAGGAAAGGAGGTAGGAAGAATAGTAAGAAGCCGAGAGAGTTCCTGGAGCTCTGTTATGACCTGAAAATCTAAAAGGAGCCCTTAAAAAAGTAGAAACATGGATGAATTGCTAAAGAGGAGTACAAACGAATAGCACAAGCATGTAGGGACAACATCAGAAAGACAAAGGCACAAAATGAGTTCCACCTAGCAAGAGACAGAAAATGCAGTAGGAAGAGGTTCTATAAATACATTAGGAGCATAAGAAAGACAAAGGAAATTATAGGTCCTATACTTAGCGAGGAAGGAGCACTAATAACCGGTGATATCAAGAAAGCTAAGGTGTTTAATGCCTATTTTGTTTCAGTCTTCACTAAAAAAGTTTATGGTGAACAGATACTCAATACAATTAATATTAACAACAAGAGGGAAGGAATGCAAGTCAAAATACACAAGGAACAGGTTAAAGAATATGTAGATTAGTTGGATGTATTCAAGTCGGCAGGGTCTGATGAAATTCATCCTACGGTACTTAAGGAACTAGCAGAAGCAATCTTGAAACTGTTAGCAATTATTCTTGAGAACTCCTAGAGGATGGGTGAGGTCCTAGAGGATTGGAGAAGGGCAAACATAGTATCTGTCTTTAAAATTGGAAACATAGAAGCCCCAGGAAATTATAGACTAGTCAGTCTAATTTTGTTCCAGTGTCTTTCCAGGTTTAAAATTATTAAACAGTTTGTAAGCACCTGGATGATAAGAGTTATAAGGAATAGCCAGTATGCATTTGTCAAGAACAAATCATACCAAACTGACTAAAATTGATTCTTTGACAGGATTACTGGTCTAGTGGAAGCAGTAGACATGATGCACCTTGATTTTAGTAAGGCTTTTGACACAGTCCCATAGGACATTCTCATAAGCAAACTAGGGAAATGCTGACTAGATGAAATTACAATAAGGTAGGCGCACAACTGGCTGAAAGACCTTACTTGGAGGTAGTTAGCAATGCTTTGCTGTTAAACTGAGGATGCATATATAACAGGGTCAGTCCTGTGTCTGGTACTAGTCAATATTTTCATTCATGACTTGGATAATGGAGTGGAGAGTATGCTTATAAGATTTTTGGATGACACCAAGCTGGGAGGGGTTGCAAACACTTTTGAGGAAAGGATTAGAATTCAAAAGGACCTTGACAAACTGGAGAATTGGTCTGAAATCAACAAGATTAAATTCCATAAAGATAACACAAAGAACTTCGCTTAAGAAGGAAAAGTTCAATGTCCAACTACAAAACAGGGAATAACTGGCTAAGCGGTAGTACTGCTGAAAAGGATCTGGGGGGTAAAGAGGATCACACATTGATATTAGTCGTCAATGTGGTGTAATTGTGAAAAAAGACTAATATCATTCTGGGGTGTATTAACAGGAGTGCCATATGTAACACCTAGGAGGTAATTGTCCCGCTTTGACTTGTCACTGGTGCAGACTCTGTCATGCATGTACTGTGTCCAGCTCTGGGTGCCACATTTCAGGAAAGATGGGACAAACTGGCGAGAGTCCAGAAGAGAGCATCAAAAATGATGAAAGGTTTAGAAAACCTGACCTATGGGGGAAGTTAAACTGGGCATATTTAGTTTTGAGAAAAGAAGACTGCGGGGTGGGGAAACTAAGTCTTCAAATATATGAAGGCCTGTTATAAAGAGATCAATTTTTCCCCACGTCCACTGGAGGTAAGGGCAACGGGCTTAATCTCTGCAGCCAGGGAGTTTTAGGGTAGATATTAGGAAAAAACACTCTGAGTATCGGGTAGTTAAGCTCTGGAATAGGCTTCCAAGGGAGGTTGTGGTATCCTCATCATTAGTGGCTTTTAAGAACAGGTTAGACAAACACCGGTCAGGGATGGTCTAGGTTTACTTGCTCCTGCCCCAATGTAGGGGCCTGGATTTGTTTTGCTCAAAGTCCCTTCCTGCCTTACATTTCTGTGATTCTGTATGTCTGGTTCCCCAACGCATTAGCACATCTAGAAAGGCTCCCATTGACTTCAGTGGTTGTTGGATCAGGTGCACATATTGAACCTGCTTAGAGGAGTGATAAAATGTGCAACACGTTACTTAGAGACTCTGTACTAGCAGGATTCCTGGGGGGGATGCATGAAGATGTCTCTGCTCTCCTTTGTTCTGACCAGGGCAGGATTGTGCCCGGTGTCAGCAGTGAAGCAGTTAATAGCAGAGGATTCTTTATTTTTTTTCATATAAATCAATAAATGTCTTCCATAGTAACACACTAATGTAGTTTTAGGTAAATCTGAGGATTAAACTGATGCGTCTCTGACAGCATTTTATCTCTGTGCCATTGTAGTTAGCAAACATGCATTAGTTACAAAACCTTAATTCAAGAAATAAACAATCTAGCGCCTGTATTTCATGTGATGGTGCTTTTTTATTTGGAAGTTTTCAATTGAGCACCTTTTCCATTACTGGCAGAGCTTATTGCTTTGATTAAAGAGGGACGTGTTACTTACAGCAAGAAATGTGGTTTTGCTGGTTTAGAAGCATTATTTAACCTTGTGAAGCGAAGTCGGGATTCCTAATGCAAAATATAAGTCTTTTTTCCGAGAAAGCTCAGCCCAATAGTGTCCTGAAAAATTCTGGGAGAGGTACATTATTGTAAGTTTGAGAGAATGTTGAGCTGAAATATTGAAGAACTTCTTGTGTCCTCTTTGTCTATGGTCTAGATCTCACTCATTCAGCCACTTCTGATGCCCTATGAAAGTGAAGTCATATTGTACTGATACAGCTGAAAGGAGAATCTAACTTCCGGAGCACACTGAATTGCCACATTCGGTGTGAAAGAATCTAAAAATAGACCATGCCAGGTGAGGTTTCTCACAAATCTGCTACAGGGTCTAGGTTCTCAGAAAGCTTCACAGATATTTTGAGGGAACCTGGGCCGAGATTTGGATGACACCCAGGAGTTTGTCACTTGAGGTTGTAGCTGTTTCGTTTGACTGAATTCCACTTTTTCAGGTGAACCTGTGACACACGCAATAAACCAAGGAGACTCCATGAGAAATGGGACCAAACAACAACAAAAAAGACCACCTTAAATTAGCTGAACTTTGCACCAACTTTAATAATGAATTGTGGCACTTGCCTCCACTTCTTTAACTTGAACCCTCTCTTGGTGGGTAGAGAATGGTTGAGGTTACTTCTCTTGGTAGCTACAGTCTTAATTACATTTCTGCTGAGAATAATTTATATACTGAGGATTAGAAAACCCAATCTCTCTTGCCTGGTGAATTTTTTCACCTTTCCTTGTGTGACAAAATTCATCTTCTTGTAATCTTCTAAACCTGAACATTATTCAGTTCCCATAAAGCTTGCATGTTCAATCAGCAGAAGTTTAGCTTTCATTGGAAATGTTTCTTGCAGCTGCATAAATAGTGGGCAGGTTTTCCAAGAATGTTCAGTTGCATTGAAAAAGAATGTCAGACTATTGTTTTTCTATTTTGTGCATTTTGAGTGGTTGGTCTTTTCTAGTGTGACTAGGATATTTTAAGCTGTTGAGCTCAAACATTCACTGAGGCCTATATCAGTGTAGTTACATTAGGAGAGTTTTGTGCATATAGATGCAGGATATACCAGCAATAAGAGTGCTTTTTGTCAATATAGCCTATACTGACTCCCTGAGGAAAATAAGGTATACCAGCAAAAACCATTTTATGCTGATTTAAACTGTGTCTATGCTAGGGCTTTTGCCACATGGAGATGTTGTCATAAAAAAAATCATGCCCCATGTAAAATGTTCTAGTGTGGATCTGGCCTGAAAGTGAATTTTGAATTGTATACTTGCTAGTAACATTTGAAATGCACTCTAGGTTGCCAAACTGCATCCAGTCAGGAGCAGAACCAAAACCCCATATAATTGACAGAGCCAATGTTTAAATTTCAATTTTCACAACCAAATTTCAGTTATTCAAGTAGGAGGAAACATTGACAGAAATGCATGAATAATTTACATCTAAAAATTTAGCAATCTGCTTGCGAATAGAAAAATACTTGGCAAAACCCAATAAATGATTCATTTCAAGTCATTTTCTCAGCTCTGATGTTTACTAAGAAGTATATTTTTTGTTACTTTTAGTTAAATGCTGATGGGGGAGATAATTATTGAATAGCAGAGAGTTGCCTGGGTATTAGAAAAACAACAATGTGAATCTGAGACACAAGTTGTTTTATGTCCGTGTATGAAAGGGTCTTAACATTTGTCATGCGGCAACTTAAATTAAAAAATGTGTAGCTTTAATGAGAAATGTTATGTATAATGGTGAGTGATACATAATTAATTCAAAGTTGGTGCATTGGGCAAAGCTTTAAGATTTAAAGAGAAATTCTCAGTTTCCAACTATGCCTTTGAGGAATGTGATATCCTTTTTAATAAGCAGGGGGGAAATTACACAGCACCAGTACTTTATATGTTCCACTTCATACAGTTAGCAGGTCAGCCTGAAACTGTAACTGTTGTAAATTGTGTATCTGGACTACATGATACTACAGTATTTCAAAGACAAAAACGAAATAGTTTTACCTATTGGAATGTTGGTGCTTTTTAAACAAAGCACCATTGTTTTTATACTCTCGATAATTCTTTCATCTCATCACCATGGTTTATTAAAGATGAATCATTAAAAGGGCCTGATTCTGATGGCACTTATACTAATTAGACCCCTATGTAATGTTACTAGGGTTGCTCCTGTTTTACACTGGTGTAATTGTGATCAGGCTCAGACACCATTAAAGCTGATCCTGTTTCAAAAACTTCGCAAAGAAAAACACACTTTCATGGATTAAAAAAAATAAATAGCCATAAGTAGGAGGACACCAGCATTTTCTGTTATTTTCTGGAACTGCAGCTGCCTCGGAGGAGTGCCAAACTGAGAGAGTGGTCTGGCAACAATGGTTTTTCCATGGAATATCTTAAAACATCTCTTGAACAATCAACGCTGGAAAAGTCCACCAACTTTCTGTTTATAGAAAGGTTTTTTGCCTTTGCATGCATGGATGATTAATTCCATAGTGGTCCTAAATAATTCTGTGTGTTCGAGAAAATGTTTCAAACTACAACTCTGTAAACAAACAAACAACAAAAAATCCAAAGCACTTCAGTGGATTTTAATCCTTAGCTTATTTTATACAGTTTAACATATTTGGAGCATAATTGTAAAATACAGAAGTAATGATAAGATGTCCACATTCTAGATTTGGCGGCTCACATTGGCAACTGTGTACTTGAAGTGGCCTTTTCTGATTTTTAAGAGCCAATCTGAGCATCCAAATGTGGGTTTTTTGACACCTTATGACTACTCCTTATGTGCTTTCTATGGCACTATCTGCATTCCATAGTTCAGGGCATCCATCTTTTAAAGACGGCATATGACTTTTCAGTAGTAGTAGCCAAAAAGTTTTCTAAACTGATACTGGACAAGGTCCCTCACCAAAGGCTCTTAAGCAAAGTAAGCATTCATGGGATAAGAAAAGTTCTTCTCATGGATCAGTAACTCTTTAAAAGACAGGAAATAAAGGGTATAAATGGACAACTCTCCAAATGGACAGAAATAATAGTGGTGCCCCGCACTGGCGTATGCTGGGAGCAGTGCTGTTCAATATATTCATAAATCTAGAAAAAGGGATAAACAGTGAGGTGGCAAAATGTGCAGATGATACAAAATTACTCAAGAGTTAAGTCCAAAGCGGACTGCAAAGAGTTACACAGGTATCTGGCAAAACTGGGTGACTGGGCAACAAAATGGCAGATGAAATTCAATGTTAAGTGCAAAGTAATGCACAGTGGAAAACATAATCCCAACTATACATACAAAAGGATGGGGTCTAAATTAGCTGTTGTCACTCGTTGTGAATCATTCTCTGAAAACATCAGCTCAATGTGCAGTGACAGTCAAAAAAGCCAACAGAATGTTAGGAACCATTAGGAAGGGGATAGAAAACAGACAGAAAATATCATCATGCCTCTATATAAATACATTTTATGCCCACATCTTGAATACTGCATCCAGATCTGGTCACCCCATGTGAAAAAATATATATTGGAATTGGAAAAGGTACCGAGAAGGGCAAGAAAAATTATTAGGGGTAGGGAACAGCTTCCATTTGAGGAGAGATTAAAGAGACTGGGATTTTTCAGTGTGGAAGAGACACCTAAGGGGGAATATGACAGAGGTCTATAAAATCTTGACTGGTGTGGAGAAAGTGAATAAAGAAGTGTTGTTTACTGCTTCACATAACACAAGAAGTAGGAGTCACCCAATAAAATGAATAGACAGCAGGTTGAAAACAAACAGGAAGTACTTCTTCACACAATGCAAAGACAACCTGTGGTACTCTTTGCCAGAGGATGTTGTGAAGGTCAAAACTATAACAAGGTTCAAAAAAGAACTAGATAGGTTCATGGAGGATATGTCCATCAATGTCTATTATCCAGGATGGGCAGGGACCATGCTCTGAGTGTCCCTAACCTCTGTTTGCCAGAAGCGCTGAGTGGACAGTAGGAGTTGGATCACTTGATGATGACCTGTTCTGTTCATTCCCTCTGAAGTGTCTGGCATTGGCCACTGTTTTTAAGCCAGGATACTGAGCTAGATGGACCATTGGTCTGACCCAGTATGGCTGCTGTTCTTCTGAAATCATTTCTGTGCAAAATTGTTAAACTTTTTTTGTAAAATAACTTCTGTCCAAACAGACCATGTACTAACTTTAACATGTCTGTGTCTGCATGGTGTATGGGGGACTGATTTAGAACATGACACTCATGTTACTTGTGATGTAAGGCCGCCAAGCCCAATGGTCATGATCAGGACAGGACATTAGACTGGAGGCAGGATGCCTGGGTTCTGTTCCTGGCTCTCTACCACTGACTTGTTACGTGACCTTGAGTAAACCATTGAAACTCCCAGTACGTCAAGTCAGGATAACAATATTCACCCTTCTTTGTAAGTGTTTTGACCTATGGATGGAAAAATGCCACATAAGCTTTTAATAATAACAATAATCCATTGCCTTTATTGGAACCAAGATATCTTGAAGTGGAAACTTAATGCAGTAACACACACCAGTACCTAAAACCCAGTATCAAGTTGATTTAATTTAATGTAATATTGAAGAATTGCTTAAAAAAAGAAATAATGAAGAAAGATAGGGAATCTCTCCCTGGAAGAGCAAGTGTGAAAGTAAAATGGAATTCTAGTTGTTATTCTCTCTTCTGTTATGCTGGCCTTTATTGAGAGGAGTGGGAAGGAGCCCTGGAAAAGGCCACTAAAGACTAACGGAACAGTGTCCTGGTGATTAGAGCAACAGTAATTTTCCCCCTATGTAACATCCATGGATGGGGTAGAAGTGAACAAGGATAATGGAGGAGTCAGTGGTAGCATGGAACATAACATAAACTGGCAAACCTAATAGAGGAATGAGGTCTTGAAGAACAGAGGAAATTGGATTCCTAGTGTCTGGCTGTATATTTGCAAGATATGGGCCAGATTTTCCTACAGATCTCTAGCTTAAGCTGGAATTAGCAGGCCCACCACTGCCATTTCTGTAAGACCACCATTCTCATCTTACTTAAGGAGCTGATGGGGCTGGAATACATCTAGAGAACCCCACAGAACCTAGTAGGCCTTCAGTGGAGCTACAGTGATTTACGCCAGCTGAGGATTTGGTCCTATAAATATATTTTTCCCTTTGTGTGATTATTTTTCCCCTCCCTCCACCCTCCTCCTTAAGGTGAACGATCTGGACCAGATTCATCTCCAGGGAAACTCCAATTAAATTAATGGGCCTACAACAGGGATGCATTGCAGTCCTTTTTTGTTTAGTCTCCAGATATGTATGGAATATTCTTAATAATGAGGTTCAAGGAGCAGATGTCTTAGCACTGATGAGTAATATTTTGTCTCTTTTAAAATAATGAGACATTCTAGTCTAAAAGGTCTATGCTGCTTATGCTTATATATAGAGAGAGATCTATCTTCTCTCTTCTCATCTATCTAATCGGCAATGGAGTAATGAGCACTGGCCAGCGTGCTGCCATGTTGCATTAATTTTAGACAAAAATAGGAATTGTCCGTGAGGTACTTATGCAAAATGGTTTTTTTTTTTAAGGAGAATTATCTGGCAATCTTTTTGGATGGATGCTGTGCCATTTGAAAACTAATTTTATGTTTAGTTTCTACTAGTCGATATGAGTTCTAGTCTGCCGTTAAACACGTTCAGTGAATAATTAGATCTCATTGTGATATGTAAGACAGTATACTGAGAGTCAGACTTGTTTGATTGGAACCAGCACTGAAGTTGTAGTGTGAAAACCACATTGGTTTCCAGGTCTATGTGGCTGTTGTCATGTATTCAGTCCCATCTTCTATACCTTGCTTTTATATGCATTGTATAATGATTCAGTTTTCCTTGGCAGGCATAAGAAAGTGCAGAGCATTTCTGTATTGTCATCTCCTTAGAACTGCTGTCAGCTTTTGAGCTTGACTCATCTGTTGATGGGTGAACTCCAGTTCTATGCTTTAGGATAAACTGGGAAGTTATAGCCTACCAAAGCACTCAACAACGTTTTAATTATCTGCAGGCATCATTGCAACTTTAACTTGCCAATCAGCAAGAGTAAGAGAGTTTACAATTCCTTGCACAGAGCCAGGCAGGACATCTTTGATCACCTTTCTATTTTCAAGCCTCTAGTCATCTAACATGCATGCTGTTTTACTCTTTTCCACGCACCCCTCCAAAAAAAAAGTGAGAATGATGTAATTATTTATTTATGGCTCAAACTGATCCCAAGAAGAAGGGACTACAAAGTTGCTAAGAGGCCATGTATATAAATATATTTATACCGTGTCATTTGAAAACAGTCACATGGTAAATCTGTTTATCCTTTTTAGCCAGTAGCAAAGTGCAACACACATGAGATCTACAAATATACAGTGGGCTGTCAATTTATGGTGCCATAAGAGACTGCTGCTTTGGAAAGGGACATGAGCTGGGAAAATGTACAGATTTTGTGATTTAGACTTTATAATAGGTTTATAATTGAGAAAAGTAAAGTCTGATTGATTATCTTCTCGTTAAACTTCTTAAGCACGATAATCATGATTGTTCTAAGACGGGAAAAAAGAGAATATTATTCAGACGGTTACTCTGATTAGGGTTCTATAGTCTAATGCCCTAACTAAGGTCAGGTAGTAGCTCAAATCTATATTGATAATCCCCAGAACAGCATGATTACAATATTTATAGCTAATGTTGTCTATAATGAATCTAAGGGTTAGTGAGAAGTCCCAATTTTACATCTGTATGACTTGGAATGCAGGAAGGATAGCAGATGTTATGCTAAAATAAATAAGTTAAATGAAGTCTCAGTGGAAATAGCTTTGCCATTGGACTACTGAGGATCATTTTGGGGTTGATAATAATTTCAAGTGTAGCAGCTAAAGCACTACATGGGAGTTACACATGAGTGTGGATTACTGTAGAATTTATTTATCCTTCAAAGAGTATTTAGCTGTGCAATAACATTGTACTTACATCTTGACTGCCATGTCACTGAATGGTAATTATTGCCCAATGCGCCAGGATCTTGTGTATCCTGTATCCAATGTGACCCTCAAACGTGAAGAAAGGGGAAAAAAAGCCAGAGGCAAACTGTGAAAAGCTTTTAAATAAAAAGTTGCTTGCAAAAGAAATTCTGGAGCCCTTAGATGGTCCACAATACAGAGACTGCTTTTTCATTTTAAAAGCATTCATTTTATACAAGAATTGGTTCCAAGATGCACAATTTGGAACTTGAGCCAAACTTTCCAAAAAATGTTTGTGGGTATTCAGATCTGGGGTTTTGGCTCAGGCCAATCTTTATAATATCTTTATATAGGACCTTGTATTTAATACCACAAGTGCTTACTTCTGGCCAATAGGACCACAGCTAGTTGAAAGAGTCTGCAGGTCCTGGCCATGATGTGCCTGATTAAAGTCTACTGAAATCAATGGAAAGACTTGGAATGAAAGACTCCCATCAACTTCAGCTGGCTTTGGTTTCAGCGATGGGAGTTGTCATTGCATGCTTTGTGTTAAATGAAATTGCATGCAATCCCATTCTGCTTTCAGAGACAAGTAGATATCTGAATGACACTGCCAATGATCACAACTTGCTAAAAGCTTGGATAGGTTGTGTGTGTCAAGTAATTAATCTAAGGTTTTATTTTAATGTTGCTTGTTTAACTGGAAGCCTCAGTCATAGCAAATCCAGTTGTTTAACAGTAAAAATTACAAAGGTTATTTAATCTGAACCTTGACTGTGACTTCTGTGCTATCGTGTCTACTTAGACACATTACTTTCTCATTCATAAATGAGGGGTGGGGGACTTTATTGGTCTGACAGTCTTTCTGTGTGTTACATGTACAAAGAAATATTTCAGGCTTCTTCTAAATGGTCTTGATTGAAACAACTTACTTGCCCCCAAGGCAGTTGTTTAGTGGAAGATGCCAAAGCTTGTCTTTATGTGAAGTATTAAGGGCTATGCTTGATGTGAACAGTAACTGCTTTGGGAATGGTTGTGTACTGAAAGATTACATGATGTGGCTTTAATTATATTGTTCTCGGCAGTGCCACTTGTCTGATCTTAGTATGAGAGTCAATATTCAAATGAAGGTTATTCAGTTTTGTAACCATTAGTCAGGCTCTGATATTGTCTAAACAAGATAACAGTTAAACAGGTTTAAAATCCAGCAGTTTTAAGAGGCTTGGAGGAGGCATTACTTGCGATCTCCAAAATGTTTTGCCCTTTGGTAGACTGTAATTAAGTGGTTGCTTTTCCCCAGTTTAGGGAGTGATTTGTGTGTCTGACATAAAATTGATGGGATCCTCAAATGAAGCAAAACATAGAATTAGCAACAAACTGCACAGTGTTGAAATTAAAAGTTGTTTGCTAAACGTATTTTGGAGCCCTTAGATTGTCTCTGATATAAAGAATGTCTTTTAATTGTAATTGTATTTTTAAAGATGCAAGGGCATTTATATTCTAAGGAAAATATTACATAGTGGACTTATTACTCACTTTAATTTCCTCTAATGTGTATAGCCAATGCATCATTCTCTGTCTCCAAAACAAGCTCATACCACTCAACAGCACGTTGGAAATATGTGCTGGTATCACTTACACTGAAGGTGGGAAGAGACAAAAGATTTATTTCTGGTGATGCCTTTTAAGGTAAATTTACTGCACTTCAAGCAAAGAGTTTTCCATTATCTTATTTTATTTTTTTGCATTTCCTGGCATATACCAGCTAATAATTTTGCTTCTTGTTGAGGTGGCGAGGTTGGAGCCAGGCATATGCATTCCTCTGTTGTATTATCAGACACATAAATAACTAAGTCTCTGGCTTTGGCTTCTTGTCTTAATGTTTTCTTGTGGTGAGAGAGAATATGCCATCCAATTTTCCCTTCTCTTTTTGAAAAAGTTCGATGTCTGAAGGTGTTGGGGGTAGGGAATGACTGTACTGACAGTGGTACGAGATGAAAGTTCTAGGTGGATAGTTTCATGTAATGGGAAACTCTCTCTCTCTCTCTCTCTCTCTCTCTCCCCCATCCTCCCTCCACCAACACCCCACCCCACCCCCGGCCTCCCATCACTGTAAGGTTTACTCTCTCTCAGGTGGAAGTCAAACACAACTCCCAGGATGGTCCATGTACAAGACAGGAGTGCTGTAAGAGCAGATCCATAGTCCACTGCCTTAGAGATCAAGTGTTTCATCTCTATCATATAGGCAGCTTCTATGGACAATAGTCTTGAGCTCCTTTCTAGAGACGCAGGGTCCAGCCAAGCAGAAATGTGCTCAACTTTTGGTTAGCAAACTCCTCACTTGCTTATCTGTAAACTGGGCTCTCACATCATTTCATTTAAGGTTTGTTTGAAATTAGACTTTGTCAAGTCCCTTTTTTTTTTTTTTAAAGAGGACTAACGGAAATGTCTGCCATTTAAAAAAAAAAAAAGCAACAAAGTTATGACAGAGCACATTAAGAAATGACAGATCACTGTAATTATAACAAACAGACCTTGAAGACAAACCGTTTTAATTGTGAACTTGAGGGAGGGGGAAAATAAACCCTATGACCTGCAACTAATTGCCTGGTTAAATGAAAACCCTTCCTAAATTAATTTGTTACTTGGAGACACTTAAAATAAAATACAGGTGTGAACCATTTTTTTTGTGTGTTTGGGCTCTAGCCATTTCTTGAGTGATTGCTTGTCTTTATTTTTTGATAACTACAGACAACAACTTATTTACATAGTTAAGCCCCTTGAGACGCTGGTTTCTTCTGTCAAATGTAACTGAACAGATTAGTTTCTAATAAATCACAGATATAAAGAGAGTAGTCTTGAATATTTTTTAGGTTGACATCCACACTGAGAATGAAATTCAGCACCAAGAATCCTACTCCAAATCTTTTATTCTGTTCTATTTCACGGCATACGGAGAAGTAAGATTAAAAAAATATGAAATACACTTGCTGGAAGGTTGCAACATAACACTACTTGGATTTCTTAAAATTCAGAGTAACATACCCAAACCAAAAAACAGACAAAGCAAGCTGCTTTCTAAAACAGAGAGGCTCAACTCACCCCATCTTACCCTAGGCTGGCTGCCTGCTGACTGACTCTGATGCTTCAATTCCCTACCAAGCCTTCTATTCTGAAAATTTGAAGTGTTAGATCACAAATTTAAAACTGTTTTCAATGCAGCACAGATTCATTATTCAGCCCCTATTCAGCTGAAACGATCCCTCCACCCAGTGCATTCAAATAGGAATTGTTTCACGACTAAAGGTGTTGGCCTGTTTTAGGCCTGGTCTACACTAAGCGTTTAATCCGGTTTTAGGACAGTAAAACCGATTTAACGCCACACCCATCCACACTGAGAAGCCCTTTATATCGATATAAAGGGCTCTTTAAATCGATTTCTGTACTCCTCCCTAACGAGAGGAGTAGCACTAGTATCGGAATTACCATATCGGATTAGGGTTAGTGTGGCCGCAGATCGACGGTATTGGCCTCCGGGTGGTATCCCACAGTGCACCACTGACCGCTCTGGACAGCAATCTGAACTCGGATGCAGTGGCCAGGTAGACAGGAAAAGCCCCGCGAACTTTTGAATATTTCCTGTTTGCCCAGCGTGGAGCTCCGATCAGCACGTGTGGCGATGCAGTTAAAAATCAAAATAAAGAAAGAGCTCCCGCATGGACCATGCGGATGTGATTGCTGTAAGGGCAGGCAAATCTGTTCTATCAGTGCTCCGTTACAGAAGACGAAATTCAAAATCATTTTTAAAAAATCTCCAGACAGACGCCATAGCAGGGGCTCAGCGCACTGCTGCGTGACGAGCGTAACGGAAAGCCAAAGAATCAAATGGACGCTCATGGACTGGAGGACTCAAGCTATCCCACAGTTCCTGCAGTCTCCGAAAAGCATTTGCATTCTTGGCTGAGCTCCAAATGCTTCTAGGGTCAAACACAGTGTCCGCGGTGGGTCAGGGCATAGCTCGGCAATTTACGCACCCCCCCCACCCACCCCCAGAAGTGAAAGGGAAAACAATCCTCTCTCGACTCTTTTACATGTCACCCTATCTTTACTGAATGCTGCAGATAGACGCGATGCTGCAGCACTCAACACCAACATCCTTGCTCCCCCCCGCCATGGGTGGCTGATGGTACAATATGGCTGATATCCATCGTCATCATCAGCCTATTGGCACATGGGGCAGTGCAAAAGGACTGGTAACCATGCCAACTAACATCAGTGAGGTCGATCAAGGGCGCCTGCTCCTAATTTTTCCTGGTAGATGGTGCAGTATGGCTGGTAACCGTCTTCATCATAGCAACAGGGGGCTGAGCTCCATCAGCCCCCACCCTTCATGTGTAAAGAAAAGATTCAATTGCCCCTGGACTAGCAGCGGGATGCTGGGCTCCTCTCCTCCACACTGCCTAATGTCCTGTCTGGACTATCATAGCAGCTGGAGGCTGCCTTCCACTCATTTCTCACTAACAAGTCACTGTGTCTTATTCCTGCATTCTTTATTACTTCATCACACAAGTGGGGGGACAATGCTACGGTAGCCCAGGAAGGCTGGGGGAAGAACGGAATGAACAGGTGGGGTTGTTGCAGGAGCACCCCCTGTGGATAGCATACAGTTCATAATTTCTGCAGGATCTGACACAGAGCAGCTGTGCTCTCTGGTTCTATGATACAGTGGTTCTCTAGTACACTTGCCCATATTCTAGGCAGGACTGATTCTATTTTTAGATACCAAAAAGGAGGGATTGACTCAGGGAGTCATTCCTAATTTTGGCTTTTGCGCCCCTGGCTGATCTCAGCCAGGGGCACTTATGACAGCAGCAAATGGTGCAGTGCAAAAGGACTGGTAACCATGATCATCTTATTACCAATTTATGGTATGGTAGATGGTACAGTATGGCTGGTAACCATCTCTGCTGTCATGCAAAAGCAAAAGCATGCTGCTGTGTAGCGCTGCTGAATCGCCTCTGTCAGCGGCATCTAGTACACATACGGTGACAGTCACAAAAGGCAAAACAGGCTCCATGATTGCCATGCTATGGCATCTGCCAGGGCAATCCAGGGAAAAAAGGCGCGAAATGCTTGTCTGCCGTTGCTTTCCCAGAGGAAGGAGTGACTGACGACATTTACCCAGAACCACCCGCGACAATGATTTTTGCCCCATCAGGCACTGGGATCTCAACCCGGAAATTCCAAGGGGCGGGGGAGGCTGCGGGAACTATGGGATAGCTACGGAATAGCTACCCACAGTGCAACGCTCCAGAAATCGACGCTAGCCTCGGACCGTGGACGCACACCACCGATTTAATGTGTTTTAGTGTGGCCACGTGCACTCGATTTTATACAATCTGTTTTGCTAAACCGGTTTATGTAAATTCGGAATAATCCCATAGTGTAGACGTACCCTTACGTAGGTATTGCAGCGTGTGTGTGTATATAAAATCACTGTTCTGAAGTTTTTTGGAGTTATTTGCAACAATACCACATGATGAATACATTTTAAATTCCCTTGATTCAGTCAGTTTGTGGCTTAGATTTAGCATATTAACATTTAAAAATATATTTTTATGGTATGTTCTATGAGGGTCACATAAACCCATAAGGAAAAAATATTGACCATTTGCATTTCAACGGCATATACTTCCACTGAAACAAGAGTTTAAAAATATATATATATAAAAAAATCCTTTCCTTGACACTGCTTTAGGTTCTTGGGTCACTTGAAAATTCTACATGTCTGAGAGAGACAAGCTGGTTGGTCAGCTCCCAAGGGAGTCAGTCAAAAGATGGGTAACAGCTGTCTATTGCTAGAGAGAAGGCCTTGTTTGGACTTTAGGCCTGGGCTTGGGCTCCCCACCAAACTAATGCCCCGGAGCTGCTATTGGGGGAAGGCTCAGGGGAAGGGAGAGGATTCCTGTTGCTTGTCCGGGGAAAGAGCAGAGATCTAAACTGAGTCATCTTTGTTGCTTTGCAGCTCAGGGCAAGAGCAGCAACAGCAGCTGCCTCCCACACCCAGGGCCTGGCTCCAGAATGTACCATCTGGCCTGTTGCCATCTTCCCAGTTGTTTGTCCCGTGTCCTCGCCCAGCTCCATTCTTTAGTGCTTACTAGACTTGGTGGGTTGTGGTGGTCTATGAATCATTACAAACTAAAATAAGAGCTCTCAATAGCATTTGCTGCTGTTCCCTTTTCTCTGCTTAGCTAACAGGGCTCAGGTTACCCACCCTGCCTGTATTGCTGAATTCTTTGAGCAGGGCTGGATTCTCTTCACAGCAACGGGTTCCGTGCCAGCTGGGAGTCTATTAACAGTCGCTTTCTGTGTGTAGCTGCTGCTTCCCCATCTCTCATCATCAGACTCCCTCCACCACCACCTCCCCCCCGCCCCGATCCAACTGAACTCTGAAAGAGAGATCGAGCCCTATTATGATTAAAACATGAGCTAAAATTAACTGTTGGACTGAATGAATAAACCTAAAGGCTAAAATCCTGGTCTCTCTGAAGTCAGAGGCAAAACTCCCATTAACGTCAATGGGCTAAGACTGCATCCACAGAATGAGGCTTAACTCTTCCAGGGCTGTTAAAGTTGGAAGAATGCTATAGAACCCAATGCTGATAACACCCACACTTAAATACTTCAGATTTTTTTAGTTGACTAGTACATTGACCCATAGCCTTTCCCTTCAAAGTATGAAATTGTTCGGCTGACTTGGACTCAGGAGCACAATACAATGTGAATTAAAGTGACTTTTGTGAAAATAAATCTTAAGAAACTGGGTATGTTACGCATTGCAGGTGTGAATATTTCACTCTTGCACCGATGGACAGAAATACACTATTTCTGTATAAAAAGAACTATCCCTGGGTTCTGATTAAAAAAAAGTTCTCTTAAACAGAAAGTACAGATGGGTTGTAGCTGCTTTTCAGGCTTAATTTTATTTATTTATTTAGCCTTCAGCTATACCGCTATAGGCAGTGATCTTGCCATTAATGAGTCAGGCCCCTAGCATGGTGTTGGAGGTGCTTGTCTTTCAGAGGAGTTGCAAAACTGGGATTCCAAAACTTTTGGATGTTAAAGATGGCGATATTTACATGAGAAAGCATGTGAGCTTCTGGTCTGCTGGCCATATTCCAGTTGATAATTACTTTCTGCCTGCCTAAATTTTCCCCTGTAGTTTCAATCAGATATAGTATCCTTCAATCTCTATCATAAACTGTTGCTGGGTACCCTGAACCAGCTGTTATGTTCCACCAAAGAGGCAGACCCTCTCCAGTGATTGTGTGAAGTGATGCCTTCATAAATTGTTTACAAGGATCTTTTTTTAAATATAAGTTCTTACCCATATTAAGTCTGTCTGTTTAGATGGCTACTTATAATTATATGTATGCATGCAGTTGCAGAATATGCACATATATGTTGTACTTTCATTTCTTTCTTTTAATGGTCTAAAATAGTTCTCAAGCAATTTTAGACAAATGATAAACAGGCAGGCTCAGAACAGTGGGTCCCATACTTCTGCTCAAAGCAAATTGAAGCATTTGAGTGTTAAAACCTTGAAAATGGGGCTTCGAAATAGAAATGTCTCAGCATAACGAACTTCGGGATGTAAGAACTGTGCTGCAGCTTGTGTTTTCTCAGTGTACCACTTACAGGAAGGATCCAGGAGTTAAACATTTCCTGTTTTAATACTGGATTCATTAAAACATCTGTGGTTCATTATCAATATCACACTTGTGTGAAAGCCTCACATCTGTTACCCATCATAATTGTGGGGTGGGTGGATAGGAGGAAAGGAGCTTGGAAAAGAGTCCCACAAACCTGAGATTTCTTGTTCTGATCTATAAAAAGTAACGTTGCCAGTCACATCTTCAGTTCCCTATCATTACAGTAATGGGCTTGGGATCCCACGCAAGATACCTCCATTTGCCAAAGTTGCCTCTGATGATGGAAGGCTATGATTAAAACCACACACATACACGCTCTCGCTCTCTGATCAATTTAGTTAGTTAGTGGGCATATATATTATACCAAATACATATGGTGAAAAGATTTCTTAAAAATAAATGCTGGAGAGCCTAATGCTGAGAAATGAACTGAGAGAGAGAAGTGACATACATGTTGTTTTTCATTGGGAGATGGTTGGCAGTGCTTCCATTCAGCTCTCACAGGTTTTTGGAGACTATTTCATACCATATGGCATATTAAACACAATAAACATGTTCACTTGGCAGTGGGGGCATGACAAGGAACATCAGAAGCCTTATGTAGGCATCAATAAATGAATAACTTTACCTTCATGTAAATAAAAGTTAGATCGTTATATTTTAATTCCCTGATAACTTCTTATCTGGACACAGCCATTTATAATAATGACTGGTATGTGATTTCCAGCAGTGTAGATTGTAGGGTAGTTGAATGATGATGATTGATTATTATTTGTATTGCAATAGCGCCTCTGATCCTGAGTCATGGACCGCTGTGCAAGGTGGTATACAAAGAGAACAAAAAAAGATGGTCTTTGCTCTAAGGCATTTTAAAATTTAATTTGATTAAACTTCTTAAGCACTAACTGAAAGTTACTCCTGTGAACTTTAAAATAAAAGTTCAAGTGTGAGAGTTCCCTTTTAAGCAGGTTACTATTTATTTGATCTGTTAAATCCCTGCTATATAGTATGCATGTCTGTTATGTGAGAGCAGTTGCACTGCGTCTTTTGTTCTTATTTCTTGTAACATTCACCATGTGTCTCATCTGTCTGTTTTTATCACCCATTTCATCATATCATCTGAACACCTAAATTTCAGATAAGGGCCAAATTCTCTTCGGCTGTAAATGGACTATTAGAGATTTGGTCCAATGACTAAATCATTCCTCCTATGCCATGCCAACCCAACCCCTCCAACAACCTTCTTTGACTAAAACGTGCACTATCCTGCAGACATACTTTGATTTTAGGTTATTCATAGGCATCTTTTTCACTTGGACTTTTTTTAGGGCCAAATTAGAAGAAAAAATTGAGAAGAGTAGATTCTTCTAATTGCACATTGACAGTAATCTGTTGCAAGCATGAGGAATGTCCCATTTCTAGGAAAATCCAACCTTATTCCTTGAAGTTTGATGGTACTTGTAATGCAGATAACGACCAAACGGAAATCTCAGCCTGAGTTTTCCACCCAGGTATGGTTGTTCCTAAGGCTCTGTCTCATACACAAGTTTGCTTTGTTCTTGAGAGACAGAGACTGTAGACCCTTTAATATCCTATCCGTATCTAGCTGAATCAGCCTTTGAGTATGACTCAGCAGTAATTGTGTGCCATTTCATTGTTTTCCTTTCTCTTTCTTAACTAAGGCCCAAATTCATGGACCGAATATGCAGCCTGGGCCAGGGAAAGGAATCCTTACCATAAAGCTGTGGAGCAGCTGAAGGACTCTTCCATGGAGAGTGCACTAGCTGACGTAGCTTGCCGTAACCCAGTATCCCCCGATTTCCTGCCTACCCTTCATGCCTGCACAATAGAATATCCTCTGTCCTGGGTCCCCTATGATATGAGCGCAGAACTGGTGGTGCAGAACTCTTTTTTTTTTTTTTTTTTGCAAGACCCAAAACCAAATTCCCACCCTTCCTTTGTATAGAGAAATCACAATGATTCGGGATTTGCCCCCGAAATTCAGATTTACCATACTTATCTTCAACTCTCTTTACAGTTTTGCTCAACCTACTTCTCTATCACTGCTGGGCCTTTATATTCCTTCATATTATGTTCACATGGCTCCTCTTGTTTCCTCCCATTCACTCTTGGTTTCACTCCTAAACACAATCAGACTCTCATTGCTCCTCTCATCTCTTTCATATCCCTTCCCAAAACATTTGGTTTCCTGCTCTCTTTCTTTGCCACTGTCATCTTCACATCCTCTTGTTCCTGAAGTCGGAGAGCCAAATTCTGTGGTGGAACTGGGAATTCAGGGGATGGGTGTTTTGGGTGAAACGTGGCAAGGAAGTAGCATTCCACTTTTCACACAGCCCTGTTTTTTCCACCAGTTGGAAAAAGTGCCAGTTTCATAAAATCCAGAGAAATGAAGGAGCAGACTATGAAGTGGATTAAAATGACAGGTTCACACTCTAACTGAATATAAAATATACACCCAAATATCTCTTCTGATTGCAGTGTCCAACCAGCATGCGCTCTTGGGTCTCTTTGCAATGCTCACAGATGTTTGCTATGCAGAAATCTAGAGATTGGTGAATGTTGAATAGCGCTGCTGGAGAAATGCCCTACTAGAAAGTATAAAACCTTCCCGGTTTTTTTGAACCCCCGGGAAGTGTAACTTCATTTTTTAATGCAGCCAACAGTGCTGTGCTTGGTGACGTTAGAGGTCTGAACTGTGCTCTCTGTTTTCAAGTGAAAGCTTTACTTATTTGTTTGGCTTTTTTTTAAAAACTGTTACTAGGAGACTCCTCTCTTCTGACACACTTAACTTGCCAAAGTGGCAGCTGCCAAACTTTACCAGCTGTGAACTATTAATGCACTAGTAAATTGCCTGAAGCTTTTTTTTATTGGAGGGCTGCTTTTATGCAAAAGGATCCACTTATAATCTCTCCATCAGGATAGAATCTACATCATGCACCTGAATGAAGAATTTCAGCTTTTAATCCCCACACTTTGTGTATGTGGGGAGCTGCCTTTTTGCAAGCTGTGACAGTGCTATGAGATTTGTGTGGCTATTTAAATGCCTGTCATATATCATCAACAGGACCTGCATTCAGATGGTGCTTTTGGTACTAGGGCAGGCTGCTAATACAGAGCCTTACATCAGGATCTAACTGCGATTACATGAATCTTACCACCAGTGCTCCATGGTCTCAATTAACATCCAGAGTGCTCTGAGCGCATTGGCTCTGATGCGTCGTACAGCCTTATTATTGTCAGGTCATTTGGAGCAGCACATCCCATGTTCAGTGTGTTCTTTCTCTGCTGCAGTGTAAGACTTGGTTGGCAGGGGCCTGCAGGATGAGGGAAAAGAGGAGTAGGGGGAGGCTGAAGAATTCATCTGGAGGGAGTGGGATGCCCAAGGGCAACAGGGGCCTTTTGTCTTATTTATGGTACCGTTTTGGTTTAACCTTTTATTCAATGAAATGAACCTGCTGGACCTGATTCTGCTCTGTTATCCAACTATCAGTCCAAGGTTACACTGAGGATAGTGATGCTAATTTGGAGTAAATGGGAGCAGGATTTGGGCCAGTATGTCTCATTTCTTTTTGATTCTCTGTCTCTTTTCTTTTCCTTCCATTCCTTCACCAATAAGTGGTATCCTTCTTTCTTCTAGCCGCTTTTCGTGTGTCTGATTTCTCCTCCTTTCTTCCGTCACCTCTATTTGCCTTCCTTTCCCAGTGGTGTTTTTTCTCTCCTTCCCTCATATTTTCATTTCTATCTTCCCCCTTAATGTATCTCTTCCCAAAATGTAGTCTCTCACTCCTTCCTTTCTTCCCTACCCCATCACTCTCCCCCTCTTTCTCTCCTCTCACTTGCAGTGGTGCTGGAACAGTTTTTATAGTGGGGGGAGGGGAAGGGAGGCTGAGAGCCATTGAACCAAACTGTAAACCCTGTATATGATGGAAACCACTTCAAGCCAGGGTATGCTGCAGCGCCACTAATTCTAGCACCTGTGCTCAGTTGTGCAGTTTTTCCCCATTTTGAGGCTCCACTTTCCATTTCCCCCATCTATTCAACCCTGATTCCTCCATTTACTTATGCACATGGACACTTTTTACTCACTCCCTCATGGTGCTGCATCTGAGAAAACTAAGGCTGGAAGGGACCTCAGAGTCATCAAATCCAGCCTCTTGTGCTAAGGCTGGCCTGTAAACCTAGACCATCCCTGATAGGTGTTTGTCCAACCTGTTTAAAAAACCTCCATGAAGGGTATTCCACATTCTCCCTTGGAAGACTATTCCAGCATTTAACAACCCATATAGTTAGAAAGATTTTCATAATTTCGAACCTAAAATCTCCCTTCCTTCAGATTAAGACCATTACTACTTATTCTTCCTTCAGTGGACATGGAAAACAATTGATCATAGTCGTCTTTATTACAGCCCTTAACATATCTGAAGGCTGTTAACCGGTCCCCCATCAGTTGTCTTTTCACAATACTAAACATGCCCAGTTTTTTTAACCTTTCCTTACAAGTCAGGTTTCTAAACCTTTTATCGTTGTTGCTCTCCTCTGCACTCTCTCCAATTTGTTCCCATCTTTCCTATAGTGTGGGTCCCAGAATTGGACACACATCCAGCAGAGGCCTCAGCAGTGCTGAATAGAGTGGGACAATTAACTCCCGGGTCTTACTTCCTGTTAATACACCCCAGAATGATTATATCCTTTTTGACAACTCCATCACTTTGTTGACTCCTATTCAATTTGTGGTCCAGGAGAACATCCAGATTCTTTTCAGCAGTAATTCCACCTAATCATTTATTCCCCATTTTCTAGTTGTGCATTTGACTTTCCTTCCTAAGTGTAGTACTTTGCACTCATCTTTGAGTTCAGGCTAATCTTCTGAGTTGTCAAAGTTGTTTTTGAATTCTAATCTTGTCCTCCAAATTGCTTGCAATCCCTCCCATATTGGTGTCGTCCATAAAATTTATAAGCATACTCTCCACTCCATTATCCAAGTCATTAATGAAAATATTGAATAGTACTAGATCCAGGCCTGCTCCCTGTGGAACCCTACTATATATGTCCTCACAGTTTGACAGCAAACCATTGATAACAACATACTATTGAGTATGGTCTTTCAAACAGTTATGCACCAACTTTTATAGTAAATTCATCTAGACCACATGTCCCTGTATCAAAAGCCTTCTAAAATCAAGATATATCCTGTCTACTGCTTCCCCCATCCACTAGGTAAGCATCCCTGTCAAAGAAGGAAATTAGATTGGTTTAGTATGGTTTGTTCCTGGCAAATCCATGCTTGCTATTCCTTATAACCGACCATCCTCCAAGTGCTTACAAATTGATTATTAAGTTTGTTCCAGTATCTTTCTAGGTGTCAAAGTTAGGCTGACTGGTCTATAATTACCTGATTTTCCTCCCCTTTTTAAAGATAGTCACTATGTTTGCTCTCTTCCAGTCTTATGGGATCTCACCCATACTCCAAGAGTTCTCAAAGATAATTACTTACGGTTTCAAGATTGCTTCAACCAGTTCCTTAAGTACAATAGGATTAAATTCATCCGGACCTACCGACTTGAATACATCTAACTTGTCTAAATGTTCTTTAATCTGTTTTTTGTCCTTTTTTTTGCTTTCTGTTCCTTCCCTCTTGTTGGTAACATTAATTGTGTTGAGTATCTGGTCACCATTAACCTTTATAGCAAAGGCTGGAGAAAAATAGGCATTAACTATCTGAGCATTCATTAGTTCTTCACTGCTAAGTAAAGGACTTATGCTTTCCTTCATCTTTCTCTTGCTCCTAATGTATTTCTGGAGCCTCTTCTTATTGTCTTTTATGTCCTTTGCTAGGTGTAACTCATTTTGTACCTTAGCAAGTGCTGATTTTGTTCCAATATACCTGTGCTATTTGTACTCCTCCTTACCAATTAGTCTGTTTCCACTTTTTGTGGGATTCTTTTGATTTTTAGGTCATAAAAGATCTCCTGGTGGAGCCATGTTGGCTTCTTTCTAGTCTTCTGATCTTTTGCATCAGGATAGTTTGTAGTTGTGCCTTTTAATATTGTCTCCTTGAGAAACTGCTAGTTCTCCTGAACTCCTATTGCCCTTAGTTTTTCTTCCCATGGAACCTTACATACAAGTTCTGAGTTTGTCTGCTATTTTGAAGTCCATTATCCTTATTCCGCTGCTCTCACTACTTCCTTTTTCATGATCACTTTCACCCAAATTTCCTTCTACCTACAGATTTGCTACCAGTTCTTCCCTTTAGCCATTTTAGATTTGATTCTGACCATCTGCCAGCCCTCCCAGTACACAGTGCTGGCTGAGAGGGTGGGGGCTGGTATTGTCCCCATTCCAAGCTGTGATTCCTTTGACATCATTGACTCCCATTGACATCAGTTGGAGTTGTGGGTATCATTGCCTCTGAAAATCAGCCTCTTAGTGTGCATTTTAGGCCATACTCAACAATGCATCACATGGTAGCAAGCTTCACTTAAACTGAAGAATCAGCAAAGGGTCACAGATATCCCATCTCTGCAATTTTCTGCTGGTGGGGTTCAAATGCAGTGGAATTCCAGGAGGAAATTTGACTAGGTCTACAGTCCCCTGCCAGCCCAGATCCAAGAACTGCAGTGCTGTGAATATGCTGAATCCACTAGTGTTGGTGGAGTGAGGTCGTATGGGAAATTTACCTGCAGGTCTGTTAAGCGATGATCTCTGTAGTGTGTGTCCAGCCATGGTACAGTACAAGGTTATTCTGTATCTGAGACCATAGCTTTGGTTCCAGTATTGGTCAGGCTGTGATAGAATCTAGGAATTTCTTGACTATAGAAACAACAACTGAACCTAACAAAATAATCCCAACAGTGGATTTAACCCATTAACCATTTTGAAGCTGCTTTATTTTTAATAAGTCTAATGCCTTTGGTCTATAATTTCTGGGTGCTTGTCTGTATCCATAAAGCACAATTTTTAAAGATCCACTACAGAAGGGAAAACAAGATCAAAACAGCAAGCAGCCCACCATGAACTTAAAAGAAGTTCACTATACCAGCAGCTTAATAAGCAGTCTGGGAGTCTAGGATGGATCTCCTTTAAAAAAAAAAACCAACACACCAAACACACGTAATCCATCTTTCTCAAATGGAGAAACCTAAAAGATTTATGGCGCAACTACAAGTTTGTGGTGAAGACTTCTTAATCACATGGTTTATTATGAGGTCTAAAGCTGACATGATGTAACTGAGATTCCATTTTAATGAAGTGTGTAATTACTGCAGGCAATGGTATTCACAGTATTTAAAAGCTAGGAGCACTTGCTAAATCTCCAAGGTCTTTAGGGGCAAAACTGTCTATAGTATAAATCTATAATAGTTAAGGACACTAACACAGCTCAAGAAAAAGTCCAGTGCGTGTAGAATGGGTATGTGATCTGAATTAACTCGAGTTACTCATCATTTACCAAATGTCACACACAAAATCTAGCATACATTT
This sequence comes from Mauremys reevesii, assembly GCF_016161935.1. Lineage (NCBI taxonomy): Eukaryota > Metazoa > Chordata > Testudines > Geoemydidae > Mauremys > Mauremys reevesii. The sequence goes on from NC_052638.1 coordinate 35,080,394, forward strand.
TCACTGTCTTGTGAAATAAGAAAGATAAAAGAAATGGGGATAGATACTTGTATCACCCCATAACTTATCAACTTGCGGTAGCTTGCTGGTTGTTCACTTGAAATTAATGTAATTCATCACAGTATCTTTCTTAATCACCATCAATCTCTTGTTTCCTTTTTGTATGCTTTTTTTGAGAGAGATCTCCTTTAAAGAACAATTGTGTTGTAAAGAATTGTTAGTAAAGATGATAGTATATTAAAAATAAAGTACTAAAGATGCAGCACAATAGCAAGTATGCAGAACATGTATATCTGAGCAACACTGTCAACTCTCACAAGGCTTAAAACAGTTTCTTGATAGCATAAACAGTTTCTATCTATGGATATTTAGGGGCCTATCCCCAGCTGGTGTGCTCTCAGTAGGTCTATGACAATTTATACTAGGGCTGAGGATTAATGGCGCTATTGTAATTTTCACCAGGGTGAGCATCTGCCCCATAGTTTTATTAATGGTGGAAGTCTGACAAACACAAAGAACTATATTGCTCCATTGATGGTTGCCGTTAAATACAACGCCCACACAGTGGTAACTGGGATCCTGTATTTGGGTGATAGCTGTGTTTTAAATGGTGGCTAATATATATAACTACCTTACTCACTTATAATTCTATATAAGCTAAAATAGTCACCATCATAGATCATCAGCCCTTTATAAAAGGCTCTCAAATCAATAAATAAGATAAACCATTCTGCAAACAAAAAATCCATACTACTCACAATTACAGCCTTTTGAATTACATGTCACACTGTTACAATTATGGGGAAGTTTTTAAAAACATAAAGAGCAGGTAGGTGTTCCCTTCCCATTGACAAATCAATGGAAGTTGGCTGTCTATCTTCTATTTACAACTTTAAACAATAAGGAGGGATAGGTTTAATGTGGAATTCATACATTTAGCCACTTGTCTTGATAGTGCTATAAACTATAGTATTCTTTCTGCTACACTTTTCTATCATAACATTTTTACAATAGAATATGATGCAGGATATTTTTAAAACAACCATTTCCAGTCATGAAGGCAACATACTGGTTACTTTAAACTATTTTGTTAGCCTTAAAGACTCTAGAGGTCCAGTAACATGAACAAGTCCATGATAAGTACTCTGTAGATACTACCTAATATATGCAATTAGGTATGTATTTGCTGTTCGTGTGATCTTGATTTGAGTGATCACAATGTCCAAGAACGAAATTATTAATTCATGTCTTAGCTACCCAATTTGCCTGGTCAAAATCTTGCATCCCTCCAAAACTGCACATGCACAAGCTTGTCCACGAAGTCAGGCAAACAGAGAGCTTGATTGGAGACCACTTTGAAAATGTGCTTCATAGTTTGGAACCAGTTGTATGTGATATCTGTGGAGAAGCAAATCATGTATAAATGTTTGAAGCTTGTGTGTGTAGACCAATACTTACACTCTTGTTGTTTGTTCTTTCCCAGTGGTGTTTGATGACTGCGAGGGGAATGACAAGTTGAACTTTGAAGTTTCTAACCCAGACTTTAAGGTGGAACCCAATGGATCTTTAGTTGCACTGAAAAATATAACTGAAGCTGGCAGAGCTTTGTTCATCCATGCCCGGTCTGCTCAGGCTGAAGATATGGCAGAAGTTCTAATTGTCGGAGGGAAAGACCATCATGGCTCTTTAAAGGTAATAAAAGACCAAAGTTCACAAGAGAATGTCAGAGGGTTGTTATTTCAATGTAACTAACATCTTAAACACTAGACAGCATTACCTCCTTAAAAGAGAGATGTCATCAGACATAAGAACAGCCATACTGGGCCAGACCAGTGGTCCATCTAGCCCAGGATCCTGTCTTCTGACAGCGGCCAATGCCAGGTGCTTCAGAGGGAATGAACAGAACAGACAATCATTGAGTGATCCATTCCCTGTCCGTCACTTCCAGCCTCTGGAAAGCAGAGACTAGGGACACTCAGAACATGGTGTTACATGCCTGACCACCCTGACTAATAGCCGGTAATTGACTCGTAATCCAAGTATTTTAATATTCAGAACTCTTGAAATCAGGGATGTTGTATGATACTGAGTCACTGCATATTTCCTAGCATCAACAGAGAATGCTAGGAACAACTGATAATAACCTTACTAGTGCAAACCAATGGGACTAGACAACCACAGTATGGCCCTTGCTGAGAGTCTGAGAAGACTTACTGTAAAGATTTAATTTAGGTCCTACAAATCCTTAACCTTCATTAGAAATCTAAGAGTGACCCGGGAATGAATTTCAGCTTATGGCTCTTTAATTTTTAATATGGGTCTCCTATGTCCTAGTGTACATCAATGCCTATACCAAGTATTGCGCCACATTTTGCAGTGTCTGCTTTACATGCCAATGATTTTTGTTCCACTTTATCCATGGAATAGTGTGTCCTTCCTCTTTCACATACTATTTCAATGTAATCCTAAAATGATGGGGTAGAGGGCGGGGGAATTTGATTGAAATGTTTACTTCATACACAACAAAATAACAAAAGAAAAACTGATGTAGCCTTCATTTCGGTGCCATGGCATTCAGCAAGTAGGCAGGCATGACAGTGACTTACAAGATAATTAAGCCTGGTACCTTTACAGACCTATAATTTAAAGGAACTCAAAGAAGCCATAATAAGGAGGGTTATAAAGAGTGACTGATCCAATGTCTTATTTCAGTATTTAGGCTTTTGGCTGGGAGCACTTTCATTATATTTCCAGCAATAGCTATAGTGGTTTAACTTAAATCTTCCTTTAAAAAAAATGGGTTAGATGTAGGGCTAACAACGGCTGAACAAACTTTTAAAAGTCAATGGCCAAGGGAAAGGTTTTGATTTGCATTTTAAGCTGTATTGAATGTGAATATAGATTGCTGGGGAAAACAAACAGCATCAGAAAGTTATAACAGCATGAGTAGAGGTGGCTGGAACGTTTTCAATTAAATTAAATTTTGTCAAAGCCTTTTCCGTTTCAACTAAGGATACGTCTACATGGCAAGCAGAAACCTGTGGCAATGAGTCTCGCAGCCCAGGTCTACAGACTCAGGCTTGCGCTACAATGCTTAAAATAGCTGTGTACACATTCACATAGCTATTTTTAGTGCTGTAGCATGAGCCTGGCAGCATGAATCTGTAGACCCGGGCTCTGAGACTCACTGATATGAGTGTCTGTTGCTGTGTAGACATACCCTAAGTTACCTCAAGAGCAAGAGTGACTCTCTCACACTCTTTAGCTGGCTAGTTAAGTTCTTGTTCTGCCTGATTCAGTGTGAGGTGGGAGGAAAACTCTCTGATCTGAAGCAGGGTCTTGAATCTGAATCTCCAGTGTCGCAGAACAGGCTATAACACACACTCACTCTTCCATTTTTTGTGAAAACGTTCAAAACATTTTGTTCCAATGTGGAACAAAAAACAAATGTCGAAACCTGGAAGTTTGCCATGAAATGCTATTGTGCCTTTCAGTCAGCTCTCATTGTGAGATGAGGGATGGGCCCAGATCCAAACAGCCTTGAATGCTGCTGACAGATCTGGAGCCAATCTTCAGGGCCCAGTCCCTGTGTGAAAGTCTCTTATTCTTTATGAACTACATCCTGAAGTTCTTACTCAATTTTTATTCAGTCTTCCTGAATGAGGCAGCCCTTCCATTGTTTTCAATAGCAGTTTTCCTGTGAAAGGTATGACCTCAGGATCTGAACCACTATTTTTTGTGAGGAAACTGGAGATTGTTTTTCTTCTCAGAGAAGAGACCGCTGGCATGCGGTATCTGTGTGCGTGTTTTTGCCCTGCACTTAACTAGATCTATCAATGCACCTTGGTCCTCAACTGCTATTCTGGTGGTGAGCCTCTCTTCCTCAAAGACTCCCAAGTGTACTGATTAATGCTCATCACCGGTTTAAAAGCCATCAACTTCACTCTATTCATAAATAAAGTTTGATCTGAACTCTGGCCCTGATCCTGGACTCTGCTCTGGCCACTTTTCGCTGCTCCAGTGGAAGAAAACCAGCCTAAATCTGGCAGAACCAACTGTTGGCTGATCTCCCCTGTTGGTTGGATCCCCACAGGGTGTAGAGCTATCTGTAGTGTCTCCTACAGCTGCAGCCATCAACCTGTTTATAGCTGCTGGTATAGGGGACATGACTGGCAGAAAGGGCTATGACCAGGGTTCCCATTCAAAATGATAATCCCCACATGTAGTAAGGGCATTGGCAATTTGTGGCTGCTTAACCTTGTCTTGGGAAACTATCCTGGTGTAGAGCAACATCTGGATTTGATGACAGTGGAGAGACTCTTTCCAGCCCTCCATCTTGTGTTTATTGAGCATTCCCCAATTATGTCAGAGAGTCCGTCCCAGAGCTGATGGATTAATCTAAGACTTTCTAAGGAGGGTTCTATTTTGTTTTTTAAGCAAATAATTCTGTTATTGTTTAAGTCCAACACAGTCTGTTTTGTCTTTCTGTGTGTCAAATTCAAGTAGAATTTGAATATTACATTGTCCTATCTGAAGTGATTTTATGATAAATTTGAACTTAATCCTTCATGCTACAATCTCCATGTGTCAGCATGGAAATGGCAAAACTGCTCCATCTGTGTGTGAGATGAATCTTGGCTAAGAATAGCTCAGATTGGAATCTTCGCATTTTAGTACAATTCTGTAGGGTTATGATAAGCATATGCTAGAGCAGTGCTTAGCATGCAGTACTTAGAGTTCCGTACCTTGTTTAATTAGAGGATAAGTAGTTATTAAATATTTCCCCACTGCCTGTTACTGCAGTTTCTCTTTTGAAAGCTTGTAACCTACATCTGTGAAATCTCATTGTTAATGGTTCTAATTACAGAATCTCAACATGTTTAGAAAAGACTGACAACAATCGACTGATACAGTGACTGGCAGTCTGGGTAACCTTAGCTGTGAGTCTGAAGAGAGCCTAAGTAAACTATAAACCTTAGAAAGGGTGATTTGCTCCTAGTCAGAGCTGAGATGACTACTGGAAAGATTTAGAGGACGAGTTTGGAGAGTACATAAAAGTTTTTGGATTCTAGTGATCTAACTCCCATTGAAGCCTGTGGAAAGACTCCTACTGTCTTCAGTGGGAGATGGATCAGGTCCTAAGTGATTCAATTAATGAGTGATTTAATTAAGTGGTTCAATTCATAGCTAAAACATCACCAGTGATTATAAAGATAATGCCTTCTTTCTTAGCGGTTCTGCTTGTTGTGTCTTTGAGACATATCTGCTTATTTTCCTATCAGAAAACATTTGTACTCTTGTAGCTCTCCAGAGGCAACAGATTCATATTAGCAAGATGGATGCTACTCTGCCTCCAGCATAATCAAGAAGATTGCCAATTAGATGCTGATTAGACTTTTTATTGACTAGTAGAGGTGGAAGAAGCAAAAATTATATTTTGATTTTCAGATCAAGTTTCCTCTGAAACTTTCTTCAGAGATTGTGTCTGTCTATGTAATACAAACATATATTTGTATTTAATGGAGGGACAGGAGTCCTTCATTGTTTAAGGTTGTAACCAGATTCCATTCTAAGTCCTGTTGTTAGCACCTTCCCCATAATTATGACTAGTAACATTGGTTTCTGTCTGTTTTAAGGTGTTCTACAGCAGTGGCTCTCAACCTTTCCAGACTACTGTACCCCTTTCAGGAGTCTGATTTGTCTTGCATACCCCTAAGTTTCATCTCACTTTAAAAACTACTTGCTTAGAAAATCAGTCCTAGAAATACAAAAATGTCATAGCGCACAAAGGTACCGACTTCCCCTCTGCCCGATGGGTGCTTGACCCCTCCTCCCCCCACCTCTGGCCTCACCCCTGCACCACCTCGTCCCGCCGCTGCACCACCCTCACCCCATCCCCATTCCACTCCTTCCCCAAACTCCTTGCCTTTCCCCACCCTATTCCACCCTCTTCCCCCAAGTCCCTGCCCCTGCCCTGCCTCTTCTCCGCCTCCTCCCCGGAGTGCGCTACCACTGTTCTATAGCATCCATTGCTGTGGTATCTAAACATTTTCCAGGTACACTAAGTTTGAATGGCTAGGGGCCCAGTGGACTTCATAGAATCTTCTGCTCTTTCCTGGTAAAGGGGACTTTTCTTGTGATATGCATTTATGGGGCAGTCTACATTATGGCTGTGCAGGAACCAGAATTTCTGTCCAATGGAAAATTGCACCTCTCCTGAAAATGTTTCACAATAAAGCAGAATGAAAAGTTGGATATGCAAAACTTTCCATGGGATGTACATTTAAAAAAGAAATTAAGGTTTTCTCTTATCTCAAAAGGTGGAAATCTGTGGTTTGTAACTAAAGGATTAGGGTTCTAGTCTCTGCTCTGCAGGTTTGTGTGGTTTATCTTGCAATTACGTTTGTGTGTAGTATTGGTCTCATTACCCAATGGACACCTGGCTGTTTTTTGCCCCACCTGTAAACTATGAAAAACATTGGTCAAGGATATTTTTGGGTAACTGGTATTAACAATTACCCTGACTGTGGAGCAATGCAGATCCATTATATGCTTTGTATTCACCTTCCCATGTAACTTTGAGGAGGAAAAGTATTTTTGTGATTACCCCAGGGTTCCCTAGAATTTCTTTTGAAAGCAAAAAACAAAGACTTACTGGTATTTACAAATTCAGCTGTATTGTTGGACATAGTAGTAGATGTGATCTTTGACCTAGAAGATCAAAAGCCCACTTAAGTCAATGAAAAGACTCCTCGGTTCTTTATGAAATCTCCATTGCACAATGGGCATTATGCAAAGTCTGCATGCTTTTCAAAATCGATCAGTCAAGGAGAAGTGGAGGAAAATGGGACCCCTTGTTGATCATTATGCATAAACTCTGTAAGGCAGCACAAGGAATGGGAACCCAGGGAAGTTGTGGTACTCCAAAATTATTAAGAACAAGGACATTCAAAGGGCTCTCTGGACCATATGGAGCTCATGAGTTTTACAGGCAAGTGGTATTGTGGATCAATCTGGTCCTGAGTATTAGTGATAACTAAATAGTAGTTGGGAATAAATACATTGCTTCTAAACTCAACATTGCAGGAGTATAGCTGGAAACACTGTAGAAAGCGATACACTACCCTGTATAATTTAAAAACAGAAACAAATAGACAAAAAAACCCATAATATAGCAAGGAATGTCATTGTTTAAAAAAGACCACATTGTCTCATTCAATCCATGGTTTCTGATCAAAGTAGTATATGGCTCAATAGCATTCATCTCCATGTATTTTTTGACAGGTTTCCACATCCCATTTAGGTCTTATATCCTGCCCTCAGTTGCCATTTCCGTTGGTGTTGAGGTTTGGCGCTGTTGGCCATTTTGAATTTTTTAAAATTATTTTTTATGTTTGAATAGGGGGAACGTTCTGTGCTTGTGCTTTGATATATTTGGTTGATTGTTTCAAGAAAAAGATTGGAAGAATAGAGTGTCAGAGCTTAAAGATTTAAATAAAAAAGTTTTTGTTAGGTTTAGAGGGGAAAAAAGGAAAGAATGTTTGGTTATGTTTAGTAAGGAGAAATCATTTTAAAGGACTAGTTTTGAATGTTATTAAAGAATAACTTTTTTAAATATAAAAGGTTTATTACATATAAAGTTAGGTTAAAAACACATGACAGAAAAAGGAATTTTATAAAGTGAAGACTGTTTAGTAAGCACATAGTAAAACATATATAAAGGTAGATTAATAGAAAAAGCATTTTAAATATTAAATATAAGGGTAGGTTAAGAAAAGAGCATTTAAAAAGAGTTAAATAAGAGAGAGGTTAAAAGAGAACATGGCAGAAAAAGGGAAAAGAGAGCCCATTGTAAAGGGCAAAGATAGGCAGCACATGAGAGAGAGAGAGATCTTACCCATGTGCCTGTTCTTGGGGAAAGAGGGATCTCTGAAGGCTCACAACCACTCAGGCTAGTTATCGCCACCTTTGAATTGGACCAATCAGATGCTGTTCAACAGCTGTGTCATAGAATACATTTTCCTGAACCAATCCTATAGTCCCAAGATTTTTAAACAAGAGCCATCTCCCTCCCCTCGTTACACCTCCCTCCTCTGTAACTGCCTTATCCTTATCTTTAAAAAAAACAGACCCCAATCATCTTTCCCATCAGGTAGCACTTTTACATAGGTGCTTTAATGAAGGTTAAAGCTATAAGCCCTTAGTAACAGTTTTAAAAAGTTTTTCCCTATGGTTTTGGTGAGGACACTTTAAAGCTGCAGCAAAAAACGTGTCTGTGAGCCAGTGGATCAGAGATAAGAAGATTGCTTCTTCCCCCACTTTGTAACAAATAGAGGTGAAAGTTATATTAAGTCTTGTAAAGGAATAAACACTTTAAAAGACAAGCCTATTTGAAGAAACATCTCTTCATTTAGCACTTTTACATATGCGTTTCAATAAAAAATTAGCATGCATAAACCATCCCAGGGTTAAAAATCAAGGACACACTGTTTATACTGATGAGAAAAGTTTCCCCCCTATGTTTTAGACTGGTCATTTTTAGCGAGGACAATTTGAAGCAGCAAGCCTTTTCAGCAAAGCCAGTTAGCGAAAATAGCATCTGTGAGAGAGGCTCTCTCTGATCCACTATCTGCAGAATACCCCACTCCTCGTCCTACAAGAGTTAAAAGTATGGGGGGAAAGTCGAGGGGTAAGGGTGTTCTTCAGATAGGCGATCTCTGAGCTTCATGCAGTCACAAAGCGATGGTTTTTATCGTTTACAATCAGTAAATGGAATAAAATACTTGTTATAACTATCACAAAGTGTCTTTCAATGTAATCTCATCATTTGTTAAAACCTGAACAGCGTTTAAAAAGTTAGGAAAGAAGTCTGTTTTGTTTTGTTTTTAACACAAACAAAAAAACCAACAAGCAAACCTGAAGGGGTGACCCCTAGAGCATTGCTAACACAGACTATAATGCATGGATCACTGGCTAGCCTAATTAGACTTATGTATTTTTAAAATGTAGAGAAAGATCCAGCCTGTAATGTATTATTTTTAATAAAATCTATGGACCCAAAACAAAAACAGGAGCTTGTATCTGTGTCTCAGAAAATGGGTTACAAACATTTAAAAACAAAAGCATTCTGATAATGCAACAGAAAAATTCATACTTAAATCTTAAAGTCCTAAGAAAATGAAAACTTAATATGACTTTCACATGGATTTGTTAAAAAGTGGGGAGGAAAATAAACTTCTCTCTGATCCACTGGGTTACAGAATAAGGGGACTATAAACTAGCTGTTAAGGTTCTGTGGTTTTAACTCTGATATGTTTCTGCATACTCTTTTTATTGAAACACACCTGTAAAATGTTAAATAAAGAGATGTCTTCATATAGGCTTGTCTTTTAAAGTGTTTATTCCTTTACAAAGGTTTAATATAACTTTCACTTGTATTTGTTAAAAAGTGGGGGAAGAAGCAGCCTTCTTATCTCTGATCTACTGGCTTACAAAGGCTGTTTTTGCTAACAGTGACTTTGCTGCAAAAGCGTGCTGCTTCAAATTGTCCTCACTAAAAATGACCAGTGTTAGTCTAAAACATAGCAGGGGAACTTTTTTATCACTTGTAAATTACTTTTATAAACAGTTTGTCCTTGATTTTAACCCTGGGATGGTTTCTGCATGTTCATTTTTTATTGACATTCGCATGTAAAAGTGTTAAATGGAGGGATGTTTCTTCAGATAGGCTTGTCTTTCAAAGGGGTCTTCTTTTCTAATCCACTAATTTAAAAGGCTGCTTCAAATTGTCCTCACTAAAAAATAACCAATGTTAGCAAAAGCATAGGGGAAAACCTTTTTTATTACTATAAATTACTTTGATAAACTGGTTGTCTGTAGATTTAACCCTGGGGTATTTCTACATGCTCATTTTTTATTAAAACACCTATAAATAAATGTCTGTTTCTTCAAATAGGCTTGTCTTTTCAAGTGATTATAAAATAGAGCTTTATTCCTTTACAAAACTTAATATATCTTTTACTTTTGTTCAAAAGTTTAAAAAGAAACTTCTTATCTCTATGTTCTGGACATCTCACCGCCTTCTTTATCTCTAATTCACCAGGTAACAAAGCTACTTTTGCTGCAGCTTCAAATTGTCCTCATCAAAAGTATAGGGGAAAACTTTTTAAAACTTTTGTTACTAAGGGCTTATGGCTTTAACCTTCATTAAAGCACCTATGTAAAAGTGCTACCTGACAGGAAAGATGATTGGGGTCTGTTTTTTTAAAGATAAGGATAAGGCAGTTAAAGAGGAGGGGGGAGTAATGAGGGGAGGGAGATGGCTCTTGTTTAAAAATCTTGGGACTATAGGATTGGTTCAGGAAAATGTAGAACAGCATCTGATGGGTCCAATCCAAAGGCAGAGATAGCTAGCCTGAGTGGTTGTGAGCCTTGGGAGCTCCCTCCTGCCCCAGGAACAGTTGCAAGGGTAAGATATTGTGCGCGCTCTCTCTCTCTTTCTGACTCAACCATGTGCTGCCTATCTTTGCCCTTTGCAAAGGGCTTTCTTTTCCCCTTTTCTGCCATGTTGTATTTAACTCTTTTTAAATGCTCTTTTTCTTAACCTACCCTCATATTTAATATTTTAAATGATTTTCTATTAACCTACATTTATATTTTTACCATGTGCTTACTAAATAGTCTTTGCTTTTTAAAATTCCCTTTTTCTGTCATATGTTTTTTAACCTAACTTTATATTGAATAAACCTTTTACATTTATTTTTAAAAAAATATTCTTTAATAACATGCCGAACTATTCCTTTAAAATCATCTCTCCTTAATAAACCTAACCAAACAATCTTTCTTCTGTTTAATAACCTTTCTTTCCTTTTTACCTCTAAACCTAACCAAAGCTTCCTTTAGAGAAAAAGGATGAAAGAATAGAGAGCGCTTAAAGATTAAAAAAAAATCAACCAAATGTATCAAAGCACAAGCATGGAACATTCCCCCTGTTAAAACATAGAAAATAATAATAAAAAAAAATCAAAATGGCCAACGGTGCCAAACCTCAACACCAATGGGAATGGAGGGCAGGACATAAGCCCTATTTGGGGCATGGAAACCCGCCAAAAATACATGGAGATGAATGCTATTGAGCAGTATACTACTGATGAGACTATCAACAGGAATGCCAATTTCGATCTGTTTTTATACTTACCTGCCCCTCATCATCACCATAGTATGTGAACACCTCAGACATCTGTGTGTTTTTTGATCATAACACATCCATGAGGGAGGAAAGGCATTATCCCCATTTTATAGATGGAACCTGAGGCACAGCATAGACTAAGTGACTCACCTCAGGTCACACAAGACACTGTGGCTGAGCTGGGCATTGAATCCACATCTTCCAGTTCTAAGTACAGTGTCCTTTCTCTAGACTATCCTTCCCTCACCTACTTTGGTTATACTTTTAGCAAGGATGCCATGTGTACACTAGGAACTGGGCTGAAACAACAGGAAAAATCCATTTTGTTTTGGCAATGCACTTGTCTGTGTGTTGACAAATTCTGCCCTTTTCACAGCAAAAGGAGTTATTTAGAACTTTTCTTTGCAGAAACAGAAACACTGAAAAAAATAAAAGCAAGCTACCCAGAGCCTGGTTCCAAAGCAGATAAGGGGACAGGCTGATATTCACAAATTCCAGCCGAGGAAAAGCTGTGCAGCATGGTGCCCAGGATTCTTCCATACACAGTTTCCATTTAATCATTTCATCCTATCAACCCCTCAGGACTCTTTTCAGGCACCAGATGGGAAAAGAAGAGATAAGTGGGAGGAGAGCACCCTTGGACAGCATGTAATATAGGAGCAGAACTTAAAATAGCTTCTGGTGGTAGCTCAGAAAGAAGGGAATGAACTTGTTGCAGTCAAGCTGCCCTGCACCATCCACTTTAACTGACTAGCCCTGCAGTATTCTACACTGCCTGCAGTTTCCCTATGTTAAAGTTTTGGTTTTCAACATTATGGTAATATATGTCTGTTACGTATAATGTCAAGGAGAGTAGAGTGAGACTCAGGAGAGCTAGGTTTTGTTCCTGGCTCAGCTGTTGGCACTTGCCCTGTGGCAAGTTACTTCACCATCTTGGTCCTCGATAGAATGAGAATAATGATTCTTAGCCCTTTGTAAAGCGCACTGAGACCTATGGTTGAGAAGTACTACCGTATATCCGAACGAGATGGTATTATGAAAGAGTGCTATATTTTGGTCTGAAATCACCCAGATGCACTGCACTTAGGAAGAAAAAGGAGACACAATGGGGAATAATTGGATAGGCAGTAGTACTGCTGAAAGGATCTGCAGGTTACTGTTGTGATGAGTCATCCCTGAGTTACCTCTGAGCCTGCCCAAGCCTGATTACTCCTCCCTGAGCCAGAGAGTATGATGAGTCATCCACAGCAATTACCTGCAGGTCTTGTGATAGGCCCCAGGCCGTTCAACCAATCCTCAGGCCAGAACCCGCTCATGTGATCCCAAAGCAAATGTATAGACTCCTAAGGGGAGCAGTTTCTCCAGTCTGCTCACCATCATTACCTGGCTGGGAATGTTCCCACTGCCTGGTAGTTCTGACACCGTGCCTGGACTCCTGTTTCAGCTCCGGACAGCCCTTGCTCCTGCTTGTACTTCTACTCTAGCTGGGCCTTGTTCCTGTATCAACTCTAGCCCCTGCTGCTTCCACGCTAGCCAGTCCCTGCTCCAGCCTGCATCTGTGCCTGCCTCTGCCAGCGATTCTGGCAGTAGTGGGTCACAAACTCAATATGAGTCAACAGTCTGTGGCAGTTGTGAAAAAGAGGCTAATATTATAGGGTATTAATAGAAGTGTCATAGGTAAGACATGGGAGGTAACGGACCTGCTCTACCCAGCATTGGTGAGGTTTCGGCTGGAGTACTGTGTCCAGTTCTGGGCCCTAGCCTCCAGAAAAGCTGTGGAAAATTGGAGGAAGTCCAGAGAAGAGCAACAAAAATGATAAATCAGGTTTTCCAAGTCTTTTATGAGGAAAGGTTAAAAAGTCAACACATTGTAGTTTTGAGAAAATAAGACTGAGGGGGAGGTGGGACCAGAAAACAATCTTCAAAAGTGTTAAGTGCTGTTATAAAGAGGATGGTGACCAGTTGTTCTCAATGTCCACTGATGGTGGAACAAGAAGTAATGGACTTAATCTGCAGCAGGGGAGATTTTAGATTAGAAATTAGGAAAAGCTTTCTAACTATATGGGTAGTTAAACTCTGGAATAGACTCCCAAGGGAAGTTGTAAAATCCCCATCATTGGAGGGTTTTTTAAAGAACATGTTAGAGAAGCACCTGTGAGGAATGGTCTAGGTTTGCTTGGTCCAACCTCAGCATGGGGTACTGGTGTAGATGACTTCTCAAGTTCCCTTCCACCCCCACATTTCTATGATTGGCATAATCGTGCCATGAGTTCAAATTCAGCGCATTTTTTTTGTGATTTCACTGTCTGCTCTGCCCATGCAATACCAAAAGGTTGCAAATTTTGTTTATAGCAGAGGAGAAATGCTGAGGCCCTAGGTACGTGACTGTCTATCTTAGCACTGATGAAAAAGGATCATTTTGCAGTACAACTATTGTAGGTTATTTGAAAACATCATAAAGTACCAACCTCTCTGATATAACCAGTAATAGTTCCTATCAAGGAAGATTAGCATTTTTTCCACATCATATCAGTTTGGAGGGAAATTCCAAATGGGCTGAAAATGACTACAAGTGTATGAATTGGACTCTCTCATATGAGAGATTGACAAATAGGATTGCTGATTTTTATTTTATTAGATTTTACAAGCAGCAGTTGCTTCAAAGAGGAGTATGTACAATGCTGTACTTGAGGAATATTTTTGTAGTCTTGAAATGATATGTAAAGTCACAGTGCTCCATTAATATTGATAATATACTTATGAGTTCTTATGCTGATCAAAAAGATATGATGTAGAAAATTACTTCTTTTCAGAAAACTTTGAGATACTTCATATTACAACATAAAAAGGACCCATTAGGTTTTCAAAAACACGTCATTTGTGTTAGATCCCTAACAAAAACATTTTTTTGTGTTGAAACTTTCCAGTAAAATAGAAACAAACACCAAGATTAGATGAAATGTGACATTTCTGTATTTGCTGAAACAGTATGTTTGTCATATTCTTCCACTAATGTGCAAATCTATGAGATTTGTTTGTATATTTTAAACTTCATCCACATGAAGCAATAGGTGTTGGTATATGGATAGTATTTTGGTGAATAGCTTTTCTCCTTTTTATGGCTACCCGTTGAATGATTTAAGTGAAAATCATTTTTAGTTGAGATAACCTTCAAAACCCCTATAACTACATGATCACATTTTACATTAGGTCCATGAATGCAATACCCCATTGCCATCAGTGGATGAATCAATAATGTGTTCCAATTATTTATTTCTGTGTGTAAATTTATTAAAGTCCCCATTGCAGCTCTCTGCGTGTTTTGAAATATTACACAACATAGAGCCCTCTAAATCCTTAGCCACTCAAACCATTTTGTACCCAAAACCCTAGTTCCTCTGCTCCCTGAGACTGATTCAAAGTCCACTGAAGTTAATAGTTTCTCACTGACTTCAGTCAGGTTTGGATCAGACCTTCCATGTAGGAGTTTGAGCTACTAGATACACGTAAGTGTGGTTCTGAGAGCTTCTCTCCTGGCTCTCAGTCCCCTCCTGGCAAGCCATTCATGGCTGACCGAGACATCCTCTTAGCAGTGTACATGAAGTAAAGAGACTGCATTGTATACACCCCTTCCCTGAGTTCCCCATCCACTCAGCTACATCCCTGCATCAGCTCTCACTGGTGCTGATAGCCATGTGTAGATCTTCAGCACTCGAATGCATTTCCCCTGCAAATTCCAGCTGCTGAACAAATCCAGATTTCACATACATTGGTTCTGGAATATGTCCTAACAATGTACCATTTATCTAAGAATCATCATGGTGCCAAGAGATGCAGCAGTTGCTATAGAAACAATTGCTTTTTGTATTGAATGGCAAAGTAAAGAACATGATCCACTGATGATTCTGATTAACTTACATTCCATCTTTGAGCAAAGTATTTCTAGTAACATCTCTCATTGTATGTGTAAATGCTTAGATCAAATGTTGGTAGCCATAAGCACTGAGTTTCTTTTTCTCCGGGGTTGCTCCGCCCCAAAGCCCTGCTCCTCCCCTGAGGGCCCACCTTCTCTCTGCCACTTCCCACCCTGTTCCAACCCCTCCCCCAAGGTCCCATCCGCCCACCACCCCCTGTTCTCTGCCCTCTCTCGATCACCTCTCCCAGTGCCAAACAGCTGATCAGTGGCAGCCACCAAATAGCTGTGGCTGGTGGGTGCTGAGCACCCACTATTTTTTTTCCCAGGGGTGCTCCAGCCCTGTTTGCTAACTTTGCTCCCTTTTCCCTCAAGGCACAACTTCAGCATGTAAATGAGAAGTAGTCAGTTTTTTAAGGAGAGAAAAATGGTCTTATAGACTGGAAACATGAATAATTCACTTTGAAATTATAAGCTGTTGGCTGCACTGCATGTTCTGTGCTTTCCTAGGTTAATAATCTACGTTCTGATTTTATATGAACTAGAGAAGCACTTATCCTAGGAGAGGGACTTTGTGCTTGTCATTAGCAAACAGAATCCAGGCAGCACAGAATGTTTTAAGTGTTAAAGGTGAAATGAAATCATTCAGAAATAAATACAAATAATTATTTTAGAGCCATGACCAGTGACAGAATAAATGGGTAGACTGAAAAATTACAAAGATATTCCAAAATAAAATATTTAAGAATCACAATTCCCTTTACTCACCAGCCAGGACCTGAGTATAGAACTTTGTGTTTCACAAGAAGAATAGATGTCATCTATGCATCTATTTCACTGTAAGAGGGGCAGCTGCTTGCTGTGCTGTTAGTATGGACATGTGGTTTCTTTACAGGTGAAATGCAAAAGCCAAAATTAAGTCCCTGTACTGTAACCAAATGCTCTGTTTCTTTCTTAAATGCATGTAGGCCAATTCTGTGCCCACTGGAGTTGCAAAGCTGCCATTTATTTCAGTGCGAGCAAGGGTTGTTCAATGATTGTACTGTTTGGGTAAAATTCACCCCCATGCAGAGGGCTGAAAAATTTGTGTCCCTCTGAAGCATTATCATGAGGCAGTATTGGGATCTGAGTGGAGCACAGGCCTTGTGCTGCTGCTTTGCACAGGGAGGAAATCCTGCTTTATGATTTGGGATAATAAATAGCTTCTTCCTGTTTAAAACTAATGTAAAAGGCAACAGTTCACATTTAGTAGCAGTAAAAATAATTTATTACTAGTCTGAGTCCAACCTGACCAACCTGAAAGCATTCCTTTGACATGAGGAAGACTATATCACCCTCATGTATCATTTGCCACTTCAAGGAGAGGGGGCTGTCATTCTGTAGACTGGCAGTAGCGTCTCCTTTAAGAGTCACCTCCCTGGGGATTGCAAGGAGGGTCTTGGGAGTGGGGAGAGGGTAGCACCTGAACAGATGAGTGGGGCTCAGGTAACCATTGGCCCCTGTGCACCCAGGGAAGGATATATAAACCCTGTCCCTCCAGCCTGATCCTCTTTTCTTACCTACTTGGAATGCAGTCGGAGTTCTTAATGTCTCGTACAGCAAGGAGACAACACCCTTTCTGCAGCCCCATAACCCTTCTACAAGAGCAGGTGGTGGGGTCCCAGCAGTGGGCTGGAGACCAGCTGTGGAGGGATGGTGGACCGATGGCAGACACCCACCAAGTGAAAATGATTACAGAATGGTGGTCTGCATTGTATGAATGACTGACAGAGAGCTCCTTGATGAGTTAATTTAATAAAAGTTGCAGCCTAATTAAACCCCATCCCTAACACCTTGTCTCTTAGTGCACATCTGGGATGATGTGTCGAGCTGCTAAGGTTTATAATGACGTTGTGGGGAAATCTGCTCCAGAGATGTGGAGAAGATATAAAGGAATCATTGTGGGAAATCTTAAATTTAAAATTCATTCCAGTAACTGGGGGATGTTGGAGGCAAAGCAACTGGCTAAATGTGATTTACAAGAATGTAAAGAGAGATCATAAAGGATAAGATGTCCATTAAGATGTGTAATAGTGTTATTTATAAAACAGCTTTCATCCTTTAAGATTCTTAAAGCATATCCATGAGTGTAGATTGTGTCTGTCTATATACAAACATCTGTATAATATAAAGTATTTGTGTATATCTGTTTAGTATACATTAATGTATAAGGGATGAATTATTTGATCCCCGAAATGTAGTTGCTTTTATAGTGGGGATTTTGGAAAAGGACAGACCCTTACTCAGTATTAAAACTGCCACGAAATCTTTAATGTCCATACAGAAAAAATATTTTCAAGTAGCCCTGTAGAGAGGCTGAACAAGAGACATGACACACTGGAACCCTGCAGAACGCAAGAGAGCATCTTGGAATAGATGATGAATTGTCCAATACTTTCCTCTTGGTCTTTTCAGACAGAAAGGACCCAAGCCATTCAAGAATGATCCCATCAATCCTTGTTGTAGTCTACAATCACTTCTATAGTTCATAAATGAACTTTTACTTGATCTCCTAGCATCGATTATACTCTGACCCAAAGTAAAATTTTCTGAGATCGGTGAGTCCTGAGGATTCTTGATGTTGCTGGAATTGTCTTAGCACAGTATCTTCCATAAACCTCCCCAAATAGTGGAGATTTGAAACAGGGCAATAACTGGAGCAATTATTCATGTCAAAAGATGATTTCTTGAGTGTAGTAGTTTCTCTCCTTGGAGGCATCGATAATCATGTCTAATAATTACCCCCAACACTGTTCCTTTTGGCTGGTGAAAGCCAACACAACGATTATAACAATAGCACCTATCTTAGTAGACATCTCCAACATCAGTGACCATCGCAAACAAAGAATACTCTGCATTTGTCCTACCCAAAAATACTGCTATCACAAAGACAGGTAGTTCATTCTGGATCTTGGCAAACTTATCTGGTGTGACCTGATTCTGTCACCATTACTTGCATTCATCTGTACCTTAGTCTACATGTATTCTTATGAAGTCAGAGGGACTACTTGTAACAGCAAGGTCCTTTTCATCATAAGAGTGGCAGAATCAAAATTCAATATGATTTGAAATATCACAAGAAGCATCACATGCCTAAGTTACCGGATGCAATATTCCTGGAGTTGTTAACCATCCAGATCTCCACTTCATTTCACCCACTGCTGTGACCCCACCACCTGCCCCTTGTAAAAGGTTTATGGGGCTGCAGGAAGGCTGTTGTCTTCTTGCTGTATGAGACATTAAGAGCCCCAAATGCATTCCAACTGCAACATCAAACTGAATAAGCATTTTATAAATCAGTCAGTCTGATTGGGGACAAAACTTTTACTAATAATAATATAGATATTTGCCCTCCATTTTATCAACCATGAGGCAGCTGAATACTGTGAATCTGTACAAGTGGAGTAAGAGGACAACTGATCATTGTAAAGTCCTACCTTGTCAAGAGTCAGTTATTGCCATTGGTTTTTTGTTTTTGTTTTTTGACACCACCAAAAATACTCAATATATTCTATTATCATCAAATAACGAGCTGCACAGTGTGCGTAGCTTCTATGGCTCTCCATTGAATGAATTCATAAATGGTGAGAGGTGAGTGTCACATGATCTCAGAACTAAACAAGATCTCCATTTAGCTCAAGTGCTAAAAGTGCATGTTGTTGGCATGGGAGAATGAGGTCGTCTACTGCTGTCACAGTGAAGTTTCAAGAATGCCACACTTTGCTGCATAGTAACAAACAAGAAACTCATTGATGACAATAGATTTGTTTTAAAATATTTTATGTTACCAGCTACAATGAAATGGCTGGATTCGGGTTTTTAGCAACACAAATCATTTCATCAGCAAATGTTCAGATTCCTGTAGGTGGAAATATATTAATCTGCCTGTGAGTCAGCAGGCACACTTGGATTTTGCGGTGTCCAATTTTTATTGAACCATTTGGCATCTCTTAGATCTTTAAATCATTTTGTCTTTCATTTCTTTTCTGTCTCTAGAATTACTTAAACTTTTGTGGTTCTGAGAGAAATGAATTACAGATATAGTACGTGCAGCTTTTCCAGATAAGGGCTAGAAAATAATCCTTTTAAAATGAGACTGGGCTCTTGCACTTAGTGTATTGCCGTCTCATGGACTGTGCTTTATGATCTCAGCATGATACCATAGTTCTTGCTACTTAAAAGGGTCATGCTTTGCATCACCAGTCAAAATGGGCTAAATGTTTAACTTTGTAGAGACAAATGCATTTTAAATAATGGCACTGATCACACTAGAGAACTATTGCATATTTTATGTGGCCAAGTACCCAGTTCTACAGCTAGTGTCAAGGCGCTATTGATGAAGAAGACTTTTGAGTGTTCAGTCAAACGTGACCTGCGTATTCACAGATGGAAATAGTTAGTCTGTTGTTGTTGTTGTTTTGTGAACTCTATCACCAAATTATTTATATCCCTATATAAATGGCAAGGTTTTCTGTAGCTTTAAGGACTTTGCGAATAAGAATCAGTGCAGTACCATGCATTTTGCATGCGCCCCTGATGTTTTGCTAGTTGATAGGCCTAGCATGCACAGTCATATCCTTCAAATGAGAAAGGACTTATAAATTTTGCAAAAGATTAAGTAGAGATAGCCTACATGCAATTTAAAATGTATTTATTTACTTTCCTAACACAAATCTGCCTTTGATATAGCATGTAAACATCTTGGTTGAAAATTTATTCATTTTTTATTATTTTTTAAACTGTCCAAGGGTAATATGCTGCACAAAGATCTACCATGAGATCACCTGAAAGAGACAGTGGCAGTACTTTATTAGCGATAAACTGCACCAACCCTTTATTCGGAATATCAGCCCACCCTTTTTTACATGAGTGTCAGTGACTGGAATGTGGGCAATCAGGCCTAATGGTTGGAGCATGAGTTGGTAGCCAGGAGTCAGAGCCCGGGGTCAAAGCTGGAGTCAGAAGTCAGATACCAGAGCCAGGGGTGAGAGTCAGAGTAGGAGCCAGGAGATGAAGCCTAGGGTCAGAACTACAGTCAGAGACTAGAGCCAAAGTCAGAGGTCAGGAATTGGAGCCCAGGGTCAGGACCAAATCACCTAGAGAGAGACAAGGAGCGGAGCTAGAACAAGGCTGGGAACAAGCAGGCACAGGAGCTCTTGCAGCCATGGGCACATGATTTGAGCAGCCACTGAACTGCTGCTGGGCTTAAGATCCAGTCTGTTGATCCTTCCAGCCGATCAGGTGGTGTAGCCAAGTAGTCAGCCTACTACTGGCCAGCTGCCCTTGTTTGGGTTGCCCAGAGACTGACTATCCTGCAGACCCTGATTCTTGACAATGAGGTTCAAGGACTTGATCCTGTGATGTTCTGAGCTTGCCCTGGGAGGTTCTGGGCCCCTCTGCACACACCTTCAGCCCAGAAAGCACTCAGCACCATCCCGCAGACACTCATAACCCAAAAGGCTGGGGGTTTGAATTCTGCTCTTGGCTCCACCAGTAAAACTTTTCTGACTTCGCTAAAATAACTCCTGATTTACACTGGCGTAACTGTCAACAGAAACTGTCTCAATAGCTTGCTTTTGGGGTGAGGGGGAGCACATGTACGAATATTTTAAAAGGCTATGTCAAAATGTAAAGGCTCTCTTTCAAGCTCATAGCGTACTTATGAATTATGGCATCTGTCCTTATGAAGTAAGGCAGTTGAATTATCTCATTTGAGATGTTATCAGCCTGATTCTGCGCTCTTTGAACTCAACAGCAAAACTCTCAGTGACTTCTCTAGGATCATGATTGGGATCATAAATACTAAATGTGAAGGTAGTGTCCATGTTGAATAACACAGCTTTCTCTTTGTGTGGGAATAATATTCTGATACACTCAAAGCTTTCTACTGACGTGAAGCATAAAGGCAATCATTTGTGTTTGCTGGAAAACTCCTGACCAATACAAAAAACATTGTGACTAAACAGAGACACTGTCCAGGCCATCTGCATTCAACCATTACCTTTCATCAGTGTGATATCTCCCAACAAGGAACTGAGAACAGCATACACTATCCCTCACTGTTGCGTGTGGGTTTTTGCTGGGAGTGAATATTGAGAAAGTTTATAGAATTTCTATTTTCTGCCTTCTAGCTATGTCACCTTTAGGATCAACTTTTTACAAAGAAATGTTATAATCAAATGTCTAGCTTAAATTAGGAAGAGTGTGTCACAGTACTCTGTATTTGGTTTGGAATGGCTGAAACTCTCATTGATACAACCAATCTTTTGCAGCAGAGGCACTGCCTAGAATAAAATTGTGTTTTACTTGTTTTTACAGTCACTAACTCCTAACTACTCTAGAATGACTTTCTGAAGAGATACAGGGAAGGAAAATTCTGCAGTCATCATAGAGATGCATAGTTTCTAGTGCAGAGAAACTTTTAATTGAAGTTTTCGAGTGCAGAAATATTTCTGCTAGGTAGTGAGTATCCAAGCCTTAAATGATAGGCGGGTCCATCCCATGTTGTTAAAGAAGCATCCTCTACAGAGCAGTGAATAAATTAGGGCTATATTGTCACTTTCTTCCTAGTCCCTCAGTAAGGGGTGGAGCTTAGGTAAAGCACACCAGGGAAGGAATTGAGCAGTGCTGGCCAACAAACTTGGGACACTGTGTGTGGAGGGGGGGTGGGGGAATCAAGGCTATTCTCTGTCCCTTTCTGTCTATCCAATGCCCATCTGCATGGATGAGAAGGGGTTTTTTCAGTCCTGCAAGCCTGCTCTTCCTTGATACCTTCACCCCTTATTTTGAGACTGGCAATACAGTTAGTCCACACTATGCTCCCTTAATTCCTTGTGTTGAAGTGTAGGGTAGAGGGCCTTAATGAGGATAATATTGCTTACTCCAATTTCCACTTCACTTGCAACCAGTCTATATTTCTTCAGTTGCTTCCACTGAATCCAACATTTGTGTCTGCATGTTTTTGACCTGCTTCAAGTCTGTAAGGGAACTGAAGTCAAAATTGTGATGGCCGCCATCTTGATTGACAC
This sequence comes from Mauremys reevesii, assembly GCF_016161935.1. Lineage (NCBI taxonomy): Eukaryota > Metazoa > Chordata > Testudines > Geoemydidae > Mauremys > Mauremys reevesii. Next base: position 35,102,562 of record NC_052638.1, read on the forward strand.
ACCAGGGACTGAACTGGCGTCATCTACAGCTAAAAGCATAAAGCACCAGAGTTCTCTAGTCAAGGCTGTAACAGACTTTCATCTTTTGTGGATTGGACACCGAGAGGGACCTGTAACACACACTTACATATACATCTGAAGTAAATATTTTAGCCTTACGTTTTTGGATGGGTTCTGGCATGATTAGCAACAAATGTTTGACTAACTTATCAGCTATAGTAAATTGTGGTGGGGGAAAACCCTTAAAAAAATTACACCAATGTCTCTGTAAGGGGGAGGATCCAAACCCGTTTAAGTCCATTAGGACTCATTCCATTGATTTTTTTTGATGAGCTTTGAATCCAGTCACAAATCCTTCAGAATAAAATGTTTCAGGGTGACCTTGATGCTAATTATTAATGTACCTATGTTGTTCAGTTGGCCAGAATTTTTTTTTTAAATTGAATGTATCAATAAGCTATCATGATATAAATAGTACTTAATACTGAACATTCTTAGCATCATATTGAAGTATATAATATTAACAGTGCATAATGTTAAAGGGCGGATACCATTATCAGTTATATTCTGTGAGTAAAGCACAAAAATGTGAATTCTGTCAATCATTCAGAATTGTTTTGACATATGTAGCCTCCCTGAAAAATTAATATCTTTTGATCAGGAAAATTTTGAAAGGCTCTGAAAATAATTTCACACTACTTTTTTCTTTAGGTTCTGATTCAATGGCTGTAAAATATACTTGAGTATAATTCTATAGACATAATATTTAAGATATAAAAACACCTTAAGAAAGAGCCTATCCAGATCTATAAACTTTAAGGAAATTAAGTCCAGTTAAAAAAAAAATCACAGTCAATCTGTTCCCCAAACAGAAATGCTTCCTGATTCAGAGTATCATACTAAATTGCATTAGGACAAAATTAATGGGAAGTATCTCTGTAGTGTATGTGGGAAAAGTTGCCTTATAATTTTCAGAAGGAGCTGATTTTATTGAAGGGACAAAATCACTTCACCTCCTAACAAACCAGAAATATGGGGTAGTCTGGTGTGTTTTTGTTTTTTTTATTAATCTATTGGCGTATTGGAATCAAACTGGCTGTTGGTAATTATTGTTCCTTTTTCTTTTAGCCAGAACTCAGCGCATTAGGCTGTGTTGTGGATCATTTTATTAATTGAAAATGTATTTCAGGATGATCGTGATTTGGATGAGTGACTTGATTAAGCCTTTGTCTTTAAAAGTGTAGAAAGGGAAAACAAGGGGGGAAATTAATCTTGACCCTAGACAATAGGTTGTTATTCAGTAATACATGTAACTGTGTGTATGAAGCCGTTGCTAAACACAGTGTTAATCCATGTGATGTGCATTTATAAAATAAATTTTACATAAATATTGGTATTTTTCAAGGGTATATAAAGGTCTTGCATATGAAATGCACAGAGCTGTGTAAGTATTAACACAGTGATTTCCAGTGTAGGGGGAGGGAAGGGGTGACCAGACTAATACAGGAAAACTACAAGGGAGAGAGCAGGAGCATTCAGCATTAATATTTGTTACAATTGCAAGATTGAGGCTCCCTAGGCATTGTATAAACACATAATAAAAGGCAACCCCTGCTCCAAAGGGCTTACAGTCTACATAGAGAAGACACACACACATTGGTTGGGAGTAAGTGTTATCACTGTTTCACATAGGGGCAACTGACTTTCCTAAGGCCTGTGGCAGAGCTGGGACATGAACCCACATCACCTGAATCCCAGTCTAGTGTCTTCATTGCAAGCCCAGCCTTTACCTTTAGGCACTGGGAAAGCCCCCTGATTCAGGATTCACCCTCTCACCAATGCTAATATGTGCCTGAAAGGGCTCTGAGTAAAGCTCCAGCTTTCCATCTCTTCCTTCATAGTGCCTCTAATGCAGATGGCTTCAGGAGATCTTCAGCTGGATGCTGCTAAGGCAGCAGCCTGAAATCCCAACCTGAACTTCTATTTTCTTTCAGCACTTGGCATGAACCATCCCTGTTCCTGCACAGTGTGTTGCATTCTGCAAGAGGTGGGAGCCTCTGGGGCCAGTGGAAAATGAAAAAGCCCATTGTGTTCTGTTCAGCTATTTATATTGAACATGGAAAGTGAAGATATGATTAGAAAACAGGGATCTGACATGTGAAGCCCTGTGGAGGGCAGATACAGCAAAAAATACATGGTTGAGAACTTGCAAAGTCAATGTGACAGATATGGCAATTTCCTGCAATCCCTTGAAAAACCTTAGTGAATTAAATTTAAGTAGCATTGGGGTCCGTTGTATTACAAATGCACAATTTATGTATTGTGGAATTGTATGTACCTTCTCTAGGGAAGAGATGGGACCAAAGGAAATCCTGGGGAATATGAGGAGCTTCAAAGGTCTATTTTGAACAATGTGCCAGATAAGAATGAACTTCTGGGACAAAAAAAATGTTAAGTGGTTTCCTAGGAAGTACTTGGGTGAGAGATGAATGCAAAGTCCCTCCTCTGGTTGTGAAAAGACCCAACCTTTTGAAGCTGTGCCCTGAGGAGAGAAGCATTGTCTGCTGATCAGCTGTTACATGATGACAGGATCAAAGGCCCATAATGTATAAAGGAAAGAATTAACTATTCATGGTGGTTCTTGTTCTGAGCTTAAGCTGTTATGAACTTGTAACCACAGTAAAAAAGCTCTGTGAGGGGTTTGAAGGACTTATCACCTTCCAGAACCTTGGCTGGAGTTGGGGATAATCTCTTTCTAGCATCTGTGTATGTTCTTTTATTTTGCTTTTAATGTTTCCTTTAATAATGTATTCACCTGAAGAATAAATGTGCTTGCTTAATAAAGTAGAGTTGCCAACATTGTATTTAAAAAAATATGGGACTGTTTTCTTATCACTCTAATCCCACCCCTTCTCCTGATGTGGTTGTTTTATTATTAATAATACTTAGCAGTACTCACCTACTGAACGCCAGGGGTATTGCAGCACTCATCAACTCCCAGTCTTCTTGTAGAGAGAGGAGAAAATAAAGGAGTGTTGGCAGCCCTGCATGGCATCTGGAGAGACAGCAAAGCTGGCCACTAAGCCATCTGGTTTGCTGGGTGTATGTGATACCATTTACAGACCCAACACTAAGGCTAAAGGGGTGAAGGAACAGTATGGGGCCAAGAAGGCTCTGGTCCTCAGCAGCTGCAGAGCATGCTCCAAATGGAGGACCTGCTTAAATGGGGACTCTGATATCTGATAGTCCAGCAGGGAATGGGGGTGTGAGAGAGAGAGAGAGGGGAGACTTTAGGAAAGCAGTCAAGTAGTAGCTTCTGGGACTGAGCCACCTACAGAGGAAGGAGCTGGATGGTGATCTCCTTTTTTCTCTCATCTTTTCCCTAACAAGGAGGAACAACAGGATGCTCAAAGTGAGTTCAGAAGCACCAGCTGATTGTCTGAATGGTTGAGATTGTCTGAGTAAAAGAGAAACAGAGTGCTGGGACCACACCTCAAACTGAAAAGAGAACAGGAGAGGCTGGTGTGGAGTATCACTTCAAAGGCTGAGACTCTCCTCACCTCTTTCCCCTTGGGCCCCGGGATGAGGCCCAGTGGAGATGGAGGTCTTGGGTTCCCCTACCTTTCCTTCATCTGACTAAGAGAACCTGGGGAGTACCATGAATTGTAACTCTGCTGCCAGGCCCTCAGACTGCCTGGCAAGGCCATCCCAAGACCCCAGGAGACTGAGCTGCAGCCTGCCAACTAGGTCTGCTGGGCCCAAGTGAAATTTGCTACAGTGTATCACAGTGTAGGTGGGGAGCTATGCAGCCTGGAAATACCCCTCGCTGAAGGGGAAGAGGTGTGGGTCTGTGCCCAAGAGAGGTAACAGTTGAGAAACCAGAAGGCTAAGAGTTGGGTGCATTTGATGGATCGTGGAGGAGGAGTACAGGTGCAGTTACCCTGAACACTGATGATTATAAATGAGCAAATGCAACACAATTCTGATTATAGATTCCTTTAGCATCCTTAATTTGGCCCTGGTTTCACAGGTTTAATTGCGACAAAATCAAATACACCACACTAATTGTTTCTGTTTGTGACACCGGCTGCTACTATTTGAGCATTTGAGAGAGGACTAGTTTGGCTGCAATACAGTATCTGAGTGTAGCAGGGTGTCTTAATTCAGACTAGACGAATTTGTGATTGTTTAACAGAGACAGTTAAATAACTTGCAGTGAATATTTGATACATTTGGCCTTTCTTTCTGCTCACAAACTGCCTGTGAACAGACTTTGGCATTTGTGACTGTACAAATTATTTACAGCTATGTGTGAAATTCTTGGATGAGTAATTTTTGATCTGCTGATTGTTCACAGACAGTTCCTAGAAAACATCCACCTGTGTTAGTTACGTGAGTTACATGATATTACTTCTGCTTCAAGATTTGCATGGCTTGTATAAATAACCAACAGAGGATGATATGCAAATTTTATAACAGACTATACTATTTAGAATTTGCTTGTAGTAAATATTTGAGCTTAAAATTTACTTTTGGCACGTATTTGATTTATTACATTTTACAGAAGGTGGTGAAAACAAAAAGGTCATCTCCCTGATCCAATTGATTTGAGAAGGGAGGGCATAATTCCTGTGCATCTTGGAAAACCAGAGACATAAATTTACAAAGGGGGAAAGAAGTGAGATTACATGATGTAAAAGTAGTAGGGAAAATGGGCCTTGGGAGTTTCTCTGGATGAAAAGAACACTCCCGGCAATATGAAGCTATGAAAGAATAAGGTGCGCATTCTGGGCATGTAACAATCCTACTAATGGCACTGGGCATGGTCTGGTTATTTGCTTGCTTTCTACAGTGAAAGAGTGACCTGGCCTTCCACTGCTAATAGAATGTTATTTTGTTTCTAAAATATAACGATGTGCTTCAGATCAGGATTCAGAAATTTTAAATAAGCCCAGAAGAGCAGCAATAAAAAATCTTGCTCATCTTAGTCATGTTAACAAGGCCTCCCTCAAATCAATAGGACTAGTCATGTAGGCAAGGTGAGGCGGATTTGGTCAATATTGCAGTATAGATTATATATGATTGTACACCTACAACTGGGAACCAGATGGAGTCCTTTCCCCGTTTGTGTTGACAGTGAAAAATATTTTTGTCAATTGTTTCCTTAACAATATAAGCATTGTTAGGAAAGCTGAGCAGTCATATTTGCCTAAGTGTTTGCGTATTGATTATAAATAATTTCCTCCTCTGTTGGAGGCAATGATTTATATATGCAAGATCATCATTCAATACTAAATATAGTGTTTCACTAGCAAATGTTGCTTCTTTCAGCTAGAGTGAGCCAAATATGGACAAAGGATGTTACTGAGTAAAATTTAAAACCTTGGTCTGGGCTGCTTGTGGAAACATACATTCAGATCATAGGCAAAGCTATGTGGCCCAAATACAAAATCCATAAATTTTAAAGAGAAAAGGTTAAAAAAATGCACTGCTGAAAAATGACTTTGGGAGGAAGCCAGAAAATGTTTTTTTTAAAGAATATGGAAACTTTGCTTTATTTTATTAACTATTTAGGACTTGACCCGGCAAAGGTTTGGCTAATGGGGCTCATAGCAGAATGTAAAGTTGAGTGCATACGTACGTCTATCCAGGATTGGGGTCCTATACTAGAATATAGAAACAGAGTTTGATACTCAGTTGCCTCAAAGCTTAACTTGGCCCAGCTGAGGAGGGGTGGAAGAGAACATGTCTTTAAGCCATCTTTACAGAGTTTTACGCTTAGGATGGAAGAATCCCATGCACTGCTACATGCTTGGGACCAACTGGCTAAGCAACAGTTCTGCAGAAAAGGACCTAGGGATTACAGTGGACAAGAAGCTGGATATCAGTCAACAGTGTGTTCTTGTGGCTAACAAGTCTAATGGCATATTGGGCAACATTAGTAGGAGCATTGCCAGCAGATTCCCTTCTATTCGGCACTGGTGAGGCCACATCTGGAGTTTTGTGTCCAGTTTTGGGCCCCCCACTACAGAAAGGATGTGGACAAATTGGAGAGAGTCCAATGGAGGGCAACGAAAATTATTAGGGGGCTTATGAGGAGAGGCTGAGGGAACTGGGCTTATTTAGTCTGCAGAAGAGAAGTGAGGGTGGATTTGATAGCAGCCTTCAACTACCTGAAGGGGGGTTCCAAAGAGGATGGAGCTTGGCTGTTCTCAGTGGTGGCAGATGATAGAACAAGGACCAATGGTCTCAAGTTGCAGTGTGGGAGGAGCAATGGTCTCAAGTTGCAATTGGATATTCACTAGGAGGGTGGTGAAGCACTGGTATGGGTTACCTAGGGAGGTGGTGGAATCTCCATCCATAGAGGTTTTTAAGGCCTGGCTTGACAAAATGCTGGCTGGGATAATTTTTTGGGGGTTGGTCCTGCTTTGAGCAGGGATTGGACTAGATGACCTCCTGAGGTCTCTTCGAATCCTAATCTTCTATGATTCTGTGATTTATATCCCCAATTATCCAGAGCTTCTGGTTGCTGGATCAGCCTGATGTAACTTAGATCAAGTCCGGCGCTGTTTTTAAATTCCACCAGCACCCAAGAGGCTGTCTGGCAAGTTGAGGATTGCTGGAGAACAGCAGCATTCCAGGCACAACTCCTAAACTGAGGGCTGCAAATGAGCACTGTGCCAAGCCAGCTACCCTAGCTCTATGCTATTCAGGAATCTCCAGATAACTGAAGCTACCAGGTGTCCAGCTTCTTTTTGTGTTGCATAGTGATTATTCCACAGGGAAAAAACCTACAGTACAACAGCACACTGATAAAAACTTCCAAGGGGAAAGAAACTCTTCAGGTAGTCAGCACAGGTATGTCGCCAAACTCAATAGTTACTTAAAATTCTGGCCAAACAATTGCCAAATGTTTCTGGAACTTTTAGGTCTGGTCTACACTGGGAGGAGGAGGGGAGATTGATCTAAGTTACGCAACTTCAGCTACATGAATAACACAGCTGAAGTTGATGTACTTAGATCTACTCACTGCAGTGTCTTCACTGTGGTGAGTAGACTGCTGACGCTCCCCCATCAACAGCGCCTGCACCTCTCACTCCGGTGGAGTACCTGAGTTGATGGGAGAGCGCTTGGCGGTCGATTTATCATGTCTAGATTAGACACAATAAATCAACCCCCACTGAATCGATCATTGCCCATCAATCCAGTGGGTAATGTAGACATGCCCTTTGTCAGGGTCAAATCTTTCTCCGAGCTAGACCAGAGCTAAGTAGACATGAAAAGCGAAGAACCAGACTGTCATAGCAGCTCACACCTAAATACATACACACAATTCTTGGTTAGCATGTAAGAAGGTACTAATAAATCCCATTGAAAGCAACTGCCCTTTTTAAAAAAAAATATGACTTCAGTATTTCCCACAAGTAGCTTCAAATATTTTAACACTCTTGTAGCAATTTTCTCAAGTGCAGTACAATGCTGTAATAGTTTTAATGCTGCAACAAGATGTTAAATATGAACTTCATTAGCAAGATGAATTCTGCTGTCATAGAAACTCTCCCCACAAGTCTAAAACAAACCCCAACTGCACTTCTATAGACCAGGATAAGTTACTTTCATACCAAAAAAAATAGTTTTTAATTTTTTTGAGGAAAGGTTTGAGTCAGATCATATTGTCTGGACCTGTTAACTCATTCTCAATATTACCTTTTCCCCTCTCACAAACACTTACCCTCCAAAACTTGGCATGACTTTTTAATGGAAAAAAACAATATCCAGAGCCAAAACTAAATATTGTATTCACAATACAGAGCAAAGTCTCTTCCGCACTGAAACTGAGGCTGTAGATTATTCTGTGCTGATAAAGAGACAATGGCAGGACAAGAACTTTCTTATAAAGAATACGGCTCTAAAACAATTTATCTCTGAGGGAGGAAACGCGTCTGCATAATTACATATAGTCAATTCAGTTTTAGAAGCATTTGCAGTATAAATATAACTTACTCAGGGGAACTATTTTGCCAAAATAACTAATGAAAGTGTTTGAGCAACTTTGCATTTTGATAATTAATAGGATAATTCAGAACCACGATGGCAGATGACATCTTCCCATAGAAATTAACTGCCTCACCACTGAATTTGCAGATTCTAAGAGCCCAATATGCTACCAAGTGAAAAATGAATAGGTAGATTTAATATTTGCAAAATTGCCAGGCTCTAATAGGTGACATGGTTTAACTGTGATCATCCAAATATATTTTGTGGTTGTTTCTTCACGAAACATGATGTCGCTCAGCAATTATCACTTTTAAAAATCTCCATAATTGTTTGACTGACATTTCTAATATCCCAGTACCATGCGGGAGTGTTTGACTAAGCATAATGAAGAGCCATTATAATGTTATACACTTAGCTAGCAATCATCAGTTATGCTTTAAATGTAAGTGTCAATATTAAATCATCAAGAAGGATTACCACAGGTAACTCTTTCACAATCTCATCAATAATGCCTTGCCAAGTACAATCCTTTAGAGACTTAAAATTTACAGTGAGCCTAACATGCTTTTGTGGCCACATAATTATTTTTATTATGCTTTGTGGCAGTGTTGGCTGCCAAAAGAGGTTGTCCTAAAATCCCAGTGTGACAAAAATCAATTTTCAGATGCAAATTAGGGTGCCATAGGTGACATTTTTCATACCCAATAAATTGCTTGTCTGTGGCTTTGAACTAATGGCCACATAAACAAGAGCGATTGGTGCCAAGGTATTGCATTATAATCTCTGAAGTTTTATGTGACTCATACTACACATTGGGAAAAAAAGACACACAAAAAGGTGGGGACACTCCTTACAAGAATCCTTTTTCTTATCCTTTCCCTCCAGTTTTACATCATGCAGCTCCCTCTTCCTAGACCCCTGACTCCCCACCTCTTATGTCCCTCTTCCTATTAATTCCAGTTCTCTCAGTGATATCTGTCTACAGCAATTTTCGCTTCACTACAGCAACCCCTCCCTCTCCTTCCTCCCCTAGGAAATCTGTCTGAAGAGTAGCCCTTACTGATTGGCTTGTTACATTCTGGAAACTCTGCTTCTGCTATGGTTATGATCCTTGAAATGATGAGCAGTGACCGGAATTCATCCAAAGCTTCTTAAGTGCAGCTTCTGATGAGCCACCTAGCTAGCCTAAGTGACTTTGATTTGAATTTCTAATATAAAGAGAAGAGTTTAGCAATAAACTAGGAATTTTCAGTGTAGTTACAAGCAGAAAAAGGCCAGGACCAAAACTTCTGATCTGAACACCCTTAAATCTTGGAGGTATTTGAAACCCAAACTTAGGTCAGAATTTGGCCTCTGTCTTAATAATGGGTTAACCCAGATCTCTGGATCGCTAATTAAGAGGCTGTTTTATCCATCACAAACATAAAAGGTCAGTTTTTGATAACATTTCCCTTTTCTGAATCACAAACTCCACAACTTAGATATTACATCATAAGGATGATGAATAGTACGGTGGAGCCATACCAATAACCTGTTTTGTTGTATTTGTGTGCACTTGCATAGTGCAGTAGTTGCACTTTAAAATGCCAATTCTAGAAATGTTAGGGTTCTAGTAGTAAGTACAGTGAATATTGCTGGAACTGGTAATATCTCTAAAAACAGAATGAACTTTTTAGGTGAAACTTATGGAGTTTGACTTAGAATGAAGTGCCAGCAATTTTTGGATGCTTGTCCAAACCTTATCTGAATAATCCAACTCTCGTGAGCCTGATTATTTGGATGGGTCATCTTGGGAGGCATCTGCTGATTGTGATGCAAATGAAAACATGGTGAGAAGAAAATTCCTTTGACATGTGGACATTTTAACTCCTGGTCATAGTCCTGAAATGAAATCTGTTTAACTAACAAAACACATCAAATTTACCTGGGCATTTTTTCAGACCTCTTTTAAAAAAAGGTTCAAAGTTAAGCTCAAGTTTTTGATGGAGGCTCAGATCAATCCTTATTTTATTTCAGCTACTCCTCCTCTCTCTACTTATTGGTTCAAATAATATCATTGGGAAAATATGATCAGGCTAAAATAACGAAGACGCCCAATCCTGCTATCACGTTCGCCCATGCAGATCCTGGGGCCTATGAATATGAAAATAAATTATCCATCTTTTTGAAAAGGACTCTAGAGGCCTTTTCTGTTTATCATTCTGGTAAATAGTCTTTTTTCATGTCATTATTCTTTAGGTATATGTAGTGTGTTTTCCACTGCTGCTTGCAGCATTTACCTAGCTCCGTGAATCTGAAACATCAGTACCTGCTATTAGGGTCATAGAACAGGGAGCAAAGACTTTGTATGTCAGAGTTGTCAGCACGACAATGCAGCATAACAGGTTCCTGACACAGTGCAGGCGCAGCTTACAAAACACATTTTTTTAAACTTTTGTTTGTGCCACTTGGTTGGCTGAATTGCACCGGTTTATTCCTTAGAGACAATAGTTTATTCTCATTGCCACAGCAGTGCCTGGCAAGGCATAGCATATGGAATTCAGGGCAGCATGCCACTACAGACTCCACCCTGTACTTCTGGAAGGAGAAATTGTGATGGAAAGTATGAAAACTACTGTTCCAACTTCCAGTCCTTTTAAGGAAACCACAGCTGTTCCCCTATCCAGATATCTAATCTGTCCTTCTAACCACCCACATAGCCCCTATTAGGTAGTTTCTGAATACTTCCTCACCAAGGAACATGCCCAACTAATGCAGAGACTTTGAAGGCAACTCCTTAATTCAAAGATTTAAATGGCCAGATTTTCTTGTTGGATTACAGCACCTTTGGGGATCCAGTAACAAATGCCCAGCAGAGAATTCTCTTGGTAAAGGAGATTAGCCTGTTATTTGCACCATAGCAGGACCTTGTGCCTTTGTCCTCTATTTCCAGCATTGGAGGTGGGATGGGACTTGTTGTAAGTCAATTTACTACCATGTTCTTCCTTTCTGGAAGCAGCTTCAAGTTGCATGAAGGTTAAGGCTGATCCAAAGACTCAGGGAGCAAGAACTGGCTCCTGACACCTTCACCTTCTCTTTTGTGAGGAGCAAATGTAGCCCATAGATCTCGACCACAGCTGCTGAGTGCAGAAGATGTGAGAGATGACATAGTCAATGTATCTGTCTTACAAAAATTGATAAAGTGGATATAAAACGCATACAGGACAGAGGTCAAAGAGGCTTTTGAGACAGAAAATATATTCATTGACAGTATATTAATGTACATTGGTATTATGCAGGATCCCAAACAAGGGTTTAAGTGAGGGATTTTGATGAGTAGGTAGTTCAGCTATCTTGACCATGTTCTCTGCTATTGGACATTAACAGTTATTTGCACAAGAAATTTCATTTGAAAACAGAGCAACACGGTTACTTAGAAAAGTACATTTTTGGAAGCCTTAGGACCCGGTGACTTTTTGGCATAGATTATTACATCCCATATGTTTAAAAAAGTAAAGGTTTGGGAGTGCAAGGACTGATTCATTTAGCCTAATAGGGGGTCTACAAGCAGCGACACATTATGTGACTTCTGATAGTGTTGGCACTCATGGTTACTATAAGAACAGACTGTTTCAGCTTTTGTGTAGTGATCAAGAAAGGTTCACCTAAGGAAGACTTCAGATGTTTAGAACAAGACAGGTGCTAAACCCATCCCTCGGCTTATCCATGTGTTTGCAGCTGGAGTTCATTAACTTGTCAACACCCCTTCCTTTCTGAGAAGCATAGTGAGATGCAAAAGATGACATTCAAATCAATATCAGTGTTCCTCTTTACTACTGTGTTGACTGTGCCACAATGCAGATTAAGAAGAGAAAAATGTAAGGATATTGTTAATATGCCATTCTTATAAGCATGTGAATCCCACAGTTAGTTCTGTAATGAGGGCAAGAATCATTATGAAGTGTAGACTTTTGGACTTGGGGGCTGTAGTCTGAGCTCTGAGACCCCTACACCTTGCAGGATCCTAAAGCCCAGGCTCCAGCCCAAGCCTGAACGTCTACACCACAGTTGAACAGCCCTTAGCCCAAGTCCCACGAGCCTGAGTCAGGTGGCACGGGCCAGCCATGGGCTTTTAATTGCAGTGTAGACATACCCTAAAGTGCTCTAAAATCTGTATGCTTACTCAGGTTGTCTTGAAATTTGCTCTGCCTCCTGGGGATGCTGGGTAGGGTTAGTTAACTAAATTTAGGGAAGAGGACCTCTAAAGTCTAGTGTCATTTTAAATCCTCAGACTTGGAAACAACATCAGGTTTAATAATATCTTTAATAATAACTGTGTGGCAACAGTTTGAGTATATAAATTATTTCCTACAAGAGCTACATACCATATAACATAATCACATAGTCTTCTCTTTAAAAAAATGCATATCCTGCTAGCATTGCATGATGCCCTCATACAGATTCTCTTTGTGAAATACTGTATACCGCACAGCTGAAGGATCATCCTTTTCACACATTTCAAGGTGTCAGAATCCTTTGACACCCAATTATTTAGGTGAATCAAGGCCAGGGAAGACTGAGAGTTAATCCAGAAGGCCCTACAAAACTAAGTAATTGGGCAACGTGATAGCAAATTAAATTTGCCATAGACAAGTACAAAGTAAAGGTAATGCATGTTGGAAGGAACAATTTAAACTATTCATATACACTGATACATCCTGAATTGCTTATTACATTGCAAGAAAAAATGCTCTAGGAGATGTTTGAACAGTCCAGGGAAGACATATGCTCAGTAAGGGGTCCTAAATTCCTAAATCCTAATTTGGGCCCCTAAAAAAAATAGCCTTATTTTCAAAATTGCTGAGCATGTATCTATTCATGGGGTACCACTTATTTGCCCCTACCCCCAAACCACAATATGTGAGCACCTTATAATCATTAGCATATTTATCCTTACAACCCTGCTGTGATACCACAACCCCCATTTTACAGATGGGAAACCAAGGCACAGAGAGACTAAGTGACTGGCCCAAGGCTGTACAGGAACCTTTGGTGGAGCAAAGAATTGAACCTGGCTCTCCCAAGTCCTAGCTTAGTGCACTAACCAGTGGACCATCCTTCCTTTCCAAGCAAGCCACTGAAGTGAGCAGGAATTATGTGGTGCTCAGCACTTTTGAAAATCCCATCTCCTTTTAAATGGCATGGCTTATATGAGTCCACTGACCAGAAACCCAGTGTAGCTGGCACACGACCACTGTTACAGTCTAGGAATCCTCACAGAGTTGCTGAACAGGTTGTGTGAAGACTTGGAAAAGACTGGATTGACCTTGCCCTTCGGTTAATTAATTTGCACAGAGCCTGCCTGCTTAGGGTTTGTGCAGGTGGTGACTCTTTTACTCTAGAAGGACACTCATTTAAAAGGCAACACATGTAAATTTAGAAAAGACTTTTTTTTGTGTAACCATGACCGCCACATGGGTCAGATTTCACACATCAGTTAGAATGGTGTATGATGTTGTGCTAGAGGGGTTAAAATTACAATGACTATCAAACCTCATGTTTCATGGTAAAAGATCACTAAGCTACAGTCAGGAACTCTAGCTCAGTTAAGTACATGCGTTTAGGCTTCCATCTTCTGAGTCATTCAGTGATGACCACTGTCAGGAACATGTCAGATGATACGGTTCATTGATGTGTTCCAGTAGGTCAATTATTTTATTCCTGATTCTTGATAGTGTCAGATCCACACTATGAATACCCTAAATTATACTTTATTTGCAGTATGCAAGTAAGGGGGCCTTCTGGATTCTACATCTAATAAAGAATTGACTGGGATCCCATCCTCTAGAAAAGGCTGGTTATTCTCATCTGCATCTTCCATGTCTGTATGGGAAGATTCTTCCAAAAGGGGTGAGATTTGACCCAAAATAGGTGGAACTAGCTCCAAACAACACTAACTTCTATTATACACACAGAAAAAGTTAGATTTTGAGGTAAAAATGAATATAAATTAATGCTCATCTTGGATAGAATCAAGTGCTGTTAGGTATAACAGTGGCAGTATTTTGAGAGTTGGCTTTGTACATATGAATATTCACCATCTCTTTCCTAAATTAGGATCCACATAAAAACTCTTGCATTCAGAAAAGTTATATGGCTCTTTTTGATATTCTCTTTGAGAACTTTCCATCTGTAGTCTAGTAAATGGATTATAAACAGAGTAGTCCTAATTCTTCACCGTCTACATTACCATTACTGTTGGTGTGCCCTTGTTGCCAAGAAGGCTAACGGCATACTGGGCTGCTTTAGTAGGAGCATTGCCAGCAGATCGAGGGAAGTGATTATTCCCCTCTATTTCGCACTGGTAAGGCCACATCTGGAGTATTGCATCCAGTTTTGTGCCCCCTACAACAGAAAGGATGTGGACAATTTGGAGAGAGTCCAGCAGAGGGTAACAAAAATAAGTCATGTTCCCCAGCCCCCAATGAGGAGAGGCTGATGGAACGGGGCTTATTTAGTCTGCAGAAGAGAAGAGTGAGGGGGGATTTGATAGCAGTCTTCAACTACCTGAAGGGGAATTCCAAAGAGGATGGAGCTAGGCTGTTTTCAGTGGTGGCAGATGACAGAACAGTGAGCAATGGTCTCAAGTTGCAGTGGGGGAGGCCTAGGTTGGATATTCGGAAACACTATTTCACTAGGAGGGTGGTGAAGCACTGGAATGGGTTACCTATCTCCATCCTTAGAGGTTTTTAAGGCTCGGCTTGACAAAGCCCTAGCTGGGATGATTTATTTGGGGTTGGTCCTGCTTTGAGCAGGGGGTTGGACTAGATGACCTCCTGAGGTCTCTTCCAACCCTAATCTTATTCTATGATTACATTGGTGTGAGTCCTTTGCCTTCAGCTGAGTCACTGGTATAAAACTGATGTAATGCAATGGAGAATCAGGTCCAAAATATTTTCGTGTTTGACAGATGCAGTCTGGCTCTGGTATCATTGTGACTGTGTAGGAGGAATCTGTACCCAGGGCACTTGTCAACACTCATCCTTGTTTGTATCTCACAACTGAATTAAGCTCTTAGGATCAAGCTGATAATGCCAGTTAATTAATTTGGACTGAGTAGAAGAAATAAGGACCAAGTTGTGAAGTGGATTTATATAGTAACATGTCAGCTCTTTAGGCCCCAGTTCAAATCTGGCTTGGAAAAGGAGGAATTTGGCCTCAGCCTTGTTTTAACTGGGCATTTTGTCGTCTTGTTAGTACTGGCAGCCTCTGCTTAGGAAAAGCACAGAACTGTAATAGCAGGAGAAACTTATACTCTTTAGAACATCATTCATATATAGTAAAGAGTACTGGAAAGCCTCCTGTCTCTGTGGCATGATGTGCAGTCCACAGCAAATCTGTGCAATCTCCCCTGCATTCTTACCCTGCAGTCTAATGCAGCATGTTGTTACAGCACCGAGAAAGAGCCAACTTCCCTCTCCACTTTGTACAATGCATTTTTTGATGTAGGATAACTGGCAAATGTTGCAAAAGAGTACCTACTTAGCCATTACATGGGAGAAGAGAGATTGGCAATCAGATCTGTGTGCCCAAAACTGTTTTGAGTTGAAAGAGCATATGAATTAGTGTTGTATTTTAAAACAGGCCACTCAAATTCAAAATTCAAAATGACAGAATTGGGAGATTGGATACTTCAAAGCTTGGAAATAGGGTACAAGGAGCCTGCTTCTCTGCTGCCTTGCTTATATAGCTACTTGCACTGTGTAAAGTGGACTTAAAATGCTACTATTCTGTTTTACACACACTGTTGCACTGGCATGAATGACTGCCCAAGGTACAGGACAACAGAATGAAGCCCCGGATCTCTGATCTCTAGTTCGTTATCTGAATGAAGGCTATTCTGTGACTTATGTCAGCAGCGTCAGTAGCTCAGTCCAGTTCCCAGTGGATCTCATAAACAAATTGCAAAACCAGGGGTTAGAGGTAGAAGGATGGGAGGAAACAGCTCCTATTTATCTGCCAAAAGCCAAAGGAGAGTTCCCATTGGTATTTCTCTATCTGGCTTAGAGAAGGCTGCTCGGAAGAGTTCCTCCCTCGGTCTTGGCTCATGAAGTCAGAATCCACCAAGATTGCTGAAGTTTTGGGGTTGCCAATACTGGCAGTGGGGGAGTGGAGGTGAAAAGGGGAGACAGAAGAAGGGTGAAGATAGGGAAGCTGGAGAGAGGCAAAGTTTTTATATAAAAAAAAAAAAGATGTTGATGGGCAAAGGAAGCGTGTGCCAAGGTGATTGACAGAGAAAAGTAGGCATCTTGGGGGGGCAGAGGACATCAGTTTAGAGTGACCTTGGCTGGTGAACAATATTGAGTGACACTGACCATGAAGGGGGTGTCAAGGTTCTGGGCAACTGAATTTGTATTCCTGGTCTGTGGTCCACCAAGGGCACCCTCTTTTGGCTTCAGCTCTTAGCCATCACCTCTTTTAGGTGGCGACCCACATCTCACTCCCTCCTGACTGTGGGTTTTAAGGCTGCACTGCTCCCTGCCTTACAGTGCAATAATCCAAGCAAGCCAGTCTGTCCAATGGCCACCACTTGCACTTTGCTTTCCTCTCTCTGAAAAAGCTATGACCAGTATATTGCCGCAATGACAAGTTACCACATGGCTCCTTCTAAGCAAGCGCATTTATTCTTAAAGTAAAAGCATTCCAGTGAAATGATATTAAAACTATCAAAGAATCTGTATGCATGCTAAAATCTGAACAGCAGTCTCCTCCCACTCCAAACTAGGTTTTAGTCCTTCAAAACCCACAACTGGGTTTTTCCAGTGGTTGCAAGTTCATCCATTTTAGTTCCAGATCCAGAATGAAAGATGGGCAGTCCAGCCACCATTTGGGCTTTTGATCTTGGCCTTCTGTAAAAAGTAATCAGCAGACAATGACTGTCTCCATAGCTTTAAAAGGCTGGGATTTTGCATAACCAGAATTGAGGAATTTGCGTTAACCTCTCCCCAGGAATTCCCCAGGAAATCCGTTTAACACATGTCCCAAAAATCTACTTGTCTGGCACCTTTTCAAGGTAGTCTTTTGAACTCTCAGGTCTCACATCTATCACATCTCCCCCATAGAGAGGTTATGTACAGTCCCAACTCACAATAATACATACATTTATGGCAATTCCCTGCAATACCTTTATTGTATTATCTGTCCCAGAAGGATATTAGAAGGAGAAAAGACTGAGGTTAAGTGTGGGAGGATCATGGTGCTTTCACGTGAAAAAGAAGTGGGGGGGAAGGGGGAGATTCAGTTGAAGGAGTGGAGACAGTGTTTATGGGGAGAGGGAAAAGAGAGATGGGGAGTTTGGGGAGGGATGGCAAGTAGGATGGGGGTATTTGAGGGGACAGTAGGAAGACCTAAGGCTGTTTGTGAAGAGCTTGGAGGTTGGAGGGAAAGGGAAGGGAAGATTGAGAGGCTTGTGCGGAGTGAGAGGAAAAACTGAACACTTGTTGAGAGGGGGAGGCAGGCATGTTTGAGGAAAGAGGGATGTTGAGCCTTTTGGGGGATGGAGGGAAAATAGGGGACTTGCACTGCAATTATATACATGATTTGTACATACAGTATTATTGCTTTAGGGTACCGTGTAATTGCTTTGCATATCATAGTCATAATGGATTGAGTTCCGTGGTGGACGAGCAATGCAGCACATACCCCTCCGATGTGTTAAGGATCAGGGATAAAAAACTATGCTAGCTGCCCTGCAGCAAAGGAAAAGCTGTTTTACAAGCCATGCAGGACCACACATGCTATGAAAAAAAGGAAATAGAACAGTAGGCCAGGTCAGATGGTCTTTCAGATAGAAAAGAGTTTTCTGTATCAGGAATTGTCCCTATTCCCCAGGGATGGAACACCAGAATAACTTGCTCATGGCCACTATTACAACTCCCATGCAGTTTGTGAACCCATTGGCCATATCTGTATGCTACTGCCCTGATCACACCCCTCCCCATTCTCCCATGGAAAGAGGTTGCTGGTGTACAAGAACCTGAGGAGTTCTCTGTGCAACACCCTCTCTTTCCAAAGTGAAAATGGGGGTATTTAGAATCATAGAATACCAGGGTTGGAAGGGACCTCAGGAGGTCATCTAGTCCAATCCCCTGCTCAAAGTAGGACCAATCCCCAACTAAATCATCCCAGCCAGGGCTTTGTCAAGCCTGACCTTAAAAACCTCTAAGGAAGGAGGTTCCCCCACCTCCCTATGTAACCAATCCCATTACAATGGGGCTAAGCAGAAGCTGTAGGATTTAGACCTTAGAATGTATTCAGGGAAGAAGGATGGCTCAGTGGATGGGATGTGCAGGTTGAAAGACCATAGATCAATTTCTTGCTCTGGCACATTGCTTCCTGTGTGACCCTGTGCAAATCACTTAGAGCCAGATCATTAAAAGTATTTAGGCAGCTTAAGATGCACCAAGGGACCTTATAAATTAATAGGAAATATTTACACATTTATTCTTTTAATAGAGGGATACATTTTTGTAAATAATTATTAACAGAAAATGTTTTTTTTGTATACATTTCACAAGAGTGGCTTGGACAATTTCCCCAGAATGTTTCAGATCTCCTTCAAAGGTAGGGTGTTTTCCTTACATATTTCTGTGACTCCCAAACTTCACCAAAGGCAGCCCATCTCAAATATCAAACAGATTGAAAGGGGGCTGGGAGTTGGGGAGAACAGGCCTTCCAGCTATGTCATTGAAATCAGTGCATCTTATGAATATTAAAAAAACTAAAATACAAACTGCTGGCTCGAAACCACCACCATTATTTAAAAATGCACAAAAAAGAAATAAGTCAATGAGCCCGCTCCTTCCTACACTTCCCAGTGTCTCCGATTTAGCCGATGGCATTTTCCTTTGAGATTATAGGTACCTGTGAGTAGAATATATTTACTCACTTATATCAGCACTTTCAGATTTCAGACATGACATCAGTTTAAAATCTTACCCATCAATACAGCTATTAAAGATCTGATTTTATAAATCTCCCAAACTGACACTACCTTCATACCAGAAGTGACTTGGGCAAACCTAGGGAAATCTACACACAGTTCTGAAAAATAATTGCAGAAACTTAGAAAAGCAGATGGTTCTAAAAGACAAATTTACATTTTCTGTTCAGCTCTGTTGAAATAGGAAACTGAAAATAGAAAGAAGACCAAAAAAAAACCCTGAGTAATTTAAAGCAGTGTTTCTCAATGACTGGTACCTGAGATCTCCCTGATACTGTTTAGAAAGGCCACAAGCCAGTTCCTGGTATCAAAAAGGTTGAGAAACATTGATTTAGAAGATGACACATGAGCGGAGTTCTCCTGAAATGCATTCAATGTCACCTTTTCATCATCATGGAGGGAGTTCCAATGGAAAAGAAATAATCCTTTATTAGTAATTTTTGGGTTTCAGGAAAAAAGTTTAGTCAAACAGCCTCATCTGATGACAAGAAAGTGGGCAAACAAATCACTATATGCATGTTTTCTAGGGCTACTTCCAGATCCAAACACTTCAGTTTGAAAACCCCCACAATCTTTTGATACCATGGTAAAGAGAAATTGTGTGGGAGAAAAATCTCCATTTATTAGGCAAAGTACCTTCATGATCTGTGCATTGTTATATTTTATTGTGCAAACTGCATAAGGGCAGTGAGTATAAAGAAAATTACTCTGTTTATTTACCATATGGTTGAACGCACTGAGGATCTCAAGGTTTTGGGGCATCTTTAGTGGCACTGAATTATCCAGCATAACAGATCAATACACTATATTGAGGTGAGCTCCTGCCTTCTGCTATAAAAGCAACTTGTTTCTGTCTGCTTCACACCAGTGGAGATTTTTTTTCATAGTGATGAGTAATGTGAGTTACTAATGTGTCCAGGTGAAACTTGAGACATAAGGTCAAAACAGCAGTTTTCCTGAAGCCCATATTTTGCAATGTTATCTGACATGTGCAGTCAGCCAGAGCCTAATCAGTTGTTTATCTATGAAGGGGTACCTCGTTATATTTAATGAGCAGTGTGCAGCCAATGTGAGCATTCTTGCTAGAGGGGTGATTCAATATGGTTCTAATGAAAATACACCCACTACAGTAAATAATGATGGGGAAAAAATGAGAATGTTCATTTAAAGTAACATTTCTTTGTCATTTCTGGATTAGTCCCAGAATAAGTAACTCCCGTGGTTAATGAGTGCGGAAAGAGAAAGTTAATGGCATTCAGTCATTATCAGCTTTGACTTAGAAATACTTTTTGCTGACAAAGAATAAGGTGAGCCTTCAGATAAATTAAAGATATACTCGAATGTAGACAGAGGATTTTTTTACATCATGCCTCACAATGCATAAGTCCAAGATAATAATAAAGCAAATAATTCTACAATGCAGAAATGAAATGGTTTTCTCTGAAATAGTCTTGAGTATTCATATATACGGTTAAAATAGGAAGCTGTACTTTTTTGCTATTTTTAATGCATTTATAAAATAATTATTATTTACAAGGGTACTAAAATAATGTGAAATAAAACATATTTGTTACTCTTCAAGAAGGCTAAAAAATCCAATACCCCATAAAAAAATGATAGCCGCTCATTAAATAAACAATTATTAAATCTGCAGTCAGAGATGTCATGCATTGGTGAGAAGTCAATGAATCGATCAACTTGGGCAAGCTGAAATCTGTCTATGTATGTAACACTTATAATAGTAAAATCACTCAGGCAATAAAATCCACTTTTCCCCTAACAATTTCCAGATGCTGCCCCATTGTGCATACTTCAGAAACCTTGAAGCCTGTATATTGAAAGATAGATGATTCTCCCTAGTATACTGAATTCTAGTTAGATTTATGCTTTTAAAGTATACAATGCAATTTGGATGGTGGGATTTACAGGGAATGAAGAGAGAGAGTATTTATGAGCAGGTGTCTCTGTATCACTGGCCTCTCAAATTCTTAATTTTATTAATTGATCTAATGATTTATTTAAACAGCTGTTATTTAACTGACTTATGAAGAGCTCATGAACACTGTTGGGTCTTTCCAGAGTATTAATAATAAATGCCAGTGTTTTGATGCTTTGGAAAACATCTTGAAAATTTATTATCAATACTGTTGATGGTAACGATCAGATGGTGGTGATGATTATTATAATCTGTACTTACAGCACTTAGTACACATTAAATAAATCAAACACCCTCTTTGAAATACAGTAGATAAGGGATAAAGAGAGACTATATCTCCCAATACTGAGATGCAGCCACCTCCAGCTGCTCTTTTACATCACACAGCCATGCTACACAACAGAATGCCATATTAAATTGCAGTTTCTGGGGGGGGGGCAGGTTGCTTGCAGTAAAAAGTAAATTCACTGTGTTTATTTTTTTGTAATAGAACCTGCTATTGACCCAGCTTTACACCATCAAACCTAATTTATAAAAAACAACTAAATGACAAGAAACACAAATGCTTTCCTGGTCACCAATAATGGGTTACAGATTGCCACTCCAGTGGTATTTCCAACCCTTATTGTGACAAATAGATGAGTGTTCAGCCATCTAACTTATTCCCCTGACAAGTTCTAATGAAGTTTTCTCTGCCAAGAGTAATGGTGCCTGTTACTGGAAAGTGCTAGGCTATTTATTCAAATTTTCAAGAGGTATTAAGTCTTCAAAGGGACCCTTAGCAAAGGGGTGGGGAGGCGGAAGCTGAGTTGAGAATTCTCAAGTGAACTAAGGAAGTCTGAACCTGTGTAACATCCTACATTAGGTAGACTTGACCTCTGTCAACTCAAGGTCTTTGCAGTTATTCGGATGAGTCTTTTTTTTCTTTCTTTAGCACATGCCTAAATGTTAGAAAAATGAATCTACTCCGTGCTTGATGCTTGCTTAATGTGACTAGGAAATTAAATTCAATTACTGGTATTGTATCTAAAAATGGCACTCAGTAAAGTGAAAGGCCTGGTGCAAAGCTTGTGGTGAGTCAGATAGTCAAGTGAGAGTTGGATGCCGGCCCGATTTTTCCATTGTCTAGGGAGACAGTAGCTGTATCCTTGTAAGTGACTAGGCAAAATATTTCTTTCAAAAAGTTTAAAAATAAATAATGCTACTACTCCCTTGTTTATTGAAAAGGAGAAACATAATAAAGAAAAACATTGTAACACAATTTCCATGCTAAGTGTAAATGGAGTTAAGACTGCCACCTTTTAAATAGGATGGCAGATGTGAGGTTGAACCCTTTCAACAGCTACCTGTGATTAACTCCTTTGCACTAACACTGTGGGAGTCTTTCCATCAGGGCTGGCTCCAGGTAGCAGCGAAGGAAGCAGGTGCCTGGGGCGGTCAATAGGAAGGGGTGGCACTCCGTCCGGTATTGGGGTGGCTCTTCGGTGGCACTTCAGCAGCTGCTCCAGCGCTCTGCTTCACAATTCAGCGGCAATTCAGTGGCATCTCTTCGTCTTTGGTGGGCGCTCAATTGGGTTTTCCTTTTCTTTCTTTCCTTCTTTTCTTTTCCACCGCTTGGGGCGGAAAAAAAGCTGGAGCCAGCCCTGCTTTCCATTGCCTTTATTAAGTTGAATTGGATCACTGGAGCTGCCTGGCCCAATCCTAGCAATGCATTCTGCACAAACAGCATGAAGAAAGCTTGAGTCCTATTGTTTAATTGGTAACTACTCATCAGTCATCAGTGGCAGGGTTTTGCTTCTATAGTTTCTATAACAAAATCCTATTGCTGAGACAGCATTTTTATTTTGGGCACAGCCTACTAAGAGATGCTAATATTGTAATGCAGTAATAATATTAAAGTGATATTGAGACAGTAGCTTACAATGTTATTAAAAGGTGTAACTTTTGCCATTTGAAATGATTTCATAATCATTGCACTGTGCTCCAGGAAATGAAAAAGGTGAACCCAGCTACTGTGATTACATATACAAACTACAGGCCTGACTGAGAATGCATTGAAGTCCATGCAAATCTTTTCTGTGACTTTATTTGATCAGGCTGTGTTTAAACACAGAATTCCCAAATTCTGGGCTTCCGTGTTTATATGTTGGTCACCATTAACAAGTCAGCATTTGCTAACTGCTACTGCACAGTTATCTGACATACCATAATTTCCCCTTTTTCTTAGAAAAGGAAGTAATTGTGGTAACTGGGCTATATATATATATGAGAGAGAGAGAGAGAGAGAGAGAGAGAGAATGTATGAATGAATGAATATGAATGAATCTTAATGTCAGCCAATACAGAATTCTTCAGCTTCCCTTTTCTTTTTCTGCTTCTGTTTACATGAACTTGATAGTGATATATATATATATATATATATATATATATAGGCTACTATCTTAATTAGTCATATCTGCATGGGGTGAACTGTGCAGAGGGGCAAGCATCCCTTTAATTTCAGTAGATGACAAGAAAGAGAATAGTCACCACTAAAAAGTCAACAATCAGATGTAAGTGGTGCATGGTCATCTGTAGAGGGATGAAATGTACTCTATATGAGTATTCAGACATTTCTGACTGAACTCTCAAAGCCCCATCCCACCCTGCACTGGACTCATTGTAAAACCCTGGAAGAATTCTTCATTGTTCCAATATCTTGCTCAGAATGCGGAGGTGAGGTTTTCTAGTCTTCCTACCCTCTTTGACACCTCCAACACTTTGTGATGATAAATGTTGACTGAGGTAGTGACCATTTGCATAATCTTTGGCTTTTTGCAAGTGGGGAACAATCTGGAAAAGATTAATGATCGATTTGGGGGAAAATGTATGAATTAATTGTTCCTGACTCAAGTCTTCTAGTACTAATGGAAGTGAGTTCCAGATAGAGCTAGACCTAATGTCTATTGGTAGCAAAAATAGACATAAGACACCATGATGCAGCATGGTACTAGATATTGCCTGGCTGTTTCTGAATGCTGATCATGCTTTTGAGTGGCATGCATCTGGAAATGCCTCCCACTGAACAAGCGCACAGGGATCCATACTACAGGCAGGGATCAATTTCTGTTGCCTTGTTCCTTTGCAAAGGCATTTTGAGAGATTCTTCTTCAATATAATATAGCCTTTTATGAGCTCAGAGGGGTTTGGGAGACTAGGGCTATGTCTACACTACCCACCGGATTGGTGGGTAGTGATCGATCTATTGGGGATCAATTTATCACATCTAGTGTAGGTGCAATAAAATCGATCCCCAATAGCTCTGCCGTTGGCTCCGGAACTCCACCACAGCAAGAGGCGGAAGCAGAGTCGACGGGGGAGCAGCAGCGGTCAACTCGCCACCATCCTCATGGCTAGGTAAATTGACCGAAGATGCACTGACCTCAGCTACGCTATTCGCATAGCTGAAGTTGCGTATCTTAGGTCCCCCCCCCCCCCAGTGTAGACCTAGCCTAGGAGTAAGCATGGATCAAAGTTGTCATCACTGTAGTTCTATTTGTGCTAAGCTGAGTAAAGGAACCTTTTCATTTTAGACATATCAACGTTCATTCCTTGTCACGCTCCTCAACCACGTCACACAGACACATGGCAGCCTAAACTCCTGCCTGTATTTACAGCAGAAGTGACTTTGGGTAGAATTCAGCTTTTTTGATTTTGACATTTCCCATGTTTTTGTCTTCAACTTTCTCATGAATTTTTATTAGGCAAAATTCTTTGGGGAGAGAAATTGAAAGACAAAACAAAAACATGGACCCAAGTGTCTTGCAGATTGAACGACTAGAGTGAGGTGGCAATGCACGAGGGATGGACGGGAAAATGATATTATTAGGGTGGGCCTCAAAGTAATGAAAGCTGAAAACAGATTCTCTTGATCGTTCTTCCTCCTCTTTGACTTCAGCAGGATTAGAGTTGTATGTTGCAGGCCTGTGTTTCCCCTGCTTTCTCTTCATTGTCAAATTGGAAAACTGATACTAAAACCGATCGAGGCAACAGTTTTCAGTTACTGCAGACTGTATATTAGACAGAGGAACCTAGCAAGATAGCGGCAAGAACAGCCCGTCGTTGGTTGTTGACACACACAAATCGCGCCTTTTAGAAAGCTCATTTGCAGAATTACAAAGGGGTTGCAACAACCACTATTGAAATGCATCCACCTCTGGGGTATAATGCAGCAGTTATTGTAACAACACCCGTACGCAGCAGTTTGGGTCCAGAAGGGAGGGAGAATGTAGAATGTAATTACCCCTGCTGAAATTTACCTAGATTCCTTCAGGGATATAGCTACTATGATCACGCAAAACTGTCATGGGATCTTTAATGACCATAAATTATCAAAACCTACTTCACTTTCACAACTGATCCCCCAATCAACATCTTAAATACATGGAAATTGCTTAGCACTAGGTTTTGAGGATTGATTCTACTTGACTCAGATGGAAATGTGATACTAGTAGGATTAACCAACACCAACTCCACCGGTATGTTTGTTTACCTGCAGGTCTCCTACCCAAGCACTTAGCCAGCCAGACCTCATTTAGTTTTTAAGATTTAACACGTTCATCAGCTGGGAAGGTAGCACAGTCAAAGGTGGAGATTTATAGAGCCTTTGTGGTTGCTTTCAAGCTAGGCCGGTTTTTCTACTTAGGCTGAGTTAGGCTACAGGAATGCAAGATGAACAGTGCATGCATAAATCATTATTGGCATCATCATAAATGGAATGATCCTGAAGATCATACTGAATAGTTTAAAGATAATCTTCATTAATCACAAAACTGGTTTGAGTCTTGAACTAACAATACTCTTCCTGCTAATGAGGGCTGAGAGAATGTATTAGCAAGGTCCTGGCACCTGGAATTTTTTATTCAGAAATTAAGATCTATGCAATGGGGATAATAAATTCGTGCTGTCCTGGAGGTCTTGGATAATTACTTCCCTCATTTTTCTTTTTTAGGAAATCTTTAAGATTGAAGATGGCAGTCTTGGAATTCTAAGACACAAAAGGGCCATTGTGGCAACACCAATATTAATTCCAGAAAATCAGAGACCGCCATTCCCCAGAGCTGTGGGCCGGGTAAGTCTTGACAAAACATAGCATCAAATTGTGATATTAAATAATTCATCCATTTCTCTTAGGTTTTTATATAGCATCTGTCACAGCGGTAGATATATGCTGGACAAAATTAAAGAGCATGGAAGCCAGACAGAAAGAGGTGTTTTCTCTCTTTCCTCTTGGGACAAAGGAGCATTATTCTGATGTGCATAGGATTTTTACTTTAACAGGATCAGTTCTCGTAAAATGGGTTTCTCAGAGCGATATGTTTTTAACCGTGGCATGAACTTCACAGTAATAGTCACCTAACAAATGTGCTTGTCCAGTATTGATGTCCACATGGCAAGTCATGAAGTTCCATTCAAGAACAGTACATTCCCTCAGGAATATAGGATTGGATATCTGGTGTCTGGTTTTGTTTTTAATTGAGGCGATAGCAACCAAAAACTGATATGCACACAAGGCTTTTGGACTCCTTTAATCAATCAACAGTACCCAAAGACCATGTGTGGCTGGTAGCTTTTTTTGTATAGCTCTGTCAAAAACAAGACCCTATTTTGTTTATCTCTGTAGACACACGTACACACACTCACACCCCTGCAGTTCTTATGCATAGATTTTTCTGAACTGCACACATATAACTTGCATATCCAGTTGGCAGTATTGCTCATGCAGCCACAATAATTAAACATATAAATGAATCATTTAGGCATCATTTGTTGTAATTGCTTGGGCATATTTTGCACATGGGCATTTCTGAAATATGGGCCGGTAACGGGGTCAGCATCCACCTCTCACAAGCGCCCCCTTCTGGTCTGGTGTGTCTGTGTTCTTTCAGTTCTGGTGATCCCTTTTGGTGGTTCTCAGGCAGTTTTTTCCAGCTTTCTCCCTGGAGATACTATCTTCCTGTGGCCCTCCCCAGGCTCAGTTCTTACTCAGTCTCTGCAGCCAGCCAGGAGCTCCCTCAATGCTCCCCCAGTCCCTGCTAGCAAACTGTCTTTGGCTCAGTCCTAGCAGGCAGCCAGAAGCCTCTCACTCCCTCGGTCCCTGCCAGCAGACTGTCTTTGGATGTGCTGCTCTTCCGACCAGGCATGTAGCCATTTTTTCTCTAGCTCCAAGCAGCACCTAACTGCTGCTCTATTCTGCAGCTCCTTTTATATGGTCCTCCTGGCCCCCTGATTGGCTGTTCCAGTGGCCCCTCTCAGTGCTTCCTCACAACCAGTCTAGGCTGCTTGGAGGACCTCTCCATTGCTCCTTTTCTGGGATGGGTGTGGCAGAACCCTGAGTCCTCCAGCATTTTATCCTCCTCCCTGCCCTTACCCCTCACAGTGATACAAAACAGATCTCACCAGAAGTAGTCCTCTCTTTTGGGAAAGACTTGAATTTTTTTTTAAGTACAAGTCTTGTTTAATTGTGAAAAATCCGCCATGACTAAGCTTTTTCTCGTTTGTTTAAAATACTGAATTAAGAATTTAGATAACTAGTAACTTGGTAAGAGGCTTTTGAATATGGGCATGATAAATATTTGATATCGTAATATCTACATGGTGCAGCAATGTGTAGTAAGGATGTGAGCTTTTTAAAGTGCGCAAATTGTTCCATGTAGACCCTGCTGGTGTGCACTAAAAGTTCCCTAGTGTGCTTTAACATAGTGCTGTTTCAAACAGAAGATACCAACTGTAGAGTTCTCAGATGTGAGTGATTGAGACAAACAAGAAAGTTATTTTATATTCAGATCTGGTAGGTAGAGGTTTGGTTTGGTTTTTTAAAAGTATTAATTCACTTTCATATTAAATACGAAGGGCAAGCCATTTGAGATGTCTCGCATAGGCTGTACATGCATCCATTACAAAAACCTTTTTTATCTAATATATTTTAAAGAGAGATCCCTTTATTCCTTTCCATAAACTGCAGTCTTCACTAACAGATGGTTCCCAAGTCACAAAATTCAGATGCTGATCTGGATTTCAATCCTCTGAGAATTTGATTCAGCACTTACAGAAATAGAGCCCAGTCTTGAAATTCAGATCTGAATCCATGCTCCAGTCCTGACTCCCCTCTTCTTTTGGAAGCGGTTGAGTTAGAACCATCTCTGCTATTGGTATGATGTACATTTAACTGGCAACTCCATTCCAGCACTGAAAAAGCCAGTGATGTTTCCCGTTGAATCTCCACAAAAGGTTATTATTAGTGACAGATTATTCTAGAGCAGAAATAATAACCAAGACTTATTGTAAAACAAAAACATTACCAGATAAATAGCTGGATGAGCAAATGAACTACTGCTGCGTCACATCCAGCCTCAATATGCTAATCCCTAGGACATCCTTTTATGACTGAATAAAATAGATTGGGGGTCTTAATCCTGAATTAAATATATTCTAATTTTTAGCATATGTTCATTCATTAATCATACGTGGCACAATCTCTTGGTTGGAAAACAAATCACATTTTGCTGACTCATGTTACCGTAAAATACGTCAGAGTGTTTGAGAATAGCGACTGGAAGGAGGGAAAGCTCGTGGGCCATGGTTTAGGTCAAGGTTCCAAAATTAGTTTTAAGTTGCAAACTTTTCTTTCTGGTAATTGAAGCCCATGTTATTTTCCAGGGCAATTCAATTTTTTTTGCCAGTTTTTCTGACCCACATTTACAGGGATGCCTGTGCTCTGTATTAGGAGCAGAAGGAGCCCTAAAAAGCTCAGTTGTTATAATTGTCTGGTATGTACATAGGCCATGGAGCCAGGATAGCCATCTGGGCCACAGCCTTTGTCCTAGCCAAGGTTCAGTGGTGCTGCGATCCTGTGTACCACTCAAACTTAGAGGGGTAAGTGTAGGGACTCAGAGGCTGCTTGGTGAAGAGGAAGAAGAGAGGTAAACTGCAACATGAGTGGAACAGGCACACCATAAAGAAGCGGGATCAAAGGTGGCTGTACTGACCTTCAGAGTCTAACTTCTCATCTGGAGTGTTAAAATCTAGGGAATAAGAATGTGGTTTATTTTACTATTTGATTCATTCCCAAGCCTTTCCACCAATATACCATTAGGGCTAGCTGATTGTCATGCAGTGAGTTGCATATCATGAGAAACTAGTCTGAAATTCACCATCTCACCTTATGTAGGTCTCCAAACAACTGCCAGATAATACCACCATTCAGAATAGGGAGATAGAGGTAAGAACATTTCTGTCCTATTGCCAAGCTGTCAATCCATATAATATCCCAGCAGCTTGATAATAGTATTTATTATTATTTGTATTACTATCACTTTGTTGACTGGGAGGCCGTTTCAGGACATTTAGTTGCCAATTTGATGACATTCATTGTGCTTATGCATGTAGTGGGGAGACCACAAGCAGGTTCTCATCTCCTCCACTATCTCCATATGAAAGAAGAAGACTATTTGTATTACCGTAGCACCTAAGACCAGGACCTTATTATGCTAGAACAAAGAGACAGTCCGTGCCCCAAAGACAAGAGATGGATACAGACAGGCAAGAGAGTACAAGGAAACAATAAGACAATATCGGTTAACATGATCAGCAGTGGTATCAGCACGCCGGCAGCCTCAGTGTTGTCAAATGTTTTGTAGGCATCATGGAAAAGGAGAGTTTAAAAAGTGTTTTGAATGAGCAAAATATATTAGAAACAATAACTGGAAACAATATTGATTGTACTGCTCCATGTCTTGAACAACACTAATGAGTGATTTCAAGCTAATGGGATAAATTACTTCACAGCTCTATGCAAAAATTCACTGGAATCTATAGTTATGGCTAAACAACAGTTCTAATGTGGATGCCTAAACTTAGAACAGGAATCCATACTAAGGCACATAAATATTACCCTGATTTTCAGCAGTGCTAAGCATCTGTACCTGCCACGTAAGGTGGTAAGAATCACAAGTGCTCTGCACCTTTGAATACTGGGGCACTTATCTAAAAACACTTAAATGTAGGTTTTCAGTTCGAGTCTATGCATAGGCATGGGAAATACGTGTGTGGGGGGGGGTGGGGGAGGGATGCTGCAGCACACCCAGGTTTTATGCGGGGCCACTGGCCCTATGCCCAGGCCTCCACTCCCAAGCTGGCTGACTCGGGTCCTGGCCGCCAGCCCTGGCTGACTCGGGTCCTGGCTGTCGGCCCACTTCCTTGCCGCTGGCCCTGTGCCCAGGGCCCCACACCCGGGGCTCTGCTCTAGGGGTGCTGGTCCTGCCCCTTGGCCACTGGCCCCTTGCCTGGGGCTCCAGTCCTGGCCCAGTGCCTGCCCCCAGCCTTTCCCCTTTACCCCTGCATGGGTCCCCCCCTCGGAGACGTGTCACCCCGCCCCCCAGCTGGGGATGAGAGTGGTGGTCATGGACAGGGGTAAGAGGGCTGGCTTTCAGCACCCCCACTGTTAAAAGGGTTCCAGCACCACTGAGTCTGATATTTTGGGGACCACCCAGGCCATTAAGGGGTTCTGTCACCACCTGCCCTGGAGCTTCAGGGTGCCTTGGTGTGGTACAGTGATGGTTCAGATCTCTAACACCAGTAGCCTGCGCACAAGCATAAGGCCTCATCCTGGCTTCCACTAGCCTAGTTATTCCTTGCAGGGTGACAGTGTCTAATTTAAGTACCCGAGTCTGAACATTTTTGCCCCAGTCTGATTTGAAAACAAAATAGATTTTGTACGTTTCTTTGAAGATGCAGAAAAAAAATATCAGCAGTGTTTGAAATAAAGAGTATGAAATATTCCAGAACAGCAGCAGGTGAATTGCAAGAATGTACTTAATAAAACATTGTAAATAAAGGATAAATTTTAAAAAAAGGCTCTAATTCTTAAAGTACTGGTGGTGGGGAAGGAAATTTGTATCCTTTCATATTTTTCCAAATCCAATAAGAATTAATGCTGACAATGAAAGCATTTGATTTTATTTCCTTTTTGGATGTCTTGCTCAAACATCTGCATTAGCTATGCTCTTTGGAAAAATTTCAACATCGGAGAAGCATTTCTGGCAGCAAATCATGGAGAAGTTGAATTTACATTCCTGTTACAAGTCATGGGCAAACCTCAGGAAGCCTGGTGTTCTGATTAAGCTACAAATGCTTATTGTGAGCAGCTTGTTGAGTTCTGAAAATGGAACTTCGAATTTCGCAATAAGCAGTTTTCTCATTTTTCTGATTCTTTCTGCTGCTTCTGAGGCTCAGACGTTCCAGGAGAGAGACACCGTAGCATCTGCTACTACATGAGAACCAGTAGTGAACCTACATTCTCTTTTGTTTCCCCAGCACAGGAGAATAGCTTTAAAATCTAATATAGTCCCCATAGAGTTACAGTAGGCTCAGACAGCACAACCACAGCTATCTGGACCCTTCGTCCTCCTTGGTTAGTCCTAGAATGTTGTAAGAGGGAGGCTGTGGACACTTCTTTTGCAGCCACCATCTTCTGCAACTGGCTTTCTGCTCTCAAAACCCACCAAATGCTGGACAGAATTTGGCTAACTATGTGTCCAAGCACCCCATGATGTGGGGACTTGTCCAAATCTTTCTGAATTATCTGGATGTCTTGGGTCTGTAGAACTGGTCCTGAAATGTTACAAGAACATGCTTTCTTGTGAGATTTCTGTTCCTTTCTCGTTTCTAGACATACTCCTTTTCTTGACCAGACATAAACCTGAAGTTCAAGGCATGAGGGAAAAAGAGAAAATACTTGAATGAATGTTTTTCTGATTTCAACAGTTGTCTACTTTTGATTTGTGGTTTGGGATGTTTAATCTTTTATTCAAAATTGGTCACTATTTATATATATTATAGGATACAGAAAGGACATTTTATTTAAATGCATAGATGTTGCATATGTACTACATTTTGGTAACCCTACCCTGTTATATTTGTCTCTCTGCTGGTAGAAATCTCATAAGGAAGGAGAACAACAAAATTCAAAGCAAGCATGTACACCTTGGGTGTAATAAAAACATAATATTGAATGTTATTGAATTTGCTCTTTATAAGGATGAACACGGCTGACTCAATCGATAAAATGTTATAATGAATTATAGTGCAGAGCCCCGAGAAGAAAAAATGAATTAGTTCTAAGTCTATGCAATCATTTTCAGAACACTTCCTACTTTGGAAAGTCACTAGCAGGATTTGTGCCTGAAACAGAAGTGTGGTTAACAAATGGTGTTTATGAAAACAGGGAACAAAGAAAGAAAAGCTTCTTGTCACAAACTATAATGTTTGTGTGACTGCAGCTATGGCCGTGATCCAAATGTGACTTGGGGCAGACATGGGCTGCCCAAATCACCTCCCAGCTGGTTAGAGGCCATTCTTTTGGTGAGGCGGTTGCACTTAGAGCTACCCACGCTGTTGTTTCTGGCTGCTGTTGTTTAAATGTCTGATGTGGCTTTACCTATGGTTAAGAAAAGAAAGGAATCCGATTAACTGCTGATGATACTGTATATGAATAAAAGGAATCGAGAACCAAGAATGCTCCCTTAAGTACAGAACCACAAGGCCAAATCAGAAAACCAAACACCAGGGGCCTTCCCTTTGTGACAATCCGTGATCACAATGAAAATGTTTTGCTTTCGTCTTTCTGTTCCTTACAAGTGATGTGCTGTTTTCTTGGCTCGGTAAAACGGCCGGGACAGTGCCGTAATCTCAGATGCGCCTAGCTCTTGGTGCTCATCACACTGACGAGAACGTTTTGCTATACACTCCTACCGCTGACCCTCCCTTGTTCCTTCCAACTGCTCCAGCAGCACATCTGTTTAGTTTATTTGGCTTCCCTGACTAGCCAGTTTATATTTCTGGCCCACTCTAATTCTGTGCTTCCTAGAGAAGCACATGGCTGCATGGAGATAATAAGGACAGAAGCCGACAGCCAAACTCCTTGCTGTACCTTGGATGGGAGCAGGACAAATAGCACAAAACAGGAGAGTCAGGGGAAAATAATTTTATTTCACAGTTTTAAAAAATTGTAACATAGGGAACTACAAGGGTTTGAGGACAATATTCATTAAGCATCAGTGAAATTTTGGGAGTCAAAACAGGGAGGAGATGGAAACTTGTCACTTTTTAAAACAAAAAGTTAATTCAATTTGTAGCCTAACAAAGCAATAAATATAGAGGTTCCGCTAAGTAACATTCTATTCCTATTCTGTCTACTTAGGAACAGGATTATTGTCTTGTCAACTGAGAGAGCCTTCCTTGGTATCTCTTAATTAAATAACGATCATACCTGTACTCTGCATTTAGGATGAGGATTCTGGTGGTTTGGCAGATCCTGTGCTTGTGCACACTAGCCTGCATTCCTAAGGGAATACAATGAGATTAAAATATTTTAATACTCCTGGCAACACAAGCCTCTATGTCCAGATGGTCTGGGCTACACATGTTGACTGTTACTGATGTGTTTCTTCTTGCTCTTGATGATACAAGTGCAGGGATATTATATTCAATTTTTTGGTCTCCTTCCATATGTTACTCTTCCAATTTATTTGTCCACATCAAGCGAAATGAAGTACGAAGCAGCAGGACATACAATTCTGCTTTAATTACACTGATGGGTTATTTGTCAGTGCTCCATAAAATGATGGATATTTATTCTATGATAAACTAAGACTGGTGGTTCTATTTACTTAGTGATTGCCTCTTGTCAGCCTTTAACAGTAATGGTACATTGTATGATCCTTTTATTTGGGGTGTGACTGTTCTTCTAATAAGGAGCTCAGGGTCTAAAGAAGATAGTCACAAGTGGTCAGTTTTCTAGACATGCTGCTAGGCATTTGGAGAGGAAATACTCTGGAGGATGAGTGTTTTGTCTGGGTTGGATCTAGGCATTTGCTATTGATCCTATTTACTGACAGAGGAATTGAGAATCCATAATGTCGTTATATGAATTTTTAGGAAAATTTCTTATGAGAATGTGTATTTTGTTTTAAGGGTACCCAGAACATGGATTGCATGCTTTGTAATTGAATGATTATCTTATTTACACATGAAGCACCGATACATCAAGGTTCTTCATCACATGCCTAACTTTTAGCACAGGAGCAGTGCCATTGGGACAATTTAGTTGGGGCCTAAATGGCTTGCTGAAGATGTAGTTTGAAATTTGAGATCAGATTCATCAGGCGATGTAAGGGGACAACCAACTCTACTGACTTGACTAAAATTGTGCCCATTCACTTCAGCTCTTGATGAAGTGAGCAGCCCTCCAATAAAATAAAGGCTTTCACTGCTAATACATTTTAAACTGACATTTTAGTTTTCAATAAAGGACTTATATTTGATGTCTCAACAAATCCATTAAGTCAAAAACAGCACTCCAGCTGTATCTGGTTTTCTGAAGGGCTCTCTTTAAACTTCCTTCCTGTTTAAAATATTGGTAGTCACAGAAACAATTCCAGTGAAATATATTCCATTTAAACTAACAGAGTCCTGGTGAAAAGCCTTGTTAAAACAGTTATGTTTACTTAAAATGTTTCAGAAGAATCAAAGTTGAGCAGTTGGCATCAGACAGTTTGGAAAACTAATGGTTACAATTAACAATAATTCACCTTCAGTTTTCAATATTTTTGTGACAGTAATAAGGAGAAAAGACTATTTAAGTATTTAAGGAATACTTTCTAATCTAGTTACCATGGTTACAAGTTTGGTTGGAGATACAGTAGCTCTATGCCAATGATGGAATTAAATTTTCTGCCCAATATTGAAATATCCAGGACCTAATTTCCTGTAGCTTCAGAATAAATCATGTTAATGACCTTAGAGGTAGATCCAAAGAGAGATAATCTTGTCCATGCTCTGGAGCTATTTGTCAAAGTATATTACAGATTAACTATTGTGTTGTTTGTATTAACTTAACCTTCGAATTTAAGGAAATCTTAAACTCTTTTACGGGAAAGAATTTCTAATAGATATGCTGTAACTCTTCCAAGTAAATTGTTCATGTGAGAGAACCACGATAGAGCAAAACTCTAACAATTCCTTTTTAGTTGTTATGCTGTTGGGAGCTAACTTTTTTTGAAGAAAAAGTGGCAGGTTTTTAAAATGGAAATAAGAAAGTGAATGAATGAAGTATGCTTTTTTTTTAAAAAAAAGATTTTGTCTATTCTGCTGCCCTACCTAATGAACGTAACTGAAAATTTCAATATGTTTTTGTGCTGGTATCTGCAAAAATGCTGATACCATAGCCTTGTTCAGTAGCAAAAGTTGTGTTAAGAAAACAACATTCCAAGAAATCAGACACATGGCCTGATTCTGTCACTTCAGCAAGCAGTCCCATTGACATTAGGAGTTGGAAAGACTTCTAGTAAAAGATATCTAGCCTATTTTAGGGATGAAAAAGTGCCTGAGTTAATAATGGTCTCTCATCCCTACCATGCTTCCTGTCCCTCCATGAAGGATTGTTACTTACAATACACTTTTTTAAATTCTTTCTCTCAGTTTCACATATGGCAAGTAATGGGACTTATGCATTTCTCCCAAGGTGATTATTCACTTGTCTAATCACTCCATTGAGAAGTTTTCTTTATGTTCATCTTAAATTTGTCATGCCTCGATTTAATTCAGTTATTTCAAGTCAACGCCTCCTACCCTTTCTCCCACTCAGTCAAACTATCTTGCACAATCCCTCTTCCATCTTCGTGGTTTTACTGTTGACCGGGAGTTGACCTCCAATTCTAATCTCCCAAAAGTTTGGATCCAAGATTTCAGTTTGAGCCCGTTTCTCTACTATTAATTTGTGAAATTGCCTCCTATAAACCTATTTAAAGTAATATCTTCCTTTAGGTGGGATTATGAGAGGCAAAAGGAGCTACTCAGTGATCCATATGTATAGCTAGACTGATATATAACAAGCATGAGAGGCCAGATGTGAAGTGCATTGAAGTAAATGGAAAGGCTCCCATTGATTTCAATGGGCTTTCTATCTGGCCCATGGTGAGAACGTACTAACACACTTTTATATCCATGTATCCATTTAATAGAGATTGACTGACCCAGCATAGTCGAAGACTTGATCTTGTTGTTGCCCAATCATCTCCACCATCTTCATCCATCCCATTTCCTGCTACACCATTTCTGGCTTTCCACCCTTCTAAACAATTCTTCAGCTGTAACTATTCATGATTTAAAGTAGGATCGACTGAATGGTGCTTTAGAAGAAAACTAACTTATCCCCACATATCTACAAGCCAAAACATGTTGGCACTCTGAGCACTTATTCTGGTGACAGGTTTTGTTAAGGCCAGTAGAGAGGAAGACAGTATATGGGTACTGACCCCAAGACAGTCATTTTCATTAGCTATCACTTGTTAAATTGATATTAAGGAAAGGTGACTGGTAGATTATTTCTAAAAGCAAGAGGATGATGTATATTGCATATGCGTCATCTAAAAGGTAATGTAAATATCTATGATTCAGGATATGGTGGATTTTTTTTCCTTCTGACTGACCGCCAGCTTCTTTTAATCATAAGTAATTAATGGTGACTTTTTAAATAACCGTATATTAAAGAGGGGAAATTTGTTCATCAGTTGAACAACACTGAATATGTGAGCATAATTAACTGAAGGGGAAAAAATAATTCCTGTAATAGCTTGTTAAAATGTGGAACACAGAGCGATTCCACATGTAGAACAACATATCTGTGCATTTGGATTCCTTACATCCATTAATCAGCGTGCAGTGCTACTTTCCACAGACACCCAACTGAGAGTCCTGGATATTCTACTCCTAGATGTGCCACTGATTTGCTGTGTCACCTTTAAAAAGTTACTATAATTCATGCTTGATTTTCCACAGTTGTAAAATAGGGCACATTACCTATCTTGGTATATACAGATAAACTACATTTGGTCTGGCTTCTGATTAGAGCAGGCTGGAAAATTTCTATCAGAATGATTTTTTTTTAAATGAAAAATTTTTCTGTGGGAAAACTTAAATTTTGCCCTTTTTTTTTTTTGGCTAAGGAGCCAGGGTCAGAGTGGGCAGGAGGCAGGGAGGATGAGTGCCCTGGCTGTCTGCCAACTCAGCTGTCCCACGTGAGGTAGCTAGGTTGGGGATAAGGTGGGGTGGCCAGTGGAAGGGGCCTGGTAGCCCACCTGGAGGTTCTTGTCAATTTCACCTTTTCCTGGCATGCAGAAAATGAAATTGACAACAGCCTTCCAGGTGGTCAGACAGCGAGCTGAAAAATACTGTTCCGGTTCTCCCAAAACGGAACCTTTTTAAATTTCTGTCCCATGGAGAATTTCAAAGATTTTACTTTTCATCTTGAATTGTGGTGAAATTTTTTCCAAAACCGTGACATTTTCCAGACAAATTCTATTTTCAGGCCAGCCCTAATTCTCATCTCCTTTGAGCAGGTATAAACCCAGAATAACTTCAGTGAAGTCAATGCAGTTACTGTAGGTTTGCACTGATGTAACGGAGAGCTGAATTTGACTTTTTTTAAATGTAATTATTTAAAAGAATATTCAATTGAAGAATCTCATTTATTGGTGTTTTTTAGGATTGATTTTTTGCTTCATTTTTATTGCAAAACATTATACTGTTGTAAACATAGTACTAGGTAACATTGTCATGTCCCACTCTAGTGACCAGAGGATAAGAATTCACTACTGCTGCCAGCTAATGCTGGCTATTTATTTTAACTCCAATGTCAAAGATGACCTTTGCTTTAGTGCTTATGTTCCTGAGTTCAGTCACTCCTCATGACCTATAATAGGCTACCATTTGTAAAGCTCCCCTAGGTCGAGATTTGAACTTCTGCAAGCTTCAGATGGTTAGACTGAACATTCCTGATGGGAGCAGTTTGTAACACACTTGTCAAGTATATTTCATAGATTCTAAAGCCAGAGGGGAGCATTGCGATCTTCTAATCTGACCTGCTGCATAATGGAGGTCACAGGATTTCCATGAATTAATTCCCATTTGAAGTATAGCATATCTTCTAGTGAAATATCCAGTCTTGATTTTAAAATTTCAGTGACAGAGAATCCAGCACAACCCTTGGTAAGTTGCTCCAGTGCTTAATTACTCTCACAGTTAAAAATGTGTGCCTTATTTCAAGTTTGAATGTAGCTAGCTTCAGCTACCAGCCATTAGAACATGCTGTACCTTTTGTCTGCTAGATTGAAGCGCTCTCTGTTACCAATTTTCTGTTCCCCAGGTAGGTACTTTTAGATTGTGATCAAGTCATTCCTTAGCCTTCCCTTTGTTAAACTAAACAGATAAACTCAAGGACGTCAATCACTATAAGACACGCTTTCTAATCTGTTAATCATTCTTGCAGATCTGCTCTGAACCCTCTCCAATTTTGCAACATCCTTCTTGAATTGTGGAACCCAAAACTGGACACAGTATTTTAGTAGCAGTCACACCAGTGCCAGGTACAGAGGTACTATAACCTCTCTATTCCTCCTCAGTATTCCTGTTGCTTCTCATTAGCACGTTTGGTCATAGAGTCACACTGGGAGCTCCTGGTCAGCTGATTATCCATCATGAACCCCAAGTCTTTTTCAGAAGCACTGCTTTTCAGGATCGAGTCCCCTGTCTTGTCAGTATGGCATGCACTCTTTGTTTTTAGAGGTATGGCTTTATATTTGGCCATATTGAAACACGCATTGTTTGCTTGCTCCCAGTTTGCCAAACAATCCATATCACTCTGCATCAGTGATCTGTCATCTTTGCTGCTTACCGCTCCCCAATCTTTGTGTTATCCACAGACTTTATCAGTGTTGTGTCTCTCTGGTAGCTGAAATTAAGGATACAATACTGCTGCTAACTAAGGCAGTTAATCCTTGAGCTCAGTGGTCTGGGCCAGTGCTTTTGGTGCTTAAAGTCTGCAGTTCTTTCCTCTCTGACAACCCAGTTGATTGGGAAAACTTCTGTGGACATACTCATCCAGAGATCATAGCTTGGGTAAGCAATGGTTAAGGAAGGCCGGCCATGATTACATTATAGAAGGATGTGAATGCCAAGCAGAGAGAGGGATTATTTAGAATGATGAAAGGCGATATAACAGAGAGTAATGGGACAAAAATAAGAGAGACAAAATAAAAGCTGAATATCTCCTCACAGTAAGTTGTATAGGACTGTGGAAGAGTCACCCTACTTGGGACATTTAAAACTAGAGTGGAAAAAGACACTAGTCAACTTGCAATAGGGAATCATCCTACACTGATAGTAAGATGGTCTGTGTGATCTAATAGGATTTTATTTTTTTATCTCTGGGTTCATCCAGGGTACTCTGACTTGCATCATATCAGTGTTCACTCTTAGTTTCGCCCCATGTGAAAGACATTTTCTTTCCCTTCTTTATTTTATAGTGTTGTATAATAATCAGATCAAGGGATGGATGTACAGCATGATTCTAACCTCCATGCTGTCTGTTGCGGTTCTCTTTCATAAGCATTTTTCAATTTTTTTTCAACAACTTTCTCAGTCTCTTGCAACTGGCCACAAAGGGCCAGGTTCTCCTCTTATCATTCTCATTTATTATTACATTCTCATTAATCACCTGTGCCACACAGTTTGCAACCTTATACATGAAAATCTCTCTCAAGTGTTCTCTTTAGGCTTTACCACATGGAAGGGAAATGATCTTGGTGCCTTTCAGGCCAGGATGTAAAAATGTAATGACAGCAAAGCTCCACTTTCCCTCAATGTATTTAATAACCCTCAGGGTCTCTTTCATCATGTTTTACAATGCACTGAAATGACATCAACATCAATGTGCTGTGTAATATCTTCCAGAGTTAGATACCGAGCAGCTGTCCATCGTACATAAGCAATATTTCAGTGTCATTATTGAACTGTGTTCAAGCATGTTGTTGCTTAAGCATGACAAAAAGAGTTAGGAATTTCATCTAGGTTGCAAGGTGCTTTAGCCTGGATTGGTAAAAAGGCTGACTGATTTACACCTCTTCCAAAGGGGCGTGGTTTATTGCCATCGTTGGAGTAATAGGAACATTGAATATAATGGACCACCACATTTTCAAGTTTGTCTATGATACAGTAGGATTATGTCAGTTAAAATAACTAATATGTGGCATATCATCCAATCAGATTGCTACGTATTTAATCTAAACTACATCTTCCTTTTATTATATTTCTGCCACACTGCTGGTTTTCTTCTGCACTCTACCGAGTATCTCCTCCAACTGAATGCATAGGACTCTTTTTAGAGATATTTACTGCTTTTAGTAGAAGTCCTGCTGGTATGGATATTTTCACAGTACAGCTGTTCTTACTTGACCTTTATGTCCACAATTATCAATTTACATTGCTAGATTTAGAATAAACAGTTCACCATCAATGACTGCATTTCCCCTCGTCATCCACTTGCCTTTCTCTCTCATCCTTCTGAATAGCAAGTGAATAGCATGGACTTGGAAAACAAGTGGAACAGGACCAAAATTTATAGAAAAATTCATATTTTGGGGATACAAAGTTGCATGAAATGAATTGGAAAAAATTTTTGCACAGATTTTCCAAAACATTATTTCACCAATTTCACTCAGCACTAGTTGTGCTCCAACAAAACTTCTAAGCATGTGTTTAAAATTAAGTACACACTTCTATCCCATTAATGTCAGTTAGATGAGGCTATGCTTTGCTGAGTCAGTGCCCAAGGGCTTGATCCGAAGCCTACTGAAGCCAATGGAAAAATTCCTATTGAGTTCAGTTTGCTTTCGATCAGGCCCAACTGCTTGGATGTTTTAGTAGGAGCAGAATGTAATTTGGGTTGCTAACTTGAAACAAGTGTGAAATAAACTTGACGTGTACACAGCTGGTTTTTGTTGTTTTTCCTTCGAGTAAAAATTTTGAAAGTACATCTAGCAAAAGCAGGCTTTTCATCTAGCCTCAAATTTGCCTAGTTTCACTAGATGAGGTTTTTTTCATTGCTTCAGAAGTTTTGCCTTTCATTTTTGTAACACATGCAAGAAACTATTAAGCTTACATTTTCAATTGAGCTTTCTCAGTACTTGCAGAGACTTGAATGGATTTTGATAATAAAAATCTGCACAGCGATGAAGTCCAGAAATTGAAAGCAGTAGCAATCCTTATAATCCAATAACATTGTCCTAATAAGTAATATATATATACATATATATATTAGAATTGAGGAAGTATGGCTACAACTAAGAGGAAAATTAAAGTCAGTGGCTTTACTATTTTGAGGGGAGGTTCATATTTAAACCTGATTAAGTATATAATAGAAAAATGTATTTTAGTTTGACAGTAATTCCTTAACTCATTTTATTTTCCATAAGGTAAAACAAAATACATAAAAATTACCAGAGGAATTATTGCTTGATTAAATTCAAAGTACCACTGATAATCTCTTCAGAGACTAGTATGTGCAATAGGGGATCTAACCCTTCATATAAAGAAAATGTATAAAGATCTATATGAATTTTATAAATAATAAAAATTAATGAACAATACAGCACATGCTGAAATTGAGTAAATATGAAAACATCATAAATCAACATCCAATATTACTGTGTTGTTGGGGTTTGTTAAATTTGAGTTTGCTAAGGGTCACTGGAACTTGAAAATGAATGTTAATTAATAGGATCTATTCATGTCTGAATTCATTTTGGGTTGTTTACAAAAGCATCCAGTTATACAATTGAATTCCGTTAAATGAATTTTTTGAAAGGAGTGGAACACAATAGTGAGACACAAAACCCATCAAATAGTATTATCTGTTATTGTGAAACCTTAAGAAGCAAGCACAATATTTCCTGTAGGGAAAAAGTTAAAGATGTATACAAACTGATGACGGGCACTCTTATTAAGCAGGAGGAAATAGGGGTTTTTTGGTTTTTTTTTTCTTCAAGGTTCTTTAAAGGTTGATGTTTCAAAGACTGCAGATAAAAGGATTCACATTCAGTTAACAACCATCTAATGAAAGTTCTGCACATTTTAGTTGCTGAATATGTGCTGATCCTTTATCTTGTTGACATGAAAATATGCTTGGATAACATTTAGTTATGTCCATAACCTTCCCCATCATAAACCTCTATTCTGTGTATACTCCAGACAGATTTTGTGCTATCAGATGGAGATTTTGTATACTGTTCTGATTCATACTCCACTACAATAGTCACTTTTTACAATGCAGAGAAAAAGAGCCAAAGGTTTTTTTCCCTCACAAAAGAGCAATTTTCTAAAATTCTTATTTTATTGTAAGAGTTAATTATATTTTATGATAGGGCTGATTTTTTCCTATCAGGGTTTTAAATCAAAAGCTGGAGGCAAACTACATCTAAATTGCCATTTTTTTTTGTTCTTGATCCTCTTGGGGAATGACTCCCTGTTGATTGTGTAATGAACTATGTAGACCCATATACAGTAACAGTATTTTGAAAAGGAGGAAAAGCGGTGATGCAGAGCTGGAGGAATTATTTCAAAGCACGTAATTTATTAGATGAGCTTAGCTTTGTTTTCTGAAAATATATTGTGAACATACTTTGATTTTTACAACTTTGTTGTTCATACTTGGTCAGCAAACATTTTACACAAACATTTGACTTTACTAATGTTTGTGAGCTATTTGCTTTTATGATGTTTTCAACAATTTATCATTCGTGGTGTGCAACTGATCACCTTTGTTGTCT
Source organism: Mauremys reevesii (assembly GCF_016161935.1). Lineage (NCBI taxonomy): Eukaryota > Metazoa > Chordata > Testudines > Geoemydidae > Mauremys > Mauremys reevesii. Next base: position 35,145,178 of record NC_052638.1, read on the forward strand.
GCCCTCTTAGGGGCCTGGGCCAGCAAGCCTTGTTGAGTTACTGGACTCCGCTGTGAAGGAAGCAGGTGATTATAAAAGCCAGAAAGTGTCTTAGTTGAGAAGGAACTGAAGGTACCAGATGGTTGGGTGCAATAAGTTCTGAAGCAGGGGGAATGAACAGTATGTCCTCCCTTCAGGGCCTCTGGGAGCTGTAGCCCATGGTAGGCAGAGGAACTGCTTTTTGTTTGGATGTTTTGCCCAAGTGTTTATGTTGAAGAATAAACTTGTGTCCTGAAAGAGACTTAGACCTGGCAGTGAGTCTTTCCTGGGTTGGAGAAACAAGCCAGCAGCCTACAAGGAGGAAGGAAATCAAAGAGTTTTCAGGATGGCTACACAAAGACTTCCTGCGCAATCATATACTCACAGGAGTATTTGCAAGACTACTAACATCTTTCAAATAAAATAGCTTATACAAATATTCCCAGAAGCACATAAAAAGGGCGGAGAATATCATGAAAATTAATTCATTATTTTTATTTGATTACTGTAAGACCATGAGAAGTTTCTACCTTCCAGTCAATCTCCATCTTCTCTAATCATGAGATAGGGAAATATTGCCCAGCTATTAGGATGCACGGCTCTGTCACTGACACGCTATGGGCTACCCTTTCTCATGCTGAGCAGTACCTCACTCCCTAAGTAGTCATGTTAAAATCTGAGAGACAGATTGTGATGCCCTTACTTACAGAATAGTGCCTCAGAGTTACTCCATCAGAAGTTTAATCACTTTAATGAGACATCTTTTGGAGTCAGATGCTATTCTAGCTGTATAAAGGTATTAGAATCTGGCTCAATTACACTGCTCACAAAGTAAGTTACTACTCTGTGTGAGTAGGGAATAGGAACTATCCCTGTGGAGTCGTGGAGTAATCGGCTGTGCTCAGGTAACCCAGCTGTCAAACAGGTATAATAAATCTTACCTAGTTCATGGGGATGATGTAACACGTATTTCATCTTAGGTTTCAAACCATTTTGATGTCTTTGCACTTATATACTGCCTTTCATTCAAAGTCTTTCACATTTTTATTTTGGAACTTTTCATGTACAGGGGTAATGAAAAATACTTGAGAAGAAGAAGAAACAATATTTCTTGATAATGGAAGCTCTCTGAAGTATTGACGTATTTTGTGTTCTCATCTAATGATTTGTGTTGACTTTGAATTTTGATTAACGTGCTGTAGCATAAAGAAGACACTGTGGACAGCAGCAGATGGCTAGCTCTTCAGAAAAGAATCAATATTTATGAACTGCTTACTGGTATTAAATGTGTATTCACAGCTGTGGCTTTAAAGTTATATGGTTGTGTTGAGGTTCAGTAGAGTCTATTACATTTGAAGTGCCCCAAAACAGACCATATCACACAAGTTGAATGGGTGTGGAGATATTTTGTTGGGTGTCTCAAGGCTTCATTTCCATTTGTTTCTCTGCTGGACTATCTTACGGATAAAAAGAGAGAGGGGCTGACTTTGAGTGATGAGTTTTCTAATGGATACACAATAGATATATGTAAGGCCTAATTCTCCTCCAAATGAAGTCAATGGTAATAGGCTTAGGCACATGCTGCATGCATGTAGAATATTGAGAAGACTGTAGTAATGAACCTGTCAATAAAATGTCAGATATAATAGATAAAGAGTTGAAAGTAACTGTCTGGGCATTTTTATTGTACGTACATACTGTAATGCTAAATCGAGTAAATAACAAGTTGATTTTAATTAGCGTGTGATAGCCAGATACTTCAAAGGTACAAATCCTAATCAGTTGTTATAGGAACACAGCTACTGAATTGACTGCAAAATTATGCTTTTTTTTGTTTCGAGGAGCAGCCACCTTAATTTTTGGATACATCATCACATTAAAATTGATATACTAAGCTGTACATTGAGATTAGGGGCTGAATATACTATGTAGTCATTGTAAAATTCTCAAAACCTTCCAGAGTGGGAAAGGATACTCACAGAAGTAACCCTAATTGACAAGAGATCTGTCTTCTCATCCATAGACTCGTCTAGCTAATTGAAATGAGTGCTTTGTAATTGGAATGATCTGACTGTTCTTTATAAATACCAGTTTCAAAACCCTCTGAGCTCCTCATATTAGTTGATAATCCTGGGAATGTCTTAAGATCTTCCTTGTGGACATAATAATTGTAGCCATAGAAACATTTTAAAATGATTTTCATTTATTAATAAAGTTAATAAATCTAGTTAAGTTTTTAAAAAAAGGCTAAAGATGTGTTATTTCTCATTTCCATAAACTAAGTAGTGTTGCTAATGTCATTAAGTCATTTGTTCTTTTTATATAAGACTTTTGATAGTATGCCTCCAGCTTTTACATTTCAGTAAAAATTAGAAAACAAAGTTTGATTCTGGGGAAGCTAGCTTGCTTCATTAACCTAATGGCTTGATTTATCTCAGTGCTCATCTCCGGAGCCCGTTTGTCAGCCTGCTTACAGATCTCTTAAATTATATATAAAAATATCGGAGATTCATTTAGTACATTGCTGAGTACTTTATGTATGCTCATGTGGTTTTGTCGATTGTTAGGTTAACCTTTAACAAATTAATTAGAACCACAAAAGTATTTTGATTATATTTTTGCAGGCGACTCAAACCTATATCTGAAAGCCTCAACTTTTTGGAAGTTCATATTTGGATCCTACCATTGTTGACCTAAGACCATATTTTAATTTTGCTCATAATTGTATCATGATTATTACATCAAACAGAATAAAAGCTTTGTGTAGTGTTACATATAAACTATACTTTTTAGCTTTGGAAGTTATGGTCTTTGTGTAAATACAAAGAAGTAGAGGGACACAATGGCTCATGAGATCGAAAATGGGTTACTGATCCTTTCATTGATTTCATATAGCATTTCACCAATTCTAATCCACACAAATATGGTAGTAATCTAAAAACATTGTCAAGTGATGAAATTCTGATACTGATATCCTTTAAAGTGCCTAATCTGGAGTGATTCCAATGAAGACACATTTAACATACTTCAGATTTACACCAGCATAACTGGGGTCAAATCTGGTGTTCGTTGGCCTTCATGAAATGAGTCCGTAGTCTCAGCTAGTCAAGCATTAACTATTTAGTATGAAACAAAAATTGGCCTGAATATTTACTCACCCTGGAATTAAACCGTATCATCAAGTTGTAGATTGTCTTCTTTTTGAGTCAATAGTGAGCTAATATCTCCTTATGGGCATAGACACAATGCTTCAGGACTAGTCATCTTTTGAATGAGACATAAAACCTAGGCCTAGAACAGCTGTGGTCATTTATAGATCCCTTGTACTCTTTACAAGTGTAGTAAGCTTGCTCCAGTACTCTGACTAAACTTCCATTGGGTATTTATATGCTGCCTGCCTATAGTTTAATTGGTTACTCTGGTTTTTTTAATGGACACCGATCATAATTCCATTTTGCAATGGTATAATTATTTACAGGCTTAAGTAAAACACAATGAAATTGCCAAAAAATGTGATTAATAGATCATCATAAATGTATATTTAGAATAAAAACAAAACCCACCTACCATTCAAATAACCTAATTATTGTAACATCACTAAGATAACTCATGGTCTTGTATTTGTAAGCTTTAGCCTCCATTCCTCTCCCACCTCACTCTTTTCCTTCCCTTGTGTTCTCATGACTCTTCTTACCTACCAAGCTCTTTGGAACAGGGCTCATGTCCTTTTTTTTGAATCTGTAAGGCAACTGGAAAATAATCTGGTTGCGCAGTGAATGAATAATAATTCCCCAAAGGCATTGGGCCTAGTTGGGCTATTCAGCACTGGTGTAAACTCATTCAGTGGTGCAACTGACAACAAAATGTGGTCCAGATACAATGATTACCACTAAAAATCAGTTACAATAATCGCCGTTAAAATTCAGCAGTTTCCAGCTGTTAGTGCAGCATGTCAGACAGCATACTTTGGTAATGGTTGTTTTTTAATGGTAGTCACTGTGTTACCTCTAAAATGGCCTTAACTGTAGAGGAAGGAGATGGATAGGTGGCTTTCAAGCACCTCTACATCTCCTTCCATCACAGGGGTGACCCAGCTCTGGGTGCAAATTAGAGAAGTTTAAGGATTTGCCGCAGCCTGTTGCCAGCCTGTAGAATTGAAATGGCCCCATAAGACCCATTGCACCAATGAAGATTGGCAAAGCACAGTGCATTATGGCCCTACCACTTATGGCAAGGGCGTGGGGGGACAAGGAAGTCAAAATTATACCAGATGAAGAGTCACCCCATATAGAGAGGCTCCTGAACAGCTCATCTAGGACAGGTTGGGGTCCCTTTGTCCTGTTCCAGTGGCACAAAGGAAGCTCGGCGAGACCAAAGCCCGCTAAGCGGAATAGAAGCAGGACTTGATGTTGCTACAGTAGATAGATTTTCTTCCTAAATCTTGGCCTACTTAAAACAAGTATTCTGCATTTAAGTTTGAGGTCTGTGCAGCCATACTTATTTGACTGCCTTTATTATTTTTTAAAAACTAGCTGAAGTGTTAAACTGAGTTTTTCCCACACTAATAGCTACATTTACATTCTGCAAGCTGGAGAATGCACAGCCATTATCCGGCAAAGTTATGCATCTCACAGTTTAATAATTTAACTGCTCAAACTTTCACAAAATCTTACCATTAACTGCTTTAAATTGTAGTTTTTGACATTGAACAATGTTTTGTTAAGCAACTGTGTGTGACTGGAAATTATCTCATTTAGGCGAAAGCTTCCTGCATTTATTGTTAAATGGAATAGAAAGTCTGCAACTATTTTTGTTTCTTTGGAAAAATAATGTAGTTAATTGTAAAACAATAACAATTAAGTTTTACATATTGATAATGCATAAGTTTACAGGCTGCTGCTAATGGGGCAGTTTGACAAATATGTAGATGTACTTACTTATTTTTAATGGATAGATTTTTCTTCTTGCTTTCAGGCAAACAGTTTAGGTAAAACCTAGCCTTTTATTATAGGAACTGTTATGTATTTGCTCTCCCTCCCCTGAAAGTTTCTCAGCCCCCCCATATTCAGGCCTCAGGAGCAGAAATTGTGTTCGTCTCCATAAATGTTCCTCATAGCATGTGTTCTCTCCTGAATGCTTGCTGATATTTTAGAGGCACAATCTGGGTGAGGTAATGTATTTTATTGGACCAATTTATGTTGGTTAAAGAGACAAGCTATTGAGCTACACAGAACTCTTCTTCAGGTCTGGGAAAGGATTCCAAGTGTCACAGCTAAATGTGAGGTGGAACAGATGAGGATAAGTAGTTAATATATATTGTAAGAGTTGGTCATCATTCAACATGAAGTGGCCAGTGGTCGTTGTTCGGTAGTACCTGTATCAGTTAGTTAGTAAAAGTTCTAGTTTAGTTAGTTATTCTTTGGGCTGAGGCATGCCCCGGCCCCCAGGATTTAAATCGTGCGAGTCTTGCAGGCGTTCGATGCCCAGGAGTGACCAGCACACAGACTGTCTCCGCTGCCTGGGCGAATCCCACATCAGCGACCGCTGTAAAACCTGCAGGTCCTTCAAACCCAGGATGAAAAAAGAGAGTCATTAGACTTCAGGCCCGTCTCATGAGTCGGCACTGGCTCCTACCCCGGTGTACTGAGCGGAATCGGCACCAGGTACTTTGGCACGTGACGATCCTCTGGCACCTTCCGGTGGCTGGCATCACTCTCCGTCGAAAAAGCAGAGAAAGGCTTCGTCGTCTCAGAAGCATAGAGAGAAGGCACGGCAGGAGGCTAGCCCCATGACAGGCAGCCCCAGCTTCCCCCAGCCCCCCCGGCTCTAGAGCTCTGACTCAGGTTGAGTGGAGCAGCCCGGTTGCGTGGACTCAGACCGCTCCAGCTGAAGTCCGCATGCCTTCAACACTGGAGGCCCTGCAGGTAGCCAAAGATGATATGACCCTGTAGGTGCCTGGGGCAGCGCTGGCACCTGGATCCCGCTGTAGAGGCTGGGGTCTCGTCAGCCGACTCTGACCCGACTCAGATCCCGGTCAGGAGACTGCTCTCGGGACACAGCCCCAGCCTCCGCTCTCATTGCCTGGCAGGGTGCTGTCAGAGCGCAGTTCTAGGCACTGCTCCACGACGAGTACAGAATATTGGCGGGACAGCGCAAACGCCGTAGACGCTCCCGCTCTCGGCACAGCTACAAGAGCCGCTCCCAGCACAGACGCCGTCGCCACTCGTGCTCCAGCTCTCGCGCATTGTGGCACAGTGCCCACCACTCCTGGCGGGGATCACCAGCTCTGTGTCGCGGATCCAGGCATCAAAGCGTCTCAAGGAGTAGCAGCGCAAGGCAGTATCGTTCCTTCACATTGGAGTCCCGGTCTCGTGGCAGATGCGATGCTCAGTACCACCATGCGTACCGCTCGTACAGCACCGACAGATTGTTGGTAATCCAGGCCTTGACCCACACACAGCGCCCTATGCTCCAGCCAGGCCGGGTCAACCCAACCCAACCGGCTGGTGCCACCAGTGCCGCACCAGAGCCAATGGCAGGGACCCCTGTGGCAGAGCAAGTGGTGCCAGTGGACCCCCTGGATCCCCGTGCATACCCACAAGGCCCTCGGTCAATAGCAGGAGCATCGGAGGCTCCATCAGTTGAGCTATCCAGACCTCCGAGGGATAGATCGGCGGGTCACGGCTCCTCAGCAGTGCATGAGGAGTCCGATCAAGGGTTGGACCCCGTGGCACCGGCCGACGTGCAGAGCCCAGTACCGGCCCCCTCCCCCGCACCGGTTGACAAGATCACAGCTCCACCCCCCTCCATACCGCAGGAGGACTTCAGGGCCGATCAGGAGATGCTCAAGCGAGTAGCATCCAGTCTCCATCTCCAAGCTGAGGAGATGGAGGGAACCTTAGACTCACTGTTTAACATGCTCTCATCCTCGGCACTGGGCAGAGTGGCTCTCCCTCTCCATGAATGGGTGGCCAACATCTCCCAAGAATAAAGACTCCAAAAGACTGGACTTCTTGGGCAGAAATCTTTATTCATCCGCCAGCTTCCAGCTCCGGGTAGCCAACCTCCTCAGTCGATATGAGTTTAACTTGTGAGAGTCACTACCAAAATTCGAGCCCTGCCTTCTGGAGCGCGAAAGGAAGGAATTCAAGTTGCTGGTGGAGGAGGGTGCCACTGCCGCAAAGGCTGCTTTTCAGGTGGTGTTGGATGTGGCTGACACAGCTGCTCAATCCATGGCCTCGGTGGTTTCCATGCGCAGGGCATTATGGCTGCTGCTATCCGGGCTCTCCATGGTGGCGCAGTCTGCGATTCAGGATCTTCCCTTTGACGGCAAGGACCTGTTCATGGAACAGACGTAAGGCTCCATGGAATGAAGGACTCATGTACCACCCTTCAAACCCTCGGGTTCTACGTCCCACCCAAGGAAAAGCCTAAGGCGCAAGCCTCCGTCCCTGCACCCCAGCTGAGATACGAGCCCACCTACAAGAGGTCCAAAACTCAGAAGAGGCGACCTCAGAGGCAGTCTTGTTCTGCTCCACAGCCTAGGCCCTCCAGGGGCAAGCAGCAGGGCAAGAGGCAGTTTTGACTAGTTGCGGGAGGGTACCTCAGTGACCCCCGAAAGGATCGTCCCACCAATAAAGTTAGTTTTCATCAACCATTTGGCTGTGTTCCTTGTGGAATGGTCCCGAATAACGCTGGACCGATGGGCCCTTAGCACTATTTCCCAGGGTTATACGCTACTGTTTGCCTCACGCCTGCCTTCCCTTCCTCCTCCCTTGGACAGCAGGGGGGACCTGTCACATTTACCCCTGCTTCACCAGGAAGTGGGTTGGCTCCTCAGCCTGGGAGCTGTGGTGAAGGTTCTGTGGGAGTTCCAGGGGAAAGGGGTTTAACCCCATTACTTCCTGATCCCCAAGGCGAAAAGGGGGCTCAGCCCCATCCTGGATCTGTGAGGGCTCAATCGGTTCATGGCAAAATGATGGTTCCGCATGGTGTCTCTGGCATATATCATACCCTGTCTGGACCCTGGCAATTGGCAGTACCTTCAGGACTCATACTTCCATATCCACATATTCGAGGGGCACAGACACTTCCTCCGCTTTCTAGTAGGACAGGACCACCATCAATTTACGGTCCTCCCCTTTGGCCTGTCCATCGCGCCCAGGGTGTTCACAAAGTGTATGGCGATAGTGGCGGCCTACCTCAGACACCGAGGGGTACAAATATTCCCCTACCTAGATGACTGGCTGCTCAAGGGCAGCTTGCAGACCCAGGTACACAACCATGTGGACCTGCTCCTGGCACATGTGCCAAACTAGCATTTGAGTTCTTCCTACTTATTCCCCATACTTCTCGTATTAGTATGCAGACATCTAAAATTTGATTTGATTTCCCTCCCCAGTTCTTTCTTGTCTCTCCTTTATCCCTGCAATAACAACCCAGGCTCCCTGCCAAATTCCAACCCTTCTCCCAGGTCTCCATGTTTCTGACTTACCTGTGGTATTTCGTCACCTGCCCCCTTTGAGCCTAGTTTAAAGCCCTCCTCCTGAGGTTAGCCAGTCTGTATCCAAATATGCTCTTCCCCTTCCTCAATAGGTGGACCCCATCTCTGCTTAGCATTCCTTCCTGGAACAGCATCCCATGGTCAAGGAAGCCGAAGCCCTCCTGGTGACACCATCCTTGCAGACAAGCATTCACCTCCAGGATGCATCTGTCTCTGCCTGGACCCCTAGCTGGCTGCTGCTATGGCTTGCCCTCCTTATCCCAGACACACATCTGTTCCCGGTTCCTGCCTTCCTACCTTGCTTCAGGTCCCTGCTCCTACAACCTATCTCTAACACTGACTCCGACCCCTTGCTTGACTCCAGACTCTCTCTGGTTCTGACCTTTGGCTTGGCACCTGCCTCTAAGGACCATTTATGACATTGCACTCAGTATGATTTTATGAAAATATGCTGATGAGTGGGAATATAATGTAACTAAAATATGCTTCATGCAAAAGGTCTCTTGTAAGGTATCATTACAAAGCTTATAATCTACTAAGTGTGGTCATCCTATTTGTATAAATGTATCACTCTTGTATCTGAGACTAGAAATATGAAACATAACTCTGAGGGCCTATTGTAATTATGCAAAATGGGGGCCATTAATGGTGGTTTGGAATCTTGATGGCTCCCATCAGCCAGGCCAATTGATTGTGGATGGCTCTGTTTGCAGGCAGGCCTTCCTGTGAGTCAGGCTGGGAGGAATGAAGGCTTGGAGTCTCACAGGAAATGTAACCATGTCACCTGGTACTGAAATCCATTTTAAACCTGGTGCTTTTCCATTTAGAAGGGAGGGACCCAGAGAGACAAAAGATTCCCACCTTGTGCCACAGCCATGTAAGGGGGTGGAACAGAACAAAGGGGGCTGCACTCATGAGAAATCCCCTAGCTACCACATGAGCTGGAACAAGGGCTGTACCGGGGAAAGGATTGGGTCCAGACTAGGAAGGCATCCAGTCTGTGAAAGAAACTTATTGAAACATCTCTGAAGGAGAGATTTTATCTGTATTCAGTTTTATTACTGTATTAGGCATAGGCTTGCGTGTTTTATTTTATCTTGCTTGGTAATTCACTTTGTTCTGTCTGCTATTACTTGGAACCACTTAAATCGTACTTTCTGTATTTAATAAAATCACTTATTTTATTAATTAACCCAGAGTATGTATTAATACCTGGGGTGGGGGCAAACATCCGTGCATATCTCTCTATTAGTGTTATAGAGGGAGAACAATTTGAGTTTACCCTGTAAGCTTATACAGGGTAAAACCGATTTATTTGGAGTCTGGACCCCATTGGGAGTTGGGCATCTGAGTTTTAAAGACTGGAACAGTTCTTAAGCTGCTTTCAGTTAAACCTACAGCTGTTCGGGGACGTGGTTCAGACCTGGGTCTGGGTTTGCAGCAGGCTAACGGATCTGGCTCAAACCAGGCAGGGCACTGAAGTCCCAAGCTGCCAGGGCAGGAAATCAGGGGCAGAAGTAGTCTTGGCACACCAGTTGGCAGCCCCAAGAGGATTTCTGTGATCCAACCTGTCACACCATCTACCAACTGCAGTGCTATGCATTGCGGCCACTTCTTGATTCCCATTATTTCTTGCCCTTCTGCCCAGAAACACACTTCACCATTCCCCAGCAAAAGGGGTTATGAAGAGGGTGGTGTATGAGCCAGCTATGACAGCTGTACACACAGTGGAGAGATCCCTAAACCAGGAGAACCCTCAGGTAAGGTAATGCAGTCAGTCTCCACTCCATCACTTGTGTAACATAAAAGTTGTGGAGTGTGGCAGGAAGTTTACCCCTTTGTGTTCTCCCATGGAAATCATACCCAGATATAGCAATTGTCTAAACTATATCATATTCTTACTGGTATGCATGGTGGTTTTTCCTTTGTGTATTTAAAAATAAAACTGAGGGATCACAAAGAATTATACATGATGATGATGTCAATGGCCGAGAAACTCAATTTTTAATTCATTGTCCTAGTTTTTCTAGTGTTAATAGGCTTTAAAAATATGTGGTCATATGCTCCAACGCCTTGTTGTATATCAGAAATACCTAGATACAATGGGTTATGCTGAGAATGGATTTGAATCTGAATTTCCTGGCTTATGTGAATTGAAAACAGATCCGTTGTTGTTTGATCATTATTTTATTTTAGTTTTTGTCTGTGGGCTTACATGTGATTAAATATTGTCATTTTTCCAAGGAGTATTTGTTATAGAAGATTTAAATATACATTGATGGACTAGGCTTCATAGCAGTTAAAAAACCTGATTGATAGACAAGACAAAAACAAGGATAAATGATAAAACAGACCATTCTTGAAGCAGATGAAAGAAGTGAATCATGTTTCTTTATAATGATGAATGTGGTGTTGGTAACAAACATGCTGTTACTTAAACAGTTATTTTTCTAACCAAAAAATAGTTTAAGAATATGTATTCTAGTGAAGGGCCCAGCCCAGAACATGGTATCAGAACCTCCTTGAACTTGGAGATCTTGTATTCAGATCCAAAATTTGTCCAGGCCCATCTCTAATGTGATAGCTGCCAAACAAGAGAATAGAGAGACAAGGTAGGTGAGGTGCTATATTTTATTGGATCAACTTCCGTTGGTGAGAGAGCCAACCTCTTGAGCTACACAAAACTCTTCTTCATTTTCCAGTAAAAGCTGTTTCCTTACCCACCTTGTTGCTCTCATAGCCTAGCACCGACTTGGCTAGAACACCACTGCATAAAACCAGAGAATAGTTCCCTTTGATAAACTTTGGGGTTTTAATAAATTAGGATTTGTCAGATTTTGTACATTTTTGTGATAGTTATTCAAAATAACAGGCAATAGGTCATGGGAATTGTAGCTTGCTTTTATTATAAATTGGTTTATATATTACAAGTAGGATGAGACAGAAGAATGTTTATTTGTTAACACTAGGTGTCCTTTTTTAAAAAGGAGCTTAAGAAAAAAAATGTAAAGTTGCATGTGTGTGACCTCAGACCCTCATGACATAGGTTAAATTCAGACTTGAAGAAACTGGGCACAACTTCATGGGCATTTTGACTGCCTTAGCGTAGGGCCAAATATGTACCATTCAGGTACATCAATTGAGGCACCCTGCAGCTCTTGGAATCCTGAGTATTTTGCTGGGGTTTGAGATGGTGATTCTACAAAAAGAAGAAGAAACCTTTATACATACACAGAATTAGAAGGATGAAGAACTAGAGGAGATATGGACAAAATCTGTTGCCCTTAGGAGACAGGGAGATGAGAGGCTGAGCAATCTGCAGGATCTAAATTTTTTCAGATGGTTAAAAGTGTAATCAGGCTATCCCATCTCCAAGAGAATGCATTAATAGCAGAATGTGTCTTATTGGATTCTGGACCACTCAAGATCATTCCATGTTTTTTTAAATTATAACAGGCTTTTTAATCTGTTAAAACGAACAAGGTATTGAGTCTTGAAAACATTAATAGCTCTAGAATATAGGCTTGTTAATCAAAGATATGATGTAAACATTTAAGCAGTGGAGATTAAAATAAAAGTTGATATGCCATCTATATCATATTTGGATTGGGATTTCAGTTTAGGCAAGGCATATATACTGATCTATTTATATTATATATCCTGAAGCAGCGTTCCTTAAATTTCTTTCATAAATAAAACGGAGGCAATGTATTAAAACAAGAGGCAAAAATATAGACTTTATATACCCTGTCAGGTGTTGGCTTCCTCACCAGTCTGAAGAATTATCAAACCCTTTTTAATGGGCTCCATTTATGGTCCAAATGACCCCACACACTCAAGAGGCAAACAAAACTTCCAGCCATGATTCCCAGGGCTTTCCATCTGGAGTCTTACTTCCTCAAGGATTACTGCAAGAGACTGTCTCTTCCTTCAGCTTCTCCCTGTGGGCCCCTCCCCACAATTGCCCCTCTTGCTGGCTCTTCTCATCACTCCCTTCCCAGCGAGGTCTGAGAATTGACCAGGGCTGTCTGACCCCAGGCCTCTGCCCCTTAAAGGGGCAGGCCACCCTGTGCACACCACTTCAGAAGGTTTCCATTTTTAAAGATAACTTCTAAGTGTGTTCTTTAAAGTGAGTGGGTGGTTCCTGTATACTTGAGTGATATTAGTCACGGAGTATTACATTTGGTTACCATTAAAAATCAATCAGTATCTTTCAACAGTTACTTCACCAAGGTATCTGAGAGAACGGCTGGTAGGTATTGTCATTTTAATGGTGTCTATTATGTTAGGAAACACGAATTGGACAATAAGTATTTGGCTTTTTAAAAAATAACTCAAAGCGTCTTATGACCAGAAGTGTACACTTACACATCTTTGTCTTATATTTCCTTGTTCAACCATTTAATTCCTTTCCATAGGTGTGCAAGGAGTTCAGTATTTTAGCCGCATTTCAGTTGCTTTTCTATCGTGCTAATATTTTAATAATTTTGTTTACAGTTACAAAATACAGTTCCTGTGGTCAGAATAGCACAGTTGAAAGAGTGAGTTACATAAATATAGACCCTAATAATTGGTGTCTGTATAAGGAAATGGTAAACAAGGCATTCTTCAACTAGAGCAATCGGAAGTAAATCTACTTGCTGTGAGACAGAAGAGGAAGGTGGTGTTCTTCTTTAGAGAATGTTGTCCACCATCCATTATCTCCACTGGGTTAGATCATGAGACTTTAGAGGCAAATGACCCCATATGCTCAGAGTGACTCATTCAAACCCTGTTTCTGCTGAAAGCAATTCCTATTGAAACATTGGTGTCACCAGTTCTGATTATCAGGAGTTAATCATATCCATCCATCCCAGCGTAAATGAACATACATCATATTTAGTTCTCTTATTATTTTCAACAGAGAAATTCTAAAAGTCCTACTAGCTGCTACCAGAAGGTGAACTAGTTATACAACATAAACCCAAATATGAGGCAAGAATGTTCTTGGTGGATACAAGTAAAATACGACCATTTTGCTTTCCTGATATTTGCTTGTAAGAATTTTGTCTCCCGGTAGCTCAGTAAGAGCCATTTGCAAGGGGTGGAGAAGAGCCTTATCAATTCCAGAAGAAATGGCTTTCCAAACAAGTTCAAATCTGCTGCAAGTCTGTCAAACTCAGTGAATCATGACTTGAATTCTGGAGTCAAATCATCTATCATTCTAAAATAACACTCTCAGAAGCTCATTAATAACCTATCAGACAACAATTCTGGAAGACTTGGAAAGTAAACAGATTATTTTTGAACCATTTTGCATTTAATTTCCTGAATGATGCAATTTGCTTAAAATAAATCATGTTTCAGTTCTAAATGATATTGGGAAATTTCTTGGCACTTGGCAGCTGCAAATCAAGTTGATTCAAATAAATCCATGTATCAGTCAAGAAAAGTTGTCCCTCAATGAGCAAGAGTTTGAGTAATCAGAGAATAGGTTGTCCCAAATGCTTCCTCGTTGTAACCTTTCCTATTTCAATAGACAAGTATGGTATGTCAGGGATGAAGTTGGTCTACTGTGTGTGTGTGTGTGTGTGTGTGTGTGTGAACAAATAGTTACTCTTCATAATTTATAATTCAATAAAGCAAAATAACTTCATAAATTAGCCAATGAACCTGAGTGGAATGTAGCACACGTTCCTTATTCACTGGGTCCTGTTCTACAGGCTATAGGCTGTGTAGAATAAGTGTATTTGACTTTATTTAATACATATCATTCATGTATTGAAAATTCTTCAGGTGAGATCATGGTCTAGTGAAATAAACACAAAACTTGCCCTGACTCCATCAGAGCCAGGAATCCACCTTTAGACTTTGTTGACCTCTAAGGTAGCACACTTCATTTACTAACCATTGGCTGTTCATAGACCAAATACTTTGTCTTATTTCAGGCCATTCTACGTTAGGATGTCTTTACCACTAATCAAAATGTATGGCTATGAATAGAAAAGAGCTTAACAATAGAAGTGCAGAGTTAACGTGGAACAAAGTATGTTTGTGTCTTTATTATCACTGACCACCATAAAGAGCTAAGCAGAAGTTTCAGGTGAACATATTTTCTCATTAGCTGCTCTGAGAAGTCTTGGCAGAAAACGTGACAGGTATTTTACTTCTGCTCTCCCTGGCACACACAACTTTCTCTTCTCATCTTATGATGAATGTTTGTTGCACTGGCATTTAATTCCTTGTGTTAACATTTTTTAAAAACTCCCTAACTTTAATTGTTTTAACCATTTTGATCATTTCATGTTGTAATTCTGGTAGACTAGTTGTGTTCTTTCACGTCAGAAACAGCTGTTTTAGGCATAGTATATAACAAAATATTTCAAGGTTTGATTAAAATATGTTGCTCAATCTATCATTGGCTTCCACTCCATCTCTACATGTACTATCGGACTACATCATCAATAGTGAGGACCTCAGATGACCCAGAGTTCACAGAAGTCAATAGGAATTTTTCCATTGACTTCAATGGACATTTGATCAGGCCATTACAGATATGTACACTATTGCATAATATACCAAACTGAAAACAGCTTGCTGAAATTAACTTTAATGTTCCACATTAAAACAAAATAGGCAACCATGTTTACAGCAGTATTTCTCTGTTTGATGTATTTGATATAATGCAAATTTCCTGGGTGAAAGTCTAACTCCACTGACGTCAATGAGAGCTTTGCCATTTACTTCAGGGGACCAGGATTTCACCCTCATACATATTACAAAGTAAAACAATGTCAACCCACCTAATTATTTCAGTTTCAATGTTCAGCACAAGTCTGAAGCGTTACAAAAATTCATCAATCTTTTCTCCCTACCGGATGTAACCAAAGGAATTCTTCAGCATCCAATAGTTTATTGTGTACCAAAGATACCTTGCTCCCTAATGTTCTAATGAAACCATCCGAATTGGAGAGAGGGACAGAATTGTATTATTTAGAGGCTTTTCTGCCTCCCCCACTTTTTTTTTGGTGGTTTTATGGTTACCATGTACATAGCCTTTTACAACCTCTTAAAACTTTATTTATTCCTTTCATATCTGTCTATAAATGTATAGCTATAATAGCTATTGTATTTTGTATCTTTGTTGAAGCATTTAATATCCTTTAACAAATTGACAGAATGGCTTTGGTCCAAAGAGAATTTTTGCAAAACTGAGTGACATATAATAGTGTAGCTACATTTCCCACAATCATTCAAGATAATCTGCCAGACAGTGGAAAATCCAACAGTCCTTTGGGAAGCACAGATTCACCCTGCATTTTCCTATTGCATTTGTGAGGGTCACAGTGAGTATGGGGGAAAATTCTGAAGTGTTGCTATTGACTTCAGTAGAGCCAGGATTTCACCCGTGGACTTCCCCCAGCCAGCCTACTGGGAAAGGTAGCTAGGTTTTAAAGTGCTGATAATTTTTTTTTCAAGTCAGGATCAATTTATTGTCAAGGTTCTAGTTGATTAGTTAAAAAATGCAAAAAAGAGCTTATGTATTAGTTTTGGCAAATGTTTTGAAATACATTTTTGTATATAGTCCCCTTGCTTAATCTTCCCCGGTTTAAATTCAGTTCCTCTCAATCAGAAGAATATGAACAAAATGTAGGACATACAAAAGGAAGGGTGGGGGGAACACACGAATGGGATGGAGAGATTGACTTATAGTGTAAAGGAAGATTTAAGTAACTATTATGGACCAGCTTCTCAGATGGTGATTTATACCAGCTGAATATCTGTCCCTAAATATTTATAGTTTTGCTAAACAATGACTGATGATGTACAATATATGTGCACACAAGTATTAGAAGGTTAGAAACTGCAATGGAAAGCCATTTTTCGGAAATAGTCCAAGGCAATATAGTTAGCAGTTAAGGGAGGAAAGTAAACAAAAAATCTTAATCTCTAAATAGGAAAAAAATCCTCAAAGTGAAATTTACTGTGGTAGACTTAAGATGTAGCACTGATGATGATTGGAACAATCCTACACTGGGAGGGGAATAGAGATCTAAGAATTGGTCGTTTCCATATGATTTCTATGATGATATATTAATCCCAGGAATTTGGATATAATAATGGGTCCAGTTGTAATCAGATGCATATAGGCTAATATTTATTTTTCCTTAATCTCTTTTTTTAGTAATAAGGCTCAGTTGTAAAATACTTCTTTGGACATGATTCTAAAAAAGTTGTGCAAGCTGACTAGCTCTCTTGATTAGGTTATGCAGGATTTGGCAAGTTAATTAGGTATAGAACTCTCGTGCCTGGCTAGATTACTTAGGTACATTAAGTTACATGAGTACTTTACTCCCACTCTACTGTTGCTTCGCTGGCTTTTTGTTAAGCAGCTTTTGACTATAAAATTGCTCTTCCATTTTCTAAATTATTTCACTGCCTTCCATTTCCTTCTTTAATAGATTTAACAGTTCTCTTTATAGGCTTGGATTGACAAATATTGGTCCTCTTATTTCCACGTGTTATCCCAAGTAATGTGATTATAGAAATGCAGGTGTAGGGCTTTGTAACTTACTGAATGAATATTACATTTTCATAACACTTTAAATTCTTAGCTCTCAAAGTGTTATATACCATCAACAATGGAACTGATACACAACTGCTGCCACTGTCAAGGTGGGATCTGTCAGTCATTATAAATTATAGTGGCCTAGTTGTTAGTTGAACCTGGAGACCTTTCTAGTTTTTGAGGGTTTGAAAACCAAGCTCAGACTTGCTGTTTTGTATTTTGAAAATGATTAGTTTGGGAATCGTATATGCTTTGCTGCTAATTTTAACTTTTGATTGAGCCTGTAATTCCCTAGTATGACTGCATGAAGAGTAATATACAGAAGAATGTAAAATTGCATTGCAATTATCATCTAGTCATCTGAAAGCTTCTTGAGAGACTAATGTAACTGTTGCTAATTGTTATGCTATAGAGGTGTTTTGCACGTTGGAACCTGTAGTTTGAGCCATTACGTTTCTACTTCTAGCAAGAGTAAAGCATTCATTAGGTAAAATATTGATTTTTTTTGAGTGAAAGCAAAGACGAACAATGGCAAAGAACAACATTTTACCTTCACATTAGAGTTGCTAATAATACTGAGATTTATTGTGGATTTTGAACCCTTCTCTCTGGGGAAAGTTGGAGAAAGGAATTAAGAAAAGGAGAGAGTGAGCTGTTTATTGCACTGAGCAATTATTCACAACCCTAATGTGAGGATGCTGTAGCGCTTTAAGAGTTCTCATTAATTCAAAACATGTTTAAATAAAAGGGTTTGGTTTTTTTTAAAAGCAGTCTGGGCAAAAATCAGACCTACACAGAGTGACAGTACATCTCAGTGTACCTTATTGGCAGTTCTGTCACTTGGAAAAAAGGTTAATTTCACAGCCCAAATACTGAATAAAATTGAAAGCTGAACTTCATCTGGGGAGATGAAAGTCAAATATCAAATCACCAACAAAAGTCGTTATGTTTGAGTTAACGTTGCTACTGTTAAAACATGGGCATACCAAAGAATGTCACCATTAAAAAGCCCTCAAACCATCTGAGAAGGTATGGAAATTAACAGTGAAGAATAGGTAAATGTGCAAATACCCTCACAGATAATGCAATCTCTTAAACATACAAGAGTAAGATTTATTGCTCATTCAGAAATGACCTTTTTCTCTTTTCTTTTCAATCTTCTGTTTCTCTCTCAGGAGAGGCTGTGGTGGAAGTATATCAGGAGATATATGCATAGCATGCAAATTGTTGGCAAAAAAAAAATCAATCTAACACAAACATGGGGTCTAAATTGTGGAAACCTTGCTTGCATTGTTGAGCTCTCACTTGCATGAGTAGCCCCGTTAACTTTGGAGGGACATATGATCCTCTGTACATTTTCAGAGGGGAGGGGAAGTGGGAAAGAAATTGTTTATTGTATTTGCAAACAGAATAATTTTTCCTACAGTGTATGGTCAAGAGCAGCAGTTCCCGGCCTGTGGTTTGTGGAGCCATTGCAGCCTGTAGATTACTTGCTGCTGGAAAGTCGAATGCTGTCTGCTCTCCTCCTTGATTTCAACTGTTTCTTAAGATGTTCATACACTTCACTGAAACGCTCTGAAGAACAAATAATTTAGGCCAATATTTTCCAATGTAAATGCCTAGTCTCTCCATTAAGATGTGGGTCACACTATCACAAAGTGTAAGAACCCCTGGATTGTATGGAATTATTAATTCTCCTTCTGCAAGTCCTGTATCATTTTAACTACAGAAAGCATCCAATCCTTCCTTCTCTCATTGAAATCCATTAAAATTTTGCCATGTGCTTCCCTGGGAGCAAGATTGCGTCCAAAGTATTTTGATTCACATTGTATAAAAGATGCCATACGAAATAAATTTGTCAGATTGTATGGTAAAATTCCACTGGTGTACAAAAGTCCCATTTTCCTCTAGAGTTAGTCAGTCTACACCCATTTTCTAACTGAAGACATATATTTTCTCCTATTTAATATGCAACACAACAAACATTATAATCATTCCCATTAGTGTAAGTAAATAATAGCATTAAAATCAAGAAGCATATTTTGGACATAATGTCAGCACAAAGTGTGTGTTAATATTCACTAAAGCCAATCTGATGTGCAAAATAAATGAGTTTACTGGTGTAATGCTTTTTTAGGCCAGGAAACATTTATTTAGCATATTTCTCTTATGTAAATTAAATTAGGTTTAAAGGCAGCAGCACAAACACTTATTTATCTTAAAAATGAGGCTGAGTGAAGGTATAATACATATAGAGAGAGTGATTATTTGGCTTACATATGTATAATGAGAATTTTATATTGGGCCATTAAGATAGCAAATGTATATATTCAGGTAGTATCTTTGAGGGAGAGCTGAAAGACTCAGGAATTGGAAATGAAGTATAGATATAGGGCTGGATCCTGCACTGACTTTAGTGGCAGCAGAATTAGTCCCAGAGCCTTTCACTGCTATGTCACTGGTTCTTATCCTGCTCTGGTGATTGTTTCTGAATTTCATTGCCATCCAGATGTGGTTCAGTAGCCTGCATGAAATAAATTGTTCCCAGCGACTAGTAGACAAATATGTCTAGGTCAAAACCCACCACTGCCACATGCAGTAATTGGTCATCTTGTTGGTACTCTCAGCAGACAGGACAGTGATTGAATGTGATGGGATACTAGGTTACTCACCAGTCTGGAGATGTGGTCCCTGTAGGCCAGAGTTCAGACACGTTGTCTTTGATTCTTTTTGTTTCCTCTGTTACAAAGTGGTCAAGCAGAGACGACAAGATCCAATAGTGGGATCCAGACAGGGAAAAAACAAAGAGGAGATTAGACGGAGTTAGGAAAGTAAAACACAATATAAGAGCTGGGCAATAATGTAAACCCACAGTTTTGCTTTCAGGAATGATTCAGGTTTTGATGATATTCATTTTGGTTGAGTTTGTGTTTTCTGTTGTTTTCTAGCTAAAGAGAAGTCAGCCAATTAGGGCAAAAGTGGATGGGAGGCTGGCACAAGTGGATGGGAGAGAGTGAATAAAGGAACAGAGACACGGGAGAGAGGAAGAACAGATGGTGAGAAAAGAATGTGAAAATAGAAGATCAAGTTGGCAGAGCCAATAAAGCAGTGTCGAGAAACTGAAAATATTGAAAATTAGATTCTGTCTAATCTATCTATCCACATACACACAGAAAGAATATGCCCCATGAGTGTAAATAGTTGAATCCTAGAATCCTTACATACTTTGAAATTCACCCTTCTGCCGAGGCCAGCACAGGATCTATGCATCATTTAAGTCACATTGAACCAGGGTGATTGTCATGTGGAGTGTGACTAGGACTTTTGTCTGCTTACATACAGTGAGATTTTACCTATTGTCACTATATATGGGCCAGAACTAGAACTATTCCAAGTTGGGGATGGGGATGACAGATCTGACACAAGGAACTTATGTTTAAATTCCCCGTTGTTTTCTCCTTGCTGCCCCCAAATCATCCCTATCTCCCTCTAGTTCTTCATTTACACATGGGTTGGTTTCAGCATTAATTATATTCTAACTTCTTTTGTGATGCTGGTTGAAAATGAATCACTACTATTTACTCACATTTTTTTCATTCTAGTAGTGCAGCTACAAACTTAATCAATAAGTTGTTGGATCAGTTTGTTCTAGCAACTGTTTGTTGACATTTTGTGCTAACTTTAGGAGCCAATTTCAGGACAAACACTACATTTTATTTATCATTCATACTTTGAAGTTAAACTCCATTTTCTGCCTCACTTTTCTGATGTATTTCAGATACTTTCCAGATGATTCTCATTGTCATGTGACTGTTTTTCATTTCGAAGTCGAGAAATGAGCCATACTCAGTAACATGCATTTGCAAAAAGAAAGCATGAAATTCTTTATTGCATTAAAAACAATGAAGCATTGTTGGTAATTAAAGCATTAAGTACTTTACCAGATTAAAATGTTTAAGGTATTAAATACTTGAGATATCCATCAAATATACAGCCTTCTGTCCTTGACAGAAGTGCCAACATTTGCTGAGATGCAGACCTGTGACCTCTAGATAAGTTTCAATACACGTAAAAATATTTATCTTCCTACTATGACCTTCCATGTGCAAGTCATGAGCCATGGATTTGTTTCCTAGGGAACTAGTGACTGAGAAAAATCTATAATTAGATCTGTGGGTTATATGCTACATATGGGAATTGGGTGCTAAGCAGGTTCTAAAAACATCCAGAAGTATTGCATTGTCTTTGAGTTAATATTATGAAACCAAATTTACACAGAACTTTGTTAGCAACACATTGTTTTTTTAAAATGTTCAGTTAAACATATTTCTACATTTTTCTGGTACAGGTCATGTTTTTTCTCAGAGTCTTCCCTCAACTCCACAAATCAAAGAAAGAGACTTGGGCTGGGCAGCTAGTTAAATCAAAATAAAGCCAAGCACAATCTTTCATTTCTTTCTCTAAATACAAACTGAACATTCATTTCCAGGTATGGGTCAGATTGGTTGGAAGACTCCTCTTGCATTTACGTACCCTATGGTGCTCACTTTGCCAGTCCTACTCAATCCCAAATTGGATTCCTCTACCCACAATTCTTATTCCATAATCCCAGGAACTCTGTTTCCATTGGAGGTTTCCACCTAATCCCAATCTGGATTCCTTTTTTTGCTTCCCCTGGAGGCATTGCCCAAAAGACTGGCTGGTGTCATGAATGGGCTGTGGTTGCAACTGTAGCCAGAAGTGGGGAAACTAGCAGCTGATTCTTCTTCGCCCCAGGCTGGATTTTGCTTTCCAATGGAGAGTGATGTTTTCTAGGGACCATTTCAGAATCAGACATTGCTGTAGCTGGGGAAAAGCTGCTCCTTAGGTTTACAGCTGTGCGGGTGCCTCTGGGGGAAAGGCAGCAGAATGCTAAATATATTGGGGGTGAGCCTCAACCGCGTCACACCTGGTGACGCCATTTACACGTCTGCAAAATGGGTATAAAATGCTGCCGTGGTGGGTTACAGAAAATGGCTGAAAACAAACATCAAACTGACAAGTAAACAGCATTAAAAGACAATGGTGAGGAGAGATTTTTTTCTACCTTTGTGTTTTAATAATTCCCATGTTTATAGTAGCACAGGGGGAAGAGCTTTTACCTTTTGTATTCATGGCAGTGAGAGATGGGGGGCAGTGCAATCATAGCACCCTAGCAGGAGCTCGGGAAACACAATAACTTGTTTCTACATTTGTATATTTCAGAGTACGGTCTTCAGTATATTATTACCTGCAAGGAAACTTTATCATTTGTGTGAAGCAGGCCACACCTAGAATTGTCAATTCTGGTTGGATGTATTCCTCGAAGTTTCATCACATGATGTAATATCCTGTAGTGAAGCAAATCCAGGCCAATGAAATAATTACATCATGTGATGAAACTTCCAGAAATACACCAAGGAGACTCTAGGACAATCCTGGAGGGTTGGCAACCCTAGCCACACTGACTGCTGGATTGATTTTGTTGGAGTTACATCAGGAATGTGTCAAGTATCAGAAAGTGGAGTCTAGAGAGTCACTTATGGTTCATTCTGGCTATTGAATGTCAAAATATAAATGTAATTGAAGGGATTTTTTGTCTTAGTTTATGAATTTACAAAAAAGTGGAACATATTTAGACTAGATAATTCTTAAGATAATATTGGGAAAACAATAAATCCTATTCTCTCATTTACTTACAATCTCTTAGGTACATGCATGATGATTGCATATTATCTGTTCTGTCCCATATCCTGAATCCCTCCAGTGAGAAACCATTAAATGCTATTTCTGAATAATTGCCTTTTTAGATTACAGTTATAGGTTTTTAATAAATCACCTCTATAAATCCCATATAATTTCTTATATGGAAAAATCTCCCTCCCCTCACCCCCTTTTTTTAAGAGAGTTCATTTGAGATTTAAAAAAAAAAAAATTTGTTACTCACAATCAAATTTTCCTGACAACTAACTATACATTTGGAACTACTCTAGCCACTTGTCACTCAGACATCAGTCCTCAAATTCTCTTAAGCAGTGCAATCTTCCTTCAATGAATAGAGTATTTCCTAGTTTAGTAACTTAGACAATGATTAGACTATGGTAATTGAGATAATTGAAAGGCCAAATAAACCAGTGAAAAATCCAGGCATTGATAACTCCAAATGTATTAGTTTGAGATCATGAAACTCTGTGGCTATAAATTCTGCCCAGTCAAAATAGTCAATATATATCCTGTAGTGCAGCAAATCCAGACCAATGAAATAATAATAATCTACTGCAGCATTTGTGAGTTTGTCAGTTCCAGAGTTTGCTTAAAACCACAGGCTGAGTGAACATTGCTTACAATCAGGAAATCTTCTTCTTGCCTCTCATAAATTAAAGGCAAAAGGAGATTGCAAAAAGTCAGCATTCATTTGTGCATTCAATTACCATATTTGCATGTGTTTGCAAATATTCAGTATCAAAATGCTAATTTGTATCTTTAAATCCCCAGTTTGCATGATATTTGCAGTAACTGCAGGAGAAAACTGTAGGCCTCAATCCTACAATTGATTCTATGAAAGCAAACCCCACGCACCGATGAAGAACCCCATTAACAAACTTCCAGTTAAAGTAAAGGGGTCCACCTATGAGTTGCAGGTTCAGAGCCTTCATGCAGGTGTGTGAATGAGTAGACTTTTTTTGGGGGGGGGGAGGTGGCCCCTTGTGTGGTGGGGTAGACAAACTCCATTGCAGCATGGAAGGGGTTAAGGAGCTGCTTTGGCCTAGAATGGCCCCACCCTTCTGCACTCCAACTCATGCCAGGACTGGAGGAAAAGTTAAAAGGAGGGAACTCCACTCAGGGGGCAACCCTGGCAAGGGAACAGGCTGTTGGGTTCCCTAGCTCCCAGGGAGAGGTCTGACCGCCAACAGAGCCTCTGCCCTTGCAGAGAGGAAAACTTGGATCCCCTGAGCTAAGAAGGAGAAAGAGACTGAGACTTATGCTGGAGACCCGGTGAACTCTGTGGCACTTCCAAGGCTCTTTGCAGTAAGAGAGGCCAATATCCTGACTGAAGCTGCCTACAGGTTTTCTTTCTTTTCCTTAGTGCTTTTATTTAACCTCTTTTGTTCACCGTGGACTATTTTGTTTGTTTCCCTTGGTACCCTGAGAGGGGAAAAAACAGTCACCAGACCTTGGCCAGAGGATAGAGCGCCAGCCTCGCTAGACTAACACAGCCAGCAGGAGCTGTTGGAGTGGGGCCATTTTGGATCCTCACACTTGTGTTCTCCATGTAGCTCCTAACAGGGGCGCTCTGCCAAGGACAGATTCGTGACACCCTGTATCTCTTACTCAAACTTGATTCAAAGTTCTTCTTGGCTTAAAACCTCTGCTGTGGTATTTTCCCTGTTACAATTCATGGCCATTACATTCAGAAGATACTTTTTGGCTGCATTTCAAAAGAGGATCTTCAGATGATTTATATCAAAAAGACACTCCTGAAAACAAGGGCCTGGTTGTTTAGAAACATAGTTTGTTAAAATGATTACTTTGGGATTTGGGAATCCAACCAAATCATTTTGCTGAAAGGTTTGTGGAATTTAATTGCCTTGGTAAATTTCTGATTCATAAATGAGGATGAATCCTGTTCAAGGTAAAATGTATGTTTGTAATGACCTGTTTTCCAACTACAGGTTAATTAAGCATGTGACTAATTCTGAGCATGTGTATAGTCCCATTAAATTCATGTGCTTAAAATTATCAAACACACGTAGCTTTCTGATGATTGTTGTGCCATCCAGCACAACAAGGTGTCACACCAGGTGTTGTGTAGTAAAGTTCCCAAATCTGGCTAAATCCTACAAATCCACAAATCTCTCTGTCTGGTGATGGTAGATAGTCAGGGCATGCATCCCTTTGTGCATCGATGGAAAGTTTGAGAGCACAGTGTGCTGGGGTGTTGTTATGCATCTGGGTAACATCGCCAAAAATCATACAATGTTGCTTTTGAATATAATGATTAATGGAAGGAAGGCCAGATCACTGTGAAATTATGACATTTTGCACAAAATCAAACCACTTTAGTCTCAGGATTTGATGCGGACATGACATATGGAATGTCTCTACTGCTCCATGTCTGCCTGTAAGAGGGTCCAGGTTTCTGTATAGCAATACAGGTAATACACAAGTTTGATAGTTCCTGAATATGCACAGAGACAAAGACATCATGCTTAAGGATGCAAAAGCGTGGGATTAATGCAGGAGGCAGCGAGACCTATTTGTGAAAGAGTGTCTGTTTTTCTGCAACTGTTTGAACTCTGCTTGCAGCCTAGGTAGAGGAACTCATCAATGCTCTCCAAGATCTCACCCTCACCTGAACTGGGGGTTTTGGTGGCCCAGCTCTGAGGTTCTGGACCTTTTTCTACTGTCATGAGACATTTAACCCCATAGTATGGATGGCGTCTTGAAAATCAGGGCCGAAATTCTCTGACTTCTCCATAAGCAAGGCACCATCATCTGCATGGTCTTGGTTGGTGAATGCTTCTTGACCAACCTGGCTTCTGATGTGTGAAGGGCAAGTCCTAATATCCAGCTGATAACTAGACAGAATAGTGCCAGAGTGAGAATGCTGCACACCAGAGATTGTGTAGAAACACACTGAAAACCATGAACCAACACATACTCTCATTCGATACAAGTGTGAAGATCGGTGTACCAGAGTTAGCAGAGGGCCTGGAACCTCCATCTCCTTTCAATGTGAGCCAAAGTGCTGACCCGTCGACTGAATCAAATGCCGCTTTGATGTCGATATATGGCATGTGATGCACTTCACATGGCTTAAAGTCAGATACATGATAATTTGCCTTCATGAATTAGATTCACCATTTGGATTTGGCAGGTGCTGGAGATGTTTATATAAGATTGCTATAAATTCTCTCCCAGTCAGATTTGCAAGCACATATGCAGCTTGCTCAAGAGGCGCTGAGCATGTGCACTAGATCTTAATTTCCAAAGATGTCTTCCATTCCAAACAGATTTATAATTAGAAGAGTATAAATATAATATTGGGAACAAGTTTGTGTCTTTTCATTTTCATAATTCATTTTATTTATACAAAATTTATGAACAGAAAATTGCAATATTTGAGAAAGAGAGACATTCCTATTTTGTGATGACAGCTAGAAAAAATAGTTTTCAAGTTCAATTTATTTATGTATAGGCTTATCTTAGCACTTTTATATATCTGTAAAGCGGACTTCAATGTCCAAAGATGTTTTCAGCTGCATTATGCAATGTAATAGTTTGTGTCATGTTGTCTTTAATTTATAAGCTGCAAAGAAAAGCCTATCCAATAGTCACTTTTTGTTTTTAGGTAGTAGCAAGAAGAACCAATACAAAAAATGTAGCCCAAAGAAGTCCAAAAAGGAATGGCTAATCTTGGAAAAGTAGCTTTTGCCCAATAGACATTGCCTTTTTATTATACACTTGAAAGTGTGAAATTTAGAACATACTCCAGTCACGTGTCTCTCCCAATTAAAATTGACCCTTGGGGATGTGACATTGAGTGGAGGCTGAGAATCTAATTAAGCTTGCAATGGGAAACATAGTTTTAAAATTAAAATAACCGAGTTACAGTTTTCTTTGCAAAGTTCAAATGTGCCTGTTTGTTCACTAACTGTGTAAACTATCCTTTCTCTGAAAGAAATACAGAGAAGTGTTTACTAAGTCTTTCAACAAAACCAGGTAAAATATTTATAGTCAACACAGATATTCGAGGAAGGAAGAAAGCACAGTGTTCCCCAGTTCCTGCCATACCATTGAAAAAACATTAACTTGACATTTTCCTTTTCTTTCATTCCTGGGTTTTCACAAGAGTTGGCTTGCTGTCTGGGGTCAAGTATTCATGTTTATGGGCCAATTTCTCACCCTTTAATAGCAAGCACATGGTTTTATGGGTTATCCGCAGGCAAAAATTACATTAAACTGCAGGCAATTAAACTAATTAATTTAACTGCAAGCAAAAAATTAGAATTTGGCCTGGTTGAGTTACTGGTGCAAGAATCATGGTCAAGATATCCAAACAGTCTAGTTTATTTAGATGGCTTTCAAAATCTCATCCCAGATATGGGCACTGCAAGAACCCCTTTGCAGGGCTGAAATGATGCATCTCTGAAATACAGATAGCCAGTGGTAAGGATTTAGAAATTCAGGAAATATTTCATGAGAACTACTCTTAAGTAATGACACTTCCATGCTTCCTAACATGGAATAAATGTTGTTGATGGCAGAATTGCTGAAGTTGCAGAACTATAAAAAATATTTCTCTCTTGGGGGATGCGGTGGTACTGTTGCTTTTATCTCCCTTTTTTGAGAATACTCTGATTTATTGCTGTGATAAGCCTGTAACAACTGAGGGATCACATTGTTGAAATGAGCTTAGCTGGATGGGGGACAGAGTCTGCTGAAAAATCATGTTTGTTAAATATGTTTCAGCCAAGAGGCAGCTTTTACCAACTCAGGAACATTCCATTTTCTACAGAGTGGTATGAGTCATCATGATCCTAAGCACTTTGTCTTAAGTGTCTTTCCTTTTGGTCTATCTAAGGCACTTCTTATATGACCTCTTTAATGATAGTATCAGAGCACCTGGTAGTCTTTAATGTATTTACTCTCACAACACCTCTGTAAGGTAGGGAAGTGCTTTTATCCCCATTTTACATATGGAGAATTGAGGCAAGAGAAGCGAAGTGGCTTTCCCAAGGTCACATAGAAAGTTTGTTGCAAAATTATGTAACCCTTCTGCCCCTCTGAGTTGGCAGCAACAAGGGCCGGGTTCAGTATCCAGGGGTTCCGTTTCAATAACACAATAAAAAACAACCTCTCCCCCCCCCCCCAGTGACCTGGACCTACACCTACCACCCGGGCGCCCTCTAGGCAATACACTACTCCCACTCACACAGTCTGAAGTCTGAGCAATCCTTTTCATAAAGGAGAAACAAAATGTGGCAAACACCAGAGACAGACACCCACACAGGACTATACACAAACCACCACAAGCAAAAAGCAAAAGCATTTTTGGCACTGGGGCCCTGGCCTCCAGTCCAACAAGTCCAAACAACCCAAAAAGTCAAACTCAGTCGTCAGTGCCAGTGCCACCCAAGAGTTTTTACTGCAGAGTTTTTTACCACAGCACCCCCCAGGGGGGGGGGGGGGGGCACACAGGGGGTGGGGGACACACCTTGTGGGGCCAGGGCCCGCCTCCGCGTGGAGTTCTGCTTCTCTGCAGCCTTCACGACTGGCTCCTCCCCCACGCTGTGCCGCTCCCCCCAGCAGACCCCCAGAACCCCCCGCCCGTCCCCCACCACCTCACACTGCACCACACTGCTCTCCATGCTCCTCGCTGCCTCTGCTGCAAACTGCTCTCTGCTGCCTGCTGCTCTCTAGATCTCTCCCTATCAGTGACACAGCACTCCTAACAGTGAATTTAGCACTAGCTTAGCTTAGTGATTTTAGCTTTAGCTTAGTAGTGTAGTAGGAGCCCCACACACAGCCACAATTCAGAATTCAGGTCAGCAGCCTCTAGATCTACTCTTTAATCTCAAAATTCTGCTCTTAAAGAGTGGAGAGAGAGGAAGGAGGGGCCCTGGTTCCAGGCCCTCCAGGCAGGCCCTCAAAACCCACACCATACACACCCCAGCCAGCCTCTCTCCCTTCCTCCTCTGTCCCCCCTGTCCCCTGTCCTTGTCTTTGTAGTCATTTTTAATGTTAGTTCATCATCATCATAAATAATTTCATTCATAAATTCCCTTTTCCCCAACTTGCCCCTTAAACCTTTTAATCAGCCCCTATAATCTTCCAAAATTCCAACAAATAACCTGTTGGAGTAGCTGTGTGGAGTGGCTGCAATGCTGGGTGCACCAATGCAATGGGTTTACCAATGCAAATCCTAATTACACTCCTCATAATGTCCCACCAGATGTCAGGGCAGGGCTCATCAGGATGTGCATCCTCCCTCCACAACCTCCCCGTCCCCTCCCCCACATTCCCCTACTATACCAACAATTCCCCCTCCAATTACCACTCCTCCTTTCCCAAAGCTTTCTCAAACCTGTGTGCTAAAGGTAAGCCTCACCCCTCTAATCACCCCCAGGTGCATCGTAGTTAATCACCCCTGGTCTCTATTAGTCTTCTGTCTCCTTGGTACTCTGTCTCTGTTGCTGTGGTAGGGGAAGAGTTGTAGAGAGGGGGAGATGGGAGTCTTCCCTGTCTTCTCCTGTGTTCGGATGGGGAGGTTTCCTGTCTTTAGGTGTGGGATCTGATCCCCTGGAGGATGGAGGACTCTGTTCTGTATGTTGTCAATAATCTGTGTCTCCTCTGTGTATGTCCATGTGTGTCACACATCTGCCTCAAGTCAGTCAGGGAGGTTCTAAGCTTCAGGAGTGGAATAGGGAAGGGGAGGGGAGGGAGGTAGTCTCTTTTGATTCAGCTGGAGATCTTTCATCCTTGTCTTTCTCTTCTGATATACACTATCTGTGTATGTCTTCTAGTCTTCATCCTGCTCTGTGTGGTCAGATCCAGATTCTAGGTCTGCTTGTGGCTGCTGGCTGGGACTGTGGCCAGTGGCTTTGCTGGCTGTGTGCTTGGCTGCCCTGCCGCACCAATTGCCCCCACTGCCTTTCTGCCTCCCCACCCCATCTACCAGGGCCTGCACCCCCCTGGTTCTTCTTCTGGGCTCTTCCTTTTTGTCTTTGTCTGCCTTGTCTTCTCCATCTTCCATTTCCAAGTGCCTTCCAGCTTTCCATCTGTCAGCTCCCTCATGCCAGGTTGCTTTTGCCAGCCAAACTAGATTTTGCAGCTGGTTTATTGCCTCTGGCTGGCAGCAGAGCATCATATTCTCTGGAGCTCTGATCTGCAGCTCTAGCATCTGCAGATGGCTGTTGATGCAGCAGCTTTTCTCGCATCCTCATGAGCTTGAGTATATTGCGGCTATCATAATAGCTAGGATTTCATAAGCACAGATCTATGCACAGGTCTATTGGTAATCTTGGTTCTAGGTAAATGGGGTTTCTAGGTACATCAATCATTCTGGGTGGCGTTGCACCAATCATGGTGCATGGGGTGACTCGCAGCATGCAACATGTGGTTGCCTTCAGCTCTGGCCGCAAAACATCAACAAGTCCTACAGGGTCTGGTTGAACCTCACATTTGAACCTAAAGTGGCGGGTCCTCTCCTCGTTGAGAAGGCGCTCTCATCCCTGCTTTGATCCAGACCGTCTTCTCCTCCTTTAATCTCAAGTTCCCCTCACCCTCTCCTCAGTCCCGCTCCTGGTGTAATCCCCCTGATAAATCCAAAATCAAAAATTAATTATGCAGGTGAATCCACGAGTGGTGGGGTCTGATCATGTGCAGGGTATGCCTCTGCATATCCATATAATATCATATATCACAATGTTAATGTTCCTTCTAATATTCATCTCCCCACTTAAAAAATTGAAATCAATGCAAAGAAGCTGGTAATGTTTCAGAATGCTGGCCTCTTTCTTCAGACATTTTTGTTTTCAGTCATGAGTCTTCATACAGTTCATTCATTTCCACATTCTTCATCCACATCCATTCCAATTCACATTTCCTCTCCATCTCAGGCTCAGTCATCCTCCCCCATCAAGGGCCATAGTCACATGTCTCAGGGCCTCTCCAAGCAGCACATGCTCTCAGTTTGGCACAGTGCCCTTGGTTCTCTGCTCTGTAGTAGGTGGTTGGTCAATGGTTAAGTCCCTTCTCTCTTTTAGCTTGGTCCATGGTCTTCAAGTTAGGTTTACCCTCTGGGGTAGTTTGGTAGCTGGGAGTCCCTCTGGGGCCCCTCCTCGCCTCTGGGGCAGACCAGTCAATATCTTGCAGCAATAGCCGCCAGCCAGTCTTTCAAGCTTCACTGAGGCAGGGAGAATTCATTGAGCAGAAGCAAGCAAAGCCAGGGCAGGCATCCAGCAAGCCAGGCAGGCCAGGCAATCGCAAAGCAGATCTGTCGCATCCATGAAGGCTCTCCTGCAAATCTCTCTCAATCTGGCTCCACTCCATCGCTCTCAATCCACTCTGGTGCTGGGCTCCTGGTGCCTGCATCTGCATCTACTCTCTTGCCCATGATCTGGTATCTGCATGATTCCCTGATCTTGCTTGAAGCCTGAAGTTTCATGCCCTGTAGCATCAGTCATCAGCACCCAACACATGACACACAGTTACATGTTAAGTCACATCAGTGTGGAACTTGTTGTCACATAAGTCAGTGGTACAACACCTGGAACTGAGCACCATACAAGGCCCATCAACTCCAGCAGGTGGGTGGGATAGGCCTCAGAGAACTCAGACAGTCCTCGGCTGGCAGGGTTTCACCTTCAGCTCCAGGTTACCTGTGCGTCCTGCTCCCAGACCCTCAAACTGGCATCCTCCTGCAGGGATAATGCTGGCAGCAGAGCCTTCAGCAAATGCATTGGGGGGGGCAATGAGACAAGGAATGAAGGCATCTCAAGTTTCTAAATTCTCTTTCACCAATCTCCCAAAGGTTTTCCAGGGTTCCTGTTGAGGCCTTTGGCATCATAGTGTCTCTAGACGATTTCTTGCTGGACTGATATCCCCTGCTGAGATGATTGATGTTGGTCTTATTGGTGTTTTTTTTATTTTTTCAAGAGTTTTTAGATTTTTCAGAAAGTTAGATACTCTCTGTAGTTGCTTGTAATCTGGGTTGTGGTGAGTGCTCTAGTTTTGCTTGGATAGTGTTCTCTGTAGTTTCTTCTTAGGACCTTGGTACTGATATGCCTCTTGGGACATGCATTTGTATACTTCCTGAGGGTTCAAACAGAATTCAATTTATACTTCACTGATTCAAACCATAATCCTCCAACCTATCAAGCACTTTAAAAAGTTAGTCTCAATTTCTCCAAAAAACCAAAAAGTTTCAACATATGCTCATTAAAATAAACAACTTTCAACAGAAATCTCAAGCAATGTAAAACTTGCAGGGAAATTGAAAATCCCAGCACTCATGCTATAAAACTGAAAAAACCTAATGAAGAGATGAAATAAAACTTGGCAGGGGATCAAGAGGTTCTCCCTTTGGGTCTTCCACTCCAGACAATCTGAGTCTTAACTTCTGGCTTCCAGACACAGATCTAACTTGGCTTGGACATAAACAGTGCAGAGCATCTTGCTTCTCAAGGCATTGTGTAGTGATCACCACGCAGATGCGGTTCAGGTGCGTAGTCAATACACATCCGGATTTTCGGCGTCTTTTACGGACCACCACAATCGGGTCATGGTTGCCAGCTCTTCCAGATTGTGTTGACAATCCTCATGGCTCAGAGAGCAGATGTTGTCATCTCTCTTGATGCCTTTTCTCTATGCAGTCAGAAGATCTTCTCTCGCAGCTCATGGAGTCTCTCCAGTTGCCTCATCTCACAGACCTCTTCTCTTTCCCAACCCATCTCCTCAGACTGGACCACTCCTTTCTGCAGTGTTCCACTCCTCTCAAACAAAACTTCCTCCTCCTCCACATTTGGTCGGTCTTCTGAGTGGTTTACTTCCTTCCTAAACTTTCAAAGGCTCACAGGGATCTGCTATCTTTGTCTACATCACAACAACTGCTCTCTGGGCTTTGTTTCATTCACATCAGCTTCCTTTCCTTTCCAGCATTTCTCTTCTTGTCCACTTGCTATCAACACTCCTTCGCAGCTTTTATTATTCAAACTCCTGCTCTATTGCTCCCAATGTCCCTCTTTGCCTTTCTCCTGGCTCAGGATCAGCTACAAGCTCTCTGTGCCTGTAGCTGCCTTTCAGCCCTTGTTTCCTCTACTCTGCCCCAGTGCCCAATCTTCTGTCCAGTGCCTCCTTACTAGCAGTCTCCCAATCACTAGTCATCTCAGCACATCTTTCAGCAGCCATCAGGGTACTCCAGGTACTGGTTTCTTCCCCGTCCAGTCAGCTACAGCCCGGGTCCTTGAAGGACTCAGAGAGACAAGCCCAGCCCAGGTAGATGCATCAGAGGTCCCAGGTCCTTCAGGAGTGGCAGCAGAGGTCTTCGTGGTCTCCACAGCTGTGGAGGCATTCTGGGAATTCCAGGTGCAGGCCCAGCGCACACTCTGGGTATTCTACCCCACTGGCCACCCACAGACCAATCATCCATGCTGAAGCCATACCCCAAAGCCAGGTAGTCATCCATGCTGCAGGTGCAGACCAAATCCAGCAGGAGTCACTTGAGATCCAGGCTCAAGCACGGCCTTCACATACCATGACTGAAATCAAATCTTCACCCTTGTCCACCATCACTGCACCCCTCCTTCTCACCCCCCTGTGGACACTCCAAATCGGTCTCTCTCGGGGCTCTCTCAGTCCTGCAGCTCCTCCAGCTACTGGGTCTCTTTTTCCTTCTCCTGCCCTTTCTGCTAGCTGGTCTCTTCTCTCAGAGGTTCCTTTGGGCTGCCTGCAGGCCTTGGTCTCCTGGGGCAGTTAAAGCAGCTACCTCCCCCTCATTCCCATCCTCAGTGAGTGGCTAGTGTCACATACTCTCCCTCTCCACTGGCTCACGATAGTACTCTCTCTTGTGCCAGTCTCAGGGCTCTTGCTGAGTTCCTCTCTTTCCTCTTATCCGCTCTGTCTCAGCTCAGGTATCCTCCTGCTTCTGCTCATGCTTGTAATCTGGCCCATGTCAGTGGGCTTCCGCCTCTGGGGCTTTCAGCAATCTCATTTCGCTGTTGTTTCTGGTGCTCTGCTGGCAGGGGCTGCTCTGACTTATCTGCCTGGGGCTTTGCTTCAGCTGGGCTGACCTCCTTTCTTCTGACCTCCCGCTCTCAGCCTTGATGAACCGTGGATGGAGTCCTCTTCCCTTTGGGATCGATCTGCTGTGATCAGCCTCAGCAGATTGAGTCATCTCTTCTGCAGCTCTCTCGGGTAGCAGTCCAGGCTGACTATATACTCTGCTCATTTTCTCAGGGATCTGTCTGCTCTCAACAGCCTCTCTTCAGGGCTCCAGCCTCTCTCTCCCCTTCTCTCTTTTCTTCAAGGCTCCTCTCAGTTGATCAGGCTGAGTCTCCTTAGCTCCTTCAGGGGCTCTCTAAGTCTCTAGGCTCTCAGGGCCACTGGGGCTACTCACTCTCACATACACTCAACTCCGGCCCACACAGGACTTCACAGCAGTCTATGCTCACTGACTAAGGCCATCCAGCAGTCAAACTCCTCTTCCAAGCAATCCAACACTCTTTCAAACTCCTCTTCCCAATAGGCTCCAACAGCCTTTATGCTATATTGGCCCCAAACTCCTCTTCCCTAGCCAGCAAGAGGTTGCAGGAACAGCCCAACAAGCCATATCATAAGCAAATGCTCAAGCTACTCCAACCCAATAGGCAACAATATATGAAAAAAAAATACAATACAATTGACTGGCAAAAACAGTGACACACTCTTACCCAAAAGCAGGAGTACATCCCCAAAAAAACAAATGACCCCCCAAAAATAAGCAACACCCTCAAAATTCCCTCCAGGAGCAGTCCTCAACAGCAGCAGGCCCCAGGCCTCTGGGGTTACAGGTACACGGACCCCAAAAACACCAGGCCCCTTGGGCCAATCAAACCTCCAGCCCCAGGCGCCAAGCCCAATCCATGCAAACCACTTCCACCCCTGACAGGAAACCGGCTTCCCACCCAGCCCCAGCAACTGACAAAATAAAACTTCCCATAAACACATTTGAAACATGCAAACAGGACTATGTCCAACACCCAAGCAAAAACTACACAAAAATCATCAAAATAAACCCCTCCAAACATCCCAAGCACCAAAAAAGTTTCTCAAACAAAATCACCACAAAGTCCCCAGCTTACCAAAGTCCCCCCAGTTCACTCAGCCTCAGTGGGCCACCACCCCAAACCCAAAAAAGCAGAGTTTTACACAAGTTCAGTCCTGGAGCTCCACACACAGCCAGTGGGTGACACCCCACGGCAGGCCAGGGCCCGGCCAGCTGCGCCCCACCAGCCTGCACACCACCACTCTACACTGGCTCCTCCTGGGCCCAGCTGCGCCTCCTGCTCCACCCGCACCACCTGCCAGCCCACCCCCCACCAGACTGCACACACTCCACTGCTCACCAATCCAAGCAACTGTGAACAAACTGCTCCTCCTCACAGAGCCTGCTCACAACTGCTCCTGCTTCACAGCTGCTTGGTGATAGCACTTCAGCTTAGTGTTTAGCCAGCTGCTACTCTCCTTGTGAGGATTTAGCTTAGTAGGAGGCCACTAAGTGCCTCACGTAGATTCTTAGCTTAGTAGTCCAAATGGACTCCTGCCACTGCAAAAATTTAGAATGCAGCTAACAGGACTCTGAGGAGAGAGGAGAGGGAGGCCTCATTCCAGTGGGGAGTCTAACATTCCATGTTCAATCTCTGCCACCAGTCTCCCCCCAGCCTCTTTACTGGCAAGGGGAACCCTGTCCCTCTAAAACCCTCCTTTTTGGGTAATGGTCCTTGAGTCATTTCATTCCTATAACAGTCCCTTCTCCATTTGTCACTTTAAATGTAATGTCATTTTTTTCTTTTTTCACCCCAACAAGAATAACAAAATTCTTTTTCTGTCCAATAACCTAACCATGCTGTCCTTTATGCTCCTGTGTGGCTGTGTTTCTCCAATTGCCAAAATAAAATTCCTACAGTGTCCTGCTCTCGCAAATCCAATGCTCATGTTGATGTGGGTGCAATTAGGAATAAAGCATAGGTCTCCCTCTAGTCCCCTAACCACTGAACCATCCTTCCCCTTCAGGCTAGTCATATACAGCCTTGTCAATACCTTGTTTTAAGGATTGAAATTCCCTCTAAACATTAAAACAATATAAAAGCAGAGTACACTGTGTAATTAATAGCCATATTTTGGGTCTTCTGTGTGCAGAAGGCATTGGAATTTCAGGGCCAGCTGAACAAGTATTACTATAACATTATTGCTATGTACGTACTCAGCTGGGGGCGGGGGATAATAACAGAAAATGTGGAAATGGCAGAGGTGCTTCTTCTTTGTTTCGGTTTTTAACAAGAAGGTTGGTGGCGATTGGACATCTAACATAGTGAATGCCAGTGAAAATGAGGTAGGATCAGAGGCTAAAATAGGGAAAAAACAAATTAAAAATTACTTAGAGAAGTTAGATGTCTTCAAATCACCAGGTCCTGATTAAATGAATCCTAGAATACTCAAGGAGCTGACTGAGGAGATATCTGAGCCATTAGCAATTATCTTTGAAAAGTCATGGAAGACAGGAGAGATTGGAAAGGGCAAATATAGTACCAATCTTCTGAAATCTATAAAAAGGGAAATAAGGACAACCCGGGGAATTACAGACCAGTCACCTTAACTTCTGTACCCGGAAAGATAATGGAGCAAATAATAAAGCAATCAATTTGCAAACATCTAGAAGATAAGGCAGTAAGTCACAGTCCGCATGGATTTGTCAAGAACAAATAGTGTCAAACCAACTTTCTTTGACAGGGTAACAAGCCTTGTGGATAGGGGGTAAGTGGTAGATGTGGTATATCTTGATTTCAGTAAATCTTTTGATACGGTCTCGCATGACTTTCTCATAAACAAATGGGGGATATGCAACCTAGATGGAGCTACTAAAAGGTGGGTGCATAACAGTTTGCAGAGAGTAGTTATCAGTGGTTTACAGTCATGCTGGAAGGACATAATGAGTGGAGTCCCGCAGGGATCAGTTCTGGGTCTTGTTCTGTTAATATCTTCATCAATGATTTAGATAATGGCATAGAGTGTACAATTATAAAGTTTGTGGGAGGAGTTGCACGTGCTTTGGAGGATATCCTATGATTCAAAATGATCTGGACAAACTGGAGAAATGGTATAAAGTAAATGATGAAATTCAATCAAGACAAATGCAAAGTACTCCACTTAAGGAACAATCAGTTGTACATGTACAAAATGGGAAATGACTGCCTAGGACAGTGGTGCGCAACCTGCGGCACGCGGCCCATCGGGTACTCTGCTGGTGGGCCATGAGACAGTTTGTTTACATTGACTGTCTGCTGGCATGGCCGCCCATAGCTCCCAGTGGTCACAGTTCGCTGTTGCTGGCCAATGGGAGCTGCAGGAAGCGGCAGCCGACACGTCCTTGCAGCCCACGGGCCGGAGGTTGCCCATCACTGGCCTGGGAGGAGTACTGCGGAAAGGGATCTGGTGCCCATTGTGCATCACAAGCTAAATATGAGTCAACAGTGTAACACCCAACATCATTCTGGGATGAATAAGCAGGAGTCTTGTAAGAAAGACACAAGAAGTAATTCTTCTGCTCTGCTCTGTGCTGATTTAGCCTCAACTGGAGTATCGGGTCCAGTTCTGGGCACCACACTTCAGGAAAGTTGTGAACAAGTTGGAGAAAGAGAAGAGCAACAAAAATGATTAAAGGTCTAGAAAACATGACCTATGAGGGAAGATTGAAAAAAAATGAGTTTGTTTAGTCTGGAAAAGAGAAGACCGAGGCGGGACATAACAGTTTTCAAGTACATAAAAGGTTGTTACAAGGAGGAGGGAGAAAAAATGTTGTTCTTAACTGCTGAGGATAGGACAAGAAGCAATGGGCTTAAATTGCAGCAAGGGAGGGTTAGATTCGACAATAGAAAAAACTTCCGAACTGTCTGGGTGGTTAAGCACTGGAATAAATTGCCTAGGGAGGTGGTGGAATCTCCATCATTGGGGATTTTTAAGAGCAGGTTAGACAAACACCTGTCAGGGATGGTCTAAATAATACTTAGTCCTGCCATGAGTGCAGGGGACTGGACTAGAAGACCTCTTGAGGTCCCTTGCAGTCCTATGATTCTATGACTACTAACTGAGATCTGGATCCTCTGCACGGTTTTGGGAACTCTCAAATCCCATTGAAATTAATTGCAGCTGAGAGTGACTTGCACCTCACAAGAGGAACTCAGCCCCTTGCAAACCTGGCTCTATATGGATTCTTATAAGTTATTGCTAAGAGAGTTTTTAATTTCTGGAGTGTAATTCATGGTGTGTTTCCATTATACTCAAATAATGTTCGTACTCTTCAATACCCAGAGCAGTGTGAGCTAGTAGATAAAATAGGAGACTAATGGTCAAGAGATCTGATGTTAAGCCACAGTTTTCAACCTGTAGTACCTAAATTCAGACCTCCTAAATCCATATGCAGGCTCCTGATATGAGTGGCCCATTCTTAGCTGTAGGCACTCAGATCCCCTGAAAATCAGACCACTTATTTAGGAGCACCCTGTATTGAAAATGTTAGCCTTAACTTTTCTGTACCTCAGTTTCTCCATCTATAAAGTGGGAATCATAACACCCACCTTTGTGATATACTTTGAGATCTTGGCATGAATGGTACTATTTAAGACATTAGTCTTAGTAACCAGTTTATGAGAAGCGATGTTAGAAAGTCATCCTGTTTTTTCCTCCTTATTCTTGTTGAAGCACTGAAACATATGGCAAATTAAGTCTGATTTTTATTAAACTTTTCATCTGTATTGAGCTTAGTGTGAACTGGGAAATGCACTTTCTTTGATTTATGGAGGCTTTATATGAGCATCTTAATTAGAAGATGTTAATGTTCCTGTTATATTCCTTGGAGCATGTAGTAGCTCCCTCTTGTGGCTAATTAACCATTAAAAAACCCAAACTTTTTAAAAATGACTTTTTTAAAGTCCTGTCACTGCCAGTCCCAAACAATAGCAGTCAGGTGAAACTGATACTTCAGGCTTCCATGTGCTCCATGCTTTCCAACGCTACATCAAGGATGAGCCTCTGAGAGATCTTCTGATGTTCAATACCACTCACCTCCAGGTTAGCTGTGCACAATCTGAGAACCACGATAGCATGTGGGCAGTTTGAGCCATAGTCTTGTTAGTAGGGATTGCTTGTTGCAGTGGTGCGCTCTAGGAGGGACTACCATTTGGAAAAAGGGGGGCAGATAAGACTTTCTGGTTTTGTAGGTTTGAGTGTAAGTTGCATGTGTTGAGCTGATGGCAGAATCAGGCCCCAGAAGAGAGGGTGTAGAGACCAGAAGGCCAGCAGCTCTCCCCTCTCCCAAGAAAATGACAAAAGTGGGATCCAAGGCCTTCCTAGGAAGAAAGGTCCATGACACCAAGCGAGCTTTGCCTAATTGTTGGTTGGAAGGGGAGATCTGCATGGACCTATCCTGACTCTTTGTTTTGCCGTGGCATATTCAGAATTGGATGAGGGTAGTGGGGAATCCATTTATGTTTTGAGAAGAAGACAAAGATGGTGGAACACATTTATAACACAGAAATTCTGCCCTCCCCACCCCCACAAAAAATTTTTTTTGAGAGGAGAAACTTCATTTCTAACATTCTTTTTCTTGCAAAGTATTGTCTTGTGGCAAATTTTCTCTCAATTAAAATAAAATGGAATAATGATTGTGTGAGTTAGCCAAAAATCATACTGCCCAATAAACTGCAAACTGGCGTTGCTGAACCCACAATAACAGGGCAACAAGCATGCGTTTCCTCAGGGACATTGTGCATTTATTAACTCTAAATGGGAGTGGATCCAAAATTCCTGATACTTTTCCTTTGCTTTTTCCTAAGCTATGATTCAGACCAGCACATAAATATTTGAGTTAATGTTTCTGTGGAAACAGTAACAAAATGGTAGAAACAAAAATCACATGAAAACAGCAACAGGAAAGAATGATTTGGCGAGATTGTCAGCATAAAAGGGCAAGATTAGTTTATAATCCTTTTAGGTTCTGGTGTGTAAATACGAGCTTGCAAAGCATCTAGCTTGTAAGAAACTTCATGTAGCTCTAGGAGTTTATACATGCTGCTGCCACTAATGTGGAACACACCTGAAAAAGGATGTTTAGGCATTCTCTCAAATGGAGAAAAGAGGGAGTGTTATCCAAGAATAGACGCATGAAAAGAACAGGAATTCCATCTGCATGGCTAAGCGATGTCCTGGGCAGGGCACTCAAATATTTAATTAGGAGGATTTTCCTTGCTTTAAAACAGAGGGGTGGACGTGCATGAAACAGTGCCAGTCTTACTTTAAATTGTTTAGAAATGAATTGGGAATGATTGTGTGGTAGGTGGTTGCTACTGAGATTTTTTTTTAAACTATTTAGAGTGGAATTAAGTCTCCAAATTTCGTCTCACTTAAATGCAACATCTGATTCCTCCTCCCTCCCCCCAGTTTACATGAAAAATCAAATCAAATCACCACCGCCCCTAGCCGGTAGGCAAGTGCTGTAGTGGATAGGATAGGTAGGATAACAGTAGCTTGGATAATTGTAGTTCCTCTTGCAGGGGGCAGGAGGGATAGGCTAGTGACTGACTGACTGTTGACCTAATCCTATTGACAACAAGTTTTTTCAGGATTAGATACTAAAATTTCACTCTGTTTTCTGGATGATTTAAAGTGTGGTTTTTTTTTATGGCTTCATTTTTAATGTCAAGAAATTCATTTCATAGTTTCACATTAGGGTAAGGTTTAAATTGTTTTTGTTGAATTACAAAATTTTGTTGAATTTTGTTTTGATCAGTTCAGTTGAGCTGGGTCCTAACTTGTTACTTTCACCTAACAGGTTATCGACAGTGACAGAACAGAGGGATCAAAGTTTCGACTTTCTGGAAAGGGAGTGGATCAAGAGCCAAAAGGAACATTCAAAATCAATGAGAACACTGGGGAAATCTCGGTGACACGGTCCCTTGATAGAGAAGCAACTCCCACTTATCAAGTGAGTAGTCTTAGCACTGTGGCCTGTACCTCTGTCTTCACAAAGTATCTTTTTTTTTCTGTGGCTCAGGTTTGCTGCTTTTTGAGAGTACAACAGGTTTGATGTTTTGATTTATTTTGCATGTTACTATTTCTATAAAATTTTCAGAACATAAAAACTTGCATATGCAATTTCTGGATACACTCACTCTCATAAACACCCACACGCATGGAAACCAACCATATTTATTATCTCTAAATGAGAGGTGATCCAGATTCCTAACGCTTGCTTTTTCTTTCCTGTTTCTGAGCTGTGAGTCAGACCAGCACATAAATATTTGTGTTTTGTATGCGTAAAGTCAGTCTTTTGTGTCTCCTAGAGGCAGTTTGGGAAAACTGTGCATGAAGTTGATTTGCAAACGCAAAGTTCTGCTTGGACAAAAAGAGGTCTCCTTTGAGAACATTGCTGTGGAAGTATTAGCAAATCCTCCCTGGTTTTGCAACCTTCTGTCTAATTAAACTTTCTTCATGCCACGTAGATTAATTTCAGTTCTATGCTTCTCTTCTTATTTTCTCAAGCTGCCCCTGGAACAATATATTATCTAGGTCTATTTACTAATCATGGAGTTCTGTCCAATGAGCTATCAAAAATGTTGTTAACATGAGCATATATCTGTGCATTTGGCAGACAGAATTCTTCAGAATATATATATATTCTGAAGAATTCTAATATTTTTTCTTGTTCAAGTAGTTGCGCAGGTATGTGTGCATCTTGTGCACCACTTCCAGAGAGTTTCCCTAGCTGTACACATGAACAGTCACTGCCATCCTGCCCATCCTACATTTCCTTCTCACTGTCAGAGGTCAGAGCATGTACTGTGCTTTACAGTCTTCATGGCTCTGTGAACATCTAATTAATAAAAGTTAATTAGATATCCAGTTGTTAGTTAGGGGTACTTGGTTTGGTCCCTTTGAGCACCTTTTCTTTGTTGTAATTGTATTTTATTATTGTTCGTATAGGTGCCATGTCTGAGCATCTCCTGGTACCATGGGAGCCTATAGCAAGGTCCCCTGGCTTCAAGCCATGCTTGGGGTGTTGCAAGCCAATGCCCATTAGTACTCTTCACTCTCTCTGTTTGAGGGTCACGTCAGAGACAGGTGTCTGATCAGCTGTGCCTTCAATACAAAAATGAAGAAGCAGAGAGAAGAGTGCCTTAGATCAGGAGTGGCGGGAGTTCTGCCTTGCTCCTCTCCACCCGTTCTCCCCAAGGCTCCACCTTCTGCTTGCTCCTCTCCACCCTCTCCCCTCTATTGCTCATCCTTATGGGTGGTATAAAGTGGGAGGGTCCATGGCCCTTTTGCGCCCCCCCCCATTCCAGCGCCTCTACCGCTAGGAAGTTGCTTTTTGCCCAGCATTGGAGCTTGCAAGGGAGCTCCTTGACCACTGCTCCCAGGAACGATCTCCCAGCATTGCCTGCTCACAGAGATCTCCACCACCAGAGCAGTCCTCCAAAAAGTATGACTGCTTGGAGCACTCTCGGCCTCTGAAGCTTGAAAAGAGAGTGGCTTGGATGTCCTCGAATCCACGGTGTGTGACTCTTCTGTGGCAAAGATAAGCCACTCCAGTACCGAAGGCAGGGCTGCCCAGAGGATTCAGGGGGGCCTGGGGTCTTCGGCGGCGGGGAGCCCCCACTTTGGTGGTAATTCGGTGGTGGTGGATCCTTCCGCTCTGGGACCTGCCACCCAGGGGCGGCTCTAGGCACCAGCAAACCAAGCTGTTGCCTAGGGCAGCCAAATCTAGGGGGCGGCAGGCTGGGCCAGTGGACCTGCCGCAGTCATGCCTGCGGGAGGTCCACCGGAGCCGCGGACGACCGGACCTGCCGCAGGCATGACTGCGGACGGGGGCGCTCGTCCCGCGGCTCGGCTGGACCTCCCGCAGGCATGACTGCGGCAGCTCAAGCGGAGCCGCCGGACCCGCGAACCGTCCGGAGCCGTGCCCGCGGGAGGTCCGCTGTTCCCGCGGCTCCGGTGGAGCTCCCGCAGTCATGCCTGCGGCAGGTCCGCTCGTCCCGGGGCTCCGGTGGACCTGCTGCGGGAGCTCCACCGGAGCCGCGGGAAGAGGGGACCCGCCGCGGGACCGAGGAAGGGCGGCGCAGTGCTCCGCGCTGCTTGGGGCAGCCTATTTTCTAGAGCCGCCCCTGCTGCCACCTAAGTGCCCCGAAGACCTGCAGCAGGGGCTCCCCCCACCAAATTACCGCCGAAGACCCGGCACTTCAGCGGCAGGTCCCTTCTTGGTTTTCTTGACAGCTCTTTGTGTCCAATGCAGAATGAAAGGGAGGTCATCCTGTTACTGCACAACTGCTCTCTCAGTGGATTGACATCTACATTGCTATGTGTTGTACTGCTAAGGGTATCACACCACTCAGCTCGGGTGCATTCAACCTCCACTGCTTTTGTAGGAAACATCTCTGTTGTTGACATTGGTACATGTGCTAGGTACTATGCAATTACTGCAGCACCAAGGGAAGATGTGAATGTGTGAAAAGCAGTCCCCTCTTCTGATGAGACTCCTAGCCTCACCTTCGCTGATAACAGCTTGGGAGTCACTTACAGTATAGTGGACATATGCAATCACTTGAAGAAAAAACAGTTACTCACCTTCTGGTAACTAATGTTCCTTGAGATTTGTTGCATATGTTCACCTCCCCAATTACATTCCAGTACGAATGTTGGGGTTGTTCCTGCTTTGAGCAGGGGCTTGGACTAGATGACCTCCTGAGGTTTCTTCCAACCCTAATCTTCTATGATTATATGAAGGACTGAAGGGTGAGCAGTCAGGCTCCTCCCTTTATATCCTCTGCTCTGAGCACGGGGGAAGCCAGGGCACATGTGTGGCTTCCCTTTCACATCTTGAAGAACAAAAGTTACAAGAAGGTGTAAGTAATCATTTTGATAGAAAAGACTCGGAAGGAATTCAGTCACCACCTGGTCCATAATTTCCATATGGAAATTCAAACAAATGACTTTTAAAATAAAAAAAAAAAAAACTTTACAGCAATTCTTTGTCATACGTGGTTTGGCCACATCAGATCTGTCATTTCACATGCTCTTTCTACCACTTTGACTGTGCACTTGGTTGTATTTGGTTACTTTAATATAATACTATAACCAGTATTGGTTACATAAGTATAGATTAACAGTTGGAATCAAAACCCGAAGAGGCAATCAGATTTGCACATTGCCACTTCTTGTTGCAGGCCTGAGCAATTGCCTTCTGTGGCCTCATCCAGAGTGAAAATCTCATTTTCCAAAAGCATGATGTACCGATTCTGTGCTGACAGTTCTGATCATTACCATCAAGCTGTTACACTATGTTTCCCAGCGTGTGCTGATCAATACCTGTTGTTTCGAAGCTTTCCCTGTCTCTTGTCACTTGGAAGGGGTTTCCCAATCATATGAATATCCATATTTGCTAAATAGCACTGCTTCAAATGCACCAGGTTGTGGTTTCTGTCAGGTAAATGCCACATTATGGACTCCTGGTTCACAGCTGGGGTTACTAGTCGGGTTTATGTTATCAAGTCATACCAATTTCACCTTGTGATTCTGTTTTCTCATTTTTTTTGCAGCTGTTTCTTCCTTTGCTGGGTTACCTTTTTCCCTCAATTCATTCAAAATAAACCCTGAATATTTTCAGCTGGAAAGTCGTAGTAATCTTTCCAGGCTAATGCATTTAAATATCAAACCTCCAATGCTGTCCTTATCTAATCTGGTGGGGCATGTGTTAAATTATGGATAAACTTTATTTCCCTAGAAGAGCAATGCAAATCACATAAAAATAGTGCAGTGTAGTAGATTATCCAGAGCAATGCAAATGTTTATTTTAATGGACTGTAGCTCTTTCT
This sequence comes from Mauremys reevesii, assembly GCF_016161935.1. Taxonomy (NCBI): domain Eukaryota; kingdom Metazoa; phylum Chordata; order Testudines; family Geoemydidae; genus Mauremys; species Mauremys reevesii. Next base: position 35,189,888 of record NC_052638.1, read on the forward strand.
ATCTGACCTGTTATAAAACTCATCTGCTCAGCATGCTCACTGAAATCCTGTTGTGCAAACTGTAGTTGAAAAGTTCTGTAGGAGAGCTCTTAACTTGATTAGTCAGTCTGAAAAAACAATGAGTTAGCTTCAATGTAGATGAATCACTATGTCAGGAAGGCAGTAGATTTTTTTTCTCTTTCTTGATATGCTAAAAGATGAATGGTTTGAAAGCTTCTTAGGTTTGTGGCAGGTTTTTTTTTTCTGTATTTCAAAAACTACAGTGCACATGGAAAATAAGAAATTTCCACGAGAAAAGTATAAATATTTTTCAGGTCATCATACAGTATAGCAGATAAAAATGGTGCAGCAAAGATAAAGCTGTGCATGAGGAGTGCATCAGTGTGTGTCATACATACATAAGGAAGGAGAATTAAAGGGGACATTCATAGGCCTTAAAAAAGGATCATGTCCTTTTCCCCTTCTTTATGATGTATAAAGAAGGTTTTTTCTTTGCTTCTTTTTTAACACTTGAAATTTAGGTTTTCCTTACTTTGTGGTTTCTAGAAGATTCTAAGGACTACTGAAAAAGCTGTATAATATTCATGCTAGAGAAATCTGATTCACAAAAAAGGGTAATGAATTCTCCTCAGACAGTTTTAAACACTTTGTTCTTCATTTGTTTTTGTTAACCTCTATTTACCTCAAATGGATGAGACACACTTGCGAAATGTCTTTCTTAAAGATTCAACATGCCCTTGATCCTTTAAACAAGCATTGAGAAACCACTGTTCTTATATCTAAGTCTTCCAGGGAATCCTTTGGCAAAGATGAGGAGAGGTTAGGAATTGCTATTCCTAATATTTCTAACCATCAGTATGTTTTTTACCCTCCTTTATGCACTGTAAAGAAGAAAGGAAGACACACTGGCCAAGATTTTCAAAAGTGACTAGTGGTTGTTGGAGGCCTCTTTCTTTTGGTGTTCAGCTAGAGAGTCCTGCTGTTCAGAGGTGTGTGTTAAGCAGTTTCTGAAAGTCTGGCCCTTTTAAAGGCATCTTAAATTTGGCACCCAAAAATTCAGCCAAAAATCACTAGCCACTTAAAAAATTTAGCTACATTTTTTTTTCAGATTACCTGTTACATGTGCAACCTAAAATATGGCATTTGTTGACTTTTGGATGGTTAACCACTTCAATCTTCATGTTCCCATTAACATTTTCATATGGTATTCAAATACTTATTTGACATAGGAGGACCAAGAAAATAACTACTGCTGCTATATCCCAACCAGAATTGTTGGGAGGGGGCCCTGTCAAGCCGATTCTCTTAAAGATATGTGTGGTGACTAGGAGGAGGTGGTCTCTTTACCTGGAAAATCTCAGACAAATCAACTCTAGGTGGATTTTCGATGTGATTGTGCACTTGACTCTCCTTGCTGACTGGAGTGGCTTTTACTGAAATCCTTCACAGTGACTTCTTTAGCATGTTTGACAGTGGGAGTAATACCTGGGAGAAGCAGCCAACTCAGAATTAGCTTGGCCGGAGATATTTAGAAAAGTTACATGTAGCTGGACATAAAATGGCAAAAAAATGTTCATGTTAATAGCCTAGGAAAGCATTTTCTAGGTCTCCTCCAATGAGAAACGAGAATACAGAATTCTAAAGACTGCTGCTCAGAAACCAGGAAAATAATACATCTTATGATAAAATAATATACAGTCTGAAAAATAAAAAGGAAAATGAACATCATCCCCTCTCCACCAACCTTTAAGAAATCAGTTTAAATACTAGTCTGATTTTAATGTAATGGAATGATAAAAAATGTACATGGGGCTTCTGATTTGTTATCTTAACTCATAAACACCCTATAAAATACCCCGGTACAAAAGAAATGAAATTGGTGTTTATCCAATAAACTCTGGAAATAGTTACTTGTATCTAAGGACTTGTCTATACAGAGCAGTAATGCAGACTATGTGGATGTGATTTCTAAAGCGCACTAACATGTAGCATATTAATTGGTCTATGTAGACCCAGCTGTTGTGTTTGAAACATCTATATTTTAAAGCGCACTAGGGAATATTACAATGAGATGACTCATTATAGTATATACTACTGCAATACATTACATTTTACAGTATATACAAAGAAAGCCACAAACCCACACACACACATCTGAAAATTGCTAAAATAGAACCTGAAAAATTGAAATTAATAAACCCTGACCCCCTGAAGTCCCAGCTGTACAGTATTTTATTTTCCATCTCATTTTTATTGTTTTTCATTTACAAACATAATCATACAATGATATTAGCAGGACAGAATGAACACAATAATTATCCAAGTATATATTTCAAATACTCGTATTCTGTTTTGACTCCTGTTAAAGTATCCAAATGTAAACATGCTATAGACATAAACTCAAAAGTTTTTACCTGATAACCCATTCAGTGGAAAAAATAAACTACAATAAAACCAAAACAGGAGTGAGGATGGCACAGTATTATTAAAGAAGTTTAAAGTGTCAGATCTCCAACAGTGGGAGTCATTAAGAAAATCAAGAGAGACAAGGTGGGTGAGGTATTATCTTCTATTGGGCCAACTTGTGCTGGTGAAAGAAACAAACTTTCAAGCTCCACATAGCTCTTCTTCAGCTTTGTGGTGCTCAAAAGCTTGTCTCTTTCACCAACAGAAGTTTGTCCAATAAACGATATTACCTCACCCACCTTGTGTCTCTTATACCCAGAGCCCAACACGGCTTAATCAACAACACTACAAACAATGAAGAAAATCTGCATTTACCTTCTGTAGCAGTTAAATTTACTGCAGGGTTTGTAGTAGTTCCTAAATTTAACAGTGGGATTTTAAAGAGCACTCCTTAACCATTGACTTGGATGGGAGCAGAGAGAGAGTGATGCTGAGCACTTTAGAAATTCTCACTCTTAAATAGATAAAACACTGCAAATACCATGGTCACGTCAGACACGGTTTTGATGCATATTTCTGGGGACATATATGTATCAGGACACAGTCACATCTCATGTTCTACAGGTGCCGATGTGTGGTACTTTCCCTTCTAATTGGTTCCCACTTGCAGTTAGTTGAAGGTGCAGGCACCTAAACTTGCACCAGCAATCCAAGTGTAGGTGCAAAAATTCAAGTCAATATTTTGCTGGTGCAAGTTGCTTGGCTGAAAATATACTTGTGCAGAATTGACTTAGCTTGAAATTGCCCCCTACTCACAGACTCAGTACATAGTCTATGCACCACTTAAACCCTCAGCTGTATCTGACTTATCCATGGTATTTGCAATATTTTATAGCCTTGCATTTAGAATCTACCCTAACAGCTAAATGTATGACCTCAGTGCAGTGGAGCTGGAACTAGGGATGCTGGGGTTGCTGCCGCACTCCTTGGCTTGAAGTAGTAATAACAAACACCAAATGCATGGTTTCCATCATCAGCACGCTGCCTCAGTGATGCATAGATCTTGTATTGGCCTAATACACAGAGGCAAGTTTCACTGCAAGAGCAGTTTTAAAGTATTCACAATCCCTTGCTGCCTTAAGGGTTTTTTTCCCATCCCATTTTCATTTGGTTTTAGGCAAAGGATTAATGGTATTTTTCAAGGCTGATGCTTTAATGACCTCGGTCCCATAAACCCTTATTGCTACTTATCTGATTCATTTGTGAGCTGTTTATTGGAATTAGATAAATGATGGCCACGTTTGTAAAATCCTACCTAAAATTTTAGTGTCAGTAATGATTAATTCCATTAGTCACTTATACATTTGCAAATATGATGGTTTCTCTTGAGAAGATGACAGTTAAAGTTTGGAGTGACAACAAAGTTCAAAAGTCAATGCAGTAGAATTTGTTTTTTAGTAACCACCATTTATAGCATGTACTGGGCTATACTGATTAAATCTTTCTTACCAAAGGAAATTTCCAGCAGCTGTTGACATGTTTGCCCCTAATTTACTATGATCAGGAGGCATTTGGTTGTAAGAATCTGCTCAGAAATAGTGTCGTCTTGTTCTCTGATAGCTTGAAAGGCAGGAATAACTGCCAGACCTGTTCTGAACACTACTTGGCATCAGGTAATGAATGTAACAGTTTGAAGAGGGTTAATCATAACTAAAGATTGACTAAAGAGGTAGAGTTCCAATCTAGATCCACATTAGCTTTATTATAGTTATTATTTATATAATAGTAGTGCCCAGACATCCTAGTCAGGACATGGCATCCTATGTACAAACACTTTATGAAGACATGGGCTCTTCCCAACAGTGTTTGCAGTCATAGTTTGATTTCAAGGTGGAATAGTGGCTAGGAATTTGGTTTGAATTTAATGTCTCTGAGATCTCACAAGCTTTTTTGTGTCTCAAATTTGGCATCCAAACTGGATACAATACACAGCTGACACAACAAGGACATATTCAGATCTGGGCATTCACACACTTCCTAAATTTGAAGGGCCTGGTTTGGCTACCTCTGTAACATGACAGGCCTTGACATAACTGTTTTGCTTCAATGATGTTTAAGACCAAATCTCTCTAAAAAAGAAGAAGAAAGATCTTTAGATTTCTGAGGGATGAACCCAGAAGCTCCTTCATTTCAGATAAGCATCCATAAATGTGGTTGAGTACCCCAAAATTCCAGAGTTTTTATGTCTGCAAAACAGGAATATAAATCTCAGGAAACATCTCATACTTTGTGCTGCTGATTAAGCTAGAACAGAACAGTCTTTTTTCATGGTGGTAAAGCATATCTTGCATTTATCCCAGCTGGAACAAAGAAATATAGATGTATGAGATAATAATATTGGAAGAATAAGTTAAATAATATTTTTCTAGCTTTTAAAAAATCTTCTAGTTGAGGGTCATTTTGAATTAGAGATGGGCTTGAGTTGTACTGTTTGGTATTTTGATAGTTAGGATCCATGGGTGAAATCCTGACCCCAGTGAAGTCAATGGAAGTTTTGCCATTGGCTTTACTCAGGACAAGATTTTACTCCAGGAGTTTGGTTCAGCTAGTGTAGGAAATAGGGGCCAGTTGTAAAATTCAAAATCTAAACTTTCTTAATATTTAAGGTGGCGTTCAGATCAAAGGGTCTGATTCCTCTAATGTTGGGCTTCATTCTATCACCCGCAGTCATGATGGATGGTACATTACTCCACAATTACTCTGCGTGAGTAAGGGTGGCATTTTCAGTTCCATTGAGAATAGGGGCCAGTTGAAGAGTTTAGAAATGGATCTGAACTTCCCCATCATTCTAGGGGGGTTTGGACATGGCTGTTTTGTTCAGGCCCATCTCTGGTTTGAGTTTTTTGTCACTTATTTTTAGTTTAACCCAATCAGTTTCCTCAGCTCTACTTAATATCCCAATTAACGCAAGCCACAAATCTGACCCAGAAAGGCAGCAGTGCTTCCTGATTTCCTTTGCAGTACTGCCAATATAATTTGTTTGAATTTTCTTGTTTTGTCATTATCAAAGGCTAGGCATCCTTGTACAGGGAGACAATCTGTCACTGCAGAAAACAAGCTGAAAGCTCCTACAATTGATTTCACACCTTGTACATGTTAAACATTTTCTAAAACAAATAAAGCCCTTCATTTTTTAAAAAATAAATAACTAAAACAATCTCTTCACTTTTTTTTATTAACAGTTCAAATTGCCTAGGTAAATTTTGTCACCACTCTAATTTGCATGCTGTTGTTGAGTGGCTTTATCTTGCTTTTTTTGTTTTGCACTTCCAGTGCATCAGTTTCTGTCTGATTATCTATTCAGACTTGTAAAGCAATTATGAAAGGACTTCAACCTTGTATTAGATACAGAAGTCAGATAGACTCAAATGGAGGCTACCCATTGGCTAGCTGGCACATTATCATTTGGGACCAGATCTTTAAAGGCATATAGGCCTCCAAATCACATTGAAATAAACGTGAGTTAGGTGCCTAAATATTTTTTTAAAATCTTGATGCTTAAGATGTGAAAGATCCAGAGCTTCTTGTCAGTGCTGTGGGATTTGCATTTAGCGATAAGTGATGAGTGAACTAGTTTGTACAATGTGAATCTCTGGCCAAAACTCAAACCAAATATTAACAAAACTTTATTACTCGTTTTAAAGTTCATGGACTGTCTTGTCCATGAGAAATTATGCTCCTTACTTATGTTGATTAATTAGTGGATGTGTTGTCTGCCCTTTGTGTGTGAAGAAATAGTTGTAAGAATGAAGTGCAGAACTCATGTCTTTGACTTAATGTTCCTACAGCTGTTTCCTTATACACAGGGTCACACAACACATCCACTAATTAATCAACATAAGTAAGCAGCAACAGTAACAACATCTATAAACTAATAAAACTGTTCCTCCCAACAGGCTAAGGAGGAATAGGAGAGAGATTATAATTCTTTTACAGTTTTAAAATACTTGGGACATGCTTAGCTACTTGAGCGATGGAGGTCGTATGAATTCCTCGATATCTTAGATCTAGAAATTGAGCCAGACTTAATTACCAAACCAACCCAGACAAATTGGGCTCCAAGAGGTTTCTTGATTAGCTTGTGCTTATTGCAGTCCTTCACATAAACTAGAGCAGACCACAATGATTACCTGCATGAACTATTCAGCATTCCCAAGCCTGGCCTCGGCTTGGACCTCTGCAATCTTGCACACCCAAGCCAAGAATTTCAAAAACAGGAACCTACTTTTAGACTCCCAAATCCTTATTTAGGCTCTTAGAGGAGTGATCTGACTTTTCAAAAGGCTGAATGCTATTGATTTCCACAAGACCTGCTGAATGCTCAGATCACTTTATTTAGGAGCCTATATAGGAATTTAAGGATCAGATATTCCAAAGCTCTCAATTAAGCAAATAAAAGAAGTGGCCAGATTTTCAGAAAATGCTATTGGCTTCCTCTTAAAACAATGGGAGTTGCTGGGTCCTGAGAACATTTATTTCCTGAGGACAGATGTACAAACATTAGTCTCTTATTTTTGAAAACCTTGGCCATGGTCATTGGCACAAGCAAATCTATGCCTGTTTTTGCTTGTACGAAAGTGATTCACACATGAACATGCTAATATGTGCAAAGTTAGAGGTTTATGAAAGTGTGCCCTTTGTTGCATAATGTCTTCATTTCACACCGTTCTAAAACAAATACAGAAACAAACAATAAGCTAGAGTAAATATTTAATTCTGTGTGTGTGTGTGTGTGTGTGTGTGTGTGTGTGTATTTTAATCCAGTATGTGTGTTTGTACAGCACCTCCCACAATTGGTCCACATCTTTATTGGAGTCTTTGGGTCCTGCTACAATACAATCAATATTATTACCAGGGCCTGATAGTTGCTCCCATCTGTCTTTTTATTTATTTATTTATTTACTTACTTATTTTTGCTAAAATTGCAAGTTGAAAACTACTAGTCAAAAATGACCTTGAACGTATTAATGTAGCAGCAGCCTGTTGAGGCGCCAGCTGTAAATTATATCATTATGAAAGGTGGAATAACTTGTCCTTTATATATAGACCTGTTCAGTACAGTTCAGAACAGTTTTACATACTCAGAATATTGGATCCGGTATGGTATGAGGAATTGCTCTGGTGATCTACAGTCTTCAGATATATATGCATAGACAACCACAGCAGCAGCTCGGGGAGTTTGCTATATTTCTTAACTAGTACTGTAGTTGGTACCTGCACCTTTTTACCCTTGAAAATATCTGCTGGAACAATGCCTGCCATAAATTATTCACTCCATGGCATTGCCTCTTAACATTTGAATCCCCCCCACAGAGATATTTAGAATTATGAAATCATATCTTCTTAGGCCCAAATCGTCTCCTCTGTGCAAAGCTCTGAGTAAAGGGACTTTTGTGCAAGCGAGCTGTGTGGGGGACAGAAACGTTGCTTCCCCATAAACTATAGACTGAAGGTTATGTCTACACTGAAGCTTAAAGGTGGAAATCCCAGCATGGGTAGATGTACCTGTGCTAGCTCTGATGAATTAGACATCGCAGGAGAAGCAGAAGGGGCTAGTTGCCCTAACATGTGGCTAGGGTATTGGACTTTTGGCACCTTGCCCCTCCATCTGCTTGTTCTGCAGTGGTTACGCTTCTAGTTTTAGCACTCTAGTTAGATCAGAGCTAGTGTGGGTATGTGTCCTCGAGCAGGAATCTTACATCTTCCAGCTCTAGTGTAGACATACCCTAAGATACATGATAGATCAAACCACAACAAAAATCAAGCAAAACAGCCCTACAAGGGTAGATTTCTGTGTCCTTAGGCGGACTAGATTCATCTAGTTAATTTCCCCCCTCATATTGATGAGAGCAAGTAGCAGCAAGATTAAGTACTTGGTAATTGAGTCAGAAGCAGTATTGATGTCAAATTAATGCTGTCAAATCCAGAATCCAATCTTGCAAGGTGCCAAGTGCCTACTGTAGCATAATGCCACTATATGTATTTATCAGGAAGCGCAGAGGCAACAGGAAGCTGGTTAGAGAGAGATGGAGATGTATAGGGCTAGATTCTGATGTCACTCTGCACAGCCCTGTTGAAGGCAGTTCATCGTGGTCTACACTTGAAAGCTGCACTGTTGTAACTATTTTGGTTGGTGTATGAATTTTTACTTCTATAGTTTATGCTAGTGCAAGCCTGGGTGTAGACACAGTTTTACTGATATAAAAGTGCTTTATGCCAGTATAGCTTATTCTCCTTCCTGTATAGAAGTATTTATATTGGAGTAACACCACCTTGATATTAATGCAATTGAGTCCACACTAGGGAGGCTGTTCTGCCTTAAGTATATGGGTGGGGTTGAAGTGACACAACTTTCTAGGGTAGACAAGGCCTGAAGCTAAGCCGATTTTTACCAGGATCTGACCCACAGAAGTTAGGGACTTTCTGAGTGAGACCCAGGCTTTATCCATTCCATTGCAGATGTAATAGTCAAATCAGTGCATTTCACTGAAACTAAGACTCTCCTCTTCTCTGAGAATATTATGACCGCGACAAGATTCTGAGCACCCTCCTTTTCCATGGACTGCCCTGGGAGATGAAGGACCTCAGCAGTATGTAAGAGGTGCTCACTTTCTTGCCTGATCCTGCATTTTACTACTCATGTTTTTCTTCCAGGGATTAGTTTTCCTCTTCCAGAGACGTCATCACCAGTCCCCATGCTGAAAAGTCCATGTAGTAGAGTTAGCTAAATTTCATGTAATATTGCCTTGTAGCAGCCTAACAGTGCTCTTTGATTCAATACCCAGTTCTGTCTCACTGGCAGAAGATAGATTTCATGTCCTTTTTCTCAAGGGGAAGTAATTCAAAGGAGCTATCCTTGAATTTGCCTGGCATGTTGAAATATGGATAATTTATTGCAAATATGTATTTTTATTGTAAGCTATATAGTTCTTTTTTGGAACCAGAATTTTCATCTATTCAATCAGTTTATCTAAATATGCTGCCTAAATATATTACCTTCTAACGTGTTAAAAATCATGTCTAACAGCTACGCAAGAAACTTTTTTTTTTCCTCTGATGTCTTTTTTTCTTTTTCTGTTTCTTTTCCTTTTGTGTGAACAACTGGGATTTCAAACAGTCAAGTTTTTTCTGCTTTGTGTGACATAAGGCCTGAGATCATCTTCATGTTGCATGTGCTATACTATTTCACGCAATCTAATTATGGCTCAGAGTATGTCAGTTGCTTGTAACAGTTATGTATTGTTCACAGCTAATGGAATTTGGATTTAATATTTAATACACTGTGACAAGTGACAAATAAATGCTTGACATAAGGATTCCACATTATTTCTGAGCTTACATTTTACTAACTCCAAAATTAAGGTAGAATGTCTGTGACACATGGCCAGAGAACGTTAAACATTCTGCAGAATAAATAACCCTCAAAAGACATGTGGGGAGACAATTTTTGTGTATTTACATATGTATGAGAACAGACCCTTTCTATGGTGTATTCTGATAATTCAGAGATCAAAAGAATATCATAGCATTTGAATGAATTGTAAACATGGGGTATCTCAGTATTCATTTCTCTTTTGAAATATACTGAGAATCATTGAGGAACAAGCAAATTGCCTTATATTAATTCTATAGCTAAGTACCGATGATGGACCTCCTTCAAAGTCATCCTAATTATCTTTTGTTCTCGGAGGAACTCCCAGCTTGTCAGAGAGGACATGAAATTGTATAAAAGATCCCTGGGCCCTGATTCTGTCATCTCAGATCTGCTTAAGGCTTCATACAGGGGAAGCTTTGGACTTCTGAGTAACCGGTGAGGTAACAAAGAAGCTGTTTTATGCTGGCTTGGTAAATCTAAGTATTGGAATATCCATCAGATTTTGGGGGATTGTCTGCCCCATTCTTTGCAGCTCACCCTAATTGAGTGACCATAGATGGCCCCCACTGGAACGCGGTACCTTATACCTTTTCTTTGTGTGTGACTCTTGAACTGGTGAAAGTTATCATAGAGTCCTATGTTTACTCATGAACAGGTATGGTTTAGGCATCAGACATTCAAGCTTCTTCACTCTGTCTTGTCACTATATTTTAATCTACTTCCTAAGGAGCTAGCTCTTTGAATGGGAGAGTCATTCATGCAGTCCTTCTCCCAACTCATTCACTGGCCTCTGTGATGAGTGCCAGCAAAGTTGTCAGTCTGGGTTAGATTGGGGTGTGTGTGTCATAGAATCAGAATATCAGGGTTGGAAGGTACCTCAGGAGGTCATCTAGTCCACCCCCTGCTCAAAGCAGGACCAATTCCCAACTAAATCATCCCAGCCTAGGCTTTGTCAAGCCTGACCTTAAAAACTCCTAAGGAAGGCGATTCCACCACCTCCCTAGGTAACCTCCTGTCTGTACACCTGTCCGTCAGGAAGTGAACTGAGACTACCAACTCATTTTATATAGTTGCAAAAAGCTATTAGATTTGTCATGCGGAAATAGTGACTTGGAAATGAAAGCTTATATATTCACTACCACATACATGAGCCACTATCTTCCTTTACTATGGTTTAACTGTTCACTTTACTCATATCAGTGGTGCCAGCACTTGGGCCTTTAATTTTAAGATGACCAGTCAATTATTTTCATTAAATATGGATAAATAGCGTGCATCTAACCTGTAAAATAAGGGTTCTTACTTTAGGAATCCAGAAAAAATTACCACTTCTTAAATGAAGGGCTTGATTTTCAATAATGCATATGTACAATTCCAGCAACACTATAGGGCAGGGGTCGGCAACCTTTCTTAAGTGGTGTGCTGAGTCTTCATTTATTCACTCTAATTTAAGGTTTCGCGTGCCAGTAATACATTTTAATGTTTTTAGAAGGTCTCTTTCTATAAGTCTATAATATATAACTAAACTATTGTTGTATGTAAAGTAAATAAGGTTTTAAAAATGCTTAAGAAGCTTCATTTAAAATTAAATGCAGAGCCCCCCTGGACTGGTGGCCAGGACCCGGGTATTGTGAGTGCCACTGAAAATCAGCTCGCGTGCCGCCTTCGGCACCCGTGCCATAGGTTTTCTACCCCTGCTATAGGGGGACAGAGAGCCATTCTGTAAGTGTCAGTTACATACACCAAATTGTGTGTGCAATTGCCTTGATTGTGCATGCAAATCAAGTATTTGCACATGCTAATTAGAGGTACAATATGCTTAGACTTGCAGACACATTTTTTTAATTGAGCATGAAATAGTTAATAACAGCTAGGAAGTCAATGGAGTGTCAGGTCTCCAAGAGTATCTACAGATGCAGTATCACTGGATTTTTTTGGAGAGAGAGAAAATTAAAAACTGTCAGAAGACTAGAGGTTAAAATAATGGGATTTCTATGAATGAGTCAATTTTATTGTCTGTATATACAAAATAGATATTGTATAAACTCCATAATTTTGCATATCTTGTTCATTTTTTACTGTAGATAGACTCCTTGATGAATACTGTCGGTCTTAATGTTATGAGATATCAGCAGGATACTGTGCTTTCATTTCACAAACCACTGACATGCTGGTCTCATCTATTTGGGAAGCACATAAAGTCAATGGTTACTGTGGTTTGCTTTCAGATCTCAACACTGGCATGGCTTTGTCATAGTTGCCAGGTGTATGTCCATGTCATTGCTAAGAGAAATAGAGTGAAGTTTTCTTATTGTCAGGGACGATCAGTTGTTTGGTTATAACGTACCACCTCAGACAGAGCAGCAAGCTTAGGTTCTTGTGCCAAAATAATAATTATACTAAAAAAAAAACAAATGGTAGGGAGAATGAAGTTAGTGTTTTTTCATAAAAATGGGGTGGTTGTGAAGGAGGTAACTCCCTCCTCCAGTTAAACTACCATCCTAGCGATCAAAGCTTACTCACACAGACAGGAGGAAATGAGGATAATTCTGGTTTTGATTTTTTTTAATGGAGTAGCAATGCTGGAAAGAATAGTAATGTGAATGTGAGTTAGAGCTAATGACATGTTTGTCATATCATGCTAATAGTCTGTGAAGCAATTTTTTGCCATTATATATTAATTGGTATCTTGAGTATTTAAATGTCTTCATGATACTTTTGCATGCCTTAATTGATTCTAATACTATAATTATTGCTGTTTGTCTGAATTGTGGTAGTACTGTAAGCATCCAATTGGGACTGTGGTCTTATTGTGTTAGGTGCTGTATAAATACACGAGAAGTCATGGCTCCTTCTCCAAAGAGCTTGTGTTCTTCAAAGCATGGTGAGGGATTAGGCTGTGCTTTGTCTATGGTTGTAGCAGATAACTCCCCTTCCCTGAGAAATGTGATGTGCACAGCCGAGGAACTGTGCATTAATGGGTGTCTCTGTGGTTCGGTGTGTCTCTGAGCAGTGCAATAACTTCTGGATCAAGGTGAGCAAGAACACAGTACCCATACCTATTAAACCTGCATCTCTCAGTTGCAGGTACAAGTGACATTATGTTGCCTGTGCCCTTCAGTATCTACTAGTAGTAGTAAGAATAACGGCAGCTTTCTGAATGGTTTACCTTGTGGTTAATTTCTTTTTTTCCTAGTAGCCATCTACAGTTTATTAGAAAAAAAAATTGCACCCAGTTGTATCAAGTAGATAAGTGCTACTTGATTGCATTCCAACTCCTTATAGCAATTTACTTTTGGGTGAATGTTTCTGAGAGACGTGTCAAAAAGTGGGCTCTGGTTTGATGCCTGCAGTCTTATGAGCACAAATTCTGTGCATCCATTTACCACAAAATTTGTAGCACCTTTGAGATGCTGTGCATATAAATGCAGGTGTTTAGAATCTCAGCTTTGTTCTAAAGAATTGAAAAACCTAGAACTAGGGTGAGACTACTCTTTCTTTCTGACCTTTGTTAAGCAACCTGGCTGGGACATGTTCTTCAGTTGAATCCACTTGACACACACATTGGATGTACCTGTTTTGACACATGGGCATTGTGACAACTAACTATATCTAGAGATCATTAAGTTTTTTCTTGGATGGACTGACAGGGAATATCACCTTTGTTTCATTGACAATAATCTTTCTCTGAAACAGTCTCGGAGCCCAAATGCTGTTGAAGCCATGTTGGTCCCAGGATATTAGAAAGACAAGGTGAGTGAGGTAATATCTCTTATTGGACCAGCTTCTGTTGGTGAGAGAGACAAGCTTTTGAGCTACACAGAGCTCTTCAGGTCTGGGAAACGCTCTGCATACATTTCCTAGACCCGAAGAAGAGCTCTGTGTATGTTCGGAAGCTTGTCTCTCCCACCAATGGAAGTTGATCCAATAAAAGGTATTACCTCACCTACCTTGTCTCTCTGTGATCAAATGAAAGACATCAGTATACTCCACCCAGCTTCTGAACCTCTCTCTGACATTAATGCATAATCATTTTTGTTTGCATGGATGGAATTTCAAAAGAAAAATATCCATTTTGTTCTGCTCTTCTTTCCCATACCTACCAAAATCTTTTAGCTGGGTTGTTCTTCAGTTTGTGAAAGCAGTTTCCCTCCATTCCATACTTCTGACCTTGTAGATTACTGTATTAATTTACAGAAAAAAGATTTCCTAAAGATCCAGAGATGATAGCCCCAAATTCCCCAAGTCAGCACTTGTTTTAATTACATCCTAAAATAGCCTATCAAATGATCTGATTGCTATAAACCCATGTGGATGGTTCTCATTAAGCAATAGATCTTTCAAGCTGTCCTTGATTAGTACTTCCAGTACCTTCTCCGCTGCTCAAGTCAAGGTCTTAGAGGTCTGGAGTTAACCTTTTAAAATTAACATATCTTCAGCCCTGTAGTAACTCTCAGTGTAGCTGAAGAGATTTTAAGTATATCTGCTTAAGGGCTCCCTTATCTCTTTTATCGTTCCTATCAAAATTCTGGAAAGGATTCTGCCTGGTCAAACTTCGGACAACCTAGTTTTGTAATCACCTGTTTTGCAGGGACCTGATTTCCATTAATATTTCTTCAACCTCCCCTGTGAAATACACGACCCTTATGCTTTTTTTGTGAAAACTGAGGCAATGAATTCATTAAATTTTGGGGTCAATAAATTACTCTTTTCAGCTCCTGTGGGCCCCACTGTCTCCTTGACTGACCTCTAGTTCCTTATGTACTTGAAGAAAATCATAATACCAATCTTATCCTATTATGCAAACTTCCTTTCATTCACCACTTTTTCTTCTTATCCTTTTTTGCACTTTCTTAACATCAGTTTCTATCATTTCTACTTCTCTGGTCATCCTTGATGTGTTTTATATCATCTGTAGATATTTTTCCTACTCTCACTATCTGTGTTTCCATATTCAGCCACGCTAGCCTGTTTCATGTCTTTTATAAACTGCACTGCTGGAGGCGTTCATCACCCTTTATGTGAAAATAAATTTGTCCTTAAACACTTTCCATAGCTACTGTTTCCTCCTTTGTCTGCATTGTTTTACTCTGTTTAAATAAACATACCTTATAGTTCCCATATTCTTCCAAATATTGTTTGTTTCTATTCAAAATATTTATCATTCTCCTCCTTGGCATCACTTTAGTGCTAATTAAATACTGAAGTAGAATGGTTTTACTATTGCTTAGATACTTTTGTCTAGCTTTGCAACAATCACATTCTGTGTTACTGAATCTAAACCAAGAATTGCCCTGTTTGCATATCAATCTCCCCCTAGAACCCCTCACAAAATATCCTGAAATTTGAATTAATGTTTTACTTTTAATTTGGCCCTGTCACATGAACTTAGTTTCTATTTATTCTCATGCATCATCAACAGATTTAACTATCACTATTCTGCATTGCAGTATGTGCTCTGCAGTGCTACCAGGAGTCAAATGTAGGAACAAATACGTTTGTGAAAGAAGTAACGGACCTGGTTCTGAACACACCCACACAGGGGAGATGCATTGAGTAAAAAGGTGCTCTGTTCACATATTCCCTTTTCACAATGCAACTGCAGTTCATGTGTTTAGCTCCCTAGATATCTCAGCTGCTGCTACTGTCCTGACTTCTCCTTTCCCCAGTAATGTCTGCTCTGACTGCAACTCAGCAATATCCTCACTGGCTGCACTCCTGTTTTGATGGGCTGTAGCATGTATATTTGTACATGGTGCCTGTTTTTAGCTGCTACTTCCTACTTTTTATTTTTAAAAAATCATTCTAAATCCCAGCAAATGCAAATAGGTCTATACATAACTTAGGAGTGACGCCTACCTATTTGGCCAAATATTTTAAGTTCCACTTGAATCTGTCTTTCTACACTAGTTAAATGGAAATCATGTCTCCTCAGCAGCATCAAACCCATGCTGCATTGTAGTCACTTTACAGTCACCACACTTTCCAGTTGCTTTGGAGGACATCCCAGTCACACTGAATTCACATATCATAGCTCTGGTCTATGCCTCTTTGGCCACCCCAACTATTGAAAACTTGTAAGTTCCTCACCCCCCAGAAGCCTGATATTATATAAAATGGAGAGGGAGGAACTTAGAAGTTTTTAACAGTTGGGGTGGCCAAAGAGGCATAGATATACAAAGTGTGTGTGTGTGTGTGTGTATGTACACTTTTTTTTTCTTTTTTTTTTAAATTTGACATCTAGGATTTTAAGTCTCTTCTCTTCAATTATTAGTGCTAGAAACTTACTTTTTCGAATGAGATTCTCACATATTACAGGACTGCAGTAGCTGGGGTTTTAAGAAAAACTGGTAATATCATGAAACTCATGGTAAAATTGCAAGCGTTGGCAACAGTACATGTGGCAATGGGAGCTGTGAGAATTTCTTGTATTTTCACTTCACAAATCCTACATAGTGAAAACACTCATGAAAAGGAATGATTCTTGTCCACCTAAAATTATTTTTCTTTCTTTCTTAGAATATAATGTGAACAAATCAGAGAGAGAGTCATAGTGGTGACAGCTATAAATATGCAAAAAGCCTGGTATAGAGAGAACTCATGTAGTATCACAGATGCTTTTGTTGGAGTCACTTTGTTCATATTTCCAGGACAGAAGCCTTGCTGTGTTTGAAGGTGTTTATCCCGGTTTATTTTGATCATTATTGATTCCCTCCCCCTTTTATATTAGAGTCACGTTCTTCAAAACCATAATCACACTCTTCAAATCTAGGCAATTATGTCTGCTGAGACTGCTTTTCTTCCAGTAGCTCATTAACAGGAAGCCTGCAGCAATCAAGAGGTGGGAGATTAGTTTGGAATTTTCAGCGAATAGGGTTCCTGGTGCTCAGACTCATAGAAGGGGTCTTTTTGTTTGTAAGAACCGGGACTAGAATGTGCCTTCATTTGAGCTAACCATGGAGATGTAGAAGAGTGGGATAGATCCTTGCAGCTGTCACCAGTGCTCCTTGTGGTGGAGATATAAATTAAGTCAAGTGAAGTAAGATGGCATAGGCAAAATCTTGGGACCCTATCAAAGTCATTGGCAGTTTTGCCATTTACTTCACTGTAATCATGATTTCATCCTATAAGCACATCTTTTGTACTGGTTTCTCTCATGTATAAATACACGGAAGAGTTTGTGGCCATTGCCAAGCTAAGGATCATGGTTTGAGAGAGATTTAGGAATCTAGACTACTCATTCTTTCCCCAAACTTCTGCAGCTCACTTGCTACATACATCAGCCTCCAGAAGGATAGTTATCAACATAGATAACTTGCATTATTTTCAAAATATTTGTATAAATAAAGTTTCAGAGACTGCCGACATAAGCAGAGCCTGTTAGAAGTTCTGCTCCACTCATCTAACCATGAAGGCTGTCATAAAAAAGTCCATCTGGGATTGAGGGACTTTGAAATAGAGAATGAATATGAGATCTGGAGGAATACTGAAAAATTGACCATAAAGTGGGCTCCTCCATCTGAAGATATATATAATGAGAGAAAAAGAGGTGGATTTTTTTTTCTGGTCTTTCCCTACAAAGCCTAGGCCTTGCATAGTGTATATTTGGGTGGCTACCGACACAGCACCCACTTGTAAATTTCTACTTTTCCTCATAATATGGGGACTAAAAAGGAATAGACTTATACCATGTTATGAACATGACAAAAATCACAACTTTCCTCTGAGGTTTGTAATTAGTGTATTATTTTTACACAGCTGCAATTCAAATGTCTTTGTGGTCCACCATATTTGTATCATCATTATACATCTGTTAATATACTGTACCATATAGAACTTGATCTCAGTCTTCGCTGACATCTAAATAGAAAAAAATATTATTTTTTGCTTAGATGTGTGTGACTAGATGTATGTATACACAATTTAAATGAATTATAGGTTACTCTTTTTTATTTGTGTGTGTGGACTTATGAAAAGTGTTATCTTATCCATATTATCTTAATAGTGTTATAGGGATTTGGGTTGGTTTTCTTGAAGGGTACTCTGCTACTTAGAGCTGTTTGGAAAATGGAAAAAAAGAAAAACATTGTTTTGCAGGTTTCAGAACGAGTGTGGTTTTTTCCATTTCCTCTCCTATTTTACTGTCTTTTCTCCATTTTTCCACTAAAGAATGAAAAATTGAAAAAGAAGATAAATCAGTGGTGGGATGGAAAAATGATAAACAAAAAATAATTTTCCAGTCTAAAAAAAGTATTTATTTATTATCATTATTGATGAAATAGTTGGAATGGAAAGATCTCAGGCTATTCTCTCATAGCCATTATGGGTGAAATCCTGGCTCCATTTCACTCTATGGGAATTTTGGCATTGACTGGAATGAGGTGAGGTTTTCACCCAACATTCCTAAAGGTAGTAAACCTAAGAGCAAAAAGATTTAGGATCTAAATCCGACAGTGTTCAATCCCATCAAATGGCGTTTGCACTCAATAAAGAGTGCAATATTGGTCTCTCAGTTAGAAATCTAGAGCTTCCAACAGAGCCTAGGAGGAAAAGCAACAATTTCAGTAGTAGACCAATCTGAGTTATGTGTAACTTCAAGTTTTTAGAAGTGAAACAATTTGTACACTACAATTGCTGTTCTCTGGAGGTGTATGTCTAATGGCAATGACCTTATTGATGCATGGAACTGCTATACATTGAGCCAGTAAATTAAGTATACATTGTGTATATAGACTTTAGATGCCAGCAAGCTGATTACCCAAACATGTAATTTAATAGTCATTCATCATTGCAGAATAGAGTTGTGGCAATACATAACCAGAAGAAAAATGTAACTGCAGTTGTAACCTTTAATAAATGAACAGTATATCAATGTGAAAAATGCACTGAGTCAAATTAAAAATTAATACTGAATGTTAATATTGAACTGTAAAAGATGCAAATATCATTTAATAATACTAACATTGAATACTTGAGTTCCTGTATAAACTATGGCTTACACCTTTTTGCAGATGAAGTATAGAGAATATATTATATTAAGGGACAAAAGCAAAGGAACTAAGATATTCAATGACATGCTTCTCTCCGTTTTGGTTTTTCTTTAGTGGTAGCTATTGATCAATACTATGCTTACTACCAATACAATACACTTTGAACTTCTAAATGCAAGCATATAAATCATCCCCCTGGTCTCTTCTTGGCAGATCTACCTGGGCTGAAACCTAAAAGGCAAGTTGACTCCTAAATCCAGGTCAGTGGGATTAGTGAATTGATCAGTGGAATTCTGAATAAGCATTACCATTAAAGGAGAATTTGTATTTGTTAGAAAAGCTGCAGACCGTCTCCCCCAAGTATTGTGGTCAGATTATTGGCTTCTGACAGAGGATTGTGCTGTGGATAAAACTCATCCAATAATTTATTTCTGTTTATGCAAATTCTCATAGCAGTAGCAACAAAGAATAGAAATATATTTTTTTCTCCTTGCAGGGGAAGTTCCATTGGTTATTGAAAAGACTGAAAGTTTGATTCATTGAAAATAATTACAAACAGTTGTTGTTAGTGCTGCGGTAGGTTGTTTACTTTTGCTGCATTGATAAGGCTGCCAAGTGCTGCTGTTTCTTGAGCACTGATGTCAGCTGCACTACCAGAGAGTGCAGTTTGCCAATTCAGACCTTGACGTTTTTAGTAAAGAAAGACCACAGGCTCGGTTTGGAGGCAAAGGTGCTCGGCCAGGTTTATAGTCAGAGAAACATGGGACTAATACCCCGTCCAGTGGGCCACAGGGACACTAACACATCTATGCTTGTGATGAGGTGAAGGCTCAGTCAGGACACTCAGAGCCTGTCCCCTGCACTGATACAAAGATTACTTCTTATTACTTCTTTTATACATTGATACAAACAAATTACATATTACACTACAAATGTTATTAGTTACCACCCTTCTTCATGATAGTTTGAACAAAACTTTCTCATCCATTATTCCGTCATTCCCTCTTTACCTCGCTAGGGGTTGATGTTTTCTTGTACATAGTTACTTGAGAGATCTGTGTGTGTTTGTACTGTCTTCTCCAGTCAGGAATGTGCTTACTTGGTGTTAGCTAATACCTAGTGTGTCATTGTTTTGCCAAGGCCAGGTCTACTCTGGTTCACAGTCTTAGGTTCACACTGTTCGTTATGCCTAGGGCTCCAATGAGGCCTATATCAATGACATAATCTAACTTTGCCAATACACTTCGATGCTCAAGCTATGAATCTGATTTGTGCAGAAGTTCTCCATTGCAGTTAAAATTAATAGAATATGTACAGTGCACAGACATACATTGTACTGTAAGGGTATTGCTCAGACATACATATATTTGTGTCTGAGACTAAACAGAAGGCACCTAGGGATTTGGTTCTCCATGATAAAAAAATATGTTAAGGAGTGCTGGAATTTATACATGCATTTATTCCTATAATTGGCAATCATCACCGTTGTGCTACATTCCTGTTTAAATGTGTGCATGTATGTGTACAAACATTCAGGTGATAAATATTTTTGTGTTTAGGCTTTTTCTTTGTTTCTTGTTTTTACTCCTAGTGTGCCTAGCTGTAGATAGAATGATTTCGCTTGAACATTAATTAATATCTCTGAGCACCTTCCATTCATCTCTTTCGGCATCTCTTTCTCCCTTATTTTATCCCATTTGATCTTCAAATGTGGTTCTTCCAAATCTGTTTGGCTGACATTCCATGGCCACTAGCTATAGAACTTGGTGTTATGATTTCATCCTGTCTTGCAGGGTATGCAAATTCGAATCAGGTTGGTACTTGAATGGGAGACAATAAGAGACTATCTAAGCATTGCAGGAAGTAGTATCCATCATTTAACAGATATCACTTTTCCCTTGGCATCTTAACTGAATCAGAATCTCAGCTGTTCTTGAGGGGTCCTGTGCTGCTGGAGATACCATGATTATGAAAGCAACAAAGAATCCTGTGGCACCTTATAGACTAACAGACGTTTTGCAGCATGAGCTTTCGTGGGTGAATACCCACTTCTTCGGATGCAAGACTTGCATCCGAAGAAGTGGGTATTCACCCACGAAAGCTCATGCTGCAAAACGTCTGTTAGTCTATAAGGTGCCACAGGATTCTTTGTTGCTTTTACAGATCCAGACTAACATGATTATGAATGAGATGAACAACAAGGTGCTGAATCCTTATAATCTTTACTTTACCCCTTTGGATTTCATTACAACTGTAAACAGTATAAGATCAACAAAGCACAAAAGTCTTGAGCTGAGCCTTGATTCTCCAATCCAGTCCTTCTCTATCTGTTCACAAAGAAAGGCAAACACATGCATACAAAGCTTATGATTGAGCTCTGGCACCAGAATCATTACATCTGCTTATAGACCTGACTTGACACGAGTAACTGGACATGGGGGAGGCCTCATTTATTGGAAGACAAATATATCAGCAGGCTCAAAATGGAATGTTTGTGCTAACTAAGGTGGGTCAATAAGCTAAGAGACAGAAGATCTGAACTAGCTAAGATAAGAGAGGGTGCACCCAGGGAGCCATTTACAAAGGTAAAGGAAGGTAAAGAGGAGGTGAAGTGTAGGTTGTACCTGGACAGCATGTGGACAGAGCATGCTTAGAAGGCTTGGTTCCTGCAAAGTAAACAAGCCAATCCCAAAACATGTGATGCAATATATAGAGACAATTGTCCTTAACGTAGCCAAACTTAGGCTCTGAAGTTGGTGAGAGGCGGCGTGCAGTAGTAACCAACTACTGAATAGGTTATTTTCTATGTATTTTATCAAAAACAAACAAAAAGTGATGGGAAAAGGCCAGAAATACCTTATAAATTGAAGATGAAATGTGCCAGATTCAAAAGATAGTAAAACACTCAGGGTTTGAGTGACTTGATAACATCTATTGACTTCAGTTGGAATTATAAGTGCTCAGCATATTTGAAAAGAAGACCCACATACTGCTTTAAAAAGTGACACACATTATCTTCCCAGTTACCATGGTATTTCATGTGGTATTGCATTGTGCTTGCAAGAGCTCCATATAAGTGTTACAGTAAAATATCTATCTGAGGATGTATGTTATTTTTTCCTTTTTTTCCAATCACACCAACTTTAATTTGTTTTATTCTAGTTAAACTGTTTTTTCCCCAACAGCAAAAGACACCACTGAATGTAGCAGGGAATTTGAAGCATTTACAAAGTCTTGTTCTTAAAGATATAGGGCTCAGTTTTGCCATTGTTATTCATGTTGAATAATACCTTAATCTTTGAGCATTGCCAGGTAAGGGTCAGATTCTAATGTCCTACTTACACTAGTAGTACATTCCTCTGTGAGCATTCCCACTAGGTTTAGACTGTGTGCCTTTTAGTCAACATTAGTGAGCACTTAGGGTCTGATCCAAACCCCATTGAAGGCAATGGGGAAAGTCATCTTACTGAGTTCAAAGCAGGGGTGGCTCTAGCTTTTTTGCCGCCCCAATCACGGCAGGCAGGCTGCCTTCGGCGGCTTGCATGCGGGAGGTCCGCCGGACCCGCAGCTTCGGTGTACCCGCCGCCAAATCCGCGGGACCGGCGGACCTCCCGCGGGCAAGCTGCCAAAGGCTGCCTGACTGCCGCCCTCGCAGGGACCGGCAGGGCGCCCCCTACGGCTTGCTGCCCCAGGCATGCGCTTAGAGCGCTGGTGCCTGGAGCCACCGCTGCTTCAAAGGGCTTTATATCAGGCACATAAACAACATGAGTAGTCTCATTGGTGGAAATGGGGCTAGTCATGTATATAATTGCTTGCAATTGAGAGTAAGAGGTTCACAATCTTGGCCTCTGGTTCTAATAGGACTATTCGTGGAGTAAGGGTGAGGTACTCATGTGAATATGGGTGATAGATTTGGATCATTATTGGTTTTCAAAGCAAACGGTACCAATAAAGTAGGTAGGTTGCTCTATCATGAGTATCTGATATGGTTTATTCTTACACACATTATGGAACTGATTCTGTACCACACTGCTCCTTGCATAGTTGTGGAGACCAGTGCAAAGTGAGTGTAAAAAGTCACTGCCCCAAAATGTAGCATTTACACCTATTTTACACTGGCGTAAATAAATATACAATTTGAAGTGCAATGACGAACCAGGGTCATGTGTTTTAAATCTGTTTAGTTTTGACAAACATTTATGTAGAAAACTGTTTGGTGTTACCTGCCTTAGATGCACATAACACATGAAGTGTAGGGCCCATTAACAATCTTATGATGGTAAATCCATTATCTTTAGAAAGAAAATCCACCATCAGGAGACATTAATTCAATGTGACACCAACTGGGGCGCTTATATACAGCTAATTGCAATGTCAGACATTCTGCTCTAATTGAGTTTAATTGTGGCAAAATTGGAGTTAATTAAAAGTTAATGGTATAGAGCACATCATGTTATCAACTACGAGTGCATATTTCATATCCATATTATTGTTGTTTAAATGGTCCTTTCAATTACTGTGCCTCGCAGTGGCACTTTTGAAATGTATCGTAATTCTGTTCACATCAATGATTTTTGTCTGGGGAGGGCGTAGGTACACACACTTGATCTATTAAAAAAACAACTAAGAAAGTTCAGGTTTGTGCAATATATCACACTGTAAATATCACAAATGATGTGCCTGAGCACCTTGCTAGAGCCAGAATTGACTTTTTACTAGAAAAAAAAATTGGCAAAATGAAGAAAAAATATTTACAGACAGGATTAAATTTCTGACATGGCCAATCACACTTTGCCTCCTTTGGCTTTTGTAACTCCACCCTCTCCTGGTTCTCCTTCTATCTCTTCAACTGTTCTATTAATATCTCTTCTAGTGAGTTAGTGTCCTCCCCTTTCCTTCTCTCTCTGGGAGTCCCAGAAAGCTCTGTGCTTGGCTGTCTCCTTTCTTTGGGTAACTTTAGTCTGCTTGCATGGCTTCTAGCTATATCTACTCTGACGACTCACAAATCTCTCTATATCCTGACCTCTCCCTCTATCTGGTCCCACATGTCAAGCTGTCTCTTTGATATCTCCTCCTGGATGTCTTGCTGTCAACTCAAACTTAACAAGGCCAGAGCAGAACTCTGCATCTTTCGTCCCTAACTCGCCCCGCTTCCCCAATTCTCTCTCAATTTTGACACCACCACTAGTCTCCCTGTCATTCAAGCTGACAGCCTGGGGGTTCTCTTTGAACTTCCCCCCTTCCTTGCTTGCTCCACACATTCCTGCCATGTCCAAATCTTGCACGTCTTCCTCCATAACATCTAAGAACTGTCCTGGCTTTATTTTTGGCCACACTACTAAAATTCTCATCCATGTCCTCATCCTATCACATCTTGAATACTGCAGTCTCCTCCTCTGAGGTCTCCTGGAAACACACGTCATCCATCCCCAGCCCATACAAATTGCAACGGCTAAAATAATCTCCCTTGCCTGTCACTGACAAATCCCACTCCCTAGTTCAATCCCTCCACTAGCTTCTTTGTTTCCCATCGCATCAAGTGCTAGTTCTTCTCCTTAGTTCCAAGCCCCTCCAAAGTGCTGCCCCTTCCACCTATGTGTTCTCATGTTACTGCATTATCTCTTTGCCCTCACTTCTCTGTTCATTATTCCAGCATCCCACAAACATCCCTTTGCTTTCTTCCTTGCTGTTCCTTTGTGTGTGGAATGTCCTATTGGCTAGTCGACAAGGCCACTGCCCTCTCCTCCTCAAAACCCTCATCAGGAGTCACCTCTATGTCATAATAATTATCCAATGAGCAATATCTTTGCAACAGGGTAGCTTGCCCCTTATGGGCTGGTGGGCCTAAGGCTAGCCAACCTTGATTACTGAATGTGCCACACCGCAGAGTAGGTGTGGGACTTAGTTGCCCAAGCTATAAAAGGGGCTGATGCTGTATGAAAGAGCAGCAAGAAGGTGCCAGGGAGGGAGAAGGGGTCACAGATCTCTCCATGCAGGGAGACCTCAGAGAGACATTAGCCAAACCAGTTACTCACAAATCTTTAATTGAAATGAATGGGCACCACTAGTATAGACAATAACTGTTCCCAATTCTTCTGAATATGAGGTAAATGCAGAATACCAGACGTGTTTCCAGATGAAGAGGCATGCATACAACAGTGCATTTTATTGTTGGTATGTTACAAAAAAAATTATTTTAAGATGTTGGAAATTACCACCACATGTCTCCCTGTTCCATAGAAATCCCACTGGTATAACAAGTAGTAAACCTGGAGGAGTTTTTGTCTCTCAAGAGGGAAGTTATAGGGTATTTTTGAATGCTGTCAGTTTTCACAATGGATTAGCACTAACTTTTTAATCTCACTGACTGTTGGGGAATGTTCCCGGTAGAACTCACTAGCTGATGAGAGCCAGCAATGTCAATGGGATACAACAGGAAGAATTCAACTGAGCAATTCTACAACACTTATTCAACTGAGTGGGCCTTTGCCCAGGAAAGGTGTAAGTGACTTGGTGCTCAGCTACTCTAGTGATGGATACAGTGCAAGACTAGATAGGCACCAAAATGGCTGCTGTCAGGTAACTGTACATGTAATTTTTCTGAAGACATGTTTCCGGCTCTGATTTTCTCCTTTGTAGTTCAGTTCACCAGTCTGTAATATAAGAGGCAGAGACACTTACTGCCTGACAACCATCTTGGTAGTTCTCCTAACTGCATGAGTCCTTCTTTATCTATCTTGGCATCTTTGAACAAATCTGAGTGGATATCAGACATGGCATACTGAGACAGATGAACTCAGGTTACTGTTATGTCTAGACTCGTGGTTAGTCTTACTACCAGTCATCACATTATTCTCCTCTCCCTATTCATGCCCAGACTTCTATTGACATTAACAAGAATGATTTGTGTCTAGGGAAAGAATAGCAGCACTAATAGGCAGCTAGAAAGCTAATGTCAGTTATTACCATAGGACACATATAAATGATCTATCTCCTTTTAAAAATGGAACATTTCTCTCTTATTATGTTTGGAAATTAATCTAAACTTTCACTTGTCTGAATAGTCTGTTGCTGAGTATCCAAAGTTTTTGACTGTTCCCAGATTTATTTTCTTGTCCATCATCAAATGCACTAAGTAGCACTTGATCCAGAACTCTGGACCCTAATATCCATTACAGGGCACCACTTCTAACCAAGGTAGAAAACCGGTCCAAATCCCACCTGAATCAAGAACTAAAAAATCCACCCCGGATTTTGAAGTCAGAGGAGTTGCCTGTACTGTTAATAGAACTAGTATCAGAAGTGGTTTAAAAGTAGTTTTCTCATAGTGTATAATATAAACTGGTTAGTTTCATAGGCCAAAATACTGTGTAGTTCTATTTTATTATTTTTGTTTGAGCACAGCTAAGCAGATCCAAGTTTTTAAAATGTGCATTCACAAGTATTGAATTGCTTATACAAATCAAGCATTTTAGTGTGTGAATGCCCAGTGAATGTAAGGCAGATTCGTATTATCCCCATTATACAGATTGGCAAACTAAGGCATAGAAATGCTAAATGACTTGCACAAGACAACACGTCTAGTTAATGGAGAAGCTAAGAACTCATTTAATATAGTCCACCAAGCCAGCGGCTGAAAAGGCAATTTATTCTATTGCCATGACAGTAACAGAGTCACTGTTACCAATTCACTATTGGTTTACCAGTTTTAAGTAAGATAATGCTTTCTTATTCATGCACCATAACTATGATTTGGTGAAATGATCAGCATTATCTTTACTTGCGGCAGACTGGGAAGCTCTCAAAAAATCCTCCATTTTATAAAGCCAGTGACCTAAAAAAGACAAAATATACCCACTGTTGATGGCAGGCTCATTTAAAATAGTTCTATAGTTTCCAATCAGAGATAATAATGTTTTGCATCTCACTAGGAGAATTGTATCCTGGGCAACATTTTCATTAATCTCTTTACTAAACTAAACTGGTTTCCCTGTGGAAATTAATTATGGGAGTAGTATCAGGAATTTTATTTCTGTTATATACCAGTGAGATCTACTGCTGTGCCTTTATATACTATCACACAGCAGAGCCATAATCTATTGTAATAAGCTTAAAAAAAAAAAGAGAAGGCAGCATGTAATTAAAAACAGCATAACACAACTATTTGCCTCCTTTCCTAAAGCCGAAATGTCCTTTTGTGCTATGATTTGTTAAAAATTGTGGACCTGACCCTGAGAAAAATGAGCAAAGCCCAAGTTTATAAAGGTTTTAATAGCATGAAAAGTAGTAAAGTATGATAAGGCTTTGCCACCTGGGTACCAGGATAGCTGGCCCAGGGCTTCTTGCCTGCTGGGCCTAAGAAATGGATATGTCTACTGATTCCCTATTCACATTATGTGCTCATTGACTTGTAACCCACACACCTCCTGGGTGTGGTGCTCTGTCCATGTAGTGGCACTGAGACCACTTAGAGAGCGATTAATGAGTCTGCTACCCCTTAGCTAAAGGCCATGTGGCTTTCGGCTCATACATTTAGCTCCAGAGGTCCCAGGTTCGATCCCACCTGCCAACAACCAGGGTCTGTCGGTGTTACAAGTGGGGGTTCATCCAGGATTTCAACTGGGAAGTCTCTGTAGCTAGGGGAAGTATGCAACCCACACACCTTCTGGGTGTAGTGTTCTGTTCCATCTAGTGTTGCTGAGAGCACTTACAGAGAGATTAATGAGTCTGCTACAGCCTTAGCTAAAGGCCATGTGGCTTTTAGGTCATACATTTAGCTCCAGAGATCTCAGGTTCAACCCCACCTGCCGACGACCAGGATCTGTTGGTGTTACATTGTCATGGGCTCAAAGTTATACTCCTAATCTGCAGAGTCCCACCACATACCGTCATTCTGAGAAAGCAGGGCAGATTCTCCCATTGTGTGTTATCCCCTAATCTGGTGTCCCAAACAGTGGAAACAATGGTATTGGTACCTTATATCTGAGCATTTTAGTCTAATGATCAGGCCCAAAGTTGGCACATAAATAACATCTATCTAATTAGGAAGGGGTGAATGAGTCTAGTGATGAATGCAATTCGCCTGTCCATTTAGAGGGGAATGCAATTCTTCATCCAGTATTTGGAAGAGTCATTAACATTTACAAAATGATTATAATCTGTTCATGATTTAAAGGTCCCTTTCTTACTTCTAAAGTATGTGGATAAGGCATTAGGCAACCTGATGTTTAGGGTCACAATGAGAACGTGAAATTTAGGTGTAGAAGGCCAATATTTCCAGTTTTGTTTCCCTTCGTTCATTACTGATAGTTTTTGTTTGTTTGTTTGTTGGACTTGAAACATCATTGTATAGAGGCACTGATTTAACACCAGTTTACTTTGAACTCCACCCAAAAATGACTGCAATAATCAGCTGTTTTATCAGTTCATTGACTTTAAGAACAAGATACACACACATTCTGAAATTATTATTAAATTATATTGGGCCAGGCTGGTAGTTGAGAAGTAGCATGTTGTGCTACCATGGGAACCTCTGGACATCAGCAGCGAGAATTCAGAAAAATCAGCATCTAGAAAAACTGTTGAAGTGACCTGTTGAATCCATGGCAGTGGGAGAGAGAAAGTCACTCTGCAAACAACCTTTCTATCTAATTCATGAGCAGCAATGCTCTTCTCATCATTTGGAAGAACTATGATCATATCATGAAGTCTTGTGTGTGAGTTAAAGTGCCTGCAATGGTGGGATTAGAATTCTAGAAGCTCCTAGGGTCTGCAGGTTTAAAATTCTACTGAACAAGATTGCAGTGTGCATCTTCACAATATTCTGCAGTTCAGTATGAGGGGACAAATAATTTTACTGGTGGTTCCTGAGATGTATATATGAGAAATTAATTCTCATATCATAGATATTAGCGATGGGAAGGGGTAGTCTAGCCTCCTGCTAATGTAGGATTTTTCCCCATAGTCAGTGTTCTAGTACTTCATGAACTGTAGTTTTAGATTATTTATCTCAGGTTTGTTTAAAATACTGTAATAAGCGTAGCAGTTGGATGCCCTTGTGCCAGTCCATTACCACATAAGACATTGAGAAATCTCGCTATAAAGAGAGGCGTGTCCAAAGGTTGCGAGTACCATTTTAAAAAATGTAGAAGGTCAGTCATCAGACAAAGGAAAGGAAAGTGTTTGCGCCATTTTGCGGCTCATTACAACACTGTAGACCATTAATGTCAGTTTGTAAAATGCTGCAAATGGAAGTAACTGTCTAAAAGATGACATAATGCGCCACCAAAGATCATAAAATGCCATGAATCATATTATTCCTGGATTCTCAGTGAAAATGGTGAAATAATTGATGATACTTGGGCTGGAATCCAGCTATTATAATCAAGCAATATTCACAAGGACTTCTCTTTTTATTTCTTCTCTCTTTCGCCAAGCTGTTTGACTAGTATTGTTCACTCGTGATAATTATAAGAAAATTCTGTTATAAATTCTTTGTGAAAATTAACTGTCAGTCAGCTCCTCTGAGAACTATAGCCTTTTATTAGCTGTACAACTGCAATCTCATAAACTGTAATTTACAATATCTTGTTTTATCTGGCCCCATAGGTCCATTGTGGGGGCTTCAATGCTGTGTATATTTAACAAATTTCTAAGAATATATTGGATACTGTAATTTTAGCTATAAATTTGTATATCTTTTCCATTTTACACTAATAATTACAGTCTCTTAGCATCAAAGAATAATAAACCCTTTTTCATTTTCTTTGTATTGATTTTTCACTTTAATACACACGTCTATACCAATGACAACAACAATCTACATTTATATTCTCGGTTCAAATAGCATTTCTATATCATGGTTACT
Organism: Mauremys reevesii; assembly: GCF_016161935.1. Lineage (NCBI taxonomy): Eukaryota > Metazoa > Chordata > Testudines > Geoemydidae > Mauremys > Mauremys reevesii. The sequence goes on from NC_052638.1 coordinate 35,219,586, forward strand.
TTTTTCCTTCTAGGATGATCAAGAATTGAATCTCCCAATGGGCCTGTAATATACAGTGCTCAAAGGATTAGGTAAAATAGTATGATATTTTTCCCCATTTGGTGAATAAAGACTTATCTCAGCCAATGGTGTGTAGTGGGTTCTATTTGTAATAGATTGGATGGTGCTGAGGTAATATTATGTATAACTCTCTAATAGGATCCTTGTATTTCTGCACTTCAGCCTACTTACCTTCTGAGGTCAGGCCAGAGGTCAGGCAGGTGTGATTTAATCCTAGAATAGTTAAACTGCATTAAACCCCTCTGTGGTCACTCTCATTCAGATACAAAGTGGCTTTAATTCAGTTTATTTTAACCTAATTTAACTCAGCTGGCTTAACATTAGGTACACAGGTTTGAAACTAGCGCCTGAGCTTTTAACACCCATCTTTTATCGATCTTTTCTAGACTATTGTTATATCCCAGAAAATATACGTTGAACCTCAGTCTTGCAGGGAATGGTACTATGACCTCCACCCTTTTTTCAGGATTTGATATTTCAAAACTCTGATAGTTCATTCTTTCTTTCTGTTTAATAGAGCACCACTGCCCTCTTTTCCCACAGTTTCTATGATTCTGTCAATGTTGTGAGCCTCCAACAGTATGAGTATTTCAACCCTTTCAGTACCTTTAGGTGCGGCCTTCAATGCAACTGGATAGAGCGTCTCAATTTGAACAGGATTCTCTTTAATGTTTAAAAGCAAAATCTTTGATAAATAATGTTTCCAGGAAGAGAATTCCCAAGGATCCACTACCCTTAATGATTATGCTGGGTCCTCAAGATACAGATTATCTGATTCTGGAAGTGCTCCAAGCATCATCATCTTATTCTTCTAGGGCCAAATTTTTCCCTCATTTTATACTATTTTAGTCTTATTGAAATCCAAAGGATTGCACAGAATATAGCTCGGCACAAAACTTGGCCTATCCATTTTAACTGATGCATTTGTCTGCTCTAAGTTGTAGTGAGGTTGGCTGGTGATTATACCAGGTCTCCAGGATTTGGCCTTGGCTTTTGCTCTGTGACTGATATGACAGCTCTTCTAATCTACATATTTCCCATAATCTGCATTTGCCACTTTTTCCTGATTGAAGCTTCTGCTAACTTCAATTATTATCAGAATATTGGCTGTGAGGAGTAAAGGTGGCTGTGATGTGTATATAGCTGCTGAGTAAAATTAAAATTAAAAACAAGAACATTCAGAAATTAAATCCTGACTCTTTGATATTAAGATTAGGCCACTTGGTTTACAACAAGCTTGAAGTGATACCCGCACTGCCAGTAACTCCCTTGTCCCTTATGGGAAGATTTTTCGGTAATTGTAAGTATCACTCAGAAAGAAACCCTTCTTGATCACGGCCAAGTCTGAGCCTACTACAAGTACACACCGTACTGTCAGATCCAAAATAAACTGCATGTACTTTTGTCTCCCCCTCAGCACTTGTCAAAAGAGGCCACAGGACATATAAGCACAGCCACAAAGTTCAGTTTAACTCTGCAAATTGCTTGTGTTTGCATTGTTAGCATGGCTTATACGAGGAACTTTTAAATAGGTGGAACCAGTAGGTCAAGAAGAATGACACTCAAGCCAGCATTTCTATACCAAACTATTTTCTTTTTTTATATCTTTGTTGCTTTAATACTCACTGAGTGAATAATACCCAAAATGGCAAGAAGAAGATTTTTATGGCGAAGGTTACAACTAAATCGGAATGCTAAAGAGGACAAATAAAATAAAAAATTAGAACTGTTTCCCAAACCAAGGGATTCTGATGCTTAGCTGTCACAGCAGGAGTGACTTGCCTGCTAAAGGGGTTATTAGCCTCTCTTACAATCTGAAACATAAATGATCCATATGAGAATGCATTGCATTTCTGCCCGATGAAAACAACCACCTGTCGGAAGAAACTAAACCTCTTTGAAACACTTTCTGCTCATTTTTCTGAGTCACGGAAGAGAGCGTCAAGGGAATGGGAAACCATCAGGAACTCCTGGAATCTAGAAATGTAGCAAAAGGGAAAATGTTACTGCTTAGTGGAAGCAGATGGCAAAACATGGGAGTGCCTTAGCAACTGTTTCCAATATTCTGCGCTACTTTATCTACCCACTCCTGCCATCTAAAAACCAAACCAAAACAAAAAACCCAAAACAAAACTAGGCAGCACATCTCAGCATAAGGATCTCTAAAATAATCCATGTGATCATAAAGCTTTCCAGCGCTGACAAGCTGAAAGGTCAGTTTTTTCTGTTTTATAAAACTCTGTAGTATTTTCAGTAGTTCCAAACTAAGTCATTAGAAAGTTGCTCCAGGCTGAAATCAGACTTCTCAGTCCATTGATTTTTTTTTTTAAACAAAACATTTTTGCAGTGTTTTTTTAATTAATTTGAGTGTCTTTAATGAGTGCCTAGAAAGAGATGTTTGTCAGTTCTTGTGTCAGGGCAAGTTTTCTTCCTCACAGATCCTTTTTCACTACAGCTCTGTCATGTGGTGGTTCATCCCTTTTTTGCGACTCAGCCCTCCGAATGGGTCATGAGTCCCAGTCCACTCCTTTCAAGGCACACAAAAAGAGTCCAGTAATGGGACAATTTTCAGATGCCTGCAAGGGCTTCGGGGCTTTCTCCTTGGGTCAGGAACTTGGGATCAAGACCTTTGTGCATTCAGGGCCTTCCCCATCTGGGTTCCCCACTGAGGGATAGGCTCCTCGTGTTGTCTCCTCTGTAGAGATTAGAAGGGGAGCCAGGACCCAGCCTCTCCTCCTGGCTCTAATCCATAGCCCAATGGTGGGGCAGCTAAGTCCTGCACCTCAAGGCGCTAAACAGCTACCTCGCTGGATCACATCTTACCAGAATCCCCTTTTTCCCCACATGGGAAATTAAAGAACTGAATACAAAATAAAGTTTCTGACCTTCAAACACTACCACCGGTCCCACCTTTGAAGGCCTGTTCAGATCCATATTGCCAGGTCCCTGGCAACAAGACTGCATCTGGTACTCCTTCCCAAGTACTCAGCGCCTAGATCTGCTCACCTACTCTGTCTCCTATCCATGGAGCTTCTCTGCTTCCCTTCTGAAGTTCCACCTCCAGCTTGTGCAGGATTTGCAGGTGTGGCAGAACAGGGCCACCTGGGCCCAGAGCTATTCCTTAACCCCTTCTTCTAGAGAATGGGGTTTGTATACTTCATCACAGTTCTATATACCTGTGTAGTATTCTGTGCAGGCCATACGTCAATAGTACATACTAGCTGTTTTGGTTCTTGTCTGTGGGCAGCTTACTAGAGTAGTCCTAACTGTGGATGATTTAGGTTTAAATCAGTAAGCTCCAGCAATAGGAGATTCTGGTTTACCTATTCAGTGAAGATTGCAATAACCAAAATTCATGGCTGTTCCAACATACTTACAGAATAGTCCAAGTGCACAGAAGAATCATATCAATGAGCATTTCCATCTCTCATATTCCCACACCTTGTCTTGGATCTCCTTTTTGTCCCTACAATAGGGATTCTCTGAATGATTTCTTCCAACTCTTGGGCTCAGAGATCCACTTGAATGGTCCGACTAGGAAGGAGAAACCATTTTGCTCCACTCTAATTGCAACCACATGTTGCTCTTAGTTTCTGTCTGCTCCACAACAGGAAAACTGACTCTGGCAGCAGAATGTCACCATAGCAGATCTCATCCTAGTGTGGCACATCCCTGTTGTGCAGTCACCGGTGATGGACTTGGGGACTGAAGGGAGAAAAATGCAGCAGGTGTTGAAATGTTAAGATTTATCGTTGCATCTTTTAAGAACACAGAATTTGAGAGTAATCACTGGAATTATTCTTTGTTTCCCCATTCTGGAAATCCTGTTAAGCTTGCTCTTCACCTAAGGATCTAAAACATTCCCCCCTCCTCCAAATGGAACCCATATGGCAATGTGAAATGGCTCATTTAATACACGTGCTCAGGTATGTTGAAGCTGATCTTTCACTTTGTACCAAAGCTAACCGTTTTAAGCTCAGTAAGTAAATCTCATTAATATGCTGAGCTTCTGCACCTCAGATATATGGTATTAAAAGGGAGTTTGATACCGACATAAATGAAGAATGATTAATGAAACTTTGATCTTCATAGTTTAGGGAGGATAGTTGTACTTATGGAGGAAGGAGGAGGAAGGGAAAACAAAGTTTTCTTGAAGTGTGGATTAAAAGGTTAGCACAAGCCAATCACATGCACCTATACGTCAGGTAATGGTAAGTGGGTGGCACATGATTTACGATGTTTCTCAGGGAATCACTCTGTTTTCTTTGGGAGTATTTCATGACCAAAGCTCAATTTAAAAAGAATATGCAGTTCCCTGTTATATATTGTTCCTATATGATCTATGATAGAAGGAAGAAAGATGGTCTTGAGGTGAAGATCATGGACTGGGGCTAAGGAGACCTGAATTCTGCCCTGACCTCCTGTCTGATTTTGCTTAAATTACTTATTCTTTATGTGCCTCTTTTCCACATCTGTAAAATGGGGATATCCTCAGTGTGATATTACTAGGATAAACCTTTAGGGGGAGGAGCTGATACCATGGTGTGATGGAAGCCTTATAAATACACAGATATACTGTAGAATCATATAAATTAGTGATAAAATAATTCCAGGCTGTACATTTCACTTCACACTTCTTCTAGTTCTCTACTTCATCAAATTATGGGGTGTACATGTTTCCCGTGGGATTTTTGGTTCCGCAGATTCTATAAGTGACTATCTGAACGTTTTCCTTTATATTTAGTGTTATATTTTTTCCTTCTTAATGTCCTAATTAAAATTTTTAATTACTCTTCTTTTGACTCAGTATAACTCCATCTTCTTCCATAAAGCCTGTCCTTTATCATTAAATCAATGGAGGCATTTGCCATTGAGTCAGTGAAGAATCAATTCCTCTGTTTATGTATTGGAAATGACTTGAACTAAAATTCCAGATCCAAACACATCCAAAGTTTGGAGCCAGATCTGAACTTTGCATTTTGGGTCCATGTTGAGCTGGAAATACACATCAGTCATGTCAATGAAATCGCCTCTTCTCAACCTTTCCTACCTACCTTGAAATTTGCCTAAAAAGTCCTCTATGGCTTAACCTTGAGAAGTTAGTACCCTTCCTCTTTAATAAGAGACTATCTGGTGCAAACAGAAGCAAATAGTGCCCATTATCTATTATTCCACATTTTTCAAATCAGTTTTTTTGTTTTAATTAAGATTTTATAATATTTGACCAAACAGAACTATATGACCTCATATATTTCAGTGAATGATTTAGACTCAGTCATCAGCAAATGACTAAGATTATGATCCTCGTTGCAGAGTTAAAAAAATCAATAGTCCTGATCTATCTGTCTTGTATTATTAATGAGAAGATCTAGAAAACTTGATGAAGAGAAAGATAGTGTGTGTGAGAGTGTGAATGTAAATAGCTTCCTGACCAATACAATGTAATGATCTTTCCAGCAGACTGCAATGATTTCATCAGTGAATGGCAGATTACTAGATGGGAGTGTTTGAAACCAGACTTTAAGCAGAGACTCCGTATGATGTATCACCAAATCATCTGAGACCAATTGGTGCTTTTTATGGAGTGTGATTTTCTTGCTCGATAATTTTTAATGATTCTGAATAATTTAGTGCTGATTTTTCTCTCTAGTCATAACTCTTCTGGCTGTGAATATGATTATCAGCACCCAGTTGTTGTTAGATTATTAGGTTGGCTAGTAATGTTATAGATGATTGGTTTTTCAGCTTTAAACATTCACAACTGTGAAACTACCCAAAAAGATTGGTTTCAAATCTGCATTATTTTAGTGAATTTCATAAAGTCTGGAAAACCATAAATGAATAGACTCTGTGCATTGTTTTGTAACATATTGTAAAAAACAGGTTACACCAGAAATTCCAGAATGCATATGTTAATTAAAATTCATAGAAAATTTTCCCACAAACAATTTTTTAAATGGAAAATATGATTTTGTCAAAATAGAATTTTTCCACAGGAAAATGTTGATTTCAAGAACATTTTTAAATTTTTGGAAATGACATTTCAAAATGAACCATTTTTTTTCCAGCTGTCATTTTGAAATGAACATTTTCTTTGAAACTGACACTTCAGCTTAAAATGTCATTTTTATGTCATTTAAAAGTTGAAAAGTCACCATGAAAGGAACATTTCCATTTTGCATTGACATTTTGAAACAAAATGTTTACGTTTGAAGAGAATTTTATTCTGAAATGTTGAAGCATTTTCTTCCTCTTGAAAATTCACTTAGACATTTCCACAGTTACAAACAAAAAATTCTCTGAGGTGGTTGGTTTTTGTTGTTTTGTTTTTACCCCTGATTAGCCCCCCCCAAAATGTTGAAATATTGATCAGCACCTCAGTTGTATTTAGATATCAGATTAACTCATGATAAGTATTGTGCATCTGATTACTTGTGGGATGGAAATTCTATTTTCTGACCAGCTTCTGAGAGTAGTTCACTAATTTTTAATCTACACAAAGAAAACCATATGTTAAACCATAATGAACACAAACTTTTGAGTGTTTGAATTCTTAGCCTTAACGTTTCATTCATGCTAGGGTGTCTTTGTTTTGTTTTGCACATTTATGACATAGATGAATGCCTAAACCTGCTCTTATTTTGGACAGAGACAAAGCTGCCACTGACTTCAATGAAAAGGAGATAAGACCCAAAGTTAGCAGCAATGAAATAAAAGATGTTTTAACATTTTACTTACTAATCTTTTCTACTGTCCATATCTTTATTCCAGGGATATGAATGCTAATTGTTTTGATAGAAAGTTGGATTTGGACTACAAAGAGAGAGAAAGAAAAGGATACAACTTCAAATGCAGTAATTTTCTGTTTTCATGCACATGTACAAAGTGTCTAGCGGTGTTAAGCAGAATAGCTAAAAGAATCAAAAGCTGGCACACTCATTGCTGTAGTGAGTTTCTTCCAGACTATTATCCTGTTGCCTCCAGCTTAACTAAGGCAAAGGTTTGATGGGAACTTTTTTCTAATCATGTATCATTACTCTTTTTGGGTGACTCTGTGCTGACTGCTAAAGGAGAGTTCTCAATAGCACAATAGTTATTGTGGTGTATCAAATTTTCAATTTCTGTGTACGCACAGTATTTATATTTGAAAATATATTTTAAATGATATTTAGAAGCTTTCCTGTGTTAATTACCACTGACATTTATCCTATCGTATAGCTGTAGAGGGCTTAAAAAAAAAAGCCTAATGCCTGATTCATTTTATAGTAACGGTATTTTACATCACATGGCAATATAAAGAGTGCTTAAAGTGGATGTAAATTATAGTTATGGTCATTTAAAGCCCCTTTTACACTCCCAAAGTGGTGTAAAAAAAAGGGGGGGCTTAATGTAAACGAGAATCAGGGCCAAAACCTCTGCATTCTCTATGCTCTGTCTCCTCCCCACCCCCTCCATTTTTGTCTGTAAAATTCATGACAGAGTTTCAACTCAAATGTCTCAGGGAAGAACAGTAAGTTTTCTCTTTACAGGTTCTGTGGGTTTTTTTTTTCCTTCCTGTAAAAGGTGCTAAATGAAATGACCACTTTAATTGTAAACTGCCTGTGCTGTTCACTGTCTGTGGATAAGTAGATTTGAGTCCCCAGGGCTTTAACTCAGCACCTTTCACCAGCACTATATTCAATTAAATTGCAAAGCAAGTTCAGAGGGCAGAGATTCTATAGAAATGTGACTTGCAGGTACCAAGGTAAATAGTGTGTATTTTTTATCATTATTTTTACCCCCTTGATATAGTCCCTTCGTAATGAAGACAAAGGGAGAATTTATCAGATAGTAAACAAAGAATAACTCTCAGCTTCACTTAAAAATAGAAAGTTGCTTTATTTCTCTATTTTGGTTTTGGTAGTATTTGCCTCTGGCAACAAGATCCCCACAATCCATTTTTATATATATATAGTGGCACTGTTCTTTGGAAAGAAAAGGAACTATATGATTTTATTAAGAGCATGTCTTAGCAACAGTTTGAACAAACTACCACTATTCAAAATCAGAAGCAGTTTAACCTTAGGGTATACCATATATTTTGAGTAAATGCTTCTGATTTAAATACCTAAATATGTGCAGCTCTGTGACAGGCCTCTCACTGCTGTGTCATAGTATATCATTAATCACCCCCTATTGTGATCTGAATACTAATTCAACTACATGAGGTGCACGAGTACAAAAGCAACACTCAACATAATAGGGCCTTGGAGTTATCATATCTTCCAATTCACCAGACAACACCAGTGCAGGAGGGTGGCAATTCAACTCTAATTATTATTTAAAGAGGTAATATTTGAAGAACTTTCATTTGGAAAGACTTCTTATAAATGCTAATACAGTACTTAAGGAAATGGCACAACATGGCAAATTATGACTGTTGACCTATCAACTTTCATTACAGCTAAGGGATAAAGATTTTATCATTCAAAGGAAGATGAATACTCTTTAAAAATAATTTTATAGGGATTCAATACATTTAGGAGCCAAAGGTAACCATCGTATTTTTCAGTTGCATTTGAATGAGGAACAGTTAGATATGGTGGAGCATTATTAAAAAGAGAGCTGTGTGTGTGTGTGTGTATATGTATATGTGTCTTGTTTTGTTTTTTCCTGAACAGCATGAATGTGCTGTCAGAAAGTGCAACTGTCTCAGCAGCAATTGAAAACTAATATCTCCTATTCTTTGAATTTTATTTGTAAAATATTAGGTTCAAGAGAGGCACTTAACACAGCCTTAATTTACAATAACATTATGTATCTAGGAGAACAAAGTGCCTTTTTGACTTCGTAATATTCAGCTGAAATTATGTATTGAACACCACAATTTAAGGTGCAGTTTGGGGGCAATTCCCCAATGCTCAGGAGGTAGAAATGGGATTGATTTTTTTTATCTCTAGAGATGAAATCTTGGCCTGATTGAAGTGAAAGGGTATTCTGCCATTGGCTTCAATGGGCCTGCAGTCTCTAGTTTAAATCTGGTATGGAACAGTGGTATATACCATATGTTATCTGTTTGGTTGCTTATACGGACTGTTTTATGGGCGTCAATCTAATGGACAAGTGTCTATATAACAGAATGTGGAGCTAATTGATGTGATCATAATGGTAGTCTCAGCACAAGGCAATGTTTGAATAGACATCAGAGCATGGTTGGGAAATACTGATGAGACCTTGCAGGAATAAACTCATGAATACTGTGGCTGGTTCCAGGGCTGTCAACCTGGCAACATTTCACAAAGAGAAGCTGCACCTTTTCGTAAGAGATATTTCAAACATAAGAGTACAATTTCTTAACAACAAAAGCCTAGTGTCTGGTGCTCCTGAAATGAGCCCGCTGACTGGGGGTGATATGCTATCAGGTGCTCATGGGTCATAGTGCTTCATTAACAGGTATCTCTCAAAGAAAACATAAGTGTAACTGTGGTATTTTTGACAACAATGCAGTATTTTTGTTTCTGTTGGGAGAGTGGAGGAACACTGATCCAAGCCTGCTGTATATTGATTTTTACTAGGATTTCCCCACCACCACTAGCCTTGTGCATGCAGTAAATAAGACTGAATCTTACACACACAAAATATGTGGAATAGATATGTCCTGACTATAGAACAGATGTTTCCATTAATATGATCTCAAGGAGTCTCGTAGCTTGTTTTAGTAAGACCTGCTTTCATTCACTTTGAAGAAAGAGTATGTGCATGTGTATCATGCTGTAGCAACAGGTTTGAGCTGATATTAGAGAACTTTAAATGTATTCATGGAAGGTTTTACACGTCTCATGCCACCATTTGTGTGGTCTCTTCTTTACATTGTTGTGATTGGGAAGACAGTATTGAAAAATACAGATGAGGTCAACTCCTGCATCCCTCTGCGCACACATCTCCCATTTAAAAGCCAGAGTTTGCCACATTTCCTCATTGAGAAGCCTCTTACTGGTTGAATAGTTCCATTCAAATCAGTGGAAGTTTGTCACTAAGCAAGGTACTAAAGAACCCATATAAAGGGGGCTTTCAGAATCTGGCTTTGTGTCAGTTAGGCATTCATATGTCCTTTCTACAGGACTGAGATTAGGGTGTGATCATACTGACTCTGTATGATGATTGACTTTTTAAAGAAGGTAAGAGAAAATGTATAAGAGATTGTGACCTAAGACCAAACAGCATGTCAATGGCAGAGTTTCATGAAGAACTCAAATTCTGACTTCCAGACCCCTGTGTCACAGTTTGAGGGTAACTGCACCTGAACACACACACACACACCCCTCTGTCCCGCGGTACGCTCCAGGAGTTTCCAGTCATATATATATAGCTGCCATCTGTCTCAGGGCAGGTACCCATATCCCTCTCCCTTATGACTAGGGTATTTAAGGCTACACAGCTCCCTGTCTTGTACATGATACCCCCCGCAAGCCAGTCTGCCTAATGGCCAACACCTGTGCAATTGCTTTCTCACTGAGAGTTCTGAACAGTGTCTTGCAGCAGTTACAATTTACCTCACAGCTCTTTCTAAGCAAGCACATTTATTCTTAAGGCAAAAACATTACAGAACAAAACATAAAAAAACAATAAAAGTTCTTATACACATGACAAAAGCTTACCAGAGATCACCCATCTGTATTATGGTCCTCAGTATGCCAAGGTCTTCCACATCCCTTCCACGAGGGTTGGGAATCTCCTTGGACAGAAGGTCCTGTCCATTTTCTGGATCACAAAGATGGCCCTATGTCAGTTCAAGCTCAGCTTTTTATACCAATAACCCTTTCTTTGTCTGAGTATCTGGAAAACCTTGAACCCTACGGATGATGCTTCTTCAGAGTTGTTTACAATCCCCAGGGTAACTATCCCTACTGTTTTTAGTTCCTGTAGGAGCTGTGGCAAGCCTTGCCCAGGGAATAGAACACTATCATGGATAAACCATTCACAAATTTAATACAATGGTCCCCAGAGATACTGTGTAGGGTTGCAATATCTTTCATAGCCCACATGACCTCTAGACCATACTGTCTCACTACAATAAGAACCTAATCTAAAATCAATTGAAATCAGTGGAAAGAATCCCAAAGACTTTTGCTGGTTTTGGATCAAATCCTTACTGCAATGAGATAGGATGGTCTAACAGTCATACAGCCTTCCATAATAGGTTTCCATTGACTTCAGTGGCTTTTGGATTAGGTCCTAAGTGTATAGAGCTATTTATTAAGGAAGGAGCAGGGAGCGTTGATCTTAACCTAGAATGTCTCTGGTTTTTCACTCTGTCATAACCGCAAAGATCTAAAACCAGAGTTTTTTGCATACGAATCATTTAATTTTTTTCCAGGTGAGATGGAATTGAAAAATTAATGTCATGGTTAATCAGTTACTTACTATTTCACTGTCTGATTTCATAGGAATATTTGAATAGACATAAACCTTGATGCAGTTTGGTTTCTAGAACAAACACATAGACCTTAAATAGTTATCCTGTGCATTGAAAATGCCAATCAATCATGATTTTTTTAAATCATATTTGACTAATTAGGTAATAGTGCTTGATATGGTGGTGGTTACTGGGAGATAATGGATTGCATTAGTAATTAAGTATCCCTAGTGAACTGAGAGCGCTAAACAAACAGGAAAGCCAATTGCTAAGGAGTAATGAGTGCTGCACTAGATGCTATAGTTATTGCAGCAATAATTATCACACACTGATACATTTATTATTTGAAGAACCATATTCACAGAAAGCATTCTCTACATGGATAATCACTGAATTTAGGCAGGCAGGAAGTGTTTGTTGTCTACGAAAATTCCATACTTCCTGCTCACTAAACCCAAGTTACAGTAGACCACCCAGAACAGACAATGACACTAATACTGGATGTAGGATATTCAGGTTCAGTGCCTGTTCTGCTTAATTCAGAAGAGGGACTTGAACCTGGATGTCCTACGCTCCAGGTCAGTAGGCTATATAGTCAATCTCTCTCACTTAATTTCTCCTGTTAATTTAATACTCATTGGGACAGAAAAAGAGACTTCCAAATCAAACAGAGTAGGCACTTGAGCCTAGAACTCCCATATTACTTGCGAGTGCCCTAGCCACCAGTCTATTATCTATTCTGGGGCTCTTTTTCTTTTTCTCTGACCAAAAAATGCATCCTGGACCCGAGCAAAGTCTTCCCAATGAAAATTTTGTCAAAACCAATGTATTTTTGCAAAATGTTTCATTTTTCACAAATCTTCATTTTTGCAATGAAGAAACATTTAGTCAAAATTTCCTGACCAGCTCTGGTTTGGAGTGTATTGGAGCGGGACTGAAGATTTCGGTATATGATAGATGGGTCACTAGCAAATTATAATATGTCTAATGTTTGTAGATTAAAGATCCTGGCCATGCCGAAGTCAAAGGGAGTTTTGCCGTTGACTTTAATGGTGCCAAGATTTCAGCCATTGTTTGTTGTCTTACCTGTTAATTTCCTTTATGTTAAGAGATTTCCTTAATGGGATTTGCACTTAAGCAACTTTGACTCTTTTTTTAACAAAGTTATCTGTGTGGTGTTGTGTCAAATAAATCAATTCATATCAAACAGCACAGAAATTCAACCAAATTTGGGGTGAGAGGAAACTTCAGCACTACCAAAGAGCTTATAGCTCGGAGATGAAGAGAGCTACAGTACCTTTGTTCTGTTAACTCAACAAGAGGACAGAGATAGGGAAATTGAAATTGCCCATATTCAGTTATGGCCAAGATCTCAGGGCAGATGATCCCTGCCTTTAATGGGATCTTTAATGATAAGTGAACAGAAAGTTACTTTGCATCTCCACTCGGAGGTATCAGCCCCAAAACCACACAGCCTTATAACACAACACTGGTGCATAGTTTCATTTCTGATTCAAAGAAGAGAGTTCCATTTGCTGATTCACTAGTATCTCTTCTCACAGTGGCCTTTTTTACCCTTTGAATGTCTCCATTCAGGGACCACTCAAGCCTGAATGCTGCTTTTCTTTGGAAATTCGAAGAAATTGGAGCCTGAGGTGGTATACCTCCAGGCTGCTTTCATGGAGCTGTAGTTTAAAGGTCTAGGCAAACCTGCCTGACAGTCTGAAGTCTATATCAATGATAATGGTGATGGTTAGGGACCCAAAGTGTTTCCTTCTTTCCATCAGCATCACTTCCATCTAATCTGAATTTCTCTTTAGCCTGCAAATTTTCAACCAGGTGCTGCTTTTCTTTTGGGCAGTTACTATGATACCTAGAATATAATGCTGCCTGCATTAGCTATAGACAAAGTGGCATTAGCTATAGACAGGCCACTTCTCCTTTTTTGATGGCATTTTCATTTGGCTAACTTGTATTTAGCGCCGTCATGTTGATGGTGAATAATTTTGATAAAAAAACTGAACGAGACACAGCAAGGTCTATGTGAATTTTAGAGGAGTGTTATCCTGTTGGTATATAAGTTTGTGGCATGCATATCATTCCACCCTAAATCATAGCCCTGTAACAGCATGCAGATAACATAGCATGACTTCCTTTTGAGAAAGGACGTAATTTTGCACACTGCTTTTCTATTATTTTTAATAACACAATTGCTGCTATTCTTTGTATTCCCCTCTCTGCATATTTGTTACACTACTTGTCTGTCTTAAACTTGGATGTGAGTTATTTGTGGTAGGTACTGTCTATAACCAAATATTTGCATATTGCCCAGCCTGATGGGGCCTTGAGTTGTTTGGGGCTCTCACCATTACTGAAATAGAAATAATAATAATGAAAAAATGGAAACCCATAATGTCAATTAATTTTGGCAGACGCCATTTGAGATAAGTAAGTCCTTGTGTTTTTTTTGAAGATTCTGACAATTTAAATGCTGGATGGTAGGGGGAAGCTTATGTTTTAAAAGGTCAGTTTGCAAAACTGGCTTTGATTCATTAGAGAGAGACAGCTGGATTTTCAGAAATTTGCTCCATTTATCCCTGCAGGCATACACTCTGTCCCTGCACCAAATGGATGGTAACATTACTGTTATACTGTTGATTACATAAACATTTCCAAACATCCTGATTCCACAAACTTTACAATGGATTAAAATGATTTCTTGACATATTTGTCTGTCGGTTACCAAGCAACCCATGGTATTGTGACTGCAGTCATATCAAATTGGTATCTACTTAGTTTTCCAGCAACCTAAACGAGAATTCTATTTAATCTAGGTGTATTCTGTACTGATTTTTATGACTTCCTGCAGTCTCCATACTCATCAAAAAAGATTTTCATGGTTGGGTTACATTCTTTTCCATTATTTTCTTTGACTAATGGCTATTCAGGAAGCACATTCAGTATGAAAAAGTGTTCAATTATTTTTTTTTCTGGGCAGTTTTTAATACAGGAATGCAAGTGAAGAGTGAAAATCAAAAGCTTTGAGTCTGGTTTCCATACAGATCAACCCCCAAACATTCAGGTGCTTCTGTGGGGCTTATTTCATCCTGTTGGTTTCAGAGAGGTATAATTTAAACTTTCCCTGCACGCCAGCCTAATTAGCTATTGGATATTCATCTCAGTGAAGGACAGGCTTTGTGTTGTGTGCACGGTTGCTGAATTCTAGGTGCAGCTGCAGCATCTCTGAAAATAGTTCCCTTACTAAAGACTCAGTTTAATTTTACAAGCATGGAGTCACCTCATATGAATATCCAGCATGCTTTCCTAAAACACAGACCTTTTGGGTCTGCAAAACTGGACATGAAATCTCTTAAGAACATACTTTCCTGGAAAATACATATTTTATGCAAAAACAACATGGAGTCCTTGTGGCACCTGAGAGACTAACAAATTTATTTGAGCATAAGCTTTTGTGGGCTAGAATCCACTTCATCAGATGTATGAAGTGAAAAATACAGGAGCAGGTATAAATACGTGAAAGGATGGGGGTTGCTTTACCAAGTGTGAGGTCAGTCTAAATGCAGCCAGCTCAGACTTACTGCTAGTATTTTAGCTCTTCTGTGAACTGGAAATCAAAACTGCTAAGGTGCACAACCCTTTTATGAGCCCCAGAAAAGATTTGTTTTCAAGGGGATCATATTTGAGTAGTGCAAAAAAATAATAATGCAGATTTGGGTTAATTGAAACATTTTGTGATTTCATGTCAAATTCACTGAATTGTTTCAATCGAAAAAACCAAAAATCCCAATAAAGTGCAAACATTTTATTTTGACATTTTCAAAATGAAATGTTTTGACTTTTCAATTTGAGATGACTTTTCAATTTCAAATTTTACTTAATTTTGATTTTTTTAAAGGTAAAGGAACTTGAAAACAAAACGAAATATTTTGTTTCTGATGAGGTGAAATCCTTCCTTCAACCTTGGCCTTAAAAAACCCAAACTACCTCTTTTTAGTTCACTACATTTTTTAAAAAAAAATCATTTTATGTTGACCCAAAACAAGTTTATTTTTTTTTTATTTTTCAGTTTGGTGACTGAACCAAAACATTTGTTATTTGCACCAGTCTAGTGCTTACTTTATCTTTTGTGCAACCCTATTAAACACTGGATCATCTCCTTTCTTTGGCTGTCTTAAATCTTTTGTTAGTGTTTTGTTTTGTTCCTGCTGGCCAAGTGAGTATTGAAAGTTGCAACTAGTCAAAACCATGCAGGAATTCATTTGAGGGCAGGAAAGTTGTCTGAAAATAAAGCTTCTCTACAGAAGGTGGTAGTCAAAGAGCCACTAGAAAATAGGAAATCGAAATATAAGGAATGAAACATTTGTTCCTAGTGGTTTTTTTAACGGCTTTCCTATAATGTCTGAATGCTAATACATTTTTTGAATATGTGCCTGCTTTCCATCTGTGGGATGGGTTTCCATTTCATAGACACTAATGTAAATCTATAATAACTCCATTGAAGATAATGAGATGACATTAGTGTCACAAACACTAGAACATAACCCTGAAAATATAAAACAGTTTTAAGAATACGTCAGTTGGATGAAATTGGTCAGATATCCTCTGATTAGTTGTTGAAAATGATCAATAGATTGGCAACGGCCAACTCCAGACCATAATTCTGTTTTAACAGCAGCAATGTTGCTGGGGCACAGATTACACTGGGGTTTACCCTTCTTTACTGTAACAATGGCAAAGTGTAATGCAGTAGCTCAGGTCATCTTTAATCTTTGTGGCTATATTATAAGCTGCTAAGAGTACTATATAGTGCAACAGAGTGGAAAGCTTTTTCTCTCTGTACTTGGGTCATTGATATTAGTTAAGGCTCCAGCGTCATTCTTACTCTTGGATCTGTGAGTAAGATACTGGCAGTCATATCCTTAGCTGATGTAAATTGGTGTCACTCTATTGACAGCAGTGGAGCTATGCCAAATTCACCGGCTAAGAATCTGGCCTTGAGTTCTGGGAACCACATAAAATCCGTTACTTTTATTGGCAATTTCTCAACAATCCATTCATGCAGTACAGTACAATGTGGCTTCCCTGGGTGACTCATGCCAGCTGTCCCTCTTCAGGGAAAAGTCACTTGAACTCCTGCTGACTTCAACAAGTGCTGAAGGAATTTATCATCTTGAGGATTAGGCCCCATTTGAGGAGAAAAAAAGAGGAGGCAATATGGTAACAGAATTCTGCTCTGCATGGCCTCCACCTCTCCTACTTTTCAGTGATAAGGACATTGACAAATGTGGTGAAGTTACAAGAACGCTGTACCTTTTTAAAGGCTCACTCTTCCTTGTATCCAATCACCTGTGTCTTTGAAAATTATGGCCCTCTTCATTTTTTTTTAAAAAAGGAAATCATAGAGTGCTTTTAATAGTTCTAAAAAATAAGTAAGTAATAATTATTCTTGTACCATGAAACATCATCATGGAGAAACATAATATGAACAGCATTGTAATGGCTGAGTTACTAATGCCGAGATAGTGCTTATACCTGTACTATTGTTGCAATAGTTCCAGACTATGAACTATTGTTTAAACGGCATGCATTTCAAACGTTGCTTAAAACTTGTATTTGCATGATTGACACTAATGACTCTGAAGGAGACACTGCATTCTATCAAGTATGTAATTTGTGTTTTTTTTAAAAATTGCCCGAGTACCTGTTTACGCAGCAAACCGCAACAGCTGGGAAGGTGTTGTAGCAGGATAGCCAATAAATAAGATGGTTCATATTTAAATGTCTAAAATTCATGCTAACATTATCCAGCACAATGACTGCAAGGAAGTGGTTATTTATATGCATATTAAAAATTCTGTAAGTAGCAGAGTTGTGGCATTTGGATCCAGAGCTGCATTGAGATTTTCGGTCACCTAAATTTTGGTGGTTGGAGTTTTGGTTTGGGCTAGCTCCTAATAAATATGAGACCGTAACATCATTCTTTGTGTCTTTTCTATTACAGTTACCTGAGAGAGGTGTTTTAACCTGTTAAAATAAGAGCAATGAGAACTACATCTTAACATATTTGGAGTCAGTGGGAGTTTTGCCTCTGTTGACAATTCAAGATAGGATTCTACCTGGTACTAGTAAAAGTCTGATACAAAAACAGAAAAAAAGCCTTACCTCGGTCAATAAGGGTATGTAGAAATAAGGCAAACATTTTGTATAGTGCTTAACACAGCCTGCTTTACATACCATAGTTCTCAGACTTAAGTACCTATTTTTTCTCAAATCACACTGTTAGCATATTTCTTCATTATTTGGGCACAATAGGAAGACAGGAGGCAGGAGGGCAACTCAGCCTTTAATTCTATACTTCCTGGCCTTTGCGGATTTAAATTCAGACTGTAGGAGGTTATAGTCTCCCTCAAAGCCTGTGTTAACCTTAATGGGAATTTTGTGTGATGAATATACCACTTACTTAATCTGTTTGTGTGGGGTTTTGTCAGCGTGAGGTAAGTTGCAGACAAAGGAGACGCTAATACAACTACACAAGGTCAAGAATTAGTTCTTTTAAGAGATTTCTTCCCCCCTTTTCATTAACTGATCTCCATTATTTTGTTAATGAGAGAACTAAAAGAGGAGAACAGGTGCTGAATCTCTCTACCAGTGTTTTGAATTAAAATACAGTACAGGTAGCCCTTGCTTTAAACTGAACCATCTGCATTCTGCAAAGCTTCTGAAGAGCTATAGAGGCAGATTTTAAAAGGCTACAGCATCAAGCATCTGATATTAGGTTTTTTTCCAGTCACTGAATAATAATCTTTTGTCTAATATATTCTTACCGATTAATCCTCGTGAACGCAAGAAACCTTTCTTATGTATATGTAATGATAACATTACTGTTGAATACTTTGTTCATGTTTTTGTTGGTTTCATGGATCCTTGTTGAGAGCACCAGTGTGTCCTTTGTAGAAGATTATCCTGGTCATAGGATTTATTGATCATTGGAATAGTGTTTATCTTCATAATAAGAAAACGCCAAACACTTTAAAGGGGCAATAAGGAAAATAAGTCCCCCCCCTCGCAATCTCATTTGTTGAAAGAATATGAATATTAATTAAAAATTCAGACACTTCATTTCTGTTGCAAGGCTCCTTGCAAAAGACAAATTATTTTCCACATCTACTATTTGTTAGAACTGACAGATGAGATTAATATGCTTCTTAAATTGCCATTACTAAGGGTCAATTAATAAGTGAACTAACCTTGTGAAAGTCATTCTGAAAGACTAGTTATGGGTCTATAATGGTCCCTGTCAAATTACGTAAAATTGAGAAAATGAGAAAGCTGTCAAATAAATGGCAAGCTACGATACCTACTAATTACCTTCTCCATAAGGTAAATGAGCTTCTGTAGTTGTTGGTTAAAGAAACAGGAAATGTATGCTAGAAATGCTACTGATAAAATAACATGCTGAAGTGCACAAAGACTTGTAGATAAACTTGCTCGAAGGAATAAATATACAAATCTACCTTGGTGAGGGAGAGTGACATTATTTGCAAGCCAGGAGCGTATTTGCCAGGATCGGTTGAAAATTAGAGGGGGATTTTGAGGCATCCATAGCTGTAATACATTCATTGTGTCCCCAGATTTTTCAGACTCTATGGCCTGGTCTACACTGGGGAGGGAGGATCGATCTAAGATACGCAATTTCAGCTACGAGAATAGCGTAGCTGAAGTCGTCATATCTTAGATGACTTAGATTGACTTACTTTGTGTCTTCGCGGCACGGGATCAACAGCCTCCGCTCCCCCATAGACTCCGCTTCCACCTCTCGCCCTGGTGAAGTTCCGGGAGTGTGTTCGGGGATTGATGTATCATGTCTAGACAAGACACAATACATCGATCCCCAATAGATCGATCGCTAATCTGGCGGGTAGTGTAGACATACCCTATAACTGAGGGTTTTTTTTAAGCTGACCTCTTGAGCTTAACCAATTTGTCCAAAATTATGATCCCAATGAAAGAAAATATCAACTTCTACCAGGAGACATGTCAGGGACAGACATTTGACACTGGGTTTCTTTGTGATTGACACTAAATCTTAAGCCTCCCTTGATGCTCTCTTCCTATGAGCTGGCCAAGTATCACTTTATTTCCTTTGTAAAGCACTTTGAGATCTACTGATGAAAAGTACTACAGGAAAACTAGGTGGTGGTCTTATTAACTATACAAAAATCCTGCTTCCTCTAACAGGCCACACAGCTACAGCAGACAAGTGGAGCAGCAGGACAACATGACATGAGCATAATCACTTTGCAGTCCCCCAAAAGAGAGAGAGAACTGTTAAGATCTGATTTTAGGCTCTACTGACCTTGGCAGTGTCCCTTTTAAAGAACTGACATCTATAATAAAAAGGAGAAGAAGTAACAAGAGGATAAGGAGCTGTAAGGTGAAACGAAAAGCAAAAGGGATGTGTGGTATAAGAGGTATGGTACAATATAGTAACGGACTTGGGAGGTTTAGCAGATGTTTCCTTTCACCTATTGATTTCAGTGGCAATTTAGTTTGGCAGTTGGCATGTTACAATAATTTCCAACAACAAAATAATCTAATCGGCAATTTTTCAGGTAGCAACTGGGTCATATCAGCTGTCAGCAATTGCCAATTACCATAGGTAGGCTGGTGTGCTGTATATTTCAATCCAAGCCCATTTTTAGCTTGTTTTATAGCAGATTATGGAATTATCTAGCTAAATAATCTATCATTTGCTAAGCATCTTTTGTATTGACCCTCTGGAAAGGGAACTGTGGATAATACCCCAAATGGCATTATCCTAACGAATACTGAAATTCTATAATATATATAATTAATTTGGATAAAAGCCACATATTTGCTCTGATGGTATTGATGGCCATTCATGCATTAATTCATACATTCAAATTCTGCTAATGTTAGTATAAGGGATTTTGTATTAGTTTGTCTGAATGTTCAGGGAAGCAGAGGTCTTTCAGAATCTTGTGCAAAGAGTGCTGAACTGGAAATTAGTTATTCGAGTCATTCACCTGTTTATAAAAAATGGTCCAGTAAGAGTGCAGAAACAACTCCATATGACTGAAATGATCAATCACAGAGCACAAACAGCAACTACTCAAGGCAGGAGTCACAGCACACAGTTTTCAAACAATCTAAAGGCTGAAATATGTTCACTTATAATCACCGTTGAACAATTCTGAATGAAAAATGCCATTCTAAAATTTGAAGTCTTTTTTCACAGGTAACCAGAAAAAGGCTAAACCTCGAAATGCAATAAATAGTTCACTCAGTTCTATTTGCTACCAACCTTCCGCTAGCAAAATCAACGAGTTAAAGCAATGGAACCATGGTGCAGAAAAAATAAGCTTAATGTCAGTTTACCAATTTGTTGTTTCATTAATAATAAAATGTTTTCCACTATGCAAATCCTATTCATGATCAAGACATTTTTGTTGAATAACTTTCTTAAACTCTTAGACTATGTAATTTACCTGCTATCAAATCCCGTTTGAAGTAACACAGTCTGTCAGTGACATAACCAAGAATATGTCAGGAATTAATGAGTTATGAAAGTTTTTTTTTTCTATTATGCATTTTTGTAAGTCATTCTACTCCTAGTACTAAACAGTAGATGTGTACTTTTCTAACAGCCCTTCTTCTTCAGTGCACTATTAACTATTGTACCATTTTGGTTCCTGCCTGCAGAGGCAATTCATAGACGTGAGATGTCTGCTCACTTGACCTTTTGAGTGTCTATGCATATTCAGCAACTGTTGATTCATCGTGGGAGAAATGAAGGCTAAATTGCTGAAAAGTGACAAAAAATCATTTTCTTGAGCCATGTTTCCTGCAGTTGAAACTTCCAGTTCCTTTGAAACATTGTGTGGTATTATGTCCATCTGCCTTCTGATACGAAGTAGATTTTAAAAAAAAAGTGTGTAGTAAAATTAGGGGAGATGATAAAATATCCTCCCAGTCATAACTCTGCCCCAGCTGTCTCCATTTAATGGCATGTAGTGTGTCTCTAGGAGGACCTACAGTGCCATCTATTGAACAATTCTGTGATCCTGCAACCTTCTGATGGAATGAAATAAAACAGCCATATGTACAAGATGATTAGCACATCTTACTATGGACATGAAGATGTTTTTCCTTTGTTTTGGCTTCCTGGGATGGTGCATGGAGAGCCTTTAAAATGGCTGTTCTTTATCTCCTTTTAAATTTGACAAAATCTTTGCAGATCTTGTTGTTGGCATGAGATGCCCCCTAACTTTTATATCTTTGTCCTATTCACAATGTACTGTTCTTTTCTTTATCCCACTCCCCACACTGTTTGTATGTGGGCTTATGATCTCTGATAGCAGTTTCTTCAATATACTTGGTACTTGCATAGGCTCCATAGGAGAAATCAGAACCTTGAGTTTGTTGAACAGATTGTATATGCAACATGGCCTTCATGTTACAGTAATTTATGACTTGTTCCTTCTGCATTTCTTACTAATATTGTACCTCTTGTAAATATATCACAGTGTCAGTAGAATCATTACCCAAGTTTGAATTTATTCCTAAATTGTTTATCCAGTATTGAATCTATTGAATCTATTTACTGTTATGGTACTGAGCATTCAGTTTTGCAGAACTCCTTCCCAAGTAATATTTCTATATAGAACAGTTTTCCTCTGTGTGTTAATGTCTGTATAACTGATGTGTTGCTACTGATTGGAGCACAAGAATTAAACTGTAGGTATTGATTGGATCTGAATTTCTTTCTATGTTTTGCAATAAGCAGCAGGTTACTTAATGGTGATAAATAGATAACTCTAAAAAAGAAAGTTTCCCTATATTGTAAGCATGTTGCTGGAAACTATCCTTGCAAAGTCAAAAGAACAAAAGGATACTCAAAAGAGCTACAGTGATGTAGCAACACTGAATAAACTGAGAACTTCTGTACAATTTTAATCATTCTTTTATACATGAAGGTTAAGTTTACTTATCCCCATCATGTGTTGTATTGCATAGAATGTATGTTTTGCATACTGCAAGTAGATATGGACAGTATATTCTACACACAGACACAGATTCAGCTCTAGATGACAGTTTGAGGTTGATAGTGGCTGAAGTTAGTGGTAGTCATTGGATGTGACTAAATAACTCTCAATTTATTTAAACAGTGGTGTATTGTTCACATACTTTATACTTGAAATATGATCAGAAATTTCAGCATGCTTAGATCTAAATACTCAGAAATGACTAGTGAATCTGGATCCTTCAATTTTGTCATGTCCAACCTGAGCCAGATTAAAGGGGCCTCATTTTCACATTGGGAATGCTCAGCACTCTGTGAAAATCAGGCGTCTCAAAAAAAAAAAAAAAAAAAAATACTTGAAACTAGCCATTTTATTTTATTTTTACAAATTTAAGTTTTCTTTTTTTTTTTTTTTTTTTTTTTTTTCTAATCAAAAAATAAAATAAAAGTCAAGTTGCAAGGCAAAGGCTTCTTCCTCTTTTTCTTCTATTTTGTTATCTCTATTTATGTAAATGTGTGTTATCAATTATTGTTGTTTGTTTGTGGTGTCTTGTTTCTTTTTTTCTTTTTCTTTTTTTTTTAATAACTATTAATGTTACAATTTCCTATTTTTTTTTTATTTTTTTGTTGATATGTCATTTGCTCCTGTTCTTTTAGTGAGTCTCTCTTCTGGTTTCAAGTTTTTTTTTTTTTTGTTGTTTCAGTTTTTTTTTTTGGTTTTTCATTTTTGTTTCAGGTGTCACTGCTGTGTGTGTGTGTGGTGTGTGTTCATTCTGTCTGTGATTGTTTTTTTTTTGCTATTTATTATTTTTTTTTTTAAATTTATGTTTTTTGCAACCACTACATAGTTTTGTAATTATAGGGGTAGGTGGCATTAGACATTTTTCTGGTTAACTTTTTGCTGGTCATTGTAATTAACTTTGACATTCAGGTAACTCCTTTCTGGCTAATATATTTTCTTTTTTTTTTCAAAAAAAAAAAATTTTAGAAAGCACAACAAAACTAGAGAGCTGAAAAAAAAAAAACTAAAAAAAAATAAGCATCAATAAATAAATTAATAAATTTATTAGAGCTGGGGAAATGATTGGTTTTCCAGTTTGGCCAGCAAACTGAAAAATCAGCGGGAAAAATGATTTGATTAGTTTGAAAATGTTTGGAATTTGTCAGCAAGTTGGAAAAGTCCATTTTGGGTCATATGAAATGTTTCATTTCAGTCAGCTGCCGAAAACATACATGCATGTCTGTTAATCTAATGTTGAGGGCACATGCCTGGGATGTGGGAGCTGTGGGTTTGAATAAACTATTCATCCAAAAATTGTGTCCAGCTTAACTAATTATTACTATTAATTTAGTAAAATACTTTTACACGGTAGTAATCATACTTTCCTGCCACAGAGATCTTTCAGCTAAAATAGACAAGACAAAGACCAAACAAGTGGAACAACACTTCCAGTAACGGAGAATGTGGAGAGACTTTTGTTACTAAGGATTTGTAAAGGAAG
This sequence comes from Mauremys reevesii, assembly GCF_016161935.1. Classification (NCBI taxonomy): domain Eukaryota; kingdom Metazoa; phylum Chordata; order Testudines; family Geoemydidae; genus Mauremys; species Mauremys reevesii. Next base: position 35,243,608 of record NC_052638.1, read on the forward strand.
AGGTCTTTAAGGAGAAATTTGTATGAAGGAGAAGTCACTTGACTACAAAACATGAAAGTGTTCCAAGCATAGGGGAAATCATGAATGAAACTGAAACCAAGGCAGTAAATTGTCCCTGGGAATTTGTTATGGATTTCATTAGGGCCAGGTTTTAGTCCTAAGGGAGAAAGTGAGGAGCAAACATTAAGAAGAGCATAGGGAGTGAGAGAGAAGTAGAGGTGTAAGTGAGGACAAAACTATGTTAACTTGACTTACTAGCACGGAAGAAATTTGAGGAGAAGAAGAGGGAAGCAACAGGGGGGGGGGGGGAAAGGGAAAGGGGGGAGAAATGGATAAATCATGAAGAAGCTTTATTTTGAAGGCTTTTTTGGCTAGTAGTCTCAAGGGGGAGGATGAGAGGGGAATAGAGAGAGGGGAGGAGGGCTGGGGAGGGAGGGAAAGAAAGAAAAATGAGAAAGAAATGGCTGATGTATGGAGTAAAGGGCAAAGGGTGAGGAAAGGCAAATAGACATGACAAAAATTAATAATAAAAAAAAAATGATAGGAAAAAAAAGAAGGATAAGGGAGAGACAGAAGAGGACATGAATGAGATGATGGATGTTGATGTGACATGATGTGGACATGAGTGAAGAGAAGGAGGAAGAAGAGAAGGAAGATAGAATAAGAACATAGTAGAGGAGAGAGATAGAGATACTGAGAAAATACCTATACAGCCAAAGACCACAAAGGCTGAGTTGGGCTGAGTTGAGACTGTGGGAACTGCTTTGATTCTGGAAAACAATTATAAGGAGTTTCAAATTAGGGTTGCTGGCCAAAGCACAGGTAAAACAAGAGGTGGTGGCAAGGAAGGTGGTTTGATTCTGGGACTGCCAGCTTTGAAACACTCATGGACATAATTTTTAGAGTAACCTACATAGGCGATCCCAGACATTCCTCTGGAAACTTGGTTAGTACTGTCTGAAATCATACAAGACACACTTACTTAAACATTGTGATGATTCAGCTAATTCAGGGCTTGTTGACTAAAGCATTTTTCTGTGACAATAGACAGAGATGGCATAGTGTTGTTAAAAGTACCAAAACCATCTTGGAAACAGAAAACAGAAAGAACATCTTACTCAAACTAGAGGCACTGGGACAGGCTGCTTTCTGTATCCACTTCCATTACATTTACCTCAGTAACTATATTTCCTGAAATAAAAGGTGGAGCTAAAGTCAGACATTCTCTTTTGTATATAATCTTCTCATTAGAAAAACTGCCAAAAAAAGAAACTCAAAGCATTCCACATTGTGTATGAGGAAAAGCAGCTGAATGTCTATGACTTGACACGAACTAATATGTTTAAAGACCAATAAGATCAGCTGATAGAATTGTGAAATACGTCCCATAGACATTCTATTGGCAAAACAACTGGGCATAACAGGAAATTCAATAAAGCTAACGGTAGACAAAATCAGTAGAAACTCATTTAGTTGAAAGTAAAAGGCAAAGAAAAACAAGTGCACCATTACCACCTCTCCCATACATCTTTTTAACCATTAGGGCCAGGGAAAGAATACAGGAGGGAAATGAAAACTTTGAACAACTGTGGAAACTTTTATGGTATTTTTAGCCAATCAAATGTCAAAATCTTACCTTGGCACTATAACAGAGCTGACAACCTCTTATTTGTGAATGCGGATATTTGAGAAAATCAATAAAAAAGCTCTTGTATTTTATGGATAACAAACATAACTAAACACACAGCTTCACAGCAAACCATATAGATGGGAGCTACAATAACTCAATCTTTGCTGTCAACACTGAAAATATGTTTGCTTAGGTTTACTGAATAGGCTCAGTAACAGCACAGAATGTTTATTAGAGGAGACCATGCTTAGGAAGGATATTCCTGTGGTCACAGTCAGGTAGAACACCTGGTGGTCAAGAGGTGTGGAGAGATCCCAGATGATGGGTGGGCACGTCAGGATGCATTATGTTTGTGAGGGATTGTGACCACTTTTTTTTTTAGGGAGCAGGAGGCTCAGAGGGATATTGCAAGAGAGATTTAGGAATGATGAAATGCTTCAGGTTCGATTGACGCTCCATGTGCAGGCAAAACATACACTTGAGTCCATAGGAGGTTTTTTTGAATAAGGAGTATTGAACAGGGACCTTGGAAAGTACAGAGTTGCATTATTTGATGCTTCTGCTGGTCCCATGGAACTTCTAAGGACATACAGCACTCATGAATATGAGTTCAGCCAGATTCTCAGTCACTATCATGAACAGAGTGAAGAAAATGGAGCAAAGTTTGTTCATATACATGAAATAATTCCTTAACAGGCACTATTTAAAGGAGTGGTTGCATCCATTTTGTAACCCACAAAGTGTAGAAAATTCTGGATTTTACTGCTGTTTCCCTCCATTGAAACAAGCAACCTCTTAACATTGATACAAAATGGGCTCAAACTGGGGTAACTAGTGACTTCCTAGAATATGTGTCAGGAAGTCCTTTTTTCTTCCTCCCACTAATACCAACAGATACTTTGAACAGCATGATAATGTGACATAAAACATATACACACGTGGTGATATATCCCTAACATTTTAATTGACCTTTATTTCTTCTGCCGACATGGGTAGTCTTGTTTCTGCTGCACTTCTGATTTTATTTTATTTTTTTCTGATTAAGTTTTGCAACCCTGCTGCCTCTTAACTGGAATCTTGCTCTGCAATGGAACTCTTGTTGAGGCTATTGTCACTCTCTTTATGACGCTCATTACTGCACTGCCTTTTCAAGTATTAAGAACAGTGAGCAGGACTTGAGCATTCTTTGGAGTGATATAAAAGTGTATTGCCATTCTCCGTCTGTTCTTATGCATGTGTGTGTGTTGTTCAGCATGGAGCCTAAAAATGCTGGCAGAGCTTGTGTTTTCATGCTTTTATTTCAGTCCTAGTTCCTCCTCTTTTGATTTGCTTTAATTTCACGTTTTTCTAGTGGTGATTAGACTTGATTGCTTTGGTGTATTCTGATATCCTCTCTCCCTCTCTTTTGAGGGCCTCAACATGTGTTCTCTTGTGATATGGGATGATTTTAATTAGTATTTATATGATCATCCATAATGCTTTCTGTTTGTCTAAAGTACACATGGCTTCACTTGAAGGGCTCGACAACCATACAGATTTGAAAGCTGTCATTTTAGTTCTATTTGAAATACTCATTGGGTTTATTTTGGGATTGGACACTAGAGCGTATTTTCTCTATGTCCATAACTCCTAGATAACATTTAAGGGGATGCATGATTTTAAAAGTGTTTTTGTTGTTTGTAGCTTGTGAGGACAGTCCCTAGAATTGTGCTGCTTTCTATGACAAAAACGGTTTTCAGTTCCCTTTCTTGTCTTTAGAGACGTTGAGAAAAATGAGTGTAACGGGGAGGACACCCGATCCTGCCCTGAAGGTCTTAAAACAGCCCTGGGGGAAGGTTGTGGTTGAGAGCTACTAAGCTGGGCTGATTGGGAAGTGGCTGCAGCTAGGCCACGCCCCAATCAGGCCATAGCTGGCCTGTATAAAAAGGCTGTGAGCCAGGAACCCAATCAGTCTTCCTCTGCCTGTAGAGGGAGAAGGGCCTGGCTGCAGGGAGCTAGAGACAGGGTACCTGAGTGGACCAGGGCTGGGGACAGGCTGAGGAGCTGGGGAGCTCCAGCCTGGAAAGCCCCAGGCTACAGCCTAGCACAAAGCCAACAGGTACTGGGGGTTGCAGAGGGCAGCCCAGGGGTAGGCCACGGCAGCAGGTCCAAACCCAACCTTGCCAGTGATGAGTAGGTTAATACTGCAGTCTGCCCCAGGGTATGGGGGCTGGACAATGACTGGCAGTAGCCTGACACTGAGGCGAGGTGGGGAAGTGAGTGGGGGTTCCCTGGGGAAGGGGAGATCCTGAGAGAGAGGGGATTACTGCTAGGGAGCAGCACCCCAGGTAAAAGGGCACCGAGTCCAGGAAGTACACAGGGGGCCATAGGACAGGCAGATCACTGGCCTGCAGAGGGCGCTCCAGAGCTGGAATGAGCTAATTCCCAGAAGTCACCAACAGGAGGCGCCGCAGGGGTGAGTCCGCACTTCTACAATGAGATACAGTTTTCCAAAATAAGGAGTGCTGAATAGGGTCCTTGGAAAGTAGAAAGTTGGACATTACCTAGCATAGTCCAAAACTGAAGCAGATTGTAACAGGGATAAAAACAGGACATGGCAGCCAACGTGCTAGAGAAAGGGAGAGAGAGAACTCTTTGTAGAAAAGGCCCAAAGAAGGAAGGATAATAAAATAAGGGCAGCACAGAGTGATCACAGAAAAGACTGCAATGTGTCATATGCAGCTTCTTATGTATCAAAGGTATATAGGGGCTTGATTTGGATGGGAATTAGGTGACTAACCTGCTTTTTGACTTTTGAAAATCCTGCTACATGCCCATCTGCTTTTTTAGTCACCTAAATACCTTGGAAAATCTGATCCCATGGGGTATGGCTACACAGCCCCTGGCACCAAGCCTCCCAACTTGTGCTTGCAGGGCTCACATTAATGCTCTAAAAAGAGCAGTGTAGACAGATCTGAAGCCAAGGGAAGTGGGTGGGCTTCAGTCTGAGCCACAACTATCTACACAGCATTTTTAGAGTGCTAGCAGGAGCCCTTCAAACTCAAATCTTTGACCCAGGCTAGGAAGCTTGATGCTACAGGCAAATGACTTGGTTGGCATGTATTATGGATCAGTTATCAGACTGGGGCCAGAAAGTCAAGCTAATTAGGGTCTAATCCTGGTTTATGATTCTGACCATCTTTGAGTCTTAACAGTCATCTCATTTCTGTGTCTTCTCCCAGCCTTTGTCTTGTCCATTTTAATTGTAAACCTTTTGGAGCAATTGCAATTGTGACATTACCCAGGGTACAGTCCGGGCAGATGGACAAATGTGGGATGCCTCTTATACTGCTTTGCTGTGAGAGCAATCACTCCTGATCTGTGCCCACACACAGCCTCCAGCATGTAAATCAATCCCAGCTATATTGTATGAGTGCTATAGCCAGCCATTCATTAATTACATCGGAGTGCAACACCAGCAAACTCAAGTCCCAGACTTTCCCCCAGAATTGTGTGTCTTGTACAGCCCGGCACCCTCCTGGACAATAAATTCTCATATGAAGTCCATCATTTCAATAATAGAAGATGATATGCATAAATCTTGTTATCGCAAATGGAGTTTCCCAAACATGTCAATCCAGACACACACTGGTGTAGATAAAACAATAAAACAAGTTTAAGTACAGCATGATAGTTTTTAGGTGATTACAAGTAATGAGGCATAAAAGTCAGAATTGGTTCCAAGAAAATAAAAGGTAAAATGTAATTAGTATCTAACTTAACAAGCTAAATGAATTCATGCAAAGGTGTCTCTCACCGCAAGGTAAGAAGTCTTACTGGCTGGTTTCTTTTCAGCCAGGACCCCTCTCCCTGTTCAGTGTTTCCTTGTCCTTCAGGTGTCATTGATGCCTTGGGGAGAGAGAAAGGGAGGAGTATTTTGGGGTCTCTGCTTCCCTTTCTTATAGTTCTCTTTCCTTGAAAATCATCTCCAACTGAGGTTCAGCAGACACTTGCCAAAGTATAGATTTCTTTCACACACCATTTTTCCTGTTGAAGAATGGCCTCTTAACCAGGGGATATTCCATTTGATTTTGTTGACACCTGACTGAGGGGTTAGTTTGCCTTTTGTCTTTGAGGAACTGGTTTGTACCTGCTTTTCTAAACTTGGCACATGTCTCAGTAATGTTATACAGTAGAATCTTATAACTTTACATACAATGTTGCCACACATATTTTACCAGTACAAAATGATAAACTATGAGTTTTAAAATAATGCCTCACAAGGCATACTTTGTACAAAATCCATCATAGTCTTGTAAAAAGGGTGAACGTAGGGATACAGACAGCGACAACCATCCTACTACTTGTATGCACTGTTCCTAGCAAAATGAGGCTGAAGTTTCAACTGGGGGCCTGGATACTACCCTAATATTAAAATAATGATGGAGATTCTCATAGACTTTAAGGTCAGAAGGGACCATTATGATAATCTAGTCTGACCTCCTGCACAATGCAGGCCACAGAGATGATTAATTACCCTGTGCCTCATTTTTCCCACCAGTAAAATGGGGGTGATGATACCGGTCTGTTTCATAGGGCTCTTGTGAGGACCTGATTTATCCAATATGTCTAAACCTATCAAAGATGCTCATCTTGTCTCCTAGCACAGTCCAAAACCAGACCTATGTACAGGCCAGATTAGATGCCTGCCCACTGATCCTGACTGCCAGCACTTGTACTCTTTCATTCTCAACTAGAGAACTTTGGACTATCACCACCATACAGGTGTTGCCTAGTCTTCTGGCAGAATAGGTATGTTCCCTCTGCATCCCAATAATGCAAAGTAGAGAATTCCAGTTGTTCACTGCATGACCTTGCGCAACTCACTGAATCTCCTTTTCCCTCTACTTCTCTGTCTGAACATGGGGAGGATACCTTCTTCACAGGGACTTTGAGGATAAATTAGTTAATGTATGTAACGTGCTCTGAAGATGTGAAACACCACTTGTACAAGGTCCTGATCCTGTGTATAAAGACTTGATTCGGTATTGATATCAGTAGGAATGTGTTGTGTGCAAGAAATACAGGCTAGGGCTACAAGTGCTAAATATATCTTGTATGTGATCAGTGTTACAAACATAACCACATAACTGCAGTTAAAGTAAAGTTCTACCTGTTCCAAAATGGAATACGTGTGCCTATCTTTGTATGTGCTTATATTGACTAAATGTCATTTATTACTTAGTTAACCTAGTTTTGATTTCAACACCTTTAATTATGTCTAGGAGTAACTAATAGAAATATCAGATTGTTTCCCACTTTGTTTTTCCACTGACTCAAAAAACCGAAACATCCCTCCCTCCAAGAAACAACCAAACTTTGACTAACGCAGCATTAGTTGGGTTCTTTGTGAGCTGAAAATCTCAAAATGCATTTTTTCTGGAAAAAAACAAAACCAAACCAAAAAAGAGGTTAGTCTTGTCTTGTAGCATAAGCTGAGTTCATAAGGTACTCTTTTCTCTGAAGTTTACGCCATAGTTCTCTATAATTCTTTAACACACTTTTCTACACAGTGATCTGGTTCACAGAAAAGAACCTTTTCATGCTGACAGTAAAGAAAAAAGTCTTCAACATTGGGCTCCAAGGGAAAATGGTATTTCTCCCCCTGTCCGCAACATTTGGATACAGAGGAACATACGATGATGGGGGAAAATGCATTTACTAGGACACCAATAGCATTGAAGTATATACATTAGATTAGGTATTTAGAGTCAGGCAGAAATTTTAACATATTCAAATATATTAGCGGGGACTTTGAGAGTTTTTGCCTTACTCTATGGCACTGAGCATCTTTTACCTGTAGGGGTCAGGTTGACATATTTCCCACAACTGAGCTCCTGAAATTAGAATGAGTGGGCATTGGTGGGTTAGAACATTTACTGTTTTATGCTTCTGTGTTCCCATTATGACATCTAACAACCTGGGTTTCTCCAGGCCATAGTTAGAGTTATATTCCATCGTTAAAGATTTGTTTTAATGCTAACAGTAAGGAAGATTAGTATGACAGAACGTAGTGTCTCTTTGGCAATTCTTATAGTAATTACCAGGTAGAAAAATCCCCACTTTGCAAAAGTGTGCTTCAAACTAGCAGATACACTAGAGTGTTTCTGTTAAGGGTGTTTTTGTTGTTTGTTTGTTTGTTTTGAACTTTCAGGTTTCCAGGACTGGCTCTGGCTGAGAGAACCATTTTAATTAGTGTAGAAAGGACTATGGAGGTGATGTTAGACAGCATTTTTTGACATTTGTGTACTTCCACCACTTGGAAAAGAGGAAAAATAAACAGTCCCTTAATTTGTTGCTGCTTTTGGATGTTGCAGAGCTCTCCTATCACAAAAAAAAAACTGGGGCCTGATTTTTCAGAGGAACTGAGCATTCATAACTCTACTTGAAGGCAACAGGAGATGCAAGTGCTCAGCACTTCTGTAAAATGGGCCATTACAGAATATAAAGCATGCAAGAGCTACTGGCTAGGTAACATTCCTGTAGTTCTCACCTCAAGGAAGGCCAAGAAGTAGTGCATTGTGAGTAAAGCTATTTGCTGTGTAAAAAATCATTGTGGTAAATAAACAGTAAAATAAGTAAATAATTGAATCAAAGCATCAGTATGGATTTGATAACCTTTTGCTTTTATAGAAGTTTGACCGTAATGAAACATGGGATTCAGGCTGCCATATAAAATCATGATGTTCATCTAGGTCTCTTGCTTGACCAAGTTAATTCAACCCCTCCCCCCTGACTCATTTTCTTTCAGTTGAATGTTGCTAGGATAATAAATACAATATGAAAACCTCAAAATGGATTGGGAATAGATTCTTTTTTCCCTCTCTGATCACTGCTGTATAGCAACTCTAACTGAAAAGGACATCGGTAGACGAACCAGACAGTATTATATTAAGTGGACTTTGAGACCACTCACACCAGCAATAAGTTAACAGTCTCTTGTTTGAACCCCAGGGAATCAGAGAGAGATCAATTCTGGAAAGTATTAGTGCATTTGACTTAACACAGATAAGGCTCCATTATTTCTTTTTCCTTCAAACTGTTGTATTATTTTGTCCTGTTGTCTTCTTTCCCCTGTCCCCCCGATATGTTTTTTTTGTCAAATGGCATCTAACTTCAAATATAATCTAGATGATAGCACAACTTCTTGCAATAGATGCACATTATCTTGCTTTTCACTTGCTAAGAAGCCACTCTAACTGCCCCCATCCCAGCTCCCCACTTCCACCCAAAAAATCATTTCATAGCAATTCAAAAGAGGAGGAGAATAATAAATAAATTAATAAAGAACTCTTGAAATCTAGTGGGGCTTTAGAGATGTGTATATATCGATTCCCCCTCCCCCTTTCAATGAGTGAAGTTAGAGGGAGCAACAAACATCATTTTTACATTTACTCTTAGTTTCTTGGGAGTCCATGCTAAGCGTCACTTCAGGAATCAAGACACTCTCTAATGTTGGCTGTGACCTTTTATTCTCCTTACTTGAACAATGATCTGAATTTTTTTTAAAAGAGAGGGCATTAAAACTGATGAAGAATTGGCGTCCATGGCTATTTATATGATGACTTTGTTAAATTCCTCCTTTTGCTCACAGAACTTTTATCAACATGTCAGCAATTCTTTGTGTCTGATGTTTCAAAGAGGTTGAAGCGATTTCTTCCTAATGAAGAATTAATTTCTGTGTAATTCTACTGGGAGTCACCAGTCTCTTTTGAAATTCTTCTTAATTTACACACACGGTTAAAATGTAGTTGTGTTAAGAGAAAGGACATTCAGAAATTGTTTTATCCTTTATAAAGCACTATGGGGCCAGATATTGCAAATGGGACATTGGCACACTTGAGGAGTTTTGCTTGACTAGAGGGTGTAAAATTTGATCCACAATTATTTTCTGACCATACGGTCCACACTGTGTCTGTTGGGGACATAGACCGATGCCAGCCACACTTGCAGGGGCCTAAAGCAGAGCCACGTGGGCCGTACCATGCAAGTTGGGCCACGTAGCCCAGCAATTGCAAGCACGTGTGAGCGGTGGTCAGAGGGTGGCTGTGCACACAATGTTCTGGTTTTCGGATGAGGTTTAAGAGCTTCTCTCACATATCACATAGTTTTCTAAATATACCACCTTCCCATTTGAATTTGAACTAGAATGCTTCAGACTTGCCCTGTAGACATTGATATTGATGCTACTATGGAAGTCAGCCAGGGTTTCAGTACCTTATGCCCCGTTCAGTGAATGGAGTATTTTGAATAATAGTTGTGCTGCATATATTCGAGCATGTTCAACACTCACAAAAAAACCTCAACCTTTTTTCTCCAAACCCCAGACTTTTTATGTGCTGATTTTTTTTTGTTTCGGTTTTTTTTGCTGCTTTTGTTAACAAAGATCAAAACCACAAAAAAAAAAAAAAGAAAAAAAGAAAAAAAAGATAAGCTATTAAATGAATGATTAGTTTGGAACCTTTTCTCATTTGTAATGCCTTTAATAATACCTTCTTCATCATGTAGGCTGCAAATCCAACTTACAGTGTTTTTGAGGCCAATCTTTAAACTGAAGCCTTTACAGCAGGTTCAATGTTATTCTGTTATTTTAATTAGTTTTTCCTAATTTTGTGAAATCCTTAGTTTCGAAATCTTTAGAGGTTTCTGTTTGTTCATGTTGATAAATATTAAGGTTTCTAAACCCTTTTTTCCCTACAACAGGGAAATTTAAGCATCTTTGCATAAGATGACAGCTATATATATTTATACTATGAAAACTTACAACAGTCATAATATGAATATGGTAAAATAAAATGTTTATATATTTTTCTATATATATTTTCCTAAGAATGTTACTAGTTTTTCCATAAACCTGGCTGCAATTTTTATCAGCCATTTGTAGACTATCCTATTGTTCCTGTTCTTTCTGTTAGTTATAGTAACTCTCAAATGGTTTATTTGTGAGATAAGCCATCAGCCATTTATGCCAGTATAACATTAGTATTACTCAAGAAAAAGGGAAGAAGAAAAGTAGATTAAAAAAGATTATAATTTGTGATTTAATTATCCAGGGCAGAATTTTAGTAACAATTAAAATTAGGTATTCTGTCCTGACTGATAAGAAGACTAATCAGAACTGTTAGGTGTTTCTTCTAAGAGGACCTCTTTGACGTTTCACAACCTGAAGACAGCAAGAAAGATAATTTTCACATCTCAGATAGATGTGTCAGAACTGTCAGAAAGAGAATAGATTGAAGATTTATAGTGATTGTATGTTATGAAAAATGATCTATAATTTAGAGGAGACATTCAGAAAAGTCTTCATTCAGATAACTCTCTAGTGCTTAACATTTCCTTGCAATAATGTCTTTCCAGCAAAACATGTAGGAGATAAAACATGCATGATAAAGATAGAAACCTTTCTAAAAATAAAAGCAAGTACACTCCTTTATCTTGAGCCTTTATGTGTATGAAAAAGTACAGGAAAGAGAAGAGGAATTTAATAATATCTATAATTAGCACCAATATTCTGCTTTACAACTTCTAATTTCCATAATAAACATTAACTCGTAAGTAGACTATATCTGCCAGATACTATGTTCCCTCTAAGAGATGCTCAGAGCCTTCGATTCCTATTGAGTCAGGCACTCAGCACCTTGCAGGTTGACTGAAAACACTTTCCCCAGGAGTGACATGTTGTGAAGTTGAAATGCACCAATAATGTGACTGTAGCTTGAAGTGAAACCAAAAAGTTATCATATATGAAGTGTGTGTTCACTAGAAGACAAATGAATTGAATATGTATGTAATAGGGTGGTCTTCCCCTCTGAGGGCCAGGGTCCCAGCAACTGCCAGTCTTGGTCAATTAGCAAGCCCAGATGGGAAGGGAACAAGGAATTATAAAAGCCAACAAGTGGCTCAGTTGAGTGAGGAGCAGCAGGTGGGAGATGAGCTCCTGAAGTAGGACATGAAATAGGAGGATTTGAGGGAAGGGTGTTTTTTCCTTTCATCATAGAGGGGAACAGCCTCTGGGAGCCGTAATCCTTGGTAGGCAGAAGAACCGCTTTTTTGTTTGTGTGTATTTTGCCTAAGTTTTATGTTTGAATAATAAAACTGTGCTTGGAAAGAAACTTGGTTATGGCAGTGAGGTCTTCCTAGGCTGAGGAAAGAGGCCAGCAGCCTTGCAATTCATTATGAATGGGAACCTACTTTTCAAAAATAGGTGCCTTAACAAGATGATCAAAGTCCACATCAGGATGCTCACAAGGGTGGTCTGGCATACCATCAGACATTTGGTCCCAGTTGCACCTATCCATGTCAACTTCTAAGGGTACATCCACATTGTAGCTAGAAGTGTGTTTCCAGCTTGTGTAAATGTACATGTGCTAGCTTTGATTGAGCTAAGCACTCTAAAAATAGCAACAAAGCCATGGTGGCATGGGTGACAACATGGGCTAGCCATCCTAATGCAATCCCATCTGAGACACAAGGTATGTGTTCTAGTGGCTTGCCCCTCTTGCTGCCCATGCTATTGCAGCTAGCTTGATCAGAGCTACTGCGTGTATGTCTAGCCAAGCTGGAAATTAGTCCTCCAGCTGCAGTGTAGATGTACACTAAATGCAGGCTTTGAAAATGTGGCTAAATTCTCCCTTTGGGGACAATTGTGCCACCCCTCTGACATTAACTGAGCAACCACAGAACAGTCAGGGAGTGACACAGTTGTCCTTGAGGGAAAAATGTGGTCCATGCTATCTAAATATGCTGCTTACTAGCATGATTTTTAGCCCGTTTTTTTTCTTGATACTGTATAACAGCTAGTATTTTCTTTGTATTTTTGTAGAGTAGAAAAGCTGGCGTAATTATTTGTTAGAAGTTATTTATAGCAACTTCTTTCTTTGTGTCCAGGCTGTTATTTTCCCTGAATTGTTCCTCTAGATAATGCAGACTCCTTTTAAATAGAGCCATAAAGTGTTTAGAGTGGTTCTTTATCACTTTTTTCCCTAACCAGTGGTCGCTAAGTGGTTTTCCCTAGTAGAGGAGTACTATATACCAACACTCTGAAGATTAGTCTGACAAAGTTTCTCCACGCTGAACCTGCACTTAGCAAGTCATTTTAAAAAAAACTAACAAACATCTCCAATGTAGACTTTCAATAAATACAGCATTAGTATACATACCCTCCAAGGAAATGGAGGGTATTGCAGGTAGCAGTGTTACTGATTCAGTGGGGGTCATTCTTCAGTGCTAATAAGTATTGGAAACAATGCACTCCATGAGTGCACTCTGCTGCTGGAAGTGCTGATGTAGCCTCTTATGGCCTATAAATGCCTTGCTGCTTTTTTACAGGACTAAGATTCTTAACTGCATCTTCCTGGTCAATTCTGCCAACTTAATTCCCTTTGTAGTTTCAATGGAGATATGTTGCTGTTCTGCACCGTCTAGCATGACAGTCCGACTACAGTTGATGTAAACAGATTTTGCACTCCAGCTCAAAAACGGCTGCCTTTCATTGATGGGTGAAGATGGACAGCATTGTCTAGAAGAATGAACATGGGGCTGGGAGACAATAATCCTGAAAAACAACCATTGAGTCAACTGGGGAGAAGTCTATGCAAAATGTGTAAATCAGCAACAGACCTGAAGACTGCATTGGAATACAGTGATGAACAGAGCAGAACTCATAATACACCTTTGTTTTGAAGTTACCTCTAACCGAGGATGAAGGAAAATTGGGGTTACCAATGAAAGGGTTGAGAAGAAAAAGGCCTTCCAAGCATAAAGACCAACTGACCTGACTCCATCATATTGCCAAAAGACCATAGGTTGGATGGCAGTATCAACAGGAGACATTGATGCTTGTATGCAGAGAAATGAAAGGGAAACAATGTGACAACACAGACAGTTCAGATTAAAGGAGAAGCCAAGTACAGTCAGTGACCTGTAACAACCATGCTGTGAGATAATATAATCGGAAGCCTAACAGTAGTACTGCATGTTGGCCGAGATGAAGCCTCTCTGTTCCTTAAATATTAACCATACTGCCTAATGCACTATGGGAATAAGGTGCTTAGATACTATGCTGATCATCACAATGTAAGAACCTATATAATGACCTTGTAATGGGGCGGACTCACCCCCTGCGACACCTCCTGCTGGTGACTCTGGGAATTAGCTCTTTCCAGCCCTGGAGCGCCCTCTGCAGGCCGGTGATCCACCTGTTTGCTACTGGACCCGTGTCCCTACCAGGACCCCGGTGCCCCTTTAACTCTTAACTGGGTTTCCCTGTCCCAGGGGACCCCCCACCCTACTATCCCCACTTCGCCTCAGTAGTGGCTACTGCCCAGTCTCTATCTAGCCCCCGTTCGCTGGGGCAGACTGCGGTAGCCAGCACTCATCATCGGCAAAGGGGGTTTGAACCTGCTGCCTTGGCCTATCCCTAGGGTGCCCCCTGCAACCCCCAGTACCTTTTGCCCTATGCTAGGCCGCAGCCTGGGGTTTTCCAGGCAGGAGCTCCCCAGCTCCTCTACCTTTCCCCAGCCCTGCTCCACTCTAGGTACTTTGTCTCCGTTCCCAGCAGCCAGCCCCATCTCCCTCTAGAAACAGAGAGAGACTGTTTTTCCATTCTGGCCTCCCTAGCCTACTTATAAGGCCCTGTAGCTCTGTTTGGGGCGTGGCCCTAGCTGCAGCCACTTCCCCAATCAGCCCAGCCAAAAGCCCCTTCCCAGGGCTGTTTTAAAGCCCCAAAGGGCAGGAGCGGGTAGCCACCCCGCTACAGACCTGTAGAGTATAGTACAGAATAGTACACTGAAGACTGATCTGTTGTTTATGCTGCTGTCATATAAACCTGCTACTATTTTGATAATATTTTCAGGGGCTACATTAGTACGTAGCTGCTGCATGTGTCTAGTAAGTGAAGGCAAACTTCCATTTTAATGGGATTTAGCTACCCAAGACAAATTATCAGACTGATTCTTTGAAGCAAATTGATCTTAATCTTGGATTTAAAAGGCGATGGTAGGGAGGATATTATCCAGGTACTAAAGAAGTTAAGGTTTTCTGAGTTTTTGAAGAGGAAAGTCAAGAAGGGATATGTAAACTGCCTCCCCGGTTGACTTTCCAATGTATGCAGCCATACTATGTAAATTACTGGAGCAGGACTGCAGTTGACTGAGAGTGAGAGATGAAAAGTATAGTAGAGAGGCCTCATGGCCTGAGCCATCTCCATTACAAGCATGACAAGACTTGTGTTGTCGAATGAACTCAACTAAAAGTTCCAAGCACAAAATAAACGAGTAGGATAATGAGCAAACTTGATGGGTGCTACCAACATTCTGTGAAGTCAGATTCCTCCGAAACCTAGTTACAAATGTAAATATAAACAGTTGCTCACCACAGTCAAGAGATTTTCCTATACTCTGTGAAAGGTGATGATGTGGGGTTTCATGAGATTAACATCCCCTGGAGGTTAAGTGAGTATCTACCTTTTATAAATCTTATGTAATACAGGAATTATTAAAATCAGGATGATGGATTGACTTGGAGGGGGGGGCAGGGAGGAATAGCTTAGTGGTTTGAGCATTGGCCTGCTGAAACCCAGGGTTGTGAGTTCAGTCCTTGAGGGGGCCAGTTAGGGATCTGGGGCAAAATCAGTACTTGGTCCTGCTAGTGAAGGCAGGGGGCTGAACTCAGTGACCTTGCAAGGTCCCTTCCAGTTCTAGGAGATAGGATACCTCCATTAAACTTTGAATGGCAGCACTTTCACAAAGATATTAATTTCACTATTAAAAAGAGATCTGGATCTTTTTGACGTGCTGTCCTGGGTATCTTTTTTTTTACTTTTGAACCTGAGACTCTCACTTCAGATATGGTGAGTGAAGTTTGAGGAGAAGTTAAAAGGCAATTTAAACAGTCCTGTTTGGAATGGAAAGTATTCAGAGGTACTTGTCTTGTAAAACTCAGATTAAAATTTATTATTGCCTGAGATTTGCATTATCTTTATTGCTTCTAAACCTCTACCTGTTCTATCCATCTGTGAAACTCTGACCTGCATTTCTCACCCAGGCTAGGGACATTAGCCCTAAAAAGGGATCCGTATCTTAAGCCTGTGAGCTATAGTGTTTCCAATAAACACTCCTAACTTTATATTGCCCTGAAGGTGGTCTGCATATATCTTCCTTAACACTGAGACCATGGGACTAGGATTGACTCTTCCTGAGAGTACATGAGAGAGGCTTGCTAGTGTTAGCACAATGAAGCTAAAGTTCAATGACTTTTCAAATTCAGACATCTAGAGGGTAGTCGTTCTTCCCAGTTTTTCTTATAATAATGTAAATAGCTTTAGAGAGCCCTAGGGTTGTTTGCTGGTTTGGGCAAGCCTGCCTATTTGTTTAACAAGGGTCATTGGTTCCAGGAATTATTCTGTTGGAAGTCAAGTGTTGTACATGTATCTTGAACCACAGCTTTAAGCATTTCCAGTCTTGAGTGAGTGAGTGTTCTGGGCAAAGGTGTTCTGACTGACCAGATTCCCAGAGGTTCTGAACACCCCCAACTCCTACTGACTCCAGTGGGAGTTTTGGCAGCTTGGCACTCTGCATATCTGTCTTTCTCTCTAGGCATTTTTACAATAACGATCACTCTGAGATCTGAATGAAGAATGTAGTAGAAGGCTTCTATATTTGCCTAATAGTATGATTTTCATTGTCAGCCAAGGCAGGGTTTATGCACCAGTTAGAGAGCCAACTCTCTGGAACACTCGCATCATGTGTACAGAGTGATGGTAATAACGGGTCAGAAGAAGTGTGCTACAGGGTATCAGTTTAGAAAGCAATCTCAGGGGATGAGGGGACAAAAGAAACAGATCAGTTGGTGATCAAGATATGTACTGTACAAAGAGAGTAAAGAAATCCATCATAATCTGTACACGAGATCAAGCAGAAGTCAGATAAGAACTGTTGGGTTTGATATGGGGCATACAGGTTGACCAGCAAGACCTCGCAATCTGGCTGGGATCCTACTACTAAAACAAACCATCTCAATCCCTTGCTTTTACCTGGATATGGATGACGTTAATAAACAAAAATAACAACCCCCTCTTTCCTTCCTTCCTTTTTGAAAATTGATGAAGAATGCAACATTTAAACAATCATGAACTAGGCAGCTTACCGTGTTCTGTGTTGGTGAGGTGGTCTCTTGTATAAAACCAGCTGGGGTCTGGTTCTTTATCAACCTAGTTTAATGCTTGCCTTTCCCACTGACTTATTTCTTTTCTTGACACTGGGAGATCTGACATTAAGAGCCATTTAGAACCTTGCTTTTGAAGGTTCATAGATTCCAATGCCAGAAGGGACTATTGTGATTATCTCATGTAACACAGCACAGTGAACTTCGCAAAAATAATTTCTAGAGCAGATCTTTTAGGGAAAAAAAATCCAATGTTGATTAAAAATGGCTAGTGATGGAGAGTCCACCACAACCCTTGTTAAATTGTTCCAATGGTTACTTACTCTCACTGTTAAAAATTTACACCTTATTTCTATTCTGAATTTGTCTAGCTTCAAATTCCAGCCATTGGATCATATTAAAGGAATTACACAACTAGGAATTGATTTTCATCAGATTCCTCCTACTGTCGCCTTTCCATGCCCACTGTACCTTCACATTGCCTTACCACCAGCAATTGCTTGCAAAACATTTGTAATCTATTAAAATAAGCTACCAATACTGCCAAAAATGAAAAAGGGATGGGGAAGGAAAAATAACATGGCTGAGAGTCAGGATCAGTCTGGAGAGAGGATTCAAGCTCCAAAGCAACCAGGGACATTTAATTTACTATTCATTTTCAGGTTAGCTCTGTGCAGTGGCATTGTGACACAGCAGTGCAGGTATAAGACTGAACTTTAATTCATGGCACCAGTAACACACTATGGGTCAGGGTATAGAAAATGTTGTTAACCCTGTGACATGCAATTGACTTCAAGGATTAACGTTAAATAAGTCTTGGAAAGTGAGGATCAAATGTTCTCTATGAAACATCTCATTCTGGATAGGCCAGATGAGCAACTCAGCCCATGAAGCACCAGCTGAAAGGAGATGTATATGTGCCAGAACTATTTGCTGGCTCCTAGACCCCTAAACAATATATATTGTAGATCATAGGGAGAGTGGGCAGGGTTTTACAAGAATGGCATCAGGCAAGAGGACATCCGAATCAAGACTGGGATAGCAGAGGCCCATAAAATGGACTGAGGCAATGCTCAGAGTTTTTGTAGTTTTTTGTGGGAGCAAATAGTCCATTCAGAGCATAAATATTGTGCTTCTCCCACTTACACCCATCATAGTACAATATAAAAGTGAAATGTGCATACAAGCATAGCAGAATGCACTGTGATAAGATAATAAGCCATCCATCTTAACAAACAAATTAGAAGTCTGACCTAATGCTATCCCAGTAGGTTTCACTGCTAACCTATAAATAACTTATAAATATCAGGCACCATGAGTAAGAATAAATTAACAGAATAAACAAACCACTTACAGCACTCTCAGGCCCTTGCTGCTATTGCGATCTCTTGGAAGGGAACTGAGAGGCTGAAGGTAACTTTTGTCCTCAGGCTCTTGTTCTTCCTGGTTTATCTCATAGAAGAGTTAAGCAGGGAGAAGTAGAGTGGGTGCAGATGGTAGCTCGCTTTCTGAGGTCTTCATTGCTGTTTCTAATCTCTCACCTTGGATGTGTTGAGGGAGAGAGAAATTAAAGTCAGGGCTCAGCTGATGCATGCACAAGTAGAAGGTGGCCGTAATCTGGACAACCATCTTCTTCCACCCAGTAGAAAGGTCTGGTTATCTCCCCCTTATGGCTTCTGATGCTTTAGTACCTCAGCATGGCTCCTCATCTGGCTGGATTGTGGGTTGGAGATTTCAGGGAATGCAGGACCTGGTGTAGATTCCTGTGCCATTTCTGGAGGAGGCACTAGAACACACAATGCCCAGGCTGCTTATGCCATGATCTGACCTGAACTAGGCCTCTGTGTGTGTCAGCATGTGTAATAAATTGTCTCTATGTGTATAACTGTGTATATTCCTTCCATATCTTATTTGCATGTACCAAAAAAATTCCAAAGATTTTGTTTATTATTAATTAGCATTTATACATTTGTATTGTGTGGAGTTTTCAGAATCCCGAACAGTGGTAGCCGAATTCTTTCTCTCCAGCCAGTGTCAGGAATAAATCAATGGGAACACAGTGCTTCCGTCTGATAAATGATTGATAGAAGCAAGCATGCTCTTATCTAAAACTACTATTTGTTAGATATTACATGTACACGTACACACACACTCTCTCTAGGTTTAGGACATCCCAGATATAGTTACCCACAGTCGGAGATGGTTTCAAATGATCACCAGTGAGGCTTCCAGAGGCCCTCTTTCCATCCAGCTGATGGGGAGTTTAGATGTCAGCTCCTTGTCCTTGGTAAAGCTCCCTCGGACAGCTGAGGTATTTACTTTTACTTAATCTTTCATTGCTAACTCTAACAAAGCACGTAATCTATAGTGGCTACTAGTGGGTCAGCATAATAACCTCTACTGGGTCACCAGTTCTCAAACTACTCATTATCTCAAAACTTTTCTAGTATTTCTAGCCAAAACAACGATATGTCAGGGGTACCTAAAACCAAGGTCACTATTCACTCTCTTCCGTAACTTTCTGTCCCATCTTCCCATTCTAATTAACAAACTGCAAGTATGCAGCTGTCTGACCTTGTCTCAAAGAGGCCTAAGATTTCCTAGCTATGTGATGCTTGGTTTTCAGCTGTCAGTGGCTGAACATACTAAATGGCTCCCTGCAATACTGTCAAGTTCTGGGGTGCACACAGGAATGTCAGATAACGCTGACAATACATTCAGGCATTACAGAACACACACAATAGACAATTCCTGACCTGTGGAGCGTATAATCTAAAAGACAGAAATGGATAAGATGGACTGCCCAAAGAGACCAGATGTTAACTTAATATTTTTGTTCACTTTATAGCTTTGCTTCTAAAATGTTAGGCGGGTACAGGATGATTGACTGATATGGGGGAGACTCTGTGGGTCTTACAGAAGGTGTGAATCTTAGGTTGGAGTCTGAGGGCCTTGCAGACTGAGATTGGGATTGCACATGGGGCAGAAGCAAGGTGGAAGGCATGAAAACAAGTGTGGGAGAAGGAATTGAAGAGGCTGTGGAGACTGGCAATGATGGACTGAAGGAGTCAAGGGATGAAATGTGCTTTTTCAAGCTAGAAACAGATCTGGATCTGTGAAGAGACAAATTTACCCTATGATGTGAGTTAATGAAAAACATCATGTGACCCTTTTCAGCAATTTTGGCCAAGTCTATCTGATGGGCTTAGCTAAGTAATATGTATACGATGCTTTGAAAACATGTTTAGTATTTAATAATAGCAGCAACTCCTAGATTATTAAAATAAACAACGGTCATTTTAACAGTTAATAATGAGGTGATGGGTGAACTGCAAGATCAGTGGTTCAGATCAAAATGAACATGCTATAAAACTGCCCTTGTTTCAGTCTCTGCTCCTACATTTGACTGCAGGTAGGTAGACTGCTGTTCCCATGCAGGGCCCCATTGACAATGCACCGATATTGCACGATTGGAGCCCAAGTCTTGACTTTTTTGGCAGACAACTAGTAAATTTGCTTGCCCATACCCGCAGTTGCTACAAATCGGATCCTCAATATTCACTTACTCATAAACTAGAACAGCTCCTTCTGTCAATGTAAATACTACATGAATTTACCAGATACAAGTTTGGCATTGATCTGTTGTTTTAGGTAAACCTTCAGCATGTTGGAAAATATTTTTTTTAATGTTCAGAGGATGGTGGTTGTGGCGAGATATCCAAAGGAGTGGAATGAGATTTAGCTCCAATGGAGAGTGGGTACCAGTCTCATCAAAGCAATGGGGTTGTGACTGGAGAGGATAACTTTAGTTTCAGGCCAAGACTCCATAGGACACTCATTAGTGAAGACTGTGCTGCATCAGACCCAATTCTGATCAATGTCCCAGGCATGATCTAGATATTTTATTTTTTTTGGTCAGTGGAGGCTTTTGCACCCTTGGTTAAAGTGATATAACCAAGGGCTGAATTTAGCATCGAATTTCAATTGTATTAGGAAGTGACAATGGACCAGGGACAACCCATGAAATTAATAGCTATTCATTTAAAGTTACCATCCTTCACAGTTTGGTATTATCAGCTATATTAGCTAGAGAGATTCCCAATCCTTTTCTTTTTAATTTTATTGCAAACTGTCTGTCCCCAAAAGACAGCAACACTTTATGATTAAAAAATGTCACCAAGAAGCAGTCTTGGTAACTCTACGTTCTGAAAGACTGGAAAAAGGCAAATGTAGTACCCATCTCTAAAAAATGGAAGGAGGAGGATCCAGGGAACTACAGGCCAGTCCGCCTCACCTCGGTCTCTGGAAAAATCATGCACCAGGTCCTCAAGGAATCAATTCTGAAGCACTTAGAGGAGAGGAAAGTGATCAGGAACAGTCAGCATGGTTTCACCAAAGGCAGGCAATGCCTAAGTAACCAAATTGCCTTCTATGATGAGATAACTGGCTCTGTGGATGAGGGGAAAGCAGTGGATGTGTTATTCCTTGACTTTAGCAAAGCTTTTGATATAGGGTATGTCTACACTACGGGATTATTCCAATTTTACAGAAACCGTTTTTTAAAACAGATCATATAAAGTCGAGTGCATGTGGCCACACTAATCACATTAATTCGGTGGTGTGCGTCCATGTACCGAGGCTAGCGTCGATTTCCAGATTGTTGCACTATGGGTAGCTATCCCATAGCTATCTCATAGTTCCTGCAGTCTCCCCCGCCCATTGGAATTCTGGGTTGAGATCCCAATGCATAATGGGGCAGAAACAGTGTCGCAGGTGATTCTGGGTAAATGTCGTCACTCAATCCTTCCTCCATGAAAGCAACAGCAGACAATCATTTTGTGCCCTTTTTCCCTGGATTGCCCTGGCAGACGCCATAGCATGGCAACCATGGAGCCTGTTTTGCCTTTTGTCACTGTCAGCGTATGTGTACTGGATGCTGCTGACGGACGCGGTACTGTAGTGCTACACAGCAGCATTCATTTGCCTTTGCAAGGTAGCAGAGATGGTTACCATCCCTATTGCACCATCTGCCATTGTAAATTGACGATGAGATGATGGTTATCAGTCATTTTGCACCATTTGCATTTGGAAATTGGCGATGATGGTTATCAATCCTTTTGTACCGTCTGCTGCTGTCATGGGTGCTCCTGGCTGGCCTCGCTGAGGTCGGCCGGGGGCGCATGGACAAAAGTGGGAATGACTCCCCGGGTCATTCCCTTCTTTATGTTTTGTCTAAAAATAGAGTCAGTCCTGCCTAGAATATGGGGCAAGTGTACTAGAGAACCAGAGAGCACAGTTGCTCCGGGTCAGAGCCCCAGAGATCCCGCAGAAATGATGAGCTGCATGCCATTCTAGGGGATGCCCCTGCAACAACCCCACCCATTGCTTCCCTCCTCCCCAAACCCTCCTGGGCTGCTGTGGCAATGTCCCCCCATTTGTGTGATGAAGTAATAAAGAATGCAGGAATAAGAAACAGAGTTTTTAGTGAGATAAAATGAGGGGGAGGCAGTCTCCAGCTGCTATGATAGTCCAGGCAGGGCATTAAAGGGTGGGGGGGAGAGGAGCCCAGCATCCCACTGCTATGATAGTCCAGGGAGTACAGAATCTTCTTTTAGACATGAAAGGGGAGGGGGGCTGATGGAGCTCAGCCTCCAGCTGCTATGATGAGGACGGTTACCAAACCTTCTGTACCGTCTGCCAGGAATGACCGGGAGTCATTCTCATTTTTACCCATGCGCCCCCGGCCAACCTCACTGAGGCCAGCCAGGAGCACTCACGGGCTGATGATGATGATGGATACCAGTCATTTTGCACCGTCTGCCACTGGGAAGGGGATGCTGGTGTTCAGCGCTGCCTCACCCCGTCTACCAGCAGCATGCAGTAGACATAGGATGACATTGAAAAAAGGCGAGAAACGATTTTTTCCCCTTTTGTTTCGGGGGGGGGGAAGGGTGTAAATTTAATACATACACCCTGAAACACCCGGGAAAATGTTTTTGACCCTTCAGGCATTGGGAGCTCAGCCAAGAATGCAAATACTTTTCGGAGACTGCGGGGACTGTGGGATAGCTGGAGTCCTCAGTCCCCGCTCCCTCCCTCCATGAGCGTCCATTTGATTCTTTGGCTTTCCATTACGCTTGTCACGCAGCACTGTGCTGAGTCCTTGCTGTGGACTCTGTCTATCATAGCCTGGAGATTTTTTCAAATGCTTTGTCATTTCATCTTCTGTAAGGGAGCTCAGATAGAATAGATTTGTCTCCCCATACAGCGATCAGATCCAGTATCTCCCGTACGGTCCATGCTGGAGCTCTTTTTGGATTTGGGACTGCATCGCCACCCATGCTGATCAGAGCTCCACGCTGGGCAAACAGGAAATGAAATTCAAAAGTTCGCAGGGCTTTTCCTGTCTACCTCGCCAGTGCATCCGAGTTCAGATTGCTTTCCAGAGTGGTCACAATGGTGCACTGTGGGATACCGCCTGGAGGCCAATACCGTCGATTTGCGGCCACACTAACCCTAATCCGACATGGCAATACCGATTTCAGCGCTACTCCCCTCGTCGGGGAGGAGTACAGAAATTGGTTTAAAGAGCCCTTTATATCAATATAAAGGGCTTTGTTGTGTGGACGGGTGCAGGGTTAAATCGGTTTAACGCTGCTAAATTCGGTTTAAACGCGTAGTGTAGACCAGGCCATAGTCTCCCACAGTATTCTTGCCAGCAAGTTAAAGAAGTATGGGCTGGATAAATGGACTATAAGGTGGATACAAAGCTGACTAGAAAGCTGGGCTCAACGGGTAGTGATCAATAGCTCCATGTCTAGTTGGCAGCCAGTTTCAAGCGGAGTGCCCCAAGGGTCTGTCCTGAGGCCGGTTTTGTTCAATATCTTCATTAATGATCTGGAGGATGGCATGGACTGCACTCTTAGCAAGTTTGCAGATGACACTAAACTGGGAAGAGTGGTAGATATGCTGGAAGCTAGGGATAGGATACAGAAGGACCTAGACAAATTAGAGGATTGGGCCAAAATAAATCTGATGAGGTTCAACAAGGACAAGTGCAGAATCCTGTACTTAGGACGGAAGAATCTCATGCACTGCTACAGACTAGGGACTGAATGTCTAGGCAGCAATTCTGCAGAAAAGGACCTAGGGGTTACAGTGGATGAGAAGCTGGATATGAGTCAACAGTGTGCCCTTGTTGCCAAGAAGGCTAACAGCATTTTGGGCTGTATAAGTAGGGGCATTGCCAGCAGATCGAGGGACGTGATCATTCCCCTCTATTCCGCATTGGTGAGGCCTCATCTGGAGTACTGTGTCCAGTTTTGGGCTCCACGCTACAAGAAAGATGTGGAAAAATTGGAAAGAGTCCAGTGGAGGGCAACAAAAATGATTAGGGGACTGGCGCACATGACTTATGACGAGACATTGAGGGAACTGGGATTGTTTAGTCTGCAGAACAGAACAATGATGCGGGATTTGATAGCTGCTTTCAACTACCTGAAAGGGGGTGCCAAAGAGGATGGATCTAGATTGTTCTCAGTGGTAGCAGATGGCAGAACAAGGAGTAATGGTCTCAAGTTGAAGTGGGGGAGGTTTAGGTTGGATATTAGGAAAAACATTTTCACTAGGAGGATGGTGAAACATTGGAATGGGTTACCTAGGGAGGTGGTGGAATATCCTTCCTTAGAGGTTTTTATGGTCAGGCTTGACAAAGCCCTGACTGGGTTGATTTAGTTGGGGATTGGACCTGCTTTGAGCAGAGGGTTGGACTAGATGACCTTCTGAGGTCCCTTCCAACTCTGATATTCTATGATTAACTGAAAATCCCATTAGTATCCCAGAGTCCACAACATGAACACAGGCAAGCTGTTTTCTGAGAGCTGCCATACGAGTAACAGCTGATAGATTGCTGTGTGTGTTAAGCAGGGTTGATATGAAAGGAAAACCTGAAAATGGACCAGAATGGTAGGTTTGTTGAGTGCTGGAGGTTGCTCAGGTTTTGTGAAGAATGTTTATTACTCAAAAGTGGAGCCTTTCAAAACAGCACAATTCATTACCACATGATGTTGGTATGCACTGTATCAACCCTCAGCTGCTAAGCAAACACGTTCATAAATGCACAATGCCCTTCAAGGTAAAGGTCATCAGATGTGTAGTTTTCTATTATAATATTTGCATCATTCCATTTTGACAAACACACTTGTTTTGCTCAATATGCATTGGCTATGGTCATAGTGGACCGACTTTTTAGGTTTTTTTCTCCCAGCAGAATACTTGTTGTTTAGCTTTTGAGGCTATTTAAGCAGTTTTAGAAATTTACAATAGAAATCCCAAACATTTAGTTCAAAAGCTTTGTGTTTTAATTCCTGTCAGTTAACACTGCATTGTTTCTGACACTCTTAGCCAAAATCCCAACCAAATCTGAATGGTTCCTTTTGCTTTCCCAGCTTTTTGTGCCAAAAGACTTTAGTACTGTTATACTAAATCAGGTGGCCCGGATAATCTTCATCCTAGAATATTAAAGGAATTGGCGAGTGAAATTGCAAGCCCATTAGTGATAATTTTTAACGAATCTCTAAACTCGGGGGTTGTACCGTTTGACTGGAGATTAGCTAATATAGTTCCTATTTTCAAGAAGGGGGAAAAAAGTGACCCGGGTAACTACAGGCCTGTTAGTTTAACATCTGTAGTATGTAAAGTCATGGAAAAAATATTAAAGGAGAGAGTAGTTACGGACCTTGAGGTCAATGGCAATTGGGACAAATTACAACATGGTTTTACGAAAGGTAGATCGTGCCAAACCAACCTGATCTCCTTCTTTGAGAAAGTAACAGATTTTTTAGACAAGGGAAATGTGGTGGATCTAATATATCTTGATTTCAGTAAGGCGTTTGATACGGTACCGCATGAAGAAGTACTGGTTAAATTGGAAAAGATGGGGATCAAAATGAAAATCCAGAGGTGGATAAGGAACTGGTTAAAGGGGAGACTGCAGCGGGTCGTATTGAAAGGTGATCTGTCGGGTTGGAGGGAGGTTACCAGTGGAGTTCCTCAAGGTTCGGTTTTGGGTCCGATCTTATTCAATCTATTTAGTAATAGGATGAAATTCAATAGTGAGACGTGTAAGGTTATGCATTTAGGGATGACTAACAGGAATTTTAGTTATAAGCTGGGGACACACCAGTTGGAAGTAATGGACGAGGAGAAGGACCTCGGAGTCCTGGTTGATCGCAGGATGACTATGAGTCGGCAATGTGATGCGGCCGTTAAAAAAGCTAATGCAGTCTTGGGATGCATTAGGCGAGGTATTTCTAGTAGAGATAAGGAGGTGCTAGTCCCGTTATACAAGGCGTTGGTGAGACCTAATTTGGAGTACTGTGTGCAGTTTTGGTCTCCCATGTTTAAGAAGGATGAATTCAAACTGGAACGGGTACAAAGAAGGGCCAATAGAATGATCCGAGGAATGGAAAGCCTGTCATATGAAAGGAGACTTGAGGAGCTCGGTTTGTTTTCCTTAACCAAAAGAAGGTTGAGAGGAGATATGATTGCTCTCTTTAAATATATCAGAGGGATAAATACCAGGGAGGGAGAGGAATTATTTCAGCTCAGTACTAATGTGACACGAGAACAAATGGATATAAATTGGCAGTCGGGAATGTTAGGCTTGAAATTAGATGAAGGTTTCTAACCATCAGGGGAGTGAAATTCTGGAACAGCCTACCGAGGGAAACAGTGGGGGCGAAGGACCTCTCTGGCTTTAAGATTAAGCTTGATAAGTTTATGGAGGGAATGGTTTGATAGGATAACGTGATTTAGTCAATAGGTCAATAACGTGCGACCACTGGTAATTAGTACCGAGGGTCAATGTTGGGATATTGAAAGTCTTTTTCCTGAGTGTCTGGCTGGAGAGTCTTGCCCGCATGCTTGGGGTTCCGCTGATCGCCATATTTGGGGTCGGGAAGGAATTTTCCTCCAGGGTAGATTGGCAGTGGCCCTGGAGGTTTTTCGCCTTCCTCCGCAGCATGGGGCAGGGGTCGCTTGCTGGAGGATTATCTGCTACTTGAAGTCTTTAAATCAGGATTTGGGGACTTTAACAGCTGAGTCAAGGGAGAGAATTATTTCAGGAGTGGGTGGGTCAGCTTTTGTGGCCTGCATCTTTCAGGAGGTCAGACTAGATGATCATAATGGTCCCTTCTGATCTTAAGTTCTATGATTCTATGACCCCGGATGCAGAAACAGGCATTGATTACAGTGAATCCCTGTTACTACTGTCTCTCTGTGTTCATGGCTGAGATAACAATTCATAACACTGGAACAAAAGCCAGCTGCCATGGAAAGGGAAAGAAATTTTTCTTGCATTGCATGCCTCAGGTTTTTGCTGCACCATGACTTTGAGGTGTGCTCTGTTGAATTTGACATGTCAAGGAAATAGTGGCTGCCGATTTCAAAATTTCCCATTTCTGCTACATAAAAATAAATATACAAAGAGGTGACATAAAGAAGCGTTGAAGGCAGCAGTGACTTGGCATGAAAGTCATGATGTAACCCAGCTGTAATGACAATATTTCAATTATTTCCTCCATACCTTTCTTTTCAGGACAAAATACATAGAGATTGAATCACATTTTTTGCTGATTTACTCCACTCCCTCATCAAGGAGGCATTTATTTACTCTATACAAGGGTTAATCTTACCTTTTCTTATAACATCCTATTTATATCTTCTAATAAGCAGTTAACAAGGATCTTGTAATTTATTTTATACATGGTACTGTATGTTTCCCTTTGAAGGAAATACTGTTTCTAAGCAAATATTCACTTCATTAGTATCAAATTATGTTTCTTTTTTTCTCCCCTTCACTGCGTTCTTTAGCAAATTTAGCATATCAGTTCCAGAGTACCCAATGGAGGTCACCATATGAATCTCTCTTGCTTGCATTCAAAACCATTTTGCTTCTAGCCCAGTCCTAGAGACTCTCTCTTGAGACTGAAGTACTAAGTTTTTGCCAGTAGCTTGTTCCAGAAAATATGCTGATGTAAGCTTTTCTTTTCCTTGCTCCTTGCTTATGTCATGATAATGAACTAACTCATGAACTCCTATCTCTTTGCTCATTCAGCTGCAAGTTGAGATCACTGATGTCAGTGGCAAAAGTATTGAAGGCCCAGTCCTTCTAGAAATCATTGTTATTGATCAGAATGACAACAGACCCATCTTCAGGGAAGGACCGTACGTTGGACATGTCATGGAAGGGTCACCTACAGGTATG
The DNA here is from genome assembly GCF_016161935.1 of Mauremys reevesii. NCBI lineage: Eukaryota > Metazoa > Chordata > Testudines > Geoemydidae > Mauremys > Mauremys reevesii. The sequence goes on from NC_052638.1 coordinate 35,271,705, forward strand.
GCGACATCATTTGTGCTTCTGTAAACTACTGTATGTTTTATAGGCCATATACTGCTTTCAGATACCTGCACATTTGTTCCATTGCAGAAGGATACTTGCTAATTGTGTGTGATGGGTGTGGCTCGTTAACTTCTCCCTGCCTTTTGGGCAGAGGGTAATTGTCTCTGGGATGCTGCAGGGAAAACCTAAAAACAACATAGTTTGAGAAGGAAGCTCAGACTGAGGTTTTGTTATTTTTATCTGAGTTATCAATAGAGAGAAACTGCAGGATGGGATTAAGGTTGGGATTGAATACATCCCGTATTGATTCAGTTCAGATAGGAACTCTACCTGTTTCACAGTCAGATTGTCTCCTGGAAGGATTTATTTGCATATGCAATGCCTGTGATAGGTAAATGATGAGAATAAATGGAATGCGTATTGAGAAATATGCTGTGATATTGTAGGGCTTGTTGAGATATTGCAACATTGTACATATTTGAACACTGATCAAATAAAAATACACCATGTAGACTAGAACCAGTATGAACATTTTCTGATAATTTCTAATGTAGATTTGACGATGCTCATGTGTGCTTTTCATGGCATTTTCTGTAAAACTAAGGGGTCTTAGAACATATGTCCTTGCCAAATTCCAACTTGGATACCCAGACTCTCTATCTAAATTCCTCCTGCAGTTACAACTCAATATATTTCTCTTCAGTTCCTGCCCTCAGATGTTGTGCAAAGTTGCTGTGAGTTGTTCAACAGCTGTTGTATTCCAGTGCAGAGATATCCCCACTTGGATTGTGAATGCTAATTATATTATCAGAAAATATAAATGAGTTAATTCTGATCTCATTGAAACCTGTGCAAGCTAGGGGAAATGCCTGTTAAAATCACTGGAGTGACAGTGGTGGGAGATTATGATTGGGCCATACATCTGTATGTCTATATATATGTATGATATAGATATGTACATATATCAAATAAAGAGCTAAATCCTATAGTCCTTAGTGGGAGCTGTGGCTGGATGAAGACTGCAGGATTGTCCTATGTTTTAACAGATTTGGCTATAGACACACTAGAATCTTTCAGGATGAAGACTGAAATCAAATATATTTTACCATTATGAACAATTAACATTAATTTCACTTTTATATAGGGTGTGCTGTGTTCAGTGTGAACTGGGAAAATCATTTTGTACTCCCTCTTTACTGTATTAAACCATTGGTAAGCCTATATATTAATCTTTGTTCAAACTTTATCATTGGTGGAGCTTTTAGGAATCATCTGACCAAAGCAGCAATTATATGTACTAGTACATGGTTATGCTTCCCTGCTTGGCTTTGGACTTGAATTGCATTATAAGCTGCTATTCCATAAGACTAACACAGAGAGGTATTAAGATAAATGTGTGATGCTGAATATTGCAATATTTAACAAGCAGGCTAAGAACCAATGGGACAACTTAAAAAATTGGCCAAATTTTCATTCTAACCAGAGATAAATTAGAGTCCTGTTTAGAAGTATAGTATAGCTATCCAAGTGGAAAATCAACTATTTTCTAACATTGTTTTCTGTATAGTTCAGATTTTAGTGAACTGTAAAGAATCCAAAACAAATCTTCCCGAAAGTTCCCCTTTACTTTCCCTTCCTTCCGCACCCCATTGTAATGGAATTAATGAAACAAGAGTTTCATGGCTATTGACTGCATATGCACAGCTGTCAGAGTTCCTCCGAAATTCCTTTGTACAAACTAATCAATAGTACATAACGGAGTATGACTACTTAATGAGATCGAGTGACTGGTTTCAATGCATTTTTTTAATTTAAACTGCAATGTAAGCAGTTTCTGAGTATGCATAGTTAAATCTATCATCCACAATGCCTGCTAATGACTTCCATTACTTTCTACAGACGGCTCTGTGCTGTTTAGGAGTCACAGGGTTAACAACCACACCAACCCAACATCCTTCACAGTTGATTTCAAACATATAAACCAACAAAGCCTTTAAATATTCTGAAAATAGATCAGATGGCAAGGACTCCAGAGCCAGTGGAAGCAAATTTCTGCAAATCCATATTTATAGTATTTGGGGGGGCGGGAGAGACAACTCCTGGCTTTAAAAATAAATCCTGAAGATTCTTTTCCCTCGGTTCCTCAGCAAGGGGAAAATAGGTTCATTTCTTATTTTATTTTTTTAACATCCAAAATAAACACAAAAATTAATTGGTACTGGAGACACAATTTTATCCACTGTACAGGTTACATTCTGATAATTATTCTCTTTCTCAGTGTGCACACTCATCATTAAAGTGCTCGCTTGCATCAGGGTGTGATGTTCTAGGAATCTGTATCTCTAGCACACCCGGCAGGTTATCTGTCTGTGTGCAGTTTAGCCCTCTGGCTGAGACATTTCAAAGTCCAACCCCTTTGGGCTCAAACAGGTAATCATAGTCGAGCCCTCTGGCTGAGACGTTTCCAAGTCCAACCCCTTTGGGCTCAAACAGGTAATCATAGTCTCTTAACAAATCTACCTTTCTCTGGGCTCCATCTTCAATTTCCTTCAGCTACTCCAGATTTTTATCCCCCAGTTCTGATGTTGAGCACTGGCCTCTCAGAATGAGTCTTGCTGAGGTCTCTGCTCACATGCAGACTCCGGCTCTGGCAGTTTTAGAAGAGTCCCTCTTCTCTCTAAAAGCAGCAAAGAATCCTGTGGCACCTTATAGACTAACAGACGTTTTGTAGCATGAGCTTTCGTGGGTGAATACCCACTTCTTCGGATGCAAGTAGTGGAAATTTCCAGGGGCAGGTATATATATGCAAGCAAGAAGCAAGCTAGAGATAATGAGGTTAGTTCAATCAGGGAGGATGAGGCCCTGTTCTATCAGTAGAGGTGTGAAAACAAAGGGAGGAGAAACTGGTTCTGTAGTTGGCAAGCCATTCACAGTCTTTGTTTAATCCTGAGCTGATGGTGTCAAATTTGCAGATGAACTGAAGCTCAGCAGTTTCTCTTTGAAGTCTGGTCCTGACGTTTTTTTGCTGCAGGATGGCCACCTTAAGATCTGCTATTGTGTGGCCAGGGAGGTTGAAGCGTTCTCCTACAGGTTTTTGTATATTGCCATTCCTAATATCTTCTCTCTGTCATTCCTCCCTTCAGAGTGCACTCTTTCCCCTTTCATAGGGCCCAGGTGCCCATTAAGTTATTATCTGATGTCTCCAACTCCTGACCTTCTGGCTCAGGGGCAGCTAATTGGGTACATCTATTGTACCTGTGCCCTACTTAATTGATTAACTCCCTTCCAGTCTGTGATAGGGCTTCACCCCATCACACTCTTACTTGGGGAAGATATAACTGCTTTACACTTGCTTGGTGCTAAAATTGAGACATGTTCTGGTTTCTGTTAATTCCTACAGTGAAGAACAACAATCAACATGGAAAATATATATTAGCTGGTTTCAAAATATTTACTGAGTGTGGTGAAAGAGACTATAACTTGGGTTATTAGGAGGAAACTGAGGGAGAAAAAATTTGGCTAGGCATCCAGAAAAGCAACCTGAAAGCTCTTAGGCTGTGGAATAGTCTTTCATGGGACATTACTGAATCATTTTTGTCTGCAACATTTACATTAAATTAGAATGGCCAACGCACTCATGCGGCAGTTTTATATTGACAGGAGATAGAGCCCATTGTGCTGAGCACTGTACGAATATGGAACAAAAAGAAGGTCCCCACCCTAAAAAGCTTACAATCTAAGTATAAGACAAGAGAAGGATACGGATGTGGGAATACGAGGATACAATATTGGTTGACAGGATAGACAGTGGTCTCTGCACTGCCAATGCCTTACTGCTGTCAAGTTTCTTGAGGGTCATGATTTAGACTTGGTGTGGAAGACCCCCATGGCCAATCCATCTCCAATCTAATGTTTCTATAATTACTTTCCTGAGCCATTTGAAGTCCCGATGTGCCTTGTTAGCATTTTGTCTTGTCACATCGGACAAGAGAATGCATTTACTTTTATTTATAGATTGTGCAGTGATCCGTAATATAAGCATTGGGTGCTGCTGCAGAGCCATGGCAATGCATTTGAACAAGAAATCATAGAAGATCAGGGTAGGAAGGCACCTCAGGAGATCATCTAGGTCAACCCCCTGCTCAAAGCAGGACTAAATCCCCAGACAGATTTTTACCCCAGTTCCCTAAATGGCCCAGTTAAGGATTGAACTCACAGCCCTGGGTTTAGTAGGCCAATGCTCAAACCACTGAGCTATCCCTCCCCCCAATCAGAGCTCAGAGAGGGGGGAGGGGGGAAAGTAAGGTAACTTACTTGCGAAGCGCTACAAAGGGATCTCACAAAACTGGGTGACTGGGCAACAAAATGACAGATGAAATTCAATGTTGATAAATGCAAAGTAATGCACATTGGAAAACATATTCCCAACTATACATATAAAATGATGGGGTCTAAATTAGCTGTTACCACTCAAGAAAGATCTTGAAGTCATTGTGGATAGTTCTCTGAAAACATCCGCTTGATGTACAGGGGCAGTCAAAAAAGCAAACAGAATGTTGGGAATCATTAAGAAAGGGATAGATAATAAGACAGAAAATATCATGTTGCCTCTATATAAATCCCTGGTACACCCACATCTTGAATACTTTGTGCAGATGTGGTCAAAAAAGATATATTGGAATTGGAAAAGGTTCAGAAAAGGGCAACAAAAATGATTAAGGGTATGGAATGCCTTCTGTATGAGGAGAGATTAATAAGATTGGGACTTCTCAGCTTTGAGACGACTCCAGAGATGACTAAGAGGGAGGGATATGATAGAGGTGTATAAAATCAATCATGACTGGTATGGAGAAAGTAAATAAGGAAGTGTTATTTTTTCCTTCTCAGAACACAAGAACTATGGGTCACCAAATGAAATTAATAGACAGTAGGTTTAAAACAAAAGGAAGTATTTTTTCACACAACAAACAGTCAACCTGTGGAGCTCTTTGCCAGGGATGTTGTGAAGGCCAAGACTATCACAGGGTTAAAAAAAAACTAGATAAGTTCATGTAGTATAGGTCCATCAATGGCTATTAGCCAGGATGGGCAGGGATGGTGTCCCTAGCCTTTGTTTGCCAGAAGCTGGGAATGGGCGACAGAGGATGGGTCACTTGATGATTACATGTTTTGTTCATTCCCTCTGGGGCACATGGCATTGGCCACTGTCGGAAGACAGGATACTGGGCTAGATGGACCTTTGATCTGACCCAGTATCGCCATTCTTATGTTCTTATATTCACTGTAGATTTAACTTACCTTTGCCAAAACCTCACATCCCGATGAGAGAAAACAGCTCAGTCTAGATGTGTATAAGTGGAAGGCTGTAAAGCATTAGATGTCGTTGAAAACTACCAGAATAAACTAAAATATAACCAAACAGTATGAGGTTGTCAGCCGAAGTGCTGAGTGAGGCAGGTATCCAACAGAGACCACATTAGATGAGTCAGCGTTCCTGTGGTGCCCCAACTCAGTAAATGCACATTTTAAGAGACTGTAACAAATTAGGCTGAGCTCCTGCAGACCCCCTCAATTCAGTATGTTGCTTTAGCAATCTGTTGGAACCCTGCCTCTTTCAATACACAAACCTTCAGAATTTTTTTAATATGAAGCAAAACTTGCCATGTGCACATGAGCAGTTCCATCTTAATATTAGGGTACAGTTGAGAAAAACACCCACCTACCCCACTAATGTTGCTTGGGGGAGAGGGAAAAAAAGAGCTAATTCGGTCAAAACCAAGCCAGTTTTCATCCAAGTGTTCCATGGCATTTCTCCTCAGTGAGGTTTATTTCCTTGGCAAATTTCAATGATCAGCCGCTCTCCCTCATTTAGGTGCTAAAGATATTCAAAAGAGAGGATGCAAGCATTGTTATATTAGCAAACAAAAGCAATGTTTATGAGCAGGTAAGGTTGCATTGTGACATGACAGGCCAAACCACCTGAAAAGTATGGAAATATGAAGTTAGAGGAAAATATCTGTGCATTCCTTGGCACCTTCAGAATGACAAGAGTGTGCTCCAGTATTCCATAAGGCTTTCTTTTTTACTGCTACCTCCAACAGGTACCAAAACACACTATGTACCCCAACTTAAATTAAACTTGCTGTCTAAACTTGCTCCTATGTTTTTATGTCAATGATATCAATAGATCAGCACATCCAACCATCACACATTCCATGTATTGAGGAAGGGACTGCCATTTTTTTGTTTTTGTTGTTGCTCTGACAAAGGAAGGGCTTAGGGATGATCATTAAAGGATGAAGCTTTGATCAAGAAGACTAGAGCTTATCCAGGTGCGCTTAATCAAAACTAGAATCCTAAAGCTGATAGAACTATAAAACTTGTCCTCCTTACATAAAAACCTGAAAAAAATGAAAGAAGGAACTCTGCATGCAACCCTCTTGGTGTACAGAAGATGAACACCACCTTTTGCTCCAGGGAGGTAATGGAGGTTGAAGATCAAAATTGAATAGGATCCATTAGCTCACTTTAAGAGCTATAAGGATATTATTGTACATTACTTGAGGGCAAACTATGGAACTATTAGGTCCAGAAATTTGGAGAGCATGAATGGTGAAGACCTGTTGATGGAGCCACAAGGTCAGAGATCTCAGAATGCCAGCACATAACAATGCACAGGCAAAAATAATGTGCTGAGTAATGTATCTTGCACCCAGATACAATCCTGAAATCTGAGTCAAGGGAACTGATGAGAAAATGCCAGGCTGACAGTCTATACTGAAAAGGAAAGAGTTAACTATAAACTTGTCAGGCAAAATTATTACATTGCTTAAAAGTTTTAAAAGTCATGTGAAGTATGAATCTCATACATAGCTGAGTTGATTTGCAAAAGTTTGCATAGCAAGTTTCTGAAAGATCAAAGCAGTTGTGGAAATAGGATTAGTATAATTGGTTTTAAAGTACATAAGAGTTGTATTTGTATTTTCAACTTTATGGGTCAATTCAAGAGGAAAAAGGAATTTCAATGTGTTAAACTATTGTTGCATATCACAAGTGGAATTCAGTAAACAAAAAGGTGTACTAAATACTCAACTGAAAGGCTGTAGAGAAGAGATATGTGGACAAGACTTGATGAAGGACTGAGGACATTGATTTACAATGAGAAGACTGGCATCTATTATGGAGTGTAGTATAATATAGTTGTTTTTAATGTGATAATAAGGACAAACACATTTTGTTATGCTGTGTCTGAATCCAAGGCAAGACAAGGTTTCCAAGTATGATATATTTAAACTAGAAGTTTATATGTATTTTTATTTGTTTAGTATGACTATGCACTGACAATGTCTGGGGATTGGTCCTGGTTTGAGCAGGGGGGTTGACTAGATGACCTCCTGATTTTCTATGATTCTATGTTAGAGTTGCCATGCTTAATCCCAGAAATGGCTGTATTTTAGTGGCGCATGAAGTGATTCCTGTGTAATGAAAGCCACATTTTCAAATGGACCTCAATCTGGCCTCCATGTTTTTGGGATTGGTGGAGCAGAAAGAGTGCAATTTTGTCCTTACTAATAATTGCACTTTCTATTTTGAACCCAAAATGAATTATGGACACAAACAGCTGGTTAGGCCTCTACAATGTTAGCATCTTCATCTTACTGAAGGAGCAAAAAATTGGGTCCAGTTATTTGTGAATGCAAAATTGTGCATACATTAAATGGAAGCCACTTCTCAAAACCTGAGCCAGAGCTTATAATTTAGTTTGTAATGTGCATTAGGATCTTTTGGATGAAAGGTGCTATACACGTATATTTCCCTATAGATTTTTCTTGCATGGAATTAATTTGTAACATAAGATACCTGTGGTGTTGTGTAGACTGGTGATTTTTCTTGGGACTAGCCAACTGTCAAAATCTTACAAAAACAATTCTAAAAGTCATAGCAAACTTGGCTTCCATTAGAAGTGTCCAATCCTGGACATATACTGCAAGTTTGGTGGTCGCCTGTTCAGGATAACCTGTATGTGAAAAATAATCTTTGTTCAGTTGTTTTGTTTTAATGTTGATTTCTAGTTCCCAGAGAACTGTTCCTAGTTCCCATAAAAGACTGAGTGTATGTAACATTAGCATTCAATATATGGGCCTAATCCACTGATATCAATGGGAGTCTTTCCACTGACTTCAATAGGCTTTGGATCAAGCTCAGCATACTTTATACTAAAGTAACCTTTTTCCATATTGCGACCTTGTGTTACAATAGGGAAAAGTTTTGAGGTCCGCTTCCCATGAGACCCTGTCCCATGCACCCATTAAGAAAGGAGTACGTCCAATACCACCCTAGACCTGGTCACAAGCCACCAGATTGAGAACCCACTTGCTATGGCAAAACCTAGGTCAATAGCCTTATGGATTGCAGGAGAGTGGTCACCTGGAAATTTCTGACAGTTTCCAGCTGATGAAAAGTTTATTTTGTTTTCCACTTTGGGCTGGTTAAATGAACTTAGCTGACATCTCATTTCATTCGCCGGAGGCATTTAGCAGAAATGATTCTGAACACATTTGACTTGATTAGGCAACTTGTAACAATATGTTACAAGCCCAATGGGTTAAAAGCCTAACCACAGAGGTGAGGGAAATTGCTTGCGAATTGCATTAAAAACAGCAACTTGTTTTCCATTAAGCACAGTAGCCTGAATACATTGCATTCCAACTGAGGAGCCCTAAAGCAGAACTGATAGAAGATGTCTGTAAATAATTATTAGAAATAAAGAGACATTTAAAGTGGCACACAGAATGACATTAAGCACAATAGCCCAGAAGAACGTTCAATATCATAAAATAATAATTTTAAAAAATGGATAAGGCATGAGGAAGGGTTTAGATCACTGAGCATGCATTATTGATATCCACATGCTATATAATTGTATGTTGCTATCATTCAGACAAATGAAAATTGGGTTATAGAGATATTTCCTCTTATCAAATACAGCATGCAAGGCTGCCCTTTTTTTCAGTTAGCCTAATAATAACAACAAAGTTGGTGCAGAAATGAATATAAATGAGATTGCATATGGAAGATGAAAATCAAAAGACATTTGCAAAGGTAAACTGCATGAAGATATATCTGGAGAAGTTGGCAGAATAAGTTAGACATTTTTTTCCCCGTACACACATTGCAGTGATCTTTGTTTGATGTATGTCTCAAGGATTATAATAATATTTCCCCCCCCCAGTGTATTTCTTTTTACTTTGTGATCATTGCTGATGTGCAGAAAAAACCAGGACAACTTAAGCTTTAAAATGACTAAAATTGCATTGAATTTGGTGAGCTCCACAGGCTTGCTTCTTGCCTGTGACTTGTGATTCCAACAACCTGGGGAAAAACTACAGGGGTTCTCTTAAGAGCTTTCCTGCAGCCAGCTGATAGAAAAGACACAATTTTAATAAAGAGCTTCCAGCAGGGAAGAACATTCAAAGATTAGTTTCTTTACGACTAGGTGAAACCAGGAAAAAGTAGAATCAGGTATTTTCTAAGGGCCTCTGATTCTTCTTCCACCAGTGTCAAGACCAGATTTTTCTCTCTTTCATGCATTCTTTCAATCACAAAAGTTACTGACATTCTGCACACATGGATTGCAGAGTTTTACGGCATTTCCACTGTATTTTGAAAATAAGTAAATTCCTCCTGGAAGACTGAAATAATGGAAGGGTTCTCGATTTCAGACCCAAAACCACACAAACTCAGCACAAGAGGGAGATATTCACACCAAGCACAGGACTGTGCAACTCTTAAATCCACAAAATAGGGCTCAAGTGGCACATACTCCTTATGCTGGTTCTCTGCTTTGGGGATAATTTCACTCCAAGTGAGACTGGGAAATCTGCAATTTTTTTGTAATACACATTTATGAAAAATATTCAGTCATTTTTGGTGAGAGGTAAACTTACTCTGTGGAAACATTTCACTGAACAGAATATTGCCTACAACAAAGTACATGGGGGTCAGTAATTTTAAAACCATTTTGATTAGCGTGTGATGGGGTTTGCTAAACCCCACACTGGACAACAAGGGGTCAATGAGCTCAGGTCTGGGCTCAGGCAACTCTGCACCACCACACCTGCTAGGCATGAACAGGCTGCAGAAGGAGCTTAAAAGGAAGCAGAACAGCACTCTTGTTGGCAGATCAAGGGAGAGAACAGACCTTCAGCCCTCAGCTCCTGAGGAAAGAGCTGACTGAAGGCAGGAGCTTCCCAGAAAACCACTGCATGAAGGCCCCTCCCTGAGAGAAGTGAGGGCCAGATTCTGACACACCCTGAGAGCGAATCATTCCCGTCTGTTTCTTCTTAACTCCATTTATTTGCGTTAATTTCCTTTGCTTTCTGTTCATGAACTACCCCAGAATGAGACAGACCTTGAAGTAACCTGGGTGGAGGGTCAAATCACAGAAAGAGGCAGGTCACCACAGAGGCAGAGCAGCCATTGTCAGGAGACCCCCAGCAAGGTGAGAGCTGCTATGCCATACTTTGCCACAGGGAGGCACCAGCAGTAAGTCAACACCTTCACAATAGATCTTGACCATAATGGGAGAACAAAATACGAAACACGTGAATCAAGAACTGAAGAAAATGTAAATGAAGCGATAAGAAACATTGTTGCTACGTCTTAAACTGTCATTTTCAGGAAATTACACAATACAAGTATTGCAGATAGTAATGATGGTCTCTCATTAAAACAATTAAAAAACAAGTTGAAGACAACATCAAAAGCAATTTTCTGTGTTTAACACTTTATAATGCAAATCAAATTGTTATGAATTCTTTTGATGTGACTTGTGATACAGTGAATCACAATGAATACTTATAGGAGTTCACGAAAATAACAGGAGTATTTTCAATGGATTTCCAAAGGAAGATTCCAAAAAGGTAGATTTAATTTTCATAAGTAATGTAGAAGTTTGCACCTTGGTATTCCACTGTAGGGATATACTTTATGGTGAAGGATTGTTGCTAAATATAGTGAGAGAGTGAAAAATAAAATATTGCTCTTGGTAATAAATTGCATTTGTAAGATTCAAAGCATGTTGTAAATAGAATCATTGATTCTGTCCATCTACATATGTTGGTCCCAATTTAAAAGGTCATGTTCTGCCAACACCCAGAAGCGAAAAGTGTGATTCTCTTCACTTGTCCTGTTTTGCGTTAAGTATCCCTAATGACTTCAGTGGAGCTGCTCCTGGGTTTATACTGGTGTAAGTGAAAGAATCGTCAAGCCTCAACAATTGTTTTATTTGTTCTTTTTGCCAGATGAGGATTGTAAAGAACACAATTTTGCCTTGTATAATATATCTGTCTGTCCCAGAGCTTCTTAAGAGGGCACACATTTTGGAAAGTGAATAGACTATCAGGACAAGACAGCTTGTTTTCACCTAGGACTAACAATATTTCTGAAAAAGTGCAACCTACGGTAGAATGTCTCTTATATGGGGCTTTACCAGTTTTCGATTTCTAAGGTATTTTAACAGATGCCAGTCAGTATCTGCTCAGACAAATATAAGAGCTGCCCAGGCCCCAAACATTTGTAATGCCGATATTTTGGTTTTCAAATACAGGTGCCAACCAGAAGCCAATAGGATAATCACAGAGGACTGTTTCAATAGTTGGAGGACTATATCTCTCAGGAGATATTGGAGATTCTATATATTTATTATTATTATTATCCCTCATTATTTCATTATGCCTTTTTTAAACAAACAGCCTTTACAACATACCAGGACTCTAAGCATAAAAAAGGGGAATGCTGCTGTCTAAAATACCTATGAGGCACCAATAAATCCCGATCAGGAACTGACTCTGTAGGTTTGGGTAGTCAGGAGTTTTGTTAAATCCTCTGCAGAATTCCTGCATTTTAAATGCTCAAATGCACTTGTTCTCCTTTGACTTTCCTGAAAATTCTCTCAGTGCTTAAGAGTCTCCTGGAGGACACTGCTCATGATGTCTTGAATGCCTAGTGTGTTCTTGAGTTGCTTATTCAGACCCTTAAGGATCACTCCAAGTGCTCCAACAACCACTGGGTTCATCTCTGATCTCCTTTCCCTTGATTGTTCCACTTTGTGGCAGAGTTCTTCTCCTCTTGTTTCTTTTCTATATAATATATTTTTGTCTGCTGGTATGACAGTATCAATTAACATTGTCTTATTTGTCGTCTTTCCTACAAAAACTACATCAAGCCTGTTGGCCTGCACCATTGGTCTGTGACAATTGCCAGATCCCATAAAATCTTAGCTTCTTCATTCTCTAGAGCGCTTTCAATCTGCTGGTCATAATCCCGCATGGTGCATTTAAATCCATACTTGCAGCAGAGGCTCCAGTGCAGACACTTGGCGACCTCATTGTGTCTGTTCATATATTCTCTCTGAGCCAGGCTCCTGCAGGCGCGCAGCACGTGCTCCATTGTCTGTCCTTTTTGGAACACAGTCTGCATTCGGGGAGCAGTTCTGTCAGTCAGTTTTGTTTTGAATGTAATTAAGCCTCAAGGATGGCTCTTGTGCACTCATAATTAGGCTCACTGTTTCTCTTTTGTGGTATCTTTTTACAGGCCATGAAGTCGTTAATCTTCAAACACTAATTATTTTATTATTACTATTCATAATAATTAACTTGTATTGCAGTAGTGCCTAGTAACATATATCTATTTATGTTGCTTTGATGATAAACTCCTCAAGGCAGGGACTGTCTTTTGATGCGTTTGTACAATGCCTAGAACAATGGTCTGTGGTCCTGGTCTGTGACCTGGATCCCTACAAGCAATCATATAATATCAGTCTTTATCCCAAATCTCCAGTGAAGTCAAAATAAGTGTGTGCACATATAAATAACATAGGGTGGTGTAACAGCAACTAGGTGGATGTGATATCTGTATAGATACGGAGACCATTCCTGTTTTCTAATCGGTCTTGAACTCAAGGACACTGGAGTTGGGCAAGACCTGTTAGAGCATCCTGTCCCTAACAAGTGCCCAGCCAAGCCACTGTGCTCAGCCCAGTCCATCTTGAGCAAATTTAAATAATCTCAAGTGTAGCAATTTGCAGCTAAAAGAACTGCTATGTAAAAGACTGAAAGCAGTGGTCTGCGGTTCACTCCAGGGTTCAATTGTGCTTGGCGCTCCACAGAAATAGGTTAGATTGAGGAAAAGCTCCAGGTTGCCTCAGGAGCAGAGGTCAGTATTTGAGGCTGTGTGTAAGAACGGAAGAAATTGCAAAAAGCCCTTTGTTGTTTAACTTTGTTTGTGAATAGATGGTTTGTTTGTGCACTGCACCTCAGTTTAAAATGACCTGTCATCTCCTGCGGCTCTACTCCGCACAATAATATACCAACAATAATAGGCACCTGACTTGAACAATGTTAATTGTCCAGGATACAGAACACATGATATTTTTATGCTGTTGCATTTCATGCAGAAAAATTACTTCACTGTAATATACTTCCAGGCATAGAACTATCAAAGCAACTATGTTTAGTTGCTTGGCATATATTTACATTATACCATTGGTTTATTAATTAGAAATAAGCATATTTCTTAATTAAAGGACAAATGAATTATTAAGGAAGTAGTGGACTCCCTTCTGGGTACTGAAGATCAGGGACTCAAGTTTGTTTGTATAATTCTGTATCTAATTCTTTGCACAGGGAATTTTATTTATGCATTAGCTCAGCTAGCAGGGATTTTATGTATCTGTTTATGCATCTGTCTGTATACCCTCTGAGGGGCAGGGTGTGCTTCAAAGATTCAAATGACTTGAACGCAAGGGATATCATTCATCCATATAATCAGTTAATTGAAAGGTGCTTCAGCATAGTTAAGATAGCGTCAAAGAAGATGAACCTGAAGAAACGTATTTACATACATGACATATTCCAGAATAGGATGGTATCTCGTTCCTTTGTTGATATGCTACTGGCTGTACCAGATCTCACTCTTTTCTTGTTTCTATAGATGTAAATTACAGGTTTTATATTTCGCCTTTCCATCTCCTGTGTGCAGGATGCCAGCCCTGCAGGCTGCTTGGTGAGTTGTACTGTAAGTCAGTTGACTGTCAGCTTCCACCCAACTATATTTCTTTTGAGTCCTTTACTGTGCATGCGGAGGGTGATAAATCCGAACAGCTTGCGATCATGTGCCATAAATTTATGATCTTATTCAGAGATTTGTTGAGCTTTGATACATTAGGTGTGGGTCTAGCCCCTGTGCTGTCCTCCCCCTCAAATGGATGTAAATCCTACTATTGTGTTGCCAAGTATTATAACAATAGAACATGATTCCTGTGACAGTAATACTATGGTGCAGTCAGTACTCAAAATGCTCGGTTGAGAAAGGCCTATAAATTGCCAGTGTAGGTGGGATTAGTCTTCCCTAGCATGGGGTGCTAGTATCAATCAACAGAGAAATCCACACTACCTTTATTATCAGAGAACATGTCTACCTGAACACACAAGGGATTGTTTGAGAATGACAGGATTATTTATTCCTATGCTGGTTACTCTGAATTTTCTAATGTTGTTTTAAAGAGAAAGTGTCAGCTACTTTTAGGATCCAAAATTTTGAATGTCTGTTTTTAAAAAAACATGGGGATGGGGGTTTCCCCACCCTCCTTTCTTTTCCCAAAGACTTTTTTTGAAATGTTCATGAAACAGGGGTTTGGTGTACATGAGCCCCTATGGAACAGTGAATCTACCTAACAGTCCAGAATTTAGGCATAGAACAGGAGAGTGAAACTGACTGCAAAAGAAAGTAACTGACAAGGTGAAGTGAGTAAAATGCAAAAAGTAAACAAAAGAGCAAAAAAAGAAAAGTAGATTTTTCAAGTTTGTTTAGATTAGTTCATTTGTAGTAGTATTCATCCCTCAATATTTACAGCACTGTAAAACTATTGGGACAGATTTGGGGAAAAATGCATGTGCAGAAAGTATTGCTTATTTTGTCTATGCAATATATTCATTTGAATGTGCAATTTAGGTATACTGAATGTCCATTTGTGTATGAAAATATTCAATTTGTGAACACAATTGTGGCTACTATGTTTGCAAACTAGGTGCAAACACACTTCTGTCTGGTTGCTTTCAACAATTATCCATCAAAGAGAGATGGAAAATAAAATATGCATACTCTTGTTTGTATGTGGTTTTGAAAATCAGGCCCTGTGTTAGCAAGTGAGCACCACCAGTTGTGCTTTACACTGCATAACACTGATGCAGATGTCTTCCTTACCTCAAGAATATTGCAAAACAAATTAACGGCTTAAGTTTATATTCCTTGCACAGCTACCATTTACACTGAAGTCCGTGTATGTACTGCATGTGCAAAGAAAGCAGGATCAGGCTCTGAATTAAGCACAGACAGTAGAGTTCAGAAGACACGGGACAGAAAGGGTGAAGGTGGAATCTCAAAGTGATGCAATTTTTGATTTTATCCATCTATTTTTGGTAGATAATTGTTGAAAGCTGCTGGTAAGAAGTATGTTTTAAAGATGCACTTGAAAGGCTAGAGAGGGACATTACCGAATGCAATGATTCTGCTTTATGGCAACATAAAACACTGATAGTTATCTAATACAATGTATTAGCTTTACAGCAATGAAATATTCTATCACTGATCACTTTTGTGATTGATATCCAAAGGAAGTCTTACAAGTTGTTAATTAGTTCCAAGTTACACTATGTTTAAAATTTCTTGTAGTGGAAGGAAAAGCCTTTTGGTTTAATTTAAGAGTCGGGAGATCTAGGTTTTCACTCACCTGTGTCACCTTGAGATCTCACTTTAATTTCTCTGACTCAATTTCCCCATCTGTAAAATAAGGGTGTGATTAGAGCTGCTTCTGAGTTTTTTGATTTAATGTGTTTTAGTCAGAAAATGCCATTTTGGCAAAACTGAAATTGTTCATGGAAGTGTGCCAGTTTTGATTAAACTTTCATTGGTCACCATTAACCTTTTTAGTGAAGAATGAAGCAGAATAGTCATTAAACATCTCAGCCTTCTTGATGTCATCAGTTATTAGCTCTCCTTCTCCATTAAGTAGAGGACCTATACTTTCCTTTGCCTTTCTTGCTCGTCATGTATTTAAAGAACCTCTACTTGATGCCTTTTATATCCCTTGTTAGGCATAACTCATTTTGTGCTTTAAACTTTCTGATTTTGTCCCTACATTCTTTTGTACTTCTGCGTAGCAATTTGTTCATGTTTCCACTTAATGTAGGCTTCCTATAACATATTTAATAGAAAGTGGTAAATAAGGGCAAAGTGTTAGTGTAGTGATATTATAAATAATATATCTGTTCCAGCTACCTCTGTGTTAGAAGCAAAGACTATTTTGTTGGACATCAAATTTATATATTATTAAAGATCAACAGATGCCTCAAATAAAACATTTAAAGCCTATTTTATGTATAGTTTTCTGAGCAAATTCTTTCTTACTAAGAACTGGGGCTGTACAGAGGACAATAGTTCTGCTTCACAAAGGTACGCATGATTTCAAATGTTGGCTTCATTCTGAGTGGGAACAAACTCCCCAAATGTGGAAATTCTCCAGGAAGGAACAACAAAAAAAATCATTTAGCCTCTGTCAAAACATTCTATTTGTATTTTGTATTGTATGTTCATATAATACATTTAAAAATGTCTCTATGGAAAAATCATGTCAAAACAAAAAATGAAAAGCTTTGTTCCAAAACCAGTGGAACAGCGTGTTTTGACATTGGAACTTTTTTTCTCCCCAACTTTATTGCAAACAAAATTCTGGCAAGAAGCAACCCGATATTGCAATGCATTTCGCTTTCAATAGAACTATACAGTCCCATACTTTAGGGTTCCATCACAGTTTCTCCAACCAGCTCCACCAGGGACATTTAGCTTGATTCTGTTTTCATTTACACCTATAGTCTCTATTGACTTTAGTGGATTTATTCATGATTTATATTAGTGTAAGTTAGGTCAGAAGCAGCCTATGACTCTGTTTCTTAACAATCTCCTTATTGTACATGAAATCATAATAACAAATGTACTGTTTTCACAGCATTGTCTTTATAGTGCTAATGATTGCTGATTCTCATGGATTTCCCTAATGGGTTGGCAGCTCTCTTTTAAAGGGAGTTTAGAATTGACAATATTAGTCTATTTAGGTCTAACATTTACTAGCCTTGATGTATATATCAAAGTCAGTATAATGAGACAAAGCGTTATGAGTCTCATTCATGTATAGAGCTAGTCAGAGAATGTATAAAGGCTCAGATTCTCAGCTGATGTAAATCTTTACTTCCGTGGATCTATGCCTAGTTACATCAGCTGATAATTTGGCCCAGAATTATTCTAGTATTGTTCAAAGCATCAGCCACTCATTAGATTTTGAAACTATTGGTGGAGCAGTATTCAATTGAACAATCATAACTAACAACCCTTTTTTTCTCATGCAATTATGATAAATTTCAAATGTTTCTATATTGATTAATTTCAATGACTGTTTACCAAACAAGAAACAAATAAATTATATATGGACTATCCAGTTCTCCATAGACAAATAGTTACTTAAATCAAGCTGTAACACATCATTTTGGGGATTTCAGAACACCTGCAATAAAATAACTTACCTTACTCATTCATGGCATTAGAGACTTACATCTACTGTCTCTGCTTCTCTAAATCTTTTCAGATTTAGTCACAGATGAAAAGTCTGTGTCATTTATAGAGAAGTGGGCTTGAACACAAGACTAGTAGACAGGAGCTCTTAAGTTCTGACTTAGACAAGGATTTTCTTTATGGCAAAGACATTTAGCTCCTGAGCATGAGTGTCTCATGTATGCAAATAGGAATGACAACACTTGTTTACATACTTCACATGAGTGTTTTGAGGCCTAATTGCTTATGATCTGTGTGGTGCTAAGCACTTCAGTTCTCACAGACATTGCCATAGCAGGGTCAGTGCATGGGACACCCCAAGTCAGAATCTTTGGGCCAAATGCTCATTTGGTGTAAATTGGAAAATCTCCATTGCCTACAGTGGAGCAAATATGACACCAGCTGAGGATCTGGCTTATTAGAGCTGGTTGGTAAATATTATTTTTTTCTTCCCTCATAGATAATTTCAACAAAAATGAAAAAAAGTTTTCATTAAAATTTTCCAATAAATAAAAGGCTAGAAAAATTTTGCCTTTCAGTTTTTGATAATGTCAGTTTTTTTCTGCAGCAAGCAGAAACTTTGTGGGGGAAAAATCCCAGAATTCCATTTTGCATTAAAAAAAAAAGTAAACAGGACATTTTTGCTCAGCCCTACTCACTATGTTTGTAAAACACTTTGAAAATGGAAAGCACCGTGCTACCAGCCATAACAGCCAGTTGTTATGGTGATTTTGTTACATTAGCCCTGAATATCCCCATGAGATTCCCACCATGACCAGGAATGTGCTTCTTAACAGGACTCTTACAGGGGACATGCCCCCAAGTTTCGATTTTTATAAATACTGCCTTTTCTAACCTAAGATCATAGAACATTTAATTTATTTTTTTAAAATGTAATTTAGTGGTAATTATTTTTTCAATAAGTAAATATTCTCCTGCAGTATTTGCAGCTCAAACATTGCAGCATTGTACTAGTGCATTGGGATCATGATTGGGAAAAAAAAAACAACTTAAGTGACTACAATCAAAAGTGAAACTGACCCAGAGTCTATTCTCTTCCCCAAGATCTAAGGGAAAGGCAGAACATGAATTTAGAATACAGAGTGAAAAAAATACAGGTTTTAATCTTTCCATTTTAATTATCAAAGGTATTTAAAACAGAATTGTTCTACTTAATTACATGATTTGATATACAGTACAGACTTTGTCCATAGTGTCATATGATTGCTCCTTCATTGAACATACATTGTGGATAATTTTTGAGAGCACTCTAGGAGATAATGTTATCAAGTACACAGTCAAACAGTATTTCTTGGCTTCACTACTTTAGGTTTTAGAAGGCCAGATTATACTTGACCTCAGACTGGGGTTTGATTTTTGCTGAGAGGGGTAAAAAGTGAATTCAGTTTGTCTAACGTTCTTGATTTAGATTTTTTTCAATTTTATTCAAAGATATAATGTTTTGCTGCTTCAAGCAGTAATCTGTCATTTTATCGTGCCAAACAAAAACCTTCAAAACAGTTGCCCGAGATCAATATATTTGTATAGTTTTATAGTCTGGATTCCGAAATGTTAGGTTACAGAAGTCTGTTGAACAAGCATTCCATTAGCTTTCATTAAAGCAAAGGCACTTGTGCTCTCTTACTTTAAACATCTATTAATGTTGAGGAAGTAATCCTTTAAATGTTATTACTGTATTATTTAATTTGTCTATCTAATTATATTTTTCCATCCATCCATGTATCCAAAAATTTGGGGAGGCGTCTGAAACATTCAGATTAAAAGGGTTTGTGATAAACAGGAGAGCTGATATCCTGGAGTGAATTCTTGTCAGGTGACCATTCTTTTTTCCACCTGAGTAGAGTACAGTTAAACAAAGTTGTGCTGAATTATTGGTGAAATTCATGCAGGAGAGTTCTAGCCAGGAAGTTCCATGTAGCAGTGGATCTATTTTGGAGGGAAGGGTAATCTTTGGAGAATGAAGATGAGGCCTCGCATGGAGAAGGTCTTGGAGAAAGTTCCAGTTGCCTCAGACCTATTTGTACAACATGCCGGGTTCCACCCGGGTGCCACTTGGAACTAGGGTGCCACTGAGCTCGCCTGACCCAGCCTGGATTCCCTCTTACACTGTGCTGCTGTGACAAGTTGCTAAACTCTCTAAGCTTGCTCTTTCAATCAGCATACACACACAGGTAGGGACACACCCAGGTGTTGTAACATGAAAACAGGCTTTCTGACCAGCCCTTGCATGGTTAGGCTACACAGCTAAGGCATCTCCCCGCTGCTAAGGTACGCATCCCCCTCTGGAGTGTAAACCCAAAATTATACTGTCTTGTGCTGCACAGGGAACTGTATAGCATAAGCTCATAAAATCCGCCCCTTCCTCAATGTGGAGAGAGAGATGCAACACATTTCTGCCCCAAGTTATAATTTCCACACACGGTTTTAGACAAAACAAAAATGAGTTTATTATTTACAAAATATAAATTTTAGGTGATTATAAGTGATAGCAAACAGATCAAAGTTGATTACTTTAGTAAATTAACAAACCACAAGCTGAGCTTAACACACTAGATAGGATGGATATGAATTAGCAAATTCTCATGCTGAGTGATAAACACCCAGGCTGGCAGATTCTTAAGGCACAAGTTGCCTTGACTTTCCCAGGTTTTCATACACAGGCTAAAAATCCTTCAAGTCTGGGACCATCACTTCCCACAGTTCACTCCTTGCCCCTCAGGTGTTTCCAGATGTGTTGTTGTAGGAAGAGAGAGGTACCATCATGATGTCATGTTCCCCCTTTTATATCTTCTTCCCACTTGCTGGAAAGCTCTTTTGCTGTGACCTGGGTCAAACAGTTCCCATTGTGTAGTGCTATCTCTGAGAGGTTTCTATTGCACACAGTTCCTGGGGTTATCCTTGTGCATGTGTGCATTTCCTCAGTGAGCCATTAACATTGTTTGACCTTTTTACTGTTGTACCTGAAAGGCTGCTTGTGGGTGTTTTCATCCTCACAACATCTTTCAATCAGGGCCGGCTCCAGACCCCAGCGCGACAAGCACGCGCATGGGGCGGCACTTGCCGACAGGGGCAGCAGATTGGGCCGGTGGACCTGCCGCAGTCACGCCTGCGGGAGGTCCACCGGAGCCCTGGGACGACCGGACCTGCCGCAGGCATGACTGCGGAGGGGGCGCTCCTCCCGCGGCTCCAGTGGACCTCCCGTAGGCGTGACTGCGGGCGGTTCGCTGGTGGCGCAGGTCGGCTGGACCTCCCGCAGGCATGAATGCGGCAGCTCAACCGCAGCCGCCGGACCAGCGAACCGCCCGCAGCTGCGGGAGCTCCAGCCGAGCCATGCGACTAGCGGACCCTCACCAGTCAAGCCTGCGGGAGGTCCGCTGCTCCCGGGGCTCCGGGGCGCCTCCCGCGCATGACTGCTTGGGGCGGCGGAATATGTAGAGCCGCCCCTGCTTTCAATAACACATACAAGCCAAATTTTAATAACTTCACATACGACGATCGCACATACAATCCAATGAGATATTAATGTCTTTTAGATCAAGACTTTTAGAATGACACCTCACAAGGCATACTTTGTACAAAACATATCCTAATTACATGACAGGGTGAATATTGTGGTGCCAGGGTGTCATACGCGGGATCCACAAAGTTTTCATGACTTTGACTGTTTTCTGTCTAGAACTTTTCTTATGAAATTACCTTACTATGGTACTTTTCTTTCGTACTGTATTGCATAAAACTTTAATTAATGATACTTTTTCTTGCAATCAAATGTTAATTGTGCAGTGCCCACAGCATCTTTGCTGGGGAGCTTGATGAATAAAAGTATTGATTTATTCCCCCAGATTCCCCCACAATGAGTTCTCTCTCTAAGCTCCCACATCACTTTCCCCCTCCTCAAACATTGTTGGAGTGTGGTGCAGACTATTAAAATATAATCACAGAAATTACGTGTCTTTCAATTAAAACATTGCACAGTACTGTAAAGTTTCAAATCAAAGACTAAATTGCACTTGTGCCTGATCCTGGAAATGCTTATTCCCAAATCCATCATCCATAAAAATCATTGGCTTCACCGGGCATTAGATTGGGTCCTTGCTGTCCAGCATTGCTTGGTAGTTTATGGGATTATTTACATCCGTAATCACTGTGGTTGTTAGCATTTGCAAGATCAGGCCCATAATCCTACAGATTATTCAGTTTAGGTAGTAAGCACTGCAATCAGTAGTAACTGTTTGCAGGATTGGCAGGACTGAGAAAATGAGCTGTGTGAACAGTGCTTGCTTTTGGTTTCCTCCCTTGACAGAGAGCAGTTCATCTTCTTAAGGGAGAAAAAGACTTCCTATTAAATTATTTAATATTTAATTATACTTAGAAACTCTGGTACTGAGCACCTGATTTCAGTATTCAGTATCTAGCAGGATTGGACATTTAGATCACTAGAGTTTCTTCAGCATTAAGGACATTTTTGCACAAAGTAAATTAAATGGCTGGCTTTTGAAAGTCTAATTTTTAACTAAAAACCTGCATGGTCGTTGACATATTAAAAAACACTGTCTAGTTCACCTGTTGATCTCAAACTGGCAAAAGAACAAAAGTGTTACCATCTGATGACTTCTCCGTACATTGCATGAAATTAGTTTGATGGATCTTGTCCAATTCCTATGAGGCAGATGTCCACATCTGAAAGCCACAACAGAGCTCTTGTTGGCAAACTAAAGATAGGTGAGTTAGAAACCAAACTTTTGTAGATAACTGTGGACATTGATGAATTGAGCTGAGTGGGAAATGGTTTTACTGTCTGCTAAAATTTTCAAGTCTTTAGAAAATGTTCCTGCCTCAAATTAGGTGGAAAAGTTTACATTTTAAAAATGTTCATACCCCAAGTTGTGTGTGTGTTTTAAGGGATTTATTAACCATATAAGAAGTTTGTTAAAGGTTATTTGAAATATTTTGGCTTTTTTTTTTTTAAAAAAGAACAATAATTAGCTTAAATTTCTAAAGAAAAAATCATCCCAAACCAGAGAACTGAACATTTTGATTTTTAGAAATATCAAAATGGGATGGTTTGACAACTTCAAAATTTATGCAAAAACTTGTTAAGTAGAGATATTTGAAACTGACCCTTTCCCACAAAAATGTTTGGTTTTGATAAATCTGCATTTTGAAATGAAAAAAAATATGTAGTAAGAAATTCCTGACTAGCTATAGTGCTGAAGCACATTAGTGGGGTGCCATGGAGAAGTTTGCACCTAAAGTTCTGTGCTGGACCACTTGTGTGAATGAACAAGAATCTCTCTCTGTTTTAGGGTTTTGCATTGTTGCCTGTCACTCTTGTACATGAGCACCTTCCATGTTCAATTGGCAAAGCAAAGTCATTAGTGGACTTCAAAGAGTCTATGGGTATGTCTGCAATGCAGCTGGGAGGTGTGATTTCCAGCACAGGTAGCCATGCTTGCTCTAGCTATTATCAAACCAGTGTGCTAAAAATGGCAGTGTGGATGTTACTGAATGGGTGGCAACACAGGCTAGCTACCCAAGGTTAGACCCAGGGAGTCAGGTGAGCTTGGACTTGTAGCTAGCCAGAGTTGACACCCATGCCACCATATCTGTGCTGCTATTTTTAGTACGCTAGCTTGAGCAGCACTAGTGTGTGTCTTTCTACCCATGTTGGGAATCACACCTCCCAGCTGCAGCGTAGACATACCCTACAGGTCTTATGCCATTTGGGATTATAGTAAGATATGCTTGATGATGATGGGGATGATTTGGGAGATGGGAAAAGCTGTCTTCCATGAGCATTCAATTACCAAGTGTGAGAAACAGTGGGACCACAGCTACTGACAACAAAAGCAATACTGGCCCCTCAGCATTTCTTGCAGAAAGTGTAATGGGTCATGAAATTGTATAAATTACTATTTGGACATGCTTGCAAACATTTTTTTTGCAAACTTCTTGCTTTCTTAATTTAAAAAGTTTTGCCTCTTTGCTTTCAAGTTGAAATATATCTTGGTTTCTGTTGTTGTTGTTGTTGTTTTCCTTTTCATTTTCTTTTCATTTTCTTTTTTGTTTTTTTTTTAAACAAATCTGTAACCTTGATATGATAAAAGATGACCATAGCCATATTTTATAGTTTGAGTCTCATTCAATGATTCTCAGCTGCTGTAAACTGGCACAGCTCTGTTGACTTCATGGAAGCTGCACCAGTTTACACAGGTTGTGAATGTGACCATATGCTCTTAGCACACAAAAAACAAAAACAAAACAAAAAACAAATGAGAGAGAGAGAGAAATCAGCACTTTTCCACCCCAGTTTTATATTTTTAAAGTCTTGTCCTTGGTAGTTTAATTTATTAACCCTTCAGCTCTTATTTTCTCATTGCCACACTGCATCCAATAAGCGAGGTCAGAGATAATCAACCTCCGACTTCATCATTATTAAATAGAACTCTCCTTCCAGTTTGTCCTTGTGAGGAAGACTTTTAGAATTAAGTTTGCAACTTTTCCTTTTATTCACAACATTTAAGAATTGATTTCTCTGCTTACATTTTGTCTAACTTGTCAATACAGTCATTAGGGGAAACATTTCATTTTGGTGCCCTTTCCCCAAACAGTGATGCTAGGAATTATCCACTATACTTCTGGAACGCCCTTCATCATAGTATCTGAGCACCATGTACAGGTGCCAAGATTCAGGCAGAAATGTTCATAGTAGGTTAGGACCTTTTTTGGGAATGGGTGACAGGGTGTCTCACTTGATAATTACCTGTTCTGGTTATTCCCTCTGGGGCACCTGGCATTGGCCACTGTTGGAAGACAGGATCCTGGGCTAGATGGACCTTTAGTCTGACCCAGTATTGCCATTCTTATGTTTACTCTAGTATTCATTACTAAATTTTCATGTATTCGGTTTTATGGGAAAGCTGTTCCAAAGTGGTGAGTCAATCAGTATTCTCTGAAAAAGACCTGTGTCACCTCATCCAGTAGTAGGTTCCACATTACAGCACCCTCAACAGAGAATGACTTCATTCAGGCTCACTCTGAGCAGTAGCAGCTGTATTGCTACAGAAGAACATTGCTGTTTTCAATGGGTTGGAGTGGTGAGTATGAGGTGGCTGGGGCCAGTCTTGAGGGCCTTAAATATTATTTCCTTGGCAGTGGGAATGGGACAGGGGAAATGTTCATAGTAGGTTAGGAGCAGGGGGTAGGGATAGCTCAGTGGTTTGAGCATTGGTCTGCTAAACCCAGGGTTGTGAGTTCAATCCTTGAGGGGGCCACTTAGGGATCTGGGGCAAAAATTGGTCCTCCTAATGAAGGCAGGGGGCTGGACTCAATGACCTTTCAAGGTCCCTTCCAGTTCTAGGAGATTGGTATATCTCCAATTATTACCTTTAAAAAACAGCATCCCCTCCAAGCCCCTGCTGTCTCAAGTTCTCATTTTGGATTTTTTTAAATCAGCAAATGTGGGGGACGAGGGGGAGGACAGAGGGACAGTCTATCTAAATGCTATTAAATTAGCTCAGGCTGCAGAAGCCAAAGAGCTGGAGCACATAAAAAAGGATTAATTAAGGGAACCAGAATTAGATTTTTTTTAATGCTTAAATAATATTCTCTTTCAAAGCTAGTAAACCGTAGCTGAAGGCTAGTCCTTGACATGCTCTAAGAATTCTGACCTGTTGAATGCTAAGTAGATGGTATGGACCAATAGTAATGAGGCTCTATGAAGCAGTCTCCTTATCACAGCTAACCAAAAAAAAGAAGAAAAAAAAAGGCAAGAAAGAGAGAGGAAGAAAAAAGTTTTATCGTCAGCTACTATGCCTTGGGACACAGAATTTGCATATGGCCTAAAACTGCTGATCAGAGCTAATCTCCATGATCATTATAGCTTGAAAAGAGGCTTAATATTCAAGATTTTCTGAACTTTTTCTAAACAAAATAGGCTGCACGAAAGTGGGTCATCAATGAGCCAGTAGCATACGCTGCTACTGACTGTTTTAATGGCTTGATACTGAAGAGTGATGCATTGTGTGGCACCCGGCACTAGATAAAATCTCTCGCAGAACTTTGCTGTCAGGGATTTGTTTAGTTTTTCCCTAAGTCTATGTCCAGGCATGCTCTCCCTCAAACCTTTCTAATGAGTCCTGGGATGACACGAGATAGCGACCAAGGCTGTCTGATGTGATCTTGGCTGCAGAAGTGCTCGTTGTGAATGCCGGCAGATACCCTGAGAGCAGGTTTCTCAAACTGTGGGTCAGGACCCCAAAGTGGGACATCAAAGCTGGTGTTAGACTTGCTGGGGACCAGGGCCCAAACTCCACTGCCTGGGCTGAAGCCGAAGCCCGAGCCCCACTTTCCAGGGCTAAGATTATATGCCCCCAACCCAGGGCAGAAGCTCTTGGGCTTCAGCTTTGGCTCCTCTCCCCACCACCTGGGGTGGCAGCGCTCAGGCAGGCTTGGGCTTTGGTTCTCCCCCGGGTCGTATAGTAATTTTTGTTGTTAGAAGGGGATCACAGTGCAATTAAGTTTGAGAACTGCTGCCTTAGAGTCTCTTCTTTTTGACAGCTTGCACGAATCTTCTCTCTTCTTCTTTTTATTATTATTGAATGGGAGCAAAGGATCTAACACTTTTTGAAAAGTTGTTTTCCTGGTGTTGAGTGTTTCATGTGCAAAGAGTGAAGCTGAATGCCGGTTAAGTTGAACAAGTGGAACTTTATTAAACCCTGTGGGCTGCTCTGTCCATGTGGCTGAGATGCTTCTAGCCTACTACGTCACATTCCCTGTTCCGTGTTCCTTTCAGTGACAATCCCTCCAGGAAACATGGGGCTTCTGACTGCAGTTCCACTGATCATGGTAACCTTCCCTATTTTACAAACCTTTAAACATTTTGAACAAATTATTTCTGGCTGAGACTGCCCCGCCCCACCTGGTGTTCCTTTGGCCATAGGTTGCTAGCATATAGCCAAGTGAGAGGCTTATCCTTACCACACACTCAACTGGTGATATCTCATCTTCTCAGCAAGTGACCACACTTGGAGTGACCTATCTCTGTTTTCCTGTCACCTGTCTCAGAGTCTAGCAAACTGTCTGTGGAGACTCCTCCCTGCCTGTGGGTGGGCCTCTGGATGATTTGCTGTCTTTCCATTCTGTGATTGCGTCTGCTTGCTTGTAAGTGCCTGTTCCTTCAGATCACTTGTTCCTCTTGAGTAGTCACCTCATATGACCTCACTACCACTGCACCCCTCATGAATCCTTTAGTCCACTCCTCCTGGTGTCTCTCTAATGGCTGTACCCTCACACATGTGCCTGTCTCCAGGGCTGGTAAGTCCTTGGCTGACCTGTCAAATTCTAGTGCCTGCTTTCCCCGATTGTTGGTCATCTTCTCTCGACAGTGTCCCCATCCTTGTTGCTGAGGCAGATATTTCCTCACTGGTAGCAGGGTTTTCGTTGTCCTTCCCATCTGTGCCTGTGTTATACTGTTTTGGCACCACTGTTTTGGGGTATACTTGTGTTCCAGAAATACTAACAAGTTGTCTGAACCAGAAGGAGGAGGTTTGTGTAACAGTCTCTTAGCTGTTTTCAAAGCTGATTCCACTTTGCCATATCTCTGAGGGTATGTGTGGTGCAAGGTAATGTGGTGGTCAAACTCCCATTTGTATGCAAATTCCTTGTATTCTTCTAAGGCAAATTGGGGTCTGTTGTCAGTGAACAGATGGTCCAGAATGCCATATTTCACAAAGTGGGCCTGCAGTGTGCCAATCACTGGCTTGCTTTTTGTATCAGGCATGGCATCAACCTCCCAAAAATGTGTAGTTAAGTACACCTTTTCCCATGGTTGGGTGAGGAGTTCATGTGGTGACGGTGTTTTTCTGCTGGCAGTTATCACATGAACGGCAGGTGTCACACCCTTTAATCAAGAAGTGGAATTGTGTATTCATTCCCAGTCAGTAAACACACTATTGAGCCCATCTAAGACAGTGGTCAATGCCCAGGTGTGGGGTATGTATTTTGTTGCATGACATCCTCATATAATGAGGCAGGAACAGTAGCCCTCTCTTCTCAAAATATGATTCCATCCTGCACTCTCAGCTCATCTTTAATTTGAAAATATGGTTCTGCTTCTACGGGTACTTGGCTTTTGTCCTCTTGCCACCCTGCGACTATTGCTCTCTTGTCTGCCTGTGATTGGACATCCTTTTCCGTAACCTCTTTGATTTCCATCCTCTACAGAAGCTAAGAGATAGCACAGCATGTTAATGGATTCAGTGTCCTAATCTCTTCCCCCAACTCACTCATGCTGGGTATATATGCTCTGCTCAGGGTGTCAGCTAACACTAGTAGCCACCTTGGACAATATCTGATCTCTACCTGGTAATGCTGTAGGCACATCAACAAGCACTGACATTTCTTTGGAGCAATAAGAAGGGGCTTTGCCATTCTTGTCTCTAGAGGTTCATGATCTGATTACACTATTAATGAGTAGTTATAGGTGTCCTGATGTAATTACTTCTTCAAATACCACAGCCACAGTCAGTTTCTGACAGGGCTCTGCTAATATAAGTGACCAGCTGCTCTTGCAAAACAGAAAATAGCTGCACCTATTCCTCTCTCCAGTGCATCACACTGGAATATCCATGGCTCTCCTGGCTCATAGTACTTCAGGACAGGAGTATCCATTATAATTTGTTTCAGCATATCAAATGCTTGCTGTTGAGGACCTGCCCAGTCCCACCCAACATTCTGCCTTGTGAGCTAACATACAGGTTATGCTACTGCAGCCAAGTGTGGACAGAACTGGAACAGAAAATGTATCATTACTGTGAAGCTCTGTGCCATCCACGAGAGCTTGATCTTGTTGGGAATCTGCTTTCAGGCCCTCTGCTGTGGGCAGATGTCCAATGTATGTCACTTCAAACTGTTTGAGTCACGTTTTTTGGGGGGTTGAGTTTTATATTCTCATCCCTGTATTTCTGTAGAAAAGCTTTTATAGTTTTCGTTCATGGTCTCATTCGGCTTCAGTTTCATTGCTCTCTTCACCTAAAATGCGGATATCATCTTCTGTTATTTTCACCTCAGGCAGTTTTTCCAGTGCGTGAGTGAGTCTTCTCTGGAACACCTCTGGTTCTTGGCTTATGCCAATCACCATGCATAGCCTTCCGTAATGGCCAAATGGTGTTCAAAAGTTGTCAGCATGCTGGATTCTTTATCCAGGTTTATGTGCCAAAATCAATTTCTCACCTCACAGACCATAAAGATTCTGGCTTTGGAGAGTTCTGGCAAGATGTCATCAATTGTGGGCAGTCAATAGTGGCATCTTTTCAATGCTCAGTTCACTGGCTTAGGTTCTTTGTAGATGCATAATTTGCATGATGGTTTCTTTACAACAAATATGCTGCTTACCTAGACTTTACTGGTGCTATGATACCCCTGCTCACTTGCACTGTTTGCAAACCAGACAGCAGGGTTCAATCTATAGATTCCTTTATGAACCATGCCCAGTAGAATTAATACATTCTTCCTTATTTCATTAGTCCTTTGAACTAATGCAGAAGCTAAAAGCCTACAAGACTTTCTTTAGGGGATACACTTGCATTTCAGTACAAAGTTAGAGGTATTTTTAAAACACGTGGGACTCTTGGTCAACAGTTTTCTATTGAAATTTTTTGTCAATTGAAATGACTTTCTGACAAAATGGATACATTCTTTTTTTGTTGGATTGTTTTGTTTGTTTTCCCATTAAAAACATTTTTGCTTTTGTTTTTCTTCAGTTTTTCCTGACCAGCTGTAGAGAAACACTAATGGCTATAAGTGTTTGGCTCCTCTGTGGAGGCATAGATGGAAAGTAGGGTTGAAAAACCTTTCTGCCCCAACTCCAATGTAGGAGCCTGACAGTTAAAGTATTTGTGTTCATAGATTCATAGATTCCAAGGCAGAAGGAACCATTGTGATCCTCTAGTCTGACGTCCTCTACAACATAGGCATAGAACTTCCCTAAAATAATTCCCAGAACAGATCTTATAGAAAATATTTAATCTTCATTTAAAAATTGTCAGTGATTGAGAATCCACCACAACCCTTGGTAAATTGTTCCAATGGCTAATTACTCTCACTGTTAAAAAAAATAATACCTTATTTCAGTCTGAATTTGTCTAGTTTCACGTTCCAGCCATTACATTGTATTATACCTTTCTCTGCTAGATTGAAAAGCCAATTATTAAATATTTGTTCCTCATGTAGATACTTAGACTGTAATCAACTCCCACCTTCTTTGTTAAGCTACATATATTGAATTCTTTGGGTCTGTTACTAGAAGGCATATCTTCTAATTCTTTAATCATTCTCATGGCTTTTCTCTGAACCCTCTCCAGTTTATCAACGTCCTTCTTGAATTGTGGGCTCGAGAAGCGAACACCATTTTCTAGGAACAATCATACCAGTGCCAAATGTAGAGGTAGAATAACCTTCCTTCTACTCCTTGAGATTCCTGTGTTTATGCATCCCAGGATCACATTAGCTCTCTTTGGCCACAGTATTATTCCTCAGAGCACTGTTAACTTGTCTGCATTGCAAATGTTGTGTATATTGTCATGCACTAAATCACAAGAGGCTGACAATGTATTTTTAGCTTGTTTTTATTTCATTCATTTCTTATATGGTAATATAATTAGCAGGTTCAACTGAGATTTTTTTTTTAAGCTAAGGGATTGTAGAAACTGAGCATCCATCTACTTTGAAATTCTCAGCTTTTCTGTGAGTTCTGTAATTATGGTGAACGTTAGCCTTCTTAGTGGCCTGTTAGGAGCTGTCTGATTAGGAAGCCATTTGCAAGATTCAACAGCAATAACTTTATTGCTACTACATACTGATGAACAATATTACATATTTGTATATGCAACTCCTCTACACAGCAGTTGTGATGGGTGCCTCTGATAGCTGTGTTCTATAATAAATCATATCTATGGGCCAATTATTCTCTCTTTCATTTTTAACATGAGTATTTCTAAGCATACCTAGCATACCACCAGTTCTTGCTTTTTATTTTGTATTGGATTTGAGTTTGTACAGAAATGGCTGCTCTTGCTGGAGACTCCAAACTGCCCTGGCAACTGCCAAGATCTCTGTAGCCATAAGGAGAGTGAGGATGTTTCTACATACTCATATTGCACATGCAGTATGTATATTTATTTACTTTCTTTACATTGATAAAATTATGTTACACGGTTGACTTGTAGATAGTGGTGTTTTTTTTTAAACAAAAGTTAGATATGCAAGTGGTCTTCTGAATAAAGCTTCCATTTGGGCTTGTACAAATACCACTCTGTTTTCTGTCATGATTTTAATAATATTATGCACTATAAAAGTTACTGCTCTACGTGTCTGGAGATTTTGAAGGTCGCTGTTAAGCGTTTACTATTGGGATAATAACAGAGATGGCTTAGTAAGAGAAATAGCTGTGTATAAGTTAAATAGGGAACTGTCAAGAAAATTCAGCCTTCATCATAAATTAGAGAGTATTTCATGTTATACAGTATGAAGAATCTTCTGATTCCCACCTATATGTTTTGTGGTTCCTTATCAGAGTTTTTATTATTATTATTACTTGTATCTTGAGGTAAGCTGAAGTTCAGATACTATCATTTAAAAACAGAATGTTAGAAAAAAGCCATAATTCATGGCTGCATATCTCTTGTAGTTTAATATCGCTTTTAGGAAGTATAGAGTTACTTTTGATATGCATAATAATCTGCAAGAAGCATGTCCATTTTCTAAAAGATGCATTATTCAGTGAAGTGTCATATATAGTCTTTTAGACCATTACTTGCCATTATAGATTTGGGAAGGTGCACGGGGAGGGGTTATAAGGAAGGTCAAGTAGAAGCTTGCAGCTTGGAGACATTAACTAAGATAATATGCTGTAAAAGAATTAATTACTCCATTTGAAGCATGACAAGGAAAAGAAGTTTTATAAGGTCTTTGGAACATGGAAGCAATCCACTACCGATCCCTTGTTAAAGATTACCTTTAAGATTACCCCTCTGGTTCCCCTTGAGAAGTCCATAATGTATGGCCTCACAGTTACTATAGAGAATAAAACTTCTTAATATTTCATTTTTATAAAACAAATTGCAGCCTTCATAGAGAAGTTTGACTATAATTGGTCAAATGCCATGATCATTTATTGAATTCTGAACAGATGTTTGGTTTGATCATGTTTATGCCCCCTTTTATTCACAAACATTAGTATGAATGCTTTGGTTTCGATTGGCATAAATGTATGGGAAACAGGCGTTCTTCACTGATGTGTTCCTCATCCAGAGGACTGGCACAAGGGGCTATGTGCCACTGAACATTCTGTGCTGGGGCTTAAGTGAGACATAAGTGGTGCACAGTCCTTGTGATAACTTTCTGCGCATTTATATTTGAACAAGAAAACACTATTTGTTAGATGCTACTCATCAGAAATAATTGGCTATTTTCTCATTTTAGAAGTTTGTTTTCCAGTCAGAAAACATTAGTGCTGTCAACTGTTATGTTTTATTGCAAATCTCAAGATATTTGATGTTTTACTTAAAGCTCCACCTCCTGGAGGCAAGTGATTGTGTGAAAATCGCAGTTTTCATGTATTAAAAAAAAATGTTTCTAGCCCTTATGATTGCAGAGGAAGGTGTGCAAATGTGACCTCAGTGCACTGTGAGGACTGAAAAATCAGAAGATATTTAAAAAAAAATCACATGTATTATTTTTTTCAAGTCAATCTCATAATTTTGGGGGCCTAACTAATAATTTTTGAACATTTGTGGCTGGCAATACAAGAACAGGGACAATACCATGTGGCTTAAAATACTACTTTCTAATGCTGTTTGAGAATTTGTCATCAGAAAATGCCGGATTGTCAAAAATGAAAGTTTTTCATGGAAAAGGGTCAGTTTCAGCGAATTTTTGACTTGAAAAATGTTTTTTAAAAATTTCAAAATTGTTGAAATGAAAAATTCTGGGTTTTCAGTTACAAATGCCTTTCAGTTTAATTCAAGCTACTCATAATAAAGTATTAAGAATAAAAAATGGTCAAATCAAAATTAGTGTTTCAAAATTATCAAAATGAAATGTTTTGTCTGAGCCAAGATTAATTTTTTTGCACATTTGGTTCATAATCATTTTTTCCAGATGTTGACTTTTTGTTCCAATTTGGAATAGGAAATATTTTAAAACTGTTGAAAATTTTCATGGGATGGGAAAACCTTATCCCACTGTGCTCTGCTAGTCACATGCTATAAATAGTCAGAGAGCCTGCAAATATTTTTATAGTTTGGTTGATGTCAAGGTAATTGTTATGCATGTTTACTGTATGCTCACACAGCTGAGCATGTATGTGCATTCTAATACCAGAAGTTTTTCAGTCACTATAGGAACACCACCTTCTGAGCACCAGTAGCTTGGTTGACTGAAGCATTCTTCTATCGATCTAACTGCATCTACATGGGAGATGAGGGTGGCAGAGCTATGGGACAAGGGATATGCATTTTTCATATGCATGAGCATCTTAGCTATATCAACTTAAATTTTAAGCATAGACCAGGCCTAACTGTTGACTTGCAGAGTTAAAAAATGTTTTTCCACTATATTGTCTCCAAATCTTATTTCTAATCATTCATAATTTTATGAACTCAAATGAGTTTTTTGTTTAGTGTTTAGCAAAGGCACTACAATGTCAGCTGAGAGCATTTCGACATTGAGTTCAGGGAAGCAATGTTTTGTTGATTCTCTTCACTAGATAAGTTATTCTAGGAGTATAACTCATAAATGGATGAAATTTTCCAAAACAAAATACATTTATGAGCACAGAACAAGTGTGAGAAATTGCATCCCTGAGGAAAATTCGTTCAATAGGATCTATAGAGGGGATTGTTTAGTCAATTTAACTACAGAAGGAACTACTATAAACTACTATAATAAAATATACCCACTTGGAATTCTTAAGTAATTTTAGAAGGATATTCCAAGCTTAAAAAAAGATAGGACCATTTCATGTTCTATTTTACTTCATTAATATATTGCATCTTAAGAAATACACAAGACTATGAAAAGCTGCATTAATAAATAAATACCTTTTGTGTTCAAAGTCATATACTCTTAAAGTTTAGAATCTTAGGACAGCGGACTTTTAAAGCCTGACTGAATAATTACACTATGTACATTATATTGTTAAATGCTGAATGACATGGAGCCAAATGCAATCTCCATAATTTTTATTATATAATAAACTAATTTATGAAAGAAGAGAGTTCATCATTCCCCTTAATTTTATGTATATTGATGACTGAATTTTAAGGCATGTTATTTTTAACATTGTGAGAAACAGTGTAACAATGATGTTTGTATCCATTATTATAATAGTGGTATCATTCAGATTTAAGGGTTTGTTTTATTTTAGCTCTGTTCTAAACCTGGGATGTGTTACAGTTTATCTTTTAGCTGTAAAATTTCTATCCATTCCAGAGTGAAATCTTGACTTCATTAAGTCAATGGAAAGTTTGCCACTGCTTTTAGTGAGATCAGGATCTCATCCCAGAAGTTAAACATGTATAATTCTAAAGTTGTATTAATCACATTTTCAAATAGAAGTCAGTTTAATATGGGAGAAATTCACCCCTGTGCAGAGAACCAGCAAAAGTCCCACACACTACCTAAGTCCCCTATGAGACCTTAAAATGGTCCCCAAAATAACACTGTCAGTCTCAGGTGGTGCATGATACTTATACTGTTCTCTGCACAGGGGTGAATTTCACCCTCCATGCACAAAACTCTCTCTCGACTCTGAATTCCAGCTCTCCCTGTATATGCCGAACTCAATGGAGAGAGTAAGATATTTAGTGTCAAATTCTGCCCTGAACATCCAAGAATAGAATGTTGCCCCTTACAGTCCTTTTTTTCACAGTTTTCTTTTTCACGCTGAACAGCTTCATGTTTTTAAAATGAAACTCTATGTGCTGTTAGGTTTTTTTTGGTAGACTGGGTCCATTAGGCATTCTTGTAACAATTGGCAATCAGTTTAAAACATTTTTAATGTCCATTATATGATGCGAGTGTAAATCCCCATGCAGTATAGTGATTGTTGAAAAGATGTGTGGTGGCCTTGTATGAACCCTTCACTGGGCCAGATAGGGGTTAAGAAGCAGTTTTGGGCCTAGGTGACTCTGCTGTGCTGCACTTGCAGAACCTGCTTCAGCTGGAGGAGGGGAGCTTTTAAAGAGAGCCAGACAGTGGGGTAATCAGCAGGGGCGGCTCCAGGCCCCAGCACGCCAAGCGCGTGCTTGGGGTGGCATGCCGCGGGGGGCACTTTGGCAGTCGCCGGGAGGGCGGCAGGCAGAGTGCCTTCGGCGGCGTGCCTGCGGAGGGTCCGCTGGTTCCGTGGCTCCACCGGAGCCGTGGGACCAGCGGACCCTCCGCAGGCACGCCTGTGGGAGGTCCACCAGAGCCGTGGGACCAGCGGACTCTCCGCAGGCACGCCTGCGGGAGGTCCACTGGAGCCGCGGGACCAGCGAGCGGCAGAGCACTCCCCGCGGCATGACGCCGTGTTTGGGGAGGCGAAATGTCTAGAGCCGCCCCTGGTAATCAGGAGAGGAGGAGAGACCGATCCTGGGAGCTCCTGAGTAATGGTACAGGAGAAGTCCTGGCTGCAGGGAGAGGTCTGTAAACAGCAGCTATCCCAGGCCTAGAAGAGGCACTAGCCCCTTTCCCTAGGGCTAGGGAACCCTTCTCTCTAACTTTGGGGGATCATTTGTGAGGTTTTTGAACATGCCTTGGACTGGGAAAGTAAGTGGTAGGAAGTTTCCCAGAATGCAAAGGTGTTTGCTATAGCTGCCTCCTTTATGATCTTGGGTTGGAACTTGGTGAAAGGGATAGGCCCTAGCTCTCCTACAAACCATCCTTTCATGAATGGAGTGCAAACCCCTCTTCCCCTCCCACACTTGGAGATAAAGACCTGGTCTACACTGGGAGTGAGGAGGGGATCAATCTAAGATACGCAACTTCAGCTATGAGAATAGCGTAGCTGAAGTCGACGTATTTTAGATCGACTTAGATTGACTTATTTCGTGTCCTTGTGGTGCAGGATCGACGGCCACCGCTCCCGTCAACTCTGCTTCTGCCTCTCGCCCTGGTGGAGTTCCGGAGTCGATGGGGAGCGCGTTCGGGGATTGATATATTGCGTCTAGACAAGACGCAATACATCGATCCCCGATAGATCGATCACTACCCACCGATCCGGCAGGTAGTGTAGACATACCCAGAGACAAGACCCGAATCAAGGGTGTGCCGGCCACAAGAACCCTGGAGGTGGGTTGAAGATCCTTTCTTCTGTGGGGAAGTTGGATTTATATATATATATATAGAGAGAGAGAGAGAGAGAGAGAGAGAGTTGGATTTTACCCCATAAGGGGGCAAACTCAACTGGTGACCTGGCCAGAGGGCCAGCCCCTGTCACAGGAGGGTTTCTGCTACTCACTTCTAAGGCATGTGAACTTGATGTGGACATTACAGAGGAGTCAAATGAAGCATACATTTGGTAAGCTTAAAGGCAGGTAGGCACTTTATTTAACTGCTTAAATAACCATCTATAGCTGTACAAGGTTAGAACATAACAACCTAGATACCAAGCAGTATCTCAGCCCAGGGCAATATGCATTGGTCCCATCATATAAGGAAAGTTACCCATAGCAACCTGTCCACTCTAGGCAGTGGAACTCAGTGCAGGGCCAGAGACCCTACTACTTATAGAGCTTAACTACTTATAAAGTTAGAAATATTTTCCTAATGTCTAACCTAAATAACTCTTGCTGCAGATTAAAACCATTACTTCTTGTCCTACCTTCAGTAGACATGGAGAACAATAGTTCACTGTCCTCTTTATGAACAGGAGTACTTGTGGCACCTTAGAGACTAACAAATTTATTTGAGCATAAGCTTTCGTGGGCTACAGCCCACTAGCCCATGAAAGCTTATGCTCAAATAAATTTGTTAGTTTCTAAGGTGCCACAAGTACTCCTGTTCTTTTTGTGGATACAGACTAACACGGCTGCTACTCTGAAACCTGTCCTCTTTATAACAGCCCTTAACATATTTGAAGATTGTTACCAGGTTCCTCCCTCTCCCCCCCGGTCTTGTTTTCTCAAGACTAAAGATATTCCTTTTTTTAACCTTTCTTTATATGTCAGGATTTCTAAACTGTTTATTGTTTTCATTGCTCTCATATGGATTCTCTCTACTTTATCCCCATCTTTCCTCAAGTGTGGCACCCAGAATTGAACACAGTTCCCCAGCTGAGGCATCACCAGGGCCGAGAAGACCGGGACAGTTACCTCCCGTGTCTTACATACAACACTCCTGTTAATATACCCAGAATGATATTAGCTTTTTTCACAAATGCATCACATTGTTGACTCATTCAGTGTATGATCTACTATAACTTCCAGATCCCTTTTAACAGTACTACCATCTAGCCAGTTATTCTCCATTTTATAATTGTGCACTTCATTTTTTCCTTCCTTAGTGAAGTACTTTGCACTTGTCTTTATTGAGTTTCATCTTGTTAGATTTCGACTGTTTCTCCAATTTGTCATGGTTGTTTTCAGTTCTAATCCTGTCTTCCAAAGCTCACTGGAGTAACAATAGCAGTGAAGTCTCAGCAGCATGAATGGCTGCATGACCTCGCCCTGGCTGCCCAGGACCTTAGGTACATTCTCAAGTGTAGCCACCCATGCTGAATCTACCTTGGGTATGTCTACACAGGATGCAATCACACCTCCCAGTTGCAGTGTAGACATATGCTCACTGTGAATGTTTGCACCAGCTGAGAAGCTGGCCCATTATTGTGACATCTTGGGTAAATTACTTAACTTCCCTGTCCCTCATTTTAGCCATCTATGTATTATGAAGTACAGTAATTCATTGAAGTGAACTAATGTTTAAGGCATTTTGAGATCCTCTCTGTAAAATGAACTGTTGATGTACAGAGTCTTTTTATTATTAGTGCAGATAGTATTACCTCTTGGTATGTCCCACAAGCATATTATATGATGTAATTATTTTGTTGATGCTGTTCTAGATTCTTATCAATCAACAAATCTGGAATAAAAAAACCCCTAAACTCACAAAATTATTTCATTAAACTGTGTATCAGACTCAAAACTTTGACTGCAAAATAGAAATCAGTCATCAAACTCCCTTTTCTTGTTGAAAGATAAAAACCCTGTAGTTTGTCAGCTTCTCTATTTTACTTTAAAAGAATAATGGTATAAAAATAGGCAATTGCCAATCCTTCTTATCTCTGTTCATTCAGATTAAATGAACAGTGACAATCTTTGCTGTGGAGTAATTTGAGTGTCAGTTAAAAGGAAAAAATAACGAAATTACTTACTATAGTAGTGGGCTGTATTGATCATAGTTTATGAGCACTTAGTTTTCTCTTAGAAGAAATTGCAGATATGTTTACATTTTGCATGAAAAGAAACAACCAGTCTAATCTTAAAATCCACAAGCCCTGGAATGAATCTATTTCACAGCCTGTCTCTCTTGTGAATGTTCTTTCCTGCAGACAGTTAGCTTGGAGAGACAGGTCTGCGAATGTGCCTCATTGGTTGCTGCCAAGTTAGTGTTACAATGTATAATTTAATGAATATTTTAGTTTAATTAATTTAATTATACCATAGTTCCGGAAATAGTTTTGCAGGTAGCCATTTAAAAAAAGAAACCTGGTCCTTCATTTAGCCC
This sequence comes from Mauremys reevesii, assembly GCF_016161935.1. Lineage (NCBI taxonomy): Eukaryota > Metazoa > Chordata > Testudines > Geoemydidae > Mauremys > Mauremys reevesii. The sequence continues at coordinate 35,310,153 of NC_052638.1, forward strand.
ATAAACTATCCACTATGAATACTGGAGCATAAGCTAATATATTTCCCCAGCTGCCTCCCTAAACATTAAAGTGACATAAAAGGCCCAATGATCTGGAACTCTTTTTCCTTGAGATCTGTTAACAAGACTTGCAGCTGTGGCACTGGGAGAGTGAAGTTATTGGGATCTGTATTTCATGGAGTGGAATTATTATATCACTGGATTGTAATTGTCCATGTATCATTTCTTGACTGTTGTTATTCTTACTCATCTTAGGACTCTTTTTAAAACCAAAATATTAGGGTGCACATTCCCCCACCAAGGCATGTGCATAACTCTCGTTGGGCTAAATTCTACATTGATGATAGTGGAATCACACCAGGCATGAATTTAGCCCATTAACTTTAATGAGCATTGAGGAGGAAGAGAGACCTTAGAGCTTCATTCTGCAATGGTAGCTTTTTTTCCCCACCCACTGACTTGTATGGGATCAGGATTGAGCCTGTAGCTAACAAGTCAGTTTGATGTTGGTTTTGAATGAACACACACTTTGAAAAACTTAGATTGCAAATTGCCAATCTATAAAACACTGAGATTTTGAATACACCTTTACTTTGATTGTAATTGAATTTCAGGAGCCAGGGAAAGAGGTCTGCCTCTATCACTGTTTCTTTGTGTCCTCCTCTTCACATTTTTTTAATACAGATGGTACCTTATTATAATCACACAGGCACAGTACATGAATTTGAGGATTTCTACAAAAAGGATTTTTCCCTTCATTGGCTTCTCATTGCTTTGATGTGCTAATAACTTTTAGGAATAGTTCAGGAATAAATTTAATTGTGAAATAGTCCTCCAGAAGGTGGATATTCAAGGACCGGCATCATTTCAGTGTATTAAATAAGCAAGTGTTACTATGACTATTGCATGTTGTCTCTCTTTAAGTGGAAAAACAGCAAACCCGATGGAGACATACACATTTATGATTCTGGGGTTCCCTAATATATACACATATCCCTTTCTGAATTCTTATGTCTCATTAACATTCTTTTTTAAAGGCTGCCAATGAATTGCAGATAATTAAAGCTCTCGATAAGCTTTGTAATTCTTCTGTTTTATGTATCTAGCACATTCTTTGTTTGTTTCCCAGAGGAGCCTTCTGGATGCTGGAATACATTTGTCAATATAATGTGGACTTGGGACACTTAAGGTGTCTCATAGTGCAACAGGGGAGGGATAGCTCAGTGGTTTGAGCATTGGCCTGCTAAACCCAGGGTTGTGAGTTCAATCCTTGAGGGGGCCACTTAGGGATCTGGGGCAAAAATTGGTTCTGCTAGTGAAGGCAGGGGGCTGGACTCAATGACCTTTCAAGGTCCCTTCCAGCTCTAGGAGATTGGTATATCTCCAGTTATTACCTATTGCCTTAACAGGTCTGTTTCTTTTTCTGAAATATGCTGACACAGCATGATCCACTGGCTACAAATTTCAAGGGAGTGCTGTTGCATGATTTTCCATGATGATAATTGACCCAGCCCTGCTATTTTGTCACACCACAATTACACTTTAAAAAAGAAAGAAAGAAAGAAATCTGTCATTTATCAGTACTGTTACAACAATTATATCTCAACAGACAAGTCCAAGAGGGATATTATTTTGGTTGCCCCACCCTTTCTTGTTTTTAACCTATTGGGGTGGGTACCCAAACACAAAAATGAAAATTGAAATGTCTATCTAAACATATATGAGAGGTCCCCTACTTCACTTACAAAATGGCCAGCCATTTTTTTAAATATGCTGCACAGCTTGTAGTTAATAGAAGCTCAAAAAGATAATGAGTTCTCTATTGCCGAACAGATGTATACAGCTCCTTTTATCATAAGAATAGGTTTGCAGGAGAACAAATTGCAGTAAGCCTTTGAAATGAGCAGCTTTCCTGTCATCCCTTGCTGTCTCTGATTACATGAAAAAGGGCACTATGGTAACTGAAAAGTCAGTTAGAAAGTGATTAAGTAAAAGTTAAGAAGATATCAAGTAAAATGCATGAAAGAGATGACTATTTTAGTGTGGTGTTCAAAAAAAAAGAGTGAAATGAATTAAGAGGAGATGCATATAAGCTATGGAAAAGTATTGACTATGTGGTCAGTGGTGCCTTTGGGAACGTTACTGAGAAGGCAAATTCAGATAGTTGCTGAGTGTTATATTTGATGTTATCAAGTTGCAGAAGAAAAAAATTAATAAAACTTGGTAATAATGATTTGCTCCTACATAGCTTTTTTTTCAAACAAGCATTGCGAAGATGGTGTAAAAAAATTAGCTAGTCTTTGCTATTGCCCTGTCATATAGGCAGGTAATGTTTAGAGATGGTAGGAGTGGAAAGTTGGGATCTGGACTCGTATCCAAGTCTGCATTTCCACAAAGTTTGGTAGGTTGGGGAGAAAGTGGGTTTGAATAAGGTGTCAAGTTTGAGCCACCTCAATATTACCATATCCATTTTTTTAAAGGATCAGATGAGGGACAGGAAGGGTTAAATGTTTCATATGATGGATTCTCTGGTCCATTTCATTTAATAAAAGAAACACAGAACTTCCCCCATCCATTGTTAAGAACCCAGTTGGTTGGAGAGTCATGAAGTGACCCATAAAACACGCAACTGGGCTCTATGGAAACAAAAATGGGGGGAAAATGTCATAAAAACATCTTTGTCCCTCTTTTCTTTGCTTTTTGGCTGCTAGATGTTGTTCCTCATTGATGGTTACCCTGGGATGTGCTTCTTCTGGCCAGAATTAAAAACTGTCCAAAGGTCAAGGTGGAGTGAGGTCATATATTTTACTGGACCAACTTCTGTTGGTGAGAGAGACAAGCTTTTGAGCAACACAGAGCTTTTCTTCAGCTCTGGAAAAGGGACTCCCAGATGCACAGCAAAATGCAAGATGGAACAGAGAGTTTACCATAAGTAGTTAGCGCATTTTGTAAGGGGCCATTCAAAGCAGAGTGGCCCTTTCACACCTCTGCAGCCATAGGACAAAAAAAGGGGGATTAGTGGTTACAGACAGGAGTGGCAGAAGCTCCCTAAAAGTGGGAGGCCACTGGCATCCTAACTGTGGCCCCGCCCCCTGTGCTGCCCCTTCCCCCAGCCTTGCCCCCACACCTCTGATTCCCTCCAACCCTTGCCCTCACACTGCCTCTTCCCCGGAAGCCCCTTCCCCTGCGCTGCCTTTTCCGCCGAGGCCCCGTTCCTATGCCACCTCTTCCCCCCCAAGACCCCTCCCACTTTTAAAAATGATGCCGCCATGGCATTCCGGCGCCCCTCGTTTCAGATTGCTGTAATAAGCCATAAATCCAGTGTCTCCGTTCATTACTCTGCTAGACACTAAAAATCATGGACTGAAGAGAGACATTGGATTTATCGCTTATTACGGTAACCCACTAACCTCCTCTTTTTGTCCTCTGGCTACAGAGGTGTTAACGGGCCACTCTGTCTGGAATGGACCCTTACCATATGCACTAACTACTTACCCTAAACACACTGTCCCCACCTTGCATTGTGCTGCGACACTGTGACTACCTGTCCCAGACCTGAAGAAGAGCTCTGCCAGGCTCAAAAGCTTGTCTCTCTTACTGACAAAAGTTGGTCCCATAAAAGGAACTGCCTCACTCACCTTGTCTCTCTCTATTATCCTGGGACCGCTATGGCGACACCTACACTGCATGTCCAAAGGTCACACAGCAAGTGAGGGCACGTCTACACTTAACGCTGCATTGGCACAGCTGCACTGATGCCCTTATGCTGCTGTAGCACTGTAAGGAAGGCGCTCTAAGCTGATAGGAGAGAGCTCTCCTGTCGGAGGAGTTAATCCACCTCCCGAAGAGGTGGTAGCTATGTCGGTGGGAGAAGCTCCTTACCTGAGGAGGTTGTGAAGGCTAGGACTATAACAATGTTTAAAAGGGGACTGGATAAATTCATGGTGGCTAAGTCCATAAATGGCTATTAGCCAGGATGGGTAAGAATGGTGTCCCTAGCCTCTGTTCGTCAGAGGATGGAGATGGATGGCAGGAGAGAGATCACTTGATCATTGCCTGTTAGGTTCACTCCCTCAGGGGCACCTGGCATTGGCCACTGTCGGTAGACAGATACTGGGCTAGATGGACCTTTGGTCTGACCCGGTACGGCCTTTCTTATGTTCTTAAGCTGTTCTGCTGACCCAGTGCAGTCTACGGGGTGGGGAATAACTAAGTCACTCGGGGGTGTGGATTTTTCACACCCCTCAGCAACGTAGTTATACTGATATAGGTCTACAGTGTAGACCAGCCCTCAGTGTTAGCAGAAGGTCAGCACAGTGAATCCACGTTCAGCTCCGCTGTGAGTGGAACAGACTGTACCTTCCTTCTGAGGCTTTTCATAGCAAAATAAAAGCACAGCTGCCAGGTCCAGTGTGCCAAGCAGAGAGTTTGTGCACTAGATTCATATTTAGAGATTACTTGGAGGAAAGAGAAACTCAGAAGGAGTGGGATGTAATTGTTTCTTAATTAGTTAATGTTTTGCCATGGGGTAGAGCTAGACTAGAAAAAATCAAGATATCATATAGACTCGTGAGAATTAGTTTTACTAGTAAGCTATTTGTCAAAGCCTGTAAAATGTAAGGCTGAGTTTTCAGTATATATCTTTGTTTGTGCTATTCGTCACACTCAAGTCAGTTTGGGAAATGTTTTACTTTTAACATTACAATGGTGATTTTCCACCTGCTGCTTAGAAATCATAGTCTGAAATAGTGAGATTACAGTGAAATTATTTGTTTTACTGTAACCACATTCTGCCTGAGTTGCGCATTTAATGTACCTTACATGAGTGTGGTCAAACAACAAACATCACTGTAATAGATCTTTCCCTAATTTCATTCTATGTTAGCTTTGACTGAGGAGAATAACTCTAATACGACCCTAATGCTCTAACTCCCATTGAAATCAGTGGTCCAAATATTGGCCCCACTGAATTTAATGGACATTTTCTTTGGTTATTCTAGGGCTACATTTGGCCCCAGATTTCATTAACCTTGCAAATCAAATGAGTGTAGTGGTTGACTTTAGTCCTTGTAACACTTTGGCATTACTTTACCACTGTCCTAAACCTGTGGGGCTTAAATTCCCAGGCATGTGCATCTCCCGTTTACTTTATTAGTATATTTTGAATTCAGCTGAACAACTCCTGTTTTCTTTCAGGAACTGGTTGCACAATACAACAACTTGGAAAACATTTAAAAGAGGTAGTAGACCATGCTCATTAGAGTCACATTTTAATGAAATTCTTAATGGCACTTGAAGTGAAAACTACTCCAAATTTGCCTGTAGCAGCTGCAGCAAACATGATACTCATTGCAATCCATTAGGCAGCCCATTATTCCCGATATACAGGTGGACCTCAGTTGCCCTGCTATGAATCACTGTACAGAAACTCTTATTGAGAAACAGCTGCCATTCTCTGCGCCACCATTTTTACTATTACATCCACCACTAGATTACAAAATATTTAGTACATTAACAGTTAATTAAAACGACAAAGGCGTAGCTTAATAATAAAATACTGACAATGTACAACTGGTTAAATTGTGTTCTGGGGTGTATCCCTCATTAATTTTACTGAATTTTATGCCTGTATCACAGGGCAAAATTTATCCCATTGGGTAAGATTATGATCCGTGGTTAAAAAGCAATAGGATCTATCTTATTTTCTCAGAGTCCAGTCTGGCAAATCCTTCTGGCATGGTACTCCCATGGATTTTAGCAGGAGTGCTGCTCCTGGAGAAAATGCAAGATTGGAGCATTTATTTATGGATCCACATGTAAGTAGAGCTGGGCAAATTTTTTTAATAAATTGTTTTTGTCCAAAAAATGCAGTTTAAGACAACACTCCACCTCCCTCCCCAATAACCGTTATCCTAATGGTCAGGGCACTCACTGGAAATGTGGGAATTCCAGGTTCAAATCCCTGCTCTAGAATAGAAACCAGGCTTTTTTGATTCATTGAAAATTCTGAAACAAAATCAGATTCAGTTTGACCTGAACCAATTTTTTTTTGGATTTTCTTTTAGAGCTGCCAACAAACTGAAAAATCAGTTATTTGCCCAGCTCTGCATGTATCTCCTATCATTTTTAGTGGCTGCATGCATCAGATAGTGACTCTATCCTCTCCCAGTTATTAAGAATGAATGTGAAGCACACGCAGCAGTTGCACAAAGATGAAGACATTTTTGAGGGTAAGCAAACAAAGCAAACATCAAAACCTCTCAAGGACAGAATGGAGATTGCTCTTTTCCTCCATTTTATTAAGATTTAACTGGCTTCTGTTGGGTTTTTCACCTCAGAGCATCATTTGCCAAACAGTTTGAGCCTTACCTTTGTTATTTATATAAAGACAAGATATTTATTTCCTTCCTTCATTCAGCATTCCTGCATAACATGATGTTGCCTGGCTTGAGCTCAGCTTTCTCTCCACATGTGCTGATGGGATATGTGGCTCTTAGCATATACTTAAGTATGTCCTGCTGTGGAAACAGTATGTTTGCTTTGACACACGTATGGTTACCTTTGTAAGTTGCTCTGATGCATCAGAATAAGACACTGATGCTGGTGAAAGCTATCTAAGGGCAGAGAGACCCTTTTATTTGCTGTTTGGAAGAGGTGTCTTCAGGCCACACCTAATACAGGATGTGAGAGTGCCTTAAGGTTCCATATACAAATCTTGTTAGCAAATAGCATGACTGAAGAGCTTCACTTTTTCTAGCTGAAACTAAACCTCCAACTGCCAAACTGTTAATGGACTTTAGTATCTGTGACTTTCATGGATTTGTAAAGAGACAAAGTTCATCAGTATCCAAATGATCAGGACAGTCTATAGTCATGTGTTCATTGCTTTTGCAGTGGAGGAAGCTTTATGCCCTCAAATCTCAATAATTTATTTTACTGCATTTTTCTCCTGCCATCTACATGTGAGTCATATCCTGCACCTGGCTGGAGGTGCCTTGCTCCTCTCACTATTGAGCCAGAGTTAGGAAATCAGCTAAGCGTGAGAAAAACAGAAATGGGTCAATGAAGTGTTGGCATGATTTAAATGTGAGTTAGTCTAAGTTGTGGAGTCCAGGTGAAATAATGGTAAGGGTTTAGGTTTGATGACACCAACACTTGCTATCTGCTTTTTGAATGGTGGAAATGTAAAGGAATCTGGTGATTTTTGCATTAGTTAGAGTTGAAACTTCATGAGATTATTGGACACCCCTGAACTGGAAACAGAACACAACCGTTAAACAAAACTGGAGCTGTGGGTACAGATTCAGGGATTCATATCCAATCCTTTCTCTGATACAGATAAACACAATATGTTGGGGAAGAGTCAACATGGCTTTTGTAAAGAGAAATCGTGCCTGACCAATCTGTTAGGATTCTTTGAGGGTCTCAATAACCACATGCACAAGGGTGATCTGATCAATATAGTGTACTCGGACTTCAGAAAGCCTTTGATGAGATCCCTCTCCAAAGACTCTTCAGCAAACTAAGTAGTCATGGGATAAGAGGGATGATCCTTTCATGGATTGGTAACTGGTTAAAAGATAGGAAACGAAGGGTTGAGATATATGGTCACAATGAAGAGAGGTATGTAGTGGCGTCTCCCAAGGACCTGTGTTGGGACTGGTGCTGTTCAACATATTCCTACATTATTTTGAAAAGGTGATGAACAGGGAAGTGGCAAAATTTACAGATGATACAAAATTACTCAAGATAGTTAAGTCCGAATCTCACTAAACTGGGCCACAAAATAGCAGATGAAATTCAGCACTGATATGTGCAAAGTAATCCACAATGGAAAAATAATCGTAACTATACATACAAAATGATGGGGTCTAAATTAGCTGTTACCACTCAGGAATGAGATCTTGGCATCATCATGGATAGTCCTGTGAAAACATTCCACTCAATGTGCAGTGACAGTTTAAAAAACCAAAAAACAAACCAAAAAAAACCTCTCAGAAAATGATAGGAACCATTAGGAAGGAATAGATAATAAGACAGAAAATATGATAATGGTACTTTATAAATCCCTGGTACACCCACTCATTGAATACTGTATGCAGTTCTGGTCACCCCATCTCAAAAAAGATATATTAAAATTGCAAAAGATGCAGAGAAGGGGAACAAAAATGATTAGCGGTATGGAACAGCTTCCATAAGTGGAGAAATTAATAAACAAACAAACTGAGACTGCTGAGTTTAGAAAATAGATCACTAAGAGGGGATATGATAGAGGTGTATAAAATCATGAATTATGTGGTGAAAGTGAATAGGTAAATGTTATTTAACCTGTCAAATAACACAAAAACTAGGGGTCACCCAATAAAATTAATCAACAGCAAGTTTAAAACAAACATAAGGAAGTATTTCTTCACAAAAAAACAGTCAATCTGTGAAACTTGTTGCCATTGGCTGTTGTGATGGCCAAAAGTATAAGTGGGTTCAAAAAAGAATTAGATAATTTCGTGGAGGATAGGTTCATCACATGGCTATTAGCCAAGATAGTGAGGGATGCAATTCCATGCTCTGGGTGTTCCTAAACTGCTGACTGTCAGAAGCTGGGCCTGGAGGACAGGGGATGCTCACTTGAAATTGTGCTGTGCTGTTCTGTTCATTCCCTCTGAAGTATCTGGCACTGGCTGCTGTTAGCAGACAGCACACTGGACCAGATGGACCATTGGCCTGACCCAGTACAGCTATCCTTGTGTTCTTATATGTATTTAGTGTAGCAGTGATGATTCCTTGCCCCCTCCACCACACCCAAACTGCCAGCAGGGGTGTAGGGAGAACTCCTTGCATTTCCTCATTGTGCTTTTCATAAGGTCCAGACAAAATTAGGCCCATAGTAATCAAAGAAGAAGATGGTATCAAGATTAAATATAAAGTGAACAGCATTGTTTAGCCAAGAGACTTTTTCCTGTCCTGTGTTTCCCAATACTTTTATGAATTCATTTTCATAAGTATCATGTTGTATAGTATTGAAATAACAAAATCTTCCTTTTGGATATTCGGGAAATGATACTGTATTCTTTGGATCCCTGTATTCTTCTGAAGTCAGTGGCAGTTTCGGGTTACCATGGAATGCAGAATCAGGCCTTTAGTGATGTATGAAGTTCATTGGATGGCATCATTACTTTGACAATTGATGCTTCACTTCAGATTTTTTCTTTCCCAGTATCACATCAACAGCAAAGCTGGATAAAGCTGTTTAAGATTTAATGTCATTACTGACTCCAATCCTGAGGGGCGTTGGTGGGGGAATGTTTTCTCCTCAGTTAGTGGAACATATTTGTTATTTTTAACAGTTTAAATTTGAGGTTGAATCTGTTTTTGATTGACACTGGTTAAGAGAGAAAATATGAAATGAATAAATTACAGCCATTCACACCTGCCAATTACTAAACATCCTTTGTAATGACAGTTAGCCACAAGGCAAATGAGCATCCCAGTGTTATATATTCAAGAGTAAAGGCTTACTGGCTGATAACCATACATGGTGCAATAGGGATGTATTGTTTTGCAAACTGATGGGCAGATTGTTAATGGCAGGTGGCCATGGAGGACAGAGGCAAACATGAGAATTTTGGACAAGTAGCTGCAACTTGATTATTACTTTTAAAAAAACAATCAAGACAGGTTTGCCTGGCAGCCGTGAATAGAAGGGATGCTAAAGTCACTCTGAGTTGCTCCTGGCTCATTCTCCTTTTGATGCTCTGATCCTGAGGAACCTAACCATCTAAGTCTTAACCAACCCACCTAAACCATGATGTCCTGGGCAGTTCCAAGGCCTGCAGCGCCATGAACCTCATCACAAGAACTCTGGCACCTTTGTGCATGTGACCTCCTTCAGGAAAAATGGATGGTCAATCCCTTTTTTGTAGGGAAGGCCATTTTCGTCATTTCTCCATCATAGGTAGCATTGGGTGAGCCAACACCCCAACTTTCAAATGATTGTAACCCCACTAAAGAGAATGTAACTCCTTCAACCAGGACTTACATCCTAAAGCTATGATGCTGTGAAGCAAATAATAAAATCAAGTGAATTACGATACCTGCACTCATTCAGCATGTAGACTTTTGCCTGCTGACACAAACCCTGCAAATCCAGAGGTGCTTGCTGCAAACTGATGATCACAGCAAATACCACAACAACCTGATGCAAAATACATAACCCCATACAAACAAAAACAACAATGGAACTTGATGCTACCCATGCACCGATTAGCCAACCTATAAGTAAGGGGGAGGGATAACTCAGTGGTTTGAGCATTGGCCTGCTAAACCCAGGGTTGTGAGTTCAATCTTTGAGGGGGGCACTTAGGGATCTGGGGCAAAATCAGTACTTGGTCCTGCTAGTGAAGGCAGGAGGCTGAGCTGGGCTCAATGACCTTTCAAGGTCCCTTCCAGTTCTATGAGATAGGTATATCTCCATATATTTGGGTGGTGGGGACCGAGTATAAAGGAGTCCACTTGTGCTTAGCACCACCTTTTATGTACAGCTTAGTGGCCAATCTTAGTGTCTCTTAAAAGCACTGAGACTGGCCAATAGGACTGCTGCTGGTTTACAGGTGCTGTAATACTATTCTGGGCTTGTGGTGTCCTTCTGGCCCAACAGTATGGCGCAGCCAGAGATGGCCAACACTCCTCTCTTAATAATGCAGGCAGCATGTTAGCAATTCAGTATTATATTTTGCAAGAATCTCTCTCTTCTTTCTAAGGGCCCCATCTAGCTCCCATTGGAGTCAGTGGAAGTATCTCAACTGAATTTAATGTGCATCACATTGGGCTTTAGATAGAAAACTTGTGGCTATCTAGATATTTTGACTTTTTTTCTGTTTTCTTTCTGCCTCAAACTATAACAAGTGTCTGCTATACAAGGTTAGCCAAAGCAGATCTTTCATGAGATTTGTATGAAATTGTCAGCATTTAAGAAGCTTTAATGGATGATTTTTTTCCCCATACATTGGTAATTTGTTCATCAAGGATTTTATGACAAAAGAGACATTTTTTCTTATTACTCTATATTTTAAACTGCTTTTTCGGCATCTCTATAACTTCTTTTCTAAATAGATACAGCAGGAGGATACTCATCTCAGGTCTAAATAATTGGGTATTTTAGATTGTAATTCCATTGTTTGTTTCTGCAAATGTTTTAAAATTTATGATTCACCAGGGGTAAATTTCTACTAGCTTGTTTTTTATCTCATTTTATAGTGCACTTTTTTAATATAACACCTACCGTGCTATTAGTCATTCCATTAACTTTCTTCTCATTTTCTCCTCTTCCTTTATTCAAGGTGTTTAAATACTCTGGCATTTTCAGTTCCTCTTTCTGTGACTGCATTTTGTGATAGATGTGACTAATTTATGGGTTTTGTGCTCAGGAAAATTACACCAAATGCAAGAAATAATCTAATAAAGGCTTATGACTATAGATAGGTCAAAATGGTTATTTGAGGTAATGAGAAAAGTCACACGTTTCCTTACATGTACCCATTGTTTGTTGGCGAAGTAGAAGGAAAAAGCATAGGAGTAGGAGATTCAGATTTTGTGACTTTTTGTTTTTATGGGGAAGACTGAGACATTGAGTAAAATTTTCAAGTGCCTCGGTGATTTAGGGGCCTAAGAGGCACTGACTTTCATGATCCTTCTGGTTACCTCTGTAGGTGCACTGTCAGAAAATGGCACTTTGAAAAGGGGTTTTAGGCTCATAAGACACTTAGCCAGTGCTATCCCTTCCTTTGGGTGAACATTACATGCTTTGGGTGAGCATTACATGCAAGATCAGTCCCATAGTCTGTCAGTTGTTGCAGCCAAACCAGAACTTTCATCTTCCTTTAGAACCTTCCATATTTTTACCAGCTGTGTGCCCCTGTGAACACTGGTAAATACTCCATGCTCTAATGCTTTATTCTTCTCCATTTGCCATTAGAACTATTTCAAACCCTTAGTTATTTGTAACTTTAAGGCCCAATCCTTTGAAGACCCTGATTTCAGTGGGAATTAAGGTTGCTCAGCATCTGTCTGGATTGAATAACTGGGTATGTTGTTTGCCAAGGAAAAGAATCATTTAATGTAAATGTATATTTCTCTTGACACTCCAGTGAGAATGAAGCTCAAATGAGATTTCAAATTTTCCTTACAAAATTCTTCATTACCTTGATCTCTTATGTCTCCATCTTTTAGGTGATGTTTACTGAAACCTTTGTACTGCTTTTGTGCTGATGTTGAATAATGACATTCTTGCAGTGTGTTTGATCACAAAATCCTTTTCTCCTCTGGATTTATTTGAAAGAGAAAGGGAAAAAGCAAACAGTCTTAGACCTTGATCTTTAAAAATATAAGTGTTTATAATTTCCTGTAATATAGGATAGTAAAAGAGTACTCTCATATTACTATAATAAGGTACATACAACAATTTCAATGTGTGTACCACATGGGATGCTAAGGTCTGCTGTAGGTATTTTTGTTTTTGTTTTAATCTTGGTTAGGCTCTGATTTTTTTACTTTTAATTCAAGGGGTTCTGTGGTTTATACTGTACTCCTTTCTACTTGCATGTTGATTTGTGTTAACCTTGTCTACCTCTCAGACCTCATTGTTGAAAACAGTTTGTCTCCAGTATAGAAAACCCAATCAGATTTTAAAGTGTTTTCCTTTTCAATAACCTATTTGTTTATGAACCGCAGTGTCTCAGAAGAACCTCAACATGGAAGGATACATTAGAGGAAAGCTTGTGTTTTAACAATTAATACATACTGTGAGCCCAGGCATGCTACCATTCCAAACTTAGACCCTATTGAAGTCAATGGGAGTTCTGAATGTGAAGTCTTTTAAGTAATATTGGATTGGAATGGACTGCCTGGGTCCTTGAGTCCAGTCCCCTATTGCTGGTGGCAGCAACCTTGTCATATAATCCTGCTCGTAAACATATCAAGCTTCATCTTAAAACTAGTTAGGTTGGTTTCCCCCATTTCTCCTATTGGAAGGTCTATTCCAGGACCTCCCTCCTCTGATGTTTAGAAACCTTCTAATTTCCAGCCTAAATTTGTTCACAGACAGTCTAGCATGCAGTTCCATTGTCCTTCTGCAGACTGGGGCCTACACTTTCAAAAGTAAGTAGTGGTTTTGGGTGTGCAACTTGAGACACTTAAAGGAACTCAATTATCAAGGGGTACGTGCCCAGAACTACCTGAAAAACAACCTCCTTTGAGGTATTTCAAAATTGGTCGTGAACAACTTAAGGCAACCAAAAGCATTAGTGAGAGGGGGATCAGGGCTCTCCATTGAGTAGAATCTGCTTCAACTGCAGAGGGACAGTGGCCCATTCTTCAGTGCCTCTTGTGGGTTTTCAGCTCCAAAATAGTGGGGGATGGAGATGGGGAAATATGTATGACTGCTCCCAGAGTGGCCTTGCCAAGGCTGCAGTCTCTTTGTCCACAGTGCCAGGTATCATCCTTATTTCCTGGTTCAGCCTGCAATTTTTTCTCCTCTCTCCCTGGTCTATCCGTGCATTTTAAACTGTACCTTCTCCTGGATCATGCCATGTAGCTGTAGGGGGTGGGGTGGGGTGGAGCATCTCTGGCCCAGCATTGTTCCGTGGTTTAGTGTGGGGTCTGTAAATCCCATCACAAGAGGTTACATTTACTTTTCTCATTCTTTACCAAGAACTTCAGAGACATTCATAGAGACACACAATGTGGGAAAAGCTATTTGGGTGTATGTGTTTAAATTTCCTGTCGTCAGTTGTCCCATTTCAATAATGACCTATCAGCACCGTGCAATAGAGTGGAAATTGCTATCCTTCTCAAAAGTAATGAATTGAAAAGGTAGTCCTAGAACATGTGTTCTGATCTTGCCTGCTGTGAGCCAGAAAAAACAACTGAACTGAGGACGGATAAGACACTATCTCAAGTACTGGATATGTGACACTATCAAAGCTCTGAGAGTATTTTTTTTTCTCACTTGCCTGCTGGCAGAAGGAAATGATGGCCCTAGAGTCCAGATTGGCACAAGGCAATGTAGCAAGAATAAAGACTTTCTCTTTATTTCTTTTCTTTCTGTTAAGGCCATGTCTAGACTTTATGGAATCACTGCGGCACTTTGTGAAAAATGAAGGACATGAGAAAGTCCTTGACCATTGCAGAGATGGAATAAGGAGAAAGTTTTGCAGTTCATGTGCTGTGCTGCTTGCTGTGCTTATATATAAAGAGACAAGAAAATCCAATACACTATGAGTGTACAAAGAAAAACTATGAGGCCTATGTGGTAGGCTAGGGTACTCTCCTTTCTCCTATAGGGGTCTGAGTTCAAATTCAATCTCAGGTGATAGCCATTTCTTTATACCACACAATAGACATTCTTTGCTCAGGAAAGGCCTGGAACTGGAATAGATTGTGTGTTGTGGTTGAAGTTAGGTTTCAAATGCATTGGCAAAGCTGTTTGGAGGGGCATTATGAATACTTTATTGCTGAGGATCCACATCTTGTGCAGCATCTGCCTACACCCCACCCAGCCACAAGCCAGTGCAGTTATTTCCTCTAGTTCAGAAGCACTCCATTTTACTCACCATTTTGGTTAAAAGAGAAAACAAAGTATTCTAGTTTGAAGTATGAAGTCTTTTTTTCTCCTTAACACCTTCCCTCAGGCAATTGGTGCATTTTGTGACAAATACTGGATACACTGTATTATGAGTCATTGTTGATTCGCTGTAGAGAAGTTGTAAAAGGATATCCCCAATAGCAATACACCAAATGTATCAAAATGCTTCCTAAACAACTAAAATAGTTAGAGGCCTCCTGTCAGCACCTTGCTAAAGCAATTACAAATTAAGCACGTGGTTAAGTGTTTGTTGCTGAATTGGGCCTTATTCAAATATTTCAGATTATGTTGATCCTAACATCAGATATAATGAAACAAGTTGGGACATAATGAATCACTCCTTTATGAGAATAATCTTTTACCTAGAGATGTACATCAATGATGCGATTGATATTTCTCGTGCAATGAGATATCTGTTTTGTGTGTTTTATCCAGTATATTGTATCACGGGTATTTGTATGGTGTCTATCATGCTGGGGCAAAATCCTCACTTATTGTAAATCAGAGTATTCCCATTGAATGCTCTGGTGATTCATACCAGCTGAAAACAACACTTATGCAGAGAGTATTAAAAGCTCTCAAAAGAAAAAATGCATAAAAAGGAGCTAGAACATTGTAGATTCATGGACTCCAAGGCCAGAAGGGACCATTGTGATAATCCAGTCTGACCTCCTGTATAAAACAGGCCATAGAACTTCCCCCAAAAACTTCCTAGAGCAGATCTTTTAGAAAAAAAATCTAACCTTGATTTTAGAACTTTCAAGTGATGGAGAATCCACCACAATCCTTGGTAAATTGTACCAACAGCTAATTGCCCTCACTTCCATATTTACACCTTATGTCCAATCTGAATTTGTCTAGATTCAATTTCCGCTCATTGGATTGGGTTATACCTTGCTTTGCTAGATTAAAGAGTTCATTGTCAAATATTTGTTCCCATGTAGGTACTTATAGATTGTAATCAAGTCACTCCTTAACTTTCTCTTTGTTAACCTAAATAGATTGAGCTCCTCAAGTCAGTCACTGTAAGACATGCTTTCTAATCCTTTAATTGTTCTCCTGGCTCTTTTCTGACCCCTCTCCAATTAATCAACATCCTTCTTGGATTGTGGACACCAGATCTGTTTGCACCAGTGCCAAATACAGAGGTAAAATAACCTTCCTAGTCCTACTCAAGATTCCCCTGTTTTATGCATCCAGGGATCTCACTAGTCCTTTTGCCACAGTGCTATGTTAGGCACTCATATTCAGCTGATTATCTACCACGACCCCCAAATCTTTTTAAGAGTCACTGCTTCCTAGGATAGAGTCCCTCATCTTGTAAGTATGGCCTACATTCGTTGTTCCTAGTGAATGCATTTGTGGTTAGGCATATTATAATGCATATTGCTTGTTTGCTCCCAGCTTATCAAGCAATCCAAATTGCTCTGTATCATTAATCAGTGCTCTTCACTGTTTATCACTCCCTCAATTTTTATGTCATCTGAAGACTTTATCAGTCATTTTCTATTTTCTTCCAGGTCACCGATAAAAATATTAAATTGCAAATACTGTAGGGCCAAGAACTCATCCCTACAGGAACCCACTAGAAATACACAACTCAGTAATGATTCCCCATACATAGTTACATTTTGAGGCCTATCAGTTAGCCAGATATTAATCTATTTAATGTGCACTATGTTAATTTTACATTGTTTTAGTCTTTTAATCAAAATATTGTACTTTAATCAAAATTTAATAGTCTGCCATCTATGTTGGCTATTAGTTCAAGAATTAGAATGATTACCAGTAATTAAACCAGAGAAATGTCTGCCATGCATGATTACTGATGTACTTACAGTGGTCACCCTTGAAATCTTTTCAGTTATCTTTGTCATTAAAATTGCTGTGGGCCTGATTCTCTACTGCATTACTCTAGTGTTATGCTATTGTGTTTTCAGAAGAGCTACTCTTTGAATCAACTAGTTGGATTCTTTTAAGAGAGACTTCCCTCCCTTGCAAGCAAGATGTATTATGCTAGACTGAAATGACTTTTTTTTAAAGAAATACAGCTTTTTTTACTGTATGCTTCCGGATTTGCAAATTGTTCTTCCCCCATCTCATACCAAGGGCAAAATGTCACCTATCTCACATTAGAGGGAGCCTGAAATGTCTTCTGACTGTGCTAGAAAGTTATAGAGCGATCCCATGACAAAGTGAGTGACTTTTGACAAGAGGCAAAACCTTTATTTACTCTCTAAGCTTCACTGATGCTTCTTTGAATGGGCAGTCAGCTAACTGAATCATCAGTAGTTATCATAGGTAGCGTGCAAGGTAATATATGCTTTCTTATCTGCCTTACTTAGAATGGGTGCAGATTAGTTGATGAATGTGTCCATGGTGCTTTGACGGCACAATATGCTTTATACCTCTACTGCTGCTTAAGGACGTCAGCCAACTTCTTTTGAGTTCAAAGGAAAGACTCCCATTGGTTTCAGTCAGAATTGGATCAGACCCTAAATTGTGTGGGCAAACTTTTTGCCCTGAGAGCCACATTGGGGTTCCAAAACTGTATGTAGGGCCGGGTAGGGAAGGCTGTGCCTTCCCCAAACAGCCTGGCGCCCACCCCCTATCTGCCCCTCCCACTCCCTGCCCCCTGACTGCCCCCCCTCAGAACCTCTGACCCATCCAACCCTCCCTGCGCCTTGTCCCCTGACTGCCCTGACCCCTATCCACACCTCCCCCCCGACCGGCCCCCCGGGACTCCCACGCCTATCCAGCCACTCCCTGTCCCCTGACTGCCCCACGGGACTCCCTGCCCTTATCCAACCCCACCAACCTCCTTACCATGCTGCTCAGAGCAGCAGGACTGGCAGCCGCACTGCCTGGCAGGAGCCAGCCACGCTGCCACATTGCCCGGCAGGAGCTCGCAGCCCTGCCACCCAGAGTGCTGGCAGCATGGAGAGCTGAGGCTGCAGGGGAGGGGGGACAGCAGGGGAGGGGCCAGGGGCTAGCCTCCCCGGCTGGGATCTCAAGGCCCGCGGGCCATTGTTTGCTCACCTCTGCCCTAAATGAATTGCTGTGCTATTATGTAAGTCTGAAATCTCCTGTATGATGCCATGACTGTATTGCCTGCAGTACAGTTATTTAAACCACCTTAGTGGTAAGAGTCATTTATTATTGCTATACGGTTCTTTCAGGTATTTACATACACTGCTGCCCTACTTAGACATGCACAAATTTTCTGATCGGTGTTGGCCCATCCCTTTTGGTCAATTGCAAGCAGCGTCTGAATTTCTACCAGTAAAATTGTTTTTAGTCATACAGGTCAAGTCAGTGTGTGTGGCTCCATGATAGAAAGATAACAAGCTGCATTTGTATATATATATATATATATATATACACACACACAAACTGCTTATTGTTTTGCAGTGAAGCCAAGTGTGAGATCTCCTAATCATAAGAATTGCTTTTGCTTTCAAGGGGAATATATGCAGAGTCTGTTAAATCTCATTTTCACTCTCCCTGCCTTTCCTCCCGCCTCCTTTCTCTTCTTTACCTGATTGATCTGATATGCTTTGCCCAAATCAATCCCTCAGGTTACAGAATGGCCCTCTAAAAAAAAAATCTGCTTGATAAATGGGGAAGCTGGGAATGCCACGTCCAGCAAGTTTTCTGTATGTTTGTCAATTTACCGTGTGTGCAAAAGCTGTTGTGTGAGAACTTGAATGTAATCTACGAAATATCCCATTACACTGTGAGGAAGGGTTTGAAGTTATTTGAAGAAGCCAGTACAAGACCTGGTCACCAGGTAACTGGCAACCCAGCCAGCAAGGCAGAGCTATTGCCATTGTTAGCAGGAACTTAACATTTCAAAGCTTCATGTGCTAAGTATTGATAGCAGCCCGTATATTAATTAGGGTAACTAATACCTTCTAATGTTTTCTCAGTTTTAGACAGCTCACTAAGCCCTACTAAAATAATAATCAAAATATATATTTTTAATCTTTCTTGCAGCTCAAGTGCTCTTAATACATTCTTATGTAATTTGTTTGCTGTTCCCCCCTCAATTATGGCTTTTTCATGCTAAATGAGACCATTGCATCAGCCATGGACCAATTTTCATCATAAGGCTTATTAGCCAGTTAGCTGTATTCTAATACTGAATTGTGTTTTTGTCTTCCACCACACCTTTCTTAGCTTATTGATTCATGCACAGGTAAGGGTTGCATCTGATTGATCAGTTTCTTTTGCTAATGAATACTTCGTTGCATTTAACCTCTTGGTGCAAGAAAATTGCCTAGATTGCCATAGTGATTTCTGTCAGAATTTTTGTTCTTGCTGCTCCTTCGCCATGTCACTGGAGTGTATTTTTCCTGTGATTTGTGTCTATAGTTCCTTTGCCACATGTGATTTTTTTTCTTTCAAACCACTGTATAAAAGTATATATTAATTCCTGCTTCTCCCTCAGAGCAAAGCACACAGAGGCAAACGTTTAGTCACTTCTGCAAAAAAGTTACATCTGTTGCAAAGAGTAAACTCTCATTTTCATATTTAATGAATCCATAATCAATGGTAATGGATGAAGACAGCCTTAAAGAAATGTTAAATCTTCTCCCAAGGGGAAGTCATTTTACTGGAAACAAGCTAGTTAATCAACCTTAAAAAAAATATATAGTTCTTTTATGCAAACAGTTTTTCCAAAGATAATGCGGGAAGTGTAACAAAAGCATCCATCTGTTTGGGTCTTCAGAAATTCATCACATATGGTATTAGATGTTATGCCACTCCCAAGCATCCAACATCAGACTTCTCTCTATATGGGAACAAAGAAATCAGGGCTTGGATGAGCACAATATTAATTATTTCTACCCTGATCTTTAAGGGTATGTCTGCACTGTATCTGGGAGTGAGCCTTGGAGCCAAGGTCCACCTGCTTCTGGTAGTGGAGCTCAGGTGAGTGCACTAAAAATAGCGGTGTAAATGTTGGAGCTTGGGCTCTGAAACCTGGCTGGGGCAGTGTCACAGCCCATGCTCCAGCCTGATCTGCAATATCAAAGTACCACCTACAAAGCTATTTTTAGCATGATAGTGCAAGCCCTGCTACCACAAGTCTGTGAACACGGGCTTCCTCCCAGATGCAGTGTAGATGTGCCCTAAATTAAATCTCATAGCCAGCTAACCACAAGGAGCACAGCCAGCCAGCAGTCAATCAAAGTGTTCTACTCTATTTGGGTTATATATTCAAATCAAAATTTAATTTATGTGGTTTTAGCCACAGAGCCTTCATAGGATTTCCCTGGCTCTGCATAGGAAGCATAATATTTATATCAGTGCTGATATGTTCTTCACCACTGCTCCTAGGAAATGAAACTCAAGAGTTTGACAGTACCTGCTGGCTGGCCCAGAACGAACAACTCCTGGCATGCCATTATATGGTAGGTGACATGCTTAGAGAGAACAGTTTGTGCCTATATAGCTAACAGGGATAGATCGAGAGCTGGATGACAAAAATCTTGAAGTCCAAATTTTCTTCCCTGTGTCTGATTTAGTCTCATGTGTCCCTCTTCTGGGACAATTTTCTCTGCTGACCAATCTGTGTCCTTCTATATTGGCCATTTTATTTGCTGTTACTCTGAAGTTTTCCTGTGATCCACAGAAGATAAGGTATTTCTTCTGGCAGAAAGATGTTTATTGAAAGATATTTAGGGAACTCAGCACAATAACTTATGTTTATTTACTATAGTACATCGCAGCAATTTACAAATTAGATAAATGCAGAAATTACCCCACTGTTGCAACCTCTAAGATGGAGGGCAGTGGCCAGGTGTACAGGCAACAGACAGGACACCTCATCAAAGTGAAGAGATGAGACATGTTTAGCTAAAGACAACCTTGGTGCAAATGGCTTCTGTTTTCAAAAAGTTCTGGAGAGGATCTTGGCTATTAAAGTATATCAGAGGCTGAGGTAACACAAAGCAGTGGCAATGCTCTCCTGGATTGAAAGCTGAAGATTCTGTTCCTCCTGCACAGAACTACACATACCCAAAGCCCAATCCAGTAAACAAATGTTAAAGAATTAAAGCACCTAATGAGTGTGGTTTAATGGGATCGGTTATTACAATCCTCATGTGTGGAAGAAGGATAAAGTATTTATGGCATACTTGAAGTGCAAGTGACTACAATTTTCGTGAAAAAGAAAACTGCGGGGGAAAAGAAGCAGACAGTGTGGCATGGCAACCTGTGTTGTGCCCTGGGACTTCAGCTTTCACAGGCAGTCACAAGCTACTCAGAAATACCTTCCTCACTGTAAGGGACCTGGAAGTAGGCAGTCTGGCTTAGCAGTCATGGTTGGGCTGGTGTCCACATGTCAAGGATGGCCACCGGTAGTAGTCAGCAAGCAGGGATCAGAGTAATTTCTAGAGCTGGGATCAGTAGTGTCAGGTTAATCAGGAGCAAGGGTCAGAGTTGAGCTGGGGTCAGAGACTGGAGATCAGAAAGCAAGGTGAGGTCTGGAGTTGCAGCAAGCCGGACATTTGCATGGTTGACTAGCTAACTTCCTGGGGCATCTTCCAGGGTTAAATAGTGAGCATTGGCCAATCAGAAGACCACAGAATGCTTTGGCTCTGGACACAGCCTCTTACCACAGTGCCTAATCTCCAGAGTGCTCCTTGGAGCCTCCCAGTGGCAATGTGGGAATGTCAGGTGCCCCAGGCACTGCAAACCTGGGATCTAGTCCCACAGATCCTTCCATTTATTACTTAAGTGAGAATAAGGAAAGAAAAATGTCAGCTGAATAGCAACACCCATGTCCTGTTGGAAATATCTATTAAAGGATATACTGCAAGTTCCCATCATTTGAAACTGGACAGAATAAGAGAATAATTTAGTAACAACACAGGCTTGAACTTGATAATCTAATCAGTTTTATCAGTTTTAACTTCTATTATTCTTTTTAAGTACCATTTTCAAGAGTGCACAGTTCTAATAAACAGTGGAATAAAATGGAAATTAGAAAAGAACAAAGTAATTGATGAAATCACATTATATATCCGCTTCAAAAACTAATCAGAATAATGATGCGGGTATGGCATTATTATTAATAGTGATAGTAGTATTTATTTAGCAATTATATTCCAGTAGCACCTTAAGCACTACAATCAGGTTGGGCCTCATGATGCCTTCCATTGTACGAACATATACAACATTTCATCTCCTGCCCCAAAGAACTGAAACCTCAGTCTCTCCATCTGTCATTCCATCCTTCCTGCAATGAAAGAAATTTACTTTGTCAGGAAAGGTGGCATCATGACAAAACAATACTTATGAGCATTTTTGGGAAGTGGGATATTTTTTGTAGTTACTTTATTAGGAAAAGGTTGAAACCTGCCAAAGCAACAACCTTCTCCATATGTTCAAAGGTAAGAGAGACCATAACTGTTTCATTTGTCTCTTGGTTTTATGCTGATGGATTTGAAGAGGATTCTGTTTCCTTCTAAAACCTCTGACCTTGTCTCCCCCTGCCTGGTGCACAGAATGAAGTGAACATTTTTCATTTTGTGCAACTCCAGCCATTCTAGATTAAGAGACCAATACCCAATCACACAATACATTAGAATGCAGTGATTCATGGTACAGTATGACTTTGCACGCCTCTTGAATTGATCACATCAACAATGGTTCATTCACTCCTTTTTTTAATGTGATGAAGTAGCCTATAAAACCTAAGCAAGGATAAATAGTTTTGGCTGTCAAAAAAACAATAAAATAATTGGCTCAGTTTCGGTGTCCCTGCTTGTAACTTCCCTTGCCTCAGTCTTCACAATATTTCTCACTCCCTTCGACTCTAGGGGGCTTTGGCTCAGGACCTCATAGCCCTTTCTGCTTGGAATACAGACACTGTTGACTTTGACTGCATATGAGTAAGTGCTTTGCTGGGTCAGCATCTTTGAGCATGCTCTGTGGCTCTTTGTTAGCAAGTCAGCTCGTGTTCCTCACTCTCAACAGCTCTCTCTGCCATAAGTACACTTCCAGTCTGTGCATGCACTTGCCTCCAGCCCCTTCTCATCAACTTTCTCTGTGGGCTTGGGAAGAGAATTCCTTCCAGACTTGGAGATCACGTTCTTCACCCTAACTCTAAAGGTATGAGGAGAACACTCCCATTTTCAGTTTTCTTGGAGGTTGTATGGGGGAATTTAGATATAAAAAATTGAGAGCTCTGTAAGGTGGAAAGGGAGTAATTTTAGATGGTTAGCCACTAAGTAATTCATTTTAAAAATGACTAAAGCTATCTACTAAAAAGAAAAGATATAGTAAGTCATTTCTTACTAATTGTTTCTCTTACTATCAATGCAGTCATGTGACTCCAACTATTTTAGACACAGGTGTTTTTTACCTACCTTAGAAGGAAGAGAATGAAAACATTAAAAATAGAAACAAATGACAGAACACAAATGATAAACTGATTACTGCTGTTATAGCTTCTTCTGTATGTCTCTCAATAGAGAGCTTTTAAAAGAGATTACACCTTTGAGAGTAGGCCCACTTTTCTCTGGGTGAATTGCAATCAAGGTCTTGTTTCAGAGTAGCAGCCGTGTTAGTCTGTATCCGCAAAAAAACCAGGAGTACTTGTGGCACCTTAAAGACTAACAAATTTATTTTAGCATGAGCTTTCGTGAGCTAAAGCTCACTTCTTCGGATGCAAGGTCTTGTTTCCCAAATTATCATAAAGTCATTTAATCTGTCTTTAGATAACTAAGAAGGTTTGTAAATGGGCAAGAGAATTTTAGGACTGGTGGATCCAGTCGGTTATTATTAATAGCCATCCAGTTTATAACTGGGCAAAGTAAGCAATCTTAACTATATCTGATGAAATTGAAAAAAAAATTAAATCAGTTACTGAGTTCTTAAATGGCTTCTTCTATCTTGAGACAGACCAATTAACCAATATTAAGAATCTTAAATCCAATTAAATCCCACGGTTTCTCTGTTTATCAGTGTTTAGCTCTACCTCTTCTCCAGGAATACATAGTCTAATCACTTGATTAACAAGAGAAGCTGTTAATACTTCAAGTTACAGAAACATTTTCATTTTTAGATAAAATCATGATGAGTTTTAAATCTAGTCCCTTAGTTAACTTTCTCTCCCCAATCCATGTTGAAGTCTTGGGGAAATTTCTTTGGATTGGTTTCTTCTTGAAGCTTCTCTGTTTTTCTTAGCTGTTGTGGCAGCTTGCTTGTAGAGGTGGACAGGAAAAGTTGATGAGTGCTTATGGTTTAAGTAGAGTAGCAGAGAATGTGTGCGCCGTGGTGCTCACTTCAGAGGTGTTGGGTTGTTTTATTTTTATTCTTCTCCTTCCTATTTGTATGAAATTATAGGAGAAAAACACCTCTTTAGCTTGTTTAGGTTCAAAGTTTATTGTTGTCATCCTCTCATTGGCTCCATGACGTTGGGGTTGTCTTTAGAAACATCTCTGTGTTATGAATATGTAATTTGTTAATACATATGTGCATTAGGGTTGTAATTCTTTCTTGATGGTTATAGTTCCTTTGTCTTTGTAGTGGGAGATTCTTAGAACATCTTTACGTTTTGTGTTTTTACTCCTTATTTATTGAGTTCGTTTTCTTAAATATTCCTTCAATTTTATTAGAGTTCAACAGGAAATGAAATTCTGTGTTTTGAAAAGTCCAAATATTCCTATTCTTTATACATATATTTTTTAGTTCTCAAAACAGTCTCTTGAAATTAAACAACCCTTACAAACTCTTTAGCTTATATAGTTATTAAAGAAGTTGGGAATTCTCTATAACAATTTTTGGAGGAATTATTCTGTGTGTCTTCCTGAGTTGGATGAGGCATTGAGCACTGCCAGTCATTAATTTATTCCACCCATTAATGTAAATATTCTATACTTCTTAAATTAGTAATTAGTTTAGCAAGATCATTAGAATTCATGTTGGTACTTAATGCATTTTACAATTTACACAGCAATATTATTAGGAAGTTTGCATTTAGCTAACATATTTTCAAGTATGCATTCCACTAAGGCATTTGCCATTTCAAGATTTTAAGCAGGGGTTTTCAAACTGGAGGGCTACAAGCCCCCCATGTGGGGGTCGTGAGCCCTGCCATGAACGGGGCTGTAAATTAAATGCTCTTGTTTTTTTTATTTATAAGGGGGGAAGGTCGCACTCAGAGGTTTACTGTGTGAAAGGGTCACCAATACAAAAAGTTTGAGAACCACTGATTTTAAGGAAAAAACAAAGGGTTTAAATATTTCCAACTATACACATTTCCTAGCAGGTTTTCTGAATCAGAGTAATTGTAAAAGTTATTTCAGAAAGGATATTTCTAGATTTTTTTTGTAGGTTTACCTTTTTGATAACACACCCTACAGGCCTTTACACAATTAGCTCTTTTCCTAAAACATGAATGTGTATATAGCTTGTTTTCTTGATATAAGGATTACAATTGAATTAGATTTGCCTCGACTACAAAGAGAAAAGTCCTAGTCTAGAGAAGACACTCATAGGCGTTTGTCTCTTGACCCAAGACACTTAGAGCTACAATCTGTCTATTTCAGAAATTGAACTTCTATTCAATATTTTGTACAAAGTACAAATTGCAATAAACACCATATCTTTTAAATATAGCACAAAGGAAAATAGCATACACCTTAAAGTAAGGTAAAGTTGTAAATGCAGCTTTTCGGAGTTTGTATAATACTCTTAGGGGTCATAAACACAGTTTTATTGCTAAGCAGAATTATGTTCCTGACATTTGCTTGTCCATGGTGACAGAACAAAAACCTCCTGCAATTTCTTTGATTATCTTTTTGTAACATAACTAGCTAAGAGGTATCAATGCATTTTCAAGCAGTCTGGCTACAACATACTGTATTTTAATATTCAGTAAAGACTCAGACAGGTTTGTAATAACCAAAAACACATCAGTAGTTTTATTAACACCATGTTTGCATCAATACTGAGGTCTGTATCTCACAGATGTACCACAGACAAATGCAGAATTATGGGACATGCCCCGACACCCAGGGCCACAATGCTGGTTGTTTTCTTTCCCCACTGCTTAATAATTTACAGGTGGAGAAAATCCCATAGCCACACCCCACCCAGCAAGAGCAATCCTGCTTTGTTGGCCCCTCTTGTGGAGGTAGTTCTACAATCCTTACTGCCCTGGGGTGAAATTCTGGCCCTACTGAAGTCAATTTCTATTAGCGTCAAAGGAGTTAGTCCTTACTCACAGGAACACTCCCATTGACATCAAAGCAATAAGGTCCACTCAGCATGCAGAATCAAGTCCTATATAAGTGCAGAGCTGTGTGCTGCTAGCAGCAAGTTTAGTCAGTCATCTGGAGGATTAGCACCATATGTATTTGTAACACTGACAGACCCCGGTCGTTGTTGGGTAGGATCGAACTGGGGACCTCTGGAGCTTAGTGCGTGAGCCTCTACCGCAACTGGCTGTTAGCTAAGGCTGTAGAGCAGGCAGACAGACACTCACTCATTTCCCCTCCCCCCGCCACTAGATGGGACAGAACACCACACCCAGGAGGTGTGTGGGTTACATATTCACCACCACAGCACAGGTTTCTCCCACTTGAGCTAAGGAATAATTTAATTTGCTGGCAGCAGTAGTGGAATGTAATTTTCTATGTGGACCAGCCAGTAAAGCATGGTGCAAAACACACTTTACACGTGTTGTTAAGCAGGGGACAAGCATGTAGTTAGTTACCGTCTTCTTTTCTTTAACTCCCATTTTGGAGGCTGTGTGTTTCTTTCATAATGACATTAACCCAGATTCTCATGGTATGAAATCAGTGGAAGTTAGGGGCCTAAATACCTTTGAGGGTCTTGACGATATAGCGTGCAAATTGGAAATAAGTCACCCTGGCTATTTATTTTACAATTTCAGCCAGACAATCCAAGCAGCATTTACGGACATAAATAAATGTCTCCATCTGTTTTAGGAGGTCTCGCTTGTTCTGTTACAAAAACATAAATTTATTATTTACGTAACAAGACAGCATTTAAAGCAAAGAAAACATATTTTGCTGGGTGGCAGGATACTTATGCTGGAAGTTCTCCTTTTCTGGTTAAAAAGTGTTTCATTACTGAAAATGATATAACATTCTATGTAGCTACAGGAAATTGACTGATCAGGAAAACATTCCTTGAGAACATAAGGTAATGCTAGAACAGTACAGGATTATGCAAAATAAAGAATAAAGCAGTTTTCCATGGGGGCGGAGGACTTTAAAACTTTGTTTGCCTGCTTGACATAAATTGGTGAAATCAGATGAACCAATCCTTTTTGAATTCCAGTATTTGTTAGTTTTCTGTAAACATTTCCATGTTAAATTTTAGAATGGAGATATTAGTTACACTAGTTGTAATGGCTTGTACCCTGGATATTTAATGTTTTATAGTTATTTGTTGGCATTCTCTCTCTCTCTCTCACACACACACACACACACACACACACACACACACACACACACACACACTCTGTTCAATAAACAGTGTGAAGAAGTCAGGCAGTCACTTTTATACAATATGGTTGTTATGATATTGCACCATTTTAGCATAACGGTTTTGTTTGTATGTTTCAATAACGTGTCAGTGTCCAGTATTTACAATTGAGTTGCTTTCTATTTTCAGAGGTGCAGAGAAAATGATGTTTTGCTCCTCTTTTTGTGTAATAATTATGGGATATCTTTCAGCAGAACCATTTTTGTTGTTGTTCTAATTGCTTTTAGTGCAGCATAAAAGGAATAGTACAAGTACTGTATCTGTATTTAATATTTCTTTGAATGTTTTATGCTTACTATGCTGTTCTGTAGATCCATGAAAAATCTTGTGGTGTTTCAGTTAGGATGAAGTTGTATATTTTATGCTTAGAAGCAAAACTGTAGGGTGATTGAATGGCACAGAAAATTGTGAAATAAATTTGTGGTCTCAAATCAGTTCTCAGAATCCCCCTCAGAAAAAACAACCATACGGTCATAATTAGCAGCCATAGCAGGGGGTCAGGTGTTAAATATGTTGTAAGTAATGAACAATTAACTAAACTGTCCAGTACAGAGCAACTTGCATTGGTAGTGTCTATTTCTGTAACTGTTTTTTGCATTAATAGACAATTACATTTTTAGTACTGACAGTAAAGTAAATTTCTAAAGTATTAAAAGCAAAAAAAAAAATACCCTTATCAGAAGATAACAGCATTTGGGCAGGATTTTTTAATTTTTTAATTTTTATAGAATCATAGATTTATATGGCACTTTATAGAGGATGAAATGATAAAACCACATCCCTGGAAGTTGTATAAGGCATGCACAGGCAAGAAGGGGCAGATGTATCAACACGGGTTATAACAGAAAGAGGTCAATGTAGGCTTTGTATTCCATGTACTGCCTTTTTATTCCCATTGTTGTTTTTAGTTAGTATATTACACATGGAGGAAGCACTGCCAGCATGGATTTGAAACAGGTATAAATATCAGTGTGAACAAAAGACTTAATGTTGATCTCATTTATTCTGGTATACATCAGAATTAACTTCACTATAGTGTATGGATTGACAGTTATGTGAAACCAATCTATGGAAGTGAGATCAGAATCTGATCCAAGATAAACATACATCAGATACAATCATTCATATCCCTATAATTGGAAATTACCTACAATGCATTTTGACATTGCATTATACAGAGTGCAATCATGCCACAGAATAATACATGGACAACTTATTCAAATATGCTTATCTTTGCATCAGTATGGTACATTCAAGTAAATCTTTGCTTTAATTGCATATCTATGGCTAACCCTTAAATTATTAATTTGCAGGTGTGATTACTTAATGTTATTGCAGCACAGTTCACATTGCAGTGGTCACCAGAAAAATCAACATTTATATTCTCACATACTGACAGGTGTTTCTCTATGTTGAACTTAAAACAGACAACAACAAGTAAATGCTGACTTCCTAATGGTGATCACTCTATGCATCTCTACCTCAATATAACACTGTCCTTGGGAGCCAAAAAATCTTACCGTGTTATAGGTGAAACCGTGTTATATCGAACTTGCTTTGATCTGCCGGAGTGCGCAGCGACCACCGCCCCTTTGCCCCCCGGAGCACTACTGTACCGCATTATATCTGAATTCGTGTAATATTGGGTCGCATTATATCGGGGTAGAGATGTATTTGTTGTTTATCTGACTATCAGTTTAGTAGCATTGGCTGAACCACTAGGGCAGGGGAAGAGAATTGTGGGTCATGCTTTATATTAAGATTATATTAATGTTCCATTTATAAATAGTTAATAAATAACAAATTATTTATTATAGACTCCAAGAGGTCACCAGGTTATAAGCATCTATAACATGTTCAACTGATTTGCTAATAGTCAGCTATAATACATACTACTACTACTGTTTATAGCATCTATTAATCACTTATTAACCTTTTATGAACTATGTACAAATGTAACCTTTATATAAAATATCAAAGTGTGAACATATTTGTTTTCATTTTTGTTTTCACTGAGATTCTTGCACATTGTGCACCAATACCACTTCACTGGAGTTCCATCAAGTCACAATGGAATGTCATGTGCCTACTACAGGATATTGTGCAGAGGTGTGTTTGCCCAATGCACAATACCTTGTTTTAAAAACAGTATTTTCAAAAGAAGCTATAATAATATTTCAAATCCCATTAAATTATTCATGGTCCAACCTTTTTTCTGCTCTCTTGAGGATTGTTGTTCAAACTAGAAAAGTGTGGCTCTATGTAGAGGAAGCACAATGTGCAGATTCATACGCTAGATTCCATAAAGTGAAATGCAGGTAGAACATTTGGAATTTTTTCTTCTAATTCTTTTAAGCACCCTGCTGGGATTAGCATGGCAGGGTTGTTCCATAAGTGGGCTGCAAATAAGTGATATTACAAACTGACATTAGAAGTGATAAATTAGATGAGAAACTCCAGAAGCACTATGTGTATCATCCACTGTCTGCTACTTTTACAAAAGAAATTCCCAATTTATAGACTGTGACTAAGAGAAGAATGTCAGCACTTTCATTTTGTTTAGCTTAGAAGCTAGGTGTGAATGTTGCTTCCAGCATTAATATCTGTTTCAGGCTTCAGTGCCATCAGCAGAATCATTATCCAAGCGGTGGAAAAAGAGAATTTTGGCAGACACGGTACTGTAGGCACCATGATGCATATATTCCACTCAGGCTGACAAAGGCAACTTACATATTCTGTTAGCAACTCTCATGTCATATTATATTTCTTTGCACAAGTTCAATGCAAAAGATGCAAGTGCTTTAGCATCATAGTTCACCATCATAACAGTAATAATTTTGTAATCATCACTTATCATGAGTAAAAACAAGCTCCATCATGATCTGAAAGTCTGAAGGGTGCTTAATGTTTTAAAGCACAGTAAAATCTTTTGGAAGTGAGTGGAATAAAATAAGCCTACTGTATTATTTGTTTGGGGCCTGAAACTGAGAGGTGCTGCACAATCTCAACTTCTATTTAAGAAAATTTATGAGCAGCCATTTTATTTCCTGTTAGTGAGTTTGATTCAATAGCGTAGCTGAATGGACTATTACTTATGAGGTGAGGATATTTCTTGGTATATGAGACCGAGGGCATAACCTTAGTGTTGTATGGAGGTCAGTAACGTAATGCTAAAGTTGCTTATTGGCAAAAGCTGCTTATTTGTTTAATGCAAATGCAAGTTGAAACACACGAGTTGCTTTTCCATACTGAAATGTCTTAGTAAAATTATAGTGCATCTGTTACTTTTCAGTGGAAGCTGACATTTCCCACTCTCAAATGAAATCCTCTCAAGGAATTAAAGCCGTTCCTAGTCCTTGAGTCTTTAACGTAGCAAGATACAATAGTCTCCACAGAGCCATAAGGTTTGCAGGGGCATGAGGGAAGTTGGGTGGAGCTTTATTAACTAAAATTGCCAGAAAACAAGAATTGAGGAATGTGTGTTGTTTGGCATCATGCATATAGTAGAAAATCAGAGGTCAACATCTTCTTTAGTGCTTACTTTAGATGTTACCACACAGTAACATGTCACACCATGTGGAGTGTTGACAGCTGCTTTTTTCTGCCTTTTAGCAATATTACCATGGTGTTTTTGATTGGCTACTGGAAAAAAAAAACCTCTTCCTACTGTGAATAAACACATTTTGCTGACACTTTCTTGGGTTTATTTTCCTTCATTTGTTTTTACTCTATCTTAATTGGGAGCTTTTCTGCCAGGACAGCTTGCTCAAAATCATTGAGAAATTCTTTTAAAATTTACTGCCCTCTACAGTAACTCCTCACTTAACGTCATCCTGGTTAACGTTGTTTTGTTGTTACGTTGCTGATCAATTAGGGAACATGCTCGTTTAAAGTTGCGCAATGCTCCCTTATAACATTGTTTGACAGCTGCCTGATTTGTCCACTGCTTGCAGAAAAAGCAGCACATTGGAGCTAGCTGGTGGGGGCTTGGAACCAGGGTGGGCCGGCAGCCCCCCTATCAGCTCCCCTAAGTTCCCTGTGCAGCAGCTGCCCAGCAGGCTATCAATTTCTGGGCAGTTCAGGTGTCCCTCCCCCCAGTGCCATCTGCTGCTCCTGCCCTCTGCCTTGGAGCTGCTCCCAGGAGCCTCCTCCTTGCTGTGCGGGGATGGGGGGAAGCTAGAGGGGTGCTGAAGTCAGGGTATCCTGCTCCTGCCCCTGGCTCCTGTACCTCATCTCCACAGAGCATGGGGGGGACACGACAGGGCTCAGGATGGGGGAAGCTTGCTGGCAGCAGCTGCTGTCTAAAATTGCTGATCTACTTTAAAAGGCAGTGTACTTAGAGCGGGGTCAGCATACTTAAAGGGGCAGTGCACGTGTGTCTGTGTGTGTCTCTCTCTCTGTCTCTCTCACATGGTCTGTGTGTCTTTCTCTCTCTCACTCACTCTCTCACACACATACACACACGTATATGCACCCCCCGGCACTTTGGAAAGTGGAGGGAGTGGTGCGCTCCAGTGGGATAGTGTGGGTTCATCATCACATTCAGTTTCTGCAGGGAATGTTTGCAGCCACTGCCATGAGTCTGTTGTGTCTCCTCCCTCCATTCGTACTGCCTTGTAGAGTGTGTGGCTATATTAACAACAGTGTTTTAACCCTTGAGAGCTTAGCCGAGTGTTCATCATTTAGCAGCAAGGCATTCCCTGGGAAATATCCCACCCTCTTCCACCCACTGACTCATAGAATCTCAGGGTTTGAAGGGACCTCAGGAGGTCATCTAGTCCAAACCCCAATCCACCACCTCAATCAAGTTTCACACTCATCATTGCTGTGTACAGTATTAAATTGTTTGTTTAAAACTGTGTGTGTGTGTGTGTGTGTGTGTGTGTAATGTCTTTTGTCTGGTGAAAAAAAGTTCCCTGGAACCTAACCCCCCCGCCATTTACATTAATTTGTATGGGGAAACTGGATTAGCTTAACATCGTTTTGCTTTAAGTAGCATTTTTCAGGAACATAACTACAACGTTAAGTGAGGAGTTACTGTACTTACTAATGCAAATTAACTGTGTGACTTAAAGTTGATCTCACACGGCTAAAAAAATAAGAAGTAACTCAGTTTATGTCAGTGGATATACACAGTGCAAAGGAAATCAAAATTAGGCCTATTACATGTCTTTCTTCAGAGCTGTATATTTGAATAAAATATTATAAAATTCAGAAAAGTTTCTGAACAGAGCAATTTAATGCATGTTTTTTTGTAACATAGCAAAAATGTATGGATAGCTTCATTTGACTTTCGTACATTTAGTTGGCATATCTCCACCTCGGTTTTCAAAGTCTGACATAAATACATGATTTAAACTACTATTTTTCAAATGTGACACTTTAATCCATAGATATAAATCATTGTGACTCACTATTATACCATAACTGTCAGTGGTTCTTCTCTGTGGATAAACAGACATAAAATAATTGTGTTTAAAAGTCTATCAAAGTCAGTAACTTTTAAAAATTACTGGGTTCAATTTTTCTGAAGGAGGTTATGGTGAGAAAAGTCAGACACCAAAGGAATGTTGTTCTGATGGAAACCTTCCTTTCCTCTTCTCATGAATTATATAAATCTAATGTCAAAAAGTATAAAGACAATCTCATCTAATTGCATGACAGTGTCAAGGAAAGATGCTACTAGCAAGTATCTAAGAGGCAAAGAGAGGTACTTGAGTACTGACCTTGAGTTACATGAATGATTAGTTTGAAGACTTACAGTTCAAATTCACAAGCTGCAAGATTTCAAATAAGCCAGTGGGGAAAGAAACAAATAAATCACAAGACCATGTAGCGTCCTTGCTTTTTCTAGCTGAGGGTCTTGCATGGAAAAATCCTTTTTCAACTGGTTATGGATTTGATCCTGCAATGTGATACCTTTTAAAACTAGAATACAGTGTTTCATATGGCTGCCATCAGATCTATAGTTGAGAGCAAATATAGCCTAAAAGGATATGCTTTAGCACATTTTAATACTTAAATTGTATGAAATATTGTCTTTAAAATTATTGCATATATTATTAAGAATGTCACATTGCCTTAAGTCTGAAAGGAGAGAGAGGAAATGAAAATGTTTATTATTCATTATGGATCTGATTCTGCTCCATTTTCCCATTCTCTTCAATGGAAGCAGGATTAAGGCCTATTTATTTTGTGCGTCACAGGACAGATCCTCGGGTGGTGTAAGTTATATTGAAGTCAGTTTTTTGTTTGTGGGCCTGATTCTTGCATAGAGCTGGCATAATTTCTGTGTGTCAGATCCTTCCTGGACCCCAGTCAACGAAACTAGGACAGTTAACATCAGTTGGGGATCTGCCCCATGATGTGCTAGATGCTTTCTCGACATTCAAGAAGAGATGGTCCCTGCCATTAGGAACTTACAGTTTAAAGACAGATTGGCTGATGGACAGAGGCTAAAAAAAGAAGAGTAACACATAGGGATTTCTCATACACAGTTGAATTTATAGAATCATAGAATATCAGGGTTGGAAGGGACCTTAGGAGGTCATCTAGTCCAACCCCCTGCTCAACCCAGTACCAATCCCCAACTAAATCATCCCAGCTAGGGCTTTGTCAAGCCTGACCTTAAAAACCTCTAAGGAAGGAGATTCCACAACCTCCCTAGGTAACCCATTCTAGTGAATTTTTTCCCCCTAATATCCAACCTAAATCTCCCCCACTGAGACCATTTCTCTTTGTTCTGTCATCTGGTACCACTGAGAACAGTCTAGATCCATCCTCTTGGGAACCCCTTTCAGGTAGTTGAAAGCCGCTATCAAATCCCCTCTCATTCTTCTCTTCTGCAGACTAAATAAGCCCAGTTCCCTCAGCCTCTCCTCATAAGTCATGTGCTCCAGCCCCCTAATCATTTTTGTTGACCTCCACTGGACTCTTTCCAATTTTTCCACATCTTTCTTGTAGTGTGGGGCCCAAAACTGGACACAGTACTCCAGATGGGGCCTCACCAATGCCAAATAGAGGGGAATGATCACAGCCCAAAATGCCGTTAGCCTTCTTGGCAACAAGGGCACACTGTTGACTCATATCCAGCTTTTCATCCACTGTAACCCCTAGGTCCTTTTCTGCAGAACTGCTGCCTAGCCACTCAGTCCCTAGTCTGTAGCAGTGCATGGGATTCTTCCATCCTAAGTGCAGAACTCTGCACTTGTCCTTGCTGAACCTTATCAGATCTCTTTTGGCCCAATCCTCCAATTTGTCTAGGTCCCGGTGTATCCTATCCC
Source organism: Mauremys reevesii (assembly GCF_016161935.1). Lineage (NCBI taxonomy): Eukaryota > Metazoa > Chordata > Testudines > Geoemydidae > Mauremys > Mauremys reevesii. The sequence goes on from NC_052638.1 coordinate 35,344,602, forward strand.
TACTCTCTAACATATCTACCATTCCTCCCAGTTTAGTGTCATCTGCAAACTTGCTGAGGGTGCAACCCACGCCATCCTCCAGATCGTTAATGAAGATAGTGAACAAAACCGGCCACAGGACCGACCCTTGGGGCACTCCACTTGATACCAGCTGCCAACTAGATATGGAGCAATTGGGCAAAAACCTAGGGGCAGCTGTGGGATTAATTTGGACTGCAGCAGCCATGTGGTATCAAATGTTGTCAGGACAAAAAAAAGTTGGGAAAAAGGGAAGAGGTGTGTACCCAACAGCTGGGGGCAGAAATTGAGCAACTGAAAGTGCAGCTCACTAACCAGGCGGCAACCCAGGCCTATGCCCAGGACAAGTTGCAAGCCTTAAAACAGAACTTCCAGGTGGAAAAGGCGGAACACACCCACCTGGAAGCACTGGCTAAGCAGGTACGGGTCTTTCAGGAACTCGTCAAAAACTTGACTATCCCTGCTCAGCATACACGGCAATGGCAGTGTGCTTGGCATAAACAAAAAAATGAAACAGTTAAAACGTCAATTGGCCGTGCGTTTGGTCCAGGTGGCGAGCCTCATGGGGGATGATTCGGGTGACCCTTGTAAGGGCTTTAGTCTCTCCTCAGTTTTGGGTGGAACCTTGTTGCACTCCTATAGTGGCCCTCATTAAGACTGAGGAGAGGGCCAGTGGGTGAAGTGGAAGGAGGTCGTATGCATGGCACCCCCAACTACAAAAAAACCACCCCATGGGGTAATTATTGCAAAGAAAGGGACCAGGAGGGGAGGAGGCTAGTTAAGGAGCCTCCTTGTTAAATTGGTAGTGGAACAAAGCCCGTGCCCATGGAAAAAAACGGTTCAACAACAAAACAAAAAAAACCCAGGACTGGGTCCAAACATGCAGGCAGGCAACAGGGAGTCCCCAGGGAAGGCTAATCAGCACTGTATGTGGTTAGTGCTGTTGTAAGCATCGCAAAGCATTTTGGGGAGGGCCAAAGTCGGAAGAAAAAAATCCTTTGCAGAAGTACAAAAGGCCAAAAAAGGGGCTGGAGGAAACGGGTTAACTCGGCACTTTAGCTAGCTTTGTGGAAAAATAAAACGCTGGCCCCAGCCCAAGCTCAACAAAAAGTCTACAAACAAAAAATCTACAGCTGCCCGATCGTGTTAAAAATAAAATAAATTAAAAAAAAAAGTAAAGCAAAGCTGCAAAAATAGCAGCAAAAACAAAGCAAATAAAACAGCAACAATAAAAACAACAACAACAAAAATCCAAAGCCGGTGTGTTTTGGGCAGCCAAAAAAGCCACAGCAAGCCAATTAAAACTGGTATTAAAAGCACCAAGCAAAAAAACCCCTAAAGAACACCGCCCTCCAAAAACCAAAAACTTAAAAACCCTCCCAAAAACTAAAGCAATTAAAAAATCACAGCAAATTCCCCGAACAACCTGGGCCTGGGGCAAAAACGTCCACCCCTCCCCCTCTTCTTACGTTACACACAGGCCAGGCCAGTCTTGGGTAGTGCATGTAGAAGTATAAAAGTGGGTTAGGGCTTGGGGCTCTAATGCTTTCTTTCTTCCCCTAAGTAACGTAAAAGCATTCCCAGCACTCTCTGCTGTATTTTATTAATAAAGCTTTAAAACTTAAACCCTTTGGTGTGCTTCGTCACCTCCTCCCTAATCAGGCAAATTTGTGACAGAAATCTGTCACTGTGTGTGTGTGTGTGTGTATTTAAGCCAGACAATGTTTTAATGATTGTTAATTGTACACAACTCTTTGATCTCTTACTGTATCGTAACATTCAGTGATATGTACAGAGAGAGTGCAGTTCCGTGTTTAATTATTAATTTTGTTTTAAGGAGTTGCTCAATCAATAGCATAGATATTTCATGACATGCAGAGTCTTTCGAATGCCTATATTTTCTCTGCATGGACATAAAGAGTAAATCAATTCCAAGCTAAGTTAAAGGAGCTTGATTTGTTATTTAAGGTCCCTAACTCACAAGATGCATCACTTCCAAGGACGTCAGAATGCCGCTGTCGTGTTCTGCCATTACTCAGTGTCACATAGGGGCTGTATTGTGTCTCTATAGGGACAAGTATCAGTGCAGAGCACAGTGACGCTTGGAGCAAAGCTGGGGATGTGGCCTCTGCAACCCTTCTTACAAGGATACAGTCTATGCTCCCGTCTGCAGTATGGGAAGTGTGAGGAATTGGGTGGGCCATGGCCCCTCCTCCTCTCAACTCCTTTAGGGTAAATAACTCTATTCTTTAGCTCTATTCTTGCCGTCAGCTGAGCCTAAGAACTGCTTCTGTCACCAAGTCATGGGAAAGAAACAGCTGGCGATGCATTTTATTGTGACCCTGTTGCACATCTTTGCAGGGGATGGTCACCTGGGTTCAGAGGGTTTTTATGTAGGGTGATTACATACACGATAGAATATCAGGGCTCTTCTCATGGAAGTTCATATCACTTACCAGACTAGATCCATTTTATATATACATTTGTGTATTTGAACCCTGCATTTCATACAGTAGTTTAAAAGACTCGTTTTAAAAAAATCATACAGCATCTTTTTTAAACAGCTGAAGTATTTCCTGAGATTGAACTGTCAATGGTTTTAAAATAAAAATCCACCAAAAATGCTGAGGGAGCTTGAGCAGGGCTGTTGAGACTTCAACATGCAGATTTCCTCCAAACAAACCTCAGTTATGCAACTGAGAAATAGCTTGAAAAACATTTTATCATCTGCTGTTCAAAGTACTCTAAGGGATTGAACTGGGGCTGTGATTTTGATGTAGAGGTGGACCAATTCAAACAAGAGATGTTCAGAATGGCTGGTTGTGTTTCTCCTTGTTGCCGTGAACTCTTATGAACTAGGAAATTATTGAGCCTTATTCATAAGAGTCTGGGGGTGTTTTTAGGCTAGCTGCCATGTGAATATTTTGTCCTATTTCCATATAAATTGCCCTAATAGCATGTGTGAGAATGTAACCATGTGTCTCTCACTAAGCTTAATGCATCAAAATGAAAATTGACCCTTTGGTGTAAAGATATAGTAATGGTTGCAAGAACCACGGCCGCCTTTGGACAGATTTACCTGGGCAAGTGCCGTGGACATGCCTGATTTATGCCCCCGAGCCCACCAACCTGTGGAATTTCTAGGCACAGCGCAGGGAACAGGCAACCCTGTCTGCTCCTTCCTGCTGCTGGTTTCTGTCCAGATGCTGGATCGTGATCAGTGGAACTGAAGTCAGAGGGCACATGTTCCTTGGAAGTAGGGTTATTGTTGAAACACCAGGAAAAGAGGGAGGGGAGCGAGTTAGGGTGAAAGCCACAGGGACAGAGGAGTGCACAGGATCTAATAAAGTTCTACCTGTTCAATTTAACCTGCATCCAGCTTCACTCTTTTTAAATGAAACAGATGCAGCCATCTGTCCCATGGTAATTTAAAAAAGGCATAAGTAGGTTCTCGCCCAGCCATTGGTTTAGTTTATTGCCAGTATAATTAAGTAACTCTCATAGGCACCAAGTTCCTCAGGTAATATGGCAAACTATAGTGAAAGAGCTGTTGTATTAATTTAGATGGAACAAATGAGTCAAATGTGTTAACAGTCCAACATTAAACATTGTTAACAGATTCAGGGGTTGGCATACAGACCTCAGCCTGCTCAGCACCATGGCAAACACAAGATTAAAAATAATTTTAACCTTTTATAAAAGATAAAGAAAAGAAGCATGATTTCAACATAGTCTTTGAATTATGACAGAGAGTCCTGTGGCACCTTACAGACGAACATACGTATTAGAGTATAAGCTTTCGTGGGTGAATATTCACTTCGTCAGATGAATGTAGTGGAAATTTCCAGAGGCAGGTATAAATATGCAGGCAAGAATCAGTCTGTCTATACCTGCTTCTGGAAATTTTCACTACATTCATCCGATGAAGTGGGTATTCACCCACGAAAGCTTATGCTCCAACACATCTGTTAGTCTATAAGGTGCCACAGGACTTGTCCCTTTTTACAGATCCAGACTAACACGGCTACCCCTCTGATCGTTGAATTATATCAATGTGGCCTTTTCTTTTTGTTTGGACTATCATAGTCTGTCTGGTTCTCTTGCTCCTGTTCATTACTGAAAGCAACTTGACTTATTTTCTATCGACCTTTGTTATTACGGGTTATTATATCTCATAATCTTTTACATACTTTTACAACTGACCTCAAAATTAGGATAAATTTGTCAGCCCAAATATCATAACCGAGCTTAAATGCTAGAGTAAGAACCTTAAACTGGCTTTGTAAAATGCAAAAGCCCTGGAAGACGGTGATGTCACTGAAACAATACAGGCACATGAATAAAAATAAAACTATGGAAAATTAACTGGATAACTAGCTTTTTGAATAATTATAACAATTTCAGTAGGGCATGTGCTTGGAGACAGCAAACAGACTAAGAAATAGTTCAAGTGAAAAAGAGCCAGGATATCCTCAAGGATTGTGGCTGTCACTTATCAAGCACATGGACTTTCGATGTTCTTTTGCAGATCAGATTAACAGGACTTGACTATGAAATCAATAGGAAGATTAAATGATAATTTAGAGTAAAATTGTGTCCAGATTCCAGGAAACAGGACCATAAGATATGAGGAGAGGATTCACCTCTAAATGAAGAGGTCAGATTGCCCTTTGAAGTACATTAATTTTAAACCGTGTAACATCATTGACTTCTGTGGATTTTTTTTTCTGATTGGCACCTCTAAGTGAAAAAAGAATCACACCAGAGAATCATAAGAAAATAAGATGAGTGATAAGGTCAACCAAATGATCAGGAGGGTAAGAGGAGAAAAGTGAGAATGTAATGCTCTCTCTGCTAAAATCGGCAAAATCACATCTTATGTTCCAGGCAGCCAAATTCTTAGCTGGTGCAAACCATCACAAAACATTTCAGTGTTGCATTTTTCAATCTGCATTTTTCGCCAAAAAGGTGTGGTTTATTTTTTGTTTGTTTTTGTTTGTTTTTCTGGGGGGGAGTGGAGGGGAATGTCAAGGTTTAGTCCTAAATACAAAAAAAAATCTGTAGTGCAGAGTAGAGCTGAGTAAATAACTGATTTTTCAGTTCAGTTACTGAAACGAAAAATCCAGACAAAAAGGTTTGGCCTCAAACTGATTTTTTTTCTTTTTTCTTTCTCATGAAAATGAAAAAAAAAATCATTTCAAAATGAAATGTTGAACCATTGTGACATCTCTGAAATGTGCTTTACAGGGTTTTGGGGTTGTTTTATTTTTTGGCTAAAACTATTTGCTGAATTCATAAGTAGTTTAGGTGCCCTGAAAAATGCCCAGCTCTAGTGCAAAGTATGCATATACAGGATAGCGTAGCTTGGGATTCTTACTAAAATAGACCACCAAGAAAGTGGAAAAAACCCAGACATGAAGAAGAGCTCCATGGAGCTCAAACATTTCTCTTTCACGAACAAAAGTCATCCTATAAAAGATACTATCTCACCCACCTTGTCTCTGTCATATCCTGGGAACAACACAGCTACAACAATATTTGAAAACATCAAGAAATTGGATTTTACCATGTTTTATAAAATAATCTGAGTGTTAGTCGCCAGTTTTATTTCCTAGATTTTTATTTTTTACAAGCAAGGAGTTGTTGGGATCAAAGGAACTACTCTTTTCATTGTTCTTTGCTTTTCAAATATTTTAAAGAAATAACAGAACTACAAAAAAAATGAAAAGCACATATGACATTCCCCCTCTTTTGCCCATTACTGTCATGAATTTCATTACACTTGTCCTGTTCCTCGCTTACAGTTTGGCTGCCTCTGGAAATGCAGCCACAAAGATGACTTGTCAGCCTCCTGTGTAAGGAAAAAATGTGACTGACAAAGACCTGGCAAAGCATCGCTCTGCCAGACCTTTCCCAATCCCTAGCCTGGGGTAAAAAAGTGTGTCCAGAGCACTGCTGTGATCCCAGGCTGTCTTAATAGCTGCAGAGGCCATAGGCAGGTGGGTGGGGAACCAGATTTGTAGTGCACAGTATTGAAAATTAGGGTCAGATCTTCTGAGACTCTCAGGCCCATATTCGCAGACATATCAATGGGAATGAGGTGCCTAAATACTTTTGAGGATTTGGGCCTTAGAGAATAAAGCTACCAATGTCCTAGTGGTTAGGGCACTCATGTGGGACACACAAGTTCAAATCCATGCTTTGCCTGATTCAGAGCAAGGGTTTGAACATGTGTCTACATCTTAGGTGAGTGCACTAACCACTGGATGGCACTGGGCAATTCTTTCTCATCACACACACACACACACAAAAAAAAAAAAAACCACATCCAGAAGATCACGTTTGTCTAACAATACAGAATGGAAACCAATGTCAAAACCTCAACTTTTCATGTGAAACTGAATTTTTCATTTTCCAGTCAGCCTTAGCCTTCCCTCATCCGGGTCACTCAGTGCAGAGAAAATGTGGTGACTTGCTTGCTTAATAGGGAAAAACAAAAAGAACTCATCACTGCTCCTATTGTTCATCCACTAAATATGCAAAATGGTAACTCTTCATCATAGAACTAGAGTGTGGAGAGGATGAAAGATGACTGAGTGAGGCAATTATCAAAAAAAAGCACAGAATTATCAGCTCTTATGTTTTGTGGGCCCTAATTATTGTGTCTCAAGTTTTATGAGACTTAATTGTTGGCTCTCATGCTTTGTGAGCCCTAAACTCTAGAAAATATTTTTTTTCTCCATTTGCTTTAAGATTTCTCCCAGCTTAGAAACCAAGTGAAACTGAGGAATGCTGTTGTCGTTTTGGGTTGTTCTGTTTTTTAAAGCAAGTTAATGAATTAATCTAATTTTGTCCTGTTTATTTTCTATCTTGAGCCTTGGGGGAATCTTTCTTCTCACCACACTTACAAGATAATTTCTCACAGGTATCTGTGAATATGAAACTTACCGTAGGGCTTATATGTTAGTATTATTTTAAATTTGCTTTCTCTTAGTGATTTGGATTGCAGCAGTCAGGAACTGTGATGCCTGGTTAATAGGCAAAGAGAAAAAGAATGGGAAAATATTAAAGAAAAGTCCAAGGGGAACTGGAGAAAACTTTTGGATTGCTAAACAGTGAAAGGAGTTGTTGGGATCAACCTAGCAGAACATACATTTTTTGAGCAAGCTCTGCATTTAGCGGTTCTAGACTATAAAGTTTGCATCTGCACTTAACCCACATGGAAATGTCTGAAATCAAATTTGAATTATTGCAGGTAATTCCAGTTTGCCACAAGAACTGAGAAAACAACATGGCAAATCCTGTGAGGTGGGAGCACCTATGATAGAAAGTTAGCTGTAAAATAGTTCAGCTTGAATGACATTGAGAGAACTGTTCAGTCTAGGCAGAGCTGGGAATAGATTTGATCAAGGCGTAGGGCAGATTCTGTCCTGCCATATGGATTGTGTGTGATGTGGGGAAGGCTCCAAATGTGGATCCCTTCCCTCCCACCCTCCTGGTCAGTTGTTGGCCAGAATCTGCTTAGGGAGTGTAGTATTTTCTACTGACCAACACTTTTACTTTCACTACCTGCCTGAACTGGAACAGAGCCATTGCTCCATCTCACCCTCTTCACTGACACCATAGCTGGCTGGATGCAGCATGCACTATCTTCTTGCAGGTGAGGACCTACCACTGCAGCACACGTTTCTCAAGAGCTTCCAGCATCAGTTCTTGCCAAGTCAGGCAGAACTACTGTAGGGAGAATCAGCTGTGGCCCCTCTGTACCCCACCTGAGGATGCCCAGGGCAAACTCTTGCCCTGAAGGTATGCTACACTATATCCCTAGCCCATGTTCCTATACATCTTTCCCCAACCCCAACTACCATCCACCTATAGAAAACTCAAGCACATGCTTGTTTGTGTTTTGAATGCATACTTGTTTGCACAGCTAGGAACTGGGTTAAAGACCAAGCTGTGCTTTAGTTCAGACTGGGATCCACCCACTGTGAAGTGAGGATGCAGGTAAGCTCATCCGAGTCCTCCAATGCCCTTCCCACAATTCACTCTGAGTAACAGACAAGTTCTCCAGCAGTTGACTGGGAAAGATTCCTAGAGCATCTCAGCACAAAGACCCAGGGGATATGCATGTGAGCAAGTGCAGAAATAGTGAGGACACAGGTGAGACAGAGTGGGATTTACTGTGGGAACACTCATATTAGAATGAGGCTAAACCAAGTGCCAATCACCCAGGCCAACTGTGCAGCATAGACACACCCTATATGTGTTGGTTGACTACTCCCTAAAGTACAGTAGGCAGGTGATTGCTATTATATCATATTTACCTACTGCAAGCTGTTCAATCATTTACTGTAAAACATTTATTTCAAGGAAACATGCTATATTGTATTGTAAATTATGTTATCTGACACATTATGTTATGAATGTTCAGTTGACATACTAGAACAGTGGGATCTTTTACATTGTGGTCATGATTCAAGAAGTAATCCATACCTTTTTTAATAGACTTTCCTGGTAGAAAGGGAAAGACGTGGAACTCCAGTAAAGCACATTGCACTGTGGTTCCACAGTTTAGGCAGACACCTAGTTAAGGACAAACTCCTTGGCCTAGCAAATGCCAACTTAAAGGGACCATTCAGTTTGAAGAGAGAATTCTAGACTGGCTATGGTGGGGATTTCATCTGATCAATGAAATCTCCAAAGGCAATGAGGGAAAGCAGCAGTCACCACCCTACCTTCCCACAAACCCTTAGTCCACTCTTCCCCCAATTAAAAAACAGATAAAAAATGGTTCAGGACCATGTTGTGGTCTTGTCCTCTTCCCTACTGCAATGCCATAGGGGGAGGTGTACTGCAGCCCTGGGTGGAGACACCATATTTATGCAAACTATGGAGCTGAGCTGCTTGGGGAAAGAGAAAGAAAATGTATAACCTTTGTTTCCACCCATTCATTTTTGAAATTCGAAAGGTTTTTATTTTGAAATTCAAAAAATGTGGAGCAGCTCTGCAGCTGTCTGTAAAACAGCGGGAAAATAACACAAAAAATGTTCCTTTTTTAAAATTTCAAAATATCGTCAACATTTAACCAGCTCTTCTCTTGATGCTCACAAGCCCTTAATAGCCATGTAAGCACAGCCTTGGATTTAGACCCCATCATTATTTCCACTTACATAGAGATGTGGGTGTGTTTGTGTCCATTTGTATGTGGATTCCTTGAAAACTATAATAAGTATTTTTTAGCTAGTGAAAGCCCAGACTATTAGTGTGCTAGTATTTTTGCTGACCTTTAGCTGAAAAATAGATTTTACTTTTCAGCCTGCATAAGTATGTAGCAATAGAGAATTGGCTAACTTCAATAAAGCGCATTTCAAATCTAAATCTAGACATCTGGGACATATTGATTTTTATTTTTTTGTTTGTTTTTTTACAATCTGCACTCTCTGGGTGTTTGGACCATTAGCTTTTACTTATCCATGTATGTAACATGCGTCAGAGAGGAATAGTATACTAGGTATAATGATGGTGTTTATCTTCACTTTACCACTTTCACAATGCGATGTACGTGCGTCAGATGGAATGCAAGTTGTTTACATGAAAACGTTGCTGCAGTACCGATTAATCTAATGTATTGTTTTGATAAACAATCTGATTTCAAGGAAGTCGTCATATATGTGTCACTTAGGTCTGTATCTCCTATCTGGGTCATGCAAACACGTGCTAAGTGGTTTGGACCCAGCATTTTCAACCAGTGTTCAATCAACATTTCCAGAGGAAGAAGCCTTCATCCCAGTAGAGGCACACAAAACAACAAACCAGAGTAGTGTCCGGGTCATATGCCCCCAAACAATGCAAATTCACATCCTAACTCTTAGGCATTTCGTATTCCACTGCCTTGCCTGGAGCATCAGTTACTTGGAAGCATTTAACATATTCTAATGTTCAGCCACACAGAACTCTCACGTGCAGTATTGCTATGGACAATACTGTACATAACACAGTCTCAAGTAAACCAATGCATGAATAATCTTCTTCTAATCAAACATCCATAATGCTTTCTAGAAAAAAAAATGGTTAAGTAGCAGAACGACTAAACTCTGCAATTGTAAATCTTCACTGTGTGCATAGTTTATCATAGCTTTCAATTAAAAAATAATGTCCTGTTGTTTCCTCTTCCATTGATGAAAGATTTCTGACTGATTGTTCTCATTCCATAGGTGCCAGTTGTTCTTAATAGGGCTTCATCTGTATTTTAAAACTCACTCATTTCTTGTGTTTTTGAAACAGTTGGCATGAGCAATCAGACTCTGATTATTTGGCTAAGTGATACTCTATGGCATCAATCTTACAGATGGGCATATGCCAATTTCAGTGCTTGGTTCGGTGGGTGGATTTGCTGGTTGCCATACCTGATGTCCAGGGCGTAAGTAAGATTTCAGTGGTGCATAGGACCTTTGCTGGTCCTGTGCATGGAGAATTTCACTCTGAATGCACAAAACAGCCACTCATTTATTTCTCTGAAACCTGTCATTTTTTTCTGTGAACTAAAGTAGAGTAGCTTGAATATGCTGTGATGCGAAAGCATCCATCCTTGATGGCAAAACTCCCATTGATTTCAGTGCAGCCAGGAGTTCACTTCATGTCTAACATCATCTACTTTTGTCACTGATCCTTCACAGACCAAGAGCAGTTGTTTTATAGCATACCCCACTAATGAACCTTCACCAATTCATGTAGCCTTTTTGACTGGCTGTGTTTTGTTGTCAGCGCCAATGTGATGTCTTGTCTTCACAGTGCTAATCACTCCTAATTTTAAAATGTCCTGTGTTTGCCCGCCATTTAAATAGACAACGTAAAACAAGGACTAGAAATGATTGTCCTACAAAAATATAAAATATGCTCAAAGAATGAACTCATTAATTCTTACTAAACCTCTCCTCTATTTTGTAAGGCCTCCAAGTTTAATAACAGCCATAAGTTAATATTTGCAGTTGCAATTAAAAATGTACTTGATTGGAGACGTAATAGACCTTTCTTCTTACATTTGTTTTGCTTCCCTGGGGCTTGTTTTCTTTAAAGTACAAATTGACAGTCAAACATGTAATTGGTTATGATGAGTTTAGCAGGCAGCAGACTACCCTTCTCTGTTCTATTTTCCAAGAGTTGCTTTATTTCTATAGCGATAAATGTGACGTGTAGTGGAGATGTTTGTCACTCTTTGTATTTTCTCCTTTATCGTCCTATCTCCTTCTCTTCTTTGTTCTAGTTTTCTCTTGAAATAGCCCTGATTCTTGTCATTGTAGGTACATAGAGACACCTATCTTAATTTACAAGGAGCAGGATAAAGAGTGTGAAAAGAAGCCCTTTTCACTGTCAGCAAGCAGCTCAACACTTATCCACTCTTTAATTACTAAAATATACTTCTCTTCACTCCCCACACCAGAACCTACAGGGCAACATATCCCAACTAACATGAAAATTCAGGACTATTTTAAGTAGTATCAAATAAAGATGCTGCACAGGCAGCACACATGCAGCTGTGCTTGTGTAATGCTGACAGACCCCGATCATCGGTGGGTGGGATTGAACCTGGGACCTCTGGAGCTTAGTGCATGAGCCTCTACTGCATGAGCTAAAAGCTATTAGCTAAGGCTGTGAAGCAGACTCATTTTTTCTCTCTTTAAGGGTACGTCCACACTATCCGCCAGATTGGCGGGTAGCAATCGAGCTATCAGGGATCGATTTATCATGTCTCGTCTAGACACAATGAATTGATCCCCGAATGTGCTCCCGTCGACTCCAGAACTCCACCGGGCGAGAGGTGGAAACGGAGTCAACGGCGGAGCCACGGCCGTCAATCCCACGCCGTGAGGACGGGAGGTAAGTCGAACTAAGATACATCGACTTCAGCTACGCTATTCTCGTAGCTGAAGTTGCGTATCTTACATCGAACCAAGTGTAGACCAGGCCTAAATGGTCTCAGTGCCACTAGATAGGACAGAACACCACACCCAGGAGGTGTGTGGGTTACACTTGCATAGGTAATCTCATTAGCTGCTTACATGTTTAAGTGTTTGCAGGATCAGGCTCAAAATCAGCAAAGGATTGTGGGCTAGATTCTCATTTACACTAAGGCCCTTTACACCACTCTGGTAGCGTAAAGGGGCCTTAAATGGGAATGCATGTAATTGACATTCACTTTAAGGCCCTTTGATAGTGTCAGAGCAATGCAAATGGACCTTAGTGTAAAAGAGAACCTGGCCCGTATTGTTTATTATCATAGCCTTCTGTAAGGCCACTCAGCCTAAGTCCAGATATTGCTTCATTTACCTTCTCATACAGTGATGAGAATTCAAAGCATGATGCAACACACACACTCCCCCTGGGCTGTAGAAGGAATTTTGTCTGCCCGCTTCACGTTCCTGGGAGAGCTCACTTGGGCTTTCAAATTCTGCATCATATCCTAATGCATGCCGTGGCTAAAAGGCCCTGGTTAGCTCCCTGTTTCCATACAAAATGTCCTAAGAGGTAATGAAGAGCAAGGAAGGAAAATGCCAAAAGAACAACATTTACATAGAAATGTTTTACAGAGTAATACATTTCTAGTAGATTTTTGTGATACATTAATATTATAACACTCTTTGTATTATGAATTAACCTAATGCCATGTATTACTGATACAATTCCTATTTTACAGACTGGGGAAACCTGAGAAAGAGGAGGGTAAGGACCAGTTTTGCAAAAGTGAGCTCGTACTTTGTGTGTCTCAACATTTCTGGTGCCCTATTTGAGATCTTGGGCCTGATTTTTTGTTTTCTTTTGGTAGGTGCTGCAACTCCATTTGACCTCCGTTCCACTGAAATCAGGTCCTAGATTTCTAAAATTGGGTGTCCAAAGTTACAAGCCATTTTTGAAACTCTGGCCCTAAGTGATTTGGTTTTACAGGAAGTCTATGACAGAGCTGGGAAGAGGCTTCATTTCTACAGCCTTCCGATCCTGTGCCTTCACCGTAAAACCATAATTCCTTAAAAGTAATGCTTTACACTTTAACCCATCTCCATACATTTTGCAATAAGAAAGTGTAAATAACACCTTAATCAGATATTGCACAATTCATGTTTTGAAGCCTATATCACTCAGGAAACCTTTTAAATTTCATTATTCACTTGACTGCACTACTTAGTGGTAACCTTAACTAATACATGATAAAATACAGTAACTGCACATCTAGGTTAGGGCAAGATGTATAGTAATGACCCCCAAGGTAACTGCGAATGGAGATGACAGGTAATGAAGCAAAAGGGCTCAACCCATCTGATAGTTGAACCTAAAATAATTCTGTGTTAATAGGCATTTTCTCTGTCAGCTCAAATGTATCAGATACTCTCTTGACACCTGACAAAGAAAGAAAGAAAGAAAGAAAGAAAGAAAGAAAGAAAGGTTATTGAAAGGTAAATTACAAAACGCCAAGGAACTTTTCCCAAGAAACCATCTATTCTACTTGCCACAAGATTGTGCAAGCATTGTGTTTTGTTTTCTGGTGTCTCAGGAAAGTTATTCACTAATATTTCTAAAGCAAATTGTAGGCCAAATCAACAATCAGCAGATTGATAGCTACAGTCTTTGGAGCAATGAATTGGCTGGTGAAATATGTATCTAATCAATGAGCAACTCTGGGAGGTGCAAGTAGAGGTTTCCAGTGATTATAACAATAACAAAACTGCCCAGAAGGTGTAACAAACATTGAAATATAGCATGGCAGCTCCTATACCTTTGCTGAGGAAGAGAACCTAACATGAATATCTCCAAATCACTGGCAGAACTATATAGTTGCTGATTTTGCAGACATTTGTTCCTCAGCTTGATAAGTTAATATGTATTGTTTAACATGATAATGTTGCAAGCTGTTGTTTTGTGGTTTGGAAGCCAGCTGGATTTGATTGATGCCAGGAATGGAAGTATTTATAAAATGACACTGAATTAGAAGTAGTCAGTTTATGAGTCTGGGGAAATGAATCTTTTACGAAGAATAAAATTTTATGATGAAGGAGTAATGCCAAAGATGTATGCATCTTAAATTAAATTTGTTGGCACTGAAGTCTACGCTATAGATCCTTTTGAAATACTAGCAGCAGAGTGTGTGCCCAAACCAGAACCATTGATCTTCACATCTTTGCATCTTTAGGAAATGCAGATCTGAATTTGATCTTTTTGACTTGGGTCCAATCTTTAATTTATTATAAAGTACAAATATAGAACAGTGACTGTGTTTGTTTAACTCTTAATTTAAAGCAGCAGTGTTGTTGGAGGAAGGAAATGCAACCACTTGCCCGCTATTTTTGTAAACATTTAGATTTCATTTTAAAAAATGGCTTTGAATATATACTAGCTACTACTGTGCTGTTAGTGTACACGTGTGAAATGTGCAGCAATGAGCTTTCATGTTAGTTTAGGTATATATTTGAACACAGGCCATTTTTAGTTTGGATAGACAAGCCTTTGTAATACTCAGATCAGTCCCATTGAAAGAGCTACTCTTCCCTTTGTGCGGTGGGACAGAGGGTATCAGGGGATCTTGGATCTAAAGAGTTGCTATTCTGCATGTGTGTATGTGTATGAACAAGTGACAGGTATCACAACAATGTACAAGCACTGATGATTTGTACTGACATATAAGTAGTATGAGATATTACTGAACCTCAGAAAACCTCATCTGTTTACGTTTATTTTCAATTTGGTTACAGAGACTCATAGAAGCAGAGTAACTTGTGAGGCATAGACACCTTAGAAATAGCTAAGACAGAAAAAAATGGACCTGCTTCTCCACCTATATTAAGCATCCACATCTATACAAAGTGACTGCAAAATGCTACCATTTGGAATTAGTAACACTTGAACAGTGGAAATTTACTTCACAATATATTGTTTCTATCCATGCCTTTCAAGATCATGTGTAGCAAACAGCAGTATTCAGAAAGAGGGTTAGAGTACCATCACTCCTTAGGGCCTGGTATACATGGGGTGGAGGAGGAATCAATCTAAGTTACGCAACTTCAGCCACGTGAATAACATAGCCGAAGTCAACGTACTTTGATCTACTTACCACGGTGTCTTCACTGCAGTAAATTGTCAGCTGATGCTCTTCCTTCGACTCTGCCTGCCCCTTTTGCCCTGGTGGAGTACCGGAGTCTATGGGAGAGTGCTCGGCGGTTGATTTATCACATCTAGATTAGACGTGATAAATCAATCCAATGGGTAATGTAGACAAGCCCTTAGTATCACACGAGTTTCATGCCACTGTGACTGAAAATATTGAGGTCCCTTCCAGCCTTGCATTTTTATGATTTGATGAGGGCTTGACTACCTGGAGACATAATGCACATCAAGCTAGGGTATGCATGTACAGCTCACTAGTGTGCCACATACTAAGTAACCGTTTGGATTCTGCTATCGCATCCCAAAAGTTGCTCTGTTTGCTGTGATGTGCTGCTGTTTGAAATAGCAGTAGATCAAAGCACACTACAAACTTTTGGTGTGCAGTAGCAGAGTCCATGAGGCCAGTAAGTATGCAGCAGGCTTGTGAGCTTGAGATGTACACCCTGGCTTGCTGCGCACTAAACCTCCATGTGAACAAGCCTTGATTCTACCCATTAAAATGAATCCAGATTAGGGTTGGGTGTGACTTCAAAGCAGATTAACTATTCCTGATTAACTCCTTCTGTGGATGCTCTTATTCTAAACTAGCTTAATCAACATCCTACATGGATTAACCTAAATCAGAATAAGGCAATTTTATTCCATTCTAAGAGTGTCATACATGGAGTTAATCAGGAATAGCTATTCCAGAATAGCTCCCCATGTAGACAAGCCCTTAGAAATCAAACAGAAAATACAAAGGCTACTGTATTTATGGGTGGATGTAACAACATTATAGCGCACTGTGAAACAAGCACTTCAACTCTCTTGGTCAAATGTGCTTTTTTCTCCCCCTTTTCTTTTGTTGTATTTCTCAGAGCACAAAGCGGAGCCTTTTGTTGTAGTGACCTTGAAAATGAGCTCTCCAAGGTTTTGCTTCATTGCCACTTCAGGCAGTTACCCCCCTTGAGAAATATAACAGAGCTCTGACAGCATGTTGGTTTTGTTCACCTGCGATTAAAGGTCAGACAGCTCTGAGAGAAGAAACTTATCCCTTGATGCCTTGCTATGTTTCCCAGTATTGCAAAATGTAATAAGGGGATTTGATTATTAGTGGTTGGGTTTGCGATGCCCGGGAGAACCACGGGGTAAATTGCCTGCTGCATGCAAAGGTTGCAGTAGTAGGAAGGAACCAGTGTTGGTGGTACATGTGGATACCAGTGACATAGAGAGTCAGGAGAGAGGTCCTGGAGGCCAAATTGACGCTGCTAGGTAAGAGATTAAAGTCCAGGACCTCAATGGTAGCATTCTCCATAATGCTTCTCCTTCCATGTACAGGACCAATTAGACAGGCAGAACTGCAGAGTCTCAATGCATGGATGAGACAATGGTGATGGGAAGAGGGATTTAGGTTTATTAGGAACTGGGGAATCTTTTGGGAAAGGAGGACCCTGTTCTGTAAATTCTGAGGGTATCTTCTGAGGCTACATCATATAGTCACTTGCAAAGCCTGCCCCTTAGCACCCATAATCTTTGGAGAGGGACTGACATAATTTCCCCTCCTTCAAATCATCAGTGGGAAACCACTGGCCCATTCTTTACAACTGGCATCCACAGAAGAGCAGGAAACAGGACATCTTCCTGCCCATCACTCTCCAGCATCCTGGAAGACTCTTCTTGGGGGTGAGATGCATGTGCATATCTCATCATTAAGGAGCAATGGGACTGAGAAAGTTCTAAGATTAGGCTTCTCCAGTTGTTGGTCCACTAGCAAGAACATGATTTGCAGAATATCACTGTATGGTTTCGTGTCTACAGTGCAAATAATTGATTATTTTCCATTTGTTGGCTGAATCAAAATATTGAAAGAGAATATATCATTTTGGATTGACCCGAAATGAAAACTTTCCAGTTTACTTGGTAAAACCCAAAAATTGAAACAAAAAATAAATTTTGGGTCAGACATTTAATTTGACCCGAAATAAAATGTTTTGTTCTATTTTAGGTATTTTGAACTGCTTGTATTTATTAAAACAAAAGGAAAGACTGTTCCCAGAACACCAGGAGGAGGTGGAGGCCTCTTGGAGGTAGAACACTCACTAGGGAACACCTGGGTTCAAGCCCCCACTCTGCCTGGTTTGGAGTAGGAATTTGTACTTGGAGTCATTGTGGACAGCAGCAGAACAGCTTCAAAAGGAGGGATTGAGAGAAGCTCACCCCACAATAGTTAAGGATAGTGCCGTAACTACTGCAATGTAAAAAAAATTGAGGGGGGGGTGGATTATTCAGCAAATTCATGCAAATTCACAAATAGTTCTGATCAACTCAAAGCTCAGAAGGCTGAATACTACAGAGTTTTGAAACCCTTCTCTCATTTTAAGTATTGCATTTTTCATTTTCTTATTCTTCTTTCGTCTGTTATTAGCTGGAAGACATCCTAGACTCTTTTATTTCTTTATTTTCATGGTGTGAAAAGGAAAAAGTGGTTATATGCAAGCATGTGGGTGTGACCACACATGAAAGCCACATGGGGAAGATGCTGTATTTGGTTTAGATACATTTGTCTGCTGCAGGGTAGACACATGTTCCTGTTCTTACCAACCTAGAAATCAGTAGCCTGAGGAAAAGTAAACTGACAGACTAAATAGCAGGTGAAATTCTTTATTGGTTTTCCTGAGCTGATGTTGGATTACAGCCTAGTGATGCTCATACGTGGAACCAAAGGAGCTCTATGCATTCTTGTCACATAATCTATATTGGTAACCATGTTATATTGTTTGTCTACCTTCTCTTTAGGAAGCACTGTGATGCGCATGATGGCCTTTGACGCTGATGACCCTGGTACAGACAATGCTCTTTTGAGGTATAATATCCTTAAGCAGACTCCTGACAAACCATCTCCAAATATGTTCTTCATTGATCCAGAGAAAGGAGACATTGTCACAGTGGTATCACCTGCATTGTTGGACCGTGAGGTAGGTGAACAATTTATCTATCTAAATATATGTACTGCCCTTCCATCCATGTGGGCCTCTTCAACATAGCATCTGAGCATACTTGTTGATAGTATTTTTGTGTTACATGAACAGAGGCTCAGAAATGTTCAGATCTTGAAATTTGCTCAATGAAGCTCTATATTGTAGAGCTTTCCATTTGATGTCTGTATCAGAGTTTGTATACCGTGCTCATCATTTGTGAATCTGCTACCACAGATTTGATAGACAATGCATTTGGCTTTGGATGCAGTAGATATTTTCATTGCATAACACTGGACATAAAAACACTGAAATGAATAAACTTTTAGAACTTGAAACAGTAGCTGTCTGCTGGTTTGGAACAAAAGGCAGACATGATTTCCTCTCTGACCTTTTATGAAATTGTGCTGGATGTCAGTATGGCTCTTTAAATACCCTCTGGTCTTAAAGGGAATTTCCTAGCCTGTGGGACAAGTTTCACTGAGTAAAACTTAGTTCTTATAATCAAAAAACAAAAATCAGTCCCTTCCTGCAAGCCAGAATGAATTTTAATAAGCCAGATTGTCTATACATTTGTTGGTAAAGGAGAGCAATTCAGCAATATATATTTATTTTGGAATGTGTAACTGACATTTAATATTGTGAAAGCCCAAATTCTTCTGACAGATACATCAGTGTGGATGTGGAGTAACTCCACTGACAATCCATTTATACTGGTATAGCTGAGAGCAGAATCCTCTGTCCACAGAACCAAATGTTAATATCTGCAAAAGGTTCCTTTTTAACCACAGGGTCTCCAGTTCAAAACCTTGTTATTGTTTTCTGAAGTCAGGCTTCTGCATTTTTTATTCCTAATACGTAAACAACCTCAAGATAAAACCAATTTACTAGAAATTGAAAAATCAATGGAAGGTGATGAACAACCCTACCTTGCCTAGTATGCGCCAAAGGTCAGTGGTAATACATGAAATAATGATGCTATTTACATACAAGAAATCTGTCTAAGATTGAACTGTTATTGCTACTGCACAGTGTGTGCTGAAAGCAAGACTTGAGCTCCCCAGGATTTCCTATTAACTGCTGATTTGATACCTTTGTGTGGAAAGTAGGGTGGCATCATCCAATCTCACCAAAATTGCAAAAGTGATTTTTGTTGCTGCTGCGTGTGTTGAAAGCATTATAAAGCTATAATTGGAACTATGCAGACCTTTAGCACTGAAAACCCAGTGTTACCTGGGCTCACGTTTGTTATAATTAACTTTTAGCTGAGAATATGGGCTAACCCGGGTCCCTTCCATTTCTACCATACCAGGCTCTCCCTCTCTCATAGGCTCTGACCCCCACTGACTTGCCTTCATGTGTCATTTGGGGCAACACAGTGGCCTGCATTCTCACCTTTCCTTCCAGAGTCTTCCTGGCAGTTAACTATCCCACTTACCCATCATGCCATCTGGCACTTTTATAGTCAGCCAGCAGTCCTGCTGCTCCTATCCAGCATCTTCTAGGGACCAACAAGCAGGCCTGCTGCTGCCCCATAGCCTGGATTCACTTCATCAGAGGAACTTGGGAGCCTGACTGCAATCCCATTCAGAGGCAGAGGCTTGTAATAGCCCTGGAAAATTAGCTTCAGGAGAGGTACTATCTTCCTGTGTGTTTATACAGCACCTAACACGGGGGGGGGGACCCCATCCTGAGTGCTGGTGGCCTTTAGGCACTATCATAATACAAATAATTATAAGTGGGCACGGTTATGCCAACACTTCCCCTTCTATAATGTCAAGTCACAGTAAAAGGAATTCCTCTCTCTCGTCACAATACTGTCTTGGGGTGTCTCAGGCTCCAGACTGGGGTATTAGCAGAGGCAGAGTGAGACTGGAGTAGCATATCTCGGTCCCACTGCTGCTTAATGATGAGGCATGCACGTGCATCTTGCTCCCAGGAAGTCTTCCAGGATGCTGGAGAGGGACGGGCAGGAACCAGTCCTATTTGCTGCCCTTATGTGGATGCCAGTTGTGAATATGGTGACCAGATAGTGAGTGTGAATATCGGGACTGTCCCTATAAAATTGGGACATCTGGTCATTCTAGTTGTGAAGAATGGGTCAAAGATCCCCCCCATTGATGATCTGAGGGAGAGGAAATTGAGCCACCTCCCCTCCAAAGATTATGGGTGCTGAGGGGCAGGGTTTTCAAGTGAAGCTTCTTGTTGAAACTGACATGGAGGTTGTGCAAGCTCCAGGTGAGCCATGAAACCATACAAATTGAGCCAGCTGTTTCTGACCACCAAAATTTCAGTAGCTTCACATGAGCCTTAGTTGCAGTCAGCCCAGTCTGTCTTATGTACCAGTCCTTTTTTATTACTGTATATTTTCTCTTGAAACACAAACACAATTGCCAAACTGGTATTATCCTTAGTCATTCTGTGTACGTTCACTGAATAACAATGAAAGCAACTGAGGAAACTGTGGCTGAGTTTAAGGTTAAACATATCAGGTAGACTAAACGTAGAAGGACAAAAAAATGTGGCTCTCATTATTCAAATGTGAATGCACTGGAAGTTGATATAAATGCTTTTAAAGCAACTGTATTAAAGTGATGATCAAAGTTAGTCCATGTTTTCTAGCTCTTTTTTATTAATTTTAGTCATTGAGTAGCTGCAGATGCTTATGTGAAGCCTTCCTCTTGACTCGAGCTAAATTGACAGAATGTAAATTGCTATTTTTTTTTATTTCAACTTTAGTTTCTTTCATGTTTGTGTATCATAGGGAAGCTGCAAATATTGCCCAAGGGGAGATACTGAGATGGAGAGGTACAAGGCATCTGGCAGTTTTTGATTTCCCTTTTGAACATAAGCAGCAACCCATATTATTTTTTCATGCTTTTATATTTTAAGAGGAGCTGCTGAGACAGCTCTGGGAGTCGTTTTTATGCAGAAATTCAAGATCCGGGTACTAAACCCCAACCAACCAGAATCATCAGAGCTAGGTAGCTCAGACTTTATACATGAGTAAACACACCTGGGTGAAGGATTGGTTGTTCCGAATGGAAAGACAAATGTTGGGGTTATTGTTTTTAATGAGATTAAGACACACCCCCAAACCCCATATATCTGGTAACTATCTAGGAAGTAAAATAAATATTTAAAGGGACATTTATTTGATGGAAAAAGTATATGTAACTTGCTTTATGAGAGCCTCAGCATACCATCTGCTCCTCCCACTCAACCGAGCAGTTTTTTATGTCTAATCACACTTGCCTCTAAATGAAGACCAGTTAAGATAAATTCCTAAGAACCTTCAGAATCTTGATTCCTTGGTCTGCCTTGAAATATCTCACAACTGGAAAACCTGCCCTTATATGAGGGTGTGAACAAAGGAAGGTCAGAAGGAACGTTAAGTGTCCTCTTCTGAAGATGAGCAATTCTGGGATCAGTTATCAGGAAGAATTTGTGCAGTCAGATTATGGTTGTCAAGTGTGCAGTAGCCACGGTGTTCCCTTCTTCTGCTACCTGGAGGGAAAGGAGATCTGAAGCCACTGTGAGCCTAGGTTTCCTGCATTACCTGTCTGCTTTTAGAACACCAGGCTGGCTACAAAGGTGCCTGTGAGTGCTCCAGGGCTGAACACCCATGGAACAAAAATTAGCGGGTGCTTAGCACCTGCTGGCAGCCAAGCTCCCCCTCCCACAACCTGCCTCCCCACAGCTGTTCCATGGCATGCAGGATGCACTGGGAGGCAGGGGGTGGGTGGGGATGGAGTGAGAAGAGCAGGGGCAGGAAGAGGCAAGGGGAA
Organism: Mauremys reevesii; assembly: GCF_016161935.1. Taxonomy (NCBI): domain Eukaryota; kingdom Metazoa; phylum Chordata; order Testudines; family Geoemydidae; genus Mauremys; species Mauremys reevesii. Next base: position 35,366,515 of record NC_052638.1, read on the forward strand.
TGGAGCTTGGGGGAAGGGAAGAGAAGAGGCGGGGTGGGGGCTTAGGGGAAGGAATGGAAGGGGGGAGGGAAGAGGTGGGGTGGAGGCTTGGAGGAAGGGATGGAGTGGTGGAGTCTGGGGTGGAGGGGAGAGGGGGTTTGAGCACCCCTCCCCCCGGATAGAGAGGAAGTCTACATCTATGATCTCAGTCTCAATCTTGAGAAAAGATTGGAAATATGACATAGTAGTAACTAAATACTGTAGTATTAAACCAGTGATTCTCAAACTTTCGTACTGGTGACCCCTTCCACATAGCAAGCCTCTGAGTGTGACCCCCCCCTTATAAATTAAAAACACTTTTTAATATATTTAACACCATTATAAATGCTGGAGGCAAAGTGGGGTTTGGCGTGGAGGCTGACAGATTGCGACCCCCCAGGTAATAAACTCACAACCCCCCAGTTTGGGAACCCCTATATTAAACAGTATCATATGCCAGTATTTAGGGCCAGATCAAACTCCTCTAGTAGTTGATGGGAGTTTTCCCCATTGACTTCAGTGGGAGTTGGACTGGGCTCCTGCCTAGTTTGCCTAAATACTGTTTGTCAGATAATTTTTTGTATTGGAGGAGGGGTTAGCATATAGCAATATAAAACCCCAGTCACTAAGTTCAGGCCTGGATATGTACTAGAGCTGGGCAATTCCCCATCGACTAGACAGAGGCACCTGCCTTAACCCTCCCCCAGCATCTGACCTGGAGATAAGATGGTGTGTAGGCAGGTGAGTCAGTGGATACCTAGGAAAGGTTCTGGGGCAGCTAGGATACCCAGAGCAGCCTTTCTTCCTCCCTGGTCATTGCTCCTTGGCAAAATCACAGTTTCAGATCAGCCAAATCTGTTAGTGAAATCACGTCAATTTCCCGCAAATAGATTCATGTCCCCAACCTCTCCCACAAGGGATTTTTTAAAAAGTCAGAATGGTTCATTCTGACATTTTTGAAATGAAACATCTTAACTTTTCATTTTTAAATGATATTTTGGTTAGAAATGTAGTTAGATTTATTAAAACACAAAGATAAACTCTCAAAAACTAAACAAAACATTTTGTTTCAGGTTGAAAATAATGATGAGTTCAATGCATTTATTTTTATAGCAAGAAAAAATAATTTTCCATTTCTGGGTTACACTAAAAAATATTTTCAGATGTTTTGGTTTGACCACTGAGCTGAAAAATAATCAGCTATTCACTCACCTGTAATATGAACTTCAGTGTAATTTAGCTGAAAAGTTCAAAGCAAATTTGGGGTGTCTAGACTAGTGGTTCTCAAACGAGGGCCACCGCTTGTTCAGGGAAAGTCCCTGGTGGGCCAGGCCAGTTTGTTTACCTGACGCATCTGCAGGTTTGGCTGATTGTGGCTCCCACTGGCCGTGGTTCACCGCTCCAGGCCAATGGGGGCTGCAGGAAGCGGTGCAGGCCGAGAGACGTGCTGGATGCCCTTCCTGAAGCCCCCATTGGCCTGGAGTGGCAAACTGTGGCCAGTGGAAGCCGCGATCGGCCAAACCTGTGGACGTGGCAGGTAAACAAACTGGCCCGGCCCTCCAGGGACTTTCCCTGAACAAGCAGCGGCCCTAGTTTGAGAACCACTGGCTTAGACCCAAGGTTTCAGCTTGAACCTGTTTCTATAACACATGGCCACATGCAAAATATAATGATAGAAAAAGTAATTTTCTTCAGTTCACAGAAAAATATGGCATATACTGTAAGCTGAAAGGCCCAATCCGGAAACCTGCTGAGCATTTTCATTTCTGGGGATGGGAGTTGAAGGTGCTTAGCACCTCAGGGAAGTGTTCAGCAATTTCAAAAATGATTATGCCCCAAATCTATCAACATTTATATTATTTATGTATTTTTCAGTTTCCAAATTGTTTCCAAAAGTGTATGTTCCTCAGAGTTTGCAGCAAACTCTAATAATTTATGGAAGAACATCCATTTTCATTTTAAGAAGACGTGTAAGGACATATTTTTTGAAGATTTATGTTCATTTTTTTTCTTGTGGGACTTGAACATCCTTGATTGTGTCAGAGATGAAGATGGAAGAGCATAAGGGGGCAAATTATACCTCCAAACATCCACTGGAGAATACATTCTGATTCATAGATTCAGAGCAGAAAGATGCCCTGTACCAAAGCGTGTGGCCTAAATGACCCAAAATAGAACACAACAGAATTTCACCTACAAAAAAAAATAAAAATAAAAAAATAAAAAATCTGATATTGTGTAAATGGGCTGAAGTTTTGTATTTTAGGGGACAAAAAATCCATTTCAAAGTGACACTTGCCTGCAGTGAGCAAGAAATAATGCTGCTTATGTGATACTAGAAAAGGCAGCTGTACTTTCATAGAATCAAGTTCTCTTAAGCCTCTTTGATAGAGAACTAATCATTTTTATCCATTACCCACTGTGCTCTTTTGCAAGTGTTACAGAATCAGCTTTGTGGAGGAAAATATCAGTTCTTGTGGGAATTTAGGAGTATATAGAAGCTAGTGCTACCTCTATCTATGTAAAATGCTGTTCACTCTCCTGATATGGTGTGATGAATAAATAATTTGCTTTTCATTCCTGCTAGGAACTGCTGCACTTTATTTGCGATATAGTTAAAAATAGTTTGAAATATCTACAAAATGCTGTAGTATATAGAATCATAAAAATGAAGTGCTGGGAGGGACCTTGAGAGGTCATCAAATCCAGGTCCTGTGCTAAAGTAGGACCAAGTAAACTGAGAACATCGCTGACAGGTGTTTGTCCAATCTGTTCTTAAAAACCTCCAATGATGGGGATTCCGCCATCTCCCTAGGAAGCTTATTCTTATTCCAGAACTTAGCTACCCATATAGTTAGAAAGTTTTCCCTAATATCTAACCAAAATCTTCCTGGCTGTAGGTTAAGCCCATTACTTCTTGTCCTATCTTCAGGGGACATGGAATACAATTGACCCCCATACTTTTTATAAGAGCCCTTAAACATATTTGAAGACTGCTATCTTTTCTCAAGACTTAATATACCCAGATGTTTTAGCCATTGCTCATAGGTCAGGTTTTCTAAACCTTTTATTAAATTTTGTGCTGTCCTCTGGACTCCAATTTTGTCCATATCGTTCTTAAAATGTGGCACTCAGAACTGGATACAGAACTCCATCTGAGACCTCATCAGCACTGATTGGAGCAGGACAATTACTTCTTATATTTTATATATGACATTCCTGTTAATACACCCCAGAATATCAGGCTTTTTTGCAACTCCATCTCATTGTTGACTTATAATAAATTTCTGATCCTCAGTACCCTCCAGATCCCCTTCCGCAGTACTACCATCTAATCATTTATTTCCCATTTTGTAGTTGCACACTTGATTTTTTTTCCTTCGTGCATATAGCATTTTGCACTTACTTATATTGAATTTCAGCTTGTTGATTTCGGACCAATTCTCTAATTTGTCAAGGTTGTTTTGAATTCGAATCCTGTCCTCCCAGTGTGTTTGCAACCCCACCCAGCTTAGTGTCATTTGCAGATTTTATAAGTGCACTCTCCACGCCATTTTCCAAGTCGTTAATGAAAATATTGAATAGTACCAGACCCGGGACTGACTCTTGCAGGACCCTGCTAGATAGACCCTCCCAGTTTGACAACCAACAATTGATAACTACTCTATGAGTGCGGTCTTTCAACCATTTGTGCACCCATCATATAGTAATTTCATCTAGACCACATTTCCCTAGTTTACTTATGAGAATGTCATATGGGAATATATCAAAAGATACATTGCATCTACTAAGCCAGTAACCCTGTCAAAATCAGGAAATTAAGTTGGTTTGGCATGATTTGTTTTTGACAAATCCATGCTGGCTATTCCTTATAACCCTATTATCTTTCAGGAGCTTACAAATTCCTTGTATAATCATTTGTTCCAGGATCTGTCTGGGTATCAAAGTTAAGCTGACTGGTCTATTATTCCCTGGGTCCTCTTAGTTCCCCTTTTTAAAGATAGATATTATGTTATGTTATGTTATACTATATATTTAAAGGATTCATCTCTAAAGAAAATCAATGCAGATATATGACACTCGGCCAAGTCCAGCACAGTTAAATGTCTTGTACTCTGGAAATTTACCCCCAGGGCACCCTGGCTAGACACTACATATTTCCAATAAGTGTCCTCCACATTGTCAACTGTGCTGACCTATCATTGCCCACTCCTTGTCATTGAGGTTGCATCTGCTGTGTATCCTGGCACCCTGGTCCCTCATTCTGTACCTGCTACCTAAAGGATTTATGCCTTAAGGTGGCATAAATATGAGGTTACTCCTACCCACTGAGTTGCTGTTCACTTTGACTTTTTGTGAAGTGGGATCAATTACCAAGTCACCTAATATTGTTTCTTCTTACCGATTGCATGACTGAAACTTTTGAAACAAGAGAAGGATGAATGATGGCTAACTAGTGAATACTGTTGCTAATGCATGAGTTGGTGGCTATTCATACTCAGAGAAGCTATTCCCCAAGAAGTCATGCAAACCAAATGTTCTTGCATATTCTACAGTACCAAGATGCGTAAGCATGCTTGGAAGGACTAGCCATTTGGACAAATGTTGGCATGCATGGCTTTTGAAATATTCAGCCAGCTCTTTTTCTGACAGTGAATCACATTATTCTTTGTCGATAATACTTTGCCACTCTAAAGGGCAACAGTACATAATACAAAGCTTTTGCTTTATTTTATTGACAACATTTGCAAGTGCACACTACCCTCTATATTCTTCTCTTTCTTTTTTGGCAATATGCATCTTTAAGCAGTCAATAGACTTCTTACTTTCTCGTTCTAAATGTTGGACTGACAGCATGCTCACATTTTTAATGAAAAAATTACTGTTTTCCGCAAATGTATTTCACACCTGATCTTTGTATTATACTCTAGAATATTCATATTTACAATGATTTTAGGGAAAACTATAAGTTGAATTAGATTCAGCTCTGACTTAGAATGATTGCATCATTTTATCTTATCTACCGCTTGAAAGTCCCACCCTACCTTTATTTTGTTTGCAAGATAGTAAATATTACAGCTGGACTTCGTTCCCTAAGCTCCATTTTTGAAAATGAAAACACTGCATGTATGTTTCATGTATCAATCTAAAAAGATAGAGACCCAGAAGCCCCTCACTTTACCTATAGGACTTACCAACTGCTGGAATCTTTGTATAGCTCAGCAGGGATGGACATTAATATGTGACTGCCTAGAGGGCTGAGTCACAGAAGAGGCAGACCACCATGGGACCGGAGCAGCTGTCAACAGGGGGAGCCAGGAAAAAAAAGAACCTTACATGCCCTGCCCAACCACTGAGTGGCACCTGCAGCAAGTGATCTCCCTCCCCTGACGAGAGACTGTTCAACTAAATAAGACTCTAAATTACACCTCTACCCCGATATAATGTGACCTGATATAACACAAATTCAGATATAACGCAGTAAAGCAGAGGGGTGGGGCTGCATGCTCCGGTGAATCAAAACAAGTTCGATATAATGCTGTTTCACTTATAACGCGGTGAGATTTTTTGGCTCCCGAGGACAGCGTTGTATCAGGGTAGAGGTGTATATCCTCTCTCTCAAAAGGGACTTTGATAGGCTTTGATTAAGTTTGTCCATCACTCAGTGCTTCATGCCTTGTTTTGATTCCTTTCCCCGTGTATATCCGAACCAATAAATTTTCCTCCTTTAGTATGTTTGCCATTAAACCAAGCAAACTGAGGTCTCCAGATACCAAACCCCACATCCTGCTTGGCTGTTTAATGTTGTGCAGTGACAGGATCATGTTAACACCTTTGACTTTTGGGGCCCATTATTCCATTGAAATTAATACAATGCCCTCTCCAACCCTATTGCCTGCTGGTGTAACAGAACTAGCTTCTGGACTCTCTGCACTAGCAGAGGATGCAACTGGATATATTAGCCAGACAACTGGTTTATTCTATGAATCTGGTGGGATTATTATAAACTCCTTATTCATTGCTTCAAGATAGCCGCTTTTAACATTTATATAGCCACAGAGGTAATATTTCTTGCATTTTGTATAAATAAAGTAACTGTAGCCCCAAAAGAGAATATGTTTCAGCTATCAGCATTTATTCAGAATATACAGACAGCTGCTATCATGCTTAGAGTAGCTCTCTGTCAGTGCCTTGCAGATAACTGGGTTGTTATCTTTCAGCAACACATCAGTGGCAAAGAAACTTGCGTTATTTAGACTAGCATCACGTCCAGAGAGGTTGCAAACTATCTACGCAAGTGAAAGTGCTGCCCAACAAGCCAGACCCATCCCATGCTAGTAATTATGCACGTTAATATCCACTTATGCAGCACACCGGGATGGGTGGCTTGAAAAATGAATTCACTGTGAAAATTTGAAACGACTCCAAAGACATGGGCCTCTGGAGAAGCCAGAATCCTTTTAAGATGATGTTCGGCACCATATCACTTGCACGGGGTCTTCTTCTCTTAGTTTCTGCTGTGTATAACAGATGAAACTTGTGCATTAGAGAAATGGAAAGAGCCAGTGAGATGGCATGGAAGAACATACTGAGGTCTAGGAGAGACAGATAAGTACTTTCTTCTTCATGGCGTGTCAGAGAGACAAAGAGATAAGGGAAGGGGAGAACAGATTTCTTTCCTCGCCCCTGGAATGTCTGTCTGAGAGTTAGGAAGAGACGGCAGATACAATTGGCCCCAGGAGAGATTTATTTCAACATCATAATAAAATGGAGAGGGAGAAGGAAGTGGTCTTGTGGATGCCATTAAACTCTTGGCTTTTGAGAGTTCTCCAGTACTAGTCTCAATCCTTAGAAAGTCCAGCTGCTCTGCAACCGGCGGAGTGTCTTTTTGTTTGTTTTACAGGAACTCCGTGATATTCAGTGGAATATGCAAGGTAGGTAGAATATTAAGGCAGTTGGGGCCTGACTCTCCACTGCCTTGAATTCTTGTGCAGTCATTTACCCTTATGCAAATTGAATATGAAGTGGGTATAAAATGCTACCTTCTGTCTGAGAGACTGATTTGGGAGCATTTGACACCCACTTTTCCCGCTATTTGCCCAGGGGTAAACAACTACAGAAAGTTCAAGTCAGTGGAGAATCAGGCCATAGGGGCCAAATGTTTAGTTGCAAACAAGCAATGTGTGGGGTTAGGAATGAGAGTACAAGGGAGTACTTTCTTCTTTACAGACATTGGGGCTAATAAACCACTGGTCCTGTCCCTGATGTACATTTACACCAGGTGCCAGTGGGTGCATGGGACTGGCAGGATGACAAACATCCACTACATGTTTCATTGTCTGTGGTCCTGCCCCCTACACCAGCAGTCCAGAGGTGTTTGGTACCATCCAAGGATTCTCTTAATAAAAGTTCCCAGTGGCCAGTCAGAGTTCCATTGGAACCGTCAAATGCTGGCTTATCACAGTCTAGTATCTGGCTCTAGCATTGATGTAGATGAACTTTTTAATTAAAAAAAGGAAGCAAATATCTGTGTTCACCTGTTGAATTTTGCTCATCTGTAATTATCTTACACGTTGTTGTTGTTGTTGTTGTTTTTTTTTATAGGAATCCATTTAGCAATTTATTATGCTTTGTGATTTTGATATTGTATGCGGTGTCCAGAAACAGTGAGTGTCCTTGAGCTAGAACAGCCATTTATGATGCTCCTGGTGTGTTATATTGTTCAGCCATCAAAGATTTTAATGGAATAGAAAATTTACTTCCTATTAATGTCAGTCTTTTTTTATATATGTACAGAATGACTATTAAGTTACCTGTTGAAGAATGTGAAACTAAAAAGGATGATGATAACATAAAAGGATTGGAAGAGGTTTGCCGGCTTATGGTTATACAAATTAGTTTTTTTTTTCTTTTCCCATGAAGAATTTCTGGGATGGGAACCTTTATTATTCCCAAGCTGAATGATACCCCTTATGTTTTGGCACATCACCTTTACTTTTCTACACCTCTCAGAAAAGTTTCCTTGGCAATATGAATATGGGCTTATACATTTTCTTATCAGAAACACAATGACAAACAGACTGGGAATTCTTGGTACACACAGTAATGGCAGCTTTATTTTTGTATTGCTTCATGTAGGGACTGGTTCAGGAAAGCATTTAAGTATGTGCTTAAATATGCCATCACTAAATTCAGAACAGCCCACTTCTCAGGTAATTAAGTGTCAATTTACAAAGGGGGAAATGGGACACTCCCATTGGAGTTAGATGCCTAAATACCTTTGAGAATATGAGTTTAAGTGATTTTACCAAAGGCCACACAGGAAATTTGTTGAGAGAGCTAGGAAGATAATCCAGATCTCCTGACTCCCCACCCTGTGCTTCAAAACCCTAGAAAATGCTTCCTCTCCACCACGGTGTACCCACAATAGTAGTTCAAGAGACTACTAAAACATACATATATTTCTTGGCTACATGATAACTAAGGGGTTACATGAAAAGGGGAGGGGAAGATAATAGCTATATACAAAGTATTTGAAGGATATGAACACCAAGTATGAAGCAGAATCATTTAGGCAGGTCCAGCCATAGGTGTTGGAACTAGTGATGCTGGGGGTGCCACACACCTTGGCTTGACGTGGTTTCCATTATATCCAGGGTTTACAGTTTGGGTCAATGGCTCTCAGCATCCCCACTATAAAAAATGTTCCAGTACCCCTGGGACCAGCTGAATATTGGAGAGCTTCCCATTAGAGCAGCATGAATAATGGATTTACTGGCAATTAAAAAATGTTTTGGGCCAAAGGATTTTCTCTCAAGATTGTTTCACTTTTTAATTTGTCAAAAAATCTTTTGGGTCAAATGAAACATTTCATTTCAACAGTATCTAAATGAAAACTTTAGATTCGGGACATTTTCACACACTTTTTATTGCTTTTTCTAAATAAAATTAAAATATTGAAACTCAAAGTCATTTAAAGTGAAAAACAAACATATCACTTAGAAAATGTCAAAACAGAGCATTCTGGGTTTTTTTCATATTTTTGTTTTCACTTGAAATAATTCAGCAAAATGGACATGAATTCACAAAATGTTTTGGGGACACTGAATCATCATTTTTCACACACACCCAAAAATAGGTTTGGCCAGCTCTGTTCCCAATATTTGATATCTACTAGATATCTACTATCTAAAAGAGAGAAATGGATGTAAGGCATCAGGTCCATCATCCTGGCTAGTGTTCTTGCAGATCTCCTTCTTAGGAGTTCAGAAGGTAGGTCCATTCACCTTCACTGTCTGCTGCCCTATTGTGCTGGCTTGTTCTTCTTTTGGTGGTCGGGTTGGGCTGCATGGGCCCAGAGCAGCTGCTTATAACCCTTTCCTTACTGGTGTGGGGTTTGTATACCCGGTCACAGAAGGAAAGGATTAGTTTCCAAAATGTGATGGTTACTTTCCCTGCTTTTTTGACAGACAGAAACAAGGGAGTGAAGAGACAGGATAGTAAAGGTGTGGGAAATATAATATTTTGTTGGTGTTCTCACAATTCTGGGCAGCAGAACAGTCACATATGGATGCTGTCAGCTGGCAGGTTGGCCAGTGCAGCTGTTGCTCTGTGTTCTGGCTTGCTTCCCCAGGCTGGGACATCCTCTGGCTGGTCTGAGCCGTCTCCCTTACCAGTCTCTCTCAGGCTGGGAAGAGCTGGATGGGCCATCTCATCTGCCATGTTTGTGCCATGTGGTATAGTTGACCTCAGGATCAGATGAAAATCAGAGAGAGAGAGAGGGGACAGGAGGAAAAATAGTGTGGAAAGGAACACACAAGAGAAGGGAAGACAGAGTAGGATCTCACATATCTCCAGCTGCAGTCTCTGCTGGTGTGGCAGTGATGGCCACATGCCCCCTTCTTATGATGAGGTCTGGGTATCACAATGATGTAATGACTCTCAAGGTTCACAAGTGGAGGACAAAGTCCCAGGAGCAAAGTGGAGGACTGAAGGTCGTCTCCCGCTCCTTCAGGAATCCCTCAGTCAGCACACACTCCCCTTCAAGTCTCTTTTTTTTAAGGCCCCCAAAAGAGGGGTGATAAGAGGAATAGTCCATCCTCTTATTACTTTATCCACCCATTAGGCCTAATTTCCAACACACCAAGTTTAGTCCATTGACTTTCAGTCATATATTCTTTTTTGTTTACCAGGTATGACCTCAACACAGTCCTTGAGTTATATCAGTAAGCCTTTTGGTTTGGATTAATTCAATCTTTCTGTCTCCCTTTCATACCTTTTCCCATCAGCATTTGTTGTTATAGGTTATTGTGACACGTTATGAACGTCCATTCATTTTTTACTGCTGAACTCACAATTAGTATGAATTTGTAGATCCAGTTATTACAATGGGGGCTTGTACCCCCTGCATGTGGGATGCCCCACTCAGGACTTCACCTCAGGGGAAGGGTTGAATGGGCAAAAGAAAGGAAGATTCCACAGGATCCACTCGTCTCCTTCCTATATGGGGAATTCAGACACACAGGCTATTTTGACGGCTAGGATAGAGTAGGCCTCTGTGCATCAACCCCAATGCAGCCTATGATCTGAGAGTAAGATTGATCCCATCCCTTCCTCTGCAGAGATTCCTGTTCCCAGCCATGTTTCTTAGGCTGGGCAAGATGAGGTACCTCTTATTGCACTGATATGTGTGAAAGGAAAGGAATAGGAAGTCTGGTCAGCTATGTGCTCTTAATTACATCATTGAGGCTCCCATGCACCTAGGGAGAACAGAGAAGCTTTGAAGAGTTCTGTGTGCTTCAGGGAGAACAATTTAGCCTTCGATTGGCATGTAACTAGAAAAGGTTGGCACAGAGTGCCCTTCAGTCCTTCCAAGCGCTAATATTAAGAACTTAAAGTTAATGAGTCTCCCTGGAAATGCTGAAAAGTGGTGGTTAGAGTATTGTAACCCTTGTCTACTGGGCTAGTTCAGTCACTTGCTGTACTGTAAGGAGAATTTCAGCTGAAAAAAGTGTGAGTGTTCTTTCCTGTTCTCAATGCTGGTAAGAGCCTAAAAAGAGATGCAAGCCTTTTAAAATCCTTTTGTTTACTGGGTGAAAATCACTTTGGCATTTGCCCTGATTACTCCCCAGCCCGCTTCAGAAGAAAGAACAAATGCACTTATATCAGGGAACAATATTATCAACTGAAGATTCTATTCACAGTCTTTTGTGATGGTACCGGGGTTTGCTGATGCAAGAAGGAGTGTGGAAGATGATCTGGCTGATTCTCATGATGAGTTGGCAGTGGACATAGGCTTACCACATTTTGGACTTTCTTGAAAATACTTCAGGTCCTCCTCTGCCTGGACTAATTGCCTGTGAAGTTAGACTGGGACATTCAAAGAGGCCTAACAGAGTAAAACACCCATTTTTCATTAAACATCAATGGGAGTTGGGTGCCTAACTCACTTAGGTCCCTTTTAAAATCCCAGGTCTCCCACTGGTTTTATGCATGCGTATGTGGGGTGGGGTGTTTTTAACGTGCTTGCGATATGGCTGTAACTGGACAGACACCCACTTGAAATCCCAAGTGAACTAAAGAAAGATGCTCTCTGATGTTTACTTTATTTATAGTTTATTGAAAGTCAAACAAAATCTCCAACTAGTCAACACTTCACCTTGCATGACTTTAGCAATAGCTGAAGTCACATCAGATTAATATGAACAGAGAAATTCTTCCCTTTCAGAGTACACTGCCCTGGTTTCTCAACTGTAAGAGTCTTTTGATACAGATCTTCCCTTTTGCTCTCGAGAGAGCTTTACATTCAGAGAGAAGAAAACCAAACAGAACAAAACTAGCTTTAATACGGTTTTAAGGTTGTGATCTCAAAGTCAAGAAGCCCCAAAAGTTAAGATTTCTTTTGCAATTTTAACTAGGGCACATTACACATTTTTTATATTTTATTATCTGCATTAATTGCTTACACTGTAATACATTAAAGACTGCATTTAAAGAGGAAAAAAGAAATAAAAATCAACATATGTGAAATGTGGCTGAGTTAAGATTGCTGGAGAAACTTTCCTGTTTTTTTTGTTAAATGTTTGAATTTTGCAAACTAAAAAAGATATTCATGCTTTTTTTGCTTGTTTGTTTGTTTTTGAAGTTAATCTCTCACTGGTTTTAGGAGGCTAAAAGGAAAACTATGATTGCATTCAGCTTGCAACCAGCATAACTACTAATTCCCTCAAGCAGGGATCAAAGCTGCAAGGTACTGTCATTCTGGCCCCAATCAATATGCTTCAAAGTAAGCATATGCTTTACAGAACAAAACTCATGAGGCAGAGTTTATAGAACCTTGATCCCATAGCTTTTAAAGGTTAGAAAGTTTTGAGTGTTTTCACAGCTAAGTCATCCATGAAGCACAATTTCTTTCCCACAGACCACCCAGTCTTCAGAAAATCCACTCCCTGACACTAACTGGCAAGACTTGGCTAGACTCAAGATACAATCTAAGTAAGAAACCACATATTCGATGAGAGTGATAGCTGATTATTTGACAGTGCCTGGTGACCTGAAATGACTCTCCTCCAATTATATGAGTGAGTGATAATTGCCACAGTGTTGAAATAAGATCAAAGTAGTGCCAGCCCACTGAACCCCAAGCACCCCATAGACTTGCAATTTAACATACACATTACAGATCACCAAAGATGTTTATACAATATAACCTATTTAAGCACTGTACAAAACACAGAGAAAGGCATGGTCCTTGATCCAAGGAACTTACAAACCAAATAATATATATATATACACCAACGATATTTATGCAATCTACTTATTTTTTCAATATTTCCCCCTTCCATTTTCTATAAGGAAGGACTGGACATCATGTATTTGGCCTCTCCTGAAGCCTATTGGCCATTGGTATACTTGCCTTCCACTTGGAAGAAAGACAGGACTGTAGCAGTAAAAAAGTTCCTAATGTTGTTTTGTAGTCCTGAAGATGCCAGTAAGTGCCACCTACAAAGAGATTTAGGAGTCAGGATAGTAAGATTGGAATCCCTTATATAAGCATCTCCTCTAATGTCCTGTAGGCTATTAGTTGTATGTGATCTTTTCCCCCATTTGTATTTATATAAATTCTTGTTTGGAATAGGAATATTGGGAGTCATTCTGAGACCAGTTTCTGCATATCTAATGCCTTTTGAGAGAAGAATTTGATGTGCTGTACATGCAGTGATTATAAGCCTAGGGCAACACTATCCTAATATGCAATGGATTAGAAAAATAAACAATGTATAAAGTTGTGGTTGGTTTTTAAATCGGTGAACACCTAGGAATATTAAGATCTGAAGTGTCCTGACCCTCAAGAGTGTCCTTGGAACCTAGAAGGAAATCATTTGGTGACCATAGAGTTTCAAGGACTGAAATTATAAGCATGAGGAGCCTGGCCATCAATAGATAATGCTAAAGAAGCTGTTACCATGCTTCTTTGTAACAAAATACTAAGTAGTATGCAGCATGCTCAGTGCATTAAGCTTTGTGTTGCTTCTTCATATAGTCATAAAAAAGGGAATCCCCGTGAATGTATTTAGTCGGCCTACTCTTCTGTACATCTGTAGGTTTTCTCTACCCAAAGCAGTATCTGACCATCCATTTTTAGTGTCACAAGGGCAGACTAATATGTGGTGTATACCCCCCATGTTGAGTCACACAGAAGATACACAGCTGAAAGAGGATATGCTTGTGCAAGTATGAAAAGTAATTACTCCACCTCAGAATAGTTCAGAATGTGCTCTTGAGAGGGGATTGGCTTGTGCTGTCAGGACTCAGTTCACTGAAGCATTATCCTCCTTCCTGATGCCTCTCCATGTACTTTTCCATGACTTCCCTTTAAATAGTTAAAAACACAATAAAAATGTTATGTTTATCTGGTACTGTCATCTTGTCAAGGGAGAGATCGAGTCAGTGCTGTGAAAAATAATTTCATGCAGCATCCCTGCGTAAGATAAACTCCCAACGGGAAGTTAAAAAGAGAGCATTATTCTTTTATTTGTGATCACTGCTAGTAAGAAGAAAAAAAGCTGGACACAAAAACCTGTTATAGGCCTGCTTCTAAATTAACATGGTAATATCAAGGGAATTTATTCTGATTTCACACTGATTCTGCAGTGGTGTAAAACCTATTAATTTTAGTAGACTTTTTTTGATTCACTCACACACGTATAACTGAGATCAAGCCCTTCATTCTTAACACATCCTGTTGTGACTTGTATTTTTTAGGGTTCTCATAACAAAGACAATTTAAAATATTCCTTAAAAGACTTCCTCTTAAAGTCCAGCCAAGAAATTCCTCTTCAACTCTGAATACTGCACAATTGTACCTGTCCCATGTGCTGGAATACTTAATCACAGTGACATGAGTTAAGAAAGGAGTGGTGGCAGCCTTTGCTCTGAATTTAATTGTGTTCTGTTGGTCTACTTTGCTGTTGAAACACACAACATGTATTGAAAGTAAAAAACCTCTTTGGAGAGTATGGGATGGTTTGGATTCCTCGTACCTGTTTTTTGATATACTTGATAAATCAATAAAAAGGCAGTTATTTATATAACACAATCTGTATTTTACTTAAATATACCCGGTAAATCTTACTTGAGTTAAATATTCAGAGATATTTTTGACAGATTAGTGTCCCTTTGGAGAGAATTAGATAGAGATAAATTGCTGGATTAAACCCTCATGAACATAAAGCAATGTGGGATGTCAATCAAATTCTCCCCCTTCTTGTTCTTGGACCAATGAATTTCTCAAAATATATCAAATTGACTAGGGAATTATTTATAACACATTAATGCAACTTTTTGCTTACTTCAGTACTTGTCACTGTTACATGCAAGGCAAAGTGAATAGCTTTGGAGTCTTAATTAAAATGTGACTGTAAAACTCACTCTTTTTGTAAGTCCAACAATTCTAAACCATAATTTGCATACACAGAGGTTTTAAAAGCTCAGAACTTTAAACAATAAAATGAACAAGCCAACAGTAGCATAACAATACAAGTGACCATTAAAGCGTGAAAGCAACTATCCTCACCACTGAGAGACTGGTGTTTTCTCTATATAAATATTGTGTTGTGTTTTGATGTGTGTGTCGATGTTTTGTACATGATTGTTTTTTCAACCCTCTGGAAGCTCACAGAGTGGTATCTCAGTGGTCAAGATCTAGCTATTTATGCATATAATTCCATTTTCTGATCACATTTTATAGTACACTCCTGGAGCATTTAAATTTTACCTGGATTGCAGGTTGGAAAGTATGTATCTTTTTTAATAGGAACTCTTAGGGCAGGAATCCCCTTTCCAGGACAACTGTAAATTTAAAGTCCTTAGGACCATATATAAAGTAGCTATTACAGGTCCATCAATGGCTATTAGCCAAGTGGACCAGGGATGCAACCCCATGCTCTGGGTGTATCTAGCATCTGATTACCAGAAGCTCAGAGTAGATGCCAGAGTATGAATCACTTGATGATTTCCTGTTCTGTTCATTCCCTCTGAAGCACCTGGCCACTATTGGAAGACAGGATACCAGGCTAGACGGACCATTTGTCTGAACCAGTATGGCCATTCTTATGTCCAGGAAGGTATATTTTTTTACCTAGAAAAGTGTTTTGTATAAGGCAAAATTAGGGCCATATTGCACCATAATTTTAAAAGCTGAAATCCCTGTTGAAACGAATGGTACATTAATGTCACAATTTATGCATGTACTTTTCTCCTAATGTGCACCCCACAATGACTGCATGGTACCGCTTCACACTACTGACTTAATTACATGATAATAGTCCAAATCCTGTTCTGACTGACACCTTGTGCATCCCATTGAGTTTAACTTCTTTGCAACTTTCACTTTCCTTTACGGAAAGTAATTTAGGATGTTGATCTGCATAAAGGTTGCATATATATATATTAGATTATCTTTAATAGTCCAGGCTGCATCTTCACCCCAGTGATGAAATGTGGTCTACTGGGTCATGTTTCACCAGTGAAAATCTGGAGTAACTCCACTAACAATAATCTGGAGCAACTTTATATATGCCAGTGCAACAGAAAACTGGAGATCAGAATTTGTCTATAGTTGCTGTAGTTAAATGGGGTGGGGGCAGGAAATTTTATTCGGGATATATGGCAATGTAATAAACATCTGTCATGTATATTTAAAACTGCCATTTCAGAATTCTAATTATAACATCTCAAAATAAGCCCTTCTCAAAAGAGAATTGAAGTGACAGTTCACGCACTGAAGAAAATGAAACATGACGTTGCTCGTTCTCCTTTCGTCCTAGAGCTAAAATTTAAATTAATTTTCTTCTTCTGACAGAAAGTATTTTAATTGGAAATTATTTTTGATTGCAGTTTTCAGAGAGGATTTGGATTCTTCTATGTGTGTGTACAGAAGTTGTTTAGTGCCTTCATAATATTGTAGTAAATTAATCATTTGCAGAAATTTTAAATAGTTGACAGCTGCAGTGGCAATTTTAAGGAAGGCTAAACAATTAAAAGAATAGAGGTAAGCGCTAAGGGTTTTCTCCCCATAACTCAATACCTCATGTTTAGCTTGTTGTTACGGGTACCTAATCGTGAAAAAACAAAAGATGTAACATCAGGAGTAAGTAGACGGCAGAAGTTTAGATGTACTTGCCATTATAATTTAGGGCGATTGTGAAATTCTTTACTGTATGATTCAATGAGAGTGTGTGTATGTAGCTCCTCCCCTGAAAAGCTTTGAGAAAAGTTGGGGAGCCGAATTCTGAACTGCTGCATAACCTCATGTAAACTTCATTACCTTACCCTCACTCAGACTCCTTTGGACCTATTCACCCATTCCACAAATGTGTAAGAGAGTCTAAATTACAGTCTGGAGAGCTAAAAGAAAATATTAATTAAAGTAACCCCCAATCTAGTCTAATTTACACCTTCCAGGCCTTCTGCCTGGGTGTTTCTCCCACTGAGAGCTTAATCAAAAAGCCTATTGAGGTCAATGACAATCTTTCCATTAACTTCAAATGGCTTTGGATCAAGCACTGAGACATCTGTACACATCATTAGAAAGGGTGCAAGTACCTGTATAGGAAACAAAATGAGTGAAAGTGGGTCTGACTTCTACGATCCTTTGCATCATTTCTGAATGTGGCTTGGTGTCCTTTTGAAAGTTAAGTCAAAGCAGGTGCACAGCCATCCCCTGACAATCAACCTCTTGAAGATACCAGAAGGGCAATACTAGGAAGCCAGCCAGTCAGCAGAGCAGTAGATAGCAGAGTAGACAGGAGAGTAACAAAAGGCTCCCAAAAAATGGGCAAGAATAAAGGGAGGATTTAGACTGGCTCTTGTTATTTGAAAAGGGGGGCGGAATCATCTGCAGGGGGAGAGTTGTCCTGATATTTTCACTCTGCTAAATCCAATATCACTTTATCAATGAAAAGCAACAGAGATCCTGTTATCTGTATTTTCCTTTTCCTTCAATTTCTGGTGTTTTACAAATCATCGAGTAGCCCTCAGGTGCTATGGCTAATGTGTTCTTGCTAAAATATAAAACCTATGAGAGCTACAAATTGAAGTAAGCTGCAACTGCCACAGAAATGTTTCCATTTAACATTTCTGCTGCTTAAAACAACCTTAAATAATGAATGTTCAGTACTGAAATAAGGAACATCTTTTGGGGGAATTAGTTAAAGTGTGAGCCTTCGGTGTCTGAATGTCCGGCTTCCTCCAATAACTTAATTAGAAATGCAACAAAGAATCCTGTGGCACCTTATAGACTAACAGATGTTCTGCAGCATGAGCTTTTGTGGGTGAATACCCACTTCTTCAGATGCAAGCCTGTTCTTGCATCTGAAGAAGTGGGTATTCACCCACGAAAGCTCATGCTGCAGAACGTCTGTTAGTCTATAAGGTGCCACAGGATTCTTTGTTGCTTTTACAGATCCAGACTAACACGGCTACCCCTCTGATACTTAATTAGAAATACAACAGTCCAAAGACAAAAATAGTAAATGGTAAAGACTCGGGTAAAATACACTGGGAGAAGGCAGTACAGGCCTGATTCAAAGCTTATTAAAATTAATGGAACGATTTCCATTGACATCAGTGGATGTTGGGTCAGACCCGAAGTAACTGGCTTACACAGCATGGCTTTGCATGGGAATTAGCTATGACATAGTTTTTACTGGCTTGCCCCCCAGGATCAAATTATACCATTAAGACACAGACCTACAATAAAAAAGTTGGATAACCCCAGGTCCTTCAGTATGTTGTCTTGTCACTGCCAGAGGTAGTGCTTTCTAATGCTGATAGGCAGGAGGCATTGTGTCCAGCATAGCAAAGGCCAGGGTTAGCAACAACAGTAGAGACAACTGCAGCGCACTCATTAAAAAACAAACAGGAAGGTATAGTATTAAACGTTCACCAATTTGGAATAGTGTTTTCCCCTCTTTTTCTCCAAATTTGTTTTTATAAGAATTAGAAAAGGGCTCAATCAAAACACACACAAACCAAAAACCCTTTCAGATGCTGATTTGGAAATACATTCGTTTTTTTTAATCCTAGTTCCAGCAACAGAATAACAGTCATGTTGCTAGTTTCTTGGTGGTGGTGTGCTTTTGTGTGTGTATTTTCTAAAACTGTATTGCAGCATGGAGACTTGTCTGCAAGCATTAACTTTTGATGCCTGAGTGAACTGGATGGTGCTTGGGTGAATTTAGCAGTTTGTAAATAATGGCTGGGTTACACTCTCCTCTCCAGTGGCAACACTTGACAGCAGGACAGAGATTTTCCAAAGCTTTGCAAGACTAAATCACGTGATCTGATTCTCCAGGACTTTGCTCTTTTTGTCATAATTTGCACCTGTGAAAAGTGTGTTTAAAATGCAATTATGCATTTTGCCCTCACAATATACTGATTTTTATCCAGGTGTACATAGCTACCCAAGATGCAAGGCCTCGGAGAATCAGGTTTGTGGAATTTCTGCTGCATCCTGGTCTCCTCGAGAGGGTGGGGTTTATGACTGAGTGGTGCTGACTTCAGTAGAAGTTGCATGCGGTGCTCTGTTCCTCACAGAATTTAGCCTTATGTTTTTCAAACTGGCAATCAAAGGCAATGTTTATGGTTTTATCAACCCCTATAGATAGATGCTCTTGTACAGAGGAGCAAAAAAAAAAATCTGTGTTTAATGATGTCTGTTGTAAACAGCAATTACCATGCAAACTGTCTTAGTTCTGTGTTTTAGTATGATGATTAAAAGAATCCATCGCTTGTGGAGATTAATTACTATATTTATACAATTGCTCCAGTCTTTTCCATCCTATGTCACTCAAGAAGCTTGAACGTTATACTGGTCTTTCCACTGCTCCAAAACTTTACCCAAAATATTAGCAACCATTGCCATGTAGATCAAAGGCCCAGAACCACTATTTTTCAAATTAGAGCACAAAGTTAGGCTCCTAAGTCCATATTTTAGGTTCCTATATGAATGGTGAAACACTTGCAGCTGTTTGTTGTAATGCAGCTTTGCCCAGACTACCTACTCTAAATTCATGTTACAGAACTATGGCTGCCTCTAAGGTGAACTGATTCTCTCGCATGTATATAGTGGAACACTCCAAGCCATTCTGCACTTTAGAGAAAAAAATGCTCTCAGCCATATGTCAACATCCTCAATACGTTGTGCTCCCTTTCCTCCCTGGAGAAAAAGGAAAGGCATTTGCAGTCCCGACATGATAACATTTCTACTAACTGGAACCTCCAGACACTTAGTTGCCCTGTATTTCTCCTCATTCATTAAGGGAGTCTGAGCTTTTATCCCTAGAGCCTACCTTCAGATTACAAGAAACCTTTCAAATCAGTTCCCATCTGACCACAGGAAGGGTGTGTGTGTGTGTTGCGGGGGCATGGACTAGCTAGGAAATACACATCTCATCTCAAAGGTCCTTCAATAAATAATTGCAAACCATATTTAGAAAGATGGATATTTATCTTGCATGGAGTTTTCATTATACACCTCTACCCCGCTATAACGCAGTCGTGGGGAGTCAAAAATCCCTACCGCGTTAGCGCTGAAACCCCCTTTTATCAGGGTTGGAGCGGCAGGGCTCCAGCGGTGATTTAACGAGCTCCGTGCTCCAGCTGGTGTGGGGAGCCCCAGGCCCTTTAAATTGCCGGTGGAGCCCTGCTGCCACAGCCCCGGGGTAGGGGCAGCAGGGCTCCAGTGGGATTTAAAGGGCCTGGGGCTCCCCGCAGCAGCCAGAGCTCTGGGCTCTTGAAATCACTAGCAAGACCCACTGCCGCAGCCCTGGGGTAATGGCAGCAGGGCTCCATCGGTGATTTAAAGAGCTCTGGGCTCCAGCCGCTGCGGGGAGCCCGGGCCCTTTAAATCGCCAGCGACCCCCACTGCCGCAGCTCTGGGGTAGTGGCGGCAGCGCTCCAGCGGGATTTAAAGGGTCTGGGGCTCCCCACAGCAGCCAGAGCCCGGGATCCTTTAAAGTGCTGCCCGAGCCCCGCTGCTACCACGCTCTACGCGAACCCATGTTATCTCGGGTCACGTTATAGCGGGGTAGAGGTGTATGACATTTTATTAAATAGACCAGCATACATTTAATTTGAAATGGTCACACATAGAGAACTGTGCACGTTGGTTTTGTGTCTGTGACTATCAGAAATTCTACAAGAACCTTAGTGTCAAAAGGTCAATTACATCACACAGCAAAGATATAGATTCAATTAAACCAGGCTTTTAGTAAGGCAGCTACAAACTGGGACAGGAACAACTTAAGTTAGGAGAGGAAGTAATTGTTTTAAAAGAAAGTAAACATTTAAGGCTGTGTAAATTCAGCAGATCTTTTTTTCCCCCACTGTCAAGCCAGTCAGCTTCTTCCTGCTAGAGCTGGTTAAAACAGAATGCCAAGCAGTGCAGCCCAAAAGTTTAAAAGGACACTTCCCTCTGGATAACTTCTTCCCACTCCCATCCGACAGCAAAGTCTGTGTTTTTCCAGTTTACACATTATATTTAGTTTATCAGACTTCATATGAGGCAGATGGGATTCGGTTACATGACCCAGCATGTCAACATTATCTATGGTGGCAAAGGAGTTTGATCTTAGTGACTTGGTAAGTTATTCCTACTTGAACAGATGGGATTTAAATTGCAGGGAGGGTGTTTCCAACAGATAAATAGTTCTCTTTTTCATTCTGAAATGAGAGAAAGAAGTATGTCATCTTTGTTTCATAAGAAGGAGACAAAAAGCCAACACAGATTTTGGAATATAAATGATGAATTTAGATGGTATTTTGAGGAAATTGATAAGCATACGATGTCTTGTGCCTTGGTTGGACTACAGTCCATCTTTACAAATCCTTTTCAGCACGGATAAATTATATGGTATAATTTAAACTATTATAGATAAGTGTAATGGATTAACTAGAATATTCTACATGCTGCAGTAAACAGTGATGAGAGAGGTAGTTTTTTAAACACTTTCTCCTTTTCTGTGCAAAACATCTCGGAAAATAGTAGATGGTATCTTTAAAAGTAATTGTAAGATATAATATGGAGGAAAAAAACTATGAAAATATTTATACAATTTTTTGACAATGTTTTCCACCCAGTTATAACTTTTTCTTTTATTTAGAAGAAGTCAGAGGAAATATTTTGAAATGCTTTACATACAAATATTTATCCTATTCAGATAGTGACAGAATAACAACCACTCAAAGATCTGATAGCTTCTCTGAGATGTGAAAGTAGAAAAAAGAACCTGTGTTGAAAATGGAACATGGAGAAGGGCAACAAACAAGAGCAGTCAGACACTTATGGATTTCAGGGAAAAGGTAGTGGTGGGAGAGGGAGAAAATGAGTGTCGCAGTTAGAGACGGTCAAGTATAAATGCACCATTTTGGTGTTGCTCTGATTCATGGGTTCCCATTACTAGGTTTTTGAGAGTATTTGGACACAACCATTTATCTTTTCACAAATTTTTGCACAAATGTGTATTTATGCAAAAATTGTACCAGAATTTTGTTATCCATCATTTAAAGTATTCAGTCTTCAGACAGCAAGCAGAAATGTTACCATGTGATTCAGGGGATCAGTCACTCCAGAAGTATAATAAATAATGACTGTTGACTGGACTGAACCACAGATAATCGTCAACCCTGGACTGAACATTATTCATCCAAACAAATAGGTGATAAGCATTAATAATTTCAAGCATTATCAGCAGTGGACCTCCTAGTGTAAACTTTGCTCAGGAGTTCTGAACCTTAAAGTTTCCACTTCAACAGACTTTCCAGTGCCCTGGAAACTGGTTTTAAGCCCACTCCCTCCTTCCCTTTGACTCGAGCTCTCTCCACCTTTCCAGACTTCTTCCCAAGCACTCCTTCCAGGACATATTTCCATTTAAAAAACCTCCTTAACAACAACACATGCAACCTCTACTCTGCACCCTATTGTATTGATCTCAAGGACCAAAAAGGTTAGTTATAAACTCTCTCACTCTCCAATGTTGAAACAGTAGTACAAAAGTTTGGGCTTTGTCCACAGAGACCCTGGTTTACTCGGTTTCTTGGCAAACACCCCAAAAGCACTCATTCTAAAGTTGGAAGTTGACTGATTAGAACACAAAAACGAACAAGAAATAAGAAGCAAGCAAAAACTGAAATTGAGTAACTGTGCAAAACCTGTTAAAGTCTCTCCTTTATCAGTGTCTCTTCTTTTCACCAATAATCTTTCTTTGAAGGAAAGGAAGGGGTTAATTTTACTCTGTCCTGATGTGTGAAGGACCTTCACTTCTGTTTTCAACAGACACAAAGTGGAGAATACAAAAAGGGGTGGAAATACTGTTGATTTGGTGTTCTTGGAATACTGGGCAGCTGATCAGTCATGAATACATGCTTCAGGCTGGCAGGTCGGCCATGATACCTGTTGCTTGGATCCTGGCTCACATTCCAGTGAGGGATGTCATCTGGTTGGATCCTTTCTCCTTAGAGAGGTCAGGGCTACTGGGCTGTCTCATCTTGCTGTGCTGATGCGTGCAGTGTAGTTGATTTCAGGATCCCACAAAAGCTGAGAGAGTGAGAGAGAGGATAGGAGGAAGAATAGTTTGGCAGAAAGTAACACAAAAAGTGAAGGGAGACAGAACAAAATCTTACATGCATCTGACTGGAGCCCCTGAGGCACTGTCAATTCGGTATCCCCACTGGTGGGCTGAAGGTTGGATGTCATGATGATATCATGACTTTCAGGACTCTCAAATGAAAAACAGTTCCTTAAACAAGAGCAAATCCTGACAGCCTTCCTTTTGGGAAGAAAATCCTTTGGTTTGCTCTGCTCCATCTGTTGTGGGATCAGGGAAGATGAGCTGAGCTGGATTGAGGCGGGTTGAGCTTCGATGCCATGATGATTTTTCCAAGTCTCCATTTTAAGGACCTCAAAATGGTGGGGGGGAGTGGATAGCATAGTTAGAATCATAGAATGGTAGGACTAGAAGGGACCTCAAGAGGTCTTCTAGTTCAATCCCCTGCACTCAAGGCAGGACTAAGTATTATCTAGACCAGTGCTTCTCAAAGCTGGTCCACCACTTGTTCAGGGAAAGCCCGCGGCAGTCCGGGCCAATTTGTTTACCTGCTGTGTCTGCAGGTTCAGCTGATCGCAGCCCCCACTGGCCATGGTTTGCTGCTCCAGGCCAATGGGGGCTGCGGGAAGGGCATCCAGCACATCCCTCAGCCCGCGCTGCTTCCCGCAGCCCCCATTGGACTGGAGTGGCGAACCATGGCCAGTGGGAGCCACGATCAGCCGAACTAGCAGTGATCTAGACCATACCTGACAGGTGTTTGTCTAACCAGCTCTTAAAAATCTCCAATGACTAAGATTCCATTACCTCAATGGCAATTTATTCCAGTGCTTAACTACCCTGACAAGAAGTTTTTCCTAATGTCCAACCTAAACCTCCCTTGCTGCATTGCTTCTTGTCCTATCCTTAGAGGTTAAAGAGAATAATTTTTCTCCCTCCTTTTCACTATCTTTTATATACTTGAAAATTATTATCATGGCCACCCTCAATCTTCTCTTCTCCAGACTAATCAAACCCATTTTTTTTAATCTTCTCTCACAGGTCATGTTTTCTAGACCTTTAATCATTTTTGTTTTTGTTGTTGTTGTTCTCTGGACTTTCTCCAATTTGTTCACATCTTTCCTGAAGTGTGGTGCCCAGAACTGGACACAATACTCCAGTTGAGGCCTAATAAACTCAGAGAAGAGTGGAAGAATTACTTGTATCTTGCTTAAACACTACTGCTAATGCATCCCAGAATGATGTATGTTTGTTTGTTTGTTTTTGGGTTTTTTGTTTTTGGTTTTTGCAAAAGTGTTGAACCGTTGACTCATGTTTAGCTTGTGATCCACTATGGCCCCCAGATCCCTTTTTGCAGTACTCCTTCCTAGGCAGTCATTTCCCATTTTTTATGTGTGCAATTGATTGTTCCTTCCTAAGTGGAATACGTTGCATTTATCCTTATTGAATTTTATCCTATGTACTTCAGACCATTTCTCCAGTTTGTCCAGATCATTTTGAATTTTAATCCTATCCTCTAAAGCACTTGCAACCCCTCCTAACTTCTTATCATCTGCAAGCTTTTTAAGTATATAAATCACTGATAAATCACTGATGAACATATTGAACAGAATTGGACCCAGGACCGATCCCTGTGGGACCCCACTCATTATGGCCTCCAGCTTGATGGCAAAACACTGATAACTACTCTCCAGCAACAGTTGTCCAACCAGTTATGCACTCACTTTATAGTAGCTCTGTCTGAGGTTCACACTTAATTATTTCATCCACTAATTAAAACCATTTCCATAAGGCCAAAGGATTCTCTGATTTTCTTTGAGTCCAACATCATCACAGATCCTTGAACTATATCAGTAGGCCTTTTTGTTTGGACTAATTCTTTCTGTCTAGTTTTCTTACACCTGTTTATAACATTCGTTATTGAAAATAATTTGACCTACTTCTTATGGTTAATTCCCAAGCAGGCAAAAGTTATGGACTCAATTGTCTCAACAAGCCTCCCCTTGCATCCAGGAGGGAAGTGGATGCTATCACCATCTGCCACTGAGGAAAGGGCAAAGGAAAAGAGCAAGTAAAATAAAAAAAACAGACAACATAATCTGGCGTATCATTTCTGTTCACTGGGATGCTGCTCTACAACAGTTCTCTCACTTAGCAAAGCTGTATGCAGTTATAATTGAGCTGCATCCCCAGTCTCACTCACGTTATTTCAAGGTGACATTTCTAAATGATAGTAGGTTTTTCCTGCCTCCCTTTTAATCCCTAGATTCAGTGGAAGTGTAGAATTTTGGAAAGTACTGAGGTTTTCATTTATATAGTGTAGAGATTTCACTGTCTATTGAATACATCGGTCACAGACACTAAGAAAGCAACAATGGCCAGGAATGACTTTCCATTTTCAACCAGTCGCATAGTGACATAGTCCATGGCTTTGTTACTTCGGATGGCTGTGAAGGCCTCAAGGAAGTTTTATCTTTACTGCATGCAGCAGCCTGAATCCTAAGTAACACAAACCAAGGAGAGCATATTTGTCTGCAGGTTCACATTCTATACCTTCTTTCGCTACGTGATAAGACCTACTTCAAGATGCAGGCTAGGACCTAGCTGACTGTCATCTTTCTCCCCACACCTCTCCCAAAATTCTACAATCACCAGACATGCTGCAGTTGACAGAGACTCATAGGTATATGCAGGACACACCACCTTTCTCAAGACTTCCCATGACTGAGTAGTATCCCAAATGGCCAGTTGGCATTTTTTCCATTCCACCTTTTCCTGTATAATCCATCTCTGCAAGTAATATTTCAGATCTAACTGTCTCGTTTGGAGAGGAAAAGATTATTGTCCTAATAGGACACCAATTTATGCTTCTACTTAGCCTTGTATTTGGCACTAGATGCTATGGTGGATAGCATATTACAAATTCATAGAGAGGAACAGATGACTGGATGGATGGTGAGAGAATAAAGGAGAGATGGGCTCTTGAGTATTCATCTTGCAGATGGTTCCTTCCCTGTCTCTATTTACTAGTTCCTTTTTGTCTTTCCAGTCTAATACCCTGTGGTATCTTCTCAGTGGCTCTTTCAGTTCAGGACAGATTGCTCGTTCTCAAGGAGCCAAGGACAATTTAAGAAAATAATATCCTTTTTTTCAAGTTTCAAACATCAGTGCGGTTAGAGAAATAAAACAAAGGAACTGAGAGGGGTTAGGAATATCCTGAAACAATTAACAGAGTTGGATTTAGCTTAGAACTCAGTAACACATCAGACAAAATCTGTAAGGAAAAACCACCTGGACCACAGATAATCAGAAGGAGAGAAATATTTTGAAAACAGGCATATTCCAATAAATGCCCGGTGGTGAGTTGGATTTTTTGGGCCCTCGAAGTGAATGTACTGTATCTAGGAGTAATGAAATGAAACCAAACAAAAGAAAATACCAGAGAACATTTCCTATCAAGACTACAAACAATGAAATAATCTCCAAGGCTGCTGAGACATTTAAAAGTAGAGTGGGGAAAAACATCCAGTTTTAAGGGCAATTCTGCATAGGCAGGTGATGGCAAAGTTCAAATAATAGTTTCTCCCCCTCTTTCATTTATATTACTTTACTTTTACAGAAGTTTCTTAATGACGCATTTTAATTTAAGAGGAAAAAAACTTAAAATGAGTATTAAAATAGAAATATATTGGTTTTTATTTTTAACAGTTTTTGCTTTATTTAATTTTTTTAATTTGAATTTAAGCCACATAGGTTAACTACTCAAAAATATACAAATATTTATTTCTTTATTTTTAACATTTAGGAAAGATTTTGGTTAATGAAAGTAAAATCGGGTAAGAAAACTGGAATATGGAACAAAAAATAGATTATGGACCACCAGTTTAGTGGGGCTCATCAGTAGATATGATGGAAAAATAAATCAGGTGAGAAGACTCACTGATGTAGAAAAAGTTATTTCTGGAAAAATGTGTTCAGTCTGTGATGACTTCAGTGCAGAACTGTCATCTGACAATTTTATTGTTAAATAATCCAAGCAGTGCACTTCTGAGTATCCCAGATGTTCAGATAATGAGGTGCAATTTTATTTTGAGCTTAAAAAGTGTTGGAGCAAATGTTTTTCCCCTTTCCCCAGATACTGTTGGATTTTTTAAAGTCTTTTCAAAGGTATAAATTGGCTGTTTCGGAAAAAAAAATGCAAGTAGACAAACATAAGCATGGCAGAAGAATGGAAGGAAGAAAAGGTTTGAAACATTAGTTTACCCAGATTGTTTTATATTTTGAGTCATGCAAGTTTCTGCTCTGTTGTAGGAAATTGTCTCAGAAATTGCTCTAGGCAGTTAGCTCAGAGAATCGTGTTTCCAGATTTGTTCATAGACTAATATGCTTGTTCACAATGGCTCTCTTTAAAGGGACACTGACAGGTAGTTTAGCCTCAGATTTTAACATATCTCTTAAAATAAGATGGGGGTTTTCTGGAGCTTAAGGGATAATTTCAACAGGTGCATATAAGTGAAAAATCTACTCCTACTGCAATTTGTGTACAATCATGCCTGTGCATTCTGCACTAGTATCAACAGGTTTCCTGAATCTGTGGACCCACTGTGGGGCTTGTCTCTACTTCACCTCTGTCCACTTAACTGGATCTGAAAGCTGATAGTTCTGACACCTGAGTAAGCCCTGATGATCCTCTCTCTTGCTGCTGTGGGATATGTTGTCCTGTCATTTCCTGCTTGTTTGTATGCAGGTCTCCCATCAAGCACCAGTTGGCACTTATAGGGAGATTCCTCATGTGCCTCTCTTCCCACTCAGCTGGCATGTCAGTGCAGAGGGAACACAAGGGGTGAAATCCCATTGACTTCAATGGAGCTGGGAATTCATCCAAGAAAATGTGCCGACCCTTTCTATGATCTTAGAAAGGTGCAGGCATTGAGGATGGTGTGGTGAAATAAAGGAGCTGGGGGGTGGAATACATGTTTGCTCAGTTCAAATATGCAAAACCAGCAGGGAAATAACTGTTTTGTGCTTTTAAGGGGTTGAATGGAAGAGTAAAACCAAACACAGAACTCTTAGGAAGTGCTTTGCTGCACACTGATCCTGGGCAGTTTCCTCGATGGATGGGATATTGCAACTACCTCATCGCTACCGTCCCATTCCAGTGGGTATTTCACCTCCAGGCAGCACTGTTCTGGTTGGCACTGCCATTAGTGGTTTAAGTATGTCAGTGAATGTAGCCCAGAAAGTATAAGCAGGAGGTCTCTAACCTGGAAAGTGACGCATGCTGCATCTTCAGTGTTAACATGTATTTAATCTTTTTACTGAATGTGTATGTTGAAGCCATTCAAGTCTCTCTCTGCTGCTGACTGATTCCATGTCTTCATATTTAACTCAGTTATGCACTTAGGTGACACTCACTGGAAAGAGAATTGCTGGTCTCATTCAAGATGCTTTTCTTTATTCATCATAGTCACTCTATCCACAGAACTACTGCCTCAAATAAAAGGCCTATATGATGATCTGTTAATTTTACAATCATTTCAGACTTGTCACTGTGGGGTTAAGCCTGGCAGTAAACCACAGTCCACAGAACACGCACCCCTTTGGGACCTCCATGAGACCTCAGGCTGACATAGTGTCTTGAAGAGGGTGAGTTATTCTCTCCTCTCTGATGCAGTCTGGGTTAGCT
Source organism: Mauremys reevesii (assembly GCF_016161935.1). NCBI lineage: Eukaryota > Metazoa > Chordata > Testudines > Geoemydidae > Mauremys > Mauremys reevesii. The sequence continues at coordinate 35,395,324 of NC_052638.1, forward strand.
CTCCTGGCTGGTGCAGCAGGAGACGTGGAAGGATGGCCCCATTCTCTTTCTGCCTGTTTGCCAAAGGGTCGGTGTGTTTAATCGATAGGGTTCAATTAAGATCGAATGGGGCCAGGATCCAACAAAATTGTGCTTCCCTCCATTATTGTTGTTTATTTGTATTACAATGGTACCTACGAGCCCCGGTCATGCTAGGACTCCATTCTGCTAGGCATTGTACAAACACAACACAAAAAGACAGTCCCTATTTTTGGGCCCCTTGTACAGATTCCCACTTCCTTTCACTCTTTGATCTTCATCTACAGCCCTGCATCCCTCTTATTTCCAGTTTTCCCCCTCCAATGGTGTTCTTAATATTGTCCAGCGAGGTCTCTCATAAAGGCTTGGTTTCTCACTGACTCACTGCCATACTGGTCTTTAGAAAGCAGAGCTCCACTCCCCACGGATCCTTCCTAAATACCTCCATAAACTGTGGTGTCTGAAGTCTTGGGAACTTTGATAGATGATCCTCAAAAGGTGTGGTTTGGATGACCACCCTAGAAATTTGGATTCTTAAACAAAACTTATCTGAACATCTTGAGACAGTATTGGTCTGTATATTCATAGATTCTAGGACTGGAAGGGACCTCGAGAGGTCATCGAGTCCAGTCCCCTAAAATATTAGGTTTTCACATTAGATTTGTGTAATGTCTTCCTTGTCTGGCTGAAATACCCGAAGAAGATCTTTTCATATAGTATTTTGATTCTTCCTCTTCTGGCCCAGAATTTCAGACACAAATGAAAGCAACCTTTTTGACCTCTATGTGCAAAGTTCAGTTAGAGTTTGTGTGTGAGGTTTGAGTTAGAACTAACTTTCCCCCAAACCATTTTACCCCTTTCTGATTGAAATGTATTGATTTCAGTGGGTGTAGGATTAGGGTAAGGGGTCAAAAATTCCAAACTTGGGTGTCTACCATTAGCTCCCTAAATCCTTATTTTATGCATCTTAATAAGTGTCCTCAACTTCACAGCTGTAGATCATTTAAGTTTCCCATTAAACTCAGTAGAGTCTATGCCTACTGAATTTAGATGTCTAATTTTAGTCACCTAAATTTGAGAAGTTTTCCTTGAATGTCTAATTCGTGCAAGTCCCTGTCCCCCCGCCTCCACATTTAAAAAGTCTGAAACAAGAACCATAAGAACATAAGAAAGGCCGTACCGGGTCAGACCAAAGGTCCATCCAGCCCAGTATCTGTCTACCGACAGTGGCCAATGCCAGGTGCCCCAGAGGGAGTGAACCTAACAGGCAATGATCAAGTGATCTCTCTCCTGCCATCCATCTCCATCCTCTGACGAACAGAGTCTAGGGACACCATTCTTACCCATTCTGGCTAATAGCCATTTATGGACTGTATATTAGATTAATTTGCAAGTGATGTCTTATTATTGAGAGAAAAGGCTATACTCCAACAGTCTGACAATGCATTTGATGAATCAGTAGCAGGAAACACACATGCTAGAGACAGAGAATGAGAAAGAATGTTTGAATGAGAAATGCCATCAGCATAGAAAGATAAATGATGAAATAATGGATGAGTGAAGTCTCTCTTCAATCCTGCTATACTGTAAAAAAATAATTTCCTCAGGCACAGAATATACTCTCTTAACGCATCAGGTATTTTAAAAAAAATATTAAAGAGCATACCTGACAAATGGGAGATTTGGGACTGTTTAGATGACTTTTCTTAAACTTGATCCACAGTTAATGCATGGAGCTACACAATTAAATAGGAGAGCAAGATATGAAGAACATATGCCTGATGTCATGCCTTTTATACATAGTGATGCCTCTGAAATGTCAACCACTTCTGTTAGTGCTGAGCAAGCTTGCAACATTCTCTTTGTCTCCCCTTTGGCCCTTGATAATGTTTCTCCTTATGGTTCTTCTCATACAGATGTAAATATATCTGAAGTGTCTCTTACTAGATAATATTGTATAAGATATACTGGGCATCTTGAGTAGAATACAGTATACATTATCGTGAAAATAATCATCCTTGCACTCATATCTTTTTCACCCACTTAACCGGAATATAATTATGAGCTGGTAAATTCTTAGGAGCAGACTGTGAATACCTTATATACATGAGCGAGCAATTACCCACATTGGTAGTTCTGGCTTGACTTCCTTGGGGCTATTCTTGTGACAAACTGCTCACCAATATTAGTAAGGGATTCACAATCTAGACCTTTGGTTATAATAATAATGAGAATACTTTGCCCCTCTGTCACATCTCCCATCCAAAAAGCTCATGGAAATTTACAAATATTAAGTATGCCTCATATAGCACAGTCCTGAGGGAGGTGTTCTAATTGTACAGTTGGAGAAATTGAGGCATAGAGACTTGTCTGTGGTCACTTGGGGCCTGATCCAAAGCTCACTGATGTCAATGGGTGTAATAATTGGAGATATACCAATCTCCTAGAACTGGAAGGGACCTTGAAAGGTCATTGAGTCCAGCCCCTGCCTTCACTAGCAGGACCAATTTTTGCCCCAGATCCCTAAGTGGCCCCCTCAAGGATTGAACTCACAATGCTGGGTTTAGCAGGCCAGTGCTCAAACCACTGAGCTATCCCTCCCCCCTGTCTTTCCAATGACTTTAATGGGCTTTGGATAGTGCCCACAATGAATCAGTGAGAGAGCTGGGGATGGAGTCCAGTTCTGACTCCTGGTCTATTGCTAAAGCCACTAGATAATGGTACTTTCTTCCTTGCAGTGCTTTCATTTTCAAGATACAGTATCCGCATAAGTAGCAGAGATACTAGTGAAATGGCTCGGAATTTGCTATCATGGCTGTATTCAAGGCATCCTCGGTGTTGTATGACAGAATACAAATCCGCTGTTCTCAGAGGGGTTACATAAAATATTAAAATGAAAATTAGTTTCACAATAGAGAGTCTGTTGTAAGACAGTATAGAAACATATATCCATTGGCTACAGACCATTTTTTTGGCCCTGTAACTCCAAAACATTTTTTAATGGGGTACTGCAGAATTCTTGGCTATAATTTAGACTAGGCCCCTTGAGCAACCTTTCACCATTCCAAACCAGCTGAGTTATTTACATTTTAACACCATCATGTCTTGCGCATATTCCATATGAAAACTTTATTATTATGTATCCCATTTGACACCCTATATCATGAAAGGTCATGAGAGATTTACACTGGCCATCAAGTAATTAGTATACATTTTAAAATGTGTCAGGATACATATTTGTGTGATAGATTATAATGGACCTGTCACCGCTGTTGTGATCTACCCATACATCCTCAATAAAAATGTGGAGGCTAGAAGTGAGACAAGATAAATAACTTGCTTATAGCAAAGCAGATATTTTTTAAAAAATAAATAAAAAAGCTCTGTTCTTGTACAAATATAATTCTGTAAACACACATAAACAATTGTCTATAACTCTTAGAACAGATGAGAGTTGTTCTTGAGTGCATGGAAGGGTAACTGCATTTTCTGTTAGGCTCTGATAAAGAAAGCCCTTAATCAAAGGATTAACTGTAAGCACATGCTTAAATTGCAGTGAAGACCATGGGATTTAAGTGTCGTTAAGTTTTCTCCTGAACAGAGATTCTTTTCTTGAAGAATAGCAAAAGATGAGTCAGATTGTAATTTCTCAATCAAAACTGGGTTTTATTTTTATCTAGAAATGAGTTAATGATATTAAGTTGTTTCATAACTACACTGGTAGCATATAAAATGAGGAAAATTGAAGAATTTCCTGTTTGATAATATATATAGAAATCCCACTTCATTTTAACACATTTAAACTGTTTAACTATTATACTTGCTGGTCAAGTGGATTAAGACTTTCTGCTGTATTGCAGAGGAATCATTTTGAAGTACCCCAATATTTGAGACTAGAAATTAGGTGCTTCTCAGTTTGAGTAAGAATTTCTCTAGTCAGAATATTCTTTCAACCATAGGATTAGGTTAGCCTGTCAGAATGGTTTCAAGGTATGAGAACAACATACACCCAACATCAACAAACCCTCCAGTCAATGACAATGAAATCCCAGAAACCAATTTAGAGGTGTATTCATTAAGCTGTGCAGGCCTTCACATGCTTGCGTCAAATTAATGGTAATGGAAATTATGCACACAAATCCTTACACATTGAAATGAGAAATATACGCTGTGGAGTGAGGACTGGGTTATAATAAAATAAAGTATAGGAAATATACGTACCCACCACTTCCTGACCATCTTCCAGATTTGTGAAAGAGGACTGCAATGAGGAAATGAAATGTAAATGGATATTATACAGTGCACTTTGAATAAATCTTACATTGAATGAAGAGTTCTTCAAATAAACACGTGCCAGTCTCTTGCCTGTGTCCTTACAGGGAAAAGCCATGTTCTTAACTCCATTTAGCCAACTCAAGGAAAAAAACCTAGAGTGGCCAAGGCAGTTTGTAGTTTATGTACAAGTTTTCAGGTCAAGTTCAAGACTATGGGAGAGCCTAATCTTTAACTCAATCTAATAACTCATGCACAAACTACAGTACACCTTGTCTTCACTAGGATTTTACCTGGAATTAACTGAAGTTCACTAACTCAAGGACACAGCTTTTTGTTCCAAGGGAAGAGGGAGGCCTATGTTACAAATTATCAATGAAAGAAACATATCAACATTCACTCGACATGATCTAAATAATTTTCTTAAATGTATAAGAAATCACCTGGGATGATTTTTAGCCCACAGCCTCAGCTGATATGTGTACTGGTCTGCAGGATGATAGAAGTTTCACACTGTAAACTCGCTGATGACAATAGGAGTTTGCCAGAGTAGCAGGAGTGAAAGCTTCAGGATCTAGCCCACAGTTTTTGACATTTCTGACTGGTGTGTGCATGCACACAGTGTATGATAGTTTTTCTTGTCTCCAGAGCACCATCTGTGCACCATATTTGTTAACTAAACTTCTTTACAAGATACTGTACATTACTCATTTTAGACATGAATGTTCTTCTGTCCCTGCTGTGTTTTTACTGTTTCTCTCTCTCTTAATGATTAATATTAGAAATGTTGGTTCATGAAAATGAAGTGATAGAAAATGGTGTGTTATGAAGCAGCTAATCCACTATAAACATTTTCAGTCTTCTCCTGCTGCCGCCTGCCACCGCATCCTTTATTTATAGTGTTGTTGCAAATACTAAAGGCAGGTTGAGGTGAGGATGTACACAGGTGCAAACTCTCATGTGGATAGTAATGGTACACAGATAAACTCTCCCCTTCACAAAAATATGCTAGGATTTATTTAACTGCATAGAAAGAGATCTGGTTAAAATATCTAGATTGCTATCTGGTCTTATTTTGATTAGGGCTAGTGGTTTTCTACTACTTTTACCCTGTAAAACAAAAAAACAATGAAAACATTTTTGAGCCAGCTGTTAGCACAGGAAGTAATAACAGATGAGACATCATACTTTTATCGTTTGAAAAATAAGTCCAAGAATTAGAAGTGCCATAAATGTACGTTAAAGACTTTGCTTGTTGGAGGTCTATTTTTTATTAATATGATGTGTAGGTTTTTAACTATTATATGTGCATCTAGTCAATAATAAAAAATACTTTTCACTTACAGTACATTTAAACTCCAAAAAACCACTCTTTAAATGGCATCTTGGTCCTTCCATGTTGTTTTCCGGTGACTCCCGATTAAATCTGCTAAACTGACCAGAGGTTTTCACATTTGCTAGCCCTGCAATTCCATTTTGTGTACTGAGAGTTAAGCTGGGTTCTTTTCAGCTTGTACATCAGCAGCTGTGCTAAAGATTTTGCAGTTAAATTCTGCCTTCAGTTAGTAAGCCTATTTTTCCAATTATTCAGTGAGGCTGCGCAAGTGTAACTAGAGGTAATATCTGTGCCTGTAATTGGAAAGCCTTTGACAAGGTCCCTCACCAAAGGCTGTTACGTAAATTAAGCTGTCATGGGATAAAAGGGAAGGTCCTTTCATGGATTGAGAACTGGTTAAAAGATAGGGAACAAAGGGTAGGAATTAATGGTAAATTCTCAGAATGGAGAGGGGTAACTAGTGGTGTTCCCCAAGGGTCAGTCCTAGGACCAATCCTATTCAACTTATTCATAAATGATCTGGAGAAAGGCGTAAACAGTGAGGTGGCAAAGTTTGCAGATGATACTAAACTACTCAAGATAGTTAAGACCAAAGCAGACTGTGAAGAACTTCAAAAATATCTCACAAAACTAAGTGATTGGGCAACAAAATGGCAAATGAAATTTAATATGGATAAATGTAAATTAATGCAGATTGTAAAAAATAACCCCAACTATACATACAATATGATGGGGGCTAATTTAGCTACAAGAAGTCAGGAAAAAGATCTTAGAGTCATCATGGACAGTTCTCTGAAGATGTCCACGCAGTGTGCAGAGGCGGTCAAAAAAGCAAACAGGATGTTAGGAATCATTAAAAAGGGGATAGAGAATAAGACTGAGAATATATTATTGCCCTTATATAAATCCATGGTACGCCCACATCTCGAATACTGTGTACAGATGTGGTCTCCTCACCTCAAAAAAGATATTCTAGCACTAGAAAAGGTTCAGAAAAGGGCAACTAAAATGATTAGGGGTTTGGAGAGGGTCACATATGAGGAAATATTAAAGAGGCTAGGACTCTTCAGCTTGGAAAAGAGGAGACTAAGGGGGGATATGATAGAGGTATATAAAATCATGAGTGGTGTGGAGAAAGTGGTTAAGGAAAAGTTATTTGCTTATTCCCATAATACAAGAACTAGGGGTCATCAAATGAAATTAACAGGCAGCAGGTTTAAAACAAATAAAAGGAAGTTCTTCACGCAGCGCACAGTCAACTTGTGGAACTCCTTACCTGAGGAGGTTGTGAAGGCTAGGACTATAACAGTGTTTAAAAGAGAACAGGATAAATTCATGGTGGTTAAGTCCATAAATGGCTATTAGCCAGGATGGGTAAGGAATGGTGTTTCTAGCCTCTGTTTGTCAGAGGATGGAGATGGATGGCAGGAGAGTGATCACTTGATCATTGCCTGTTAAGTTCACTCCCTCTGGGGCACCTGGCATTGGCCACTGTCGGTAGACAGATACTGGGCTAGATGGACCTTTGGTCTGACCCGGTATGGCTGTTCTTATGTTCTTATGGACCTTCGTTAACTTTGAAGCTTAGACTCCATTAAAAAAGCATGAACCAGAAAAGACTCCAACATGCACTCCTGTTGTGTTGCTAAGAGGATTAAAAAATATTTTTGTCAGTGGCATGAAGCAAATATTGGGGTAAACAGCAGTTTTGTTGAGTAAGAAGATACAATTTTTATCCACTTTGCAAGTAGAAATACTTAAATCGTCTTTATTCTGCTTTTATTTGCAGTGATGAGTAATACCAACTATAAGTAACATGCATAGTGATGGCTAAATAGTCTGTTGTGCTTCATTTAAATTTGGTTAGGAAGTGACTGCTTTGAAAGCAAGACCTGATAATATCCTCTGAAAGTCCAATGCCTATTTACATGCACGTTGCTAACTAGCTCCACCTAGAGAAGATTCTCCATAGAATCCTCCAGATTTTTCCACATACTATTTAATATTACTTAGTGCTTATTTTGATAGTCATGTATAGTCAGCTTTTGGTAAACCTGTTAACATCAGCGGAATTACTGCAGGTTTACACTAGTGTAATGAAATCAGAATCTGGTTCAAGACCCCAGAAATATTTTAATTTATACTATTAAAATTACACTTACTTGTTTGATCTCTAATTTGAATAATGTCATTGAATTTCTGATTATAATTAGATAATTAGCTATTTCCTTTGTTAAATCTATGTTTTATGGATTAAGGATTTCCAATAGCACCTCAGCTTGTCTCCAGTTTAGGTCCCGAAAATAATTGCAGCCATGTTTTGTTAGCATTTTGATGGATAGTGTCAGGTATTTAAATTACTGCGTGCTGTCAGATGTGGGTGCAAACTGTAGGGCTGCTTCTGCAGGTTAGGACTTTAAACCCATAAGAACACAAGCTTTTATGCAGCCATTTTAATACAAAGTTTAAACATAGAATATTGCATAATATACCCTAATAAACAGATGGCAAGTTTTGTGGTAAGGTAAATGTCCTACACAATGTTTTCCTATAGGATTTTTTTACCTTTCATATATTGAGTAGAAGTGCTGTATCTTCAGTTTAAAAGATTCTCTGGATCTTGATTCTGCAACTGCTGCTACTCAGCTACAGCTGACCTATTGTTACAATACCAACTTTACCTACATTGACTGCAGAAAGTAGATATACTGAAACTCAGAGGGTGGTTCATTTTCTTACTCCGAGGAACATGTACTTCATTACATTGTGTACTGCTAGTCTGATTTAAATTATTTGTAGGCATTTCCCAGACCATTTGATTTTTGTCAAGAGATACTTTCTTGTTAGCTGGCACTAACTAGAGAAATACTGTCATTTCAGTGACCATATATGTACTCGCCTCATTGGAATTATGCTGTTCAGTGATATTTGTCTCTGTATCAATACAGGTGCAAATTTAAAATAATTGAGACAACCTACTAAGTCTCCCCACATCCGTGAAATTTCTTATCCTCAGACATGAGCAGAACATAGGAAGAACACTTCATAACTGAATTGTGATGCCATTTTTAAATATCAGAAGTGGATAGTTAAAAGACAATGGGGCTTTGCCAATTAGACTGACCAGATAGCAAGTGTGAAAAATCAGGACACTTATTTTCACGGGTGAAGGGTATAGTTACCTATATAAGACAAATCCCATAATATCTGGATGGTCCCAATAACATCGGGATGTCTGGTCACCCTAACAGCAGTTTACAGCAGTGTAAGATCTGGGTCACAATCCTTGAGTAGTTGTATCAGGAATACGCTCTCGGGATTTGCATAATTGGCCACAATCTAGAAATAAACACCAGCAAGCAGGTTTTCCCACATGGTTCTTGTATTCAGGATGGGTATTTTGGGGATGCCTAAAATAATGTAATGCAATAACTTATGATAAATAGAATACTTCTAAAGGGCACTTAATGCAGCTGTGTTTGGAAAAAGATGTGGATCTATGTGCTTTGTCAATCTTATGGAGAAAATTAGTTCCATAGTTCACTTCCAGTCCTTTCTTGCAGTGGTCCATTAAGAAATAAACTAACAAAAAGGGACAGAAAGAGTAGCTAAGCTAAAATTATGATATTACTTTCAGTATCTGTCTGTGACGCAAACCTGCAGCCAAACCGGGGCTGCTCATTCTGCTGCCCCTACAACAGAACCAGTCAGAGTTCCTCTTGGCCATGTCCACTGGCTCCCTGGACACCTTCGGGGAGCAGTAGGTACTGTTTGGGGTTCTCTGCTTGGTTTCCTCCTCTGGATCCCAGCTTTTGAACCTGTGACCCTCCCACCCCTGTTTTTCGTTTGTTGTCCCCCAGAATCTTTTGATGCCTGGGTCCAATGGCTCTTCCCTTTAGGCTGGGGGATCCCTTACATCCCCAGAGCCTCAATAGGTGCCTCTCCAACAGAGCTGTGCTGAATCACTACTCAGGCATGCAGCAACAATCCATCTGCACCAACATACCCTTCCCACAAAGACTACAGTGACTCAGCCTTCAGTCCCCAGAAAAATCATGGAGCAAGTCCTCAAGGATTCCATTTTGAAGCACTTGGAGGAGAGGAAGGTGATCAGGAACAGTCAGCATGGATTCACCAAGGGCAAATCATGCCTGGCCAATCTGATTGCCTTCTATGATGAGATAATTGGCTCTCTGGATATGGGAAAAGCAGTGGACATGATATATCTTGACTTTAGCAAAGCTTTTGATATGGTCTACCACAGTATTCTTGCCAGCAAGTTAAAAAAGTATGGATTGGATGAATGGACTGTAAGGTGGATAGAAAGCTGGCTAGATCGTTGGGCTCAATGGGTAGTGATCAACAGCTCGATGTCTAGTTGGCAGCCGGTATCAAGCGGAGTGCCCCAGATGTCTGTCCTTCGGCTGGTTTTGTTCAACATCTTCATTAATGATCTGGATGATGGGATGGATTGCACCCTCAGCAAGTTTGCGGATTACGCTAAATGGGGGAGAAGTAGATATGCTGGAGGGTAGGGAAAGGGTCCAGAGTGACCTAGACAAATTAGAGGATTGGGCTAAAAGAAATCTGATGAGGTTCAACAAGGAAAAGTGCAGAGTCCTCCACTTAGGACAAAAGAATCCCATGCACTGCTACAGGCTGGGGACTGACTGGCTAAACGGAAGTTCTGCAGAAAAGGACCTGGGGATTACAGTGGATGAGAAGCTGGATATGAGTCAACAGTGTGCCCTTGTTGCCAAGATGGCTAACGGCATATAGGGCTGCATTAGTAGGAGCACTGCCAGCAGATCAAGGGACGTGATTATTCCTCTCTATTCAGCACTGGTGAGGCCACATCTGGAGTTTTGTGTTCAGTTTTGGGCCCCCCCACTACAGAGATGATGTGGACAAATTGGAGAGAGTCCAGTGGAGGTCAACAAAAATGATCAGGGGGCTGGAGCACATGATTTATGAGGAGAGGCTGAGGGAACTGGGCTTATTTAGTCTGCAGAAGAGAAGAGTGAGGGGGGATTTGATAGCAGCCTTCAATTACCTGAAGGGGGGTTCCAAAGAGGATGGAGCTTGGCTGTTCTCAGTGGCAGATGACAGAACAAGGAGCAATGGTCTCAGGTTGCAGTGGGGGAGGTCTAGGTTGGATATTAGGAAACACAGTTTCTCTAGGAGGGTGGTGGAGCACTGGAATGGGTTACCTAGGGAGGTGGTGGAATCTCTTTCTTAGAGGTTTTTAAAGTCAGGCTTGACAAAGCCTTGGCTGGGATGATTTAGTTGATGAACTCAGATGAACCCCAGGCTCAGTTATTTCCCCAACCTTGCCAGAGCTTCAGATCAGTCTGTGCAACAGCACTACCCAGCCAGGATCCCTCCTGCTGCCTTGCAGTGTATTGGATTCTCTCAACTCCCAGCCTGCTCCAGGTCCAGTTCCTGTTCCTGCCCCAGCCTTGCCAAAGCCCTGTTTCGTCTTGTCCTTGCCCTACTCTGACCTTGCTCCACCGCTATTTCTGACCTGCTCCAGCCTTATCTCCGCCTCCTGACTCTCTCGGACTCTGACCACCCAGATTTGACCTCTGGCCTGCACCTGGATCCTGGCTACAGAGTTGTTTTTGGCTTGTCAACCAACTCTGATCTTGGTTCAGACCCTGGCCTGTTCCCCAGATCTCGGTTCCAGCACGACCCTTATCCCAGTCCCAATCCTATGTCCGACTTTGATCTCCACTCTAACGACTAGGTCTTACTATTGCCATCAGTGCATCTGTCTGTCTATCCTCACAGCACTTTTGTCAGATAGGTAAATATTTATTTACACCCATGTTACAGACGGGATCTGGCCAAAGTCAAATCAGAAGTCTGTCTGAATTAATAAATTTAATTGTAAATAATTATTAGAATAAAAGGAAAATTGCAAAGACATAAGTAAGCATATATGTATTTATTTAACATTTTATATTAGCCTCCATGTCATTATATGTGTATGTTTAGTTTTGTCTGTTTAATGCACTACAGATGTTTAATGGCCTAATTAACATGGATAGAAATCAGTGATCTCTGTTTACTTCTAGTGTTGAATTTCATTTTTAAGCAATCTAAGCAGCCAACAGCAATGAAAAACTAGCTACTGTGGGGTACGTTTTTCACTTCTCTATTTGATGGTGCAAATTGCATCTGCAAAATCGAGACCACCATTTTGAAAATTTGTCTCTGTCACGAAAAATCACTGTGCACCCACCACAGCAACCAGTTGAAAACCAGGCTTGGAACTCTCATAAGAAAAAAACTGTCTTGTGCAATTTCAGGCATTTTCATGTTTTTAGCTGGGTTAGAAATCCACCCAAACAGTTGTCCAGTCTCAGTCCAGCAAATTTGGAGGGACGAAAAGAAGATAATGGAAACCTCCTTTCAAGAGATGGGAAAAGAGGTAGATCACTTTTTTTGATCGATCCAAATCAGGCTGGCCATTTTAAAATCAAATCACGGGGGATCCCAACCAAATCTCATGTGAATTTCCAGTGTATAAGGGACCAGGAATTGCAGTTACTTTAGATTCAGGTTAGGACATATAATAAATATTAAACCTAACCTCACGATACTCTGATGCAAACCTGGATTAAATTGTCTGCTTTAACAGATTATTATGTTGCCGTAAAAGGAAGGTAATACATTTTGGTTTGTGCAGTACAAAGCATTAGAGTCTAAGCAACCTACATATTTTATAGACTTCATTTATAAATAAAAAGTGAAAAGTCTGAATACATGTCTATGTCACAAATATTTATTTGTCATTCCAACTACTGTTTAGTTGTAACATTTGGAAGCTTCTCTATCTGATCCCATGAGATGCCCCATAAAACAGTTTTGCCTCTGGGTATAATATCTGTATGCAACACAGCTGTTAGGCTCCACAGCGTGATAGATTCGGCTTTTATGAACATAATGAAATGGAATTTTTAAATGCAGTAAAAACAGACATAAGATGGCACATCAAACGGAATAGAGTCTTCCTGCATTCATCCTTTCAGGAACACTATATACTTCTGTCACTTTCAGAAATGAGAACAGCTCTGGAGATTCTACAGCCTACTTTTCAAACTCCAAAACAAAGATTGCTCTGCCGTGCACAAATCAGATCAGGCCGAATTGCGTATTAATCAAGATCTCTTTACCAATGCTTGCCACCCGACAGAGAGACTATAACGCTTTCATTCTCACATAGAAAGCACTGTCCTAATTGGTTTGTGTTAGGTGTTAGAAACGTTTTGTGACTGAGGCTACGTCTACACTACCCGCCGTATCGGCGGGTAGCGATCGATTTTTCAGGGATCGATATATCATCCTCATCTCTAGATGATATATCCTCAACGCTCTATCGATTCGAACTCCCACCGCCACACGCCACGGGCGGCGGCGGCGGCGCATGGAGATGGAGAGCCGGACATCGATCCAGCGGCGAGGAGGGGAGAGATATTATATATATAAGACTTCAGCCTTCAGCTTCACTATTCCTGAGCTGCGATTCTTATCGATTTTTTTAGTGTTTCCCAGCAGCCCTGAATGACCTGTAACTAATAAGAGGCAATGCACAAATGAAATGAAGGCCCTTGTCTTCCAAGCACTGTACAAATGGGTTCCAACTGTCATTATATTGACTAAGTGTGTGATTTCATATTGTAGGCATGTGTGTTGTAGGGAGAGAGGTTTAAGGCTGTTTGTTGGAATACAGTGTTTTCCCCTAGCTGTGATTATAATAGGTCTATGACAACAGAACAAGTTTCATTAGAACCAAGTTGTTTGACTTATACTTTGGGGTGTTGTTGTAGTTATGTTGAGAGAGACAAGGTGGGTCCATCCACCTTGTTTCTCTTACACTTTGGGTACAGTTCTGCTTGTGTTCCCAGTAACAACCATCTCTCTCCTGGAGTGGAGGCAGGAAAAAGTCTATTGAAGTGAATGGAGTAATTACTTCTTCATTCCTACTTGCAAAATACAGCTGGTTAATAAAGGACATAATACTTCAGATTCTCACACGTCTCTAACATCATCTCTCTGCCTCTCCAGGGCTCCTGGTCAGCCTCATTCTTCACTCTGACACGTTCCCTTTTTCCTTTCCTTCTGCACCTGCCAGCATTCCCAATTTATGTGAATGGCTGTTGATACTAATACCTGTTTGTGAGCAATTTTCAGAGAGCATCTGGCCTTGGGTCCATCAGTCATGCCCACCTCCTTTTCAGATCCTTTTGCTAGATTCAGTTTGCCTTCCACATCAAATACACGCTCCTGCTCTTTGCCTGAAGGGTCACATATACATTGGCCCCCCGCATACCTCTCTTCTCTTGACCTACTGCCACATATGATACAGTCAATCATTGTGGGCTCCTTGCCAAGATACTAATGTTAACAAAGAACCAACACTATATGTAGTTAATAGAGACCATACTAGAGAAGAGAAGATTAATGAACTTTTGTGTCAAATGGAGCTGATGGCAATAACAGAAGAATGACTTCCCACAAGGCAGCATCTAAGCACCTATGTTATTCAATATCTACACAAACTACAAGCCAAGCTACCCTGGCCCAAGGTGCTTTACCTGCTCAGATGATCCGTGCGCCTCCACACAGCACAAGGAGTTTGGCATATTAGAGATTGCTCTCCTGCATGCACTGAACACCCTAGACAAGTATAACATAGCCAGCCACTACATGCAAACCCAGCAAAAATGCAAGACAGTGCATTCCATCTCAAAAACCAAAAGGCCAAATGCAAACTCAAAACATCATCTGGCTTGGGACAAACCTTATTATTCTACAGATCCCTTATACCCTGGTGTTACTTTTGACCACAGACTCTCCTTTAAAGCCTACGCTGAGAAAACTAAAGCCAAGGTTAACGTGCGAAACAACATTCTCTGCAAGCTGGTTACATCAAAGTGGAGTGCGGACCTGTCCACTCTGCGATCAACAGCATTAGCATTTTGCTCCTGCTCTGCTGAATACACCAGTGCATACTCTCATGCAAAGAAGTTAGACCCTATTTTTAACACTGCCTACTGCTGTATTACAGGATGCTGCTGTTAGTGCTACAGAGAGTTGGTAATGCTGCAGCATTGTTAATGTTGCTAGTGCTGCTATTCTTGGAGCTCTGGTGTTAGCTACACTAGCAGAGAGAGCAGCACATTGATTCAACAAATCATAAAGAAAGACCACTGGCTCAGTTCAGTGATGAAGGTGCTTGGACAGGTTTATTGTCAGCAAAGCATGGCACTAGCGCCCTGTCCAATGGGTCACGGGGACACTAACACATGTATGTTAGGGTTGCCAACTTTTTAATCGCACAAAACTGAACACCCTAACCCGACCCCTCCTCTGAGGCCCCACCCCCCTGCTCACTACATTCCCCCCCGGTGGTTCACTTTCCCCCATCCTCACTCACTTTCACTGTGCTGGGGGCAGCGGGTTGGAGTGCGGTATGGGGTGAAAGCTCTAATTGGGGGTGCAGGCTCTGGGGTGGGGCCAGAAATTAGGGGGTTAGAGTGTGGGAAGGGGCTCTGGGTTGGGGCAGGGAGTTGGGGTGCAGGAGGGGATAAAGGATCCAGCTGGAGGTACAGGCTCTGGGGAGGGGATGAGGGATCCAGCTGTGGGTGCGGGAGCAGGCTGCAGGTTGAGGCAGGGGTTTGGGGTGCAGGCTCAGGGGTGGGGCCAGGGATGAGGGGTTTAGAGTATGGGAGGGAGCTCTGGGTTGGGGTGCAGGAGGGGATGAGGGATCTAGCTGGGGGTACAGGCACTGGGCTGGGGATGAGGGATTTGGGGTGCAGGAGGGGGCTGCAGGTTGAGGCAGGGGTTTGGGGTGCGGGCTCTGCGGTGGGGCCAGGGATGAGGGGTTCAGGGTGTGGGAGGGGGCTCTGGGCTGGGGCAGAGGGTTGGGGTGCGAGATTATCTCAGGCGGCTCCTGGTCAGCAGCACAGCAAAGCTATTTCAGGCTCCCTGTTTGTCCTGGCTCTGCACTGCACCCCGGAAGTGGCCAGCAGGTCTGGCTCCTAGGCGTGGGAGCCAGGAGGCTCTGAACGCTGCTCTCACCCACAGGGACTGCCCCCAGCTCCCATAGGCCGTGGTTTTAATTCATCCTAATTCTATTCACTGTGTAGTGGAGTTTCCCTTCTCGAGGAGGATCAGTGCAGGGGGCTAGCTGCTCCAGCACGCCCAACTGTATTGCGTTCAGCTGCACGTTCCTGTAGGGGCTCCAAAGCAGCATCAGCAGGAAGACTTAATTAATCAGCCCACTAAACCCAATGGACCCCCCAAAAGAAAGTGGACATGTTTGGGATTTGTGCCCAGTAAGCCCAGCGTCTCTGCCATGGCTGGTGTGCCATTGGGAGGCTGGAGGAATGTGCAAAAGGGGCTGTGATGGGGGTGTCCACCCCACACGAGGCCTGAAGGGGTTAAGTGGGCTAGCTGGGTAAATTAACTGCCTTGGCTGCACCTGGAGGAGAAGCCAGGGAGCAAAGACTAATTAGAGACGAGACTCAGCTAGACAGGACCAGAAGAGGCCCATATAAAGCCCCGCGTTGGGGGTCAGATAGGGGATACAGAGAGTGAGGCTGTTGTCACTCTCAGGGTGAGAGGAGACAAGGTAGGAAGTGGTCCATGGATACAGCAGTAAGGCTGAAGAGTGTATCGACCTTGGCTGTGTGTTGTAGGTCCCTGGGTTGGAACCCCGTGTAGAGGGTGGACCTGGGTTCCCCTGCCAGACATTGGGGAAGTGGCACCATTAAGAAGCAGTGAATGGGAAGATTGTCTGGGATGGTGGGTCCCGAGAGAAAGTAAGTGTGTGTGTGTGTGTGTGTCTGTCTGTCTGTCTCACTCACACTCAAAACTATAGTGACCTGGCCAAGGTCCAAACCACAAACTGGGACCATTCGAGTCCCAGGAGAGAGAATGACAGAGTGCAACCACAGGAAATGGGGCTGGCCTGGCAGAGCTAATCCCCAGATGCAGCCAGAAGGAGGCACTACAGCCATGAGTAGAGCACCCCATGACGGGGGCCAACTGGAAGAAATCCTCCCTCAAACTGTACTTGGAGAGGGATTATATATTATGGGAATTAACAACACAGAGGACATCCAGAGAGTGGCTCGGGAAAGACAGGAATTGTAAAGGCTTGTTCATGCCCTAAGTGATCTTTGACAGCCTGGAAAGAATTTGGATTCACATTCAGTCCCAACTGGGCACTAAGGGGCACTTTTAGAAGGCCCTTTGAATTGATGAGCGATGAAAGCAAGTTGTAGTTCCCAATCTAAACCTCCACTGCGGTTAAATTCCATTCTCAGGAGAGCCATGCCTAAGTGGCTATCTCACTGCATCTCTTATTGCTCTTTCGTAGTTGGCTAACAACTTTATCAGCTCATTTCATCCGCTGTGGGACTGTTTCCTTATTGTTCCTATCATGAGCTATCTCATGGAGGTCTCTGCTTACTTTCGCGAAACGTTGCTACTTACTCAGACTCATGCTTGTCACATGAACTCTGGCCTGGCCTTCTGGTTTTACTTTTCACTATTTCCATTTGAAGTTAGGAAGGTACCAACACTAGATATTTTGTCATTAATGTTTTTCTGTACACCTCTACCGTTTCTTAGTTGGTTTATGCTTGAGACAGTTTATTATGTATATAATTCTATAGTTATTGCTGCTCTTCCACATCTTTGCCACTTTGAAACTCTTGCCTCGTGTCCTCTGCCTTGTAGAAGCATCTCTTGCTACTAACTCATTAGCTTTTTTATAGGGATGTCGCTATTCACCATGATTGGGGTTGTATTAGAATAATATCTTATGAAGACCAAAAACATTTGCACAGTGTAACCCTTGTTCTCTGGAGGCCTGTTGTTATAGTACTCACCCACCATCTATGCAGAGCAGGGTGTGTGTTTTGAAGTAATATTTAGAAATGGTAGTTGGTGGAAGTGGTAGGAACTGGTGGTTAGAACCACTTAAGACTCCTGTATCAGTCAGGGCCACTCTACCACCTCAGCAGGAACTGACGGGTTTCATCTTGTGGTGAGGTGATTTGTCCTCTTTAGATTTCAAATGTATGCGATATCTGCCAGTCCCCTGCAGGAACCATGGGGACAGAAGTTACAGCAATGGTGATTTTATTATTTACTTATATATTGTAGCATCACAGGAACTGTCCAGAGAGAATAAGCTTCTAAAAATGAGAATCGCAGTTAAGAAATGCTCTCTCTTGTTTATTACATATGTTTTTAGAAGAGTTTTCATGTTATCTCAACATACATATGTATTTCAGGAAGCTGCAATTTTTATTACAGGAAATCTGTTGAATATTAATAGGAATCAGATTTAAGTAGAGGGTGGGGTTTTTTGTATTAAATGTGATAGCTATGTATGATGTCCTACTGTTTAGTGGGAAAATGCATTGAGATGTAATGCATGTAACCTAATGCACTCAAACTAGGTTATAACTGGAGTGTGTGCATGGTATAATGTACGTTGTACTTTGTCTAATTTGACCATCTTGTGATACCCCTATCTTATGTTCTGCCTTTAATATTAGAAAATTAATAGATGTAACAAATGCAAGTGAGATAGTACTTGTTTGAACACTATCTTGACAGGAATTTAATTTTGTTCTGAGTTAGTGTGTTTCCTTACTCTCCTTTTCTCAATGATAAACAAGATAATTCATTTTGGGTAGTTTTGCATTCTAGAAATATAAAAAGTCTACTGTCAATTGTTATGGGTGTCATTAAAATTCTCCCTAAACAAGCTGACTGTGTTCCACATCTTTCTCAGAGATACTTGCAGCTATTTTTAAGTCACCTGCTGTGTCCATACATATTCAGAAGACCATAATGGAGATGTGCTACTGAGCAATTTGGTGGAAAGTCATTTAAATAGAGGATTGCAAGAGTGGGTGTAAGGGAGTTCAATAAATTAATGCACTAGGTGGTTTTTGTTTGTTAGTTTTTACCTCTGCAGCCTGGGCTTCAGATTTGGCTTGAGCTGCAATAGAAATAATTTTGGTGCAATCTAGTATTTATCAGGATATTGTCTACATTATAAAGCTACAAAATTGGAGCAGCATGGCATGGTTTGCAGTCCTTGTTTACAGGAGACAGAGATAAAGAGCAGAATTGCTACAGGTGAGTTATATCAACAAAGCTGTGCGGGAGCAGGCAGCACCTTCATCATGTCTGCATATTAATCAGAACTCTCTCCTGGTTCTGTGAGTGCTCAGACGCTTCCAGTATTTTACCTTTTGAAATGAATGTCGTGCCCCTCTGCACACCCAGCCTTTATGGCTCGTTCTTCAGGGAAGGGAGCTCTTAGGGAACTTGCTTTGCAAACAACAGCTCTTCTTGCCATCTCCTTGCAAACAAGAGGGTGAAGCATCTGGGAGGGGGAGGAGAGAGAGAGAGACCTTAATTTCTCACTCTTCCCACCCCATCTCCTGATATGTTTCCACTGAGTTTTACAATATCTCCCCAATTCTAGGAGCCACGGGTGTGTGTGTGCATTCATGCATACATCTCTGTATGTCTTCTGAATTTTTGAAGCATTCTATCTTTCCAGCTCTTCCCCTGAGCAGAGAGGAAACCATCCCTTTGCCCTTTAAGGGGCCCAGCGATGTCTTTCCAGTTGAAATCCCAGAACCACCATAGAAGCTCATGCATTAAGCTCCAGAGGTCCCAGGCTTGATCCCAGCCTCCTACAACCAGGGTCTGTCGGTATTACGAGTGGGAGCTCATCTGGGATTTCAACTGGGAAGTCTCTGAAGCTCAGGATGTGCTTCCCCAGCCAGGGGAGAGACTGGAACCCAGGTTTGCTTGGTGTGGCTCTCTGTCCCCCTCTAGTGAAATCTAGACCAGCTAGAGATTGATGAGCCTGCTACAGCCTTCACTAAGGCCTGGTCTACACTAAGGGGCAGGGGGTCGAGCTAAGGTATGCAAGTTCAGCTATGCGAATAGCGTAGCTGAACTCGAACTACCTTAATTCGAAGTACTCACCTGTCCAGACGCCGCTGGATCCAAGTCCGCGGCTCCCCCGTCGACTCTGCCACCGCCGTTCGCGGTGGTGGAGTTCCGGAGTCGACGGGAGCGTGTTCGGAGTTCGATATATCGCGTCTAGATTAGACGCGATATATCGAACTCCGAGAAGTCGAACGCTAGCCGCTGACCCAGACAGTAAGTATAGATGTACACTAAGAGACACGCCTTCCAGTTCAGGCCATATCAGCTCATGCTTTAAGCTCCAGAGGTCTCAGATTTGATCCCAGCCACTGACAACCAGGGTGTGTCGGCATTACCTATGGCAATACATTTTTCTTCAACATGAAATTCTGCATCTGCTAAGCAATCAATCATTACCTGTCAAAAGCTGCCATTAGCGCTGGCCAGCCCAGCTGTGTCTCTTTTGGGAGTCATAGATGTAGCGGTAAGCAGTGCTCTCTAAATCAGAGTCACATGCAGCAGGAGCTAAGGCAGGGTGGGGAATTGTGTTGGATAAAAGTCCTGAAGCAGTAGCCTAAGCTTGACTTCTGCTAGACAGGTCAGTGAGGCAGCACCATCTGAGACAAGACAGTATTATGCAGTAGCCTCAGGAGATGGACCGCTAGGCTACAGGTGTAGTCAAGATTTTGGGACGCTCTTACCCGTGTTTTTTTTGTTTGTTTTTTTCCTGTTCTCGATAAGGTTTTATTCATTTTAAATCAACTTGTTCTGGGTCATCTCTTTGTTAGCTTAGTACGGTGACCGTATTTCCCAAAGGGAAAATGGGACATCTCAAGGCTGGCCGAAGCACCCCCCCACCTTGCACCAGGCTGGCCCAAGCCCCCTCCCACCTCCGCATGGGGCTGGCCCGAGCCATCCCTGCCTCCCACTGGCACGGGGCCAGACTAAGATCCCCCACCCCACTGGCGCCCCCCATCCACCACCCCCCCTCTGCCCCAGTGCATGGAGCTGGTCCATGCCTGCCTGCGTGTGTGAGAGGAGGGTGGTCCTCTGAGCTCCCCGCTGCCCGTGACTCCCCCTACAGCCTCCTTCTCCCTCCCCCCGGTATGCGGGGCTGGTGGTCCAAGCCCCCCTGCTGCCTGTGCATCTGGTGGTCTGAGCCTCTCCACCTCCCCGCCGCACGTGGGGCCGCCTGAGGCCCGCCTCTCCCCACTGCATGCAGGGTGTGCCGCAGGCCCGAGCCACGCTCCACATCCCTCTCTCCAGCAGGGCTGGTGTTGCCACTCTCCCTTTCCCCCCTGCATGTTCCTCCATGCCCCGCTAGGGGTCCCTCCGCACTTTTTTGACAAAACTGGGCATTTGTACATTTGCTCTTGTCAACTGATGATCAAAGGGACTAAAAAAGGGAATGTCCTGGCCCACACAGGACATATGGTCACGCTAAGCCTATCCCACACTAGGCTGAAGATGTTTAGAAAGGAAAGAATATAGAAGAAGAGGAGACTGAAGTTATAGGGACTATTAGGGTATCCATTCGAATTGAACAGCCGGTGTATTGAGACATTTCTACTAGTGGAGAGATGGGCCAGATCCTCAGCTGGTGTGACTTGGCGATTTATACCAGCTGAGGCTCTGCCCCCGTACATTTGTTTATTTTCTGGTGTCGTTCTAGTAAGGCATTTTGGTGAAAAAGGAGCATCAATAGGAAAATAGGACGAAAACAGAACAAAACACATCTACAGGCTAAAATAAGATACTGTACACTCCTATAGATTCAATTCCATTCATGCCATTGAAACTGGCAGTAACAGGAAAATATTCAGACAAGGCTCAATAAACATCACCAGGACCTGCTATGAAGGAACCACAGCCAGCAGATCTTTATGGTTAGTTTGACATTAACTTAATATTTGTGTAACTGAGGTGGTATATTATGAAATCTTAATCAGAATGATGGGTAGGAGGCCTGCTGTGGGAGCTGTCATCCAAACAGGTTTGTGTGTGTCTAAAGTATATTAGACCCTCCTTTGGCCTACTCTGACTCTACTAGCAAAAGTTAAGTTTGAAGTTAATGGCAAAAGTACAGTTCAGTTTAAGAGCAGATTTAGGCCCCAGGTTGTAGAATGACAAACACACAGTCAATAATTAATTGTAAGGATTTTCCCAAACCTGCATCACTAAATCCTTACTTTAAATATATACAACTTCAATTAAATAAAAGGCTTAAGTGTCCAACATTGTAGGCAGGGGCCTTCTTTATTTAATTCCTGCCTTAACTAGTAAACTGTTTTTGTCATATTAAAACAGTCTCTACCATTCTTATCTCAGCATTGGCTGCAGTTAGCATCACTAGCAAATTCTGTTAACACCAGTTAGACTTTTTAAAGGACTGTTATTGCACTGTGTCCACCAGGCAGCTCACCCTCTCAAAAGTGAATGGATGGTGAGAAGGAGAAACTAAACATAGAGATTTCAGTGTTTCAGGGGAAAAGAATGCACCTTAGCGTAGGGAAGCGCCACCATGCAGCAACAAAATAAAGAAAATAGATTGGAATTAGGAGGCAGGATGTAGGAATGCACAGGAGAAGAAATAGACCAGAAGGGTATGTCCATCATTTACAGCATAGGGAATGTAATTTATTCTTTTTAAATTCAGTGTATATCCTGGATCTCTGTGGCTCTCAGCATTTGACTTTATGCCAATGGATTTTTTTTCTCAAAGATGAAAACCCAGCATTTGTTACATCATTGCATGTCTACCAGCAGCTAATGCTCAATGAAGCTGGGATCTTTAAAACCAAATATAATCCAAAACACTCACTGTGTCTGTCTGAAGTGGATAAAATTCTATGGCACGTGCTACGCAGTAGAGCAGAGTAGATGATCCTCATGATCTATGAATCTGCATGGAGCTGCCACTGTACGGGGACACCACTTGTGAAAGGACTGGTTACAGTCTAGGTTAGGCAATCATATAATGACACCTCCTGTTTTTGTTTTTTTTAAATCAATGCACACTCTTCTGTGGTAGTGGCAAAGGTCAGGTCTCTCTAGCTATTAGTAGAGCACAAAATACAAGAAGTGTTTGACAGAGACAACTCTGTGTTGGCTTGATTCACTTTCCTAGGCCACATGAAAGCCATATTTCCTTTGGGTGTAGACGTGGATCAATGGAAGAACGTGTTTGTCTGCCAAGAAATGCAATGTGGGAATTACCATTTGTCTTGGGAACAATCCCCTAGCCTTCCTGGTTGTAACACCACATGCTGTAGCCACTTTGTGTAACATGAGGTTCAGTCTCTTGCAATCAGTCACATCAAATAGTGATACAAAACTAGTCTCATTCTCCTCTCTGGTGATATTCCTAAATTAATAGCCAAATGGTCAAATGTATGAAAGTAACTCTACTTGGATAGCTTAAAAGAGAAAAAAACAACAGTTTGCATGACGTGTCTGAGGCTTTCACAGGGGGAATTTGAGTAGTTTAACCTGAGAAAATAGGGTATTTTTCTATTCACCTATTTCCAAACCTAGGCTACCCACCTCATGCCTCTTTTCTGGCATAGAGCTAAGTGATGAACAGAGCAGTTAATAGAACTGAATGAAAATGAGATATTCTTCTTTATAAAACAAAAGGAAGTCATTATGTGTCAGACTCAGGGATCAGAAGCCATCGTAGCGGAGGGAGCATAATCCTGTGATTTAAGATGTCTCAGTCATCACCTTGGCTCTTCCATAGATTTGCTGTATGACATGGGACAAAACACTTAACATACTCTGTGCTTCATTTTCCTCCTCCTGTCATGTAAGTAGAGTTGGGGGAAACATTTTGGCTGCAACTTTTTCCAGCAAAAAATTCAGATTTGGCAACACCAAAACACTTAATAAATCCATGTCAATATTGCCAAAAAAACCTGAAAAACATCAAAATATATTGTTTGATATTTTTAAATGGAAATTGTTCCCATTGTGATTCAAAACGAGTTTGTTTTGAAATTTCCTTTCCATTTTATATAATTAAAGTATGTTTGAAAATGCTCAACATTGAAATTAAACATTTCAGATCAAACAAATGGTTTGTTTCAAGCCAAAGCAAAACAGCGGTGGTTGTTTTTTTCTCAATTTGCTGAACATTTTGGAGGGGTGGGGGGAGTTTTTGGTTTGATCCATAATGATTTTTTCAATTTTATTAGAATTACCAGTGAACCAAAAAAATCTGTTCTTTACTCAGCCTAAAGGTAAGTTTCTTACAATGTCCATCTTTAGACCAGCTATTTTGTGTTATTGTAACTGGCATCAATGGGCAACATAGTATGAACGTATGGCTTTTGAAATGGTACATAAGCAATAAGCTTGATTTTAAATAAATAAATAATGTAGATTTCTTAACATGGAGTTCAGAATACATTGGAACTACAGGCAATACTTGGGAAATATTGTTGCGTTACTAATTTGCATTGTGAGAATTGCCTTGGGGTGGAGCGAGGGGCACATTGGCATATCTTACTCAAGTGAATAAAAATTTGCAGAATGAGGCTGAATTCTGGTTTCCATTTAAGTCAATAACACATCGCCGATTGCTCTCAGTGGTGCAGGATCTGGCCCATTCTTTGTACCGTTATTGTTTGTTTAAACCTCTAGTGTCATCATCTTATGGTTTCACTATAGTAGTTTAAAATCTCTGTAGAAAAATACATCTTTAGGTAATCGTGGATTTGATGAAAAGCATTCTATCTTACTGTGTAAATGCTTCATCACTTTGATACCTATAGTCAGGTGTCTGCATTCGCCTCATGTCCTCAGTGTCTGCAGCAACAGCCCAGACAAATAGGCCAGTGTCCAATACCATTACGGAGTATGCTCTTGGAGCCCATATGGTGTTAGTTTCTCATAAATAAATCATTCTGAGAACTGTTGGATACATACAGGGGCCTTTTCCAGTTCCCCACGGAAGAAACAGGAAAATAGAGTGATTTCAAAGCAGTCTTGTTATATAGTTTGTTTCATCCAATTCCTGCAAATGAGTTTGTGGTGGATTAACATCAGCAAAATTAATAAAATTAAATTTTAATTGCCATTTAGCAAACCACATGTTGTAATTTAATAGCTAATTTAAAACCAAAATTATGGTGTAAAGAGCAAATAGAACAGTCCCTGATAGTTTATAAAGGCAAGAAAATATAAATTTCTGCTTACCTAAGCATATTTGTAGTACTGAAGACTTTAAAATTACGATAATGGTATTTTTCATCATTTCAGGGCTCTCTCCTGCTTTACTGTCCACTTATACATGCAGGTTTATTTGTTTTGTTTTATTTATTTTATCTCTCATGCAGCAGGACAGTTGCATAAAACTCATGAAGAACCTACAGAATCCATGTGTAATTCTGGTCTCTCAGCAGGGTTGTGTTGACTTCCATCTTTGTACAGAGCTTCTGTTGGACACTCAAGTGATTTCCAGGCAGCTGTAAGGCAACAATTGCTATTCAAACTTTATGCTCCTTCAAAAATTTAAAGAGCTGTCTATAGTGGTGGTAAAAAAACAAATTGCTCTCAAACGTTAAAATTATGATCCAATAGGTGGCTCAAGGCTTGCTAATGAAGATGCATCTGATGTTAGTTGTTGCTTTTGCCATTAAAAAAGTTCTGCCACAACAAGCATGGAGCAAATGCAGGTTGACATAGGCACACTCCTCCTATCTACCAGAAGGTGTATCTGCACTCTCGCTCATTACCATAGTTAGAGAAAACCATTCATCTGACTGAATAATATTGATGGTCCCACTTCTCATTACTCCTCCAAAGAACAAACGTCAGATAAATGGGTTGTTGTTTAAATTGAGTTCCAGTGAACGTTCCGCTGCACAGACAAATGTGTGGCTGAAGCTCTGAAGAAACTGAAGGATTCCTGCCCCCAAACTAAACAATCTGTTTTCTGCTTCTTGCAACTCCTGTATGAGATGCCTCTACCTCTGCACTAGAGATCTGCCTCATTTGTTTGCCCAACATGCCAATATCTTCACCTAGAACCAATTGGAAAAAGGAATTGATGAAGGAAAAACTGGAGCTTAGTGCTCAATCCTGTGTGGGCTGAGCACTCAGGCCCTGATCCAGCAAAACACTTAAGTACATGCTTAACTTTAAGCACATGTGAAGTCCCAGTCAAAAGCTGGTGGTGAAGTCAATAATGCATCATTTGTCTGGCCTGTTGCCTACTAACTGAGGCTTTGTTTGATCATGGCTGTTCTTTAAAATAACATCAGTGTTTGCTTTTAATTAGTGTCTTGACTGTGGCCCTGATTGGAGCCCTGTTGATTTGAGTTGGTCTCTCTGTGGGCTGAGGGGTCTAAGGCAGCTTGTGACAGGGGTTCTCTACTCACCGATAAAATGGTACCTCCTCTTGGTCATTCTCGAGAATAGCTCGCAAGGTCGTCTCTCCACCTCTCTCTGGGTCTGCAGCACTTCTCTTGCTCCCTGAGCTGCTGCTGCCTCTTAGTGACAAGGCCCTCTGGCCAGGTCACTCTATGCATTTTTCCCCTTCTAGGGTATCCCCTTCAGCAATCCTAGGCAGTCCTCCCATTCACTGCCTTGTAGTGCCACCCCCTCTGCAGCTAGCAGGAGAACTCAGGCCTGCCCTTTACTGAGTTCTGACTTAAGGAGTCAAAGCCTGTTCCCTTCTAGACCTGATTCCTTTCCTGCCTTCCTCCATCTCGGAGTTTGCCAGCCCAAACGCACCTCTCTTTCCACAAGGAATGACTGCAGACTTTCCCAGCAGCCCTCTTCTGCCGTCTGCTCCCTGGCTTTATGGAAGTTGCACCAGTTCCTGCACAGGTGAGCTTCTAACTAGGGCTTTTCTCTCAGTCTTGCCTCCTAATAGGTTAATTGGCCCTCTGGCTTACCTTAACCCCTTCAGGGCAAGTGTGGGGTGGATGCTCCATCACAGTTTCCAACACCTCATTTGTTTAATTAGTGTAGAGATCCTAGCATCCAAGAATGGATGGTATGACATCATAGTACCACCCCCTCTTCAACATCATCCAGATAAACCAGGAAGAGCACTCCTTTCTGAATGACCAACTCTGTTTTACTCAGTACCTGGTTTGTTACATACTTTAAATTTTGATTTGATTCCTCACTCCTGTAGCGTCTTTCTCACCTTCATTTCACTGCTGGTTGTTTCCTGCATGCTGGTCATATGCCTCTGCAATGGTTATTTCTCAAAAAGGCTTATTAAAGCAGATAGTTTGTGTGTGACCTTCCTTCCTCCCTCTACTGAGTTCATTTTCCCCTTACAATAAAAGGTTGGCTGCATTACTGTGCTTTTGATCCGGAGAGAGAGAAAAAATCCACAGATCAATGACGTTGATTTTATTTCAAACTCCTTGCCAATGATACATGTTTCTCCTGTGCCTTCCTCACCACTAATGCTACTTACAGCTATCTTTGGAGAGCTTTTCCTTCTGTAATCAGTACTCCCACTGAGGTGTTTGAAATGTGCTTTCCTCTGACCCTTCTGTAACTAACAAGTTAAGTTTATTTTGCTTTGATGGCCTTTAGGGGTGTAAAATACCCCCCCACACACAATATTCCAATATCTTCTAAATGAAACCTCATTTTCCATCTGCTTCCCCTTCTGTATTGAGTTGGTGGGGGAAGAGTTACCATGTTAAAATGCTTGCCTGGCTGATCCTGCCAACTTCGTCTCTGTCCCCATCTCTTAGGGCCAGATCCTCCATCCTTCATTGAGACAAGCAGTCCCTGCTCATGCATGTAGTCCCATTGACGTAAAAATTGCTGTATCGTTGAGTAACAGTTGAAGGTTTGAGCCCTAAATCACTGACCACAGCAGCTCTATTCCTTCTTTTCTCAGGACATTTTATTTTCCTCAAATTTCCCCTTGCTGCTGTTGCTGTTTCTTTTTGCTCTTCTCCGTAGACCTGTTTTATAAAGGATGAAGCACAATGAGATCCAGCCCATGAGGAGATAGAGAGGTTAGAAGGTGAGGTCTCTTGCTTTTTCCAATAGAAAAGAAATACTGTGGGTGCTGGAATTGTCTCCTGCTTTCTATACCCCTCCCTGCCCTATGCCATTTTTGAGAGAGGGAACTCTCCCCATTAATGTCAATCACAAAACTGTCATTGACTTTAGTGAGCCAGGCTTTCACCTCCTCAACTACTTCAGTGAATTCCCTGTACTGATACCACTAGAAAACTTCAGAAGCAGAAAGAGCTGTTTCATCTGCTTTTAATTAACTGTACTCAGTATCGTTGACAGGTTTTTCTCTTCTCTCCCAACAACCGCCTTTCCCTGACCTTGGGACAATGAGAGGAAGGTAACAGATCCAACAGTCAACTTTGACCTTCAATTATCCCAATTATTCACACTTCAGGGTTTTAGGAAGTAAGAAGAGCAGTTTTACAATAGCAAGAACAACTTTGCACTGAGAGTGATGTCAATAAAATTGTACATGGACAGCAGTCAGGTCCTCAGCGGGTGTGAAATAGCTCTGGCTTCAGTGGATCTATGCTGATTTTCACCAGCTGAGGATCTGGCTTTGTGTCTGTGCTGATGTAGCCCATTGTTCAGTGTGGGCCATATGTGGTCCTCTGTACCAGGTTTCTTGAGAGTGTGACTCTGCTACCACAGCCAACTAGGGGTTAATCTGCAGAGATTAATGTTCTAGCTTCAGAATTTGACAGTTCAATCCCTGATGATGCCCAGATGACAATCATTATGCTACTCAGAAGTCAGATTTCACTGAATATTTCACCTTGCTCTAGTAAATATTGCAAATACCTGCCTCTGTTTGAAGAAAATATCAACATTCTAGAGGCAGGAAAGCAAAGCACATGGCCAATTGTCCAGCTTTATTTTCTGATTTCTCCCTTATTACAGGGTCGTTTGTAAAGTCATTGGATAGTAGAACAGTGCTGGAGCAGAGTGAAAGTGAACCAAAACAAGAGAAAAAAACACTATCTGATGCAAAATCTGTCTACATTTTCAGGAGCTGTCAAAATGAAAAATGAAACCACAAGTTGGCCTTTAAAAATATTAATTTATTTTAAAGATGAACGGCAGAATGCTGGGAAAAAAGTCACCTTATCTTCCGAAAGGAGCAAGCTAGACTAAACTTCTATCATTCTTCCCAGATCTAGAATGTCACTTCCCTACCACCCTTAAATTTAAAAAAGAATTGCAAGGAGGTAATCCGCGGTCTTCCAAACATAATAAATCCCTGAGGTGTTTTTGCTTCGTTATTAATGAGCCAGTCATGAAATGTACTAACCGAGGTTTAAGGTGGTATATTTTCAGTGGCCTTATTTGTCAGTTTTACTGACTTAAGCAGATTCACTTCCCCCTTTTGACTTAGGGCAGTATTTATGAATTGCTTGACAACAGCAGCAATGTTGCATTGACAGGAAGTAGGACTACCTGTGACAATAAAAGAAATATAATTGGTGAATATTTGGCTGACAGTTGGTTAATGGCCAGTTATATCTAGGGCGTGTTTTTCACAAGCAGTCACCAAAAGGCTATTTTTATCTAAATAAGGCTTTGATTACCACCCTATATATGTTTTCTCCTATTAATTCCATGCAGCAAATCACTGTATCCTAGTGAATTTACAATCCCCACTACGAAATAATGTAAGATCATATGCCAGTATTTTATACTACTTGAAATAGTAACTTGATTTTTTTCCAGTAATTTGTCAAAATATTTGGAAGATGTTCCTATTGTAAATTATATTTCTTAATTTATTGTATCTGGATTTATACTTTGTTACCACAGTTACATATTCTGAGAGCGAATACAATGCATTCCATTCCTGAGGGGAACAGAAAAGAAAAAAAAATCACTGTTCTTTACTTGCTAATGTAATAAAGCTGATGGATAATGAAGGCCCATTGCAGATTTAAAAAGTTTACTTCATATTAGATGAACTTTTAAAGTTGTCATTTATCGTTGTTCTACTAAATCCATCCGGTGCCTATGAAACGGAGAAAACAACTTCCCCCCAAGTGCATTCCTTAGTCCTCTCAAATGATCAGCTGGTAGTCTGAATATTGCATTTCACAAATCTGTGGACCTAAGGGCCAGATCTTCAGCTGGTGCAAATCAGTGTAGCTTCAGCAAAGTCAATAGAGCTACACTGATTTACACCAGCTGAGGATCTGACACTACCCTTGCTCAAAAAAAAGCAATCCATTTGACAGTGACTAACTTGCAGATTTATTGCCTGCCCTCTAACCTGCCTTGGGGGGGTGCAAATGTGTAGGAAAAAGCAGTCGTAAGGAAACTGTGGCACCATCTGGAGTTCTCAGATTGCTTTGACTGTGAGTCTGGTTTTAGGCCTGATTATAAGTAGGGGACTGCACTGGTTTCATTGTTTGACAATTGGTTGATGATCTCTTCCTGTCTGTGGACAGAAGGCTGGTCCATTTTAGTTCTAATATTTGGGGGGATTTTTTTCCCGGTCACCCTTCTGTTTGATGTATGTGGAATCATTGGAGAAGATAGTGTGATGGTCTGGGAAGCAACTGCATTGGTATACTGCTGAGATGCAGTTTTACAACTCTTTTTTTTTTATTGGACCCACCAGATGCTGTATCAATGCTTTCCCAGGGTCAAGTCGAATTGCAAATGTGAGAGTGAACTGGTTACGACTTCATACAGATCAATCTGAGGCGATGCTGGTTGGGTGGCAGAAGCTTTTTGATAGCATAGCAGTGATGGTGACTGCTTCCTATAGAGAAGCGGCTCACCCTCCTTTTTAAAATCACATCAGTTATTAGAATCCCAGGTTGCTGCAGAAGCCAGAAGTGCCTATTTTGGAAGTTGATCTGCATATTACATGACAGCTGTAACCATTTCTTTTGGATCTTCATGCCTGTGTGGCTGACCGATTGGACTATTGTAATGTTTTGTACCATAATCTAAAGGGGCTGTTCATGGAGACCATCCGGAAGTTGCAGCTGGTACAGAATATGGCAGCCCTGCTGCTTAGTGGGATTGGCTTCAGGGAGCACAGTACACCAGTTCTCCATAAACTATGCCGGCTTCATGTTTTCCTCCAGGTGCCACTCAAGATGTGTATTTATATTGCTGTATATAGCCCTATATGGTTTGTATCCTACTTCCTGGCCAAGTGAGATTGTCTGATGTGCTCTCAATAACCGTTCCTATGTTTGAATATCTGTTGTTGGGTGGGAATTCTCCATGGAGGGTCTCAATTTTGGAATTTGCTTCTTTTTGGAATGGCCACAACCCGAAGCTTGCTAACCATCAGGAAATGGTGTCAAACTTATCTGCCTACTCAAGCTTTAGCCCATTGACTGATGAGGGAGGGAATTATGTCTTTAAAGTGGTCCTGGTTTTTGGTCAGTGATGTTACCTTCAAGTTCTGACTTTTTAATTGTAGTAAGTTTTAAGAGTGTCTGTTTTGTTGCTTAAAAAGAGAAATGAATAGTATGGGTTAGATCGTGTGACTCTTACAGTTTGTCTACACTGCCATTCACAATCTATGTTAACTAGAGTTTAGACCAAAGTTTCAACATGATAGGCCTAAACCATAGCTTTCTGCCCCCCCCACCTTTTTCTTCTGAAATTAGCCTTTTAGTCAGCATATATTGAATTTACAAATTATTGTCTTCAAATTTGCCAGCTCCACTTGCTGGACTGAAGTTGACCTAATCCTAAAAGACTGACTTTAATAATAAAACACAGGAGCATATAATTTAGTGTTGTGAGATTACACACAGAAAATGTACTACTAGTCTTTCTTTCTTTCTTTGTCTCTCTCTCCAAAATTTGTGTCATATTCTACCTCCTAGCAATGAAGATGAATGAGAAGCTGTTGAAATAAAGGTGGATGACTAACCAGAAATGTCTGTAAACTTGTAATGTAACAACCAACCAGGAGAAAAAAAGTGGCATTAAGGAGCTTGACATGCTTTATCAATTCCATTCACAGAAAGATCAATTTCGTTTTAAATTTTAGGAATGATTTCTTTATTGTTTGTTTTAATGGTTCAATGCATTAGAAGTTTAAATATAGGAAAGTTATAACCAATACTTTCCATTGTTTTATTTCCTAGCACCATGACCAATGAGGCACATAATCCATGGCCATTAAGCTTTCTATATAAAGAACTGAAATGTATACAGAGCTTACAACAGCATGAATAATGGAGTTCTTTTCTTAGGCCTTGAAAGGTTGACACATACAATATTTTTCAACAAGAATTCATGGGGTGATTCTTTAGTCTCAATCTATTTAACATTAAATACAATTTTTATGGCTTCCTTCAGAAAAAGTCATGTATCACTTAGCCATTGAGAGCCATTGGGGATACTATACAAGTGACTTAAGTACTGACTTTGCATGCGATTCCACGGTTATTTTTCAAGGAAGCTCACACCCAGGGCATGCAGTTTCCTTCAGAAAACAGAGGTGGGTCAAAAAGAGACACGAATCTATCAGTCAATACACGAACATGTCACCCTTCATGTGAACATCAGAGATCCTGTCATAGCAAATAAAAGCTGGCAACTAAATGGCAAGAACAAAATACTCATCAAACATGTACAGAACTTCAAACAGACTCAGAGAAATGAGCATATGAATGACAGTTTCTCAGGAGCTGTAGTAAATAGAGATACAACTAACCCAAAATGGGGGTGCAGACATCCCCTAGTACTTTCTCTGTTCAAAACCCAGATCCAAATATTGCATCTGAATCCTGTCACTAACAGAATGCAATCTACTCTTCCTTCAGCCCAAAAAAATCAAAGGCCTTTTTTTTAAAAAAAAGCTAAGATACACTGAAGTTTTTAAGGAAAAGCATGGGAGGAAAAACATTGAATCATAGTAATCATGCCTTCCAAATACGAAGATAATGTGTTGTATTCCCTAAGTAGAATTTTTGCTTGCTACTGTGGACAACATAACATTTTTGCAGGCCAGGCCATTCAGCCAGGAGAGGCAGGATGGATGGAAAATTGTAAATCTACCATGTGAAGCAAGAAGCAAGCAAGCAAAGCAAAAGAAGAAGAAAGAAAAAAAGGTTTAGTTTTTTTTTGTAATTAACAAAGCAGAAAGCAAAGCAGAAGTAAAGTAGGGGGGGGGGTGGATTTTGGGCTCCTTTGATTTTTATTCCCTTTTGACTTTTGAATTTTTTTTTTTTTGTTTACCCCCAAATTAAAATAATATATCAAATTAATAAACTACTAAACTCCTGATGGTTAGTTTGATACAGACAACACGGCTACCCCTTACTACTTGATCTGATACTTGATGATGATTGATGAGACTGATGATGCTATCTCCACTCTTTTTCATGCTCAATTCACAAAATGGGTATCTGTTAAATGTATCTGTTGTCTGTGTGTCAGTGTCATTAATCTTCTTTGTAATTTTTGTTAATAATTTTCAAAGTCACTTTTATATAAAAGTCAAATATTAATAAAAAATATTATTTTAATATTATCATTCAGAGAATTGTTTTGGCACATTTGTATTCTTTTATTCTTTTTAAATTACAAAACTACGCAAAAAAAAGAAAAGAAACTGCAAAAATTATAGCATATACTATAAAATATGCATAAAATAACTGCTTGCTGTGCTTTGATATGATACATTGTGTTGTATATATGATATATTATTTATGTATGGTATATCATGGTGTGTGTGAATGTGTTTCTCTGTTCCTGTGTATCTCCCAGGTCTATTGTATACTATATTCTATAAGCTATGTCCTCCCTATGCTGCTGCAAGGATAAAGCCTGGAAGGAAAGCAAAAGGAAAGGATTTTAATTTGGAGGATAATCCTTGGTGGTCATCCTTCCACAGTGCCAGGGTGTGGACTTAGCCAGCAGGGGAGTGGGGGGGGCAGTTATGGAGACCAGCAGTGTATTCATTGGCCCCACACCCCCCCACCATCTTCATTTATGTGAATGGGTGAATGGAGCTGCATCAATGCTACATCATGCAGCTATACAAGCTTCCTTTATCCAAGCTCCATATTCTGCAGGTTCCATCCACAGTCATTGTCCATCCACAGACATGCCCTTGCATGCATAAACTAAAAATTTTGCACTGTATTGTGTATGTCCAGTTGCTGTGTATTGGAGCTGTCATTGAGGTGAGGGAGGGGAGAGGAGAGGGAGGAGGGGGACTGGATTGGGATTAGGGGATAATCATTTGTAGTACTATGGGCAAATCTTCAAATGTCTTTTTTTATTTATTTCTGTAAATCAACAGATAGAGGAGTGAGTGGAAAAGTTGAAGATCAAAGAAATGAGGAAGGAAAGAACATTTCACAAAGTGTGTGAGTTTTAATTGTTTTTTACAGATTTGTGGAATTTTGAATTTGGCTTTTGTTTTTATTGTTTGAGGTTTAATGTTTGTTGGTTGTTTCTGTTTTCAATTGGGGAGGTTTTGAACAAAATGTTCAGCTTCCTAGTCAGAATTGCAGTTGCTGAGACTTGAAATGGAAAGTTTCAGAGTGAAATCACAATCCAAAATTTCTTACACAAAATTTTAGACTGCTCTTTTAAAATTAACTCATCTGTGTTGTGTGTATATCTCTTAATGTTAAAAATGCTGTGCTTGCTGTGCTGTGTGTTGTCTTGAGTATGTGTCCATGCCAGTAATGGGTTTTTTTTTTGGGCTGGCCTGCTGTTTTGCCCAACTCTTCCTGAGCTTAATTAAATGATTGAATCTCTCCTGAGATTTGAAAGACTAATGAAAGCACAAAAGAAATTTATGCTGATGTAACAGTGCTGTGTAATCAATATGCTGATCATGAATCCATAATATGCATATCATCACATAATAATTTATATATCAATTCCATATCCCATATCCATAATATCCATCCAAAGAAATTTAATCTTCCCATTTCATCTTAGAATTTCATCTCTGTGCTCTCTATTATTTCTTCTCATCCTAAAGATCAATATTGAAGTGCTCTAGGCCTTCAACTCATTAATTTTTAGGAAAAAGGTAAAGTAAAGCTTTTTAAACTTTTTGAGTCAGTGTCCTGAGAAGTAAATGGGGAAGTTGAGAGAATAGGGTGATTGAGAAAAAGAAAATAATGTTGTAGAGACAACAGAAACAGAGAAAAAATTGAAAATGAGAAGCATGAGACACAATAAAAGCACACACAGAAACACATGCAATTAATTAATTTGTACTAACACACATACAAACACATAGTTTTTTTTTTTTCTTTTTTTTTAAAAAATTGTTGAAAAATTAATCCTTGTCCTTTCTCCTCCTTGTCTCTCTCCTTCCTTTCTTTCCTTTCCTCTGCTCTTTTCTGTTTCCTTTCCTTTTTTTCCTTCAAGAAAAAAAAAGAAAAAAATCAAATTTTTTTTATTAGAAAAGTATTTTTCATTTTTATTGCATTCCAGTAAAGAAAATCTCATGCTCATATGTTCAATCATATAGCATCATTCTTGTTGCTCATGTTTCAACTTTTATCAGTTTGATTTCCTTAGATTCAATTTTTAAAAAAAACTGATTTTGAATTGCATTTAGCTAAGAAGATTACTTTGGTTCAAACTGAAAAACTCTTTTTCTGATATTCTCCCTTCAAGATCCAGTTCACTACAATTTCTGGTCACTTTTGATTCATTTCTTACCTGTTTTCCCATTTCAATCACAAATTTTCATTTGATTCCATGAGAATTTCACCACATTTCACATCCCCCATAAGATTTCAAACCCCTGCAAATTTTGTCCCCCTCCCTTTCCCCTGAAAACTTTGCTGGGAATGTCCAACTCCTCTGAATTTTTCAATTTCTGTGAATTTTGGATGTTTTGAAATGAAGTGGTGCAAGGGTGATGGAGAGCTTTTGTGGTAATAACTGAATGCTGCCTTGATAATCTTTTGCGAGTTTTTGAATTCCCTGAGAGAGTGATGCTATTTTTTTCTACTGTACTTTCATCTGTGTATAATAGTTTTGCTTTAGTAAATTAATACATATCTGCTATTGATGTGATTTTACTTTCCCATTAATAATTGGATTTCACTTTTGATAAGCAGGGTAGAACCAGGATTAGGAACAGGATGATAAACATTTAACAAAGGCCATCATTTTCCAGTGTGTCGTCTTTGTGTATTTAAGAAACTAATTATTTATGCCTCCCAGCTTCTCTTCCATTTGAGCTCTGGTTGTTATAATGTTAGCTCAGCATTAAAAAAAAAAAAATCTGGAAATTTCTTTCACTTTCAGTGACCTAGATAGTGGCGTTTTCAAAGTAGTGCAAAATGCAATGCTATTTTATCTTTATTGCTACTGAATTTACAATTTTTCTGTTTTTTCTTCATCTCAATAAAGTTTACACAAATAACATTATAATTTATAACAAAACTAACATTTTGTTAATCTCAGTTCAAATAGTAGATTTGTACTGCACCAGATTTCCAACCCCTTTTGTTGAATGAGAGTAGGGGATAGCTTGTAATACTTCCATTACTGTACCAATCTGCCAATCTTGATTTGTCATTTTTTTTATTACACACCCTCATTTTCAGTGTTCACTGTTAAGTATATTCAAACCCTATTATACTCACAGTTGTCATGCACATTTTTTGTTTCTTTTTACAGATGTGTCTATAACTAGTTCCAAGCCATGAGCCTGAAGCTACAACACTTACTACAGTGTTGGCTTCAGTGGGAAACTCAGTGTGTGGCTAAATTAATTACTTATGTGAGTAAGAGTTTTTAGTCCTTGACCTCGGGGGGAAAAGTTAGATCTTGATCTGATTAAGGTCAGTATTAAGAATCTGATTAAGGTCTTGCTGATTTGGATTTAAATTCATCCAAATGGCCGAGATGCTTGCAGAATTGAAAGGGTCATCAATCATTTATTTGGCATTATCAGAAACCGTTCTGAGAGACAAGATGCTGTTTCAAGACAGTTCACCTTCGTGCATCTAAAGTGAATCACACCTAGGTATTTTAGCCAAATCTGTTTTATGTTCCTTTTTAAACCTCACCTCACTTGTGTGTAAATTTTCTTATCACCAGCACTGGAACCTTGTAGAATTTGCCCTTACCAGACTTTAATGACTTTGTGCTAGATTGGGACTTGGATTAAATATCCATGCAGGGAAATGAGGAGTAACACCTGCTTTACGCCCCCACGCGGGCAATGACACCTTGGCTCTGAGCCTGCAGGAGTAAGCAGGTGCTGCATGCTCACTTATTCCCTCCAGAGGAAGTGACTGAGGGTTTGGCCGAGTTTTGCAGCATAACTGAGTAGGCAGAACAAGGAGAAATCAGGGAAGGAATTGTGATTTAGAAAGGTGTATGTGTGGCACAATGCCTCCCGTGGTTACTCCTGGGGTGGTGCAGCTTTGGTAGTGCCCTTTCTCAGATCTGTGGCTAGAGTCACAATCTAGCCCTTTCTTGCTTTGAAGTTTTTCCTTTTAATATTGTCATAAATGTCTGCTCTCTAATCTTCAAGGAAGCCCAGAATTCTGCCGCCAGACTGCTTTTTCGCTCTTAGAAGTGTACCTCTCATAGCATCACCCCATCCTTTGTTACCTTCGCTATCTTTTAATCTACAAAGAACTGTCCAGAAATCTATTCCTAGTTTTCAAAACTCCCTGTGGACTCACTCCATCCTGCTTCTCTGACCTCAGCTCACTCCCACGCCCACCTATTCATTCTATTCCTCATAGCATCACCTCCTCACTGTCCCTCTACTGAGACATGATTGGGAGTCATTCTTTCCTCTGCAATTCTCCATCAGCCTAGAATTTTCTCTTCCTCACTCTAAACTAGTGACTCCTTCTCTGCCCCTCTGACTTAACAGTGAATTTCTCTGTAATGTGTTTTTGGTAGCTCTTCATAAAGGAGTGCTGTTGAAAGCTGGTTTGCATTGTAACTAGTGGCCCCTAAACACTTTGATATTGCATAGGATGGTGGAAAGATAATAAAATATTGTCCCTGGACACAAAGGATGCCGTGGTAGACTGAGCTCATAATAGTTTTCTTTGCATTGGTTTATATAGTGTCCTAACTTTAGAACTAATTTTTTTTGTAAATGATACAAAAAATTGCACTAAGGGATTATTACAAATATTGGTTAAATAATTAATTCCAGAGGAAACCTGGTTCCAGGAGACTGCTTAGGGTCTTTGCTGTTTTGGTTTATGATTAGCAATGTCCTGGTTGAGAAGTTCTCAATTTCCAATGAGAGCCTTCATCCTACTTGGAAGTTGGTTGTTGACCAGCATTGCAGAATGAGGGGAGTCTATTGGGTCTCAGCTGGGTTAGGAGTATAGAAACCTTACAGATGCTGTTTCAGCTGACTCAATGTACTTAGTAGCTGCCTTGAGGGAGTGAAAGACTGATATTCATACATCACAGTGAGGATCTGGGACAAGAGTTAGGATGTGATCTATTGCCATAAGGTAGACTTAAGCATCGGGAGCCATTCTGCCACAGTAACAGCAAAGAAAAACTACAGATCAGTTGATCTTTTCCAATTGAGTCATTGGTTCAAAGAGGAAATATTCATTTAATCTGGCCTCCTATGATAGCACCTGATCCAAAGCCTTTTGTAGCCAAAGTTAGCCTTTCAATTGACTTCACTGAATGGGCTCCTTCTTTATTTACCATATCTCAGTGCTTCTGGTGGAATAGGTCTTTAACTGGCTTGATTAATAGATTCATAGATTCTCAAGACAGAAAGTACCACTTGGTGTTCATCTAGTCAGACTCATAGACTTTAAGGTCAGAAGGGACCATTATGATCATCTAGTCTGACCTCCTGCAAAATGTAGGCCACAGAATCTCTCTCACCCACTCCTGTATCAAACCTGTGTCTGAGCCACTGAAGGCCTCAAATCGTAGTTTAAAGACTTCAAGGTGCAGAGAATCTAACAGCAAGTGACCCATGCTCCAAGCTGCAAAGGAAGGCAAAAAAAAACCCCAGGGCTTCTGCCAATCTGCCCTGGAGGAAAATTCCTTCCCAACTCCAAAAAAGGTGATCAGCTAAACCCTGAGCATGTGGGCAAGACTCACCAGCCAGACACCCAGGAAAGAATTCTCTGTAGTAACTCAGATCCCACCCCATCTAACATCCCATCACAAGCCATTGGCATATTTACCGGTAGTAGTCTAAGACGAATTAATTGCCAAAATTAGGCTATTCCATTATACCATCCTCTCCATAAATTTATCAAGCTTAGTCTTGAAGCCAGATATGTCTTTTGACCCCACTACTCCCCTTGGAAGGCTGTTCCAGAACTTCACTCCTCTGATGGTTAGAAACCTTCTTCTAATTTCAAGTCTAAACTTCCTGATAGCCAGCTTATATCCATTTGTTCTTGTGTCCACATTGGTACTGAGCTTAAATAATTCATCTCCCTCCCTGGTATTTATCCCTCTGATATATTTATAGAGAGCAATCATATCTCCTCTCAGCCTTCTTTTGGTTAGGCTAAACAAGCCAAGTTCTTTGAGTCTTTTTTCATATGACAGGTTTTCCATTCCTCAGATCATCCTAGTAGCCCTTCTCTGTACCTGTTCCAGTTTGAATTAATCCTTCTTAAACACGGGAGACCAGAACTGCATAGAGTATTCCAGATGAGGTGTCACCAGTGCCTTGTATAACGATACTAACAACTCCTTATCTCTACTGGAAATACCTCGCCTGATGCATCCCAAGACCGCATTAGCTTTTTTCATGGCCATATCACATTGGCGGCTCATAGTCATCCTGTGATCAACCAATACTCCAAGGTCCTTCTCCTCCTCTGTTACTTCCAACTGATGCCTCCCCAGCTTATAACAATAGTTCTTGTTGTTAATCCCTAAATGCATGACCTTGCACTTTTCACTATTAAATTTAATCCTATTACTATTACTCCAGTGTACAAGGTCATCCAGATCTTTCTGTATGATATCCTGGTCCTTCTCTGTGTTAGCAATATCTCCCAGCTTTGTGTCATCCACAAACTTTATTAGCACATTCCCACTTTTTGTGCCAAGGTCAGTAATAAAAAGATTAAATAAGATTGGTCCCAAAACCGATTGCTGAGAAACTCCACTAGTAACCTCCCTCCAGCCTGACAATTCACCTTTCAGTACAACCCATTGTAGTCTCCTCTTTAACCTGTTCCTTATCCACCTTTCAATTTTCATATTGATCCCCATCTTTTCCAATTTAGCTAATAATTCCCCATGTGGAACCGTGTCAAATGCCTTACTGAAATCGAGGTAAATTAGATCCACTGCATTTCCTTTGTCTAAAAAATCTGTTACCTTCTCAAAGAAGGAGATCGGGTTGATTTGGCAGGATCTACCTTTTGTAAAACCGTGTTGTATTTTGTCCCAATTACCATTGACCTCAATGTCCTTGACTACTTTTTCCTTCAAATTTTTTTCCAAGACCTTGCATACTACAGATGTCAAACTGACAGGCCTGTAGTTACCCGGATCACGTTTTTTCCCTTTCTTAAAGATAGGAACTATGTTAGCAATTCTCCAGTCATACGGTACAACCCCTGAGTTTACAGATTCATTAAAAATTCTTGCTAATGGGCTTGCAATTTCATGTGCCAGTTCCTTTAATATTCTTGGATGAAAATTATCTGGGACCCCTGCTTTTGGCCCATTAAGCTGTTCGAGTTTGTCTTCTACCTCGGATGTGGTAATATCTACCTCCATATCCTCATTCCCATTTGTCATCCTACCATTATCCCTAAGCTTCTCATTAGCCTCATTAAAGACTGAGGCAAAGTATTTGTTAGATATTGGGCCATGCTTAGATTATCCTTGACCTCCACTCCAGCTTCAGTGTTTAGCGGTCCCACTTCTTCTTTCTTTGTTTTCTTCTTATTTATATGGCTATAGAACCTTTTACTATTGGTTTTAATTCCCTTTGCAAGGTCCAACTCTACATGGCTTTTGGCCTTTCTAACTTTATCCCTACATGTTCTGATCTCAATAAGGTAGCTTTCCTTGCTGATCCCTCCCATCTTCCATTCCTTGTAGGCTTTCAGCTTTTTCTTAATCACCTTTCTGAGATGCTTGCTCATCCAGCTTGGTCTATAACTCCTGCCTATGATTTTTTTTCTCCTTTCTTGGGATGCAAGCTTCTGCAACTTTGACTTGAAGTAATTCCAGGCTTCCTCCATCTTTTGTTCCCCAAGTTCTTCAGTCCAATCCACTTCCCTAATTAATTTCCTTAATTCTTTAAAGTTAGCCCTTTTGAAATAAAAAACCCTAGTCACAATTCCATTTAGTTTAAACTGAATTAGCTCATGATCGCTCAAACCAAGGTTGTCCCCTACAACCATTTCTTCTATGTGGTCCTCACTACACACCAAAACCAAATCTAAAATGGCATCCCCTCTTGTTGGTTCAGCAACTACTTAGTGAAGGAATCCATCAGCTATCGAATCTAGGAAAATCTGAGCCCCTATTATTATTACTGCACTTGTCTTCCAGTCTGTATCTGAGACGTTAAAGTCTCCCATGATCACACAATTCCCATTAGTATTTACTTCATTAAAAACATTTAAAAGATCTCTATCCATATCCAAATCATATCCCGGCAGTCTATAGCACACCCCAAGCACTACCTCGGGAGGCTCTAGTAGCTTTCTTCCCCAATGTGATGTTTGCCCAGAAAGACTCTGTCTTATCCATTCCATCCCTTCTTATTTTTTTACAGTCTACCTCATCATTGATATACAATGCTACTCTACCACCTTTGCCTTTATTTCTGTCTTTCCTAAACAGCACATACCCTTCAATACCTGCACTCCAGTCATGGCTACTATTCCACCATGTTTCTGTTATCCCTATAATATCCGGTTTCACTTCCTGCACCAGTAACTCTAGTTCCTCCATTTTGTTACCTAGGCTCCTCGCATTGGTGTACAAACATCTTAATTCTTGCTGTTTGGCTTCACTCGCATTCTTTACCCGATTAGGCCCAGACATCCCGAGAGAACAGTCCTCTGTCCATGAATGCCTCCCAGTGGCCATATGTCCCAAAGCCCTCCTTATAGCACCCTTGCCTGAGCCATCTGTTGATTGCCATAATCTTGTCACACCTTTGTTGCCCTTCTGTAGGAACTGGCAGAATTCCACTGAAGATCACCTGAGCCTTTATTTCCTTAAGTGTCTTCCCCAGCCTGGCATAGTCTTCCTTGATACATTCCAGTGAGAATCTAGCCGTATCATTCATTCCCACATGAAGGACAATCAGTGGATTCTTTCCTGCTCCCGTTAGGATCTTCTTCAGCCTCAGGTCCACATCCCGTATCTTAGATCTCCTTATCAATGTATTGTTGGGTTAACAGTCTCTCAGTAACCTACCAAATATATTTTTTTATAATAATGAATAGAGGAAAACAGACAAAGTGAGAAGAGTAGCTAAAGATTTTTGCACTGTAGGAACATTGTTGGTTTAAACAAAATTTTTGATAAGTGCTGCAGAAGCATTGGAGTCGAAAGATTAGAACATACCGCCAATAAAGCACAGTTTATTTTACTGAGACAAAGCATAGGGTAACACTTTTTTTTGGAAGTTGCCAGAAAAAATGTCTGTAGTGTTAAATGCTTCAAAGAAAATACAAATGCAGAAATGTCTTGGAAGGAATTCAGGTTTGTTACCTCTGTTGGTTGTTATTATTTGAGCACCTTTAATTAGATGATGACAAATATCTGTCTGAGTCTGCGTTAATATACTACTGCCTTTAGTGAGGTTAGCCATCTAACACGACAGCTATAGGTTTATTCAGAGATGCAAAATTCTTGCAAAAAGATATTCTAAAATACTTTTTGTGTTCCACTTGTTTTGTTTTGTTCCGTTCCCCTTTATCTTCCCCCTCCCTGTCAGACTTGTAATAAGTTGTGTAAATACATTTATAACAGTGATTGGGGATTATAATCCTTCTTCCACAGTGAATGTGAAAAGCTCTAAAAAATTAGCTTGTGCAAAGAAACTGACATTTGGCAATAGATGGACTAAAATAGTTTGCACGATAGGAGAAACCTGTAGCTGATTGGCATTCTTTGTTTAGGGGAGAGGAATTTGCACAGGCATAAATGAAAACACAAAAAGCCAAGGCAGTGGAAAATCAGGCCCCTTGTCTGTGTTACAGACTTACTGCTTGAAAGCGAGAGTAGCCTAACAGGAAATACTCAGCATCAGGAATTGGGAGTAGGAATTTATAAGGTTCTGCTTTATTTTCTGTTTGAACATTATCTGTGGATTCTATGGGTAGGCTCAGGTATCACAGAAAAGGGGAAGAGACACAAAACTTGCTTCTCTGTACAGAAAATACAGGAATCCCAAATTATTTTTATCAAAATAAGGCAGAAGAAAAGCTGATCAAAATATATTTAGAGTTACGTAACTGTGACTGGAGAAAATTTAAATGGACAATTCTGTTTTCTTTCATCAGAAAGTGAATCCTATAGAGGTGCTGATTTCCCCGCCCCCCCCCTAGAGTATTAAGCCTTTTTGTAAAGCAGCAATGGTATAATTGAAATCCATTTTACATGATTTTTCCTCAGATGATTTGGAACTAAATCAATTTATATTCCAGGAGTATAACCCAATGAGAGCATAAATGCAGCCACCAGAATTGGTTTTGTCCATAGGCAAAGCGCCTATCATTTTCTGATTCATTACACTCTCTGCAGGGTGCTTTATTTCAAAAGCTACCTGGAATTATTACTGGCAATAGAACACTAAACTAAACTAAGCTTTGCATAAAAAAATTAAACTTAAAGGGAAAATAATAATACTGATTAAAACTAACATTTGATGGCTGCTTTGATTAAAATAATGTGTTTACACAGTAACAGGGTCAAACAGATATGAAGGGTTTTTTTTAACTGCAACGTAAACTGAACCTGTTTAACAGGAGTTTTATGTTCCTGATGAAATGCCTGAAATAATAGGCAATGCTCCCATTAATTTTTAACAATATAAATATCAGGCAAAGGTTGTAAAACCGGAATTGCAGACTGTGTTTTCTGCATTAAGGCACTAATTTTAGAAATAACCTCTATCATCTTGGCCTGCTGATGTATGGTTGTCATATCAAGTCAGTAATT
The DNA here is from genome assembly GCF_016161935.1 of Mauremys reevesii. Classification (NCBI taxonomy): domain Eukaryota; kingdom Metazoa; phylum Chordata; order Testudines; family Geoemydidae; genus Mauremys; species Mauremys reevesii. Next base: position 35,439,023 of record NC_052638.1, read on the forward strand.
GAGTTTCCGGAGCATTTTGACCACCACTGGTACAGATTTGCAAAACAGACCACATAGCAGAATACAGTCTCTATCCTGACCTTTGTAACATTACTTTCTGGTGTGGAATAGGAATGTATATGGAGGAAAATATAACCCAAGTGCACCTAATTTGTAAAAATGGGCTATCTGCCATTAACCCAGTCAGCTTCATTTGATAACTGATTGTGTAAAGACTTGGCATAAAGGGGTTGTCATAAAGCATATTTTCTTTTATTACTGAGGCAGACAATATTGATTTAGATGGTAACACATTAAGGAAAACTTTCATTTTCGACAAATGTGCAAGGTCTGCGAGAGCATCGGTTTCTCTATTCTGTCACATGCCTCAAACAGCCTCAGTCAGACTCTTCAGACTGATCTGGGCATCAAAATAAACTATTTTATGGCAGTTTTATGCATCAGCTGCCCTTTGAAGTGATTAACTTGCAGAGCATTAAGGATGACTTACAAAGGTGTTTATATATATATATATATATATATATATATTATATGTATATATATATATATATATATATATATATATATATATATATATATATATATATATATATATATATATATATAATATAATAAGGACTTGTGCCTTCTTTGGCTTCTTTGTGATGTGTGAAGAAGGCCTGCACTATTTTTCCCTCATTTTTTCTTTTCTTGTATTTTTACCCTAAAAATATCAGGAATGTTAAGGCTCAAGCAACGCAGCAATATCTTATGGTCAACACTGTTGAATGTTTCAAAGAGGCCCAGAAGGATGAGAGTGGATGTTTTCCCTCAATCCATTGACAGCAGGACATCATCCATCAGTTCTACTAAAGCAGTTTCAATTCCATTTCCTGGCCTAAATCCAGATTGTGCTGGGTCTAGGATATTAGATGTAATTAGATAATCTTGAAGTTGGCCTTTGGCTAGCTTTTCTATCAAGTTGCTCAGGAATGGGAGGTTTGATGTGTGGTGATAGCTGACCAGAATTGATGTATCTTCAGTGTTGGTCATACTATTGTGTGTTTGAAGGCGGAAGAAAAGATTCTTTCCCTGGATGAGGCATTGGCTATTTCGGTCATGAGTGACACCAGTTGTTTACAATTCTGTTTCACAAGCCAGGAAGGGCATGTGTTGGCTTCACAGGTCTTCAGTCAAGACTCTTTCAGGGTATCCAGAAATTCTGGATAAGTGAATATACTGAATTCTGGGATTGCAGGCTATTTGTTATTGGGTGCAGGCAAGGCAGATCCAGGTTCTTTGGGAATCCTTCCCAAACACACACGATGTTTCCAGCAAAGTAGGTTGATAATTCTTTGCAGGGCTTGGTGTTGTAAACACCCAGGATTATTCATTGGGGAAGGATTTGGTAGCTTCGGTGGAGGCTGACAGATTTTCATGGCCTGTACAGAGCCTTGGCATATAGACGCGGAGGATTTTGTTGTGTTTTGTCCTATCAGTATCAGCCTTTGTTTTTCTCCTATGGTGCTCAAGTTTTTGCCCCTCTCCCTTCATCCAGTGCAGGATGTCAGAAAATTAAGGAGACCTGTGTGGGCAATGGGGAGGAATGGGCTGTTTGGTGACCAATGGGTTCATGGTTGAAGCTATTTTACAATGATGATAATTCACCAGGTCTTTGACTCCTTGTCCTGTGAGAAGAATGCTGTTCTTTACCAGGCTTTGGAATTTGATGGAGTCCATCAGTCTTCATAGTCCAATTATGATCATGGGTCATTCTTGTTGCCTGGTAGCAGGAAGAGCTCTAACCACTACTTGAATAAACTGATCGTTTATCCAAGACTGACAGTGGGTTGTCATGTCCATGATATTGATATCTAGGCTGAAAATCGGACACAGTTGTAGTTTGTGTTGCTTTGTGCTGTCTGCTTTTGACCGATGCCTATGTAGTGGTCCTGCACAGGACCTTCGATATCTAGAATCTGGTTTATGTCTGTTATGTTTCCTCAGATAGTTCTTCCCAATTTGAACTGTGATAGGTGAAGTGGTGGGTTGTCTGGGCCACCATGGGAAAGGCAGGTCCACTGGATACCTTTTGGAACTGTAACCTGGGACTGGGAGGAGATGGAACAATGTGTTCCTGGTGTAGTGGAGAGTCTGGTGAAAGCATGGTGGCATAACAACAAAGGAAATAATGATAATGACAGGCACGAGTTAGCTCAATGTAAGGAGACAATGGCATCATATATCTATTTACTTGAAATAAGAGTCTGTGTTGTCATGGTGCCTCTATTGCTTTTACCTGCTTTGAAAGAGAGGTGGGGAAGGATTAGATTTTTACTGGTAAATGTTGGTAAACCTCGATTTTGCCATACACACACAAACAGATGAAAAAAATATTTCCACCAATAATTTAAATGTATAGATAGGCGGCAAGGTAACAAAAATGCTGCTTAAAAACTACTTAGAGTTTGACTTATGGATATTTACTTTGTATATTTGACACATGATGTTGATAATTTGAGTTTTAATAGTTATGAAGCTTTAACTTTTTGAATCTCAGCATCTACTGTCATAAAATAACGATGGATCTCCCATAATTTTTTGCAACTGAAAATTTAAATGGATAAAAATCTAAAATAATGCTTAAAATAATAATTTTCCACTACTGTGAAAATTTAAGATTACTAAAATAGAAACAATGCTTAAAATAAACATCAATATTTGTTGAAATTGTATTAAAAAACCTGAATTCTGCCAAGCCTATTTACCATGGCAAGTGGACACCACTCAGGAAGGCGGTGGTGAAGGTTGTGGTAACAGGATTGATACCTGAGGGCTTCTTCCCTGTCAAGGATGCAGAGCTCTTTGACAATCTCGGTGTCCATTCTGTGTCAACAGGAAGGGCTGAGGAAGACGTCACAGCCTCACTTCCACAGTTTAGAAAATATCTCTTGTTTTCTCATGTCTATTTTCAGATTTTCCAAAGTGCCCAGAGATCACGGCCCTGTCACTTCCGGTGGTACTAGCAGCATGTGGGAGTAGCTGGAGCTAGACCCACTGCTGCTATTGTGTCTCACTTTGGGGAGGATGCACTAGGAAGTAAAGCCCAGTCTTGGGTACAGAGGCAGAGCAATACCTGAGGGTTCCCTAGCTACTGCTCTATGCCTTATAGGGCATTATTTGGCTGTGTGGCTTAGTGCACAGCTAGCTTCAGCGGGAAAGGGAGGCCGTGTTGCCCTCCAGAAAGGTGGTTAGGGCAAGTACCTATTGAACAACTTTAATTTCTTGCTGCCCAGGGCACTCCCTGGCACTGAGGATCAGTCACCCCCTTAACAATAGAAAGTATTGGGAGAGACCACCCTGCGCCCCAAAAGACTCAGGGTAAGGGCCATTCTTTTGTCTCACAAGATGGCAGTGTGGAGGTATCTTTGGTGGGTTGGTATATAACTGTGCAAATAGATGATGTTTTGGTTTGCTGGCAAACCAAAAAAATGGGAGAGAGGGAATTTAGTTTGGGGTCAACCCAAAATGAAAAAAAAATCAATTTTTTGGCACTGAAAAAGTTTTAAAAAAATAATTTAAGGTCCAGATAAAAGTTGTTTGACGTGAAATGTTTTGTTGTTTTTTTTAACTTTACAGGTTTTTTTAAATAGAATTGAAGGAAAATAGAAAGGTGTTTCTAATAAAAAAGTCAAAACTTTCAGTTTTGAAAATATCAGAACAAAATGTTTCAACTTTTCGGTGAGGTTTTATTTGTGATTTCAACTCAAATTTGTGAACTACAAATAGGACATTTTTTGGTGAAAAAAGAGGTTCACCTGAACATTTTCTCCCAACTGTATGCAGGAGGTTTGCATCCTTGTGAAGGGAGGGAAGCCGGCAGGCTGTTTGCAGCAAGATCTAGCAGGGTTCGGCAACCCCTGGCACATGGCTTGTCAGGGTAAGAACCCTGGCAGGCCGGGCCAGTTTGTTTACCTGCCATGTCGGCAGGTTTGGCCGATTGTGGCTCCCACTGGCCGCAGTTCGCCGTCCCAGGCCAATGGGGGTGGCGGGAAGCGGCACAGGCGAGGGATGTGCTGGCCGCTGCTTCTTGCCTCCCCCATTGGCCTGGGACAGCAAACCGCAGCCAGTGGGAGCCGCGATCGTCCGAACCTGCCAACACAGCAGGTAAACAAACTGGCCTGGCCCACCAGGATACTTCAGTACACATCCTGGGGCATAACTTCAGCTGGGGTGAACTGGTGGAGCTCCTTTAAAGTCAGTGACTTTGCTGATTTACACCAGCCAGAGGATCTGGCCTATAGTTGTATTTTCTTTTTGGTTTCGCTCAAAGTTTTGCTTTCTTAAAAAATTACAATACAGACTGCCACAACTACCCCTGTATCCACCCTCTCTGGCCCAGCACGGGCACCAACTCTCAGGCTTCCGGCTCCCCAGCCATTATCTCTCTTGTGTGGAGGCACATCAGTTTTCCCCCTGATGGGGTATTCCCAGATGGCACAGCTCCTGGCCTACCATGCCTCCCTGCACAGCTCCCTGCCTATACTTCAGCGAAGTCCAATTGCCTAAACAGGCCTGATTTCTCCTCAGAGATGGTAAACAGTGTAATTGTCACAGTTACGTTCCCATGCAGCTCTTTCTAAGCAAGTACATTTATGTGTAAGGTAAAAACATCACAGAGAAAACATATGAAGCCAATAAAAGAACCTACACACATGCTAATAAGCTTACCAGAGATCATCCCAACTCCAGTAAGGGCTTTGTCAGATGATCTGTCCATCAACCCCCACCCAGAGTTTTTTCTGTGATCGCAAGTTCTTAACAGCCTTTGCTCAGAACAAACACCCTCATGAACCTATGAATCATTCCTTTACCAGTTTGGGGTCTTTGAAATGACCATGACTAGGTAATCAGCCCGACAAAAGGTCCCTTCCCCAAGGCAAAGCTTCAAAAGGCTGAGTTCTTTTTAAAGTCATATTTTAAAAGTTTCATTATTTCAAATAGTCCTTTGAGACTCATAACATTTCCCAGTGTCTGTATTAGTCAGGTCTCCTCCCTAGATTCTACATACTATTCCACAATAATACTTAAACATTTTCCATTTTAATACAATGAACTTCCAAAATACTTTAAACTTTCGTCAGTAAGGTTTAACTTCATTCAATAAGGTTTGTCCAGGATACTGAAGAGAAATTCTCATATATGTCACACCAACACCTTCACTCATGTCTGTGTGCTGCTCCTCATTACATTATATAACCTTTACACCTTTCATATTCCTGAGAAAGTCTCCTGACAGACCTATTTTAATACACGGCTTTGAAAAAGCTGTCTTCACTGTTACATATGATAGGTTACTGTGCTGAAGAAACATCTCTCCTTTTAAATGTTTGGATTTAAACAGACCTGTGCCAGTCATGGCAGGGAGTAGACATGAGTGAATGATGTGCACCTAATAATTTATTAGAGGAACTTTGCCCTCCTTTTCTCTTCACAGATTGTCTGAAAGCACATTGCACAGCTCTTTAAAGTATTAATTGTTCAGAATTATTTTAAAATGACTCAGGCAAATAATTCTAGGCCAGCAAAATGTTTGAACTGCAAATTGTGATTGTTATAATTGAATATACAACTAAGGCTGGTACTTATGTGAGTATGAAACTAACTCATGTAAATACACACACAGTGAAGTTCAAATTCTATATTCCGTTTCAGTATTCTCAGTTTGTGCCGTGTTTGGTAGTTCCATGAATCACCCAGTCAGGGAACAGAAGTAACACCAAAAATCAAATCCTCACCACTCCCCATCACCCACTCTGGACCCTTTGTACCATGGTAAAAAACCAATGTGGCATGGGTGGGAGGGGTGTGTTGTGACAGTACTATAGCATGCTTCACTATGGAGATTCCAGGCATGTTGCAGCCTATAGGGCAGCCTGGGAAGGATGCCATAGTTTAGACAGGCCCCTATGACTGTCTAAGTAATACCTGGGGACTATCCAGCCCCTAGATCAACCTATAATCAAGAGGATACAAAGGTGATTTAAAGCTGCCTTTGCCCCAGCATCACGTGGGCTGTGAGTTCTGTGCTGTTCCTCTTGGGGCTTGCCTACATGATAAATTAATCCACACCAGAATGCTGTAAATTCTAGTCCACACCAGTGTCTCGTGTACTAATTGGACTATGTGGACCCTGCAGGCACACACTAAAAGTCCCTTAGCATGTGTTAATATAGTACTGTTGATATGGGAGTGGGACTACATTAACAAGCATTAGGGAACTTTTAGTGCGCACTAGCATGGTTCATACTGGCCTCACGACACCCTGGTGAGGACTAGAATTTTACACGTCACAGGTGCAGACTAATGTACCATGCAGACAAGCCCCTGGGGGGCACAACACCGAATCTCACCCTGTCTGATCCAATTAACTAACATTGGATGAATGACGCATTTTATTATCAAATATACAATTTAAAATGTTCTTTCCATGAATATTGAAGCAAATATTGCCCTTTCTGTAAGCACTGGCACATCTGATCTCTCAATGTTCAAAGAAGTTAAATCCAAGAAGAGCCATACCGACGGCCAGCTTGTAACTCCCAGGCCTAATTTATATGCACAAGTATCACCATTTTGTGTGAAATCTGGTAATTGTATGTGCAAATGCATCTAATGAATGTCTTTTAACGCAATTATTGTATTTGCATATAAAGTTCAGTAAGTGTACATGCATATTGGGCAGACAATTGTGCCAGCATTTTTGATGATTAAAATTTTGAACCTTTATGCCCTGCAGTTCTCTTTTCAATGGGATACAGAGCTCTCAGTCCTTCAATCCAAGTTGCAGTTTGTGTCAGGCATCTCAGAGACACATATTTTTTCTTTTACATTGGCCTCAGAAGGGGAAAATTTAGTTTCACTATTACTCCCTCTTGTAGCTATGAACTATCTCTCTCCTGTGTGTAGTAAATAGATATGGATTTTCTTCATAACTGAAATACCTTATTACTTTGATTAAACTAGAACCTTCCTTTAAGACCTAAGAATTGGAAATTGATGAGATAGAGGATCTACATTACAAAATTGTTTTGGGTTTTGTATTCGTGAAACTGTAATTCAGGCTCTGCATATGAATCTTGCCTTTGTATCTTCTTCCCCACAGACATAATTGGCATTTAGAACTAATGAAAATATTGCTATTATAATTTTTTAAAAGTTTTCTGTGTTAATAATCCTATTGCTTCAGTTTTTGTATTCCACCTGTCAAAATTCTGGCAGCATACCCTGGAACACTGATACACTGAATGTTGATAGTATTAATCAACAAAAAGATTCAACATGTTTTAATAGGACAAATTCAATACTTTGTGCATGCAATTTTCCTCAAAAATGAACATGAGCCTTTATTTAGTACTAACTGAAATTATTCATATCCTAAGAGATTTTCTTATTGTTGAGCCTCGTTATAATTGTGTAACTAAAAATGTGATATGGTAATACACTATGAATAGGATTATAAATATATAGCTTATAAACAGAATTTTAAATAAACTTACTGATATCTTATTTTTTAGAGAGAATACTGTTAAAGTTCTACAAAATAATATTTTCTGTCTTCTGATGCTAAGTGAAATGTTGGTAGATGAAGAATTAATAGGACCAGAAAGGATGCTTTTAAAAAAACACTTAAAAGTTTTGAGTTGCTGTTTGTCCTCCTTTGAATGATCTATGGTATTTTTGTGTCCTCACCTTACCACGGCATCTGAACGTCTCGCAATCTTTAATGTATTTATCCTCACAGCATCCATGATAGGCTGGGAAATGCTATTATCCCCATTTCACAGAAGGGAAACTGAAGCATAGACAGACTAAGTGACTTGCCAAAGGACACATAGGAAGGATGTTGTGGAGTAGGACTCCTGAGTCCCAAGCTAGTATACTAACTACAGGACCAGTCTTCCTCTCACATGGTTGTAGTTCTCACTGTTGGATTGTAGTTCAACACTGAGAAGTGATGAAAGATGGGACTTTCTTACTCAGTAGAGGTGATTGTCTGCTCGCATCCCAAGTGATAGTTATTTATTTTAGAGCAGCCTAGTGGCTAGGGCACTAGCTTGGGACTCAAGAGTCTTGACTTCAGTTCCCAGCTCTGCCACTGTTTTGGAGGATAACCTTGGGCAAGTCACTTCTCTCCCCGTGCCTTAGTTTTCCTATCTATGAAATGACGATGATGCAGACTTCCTGTCTGATATCTATGAATGAGAAATGCTATAGAAAAGTGAAGTATTTATTATTATTTGCTCCTGTTAGCATGACAGCACCCAGACAGGTATCACAGAGTGAACTGATCTCAACAGGACTCTCACACATTCAGTGAAAGTATTAATTAAGTTCTACTATGTGTGCAGTATAGTTGTAGCCATGTCGCTCCCAGGATATTAGAGAGACAGGGTGGGTGAGGAAATACCTTTCATAAGCTTGTGTCCCTCACTAAGTTGGTCCAATAAAAGGTATTACTTCACCCACCTGGTCTCTCTAACTAAATTCTAGCAGGACAGTAGCAAAAAATACACACACATTTTACTAGTAAACTGAGGAAATTGCTCCAGAAGTCAATGACATGCTTTTAACAAGGAACCCCACAATGCCATTTTAGAGTCACCTTTCAGACTGGAACTACATCTTAAAAATCCTTAGTCAGTTGATCAGAACCAAGACAGCACCATATTGGTGATGCATCACATTAATTGAGGACAGGAGATTTGGTGAAAGTGAGGGAATAGAATCATAGAATCTTAGGGTTGGACGAGACCTCAGGGGGTCATCTAGTCCAGCCCCCTGCTCAAAGCAGGATGAACAGCAACTAAACTAGTGAAATGGTGTTTCCCAGTATCCAACCTAGACCTCCCCCACTGCAACTTGAGACCATTGCTCCTTGTTCTGTTATCTGCCACCACTGAGAACAGCCGAGCTCCATCCTCTTTGGAACCCACCTTCAGGTAGTTGAAGGCTGCTATTATAGCAGCACAGGGGCTCCAAAATATGTCTCCTTCCCTGATGCATCTATGCCAATGCACCTCCCCGCTTCTGATTTTGCTTTTCCATTTCTAGTGAGAGACTTTCAAAAGCATATTTGGGGGTCAGGTGTCTTTGAGGTGGGAGCTGGTGCCTGACTGCCCTTTGTACCTTTAAAATCTCCCTGCTCAAGACTACTGGAGGAGAAACTGCCAAATGAGCTGGATTGGGTGGCAGGTTGCTGATGTGGGCAAATATGCAAGGGCAATATGACAAATCGCCACATTTCTTTTCCAAATCATCTACTTATGGTTATATCCGGTGGATTAAAGCTGGTATTAGAAGTATCTACAAGAAAATGCTGCGAGCTCTTTTTAAGATATTTTGCATTAGAGAGCTCAAATTATAGATGAGCCCTAAATCCTGGTTCCATCCACTCCTACACTTTAAAGACATTTGAATCAGAGTCCAAACTCTGTATAATCCAGACTCAGCTACATAACATGTATTCACACCGACTGGTGTCTCTTTCCAGGAAATAATTTATCAACATTTTCTGGAAAAAAAATCCCCAGAAAATAAGCAATTGAGAGACAGCTGAATCTGAAAAACAAAACAGAAAGCATAATTCCAGGAACTAGACTTCCCATTGCACATTCTATCTGATTTACTGTAACAGCAAGTAGAATTCAGTGTTTAGTCAAGTGTGTGGGCACCTTGAATATGCCAGCAATCCATATGTCAACTTCATTGATCATCCTATTTTAGTCACAACCACAGTCTATTCAGGTGCCAATGACAAAAATGGGACTTTGTTACAGCCTATTCATGAAGAGGTTTATTATTCACATCTTTCATGTGAATTCTTATTGCTTGCTCAGAATTAGTTTTATATTCAAATGATCTGTCTGGGCAAAATTGTCAGCCTCTAAAACTAGGAACCTCGATTTCTATTTACGCACCTAAATGGGTGCCCCCACCCCAATTTTTATGGGTGCTGAGCACTCACAATTTCATTCAAAGTCAGTGGGGGCCACAAATGCTCTAAACCTTTGAAAATCAGGTCTCTTTTATTTACGTGCCTACATATGGATGTAGGTGCCTCACTTCAGGTGATTGAGTGTGGCAAATTTGGACTCTGTGTTCTCAGTGATTATACAGCATGAATTTCACACTCTGAAATAATTTAGCATTTGTTCATAGGCCCTCCCACACCCAATAATTTAATAAAATTACCCAGTCTATCCATTCTAGATGTATTAATCATTCAGTCATAGGATAATTTTGTAAAACAAGGAGACAGGACTCTTGGGGTATGTCTACAGCTCAGTGTGAGACCAGGATTAGTAGAACTCAAGTTAGCAGACTCTGGTTTTGTTAAGCTAGGGCTTGAGGGTATACACTCATTTGTAACCCCAGGTTAGGAATTGTTGAACCCTCAATCCCATCCTGGGGTTCCAGCATTTATACTGCATTTTGTGGGCCTGAGTCCAACCACCCATATCCCAGTCTTCCTAGCACTCTCCCAAAATGTGGCCACTCTAGCCCTTTGTTCTTGGGGCAGTGTGGGAAAACTTGACTGCCCACCAAATGTGACTGTCCAGAGGACAAAAAGTTGGCTTGTGGGATTGTGGCATGCTTTTGGTAGACTCCCAGAGCATGAGTCCAGCAGGGAAGCATCCACACTGCAAAACAATAAGGCTTGAACCCTGGGTTCTGGCTTGAGTGAGGCTTGAACCCTCCACCCCCGGAGGGGTTTTGGAACCGTGGGTACAAGCCCCAGTTAGCACAATTCTTGTGCAGACAGAAGGGGGATTCATTCTGAGCCTGAGTTTGAACCCTGGGCTTGCATTGCAGTGTAGATATACCTTTTGGGTTCTCTTCATGATGCTGCCACTAATTCTCTGTCACCTCAACAAAACCATTTAACAGTAAAAATTTCAAAAGTGCCTACGGGTCAGGTTTTTTAATATATTAGGCAGCTAAAGATGCAGATAATCGCCAAATGGGATTTTCAAAGTGTCCTTGACTTCAGTAGGAATTTGGTATCTAGGTAGTTTGGAAAATGCCACTGAGCACTAACTCCATTTAAAATTCTGTCCTTTTGTGCCTCCATTAATTTATTATTTTAAATAGGTGCAAGACCACAAGGATGTTGTGAGTTTTAATGACTGATTGTTAAATGCTTTTAAATTCTCATGTAAAAGATGCTGTGTGATGCAAAATATAATTATGAATTTAATATTATTTATGGAGGATTAAATGAACCATGCCATCTCTGCAAAAGTCAACAAAACAAAGCAATGAAATATGTACACACACACACACACACACACACACACTCTTGAGATTTCACCCTTACACAGTGGACGCTCTTAAAATGTTCATTCTAATTCTAGTGATTCCAAATTTTTATTCGTTTGTTTGGGGAAAAAAATCAAAAATATACCAGATTCATCATAATATGCAAAGTAAATAAAGAGGTTTTAGGATAAAGGGTTGGGGGGAAGGGGAAGAGACACATCTGTCTTCAGGATCTGCAGTAATCATAGATCTCTAAAACGCAGCCCAAGTTGTTTTGGATTTTTCAGTCATTTCTCTTCCGCAGAATGCCAATCATTAGTTAGTTCTGAGGTCAGCCATGTCACTGAGCCAGGCTGGATTCCAAATGTTAAGTTATAGACAATATCTCCAGAACTGGGAACATCTCTTAGAGAATGAACTCTAACTATGGCCTCTAGATAGCTACTGCTTATTCAGTCTTATCTAGTTGAGTAAAGTTCTAGCAGATTGCAACACCAACCTAACATTGTACATTTACTAAGTAGCTTGGGAGTCCAGAGAATGAACTTTTCCTGGAAAGTTTGGTTTCCTATGACAATTTTTGCCTGTCCCCAAAATATTAAACTGAATAAAAGTGGATTTTAAAACCAGTGGTAGAAAAAAACTGGTTGCTCCCTATACTAACTGTTCATGAATCTTTGATGAAGCATGTTCTGCTACTTGTGATTATTGGGGAATAAAAATCATTTATGGTTCCATCAAAAGCCACCGAAGTCTTCCAGTTAGCTTTGTTCTGCTTTGGATCAGTCCCTTAGGCCTTGATTTATCAAGATATTTAAAAGTGTGCCTAGATTTAAACATGTGAGTACTTCCATTGACTTCATTCTTGCTGAATTTAGGGTCTTAGGTGCTGAGAATCCTCATCTCCTGGATTTCACTGAGTATTATGGGAGCTTTACACTCTGTATCTAGCAAAATGGAGGCCTCTGTTAGTGATGGTGATATGAAGTGTAAATCGTGGGGATCGCTTTTCTTGTGGCTTCTATGCCACTGACAGTTTTCTTACTGTAACTATAAAGAAAACATTAAAAGAATTAACCTCGGCACAGGACGGTCATATCTGTCCCCTACCTAGACGTTATCACTGGGTTAATTCTAACCATATGTAACTGCACTGAGCTACTTGTTTCCTTCTGCTGCTATCATATCCTGCTGGCTTTGTCAGCAAGCCAATAATCTCAAAAAGTGAGCTCTTACCTCTCATTGCCTACCAGTGATGAAACCGTGATGCTGAGAGAGCAGGGGATGGAAATCTGATACTAATGTCACTTGTTGGAGAGAGTGGCATTGAGTGGACTGTAGAATGCAAACTTCTCAGCCTGACTGCAGACCAAACCATTCACCAGTATCACCCGCACAGTGGGCTAAATGACTAAAGTGCAAATGTATGGGGAAATGAATGGGTTTCCTGCTGTAATAGTACAAAGTCTCTCAACAGCGCTAAGGTGCACATAGCCAGGGCTGATAAATGAAACACCAGACAAACAGCGACTATATGTTCCTCAATTAAAACCATTATCCCTTTTGACTATGAATAAACGTTGTTTGAAACCGTTGCATGTTTACCTTACCAGCTTATCCCTGTGCAGAGTGATTTGATTTTGGAGATGCAGAGTGGTCCAGTGGCTAAGTCACTAAATAGGAATTCTGGAGACCTGGATTCTATCCTGGTTCTGCCAGTGACCTATTGTGTGACCTTGGGCTCTGTGCCTCAGTGTCCCCCTACCACTCTTTGTCTGTCTTGATTATTTTGATTCATACTTTCAGTGTGGGGACTGTTCCTTACTATGTTTTTTTGTACAGTACCTAACATAATGGGGTTCTGATCTCAGCTGGAGTTTCCAGGCACTACAGTAATATAAATAATTAATAACAATTATTTCTCTTTTGGGGGGGTGGGAGGTCCTGAGGGAGATGCACAGATAGGCATGTTTCCTTTTTGCATCCTACATAAGGAAAATTTAAGGGCCACTTCAGATATTTGATCCCAGGATTGAACTTCCTACGAATCATTCTTAGCAGTAGTTCTCAACCAGGGGTCCACATATTCCTGGGGTTCACAGGAGATGTATCAACTCATGTAGATATTTGTCTAGTTTTACAACAGGCTACATAAAAAGCACTAGCACAGTCAGTACAAACTAAAATTTCATACTGACAAAATGAGAAAGTCAGCAATTTTTCAGTAAGTGTTCTGTGACACTTTTGTATTTTATCATAGAATCATAGACTGAAAGGGACCTTGAGAGGTCATCTAGTCCAGTCCCCTGCACTCATGGCAGGATTAGGTATTATCTAAACCATCCCTGGCAGATGTTTTTCTAACCTGCTTTTAAACATCTCCATTGATGTAGATTCCACAGCCTCCCTAGACAATTTATTCCAGTGCTTAACCACCCTGACAGGTAAGAAGTTTTTCCTGATGCCAACCTAAACCACCCTTACTGCAATTTAAGCCCATTGCTTCTTGTCCTATCCTCAGAGGTTAATAAGAACAATTTTTATCCCTCTAAGTCCTCCTTGTAACAATCTTTTATGTACTTGAAAACTGTTATCATGTCTCCCCTCAGTCTTCTCTTCTCCAGACTACACAAACCCAATTTTTAAAATCTTTCATTATAGGTCATGTTTTCTAGACCTTTAATCATATTTGTTGCTCTTCTCTGTATTTCTCCAATTGTCCACATCTTTCCTGAAATATGGTGCCCCAAACTGGACACAATACTCCAGTTGAGGCCAAATCAGCACAGAGCAAAAGAATTACTTCACGTGCCTTACTTACAACACTCCTGCTTATTCATCCCAGAATGATGTTTTCTTTTTTTGCAACCATGTTACACTGTTGACTCGTATTTAGCTTCTGATCCACGATAACCCCCAGATCCCTTTTTACAGTTCTCCTTCCTAAGCAGTCATTTCCTACTTTGTATGTGTGCAACTGATTGTTCCTTCCTAAATGGAGTACTTTGCATTTTTCTTTATTGAATTTCATCCTATTTACTTCAGACCATTTCTTCAGTTTTGTCCAGATCATTTTGAATTTTAATCCTATCTAGAGTGACCAGACATCCCAATTTTGGGTTTTTTTCTTATATAGGCACCTATTACCCCCAACATCCATCCCGATTTTTTACACTTACTATCTGGTCACCCTAAACCTATCCTCCAAAGCACTTGAAACCCCTCCCAGTTTGGTATCATCCACAAGTGTACTCTCTATGCCACTATCTAAATCACTGATGGAGATATTGAATAGAACCGGATCCAGAACTGATATGCCCTTCCAGCTGGACAGTGAACCACTAATAACTACTCCCTGGGAACAGTTTTCCAACCAGTTGTGTACCCACCTCATCTAGGTTGTATTTCCTTAGTTTGTTTATGAAAAGGCCATGAAAGACAGTATCGAAGCCTTACTAAAGTCAAGATATACCACATCTACGGCTTCCTGTCAATCCAGAAGGCTTGTTACCCTGTCAAAGAAAGATACTAGGTTGGTTTGACACGATTTGTTCTTGACAAATCCATGCTGTTACTTATCACCTTATTATCTTCTAGGTGTTTGCAAATTGAATGCTTAATTATTTGCTCCATTATGTTTCCGGGTACTGAAATTAAGTTAGCTGGTCTGATTTTGTAAGTAACTGGTTTTTAAGTGAGGTGAAATTTGGCGTACCCAAGACAAATCAGACACCTGAAAAAAGTGAAGTAGTCTGGAAAGGTTGAGAACCATTGATTCATAGTATTCTAGGAATTTTTTAAATATATTTTGCATATTGTATATGGACAAAAGATGATCTCTAGATGTCCCAGTTCTGCTACCTTGTGGCTTTAGGTAAGTCACTTAACACTCTCTTGAGGAAGGTTTGGATCTGCGTTCATATTTTCAGCTGGTCCATATCTTTCTATGTGTAGTCAAGAAGTTTCATTCTAGCTTGAAAATTACTGTGCCAGCAATTGAATTATTTTATTTTATTATTAATAATAACCAAATCTTCTCAGATTCAAAAAAAGATGTCAAAAATATTATTCATTTGCAATGTCTCCTAACATCCAGGTTCTAAAAAATACCCAACTGCATAAGTACTGGAATATTTAAAATGTCATGGTGTTTACTGGTCCCAGAAATTGTACAAGAGAACCTTTTCTCTTTAGATTACAAGGCCCATTTTGGCAGACTCCAAGATTCAGATAAATATTCTACTTTTCCCAGCTCATCAAAATGGAACCTGCTGTGGTGCAACCATTTGAAGCTGTTAAAAGTCAACCTTCGCTTCACAAATGATTAAAACAAAATGACCTATTTCAATAGGTTAAGATGTTTACAGTTGATACATATCTTGGAATTATCCAGTGTATTGAATTTCTTCTTCGTCTATTACTCTTATTGAAATTCAGTTACCATCAGTGCAACTTACCTTTCACATATATGCACTTGTAAGACCAAACTTTGTAGAAGGTTGGATCCAGTGGGACCTCTACATTTCCCTTGTTTGAAAGCATTTAATACAACATTTAAGCTCAAATCTTTAGCTTTCAGTATCACTTTGCTGATTACATGTACCTGATATTGATGAGAGATTTTTCCAATAAAATGCCATTGCTATCCAAGTATTTTATTCTGAATGAGGCAACATACATGTGGTGAATGGTTTTTCTAACAAATAGTTGATGTAATACATTTTCATATCTAATCATGGTGGGATGCTCAGCTTTTAAACATTGTGCTGAGCAAAACTTGATCTGTCCAAAAAAAAAAGTCTGGAATTCCTGATCTTGATACCTTCCTGCAAATGTATACTAAGTACTAATTTTTTTGTAAATATTTGTTCAGAGTGATGTACCTCATCTGTTGCTCAATTCATACGGGGAGAGAATGGGAAAATGATGACATTCTTAGGATTTACTAAGTGTACTGAGCAGCTTGTCTTTCTCAAGTGTTCTTTGGGTTCTTAATGAAGCCTACAATACTTAGTTGCAGTTTACAAATTGTAATTTTCAATCATAAGTGCATTGTTTTGCCAGAACAATAGTATTTGATTAATTAGCTGCTGTTATTTGCTGATGAGGACTAACATACGGAACAGAGACAGAGTTCAATACCCACAGCCAAATGAAGCCATTCAATACAGGGAGTGAAGGTATAACTGGTGCTTATAAAAAGCAAAAGGAAATACGAATAAACATTTTTTGATAAAGGCTGGAAAAGGGTTAGAAATTGTATTTTTTCCCATTAAGGCAGCCATCAGGAACGCCATATCTTTTAAACCATATAATCACACAGAAATGGGTAATCATCCCATCCACCCCCACAAATATGCATTATTGTCCTTGCTGATATTCATAAATGTTTTACCTAGGCCATCTTTGAATATCTCCAGCAACGGAGTTTCACAGATGAAAAGGTTGTTCCATAGTCAAACAGCTCGTACTGCAAAATGTGTTCTGGGTTTGGTTTTTTGTTTATTTCCCTCCCCTGTCCCTCTCATCTGAATTACTCCTTGTACAACTTCATATAATTGCTCCTAGTTTGTCCTCCCTGCAGCACCTGGAACAATTCTTCCTCCTCAATTATGCAGATGTCCTATAAATCACCATTGACAGTTTCAGAAATCAGGAGAGTGATGCTCTGGAAATTACTGGTTCACAAGGCCTCCCCTTACTTGTCTTGCCAGAGCCCACACAGAGTTAATTTCTGTTGGTTATATTCATATTATTTAACAGCATAAAATATAGGTCCTGATTCAGAGCTATGCTGTGGCTTACTCCCACAGGGTGAAAAGGTCTTACATCAACCGGATTTCCCAGCCAAGGATCCTCCTACGCTAGTGGGCTGTTTATAATTAGATAATGTTTGCAAGGCACTTATCAAATGAAACCTATTAGAGAGAAGCTAAGTATTACTATTTGTTTGTATGTCCTTAACAACTTCAAAGGGACTTTTTACTGGAGAGAAAAAAAAAGATGTCTTTTAAATATACTTTACAATCACATAGGCACAGTTAACTGCTAATAAGTACGAACTAGTGAGTTGAGCTATTAAATTCTAGAAATATGAGAAATGCTGAAAAGAACCTCAAAACCAATATTTTAGTGTAAAGGGAATCTAATTGGATCACGCTTCTTCTCTTGGTTAGGATATGCCAGGAGTTGCTTTTTTCCTAACACAGCACATATTTGGGTGACAGGACTAGATGCATAAACTGCTGCACTGCAGAGAAGTGTGAAGTATTCCTAATAATATGAAATGCGACTCAAAGCTCAATGTTTTACACATTTCAATGTGAGCTTGAACACTGGACTCTTGTCGTGGAAATTTCTGCTGAGACAGGCACAATTTCCTACCGCTAATGGACTCCTTTTCAATGGAAAATGGGCCAGCTTTCAAACAAAAAAAATGACCCATTTTGAGCATAAATAGGCCTATTTTTCCAGCTAAGTCAGCTTATAAAACATGCAGTAAGACACGATATTGCGAGTTTTCTACGCAATAATATCCATTTTTTCAAAATAATGAAGAAAGCTAAATTTGAGGGGAAGGTTCCAATACAGCCTGAAGAGAAACAGAGAACATTTTTAAATGAAATTCTGTGAATTTTGCCCAGCTTTATATGTTCAAGCTCATTCACTGAATCATAGAAACTGCAGTGATATTGCTATATGTACAATTATATACCGTCCTGGAGCCTTAAAATCCCAGTAGGGGATTTTCTGTCGTCCAGAATGAACTGCATGCAATAACATTTAGTTTCTATATGAAAGGGGGCACACCTCTTGCAGGATAGGTGGGATTTTAAGGCTCAATAGCTGAAGGTTTTCAGTGTTTAGCATCTCTTCTAGTTTGGGCTGCCTGAACAGCAAGTTTCTTACTGAGCCATGGTATTGATCAGTTGCCTTTGGAACCTTTGGTGGTGGCCTGCAGACGTTTTGAGAGCTAAAATGTGGGGGCTTGGGGCTTGGCAAGGGAAATTCCCCGTGAAAGGCTGTCTTGTATAAAATGGGCTGCACAATGTATAATTTGGAGGACCCCTGCAGTGAGCTCTTAGCTGCAAAGTGGCTGCCCTGGGAGATTGGCTTGCTAAGCGATAGTCAAAAATAGGCTTTTTAAATGGCAGAGGGTTAATTGATGGAGGACAAATCTCATCCCAGACTCTATAGTTCTGCTGCACGAGGTGGTGATGGTATTTGGAGGAGATGGGGGAGGCATTTGTTTTCTCTGCAGCATGGAACTCAGCACCAATTGGCTCCCTTTATGACAGCGCTCCAAATACATGTTTAAACAGCTATTGAGCATGCAAGATATTCCTACTACATAACATTAAAGATGACTACAGCACCTCTCCATCTTTGTTCTCCATGGACAATGCAACACATATGGTTGATAGACAGATGGTCCCACACAAGACCATCATACAAGGGGGAAAATACTCATTTTAAGAAGGGCTCATTCCTGCCTCCATTGAAGTCAGTGACACCCCCCCCCCCCCGCACTTGGTTAGGCAATTCCATCTTTTCATGTGCTGTTTATTTATACCTGCCTACTATTCTTTTCGCTCCATGCATCTGATGAAGTGGGTTATAGTCCACGAAAGCTTATGCCCAAATAGTGAGTTGAGCTAAGGTGCCACAAGGACCCCTCATTGTTTTTTGCTGATACAGACTAACACAGCTACCCCTCTGAAACCTGTCAAAATGGTTTCTGAGTTCAATGGGAGCAGGTTCAGGCACTGAATAGTAATTCCATTTGATGGTATATAATATTACCCTTTTGTCTGGCAGCCCACCATCTATGCTTCCATGCCCAGAACAAAAGGGGAATTGAGAACCCCATGGCTGCCCCCAGTTCAGAATTCACTCTGGGCCCCATTTTGGCTTTTAAGTTATGGCCAGCATTGAAAAGGTGGAGTGGGGTGGGAATTGAGAATGGGTTGTGCTGCAGCACCAGCATGGAGACCTGGTGCTCTCTAGTTCTTTGATGGGTAGGTACTCAGATGATGAGCATGGCATAAAAACTGGATGGATGGTGGTTAGATAGGTCTAATGTGCTAATGTTACCATATCTAATTCTTTTGTGCCAGCCATTACATATTTTAGATATGGCTTTCCTACTTCTGTTACTTCTGAATATTTGGATTACCATTTAGAATAGTATGTGCAGAGTACATAAGGCTTAATACAATAAAGTGTGAATTTATATTCAATGTGACTTTAGGATTTAATTATGTAACTATCATAACGTTAATGAATCATGTGACCAAATGCTGATCCATTGAAGTGCATAAAACCTGGGAATATTTTAATTTCTGTCCCATTTCACCATACAGTTGAATAATGGTGTAGCTTATACACTATTCACAAACATAAACCCATTATACCTTGCTTCATATTGTATTTTAGATAAAATTTGCCCTTCCGGTCCCTGGAGCCCAGAGGAGAGCAACACTCTCTCCTAAAGTAAAGCAGTAGCTCAAATAAAATTTTGTCCTATATTGCATCAGACCAAATTGTAATAAAAAGTAATAAAGGTAATAATTGGAGATATGCCAATCTCCTAGAACTGGAAGGGACCTTGAAAGGTCATTGAGTCCAGCCCCCTGTCTTCACTAGCAGGACCAATTTTTGCCCCAGATCCCTAAGTGGCCCCCTCAAGGATTAAACTCACAACCCTGGGTTTAGCAGGCCAATGCTCAAACCACTGAGCTATCCCTCCCCCTGTGCTTTTTTGTTGTTGCTCTTGATTTCTGAAGTAGAGGAAACTGAATTTTTGATCTCTCCATTTTTTTTTCAGACGATGGAAAACCCAAAGTACGAGCTTATTATAGAAGCGAAGGACATGGCTGGTCTGGATGTGGGATTAACTGGCACAGCAACAGCTACCATTGTTATCGATGACAAAAATGATCACCCACCGGAATTCACCAAGAAAGAGGTAAGAATTTGCCGGTTTTGTTCTATTAATCGTTGCATCCAATTGTACTTAGTTCTCTTTCTGAATATAAAATAACATTATTTTATGAGGGAGGGGAACACCTATAGTCAGCTTTATTTCAGCTTGTTTGACCCACCTTTTCTAGGGCCACCCTCACATGCCGCATGCAGGCCATCCCTATACAGTGCTGCTTGGAAATCGTGATAGCTGCCCCAGGTGCCTCTCTCAGATCCCTGAGACCGTCTTGCCAAGATCTTTGGCGCATACGCCTAGGCAAAGTTATGGAGGAGAGGAGGCTACCATAGGCTTGTCGTCCACCCTTTAGACCACTGATCCAAATCCAAAGCCCAGAGTAAGTTTGGATGCTCAGTGACATAGAGGTTGTAGCTTCTGCCAGAGAACAACCTAGATAGAGCTGCTAACTGCCTGTCACTTCAGCATGAGCACCTTCTCTGTCCGGGTGAGATCCCTTAGCCTTTCTTCAACCAAGAAGTATTCACAAGGCAGTGGAGGATGGAGTTTAACATCATGCCCAGGACGAACTTTTATTTGGAAAGTGGTGATTATAAGCATTTTTTTCTTACCTTGTATATCTTCTTAAACAAAACCTGACCTGAAGAAGAGCTCTGTGTAAGCTTGAAAGTTTGTCTCTTTCACAAGCAGAAGTTGATCCAGTAAAAGGTATTACCTAACCCACCTTGCCTATGCAAAACCAGTCAGTTTGGGCTTACATGGATTTCAGGAAACTGATACACAGGAAACAAAACTCAGAGCACTGCAGGATCCTTGGACAGTGTTCTGGCTCTTTGAACAGAATCTCTAGTCTCTGAATCCTTCAGCATTTTCTCCCTTTTTAATTTTTGCTCATTGTACCCCACTGCTTTTGGGCTCAGGTTGACATAATTTCCCTGGGGATATATCTAATAAATTCTCCCTCCCTTAAATCAGTACACTTACATACACCATTTAATATAATTTCCAAAAGCAGAACACAACCAAACCCCAAACGTTATAACCTAAAGTACTGTAGAGAAATGGGCTGCGGGTGATGAGATAATATCTAAATTAAGCCTACAGAGCTATTTCCCTCCTTTCTCCCATAGCGGGGAGTCCTATCACTGTAAACCTAGCTCTGGGTCATATGATAATATGACACTCAGTTGAAATCAACATGTTTTGTCATGAAGGCAATGAATTTCAGCACTTTCCCTTTGAGACCTGCCAGCTTTCAGAGTTTGGTAATGAAACTCTGGTCCTGATGCCTTTTAAATTTCACCTGTTCTGTGTGATAATTTTCTGCCCTGCAAGACGAATTCTATTGAACAATACTGAGTGCCTGGAAGAAAAAAAAACAAACACAAAAGACATCGCCTGTCTGTAGAACGATGGCATTTTAAACCCCTATTCCTGTCATGACAAAGCTCTCTGGCTTCAAGCAAACCATTCCTCAAATCCTTCCCTTTCTACTCCCTACCTGTGGTGTCCAAAAAGGGCAAAAGACTCCTATGAGCATAGGCTAATTCCACCAGTCAGTTTGACACCCAAAACCACCAGATTTGGTCATAAAAGTTTCACAAACGTCTGCAGTTTACAGAAATATTTCCAGATTGTAGGAAGTGAACACTAGAGATGCTGAATATAATATAATTTTGAAAGGGAAGGGGGAATTGTATTATTAAACTATTATTTTCTTTTTGCTGCTGTTTGTTTTTCCCCCTGTTTAATTTTATCCACTTGGCAGTGTTTCGTTTTCAAAAGAGTGATAGAAATTTCACTCTAATAATCATTCTGTCAGCAACTGAAGATTGAGGGACCAGACTGAAAAACAAGAAGGATTCAAAACAGCTTTTCTTGGCAGTAAAAATGTGGTGCTAAATGCCAACAACACGAGCTGCTTTCAGCAGGGTGCTTTTACTGGAGCGCCACTAAACAATACCACAAACAGTTTCTAGGGCCTGATCCAAAACTTATCCAAGTGAAAAGGAGCCTTTCCTTTAATTTACAGGGGCTTTTGATCAGGCTGTTAATCCTGTTAGAATTATTTCTTTGGATCAGGCCCTTAACCCTGTAAGAGCTATTTCATTAGGACTTTTAGTTAAAATAGGCATTTAATGTTGTATAACCATAGGCTCCCCATTGATAGTTATAAGTACATAAGAAGACTCAACATGATAAGAATAGGGGGACATTCTATTCAACATTGCTACCAATTAGGCTTTCACATGCCTGCTTCCCTGAATTTCTACCATTTCCCTCAATCCTCCTCTTCTCCAGAAATAACTACATGTCTTTCTTGAAATCATTCTTATGGTTTGCTTTAATAATCTTTGGTAGTTTAGGCCAACATTTTCAGCTGAATGAAAACGGTCTGTTTCTGAGAAGTTCTGAACACCTACAAATTCCATTCAAGTCAGTGGGACCTGATCTACATGAAAACCCGACCACTTGCATTTATAACTATGGATTTAGGCAGCTAACTTTAGTCACCCAGGTTTGAAAAGTTTGGCTTTAGATCATATGTTTGTTCCACTTATCTGAAATGCTTTTGCCTGATTTCTCTATTTAGTCCTATTGTCCTTTTTTCTTTTTTCCTCCAATGTATTCTGTTTTGATCCCTTTCATTACAGTTTAAAATAGAAGTTTATAATAAAAAAATCCTCTGCCCTGGTAAAGCTGAGTTCTGAAACAAGCACAAGCCTGGATTTTTCAACCTGCTGCTGTCAGGATTTCAAGTCAGTAAATGTTGCCAGTGGATGGGATGGCTCAGAAAAATCTTTGTAATTCATAAATCAGACCCTTTCATTTCTACATCAGATTTACTGCTCAGATGCAGTCTATGTTTAATAGTACCTGAAAGTATTTTTTTTCCTTCTGAATTTGGTGGCCTTTGGTGGTCTCTTTCCAGTTTCTAGCAATGTCCCATCCCATCAAGCAACACCACATTTAGATCTACTAGTCAGTCTTAAAAATCAGGCGTGAAATGGCAACAAAGAGTCCCTGGTTCAGAAAGCACTTAAGCATGTGCTTGCTGTTAAGGATGTGCAGGACTTTCATTGACTTGAGACACGGTGGAACTGAAGTACCTGCCCAAGTCCCACCAAGCTGCTCTCGCAAATCTAAGCCAGAAACCAAACCGCACTTCTCACCCTTGTGATTCCTCTGCAGCTGCTTGGGGTGGGTAGTGTGAAGATGTTTGCATGGCTGGTGCCTGTGGTATACTTACTCTGTGTATAAAAAAAGTGGAGCTTCGACCTCTGACCTGCCAGTCAGGCAATTTTTACAAAAATTAAATACCCTTTTCTTCAAAAATGTGGAGGGGACGAAAATCCATCATGGCAATCTACAGTTAAAAGAAAGCCTCTTACTTTGAGTTACTAGTTTAAGGTGCCATAATTACTGCATTTGAATTTCGGTACAGATAGTTATAGGTAGACTTTCCTCACAGCTGACAACAATAACACTTAAAAGAAGAGAAAGGAAAAAAGAAAAGACCGCTTCTGCAGGATAGCTTTTGAGGCAGAAAGTTCAAATACAATAAATATAATGATTTGATTTAGAAGTGCTATCATCTTTTATTAACTTTGAGATTGGCTGCTTTATATGGGTTCTTTTAGTACTGATGTATTTTTTTCCCAACTATCTCCCTTCTGTTTAAAGATATTTTCTAACGGTCCTCTTTCTCTTTTATGAAGCAAATACATATTTAGTGGCCTGCTTTATCGTCTGACAATATAATTTCTACTGAAAATAGCTTTTGCTTTTATTTTTCATGGTGTTGTGAAGGTAGCTCTATTAAGCTATGTTTTAAATGTGAATTCTGAGGGCCAGATTCATTGCTGGTCTGACACAATGGAAATCAATGGAGTTATACCACAGATGCATCTGGTTGTGAATGTTGTGTGGTGTGTACCTAATAAAAAAAAAATCTGGACACTGCATTGATGCAATGTCAGGTACTCCAGTGGAGCTACAAAGTGGAAGATTGTACAATGTTCCTTAAAATGTTTTCAATTTCTATTTTCTTGCTGTCTCACTGGAAGTCCAGAGATTTTTATTGCTTTCCCCCAAGTTGGAAACCAGTGTTTACATTTCTGTTTCTGAGATGCGCTAGATTGCTTAACAGATGTTTTCTGTAAATCCCCAGTGCAAAGCAACCTCAGCTTTGTTTGAGTCTGTCTGTTCATTAAAGATGATTTTTGTTTTGATGCCTGAGGCAACTCTTCCCTTTCTCCCTGCCCCCCGATAAACTCTGATTTTACAGTATATATCACAAATAGTGTTTTTGTAACTATTCTTGAATAGTTACATACTTTTGCAATTAATCCTTAAGAGCCAAATTTTTGGACACCTATTCAAAACACATTTAAAGTTGGCTTTGTTTAGTGGTCTTATTGTAGGCTGGCTGGACAGAAGCATCGTCATAGAATCCTAGAATACTAAGGTTGGAAGAGACCTCAAAGCAGGACCAACCCCAACTAAATCACTCCAGCCAGGGCTTTGTTAAGCTGGGCCTTAAAAATCTCTAAGGATAGAGATTCCACTTACCACCCTAGGTAACCCAGTCCAGTGCTTCACCATCCTTCTAGTGAAATAGCTTTTCCTAGTATCCAACCTAAACCTCCCCCACTGCAACTTGAGACCATTGCTCCTTGTCATTTGCCACCACTGAGAACAGCCGAGCTCTATCCTCTTTGGAACCCCTCTTCAGGTAGCTGAAGGCTGCTATCAAAGTCCCCCATCACTCTTCTCTTCTGCAGACTAAATAAGCCCATTTCCCTCAGCCTCTCCTCATAAATAATGTTCCCCAGCCCTCTAATCATTTTTGTTGCCCTCAGTTGGACTCTCTCCAATTTGTCCACATCCTTTCTGTAGTGGGGGTGGGGGGCAAAACTGGATGCAATACCCCAGATGTGGCTTCACCAGTGCCAAATAGAGGGGAATAATCACTTACCTCCATCTGCTGGCAATGCTCTCACTAATGTAGCCCAATATGCCGTTAGCCTTCTTGGCAACAAGGGCACACTGCTGACTCATATCCAGCTTCTTCTCCACTGTAATCCCCAATTTCTTTTCTGCAGAACTGCCACTTAGCCAGTCAGTCCCCAACTTGTAGCAGTGCATGGGATTCTTCCGTCCTAAGTACAGGACTCTGCACTTGTCCTTGTTGAACCTCATCAGATTTCTTTTGGCCCAATCCTTCAATTTGCCAGGGTCACTGTGGACCCTTTCTCTACCCTCCAGCATATCTACCTCTCCCCCCAGCTTAGTGTCATCCGCCAACTTGCTGAGGGTGCAATCTATCCTATCGTTGAACAAATGTTGAACAAATCCGGCCCCAGGACTGACCCCTGAGGCACTCCACTTGATACCAGCTGCCAACTAGACATCGAGCCATTGATCACTACTGTTGAGCCCGATAATCTAGCCGGCTTTCTATCCACCTTATAGTCCATTCATCCAATCCAGACTTCATCTTCTTCATCCTCAGCCTCTGCTGTGCACACAGTGTTGCAGTAGTCACCACAGTCATTTTCTCCTCACTCCTGGGGTGTTTTAGACAGTAACTCTGATACCTGCAGTTCTTTCAGCTCCTCCCATGGCTCCTCCCTAAATTCCCTATGAAGTGGATGCTGATTCCTCAGACAGAAGCCTGTCTCCTGCCTCTTTCCCTGTGTCGGAGAACTATGCCATTCGGTTGCGAACATGACCTTAATGTTTATGGAGGGAAAAGGCAGCCCTTTGCCCTCATGGTGTTTTTAGGGCTCAGTCATGCAAGGTGCTGAACATCGTGGCCCTGATCCAGAAAAGCACTCCCATTGAATTCAGTAGGACAAGTCAACTCCTTGAAATTAAGCATATGCCAAATACTATGATGGATGGTTCTGACTGCTCAGCACTTGGTGAGATCAAGCCAAAAATGAAAATGCTTGTGAACTATTAATCCAGCATCAAAATATAGCTATCTTAAAATATGTGACCTATTCCATTTGATGTATGTCCTTATACCCCGCTGATCACCATTGTATCTGAGCGGAGGTGGCAGACACTCAAGAAATGTAGGCCCAAAATGTAGCTTCTCAATAGCAAACTCTCAATCTCCACCGCATACTTTCCATAGGTTTATCTAATTGCAATTTAAATGCCTAAATATAGCATTTTGCAGGTAAATGGTATTTGGTCTTGACCGGAAACTTAAGGATAAAATTTCCAAAGTTTCTCCAAAAATGTTCAAACAAGGTAACAGATATGTACACAAGACCTTTAATGACTCACCAGTTTCATAGGTGATTGCCCATAAGCACAATAATAGTGCATATAGATAGAAGTGCTTGCAGATTTTGTGGCGATTTTGTTCTTGGGAGCTCTGAAAAACTGTGGCTTGTTTAATGTTAGTGGATTTTTAATGGAATTTTGAGAGTTATTACTGTACACAAAGACATATCTGTGTCGTGAAGAACATTTGGCCTTTTTTCCCCAAAGAAAGTTAAGATATGGGGCTCAACTTTTATACAGTACCAAGGGAATGCCAATCAGAAAGTAAATAATGAACCAAAGGGAAGTGCAGGAATAGATCATTTTGGAAAATCTGACAACTTCCTTGCCTACTGTAGGATATTCAAACAGCTTGGCAATGCATTACTTAGGTTGAGTGATTGCTAATGGTGCTGGGAGTTATTTATATACTCAGTGCATTCAGAAAATACATGATTTTTTTCTGAGCCACTTTGTAACAGTTGGTGACAGAGCACTGCAGTGCTGTGCACCTGCAATGCATGCATGCTAGCCTATGGTTAATGTCACTGCTGGTACTGTGTGATAAGGAGCTAGTGGTGAAACATCTGCTACAAAGCTATAAGCAGGCTAATCCATCTCTATAATATCTTTGTTCTAACACCATAGATTCTGGCAAGAGGTCAGCATGCTTCTGCCCCTAGTCAGTAGAAGAAATATCAAGGTGTGTTGCCTCAGGTGGTTCCATCACAGAAGTGGTGTCAGGGGTTTGTTCTCCCTCTCCTAAGAAAATGGGATGTAGAAGCCACCTCCCATGGATCCCAAGCAATCAACAGATGTCCCTGTGCCTCTGCAGTAGTGTGATTCCATTGGAACCACATTGCCAAATCCTTCCTCTGGCTACTGCTATCTCGGGCACTTTCTTAAAGGAAGGGCACTCTATGGGAAGGCTGCATAAGCTTTCCTTCATAAGCTCTGGGGTGAGGGGGGAAAAACAGTGTGCTGCTGACCACCCAGTACCCATCCTGTCCCCACACAGGATTCTGGAACCAGCAAAGTGCCTTCTGCAGGGCCTTGGGGAGAGGTGGCATCTGCTGTGAGGTTACCGCCCACAGCCACTTGCATACGGCAAGGGAGAATCCACAGAGAGACCTTGTGGGGATAATTTATATAGAAGTTTTGGGCAAGTGAGGATCAGTCCTCTTTGCTCTCCTCCATATATTCTCTCTCTCTCTCTCCCTTCCAACCCCCCCGCTTTCAATCTACTCGATTTCCAGAATCTTAAATCATTTAAACACTCAGAGTTCTATGGCATCAGGGAACTCAACTTTGGGAAATTTCTTTTTTTATTTATGTATTTACAAAGAGAGATTTCTGTATCTCTCCCTGACTCACGCACAAACACAAATAAAGTAAATCTCTCCTTAATTTTAATGAAACATTCCCACTGTGAAAAATAGCGACATTGTATCCCTGTTAACTAAACTGTGCCTCCAAGAGACAGATTATTTGGTCACATTTTACATTAAAGAGCCATTTATTAATAGGTTATAAAGGGTTAATAAATGATTAATTGATGTTTTCATAAATGATTATCAATTGTCATAGACTCCACTAAGTCAATCGGTTGCTTATAACCATGATTTATAACCATATTTATAATTATGTGCATATGGTAATGCATTGGTGAGGGTGTGTTACATGTCTCCTTCCTTCGCTTATCCACAGAGAATGAGTCTTGTAGAGCCCTACTTAGAGAGCCTTGTTCTTTGGCTCAAGCTTTAGATATTCATGCTTTCAGCTCTGGAATTTTCTGGCTCAATCCCTGAAGTGAGCCAAGATGGTGGCCATCACACTTATAACCTGTCATGACACATACAACTCATCTCTATAACATGCTTATGGCATCCATAAATCATGTATTAACCTTTTAATAAACCATTTATAAGTGGAACCTTAATATAAAATGTGACTGATTCTTCAAACAAGGATATCAAATAAAGCACAAAATAACCTTCTGTATAACCACACTCAAAGCAGGACCCAAAGGGACAAGGGAAAGGTAGACTTCTACCACTCTTATTCTACCCTGATCTCCGTGACTTCTGGGGATCCTTGTGAACACAAGGGAAGGAACTGGGCATGGCAGGACACCCCTCCTCCTAGAACGTCATGGCCTACCAAAGAATCTGCTTTTATCTTGACTTTAGTCCCTGACATTTAATACTTATAATCTGTTGGAAGAAAAAATATAGGTAAAATTGTCAAATTTTCATCAGGCTGCCATGAGTAGGCAAGATCATTGACGGGGCAGGCATATTGACAGCTCAGAATGTAATACTTTTTCTTTTCATAATTTTTTGCTGGTTTTACCTGTGCTGCAAATATTTTTACACAGCCCTTTATGCAACAAATTTGTCGAACACAAAGAGATTAGGGAGTCCCATAATTGGTTTATTTGTGTTCTTTCATGTCTGTGCCTGGGGCAAAGCTGCAGATGCATACCTGGTGTTATAGCTAGATTCTATTTACAAAGTGCCTATTAGTTTAGTTTACAAAGTGTCTATTAGTCACATTGAGGGCTGTTTATCAGATACCTGTGTAAGGAAAGTAACACCTAAATTGTGATTAATATATTTTCTCTAAATTAAGTATGCATGCACTATAAACTCACTGCAAAAAAAAATCCTACATTCTTTTAAATTTATGTTAATAGTCTGATTCAGACTATACTATTTGTTGTCTTGTTTAATATTTAGCCTTTTCTGTGGAGTAGGTATTAAAGTTCAAACAATTAAGGGTTTTCCTAATTTGCATGCTGATCTTTAGTGCAATTTTCAAGCCATTGGGTAAAATTTTCAAAAGCATCTACATGACTTAGGAGTCTAACTCTCATTTTCAAAAGTGACTTCAGCACTTATAGCCAGAATTCCAAAGGTATTTAGGCACCTACCTATGCAGGTGGGGGCCTAGTGGGGTTTTCAAGAGCACCTAGGTGGTGAATTCCCTTTGGAGTCAGAAGGAGTTGAAGATGGTCCCTACCGACAAGGAATGCTCAGTGCCATGCAGGCCTGAGCCCATAATGAGCACAGCGACAAACATTCAGCTGTGTGGGATTGGTAAAATTTAATGGGACCAGGCTATACTTATTCTCTGCATTGAGTAAAACAAAGAGGAACATAAGGAAAAAATAGCATTTGGAAGATCAGTGCTTCTCATATTCCTCCAAATTCATATGTGTACATAATAATTTGTATTCATGTGGCTTTCCATTAGCTATCTGTAAAACCGGTATGAGCACTTTGTTCAGAAACTTCTGCAAAATATGTTCAACACAGAGTCCATCCACTTATCACATAATTAGAGTAGAATATACTGCATCGCAGTAGGCAGCAGAGTTTTACATTTATCTCTGCTTTTGAAGGGTGAGTTCATTGCTTTGTTTCTCTCCGCCAAGGTCATGAAATACAAGGAGTTGTCTATTTAATCTACAGATAAACTCATTTCAGTGGTACATGAACCAACACAGTGCATGCTTTATTGTCTGAAAGCAGCCAAAAACACTTGTATAAATACAGGAAAGATTCTCTGAATAGAAATGATCGTTCAAACCATACGAAATTGGGAGGGGAGGGTGGACGCAAAAGCACTTCACTGCTTCTCCAGATGTGTTTCTTTCCCTGCACTCCTTATAATTTGAGTCAGTGCCCATAAAAACCTTATATTCTTGTGAGTCCTTTTTCAAAAGACCTATTTTCCCTTCCTGTCTTTTGTCTAGTTTCCTTCATTAGTCATGTTCAGCTGATTTGAGTAGTCTTGATATCAATGTCTGAGTCCTTATCTTTGCTAACCATTTGGTTATGCTCGGGAGGTCAACAACAACTCAGTGGTAATAACAGCAATTCTCACTACAGCTGGTAGTTCTCACCACTAAACCATTCCAATGCTGAGTATCCCCTGAAGACTTCTTCCATCTGCTTCAACTAAGAGCAAATATCCAAACAATGAAAGCAACAAAAAGCCATAAAGCCACAATTTATTGCTCTTTTCTCCAAGAACTGAAGCTTCATATGCTTCCTCAACATGGTCTGTGAAGTGTGAACTTTGCCATAGGTATTACATTTGGAATTAGAGAGCAAACAGTTAGCAGTGACAGTTTTAAAAATATCAAGCTGAAATATACTTGGGAAGATAATTTGAGAGCAGATTTTTAAAAAAAATAAAAGAAAAGGAAATTAAAAACAGCCAACCAGACAAGCACGAGCTAAAGAAAGGGACTAGCCAGAATCCAGGGCTGCCCCTGCATCTCTGATTCAATAAAATCTTATATTTAGCGCTCATTATTAGGGCTGGTCAACAATGTTCCATTAAAACATTTTGCCAATTGAAATTTGGATTTTTCATTAAATTAAATTTTTTCCTAAAAACTGTCTGCTTTCTGTGGGAAATATTCAATTTTTCAATTGAAAACCCGAACACCTGGAAACGGAAGTATTTTGGCAGAAAACCAAAATACAGTCAAACCTCAGAGTTATGAACACCTCGGGAATGGAAGTTGTTTGTAACTCTGAAATGTTTATAGCTCTGAACAAATTGTTGTGGATGTTCTTTCAAAAGTTTACAAATGAACATTGGCTTAATATTAATACAGCTTTGAAACTTTACAGAAGAAAAATGCTGTTTTTAACTGTCTTAATTTAAATGAAACAAGCACAGAAAGTTTCCTTACCTTGTCAAATCTTTTATTTTTTTAAACTTTCCCTTTATTTTTTAGTAGTTTACATTTAACACAGTATTGTACTGGATTTTGGGGGGGGGGGGCGGGGAGGGTCTCTGCTGCTGCCTGATTATGTACTTGCAGTTCCAAATGAGGTGTGTGGTTGACGGGTCAGTTTTGTAACTCTAGTGTTTGTAATTATGATGTTCTACTACTGTATTTCATTTTGAACATACTGCTGCAGTGCCTGCTGGGAGTTATAATTCAGTTGCTTTTTGTACCCATTCTCTGCTATTTTCTGGGCTCTCTGACAAGACAACATCTCACAGGATGCACCATGACCAGGGACTCATGATACACCTCCTCCGTTCTCCAAGAGTGGAGGATGTGGTTCGTGATGGAAGATGGAGTCTGAGCGGATGTAGTCTGATGCGTCTTATAGAGGATAATGAAAGCATGAGGCACCCAAACTCCAACTCCAAGAAGACACCACAGCCTCATTTCTGAATTGAAATATTTAGGTTTTCGGCCAGTGTTTCGGTATTCTAATTTTTGCCCCCCCCCCAAAATCAAAATTAAAAACAGGGAGGAAAAAATCATATTGGCTCTACCTGTTTCATATTTGAGATCCACAGATGGGAAGTGCGATATTTTGAGGCCCGTAAACTGCAGTGACCTCTCTGTGGAGAGAGACATGGTCTTGCACACAGCCCTGTTAAAGTCAATGGTTCAGTGTGCAGCTGCAGAAATTTTCCCAAGCAGAGGTCGTTATAGGTTGGGGGCCTAAGTGTTTATTATGTTGTTCATATAACTGGGAGTAAGGACTATGGGATCAATAAGTGGAATAGGTGGCAAATTATATTGGCTTTGAGATATTGCCAACAAAACTATTTTCTAGCTTAATGGAAACACTTGTTATACATTGATGTGCTGAGAAGGTTATGATTCCCTGTCTCTAAGTGCATCTCCAAAATATGGAATCTGCACTAAACAAAAATGCTAAGAACTCCATCTTTATTTGACACTGGCATGGCTGATTTTTATTAGTAACACACAGTGGAATTGTTAGATATGTGGCAAAATATCACACTAATCCCATGAGTTAAGAAACCCATACAGCCTAAAAGCCTCCAGCATCTGTAAGAATTTCTCTTTATAAGTGGGATTAAACATGATAAACTACTATAGATCTTAACATATTCAATTTGCACCAGACAAAACCCTATTTAATAGCAGTATGCACTAGTTAGCGTAGTACTTACAGTTTATATGACCAGAAAGGGGTTATGAAACTGCAGAACATTCATACAAAAATAATCGTTATCTGACTGCTTAGGTCATTGCTCCAGAGACATTTTTTAAAATTTATTTTTGTGATCAATTTTTCAGTTTCTTCACTGACAAGTCAATCAGCAACACAAAAACTGATTTGGCTACTGCAAAATTTGCTAAGCAGCTGTGCATGTGAATCAAAGTGTCAGAATTATTTAGACAAAATATCTTTTTTCCGTCTGCTCTGGAACATTAAAATAGTGAACCGATAAAAATCAACATGCTAAAAAGAGCCATACATTTACTCAAGCAAAACTGTTGGTAAATGCCTAAGAAACAATCCCATTTGGAAGGCAATAAAGTTCTATATGGCTGATCATCTATTGAACTTACTGGAATGAAAATGTTGTCGATTGGTTTAACCAAAAAAAAAAAGGCAGGTTTGGAGTTACATCAAGAATTCTTTGCAGTTATGGTATCTTTTGAGAAAGATGATTCAGCAAAGTAATTTATTCAGATCCTTGTATGTTGTTTCCATGTCTTGGTTGCCTTTGAGTCCCAGATGCTTATTTCTTAAAGGGTAGTCCTTTCTCTAACCGGCTGTCTGAGTCACTTAATACCTGTTTGTGTGTAAAAATGTTTTCCCTGTGTTCCCAGTCCATATGTATTGGGGAAAAAGGTGTAATCCCATGCTGGGACAGCCCAGACTTTACATTACTGTGCACCCATGTTCACACTCCCATCCCAGGCTTTGGCTCCCTGAATTCTGAAATGTCATTAACCCTCCTGACCTAAGGCTGAGTGATGCTGGTTCTGCTCCATCACTTCCTTCCTCCTCTCATCTTTGGGGTTTTAGTATTTTAGGGTTAACCTGTGAGGCTTCCATTTGCAGGATCAAGACTTTTTCCTCCTCCCTTTCCTGGAGGGTTGACATTTGAGCTCTCTTGTTTAACAGATTCCCTTGGTTGGCCAAGTGTGTCTTCTGTGCTAACAGCTATGCTTCCCCCTGTTAGCCACATAATTTGCATCAACACAGACACTAGTTTGTTTATTAGTTTTCAAATTCAATTTCTTATCTGTTACCAATTCCAAGGCTGGACTCTGTCTTAAAGACCATCCATTTTCACTAGCATGTCAGAACCAGGCTTCTGGTGTCCTTCCATTACCAATCTCTGCTTCCAGATGGAATCAGATGTACTCTAATCCACTAAGAGACTACAAGACATATCCAAAGTGTCTAGGGGTGAGAGTTTGCCTGCCACCCCCTGCATTCTCAAGACATCAACTGCAAAGTTTTTCTCTGCAAATTCAGCTACCCAATCTCCCCTTTGAACCTGAGACACAAACTGTTCACTTAAAAGAATCAGCAATCTTATTTAATCTTTTTATTACTGACCTTGGCACAAAAAGTGGGAATGTGCTAATAAAGTTTGTGGATGACACAAAGCTGGGAGGTATTGCTAATACAGAGAGGGACCGGGATATCATACAGGAAGATCTGGATGACCTTGTAAACTAGAGTAATAGTAATATGATGAAATTTAATAGTGAAAAGTGCAAGGTCATGCATTTAGGGATTAATAACAAGGATTTTGGTTATAAATTGGGGACGCATCAGTTGGAAGTAACAGAGAAGGAGAAGGACCTCAGAGTATTGGTTGATAATAGGATGACTATATGGCCGTTAAAAAAATCTAATGTGGTCCTGGGATGCATCAGGCGAGGTATTTCCAGTAGACATAAGGAGGTGTTAGTACCATTATACAAGGCACTGGTGACACCTCATCTGGAATACTGTGTGCAGTTCTGGTCTCCCATGTTTAAGAAGGATGAATTCAAACTGGAACAGGTACAGAGAAGGGCTACTAGGATGATCCGAGGAATGGAAAATGTGTCTTATGAAAGGATACTCAAAGAGCTTGGCTTGTTTAGCCTAACCAAAAGAAGGCTGAGGGGAGATATGATTGCTCTTTATAAATATATCAGAGGGATAAATATCAGGGAGGGAGATGAATTATTTAAGCTCAGTACCAATGTGGACACAAGAACAAATGGATATAAATTCGACATTAGGAAGTTTAGACTTGAAATTAGATGAAGGTTTCTAACCATTAGAGGAGTGAAGTTCTGGAACAGCCTTCCAAGGGGAGTAGTGGGGTCAAAAGACATATCTGGCTTCAAGACTAAGCTTGATAAATTTATGGAGGTGATGGTATGATGGGATAGCCTAATTTTGGCAATTAATTGATCTTTGATTATTAGCGGTAAATATGCCCAATGGCCTATGATGGGATGTTAGATGTGATGGGATCAGAGTTACTACAGAGAATTCTTTCCTGGGTGCTGGCTGGTGAATCTTGCCCACATGCTCAGGGTTTAGCTGATAACCATATTTGGGGTTGGGAAGGAATTTTCCTCCAGGGCAGATTGGCAGAGGCCCTGGAGGTTTTTTGCCTTCCTCTGCAGCATGGGGCACGGGTCACTTGCTGGAGGATTCTCTGCACCTTGAGGTCTTTAAACCATGATTTGAGGACTTCAGTAACTCAGACATAGGTTAGGGGTTTGTTACAGGAGTGGGTGGGTGAGATTCTGTGGCCTGCGTTGTGCAGGAGGTCAGACTAGATGATCATAATGGTCTCTTCTGACTTTAAAGTCTATTAGTCTATTAGCGTGGAGATATTCATGTTCCAATAAGACTGTCTCTCCAAAATGCTGGCTAAGCACCAGGGGCAGCAGGTTTGTATAATTTTTGGTGGTGCCCAGAACGAATCCAAGCCTCCCTCCAACCTGCATATTGTTGCACATAATAAAATTAATGGGGTGGGGCTGAGGGGTTTAGAGTGTGGGAGGCAGCTGAGGGTTGGGGTGCGGGTGGGGGGTGAGGGCTCTGGCTGGGGATGAGGGGTTTGGAGTGTGGGGGGCTAAGGGCTGGATCAGAGGGTTGGGGTGCAGGGGGATGAGGGCTCTGGCTTGGCCTGGGTATTAGGGGTTTGGGGTATGGGAGGGGCTCAGGCCTAAGGCAGAGGGTGGGAGTGTGGGGCTGCAGGGTGGGG
The DNA here is from genome assembly GCF_016161935.1 of Mauremys reevesii. Taxonomy (NCBI): domain Eukaryota; kingdom Metazoa; phylum Chordata; order Testudines; family Geoemydidae; genus Mauremys; species Mauremys reevesii. The sequence continues at coordinate 35,474,565 of NC_052638.1, forward strand.
ACGGGGATGAGGGGTTCACAGTACAGGAGGAGGCTCAGGGCTGGGGCAGAGGGAGATGCTCCAGGGCAGCAGCTGGGGCCGGAGTGACCCGGCCCTGAACATTGGTGGATCCAGGCCCCCATGCCCTGAATTTGCTGGAGCAAGGGCACTACGGGCCCATATAACTCGCCGCTCCTGCTAAGCACACCCACTTGGTTATAGGGCTGTTCAAACTCCCTAACAATTTTCACTCCATCTGAAACCTCCTTTAAGCTATCCATGCTGGATCTTTCTAAAGCAAGGTCAGTTGATCCATACACATCTGAAAGACTCTGGCAGTTAGGAACTGAAAAGTGTCTCAACAAAAAAATGTTGCTTTCTACAGACAGTGATTCATACTGAACTAATGCAATCAAATCACTTCCACACTCCTCAGTTGCAGCAAGCTGCTTGCAAAATCCACCATGAGGCTGTTTTCCCTTTTCAGGAGCTTTTCTGGACAACAATTCATCTTGCATACAAAATGTGCCTCTGCCCCAGGGGCGGCTCTAGAGCCCAGCGGGGCAAGCACCCGCCTGGGGCGGCCCTTTCCCAGGGGGGCGGCAGGCCGGGCCGGTGGACCTTCCGCAGTCATGCCTGCGGGAGGTCCACCGGAGCCCCGGGACGACCGGACCTGCCGCAGGCACGACTGCGGACGGTTCGCTGGTCCCGCGGCTCGGCTGGACCTCCCGCAGGCATGACTGCGGCAGCTCAACCGGAGCCGCCGGATCAGCGAACCGTCCGCAGCTGCGGGAGGTCCAGCTGAGCCGCGCGACCAGCGGACCCTCCGCAGTCATGCCCGCGGCAGGTCCGCTGCTCCCGCGGCTCGGGGGCGCCTCCCGCGCATGACTGCTTGGGGCGGCCAAATTTGTAGAGCCGCCCCTGCTCTGCCCTCCCCAGTTGGGACTTGATTGTAAGGATCAGCTTTAGCCTTACCTAATGAAACATCATTTTGCTGCACTGCAACAATTTTTTCCTGTGTTTCATTCAATTTCAGAGGCATCTCAGACAAATTCTCAGGTGGCATAGGCTGAGACACTCTCCCTGTTTGTTCACAGGCTCCCTTACTGTCACCAGTCAGGCTGTCTTTTCTAACAGACAACTGGGAGAGGGGGACAGCTTGCTTAACAGGCAAACAGACAAACAATTGGAGATATCCTTTACCTTGTCCCGGCACTCACTGCTGAGTACAGACAAATACTTGGAGAATGGGATAGGTAAAGTCTTGGGAATATTCCCCTCCTTTCCACTATTCTCCAAACTACCAACAGGTAATACAGATGAAACACATCCATATTGTCCTTGCGAGTGTGTTAGGATTCAAATTTTGAATAGCATGGGGTTCTGATCCAAAACGTAATTGACCTGGTTCTGTGGATCCTGCCAACTACGTCAAATGTCACCGTGCTTCAGTGAGTCACAGCTGAAGATACCAGATTCAGGACAAACTGCTGAGAAATAGAGCAGACTCACCCCAGACTGGTGGTTATTCTATCATTAGATTATACCAAGGCAGTAACAAAAATAAACTTCTGTCTCACCTTACTGGTTTTACAAGAAGTCAAAAATTCAGTTGTCTTAGGCACCCCAGCCCTTATTTCACTACCTAGACACTAGAATTTATGATGAGTGATTACTGAATACCAATGTTATCAAACAAAGGGTTCTTCTGATCTCAAGAGATCAGCCACTCTGCCAGGTCAATATATAACTCAGATCTTACCCAACAAGCACACTATTGCCAGTCCTTTACTAAAATCTAAAGGTTTATTTATGGAAGAAAAGATGAAGAGAGTTAAAAATGGTTCATAGATGATATACATGTAATCATTGCAATGTTCTTATATCAGGTTTGTAGCAGTGATTAAATAAACTGCTGGCTTGTAAAGTCTCTGGTAACATCCAAAAGATTGGAAGGTCCTCAGTCCATAGATTAGAAAATGCTCCCTTGTGAGTCTGTAGTCCAGAGAATCAGAGCAGGAAAGAGGCAACCTGGAGATGATTCAAGAGTCTTTTATACCATCTTCCAGGTGCTTGGAATTTCACTGTTCCAAAACAAAGCTCACAGCTCTGTTTGTGGAAAATTATAGGCACAAGATGGAGCCCAAGGTCACCTGAGCAAGTCACATGCCCTTACATGGCTTGCTGACTCTCAGGGGCAGCCATTGGCCCTTTGGGGGCTAAGGTGTCTGCAAAAATACTTGCTGGGCCATTGTGAGAGTAAATTGCCTTTAGTGGGCCATCAACACAAGGTTGTCTGACTTCAGTGTAGATTTTATTTGCTGGGTGTTACCAAAGGAACACATTTGGGATACAGATATATAGCATCAATATTTATAACTTCAGATACAGTGATTATACATAAATTTAAACAGGATAAACATATTTAGCAAATCATAACTCTTCCATTGACACCTTACATGATATACTTTGTACAAGACTTGTTGCAATTGCCTAACAGAGGCAATATTAATGATATAAATGGTCATATTTCAATCATGCAGCATCACACGTTACCATCCTCTTGGTGTATCTTGCCCTCCTTTTCCCATGTGTCTGAATCTGAGGTCTCCCATCTTCATGGAGGAGAGTTCCTCCTAACTCCCTCATCATTAAATAACTCCTCCCTGGCTCTTGTCCCTCCACCTTCAAGCATGCTGTTTACTCCACACTATGTAAAACCTTTTCTGAACCCCACCTACTTTCTAATTCTTTTTCTTCATCTGCAAGACCCTGAATGTGTCATCTGCTCCCAGGACCTACCTATTTTCCAGCTTCCCGCTGAGCCCCCTCCATTCCAGTTTCCGTCCTCTCTAGTCCATCGAATCTCACTTCACCAAAATAGCTAATGACCTCTTCCTGCTTACGCTTAAGGGCCTCTCCTCCACCTTGATTCTTATCAAGGTCTCTGCTGTCTTTAGTCCCCTCATCCATGCTATTTTCCTAAAAACTTACGTTTTTGAGACTCTATCTCCTGATCCTCCTCCTGCCTCACTGACCACTACGTCATTGTTACCTTTGGTGGAGTATCATCTTTCCTCTTCCTGCTGATGTCTCCTGGGTGACCATTATTCATATCCTCCTTTTCTCACTGTCCACTTATCTCCAAGAACAGTTGTCAGAGCTTCGATTGCCATCTGTATGCTGATAGTTCTCAGAACCTCAGCTACTCTCTCTGCCTCTCCCTCTCTGTCCAGGCTCACATCACTGATGGTCTCCCCAGGTATCTCACTGTTTCCTTAAATTTAAACATGTCTAAAATTAAACTTCTCATCTTTCCTCCTAAGCCATCTCTCCTCCTCACTTTGTTCATCTGCAGTGGCCACTCCCATTCACTCCGGCATGGAATGCTCACCTAATTTACATGCATATGTCCAGTCACTAACTCTCATATGCACATGGTTACTTTAGTACATAGTTCCTTTCTGTGTTACTCATAGCACCTCAGATAATAATAAATGATAGAACTGTACAAACCCTTATATTTTTTGTGCCATTTATGATGTTTGTTTACTTTTTCCACTTCATTCAGGGTAGATAATGAAAATAGACAAGTCAGTTTCACTTTTGTCTACAGTCAATTTCATTTTCTGATTCTACCACAATGTGCATGAGAAAAATTAACACTGCAGATGAATGTATTAATCCAAATATGCAATTGTTTTATTGAAATATTACCCCCCAAAAAATCAAAGAGAACTTTCTGTGTGATCAGTCCAATGGGACAACTCATGTGCATAAGTGTTTGTAAGATCACATTTGCAAGTAACAGTTTAGGCATGTGCATATACAAATCTGGGTTTTGTGCAGGCATTCCTATAGATGTACCTGCTCACAGGTGTGTGCCTACCCAAAACTGAGGTCCATGCCTTTTAATCTTAAAATATCCCCTTAAATTGCATTTTCTTCTGCAGGTTGAATTGAAATTTTGAGGTTTAGTTTTGGGGTGTTTTATTTGTTTCTTGGTAACCAAACAAGCATCCTAACAGAGAGAGAGAGAAAGCACTGTACTTGGCTAATTGATTATTGTACTCCCAGCTAGGGGGGAAAAGTGCTTATTTGAAGACAAATGAAGGGCATGTTTACTAAGTTAGCAGTTCTGACCTTTTCAAAGTTTCCAGCTTAAATAATAATTTAAATCATGAGTAAATAAATCCAGCTTGTCTTGCAGATGTTGAACTCTCCTAAGTCCTTTTACATCTGCTGCCTGATATTAGTGGTAGAAACTGTTTTATCATACCCCATGCTGGGGCTGTCTGGTAGACTCTAGGAACTGTTTTCTTTCCTCCAGCCATATGATTAAAATGCAGCTCCAATCAATAAATCCGTATGGTTTCTGTCAGTGGTAAGTGTTTGCCTAGAGGTCTTGTGCCCCAGAGGTATTTATTTTCTTCTATTCTTCAGTATCCATTGGGGAATTCACCAGTTCTGATAAGTCTTGTTTACCTAGACTACCTGTTGAGATTGTTTTCAAACAACCTGCTGGAGCTGTGGTGAGAAATATATATATATATGTGTGTGTGTGTGTATATTATATATGGCTAATGCAAAATGTAAGGCAGTAAGGCAACTGTCTTCCAATATTGGGATCAGACATAGCCACTAGAAAAATCTTTGCTTTTGGAAGATTAAACGTTTAAGCATGCAGTCTAGATTCATTTGCTGTGATAGTAGGAGGCAAGGCAGGATGGATTACAGAAAGAGCTCACAGCTTCTGACATCCAGCTTTGGCTTTTTTCACATGGTTGTAGGGCTGTCAGTGTTTTCTCTTTCTCTTTTCCCACATGTAGATGATATCAGTTGATCAATGGAAGAATACACAAACAACTAACCAATTTTAAAAGCTCCTTCTCTATTCCTTTCTCTCCCTCTCCCTCCCCCCCCATAACAATCGTATGCTTAACAACACTTCTTCTAGTAATTAAGGGAAAATGTAATGATACCTCCAACTGGGCTTTTTAAGAAAACATGACATCTACTATTGAAACGTTAATTTATCGTTTCCCATGGGACATCAGTTTTGAAAAACAAAACACTGGATTTAAAAGGTGTTGTCTGCTGCAGCCCAGCGTGGTTATATCTTAAATTCCATGCCATTATCATCTCTGTCAAGCATATTAAGAGCACAAAGTAATGATCTAATTGTGCCCTACTCAGAACACTTTGCATGTCTCACATTTGGATTATCAGTGGGTGGGAGACCAGGGTAATATGACATGTTCCTCCCTGAGCTTAGCAAAATTTAATATACACTTCTATCCACAAATGCAGCTGAAAAAGAGCACCTTGTTTGTTACATTGAAGATTTACTTCAAATAACAGCAGTAATCTGCTATTGTTGGTGAGTACAAAAAAGACTAGGCTTTAGTCAGCAGAAATGAATCCAGCCAGCTGCATGTTGCCCACCTGTATTATTTATTTGAGAACGGTGCAGTATTTTTTGTCAACAGGCTTACACAGAGAGTTATAGGTTGCATGGTCAAGATGTTGTAAGATCCTTTTTGGACACATTTGCAGTAGGTCAAAAGACACTGCGTTTTCCCTTCTAAATGCCAAAAGGCCAAACTATAGATAGATGCTCTCTTATTCCATGAATTTATTTTTTTCTAAAATTCATAGCGTATGGGCTACATTACAAATGTTAATGGTACTATTATAGGATCATAATTTAAAAATTGCAAAGGGTTGCAGCAGCATGTCATTCCCCCACTTTATTAAAATGAATGAACAGATGTACAATTTATTTCTGCTGAACTATCATCTAAATTCATAAGCTATTTCTCATGTGTCTAAAATCCTTGTTGGTTTCCCATTTTCTTTGCTTTAGGAAAAAAAAATTATGCTCTCGCATTTATTCCTCTGGGGATATAAACGAGGAGTATACTCTTCACTTCATTCACTTCAGACTAATATCCGTGACATAGTTTAAACCCCATCTCTTCAAGGCTATTCAGCAAAAGCCAGGCAACAGAACACCCAGGATCCAACTGGAAATCTCCCTGCCACCCATGTTCAAGACTGAGAAGTTGAATCATATGAGATTATCTGTTCTCTCTGACAGAGTGAGGTGGTACACAACCGCATTTAAACTTTTAGGTTGACACCTGTAATAACAGAAAAAGGTATACAATTAATAGCAAGTTTGTTTCCATACTGGTCAATTTTGGGGAAACTCAGGAGGGGGCAAATGACGTGGTGATGGCATAGATATTAATATTAATGGCATAGATATTAATAGGGTTTTTTTTGATTCGCCTCAACAATTAATGATGCTTGTTATTTATATAGCACCAGACTGCACTGCCATTGTAGGTGCTTCACTGAAGCAATAAACAAACAAAACAAGATGACTAAAAGGACTAAAAAATCATAGTCATGAAGAGCATTAAACAAATCCATTGCCATGGGAAAAATTAGTATAAAAATTCCAGACCGTTTACTATCAATATATCATCAGTCTTACTTGTTTGGCAAGGTTTGCAGGCAACATTTTGTACTTGTTCACAATGTGCCCCTGAGGTTCTGGCCGCATTTCCATTGCAAATCCTATTTCTAAGGGTTTATGTTGCAAGAGAGCAGTAAAAATGTGCTACAGGCTGCAAGTAATATTGGCGTTCTCGGCCTGTGAACTTTTTTTGTTTTTTTTTTAATTTTATAAAAATCATTTTGGCAAGGCCAAAGGAGTACAGAATGTGAAACAATCTGCTTTATTCACTTTGTAACTGTTCTGTAATTTAAACACAGCTTTGCAGGAGAGGTTAGGAATATCACCTAGTTGTTTTTGTTGTTTTTAAAGGAACACAGAAAAATGAGCACAATTTCCTTGAGAAAATGAATTTTACACATGTGCAATAATCACTTTCCATCCAGAATTCCCTTCCAGTTGATTGGTCGTCTGTGGATAATGGAAACAGTGCAGCAATCTATCCCATAAGATAGGCCTTGATCCATCTGTTTAAACATAGGCCCAGTAAGTCAGTGGGGCTAAGCATATGCTAAAAGTTATTCACATGTGTAAGTGCTTTGCTGAAAGAAAAAAGACAAAACAGCCATGTAATATATGAAATTCTGGACACTCCATTAAATGGCCAAGTGTCTCTTTATGTGTTGTCTTTAGAGTTCTGGTCTACAAGAGAAGATAAATCATGTACTCCTTGTATCTGGAAATATTAATTCATCCAGCGTGAGTGTATAAATGCACCCAGACACCATAGTGGTGGGTGTCTTGCATATATGCGATAAACAAATAGAGGCATTCAGAACTTCATAAATCTTAGCAACAAAGGGATAAAAATAACCTATTTCTTGGCTAAAACCTCATGATATTTCAGATTGGTACTGCCAGAAGTAAAATAATGTTCTACTATAGAAGGTACCATCCTCCAAATGAGATGTTGGTCACCTTTTATATTAAGGTTACCTTTTATTAATGTAACATTTGTATTAACATAGCACCTATGATCCATAATCATGGGCTAGGATCCCATGTGCTAGGTGCTGTACAAACTCAGTCCCTAGAGCCCGTAAACCCAAAGGCTTTACCATATAATAGATTAATGTTGTAAGCATGGTACAGATTTGAGTAGTATGTGTTATAGATGGTTATAAGCACAGCAGTAAATGGCCTTAGAATGGTTAAAGGCAATGACAATAAGCAACCTATTAATCTGATCAAAGATATACATATGAGAGAGATGTCTTTACATATGCAAATTGTTAGTTAATTACATGCCAGATAATGGGGATTAAGAATATGCAGCTCCCTTCCTGGGTATGGGTGGTTGGAAATTTTCTGGTGATATTTTGTTTTACAGAAAATGCAGTTTCTCCAGTATCAAATTTTAAAAAAAATTATACAAGTTTTCCCAATTTTCTTCCCCTCCAGTTGAACTGGTACAGTGGTCTTGGGAGATTTAGTCCATCCAGGGATCCTGGCCCATAGAGGAAAATGGGGCATGAGACACCTAATCTACAACTCCTATGAGACATCGTGGTGGCTGCAGTTCAATATCAAAACAATGCTTTGATTTTGTTCAACAAACTGGAATGAAATGTTTTGACATTCAAAATCCAAAGTTTTAGGAACTTTCCATTCTGCCAAACATATTAATAGTTTTACTTTTTGGCTAGAGTTGAGCAAAAACCAATATTAAAATATCGTAACTGCCTGTAGGATAGAAATTCCAGTTTTTTGACTAGCTCTATCCCCGCAGGACAAATTGAACTTCTTTTTGTGCGTCGCAAATGACTTCTTGTGTGCAGCAATTTATGGGCAACTCTTAACAATAGAGCTCAGTTGTGACTTTTGGTAAAATCTCTAATTTGCAGGTGGTGGCAAAACACAGCAGCCCATGAGGAGTTGGGGAACATATGATGCTGCTGGAAGCACAATCTCTTCCAGATTTCCGCTATATATACGCCCCTGGTACCATCCCTTAGGATGTTGCAGGATCGAAGTCCGTGGCTCCCCCGTCGACTCCACCACCACCGTTCGCGGTGGTGGAGTTCCAGAGTTGACGGGAGCGCGTTCGGAGTTCGACATATCGCGATATGTCGAACTCCGAGAAGTCGAATGCTACCCGCCGACGAGGGCGGGTAGTATAGACGTACCCAGAGACACAAGCTACTTCTTCCCCCACCTCATTCTGCAGCTGGAAAAGCAAATGTGCTTTTTGCAGCCGATCCCAATTTCTATAATGGGCAGAACCAAAACCCCAGATCAGAACACTGCTGAAATGGGAGGGGGAGGGGGGAAGAAACCTGAAACCTGGATCAACATTTTATGGTTCAATTCTATTTATTTATTCATTGACATGAAGCCTTTTTCTTTCTCGGCATTCAAGCTACAAGCTTAATTAAAGACAATACACCGATGATCATTCATAAAGTCGAACCTTGTGAACGATGCTATACAATTGTGAAAAGGTTTATTATTATGGGGTCCTACTCTAGTCTATATATGTTCTTATATTGTGGGTATCATTGCCACAATACCTGAGTGCCTTGCAGTTGTCCATTGTGACATAAGTAACGTCTATCAAGTATGTTTTTTCTTTCTCTCATCTCTCCTGGAGGAGAATTGTATGTGCAGTAGCTTTCTGTTTTTGTAGGGTTTTTTGTTGGTCTTGTGTTTTTTCTTCTGTAGATAAGACTCAGTGTTTAGTGATATAATATATAGGCGGTTTTCTTGGTTTTCATTCTATAAACAGGCTGAGGGAATTTCATGTTCATGAAAGTGTGAGAATATTAGCACTGTGTAGTGACCTACATAGCATAGGCAGACACTCGGCTGCCTTGGCAGTGTTCTCCACATGTTGCTGCTAATGCATCTAACTCCTGACCTGCAGTTACCCTGCAGTTCCTGTTCTGGACTTCTCTTGAGCTGAGAGAGTCTGACATCTGTGTCAAATTTTGTACTGAGGGCAGATACCCACAGGTGTCTAGGATGAGACCCGTCAAACAGTCACTTCAGAGTGACCTTCATTAGAAGAATATTTTACATATATATAGCACTTTTCATCCCAATGGACCCCAAAGCAGTGTACAGATTGTGGGCCAGATTAATTTCCATCGATATAAGGTAGTATAAATTGCAACTCTGCAACTGGAGGAAGAGAGGTATTTATTTCCAAGGAGAGAGACAATGATTCCACTGCCCTCCAACCTTTTGGGTTCCGCCCAGGGCATTAGTTTTAATTTTCATAGGAATCTTGCTAGTAGAGGCTTCTAAGGACATTCCCTATTGAGAACATCTCCAAGTTGTCATGGCCACAACAGATCCCCAACCAGCAGTACCCTTTTCAGGGCAGTACTGAAACCGTTAGACCCTCTTAGCAGACAAGGGACATTACAGATACACTGAGCATCCCAAATGGTGGAATTTTACATATCAGGGTCCCTGTACTTTGATTTATGGGGGAAGAAGCCAGCATCAATTGGTGGAAATTAGGTCCTACATCTTTCTTGCTAACTGTGATATCTATTTATTATAGATACTCATCTCTCACGACTAAAATTCAGTCCATCTCAGGGGTGGCAGTAACAGGTTGCTGTAATGGCAGAAGCAATACTCTCCAATGGCTAAGGAACAAGAAATGGAGAATACCTGATGCATTGTTGTGAATTTTGGCTCATCAAAATGGAAAATTATCCAGATAGAATTGAGCAAAACTGCTTCCTATTCTTATAAGAAGTGCCACGAAACCCTTGTGGACCAGAAGTAGTCAGGGGATGCATTCTACATCTTATCCCAAACATAGGACTTGCTGCAACATGACACTCCCAATCACCCTGCTGTAGAGCTGAGCAGTGAACTTGATTTTTCAGTTCTCTGGCAATTCTGAAAAATCAAAAAAAAAAGTGGATTAAATAATCATTGGGCATGAGCCATTGAGTGAGAATAACCTTCTAGCCTGGTGGTTAGGGCACTCACCTGTAGCAGGGCAGACCTGGGCTCCAGTCGCTAGTGCGATGGACATTTACTTATTCGTACAAAGAGAAGACTCAGGGAGGCCCACCTCCCAATAGTCTGGTTGTTAGGGCACTCATCTGGGAAGGTGGAGACCTGTGTTCAGGGTCTTGTTCCAGGGTGGGGATTTGAACTTGGGTCTCCTGCATCCTACATAAGTACCGTAACCACTAGGCTATTGGGTAAAAGGTCGCTATGACTGGTTTTGTGAATGGTACCTGAATCTATTTCCAAAAATGGACACGTCAAAATGGTTTAGACATTTCCCAGTGTTTGTTTTCCTTTTGACCAAAATAATTCTCCAATATCAATACAGATTAGCTAAATATTTTGGCTGGCCCAAATCTGCATTTCTCTGCGAAAAAAAGGTTGGGATAAAAGATGTTCACTTAGCACTACAATACTGGAGCAGTTAGTAAACTACCGAAGCCCACCTCTGAACATGAACTAAACTGCCAAGATTTCTGGAACCTGCTGCCATGGAATAGCATGTGGCCCTAACTTATTGGTCAAACTCCCTTTGCTTGAGAGACATCTAAAATTAGACTCAACAAAGCAATAAAACACACTCTCACATACAATGTACACATACAATGTTCTTTCCAAGCCCATTCTAGAATGTGCTAGCAGAAAAAACACAACCTTAATAGCAATTGCTTTTTTGTCTCTCAGTGAGACAGTTCCTTCTCCCCACACAGAAGCTCCTGGTTTTATGAGTGAAAATATCATGAGTAATTGAAGTTGAAAGCCCCACTAGAATATCAAATTAGAAATTAAGCTAAAATGCTCATCAGCCAAAGCATAGGAATTCAGAAAAAAAATTCCTAATGCAGTGGTAGAAATACATTTCTCTAACTGCTTCACTAAGTAAATTGATTGAATTAAATGTGCTCTGTGGTGCTAGCTAACCTTTGACCCCGGTTACTTAGAATAATCAGGAGGCTAATTATCTTGGCACGAGCTAAGCTCCAAATGATCAGAAACACTGTAGGGTTCAGAGAGCCTACACCAGCATTAATCAGGATGTCATCAAGGTTTGATTATAAATCCTAAAGATCACAAGACTGATAAAACACTGCTTAATTTGCTGAAAATTATATATCTATGTATTAACCACCAAGCCGAACACCTGAAAATTATTGCTTTCTTAGGAAGTGTTGGAGTCAGGTGTCTGCTTTCAAACATCCCACTGTTCAGTAATAAATGTACTGATCAGCATCAGCACAAAAGCCGCATTAGCCAGATTAAAAAAGATTTTGTTCTAACGTCAAATAGATTTTGATTTTCCTATTGGGGTTTGTAGCTCCATTGAAATCATTCCTCATGTTTCACCTCTCTCATTATGAGCTTATTCGGAGGCAAGAACTGGCATAGATTTCTGCCTACCTGCTAATGCAGCAGTATTCTCACTTCCGAAGGGAGAAAGAACTGCTGGCTGCAGCGTATCATATAGCTATATACAGAAATAAAGAGATGTTTATTGTCCCTTAATATTATTTGCCATAGAACTGGCAGGCTCAGTTGGAAGTGCTTCATATGGATCTGTGCCTTAGGATCCAAATATTTAGTAATGGGGTTGCTTGCATGGTTTTGCTTGGGAAAGGTTCAGAATGTACTTATCTGTGGGGATGTGTTTGTTATTAATAGTTTGCATAAATACTAAGAATAAAGATACATTTACAGATAAAGAAACATTCAAAAGGAGAAATGGCATAACTGTTTAGTAAGCAAGTTTTCTTCATACAAGTCCTGATCCAGTGTCATAGAGTTTAAGGCCAGAAATGACCACCAGATTGTCTAGCTTAACCTCCTGTGTATCACAGGCCACCAACACCGCCCACATGCTAAACTCAAAACTAGACCTAATGTACATTGAGGCCTGTGAACAGAAGACACACCCACCCACCACCCTCATTGATGCAAATAGGCATTGGCTAGGCCTCAGGGTCCTTCTAATGCTTGTCACCTTGACCTACAAATATAACATCCCCTTTTATTTTCAGCAATGTGTAGATATTGGCTATTGTATTAAACTGAGAGAGATAAGGGCCTCGTCAGTGCTTTGGTACTTAGGTCTACAAGTATCTGTAGTATGCTGGATAGTTTTAGATAGATTCTGACATGAAATTATGTAAGTAATTATGTCATTCTGGATCTACATCTTTGTTCATGTTTATTTATAAGCACTCAAGTGATTATTTCTCCATCCACATTAAAACGTGTGCAGGGTAGGTGATGGAAAAAGGAATGATTGTGTTCTATTAGGCTGTGTGCCTTCTGAACGCACTGTTAAGAAAATTTAAATTACGGGCAAGAAGACAAAAGTGGATTGAATGCTCCCTCCGCAGACGTTGCAAAGAAGAAACAGTACCACAAAAGTCACTCTGAAAGGAGATGTTTAGTTTTCCTTTTTCACTATATACTTTTCTTTCAAGTACAGATGAAATGAGTATCTAAGAAAGGAGCTGGACAATGGGGGATGGAGAAATATAGGTTCCCTTAAAACAGAAAAGAGAGACTCCATTTAGCATATCTTTACTTTCTTCCTGACCTACCTCTCTTTTACTCAACCTCAGATAGTACATCCATTCACTCCATGCTTCAGTCACTCCCCATCACAGCACTTCCCAGTCGACATTTAATTCACACACACTTTCACCTTGTGCATTCACAAACTCCTTGCAAACTCTGCTTTGAACACTGCCATCATAATGCCATACAAGAAGGCTCACATCATTCTGAAGTCACAAGGTTGGTGAGATTCCATTACATCTATTATTGCTTCTCCTTTTTGACCTTGGGAGGGGAGTCTTTTTGTGCTGATGGAGTTGCAGACCCATAGTCCAACTGTTCCCTATTAGTGTAACGATAGCACTGTGTTCTTCAGAATGTTGGCAATATGATAAAAAAGTATCTTCCCATGAGAGGAAAAGAATAGAAAAAGAAAGAAAGAACTAATCATGAAAGTTCTCCTACTATAATCCTTAAATGATTCTCCTTATATTACGGCATTTTGATATACCACTGCTATTTCCATTCAGTGAATGCTGCACAAACAGGAGATATGACAGATAGTTTGATGGAAACTCATGTACTTCCTCTCTGAGATTCTGCATACGATAGACATTATTCATCAGCTTGAGAAAACAGAGTCTTCGGCTTGCCTGGAAGAGTTATTATGTGCAGACAGTGTGAAATACCGTACCTCTGGCCAGAATTTCCCACCCCTTCACCTCCCACTTCCCCTAGAAAATGGATACTGGTTAGAAGTTTGATCCAAAATTCAAACAAATTTTGTATTATTGCACATAAAGCTACCTCCTTCCATCTGTACCTCCTGCCACACTATGAAACTTTCCATAGTTCTTAACTGACTCCAAAAAAGAGTTTTCAGACTGGGCCAACTTCATACATCTCTCTGCTGGAGGGGCTTGTAAATCTAGGGCATCTCACCCACGAGTTGGCACACTCTGAAATGCCAGAAGTTTGGGGAATTGATTACGTTTCATTGCTAAAATATTCTAGAGATACAAGTTGTTCTGATGCATGTATGGTGCTCGCCAAGGACCACAGGAAGAGGCTTAAGCACTGTTGAAACATCTGCTGTTGGCAGCAGGGATTGTGATCAGCTGCAAGTGAATAACCATCTTCACTGGGAAATTGGTTCTTTAACAGTTGAGAGGTACAGTGCAAAAAGTGACACGATATTAGATAGGATGCTTAGGCTTCTTATCTTATTATTCAGCTGCTTTTTCTCATCTATCCCAAGGATTCTGCCTTGGAGAAGGTCTCACTTACATTGTAATTTCTATTCCATGCTGAGAGCTCTGTGCAACATTGCAACTTCTCAGCAGGATTAAAATGCAACAGTCTTAAAGGGATCATAGTGTTTTTGCTGCATCACTCAAACTGTGCAACAGCTTTACAAAGTCCAAGGCTGTACTACAATTTCCTTGCATTTTGCAGGGTACAGCATAGTTTGGGGGAATTGTTAAAACATGATTCAGTCCCATCTACGCTACAGAATCAAATTGTGCTTTAGTCTGTATTGTAAACCTGGTTACAAATAGATATTCCAACATGGTGGCAATTAAAATGGAGGTGGGATTTAGGCCAGAAAAATCAACAAACCTGTTCATTGTTCAATGATGCTAAAAGGTTTGCCTCGCTTGTATAAAATATGGAGGTATACATGGGCACAATGAACAGTGAGAGCAATTACCAGCTGGAACAAATTACCGAGGGGTGTGATAAAGTACTGCTCTTTTAGGGTTTTTAAATCAGAATTGGATGGTTTTTGAAAATATGCAATAGTTCAACCATAAATTGTGTGGCTCAATGTTGGTGGAGTTCTAAAGGCCAGCAGGTCAGACTAGATTATCCTAATTGTCCCTTCTGGCCTCAGAGTTTGTGAATAATTTGACCCAATGTATATGGCCTAGACAGATATTTCTCAGTACTTAGCATAATAGATATGAACATTTTTCCTGTTTGATTTCTAGGAATGGAGTCTCACAGGAAAATCAGACCAAGAATGCCCTGTACTTTATTTTTGTCGGCAATGTGTTAGCAGCAAGTACATGTACTATGTGACTATGTGTGGGACTCCACAGTGAAGACTTAAAGAAAATAGCAACAAATTATCCTTTGATCAAATAATAATTTCCTTTTCAGTTCTGAATGATCATCAGCTTGAAGTTCTTTATCAGCCATGTTGAAATTATTACATCTCTTATGTTTGGAAGAGTGCATTTCTTGACATATTATTTTCTATTCAAATCTGTACTCAGCCCTAATACATTTTAAGTCTAGCAACATACTTATTAATATATTCAGAAGTACAATACTTATCGTTCAGGCTCAAATCAACCAAATAGGGGTGGTGAGCTGATTTATGTTTTTAAAAAGCAACAGATGCAATTTAATCCATTCAGAAATTATGGGTTCACAGAACATTAACTACTGACTATGGCAGTAGTTATACATATGACCTTTATTACACTAGAATTTTAGCTGGCAAAGTTTGCTCCCTGGTCACAT
The DNA here is from genome assembly GCF_016161935.1 of Mauremys reevesii. Lineage (NCBI taxonomy): Eukaryota > Metazoa > Chordata > Testudines > Geoemydidae > Mauremys > Mauremys reevesii. The sequence continues at coordinate 35,490,091 of NC_052638.1, forward strand.
TCAGAAATATTCTTTTGTTCTTTCTTTCATTGATTTGTCATTATGCACCCATACAGAAAAACTATGTATCGGTATGTATATAAAAACAGCCATTAGATGTTCCCTTTACAAACTCTGGGCACTCCGTCCAAAACATAATCTTCACAACAGCAAAAAATTGCATTACATCACTTAAATCCACAGCAAATTCCCCCACTGCCCACCTTCCACAAAACCAGTAAAATCAGCATGGATTTACCACAGCCAGGAGGAGATCATCGATTAAGGACACTTGGGCCTGGTCTACACTAGGCGTTTAAACCGGTTTTAGGAGCATAAAACCGATTTAACGCCACACCCATCCACACTGAGAGGCCCTTTATATCAATATAAAGGGCTCTTTAAACCGGTTTCTGTACTCCTCCCTAACGAGAGGAGTAGCGCTAGTATCAGAATTACCATATCGGATTAGGGTTAGTGTGGCCGCAGATCGACGGTATTGGCCTCCGGGCGGTATCCCACAGTGCACCACTGACCGCTCTGGACAGCAATCTGAACTCGGATGCAGTGGCCAGGTAGACAGGAAAAGCTCCGCGAACTTTTGAATATTTCCTGTTTGCCCAGCGTGGAGCTCCGATCAGCACGTGTGGTGATGCAGTTAAAAATCAAAATAAAGAAAGAGCTCCCGCATGGACCATGCAGATGTGATCGCTGTAAGGGCAGGCAAATCTGTTCTATCAGCGCTCCATTACAGAAGACGAAATTCAAAATCATTTTTAAAAAATCTCCAGACAGACGCCATAGCAGCGACTCAGCGCACTGCTGCGTGACGAGCGTAACGGAAAGCCAAAGAATCAAATGGACGCTCATGGACTGGAGGACTCAAGCTATCCCACAGTTCCTGCAGTCTCTGAAAAGCATTTGCATTCTTGGCTGAGCTCCAAATGCTTCTAGGGTCAAACACAGTGTCCGCGGTGGGTCAGCAATAGCTCGGCAATTTACGCACCCCCTCCCCCCACCCCCAGAAGTGAAAGGGAAAACAATCCTCTCTTGACTCTTTTACATGTCACCCTATCTTTACTGAATGCTGCAGATAGACGCAATGCTGCAGCAATCAACACCAACATCCTTGCTCCCCCCCGCCATGGGTGGCTGATGGTGCAATATGGCTGATATCCATCGTCATCATCAGCCTATTGGCACATGGGGCAGTGCAAAAGGACTGGTAACCATGCCGACTAGCATCAGTGAGGTCGATCAAGGGCGCCTGGCCCTAATTTTTCCTGGTAGATGGTGCTCTATGGCTGGTAACCGTCCTCCTCATAGCAACAGGGGGCTGAGCTCCCTTCATGTGTAAAGAAAAGATTCAATTGCCCCTGGACTAGCAGCGGGATGCTGGGCTCCTCTCCTCCACACTGCTTAATGTCCTGTCTGGACTATCATAGCAGCTGGAGGCTGCCTTCCACTCATTTCTCACTAACAAGTCACTGTGTCTTATTCCTGCATTCTTTATTACTTCATCACACAAGTGGGGGGACACTGCTACGGTAGCCCAGGAAGGCTGGGGGAAGAACAGAATCAACAGGTGGGGCTGTTGCAGGAGCACCCCCTGTGAATAGCATACAGCTCATAATTTCTGCGGGATCTGACACAGAGCAGCTGTGCTCTGGTTCTATGATACAGTGGTTCTCTAGTACACTTGCCCATATTCTAGGCAGGACTGATTCTATTTTTAGATACCAAAAAGGAGGAATTGACTCAGGGAGTCATTCCCAATTTTGGCTTTTGCGCCCCTGGCTGATCTCAGCCAGGGGCACTTATGACAGCAGCAAATGGTGCAGTGCAAAAGGACTGGTAACCATGATCATCTTATTACCAATTTATGGTATGGTAGATGGTACAGTATGGCTGGTAACCATCTCTGCTGTCATGCAATAGCAAAAGCATACTGCTGTGTAGCGCTGCTGAATCGCCTTGGTGAGCGGCATCTAGTACACATACGGTGACAGTCACAAAAGGCAAAACAGGCTCCATGATTGCCATGCTATGGCATCTGCCGGGGCAATCCAGGGAAAAAAGGCGCGAAATGCTTGTCTGCCGTTGCTTTCCCAGAGGAAGGAGTGACTGACGACATTTACCCAGAACCACCCGCGACAATGATTTTTCCCCATCAGGCACTGGGATCTCAACCCGGAAATTCCAAGGGGCGGGAAGGCTGTGGGAACTATGGGATAGCTACGGAATAGCTACCCACAGTGCAACGCTCCAGAAATCGACGCTAGCCTCGGACCGTGGACGCACACCGCCGATTTAATGTGTTTAGTGTGGCCGCGCGCACTCAATTTTATACAATCTGTTTTGCTAAACCGGTTTATGTAAATTCGGAATAATCCCGTAGTGTAGACGTATCCTTGGGCAGATTCTCCCTTAATCCCCTAAATCTCCAGTCCTTCCATTAAATTGACCTTCCTCTGCTACACTATGCAGACCACAATCTTAGCCTCCTTTTTCTTTTAAATCATCATTCAAATATGTGGTATCAGCAACGTTAAAATGCCTCAGAGGTTCTCCATAAAGGGGAACAAATTCTGCACTGCAATTCCTACTGCAGTCAATAGAAATTGTAACCATTTGATAGCAAAAAAAAAAAGTACAAATGCATTCAAAATGATGATGGTCAATTCATATCTTCAGGAAGATCTTTCCTAATGTACAATTCAATTATTTTCTATATCTCTTCCATCCCCCTTGAGAATATTCTGTATTAAGAAGAAAATAAGGAAGCAGCTAGAAGAAATATCATTTTATAAGAAATAAAGTAGCCAACAGCCTGAACTATTACAGTAAAACAGTGAAAATTACTGAAGGCTACTCAAGTGATTTACATTTTGCACTCTGCTCTTTAAAAGAATATTGCATCTAGTTACGTCGTCAAATCCTGGTCATGTTATAATAATAACTTACAATTCCATAGCACCTCTCATCTAAATGGTTCCCGACGTGCTTCATATGTTAATGTTCAAACTGTGCAAGGAAAGCCTTAAATACACTACAGTAATACAGCTACCTCTAGGGTGAAGAACAGCAATTGTCTGTGTGAGCACAGTCAAGGCTACACACCACTTAAAGTAAATGTCATCCAAAAAAAAAAAACCCACAGGAGAGAGTTATGAGGGGAGAATATAATTTTCCAAGCTGCAATTTGGCAAGGTCACAGGGTTAACAACAGCCTTATTCGTACGAAAAGTTCAGTAAATCTTTAATGGTCACAGTGGGTCATGTCCTCTGTTTTACATTGAACACTGTGCCCCCTAACACCATGCCAGGACATTTGATCACTATTGGACTCTGAAGGAAGAGCGATCAAATGGATCACCAACATCACTTTGTGAGGTGCCCATATGTTAATTGAATATTTCTATCCAGTCCCTAATCTGGCAAGTTTGGAACGTCTGATGGGATCATAATGCCAGGTGATTTGGCTTATCATTGGCCAGAAAGTCTGGTTTGTGTCTCCAAGTGAATTCCACTATAAATGTCAGCAATTGACATTCATGAGATTCTCTCTGCTGGGTTCTTTGACACATCAAACCTATGTGATCACACCAAAGATTCATGTGTCCTGGGAAGTATTCTAGGCATAATGCCATAGAAAACCTGCTAGCCTCTTACCAAAGAAATGCATGAATACTATATATGCACATCTCACAGCTACCACTGAATAGCAATATGAAAGGATAAAATATACAAAAAATATAAAATATGGAACTTTAATAAACCTAATTTGCAAAAACCTGCATATCTAGAACTCATGTTTTAAATACAAGGGATTGTGGGAAAGAATAGACGTGAGGTGGTTCTAAAGCAGGGGTAGGCAACCTATGGCACGGGTGCCGAAGGCGGCACGCGAGCTGATTTTCAGTGGCACTCACAGTGCCTGGGTCCTGGCCACTGGTCTGGGGAGCTCTGCATTTTATTTAATTTTAAATGAAGCTTCTTAAACATTTTAAAAACCTTATTTACTTTACATACAACAATAGTTTAGTTCTATATTATAGACTTCTAGAAAGAGACCTTCTAAGAACATTAAAATGTATGACTGGCACGCAAAACCTTAAATCAGAGTGAATGAATGAAGACTCGGCACAGCACTTCTGAAAGGTTGCCGATCCCTGTTCTAAAGGGTGGTGTTGGGAAATATAGCGGATTGATCTCCCTCTGGGAGCTTTCTCTAGTCCTCTTATGGAGCTGTGTGTATTAATATATCTCATCATCTTTCATCATTCATGAGATGTAGACAGGAAAACAAATGCCATGACGATAACACACACAACACCTTCAACTGGAATGGTGCTCTGATTAATGAAAACTGACTTGCAGTTTTAATTTGGTTGTTCTTGAGTGGGGCCAACAGTGTGTGGAATCCTAATGAGCCTTGATATACAGATCATCAATTCAAGCACGTTTTTCTCACATTGCATTTGCTGTTCATTGCAGCTCTTTACTGGGTTAGTGTCCGAGTCTAAGGCAGAATTTGCTCAATGGCCTTACAAAGGGCACATCTTCGTGCTCATACTCATTGCTGGATGCTAGTCACCCATGGTACCCCAGTGCGTTTATTATTATGCACCATATGGACACATCATAAATAAAATCTCACCTGTTGCAGAAACTTTGTTACAATTTTAGCCAAGAAGGCAATTTTCAGATAGAGTGTGGAGTTTTGATCAAGGTTGAGTGTTTAAATTTGCTGATGCTGCAGTCCCATTAGCTGATCTCTTAAGATTTCAGCTCTAAATGGTGGAACTCCCCTAAGATCTGTTGTTCCTCTGATATTTTTCCCATCTTGAACTGCACCGAATCAGTAAAATTAGGCCCTTTCCCCTATGGAACCAACACTTTAAATGTTATTGTTTCATCATCCTTTTTTTAATAACGTAGAACTGCCTTCCCAGTTCCAGGGCAAGGGGGTTAGATTTGAATGTTTGATTTGAGCCCATTTGTAGAAATAAGGCATATAACGCTTTTGAATGAGTTAAACTTACAGAGCCAAATCCTCAGCTGTAATAAATGAGCATATATAGCTCCATTGACTTCCTATGGCAACTTACACCAGCTAAGCATCTGTCTCGAGGTGTTCTATTTATAATTTTTTTATGTGGGTGCTGATGGCAGCAGTTTAAATAAAGTTCTGAACTCATCAATTTTATTCTTAATTGATAGTGGTGCTTTGGGGATGTGCGGATATTTAAAATGAGTAAAATCAATTAACTCGCGATCTAATTATATGTGTTAGCCACTGTGGGGGGTTTTACAGCACGGCAGTAGCTTTTCCCTATTCAGCACCCTGCCTTAAGAGTGTAAATCTTGCATTTGGAGAGATGATGAACCTATCACTCTGTTTCCCCCATTTCGAAAACTAGCTTGAGTTCTGAGTTCATTTTTTTAACCCTTCTTTTTTTGCTTTTGGTTTTTAAGGGGGAGCCATTGTTACTACAACATGTTTTTCTAGTCACCATGGAGTCTGTTCTGTGTATAAAAGGGCCTTCCAGACTAGAATGACACCAGAGTTTGTCCTTTATATAACATATACTGTATTTTTTGTCCACAGTAAGAATTTTTTTTCTCTCTCTCCTTCTTTCACACTCTCATACGAGTGATATGTCTTCACATTATCCATGTACTAAATCACAGAGCCAATGTGATAATTTATCATGCACATTTGATCACTTTGCTTCCTAATCCATCTCCCCTGGATTTAGTCTAAGGGTATGTCTTCACTACCAGCCGGATTGGTGGGCAGCGATCGATCCAGCGGAGATCAATTTATCGCATCTAGTCTAGATGCGATAAATCGATCCCCGAGCGCTCTCCTGTCGACTCCTGTACTCCAGGTCGGCAAGAGGCTCAGGCAGAGTCGACGGGGGAGCAGCAGCAGTTGAATCACCGTAGTGAAGACACCATGGTAAGTAGATCTAAGTACGTCGACTTAATCTACGTTATTCACGTAGCTGAAGTTGCGTAACTTAGATTGATTCCCCCCCAGTGTAGACCAGGCCTAAGAGCTCATCTACATGGGGAAAAACCCACGGTAGCTGATGGGCACTAGCTGGTGCATGTAGCTACTCCACACTAACACCCCATGTGAACACTCTTACTGCGCACTAAGAGTACCTTTGAGCACATTAGCTTAATGCACTTTGGAAGTGTGCTAAACTAATTTGCCTAGGGGAACACTTTAGTGCACAGTCAGTGTCCTAACAGGGAGTGAGTCCGGAGTAGCTAAAGTGCTTTAAATTCACACCCTAGCTTACTGTGTCTTAACTTCCCCATGTAGACAAGCCCTAACATTCCAAACTCTAAGCAGCTTCAAATAGCTACTTGCTTTGATGGTCATCTGAAGTGCTTGTAAATTGCAGGACACCTAGGTTAATGTAACTTGAAGGTTGGAGTTATCAGGTTTAACATTGTTGTCTTTCCCAGAGGAGTTTCAGTTACTTAACCGGCTGGTATCATAAGCTCGGAAGGTTTCTGGCCACACCAGGTCTAACTGCCCTTTTCTGAATTGCTAACTCACTGTCATTGAAGCCACTGGGAGTTCCTCCTGAAAAAGGAGTAGGTAAGAGTCCCGAGAGCATAAGAGAACCACCCTCAGTTAAGATATTGTTAAATCAAATGTCCTTAAACTGACTTTCGTGGTCTGTGACCTGGCTGAAAAACATTAGAATTTCTGCCAGCTTTTCCATCAGAGTCCAGCATCATAACTGGGGTGTTCTTCTATATTTACCTTAAGGACTAGATCTTCAAAAGGACCCAGCTCCAAATTAGGCACCTAATGAAACATGACCACATTTTCAAATTGCTCATCACCCAGCAGCTCTTGGTATTCTTGATGGGAGCTGCAGGGGAGTACTGAGTGCATATGAAAAATCTGTCCACTTGATTCAGAGGTGGCATTTTCAAAAACACCTATGTGAATTAGGAGCATGAGTCCCAATCCCTCCATGGGGCCTTGACCCTGCCTTTATTGATGTCAATGGCAAAGCCCCCATTGATTTTAATGGTGCAGGATCATGGCCTAGGGGCTTAAATGGGAGATGAACCCTCTTGAAATCTGGCCCCCTATTTAGGTGTCTAAATGAGAGGTGTTGGGTCCTGAACACCTTTGAACATCTGGCCTTTGCAGTGCATGTCTAGTAATTGTATAGAGCCAAGACTGAGAAAAACTTAAAATATGGAATCTGCTGATTTTTTTTAAGTAAAAAATGTCAATAATAGTAAATGCTCATCTTGCTACTGAGTTGTGGCTGCAGTGGGGCTGGGAGAAGTGGAAGCACCTTGAGAGTGGGAGCGGGTGCATGGAAACTCAACTAGGAACAACTAGGGCCACGTGCCACACGTGTCCTCCTCTTCTGCCCCTCCCCCTCCCTTGCCTTAAATATGTGTATGGGGCGGTTGCTCCTTTCTCTTTCCCTTCTCCCCACCTCCTGTACTGCAGGACTCAGGGAAGGGAAAAGCTATTGTATGCTGCCTCTCGGCACTGGAGACTCTCCTGCTCACTGCTGCTGCCATTGGTCAGTGTGGGTGATAATAGGAGAGGAAAACTGGAGGGGAAGGAAGGTGGCTGCTGTTTGCTGCCTAGGCAAATAGCTATTTTTGGCCTCCCTGTACAGTGGCCATGAGCACCGCCATCCATGGTGAGGGGGTCTGCACCAATATCTTGCACACTGTAGAGCACCCTCATCTTATCTCTGCTATCTCCAGCATGAAGGAGGGAAGTGGGCTGGGATGCTGGTTTTCAGGCAGGATGCCCTGGCAGGCCTGAGTGTGTAATGGGCCCATGGTGTTGACACCCACCCTCAGGTTTATAGTCTACACGGGCCACCGGTGCCAGATGAGACCCACCTCTAAGAAATCATGAGGCAGTGCAGTGTTGGGTTAGAAAATGGTCTGGTTTTAGGTCCCTGTGACCCAGTGGACTGCCTGGACACTGATCCTGAGTACAACAATGCATGGTGAGAGGGTACGCCTCCATGTCTTGCACGGCCTATTGCTGGCTTCATCTTATCTCTGGTCTGGAGGAGGGAGGCTGGGCAGGACTTTTGCTTCCAGTCAGGGTCCCTGGGCAGGCCTGAGGGTGTAGAGGGTGCATGGCCTTCGAACTCACCCTCATGTTTGCTGTCCTTGGGTCCATTGGTGTGCCAGTTGAGGTCTGTACTGGAACAACCCCACTGGGTAGTATGAGGTTTTGGCTACCCAGTTTAATAGTTTTAAATAAAGTTCAGGCCTCCACATTTAACCATACTGTAGTGTATGTTTCTCATTGTTCCTGGGTCAACATCTGATAAACTTTGCAGGGCTGCAGAACTTAAACTGTTAACAGACTGGAGAGGGATCACTACTGAATTTGCTAATTCAACAAATCAATCATGGGACTGAACTTGGAAAGCTGATTTCAACAGAAGTTACAGTTGCTTAGCACCTCTGAGATTCAGACCTTAAATGCTACAAGAAATGGTGGATTCTTTCAAAACATGAGACCTGAACAAGTGTGCTTTATAAGTTACAGCACTTTTCTATGTGGAGTGGAGCACCTTCTTGGTAACCATTGCTTCATTATATCTGAGGTTCTTAAAATATTGTATTTTCTTTTGATCCATTTGAAGTCAAGTTAACATATTGTTAAAGTATTATTTCAGGTTAATTAAGCTGTAAATGAGCTTAATGATCTGCCCGAACCGAAGCTCAATAACAAGCTATGTATTAACTCCCAAAATCAAAAGAAGCTTTAAATTTCTTGCCAACTGTACTGAAGACGATAGAAACAGACAATCAATAATGTTGCCTTTCTTAGAAAATCAAGTCTGAAGCTGAAGAGCTTGAAACAAATGAATTTTAATGCATGCACTCAGATTCTCCAGATAAATTCAAAAAGGGCTTGAGAACCTAAGTCAAGTCTGTTGGAAGAAATGAAAAAGAGGACACTGAAGACAGAAAAAGACATAGTTGCCTCCCCTATATTTTAGTATTGGGGATCAAATCGTACCTACAAGTAACCAGATTGCAAAGTCTATATTGTAATAAGATTATAGTTTAGATCTTCTGTCTTGGGTAATATTTGGAAATCCCTGTAACCAGTGATGACCTGCAAAAGTCTTAAGAACCGGTTCCCTACCGGTTCTTCGGTGGCAATTCAGCAGCGGGTCCTTGACTCGCTCTGGGTCTTCAGCAGCACGTCGGTGGCGGGCCCTTCAGTGCCACCAAAAGCCCGGAGTGAGTGAAGGACCCGCCGCCAAAGTGCCGCTGAAATCCCGGTAGGGAACTGCCCGGTGAGTACAAGCCCCCTGTCCCCCGCATCCGACCCCCACCCCTGACTGCCCCCATCAACCCCCCCTTGTCCCCTGAGCACCCCTCTCGAGACCCCCACCTAACTGCCCCCAGAACTCCACCCTCTATCCAACCCCCCACTTCCCCAGACCCCCACCCCCAGAACCTCTGCCCCCTCCAACCACTCCCTGCCCATTATCCAACCCCTCCTCCCAGACCCAGCCCAGCCCCCTTACCATGCTGCTCAGGGCAGCATGTATGGATGCTGTGCGGCCCACTGGAGCTCGCAGCCCCACCCCCTTACCCTGCCGCTCAAAGCAGCAGGAGCTGCAGAGCTACCCAGGAGCGGTTCAGAGCGCGGGCGCCGGCGGCGTGGCACACTGAGGCTCTGCAAGAGGGGGGAAGGCGGGGGAGGGGCCGAGGGACCCTCCCCAGCTGGGAGCTCAGGTGGGCCGGTGTAACGACAGAAAAGCCTCCCTCTCCCAATTACCCACCCCTTTAACAACTGGTTCTAAACCGGCTTCTAAATTTAACAACCGGTTCACGCGAACCGGTGCAAACTGGCTCCAGCTCACCACTGCCTGTAACCTCTCAAAATGTTTAATTATTATGGGGGGAGTAAGGTTGATAAGATAGAGCAAAGGACTCCCCATCACTACTCCTTGGCCAAAAGTATTGACACCGCTACAGTTGCATAATGGATGAATTTTGTCCCTGGGAATAAAAAACAGTATTGCCACTGGCAAAGCAGCCACAGGCAAACCAGTTAGGGGAATGGAGGCTACTTATATTAGTGAAGTTTGCAGGATGGGGCCATTGAGGGGCTAATCCTGAGATGCTGAGATCTCCCAGCTCCTAATGATCTAAAATTGAGCTGCAGGTGATCTGTACTTCTCAAGATTGGGCCTTACGTCTCTCTGAGCCTCAGTTTATCCATTCATAAAATGGATATATCAAAATTCTTCCCCACCACAAGATCATGGAGAGATGTATTCATTACATGAATTAATATAAAGTGCTTCTGCTGCCAGTGCTTTAGAAGTGAGGAATGTTGTTGTGTCTGAAATTCATGTGCATCTGCAATGTTTACCTAATATACTCTTGCTAAGCGAGAATAGCGTTCATATACAGTTTGACTGGACCATAATCAAGTTGTAGATTACCCAGGTAAAATTTGGTTAATTGACCTGTAAAATAGCTGCAAACTTCCCATAAAGACAGTTCTTCCCTCTGAAAAGAGAATGTCATGCATGATAGTTATGGGAACTACATAGTAAAATGAACTGCAATTATTCTATGCCAGAGAAACTCATCGGGGAAAAAGCAGGACAGGGACACAAGTCAAATATTTTATTTATTTATGACACTGTAATGAGCAGTTAAAAGAAGGGAACTTTGTAAAATATCAAAAGGCAAGAATCTTAAAAGAAGACTGAATCGTGTTCCATCCACCCTTTTGCTTTCTCAGTTCTGAATATTTCTTTTTCCAGTAGTTGTGCACTTCCGCACCTCTGTGTGTTATCTGTAGGGCATTAACTGAAGTTACTAGATGATTTTTTTTCCCTTCTCAGTCAAGTGCTTTCAAAGGATGTTTTCTATCACATTGTTACTTATCTACAATCTATCAAGAACAGAGGCAGTGCAGTAGTAATGCAGTATCTTACTCTTCATGCTCTGGGAATGTATTATTTATGGCCTATGAAATTCAGTTTCACTCAAGTATTACATCTTTCTCCTGATGTAAATAATTAATGCTGGCTTGAACAAAAAAAATGTGTGTGGTCATTACTGGAAAATAGTAACTATTATTATTGTTACTAATACTAACAATTACTGTTTTAGTTCCAAGCTACAGTAAAGGAAGGAGTCACAAGAGTGATAGTGAATTTATCTGTTGAAGACCGCGATGATCCAGCAACAGGAGCTTGGAGAGCTGTGTATACTATTATCAATGGAAACCCAGGACAGAGTTTTGAAATCCATACCAATCCAAAGACGAATGAGGGAATGCTCTCTGTTGTCAAGGTAAGGACAATTTGCTTTTGTGTAATTTATTATTATTGTGAGGTGCATTACGCACGAAAAGGACCAACTACTGGAATTGGCTAGTCAAAAGTATGTTGTTAACTAGCAGTTCCATTTAGGCAACACATGTCACTCCTTTTGTGTTACAATAACCATGTTGGATCCTGCTTACTGGAAGCTAGTAGCCCTGCTACTATGCTAGAGTACATGATACTCTAGCATGTGGTTTTGTCGTGTGGCTATATATACACAGAGAATGAGACAGAGACAACACAGCTTGTCTGGTGCTGAACTTGGACCGGCCAGCAGGATGTAGCCAATGAAGGTGCTGTCCCTTTGTGACTAATTCTGTCACTTACAAGCTTAGGTGAATGTTATATGTGCTCTTTGCATCTGGTACTCTGATTTCTTGATGTGTCTTACAGCCTTTAGACTACGAGATCTCAGCATTCCACACACTGCTGATCAAAGTAGAAAATGAAGACCCGCTGGTTCCAGACATAGCCTATGGCCCCAGTTCTACAGCAACAGTTCAGATCACTGTTCTGGATGTAAACGAAGGCCCTGTTTTCCACCCAGACCCAATGACAGTGACCAAACAAGAAAACATCCCCATAGGCAGTGTTGTGTTAACAGTAAGCGCCACAGATCCAGATACCTTGCAACACCAGACTATTAGGTGAGTGAAATATTCTTTACTCTAAGTCTACCAAAAAGTGAATACAAATGTCTGTTGTGCCTGCAGAGCTTGGCTGTTAGTACTGCATTAAATTAAATTCATTTGGGATCTGGATAATAAGGAGTGAGGATTTCTTTTTTCATAATGAAGAGCTTCATTATCAGGAAGACAAAGAACTACATTAGGCAGGTGACAATAGTTTTCCAAGTTTTAAGTTACGGCAATAGAACAATCCAGCGCCACAAGTGGTGGAGTGAAATAGTTATGGTACAGAGTTCTTAGAATGATTTGTAACCTGCTTGTTATTCCTCCCCCCCCCCCCCCTCCGCCCAGGAGATCACAAGAAAACTGGTGGTGGTGTTTTTTTTTTTTAATTTTAAACTAGTGTATGAGAATGATTTCTCTGTTTTTCAGATGGATGAACCAGGCTTATATTTATTTCTAACGTCTTTAGTTAAGTAATTATTATTCACCGAGATTCAAGGGCTACAGGGATAATAAATGCTCCTCAACTAAGCAGTGGCATCTAATAATAAACTTACTTCTGGATAAAGGCCAACGAAGAGAAATGCAAGGATCATCGACTCACAGAAATAGGGGGCTGGAAGGGATCTTGAGAGGTCATCTACTCTAGCTCTCCACACTGACACAGGCCCAAATAAACCTAAACTACCCCAACGGGTGTTTGCCTAAACTGTTCTTGAAAATTTTCAATGACCGGAATCCCACAACCTGCCAGGAAGCCTATCCCAGGACTTAACTATCTTTAAAGTTAGAACGTTTTTCTCAATTTCCAATCGACGGGCTTGGCTACACTTACAAATTTGCAGCGCTGCAGCAGGGTGTGAAAACACACCCTCTCCAGCGCTGCAAATTGCGGCGCTGCAAAGCGCCAGTGTGGTCAGGGAGGTGGAGTACGGACAGTGCTGGGAGAGCTCTCTCCCAGCGCTGGCGCTTTGACTACACTTAGCGCTTCAAAGCACTGCCGTGGCAGCGCTACCGCGGCAGCGCTTTGAAGTGCTAAGTGTAGCCACAGCCCAAATCTCCCTTGCTGCAGATTAAGATCATGACTTCTTGTCCTACCTTTGGTGGACATGGAGAACAACTGGTCACCATCCTCTTTATAGCAGCCTTTAACTTTTCTCATAGGTTAGGTTTTCTAAACTTTTTATCAGTTTTGTTGCTTTCCTCTGGACTCTCGCCCATTTGTCCACATCTTGCCTAAAATGTGGTGCCCAGAATTGGACACAGTACTCCATGTGAGACCTAAGCCGTGCTGAGTAGAATGGGACAACTACCTCCCTTGTCTTACATATAACACTCCTGTTAATACACCCCAGAATTATATTAACTTTTTTTGCAACTGCATCACATTGTTGATTCATATTCAATTTGTGATTCTCTATAACCCCCCAAGATCCTTTTCAGCAGTAATATCACCTATCCAGTTATTCTCCATTTTGTAGTTGTGCATTTGATTTTTCCTTCCTAAATGCAGTACTTTGCACTCGTATTGACTGAATTTCATTCACACCAATTGTCCAGTTTACCAAGGTGCATTTGCATTCTTATCCTATCATCCAAAGTGCTTGCAACTCCTCCCAGCTTGGTGTCATCCATACATTTTGTAAGCGCACACTCCACTCAATTATCCAAGTCATTAATTAAAATATTAAATAGGACCAGACCCAGGGCAGACACCCAAGGGAGCCCACAAGATTTGCTGTCCCAGTTTGACAGTGAACCAATCAGCACTAATCTATAATTTCTTGGGTCCTCTTTGTTCCCTTTTTTAAAGATGGGTACTATGTTTGCTCTTCTCCGGTCCTCTGGGACATCACCTGTCCTCCATGGCTTCCTGAAGATAATTTCTAAAGGTTGCAAGAATGCTTCAATTAGTTCCTTAATGCATCCTAGGGTGAATTTCGTCAGGCCCTGCTGACTTGAATACATCAGACTTATCTAAATACTCTTTAACCTGCTATTTCCCTATTTTGGCTTGCATTCCTTCTCTCTTGTTGTTAATATTAATTATGTTGAGCATCTGGTCACAATTAACCTTTTTAATGAAGACTGAAGCACAATAGGTGTTAGGCACCTCAGCCTTTACTTAGCTCTTCTTCCCCCTAAGTAGTGGACCTACACTTTTCTTTCTCTTTTGCTTGCTCCTAGTGTATTTCTAGAACAAATTCTTATTGCCTTTTATGTCCCTTGTTAGATGTAACTCATTTTGTGTCTTGGCCTTTCTGATTTTGTCTCTACATGCTTGTGCTATTCTTTTGTATTCATCCAAAGTAAATTGTCCATATTTCCACTTTTTGTAAGATTTCTTTTTGATTTTCAGGTTATTCAGAAGCTCCTGATCAAGCCATATTCATTTCTTTCTATTCTTCCAGCCTTTCCTTCACACGAAGATTGTTTCCTGTTCTGCCTTCAATATTGTCTCTTTGCAAAACTGAACTCTTTTTTTCCCCTTAGATATGTTCCCTTAGATATTGGACTTACCTACATGTTCTCTGAGTTTGTTCAGGTCTGTTTTTTTGAAGTCCATTTTCCTTATTGTGTTGTTCTTACTTCTTCCTTTCCTCAAAATCGTGAAATTTATCATTTCATGATCACTTTCATTTAAACTGCCTTCCATGATCAGATTCACAGACAGTTCCTCCCTGTTTGTCAGAATCAAGTCTTAAATGGCTGTCCTTGGTTACTTCCTCCACCTTCTGAAACAATAAGTTGTCCCCAATACTTTCCAAGAACATATTGAAGATTTTGTGTTTTACTGTATTACTTATCCAACAGATGTCTGAGTAGTTAATACCCCCACCCCTCATTACTTAACATTTTGGATATTTGTTATTTGTTCTAGGAATGTCGCATCTACCTCCTCCTCCTGATTTGGTCATCTCAAATAGACCCCTACCATGTTTTGTTTCCCCATTAATCTTCACCCAGAGACATTTAACTGGTCGGCCTTTCACCTCCTCCTGGACCTCAGAACAACTGTATATATCCTTGATGTATAAAGCCACACTTCCTCTTTTTTCCCCTTCCTGTCCTTCCTGACCAAGCAATACTGCTCTGTAGCAATATTCCAGTTATGAGGTTTACCCCCCTTCAAGTCTCAGTGATGCCAATTAAGTTACAATTTAACTTGTGTACTAAGCCTTCCAGTTCTTCCTGTTTATTCCCCATAAACATAAACAGTTGCATATAGACTTTTAAGATGTTAAGCAGATTCCCCCACTCTTTTCCATTTTGTTGCTTCTATGACACAATTGTCATTTTTCATTCCCTCCACCTGCATCTTCTAGTCCTCTCTCAAGGTTGCCTTTTTATACCTACTGGTGGGCTTTTGTAACTTGCCCCCTTTTGAGCCTAGTGTAAAGCCATCTTCTCTAGGTTGGCTAGTCAGTGTCCAAAAATACACTTCCTCTTCTTGGTCAGGTGGACCTGATCTCTTCCCAACAGTCCTCCTTTTCAGAATAGCACCCCATGGTCGAGGAAGCCAAAGATGTCCTGTCAACACCATCTGTACAGCTTTGCACTCCTCTCCAGGGTGCATGTGTCTCTGCCTAGGCCCTTATCCTTAACTGAGAAAATGGAAGAGAATCTTGTCTGCACCCCCACCTTCTTCACTCTTGCTCCCAGAGCCCTGTAGTCAGTGATCATGTGCTATGGGTCAGACCTGGCAGTATCATTAGTGCCCAAGTGGATGAGCAGCATGTGATAGTGATAGTGCTCAGAAGGACGGATGAGCCTTGGCAAGCTTTCTGTAACATCTCAGGTGCAGGTTCCAGGCAGGCAGTATGCCTCCTGTGTCACATTAACAGATGGATGCTTCCATCCCCCTCAGAAGGGAGTCCCTGACTACCACTACCTTATGTCTTCTCCTCTTGGGGGTGGTGGCCATGAGCCCCCCAGCCTTGGGGGAGGGGCAGGTGACTTCTCTTCCTCAGCCATTGGGGTCTGCTCCTCTCTTGTTGCCAGCACAGCATTCTGGAATGGGTGACTCACCCTCTCTCACTCAGCCATCTCTAATTGCTGGCCTAGTCAATGAAAATTGCACTGCCCTCACTTCAAAGAGCCCCACTTGAATTCAGGTATTAACCCACCTAACTGCAGGGCGATCTAGTCCAGACAGTCAGCAACTGAGCCTAGATTTCAACCACACCATACCACCCAGCAAACCAGTAAACTAACCCAGAGTCCTACTAACCTGGATGACAAGATCCTAGCACAAAAAAGTGCTAATTTTTTGCCTGCCAAAGTTAATCAATAGGAGGAAGGCAGAAAACCCCAGAGATATTCAGCATCTGGCTAGCTCCCTTAGCTGTCTTCCTCTCACCAGCCACGTGATGTCTTCTGTACTATAGAAATATAATTCATACATATACCCTGTCTCTGAGAAACAGAGTTGGCAATTAAGTGCTGCCATCTTTTCATATTTAAAAAATGGAGAATCAATTTTAAAGCTACTTTATGGCATATGATTGCTATGTTCCTGGTGTGAATCTCTTGAGACCACAGGCTATATTAGGCAGCTTATGATGATGATCTGCCAGTGTTCTGGGAAGGCTCCTGTGGAAAGAGGAAAATAATTTTTCAGTTAAAAAAAGCAGATTATTTTTACTGTTAAAAATGGTTCCTGGAGTCTCTGGTGAACGGGATGAAAATTTAGAAAGAACACACAAGTCATGCAATGATGTTAGTCTCAAAATCACATTTTCTTTGAAATGATGTTAACTCTACCTTCCTGCGTATCAGAGCAGGAGTTTCAATCAGATGCTTAGACACTTGAGCTGGATGAGGAAGTAAAGCTGGATGGAGCGAGGATGTAGAATGCAGAAGGGAGGACCAGAGGCTGTAGCCTGGGGAGTCCCTCTACAGATCAGCTGCCTTGTTGGTCATTAAAGATTGAGAAGGGGCATGGGAGGAGAAAAGTCAGTGACCAGCCACTCTTTGTAATATGCTTCCCAGGAGAGTATCCAGTTAGAAATGGAGCCTTGTTGCAGGAAATTGAAGATGAATGGTAGAAAGGTGCCATAGAATAATGTAAGAGGGATTAAGAAACATTGTGCTCTGATTTCCCTATGGATTCTCTTGGCCAGTGCAGTCTGTGACCCCTTCTCCCAAGTCCGTGCTGCATGAGGTTGCAAATACCATTTTCATGAAGGAAGAATGATGTTTTGACTTTGATAAACTTCATGGAGATTTAGAAGTCATTTTTTACCCTTCTGTATTTCCTTTTGTTCCCATGAGAGGAAGCAACAAGGCCATGGATAAGCTTTGTAGCTGAAGTGGTATTGGCCTGCTCCTGTGTTCCTTGTTTACCCTACACTCCAGGCAAAGTCAATTGAAACTTTGAGTGCCCAGTGATTGCAGGGCAGGCACTAAGGCTCTACCTGTACAGACCAGAATACCAATCCATCTCAGATGTGTGGATTTGTCCATCATCACAAGGATTGTTTAGATGTGACTGGGCACTTCTTACAGATGATTAGTCTATGGATCATTAATGAAATTCAATGTAAATAAGCATGTATCCGCATAGTGTTGTGAAGGACTGGACTAGGGCGGGGATTAAAATGATGTGAAGATGAATTTAAACCGGTAAGAGTACTCAACATTTAATGTAGGGGGAAAAGGTACTGCATATAATTAAAGATTTCAATTCCCTGCATCATTTCAAAAACATCTAGTTAATAGGCTGTGAATATTTTGTTTTTCTGTATCAAGAGTACCTGCAAACTTTGTCACTTAAAAATCAGTTTATCTGAAGGATGGATCTTAACTGATGACATTTCCCCTGTTTTTTAAATGTATTTATTTATTGAATGCATTTTTAGCCATTCATTTAGTTTTAGTCTTTGCTCCAGGGAATTCTTATTTCATTCACTATTGTCATAGCTTTCTTTTGATGGATGGAAAAGAGCTGTGGAATTTCTATCATGTCAGATACAGCAGTATGCCCCTCAGGTGCATTATTCAAAGCCTGACTCATGTAGAAAAAAAGTCCCATATTCCCTTTGGTGTTGGTATTGAGTTTAGCATATACAGGCCTAAATTTATTGATAGTTTTAAGTATTTTCATGAGAGCTATTTGATAAGAAAAGGCTCATTAATTATTTGCAATGTTTGATCTTGTTCTGCTAAGAGAGCAGCCCCAAGAGAATAGGGAGTATACGTGAAATGGGTTAAGAAAATCATGCAGTAGTTTTTTCTTATAATCCTGAATCTGCTATCTGTACTTCTCAACCAGACTTGCTGGTTTTGCCAATTTTTTTAATGATTATGTTGGGAATGCAAATTATAGGTGGTATTAGTGGATCGCTGGGAACTCTAGTTTGCTTTTCAAATAGTGTATGTAGCCAGCCAAACAGCATAAATCCTTTTGCAATCTACCACTAGTCACAACCCGCTGCAAAAGACTCCTGAAATTCTGAGTAATAATAGCTCATAAGCTAAATGAAAAGTTCCCAGAGCTCACAACCTAATGTGGACAATATCTGCACTGCCAAAAATTGGAATTTTCTTTTACCCAAAAGAGAGGTTTTCTTCTCTCATGCCGAACATCCAGAAAAAGCAAAACAATGAGGTGTAGAGGGCTGAGAGTGGATAGTGATCATATACGAGGAAGTATTTTACAAGACAAGGACTATTAATTTTATAAGGAGAAAAACAAATGGGAATATAATAGAAGTATGGAAAATAATGTGTGACTCAGGCTAATCAGGCTGTATATATCTACTTTTTGATACAAGACAGAAAACACTGAACAAAGTAAATAATAGAGAAAAGGAAGGATTGTTCATGCAATGCAGTGTAATGAAGCAGTGGAACTCACTGCTGCTGGGTATTATTGAAGCAAATAGCTTATGAAGAGTCAATAAAGGATTAAACATTTATATGAAAGGGAAAAGCATTTTCAATTTAGCTAGGGTAAAATTGCATGTATTGTGGAAAATGCTCTGTAGCTCTCACCAGTGGCTGTACTGGTAGAGTAAGATCAAATGTAGCAGGCATAATACAAAGTGCACATTCACTAAGCCTTCATGGACAAGTGCAAGTCATGGTTTGTGTGTGCATGCCCACATCCTTGATCCATGTGTCTGTGTGAACCGCATGCCAACGTCCCTGATCTATGCATCCATTATTCCCAACAAAATACATACGTCAGTTCCAAAATGTCTGTCTGTACAGATAGAGGTGTGAGGGGTTTTGCTCATGTCAGCCATCTTTGTTTTCAGCGTATTGCAGCTAATGTATGAGACCATTCAGTGCCAAAAAGGTATTTTCAATTTGCTGTACCTACAACTAGGAGCTGCTGGTAGCTATTAGTAATTACCACTAACATAGCACTAATACCGATGCATCCGATGAAGTGGGTATTCACCCACGAAAGCTCATGCTCCAATACTTCTGTTAGTCTATAAGGTGCCACAGGACTCTTTGCCACTAACATAGGTTATTCTACTGTGTTCAGTGTAACAACTACACTTTTAAAGCCATGAATATAACATAAAGAAACATTTCTGTACCATGGTTCCAAATCAAATTGAATCTGTTCTTTGAGCACCAAATATCCGAATCCGATTTAAATGACTTGTATCTTTGGAAAACATAGCTTGCCTTACAAAGATTCCTATAGGCATCTGTATTTTTGAGACAATTTTCCTTCTAGTTCTTCAGCTTGAAGTATTCATAGACTCCAAGTATTTGCAAGAATCAAACCCCATGAACCTGTAGGTCTAGATATCGTTCTGCATATGGTTAGCAGTGCACCTGCATTACCATTCAAGGGATGTTGTTAGAGTTATAAACATCATACTGGGAACTAAAACGCACAGCCATATACTGCAAGAGACGAGTCCAATTGTGCCCTTAGTTACATCTGTTTAAATCTAACGTAATTTTAATTTCAAGCCAGGCCTTGGACAATCATGTCCTGATCTGTAGTCAATGGAAAGGCTCTCCTTGAGTACAATGGAATTTGAATCAAGCCCTCAAAACAAGAACCTGTAGACAAAACCAAAAGAGTTTCTCCCAACTTACACTAATGTAACTGAGAACAAAATTTTGTCCCTCTGTGTTCACAGGGAGAAAGCAATGGAACCAGTTAATGTACAATTGCAATTTTAAGACGGATTAATCTATATGAACCTATATTTTTTTCTGAAGTATTCAGTTCCTTCTACAGCTCCCAACTTTTTATTATAATAATAATAATAAATAATAATAAATCCAGAAGCCCCCTTATTAATTATAATCCAACAACTTATTAATAGACTAATAATGAAGTTTCTCAAATTTGAGTTCTTAGTCAGGGATTGCTGTTATTTTTGTGCCAGATTTAAGAGTTTAATTTTGGGTGCCTCTTTCCCACCTCTGAAATTTTAATCAGAAGTTTCAAGGGTATGTGTCAATGAGAAGTTAAAGGCCAAATTTAATAACATTTTCTACCTGGGGAAATTAAAAGAAGAGCCTTGCTTTCTGAAATCCATTATTAACAATAGATCTTAATTAAACATAGTTACCGGCCTCAATAATTTGTCTGCATGGAGAGATCAGTTTTGTCATTTCTTTGCTCTTTGGATTCAACAAGTACAGGATACACAATAGTTAGACTTAAAACTAAGTGTAAATAAGTTGTTTACTGCAGTGTACTTATAATTTTTAATTAAAGCAATGCTCTCTGGTTTCATGTTTTATCATGGCAATATATTTTTATTACCTACTCTGCTCTAGGATTTTTAATTATTTATGTAAGTATATTATTGCAACTTTCATTCTTGGTAAATGATGTGACTGGTTGCTGTGGAAACATCTCCAGGAAAAAAAATAGTTTATGGAATACAGCATGTATAATTAATTAAATAACAAAATTAAAATGGCCTTAATTCATATCTGACAAGATGTATTTGAATCTGGAGTGCTTAGAAATAGAACCCATGCTAGAATGAGGCTCATAGGAACGGAAACTTTATCAACATTATATGCAATAATTTTGGCAACTCATCTGTAGTCAATCCCAGCTGATGCCATATAATATCAAGGATGTCTGAATAGATAGCTGAAGGCCACTGTCGTAGTTTGTACAGCACCTAACGCTGCACGGTCCTGATTCATAACTTGGGCTCCTATGTACAATAATAGAAATTCAATTTATTGAATTAATAAATAATAATAATACTGATGAGGTCTCAACTGCATTACATTGAAAGCCAATGTGGTTATTTTACAGTAAATATGACACATTAACAATCGCAAGGTCTGATTCTGATCTCACTTACAATGCTTTTGAAGTCAGTGGAAATACATCAATATGAAACCAAAATATCTCCAGTGGCTTTGGTTGTATTGCTCCTGGTTTATACTAGTGGAATTGAGATCGTAATCAGTTCTTGCTCTTTATAGCATGTTTTCCAAATAACAGCTGTCTCTGTTGAAATGTAAAACAGACTTTGTTTTACTTCTTATATTGGACTTGAGCCTTAACGCAAAACACTGACACATTCTAATGGGGCTGCTTTCCTGAACAACAGACTGCAAAAGTAATAATGCTGAGCCCTGGTCTACACTACAAACTTATGTTGGTATAATGTCACTCAGGGGTGTACTGCTGCAGTGTTGTAAGTGTTGACAAGCCCTGAGTCTCTCAGGGCACGAGTTAAAGAATGATACTTATTTTTTAATATCTTGGCTCAAAGCGCAACCGGGCAGCAAAGTGTCCACTAAGTCCATTGGTGGTTACTTTTGCAAGTGAGCCAGATTTTGCTCTGCTCCATCTTCAGAAATCTAGGCCTGGTCTACACTTGGAGGGGGAGTTGATGTAAGATATGCAGCTTCAGCTACGGGAATCTTATTTCGACTTACCTCCTGTCCTCACGGCGTGGGATCGACGGCCGTGGCTCCCCCATCGACTCCACTTCCACCTCTCACCCTGGTGGAGTTCCGGAGTCGACGGGAGCATGTTCAGGGATTGATATATCATGTCTAGATGAGACACGATATATCGATCCCCGATAGATCGATCGCTACCCGCCGATCCAGCGGGTAGTCTGGATGTACCCCTAGAGTCAGTGCTTAGTGCAGTCCACTGAAGTCAGTGGAGAAAGATCCTCCAGATTTCTGCTGGTGTAAGTGAAAACTGCCGTGTTTCATCTTTGAAAAGATGGAGCGGTTTCCTAAAGGCCTGTAAGATAGTGTTGAGACTACAGTAAATGGGAAATTTGCAAGCTCAGTGAGTTCATCCTGACTTCCAAACATGGGAGAAACTAAGCAGATTTCAGTGGAATAAAGTAAGAAATGGTTTACGTCTGTTATTCCCATTTGTGCTGCCAGTTACTAGCTTTATATGTATTGAAATCAGAAGCCATGCATCATTAAACTAATTCAAGAAATGTATTTCATTCTCTGCTGAAAGTTGGGTTTTTTCAAGCAAATCTGAGCACCCTCTGTCCAAGAATGATGAGACTTCAAACAACATTGCTCGCCAACTGTTAAGGGATTAATTTTGCATACTCTGATGCATATTGAGTCTTTTTTAAGACACACTTTTATTGTAGGCACGGGTCAATAGACTTGCTTTAGGTTGCACAGCAATCATTTTAAGGAAGTACTATATAATGAGAGAGGGACAGCAAGTCTCAAAGTAAGAGTTCATGCTTATGAAGTAATACACGCAATCCTTGTTAAATATGTCTTCCAGAGTCAGAAAAGGTTGTCTTTGGACCCCTAACATCAGGCGATTGTTTTCCTTATACAGATAGAAAAATAGATCTTCTTTTTAAAAATTAATGGCTGAGCCATACTCTCAGTATGAAGCACCAGGGTTTTTCATTTTAAGTTACACCCAAGAGCATCTTGAGTTAGCTCTGCAGCTGTATTTATGGCCTGTCCAAAATCCACGCCCCAGGGAATTTGGAGCGCATCTCTAAATCTGAAGATGATGTATATTGGGGAGTACAAACTGCTTTAAAATAATGGAGATGGAGAGGGAAATCATGAGAACTTGACCTAAGGTACAAGTCATTCCTATCCTCTCCTTCCTGCCAAAATCTTTGAAACACAAAGCATTGCCTCCAGAGAAGCTAATTGTAGCAGTGGAATCCAGAGACAGGGGAGTGGAAGAGGCTTGATCACCTCATTCTGAAACAGTCCTGCGGCCTGCCCATTCCTTCATGCTATAGAGGGAATTGTTACATACCACCCTGCAGAACAACATTTTCACTGAAACCCCTTTGTTGTATGTGGTTGTAGTAGCAGTGTAAGTATATTGGTGCGTGAGCTGTATTGTGGTGTAGTTGTAATACTAAAACTCAGAGAGGAGAAACTTTGAATGAAAGATTCACGTACATTGCTCCTTGGTAATCTGAACAAACTGACATGTGTCTTTCATTTATTAAGTGGTGAGATAAATATACAATTTTCTCCCTGTGTAACAGACTGTTTAGACTAACAGTAAAATGAGAAAAGGAGTGAAGATATTGAGATTGGAGGGGCTTCTAGAAAGGGACGGGTGTGCTTGATTCTCTTCACACACTACTTTTACATGTATGCCTAGAGTGAGGCTACGAGGGGTGAGAAGAAAATTGGGTCCAATATCTATCAGTGTTTCTCCTATGCTGAGAATTATTTACAGCTAAAGGGCATTTGGCTGGCACTGCCTGGAGAGATCACACACTTTGAATTAACTGTGAGGAAGCAGCTGGCAAGAGAATCTCTCTGGTGGGAACAAACTAGTGAAATGAGACTGAAGAGAATTAATGGCTGGAGTAAAATTCTTAGGCTGGAGAGAATTTAAAAATCTGCCAGATCTGGAAACCAAGTCCTACCAAAGCTCTGAAAGGAGGCTGAACATGACCACACAGGTGAGGAACCCTGACATCTCATTCGCACCTCACACCCCACCACAACCACCAAA
Source organism: Mauremys reevesii (assembly GCF_016161935.1). NCBI lineage: Eukaryota > Metazoa > Chordata > Testudines > Geoemydidae > Mauremys > Mauremys reevesii. The sequence goes on from NC_052638.1 coordinate 35,514,024, forward strand.
CATTCTCCTCAACCTTAGAGCTGGACAAAGAGATAAATTCCACCGGAAAGAAGAATCTCACCCCAAGTGCATGAGGCAAGTTCCCTGAGGAAAGGAGAGTCTCTTTCCTGTATGAGTATAAAGGACTAAGCCAAGCGGTCTTAATTGATCAGACAAATAAGAAGCCAGACTATGTAGGTTAAATCATTGCAAGAAGGGAATGAAGAATTTGTTGCGGAAATGAAGATTGCCCTGTTTTTATTGATGTACGCTCATGCCCTAAAAATGAGGCCGTGCTTCCTCGCTCCCTGAAGCATTGTTGGGTACTCCGTCATGGATATTCTGTGGGCTTTTAAGCCAGGAATAAAGGAAAAATGATGAAGAACATGGGATAGGCTTCTATCTGCCACTTGCTGCAGAGATTCTAATGAAGCTGAACCAGAGCAGGAATAAATGCTGCTCTGGGTCTCCTCCATGGATGCTTCTGACAAATCATGAGGGGAACCAGCCACTGGTACCATGGCTGTGGATGAAGCCACTGGTACCATGGCTGTGGATGGAGCCACATTGGCAGTGGTGAGAAACAGCAGCAGAGGCAGGATTCATTGATCTGGAAGGTTCTTTCATAGGCTGGGATCCTTCACATTGTCTGAATTTCACAGGTCCTCAAATCCCTTGTGGAATATTTGGCAAGAGACTTCACATCTCCTCTCTGAGATATCCTGCCCCTCCGGTCCACCCTTGCTGGTTTCTCCTCCATGGAAGGAGGTGATCTGACTCAGATACCCACCTGGCCTCTCTGTTTGTATCTTTAAAAACAGCTGGGTTGAAGTTCTGAAATTACCTCATGAGTAGCATGGAAGGAATTGAGAACAGCAGCTGCTCTAAGAATTAGAAAGATGAGTGAAAAAATTGCCCCCAGCCAAAATCCTGGGATCCCACGGACCAGTGCTCAGCACAAGCCAGGGTGCGGTGGGGGTGCACCTTTGATCTTCCTAATCCTGGGCTTTGCACTGTGTGCTGATTAGAGCAGTCTTCAGTCTTACCCGGGCTCCAAACAACAGCAGCAGCAGAGGAGCTGATATGGCACGAGGCACAAGGATTCCCCAGTTATGCCCCTTTTACCTTGGCCACACCTCATGCACTTGCTGCAATGAACACAATTATGGTGCAGAAGCTACCACAGTGACTCTTTGTCAGCCAAGGATCACCCAATGCTGGAGGGAAATCCTCTGGTGGTAGTTAAACTGGGTTTAAGGCAGTTTTCCAGCAGGATAGCAGCACAAAGCTGGCTTAATGAACCAGAAGATCTGGCTCACAGTCTCCTTTCCTGTAACCCCTGTGGCTAGAAGCTGTAGAGGGAGTTCTCTGCTTCCATCTGTTGGTGAAACAGTGTGAAGAACGACCACAGAGCTGCTTCATCTGCATAAGAGATATACCCAGAACTCTAGGTGGACGAACAAACTCCAGAGGGGAAAGAGTGATCTGTTCCCATCTGTGAGTGAGCAGGGAGATATACAGCTACAGAGAGCTTCATTTGCATCAACTTTCTAACCCAGAATTCTTCTGGAGCCACCATCATGGTACAATAGCTCAGAATTGGTTGAGTAATAGAACTGAACTGAGAAAAGGGGGAAAGATTCCTATCTCGTGGCAAGGAGTATACCCATAATGGCAAGAACTCTGTTCAAGAGTGCTATATGCTACTGTTTCTTATCTCCAGAGGATCCTATGCTGGGTAAGGGACTTCACTGCGAGAAGTGATGTAGACTGTGCAATGGGAGGTGATGCAGAGGCGGCTCCATGATGGGATGCAATGCAGGAAGGGTTCTTCACTAAAGCCTCAGAGGATAGTAGCACTCTAACCAGCTACTAAATAAAGCTGACATCATGATAGCTGGGTTAGGTGGTAGAGCCTCAGGACAGGATCAGACAGCACTTCCCAGGGACTGGAGACAGGCCTGCCTGAGCACACCTCAGGCCCCTTGGACTATGCTATCCACTGACACCAAACAGTGAGTGGGGTTTAGCAGATGGAGCAGGGAGAAGTGATGTGGTAATAGACATTTACCTATTGGACGTTCACACTGGTAGGCAGGGAACCAAGCTAACGGACAATTGCCAACGTCACAATAGAGGAGTGTTTTACTTATCATTCATTTAGATATAGCATTGCTGCATTTTCCCACCTTGATGCCATTTTCCTTTTTCCTCTACTAAAGTTGTCTTTGTTTCATATGCAAACTTAGTGCTTGTGAGTGGGGAAGTATTTCCTATTAAGCATGCCCACATAAAGTGTTCAGTAATCCCAGAAATTCTGTGGGTGGGAGGAGTTCAAGCTGCTGATCTTTTCTTAGGTTTAAAAGAGACCCTTAGCTTATTTGAACTCAGCCCTTGTTGCTGCCAATCACACCTGGCAGAACAGTTACATTCCTAAAATGTGCAATCTGCCCTACCCTGCCTATAAACCATATTTAATGTGTTGTTAAAGTTACACATGATGATAGACTTGAGAATGTTTGTTTTCATGTAATCAGAAAGGCCATCAAAACCAATATAAACCTCCCCTGATATTTCCCTAAGAGCTCCAAATTCTTGATTAACAAGGATGAATGTAACATTTTAAGGGGAGTCTAATTAGACCCTCTTTCCCCCCACACACACACACCCCTGCAAAACAGCATTATTTCACATCATGTTTTCAACTGTATCAGCGCAGAGAATGAATTGCTCTGAACCGTAAAATTATAGAGCACATTTTTCATGTCACTGACTAAACAATATTGCAATTCTTCTACAGAAATAAAACAATGGGGTTTATAAGTCACAAGTTATGCCTATAGTGCAAGATAGATCCTGATAATAACTCATGTTGTCATTATTTTATGCCGGTTACAGAATAGGAAGACACTGACCCCGTGTAAGAGGTGAGCAGCATCTTGGTTATTATATATTTGGATATTAAATGTAGGGACATTGTGTGAGGTGGTTGAGTCACTATGAAACTGGTGGTATAAAATGCAGTTAATAGTTCATGTTTCATGGAATTCTGGAGTTCCTCACAGCCGAACTACTTGAAAAGTCCTAACACACTTCCACTGTGCTCTTAAGGAAAGGTGTTTGTGTGATAATAAGTATAGAAGATAGCTCACAAGACCACTGTTATTCTATAAGCAAAGGCCAGGCTGTATTAGTAAAAACAAAAACCTGAACAAGAGCTTGCTGTAGGACATCCATACCGAATAAGACCAATGGCCTGTCTAGTGCAGAATACAATGGCCTGTCTAGTGCAGAATACTGTCTCCAACAGTGGCCAGAGAAAAACGCAATAAGCCTTTTGTCATCGTTGTGTACCTCTAAACTTCCTTCTTTCGACCAGATCCAGAACCAGAATTTGTATGACAGAAGAGTAGCTATTTTCCTGGTATTAATGTTCTGGGTGCACAAAGGGCATGTTGGAATTCTTGCAGATCCCTTTGGCCTGGTTTGAAGATTCAAAAGATTCAGATGGTGTCAATATACTTCATATAAGTGTGGATTTGCTCACGTATAGTATCCATGAGGTCAGAGATGAAATTTTGGCCACTTGAAATCACTGGCAAAATTCCCATTGAGTTCAATGAGATCGGGTCTTAGGTGTCTAGAAAGGAGCCATTCCCATACTCAGGTCTTCCACAATGCTGCACATGGTACTGTAGCTGCTAGTGTTCCAGGTGCTGCTCAGCCATGAATCACTCTGATCTGTGCGTTTCTAGGAATTAAGCAGCCCATCTTCTTTCAAAATCACATGTGGCTATTCTTAGAATGGAATTTAAGTTCAGCTAGGAAATTATTAGAAGGTTTTAGCACTCATTTTTCACTAAACAGAGCTCTGTGAAGTTACTGTAATAGAAAAAATCTCGCAGAGTTGAATTGGAATTTTTCTATTAACTGAGTAATAAGGAGCCCAGTTTCTGTAAAATAGTTTTTGCGTGTAAGTGAAATTATGCACTTTGTTAAGCAGTGGCAAGTTTGCACTTCCACATTTGGCTCAAACAGAAGTCACCCCTGAATCAGACTTTCTGTGGGTTTATGAGTAACCATGCACACAAAGATATACTCCACAAACAGGTAGGTAATTAATATCCATGTGGTACATTGTTTGCAGAGTCATATGATAATGGTGTCTATTATGCACATCTGGCCAGTAATCTGGTGTTCAGGGCCTATTAAACACTGAGGCCATTTAAAAAATTCAGTTTTTTTTTCAATCAACTCACCAGATAAATGCTTCGTCCTTTCCCTTGCAAATATGAAATTTCCTACATAACTCTATCTGTGTAAACCCCAGGTTGGGTGATATTCAGTCCTGAGCTAGTGATAGATTTTTTTAAATACATAAAATGTTGCAGATTTAAAGTTTCTTACCTCATGATTCTTCAGGGCTATAAACAGGAACGTTATACTATCGGAAGACAAGGCTTTCAGCTTCACAATGGAACACGCAGCACTTGCTTCTGGCGCTGAAAGGATCCGAGATACATCTTAAGTACTTTTAACAATTTTCCATAGCTTCCTCTGAGTCATGTAAAGTTGGAGTTAGACTCTGGTAACTATGGTGTTTGACTTTATGGGGAAATGGATATAGAAAGAAGTTCAATTTAATATTTAAACCCCTTTAAAACATTCCTAAAATAGGTTTTCTGTAAAAAATGTGACACATACAGTGTCCCTGTTAAAATCTGCCCAAATTTGGGAAAATTATAAGGCTCTGAAAATTGCATTTTGCACATGGTCAGTAGAGGTGTGGCAGCATTAGTCTCTAAAGATTCCATATGCACTGAGCATAGGAGATGAATGGGGATGGAGCATGCTCAGTGCATAGGAGATGAATGGGGATGGGGTATGCTCCTGTTTCAACAGACTATGCATGCAGTATCTCTACAGAGCAACTGAGCATAGGCCGTCCCAGGGCTGCAGAGCTTTGGGCCTTTTCTTGCAATTGCGCCGCGAGGCTGCTTGGGCCCGCTGTGGTACCAGACACCTAAATTACAATCGGGACGATGGCCTCTCCTGTGTTTTGAATGCTCCTGCTGCTGGTGCTCAGGCAGTTTTGATGAAAATAAGGAAACAGCCTCCCTCAATGCAGAGGAATGAGCAGAGCTAAGGACAGGAGCAAGAAGTGGTCATGGTTGTGGACAGGTGAGGAGAGCATTGGGACCAGGAGGTGGGCTCTGGGACAGGTCCTGAAGGGAGTTACAGTAATAGCAAAGGAAGAAAGAGAGAGGAGCTGCTGCAGGAAGGGGAAGGATAGGAACAAATGGGGGCAGACAGGAGGTGATTAAGGGCTGGATAGGAACCAAACAGGAGAGAACAGGGTAAGAACTGGGAGAATAGTGGGAGAAGGGTTATAAAACACACTCCCCTCCAGAACAGAAACTGAACCCAGGATTCCAGAGTCTCAACATTCCTCTGATATCTAACAAATAGCTCTGAAACCCACTGGCAAAGTTTGTGTCATCGCCCTCTAGTGGCTGGACCACATAGAAAATAAGTCTTTTGCTACCTCTTACTTCTCTCTACCTAACGGACTGTGCTGTGAATCTAATGGTTCCAGCAATAAAGATGACGCCTGGGGTGGCCAGCAGGATTCCACTTGATAGTATTTCCATTTTTTAATATACTTTTTTTTTAAATCAAGACAAATTGCATTGAAAATGTTCAGAATAACATTAAAGTTGCAAAGTCAAGCACTCAAAAGTTAGAAAATGGCAGGATTGAGGTTGATCTTGCAATTGTAACTGTGCTTTGAAGATATAAAGTGCTAGAAAAATACTACATATTCTGAAAACTCAGGCCCTAGGTGTCTTGAGTTGCGTACTGTGATAAACTCAGGACAGACAGTTGCAAGAGGGGGGGAGGAGTCAGTCCCAGAGGGTTAAAAGGCCCTCCTCCTTATCAACTGAGAGGCAACTACAGGTCAACCAGGTTCAGCTGAGAAAGGGTTACCAAGGTAGCAAATTAGAATCAGCTGAGGGGAGCTACCTGAGGGTAATTAGGACCAGCTGATTCCAACTTGGAGCTGCCTGAGACCTTTTTAAACCCCTTCCTGGGAGGGAGGAAGGAAGGGGGGAAAAAAGCAGAGAGAGAAGGAGCCTGGCTGCCAGGAGGGTTGAAGCAGCAAGCCTCCCCAGGAGGAGCAGCAGGACACTCTCCTACAAGGCAGGGTAAAAAATACTTTAACTAAGACTGATGGGAAGACAGGGGACAGACTTCCCCTGAGTTCTAAGGGGGACTGCGTTACCCAAGCCGGTCTCACCAGAGCTAAAAACAGCAGAGGCTGGGGAGACTGAGACAGGACTTTGCCACAGTACCTAAAAATAGCTGGCACTTTTGACAGCTTTGGCCTTAATGTCTTGGTGCCTCAGTTGTTCATGTATAAAACATGGATAATAATATCCCCTCACCTCACAGGGGTGTTCTGAGCATAAATTCATTAATGTTAGTGAAGCAATCAGGTACTATGTTCAGACCAGAATAGAAAATCTACGGGGAAATTAATAATTTTGTATTCAGTGCTGGGTTTCATGTGCAGTAAACAAGGCTGGACATTTAATGATGAGGATAAAAAATATAGAATTGAATAGTCACCCATTCAGTGAGCATGATGTATCTTGTGCACTGAATGAGGCAGGGTTCATGTGAAATAAATAATATGAGTTCCTGTAATTAAAGACTGTGTGAAATCCTAACTCCATAGAAGTCAATGGGAGTTGTGCAATTGACTGAACTGGGACCAGGATTTCACCTTGTTTCAGAAGGCACGGGCAGAAAGGTGACAAATAAAGTTGAACAGGCAGTCTTAATTCACTCATTTCCTATCATCTGAGTGCCTGATTTTGCTATGTTCTGTTAACATAGTATATTTATATGGGGCGTAGGTATATATATATCGAGAGAGAAATAAACTTAGTGTCAAATACTGCCATCCACCCCCTTCAACTCAGCTGTTGGTGCTTAGTTAATTTCTTATAGGCATCATGATGGAGATAGCCTATCTCTATTCATTACTGCACAGTGTACTTAAGCTAACAAGAGAGACACTCTCAAACTTTGTAACTGCTAGAAGGATGCTAGAATCATAGAACTGGAAGGGACCTCGAGAGGTCATCTAATCCAGTCTCCTGCGCTCAGGGCAGGACTAATTATCTAGACCATTCCTGACAGGTGTTTGTCTAACTTGCTCTTAAAAATCTCCAATAATGGAGATTCCACAACCTCCCTAAGCAATTTATTCCAGTGCTTAAAGTCTTTAGTACCCACTCACTTGCAAAGTAAGATTATTTGCTTTGTGAAAATACTCTGTCCTTTTTCACATTTTGTTCAGAAATGCCTGTATATTATCATAGACTTATATAGCTGTGGAATATACAAAGCGCCATTTTCTCAACCACACCATGGGTAAAGCTTGTGCCCCATTACAAATTGGCAAATCTAACAGAAATTAAATTATATTAGTATTCTTCTTCATTAATATTTAAACATGCAGTATCAAATTCAGTAAAAAGCGACAGAGTCCTGTGGCACCTTATACACTAACAGATGTATTGGAGTATAAGCTTTCATAGGTAAATACCCACTTCGTCAGATGCATGTAGTGGAAATTTCCAGAGGCAGGTATAAATATGCAGGCAAGAATCAGTCTAGAGATAATGAGGTTAGTTCAATCAGGGAGGATGAGGCCCTCTCTAGCAGTTGAGGTGTGAACACCAAGGGAGGAGAAACTGCTTTTGTAGTTGGCTAGCCATTCACAGTCTTTGTTTAATCCTGAGCTGATGGTGTCAAATTTGCAAATGAACTGAAGTTTCTCTTTGAAGTCTGGTCATGTTATATCGGGTGGCGTTATATTGAGGTAGCGGTGTATTTAGAATAGAAACCTACTGCAGTTTTCTGTACAGAATGTTGGGATGGACTTGGTCAACTAAATATCTGATAGGATTTTGCCTACTTATTGTCACAATAAAAAAATGAGAAGAGAGTTGGTTAAAACAAGCATTGGATGTCTGTGGCACAAGAAGTGCAGCCTATATGGTGCACAATATCCCCCAAATTAGAACCTATAATTTAGCTTCTTCCATTGTGTATCCCCCACTTTTTGTTATCAGATACAAATGAACATTTTCCCATTTTTGTAAATTTTTGGACTAAATTCTGGTGTGAGGTTTTCTAGAACCATATATCATCATGTCGGCATGTCTTACTGAATTTCTCACCTACTCTTACCTTCTGTTATTGCTGGCTACAAGGATAGAACATATTCCTCAGGGCTACATAAATGCTGAAGTGCATCAAGATGGCTTTGTTTTCCACCAGATTTTCTCATTCCCTCGGTGCTTTTAAAGGGTGCGTTGGGCAGTCATACATCATTCTCAAGAAACTGGAAGTTATTTTAGAGAAAAGGAGAGCTAGCATGAGTATTGCTGCTAAAAATCCCCAATAATACAATTTAAAATAAATGAACAAACAGAATCAAAAACAATCTTAATTGCTGGCACATATTTTCAAGAGTTGGCATGATAATGAATCTATTTCTATGGAAACAATCTTATTCATTTGCTGTCTTTCCACTTATTCATGAAGCACTTTGAGAATTACCAGCTCCTCTGGATAAAGCCAGGTCATTAATCAAACATCAGAAAACTTGGCATGCACCTTTTGTGTAGTGATGACATGAAATCCACTTTATCATATTTGTGTGCCAGAAGATAATCAAGGCTGAGAACACACACACACAAATGATATGAATTTAAATATTGGGGCCTGATTTTTATTAGAACATCAACCCAGCACTAATTTCCATGTACCACGCACTGGCATGCACACTTTTCCAGCACTAACACTTATGCCAGGAGGTGATAGTCCATCAGCTATGAGTGTAGGTGACAGAATCTCCATGCACATATCCCAAGTGGACAAATAGATTTTGTGCATGTAAACCCCATCCCCTGCAAGTGCATATACTTTTGCTGGGCAAGAATGTGTACACACACGAGTGAAAGCCAGAGTCTCCAGATATAAGCTAACACGCTCCATTCTCCACACCCACAAACCCACCACCACCCTGCCCCGGCCTGCACGCTAAACTTTGGCGAATCCAAACTTCACAACGTGTGCACCTATTTCTACAGAACTCTAAACCAATGTTCCCCTTATGCTTTGGGAAAGTTTGGATTCTAATTTAGAACTTTGCAAGCATGGGCCTGAGTAGCACCAACGCATAAAAATGCCATTGTAAACATTGGTTCTGGACTTCTGCCTTTCAGCATTTAACAAAAACATATAACTAGAGGGGAAATTCCACTAGCCATATATCATATGTAAACTTTTTATATTCACACAATGAGCAGGTTTCAAGTGTTTAGGGTTTTGGTTCTTTTCAGACCACCGATCAGGGACCTAATGCTACTCCCACTGAAGTCAGTATTAGAACAGCGAATCAAGCTGGAATGGGGCATGCCACAGATGCATTCTTAGTGTTACATCTTAATGTGTTGCATTCAGCTACATGGAATCTATAAATGAAAAACTGAGCTATGTAGAATCTTTTTCTGAATCAAGAGAATAGCATACCTATTCCACCTCCTCCAGCTTTGTCTGTTTCCCTTATATATAGCTGGTTCCTAGCAATGAGTCCCTTGTCAGTTCAGACAACTTAATAGTATTCCAGTTCAGTCAGCATTGGAAACTAGTTCTATTACAATTTTTGGCAACATCAGCTTCTTTACAGACTTTTCTTTTCAGTTATTACTTTTTGTGCGTTAAGTTCTGTGCTTTCTACAGTTGCTTTTTTGTTGTTGTTGATTCTTGTTCTTTTGTCTGCAAAACCAAGAAAAAATAGGTGAATACAACAAAGTGTTTGTGCTGGTTCACTGAAATAAGTAAACTTTTTTTTTTTCTCGGAGTGCTGTTGCACCGCTTGCATTCCTAAAATTGTGTTTCCTCCGTAAGAAAAGTCTAATGGAATCATCTAGGAATTCCAAGTTATTGGGAATAGCTTGAAATACTTTATTTAGTCCTTGGAGCAAACTGCAGTAGCTTTATAGAAAATGGAGGTTTCGCTGGTTGTTATGATATCCCTTCTGTAGGCAATAATCACTCTGGTTGTCCTTGTCTGTTGTCAAACATTGATCATTCGTGGTTGATGCTTCAAACATATTTCCTCTTCAAGGGATAACTGTAGTTTCTGCTTTATCCAAGTTTAATCATGTTTAGCCCTCAGCTGCTCGCTCTTCATTCTCGAGAACGTCTTCACTTCATCTTTGCTCACTTTGAATTGACAAACCGAGCATAGATTACCTAGGGTCTATTTTGTAGCTTTAACTAATGTCTTCTGCTGGTGTGGTCCATTTTGTGAATATTTTCTCTTGTCCTGGATATGATCCCGGTTTTTGATAGACTTCATGGGAATGCTAAATGAATGCTGCTTTCTTATACTTTCCACGGTCTCTGTGACTTTAGGTAATGTTCACCAGTTTGCATTCAGCGCTGCTAACAGTCCCTTTCAGTTCAGAATTAAAATTTTATAAGATTTGGGGGGGGGTTGGAATGTGACTATTTAGTTAATAGACTTTCCGCCTTTCATTCACTCTCCTACCTCTTTTATAATTTATTCTCTTTTTTGCATGTTTCATACTACAACAGATGGATGCACTCTATGTAAACACGTGTATTTGGTATTAAGAAGCTGAAATAACTTCTCGTTTTTCCCTGATCTCTTTTAAAAATTGTAAGGGGCATCATCTCTACACCTTTTGCAGCTATATACATCATAATTTATGCTTCTATTTGAGACAATTTTCTTCCCATGAGTAATAGTAGTTCAGACTTCTTCTGGTAAATTATTTTGCTTCCCATGTAACACTCAGACCATATAAAGCAAGAAAAAGTTGAGTTTGACTTCATCCATGTTTAATAGTCTTAGTTTCAGCACTATCTTTTGTACATTTGGTAGCATTTTACATCCACTTCTCATGGGAATGAATGACTACCTAATGTACAAAAGATAGGTGGAGGAAAATCAGGCCCTTAATATTTCTGAATGCCAAGAAACTTGAGAGTATCTGGGGGATACAATACCAGTGATTCTGCCTGTGTATGCGCTGAAAGTGTTCACAGGATTTAAACTTCACTTTCTTTCGCATTTGTTTCATTCACTAATGTTCTTAACCTCTCGAAGAACATCTCAAGTTAATTGTCAAAGTGGCACTCATTTAAACCATAAGACTCCATTTAGTGTCAGAGGAAATAATTCAGCTAAATCCTCAGGAACTGCTTTTTAAAATGTTGTCTCAATATTGTTTGCTTCTCTGACAGTACGGGGAAAGATCTAGAATAACTATAAACTCGATTATTATTTTTTCAGTGTGTCAAGGAGTTACTCACCAATCTCCAAGATAAAATAGTTTCCTTGTCTCCTAAATGTATGGCGGACTGTAATTATTTTGAAAAGTTCTGTGGCAAAAAGGGCAGTGATAAATAACATAAAGAGAAAAAGGCAAGCCTGGGACAAAAGAAAAAAAATGCCGTGTGTGTGTGTGTGTAACATGTACTGATTTCACCTAATCTTTACTGAAAGAAGAGCATATAGCACAGATCTCAAATATGCATTATAATGGATATCCCAATCCATAAATTTCACTTAAATGATTATTTATATTTAGTAGTTACCCTTCATCTCCCAAATGGACTCATAGAAATATATTAATTCCCTTCTAATATTCTTGCCTCTCTGGGCAGGTCCATACTCACCGCGCGGGTCGACACGGTGAGTTCGACTTCACGGTGTTCGAACTATCGCGTCTGATCTAGACGCGTTAGTTCGAACTCCGGAAGCACCGCGGTTGACTCCGGTACTCCACCACTGCAAACGGCGGTGGTGGAGTCGACGGGGGAGCCGTGGAGTTCGACCCCGCCGCATCTGGACGGGTGAGTAGTTCGAATTAGGGTACTTCGAATTCAGCTACGCTATTCCCGTAGCTGAATTTGCGTACCCTAATTCGAACCCCCTTTTTAGTGTGGACCAGGCCTCTGACTCTGTTCTTAAGGTTAATGGGAATTTTGCCATGTACTTCTGTGGGAGCAGGATTGGACCTTCTAAGGGTACGTCTACAGTACAAAATTAATTTGAATATATTCTATTTGAATTTTTGGAAGTGATTTTATACATTCAGTGTTGGGTGTCCCCACTAAAGCACGTGAATTTGGCAGAGTGCGTCCACAGTACCAAGGCTAGCATCGAATGTCAGAGCGGTGCACTGTGGGAAGCTATCCCACAGTTCCCGCAGTCCCCGCCACCCATTGGAATTGTGGGTTAAGCTCCTAGTGCATGATGAGGCAAAAACATTCTTGCGGGTGTTCTGGGTGGGTGCCGTCACTCGCTCCTCCCTCCATGAAAGCTATGGCAGATGCCATACTGCCAGCAGACGGTGCTGTACGGTGCACTGCCTGTCTCCTGGTACTATGAATCCATCTCGCATATCCTCTCATCTTTCTATCTACTCTCTTATCTAACCATTTCCCGCCTTTTTTCGGCTATCATGAACCGAGCAGCACAGCTTCTGCCGCAAACTCTGCTCTCCTGCTCTTGCATCGCTAGCTATTTTTTCCATGTCATCTGCCCTGGGCTCGAGTGCAAGCTACAGAAGGCAACAATTCTCTGCCATTTTTCGGCCATCGTGACCTGAGCCTCACAGCTTCCGCCACAAGCTCTGCTCTCCTGCTCTTGCAGCTCTAGCGATCTTCCCGACTCTGTGAAAGCTACAGAAGACAACCATTTACCACCTTTTATCAGTCATCTTGAACCGAACAGATCTACGTTTCGTGCCCTTTTTCCAGGATTACCCATGCAGGTGCCATAGAGCGGCAATCATGGAGCCTGCTCAGATCTCCGCTGCAGTTTTGACCATTGTAAATACCTCACGCATTATCCAGCAGTATGTGTAGTACCTGCAAAACTGAGCGAGGATGCGACGACAGTGCGATTACTATACTGATGAGGACATGGACACGGACGTTCCTAGAAGCACAACATGTGGCGATTGGGAGATCATGGTGGCGTTGGGCCAGGTTCATGCCATAGAACGCCTATTCTGGTCCCAGGAAACAAGCACAGATTGGTGGGATCGCATAGTGTTGCAGATCTGAGATGATTCCCAGTGGCTGTGAAACTTTCATATGCATAGGGCCACTTTCATGGAACTTTGTGATTTGCTGTCCCCTGCCGTGAAGCGCAAAGACACCAAAATGAGAGCAGCCCTCACAGTTGAGAAGTGAGTGGCCATAGCACTGTGGAAGCTTGAAACGCCTGACAGCTACCGGTCAGTTGGGAATTAGTTTGGAGTGGGCAAATCTACTGTGGGGGCTGCTTTGATCCTAGTAGCCAACACAATCATTGACCAGCTGCTACCAAGGGTAGTGACTTTGGGAAATGTGCAGACCATTGTGGATGGCTTTAATGCGCTGGGGTTCCCTGACTGCGACAGGGCGATAGACGGAACGCATATCCCTATCTTGGCCCAGGCACACCGGGGCTGCCAGTACATAAACCGCAACGTGTACTTTTCCATGGTGCTGCAAGCACTGGTGGATCGCAAGGGATGTTTCACTGACATCAACATGGTGCATGACGCCTATAGTTATCCTTGGGGACCCAGCCTACCCCTTAATGCCATGGCTTATGAAGCCATACACAGGCACCATGGACAGTAGTAAGGAGCAGTTCAACTATAGACTGAGCAAGTGCAGAATGGTGGAAGAATGTGCTTTTCAACATTTGAAAGCGCGCTGGCGCAGTTTACTGACTTGGCTAGATCTCCGCACAACCAATATTCCAGTTGTAATTGCTGCTTGTTATGTGCTCCACAATATTTGTGAGAGTAAGGGGGAGACATTTATGGCGGGGTGGGAGGTTGAGGCAACTCGCCTGGTGGCCAATTTCGCACAGCCAGACAACAGGGTGATTAGAAGAGCGCAGCAGGGCGCGCTGCGCATCAGAGAAGATTTGAAAGCCAGTTTCATGACTGGCTAGGGTACGGTGTGACAGTTGTGTTTATTTCTCTTGAAGTTACCTGCCCCCTATATGTATATATGAAAGGAAATAAAGTCAAAATTGTTTTAAAACTGTTCTTTATTATTTGCTGCACAAAACATTGAGAGAAATCTGAAGGTAGACCGGGGGCGGGTATTGGGTTGGGGGGTGGAAGAGGGAAGGACAAGTCCAGAAACCAAATCAAAAGTTCACATATGCCAGATTTCTGCTGCTTGGGCGATCCTCTGGGGATGAGTGTGTGGGTCCCCGTAGCCTGCCCCCTCGTGTTCTTGGGCATCTGGAACTTGGGGAGGAGGGAGGGCGGTTATACAGGGGCTGCAGCAGTAGTCTGTGGTCTTGCTGCCTTTCCTGCATTAGATCCACCATACAGCGGAGCATGTCAGTTTGCTCCCCCCATGAGCTTGACCATAGCATCCTGCCTGCTCTCATCGCGCACATCCCTCCTCTCTCCGTGTTCCTGTAATGCTTTACGGGACTCAGCGATTGTTTGCCTCCATGCATTCAGCTGGGCCCTATCAGTGCGGGAGGACTGCATGAGCTCGGTGAACATGTCATCCTGAGTTTGTTTTTTCCGCCTTCTAATCTGGACCAGCCTCTGGGATGGAGTAGATAGGGGCCGTGTTGAAACATTTGCACCTGTGGGAGGAGAAAAAGGGAAGGTAGTATTTTAAAAGATCCCTTTGTTCTCTGAAATGTGACACTCCTTCTCAGTGAAACAGGCAATTCATAGTACACAGCACATGTTCTTTCTGTACAAGTTAGCATTTTGCCTCTTAAACTGAAGTGCCTGCCACTTTGGTATGAGTAAGCCGTCACACACAGCTGGGCAACAGAATTCAGCTTGCAGGCAGCCTAGGGACACCCGGGGTTCTGCTTCTTCTATGTTCATTTCAATGCTTTCAAACTGCTGGGCCCCCTTTCCCATAGAAAGCAATGCCTGGTGGGTTTGCCATATAAAAGAAAGGCCTGCGGGCTCTCTGGGATGATTGCTTCACACAACACCCCCCCCACCCCGCACCCACTGCATGGCTCCGATGAGGCTCTGAGCAGGGATGAGCCCTTGAAGCTAAATGCGAACAGCCCAGCGTGGCTGGGTTTCCCCCCGGCCCCCCAGCACGTGGCTCCGATCGGGCTTTCACTCACCAGAAGTACCTTCTCCAGGGTCATGGTCTGGGATTCCGCCTTGGGAGTGGGGGGGAGGCTGTTGGCTCCAGCGTTAAGAATAGTTCCTGGCTAGGGGGGCAAATGGATTCCCCACTTGCCGTCTGTGCACTGTCTTCCTCCTCCTCCTCCTCCAATGATTCTTCCTCCTCGCTCTGTGCAACTCCCCCCTGGCAGGTGTCCATGGACAGTGGTGGGGTAGTGGTGGCGTCACCCCCCATAATTGCATGCAGCTCACAGTAGAAGCAGAATGTATGGGGCTGTGACCCAGAGCATCCATTTGCCTCCCTGGCTTTTTGGTATGCCTGCCTGAGCTCCTCGATTTTTGTACGACACTGCTCTGTGTCCCTGGAGTAGCCTCTTTCCATCATGTCCCTGGAGACTTTAGTGTACGTATTTGCGTTCCTTTTATTTGCATCCACAATACCTTTAACCCGGGATTGCAATCTCGATTTAAGCGCTACTCCACTTTTGAAGTGGAGTACAGAAATCGGATTAAAGAGCCCTTTAAATTAAAAAAAAAAAAGTTTGATTGTGTGGACAGAATCTTTTTTTTTTTTTTTTAATTAACTTGGCTAATTCCAAAATAACAGACTAGTGTTGACCAGGCCTAAGAGATCGCAGTAGAATTTAGGCTTTTACTGCAGGTCATTTAAGGGATCTCATGCTGGTGCCAACTGGATTTCTAGCAGTAAGTGCTGCTGACCTGCTGAAGTTCTATTGATCCAAATGGAACAATACTTTGCAGTAGTGTGCCGCTTCTCATTTCTTTTCTGCCTGCCCGCTGGAAAAAACAAACAAAACATAACTCCCTTTTCAATCCTAGAATTTGTCATTTATTTTGTAGTGACTAGTTGTGAATCTGCTAGACTCTTATCAACACTCCTCCATCTTTGAAGACTGCATGGCTCCTGACTAAAGGAATGGAAAACCAGCAAATGGACAGGTAGCAGAAAAAGCCGATCCAGCTGGAAGGATGGATATAAATAATTGGCATGTACAGAAGTCTGATAGAGTTTTACAGCCAAAACCTCCTCTAAGTGCATCATAAAAGCACCTCCAGCTCTTCTTGTGTTGATTAGCTTCTGACACACAATTGCTACAGTTAAAACATTTTTACTGATTTGCATATGTCGGCAAATCTTCCAACAGTAACATCCTGATTATGCAAGTGTGTTAGTCCCAGATATGATGTATTATTCTTTGGCTGTCGGAATAATACAAATCATCACAGCCTCTGAGCCTATTTAACCATAGCCCTAATTACTTCTAAATGAAAATTACATTTTGGAATATAGAAACTTTTGGAAAGCCATAAAATAAAGCAATATAATATATTTTGCACTATTATAGCATTCCTCAACAACCTGATGAGTACAACTTTATTATTTTAATTTGATTAGTCAATGTTGTTGTTCTGCTTAGCAGCTATTTCATGCAATGACTCTTCAGTGTCTTCCTTGAAGTTTATCAGTTATTGTCCTTCTTATTTTTGCACTCAAGCAATTAATTAGTGACTTGTATTTTTCAGTTGCAAGGGACTGGCAAGTTGAATTTTGACTTTTTTTGGGGTGGGGGGTGGCTGTGTTTTGATCATATTGTGATGAAAGCTAGCTTTCTAAATCATTAACCTGACAAGTATCATAAATCTCTAACAAATAAATGTCCCCACTTTCATGGCATGATGTCAAGCATAATAAAAGATGTCCCCAGAATCTATTCGCAAAAGGAACAAAATAGGTATCTGCAGCTAGTTCAGCTCCAAGCCTGCAAACTGCTCCATGCAAGCAGAGGGATCAGCACAGCGCCTTAGCACCAAAAGTGGTGCTCTCATTTATAAGCAAAGTGACCAATTTCCCTTATAGTGCATGATATAGAACAGTGTTAACATGGTTTTTTCATTATGCTGTGTATAATTGATGTATCTGGTTCACTTTCATTCATGAGAAGCATGGAGCAAATATTGGGTGAATATTATTGATCTGTCATTGGCAATAAAGACCACTTAAGCCTGTGGGAACCCTGTGTTAGGACAGCTACCACAGTGGCTTGAATTCCTAATCACTGTCCTCGAATTTTATAATCCCATCTGTTCTGCATAAAAGAAATGTCTGTTTTATAGCGAGATAAAATGGGTGAGGTAATATCTTTATCAGACCAGTTTCTGTTGATAAAAGAGACAAACTTTTGAGCCACACGGAGTTCTTCAGGTCTGGCAAAGGTACTCAGAGTGTCCCAACTAAATACAAACTGGAACAGGTTGTTTAGCATAAATAGTTAACACATAGTCTAGTAGACCATTGAATGTGAAGTGGCCCATTAACACTCCTGCAGTAAAAGGACAAAGATTGAGGGTTAATGGGTTACAGATTGTTGTAATAAGCCATAAATCCATCATCTTTATTAAAACCATAGTTTTTAGGATCTAGCAAAGTTATGAATTTATGCTCCCAGGCTCATTTTGAAGGCGTTATGCAGGTTTCCTATGAGGACCAAGAGGTCAGATATAAAGTGATCATTTTGTGAAAAGGGTTCACCCATGGGTGACATGGTAGTATTGTCTTTTATCATTTTTCTTTGTGAGCTCATTCAAGAGTTTAGTGATTGGTTTTACCATGTCGCTGTTATTAGGGCATTTAATGCACTGGATGAGGTACCCCACATGTTGTGGTAGGCGTGTGTAGGACCTAGTGATGTTGTAGGAGGTAGCGATCATTGTAGCAGTGGAGATATGGCTGCAGGTTTTGCAACTGTTGTTCTGACAGGGTCTGGTGCTGCTTTGAGGTGGTGAGTCCTGGTCTGTGGGGAGCTTGCTTCTGATGAGCTTGACAAGGTTCTGGGAAGGGGGAGGTTGTTTGAGGTCCATAAGAGGGGGGTTGGGAAAGACTTAGTATTATTCATATATCAGTTTGACAAGAGGGGGCTCGAACATTTTCCTTGTGATTAGGGCTGGTCAAAAATATTTGAATTTTTTCCTGCCAAAAACTGATTTTGTCAAAAATGAAATTTTGGTCGGAAAATGTCGTTTTGATTCCCCCACCCCCCATTTTTACTTGAAATTTCAAAAATAAACACCGTTTTTCTTTTTGTTGAATTTGAGCCAAAATTATCATTTTGTTTTTGAAAACTGAAAAATATTCATAATTTCAGATTTTTGTTTTTTCCCCTGTTTTTCTTGTCCTTGAATTCAGAAACAGAGTGATGTCTAGGTTTTTTATTTTATTTCAGAATTTGGTTAGCACTGTGTTTTATTTTTATTTTTATTTTTTCAAAAAAAGGATTGTTCCATTTTGAATCCTGCAAAACAGAAACAACTTCAAAATTACAAATATTTTTATGAAATTGTTTATCCATTTTTCAACCAGCTTTACCTGTGACCCTTGTTATCATGGCCTTGACAAATACTAGCAGGAAAGCGTGGCATGAGGCACATGAATCTATGTGGTATTGATCCGATTTTTGTTTTTAATCTATATTTTCCATTCCTTCTGCCTCAAGCAGGAATGGTGGCTAAAGAGGAGATTTTCAAAGGAAAAAGTGGAAGTAAGGTGTCTAAATTCAAGGTTTTTGGGGCAAGGATCATCTTATCATTATGTGTTTATACTGCCCCTAGTCCTGATCCATGATTGCAGAGCTGGCAGGCCACACAAGTGAACACTTTCTGTACCCTCCTAAGCAATGTGTGATCTCCCCTGTCAAACCAGGGCGCCAGGATGGTTGTGCGTCCTGCTGAATGCTTCCCAGCACTCCTCAGAGGGTACTCTATTCAATTCAATGCAGGCCTGTGCCTCGAAAGCACACTCTGTTCCAAAAGCAATATCAGCATGATACAATTTATATTGTACCTATAATGCAATTATGCTGCAGTCAATTTATAAATCCAACTAACCAAGTGCCACTCTCAACATTGCCCCTTGGTAGCCAGAAAGGGCAATTTAAGTAAGCACTTTGTTGTTGTTACCAGTATATTTGTTCTTATTAAAGTATAGTGTATTTAGGTTAAATTTCCTAATTACATTTTAAGGCTATGGATTTAACAAAGAATCCACCAGAGCATGACAGCTTGAGCTTGTGTCTTCAGAATCTGTGTGCACTACTGGAGGTGTTTTATGGCCTGCAGCACAGGTAGCATATAATCATTGCTTTGGTAACAGCATTTCCATCCAAATACATACTTATGCATTTGTACCGTCAAATGTTTACTTAAAAAAAACTTGTCCACCACTCTTAGTTCCCCACCCGAACAACGTAATAAGTCAAATATGAGAAGAGTGCGAATATAATGGAGCAAAGATTTTTCTTCCTTTCTGTAATTCAAACATGGCTTTTTAATAGCATATTTTGAAGGCTGCTGGTGGATGATTATTGGTGTTTTTAACCAAATGAGGGGTTCAAGTTGTGTCCTGAGCTTGGTCCATAGACTAGAACAGGGGTGGGCAAACTATGGCCCGCAGGCCATTTTAAGCCGGCCCACAAGAAGCACCACGCAGCTTGGCCCTGCTCTGGCTGGGGTGCAGGATTGGAGCCGCATCACACGGCTCAGCCCCGCTCTGGCTACTACACACTCCAGTGGGAGCTGCAAGGGCGGTGCCTGCGGAAGGGGCAGTGTGCAGAGCTGCCTGGCCACCCCGCCGCATAGGAGCTGGAGAAAGGACATGCCACTGCTACCAGGAGCCACTTGAGGTAAATGCCACTCAGAGCCTGCACCCCCTGAGCCTCTCCCCACGCTCCCAACCTCCTGCCCCAGACCTGATCTTCCTCCCGCTCTCCAAACCCCTCAATCCCAGCCCGGAGCACCCTCCTGCACCCCAAACCTCTCATCCCCAGAGCCCGCACCCCCAGCAGGAATCCACACTCCTTCCCACCCCCTGCCCCAGCCCTGATCCCCATCCCACCCTCCAAGCCCCTTGGTCCCAGCCCAGAGCACCCTCCTACACCCCAAATTCCTCATCTCCAGCCTCACTCTAGAGCCCGCCCCCCTCCTGTACCCCCAATTTTGTGAGAATTCATGGCCCGCCATACAATTTCTATTCCCCGATGTGGCCCTCAGGCCAAAAAGTTTGCCCATCCCTGGACTAGAAGATGCTGGGGAAAGAAGAACCTTCTTTTTGAGTGGTTCTCCCTGGCCAGCATCCAAGCAGAAATAACATGCATGTAGAATTCCTTGACTGAAGGATTGTATTATTGTGATCCAGGTTTCAAAGTTAGCCAAGAAGGGTAAGGAAAATTGGTGAGAATATGTGGGATTGCTACTTCTTGAACCGCCTCGTAATATGTAATTAAATAAACAACAAGCAAGTAGGTTATTTTATTGAGAAAATTGCTTACCATTCAGACATAACATTTCTTATGAAAGATGTTGAAAGAGGTTAGCACCCAAGCTTCCTGTCTAAGCACTTAAAGATGTATTAGCATGATGGGCTGTAATTGCTTTTTTGGAGCAGCAGAATCTTGCCACTGATTCACAAATTTAAATACACCTCTACCTTGATATAACACTGTCCTCGGGAGCCAAAAAATCTTACCATGTTATAGGTGAAACCATGTTATATTGAACTTGCTTTGATCCACCGGAGTGTGCAGCCCTCCTCCTGAGCACTGCTTTACTGCATTATATCCAAATTTGTGTTATATCGGGTCACGTTATATCGAGGTAGCGGTGTACCTGTAAGAGGACTTTGACATGATGGAATGTATAAAGGCTCCTGTCAAAAATCCAGATACTGTGAAGTTTCCAAGTGGGTCTTATGACCCGCAGTCACACTATCATAAAAATCACCAGCTCGGATTTATACAGTAAAGCTCCTATGAACTTCAGGGATCAGTAATCCAGGTGGTGGTTCTTTTATGCAGTAGACCATATGTACAAGCTTTAAAAAGGATGCCAGCATGTTTACCATTACTACTCCTCATGGTAACCTGTCTATCTTGAACTGTGATTTTTGGGCCAAGTAGAAAAAATGCCTAAGCTTTGACTCATTAATGTTGTGTGTTGAAGCAATTGATCTGAGTTTCATCCATAAAATGAAATTTTCTGATTGCTTATCATCCCTTGCATGTCATCCAAATGCTTTCTCATATGGTTTATGTTACATGATTGAAATGGATCACACTGTGTAGTTAAAGACCTAATGCAATCTACCGGTTTTGTGTGTGTACTTGTAATGGTGTCCCCTCTAGTGGTTGGCCTACAAGGTGGATAATGGCCTACCACTGCTGCCATCCAGAAGAGATCTCCATTAGCTCTGGCGGAAGAGGGCTGTGTGTATAGAGCTTAAGGACACCCACATTTTAGTTTCAGTTCTACAAATGTCTCATGGGAATGTGATTTAACTGGTAACTAAGTCTGTTGTGTTGTATGAAGTCCATGGATTTGGTACACTGAGCAGCCAGTATGTCTATAAATACAGCGAAATCTGCCTTTGCCACATTCATACGTGAGCACATCAAAAAAGCATGAGGCCCATAAAGTATGATGGGGCAAAGGAGTGTTGTTGAAAGAAATTTGGGTTATTGGGTTTAGCCAGTGCAGGTCAGCAGTGCACGTCCAGTTGCTGACAGCAGTTCTATACGTAAATGCACAAAGGGCAATATTGATGCAATTTTTGGCCTCATTTCTGCTAACATATGGCCACTTAACTGTTGACATTGTATTGTTGTTTTGGACAAATTTTATTTGAATTGCTAATAAATTATGAAAAAAGACTCAATTTGGAATTATTGCACACACAGACATGTGCTTAGCAAACAGCCTAAGCAATAGCAGAGAATAAATTATCCTCAAATGATTCTGTCATCAGATTACACAGCATAATATATAATTAGATCGTTCTGACAATACTGCGGCTCCCACTATGTGTGCTCTTTTTAAAAAAAACAAAAGGGGGACCAATGCAGGCATGGAAAAGTGAAGCAGAGAAAACAAGCTGTATCAGAGTCCAGCAGTTGGCATTCACACACTTTTTCTAACTACAGAGCAACATCTCTGAGTACTGAAAGAGGTAGGCAACAGGGTATGAAACACCATAGTGGTCGCATGCAGATTTATATCCAAGCATTATCAAACTTAACAGCAAGCGACCAGCCTCTGAGTTCAGTCCATAGGAGAGGATGTAAAAACATCCTGCTGTATGGATGTAGGAATAAAAGATGGAGCTATTCAGGAGTCAGAAAGAAAAAAATATATATATTCCCTTTTTTATTTCTTAGGGGTTGTACAGCTTTTATGTATCCTAATGGGAAGGCACATCAGGCAGTGGTTTTGAAAGGCAATATGAAAGCCCTTTTGGATTACTGATTTTCCCCAGAAGTGCTTACTAGTAGTATCCTGTCGACTAATGTGATAAAGTTTACAATACAGGTCTTATCGGTGGCTTCCATATTTCATCACTAATATTTCTGTTGAAATGGAGAATTCAATTATTATTAGTATTGTGTCATCTCTACTGGTACAGCACACACTCTGCATCATGCTAAACTGTGAGGGACCAAGAATTGGCTGTGCTAGTGAACTGTATGACACAGACAAGGTATGGAGTTAAAGGACTGCAATAGAGAATTATGCAATACAACCAGTCTATTCACTCATATTTTTAAACACATTCACTTTATTCACCAAAGCTTGCTGGAAAAGAGAGAAACTGTTTGTTTCCATTTATTCATTGAAATTTTCCAGCTATCTCTGTTTTCCACAAACTTTTTGACAATCATATTTTACTGGCGCAAATGTCAAAACTTCATGTAAGATGAATTAGAAAAAATCCAAATTCTCCTGTAAAACTTTTGTTGGTATCATTTAGGTCAGTGGTGGGCAACCTGCGGGCCACATGCGGCCCATCAGGATAATCTGATTGTGGGCCAGGAGACATTTTGCTGACATTGACCGTCCGCCGGCACGGCCCCCTGCAGCTCCCAGTGGCCGTGGTTCACCGTTCCTGGCTAATGGGAGCTGCAGGAAGCAGTGGGCTGCAGGCGTGTGCTGGCCGCCGCTTCCCACAGCTCTCATTGGCCGGGAAAGGCAAACTGCGGCCACTGGGAGCTGTAGGGCGCTGTGCCCGTGGATGGTCAATGTCAGCAAAATGGCTTGTGACCCACAATCTGATTACCCTGATGGGCCGCATGCAGCCCGTGGGCTGCGGGTTGCCCACCAGTGACTTAAATTGTGGCACCTCTTAGTGCAAGGCAGTGTACAAATACAGAGTAAATGACAGTCTCTGCCCTAAAAAGCTTACAATCTAAGACCAGATTCAGTCAGAAGTGCTTGTGCCTTCATCCAATCAGATAGCAGAAAAAGTGCAATGCAACTTATATAATGGGTCACCATTAGCCAACACAGATCAAGCAGCAAATATTTGCTGATCAGTTTAAAAAGAAACAAAAGTTGCAAAATAATTTGTCAAATGCTTTTGGATATCAAAGAAATTAATTTAACTTACTATCTATTGACAGTTATTCTGCGGGCAGAAATATCATGTAAATGCATCATACAAATTATTCCTTGTATCGTATTTGCTTGTCTCTGAACCTTCTAGAAAATCTAGAACTAGCTGCAGGACATTGAGGGCTACTATACTGCTGATAGAAGACTACCTACTACCAACAGTAAACAGCACAGACTAACGCTATCGATGGCACAGTGGGAAGCAGAGAAAACGATGGCATACAATTTACGATTTTAAAAGCTCTAGGTCAGTGGTTCCCAAACTGGGCTTCGCGAAATGTTACAGGGGGTTCTCGGGGAAAAAAATCCCTAATGGCGGACAGAGCTGTCCTTAGGCACTCTGGGCAGCATGGGGCCAGCAGCCCGGAGCCCCTGGCCTTCCAAGAGCTAAGCAGATCAAAGCAAGCATATCTATCACACTGAGGAGATTTAAACTTCAAGACTCCTTATAAGAAATGGAAAGGGAGGTGGATATATTTTGCTGTTTTTTAAAATTAAATAGGCAGCTAAGCTTTGTTGTAAAGTGTGTTGTTTGCCTGGACTGCTCAAGACTTGAATGCTTGTGTAGGAGGAACTGTTTGAGTTGGTTTCTTAAATACCTTCATGCTGTTTTACATCTGATACTCCTTGATGAAACAAGGAGCCTTGTCTTATAACAGGCTTATTCAAAGTGATACAAGCTACGAAAGTGAGATCTTGGAAGAGAGTTGCCGTTTTCATAATGTAATAAAAATACTGTAATGATAAATAATAATTGATATAGTGTGAAATAAGCATGTCATAAAAACAAACTTTATATTTCCAAGATCACTGCTTTTATAATTTATACTAAGGTAAAGGAGAAAATCCCTGGAAATATTCATTTTTAGGAGAGGGTTTGCTAGATGACATTTTAGTGAAAGGGGTTCACAGGTTGTTAAAGTTTGGGAACCACTTCTCTAGATTATGCAACCCAAAGGTAAAGCACACGAAACGCAATGTACATTAGTTATCATTTCAGCCCAAACATTTAATCTTGTATTCACTGTCTTGACCCATTTGCATTTTTTTCAAATGTGAGGAACAAATATCTCTCTGCTATAATTACCACCCGTGTCCCTTTTACATGTCTACAGGCATTTCTCAGAGGCAGTTGTGCTCTCTTGTTTGAGAGTACTTCATCTAATAGTATGAAATGTATATTGGTGTGATTCAAAGATCATATAATATCCATGTTTAGATGATGTTTCATTCAAGGACAAAAGGAACTTTTCATGCTGAATTCTTAAGCACAAAAAATATGGAGTTACATTCCCCACTAATCCTTTTACTTGAACAGTTCATGAAAAGTTCATAGAAGAATTTCTGAAGCTGCCTTTTATGTAATATAGGCCCAGCAGGGATGAGGACACACACAGTTGTTTCAGAATTTCACCTAACTATGAGTGAAGCCGCAAGATGTTTGGATAAGCCCCCCAAAAGGTGACCACTTAGTGAACTTCTAAGGTAAAATCCTGGGCCCATTAAAGTCAATGGTAATTTTGCCATTGACTTCAGTGAGCCAGATTTCACCCCTAAAGGCAGAAAATGTAGTGTGGAAATCTAGTGTGTGAATAGACTTCCTTGTGACATTTTTTGCTGCTGGTTAGGCTGGACATATTGCAAAAATGGCTTTTACCCATGGTAGGCACATTTAGAACCAGTAATCACATGTCTGGAAAGTAATAGAAATTTAACCCAACTGTGTTTAGTCTTATTTTTTATAAAGGGCCACATTTCAAAGGTGTTTAAAAATCCCATGGGCTCTTGGGTGCCTCTGAAACTCCCACTATGGACCTATCTGCATCTTTAACTTTAAAAATCTGACCCAAAATGCTTTGCTCAGGCCTGAGATCAGTGTGACTGCATCTTTTCCATTATTTACCCTCAGTGTAGGGTCACCAGACAGCAAATGTGAAAAATCGTGACGGGGATGGGGGGTAATAGGAGTCTATATAAGAAAAAGACCCCAAAATTGGGACATCTGGTCACCCTACGTCAGTGTGATTCTGATTGCTTACATAAGTGTCATGGATGTGTTCTGTTACCTAATTGGATGAATGCACATGCCCTTCTGCCCCTATACTTTCAGGGGCAAATTCAGTTTGTACTAACAATGAAAGGCTATTGTTAAAATATTGTGCGATTCGTTTGTGATTTTCTAGATTGTTTCCATTTTGCATTATTGTTATTTTATAATGTTGTAGACACCTCAGAAGAAACTTACAAGAACAGGGGGTCTTTAGCTCTGCCTTATTCTATCTATATAGGAACATTTGTGGCCCTCATCATTGTAATATCTGAATGTCTCTCAGTCATTTATAGATTTTATCCTTGCATCACCTTTTCAAAGTAGAGATTAATCTCCCCATTTTACAGATTGGAAACTGAGACTCAGTGTAGATGAAATGGCTCACATCATACAGGAAATCTGTGGTAAAGCCAGGAATTGAACTCCACATCTTTGGAGTCCCAGTCCAGTGATTTAAGCACTAGATCGTCATTCCTCTGCATTAGAGAATGCCACAGGTCTATTCCAGCCCATCATTGTGGGCTCATGCCCAGATTTGTAAAGGTATTTAAACATTGCAGTTCTCAGCATTGCAACGCCCGAGTGATTTAGGAGCATAAATCATATTTTAAAAGGGATTTAGGCACTTAGGAGCCCAAATCTCATTGGCAGTTGGGATTTAAGCTCCTAAGAGCCTAAATCACTTTTAAAATATGATTTATGCTCCTAAATCACATGGGTGTTGCAATGCTGAACACAGCAATACCTAAATACCTTTACAAATCTGGACTTCAGGGCCTAAATCCCCCAGCTCCTCGGGAACATGCTGTCAGAGTAGAGCTGACTTGCACAGCCAGACTGATATTTTGCTACCCAAGACTGCAATACTTGTTCCAGTGTCTTCACAGCCGTTGCATGTTGTTGGTTATACAGTCTTTGTGCAATACAATCTGAGTAACCTCTGTAACTTCAGATTCCTGTAACAGAGAAAGGCATATCTCAGCATGCTTATTTAGATTGCTAATCTCAAAGGTACCATAGCAAAAGAGCTGCAACATCAAATTGGCACATATATGTTAGTTCAGTGCTCATTTGGCACGGCTTTCTTCTGTCACTGGTGGTGCTCAGTATGCTCAATATGCTTCATTTTGCCTTCCTTCTCATTCTGTTCAATCATAAAAGCCAAGACCCCTCGACTCACATGGGATGTGTCTGGCAGCAACCAAGCTCTGGAATGGTTTGCCAGCAGCAGTATCTGGGTCTGTGCCTAGATGCCTGGCTGCTCTTCTGTAACCCCTTGGCTACTTCACTGCTAGCTATGAAATTCTTTATGTGGCAAGTGCAGGGTCATGACACTGATTAGATTTTCATGTCCATATTGTCTCCACTGTTCTGTATAATGATCTTCCCCACTAATCGGCTGCCAGCCACAGACATTATGTATGTGTGCTAAACATCCTCAGGAGATGTTCTTTGGAAGACTTAAAATATTTCCCAGAAAATATGTGTATAAATACACATACATACACCCACACTACTTTAAAGATGAAGCCATTTCAAATATTTTAACTTGTTTTTTTAGCCATGTAAGCTAATTGCACCTTGTGGCGGGGTGGGACTCACTACCATGGTGCCCTCTACTGGATGTCTTGGGGATCAGCTCTGCTAGCCAGTGCGCCCTCTTCTGGTGGCATCTTGCCGCCGTCACTTCTGCTCCCAGGACCCACGTCTCTCCTAGGAGTGTGGCATCCTCTTCATGACACTGCCCTCTGGCTGTGCCGCACTCCGTGCCCCCCCTTCTGGGGGAATGTCACAGTCACTTAGTCCAGCCACTTCCTCAGTGGCAAGTGGGAGTGGGGAGGGAACCTGGGCCCGCCCTCTACTCCAGGTCTCGGCCCAGGGACCCTGTAGATGGCCAATGCTTGGGGCGCCCCCTCCGATTCCTTGGTAGATTTCCCTGCACCAGTTCCCTGCAGCCGCAGCACTCTTTGCCCTTGCCTCAGCCTGCAGACCCCTTTAGCCTGCCAGGACCTGCCTTTAGCTCCCTGGGTCTCTGCCTGCAGCACTTCTCTGTCCAGGGTGCTTGCTGCCTTCAGCCTGTGAGGCAGCCAGGGGCACCTCCCTCCTCAAGCTCCAGGGAGTGACTGAAGCTTCTCTGTTCTGCGGCCTTTCTTATATGGGTCAGCCTGGCCCTGATTGGCTACTCCTTGCAGCCCCCCCTCTGATTGGCTGCCTCCTGCACAGCGTCCCAAAGGCTCTATTAACCCTTTAGAAACCAGTGTGGGGCAGGCACCCCATCACACACACATTAAGTCAAATTCTCTCCCATGCTGTATCCCTGCTACATCTCTCCAGAGATGCCATAAACCATGAAGCCCTTCTCAGCTGAGGATTTCCAAGCAAAGAGAGGTGGTGTAGCCGGCTCCTCTCCCACTTCCCTGCAGCTCTTGGCATAGAGGGGCATGTCACTAGGAGAAGAGGCACAGCCAAACGCGTTATACTCTGGTGATCCCCATTGACAAATATGCCGGGGGAGGGGCACAGATTAGGACAAACTAAGGCTGTTCTAAGTTTCATTAGTGCTGATGTAGAACTGGCCCCAGAACAAGCTGCAATCAGGTCTTTGACACAGCACGGAATATGGGCCTACATTTATATCTAGGTGAGTAAATGGGGTCAACATACACATGCCTCTGACTTACAAAACTCGGTGCTTAAAGTTAGGCTGCTAAACCCATACTTAGGTACCTGAATATATGGCATGATTTTCAAAACTGTTGAATGACGAGAAGGTCCCCTTGAAGTCAGTAGAAGGGGGGGGGGAGTCAGTCTTTGTATTCCGTAGTTTTTGTGGTTTTATATAATGCTTTTCTTAATGAGTGTCTATTTTAAGCCTTTTGGTAGTAGATCCCTCATTTTGAAAAAGGAACAAAGAACAATCATCTGAACTCTCCCGCAGTATACTCTACCAATGTGTAAAAATCTGGTGGGAAAGACCAAGTACTGCTTTTACAATATCCTGAGCCAAATCGCGGGTTAGACAATTCTTTTTTTTTATTTTTATTTTTTTTATTTGTGCATTCAACAGCGCTTTGTAGAGCAATCAGGGAAGATAATATAATCCATTTTACATTCTCATTACTTTAAAAGTGTTGAATCTCCTTAAATTGTTTCAGGGTTAATTGAGAATTTGCTGCCTTACAATAGACTGGGAATTGT
The DNA here is from genome assembly GCF_016161935.1 of Mauremys reevesii. Classification (NCBI taxonomy): domain Eukaryota; kingdom Metazoa; phylum Chordata; order Testudines; family Geoemydidae; genus Mauremys; species Mauremys reevesii. The sequence continues at coordinate 35,542,938 of NC_052638.1, forward strand.
TTAGACTGCCCTGGTTCCATTTTTTTTTTTTGGTTCCTACCTTTGTTGCAATGTTATAAAAACAACAATAAAAGAGAAAACAAAGGAGTACAATGAAATAATTATCAGCCTTGTTACTATTCTAGCAACTCATTTTTATGGGAGATAAAGCTCAACTATTGATTAATGTTTAAATGGTTATTAAAGTGGAAGTGCATACACGTTTGATAGACTGTAGCACTCGCTATTCATTAGAGTTTGCTTTCATTTCTTTGCATTTTCCCTACTGGACTCACTCTGCTCCAAGAGAAGCCAAGGGTGAAAATGTGTTGACTTCAATGGGAGTAGGATCAGGCTACAGTTTAGTAGGGCTGGGAGCTGGAGATCAAAAAGCAAACTCCATTTCCTGTGCCATCAGAATAAAGGTTTGAGTCAGATCTCACTTACACCAGTGCAAATGAGAACCACTTTCCCTGTTGCTAATGGAGCTAACCAGGGGTAAATGAGATTAGAATCTGGCTTTACTTGTAGAGGCTGGGAAGACAGAATTTAGGGCACGATCCATCTCTTGTGAAAGTCAATGATGGTCTTTCCATTGACTTTAATAGGATTTATTCTGAGCCTTTTGCCTGGTCCAAAGTCAGTTGAAGTGAATGGATTTCACTGTGTCAATAAATACGTTAAAGATTGTGAGGTGCTCAAATGTTGTGGTAATGGTTTCCATATAAGTACCTGAAATAAATAGACTGTCTCAGCTACATGAAACCAAGGCAAGCTTCCGAAACTGGCATTCAGTGTGCTCGCTTCTTTAGGTTGCTGACCCTCAATTCATTATTTTTTTTCTTTTCTGGCACTATTTTCTTCTTGACAATCCACTGCTTTTGTTTCCTTCCCTCAATGGGTGGGTGATTTTTGGCAGCAATACCTGCCTAGTGCACCTTTTAAATGAAGGCCATTCTAAACTGGTTTTTCACAGATACTCATAAAACAATAAACAGGCTTCATGTCAATTGATAGTGATTCAAAATACCAACGGTAGACTTGCTGACTGTTATGACCTATAAAGCAATCCATTTCAAGCAGATAAGCATCTCGCTAAAGTGCATATTGATTGTGCAATAGGCACTTCAGTTGGAGACTTGATGCATTAAAATATTTAATTAAAAAGGAAATTTGTGTCCGTTATTTCAACTCATTATGGTTAGATTATTTCAATGTATTTAACTGCATATAGAATTAGGCCCTGATCCTACAAAGAGTTATACATGTAATTTGACTTCAATTATGCTACTCATAGTGCATAAAGTTAAGCACTGGCCAAAGTCTTTCGAGGATCAGGACCTAAATGATCATGATAAGGAAGAAGCATAGTCTACAGTAGTGGAGTAGGTATCAGGGCTCCCAGAAGACAACGGTTTATATCCATTTTTAAGTGACTATGGAAGTGGCCTGATTGTTCACAGTCTGATCACCTGCAGCTTGAAGTCTGTGGAAGCAGAACAATGCAGATCACAAAGCCCAGAGAAGCATGTGAGAGCTGAAGACAAAGCATCCTTGGAGGAGGGGAGCTGGATATGGAACAAACATTTTGAGGAGACCAAGCAGATCCAACATCTGACTGTCTTTGGGAAACACTGCAAAACCTTGCTCTTCAAAAAACCCTTTCCACTATAAGAATGGCATTTAAAACACCCTTTTAATTCCCTTCTAATTCCCAACCCTTTAGTAACCAATAAAATAACATCCAAAATACCCAAGAAAAAGACAACAACAAAATAAGCACTATCCCCCCACAGAGTTCTGACCCTGAAAAGGGAACAGTGCTAGAGATGTGATGAAGTTCACTCTGGGCTTCATTATTGCTATTGGTTGTATGTGGAAGGTGGTCTGATACTACAGTGGTGGACAGTAGTATTAAAGTCCTCAGACAGCAGAAAGCAGTCAGCACCTATGAGAACCAGGTTGCCTGTGTTTTAAATATTGATTTAGGTGCCTAACTCTGTTTGAAAATGTTGGCCTTCACCTCTCTCTTTCTGTTTCTCCATCTGTAAAATGAGTCTAATTATAATCACCTATTTCAAAGGAGTGTCGTGAGGCTTAAGTAACTGTTTTTGAAAGTGCTTAAGAGATTCTCCCAAGAAAGGCAGTCCGTGCAAAGGGCTCTCCTTTTGTAATAACATAATCAGTTCAAGTTTAGATATGTGACCAATTGATGGCTTTTATCTTTTTGCCTAGATATTCTGTTTACAAGGATCCGGCAGGATGGCTGGAAATTAATCCTACAAATGGTACCATTTTCACCACTGCTGTCCTGGATCGTGAATCACTCTATGTCCATAACAACGTCTATACAGCACTGTTTCAGGCAATTGACAGTGGTGAGTAATGATTGCTGATAACATTACTGGATTGAAAATGCATTTGATTTTTTTTCTCCCCTTGAAGGCCACTTTTCAAAAAAGCACATGCATAAAGTTAAGCACAGGCTGAAGTAATTTTCTAAATCAGCACCTAAGTATCTAAGATATTTGTAGACAAATAGAGACAAAAAGTGAGCGGGGAGGAAGTTAGACTTCAAACTCAGAATGGCATAGGTTTTGGGGGCTAGGCTGGAGACATTTAATCCTACAGAGCCCTCACTGCTAATAGTAAACAATGCATGTGATGAATGTACTTGGGTAGTAATAAATCATCTTCATCAGAGTTAATTTCTTCATAATATTTGAGCTGTTATTAAGCCTAAGGCACCAATAACAAACTCATCCTGGATATGGTGAATTCTATCCTATTTAACACATAATGACAGTGACAATAAAAACATAATTAAAACCCCTTGTTAAAATGCAATATTTTTACATATTATGTGTATTAAAGTTTCTTCTGTCGAGCATAATCTAAATTAAAGTATGTTGCAAAAATTCACTACAAATGACTTTTGTAGCACATAAAAATGTAGAGAAAAGCCTGAACATGCCTGCAAATCTCCAGAGCTGAAGGCACAAAATAAAGAGAGCCTTTCTATGGAATATAACCGCTAATATGCTAACAGTTTTCCACAGCTGCAGTTGCTTTAGCCCTGGTGATGAATTGTAAAATGTTCTTTTTAGGAGAGTAATTTCACATTTTTTGAATCACATGACTTGGCTCAGGAAACGTTTGCTAGGTCTGACAAGAAAAAGGAATCATCTCCTTCAATGCAAAAAGGAAAAAGAATCCTCTGCAGAAGTGATTTACTTGTGTTTCTTTCTTAGTGTAATTTCCATAGAAGAAATATGGCACTAAACCTACCCCTTTACCTTTGTTTGCTGGCTAATCATTTTTTCAAAAATGTATCTTAATTATAATAGCATCAGAAAGGTCCCCAGTACATGTCAGGGTTGTGCTCTTGAATAGGGGAATGGATACTGAAACGACGGACACCGGGGAATTTTTCCCCATAAGAAATAGTGACCCACCCCACCTCTTCCCACCCCCTCTCCACCCTGCCCCGCCTCTTCCCACCTAGTTCTGCCTCTTCCTCTTCCATTCCTGCTCCTCCCTCACCCTCCCAGCACCTCCTGAACACCGGGGGAAGCACCCAAAGAAAAGCCACGCAAAAGGTGAAGCGACGGAAATGTGGATCGGGACTGACGCGAATCAGAACACAGTCCCCTATTGATACTAAACGATGGATAAGTGGGAGATGGATACCGGGGACCCCTTGTAATCTTATATTGAGCCAATAGGAAAACTGGGATCAAATTACTTACGGCTTAATTTTCAGTCAGTAGGGGAGCTTGTTGGGGCCAGCAGTGAAAGGGAACAGCCCTTCAGCAAGGGAGGGAGACACCTGCTCCCCTCTATTTAAACTTAATAACAGTTGCAGCCTACTTCTTAAAAATCCATCCATGTGTCTGTCCTCATTTTGCCGCTGTCTGCATCAAGGGCAAAGCTGTAGACACACTCAAGAGGCAGGAAGCAGAGGCTTAGAATTGTATGCAGGAGCAGGGGGAAATTGTCCCACCATTATCAGAGAGAAATGAGGGAGCAAAACATTTGAATATTTTCAGGTGCAGACACCTGCCAATGCAGGCAGTCACAGTGATTGTTTTTTTCCTGTTCTCCAAGTATGTGGGTTCTCATGTCACAGTATCTGAGCATCGTGGCTGTATGCAAAAGGAATTGTACAGGCCGCTGCACAATTGTTTTTTGCAGTTAACTTCATCAGTAACATCTTTCAAATGGGTGCAGGTAATAAGAGATGCTAGGAGGCAGTTGGAATTGGGCACCTCAGTACAGAGCGAGGTCACTCAGCTATGAAGCACCTGAATACCTACATGACAACATGCATTCTGACCGGAGAATCTCAGCTCACTGCTGCCAGGATTCTTTGCCAGATATTGGGCAGAATGGATGAACAAGAAGAGGGAAAGGCACCTATGCACTGCTCAGAAAAACAAGAGGAGCAGGTTTCACCGTGGACTGGTACAAAGAACTTGGGAAGCCATATTCAATGGCAGCACATCATTAAGGAAGTCTGTTATGTGTCTATCTGAGTAGTTCTAAGGTACTGTTAACATGGTAGTCAATCAACGTTGACATTATTGGACACCTCCAAGCAAAGTGAGGCACATCCTACTCCCCTCCTTCTCCTACTGATGGGTCACCAAAACGTGCTAACCAGCCATGCTGGATTCTGCTCGATTTTTTTCTAGCCAGTTAACTCTAATGCCCAGTTTGAAAAGGTTTATTACCTTCCGTACAGCTAAATAATATATGTAACTTGGTGGTAGAATAATCTAAAATAAATATAAAATTCTTCCAGGACTTTAAAAGAAGGTTAAATTAACTGAATGAAAATCGAATGAAAATACCCTGCATATGTTCTTTTTGAGAGCTGCAGTGTCCATAAACTCCAAAGGGAAAGGTCATTTTTTCAGTTTACTGAATATATTCTAGTTTAAATCAGTGAATAAGGTTAGAATGCTGTGTGATAGTGGCTGTTCTTGGAAGATTAAAAGCAGTCCAAACAGATTGGGTGGTAAATTGAAAACACAGTGTTATTTCAGCCAGTTCAAATTATGCATGTGACCCAGAGTCTTGGAACAAGGTGAGAGGGGAGGCAAAAGACACTCAACCACAGCGCCTTTTATTCCAAGGCTGTGTTCTGGCACACGCTGTAGGATTTTTCTCCAGCCATCGCATGTGGCCACTAGCCAGGAAAAGAGAGCAGATATTTATTTGATCTTCGTTAAATGTGGATTTGGTCCTGGCCAATGCAAACATGTTCTCTATCTATTAATAACACATCATAGGGTTCTTTATTCTGTGATTGATACGGCCTAAAAAGTAGCATCTGTTTAATTCTGGTTTTGACTAGGCATTGGGTGGAACTTGAACTATCTTCTCACCTCCAAGTCCAGTTTGAGCCACTTGGGGAAGCTTGAACTGCTGCAGACTTTGCCTTAAGTCATAAGCTTAAACTCATAAAAATAAGTCTGAGAAACTGAATACATGCCTTGGGAAGGCACCTGTAGATTTTTCCTCTGTATTTAATAGTGTTGGAGTTTAATAAACCTGGGTTACAGCTATTCAGTCTCTAGCAAGTTTGTTTTTTTTCCTTATTTAAAACTAATGACTAATTAAGGCATTCAATTAGAAGGCAGTCGTAGTGCTTCGACTCCAGAATTTGAGCCCTCAAGCCTGACCTTAATATGCTGTATGTCAGAGTTAGTCATACAGTAAAGGGATGAGAAGCCTAAATGTTCCCATTGCTAGCCACAGTGCCTGGGATATATTTAGCTACAGAATGTGTTACAGTTATTCCAGCATGTTCTTTCACTATCTGTTGTGTAAATTATGGATAAGAAGGTGGGGTGAAATGGGAATCAAATTCACAATGACAGGAATCAAATCCACAGAGATAGGTTTGTTTTGTTTTGCCCGCTCTTAGCAGTGCCCATTGAAGTTAATAGAAAATTTCCCATTGAATCCAGTGGGTACTAGATTGAGGTCATTTGACCATACAAATGACTAGTACAAGGGCTCTTATCCCAATCTGTAGAATAGTGTGTGTCGCAAACTGGGAATATAACTCAGAAATTTCTCATTGGCAGTTCTGGGCATAAACCGGTCAGCCACACCTCCGTCTGCATCACTTCTCTTCAGCCCACCACAAAGATGCTCTTAACAACAGGACATTAGTAGATGGAGCTACGGCTGCCATTCTCCCTGCAGGAAAAAAATAATTAATAGTTATGTCAGATAGCTTGATGATCTTCTTCTTCAACATTATAACTTTATCTGAAGGGAAAATTTGGTTATGTCTGAAATGATTTCTTCCAGTTGTAAACAGCCTTTCTGATCTCTGCCAGGACTTATTGAAACAACATAGATAATAATGAATTTGTTGATCATAGTATTTAATTTTATAGATTAAAAAATATGACCTTTTATGTGGAAGAAATTTCACTTTTTGGAATGAACATCCTAATTTTCTTTGTACTCTTGATTTCTGTAAAGGTCAAGACCGTGTCTTTTGAGTCTGAGAACTCTTTATTAAGGGCTTGTGTGGACATAGAGACTCTGGTCTATTAAAGGAGAAATTAAATGCTGGTGCAAAAGATCATGGAGCAGAGTTAACATAAGTGGAGTGGACTGTGTTTAATCTGAGAGCAGGTTGATAGTGGGAAATGTACAGTTTTAGGTAAACCTGAAAAACATCTTAGGCTTCTTCCTGATGTCCCCTTATTGAAATAAATGCTGCAGTAATCACTCAAAACACTGCAGTATCACTATTATAGAATGTGGTCGTTTGCACCATGACTGTAGGATGCTGTACTATTTTTCATTTATTTATTTTTGTAAGGGCAAGAAGCTTAGTTGGTTTGCAAAACTGGGCTAGAACAACCTTTCAAGAAAATGTTAGCATTTCCCTGTTTGAATATGTTGCTGTATCCTTCAATAATCATCCCAAAGACATTATTATTAACTGGAGTATTCTGGGTGATTGCCAGAAAATAGAGCAGCTGGCTATTTTAGCTCATGCTGAAAACTAAGTACAATTTTTCTCATTGGATTTTGAAATTTCCATTCACCGCCCAGAAAACACGCAGGAAGTTATCACTGTGATTGTGGAATGAAAAAGTTCCTTTATTTTGTGCTATGAATTCTCAAGTATGGAGATTTTTGTTGTCTATTTTAAAAATATGGCTTCTAGTTACTATATGTCAGTATAATATCATGTGGAATATCCCTTTTGTTACCCAGGAATGTCCGCTGTAGGTGCCATGATGAGGCTCACAAAACTCAGATAGTAATCGCTTCTGATTTGAGCTGATTCTGTAATAAGCTTCAGCCCCTTGGCATTACTCATGAGGTGCTATTCAGGAGGACTAAAGGGGATGAACACTGTTCACAAATGTCCAGCAGAGAATTCCCCCACTGGAGAGAAAAGTGTACCGGTTCCTGTCCCTTCTCTCCTCATGGAAGGAGGCGTATTGGGGATGGGCTACATTAAACCAATACTTAACTAGTATAGGGTCCATTGAGGACCCTGCATCAGTGGAACAAGCTGGAACTGCCCTGTATTTATGCAAATATCCTTAAGCAATGGTAAGGGGAAAAGAACACGTAGGACTGTGTAGAACAGTCTCTAAATCCAAAGTGATTTCAGTATTTACATTGTGACAAATTACGCATGTAATGAGTATGGGGAATAAACATGAAGAACTCAGACTATAAGCACATATGCTAAATTATTATTTAATTGGCATCATAGAGACTTAATGGGATAAATCTCATGACTGGAATATTGGTATAGCCATGTACAGCTTGTTCAGGAGTTGTTGCATCAAGAATGTATCCACTCTTTCTGAGATCTAGGAGGAGCTGAAGAGGCAGACCAGTTGAAAGTCCCTGGGTAAAAATAAAAGAGGTAAAAAACCAGGAATGATGTCGTGGTAAATGTCTACTATAGAACACAAAATCAGGAAGAGGAGGTGGATGAGGCATTTCTAGAACAAATAACAGAAATATCCAAAACAAGAGAAATAGAAGTAACAAGGAGCTTTAACTACATAGACATCTATTGGAAAAATAATATGGCAAAACACAAAATATCCAGTAAGTTCTTGGAATTGTTGGGGACAACTGTTCATTTCAGAAGGTGGAGGAAGTAACCAGGGCTTACTTGATTCTGACCAAGACAGAGGAATTGGTAGAAAATCAGAAGGTGGAAGGCAATTTGGGTGAAAGTTACCATGAAATGATAGATTTCATGATTCTAAGGAAAGGAAGCCATAAAAGCAGAAGAAATATGGAAAATGGACTTCCAAAATGCACATTTCAGCAAACTCAGAGAACTGGTAGAGGTAAAGTCTTATAGGAAGAACATTTAAGGGAAAAGGGAGTTCAGGAAAGTTGACTTTCTCAAAGCCACAATATTAAAGGCACAATTGCAAACTATCCCGATGTGAAGGCAAGCCAGGAAGAATAGTAAGTAGCCAATGTGGCTGCATCAGGAGCTCTTTAATGGCCTCAAAATCAAAAAGGAATCATACAAAAAGTAGAAGCATGGATGAACTACTAAGGAGGAGTTCAAAAGTGTAAGACAAGCATGGTGGGACAAAATCAGAAAGGCTAAGACATAAAGTGAGTTGCATCTAGCCAGGGACATGAAGGGCAATATTAAGTGGTTCTAGAAATATATTAAGAGAAGAGAAAGGCAAAGAAAATGTGGGTCCTCTAATTACTGGGGAAGGAGAGCTAATAACTGATGACATCAAGATGGCTGAGGTTTAATGCCTATTTCCTTCAGTCTTCACTTAAAAGGTTAATGTGACCAAATATTCAACACAATTTAATATTAATAACAAAGGGGCAGGAATACAAGACACAATGGGGAAAGAACAGGTTAAAGGATATTTAGATAATGTAGAAGTATGGAAGGGCCTGATAAAATTCATCTTTGGGTACTTAAGGAATTAGTTGAAGCAATCTCAGAACCATTAGCAATTATCTTTGAGAACTCATGGAGGATTGATGAGGTCCCAGGAGACTGGAGAAGGGCAAATATAATATCTATCTTTAAAAAGGGGGAAAAAGAGGACCCAGGGAATTATAGCAGGGAATTATTTGATACCTGGGAAGATACTGGAACAAATTATTGAACAATCAGTTTGTAGAGAATAATAGGGTTATAAAGAATAGCCTGCAATTTGTCAAAAGTAAATCATTCCAAGCAAACCTAATTTTCTTCTTTGACAGGATTACTGGCCTAGTGGATAGGGGGGAAACAAAACAAAATATTCCTTGATTTTATTAAGACTTGTGATGCAGTCCCACGTGACATTCTCATAAGAAAACAAGGGAAATGTGGTCTGGATGAAACTACTGTAAGGTGGGTGCACAGCTGGTTGAAAGACTGTACTCAGAGTATCAATAGTTCACTGTCATACTGAGAGGGTGTATCTAAGTGGGTTCCCGCAGAGGTCAGTCTTGGGTCCAGTACTATTCAATATCTTCATTAATGACTTGGATAATGGAGTGGAAAATATGCTTGGATGGATTGCAAGCACTTTGGAGGACAGGATTAGAATTCAAAATGACCTTAACAAATTGGAGAATAGGTCTGAAATCAGCAAGATGAAATTCAGTACAAAGTGCAAAGTACTACGCTTAGGAAGGAAAAATCAAATGCACCGCTACAAAGCAGTGAATAAATGGCTAGATGATAGTGCTGCTGAAAGAGTTCTAGGGGCTCTAGTGGATTGCAAATCGAATATGAGTCAATAACGTGATGCAGTTGTGAAAATGGCTAATAATTTTGTGGTGTGTTAACAAGAGTGTCAGATGTAAAACACATGAGGTAATTGTCCCACTCGACTTGGCACCGATAGGGCATCAACTGGAGTACTGCGTCCAATTCTGGGCGCCACACTTTAGGCAAGATATGGACAAATTGGGGAGAGTCTACAGAAGAGCAGCAAAAATGATGAACGGTTTAGAAACCCTGACCTGTGAGGAAAGGTTAAAAAAAACTGGGCATGTGTTCTCTTGAGAAAAGAAAACTGAGGGTGGACCTGATAAGTCTTCAAATCTGTTAAGGGCTATTATAAAGCAGATGGTGATCAATTGTTCTCTATATCTACTGAAATTAGGACAAGAAGTAATCTGCAGCGAGGGAGATTTAAGTTAGATATGAGGAAAAACTTTCTAATTATAAGGTTAGTTAAACTCTTGAATAGGCTTCCAAGAGAGGTTGTGAAATCTACATCAATGGAGGTTTATAAGAGCAGGTTGGACAAACATCTGTCAGAGATGATCTAGGTCCTGCCTCAATGCAGGAGACTGAAGTTGATGACCTTTTGATGTCCCTTCCAGACCTACATTTCTATGATTCTATGTATATACAGGTCAGCTGAATGGCACAGTTTCAATTTCTCCATTGACCATTCCAAACTAAAATGAATAAGAAATGACAAGGTTCTAATTACAACTTTTTCAGTGTTGAACCCCAGTTAAAATACATACAGGGGGGCAACATTTCCATTCATTAAAAAGAAAAATTATTATTTAGTGTTGTCTGATGATGAACAGAAACAGACAACAACCAGAAGAGACGAAAAACTGGAGTAACAAAGAGATGCATAACAATTTGCAATCAGAATTTCTCTTTACATGTATCTTAACCTGTCTTCTTGCTTCATGATGTATATAATTAAATTACCACCGATTGATTCCACCTAAAACATGCTATTTTGAAAGAAATAAGACTATTAGTTGCTATGGCAACCCAATTAAGCCAGTTTTACACCTCTTATCTTAATTGCTGTATTAATTGAGAAGGAAAAATAAATTGAATACTCATCCTTTTCTTGCCATTTTAAATTTCAATAAAATATAAATTGCACAGAAAATATTGTTTAAATTTGTCACCATGGACTGGTGATTAGAAAAAGAAATTAAATTGCTGAAAACAGTATTTAAGACGGATGCATATGTCAGTAGCAATTTGATATGCTGACAGAGCTTTGCTCTTTTGAAATATAATTACTCAAAATATGATCTGCATAGAATATTGGAATGAATAAAGGATTATAACTTTTATGGGCTGTTTATTTCCATATATCATGAAAGAAGATATCTGTGTACCAGAGAAATGTAACAAAAAAAAATAGAAATGAATTATTGTTCATTGAAATCTTGGGAGCTATTCTTTGCAAAATGACAGAGGATTGCATTTATGGGCCAGATTTTCCAATGTGGCCAGATTCAATACCTTTATTTGTGAAGAGTTGCTTCTCAGAAAGTCCTCTTGACTTCAGTGGGTTATTTGTAGACATGAACCCGCATATGACAATAACAGAATTTGCCTGTGAACTGGGTTTGTGCCTGCAGGTCAGGTAGATCAGTGCCAAAACACCGGACATGCACACATTTCCTGTTTAGAGAAACAGCTTGCAGAGAATTTCTTGTTCGTATCGTGCGAGGTTTAGCTGAATATTGATGAGAGAGAGGCAGTTAAAGATTTTTGCAACAAGAGGAAAGTTAGAACATTTGCCTTAAACTTTCAAAGTCATTTAGTCCTATGGCAGGTTTCCAAATGTTGTTTTTTTCAAAAATTGAATTTGCAGCATCCTATTTCCAGAGAAAATGTGCTACTTAGTCCATCCAAGGGTTACACCATATGACTGCATAGCTCATTCCGAACACTTCTGGGACTTTTGAAGTGTTCCTTTCATTCTTCTCTTCTCTTCCCATCTTGAAAATATTAAGTGCAACAAGAGGAATATATTAAAGCAATCCAGTGAGCTTATATTGTGTTGCTTGTAAGTCCTTGCATAGCCGTCTGAGGCAAAGCTGAAGCTGAGAATACACAAGTGAGTTGGTGAAAAGTCCAAGTCGAAGCCCAAAGTCAAAGAGCCCAACTCAGGCTCATATTGTACTCTTAGTTACGTGGGTGTAAATCCAAATAGCCCTACTGCCTTAAGTTACTCTGATATAACTGAGATAAGAATCTTGTCCATAGATGTTTAAAGAGGTATACTTCAGCTTTCAGTAACTTTTTCATGACAGGGTGATGGAAAATTAGTTGTGCCAAGAATTATCGACTCCAAAATCGCAACCGTTTTTACTGCTTACATGTGAACAATGTTATTTCTTACTATTATAAGTGAACAAACACTGGGGGTTTGATTCTACAGTCTGGTTTTACATCAGTACAACTTTTGACTTCAGTAGAATTATAGCAGCATTAAACTAGTGTAACAGAGTCCAGAATTGGGTTTTGTGTGATAGCCTAAAGCAAATTGTGGGTAAAAAAGACTTTTTAAAGGAAGTGATAGCAATACTCTAATTTCTGAGAAAGAAATCATTGTTGGTGAAACTTAAATGAGTGGCTGAGTTTTCAGACTGTTGGCTTGAGAGAAAATCTGTGTTTAAACGCCAAATTCTGCCCTCAGATGTGTGTTAATAGCTCTCACTGATTGCAATGGGAGGAGAGAATTTTGTCCTAAGAATTAAATGGTTTTGTAATTTCTGCATGGTGGCACAAAAGGACATAGCTAATGGATTCACTTGATAGGCCTGTAAACATAATACAATCAAAAGAAATAACTTCACAAGTCTTTCTACCTTTAGTATTGTCAGTGTGATGTGAGACAGTTTCTGCTCTGTTGTTCCTGATATGGTTCTGGCTTCAAGCAACACTATGGCTTCGAGATCTATATAATAGTCAGATCGTCCAAAGTGGCTGAAGTTTCTTCTTTGGGAATTTGATAAGCAGTTCCAGAGCACTAGGTCTGAGATGGGCTTGAAATATAATTCAGCAATAAAGTTCTTTTTTTTCCTAATTGTCACTGTTAAGAAATTGTTTCTGAAGGGACTTGTATAAATGTTCCATACTTATGACAAAAATGTACACTATCAAATGTATGTCTCTAATAATGAAGATTTGATATATTTGGTGCTTTGATGTCACAAGTTTTTATATCTAAGCAAAAATATGCAATCTCACTGATGAACTTGTCTCCCAGTCTTAACGTTTTCTGATTTGTGTCTGGTATTTTCCTTGTTAATTGGTTATGTCTTGCTTATCTGTTCTTTGTTCCTCAGCTGTCCCACTAAACAACTTATATTATTTACAGGTGCATCTAACATTCAAAGCCTATGGTAACATGGTCAAATACCTTTTGCATTGTACAGTACCAATGTCTTCACTGCACAACTTGCTCCTCTTATGTGAAATCAAGTATTGATAAATATACATATTTCCCTTTTATTTAATTTTTTAAATATTTCCACTTTTAATTCCCAATACTATTGTCTAACATAGACTCTCTGGGCCATATCCTGTATATCAGTCCCACTGATGGTTACACCACCTGGGATCTGGCCCAATGCCCATACAGCACAACATTATAGGAAGACAGTAATGATTAATAAAATTACTGAGTACTTTTCACATGTATATTTTAATGGACTTTAAAAGGATGAGTGCGTGCTATTATCCTCATTTTTCAGATGGGGAAAATTGAGTCACGTGATTTACCCAAAGTCATACAGCAAGCCACTGGCAGAGCCAGAGAGCCCAGCCTATAAGAGATGCATGTTGAACTTCGCGCTTATTACAACTTTGCCTTAAGTTCATATTTCAAAGTTGTTTGTTCACAAAGCTCTGGATATGCTTGTGAAACTTTGGCAGACATACTCATCTGGAAAATTTCTCTGTAGCCCTCAGCTGCCTTGGGCTTGTCCCAGGGCTTATCAAATGATGGGGAAGGATACCTGGAAGGAAGAGAGTAAAGTATTGTGAAGTATTTTCCTTTTGGTTGAAAATGCTCCATCAGTGAACCATTGGCTCTGGTTCATTGCTAAGAGCAAGGTTGGCAATTCTGTGGTAGGCAGGAGTGCAGGTGGCTATAGGCTTTTTGACCACCATGTTGTCCAGCCCTACTCTTATCAGGTCTAGACATCATGGAAATTTAAAAGTCAATAGCACTTTGCCTAAACCAGTTCTCCCCCTGTTGCTACAAGTGGACCTCAACTAGTGCTAGCAATAGTGGAAAATTTTAATGGGAAAGACTTCATGCAATCAAGTCTTTATAGGTTCAGTCAGACCTGCAGGGGTTGGTCCACCTCCAGCCATTGGTGCAAACACTTTCAGAGACCTAAAAACTACAGGCTTAGCATAGACACACAGTAGTATGTTCCTTGGGGTTCCTTTTAGTCTCTGCTTGAAACAAACCCCAGAATTCAAAATGAACTCAGTCAATGTCACAAGGTTTGAAGTTGAAATTATAAGAGAGAGAATTTCACATGCTTATGTAACCTGCTAGTAATGGCAGCCATTACACTTAGTATATAGAACCATAAATCAACCAAAGCTCTCATACAGACATTGGGGTCATAGATCCTCAAAGACGTCTAAATATCTTCGAGGGTCTGAGCTAGAATTCCTTGGGGAATTAGGTACGTAACTCTCATTGACTTTAAGTGGGAGATGGGCTTCTAACTGTCTTAAGCACTTTTGAAAATCCCATATACTGTGTTTAGGTCCCAGACTTAGGCTTTGTTGTTGTTGTTTTAAAGTAAATAAGTGCGAGGATAACAGAATCCAAATCGGAATAGAAATGTGTTTATTAATTTTTATGAAATTTCAAACAAAAATCTGCTCTCACTGATCTGAGCATAGCCCTGCCATGTTGGAAGCCCAGACGCAGCAGCATTGCATTTCTGCATGAGAACCAGAGACCAGAACCTTCTGATGTGAACTAATGTTAGGATATGAAGACATTACAGCTTCTAATGTCCATCATCCACTTCCCATTGCTGCATGATCTGATATTCTCCTGAACCTTTATATTATTACTGATGAAGGGTCCAGTCACATGAACCTAACTCAATTTGGATAATCTTTAGTCTCATTGAAGATTACTCATGAGGGCTTCAGGATTTGGCCTTAATTAGTAATGTTCCTATCTGATAGCTATTCTCTTCACTTTCATATACAATTAAACTAACTTTTGTAGCCCGATCCACAAACTTTTACACACACTAGTAGCCATTACTTATGGAATAGTGCCACTACCTTCAGTTATATAGCTTGTGTAATTCAGAACAGGGTTGTCAAAAAATCTCCGTAGCCAACAGCTCCCAATCAAACACCTAAGAACATAACATAAGAACATAAGAAAGGCCGTACCGGGTCAGACCAAAGGTCCATCTAGCCCAGTATCTGTCTACCGACAGTGGCCAATGCCAGGTGCCTCTGAGGGAGTGAACCTAACAGGCAATGATCAAGTGATCTCTCTCCTGCCATCCATCTCCATCCTCTGACGAACAGAGGCTAGAGACACCATTCTTACCCATCCTGGCTAATAGCCATTTATGGACTTAGCCACCATGAATTTATCCAGTCCCCTTTTAAACATTGTTATAGTCCTAGCCTTCACAACCTCCTCAGGTAAGGAGTTCCACAAGTTGACTGTGCGCTGCGTGAAGAAGAACTTCCTTTTATTTGTTTTAAACCTGCTGCCTATTAATTTCATTTGGTGACCCCTAGTTCTTGTATTATGGGAATAAGTAAATAACTTTTCCTTATCCACTTTCTCAACATCACTCATGATTTTATATACCTCTATCATGTCCCCCCTTAGTCTCCTCTTTTCCAAACTGCCTCTTTAATCTTTCCTCATATGGGACCCTCTCTAAACCCCTAATCATTTTAGTTGCTCTTTTCTGAACCTTTTCTAGTGCTAGAATATCTTTTTTGAGGTGAGGAGACCACATCTGTACACAGTATTCGAGATGTGGGCGTACCATGGATTTATATAAGGGCAATAATATATTCTCAGTCTTATTCTCTATCCCCTTTTTTGAACCTATAGGTTCAAAGCTTTCAGCACCCAGTGGGACAGGCTACTTCACTTAGGTGCCTAAATGGAAGCTGAGCTTCTTTTCAAATCTTGCCCCAGGGTTTGTAGGACTGGCCCTTTATAATCTCTTTTGTGCATTAATTCTTCCTCTAGCTACAAAATTTTACAATGCAGATTGAGGGAAAGCTTATTTTAGAATTAAAATATGCTAGTGAGAGACTTTTAGTTCAAACTCATTGCCAAATACAGATCATGGGGTTTTGAATGGTTCTTATTTCCAGGGCATAATAGTGTCAAATTTATAAAAGCTGTTTATTCCCAATGGATGTGTTATAGCCATTTTACTTTGACTTACTTTTTGTTGCATTTTTATGGCACGCTTGTTAACAAGCTTCAATTTATGACCTTGACATTTGCCTATTCTTCTTTCGAAAGTCTTTATAAATCAGCAAAACATTTTGTCGCAGTAGTTATAAGTAAAACAGTCTGAGAATAAATCATTGAAATGGACAGAAGCAATTTTCTTTTTCTCTTTGTGTGTGTATTGTTGACTGGTCCATAAGCCATGGGAAGATAGTGAAGAACTAGCTAAGCAGAGCAAATGTAGCCATATCTGCATTCAACAATTAACAGTATAGTCATAATGCCGTTGGGTTCTTAATTTCAAAAGAAAGATTTTAATATTACTGACTTCAGAGGAAGATAAGCAGGGCAATGCATAAGACATTATCAGTCCAGTGTGGAAATAATGCATTCAAAATTAAAGACAGCAGTTTAATTAAGTGCATGAAAGCCTGACTTTTATGATCATATTTCAAATACTCAAATCTCTTTTCATCCATTCTGCCATATGACTTCACTTAATAATATATCAAGAACAAAAAATGTATTGGAATATTTCTGCAAATTCAATTAGTCCAATAAAAAGTGAAAAATAATTTCTTTTTCATTAAAAAGAACTCAACCCTAACCCTCGTCATGACAAAAGAGTGAGGAAAAGAAACCTAAGGGAACTATGAAAATTCTGCCTTTGTTATGCATTTATGTGTCTGAAACAGATGAAGTGTCATTATTAGTAACATTTGTCATTATAACGACTAATCACATTATGTTACAGTTACAATTCTGTCAGATCCAGACCATGGGGTGAATACTTTCTTCCTTAGAATGCAGTGTCACAATCTATCAGTGATTCCCAAGTTGATTGAGCTATTGTATGCAGATTAATTATACATTAGAGTACCACTTTTCCTGCTGAACCACACTAGCTGTTCAGAGGCTAAACATACCCCCTGGCTTCCTTTTTATATCCAGAGGGTTCTGAGATGACTGGAGGTTAGGAATCTCAGATTTTTTATACTAAGGGGATGGTAGATCTCTGATATGAATAAGAAAACCTGGATCTCAAGAAGTGTTTCATTTATATGGGGAAATTATTATTAGGTATAACAGCCTATGAAAGAAGAGATGCACCTTTAAAAACCTTTGTGACCAGCTATCATGGAGAACTGGATGGCAAAGGGGTTGGTATGGAGATACTGAACTTTTAACCAGGACAGTAAGTCACTAGTTCAGCCTTGGCACACAATCAGTAGTGACTGAAATGTATTACCATCTGTCAGCTATTCATTGACCTCTGTAAAATGAGGTGGTGGGCTCAGTCCTTATCCCTGTGGGCAGATGTCTACATTGCAAACGCTTCCATCACCATAGGTCCATCGGTCACAGAATAGAGGCTAATACTGGTGTTATGTTGAAAAACAATACTCTCACCCCTCAAGTTGATTCCTCTAGGTCAAGGCTCATGCAGATAATTTGTGGAAGTCTGAGCTGCCATTGCTCATTCTGTACATCTCTGGATAAATAAAAGAGCTCATTCTCCCAAACTCTCAATCTGGCAGATTTAATCTCCACTAAATTAACTAAAGTCATCCAGTGACAAGGGTTTCAGGAGACCTTGGTGCTATTCCCACCTTGGCCACTGACCTAATGTGTGACCTTGGGCAGATTACTTTTCCGTGACTCCATTTCTCCTCTCACTCTTTGATTGTTGTGTTTATTTAGAGCCTTTGGGGCAGGAACTATCTCTTATTGTGTGTTTGTGTACAGCAAGTTGCTCCCTAGACTTAGACTTGGACTCTAATATAATTTCGGCCTCATTTTCTACCTCACAGAGTCGTCCTGAACAGAGGTTTGCTTAGGTCTACTCTCCTTACTGTTGAAATCATATTTACTGGATTTTGGAAAATATAGGGTCTAAATCAAAACTTTGCGAAAGGAACCCTTGAGTTTAAAAAAATGGCAAAGGTCAACCTATGATGGTCAGCAGTGGGAACTATGTCAGTGATGCTGATCTCCTTTTGTGAGCATTCAGGTGTGCCTGTTAGAGATGAGCATGTATTATGAAAGCTCAAGCTTATAAATACTTGCTTATTTGTCACATAGGCAACCCTCCTGCAACCGGCACGGGAACTTTACAGATAACTCTGGAAGATGTCAATGACAATGCCCCCGCCATTTATCCAACATTGGCAAAAGTCTGTGATGATGCAAAAGATCTCAGGGTAGTGGTCTTGGGGGCATCAGATAAGGACCTTCACCCTAACACGGATCCATTCAAGTTTGAACTGAGTAAACAGTCTGGCCCAGATAAAGTGTGGAAAATCACCAAGATCAACAGTAAGTCTTTTAATTTATTTTTCTTATACCTTTATTCTTTCAGCCTTCCTATAAGTGCTCTCTGAGATCAAGGAGCAAAGTAATGTGATAGGCGTGCTTTCACACATGTACTCTTCTGTGCTTTGGATGATTAGAACAGATCACTTATGAGTAGATTGTGTCTTTAAGGCCTGATCCAAAGCCCATTGAACTGAATGACAAACTACAGTGACTCTTAATGCACAACCCACTGTGATGGGTGGTGTGGGGCCATTCTTTTTCCCTCCTGCCCATTCCCACCCTGAGCCCAATTGCCTTGGGGTCAGTACACCATAAGAGGTTTCAGCACACTCCCTCACATACCAGTGGGCAACTCCAATGGCCACTGCCTAGGATGTACAGAGCCATGGACCTGCCTACTCTCTACTTCCCCATAGCCCCTTTTTAGCAAACCAGTTAAGTAAGGTGAGGGAATCCCCCCATGGACCTCCCTGTAGGCCTTCATGGTTACAGACTAGCAGCTCCTCTGACCCCTTCTCTGGCCTTTCTGAATGAAGCTCAGCAGGTGTTAGGCGTTGTGCCCTTATCTTTCCAGGGGGTGGAATCCCGCAATTCTCCCATTCTTACACCAAGTCTCGGGCTTACCTCCAGCAGGTCCCAACCAGCTTGGATACCTATGATTCTGCCCTTTGGGAGCCTGTGGCCAGTGGTTAATATAGCTGGAATAAAGTGTAACGTACGAGAAAAAGATTTTAAAACAATAAGAGGTCTACATGTATGTCTATCTTCCCCAAGGCTTACCATCCCCCTGGAAGAAGGCCTACCTTCTTCAGATCTCCATGCGGGTTGTCTGTGGCTGTCTGTTCTCCAGGAACAGTTCCCTGACAACTGCCCCCACCTCTCAACTGCCTTTTAAAATCCTTTTGTACTATTGGCTGCCAGCACTGGCAAAACAAGTCCTGTAACTTGGCTGGAGCCTGGAACCAGTATCTTCACAACTAATAGTTCAGTCGTTGTCTCTTCATGCCTGCTGATGTGTTTATTAGAAGGTTGCTTATCTGGAGCCATTGTGTGGTCTTTCTGCTTACTTCCCAACAGCCTTGCTCTTAAACTAAACCAACATATGCTTACAGGAAACATCACAATGATTCAATATAGCCATACAGGTTTCAGAGTGGTAGCCATGTTAGTCTGTATCAGCAAAAACAATGAGGAGTACTTGTGGCACCTTAGAGACTAACAACCCCTCACTCTCACAGACCTTGGGAGACAGGCCAGTCCTTGCTTACAGACAGCCCCCCAACCTGAAGCAAATACTCCCCAGCAACTATACACCACACAACAAAAACACTAACCCACGAACCTATCCCTGCAACAAATCCCGTTGCCAACTCTATCCACATATCTATTCAAGGGACACCATCATAGGACCTAACCACATCAGCCACACCATCATCAGCCTGCACATCTACCAATGTGATATATGCCATTGGGTGCCAGCAATGCCCCTCTGCTATGTACATTGGCCAAAATGGACAGTCTCTATGCAAAAGAATAAATGGACACAAATCAGATGTCAAGAATTACAACATTCAAAAACCTGGACACTCAATAACAGACTTAAAAGTGGCAATTCTTCAACAAAAAAACTTCAAAAACAGACTCCAATGAGAAACTGCAGAACTGGCATTAATTTGCAAACTGGACACCATCAAATTAGGCCTGAATAAAGACTGGGAGTAGATGGGTCATTACAAAAACTAAAAACTAATTTCCCCATGCTAATTTCCCCCTACTGTTGTTCACACTTTCTTGTCAACTGTTTGAAATAGGCCATCCTGATTACCATTACAAAAGTGATTTTTCCTCCTGTTGATAATAGAATTGAATTGAATTGTCTCGTTAGAATTGGTAAGGCAACCCCCATCTTTTCATGTACGATGTATATATATCTTCCTACTGTATTTTCCACTCCATGCATCTGATGAAGTTGGTTTTAGCCCATGAAAGCTTATGCCCTAATAAATTTGTTAGTCTTTAAAGTGCCACAAGTACTCCTCGTTGTTATAGCTATACGGTAACTGTGCCACAAACCAGGTCACATAGAGTATTGATAAGTTACAACAGCTCCACATCTGTCTTCCCCTTTCCCCTCTCACTGTGGGTCAGCCACAATCTACCCCTTAATTGGTATGTTTCCATTGGAATTTGCCAGTTGACTGGCTTCAGTTGGAAAAATCATAGTTTTAAACTAAAAAAACTCTTTAAATTTTTTTTTTTTTTGGTAATGGGATTGCAGAAGGAGCCGGGGGAAAATACACTCATGCCAAAGAGGAAGAATTCCTATGGCCAAGTTGTTGATTGAATACCATTTTGTAATCAGTTATATATAGGCTTGGAAGTAATCCATTTCTATTTTTTTTAGAATTTTGACTGATAATATCACGTTTAATTTTAAGCACTTTTTTTTTACTTTTATCAATTTACATTTTCACAGTTGCACAAAATTAAGGGGAGGAGGGAGTCAGACGACGGTTATTTAATGACAGTAGATGTTGAGATTAGAAAAGTTAATAAAGCTTTTTATAATAGTTAAAACATATTACATGTCAAAATGTACAAAGTAAATATCCTTATATTAAACTCATAAATTCTCAAGAAGCACTTTCTTACTGTGCCTATCTGTGAATTTTGATTATTATTGATGGAAATTGTTTTTTGTGGGTTTGTGAAATGGACATTTACCAACAAATCCTCCCAGCCTAGTTATGTAGAGGGCTCTCATGTCCCCCTAGATTTTCATGTGGCATGTGTGGTGTGGTGAACTGGTGCCTTTTTATCCCCACCTCCGCATGGCTGCCTAATTGTTACCTCCTTATTCCTTGCAGACACTCATGCCCAGGTCAGCCTGCTTCAAAACCTGAAGAAGGCCAATTACAACATCCCAATCTTGGTGACAGATTCCGGAAAACCGCCTCTGACTAATAATACCGAACTGAAAGTACAAGTGTGTTCCTGCAAGAAATCCAAAATGGACTGCAGTGCAGCCGATGCCCTTCATATCAGCATGATCCTAATCCTTCTCTTTTCACTCTTCAGTTTATTTTGTAAGTTTTCCTAAACTCCAAGTAGTAACAGTGAAGCATTATTTATCTAGGTTCTTGGAAGTGAATCTTTTGTGCCTCTTCATAAAAAAACCTACCCAAGGGAGAAGAAGTTAATTTGTACAGTGATCTAAGAGTCCACAGTGTGACATCTGAATATTTTGAGAAAGTATGTGAATGGGGGAAAAAAAATTCTATAGGCAGAAAAAGGGTAGGAAATGCCAGGTTGTCAAATTAGCAGGTGATTGAAAATACAGGAAAAGTTTTGAGTAGAATCAAAGAAAATCAAAGCTGAGATATTATAAACTGAGACGCATGGGTGGTAGTAGTAAGAGATTTGTGACTCATTTTCCTTCATCTCTCCCCACCTGAATTCAATTCAAAAACAGAAACAGGAGATTAAAGGTGTTCTTGTAACAATAGCTGTTGTGGGTCACTATGAAAATGAATAGTGTCTGCTTCAATCTATTCCCCCGCATAAAGTACGTCAGCAACCGTACACAGGGAATTTATTCAAGAATCTGAGTTTATAGACATCTAAGATTGATAGTCTGGAGAACTGCAAGACAAAAAGAGAGAACAGGAGTTGATGTCTTGGGATAACTTTCAATGGATGGTCTCTCTTTGATGCTTCTGAGTAGGCCTTTCTAAAAAGAAGAATAAATCTTTCGAATGCACAATTTAATTTTGGAGGGTTAAGAGTCAAAACTAATGCTTGAAAGGTGATGTGACTGGGGGGACAAGGACTTCCGAATTCTAATGCTGGCTCTGCCCTTGGCTCGCTCTAATGGTCTTGGGCAGAACTGGGAAAATAATTGATTTTTCAGTTCAGTGGTTGAGCCAAAAAAATCTGGAAATAAAATTAATTTCATATCAACCTGAAATGGAAGTTTTCATTTCCATTTCCCTTTCTCCCCTCAATTCATTCAGGTCAAACAAAATATTTTATTCAATCCAAACCCTTCCCCCACCTCTTTGTTTGGTTTAGTTTTGAGTGTGTTTTCGCTTGTTTTGTTTAAATTAATCAAGCAAAATTTAAAAAAAACCCACAACATCATTTTGAAATGAAAGGTCAAAATGTTTCAGTTTGAGCATGCTGTAACAAAATATTTTGAATTAAAAAAAAAATCTGAGGGAGGATTTTTGGCCAAAACTATTTGATGAATGCAACCCAAATTCACAAATAGTGTTGGTCAACCCAAAATTGCATTTTTTGACAAATAAGCTATTTGTCCAAAAAACATTTGCCTACCTCTAATCTTGGACAAATCTCTTACATCAGTTTCCTCATCTATACAATGGCGATAATACTAACAATTCACCTAGGATATAAGGATTGTGTCAGCATATGTATGCATGGTATTGTATAGGTGGATTTAACACCTCAGCATGACCGAAGGGCTTAAAGTCTGAGTAAAGTAAAATATGACATTATGCTGAGATAAAGGCCTGAGTAGCAGAGTTCTGCACATATGGCATGTTGGAGCTGCTTGAGTTATATAGTATACATCATATTGGTTGCTTTTTTATTTGAGTCTATTGCTTTTATCCCAAAGGGTTGGCATAAAAGTCACTGTGGGAAGTTTAGAATTAGCTGACGTTGTGAAGCTCTTTGAAGATGAAAAGAGCTGTACAAATGTTAAGTGCAAATTCCTGTTTTTGATTCCATTGGGTGACATCTGAAGTGACTGCACTTGTCAGTCCAGTTACCTGCACCCTGAATTCAGCCCTAAGTAGTTATTATGTTTGCTAGAACTATTCTGCAGGACATTAAAAAATCATATCAGCCTGTATTAATATGCAGCTCATTGGGTCAGATTCATTTCTGATGCAGCTACATGGAAGTTAATGGCATTATATCAGGCATAAGCCAGGCCCATTATGATAACCTCCTTGCATCTGTAGATGAGATTTCAATTTTCCTTCTGAAACTTTACTCTTTTTGGTTTGTCTGTACAGGATGTGATTACAGGACGGGGTTACATTGTTTTAATATCTTTTGGTTAAGTCTTTTGGTTTTGAATGTACCCACTTGGTTGTTATCTAGCAGGTTAAGAGGTCAAGACATTTTTCCTGGGAATGAACCCTGGGAAGTAGGTTTATCTACATTTTGGATCCAGATCATCACTGAGGATATTTTCCTGCAACTGTAACTAGTTAAAATGTGAGCCATATATAGGCCCAGATTGTGAGAAATGGCCTATGTGCACAGGAACAGAAGATTGCACAATGAGATTCCCCCTCCTTATGTGGCTTCAAAAGAACCATTCACACTGACGGTCCTTGCATTCTGGGAAAGACAGGGACTGCTGGTTCTTTCTCGCCCATCCCAAAATCCCATTACAGAGCAATATAATGAGAAGGGGTAGGAGGTGGTAGCTGCTTGGTCCTGCCAACACTCGATACCAAGCCATAGAACAAGGCCTGCATACTGAGGGAGCATATTGCTCCATCATTATATGCAAGGTGCAGCGCCGGAGAGACCGTACCACCCAAGACACTCACTCTCTCTGGCACTCTTCCTGGAGTAGCACAGCTCTGCACCACATGCTACGTGGGCTTGAGGCATAAAAACCACAAGCAAGCCCATAAATAGTAGCCTGTTTGTTTTTTTTAAAAAGCTGCCTGTCAAAAAATTAAGGGTCAAATTTACAAATAGATCCTGGTCTCTAATTTTGCAAAACAGCAGCACAAATGATGTCTGTGTGCATGATTTGCAGGTGTGGTTTGTTTGGGTAGGAAAAGATATTCTTTCTTTTGCTTTGGCAACTGATGAAAAGCCAGGGAAACACCAGCTGTATTGGTTTCAGAGTAGCAGCCGTGTTAGTCTGTATCCGCAAAAAAAACAGGAGTACTTGTGGCACCTTAGAGACTAACAAATTCATTTCAGCATGAGCTTTCGTGAGCTAAAGCTCACTTCTTCGGATGCATAGAATGGAACACACAGACAGGAGATATTTATACACACAGAGAACATGAAAAGGTGGAAGTATGCATACCAACAGGCAGAGTCTAATCAATTGAGATGAGCTATCGTTAGCAGGAGGAAAAAAAACTTTTTGAAGTGATAATTAAGATGGCTCATAGAAGGTGTGAGGAGAACTTAACATAGGGAAATAGATTCAATTGGTGTAATGACCCAACCATTCCCAGTCTTTGTTTAAACCACAGTTAATTGTATCTAGTTTGCATATTAATTCAAGTTCAGCAGTCTCTCTTTGGAGTCTGTTTTTGAAGTTTTTTTGTTGCAAAATTGCCACCTTCAAGTCTGTCACTGAGTGGTTAGAAAGGTTGAAGTGTTCTCCCACTGGTTTTTGAATGTTATGATTCCTGATGTCAGATTTGTGTCCATTTATTCTTTTGCGTAGAGACTGTCCGGTTTGGCCAATGTACATGGCAGAGGGGCATTGCTGGCACATGATGGCATATATCACGTTGGTAGATGTGCAGGTGTACGAGCCCCTGATGGTGTGTCTGATGTGATTAGGTCCTGTGATGGTGTCACTTGAATGGATATGTGGACAGAGCTGGCATCGGGCTTTATTGCAAGGATAGGTTCCTGGAAAGCTCATGCTGAAATAAATTTGTTAGTCTCTAAGGTGCCACAAGTACTCCTGTTTTTTTTCAGCTGTATTGGGAAACACATGTGGAATGACCACCTTTTGCCAGATGTAGGTGATTTTATCCACAGTTGTGAATGTGAGCATGAATTCAACAAACAGGGTTAAGCACATTCAGGCAAAGATAGGCCTGACTTCCCGTGTTCAGACCATATTTAGAATTTTTCCTAAAATCCAGTGATGCTCATTCTGATTCAATTCATTGTGGAGAGAGGGGGCCCTGATTTTACAATGTCTTATATCTTGTACAGTCATTAATACTTGTGCAAAGTGACTGAAAACCATTGTTAAATCAGACTGGTAGCATTTTAAAATCACTTTCCACAGGTGCGCGTGACCACACAAGGCAGTAGAGAATGAAGCCTAGGAGGTAGCTGAGAAGTTTGGCTCTGCCTCAGAACTTTTGCAAAATGTGCTGGTGTCATTTCCGGGAAGCTATGGGGGGAGGAGGGGGTGAAGAGGGGTGGTTCCTATTCATGTCCAAAAGTAGGGTATCTTTTTATAGCTGCCATTAGTTCCATCACAATGTCTTGCATAGTCCAAATATTTATCAGAGTAATCAAAGATTATGGTGCCATAAAAACTAAGGTAAGTTTAATGCTTATTGAACAGAAGAAATATCCCATTGCTAGTGTCAAGTTATGGATTTAATTTTTGCAAAACCCCTTACGTAGCTCACTTTGCTCCTGGTGCTTATGTTTTATGAGGCTCTTATTCCTAGGAGGTAAATTCCTCAATCAAGTGAACTTTGCTGTTCGTGGCAAAATCTTTCATTTTTGTAATTGACATCTGGCGTAAGGATGGATAACCCCATGAGAGAGCTTTTCCATATAAAAATGCCCGGTGTGCATCTCCAGCCAGTACAAAACATCTTTAAATAGGGCAATTATTAGCTACACTTAGAAAATATGCCTGTTCTGTAAGTCACAGGAGAAGTGATATGTGACAGATTTCTGAATGAAATGAATGCAGAACTGAAGAACCTGATTAAAACTTCAAGACAAGCAAAAGGAAACAGTTCAGCATATTCAGCTGCTGCTGAGTACATTCAGTAATGGCAGACTAAGAAATATACAATTGCCCAGAAGCCTGGGATAAGTAGATGTGTGGTTGGGGCAAGAAAAGGAAAGCAGGGATTGCCCATTTGTGTGGTGTTCATAAAACAAGAACAAAGGCCATTCCTAGGAATAGAAAAGTGACATTTCAAAAGTGATAAAACAAAATACTTCTTTGTGCAATGCAGAATTCATCTATGGAACTCATTGCCACAGGACGTCATTGAGGCCAGGAACTTAGTAAGATTAAAGAGGGATTGGACACTTGTCTGGATAACAAGAACATCCAGAGTTACAATGGTTAATGCTAACAAATTTTGGAAGGGATATTAAATCTCATGCTTCAGGGCTTAAACCAATCTCTAACTATTAAAGACCAGGATGAGACCTAAAGTTGGGGAACATTATTCCTAATCTGCCTTTTGCAGACATTACACCTTACACCCTCCTCTGAAGCATCTGGTGCTGGCCCTGTTAGAGACAGGATACTAGACAAGATCCTCCATGGGTCGGATCCAGTCTGGCCATCCCTGTCTCCTTGTGGCCCTGTACTATCAGGGAAAGCAGAAATAGGGTGCCTGTCAAAAGGGCATTGCTGATTGAGAGTGGAACAAATGAAGCTTCCGGGTAGTAGGGTGAAGAGATGGGGCTGATCAGAGAAATAGATCTCAGCTGCTAGCCAGAGAGAACGGGGATAAGCCTGTTGGATGTCAGTCACACAGAGCAATGCCTTGGGACAAGGAGGCAGGACTAGGGAGGAGTGCACTATTGACACATCTGCGCATAAGCCTCAGTTTTAAGTTACAATATTGTCTCTCGGGGCTCTGATTTGAGGTCTGTGATGACCGGGCAGGGCCTTTCAGTTACAGTCAACTATTTGTTTCTTTCAGGAAAGAGACGCAGCATGTTAATTTACCAACCAAGCCAAAATAAGTTATGTTGGAGGCAGGGGCGGCTCTAGAGCCCAGCGGGGCAAGCACCCGCCTGGGGCGGCCCTTTCCCAGGGGGCGGCAGGCTGGGCCGGTGGACCTGCCGCAGTCATGCCTGCGGGAGGTCCACCGGAGCCCCGGGACGACCGGACCTGCCGCAGGCATGACTGCGGACGGTTCGCTGGTCCCGCGGCTCGGCTGAACCTCCCGCAGGCATGACTGCGGCAGCTCAACCGGAGCCGCCGGATCAGCGAACCGTCCGCAGCTGCGGGAGGTCCAGCTGAGCCGCGCGACCAGCGGACCCTCCGCAGTCATGCCCGCGGCAGGTCCGCTGCTCCCGCGGCTCGGGGGCGCCTCCCGGGCATGATTGCTTGGGGCGGCCAAATTTGTAGAGCCGCCCCTGGTTGGAGGTATCCCTCATGTATGCTAGGCGGATTTCCCACAGATGGAAAATGATCAAAAATGATTATTTTAATGTCACGCAGTAAAAATATCTGAATTTGGGAGCTGATGTAGCCCAAGTGAGGGGTATTCTGAAGGGGATCAAAACATTTTTTAGCATTTTGTATTTCATGATGGACTTATTCACCATTTTAACTGAAACCTCCCAGCCTTTCCATTAAGAGGATCTCCACAAAGTGACCTAGTGATTAAAAAAAGAAGAATTAGCCCATTATGGCAATGTACAAATTGACAGTCTGGCAGATCACTTTCCACAGGTGTTGGGTGGATAGTAAAAGGAGCATAGTTGTCTGTACAAATTACACTTTAAATACCATTAATTTCACAACAAATGACAGTGTACATAAACGTTAACAAGCTTTTAACCACCAGACTATTAGTTTTTCAGGATACTTTGTGCCTGATATAAATATTGTTCTCATTCCCCTGTAGCGCTGCCATGGTAGAATGAGTTTCCACAATGAACTTAATCAAAACAAGCCCACTCGCAGATATGCATCAAAGAACCTACAGGGCTGGATATATGCACAACAGAGTGGACAAATGCTCTCCAGCTCCATCAGGCTATTTGCCATTGCCTTAAAAGAGGACCAGGAAGAAAACATACCTGTGTTCATGGTCACAGTGAGCTCAACAGCAAAGGCCGGGCTCTCCGTGAAGAGTTCGACTATAGCTATCCTGTATGATCAGCTCTAGATTTCAGACCAGATGGCCAGTATGCAGAATATTATTATTTAAATATTTAGACTTGATTTTGAAATAATTGTACATCGTCTCAAACTGGAGGTTGCTTGTCACATTTTAATGTACGTTAAATCAACATAAAAGGCTAAGTCAGAGCTAGGCCCACTGAAAACAAGAGGTTAAAAATGAGACTTCAAAGCCCAATAGTCAAAACCAGAACAAATAGCATGCTCAGTGATGCCTTCAATTAATTACAGCAGTAACAGTATTTTTCTTTAATTTACTTATGAGAAAGAAGTGAAACTGAAAACGTCTGTTAAACATTTTAAGTCTTAGTTGACGGTAGACAAATGATAGGAACCTTTGATCCAGTCTGGGAAGTGGGCTACAAAGTTGTAAAGATGACTTCAGCCCACGTCTCCGTTATCATGAACAGAAAGAAATAGAAACCAAAAATAAGGTGGCTGTGAAGAAATGAAATGAGTTGTGGTCTCTGTGTTGAAATTAATTTGTCAAACGAAAGTGTAAAAAGCCTTCAGTGTGGTGAGAAACAAGAGTAGTGCACTGATGTCTGTATTGTGATTGCAGACAAGCCTGAGAGAGATCCTTGAATTTAACTTCCTATTAATTTCCTCTATCCTTTCTTTTGAAATGGTAACCACCACCTCTATAGCCTTTCCTCTCTGCTGCCCACCATCCCCATTTAGGAATGCATCTACAGGGCTAATAGACCCAACATTGTATTTTTCCCCTGGATTTCAAATGTTGGATATTAAACAAATAAAAAAACCTTCAAATAATATTAACTGGCAGATTTAAACTTGCGTGAGTGTGGAGAGCCAGAATTGATAATGAAATGTCACCTTTAACCCACCTCATTGTACAAAGGAATTGCAGCATATAAATTCTACTTTATGCAAGAACACCTAGCATCTGAAGATTCAGGCAATGCGATCTCGTGTGAACCAAAGACAAATGATAGAAGTTACAGATGGAAAAGACCTATCAGGCTGTCTGGTCTTTTCCTTTGCCAGTGCAGGGCTTTTACCTGCGGGTACACAGTTTTGAGTCTTATCTCTGAATTTCTTTGCTTTGCTTAGGTTGAATCAGATGAGTAATACAGCTTTTCATCGTTTAACTTTTGTTTCATTTTTAGAGGATATTTTTTTCAAAAGAAGCAAATATCTGGTTCTGTTCTGTGAGGTCAGAGGAAGAAATTACGCGGAAAACATTTCATTTTAGTGGGTTTGCCAAAAAGTAAATATATAGAATTCCCATCTCAGTGCTTTTAGGATGTGTTGTGGCTGGTTTTATTTTAATAAGTAGTTTTTACAGATAGGAGAACCGACATTTTGCTGGTTAAATGAAAACAAAAGCCAAAACTTCTTAGTAAAAGTAGCGAATTTCTACCAGGGCAAGTACTCATTTTTTTAAGAAAAATAGAATTTCAGTATTGACATCACATAGAGCTGTACATATTAGCAACATTTCCCTATGTACAAAATCTATAAATGCTTCTGATGTGAAAATTAGTATCTGTGCACTGCTGCAGTCAAAGTCTCTTTTCTGGTATTCCAGCATGCATACTGTATGCATGAAAGGAGCTTTAAATAGTGCTGTTTAGGGCCTGATTCTCTTCTCACACTGGTGTAAATCAGAAATATCTCCATTGAAGATAAGGGATATACAGTGCTGTAAAATGTACTTAATAATTATGCCTAGATTTGAAATGCAAGGAGACACAGGCCCACCTGTATTGTGAGAACAATAATTTTGTTGTGAGCCCCTTAAATTTTTTGATGGAGCAAGCTCTAGTAGAAGAATAGTGCTCTTATGTTTAAGGCGCTTGACTGGGAGCCAGAAGATGTGGATTCAGCTCTACTTCAGACATCTTGGGTGCATCTAATCTCTGTGTCTTTCTTAGCCCATCCTTTCCAACTTCTCAGAAACGTAATTAACTCATTAATGTTGATGAGATGCTCAGATACTCTGATGATAATGGCAGTGTAACACCTGGGTCTTACAACTTATTGTGAGAAGACTGACTGCTGAGCACACATGAAGTCATAGGGCTTTAAATGGGCACAGCAATCTGCCCATGCACAATGAATTGCAGGTTCAGTATCTAATGCCTAGCTATATAGATAAGACCAATAGCAACACACACAGTTTATACTTAACCTTAATGAAAATGTAAGTCATTAGCCTAAATTTCAGTGAATCAGTACAGTTATTTGGATTTTAAGGGCATTTTAACTATATTTAAACTAAAGATTCCAGAAAAATAAATGTTGAAAAACATGTGACAGTTTAGAAAATATAGTTCGATAGATATGTACTGGGAATGTAAAATAAATAAATACTTTATAATACAAAAACAACTAGTTCATTAAAATCTGTGGTGGTGGTAAGACCAGGCATTCCATGGAGGTGAAACAGACATTTGAAGAGATTAAACTAGTAGCCCTTTCTGTGGTGTGCGTTCAGAAGAACATTTTCTTTTTCCATATTTTTTTTATTTGGCAGAGGTAAATGGTTGTAATATAAAGTACTATGTTTGTTTTCTGGATAGCATTGTAACATCATGTGTATAACTTCAGGCAGTATTCTGAATTGTTCTAAAATAGACTCTACTTAAAAACGAGGGCTGAGCAAATGATTCACAGAAATAATTTACTGGACAAATTTAGACTGTTTTCCTGCTCATAAAATGTCCACAACAAATCATGATTCTGTTTTCTCTAGCTTAGCTATTTTATCTAGCTATGCTTTTCTCTCTCTCTCTCTCAATCACTGTAGTATCTGAGGACCTCAAAATTACTAACACATATCTTTGTGAATTATATTTTTCTATATAGACTGATCATAAACAACTTGCTACTGGTATTCAGTATGTAATATCTGAAATTCAAGATGAGTTGGTGGGTTTTGATTGGCCACAAATGTCACATGGTGTTGTTTGTGTTGCTTGATTGGATGAAGATAACTCTTATTATCCAGAGGAATGTTTGAAGAAGCCACTGGGGCTTTGAATCATTCATGTCCACCTTAAGATCTGTGCATGCATGTGTTATGCATGCACAGACTGGGCATGTACAAAAGTGCTTTGAAGATTTAGGGTTGAAATGAAAATTCAGGGGCAGTTTAAAGTGATATTTATCTATATATAGCATCAGCACAGCCATATCTGAAAAATTTCTAATTGATTTCACTTTCTTCCATGGCTGCTGAGCAAATTACTTTCCTCTCATTTGCATTCTATCTTAATAACGAGTTTTTAGGGATTCTCTCAATATTTCATGTTGGGATGTAGTTTACCTAGAGACCTAAGTGTCCCTGGACTAATTATGTTCATGCTCTACTTTTGCAAGACTGCTCGCAAACTAAGCTGTATTGCTTTGGAAGATGAGACCAGATGACTTAAATAGTTCTCCATTGTTTTAAAAGGTTGGCTGGCTCTTACCTTTGATGTATTTAATTTACTTTAGTACTATATGTGTGAAAACCTAAAAAGAACTACTCGGTCGGTCTGCTTCAAACATTTACTTGTCTGTTTTATTAAATGAATATTTTCAGCCATTCAGTGGGATTTAACAGCTCAGTGCTTGAGAGAATTCTTTCCTACATACTTATTTTACTGGACATCTTCCCCTTCCCTCCTATTTCCCACTTGAACTGAAAGAGAGTGCAGCTTTATATTTATTGTCTATCAAAGCTACAGTGACGTGACTGAATTACTTAAAGAAAAAAATATATCCAAGGCCTGTAATATGTTTGCTGCTTTACTGTAGGAATTATAGTCCCCAAATTAATATACTCTAAACAAATAATACACAGGGATTTTTATGGAAGCTGCTTTATTAGGTAGCTTCATAATCACTTTGAGCACTGGGTAATACAAAGTTGTAGGCTAAGCTTCAAACTTTCCCTCAACCACAAAACAAGCATCACTACTAATCCATATAGGACTGATGTGCTTTGCTTTAAGTAGAGGTCACATGCATATTTTACACTGCCTAAGAATTGTCCATTGTATAAAAGCAAACAAATAAACAAATCAAGAAAAAAGGGTTCAACGAAGGAGGAGGAACTTGATGAGTTAAAAAGATAAAGGCCAGATCATCAGCCAGTCCAAAGTAGTGTTACTCCAATGGAAGTTTGGGCCAATTTATATTTTTAATTAACAAATTACTTCATGTAAAAGCAGCAAAGGGTCCTGTGGCACCCTATAGACTAACAGACGTTTTGGAGCATGAGCTTTCATGGGTGAATACCCACTTTGTCGGATGCATGTAGTGCCACTACATGCATCCGACGAAGTGGGTATTCACCCACGAAAGCTCATGCTCCAAAACGTCTGTTAGTCTATAAAGTGTCACAGGACCCTTTGCTGATTTTACAGATCCAGACTAACACAGCTACCCCTCTGATAAATTACTTCATAGCGCAAGTGAAAACATCTTTAAAGTAGGCTGGCAGTAGCAAAGAAACTTCCCTTTGGAAATTATTTCAGCCTGAGAAGACCTGGTGTGCCCTTTAGTAGCTGATCTGCCTGAACTGACATGGTTCTCCACTTCCTTGCCAAGCTTGGTCTCAACCATTTGTATAGCACTTCTGTCGTTTTAATTCATGAAACTAAATATTGATATTGGTGTTTAAGATTTTAGTGGAGTTGTAGGTAGAGTTACAACAGATTCACTCCAGACGTACAGAATTACTACATGCTGTGTTTTTCTTACCATTAAGAATCTAGAAGTCATTTTACTAAAGCAAATGACAATGAACTACATGGGTGAATCTGTGAACTGAATATTGTCCATTGCAAAATCATTTACGTTCTCTTTCTTATATACCCTTTACCCTTGTATGTATGTTCAGTTAGATCACTGATTCTGCCTGGCTCATGCAACAAATAGGTTTCTTGGTTGCTGAGATGAGGAAACACATTTTCTAACTGGGGCAGATGTTTCATCTTTCCAAGTCTAGCGGGAATTTGGGGAATAAAAGCAAATGCCTCTTTGGCAGAGATCAAGAACCTATATCTTCTGACACCTGCAGTAAAGCTTATAGAACATCTTGCTACACTGAGATTTGACCTAGGTCTCATTAGGAAGTGGCTATTAAATGATTATTTTCTATATGCCCAAAGAAATATTAGTAATTTCCAAGAGTGTTATCCAAGTCCTGTTGAAGTCAATGGAGATAGATTTGGAGAAAGCTCAAAGAGAGCATAGTTCTGGATATTTGGAAAACTCACACACACTGGGACACTGGCAAAAAAAACAGATAATTTATTTGAAAACTTCTATGGTGTGTTGTTGTTATAATTTACATTTAGGCTACAGCGGTAACTATGTATCTAATCCGTGCCCTTTTCTAGAGGGTAAGCCCAGGAAATAATTATCTGAATGTTGGTGAGGTGACTGTGGTTCTGATGTTATATACCATTTCCCTACTAACTCTGCAACAGTATTGAGGTTTCAACAAACCCCATGTTGTAAATGTGGTTTTTTAATTATGCAAAGATTAAATTCAGTGTTTCCGATGAGAGGGTAATTGAAGCTTTCCCTCTGAAGAAAATGGCACATACAAGCAGTGAACTCTAGAATCCAGTTTTATTACCTATCCTACTGTATGTTAAATTAGAATTGGTACAAAAACACATCTTGGGTAAAGTTCATCTCCATGCAGAGGGTCAGCACAAAGCTTATGCACCATTAATTCCCATGAGGGTTTCAGTGGTGCATAGGACATGTACTGATGTCCCTCCACACAGGGCTGATTTTTGTCTCTTGGGAGGAAGAAAGCATTCAAGGGCTGTTTAGCAAATGGGTCCACATTCTGGAATTTAGTTTTACTGTTCTGTTCTGTTTCTTTGAAACAAATAGGAAATGGCATCAGAAAACGGCCATGATATGAGAATGGTCAGTGCCATCTAGGTCCCTCCAATACAAGCTGGAGGTACCTAGATAGGAGTTTTTGGACAATGAGCTCTTGGAAATCAGGCCCATAGGCAAGGGTATGAACTATAGGGCTTTTTTGGTAAGATAAGGCAGGTTGAAATATTGGGCTTCAAGAATGGCATGTGTGTTCTTTCACCATTTTCTTCCATCACACACCCTCGGATAGAGAGTGAACATTAGATTCACCCTCTAGGAATAGATAGGTGGCTACTACCATTGTATAAATCCATAACACAGACACTTAAGTAAACTGTTTAAAATGGATTGTTACTTTCTGCAAGCTCGTTTTTAAAAACTATCCATTAGACAAACCCTTATGATTGGATAATGATTTTTGTTTTTCGCAACCGCATCACATTGTTGACTCATATTTGATTTGTAATCCACTATCTCCCCCAGATCCTTTTCAGCAGTACTAGTACTTTCATCTAGCTAGTTATTTCCCATTTTATAGTTTTGCATTTGAGTTTTCCTCCCTAAGTGTAACACTTTGCACTTAGTTTTACTGATTTTCATCTTGTTGATTTCAAACCAATTCTCTAATTTGTCAGTCATTTTGAATTCTAATCTTGTCCTCCAAAGTGCTGCTACCCCCTCCCAGCTTGGTGTCATCCACAGATTTTATAAGAATACTTTCCACTCCATAATCTGAGTAATTAATCAACATTTTGAACAGTACCAGACCCAGAAATTAACCCCGCAAGACCCCATTAGATACAGTTTGACAGTGAACCACTGGTAACGACTCTTTGAATATGGCTTTTCAATCAGTTGTGCATTCACCTATAGAAACTGCATCTCGACCTTTTTCATTTGTTTGCTTATGAAAATATCAAGTGGGTCTGTGTCAAAAGCCTTACTAAAATCAAGATATATTACATCTACTGCTTCCCCACTATCCACTAGGCCAATAACACTATCAAACAAAGAAATTAGGTTGGTTGGTTTGTTCTTGACAAATCCATATTGACTTCTCCTTATAACTCTATTATCATCTAGCTGCTTACAAAGTGATTGTTTAATATATGTTCCACTATTTTTCCAGGTATTGAAGTTAGGCTGACCAGTCTATCATTCCCTGGGTCCTCTTGATCCCCCTTTTTAAAGATAGGTAATATATTTGCCCTTCTGCAGTCCTTTGGGACCTCATCCATCCTCCATGAGTTCTCCAAGATAATTGCTAATTGTTCTGAGATTGCTTCAGATAGTTCTTTAAGTACCCTAGGATGAATTTATCAGGCCCTACCAACTTGACTACATCTATCTTATTTAAATATTATTTAACCTGTTCTTTTCCTATTTTGGCTTGCATTCCTTTTTCCTTGTTGGTAATATAAATTGTGTTGAATATCTTGTCACCATTAATCTTTTTAGTGACGACTGAAGCAAAGTAGGCATTGAACACCTCCGCCTTCTTGATATCGTCACTTATTAGCTCTCCTTACACAGTAAGCAGAGGACCTACATGTGCCATTCTCACATGACTATGTAAAGCTAGTTTGTGGGCCAGATACTTCCTCCTCATCCTCCATCCCCATTTTGCTTTTTTGCCACTATGGATTCCCCTTAAATATCTTGATTCCCCAGCTGGTCTATTAGGGCAGTTCTCCATCTGGGAGAAAGAGGTTGGGGATGGATGCAGAAGGGCAAATATATTACCTATCTTCAAAAAGGAGGATCAAGAGGACCTCGGGAATGATGGTCAGCCTAGCTTCAATACCTGGAAAAATACTGGAATGTATATTAAACAATCAGTTTGGCATAGCTAGGCATAAGGGGAGTTCTTGCACATCCTGCAGGGGGAGTGGGCAAATTGGGGGCACCCCATATTCTGACAGTTCTTGACCAGTGGAATGGTCTGTAAGAGATTGTTTTACCGAGTGTCACTTAGAACAACCCTTGGGAGGCATTCCATTGACTTCAATTACTGTTGAATTGGTTCCTTAATAACTGTTCTTAGAAAGCTTTGTTGAAACAATGCTGTTGAAATACATCCCTGTCCTTCTTTCCATTTTCATTCTTCTCTGTCCAAATCAGAAGGGCTTGATTGTCCCTCCTTCTTTGAAATTTATTTTCCCACCAAAATTGAAAGTGAAACCTGTTGGAAGTTTGTCAGGTTATTTTTTCTTATAAGAATGCCAAAGAATCTCATAAATCAGGAAGTCTGACCCATACCTTGAGCAGCACCAAAAAACTGGTCAATATTATTTTAAATCATGTCTTTCTTTTGTGAGCAAGTGTTGGATCTCCTGAATTACGGCCATTACAGCTGATGGCTCTCAGATCAGAAAACGTACCTCTTTTGTGACAAGGAATGAGGCTTTTTTCTAGTGTCAATGCCAAGGTCTTGTAAGCCGAGCACATTAACATTCAGTGGCCAAGAAAACAGAGATGTTAGCCTTTAATCTTGAGGCATAACTTCATAGGTGTATTGGTCTGATTATGCAACAGACAGGGGGCATTCAGAGACTAGGATAATGGGCATGGTGTGAGTACCTAAATAGAATAGTCCAACTTCAATTCTCTTTGCAGTCAAGTGTGAGTTTGAAGGCATTCAGCCGTTTAAAAGAGATGAAGGAATTGGCAGGCCTCAGAGGACTGGTCTCCTCTGTGCTGTATTAACAGGAGTATTGTATGTAAGACATAGGGGGTAATTGTCCCACTCTATTCGGCACTGGGGAGGGCTCAGCTGGAGTACTGTGTCCAACTCTGGATGCGACAGTTTAGGGAAGATGTGGGAAAACTGGAGTGAGTCCAGAGGAGAGCAACAAAAATGCTAAAAGAAAAACCTGACCTCTGAGGAAAGGTTAAAAAAACTGGGCAGGTTTAGACTTGACAAAAGAAGACGGAGGATGGATGTGATAATAGTCTTCAACTATGTTAATGCTGTTATGAAGAGGACGGTGCTCAATTGTTCTCTATGTCCACTAAAAGTAGGACTACAAGTAGTTTGCTTAATCTGTAGCAAGGGAGCTGATTTAAATTAGCATCGCACTATTGATTTCAGTGAGGCTACACTCATTTATCCCACGTGAGCATCTTGCCCACTACTTTGGCTCTTCCTAATTTCTGCAAATATTCCAGCAAATGAGTTTTACTGGCCAGAGTGTTTGTGAAAATGCTACATTTTAAGTGACTGTTTGAGAATATTCTTGGAAAGCAAATTTTGAGTCGGCAAACTTTGATATTCACACTGGAATAGAAGAGTGGGGTGAATTCAATCTGGGAACATAAACCATATCATGTTACCTCTGTGTGCAATCAAAATTAACTGACACTCAAATACTGAGTACTTGCTCTCAAGATACAGAAGAGAATTATTTGCAGCAATTATTTGGCACATAATTTTGGAAAACATGTATCTCAGAGAAGTGAAAGCAGCTTACAGGCAATTTACATGCAGAAGAAGCAGCAAATTTAAGCTACTCTAACCAACAGTGCTTAGAATAGGATTGTCCTTGTCATCTGCACACCTAAAGCTAAGGATGGCTACAGGGCTGTGTTGAACTCCAGATCAGAAAATGAAGAGGAAGTGTACAGCCTGCAAAAAATAAAAAAATAAAAAAAATTGTCCCATCAAGGGCTTCTGGTCACATCAAAATCCAGGAGAATGAAGCAGTACATCATTTGTGTTGTCCCTGGAACCTATGGAATGAACAGTTTTCTTTGTCTCACTGTTGCCAGGGTTTCATTTGATAGACTACATGGTTCATAAAGGAATAACCTTAACTCCCACTGAAAATCTTGACAGCTTTCTCTTGATAAAAAATAAGTCTATTTTTTCCTCAAGAAAACCAGAACAGATGGAATCTCCACCTGCTACAGTTAGATGAAAAACGGCAGGGTTTTTTTCCCCCTATTGTTTCTTCGAAGTGTGTATGTCTGTGACTGTGTGTATGCATGCACAAAATCAAAGCTTAAATCCCATAACCCTACACAGCAGAACCTTGGCCCTCAGCTGGACCCCTCACTTAAATAGAAGCCTAGTTTTGCATTAGCTTCTCAGACAATGTGCACTCTCTAATCATCTCTGTGGCCCCTTCTACGGTTCCAGTAACCCAGTAAGCCTGATCATAAGAGTTGCAGAGTACCAGGGTCTCCAGTCGACTTCAGCGGGAGTTGAATATGTTCAGGATCCCATCTTTTCTTGGCTCTTCCTCTTGTTTTATCAATGTGTTGACATTCCAATTAGGAAGAGCAGCTGATGCAACTTTTCAAGGCACATTTAAATGCATTTCTTTTATTTGGTTGAAATTGCACTGGGAATATTGCATGAGTCGCTGAGCAGAGGAACTAAATTCTAGTTGGTAAATGCGTGAGTCCACTGCGAATTCGCACTCAGAGATAGAAGGTGAGGGGCATGTTTTTTGGGGGGTGGGATGGGGCGGGGGAGATTGTGCGATTGTTTGCAGGTGGAGAAAATTGTCAAAATATTACCATTACATCATAAAAATATATTTTATTTTCCATGAACACAGCACAGTAGGAACTGTCAATACTGCGTGAAGCAGGGTTTTGAAATATATATTATGTTACAGTTATATTAGACTCCAGTAGAGAAGAAACTAGCATGGAAAAATCATGCTCAAAACTAGAGCTGGGCAACCTATTTAGAATGAATGATTAATGCAACAAATGTAGCCCCTATTTCTTTGTTCACAAGCTGCTGATGAACCAACTAGGAATTTCCTGACTGTGTTGGGATTCATAATTGTGTCCTGAAATTTTATTTTCTGAAGAAATTTCAGCCTATGGATTATCCAGATATTGAGTGTTATGATTATTGTTTATTTGCCACGTGTGACTGGCTGTCCTTAGCTGGAGACCTCCAAGAGACTCCTAGAAACTCAGAGTAGATTTTTGATTCAAAAGGCAGCACAACTTCCTGTGAGTCAGGTTTGAATAAGAGCCCCTTCATGATGCTGAGAGGCATCGTATTGCCTTTCAGAGATGTGAAATTTATTTTTCGCTGCCACCAGAGGTCAAGGCATTTATGAAAGTTGGGCCCAAATCTGAACCCCTCATCTAAACAATGGTGGTGGTGCTCAAGGAGTATCCATATCCAAACATGGATCAGAATTTTGTGATTAGCATCTCTGCCTTTAATAACCATACCTGAACACCCAAACCAAACCATCCCAAATGTTGTGGTAGTTTGAAATTGGGATGGCATTAGCCCTACCATCCAGACAATGTTCCACTTCAGGTAATTGCATCTTTCCTAACTAAGATTCACTCTATTGTTAAAATGGATATATGTTATCCTCCTTTCCGCACTATATTAGAATGTAGCATTACTGTATTCTCTTTAGTTAAATTCCACCCCCAAAATGACTGCAGTTCAATGGTAGGTGAAACCCTAGTAGACATCACAAAGCAGCATGTACTTAAAATTGGGAAAAATATAAGCAAGTATGGATGATAACTAAGCAAACTCAGGAGAAAGTAGTGGGGAAGGTGAATACAAAGGCAAGCAGAAGATAGCCAGTGGCTGAACTCTGATTCTTCAGCTCTAGAGATTGTGTACATTCTCAAAAGCCTCTCTCCAGGTTCTTATGCTTGTTTCATTTCCCTCCACTTATTTTTATTAGAGGAATATATGTTGCATAATTTATATTTTGCCATAGGGGATGGTAGGCTGTTATAGGTTTCCCCGGGTTGCTTTGTTGTGCTGCATGTAATTCCCTAGTTAGTGAAATTTAACATTAAATTCCATTCAAATAATGCAAAAGTAATAAGCAGCAAATAATTAGTCAGAACAAAATAAATTTTATCAAAATTGATATTAAACTCAGTTTGTCTGAAAGGAACAAAACAAATAATCAGAAAGGAGCAAACAGAAATAGCCATTCCCATTGTGTCCTGAATAGGCTGCAGGTGTTTATAATTTTGCCAGTTAACTATAAATAGGTGATCGAGGAATAGAAATTTAACGTAGATTAGACAAGCATATTCAGTAAACACATTCATCTCTTTTGATATGGGTATATGACATGTGTCTTCATGGCCCAAGCGTGCGGTGATCTCCACATAAGCAGATCCTTCCATCTGCCTGGAGCCCTGCTGAGATTGGGTCCAACTATTGTAGGATCAGGTCCCTGCGTGATTTGACCCGAATCCTTTCAACAGCTTTGTGCTTTCATTCTCAATTCAAACACAGTATTTTCAGTTCAGTGAAGGACCCATCCAATGCCCAATGGAGTCAATGGAAAGACTCCCATTAACTCCAGTGGGTGTTAGAGCAGATCCTAATTGCCTCTGCTTCTTTGGGTCTTGTGTAGTCACCTCTCTGATACGATGTAAAGGGTGACAATCTAAAAAAGGCAGAGTTGTGCTTCAACGTGTAACACCTGCAAACATTTGTGTTTTTAAATTGGCTAACAGGAAAAATAAGAAATATACTTTGTATTTGTCGGTATCCTTGGTTTCTATTGTCCTACCACGTAATCAATAGAGCAGCTATTCCAAACCATAGCTTGCAGGGAGCATAAAGCGCCAATACAACTAATATTTTAAAAAGTGCAGATTCTTTAAAAAGTTGCCTGTTTTTCCTGCACTGATCATTGGTTAAAAAAAGGTTATTGGTTGGTATTTTATCTCACTTTACACAGGTGTAAGTGACTAAGGGGCACAAGAGGGTCAGGTCACAGGTCCTGTCTCCTGTTTTGAGCTCGGACCTCTTGACTATGCACTGCTAAAGATCCTTAAATGCCAGAAGTGGCATTTCTCCCATAGATGTCTGTCTTCAAATAATTGCTTCTGAACCAGAATGATTTAGCTGCAATTGCTTAATAATATGCATGCAACCCAATGAGTAATTTGATGTATTTTTCCCCTAAGGAATAGTTAAAGAATGCTGTGATCCTGCTCAGTAATAACCACACACATTTCCCATCACCTAGGTCTGTAAGAACTCCTGACATTTGAAGCTGTCCTACCGAGTTGCCATGGCAACAAGAAAAGGAAAACATCAAATCTGAAGATCGCAGTTTACAGTTACTGTTCTTCACTACTAGGCCTCAGTTGCTCCAGATTCAGTTTAATTTGCAACCTCACTTAGTCTATCCGACTGTACGTCAGTGTTTGACAACCTCTGCCCTTACTGTTGTTCAATAATGGATTTCTCTTGCAAGATGCAAGGTTTATGAGAATTTTCACTGAATGTTAAACGACCATGACATCTCAACTTGACCTTCTGGGAGCTGAATATAGAATGACTCCATTTTTTTCTATCTGTTGACTTGTTGCTATTCAACTGTTCAAAAACAAATATTTTGTCTGTGGGTTGGTATTTGTATATGTATGAATGTATGTGTGTATATATATTTATATGCAGAGAAGAGATACACAATAGGGTTAGCTTTTATGAGACAGTTGCCTGAAGTTTGGGAGGAACAGGGCAGAGTAACAGAGCCACAGGTGAGTTATAATTGTCCTATCATAGCTAAACCCATTGTATATGCTGTTTATACAATGGTGTAACACAAAAGGCAAGAGCAACTGCAACTATAGCATTAAAATTGCTGTCAGTGATGCCAGCTATGCCAGGGCCACTCCTCCGCAATGTCACTTCTTTTACCTCAGGCTCAGTGTAAAAGAGACACAAATTCCCAACACTTTATTGCCGATCACAATTTCGTTCCTTCTGCCACAGGTGATACTGATGAGGCTGCAGTGAAAGCAGCTTTTGACTGCACATTACAATGGCAGCAGCCCTGGGAGATAAGGAGACTGTGATTTGCAAGGGGGCTGAAAGCAGTTAAATGCACTATGGGTCATTATCTCGAATATTGGGACACTCTGGGCCTGAATTTAAAGGGGCCTTAACCCAGCCTCTCTTTTTGCTCCTGCCAATAATTATTTGCTGGGGCAGTTGAGGACATTTTAAACTTCTTAGTGTCTGATCTGCAGCGGCAATCAGGTAGGTAGATGTTTACATGTCAGAAGGCCTATGCGAATAGTAGGAGTAAAGGTCTTTCTCAGATGAATTGATCATCTCTCTTTCGACTCCCTAACCACAAAGGCCTGTTCTCAGCTCTCATTGACGTCCCTGAGCACAGTGAGGAAAATAGATGCCCTGTTGTATAAATATATTCATATATACACACACATACATGTACATGTACACACAGTTTTCAATTAAAAGTAACAAGATCATTTCTCTGTGTGTGTGAAATAACCACACTTGTTTGCAAACATGGAATTAAAAGGTGTTCATTATGTATGAATATTAATCCTTTTTTTATTCTGTGAGCATGTAAGGTAAACAAAAACTTCTAACTGTATCAAGATGACGATCCTGTTAATAAATTGTAAATGATCCATCAAAGCTCACACCAAATTTTTTATAAAATTAACACACACACACAAAAATATACTAGTGACAGACTGTGGCTTTTACTAGAGCTTGCCAGTAACTAGGGTGAGGTAAGTGTCTCAGAATATTTTAATAAACTTGCTTATTTAAAGTTTAAACAACACTGCTTTCTTATGCAATAGAACTTCACAGCTGCATTTTTGGGTTAGCATTTTTACAGTATTTATGGGTCATTCTGTATGTTATCATTACTACAGTGAGATTATACACATACCTTCCACATCATGTATATGTTTCAATATTAAAGCTTTTTGGAAGTATAAAAAATAAATTCCAAACACACATTTAGTTTTTCATGATGTTACACTAGATATTAAATGTGTATTGGTGGTGAAAAATTGCTGTACAATAGCTTTTCTCTAACTTCCTGTATTATACCAAATATTACAACAGGTCCTTAACTAAAGTAATAATAATAATAATTAATAATGGTGACAGCAAAAAGTTAACGTTGTGGACATCCCAAAATTTTTAGATTTCTTGATAAGATATAAACTGCCTTGATACAAAAAGCTGTTTTTTTCCTCTGAGAGCTTAACTCTTGAAGTCCTCACCCAGGAAATACTCCCACTGACCTTGCTTCTTTCACAGCACATCACAGGTGTCTGAGTTACCACAGTAGTACTTAGAGGTCAATGGGAGGTTCTTTTGAGAAGAATTTCAGAAAGGTTCATTAGTCAACTGCAGGCCTTTAAGCAGGAAGTGCCTGATCTCAAATGTTACCCCGACCTGAACATGGGCATGCTTCCATTCCACGTCATCTGCCCAGGCTTTGTGGTAAGCAAATGCTGCTGCTTTATAATCACCAATCACTTATACATATAAACAAGTGTTAAATGCAAAGTTTGCAAAATGAAAATAGATGAATGCTAAATACATTGTGGATCTTTCCCAAGAGGGATTGCATCCCATGCCTTGATCTACTAAATGTTTCACTTGAATGTAATGGAAACAACAACTATCCTTCTGCATAAATATATTTTTCTAATGGGATCCTTCCTCCCCCTGCGTATGAGCATCATTCAAAGTCTCTCAGTGAAAAGATTCCCATTGACTTTGCTGGGCTTTGCGTGAGTCATTATGAGACGTTATCCCTGCTTCTTGTCAGAATGGGTCCTAGCACATTATGGATCCTCCTAAGGGGGCCCAAATCCAGGAATAAAACTTTTATGTTTGAATCTGTCCTAGTGACAAGCTGCTGGGTAAAGCCAGTTGCCTACCATTTACCTGTGCAATAAGAGTCCACAGTGGAGAATAACATCTCAAATAATATTGCAAAAAATTTTACCTATACAAGGGATGGTTACCAATGAGAATA
The DNA here is from genome assembly GCF_016161935.1 of Mauremys reevesii. Taxonomy (NCBI): domain Eukaryota; kingdom Metazoa; phylum Chordata; order Testudines; family Geoemydidae; genus Mauremys; species Mauremys reevesii. Next base: position 35,586,944 of record NC_052638.1, read on the forward strand.
TTCCCCCAATGGAGGCTCTGGATCACAGAGGTACCAATACCTCCCTGACTTTCTCATCCAAAACTGGGGGGGGGTTCTGAAACCTCAGTCCCCAACCTCTCCTGTTCATAAGCCCGAGGGCTCCATCTTGAGTTAACTTCTGGGCATCCTAGGCACTAAAAGAGGAGCCATAGCTGCCATCTTAATATTTTTTCCTCATTTTCTAACTCCCCTTTCTTAAGAAAGAACATCTATTAAGAAACCCAATAGGCCAAATCTTACAGCCTTATTCAAGTGAGAAGCCACATTAAAACTTATGGGTTTCCTTACATGAAGGGAAAGGCCCGAAATGATATTTCCTGAAACTCAGGAACTAGCAGAATTTGGAAGCATTTCGTGTCATGCAAAATCAGAAAAGATCAAAAAGAAAAACCTCATAACTTTTGCTCTTCCTTTTTATGTTGGATTAAGTTTAAAATTTGTTCAGGTTTCCCTTGCTGTTTTCATAACCCATCATTTATTTTAATTTAGCTATTTTAGTTGCTACAACATTTATTTCTCTCTGTGTGCGTGTAATACATGCAGAGTTGTCTGTATTTTGAAAGACACTGAATTTACCGGTAATCATTTTCATTTTGAAGCAGACGCAAAACAGCGCCGGTCTAAATCATTTCATTTCAAAACCCTGTATTTTCTGGTAAAACACGAATCCAATATGACAGTTATCAAGTTAATCAAAGAATGGTGTTGATTAACATGGTAAATGTGTCATTTTCAGTGTGCTTGCTAACTGAAACACTGTCAATACACCTCATGAGTGTGCTCGCATTATGCCAATGTGCATATATTAATGTATATTATGTTCAGTAACTGCAGGTCTGAAGATCAAAACAAAAGAAAACCAGCTGAATTTCATGGTGGGTGTCAAATAAGATTTAGATTACAGTGGAATAATGTTTTGGTAATATAAACGTGGAGCCAGATTCTCATCACATTTCCACCTAGATAAATCAAGAGTAACTCCATTGACCAGAGCAATTTCTCAATACATTGCTTTTATCAGTCTGCTGTAAATAGTAAAATAACATAACTTGTCATAAGACACTTGGAAATCATTTATCTATTATTGTAGGTCTGTCTTGAACATAGGGAAATCTACACTCTAGATGACTCACTTCCTTCACTGACCCCTTTAAAGGATCCTAAAGGTCCCCGGTACAATTTTGTTTAACTTTTATTTAGAATGGCCACACTTCTAGTCAAGTAAGTCTGGCTGGTTTCTTGGGTGATCATTTGAACTGTAATACAATCTCATTTATTAAATTAAGGATTTCCAGTCAGTTGTAGGTGACCCGGTTTAAATGCTTTATTTTATCATTACAGAAAAAGAGAAGCATGTGTGTTATGGTTATGTTTGTTTTACCACTAGTCATTCCATCACTAGTTTTCTAAAGCATGGTGATTGCTAATTTCGCCTCTTTGTTTCTACCAATACATTTAGCCATTTGATCACACAGCAGAGTTTTGTACACAGATCATATTATTGTATATCCGGAAGCCAAATTCTTACCAAATGTGTTTATCTCATTTCATGTAAAAAAAGTTGAATAGAAGACGAATGACAATAAAAAATGACACTGGCACGAGAATAGCAGGTCCAAGGGAGAATATAGGATTATGTATTCCCCTTACAGTATCTGTAGAATTTGTTGTCCAAGTGCTACATCTCCCAATGGTAGCAAAAAAACAAAACCAAAAAAACAACAACAATTCTTTCCCATTTAGCTCTCGGTGATTTGTAACCTTGAAGTTCACATGCAAATTATTTCAGAAAACAAAGCTAGAGTCCACGTAAAGCAGATAGAGAGAACTATTTTACTGTGTAAAACTTACAGCCCATTGCTGTTACTACTTTACCTAACCACAAGTTATGATGACCGCTGACTTCCCAATGTCCAAATTAAATGAATACACACATCAATTCTCAGTGAAAGTTACTAGTTGCACAATTGCTATGTGTGTGTATATATATGTAGATATACAGAGATACACACATACATATATAGAGCTATATATAAGATATTTAGAGGGGGAGAGCGAGACTACACAGCATGGGGATTTGGAATAAGCAGTTTAATTCTATGAATTACAAATGAACACACAACTCAAGCAGGGGCATGGGTTATGCATGGTCAAGCCAAACTGCTGAAAATAAATAGTTTATTCCCACCTCTGATGTTGTACTGATTTAAGCTTCACTCGGCGCTCTCTCTCTCTTTATATTGATTTACATAATTTGAAGATATGCATACTTGTTTACTGACTCCTTTTGTTTTAGTTGTCTATGTACCAGCAAGTCAGTAGCAGTGTGAAGGAGGATACAGAAAGAATCCTAACTTTCTTCAATATTAGCAGGATGAGTATATGGAGTTATACCCATCCTCTGAAAGTTAGGCTTCTCCTCTGCATTAATAAGTGGCTGTATTTGATGTCTTGAGGTTAAATGAATGTAGTCTAAAGGGAGAGTTCATGCGTGGGCATGCATACTGCCCATGAACTAGGATTGTAAAATGAAAGTGTGTATAGTGGCGAATTCAGTACAGATATGCTGTGTGATTAATTGAAACGTCCAATGGTAACCTCCTGTATCGTCACGTTTGCCCCATAATGAACTCTGTCTCCTTCAGTCATCACCAGGAATTTTTGTTTGGATTTGAATATTTTATTCAGCTACTTTTCCAGTTAATGGTTCCTTTAGGCCCTAGTTGCTGAATTGCTTGCTGTTTCTGAGGTGTAAATAAACGTTTTGATTTATGATGTGGTTGCAAAGAAACTTGTAATTTATTTGTGAAATGCTCAAATAAAGGATGTCTGGGCTTTTATCCTTTTGTCTGGGCTTAGACCTTCCTGAAACAACATTGCATGAACAAAAGGGGCTATATAATCACCCTGCTGTGGTTGACACAGGGGTCTGAACCCACCCTATGCTAAACTAGAAGCAAGAGCCTCAGGGGCAGTGCTGGAGGGAGGCTTGCAAGGGCTATAGCCACCCCAAAATTTGCCATAGCCACCCTGCAGCATCTGCTGCTCTCCAGCTGCCTAGCTGTGAAGGCAGAGTGGAGAGAATGGCAGCTACTGGCCAGGTGGGACATTCCACCCAGCCTGGGCTCCAGGCCCCCACCCCCGATGGTCACTACTCCCCAAGGGCTCTGCTGGCCCCAGAGCCAGGTTGCCCCACTTGGGTAGCTCTTAATGGCTGTGAGCAGCCCGTGCCCCAAACTACCCGGCTCCAGGCTCCAGCCTCCAACCTGGCCATGGGGAAGGTCCATGGAGGGGGTTGACCTCATGGTGAGTGGGAGGCGCAGCCCACCCAATTTTATGTCTGGCCTACCTCAGGCCTCCAACCAAGAAGTGGCTGGCATTGCCCCTGAAGATCCTCCCCCAATTCCCCTCATTAAGCAATGAATTGAGCAGTTTGTTGTCACACAATGGCCATAGAGTGGGATCAGGTGGGTGTAGTGAATGGAAGAAGGCTACAGATCATTCACTAGACTTCATAAGACGGGGGGAGTGGATTACTTTGCATACACCAGCTCAGTTAAGGATTATGCCTGCCAAAGCCCCAATTTTGTTACATCACGCTAAGCAAATTTCTTGGCTACATGCTGCAAAGAAACTTCATCGGTCTTTGGCTTCACCGCCCTTTGGCTTCAGCCAACTAGCCCTCATCACCTTCTTCTGTCAGCAGGCAGTTAAGGGCTACCAAGAAAAGCCACCCATGATAAAATCAAATGCTGAACAAAAGATCAACAAAACCATAAGTCAGCTTCCTGCAGATTTACCACTGAACACTATGGGAAGCTGCAGTACTAGATTCCTGGCACTGTGCAGTGCTGTATGTCAGCAGTGCTTCCCTGGTCCACTTGCATGCCAAGATGACCTCCTCCAGCAAGTACTGGTAGCTTCTCTTGAGCTCCAAAGATGATCCAGAAAACTAAGGGAATTCTCACTCAAGGTAAAATTTCCCATGCCTTTGTTTCTATAATATAGTTGGCAAGAGATGGGCTCAGACTCACTCTGCCGTGTGCATCTTACTGCTGGTTTAACCTCTTGTTCTCCTGAGGGGCTTCATGAGAGGTTCAGGGAAGGGGTTTACCAATAAAGTTACTATACTGGGATTACCTTACAGTGACTCTAATCCTTAGATGTTCTCTCCCACCGTGTGGATTGATTGCTCAGTCACAGTCTCTCCTTAGCCCGATATATTTAAATGATAATGCTAAGGTGCTGGGCTCAACCTGCTGCAATTCTGCTGAATCCTTCCTACCAAAGCTTCAAAATAATTAAAGTTCAGATTGTTAGTATTGGGTCATTTCTGAGGCCTTTTCTCAGAGCCAGATCATTCCCCTTGATCCATGCACAGGGTGGACTCTCCATCCCATAGATTTTCTTGAACTGCCTGGAAGGAAAGTTTGGTCAGATTAGCAGCATGAGCTCCTGCACCCCAGAACTCCATGATGCCATTGCAGAGACTCTCAAAAATCATACCCCCAAATTTAAAGTCCTGATTTTCTAGGTCTTAAATGTTCTGGGCCCAGGACACCCACTGGGATTTTAACTTGACAGCTCTACACAGCAGGAACAATGGAACTGTCCACATTACTGGTGAAGCTCACATGAGCATGACGACAGGTTTTCCCAGGATATTAGGGATTCACAAACCTCACCACTTCTCATTTGTAACTTTGATTTCCCGCAAAGCAACTCATAACCCAGAAACAGCTCTGGAACACACACACAGAAAAAAAAAATTCTTATGCAACTTACTTCTCTGTGGGGGTGGAATAAAGAGGAAACTTTACTGACTTGAATCACCACGGTTTCTAACTCCAGCAGATGCTCTGAGACCATGGTGATGGGCCCGCTCCAAGACCAGTAATACAAATAATAGTAATGATACAATAGGCTGGAGGTCAAGAGCAGGAGTGGAAGGGTCAGGTGGCATGCACATCATCTTCTGCCAAAGTACCACTTTGAATCCATCCAAAAGGTCACCAGGCTGTATTTCATTCTGCATCAAAGCTCTCCATGCTGGGGAATCCTCTCTTCAAGGAGGAATCCAGAAGCAGCTGCCTGTGTGGAATTCCCTGGAATGTTGCTGCTTGAGGAAGCATTTGACTCTACACCCTGTAGGTGGAGATGGTGTAGGCTCAAGGTCACGACACAAGTAATATTTTTGCCTCCAAGATCTCAGAGAATGTCAGGAACTGCTTCTTATCCTACAGGGATGGGCAAAACTATTTAACCCCACCTCCAAAAAGGAAGCATGCAAGTGCATTCCACAGGAGTCCTCTTGCTGTGGTTTTTCTCCCCTCATAGGCCTGCTCCCATGGGCTTTTTCACCCTCAGTTTTTGTTCTACTTGACCTTGAGCAGACTGAATATAAAATGAGTAAGGACCTTTGTATGTGGCTCTTTACAAATAACAAAAGATAATACACATGGAAGCTGAAGTTAAATTTAGCAAAAGGCCATTACCTGGAGGCCACCACAAAGGGCTCCTCCCCGTGACTTCATTTGGTCCCGAAATGAGGATATGATTGAGCTACGCTGATGCTGCGTATTATATCTTAAAAGAGCAATTTGAAACAGAGCAAGGTTAACCCACAAGCCAGGACAAGGATGACAATGAGAGTAGAGGATGTTGAGAGTTTTTTAATCAGGCTAAATGATTTCCTTGCCCTTCCAACCTTCATAGGCACCATTTAGAAGTTCTAATCTGAGGTGTTATTTTTTAATTTGTAATTTTGCACAACTCATGCTAGTTACAGATTTCTCCTTCAATAATAAGTACAATGTCTTCTGGCTTCAGAACAAAGTCCTTCTCTGCAGACATAGGACAAGGGACATTGCTTCTCCTGCAGCACTATCAGGATGGTCTTCCTAAACTACGACGCCTCTTGATGAATGACACACAATGTTTTCCCCAAATGCTCTGACCTGCAATGCTCCTGTAAGCACAAAAGGGAAGTAGTTACCATATCCCAGAGCTTTCAGCATTACATTATGCAGCGATTTATTATGTATTACTTACTATGTGTTTCACTATTATCACATGCAGTTGTAGGGCGCCCCTAATCATGGCATCTGGATGCACTTTTCATGGCTTAGATTTGGTATTAGTGCCATTTCCAAAGAAGGTCAAATCTAAGTTGCTCCGTCATTGCAAGGCATGCCGAAACTGCCTAGTTAGAATGAACACTAGAGCTGGTCCCTTGTTTCAGTTAATCACTTGCAAATGATTCCCAATTTTCTTCCAAGCTATTATTGTTATTCTTAAGCATCTGTTGAATAATTTGGCTGAATAATGTTCAGACTATAGGTTGTTCACAAACTGCTATTGGTTTTGTGTAGTAGTTCACCTAATTCACGTAGTTTTGTGACTGATGAATAATGAGTAGTCAATAAAACGCTGCTGGCCTAAAATAGGACACAGATAGGAAACAAATGGTAAGAATAAATTGTTAGTTTTCACACTATTAAATGGCAAATAGTTGGGAGCCCTGAGGATCTGTATTGGGATCTATCCTGTTCAAAGTGGTCATAAATGATTTGGAAAAGGAGGTAAACAGTGAGGTGGCAAAGTTTGCAAATGGTTCAAAATTACTCGTGAGTTAAGTCCAAAGCTGACTGTGATGATTTACAAAGGGATCTCACAAAATGGGGTGACTAGACAACCCGATGGTGGGTGACATTCAGTGTCAATAAGTACAAAGTAATGCAAAATGGAAAATATAACACCAACTCTACATACAAAATGATGGGGATCTAAATTACTAATTACAACTGAAGAACGAGATCTTGGGGCTGATGTACACTGGAAACTTACATTGCATTTCTGCATCTCCATGGGTGTGAAACATCCACACCTCCTCAGAGCTGTAGCTATGCCAACCTAACCCCCATCATAGACAGCGCTAGATTGATGGAAGAATTCTTCCATCAGCCTACCCCCCTAGCCTCTTGGGGTGGTGAATTAACTACAACTATGGGAGGACCCCTCCCATTGCTGTAGTGAGTGTCTACACTGAAGTGCTACAGCAGCACAGCTGTGCCAGTCTAGCATATTAAGTCTAGACATAGACTTGGCGTCATCATGGATAGTTTGCTGAAAACATCTGCTCAATGTACGATGGCAGTCAAAAAAAGCTAATGTAATGCTAAGAGCCGTTGGGAAAAGGATAGATGATAAAACAGAAAATATCACAATGCTACCATACAACTCCATGGTACACCCACATCTTGACTATAGCAAGCCGTTCTGGTCACCTCATCTCAAAAAACATATATTAGAACTGGAAAAGGTACAGAGAAGGACAATAAAAATGATTAGGGGTTTGGAACAGCTTACATGTGAGGAGGGATTAAAACAACGGGAAATGTTCATCTTAGAAGAGACGACTAAGTAGGGGATATGATAGCTCTAAAATCATGAATAGTGTTGACAATTTGAATAGGGAAGTACTATTTAATGCTTCACGTAACAAAAGAGCCTAATGGAATTAATAGGCAGCAGATTTTAAACAAACATAAGAAAGTATTTCTTCACACAATGCACACTCAATCTGTGGACCTCATTACTAGGGTCTGTTGTGATGTTCAAAAGTATAACTGGGTTCAAAAAAGAATTAAATAAGTTTATGAACAATAGGGTCCACCAATCACTATTAGACAAAAATGGTCAGGGATGCAACCCCATGCTCTGGGTGTCCCTAAAACTTTGGTTGCCAGAAGCTGAGGGTGGATGATGGGGTGAATCGCTCAAGAATTGCCTGGTTCTGTTCATTCCTTCTGAACATTGGGCACTGGCCACTGTTGGAAGACAGGATACTTGGCTAGCTTGACCATAGGGATGAACCCATATGGCCAGTCTTATGTTCTTAAAATTGCATGTGAATAACATAATGTGCTACAGAGCTTTAAACTATTGGCTTGTCCAAATACTCACAAATGACAGAAGATCAAACTTGTCACGTGTATTCACAAAAAATATCAATTATTCTGGGTATGTGTTTTTGTGCTTACTATTTGATCAGCTGTAGCATAACGTCAGCTGTTATAGCAGTTGTAATCTCTGCCACGCATCCATAAGACAGGGCATTATAATCAATCTCGGAATCACAGTACACATTAATGACTTTGATATTACAAATCACGACAATAAGACTGTCAATCGGATTTGCACATCTAACTCCATTAGACTGCTCTGCAAATGTCAGTTTAAGAGCCAATGCTAAAGTTTTTTCTAGGTGGTAAAATTATTAAATAACCATAAATGTTTTATTTTATTTGAAGAATGTGATGAGCCAAAATATAAGCTGATTTTTCTTGGCGGTAACTACAAGGTAACTTACTTGCCATTAGCTTTTTATATTGGGAAAAATAGAGAAATCCCTAGAGAGCCAATGTCCTAATTAACCAACATGCTGTCTTTGATGTACTGGCTTGCGGAAGAAAAAATGATGTGCTATATTCAGTTCTTGTCTTTCGCCAAAATACCAGCATCTTGAGGAATGTGGCAGAGTCCAATAACAAGGCAAGGTAGAAAAAAGGTACTATAGTAATTAGAATAACTTTATTGGGAATAAAAAAACCTAAAGAAAATATTTAGAATCTGAAAACAAAGCCCAGGGGAGGTCATGCTGTTACAACGCAACAGGCCTCAATATGTTCATTTACATGAGTCACGTGTCACAATTTGATACTTATTAGATACATACTGTAATAACTAGATCAAGGGTGAAATCCTGGCTCCAGTAAAGTCAACTTGAGTTTTGCCATTGCCTTCAGGAGAGCCAGGACTTCATCCCAGGTACCACCAAATGCTTTAGTCAATTTGAAAACCAGGCCAAAAAAGTGACATAAAGAAATCTCTTGAACTGACTGAAAAGCAAAGCCGCAGTCCTGCAATCAGCTCTGCATAGATGGCTGCCTGTCCCAATGAATGAGGCGTTGTGCAGCATCTAGACATCATCCATGCTGACATTTTCCAGGATTGGGGCTCATAACTGTTGACCCATTTGAGTTGTCATGAGACTTTGCCTACATTAGATGCTGATGTGCCAGGTATCAATGATGGGGGTAGAGGTACAACACAAATATCCTCAGTAAGAAAGGGAAAGATGAAGAATTTTAAAAAATATTGGTTTGGTTTTCCAAAGCACCTACAGGTATGTCTACACTGCAAAGAAAAACTCACAGCAACAAGTCATAGAGCCCAGGTCAATTGACTTGGGCTCGTGGGGCTTGGGTTACTAGGCTGAGAACAACTGTGTAGATGTTCCCGCTTGGGTGGAGGTTGGGATCTGAGTCCCTTGCCCACTTACTGGGCTTCAGCCTGGGCTCCTAAGTGATTTAAGAGCACAAGTTTCACTGACTTTGTCCCTTGGAAGAGTCAATGTGACACGTGCTCTCACAGCCTTTGGGTGCTTTTTTACCCCCTACCCCAACCCGGGTTGATAATTTCCTGCTGTTCTTTATAAACATTTGACAAACTAGACTCTTTGGATACAGCCCATAGAGATGGTAAAGGGAATAACCTGTTGGATCATCCTGTCTATCCTCCAGCTAATATAGAATTTTTCCTACACTGTATTCTCCAGATGGACCACATCAATCTTTTCAGTCCCTAATTTCTGTGTTTTCCTTAAGGCACAGCAGGAAAAAAAATGGCCTCATTTTGCCCCACCTTGCTGATTATTAGCTCTGATCGGTATTCCATCCCTGACATATCACTGAGCTAGTGAGCAATCAATATCGCTTGGAGCTGAATATATGGTTATATATTTTCCACCAAAAGAAATACAGAATTATCTGATTTTTCCATCTCCCTCTCCATTAAGGCACACTATCATTTAATTCATGTGCTTTGAGTTATAGTAATATTTCTCGTATTCCTTCACATTAAAGAGCCATTAGAATTTTGCTATTGTATCAATTCAGTGATAAACCTACTTTTAATTGTAGCTTTTTGTTACCATTTACACAGCTCCTGATCTTCATCCCTTTCCTAGTCTCTTAATTCATGTTCCTTGGCACTCTGCACGTTGTTCTTTAGTAAAATAAATACTGAGAACAGGAAGCTAATAAAACATTTTCCTGCACATAGCTCCATCCTTTGGGACAATCCAAGATTATTTTTTTAAAAATGGGACAATCAAAAGTGCCCTCCTCTCTTGTTTTGACTTTAAATGAGAGGAGTATGTGCATTTTAGATGCTCTCCTCTGACTAAGCGATCACTAACCTATAACAAGGGTAAATAAATTAATTAAAATTAATTGTAATTCAAATCAAAGAAGACAGTTTTAGAAAAAAGGCAGACCCTTCAATTTCACAAAAAAGGATAATGTGAGGCCCTTGTTACTTTAGTGTTAAATAGCGAGAGCTCATTAAGACCTCAATTCATTAGGAAAATAAAAAGTAATACAATGGAATTAACTTGCGTTGCACGCTAATTAATATGGGAATTGGGCTATGCAAGGAAGCTTCATAGCTATAAACTGGGATGGAAGCAGGGATTGCTGGCAGCAAGTCATTACGTAAGAGAATCATACAATGGGCTTGTTTCTTTGGTTCTAAATGAAGTGCTGGACACCCCAGATTGTGAGGTTGATTTTGTTTTCGGAGGGGTCGTTTTGTTTGGTTTGTTTGTTGCGGGGGGGGGGTTAATGAGTGATGAGCAAAATGGCTCAAACTCTTACTCATCCACTGAACTAAACCCAGGTCTCTGTTCAGTTTTGGATTTGTAAAAGAACATCTCTTGGCTTCCTGCTTCTCCCCACCCCGCCAATAAAGCTGAAACATTGTGAATAGGAAGAATAATCTGAGGCTTTCGGCCTGCCTAGCCGCTGGGCCCTTTCTCAGTTTGTGTAGCAACTTGTAGCTTTGGGAGATCCCTGTTTGTTTGTTCTCAGTAAGGGTCACTGATTCAAGAAGATGTCTTACAAGCTGGTCAATTTCTTCTGATTCAGAAGACGTTTGTTGGTTACAAACTGGACTTTTATGAAACATATATTTCTGATAGTTGGGAGGGAAAAGAACCTGTCAAAGCTCCAAAGAGATGGAATTCCAATCTCACATACTGTCTCCAAAACTGCTTAATCCAAAAATCAGACTGCTAGAAGAAGGGTGTCATATCATGAATTGAGAGCATGAGCTTCCTCCATTCACTTCCTCCTGTAAAAGCATTACACAAAATGTTAAGTACCAGAAGGGTAGTATTCCAACCAGAGATTGGCTACAAAGACAATGATCACAGCCCGGTCCAGCATAGGCTTAAGCTAGGATGAACTATTTGGGTTCATAAAATCATAGAAGATTACGGTTGGAAGAGACCTCAGGAGGTCATCTTGTCCAACCCTCTGCTCAAAGCAGAACCAACACCAACTAAATTATCCCAGCCAGGGCTTTGTCAAAGTCGAGCCTTAAAACCCACTAAGGATAGAGATTCTGGTTCAAAGCTCAACCAGAGCTCTGTATTCAATTTGATGGCACTGTTGGTGGTTGTGCACCATTTTCACAAAAATTTTGATCATGTGAGATGTCTGCCATCTTGAATGATGGGAACCTCATGGGCTTTCCCAGTCTTTAATGAGATTTCTGCCATTGCAAGCCAGACTGGAACCAGAAAATGGCACCTTATGGTTAGGAATTTGAATCAGAAGCCAAAGTTGTATGGGTGAGTTCAAACCCAAGGTACTGAATCTGAACGCTTCTGAAGTCTATATTCTTCTTTGGATCTGAGGTTTGGCTGAGCAGAGTTTTTCAAGTTTTGGAAGATCAAAGGTTGATTCTCCACTGCCTTGCCCCTTGTGTAGTTATTCACACCAATGCAAAGTGAGTGCAAGCCACAAGCATTCTGATTTGCTAGCATTTTACTCTCACTTTGCATGGATGTAAATGACTGCAGGGCAATGGAGAATCAGGCTCCAACTCTTACTGGTGGGTCATTACGTCCTGAAAGTTCTTTATATGAAGCAAAACCCATTGGTGGACGCCAGTTAATTTGAAAGACATATGCCATCAGCCTAAAACAATGGGTTTCTTCCAAATCGTCCCTTGTATTTCAGTCTGCCACTTTTGTTTTAATAAATAAATAAAATCCTAGTTGGCCTGTGACTGGTTGATGAAAGTCCTGGTTATTTCACAACAACATTATGTAGTATTGAAGAAGTTTGGCAACATTCTAAACCTGGCTCAGATTTCTGTTCTGTTCTCTTCATTAACATTTTGTGTGGCTGTCTAAGTCTCCTAGACATTTTTGAACTCTGTGAATTTTTGCAACTATTGCAAAGTCCAGGTGTGAACTGAACAGTGTGAAAGCTCCTGGGGGCCTGTTAACAGTCTGTTAACAATAACATCAAGTTCACAGAAAATAACAAGTATTTTCCAAGGCACCTGTACAATGAAATGCAATAGTACTAAAGTGACACTCAATTTGCAGCTCTTATAGAACAGTGTGATTCCTTGCACATCATCCAAGACATATCACAGGGATTGCTAAACAGTTTACTAATTTAAAACCAATTTTTTCAAGCCAAGGCAAAATTACCAATAACAAAAAAGAAAGAATCTGAATGACTTGTCATTTAAAAGTCAGGATCTCAGAAGACTCTCAATTATATGAAAAGTAAAAAGTTAAGTATTTGACTCTCAACTCAGACTCTCTTGCTAGTTAAAAACAAAATATTTTGCAGACACATTATTATTTATTCAGGTTCTCAATCTGAATAAATATCTGGAGATTTTATAATTTTGTAGAAAAGGTTTGAATAGTTTTTTTTTTTAAAATAAGAAACTGGAAAGAAACTAAGCTGAACCAAAGGAAATAATAAATAGTTCTAGAAAAAAAAGCCCTTATAGCAGTGAAGATTTAACATGTATGGCCAGCATTTTTAGACGTGGGAACCATTAAGAGCTTTACAAAAGGTGTGGGGGTAGGGCGGGTGTCTGTCTGTGGGGGGGTTTTAACCAAACGTTACAGGATTTTAAAATAATTACTTGGGAATTTTAATGGAACGAGTCCTTTGGAGAGCAAGTTCTTTAGAATGTACTGAGATGCAGCAATTATTTTTTCCTTTTGGGGGGAGCTTTCATGTAGCGATTAACAGCATGATGCTTGAGCTGCAGCAAATTTGAAGCTCCAATTAAAATTTAATGTAAATGTTCAGCAGATCCATGGGTCTCCGGTAACTCTCCCAGGCGGAAGAATATTGCTGTTTAAGAAGAATGCGGTGTAGCTCTGCCAAGTGGGGAGGAAACAGCCATTACAATGACCCACTACTGTCTAGAGATAACTGCCAGGATAAGCAGACCTGAATCTCTGTGTGTGTGAATGAACCTCAGAGACTGCAGCTAAATGTATTCATATTTGGGGTTATCTACCAGAACCTCGCTCGTTCACCATACACTCGTATGTCTGGCATGTGTGCTGGAAGCTTAGTTTGGTGTCTGTTTTCCTGAATGGCTGATAACTTCACAGCCTAATCTCAGCTGGCTTCCAGACAGAGCTCACGCAAAAGTTGTACTTTCCACACACACACACACACACACACGCCGAGCCAAACTGAGCTGACTTTTTTACCTGCCTTTCGTCGTCTCAGCTCTTCTAAGCAGTTAACTATCTGGTTTCCGGAATCTACCCTGACAGGGGCTTAGTATATTTGTAGCTTACGATTAAACTAGAAGACTTTTACTTTTGAATTGAGCCATTCTCAAGTTTTGGCTCTGCCCTCCATTCCACGCCTCTTTGGGACTGGTACACATATCTAATATGGGCCAGCGGGAGGAGGTGACATGAGTAATTGGGGGGGAGGGGTTAATAAGCTACATCTGCAAACTCCAGAATAACCTTTCTTGTCTTCTAGGTATGTGACTGCTCATTGTCCTGTGTGAAGGACATGGGAATGATCTACAATAATTTATGAATACTGCATGTGAGCTGGCTATATTAGTGTATAGCTATATTGGGTAACTGGTATGTTTACTATACACCTATGTGGTTTAGTTTAATATGAACCAAGCAGAGAGACAACACAATGGCACCAGAAAAAAAAACCTGGTTAATGGGTCAAGAGGTTAAGAAAAAATACCTGCTCTAGTAGATAGGAAGATGCTACTTCCAGGCTAACAGCTGTTTTGCCAATGCTGGGAACACCCAGATGAAAAGGTCTGTATATGGTAAAAACAAACAAACAAAAAAAACCTCTCTCTCTGTCCAGATGTGGGAACTAGTTGTCAGGGAGTTGTTCATGAGGAACAGACTGACCCAGATCGTGCGGGGGCATCTGAAGTAATTAAGCCTTCCTAAGCTTGCAGATGCATGGTAAGCTTTAGGTAAGATATACATTTTATTGAGTTAAAATCCTTTTTCTGGTGTGCTTTGCTGTGTTCCTACTTTTAAAAGAAAACAACACTTTGTTTTAAGAAAACTGTCTGGTCACCTGTTTTAACCACTGGTCACAGTTCCTGATGGGAAGATTTGCAGGTGGTACACAGATACTGTAGCCCAAGGCTTGCTCTAAGAATGGTAGAATCAGCCGGATTTCCCCCCTGAGGGAGCTGATGGCAAGGGGCCTAACACCTGAGGGAGTGTCCTTATTGAGACCAAACAGGGGTCAAGGTGCTGCTGCTATAACACCTTTCACATAACAAGGAGCATCTATGACAATTACCATCTTGGTTAACACACAGGGATTGAACCAGGAACCTCCAGAGCTAAATGCACAAGCGGCTGCAACTCAAGCTCTCTAAGAGGGTCTGGGATAGATTCGCGTATTCTGTAGATTGGGCCCCAGTGAGTTACACATCCTTCTTGATTTGCCCCCCTGAAACCTTTCCCCTTCCTTTTGGTTCCCTTCTCTTTCTGCCCTCTTCTTTCAGTGGCGCTCTTCCCTTCTTTCTTGCTAGCCGATTAGGACCATGTTCTTCCCGGAATCTACACTCAGGCAACCCTCATTGACATCAAGAATGGATTTATGAGGAGAAAATGTGTTCACATTAGTGCTAATTACCGTTAGTTGCCATTGTTCCCAGTGTTAAATAAGTTGCATTACAATCCCTGCATCGCTGCATTCTTGGTCTCTTAACTCTATTACTCATCCTATTGCCTTCCCTTTTAACTTACTGTTCCATCTCCTTTCTGGATTATTGTCTTTGTTGCACTAAGTGATTATTTTCAACCAATGAGCCAGTTCAGGCATAAAATAAAATATCCCCCTTATTCATCCTCAATTACCTTCATTTTAAATTACTTAATCTGTCACTTTCGCATTTTCTTTCTTGATGTGGCAATGCATTTTTATTCTTTTTTCCCCTCTCTGCCATAGCTTCAATTTGTATCTAAATTCAACACATATTGATTAAATGTTAAACTTGTGCATGAAACGGTCCCATTTGTAAACACTTTTAATGCAGGTTAAAAAATACGAGCAAGCGATACCTGAAACATCAGTGTGATTGGCAGGGCATCCTTAGTCCTTTGAAGCTGCTTATGCAGGCAGAAGAGTTGAGTTTTCCTGACACATACTTTGTCATGCTGCCTATAATTAAGCTTGTCTAATCACGTCTCTGACAAGGATTTCAGGGTGAGCATATAAATTCTCTCAGAAATTATTTGCTATATCTGTGTAAGTGTCCTGTAAAACATTCACAGCATGATCCATTTTAAAAAAAGTAACAGTTTTAACTGAAAATTGACCAAGAGACTTCACAACCCTGATTGGATCTGTTTGTAGCAGTAAGTGAAATTATTAAACATAAGCAGAGTATAAAAGTCTGTTTTTGCTAATATTAATGTTGTGGCTGGTACACAT
Source organism: Mauremys reevesii (assembly GCF_016161935.1). Classification (NCBI taxonomy): domain Eukaryota; kingdom Metazoa; phylum Chordata; order Testudines; family Geoemydidae; genus Mauremys; species Mauremys reevesii. Next base: position 35,602,795 of record NC_052638.1, read on the forward strand.
GATTTGGTTCTGAATTGCGAGCGCTAAAATGTTTATCATTAACAGCAAATTGTTTGAGCACAAGAAACATGGCATCCCAGTAATGAATTCAAAGAGTGGATATAACACATAAGATGCAGAAAAAATAAGGAATAGGAAAATCAAATTAAAAATGGTTGTTAATACAAAGATAACAGAGGCAAGGAATAGGTGATACAGGTAATACAAAATGTTCCAGCATTTTGTTTCTAGAGAGTAGGGAACAAATTCATCTTTAAGTCACAAGAAAACTAAATTATTTCATACCACTGCTGCCAGGATATTTGTCTACAAGAATATACTTAATGAGTATCAGAGGGGTAGCCGTGTTAGTCTGGTTCTGTAGAAGCAGCAAAGAATCCTGTGGCACCTTATAGACTAACAGACGTTTTGCAGCATGAGCTTTCGTGGGTGAATACCCACTTCTTCGGATGCAATGAGAGGTATGATCATTTGCCCTGAGGCAAGGTAGAAAAGGGCCACTTTGGCTCAGGAGATCCTGAGGAATCTCTTGGGGAGTTTGAGGAACTGGGAATTTGGAAAATTAAAGAAAAAGACTGAGACTGGAAAGGGAATTGAGGAGACTGAAGAAAGCATACTATGGGTTGACTGCTGGGAATTAAGAATTGTTCCTTTACTGACTCTCTGAGGCTCTGATCCTTAAAGGTATTTAGGCACCTAAACTTCCATTGATTGGGAGTTAAGCACGAGAGGCTTTGAGCAACTGGCCTTCAGAGACTGAGTGACTCTTTCCATCTCCGTTCTTCCATGTCTAAAGCAGCTATCACCATCACATCCAGGTAACAAGTATTGCAGTTCTCCAAAATAATTACTCTGTGATAACTGTCCTGGCAAATGTTGACTTTTAAACAGTACTGTCAGAAGTTAGTTTCCAGGCTATGGGCCATGTGATAACTGTTATCAAATGTTGTTTTTTTTAATGGTGTCTGCTGAATGAGTCTAACCAAAGGAGCCACAGATTGGCACAAGATCTGATGTATTCTATAGGAAAATACTTTGCTAGGGAGCGCTTTCATTTTAAGTGGATATTAGCAAGCAATCTAGGGACACTGTCAGAAAATTCTAATTACTAATACTTCACGACACTTAGGTCAGAGGTCAGATCCAAGAATTTATATCTAAACAAGGGAATATTACCTGTTGAATAAAAACGTCATGACTTATGACCTTAAATGGTCTAGGGGGAATTGCAGTCCTGCCACACACTCATACATTCAGAATACTCCCACCATATAGAATATACACAATCAGGAATTTCTCTTAATACAAGAAGCAGGAGACAGTCAATGAAATTAAAAGGTGTTAAATTCAAAACGGATAGCAGGTAACACTTTTTCAAGCAAAATGTAAAAATAACCTGTGGAATTCATTGTCACAAGACCAATAGGGGCAGCGGGAAATGGCGGCCAGCACATCCCTCGGCCCACGGCACTTCCCGCTGCCCCATTGGCCTGGGACGGTGAACCGCAGCCAGTGGGAGCCGCGATCGGCCGAACCTGCAGACACGGCAGGTAAACAAACCGGCCCGGCCCGCCAGGGTGCTTACCCTGGCGAGCCGCATGCCAAAGGTTGCTGATCCCCGGTCTAGATGGTCAACTGGTCTGATTCAGTATGGTAGTCCCTATGTTCCTATATAATCAGCCTCTATATATGCATAGTTGGAAAGAGTGTGTATAAATTTAGGTTGATTTTGTGAAGAACTAAAGCCAAGCTCCATAGCGGTTGGGTGCTTAAATACTTTTGAGGTTCTGGGCCTAAATGTGAATCAGAACCTTCTTTTTTCACCACCTTTCCTATATATTAATGCTAGAACCATTTTCACCCTTGCCAGGCCTAGAATTTTGATTTGAGCTGTATTTGATAACTGTGCCAACAGCCACTGTGGTCAAAGCAAGGCTAAAAGGACAGATCTTAAAGCTAGCAATTTAAGGAGAAGGCACCAGAATTTGAACGAGTTGCTATGCAAATTCTCATACTATATAAAAGTTGGAAGTTGAGCGTGCAGTCTTGCTGCCATGGAGTTTAGTGGGAGAAGAAGCAGGCCCCCAGTGGAATTTATTTAGCACAAGCTTTTAAATAGTTATTGTTTCAAAGGCTAGTGTCAGAATCAATGTTAGGTTGCTGCTTTGTACTAGGAAAACACAAAGGACTATAGTAATGCTTGAGAAGTGTGTACATCTGCTAGCAAAAAGCTTTTGTTGTATGTACTCACTGTAATTTAGTCTGTGTCATTACTTGAGTGTAATTGAATTGTAGCTGTTTCACTGTGGCCTTTGCTTGTGAAATTTAAATCCCTTTGTTGGAACTTTTATTTGCTGAGTGAGCATAGTATTTCTTCAAACTGGTATTCTGATCAAGCTGATAAAAAGCCCCAAGTTCTGCGCACATTTGGCATTTGTGTTGTTTTGTTTGAACAGCAGAAAGATAATGAAATAATTCCATAACATAAAGCTTGATTAAAGTGGCAATTAACAAGAAATTGATCTGATGCATCCTGTTCTTAAAATTACAATGCTATGTAACAAATTTAAATCTCCATCTCCTTCATGAAAGCTTTTGTCTCTTTTGTTGTTTAGAAAATATTGAGAACAATAATCATTTTTCACTAAAGTGAGCCTTTAACATGGAGTAGAAAGAATGCACCGTGGTTATTACATTTTCCACAGAAGACTGCCTTTCACATTAGTGCTTGCTATTTGCGTATTTCATGTCACTCCATCATACTGTCTTTCACTCAAATTCTACATTTGTTAGAGCAGATGGAAAGTTAGTTTAAATTAATTGAAAGCATGCTGCGCACAGCTTGTGGTACCAAGAACATGCAAAGAAGAAAGCCAGATACATCAATTCCCTGTCTATGACACCTATAACTGCATGAAAAAATCTCTATAGAAACCGTTGAGATATTAGGCTTTTTTGTAAATCTATATTGCTTTGATTTTGTCAAGAGAAGAAGTAGGTGATGCAATTGGTTGGATACACATTGTTTGAAAAATAAAGTCAACATGGATGGGACTTACTGGAATGGTACAGGGCTTTTCTTTGCCTGCTGTTCCTGTTTTGTAGCCTCTCTGCCTTTCTCAATGATAGTGAAGAGTTTTGTGGGTAATGAATTTAGCACCTACTTGGAGTTCCTACTGCTTCTCCAGTTCCCATCCTCTGCTTTTCTTTGTCTCCATTGTCAACTGTGCTCTCCGTCCTGTTCTCTTTGCTCTTGATCTCCATTCATATCTATGGCCTGATCTAGTTGCCAATGATATTAACAAGGATCTTTCTATTGGCTTCAATGAGACTTGGGTGGGCCAATTTCTCTCCCTTTTTAATTTTTTCCGCTGAAAAGGAAGAATAAAAACCAAGAAAACAAAACAAAGATTTAAAAAAACCTTTTTTTAGTTTTCAAAAGCCTAAATGCAACAAACATTTGAAATAAAAGAAAATGAAATAAAATACTTTGTTTAGCTTTACCGTAGAACCTCAATTTTTCCTAACACCAATCCCAGTCACAGGAACCATTTTTCCTCACCAGAGGACAAAAAATCATGTAATAAAAGTGATGTTGATCAAGAGCAAGTCAACGAGCCTTCACCTGATGTCTTCAATGCATTGGGAATTGCTTCACAGTAGTTTGAGGAGAAGAAGAAATTAATGCAGTGCATTGTACTGATGTGCTTAGCGTAATTTTGAGATGTTCAGTTTTAGAACGTTAGTTGATTAACTTAGTCCCCAAGTAGTTTCTAAAATTGGAGTCCATCTGTGTTTTATTTTTTGTTCTTAAAAATTCAAACATTTATAAAAAAAAAACAAAGGAAACAAAAAACCTAAATTTTTCACAAAAAATAATTTGGATTTTTTGACTAGTCCTACTTAAAACCTATGTCTGTAACTTACACACGTGCACAGAAAAGAGAGGGTCTCTGTGCCAAAGCGTTTACAACCTAGTACAACATGAGAGCAAACGGATGGATACAACAAACAGTTGATGGAGCATAAGTTTTTACTTATCCTGTTTCCTTGTCTTTCCACTTTTCAGACTGTACAAATATTCCTGCTAAACTCATCTTCCTCTTTCACTTTCAAATGTTGCTGCTAAACTCAGCTTCCTCTTTCACTTCTTTGATCACATAGCATCCCCTCCTGGAATCCCTCCAATGGCTTCTTATCTCTTACCACCTGAAATTTAATCATTCCCACCTACAAGTGCCAAGAAAATCTTGCATTACTGACATCTCCGTTCTCATTTCTGTTGACAGCATTTTCCCAACCTCTTTGCTCTCCTTGATTCAGCAGCATGCTTGCACTGATTTAAGCCAGGGCAAAATTTGTCCTTTAGATTGTAAATTATTTTGGGCAAGTAAATGTGTCTTTTATATTTGTAACACTTGTTGGAAATGTACAGGGCTATAAAGGAAATTGTTGTTGATGATTAATACTTTACAATTACCAAACAAAAGATGGTATTGACGGGTGGTAAATGCCAATCTCAAAGCAACCCACATGCATGTCAAATTTGCAAAGCTTTTACCCTTCCCCCTCCATTGGGGCACTGCTTGACCCCATGTTGAGTTCCATTTCTATAACTGTGCCCAAGAAACATTCATGAATAATTAGATAGTCATAAAGAAATTAGAAATGCAAGAGAATTAACTTCTCACCTCCTAGTGTTACTTGAAGATTAATTTGCCTAAAAACTAATTAGTTGATGTTCCACAAGCACAGAACGTCAACTGAAATGCAAAAAAACAAGAGATTTTTTTTGTGAATCTACAAATGAATAAGTTTATTGCAATATTTCTAAAAGCTGTTAGATTAAACCTTCAAAGAGAACGTTTCTGAAGAGTAAATGAAACCGCAAAGCAGCTGGGATAGATTCTTCTCTGATGTTTGTGTTAAAAAGAAACCTGCTACAATATTAAACTTATTTTTGAAGATAAAAGAACAGACTATTTATGATTGCAAGGGACTGGATGGCTCAAGGATATTGAGCCATTCAACTGAGATGTTAGCATCTAACACAGCTGGGTGATAAGCCAAAAGTCATTACTGTATGATAGTTGTAAAGTGGGGTATGCAAGGTGAGTTGATGGACCCAGTCTGCATCACAGAACCAATGCTGTCATTTATACCTTTGTTGGCAGTGTCAGCAGAGAGAATTAAATTTGAATAAACATGAAAACGGAACCATCCTCTCTCCTTCAGAGGTGGGAACAGGTAAGATCCAGAGCTGGTTGGAAAATTTTCATTGAAAGAGTTTAACATTAGAAAATGCCATTTCTATTAAACCAATTGTTTTTTTGTGCAATTGAATGGATTTTTACAAAATTTCCCATGGGAAAAAAATTTCAAACATTTTTTTTGCATTTTGAGTAATTTCAATTCAGAAAACAATTGAAACTTTGTTTCCAAATGCCTTTTTTGGTGCTGGATTTTTTTATATTAGATTACTTTTATAATTTTGTCATTATTTCATGACACATCAGTAGTAGTGCATAACATGACAGGTCATTCATGCAACTGCTTAGTTGTGATTGAAACATCTTATCCTATATTCAAAAACAATATGTTTACTGTTTGTGGTGTAAGGAAATGGTTTGGCATTTTGACACTTGGATCTGGAAAAGAAGATAAGCACTCAGTGCACTAGTTAAAGGACCAACTGTTTTTATTATCCTAGAAAAATGATTCCATGCTAACACAAGGACATTGAAAACAGCTGCCCATCTAATTAGTACTTTGAGGCCCAGTATTAATGAGGGAGAAGGGCTGAAGCTGGAGAGAAGTGCTTAAAAGCCAGACACTCAGCGACCAAGGCAAACCGGGAAGTTTAAGAAGGAGATCCCCTGCTGAAGAAGGTACGGGCACTAATCCTCGGAGTGAGGGAGCAAGCTTGTTTGTCCGCTTGTTTTTTTCTTTTGGCTTGCTGAACATTTGCAGTGTGGACTGTGTCACAGTGAGGGTCAGAGGCCTACTATCTGCTTGCTGAATGGACGCTAGCAAGGGCTCTAGCCTCCTGTCCTTTGATCATTGATCGCCCTTGTGCTCATCCTTCCCCTGTGGGTTGAGGATGGGGTAGGGCTTGCCTAGGAAAGAAGGGCTTAGAAGAGGGATGTTAAGTGATCAAGGGGAGTTAGCAAACAGGGAAGTCTGAGAGGGAGTTTGTCAGCATGATATGGAAAGGCCACATCACCAATGCCAGCACCACCACCAGCTGCACCTGCGTCCAGACCGAAAACCTGACCATGGATGCCTCTACTCATGTCCTGGTGTGCCTTTTCAGAGACTGCGGCTTTCATTTCCTGTCGTAGAAAGCCAGGCTGAGAAGACCATCCAATGTGAGAAGTGTCCACTTGTAGACTCTGCTCTCAGGAAGCAGGTTGGAGCGCTACAGGGGGAGGTGGCTAGGCTGAGGAGCATCGGTTCACATCAGCAATTCATTGAAAACATGCATACAGAGACTTCCAAGGGTGAGGAAACCATCCAGCTGGAGAGGACGGCACTAGCACCACCACAGGAGGAGGGAACAGCTCCTTCACAGGGAGGAAGCTGGCTCCTGATTACTTCTGGCACCATGCAGTGTTCCATCTTTGTCCCAGCACACCATCCATCCAGTATGCTGCCCTGCCAATGGGGCTGAGGACTGTCCTGCAATGGTGGAGGGGGAGAAGCCACATATCTCCAAGGCTGGGAGGATCCCGGTCACCACTCTCAAGAGGAAACGAAGAGTGGTGGCAGTTGGTGACTCCCTTCTAAGGGGGACAGAAGCATCCATCTGCTGGCCTGACCTGGCATCCTACATTTCTATGATTCAATGATCATCAAAGGTATTTGGGCATCTAATTCTCACCTGGGGCTGAGGGCTTATCTTCTTTTCTTGTTCATGCAGACAAAATGTCAAACTGTTTCATTACAATGGAAACAAGACATAAAATAAGATAAGATGTTTCAATCAATGCTAAATAACAGCTGTCCCTGATGGTTTTAAAAATCATTTAAAAATAAAATAGTATAAAATAAATTAATAGAATATTTTGACTATCATATTGTGACATGCCGGTAATAGCAATGCACAATATGATATGTCATGTTATGACAATGGTCACAGTACACCAGCAGCTTAAAAGGCATACAGGCCTGACTTGAATATATCAAGACATGGAAAATCCACCACTTCCCTTGGTAGTTTATTCCAGTGGTTAATCACTCTCACGATTAACAAATTGCACCTTTATATCTAATTATTATTTTTAGTATGTCTTTCTCTGCGAGGTTATAGAGGTCTTTAGTACCTGGTATTTTTTCCCCATGAAGATACACGTGCTTAGTCAAGTTCACTGTCAGTCTTCTTTTTAATAAACTAAACAGATTGAGTTCCTTAAGTCTCTCAAAGGAAGGAATTTTTTCCAGCCCTTGAATGATTTTTATGGCTATTTTCTGCACCCACTCCAATTGTTCTACATCCTTTTAAAAATGTGCTCAGCAGAACTGAACACAGTATTCCAGTATCAGTCTCACCAGTGCCATATATGGAGGCAAAATCACCTCCCTTGCTCCTACTAATTTTAATGGGGAAAATATGTGGTTGTAGCAAAAAGTGACTATAGTGTGGCTGAATGCAGCTCAGCACTAAACCTAGGACAGAGAGAGCGAGACCATAACAAAACAGAGTTTTATGCAATGGGGAGGGGAATATCTACGAGAGAACATGCTTAGTATTAGCGGCTTAGCTGTTTGCAGTTGATTATATTTTTTTCTCTGGCATTATTAGGAAAACATGTAATGGCTTTTTTAGCTGTCTTTTAGTGAAAATTTATCAGCTGGAAATAAGGGAGAGAATTGGCACCATACACACAGCCAGTACTCTGCAGCTCACCAGTAATCCATGGAGTGCAATTTGGGAACCTCTATTCTGTACAATAGCTGTTATTTATTAGCTTCGTAGTTGTTTGTCAGAGATCTTCCTTTTCAGCAGAGATGATCTTTCCTGCAATTCAGCAGCACAAGTGTAGTTAGCTGAATGAAGAAAAATATTTATAAAAGCTACTGCCATACCCAAATACAGCAAAGATTTCAAGTCCTGTCAAATTCTGCAGATACTGGGTAGCGAGACTGCATTATTTAATTGTCCCACAGGACCCAGGAGACTGTACGATATTCAATCTGTTTCCCCAGATCATCTAGTTAAGGATATATATGTACCAATGGGGATTGGTTTTATTTTTGAGATCAGTGAGACTTCTTGCCAATATGGTATGTCTCTTCATGGAAAAAGGATGGCAGAACCTGGCCCGAAGTGAAGCTTAGCTTGATGTTCCACTAAGTTGTGCATTAGATACCATTTGGCTACAAATCATTCCTTTTAATTTAAAATACAAATGACTGTTATTCCTGTTAACTTAAAATGATAGAGGTTGTGTTGTGTATTCCCTCAGTGAAACAGACTCAAATATTAAGAGCTTTGTCTGGAGGTTATGTTAATTAATTAATCTAATTTTTCTGAAGTACACCATATGCATCGCAGCATAGTTACAACTTACAATTTTAAACCTGATTTAACCAAAGGACAAATTCCCCAAAATCCTAAATAGGGAGAGGTTGCTAGGAAACTGCTGCTACTAAAATAAAGGTGTAGCTGCCTAGAATGAGAAGAATACATCAACACATCTTTACTTCCCTGTTTGAGGAGAGATACCTTAGTATAAGCTCTGCCATGAAATTACAGCAACTTTGGCATCAATGATATTGCTATTTCCAAAGGAGCTTTACAAAATTTGGTAACACAAAAAACTCCAGTGAACCATGTCCTAGAAGATTGTGTCTAAAGTGCAAATATACCAGAAATGCTTATTTGGGAAGATTGAGCCCTTCACAGCATCTTCAATGAACAATGTCACAGTTGTTGTGCTAGCTCGGTGAGTGGGTGTTTGTTGGCACATCCGCAATCAGCCTCTAGAGTGAAGAGAAACTGCACTCTAAAATCTCCCAGAAGAGAAGGGCCGCTTTCTTAGCACCTCTGCAAGGAAGTTCTGGTGTGTGCTTCATGTTTTAAGGAGAAGAAAGCTGTACCAGTTGCACCAGCAGCGAGTACCAGATGCTGTTCTGTTGTTAAACTGAGCTTGTGCCAAAGTCATTACACCAAGGACTCTGCATGACTGTCAATCAGGAGACTACAGGTCACATAACAATAGTCTAATTCTTCCAAGTCTTCTGGGTGCAGGATAACTCAAGATACTGTATGGCCAACCTCAAGCATTCAACAATCATGAGCCAGCCCCCACCCCCCAAATCACATGATTTGTTTAAAATCATGAGATTGTAACAAATAATAAATGTGGGGCTCTTTGTATTTGCCTTTGGGCTTCTGAGCCTTTAGGCTGAGTGCAAGTCATGTTTTCAAGCTTTTCTTTGCACCAAGATGGCTAGAAACGTACTTTTTTAAAAAATATGAAAGCTGAGATTTTCTCAAAATCACTTGAGTTTAGGAGCTGGGGCTTGAAGAAAACCACCAAATATCATGATCCTTATGATAAAATCACAGGAGATTGCAACACCAGTACCACCGCATGGAAAAATTGCTAAAAGGGGGAAATTATTAAAACTTTAGAGTGGAAATAAAGCCAATTCAACCAGAACTGGACTAAAGCATTAAAGGCAGCTTGGCTCTGAAGATGACTCCGTAAAAGCAGCATTGGAGGATTCGAAGTTATTTTTCTCCTTCATAATCCCCTCCCCCCAATTTCTAAGTAAAAAACTGTCATTCCTGCAATCTCATCTTGGCATCTGAAAGTCAAGCTCTGTGCTTTCCAGCTTGTGCAGCCTCATCTCCAGCAATAAAGATTCAGCAGTCCACATTCTGCCTCGGTTGGCAAATTTTGACAAATGAGATGAAAAACTGGAAATGTTTTTCATAAAAATTCCTTCGTTTTCCAACCAGTTCTACCCTTACGTGACATGTAGGAAATGCCATTGTCTGGGCTGCATTCTGTGTCCAGGCCCAGAATTAGGCTCTGGGCCTGGAAGCTGGGGAAGGGGATATAGTAATGGAAAAGGAACATCATAATATTAGCTTTCTAACTACTCTGACAAAACTGCTAGTATGCAGTATTATATGTCATGCACCTTCCGCTGCTGGAATGTTTGCACAGAGACTGCTGATGAGAATATTCCATACATATTTTCTCTCTAAGAGCATGTGCAACCCCACTATTTCCTCCTGGTAAGATTTGGGTGAATGCTACAAAGAATTATCCACAAATACCTATTCATATTTTTTTAAAATAATTTATCTTTTGCCCCATTTGTGTTTTTGAAGAGGAGTTTACCATTCACCATATTTACATGTGTAAACTGCATTTCAAATTCCTAATCATCAGTATTTCCTCTAAACCCAGTGATTTTCTAAACATTGCACTCAGGACAGGTCTACACTAAAAGTGCTACATTGGCACAGCTGTGCTGCTGTAGCGTGTCTGGTGAAGATGCTCTATGCCAAAGGGAGAGCACTCTCTCATCAGCAAAATTGCTCCACCTTGGCAAGAGGCAGAAGCTATGTCAGTGAGAGAGGCTCTCCTGCCGACATAGCGCCGGTGTGGACAGCACTTAGATCTTTGTAACTTGCGTCGCTCAGGGGGTGTCTTTTTCACACCTCTGAGTGATGCACGTCAGATTGACTTAAGCGGTGGTGTAGACCAGCCCTCGGTCACTCGGGGGAGTAGACATAGTAGCATATGTGCCTGTGTGTCTAATCAAAAGAAGTTGAATTCAGAATGTCAAATATATACAGCAAACGGCTCGCCAGTGACCTACAGTTCAAAAGTAACTGGCAGAAATTACTCAACAAATAACTTTAAACACTGATTGAATTGGGGAAAGCTGAGAGCAGTTCCCAAGCAATTAATGAACAGAGGAAAAAAAAGAGGTGAAATTTTCTATATACATTATTCATTACACATTATTCTAACAGCTGTATACCTGGCCCAGTGGTGGTACTGCTGCTGGCTGAGAGAACCTTCAATAAGTCTTCTCAAATCTGATGTGATATAAGACCTGCTCTGAGAGTGACAATACAGTACATGCAAATGAAAATGGTGCAGGGCTAGTCAAGTTATATATAAAATCCAACATAAGGAAACAAGGCAAAAGCACTTATCTTCCAGGAACAGAGAGTAATCTTGGAGGGAATTAGCTCAGGCCATTTCTGTCAGAGAGCACTGCTGCTGAGTTACACCAGTGGCAATAAGTCATTTTTTAATAGCTAGAGATCTACACTGTAATTCCGCACTAAAGTCTATGCTAAAATTTATTAAGGAAGTTTCAGTGAATTGGAGCTATATTTCTAGATGAGATCCAATCTCCATTAACTCTTAGGAGGTGCTGCTCTGGGGAAGGCATTAATATTAAAAAGCCCGAAGCACTGGATACAATTGCTCTGTATGTTCACTGGAATGGTTACTGATGCTGCCTGGTCCTGTGAGCAGCTGAGCACCCTAAACTCCAGTGGGAGTTGAGAGTACTTGAGAACTTCACTGGAAGTATTCAGCACCTTGCAAAGTCCATCTCAGGACTGCAGTTCATGGTAGGGAGGAGGCAGTGCTCAGTTTTAAGGGATATAAAAAGGCTCTCTTTATTGAGGCTGCTGGACAGACAGACCCTTGGCTTCTCTCTAGCTCCCAGACTCACCTATTCTCCCCAGATTGGGTCCCTCTGTGTCCTGGCTGGGCCTGCACAGTAGTGGCAGGGCCTGCTTCTGACTACACGACAGGCCAGACATGATGGATGTTAGCATTACCAGCCACTGGCAAACAAAGCCAAGCTGCAAAATGTAAACAGCCTAGCCCACAATTTAAAATCCATTCTTCGTGTTTCCAACAATGCTTCCCCTCATACAGTCATCTCTGATTTTAGTAATGCTAGTCTAGCGTTCTTACCTGACTCAGATGGCGGAAGACTGAGGACAACTGTATCCCAGAGTAGCAGATGGCAGTTAATGATGGAGATCAGACCATGGGTTCAGGGTGAATAAAGTGCGATATTTTCTAACAGTGATTAATGGGAGGAAAAATGCATCTAACTCAACAATTCTTGGAGGTGTTGCAAACTGAGGAGATGGAGTTTTAGCATGAAAAATGGCAGATGCCATTTCAAACAAATTAGTCTATACACACAAGACAGCAGCAGCAGGAGTTCTAGCTTCATACAGTCCTTCACGGGACAGCTGAGCTAGATTGGAGAAGTTCTAGTATGCCTATGGGCCTGACAAAGGGCTTTTTTCCTTTACAATTAGCTAGTAACTGATCATCTGCATCTGAAATCCCCATGTAGTTGCAGTAACTTTTTGCACAGTTTTAGACTGCCTACATTTTAATCTCCACAGTTGCTACACAGACCTGCATTTTCATCACCAGCAGCACCTAAGTAAGCCAGGCTCCCAGAGAAAACCCACCGTTCACCCAGGGCCGGCTCCAGACCCCAGCGCACCAAGCGCGCGCTTGGGATGGCGTCCCGCGGGAGGGTGGCAGGCGGCTCCGGTGGACCTCCCGCAGGCATGCCTGCGGAAGCTCCACCGGAGCCGTGGGACCAGTGGACCCTCCGCAGACACGTCTGCAGGAGGTCCACTGGAGCCGCGGGACCGGCGACCGCCAGAGCGCCCCCCGCGGCGTGCCGCCCTGCTTGGGGGCGGCGGAAATCCTAGAGCCGCCCCTGAGTTCACCCTAAGCATTAGGTAAGAGTTGCAATGTACACAGCCCAGCATAGGAGAATTGATGGTCCATGCATTCCAATGTATTTATCCCCCACCCAGCATCCCTTCCCACTATTGTAAATATATGGTCAGAGTAGTGCTGAAAGTATTATATGGGTAGATGCTACAGAGAACACTTGTTCTGCATTGAATATACACCAGTGGTGGGCAACCTGTGGCCCATGGGCCGGCCATGGCCCGTCAGGGTAATCTGCTGGCGGGCTGCGAGACAGTGTTTACATTGACCGACCAGAAGCACAGCCACCCACGGCTCCCAGTGGCTGCGGTTTGCTGAAGCAATATCTCTCCTTTGTGGCTCTAAATAATGTGTGCCCTCCTTCTAGGCTTGGGAGTGGATCAAAATTAAAAAAGTAGGCAAGTCTCACCATTATTAACACAGCCAAACTAGACTCAGCACACACAGTGAACCAGTCTCACTTGAGCACAGCTGCATAGCAAAGAATTCAATACGTCAGCGTCAACACAGCGTCAACACAGTCAAACTATACATAAAAACTTCTGACATTTGAAGCTATTGCCTTCAAATGTCTCATCCAATCACCTCTTGCTAACAGGCCTTGCAACCAGGAGCAGCGCCAGAGTTTCTGGTGCCCTAGGCAGAATTCTGGAGGTGGCATTTTGTGTGCTCCCCATGGGGCGCGTGGGAGCTTCCGGTTCCACTCCCATCACGCCGCCGAAGAAGGACCCTCCACCAAAATGCCGCAGGCGACAGCGGCAGTCATTGAGCTGCTCAATTGCCTGCCGCTGTTTTCCATGGCATGTCGGCAGAAGGTCCTTCTTTGGCGGTGCAACGGGAGCGGAACCGGAAGCTCCCGTGCACCCCGTGGGGAGCGCACAAAATGCCGCCCCCCGAATCCTGGTGCCTTAGGCAACCGCCTGGGGTTGCCTAATGGAAGCGCCAGCCCTGCTTGCAACATAACTTCCTATTGTTTCAATAGCTGTTGTCTTCTTGGTGGAAAAGGACCAGAGCCTCTGACTCTGTTCTTTGCCAGATGGAAGGCTGATATCTGACTCCTGGGTCAAGGTCATCAGACAGCGTTATATCTCTTCCCATCCAGAAGGGTATTCTGGGATAAAGGAAATTGCATTCTCCCCATGCTGCAGCAACAAGTAGCAAAGACTCAGTCCCTACTTCTGCAAACCTGGAGCTTTCAATCTCTTATTTAACATCCCTGTTCACTCTGATACAAACAGCAATGGAGGTCTCATGCACAAAGGACTAGCATATGGCAAACATTGGCCACCTCTCTATCTTTTAATTAACTACTTGTCTCCAAATTTGAGGGCAAAATATCTCATTGCTAAGCCAGTGCAGTGGGAATTTTTCACAGTAACAGCCACTGAGTGTATCGGACCTACAGGCTCAAATTCTCTACTGAGCTCAATCTGCTTTGGGACCGGAAACTACAAATACCCTGCAAACAGGGGCGGCTCTAGGATTTGCGCCGCCCCAAGCAGGGCGGCACGTCGCGGGGGGTGCTCTGGCAGTCGCCAGTCCCACAGCTCCCGTGGACCTCCTGCAGACGTGCCTGCAGAGGGTCCGCTGGTCCCGCGGCTCCGGTGGACCTCCCGCAGGCATGCCTGCGGATGCTGCACTGGAGCCGCGGGACCAGCAGACCCTCCGTAGGCATGTCTGCGGGAGGTCCACCAGAGCCGCCTGCCGCCCTCCCGCGGCACGCCGCCCCAAGTGTGCGCTTGGCGCGCTGGGGTCTGGAGCCGGCCCTGCCTGCAAAGAATTCCCTGAGCACAGGAAATCATTGTAAAGTTTTTTTTTTAAAACTTGTTTCACATAATTACTGAATGCTTACGTGGGTTTCAGTAATTGAAATTCTTTGATGACAATATGAACACGATTGTTTTTCTGAAAAATGCATCTTTTGGTCAATACGAATATTTGATAAAGATGTTGAACATGGTTTTGATGAAAGTTTTGATTTAAAATGCCAATAAAAATGTTGCAGAAATTTTTACAAAAAAATAGAAAATGGGTCCATTTCAAAGCCTACAAAACGAAAGCCATTTTGAAATTTCCTGTGAAAGAGTTTTTCTGTTTTTCAACCAGCTGTATTATTTATACCACCCTCCTTAACAGATTCAGTTTTGGTACATTTTACCATTCTATTACAATTATCCCTGATTTGGAGCATGTAGTGATGCAAAGGTTTCTTTTCCCCCTTACATGGTACCTTTGAGAACAAATCGCTAACTGGTATATATTATCTTAGCTCCATGGAAGTCAATGGAGCTATAATTTACCTCAGATGAAGGTCTTCCCTGAAGGACTTTCCTTTCTTCATCATTGAGACCTTCCTCTAATACAAATCGGTTTAGTTATTTTTATTCCCATTCTTTTCTTTTTCAAACCTTATGAGCAATTTAGCTCACACCTCCCATGAGTGCCATTCTCTTCCCATTTTAATCACTCAGATTACTGATGCAATTATTTTTTTTATAAAATATAGCATTTTCTATAGATTTACTTTGATACTCTTATCACATAGAACTGTTTCCGCCTTAAC
Organism: Mauremys reevesii; assembly: GCF_016161935.1. Classification (NCBI taxonomy): domain Eukaryota; kingdom Metazoa; phylum Chordata; order Testudines; family Geoemydidae; genus Mauremys; species Mauremys reevesii. Next base: position 35,618,107 of record NC_052638.1, read on the forward strand.
TTTAAAACAACCTTACTAAATGTAGAGTGCCATATGTACAAATGCTAAACCCATCAATGCAACAGCAATTTAAATCCAACTTTACTTTGTTAGAAAAAGCTTTTCAACGTTCGCATGCGAGCGCATGCCTGCATGCAACTCTTCTTCCTTATCTGATTCCTTTTTATCCTGGGAACCCTGATCTTTATTAGCACTAGTATTTCTTTGTCCAGCTTTCTTTATTTTGGTTTTGTTATTTACCAGTTTTAAACTATTGATTCAATTTCAGAGTTATCTGTTAGCAATTCCTGCAGTTTATCTTCATTCTTCATATTCAGACCCCTATTTTTAGGTTTCACCACCACCACCCTTGTTTCAAGTTTCCCATGTTGTAGGAATGTTCCTACAATAGCCAGGTTTCTGGAAAGCCTTTGAGACAAGAATTATGAGGACAATTATTGACATGCCAAAACCCTGTTGATAATGTTGCCTAATGACACAGGCACTGCACAGCGCATATTGAAGAAAAATCTAGGCCATGTCTCAACGGTCTCTGTTTCCCCACAGGAACTGTTTCTCCATTTCATTCTCTTCTCATTCAAACTGAGTTGTACCAATTTCCTTAAAAGATTATCTACTCATTTTACTTTTACCTTTTTATTATAGCTTCTTTTGGCTGATAATTGGGGCGCCTTATTGTAAAGTCCTCTGGTCTTTGACCAGCATTTAGAGGACAGTATGTACCACAATAGTTCACTCATCTGCACTTTGAACATCTAATATTTCTTTTAATAGCTGTGGGATAAATCCAATAGGAAACATTTTTTCAGAGGATTCAGATATTTGTTATTCCTCCCATCGTTGTTTTCAATGCCATCCAGTTTTCACTGGATTTCTATAGCTTCCATAACTCTCACTCTTTTCTGTAAATCAGTACAAACTCCCCAGTTTTAGCCTGCACTGGTCTCCATCCTGAAGACATTGGGCGCAGATCTTCAGCTGGTGTAAATTGGCATAGCTACATTGAAGTCACTGGCACTATGCTGATTTTCGCCAAATGAACATCTGCCCTTCCGACTTCCAAGTTATTTTTATTCTTTATGGCCAGAAGGTCAGTATTCAGATCTCCGCCTACTGCCAGACATTCTGCCATTATCTCTCTGCTTTTGTTGTAGGCTGATCTTTTTTTCCTCCCTCTCATGTCTGCTTGGGTGCCATGCTTTCAATTCTGTTGAAGGCATATAGAGGAGTTGGTTTTTTTTCTTGCTTAATCTGAGGAGAAGCTTCCCAGACTGTGGTTCAATTAGAGGGGTAGCCATAAAAGACTTCTTTTCTGTTCATATTTTTGGAAAAGGAGATAGATACGGGGACCTGTGGAATGAGATTTCTTTCTTTATCCTCTCAGGGCAATTGGCTGGCACATTCATCTTTCATTTGCTATGTCATTTCCTAATGTAGTGTCCTGTTCTAAGCAAGAGGTAATCAGAGTTGGTTGTTGTTGTTGTAAATTGCATGGCAAAACCCAAATGGGAAGTTTCTCTTGTTTTCTTTGCTTAGAAAAGGGAAGAGGCATTTTACCCTGCACACCTGACGGCTGCTCCTTCTGTGACTTTTTGGCTTTCATACCACTTTGCCCAATTCCATCCCAGCTATTATCTTGCTCTGCTCTCAGGGCATTTAGCTCTGGAGACATATTTCGGTGACACAGTGTCTCTACTTCACAGGCCCACCTCAGATCAGTCATGTCACCACCAATTCTGCTGAACTATCTGTCATCAAGGATCAGTTCTGCAGTTCATTAAAGGGTTTATTATTAGCATGATAAAAATATTTCCTCAGTTAAGCCAAAAGCCTCATGCAAATGAGAGACCAGAGTTCAGGCAGTGCAGGTCTCTGAAGTTCTTTGAAAGTCTATGTTTCAAAGATGTGCAATGTATTTCGAAAGCAACTTTGGGGGCCAGGTGGGTGTTCCTCTAGACAGCCCACAGCAAAACCTTGATGTTGTTAACTAGAAAAACAGAAACAATCAAACGAAGTAGGAAAATTATCCCCCTCTGTGTTAAAGCAAAAATCAATGAAAGTACAGATAAGAATAAGTGGGTGATTTTTATATTTTTTTCTCTCCTCCTCCCAACACCCAGGCTGTGCTTCCTGAAAGTCACCAACTTCTTTTTTTTTCATGGGGATTTCATCCATAATGAACAAGTGGCTTTCGACTGATCTATGCAGGATATATTGTAAATTAAAGAGAGGTTATAAGTGAAGTGTCTTGATTTGTATAGATGCTAAGCAACAAGTGTATGTTTTAGAAGGATGAGCCCATCTATTTGGTCTGTAGTCAAAATCTGTTCAATACCCAGTCTGGCTATTTACTGCTGTTAATTTAATTCTAGCAAAAGAGATATAAGAAAACTCCATCCAGCAACCTGAGAGTTTAAAAGCCAGGAAGCATCTCATTGTGAATTCAGTTGAATGTCTGTATTTAAATTACAATTGAAATATCCGTAAGAATAACATAGTACATGGAACTTACAGAATGATTTTCACCCATGGATCTTGAAGCACTGTCCAAGGTGAAAATGCACTACCGGTTTACTGAAGAAACTGAAGTACAGAGAGTTAAGTGAGGTAGCAGATGGGGGATTAGAACCTAGATTAGAACTGTCTATCCCCCAATTTGGTGTCCTATACAATGGGCCATGCTCAAGGATATTATGGGAGATCAGTAACAACAGACGATATGCAAGGTTTAAACCAAATGTCTCATACTAAATACTAACATGTTTTCCTTTCAGTAGCTAAACTGTTATTGAAGCACATTGGAATCTGATGTGCAGGTTGTCGCACAGTCAAAATTACAAATGAAATCAGTTTTCGTAGTAGCCACCAACAAGTGGAGGGCATAACAATGTCAGCAAGGTGATTAAAACCTTTAAAAAAACATCCAACATCTCTCATGACTGGTGGGCTGATAACAAGGAAATCCCAGTACATTTTTCTCTGTGACAAAATGGAGCAGAACTTCTGTCTTCTGTTCATAAAGGAATGGGGCGGGAGGGGGAATAAATAAATAAACCATGAGACACCCAAAGTAAAAAATAATGTAAAAAACAAGTTGATGAATGAAGTCGAGAGATCCACTTCTAGGTCTTTTTTTTTTAACCTTTGTTCTTAGTTACTTCATTCTCCGTTAATTATAATCATTCTAATCCTGGATATCTCTGTCTTTTCTGGTCCAGTCATTACTTAAATACTAACCATGAAAGGAGAGATGGTAGTTGCTGCTGTGTCTTTCAAATGCTAATATCCAGAGAAGCAGAGAACCCAATGCCAGTCAAGCAACTGCTGTAACTGCAAGCCAAACATGGGGTGCTTCAGTGGCATGGCAACACTTCTACTCAGTGGCCTGGCAACCCAGCCCATCAGTCTCCCTTACCCCTGTCTGCCCTCCCACTCTGGAGCCAGAAGCTGGGACCTGGGGATATGGGGGGCTGGGCAGCTGGGTTGTGGGGGGGCGAGCAGCTGAGACCCAGGTGTGGGGGGCCAGCAACAGAGCCCCGGCTAAAACCTGGGGGTGCTGCATCATGCCCCCCCCAACACACACAACCCTAGTTCCTGTGCCTATGGATGCTTGTATTTCTACCTGTAGGAAGATTTGACTTCACAGAAAGAAGACTCTGGGAAATACCTCTGGAGGGGTGCAGGAAGTATGACACTGAAACATGGCTCCCCCAAGCTGTATTTTTCAGAGGTACATTTTTCACACTGCTGGAGGATTATAAAACTAGATGATATAGTGTAATCTGTAACATAGACAAAGTTAACACTGATCTTAGCCAGAGGTATGTCACATGAAAGGTACAAATAGGTTCAGAAGAACTCTAGGGTTCAATCACTGTCTGATACTGTCATACCATGGCAAGAAAACTGCCTCTTTTATGAGTCAGAGGGTTCAAAAGAACATATCTTATGGGCTCCGCTGTATAACAACAAAGTTACAGGTTACAACACAACACCGTTGTGTTTTGTGTGAAAGTTAGTATGGTAAGAGGATAAGACAGTAGAGGTCACAAATGGAATGTTGGTCATCTTGTATGTTATTACTTTCTTACTACAGGGAAGATCTGGGTCCACCATAGTATGAAGACAGCTGCTCTATCATGGCAGAAAAGCTGTGCTAAGTTTGCCTCATCTGGAAATTGCTCTTTTGTTTCTCTTGTTACTGTCCCTGATTTAAGTTTGTGTTCTCAGCTATACTCTAATGCAAAATCATTAGATCCTAATTTGAACATGTAAGATCTAGCAAATGCAGTAATTTAGCCCAGATTGTCTCGCATGAGTACTGTGTGCTTGTGACTTGGGCTTGCATACTTTCAATATACGGGCGCACAAACTGGAGTCAAGTTACCTCCGCTTTCTTGATTCTTCCCACTTATTTTAAAAAAGACAAAATGAAATAATCCCTTCCTTTGCATTCTATACCAGGCCTTCAATGTCTATACACTGATTATTTTCCTATTTTTGTCTTATAAACAATTTCTCTTTTTAATCTCTCCAGTTTACTTTTAAGACAGAAAAAGCTCATTGAAAGAGCAGCAGGAGTCTTTACAGTCGATTATGCCAAGCCACTTAATAATGTGATAATTGTTGTATCAGTTCAGACTCAACAAATTGTAGCGACTCTTTCATAGATATCCTGATCTTGATGTATTACTACAGACTCTGGGGACAATTCCAGTCTAAGACTATTTAGATACTATGGTGTTGGAGGCCATAAAGGAATCTACATACAGAGAGCAATCTCACTGTTAGGAAATGTTTACTTACACTTAGCCTAAATTATTCTTTGCTTAATGTCATCCCATTCCTCCAAGTTATGTCCATTTCACACCCTGAACATATTTCACTTCCTCCTTGGCAGGGGCGGCTCTAGGTATTTTGCCACCCCAAGCACGGCAGGCAGGCTGCCTTCGGCGGCTTGACTGAGGGAGGTCCCTGGTCCCGCGGATTCGGCAGCCCCCTGCAGGAGGTCCGCCGAAGCCACAGGACCAGCGGACCCTCCTCAGGCATGCCGCTGAAGACAACCTGCCTGCTGCCCTCGCTGAGACCGGCAGAGCGCCCCCTGTGGCTTGCAGCCCCAGGTACGCGCTTGGCATGCTGGTGCCTGAAGCTGCCTCTGTTCCTTGGCACTAGCATCCTTGAAGACAATTTTTCCTTTGTCATTGTCTAGTCGTACTAGCTGTACTAAGGGTAGGTTTTCAAAAACACCTAAATGAGTTAGGAGCACAAGTTCCATTAAAAGTAAATGGAATTTATGCTCCTAAATCATTTAAAAAATCACTCCCTTGACTCTTTTGATTATTTTCCATGATCAATTTCCTACCCCGTGTTATTCATTTTTGTTCCTCTCCACCAAATTCCACACTGGTTTGTTCACTTCTCCATGGGACTGAAGCATCCAGAATTGTATGCAGTATACTGGGCTTCTTCTTCCCGCAGGGACTGTCACTTCCCTAAACATGATGTGATGCTTTTGCCTCTGGAGCTCATTTGAACATTGACCATAAAGTTTCCTTGTAATAAATAAATGCATCCGAGTATCCAGTTAGCTCTGCCCAGTTGCTCCATTGCCTACTGAAAAAAGTGTATATTTGAATGTAGAAAAGGCTATCTATTCTCAAATATATTATTTTAGCTTTCTGTTAGTCATAAATATGTTTTTATTTAAAAGAAGGTGGTAGAAACGAATGACTTTCTTGGGCTCCTAATTGCCCCTGAGGGTAGTATCCTGCCTCTCCAACTCCTTTTAAATGCCCCTGACTTAATTATATGAACCACAATATTATTTTTGGCAATTGTGCACTATGACGTATCTCTTGAAAGTGACTAGTCCTCCTTGCAGTGTCAGTGAACTGGTATTTGTCTACCAGAACCTCAGAGGCAACCAAAATAATGAAGTAGGCTTGAACAATGAAACTAGACAAGGTATTTTGTACTCGCTTTCACTCTGTAGTGCTCATGTGTTAGCCCAATGCTGCTGTCATTGAGTTCACAACATTTTAGGAGAAAGTTTAAATCCAAAAACATTGCTGTCTTTGTAAGAAACCAGTCAATCAATCTTACAAGATCTCCTCAAACCATCATGTAAACTAAGCTGATTGGGGCCAATGTAACAGAGAGGAATTTCACCCCGAGTGTTGTATTAAGCCACCATATTTATTCATTTATTTTCAAACTATGGCAGGTTTTGTGATTTGCAAGCCTTTTGTACCCTATAAAGATGCAATTTAATGTGCCTGTGCAGTGTTTTACACTTAACTCATGCTGAGATAGCTCAGTGTAGCTAAACTGTTACCATAATCATTTACAAAGTTCAAATTTTATTCCCTACCAGTGGCATTCAGCAAATGGTATTTTTATCCATGTTAATTCATGTAAAACACATTCTTATCAACTATTATTTTTACAAAAATCAAATTAATCTTTTTCTTTAAAAAAAAAATCAGACCCTTAGTACTAAAGTGTCAGATTTCATTGCATGTTTTCATCACTTCATGCACCTGGGAGAAGCCAGTGAAATATAACTGAAAATGACTGAGATGTCAAATGTAATATATGGAAGGGTGATTAGGAGGAAACTTTTAGGTTTTGGGACAGATGAATATGTTAATTACCACACAGAGTGTGAGAAAAAGATTAAGTATCACCAAAGTCAATTTATTTTTTAACCAGCTTTATTCTTTACACTTCATAAATTAACCAGCAGAATGCATAATGGAGAGGAATTCAGACACTGAGATTGCTAGAAATTATGCAAACCCCAACACATACAAGGATGTAATACAGATAATGTCTTTGCTTTAAAATAAGCATTTCATCAAGGAGAGATATGCTTGCTCTGAAACACCTGTTTTCCTGAACTCTCTGGGAGTAGCTGGAAAATATTTTGCCTCATTGACAGCACAAGACTAGATCAATATTTTAAAGTCTATTTCTGCCATCTATTAAGAGAGTCTGTTATTAACATAGTAAGTACCATAGCCTTAATGTCTCCTGAGAAAGGAAGCACCACCTACCACAAAAGCTCTGTCTGCCACACACCAAAACTGCTGAGATTAATATTTCCACTTGTAAAATAACAAAAGCCTGAGGTTCAATTTAAAAAAAAGTACCTTTAAAGAAGGAGTGTGAACCCCATGTAATGACAAGGGCATAAGAAATCCCCATTCCTTGGTGAACTTGTACCTATCTACAGACTGAAAATGGAACCTTTTTAAAACTGTGAGTGAAATCTAAGCCTCATTGAAGTCAATTGGAGTTTGCCATTGACTTCAATGGAGACAGGATTTCACCTGCTATTTTGATAAAGGGATAAGGGGCTGATCCAAAGCCCAATGACGTCAATGGGAATTTTTTTCATTGATTTCAATAGGTTTTGGAACAGGCCCTTGCATAACTTGGAGTTAAGAATCATGTACAATCAAAGAAAGTACAATACGTTTCCAAGGTATAAGCTTGCAACTTAGTATTTTGTATACTACAATATTGAAATATAATGCCATAAGGTGTTTGGTTAGCATCTGTTCTGGGCAGCCTTCAAAAGACTTTACACAATGGCATGTCAACTATGAGAAATAATTGTTTTATGGTGTAGAGTATAATTTCTATAACAAAAAAGACATAAACTAAATAACAGGTCATATTGTCAAGAATAATCCTATGTAAATTGACATGTACAAGCATTAAGGTTGACAAAATAACATCAGACTCCAGGCTCCATAGTAAGTTGATTGGCAATTTAGCTCTCTGGTGCAAAGCAATCCTTCTCTCATTTTATTGGGTTAGAAGACAATGTACATGTGTAACCCTTTGGTGGCAGAGTCTCATTGTGGCCCGTGTAAGAAGATCAATTTGACTTTATTGCAGGGAGAGATTTATAATAAATAATTCACTTACAATTTTGATTTATGGAGTCACATGTAAGGTGGAAAGAGCACCCAGTAACCACATTTCAATAAAGTATTCAGGGATATGTTAACCCTGGAGAAATTTTGCATTCCAGAAATCAGAAATCTGACAGGTAATGTAAGGTTTGGCTGGTTCTTTATTGAGTATACATAGGAAAAACTCTCCTGCTGGTAAAAGAGATAACTGGAAACTGTCATTATTATTTATTAATATTAGTTATATTTTGGTACTGCCTAGAGGCCCCAACCCGTTAGTCTATGTGCTATTTGAACATATATGAAGAAAGTCCTATCCCAGAGATCTTAATAGACAAGTCAGTATTATTATTCTTCCTCCTTTACAGAACTGAAGCACAGAGAAATTCTGTCTTGCCCAAGGTTACAGGAAGAACCAGGAACTGAACTCAGAACTCGGGGATATCAGTACAGTGCCTTAACCAGAAGATCATCCATCCATCCCGTTTCCTCTTCCTACTTGTTGTTAATAAAGTTTTACAGTTCTAATCTAGCTCTGTCTATGATGAAAAGAGATGCAGAACTGGACTACGTTCAGAGTACTGCATGACAAGTTTACTCATGGAAACTGACCATGGCCACTAGTGGCGAAATCCTGGCCCCACTGAAGTCAATGACTTTATCACTGACTTCAGTAGGACTAGGATTTTATCCTAGGTCAATACAGTAACATAGTCTACATGAGCTAATGTTTGAAAGGCCAGGGGTAATCAGTCTCCATAAAAACAAACTTTGAGCAATACCATGAGAGATTACTGACCAATGCCATAAGAACCACTGTGGTAAACTCAACAGGGAAACAATCTATGTATGAAGATGTTCTGGACAAAACCGTAGCATGAGAGACACAGTAGAAGACTGCCTAGTAATGGAGCTATAGAAGAGGGATAAAGAGTGCATACTGGAACACAGCTAACCAGTGGAGAGAAACATTAGTGAAGACTTACAGTATGCTATCTATGTGGCAGGTACATTAGTGACACAGAGGCGCATAAAAGGGTCTCTGCAGTTATGGATCAAGAGACCTTTGCAGGCATGAGATCAGTATTTGAATGCAGCCAGCAAAAACCAATGTAAAATAATTGAGTGTCATTATCTAAGAAAGGGGGAGACAGTAGTGAAGAAGTTCATTACACAACATTACAGACTCAGAGAACATTACATTGATGACGAGAGAACTACTACTGGACTCAAGCTATCTATGGGGGATATATGGTCATCTAAACGTCAAGGATTGAACATTATCACCAAGGGAGAGAGCTATGGGGTCAGATCCAAAGAGATGATTGGCCCAGAATTCAGTGGAAAGCTTCCCATTGACTTCAACGGACTTTGACCCATAAAAGCTATGTTAATGGCACTATAAGTGCATTGTTCCCCTGTTGTTTTTATTCTGTCTTTGGTGGCCCCACTTGTAACAGATTACTTTGAAAAATGCCATAATCTAAAGTCTCATTGGACCCCTGCAAAGCTGAAATATAAGTCTCCTCCTAGCTGTGTGGTCCTACAGCTCTGCTTTGCCTGCAGCCTCTGTGGCTCCTTCACTGCTGAATGATTCATGGCATGCCTGATAAACTGTTAGAGATCAATCCCCTTCCCCCACTGCAAGCACAGCAGGAGTAGCCCATACTTTGGGTCTGTGGACTTAGAGTATGTCTACACTGCAAAAAAAACCAAAAAACAACTAAACCACGCTGCAGCAAGTCTGAGCCCCTGTCAACTGACTCAGTCTCATAGGGCTCTTGCTGCAAGGCTAAAAATAGCAGTGTAGACGTTCCTGCTTGGGCTGGAGAGTCTCAGAGCCCGGGATCCTGCCTGAGCGGGAACATCTACACTGCTATTTTTAGTTCTGTAGCATGAGTCCCACAAGCCCAAGTCACTTGACCCCGGCTCTGAGACTCACTGCTGGCAGGGTTGGTTTGGGTTTTTTTTTTCCAGTGTAGACATACCCTATATGGATTTCTTAGACATTGGTAGCTTCTGATATGCCTGTAATGAGTCAAGGTTTAAACAGATCATTCTCCACAGGTGGGTCCCTCCATAAAAAGTGATGTGAACATCTAAGTTGCTGTCTGTGGCGTGTGAGTCAGGGCAAGACAGGTTGCTAAGAGCTGGGATAACTGATGGCAGTTTCTATGGAAATCACTCAAGAGAAATTGTTTCTTTTGCATTAAAACAAATTTTTCACTTTTCACATCAAACTCAGTCATGCATTTATGGAACCACAAATTGTCTTCTCTTCCTACTGAAGGCAAGGAAAGCTAATGAATAACTTCTGCTAAGATGGCTAGATCTGTGTGGGCTTTATTTGCAAAGCAACTCCCACAGCATCTCATTATTTTCTTGACTGTTGAGTTAGTTTAATTTACCATAGGGGTATTTTTTGCACCTGCCTTACACATATACCCCATTAAGCACGTGCAGATTCTCACTCAATTAAATTAAACAACTGTGAAATGGAAAGTTTCATTATATTAGCAATGTAATCATCTAAAATACTACTTGGAGTGTACTAGCAAACATGGTCTGTTCCATGGAAACCCATTCTCTGATTAAATTATAAAACAAAGCCTGTTGAAGTCAGTGGAAAGACTCTCACTGACTCCAGTGGGATTTGAAATCAGGCTCTAAATTAGGTGATTCTGCTTTAATGTTACTTCTGATTAGAGCTGGGTATTAAACAGTGGGTCCAGCTTGAGCTGGTGGACTTTTTCTTAGTTTCATGTTTGTTCACGTACCCCAAGCTTCAATATTCAAAGCGGAACTCATGTAAATTACAGTGTGTTGCCTCATTTCATCCCTCAGGTTTCACATGAAACTCAGCCCAGCTTTGGGGATTTTTCTGAACACTTTGGTACCAAGGCAAACCTGGGCTGACTCACCTGGTTATGTGTTTCAGTAGGAAAGTCTTTCACAGATCTGTTCATGACACCTGAGGAAAATCGGGGTAGTGGTGTAGAATGTAAGTTTAAACTGCAGTTGATGTTTCTATGCTCCATTTGATGTCTGACAGGCAGACTCTCCCATCCTTACTCACTGAATAGCGAGTAGCCCCACTGATTTCAATTAAAGCACTTGTAGTGGAAAATAATATTCCATATTATGATTGATTATTTGTATTGTAGTACACCTAGACCTTCCATTCATGGATCAGTACCTGAGTATGCTAGGAGCTGTACAAACATAGACCAAAAGGACAGTCCCTACCCCAAGGACCTTACAAAAAAGTATAAGACAAGAGACAACAGTTGCGTATGGACAGACACACATGAAAGTACAGGGAAACAATGAGACAATATTGGCCTATCTGTTGACCAGTGTTTTGAAGGTGCCATAACAAAGGAGAGTTGTAAGGGGGGATTTGAAGGAAATTTATGAGGTGGCTTTGCAGACTCCCAAGCATGAGAGAAAGCACAAAGGCACTCCTTTGAAAATGTACCAAGCTGGAAACTGATATCATGGGCCAATGGAAGGTGGAAATTGACCTCTCAATAGTGAATAAGAGATGCTAGGTAGGGAATCTGGCACCGACTTCATGGTTTTCCCAGTACTGTTTTTTTTCTGGATGGGCTACAAGAAAGATCAGACATACTCCAATGTCTTTTCAGACTGTATTTTATTTGATTGACAACTAATAGCACTACTCAAAACAACGCTAGGCCCTTTTCTCACAAACTTGCATTGGTTTAACTAGTTGCCTGTTGTAAAACTGATTTGACTAAACCAGTGCAAAACCCTGTTTAGATGCTTATTTCAGTTTAAAGTGGCTTATACCAGTTTAGCTTATGTCGATTCTTAAGCTCAACTGCAATAAGCTAGTCTCAGGCCAAAATAAGAATGTTTATACAGATTTTGCACTCTTTAAACTAAATTGATTTTTAAACCAATTTAAATGAAACTGATGCAGCTTTGTCATGTAGACGAGCCGTAGACTCCTCACCTATGCAGACTGTATCACCTTCACTTTATTCCTTGTTTATTTTCAGTGTGTTTTGGCCTGTCTCAAACAAGACTCTGCCTTAGCTATTTTAATGAAACCCAAATCAGTTTGGTAGGTAGCTGGCATCCTAAGAACAGCCATACTGGGTCAGACCAAAGGTCCATCTAGCCCAGTATCCTGTCTTCCGACCGTGACCAGTGCCAGGTCCCTTAGCAAACAGTCCCTTTCTAATCTGTTTTTGGTTCTGCCTGGAGAGTCCTACAAATGTGAGTGCAAGATTCTAAAGTAATCATCACATTTCTGCACATCTAGAACTACAGCATAAGGTTATGAACTAATTTTCACTCTTATGTGGGGGTTCAGGGAGACACTTCATCCCCCAGTCCTCAGCAGAGCATGAGTCCCTTCTCTCACTCTCGGGAGCCCTACAGCAGACCCAGTTAATGCACCCTTTGCTGCCATTGGGCCCGAAAAGTTGTGGTCTGCCATCTGGTGAGCATGACCGGTGCTACTCCCTGCGTGTATATGGGTGCAAGTAAAACATGTGAAAGGGGGCATATATGCTGCCTTTTTTTGGGGTGGGGGAAGGAAAACAGCAACAATGTTCACTTAAGAGGACACTCCATCCACCCTCTGCTATATGGCCTTTTCCAGCCAGAGGAGTCAGAGGTAAGTAAGGGTAGAATTTTGCCCTAATATTGACACCAAAAACTACAGCAATATATTTCCTTTTAAAACATATCAGAAGGGTCCTTTTGTTCAATATCCGCTGCTATGACATAACATTAAAATGTTTATCATGTTTTGTACGTGCTGGTTTATAAAGCTCCACACAACAAATATATCAGGGATGAACCTTTTGCACCAAAGTCTTCATTGACGTGCACTAATCACATAGTTCTTGCAGACAGTGTAACATACAGGAAAAAAGAGTAACCCACCTCAACGTAGTCACATTTACTTTTTGACAAAGACAGCTTGGACCCTAGCCTTCCATTTAAATCGATGGTTAAACACAACTCTGAATATGGCAGTGTTGTGTTTGGTTATATTAGTTAATGATTAGCCAGATCAACATGAAATTCCTCATGCCAATGGGTCTGGAGACAAAAAGTGAGTTGCCTAGAGTGAAACGTACTGTGGTTGACACTGACAAGATTAAAAAAAAAATCCATTGTCCAATATAATCTACTGAATTTGATTGGAAATGGAGGGGGGCAGGGGTAGAAGGAGGGGTGGGGGGCGGAATGATGGGATTCACTGAGCTGAAGAAAGAAATGTTCTGCAATTGTAAATGTCACTCATGCAGCAATTGCTGTCAGACTATTTGAGCCTGTTTCTAGCTGACTTGCATTACCTAGTTAGTTTGCAGCTGTTGATTTGAGACCTTCTGGATTCATTTGTATTCTGGATGGTTGAAATTAATTGATTAGAATTAGCATAACCAATAATGTTGACTAAATGTATCAAACAAGATTTTGCTAGTAAAATGGAGGAAAAAGTCAGTTGTGCTGCTATAGCCAAGTGAGTGATGCATGGTTTGAGCATTTGCTACTACCTTTCTAATGCCCCTGGGTAAATCCTGCATGCTTTATTCACAGGAGTTGTACTGCTGAAGGCAATGGGACCAGTTGTATGAGTAAAATGTGGATAATGTGGCCCTAAAATCACATCCCCTGTGCACAGCTTTAAAGGGCCTTAGCTCAGTGAGGGTGACAGAATGCTGTCCACTAGCTTGCAAACAGTAGCAAAGTGAGTGGGCGGGTCTGGCTGGTGGATCGACATAGCTTCAGATGAACAGGTCATGCCCTGCCTGCCTTCAAAACACTCCCTTGCACTAATGCAGGAGGAGGACAGAGCACTGCCTTTCAGATTGTGTCTATCAAAGGTTCAGAACCATCCCCACTCCCACATACATGAATACTTTTGCCTCGTGCCCATACCGCATAGCAACCCTGCCATCGGTTCTGCTGCCTTTCAGGTCAGACACAGCGATGGGCGCTTGGGAGAAGATTTGCCCCCAAGGTAGTGGCTACAAGAAAACTCTCTGACTTGATACATTTGTTTAATTTACTGCCAGGCCAAAAAAATTATCCATCCTTTGCAGATGTTCCTTGGCCTGTGGTGAACCAGGAGCCTACCTGAGGGCAGCTAATTAAGAATCTAAATTAGAATTTTATATCTGGCAGTTTAGTTTCACTCTGGGTTGATAGAGGATTTGCCATGGGGGTGAAGGAGTCAGGCCTTGTGAGAGAGTTAACAGAAAAAGCCCTAAACTGATTTTTTTTAACCCCTGCATCGCTACAGATTGTGCGGAAACCTCAAACCTCCTTCATTTCTCTCTCTGTTACAATGGCCCGTGGTTATTGTTAAAAAGTCAGCAGTTGCCAAGGTTCACAGCGTTGCCAGACTTGTGATTCCTGCTCCTGAATGGCTGAGACTTGTGCCCATCCTATTGTTTTTGTTACTTCATTTCATCCACGCTGGCCAGCTTGTTTATCTAACCCACCCGTTATGGGAGATTTTTTGACTATTAAGCTCTCTGTGTCAGGGACTGTCATTTGCTATGTGTTAGTACAGCGTGCAGTAGAATGATGGCCTGTTCGCCAGGTGCTACTGCAATATAAATGTTAAATAATCATCATATTTGCAACACAGTGTTATCCGAACTGGATGCGACTTTTCCCTTTATGTAGAAGAGGAAATCTATGCAGTGCTTCAGATACCAGTGCATGGTAACCACTGGCAAATACGAACTATTGTAGATATTTGCTGCAAGTATTTCAAAAAGAAACAAACAGGCGTTTGTTTTTTTTTCCTTCCCTTGTGAGTAGCAGGCAATGTTTTCATTAGCAGCATTAAGTATTAATACAGCTCTCGTGTGGAGAGCGAGAAAGAGAGAGAGGGAGAGGGAGCAAGCGAGCTCTGAAGCAATAGTGTCACTAAATTTCTTTCAAAATGTTCCTTTTCACACAATGCAACACATTATCGCAGATCACCAGAGAGAATAATTTATTGACACCATGCACACAAAAATACATGTAAATAGTGATTGCGGGCTAGCTGAAACCAAGAGAAGCCCGAAAATTAAGCATTAATGTTCAATCTTTCTAGTTAATTGCCCTCGTTATACTAGGTGTGGCATCTTCTCTGGCATTCTTTGCATGCCCAATCTTCTCATTGACTTGATTGGCATCTGTGGGTTACTTGGAAAGCACAAGGATGAAGCCAGTGGCCAATGGCCCCTCTGATTTAGGAGAAATAGAAATATAAAGGAAAATAGCAGGTCTCATTTTAAATCAAGGTATGTTTGAAGGGCTTTTCCTTGCAGAGATAGACTGGAAAAAAGTTAACTAGATGGACGCCAGGGCCAAAACCATAATTTGAGTATATTGTAATAGGCAATATTTCGAGGTCAACAGAGCTATGACAGTTCCGGCCAGCTGAGGATCTGGCCCCAATCACTCCAACTGAAAGGAAGGAGCGGCTTGACTCCACTTTGGTAGCAAGGCAATGGGACTACACATGTGTCTAACTGAGGCTCGAGAAGTTGAGGAAACCCTAAAATCCCTGAAACAAACACCGAGAGAGAGAGAGAGAGATTTTTAATGCAAAATTAAAGTGGGTCCACTTAATCATCTCATTAGCCCTCTCCAAATCCTCACATTGTTCCTGTGCACAGCGGTGTAGTAAAAGGGGACAGGAGTCAGTTATGTTTCAGGGTTCTGGATGGCAGGATGTTTTTCCATAAAATGCTGAGATTAGCTCTGGGATCAGGTCCTCAGAGGGCAAAGGCAGATAGATCCCCAAATAAAAGGTCATCTACTTCAGAAACAGCATCTGAACATAATTAAACTCTTTCCATAATATACGCTGTCTTGGACTTTCACCAAAGGAAATGTAATCTGTTAATAGCTGATTAATTACTTTTTAATCAAAATGTTTTAGCTTTGGCATCAGATTTACTAAAGGTTAATGATTCCAATGAATTTCTCTAGCCCATTTATAACCCAAGGATTTTCCCACTAACTGATACTAAGACTTCAGAGATTTACTTTTGAATATTGATGGGGCCTGAACTTTCCACATACGGGGTGTTTCTCCATATTTAAAGGGACAATGCCAATGACTTTTAGGCCTAGAATTTAGATGTTGTGGAGCTTCTTAAAAGCGAGAATGGGGGGCCATTATAAGCCAGAATGGGTCGATCTGGAAAGGGTAACTAAGGACTTGAATCTGCATCACTTCAGTCAATCTGAATTTTGCCATCAACTCTGGTGAGAGCAGGATGAGGCCTTCAGACAAGTTTGATGTGACCACTGTATTTACTGAGTTGTGCTGTAGAATACCAGGAATTACTTCTGGTAGCCTAGCAACTATATAAATGTGGAATTGTCCCCATGATATGCTACCTATTAGATCAGAACAGCTCAGTCATCAGAACTGTTTCATAAAGCAGAGAGATATAACAAAACAACAAAAAGGACAACTCACTATTTTTTTGTTTTTGTTTTGTTTGTTTAAGGTGCCTAAATTCATTGAGCTGGAAAGCCTAATGGTGAACGTAATTAAATGAAAAGCTATATTGGAGCTGACCAAATGCAAAAGCCTTGAAATATACATGATACTTTTCATTCTTTATAATTTTTTTGTAGAATACTTTCTCTTCTTGCAGACTCTTTAAAAATCTGTACTTCTTTCGGTCAGCTATCATACTACGGACAGCCTATATAGATCTGACTTGTCATTGCAAGATAAAAAAAGAAAGGCTTTTGAATGTTTCCCCGAAAGGATGTCCACAAATGACTTGTGCAACAAGCAGCAATATTTGCAGGCCTTTCCAGCATTTAACCATAATTTTCTTACTGGGTTTCACTGAATGATTGCAAGGGAGAAGGATGATGGCAGCTAGCAAAAAGCAGGGAACAATGCCAGCAGGACACATCTCAGGAGCTCAAATACTTTTTATTTGTAGTTCAGTAGCACTTAGGAGCACCTACTGTGCCAGGTGCTGTACAAACACATAGATAGGTGGCAGAAGAATTTATACTCTGTGTTGGTTTCGATTAGGAATGGGGAAACTGGTCCAGATATAAGATTTCCAACTACCTTTCACCCATACATTGAAGGGAACAATTTTTTTCCTATTGTTATCTGAAAACTATGCTATTCTCCCCACCCCCTTTACCTCATTCTTTTCTGTTTTCAACTCCTCTGTACCTTTGGGTCCCAACTGGGATCAGGAGCAGATGTGTCAAATTCCACTATGAGAATCTGTGCTTCTGTCTGATCTCGTTCCTTATATTGTGCCCATCACCACTGTGTCTAAGCACCTTCATGCAGTACATCTGGTCCAACCCAGTGAGCACTAGAAATTTCAGAAGAAAGTCAGCGCTAGTGAGCTTTCTAGCTCAACCTGGTAGACCAAAGAGGTTCAGATAATCATCTCAACACTCAGATGCTTTCTGAAGCTTATCTAAGCCAAACAGAATCTTGGGGCCTTTTGAGGCTTGTCCACCACTAGTTTGAATATGCTTCTTACAGACTTACTGTATTGCATTTCCTTTGTTGTGCACATGACAGTAGCCAATAGAGTAAGAGGATTGCACTTGGCTGCCATATCACCAATGTTCTCATGTTCATATTTTCAGCCTCTGTTTGTTTGATCTTCTCAATGGATCCGGCACAGATATATAAATTAGATGTGACATTGGGGCAGACATTCAAATGAAGTAGAGGCCACTAGGCAAATTACTAAAAGAATACAAGGGCTGGCATTTCGCTGCACCAGGCTATGCAATGTTAATTTCCTAGAAATAGATCCAACCTTTGTACCCAGCAGCTCAGCACTGCAGGCAGCACATCTGTTTGCTGCGTGAAAGACCTGGGTTTCAGAAGGAGTTGGCACTCCTGCTTGCATGGTCTGCAGGCTGTCTAGGAGCTGATGCTTAGCTTGATGTGTGCAGGGTTTCAAGAATAATAATGTCTGAAACAGCATCCAAAAAAACCCCACTTTTTCTCCCTCTGCTCTTATAACAAGGACTCAGTTGTTATACTCTGCATGGATCTGTCTTATTTATTTTCAAGGATGTGTTTTCTACTAAAGCCGAATCTTTGCAAGGAGCAAACTGCTTGAGCAGCAAACTGGGGAACATTGGCACATCATCATTAGCAACCCCACATCATTTTCTGTTAGAGTGAGCTATAAATCCTATTAGCAGAATACTAATAGCTGGCTATATTAGCCCCAGTTATTCAATGGTGTAGACAAAAGTGATCGTTAAAAAGCCTCATGTGTTGCAGCGCAAGCAAAGGAGAATTTGATTGCATTGTTGAGGAAATGCCTGCTGAAAGGGCCAATTTTAAATGACACAGTGTTACAAGACCCTCTACCCCACTCTGCAAACAGGTGCAGAACAAAGCATCAGGAGGTGCCATTGCCCAGGACACAAAGTCACATGATAGTGACATCACCAGAACAAAGTGGAACATTAGAGGAGATGCGACTTTGCTGGGCAAACACACAGCAGTGAGTTTCTTGTCCTTGTCCTGAGGAACTGAGGCCCTGTGAGCACACTCCCAGATCATCCCTGGAGATGCACCGAGCCTCTGAAGCATAATGCTTCTAAAGTCCATTGCTCCTCATGCCCCCACTTTACTGTAACTGAGTCCCAGATTTGATTTCTGGATATTCACTAGACACACAAAAAAACCCAGACATAAAAGGGAGTTAACTAAACTTTCTCAACTCTCTTGCCCCCAAGCAAAAAGAAAAAGAGAATTGAGCTGCGGATGCTGGCTCAGATTGGTTCTTATTATGTCTAAATTGGCTCGCTCATCCCTAGCACTTGCACAGCGGATTTTATATCTGTGGCTGACTGATTAACACATTGCAAGCTTTCCATTCCTCAGGGAAGGTGTCTGCTCTTTGTGTGTGTTCATAGAAGCTTGCTCAAATGAAAGAGTTCTGTTTACAGTCTCCTGGGAAAAAAAACCCACTCTGCAGCCTTCACCTGACTGGGAACTTGTCATTGTTCTCCGTAGAAGTTGCCAAGCCATTTGATAGACTCTTTCCACCATCGAGATGTCAAACCTCTCCCAAAGCAATGATCTTGTGCTGCCTCAAGGCTGGTGGTGAATTTGCAAGCGCACTAATTCACAGTATAAACTGAGTGGATTTTACTATGGATCCAAGAGTCAATGAATGTGCTTGGTCTGATGGTTGCCCCCTATATTCCCATTGAAGGCTGGGTGGCCATATCATTGCAGAATTAATTTATCTGGTAAAGAGATTATATTATACAGTAACATTTACATATGATTAGTATTTCAATCTGGATATGAAATGGATCTGATCCTGGGTTTCTTTGGGCACTTCGCACTGCTAAACTGCCATAGGGCAACAAAATCAAGTGGAACTAGCTTTGAGAGCAGCTCCGTATTGTTGGGATCTCAGCAGAAGGAGCAGGCTAAAGCAGCCTTCAAGGCAGAACAGTCCCTGAAGCAGGGCAGTACAAAGGCACCTTTGCACCTGCCCTATCACTGCTTTTCCTGAACTTTCCTCAGCCACCGCTCAGAACCTGTCCCCGGCTGTGTGAGGAGCAGAATGCTGTTCCACTACAGAAACTGTTTGAAATCCCCTTGCAATAACACACACCAGCTGCCCTTACCAGACAACCTCAATCCATTATGTTTCTCTTGGAAACCAATCCAAATAATAAAACTGTGATATACCGGTCTCTCCGCCGGCTTTGTCAATGCCAAAATAAATGAGCAAGAGAGACTATATATAATAGTGGGTAGTAGGGAAACTTTTTCCTCTTCACTGCTAACTTGTGACACTGGAATCCAGGCTCCTTGATGGCAAATCTGCATATGAGCTATGATGCTCCGGCCCTTGTCATTGAATGCCATCAAGAAGAGAACATATATAATGTGCCATGTTCATTCCACTATAACACCATTTATGGAGATGCAGGCTGGCCTTTCTCCTGGTGACCTGAGATTGTGTGGCAGTGAGACAGGGAAGCTGGTTGCTCCACCCTGCCAGAGCCCTGGTTGGCAAGAGAGCTGGCAGGAACCTTGCCCCTATGTCAAGCTCTCTTCTGATTAGAGACTCGGCTTGCCAGTGGAGTGTGTACGCTTCCAAGGGACACAGCAGGCTGAGGGTCAGAGGACAGGCTCAGCAAACAGACTGTCCGTGTGGTCACAGTGAGCCTGCACTACATGTGAGACACAGCCAGTGGGAAAGAGGTGCCCTGATCAGGAACTGAGGAGCTGGAACCGAGGGTGGGATAGACTGTGAACTGGGACTGTTTGCTGGGTGATTTCTGGATGAATTCCTGCCTCCCCACCCGCTGTCAGAGTGGTCTCCACCCCAAGCCAAGGGATGGGAGTTTGGAATTAACTACCAGCAAGGGGAGCCCCCCACCTCACATTCATAGCTGGAGTTAGACTGGGGATTAATCTGGCCCAATATTCCCCTGTCTGTGAGTCTGTATTTTGTTCAGACTATTGTTGTGTCTCAGCTGGTCCCTTCAGTGACCACAAACTGCATTGGGGGAAAAGACCCGGCAACTGTACTGCTGAGATTTAGGCCATTGAGTGACCTGATTGCTTCTTTTTTCCACTTCGAGTGGGCCGTGAATAAAACACTTCCTGGATTTGTCAGGAGCCCCAGGGTGTTCCTTGCCAGGACACTACAAACACACAGGGCCGGCTCCAGGCACCAGCCGACCAAGCACGTGCTTGGGGCAGCACCTCGGGGCAGGGCAGAGCTCGGGTTTTTTTCTTTTTTTTTTTTGGTTCGTTGAGGCAGCGCTGGAGGGTTTTTTTTGTTTGTTTGTTTCCATGGTGCGGCGCTATAGGGGCAGGGGCTGGCGTGGTGCTCGGAGGGGGAGTGAGGGCTTAGGGCAGCGCGGGTCGGAGGAGGGCGGGGGCAGTGCTCTGAGTGGGGCAGGGCTTCGGGCAGCGTGGCGCTCAGGGGCGGGGCTTCGGGTGGCATGGCACTCGGAGCGGGGCTTCAGGCAGCATGGTGCTCGGAGGGGCGGAGGCTGGCACGGCGCTTGGAATGGGGGCGGGGTTTGGGGCAGCGTGGCGCTCGGGGGGGCAAGAGCGCGGCGCAGCACTCAGCAGGGTCGGGCCTTGGCGCAGTGCGGCGCTCTGAGGGGGCGGGGTTTCGGGCAGCGCGTCATGGGAGAGGTGCGGCGGGGCGATGCTCTTCTTTTTTGCTTGGGGCGGCAAAAAAGTTAGAGCCGGCCCTGCAAACACAGGTTTTAGTCCTGTTGTAACTAGGCTCCATTTAGACCAGTGGTCCCCAATGTGGTGCCCGTGGGTGCCATGGCGCCTGCCGGGGCATTTATGTGCGCCTGCCTAGTGACGTGGTGTGAAAAGTAGTGCCCAGCAGGGGAGAGAAGCCGCGGCCCCATGCCTGCCAGGGACAGGGAACTCTGGGGCTGCAGGCTGCAGGCAGCAGTGTGCTCTGACCTCGGCAGGCTCGGGGACGCAGCTTCTCTCCATGCTGCCAGAACGGCCCCCCCCCCCAAAAAAAAAAAAGCTGGCTTGGACTGCCACGGCCCAAACTGACAAAGTGCAAAAAAAAAAAAAAAAGCCCCGAACTGAAAACTCAATGACAATGAAACAATAAACACAGGGAGCATCTGAGCTTTCTGTCTGCGCCTTTCCCTACTGTGCTCTCTGGATTGGCTGTTGGGAAGGTGGGTGTATCGGCCTTGGAAGACTACTGTGACTAGTGAAAAGGAAAAGCAGCCCATTCCCATATATATCGGGATCGTCCCTATCCAATCAGGATGTCTGGCCACCGTACCCTGAGCCCAAGATTCAAAGCTGGGTGTTCCTTGCAGTTCTGCTCCCAGCTAGCGCAAGTGGGTGTTTACAGTCTGTAGGTGGGTAACAGACACTGACCATCAAAGTGAAGGCCTAGATAAATGGGTGTCTCAGATGCTTAGTATTCAAAGCCACAGTCCTGCAGTCCTCTCAGGCAGTGTCTTCTCTAGGGAAAAAAGCTGTGTTCTTAACATGAGGTAACTAACCTGAGGGAAAATGCTAGGGAAGACAATTTGTCATTTTCTCCCATGTACACAGGCTGAGTTAAAGACTGTCGTCTTTGTAACTCAACCTGCTAACATGTGAAAACTTCAGCCTGCTTTATTTTCACTAGAATATTACCTCGTTAGTGCACTTGATTTAGCAAACTTGGGGTAAGAACTCGCCTTTTTCTCTTGTGCAGCAGATCTCAAACTTTAACAACCCGAGGATTTTGATTTAAAATTTTTCAGAGACCACCAAGCCCCCCACTCACCTCCAGACCACACCCCCTAGTCCACCCCGTCCTTCCTCTTCCCCACCTCTTTCAGCCCTCTCCCGCCAAGCGTGCCCCATCCCCGCTCTTCCCTCTCCTTTCCAGCGCCTCCTGCACACCATTGAACAGCTATTCCCTGGTGTGCAGGAGGCACTGAGAGGGAGGGGGAGAGGTTGAGGGAGGGGAAGAATTGATCAGCAGGGCCCGTGGACTGCCTGGATTCCCTTGCGGACCCCCAGGGGTCCACAGACCCAGTTTGAGAAATCCTGCTCTAGTGAAACCAAAGTCTCAGCAGTCTCCTGGCTGAGGGCACATTTACAAAATAAACCCAGCAAGTCTCAGAGCCCAGATCAACTGACTTGGACTTGTGGGACTCTCATTATCAGTGTGAAAATAGTAGTGTAGCCATTCCCTGGGGCCCGGACTCTGAGATCCTTCCCCCTCACCAGGTTTCAGAGCCTGGGCGGGAACATTTATACTGCTTCTTTTAGCCCTGTAGCACAAGCCCCAGAAGCCTGAGCCAGTTGACGCAGACTCTGAGATTCACCGCTGTGGGTTATTTTTTGCAGTGTAGACATACCCTGAGTCAGCCAGAGTGCATCCATGGACTGAGGCATAGATCCTAGGCCCCATCGCTTTTATGTGGATTCCTGCTGCAAATGCTAGGATGGAGACTCATGTTTTCCTTTGCTTTTCTTGTCTAGATTGCTTTACACTGTGCTGAATACATCTGCGCTTGTAGGATCTTATCCACAAAGCTGGGACTACTCAAGTACTTAGTGTTAAGTGCTTTGCTGGACTGAAGCCACAGTTCCTCCAGGCAGAGATCCTGCTCTTTGTTAGGTACTTTCTGCTTATACAGAAGTGCCATGCATGCATACAGCACTGTACGAATGTAGGTAACAATGACTTGCCCTGAGCGGCTTTGGTTACAAACACTCTCACCAATTTTCTTTCATTTCTTTTTTCTCCTACATCAACACAGCTTCCCTTCTGCCATGGCAAAACCAGCCCTTGTAGCCTGGGGAAACTAGCAGATGAGCACACACAACTCAGAAAGACACAAGACTCGTTTAGTATCAGGGGGTAGCCGTGTTTGTCCGTAGCCACACAAAAAAAGTATAACATGATCCAAAGGCTGGAAGTTGAAGCTAGACAAATTCAGAATGGAAATAAGGTGTACATTTTTAACAGTGAGGGTAATTAACCATTGGAACAATTTACCAAGAGTCATGGTGGACTCTCCATCACTGACACTTTAAAAATCAAGATTGATTGTTCTTCTAAAAGATCTACTCTAGGAATTATTTGGGGGCACGTCTATGGCCTGTGTTATATAGGAGGTTAAACTAGATGATCACCATGGTCCCTTCTGACCTTGGTATCTATAAATCAATACTTCCGCAGAATCTAATAAGCGATTGTAGATCAGTGTGTGGAATGAAAAATGCAACAAGACTGACATTCATCCAGCAAAACAGGACTCTCTAATGTTCAACACAAGGACTCTTCAGATACACATGAAGATGGGTATGGTACCTTGACTTCTGGAGAAAATGTAGATGAGGGCTAATTATAGGACCCAGTATAGAGCACTGGATTCCCAAGCAAAATCATCAACAGAATTTTCACAAATTTAAAGAGTAAAAAACATGCAACAGCCAGTCACATACTTAGATTGTGAACTCTCTAAGTCAGCGGCTAGCTTCCTGTTAAGTGCATTTGCAGTGCCTAACACAATGGGACCTTGAATTTTGCCTACCACTGTACCAATAATGAAGAGTTATGCCATATTATGCTACTGAGATGTCAAATACATTTTTTCTGTCATTTAAAAAAGTAGTAATATAGGGATGATTATTAATGCTTGTCAAATCTTTAGTATTTGACATTGCAACAAGGTGGAAGAAGTCTCCTGTTGCCAAACCCTGTTAGAAAGTGTTGGAATCCAGCAGGGAGCTGCCAGTGAATTACTGCTGACACTCTAATAAATAATAATAATACCACCTAGCTCTGATACAGGGCTTCTTCTCAACAGCTCTCAAAGCACTTTACAAAGGAGCTTAGTAGCTTTATCCCCATTTTACATGAGGCGGGGGAACTGAGGCACACAGCAGCAGGGGTGAAAGTAACTTAAAGGACTTACTGGTACTTCGGAGTCCTTGGGTGGGGAGGGGGTGCTCAACCAGAAGGGGCGTGGCCTCTACCAGAAGAAGTGGGGCCTTTAAATCCCAGGGTGCTTTAAATCAGTATTTAAAGAGCCCAGCGATGGGGCTGGGAGCCCCGGGCCCTTTAAATCACCCCCGGAGCTACCAGCGGCAGAGGCAGCTGGGAGCCCCAGGGGTGATTTAAAGGGCCCAGGGCTCCAGGTGCCATTACCGCAGCAGAGCCCTGAGCACTTTAAATCACCATCAGAGGGGGCTCCCAGCTGCTGCCGCTACCCCGGGGCCCTGGCCTCTGTCGGAGCTTTAAAGGGACCGGGGCTCCACTGCAGTAGTGGCAGCTGGGAGCCCCTGGCCTCATAAATCACCACCAGAGCCCCGCCGCCGCTACCCCAGGGCTCCAGCAACAGGGCTCGGGTGACGATTTTAAGGGCCCCAGAGGGTAGCGTCAGTGGGAGCTCCGGGCCCTTTAAATCGCCACCCAAGCCCCACTACCAGAGCCCTGGGGTAGCAGTGGCAGCCAGAGGCTCCTGCGGTGATTTTAAGGGCCCGGGGCTCCGGCTGCCGCTACCACCCCAGGCCCTTTAAATCGTCCCCAGAGCCCTGCTGCCGGAGCCCTGGGGTGGAGGCAGCGGGGCTGCGGCAGTAAGTTAAAGGGCCTGGGGTGGTGGCAGCGGCTGAGCCCCGGCCCCTTTAAATCGCCGCTGGAGCCCCGCCGCTGCTACCCCATGGCTCCGGCAGGCTCCGGGCGGTAGCGGCTACCGGAGCTCTGGACCCTTTAAATCGTCCCCGGCGTCTTGCTGCTGGAGCCCTGGGGGAGGCACCGGGTCTCCAGTGGCTATTTTAAGGGCCAGGGCAGTAGCAGCTGCCGGAGTCCTGGACTCTTTAAATAGCCGCCGGAGCCCTGCCACCACTACCCCAGGGCTCTGGGGACGATTTAAAGGGCCTGGAGAAGTAGCTGCAGCAGGCGCCCTGGGCCCTTTAAATTGCCACCCGAGCCCCGCTGCGGCTTCCCCAGGGCTCCGTCAACAGGGCTCTGGCAGCAATTTAAAGGGCCCAGAGCTCCAGCCACTGCTGGGAGCCCCAGGCCCTTTAAATTGCCGCCGGGGCAGTCGATCCACCCCGGTATGGCGCACTGGCTCTTGCTGGGGCGTACCAGCTTACTGTCACCTCTGCACAGCAGGGACATGATTTGCCCAAGATGACCCAACATGGGAGGTGAGAACTGAACACAGCTCTCCTGAGTTGCAGACCATTGCTCAGGGCCACATTCTCTAAGGCAAGTGGGGCTCCTTAGCTTTCTCACTGAATAGAAAGGAAAGTGGCAATAGCTCTTCAGCATTGGGAGTTAGGGCCTCGGAACAGACAGATCTAGCAGGAAGGAACCTTAGGAGCAGCCAAGCCTGAGGAGAAGGCTTAGGCTGAGGCTCATTGAGTGTTACCTTTTTGTTAATAAAATCAGACCCAAGGAAAGGTGACACATTGATTCTATGAGTGTGCAGCTTTTCTCTGGAACTGGGTGGATTCTCCCTCAGTGCACTGAGATATTTTCATTTGACCTTTCCGTAGCGATTGCAATACATATGAAGTATTTCACCCTCATTTGTATCCAAGGTTGTTTCTACCCGACTGTCCTTTGTAAGACAAATGCTTTCCACGTCAGAGTGAGATTGCTGTTGTATGGAAGGCATTGTCAGTAGAGTTTATGGCAGTTGGAAGACATAATATAACAGCGTCTAAAAGAGAAAACATTGTATTTTAGCCTGGTGATCAGTTTTACAGTTTCCATTTTATGCTAATGGCAACACATACAAATGTGTTTTTTATCATTTCAGATCTGTCTCTTGGGCCTTTTCTCAGGTCCCTAGTGTAATTTGTTCTGTTTATACATATCGGAACAATTATGCTTTTTACGAGTGGTTTTAGAAATGGTCATGTTAGTGGGGGAAAACTGGGAAAGTGATGAGCTTTGCCACCTTTCTGCCATCTTCCCAAGGCAATGTATCCATCTCGCTGTCTATTCCAGCTCCCGAGATACACCAAGTACAGCTTAGAATTGCATTTTAGCAGCAGGTCAGAGCAATAGCTGCTACAAGGAATAGTGACATTCCTGATGCGTGATGTGCTGTGCACCACAGGGAGTTGAAATCTCACTTTGCAAGCCTTATGGCAAACCGTAAATTCCTGATTTTATGTGCTGATGTAAAAACCTGTTTAACAAATCCATTGGAGTAGACTGCTTGGATCAATGTTACGATAACCACATAGAATCCCCAAAGCATTCCTATGAGAAAATATCTGTACATCTTCATTCAAAGGCATACATTAATTTAACATGTTCATAAAAGCGCATGCCCAGATGAAAGAATTCCTGCTTCCATCTGCAGAGACTCTACATTCGGAAAGTGTTTGTTACTGCCAGAGCGACCCGCTGTAGTTATAGACGTTGAATTGGACTCAGTGAAAGAGCTTCTGCTTTACCACCACTCCAGTTTTAATAGAATTCAGTACATTCGGTATGTTGCTAGTGAAATATAAAAGAAGATAACGCTTAATACATCTAACTTTTTTTTATTTGTGTTGCTAGATGAAAGGATTTTTTTAAATAAAGTGGCATTCATCACTCTTCTTGGATGTTCACAGAAACAAATAAGAAATATAGATAAATTATCTTCATATTGTCAAATATCTAGCAAATGAGAATCATCCTAAATGATTACTAGGCACCATGCTGGAATTTTCCTGTTACATAGTAGATGGAATGTCCGAAAACAATCATTTTACATTGGATCTGTTGGTACATGCAGCAATATATATAATACTAGAAGGAGCTTTGGCTCTAACAAGGTGGAAGAGCAACGACACATGACACGTGATGAACGTCTGTTTGTAATGTTTTGAAGAGTATTGTTAAAAAGTTGTTTGAGTACAGTCCAGAATTATCTGTCCTCCTTCCATAAATTTTACAATTGCCTACTGCACACCAACTTGAACTGACAGTAAAGAATCAAAAGCACTCAAGGATGTTGCAAGAATCATCAGTTCTGAGATACAGAGTATTCATTATTACTCAGCCAACGAACAGCCGGCAGGAACATGTAGCGTGCATAGGAAGGATCACTAGTGCTATGTAAGATTAGCCACCTATTAAAGTGATTGAAGAAAGAAGGCAATCGTTACAGGACAATCCCAGAAGTATTTAATTCATAGATACTCTACATATATATATTCCTATTTGCGTTTGCTGCAGTGATAAAAGTATGATCTTTATCAGAATGCTCAACATTTCTCAGCTTAGAAAAATCTTGAAAGCCCTGGATTTATGGTGGATTTAGTTCTCAGGGAAGAAGCTCTGAGAGAACTTTCATCTTTGTCACAAATCCTACAAAGACATGACCTTGCCATTTATAAAGCCACAGAACACATTAGAAATAGAACTACCATTCTTGTGCTGGAAGCTATGAAAGTCTAATGGCACCAGTTTTGTGAAGGCTAAAGCGCAGTGCGGTGAAAATGTTTTCTAAGAAAAAAAACAGCTTGACCAAAACTATTCAAAATTAACAAGCAAGAGGGTTTTTTCCTTTTTTTTTTTTTAATAGAAATGTGAAAAATCATCTAGGTTTCAGTTTCGGAGCATAGACGCAATTCTTAAAATAAGTTACCTTAAGAAATTATGGCAGCAAATTATTGTCACTATTGCCATAAGGTGATTTATCTGTCTAAGGAAATACAGTTATTTGTCTGACATGTCATTCAGTTCAAGACACAAAATTTCAGGAGATATCAAGGTTCAACATAGATATTAATATAGAATCAAGCAATGACTGTGACTTGAGGCCTCATGGTGCAATCAGTTGTTAACATAGCATTTTAGTATTGCTACTAAAAGTATATGAAACAAAATGGTCTCTCCCTGTCTCACTTAATTCAAAGGCTTTGCTGGTCTTTTGTAGACAATAGTTGGTGCCTCAGGTACATTGTCACAACATGGGCCTTCAGGCCAATTACTTTGTCTGCCTGAGGTCATCAGGACACTGCCAAATAGTATAACCACATCATGGAAACCAAAAATTCCCACTTTTAACAACATAGGGATATGAAACAATGTAATGCCAGATTAGTAGAGCACACTGCAGAGGCCAGAAACCCATTGCCACTGGGCCCTATTCAGAGGCAGAGATGGATACCAATTCCTCTGGCTTTGCCATCTCCAAGCGCAGTAACATTGTCTTCAGGTGCATCTTTCTAAATGACACTTGCCATATTACATAGGATTAATAGGCCAACTGCAGATGCTTTTGTTTTGTGCTCACTAATGTATTCCTGTTCCCTTTGTGACACAATTTGTTCAGCATGAACAATTCGCACAAATATACGGCACTTGTTCTGTGCTACATAAATCTTTGTGTGTGTGTGTGTGTGTGTGTGTGTGTGATTAAAATTTCATTAAATTTTAAACAGTAAATTACAGAATAAAGAATTACATTTTTCAGCTCAAGGATGCAGATCTACATATAAATAATATATAAGTAATGTTCATATAGCAACAGATATCAATTTACTATAAAATAAATGACTCACCCCCCAGAGAAAGAAGTTTAGTACTAGTTATCACTCATAAGGAAAAAATAATAAAACATAACAACAAACAAGCCAAGTATTTTGCCTCCTTTCCAGACTGCAAAACTACTCCCCAGCAAATACTTGGATAACGACTATGGACCAGATTGTGATAGCTTTAGTCACAATGATTAATAACTTAGTGTTCAATATACTTCGATATAATGGGTCAATTAACACTGCCAATTCAGCAAGATCATCATTTTGAAGACCATTGCAGCCCTCAGAAGCTATCCCCTCCTGCCACTGGTTCAAAAAATTAAAAAACAAAAAACAACAACCCCCAAAAAAATAAACAGTATTACCCTTAAGAACAACAGCTAGAACAATTTCTTTCCAACTGCGAATCCTAGCAGCTGCCTTCTCAGGCTGGCCTTCCAAATAGGCAACATTATTTGGCAAGCCCGTATCAGATGCAAGACAATGGCCTTGTCCATTTAAGGGTAGCCTCTGGGCTCAGTGGCCACTGGCTCCTGCCCTAAGTTGGGTATAATTTCCCATAAGCTTGACCTATGCCATATGATGGAGGAGCTGAACCCTCAGTCTGGAAGGGAATCCGGCAGAGAACAGGAGACATTAAAAAAAAACCACCTCCCCCTCAATATAGCAACACATATTTATACTCATGTTAAATTTACCCTTGCGACACATCTTACAAACCCATGCAGGATCTTTGGGGCCCATTTTAGTAAATTTGTGAATGGCTCATGTATGATTATGTTCTGCTCCATGGAACTAAAAACAGTGGGGAGTGACTGAGCTGAATCACTGAGACTAAACAACGCTAGAGAGGTACCAGCCCCTGGAGAGGTTTGCAAGGGCTAATACTGGTTCCAACTGGGTTTTCCAGAGACTCGCACAAAGAAAAGGCTTTTGATTATAAAAAGGCTGACTTTGAACTCCCACTGGGCCTTTGTTTGATTCAGCAGACAGAGAGGACCTTCTGTCCAGGGTGGGAGGGAGGGAAAGGACTGGAACGACTTCGGCTTACCTGGACTCTCTAGAATTGATGGGTGACCTCTAGTAAGGTTTTAGCATACATAGAGTAACTTCAATTGTCTTTGTGCGTGTTCTCTGTAATGCTTTTACCCTAAGAATACATGTGTTTTGTTCTGTGGAGGCTGGTTGTATCTTTGGAGAAAGGTTAACCACAAGTGCTGGACCCTGTTCAGACTGTCTGGGGAAATCAGTACAGAGGGACTTCAAGCCCACACACCCCCAATCTGGAGGGAGGGAGAGCTGTGGGTCTCTACCCAAAGGAAGGAATGGCTGGAAGCCTGAACCCTTATGCAGGTGCCCTAGAGGAAGATCAAGAGCAGGGTGAAAGAGGTAGTTAACCCTGAAACTGTGACAACCCTCATCTGCACAAACACTTTGCCTAAGTGGCAAATGCGCCAAAGGGAATTCACCCTTGGAGAAATGTAATGGCAGTAGTGCGGCTACTTTTCTCCTCTCTGGGTTTACCAGTGTGGGAGGAGGGCTGTAAATTCTGTTTACGTGCGTTGGTTGCCCAGAAGATGCTGTGAGTCAGTGCAATGTCGAGTACAAGTTGGCCTAGCCCCAGCCCCGCTGGGACCAACCCTACTCACTTAGGCCAACTGTGTCCACTCTGGCCCCCAGAAGAACAGTGGCTGTAGGTGGCTTTCAGCACTTCAGGCCACCATGGAGTTACTCTAGCACATGACAGTTTCTGAGTGCATGGACCGCTTTGTAATATATCTTTATTCAAAGAGATAGACAGGGACAGCATTCCCTGTCACCAAAATAGAGAAAATTAGCAGCGTCTCAGAACCAGTGCCAGCTCCATAATGACTGTACACAGCTGTTAACAAAGTAAACTTCAGAAAAAATATGATAAAGACTGAACAATCAGCCATCCCCCATTGGGTGAAAATATTTGGAGTAGCTGGTGGAGTTGGAACATGTGCAAAATGAATGACTCAGGGATGGACCCCAGATGCATGGCAACAACAGCTGTGATTATGATGTTGGCATTGAGAGCTACTTGCATATTCATGTCACCGTTATTCTCCCTGCTTCTGTGCAGTTCCTTATTGTGCACAAGGGCTACAGCTCTCATATATTTACAGTCAATGGCTCTGAGTGCACTGGGGTCTCCAGCTAGCAGTAGAGAATTCTCATTTTCAGCTAGAGTGAAGCAAATAAAGAAGGGTAAATGGGTGTCTTGCTATGTCATGCCAGGACCACAACCTCAGCTAAACTGTGAGAACCTTCTTTATGTGGCCACCTGAACTTCTTGGCTACCATTTGTAATTCCCCCTCATCCAAAATATAATGGATAGATAACTTTTTTGTGGGTCTGTATTAGTCTTTGCAGCTACTAATGCCCACTGCTCTGGCAATATAAAGGAGCTTTAAGGTCAGTGTACATTTAATGAGTTGTACAAGGTAATTTACATAGAGTTCAAGATCCCGTTACACTGCTAAAATGATGAAAAGGGATGCTCATGTAAATGAGAATCTAGCCCTTCGTTTCTGTAGTTAGTGTGAAATCCTAATAGGGGCAGAGTGTTTCTATCAATAAGAGTTGTAGGTCCTCAGCACCTCACAGGATCAAGCCCTTAAACTCTAAGTGCCATGCCGACGGGAATTTTGTCTATAAAAATCCACATACATCATTGGTACTACATGCACTCAATGAACAAAGCTAATAATGTCAACAAAAACGATTTGCTCACCCACCAGATCACAGGCTCAGGAAAAAGTTTCCGTTCCCTGACTGAACATGTGCACAAATCCCCGGTCATGGTTGTGTTGTGCCTGTTTTTAATCATGTCTTCCCCATATTTTTTCATCACCTGCTACCTACTAATACTCCCATGTTTTTTGACTGAAGCTATTTATACAGAAAAGATTATTGTAGAATGCATGCTGCTCCCGCTATTGGTATCAGCCCCATCATCTGGCCTTCCTAACGTGAGCAGGTTGACATATGGCGATTAGGGGTTAACCAGTAAAATGTTTTCTATACCAAGCAGAGGTCTGATTCTTCCTTCCTTTACTCAATCAGGTAAAAAAAATATCACGTAGCCAACTTTGTTCGATTGTGGCCATGTCCAAAAGATATCCATCAGCATGACTACCCTTTGCTGTCTCTGTCTGACTCAGTAAACTTAATTACTTTGACTTCTGACATGCTTCCCTCATACCTTGAATAACGGTACTAAGTGTTTTGCCTCAGCACTGCCTGATGAGGGCTTTGGGCCACAGTATTTATTGTATCTCCTTCACAGACAGCCAGGATAAATAAAAGTGTAACATCTTGGCACCTATGACACAGTCAATGGGGACTTGCTAATGCACTTGAGGGGAACCTCAGAAGTGAACGTTTCTATATATTTGCATCAGATTGGGTTGGGAATCCTCCCTTTTTGGATATAGAGCCGTGAGATGTGATAAGAGGGGTGGGTGGGAAAAGAAGCAGTTTAACAACATTTACAAAAAATCAAGCAGCACAACACCCCTCCAGCACCCCTCACCAAAGCCCCGCAAAGAATAATATGGAAAGAATCATTTCCATAAAAATGCAGGTGCATATGTTGATCTTAGTTACACTGTGATAAATTTGAAGCAATTCTACCGCTGGAGGGAAAAAAAACTGAAGGCACAAAGGGAATTACTTCAGGCTGATGTTGAGAATGCTACTCCAGCTTTACATTGATGAAAGTAGATCAGAATCTGCCTCTCCATCTATTAAATATATATAGATAGATATCAATAATGTTACCATTAACGTTATCATCCCTCTTTAAAAACCTTCCTTTGCTGTGACACCAAAAAAAACTTTAGGCAGCTGGTATGCTGACATCACAGTCCATCATGCTGATGGATACTCTCTCATTGTTTCTCTGTGCTCCACCATCTGTCTGTACTCACCTATTGTCTCTCACCTTATAGTTAGATTGTATAGGTTTGGGGACAGTGACCGTCTTTGCTCCTAAACATTACCACAATATAAATAAATAATATTAATAATAATAATTAATAATGATAAATGGGCTAGATAGTACTAATGTTCAAAACTGCTTTTTAAACAAGTGAATACCGTGCAACATTCCAGGCTAAAGAGCTAGTTATTTTGCCTTAAATTATTTCCCTGAATTTTTACTCTGTTATCCACTGATGTGAATTACTGAATGCTGATGCTGCTGTGGCTTATGAAAGCAGAGCTGCAGGCTCCAGTAAGATTGTTTTTTTATGGAGGAGGTTTTCACCTCTTCTGATCCCTGTGGTTTTCTCTTATTATTAGCCTCTGGGAAATCCTCTGTGGTTAATGGAAAAATATTATACACAAAGCAGCCAGTCCCAAGTTATCTGGGGTGACTGGACAGAACGGATCAATGCACAAATAGTAGTTTAAGGGAGGAATCCTGCTTCCTCTCAAGTCAATGGCAAAGATCTTATTGACATCAGTGATGCAGGACTGGACCTTTTAATCTCTGACCCATGACTGGAACCCAGGTGATCAGGCAAATAAACATGTATCTCTTAGAAAGAGTTCAGGTGCTTGCTAAATTAGTGCAAATGGAACTAGAGCTATAATGCAAGTAGAAATAAAGAAAGAAAATTAAATATTATTTTAAAATAGGCTTAGCAGTAAGCCGGAAGTCTAGCATTTAGCTTGAGGCCTAGTGGTAGTAATAGTTAGCATAAGGCCACATCAGGCCTAATAAAAGTTAGCATTAGTAAGTAACCTTGGGTTAGAAAGTTTAGTAAATATATATCTTGTGATAAACTCTCTAGACTTTATTTAGGGTTGCCAACTTTCTAATCACATAAAACTGAACACCCTTGCCCCGCCCTTGCCCCTTCCCAGAGGCCCTGCCCCACCCTGCCATGAGGCCCCACCCCCCACTCACTCCATACCCCCTCCCTCCGTCACTTGCTCTCCCCCACCCTCACTCACTTTCACTGGGCTGAGGCAGGGGGTTGGTGTGCGGGAAGGAGTGTGGGTTCTGGGTTAGGGCCAGAAATGAGGGGTGCAGGGGTGTGAGGTATAGGAGGGGGTGTGGGATCTGGATGGGAGTGTGGGCTCTGGGGTGGAGCTGGGGATGAGGGGTTTGGGATGTGAGGGAGGGGCTCAGGTGTGGAGCCGAGGGGTTGAGGTGTGTGGGGGGGGTGCGAGGTGTGGGTGCGGGAGGGGGTTCCGACCTGTGGCAGGGAGTTGGGGTGAGGGAGAGGGTTCGGGGTTAGGGTTAGGGACGGCCAGTTGTATATAACCTGCAGGCTACCTCTGCCTGCAGGCACCATCCCCACAGCTCCCATTGTCCACAGTTCCCGGCCAGTGGGAGCTGCAGAGTCGGCGCCTGGGGTGGGGGCAGTACACAGAGCCTCCCTGGCCACCCCTAGGCCTAGGGGCTGCAGGGACATGCTAACCACTTCCGGGAGCCGCAGGCAGCCTGCCTTAGGCCCGCTGCACTGCCGACCGGACTTTTAGCAGCCCGGTCAGCGTTGCTGACTGAAGCCACCAGGGTCCGTTTTCAACCGGGCATTCCAGTCGAAAACCAGATGCCTGGCAACCCTAGCTTTATTTAGTCAGACTTCCTTAACCACATTGTATAAAGAATCTTCTCTCTGCGCAAATGCTTACAACAATTGCTGTAGCAGGAATGTAGACAAATGGGTAGCAGGAATAACAAGCATGAACAAGAGACTAAGACTTAATCAAATATGGTCTCAGGACAATAGGGAGAGGTAAGCACTAGATGCATTAAAAGGGAATCAAACACCACCCTCACCAGGACCTCAGGATAGCAGGATGGTGAAAACCTTAATACTTAATGTCACTTTAAGGGGCCCCCCACAGTCCTGCAGATTTGTAAGTATGCATGATGTGAATTCTGCTGTTATTCTTGTCTTGTTTTTCTAGTTCTCTGATTTTGCTTACATTAATCATGATAGAAATAACACTCAAAGTCTCTGTGTGTCTCACCAATCGTCGTCTTAATTAGTCTCTAAGTAGCCACCAAAGAACAAACCTGATATTGGTGACAAGAGCATTTTGCATCCCAAATTAATTATAAGGCTACAGAGCCTACATTTCTAAATGAAAACACACCAGCCCATATGTCACAATTATGGACCCTAGAGGGAAAGCACAGCACTGCTATTTCCCAGCAGACCTCAGGCACACCCGGGGAATGGGAAGGTAGTGGTGACTTTCTCCCACCTTTCTGTCCCCCTGGTCTTCACGCCTACCAGGGGGCAAATTCAGGGCTGCTCTAACATGTGCCAGTGAATAATAGTCCTCAAGGGGCTACTTTACTGGCTAAGATCTCCAGAGAGCTATTGCACTCCAGCTCCACTCCCTGATATGCCCCATTCCCACTCCATATGCCAGATAGAAGGGGAACAAGAGAGCCCAGCGTAGAACTGGCTAGGGGAGCCCTATGCCAGCTCAGGATTCTCCTGCACTAGAATAATCCCCAGCTGCTACCCCAAAGCAGCGTTATGGCCCCCTCAAACAACACAGGAGGAATTTAAGGGAAGCCAAGTATCTGGTACAGTAAGTACACCTCTACCCCGATAGAACGCTGTCCTCGGGAGCCAAAAAATCTTACTGTGTTATAGGTGAAACCACTATATTGAACTTGCTTTGATCCATCAGAGTGCGCAGCACTCTCCCCACCCCTCCCCGGAGCACTGCTTTACCACGTTATATACAAATTTGTGTTAGATCAGGTCATGTTATATCGAGGTACAGCTGTATTTGTTTTATGAATTTGGCGGGGTTTAAGAAAAATCCTCCAACTTAATTTCCATCCCTGCCACCTGTTCCCCAGTGGATCTGTCTTCTCCCAGCTATTCATGTTTTCAAGCACTCCACTGTCTAGCCTCACCTCTATTCCCCAGTGGTGACACTGGCTCTTCAAAGTAGCCATTGTCCAACAATGGTTTCACAGTACAGCTCTAGATTCCAGTTGCAAGCTGCTGTGATGAATCAATGCTAACTCACCCCTTTTCTAGGTTGCTAATTCCTTTGCGATGATACTTACCAGGACTCAGCCACAGTTCAATATATTATGTTTCTCCTAAGGTATTCCATTCTCCGCCTGATGGGTTATATATGGGGAGGCAGTGCAGCCTAGTGGATGGACAACTGGGACTGAGGAGACCTTGGTTTGACGCCTGGCTTTTCCATGGGCTGGCTGGGTAACTGGGGCAAGTCACCTCACCTATTCGTGACTCAGTTTCTCAATCTGTAAAAAGCAGATAATGATATTGACCTCCTTTGTGAAATGCTTTGAGATCTACTGCCACAAAGTGAACCATAAGAGCTAGGAATAATACATGCCATAACCACATGCACAGGGCCGCACCTGCAGATGTATTTGAATTTGCTGTGTACATTCTGTGTGTGCAATTTGCAAGCATGAAGACCCTACATAGCAGAGAGTTAAAAACTAGCAGGGTGACAGAGTTCAATAGCCAATCAAGCTAAGCTACTACTAATTTGGTTCAATAAATCTCTAAAGCTGCAGCTTGTCAGAGCCATCTGAATAAGCCTGCGCTAATTCCGATCCATATTTTCTATCTGAAAAAAATGAAAATCTTTAGTATGCAATTAATATAGCTGGTGGTGACACAGCTCATCCATCTGCCCTCTTGCAGCAGATGAGGCTTAATATCAAATATGCTTGATGGGCTCACAAGAATTTAGAGCCCTTGTTTGCTTTCAAGGGTGAAAAAGTTTTTGCTACTTTTCCAACCAATTCAAAGGGGTGTATGTGTGTGACATTGTAAGGATGCCTTCTCAGAAAAAGAAGTTGCTTTGTGCAGCCATTTTGAAGTATCAAATTTTGATAACTCTTTAATCACTTCAGTTTAATGAGATAGAGGCAGCAGGTGAGAAGGAAATCCATCATGTCAATTCAAGTGCCTGGATCTCTTCCTGCTGTGAACATTTAACATGACACAGAATTCTGAAGCCCTCCTTTTGTTGCTGCAACTCGGGGAAAGGATTTTGTATTCTTGCAAGAATGTTTGATTTCCCTGCAGATCCATCTCGCCTGAGCTGTTTATGTGATCAAAAGTCATCCTTCACTTCCCCCGGAAAAAAAAATGTTTAAAAAAGTGCAACCAAAGTGCATGGCTTTAATATAAACTTGTTTTTTTTTTTAATTTGAAAATTGCTTAGGAAAGATTGTTTTATTCTACAGCGCCATGTTTGTTATGACTGTCATTTCAAACTTCTTTGTCTTCTCTGGCAGCATGTTCCTTATGGCTGTCACTGCAGATTGTTTTGTCTTCTCTGGATTTAAAAGGCTTTTGTTAATGATCAGACCCAAGTTCCAGATGACGCTTGTAACTGAGCATGGATTATTAGTATTACTAACATCTTATATTTCATGCACACTACCCAGGATCCCCCAGTATTTTGCAAATACACAAATCACTTCACCAGAGCTGAAGTACAGCTACCTCTAGAGCAGAATGAGATTGCTGATTAACAGCATACAGTAACATGACACACCATGGTCCTGGTCATGAAAATACTTAAGCAGGTACATAATTTTACTCATATAAATCGATGGTACGCCCACATCTCGAATACTGCGTACAGACGTGGTCTCCTCATCTCAAAAAAGATATACTGGCACTAGAAAAGGTTCAGAAAAGGGTAACTAAAATGATTTGGGGTTTGGAGAGGGTCCCATATGAGGCTACAACTCTTCAGCTTGGAAAAGAGGAGACTAAGGGGGGATATGATAGAGGTATATAAAATCATGAGTGATGTGGAGAAAGTGGATAAGGAAAAGTTATTTACTTATTCCCATAATACAAGAACTAGGGGTCACCAAATGAAATTAATAGGCAGCAGGTTTAAAACAAATAAAAGGAAGTTCTTCTTCACGCAGTGCACAGTCAACTTGTGGAACTCCTTACCTGAGGATGTTGTGAAGGCTAGGACTATAACAGCGTTTAAAAGGGAACTGGATAAATTCATGGTGGTTAAGTCCATAAATGGCTATTAGCCAGGATGGGTAAGGAATGGTGTCCCTAGCCTCTGTTTGTCAGAGGATAGAGATGGATGGCAGGAGAGAGATCACTTGATCATTGCCTGTTAGGTTCACTCCCTCTGGGGCACCTGGCATTGGCCACTGTTGGTAGACAGGATACTGGGCTAGATGGACCTTTGGTCTGATCCGGTACGGCCTTTCTTCTGTTCTTATGTGTGTTTGCAGTATTGTGGCTCCGTTTAGGGCAAAGAACAAAGAAGAGTACCATATCCAGTGGACATTCCATAGGGGATTTGGGTAGGCAGGATCTATTTACCCAAAGTAAAAGTTG
This sequence comes from Mauremys reevesii, assembly GCF_016161935.1. NCBI lineage: Eukaryota > Metazoa > Chordata > Testudines > Geoemydidae > Mauremys > Mauremys reevesii. Next base: position 35,656,423 of record NC_052638.1, read on the forward strand.
TGCCAGATATCGGTGTGAATTCACCTATTTTTGCAGAATGCCCCAGGCACCCACTTTGCAAGCTGCTACCTCCATATAGCTGATAAGATCGTAGGCAAACTTGGACAGATATTCCTGCTCCTTAGCTAAATAATATAATGAAGTTTTGGGCCTTGTGGTTTACGTCTTCTAAAAATAATAGGGTTTATCCCTTATTAACTTTAACCTTTGAGAAGCGGACATCTGTTTGCAAGAACAAAGCAGAAAAAACATTATGCCCATTGGACTATAATTTTAGAAGCACTGCCATTGAGGTACTGACCTGTGGTGAGAAAATTGTGATGCTGGACTATTTTTCTTCATGACAATAACTCTGTAATGCCCTGACATGCGCCAGAGTGATTTCAGCCAGCATCAGGACTCTGATTCCCTAGCAACGCTAAAATGCTTTAATCACCTCCTTTTCCTCTTTGATCGGCTCACATTTTCATACGCACCTGTGTAGTGATGGCAAAACTCACAGATCTTGCCACCATGAGATTCAGAGATGGGCAAACAATTCCCAGCAGAGGGTTTGTTATGACTGTCACTACAGACCTCTGCTCAGTGTGCGGGTCACCTTTTTTTCCTTTTTGCTTCGCATCATACAGGATGCTGGGCAGTGCCACACATCCAGTTGAACCTCACAGACACACCCACCGAGAAAGGAACCAAGCGCAGAGACTGAGGGGCTATCTAAACAGCAAAAGCAGTGACAGGCTAGCCTACCCGAGCTAGCTTGAATCCAGCTTGTGCAGGCATCAATAGTAGAGAAGATTGTGTAGCACAGGTTTCATACAGGGATAGTGAGCCAAATACTTACTCATAGCCTGTGCCTACCCTCACTGCAACCTGCTGTCATCACTGCCATGTTACTCATGCTGGCTGGATTCAAGCTAGCTTGGTTAGGCTAGGCCAGGCACAGCTTTTGCTGTGTAGACATAATCAGAGACAGAAGCTGCACCTAGGTTTGATTATTGAAGCACCAGAGCAGTGTTGACTTTATAATGCCTTGATCCTACAAGTAGATCTGCCCCGGCAGACCCCCCGACATCGGTACAGATGCAATACCAGGATTGAGACGTACATTATTCACTGTTAGTTAAGTAAATACATTATCCTAAAAATCCCTAAGTCTTTCCTGAACTAAAGACTGAAATAAAGGACTCACCTGTTGTCATGACTGTGCCATGGGCCACCATCTTACATTGTCACAAATGCACACCTGTCCCCGGCCTCCCTTGACCTTACACACTATGCTGCAATCACTTTTTTCCTCTTCACTGACTCTCATTGCAAAGTTAAAAAGCTGCAAATATGTATCCAGAAGGAGCATAAGAGGAAAAGCAAAACGATAACTACAATGAAGTTTTACTACTGTATCTATTATTTGACTGATTTCTCTTCGCTGGCACTTGGCCATCCCATCTCTCTCTGAGCACTTCCAACTCAACACGTGAATGCCGCTGACCGCCTGGATACAATTTAACTCAAGAACTCATTAGAGCAGATGCAGTTATAACTCCTTGACCTTCAGCCTTCCCTTGGGTTGTGACTCACGCTTTAATTTCTTGAAGCCAAAAGTCTTTTACTTTGATCTCAGTCACCAAAAACTATTTCTTAGTCTCTGGCCAAATCTGTGAAAACTATAATGAGTGAAAAATTGATTGATTTCTTTCTTTTTTAACCTGTATTTTATTGCATGCAACCAGCCCCATTTGGCTTCCTTCACTTTACATGCAAGACTTTGTGTGCACAGTTCTAAAACCAATTAGAAAGCAGGCTTGTCATTTGCAATCCACGGACTGCAAGAACACAGTAACGACTCCTATTTTAACACTGATGACTTCTTTGGAGGGAGGTTGAAGTGCTATTTAGAATACATATGCTCACTTGCCTTTATTTTGCACTGAATTGGTTTTAAAATGGATAAAACCTCTTGGGTTCTTAGAAAAAAAATCCCCTTTTTTTCCCCTTCTCACTAATAGCAGGCAATTCAGTATTGTTTTTCTGTGAAGTAAGTTCTGCTTAATAACAGCAATTCTTTTATCTTTCCTGTTCTTAAGGCCGCCCTTTTATTTCTTTTATGTATGTCTCAAAATTATTGGTCCCACACACAATCTCTCACCTTTACACCCCTCTGCAAATTGAATTCCAAGCTTTCTAATGCCTCTCCAGCTCTTGCTTTTAAGATTTAGATGAAAAATGAAGAATGGCAATATTAGACGATACACCTATATTCTACCACCATTGTGAACTATAGCAGCAACATGGGAGACTCCCCTTACCCCCATCCCAGAGAACCAACTCCAGCCAGTGCTTAAACTATGGGGAGATTGACGCTGCTGCAATCGATACAGCAGGGCTTAATTTAGCGGGTGTAATGAAGACCCACTAAATCGACGGCAGAGAACTCTCCGGTCGACCCCGGTGCAGTGACGACACCAGGGTAAGTCGAACTAAGCTACGTCAACTTCAGCTACATTAAGAACATAGCTGGAGTAGCGTAACTTAGGTCGACTTACCCCCATAGTGAAGACAAGTCCTAAGACTGCATTTCCACTGTTCTGTGGTTTGACCAAATCTCTCAGTCTTGCCCCAAAGTTTTTTGTAAAAGAACTTACAGAAGATTTCAACATTTTCAGTATACAAAATAACCATTCCTATGGAGGTGACAATCTCAGTAGGATAATTACAATCTGAAAGACAGTTCATCAGTGGAAAATAAGAATTTTAAAGTAGGTTAAAGTCTTGGTTTTCTAATGACTTTAAAGAAGACAACATTATTAAATGCAGGATTTCTATAAACACTATTTCTCTTACATCCTGGGTCTTGAATGTCATTGTTGTACTGCCACTGATACAGCACTGTATAGGAGGAGTGTGGGTAGATTGTCAGGAGTAATGGTCTTACATGTTTAAAACATCTCCACCAAATGATGGCATTTCTCCCTCTGCTCTCTCTTCATGTTGTTTACTTGGAGATATCAGTATTTAAAGTCATCTGCCTCTGGTTCTTATCAGAATCATACATTTGGTGTAGATAGCTTTTAAGAGAAATTAGGCAGTTATTATCTCTTATCACTTCCCACTCCAGAAACCTTATCGCTCCATTCACAAAATGTATGATAATTGGATCTTTGCAATTACAGGTACAACTAGTATAAATGTATAATTAGGCAGGCCAAAAAAGAATTTGAAGAGCAACTAGCAAAAGAGACAAAAACTAACACCACAAATTTTTAAGGACATCAGAAGCAGGAAGGCTGCCAAACAATCAGTGGGGCCACTGGATGATCAAGGTGCCAAAGGAGCAGTCAAGGAAGAGAAGATCTCTGTGGTAAAGCTAAGTGAATTCTTTGCATCCGTCTTCACTGCAGAGGTTGTGAGGGAGATTCCCACACCTGAGTCATTCTTTTTAGGCGACATATTTGAGGAGCTGTCCCAGATTGAGGTGTTGATAAATTAAACAGCGAGAAGTCACCAGGACCAGATGGTATTCACCCAAGGGTGCTGAAGGAACTCAAATATGAAATTCCAGAACTACTAACTGTAGTATGTAATCTGTCATTTAAACTAGTCTCTTTACCAGATGACTAGCAGATAGCTAATGTAGCACTGATTTTTTTATAAAAAGGCTCCAGAGGTTATCCTGGCAATTGCAGGCCAGTAAGCCTTACTTCAGTACCAGGCAAATTAGTTGAAATTATAGTAAAGAACAGAATTATCATACACATAGATGAACATGATATATTGGGGAAGAGTCAACACAGTGATTGTAAAGGGAAATCATTCCTTGCCAATCTTTAAAGGGGTCAACAAACATGTGGACAACGGTGATCTAGTGGATATAGTGTACTTGGACTTTCAGAAAACCTTTGACAAGGTCCCTCACCAAAGACACTTAAGCAAAGTAAGCAGTCATGGTATAAGCAGTCTTATACCATGAAGCTTGTGGATACTTTAAAGTTGTTGTTCAGGACAGGGGCTGGTGTACTGTGATTACATCATTCTGTTATAATCATCTCACTGGTACCTTGCACTCCCATGTGTGTCTGTTGTATCCGCCTGTCATCTTAGGGCGTGTCCATATGGCAGTCAGGGTGTGTGATCGAAGCTTGTGCTGGCACACCGTAGATAGCTTTAATCTCACTAGCCTGGGCCAGAACAGTGAAGCCACAGCAGCATGAGTGTCAGCCCAGGCTGTACAAACCCATCCAGAACCCTGGATAATTATTCACGGGGCTAGCTTCTACTAGGGTGACCAGATGTCCCGATTTTATAGGGACAGTCCCAATATTTGAGGCTTTGTCTGATATAGGCACAGATTACCCCCCATCCCCTGTCCCAATTTTTCACACTTGCTGTCTGGTCACCCTAGCTTGTATTGCCATGGCTTCACTGATCCAGGGCTTGAGCCAGCTACCTGGGGTATGTCTCCTCGAGCTGCAGTCACACCCATGGATTGCAATATAGACATCTGCTTATACATGGCTTGTAAGCTCTTAGAGGCAGGCACTGTCTTTTTATTATAGGCCCTAATTCCTGATTGGGACCCCTAAGTGCTCCCGCAATACAAATCAATAATGAGAATAGTGGATTTTCAGAGTCTTCCTCTGTAGCCCTTGGCAGCAGACGGATGGTGGAGTGGCTGAATGCAGGGGTGCTATGCACGGGGAGTACATCCTCTGTGCAGTGCCTTGTATAGCACAGTAACCAAGCCTGAGAAGGCTTTGAAAACATTACCACTTAACAGACAGAACAAGCTGCAGTACAGTTCCAGGCACATTCAATATGAAAGTCTTCTGTAAAATGGAAAGTCACAGCTATATATCCTGTGTTATATGAGTCAAACTCTCTTGTCCTTGGGCATCAAAGGGTTGCACCAGAGAACAAGGGCCTCTTTTTGTTCCATATTGTGCACAGGGCTGTACATCGGTGTGTGTGTGTCAGTGATTATGGTGGCTGTATGCCCATGTGAGTGTCTCTGTGCTATGGTGTGCACTGAATGCGTGTGTCAATCTCTGCACATATGGTGTGCACCTGTGTGGTGTGTGTCTGCATCACTGGTGTGTGCGTGAGAGACAGAGAGTTAAGAGTAATACTAATGGTTTGTCTACACGTTGTTTTAGTCCACACTACAGGGATGTAAATTCTAATGCACACAGTGCCTGGAGCCCTAACTGGCCCATGTAGATCCTGCAGGCACACCCTAAAAGTTCCTTAATGTGAGCTAATGCAGGCCTTCTTTCAAAACTATTACAATAATAAACACTAGGGAACCCTAATGCATGCCAGCAGGATGTACATGGGCCAAGAGCACAACATACCATGCAAATTAGAAAGCACACCCCTCATGGTGCGCCCAAAAGTACCATGTAGCCAAGCCCTAAGATTGGTCTTTCGCTGTATAATAGGAGCAGTTGTTGATCCTGACCTGGTGAAGAGGTTGTTGAAAACCTTCTCTGTGTAGGTCATCAACCAAAGCAATGTAAGAAAAGGAAAAGAAACTCTCTGTTTTCAAAGAAAATGCTTTGATTTTTATTTGCTTCCTCAAGGTTTGGCATTGTTGTAGAATTGGAAGATATTCCCTTATTGGTAGCTGGGAACATTAGGCCTGTTTTCCTCCAGGGGCTAAAACTAAAACCAATTTAAACACAAGAACTTTGCATTCCTTAATAAGATCTTTTTGTTCTCAGAGGAGGTTGGCTCAGTAGAGTTAAGCTATAATACATTTGGGGGGATTGCAAAGTCAAGACAGCTAAACGTGCCAATATTGCTGCATGGATAGATATATTTTCTGTGTATTTTACTTTTTAAATTACTTTTTATTGGCTTTTGTTATTGTGAAAGCACGTATTTCATATAAGGGGAGACAATACAACGAGCAGAATGGTTAGCAACCAAGCAACGTGATTCAAGATAGCACGTTTGATGGGAATGATTGATTCATAAACTCCTCTAATAAGGCCCTGTCTATGATGGAGGAGAACATTGGTTCAGCAATCAGTAACCAACAGAAGTGTAGCTGCACTGGTGGAACAAACCCCAGTAAGTTCAAGCACTGCTAACCCCAGCTTGTGGTTGTCTATGCTTAGAGGTCAGAGCCTGTGCAGCCATAGCTGGTGGCCACAGACTGCTGAATCGGGGTTAGTTCTGAGAGCAAACAAGGCCCTAGGTAAAGCTTCTGCCAAGCCCAAATACAGGGATTGATCCGTGAGAACTCAGCAACGGTAAGGGGGCAGGATGGCTCCACTACCCTCAAGCTATGGAGCAAAAGCAAGTTCTGCAGCATCCAGACTAAAACAGCCTCAGTTTGGTTTGCTTCCACATTCTGCTGGAGGAAGCGGCCAGTGAATCTATATATTTGTCCATCCACCAGCCAAGTTTTACACCTTCTTTGCCTCTTCCTCACAACTCCCATAACAGCCCAAAAGAAGCCCCAGGCGTGAACATCCCACATGCAGGATTCTGGCATCCTGCCTACTCCTTCCCCTTTGCTAACTATCCATGCTTTGACCACAAATTTGTTGAATATATTCATTATTCACAATTATTTGGAAGTTACTTGCATGAATAATTTGGCTCTGCAGATCATTTGAATTGCAAGTTGCAAATATTACAGGGAAACCCACAGTTCACTTTGTAACTTACGTAATGAATTTTAACCAGCACAGCCCAAATTTTGAATTATACGTTCATTTTAATCAGCTGAAAGCTGTGATAGGTTGGTTAGTTATATACATCATCCAGTCAGGGAACAGAAACAGTCCATGTGACCCATATGCACAAACTCAGTATGAATCATAAGCTCAAGTGCTTAATTCGTAATGAAAGAGGTGCTGGGGCTCAAGCAATTTTTTTACTCTCATAACTGATGCAGCGAGCCCAGAGGTGCAGGGGCTATGAACTGCCAAGCCCAGAGGTGTCAGGGTACAGCCCTGGCACAAATTAAGCACTGCATAACTTGCACTTTTAACAACTTTGACATTCGTTTTCAGTGACTATTTGAACGTTCAATCTAAAAATGTGTGTTACCCTGAGTATTCATGCTAGCAAAGCTTCAGCACTCAGGTATAGAACTTGCCGGAAAATATCTTCATCCCCACCCCGCCATCCCCCCCGTGGAATTTTTGGGGACAAATAACTTTTGTTTGTTTCTTTTTTTTTTTCATCAAAACCTTCAACATAAAATTTCAACTTTTCATCAAAAAAAGAAAAACTACCCAAAGCCCCCAAATGTTCCATTTTTCAGTTTTCTGGTGAAAAAAAAGTGTTGAAGAAAGCAGACTTCTCCACTGAAATGTGTTTCCCGGAAACTCCAATTTTCCATTGGAAAAAAAAATTCTGATGGAAATTTTTTGATCAGCCCTACTCAGATATTCATGGAGAGAGTAGAAAACACAGCAGAACTGAAACTTACTTGTGAATCAATGAATATTTGCCAAAAACTTACCTCTGCTATTCACTTCCCCCTGCTATTCCACTACTGTCACGGAGTGTGGGGGAGTTCGGCTCTGCACTCCTCTTCCTGGGACTCACAGTGACTCTCAGCCAGCCAGTAAAGCAGAAGGTTTATTGGACAACAGGAACACAGGCTACAGCAGAGCTTGTGGGCATAGCCAGGACCCCTCAATCTGGTCTTTCTGGGGGTGCAGGGAGCTTAGTTCCCAGCTTGGGATTCCCTGCACTGCACCTCCCAGCCCCAAACCGAAACTGACCCAACCCTCTCCACTCGGCTCTCCGCCTTTGTCCAGCTTCCCGGGCAAAGGTGTTGACCTCCCCTCCCCCCTGCCTAGCTCAGGTTACAGGCTCAGGTATTGTCCCCCACCTAAAATCCTCCCCAGCTCTCCCATCCCCCATGCAGACAGTCCCTACTCCATCACACAAGCATAGTAAAAACCTTCAATAACTGCTGAAGCCTGAGTATAAAAATTCAGGACAACTCAACAATGCTCTTCCTGTTCAGCCTCTATAATCTGATCCATCTTGCTATTAAGCTTTTGGTCATCCCAATCTCTCCCGTTTGCCCAGAGAGACACCCAGGAACCTCACCACTTTTTCTCCTACATTTGCTTTCTTTTCTCCCTTTTTAGGACCTTGCATTATGGTGATCTTTGCTATCTCAGGGAAGTCACATTCCTTTGGAGCAGGTGCTGAAGATTCAAAAGCAGGGGTGGGTGAACTGAGCCAAGGAACTGAGTACGATGACTCATCTTAATGGTCTGGAGAAAAAGGCAACATTGCCCTTCCTTACCCCAAAACAATAGACCTCTGGAGAAGAGGCAAACTTGGACACTGAAAACTCAAAACTACCATTTCTAAATGCTGTGCATCACATGGGTATCTAATACGTGGAAAATGAAGCCTGTAAATCAATGCATGCTAATGGGCCAGTGTCACAGTTCTCGAGCAACCAAATATCACATTGACTTTAATGGGAAATGTGCTTGCATAAGGTCTGCACAATCATGCATTAAAGGGTATAATTATGGTCTACAGAGAACCTAGACAATAATTCCTAGAATTGTTATTCTTCGTGATTGAATTCCTAACTGTATATATAATCACCCATTTCTTCCTCGGCTGTAGAAGCCAGTATCAACAATAAAAGCTCATCTATGGCTTGCAATCCTGGCTTGGCAAAAGTAGTTCATTAGCGGGTTTAAAGGTAATTGTTGAACATCTTTGTCTCTTTCACTAGCAAAGCCTCAGTTAGACTTTGGTAAAGACACATAAAATTCCCATAAAGCTGCACATTATTATCCTAAAAGAAAGTGTCTCACTGTTAACAGAAAGAAGGGATTGAAATTCTGTACAACCTCAGCAGCTGAACAAAATAAGTAAGGCAGACCAAAACTGCCGCCTTCAGTAATTTTTCCAGGGACGTTGTTAATTTCCCTGAGCAGGCTCTCTCTCCTTTCTCGGCAGTGCTCTCCCTAGTCTTGATGTGCTCTGAACCCCTTTTGCACTGGGTTTCTCTGATTCTCCAGCAATTTCCCCCATAAAGAGGAAAAGCCCCACACACTCCCAGTCATAGCGAAAAGATCACTCCTTTCCCCATATTTATTTCACCAAACCCCTTTGGCTATGTCTACACAACAACTAGACACCCGCAGCTGGCCCGTGCCAGCTGATTTGATCTTGTGGGGCTTGGGCTGCAGGTTCTTTCATTGTTGTGTAGGCATCTGGACTCCAGCTGGAGCCCAAACTCTAGGACCCTGCAAGGCAGAAGGGTCCCAGAACTGAGCTCAGAAATCTACCCTGCAATAAAATAGCCCCTCGGCCCAAGTCCCGCAAGCCTGAGTCAGCAGGCACGGGCCAGCCATAGGTTTTTCGGTGTAGTGTTGACATACCTGTTGTCTCACCCTTATCCCTGCATACAAACTCATACTTCCCAGAGTGGTGGTGCTGGTCGGTCAGAATGGATGCCCACAATCTGTCCAATTTAGAACTATTCCTCCCAATTCTCTTTGAAAAAATATTCAGTTTACCACTTTTAAAAACACTTCTAGGCTAAGGACATCACTGTGTTGAACGTAAATGAACACCAACAACAGCAAGATGGCCTCATTCTTCACGGTCCTACATATTCAAAGGAGCAAACTATCACAAACTAAGGAGTACCTGTAGCATATGGGTGTTTCCCACTAGCATCCATTGTGAGACTACTATGGTAGCGCTTGTAAGCTGAATTTCCTTATAACTCAGTGGGGTTTTTTCATTCCATTTTTTAGTATTAACTTTCTTCTCTGAGTTTCAACTGAAAGGTGGGCAAAGTTCAGAGGTGACACAGGTTCTTAACAGTAAGTGGCACATGTGACTGTGCCCCTAACTTTATACCAACTTTATCTCCCTTAGACTCATGTCCACTTACACCAACTTAGCCCCACAGAATCAGGCTCCAACACCTCTCACAGAAGTTGCACCTGCTTACATACGCTGTGAATTTGGCCCTGAAAGGTTATGGTTGCTCAATCCAAAATTAATTCACCCGCATTGTACAGATGTAGTATTTTTACATTGGGATTTTCCAAGAAGCTGGAAGGAGTTACGGGCTCAAGTTCTATTGCATTTTAGTGTCTCAGTAGGAGATATGTGAGCAAGTTAATGTTGCAATGAAGCCTTTAATTTTTTCATGTTTTTGACTTTTGTGAATTTAAATTTGCATCTTTTTTTTAGGCTTCTGCACTCATCACAGAGATAGAGCTCTATTCCTCTTTCCTCTTTATTGTGGGCATGAAAAGGGAAAAAAGGAATTGCAGCAACATATTTCTGAGAGTCCTAACATCCGTTCCTCTCTGATATTTCTAAAGCATATTTTTTTCTTTAAATCACAATCAAATCCATGCTCTGACCATGGCTTTGGGATGAAGCACTGTTTTTGTGTGAAGTAAATTTCCCCAAATAAAGTTGATTTCTCTCTTCTGTTTGAGGAAGAAATTTGTACACAGTGCAAGTGAGGCACAACCCACTCTAGGGAACGTAGGATGAGCAAGCGAACGAAAATAGAATTCACTCTGTGATGAAAATTCTTCTGATGCATCATCAAAGGAGAAACGAGTTGGTAGCGGGGTTTTTTTTTCTGTTGTTCTGCCCAAAAACCCTATCTTAAAATGAAAACTGCCTTACTAGAAGCTACAGAGGCACTAAGTGATGTTTCAGCACAGCAACTAGTGATATAAGACACAGAAAGAGCAGGCAGGAGAGGTTTCCATTAAGCAACAAACAACCCAGCCAAGCTACCTGCTGATTGCCTGTTCACTGGCAATACACTAAGACTAACTGTGTGCTCCTGATTTTTTTTAGCTTCCTAAACTTCATCTTACTTCCTTAGGTGATTGCAAGAGAAATGACAGCAGTGGTAGCTAAGCATGACAGGGATGGTTCTGACACAGAGATGAGGCAGGCGCCCGTGGCAGAATAAAAGGAGGACAAGAAAGTAGCAATTTAATAGAAATTAAATGTGTGTAGTACAGAGGATACTACCATTATCCCCTGCAGTTACTAATTATGTCCCTGGTGAGGAAGTAAGTTCTTTGGCCAGAAGCCTTAGGGAAAGTAGAGAGGTTTATCCATGTGCAGCCATGTATAGCAAATACATATGCCTAGGATAAAGAGAGAACTTCTCTGATCACCTCTTCTTTGGGAATGAAATTTCCACAGCCTTAGCCCAAATCATCTTGGTCACATACTAGCTAGATTTTGTAAAACAAGTGCTGACAAAAGACAGACAAAGCACACCGGGGCCTCCACCAATGAGCATTTCAACAAAAGCAAGGCCAGCCCTTGCACTGAAAATTAATAGTTAGAGTCCTGCTTTGACAAGCATAAGGAACATATGTATACTTGCTATGGTTTAAAGAAAAATCTGCAGTTTCCAAAATATTGTATGTTATCAAAACAATAGTGACCATCTATCCTTGAGCATAAAAATCCACCCATATTAAAGAAGAAACCTGCAACTAGTTTCAAAGCCCCATGCTCAGATTTTGTGTTAAAAAGGATTTTACAAGAGCTAGTTGGGAATCAGAATTTCCATCCTGTGGAAAAATTCCAACATCTCTAATTTTGTTTTCTTTTTCTTCATTTTGAGTTGGAAGGAAAAGACAAAATTTCCCATGAAATTTAATTTTCAAAAGAATTTTATTTTGGCTCAGTTTGTTTTAATAAAAATCAAAACATTTCATTTTGATTTCATTTTTTTAAATATAAAATTAAATACACTTTGAAAAGGAAAGTTATTTCAAAAACAAAACATTGAAACATTCCATTTTGAAAATGTGGATACAGACCATTTTGACAATGTCAAAGTGCTTTGTTTTGATTTTTTTTTAAATAATTTTACTTCAAATCTACATGTTCCTGAGGAAACTCATGATTTTGACAAAATGGCATTTTCCAATGGAAGAACATTCCAGCGGAAAATGTTTGACCAGTACTAGATTTTACAAGAGTTAAGGGCAGAGGTGAAAGTAAGCTGGTCCGCTCCAGTACGGCGTATCAGCAAGAGCTGGTACACCGTACCGGACTGGATTGGCTTCCCCGGCGGTGATTTAAAGGGTTCCAGCCGCTGCCTCTGGCCCTTTAAATCACCGCCGGATCTCTGGCAGCCAGGCTTGGGCGGGGATTTAAAGGGCCTGGAGCTCTGGACCCTGCGGGGAGCCCCGGGCCCTTTAAATACTGAAAGGCCCCGCCTCTTCCGGTTGAGGCCACGCCTCTTCCGATTGAGGCCACGCCCCTGCTCAGGACTCCGGCATACTGTTAAGTCCTTTAAGTTACTTTCACCCCTGGTTAAGGGTCACATTTTCTAATGCTCAGTACCCACAGCTTGCAGCTAGATTTTCTAAAGAGTCCAGCTCCCCTTTACATACCCAATGAGGGTTGCTCTAAATTGTGCCAGGTGAAAAATGGCCCCAGGATCAGGAGGGTAGTTCGAAAATACCTTTTCCTCTCCTCTCCTCTGGTCCTACACAAAGCGGAGTTCAGAAGGCCCAAGGATCTAGCTCTAGGATTTTAATATTACAATTTGGTCCTAATATTAAAGGAAGGCTCCACTATATCCATGTGAACAAAGGCAGTATGTTCCCACTGCAATTTCTCAAGCAGATCTGCATGGGTGCACTATGCTCACCTGTCTGTCTAGCAGGTAGTCCCTATACTGAGTGTCAGCTCTCCTCAGTGTCAAAACCACAGCTTGTCCTATTGCCCTATTGACCTTTCTAAATGCCAACGGTGTATCACAAGCAGATAGCCACACAAGCAGCATTGCAAAGAGTAACCAAGTGTAACTAACATCATCCAACTGCCCACTGGTCGAGCAAGGCACCAGGAGGAATAATAACTTTGGCCTGATGTCTCTTCTCTTTCATGGTATCACTTGATTTCAGCAAGCAGAGTGGCACTATTTGAGTTCCAAATAGCATCATCAAAATATTTTGACATAAACAAAAATATGTGACTAAATGCATCAATGTGTAGACTAGGCGCCAGGCCATAAAGTTAATTTCAGGACCACAGATAGTGTACATTTACAAGCAGCCAATCAAGCAGCAATGCACAGCTACTGTCCACTGGCCATCATTTTCTCTTTTCTTCTGCTCTGTGCCTTGCTAACATCAGCTGCCCTTTGTGTCGTATTTGTATTGACAAAGCACACGGTGGCTCAAACTTCTTAAAAGAAGTACAGAAATTATTTTGCCAAACGGCATGGCTGCTTCTGTCTCTCTGCCCTTTCTCCATGATTTATGACGCAGACACGGTTCATGTTGTGAAGGTCGAAGAGGCTTGTGCACGCATTCTTTTCACTGGGACTGCCCTACTTGCTTGGGACTTCCTTTAATGTGAAGAAGAATCGGTAAAATGAGTTGTGTTTATCTTGTAAGTTGCACGCCGAGATGCGACTGACCTTGTTAAGCAGTATAGTAATTTCAGAAGATGGATAATCCTTTCTACAAATATACTTTTATTATTTTCAGACGGCAAACAGACTTACTGGAAATCTCCACTTGATTTTCTCTGCCTGGCCCTACCCAAGTTTGCAAAATAAGAAACACTTGTCATCCTGGTTAAAAGCAGGAAATGTCATTTAAAGACTCTAATGACCATTGGCATTTCCAATCCGTGTTCTGTAGGAAGCCATCTTGATACTAGCAAGGCAAGACTGACCAAAGGGCATCTGTAAATAAGTTGCAGCCCACTAATCACCATCAGCAGCAATCAGTAATCATCACCAAAAGAGTGTTGGAGAATAAGCATGGTTCAGTGGTCAAGACACTACCCCAGGACTTGGGAGACCAGAATTCAAGTCCCTGCTCCACCACAGCCTTCCCGTGTGACATTAGGAAGATCTCCTGAGGGAGAATAAAAATTCTACGCACAATAGTTTAAAATTCTGCATGTTTTATTTGTCAATTAATAAACGTGGCAGCTCCAGCTGCACAGAGGTGAGAGATCACTCTTCAGCCCCACCCTTCCCAGGACATGGACTTGGTGATGAGTGCATGGTCTGGGCCTGCCACAGAACCACCTCCCTCCCGAGCCCTGCCCCTCTGCACCAGGAGCACTAGGTGTGGGTAGGCAGGATCCAAGTGTGGAGAGGCTTAGTGTGGGGAGATCCAGGTGTGGGCTGAGAGGGTTCTGTGTGGGGCAATCTGGGTGAGAGCAGCTCAGTGGGTGATGTGGGTGCACGAAGGTTCCAGGTGTGAGGACAGGGAATCCAGGTGAAGGTGGTTGGGGCTCAGCATGGGGGTCTGGGTGCGGGAGGATGGGGCTCTGGGGGGGGGGCGGGGTGTCCAGTTGCTGGAGGAGTGGGTTTTGGTGGGGTGTGGGATCCGTGTACAGCTGCTTGGGGTTCAGTGGGGTGGTGAGCTGGGAGGCGCTGGGGAGTTTGTTGGGGTTGTACAGGTGCATAGGGAGTGGGGCTTGTCGGGGTAGGGGTTCCAGTGCCGAGGGCTCAGCAGGGGGTGGTCTAGGTGCAGGGGTGAGGGTCCAGATGAAGGAGGGTGGGGCTCATTGGAGAGAGCCAGAGGCATGGGGGTTGGGTCTGGATATGGGGGGTGGGGTGTCCAGATGCATGGGGGTTGGGTGAACAGGGGAGCAGCTCCCATATAGTCACCCCTCCCTCCACAGAGGATGAGTGACAGGGGCAGGAAATAGGGGGGATGCAGAGCGGGGGGAAGTTTATGGGGGAGGGTCTCGGGGACTAGCAGCTGAGCCTGGCACAGGGTAGGAGCCACTTGTCCCACCCGGTGAAGGTGGTAATGCCAAGTGCAGGAGGGAAGGCTCAGCAGTGAGGATCCTAGTGCAGGGGCTCCAAGGGGGGTGGGTCTGGATATTGAGGGTCCAGATGCATGGGGGGTGGACGGACTGAGGCTGAGGCATCTTCAGCCCTGTTCCACCCCCTCGCCCTCTCTCAATGATTTACCTCTCTACTGACTGCAACCACGCGTCCACACTGCTGAGGAGGGGCACTTGACCGCGCCGGTGGCTTCCCTTTGCTTCCCCACCAGAAAGTCATTTTTATGTTCATATCTATAGCGCTCCTGGAATAGGTCTGGAATTTGGGCAGGTCAGAGCTGGCAGACCTTAGTTAGGCAAAACTCCCATTGGCCTTGGGGAGGTTTGCTTGGGTAAGGGACTGCAGGATGCATTCACCACTTATGCAGCCCGGCAGAAAAACTGCACCTGCTCAAGGCAAGTCTATCGAAGCCCCCAGACTTTCCAGGTGGGAACTTTAGTTGCTCAGATAAGAGTGGCCACAATATTTAGCAAGTGCCCTAAGGTCTCAGCGTAGTTCCTTGGTTCTTAATTGGCGTCCAGTGGTGGACTTGACGTTTCCCATACAGGAAACTTTGCAAATCCAGGCCCAGAACATTCAACCAAAGAAATAAGGAAGGTCTTTAGGGCTAGGTATACCTAAGCTCTGTGTAGAAAGATATTGTTTCATTTTTTGATGTGTTTACATCTAGATTCATGTACAAAGCACAATCCCACAGGTAATCAGGCTTGTGGCTAATAGTAGGTATATTACATGTCAACATATATAGAGGAAAGATTAAAATACCCCACTGCTATAATAAATTAAATGCAGAATAACGTATTTCACCCCCCCTTACCCCATCACTCATTCATGAAAATAATATATGTGGCGTCAATGATAGCTACATATACATAGCTGATGGATTCGCCCTTGATTTCTCACAGCTTGTAACAATACCAAAATTTCAGGCATGCATATAATCTGTGGCTACTTTATCAAGGCTAACACGGTTTGAATATGCTTCAGTGGATCAACCACCTGCCAAAAATGTAGCTGAATCAAGCTGTTCCAGATCATTGGAACTTTAATTATTATATGCACAAATGGCTCTTGGAACAGCAGAAAGCTCTACATGAGTGCATTGACAAGCGCTCCATGGATAAAAGAGCTAAGCTCTACTTGCTGATTCTGATGACTAGCTCATCCACTATTTTCTAGTTGTTTGGGTTCATATGGAAATGGTGGAATGGTGCTGTAGTCATTTAGTCACGTATGGTATGAAGTTAATTGTCTACATACCTGAATCATGCATAAAGGCAGTAATTGTGCATCAGCCGTTATGCACAATGGAGAAAGAGTAGAGCAAATGCCAAGAGCAATCTTTGGCAAAACCAACCATGCTCTAAAGGTGAAATCAAATTCTACACGTCACACAAAACTGCAGAGACAACCTGTGACATAAGAGGGGTTCTCAGGTCATGAACGGGTGTGGGGGTTGTGATTACCCTAGATTTTCCATATTGCTAAATGGGAGGGGATTCCCGGATGGACATCAGCTAGATGAGAGGGGAAGCTCAGGGGTCCCTACTATGAAAGAGGTTGAGAACCATTTTTCTGTACCGGAGGTTTGTCTACATCATGCCACCATCTGAACTATGGTGGTATGAAGCATAGGCGCCAACTTCTGCTGGCGCCGGTGGGTGCTCAACCCACCTCTGCTCCTGGCCCCGCCCCGACTACAGCCCTGCCCCGCCCCTCCCACCCCTGCCCTGCCCCTATTCCAACCCCTTCCCGAAAGTCCCAGCCCCAACTCTGCCCCCTCCCTGCCCCTATTGGACTCCTTCTCCAAATCCCAGCCCCGGCCCTGCCTCTTCCCCACCTGATCCCCTGAACGAGCTGCATTCCTGCTCCTCCCCCCTCCTCACTTGGCGTGCAAACAAAAAAAGCTGTGGGGTGGGGGGGGCACTGGGGGGAGAGGGGGAGGGGGGACATGGGCGAGCAGGCAGAGAGGAGGAAGGGGGAGGAGGGGGAGGCTGGTGGGGGAGGGAGCACACAGACCCACCCCAGGTTTCCATGGGGGCCCAGCCCCCTGGGGGGGGAGAGCAGTGTGGGTGCACCCAGCCTCGCCGCCCTCCCCCTCCCCTCCGCCTGGAGCCAGCGTGTGGTGTGAGGTGTGAAGTGTAGTGCAGTCTAGCACGATTGCAGTGTGGCTGCTGGTGCAAGTCCCCTTGTTTGCTGTCAAAAAGTTACCTTGATGTCATCTTGTTTAGAAGGTAGGCTGCTTTAGGTCTGCAAGGCACAGGTAGTTCAACACAGCAGGGTCAGCAACATGCAGAGCAGCTAGAATGCAAGAATCACACTCTGCACGTCCACACCCATAGTCCAGACTACTAGTCCATGACAGTGACGTATTTTGCTATTTATATCCAGAGCACTAACTAAATTTTTCATCTGCTGCTGTAATTACACAGCTCATCATATGTGCTATGATACATCAAAGACACCACTACCTTCCCACACCCTATCTTCTGGCAGGGGTGGTACAAAGTCATGTAAATCTCTCTTGCCCCTTCTCTGGGTTTGTCTGATCAGATTTCTTCAGGATAAGATGAGGAAAGAGAGAGACTAGATCTTTGCATCCAAGTTCCCAGTGTAGGCAACAATTTTACTACCTCTGATTTTCAACCAAGCAGCCGGTTCCATTTAAGATACAGTAAATCTTGTGGCTTTTTGCCAGCTGTTCCCCAGAGACTTACTCCTTAAGCATTTCTACTGTAGCAGCAGTATAATACTTCCACAAGCATTACAACAGCAGGTAGACGTAGGCTACCAAAACACCATTCCTCTTACCGAAGCGCAGCCTTTGAACTGATTCTAGCAGTACAAAACAAGATGACAAAGTATCTCATCTGCAAATTTTTTAAGAGAATTGCCTTTTAAGTTCACCAGTTGATCACATTGATGCCACCTCTTCTACTCACATTGAGTAATACCTTACTCCCTGAACAGTCCCCTAGAAACCATTGAAACTGCTTGTGGTAAGTTACTACTTACTGTAGGTAGTGGAGGCAAAAATCAGGTCCACAGAGAACTATTATAGGTACAATCATTTCATGCAGGCATATTGCTTTAATTTTTTTTTATTATTTATTTCCTTTTTCTATTGTTCTTTGATTTCAAAAGTATCTGGAATGCTATAGATTCTTGACATGTTCCATCTTTAGGTAACATGCAGCGTACACATATTAGAAAGAGATCAAATTATTTTTCTTCTAAACCTTGTCCACCTGCTTCATATTTGAAGCACATAGAATTTAAATATTCTCACAGTAATAAATTCTGCTTTTACATGTAGCTTAAACAGAACTGTTAGATATTGACGGTGTCACAAACTTATTATAGGTTTAATTCTCTCTAGCAATATGCATTAGTTACGCTCTTCTGGTCCTTATAATATAACAGGGAACAGAGAGACAGCCTCTCCTTCAAGATCAACAAGAAATGCTGGAAAAAAGGGCAGTTGTCTGACGTACAGATGTTCGTTTCCAATACCAGGAGCCAACATCACTCCAGTCTTTTATTAGGAGATTCCATGAGACGGATGTCTCCAGACAACCGTGGTAAATCATGAAAATGAAATACATTCACAGTGAGGCCGAATAAAAGTAGAAGTAAAAGTGTCTTCTAGGCTATGGATGTGGGGGAAAGAGTATTCAAAACCATCAGTATGTATAGCTGCATGACAGAATCAGAGCAGGTACCATTACCAATCCCAATTAGGGTTGTCAGGGTATAAGAAATACCTACAATACTGCAGTAATAATAATTACTCATTAACTACTAATTAACAACTTTGGCAATCGCTGTGTTCTCTGCTGTAAGTAGGCTTATCAAGTATTTATGTTAACGGCTATATTCCTGATTTAGGACAGTTTACATTTTCAGAAGTACTGGGTGTACTTTTGGTCTGCGCTATGTGTTTCTCTCATCACACACACACACAGTGTCTCCCTGCTGCTGGGGAGGTGAAGAGTGCAGGGGTCGGAGGAAGGGAATCAATAGGACAGAAGCTACTGAGACTTGGCCGGTGGAGAGAGGGGAAGGCAGCTGGCTCTAGGCTGGGAAAGGGCATCCTGGCAGTTCCCATATTGCTGGCTGCTGCTCAGTGCTCCCCCATTTTGGAGTCTGGCAACCTGTCTTCCCGCCAGGCGCCAATGCCCTGTTCCCTACCCCAGCAGATCGGGCATGTGCTTTCTGGCCCAGGCCGCGTGTCTTCACCGGGACCCATGGTGTCTGGGAGAGGAAAGGCTAACTGTTTCCTGGCAGCCACTCCTGAGCTGTGAAGGCCACTACAGCCCATCCTCTGGGACCCGCTCTCACCCCCGCCGGCCCCAGGCAGGCCTCCATTTCAAGGGCATTATCCCTTCTGCTCCCTAATACAGGTCTGTCTTCAGACTCAGTATGGGGGCTTCAGATTTCACATCAGCCTCAACGTATTAGGTGTTTGATAAACTGTATCTTTTATGGCGTACTAACTTGAGGCAGAGTCGTCCAGTGCTTAAGGCACTGAGACGACTCTCACTCTGTGGCCTACGCTGCTCCTCTACCTGCTCCTCACGCCTGCTGTGTGACCTGAGGCAGACCCTTCAGTGCCTGCTTACTGCTAGAGAATGGGAGGGGAAACAGACTGGAAGGTCTCCAGGGCAGGGATTGTCTCTTGCTAATTGTACGTACAGTGCCTAGGTCAATGGGGCTCTTGATACGACTGTAATACAAAGAGCAGTAATAATTAGATCCCTGATTCTTCAGGGATTGTGAATTCTAGGATTTTGGACCAGGACTGTCCTAAGCTACTACAGGGCTAGCCTTCAAAGAGACAGTAATACCCAGTTCTTAGCACGTTTCACGAGTCAATCTCAAAACACTGTACAAATGAGATAAATATCAGCATACATGAGGGGAGCAGGCAGAGAGAGGTGACATGTCAGCCAGTCGTCCAGCAGCAGACCCAGGAGTAGGACACAGGTTTCTTGAGCCCCAGGGCCGTGCTCTAGCCACTACACCACTCTGCCGCCCTACAGTTAACTAGAGCAAGCAACAGTTTTGTTCGGTAAAGTTCTGAGCTGTGCTGAAACAACCAGACTTTTAAGCTGCTTCACAAAACAGTCAGGGAATTGAAAGAGTGCTCTTACATCTCAGACGAAGTAGTGTGCAGCTTACAAACAGTGTGCGCTGTGCAAATAATGGGTATGCTGGATGTAAACTCCCCAAACCATGCATACAGCCTCAAACTCAATTCAGTGTATCCTGTACCAAATGCAGTATAGCACACACAAGAACAAAATTGCAGCCTTTCACCACAACCAGGCAAAAGTCTTCCGTCAATTTAAAAATTTTGGGGGAAGTTCTTGCCTGATCTACATCCTTTCAGTGGGCTGTAAATCAAGACACAATTTTGCCTTCTGAGTATTATTGGGGCTCTGTACTGGTAGGGAAGCAGTAACTAAAGTAGAAAAGTCATAAAAAGACCTAGAGAAATGTCCCCATCCTGTTACTGAAATGACTGTGTTGCATATTGAATATCGTGCTCTATCAACTTTCTTCTTCCCAAAACCAAACACTGGGAAAGAACGTTTACTTTTTTTTAGTAGAACTCTTTTGCTACCATGAACTTTCACTGCTTGAGGTTCTAACAATAGCCCCAAACCCAACACACACTTATATTTAGGAAAAGACTGTCCTACAGCAGGAAACATGATTTAAATAAAGGTTCACACTGTGTGATTTAAATGCCAACACACTACTTTTAACACCAGTATATTATAAAACTGCCAGGCAAGGCTTTAAATAGTTGCTAATTTCTGCCACATGTGGCTCATCCCAATTTAAGACAGACAGGTCATAGAAGAGCAAAGTTGGAGGATATTTTCCATTACGTTGCTAACCCACTCAGTACAGGTAAGCGATCATCTGAACGAGATTCAGCACTTTCTACAAGACAATTACAGCATTCACATTATATGGCTTGAGTCTGCCTTTGGACCTATAGAAAGGAGAATGCACCACTTTATTTTTCTGTTGCAGAACACACTTGGCTTGCAATGGTACTAACTGTCAGCTTGCTCTTTCACTCACAGTTAGAGATACTGAATTGGTGATCCATAAGGAATCTGACTAGCAGAGCATATTTGTGCCATGCAGAGCATATTCCTCTCTGCATTTCTGTTTGCTAAATTTCTACCTTCCTTTCTCTACATACATTAGATCTAAATCTATAGATAGGCACAATACGATACCCCCTGCCTGTACTGAACCCAACCACGGGGAAACTGTAATTGCAGTGAACTGGACAAAATGTCCTCATTTGCATAGTTAATTTCAACAGGCTTTCACCCCTCTCATAGGGAAGCTTCGATTTTTCAGTGGGTGGATTTTTTTTTTTAAGTTCTCACTGAATTTAATTGAAAGTTGGTAGGCCTGCGAGGCAGGAAGGGCCATTGCCAAAATACAATGAAGTCAGTGGAAAGACTCCCAGTGACTTCAATGGGCCTGGGATTGAGCCTCAAGAAATGTAGTTATACATGAGTATTCCTAGAAAAAGTTCTGAAGTGAGGCAGCAGGTGAGTGAGAAAGTCTGCACCTAGTTCTGAAGCAGAGAGGGTAGCGTAGGCCACATTTCATCTGCAGAGATGCAGCTCATCCTCATGTCTTCCATTCTGTGCTCGGTGTCTACTGTGACAAACAGTCTGACATCCATCTGGTGAGTGATAGCCGGTGCAGTTTCACTCCACTATAATAAAGTTCCACTGTCCTAATCCCCTTGGAATGCAGCAATTATCTCCTAGCAGACAGGTGCCAAATGCTGCCTTCCAAGGAGATTATCCCATTCCTTACTGCTCCCGTCTGCCCTAGCTGAACAGAGGAAAACAGTAAGGAGAAGTTGCCAATCTTCCCAGGAGTAAAGGGCAAACATTAGCTCCTGATCTCCTGGCATCTGCTGTAAGCAGGGAGTGACGAGGAGCTGGGTTTGCTAGTCATTCAGAGCATGGATCGATGCCACAGCGATTGATCCATCAGGGGTCGATTTAGCGGGTCTAGGGAAGACCCACTAAATCAACCATCGATCGCTCTCCTGTCGACTCCAATACTCCATCGGAACGAGAAGCATACGGTAAGTCAATGGGAGAGTTTCTCCCATCAACCCAGCGCAGTTTAGAGACTGCAATAAGTCGACCTAAGCTACGTCGACTCCAGCTATGTTATTCGTGTCATTGTGTTTCATGGACATTTTTTACTTTCATGAGAATATTTTGTGTGGATTCTTTTTTAATCAAAATATGAAAATCATTTTTTGTTTTTCCTGCTCTTTCCCCCTTTTCAAGTGGGGAAAGGAAAGAAAGGGGAGAGAGAAAGAAAAATGAAAACCAAAAGCTATGTTATTCGTGTCATTGTGTTTCATGGACATTTTTTACTTTCATGAGAATATTTTGTGTGGATTCTTTTTTAATCAAAATATGAAAATCATTTTTTTGTTTTTCCTGCTCTTTCCCCCTTTTCAAGTGGGGAAAGGAAAGAAAGGGGAGAGAGAAAGAAAAATGAAAACCAAAAGCTGAACAGATTTTTTTTTTCAGCAAAAATCCAGAAAATAGTAAATGAAATAAAATTTTTCTGTAGAAAGTCATTGGACAAACAGGCTCCTGTCCAAATAAAAGTTTTTTTGAATGAAAAAAATTGAGCAGTTTTTCTAATTTTGTTTTACTGTTATTCATTAATTATTTTCTGTTATATACCAACAATGTGCTTATCATGTTCCAAAACAGTCCCTGACCCCAAGCTCCTACTAGGTTGAAGACAGAATGTCTTGGTTTTTCTCTGTTCATAACGCAGCCATCACTGAGTGTTACCAGAACTATGAAAACATCCATATACCCCTGGGCTAATTCTCCCAATAGTCTCCTGGTGCACTGAGAAAACTAGAATGGCTAGAAGTATTTCCTATGGAGGTTATGCACCCAACTGGGATTCAGATATCTAACTTCATTCGGCACCTTTAAAAATACCACCCAAGATGGATATTGTATTGCAGGCTGAGTGTGATCATTTTAAGGTCTTTTAGAAGGAACCTGAAAATCTGCAAGCCTGCTGCCAAAACGACTTGTTTCTCTCCAGGTACACATTTCTGGCACTGTCAATTCCAATGTCCGAGGAGATGGCAGGATCACTGAGAAAGAGAGAGGCAATTCCTGAGATAGTCAGGGCTTTGGGGATTCCTGGCCTTAAAGTTCAAGGCCAGTTCTTTAAACCAGATTCACTACCAGACGGGGAGCCAGCACAGTGCCTGGGGGCATCAAAAGAACACCTCCAGCTTGTGTTCCTGTATAACTGGGTCTTTATTCCCAGGGGAAACTATCCAAGGGCTCACCTTTATCCAAATACTTCCTGTCCTAAGAGGCCACACCCAAACGGATCTGCACATATTTTATAACAACTTACTTGTCAGAGAACCTCTCTCCAGTGTGACCAGCTCCCACCCCAAACAAGTCCCCTCCTTAACCAGTTCCTGCAGTCAGAATGATGCCCACATAATTCTCAGCCTTGCTACCTGTCAGCCCAATGAGTTAAGGCAAACCTATAAATCTCTGTCTGAAGGACAGCCAAGGAGGTTGGACTCCTGGTGCTCTTGAGTGAAAGGAGCCATTTAAAGGGGATTGGAAAGTAGAAACTGACAGAATATGGGATGCAGTGACTATCAGTTTATCTTTAATAGATTTCTCATTGTAGTGGCTTTGCTCCAACTGGTATCAATCTAAATGAAATGGAAAAACATCTTTGGCACAGAGCTTTTGCCCTATTCTAAAGCAACTAGTATTTGCATATAATGGATGCCTTGTTAGCCACCCAATTGTTCTTGCATAATCAACTGGTGATATAATCCATGTACACCCAACTGTTAGAAGACGTATTTTGTTTGTTTGCACATTCTGATTGTAAATATTATCACCTGTGGAGAGAATCACCACAGACAATATTTTTAAAACAAATACAATGGGAGTAATTTATAAGTTTAGGGGGTCCATTCAAGTATTTGACTACTCAAAAATATCAGCTCTGCAGGATAAGCAAAGTGTTTGAATCGCCAAGTACTGAATGGGAGAATTCTAGGAACATACTAGGTCACTGAAAAAGCTTTGAATTAATGGAACATTTTCTTATGTCACCTGTGAGGGGGTGTGGCTACCCCATAGCTTCTGCTGGCCAAGCATGGCATGGCTGGCAGTTCCTGCCTCAGTTTCCCCCCTCCCCCCTCCGAACTGGGTCTCCTGAGCTCCCCACACAAGCCAATGCTGGAGATGTGGCTTAGCCTTCCAGAAGAGTCACAGATAAACTTGCTATCCCAGAAGGGGTTAAAAGTCCAACTAAAGAGACCCAAACCAGAGTTCCTCTGCCCTTCCAGGCTTCTCTTCAGCCCACCCTGTAGGCCCTATTCCCGCCCCTTCCTGAACTACCTTTGAGAGTCATAATGGCTCTAGGATAGAGCACTCAGCTCTCAGGCCGGTTCCCCTGGAGTCTTGTTCTGAGGCCCTGCTGGGCTCTGTTGCTTGAATCCTTCCCAGTGCTGGCATGGAGCACCAGGCCTTAGACTGCTCCCCTAAAGCACCCAGCATCCTGCAGACTTGGGCTCAGGGCATTCCATGAGAACCTACTGACTCCCCAGTTCCCACTCTCAGACTGATCTCACTGACTCAGCCTTTTTATTAGACCCAGGTGTCCATTATGCTATCATCTGGCCCTCATCAATCCCATCTCCTGCAGGCTGGAGAGCCGCTAATTAATTATGGCACGGTTATGGTTGGCCCCATTTCCCCTTAAGTCACCCATGAGATCACCAGTCCACAGAGGTTTGTGTCGCTCTTTGTTCAGTTCCTTAAGGCTGGTTTGACAGAATTGCTTTTTTGGCTCTTATAAAGTTTCAAATCACAGGCCACCTTCACAGGGAGCCCTTTTTGGCACTCCTTTCTTTTGCACATCAACAGCAATTTCAGGCACATTCAGATGCTTTCACTCACCTTCCTGGTTCCTTTCACCCACACAGTTCCAATCAAGCCAGAGCTCCAAAGGAACCTCTCTGAAGAATTTATCTTGAAATGTATTTACTCCACACTAGCGTCTAGTGTCAATAAAGGGAACAATTCAAGGTGAAAAGCAAAATTAGTCCTAACTTGTAAAATCCATAGGCTCAATCTATATTTCTGTATGTTACAAAGTGCCAGAAAGCTGTTGAGACAGCCATCCAGCCTCTAGAGAGCACTATAACTTCCTAATAGTGTGGATCTATTAATCTGAGTCTCTAGCAGACTGACTATTACTCAATCGCTGGTAGCCAAGACTGATACATGGAAGGAATAAGGAAGAATCTTGGAATTTGAGCCACAAGTACTTAGAAGTGACCCTGATGCTGAAATAACTCGCAGGAGACAGCAAAGTGTATAGCTCTTTGCTACCAACCAGCCACTTGCTGGGCGGTTCAGGACCCAGGGCCAGAAGATGAACCCTGGGTCTCTGGGGCCAGCTATGCCCCCCAGGTTGGTGTTAGGAGCAGGGAGTAGATGACAGTGGTATGATTCCATCAGCTGGCTATTGTGTGGGAAGTTCTCTGTAGTCTTGATTCACCCCTGAGAGCTGTGTGTAGCGTCCTAAGCTACTGAATAAGAATGTTCATACTGCAGACTCGTGTCTGTCTGCATTACTGTCACAGTGTCACTGCTGCCAAGGATCTGAACTTTCTATCTGACTGCCCAGGGAACCCTGAAGCAACCTGGGGAAGAAAAACAAAATGGAGAGAAGACAGAGCATCCCCTGCACCACGCTCACCCAGCCTGCTGTGAGTGATATTGGCAGCTGCTTTGACCAATATCAGGCAAATTCTTATATCAGTCAGAAAGCACCTCATAACCACACTGGAGGCTGGGACCCAGATTACCTTCCTTCTGTGGCAAAAGCCCTCACACTGTTCCGCTGCCACAGACTTCTACACAGCTACAAAACACCCTTCAGCTCTCTGAGGTCCTTCCCCGCCCCCCACCCCCGACA
This sequence comes from Mauremys reevesii, assembly GCF_016161935.1. Classification (NCBI taxonomy): domain Eukaryota; kingdom Metazoa; phylum Chordata; order Testudines; family Geoemydidae; genus Mauremys; species Mauremys reevesii. Next base: position 35,682,293 of record NC_052638.1, read on the forward strand.
ACAGCACTTCAGAGGAGGCCTCTCCTCTTCCATAACCAAAGCTCTCCTGTACACTTCCCACTCCTGCCGGTGCATTACTAGTGAGCAGAAAATCACCGAGCCAGCCTGGAGCAGTTTCAGATCAAAGCCGTTCCATATCCTCAATCAGAAAAAGAAAAAAAAAATTACTGCTCCTGAAAGAGGCAAACTCACTCCAAGAAGTACATAAAAGAGCAAAAAGAACGGCTGCCCTGCCTGCTTTCTCCAGTTTCCACTGGATGTGATGCACAGGCCATTTTTGGATCCCAATGGGATAAGTGAAGTAGGCACGAGACACTCAGGGCTCAAACCCCAGCAGTGCCTAAAACTGCCTTTGGTGCAGCTGAAGGTGAGGGGATGCGAAGGCAGCTCGAAGATGCCTTTCAGCTCCCTCTCAATCCTGGGGGAATGCTCGGCTGCCCATTTCAGAGTAGCTTTAAAACTTCTCTAGCAGTGCAAAGGGCAGAATCGGGCCCATGCCATATGCTTGCTAAGAAGCTGCATGGATTCTGAAGAACAAATCGTGCCACACATTCAATTTGCATTTCTGGGGTACAATTCCAGAACAAACAGGCGAAGGGAATGCAGGGGTTGCAAAGCATTTGTGGCATGTAGGAGAGCACATGCTGCACTCTCCTACATCCAGGCACCCCAGTTTAAATCACTGGGGTTGAGTGGATACAGGAGAGAGAGGGATTTGGCCCAGCAGCTCATACAAATAAGATGACAACTTAGGACTGGTCAACTCTAGAAAGTTAGGTTGACCCAGCTACATTGCTCAGGGGTGTGGAAAAAAACACACCCCTGAGAGAAGTAGCTAAACCGACCTAAGCACTAGTGTAAACAGTGCTAGGCTGATGGAAGAATTCTTCCATCCACCTAACTACTATCTCTCAGAGAGGTGGGCTTACTTACTACAGTGACAGAAGAACCCTTTCAATTGCTGTAGTAAGTGTCTACACCAAAGCGCTACCGTGGAGCAGCTGTGCCTCTGCTGCCTTTCTAGTGCTGACATAGCCTTAGGTTTCTGAATCTCTGAAAAGGCTTGGATTTGATTTCTGTCAAGTGAAGGTAAAGGGGAAGTTTCCCTTTTATCTTAAGCTTGTCAATCAACCATCGTTATCCCTCACTACTGAACCAGAGTGTAGATTATCCAGCAACTACTTCTTGGCCAATGAGTTTCATTCCCAGCGGTTACATTCCAGAATCCTTACTCACATTGCATAGCACTTACTCACCCACTGACTCCAACAGGGCTACTTGTGTGAGTAAATGCTCAGTAATGTAAGGGTACGTCCATTCTACCCGCCCGGGTCGGCGGGTAGCGATCGACTTCTCGGAGTTCGATATATCGCGTCTCATCTAGATGCAATATATCGAACTCCGAACACACTCCCGTCGACTCCGGAACTCCACCATCGCGAACAGCGGCGGCGGAGTTGATGGGGGAGCCGCAGACTTCGATCCCGTGCCGTGAGGACGGGTAAGTAACTCGAACTAAGGTACTTCGAGTTTAGCTACGCTATTCGCGTAGCTGAACTTGCGTACCTTAGTTCGAACCCCCCCCCAGTGTAGACCAGGCCTAAGACTGGCAGAACCTGAACCCCCAGTCAGCTACAGAAGCCTGCAGGTAGAATCATAGAATCATAGAATATCAGGGTTGGAAGGAACCTCAGGAGGTCATCTAGTCCAACCCCCTGCTCAAAGCAGGACCAATCCCCTATCTCCTTGCATTTTATTGACCGAGGCGGTGTCTGCAGACTATGCAAAGGAAAAGTGCCAACTTGACATTTGTCCCCAGTTAGATTTAGCAGTATCTTCTTTTCTACTAGCTCAGCATCACAATTTCTGCACACGCCTCACAGGCTCTCCTAGTGTTCGTCTGTAATTCATATGCTTTCCCAAGCATGTCTTCCCACGGGATGTGTATTCAATCATAAGTATGTGTTTACTCCGTTTTGACCAGAACCTGTTTTCAGATTTGTTGTGGCTATTTTTCCTGGCAATACAAGTTGCTGTTGCAATGATTCCCCGTGGAAATGTCCTGCTCATCTCTGCTTTACCTCCTAGTGATAGATAGCATAATTTTAAGTCCTTTAGCTACTTTTTTTTTCCTTTCTCTGAAGCTGGTTAGTTCTTGTAAAACTAAAATGTCTTTCTTCTGATGAAAAGAGAAGGCACAATTGTATCTTTAGTTTCCCCGCTCCCCCTGCCCTGTACATCCGTATTGTAGCAAATTGATGCCAATGAGTGGTGAGTCATTAAAAAGGATGCTAGAATCATTTTCTGGGGTTCTCCGCTTACACAAATAATGTCAGTCAGAATTAAAGAGGGGGTCAAGGCAGACCAGGTCTAAACCATGGTAGAATTAGAGTTGAGGGGGGAGGCCATATTCTTCCAAGCTCCACCCACAAAATAAGACCCATCCCTGTGAATCATCAAAATGGAACTCCACCCAGAGTCAATGGTGTAGATGTTCTAAATGTGACCGTGCATACTCCCCAAGATTGTCCCCTTGTCAGTGGGGTTTGAATATACCCAGAGGAACTGTGACACTCTTGGGTTAGTCCCTTGTAAGGGGAGGAGAGGGGAAATAAATATCACCTGTTTGTGGCAGCAAAATGAGATAAATTTTGCAAATCTACCATCCCCATCTCCTTACATGAAGAATACTGAGTTAGCTATGCTGAAATGTATATGCACATCTGAGGTCATCCCTCACAGAGAGGAATGAGGAGTTCACATTTCAGAGGTTTCCTTACAACCATAACAGCTAGGGACAAAAGAAAGAAAGAAAGAAAGAAAGAAAGAAAGAAAGAAAGAAAGAAAGAAAGAAATTTTATTATATTATGGTCACTACTACCAAGTGGTCCAACTATATTCACCTCTTGGACCTAATCCTGTGCTCCACTTAGGACTAAATCAAGAATTGCCTCTCCTCTTATGGGTTCCAGGACCAGCTGCTCCAAGAAGCAGTCATTTAAGGTGTCAAGAAACTTTATCTAAGCATCCCTTCCTGAGGTGATATGTACCCAGTCAATATGGGGATAGTTGAAATCCCGCATTTCTTATTACTGAGTTTTTTTTATTTTAATAGCCTCTCTAATCTCCCTGAGCATTTCAGAGTCACTAACACCATCCTGGTCAGGTGGTCTGTAATATAGACCTACTGCTATATTCTTATTTATCAAGGTTGGAATTACTATCCATAGAGATTCTATAGTACAATTTTGTTCATTTAAGTTTTTTACTTCATTTGATACTACGCTAACTTTCACTTATAGTGCCACTCCCCCACCAGCACAACCTGTTCTGTCCTTCCGATATATTTTGTACCCTGGTATTCCTGTGTCCCATTGATTATCCTCATTCCACATATCAAAAGCCCCATTTAATACTAGGCACTCTAGTTCACCCATCTTATTATTTAGACTTCTAGCATTGGTATATAAGCATTTTAAAAACTTGTCATTTTTTGTCTGTCCCCTATTGCATGACATAATTGAATGGGACTTTTTTTCATTTGACTGTTTCTCATCAGATCCTCCCTGTATTTTATCATTTTCCATCCTCTCCTCCTTATTAGGACATAGGGAATCTCCATTTATAGATAGGGATGTCCAAGCCACATGCTCCTCCGCACCCGTTGGCTTTCCCCCAGCCCTTAGTTTAGAAACTGTTCTACCACCTTTTTTTAATTTTAAGCGTCAGCAATCTGGCTCTGTTTTGGTTTAGGTGGAGCTCATCCTTCCTGTATAGGCTCCCCCTCTCCCAAAAGCTTCCCCAGTTCTAAACGCCTCCTCCCTACACCATCGTCTCATCCACACATTGAGACCCTGCAGTTCTGCCTGTCTAACTGGCCCTGCGCGTGGAACTGGAAGCAATTCAGAGAATGCGACCATGGAGGTCCCGGACTTTAATCTCTTAGCTAGCAGCCTAAATTTGGCCTCCAGGACCTCTCTCCTATCCTTTCCCATGTCGTTGGTACCTACATGTACCACGACCACCGGCTCCTCCCCAGCATTACACATAAGCCTATCTAGATGCCTCGAGAGATCCGCAACCTTCGCACCAGGCAGACGAGTCACCATGTGGTTCTCCCAATCATCGCAAACCCAGCTATCTATGTTTCTAATGATCGAATTGCCCATTACTAATACCTGTCTCTTCCTAATAACTGGAGTTCCCTCCCCCCAGAGACGTATCCTCAGTGTGAGAGGATACCACATCATCTGGGAGGATGGTCCCAACTATGGGATCATTTCCCTCTGGTCCAGTTGGATGTTCTCCTTCCCTGAGGCTTTCATCCTCCTCAACAGCACAGAGGCTGTCAGACCAGGGATGGGACCATTCTACTGTGTCCCAGGAAGTCTCATCTATGTATCTCTCTGTCTCCCTTAGCTCCTCCAGCTCAGCCACTTTGGTCTCCAGAGTCCGTGCACGGTCTCTGAGGGCAAGGAGCTCCTTGCACTGAATGCATACCTACGTCACCAGCCCATACATGCTGCATTAGGTGTAATAAACTGGGTAGCTCCCACTCTGTTGCTGGATTTCTGCCTCAATTCTCTTTTTACTTCTGAAGCTTATTCCCATGTTGGTGTTTTGTTTTTATCAAGTGGCGTTTTAACCTTTAAGTGCAAAGAATATCAGGTGTATCTAGCGCCTGGTCACACTCCCCCTGTAAACTCCCTCGCCAAACTCCCCTTTTAGCTGCTCCTGGTTGCTAGCTCCTCTGGCTGCTTAGGACCAGGCTTTTTAAAGCCCTGCTCTGCCTGAGTAGCCTCTCCCTCTGGTTAAGGGTTGATTGGATGCCTCGTCAAGAAGTTCCTAGCTCTCAGCCGAGCCTAGCAGGCCGCTAGGCTCAGCACACACATGGTCAGCACACGGTCCCCGAAACAAACAGACCACATGGTATATTTCAGTCAAGCAGCAAGCACACCACAAACACTACAGACAACAAATTTACCCCATGGGTCCCGCAATCGCTCCTCCTTCACCTGGAGAAGTCCCTCACCAAAGTCCCCCATTAGCCGCTCCTGTTCACTAGCAACTGATAGAACCCCGGGACATTTGATGTTTGACTTCAGAAATATTAGGACACAACACAGAGTCTGCTAGACACACGGCACCTTCATCAACAAAGGCAGGGAGCATTAAGGTTCCAAGAAAATATGGTGTTGACTGAGGCTTGTTTGTGGAGGAAATTGCAGGATATGAGATGCCTGGAAATGGTCAGGGAGAGAAAATGTTATCCAGGATTTCTGAACCACTAAACATCTCAGTGTCTCCATCTGTGTCCCCCCCTATCCCACAGATCCCCTGTTCCTGGAGCATCTGTGAACAAACCCAGCTGTGCTTGGAACAGACCTTTTGCTTAGCTCCCTCTGCATCCTCTCTATTTAGTCCCAAATTAGAATGATTTATTGCTTTCCAGTTGCTCAGGAGTGAGTGTCAATTACTCTTTCTTTAATAAAAATATTTCTTCAAGGATGAAGCCAGGCCTCATTTTTATTTAAGTGATATAATAACGACCTTTTAAAATGCTTATTACTTTATAGATTTTCTTTCTCTGCCATTGACTCTCTCAACACTACATAATATATTTCAGTCCTTGGCAAAGACTTAAATGTTCTAAGCTAGTAGTGTATGTTTATTTTATTAATGCACATGCCAAGATCCAGCAAGGGGCCAGATGCTGCTACTTTTACTTCTCTTTATTTAACAGCTCGGTGAGCCCCAGTGCTTTCTGTTGGACTGTCTAAAGAGTAAGGCACAATTCATCATGAGTAAGAATGGCAGCAATGAACAAGAGTATGAAGACTAGACTGACTGATTATGTGACTGAGAGAGAAAAGGCTGCTCAACACTTGCTGAAAGGTAACGGCATCAAAAAAGGGTTCCTGTGTTTGCTGCCCTAGTACTCGCTGACCTTATGGGATAGTCAAATTAGTTACACTGTTTCATTTCTCTGTCCTCTAAAGCACCACCACATTCACTAAAGGTTCTGCCAAAAGCTATTCCACGAGACAAAATCAGGCATGCAGCTATCTTCAGTCCTTTCAGGTGGAGCTGGCTTTCTGCTCATTGCGGCAAGCAAGAGCATAGGAACATCTCCCCACAAACAATAAGCTTCCACAATTTCCATGCCACCAAGCATGCCGGTTGGCACCGTCCCACATTTGCTTTTATTGTGGTCAGATTTATTGCATTGTTCTTTCAGCCCCTTCAAGAGCTTGCCATTCACTGCTTAAAAACGTACTGCTCAAGGTTAATTTGGATTGCTCTGGAAGAGGTACGTCACCCGCAGACATGCTGAGAGGCAGGAAACATTATTCAAAGCTAGCCTTGCAAAACACACTTTGATTCCTAAATGACACCTTTAAAAACACCGTGATACAGAAACAAGAGCAGCTTCTTCATATTGACTGCCGTACGCACAATTTTATTATCAAACGTAGCCTAGATTGTGCTTAGGGAAAACAAAAGACAATAAACCCCACAAGCCTTTGATTGCAGCTGTGCTGCTTTCTACCATATTTTGAGTGTGATTTTAATGGCAACGGCTGGTGTTATTAAATTATTTTGAAGAAGACGAGTGCATGATAAAATGAGGAACAATTAAACCTCAAGCAGTGGGATGCTGTCAGTGATAAACTATTGTCTAGTAGCACATACCTGACTCAACATTACCTCAACCTCCATCTGCTTTTCTATCTTAGCAGGATTTGAAGCTATAAAAGTCAACTGCTTTGACTAAGCATGACAAGAAAAGGCATTTTTACAATCTATTTGGGGGTAAGAGTACAAATACCTCATCTGTGATTTGCCTTCAGCCATTATGCTAGAAAAATAAGAACGTGATGCATTTTGACATATATATCATCAATTACAATGTCAGACATACTAATAAATAATAATAATAATAATAATAATTAAGATATTTAGTTATTGCTGATTTTAGAAATTGTCATTATATATTTTTTCTTATATTTCAAATCATTTAGAAATTTTGTCAAACCACTACTGAAATTCTAAAGAAATCAAATACAGAAGCTTTTCATGTATATTACAGGTCTGAATTAAATACTTAACCAACTCCAGAGTGACTAGTTCCAGAGATCGCAGAACAGCAGGTGATATATTACAAGGTACAACACCCAGGCACAATGGCATGAGTTAAGAGCAGACTTAATAAGAACCTTCATCTATTTTTACTCTCAACCTGAACCTCTTTGACTTTTTTTTTCCTTCTAGTTTCTGGCCAGGGATGGAACTGTTGTGGCTGGATTACCATAAGAGAGAGTCTTCTGACAACATTTCCAGCAGGGGCCAGATATGGACTTTGACTTGTAACTCATGAGAAAACCTGCATGTGTGCTCCTTAGCAGATGAGGGTTGGAGAAGTATCTTTTCAAGTAACTTTGTCTTCACCCACAACCATTTCAGATTTGGGGACAACTTGACTCACGGGAAGGAGGCCCTTGAAGAATTCCACCTGGATTTCAACAATTTTCACCCCACCATCAACCTCAGCCTGGACCAGTCCACACAAGAGATCCAATGCCCGGACATTACAGTGCAAATAAGTGATGGTCACATAAACACCACCCTATTCCGGAAACCTACTGACCACTATTCTTACTGACATGCCTCCAGTTTCAATCCAGGAGACATCACACAATCCACTGTCTACAGCCAAGTCCTAAGATACAACCACATTTGCTCCAATCCCACAGACAAGGACAAACACCTAAAAGATCTTTATCAAGCATTCTTAAAACTACAATACTCACCTGGGGAAGTGAGGAAACAGATTGACAGAGCAAGACGGGTACCCCAAAGTCACCTACTACAGGACAGGCCCAACAAGGGAAATAACAGAACACCACTGGCAATCATGTACAGCCCCCAGCTAAAACCAATCCAGCACATCATCAACGATCTACATCCTATCCTGGAAAACGATCCCTCACTGTCACAGACCTTGGGAGGCAGGCCAGTCCTCGCTTACAGACAGCACCCCAACCTGATGAAAATACTCATTAGCAACTACACACCACACCACAGAAACACTAACCCAGGAACCAATCCTTGTAACAAACCCCGTTGCCTACTCTGTCCTCATATCTACTCTAACAACACCATCATAGGACCCAACCACATCATCCACACCCATCAGGGGCACATTCATCTGCACATCTACTAATGTGATATATGCCATCATGTGCTAGCAATGCTCCTCTGCCATGTACATTGGCCAAAATGGACAGTCTCTACATCAAAGAATAATGAACACAAATCAGACATCAGGAATGGTAACATACAAAAGCCAGAAAGAGAACACTTCAATCTCCCTGGACATTCAATAACAGATTTAAAAGTAGCCTTACTTCAACAAAAAAAACCCTTCAAAAACAGACTTCAAAGAGAAACTGAAGAGCTACAATTCATTTGAAAACTTAACACCATTGATTTGGGCTTGAATAGGGACTGGGAGTGGCTGGCTCACTACAAAAGCAATTTTCCCTCTCTTGGTATTGACACCTCCTCATCAATTATTGGGAGTGGACCACATCCATCCTGACTGAACTGGCCTTGTTATCACTGGTTCTCCACTTGTAAGGTAACTCCCTCCTCTTCATTTGCCCGTGTATCTATGCCTGTATCTGTAATTTTCACTCCATGCATCTGAAGAAGTGGGTTTTTACCCACGAAAGCTTATGCTCAAATAAATCTGTTAGTCTTTAAGGTGCCACCGGACTCCTCATCTTTTCGGTGCTTATGTAAATTGAACCCAAACTCCAGATATATTGAAATTCTTGTTAGAGTTGTTTAATAAATGCACAGCACCCAAAGTGGGGTGCTTTACAGATAAAGAAATAGACACCATTATCCCTTGTGCTGAAGAGCTTACTTCCAAGGTCATGATCCTGATCAGGGATCTGCTAATCTGGCCCCATGCCCAAACTCCATTCTAACACATTCCAATGCAAGATCAAGGCTGAATTGTAATGCTGATGCGATGAGTGAAAGCAACAACCAATGGGGAGATGGGTAAAGGGGACACAGGTTTGTTATATGCTCTTCTTAATAGCACAGTTATAAGTGGGATGTTTGAAAGCATTCAGCATTAGCCTAACTCTGTTCCCACTGAAGTCTGTGGAAAAACACCCATTCACTGCTGAGCAATTTTGAAAAATCCCACACCCTGGGTGAAATCCAGTCTCTATCCAAGGCAAAGGGAGTTTTGCCATTGGCTTCAATGGGACCAGAATTTCACCCTATGTGTTTATAAATATGCAGATTTACCTATCTCTGCGTAACTCTGGATTTCTTTGCTAGCCCCTTAGAACTCTTTAACTTTTTTTTTTCATTTAATTCTACAACAGTTTTGAACACATACTGTTTAAGGGCTGTAATTTTATTCCAACAGACTGCTTGTTAACACCCAGGTGTACTGAACTATGATGATCATCCTACTTTTGTGATCTTTGGATTGGCAGCTTAGATCAACCCTCCAATTAAATATAATTTGGGAACAAGCCACCATTCAAAACAACCGTAGGCTGATTAAGAAATTAATTATTTGACAGATGTGGGTGATATCCTAGAGTAAGATCAGATATGCTGTCTATAGAGAGATGCCACTATGCCCTTCGATATATAGTAACGTATGTTAAATGTAGGTACCAAAATCTACTGAGAACAAAAAGGTAATATATAAGCAGTATACTCTCTCTAGTAATTCTTTAATACTAGTCTATTTAATGGGAAACACTGGTAGTAAAGAAGGCTCAAATAGGATAAGAAAAAAAAACCTTCATATATTCCCTGATGTCATCTTAACAACAGCTGATATATTACAATGGTATGCTCTTTTTAACTGCAAGTAAAACAGCCATTACACTTGTAACATTTTATGTGAAATGTTATTGGATAGAAAATAGCTTTGACAATATATATTTGAAAAATTGTTGCTCTTATTCAGAATTCATGAATGCAGCCTTCCTGCAATATATCAAATCTATAGTGAGTCGTCCATCACATTACCTTTTAGGTAACAGTTAAACTGATGCTCCATGGTTTATAGAATACTGAAAGCTGAGGCACAGTTTCCTACCCCAAAAAAGCTTGCTTAGTTCAGTTTTTAAAAATGGTCTCTTTAAACAAGTATGAAGCAAAAGTAAATAAACACAGTGCTCCGTGGAATCCAGGGATGTTGCAGCCTGATACAAACACAGTTATTATCACCATTTAAGCAAGTGGCCTGGAGAACGAATGTGTATTAATTATAAAGAATGCAGAGTAAGTGCAACTGTGCCTGATTTGCATTTGGTTCAGCTGTTATTTCTCTTTCCGTGGTGCAGAAAGAGATTTCACAGATATTTAATGGAAGGCCATAACAATGGTCCTTCCCATACAGACAGCAGTAATGCAATTATCTTCTCTGCACAAAACACCACCACCACCACGTTGTTCATGCAAAGTTAAGATTGAGAAGTAAACTAATAAGATACTGAAGAATTCAGACAGTAATTATTAGAGGTACCTATTTTGTGGAGGACTGGGGGGATCGATACTGGGCTACAGCACCATTCATTACTATGGCACAGCGTCAAATCCATCCCATATTGTTTATCCTCTGAAGTGTGTTCACTAGCAGACTGGTTGGGTGGTTAAAGTCCATTTCCTGATGGAGGGCACAACGTGGCGTCAAAGAGCTACAGCCAGGTTCTTCACAACCTTAGAAGATGTCCATATGGCAACTGATTGATGTATATATCATTGATATAGGGATGGGCCAATTCTAAGTTTCATGTTCTAGATGGAAGCCACCAAAAGAGGATATTTGGCTGCTGTGACTCACTGGGGTGGCAAAAGGTGTGTTAGGGTTAAGCTGGCCCAACCTCAATAGTCTACTAAAAAAGGAAGCCTTGAACTAAACTTCACCTGCCTGAGGAAATAGAGGGATGGGCTTTGAGAGTCCCTTAAACAGACACCCAAATGATGACTCCGGAGTGATCTCTTTATAGGCTGCTGGTGGCCACACATCTTATACAAAAGAGAGCTAGGTAAAGACTAATGATCTTTTTGGTTAATAACTGTTATTTTTGAAGAGTTTTATAACACTTTGTTATTTTCCTGTCTGAATGTGCATGTTACTTTATATAATTCAGCTTCTATATTAAAATTCCCTGTTTTTCTCGTACATATTTAGCCAGGGATTTTTATGTTAGACTTTAAAATAAATGTGTTTTATCTTGTTCCTTCACCTGCTAAAGTTAAGTGCATTATCATTTTGTTGTGATAATGTAGCACTAGGTCAACATGTGCAGTGAACCCAGAAACCTCTGTTATCTAACCAGAGTCTTTCTTCTTGGAATCTACCAAAGAAATAAATATATAACAGGTTGTAGGATTGGGAAGTTGCTCTGTTCATTTTATTGAGTAAATATATGTCACTGTCCATGAAATACAGCAGCAAGTGTAACTTGTACGAGCACAGGGCTAGAGCCAGGGCAGAGTTATAATATCCGGATATGGACATGGAATTGACCTCCCTTAAAGTTTGTGGTAGGTCAGAAGTGGGGTTTTGATTGCCACCTATCCCTGTTCCATAGATTGTATTCTGACACACACGTAGAAATGTGCACACACACCTATGTACACAAGGGCCAATTCTCATTTGCTCTGAGGCTATTTTACACTATTCTGGTAGTGTAAACGTGGCTTTAAATTACAAATATACTACCCGAGCAGTGTAAAGAGGCCTTAGTTTAATTGAGAATAAGAACCACAGATTTACATATGCCATTACACCTACATCTACGCACCCCCGATAGACACAAACATGTGCGCACACATGAATGCACACAAACACACGCCATCACCTGTAGTTCGGGCTGCAGGAGAGAAGACACTAAAATTGGGCTGGTGTAAATCAAGTGTGGTGGCTGCAATAATTCTTAAAAACAACTGAGCGAAAAAAGTCTCAAAATATGTTTGCCATAAATAAAATATACAAGGGCTCGCTGTGAGTGCAGTATTGATCCCTGTTGTAAGTTGAGATGTAGAGAACTGCAGTGCTGGCATTCGTGGATTTGTGAATTGACAGTAAGTCCTGGTTTGCCAGTATCCAAATTACTATTCTGCACATGGCCAGTTGGAGGGAAGTCATTAATTAGGTTGACTTCTTCACTCAGGATTTAAGGGTAGAATTATCCCACAATGCCACATGGTGTGCGCTTTACTTACGGCTTCTCTAGGACCTTCGGCAAATTGATGGGTAAAAATAACCTCTCAGTGAATGCAAGACAGTCCTTTAAAACACAGCAAAAGAAATGGAAAGGTGGACTGGAGCTCCTAAAGTTTGCAGCAGGATTGGTTGAGGAAGAATCAAATTGACAAAGCTGGGATCGGAAGGTCTGTACAGCACAGTTTATTCTCCACTGGAATCAGTGATGGCATAACAGGGTGTCTGGCTATTCAAGGGGACCGAGGTGCAGCCAACCCTGCTCTGGAGAGGAGCCCAACAGGCAGGTGTTGGGAACTGTCTGACCCAGCTGGACAGCATCTAGTGATTGGGTAGGATGATTTCCAGCTATGAATAGCAGCCCTCTATCCCCCGGCCCCGAGCTCCAAGAGAGGGCTGGCAGTACACGCTCCACTGAATGCAGCAGAATGCTATGAGAAGGCAGACCAATTGACCCTGTGGACTGTGCCCCCAACCCAAACCCCCTCTCCCACAGCCGCAGGAAGGGCGAGACTGTTAAGCTACCAGAGGCCAGGAGTCTCAGGACTGTTGCTTCTTATTATTGCTCCACATTTGTGTGTGTGTTGAATACACAGCCCTGAGGTAAAGGCTACAAACTAAACTGGACATGGCCAATTTTGCCTTAGGCTGCTGACAAAGGCTGTCCATCAGCCTTCAGAGGGTTATATGTATGTTGCATCAGGAGAATGGGGTTCAAGTAGTATATTTTGCTGTGCACTTCTTGGAGCAAGGAAGAAGGGAACCGAGTGTATCTGCATTGCAAATGCAGTTGAAACAAGGGAGAACTAATATTCTTATGCTTTAGATACTCTTGCTATAGAGCAGAGGCTCTCAAACTGTGGTCCGTGGACCACCAGTGGTCCGCGAGCTCCATTCAGGTGGTCCACGGATAGTTCCCTCTAAGGTGCGCACCTGGGTGGCCGCACACAAAAGAATGAAGGGCCACCCACCTAATTAGTGAAGCCACACAAGCACGGCTCCATTAATTAGGTGCCTGGACCCTGGAGAAGACACACATGTAAGGTGAGAAATGAATGAAGCCATGAGTGACCCATGAGTGTGTTATGGCTCTAGTAACTATAGAAACTATCAAATGTGGATTGCATAACCACCAAACCTAATATAAATAGGCCATTGGGCCAAACGCTACCATAATTCTGTGTGAGGAACTACCATGAAAATCAATGGGAATTATGCATGAATGTAATTTGCATGATATTCCTCATAGTGCCTGCTGTAGTTACCTCTCTAGCGGTTTCCTGCTGCTTATTACAATTGAGTCGCAGCTGTGCAAAGGCCTTCTGGATCCTCTCTAAATAATCTCAGAAATATTGTAAAACAAAACAAATCTACAAAGGAGAAGAATCACTTAACAGAGCTGTCTAAGAGTCTGTTTGACTTTGCTCTCCAGGGACTGCCTCAACTGCATACTAGAAAGTCACACAGCAAGTCAGCATCAGAACCAGGGACAGAAGCCAGGAGTCCTCAACTCAAGTCCTCTGATCCAACTATATCCATTCCTTCAGAGTATGCACTGAAGTTTTTGTACTTAATCATAAAGTGCTTTTTCACCCCTTGTTCTCTGTCTCTGTAGCTCATCTCCCACCCCAGTCCCCTTTCCATCCCAGAATAGTCTCTCTCTGTCTCAGATATATTCTTTCTTCATCAAAGCCCTTCAGAAGGTGGTTTGAATCCTTGGAGAGATGCATGAGCAAGACAATTCAGAGGAAGAGAAGATAATTCAAATGCTCAAGTGCTAGGAGGGAGAGAGCTTTGGGAGTGGAAGCAGATAAAACCCTAAACATTTCTTCATAGCAGTTAATATGAAAGTCAACAAAATGCTAGGTTGCATTCACACATTCAATGGGAGATTGAAGAAGTAATTCCACCACAGTATTATGGGATGGTTGGAATGGAATGTGGAAATGCTGTGGCCTGTGTTATGGCCACAAAGGTCTTTTCTGGCTTTAAAAAACCTATGAAACCTGCTCTGGTCAACCCATAAAAGGACATGACGAGCCTGATGCAAAGCTCACTGAGACCCTCTGGAAGTCTTTTCATCAACTTCTATGGCTTTGGCTCAGGCCCCATATAAAGATGTTCATAAGAGATAAGGGATACAGTTTTTCAAATGTGCCCAAATGATTTAGGAGCCAGTCAAGCAGACTGATGGTTAAATGCACAAAGGGAGTTAGGTGCCTACTAGCCACAAAGTCCACAATTTAGATCCTCACAACCCCAGCTCATCTGCTGCCAAATCTCATAGGTACCTAAACTCCTGTTGGTGCAGATATACATCTGTAGCTACACAGTGCAGGGAAAAGCAGCTGCATCCACACTGAGGTATGTAGCTACATGTGTCAGTGAACGGTTCTGGTGGCAGGGAAAGTTTACAGGGAAAGACTCTAGAAATGGGGAGGCAGGGGGACACTACCCAGTTAAAAATAGCAGTGCAGACAGGGGAGACAGTGGTTGGGCATGTAGAGAGCCATGCAGGGACACACCCAGAGGGTTCAGGCATGTCTTTACTCCCCGAAGCAGTGCCTCACCGTCGACACTGCTATTTACACCCATGCTAGGGAAGCATGCAGCGAATGTACTCTACACGCCACCGTAAGGAGTTTGCAGTGTAGAGTTACCCTTAGGGGAAACCAGGTAAAGATGTATGAGAGTTTTACCCTGCACAGAAAACTTTTTCAGAGTTTTTGTTCTGTGCAAGGGAAAGGGAAAGGAATTTCATTTTTGAAGTGCACATAAGGCTATTTTGTCTGTGTGACACGAATATATACACAAAATTGTAAAACATCCCATTATTTTTATTTGGTGTCATAAACATTGTAGCATCCAGTATCCATTACCTGGTTATCCGGTGTGCTTCGTGTATTGTTCTGGAAATAGCTGAACTGATCCAAAGAGCAAGTGAGGTGTTAACTACTGGTAACTGTTACCAATACATTACTGTATACTTCCTTAGCTGAGCTGTCCAACTTAATTCCTCTTGTTACAGATACACCTCTGGATTACAGAATTTATCAAGCACTTTAAGGTGCTCTCAGCCAGAAGAGCAGAGATGATGGAAGGCCAGGCCCCAATGGAATTTCTTTACCAAAAGCTAGTTAGAAGCCACCGAGGTGAAAAGTATCAATAGTTTTAAACTGGATTTAGACACATCTGAGAACAAAATACTGTAGGCTACAACTGTGAACAGACAGGAGGAAAAACTGGTGCAAATATTTTACAGGTCATTTGCTAATAAATATGGTACTAAGGTAAAAAACCAAGAGCCAGATTCATCATCAGGGTTTGCAATCTTTGTTCCACGCCAGTGGCGTAAATTGGCCCGACACCTGGGTTAGATGGATGGTTGAGCCAAGTTCATCAGTGTGACGCAAAGCAGCTAGAGAATACAACTAACTTTGGCCCCACATCCTTGCCTTCAGGCTAGTAGGAGTGAAAGAATCAAATTCACTTTTCATCTTTTATTCTGTTTATTTTTCTGCAATACTCAGCTTACATAATGAAACTCGACTGGTCAGTTTCGCCTTCTGTTTCTTGTGTATTTGCATATTACTGCTGGGTTTGGGGCTTCCAGTACTTTGGGGAACAATCAATGGACTTCTTACAAGGTTTTCTGAAGTCCTTTATGGAACATTCATCTCCGGGGCTTAACTACTTGATGGAACCCGTTAAGAGAACTGCCTTTTTTTGCCTCTAATTTTGCACATGCAGCTGATTTTGCTAGCCAAATAGGTATGCCCTGTTTGTGAACAACCATAGAAGTGAGCACCCAACTGTCCAAATTGATTGTGCAAAATGACTACACAATAAGGCTGTTGGAAGACTAGTCACTGCATGCAAAGATTAACCCAATATTGTTATTTTTTATTCAATGTGGCGTGCAAAATCATCGACCAATGTCATACGCAAATAAGTGGAAGCCGGCGGGTTAATCCTGAAGTACCTAATATTAGCATTTCAGCTTCAAAATGGGTCACACAAGTGACTAGTGTCAGAATCACAGGTGCCAGCAGCCCCGCTTAATTGTTAGAACCATACGGAGGGGGCCAGGAGCCAGAAATCAGGAACCAGAGCCAAGGGTCACACCCAGAGTCAGAAACTCAGGAGATCCTAGGCACTGCCCATTCGACGTAGTGGTTAGAACCAGTCTGAGGGGGCCAGGAACGGGAGTCAGAAACTGGGAACCAGAAGCAAGGGTCGGAGCCAGAGCCAGGAGCCGGGAACTAGGAAGGAAATGCAGGGCTGGAGCTGGACCAGAGCAAGGCTGGAGCAGAGCAGGGACAAGATTGATTGCAGCTGCGGCTAGAAGTATTGAGCAGCCAGTGACCCACTGCTGTTGCTAAGTTTAAAAGCAGGCCTGCTGGCTCCCTTCAGCCAGTTAGGCAGCCCTCCTGCACCCAGCTGAGCTCATTAATCTGCCTGGAGGCTGGGCTGGCTAGTATCAGGCTCAGCTGAAGGTGCTCAACCCTGACAACCAGTGGGTCACACACATGTATTCAATGACTGAATCATGCAGACCAGTTTCAAAGCTCCATGAATACTAAAGAGCATCAATGTGGCTCAGTAGAACCAAAGCCTTAGTATTTGTGAGGTATTTGCAAATATTTTGTTTCAGCTACTCAACCAGCTCTGGCAAGAACCCACATTTCCTGGCACATGCACAAACATGGGCATGAAAACTCAGAAGCTGACTGAAAAGTTGGCCCTCCAAGTCTTTCAAAGTCCTCCTTTTGCTTTCAACAACATCAAGGCGAGAGGATATGGGCTGATGTGGCTGAGAATTTTTTTAAAACAAGTTCATGAGTGAGCTCATAAAGCACAGTATAATCATTCATTACAGTTGAACCTGGGAATCCCCATAAAGGACCAGAACTCCATTGTGTAGGAGCTGCACAGAGAAATTATTCCTGTTGGCATCATACAAAAGATGTAAAGGGGCTCCCTACTCAAGACTCTAGGCATTCCTGCCATAAACTACTAAAACAATTTAGCTCACTGGTGGAACACCAGGCTCCCCTTTCCCCCACAGATTAGCTTTCTCTCAGAATCCCATGAGCTCACATAAATAGACACATCTTGCCGCATTCCCTGAAGATCAGCAGACTTGGGCTATTTCAAACCAGGGTGGAAGCCTGTTCCAGAGTTGAAGGTTCTATATGGAAAATGTTCTACCACTTGTCCCTGATTATTTAAACTAATGGAGAGCCAGCTCAAATGCCTACATCAGTCCCAACCGTGGCAGTATGGTACAAGGAGAAAGGTCGTCTCTCAAGTAGCAAGGTCCCAACTCATGTAGAGCTTTATTGGTCAAAACCAGCAGCTTAAATTCAATCCAGAATTCAATACAGATCATGGAGCACTGGTTGCACATGCTGCTACTGAGGAGCACTGCTTAATAGGTTGGCTTCTGCATTCTGTACCAACATAAGTTCCACATTGACCTATGGTGCAGCCCCACAAAAAGTACATTGCAATAAACTCGTATGAACAAACAAGTAATAGCAAAGAAGATATTCCACATCCCAGGGAGCTTTGTGTCTAATCTCAGCTTCCTAATTGCCCAGGAGACCTTTAACAATTGGCCAAAATGCACATTCCAAACAACAGGAGAAACAGATAAAGAAAAAAAGGAACAGTAAACGATACCAAAAAAGATGTGGAGAAAACAGGAATTGCATGCAGCATAAAACCCATTTATCAAATGTCATATTTCATTATTACTTTCCAGTTCTGAAAAAGCCACAGCCTCTTATTTTGTAAAATGACAAGTTATTTTTGTCTGACGACAATGAAGCAGATAAGGTCGCAGGCTGGTTTAAGTCTCACAGCATGACAACCTTTAAACAACTATTAGCATTGCTGAGTTGAAATGGTCACACATGATACATTCATTCCTTCACTCCTCTCGGCGAAATGTGTCAGCATAAATGCTTTCTAAAGGGGAATTCACACTTGGGAAACATTTTCAAGTGTAAAAAGAACAGGAGTACTTGTTGCACCTTAGAGACTAACCAATTTATTTGAGCACAAGTTTCTGTGGGCTACAGGCCACTTCACTGGATGCATGCAGTGGAAAATACAGTAGGAAGATATATATATAAACACAGAGAACATGAAACAATGGGTGTTACCATACACACTCTAATGAGAGTGATCAGTTAAGGTGAGCTATTACCTTTTTCAAGTGTATCACACTTTAACTTGAATCCATGTAACTTTTCGGGCAGCCTTTTGGTGAACTTATTGGTTCTCATAAACTAAATTGGGTCAGCACTTGCTTGGAAGCCCGCAAGGGAAAATTCAGAGAGCTGCAAGAAGTACTGCTGTGGTTAGCTTCCCTGGGAATCAGTACTCAAACAATGTTCTATTTTTTAAGTGCTTCTCCAAACCAAACCTGAGCTTATTCACCCATCACAAATGGAAATAACTTCCTTATCCAGGGATCAAGTCCCTTCAGTTATGGGGGATTCCAAACCTGTGTGGGGCAACTGAAGCATCCCTAGAGTTGTAGGAACAGATCCTTAGCTGGGGTAAAAGAATATAGCTCCACTGACATCAATGGAGATACATTTGTTTTATAATAGTTGACGATGTAGCCTGTTGTATGGTAATAGTTGTAATTAACACCATTTCTCTTCATCCTAATATCCCAGAAATAAACAATTTGCAGTGCCACAAACACTAAATTGATGCCTGAGGTTAAAAGAGTGAAGTCCAAAGAAGCAGAAAGCAGATGTAAATTAGAGCTTACCATTTAAATATGCATGTTGAAAAGAATTCAGTAGAATGGACCCAAGTCTTCCATGTTTCCAGGCAAAGATCAGCTTTTTAATACTTGTTGAGTCATGCCATGCTAGTGGAAAATAAACACAGATAATCCTGCTGCAGACCATTAATGGAATAATGAGATGCCATTAAAATGTAAAATACAAATTTAATTAAGCATAGTTTGAGCATGATTGGCATGAGGGGGGGGGGAACCACCTATGTCTTCAGTATTTGTTCAGTTCATTAAATTGTTTTGCAAAATCTTAAACCTTTAATCTGAATATTCAGTGGTTAGCTTTAGTTCATGAATTATCCATGAGCAACTTTATCTTCTGCTCTTCCAAATAGAAACCTTCAGGAAAGGCTGGTAGAAAATGGACAAAGAGATTCACACTGAAAGAGGCTTGGCTAGTAGGTTGTTTTTTTTTTCTGTTTCATCTCTGTTAATCTTGGGGGTAACCCCAACGCAGACATAATTTGAAGCTGCTGCTAAACAGCTTTCAGTTCTCCTACTACATTAATAGGAGCATTGCCAGCAGATGGAGGGAAGTGATTATTCCCCTCTATTCAGCACTGGTGGGGCCACATCTGGAGTACTGGGTCCAGTTTTGGGCCCCCTACTACAGAAAGGATGTGGACAAATTGAGTGCAAAGGGCCATAACTTAGTTTGTGAATCTACTTCATTGACCCTATAGAGCAGTGTTTCTCAAATGTGGCCACCATGGCCACATGTGGCCACCAGGGATTTTGTTGCAGCCACAGCCTCTTGGAAAGTGATGGGGCAAGGACAGCGGGTGGAGCCTCCCTTTGGGGGGCTTGCCCCTGGGTCCAACCTTCTGCCTGCACACTCCCATGGCTGGAGCCCCAAGACCCTCTGCCCGCCCCCGGGGCCAGAGCCACAAGGGCCCCGCTCCTGGAGAACATCCCCTCCGCCCTGGCCGCAGGAGCCCCGGGACGGCTGCAGCCCCAAACTTCCTCCACCCCCCGCCACGCCTAGAGGAGCCTGGGGCTGGCCACAGCTGCGCCCTGCCTCCCTTCCCTGAACCCAACCCGCCCAGGGGAAAAGCATCTGTTAGAAGATGCTTTTGATATGTTCCATGCAGGTTCCAGGGTGGCAGAGGCGGTGGTATGGTACTGTATGTGCCTCCTCAGCTGCCCTGGAACATGCATAGGGCATAATAAAGCAAAAACTTCACAGCCAAACCCTGCAACCTGGGGTCCGGCGGCCGCAGGGAGCCTTCCTTGGCCTATTATACCCTCCATCCATGTGATCGGGGGTGGGGAACCAGTGGAGCTGCAAACTCCAGAGGAGCAGGCAGCCAGTGTGAGTTTCCCACCTTCCCAGGGGCTGTGAGCTTCAGGCTTCTGGCTTCATCTCTGGGGTGGCGGGCTCTGTCCTCTGGCGACCCGGCAGCAGACTCCATTACATCTACAGAGCTTCAGCCTCTGGTCCCAGCCCCGCGCTCACCACCCCATAGCCCCTGGGTCCTACTGCCTCCGTTGGCCCCCCACTGTCTTCCTACCCACCTCCCCATCCAGGGCTTAATTTGCCCTCCAGCTTGCCAGGGCTGAGTAAGTCTGTTGTGAAAAGTAGTATGTGTATGTTTGTTACTATCACTTTCCACTGTCTTCTAGCTCTCGTCTGCTGCTGTGAAAAGTGATAGTAACAAACATACACATACCACTTTTCACAGAAGCAGACTTACTAGCTAGCAACTCATAAAAAAGCAACCAAAAAAGGACAAAAGACAAGAACCTGCAAAGTACCTTGTTGGTGTTTCTATTCTGTTTAGATCCAGTAAAGAATACAGACAACTGTACATTATTTTTATTATTAGGTCTTCAAAAACCCTACGTAAATAAATTACACTGATTTGGACCTGAATAAATGCATATTTATTTGTTTTTCCTGAAGTGAATTAAGTATTGTAGGAAAAATTGTCAGAGCGGCCACCAGCAAGAGTTGGTGGCTGCACTCTGAGGCCACCAAAATTTTTGTTGTGAGAACCCCTGCTATAGGGTGTATTCTTCACAGACCACGTGAAGGTTATTAATAGTATTTGAACTAGTTGATCCAAGTGTTTCCAAAGACCCCTGCTAGGGGAAAACACCTTCTCAGTTGGGCTTGATTAAGGCTTGAAAAGTGCTAGCACATTGTGCTGAATTCATTTGCTGAAGTACTGAGGCTCCGAGTTAGCTGAGTTGCTGATAACTGATTAGGGCTAGATGGTAATTCATGTGGAAAAAAGTATTCTAGATAAAAAAAATAATAATGCCTTGATTCATTGTCCTTAGGGAGGTCTAAACTTGCCTCCTATATACACATGAAATTGTTAAGTGCAAAATAATTATGAATAAAATTGTCCTGATAGACTTATAATAATAACAACTATAAGCTTAAGAAAACAATCTAAGAGTGTAGCTAATATCAACAGGAATAGCCAGGGAGGGAAGCATAACTATCTGGAAGCACATGCATTCATTAAATTAGTATCGCTCATTTTCATAGATGCAAAACTCTACAGTTTTGCATCATTAAATTATGCGTTCTTGCACAGTATTAATAGTGTACCCATGGGTTCTGATGTGTTGATTCAACACTCTGGAGGCCTTGCTTGAAGATCTCACTGTGCTTCCGAGACTGCTATGCAGATGCAGTATGAGATAGTTCCCTATGCTTGCAGCAAGAAATGATCATACTAGGAGTTTCTAGGCCTTGCGTCTCCAGAGAAAGCACATTCCTCCTCTGTACCAGATACTGTTTTGATTAAAGGAATCACTGGTACATATCTGGCTTGATTCTCAGCTGGCGTCAATCAACACAGCTCCATTCGCTTCAAGGGAATGTCAATTGACACCTGCAGAGGATCTGGTCTACAGTCAGCAACTGATCAAAAACCCGCATCAGTAGGGACCTCTTTTAGGCAGGATGGATCTAGTTATTCTAGCTCTGGGCTGTTATTTTTCCTAGGAGAAACAGGAGCCCCAGAAATCATTTTAAGACATCCTCAGATCTGGGAAGATTCTTCCAGCTATTTTGCTCCATTATCAATGCTATTGGGATCTGAAGTGAAAGAACCTTTAGGGAGATTTGTGCAACACTTTAAAATAACTATTGTAAATCCACTTAGCTATGAATTTCATCCGCATTTACTAGGATAGTTGCCCATTAAAAATGATAATACTTTATTTAATACATTAGCTTTCATCTGAGGAGCCCAAAATACTTTGGGTGAGATTCTGTGCTATGCCGCTAAGAAGCACAGCAGAGAACTCACAGTGCAGCGGGGAGGCAGGGGGATTAAGGTGTCTCTAAACCATATTTTAGGAGTGATCTGCAGGCCAAAGTGTATTATGGAATAATGGCATCCTGTCTCCGGTTGTCTATGAGGCACAGCACTGTCCAATCGCTGCAATGTTACATGCTGCAGCCTCGCCACCAAAATTCCACTCCCATCCTGGCATACTCCTTACACTGGAGTGTGTGATGGGCTGTTTTCCTCAGTTCCTGCACTAAGGAAACTCTCCCTTAGCATCACATGGGGCTTTAAGAGTCCCTTTAACCAGCATGGAGCAGAGATAAGAATGTTGCCCTTTCTGATTACTAATTAATTAAGCCTCATCATACTCCTGTAAGGTAGGAAAGATTTATTATTCCCTTTATACAAATAGGGAAATAGGAGCCCAAAGTGGTTAAGGCTATTTTTTTTTATTGGGCACTGTGACACATGGCCAGAAAAGGTTAAGCAGCTTGCCGGCTAATTGACCCAAAATCAACCTTTTCGGGACATATTGGTAGATAATGTTTGTGATTTGTGTGATTATTGCTAGAGGTTAACAATGTAATCAAACAGTCCCTGTCTATGCTGTATTCTGTTAATTCAGAGATCAAAAGGAGATCTTAACATTTAAATGAACTGTAAACGTAGTGCTATCACTGTATTCATTTCTCTTTGAAATGTATAGCAAATCACCTGTGAATGGTGGAAAACACAGGCAATTGCCTTATGTTAACCCCTGTAGCTAATTACCGATGATGTTTAGGAAATAGATCTACTTCAAAGTATTAATGATTGCCTATTGTTCACCTAAGAACTCTGAGCTGTCAAGAGAAGGCCTGGAACTGTATAAAAAACCCTTGAGCCCTGATCCTTTTTATCTCAGATCTGCTTGATGCTTCATGCGGGGGAAGCTTGAGTTGTAAAACGGAGATCTCCAGTCCCATCTGGATCACCCTAAATATGAACATTGGACTATAACCTATGGACTAATTCTGAAAGAACTCTTTGCAACTACAAAGCTCACCATCCCTACTATGATTCTGATCTTAGAACTGTACTCAGGTCTGTATGTATACTGATCTTTTAACCAACTCTCTCTCTTTTCTGTTTAATAAATTTTAGTTTGGTTAATAAGAATTGGCTGTAAGCATGTATTTGGGTAAGATCTGGAATATTCATTAACCTGGCAGGTAATGTATCCGATCCTTTGGGATTCATACAACTTTCTTATATGATGAATACGATTTTCATTAATCCCCATGATATTTGACTTGGGTGTCTGGATGGAGGCCTAAGGCTGGGTTGCTTTAAGGGAACTGTGTTGTTGGCTTCTGGGGAACCACTAAAGTATTACAGAAGTTGTTTTGTGCTGGCTTAGTAACTCTAAGGATTGGAATAGCCCACAGTTTTGGAGATTGCCTGCCCCATTCTTTACATTTTACCCTAACTGAGTAATCTCAATGTGGCTCTCTGGAACCCCAGTCACAGGCACATAAAAGTGCATTTGTTTGCAGTTACACAGGCATTTATAATGATTGCCTTGTACAAATTAGGCAGCACACAAATATGGCCAGTTAGACACGGAACTAAACCATTTGTGTGCACAAATACGGAGCTGGGCATGCAGCCACACAATGATGCATACCAATCAGCACAAAATTGCACACACGTTTTTTGAAAGTCAGGCCCCAAGGTCATGTCTAGATTAGAAATTAAGCTGGGATGCTGGCATGTTAGCTAGCATGTGCCAAATAGCAGGTTTTAATAGTCTAGAGTAGACAAAGCCTTTAATGTGTGCTGCACTGGTTGATTTAAAGCCTAAGTCTATGTGACCTTTTCTGCACGGGACTTTTCAAACATTCTAGTTTGTACATATGAGCTAGAGCATGCTAATATCACACCTTTAAATTCTAGTGATTCACCTAAGACCACCAAGCAAATGAGTGCCAGGATCAAAACCCGAACCCCAAGAATTCCAACTCCTAAGCCCTGCTCTAACCATTAGACAACACTGATCAGTAAGAACTGTTGACACATCAGTAGTACCTGGTTACCACAAACTCTATATTTAAGTAGCATTTTTTGTAATAATTAGGGCCAGATTGTAGCTTCGAAGGCAAGGTTTGCAAAGGAGGGCACACAGAAGGGCTGTACCATACCAGGAGTCCACATAGCTGCTCTGCCGCCATTTTGCACCAAAGTAAATAACTGCACAAGGTACAGAACAAGAAGAAAAATTAGAATCTCCACCTTTTGCAGCTTCCCATCACTACATCTGGGTGATTCCCCCACCCTCAAGAGACCATCCCTATTGTGCACTGAAGCAGCTTCTCGGAAGGAGTTCAGTTTGCTTTCAAGACAGATTTCTTTTAGTTCTTTATTCTACTTTCTTCTCTCCTGGAGGATGGTGTGGGAAGCAGTTAAGTAAATAATTAAACCATGATAGAGAGTGGAACAAGTGACATTTCTGCCTTCTCTTTGCAGTCATCTGTCAAAGTTCAGGTTGCAGAGAATTAGAAAGCTTGAAGAAATAGTGGTTCAATGTCCCTGGAAGACAGAACTCCTCAGAGTGACTGGCTCACTGTCGGTTTATAACCTGGAGCATGAAGTCTTTTAAATCCTCTGTAATTTTTCAACTGCAAGGGATTTGGGGATCTTATCAGTGAAGAAATAATATTGTTAAGGTTTCTTTCCAGCAAATGTTCCAGTCTTCATTTCAAATCCGTGAACTCCTTGCTTTGTTTAGGCTTGTCTAATATTTTAAATTTTGAAAAAGTTTTGGGAATGGAAATGATATAGTTCATGTGCTACCTGGATTTGGAATTAGCAGAAGAGTCTCTTGTGTTATTGTCTAGAAGCACAGAATTACACACAAACATCCCCAGCTATCTGAAATTAACCAGAATACTTAATAAAGGAAATAGCAGCATTGCCTCACCAGAATATTTAATAAATGGAACAGCCTGACTTCCAATAGCATATTTCCACCAATGTGCCATACCGAATCAGAATATGGGCCCCCCTCCAATATGCTGGCTCTGAAAGTGGGCCCTAACTAATGACTCAGAGGAAGACAATGCGTCCCATTGTAACGTTCATTGTGAATGTTTAGTGTGGCCCTAGTGGTGATATAGAAAAGAGGTAAGAAGGATATAGGAAATAAAGACAGGTCACCTAGGTCACAGTAAGAACATAAGAACATAAGAAAGGCCGTACCGGGTCAGACCAAAGGTCCATCTAGCCCAGTATCTGTCTACCGACAGTGGCCAATGCCAGGTGCCCCTGAGGGAGTGAACCTAACAGGCAATGATCAAGTGATCTCTCTCCTGCCATCCATCTCCATCCTCTGACGAACAGAGGCTAGGGACACCATTCTTACCCATCCTGGCTAATAGCCATTTATGGACTTAGCCACCATGAATTTATCCAGTCCCCTTTTAAACATTGTTATAGTCCTAGCCTTCACAACCTCCTCAGGTAAGGAGTTCCACAAGTTGACTGTGCGCTGCGTGAAGAAGAACTTCCTTTTATTTGTTTTAAACCTGCTGCCTGCTGTCATAGGTTTCTACTCTCCACATGCATCCTGTCCCCCACATTATAAAGGCACCTATCCATCCGTGCACTGCAGTTCAAGAAAGAAAATTCCTTACCTTCACGTACTCTACTTACATCAGAAGGCATGAGATTTTACCATGCTTACTTTGGAAAGGGACCACTCAGTGCCACAAAAATAAATCTACTCACAGTACTGCAGGCAGAGAGCTTGCTGCTTTATTTAACTGCATCACAGAAAGCGAGGGAGAAAACTCCCAATGACTAAACAGGAAATAAAGGAAGAGTGGTGCCTGTCCCCATCCCATAATACTCTGGGTAACCCAGTTAACCCTATCATATTCACCTTACTACATTTACTGAAAAATTGCTTCTGGTCATAAAATTAACCAGTGTTTTGAAAAATCCAGCCATATTATTTGACCTGACTCCCTGCATCAGGGAGTTCCAAGGCTCAACCACATGCTGCATGCAAAAGCACACAATAGAAGAGCTTATTTCTGTTAGTCACCTAAGTAATATTCCTGAGTATTTCAACTGGAAAGAAAGCCAGCAATGAACTGCAGTGATGATACAAGTTATGCAAGTTAGATTAGTTGCTGTGAAATGCTACATATTATTTTTGCAGAGGCTATTTAATGTCCCCAAGCTAACTGCATCTGCACAAAGGATTTCTGTAACTGTAACTTATGGTCATGTTTACCACATCCCCACCTGACTATGTGAATAATAACTTGTGTTGCTGCTATAGCTGTTCCGTAATAAAGCTGCAAATAGATATTTCTACAGCTCATCAACTGAAATAACACCCACATCTGTGTGGCTTGAGAAATGCAGCATTTCCAATGTAACCTTCAGAAATCAAAACTGTAGCCTCCAAACACAGAAGAATCAAATGCTAAGCACATCATCTCATCCAGGAAAAAGGTTATTATTAAATGTTTTCAATATATTTAATCTAGGAATGGATTTATAGTATTAATCAAAGCTGTGTTCTGGCTAGTCTGCTAACATTGCTCATTGCAGCACTGTTATTCTGGATACGCACGCAGAGAGAACACAAAAGGTCTTGGCATTTGAGAGACTGATAAAATTTAATTTGTCTGTTTGTGTGATAAACACTCCCGACATATCAAAATGTAGGGAAAAATATTAAATCCCACAAACAATATGGTTAATGCAGGATTAAACCTTGGGCCTGTCTACTCACCAGGGAGAGTTTAGGGACATAATCTAAAAAAATTCAGGGCCTGATCCAAATCCTATAATATCAGTGGCAAGACTCCAGCTGATTCCAATGGGCTTTGGATCAGGCTCTCAACCAGTAGAGGCAATAGACTGAGGAATTGTCACAACTATACTTCGGCTCTGGAGGGCTTGTTTCTTGTTTCCTGCTATGATCAAGGGAGGAGGGAGAAAAGGGGATATAACCATCTTTTAAAGAGCACTTCAGAATAAGCAGAGGTGGGTATTGTGCTGTGTTGGTGTTAACAGCCATAACAAAATCTGGGGGATGAATTGCTGATTTTGATTATAACCAGGGGAAAAGAAAAGAAAGCCTGCAGGAAATCTGTCGATGCCTGTTATGAACTGGAATATAATATGGATGATTGTTCTGGGAACAATGAATGTATTGGGAAAGCATCACCATGCTATGATCACTGCAGTGAATAGCGTGAGAAAATTATATGATTATGTTGTCTCGGCTCAACACTGTGTTTGCAGGTCAAATGATCACTTAGCTTTTCATTAGGCTCTCAGGACCTCAGGTTATTGCCAGTAGTAGGATCTCTGGACTGTAACTAAGGAGCTTATTTTCCTGAAATTTCCAATCCTATTTTGCAAGATCTGGATAGCATGGTGTAGTTCAGATAAGCATACTTTCAACTGCTTATCTTTACTTAACCTCGGCCTTTTCTCTTTCACCCCCATTACTAGTTGACAGTTGCTTGTTGATTTCAATGAGTGTTGGGCACATAAATACCTTTGAGGATCAGGGCCTAGATTCCTAATCTTTGAAAAAGCTGTTTTAAGTCCTACCATCCCAGTCCCTGATTGCCACGTTGGAGTAGCTGGTCCATGCATAAGTCTTTAAATGTTACCACCACCAAGAAGCACATCAGGATATTATTTACCAGTAGAAAGTGTCAGAGAAACCACATAACACCGGAAATAGCTTTCATAGGGATTTCCAAAAACTGTCAGATGACAAACCCACAGCAAAATCCTCAAACTGTAAAGAAATCAGCTAGCACATCTCTCTATAACAGAGGACTCCCTGCCTGGAAATTTCTGAACAATAAAAATGTAATTGTACTTCTCTGGTATATCTTATTCAGTATTTGTCTTTTGTCTTTTTCCCCCCCAATGTGGTTAATTTTTTGCATGTATCATATTCTTCCCCCCATGACACAAAGCTGTAATTCCCTTCAATTTGCAGATTCTGTAATTAGCTTCATGGTATAGCCACTGTCTAACCTGGAACACTGCTAGCCACACTGGAGAATGTAGGGCTTTGGCTTTAACACGCTCCAGATAGTTGTTGCTCACCATTGTTTCAATTTAGCATGAATGGCCCACTATTTCTCTAGGGATGGTGTTAAATAGATAAATAAATAAATAAACCTTGCAGGAAATCCTGGTCCTGGTGAAAGGCAAAAATTCAAAGGGGGGCTGGGATTTCACATTGTTATGACAAGAAAAACTGGAGTGTAACGTTAAATATGTTCTAATCACGGTGGCTAATTACAAAGAATATATTGCAATTAAAACAAATCAGTGAGGTGCACAGCAAATAAAATACAACAAAAGAGTCATTAGGGAACAGACAGCTGTCCTCTTGACAGTCTGATGTTTCAGCATATGACAGGAAATGCTGCTCACCAGGTAGGTCAGAGATTCACGATGTCATTCTAAAGCAAATTCCTTTGATTGGGAAAGGCCCTGATCCATAACCTATTGAAGTCAATGAAATGCTTTCCCTGGAGTTTAATGGGCTTAAGATCAGGCCCAAATTTGTCAATTTAAAAACAAGCCAAGAAAAATGGCATTACAATAACTATAAAAGTGCCTGCCTTTCTCATGCATTCAGATAGTGAGCTGCATGCCCCAGCTGCATGAAACATACTAGTTTCACTCTGAAGCAATATCACTGGTTTCACTCTTTTAAAAAAAATCATTTTGCCATCATGTCATCTGGTCCCATGGTCATAAGTACTCATGTGATCATAACTGAAAGTATGTAACTATACACTTCATGACATGATTCAGTATGGAGCTCATCTGTTTGCTACACAATAATACAAAAATGATCATGTCAATGATTATAATGGACAAACCCACAGCTAGATGAGTAGCTATGAAGAGATGTTATTGTAAATACAAATATACACAAGGTTTTGTTGTTTTTTTAAATAGTTGCTTGCTAATAAAGTGCAAATGGTCCCACCTTTTTGGTCTCTACTGCACTGATAATCGTAACCCTGACTAGCAGGCTTGTATCATTTCCCTTGCAGCATGTAGTTACAACGCCAAAGCTAGTGTTGTGAAAATGGGCCTGCTACAGTAAATGAACTTTGCTTTTCATGAAGCTAGAGTGTGGGAATTGAAGACTCCAAAAGAAATAAGATTCGCTGAAATACATTCCTGAGGTGTCACAGACACTTTTGGACATTTATCCTGGCAAACAACTGGCTGTGTGGCTAAGTTTAAACATAAGTATCTCTTCATTGCTAAACTTTATTCTTTGAATAATATCATGCTTAATAATACTCACATCCACAAACACGGAGATCTCTTCCCTTTACTCTTTAAAATCCTTCTGAAAGAGCCATCCGCATTAGTGAGTTACAGGCTAGAAAAAATCACTATTTCTTCAAGAAAAACCAATACAGTTATTGAGCTAGATTAGGACAGAAAATGCATTTGAAATAGAAAATAAAAAAACTCTGTCCTTTGCCCCACTCTAACTTGAAAACTATCAGTTCAGTGTGTATCAACTTTTCTTTAAAAATAAAAATCTTTTCCAAGTTATGACCTTCTATGCTGTACTTTAGCTCAGAGTGAAGTTTTATGGCCTTTGGAAATAAGAGGTTTATGATAGAAATATTGACATAGCGTTAGCTTCAGCAGCACTTGAATGTACCCCTGCTGTTTTGTGACTAATTCCCCATGCGATATTATTATTAGAGTGGCTCAGGGATTTTTTGATTAAATGGTTGGGGTTTTATTTATAGGAAAAAGCCTATCTATTTAAACTTATACTTTTCACAGGAAAGGGCTGCTTTCAGTGAACTTTTCATTATGAAAATACTTCTGAATAAAAAGTGTTGACATTGTCAATAAGTTTTGTTTAAACCTTTTAGAAACAAAAAGCTCCAGTTTTCCAGTTCAAAATGGCTTCCCTCCTCCCCTCCCACCAGCCCAATTTTCAGTTCAGAAAAATGACCTCTTTGTCCCAGTGAGAGATGGGAAAAAATTTCAAAATCTCAAAAATGTGCACTGGACAGGAAAACCATGTCCCATCCAGCTCTAAGTATTATGAATGGGCAGGTATGAGGAAAATCTCTCAAGAGCTTTTTATATATATATACACAATCGATATTGGGGGCAATTGACCAAGGATGGAATTATTTTGTATCCACTCTTCCCATATTTTTTGGACAGAGATACATACAGACCAAATCGGTCAAAGAGCTGAGGCAACAAATTAAAATCCTGATCTCTTTCGTGTCTTATAGTGCCTGGAAAACAAGTGTATCCGCAATAGAAAAGTGTTTACAATGCATCTGGATGTTTTCTGTAAGATTTAAAATACTGTCATTTTTGGACTTTGCTGTACAGGAGATACTTACTGGGTTCAAACAATTCTCACACTTCTTTTGTTCCCCTATGTTGGTTCATCACACTCGACAGTATACTATGGATTTGCTATTCAAAACCAGCTTTCCTTTACATAGGAGCTGCCGCAGTGGGTCAGACTAGTGGTCTATCTAGCCCAGTATCCTGTCTCTGACAGTGGCCAGGACCAGAGCTTCAGGGAAAATGTATAGAATAGGGTAATTCTGAGGGATCCGCCCTGTCTTCCACTCCTGGTTTCTGGTATTCAGAACTTTAGGATCTCGCCAAGCATGGGGTTGCGATCTTGGCCAATAGCCATTGATGGAGCTGTCCTTCATGAACGTATCTAGTTCTTTTTTTTAACCCATTTGTACCTTTGGCCATCACAACATCCCATGGCTATGTGTTCCACAGGTTAGTTGAGTGCTGTGTGAAAAAAGTACTTTCTCTTGTTTGTATTAAACCTGCTGCCTGTTAATTCCATTGGGAGACTGCTTTTAATTCTGTGTTGTGGGAAAGGATTTGTGACTGGGTTCCTGGATGGATCACATGGAGAATGCCACACTCAGGGCAAACTGCAAGAAATAGCACAGACAATCCCCCAAACTGGGGGGTTATTCTATAATTAGACTCGCCAAGGCAGTAACAAAGGAGCTTCTGCAGTACCACACTGATGAACCAGAAGCCAAACACAGTCCCCTTTAGGCATCCCAGCCCTTGACTTCCATCCAGACAAACAGAGGTTACTGAAAACCCATTTCACTACATGTGAGGTTCTTACTAATCCCACAGGATTAGACATGTCCCCTCAGATCAATATGTATCTCAGATCGTACCCAAATACCACTCTGTCAGCCAATCCTTAGTAAACTGACTAAAGATTTATTAATAAAAAAGAAGAGAGTTATAAATGGTTAATAGATCATACATATAGAAATGGTTGCTAAGTCTTTACATCAGGTTTGTAGCAGTGGTGGAATAGACTGCTGGTTTGCAAAAGTTTCTGTGGTAACTTCCGAATGATTGGAAAGGTCCTCAGTCCATCTTCCAAGATGTTCCTTTTAATTGTAAATCCACAGTCCAGAGAATTAGAGCAGGGAAGAGGCAAAATGGAGATGTCTCGGGTGTCTTTTTAGACCCTCCGCCACATGCATGGAAAATTACTGGCCCAAGATGGAGTCCAGGGTCACATGAGCATGGTAAGTTACTGGTAAAAGATGGCGTCTTAGGTCACATGTCCTCGTCACATGTCCTTACATCATTTACTGAATCACAAGAATGGCCATTGGCTCCTTGCTGTCTGAGGCATCCACAGGAAAAGCTATCTGGGCGGGATGAGTTTCTTCTATGGCCCATTGTGACAGTGTCCTTAATAGGCCATCAACACAAAGCCATCTATCCATCATGTAAATGGGGGTGTCACCCGGAACAAAACACATGTTTGCGGTACTAATCGTAGCCAATATTCATAACTTTAGATACAAAGAAGAAGTGGGACCGCTTAAAACTTTGAACGGAGTGGAGATTAGGGATAATCTTGGAATGGCACAATATCTATCTGAAATATTTTTTTGCTCTCTTCAATCAATGAATGAATGAAGGGGGAATGAATATACAGGGACCGATGAATGGAAGGATATGGGGGGTAGGGATATATGGTATCGAGGTGAAAAGCAAAACTTGAAACAGCTAATTAAAGTAAAATGGATAATCTTAATCTAATTCTCACTAGGAACTATTGAAGTGATATATTAGCTAGCTTAGCCGTGAATTTTTTTAAAAATCTAAATTATTGGATTGATGATTGGGAGACTGGATAATGTATTTCCTAAGTTATCAAAAAGAAGGGAGAAAAAAAAACCGGTGACTACTAACCTAACAGTAGTTTAGTTGTATGTAATGCAAAAAAAAAAAAAATTTTAAAAGAGAGGAGAGCGAGAGAGAGGCAGGAGATGGGAGGTGGATGGATATGGATTGGGATTTACAGAGTGGATTATCACCAACCATCGCCAAAAGTTTTGATCTTTTTTTTTTTTTTAGATTTTAGACAAGGGCAATGGATCTAATATATCTAGATTTCAGTAAGATTATTGATGAACGTTTGCGCTGGTTAAATAATGGTTATTAAGAAATAGGATGGAAAAAATGAAAATCCAGAGGAGGATAAGGGGGAGGGAAGGGGAGACTGCAGAGGGAGGGGGAGGAGGGGGGAACTGGGGGGTCAGGTGGGAGGGTCACAAGGTTGGTTCTGGTGGTTTTTTTTTCAGTTTATTTTATTTCAATCTATTTGCAATTTTGAGAGGAGAACCATGAGGTTTGTGGGGGGGAAACAGTTGGTTGGGAGAGACAGTGGGGGAGGGAAAAGGATATCGATCCGGGAGATCCTCCAGGATGAATTTGATGATAGGAGTGTATGAAAGTATTAGTAACAGGATGTATAGTGAGAAGTTGTTATTTAAGTGTAGAAGAATAAAGAGATTAACATTAGGAGCTAAAGGGAAGCACTAGTTAAGGAACAAGTAAGGAGGGAGGAGAAGGAGATGACTGAGATGGGTCAATGTGATGATGGCAGGCAATGTGAGCAGGGTGTTAAAGCAGCAAGAAAGCAAGCATTAGGATGGATTAGGGAGGGTAGGTGAGGTAGTAGAGGAGTGTAGCTAGTGCGTTATATAGTCCCATTAAGAGATTTTGTGAGTTGTGTGTTGGAGTATTTTGTGCAGTTTGTTTAAAGATGTGAATATAAGGAAAATGGGGGAAAAAGAGGTACAAAGAAAAAAGGGAGAACTGGAAGGGGGCCTGGAAGGCCTGAGGAGAGAAAGGAGACTTGTTTTCTTTAAGAAATTTAAGGGATAGAATAGAGGATAGAGATACACTATGAGAGGATAATATTAGAGGGATAAATAATTAGGAGAGGAGAGATTTTGATCAGCTCAGAAATACAACGGGACACGAGACATAAGATGGAAAAATAGGAAATTAGAAAAAATAGAAGAAAATTCAGGAGTGGGTAACTACTAGTCAGAAGGGGAGGACACACTACACCTAGGGGGAAACAGGACCTGAAAGGAAGACTATGAAGATAAATATAGCTAGGAAGTGGTATGGAGATGGTATGATAGGAGGGTATAGGGTTAATGGGTCAATATTGGTGTATATAGTGGTATGTATCAATGATATGAATGAATTGTTATTTTTAACCTTTTTTGGTATGGTTGTCTTGCTGGCCCTTGCTCGTGAGGAATTTGTCGCCATCCAGGGGTGGCTGGGTCGGGGAAGGGGTTTTTTGGCTGGGGCCAGGGATGGGCTGTGGGTCTTTTTCAGGGGGGGGGGGGGTCTGATGGGGGTGGGGCATCGGGCAGGGGGAGAGTGGGGATGATGTGGCCTGCATCTTGCAGGAGATCAGATGATATTCATGATTATTGATCTATGATTCTATGATTCTATGATACGTGGATTTAACCAGGATAATAATAATATTTGATAGACTGTAACTCTTCCATTGACACCTTACATGATGCACTTTGTCCAAACTGTATGGTAATTGGGTAACAGCAGTTTTTTTATACAGCACAGGGTAAATAACGCTTCTTGCGCATATACAACATCCTACTTGCAAATATAACCTTTTCATGTCCTAAGACGAGCATGGACAGAATCTATCCACTCTACATCCAAGTGCTAGTGCTTGAAAAGTGCAAATACAGCTTTCTCCATGCACAGAATTGTGCCTGTACAAAAGGAAGCTGGGTTGTGTTCCTATTGGGAACTAGCTGCAGGAGCCTGATTTTCAGAGGTGCTAAGCTTCTGCAGCCTCCACTAGCAGCAGGTAGAATTCTGCATGCTCAGCTCTTCTGAAAATTACATTCTGTGTAGGTGTGTGAATCTTTAAAATAGGACAATGTCAGGCTCTGAGTTATAGGCAGTCAGGCCTGGTGGTTGGAGTCAGCCGTGCAGTCAGAACTGAACTGAAGTCAGAGCTGAAATCAATGTCCAGCGGACAGGCTGGGGTTGAGAACTGAGGTCAGCATCCACAGATGAGCCAAATCAGGATTGGAGTCAGGTCGAAGCCAAAATGGAGTCAGTCCAAGGGTCTGGGGGTCACAAGAAGGCTTCAGAGCTGGAGCAAGGTTGGAGTAGGGTGCGAACAAGGCTGAAGCAGGTTGGAGGAGGGCTCGGCAAGGCTGGGGCAGGAACAGGAACTGGATCATGGGACTGTCTGGAAGCCTAGGGAGTCTAACACTGCAAGGCAGCAGGAGAGTTCCTGGCCGGGTAGCGCTGCTGTATAGATTATCTTGCAGCTTTGTGAGATCAGTGAATACCTGTGCCTGGGACTCATCTGGCCCACGCCTTGCCCAGTGATAGCCTTCAGGCATGCTGCAGCAGCCTAAGTCACTGCAGGCTGTGGTTGCAGGGTGAGTCAGTACATTTACTGAGGTTCTGGAGATGATCGAGCAGCCTTGGTCTGGCTGCCATTTTGCCTCACATGAAGTAAAGGAACATCCGAATTTAGTCATCAAAGGACAGGTTGTGTGTGGGGGTTAGATATGCTCTATGTAAGGCTTTGAAAAATCCCTTCTAGGTCTCTGAATAGAGATTGTCCCTCCAAGTGTGTGTGACCCACCCCCAAAGTAAGGCCCGTAGCACAAATGGAAAGATATAAATGTGCAACTTTTCACAGAATTTCTGTTGCTAAGGAAACCAGTTTTCTTGCATGAATCCACAATGGCTGCCTTGTTTGGATTCTCGGCCTCTTTCTCCGCCTCTCAAGGAAAAAAAGAAACCTGTAGAGCAACTAAAATATTCATATAACTTTGTTATTGAGAAGTGAAAAGATCAACAGACATCAGGTTACGACTCTAATGTTCCACTGTGACCTGGGGAACATGGCTGTGACTAGATTCTCTTTTTCTGCCTCTGCAGAGTGCGTCCTGGAGTGAATTATAACTTCCGTCATATGTGAAGGAATAAGGGGCATAATAGGAGAGTTGAAAATAGAAAGAGTAATAGATGCTCTAATTCAGGCCTCAGCCAAAACCTGGTGAAGTCAATGGCAATTTTTCAATAGACTTCAATGGGTTGTGGATCTGGTCCTTTAATGAGGCTTCTCTCATGTGTCTTTTCTTTCTTTAGGCTACATAGGTAACATACATAGAACCAGGGAAATGGAAAACACCTGTTAGTTCATCTAGTCCATCCCCTCGGGAGTGTGGGGCTGTTCTGTATAGCACCGGCTCAGAACACTCAGTAAATGTGCAGCGGGAGCATTAGTACTTCAGGCTTTCATGTCAAGTACTCCACACTGGCTGCCCATCCCTGCATCTGTGATGAGCTGCAGGGCTCCATGCCTCTGCCACCGCTTTCCTCTCCCATGCAGTTGGGCATTCTTGCACTTGCTGTGGTGTCTGTCCTGCTCCATATCCCAGTTTCACAGAATGGCAGGGCATGGACATTGGCTGATGTGTGGGGCACAGTTCTGGGGTAAATGCACCTATATCCCCTTCCACACCTCCACGGTCCACCCCAGGAGTGACCCACCAAGTTTCAGGTCTCCACCCATCACACATCTTTGGGCAGGAGCTCTTAAGGCTGTACAGCTCCCTGCCTTACACTGTGATATCGCCAGCAAGCCTGTCTGCCGAAAGGCCGGCACCTGTGCACTGCTTTCTCTCCGCGGGCTATGCACAGTGCATGGCCAGCAGTTACAAGGTTCCACACAGCTCTTCCTAAGTTCTCACGGTGAACTTGAAACTTGGCTCTCCCGCTCCCTCCGGTTTCTAGACAGGTCGACCCGCTGTGCTTTTGTCTGCTCCTCCTTGCTGGGCTCCTGTCTCAGGTGTCAGCCAGCTGACTTTTCTTAAGCTGTTCATAACTGATTTCCCCTCCCCGCTTTCTTTTCACTGTCCCTTTTCCTGAAACTGCTACGAGACTTTTCTCTGTGCTTTCTCCTTCTCCTGTTCTCACTTTCACGGCTGTTGGCACTTTATTGACAATTCTACTGCCTAGATCCCACACACACTGCCTAGAAACTAGATGGGAGGTAGGCATGGGAGGACCAGGTCTCATGTTCATCCCCATAGATTTTGGAGTGGCCGGGGGTGTGTGAGCGCTCCGCCTACAGACACAGGTGCTGGCACTAGGGGTGCTGCTGCACCCCATGGCTTGAAGCAGTTTCCTTTATATCCAGGATTTACAGTTTGGTTCAATGGCTCTCAGCATCCCCACTATACAAATTGCCCCTGCCTGCAGATCCGCCCCCTAGGTTGTAAAGAGAGAGAACAAACAGGATGGCTATCCAAGGAATAAGTTTTGGTTCCCCTAAGATGTTAGCCAGGTATCCTAGGTACACTCACTTTTTTATGGCACAGATATGACAACAAGATCTTAGCTTTGCGAGCCATCACTGCTTCCTGAACCCATCCAGAAACACTTCCCTGCAGTATATTCTCAAGTTTTCACTGACACGTGCTATCCAATGGACACTCCCATTTGAGGCTCTCCATCTCTTCAGGGCTGTCTCTTTGCAGCGTTTCTCTTTCAGTTCTGTTTTCTGTGCTTCACCAACATTTCACACATTCAGATTCAGAAGCCTTGCCCACACCAAGCTGGTGTCTATCCCACAGCCTTCTTCCTAAAGAAAGTCTTCCATTCCTATTGTCAGTGCAGCTCCACGGCCGATAGCAATGTCGGGAGTGCCAGCGTATGGAGATCCATAGGACTATAGGCATTTTCAGCATCACGTTCTTTAGCCCTGCACAGGGAAGGTCTATATGATGTGTTGGTTAAAACACTTGTGACCGGGGTCACTAGAGGGGCTATCCTGAGAATGCTCAATCAGGGCAAACTGCAAATAATAGGGAAGACGATCCCCCAAAATGGGGGTTTATTCTATAATTAGATTTCACCAAGCCAGTAACCAAGCAGCTTCTATAATACCTGACTGGTTACCAAGAAGCCAAAATACAGTTCCCTTTAAGCAGCGGTTCTCAACTCATGGCCCGTGGGCCACGTGCAGCCCAATTAGCACACAGCTGTGACCCAGCTCAGCTGTGTGCTAAAGGCCACAGGTTCTGGCAGTCATGTGGCAGGGTTGTGCAGCAGGGTCGTGGTCCAAGGTTGGGCTGTGGGGTCTTGGCTACTGCCCGACAGGGTCAGGCTGTGGAGTCCTGGCTGCCACCTGGCCTCAGACAGCGGGATCAGGGTCTGGGGTTGTGGCAGGGTCCATTCTGCCCCCTGCACCCGTTGTGCAGGTCTGGGTTCAGGGTCCCTCCCACCTGCCCTGCGCCAAGCACTCTGGCTCCTGGTCCCACTCTGTGGAGGGGTCTCTGGGTGGAGGGCAGAATGGTTTAGGGGTGGATTAGCTGTAGTTCAGCTGTGGTCAGAGAAGGTCCTTCTTGTCTGCAGAATAGGTCATGTATATTGTTGCTTTGAAGCTAATCTATTTCCTAAGCATTCACTAGTAACTAGTTGCATTCATTAGCATAGGGCAACAGTTCACAGGTAGTTTCCTACATATTTCAAAGAGAAATGAAGACAATAATATTATTACACCACATCTAAATGGCAATATCCCCATTTGATCTCTGAATCAATAGATTACAGTAATAAAACATTTATAGGCAGGAACAGAAGTTTAGCATCTACAAGCTAATTAGATCACATTGTGTACCTATATCTTGTTAGAAGTTTAACAAACAAATACAATTAGCATCAATTCTGATTCTCTGACAATAGAGACCTATATTTTAAGGACTCTAGTCTATTTATCCTGGCTTTGCTAACTATCTACAAGGATTGGCCCTGTTTATCATTTCAATATTCTTCTAATATGTCCTTAAAGATTGTTTATCGGTCACTCAGCCTGCTGATTGGCTCAACATCATAACACCAGTGGATATTGTCACCTTCCTGGTACCTTCACTAGCTATTGTGGGGGCTTTTTCGGGACTGAACCTAGGTTGAAAGTAGAAAGTAGAAAATAAAACATGTTCTTTTCTTCTCCTGAAATCTCACTCATACTGGTACTTTCCCAAAATAGATGTGAATTACTTTATAGTCGGGATGAAAAACACGCTACCAAGTTCAGACCCATAAATAACTTCCTTCAAGAAAACGCACAAATTAAATGCTTCTTTATCTCAGAAAGTGGACTTGCTTGCTTTCTCAGAAATCAACTAAAGGCAATAATTCAAAAGCCAATAGGAAAAAAAGGAAAGAAACCTTGTTTTTCTCCTCAAGCCGGCGTTGAATCCCGGAGTAACTGAGGCCGAGTTAAAGATACCCTAATGAAGAGTGATACTGCACCATACACAATCAGAAAGAGAAAATAACCTCCAAACTAAACATGCTGTACTCATTGTTTCCGTAAAGCAAATGCCACTGTGGAGCAGTGTGTGAAGTGAAAAAGAGGAATTCGGTGTAGAAGAAGGCGATGAGCACAAATGACTAGGAAGAAGGAACGACTATGAACAGTTGACACCGCAACACAGGGTCTGGTGCCCTCAGAGTTACAAGCAAAGACTTGATGATCCCTGGTTAGCCTTTGATGTTAGCAGCTGTAAACACAAATAATTCAGCACCAACTCTTTGTCCACTGTGACGCTTTGGTCAAAGCTGAGTTCCTTCCAGACCACAAGGCAAAGCAAGGAGCATGCATGCATCTACTATACCTTGGTAATTTGTCTACAGGTGTCTGAACCATCTAATCATGAATAGTGAAGAGACACTAGGTGTTTATGCAGTAGCATCTCTACTGTTCATGAACTGTTTGGGAGGGGGAATAGCCAGCTAAAAATTCTTTTATAATTCATTTACACTTCACACACTCTTTCTTTCTTATAAATAAAACATGGGACAGGAACCATTATCTAAGAACATATGATGTGGTTTCATGTGATAGTAGGAGACGGGAATCAATGACTTAAGTGGATCCTTCCAGTCTTATGTTCCCGTGCAAGATGTTTAAAACTCAAAATTTAATGAAGATTTTGCATGTTTCATATGTCAGAAATATATGAAAGCTCCCTCCATCCTAGGGGTGAAAATCTCATACATTTGGCAGGTCCCACAGCACCTTTTCTCCTGGGAAATGTTTGAATTTCTTAATGAAAATTTGTGCACAGAGATGTTAATGTAATTGTCGATAAGCCATTGGCTAATAATAGCACATAGACCAGAGCATCCATGAGCAAACCTGCACACCACAACACATATTTGTTGGTCATATTACTTCACTGTGCCATCGTTCTCGCATGATGTTATATATTGCTGATATTACTGATGTAACCTGAAGTTGCACTACACAGGCTATTCACCTACTGGCTGCACATATCCAAAATGTGTATTTGTCAGAATGACACTAGCCTATTCAACCAGGGTCCTTCGAAAGAGGATTGCTTTGAAGAAGTCTTCATTTTTTTTCTTGCAAATTTAATTTGATCTGAGGTTTTTATGGCCCATGATGTAAATTTTGGGGTCTATCCTCCTGTTTATACACTTTACACATGAAAGCTCCATTGGTATTAACAGAAATTGCACTGGTAACATGTCAGCACAAAACTAGGCCCCTTAGTAGGTAGCTGGAATTTAGATGATTCAGAGTGAGGTGAGTAGACAGTCTTAGAACAGGGCTTGATCCAAAGCCAACTGAAATCAATGAGAGCCTTTTCGCTGACTTCAATGCGATCACATAAGGAAACATATTTACTCCAAAAGGATAGAGGGAGTCTGCTTTCTACCTTTGTACATTATGTCACACTCATATTTACACTGCCATGAACAAATGCTTGGGCACTCAAGGTGGCAGTGAAAAAGGACCACTTTCTTGCTGCAGGAAATACACCTTCTTGCTGCAGGAAATTAAATTGATTTGTATGATGTCTGCATGACATGATTCAGAGTTAAAAGCCACAACAGACTGCTTCTATAAGCCTAATGTCCACACACCACCTGTTGTAAAAGATATATCATTTTGTTGTAGTTAATGCATTTAATACTGAAATGTTTGTACGTTTCAAACTTTTTTTTAGCTCTGATTTTCCAGTAATGGCTATTATTTTATCTTCCTTTTATTGCTGGTAGTAACAACAAAGTAGCTGCTGCACTGATTTAGTGCACTGACTTCTAGCTACCATATAGTCTCTCTTGCTATGGTATCTATGTTAGAGGTAGCCACATCACCCATCAACCTACTTGGATTGTAAACTCTTTGGGGAAGGGACCATATTTTTGTTATTTTTATACAGTGTTTTGCATAATGGGGCCCTGATTCCTGAGTGGTGCATCTAGCTACTATCACAATACAAAAAAATAAACATTGTATTTTAAATGAAAACACAGTATCTTCACCTTTTGGGGCCTGATGTTCTGAAGCCTCCAACACCCCAATCACTTCAGTTGTGATTTGAGGGTGCTCAGCACTCCTGAAAAATCAGCTTTTTGTATTTCTGTCTGAACTTCCAGTCTGGCACTCAACCCCAGACGCTGCAATTGGCTCAGTGTCGGCATACCACCATCTCTATGCAAAGCCAATTGCAAGATCAGAACCTGAGTCGCTCTTTGTCCTGCAAACGTACCAGTTCACCAGCTGTGGCAAAGTTTGTCTAATACTTGGTACAACTGGTCATTTGCCTGCACAATTGCTGCAATTGCACATGCAATTGAATAGGACTAAACTCTGAGGTCTTTCCCCAAGTCATTGTTCAAACTCCCATTGCCTTGCCTCTAAGTTTGCATGGCTAAGATCTGAAAGATACAAATACAGAGTAGGTATGAAATTGCATAGACAATTGTCTCAACTTTTACACCTTTGCCTTTTCCCTACTCAAAATTCTTTTATAAAAAGGAAGTGAACTTTACTCATATACTTCAAAGTGTCAGTATACTTCCATTATGAAAAAGTAGCATACTTTAGCAATAAACGAAAAATGATTTAGAAACTAAATGGCTGTAGCATGTGTCATATCTTATCCTAATACCTTCTATAGATATATATGCATTCTATATGCTCATTTTCCAAGAAAATGGACAAAAAGTGACAGAAAAAAATATTTAAAGAAAAATGAGCCTATTGAAAAAACATTAAAACACAGTAAAGGTAAATGTAATTGTTTTTAAACCTAATGTTTTTGAAAGATAAATTCAGCATTGGACAGGCTCTTTAAAAATCAATTTGCGCTTGCTTCCTCTATAAAGATTTATTCCTGAGGAAAAAAAATCCATTAGTATTAAAGTGCTTAAAAACTTGGCAGACTATCTCCAAAGGCATCAATTTCTAGTGCTAATTACAACTAATTATTCACTCAGCAGTTGTAAGTTGCATTCAGTCCCTGAGGGCATAAGAGAGATTTGTCTCTCTCCAGCGTAGCATGCTTCATATATTTGTTTCTAGACGTTTTTGCATTCAAACATCAAAACAGTAAGGACTGAACTTACAGGACTTTACTGCCTGTCACCAGGGAGGGCTCAGGGTCGTCTTCCATGATGCAGAAGCCATGCAGTGGCTAAATACCCTGGAACTAAATCTGGGCTTTTTCCTTCTTTAGCTATGGTGCTGCTTGGCAGAGTTTGGGCTCTTTCTATTGATTCGATGCCTCCTTTTATTTAATTTACAGTGAGCTTCAGATTGTTCAAGCCCAAAGAGCCAACCAGGTTGTTAAAGTGACACATATAAACCACTTAGAGGTGCGTATTTTTTTGTTTTTGTGCACTCACAATATAATGAACACTTTGTGTCTGTAAAGTTACCTCTGTTCTCTACATGCATCCTCAGGATCAATTGTCCTATGGTTTGCACTTACTAAGTGCCTCTGAAATTGTCACGGGACATGGACATGTGCAAAAAAATTAAAATAAAAAAAAAAGCATGGATTGGCCTGACCTGCACACACTGATCACACCTGGAAAAGCTGTTCCTCCAGCTGCAGCTGATTGGTTTGGTCACAAATTGCTGTGTAAATATTGCAGCTGATTGAAAAAACAAAATTTCTGTGCTGTGGGAAGTTCCACTCTTTTGGCATTTGTTTTCATCCTGAGTAAGGATGAAAACTTGAAAGAACAAAACTTAATGGAATGAGAAGCTTCTAAGAAAAAAATATTTGGAAAAATCAAACCACTCTGTTTTGGCATTTTCAATCTTAACAAAGCATCTTGATGCTCCTGAATTGAAATGTTTTGCTTTGATTTTCCTGGTGGAAAATTCCACTGAAATTGATGTTTTGTGGAGGAAGATTTCAGTTTTGAATGAAAGCTCATATTCCTATGGGAAAATGTTTCATTCAAAAATGTTCACCCTGCCCTGCTAAATATCTTTAAGGTCACTGAATCATGTTATTAAATACCTAGGTAAACTAATATTGACAAAAAAGTTTAGATTCAAGTATCTGCATGCAAAAAGGAAAGACAATGGGGAATGTTAGCTTAGCTGTTGAGATTAATATATTGATGCACTATGACACTGCCTCTGCCCAGAGAGCATCAGTAAAAGGGTCAGTAATGACAGAAATACATCATTTGTAGAATTGACTAGGCTTTACTTGAGATTTATAATCCATTCTATGAGAAGTAATTTGTGACTCCTGGAGATAAATTGCCTGTTGGACGTGATATTTTTGTAGGGCACCACCCAGAAATGAAATGTGTGAGCTGACACACAGGCTAGTTCACTCTTCCCATATGTTAATTTAAATAACGTGCTGTCTGTATATGGCGCTTTTCTTCCAAGGTGCCTGAATCCCATGTAATAGATGGGGAAACTGAAGGCCAAAGGGGTTAAAATCCAAACCCTTGAAATCTCTGAGGATCTGGACCTTACTGATTGCTTAAAAATCACACAGTGAGTCTGCGGAAAAGCCAGAGATAGAACTTCTTGGCTCTCTTAATTTCCAAATTCAATCCACTAGACCAGTGGTTCCCAAACTTGTTCCGCTGCTTCTGCAGGGAAAGCCCCTGGCGGGCCAGGCCGGTTTGTGTACCTGCCGCATCTGCAGGTTCGGCAAATCGTGGCTCCCAGTGGCCACGGATTGCTGCTCCAGGCCAATGGGAGCTGCTGGAAGCGGCGCGGGCAGAGGGACATACTGACCGCTGCTTCCATCCGCTCCCATTGGCCTGGAGCGGCGAACCATGGCCAGTGGGAACCGCGATCGGCTGGACCTGAGGACGCAGAAGATAAACAAACCGGCCCAGCCTGCCAGGGGCTTTCCCTGCACAAGCAGCGGAACAAGTTTGGGAACTACTGCTCTAGCCCAAATTTACAGCTGGCTATGTTCTTTCCTGGGGGCCTGGAGAGTTCTGTGAGCAGAGATCTACACAGGGCTCTGGGCAGGCAGGTCCCGAGGGATGCCTTCTTGCTTTTATTGGAAAGTGAATATGGCCTGCCCCCTACTGAATAACCACCATCTCTGCCTCCAGCACTTCAGTGGTATCTGAACGCCTCCTGCCCAGCTGTTCCTCTATCTAGCCTACCTACGGTAATCCTAAGGATATGTCTACACTGCGATGAAAAAACCATGGCACCGAGTTTCAGAGTGGCACCGAGTCTCATGGGGCTTGGGCTGCGAGGCTTAAAATTGCAGTCTGGACATTCAGGTTCTGAGACTCTTCCTTCTTGCGGAGGTCACAGCCCAAGTCTGAACAGGTACACTTCAATTTTTAGCCCTGCAGCCCTGTGATCCTGAGTCAGCAGAGCCCGGGCTCTGAGACTCAATGCTGCAGGGGTTTTATTTCCGTGTAGGCATATTTTAAGGCACTCATCGTGATAGCAGTCAAGTTCCCATCCAAATATTGAGCTAGCTCAACCCTGTTTAGTTTATGTGATAAGATCACAGAACAAGTTGGTATCACACTCTGAATTAACCAGGGACCTGTGCTACAGTGGGGCTAAAGGGACGCACATATCACTATTTATGAGGAGTCTGGTGGCACCTTAAAGACTAACAGATTTATTTGGGCATTCGCTTCAGAAGTGAGGTTTTTTACCCACGAAAGCTTATGCCCAAATAAATCTGTTAGTCTTTAAGGTGCCACCGGACTCCTTGTTGTTTTTG
Source organism: Mauremys reevesii (assembly GCF_016161935.1). NCBI lineage: Eukaryota > Metazoa > Chordata > Testudines > Geoemydidae > Mauremys > Mauremys reevesii. Next base: position 35,727,083 of record NC_052638.1, read on the forward strand.
TGGATACAGACTAACATGACTACCCCCCGATACTTATCACTATTTATGGTATTTCAAAGCACATTAGAACCTTCCCTGAACATTGCCCTTTATCTTGTCTATCCAATTCTTTTGTGACTGTTCCTTCTGCTGTGAAATTATATCTGTGGATAGATGAACAATACAACTCAGAAACAAAACACTAAAGGGAACAAGCCTTCACTCACCTTTCTTTAAACAAAATCTTGGCTGCAGTTGTGTTTCAGTGGTTAGCATCAGACTATGGTTCTGAATCTTTTCAGGCCACTGTACCAGCTTATCATGCTTGGAATATGTCTGTACCAGCCAAGGATCACCATTTTCCATACCCCAGTGTGATGGGATTAGGATTTGGAACAGATTGTGAGTCTGGGTTGAGAACATTCTGAGATTCATGGCAGGTTAGAGCGTACACACATGAAGAGGAGATGTGCCATGGGCCAAGATTCAGCATAGGGGCTCATCTTTGAAGGGCAGGTTCCAAAATCTTTACTCGTGTTGTGTAGCAATATACTCCACAAGTAATCCCAATGAGTCAGAGCCTCAACTGGTATAAGTTGGTGTAACTCCATTGGATGGCGTAACTCCAGAAGTCTGTCCTGTTGACTACAATGGACATATTAATGGAGTAAGCTACTACTCAACGCGAGTAAGGAACACGCCTTGCTTTGTTAAAAAGCATAGGCTGTGGAGCCACAGGGAGAGGCACCCAAGCCATGACCCGACCACATTGTGGCCTGGCAAAACCTGAGTGCCACTGCAACCCTGTGCACCCGGTTGCAACGCCACTCACTCGCTGTACGTTGGAGGGGGTGGAGGTTGGGACTCATGAGCCAGCGAGGACAAATATACCACATATACTCGTTCATAAGCCAAATACTTTTGGTAAAAAAGTGACACATCAAAGAGCGGGGGTTGACTTATAAACGGGTCTACACCAAAATTAGATGATTTTAAACTCTATGGAATCATTGAATTGAATATCTAATACATTGTTGTTCTGTTTTCCTGGAGCGTCTGTGGGCCTGGAGCCCCTCAGCTCCCTGTGGTCGCGGTTTGCCGTTCCCAACCAATGGGAGCTGAGGGGCTCCGTGCCTGTGAACACTCCAGGTAAACAAAATGTCCAGGCCTGCTAGCAGCTTACCCTAACAGGCCAGGAACCAAAGTTTGCCAACCCCTGAAATATAGGGTTGGCTTATGAAAGGGTCATACAGTTTTTGCTATTTTTACCTAACCATCTTGGGGGGTTGGCTTATAAACTAATGAGCTAATGAACAAGTATATAGGGTATTCCCCCCCACCCACACACACACCGTTTAAATGGTGATCTGCAGTCCCTGAAGAGTAATTAGGATAATTACTCAGAGTGAAAGGCCCATAAGTGACTCTAGTGGCTTTGAAAATCTCTCTCATGAATGAAAGAAAAAGTGATAATAAAATAAAATAAATAATGATAATAATAATAATAATCACAGTCAGCATCCTTTGTGGATAAGATGTTCTTTTCATTCTGTGAGATTATCATTTAATTAAAGAGCTCCGTACTTTTGGCTGAGGTCAATGTCAATACATTAGCATGACTGAACTGGCTTACTTTAAAGCATAACTCCAGTTCTGCTGGTACAGTTCCAGTCCTGCACACTGGAAGTAGAAATTTGTTAAAAACAGAACTCCAGATCAAGAAAGTTGTTCTTTCAAGGTGTTAACAGCTTCGTTTAGCAAGTCTTCATTGTTAAAGAAGCCTTTATTAGTGCAAAAGAAGTCGAGTTCTTTAGTAGCCCAATGAATATGGCATTCAGGGAGTTAATTATTTTTAAAGGTTGATTTTTTTTTTAATAGCTGATTCTTACCTTCACTGGCTTTCCCCAACTCTGCTGATTGCTCCAAAGGATTTCATTAATGACCAAATTTACGAAAGCTGTGGTATTGCACAATTGAAGCGGCCAACTGACAAAGGTACAATTTAACTTAAAGTCCAGGGCTGGGGTGGGGGGACTTTTACTAAAGAAAATAGAGCTGTAGGACAAGGTAGGAGAGCACAATAGCAAACAGATGTGATAAAGTTATATAGTTTCCCATGCACCCCATTAACATTTGGCAGAATTGTGGGGGCATCTGAACACGGTGGGATCTGGAGACTCAGAGTGGCATCGAGAAATAGCTCCTCACCTAGTACTACAGCAATTTACACCATTGATTTCAGTGGAGCTATGACAGTGAACACCCGTTGAGCATCTACCTCCACGTAGAGTACCTGTATGTTCACCTCGAGGCCAGCACTCATCTTTCATGCCAAAATTCTCACAAGATGTATTCACTAAAAGTACAACTTCCAGTGGTAGTGATTAAACCTTCCCCTTTCATCCAAACTTGTATACAATGATCCCAAACATCAATTATCACAAATGCCTCTGCAAGACACTGAACTCTTGATTTTTATCTCATTTACTCTGGGGTAAATCAAGATCAACTCCAGTGAAGTCGATGACGTTACAGTGGTATGAAACTGTGTGAGAGATCACCATCAAATCCAGAGACATTAAAAAGCTGATTCAAAGCCCATTGAAGTCAATGAAAAGACATTGATTAATTTCAGTGGGCTTTGGTTCAGGCCCTGAATCAGCGGCTTATTCAAAGTTACATAACAAATCAGTGGCAGATTCAGGGACTTTGAATCCAGGAGATCTGTTTCATGGCCCCTCGCTCTAATTATTAGACCACACTTCTTCCCAATTAGCAGACCTCAGTGCATCAGCAAAATGTGACTTTTAGAGGCAGTTCTAGTGGAACTGACAAAAAAATGGGCCAAGAGTTTCAAAAGTGAATCATCATTGTTGGACAGAAGTTCACCACTCAGCAGACAAGACCAACAAATCTTAATTAAGTCATTTATAAGTGGGAAGCACATTGGGACAATGCCACCATACTTGCCTTCAAGACCAGTCAATTCAGAGCTTCCCAGAGCCTTTGTTATGCTGACTACATATAACTTTATATTATCTTTCCTTATCCATATTTATTAACCTCTAATTTCCCTATTTACTCTCCTCCCCGTCAGTTCAGGTTTTGTGCAAGTTCAGCCCAGACTCTTCTGGCTTTGTGGTGTCTTGTATCTTCTGCTTTCCTCAGAGATATGATTACTTGAATTTTCTTATACATGCACAATTCTTCTTTTACTAAGCTGCCAAACTAGACCCAGGCATAATCTGAGCATATCTATGTTCTCAACAGTCATGCAGATGTCTCAGTGTCTGGGTGCCCAGCATGAGATACATAAAAGGGCCACAGAGCATGCACATTCTGAAAATCAGCTCCCTTTAAAGCATCTGCAATTGCAAAAAAAAGGAGGCAACCAAAAGTCCTGAATCCAGTTTGAAAGCTTGCACCCATGATACACATTATCTGTGTAGTATTGTATCGCTACTGTAATTATTTCATAGATTCCAAGGCCAGAAGGGACCATAGTGTTCATCTAGTCTGACTTCCTGTATACACAAGCCCTAGAACTTCCCCCAAAATAATTCCTGAAACAGATTTAAAAAAAAAATCCAGTCTTGATTTAAAAATTGGTAAGACGACTATTTAGGGAATTAAGAGCCATGGGTTCCTTTAATGAGGGGCTAGCAATGGCTTCTAGATTATTGGTTAACAATTGTGAATTTTCACTACTTTGTTTGGAAAGGATGAAGCTTCGTGTGACTTCCCACAGAATTACTGGATTTACACTGTTTCGTCAAAAGGTTGTCAAAACAACTACTATTCTGACATGATGTTAAATTAAATTCCTTCTGCGAGCCTCCTAAAACTTTAGCACTGGCCTCCTATGAAAAAAATAATGGCTGGATGTTCAAAAATAGAACAGGATCCATCAGTTCAGAGACAGCCAGAAACCAGTGAAGAATGAGAGAAGTGTTCATTTTAAGAGACAGACCAAATGCCAGTCCGGGCAAAGCTTCATTTGGGACCGATGATGAACTCTGATGTGCAAGATCAGATCGCAGCGAGGGTGAACAGAAGGTAAAAACTGATTAGTTTAAAATGCCTTTCAGCAAACCTCACTCAAAGCCATCCCCCCCTGTTGTTTTATCAATAAATAACAGTGAATTGTTTATTTTCAGCTATTCGGCAAATGGAAGAAACTAATTCTTTGCTCTAGCACTAAATATTTCAGGACCATGTGCAGGAGTTTGGGAATGGCGTGGAAAACCTCTCCCAACGAGGGGGGCAAATGCATAGAGCAGGGGTTCTCAAACTCCATTGCCCCGCAACCCCCCTTCTGACAAAAAAAATGACTACACGACCCCAAGAGGGAGGACGAAAGCCTGACCCTGCCCAAGCCCCGGGTGGGGGCAAAGCCCACGGGCTCCAGCCTCGGGCAGGGGGCCTTTCACCTGAGCCCCGCCACCCAGGGCTGACACCCGAGGGCTTTGGCTTTGGCCAGGGGCTTCAGCGTTGGCCCCGAACAGTGGGGCTCAGGCTCTGGGCCCCAGCAAGTCTAAGCCGGCCCTGGTGACCCCATTAAAAGGGGGTTGCAACCCACTTTGGGGTCCTGACCCACAGTTTGAGAACCGCTGGCACAGAGGATTGCATCAAGATCACAATAAATTAATCAGCAAGTGCCAATCCAAGGTAAACAGTCCTCTGTCCCTTGGATGGTCCATGTCACCATCTGAAAATGGGAAGCAGTTTGTCTTTGCCATTGCCATTCAGGTGCTCATTAGAGATTGAGCAGCTGTTGGCATTCTCAGCATTGGCCGGGATGAGAATTAGCATTTGGCTCATCTGAGATCATCCATATTAATACCTTGTTTCCACAGAGCAAAATCTAGGTGCTTCTTGAGTATGCCCTGGGTGTCATCACCTCCAAAACCTTGCCAGGTAGTTCGTTCCAAACATTTATTACTTTCAAACAGAGAAGATGCTCCCTTGTGTCTTTATTTTAATTTAAATTCCATTTGTGCTCTTTTGTCAAATTTTCTGCATGGAGTTATGAATAATGCTGACATTAGCTCAACCATTATAGAGTTTGAGCTCTTTAATTAGATCCCCTTAGTTGACTTTTTTCTAAGGTTAAGGTTTTTTAACTTGTCCTCATAATTCATTCCTTTAAAGCTGGAGGCAACAATGCCGGTGCCTTCCTCTGTTGTTATGGGGTTTGGGTTTTTTTCAAGCACTGTAATGTGTTTTGCAATGCAGTGACTGGAACTTATCGCTTTGATTGCTGGCTGCCAGAGCGCGGTGCAACCTCAGCCATCCAGTCTATAATAATTCCCTGCACTTCAGCCAAACATTTTATTTGCTCATTTAATTACCTCCCCACTTTGAATACACATATTAAGAGATAGCCCCTTTTCTACATGTCTGATATCATTCTGGCTCCAGTTGTAGGAGATCCTTTTACATTAAATTTTTAGCATCATGGAAAAAATTGCACTGTTGGGATTTTCCCCTCACAGGACACCTCTATGCCTCCCCCTACCCATAGATTTGCACCTTAATTCTCACTTTTGTGCTATATGCACAGTTGCAAATTCTTCAATATCTTTCTCTCTGTTTTTCTTACTCCTTTAATTTAATTTGAAACAGCTATGGACTGAAATGTTAATAACAGTGCTTCCCACCCAGATATTATTAGAGGATCTTAAAGGGCATCATAAGTCATCAATTACACATCCCAGTATGCCTGTGAGTTAAGCAAGTAGTACTGCTGCCATTTAAACAGATGGAGAAACTGAGGCAGAGAGGTTAAGTGACATGGCCAAGTTTTCAAAGTAAGTCAGCATCAGAGAATGGAACCCAGCATTTCTGCTCCTCTACTCTAACCATGAGACAACAATGGTGCTACCTGTGAGATCTCATTTGCTGGATCTGCCATCTCAATATATAAAATATTTTCATCAACTTTAAGGGTAATGGTTGTTGCCCCTTCATTAGATGTGGTTATATATATATAATGGATTTCTGTTGCATTTAGATGCAACATGCTGTCACTGGAAACTTTATCAAGGACATCTTAAAATGGAGACTGAGGTACATTGAGATCTCAGATAACTGGGAGTAATGCGTGAAAATCCCTTTTTATGGAGATGAGACTATAACTGAGTCATTTAACTATTCTGTCCGTAACCTAGAAACCGTCAAGTCTGCGCTTGGCAAGATCCTCCTCTATGTTATTAACCCCCTAGTGGTTTATATCTCTCTAAGTGGTGCTAAGACAGGATAATGCCCTTTTTTTTACAAGCTTTGCAGAAGATGCGATGATAATGACCCTAAATGATGGGTCAGAAGAATCAACTCCCTGGGCTATTTCTAACTTTTGAAAGAATTGTGGGAAGGAGGGGAGTGATAAATTATACCATCCATTGTCTTGTATTATTTAACTCACTAAAGTGCTTTGAGATGCAGTTTGTAGGAAAAGTGCTCTACCAAAAATCATATTGTACTGTATTGTCTATTTCAAAGCAATTTCTGAAGTGGAAATTAATTTTCCATTGTGCCAAGAAATAGGATCCTTGGCAGTTGGAGGAAAGGAAAACGCTCAATGTAATATTATATATTAAATCCCCAAAGAGACATTACAAACAATTACAAGAGACTAGCTACACTTCAATCACAGAAGCAAGGGCAGTCAGAAAAATATGTAGTCCCTTCTATGACTGCTAACTCCTGGCCAAGATGCAGGGAGATTCTGAATGTTTTCACAAAGCAGCACAGGCTGGGAGTAGTCATTCTAGCAGCATAGAAAGCCATGTGGAAGCACAGGGTCTATCTGTGTCCAGCAGACTTAATATATAAACCCTTTTATATTCATTATAACCTAGCCCTGCCTCTTACTTTCCAGAGCAGGAAATAAATCTATCAAAGAAGAACAAAAGGCAGGATGTGATCAGTCCCGAAGGGAAAGAGATATCAAGCTAAACTCACTCCTAGTGTCGGCAAATTTAACTCCTTTCCAGTTAGCAGGATTGCACCCACTTGCACCAGGGCTGAATTTGGCTCATTGCCTATCTGGTGCTCAAGCCAACACTCTCTGCTTCCAGTGAATGTCTATAACACAGGCCACAAGAGACAAACCTTCCCAGGGGTTAACGGTATGGAGCGAGGGAATTGGGGCAGATTGGGCTGGACAACTTTGACAGTGCTGTCCAGCAAGGGTGACTCTCCCACTGAAATTCAGCGAGAGCTGGGTGCCTAACTCTGTTAGACACCTTTGAAAATGCCCTCCTAAATGCATAGATTAGCTGGGACAGAGAATTATGGGACCACTCCTTGTGATTCATCCCTACAGTCCTAGCAAATGGAGATGGGACAAACCCACCGTATTACATCATATGTTCCACCTCCACACCCTGACCAAGCTAGGGGGATTGTTCCATATAGGATCTTTTGCGGTGTTTTGTGCAGTTTCCTTTTAAATGACGCGTGCAGTGGGGCTTCTTTTGTAATAAGTCTACATGGAAACAGAGCGAGCTGGGCTTGTGTGGTAATTGGTTAGTGGGGAAAAGGAAGGCAGATGCTCCAGTGTTGGGCAACCATTGCCCCTGAGCTCAGGGAAGGAGAAGAAATTGCTGAGTGCAGCACACATGTGGATTTGTAGCAAATCTTTCTAAAAGAATCAAACCCCAGATAACAAAGCTGCCCATGCATTCCTAAGCCAGTCCACCCTTTCAGCTGTCGCTGGCTGTTTCCTGCTTTCCTAGGCTTAGCAACTGATCCAGCCATCTCCACATCACTTCCCCTTATGGAGAGGTATCTGACACCACTCCAGTGACCCCAGAACTGACTTACGTCAGGCTTCCGATCTATGTGCTGGAAAGCCTTTGTCCTGGACAATGCTTTTTTTTTTTTTTTGCTTGGTGGTTATGTGAACTGTGCGGTTTAAGGTGAGCGCAGTTTGCTAAAGTAAAAAAGAAAAACAAACAGAAGCTTCTCCTCCTTCAGAATAAAAAAACTGTTTTACAGAAGGAGATGGCTCCCCGTCAACTGCCTCTAGCGGGGGAACTGAAAAGAGGGTCATTTCCCTTTGCTCTCGGAGATCTCCCCTCAGAGTCAGAGGTGCTCCAAAATCACCCTGTGTCTGTCAGCCCTGGGACCATTCTGAAACCTTCTCTCTGGCTGTGTAACATTCCGAGAGCCTAACTAGTGAAGCACAGGTAGCTCATTCTCCGATTCGCCAATCATTCAATTATGCGCACGGTCCTTGCACATCATATTTGAAAGTATAATTTCCACAGCGAGACAAGACAAACCAGAAACATTAGCAGATCCTTTTCCTTCCCCCCTCCCCTCCCCTTTCTAAGCAGAAGTTTGAATAATTTAGAGCAGGATGACAATTCTCAATTACATTTTTACGCCCTTTTAAAACTGTCTCAATGAAATTTTTAAAAAGTAATTTAAGCAGCGAGTTAAAATGACACGTCTTAGGGCTAGTCTACACTTACCAGCCGGGTCGACGCGGTGAGTTCGACTTCTCGGAGTTCGAACTATCACGTCTAATCTGGACGCGATAGTTCGAACTCCGGAAGCGCCGCGGTCGACTCCGGTACTCCACCACTGCAAAAGGCGGTGGCGGAGTCGACCTTGGAGCCGCGGACTTCGATTCCGCGGTGTCTGGACGGGTGAGTAGTTCGAACTAGGGTACTTCGAATTCAGCTACACTATTCACGTAGCTGAACTTGCGTACCCTAGTTCGACCCCCGCCCTTAGTGTAGACCTGCCCTTAGTGTTTTGCTTTTGCAAGAGGATGTACTGGGAAAAACTGTATCTCTGGCATATTCTAGCAGTCTCAGGTCTGAGCCTGCAACTTTACTCAGTCAGAGCAGCGGAACTACTGGGATTGCATCTAGGTAAAAGGAAGACTACTCAAATGAGTCAAGGTTGCAGGATCAAGCCCAAAATCAATACAAATTAAACAAGTCTGAGTGGCAAGTAACAATAAAGAACAATGACAAGTTTGGTGCATATCAGTTTAATAGACCATTCAAGACAAGGATTGGATACAAGAACTGTATGTGGCCTAGTGATGGGTGAACCTCATAGAATTTGGGGGGGTCAGTTTGCAGAGGCACCCAAATGTTCTGGGAGTTCTGTTGTGACAATATTTAATTTGGGCTGTAAACTCATTGTCACGGGGGTGTTGTCTCCTTATGTTTCTGTAAGGTACTATGCACGTTAATGGCACTGTGTAATGAAATCAATTAGAATCATTGTTCATAAAAGTGCAGCTCTTTATCCAAACGACCCAGATCTCTTGGGGAAACAAAACTTGGCTGGAAACCTCATAAAAGTTCAAAATGCCTAGTCTGTTTGGACTAGTGATGCAGGGAGAAAGCTTTCCTTGTGGCATTTCTGCTTTTAGGATAGATATCACTGCTGAGCAGAAGACCACTGCTTATGTCTCATATAAGTCCAATTTTGAGGGTCTAAGTGAAATATAAGTAGTGCATTGGATTGTGCTGTCTGTCTGCAGAGTTGTCAACTTTAGCTGCAGGGCTTAATTTTAAGAATAGCTGAACACTGGCAACTTCCAGTAAAGCCAGAGATGCTTGGAAGTGCTCAGCCGCTCTAAGGATCATGCCCTTTGTCCTTTCCAGAAGCAGGTAGTTCAGGGGCACACGGTGGAGAATATTGAAGACAAGAGGTCTCTGAACATATCTGAAGCTCCTGAAAAGTTCATTCCAGGTTCATCTTCAAACAGGCTCTTATTGATTCTTATTTTATTTTCATCAGGTCGCACATCCATAATATAGTCTCTGGGTTTTGTGAAATGTAAAATTTCCTTCTGCTTAAAAAGAAGATGCACAATGTGATAGAGAAGCTTTACCTGGCTATAAATAGAACCATCCAAGTATGAATAAATTATGTACAGGTGACATGCAGATAACAATGTGCAAAGTTGGGGGAGGAAAGGAACACACTTCTCCACAAGTTGGAGCAAAAATATACAGATTGAAAGAGAACAAATGAGGTGCCTATTTAAGGGGGGTGAAAAGGAGGCGGAAGAGAAGGCCGAAATCACGTATGACTTCTAAATGAACTTGCGGAATACCTGGGATGTTTTGTCCTTGTTATTACCTATTGATCAGCAATGAGAGCATTTTGACTACAGGTTGAAAAAAAAATCGCTGTAACGTAAATCACATTACATTGCTCCAAAGATTGCAACAAAAAACCCAAGTATGGAATGAAGAAGATCCATGATATTCTCTGGTAATTAAAAGATGACACACCTGTATATACTGAGTATTAACAGTATTGATATGCATAAAATGGGATTGAAAAATAAATGCTAGAGTCTGGATTTACCTAATGAATCACAGTGTAATCTACAAAGAGTGCAACCCTTGAACTGGATCAAAAATCACCTGACTACTTCCGTATTGGGGTCTTGGAGACCCCCATTATGTCAAAATTGAGGGGGGGGACACATGGAATGCATTTAAAACTGACTTGATTGTAACCAGTGAACCATAACACTTTGAACAAGTTAAAATTTTCCTAGATTCAAAAGTACGCTACACAGTACTCATGTTGGGGTCTAACTGACTCCCGTGATTAAACGGTATACAGGTGGTCAAAGTCTAACTGACCCCATGTTTAGACAATGAAAATAGGTAGCACTAGCAATGATATAGAAAGCACAAAAACAGCAAAGTGGCAACAAATGGCCTATACTTTGAACAAACAGAGCAAATACAAGACATGTTCTGAGCAAACAAAGTTTTTACACTTCCCACATTTTTTATGTGTTTTTCTGTCTTGTTCTCTGGGACAGACGTAACATCTTCCCTGGTTCTTAGGCTCAGGATCAGTACCCAGCACACTAGACGCTACTTCCCTAGAAGCCTGAGGCATGGATGCAGTGTTCCTTTCCTGCACCATTTCTGTGTCCAGGTCCCTGAGAAAGATTTCTTATCCCAAGTGCCGGTCAACAAAATCCAAACCATATATGCATTCAGACATGTAATGCGCACATGAAATGCAACAGCAAGTCTTTGCCTCAACAGCATCATCTGTCAAGCATGGGCATGCTAGAAAATGTATCTGACAATTGTGGCTTCCCCAGAAACTAGAGTTGCCAATTTTAGTTGGACATATTCCTGGAGGTTTCATCACATGACATAATCTTTAATTCCTGGAGACTCCAGGACAATCCTGGAGGACTGGCAACCCTACCAGAAACTCTTGCTAGCAAGTGTTGGCTTCCCAGAAAATCAGTTTGGCAGAGTTATCTTCAAAGAAACTCAATTTGCTGGACAATTGTGATGATACTTGAGGCAAATGTTATCCAGGGTCTCAGAGACACCTCTCCCCTCCTCCAAGACCCTACAAGTGCTTTTTAAAAAAAAAAAAAAAACTGGAACTATGAGGACAAAAACAATGCTAAAAGATTCATCTAATCATATAGCTGCTGACTCAAAATAAAAATAATCCAATGCTGGCATAATTATTTGGGGTCCGACACCCTCTACTTTGATTTTTTTTCTTCACTAAAACCACAACAGGTATGCAGACAAAAACCAATGCTAACAGATTGTCCTCATCATAGTTTGAGAAAACAAAGAAAGAACAGGCAGTGGTTTGCCTAGCATGTTTTATTTAAATTTTTGTAAAAGGTTGGGGTCCAAGAGACCCCCAGAGACACTGGAAATGCAGTTGTTTCATTTTTCCCATTAGCTAACATTGAGGGGGTCCAGCTGATCCCATTACCTTTTTAAGTGACGTTATTTGCTACACAGGAACCAAAAGAAGTAGGATGATAAAACCTGTGTGGGAAGATTTACCTCATCTGAGTTTGAGAATCCTTAATGTGCGAAGAGGCACAAGTTTGGCACAAAAAATTTTTTTTGTGATGGTTGGAATCAGACCCCAAAACATTGGGAGAACTAAGGGGCTCAGTTCTAAATTTCTGTGTTTACTGTTCAGCATACATGTAGCCTCTCTCATGGTAGATCACCAGCAGTGCTTGGTGGATTAATACTATGTAAAATATGAAGTCCATAAGGTTATAATTTAGTTGCCCTTTAGTAACACCTTTCACTGGAGGATCTCAAAGTCCTTTACTGAACTGGGGAAATATTGTTATTAGAGTTGGTTGAGGGGGAAAAAATTCCCAATGCACAAATGTACATGAGAACCACTTTTTTGTTGCTTTGTCAACATTTTTACTTGAATTTTGGAGGAGTTTTGTCAAAAAAACCCCTGCAAAACTTAGTTTTAAGAAAACCAGAAAACATTCAAGAAAAAATGATGGTTTTGCTAACATCTTTTTTTTAAAGACATTTTCCATATAAAAATAATTTGATGGAAAATTGTCAGCCAGTTCTTATTGCCACTTTACTGACAAGTCAAGATATTAAAAAAGAAACATGCCTTTGATCACTAGAAATCTAATTTAGCTACTACAGCTATCCCATGATGAACAAACAGAAAGCAACACCGAGAAACCCAAGAAGAGATGAAACCCCCAGAAACAGAAGAATCCTGCTCTGAACCCCTTTCAACTCAGTATGGCAAAGAAAGTGGAGTGATTTAAAAAGAGTGGAAGATGGAGAAAAAGAAGCATTCATCAAAAATTGACATCACCACTATGCCAATCCTAATTAATCTTTCTAAATTAAGTGCTTGTTCAAGTCAAGCAGAACTGAGTTCTGACAACCATGAATGAAAGTTTCATATATATGACAGAAATCTAACCAATCTTCCAAAACTTCTTACTTATACAACTTCAAAACAGCACAACACCACACTAATAGATTTTAAGACCAGAAGGGACCATTATGATAATCTAGTCTGAACTCCTACATGACAGACTAGAGAACCTCATCCAAAAATTCCAGCATGAGACCTATAACTTACATTCATCCCATACCAGGATTGGTTATCATGCAGTTCCCAACTTCACTGTACTACTTATACCATGCTGCTCGAAAGCCTACTCATTCCTAACCTCCTCTTCCCAGATCCTCATCATATGCAAAGCAGTCATGAACTCTGTACTCCTTGGGCTTTGGAGTCCTTGACTTGAATTCTATTTTCAATAACACCCCACTGAATTCTGAATAGAACACATGGTTCAAGTGTCTCATTCTCCCTGCAAATTCTCATTCTCCTCACCTTCAATTTCCATGAAGCACACACCTGTTTGATGCATGATGGGTCTTTCCTTTTAAAATTAGTTCATTAGATTTTATCCACTTGGCACTTGCACTCCAAGTAAAGCACAAGTGTAGACACACAGGAGAGCAAATGAAGATGAGAGACTGATGTTTGTACCTCAACCTTCAGATGTATAAAATACATAGCTAAGAGCTGTACAGTGAATATGGATACAGACCCCAGAGCAAAATTCAGCCAATATGACAGATATTGCTATACGTTCACCTTATTACAGAGAAAGCCATTGAAATTGTAAGTCTCTGTTTGCAGCAGTGCCCCATATGTTTAGCCTTTCACCAGCAGTCCATATTTTCTAGCTGCATGGGAATTAGGGAATTAGACACCCCCACTAGTGCATTTTTCAGTGAGTCACTCCCACTAAACAGTAAGCATCATTAAACCGACTTTCAAAGTATTCTCCAACTCCTCAAAAGAACCTGGCATATCAAATAGACTTTCTTCAAAAGAACTCCCTTAGGCAGTACTCAGAATTTTCCCTCATGACAGCTATTGCTGAAAACAGCGGCTGCTTTACCTCTCCCACTATTATCTTAGAGCAAGGGAAAGTAAAAGCTGTGAATCAGTCAGCTACCAGGAATCCAGGGATAATGAAACAAGGAATAATTAGGCTGCCAGAAGTACTGTTTGGTACATATAAATCACAAGTAATTTTTGAACACTGGTTCCCTTAGCCCCATAAAAACATCACTCTTCCCCAGTGAAATTAGTCCAGCATTGCAGCATGGAGACAATGGAGTAGGTTCTCATAACAATTAAATTCTACCCATGTTTCTGTTTTGACTGGGGAACAGCGAGGTTTCTGATGGAAGAGTGAAGTTGCTTACACAGGTTTTCAGAGTGCTGTCTATTTGAGTGACAGACATATGTGCTAGAGCAGTGTTAAGTGCTGCCATGTTGGTTTATGAAGCAGTTGCTTGGGAAAGATTTCGTTTTAATGCTTTATAAATGAGATGAAACTAGAAATGAGCAGGGCAATTAGAAAGCAAACATCGTTTTCCTTCCAATTCCAGTCCTGTATTAAACCTCAGCAGGATTGTCATGCAAGTTGAAGTGTAACAAAGATGTTAACGATGAGGCTGGGAAGAAATGGGGCCCTTTTACAGGTTCGTATGTGCTCATCAGAGATGACTATTAAACCCACCAAGCCTACCTCCTCATCTTGCCACTTGAAGTGTGACCACCCAACGTGGTGCATTATTTGACCTAGTGGTGCAAGTCCTACAGGTGATGGAGGTAATACGATCTATGAAACGAAGTACATCTTTATTTCAATAAAGATAATATGCCGGAAGATAGAAAAATACATTTACATTAACTGGTCTTATAAGGGCCGTGTTTTGTCACCTCTTTGCTAATGGAGAGACTGTTGACAGCTGTCACCAAATCCAGAAAACAGTCTCTGCACATTTTAAAGCTTTCAGAAGGGCTATGCAGGAACAAAACCAATCATGATGCATCACTGCAGGAGCCGCCTTTCCTTTCCATAAATGCTCCCGGGGCAGATCAGGTAGAGATCTCTTCAGTTCAAAAGAGATTTTTTGCTAAAAGCCATTAACCTTTGCCCTGGAGCTCTTCCTGTGAAAACCCAGGAGACAAGGTGCCATCAGTCTGAATTCAAGGAATAGTATAAACCACGTCATAACAATAATATCTTACACTGAGGACCTGATCCAAAGCCCAGTGAAGTAAATAGACTCCCATTGGCTTCAGTCAGCTTTGGAGACGGTCCCTATATACTGGGAATTCCCAAATGATTTATGGGATGTTCACCTAGTACTGTCACAGCTACAGGGCTAGTTGTGTCTTTGACAAGCGCCCCTCTGCAGAGTCTCCTAGTGCACCCCTCTGGGTTAGCCTGCCATCATTCCCTGGCAAAGCAATGGAAAAGCGGAAATGGGATTCAACTGACAAAAGAATTAAAGGATAGGACTATATCATTAATGCCACTCAACATGGTTTTATCAAAAATAGGTCTTGTCAAGCAAATTTGATTTCATCCTTTGATGAGATTGCAGATTGGGTTGATAAAGGTAACTGCATGGATATATTATACTTAAACTTGTGTCAGGTGCCACACAACATTCTGATTAAAAATGAGTACTACAGTATATCAATAAAACACATTAAATGGATTAAGAATTGGCCAACTGATAGATCTTAGAAAGGAGTTGACAATGGGGGATCGTCACTGAATGGGAGGGGGGGATTTCTAGAAGGGTTCCGCAGAGATCATTACTAGGCCTGATGCTATTCAACCTTTTCATCGATGACTTGGAAGTAAATATAAAACCGCTGCTGCTAACATTTGCAGATGAAGACAGGGCAGTAATACAAAATGACCTGGATCATTTGGTACACTGGGCCCATTCAAACAAAATGCATTTTAATACAGCCAACATTATACATCTAGGAGCAAGGAATGCAGGCCATACCTACAGAATGGGGGGGGGGGCTATCTCCTGAAAAGAAGTGATTCTGAAAAGGATCTAGGGGTCATATTGAACAAGGAGCTAAATATGAGCTCCCAGTGTGCTGCTGGGTGAAAAATGCTAATGTGATCCTGGGATGAATAAACGTAGGAAAAATGAGTACGAGTTGGTCATTTCCCTCTGTATACAGCACTGGTGAGACCAGTACTGTAATATTGTGTCCAGTTCTGGAGGCCACATTTAAGAAGGATGTTGAAATATTACCGAGGGCACATTAAGAAGCCACAAAGATGATTAAAGGGCTGGAGAAAATGCTATATAGTGAGAGACTTGGAGAGCTCTCTCCATCCAGTTAATCTAAAAGATGTTGAGAGATGACTTGACAACAATGTACAAGTACCTTAAGGTGGAGAAAAATACCGTGTACTAAAAGGCTCTTTAATCTGGCAGAGAAAGGTATAACGAGAACCAATGGCTGCAAACTAAAAGCAGACAAATTCAAAATGGAAATTCTGCACAAATTTTGAGCCGTAACAGTGATTAGCCACTGGAATAACTACCAAGGGAAGAGGTGGATTCTCCATCTCTTATCAACACTGGATACCTTTCTGGTACAATGCTTTAGTTAAACCCAAGTTATTGAGCTCAATACAGGGAAAACTGGGTGTAATGTTATGTCCTCTGGTATACAGGAGGTCAGACGAGATCTAATGGTCCCTTCTGGCTTTAAACTCTACGAAAATCATTTGAAGAATTTATACAGCTGGTATCTGTTGTCTTTCACCGTCATGCTGTGTGCTATAACAAGTCCAAGAGAATATCAATCTCCAGAGACTTCAAAAGCATTTTTTTCTGAAATTTCTTCATATGAAAAGAGAGTCCTTAACAAGCACGTTACTTCAGTACTACCATGCCATGCAGCTCCAGGAACAAAGTGTTCAGCCAATTAAAACAGCCATTTCAATATCAAAAAGTGTAATTCTTCATCTTTTACTTATCCAGTGTACCCTATGTCCATAGGCTCTTCCACAACCTCCTCATCTCAGAGACACTATGTTTTTCAGTTAAAGGTTTCCTCAGTGCTTGGCTGCTATAATAATCTTGTTTCTTCTCCTTTTCTGCGGTGAAAAGTTAACTGCTCTCAGATCTTTGCTTTTTGACTGAATGGCAGGGCTAAAGTCAGGGAAGAGAAGAATCCTTCCTCCTTCGTAGGCTATTCCAAATTCGGTCTTGGTCTCCTTCGTGGACTATAATGGGCACCTCTGAATTCTTTCTTTCAATTTGCTTCCCTTAAAAGGGAGCCAAGACAGTCACTTTTCTCCACTCACAGCAAATCTGCTTTTCTATTAGTGTTAAGGGACTGGGGAAACAGCTTTTTCCATACAGATCTGGATTGTCTCTACCTTTATCTTTCCAGGACTTTCTTTCACTTTTATACGATTATTAAATCACCAGGCATGCCCTCTATGAAATTTCAAAAAAGGTCTGTGGGGTTTTCTTGCTGCATGCTGTCCCCTGTCTGCAACCGCCTGTGCTGTGATATGACATTGTGTTGCTGAATTTGCGGCACTGTTTGACCTCAGATTTTTATGGTCTTTATTAAACACGGTTTGTCTTTTAGAGGCGTGATCCTTTGAAATACACAGTGTATGTCAAGCCAGCTAGATGGAATAACATCAGGTTGTGCATGAGCTAATTTTGTCTGCTGCTACCAAAAGAGGACATATTTAGCAGTTTCCTTGACTAGAAACCCACAGTGATAGAAGGAGAATCTGCTTCTGTAAGATTGAAAATTAAATTCTATAGTGCTGCCATCCAAATAATGAGGTCAGGGAAAGAGATGAGTGTGATGACTGTAGGGTATAAATGCCAGCGGGACAAGATATTCTTGGAGACTGTTTTTTTATTGAACTGCATTAGAGGAGAAAAATATATTTCAGAGGTCCGGCATTTTAGCCCATCTTTGAAATGCATTTTTCCTGTTAAGGTATGTGTTGTGTGAGCCCATTCAGAAGATAGGTAATGTGGTGTATTAGGATTAGATGCATTGCACTGTACCATAGAGGAGGTGAAGAACAGATGGAAGGTTGTCCGGTTTTTGATTGGGTACTGCGAAGCAGGAATGAAATAATGATGTTGGGCTATAATTCTAGGACTGTTTCAGGAACTGAGGACAATCCATTTGGATAAAAGGGTCCACAGCTAAAAACTAACCAACACCAAACCTGGGCTTCAGCTACAGCTGAGGAGCACACAGCCCAGCACGGCAAGGGGTGGGCCAATGTGGCTTTAAGTCATCTTTGTCCTTCCTGGAACCTGGACTGGCTATGTGCCCACACAAGTGGCCAGCACCAGTTTTAGCATCCTTAGAGCTGTTCTACATTATGCCAGCTTCCCTATGGACTACAGTGGCAGCTGGAGATCACTGGGTTGCAGGGAAGATCTAGCCACACTCCTTTTCCCTCAGCCACATACTCTGTGTGAGCCATGGGAGGGGAAGTGGCATATGTTCTGCAACACAAACCACTTGTGGCGCTTCCCAGGGTACCAGGGCTGTGAGTCACCTTCCCACCACCTGCCCTTAGCATGAGAAAGGCTTGTCTGTGACAGCCAGGGATGAGCTCCACCTAAAGCCCCAATTAAGTAGGATAGTTAAGCATGTGTCTAACTTTACACATGCAATGGAGCCATCAAAGTCAATGGGAGGCCTCCTGTGCTTATGTGTGGACTTAAGTTCTTTTCTAAACCAAGGCCTAAGAGGCTCCTAATCCTTTTGTAATGGTGGGCTCTCACTCCTGGAGCACCCCCTGGTGGCCTAGTGTGGAATTGTGGTTACATCCCTCCCTCGGTTTTCTTAGTGGATTTGCAGTAAGTTTAATGAGGCTTGTATACAAGTGAACAATGCTCCTTCAGGGGTCTACGTTTATTTAATCAACCGCCAAGTGTTTGTGTAAACAAACCTTCTCCTCTGCTGTTCCATTGCCTGGCAGCTCTGCAGTCTCTACCCTGCTGAATCAGGGAGTCATGCAGGCCTCCCTGCCTGGAGAGCTCCGTAGTCTCTCTCCTCTGCAGTTTCCTCTCTTGCTGAGCGCTCATAACTCTTTATAAGGCCAGGGGTTCCTTATAAAAATTAATTGCCATCCAACTACTTATCCAATTAATCATCCCCAGCTGGATGTGGTTGGCTGTTTCTCTTTAGCAGAGACTAGCACAGGGAGGCTGGGTGCCTGACCCCTCCCAGAGGCCCATGACACCTTCCCTCTGCATAGGAAATCATCATGTTATCTATTCCCGAGATGACAGCTACCAACCAAAACAATCTCAATACAATCACTGTCTCCTCTTCCACAAGTTAACACCAACAATAAATCTCTATGGCCACTGATGCAGCAATCAGTGTACTGTTTGATTGCGCCTTCCAACTAGAAAAAAATGTGGAAGTATCTTTTTCAATATTCATCATTATTATATTTTAATAAATAGAAATCAGTGATGCAATCAAGCAATTGAAAATATCCTAAGCAGTAATGCAATTCATTATATATAGGGATATATGATTGGCATCCAGACATGATGGGCAATAAAGAAAAAAGGGGAATTAAAAGCATATGTTTAATGTATTTGTATATAGGTAACCTAGGCATAAACTTGCATTACATTTCTTTCCACAGGACCTGTAATGTAAAATCAATACAAGCTGTTAAAAAGAGTGTTTTGAGCCAAATTACAGTGAGGATATTTTATAGACTGTCAATGGGCTGGGACTAGAATTTAGACTGCTGTAGAGGCTTCTTGCTTGAGTCATTCAGATTATAAAGGAGACATAAGCACCTGCCAGAGTGAAACATGGGACCACGGAGCTGCAGGGCTGCTAACGCTGGTGCATCACCACGGATAGCGCAGTCTGGGCTTCCACTGGGGGACCCTGTGAAACTAGACACTGCAGGAAGTACCATCCAGTGGGGCCTGAGTGGTGGACCCCCGTAGCCCACTGGTTGCCCCCTCCCCCCCCCCCCGGTATATAAACCATGAAGCCATTACAGGGAGCTGTTTGAACAATGATGAAGACGGCTTGCTTGCTTCTGCAGACCACCTCTTACTGTGAATCTTTGATTCTGGCTCCTGACCCAGTTTGTCCCTGACTGCTACTGGCCTCCAGCCTGCAACTCAGTGCCTGACCCTGACTTCCTGGTATCCTGACCTGGTTTGAACCTGATTCCACTACACATTTCCCTGACTGCAGTTTGGTAACTAACCAGTGCATGCTGGCCACCCGCAGCCCTGCTGTGGCTTGTCACCTTTCTGAAAATCAGAATGGAATATTTCTGGCTTCTAATACCCTGCTCATCTGAGTCTCACAGCTGAATGTTCTTTGACAATTGAATGAAGCAGCATTAAGAACCATATCAAAGGTAATTTGGGTATTGGCTAAAACTTCGTGGAACCAGACAGTGAGCCTACAAAGCATAACTGCCAAATCTGCAGAAACAAACAATTAAAAGGAAGGTGCATTTCCCCCCCATTACAGCTACCATTTACAGAGGGCCTATTCCAACTCTCATTGAAAACTATACAAAGACTCCCACTGAGTTTAATGGCGTTTGGCTTGAGTCCATAAAGAGTACCAACCACCATGAGAAGGACCTAGGATTTTTTAATAGATAAGTAACAGTTCAGATTTCATATCTGGTGTGTCTTTTGCTCTCTACTTAAGAAAAATTATAAGAAACCCAGCAGCCCGGCTGGGTTCCAGACAACCACATTTTCTAACCATACACAAACGTGTAAAGCCTAGCTATCTACATCCTGCTGCTCTGGCTAGTTGCAGGAGGTCCTTGATGCATGAAACATGGTGAGCACCGCTGGAGGATTCACCAGTTGTTTAACCTGATAGTATCTTATTCCTGTACATCACAATATTTGTGAGTTAATTCTACGGTAAAAAGCAGCAAGAAAAGTGTGAGAGGGGAAAGGGGGGATATTTGGACTTTCTTTATACACCATCAAGAAAGAGCCCAAACCAATTGTTTTAAACCCCTTGCAGGCCCCTTTAAGAGATGTGAAAGTTGTCCTAGAACAAGGAGGAGACATGATTACATAAAGAGGACAGGGATCAAATGTTCTCATTAATCAGTCAGTACCAAACAAGAAATAATGGACTTAAGCCGCAGACTAGAACGTTAGTATATTGGGAAAATATTTTGATCTAGAAGAACAGCTCAGCAATATAGGACGTTGAAGAGAGGATGAGTGGAACTGGCCATCACTGGAGCTACCCTGAGTAATACTTGACACTGATCTATCAGGAATAATTTGATCATTCTTGCCATGAAGCAAGGGGGTGAGTTGACAGGAACATAGTCTCCTGCAACATACAGTGTTACAAAGTGTCCACATGACTTTTTCCAATTATTTTAACAGCATTTTTACATAAGTGGTGTACATTTCTTTGTGTGTGTGTGGGCCATCTGAGTATGCAAAACCCACATTTGTGCATCAAAACAGGCATGGCAAAGTAGGATGGTTTTATGGTGAAAGCAGATGAGGTGGGAAATCGGGAAACCTGGAATGTGTTCCTGCTTCGGCTACAGACTTCCTGTGTAGCTTTAAGGGCGTCAGTAGGGCCTAGATCCTCAAAGGTAATTATGATTTCAACAGAGCTTAGGTGCCTAAATACCTTTGAGGACCTGTTCTGAGGAGCCTAATACTCAAAACCCAGCCTTTACTGTGCCTGAGCATACAACTGGCATTAGCATGGAAGTCAAGAAACTTGGTCCCAATCTTGGTTCTTCCAGTGACCTGTTGGGTGACCTCGGGCATATCCCTTTGCTGCTCTGTGCCTCAGTTTCCCCACCTGTAAAATGGGGATGATGGTACTTACTTCCTTTGTAATCTCACAGCTGAAGAGTGATATATAAAAGATATTTTATCAACAACAATAATAATGAATACCCATCACCATATCTTCTACAACTGAAAATTCCATCATCCTTGTGCTCAGATGTTAGAAGCTTTCATCTGCACATGCAGGGGAAAGTGTTACAAAAGGATGTGTGCAGGATCCTTTTTATGACCCTAACTCCAGCCAGGTTGACCCCACTGAAAATCCTTGTGGCTCAATTATCTCATAACTCACGGGGATTTGTGAGGCTAAACTCATTACACTTATTCAAATAGTACCTTGCATTTATATTACAACTTCTATCACAATATTATTAAATTTGTTAGTCAAAAGTGCGCTAATCTAGCTGGCACTTAAATGCCTTTTTGCTTGTTGCAAATAAGGATTCTGCCCAGGGTCTCTAGAAATGTTGAGTGCAAAATTAGAAATCTGCTGCCTGGAATTTTGACCCAATGTGTCCATTCTTTCTACATTGGAACTTAATTATAAAACCCCCAACTAGAATTCCGCTTTAATGTGGTAAATATTCCTAGATTCCCACATTAGACTGAGAAAATTAAAGTGAAGTTTATTCAGAATATGTAATATTAAAGACAGAGCAGAGGAGAATGCAACATGCTATGTATGTGGCATGTCAATATTTGCACTGCACAATTCTTTCTTTGCCTATTAGAATCTGTGAACACAGTAGGTAACTTGGGTTGAATCACCACCAGAGCATCTCTCTTTCTGGGAGGAGCTGCAGTATTTTAATTAGCTACCCAATTAGTAGCCAAGGTGTGATCTCTGATTACTCATCTCGTATTCAGCAAGTGTAGTTCCACTACAAACTTTTAATCAGGGATGAGAGTCTCCAGGAGCTGAAGGTCTCCTGAATCTCTTGAACTAATTATGAGGTCTGAAAACTAGTGGAGTTTCCAAACCATTCCCCCTGACCCCTGAAATTTAGCTTCCTTTCCTCCCCACAAGATGATTCCATTGTTTCTTCCCTAAAAGCTATCTAGCTCTGCTAAAACTATGCTCTGTATTAAATTTCTCTCTTGCTGGAAAAAATGTTAAGCAACAACAAGTGATACCCCATAAACGCTGCTTGGGGCAGCAAAAAAGCTGGAGCTGGCCCTGGGCTGCACTCTATTCCATTTGATGCCTATGGGACTTAAGCACTGGTTTAAAGCTTTTATTGAGTAAGGGATGCATGTAAGCACTATTGAATTCCAAAGGGACTGGAGCACATGCTTAAAAGTTAAGCATAGGCTGAAGTGATTTGCTGGATTGGGGGCTAGAGAAATTCAGTGACTTGCCCAAGGTGAAAGTCTGCGGCAGTCACTCATTCAAGTCTTTCCCATATCATTCAACAATGGGAAAGAACTCAAGCCCTCCTGCTCTGCTCTGCTCTGCTCCAGGTTCTGGCTCAGGAACCCTCTAGCCAGCAGTCAAGGTCTGTTCCCTTCTAGGCCTTAGTATCTTTCCCTGAGTCCCATCCTACGCTCCTGGCACCTCCCCTCTCTGGGTTTGCACAGACATACCTCCCTTCTCTCAGGGAGTGACTACAGACTTTCCTAGAAGCCCCTTTCTGTTGCCAATTTCCTGCCTTTATAGTCCCAGCCCAGCTCATTCCTCCTCAGCTGGGCTCCCTCAGTCAATCAGGGGATTGCTTAGCCACCTGATTGTCTCTACTGTGTCCTGTTGGGTTAACTAGCCCCTTTCTCGGACTTCATTAACTCTTTCAGGGCAAATGTGGGCTAAACACCCCTCACAGTGTCCAACAAAGTCGCTCAGAGGTTGTTTTCAGAATTTACTGTAAATCCTGCTTTGGGTTGTATTGTCCACGATCACTTGTATAATCAAGGATCTAATTCCCACTACCATGTGGAATGCTCCATTTCCAGCGGTATTAGGGGATCTGTAGCTCGGCCATAAGACCCAATGTTTAATTATTGTATTTTTTGTGTCTATTTTGTCTGGATACCCAGCAAATCAATTAACTGAACAAATAATAAGAAGTATACTATGCACACAGGAGGGCATTTGCCATTATTAATACAAACATGCCCAATGTATTGTATATAGATAAGAGAGCTTCTTAGCAAAATAATTGTCACACCAAGTTCTATTTCTACTTTTAATGTATCTCATTAAAATATAATTAGAGATTTTTTAAAAAGCTGTGGCATTCACACAGCAGTGAAATGATAGTCCTCAGCAGCTATATAGCCACTTAATAAAAATGATATTAACTGTTTATATTGCTCAGCTGGTATGTAAATCAACTCGGTCAACCTTGGACATTTCAAGTGAGCTAAAATTAGATAAACTTAAGAGATCTATTTTGGATTGGAGGTGGAGGGAGTCATTAGAAATATGTTCAGTGACCCTAAGCCATTAAATTAGCCAGCTGGTATCAATTCAAGGAAGTTATAGACGTTGAACAGTATTCTGATATTTCCCATTAAGTAATTACTGTGTTTTACCTTTCAGAAAGACCCACTGAAACTAAGAGAAGAGTCTTTTTATGACCAAACTGCATCTAAAGTGCTTCGTGTGAATAAGCACAGTAAAAAGCAGCTTCCTTTGGTTTATGCAAATACAAGCTGCTGGTTCCCCAACCAGACTCATCTTCTGTAAAATTAGGTCATTCTCTCAATCAGATGAAGAAATCCACAACGACCGTCAGTTTTCAGAACAAATGACATTTCTCTCAAATAGGTTTCATTAGCCCTTACATTGCCGTGAGACATTAATTCAATGAAGCTTGATAGTTGGAAGCTACATTCAAGTAAAAGGTGATTTACTTTCTTAAAGGGACTTCTTTCAGCTGTAAAATTCATAGGATTTTGGTTATAGGACAATATTTTGTTCAGGGTTCTGATTACAGAGCATGAAGTTAATAATCTATAAGCCTGCAAACAACCTTTGTATTCACTTGCTGAATAACTCTTTTCAACTAACATGAATGGGAATTTAGCTTTTAGACTCTTTCCATCCATTACTTTAATTGAATTAGTGAGAATTCATTCTTCTGGAATAACTAGTTGCTACAGGAAGTGATGCTGATGATTCAGTACACTCTTTCTTCTGAATCAGTACTGAGCCAGTTTTCCAATATGCAGCTGGGAATTTTCCTGCTGCATGTGTCTCCTGTAACCACTGTCTCACAAAGTTAGGGGTGTTTACCCCAATGCCTTGGCCACATGCCAAGTCCAGCAATTACATGGTGCATATGTAAATTCTCCCTCCACCTTCCAAGCCCCAAAATGTGACTAGATTCAAGTCAGTATTACTATAGTGCAGAATTCAGGCCACCTGTCCACATGGGGATTAGATCCCTGATTATATAAAGTGCTTTAGAATCTTTTGGATTTCAAGGTGCTATATTATATCAATGTATGGCATAATTATGAACTACATGAAATATTTGATATATACAATAAAGCCCACAAATTATGTCAATTTAGTAAATCAGACAAATAAACCAAAAAATGCCAATAGAGGCTTTACAATCCTATTTAAAAGGTCCTAATATCTTTGGAATTTTCACCTTTACTTGAATGGAGCAAGGAGTTTCACGGTGATTGGCAGAGTAGGAATGAAAGAGGCTGAGAGAAGTGAGGAGAAGTAAGGGGTTGCTGAGGCAGGCAGAGCAAAGAGGGAAGAGGGAAGATGGAATACGTTGAGGAGGAAAGTCAGGGTGACTGGGGAAGCAGGGGGAAGAGATTTTGGTTGTGATTTGGAGGGGAGAGGAGGAGTTTTTTGCAAAACTATACTGCTGGGGCCAGATCCTGAGGCTGGTTGAATTCGGCACTGCTACATTATGGAGCAAGGCACAGATACATCAGCTATGGATTGGGCCATGATGTATGAGACTAAAAGGTCATTTGGAAGAGCCCGTGCCCTAGGGTCTGATTCTCAGAGTGATGTGGCAAGAGAGGGATGGTAGCTTCCATGTGGCTGACCCTGAAGTGGACACGAGAGTGGGACTCCACTCCTGGAAGGTTGAAGTTTGAGTTTGTTGAACTTCATGGCCAAAAGTGGAACCTGAACTTCTTCAGATTCACCCATTCCTGCCAAGTATTGGCCTGATCCAATTGGCTTTGAAACCGAATTTGAAAGACTCCCAGTGGCTTCAAATAAGAGTTTGACCAGGCCCTATTTGAGCAGGATTTCTTGTTGCAAAACACACCAAGACTATGCCATTTACATGGTTCTCAGTTGTGCTATTTGTCATTTCAAGGAAGAAAGACTAGCATGTTTGAAGTAGGATATGTGGGAAAGTTTCTAAATTGATTTATTTGAATGTTTGAATTTTTAACAGGATTATTTCTTACTTTTATTAAAAAACTGTAATGAGATTCTGCTCCTTTTTTTTGGAAAGGACATCTTGGTAACTGCAGTGGTGACTGCATTGTATAGAATTCCTGGAGCAATATTACTGCATAGACTCAATGTCGTATTGCATATTAAACCAGCTTCACCATCAGTCAATCATACGTAAGTGTCTACCACACATTCAAGCCTCAGGAAGAATTCATACAAGTGAACTACAATTTTTAGTTCCATGTAAGTTAAGAGCATGTAGAGTTCAGCAAATCCTAAAAGGTTTAAATGAAGGGAAAACATCTTAGAGGGCTTAAAAATGTAATAGGAGTAAAACACACACACAAAATACTCCTAACCTCAAGGTAGTGCCTGGGTTTCAAATGGCAGAATCATGGCCACCATTAGCAGAGTTGAACTATCTCGTGATTATTCCAGGGATACAAATCAAGAATGTATACCCACTAGAAACCTTTGACCTAGTAACACATTTAGGGGTGACAGCAAAATGGGCAGTCACAGAGTTATGAGACAGTGAAGAACCCTTCAGCAATACTGGATGGTGGAGAAGAATTTGGGCCCTCCTCTTAATGGGTAAACTGCCTTAACATGAGAGAGGACGTGAATGCCTTTTATCAAGTGTGGCGACTCCATTTTTTAGCATCTGAGGGGGAAAGTGTTCTAGTTTAAACAGGAGACTGAAAAAAATACATTTCTTTTTATTACAAACAAATTACAAGTTCTCAGCATTAACTGTAAAAATGTGCCTGGTTCCAAATGTTGGATGTGCTGTATTTGTCAGATCCAACTTTCTTTGTGCTCACGCTCTATGTAGTCAAATGGAAAGGGATGATTCTTGGTTATTATAACCCTGATCTAGCAAAGCACCTAAGCCTGGGCTTAACCTTTCTCCAATGAGGAATCCCATTGAAATAAAAGGGAATACTCACGTGCTTACATATACTTATGTGCTTTGCTGGATTGGAGCCAGAGCCCTCAACCCTTTGCAAGATTGAGCTCTATGTCTATTTTTGTCTACGTGTCATTTGCATTGTCATCTCCATTTGCCAACAGTTATCATACAGTGGTATCTGAGATAACATATTTCTCCCTACACTTAGTACAGGAAATAACTACAAGATCTCATCTACCACTGTGGGTGAACTGTTCACCTTAATGATGGATAGTGTGCACTAAGGAAAGCGATCAATAACCCCACTTAGTTAATTACTTTGTGCCAGCCTAAATTCCTCCTCTGCTTCCCTCTTCCTTTTCAAGCCAGATCCGGAGTCAGAATGAGCACCCACAACTTCCACCAAGCTACAGTCAATAGTAAGTTGTGGGTGATCAGCCAATCTCAGAATCAGGCACCTGCTGTCCTGACCTAATGCATACAACTGCCATGTGCTGTTAAGTATGGCTGCACTTCATCCCACAGGTGGCTGCACTTCATAGGTGGGTGGCATGATTCCCATGTATATAATGAGACATTGCAAAGCATAATTATCATTATTTCTTAAGACATCCTTGCTAACCACCCCTCTACCTCACTGCCCTTAGTGGCTGACCCAATCAGCTTTTGTTCCCAACTTTAAGCCATTATGCCCAGGGTAATTGCAAGGCTTACTTCTGGCAGCCCTAGCAAAGCATCCTTTGTTATTCATCAGAGTGGCTGAGTGATTATGGAAATCCACTGCAAGCTACAGCCCAGCAGACATGGAGCTTGGAGCATCTACAGCACTTGCCTCTGAGCACATGGGATGTCAGCAAGCTACCAAACTTCTAAGGATTGGTTTACTGCAGCACTCAGAGCAACGCCCTCCGGTGGGATCAGCAGCAATATTTAGGCACCTAAATGTGGTTACGAAGTCTAACGTTAGGTTCCCTGGCTTGAAAATTTTAGCCCTAGTGTCTTTGGGGGCTAGGTACTTGTGCACACAAAACCCTTCCTGTGCTGGTTCCTATGATGTTGCTCTACATAGAAAGCAAACTTTTTGCAGCAGGGAATTTCCATAGGAAGTAAATGACTGATGCTATTGCTTTTAAAGGAATATCACTGAGGTGGGATCTCAACTGAGAGAGCCCAATGTGTGCAGCGCACAACAACTCATGTTTTAAGCAAGAAGAAGAAAAAGTAATGAGTCCATCAGAAGGTGCTCCAAAGATGCCACTGTACCAGCAATAATTCCTCAAAGTAATTGTCTGGGGCCTTATCTTTAAAGGCACTTTGTGGAATAAGTTATGGCTACGTTAGTGGTCACTTCTCGTTTCATGAGGCACCCCAGTGCTCAACGGGAACATTATGGATAGTGGAGCCCAGGGCAAAATTCATGCAAGTGAACAAGCCCAAGTCTGAACATTTTCAGAGCACTGCTGGAACTTATAGTTGCCAGAAGTCTTTTCCTATTTACGAGGCATAAAGAAATGGTTGAGAGCAGAGTCCTTTATGGACATACTTAACCCAACTTGTAATTTTGCTAGGGTGACGTGGGCATTAGAAAGGACACTGGTAGATTAGAACTGGTTTTGCTTTATCAATTTGTCTTGGTTTGAAGTGAAAATTTAAATCCCCATATGTAGAGAGACAAAGGCCCAGATCCCCAAAGCTATTTAGATATGTAACTGCCATTGTGACAGTTATGCGGCTAAATAACCTTTGAGGATCTGGGCCAAAAGGCTTGATCCTTCCAGGTCATGTCCATCAGTTGGCTTTGATGGGAACTACATTAAGTCCATATTGTAGAACACTTCTGGATCCTTTCTGGATAAAGCATGCTGAATAAATATGACCAAATATTATAGTAAGAGTCTTCTGAACAATAGAATACACAATGCAAAAATGAAAGCCAGCAGTCTGCTAATTCTGGGGAGCCAAGAAAGATGTAGTTGAAATGACCAAAGTGTCTCAAAAGAAACCTAGTTCCATGTTAGTTTCTTCAAGCCCTGTGAGAAGCAGCCATGCTAGTTCTTTTGCAGACTGATTGGTGCAGCGGTGACTTAATTTGGCTGATTCTATAATTAAGAAAATGCTTAGACTTGTCAGCAGCAACGCAGCCCGTTTGTTCTACGTTTAAGCTGCATGACTCTGAAGATGGCAATCGTCAAGCTCCTGAGCATAACACATTAATACCATTGCTAATGCTCTTGTGTTTTGTGTGTGTCTGTGTGTGCGGTTTTTTTCCATTAAGACAAAAGTGCAGCAGAAGCACAGAAATGGGTGTTATTTTAATGGTCTTTAAATTAGGCTGGCATAGTCTTAAATAAAGAGATATTATCCGAGGGGGGAGAAATAAGAAAATAGAGAAACTGTTTGTAAAACATAATTCTTATGCCCAAAGGGACATATCATTTTCATATTTTAAATCTGAATGCATTTTAGTTATTTTGTGTTTTCTCAGCAATCAGTTCACATTATGAGAATAGGGTAGTATAATTATGGAAATTAAGTACAGATTTCAGTTGAATGAACTCATCAAATGGAATTACAGCCTTTCTAGATTGGTCGTCTGGCTTTATGTCAGATGATTTGCATAAAACATTTAGCTTAATGAGAAGTAAACAACAAGACTGTGGAATGTATTAACCCAAGGGGGGGTCTGAGCTGACATATAAGAAATATTAAAGTTGTTGTGTTTTGGTTTTTTAAGACACAAAGCAAACCTTGAGAGCGGATTAGGAACATAAAGGTAATTCTAGTTTAGGCCATAATTCTTCACGAGTGGTATTTTTCACCACCTACAGTCATACACTGTGAAGTAATCTTTCAGGTTTATTTACGTTCAGTTGCCTGTAAGCAAAATCTGACATAATCTAGTTACCTTGTCAGATGGCGTGCATGGCTGCAAACATGTCTTTGTGTTCAGGAGTTGAATTTTCTTCTGGTCAGTGGTCTGGAACCTGCTCAAATTACAGTCCAGGAGATCTAGCCATTTATCCATACTCTCCGGAGGGCCTGGTTTTCACAGAAACCTACTTCTGCATCTTTAATCATTAAACTCAGAAATGCTACCATGTGAAGAGCATCTATTGGTAGTTAGGTATCGCTAAAGGGCTGCCCATAAATTACGTAACAGATTAGGGGGTGGGTTGGTCCTTAATTTTGCATGTTTGTTTCAATGTTACAAAGCGTTACGAGGGGGTGGATGGGTCTTGAAAATCACCCAAAGCTGTGTAATGTAATTTATGGAAAGCCCCTAACACAGAGAATATTAAGGGCTGTGACAGGGGTTCTCCACTCACCGTTTGTTCGGTGCCTTCTGCTGGTCACTCTGGGGATTAGCTCATGAGGGCGACATCCCTTCCCATGGTTGCATACCCTCACACCGTCTCTCTCTCAGGTCTGCAGTTCCTCTCTCATCCCAGGAACTGCAGAGTCTTCTTCATGACAGCCCTCCAGCTAGGTTACTCAGTGTTTCCCCCTTCCTGGGGTACTGTCCTTCAATTCTCTGTCACTCCCTCAGTGACCCAGGCAGTCTTCCCGTTCACTGCCCCGACGGTCTATGCCATGCCCTTGGTGGCTGGTAAGGTAATCTAGGCCCATCCTCTTCCGGTTCTAGTCCAGGGACCCTCAACCCAGTAGTTCTGGGCTTTCCTCTCCCAGTCCTAAATGCTCCTTCTCTGGACTGCTTCCTACAACTCCTAGTTTCCCTCCTTGCCCTGAGTGTACCAGCTCCAAACGCTCCTCCTTCTTCCCAGGGACTGACTTCTCTTTCCCAGCAGCAGCCTCTGTCTGTTGCCACCTTCCTGGAGTTAATTGGCCTACCCTGCCACCTTAACCACTTCCAGTCCTGTGTGGGGTGGACACCCCATCACAAGGGCCTTTCTTTCTTTCTCTTCCCCTGACAGCCATCTGGTTATGGGCTGGCATTTTCCAGAAAGCCCCCAGCACAGAAGGTGCAGCTCAGGGAGAGGAGGGTAAAGATGCTTTGAACCATCTTTGTGCCCTCAGGATTCTGGGTTGCTCTAATTTGCAGGAATCTCCTGAGATTTGCCTATGGGTTGCTCTGTAGTCTGGCGCTGCTCATAGTCCCCATAGCACCATGGATTGTGGACATTCCTCATCCCAGGCTGCTCCTAGCATGCTCTCCTTGCCAAGGCCTGCATTTTGCCACCTACTACAACCCAGCTGTGCATGGAGAATTCTATCTTGGCTTTTTGTGGGGTGTTTATGGCTCTTCTGTGCTACCACAGTGGAGTAGAAGAGTTGTAGTGTGGGGAGGCAGAATTCCTCACACACTATTTAGGGTTTCACTAAATTTCATTCCCCTTTAATGCACCACACACACAATTAAATCCCTCTCCAACCTCAGATCCCTCCAGCCCAAACCACACACTTTATCACTTGAAGGAAATTTCTCCAACTCGCCTCTAATATCATAACCACCGTCGCCACATAAGGAAAACTACCACCCAGCGCTGCAGTGCAGCTAGGACATGAAAAAAGACCTTGTGCTTAATCTTTTATTTGACCCATGTATGTGAATGTTTCAGAGAACTGCCTAGATTAGCTACTAAAGGGGCTTTTGTAAGTACCATGACAAGCAGTTTGCATAACACACTTCAGATTTAGAAGAATTGAGTATGCTGCTAAGGATGCTAGAGATGCAAATTTTACTGCTTTTTTGTTTTCCAAAGAAAATCCTCATGGCAAATTGACTGAAAATAAGTAGATGCACAATCCACCCTTTCATCGATAAGGCAAGGCTTCTATTATGCTTGCCAGGCACGTGGCAGTATAGGGAGATATTCACTTTCACCATCCCATGATTGTTGGCGACAACATAGAGAAGGAAATTATTAACTCACGGAGCTGAAAAGCAGCAAGCTGTGCACTGTGCTTAGATTTCAAAATCAAAAATCAGATGGAAGAGGAAAAATCCAGTTTGCTCTTGCTGCCACCTTTATTCCTTCAGCAGTCCACCACTCCTCAAGGTGTAAAAAATTTGGCCCAAGCTCTGGTGAGCAAAGCAGCTGAGTTGGAAGTAGCAATGCAGAAAATCATTGTCTCTTGTGGCTTGCTGAATGCTGTAGTAGCACACAGGTAAGAGGTTCCTTGTTGGAGTAAACCAGGGTGTATGAATACACAACTGGTTGCATTTAGGGAAACAAAATGGATCAAATGCAATGTGATATGGGAAATGCAGATCCAACATGAAAAGATGAGCTGTGGCAAATTAAAGCTTCTAGGGTCAAGGCTACGTACCCAGAGGTGGCTCCAGAAGGCAGAAAACTCAGCAAAAGGTGAATACAAACTGAGAACCTTTAGACCTACCCTGCTACCATTAAAGCCAATGGGAGTTTGGCTTAACCTACAGCAACAATTAATTGTAGTGCTCCGCCTCAAATTTGGACCCAGAACGACCACTGCATCTCTCCTCTAAAGTCCCTCATCAGTCTGAGCCTGAATCACTCCTGCTGAATGTCACGGTGTAAATCAAAGGTGCCCATCAGTCACGTCCATTGAACAGCGAAGAAACCCCCTTTTCATTGGTGGGTTGTGTTTTAATTTAGGGGGAACTGTGGCATGAGTTATTTCTAAGAGAGCTTGAGCTTCTTCCCCTGTAATAATAGCATGTGGTAAATCTACACTGCAGTGAAAACCCCCCGGCTGGCCCATGCCAGCTGACTCTGGTTCACAGGGCTCATATTAAGGGGCTGCTTAACTGCAGGGTAGACATTCAGGCTCAGGCTGGAGCCTGAGCTCTCAGAACCTGCGAGGTGGGAGGGTCCCAGAATTCAGGCTGCAGCACAAGCCCAGACATCTACCCCTCAATTACACGGCCCCTTCGCCCAAGCCCCCATGAGCCTGAGCCAGCTGGCAAACACCAGCTGCAGGTGTCTAATTGCAGCGCAAACAGGCCCTGAGATTCAGGGACGCCCTGCCTGGCCCTCCACTAGTTGCCCAAGAATATTGCTATACGTGGCAGAGCAGTTGCCTTGTTCCATCCTAGGAGTGGTTCTGTGCTGGGGGCGGGGTGGTGCCTGTATGTGTGTAGAGACTGCAAAGCGCTTTGGGATGACGGGTGATATTCACTGGAAGACAGTGAGAACAGAGTTTTTCGGGAGTGATTGACAGAGCTGCCCTTCCTCTTTCCATACCCCGCCCCCCCACACACACACCCTTCCTTTATATCCAGGAGTAATGAAAAAAATCTGCATTTCACACAGTAACTCATCTGCAGAATCATGTTTCTTTGCATTTGGAGTGCAGTTCTGCAAGACCAGCAGTTAGCTCTTACGCAGCACTTTTCAGCAGTGGATCTCAAAGCGGGTCAGTAGCATTATCCCCACTTTACAGCCGGGGAAACTGAGGCACACATGGGGTGAAACGACTTGTCCAGGGTTGCCCAGCAGGCCAGTGCTCAAGTCCCAGTCTGGTGCTCTAGCCATTAGACCACACTGCTCTGAAAGATAGCTTCTTGCTCTTTGCCTTAGGTGTGTGACTCTACTGTAAACTGGCATAACACAGCCGCTCGCTAGGTCAGAGAATACAAATCATAATGCCCGGTGCTTAACAGACACTTTTCATCCATTGATTACACAGTACTCTGCACAGATAAGTGAGCGTGATTTCCAACGGACACATGAAGAAAGTGAGGCATGGGAAGCCAGGGTTTCACAGCAAGGTCAGTGGCAGAACTGGGAATGGACTCCAGCTCTCTGACCTATCTACTGACCTACACTGCCTGTTTTATCAATTAAAACTTTTGTTCACTATTTAGACAGGGAAGTTGCACCGTGAAGAAAAATATCCTTCTCTTCTTCGGCCACCAGAGGGTCTCAGGTCAGCGATTCTGCAGTTTCTAGTGCATAGTGCAATCCATTTCTAATTTAAATGCAGGAAAAGAAATTGCTGCTCACCTGGCATGAATACGTGTTCGCATTTTATCAAGAGTGATAAATAGAGACTAAAATTGATATCATTGTGAAGGAAAACAGAAGGGGGTTTTAGAACTTTGTCTAATGTTTTAAGTACATACAGTCAATTAAGATAATGCATTGGGTTTATTCATTGAAAAAGTAGGTAAATCCACTCAGCATTTGTTATTCACCCCAGAGTCTCCCACCTGCATAGATTAGGCCACTTGTCTCCTGAGACATACATTGCTACATCATTCACAAAAAGGCAAAGGCTGTTATAATCACATCAAGCAATTGCTTTCTTTATGTCTGATGCCATCCTCGGGGGCAGAAAGCAAACTGCAGTTGGGGTTGCAAGCACTCTCTGCTCCAGAAGCTGTTAAAATTTGCAATAGTAATATTGACGTTTAGGTGGGATTTTTTCCCCCACACCTAGTAAGCAATACTCTCTGAGTAGCACATGACAGCAAAGAGAAGGAAGACGCAAACCAGCACAGTTATGTACATACCCTTCCTTTCCCAAGTGCTTTACATACATAGCTTTCAGGACTGCTCCTGGGTTATCTCCTTCACATCAAGGAATTACCACATCCTAGGCGAACTGCAACACAGTCAGTGAAGTTAAGTGTCACACTGGGACATGCCGGATGGCTGAGCACTTGTGAAAATCTGACCCCAGGTGTCTTAAAAGTTGGTACCCACAACTGGTGGGTACGTAGGCAGTGTCTATTGCTGGAAATCCACCCTGCAGGAGAGGAAATCCCTTGGAGTTTTACGTCTCTGTGAATGTAACCGAAAACCTTATTTGTGTTCATACAAACATCCAGGCTGGGATCTTCAAAGGACCCTATGGAAACTGGATGCCTGACACCCGTAGGCCCTTTGTAAAATATTCTAACTTGCTTTCCATGATTTCTCAGGGCAGCCAACCTCGGGGGTCATTTATATACAGCGTAGCAGATATTTAGCTTTACCCACTCTAAAGCTGTTGCCTCTCAGCTTCAGCAGGAAGATAATGGCTCATACCATGAGATAGAGAACGGACTTTTGACTATGCTTTATTTTATAGACCCTGATTCTTCTTTCACCTCTCCTGTCCAACCTGAATAATCTGAGGTTTTCAATTCTCTCCTACTCACATGTAAACCCACCCTGCCCACATGCCTCCACTCACTCTTGTTCCCATCTCTAGGCCTTTTCCAATTCTGTTAGATTTGGCTTTACTTTAAAATACAGAAAAGCCAGTACATCTGCATAGTGTGTTTGAGACGTGGGTGTACCTTTGAATTAGCTCTCGTTTGAGGTCTCTCAGCAGTTCACGGAGGTTTAGAAGGATGTTGAAAAGGACCTGTTGATTGCATCTCTTTGTAATTACTAATTGTAGAATGTGACTATGCAGCATGTATTTACTGCATTAAGCTCCGAATGTGAATAGTATGCTGCTGGCTGTTAATTGCCTACCCCAAGAGGTGGCTGACAATGGGGCTTTCATCTCAGCCCACCTCTTCGGGGAAAATAAATACATTTTCCTTTTCATTAACCAGTTTGCTGATGTTTTATCAGCCATAGCACACATCGTGCAGGTACTGTTTCACTACGGCGTTATTTCGTATGCAGTAAAATAATTAATAATAAGGGTAAAGTTACACAAAGACAGGTGTGATGAGCAATGCTTAGCACCGAATCCAAAGCCCCTGGAGGTCAATGGGAACCTTTTTATGAACTTCAGTGAGCTTTGGATCAGAACCCTTAGTCTTTTGTTCTCATATAGAGCCAAATTCTCTGCTAGTGTAAACTGCTGCAGCTCCACCTAAGTCAACGGAGGCACATCAATTTACACCAGCAGAGCATTTGGAACATAGTATTTCTAATGCAGGAGATCATACAAAATGTGTCCCCTGCTTAACCCTCCTAAAGATTGCTGTTTTATGTTAACATACCATAAGAGTAGACTATAATTATCCAGGTGTTTTACAGTGGTAGAAGTCCACCTTCGTCTTCTGGCATCTGCCCTGTTCCATATCACAAGATGAACTTTAAACATACCTAACTGAGGTTTATCATCTCTGCAGCCATTAGTTTAAAGGGAGCCTGAGCAAAGGCATCTTAGAATATGTTACATAATATTGGCAAATCTCCTGACTTACTACATTACCATGTCCCATGTGAGAATATACCAGATTTACATCTTTGACACTGCCGAGCCTAACTGCATTCTATTTAGCAGGGTGGCAATGCAAGGCAGACAGAGAGGAGATTCTGTATTTTATAGTGGTATTGTAGCAACATTTTAGTCAGAGCCAGAAACTCATATTCATCCTTCCAGCTTCACAAAGGAAATTACAGCCAAGATTCTCAAGTTTAAATTGACTTGGTATTTGGCACTCAGGAGTATTATGGACCATAGTATTTACTCAACAAGATTTCTTGTAGGGTCTCAGCCCTTCTGGTTTGTTTTCAGCAGAATGATGCAGTGCAGGAAAACAAGAAAATATCAATAAGCAGAACAAACATGTATAAATGAACCAACTATTTCATCTATAGGTTGGAGAGGAAGAAAAATAGCAATCGACATCTCTATGTATTTTTAAATGCTTCAGAATTACCCTGTATTATGGTGATTGGGACTGTATAAATAGATGGATAAATTCCTTTACTTTTATGGTCTGAGCTCAAGCTGATTGACATATATAGAAAGACTTCAATGGGCTTTGGATCAGGCCCTTGGAGAAGAACTTCCAGAGCCATTTTCAGAGCAGGACTCTCAATGGGCCAGAAGTGGAATTTCAATGAAGACATGCATTACAGTCCTTCACTTCTAACAGAGCCTCAACTTTTCTTCTCTACATCTTCAAACTGTAGATCACTGAAATAGCACCAATATCTTTCTTCCCACAGAATCTCTGCAAATAACTAAACACAACGATGTCCAGAAATGAAGCAACCTTTTTTCATTTGCTTATACTTTCTCGGCTATCGTTTTCCTTAAAAGAAGAAAAAATATTTAATTTTCTTTGAACAGTGTTCTGGCATTTCATGTAAGTATTCTCTGCAAAGCACACTCATTCTACTGTTGTACTTTAGCATGGTCCTCTGAACTCCGTAATGCCAAAGACAATGCTAGCAAACACCATATGTGGAACATTTTTATCTGCACTGCACCACATCTGAAAGCATAAGCAGAGCAGGATTTTTAATCATTTATGGAAATGCGGAACAGCACTTTATGGCATATTAGGGAAGTATTGATTGCTGTTTGAGACTTGTGTTGATGCATTTTGCACTAATGAAACTTGTACCAAAGACCAAATTGGACACTGATGTCAATATATATACATATGAACAAGGGTTATTTCGCAATGGTTCAATTTCCACAATTATATTAAGTAGTTTATGGGATTAAGACCAGTAGACAGAATGCTACTGAAAAGATCCTCTAGTAATCAATGGGAAAAAAATCCAGATTTTTTGTTCTAAAGGCTTGTTTCACAACACGAGCATAAGCCAAGCAGCCTTTCCCAAATCTTCCGCATTGTCAGAGCACTTTGGCTCAAAATGAATGTACAGAGAGTGGCTGCTGAGACACTCACAATGGCATCTGTTATACAGCATGTTGCATCCAAAAGCCACCTGTGTATTCATAGATTATGTTAGGCATTTGCATGTCAAACTGGGTCTTTGCGAGAATTTCTGAAGTTATATCTAAATAAGTCTCTCCTGCCAAATACATTGATGGGGTTTCCAACCAAATGATAATATGATTGTTCTAAGCCCTTATTAATTTGACTGTCTTGCTGGGGGTTTTCTGCCTGCCTATCTGCTTTGGTTTGTATTGCTGGGTTTTTTTTTTTCTCTCTTGCTTTCAGCCTGGCTTTCTTGTTCTGCCTGCTCCTTTGCTGTAGCACAGTCTGTACTTTCCAATCCTCTTAGGCTCACTTGGATCAGAACTCAAGCTGGAGTAGTTCTTCTCTCGAGTGGCTTCCCCATTTGATCTTCATTTAATATTTGGGTCACAAGCCAAAAACAAAAGTGATGGCTTGTTCTATGGTCCCATTTCACCAGTCTCAATACAAGTACTAAACGAGGAGGAAATCTCTGAACCCAGTTGTCAGAGCTAAATTCAGTAACTATGCTGAAGATCCCAAGAAAATAATACGGTAAAAATGTCTAGGGGCCGGAGAAAAAAAATATGGAAAAAAACCCAGTGCTGAAGAGAATGCAAGACATGGTGCTATAGGAGTTAGCGGCGGAGTTGAGAGTGATATAGAGATTCTGTAAAAAGCAACAAAGCGTCCTGTGGCACCTTATAGAGTAACAGACGTATTGGAGCATAAGCTTTCCTGGGTGAATACCCACTTCGTCAGACGCCTGTAATGGAAATTGTTGCAATTTAAATTAAGTATCTTTTTTTAAAGGGAATTAGGGCCTGATCCAAAACCCTTTGCAATCAATGGAAAGACTCCCATTGACTTCCACGGAGTTTGAATCAGAGGCTTAGTGCAGATGTTGGGTTCTGCCAGTCCCCAGAACTGCCCAGGAGCAGGAAGGCACAGCACGCCATCTCCCCTCAGTTTTCAGAGATGCAAATGTGGAATTGCACACAGACAAAATGCATGGACTGAATTTGCATATGCTGTTGCCAGAACTGGGTGCACCATCCTGGGTTTGTGTACATGAATCATGTATGTTCACTTTTGGGGGGCATGTGCGCAAGTCTAAACCAAGACCCCCAGTCTCTTGCAAATCTCCACGCCTTTAAATACAGTACATGATTCTTCTTCACTTCTTGTCTGAAACCATCATGCAGTGTTGCTATGCTGCTAGAACAGTCCCCCCAATCAATGATGAATTAAGCAAATGTGAAGTGCTCTGAAATCCTTTGATATAAAGGTTGCTGTGAATGAAAAAAAAATCTTTTGATTCCTATTAATTTGTAATGTTAATGAGTTACTTTTAAGAAATTACTCCTCTCCTGCCTTGTACAATACAGAATTTTTGCATTTATCTTGTTATATCTAAATTAACAACATCCCCAAGCAGGTGTTACATTTGGAAGACAACATACTGTAAGCAATTAGAGAATTGTGTGTAAATATATAATTTGTTTGAGGAAAAGAAAGCTCTTTAGTGCGATTAAGTCTTATTTAAAATTTCACTTTAAAAGCTAAACAATTCCCAAAATAGGAAGAGCAGAAATGGCTGGAGGACCACACCATATATTCGTACAGTGCATAACACCGTGGGGTCCTGGCCACGCCCAGGGCTCCTAGTTGCCACATTAGTACTAAACAGTAAGAATAACATATCTGCTTTTATCCAGCCCCAAGGCTCTCAGGCTAGCCTCCGGAGGGACCCTGCTCTTAGCAGATGATGGGAGAGGACATGCATGCTTGTCAACTGTGGAAGAAAACGCAGTCTTCACTCTTAGATTGTTTGCAACATGTCAGAGACTGTTTATTATCAAGCAGTTGCAAGGAGGAGAGTGCACACGGACTGGGATTCCCCCTTCCTAGGCAGGTCTCCGCCAGATAAACAATTAGGGCAAGCATTTATACCTTTTGTTGCATACAATAATGATCAGCAGCCGCATCTTGTTTATACATATTCCTTCCTGATATCTTACTTTCCTCAGCAGTTCCTGCTACAGTCTGCGTTCCATTTTCATCTAACACAAGGTCAAAATAACCTCTCACCGTTTTTTTCCCCACTCGCCCAGGTCCTGCCTTACAGTCTCGCGTTACTTCAGAGTTCATGTTAGCCTGACTCTTGCTCTATTCCTAGGAACTAAGATATCTGTGTTCAAATTCCCTTTTATCCCGTTCTCCACTTCCACACAACTAGCTCCTCCTTAGTAAGCAGGAGTGTATTCCTGGCATGTACATGTTCCAGGAGTATTCTTGGGATAGGAAGGGATGTGCGGGTAGGGAAGGTGGACATGTTCTGGGTCTTGACTGAAAGACAACAAGGTGTTAAAGTGAACCCAAGTGCTGAGTCATTTCTTCTGCATGGATTTTACACATAGCCTCGAACTCTCACAGGATAAAAAATATCTGCAATCTCCAGTGGGGGCACTGAACCGTAATCTAGCACTGCTGCGTAGAGCCTCTTGGGGCAGCTGCAAATATAGGTACATGGATTTACAGTTCCACTTACAAGCTCAGTATCACACTTTGCAGGGATTGCAAAATATGTTAGGATTACTAATGCAACTTCACAGTATACCCGTGAGGTATGTGCTATTATCCCTAGTTTACAGATGGTGACATGAAGGTTCAGAGTTGTTAAATCACTTGCCCCAAATCACACACTGAGTAGCAAAAGTAGGAATTAAATCTCTCCCCTCACACCTCACCTGCTAACCACTAGGCAACACTCTCCTTGCAGTGATGTCCTTGACCTTGGTACTAGAGAGTTCCATTGGGATGCTTGCCACGGCTCATCCCAAAAATCAGTTAAATTAGTGGCCAATGTAACTATCAACAGCTATATAAACACGGCAACACAGTGTATAAGTGAAGCAAAAATACAGCCCCTCCAGTAAATGGATAGTAGCCTGTGCCAAGTTCTCCACATTGGCACAATTTGTCTCTCCTGCCATCCCCTAACAGCATGTAAATTACACCACCGTGAACTCGGTTTAACACCTTTACACTCAATCAGGCTCTCCTAATTGATTTAGGAGTGACTAAGGGAGTCTAACCAGGTCTAAACAAGTGTAATTTAGACTGCGAGTACTGGAAGAAGGTGCGAATTACAGTAATTTAGATTCACTTCTATATTTGGCCCAGGATCTAAGGGTGCAAGTGAGCCCTAATCCTGAGTTATGTTGGTGCTGTTCCTTGAAGCCATTCACTGAGCTCTGTGACTAGGGTGACCAGATAGCAACTGTGAAAAAAGGACGGGGGTGGGGAGTAATAGGCACCTATATAAGAAAAAGTCCCAAAACACGGGACATCTGGTCACCTTATCCAGGGGCGTCTCCAGGCCCCAGCACGCCAAGCGCGTGCTTGGGGTGGCATGCCGGGGGGGGCGCTCTGCCCGTCGCCGGGAGGGCGGCAGGCGTCTCTGGTAGACCTCCCGCGGGACCAGCGGACCCTCCGCAGGCATGTCTGCAGGAGGTCCACCGGAGCGGCGGGACCGGCGACCAGCAGAGCAACCCCTGCGGCTTGCCGCCGTGCTTGGGGCGGCGAAATGTCTAGAGCTGCCCCGACCCTATCTGTTACTGAAGTTAGTTGGAGCTGCACTCACTTTGCTAAGGGCAGAATAGAACATATGGCATTTCTTTGGCCATGTTGTTTGGGAGCCAAAACTGTGTTGCAATAATTCAAGGCCATGTCAGACCCTGGAAAGAGCAACTTTTTCCCCCAGCAGTCACATCAGCCTGGGTGACTAACTACAGCAACACTTTTAGAGAGCACATTGCAGTATGTGGAATAGTATCTGTCATTGCTAATGCAACAGTTCTACTAGTCATGCAAAAGGCAACAGGCAAACGTGTCCCATGCATATCTATCAGTAAGTTGAGAAGATGCATGTAGCAAGCACTAGCTTAGCCGCAAAAAGCCATTCTCCTCCAATATCTTCAGAGTCTGAGCCTCGGTTTTGCTTTGCCTTTACAGATGCAGTTTTCCACATGATGAATGGCATATAGCAAATTAATATTTAAGAATCCAGCTCTGAGAAGTAATTACTCAGCTAACACAGAGTTCATGTTATTGATGCTTTTCTCCTTAAGAGACTTTTTGAGTGCTAGTCTACAAACTAAATTAAGACATTTAAAACATTCTAGTATTACACATCATTAGTTTTCCTGATTTACATATTTTAGCAATTGTTTATATTATGTAGCCTGTCGAGCAGATTTCCCAAGTTATTCCTGAGGAAGGAATGTACATAACTGTATACCCCGAGATGTTGATAGAATGAAGCAATATGAAGGTAGCGTCTATCCATGTACCTTTGCTAAATAAGATTACGTCTATCGTGACCTCTACAGACAAAAACAATACAGTAAATCCCAAAGTTCATTAATAACAAAGGACTTCCCCTCCAACCACAAACTCCTCTGTTCTTGAGCCATCTCCCTTGGGAAAAGCAGCACACGCCAATGGAAAAGAGTGGAGAGTGAACTTCCAGGTCACGGCTCTTCCACAAACTCCACCTTGTGCCCCTAGTTGATCAAATCTAAGGTCTGTCAAATTGAGCTTTCCAGCTGGTCCAGAGTTCTGAGATAGTTAGTCTTTAATACCTGGGCATGACACTTCGAACCATTAGGAAATTCCAACTAGTAGAGAACGCTGCACATCAGACATGTCCGCCGCTCTCTACACTGGCTTCCCAAAGAAAGTGATGCTCAGGGTCTCAGTCCGTAGCTTCAGTGTGCTCAATGGCCTGGGCACATGATACCTAAAAATCCAGAATGAAGACCTTGGTCAACAGCTTCTCTCCTCTGGCACAATGAACTTTCTACCATAAGGATAAAGCACATCTGTGCAGGAGACAGAGCTTTCCCAGGGCCGGTCTGAGACTGTGAAAGGAACTTGTCACAGTTCAGGACAACTGCACCTGTATGCTCCCTCTGTGGTCCCTCGAGGGCTCCCATTCTTAAGTCCAGGCTCCTCAGCCATCATTCTCTTGGGTAGATATTAACATCTCTCTCCTGCCTGAGCGGGGTTTTTGTGGGCTGCACAGTTCCCTGCTTACATTGTGAATTCTCCAGCAAACCATGCTTTGCTTTCTCTTTGAAGACTATGAACACCTGTAATTGCCAGCAATAAGAAGTTACGACAAAGCCTTTTAAAAGCAAACACATTTATTCTTAAGGTGAAAGCATTGCCGAGAAAAAGAATAAGCCTTCCAACAGGCATGCTAAAATCTTACCAGAGGTCACCCATCAGTCTTATAAGGCCCCAGTAGCCCAAAGTCCTTCCAACCCTTCTCAGTAAGGACTGGAGCCCCCTCTTGGGCAGAAGGTCCTGACCGCTTGGTGGATCAGAAAGGAGGCTCTGAGTAAATTTAAACTCGACCTATTTATCCCAAAATCCTTCCTTTGTCTGTTGGTTTCCAGAGAATCTGGTATAAACTAGTATACATGTACGTCTCTGGGGTGTTACAATCTAGGTGATCTGTCTTAATCACCACTCAATGTTTTTTTGTTCCTGGAGGAGTTCCTTCCCCATGGAGTAAAACCCAATCATACATAAACCATTCATTTAAACCAATGGACCAAAAGATGGGGTTGCAATATTTGTCACATCTCTCCTATGACGAAATGACATACAATCCCGGCCCACAATACCACATACACTTAATACCCTTAGGTCTTTCAAGGATATTGCAGGAAATTCCATATCTGTCACAAAACTCGCACAGGAACTAAAGACCATCGCCAATCTCACCACCTTCTGCTCCATGCGTCAGGCACATTTTTTTTGACCTGCTTTCCCTAGCAAATAATACAGAACATATGTACACACGCACACCCCCCCAACGAAAACAATACACTCTCCTGCACACATTTCTCCTCCTGGGGAGAGGATGAGAGAATAACTACTTGGTGACAGAAGTTGGACACATTGCTTAATGCACTACTGGAAGGTGCTCAGACACCAGAGGGATGACCACATTATAAGAACCTATACGGAGCACACAGGCCTCAGGCTATAAATGGTTTTATAGATCCCAAACAACAACTTGACCTGCTGAAGTATGACCATGCAGCAAGCTGTGGAAGACATAGATTTGGATCTTAGGTGCTTGGGAAAGGAATATAGCCGCTCACAAAACAAATACCATTTCATCCGTCATGCAACAAAGCGTGTCAGCATTGGACTTTGCAGAAGGCCACTGACAACTTGAACCACGTTTGTGTTTGCATAGGGGAGACTTAAGACGCTGAAGGATCAAACTGGCCTTGAGTCCCAGAATGGAAAGATTAGGATCCTGAGATCCACGTGTGGAGTGGCCTTGTATCAGGGCCAGATGGAGTTAGAATTCACACTCGGCTCAATGGCATAGGGCAAGAGAACTGCACAAAAATAATTTGCACTGTTAAGCAACAGAGGCATAGTTTTGAGTTGATTATGTTTATTCAATTGTAACTGATCGAGATTGGATCCCATTCTTCACGTAAAAGGCTTGGAAAATTGTCAGTTATGTGCTGTACCTACATATGTTCCCCGGCATACAGGGATGTATTCTTAAATTAATGCATTTTATAACTCGAACAAAACTAATCTAGGTCTGTGGTGTAGAACAGAATTGCTGCACTTGGCAGGCATTTGTGAGCATTTAAAACCTCTCTTTATAGGCAAAAATGACAAGATCCATCAATACCATATTGTTCTGTTAGCAGAAATATACCATTTATGGTACATTCAACATAAGGCTTTGACTGGCCTTCTGAGATAGATATAAATTAGGTATAGATATTTGCCACTGATAACTGAGCAGAACTCTCTACATCAATCAGACAAGCATTACCTAGTTTATTAGCTTACAAAATGCTGCTTTATCCCATATGCTGGGAGGTACTAATTCAAATGTGAAAAAGTTTCCTATATTGTCATGGCAATTTCCTAATTCGATGTGGTGGCTGGGGAAAAAGAGAAAAAGTAAAAGACCCCCTTTGTTTGACACTACTCCCCAAAATAAAAAGAGGCATGAGTGCATATGTTTTATGCTGAAAGATTCACTTGAGACAAAATGTGATTTAACTGGGGAAGGAAGTTACAGCTGAAGGAGTAGCTATATGTGTAACAGAGACATCTACTGGCCAAATGGCAGGGGGGATTTAGTTCCTTTTGCTTGTTTTGGTACAGAACTTTAGCCTG
Organism: Mauremys reevesii; assembly: GCF_016161935.1. Classification (NCBI taxonomy): domain Eukaryota; kingdom Metazoa; phylum Chordata; order Testudines; family Geoemydidae; genus Mauremys; species Mauremys reevesii. Next base: position 35,771,617 of record NC_052638.1, read on the forward strand.
CACATAAAGACCTCCCAAATTTAACACCCCCCCACCCCCCGTCTTCTTCAACATTTCCTTCTTATTCATATTAGTTGTCAGCCTTCATGCATCTAGCTGTGGGCACGCCCTGTTTCTCATACTATTGTTAGCTGTTGTGTATTTCCTATAATACCGGAAACAGAAGATAATTCCCTGTTGCATGCTTGGTTTACATTAATACTAAACATTCCTTGTCTTTTGTAGGCAGATGGTGTATTTAGGTCTATGTCCATCAACTGGCCACATTCCCATATGTTAAAAATAATCCGAAATCTGTTGTGTTGCCTCACTGTTTCTGGTTTCTATAGTGAAAGGGAAAGTTTCTCTTGTTTATCTTTACAAGACACTGACATTTATGTTAAGATGTTTTGATTCGAGAAAGCTGAATATGATTCTCGTTGCTTTCTTATAAGAAATACTGTGTACCCTCAACTCCTGTTGAGTTAAAAAAAAATTTACTGGTTCTGTAGCCTACCTAGGCGTACCTTCTTTTGGGGATGTAGTTTTCTGCTGATTATCCACCAACCATTTTCCCTTGGTAATTGTAGATCAGATGTTAGAGTAAAATGGTTATGATCAGCCACTATTTTAAAGATATATGCAAATACAAACCTTGCTACATATCTTAATCAAAGTGTTTTGGAAGGGAAATCGCACTCCTGAAATGAAGTCGTTTGCCTTTCAGGTACTGTAAAAATCACTTGGATAGACAACAAATGAACAAAATCCTCTCAGATCTGCTTTGATGTTATATTTTAATGTTAAGATGACTGCTGTGTTGGTCTCTTGGTGCAATAATCCATCATTCTGTGGTGAAGGGACACAGGGCTGTGTTGCTCAGGTATAAATCTGGAATAATTTAACACTGCGGATTGACTGTGGGCAATGTATTACTGAGGAAAATATTATAAGAGTGAAACTTTAACTTAAATACCATGTCACCACGCTATGGAATGTAATGGGAATTTTGCCTGAATGAGGGTTTGGCGCAAGGTGCACGGAAAAGGGTTGGGATTTTTTTTAACTAGTCAAATAAAATTGTTTATTATCCCATTTGAACATTCCCCTGCAGCATCCCGCACCAAACACAACAGCTTTGCGCTAAGGCACAGAAAGAGAAATTCACAGGGGACTATGTCCAGAAGTGAACCTGATCAGTCAGTTTCCCAGCTCAAGTGAAGGGGAGAGCAAAGTAAAGCAAACAAACAGCATTAGTGGTAAAAAGTTAGATTTTCAGTTACATGTTGTGAGAAGCTTTCAGCACCCACTTATGCACCTAAGCTGCACACACACAAATAACTAATCAGGTACATTCGCATGCACAGTTGCTGAATAATTTTCTTTAATTTTCTATTTTAATCGTGATGTTGCCTCTTTTAGTGTCTGTAGACAAGCAGTTTATATCTGCACAGTGAACAGGTGTGGTTCTCTGCCTGAAGATTGTACACTGTATTGCCAGCACATCCAAAATAACCATGAACAACATTTATCTCAAAGCCACAGGAGAGCTTAGGAGTTAAAGGTGTTGAAGCCAACAATGAGTAGCGTGAAATGCAAATTGCAGGAGTGGAAACAGGGCCCCGTTTACATGCCTGGGCCCTGTAATGTGAATAAATGTGGTGGAGCTATTTATGAATGTTATTGAAGTTCATTGAACAGAGCAAACCATAAATGTTAAAGGAACAGAGACCAAATATTTTATCAAGTAACATTTCCTATTTTTTTAAATTTTAATCTCAGTTTGTTGTCAATAAACATACAGAAATAGAGAAGAGGTTTTAGAGAAAAGTGTATTCATTTATTTTTACTTTGTATTACATAAAATAGACACACAAGATAATGCCGTTACAGAAAAATAAAAATAATAAACATTTATTTTATCTTCTCTATAAAGAAATTGGTTTTTTTCCTGCCAAATCATTTCATCTTCAAACCACCATCTCCACTTTCACTTCATGGAAGATTCTTTTTCAGAACCATTTTACAGCCATAAAAAAAAAGTGTCTAATCTTTTCTCTTGAATCCCAAAATCATGACGAGCTTGTAATTAACCATTGTTTGTAGGGAATTTCTGATGTCATTATGCTATACTATAAGAACATACATTTTATCAAGACTTGAGCGTGGTGTAGTTAATGGAGATCACATGCAGCTCATTAGTTAACTTAATATGGTAATCAAACATTTGGAAATACTGCTTGGCTAGCTCTTTATGCACCCAGGGACAAATCATGCATCCATTGAAGATGTTATATCGCTACATTAATTAGAACATCATAACCTCTGAAGATGTGATATTCATGGGTTAATTTGACCAATGCTACATACTAACAAGGAACTCATTTTAAAGTGAATGTAGTACCCATTAAAAAATTAAATTGGCAACAATAGAAAGTTAATGGTTGTGCTTGTCGCTACATCATATGTACAAGATAAAGTCAATTTAGTCCCTGCCCTCTCCCTCCTAGGTCTTCAATACTGATCTGGATAGTGAGAAGGTGAGAATGTATTTGTTGTGCCCCAGGATATTAGAGAGATAAGGTGAGTGAAGTAATATCTTTTATTGCACAAACTTCTGTTTGTGAGAAAAACAAGCTTTCAAGCTTACCCAGAACCCTTCTTCACATCTGGGAAAGTCTGAGTTACTTTCCCAGACCTGTAGAAGAGCTCTGCGTAAGCTCAAAAGCTTGTCTCGCTCCCCCACAGAAGTTGGTCCAATAAAAGATATTACCTCACCCACATAGTCTCTTTAATGAGCGAGTCTTTTATTGCTTGGTGCCTGCTGAAGTTTAACATAAGAACGGCCCTACTGGGTCAGACCAAAGGTCCATATAGCCCAGTATCCTGTCTTCTGACAGTGGCCAGTGCCAGGTGCCCCAGAGGGAATGAACAGAACAGGTAATCATCAAGTGATCCATCCCCTGTCGCTCATTCTCAGCTTCTGGCAAACATTCCTGCCCATCCTGCCTAATAGTCATTGATGGACCTATCCTCCATTAATTTAGCTAGGTCTTTTTTGAGCCCTGTTATGGTCATGGCCTTCACAACATCTTCTGGCAAAGAGTTCCACAGGTTGACCGTACATTGTGTGAAGAAATACTTCCTTTTATTTGTTTTAAACCTGCTGCCTATTCATTTCATTTGGTGACCCATAGTTCTTGTTTTATGAGAAGTAGTAAACAGCACTTCCTTATCTACTTTCTCTACACTAGTCATGATTTTATAGACCTCAATCATATCTACCCTTAGCCGTCTCTTTTCCAAGCTGAAAAGTCCGTCTTATTAATCTCTCCTCATATGGAAGCCGTTCCATACCCCCTAATCATTTTTGTTGCCCTTTTCTGAACCTTTTCCAATTCTAATATATCTTTTGTGATGGGACAATCACATCTACATACAGTATTCAAGATGTGGGCATACCATGGATTTACTGATAACTTCCATGTGAACACCTGTTGTTTGAATCAGCAATCTGGTCAAACAACAGCCACCCTGTACTCATCATCAGTCATTACCACCCTCATTAACATTACAAAAAGAGCACGTTCCATGGTAACATTGAGGCCATCAGTCTGTTCTGGCCTCAGCTGAATCTTAGATGTTCACCTTGGTAGAATGTTCTGTGCGGTTTCTGGGTGATCATACTGGCAAGAAAATTATTACCTGTATAAATATTTAAAGAATGCCTTATAGTTAAATCAGTGTCACAGAAAGACACTCCAGAAGCAGGTTCCTAGCCTGCTCTGACTCATAGTTCACATTCAATTTCTTCCACTATCATGTGATTTGAATAAGTCATAAAATATGGTTCTCTCACATGAAAGTTCAAATATAATAGTTCTGCTTTCAATCATTTGTGATGCATGGGAAACAGTCAGCCATAACATCTAGGCTGTGATCTCATCATATAGATTTTTATTCCAGAAGGGATCATTATGATCATCAGGTCTGACTTCTTGTATAACAAAGGCTAAAAAATGGTAATTAGTAATTCTTGCATCAAGCCCACAACTTGTGGTTGAAATAAGGACATTTTGGCGTGACAATGTGTGTGAGGTCATATCTCACAGAGAGGCACCATTTAAAGGGGCAGAGTGGCATCCTCATCCAATACCAGACAAAACAATGTGCAGTTTTGTCCAGTACCAGATGGAGGACAAACCTCTCAAAAGGAGGACTATGTGGTTTAATAATGGAGGAGTGGCTGTTCTAGGTTGAGATAAAACTTTTTTTTTCCCGGAAAGACATCCACTCTTGATTTAAAGACTCAAAGTGATAGAAAATCCACCAGATCTGTGGGAAGTTGTTCTGATGATTAATTACCTTGAGTCTGACTGTTAAAAATTAGTACCTTATATCTAACCTGTTATTTGGCTTCATCTTTCAGCCTTTGGTTCTTGTTCTGCTTTTATCTGCTAGATTAATGAGCCCTCTATTAGAAAATCTTCTCCCCATGTACGCTGTGATCAAGTCACCTCTTAACCTTCTTCTTCATGAGCTAAATAGATTGTGCTTCTTTAGTCTCAGTGCAAGGCAGGTTTTCTAGACGTTGAACCATTCTTTTTGCTCATTTCTGAATCCATTCCAGTTTCTCAACATTATTTTTGAAGTGGAGACCCTAAAACTAGACAAAGTATTTTCCAGTATTGATTCTACCAATTACAGAGGTAACAACGTCTCCCTGCTCCCACTTGATATTCCGCAGCATAAACAGCCAAATATTAACCTTTTTAGCTACAGCATTGCCCTGGGAGCTCATTGGATATCCATCATGACCCCTAAGTCCTTTTCAGCATGACTGCTTTCAGGATATAATCCCCTCTAAATGTGACCTACATTCTTTTTCCCACAGATGTATGACCTTGTTTGCTACATTGTGACACGTGTTGTTCAAATGAGCCCAGCTTACTGAGCGATCCAGATTGCTCTGTAGAAACGATATGAACTTTTCAATATTTTCTGCTCCACCAATTTAGTGTCATTTGCAAATTTTAATCAGCAAATCTTTAATAAAGCTATTGACTAGCATTGGGACAAGAACAGATCCCTGTGGGATTAGAAGTTCCCCTTCTGGATGATGATTCACCATTTACAGTTACCTTTGAGAGCTATCACTTGGGCAGTTTTGAATGCATTTAATATGTTCTATATTTATATTGTACAGTGATAATTTTTTAATCGTAATGTTGCGCTGTTCTAAGTTGAATGCATTGCAGAAGTCTACATATGTTATGTCAACACAGTTACCTCAAATCAAGCAGTGCTGGGCCTGGACTGAAGACCTCCAAGAAAAACCTAGGTGCATTAAGAAGTAATGTTGTCAGTTCAGCAGGTAGCACTCTTCCCTGAGTCATTAAGGAATCAATATCCTAATTTGGCACTGGATATGCTGTGTTTCAACTGAGAGAAAAAAAATCTGAGGTCCTTCCCAACTGCTTGTGATCATTAAATATCTCATGGCACTTTTTCCTAAGAGCAGTAGTGTTAGCCATTGGGGCCTGACATCTGCTCATGCCTGGAATCAATAGCTGGTCAATGTATTGTTTATAAACATTGAAAAAATGCTCTATATACACATACATGTAACAGGAAAGAGAGGGAAAGATAAAATACTCCATCTTGCCACTGGAAGTAACAAAGCATTTTCATCCCTCATCCAGTATAAGTGGAGTTAGGGCAAAGTTTCCTTCAACCTGACTCAGCGGGAAAAGGAGGAGAAGAGAGGAAAATTGTTTGCTTCAGCTGGCAGGGGAGGATCAGAAACAATCAGTACTAAACTTACCACTTTACATGTAAGTGAACATGAGTGACTTATCTTTACTGTTTGTTATAAGCAGTAGCGTGCTTCAGTATCCCCGTTGATCCTTGCCTCCTAAATGCAGGGCAAGGCAAGCATTTCTACTTCCTTTTCCTGACCTTCCACTGCCTCTTCTTTCTATCACTGGTCAAATGAGTCTCCCTTTAATCTTTTCCCTGCCTGCCTTATACACCCCATCATAAGCTGTTTGTATTTGATACATCTCTTCAATTCCTCCTCTAAGTCCTTAAAAAAAAAAAACATAAAAAAACAAGCAAACAAAAAAACCCTACTAAATGGCATGTTTCCTCAACAAGGCTAGCAGAACAAAAGAAACAAAGTTTCAAGGCCAAGCCATTTTGGTGATGAGCAAGATGAGATGTGCCAATAAAGTCAGGTACATTTTTCAAAAAGTTATCAATAGGGAAACTTAAAACAACAAAACCACTACAAGTAATACCTCTTTTCAGAGATTTTCTAATCTTCTGGGGTGGGGGCTGGAAATGTATCCTGGATTGAGATGCCCCAGGTGAAATTTCAAGGGATTGGTTTCTCCTGGCGGAAGTAAGGCGTTATTAGAAGGGAAAATTGTAATTTAACTATAGCGCATATCAACCACCATTCCAAAAATCAATGCATGCCTTTACCACTAACCTAGCAGAGCTAATGTGGGAAATGCTTTACACATTCTTCCTCATCTACAAAACCTGATCATCTAAAAACCAAAAAGGATGCATGATTATAGCTGCCCCAAACATCAATAAATTATACAACCACTTTCAGTTGACATCTTCCCTTCACACAGTGTAGGTCCATATAGACCAGTGGTTCTCAAACTCTTGTTATGTGAAAGGGGTCACAAGTACAAGTCTGTTGGGAATATTTTGCTAGCTTGGCAGTTGGTAGTGTGGGAAGCTAAGATGTTTAGGTTTTTAGGATGTTATAATTGGGCTTTGCTTTGTTTTTGGAGAAGGGGCTAGGCTAGTGAAGTCACAGCTCAGCTCTGGCTGTATTTGTTAACCATTGTAACTGCTTGCTTGCTTGCTTGCCTTCAAGCTTCATGTATGAGATGCTGGAGAGATATATTTGCTTACTGCCAAAATCACTGAAAACTGAAGAGTTCATATCATATCGCGATGCATGCTGACCCGACCCAGAGTGATTTGAATGAGGCAGTGTGGTGGCTGTGGAAAGAAAAGAAAAGAAAAAGAGGCAAGAGGTGAGCAGCTGTCGGCAGTGCGCGGCGGCGTCCGAAAGAAAGCGCAGTGTTGTTCGCCGTGTCGCTGGGGCGCAGGCGCGTGGGGTCCAAAACCTGAGCTCGGAGGGGGCGTGGCAGGCAAGGGCCGGGAGGCACACCAACCCCCAGAGGGTGAGCAGAGGCAGACCCCAGCCCAGAGGCGGAAGAAAGGGCGGTGAATGAATGATTGGAATGCGCATCAAGCGCATGCAGGGTAGCGCCTCGAAGTCTCTCCTCTGTCGTTATCCCCTCCTGCGGTGGGACCGCGAGGGCTGGACTTTCTTTTTTTTGATAAAACTGTTTGGAAACCAAGTCCAATTTTTTTGGAAATCGCTGGCTAGCGAGCAAGGGCTCCGAAGCAGTCGTAGGCCTTCTCCTGAGGCCAAAAGGATAGAAGGAATAAGAGAAGCAGGAAACTCTCACGCCCTTGCAGGAGTGCAGCCCAGCCCGGACTGCTCGCGCTCCTTCTGGCCTTGCCGGAATGTTTTGGAGCAGAGGTTTTGGTTGGTGCCGGTGAGACCAGAGTGGCTTTCGTGGATGATTGCCTATGATGCTTTGGCTTCCCCTACCCCTCCTATGGATGATGTTACCCCTGCTCCTGCTCCACTTGATCTCCCTACTACCCGCCCGCCCCCCGGCCCGAGCCTATGGACGAGCGCCCCCGAGCCGCCGTCCTCAAAGCCATGTGATGCCCCCTCGAGACCCGGGTGCCCACGATTGACTTGACGGGGGCTCAGCGAGTGGAACATGTGCCAAGCGGGCCATATCCCGACTTGACTCACGTTTACTCTCCTCCAATCCATATTTGACTTCTATAAGAGATGGCACTCTGTCAAAGTCAGATGCACATATGTGTGACAAGTTTGGATCATGCAGTCGTCTCCACCTGGGTCATCTCTCATCGCGGTCGCATCGCTTTCATCGCGGCCGCCCCCCCGCCACCCTCCGACCCCCGCCCCGACCCCCCAGCCCCGGATCGGAGGGGGCCAAGAGAAGGGTTTTGAAGGATCCGGTGATGCGAGGGCCTTGGGGTTTTAACCTTTCCATGAACATTCAACACTAACTCACCTTGCCCTTATGGTGGTGAGGCCCCTTGGATGGATTGGATTCATCGAAGATGGTATTTTGATTGAGAGATGTATTATGGGCACAGTTCTCTACATTTATGCTTATTACAATCATGCTATTGCTGTGTAATCATGATTCTGCTATGCATGCTAAGCAATGTAAGCTGACATGCTTCTTACACCTACACAGAAGTGGTTGTGGAAAGATGATTGGGCTGTTGTGGAAAGATTTGGATTTACGGATTTGGATCCTCGGTCTGCCCCGATCCTGCGTGCGTGTGGATGATGATGATGTTGCGCATTTGCAAGCCCGCCGCGATTTTTGGCTTGCGGTGCAGCGGCCCGCCCCAGCAGCCCGCCTCCCGATCCCTTTATTGGAAAGCAGTCGAGGAGCCCCAGATGGCCCAAGGCTTTCTCCCAGACCAGAAGGAGAGCCCTTTGGAATCGCCTTCACTGCTATGGATATCCCCAGAGGCTATTGATTGATCAGTCTCTGCCCTGGCCAGCAGATTGATAGCCTGCAGTTGGACTTGATTGCAGAAGACGCCCTTGGACTTGCCGCCTTGGCAGGCAATATGCCATGAGCGTTTGCCTGTATGGAATGATTGAGAGGCCGACCTAAAGGCGGAGATTCTGCATGATTGAGGCATGTAGCACTGGCCTCCGAGCTGGAGGAGTAGGCGGCGACGGCACCATGCTGGGCGACACCTGCACTGCGGCCCCCCATTGGTAGCGGCCTCTCCTTGGCCGGGTTAAAGCGGGCATGGAAAACCGGGGCATGCTAGGCAATTGCTCTGATGTCGAAACTGAAGCTGCTCGCGGCGCTTGCACGATGTGAGCATGGACGACGCTCGCGCCGAGCGTTAGGAGCGTTACAACACGCGTGCCGACTTTTGACTGACATTGCGAGAATCGGGAGGCGGCGCTGCGGAGGCGGGGAGCACAAGCAAAGGAACCGCTGCGGAGGAGCCTGCGGAGCAACCAACTCAACCGGAGTAGCGACACGGTGGACAGCCTCAGCAACTGGGGCATGGTGACAGAGTTCAAGTAAGACTTCGCCACAGCCACAGATGTGGCCACAGAATTTGGAATTTTTCAAGTTTTTCCTTCAAACATTGATCAATATTTCTTGGATTATTTTGTTTTGCGTGCCCTTGTGCTTGATTATTGGGCCTGGGAACATCAATTGCCTGCTGTTTTTATATTTGCAACTACTGTGTGGCCTTGCTTGTACCGATTGAGGGATGTTTCAGTACGTGGCCCTATCTCCCCCCTCCTGACTCGCTGTGGGCATCACTTTCAGGGCTGTCCTGCCCGCCCGACCCCGATCCCGCTGATCTCGAGGGAGAACCGATCTGGCGTCCAGGATCCGATGACGGCTCGGGATCGGATCCTGTTATTTTGGAGATCACTCAGGTAGAGGGCTTCAGGGACCTGGATGGCGAGAGATGGAGGTGAGGCACCTGGTGGGAATGCAAGACAGAGTGGATGCTTGGGCGAGCGTGAAGAGGCCACTGATCAGATGTAGGTGATCCAATGTTGGAACAGTAGAATGCGTGTAGGCAGCAGCCTATCCTGTGCTGAGAGAAAGAAAGTAAATGTCGCCCCTCTAGCAGAAGACATGTGTGGGAGGGGAATGAGCAAGAAGTGGAGTTGAAGCTCAAGCAGAATGTGCAGTCAGCAGTGGCTGTTTATTTTTAGAGAGAAGAAAGAGAGATTTGTGTGTGTACAGCTGAGCTGCTTGAAATATTATTTTAGTTTTTAAACTGTACGCCTCTGGGGAACATCCTGTTACAATTTTAAAACTTTAAGAACAGCCTTTTTGAAGACACTTTCTTGTACTAGCAAACTAATTTTGAAATTCATTTGCCTTTTGAGGCTGCAGTGCCTGAAACTTTACTGAACTGCACCAGTAGAAACTAACTAGCACAAGATTTTATGGTGGATGAGATGACTGGTGAAAGCAAAAAGATTTGCACAACTGCACCCCTGAACACACAACTGCAGGAATGGGATGGAACTGATCGTTTGTTTGATCTGAATGATTGAATTGCCTGATCCTCTTTAATTTTTGCCTGAATGTATGACAGGATGTCCTGAATTGATCCTCCCTGAAAAATTTAATCATTGATGATAATTGAAAAAAAGATACCATGGAGGTGGAACAACAGAAAATTTCCCAAAAATTGAAAGAGACGATGAACTGAAGGAAAAAGAAGGAAAAGACAAAATTGAGGTATTTGCCAATGTCTGGAAATTCCTGACAAAGGGCATTTTGGACTTGTACTTTTTTTTAGCATGTTTTTGCCACTTGGATTTTTTAATTTTTTTTTTTTGCCCTGCCCTGTGGATTTTTGTTTTTTTTTTTTTGTTTTGCCACTCCCTGTGATGTGGATTTTTTTGTTTTTTTTTTTTTTTTTTTTCATTTTTGAGTTGTTTTGTTTAGGTAATTAAAGGAGAATGCCTTTTTGTTATTATTTAAATTTTAGATTAATTTATTTTGTTATTTGAAAGGTTGATTAATAATAGATTTAAAATGTTGTTGACTTGGTAAGGGCTGCAGAATTTTACTAATTTTGGGCAAATGGTTTGAATGGGCCTGGGCAGGTAAGACCTTTATGTACAGTGGGCTTGGAAATGGAAGGCAGATCAGGCCCAGACGGAGGCTTGGAAAGGAAAAGGATTTTGTAAGGATGAAGGATCAAGTTAAGTGATGTGCTTTAACTAAATTTACCTGAAAAGTTAGTTGATAGTTGAGGCAAATTTAAGAAGTTAAAATAATTTTTTTTTATGCAATTGAATATTGTGAATAAGCTTGTTGTATTTGGTGAAGTTTGTATTTAATGTTTTTTGAAAAATTTTGAAAATATTTTAATTTTTTGTGTGATTTTTTGAAATATTTTATTGTAATTTATTAAAATTGTTTATTTTTGTTTTGTTTTTTGTTATTAAATGATGTTGCATATAAGTGGTTTTGTTTTTGTGTTTAAGAGTTAAGTGTAAATTTTAGTAAAAGATTTGATAATTTTTGTTTTTAAGTTTAGAAGTAATTGATAAATATTGTATTAAATGATTTAGTTTTTTGATATTGTTTTATATAGTGAGTGTATTTAATAATTTTTAATGTATTTTTGAGTAATTGTTGTGTTGCTTGAAATTAGCTATATTATTTGTGTTATTTTTATTTTTTATTTTTTTTTGGTATGTTATTGTAGTGATGTTTATTTTGTTTGTTTTGTTATGTGTTACACACAAGTCTCTGGGTGTGACCCCTTCTTATAAATTAAAAACCCATTTTTATATATTTAACACCATTATAAATGCTGGCGGCAAAGTGGGGTTTGGGTGGAGGCTGACAGCTTGAGACCCCCCCCCCATGTAATAACCTCGCAACCCCCGAGGGGTCCCAACCCTCATTTTGAGAATCCCAGATATAGACACTGTCATTGGTATGGCAATGTGGGTAGTAAAGTGTTTGCAACAATGGTGAGGATGAGGAAATGACCACTGATTATTATTACAACAACCTTACCATATTACCTAACGACATTACGGAAATGAACTTCCTTTGAATCCCTAAAGCATGCATGCTTTCACAGGCATTAATATTTCTAGCAAATAAATACTATTATTAAGACGTGGCTACATTATAATTTTACTGAACTATAAGCTGAATTTCCAAACAAACAAACAATGATTCAAGAAACTGCCGAACTTTATTATATTGATACACATATTGTCTCCATAGTTACACATCACACAGGTAAACAGCACAACGCAAATGTACTTTTGCGACCATGCGCCCAAACCTACACGTACATTATATATATACACATTAGTGCCAACTCTCAGCCTTAGCAGCTTTGGCTGTTCATGGAGGACATCTGCAAATGCAGGAGAGGAAAGAGACTGAGGCTGCAACAGAGTCAATACCCGTCCAAGCCACTAAGGGTACGTCTTCACTACCCGCCAGATCGGCGGGTAGCAATCGATTTCTCGGAGTTCGATATATCGCGTCTCATCTAGATGCGATATATCGAATCCTGAACGCGCTCCCGTCGACTCCGGAACTCCACCGGAGCGAGTGCCGGTGGCGGCGTCGACGGGGGAGCCGCGAATGTTGATCCCACGCTGTGAGGACGGGTAAGTAATTCGAGCCAAGGTACTTCGACTTCAGCTATGCTATTCACGTAGCTGAAGTTGCGTACCTAAGATCGACCCCCCCCCCAGTGTAGACCAGGCCTAAGACTCCGCTACAGTCTCAATTTCAGCCACAGGGGCACAATAGTTCCACAGTCAGTATATCCCAGTTTTCCTATAACAGGGGTAGGAAGTATGTGGTTTAGCAGATGGATCTTCATAATTGTGTCCCTGCCAGTGCTAAGTCATATGGACCCCTGTGGAGTATAATTAGAAGAGTTTTGAACCATTTAATCAAAATTTAAACTTTTTGTGGGAAAGGAGCAGCTTAGATGACAGTTTCATTGAAAAGGTCCAGGAGATTATTTCTTGCCAGAGAAAGAGAGTGGTTAGTGGGATGTGGGAAAGCCAGGGTCAACTTCCCGTGTCTTCCACATCACAGAGGAGAGTTTGGGGGGTTTTTTACACAGAAATAAATGGACAGATCTCAGTTTCATCTTGGTGCAGAATGGAAACAAGTTTTGAAATCATGAAAATCTTTGCTGAATGGGAAAAACATTTCTCACCCAGTTCTAGCTATAATCCATCTCATACTGGGCTGGGGTGTGAAGCCAGGACTCAGACATACAAGTTCTGCTTTGTCTCTGGTCCTCTGTGCCTTTGAGGGGCAGAGGAAACTGGATTTGCCTCATTGTGCGCTAACTGGTCCCGATGAAGAGTGCACAGTTTAACTGGCACTATTCAATTCAGCTCATATTTGCCCCAGCCTCCCCCATCCTCATTGTTCTGTCTGCCTCCCTCACTCACAAGCAATTGTTTGAATAAACATATGTTGCTGGAAACCATTTAAAATGCACCATGTGCGTAGAGGTTTGAGCCCTACTTCTATATGGTGATACAAAACAACCCTGCACCATGGCAAAAATTCACGTTGATTAATCTTCCTTGAGCCTCAATCCTGCCTTCCTTATTTCTCGGATGATTAAAGAGTTCAGCCATGACCTGTGTAGGTCATCTGCAGAGAAATGAACGACACACACAAAAACAATCAAAATACGGACCAAAAATATGGGGTGGGTTTTTTTTGTTTTTTTTAACAATAAAGAAACAATTCTATGTAATACAAGCAGATTTAGCTGACATTAAGCTTGAAGCCTAAGAGGTTATTATAAAGCTATAACTCCTGTTGAAAAAGAAAGACAGGGAAGCCAAATTAAACCGGCAGGTTTAGAAATTTAAATTCAGCGACAGTTCAGGTAACACACTCCGCTTAGGAAAAAATCCTTAATTCTATTTTAAAGGCTCATTTTCCACAAATGGCTGAGCTGTTTAAGTTAAAGTGAATAAATACCTAATGAGCCATTAAAGTCTGTAAGACTGTATGCCCTCCAGGCACCGGTATCTGGATTCAGCCAATTATAGTTCCATAAGATATGATGAAGACATCAGGTTGTTATTGGAAAATATAAAGGTTGAAGACACTGCTAATAAGTCACTACAGGATGTGATAAAATTGTTTAAACTGTTGGAAAACTCTCCGTGTGTTTTTGCCAGACATATTTTTGCTGATAGATTTTTTTCTTTTTTCTTTTTTTTGAGCACACAAGAGAGAGAGAGACAGCTTCTAAATTTCCTTCTCAGAGACCTGAGAGTCACACACCAAAATATTACATTAACACCAACATGTGATTTGTGTCTACATTTCCATGTTTTTAGCACCTACTCCAGGGGTTATGAAATATTAATGGTAGCAATTCCTCAGCTGTGCCTCAGAGAGAATGACTGGGAGATAAAAAATAAAAAATCAAGAAAATACCAGGAAATGTTTTTAAAATCAAAGACACTGTGTAGATAGAAGGTGGGGAGAAGGGTTATAAACAGTGAAACCTACAGTTTCCTTTGAGCAGAACAAATCTTTGTGAAATTCTTCAAGCATTGCTCCAGTGTGTGCATGCTCAGCGTCTGCCTTTTCAGGATTAGGATTTTTTAATACCTTTTTCTGATCTGTAATTTTATTTAAACAGTGCCGAGTACATCAGATTTGGCCCAGTACAAGTCAAAGAAATAATAAGAAATACAAGCAAAATCTTCCTATGCGCTAAGGCTCCAATCCTGCAAAAACGTACGTGCCTGCTTAACTTTCATCCTTCGTTGCTCACTTCGAACAAGCACCTTCATGCTTTCTCCCAGGCTGCCCCTCAGTTGGGAGGACTGGAGCTCGCCATGAACATCCGCAAAGCTACGTCATGATTCCTTTTTCAAATCCCTCTTAAAACTCTCCTCTGCTGTGAAATGTACAAAATTACTGACAACAGGCTGCTGGTATGCTGAGACCACTGCCTATCACACAGAGCTGCGTTGTCTCATTGTTTCTTTGTGCTTCCCCATCTGTCTGTATCCACCTGTTGTTTCTTGTCCTATACTGAAACTGTAAGCTGTCTGGGCAGGGCCGGTGCAAGGATGTTTCGCGCCCTAGGTGAAACTTCCACCTTGCGCCCCCCCCTCCACTCTGAGGTGCCCCCCCCCCATGGCAGCTCCCCCTCTCCGCCCTGAGGCGCCCCCCCTCCCCAGCTCACCCCTGCTCCGTGCATGAGCACGAGCACCCTGAGCACGCCGTGGCTGCTTCACTTCTCCCGCCTCCCAGGCTTGCGGCACCTAAGCTGACTGGTGCCGCAAGCCTGGGAGGTGGGAGGAGTGAAGCAGCGCACCCCTGCCCCACCTCCTCCCTGAGCACACCGTCGCTGCTTCACTTCTCCTGCCTCCCAGGCTTGTGGCACCAGTCAGCTTAGGCGCCACAAGTCTAGGAGGTGGGAGAAGTGAAGCAGCCACGGCGTGCTCGGGGAGGAGGCGGGGCAGGGGTGAGCTGGGGTGGTGGGTTCCCCTGCATGCTGCCCCCCCCTTACTTGCTGCAGGAGACCCTCCCTGCACCCCCCCTGCCCTAGCTTCCTCCGCCTAAACGCCAGTGGCAACCAGGGCGGCCGAAGATCCGGCCGCTGTGGTCGCTGCTGAAGAAAATGGTGCCCCACAAATGCCAGTGCCCTAGGCGACCGCCTAGGTCACCTAAATGGTTGCACTGGCCCTGTGTCTGGGGCAGGGAGCATCTTTTGGTTCTGAGTTTGTACAGTGCCTAGCACAAGGGGTTCTTGGCCATAGCAAGGGACCCAGGTGCTATGAAAATACTAATTAATTTATAATGAGCACTGGGTCATGGGTGCAGTCAGTGGCACTAGTCACAGTGCCTGCAGTTAAGTACATATGTAAGTCTTTCTGTGTGGAAGTTGCAAAATTATTGCCAAGAAGGCTAGCGGCATTTTGGGCTGTATAAGTCGGAGCATTGCCAGCAGATTGAGGGACGTGATCGTTTCCCTCTATTCAGCATTGGTGAGGCCTCATCTGGAGTACCGTGTCCAGTTTTGGGCCCCACGCTACAAGAAGGATGTGGAAAAATTGGAAAGAGTCCAGCGGAGGGCAACAAAAATGACTAGGGAGCTGGAGCACGTGACTTATGAGGAGAGGCTGAGGGAACTGGGATTGTTTAGTCTACAGAAGAGAAGAATGAGGGGGGATTTGATAGCTGCTTTCAACTACCTGAAAGGGGGTTCCAAAAAGGATGGATCTAGACTGTTCTCAGTGGTAGCAGATGACAGAACAAGGAGTAATGGTCTCAAGTTGCAGTGGAGGGGGGAGGTTGGTATGATGAGATTGCCTACAATGGCATATGGACCATCTGTGACTGCTATACACAAATATCTCCAATGGCTGGAGATGGGACTCTAGATGGAGAGAGCTCTGAGTTACTACGGAAAATACTTTTGCAGGTGTCTGGCTGGTGGGAAGCAGCTCTAAGTTGCCTTGGGGCTAGTGTTGGCACATAGAGTCAGGGGCCTGATTAGGATTCCCCAATTCTTCACCACCTCTCTCTTGTGCTAAGCAGAGCTTTGGTGTAAAAAGTATCTGGCCAATACCTTTCACATCCGTCTAATTCAGTTCACCGCTGCACATTTAAAATCTCTATGCATCGGGTTATTTTTCCTTGTTTTCAAGGTATAACAAAGTCTTATTTTATCTTTGCCCACTCATGATTTGCTTATCATTTCTTATTTATTCCTGTCAGAGGTGAATATCTCAGAACTTACTCATGAAATACCAGCCACCAGTACAACAATGGAAATTCCACTCATCATTGCAATGTTCTTCTCTTCACAGCAATATTTTCCAGGGCTGTTGAGCGATTAAAAAAATTAATTGTGATTAATCGTGTGATTAAAAAAAGTAACCATGATTAATCACATGATAAATCGCACTGTTAACCAACAATAGAATATCATTTATTTAAATAGTTTTGGATATTTTCTACATTTTCAAATATATTGATTTCAATTACAACATAGAATACAAAGTGCACAGTGCTCACTTTATATTATTATTTTTATTACAAATATTTGCACTGTAAAAAACAAAAGAAATAGTATATTTCAAATCACCTAATACAAGTACTGTAGTGCAGTCTCTATCATGAAAGTGCAACTTACATATGTGGATTTTTTTTGTTTGTCGAAAAACATCCACATATATTTAATAAATTTCAATTGGTATTCTATTGTGTAACAGTGTGACTAAAAGTGTGATTAATTTTTTTAATCAAGATTAATTTTTTGAATTAATCATGTGAGTTAACTGTGATTAATCGACAGCCTTAATATTTTCACATTTACTACATTTTTAATACTATATGTTGGAATTTCAGAGGTTCACTTCTATATGTGCAACCCCCAATATACATGGAAGCCAGGAGCTTGCCAGAGTGAGCCTTTGAAAAAAATCATGCTCTTAACATACATGCTAGGATATTTTGTTATTGATTCAAATTTCCAGATTTTACATTTTGGGGTATTGTGACTGAGTTCCTGACTTCACAATAGTTTTGTTTACAAGGCAGCAATCCTCCCCTTAACGGCAACTTGCAAGTAATGAGTTTGGTGTAGTCACAGACAGAGAGGGGAAGTGTGGGAACCAGTAGCTGAAGGAACACAATAAATAAATGAAGAATCTGGCAGCTGAAAAATACATTCCAAACTAGAGTGATCACAAATGAGAAAATATAAATAAGCTAAAAGTTGAGGATTTCGAATACATTTAAATTACTTTTTCATGAGCCCTGTTGTTTTGTATATTAAAGATCGCTCAGAGCAGCAAATTAAATAGTCAGGGTACTGTAGATAATGGAGTGCTGATATCTTAATGGCACTTGCAGACATGACTATGCAATGCAATCTCCTTTTTATTAACGGAGATTATTTTCTTGTTTCTTGATTATATTTCCCAGTTAGCTATTTTCCTTTTATTTACTGTTACTGTTATATATTATAAGGATGATGTTAGCTACAGGCCAGGAACATAATTTAAAACCTGCTTTAAACAGCTGTGTGCTTGTTGGCTTGAGACATATGGGTTTATAAGTTCTAAAATGATTACGTGTGCCATACCATCAGCAAGGCAACAGCAAAAGTGTAGATCATATTTAGAAACGTACATTGGTGACGTGTAACTTTTTAGAAGATAATTATGAATATTTTTGCAGTTTAGAAGAGAGATTACTGGTAGCTGAAAACCAGGGAAACCAACTGCAAATAACATACTTTTTTAAAACAACCATTCTTTGTTTACATTGCCAGTGAAACAAGCGGCTTTTAATATCAATACAGTAAAATGCATGTTTAATACTCACCAAGAAAAGAAAGAAAATTGCTCCACAGCTGGGGAAAGAAATGTAGAAATGGAGAGGATTATAAAATATAATAGTGAATTCATATAAGGTCAATGCTATATATTATATTTTCATTATAATGCACTGCTGTCAAAGTCTACACTGCCTGAACTGACTGGGGGTGGGAGATAAGATGGTATGTTTCAGCTGAGCATGGGAACTACACAAGAAATACAACTGACTAGCCTTATCAAATACTGTGGCCCAGATGAAGCCCTCAAACCCTGGTGTCCAAGGAGTGGCACTAATTTGTTGGGCATTGCTGGATGAAGCACAAAGTGTTCTAAATTTCAAGTACAATACAGTAAGGTTTTAAGAAGTGAACGATCCAGTCTGGAATACCACCTCCAAAATCCTTTGATTTTTTGAGAAATCCACTTCCGAATCTAGACCCACCCTTCATTATGTTTGTCCCTTTGTAGTTTTAAAATAATAATTATAAGAGTGTTTTGCACTTACGTAACATCCGTCATTTCCAGATCTCAGTACTGTATATCCCAGCAGAAATAGAATCCAGGATACACAGCTCCGCCTTCCAACTCTGGCCACTAGATGACTGAATTCAACTGTCTTGACTCTCCCTCTCTCTGAGACTCTTCTGCCTCCCACATCCATACAGTCCTGGAGATGCCACTTTGTCGGATGAGGCACACAAGCCGCTAATCTGCTTTCTAGATATACAAGTGAACCCCTGCAAGGACATCACAGGAGAAAAAAAAAGGTCTTTGATTATTTGCAGTATAATCAAGAACAACACCTGCCTTAGAATTCATTACCTCTTTTGAGCAAGCAGACATATATTTTCAACAACCTGAAGGAGCAGGAAAAAAAACCCCAAACCCCTAGAGAATGACTGTGGACATATATTGCTTAGATCTAAAACAGACGTGTGTTATTTACTCTCCATATTTTTTTTTCCAAGATCATTGACCAATCATTTTCTCTAGACCAATTTTGTCCTCGATAACTGCAGAGTATTGATTTTTCCTCCATGTTTGACATGGACCAGAAATCAACATAGCCCTTTCCTTAACTTCCATGCTTGTGTTCACCATCATTGGTGATGCCCATGCACCTCTGGGAACAGGTTTGATTGGATAGTGGTTATGTATGGAAAACTGGTTGACTTGATGGCAGCCTGGTGCATTGGCTAGGTCACCAAACTGTGAATTAAGAGATCAGCATTCTACACCCACTGACTCGCCAAGGCTACGAGCGAGGGGTGTGATTCCCTGGTTCCCATACTCATACTCACAGTAGTTTGATGAGATCTAGTGCAAGCATAAATAGGGACGCTGCGTTAGCATGGGCAGTAACAACACTGGCATGGCTTAGCCATGCTGATTACAAACACTCCTAAAAATGTACTCAGCTGAGCCATGCTGCCACTGTCTGGGCTACTGCGGCTATTTATAGTTGGGTTAGCCCTCATCCAGCTACCACAAATATGTGTATTTGAGCAAGGGAATCACACCCCTAGCTTATAGTGTAGATGTAGCCTACAGGCTTGTCTAGACTTACCATGGAATTGACACATGGTGATCCATGCATCAGCAGTCGATTTAGAAGGTCTAGTGAAGCCCCACTAAATCAATCACAGATCGCTCTCCCATCGACTCCTGTACTCCACCTGAACAAGAAGCGCAAGGGTAGTCGACAGGAGAGCATCTCCCATTGACATAGTATAGTGTGGACCCCGCGGTAAGTAGATCTAAGTATGTCCACTTCAGCTACATTATTCACGTAGCTGAAGTTGCGTAATTTAGATCAATCTCCCCCCGTAGTGTAGACAAGACCTAAGAAATTCATCTACATGCACTGCGAGCAAACACTAGGTCTGCCCTCTCTTCTTCCCTCTTCCTCTCTCTCTTTTAACTGTCCTCCACTGACAAGCTGAATCACCTTGTTAACTGGTAAACTGTGCAGTCCTTAACTACTTGTCTTCTCAGTTTGGCCCATGGCAAGACACTTGCCAAGTACACAGAGTGGAGAGTCAGCCTTAGGCTGCTCACACTTTGTCACACACCGTAACAGAACCTCCACCGTGCCCAATTTACGGAGTCCCTTTTGAGAAGAGAACCACGCTTTCATGATGAAGAACACATGGATTTTCCAGAGACCAACAGGCAGAGAAAGGGCTGTTGGCATAAAAAGGCTGGGCCTTCTTTCTGCTCCAACAAATGGACAGGGCCTTCTGTCTAAGGGAGCCACAACCCTGGCAGCAGGCTTGGAAAGACTTTGGTTTCCTAGGACCCCATAAAACAGATGGGTGAGTGCAGGATTAGATAGGCATATAAAGGGTTAAATTAGATTGACTAAAGAATATATATGCTTTGCAGTTTGTGTAACGTGCAGGCCTTGTTAGTAGTTGCTGGAAAGAATGTGGCTTAATTGGAAAAACTGGACCTGGAAGGTAACTGTAAGATGGGAGGAAAAGGCCTTGAAGAAAAGGCCTCAATTCCCAAGGGTTGTTCGAACTGGTTTAAGCAAAGAAAGAAATTCTCAAACAGTCATGTAGAGACCAACAGGTAGGTATAAAAGAGTGAACTGCTGAAGGGTTTATTACTAGTACCTGCCTGACCAAGTTGGAGCCAGACAACATGGGTCTGAGAACCCCAGATCTAGTCCTCTTGTAAGCACCTGATCCATACTTATAACGGCATGTTATTAAATGGGTGTGGTTATTTAGGCATTTACGGCATGTTGGAGCAGCTATCTAAATACCATTTGGCCTTTGAATTTAACAAAAGGAATGTATGGTTAAATTGGTGTTGTGGCGGTGTTCTGTAATAATAATATTAATACATTAGTAATAATTCCAAGTGACCTCTGGTAAGCTTTTAGTATGCAAATAGAAACTTTTATTGGTTTGTATGTTTTCTCTGTAATGCTGTTACTTTATGAATAAATGTGCTTACTTACAGCTTGTCTTCCCTGCGGGGAGATCAACGCTGCTGCAATGGATGCAGCAGAGGTCAATTTAGTGGGTCTAGTGAAGACCCACTAAATCAACAGCAGAGCACTCTCCGGACAGCTCTGGTGTTCCACCAGAACAAAAAGAGTAAGGTAAGTCGACCAGAGAACATCTCCCATCAATGCAGCACAATGAAGACACTGAGGTAAGTAGACCTAAACTACATCAATTCCAGCTACATTATTCACATAGTTGGACTAGTGTAACTTAGGCTGACTTACGCCGGTAGCCCTTAGAAAGAGCTGTATGTGGTAACTTTTAACTGTTGACAACACACTCTTCATAGCCCTCGGAGAGAGAGAAAAGTACAGATTCTGGCTGTTAGGCAGACTGGTTTGCTGGGGATATCACAGTGCAGGTTGCTGTGCAGCTATAAAATCCCAAGTCAGAAAGGAGTGGACAAAGGTTCCTGTCCAGAGACAGGTGATGTCTGGAGACCTGACTGGGCACTACGGGGAGGGAGGGAGGAAGAGAGATCTGACATGAGGCAAAGAAGGGTTAAGGCCAAGATTTTCAAAAGTGGCCACTGATTTGGGGAGTTCAGCTTGTGAGACAATGAACTTGGTTTTAGAGGTGCTGAGAATCTGCAGTTGAAGTTGCACTGATAGCTCCGGCAAACAATATTTCAAGTCGGACATCCAAAATCTCAAACCGGTAGCCACCTTTGAAACCTCAGAACTACTTGAAGGTCACATAGCAAGACAGTGGGAGAAACTCAAGACCCAAATCCCATTTCCCAGCTCATACCACTAGAGAAATTCTGGCTCCTAATATTACAGAAAGGGTTGAAAGGACCACTAAGTGTAAGCACAACTTGGTAAGACAAGGAGAAAAAGTAATACACTTCAAATAAGTTAAATATGGCAACAATAACTAAAAACAACAAGAGACAATTTGTTACATACTATGGGCTCTGCAAAATAGTGTTACCTATTACTCCTTATTATTGCACTGGGAAAGAAATGCACACTGAAGGCAGAAAATGAAGTTAGCAATGATTTTTCACTCATGAATCCTTCTCCAGGGAAGAGCTATAAAGGGAAAAAATGCAGCCTGGAAAAAAAAGGTAGAAAGCAAAGATTATCTAATTTTATATGTTTACTGAGAGAGACACAGGGTATGTCTACACAACATTTGGGATTGAGCAAGAAAGAGCCTCCCGGCTCGGGTCGCTGGACTCAAGTTAGTAGTGCTCACACTAGTGCTCTAAAAATAGCTGTATAGACAGTGCTTTGAAGTTGCAGCTCAGGTCCTGAAGCATATGGAGAGGGGTCAGCAGTATTCAGTCTTTGAAGAAAAACTTTGAAGAAATGTTAGTTTTGTGATGTGTTTCCTTTGCGGGAAGCTGTGGCAACCCAAGAGAGTTTGCTTTCTGCTTTAAAGTCTCTTTCTAGAGTCAATTATTGGGGTACAATAACTGGGAACTGGGCATTGGTGTTCGGGCTGAGTATTGGGGGAGGGGATTGCCTCTGTGCTGTTTTTGACCACCTCTGTTCCAGGATCGGTGTAAATAAAACAATTTACCCTAAGAACATACTCAGACACAATGTCACAGATTTCTCTTCCAATAGAAAACTGATCTGTAAGGCTCTCCACAGCTGCTATTGCTCTGCAGAAGGATAATACCATACAAACTCACAATGCCTATTGTATATTATCCAGATAAACGTGAATATGGAATGCAGAGGAATGTGAAAAAAAAGTACATGCATTGAAGTACAATTGGGTGGATATCGGAGAGTGATGAAGAAGTGCAGCTATACTAAGACCAGAGGGAATTTTAGAAGTGTGAATGGGAAAAGGAAAAAGTCCAACAGGAAAAGGTTGTAATAAAGGTTAGAGAGACAAAGGGAGTGAGGCGTTGTCTTTTACTGGATCTACTTCTTTTGATGAGAGAGACAAGGTTTTGAGCTCTTCTTAAATAGTGCAGAAATGTGACAGAGAAGGTGAGGGGGGGAAGTGTGTGAGGTGGAGCAAGCAAAGGTAAAACTAAATGAAAGGCTGCACTTCATAATAGGGCTCACGCAGTGTAGTCGGTTGAACATGCACAAGGTAAGTAAGTGGAGGAAACATCGGCGGAAAGAGAAATAAGAACACACAAGGTGCATATGCTGCACATGGGGCAGAATCTCTAAGAGGTGGTAAGAAAGAGTCAGCCTAAAATAAGGTTGCCATTTTGTCTTGGGAGCTGGGGGATGGGACCAGTAAGTGCCAGTTTTTGTGTGTGTATGCCCAGTTCCATAAGGGTTAATAGGTAATATTTTTCAGCGACATTGGCATGAATACAGCATATTTCCTCTGGTTTCACACTCAGCGTATTTCAAAGAGCTTTACAAGGTGATGAATGGATATTCAGAGTACAGCTGTACATACCTGTGTGGAGATGGGGCAGCTCTGAAGTGCTAATGATTTGCTCTGACCCAAGCTTGGCCATTAGGATGCGTACACATGTGAGAGTAGCTGGGATACTGACGCTCTCCCTTTTCCCTTCAAATCTCTAATTTACACCTGTGCATCCCTGGTTTAACCATTACCTCAGAGAATTACAGCAGCACATCATCAGCCTGGTGCAGAGCGCCAGTGTCAGCAGCGTGGACAGGCCCAAGTCTTATGTAGGACATGGGTTCTTGACCCGAGGTTCACGGTGGAGTGGCAATGCCTGGGGAAAGGAGAACTAGCTGAGCTGCATGGAGAGGCAGCTATCCAAGAAAGTTGACTCCAGCTTCCTCTCCTGCCCTCTCCACCTTGAGTGGATTAAGGCCTCAATTTACCCAGGTACTGAAGCATGTGTCTACCTTTAAGCATGGGAGTAGAGTTAGACACGCATTTGAGTACCTTGCTGTATTGTAGTTTATAGTCTAAGAACTCGGGGCTTTTGGAGTTATGGAGTTTTTAGTTCCATCTATCCTTCTGTTTGGGGGGAACAGGATTATAGCGTGATACTATCATCCTATGTGTAATTAGTGATCCTATGTGGGAAGACAGAGAGAGAGCGAGAGAGAGTGAGTGAGTGGGGATAGTCTTCCACAGTGGAAGCAAAGAAACAAGCGAGAGAGGGAAATAATAAAGTATACCAAAGGTGGGGTATAAAGTATACCCTATTACCTTATATTAAAGGATTCCATGATTGACTAATATCATTATCCCTTCCAGCTCATGTTAATATGCTGGTTAAATCTCTTAAGTAGATTAAAAAGAATTTGCTTTCTCTAGTGAGAAAACAAACATGAACATGTGGTGTACACATTTATCTACATATGGATACAAACATAATTCCATCGCAGCAGAGAAAGAAAAAGAAAGGGGACATATTTGGATTAGAGTGAATGCGTGAGAGGAAAACTGCTGATTAGCGAGAGAGAAGGATTGAAAAGTTGAAGATTTCTTTTACATTTTCTTGCCTGGCGACTTTGATGTCTAGTTGCTCATGGTCCCTTTTAAAGCATTTAAGATAGATTAATTTCCCCCCAAAATAGCAACCCCCAGCTAGTTAGTTAAGCATTGCAAGAATAACAATCCAGTATCCTCCAATAGGTCAACATGTTTGGTTAATTATCAGGATAGATCTTCAGTTGGTATAAATTGGCAGAGCTCTGTTGAAGTCAATGGCATTACACCAATTTGCATAGAGAATCTGGCCCATCGTGGTCCTCCATCCTCTAGCTAACATTTTGACAAACTGTACATATTAATTCTTTTACCCTTTCATCATAATTTTTTTTCAAAATAAAAACCAGAACACTCAGGTGGTGGCAGATTATAGGGTCATCAAACAGTTCTATGAAAGACAAAGGCACAGTGGAAGTTAGGCACCTAAAGTACCTTTGTGGATCTGGATCCTAAGCACGGCCCTTTCCTTTGCTTTTCACACCTAGCTAGCTTAGGGGGCTCCCCACTCAGCTTGCTGGCTTCTGAGAATCCCTTTCTTAGGGCTTAACTTCCCCATATAATGCACGAGGAGCCTGGACACTTAACTCAGGGTTGTGAATTCCACTGGGCAGCAGTTTGACTAGGAGTTAGGTGTTGCAATGCTTAAGTCCCCTTCGCAAATGTGCTCTGGATGAGTCTATTGTGACACAATGAATGTATGTTGTTAACAAATGCAAAGGACGGGTTCAACAGGGACTACAACCCTTTGACTTTTCACTCCAAACACCGTTGCTTACACTGATCGCTCATTCCAGTGAGCTGTGTATTCCTGGTAAATGCAGTCAATTCTACTCATGGTAGCAATACATCTAAATCAAATAATTTGTGGTTGAAACAAATGCTTTGATTACATGAAAAAAATGGGACATTTCAGGTGTCCTCAAAGAAGATCCTTGCACATCATCTGGAAAACTGGGAGTGTCCCAGCTGAAGTGAGACAAGTCTTTCCTTTACTCATAAACCAGTCCCCTTCAGCCAGCATATTTGCTGTTCCTCTCCACTGTTATTTTTCCTCTTACTTTGAATGGCAAATGTTTCTAAGGCCTCTTTGCTATTTCCTGAGACTTCCCCCATTTCCACTTGGCCGAATAAAAGCTCAAGAACAAGAGATCAAATCCCAGAGGAGAAAAAGCCAGACATCACTAAAAGTATGAACCATGATTTTCTTATTTATGAGCGTGTAGCTGTCCCCAGAGGCTGATTACATAGAGTAGCTAATTTCCCAGAAAATGACATTTTGTACCATTATACTGAAAGAACTTAATATGTAAAGTACTATATAAAACAATTATCTAAATCTGGGTAGAAACAGTAGCAATTTAATACTTTACTGTGCACAGCAGAAAATTGCAGGTATTAAGGAAAACGAAGGGCTACCATAGAGACTGTGCGGCTCTTTAACAATCTGTACCCATATGATCACATCTGCTGAGATCTTTTAATACAAAGTTACAAGGTGGCCCCTGCTTCCATATTAAAACCATGAGCCAAACTGCCTCATCTCAAAAACAGCAATTTGTATACAGCACATGGACATCTGATGAATAAAAATTGCCTGTTTACAATTTAGGCTGGAGCTTGCATAGGCTGGATTCAGATCTTTATTGTATTGTTGAATGTGGTACCCCAGAACACAGCAACGTTTTCATTGTTTGCCTGAAAGGATTTTGAAGAGGTTCTGTGTAATTATTTTTCTAATCCACCCTGGCAAAATAAATTCTAATTAATCTCCCACCAGCACCCTAAAAAAGCTTCCTTGTCGGCTTGGCAGAATTCAATTTTTATTTTATGTTTTTCTAATTTTGACAGATAATATCCATGTTTATTTTTAAGCATTGTTTCCCCAGTTTTATCTTTCTAAAGTTCACAGTTGGGTTTTAAGCATTTTCTCCACAAATTTTACTGATTTAAATTTTCATGGTTGCAGGAAATTCTGAGGAAGGGGGCCAGATAAGAATTAGTTAATGACAATGGACACTGAGACTCAAAAAGTTAAAGCTTTGTAACTGTTCAGACATAAATTGTCGTAATAGAGTAAATACCTAGAGTCCTGCATGGATACAAATTTATATCCATGGATGCGGATATCTGCAGATATAAATTGGTATCTGCGGAACCGCAGGGCTCTCCTGGGAACCACAGCAATGAAAGGAGCAGAAAGCCAGCGCCCTGTGCCAGCAGCTCCTCCGGCATGGCTGTACTGCCCCCAAACAGGAGACGCAGATAGCTGCGTGGAAGGGACAGGGGCAGGCTGGGGGCTGTACAGCTGCACTAGAGAAGCTGACATCATGGGGCACTGGCTCCTGGGAGCGGCGGCCCCATGTTCTGCTCCTTTCACCTTTGCTGTTCCCGAGAGAGCCCTGCGGTTCCGCAGATATCAATTTATATCTGCAGATATAAATTTGTATCCATGCAGAGGTCTATAAATTTCCTTAAGTCCAACTCTAGTGAGTTCTCAAGCAACATTTTTCATACTTTTCCCATCTAAATTCAGATTATTGGTGGGAGTATTTTCCCATCGGTTTGTGTGTGTATGATGAAATCGACATTTACCTATATTCACCAATAAAACTGTAAACTTTCCAAGCCTGCTTACATGGCTATTGTCACCGTAGGGTATGTGTCAAACACAGAACAAGTGTATGAGATCTGCTCACTACGTGGAAGCATGCCCTAGTGAAAGAAGGTAAACAAAGGCCTTTTTTGTTTTTTAAAGGGCAATTCCCTGGAAGTTTGCATTAATGTGTCATGGCTTGACGTTAAGGGCATTGATACTCTCAGAGATTATAATAAAAAATGTCACTCATGTGACTGACACTTGTAACAGCATGTGAGAAAATGAGTCTCCCCATGTCAGTGCCTGGGTCATAGACAGTCATGCCTAGTGATTAGAGCAGGAGTCAGTAGCCCAGGGGCAGAGCTTAAGCTGGGGGCCAGGTGCCAGAGTGAAGGGTCACAGTCGCAGTCTGAAGCATGGAATCGGAGCTGACGATCAGGAGCAGATTTCCTGGAGTGAGGTCAGGCAGGAGCGGGGCTGGGTCCACAGCAGGAGCAGGACTGGGAACAAGCCGATGCAGAAGTTATCTCAGCCCTGGGCAAGTGATTTGAGCAGCTACCAAACTACCGCTGGGCTTACAAGCCCATTGGCTGATTCTTCCAACCAATCAGGCTGTGTTGCCAATCAAACAGCCTACTACTGTTCGCGCCCATTACGTGGCCCAGAGATTTGCTCTGTAGGGCCTGCTTCCAGACCGACCCAGCTGCAGACCCTGGTTCCTGACACCCCTCCCTCAACGAAATGTGCTTTTATACAAGTGCAGGCAGGAGCTGGCTACGTTGGGTTTGACAAAAAAAATCACCACTTTCGGCATATCCTGTAAATGAAACTGTCTGACAATATGTAGCAAAAAGTTTGATCTCCTTGAGTCATAATCAATTTGTGACTAATTTCATTACCCTATTTAACAGGGAGCTGTCACCAAGGGCTTCAGTCAAGCTTAGCACAGCAACAAATAGGCATCACTCATTCTTTATGTCTTCACAGTTATAATAGTTACGTGCTTATTCCTTTTCACATGCAAGCACTCCTCCTGGTACTCCACTGGGATGGCAACAAATCCGAAGTGTCTGCTCAGCCAAGCTATCGGTAGCATTTCTGCCTTGTGAGGAAGTGGGATCCACTCACAAGTTCCCTTGCTGGAATTACATATCCAGTTCAATAGGTGTGGCCTTTACAATGAAATGCAGCATGACGATGAACAGAGAGTGGTAACCGAACAATGGCACGTGCATATCACATCGACTCACTTTACCAGCAAAAAGATGCCCACCCTGTAAACTCAACTTGGGATCTGAAAATCAAGCTGGACTCTTTCCTGCCTGCTAAGAACATCTTTCCACTACTCTGAGGGGCTTTAACCTAGACCCATTGCCAATGGAAGCTCGGTACTTGTAGAGCTCAGGGGAGCGAAGCCATGCTAGCCCCGGCAGCTCTGTGCCACCGACAGATCTCCCTATGTAGGTGAAATCCTCGGTCATTCTGTACCCATGGAGACGTGCAAAGCAGGCAGAGTGTAGCTAAGAATCAGGACCTGTATCACAATGCAGGTGCACACAGGGGAAGAGATAAGGCGAGGCAACCTAAGACTCTGTCCCTGTAATTGACTCCATACAAGTGGACCCCGGCTCCTGCAAGGTGCTCTGTTGAAGTCAATAAGACTGCATGGCGGTGGAGGTCCATCGTGGGGGTTTGATGTAGGATCTAGGTCTTAGGACTGGGAGCCTAAAGGAGGCAGATGCCCAGTTCTCATTGTTTCAGTAAGATTAGGGTATCTAATGCCTTGAGAGCCTTTGAAAATTCCAGCCTAAAATACAGTCTCCTGACTTGTGTGTTTTACTTTGCAGCTCTAATGTTCTTCTAATACGGGGGTGGGAGGTTGTATAGGCTACACAGAAAATATCATTTTCATTGCATTTATAGATGCCCTGGGTCTGATTCACATCACAGTTACCATGAAGTAAGTCAGGAGTTATTCCACTGAAGTCAGTGAGTGAAATCGAGCCCCATTAAAATCAAAGTCAAAGCTCCCATTGACTTCAGTAAAGCCAGGTTTTCACCTAATGGATTTACAATGTGTATGATCAGTCTCTGGCTATTTACAACTGTCTGCTTTGTCATTGATGGAGCAGAGACAGGCTTCATTTCTTGAGCCACAAGGTTCTTTTCTCCCATTAACAAATGCAAATGACACAAATCTGGGTGTCCTTTTGGCTTTACTATCAGAGGTTAATTCTCTGTGAACAGGGATTTTCAGCTGTCAATAGGCATTTGTTTCACCTTTCTTTTAGAGAAGAGAGGAACAAGCAAAGGTGATGAGAGATTAAGAGTGGCAGGGTAAAAGAGCACTGGAATGAACATTTTATTCTCATACAAAGTACCTGAACAGAAATAATGGACACAGATAGATGCGTTGGGAACATTCAACTAACAGCAGCATTTGTAAACTACTGAAAAAAGTTTGTCAGCCTCCTAAATTATTTTCACAGGGCTGTGCACGTCTCTGCCTATTGTGTCCCATTTTTGAACAATATCCCATGTTCAGTGTGTTGGGATTCATGCTATTCACCAGTACTGCATGAAAACAGCTGTTCTGCCATTCAGTGGCATTGTGTTAAGCCATTACTCCCTTCCATACTGAGGCTCAAATACAACAGACAGCTATTTGAGAACAAACTCAGGGGTACAACAGTCAGCTCTCCACAGAGAAGATCGCATGCCTAATTGGGCTTCACCGAGCACTGCATTAAGAACAATAAACACATCAAGGGATGGCAAAACTGAGACAGACCAAGGGCTTGGCTACGCTTACAAGTTGCAGCGCTGGTGGAGGCTTTCCAGCGCTGCACACCCCACCCCCACTTTGCAGCACAACCAGCTGCTGCAACTCCTGGTTGGTGCGCTGGAAACCCATCCCATCCGGGGGGGGGGGTGAGCAGAGTGCAGCGCTGGTGAGACCAGCTCTCTCAGCAGGAGTGGACACTCACACACTGTCCTCTTACCTAATAGGCTATCCCAGAGAATTCCTCCTCACACTCACTGCACTGCATTGCACTCTGCTCTTGCCTCAGGTGACCTTGCCCCTTTAAATTTAAAAATGGGAAATTTAAATCTCCTCTCCTTCCAGTGCAGCCAGGTGTGGAGTGCAATCAGTTTATCAGTTACAGGTTACAGGTTACCATGCCTCCAGCCCCCAAAGCAAGCCCAGCATGGGCACAGGTGGTGCAGGACCTGTTTTGGGTGAGGCGTGTGTTCAGCAACAGCGGCACAGCGGCCGCTGGCCGTGGGCGTGGGATGAGCATTGAGCAAGGGACATGGGATATGCTGGATAGGGGGGGGCGGCTACATGCAGGGTGAAAGTTAAAGAGCCGCGGAGTGCCTATTACAAAGCCGAGAGGCCTAAAGAGAAGAATCGAGAGCCCCCATCGACCCGGACCTTTACTTGGGGCATGCTTGGGACTGGGATACCCACTGCCACCCAGGGTAACGATGGACGGCGGACAGAGGAGGAGAGGGAGAGGAGGGAGGAGGAGGAGAGGGGAGAGGAGGAGGAGGAGTGAAGAGGGGGAAGAGGGGGGGAAAGAAACCGCAGATTCCTGGGGCATGCAGCCAGGAGCTCTTCAAGCCAGGAGGAAAGTACCAAAGCCAGCAGCCAGCAGTTGACAAGCAGAGCAGGGAGGAGCGGTGTACCGTAGGGCTTTTTTTTTGGCTGGGGTTTTGGGTTTGGAGAGGAGGGGGATGGATGCATGCATGCATGCATGGATGTAGAGATGTGGAATAGCCGTTTGATGTGGTCTATCCGCGTGTATAATCTCATCTGCTTCATCAATCTAGCTCAGCTTCATCAGCGCGGGGCAATGTGCCTGCGCGGGTTTATGAGGAGCCACTGTGGTGTCCCTTGGTCCAGTGGTGTGTCCCTCGCCACCAGGCCCCCACAGAGGGGCTCTTCACAACAGCACGCGAACACAGTAGGGTCATTCCACATTGCTCTAAAGTAGCCCGAATGCTCTGTTCCCTTCCCTAGTGAAAAGAGGAAACATCTGAGACAGTCCTGAAAAAATTGGGAGAGAAGAAGATGAAGAGAGAAGAGAGAGATAGAGACCTGCATCTGCATCACTCAACAATCCCTCTCCTCTTCCACTCCAGCCACTCCAACTCTCTCTCAAGCCTCCTCCTCAACTCACTCTCACTCAAGCTTCTGTCATGTTTTCCTTTTTCTCTTGTGTTTTTGTGTTGGAGAACAGAATGAAAGAAAGAAGGTGTGTGTTCTGGTGATGCTGTGGAGATAGTGGATACAATGCATAGTGGAATGTGTGCTGTTCTGTGTGTGTGTTGTGATGTTGTGGACTGGAGAGATGTTCAACAGCATCACAGAGCCTCAAAAAAAAGAAAAAAAAAAAAAGAGCAAAAAGGAGAAGCTGAAAAAAAGAGTGGATCTTCAGCACAGAGAAAAGAGAAAAAGCAGGAGAAAGAAAAGAGAGAAAGAAAGCAGGAAAGAGAGAGAGAAAGAAGGAAAAGCAAAAAAAGTGGCCGGCCCTGGAGCTCATCCTGGAGGCGGGAGTCCCTGCGTTGCCCTGCAGCGCCAGCACTACCGTGCTACTCCACCACCCCCCATCCCTCACCACCTTTCCCCACCCGCCCCCCCCACCCCCCCACCCAGCCTCTCCTAGCCCCCCACAGCCAGCTCCACACCCCCCTGCCAACCACAACCAGCCTTACCACCACACCACCCTCTGCCTACCTGCCCCCACCCATCCAGCCCCACCACCCCCACCCTGCACCTCAACAGCATTCATCCAGCAGTACCACCACAACAGCAGTCAGGATTGTGACAGTTCACAACCCAACAGTTCTGCCCTTGTGTTCATGACTGTTGTGTGTCTGTCTGTCCTAAAGAATGTGTGTTCTTTTTCTGTTGTGTAAATTTGGCTGAAAAAATTAAAATTATGGATAACATAAAACATTCTAGCAGATAAAAATAGTAAGAATTATAGCAGATAGTGAAAGACACCTTCACCTAATAGAATAGAAGTGTAAGCATAGCAGTGCAATTCATATGCAAGCAAGCTTATTATTATAGTGCACTTCAAGCAGCAAATTCATCAGCCTCACTTCCCCCTCATCAGCTCCCTCCTGTTTGCATCCTCCCTTGAATTCTTCTCTGGCTGTGCATCTTCAGCCTCCTGGTCTTGCTCTCCCTCTCCATGCCCTGCTCTCTGGGACCTCATCCTTCCATGCCTCACTAGATGTTTCACCCAAAATATTATGGATATAGCTGAGCTTTTCCCCAAGGCTTAGTCAGCACTCCCATGCTTTCAGACCCAGCTGGCTTCCCTTACACAAAAGCACCCCCAATCCCAAGCCATCCACACACACTTCACACTCATTCTGCACCACTCTGTCTGTCTCTGAACCTTTCTCCTTATGCCTGTTCCTGTATAGGGTTTCATGTCTGTTCCTGTCCTGGGGGGCATTGGCCAAGCATACTTGATCTATCTGGCATCTCTCCCTGTCTGGGAAAAAGATCACCTGCATCTTCTGAAACCCTGCCCTGTCCCTTCCTGTGCACATCATGTACCTGAAGATCCAGCCTGTGTAACCAAATGTGGCCATGCTGGTGAACCGTGATCAGTAGCGCCAGCGTGAATATAGATGATCCCGCCTTACGATTAATACAATGTCATGCCTCGGGGGCCTGATGCCAGGTCCATATCAGGTCCTCCATTTCCTCCCACCTTAGCAACCTATCATTTGCCACCCATTATCCACAATCCATCCACAGCATCCAGTCACTTCCCTCCACATGGTCTTTCCATGCAGGATCTTGCCAGATCACATATTCGATGCCTTGCAAACTTGACCCAAACACCTTCAACCCACACCCACCTGGTTCTGGATTTGCTTTCTTCAGCCATCAATAGCCACTCGCTTTCCACCGCCGCTTGCAGAATTTCCCTTGCAGCAGCCTGTCCCAAGGAGTCTCAATCTTGTGTCCAGTGCCTCAGCCACATGCGGGCGAGCTACGCTTTCATTTGCGAAAGTGCCACTCCCAGCATGGTTGAGTGCCAGTGTTGATCCATCAGTGTGATCCACACCCTGTTGATTTGTTGCACTGCCCGCGCGTGCTCAGCGGGTGCGAGCATTGCAGGTGAATTCGCCGCGCACACGCCGGTCGACTATTGACTGAAGGAATCGGACTGCTGTCATCACTATATCCCACACAACTCATCGACAGATAAGTTGTGCTGGTGACACTCATGTGCAGCAGCAGAAACAGAGCAGGGCTCCATTTGCATCAGACTCATCCATCACAGAAACGGCAGAAAGGCAGAGAGTAACCGAAAGACAGACAATGGCGCCAAGCCTGCGGAATGAGAGCTGGGATGTGGCGCACCAACCGCTGCCCAACTGGAAGAAATGGAATGCCCCGCCACACAGAGTCCCCAGGCTGCAGCGAAAAGCCGTAGCACACAATAAAATACAGCTGTTGTTGTTGCCCCAAAATGCTGCACCTGCGTCAAGGGCTGTGTCAGTGAAAGTGCTGGCTGCAGCGCCAGCCCCAAGATAGCCACAGCAAACCATTATCTGTTGCAGGACCCATAGGTTGAAATCCTGACGCTCTTAAAGTCAATGGGAGCTTTGACATTGACTTCAAAGGAGCCAGGATTTCACACCCATCACAATGAATTTTTATCAGTGGGCTGAAAGATGCTTTAATTATTATTTTATTTTCACCTGACTTTTTAAGTATGCTCTGTGGGAAATGATGCTCAATGATGTGCTAGTAAATAAAGTCTGCAGGCTTGGCAGGACTTAGTAGAGAGAATAAAAAAAAAGTGCAGTATGCTAAATCAAGACTTGGCTCAGTCCCTGTGCACACATCTCTTTTCTTACACAAAACTGTATTAAGCTTATTGTTCAGTAAGGGTCATTTACATACAAATCCCTTGTAAATCAGAAGTAAAATGATTTGGTTTCTATGAGCAATACCACCACACATTTACTCATCACAGGTTAATATTTCAAGGACTTTTCTGCAAACAAGATAATACAAGTGCTTTCTCTCCCTTCAACTCTCTATTATATATCACTCAAAATCTATAAAACACATGTTGATAGTCTGTATGTGTTCATATTACACACACACACACACACACCATCAGAGTGTATAAATTTCCTCTTGATTAATCCCATTATTTTAACAATGACATAAAAAGTGTTGAAATGTGCACTTCAGCAAAGCCCAAAATGCTCACCTTATATCTTATTTCAACACATTTTACGTCACAGACCTACTATTTCAATACTCCTAACTCAGCAACTTGTTTCAGCCTGAATATCCACAAATCCCTCAGTGTCATTTCCTCCGAGGAAAGCAAAGATAAATCTGTTTAAAACTGAGCCCATCATTGTTCTATTTTAAACACCTCCACTCTCTCATCATTCATTCTGTTTTTAATGCTTTTCCCATCTTAACAGCTCTGTCCTCTGATCAGCCCACAGCTACAGAAGCCATTTCAACTCTTCTTCTAACAACTCTCTTACTCGATTAGATACATACAGAAACACACACAGAAATAAACTTGTGCTGCTCTGACACATAAAACAATCACTTGTCATAAATTACAGCTGCACTTACAAATCTGACATTGCTAGCCAGGTCAATATAGGCGACATACACAGTGATGCCTGTAGATAAGGGTTTTCATTATAAGCAATCAAAAAAAAAGGCTTATAATTTTAACATACAACTGCTCAGGCTGAATTTTCTATGCCAGATGTCTGCCTCAGGTTTACACATATATATATTTTTAATTATAGTAAAAACGGTTCCACTGTTTCTCAGCACAAGGTTAGGGGGAAGTTTCTTAAAATTTCTTACACTGGTTCATTGATAAGCTTTGATGCCTCCAGGTTTTGGAGCAAGGACCTCACTCTGTGCCAGAGAAGTGCTTTTTGCTGTTCCCATGAAACTCTGCCCGAATTTGGCTAAATTATAAGCCTCTGGAAATCGCTGTCTCAGTAGAGACAGAGTTTGGCAGCGAAATTCTCTGAAGAGTCCGTTTGTACTGAGCATGTGCCATCCGAGGGCTGTATTGCTTCTCTTGGAGCTAAGGCACATGAACTATCTCCCCTGTGCTCTTAGTGCTCCTGGTGTCCAGGCAGCATGGAGGAAAAAATGAGTCAACTTGACTGGAATATAGAGGAATCGGACTGGGATGTACAGCTAATGAGATGAGGGCAGGGTTGGAGATTGAATGCCACCCTACAGAACTGGATTCTATCCCTGCCTCTGCCACAGAGTTCCTATGTGATGCTGGGCAACTCACTTCAACCAAACTTTTTACAAATGCTATTAACTCTATGTTCCTCATTTCTGCGTGCCTAACTTGAGACAGCTGGCCTATAATTTGCATAAGTGCTGAGTACTCACATCCTGTGCAATGAATGAGGTTCTGCTGAAAATATAGTCTGTGATCATGCAGTTAAAGACTGTATCAAAATGCATACACACAAGGGGCCAAATTAAGGTTACATGGGAAACCTTAATTCTGGCATTTCCTAACTTTTGGGTGCTTTATCTTACAATATTAACATTCTTTGAATGTTGTTTTCTGTGTTTGTGTGTGTGTGTAGGGGGGAGGTATATTTGCTTGCATCTGAGAACATCAACATTTCAGTTAAATAATCCTATTAGTTTTGAGATATATAAAGTTATATGTGGTAATACAGAAGTCCCCAATTTATGAGAACAGCACGCACATTCAAGAACCTAGTACCAAGCTGGATGTTCAGTATTTTGCTTTCTTTTTCCAAATGACAGATGATATTTTAAAATGTGTTAAAACTCCAGTATAAGTAGAAGAAATGCCTGCATTTCACAAAACAGGGTGCTGGCTAATGAGTCTGAGATAATCAAGGGCCTAATGTGTAATGTATACTTTCAACATATTTAAAAATATACTCAGAAGTATATTTACAACCACATTCTTTCCCACCAAACTCTCATCCATAGAGCAAAAAAGAATCCAAGAACACAGTGTAACCTTTTTCAAACTTAAAAGATATTTTCATTAAAAAAGGCTTCTTGGGAAAAAATAGTTGCTTAAAAAAGCAAAAACATATCATTGATATTTTAATTACATTTTAAAGACTTTACTAGAACAAAAATTTCATTTAAGTATATTCTTAGATACAGACTGTAGGAGCTTAATGATTTTTTTCACTATTTAAAGTTTCTGCATCATTTCCTTTTTCTCTAATTAAGCAGAAACAAGATAGGTCATTTTGATTCTCTCTCTCTCTCTCTCTCTCTCTCTCCAAATTTCAGCTCTAATTAAGATTCAGTTAGTGTTCCTAGTATAATCCCAATAATCAGGGGTTCATGAGTTCTCTGGTTTAAAGTCACGCTAGGTTGGAAGTTGGTGTACCTGTTTCAGCAAATTAGTTACCCTAATTTTCCCTTATATTTGCAATGGTTTCAATTTCAGCACATTTTTTCTATTAGATAGAACAGCTGTAGCTGAAAATGAATCCAGCAATTCAACCCTCAAATCTTCATCACAGGAGGGAAGAGTCTGATGAAAGCTGGAAGCGTGGAATGGCAGGCTCTAATACTGATTGGTCAATACAAAATGAGGCCCAGCCACTCCTTCCCTCAGCACCCTCCTTGACCTAGAGCAGACCTCCCACACTCTGGGGGTACTACATGGTTGTGCCCATGTGCTACGCCCACCCCTTGGGAAAAAACTGCAGAGAGAAGCCAGCCAGAGACTCCAGCCAATAAGAGCAGATGCAGCCAAGGCAGAGACATTCAGACAGCTTTCTAGTTTTGACTGGACTTTCTGTGCCCTGCACTGATTGGCTGCTTGTTCCAACCTTCTTTCTCCTTCACTTTGGTTTCACTCCACATCTGCCCCGCTTACCCTCTTCTGTTTCCCTTTTTGTTCATTTAACTTATCCCCTCGTAAGTAAGCTCATTGAATAAATAAAATTAAATTAAAATTAAAAAACCATGGATTAGCATGCCTTTTGCTGCCATCACATTTTCACTCTGCTTGCATGTTATGCCCCTTCTCCGACCCTATGCCTTTTTCGCCTGTTTAGATTGTAAGCTCTCTGGGGCAGGGACTACCCACTACAGCACCCAGAACACTGTGGCCTCATTCCCTTAGACACTGTTGTAATAAACTTGGTTCATAATAATACCACCACCAATTCAAATGAAGTGAGGTACATCGAGCCGTACGGTCTTATGGTATTTTGGTGGGAGGAGACCAACACATCTAGAAGACATTTATCTTTGAAAAACCACGGCAGAGCATATTCAGTAGCTAGTCTCCATACTGTTTTTATTATCAGGAATGAGGTTTCAATGGTATCACTACAATCACTATGTCAAGGGAAATGCCCCAGAGAATTTTCTGAACTATTTGTAAGCAGGTACCAGCACACCACCAATGGTCTGATCCCATGAGGCGACAATGCCCTGATTAGCATCTCACATGATCAGGCACCAAATGCTTCTCTTTATGCACAGAACAGGGATGACACTACCAGCGCACACTCCGTGCAGT
Source organism: Mauremys reevesii (assembly GCF_016161935.1). Taxonomy (NCBI): domain Eukaryota; kingdom Metazoa; phylum Chordata; order Testudines; family Geoemydidae; genus Mauremys; species Mauremys reevesii. The sequence goes on from NC_052638.1 coordinate 35,809,183, forward strand.
ACTCTATCCATAGGCCTCACTCCCAAATTGCAAGGACTCTCTGCTCTGTATTTCCTTGCCTCTGTGGTCCTATTTCTTGTGCTTAGCACTATTTAGACCTTGTCTACACAGGGAAGTTGTACTAGTATAACCTAAGGTGTGAATTTAGACTGATAGAGTCAGTGCTTAATTTGTAATGAAAGAGGTGCAAGGACTCAAGCAATTTTTTTACATTCATACCTGATGCAGCGAACCCAGAGGTGCCGCGGCTATGAACTGCCACGCCTAGAGGGTCCGGGGCTCAGCCCTGGCAAGTCCTGGCACAAATTAAGCACTGGTTATAGTTACATCAGTGTAAACTCCTGTTTTCACACTTTTATTCTAGTCTGAGGGGCAATTTTTGACTAAGCCAATTTGGAATAGGTTTATAAGGGTCCACATGGGTTTACACGACACCAGTGCAAGTTTTGGTACTGACAAGCCATTTGGCCCAGATCCTCAAAGCTATTTAGGCTCCTAAATTCCACAGATTTCAAGGGAAGTGAGGAGCCTATATACCTTTGAGGATCTAGGCCTTAGAGACTAAGGTGGTGTAGCTCCATTGTAGTCAATGGAAATACACTGATTTATACCACCTGAGGATCTGGGCCTATAACTTCTTTTTTATCAGTGACTTTTTGCACAGCGGTGTATAGTGCCACTACCCGGACAGCATAATCATCAAAATAGTGCTTCGTTTCATTTATTTACTGGAGGGATATAATGAACACAGCAAACATGTCATCTCTATTTTTGACATCCTAACCAAGCCGGTGATGCACAAGGTTCGCTCAGTGTAATGGTCTCATGCATAACATACAGCTCTTGGCCAAAATGAATTGTAAGTTAGCCCAGAAGTTGGTGTAAGTGGGGGTAACTTGCCTCAATTTGGTATTTCTCCTGGAACCAAACCCACCTGTTAAAACGAGTGCAACATCCATTGCTGTCCATAGGAGCTGAACTTTCATGCCAGGAGTTACTTGGTCCCTCAGAAAAATAATGAGAACGATGTAACCATAAATTAACGGAGGGGCAGAGGCTGCTTTCTTCCACCTCATTCATTGTCTTGCTGCACCATCCTCCTCTTCAGACCCTTTTGCATGTGTGCAGCATCTCACTTCTGCTGGAGAAAGTAGGGAACAAAGCACCCACATTCCAAAGCACCACATCCTAGACAGTGTGGCAACATTAACTTATTCTACTGCCATGAAATACCCTGTTACCCATGCAAACACACCTACTTGTGTCTCATAGTGAGAAATACCCGTTATTTCTTAACGTGAGTTTTATTGTTGAATTTTCTAGGCAGCTTGGCTCCACCTCCCTGGACCTCTGCTCTCGCTAAATTGTCCAGGTGGCCTCTCTCAGGGCCTCTACCCCTCCTGTGTGCCAAGGAAAGGATTCATTCACTGAGCTGCTGTGCTGGTATATTTTAAAAGTGCAGTACATAAAACAAAGGCATCATCATTTCATCTCTACACCCCACCACTGAGACAGAATCAAGGCAAGTTACATTACTTTGCCGCTTAGGCCCATTTTCTGCTTAACTTCCACCACTGTTTTTGTCACCACTGAAATGGAGTCCAACTCCCTCCACGGGAGTTGCATCACTTAGGGAGGATGTGTGTTCTTGTGTGTGTCCCCAATAAGTGGCAGCCCATACATCACTCCAATGTACTATTTATAAGGTGCAAATAATGTAAGGCGGGACACTCAAGACACAAATTGAACATACTGAGCCATCACAAAAGCCTTTATAAAGAAGGCCATCAGTGTTTCTTGAAACAGTATAAAGTTGCCGCCTTTTCTGTGGTGTAGATAGTTTCTTGTATTTGTCTACATCAGCAACCCACGAAACATGCCTCCCTGCAGACCATTTTGCTCTAGGCATTCTGCAAAAATACACAGATCTGTTATCTATTCATTTCCAGACATTTTCCATTCATAAAACTATGACACAACTTTGCTCTATTGCTGTTCTTTGAGTTCTCCCATCAAGACCAGTTTGTTTATTACTACTGGAATGATAGCAACAAAAGGCAGCAGTCCACATTAGAGACTGTGTGTCTGTAAAGTGTTGTTAGGTTAAATTCAAGCCATTTTCATAGTATGTTTTTTTTTTTTTTAAATTGAGCATCTGCAACTGTGTTTAAAAACTTTTTTTGCGAATCTGTGACTAATGCATGTCGGAATCAATTTATGTCCTTCCTCCTCCTCCTTAAAATAAATCTGTACCTGGGCTGATAGCGGACCTGTAAAACACCCAGATTCAGCAGTATGTTCTCCAAAACAACCAGCTATGGTTTACAAATTGAGTTTGCAGTGGAAAGCCTTAGAGAAGCATTAACCCTCTCTGGGTTAATGGTTCCAACCCAGTTCATTATGATAGAGACTAAAAGTCATTACCCAGCCCACCGCTCTCGCTGAAATGAGTTTGTAGACTCCATCCAGTATAGTGTGGGTAGCTGTTTAGAGCAAATACCCCATTAATACAATCACTATTCGTTAGCTCCCTTGCACCAGACAACCCACATTGTCTGCTTTGTGCCACAGAAGCTGTAAAGATACTTCAGCGAGCTTCCTGTGACTTCCCCCTCTTTCGGGAAATCCTTCAATGGTGTGGGGTTGGTATAGTGGTATAAAGGACAAGGCCAGAATGCTGTTCAGCAACAACGGGCCTTTGGGCCAGGGGATAGGCTGCAGGCTTCAACTAATGCCCAGCTGCCCGAAGTCTGCTCTGATTTCCACTTAGGAATAGCCTGGTGCCAGAATTTGAGGAAATACTGACTAATGACACTTTGCCTCTCCCTTTCTGCCCTCCCTGTACCGACATACACCTTTCTCTGGCCCTGACTAGACGACAGGATCTGGCCCCTTCACAGAGAAGCCATGGATTGAGTGTGTAGAGACTACACTACCCATTAATTGAATTTAGCCCTTTGGTGCCTTGGTGTTATTCTCTAGCCAGATGGTGTTGTGTCAGAGGGTTCAGCATGTGTGGGTGGGATTCTGTGGCCTGCATTGTGCAGGAGGTCAGACTAGATGATCATAATGGTCCCTTCTGACCTTAAAGTCTATGAGTCTATGTGTTTAAATCTTCGGCCCAATGAGAGTTTTATAATGATAAAAGGCTATCAGAAAAGGATAGCACATGAAAACTCCTCAGCTTGGGACCAAAGAAGGAGAAAGAAGCCAGAGTGTTAATTACTTTTCATATTGAGGGGGAGGGGGTCTCAGTCATTTATAGATTTTACAATAGCATTTTAATGTCAACAGAAATTTGCCTTTATGATGGCTACATAATACATTTTTCTATTTTGAATATTTTCTAGATTATCATTAAAAAAGCATCATCGTTCAGTAGCTAGCTGAAACTGACAAAAGCAAATGGGAGTCATCCTGCTGAGGCGCTGTACTGCAAATTTACCTTTTACATTTTAAAATATAACTGTGCCCTGCTCAGTGTCAGACAAACACTGGAAGAAGACCCAAGTTTTGCTGTTATTATACACTATTACCACCTCCTCTTTGTTATGTGTGCGCTCTTCAGAATAGGCTTCACCAACTCCACAAACTGGGAGAGGGGAGCCATTATCCCTGCATTTTGAGCAATGAAGCTGCATTTCAAAAGACTGGAATAAAACCTCGCCAATGACATGCCCATTGCCCCAGTAAATAGTACATATGGTGAGCATTTCCTTTCCACTTTCAGCATTGTTCATTTTAAAGCAACCTTTATTGGCAAGCTGGACAGTCCAAGCACTGATGGTCATTTTAAGGCCAACAACCAATGAAAGAAAACTCGTGGGAATAAACAGCCAGTGGCAGTAATGACCAAAGACTTCACCCTCAACAATCCTTTCACAAAGGTTCTTTTAAAATTGAACTACATTTCTGATGCACAATTAAATGATAGAATATTTAGCCTCATTTGTTAGATTACTGGTCTAACAGATGACGTGAACCAAAAAGCAAACTGATGAAGTGAAATACTTTTGCAGGTGCGTGAGGAGAACAGATGTCATAGAGAAAATACACCCATATAATGCACCTCCAATGTGATGCTAAAAATCTTTGCTTATGATCTCCTAACAAGCAGACCATGGAGGCATTTAAACTCTGTCTAGGTGTGAGAATCCACACTTTATGAGCCTGATTTAGATCAACCTGTTGCATCACTCAAAATCTCTGTTGTCTTTAATAGAAGTCTCTTATTTGACTTCCTCAAACCGGAGGCATTTTAGAGAACAAATATAGGGTTTTTCCTTCACAAACAGCTGTATTTATTCATACACAAAACTGAATTTCATCTTAAAACCAGGAGTATACTGATTAAATTGTACTTTCTAAACTTTGGAGAAGGGAAAAATAAATACACCTGATAATAAATCTGATCTCTGCTGAAAACAAAAGTGTCATGTCCTGCAGTAATGTGTTTGCTGAAAATGAGGTTTTCCTAAGTGACTATCTGGCTGTCAGGGTATTAGACTAAGCACTCTTTTGACAGCAGCCATTGCAAGTTCAGCACCCACACAACTGTTATGTACACATGTTCCCCCTCAGGGCTCCATGTAAAGATAATATTTAATGATGTTACACACAAAAGAGGCTGCAGCGTTCTAGAAATAATAGGGAAAGCACAGAAATGGGAACGTACTCTTTACTCATCTTTTCCTTACTCTGGTCACCATTTTATGCTACAACTTTAGGCCTGATATTTAGATCCTGGTGGGCAACTATGAGCTTGCAGGTACTTTCAAGGGCACTTTCCTACCACTATTGGCCATATGGGCAGGTATTATAGATATTAATGCCTGTACCTGCAAAGGTGTTTTATTATATCAGTTGCAACTGCAGGTGCATCTGCTAGGAAAGCACCATTGAAAATCAGATCCTTATTTAAAATGGGTCTTTTTTTTCCCCCATGTTGTTATAGAAAAACAGAAAATGACACAGTTTTTGTTTGTTTAGTCTTTAATTTTAAAAGGCACCGGTCTACACACAGCATGAAAATGATAAAAGTCATACCAGGTCAGATCATTCATCCATCTAGTCTGGTATCAAAACTATTGTCAAATCAAGGGGACTTTTAATAAAACTTCTACAGTGCACCTATTTGGAAAGGGAGATTTTTTCCTCATCCCAGTAAGTGATCAGCTTATTCCCTGGCACTATCCTTTATAAATACTCATAATTCTTATCTTAGCCAGTGTAACTTCAGATGAATAAGTGCCTCTTGGGAATACATGCTTGAAAAATTTCAGGTTCTTAAACTTAAGCTGTTTTTCCTTAGAGAAAATATTTAAACCCCCATTTTTTGCTCTAAGTCTAAAAATGAGGTTATTTTTAAATGAGAAAAAAAAATCTGTTTCAGGCTGAGAACTTGCACACCAAGTTTCAGAAGGATGAAAGTTCAAAATGGTCCTGCTAGAACCCCTAGAAAACTGGGGTATTAACACCGAAGGTGCAATTGACTATTCGCTATGGCAACAATAATGGGTGTCACTCCAGTGCAAGGTCTGGCTGAAATTCATTTAGCAGATTTTTAAACTCTTAAGTCCTTGAGAGTCTTTAAACATGGATAATATCCTCCCTTTAAGCAAAACTGATATTTTATACATAGCAAATGCTGAAATTTACTCCAAGAGCCATCGACAGGCAATTTAGACAAGCTGAAGCAATGACAGACTGGAAAGGACTGAGTGCACTCTGCACTGTGAAAATACATCAAGTACATGTGTTGTCATTCATGCCTGATATTAATGGGTTCCAGAGGGACTACATTTATCCTGTGACGTCCCAGTCCTGCACCTGTCATGGTCTTCAATAACAGCAGGATTAAGCCCCTGTTTATAATGCCTTTTGGTGTAAGGTGCAGAGGCCTCAACTCCTACTGATTTCAGTGTGTGTGGGGGGAGGGGGTGCGGTCAGTCAAATTTTCAAAAGAGTTCAGTACCCAACCGCTTTTTTTTAGCCATATAAATAAGTGACTACGTTTTTCAGACCTGCTGAGCACCCAGCAGCTCCCATTGATCTTAACGGGTGATGAGCAGGTCTGAAAAACCTAGGGAACAGCAGGTCACTCTTAACAGTAACTCTGGTTTGAGATGCTTTTTCCATGTGGATCCCTCTCATGGTCTTTTAGCTGGCAGTGTCCATTGGGGCCACACATGTGCCCTGCATGCTTGTGATCCCTCAACTGAGGGCATAAAGGCAAGTGAAGTCCAAACCACCACACATCAGGAGTTATTCCAGAATAACTCTTCCTGATCAACTCCCTGTGTGGACTCTCTTAATCCAAAAGAAGAATGCCTTATTCCAAATTAGTTTAAAGTAGATTAAGCTAATTTGGAATAAGGCGCTGTTATTATGGAATAAGTTTCCACAAATGGAGTTAAGCAGGGATAGGTAATTCACTTTAAATTCACACCCAACCTTATTCCACATTAACCTTCATGTGTACACAAGCCTGCCGTTTACTCTCATCAGTTAAGTTGGTACATAGTGGGGTCTGTCTGCTCTCAGGTATTAGAAAAAAAATCACAGTACCCCAGTCCTCACCCCATCAGTGACGTACCAGTTTTAGAAATAAAATAAACTGTTTTCTTGTCCCGTTGGCAGTTACCTTTATTCTAGTCCACGGACTGACTGATTACGCTGAGCTGCTTTCCCACCACTGGCCAAACAAAAGACCGTGTCCAGAGGACCCTACTCACACCAGGAGATTCCAGAAGTTTGAGTACTTAATTCCCCAAGTGGGAAATGCAGAGGCATCCTGAAGAATTTACTGATCTCTTCTCAAAAACTTTACAGTGTCTTTCTGGCTCATGTGCAATGAGTCAAGTTATGCAGAGGCAGTGGAAAAGCTAATCTTTTGGCACAGGCTGTATTGCCCTCTGGCATTTTCACAAATTCAAGTTGAGCAAAGAGACTCTTAATTTTCTTTAAAAAATTTGGCAACACAAGATTCCTCCCCCACAAGAAGCTGGTAGTAATTTTTTTTTTACTGGTATCTGATCAAAACCCATGGGTTTGCTTTAATTTGTTGACATAAGAGATACTTGCTCACTAGATGTGATGGCTTTTGGAACCATTCTTAACACCATAATGAAAGCAGCATGGCTAGGCTAGTTGCCATTGCTAATGTGAAGACCAGCTGCTATGTAAAAATGACTTTGTTCTGAAGGGAATAGTGTGTAGTGCATCCAGCTACATCATCTCACTGAGAAATCTATCAGCTGAAGCCAGGGAACATTTAATCTCTTTAGCAGATATTTAAAAAAGGCCACTCAGTAGGTAGGAAGATTTTTGTTTAGAAAACACACACAATTCGTTTGATTGTCCTTTCTCCTGGAATGAAATGGTACATCTGGACACTTAGGGATCCCTTCACCTTTACTTGCATAAGGAAATAGAAATGTTTGTGTAATTCTCTCAGGAATTTGGTCAGGATTTCATCATACATTGAAGAAGCCAAGAATTCTGCACTCCGAATCTGCTGATATCTGATCCATTGAAGTCAGTGATCTTATTTCACTGGAGATACTAACATCAAGTGTGACTGTAACCTGAATATGGTACATTTTAAAAGAGATATCATGTAACATTTATAGGGCAAGACTTATTTTAATTTATTGCTTTACAGATCAAACCTGGCTTTTTACTATTAAAAAAAAGCTTATTAAAGTCCAATTTCTAAAATGTCCAATATAATTTACGGAGATTTTATATATCTCCTAAAGCTTCATAATTAAGTCCTATAAGCAACAGACTTTCTTCTCTTATTTAGAGCCACTGATTTTACTTTTTGAACTGTAAATATGAGCTATAGCAATCTGCAAATACACTGTTGCACATACCTACTGCCTTGAGAAAAAGCCACAGAAATACAAGGTATCTTGTTGCTCGATCAGAGCAATGAGTCAGTGTTGGCACTTTGTACTTTACTTTGAAAAAGCAAAAGAATGACCAAATCAAGAGGTTTTACCAAAAAATGTCAGGAATAAAGAAGACAAAGACCTTAGTGAAGAAATGCTGCAGATTGCTCTTCAGCTTATATATATTTGAATAATAAATTGTCTTCGCCCATTGCTTTTATCTAGTTATTTGGGTATTCATCTATTTAATATATTAGTGTACTGAGGAGTTCCTCTGTGCTTTTGAAGATGTAGCTTAAACAACTATATTGATCCTGAGAACGACAACAGGGGCAGAGAACAGTCCACACAAGTCACCACTGGCTTGTAACCTTACTGAGATGAGTTTACACAGCCTTTAATACACACTTCCAGCTCATTTGAACATAAAGTATGGTGATAATTCAACCATACTGTATCAGACTCTGAGTATCTGACAGTGCAAGTAAAGAAAGTTATAGTAATTTTGGCAGATAATGTAATTTTGCATCCTGCTGTGACTAAGAACAGAGCTCATTGTTTTATTACAAACATTCCCTTTTCAATAAGGACATCCCAAGATATCATACCCCTTCATTCAAATGAGAAATGTTCACTCTTAAAATCTTCTTGTATATTTAAAGTTTGCTATTTTGCTGAAATTGAGACACCAAGGAAAGAACCTGTTCTGAGGCTTTGATGTGCTTTGTCCCAAGGTATCCTGCACTGTTACTTGCTGTGTCCTCTAAGAAATAACGATAGTTTACCATCATGCCACATGAAGCAGTGATCCCACGGGGGCTTGTGTCTGCCATCCAATTTATCCGCCACAGCACAGCACCATTCTGAAGGTGAAAGTTTGCTACTGGATTAAGGGCATATCCACGGTGTTTCTCTCCATACAGGTACCAAGCACAGAGCCTCATAAATGGTGAATGCAATGCTTTGACCAATCTTTCCGATCTCACCCATTCGTTATTAGTTAAGAGCCTCTTTAGCTTTTCAGTAGCAGGGTCACCTGTGATCTCAGAGATATCTTGGTATTCTGCATCTGTAAATAGTTCATTTCTCCCTTGTTCCTTTATCTGTGAGGTCAGAAGTCCAATGAGCCACTTGGTGAATCCTGGGATAGGTGACAGACTAGAAAACACTTTGATCTGAGGAAATTCCCCCTGTAGACCAAAAGAAAAAAAAATCACAAATCAAGCATGACAATTGCTTTTTTAAATGAATGAGAACTCTGACTCAAGGAACAATTGCTAAATATTCTAAAAACTGTTTCGGACAATTTACTGTCAGTAGGGACAAATGGTTTTGAGAAAAGATTTTCTTCTTAAGCCAAAAGGATGATTTACTACACAAGCTAATGGTGTGTGCAAATGCCATATAAAATCACCTCTGTCAATAACAGATTAGTTTCAAGTAAGTGTGTGCCATTCTGGGAATGTTTTTCCTTTATAGCTGATAATTTTAATCTACACAATAAAGCTAATCTAGGTCTATAGGTATGTGTGTTGTGCCCATCAACATAGTAGTGTGTCCATTAACGACCCTTCCCAGAGGAATAAGGTGAAAGAATTTGGCCATTTTATGACTTTCCTGCATTTTTATTATAATTTTCCCTATTTTGACATGAAGAAATGTATGGGTAGTGGGGGACAGGGGGAAAATGAGGCTTAGGCTAAATTTCTATGATAAACTCAGGAGGCTTCTTCCTATTAGATACCAAAGGCAGCGCGTCTTATTTAGATTTTTAGTCTTGATGTCAGTGGCCCTTTCAGATGAACTGGTGCCACTTACTCAAGGATTCTTCTGAATCCAGCGTTTACTGGAGTGTGAGAAGTGATTATGTACCATTGAAGCTACTTTTCATACTATCCATGTGAACTGCAAACACTTTAAGATAAAATTTTATGTTGCGAACAACAGAGTTGATCCCATCAATCAACATTTATTGCATCAGTTGAAGCATCTCTTAGGTGCTAATGGACATGTGAACAGAAGCCATTCCCTTTGGTAATTATGACAAAATTGCATGCTAGTTTTGAGGTGTGCTGACATTAGGACTAGATGAGGCCACCAAATTCATTGTCATTTGGATTTAACACATGAGGAATTAACTTGGATATCAAGCCTGGTGGGTGAAGAAGGGAGGAAGAAGCCAAAGTACAACAACCCAGAGTGCTTTTTAAAATTACTTTTCCCACTGAGGGGGAGGAGGTCTCAGACATTTATAGACTTTACAATAACATCTTAATGTCAACATAAAATTGCCTTCACAATACATTTTTCTATTTTGAGTATTTTCTAGATTATCATTAAAAAATCATCTTCATTCAGATGCGATCTTAAACTGACAAATGCTAATGGGAGTCATGCTGCTAAGTCACTGCATAGCAAATTTACCCTGTACATTCTAAAATATAACAGTGCTCTATCAAGTGTCAGATACAAACATTGGAAGAAGAGCCCTTTTAAACTCCTGGATTTCCAAATTTAGGACCCAATTCCCTGAGTCCCTGTGGATGCCCAAAGAAGTGAAAGAGGCTCTGATGGGATCCAGTCATATAGAACAGCTTTCAGGACTAGAGCCTAAGAAACCTGAAATATGAAACACACACACACACAAAACCCCCAAAGTATGTCTACACAATTTAATATTCTGAAAAACAATACAAATTCTGCAAGAATAAAGGAATCAAGAATAAAGGAATCAAGTGTTTGGTTAAAATATTATGCTGGTCACCAAGAGATCAAGATCAAAATACAGTTCTATATCCATTGGTCCTGTTAAAAAATAATTAAGCATACTTGATACCCAATATAATATGGGGTCTGATTTTGAAAACTGCAGCCATTCAATTGCCCACACCTAATCTGTTTGTCAATTACTTTTAAATACATACAGTAGTCAGTATTTGTGCAAAGAGCTTTCCAGTCAAAATGTATAAGTGGCTATTTGCGCAAGCCAATACCAAATATGCATGCGACATGACAGCACCCCCTCAGGGTACTTGGTCTGGTAGAGCAGTCAGTCAGCTGCTCTTGCCGGAGTCCTTATCGGAGTCCCATTCTTGGACTATAAAGTGTGTTAGTCTCAGTCCTATTGTGGTGCACCAAACAATGCTTCAATAATCATCATATTGGCAGCTCTATAATGAAAAATAAATCAGAGATACCAATACAATTCCTGTAATTCTAATTAATCTTTTCACTAAAGCACTGCAGGACAGCTTAATTCTGCAGATAAAAATTTAGTGTATTCTAGAAATTTAACCAAGTTACAGAAATATAGAAAACAATAGAAAACTTGTATACTACTGAACATTGAACAAGATTTCTTCTTGTAGCTATGGCAACCAGTTTAAAAACACTGGTGAAAAATATAAGTCTACTGTACAATATACTGAAATACATGACTTATTGTTTACTAATTATATTGTTTACTAATTGCTACAGTAAAGACTCATACCATAAACTGATCTCCCATGACTGACAGTTCTAGAATCATCTCTCTCTTCCTATCAAATCCCAGCACACAATTCAATTTAAAGCAAGAATGAGATTGCCAAAGAACTCAAATTACATAGACAATACAATACAGCACTGGCAGAATGAAGGCTGTGGAGCACTGAGCTGCATCACTATGTACACACAATTTTAATTTAGATATGGTATAAATTATAGCTTGAACTGTCAAAGGGGCCCAAAAAGAATGAAAATCAAAGGGAAAATGGGAGGCTAAATTCCTTTGAAAATCCTTGCCATATTCTCTAGTTTCCTGAGAGCTAACAAACTGTTTCACAGATTCTAAGAACTTGAAAACATGAGGGCTCTGAAGAATCTCAATAAAAGCAGAATGGACAGTGAGCAGTGATCAAGTTACAGAAACCAGTGACCCTTGAGGATTAAATCTAGGGACACATCTCTGGTTAAGGGTATACAAAGAACGTCCGATAAAAAAAGATTAAAAAAAATCACAGAAGTTTGTAGGCAGTAAGCCACAACTGTTTATTTTATTATACACACACACACACACACCCCTCTACCGCAATACAACGCTGTCCTTGGGAGCCAAAAAAAACCTTACCGCATTATAGGTGAAACCGCGTTATATCGAACTTGCTTTGATCCACCGGAGTGCGCAGCCCCGCCCCCCGAGAGCGCTGCTTTACCACCTTATATCCAAATTCGTGTTATATCGGGGTAGCGTTATATCAGGGTAGAGGTGTGAGTGTGTGTGTGTATATACACACACACACACACTTTTAATTGGGCAATTAATTATCTGGCAATTTCCCTATCAAATTCAGAAATACAAGTCCCCTCTCCAAAAGATTTCCAAGAAGAAGTATCTTCTGTGAAGACTATTTAAGCTAAAAAGACCCTTTAAGAATCTTGTAAATTTTAAAAAGGCAATTTTGAGAAACTGAAGACTTTTTATATAAGAGTATTTGTACTTATCTGAAACAGAATTTCAACTCCTATTAAACCCTAATAAAGCTACAGGAATATCTCAAAAAATGGGCTAAATACAAGAGTTAAAATGCTAACCTAAGATGTTCTGAGAGCTCCCTCCACAAGAACAAAGACAGTTATTACAGATTGTATATTCATGTTCTAAAGATGCTACCAGAACCACCTCATGAATGTCTTCAGTCACGGAACAGGTGACAGCGGTGAATATTCAATTTGAAGAATGCCCTAAAAGAGGTGTGTCTTCAAACTATGAAAAAAGAGAACATTTTTCTGAATTAAGCAAGCAGCATGAATTTTGCTCCCATCTGTCAACTTCAATGGCAAACCTGTCACACTCATATCCTCTCACCCTGTTAATCTCATCTCTTTCGAGCACGCAAACAACAGCAAGATGACAAAGAACAAAGACCCCACACAGGATTAGGAAGCAGCAACCTTCCAGTACAGCACCGCCGCTTCTGGGACACAATGAGATTACCAAGATTTCAGCATCAAGGGTGAAAGATTGCCAGTGCACAAGATCAGGGGTCTCAAACTCCTGGTCCGCAGGCCATCTGTGGCCTGCGAGCCTCCCCAATGTGGCACATTGGGCTCCAGCAGTTTTGGGGCCAGGTCTGTCCCTTAGCCCCACCTGCCGCCCCCGGGCGCTCCTGCTTCAGGGTCCCTGGAAGCGCAGCAGAGCTGAGCAGCGTCTGCCTGCTCACTCCAGTGGCTGCCGGCCCCTCCCTGCAGCCCAGGGGAGGGGCGGGGTGGGCCAGGGCTGTGCTGATCTACCTTCCCAGGGGACTCCCTAAGGAGAGGGGGCCATTGGGTTGTGACAGCACTCCTTCCCACCCCCAAACTCCCTCCTAGAGCCTGCACCCCAGACTCCCTCCCCCACCTAAGCTCCTTCCCAGAGCCCAACCTCTCACCTCTTCTGCACCCAAACTCCCTCTCAGAGCCTGCACCCTAATCCACTATCCCAGACCTCCTCCCCCACCCAAACTCCGTTCCAGAGCCTTAGGCAGGTGGGGGCCGGATTTTTTTTGGGGGGGGGGGGCAGGTTCTGGGCAGCATGAGTGACATTGGCCCACTGGGAGGATTTGAGGACTGGCACTGGCCCTAAGGTAAATTGAATTTGAGATCCCTGCACTACATTTAATTTTTTTTGTAATGATTTTAAATGGGATATTGAAAAGCTATTCTACTTTATGAAAGTAATGGCTTCTCCTGTTAAACACCAAAATGGTTTAGACTATATATTTCCATAAGGAAGCCTGGATAAACAGAAAGAAGCAGTGGATTTAATTTGAATATTAGAATTCTTAATATCCTGTCTCAAGAGAGCTCCTTGAATAAACTTCTCTCAAGTAATCTAATTTAAACACCTTCTTTGCTTTCACAAGACTTAGTTAAGCTCTCTGTTATCTTTAATAAAACAACACTCACCTACCCATAAACAAAAATTCATTTGCCCATCTATAAAAACACAACTCATGTCTACTGTGGTCTTAACTTATCTGGATAAAAAGTGCCCCATCAGGGGCAGGCTGACTCTCAAAGGTGCAATGTTGGTTAAAAATTTGCCACAGAGAAACATATAAAGAAGATTGTAGCTGCAGTAACCGTTGTATATTATTTGTTCTGTTTTTAATTTTTTTTCTTTAATACAGTCAAATAATAATAGCGATTATTTTTAATTGTGGTGTTCCCTAAACCATGGCAAACAACCCCAGGTGGCTAAGATAATGGGAGTCACATCCCAGAATGGATATTAAGAGAAGCAATTTGATTTGGCCTACCATTTCTTGTTTTTTGAGACTACAGTTTTTAGTAATTTGGGGGATAAAATTAGTTGGTGCTCAATATCTTAACACCACTTCTTATCCTACAAGTTAATAAGCATGAAAAATTAAATTGCAAGTTGGGTAAAGGAATTAAAAAGAAGCTATAAATGTAGCCTAAAGACAAGTGTCTACCACATTAGCATTAATGAAAAAGTAGCATTAAAGAAAGTAACATTCAGATCAATTATTTAAAACATTTACACAAGTGATATCCACTAGGAATACCCAGCTATTGATTTATGAAAAGATAACATTTTACAGAAAAATCTTCAAGTCATATTTACCTTGCAAATAAGCACTGAACTTTAGAGAGAGAGAAAACTCATGGAAGAATCTAGGCTGGGGTGGGCAAACTACAGCCCAGGGGCCACATCTGGCCTCCAGGCATTTTAATCCAGCCCTTGAACGCCCGCTGGGGAGCGGGGTCTGGGGCTTGCCCTGCTCTGTGAGGCTCCTGGAAGCAGCAGCATGTCCCCCCTCTGGCTCCTACGTGTAGGGGCAGCCAAGAGGCTCCACACGCTGCCCACACCCCAAGCACCACCCCCGCAGCTCCCTTTGGCATGGAACTGCAGCCAATGGGAGCTGCGGGGGCGTTGCCTGTGGACACCTCTCTCCAAGTTATCGCTCCCATCCAAGGAGCTGCAAGGGAGTGGTGTGGAGCTACTAACCCAGCTGCGTGTCAACATGGAACTGTTAGATGAACATATCTGCCAGGTTTAGGACATCTTTGTGCCAGCAAGCAGCACATGGCCACAGTGCAACAGTGAATTGGGTTCAATGTCTTGAAAACGTTTAATAAGTTGGGGGGGGGGGGGAAATCAACTCTTAGTCTTATACTATTATTTGCATTAACATGACATATATAAGAAAAATCTGTTTACATATAGTAGTATGGGGGGGGGGAGGGGAAGAATAGGAATTTTCTCCATCTGCATGCCCGCTACACTGGTTGAAAACTGCAATACAAGTTTCCACCCACCCTGCAGCTCTGTGACAGATCTGTTTAATCTGATGATTAACGGCTAGGCACCTCAGCTGTGCAGTGTAAACAGCAATATCTTCTATAAAAGTGATTTTAGGAAAGTGGGTAACACTAAAACCTTTATCAGCAAGCCTGAACAGAAAGGGGCAAGGTATGTCTAGTGTGGAATTTTTAAATAAATTACAAACATTCTCTTTCTGTGGGTTTAAATCACACACTTTAATATTAAAGAAAAAAAATATCAGAATGCCACATACATCACCACATAACAGGACCAAATTCTGAAGCTGCCACCCCTAAATTCCATTACAATGTTACATTATTTTACTGTAATGAAATATCTTTCATTTCCATCCTTATGCTCCTATGTCTCACAGCTGAAAATCATTTTTGTCAAATTAGCTGATCATTTACTGGGACAGTTTATTTCAGTATGTCCTCTGGACAGCCTACATCCACACGCTCCTGGCCTCTGCTCCCACAATATTCTCTAGTTACCACAGCTCAGATCCTTCTTCCCTCCTGTGTACCAGGGAAGAAAGAAACTTCTAGCCAGCGTCTGTGGCTCATCTCACCAGCTCCCCCTGGTCTACAGCTCCACTGAACAGTGCAGGGAACATGCAGTGTAATTCAATTAACCCCTCCTTGTGAGGAAAGCCGGAGAGCAAGAAGTAGCTGCAATCAAGGAGAAAAACAACATAAAAAAACCCAAAACAACACCTGAGCACTTGGTTGATACAAAATGGTGACTTCCATAGCAAAAATATGATATCTTCCATTATTGTCTGAAGTACTGTTATAGCCATGTTGGTCCCAGGAATAGTAATGCTAGTCTGTAGTTTATAGTGACAAGCTTTCTTTTGAGACCAGCATTCTCATTGAGAATGTTAAGTGTAATGAGCGCTGCAAGATTCCAGTGTGAAGGTCCTCCTTGCTGGTTTCTCAGTTATATATTGGCTGACTCAAAGGTCCTCTTTGGCCAACCACGAGTGATTAAAAAAAATATATGTTAAGAATTTGAGGAGGTTTGCTTGTAGCAAAGTTTGCCTGAGTAGGGTGGAGGTGCTAGAGACAGTACAACTGCCACCGCCAAGTGCTGAAAAATACCAGCAGAGCTCTTTGAAGAAACCATTTCCCCCTATAATGTGACTTCCCATATAAACAAAAACAGAGCTTCATCCAGACAGGGACTCAAGGAGGGCTGAAAGAATCCAAAACACTGGAGGCACTTTTATACAGGCTTGTCTACTATGTTGGGCCTACAGCTTTGGAAATAAGGAGGGGTTGCTGCAAGCTGTGATGCACAGATCTCTCTTAGGTTGGAAGGAAAATAGGCAAACAAAATCCGCCCACTGAATCAAGGGAAAAGACTTTGTCAAAAGTCAAATTAGCAAAGTTTTGAGATCTACTTTGCTATGCAGATTAGCAGAGCAGGAGATTTGGAGGCCACCTTTCAGCGCTGTTTGGAAGCAGAATACAGGGCTTTATGAAAGACAAAAGCCTGGCCTTGTCTTCCCCACATTGACAGATCTGGCTTCTACCTCCTAGCTTGCAGAAGAAAGGAAACACACTGCCCCAAATGGCAAAACTGAACATGAACATTTATTTCCTCTTGCTATTTATGTATTGTGGGAGGAATAGCTCAGTGGTTTGAGCATTGGCCTGCTAAACCCAGGGTTGTGAGTTCAATCCTTGAGTGGGCCATTTAGGGAACTGGGGTAAAAATCTGTCTAGGGATTGGTCCTGCCTTGAGCAGGGGGCTGGACTAGATGACCTCCTGAGGTCCCTTCCAACCCTGATATTCTATGATTAACTCTGATGTCTGTATCATAGCTCCCTGATATCTATTAACATATACTGAAGTATAGTATACAGGTGGCTTTCTTGGGCTGTGGGATTGTACTTTGTTTACCACTGACTTTTAGAAGTAGTTCAACTGTTGACCCTAAACCAAAACATTCTCAAAAGAAATTACTGATGAAATCCATTATGGGAAGGAAAAAAATAAGAAAAGAGAGCAAATCATGTTTTGTTTTGTTTTTTAAGACTGATTAAAAACTGGGGAACTGATCCAATCTTTGCAGCTATAGTACTATCACACAACAGATGAATGTTTGAGTTTAGGAGCTTACCTTAGATGGACACTTCTTGCATAAAAAAATAAATAAATGCAGTAAAGCGTACTCGTTTATGTTGTTGCTAAATTAATGTGCTAGTTTCTTGGGCTACTGATAGATCCATTTATGTTTATTTTCTTGTCAGAAACACTCACACCATCAAGAAGCTGCTGGTGGTGGTGTTTTTGTTTGTTTGTTTTTTGATGGTTGCAGATCCCATCCTATTACTCGTGACTCATCTGAAACTGCTGCATTCCACACCAGCTGAACAATGAAAGCAACAGTCCAAGGTCACATTTTTCACCAATGAAAGCAAAGATTGTGTAGGAAAATAAGTTCTTACTAGGTCACCTTGAACACATTAAGATAGTAATTAACAACCCAACCAGAAAGTCAAAATCTGCTCCCAATTGTTATGTATTTTAGAAACTATTAACCTGGGCATTCTGTCTAGTCTCAGTTTGCAGGTATAATAATATGCCACTGGCTATCAGCTTTACCAGTTCTCTCAAATGCAGACCTCATCGTGGTTATCCATGTCTTTGTCACCTGCAGATAAAATTACTACAAGGCATATTCTGTGAAGAATATTTGAAAACTTCAGCTACAGAAGGGTTTCTCAAACAGGGGTCGCTGCTTCTGTAGGGAAAGCCCCTGGCAGGCTGGGGCAGTGTGTTTACCTGCCCTGTCCGCAGGTCCAGCCGATCGTGGCTCCTACTGGCCGCGGATCGCTGCTCCGGGCCAATAGCTGGAAGCGGCGCGGGCCAGCTGATAATGGTTAGTAAGGACAACCAATATTTAAAGATCATTCAAACTGTTAATTGCTCAGTTACGAAGTTAGTTTTGCCATCAACTTCATAATCTCCTCCATTTGTTTTAAATTAGACTAATTCTTTTGGGCAGGGGATGTGTCTTACTATGTGATTACACAGTGCTTTGGGTGTCACAAACCTGATTGCGGCCTCTTGGGCTGCAATAATACAATAGTAATGAAAATTCATATTTAGAAAAAACATCCTTATGGGGGCATATACTTTAAAGTGTGTGCACAGTTGTTTGCACCTGCAAACTGGATAGAGACCTGGTCCTGTATGTCCTCACACTTTAGTATACAAAGCCATGTCTATATTAGGAATGTTTTCCAGTATAGCTATATCAATATACTATACTGCCAAAGTGTTCCTATTGTGGAAACAACTTTACCAGCAAAACTGTGCTTTTGCTGATACAGATTAATCCAGCCATTTTACATCCCTGAATGAAATAAGCCATATCAGTAAAAGTGCAGTTTTGAGGATATAAATGTGTCTATACTAGGGGCTTTTGCTGACACAGCGGTCAGATAGATATCACACCTCTTCATACCCCTTACTGCTATAGCTATGCTAACAGAAGTTTGTAATGTAGACATGGTCTTTGTGAACCTCTAATCAAGGAGATTAGGAAGAAGTTTACAATATGGGCAGGTTATTACCTAACTGCCCACTTTGAGGGTTACTTTGCAACTTCCCCTAAAGTGTCTGGTACCAGCCACTGTTGGAGACAGGATACTGGACTACACAGACCACGAGCAATTCCCATATTCCTATAAATTTTCCAAAATCCTTCTAAATAAAGAACTAAATGCAAAGAGTAGTTATAAACATATTCCTAACTCAGTGGCTGTTTCTTTTCTGATTTAATGATATCACTTCATGACAGAATGTTTTGCAGCTTCTCTTATGAAAAATGACAGCAGAGGTTCCATTTTTGAAGTTATACTGGCATTTACAAGTAGATGTGTCACAGTGGGTTACGTTAAGGCAAAGTCAGAAAAAAAAAAAGAAGAGTTTTACTGGAGGATGAAAAAAAAAAGTTTTAAAAAATTGCAATGCCTTGGGAAATCATGAATTGAATAACCTTCTGCTGCTCAAGCAGATGTCCACAAAGGTTAACTCAAAACATGTGAAGGGTTATAGAAATGTATTAAAAACATTCAGTGTTTAAACTGTAAGGGAAAAAAATAGAATATTGCTAAAAAGTTTACTTAGTTCTTTCATAATATTCCCTCTTCCCCCAAATATTTTACTGGCAGCAAAATTAAAAAGACTTTTTCACCATTCCTAAACTGCATCTTTTAGCACATAATGATTGAAAAGATCTTTGTGTTTATTATACAACAGGTTTTCCTTCTCCGCACATTGCTCTCAAATCCACCTGTTTTTCACATAAATAACTTAGCTTACACTGATGGCATGCAGTATCTTACACCAACAAAATTCTTGCTATGCTACACATCTTAAGATGCTGCCACCAACTCACAGGTGACTCAGCACTGCAGTTATTTTGTTGGCCCCTTTGAAGTCACTGTGGATAGAACTGTGCTCCAAACAAAATGTCTGCAGTGAACTCAGACAGCCTTGGAAAGTCCTTCACTTTTAGCTGACCCCAAGATACAGAGCAAACAAATGCAATGAAGGAGTATTATCAGAAAGCTGAGCCCTTCTGCCAAAATTAGGCTGCCAATAATATTGATGATTAGATGTTCCTCTTTTGCCCTGGCTGCCACAGCTGTGCAGAAGAGGTTCCATAAGACAAGTGCTTTGAGGCTGTAATGCACTAGATTCCCCTCATCTGATCGGGTAAACCTTAAACACACATATCCAAGTTCAACAAAGAATCACTGAGTAGTAGACAACATAATGATGAACAGAGTATAAGGACTTAGAGGGAAAGAGGAAGAAAGGGCACTTCCCCTTCAAATTGTCAAAATCAATTGGCTGAAGTCACCTGACCCTGGTTCAGTCAGAGACTGAAATTACCAAGAGGGTAATCATGTAATGAAAAACAGTTAGTTTGATTTATAGGATTGTGTACAGCTTTTTAAGGATGTAAAATATGTAATGGTGGTACAGAACAGAGCCTGTCTGGTCTTGCAGAATTTGACACAGGAAGTTCTCCACATGGAAAAAAAAATCAGTTCTCCCACAAATAAAATGAATACCTGGTAATCCCATTTAACAATCTAAGAATCTTTGTCCAAAATCTAACCCATTTCCAGGTGACTGTACAAAGGTTGTAAACAATGCTAAATTTGGTACTTCAGAGTTCCAAGAAATAACATTATCTCATTAAAAAAGTCATGTTAAACTAAGTATACTTTGCTACTTATTTTGTGTCAACACAACCGCCTGTAATCACCACTGAAAAAGGTAATTTCCATACCTGCTTTAACTGTGAGCCAAGCAGTTAATTATCACAATTTACACAAAAATCACTTCCAAAGATATAACATAAGACCTATCCTGACATTAAATTATGCCAGCATTTCAAAACCTTTCAGGCAAGCCATCAATTTTCCACACCTGCAGGAGAAGTCTATTTCTCCCTTCATACATAAACCCCAACCACTTCCCAACAAAATTACAGATTCATAAAGGTTAGATATCACACTGGAGTACCTAAAAGAAATAATAAATACTAAAACATGTCCATTTCTCCCCTAAGAATGCAGGAGCAATGTTAATGTTATGCTAAATTATTACAGCAATGAGACCGGCTCACACAGTCTCAACGTACTAAATTTTGACACAGCTCTCAATTCTAGCCTATGTACATTTAATTAGGCAGGATTGTGCCATGATCATATAATCCCAATCCAACTTCACACAAATTGCATCCTCCCAGGCAGCACAGGGCGATAAATTCCTGTAGTTTATAGGCACCACAATCACTAATAATGAAGAGTGCTGATGGGGAGCATGTGTAATAAGTGTGGTAAGGTGGAGTTTAACAAGGACAACAGGTAGAAAGGTATGAGAAAAAACTGTGAGCAATGGAAGGAACAAGTGGCAAGAGGAAGAGGAAACAGCAAGAAAGAGGGGGAAGGAAGAGAGAAGAGAAAGAGTAAGAGACATTAGGAGACAAAGAAAGGACAGTAGGGAACCAAAGAGAGATACCTCTTCTCAGCCCTGGTCTACACTATGAGTTTAGGTCAAATTTAGCAGCGTTAGGTTGATTTAACTCTGCACCCATCCACACGACGAAGCCATTTTTGTCGGCTTAAAGGTCTCTTAAAATCAATTTCTGTATTCCTCCCCGACAAGGAGATTAGCACTGAAATTGACCTTGCTGGGTTGAATGTGGGGGTAGAGTGGATGCAATTTGACGGTATTGGCCTCCAGGAGCTATCCCAGAGTGCTCCATTGTGACCGCTCTGGACAGCACTCTCAACTGAGATGCACTGGCCAGGCAGACAGGAAAAGCCCCATGAACTTTTGAATTTCATTTCCTGTTTGGCCAGCGTGGCGAGCTCAGAGGTGACCATGGAGTCCCAGAATCGCAGAAGAGCTCCAGCATGGACTGAATGGGAAGTACTGGATCTGATCGCTGTATGGGAAGAGGAATCCATGCTATCAGAACTCCGTTCCAAAAGATGAAATGCCCAAATATTTGAAAAAAATCTCCAAGGGCACGAAGGACAGAGACTATAACAGGAACCCGCAGCAGCGCCGCGTGAAATTTAAGGAGCTCGCGCAAGCCTACCAAAGAACCAGAGAGGCAAATGGTCGCTTCGAGTCAGAGCCCCAGACATGCCACTTCTATGAGCTGCATGCCATTCTAGGGGGTGCCCCTACAACTACCCAACCCCTGTGTGTGCACTCCGTCAATGGATTCTCACGCAACAGGGATGGGAATTTTGGGGACGAGGAAGATGAGATTGAAGATAGAGCACAGAAAGCAAGCAGAGAAACCGTTTCCCCCAACAGCCAGGAACTGTTTATCACCCTGGAGCCAGTACCCTTCCAACCCACCCAAGGCAGGCTCCCAGACCTTGAAGGTGGAGAAAGGACCTTTGTAAATATAATACATGGTTTAAAAGCAAGCATGTTTAATGATTAATTTGCCCTGAAGACTTGGATGCATTCGCGGCCAGTACAGCTACTGGAAAAGTCTGTTCACGTGTATGGGGATGGAGCGGAAATCCTCCAGAGACATCTCAATGAAGCTCTCCTGGACGTACTCCCAAAGCCTTTGCAAAAGGTTTCTGGGGAGGGTAGCCTTATTCCGTCCTCCATGGTAGGACACTTTACCACGCCAGGCCAGTAGCATGTAGTCTGGAATCATTGCATAACAAAGCATGGCAGTGTATGGTCCCAGTGTTTGCTGGCATTCAAGCAACATCCGTTCTTTATCTCTCTGTGTTATCCTCAGGAGAGTGATATCATTCATGGTCACCTGGTTGAAATAGGGGAATTTTATTAAGGGGACATTCAGAGGAGGCTGTTCCTGGCTGGGCTGTTTGCCTGTGGCTGAACAGAAATCATCCCCACTGTTAGCCACGCGGTGGGGGGAGGGGTGATGCAATCATTCCAAAGAACTGGGTGTGTAGGAGGGGGTTTAGTTGGGTTTGTGCTGCACATTAAAAAGAGAGGCTGTGGTTTTCGGGTTAAATGGCCAACCCAAAGGGTGGTTGGTATGGGAAATGAGGGCACTGTTGTTTGAAACCATTCCCACATTATGAAGGTTAAAGAAGCCAAAAGACTGTGGCTTACCATGTCTGCCTGCAAGCCAAATTCTGTTACCCACCGGCCCTGCCTGTGAGATCTCTCACACCAAACCAGCAGGCCCTCAATATAATAGGCTACGTAATGTTAACAGCTTGGTTCACTGTGAAAGAGTCTACCCATTGTTCTCTAAAATGTGTCTTTTTAAATACTACTCTCCCTTTTTTTTTTTCCTCCCGCACCTGCAAATGTTTCAACGCTCCCCCTATCATCTTCATCCCAGAGACTAGCAAAGATTAGAAGGCAAAAAAAATGCTCTCACGATGAAATGTTCTCTGAGCTCATGCAGTCCTCCCACACTGAAAGGGCCCGGCAGAATGCGTGGAGGCAGACAGTGTCAGAGTGCAGGAAAGCACAAAATGAACGCGAGGACAGGAGGGACGCGCAAGAGGATAGGTGGCGTCAGTGTGATGAAGGGAGGCAGGAAGCAATGCTGAGGCTACTGGAGGATCAAACTGGTATGCTCCAGCGTATGACTGAGGTGCAAGAAAGGCATCAGAAGCACAGACCGCCGCTGCAGCCCCTGTGTAACCAACCATCCTCCTCCCCAAGTTCCATAGCCTCCTCACCCAGACACTGTGGAGGGGCCTCCGGGCACCCAACCACTCCACCCCAGAAGGCTGCCCAAGCAACAAAAAGCTGGCATTCAGTAAGTTTTGAAATGCAGCGTGGCCTTGTCCTTCCCTCCTCTCCCACCCCTCCCTGGCTACCTTGGAGTTATCCCCTGATTTGTGTGACAAATTAATAAAGAATGCATGAATTTGAAACAACAACGACTTTATTGCCTCTGAAAGTGGTGATAAAGTGGAGAGGGGAGGGCGGTTGGCTTACAGGGAAGTAGAGTGAACCAAGGGGGCGGGTTTTCATCGAGGAGAAACAAACAGAACTGTCACACCATAGCCTGGCCAGTCATGAAACTGGTTTTCAAAGCTTCTCTGATGAGCAGCGCGCCCTGCTGTGCTCTTCTAACTGCCCTGGTGTCTGGCTGCACGTAATCAGCGGCCAGGCAATTTGCCTCAACCTTCCATCATGCCATAAATGTCTCCCACTTACTCTCACAGATATTGTGGAGCGCACAGCAAGCAGTAATAACAATGGGAATATTGGTTTCGCTGAGGTCTAACCAAGTCAGCAAACTGCACCAGCACGCTTTTAAACGTACTGACTCCTGTCCAGGGTGCTTGTGTATGGCTTCATAAGCCATGGAATTAAGGGGAAGGCTGGGTTCCCAAGGATAACTATAGGCATTTCAACATCCCCAATGGTTATTTTCTGGTCCCTTGCTGCAGCAGTTCACACAGACCAGAGTTCCTAAAGATGCCAGCATCATGAACCTTTCCCAGCCATCCCACGCTGATGTTGGTGAAACGTCCCTTGTGATCCACCAGTGCTTGCAGCACTACTGAAAAGTACCCCTTGCGGTTTATGTACTGGCTGCCTTGGTGCTCCAAGACAGAGATATGTGTTCCGTCTATTGCCCCACCACAGTTAGGGAATCCCATTGCAGCAAAATCATCCACTACAACCTGTATATTTCCCAGAGTCACTACCCTTGATAGCAGCAGCTCAGTGATTGTGTTGGCTACTTAGATCACAGCAGCCCCCACAGTAGATTTGCCCACTCCAAATTGATTCCTGACTGACAGGTAGCTGCCTGGCGTTGCAAGCTTCCAGAGGGCTATCGCCACTCGCTTGAGAACTGTGAGGGCTGCTCTCATCTTGGTATTCTTGCACTTCAGGGCAGCGGAAAGCAAGTCACAAAGTTCCATGAAAGTGCCCTTACGCTTGCGAAAGTTTTGCAGCCACTGGGAATCATCCCAGACCTGCAACACTATGCGGTCCCACCAGTCTGTGGTTGTTTCCCAGGCCCAGAATCGGCATTCCATGGAATGAACCTGCCCCATTACCATCATGATGTCCAAATTGCCAGGAACTGTGCTTTGAGAGAAGTCCACGTCCATATCACTCTCGTCACCGCGCTGCCGTCACCTTCTCGCCTGCTTTTGAAGTTTCTGGTGCTGCATATACTGCAGGATAACGCGTGTGGTGTTTACAGTGTTCATAACTGCTGCGGTGATCTCAGTGGGCTCCATGCTTGCTGTAGTATGGCGTCTGCAGGAAAGCAGAGTGCCAGTGGAAGTGGTCGTTCGATGACGATGGTTTACAGTCCTACTGTACCATCTGCTGCCAGCTGCACCCAGGACACAACAGCGGTGGCTGACCTGAGTGGGCTGCACGCTTGCCATGGTATGGCGTCTGCATGGAAAAAAGGCGTGAAACGATTGTCTGCGTTGCTTTCACGAAGGGAGGGAGGGGGGCCTGATGACATGTACCCAAAACCACCCATGACAATGTTTTTGCCCCATCAGGCATTGGGAGCTCAACCCAGAATTCCAATGGGCGGCGGAGACTCTGAGAACTGTGGGATAGCTACCCACAGTGCAATGCTCCAAAAGTCAACGCTAAACTCAGTACTGTGGACGCACTCTGCTAACTTAATGCACTTAGTGGGGGGGACACACAATCAACTGTATAAAATCAATTTCTAAAAAATCGACTTCTATAAAATCGACCTAATTTCGTAATGTAGACATACCCTCAGAGACAAACAACTGGCTCTAATAATCTTCTACGACCCATCTCCTTCTTGCCAACAACCTACCCAAATTACATAATAGAAAGGGGAGGAACGATGTGAGTGGAGAAGAGGGGCCACAGAAGTCATCAGACAAAAAAAAATGAAAGCATAGCCCTTCATTTTAAATGCTGTCAAATTTCACAAATTCTAGCACTGAGCCCTTCTCCACCTATTAGTTATGCAGACATGTTCGCAAAATTTTGTCTCGGTTTATTAATGCTGCTTAAATGGCCTTTGATTAAACGTCATCCTTCCCCTCAATATCTTGCAGAGTTAAATTAGGATCTTTGGCCAGGTAGCTACATGCAAGGTGACTTCAGCAGTCCTAGTTGATAGGTTGATATAAAAAAATCCTACTGCACACAAAGGAGTTGTTCTTACCAAAAATTTTCTGAAGCTGACACAGAACAATGTTCTATTAAGTAACGTCTATACGCTTACAAAAAGATTTTTTGAAATGTTATTTTTTTTCTTATCCTTTCAGTAGACATACTGATCCTTTGTGCACCTGGGTGTTTATGTTGTCAGCATACCATTTTACACTAAAGTAAACAAAGCTATACTTTGATCTTAAACGAGAAATGTTGCTGAAAATTCAGGACAAGAAAAAGCTTTTGATTACTAAGTCCCCTCCATTATTTTCATTGAATATAGCCAATGTAACAGGCTGAGCTTCTGATTTTGTAAGACTGGAAACACAATACATCTGTTTAAAAACAAGTGATCTTAATCTACAAGAACTGGTTAGAATTAGCCTGTTTGAAGTTGGTTAGAAATCACAGACTGATTAGTGAGGTGTCATTCATTCAGTCTGAGTTTCAGAACAAAAACTGGATTTAAGATGATAATACCTTATTTTGATTGCTATGATTCAAAAAAAATATTTTAATATAAATGCTCCTGGTATCCTACTGAGTAAGCCCCTTTCTCTCCTTGCCCCTGCCCAATTTTTTTTTTTTTACCATATTTCATACTGAAAATTAAATCTTTTCAGAATATAGTGTGCTCTATGAGAGAAACATTCATAAAATATAATAACTAGTAAACTGTGATCATTAAGTTGCTAGTTTATTGATTTAAAGGGTGTATTCATCCCAGGAAAGACAATATGCACCTAGAAATGTCATTACTATGACATTTTAAATATTTATTATTCCTTCACCTGCAGCTTTAATTTCCTTTAGGAAGCTAGTAATTCTGTTTCTGCAGTTGAGAGAAGAAGGAAATCATGACTGCCATGGATGCGCTTTTGGCACCATAGAAAAGAGAAAGGACAAGTGGATTAATAATTTTTGTTTTTCCAACATTACTGGATACGGACCTATATTTTCTTGACTTTAATGAGTCAAAAGGCTTCCATTTATAAGAGTCTGGCCTAACAGTAGTTCTGTAATTACCTAGAGCTCCAGTCAAGGCAGAGGACCCAGTTGTGCTAGGTGCTGAATAAAAAACAAAACAAAAACAAACAAAAACAAAAAAACCCTAAACTCTCTGTCCCAGACAGATGTAATAAACAAAAAAAGTAGAGGTGCAAGGTAACAGGAGAACAGTTATGCATAACTAAGAAGGCCAACGGGACAAACATGAACACGATGTTGCACTGAAACACTGTGGTGAAACATGATGATCTATTTTAGTATCAGCAGTATGTTGCATTTTGTTATTTAAAAACAAACAAAAATGTTGACATTCTGAAAGTGAGGTTTGCAGGACTGCTTCATCACCCTGCAAATGTGAGATAGTCCCAGAAATACTAGGATGGGTGGAAACTATTGCGGGGTAGTTTAAAACACTCAAACACCTGGAGAGCACAGTAATGAATGATACTCACAGTGTTTCTAGTGGGTTCCTCCAGGGATTAGTTCTTGGCCATACACTCTTTAACATTTTTCTCAATGACCTGGAAGGGGACATAAAATCATCCCTGATAAAGTCTGCAGATGACCCAAAAATTGGGGGAATGGTAAATAATTATCAGTGACGTGTCCTCTTCCAGAGAGCTTTGGATCTCTTGGTAAGCTGGGCACAAGCAAACAATATATGTGTTTCAATATGGGTAAATATAAATGCATCTGTCTATGAACAAAGAACGTAGGCCACACTTACAGGATGAGGGACTCTATCCTGAGAAGCAGTGACTGAAAAAGATTTGGGTGTTGTGGTGGATAACTGCCTGTACATGAACTCTCGGTGAGACAGTGTGGCCAAAAGAACTAATCAGGTCCTTGGATGCATGAACAGGGGACTCTTGAAGAGGAGGAAAGAGGTTATTATACCTCTGCACTTGGCACTGGTAAGACTGCTGCTGGAATAGCGTGTCCAGTTCTGGTGTCCACAATACAAGAGGATGTTGACAAACTGGAGAGGGCTCAAAGAAGAGCCATGAAAACCACTCAAGGATTACAAATATGCCTTATAGTGATTGAGCTTCTTGAATCTATCTAGTTAGCTTAACAAAGAGGGGTCTCTTGATTACAGTCTATAAATACCTATACATGGGGAATATATATTTAACAATGGGCTCTTCAGTTTAGCAGAGAAAACATAACCCAATACAATGGCTGGAAGTTGAAGCAAGTCAAATTCAGACTGGAAATAAGGCATACATTTTTAACAGTAAAGGTAATTAACCACTGGAACAGTTTCCTAAGTGTCATGGGGAATTCTCCATCACTAGCATTTTTAATATCGAGACTGGTTGTTTTTCTAAAAGACACGCTCCAGGAATAATTTAGGGAAGTTCTAGGGTCTGTGTTTTATTGAGGAGGTCAGACTAGATGATCACAATGGTCCCTTCTGGTGTTGGAATCTATTAATCTTGCTTGCCTACAGAATTTTATAAGATTCTTGTGACAGTTTCCAATATTGTAAGATCATCATCATCTGGGACTATTTAAAACTTGAAAAGAAATGGTTAAGAATGGTAGTTCTTTAAGTGTTTAAACATTCCTTCTTAAAGTTTGGCTGTAAAAGGTGTTATGTGAGGAGATAGAAAAGTGCGAAGCAAAATTTCATGAGCCAATTAAAGTCTGCAAGTCAACTAGCATCTTGGCACTACAGGAAAATAAAATAGCTAGAACCCAAATAAGGAAGAGTTGTTTTTACAAAGATAAATAAATAAATAAAAAAGTCAGATGTGGGATTAAAAAGTGGCTTTTCATAGATTCATAGAGTTGAATTTGTCTGACTTTAGCTTTCTGACATTGGTTCCCTTTGATACCCGTTATTTTTTAAATGGTTTTCATTCAAAATCATGGAGACAAACCAAAATACTGTTCTGAGGTGGAAAAAGTGAGATGCCTTCTTGTAGGCAAGGAGAATATTTCACTGCAACAGAAAAGTAGTGGATATGGCAGCAGAAACAAAACTCTCTTTCCAGAGCTTCACACAGAGTAAGAATACCCCTATGGTATGGGGAAAGAGGCTAACTGAACACATCATATATATTGTCATTGATTGCCCATGTGGCTAGAATAAGATACAATGAGGCAGCTTTACAACGGGGCACCAGAAGGAGAAAAAAGGTGGTTGTCTGTGAATCTGAAATTTCAAGAAATCAATGAACCTGCTGCATCATTCGTTCAATACCTTAAAAAGGTTTCACTTTATTTAATGCCAAAAAGCTGAAAGAGGACAACATACAAATTAAAATAGCATATCATCTATTTGCTACACACTGTTCCGTTACATGGCAACACTGCCAAAATTAGGTCACCTTTCTTACAAACAGCACAATTATGTAGGCGTACCATGCATCTCATTTATTTAATACTCTTCTTGGTAAAGTACGTTGAAAGGCTAACTGTATATACATTCCTAATTTTTGTCACACTGTAATATAAACAATTTTTCAGTACATTAATTCCAAACTTCTTGTGTATATCTCCAACAAAATCATGCTTTCTTGAGTAATAATGCTGCATAGCAGCATGTGGCATTTTAATGATGGGCAAAGGAGGCCATCGTTCCAACCTCTATCAGAGAAGGCAACACTTCCAACATACTCAAAGTCAACTATTGTTAATCATGTTACATGCAATGACAGAAGAATCTGTCATGATATAGTAGGAATATCTGGGACAGTACATTTTCAGCACACTGAGCCTTGGTAATCTGGGTTTTAGCACCTACATTACTCCATATCTACACAAATGACCCATCAAGCTACCCTGGCAAAAGATGCTTTATCTACACAGATAATCTGTGCATCACCACAAAGCCCAAGGAGTTTGGAATATTAGACTGTACTCTGGTGAATACACTAAACACCCTAGACAAGTACTGTGCAGCCAACCAACTGTATGTAAGCCCAGCAAAGATGCAAGACAGTGCATTCCATCTCAAAAAACAAGTTGCCAAATGTGAATTCAAGGGCAGCTGGCTTGGGACAAAACTTACTCATTCCATAAATCCTATATACCTTGGTGTTACTCTCGACTGCACACTCTCCTTTAGAGATCATATTGAGAAAACTAAAGCCAAGGTTAGCAGATGAAACAACATTCTCAGCAAGCCAGCTCCCAATAGTCAAGAACCTACCACTCAGTGCAGATCAGCTCTGGACTACATGGTACTGCCTTAAATGACTCCGCACTGGAGTTGGCCAGTCTAGAGATGCGATGACCAAGAGATGCTGTGACTGTGGCAGAGAGCCTCAAAATACGAAGCATCTCCTGCGATGCCAGCTGTTAAGCACACATGCTGTTCCAGTGACCTGGAGGATTGCAGTGAGATCACATGTGCACAGACGTGATGGGAAGCAGTATTGAGACATGATAAAAGATCTAAATTACTCACATGAATCTGTCAAATTCTCAGTGGTTTTCCTACAGCATTTATTTAAATAATTTAGTTTCCAGCATCACCAAAAATTTTAAGCACTACCTCATCAGACTTTTAGGAGAACACACATTCTATAAAGCAGGTGAAATAGTTCCACATTCAGCAACATTTGCAGAGGGGAGAGTATTTTTGTTTAAACAAATATGGTTTAAACATCTGATCTACAGGAATGACAGTCTGGCAACAATGACAAGTTAGGTATATTGAGTAATGATTAAATATATTTTCATGCTTCTGTTTTCCACACAGTGTGACTATTCAATAAATTCTAAGAAATTTATCTTTCAATTTCTGCAAGAGAATGGGAGTTTACCAATTCTGTAAATGTTAATTAAAAAGAAATATGGATCTCTTTGTAACTTAACTAGTTACAAAGCTGCCCTAAGTGTACTGTAAAATTCCATCCATCCCCTCTGGAATATCCATGACTAAGACATTTGTTTCATTTGAATGAATAGCATTTGCTGACTCTTCCTTCCTAATCATTAGGTGAGCTGACACCTTGACTTGTTCCCTTGGTCACAAACCTTTCTTTTCAAGCAAATCAGCATCATTTTGGCCCCTTTGCTATTCATTACATTAAATTTGAGCTGTGTAGTAGCCAGTGGAGCCGCAACAGACTGAGATGTTTTACATTCAATACAGTGCTGCTATATCTATATTATTTCTTTCTGAAGAAAGCTCAATCATTTTCTTCTTGATTCTACTCAAGTTTGTGATTATCCAACTCATATATAACTTCCTGAATACAACAACAAACAGGTTGTTGGGAAACTTTTTAAGTGCTCTTCTGACATACTTAGCCTTTTTCATCTTTCTAATAATAAAACTTTCTGGAAAACATAAGCTGAAATGAAGCCCAAGTTTTTCAGTCTGAGGCAATTAAGAACTTGGAATTTCACAAAAATTCCCCCAGACAAAGAGAAAATGTTTCATAAATCATTTTGAACAAGCTTTCAACTCAGTTTGTAGTCTACTTAAAGGTTATTCTTTTATGACATTAGAACAGATTGAAACAGTAAAACTGATGGCCACCCCCTGTGCCATTTAAATTTAAAAAACACTGAATACGCAAATATTTCACTCATATATAGAGCTTTTCATCGGTAGATCTCAAAGTGCTTTACAAAGAAAAGTAATAAATTGACAAATATTTATGTACTGACAAATATTTGTCAAATATTTATGTAACATCCTTCAACACGTATGAATACAAAACATAATTATAGATGTGTGTTGTGAGGTCTAAAATTAATGTCAAGTTTTTTCCATTTTACAGGTTGATTTTCAATTGCTAACAATCCCTCCCCTCCCATCCCAATCTCTTCATTTTTGGGTTGAAATCAGTCACATCTGTTCTCAGTTTGATTCATTGTTTGGGTTTTTATTCTGTTATTTTTTAAGATTAAGCAAAAACGTTTCAGTTGTCTGAAAACCAAGATGGTGAAAAAAATATAATTCATACAATCCCCTATTTATTTATTTTTATAATGTTAGTTAGTGACCTTTTTCAGACAGCACTAGTATTTCCACAGTGGGGAATATTAGAATCTTTAAAACCTTACTTCAAGAAATCTCATTATACTTATTCCATAATGCAAATCCATCAGAAATATTTCTATTTCCAACACATTGGCAAGAATTTATTTGAAATAATTTTCTCTTGCATACTTCAAACATGAAGGTTTGGGGCTTTTTTGAGAGAAAAAAGTGTTCCTTCTGCTCACTTATTTTGGTTTTCATCAAATATATTTCCCTATTACCTCTGATCTAAAAACTAGTTACAGAACAGACCAAGAGTAACAGAAAATAGCTCATAGCCATCCATCACAAGGGCTTTTACAAATCATGATTACACAATCAAAATCTTCAGCACACTGATACATAAAAGCACAGTGACTGTATTCCAAAATAAACACATTGTTCGGAAGCACTGTGTACAGATGATCAATTTGTTCCTAAAATTTTCCAGATTCCAATACACAATTAAATTATAGCTCCAGTATTCTGCCAAATGCTCAGCTATCAGGTTCTCACTAATTTTTACATTTAAACATTTTCAAGATGGCAACATCCAGAACATGGTCACTTCCTTAGGAAATTAAAAGTTACAGAGGCTTGAAATTAAGTGATTTTGAATTAATCAAATATAGTGGAGTGTAAACAAATAAATAATAGTACATATTTTCCCACATTGTCATTATACCCTTTGTTTATTCTCCCCAAGGATTATTTTTTTAAATCAAGGCATGAGAATAATATTACAGCCTAATAATATTAATATCTATGGGAATGACACCCAGCAAGTAGAGCAAAACACAGCAATTTAGTTTGGCACTTAACATGAGCAAGCTAAACTTTTAATAAGACAACTTCCTAAGTGCCTGTCTAAAGCCAAAATTAAAATGTTTAATGCCTATAATGCTTGGATTTTGAATTTCTCTGTAACAACACTATGAATCCCAATTCAGGACACCAAAGGATTTCTAACTTTGTAGGGTCTAATTCGGTAAGTTGCTGAGAATCTTCAGCTGTCATTAAAATCAAGGGAGAACACCACTTTGCATGACAGGGTTGTAACACTGTCTGTAAATTTCACTCCCCATCTTTTCCAGATACTTTTGTGATTAAGTTCTTTAGTCTCCACATCTACGAAGAGATACAGTGAAACCCCGCTATAACGCGAATTCGGATATAACGCAATCATAAGGTGGCTCCAGCTGCCACCGAAGCAAAAATAAGAAAAAGAAAAGAAAAGAAATGTGCCTTCCCCACTGCCTCTTTCTCCTGCCGCCTCCCCCGCTTCCCCTTTTGGCAAGAAGAGCCATTTTCCTCCAAAGCTGCTCCTCGCTCTTCCTCTGCCCCTTGCACATCTCCCCTGCTCTCCCCACGTGTTTCCCTCTCTTGCTGCATGGCTGAGAGCCCCCGTTGCTGGAGCAGGCTGACAGTTGGGAAGGATGCTACAGAAACAGTTGCATGAACTTTGCTCTGAATATCAGCAACTCCTCAGTGTCAAACTCTGCACTCGGCTCTCCGGGTGGAGGGGAGTCAGCTGAGCGCCTTTGTACAACTCCCTCGAGAGCCGCTCCAGCCCCAGTCTGCCAGGTCCCAAAACTCCAGTTTTCAAAGTCCAAATCCTGCCATTCTCAGGCTGGTTCTGGCTCGTTTAATAGGTTGATTAGCTTGTGCTGTCACTAATTATTGCTACACCCTTTCAGTTACTGTTATGGGCAGTTCGCAAATGCAAGTCGTTTTCTGCCCAAGAGAAACTGACCAGCTTGAAATGGTAAATTTTCATAACCCCTCTATAACGTGACCCTGCATTTATCACGATTATCATGTTATAGCGGGGTTTCACTGTAGTTACAGTGAAAAAGAGGCCTGTTTGCCTCTCAGGCATTAAACATCCCTACATTTAAATTGGTAGTTTTGCACTGAAACTTTTCAGTACCATCTTGAAAAAAAGCAAACGTGACTGCATTTTTAATATTTTAATTTTGTTGAATAAAACTTTACTTTTAATAAGTTGATAACATAAGTGTCTGATCTAACACCAAGTTCATACAGAAGTTGATCCTGGAATAGAAAGCCAAATTTTTCCATAACCCACAACAGATTCTGGGCAACGCCTGGGAACGTAAGTGCCTGACCACATGCCAAGGTTGCTTAAATATTAACCTAATAAAATGAGAAGTCAGGATTTCCTAATGCCTCTCTCAGTAAGAGTATTGTTTAATACTAAACATTTCTTATACTATTAATGCTTTCACTATATTTTATCTACCTTGCTTACAGTTCAAAGCAATTGTTTAGTGCAACACTAAGGATCAATGCATTATTCTTTTGTTTAAATTCTTTACAAAACTAACTGACCCATTAAAGTTCAACTACTTCACGATGTATATGATTCTGATTAAAATAGGAGTCAGAATATATGTACTTCTGATAGCCCCAATTTATGTAAGGACTTATGTATCTGTGTGTATATGCTCCAATACTCTATCTCACTAAACTAACACTTCCAAAAATGTTAATTCAGCTTAATAGGAAGAACAGATCCTCCAACAGTTATTCCTAACAGCTACAAGAAAAATAAACTCTTCTCCAAGAGTCTAGAATAGTTAAAGGTGGACGTGTTTGTTACAACAGGTAAAATAGCAGACACATGGAGACATTTTATTTACAATTACAACACAACTGAAAGCTCAAATCCATTAGTGCTTTCACATGCTATTTCTAAATTCTTATAACAATCCATACTCCACATCAATTATTTGGGTTCACAATACAGTGCTACTCTATTATAATTAGAGGTGGTTGGGAAATTTTAAAAAGGGAAGATTTCTGTGTGCGCGCACACATACACACACTCCATTTTTTGGATCAGCTCTAGTTAGAATAGGAGACATGTTGATCAGTTAGTTGTTCACCTTGCAGTGAAACATTTGTAACAATGCAAAGAAATTGCAAATGATAAATAAATAGCTGCAATTACTTTAATAAATAAACCTAGACTTATCTGCAATATTCTATTCCACAGTTCTCTGTACTATACCAAAATACTACATTCTAGACCAACGTAGAAACTAAATATCTATACTAAGAGTTCAACTTTGACGGTTTAAAACAATCAGGTAAAGAAAAGACATTTTGGAGGAGGAGGAGGAGGAGGAGTTGTACCCTGGACTTGGACCACCAGGGGTCTTATTTTACACCTTCTACATCAGCTTCTAACCTCATTATTTTCAAAATCTGAACCTCAAACATCTAATTTATTAGTTGCCAAAAACAAAGAAGAGGGGTATGTATATCTATCTATCTATGACAAAACATACTATAATGCACTGAGAAAAAAATCTGCATTCAGATAAGAGAAATCCCTTGTAACTATGTCAGCTAAGAGGTATTTTGCTAAAGAAAGCTACCAAATGAGTTGAAGAGAGACACATATTTCTTAAAAAACAGAAAATCAAGGAGCCAATATTAAGTTTTAGTGACGATTTACTAAATACAGTTTGGAAAAAACTTTTTCAGCCCTTAGAAAGTCATCAAAGACTTAATGGGAATCCATGGCAGCTCTACATCTTGAGTAATGAGGCAAGTGACTACTTGAAAAAAGAGGGACTTCAGCAGGACAAAACCCCAAAGTGTAATTTACCACACCTACCTGTAGTTCTTTAACAACTCGTTTGATGAGATGAGTCCCCAGTTCTACACCCTGAAGTCCCTGCTGAGTCAAACTGATTGAATAGAAAATGGCTGTAGTAATTTTGTTCATATCTTCTGTTTCTAGAGGGGGAACCTCTTTCACTATGGCCTGTGAAAGAAGAATTAAAAAATTAGTAAGAGTTACCATCACCACAAGACTTATTTTACTACTTTCTAATTTATTAATAACGACACTTTTTCCATTCTCTTACTGTATTCAATCTATTGAGACAAAGTCAAGTTCTAGCACAGTATAAAAGATATTCTAATCACCACATCCTGCACTCCGAATCCCCCCTGACCGTTCCTCTGCCTAGGAGCAGCAGGGACATGTTGCCGCTTCCAGGGAGCCACGAAGGGAGCCTTCGCCAACCAGACTTTCACTGAAGACCAGAAATGCTGGTTGGTAAAGATAACACAGCTTTTACTGTACTCTGAAAGCTAGCTCTCTCACCATTACTATAGAAGGCGGCAGAACGTGAGGGGGGTGGGGAGAGGGCGGCAAGAGACCGACCACCCATTACTGGCAGGTATCATTAACACAACCACCAAAATAGAATTTTTCTTCAATGAACAAAGATTCCTGCCACTTATTCTAAAACTGTATTACAATTCACATTACATCATTCACTAGAGTTATTCTTGAAAAAATAAGTAGTATCATTAGTAGCACCAAGAATTTAACTTGGATTTTCAAAATGAGAGTTTAACACAGACTTCTGATCCATTCTGAACCAACTTTTAAAAACAAGCCTATTTAGCAATTTAAACATTAGAGTAGGTATGGAATATGCTGACTGTACCTGGATGCTGCTGGAGATTTCATTGGTTAGTGCTACATGCAAGACTATCAATGGTTCCCCGGGGATTGCACAGTGGGCAAAAAAGTAGCACCTTCTATATGACCCAACTCGACGCTTCATATCAATCCAGTTTCTGACAGGATGCACTGCTTCAGAGCTGAATAGGAGGTTAAAAAACTTAAGATTTTCATCTAAAAAAACAGAATTCACACAACCCACTGTCTCAACCCAATGCTGTTCCCATTAATGTCAATGGCAAAACTCTTATTGACATCAGTAGGGCAAGATCAGGCTATAAATGAGAAAATAAAATTCACCCTCAAACTGTAACATAACAGATTTTGTAAAATATCTCTCACATACACACACCCTGTCTGTCTGTCTGTCTATAGGCTTCTCTGGAACGTAAGTTCCAACTTGCAGTTTGTATTTTGCAGAGGAGACCAGATTAGATTACTGTGCCACTGAGTCATTGAAAGACCTTGGGTACATCACATCCCCGCAGGCATCAGTTTCTACAACAGTACA
Organism: Mauremys reevesii; assembly: GCF_016161935.1. NCBI lineage: Eukaryota > Metazoa > Chordata > Testudines > Geoemydidae > Mauremys > Mauremys reevesii. Next base: position 35,846,065 of record NC_052638.1, read on the forward strand.
ACAGAGATCACCCTTGTAAAGAACTTTGAAAGCTTTGGATGAAAAGCACTACATTAAGCACAAAATGGTTCCTCCTAATATTACTGTCTATCCCAGTGGTTCCCAAACTTGTTCTGCCGCTTGTGCAGAGAAAGCCCCTGGTGGGCCGGGCCGGTTTGTTTACTGGCCGCGTCCGCAGGTTTGGCCGATCGCGGCTCCCACTAGCCGTGGTTCATTGCTTCAGGCCAATGGGAAGCGGCGCGGGCAGAGGGACATACTGGCCACCGCTTCCAACAGCTCCCATTGGCCTGGAGCAGCAAACCACGGCCAGTGGAAGCCGCGATCGGCCAAACCTGCAGACGCGGCTGGTAAACAAACCGGCCCGGCTCACCAGGGGCTTTCCCTGCACAAGCAGCGGAACAAGTTTAGGAACCACTGGTCTATCCTAATGGAATGCTATTTTCAAATACATTTAAAAATCAAACCTCCTCATCCCATCCGATTGCTAATACTTTTGTTGCATGTGCACAGAATGGTGTCATTTTTAGAAAAGGAAATCTAGATATTAGTGAAAGGATTTTATAAATTAATATTTCAAAAGGATTCATGTAATAGTGAAACAGGAACATGAAGTCTCTCCTCAACTAGTTTTAGTACTCTATTCAAATCCTTTAATTTATCAGTATCCACAGATTAATCACATAGTTTTAATTAAACTAAATAACTTTTATTAAGAAGTTTCTGTAGAACACAAATTCCCTTAGTCGTCTTTTTAAATACTCATTTAACAAACACTTTAGTCTTAAAACTGTTATGCTCCAGTCTCTAGTTTGAAAGACTTGGATTCTATTAGTTATTTTTGTTTTGCAGACCACCGTTGTATCACCATTTTATTTTCTTTGTGATACAAAGAACAGGTGAAGTTACCTGCTCTCACAACTCTTTCTTAGAGATGTTGTTTTCTTGAAAGCTTTTCTTAGAGTTCAAGTATGGCAAAAAAAATTCAACACAATAGAACTTTGATTCACACATTTCCAGCTGAATCAATTTTGAAGATAGAAATAAATATTGTTGATTGTCAAGGCATTTGTATAAACTTGACCTCAATTTACAAGAAAAGCTGTGTTATCCAGCACTTTACAAACCGGAAAGCTCTATAAACCGGCATTTCAGAAGTGGGTGCAGCGTACGGGGTCTGAGAGGGAGTTTGGATGTGGGAGGGGGCTCAGGGCAGGAAGTTGCGATGTGGGAGGGGGCTCAGGGCAGGAAGTTGTGATGTGGGAGGGGTTTTGGGGTGCCGGATCCAGGCGGTACTCACTTCAGGAAGCTCCCTGCAAGCAGCAACGTGTCCGGAGAGGCGCGGCCAGTCGTTTCCATGTGCTGCCCCCGCTTCGCCCCGAGCACTGGCTCCGCAGCTTCCATTGGCCAGGGACCGCACCAATGGGAGCTGCAGGGTCGGTGGGGGCAGCGCACGGAGCTTCCTGGCTGCACCTCTCTGGACAGGTCGCTGCTTGTGGGGAGCCGCCTGAGGTAAGCACTGCCCAGATCCGGCAGCCCGCGCCACAAGCCCCTGCCCCAAGCATCCACCTGCACCCAAACTCCCTTCCAGGGCCTGTGCCCCGCATGCCCCCTTCCTGGCCTCCCAACTCCCAGCCTCTTCCTGCATCCAAACTCCTTCCCCCTGAATTAACCAGAATTTTTGACTTACCCGTTCCCCAAACATGCTGGATAACAAAGCTTTAACTGTATATTTTATACTGGATTCTGCATACTTTAAATATCAGAGGGGTATTAGTCTGGATCTGTAAAAGCAGCAAAGAGTCCTGTGGCACCTTATAGACTAACAGACGTACTGGAGCATGAGCTTTCGTGGGTGACTGCCCACTTCGTCGGATGCATGTAGTGGAAATTTCCAGGGGCGGGTGTGTGTGTGTGTGTGTGAGATATATATATAAGCAAGAAGCAGGCTAGAGATAACGAGGTTAGTTCAATCAGGGAGGATGAGGCCCTCTTCTAGCAGTTGAGGTGTGAAAACCAAGGGAGGAGAAACTGGTTTTGTAGTTGGGTAGCCATTCACAGTCTTTATTTCAAAGACACAGGAATCTCTGCTGCTTTTACATACTTTAAATGACCACTATACATGACTGCTGAAGAATTACAATAATATTTGATTAGATGTATGGTCTTGGTACACTATACTGCCTCCTTACTGTGTAGAATTCACCAGCAGCAGAATAGACTTGGGTGTCTTTTATGGCCATCACAAGAGATATTCTTCTTTGCTCTAAGCATACTCTCCCAGAGCCTACAACTCTAATTTATGTTGAAAAAGACCATAAGTATGAATCATCTCACACCCCAAGGATATTGTTTATGATCTACATAATTCTGTTAAAATCAATGCATGTGCTAAATAATATGCATAAGGTTGCAATTCTTTAATCATACTTTGCATTATAGCATAGGAATGCAATTTCTTGAAGTGGGACCTGCACAAGGGCCTGCAAAAGGGCCAACCCATTGTTCAAACTACATCAACAAACATTGGAAATTCTTGACACTTACTCACTAATCTTTTGAAGCACTTCACAAGGTGACTGCCAGGTGACTCGCTCCAGGCTTAGGAATCCGGTAGAAAACCATTCCGAAAGCATGCTCCTTAGCATGCCATTCATTTCCTTGAAACAGGAAGAGAAAAACTGACTCATTAGTTTGAATAAACTGGGTGCAAGATAACGACCTAGGAAAAGGCCATCTATTTCACCAACGATTTTTTGTTTACTTTTTTACCATTACCACACTGGAAGTTTTAAGCAAGTTATTGGGTCCATTTGAGGAAGCTAATTGCAAATCATCTGAAGCTCAAATAAATAGAAATCGTTTTAATCTAGAAATAAAATGAGGAAAATGTTTACAAGATACTATGCAGACATTCTCTACGGCGCGCTGCAGATTAAAACCCAAAACAGTTAAGTTGAAAAGGACACACCAGAACAGCATCTGAGTGGTCTTCAATCCTAACAAAAACTGAATCTCAAATCACATGTTTGCTCAGATGCATCAATTAGGATGCCAAAAACAAATCAAGGAGAAGGGTTTCAAATTGAATATCTCATGTAATATTCTGTCTCAATCTCTGCTGAATACTAAGCAGCTCACATATTAGGAAGGTTATTAGTATTAGATCAGTATTATGGTCAACATTCATAGATACCACTTGTCAACCAGGTTTAAAAAGAGTAAGATTCTCTAAGAAGCAAGCAAACCACTGAAGAATTTTTAAGTCACTTGCATACTGGCTGCACAAAGAATAAAATGGGTAAGTATTATCTATTCCAATGCTACCTATAGCACTGACAAAGCAGGAAGGACCTTTTCTGTATTGTTACCTTCAGGACCGAGATTATGTAGGCCAGGTGAAAAAAGCTTAGCTGAGTTTGCTTGTAAACCTTGGCAACTCAATTCTAGGGTTACCATATTTGAACTTTCAAAAGAGAGGACACTCCATGGGGGTAGCCCCGCCCCCATCCACTCCCTCCCACTTCCTGCCTCCTGACTGCCCCCCACAGAATTCCCAATCCATCTAATCCCCGCTGCTCCTTGTCCCCTGATCCCCCCCTCCAGGACCCCTACCCCTGACTGCCTCCTCCGGGACCCCACCCCTTATCTAAGCCTCCCTTCTCCTTATCCCTGACTGCCCCCCTAGGACTCCACCCCCTACCTGTCCCCTGACTACCTTGACTCCTATCCACCCCCACCCCCCCTAACAGGCCCCCCCCGAACCCCTGGCCCATCCAACCCCCCCCCCCCCGCTCCCTGTCCCCTGACTGCCTCAACCCCTCTCCACACCCCAGCCCCCCAACAGCCACCCTCCCCGGGATCCCTGACACACATCCAACTCTCCCTGCTCCCTGTCCCCTGACTGTCCCCCAGGACCCCCTGCCCCTTCTCCAACCCCCCAGACCCCTTACCGGGCTGCTCAGACCGGCACGGCGCGCTGAGGCTGTGGGAGAGGGGGAAACGGGGGAGGGGCTCTGGCTGCTGGAGGCCCCGATACAAGCGGCTCAATCCGGCCCAGCTGCTCTGCCAACCGCGCTGCGCTCTGCATTGGGAGGGAAATCCCGGACCTTTTTAGATTTTTACAAAGTCTTCTCGAACGGCTATTTAAAACCCCAAAATCCCAACATGTCCGGGATAATCTGGACATATGGTAACCTATCCAACTCACACATGGATGCTTCTGCTTTAGACAGATGCCCCTCAAAGAAATGGTAGGGAATACTGTTCACAGATAAACTAGTTGGGATATCAATCCTTGAAATGTTGTAGTATATCAGCACACTGACCTCTAGGGAAACAGAGTAAAACTCTCTCTGATGTTGCAAGACTTGAGTTTGTTCCAATTTATGGCTATACTCTGCCTGACCTTCAGAGTATTCTGTATTGCAGTCAGTAACCAAGTTACCAGAGAATCCCCTCCAATATTTCATTCATTCTCTGGTGCTGCTCTATTATGCCTAAAGGAACACTTTAAAAGAATGAATATAAAATAAACCACCACACACCATTTTCTAGATCACTAGCAAACAGATCATCAGAAATCACTTAAATATAATAGGTGCTCAGTTTCATATCACGATGACACGCATTAAACAGCACAAATAATTTTGCATCCCAAGTTACAAGATCTTTAGTTGTAATGTGCTATGTATTACTGTCCCTCTGTGTTTCCCATTTGAAGCGGAACATGATAAAATAAGTTATCAAAAGAAGATTCTGCAGCATAAAGAAAGAAAAAAATAGTAATGGGTAGGTTTGATTGATTCAAACAACAAATGTACTCATACCCTGGCTGTGTAAGGTCTGCAAAGACTTCCAATGAACAATCAGGATTCAAGTGACCTGTATCTCAAGAAGGTTAAATTTCAGACAGCTGTCTATTGGACCACATACAAGCACATTGTTGAGGAGCAGATGTAATTATGTACATTGACTATTCCATGCAAAGTTTCATTGCCACAATTATGAAGACAAACTCATTCCTGATATAGTTCCAGTCACTTCAAGGGACTTGCACTCTGGATGAATTTGCCCCACAGTCTCCTTCAAAAAGATCCCAAAACTACTTAAAAAACACAAAAAATAATTTTAGAAATACCAGTTAATAAAGCTGGCATGAGTAGGATATTTGCATCTCATTTTTATACATTTTGATTATATATTTATAATCACCCAGTGTATGTTACCAATGCCTAATTATTTAGTTATTAAATATGCATATTATGGTTGTGTCAAGAGATTTTAATCAGGACTTCAATGTACAAAACATTTTATAAACATAGTAATTGGCATGTCCCTGACCCAAATTACTTGCATTTTAAAATGAGAATCAACTTATGAAGGGTGTGGGTTGAGGAGACAAATCTCATTTTATATACATATTAATTTATACCATAATATTAGCTTTCCCTAACTACCCATCAGTCACCTGCAAGATGGCCTCTGAGCCTAGCAATAAATTGTTGGCAAGTTTCATGTCAGCACGAGGGCAAAACAGATCTTGAAAGGTGATATAAAAGAGAAGCTAGCAGTTTTATAGATCAGGTCAGGACGGGGATTACAAACTGAACATAAAGCACACCTCTTGAACTCCCATCTCTTAGCTTTAGTATCTCACATCACAGATCTGAGAACAAGTGCCAACATGTCTGCACCTAATGGCCCCCAAGTTTTCTACTACTATCTACAAACTACCGGTATGAACTAACAATTAACTTAGCTAAAGGTAGGCACTTGGAAACTGTTTCCAGAGAGCTAGGTCTGACACTCACCCAGTCTTCCTGGTCTGTGCAATACCACACAGTCTGATGAAACCGAGGCACTTGGGGCTCTCTTTTTATATCCTTGCATGCAGAACATCTGGGGCCCTGAGGGAGAGTACATGGGTGCTCCAACAGGTGGAGATTTTCCATTAATCCTGTTATATCAGCAGCACATCTCCCATTATTGGAAACGTACAGAGGCCTACTTGAAGAATTTCAAAATTATACATGTAGTTCACCTGCAATTCAACTGTCCCAATCATTCTCTTTCACCTCAGAAAGGTTAGACCTTGGTCAAGATGGTCCAATTTGAAAGATCCAAGCCACTAACTGATGTATCTTTGTTTTTATTGTTTGCACTATAGATATATATGCAATTGGGCAGCAGTAGTAAGGTTACCAACAGTATGAACAGACATGGCTCAAAAGCCTTACTTCACACTATTACATTTTTTACAGGGCACAGAACTACAGCATTAGAAATGTGGATTCCATAAATATTTACTTGTCTGTACTCTGGTAGTCCCCAGAGCCACACTCTGCATTGCTGTAAACCAGAGCATATGCAATTTAGAATATAAAGACTTTACTTTAGCACTATGTTTAACACTCTGGTTTTAGTAATATTTGAGCATGACTTTTGTCCCAGTTATGACCATAGAAGACAGGTCCTTCGAATTTTGTCTGTTTGAATACTCCTCATATTTTCCCCTTTGGCTTCCCCCCCTCCCCCCAGCAGAAATGCTAGTTTTAGGTGGATTAATTGTGACCAATCACAGGAAGCACCACTATCTAGCTCAGGGGTCGGCAACCTTTGGCACACGGCTCGCCAGAGTACACTCCCTGGCGGGCTGGGCTGCTTTGTTTACCAGTTGCGTCCACAAGTTCAGCGGATCATGGCTCCCACTGGCCGCGGTTCGCCGTCCCAGGCCAATGGGGGCAGCAGGAAGCGGCAGCCAGCACCTTCCTCGGCCCATGCCGCTTCCTGCCGCCCCCATTGGCCTGGGACAGCGAACCGCAGCCAGCGGGAGCCGTGATCAGCCAAACCTGCGGACGCAGCATGTAAACAAACCGGCCCGGCCCACACCATGTGCCAAAGGTTGCCGACCCCTGATCTAGCTAGTAGTACAATAACAATTTGTAAAGTGTTCTATTTTCAATTCTTATGGTTATATCAGATACTCACGCAGAAGAAAAGTTTTTTCTGGAGTATCAGATTTTAATTTCCTATCTTCCATTTATTAAACCACTTTAATAAAAGACAGGCCTGACATGGCTGAACATTTTGCATCAGAGAAACAGCTGAAATACTCAAGAGTAAAATAAAACTGGGAATAGGTTAAGGGGAAGAAAAGGAAAACAAAAAACTGGTGGAACAGCCAGAGAAAAGGAGATGGACAGTAACTGTCGAAGATGGGGCCGGGGGTGGAGAAATCTAATGATGGTCTTATTTTAAAAACCTCTACTTTCTGGGAGCCATGAATGCCTTTTTTTTTTTTTTTTTTTTTTTACATTTTTTGCATACAAAACATTTTGGCCTGTTATCTTTCTCTGCTGATTTTAATGTGGATCTAAGCAATTACATCTGTTTGCAACATTAGGGTCTATGCCAGTAAAATAACCAAAAAAAGAAATGAAATCAAACTAAATGTATCCCCATATACAAATGAACAAAGCTAGTTATCTTTAGTTTTGCTAGTTAATAGTGAGCTAGTGAATAATGTAAAGCTATTGACAAATTTATAGCATGTGTAGAGACCATTTTATTAATTCTAACCTTGTAACTTCAATCATTTTTTATATAAAGTATCAGCTTTTATTATGACTGACAAAATGTATATGATCCTTAAAAGATAAACTTCTCAAGATCAACAAGGAGACTAAAAACTTTTCAAATAAATGTGAAGACTTTTTCTGAGATCTTTTTCCTGCTAAAAGATTCACTTAGTGTAAGTTATGGACTTCATATTTCACTTTTATAACTTAGCCCTTCCAAAATGACAGTTCTAAGAGAACACTGAGATAAATACAATAGATCCTTCATTGTGTTTAGTCTTAAACCTGGTTTTCAGCAATAGTTTTTACCAGCAAACAAAATATAGTGAACTTAAAAACCATAACCTGAAAGTTTATCACTTTTCTGTGGACTAGATCAAAAGAAATAAAATTTTACGGCTGCTGTGACTCAAAATCCCCATAGCAAACTTTTCTACAATATGCATCATATCCCATTACTAGAAGATCTCTGGACCACAGGATAGAAGATATAAACCTTTAAATAGGATGTGGCCACACGCAGAGGTTAACAGAAGTCAGCTGCCTAACTCCCATGTAAATCTGGAAATTTTTTTTGAGTACGGACAAGTGAAGCAGCAGCATATGAATATAAAATTCAGCAAAGGGGTTAATAGCTTTGTAGCAACAATACACACCAAAGTACACGGTTGAATAAAATAATTTCAAAAAGTTATATTATTACAGTACATTATTATAATGAATTTTATCTTCATTTGCCTTCATCTGTGTTACAGAAGATTTGCAGATGCAGAATTACTTTCCAAACTGAAATGTTAATTCTTAACCCTAACCAAAGTATGAATCTCCTGCAGTGATGTTCTGTGACTATTTTTTTTACAGTAGTTTATATTATAGTGTACTCATATTTAAAAAGCATCAAACTACCAGCTGCCTGAACAGAGCATTTTTTACGATTAAGTACAGTTGAGCCACAGACTTTTAGGATGAATAATAGATCTATTTAACTTATTACAACACTCAGATAAAAATAATTCTCTGGTGCACCCTAGTTCACTAGAAGGTTTTTATAAACAACTATTTCTTGAAACACTTTCAAAAAGTGTGTGAACATTTTCTATAATATCCTAACTAAAATAAAAGTGGAAATGTTTTTAAAAGGCACACATCAAAGGAAAACGCTGTTGGCCAAAGTAATTGATACAAATAATCCAAAATGAAGACAGCTTTTATCACAAAAAGCATGTTTTATCCATTAAAATACCACGCTAGTAAAACTCTAATTTTGCAATTCCAGACTCTTCTTGCAGCCAATCTACCTAAAGTTATAATTAAATTAACTTTTCCCAGAAAAACTCCTAGAGCAAAGTTGTTGATAATGATCACAGTAATGGAGTTTGCAAGGTAAATCCCCAAATCTTTGCTTTTTTCCCAGACCTCATTTGCAAACTCAATCAAGTTTGCCACATTTCCTTCACATTAAAAATTTGCATATTCAAAAATCTCCCTTCTCACTTCCTCCCACCACAACGTTAACCTTTACTAACCTATGTTAGACAATGCATAAACTTCTGAGGCTGGCATGATTCAGTGACAAAGCAAACGCAGTAGAGACTGTTCAAGGACCCTAAAACAAAGCAGTCTTTCACCTTCAAAGACTAAGTATTACGACTCCTTTGCACTCATGGACTTTCAAACTACCTCCTTTTAGTGGCATCTTCCATACACATGCTGAAATGGAAAGTTGTTTGTTTGGGATTTTTTGAGGCATATTTTACAATACTACCTAAACCCTGCTGTAGATCTAAAACGGCCACATATCCTTTGCCACACAAAGGAGGAAGAAGTCAAAATCCAAAGTCTGACAGACTTTGCTGGCTTTCCTTCCCAGATGAAATTCTCAATCAGATTTAATATCATGTGTCAGATGTGTCATTTTCCAGCAATGTATTACAGCAGGTAGCTTTCTTTCAGTTGTACGTCCATCTGATCTATGCCCTAATTAGCAGGACTGTACAAAGAGTTATGTTTATAAACATTATGTTAATAAAGAAAACCTAATATGACTGAGAAACAAATGCACAACACAGAACAGAAATTATGTACATGACGTTTACCTCAAAGTACATATTTATGTTCTTATTCAAGCACATGCCCAAATAAATCTGTTAGTCTTTTAGGTGCCACCGGACTCCTTGTTGTTTTTGTGGATACAGACTAACATGACTACTGCCTCATACTAATCTCCCACTAGTCACAACAGCAGAACTACTTAATTCCTGCCGCTTGGCGGGAAGCTGGGACACAGACTTCTAGAGAACCATGAATGCTATTGCCTGCAGAGTATGGGGTCCTAGGGCAGAGGCTATTAAGGATTCTATTAAATATCTGCCAGACAAGACCTCTCCTAAATATCATTTCCATACAACCAGCAAGGAATGTCCTTAACAGGATTTTAACAACAAATTAATAGGTGATGCTGTTCCTTTACCAGTCACATACACACAATACGCTTAAGTGAAAAAATGAGAGTGGGGCCATAAAGGGCCAAATGGGAAACAGAGTTAACTCTCATGGGATCCCAAACTGCAAGAGAATCCTGCTATTAAAGCAAGTTGATAAATGGACTAAGAAAACATACAGAAAATTAAATTTGGCACTCGGACTTTCATAACTGAACAAGTTACTTTGTCATGAAAAGAAAAACTTTTTTTTCCTATTTTTGTTGCAGAGGAATAAGGGGGAAAAAAATCAATGATGAAAAAGGAATCTGTTGTAAAGTTGTAAGTGCATCATAGTTTGCATTATTTTCATTTATACTCTTCAGCCTGCCTTTAAAAGACAAAATTCTGTTGCTGCAGTGCTTATGTAATATTTTCTGATGGTTGGCCTTTTTCATTAATTTAAATACAACTTAAATACAAACAAAGGACTTTACTATTCACACTAGTTTTATGAATACCAGGTTTACTGAAGAGGCCGGAGGGCAGGAGTGTGCACTGCCCCACTTCCCACTACATCTGTCTCATCTTCAATAGAAAAGGAATACAGTGACATGGGAAGGAAGATGGACAGAAAGGACACTTCCAATTCTTCAGTTAGTAAGAACACGTATTGGAAGCTTTGAATATAATCAGAACCTTCCAAGGTCCCTCAGTAACAAACAAAACAAAATAAACACACACAGATGTGAGCAAAAAGAAAACTTAAGAGTTTAATCTCGTAAAAGTTATGTCTACACTGCAAAGAAAAGCCCACCGTACCAAGTCTCAGAGCACTTGTAGGGTTCAGCAGGATTAAAAATAGCAGTGTAGATGCTCAGGCTGGAGCTTGGGCTCCAAGACCCTCCCTGCTCTCCAGGTTTCAGAGCCTGAGCTCCAGCCTGAGATCCTAATGTCTACTCTGTTATTTTTAGCCCAGCAGCCCCAAACCATGCAAGCCCAAATCAACTGTCCCGGGCTGTGACACCAGATGCTGTAGGTTTTTCTTTGCAGCGTAGACATACTCCTAGGGACCAAGAGTACTAGCTTAACTCAAGCACAATATATGATATTTTGCAAGCCTCCCCACACAGCTCTTATACTCTACATATTCCAAACAAAACCCCCAAACCTCAACTACTCCTGATGAAACCATTCGATAGATAACAATAAAAACAAATAAATCTACATTTGTAAGTTGCACTTTCACAATAAAGAGATTGCATTATGGTATTTGTATGAGGTGAATTGAAAAATACTATTTCGTTTGTTTATAATTTAATCTTCAGAAAGAGAAAAGTTTGGTATAGGGAAGGTGTAGAGAGGGCTCTGAACAGCAAAAGGGAGAATCCAGCTCAAGAAACAGACTCTCAACAAACTTCACTCGTGTGCATTACAGGAGTCTATCAAGAAATTAACGACTCTATGGGGCATAGAAAAAGTTCAGCTTCTGTTAGGAATGTGGGAAGAAAGGGAAACTGGTAGGAAAGAAAAAACAATATATCCTGTCAGTGTTAAATAGCAGCGAAAACATCTCATATAAGCTTCTGTTGCTTGGCACTGATTTCCATAATGCCTGCTTCATTCAAAACAATCCATTTATTGAGACACTGTGTCAGTACTATTTTCAAAAACAACATTCTTCAATTGTCCACATGGCTTACTTTTATTTTGACTACACTCATGTTTGATGCTTTAAAGTAATCACACCTGCAAGATTTTTAATGGAAGGAAACTCTGGGGCTATCTCCTGGAAGAAAAACTCCCTTCCCTTCTTCCCTCAGAACACCAAAAAGCATTTTTGTGTACTCACAAGGGAAGAGCTATATAGTTACTACCAACATAATCTACAGCTGAACGTTTGTTGCTAGATATGTCTAAACAGAAGTTCTGCAGCTGGGTCAGAAGTATCTATCATCTTCTATAAGTCTACCAGGAAAACATTTACTGTTTCTTAGCAACTAGTCACTGAAGAGTCTAGTCATTTTCTCTGGGCCGTTAGTCATGATTCCGCTGACTGTTTTACCTTGGAATACTAATCCTGAATACAAATTCCTCTGTATTTGCAGGGTTTTCTTTTCTTTATACTATCCTCTATTCAGTGTATGTACAATGCCTCGTTCAATGTTTATGTTCAGATTCTTTGGTTTTCCTGCACTAAAAATTGGGACTTTTCTACTCAGTTTCTTAGATTTTGTTCACTATAAATAAAATAGTCTTTTGAACTAAAGCTGCCTTGATAAGGCTCATGACAGCTATGCCACTTAGAAAAAAAAAATACCACCACTGTGAATTATGCATAAAAAGAGGCAGTTCAGTCACATCAGGGCATGGCACCTATCATCATCCATTAACCAACAACAGTATCTAAGAGTGGGATACAGCCAGGCACACAATACCTGGGCAGCGTGTCATTATGGAACTGAATCAAATGAGGTGAACACAGAGGGAGATTTGCCTCTCTGCATCTTAATGATTATTATCTCAAACAGTGGACAAAAAAGGTATAATTTATGCAAACACTTCTGTTTAATTCAGTTTTTACCATCAATAGGCTAAACTGGCATGATTTAAAAACTGGACCAACTAAATCTATTAGTTATCCATTACACTGAAGATATAAATACTCAGGTATAACTATAGAATGATACATGTTGCATCCATTTCACCATCTACTACACTAATAATTCAATAGCAATGCACCTGTCGTAGAGAAATGATCACTAAATGGTCTGCCATCCTTCTATTTCAAACAATACCTGTAGATTTTGATGGAGAAATGGTCACATATTTAGTTCTAGTATTGCAGAATCCAGCTACCAGCCTTATCTTAAGTTCTGAGAAGACTCTTCTGTGCCATTTTCTATAGTCTAGTACTCCTCTTACAGCTAGGAGGAAGACAATAGGGGGCAGTAGGATTGTTTTTTTAATCATCTGCAGGAGTAGGCTCACTGGTTACTGAACCATCCCGGTAATAAAGGTAATAGGTAATAATTGGAGATATACCAATCTCCTAGAACTGGAAGGGACCTTGAGAGGTCATCTAGTCCAGCCCCTGCCTTCACTAGCAGGACCAATTTTTTCCCCAGATCCCTAAGTGGCCTCCTCAAGGATTGAACTCACAACCCTGGGTTTAGCAGGCCAATGCTCAAACCACTGAGCTATCCCTCCCCCCGGTGTTGTAACCAATACTGGGAATGAAGAATTGCTCTCAAGATACACAAATGCTGTATATACTTTTAAATTTAGAACCCCTGTGTTCTGCCTGATTGTTTCCACTAATCTCACATTCTCTTATGCTTTCTCTTTGGGAACCATGCATGCTTATTACCTACATTTTTCAAAAAGGTTTTTTTGTTTGTTTTTGTTTTTTTGAAGTGATTGGATGGAGCAGTAGCCATCAGGAAGTGGTTGCAGTTACATTTTGGACAGTTGCGTATGTGGCCCAGACTTCCAGCAGATGCAGTTCTTCCAAGATGCCCTTCCTCCACAACTGCCAATTATTCCAGGACTTCCATGGCTGTGCTCTAAAACATTAGATTGAGACTCTTAACATTGTAGTTAAAGTGAATAGCTTCTGACAGATCCAGGAAAACACTTCCCTAAATTCAGGCAACGAAATCTCTAGTCTAATTGCAAACCTAGAATGTTTCAGTGCCCACAGAACCATAATTCCACTCATGTGAAGAAGAAAAAAAGAGATGCTGAAAATAAGCACGTCACATATGCTCTTTACATGTTAATTCTTGGAAACAAGTTCAATGTAACTGGATGAAAAAATTAAGTACATTTACAAAAAAATTACCTTTGTACAGTGTCACTAAGCACTAAATTGAATTCTGTTCTGCATGTCCACAAGATACTCACATCTAGATGTTGAAAATACACATTGATTTTAGGTTTTGAATTTCTCTTTTCCTTGTTAACTGCATTCTATAATAGAAACAAAAATTCTGAATCTGATTTGTATTTTTTTTTTAAAAAAATCTAATATTTTGATAGTTTCAGTACTCAAAGGACAGACTACACAGGGGGTCAAATACAAGGGAAGTTATGTTACAAGTACATTTCATAACACTGAATTCGCTCCACGTGCTTTTATTTCAGAAGATGGCATGTCAGATTGTGCATTTCAGAATGTAGTTCTTTGTCATACTCCATAACCGATTATAAAAGACAAGAATGCATCTTGTAAACATTTCCAAGAGAAATGTTTTTTTTTTTTCAAACAAGATTTGTGATCAAAATCAAGTCAAGATAATTTCAGCTTTAAACAGGGATACCATCATAGGCTGAGTTAGGAAACCCCATTGCACGAATCCTCTCTACTGAACTAAAGGAAACAAGGCATAATATGATGGTGCCAAAGTCATTTTCCTGAAGAAAGGCTGCCAGAAAAAATAGGAGGGATGTGCCCCACCCATTTAAAATGAACAAAAAACAAACACATCACATCAAGAGACATCCTCTGGTCTCCTGTTAACTTACTGTGTTTAGCTATATAAGATCACTAATCAGAGAAGTTATCAACCAAGTTGTTTGTGTGTGTGTGGTGGTGGTGCAAAAATAAGAATTACAGTGCTGGCACATGAAATAAGATTTCACTCATCAATAGGCCAGCTGTGGACATAACATAAGGCAACTGGAAAAAAAAACAGCCATAAACTGAAAAAAAAAAAATCTTTATATAACTGCATAAAATTCACTAGTGCGGTGTCTCCTCCCAAACTTGATGCACTTGTGTGAAAGCCCCCCCACAAGGGGGGGGCTAGTTTGTTTTGTTTGTTTACCTCAGGCGTCCAGTCGATCGTGGCTCCCACTGACTCCACTGACCGTGGCAGGCCACTCCAGGGACTGCTGGAGCCAGCAGCAGCAGCCAGCCGGCCGCCACCCCAGCCCAGCTCCCCAGGCCCTCCCGGGGCCAAACCGCGTGGCCAGTGCCCAGATCGGCCAAACCTGTGGACGTGGCGGGTAAACAAACCGTCTGGGTCCCGCCAGCTTTTCCCAACAAAAAGTCTCCCAAGCGGAAGAATCACTAGAGAAGAAGAAAGAAGAAGAGAAAAAATTTCATACTGAGCAAACAGGAGTTGCAGAATTGCAAACAAAAGCCAGCAGCTACCACACTATCTTTAAAAATATTTTTTTCAAAAAAAAAAAAAAAAAAAAAAAATATACTGGGAGGTTCTACTGTAGTAGCTTCTTAGGTTAGATCTACACTGGGAGCATGCCTCCCAGCCTTGATAACAGACACACTCTAACGCCACTTGAGAAAGCATGCTAAAAATAGCAGTATCCATGTTGCTGCCAAGCGGCAGCTTGGGCTAGACACCTGAGGTCAGACCCAGGCATTTGGGCCAGCTTGCCACCTCCAAGGCACCTCAGGGTGACATCTTCTCCTAACATCTTGCTTCATTAGCATTACCACACCTCTACGCAGCATTTTGGAGTGTGCCTTCAAGCTAAGATCAACATACTAAGGGCGTGGCTACACTTGCACTTTATAGCACAATAAAGTCTCCCAGAGCACTCTACCTTACTCCCCACCACACTGGCAAGGCACGGAAAGTGCTCTGACTCCCTGGCTAGAATGGTCTTGGTACTCCACCTCCCTGAGATGATTAACAGCTGTTGCGTATTGGGTGAATCGCTGCAGCTCCAGTGTAAACAAGGAGTAACGTTATTACACACTGATTGACCTCAGGAAGCATCCCATAATCCTTAACTGAAGTGGTCTCTCTTGTCTTTGTTGAGAACTCGGGAGGCGCAAGTGCCCTTTCAAAGCTCCGGTTCCGAGACGGGATGCATATCTGGTCCGAGAAAAAAACAAACAGCTACTGTTTGCCTTTGAGTGAGTGAGATAGAGGCGGGGAGCTCTGTTTGGAGTGCAGGCTGCACTCCACACACACACACACACCCTTTTGAAAAGCACATTGAAGCCTCTTGAATGCTAGGATAGCTGCCCATAATGCACCGCTCCCAATGTAGTTGCAAGTGCTACAAGTGTGGCCACACCAGTGCGCTTGCAGCTCTCAGTGTGGACAGACTGGAGCGCTTTTCCTAGTGCGCTCTACAAAGGCTGGTTTAACTTAAAGCGCTCTACAGCTGCAAGTGTAGCCATACCCTCAGGACAATGGTATTCATGCTAGTACTCTACAAATAGCTCTCTAGACAGCACTCTGAATTTGTGGCTCCAGATCTGAAGCCCACACCCCTCTCTACGCTTCAGAGTCCAAGCAACAAATACAAATCTCTAGCTATTTTTAGAGCACTAGTGTGAACTCAACTAAGCCTGCCAGCTCAGGTTGATGCACTGGGATTTCTCCAAAATGCTGTGTAGACATACCCCGTGTGTCCTACCAAAGTAGCTAAAGCACATCCTTGGCATCAGAGTACATTCACCTCACCAGTTATGTCATACCAAGCCAGCTATTCCACCTCCAAAATGCAAATTCTCTCACACGTTGCAGGACGTCCACAAGCGCGTTGCTTCATGCCAATGCCGCCCCTTCCTTCTGGCTCTTCTAACTACTAGCAGAGACACAACAGCTCCCATCTGCAGCCTACGCCATGGTCAGCTGGTCTTCCCTGTGCCATGCCCATGTCGCCTCAGCAGTGCATCTTTCCCCCGCAGCATGCTGGGTTTCCCACCCCTCACACCATCCTCATCATTATTTGTATTGCAGTGACACGCCCTTCGACAGTAATTGGGGGCCCAAGGTACATCCTGTTTGCTGGGGCCCACCGCCTCTCATTTCACTGCATTTACACAGACACTGGGCAAGGGGCTGAGGAACTCTGGGCCCCGCCCCCTCATCAGCCCTGCACCTAGAAGCTCCCCCCTCCCCGCACCCCATTGCCACCCCACCCGTGGGCCCCCCCGCTCTCACCCTGACGTGCGGCCCCTCCGCATGCCGCGCCGCCAGCGCCTCCACCAGGTCACCCCTGAGCTCCATCAGGAAGCGGAGCCCGCCCTCCAGCCGGCCCAAGTGCTGGAAGAGGCCCCGGTAGCGGGGGCTGAGGTAGTAACGGAGCCGGTCCTCGGCCTGCAGCAGGGCGCCCGGCTCCCTCTGCTGCTCCCGAGCCTGCAGCACCTTGGCGCTGAACTCGGCCACCCGTCCGTGGTCCACGCCGAAGTCCTGGGCCAGGCGGGCCAGCAGCTCCGCCCGCCGGGGCCCGGCCTCCAGGGCCCTGTAGGAGCGCATGAACTCCGCGCTGCGGAGCTCGGCCGGCGGCGGCGCCTTCTCCCTCGTCTCGTAGGGGGGCAGCGGGGGCACGGAGCGGCTCAGCAGCTCCTCCATGGCCAGGCTCGGAGCCGCTGGGCCCGAGCACAGGGAGGCGGCGGCGGCGCCTGGCCCTGCTAGGCCCGCGCAGGGTCCCGTCACTATGGAAACGCCGCTAGGCCGCCTCGGCAGGACCCACGGCCGACGGAGCAGGCGCGGCGCAACCAGAAAAGGGCCCAGCCGGCTCATAGTGGCCAACCCGCACCCGGCCGGGACCCCTCCGGCAGCGGCGCCAGGCTCCTCTCTACGCCGTGGCAGTACTAGGCCGCAGCGCTTTCAGGTGGCATCCAAACAAAGAGGCTGATTGGGTGGCATTGCAGATTGCTGGTGGCGATAGCCAATCAGAGACGGAGTGGGCGGGGCGTTAGAGTGTGGCCTTGTCTGCGTCTGGCGGCCATCTTGAGTGTGGCTTGGAGAGCTAAAGGGGGGTCGGACCCGGCTCTTCCTCGAGGGGGTGGGAAGCTATGGCCGCGTCCCGCCTCTCTTCTCGCCCAGACTTGGCGCTCCGCACCCATTTTCGAGTCTCTTCCCTGCTGCAGCAGGTTGTATCAGCCCCTTCCCCTGCAGACACCGCTTTTCCCCTTCCCTCGCTGTGTCCTTCTCCTCGGGTAGCACGGGCCGCCATCTCGTCCTCCAGCTTCCCCCTCCGCCACACTCATCCCTCTCACTCCCGTCTAGGGGGATCCCGCTTTCAAAATGAAAAAACAGGACATATGCAGGAGCCCCGCCCCTGCCTCCTCCTCTTCCCCAAGGCTCCGCCCCCTGGCCAAGCTAAATCCCAGAGCCAGCTCCTGATAAGAGCTGCCAGGGAGGCCCAGTTGCTGTGAGGAGCTTTCCACTGGTCCTGTGCAGGGGGGTGGGGTGTGCAGTGCAAGTGTAGCCTCGGCCTGTGTTCCCACTCCCTGGGGCATGCTGCCCAGGGCAGATGGAGGGTCTAGGACTCTGGGGCTCCCCACAGCAGCCTGGGCTCCCTGGGCAGCTCTTACTACTTCCCAGTTCTGGCTTTTGGCCTAGCCAGGGGCAGGGCCTTGGGTGGAAGAGGCTGGTCCCACGCCTGAGCCTCGGGCAGGCATGGAGTGGCATTACAGGGAATCCAGGCAGTAGTGCAAGTAGGGTGGTACTCTCTGCTATGGAGTACCAGCAAGAGATTTTTAGTGGGTATGGGGTATAGGAAAGTCTTGGGGCTAGCCCCCCTCTCTGGGGTTGGCGCTGTGCTCTGCTTCTTTATGTGACTTTAACAGCACAACAAAGTCTTTGTTTAAGTTTGTTAGCATATGCATTGTGCTGTTAAGTTGGTCAGGAATCCTCGAGAAGAGAGAAGTTGGGGGGGGGGGGGTGGAAGGTGTTTAAACAGTGTTTTTTATTCTGTTTCTCCCCATTGGTCTGAATTATCCATGACATCCATAGTGCAACACATCAAGTCTAAATCATTAGAGCAATGCCTCTGCTTGCACTGACCAGAGGATGTTTGGATTCTAATGTCAGCCCCGTCCCCAGTGTACACAGAATTCTTCTTTGTAGCCAACCTAGTCTAACATGCATTTTGTTAACTGGAGCAGCAAAACAAATGCCTCATTTTCCAGCTTTGTGGGTGAGAGAACTATAAGTGAAGATGATAATACTGGACACTGATGGCCTTAAAACCAGCTGCCTCAGGAATCTGCAAAGAACTTTGCTGAAAATATGTTCCTCATCTTAGCAACAGAGCTAGGACTTATCACACATCTGCCCACCTTTATTTGAATGAAGCTCCTGATCTGACAGCTCAGGCATTGGCAGTTTCATCCATAACAATTTCAGTTTACAAACTTGGAGCCTAATCCTGTAAACCCTTAATCATTTGATCAATCCTATTGAAGACAATGGGACTATTTGCTTGACTATGGACCACTTTTGTGGTAAGAGTTTAAGGAGTCTGTTCTGTTCCTATAAAGGAAATTGAATGTCCCATTGAAATCAATGTTTGGGTACAATACCATAATGCAGTTTAGGATACAGTTCTGCTTAAAATTTGTCTTTTAATAAGTCAGACATATGCTGAAATGGCTCCTCACTCAACTCCCACATTCTATATAAACAGACTGAAATACTACATATCTGGAGGGAAAGTGAGTAGTTAAGCATGTTGATGTTTGTATATACAAATACCCATTTCATCACTGTACTGGAAAACATAGCTGAACTTAATTTTCTGTGGAATTTGAAGAAAGTTTAACAGCCCCAATTGTTTTCTGTGTTAATCAATCAGTGTGTACCTGAAATAATTACATGCCTTATAAGAGAAAAGAATCAGTCCACACTTGCTGAAAAGAAATTTCCTTCCAAATGGTGTTCAGAAGAGTGCTACAAGACGTACATAACCTCATGAGCAGAGGGTAGAGAGGATACCCTCCCACGTTATGACCAAAAAAAAATGAATAATAATCTCAAAGAGGCAGAGGTTCACAGATTTGCAAACCTAAAAACCTGTGTTATGCTTTAAACCACCTCAGCACATACCAGGTTTCTGAACATTAAAAAGTTAACTGCAAAGGAACACTGAAGCTCATTAACCTGAATGTGTGTCAGCCAATATGCTCTCAAGGTGCAGTCACACCTGAACACCTAAAAATTAACTTTGCCCTTTTAGGCTAAACAGAGTCATGTCACTGGCTCCATCTCTGTTGTTACATAACATAACATAACAAAACTCCACTGGGGCATGGCACATAGGGTCTCAGGTACATGGTGTGATTTTTTCAAAATCTCTTTTGGGAATAGCCATGTACGTGAAATAGCTGAAACTTATGATTAGACTATTTTTATGCATGTATATTTCATCTTGGTATCTGAAGTTATGAATATTAGCCATGCTTGCTCGTGTGGAAATGCCCACAAAGTATTTAGCCAGCACATGAAGGGACAAGTCAAGTTGAGTGGCCCATTAAGGAACGCTTAGCTCACAGTGGACCCTGAAAAACGCCTGTCTACACTTAATGGACTTTTTGTGAATGTTCTAACTAGAATATGGGTGGGGGTGATGGACATTAACTTGCCCATGTGACTCCAAACACTATCTTCACAGTGAGAACAGATTCCCCTTTACTTGACATTTGGCAGAAGCTAAAAGGCCCCGGCCTTGAAACATCTCCATTTTGCCTCTTTCCTGCTCCAGCCTCTGGACTATGAACATACACTAATGGGAGTATTCTAACCAAGGGACTGAGGACTTTAAAGTAATCTGGAGCCTTCATATTTCCTTGATCCTTTGCAGATGGACTTATGAGTTGGATATGGTACAGAGACTGTTCTAGCCTCATTGATTGTTGATTTCTCCTTTGCAATGGACAAAGTTCAGATGTCTAATGACTTTCTCACATGAGTTTTTCCTCCCTTGGTTTTCACACCTCAGCTGCTGGAACAGGGCCTCATCCTCCCTGATTGATCTAACCTCGTTATCTCTAGCTTGCTTCTTGCTTGCTTATATATACACACCTGCCCCTGGAAATTTCCACTGCTTGCATCCGAAGAAGTGGGTATTCACCCACGAAAGCTCATGCTGCAAAACGTCTGTTAGTCTATAAGGTGCCACAGGATTCTTTGCTGCTTCTACAGAACCAGACTAACACGGCTACCCCTCTGATACTTCACATGAGTCAGCAGCCTTTGATACCTATGGTATAAGCAACATAGCCCTTGCTTGAGTGGTTTTTTTCTTTCCTCCAAATGTCAAAGCTTGTTCCCATTGAACTCGATAGCAAAACTCCTTTTGATTTCAATGGGAATAGGATTTGGCCCCAAGAGATCAGAGAAAGTGATTTTGATCAATTGCTTCTCTCTCCAGAAACAGTTCTCATGCACGTTCTGCCAGGCTGATTTTGAGTGCCCCTCTGTATGTCATACTGAAGAAAATAGCAAAACAATTTGGACTGTAGTTCTGTCAATGTGTACATGGCACACACAGTTCCATGCCTCTTTTCCATCAAACCCAGATGGCACAGTATCTTTGCTTTCCTAGTGCCTGGCAGAGAGCAATACTTAGATAAAGGCAAGCTGGCAGAAGCTTAGTTTGGACATAAAGGAGACACTGATAATGTACTAAGGGAAAGTGGGGTGATTGTCTTTCCTATCCTTTCATTTAAGAAGCTTTTAATTTGTGGTGCTTCTGGATCCTCAATGACACCTGGAACTACAGGTGGCACCAGGGGCCCAAAGCATCATTTTACAACTGCATCTGTTGAAATTTTAGACAGTCAAGAAGGGTGTCGGAGGGGACAGGGAGAGTGTGGAGGTCCAGGGCTGGGAGGAGTCACATGGAGGGTCACTTGGGGAGGTCATGTGTCCCCCCTTGTGTCTCTCCCATGAGTGCAGTACTGGCAAGAAATGATTTCTACTTGCACCACTGAATCCTACTGTCCCAGAGTCATTCAGCCTGGGACCTGAGAAATGTACGTTTTGAGACTGTCCCACCCAATTAAGGATGGATGGTCACCCTACTCCATTCCCTGCCACCAGACAACTCATGCCGCATGCCCCCCGCCTACCTACACTTCATACTGTCATCCATAGCCCCCATCCCATTTCCTGAGTTACCTTTTGTTCTAGTCCTTCACTGCTTAGGCAAGAACCTCAGGGTTTATCTACACTACAAACGCTGCACAGCTATGGTGCTGCCGCTCCACCCCTGTAGTGCTGTGGTGTAGGCATTTGGAAGGAGTCTTTCCTTCGCTGTAGTAAATCTACTCCCTCGAGAGGCTGTAGCTAGGCTGACAGCCATCTGTGTCTGCATTGGTGTTTAAATCAGGTTGAGTACATCTCACAGGGGTGTAAATGTTTCACACCTCTGAGTGACATAGCTACGTTGACCAAGTCTGAGACAAGAAATGGGCCATACTGTACAAGTCAACAAACTTGGGTTCTGTCAGACCAGAGGGAGAACTGAATACCATTAGACAAGGTCTCGCCATCAAGAATAGCCTACCTCCACCACCCCTTACATTGGAATCTGAGGACTGTAGGTGCTTCAGCAGTATGTGAGCACAGAGGCCATCTCACAGTTAGCTAGGTCCCAGGCCATATCTATTGATTTAATCAGGTATGAGAGGCCAGCTTCACAGATCCAGCTGCAGAATCAAATTCTAAGAGCACAATCCTGTAAATGCTGCATCTGTGGCACCTCCATTGAAATTGAAATACCCTATAACACAAACTATGTCCCTGAACCTGCAAACTCTTACAACTGCTGCATAATGCTACTCATTTGTAATGAGTTCTGTAGGACTACTTGTGAGTAAAGTTAAGCATGTGCTTGTTGCTTGCAGTGTCTATTGGCCCAATTTTAATTCAGTATAATTGTCCATTAACATAACTGGGAGCAGTATTGGGCCCCATAGATCTGATCCTGAGAGGCACTGAGTGTCCTTGACTCCCATGTACTTCACTGGAAGTCGAGGATGCTTGTCCTCATGCAAGATCAAGCCACCTATGCTAGTGAAAAGCACTACACAAGAGCAAACTATTGTCACTTATATTATGAAATGTAATTAAATGTTTCTAAAATGACACACTAGGAAGAACAGAAAACAAGATTGTCACAGCAGTCTCACACGTGCGCAGGGTGGGTCATTGACTCAGATAATTGAAGGGGAAAAAGGCAGCAAGACACAGGAGCATTAAAATATAGGAAAATACATTTCTATTAGAGTGTGTAGGGACAGAATCTAAAGTTAACTGAATTGAATTACAGAAATTCCCACAGCAACCTCATAACAGTATAGCACCTGCTAAAGTAAAAGCCCCTAGGGTTGCAACAAGCCTTTATCTGGGCTAAACAAATCTTTTCAGGTGGGTGAGTCCCTCTGTCAGACCTTAAGACTACACTCGGGCTTGTCTACTCTTGAAATGCTACAGCAGCACAGTTGCACTGCTGTTCCGCTTCAGTGTAGACGCTACCTATGCCGATGGGAAGGGTTCTCCCCTCAGCATAGGTAATCCACCTCCACTTCAGTCAACCTAGCACTGTCTACACTGGAGGTTAAATCGGCTTAATTACACTGCTCAGTGGAGTGGATTTTTCGCCTCCCTGAGTGATGTAGTTAAGCCAACTTAATTTTCTAGTGTTGACCAGGCATCAACCTTTCAAGACAAGAGCAAGCCTCTGTGAGTCAGGTTCGCATGTTAAATTTAGTTACAGGCTAGCTGTATTTCCCAAACCTGGAGCAGATTTCTGTCTAGCCCCAACCTTCCCAGGCCAGACTGACTCTTTCAAAGCTGGGGCAAGCTTTATAGCCCATGAACCATGTTCTTACTAAATTCAAGCCAATTAGCTAATATTATCACCTTAATAAAAACTTAAGCAAGGCGATCAGCAAAAATGGGATTACCCATTTATACCCATCCAAGGCTTGGTTTAGATCTCATGGTGTTACACTGGTGTGTGACTCCCATAAAGGTACTCCTGATTTACCCTGTCATGAGATGAAAATCAGAACCTGGAATCTGGCTCTATGATTATATAGATCATTTATTCCTCCATGACACAGTTTCCATTAGACCACATGAGTTTATTTAAAAAGCACATATAGTGGCATCGTTAAAGTACTTGGCTGAGATTTGAGTTTGAGAATAGACTTCAGTGAGCACGACTGGGCCCTAAATGATTAGGTCCTGATCCTGCAATGAGTTCAATTATGTGGGATCTATGTGCCAGGGGCATCATTTGCTATGGGACCAGATGTCCATTTACGCACCCGCCAGCTTTTTATAGGTCACTGTGCTCCATTATGGCTTCCACTTCCTGCACCCCAGCTTTGATCTTAACCCTTTGCTATGCCAGCAGGCATTCATTACTCATCTATTTTTGCCATCCCCAGAAGTTTTCTGAAATGATGCCCTGCTCTGTGCCCACAAGGTGCCTCATTAACTTCATTGTGGCTCCACATGGGGATAGAGAGGCCAACTAGATGGAGCTCATTGCAAGGCCTTAGACTTAATATTGGAACAAATATCAAGTTTCTGAAAGACTGTACAGTTGCATTATTATTCCTTTCCCTCCTTCTCTGTAATATGATTGTGGATTTTCAATTTCATGACTAAGGTAATATTGATCCATTCAGATAAATTATTTCTTTAAAATTGCAGTAAAACGTGCACAGGAGGAATGTTTTATTCAATTTATTTTAGTGTCACTGTCACAGCTCTTAAATACTTGACAAGTTTTTCTGATACTGTCACATCTAATTTTAATCAGTTTTCCCCCCAAATGCACGATGTTAATCAAAATCAATGTCTGTCTTCAAATTTAATTTAATTATAAATATGGGGGCAAAGTCCCAAATTGCTAAGTACTTACCTTGTGAGGATTCAATACCAAAAAAACATAGCAAGAGCTGTTAAGAAACTATTAAGTTATTAAATATTTCTTTTTTTAAAAAAACCATAGTGTTCTACTACAGAATTGAGCCTGAGGGTTCCTGATGCAGTTATTTTCCATTGTCAGTGGGTCAGATTTGGAGTTTGTTAATCTTTAACATCCTCCACAACTGGTATTTCTGTTGGAGATATCCACATGCAGGCTAAAGAATGAATGATCATGGAGAATGAGCTACCCTCTCACCCTTATATTTGTTTTTTCCACTTCATCACCGGCACGTACAACATGCCCATATTTGTACCTCCTCAGTTGTACCCCCTTTAAATGATGTCAAATAAACTGGCACCTTTCACAAGCACTTTTTAAAAAAACGATCACTTTTTAAGTCTGAATGAAAAACAAGAGTATCAAATAGCAACATTTGTTAAAAAAACAGAGTTGACAACAGTTTTACTGACAAAAATGAAACCAAGAAGATGGAGCTTTATTTTTTTTTAACATATTCCCCCCACACACACCCCCGAATCATCTAGCTCAATTAGTTTGAAAACAGTTGTCATGAGAGGTGTGACCATGCTAGGTAACGAGTGCCTCCTGCAAGCCACACAGGGCCCGATCCTGCAAACATTTAAGCATATGTTTTATTTAACTAGCATGAGTAATCCCACTGAAATCAATGGATTTACTCATGGTAGTAAAATTAAGCAGATGCGCAAGTGTCTTCAGGATTGAGGCCTTAGGTTCTGGTCCTGCATCTATACTATTCAATGGGAAAATTCCCTCTGGCTTCAAAAGTGTAGGATCAAGCCCTTAGTCCAGTTCCACTTCTTAGTGTTTGCCTCGGGTGGCACATGACCAGGATTCATCACCATATTTGGTCCCCTAGTTGGATTATTATTTTCCCCAGCTTGGGTCAGGTACTGACGGATAGTGTGACGTGAACACTAATACATGCCCCCCACTGAAGGCAGCAGAGGGAGTTGACAGCATGTAGGCTCAGATCCCCAAAGGTATGTAGGGACTTACCTCCATCTAATTTCAATGGGAGATAGGCACCTGAATACCTTTGAGGACCTGGGTCTCAATACCTCATAGAATCAGGCCCCATGTTTAAACTTAATTACATAGGTATAAAGTGCTTTTCCTCCCTTCACTATATCTATCTAGATTGGCCCTTTTCCTTATTCTCACAACAACAATTTGTTTCTACATAAACTATAAGCCATTTAAAAATGTGCCAACATGTATTGCTTGCCCACAAATACCATCATGAAGTATGTGAGAGAACTTTCTATAAAAAGCTAGACTTATTATTAAGTAGATTCATTTTTTTCAGGAAAAACAATTACTTGCATCAGTGTTTTTGTTGGTTTTAAAAATAGAAATATGTTTCTTCAGTGGAAAACTTGAGCTTAGATCCAAAAGGTAGGTAACCAAGTACTTCAAGTCCAAAAATGTATTTTCCTTGAAATCAGAAAGATTTTATAAAACTCAGTATGAAAAAAATGTTTTCATGACATTTAAACATGCGAAAAATTCCCCTGCTTCACTGAAAAACCTGAACACAGTAATATTGTGCTATTTTCTAAAAACCAGAAAGTAAAATAGAATGTAATTACACTTTAGTAACTGTAATTTGAAGCAGTAAAGTTTCACAATCCCAGCAAAAAGCAAGCTAACAGTGTAACTGGTGAAAATTCAGGCAGATCATTCAATTGCTCAGGTGATTTTTACCAACTTTCAGATTTTTATTTTTTAAATGAAGCTGCACAGTTTTCAAAGTAGACAAAGGAAAAATATTGTTTTGTACAAAATAACTGCACCTACCTGGCACTGAGCCCCTTGCTAAGCGCTCATATGCTAAATTTTAATACAATGTCTATTGAATGATGATATTATCATCTAAGAGCAAATTCACCCATCAAACCATTAAACTGTTTATTTGCCGTAACCATCCATTTATATATGAAAATCATTTCTGACATTATGGAGTATCTAAATTTGTAAATAAAAACATGCATCGCTGTTCAAGTTAACTCCAGACTGAAATGCTTAAAAGAAACTTATTGGAGGTTTTTGTTTTTATCTTGTCTAAGCATCTTCCATTTGCAAGTTGTAGTCAATATACAGTTCTAATACTTGTGAAATCAATTTCCTCACTCACTTAATTCCCATTTTCAATAGATACCTCTAAACTTAAATATAAAGAGGTTATCATTAAGATCCCTGATCCTGCAAACACTTATGCACATGCTTACCTTTGCTACTGTGAGTAGTCCCATTGACTAGTGAGCCTATTCATGGTAATAAGGTAAAGCACATACATAAGCATTTTCAGGATTAGGTCCTAAATAGGGAAAAAGGCCCCAATCCTGCCTAAATTACTCTCATTCTTAATTTTACTACCTCATTTTAAATGTAAAATACAGAAAAAATTGTGGTCCAGATTCTCAACAACTAGAAATATGCATAGCTCTGTTTAAGTCAATGAAATGAAGCTGATTTACACCATCTGAGATTCTGGTTCTAAGTTTTATTTCATAACAGACTCCTTTTAAAATTTTCAGTCAAAACTATAGCACTGGATATCACAAGATGAAAAAGAAACAAGTTTTACTTGAACTTTGCGGATGAGAGTTGCAGCACATATCTAAAGACGTGATCCATTTGAAAGAAATGGTATTGGCACTTATGTGTAAAGTTAAATATTTGCATAAGTTTTGGTAGGAAAGGGGCTTAAATGAGGCCTTGGACCATGGTGCCATTGAAGACAATGCAAAACTTCCATTAACTTCAATAGGAGCAAGACCAAACCCAAAGTACCCAACAATATGTCTTATTAGGAGAAAAGCCATTCATCACGGGTAGTGCTGTCTCTGAAGTGCTCGGTGAGGAGATATTCCACACCTCCAAAAAAGGGCACAATGATTTTAAAATATTGTTATACATCAAGAATTAGAAGCATACATTTCCATTTCTTTCAGACTAAAAATGTTGAAATAAATGTTGAAGCGATAGAACACATTAAAAAGGCCTAATGGTGTATTTAATTGAGAACAGCCTTTTTCATTTTAGAATGAGTAGCAAGGCTAAGAGGTAATAAAAGGTTTCCCTTTTAGTGCTTGGTAAATTATAAGTAGAAGCAGTAGTTTTGGGTTCACAGCACAGCAGTAAGTTGTGTTTCAAGCATATTTGTTGGTGGATTTTTGGGAGAGCCTTTAGGATAATTTTAAACAAGAAAGGATTTTGTTTTGAAGATTTCATAAATCTCATAATGCATTACTGAAAACAAACTGACACTGTAGTTATTTTGTAGAAAGCAGAACTTTTTCAGTTGTAGTAATGGGCCTTCAATTATTTAAACCCTTCAGTTAGGGTTGTTAAAGCTGGCAGGATTAAGGGCTGTTTAGTTACAAATCCAAAAGCTTTTTGTTGTTTCCTAAAATTAAATGACAAAGTTGTACTCATAACTGCAACTATTGCTTAATTTTAGATATGTACAGTAACATCAGTAGAGTTATTTAGCTCTAAATACAACTCTACTTCTCAATAACATTAGGCTAAACTCTGTAATTCTAAAGCTTTCATTACCTTCAAATAGAATTTTGTTTAAGGATTGCAGAGTTCAGCCGTATGGTCCCAATCTTGCAAATGCTTATATATATGCTTAACTTTACTACCTTGAGTAGTCCCATAGCAAGGCGCTCAATACCATGCATGTGCAGTTATTTTGTATAAAACATTTTTTTCCTTTGTCTATTTTGAAATCTGTGCAGCTTCATTTAAAAAATTCAAATCTGAAGGTCAGTAAAAATCACCATTTTATTAATGAAAAATTAAAGATAAAGCTATAAAATGTTTTGAGTGCGTTGGCAAATGCTGCAAAATAGTTTAATATTGTGGGTGAGATTCACATGGGAGGCTTAGATGCTGCAACAGCGCTTAACTTTAAAGTGCCCTGCTATCTAATGGAATTCACAATCCTGAATTAGGTGGCCAGGCTCCTTATACAATGCATGGGAGAGTTAAGTACCTAAGAATGGGATTCACAAAAGTCAGCATATTAAGCAGGGAGCCACCTAAACTAGCCAAAAGGAAATGCTGGGAAGAAGGGTGGGGTAAAAGTCCAGCCTCTCCAAGGAGTTAGCTGCTTAAGTCTGGGTCAGAGGGAGGTGCCTGTTTCCACTTGAGATTCACAACCATGAACCCACTTCTGGAGTTAGGTGCGTAAGCCAAATCAGCTTTCTTTCAAGAAAATTGGTTGTGGTGTTACTGCTGCTCCACCCTTATAACCTTAAGCCCACCGGTTAGAACAGGATGTGGGATCAAATCCTCCCTCTGCCTGATGTAGAGCAAGAATTTGAATTTTGGTCTCCTACCTCTTAGGAAACTGCTCTTAACTACTGAAGTATTCTGGGATAGGCCTTCCACAAGTCAGATTTTAAGATCAGAAGGAGCCATTATAATCATCTAGTCTGACCTCCTGTATAACACAGGCCATAGAAAACTTCCCCAAAATATTTCCTATAGCATATTTTTTAGAAAACAAAAATCCAATCTTGATCTAAAATTTCAGTGATGGAGAATCAACCATGACCCTTGGTAAATTGTTCCAATGGATAGTTACTTTCACCATTAAAAAGTTACCTTATTTTTCAATCTCTTTTGTTAAAGCTATTCCACTGTGTAAATCACTTAAAATTAGTGTACATATGTTACAGGACAATAGCAATTTTCACCTTGCACTTGCTTATTTTGTATCCACTTGTCACATTCTTTATCTTTGATTACTGAGCTAGTTCTTTTACAATTGCATTAATTTTTGTTTCCAAGCAGCAATTCTTAATTGGATTGAATGCTAGCCTGCAATAACCAGACTGACTAGTGTAGTGGTAGACTACCTTCACTTTGTTCCAGACCGGAACCAAGATTATAAAAATGGGGGGCAGAGGGAAGTGCAGTTAAATCTCTGCATAAAAATTGAATATGGAAAAGAATTTACATTGTAGCCTTTTTCACGTAGTTCATCACAGAAGCCAAATGGTGAATTTAATGGGCTTAATGCCCTGTCCAATCAGATAACGGCCCTTTCACTCTCCTCTTCCCAGTGGTTATAGATACTGGACCAAATTCATCCCTGCTATAACAAGTCACATTTTAGAATCTTGCATTAATTCCTTGCAGTCCACTTCACTTTTCTCTCTCTCAACGTAATAGAGGAGCAGTTAGATTAACAGTTCAATACAAACTGGACAAAACTCAGTTTGAGTATATTGTAGCACTTAGAGGATAAATGGCCTGCAGCCCTGGAAATCAAAGTCCTTTATTAAAGCAGAGGGCTGCTGGGTGTAATCAGTTTCAGTGCAAGCTGATACATTGTCCACCAATGACCTCAACATTGACCCTGGGAGGACCAATCTCTTTCTCTGCCTCCTTGAGATTAGGGTGATTTAGTTTCCATGATTCAGCCCTAGCCTTGGCTGAGTAGACATGTTCAAGAGCATAGACTTTAGCAAATTTTATGAGGAGCAGTTTTATGATGTACTGTAGGCTTCTGTTTACTCCATAAACATTATTTCTCTGACAATTACTATTTGGATCTAAGAGGTGAATGTAAACTATTGGTTACAGTCCAGTACAACTTTATTTTGTATAGAGTTTTTTCATGTATCCAAAAACACTCTGTAGAATTAAATGAAGTAGAATTAAATGAAGTAGAATGAGAGAGAGAAATTAAAAAGTATGTTCTAATTTCATTATTGTTCTTTGCAGCGCGTAGTGCAATGTTTTGGAAGTAACGTGGTTGGAAGCTTTTGGGTTTTTTACACCAAAATAATGGCTTTTGAGTATCTTCAGATGATGTGTTCTATATTAATGGGCGTATTGGAAGAAAAACAATTTTGAAGAAGGTCTGACTTTGGAATTTTTCTGGGGGTTAGGGCAGGGGACTAGGAATCAGCATTCCTGGCTTCTACCACTGACTTTGACATAGTCATTTAGACTCTGATCCTGTCAACATGTAAGCATATGAGTAGTTTTACACATGTGAGTAGTCCCATTGAGGTTGCTCATATGTGTAAAGCTAAGCTTGATCTTAAATGTTTGCATGTTTGGGGCCTTCACCTTGCTGGAACTCAGTTTTCTCATATGAAAAATTAGGATAATACCCTAGTCACAAAGGTGTTGAAGCTTAATTACAATGAAAGCTGTGCAATACTGACCTATCCATCTGTCACCTGCTCTAATGGCCAGTAAGATCTTCATTCTCATGAAGGTTTCTCCACGCCAATCCCAGCATTTTATGACTACCCATCATTGACCAGGAAAATAGAAATCCCTCTAGTGGCCATTGTCATTAGGTTTCACTGTATTTGATGCTTATAAATTGCTTTGGTTTTCTCAGATGAAAGGTGCTGTTTGAGTGGAAAGACATTATTTGCTTAATGTAACTGCTGTGAGGATGACTTGTTTTGGCACTGCTGAGCATTTATGCCTCATTCAATAGTGGATAGACATTCATTTTACTATCATTGTACTATAGTAGTGCCTAGAGACTCCAATCAAGATCAGAGCTACATTGTGATAGGCAGGGCATAAGCATAAAGTAATGTATGATCCCTGGCCTAAGATGGAGAGGGATATAACATATGCATTTATGAAATTAGCAAGCTGCATATTCGAAAGAATAGCTGCTAAATAATTTGTGGAATAAAATGTATTTTAGCTCTCCATTATAACAGCTCAGAAGAGGCAAATATAAATGCCTCCTCTCTAGAATCCTCCGTTCTTTTTCACAATTCTCAGAAAACCACTTCCACCTGAAATGAGTTATGCTTTTGCTTTCCTGGTGGCAATGTCTGGTTGCAGTTGTCACGTTTATTTAGGCCACTCAATGTAACTGAAGGAGACATGAGGCATGTGTGTGTGTCAAGGAAGGGGATTTGAAAGATCTGTCTGAACCGTCATGTGGGTGGTTGAGTCATTGGTTAACAAAGTACCAGCATTACCTGTGTGTCAGTGCATGTACCTTACATTACAGGTACACAGATTTCAATTTAAACTCAGTGTTGCACTGTCCTTGAAATAACTGTGCACACCACAAGCTACTATGTCAATGGATTCATGGCTTTAGGGATCAAATGTAATACATACTTATTGCAACAAGCTTTTCCAGAATGAAATTTCAGCTGTGGTGCTCTCTTTATTCCAGGATCTAATTTTTTTTCAGCAGAACTATAAACAGTTGATATGACTGGTATATGCCCATGAGGTCTGCAAGCAGAAATTGCAATGTAAATGTTTGAGTCCAATTTAAGAAGGAAAAAACTTTTGGAATTTTGCACGAATGTGTGCAGGTGTTAGGTTATGTCATTACTTAAAAATCTAAATGCAACTCTAGCCGAGTTCATAGTTCTCGTTTAAATTTTCATTGATTACTGACAGTGGAAAAATTACCAGCAGATTAGAGCATGAAAGACTAAATGTGTGTGGTGAAGAGATTTACTTCAGTTAATGTGGCAGTAAATATAGTTATTCAGAGGGAGAAGAACTCTCTGAGGCCTTTCTTAATGCTACTATTGGTTTCTTGCAAATACTGCACTGGAGGCTGGTAAAATTTAAAAACGTGTAGGCAAATTACAGAGATATGGGTACAAGATCAATTTATAGCACAAAAGAGATTGTAAATTGTAGGGATTCATGGGGAATGCTTCCTGTGGGAGGAAAATGCTGTTTTGGGTCTCTGGATACGCCACTGTTCATCTCTTGAAGCTGAGTGTTGTATGGAGAATGTGCTGAATTTCTGGATTATCTGTTAAAATTGATAGAGAATAGAGCAATTATGATTCATCCATGAGTTTCACATTGCAGTTATGGAGGAGGTTTTCAAATTTTGTTGTGCACAGATGCATGCACATAACTGCACACATCTACATGGTGTGCACATGGCGGGTTAGGTGCCCAGTGGTCAGGTGAACATATCTGGCATTTGCATATATAATTTAGGTATCTACAGTATTTGTGTGCACAACTGCATACACCTAAATTTGAAAATGTAGCTTTGTGCACATATTAATGAAATAATTCATTATTATTACAAAGACAAACTAATAATAGTGGCATGAGAGGCTGAAGCAATTAAACAATTGTCTTTTACACGTTGATTGCAGTACCACTTGATTTTAAATTCAAAGACTTTTTATTTCCAGATGTTCTTTCAATTGCATTTGTGTGGATTAACAAAGACTAGCCTGGGAGTTTAAAAACTGAGTAGTTTGATGAGATATTGTACTTTCTATTGCACCTTACATCCAGAATCGCAAAGCACTTAATAGATAATTCAGTTGTAAAATATTAGTGTATTAGCTAAGTATTTTATAATTAATACTAATGTGCCATTTTACATCTTTGAAATGTTTTACACACAATTGTCTATCCTACAGAGGAGTAGCAAGAGAGACACAAATTGAATTTGTTCAGGACTGTACAGCTACTCATTAGCAAGGCTGAAAATGGAACTCAGGAGCCTTGGCTCCCAAGTCCTGTTCTCTAAACACTGCACAACACATTATTTGAGATTCCCAAAGACTATAGTATACAACTTGTCAGCTTTGGAAGCAGTTGAATTCAGATGAGACTTTGCTGGTCCTCACTAATTTCAAGTGAAATAAACAAAAGCAAGAAGTTTTTCATGTTGTCACTTTTTACAGGACTTTTGCTGACCCCTTGGCTGAAGATTCCTTTAAAAAAATAAGACCTTCTGTTTTCCTTCCCCCAGTTATGTTTTTAAGACATAATTAGATGTGCAGTTTGTTCCATAGCTGTCCATTTTTCACGGTGGAAACTAAAAAAGGATGGAGATGCAGAAATAGAGGCACACACATCTGCCGTCGTCCTGTTTTGTCAGACAGAGAAGATGTAGGTGATTGTAGAAAGTCACTTTCTAAGCCAGGGAAAGTAGATAGGTTTTCAGCAGAAACGTTTTATTATCCACTACTGAACTTAGCCAATTTGCTCAAGCATCTCTAATTTGAAGACTCTTCCACCTTTGCTTTTGTGTCTCAACAAGACATCATATGGGGTGGCAAGATGAAGAAGCAAGGCCTTTGTATAAAAGAGCCATTCCATTTTATTAAACTTGCATGAAATATTGAGGGAGGATAGTTTCATATGTGATGGTGTGGTGTTTTTTACAGCAAATAATGAAAGGTTTGATGACATTTAGAATTCAGTTTGTGTTTTGCTGTGCCAGCCATAGTCCCACAGTATTTCCATTCCTGTGGGTTTGCCACTCGCTCCTTAAAAAAACACTTACGTTTTTTTTTGTTTGCTTTTTAATTATTCAACCAATTAAGATGTTTAAAATAGGCTTGTCTCTATGCCTCAAATTAAGATAGTTTTGTTTCTGCTTTCTTTCAATTATTCCTGTAATTAAGATTCCTAAACCTATCGCGGAAGGGGAAGAAAGTAAGTAAAAGTGGCACCCATGCTATTTGGCTGCCTTAATAATAAATTGCTACAACTCTTTCTGAAACAGCCACTACAAAGGAAATGATTAAGGAATTTGACATCCAGTATGTAGTTTTGAAGAGAATACAAAGTTTTTAGTACAATAGCCTCATCAGGGATCACAACTGTAATCAGTCAGCAGTGTAACCACTTAATTATGAAAATCTGGCATGGCACTCATGGGAAGAACTTAAAAATGCTAAACCTGCATACCACATCCAAGCGGAATCTTCAGTCAAGTCAAATGCTTCAGTGTGCCCTATAGCAAGCCAACACACATTTAGGCTTTTAAATATTTTATTAGTGTTGATGTTCATTCTAGCTATAAATCAGATCACGAGAACAATAACTGAAGTATTTGTTTCACATGGAGAATGTAGGACTATGATACATAATTTTCTCTGACACTTATGATGGCTACTACAGACAGTGCCCTCAAGGAACGCTGTGCTTGAGATATGAAAAGGTTTAAGCTGAAATGTGTTAAGATGGTCTGGATACCTTACTAAAAAAAAGAACAATCCATAAACACACTGAATTCTTTTTCTACTACTTGGTATAATTAAATATATTAATATAAAAATGGGAGTATCATAGTAACTAACTGATACATACAGCATTTTTTTTTCAGAGCCCAACAACACTTCAGAAGAACAATTGAAGGATAAAATCTTATTCTTCTTTATTTTTCAGTTATTTGAGCTTGCTTTATAGGAATTCCTTGTATAATATTTGCCAAGTCAGTCATATTAAAAGGAATCATATCTGGAGTTTTTTCTAACCCTTTTTAGCACTTACTGAGTTTTTAGCAAGCTAACTTTGACTACTATAAGTTTGTGTGTTGCAGTCTGGGTCAATGCATGCATCTGTGAGCTATAAATTATTTGTAATGTACTCAGTATTTTATGACGCATGCAATGAAGGGCCACTATAACTGCCATTATATATGTACTATGTCAGAAATACATGTTTTGGTCTTTTGAAATGTTCTGGGATGTTGTTTAGGAGCTAGTCCATGACCGTGCACTGTGAAGTTAAAGGATAGCACTCTGCTTTCTAAAATGTCTTTCACTTCTAAATTTAGTGTGTGTTAAACATTTCCAGGCACGAATAAAAATGCTGAAGGGAATGGTGGTTTTCAATACAGACATTTGAAACTTCATTTAGGGGAAAATTAATAGCCCTCCGTACAATTAATGCCTAGTTTATGCAGCACGTTAAGAGCCAAATCCACCACTCTGGTATAAGTAGATTCTTCTACTAACTTTTAGCAGAATTGAGCCCATTTACACCAGCAATGAATTTTGTACCAAAATCTTCAGTGTTCTGTAAACCCTAGCTAATTCATTCAATGTACAATAAAGCTGTAAGCAGATGATGCTAGCATACCCCAAGGTCTCAATTCTGTAATTGCATATTGGTTGTTCCCTGTGCTTGCATGAGTCAAATGCAGGATCACAACCTGAGGTTGCCACCAGCCTAATTTTGGGATCTTGGGCCATTCTCTACTTATTAATCCCGGGTCTCATTTGCTTTATGAAGAAGCAATATCATTATGGATCATAATATCATCCACCAAGCTTTAAAAATCCTGTACTGTACAGTGCGTTGCTGTTTGACATTCTGCAGTAGTGCATTCTATGAGATGACTTCCTGGTGCGTGTGAAGAACTTTCGTGTTGTTTGTTTTTAATGTACCTGCCATTCACTTGATCCCTTGTTCTTAGATCTACTTAATGGGACATAATAAAAATAAATATCTGGTCATTTGTTGCATATATAATAATAAAGGAGGGCTCCATTTTTACATTTAAACAGACTCGAAATGCATTTGCGTCTTTTTGTTTAAGCCTGGCCCACTCCTTGTCAACTCTTCTCTGTCTTGATCTAGGTGAATGAACATTGAGAAATGTGCTTTTCCAAGCAGAGTTTCTAACTCAGTGTTTGTAGAGTAATCATTTGCCAGAAGTGTCATTTATTTATCCACTCTGTCTCATTGAGAAGATTCCCAATTATAAGTTGAGAGGTTCGAGTTGGCTATTATCGGTGTTTACCTAGGCATGCTTTTTGTGTCTCATCCTGTAATTGATTTTCATATCTTCTGTCTTGGGATCTGACACTTTTTCACAGTATTAGCCTTCTGAGTCTATTGCCTGAGCAACACTAAGAAAGGTGAAAACTGTCTGTGGTGCGTGGTGTTGGCAAAATAGCAGGACTCAAAGTAAAATCTTTATCTGTGTCTTGTGAAAACCACAGCAGACTTTTGGTGACTTATCTACTATCCAGGTCCCACAAGAGCACACACTTCCTGCTCCCTTTCTGCTGGAATTCTATTTGCTAAAAGTGCTCCTATAATGCACATGGAAGAACAGAAAGCAAAACAGGATGACAATTACTGATATGAAAACAGTGTTTGTGGTGGACCTTGATGACATGACTGCAGTTGGCGCTCTAACATAGGATAAGAGGACGTTAAGTATTGAGAACTGTCATCAAACTAAAAAGTCAGATTATCAGATATGTATCAGAAGAACATAAGTAACTTACTAAGCAGAAACCCAGTCTGTATGAAGATCTTTTATCGGAAAGACCACACTATCCACTGGTATCTTATAATTGGAGGATAATTGTTGGGCATCAATAATTTTATTTGCATTTTGATAGCCCCTCAAGACCCCAGCCAAAATCAGTGTCTCATTGAGCTAGGGACTGTACAAAAATATAGCAAGAGACAGTCCTTGTCCTGCAGAGCTTAGTCTAAATAGACAAAGGGTGGTAGGAGATGTAGCTTGTCCAAGGTTGTGCAATATCAGAACTCAGGTCTCCTCACTGTCATTCCAGAGCCCTGTCCATGTTAGACCATAATGTTTCCCAACTGCATCTCTGGGGTTAGCTTTGGTGCTTCTAAACGTTTTTTTTCAGAAGTGTAGTCACTTCTTTTCACTGCTATTTCCTGAGGAATTTTCCCTGCCTTGTGGATTAATTACCATATCTCCTTTCTACTGGTGGTGCTTGTGTGGCTCAGTAACTTTTATTTAAGCCATCTAACCTAGTTATTTCTTATTTAGGTGTTCTTCATGTTTGCGGGAGGGAGCGTCACTTCAAATTACTTTAAAGCCTTTATTTTCTGAATTCTAGAAATTGTATTTTTCACCTGTTTTCATAGTTCATTATTTGTAATTAGAGCAGCACGACATTTTTGGAAAAAACCTGAAACCAGGTTGTGGGATTTAATTATTGATCCAAAACTCAGGTCAGGTTTTCAGATGTTTGCAAACCTATTGGCGAACATGGGCAGAGTTTTGAGCAAAGCTGGGCAGACTTATGATTTTAAGTAGAAACTAAGCAAAACCCTGTGGTCAATTTTCTTTAGCATCCTTTTTCTATTGTCCCCTGACTCTTGTTCTTCTATGTCATGTTGCCCATGGGAACCAGTTAATCACTTTCTTTTAATCAAATCTTTCCTTAAAACACACTTTTTTTTATTAATCTAAATCTGATCAACAATGCCCCCCCTCCCCCGAATGGAAGTATGGAAACTTTAAAGAGAGAGAGAGAAATCTGTACCATTTTGAGACTATTGTACTCCGTGCATTGTCCTACCGCTGTATTGCCTAATGTAGGCTTCAATAATGCAAACACTTATAGCTAAAGATAAGCAAGTATATATGAATTGTCCCGTTGACTTGGTATGTGCAGGATCTGGGCCATCGTATGCTAATGGCCCCATAAGCCTCTGATTTGTACAGCACTGAGCACCTAGGCAGCAAACAATAAACAAAAGTAAACTTGTCGGTGGCCCCAGATGCTCTAATGTAGCTTGTGGAGGCTTTCAGCAGCGACTAGCCATTGACTTATTTGCTGAATGCTCGCAATGTGCACAGTGTGGTACACAATATGGAGGACCTTGTTCATACCCAAAGGAGCCTACAATCTGAAAAGACTACAGAGGGCAGAGGTTTAGAAAATCAGTCATTACTGAGGGGCAGGACACTATGGTGGTGTTGGTGATGATGATACTGTAGTTACGGTTGTTTTAATGATAATATATCAGTAGAAGAACATAAAAATATATTCATTGGTTATGCATTGGACTGTGTATTTCTGAGCACAATTCTGCACTTCACTAACTGCAGGCATCAGTGAGACTATGATCCAGTTTACTTTGACACCCACACCTCTTCAGTTTATGCTTGAATATGATTTTTTTATGCTTTTTTTTGGTGCGTACATATCTCAGATAACTCATCAGGCTGATGGAATGTGTTTTGATGTGTTTTAGTGCAATGCCTTTAGCCAGTGACCGATCATTTTGTTTTAGTAAGGAAGAAAAAGAAATGTACTGTTGAAACAATGAGATTTTCCTAATCTCTATGGGTAACCAGCATTGGGCTGCAGGCAGACAGATCTCTGTACTGAGGGATAGCCAGGCTACTATAAGTTTTTGCTTTGAATGAAACATTCCTCTAGAATTGGAATGGATGTGGGTCATGTATCTGATGTTAAAGCCGCTGAGGCTGGGTGTGAAGGGTGAGGAAAAGATGTTGTTTTCTTGTTATTGCCTATTCTCCGTAATTTGAATGTATCAAGAGCTTGTAGGAATGTGCGGGATAAACAGTGAATATCATGATTACTATTTGCATTATACTAAGTGCTTTGAACCTCAACTAAAACCAGGACTCCACTGTTCTAGGCACTGTATATACATGTAATGAAACAGTCCCAGCCTTGAAGATCTAACAATCTAAAAAACCAAAACAAATTCTACAGAAACCAGACTAGTTTTGTATCAAGTTCATCAGCATGTTTTATATTCTATTTTGTATTATCTTTTCATTCTGTTTACCTGGTAATTAAAACAAAACAAAACTTATAGCTTTGCAATTCTCAGGAGCAACCCCAGCACCATATTTTTTTTAGAAGTCTGTACACCTTTGGTCTTCTCTAGCCTTCTGGTATAGTTTTTGGTTTTAATGTGTGTGTATTTTTGTTAGCAGTTCAACCACTTTTACGTTTTTCAGAATTCTTAAATATATGTCTGATGCTCTTTAATCTGTCAGTTTATTCCAGTACTATCTATTCTAACACCTCAGTATCTGAAAGTGCTTCATCTTTACTACCTGCAGACAATAGGTCCAGGGTAGATGTCTCACCGGTAACTTAGCTTCTTAGCAATGTCCTTGTCTTTGATTGTTCCTTTTACTCCCTGATAGTACAGCACACCCACCAGTTTTCTAAGGGGCTTCCTGCTTCTGTTATGCTTAGGCCTGGTCTACACTTGGAGTGGGGGGGAAATCAATCTAAGATATGCAACTTCAGCTACAAGAATAGCATAGCTGAAGTCGATGTATCTTAGATCGACTTAGATTGACTTACTTTGCGTCCTCGCAGCGCAGGATCGATGGCCGCTGCTCCTCTGTTGACTCTGCTTCCGCCTCTCGCCCTGGTGGAGTTCCGGAGTCGATGGGGAGCGCGTTCGGGGATCGATTTATCGCGTCTAGACTTTGACTATCTACTCTTGAAGATCCATTTTAGTATTCCTGATTTCCTTTTCATATTTTTATATTTTAACTGCCATACTTTAAGAGCCCTTCTATTGGTTTTACTAGCATTGGATTTCCATTTTCTGAAGTATAGCTATTTGGAATGAATGACCTCTTGAGCTTTGCCATTCAACCATACAGGTCTTCCTTTTCTCTTGCCTTCCTCCTTTCTTGGATATATATAATTAATGGTAGATTTGTAGAGGAAACAGCAAACTGTGAAGTTTTTTTTAAAAAACCTGGTAAAATGACTATTTATTTTTAAACAGTTCTCTAGCCTCAAGGAGGTTTATTAAAGTTCCTTACTGCTAATTCAAAATATTCCATCCCCCCTCTGATTCTGTGTCTAGCTGAGTATTTCACTCAGACACTCTTGAGAGGTTGTGTCTTGTTGTTAGGATTTTGAGATGCAGGAGAATTTTAACAGGAATGGGAGGCTACCTAGATCTCGATATTGATTCAGTCCTCAAAAAATAAGGATTTCATTAAGGTCATTGAGGACCTGTTTAGAAATGACACTTCTCACTTTAAAATATGCAGCTTCTGCCTCCAAGTTGTCTCTGGAGGCTCTTGTATTCGTGCCCAGAAGCATCACTGCTGCAGCAAATTTAAGATCGTTGGTGCAAAGTTCAATCATTATTATTTCAGAAGACTGAACCCATAGACCGAGGTTCTTGTTAATTTGATTGTTTCTAGTAAATCTCTTTCAGCAAATTCTCCTGTATCCCTGGGCTGCCTGTCTAGCTGGATCCTGTGACGAATTCACCATTGCTGTAGTGTGTGTGGTGTGTGGTATATATTAAAACAATAGCAAAATAAAATGAGCCCCATGTGTGTCTGTGAGAAGTGAAGGGAGGGTGTTTTTTGGAGGGTTGGGGGAGAGACAGTGCCTTGGTTATTGGAACTCAAATCTCTCTGGCCAGCAGTTCTCTGCAGTTGCAGATGCCGCCTAACATTTAAGACTTGATCTAAACCATATATAAGCCTTAAGCATGTTTCATTTACAGAAAATGTATCTTGATCCTAAAATAATAGACCTGAGACAGCAAGTTCATTTA
This sequence comes from Mauremys reevesii, assembly GCF_016161935.1. Classification (NCBI taxonomy): domain Eukaryota; kingdom Metazoa; phylum Chordata; order Testudines; family Geoemydidae; genus Mauremys; species Mauremys reevesii. The sequence continues at coordinate 35,886,839 of NC_052638.1, forward strand.
AACAAATAAAACCAAGCAAACCAGAAACTTCTTACGATGATGTGAGTTGAGAAAACGTCTAATCCTGCAAACACCTAATGCTGGTAGCAAACACTACACCTATTAGTAAGCATTTCAGGATAAAGCTCTTGGATTGAAAGTTCCTAGGGGCAGGGATTGCCTTGTGCAGGGCTGAGCATGCTATTGACACTTAATAATTAGCCTGCTATTGGTCAAGCTAATACACTATCTTAATTTTGGCAGAGGAAATAGCTTTTTTGATAAGCTGGCTCATATATTTTATGAGCAGAGTGTTTGTGTCAGGAGTGTCATGGAGAAGTGTCATTTTCATCTGTGTATCTTCACTGTGACGGGAGCAGAGAATAAAGCCAACACTAGCAAGAAACTAATGAAAATTAAATACAGATCTAATGAGGAGCCAGCAGAGGAGCTGACTTGAGATAACTATGGCTTCAAAAAATGACAGTTTAATTACAATTGTTGTTGGAAGCACAATGTAATATAACTTTGTTTACAATGTGTGCAAATATTCTTCAAAATATACATGCATTTGGTTACTGGCGGCATAGAGAGCATTAATGCTGACAGCACACATCTCCACTCTCACTTTGCAATGCTGTTGTCTAGCAACACTGAAGAAGGAAAACGTATGTTGCTTTGATTTTGTGTGACCAGCTTCTGAACTATTGTGAACAGCAGATATTAGTGGTTCGCTACCATTTCAGGTTCTATCAGAGTGGGGCTTTCTGATCAATGTTTGAGTGTGTTACAGAGGTTGTAGAAAAGAGCTGAGTCGGGAGCAGGCTGTGTGGCACTTTCTTGATGAATTTCAAAACAGAATGGAATTTGCCTGGGTTAGGGCTTTGGTACTTGAGTTAGGGCCAGCTAAAGGTTTGCTGATGATCTTGAACTCTTCAGAAAAACTGAGTTTCAAATGAGGTTGGTTTCATTTGAAAATATTTGGAATTTGGTAGCTTCTGTCCCAAACCAGACACACTCGTACACTGGTTTTTGAGTTTAAGTTTGAGTTTTTAATTTTTGTTTCCTTCGTGAAAATGAACTTCCCCAAGATAATTCCTTTTCAGTTTGTATTCTGCAGTGCTTCACAGCACTGTTTGGACATTAGTACATTCCACCACTGTGAGGTAGGTGTTAATCAGCCTCATCTTACAAAGCTGAAGGAAAAGAGAGATTAAGTCAGGGGTCCCCAACGCAGTGCCCGCGGGCGCTATGGTGCCCGCGGAGGCATCTTAATGCACCCACGTCCTGGCCCCCGGGAGAGCACCCACCGAAATGCCGCAGTGGCATTTTGGCGGGGACGCCTCTTGATAACGACGCTTGTTGCCGACAAGTGATATCATTGAGAGGCGTCACCCCCGCATTTCGGCAGCGACGCCTCTCGCTGACGCCACTTGCCATCAACAAATGACGTCATCGAGAGGCATTGCTCCCGAATTTCAGTGGGGACGCCTCTCAATGACGTCGCTTGTTGATGGCAAGTGATGTCATCGAGAGGCGTCTCCGCCAAAATGCCGCCTAAATTCGGCAGCATTTTGGTGGGTGCTCCACCGCCGTAGTGGTCCTTTGGCTGGCGCCTGCCAGCCAAAAAGGTTGGAGACCACTGGATTAAGTTATTTGCCCATGGTCATACAGCAAGCTTGTGGCAGAGCCAGGATTTGAACATGCAAGTTTCTGTCTCTCTTATCTGAGATCAACTCACTAGATCATGCATCCTCATAGGGTTAAAATTTCTTGTGAATCACAGTTAATTAAAACCAATGATGAGTTGGGGTGTTTTTTTGTTTGTTTTTGTTTGTATCACTTTACTCTAGGAGAGTGTTAGTTCTAATATGCTCTTAGCCACTCGCTTCTTTGGGAATATCAGGCACATGTTTTGACTTTCTTGCCCTCCTTTCAACCCAGTTGGACAAAAGGGAAAAACGTAATGTTGTTGGAAAGGTAGTGTATGAATATATGTATATTTGAATGAAGAAAAAACACATCTGATTTAGGGTGACCAGGTGTCCAGTTTTGGACCGGAACACCTGGTCAAAAAGGGATCCTGGCAGCTCTGGTCAGCATCACTGACCAGGCCATTGACTGTCCAGTTGGTGGTGCCGCCATGCAGTGGGACTGGCAGGCTCCCTGCTTGCCGCCAGGTTGGGAAGCAGCTGGCATGTCCGGCTCCTAGCCTTAGTGGCGGCCAGGGGGTCCCATGTGCTGCTCCGCCCTCTGCCTGCAGGTGCAGCTCCCATTGGCTGGGTAAGGGCAGGTGAGGAACTAGCACGAGCATGACGTGCAAGTGCTCAGCAAGCGGCTGTTGAGGGGTCACGTGGTGTGTGCCTCTTCTGCGGCTGCCCGGCCTCTTCTTCTTGCGCGGCTGGGCTCCAGCTGGGGGCACATGCCCTGCGGTGAACCACGGTCTGTCTGTCGACCCCTTGCCAGCATCCAGGAGTTCGAGGTGTGTGTATCCCCATCTCCAAGTGCTGGGAATGGGGCTGCATCCTGCTCCTGTCCCATCCTGTTCTGCCCACCACTCCTACCCTCCTAGCCCTGTACCCTTTACAGCACTCTCCCACCCATCCTCACCAGCCCCCACAGCCCTGCACCCCATTCACATCCATACAATGCTGCACTCCTATTATGTCCCTATGCACCCCTATGCCCCCCACATCCTCATGCACCTGTAGCCTTCTGCCTCCCGCCTCCCCATGCATCCCAATCCACCCCACCCCACATACCCCTCATGCCCCGTCCTCTCTCTTTCACTGCCCCCTCTCATCCACATGCTGCTCTCATTCTTGGCCTCTTTCCCTCTCCATCCTCTCTCTCCTCCTCCCCCAACACATCTTTCCCCCTTCAGCCCACCCTCTTCCCTTCCTGGCTGGGTGATTTAGGCAGCCCCTGGAAAAGTGTCTCTGTGTAGGCAAGTGCGTGCATGCATTGTATATGTGTAAGAGACTGTGTGTCTTTCATAGAATATCAGGGTTGGAAGGGACCTCAGGAGGTCAATATAGTGCAACCCCTTGCTCAAAGCAGGACTAATCCCCAGACAGATTTTTGCACCAGATCCCTAAGCGGCCCCCTCATAACGCTGGGTTTAGCAGGCCAATGCTCAAACCACCAAACTATCCCTCCCCTGCTTTGTTGCAGACTCTCTCTTTTCATGTGTATGTCCACCTACCACCCTGGAGCCCTGATCTTAGTTGGGGTCTCTAAGCAATAAACAACAATTGTAATATTAAATAATGTGGAAGTATATGTGTTAGTGCATGCTAGATGTGTACACATGAATACACATGTGTATCTGCATGTAGGTGTGGAGTCCGTTTCTACAGATTTATTTATATAGGTACCTGGAGAGGTGCATTTCTGTGGTTGTGCTCTATGGATTTGTATTTGGGCTTCCGAAGTGGGCCTTTAATGGACCCATCGCCGCTATGATAATGTGTGGTCCTAATTCCACACCTAAAATTACAATAAATTTAGTGAACAAAAAACCATGGAGCTGGTTACGAAAAATGGGAAGAGGGGAGAAAAAGAATCATGAAAACCTTTGTGAAATTTCATTTTTTTTAAATTACCCTTTTTGACTATTTTGCTGCCAGTTCCAGTGTCCTGTAACAAATAAAACCTGAACTTAGCATAATACATCTGTCAAAACAATAATATGCCTGTCTGGGCCTTGCAGTGAAAATGAGCACGTGAAAGAGGGTAGGGGAGAGCAAGCGATAGGGGGAAGGGGGTGAAGTGAGCAAGGGCTGGGCCTCAGGAAGGGGTGGGGTGGGGTGGGGCCTCAGGGAAGGGGTGGGGAAAGGGTGTTCGGTTTTCTGGAATTAGAAAGTTGGCAACCCTAATTGTCTGTAGTACACAATTTGGCATTTCAAACATAGCTCTTTTCCAGACCCAAATGTGTACTAATGGGACTACCTGAATTTTGCATAGTCATGTCACTGGATCCTGTGTATCACTGTCTGCCTGAAGTTTTTCATCCATGTTTCCTGCATTTTCTTGGCTTCTGTTTTAGCTCTTTTCATCACACCAGTGCTTAACATGAACCTTTTAGGGCCAGACTTTCAAAGCTCACTTGTATGGTTATAAATTGAATTGTACAGATATAAGTAGGGAGTGCAGAAAAGTGGAACTGTAAGAGAGATTTTCACATATATGCTTTACTTTTTATACTTTATAGGCTTCTGCTACTGATAATTTGTATGGTCAGTCACTGTAAATTTCTTAGGATTTCTTATTTAAATTGCATTTTCTTTCCATACCTCCTCCTCCCATTTTAGCCCTTTAGCAATCCCAATTTCTTACAAGTTTAGCTGGGTGTTTGTGTCCAATTTAATTTATGCTTCTGCCAGTGAATGTTTTAAATAAAATTTGACTAACTCTACAAGAAGCCCCTGGAGGAATACATTTTTATGAGAATGAGATATTCTTTCCCCCATGAGTGAAAAATGCTTATGATTATTTCCTTCTGATGCTATTGTGGTCCATTGGCTTTTTGATTTATGCTGTAAAGTACACAGAAAGGTATGGGATTTAAAGAGAGTACAAAGTCCACATTACCAGTTGCCTTACTACTGTTTTGCCTGAAATTTTCAGTGCTGCCATAAACATGCTGTAGCAGGGTGGACCCTGCTCCTGCCCAGAGGGGCTTGAAAAGCTGCCTGCCAGGGCTTGAGAGAAGTGGCTCTGGAAGCTGGGCTGAGTAAGGAAGTGGCCACAGCTGGGGCCACGCCCCAAATTGAAGCCCTGGGGCTTATAAGAAGGCAGGGAAGCCAGAGCCAAGACAGTCTCTCTCTGCCTTCAGAGAGGGATGGGCCTGGGTGCTTATGAGCAGAGCGAAAGTACCTGGGTGAAGCAGGGCTGGGAACAGGCTAGGGAGCTCGAGCCAGAAAAACCCCAGGCTGCAGCCTAGCGGTAGGCCACAGGTACTGGGGGTTGCAAGGGGTGACCCAGGGGTAGGAAGAGCACCAGGTCCAAACCCCTTTGCCTGTGAGGAGAAGGTGGATACTGCAGTCTGTCCCAGGAGCTGGGGCTAGAGCACGACTGGGCAGTAGCCATTCTGAGGCAAAGCGGGGAAACCAGGGTGGGGGTTCCCCGGGGAGGGGGAAACCCAGTTAAAGGGGCACCGGGGTCCTGGGAGGGACACGGGGCCGACAAGAGAACAGGTGGATCACCGGCCAGCAGAGGGCGCTCCGGGCTGAAAAAGAGCTAATTCCGCGGAAAAACCAGCGGGAGGCACCGCGGCGGTGAGTAGCCCGTTTACACATGCCCAACCCTATTGGTAGTTCAAAGTTCAAACACTGGCGGTACTATGAAAAAGATGGAAAGCTAAAAGAGTTAGTGGGTTATTGCCATACAAGGGAGCACTCCAAACATCATGTTGCTTCAGAATTCTTAGACCTGTGGCATTGCCTCAACAAGAAACACTCACACTCTTTTATTTATTTAAGGTTTCACTGCATCTATCTCACTCTTGAAGACCAATTATTTAAAAAAATCACAAATGTTAACACTATGCAATAAATATATCTCAAGAAAATCTTTTAAACCAACATTCCTAGAGAAATTCCTGAGGTGTAGAATATTTTTGTCCTGTTTATTTGAAGGTTCTTAGGAGTCTCCATGGCAACCTCCCAACCTCATTCTGCCTGACCAATTCCTCTTTCCCACCCACCCAAGAAAATGTCTTAGAGAACAGGTGCATCTCGCTGGTTCTAAAAGTAATCAAACCTGAGTTTTGGTAAATCAAGGTAGGAAGGGAATTCCAGAGTCCAGGAGCCCTTGTGGAATTACTGTTCTATTTCATGAGGAGAAGTGGTTTTGGGTAGACAGGACTGGAACCATTTTGGACTCTAAACATCTTTTAAACTTTGCCTGGAAATCAATTGGCCAACCAGCAGCCAATGAAGTTCATGAAACATCAGAGTCACATACTCCTGTGGACTTCAGGGTTGCCACATCCTGAACTAGTTTCAGCTTCTGAATGGTTTTAAGGTGCAGCCTCAGCTAAAGTCCAATCTAGATATCAAATTGCATTATAATAAATATATCTTTCACATCACACTGTATGCAATGTAGCACGATCCATCACTGAAAGAATACATTTATTACTGTTCAAAGTGACAGGGGGAAAAGCAAATGTCCATAGTGGTGTTTGCCAATTACTGTAGCTGGGATATTTCAGACTACATGTAGTATGAACCCCAGGAGAAACTATTCATCTTCCTCAGACTGGTATTTGATTATAATTGTGTGCGCGTGTGTGTATATAGAAAACCTATTAGTTTGCAAGTGTAATTGGATCAGCAAAGCTTGATGATGCCAACAATTTCCTGGGGATTCCACTACAACAGTCTAATTAAAGGGGTGGAGATTTGAGACTTTGAAAAGAAAACATTGGAATACGCAGTTCAGAAGAATGACAAGGTTCTGAACAATGTGATGTTGCAAATAGCTGGACTTCGGTGTGCAGTTTGTTACAGCACATCTGGCATTGCATACACCTTCACATGGGAGTCTGTCTCATTCCGGTTAAGCATAATTAAAAAGAGGACTTGGAGACTAGCTACATATCCATTAATTGGGCAATGATGGTAACAGAATAGACTTTCCCAAGTGTGTGCCATTTTTGGTTTTGTTTTAAAGACACTGATGAGAATTTCTGTTTAAATTAGAGAGTGTCACACTTGAGTGGGGGAAAAACATTGCTGGAAAGACTGGAAATTGATATCTGTATGGCCTAAGTATAGGTAGCAATAGGCACCTGGTCAGTGACCTTGTATTGAGAGTTCACATCTCAGCAAGGAGCAACCTGGATTGAGTCTGTGCTGAGGATAACAGGGTTTTGAGTCACAGCTGTACTTACTGTAGTCCAGCGGTACAATTTAGCAATTTCAGTTCTGGCTGAACCACTCACTTTCAATGGAGGTTTGAAAATAAAAGAGTGAGGAGAACAGGACACCAAAGTAAAGTAAAAGAATTGTTTAGGTTTAAGCAGCATTTTGGAAAGCTGCCTCATAGCTCTTCTTGGATTATAGGTACTTGATGGGGGAAGGAAGGTTTTCTAAACCATGAAGACTGAATAAGAGAACTAGCACTGAAACAGTTATTTACATTGAGGGCTGCTATGTAATACCTGGCAAACTTAAAACCTTTTTTAAACGTAGCCTATGTTACTGAAATACATCAACTGGTTTGTTTTGTTTTGTTTTTGTTTTTTGGTAAAGTGAGACATATCCTTTTTTTTGCATTTATACACCGAGTAACGTGTGTCTGCTGTATGCCTGTATGTGACTCTTCATTGTGTTCCTTTTCCAACAAAATGATAGAGACCTTCCCAAAGGCAGACGAAGAGCCCTTCTGTACATCCAAGGAGGACAGGAAAGAAATGGTAAGGAAAAACTAGGCTAAAGAAAAATATACTTAAATCAAGGGACTATCAATAACAGCTGTAAATTTTAGTTTGCAAGATAATTTAGTGGTGACAAAAAGGAAATCTGTATTTCTGTATCCAATATAATCTGTCATTTGTACTTAAGTAATAGAACAAGAGAGGATCAAATACGTTAAAGAAGGAAAGTGAGTCTATAAAGTGAGTGACAGAAATGTTCATTGCTTCAAATCATTCCTGTGGTATTCCTCCCCTTTTCAGGAAGGAGTTTAAGGAAGAGTATTAATATTGCTGTATTGTGCTGCTTTATAAGAATCAAAGGATATCTCTTTTTCTCTGTCAGAATTTGAAAGTCCATTTCAGTTCAAAACCAATCAAAGAAGAACCAGAAGACTCTGATTTCATGCCTGTCAAAGCCAAGGAAAAGAAAAAAAGAGGCCAAGAATGGATGAAGTAGTTGTGTGGGTTACTCTATTTCTCTAAAAACTATGTGCACTGGAGACTAAGGCAGGAGAATGAAGTTGGATGGTTCATTCAATATGGCAGATGAAAGAAAATCTCTATGGCATGTAATCAGGCAGCTATATAAAAGCACCTGATGTACAGACGTGGATGAACAGCAGCTGGAAATGCAAAAGGGGGTGAGAGTAACTAAACAGTGAAATGCCAAAAAACAGAGGAATGAGAACTACATACAGGTTCTGGCCCATACTCCTGTCACATTTCTCTGTTGCATTGTAAATGACTTACCACATTAGTAATGCACTGACCCAACACAACCAAATGAAGTCACTTGTGCTGAAAATATTCAAGCTGGTACTAAACAAGGCAACTGGTACCCTTCTGCTTTAGCAACACAGCTTACCATACACTGCATTCCCACTGGGCATGGTCCAATTCTAGATCCATCAGATATTCAAAGGCCTCTATGAGATTTGGTCTAAGCCAGGCATAAAATCCACACCCGTCCAGGGGGGCTGAAACCGTTTTTATAGTGGAGGTGCTGAGAGCCACTGAACCAAACTGTAAAACCTGTATATAATGGGAACCACTTCAAGCCAGGGGCCCACACTCCTAGTTGTAGCACCTATGCACCAGTCTCTTCAAAGGTTTTGGAATGGGGCACAACACGGAAGTATCCAAATGTGAGCCAGGTTAATTAGATTAGTCAAGCATCATAACTAATGCAAATGGCTTTGTGTAGTCTTCAGCTCTTCTTCCTTCTCTGGTTCTAGGAAGCTCTTCCTGGAGAAGGAGTAGAGAGGATGGGAGGAGTTGGTATAACTTTCATTTTGGTTATAGTGGGTAGTACCAGGGGCGGCTCTAGGAATTTGGCCGCCCCAAGCAGGGCGGCATGCCGCAGGGGGTGCGCTGCCGGTTGCCGGTCCCGCAGCTCCGGGGGACCTCTTGCAGACGTGCCTGCGGAGGGTACGCTGGTCCCGCGGCTCTGGTGGACCTCCCGCAGGCATGACTGCGGAAGGTCCGCCGGAGCCGCCTGCTGCCCTGCCGGCAGGGGCGGCTCTAGAGCCCAGCGGGGCAAGCACCCGCCTGGGGCGGCCCTTTCCCAGGGGGGCGGCAGGCTGGGCCGGTGGACCTGCCGCAGTCATGCCTGCGGGAGGTCCACCGGAGCCCCGGGACGACCGGACCTGCCGCAGGCATGACTGCGGACGGTTCGCGGCTCGGCTGGACCTCCCGCAGGCATGACTGCGGCAGCTCAACCGGAGCCGCCGGACCAGCGAACCGTCCGCAGCTGCGGGAGGTCCAGCTGAGCCGCGCGACCAGCGGATCCTCCGCAGTCATGCCCGCGGCTCGGGGGCGCCTCCCGGGCATGATTGCTTGGGGCGGCCAAATTTGTAGAGCCGCCCCTGCCTGCCGGCAAAATGCCACCCCAAGCGCGCGCTTGGCACGCTGGGGTCTGGAGCCGGCCCTGGGTAGTACACTATTTGGGCCCAGAACCTTAAAGGTATTTAGCTTCTAATGTACATGGAAATAACTGGGAGTTACATGCCTAAATATCTTTGAGGATCTTGGCCTTGGTGCTTTTTTGCAATCTTTAGGCTTTTTTTAGGGGGGTGGGGTGAGGGGGAGAGGCTGAATCTCTCTCTCTCACACACACACACACTCTCTCTCACACACACACACACACACTCCTGAACTAATTTTATTAACAACAAACAGGAACCAAAATGTACCCCAAAATGTATAACTTGCCCTGCATCTAGGAACACTGTTACAGGGAGTTTATTCTCATTCCTAATGCATTAGCTTTCATTTCCAGCTACTTGACAAACATTGCTTCTGACTACATTCCTGTGAGATAGGAGAGTATAATCCCCATTTTACGCAGGAAGAAGTTGAATAACTCTTGCAAGGCCACACCGGGAATCACTGTTGAGACCCGGATTATATAATTCTTGTTTTTCAGTTCTTTGCTCGAACCAGTAAACTATGCATGATATATGATGATCAGCTGAGCTACTGGGAAAGTGATCCATGCAGAGAACATTGCCAGGGTTTAGATTAAAAAAAATATATGTTGGGATTAAAGGGATTGTCACTGTATAATGGAGGTGTAGCCATAGTTAAAATGTCCAATTTTGGGGTGTATGGATTGTTTATGAAAAGAAAAAGCACTTTGCCTCCTTGCAATGCATACCGAAGAGAGAAAATGTCTTTGAAGTAATAGCAGGCTCCATTTCTAGGAAGAGAAGATTCAGACTGACAGAGGTTTGCTAATACCATTGCTAAAGAATACCATGTGAATCTTTCAATACATTGCATCTTAATATCAGTACAAAATAAGAAGCTTCTGTACAAAGTTGCAGCTGAGGAACTTTCTGAAGAATATAAATTAAGTGGAAAATCCTTCTTGCTGTGACAGGCATAGGGTTCTGTAAAAATGTTTTCTATTCATTTCACGCTGGCATTTGAGAGTACAGAGAAAACTGTAGTACATTGCAGACAATGTAATATTTATGTGGTGTGATAAAGGCATTTATCCACAGGGTTTTTTTTCTATTGGCTTTTGAGATACTGGTGGTCTAAAAACAGCAAAATGTGGTGTTTGTTGCCGTGGTTGATCCACAATAATCTGGCTAGCTCCAGCTCTTTGTTTAGATGGTAATATAATCCTAGTATCTTTTTTTGCCATTGCAGAAGGATAATTCATTGCTAATTGAATGTGAGAGTCATATCAATACATAGCAGAATACAGTCCATGATCTATTGATTTTTCTTCTACATGTAAGAAAACCTAAAGATTATTTTGAGTTTACAGAACAAAGGGTGGTTTGAGTTTTGACCAGCTGTAGATTCAACATACAAGATGAATGAATAGCTTGTAAGCATGATATAAATTCCACAGTGTGTGTGTGTGTGTGTGTGTGTGTGTACATGTACCTTTTGGGTGGGGTTCTGCTTGACACTTTTTATTATGTATCCTAAATATATTCTAGGGTAAAGTTGGGAGAGAAGGGTAGACAAGAAAGGATTAGGTAAAAGGGAAAACAAAGGAAGGCAGAATCAAGCAGGGGTGTGATGGGATGTACAAACCCCACAAAAGTCAGGAAAAGATTAATGGGCAGCTGGGGGCTAGAGGGAGGAGCTAAAAAGGTGAAGCCCTGCCTAACTGCTGCCTGGCTGGGTGGAAGAGAAGTCTTTGTGCTCTCAAGTGGGAGAGAAGTCTAGCTGGGGTCAGGAACAGGGAAAGACTGCTGCCTATCTAGGCATCCCTGAGGGAAGGGATGAGTTTTACATATCTTTGTATTTATTTTGGACTTTGGGTACCCTGGAAGGGGTGGAACTGACCTAGCCAGGGGGCTACGTTACCTCAGCGTAGAAGGTGTTGGAGGATGGATGGATCTGCTGAAGACACGGTGGGAAATAGAGCTTCTGCCACACAGAACCATGCCAAAAAGGGGCATGCCAGGAGGGTACGTGGCCACAGGGATGATAAAGAAGGCCATAGAGGGCAACTGGAGCAAGGCTGAAGCAAAGAAACTGGGAGGTAGGGAGGCAGGAATGGGTGGCTGGAACAAGTAGTCAATTGGCACAAGGTAAAGAATGTTTAGAGAAAACTATCCGAGGACAACACCAATGTTCAAAGCCCCCTGCTTAAACTGATTCTTCTGGCTTCTGTGTCCGGCAGGCTCCATTCCAGGGTTGTTCTTATTTTTTCTTTCCTTGATCCTACATCAACATCAGAATTTTATGAATGATGTAAAAATGTGTAATGCCATCAAGCACCAAATATGATAATTAAATTAAACCACAACTTTTGGTTTCAAGTCTCTTTAAAATTTGTCACTCTTTATCTATTAAAAAAGGATGAGGTCATATCTTGCTATGTCACACATTAAAGCTTTAAACATGGGTTGCCAGTTTTGCCAACATAAATCCAACTGAACCTTTTATTTTAGTATGGTTGATGTGAGTTAAGGGCATACGAAAATAGGAAATTAAGGGCACTGGTTGAGAGCCAAGCAATGTGAAATTATGCACTCTGTCCCCTCTCCATTCAACTCTGCCAAGACTTCTCAGCCCTGCACCTACAGCAGCCCTGCCATTTGTGTTGTATTGGTGCCAAGTTGTGTGTTGGTTTTGTGTTGTAGTTAGATGTTTGCTACGAACTAGGGTGGCATTAATAAATACAGGTTCTTGGTGAATCTCCTTTTTTTATATACAGTGAATGAATACCTGTTCTTCTTCTGCAGCTCTTACATTTTGTCAATTGTTTGATATGCACTTTTCAGAGAGAGAAAGAATCTAAAGACAGGAAAGGAACAGGAGGAAATGTCACAAAAGAAAAACCAGAATGATGAAGTGAGTAGTGAATCTGTCTGCTTCAAGAGATTGTATTTTCCAATCTTCTGGCTTATAGGACAAACTCTGTGGGCAAAAAATGTGTATTTCCCCCAGCAATCAGTTAAAGTAAAATTGCTGCTGACTGATTCCCCATTGACTTCATTAGTAAAGAGAACTTTTTCAACATGGTTTAGCTTTGACTGTCATTCAGTTTAAAGAGACAAAGTAGGTGAGGTAATATTTTGGACCATCTTCTGTTGGTGAAAGGTAGTGAAAGGCTTTAAAGGTAATGACTGAATTAAATAAAATCATCCAGGGTCAAAACTTTCAGAAGTAAAGCAAAAATAAGTGAACCTCTATTCTAGAAGCCAGGAATTCTTCCTTTCCACTAAATTTAAACCACCAAAGTCCATCAACATTAACTAAAAGACTCTTATTGACTTCAGTGGGCTTTGGATCAGGTCCAGCTTGAATTATTAGAATAGGTTGCCTGTTATACAATGATGGATTGGTTTTCTCTTTCTTTCTCATATGGGGTAAATCCTTGCTCAGAAGGACTACTAAACTTTAGTCAGCAAGTAGTCCCACTGAAATCTATGGACTCCTCAGGTGCTGTTGTGTTGAGCATGACTAATCAATCAAGCTGAGTTCTGTGGCAGAAAGATGTATGTTAAAGGCATGATAAAAGATTGGAAGAACCCAAAAGGGAGGTTGCTCATCTGAATGTAACCAACACAGCACAATCTGCTATCTTTATAACAGACTATGCAATTTGAAATTCACTTCATGTGACTATTCCAGAATTTGAGCTAGAAATTCACTTTTCCCAAGAATTTGTGTTGGTAAACCTCAAGCACTCAAATGTTCAAGGAAACGGAACATGTAAGGGACAAGAGCACTGTCAAATCATCATAATTTGCTTCAAATTCAAATGACTGTAGTTGGGAAATTTTCCTAATTTTTTCCTCAGTGCTAACATTTATACCATCTCATTCAAACTTCTAAAATGTTCTGACTTGGGTCACAGCCTTTGTACTCCAGCAGCTTCATTGGCCTTCTATTCAGAAACGTTCTCCTCATGTTTCCATATAGAAATTAAGGTCGCTGACCTCTTCTCCATTACACACTAAATATAATTTGGGTGCAAGAGGGTAGTAGGTTCATAAATGTGAGCTAACATTTTTGTAACAGAGCCACTATGAACTTGCTCTTTCCTGTCTTCAAGACTGCTTAGAAATTAGCAGCTTGCAAAATTCTGAACACTTTAAACCATCAGAAAATGATGAAGCCACAATAGACGATGGCTTAAATCTACTAGGATACCAGCTATGAACTCATTCGGATGTATGAAGTGAATGAATTGGATGAGTAATGTGGAACAATTATTAAGCCCTAAGGTTTTCCAAGTGGAGCTTAGACAGTTGCTCCTAGAAAAAGTGAAACATAATTTTCTTGGGTCAAACTAGCTTTAATGAATAATAAATCTGGAGTGAAAAGGCCATTTTAAGCTACACCAGGCTGGCATACTTCCAAAGATGTCGGAATTATGTTTGGAATTCAGATGCTATTAAGTTTCTTCTGAGAGTTCGATTAGGAAAATAATGTATCCCTTGTCATAGCACCATCTGGAAGGCACCCCTCTATTCACACCCTACACACTATTGTAATAATCTTTGTACAAAGTATGCCTTGTGAGGTATCATCTGAAAACTCATAACTTGCTGATCAGTAATATCATGGTAAAATGCAAGTAGCCACATTATGTGTAAAGTTATCAACATAAGCTGAGATCATGACTTAAGTGTGTTTTCCAGATAAGTCTGGGGAGTGGCTAAACCAGTTTCTCAAAAACAAAGAGCAAGCTGATGCCCCAGCCAGATTTCAGCAAAGCTCATGGTCCATCGTCTATCATGTGGCCATTCTTTGGCAAGAAAGGGGGGCAGGGGAAAGAGCTCTGCATCTTAGCAAAGAAGCAGCCTAAGGTCTCCTTCCTCCATCAGAGCCCCGTGTCTTTTGGTTCTCCACTGGAAATGCTTTTCAAAGAGGGGCTGAAACTATAAAAAGGAGGTGAAAACACCCCCAAGAGACCCTTCCTCTCTCTCCCTGTCCATCTCACTCTTTGCACCTTAAAAGGCAAAGGAAGCAGCTGTTGGACTCTGGAAGAGGGGTCCTGACCTGAAAGTTTGGTCAGTAATGCTGTTGGAAGCACGTGGTAAGAAACTTTGCTTGAATCTAATATAGTTTTAAGTTTAGCATTAGACAGTGTTTTATCTTTATTTTTCTTGTAGCCATTTCTGATTGTATTGTCCATGTTTATTCTCACTTAAAATCTCTCTCTCTGTAGTTCATAAACTTGTTTTCTTGTTTTATCTAATCCAGTGTATTTAAGTTAAAGTGTTTGGGAATCTCCATTTAAGGTGGCAAGTTGTGTATATTATTCCCTTAACGGGAGTGTCTAGGAGAGGGCTGGGCAGTACAAGATATACTTTTTGGGTGAAATCTGGAACTTGGTAGTGTGTTGGGGTCACCCTGTGGAAGTAATCAAGGCTGGTAAAAGCCAGAGTGTAACCCAGATGTGGTTGGCAGGTTGCAGTTACACACAGACACTCAGAGTGTGACTTGCATGACAGAAGGCTGTTTGTGAGTGGCCAGGTGGGAACTACTACAGCAAGGCATTGTAAGGCAGCCAAGGTTGTGAGGCGGGGGTGACATAGCCCCTCATTGGTTTGGATTGCACCCTGATATGTCACAGTAGCACCATCTCAAATGGGCAAGAGTTTTATACAAGGAGAGTTTTGCCGAGCAGTTGCCTCACTGATCATGAAGTACAGGGAATTAAAAACTAAATAAAAAAAAAATATTCTCCAGAGAGCTGGGGAAGTGAAGCCATGTGAGTTATAAAAGCTTTTCCTCTTGATTGCTGTAAATTTTCAGTAAATGCCATATCCAATGCAAAAGCCACTCTGTACTCAATTTACACCAAAGCATTTTAGTCTCAGACCAAGAGAGTTATAATTTCCAACAGAAGATAATGTTCTAACAACAAAAGGGGATATAAGGGATAGAAGCACTAAGCTGGGAAATGAATATGAAATAATCCATTATTGCTCTTGATTATGAAGTGGAAAACAATTCCTATAGAAAAACATACAGGAAAAACATTTGAAGAAAAAGATGGGTAATAAACTACCTACCTACCTTCTTCCATGTCCTTTTTCAGGCTTGCTTCAAAACAGCTGGGAAATACGAGAGTTATATTGTATTCTTTTATGCTTTTGTGAACTCTAGGAAGAAGTATTCTAAAAATACACAGTAGACAAATTCCTCATCTATTTCATTTTGAAGAGAGTAAAAAGAATAACTATCTTTGCAATCATTACAGAATGACTTCTTTCTCTTGCAAGCAGACAGTCAATCTTGTTAAAGATTAAAGAAATAACATCCTGACTTTCCTATAGCCAATTCTAAAAGGCAAAGTACTCTAAATTGTAGTTATTTCTGTAGAATTGGTTACAAACCTCATTCTGCCAGTGTGCATGTAAGTAACCTGATTTGTGAGCAGGACAGAAATTGTTCACATGTATGAGAGTTTGCTGAAGCCAAGTCTTAAATCAGAACATATACCCAATGGGCTAAAATTCTGCTTAATTAACACCCTGTGCAACCCTGTTAGTCAGATGGGTCATGCAGGATTTAAGTTGGGGCAAAAACATGGCTGAATATTTGTGCCAAACAGAACTGTCAAAGTGCCTCCAAAAGGAGGCAAAAATGTTCACTCTGCACAACCTTATCTTCGCTAATTGGATCTTGAGTATTGATAGTGGGGTGTTGCCTCTGCTCACTTAGGAAGTTAATCAAATCATGCTACGTGACACTTCATTCTGCCTGTGTAACATATTAATCTCTCATATGCCTCTTTAGCAAAGGACGCCACTGAAGAAGTAAAGTTACACCATACATTTTAATGGCGAAACCAATTATCACTTGTAATGTCATGGTACCCATGATCGGCTGGCTGAAGTTTATGAAGAAATAAACCATTCCCATGCTGCTGATTA
Organism: Mauremys reevesii; assembly: GCF_016161935.1. NCBI lineage: Eukaryota > Metazoa > Chordata > Testudines > Geoemydidae > Mauremys > Mauremys reevesii. The sequence continues at coordinate 35,903,102 of NC_052638.1, forward strand.
CACTTCTTAGGCCCAATAGCCTCTGCATTTAATCAGCACAAAAGGAGACATTAATTAGTTTGTAAACCCCTGCCAATAAAACACCATTTCTCAATTAAGTTGCTTTGACTAACTGCGGAACTATTAAGCAATAAGACCCAGTAGCAGCTGAATTATTGCACTGTAATTAAGCCCTAAAGTGTTGAAGTAACATAGATTTAGATCTCAAACAGTTTTTTAAAAAATATTTTAAAAAATCAATTTTAAACAAATCCATTAAAATCTTTCATCATCCAAAGAAATTCATTAAAGAGAACTTGGTAATATCATAGGCCAAGAAAACCTGGCCAGATTTGCATCCACTGAGGATTTGGCCCTTTACCTTTGTTTATGTTTATTCCTTTAAGTTAAGGAATAAAAAATTCATCCGCAAAAAAGTTTTAAGGTTATTCTTGCTAATATGTCTGTGCTTTTTCATAGTTGTCTATGGGGAGGCTGGTATGGTTAATGAGTTGTGACCGGAGATGTTTGTAAATTGCACTGCTGCAATGCATGTCAGTAAATCAAAAACACCTTCCTTTCCTCCTTCCATTACTATAATTTCAGTTAATTACAAGTGTCTCTTTCTGTGTTTAATTCTTCATTTGTTAGAGGAATTTGTGGAAAGGTTTTTAATTGACTTAAATATTTAATGAAACCCACTTTTGTTTGTTTTTTAAAGTGTGATCTGCACCTGTTGAGTATACCTAGCTCTGATAGTCCTTGCTAGGCATTTAATATGTCTGAAAGTTGAGTTAATAGTTTAGTTGTTAAATGTGCTTAAATGCTTTGCTGAATCAGGACCTTAAAGAGAGAATGCTGTAACAAAGGACCCAAAATGGGAAGTATGTTAGTTTTCCTGGTCACTGTTTAATGTTAGTTCACTAAGTAAACTAACATTGTATTTGTCAACTCTGAGTACAGTAATTCTGACTGTTGCTGTGGTGGGGGGTGGTTTCCCCTGCTGACCTCTAAGGAAATAGAGAGGGAAACAGAGACAACTAAAGGAGTGAAAAAGAAAGCTAAGCAAGAAGGAGAGACTGCTTCAGCCCTGAAAGTAAAGAAGAAAAAGCAACAGCAGTGGAGATGGTAAATACCTGTTAGATTGTACATTCCATTTTAAGAGTAATGCATCACAGTGAGAGAATCTACTCTCCAATCCTTAAGCACTCTAGGTAAATATATGCAAACTGCCATTTAAGACATGTCAGCTGCCTTTTGTTGACAATATAATCTGTTCTGTAATTGACAATCATGGTTATGCACTTATAAAAGAAAATTCTGGTTGAATACACTTACCTGTTTTCAGATTCATCTTGGAGAAGAGAGATGCCAAACAAGTGAAAAGCAGGGTTTAAATTTTGTATTTCATCACATCTAATTGTCTCTGCAGGTTTAAATTGCTTTGTATAACTTGAGGTAGCATAACATTTTTTCAAAGCACAACCTAAGACCATGTGACCAAATTCTGTAAAGGCAACAGGGTAAGGGTAGAATTCTACTGTGTTCCACTACAGACTTTTTTAAACCCAACTATGGTCCCAAACCAACCCCTGGAGGTACAATAACTGAAACTCCTTTGATATTTTGTCAATGGCAACCTGTTGTTCCTCTTAATATTGTATCATGTCGTATTTCCTAAGAAGAATACTGTCATATCCAAGGCCAAGACAAAATGAAGTGTAAACATTGGGTCAACTCCATAAATACTTTGAGACAGATCCTGAGCTATGACTAAGAGATGCTTTGTACAGCTCAGGATAAGAGGCACATAAAGGACCTTCACTCAGCTTGCTAGGTGCCAGGCAAGTCCCTCAGTGTGTTTTGGGGGTGTGATGCAAAGCCTATTGAAGTCAATGAAAGCCTTTCTATTGACTTCTATGGGCCTTGGATCAGGCCCTAAGGGGATTATTCAGGTTGCCGGGTAAACCAGCTTTAGGGTTGCTTTTTTTTTCTTTCCCTGCCCAAGGATCTGACCCATAAGTCCTATGAAAAATACTTGCTGAGGTAGTAACAACATTTCTTGTGGCTAATCTAAGTTTCTTGCTTATTGGTGTGCAATTATGTGACATGACAGATTAATGAGGAAAGGTTGAAGGGAGACACGAGTGTCTATAAAACCCACGTGGGGTATTATAAAAAGGACAGAAATTCATTAGTGTCACTAGTCAATTTGGAGAGAGCATGAGCTGAAGATGCAGTGGAGAACACTTAGGTTAACTGTTATCAAAAAAAAAAAAAAGACTGATAGGAAAAGTCCAGAATTGGAACAAGCTACCATGGGAACCAGTGGATTTGTCATTGTTGGCGATATGAAAGGATCAACAAATGGAAAGGTTGGGTGACTGAGGATAGTAATATCAGAGGAAATGTGTAAGTGAAGTTTAAAGTAAATGTCTATTTATAAGAAGAAATATGGATCTATCTAGCTTTATTTTGCATGTAGTTCACCCTGTTGTCTTTTTACTTTTTTACTACTACTTCTTTTAGGTTGATAGCTCAGGGTTGTGAAGCTAATAGCAATAAAATATGTAGCTTTTAATAGCTGGTATTCAGGAGTGTAGGCAAGCATGCTGTCCCTCCATGTCCGTGTCGGAGGGAGGGCCATGCCATCTCAAAGTCTGCGTCTATTAAACCCTTCTCTGAGCAGAAAAAGAGCGGGGGAATGAGTGATTCACAAGGGGGCCCGGCCTTCACACAGGGTGGGCCTTATACTGTCTGGGCTCTGGTTTGTGAAGTTGCAACAGCCTACTCACCCAGCCCTCCAGTCAGGCAGAGCTGCGGCAGTGGCAGCATATTCTCCCAGCCTTCAAGCAGGGTGGGGCAGGCACCTGTTAAACTCGGGCCTGCAATCAGGCAGAGCGATCATAGTCTATTGCCCCAGCCTTTAAACAGGGCAGGGCAGTCAGCAGTTAAGGCTCTGGCCTGCAATCAGGCAGAGTGGTCGTACCAGCCCAGTGTATGGGGCTCTGGTTCCAGGTGAGTGCTACACGCAGTCGATGGGGCTCTGGTTTGGGGTGAAATGAGGAGCACAGGCCTTCTGGCCTACGGAGGGGGAGTACTGCCACCCCAGGGTTGGGGGGGATGCAGGCCTGCCCAACTCCACCGCGTCCCAACCCAGGGCGCTATCAGTGGCGGAGTAGTCCACCACTGGGTCAGCGGGGATCCGCCCACAACACGTTGACTTGATTTCAGGCTCACTCTCTGCCAGACTATTGCCTGGTTCCTGTGGGTTGCTTTCTTCTCTCCCCCTCAGGCATACCTGTCCTGTGTCAAAGGGTCATCTTCAGTTTCCCCGGGATAGACTGCCAGGGGTAGCGGTAGCAGTTTCTCCACGTTGAGAACATCAGCGCTCCCTCGAACCTCAAGTGGGTCCCTGGGGCAACAGCAATTTTCCTTGGCTCTCCTCTCCAACAGCGGGGAAGAAGCATAGGTCTCCTCTGGCAGCTCCCTTCCAACTGAGCTGCTGGGCCAACCTTTTATATTTTCCCTTCCTCTCTGCTTCTGGTGTGCGGGGCGTGGCCTCCCTGGCTCTGCCCACCAGGTGGCTTGCAGTGCTCCCTCCACATCCACCTTCATGGGGGGACCACATCTCCTCGCTACAAGGCGGAAAATAAAAATCAAAAGACTGAGCCTGAGAAACTCTTGGTCCTGGCTCTTCATTACTACGTGAACAGAAGGAGATGGTGGATCTCTTATGTGAAATGGCTTTTCGTTAATGTCACTATTTATTCAAATTATACTCTCACTACTATAGAACACCACCCTGCAGACCTTGAATACCCCTGAAGAGCCTGAGTCAGAGACCCATCCTGTGAACAGCGAGGAAGAGGATTGGGGACATACAACAAAGGGATTCATCTATGCTGTGAGTCACGGCCTGTTTGAGTCTCCACCACAGTCCAGTCAGGATTGGCAGTCAAGTATGGCTGAGCCCAGTGCAGGGGAAGGAACCTCAAGTAAGTGTATGAATGTATTTCCATTTACAATGATGCACACAGCTATCAACTTTTAATTTACTTGTACTAGAAGAAATAATGGTACAATAAATAGCAGTAGGGTTAATATCTGCTTTTCATCCCCCTGTACAGCTAAGTGGAGGGATGTCCCTAGAATCCCTTTGAGAGATTCTGATGCAACTTTCATGGAGGTACTCTGCAATCCTCTCCTGAAGGTTTCTAGGGTTGGCAGCCTTATTTCTTCCTCCGCCGTGGGATGCTTTCCCATGCCCATCGGCAATAACTTCTGCGAGCTCTATTGCAGTAAACAGGCTAATGGCATACAGGCCTGGGTAGCTCTGGGACGCCCGCGGGTAACTATGTGCTCTGTGCCTTTGTCACCCTTGGGAGTGAGGTATTCGGTAAAATCACCAACTCCTGTGGAAAATGGTGCCAATGGTGAGTGCCATTGCTGTGTACTCATCATTTCATGGAACTGAGCAATTCCCTCTTCATTTCCCTCACCCTTGGTAGGCCATATTGACCATGGCTGGTGTTGAGTGCTGTCATGCACAAGCACTCTGAAGCAGAAGTGTCAGTAAGTATGTCATGTTTAAAACTTTAGGGGGAAAAGGGAAGGGAATTCTGAATCTTAACTTTCACTTTCCATTGTGACTCTACTGACAATGGTACCTCTGGGATTTAGCTGTACCTGCTGCTGTTGCGGCCGTGAGGGGGTCCCCCTCCACACTTTAAGAACACCTGAACTGGAGAAAGAAGAGGGCCTGGGATGACCTGTTCAGCTAGATCCTTCAGGCCAGTGCTGCATCAGGCATGAGCAGAGGGTTTGGAGGATGAACATTGCAGACTGTATGGAAAAGGAAAGAGTAGATAGGAGAAAGTCACATCAGGAAAAGGAGAGGGAGATGCACCAGGACATAATGGAGCTTCTCCTGCAGCAAACACAGATGCTGCAGACTCTTGTGGACCTACAGGTCCAATAATCATGGGCTCGACTCCCTCTGCAGTCTGTGGAGAAGTCTATTGTACCATCTCCTTACACCTGCTCCCTCCCAAACATTCCCTGTGGTATGAGGGGCCATATCCTTACCCCTACTGCTCCATCCCGGGGGGCCATTAAAGACAACCACAGCTTCAAATACACTAACCTGTAAAAGCCACGGTTGCTGTATGTGTAGATAAAATGTACTTGAATGTTCTTTCCCCTTCTTAAGTTCTGTTCCATAAACTTATTTCATTCTTAATGTATTTGCTTTTAACTTGCACAGAATTTTTTTTTGCAGTGTTTTTGTTACTCAATAAAATTCTGTTGTTTGGAAAATAATTCATCTTTATTAGTTCACAGCATATGCTGCAGAGTGCCTAGCGGTACTGAAAGCACTCATTTGTTATTGTACAGTGTGACACAACTCATAGGATCAGTGACAAACACAGTAATAATCATAAATGTACAGCAAGCATCACAAAATTAATAGGTGCATTGGCAGTGTTCTATTCATAGATGTGCACCAAGCACCACACAATTCCTAACGGGCCCCAAAACAGCAAGGGTAGGTAAAGCACAGTACACCACAATGCATTATTGTGACTCACTGTTTAAAAGTCCTCTTTCAAAGCCTCCCTGAGCCGTATAGCTCCACACTGAGCTCTTGTAATAGCCCCCGTGTTTCGCTGTTCAAACTCGGCAGACAGCCGCTCCACTTCTGCCCTTCACCCCAGAGGCAAGTTTTCCTTCTTGCTTCACTGACATTATGCAGGACACAGCAGACAGCTATAAACATTGGGGTGTTTTGTATACTGAGATCCAGTCTTGTGATTTAAACAATGCCAGTGTCCCTTGAATCGACCAAAAGCCCATTCTGCACCTGCTGAGCTGGTAGTTGAATCTTTCCTTGGTGCTGTCAAGGTGGCCAGTGTACAGCTTATGAACCAGGGGAGTAAAAGGCAGGCTGGTTCCCTCAAGATCATTACTGATGTTACAGCATCGTCAATGGTAATCCATCAGTTGGGGGCTGCGGGAGTCCCAGCTTGTAGATTTCTGAACAGTCCTGTGTTCTAAAGGGTGCAAGCATCATGCACGTTCCCTGACCAGTCAACACTGATGTCAGTGAAGAGTCCCTGGTGAACCAGCAACACTTCCACCAACATCAAAAAGTAGCCTTTTCTGTTGATGTACACTATGGCAATGTGGACTGGTGACAAAATAGGAATATGCTGCAGTTCAGGAACCCCATTTATGCAAATCCATCCACATGGCCCAGAGTCACAGTCATGCATAGCAGGAGACAATTAATGGCCCTGTACACTTGTATGGTGACAACTCCACACTGATTTCCCATTGACTGGTAGCAATCTGGCATTGCAAGTTTCCACAGTGCTGTCGCCACTCACTTCTCCAGTGTCAGCACAGCTCTCATTCTGGTGTCCCTGTGCTGGAGGGCTGGGGTGAGCTTGGCACACAGATCCAGGAGTGTGGCCTTGCATGTCGGAAAGTTCTGCAGCCACTCTTTGCCATCCCAAGCCTGCATTACCATGCGATTCCACTGGTCAGCGCTCGTTTCTCAGGCCCAGAAGTGGTGCTTCACCATCTCCAGCTGCTCCGTGAATGCCGTCAACAACTTTGAATTAGTTCACGCGATGTCCCACATCAATCTGTCCTCCATGAAATTATCAAGTTCCCTGCTGATTTGGTCCCTCTTGCAGCTCTGCAAATATCAGAAGATTGTGTGTCTTGTGCTTGCAGTGCTCGTGACAATAGTGCAGAGATGTGCAAGCTCTATGCTGCTGTCAGAGATGGCAGACAGCAAGGAGGACTGCATGGGTTGCTGTGATTTTTTTTTAAAAAGGTGTGAAAATTATTGGATATAGGTGATATGGGGATGGTGAGAGATGCATGCTGGAAAGTTGACCCTTGCTCCCAGTCACCCCTGCGTGACTCATTTCTGACCTACCATGCATTGCCAAAACTTCCCAAAAGACAGTGTGCTGGATGGTGGGGTGAATTGCACACTGGGATACTGCACTGCATAGACACAAGCACTCCTAGTGAGTACATGCAGGGTCAGTGCAAGAAGCCAAGTGTGCATGTGCATGAGTGATATATGAATTGCAGCAGCATCTTTATGCCAATGTAACCTGCATCAGCAAAAGTTTGTAGTGTGGACATGGCCTACGTTAGAAACATTACAGAGACATATCCATGCTGAAATGCTGCCAGAATCCAGTGAGAAATTGCTTATTTAGTGCTGATGAGTGCAGCAAAACCATTTGGACTACGTTGTTACACAGTAAGTGTTTCTGTATCTCCATTAGAGTTGGCTGAAATTCAGAATATCTGGTTTGTGGGAAATGTAATCCTTTCAAAATCTTCTGTTTGGTCCAATTTAGACTGAAACCAACTTTGTTTGAAATTGACTGTCAATTGGAGAGACCAAAAACATTTATTCTGAACATCCTGAAACATGGTGTTTCTGAAACAAAATAAGCTCCCCCGATCCTGGACAACTGCTCCCTGAAATTGACATGATTCATGCTGCTATTTGGTAGTGAACTGCAAGGAAACTGACATGAATCATGCCAGCAGCTGTCAAGGTTCCCGTGGGCAGTCCGGACATGTGGACTTCCCAACTCCTAGCCTAACTGGCTCCCAGGCTGCCCACTGAGTCTGCCTTAGTGACAGGGAGCCTGGAAGCCCTCAGAGCCTTGGCTTTCAGGGGTTGTTCTTGGTTGTTCAGGGGTTCTCAGGGTTTCCAGGTCCCTACTGCAGTGCTGGGATCCTAGACCCAGAGATCCCAGGCTTGAGGTGGGGCTTCTGGGGTTGCCATACTTCCCGCTCCGGCAGCAGGGAGCCTGGAAGCTACAGCCAGACTAGGAGCCAGGAGTCCCTTGGATTTTAAGGCTCCCTGCGGCAGATCCTGGAGCCAGTTCCCACCTAGGGTCAAATCTCCCAGTATTTCCAGTCTCCCACACTACTGCAGGGAGACTGGAAGCCCTAGAGGCTCTCAGACCTTGGGATAGACAGCATGGTGGGGCTGCTCTGGGGCCATGGACCCAGGAACCCCTGGAGTCCCCAGCAACCTGCTAGGAAACCTGGCAGGGAACCAGGCAGGCTGGTTCCAGCTGGAACTCTGGCAGTTTAGGGTGCAGCAAAAATTCATCAAATCCCATGTGTTTTCCCAAAACACTGTGGGTTTGACACATTGGCATTTTCTCTTGCACTTGATGTGGAAAGTGGTGAAGTTTGTGATGGTCCTTAGCTTCTGGGACGTTCATTCCAGTCTCAGACCAGCCCCCGAGGAGAGTTTCAGATCCTGCAAAGACGAGCTTTACCCTTATTGTAGAGTTCCATTGTCAACCACAATCTCCATTCCAGAACTTTAGGCTCTTTTAGATATCCCAGGTCCAGGCCATGGAGCGCTTTGAAAATAAGGATGGAGACAGAGAACTTGATTTGAAATTCTGCAGGAAGACAGCATAGGCACCGAGTTTCTAATCTGCCAGGGGGTGCTCTCCCTGGCTCTGCCCAGGCCCCGCCCCCACTCCACTCCTTCCCCCCAAGGCCCCACCCCTGCCTTGTGCCTACCCGCCCCCGCTCTGCCCCCACCCCGCCTCTTCCCCACCCAGTTCTGCCTCCTCCCCGAAGTGCGCTGCGCCATGGCTCTGCCCTCCTCCCCACACCCAGCACCTCCTGATGCTGCGAAACAGCTGATCCGCAGTAGGCGCTGGGAGGGAGAGGGAAGCGCTGATTGACAGAGCCTGCCAGTGGGCAGAAGGCACTGGGGGGAGGGAGAGGCATTGATGGGGTGCTGCTAGTGGGCGCGAAGCACCCACCATTTTTTTCCCATGGGTGCTGCAGCCCTGCTCCAGCCCTGGCGCACCCATGGAGTCAATGCCTATGGAAGCCAGGGTAGGGAGTGAAGGACAGGTCTGATCAGCTCATGGCAGCCTGTGTGGCTGAGATGATGCCCTCTGGCATTCTGTACTGGCTGGAGTTTCATAAGCTTTATGCCTAGGTATCTCATTTGGCTGTAGTCCAGCTGAGAGGTGACAAAGGCATAACTAAATGAGGCCAGGCCATCATCTGCCAGGGTTAGCATCTCCTAGTCAACTGGAGAATATAGAAAGCACTACTCATGGATGCTGCTATGTGACAGCTTAGTGGGGAAATTCAGGAGCTCTCCTAATCTACAGACTGAGTGGACCAATTGTGGGTGTGTGCTTTCAACCAAAGGAGATGCACCATGACTACAACATCTTCAAGATGCTTTCCTCTGCCCATGAAGATCACCTCTGTCTTTCTAGGGTTTAGCTTCAGCCAGATGTTTGTCACCCTTTAACTGGTCTCATCTAAGCACAGGGTCACTGTGATGGTAATGGAATGGCTATACCTAAATATTCTCCAGGGATCTAGAGACTTCCAGGAAAAAACAGAATTAAAAGCCCTGAATTCCTGATGAGGGTGGGGCAAAGCAGAATATTTCTGGGGTTGGGGGGATTTAAAGGCCTTTATATGTTGTAAAGAAGACACATCCAATTTCCTGTCCACATTTAATGACAGCTTGACAAAAATAAAATCTGGATACAACCTGGATTCTTCAAACCTTTCCACTTTGACATTTTCTTCCTAATCATGATTCTGTAAGAAATTAATTTATTGCAACTCTATTTGTCTGCACAGGTGAGGTTTAAATCAATGTACAGTAGCTTCATCTGTACATCCATCCCGCATTTCCTGACAGTAATGGACACAGCAAGAAATGGAATATTGTATAATCCTCTAGTAGAGTTCAAGTAATTACCAAGGTGTAGAACACAATTAAGATAAAGTGAATACTTGTCTCTTAAAATTAGATTAATCTCTTGCTTATCTGTATTTGCAGATAAAATGGTTACAAGATTCATGATTTCTCTTTGGGCAGTCAGTGATTTTCTTCTTTGAAAAGCTCAATGTTGCTCTAGCACAAACTCTGGGGTAGCTGCTGGCATCCTTGCTACAGAATCTTTTACCAAGTTCCCAGTTTCCTATTCTGTTTTCCTAATGATGTTCCACCTCACTTCGGTCTTCCTGACTTGCATGAACTGGCCTAACAGTTTTGAAAAGAAACTCTTGAGACACCACATAGACTCACATTGGATTATACTGAAGAATCATCCCAAACTCTATTGTAGCTGCATACAATTTTTTTTGTATTAAAAGAACATTGAGAATCAAGAGCTCAGAAGTTACTGTGTGCCAGAATTAATGTAGCCTAGGCATGACTGTCGAAATAAATGTCGGGCCCCAGTACATCATGTTTGCTGGGACTCTATCACCTCCCATTTCACTTTCTTTACACAGATGTTATAGACATTTTGGGGGCCTCTTAAACATAATATAATTGTCCCCCCTTCCCTCCTCTGGTCGGCCCTGAGCCTATGCAACCTTAATTCAGCCCCCTTGTACATATACATTATGATGGTATTGCCTGTCAAGACAGATGAAGTCTCTCGTAGAGCTAGAAATCAAATTCAGCTCTACTGGATCCCACTCCAGTTCCTTCAACATAAAAGAACATCCTTTCCTTACTTGCAATAATCTGCCACTTTCATTGTCTATCCCAGGGGTCGGCAACCTCTGGCACGCGGCTCGCCAGGGTAAGCACCTTGGCGGGCCGGGCCAGTTTGTTTACCTGCCGCATCGGCAGGTTCGGCCGACCATGGTTCCCACTGGCCCTGGTTCGCCGTCCCAGGCCAATGGGGGCAGTGGAAAGAGGCGCGGGCGAGGGATGTGCTTACCCTGGTGAGCCATGTGCCAGAGGTTGCCGACCCCTAGTCTATCCTATTTGCTGATGAGTCAGAGCTCTGTACAACAGAGTACATAATCATATAATTGAAGACCATATCAAAATGCATTTGATCAAAGGGAAAGATTAGGCAAACTTAATTCTAGTATTTCCTAACTTTTGCATACTTGACTTTGCAATAGTAATGTATTTTCAGAATGTTTTTGTATGCAATTCCCTAGTTTGCTTTAAAAAAAAAATCTGAAAGAGCAGAAATTCCATCCTGTGGAACCTTATTGACTTCTGTTTGGGTCATCAGAGAGAATATATCCTAGGACCTTTACATAGAGTGATGGATAGCAGTAGGCTGTTATTCTCTATATGGCCCTACCATTAGACAGGGCATGGCATACATTTTGCCAATAACTTATACAACTACTTCCTCAACACTAGTTGGGAATTGCAAATTGGGGTTCTATTCCTGGCTTTGAGGGGTGTGTGGTCACGTGGTCAGAGTCAGCACAACCAAGTATATGCATTCTGAACTAGAATGTGATTAAGTGGATGAGTCGTGGGTCTACCATATTGGAGACTAGAGGCCAGATTCTAGTTCTCACTTGTATGCTGCTCCAGCAGAATTGCATTCACAGAAATCCAGGCCAGACTTGCTCCATGTTTTTTAACCCAAATGCCAGTAAATTTGCAAGGGAATTCTGCGCCTCTATTTTGCCCTGCTTATCCCAGGTGAAATGAGACTTCACACTCTGGTTACTGGAGCTAACCCAGATGTTTTTATTTAAGAGGATAGAAACATCTACATAATTCTAACCATATTTAGCTTTTCTCTTTTCCGCTTGAAAGTTAAATGGCTTTCCTTTTCCCGATATTGTACTTTGATGTCTCTGGCCAGTTGAAGGTAACATTGCCATACATATTAAAAGGTGAAAAGGTTGCTGTTAGCCATTTTTCTGCTGGAAAGAAATGTCCTGTAATATGCCCAATATGCAGCTGGAGAACAAACTTTAAAGCCTCAAGTAGCCTGTTGGTGGGGATTCTGGATGCCCAGGTGAAAGTCCCATTCCTTAATGCTAGAAGTTTATGTGGGAACTTGCGGAGGGTCCTGAGCTGCTATTTTCACTTGCATGTTATGGGCAGGGGTGAAAAGAGAGAACTGGATGCAACTGTCAAAAATTTTGCCAGAATGAACATCTGGAGAAGTAGTGTCATGGGGAACTCAGTCCTGGCTTTCAGTACAAACCTATGAAGAAAAATGACTTATTACCTGGATTCTCTTGCCAACTCTGAGACACCTGTACTCACTTGGACTGTGTCAGCATAGCAGAGCCAGTGCAACTACAGGAAAGGTGCTTGATAGAGCTAAGCAGGAAATAGTTTTTATGACCTGTAAATATTTTTTTATTGAGATTTTAATTTTTTTCCCTATTCTGCATCAGAATGAAACCTAGAGTTTTTCTAAAAAAAATATATATTTTTTTAGTGGGGAAAAATAGAGACCGCCATCCCAGAATAGCTGGCTGGGCTATTAGCGATTCTGGGCTGGGTCTGTCTCTCTGGTTTTGACCAGAAATCCTGTCCTGAACTTGAGAAACCTTCCCAATGAAGGTTTAATTGGAATTGGTACATTCCTGCAAAAAGGGTTCTGTTTTGACAAATCTGCATTTTCTGACGAAAAAAAACCTTTTTGTTGAAAAATTCCTCTGTTGCTGGATTCTGTTCAGCCCTCAGGCTCCTTCAGCAAACGGTCAATGGAAAACTCACTCTCCACTCTCACTCTTTTTCATGCTCATGAAATTTGAACTCATTTCATGGACTCTTGTACAAATGTGAAAATGGCACAAACGCTGGGAAGCAAAGTAATAATTAGATGCAAACAAATATTCATGGGATGTGTCTTCTGCATTAATTATCCCCGCAGCATGAATTGTGAATTTTACAACTGAATATGCAATTCTAAATTTGCTTTTAGCAAATATGCAGTCATTTGTGCTAAAATTCACATTTGATGTCGATTTGCATTAGTAAAGCTCAGATGTTCATGGAAAGCTAACATGAAACTCTTGTGAATACTGATGAACAGAACTTCTTCCAAATTTTCCTGAATATCTGTGGACAGTTTTTGCCACTATTTGCTCCAGCTGCATGAATGACAAGCAAAACGAACACACGTTGGACTAATGGAGTGCTGTATCCACAAGTGCAAGGAGAAATAGCTCAGGTGCTCAAATATTCGCCCATGCCTACATCTGGTGTGTTTGGATGATTCATAATGCTGGTTTGTTCTGGGGAAAAACAAGCTTTTACTAGCTCTCTTTAAAATCATGTTTTCATTTGCTGGGAGCAATCTGATCATACTGACTTCAGTTCATGCTGGTTTTAACTCCGTGGCTTATCCCTTTAATCTTGTTCCAAACCCTCGAAAGCACCGTATTGTTCTTCATTCAATGGGAGTCTTCGACAGAAATGCCCTAAATAGAATTTTGACAGAGGATCTGCAAAGGACGCTGTACTGTGGAAGGAAGAGAAGCGTGCTATGGGCGTATGCTGTAAGGAGGGAAGCCACAGCTTGTACAATGTGACCTAGAGCAGACTCTGGAGCAGACCTGCAGCAGACAACATCAGGCTGACTTTATTGATAAGTCTTGATTGTGAATTTAGCCCCTGTTGCTTGCAAATCTTTCATGTACTTTTCCATATCTGGACAGATCTGTAAATATGTGTTCAATAGCTTTTGCAAATAAATTCTAGACTCTGCACTGCTGCCAAGCTATTTGCCTTGGGCGTGTCTGATTTATTCTGTGAATTGTCACAAGGTATTGCTTCTGCTTTCTGACTGAGTGACTTCAAAACTTTACACAGAAGATAAACGAATGCTGAAGAATGCACTTCTGGTATGAATTTTCAGATGAAATGTCACTTGTGCAATTTCCAGGATTCATGAATATTTCAGACAAACCAGTGCCCATCCAAATATTTGCTAACAGATTATATGAATCTGTGAATAGTAGTGGTGAGTTTGTGATGTTTAGTCATAAAAACTCTTTTCAAATCACTTTCTCTATTATCCTACTAGTTCTATTCCTATCTTTTTCTACTGAAGCAAACTAAGATCCTCCTCTTTCCAACAAATTGCTGTGGTTACCTTTAGAAAATTAATAGTTTTCCCCATGCAATGCCCAGAAACAATCAAAACATGCTTTGATGTCACAAATCAATTCCTCATAAATATCAGGGTTCACTGTTGGGTTAGTATTTATTGTACTAGCCTTTTAAAATTACAGTTTTTACTGGTAAACACCTTCTCTGTGCATTAACATCTAACACTAGAAGGACATGGTGATACAGAGTGCCATCAGTCTATTTCCAAACTCAACTAAAACCTGCACTCTTTCATTGCCTGCATCTTTCTCATCTGCTTACATTTGTTATTTTTAACTTCATAAAGCATTTTGGGCTAGAGGGCCTGACACAAAGCCCTTTGAAGTGAATGGAGAGATGCCCATTCACTTTGATGGGTTTTGGGTCAGATTTATAATGTGTATTAAGGATGCGATACAAAGAAAATAATGTTGTGCATATTTCAGTCCATATCCTAAAGTCCTCAGTAGGGTTCTATCACATTGAATTAGATGGGATGAGTAAAACCTGCCTAAGAACATCAAGTGTTTGGCCCTAGGTGTTTATATAATGGTAATACCGGGTACTGCATCGTACAATTATGGAGTTTTGTTTTGTAATGTTAAAAAAAAAAGCGTGTGTGTGATTAGCTGGTATTAGAAGAGATGCTGTATATAAATAGAGCCGGCTGAAAAACAAGATTTCCATATCACGGTTGTCAAGTATTAGAGGGGTAGCCGTGTTAGTCTGGATCTATAAAAAGCGACAGAGTCCTGTGGCACTCTGGCACTCGCATGCGTCTGACGAAGTGGGTATTCACCCACGATAGCTTATGCCCCAATACATCTGTTAGTCTATAAGGTGCCACGGGACTCTTTGTCGCTTTTTACATATCGGGGTTGTGACATTTGTTTTTCATCCCACATTGGAATTAAATGGACCCCAGTCCCAAAATAGCCAATAACATGGGGCTGCAGACACTCACTGGGGATGTAGAAGACCCAGGTTCAGGCTCTGCCTTATTTAGAACAGGGCCTTGAACCTGGGTCTCCTACATGAGTGCTCTGCCAGGTTATGGAGTTAGTCGCTCCCTCTTAATCTGGCTTGTTGAAGCTGTTTCATTTTCAATAACTAAATTAAATATCCACTGGGCTAGAGACAGCATGATGATTATGGGGCTCACCTGGGATGAGGGAGACCCATGTTCAGGTCTCTGCTCTAAATCAAGCAGAGCCTGAACCTGGGTCTCCCTCTTCTGAAGCGAAAGCCCTATATTGGCTATTTTGGGTGGCTGTCTTCTCCTCCTCCTTCCCTCCTCCCCCGACACTGTTTTGACCAGAAGTTCTATCCAGGACCTTAGAAACCTTTCCAACAAAAAGTGTCTGGGGATGTGTAGATGACTGGGATGGTGTTTCTCTCTCTCTCTCTGCCCTGTTTTGTTAAACTGAAATATATCTGTAGGCTCCACTGCTAAAGAATTTACTGTAAATATTTCACTATAGCTTGAGCTAATGAGGGAGGATGGGAGTTACTTCCATTTTCCTTCAGCGTTAAGCATAACGAACAGCAGATTCTCTGCACTTACTTTAAATGGCTTTGGGAGACCATGGATTCGTCCTCCTAGATAAGTCTTGGTCTTGGTCTGCTCTACCACTTACGTCGGTACAACTGATGTCGCTCAGCTACTCTCCTGAGCAACGTAAGTTACGCCGACCTACGCACTGGTGTGGACAGTGCTATGTTGGTGGGAAAGCTTCTCCCGCCGGCATACCTACTTCCTTTCGCAGAGGTGGAGTTAAGCCAACAGGAGAGCTCTCTCCTGTTGGCATAGAGCGTCTTCACTAGGGTGACCAAATGTCCCGATTTTATAGGGACAGTCCCAATTTTTGGGTCTCTTTCTTATATAGGCTCCTATTACCTCCCACCCCCTGTCCTGATTTTTACCATTTGCTGTCTGGTCACCCTAGTCTTCACCAGACATACAACAGCAGCACAGCTGCACCACTAGCCCTTGGTCTGTTGCAACTACATTTGACCATGGCGTGGCAGCTAGTGTGTGAGACCACTGCCTAGTGTGCTGACCAGGACTGACTCCTTGTTTCCCTGGAGAACAAGGAAAACTGATTTATGCTCCCCTGTAGCACAGAACTTAGCATGACTGGGGCTGTGAGGTGCCAGTGCTACCCTAACCATGAATAATTAAAAATGAGCGGCGTTGATCTGAGTAGATGACTTGTGGCAGCACAGTGCATCTACTTGTTCTGTGGGTTAACTTGCAGTGCCACTGGCATCCCCATAGGTAAAGCAGAGGCCTCCAGCCTAAGATTTTACTAGTGAGAACTCCACAGAGAAGCTGTATTTAGAAACAACAACAAGAAGAAACCGCTGCATAAATGTTTCATGAACCTGCGGAGGCTACTCTGTTTGGTATTTAGCTTGGAAGCCTGAAGTGATCTGAAGCAGGAATTGCTTGTAGGTAGAAGAATAATGTATTTATGTATTACCTGTCTCTGTTCAATCACCTGTCTTGCCTGCCGTCTATACATGGGTACATAAATATAGTAGAACTGGGTGAAAAAAATGTTCTGTGGATATTTGTACTGGAAAGTGAATTCTGCTCCAGCTCTGTGTGTACCCCTTTTCACTTTCAAAGACTCATAGGACTGGAAGGGACCTCAAGAGGTCATCTAGCACTTTCCTCTGGTGCTTATGCAGCTGAGTTTTACTAGTCTGAATACTGATAGAGGGTCTGCTCCGAAGCCCATTGAAGTCCATGGGTGATTTTCCCACCAATTTCAATAGGCTTTGGAGCAGGTCCAGGAAGCAATCTTGAAGCACAGAACTTGCTCAAACATGCTCAAACACTCATGCAAATCAAACATTACATTTGCTTTTTGGAGCCTTCTGTCTAGCAAGCTGATGATAAGCTATGCTCATCCAATTGGGGAATAAAAACAATACCACGAGTGACTTACGCGTCAACCATAACTGAGCTACAAGATGAGTGAGGTAATATTTTTTATTAGGTCATCTTTTGTTGGGGGTCCTCTCTCAGCGGTCCAATAAAAGATATTACCTCGCCCGTCTCTCTAATATGCTGGGACCAGCACAGCTACTACAGCATTGCATATAATGAGCTGCACAGTTTGGATTTGGAATAGCAAGCCATAGTAAATGAATTTGGAAGAAAAAAAATCATTGAACAACAATTTGAGAAAATTGTCTGCAAAAAACACATTGCAAAAGGAAATAAACTCCGTCAATTTAATTAATTAATTTATTGCCCAGCATTAGTGTATAATAGAAACCTAGAGCGAGAAATGATTTTAAAATGGTGGTTGAACCCCCACAGGAAAATGTTTAGATCTGGATTCACGGTTTTTCCCAAAGCTCCAGCAACATGGGTAAATGGCATTCCTTGCCCCATCTCTAGTGGACAATACAGATAGGTTATTGCTTTCTTTTAATAGCACTTGCGCATCTAACAAGGTGGCAGAATTGGTTTCAGAGCGGATGCTGTTGTATGCTTTATAGGTCAACCACTAAAGAACGGGATTGTGTGCGGTTGTGGCAGGTCCAGGAGGTCAGTATAAGGAGGACTAGCAAGGATTCCCTTTTAATATACCCCATCTGCACTGAGACTGTCAGGATTCTCGGGGAAGTGGGGATCCTGTTTGCTCATCAAAAGGGCACTGGTCCTTTGTCAAAGACAGGGAAGATGTATTTGAAAATTAAATGGCTGGTTCCCCCCACCCCCCATGCAACTTTTGGAGAGAGTTTTTAAGTGAAGTTTACATAGCGTAATGGAAAGCTACACTGTCACTATTTGGGGAGATAAGCTGCTGCTCAGTGAACTTCTCCAAGCATTGCACTCTGGAAGCAACACTCAGTGAATGCTAATGGGAACCACAACAGCAATTTTTTTATCTCAGTTGAGGCTCTCTGTTCTTAAAGCTAAA
The DNA here is from genome assembly GCF_016161935.1 of Mauremys reevesii. Classification (NCBI taxonomy): domain Eukaryota; kingdom Metazoa; phylum Chordata; order Testudines; family Geoemydidae; genus Mauremys; species Mauremys reevesii. The sequence goes on from NC_052638.1 coordinate 35,920,934, forward strand.
TCACTCATTCCCCAAAGGGCGGCTGCTCTTTCATAGTCTCTAACCTCACTGAGATCTGTGTTTTAGGGTTGTCATTTTTGTGGTCCCTTTGTGTCCCTCATTATTTCTTGAAGAATTCTGCATTTGTTTTGTATTTTTTCTTTTCTGATCTGTGATATTTGTGATTCTTCATATCTGGAATTAGTCCCAGCTTTTCATGTTGTTTTACTTTCTTTTTGTATGGATGATAACATTCTCCTTTGTGTGTTTATTTTTTTTCCTCCCCGGAGTGAGTTAGTATGCAGCAGGTTTTGGATCCCACATTATTTCCACAGACTGGTGGCAAAAAAGAGGTTTTCCTCTTTGATATCCCTTATGCATTGTTTCAGAGTTGTAAAGGGACTGTACATGCTATTTTTTGATAGAGAAAAAGGTTATTCTGCCAAATCGATATCAAATCTAACAGACTGAAGCAGACGGGTTCTTGGAAATTCAATATGGGCAAAGTTTGTACTTCAGCAAACACTTTCTCACCCTAGAATTATAATGAGTAATGATAAATAGATGCTTCTATTACCTGATTAACTTCACAGTAGTTATAATTTTAAAAACCGTTTACTTATAGAAAGTGACTCTGGGTTTTTTTATTGACAGTTAAGGAGAGAGCTTTAATTTCATATTCCAGCACACCCTGCTAGTGTTACATTAACTCTTTCTGATGTCCTGGGAAAAGACTTGAAATGTTGCCTGCAGGATCATTTCACCTGAGTCCAGGAAGTGAAAAAAATTGCTCCCGTGTGAAAGAAATCTTGTCTGCTTGACTGTTGTTGACTAATGCTCCATACAAACCATTCTGGAGGCATTTTCTGATGGAAGAAGTCCCCCCAGAATGTAAATGTAATTCAAATACTTCTGAGAGCTGCGCTTCCACTTCAGAATTTTATGAAAACTTGGAATTGAGGTTTGGTCCTAAATACCTGAATATTTCTGACATATAGAGCTGAGGCTGGGTTGTGACTCTTGTCTCGTGGTTTTTCCTTTCAAAGTCCAAATCTTCCTCCTTGCTTTCTGCACAGTATGAGCTACTGCGCAACCCCTGAATTGTCCTGCAGTCAAAGGGCCATCTTCAATTTAGACCCCAAGTTACCTCCATCCCGCACAGAATTAACTTCCTCACTTTTACTGTTGTAAACTATTTCCATCAGCAACGCTGAGTCATGAAATAGACATGCAATATGCTAAAGAAATATGAAACCCACAGCACTTTGTTTTGTGAGCCATGGCTCCTATTGTCCCTAGTCTTGGTAAAAGGAGAAGCAAGCTCGCCTGGCTACTTGCCACTCCTTGAAACTGGCTTTTACCACAGGCCATCTTTCTTTTGGCTAGAGCTGTCCCAATTACTAGTCACTGACCTTTCATCCTCATCCATTGCTAGCCTAGGGTGACCAGACGTCCCAATTTTATAGGGACAGTCCCGATTTTTGGAGTTTTTTCTTACAGAGGCACCTATTACGCCCCACCCCCGGCCTGACCATTCATGCATCAGATCAGGCTGCTATATCTTTTCGATCCTTCACTGCCTCTTTGAACAGCCATACAGTTCTTGTGAAAAATCATAGAAACATTTGCTTTCATGATACCATATTCTGAGGATCCCTTGGAAATACTAAATTATTTTTTTTTCCATTAAAGCCTACAGGGTGACCCATGCACGGCAACATGTCATTAATCAGGAATTTCCATGTAAAGTAGTAGGCCTGGGCATGCTGGCTAAACCTAAAACCTGACCTGAACCATTGCCCAAACATCAAATTGGATCCCAAATTCATGTGAAGTTTTTAAAAAAGTTTAGATAGCACCCGCTCCCCACTCTGCTTTCCCCTCCCTCCTTGTTTTTGCTCCCTCTATTGCCTGATTAATCTCAAAATGAAACTGGCAGGATACAATGGGACACATTCCTCCCAGGTTACCTGGCCTGAACAAAGCCAGAAGGAATTCAGGAAAGATATTGAGAGAGCCTGTCCTCATGAGATTACTGGACCTGCATTTTACATGCCAGACCAGAGAAGCTGAGATATTTTGGATATGAGACGGTATCCAGTATCAGTGACATGACTCCCTGACTGTTTTTCTGCAGGGTTTGACCCCAGGGCTTTTGGATCTAAAAGCATGGAGCCTCTACTACCTGAATTAAAAGGCCAGTGCTGTTAGCGTGGATGCAGTAGCAGACTCCTAAACCTCCGTATGGTCCCTCTGCTACCAGGGGACTAATAATAGAGTGGGTCTTTACCTGGGTTACAAATGCCTTCAAACTGTTGATGCCTATGTGCTGGGCTAGCTCAAGGCATGTACTGTGCAAAGCTGCAAAGGACTCCAGTTTTGGGGTCCTCGTGCCCCTGGAGCGGGGATATAAAGGACTAGCTGCTTACCCATGTGGGCAGTCTTGAAGAGCACGGACCTGGTACATGCCGCCAGGTTTCTCTCTTGTCCCTTCCTGCTGCTGAATTCTTTTCCTCAAAATATTTCATAGGATCCCTTTTGAAAAAGAAAAAAGCTCACATCAGTACCCTTGAAATAATCAGTTTATCCTAAAATAAACAAAAACCAGCCAGAGCCCAGATATCAACCCCAGTCGCACTCTGACTCTAGCTGATAGGCCTGGGCCGGTGGAGAATTTTGCTTTGCTAAGTGTAAGCACAGTGGCTCCTTATTTATGCTGATAATGGTGTTTGAACTGTACTTGAGCATCGCTTAGTACTTATTGCTTCAGGGAAGAGCAAAATCTTCCAAGTGAATAGCCCTTGTGTATTATATGGCCTTATATGAACAATACTATCGTCTGATACATCAAGAGGCATCAGATTGCTCAGATGTACTTATACCGATGTTTGGAGCCTCAAATTGTAGTGATGCTCGGATTCTCATTAACATTACATACTACTGCAGAGCTGGTTCCAGTCTGCTCTCTTGTGCACATTGTATATCTGTTTGTTGGCACTTTCTTGCAGTGTACAATAAAGAGGAACATCCAATATCTGTGAAGCAAAGAGGTTCTTACGAAGCAAAGAGATTCTTGGTTCTGAACTCTTTCCCTTCCCCCCTGCCCTGATCCAAATAGCACAGCCCATATCAACTGCTAAATGTATATAATGCATTGGGTGACATGCAAATTGATCAATCTTAAATTACTGATTGGCCCTTTGTTTCCTGGAACAGTTGAACAGTCCAAAGCAGGCTCAAGTAGGAATGTTGCCTAACATTTTCAAAAGTGGTCTAGGCATGTAGGAGCTTAATTCCTATTGAAAGTCAATGGACCTTAGGTTCTTGCATCAATTCTGTTCTTTCACCAATAGGAATCTCGATTGATTACGTTTCTTTCAAACTTTCACTTTCCCTGATGTTGATAAGGGTGCTGCCTAATGGTATGAGCATAGCGCTGGGAGCCAGGAACTACTCCTGTGTTGTAAGTTTGGACACAGGCATCCTTTGTTGTGTTGGACAATTCATTTAACCAGTCTTTTTTCCCTTTTTTATAAAATGAGGTACAATTTCAATACATACTTTAGCAAAGACCTGTGAGCATTAGTGTTTGTAAGACCTTTGGAGATGAAAATCATAGCAAGTCCTTATTACTGAGGGTGTTGCATTGGGATCTTGGAGGTGAAGTTGCATAGTTGGAAGATGCAGGGAAGTTGCATTGATTTTGGTGTGGGAGAGGGAAGATTGGGTGGATAAGAGTAACTCGGAGGGGAAGAGATAAAAGGATGAGCTGGAATCAAGTACTGAGGTGAAAAGTTTTGATATGCTTATGCTTTACAAGAACATCTAGCAAAATAGAAAGCAAGTGGCACGATATGGTCAAAGAATAATCCCTTTTGATTTCAAAATTCTAGCACAGGTAAAGTGAGGGTTAATATAACAGATATAGTATCAGTGCTTTCCTTCATCACACTGTAAATAAAGAACATTCAGAATAGTAAAATATGACCTTAGATGTTTCTATCCTGAGGAATTGGCTTTCTGGGAATTAAAAATACGTCAGACCCCTGCTGGAGGTAATAACAAGCAAAAACTCTTTCATTCAGCTCCTAGAAATGTATTTGCCTTGTGAGGGGCTCCCAGCAGATGTCTGTGGAAAGTTTACTTCCCCGATTATTAATTGCACATGAGAGGAGAGGAAATAAGATGGTATCAAATGGAAGTTTCTGGAACACCGGGGTCCTGTGTTTGCCCCAGCCTATGATCCACTGCCTGCTGATGTGAAGTTTTGATTATGATGGTAATCACTACCTAGCAAGAATATTGCTCAGTGGGTATTAATGTCCTGTGTAATGAGCTCATGCGTGCTAATTGTTTCAATATGGATTTTTATTTGGTACTAGGGTAGCCACTGCAATGAGTATGGTAGTTTATATAATTGATCTATTCAGAGAGAATTGAACACTGAATCAAGAAGATATTGTACATATATATATATGTACAATATTCATATATAAAAGAGAGAGAGATTGTGCGTGTATGGATATATATTTTGTCTGTGTATGTGTGTGTGCTGTTCCTGGCAGTAACAATACTTTAGCCTATAGAAATACCACTAGTACAAGAGCCATGAATTCTGGTGGATGAGGGGAAAATTCTCAGTTTAAAATATTAATTTGAACACTCTGCCTAATCCGCTCTCCCCTGGAAAATCAAATATTGCTCATTGATAAATCTTGCGATATAAATGTGTTCCTGCACATTCTTATGTTCTTCTGTATACACACAATAGTATAGATAAGCCACATGGGTCTGATCCGAAGCCCATGGAAGTCAAGGGAAGGTTTTCCATTGATTTCAGTCAGGCCAGTATAGGGAAAAGGAGCCAAGTTCAATGCCGGTAGCAGTATATGCAAATCTATGCTCTGTTGAAGTTACCTCAATTTATAAGTGTGGCGAGATGGTCTCTATATATCCAGATGCATAGGAACACATACATAGTTTACTTTAAAATGCCAAACTTCCAACATACTCAAATTCTGAAGACGCGCTAGAACATTTTCATTTTGCTTTCAATATGTAAAATCTAAGTGTGTCGCTCATGGAGGGGTTTTTTAGTTATACAATACAGTTTCCAATTTGCAGATTTTTTTTTTTCATATAATGGGTGAGTGTTTCTCGGATCAGGTTGCATAATTGAATGTCCACTGAGGTTTGCCTGGCCTTAGCAATTGATTCAAAGTTAAATACAAAAAAAATGTGTGCGGGAAGAGGATATTAAAATTGTATTAGGTTCAACAGTGCCAGTTCTGGTATATTTTCCACTTTATCTTTCAACCTGCATTAGAAAATATAGTTGTTCATGACTAATTTAATTTTATAACTCACTTGAAAAATGGACATAGGCTCAAATGTCTAGTGGTTTTTGCAAAGGTTGACCTGTGGGTGCCAATGACGTAAATTGCAACAAGGTCAGATCTACTGTCCATAATTCCTATAATTTAATGCCTTGTAAAATGTGAAAATGAATACACTGGAATTTGTGGCGGGGAAGAGACCTTCTTCAGCTTTAGGAAGAGCAATAAAATGTTTCAGTATTTCTCCATACAGGAACAATAAGCAAAATTTTTCTGACCAATAATCTGACTTCATGTGAAGAACCATCAATTTGCTTAATAGTGAAGCTTAGTATGTATTTATAGTACACATAGCTTATGGGTGGGTGTCAAGCTACATCAGTAATGTGGTGCCTATGCTGATTTTTCAGTAAAATAAATCTCAGCTAGGCTCATATTTCCTTATTGCTGAATCAGAGACAGAATTCCTAAAATGCTGTGGCATTGGCATGCAGCTCTTCATTTTAAGATGTTGAATAGAAAAATCATATCAGAAATTTCCCTCTGCCTCACAAACTTCTCCCTCCATCATTATTATTTAAATTTCAAAGTAAAATAAAATAAGGAGTGTGTATGAATGAAATTGGGGCCTCTGTGTTAGTGAAAAGGGATTTATTTTGCTTAGGTTAGATAGAACACACCATCATAGCTCTGGAGTACTGGACAAAACCTGAAAATCAAGTGGCAACTGCGTGAACGACATTAAAACGATATGTCAGAAAAATCTATGGTAGGTTTAAAAATGGATCCGTGTTTAAAAAAGATGAAAGGGTAATTGACAAAATGGCATTACTGTAATAGCTGTAATACTGTAATGTCAGACTTTAGCTGAATAAGGAAAGCTATTGAAGTGATTCTATAGTTTCAGCAGAAAATATTCCTAGCTTACCATACTGATTAAACTACAGGCGCTTGTAATAGCTTTAAAGTTTCAGGCTTATGAAATAAAAATCAAACACTCCTAATATCTTATAGACCCAACTTCCAAATGCAAAGTTTAAATTTAACTGTAAAAGAAACAAAACAATTGAGTTGAAATAATTCCCCTTTTATGCATGCAGCATGTGACATGCTGTCATCACTGTTACCATATACTGCTCATCCATCTTTCCCAAATCCTCCTCCATCAAATACACGTTCAACACAATGCACACGGGCCAAATGCTGCTATGTTCTATCTGTTCAATCTCACAAGGAGGAATGCAAGCAGAATTTGAGCCTTCACTTCTAGGGTTCCTGGTTCAAATCCTGCCTGTGTTGGTGCTGATCTGAAGTTGCCATTTAAGGGCTTGGGTTTCTTAGTCTCAGGCTAGTTACCAGTAGCTAGATGACTGCTCAATAGCCATTGTGGCAATTAATGCTAATTGGCACTCTCAGCAGAGAAGCAAATGTTTGAACAGACAGGAAAGCTGCCCATTTCTGTGTTAACCCTAGAGGTGTTTAGTTTAGGACAGGGTGGGAGCAATACTTCTGCTGCTTCAGGCAGTGCTATATCTGTTTGTGCACAAACAGAAAAATCCAGTCTCCAGGGTTGTCAAGTCAGTACCTTCCGCATGCCCTAAATTCACATGAGGTTTTTTAAAATGGCCATTTCATCTACCGTGCCACAATGCACATTACATTAAACCCTAGAGCTCGAAAACACATGAATTACAGAAAATAAATCTTCCTGCAATACACTGTGCATCTAATGACTGCTGTACGTAAAGTGGCTTTGAGGAATTGAATTCAATTTGAAATCCATTTTCACATTTGGATAAATCATCCCTCTATACTGAGAAGATACTTACTCTAGTTGGAAATTTAAATAAACATTCCGTTTGGCTGTTGTGGTTAGAAAAACCTGAATCCAGTCCAGGCACTTTCCACTAGCAACTCTGTGTTGAACACCACCAATGCCGGCTAATTTGCAGACAAGAGTAAATCCTAGAAATATCTCGCCTGGCCATCCTCTTACAGCAATCAACTCCCCTGGGTTTTTTTCTGCATTTGCTTTTTAAAACACTATAGATGATGTTAGCTCTGGATGGCAAATTGCATTGGTGAGCTCTGCCAATGTGCAAAATAGTCACAGGAGCCAGTGCATGCGTCATATGTAATTGGCCCAAGGTGTTAGGAGAGGAGTAAAGCAAAGTGTTAAGATCTCAACAATCCCATGGAGAGTGTCAATGTTTTCAGGGATCTGAATGATGTACATAGTTGGCTTTGATTCTCTGCATGTTATAGTGGCTTTTGACTTCTGGGTGGATTGGAAATGTAGGAGATCTGTTGGAAACATGTTGGCTATACAGTCAATGTTAATAGTCTACACTCTTTATCTCGACAGGCGGTCAAAAACCTTTGAGCAGGGTCAGACCCAAACCCATTCTCCTTTGACTTAATCTCTCTGCCAACTCCTTTGACTTCGTCGCAGGTCACTCATAGCATTGAAACTCTGAAGTTTGAGATGGAAATGACCAAATAACCATTAAAGGGCAATATTAATAAGACCGAACCAATAGCAGTAAAAACTAGAGAGGAGATGAGCCACAAAAATTGGAGCTTAATCCAAACCTCTCCAAAATTTCAAGGGGTTGAGAGCTGGAATTTCAGTTTAGGGTCATCGCCAATAGAAATCGTTTAATATTCTTGACTTAGATTAAACTGCTATTGAATGTAACTTATCCACATTTAACAGTAATAGAAGCTTGAGGATTCTTTCAAGTAAACCCATTAAATTGCGTTTGACAGCTGAAGAGGCGGCTTGATTTTTTGCCAAAATGCCAGATCATGAGTACACAGCAAGGAAGACTTCCTGAAAAAAACTGCTTTGCTGATTGGAGGTGGGTAAAAGTAGACTTGGTTTGTTGAATAGCCGCAGTTATCTAGAGACAGAGACGCGGTTTAAGGTTGACCTTGAATAATTACATTGAGGTAAAGGTGGTAACCTATGTCTACACTAGGGAAAAGGTGGAGGTTAACTACAATGTATCAGCTAACCTCATCCACATTTCCTAGTGTAAACAAAACCAAAATGGTATGGTCTCCTGGAACTCAGTGTAGCACTGAGAGAGAAGAGTTGCCGCATAGTGGCATAGCATCATCTGGAGGAGGAGACAATCTTCTCTTTCCTCTTTTTCTCTGGGTTCTAGAATCTGCCTTCAGGCAGGCTGACTTCCCCCGCCCTCCTTAATTCAATTCAAGGATTGTGGCCTTCAGTTGCAACCCTGTAGCCACTCCCCAATACCAAATGTGAGAACCAGTACATCCATATACTGCACCACACAGCAGCAGTGTCCCCTTCAGTGACTCCCTACATGTGTTGCTTTTCTCAGATGAAGTGTTTTATAGAGGGAGATGTTGCACTGGGGGTTCTGTGTGCTATGACATGGAGAAGATAAAGTCAGAAAATCGTGCTGCACCTATGGGCACAGCAAGAAGATGATGCTCTTGGGCTGCAGAAGAAAAAGGGATATAGTACCTGAAATCCCTCCCTTCTTGAGATCCTTCTGCTGGTTGAATTTAGAGCTACTGGGGAGAGATTCTCAGGTACAGTAAATTGGCATGGCTCAACTAATGTCAATGAAACTGCCAGTGCACATAAGCAGATTTACATCATTTACGCTGGCCCCATAATTGGTGATCCAATTTAGAGAAGAAAAAGAGGCTTAGGCAATAGAAGCAGTGAGCATCTTCCAGATCCCTTCTAGACTGCCTTTGGTCTGGGAAGACCTGGCCACGGAGCCCACAGCCAAAAAAAAAAAAAAGCCATAAAAATCAACAAAGTTGATCTATCGAAAACTACTTGCAACAGTTTTGCGTGTACTCTTTCCTTGGACTGAAACAGCCTCTTAACTTTTAGAACATTCCTAGCGTCCACAGAGGAATATCCATCGTCAGGAGAAATGGCTGATGGGTCAACACCACAGCAGGAGTAAAGCTGTGTGAACTGTCACACTTCGTGTACTGGTGTCACTTTGAGTTTCCTTTGGGGCCCTTGCTATGGTGATGTAACCCTTCTGCCCCTCTGAGTTGGCAGCAACAAGGGCCGGGTTCAGTATCCAGGGGTTCCGTTTCAATAACACAATGCAAAACCGGCTCGAGCCCCCACCCAGTGACCTGGGACAATTACCTACCACCCCCCCGGGCGCCTCTAGGAGGCAATACTTCCCCACTCGCAAGCACAGAGTCCGAGTGTAGCAAAATCCTTTTAATAAAGGAGGGAACCAATGCGGCATCACGTTGGAGAGACACCACAAACAGGACTATACACAAACCATAAGCAAAAAAACCCACTTCCAAGTACATTTGGCACTGTCCTTTCCCCCTTAGGGTCTTAAGTCCAATCACCCCAAAGTCCAACAACCCAAGAGTCTCTGTCTCTGGTCAGTGCCACCCCAGAGTTCAAAAGTTTATCTGCAGAGTTTTACCCCCCCAGCCTGGGTGGAAATGGGGTGGGGGCACACACAGGGTGTTAAAGGACACCTTACGTGGGCCAGGGCCGACTGCCCTGCTTCTCCGTGGAGTTCTGCTGTAGCCTTCACCACGATTGGCTCCACTCCACCAGCTGTGCCACTCCTCCAGCCAACCTGTGAACCGCATCAGCCGTCCCCGCGAACCGCTCCACACTGCTCACTGTTCCACGGGCTGCGCCAACGTGCTGCAGACTGCTCTGCTCTGCCAGCTGCTTAGCAATCAATCTTCAGGCTCCCCTACTCAGTGATCTCAGCTCAGTAAGCTTAGCTCTTTTAGTGATTTCAGCTCTTAGTGGTTTCAACTTGAGCCCCACATGAATTCAGATCAGCAGCCTCCAGATGGACTCCTAAAGGATTCAAAATTAGCTCTGCTCTTTAACAGTGGAGAGAGGAGGATGTGCAATTGGTGTTCCAGGCCCTCAAAAGGGGCCCATACCATCAGGTACACACACCAGTCCCCAGCCTCTCTCCCTTCACTGGGTTTTGTAACCCATGTCCCTTGTCTAGCAAGTACTATTTAATGTAGGTTGAGTCATTTCTGTCATAAAGCAGTCTCATAGTTCCTCATTCACATAATTAAGGTAACAGCACTTTTTTCTCCTTCCTGCCCCAATAACAAAGAAATTGGGGATTCCACAGTGTGAAAATAACCATCCCATGCTGCTGTGTGTTATGCTAAGTGGAGTGGGTTTACCAATGCAAATGCACATTCCTAAAATTCCTTTGCCCACTCCTCATAATGTACCACCAGATGTCAGGGTAGATCTCATCCTGACTCTGCTTACAGTGATATGCATTTAAATATCAGGAAGCAGGAAGCTCACTTTCCCTGGGGGATTACAGGCCTTCATTTGCTGGTGACACTCACATTCAGCAACAAGATTTCATTCTGTCTCCTTCACCAGCCTTCCAAATTAGAGAAAACATAGTTGTGAATAGGGTTCCTATAAATCCAACTAGCCAGGTCTGCGGTGCAGCAGTTTGTTGCAAAGTTGGCCATTTCAAAGGGGAGGGCTGATTATATTTTAAATGAGTGTAAGGTGTTGGGAGTGTTGCGGATTCCTTGTAGTTTCCTACTAGTGTTTTGTTCAATGTACTCACATGATTCAGCTAAGGGTTTGTCTATGCAGAGACTTATTGCACTTATTGCACAGCTAGCTTGCTGCACATTAACTGGCCAAGTGGAACTTTTAGTGTTCGGTAGCAGAAGCCAGTGCATACTAAGTCTGTGTGCTGACAAACCCTAATTCAGCAGCTGTTGGGGAGGGAAGAGATAGGTAAGAGAAGCTTAATTTCTGAAGGATTTTTGACTCCCAAATGTAGTGGGTATAGGAAGAAAGGGGAGGTCTCTCCTGTAAACCTTTTTAGATAACTAGATGCCATCCGGAACCATCATAATTCTGTGACAAATGATCATTTATTTGTATAGTTCAGCCAATGCAGTACAATACAAATCAAGGATAATTTCTCACAGTACTACAGTGGTTCCAGATGGAATCTGTTTAGTCATAACCTTTTTTAGATAACTAATCTAGATACTGACTTGTGACACATATAAAAGAAGATTTCTCTGCTTTACAGTAGCTGAGATCAGGGCCCAATTGTGCCAGACGCTGTATACATAGATTTATTGGTTACACACCAGAACAGACCACTGTGATCATCCAATCTGACCTCCTACCTAACATAAGCCATAATCAAAGTCAAAGTTCCCCCTAGCCAATGGCTCATCATGCTGATACAGTTAAGGCATGTCCACTTCATAGCCAACAGCATACATGGCCGTGATATGGCCGCCCTAACCCTGTGGCTTGGATGGCCTTTCGGTGTGAGATTGAGCAAGACTGGAACCCATAACCTGCAGGATTGTAGCTGAGCACTTCAAAAGCTCAGCCACTGCACCTCACCAGGCCATAAGACTTCCCTGAATTATTCCCATTTGAACTAGACACTAGAGTACACATTTTACGAAACCAAAATCCAGTCTTGATTCAAAAACTTGGAGTGATGGACACTGCACTAGAATCCTTGGTAAAGTGTTCCAAATGAGGCATAACTCTTGCCATAAAGGGTTTACAATCTAAATAGATAAGCTGGAATTGGAGGAAAGAAATGTTACCATCTCCATTTTACAAGTGGAGAACTGAGATGCAGAGATAAATGATTTGCCCACAGTCATGCAGGAAGTCTGTGCTAGCGTGGGGATACAGCCCAGATCTCTGTCAGGTGCCTAAGTACAAGAAATAATTTAAAAATGAATCATTTAAAAGCTCTCCAAATTATTAAACATTGTTTACAAAGCTGAGTTTTGACCTGCTGCGAGCTATTCATGGATTCACATGGGAGGTAGGATTTAACAAAGGAATTATTTTTTCTTATTACTTATGGACCCGTAATCTAAAGCTGCTTCTGTGCTCCCCCAGATATAGAAGAAACTTGGGGAAGGACACATTGATTTTAATAGTCATTTCAATCTAATTTCTAAATAGTAAAACATGGCTTTAAAGGATACAATACTAGATATTATAGATACTCCGATGTATCCAAAACCTCATTATCCAGACCTCACCATTATCCAAACCCCTTCCTTGTCCCCATGTATCTCATGCTGGAGGACAAGGAAGGGATTTGGATAATGCAGAGGTTTGGATAATAGAGCAGAGACCCTCCTCCAGGACTGTGAGGAGGAAGAGGAGTCCCCGGCTGTGGGGGAGGCCACCCAGCTGGTGAATGGCTAGCACAGGGAACCCTCTGCTGCTCCGCTGTCACAGGAGTGAGTACAGAGACCCTCGGCCAGGACTGCAAAGAGGAGGAGGAAACCCCAGTTACGGGGAAAGCTGCTGCCTCTACTGAATGACCAAGTAGCTCCTGCCCTCTGGATTATCCAAGCTCCTGATTATCCAAATAGAATCCATCCCCCCTGCTCGTTAGAGACTCAGGCATATACGGGGTATAACTTACAGCTCTTATGCACCAATGCGGTGCACTTGCGGAATCTCTCCTCCCAGATGATGTGAGAGACTTGCTTTCCTTTTATGAGGTTAATGTTGCAGCCTGTGCATTTAAAGTTCTATGAGCCTACCCAGTACCGCTGTGATCAGTCAATTCACTCCCTGTACGTTTCCTTTTTTTGTATCTAGTGGTTCCAGCCCTAGTTGTCTCTCATTTAGGCTCCTTAGCTTCAGGACGCATGGAGCAACAATGAGCGCCAACAGCAGCGGGATTACAGCAAAGCTGCGGGCTTCCACAAAGCTGCGCCCAGCCTTCAGCTATATTATTTCAGCTATTCTGTCTATTCCACTGAGAATGAATCGCCGCCCCGCTTCCAAGCTTCTCTTCCAGCCCTTAGCTGATATGCTAACAACTGAAGGATTGCTGCAGCACTGGAAGTCCTATAATTAACAGGAGGAGTCCAGTTTTCTAGCTGCCGGAGATTTAACGAGTTAAGGAAGACATCAAAAACCTTAGTATAAGTTCAATGGCTCTCTAGTCATTTAAATTTAAAATAGATCTATCCACTTATGCATGAGAGCAGGAGATGGCGTCTCAGACTTTTTTCCATGGACTCATGTGGGCAGTAATTGTTTTTTCTGATAGGCATAATTCTCATCAATAAATCATTGAATTTTTCAGGCCCAGTCTGATGCATTTTTAAATGCCTTTTTATAACGTCTCAGGGAACATTTACCTTCAGCTCCTGAAATGTCCCATTTGGACACACTGTAATAATGTCTTTTAAAGCCGAGGTTAAAAGTTTATTAGGATATTTTGTTCTTCCGTCAAGCTGTCAATTTTCAACAAGGCCTATGGCCCAAAAGAACAATTTTGTGGTAAATACACACAGAGATGTGCTGGTGGTTTCCGGGGCTTAATTATATCCACTTGGTTGCATGTTTCAAATTTTTGAATATAACCTTTGGAGTTAGAAATACCCGTGCTTGCTCTCATTGAGCTATCATGCTAAAAATTGTAGTTTAGCGCCCGTAGCACGGACAGTGGCGGCCGCCCTGAGTACAAACTGGCTATTTTTTGTGTGCTGGCTCAATGAGAGTGAGGGCAAGTATGTCTCAGCAAGCAGGCAATCACACTCTTCCCTCCAAGTGTAGACGTAGCCTTACTGGTACGATCATGTGCTGCCTGGTGCTGCTAGTAAATGAGGATGGATTTGTCTTTGGGTTAGGACTTACTAGAGTTCTTGAATTCTGTTCCAGCATTGTCGCTGTGACTGGCTGTGATGTTTGGCTAATTTCTTTACCTCTTCGTGCCTCGGTATCTCTCTCTGTGAAATGGGTATAAAAATACCTGTCTTTGGGGACTGTGGGTGAGGGCGGGAGGTGTGGCTGTTTCTAAAGCATGATAAGATCCTTTTGAGGAAAGACACTAAATTATGGGCACGCCACACTGGCACAGCTGGATTTCAAATAACCATGTTTATGAACTATGTACAAATATACAAGGCTTAGCTCCCTACGCATGCGGCCACACTGGCAGGGTTCTGATGGCTTCTGCAATAGAAGACAGGGTGGCCCTCTCCCAAACTCTTTAAAGGAATATTACCCAATTCATTGGCTGTGGAGTTGGGGGGAACCATCTGGGCCATGGCCCGACCACTTTTTGGCTGGGCCAAACCAGAGTAGTGCTGCAACCTTGCATATCATTTTGCAATGACATGCACTCAGATTTGGCCTGGCCGCCTCTCCAGGGGTGTCTGGGCTAAATCTGAGTGAGCAGCATTGCAACCTGGTGTGCAGGGTTGTGGCACCGCTCAGATTTGGGCTGGCCACCCCTCTGTGATGATGGAGAGGTGGCCTGGCCAAATTTGAGTGAGTGGCTTTGCAACCTGACATACAGGGTCCCTGCACCCCTCAGGTTTGTGCCAGGTCACAAAGCCGCTCACTCAGATTTGGAGTGGGTGGGTTTTAGGCACTCATGAGCATGATGGGTCAGGTTGCTGCCAGAGGTGGGGGTGGAGAGGCCTGAGAGAGGAAGAAGAGGGTCAGGTAGATGGGGCAAATCTAGGGCACCATCACTTTAAGTGGTGCTCCACAGCCCCGATGCAATTCCTGTGCACTGCAACCTTTAGCGGGAATGCAATGCGTACTGACTGCACGCGTGCAATTTATTTCATTTATAATTTAAATGCAGAAATTTGGCTGCCCACGGAGAGGATATGGGACCCACTACTGCTCTCATCTAAGGAAGTGGAAGAACCCTGTGTTCTGTAACTGAAAGAGCAATGTTCTAGTTCTGCTTCTCCAGGTGAACCTGAGACTGGGGAAGTAATTGTGTCTGTTGTCTGAAGTGCATGGATTCCTTAAGTCAGTAGCTAATTCATTAATGGCCTCACTGCAGCCTATTCCGTAACCAGGGCTGGCAGTGGGACTTTTGCTCCTGATTTCACTGAGAGCAGGATCAGGCCTTTTGGTTTGGAAGAGCTTGATCTGCTTTAAGGGCCCAATCCGGTGAGGTCCCCAGGTACTCTAGTGAGTTGTCCTTCAGGCCCTAATTGTGCAAATACAAATGTGGGAATCAAAATCAGAGTATAAATGTATGTATGTCAGTATGAGTTCCTCCGAGATGAGGGACTGTACATTTCCCTTATTTTCTCCCACCCTAGAATGGCATTATCCTTTCATATTAAAGGGTCCAGGCGAGAATAAGAGTATTTACATTCAGCCAAAGGTGTCAGACAGACAGACATCTACTTCTGGCCTGGCTCGCACTTAGATTTCACGCTGCAGCTGATGCCTTTTGTCAGAACCAAAACCAATTTTTCATCCTGTCGTAGGTCAGACTTTTGCTTTGTAAAGGGATAAAAGCTCTCATAAAAGATGCATGCATCGTTTTTGTGTTTGTTCATTGGCCTCAGTGTGTTTCTTTGCACTTTCCTTTCAACAGTGCATCAAATACTTAATAGACTACCAAAAATTAGATGTAATTGGGGCCTCAGGCTACCAGTGTACTAATGATGGAGTTATCGCTAAGTTATTGTTCCCATATTGAGGTGCGATTCCAGCTAGATACGTGCTTCTCTAATTATCTGGAGAGAGTCTGTTTCTTGACAATTTCAGGCTCTTACTCATTTCCAAGGTAATGATACTTCAGAGTTGGCAGATGTGCCTCTGATTCACTAGAAAACCTCCACAGGGTGTCCAATCCCATTTAGAACCCTTGTTAAGCCTTATGGGAGAATGCAATATCTTCTTGATCAATAACCCAGGGAATCTCAGATAATTTAGATTCATCAAACTGAGCTAAATCCTTCAGAGTATGAGTAAATTGGAATCTGCCTAGGTTAGCTTGGGCTTCAGAAGTATACAAGCTCCTAAAATATAGCCAAATATAAAGAGTCTCATAAAATGATGAGCAACTTTTTTTCTGAGGCATAATTCCCTTTGTTATACTGGGTAACTTTCCTTAGGAGGGGCCTGATAGCGCTCTGAGCATACTCTCCAGATCCTATGGACTGCTTTTGAGTGAAGCATACATCGAGGGAAGTGGAAAGAGAGGGAGTGCTTAAAGTATCTGGTCCTAACTTGCTCGGGGCTTTGAAGATAAGCACAATGACTTTTCAGTTGACCTTAAACTAGATTGGCAGCCAACATGTGGTATAAAGCAATGGTGAAATGAGATCTTGCCAGTTGGCCCTTATTAGAAGGTACACCTGCAGTACACCTGTGTACTGCACCAGCTGCCCTCTATTGCTATTCTACCTGGGGCATATGGGGATGAGCTTCATTGTCAGGAGCAGTTAGAAGGCCAATATGGTAATGCAAGGCAGCTGATAACGTTGACCAGTGGAAGGCAGTTGGCCTACCTGCCTCTGGCCTACCTGGATTAGATTTGAATTTACTGTCCGTTATCCAGATGCCCACTTCACTCAAACACTGTCATTCAGGGAAATGAAGCACTGAAATTAATAGTCTTATTTCCCTAATTCCCAAAAGGAAAAGTTATTTCTATGGCACCCATTACTGTAGAATCCAGGAAATGCTCATTATTTTGAATACTATATACTTAAGTTGGTCAAGTAAGCATTTATGTAGAAGCCCAATGGCTATATTCGTTACCAGTGGACCTCTCTTCACTGCCATTCTCTTTGCCCAAAGTCCTGTGTAAACAGAGGCACCTAACAGTGGCTATGGTCATCCAGAGAGGGTGAATTCCATGGGGCAGGGGTTGTCTTGAAAATGCACCCCCACGCCGGGAAAGTTCTGTCAAAGGACACCAGAGCAAAATGCTCACAGCCAGTCCTAAATCTAATTGATAGATGATAATTTGTCATTTCAAAACCTGAATCCATCTTGGAAATCCCGTTTCTCAAGCTGTTTTAACATCACAGGTCTATCAATAATAATCATTTTATTAATTTCCTAATACCAAAAATAACTAATTGATCACATTTTTCAAAATATGCAGCAAATTAAGAGGCTGGAGTGCAACATCTTTTGCTAATTATTTCAGGGAGAGCTAATACACCGTGTGTGTGACCTTTAGTACATTTGGACTCAGATGGCATTTTCCAACAGAACTGAGCATCGATCTCCATACAGTTAATTTATTGTTTAATTAAAAAATCATAGTTCACTGTATTCTGATTTCACATCCTTTTCCCCATCAACCAATTAAATGTGGAGAGCCATCACAAACCTGTCATTTTTTATTATATATATATATATTTTTTTTTTATAATGGAGCTTCCCAGAAATGCAGGTCTCCTCTCACCTAACCCACTAATGGCTTGGAAAGTCTTTAGCATAAACGACCTGCTTGAACTGCTCTGGAAGATAAATTCTCAGCCTCTATCATTTTGGTGTGACGCTGAGGTGCTAAACTTCCTGGACTAGACTGAATGTTTCTGGAGCTTGACTCTGCCTTTTAGGTCACCAGGACCTACCATAAAATATAGATGGGCGGTTATTAAACTACCAGTCATCTCAGTCCATGGTGGTTAGCTGTACTGCTCTTGTGCATCAGCTGAAGAAGCTATGTTTCTTTCTGGTATGAGACAATAATACATTCAAAGGTTTCACCATCTGATTCCCCTCCTATGGGTGGAAAATGGTGCTTAGAATGTTCTGTGAGTTACTGTCAAACTGCCCAGATAGAAATATAGTTTGCCTATATGAAGTAATACGAAACGTCATAGAACAATGCTTAGAATAGCAACGGCAACTCTACATAAACTTCATAGACTTTGAGAAGGCTTTTGATAGCATTCATAGGACAGTCTATGGCACATTCTGCTGGCATATGGAATCCCTCTCCGTATAATCAACATCATCAAAAGCTTCTATTTAAACTTTACATGCAGTGTTGATCACAGTGAGCTCAGTTTTGAAGTCAAAACAGGAGTACGTCAGGGGTGTGTCATGTCTGCAATCCTCTTCAACATTGCCATTGACTGGGTAATGCAGCATACAACAGAAGACATGCCAAGAGGCATTGAATGGACACCCTTCTCATCTCTTGAAGACCTGGACTTCGCAGATGATCTCACTCTCCTATCACACACCCAACACAATATACAAGAAAAAACAACTCGACTCAACACATTCAGCCAGCAAAGTGGACTGAAAATCAACCGCAATAAGACAGATATCATAACCTTTCATATTGCCTCACCATCACCAGTACAGATAGAGGATCACGTTCTTACCAATCTAGAAACATTCACATACTTGGGCAGCAGCAGCAGCCAGGATGGTGGAACAAGCCAGGACATCCGGAACAGAATCAATAAAGCCAGGATCACCTTCAGGAGCTTAAATACAGTCTGGATATCATCAAAATACACCACCAAAACCAACCTCAAGATTTATCAGAGCTGCGAACTTTCAACATTACTTTATAGTGCAGAATGCTGGGGAATGAGAAAGTAGGACATGTCCAAACTGTCTTCATTCCATTCAACCTGCCTTAGAAAAATCCTCCGTTTCTTTGGCCCAGAACAATTTCAAGCCATGATCTAGTGACACAGTGCAGCTAAGAGAATACAAGCACCATCATTGCCAGGAGGTGTTGGAGATGGATTGGCCACATGCTTCAGATGGAAACTGATTCCATCACCAGAGTAGAAATAAGATGGACACATGAAGGCAAGCAAAAACGAGGCTGCCCAAAAACAACAAGGTGAAGAGCTGTGGAAGCCGAGCTGAAAAACCTTGGGCACAGCTGGGGAAGCACTGAAAGACTTGCCAGAAACAGACAGGAGTAGAGGAGCTTCATCGCTGCCCTAAATGCCAGAGGCGTAATGGGAACATGATGATGATGATGATGATATTAAGTACGTAGATTACTACTCTAATCACATACTGCTTGTTGGCACTATCTGTTGTAACTGGATTGGCAATTTTAACATCTAGGCAAGCTGACTCAAGCTGTGGTGTACTTTGCAGAATGTCAGAGCATTTGTTCCCCAAAAGCCTTGAGAGAGACATCATAGAAATGAACTTCTCATTCTCCCTTCCTTGTGTTTCTATGGCTGAATAGTTTATTTAATTTAGACTTCATTGAAATTTAATGTGTTTTTCCCTTGCTTGATGCTTCATCAAGATTCCCATGTGAGCAAGCTTTTAAATCAAGAAATCCTGGTGGGCCCAATTCAAAGCAGACACCTCTTCACAATCCGATATTTGGAATATATTAAGATCTTCCCCAAAACAGGCTGTCTTGATCATTTAGGCAGAGCCTTATCATATGAAGTACTATAAAGTGGCATCTTAGTAGACTTACTTAGATAATGGGTTTGGTAATAGTACTTAACTATTTTTAAAGGTTTAAATAGTTTACTCCTTTACTAGGATGTTTGTTTTAAAAGGCTACAGAAGTGATGGTGGGTTTGTGCTGCTTGGTGTGCACCAAAGTTTTACTCCAGCAAGTTGCCTTTTGATTTGTCTGACAAATAGGAGTTCTAGAAATGATCAAAGGCAATCCTGGGGATTGAAAGACTAAAATTATTGCTTGGCACATTGCTGAGCAGGACAGAATTTCCATGGGGAGCTATAGGAGAAAATTGCTCAATATTTAGGAGGGACTAGCATGAGTCTTGGTATGTTGGTTTTAAAATCCTAAATATTACAAAAATGTTTAAAGTGAAGTCAAATACAAAGTGTGCATGTAAAGGAGAATTGGTTGAAAAATGCCAATTCTGTTTGTGTCCAAATTGCTTTTATTTTTTTTCCAAAATTTTCATGGGAACATTTTTCATTTTGTTTTTTAATAAATTACTTTAATGTTGAAAACAAAACCAAAAAACATCAGTTTGTAAGAACGGGCTTTTGTTTTTTGTTTTTTTTTAAATACTGAAAAAAAAATTTGGTTGCTGTGTTTGATTTTTTTTGTTAGGGCTAGAAAATTTTGACCAAAAACGACAACTCTCCATGAATATTTTCATTTTGGTTCAAAAACTATATTTTGTCCAAAAAATTTTTGACTAGCATTAATAAGACAACAAACAGATTTTTGTTTTAAAAAAATTTGTTGGCCATATTATTAATAAAATTAATTAGTAAAAAAGCCCCAAAACAAGTCTCCAAAACACAATAGCTTCTGTTCAGCTAGTTAGGTAAGCCTTCCCTGCCCAGCCGTATTCCAGAAGAAATCACATGTCAAAGCAACACATGAACAGAGGTCATCCCACAAGCAATTAAAGACCTAGGAGGTCTCTTAACATGACACTTTTGAAATGAAAAACCAACTGTTGAATCTCAGAAAACATTAGAAGCCCCTATATCACCAAAGCGCGGAAGTTAAACCCCGGTGTTTTTTACAGACAAAGGTATTCATAAAAGTTAACAGAAACTTTGGATATATCCTGACAGAAGCCCCTGAAAGCAATTAATTTTGGCCTTTTGAGAAGAGGTATCATGGTTCCTGGCTAGGCTGCCCCTTCTGAGACCCTTTTCCAGTCCTCCAGGTGCACCCCTTTCAGGTGACAGGCCTGTGACTCCACTTATCTTTGAGGTGGAACCGCATGATCCAGCCATTCTCCAACTGTGTCTCTGGGTTACACTACCTCTGGTTGCCAGCAAGCTGTGATATCTAGTGGGCCCAATGTGCTGGGCACCTCCGAGAGTTTTCCTTTGTGAGTCTGTAGCCAGTAAGATCTTAGTCCTCAGTCTCTCAGGCTTGGATTCTACTGCCTAAAACCTGTTTGATAAGCTCTCTGGAGGGAGGACATTGGTGTATTCTCCTTTTAGTGTTGGTAAATGGGTGTTTAACTCACCCCATTGTCCTGTTTCCTGCTTGTTTTTCCAATCTCCTGCTATTAAACTAAACCAACCTATTCATGCAGTAAACATCCAGTATAGTCGAGAAGCACACATCCCAGTAACCGGGTCAACATACAGGATCCATGACTTATTACTGCCACTACATCTGGTATTTAAACACTACTGTAGATAATGCTGAACCTATAAACCATAGACTTGAACAATGTAGATATCGCTTATAATATATGCATTAAAAAGCATTCAGATCATACAAAATATGCATTTTTAGCCATTTTACTAGGATTAATTTTAATACAATGGCTTATTAATTAAACGTGGGAAGCAGTGAAGTTGGAGGTAGTGCATTCTCAGGGCACTTTAATGAATATTGGCATTTATTCTGCAGTAGTCCTAATGAAATGCTGAAATTGTCAGTGTATCAATTTATTTTATTATCAAATAAGTTGAATGCAGCCCTCCTAAATATTCATGGAAATATCTTCATTATAAAAATCATATCATTAACCTGAAGTGTGCTCTAAATGAAGCAAGCAAAATGTTGCATACTTTCCCTTATAATTGCAATTTGAGTATAATAATTTCTCAGCGCCCAGTTCTATTTACAATAATAATAGCATTTCACATGTGCTAAGGCAAAGTTCTAACTGTGGAATAAACTTCAGGAACACTTTAACAAAAAGGCCATTAACCTTTCATGTTTGTGTTCATTCTATTCACTGTTAATGTTCATTATTGAAGATGATTGTATTTTAACAAGCGCTTTTATGATCATGTCTCTTCTCTTGCTGCTGACGTACATACATGGCACCACTAATGTCACCATCATTTTAAGGTTATGCCAATCTGACTGTTACAAACACCTCATTACTTTATCTAGCTATAGCGTGAAAAACTGCTCAACTCTAATGTAAAAATTATTTCTGGACTGAAATTGGGCGTAAAATGTCACAACCGGAAGTAAACATGTGACACTACAGAAAATAAACGAGAAAGACAAGAGAGTCTTGTGTTTAGGAAGGCATCTTATTTCCTAATTGACAAACACAAGTGGTTACTATTCAAATGAAATGGCTACTGCATATAGGGTGACCAGAGAGCAAGTTTGAAAAATCAGGACCGGGGGTAATAGGAGCCTATATAAGAAAAAGACCCCAAAATCAGGATCGTCTGGTCACCCTAACTGCATACAAGAATTATAGGCTTCTTAGCGCACATTTCCCCCTATTCTTTGTACTCAGAAGCTCTGCATGCTATGAAGGTGTAGTTAGATATTTATCTAATACTTGCAAATGCAGAATCCATCCTTTTGAAAGTCTGAAAGACCCATTTTAGCATATTGTCAATTCACAAGACCCTTAACACTTCCTCTTACAGTGATGGCTTAACTGTTTTTGTGAAGAGCTAATGTGACCTTGTTATTTTTGAAGATCTTCTGTGGAAGACCCCACACAGAGAGTGAACTAAATATTATTTTTATACATTAATTATAGTAGCAAAATGTGTTAACATATTACAGACAATTAGGAAGACAAGGCTTTTGCTATGAGGAGCTTACACTCAAGACAGGTAAGTTGAAGGTATCTTCAAACTACTTCCCTTATTTGTCAGTTACATCAGATACAGGATGTGAGACTGCCTTTCACCATGAGGCCATTCACCAAAGTACTGCCATTATGAGCCAGTATTTTCTATAGTGACAAAAGAAAATACATCAACCAGGCAATGTCTCTGACTCTGCAACATCACTCTCAAAAGTTAGTCTGTCTAGGGGCATTTCTTTGACACCTACGGCAATAGTTTTGAAACACCGCTTTCAAGGCGAGAGATGGGAGCAAACTGTATTGGACTGCGTTGATGGTTTTCTGGATACAAGATCTAAGCACCCACAGAAAATGGTTATTGGGACTCAGAAGCAGTCAAGTTAGTTTAACTTCCCTCCTCTGGCCACATTATCTTTCTCTGCTTTACCTGCCTCTCTTTTTGTCTGCTCTCACTACTTACATTGTAAGCCCTCTTGGGGCAGGTATTGTCTTACAATATGTTGGTACAGCAGCTAGCACAATGTGGAGGCTGATCACGCTTGGGGCCTTTAGGCGCTTCCATAATTCAACACATAAAGAGTGATCATTTGTGCCTTACCACTGACTACCTTGAACTGTATTCTCTTTGCACGCTGGTAGAGAATAAAAGAAGCTAATCATAGAGCCATAGGGTAGAAGAGACCACAAGGGTCATCTAGTCTACCCCCCTGCTAAGATCCAGAATGTGTTGTGTCTAAACCATCCAAGACAGATGGCTATCCAGACTCCTTTTGTAAACCTCTAGTGCAGGAGCTTCCACAACCTCCCTAGGCAGTCTGTTCCCATTGTCCTACCGTTCTTACAGTCAGGAAATTTTTCCTGAGATTTAATCTAAATCTGCTATACTGTAGTTTGAACCCATTGCCTCTTGTCCTGCCCTAATGAAGTTTCCTAATGGGAAAGTTGTGTAGGAATTTGGTTACTGTGTCCTGGATCATCACTGAGAGAGAATCAGTAACTTCAGGATAGAGCCTCCTGGTTCGTTTTATGGGTGAGGGGATGCTGAAGAAGAGAGTCCTGCCAGAAGATGATGTCATCCAGTGCAGCAAGTAGATACCAATTTTGCTAGAACAGGTTTTCTCCACAGTGGCCAGAAATGCTTGTGAAGCTGTGCTGTGGCTACTGTTCTTACTCTTTTTCTTAGGGTCGGGAGAAGCAAGGCTAGAAGTTGCCCAGGGAATGGTATAATTTGAGTTTTAGACGCAGGATATGTACAGTACATGATGTTTGAAAAATTCTGGGGCAAATTTCATCCCTGATACAATGCCACTGAAGTTAATGTGACTTTCATTGGGTAAATTTAGCCAGATGAGTCCATGCAAATATATTTTAATAACAGACTAACGCTCTGCACTTCAGCAGTGACTTTCATTCAACGATCTCCAAACAGTTTGCTGCCGATAACAACCCCTTTTGTTTAAACTAATCCAACAAAAGTTTCAGATCCTCCTGAGGGCTTTGGATATGTACTGGAATTTTGGTTGTTTTTAGCTAATACAGAAGATTAACCAATAGTGTGGAAGCCTTTCACTCCTGATTTTTATTTCTTTTTTAATATATTATTACTGAGTAGACTCTTCAAAGAGAGTTGGGCACTTGAATGGCTCTATGGTCATAGGTTGCATACCCTGATCATTTATCGAAATCTTTTTCTATTTTATTATAAGAACATCTCTTGCACACAAGGGGTAAAATCTGGATTTTTTCACATGTAACGTAATTTCAAACAAATATCTGCTCAGTAGCAGAGCTTGTGTGACAAGCAGAACCCAGTATGCCAGTATGCAATTATGATCTCTGTTTAAACAAAAGATTTCTCCGTTATGATCCATCTATTTATCCCCACTGCAATAAAATGACCATTCTTAACTCATCACATCATCATCTGCTCTCAAAGATTACAGGAGCACCTCAGCTTAATATTATAAGTTTGAGATGGGAATGAGAATGGACTGAAAGGCTCTTCCTAAAACACACATGATTATCAATCATTTATTATCAGGAATGGGGGAAATATTCACTTTCTGTTACGAGGGATGGATTTTTCATTTAATAGCTGTGAATTTCTCTTTTTTGCATATTTTTATTAATGATATCAAGAAGAAAAGTTTTCCCAAATACAACCAATGTATCTGTTTCCTCTGCTAGACCAATAGAATGTTGACTTATACTATGGTACCGGAAGAGGTATTTGCTATGTATTGCAGTGATTTGTGATACTGTTTTTGTAATGCTTCATTTCTCTCTCATTGGTAATTTTTGTTCATCTACTCTATCAGGCTTTTTTTTTCAAAAGAATTCTACATTAGCCTAACTTTGCCTTGCACTGTAGTCAATGGGAGTTTTGTGCGTGCATGTGTGTGAGACTCCTGTATTCTGAATAGAGGTGAGCAAAAATAAAAGTTTCCATCCCATGGAAAATTTTGATATTTCAACATTGGTTTTCATGCTGAATCGGGACACAAATTTTAAATACCAGAATACTTTGAGGAACAAAAAATCTCAATTTGAAAATGAGAAAACATTTTGATTTGATATTTTAATCAAAGTTAAATGTTTCAACATTCCTTAATCAAAACATTTTATTGTGGCTTGTTGAACCAAATTGGAAACATTTTGTTTTGAATCAGTTTGACATTAAACTGTATCTGTTTATGGTGCTGCACTGCCTCATGGGAGTAGTAGTTCAGGTTTCTCTTGCTCCCATTTTCCCCTATCGACTGGGCTCCCTGACTGGACTACTTCTCCCTTGATGCACCACATGGCTTGGTCAGAGAGGAGACTGCAATACATTATGGGAGTCACATGACGGGGTGATTAAGGCACTCATCCAGGAGACCCAATTTAAAGTCCCTGCTCCAATGAATATTTATGCATGGTGGAACAGCTTCATCAGGTGGGACTGAGAAAGACCCAGCCCAGAATAGCCTATAGACCATTAGTTAGGGCACTTACCTTGGAGGGGAAAACCTGAGTTCAAATCCCTGTCCCAGAATGAGGATTTTGAACCTGGGTCTCCCACAACCTTAATAAGTGTCCTTATCACTGGGCTAAAAGTGATAAGAGGGCCACCACTTCCTCCTTCTCCTCTGTCCAGTTTCGAATCTTCCCCCCCACCCCCCAAAAAAATCTGGTTTAAACTATTCAGCAAAGCTGTGTTAAATTCATGAATAGTTTTGAGATAACTCAAAACTGTATTTTTGACAAATTTTGCCCAGCTCTAGCTTCAGACTTTGAGAGTTTAAGAGAACCACAACACTGAAAACTGAAGTTCATCTTCTGGGGGTAAAGGGGGGGGGTCAGTTGTTCCACAGAAGCAGCGCATCAGGCTGAGCAACCCAATCGTTTTTCCTCTTTGTGACCAGTGCGCACACAGTGGAGGATCTCAATCCTGCCACCTCTTGAGAGAAGGCTGGTTTTTGTCATCTTTCTGATTCGAAAGGGATATCCCTCCTGGCAACGGAGGGCTGACTTTCCAAATGATGGTTTTATCTCCGCCCCACTGCCTCTCATTTTCTTTGGCTCTAGAATTCCTTGTGTATTGATTCTGCGATTGTTTTTCTATCCCTCTCATACCATGCTCTGTTGGCTTGGACAGCTTCCCCATTACTAATGCTGAGCCTGTGAAAAGCTGTGCGTTGCTGATTTGACACTGTGAAATTTGTTGTATTTAATGCTTTTTTTCTGTAAGGGGGTTCGTTGAAAGCTTTTTCTCTCGCTCCCTCTCTTGTTTTGTCCTGTTTCATGGCATTTTCAAGCTAATAGTGAGTGTGCTGTTGCAGCAACATGTTCTGGCAGCAGGAGCTTTGATCTCCTGGGCTATAGATGGAAACACCCCGGATGTAAGGCTTTTATTTCTTTTATTTTTATCTTCTTTTGCCATGGTCACAGCTGTTTGAGATTTGCATCCATTACATCGGGTTAAGTCACTATGGAAAGCAAATCCTAATGGGATGTTGAGTAGATTAGGGAGATCTGTAAATTGGGCAAATCACATATTTGATTGAAAATGCACTTAAAGAACATCAAACCTCCAGCTCTGGGTCTGTCCACACTAAGAAACTTTGCGTCAGTGTTCATAGATTTAACTTCCATCTTGAACTGCATGAATGTAGGGCCCACCTTCTGTTCTTACAGCACATCTACATTGGGGCAATTACATCGGTGTAGAGGGGACATTTTTTTAATGTAGAACAGCCATCAGTGTTTTTAAAGGCTCGATAGTGTTTTAAAGAATCTTAGAATTGAAGGACTGGATGGGACCTTAAGAGGTCATCTAGTCCAATCCCTGGCACTCAAGGCAGGACTAAATATTATCTAGACCATCTCTGAGAGGTGATTGTTTAACCTGCTCTTAAAAATTTCCAATGTCGGAGATTCCACAACCTCCCTAGGCAATTAATTCCAGTGCTTAATCATACTGACAGGTAGGAAGTTTTTCCTAATGTCCAACCTAAACCTCCCTTGTTGCAATTTAAGCCTGTTGCTTCTCGTGCTATCCTCAGAAGTTAAGGAGAACACATTTTCTTCCTCCTCCTTGTAACATCCTTTTATGTACTTGAAAACTGCTATCATGTCCCCTCTCAGACTTCTCTTTTCCAGACTAAACAAATCCATTTTTTTTTCAATCTTCCCTCACAGATCATGTTTTCTAGACCTTTAATCATTTTTGTTGCTTTTCTCTGGACTTTCTCCAAGTGGAAAGATTTGTCCACATCTTTCCTGAAATGTGGTGCCCAGAACTGGACACAATACTCCAGCTGAGGCCTAATCAGTGCAGAGTAGAGCAGAACTTCTTGTGTCTTGCTTACAACACTCCTGATAATACATCCCAAAATGATGTTTGCTTTTTTGCAACAGTGTTACGCTGCTGACTCATATTTAGCTTGTGATCCACTATGGCCCCGAGATCCCTTTCTGCCGTGCTCCTTCTGAAACAGTCATTTCCCCATTTTGTGTGTGTGCAACTGATTGCTCCTTCTTTGTATTTTGCATTTGTCCTTATTCATCCTATACACTTCAGACCATTTCTCCAGTTTGTCTAGATCATTTTGAATTTTAATCCTATCCTCCAAAGCACTTTCAACCCCTCCCAGCTTAGTATCATCTGTAAACTTTATAAGCGTACTCTCTATGCCATTATCTAAATCATTGATGAAGATATTAAACAGAACCAGACCCAGAACTGATCCCTGCAGGACGCCACTTGATATGCCCTTCCAGCTTACATTAGGTGCGTGTGCTTCTGTTGGTTCCGTCCACATGTAGAACCTGTTGCCTTCCCTCCATGTGCCAAGTTTATACATTATGGACCAGATTTTGCAGAGTTGCACCGAGACTCTAATTTTGCAGACTCATCTGCACTACTCCCATCATTTAATATCTCTAAGTAATTGCACCCACTAATTATATCATGAAGTTGTCTGCCTACCTAATTTACAGGTAAAGGTTCATATTTAGAAGTCTGAAATTTTGAACCCACAGTGATTCTCATGGTATCTTCATCAAAATCTATGATACCTGACAAATGGAATAACATGCATTATTACTATTGCCTATTTTAATATCCATGTAAATAGTTATACTTTGCACAGGTGTCTTGCTCTTCTAAGGATCTCAATGTGCTAGAGACAATTAATTAATTACCTACCATGCAAGGATGTTGTGAGGCTCGATTATTATTTCCCTCATTTTAAGTGTGACAGAGAAATTAAATGACTTGCCCAGGGTCACATACAGAATATGTAGCAGAGTCAGGAATATACACACACACACACACACACACACACCCTGGCTTGAAGTGGTTTCCATTATATACAGCATTCACAGTTTGGTTCAATGGCTCTCAGCACCCCCCACTATAAAGATTGTTCCAGCACCCCGGATGCATCTACACTACACTACAGTAGCACAGCTGCAGCACCATACTTGTGCCGCTATAGCTGCTGTAGTGTAGACATATCCCCCCTACTATTTGCTTTCAGCCATGGCACTGCCTTGGAAAGAATTGGTCACACACTGTGTGTATGTACATAGATACCCTACAGACATGCATTTTAAGGAGAATGTATAGAGAATATTGCCTGATAGGGGACACCAAATGTGTTGACGCCCACAAAGGGAAATGCCTTGCATTTCTGCTGAAAACACACAGTCTCCTTGTTGAAAAGTGACACATTCTGGTCCTTATGATCATTGTATGTATAGTTTACTGGTAAGGCAAATATGTGTGAGATCTTATTTGTCTACAGCAAAAAACCTGTCAGCTGCTAGGACAAGATTTTAGTGGCAGGCATTCCAAATATACATTGTAATTGAGCAGCAGTACAGCTTACAATATAATGTATAATAGCTGCTATTTTAATATTTTGTAGGAGAAAAAAAAAAGGTAGCAGTAGCAAAAAAACCACGGAGGTAGCATGAAAGCATTGAAATTTCCTCCTTAAACAGAATTGTCTTGTTACTGTGCTTTGAGTTCTGAGAGGGGCGTAAAAATCTAGGAGGCTGTTGTCTTTCTAATTGGTTTTTTGTTTGTTTGTTAAGTGACAAACTGAAGTTCGAAACCATTTGTATTTGGATCTGTCAGCTGCCTTTCATTACATTATGTGAAAGGCGATGAATGCAGCAGCATCTCGGCAAAGCATCTGGCACCCTTTCTGAAAATGTCAGCCGCAGCGAAGAGGGCTCACAAAACACAGCAATTTGTATTTATGGACACCTCCCCTCCCCCTCTTTCTCAACACACCCCGACACACCCCACCCACCTTTCTTTGTGGGAGGGAGATCTTGATTGGCCCTTAAAGTACAGTTTTACTTGTCAGTAGAGCTGGGTGGGAAATAATTTCCCTGTCCTGTGAATATTTTCAAGATTTCAAAAAATTTCCCATTCTCTGTCGGGACAAACCTGAGCCCTTTTGACATTTTTCTCAAAAAATGAGAGAGAGACGCCCACCCCAGATTAGTCAATAGCCCAGCAGTTAGGGCACTCACCTGGGATGTGGGACCAGGGGGTCTGAATCCCTACTCTGTCTGATTGGGAGGAAGGATGTGAACTTAGAGCTCCTACTGGGTGCTCTAACCCCTAGGCTATTATTGGCTATACTAGGATGCTCATTTCTCAATCTCTCCTGTTGGACAGACCCACTTAGAATTACCCTACAACGTGGTAGTTAGGGAACTCACCTGGGATAAAATGAAAAAACGGTTTCATCAAAAAAAATCCTGACTAGCTGATCTAAACTCTCCAAATTCCGTCTTAATGACTCCCACCACCTGTGTGAGATGGGCAAGCATTGTTATACCCATTTCATAGATGGGTAAATAGAAACACAGAAAGCTTAAGAGTTTCCCAAAGTAACACACTAAGGAAATCGCATAGAATAGAACCACATTCCTCAGGCCCAGTTCCCCTATCACATACCCTCTCTCTGGGGTTTCATGTTGGATGTACAATTAACAGTTTCTCGCAATTTCCCATTTTTAAGAATATTTGCACTTGTACAGTCTCTTTATCCGGGGATCTCCATCAGCGCATTCAGTTTAGCAATGTTAATTTTAAGATTGCATTCTTGCTTCAGTGTACATTGGAAGCTCTCTTCAGTATTAAAATTGAACGAGTTAGGAGTAGAGCTAGGCAAAAAAAAAATTGGCGACTCGTTTATTTAACCAAAAACTAATTGCAGTTTTGGGTTGAATTTGGTGAAAAGCTTTGGTCAAAAAAAGTGGTGGGAGGTGGGGCGAAAATCCCAAAATGTCAGTTTCATTTTGACATTTTTAAAATGAAAAAAGAGGGGAGAGGTTAAAATACACCAAAAGAAGAAAGTGAAACATTTCATTTTAGGTCAAAGAAATGATTTTGTTCAAGCCTGAAATGAATTTTGCTTGTGGGGGGAGGGTTGTGTTGTTTTGTAGAGAAAAAACGAAATATTGTCAATTTGAGTTGTCCTGAAATGATTTATTTGATTTTCTAGATTTTTCAGTTCAGCCACCATATCAAAACAAAATAATTAACAAAAATCACTTATTCACCTAGCTCTAGTTGGGAACTGTTTTTACATTTGTTTTAAAAAAAGGCAAAGAAGCTAAATTGCCAATAGGTAACTCCGAATATCAGGGTTCGCTGTTTGGAGTTAGTGGGTAGCTTCAGTATTTTAATTATTCTATCCACTGTTGGGAACCATGTCCTCAAAGATAGCAGCTTCTGAAAACAAAGCTATGATATAATTTCCAAGAGAGACTTCTGGGAGTAGTGGTTTCCAAGAATGATGTGAAGAGAAAGGGGCCTTTGCTGGTTTGGGGTACCCACAGATAGGGTATTTTTGAGGATAACCACAGGCCCTTGGTAATGGATATCTCCAATAATATGTCCCATCTCTGTGTAGGGCCAAAAGTCATTTACCAAATGAAGCTTAAAGGAATAAAAGCCCTGTGTGGTGTCTTGGCAGCGTTAAGTCAACAATGAAAGATTCCTTCTTGAAACATGACAAATATCAGAAATGGGAAGAGACTGATTATAAGAGAGTCTAGAGAGTTGTAGGTTAACCTCTGTGGTTTGAAATTAATGGAATCATTGGTGAAGGAAGAAATTGAAAGTTCAAGGTACTCTGAGGCCGTTGTTCTCAATTAAAAAGACCTGCTGTGGACTGAGTGAAAGTTACTCATGCCTTATGAGTTATTCATTCCTGGAGAAACGGCAGGGCTGGATGAATGACACCGGTGATAAGACACCACTCAAGGTAATTCAATGCCTGTCTAATGATGGTCCTGTGATTAAAGCACAGAAGAGTTGGGAGATGTAGGTTCAGGTCCAGCTCTGCCACGAACTTTCTGTCTGACAGCGAGCAAGTCACTTAACCTCTCTATGCTAGAACCTTGCAACCTAACCCCAACCCAGTGCAACCTGACAATAAGAGTTGGGTTCTGGTTGGGTCAGATCAGAAAGCAACCCAACACTCTTGGGTTTGAATTGGGTAGGCTGTGATCACCTTCTCCTCCCTGCAGGGTCAGCCCAGCAGCATCTGCATGCCCTGCTCCTGTTGGCCACCACCACCTCGCTGCACTGTGCATGTGCTGTGGAGTGAGTGTGCCAACTAGTCACAGCACATGCAGGGAGGCGGCAGTAGCCAGAGGGAGCGGGGCGTGCAGCTGCCGCCTCACTGACCCCCCACCCCCAACAGAAAATGGCCAGAGACCGATCATGAGCACAGTGCATGGGGAGTGGGAAGCCCCCACCCTGGCTGACCCCCAAGGATGAGGTGACAATGGCCGTGGTGATACAGATTTGGGGCCCGGGGTGAAAAAGCCTCGAGACTCTCAGTTTGGGGTTGTCCTCAGCTTGGTTTTGAGTCTGGGTCAAGCTTTCAAATTAGGCTTGAGCAGACCTTTACTCTGTGCCTCAACTTCCCCATCTATAAACTGTGGCTAGTAGTTTCCCATCTCACTGTGTCCAGCAAACTTTTCATGTGTGAGTTTAACCAGGCATCTGGAGCTGAAGGCTTTGTGTGAAATTAGCCACTGTGACAGCAATTTGTAAAGTGTGAATAGAAAAATACCCTCCTCGCTACAGTGATTTCAAAACCCACCACCAAGCCTGGCACTAATTGACGTTCTTGTTGGCAGTGTGTCACGGAGGATCTATCTAGTTTAGGAGTGAAACATGTTAGTAGAGCAGTGCCTCCACCCTGGCTGTGGGTATCCATCACCTCTTCTTGGACACATCATGCAGTGGGCTGGAGCTGCAAAGTAGGGCAAACTGAGGCCAGGGACCTTGTGAATTAACTCTCTCCCTAAGCCCACCAGAAGCCATCAGTAAAGGCAGAAAAATTAAGTCAATTGAAAAAGTCGCAACAAAGGCCTTGGGGTCTGATGTGTTGGAATACTCTGTTCTCCCTGAAATAGGACAATTTGTACCTTTATTTAAAAAATTGCTTCCTCCTTTAAAAAATCCTTCACTGGCGACTCTTTCCCTCCCATGTGCCTAGAGGGATATTTCATATATCATTGTCCTTCCTGCTCCCTGGTGGCCTGGTTTTTTTTAAATTTTATTTAATTGATTAAAACTAATTGACTCTCGCTTTGGGGACTGGAGGCGTCTGAGCCTGTGGAAGGTTTTTTTATTTTATTTTTTTGGTTTTGCAAAGTTATTTCTCAGGACGTGAATTTAAAAGTTGCTCTTAACAATAGAGGAACGTTATTAACTTCCCCCACGTTAGTGAACAGAAGAGCAGCTCTCCTGGCAACTGGCAAGGTGGTCCCACTTGACCCCGTTATGTTGAGGGGTCAGCAAAGGAGCTGCCTGGGGAAATTAGCTTTTTCACTGCAAGTGCATAATACAACTGGTTGGATAACTGATAGGGGTGGGGATCCATTCAGAAAGAATGGACATCATGCTGCGAAGGCAGCTGCCTGTCCTGGCAGCAATGAGAGGAGGCAGTGTGCTTCATTTGCTGGTACTTAGGTCTTCTGACTCCTACTCCTAAATTCTAATCCTGGTTCGGTCACAAATTCACTCTGTGGCCTTGGGCAAGTGTGGTAGGGTGCTCAGAGGGCCAGGCGGCCTAGCAGTTAGTGCACCAGATGTCCAGCCCTTACTTCCCTGACCAGGTGGCAGTGATCCCTGGTTCCTGATCTCAGGCCAAGAATCTTCTGGCCTCCTATGGCATCTGGGCCTGAGCCCTTAAGAGCATATGGTAGTGGGACCTGAGCCCTCCCTCTCTACCAGGACCCACCCCAGGGCCCTGTGTGAAGCAATACCTGCAGGGCCCTCCTAACAGAGAGTCTAAATCCACTGCCCTGCACTTCCTACTGATATCCCTGCAGCCCAAACTCTCTGTAGGGGCTCACCTGGAATAGCGCCCCCTTCTGGACTTTTTGTGTTGTCCTGCTGCACCCTCAGGTACCTCTGGTTGGAGGGGATCTAGCCCCACAACATCCTTACAGTCAAAGAGTACAGGTCACTCACTGCTGGGTGCGTTCTAGTCTCCTCAACAGTCTCTCTCAGTCAGGGATGCAGTGCTGCTCCCCAGCGGCTGTCTTGGCCATCAGACTTGTAGTGAAGCTCCACTAATGCCGAGAGGCAGTGCTACCTCTTTGCTAAGCAACCCTAAATGGAGCCAGGTTCTCTCCTTTTCTTCCCCCTCCAGTCCTGGAACTGGCTGTAGGTACAGCTGGGCTGGCTAGCTGGGCCCATAGGCTCTCCTTAACCCTTCTTCTGCTGGTGTGAAGTTTTTCTGCACCATCACAGCAGGTCATTTAGGGACTCATTCAGTCAGTAGACTCCATTGAAGTCAACAGGATTTAGATCTGGCTCTGCGCAACTCCTCTGTGTCTTAGGCTTGTTGACATTTAAGATAGGCCAAGAAAGATTTTAAGGCTTGCCTGGGAGAAAGTTTCCCAAGATGCTTTGCAGATAAGATAAAGATGTCTAATGTAGAGTGGAGTGTTACTGGCAGTAACCCTTAACCTAGTTTGAAAGCTGTTTTCAGATCTATATATATTTTATAATGTACTAGCTTCAGGGTGTATAACAGATGAAATTATCCCTCCAAAAGGCATAAACACTGACTAACCACCAGGTGTGGAGACTGTTGGAAAGTTGCAGTGGTACAGGGAACCTTGGCAATAACCCAAGACAAGAAGTGCGTGCCAAAAAGAGGAAATAGATAAGGACCAGAATGATGCACAATAAGGGTAACGAGTATAATTGCCCCTAAATCACAGGGGAAGTAAGACCATGGGCAGGCTAAATGCAGACTGTCAGAAACTACAGGGAAGATCATCTACAGCTGTTGGTAACTGTGTGTCCCTCTGTGTATGTGCTGTCTTTACTAACTGTGTGGTTAATAACGCCAATCAAAGCTGATTTAACCAAGGTTTGTTATCAATGAATCTGAATGCAAAATAGGATACCAACTAAATATATAATCAAATCAAGAACTCTCATCAGTCAATGGCTATTGATTGGTTATTCATTATTGACAAATTGTTAATGATCAGTTATGAATAACTTTATCCTCACTGTCTTTTTATTAAAATAAAGTGTGTTTCTACCATTTGTTAACTAATGCTCGTTAGCTATCCTGCTCTAAAATCCTAGTGGAGGCAAGGTCCTGTAATTTTTTTCAATGGATTCCTGGTCTCAGGGGCGGCTCTAGCAATTTCGCCGCCCCAAGCACGGCGGCACGCCGCGGGGGGTGCTCTGCCGGTCGCCAGTCCTGAGGCTCTGGTGGACCTCCTGCGGAGGGTCCGCTGGTCCCGCGGCTCCGGTGGAGCTTCCGCAGGCATGCCTGCGGGAAGTCCACCGGAGCTACCTGCCGCCCTTCCGGCGACCGGCAGAGCGCCCCCCGCGGCATGCCGCCCCAAGCATGCGCTTGGCGTGCTGGGGCCTGGAGCTGGCCCTGCCTGGTCTGTGACTAGGGGTCTGTGGTCAACCACTGGCACACGGCACGTTGCTAACTTCATCTAGCTACCTCTTGGTAAAAGCTACAGGTGTCTGGTCTCCACTAGGGTTTTGCAGCATGAGAGCTATTGCATATTAGTTATCTCACTGTCAAAAGAAAAGCACCTTTTTGGCAGTGAAGACAAAACTTTCCCCATCTTTGCCATCAGCCTAATGATACTTAGTTTCTTATGTAAAATGCCTTGAGAGCCTTGAAAGCAGAGGGTTATATAAGCGAAGTGTTTTTATAAATAATTATCATTATTGCTGAGACACCTGGCTAAGCTGTACAAACCAAATTGCTACTTAATTAGGCTTCACAATATAGCAATTTCCTACCTTGGTTCTTTCTTTGGGAGCAATGCCTCCCTTGAGTGCGTGAGGTGGGGAAAGATTGTAGCCTATGGCCGCTAGTGGCCTTTATATGTAGCCCAGGAAAAATAATTATTTAGTGGTGGGGAATGAGCAATTGCATATGGTTTCCATATGGTATTTGTTCAGAAGCTGCTTTTTCTCATTTCTGGCTTCTATTTCAGGTCTGGCTAAGGGAAGGAGGAGCGTGGGCAATTCCTCACTTCTGAACAAGGTCTTGACCAAATTACCTGTGCAAGTAGTTATTCTAGATGGTCTTTTTATGGTAAAAAAAAAACAAAAAAGGCATTTTCTTTATGGCATGATGCTATTTTCATTAATCTGTTTTTTGGTTTTGTTCAGGGGGTTTTTTACGTCCTTGTCTGTGCTCCTTGGCGGGCACTGCACTTGTTTCCCTGTTATCCTTTGTGAATTACGAGTAAAATATGCAGGCTTCCTGCCATGCCTTATAAGCTGGTAAGTTGTTGGGCTTTTGTTTTCTATTTTGTTTTGTTTTTTGAAGATGTGCTTTACCCAATAGCGCCATCTGCTGGAAGTCATGTCATTCCATTGCGTTGAGTTGCACTGTACCATGCTTGAGGGAAAGGATGGCTACAGAACAGGGAGAGCTTGCAAATCTCTGCCCAGAGGGCAAGCTCACTTTTCATTTAGAAAATGCAAACGCCGCCTGCTCACTTTGTTTGTTAGCTTTTGCAGGCACAGCCTCTTGTTGGTCTGCTCACATATCTCCTCTTTAGCAGCAGCGCTGGAGAGAGATCTTCAGAGCTCCCTGTGTTTTCTTGTTCGGTGGACTTTGAGTCTCTCTCTCTCTCTGATCTCTCTCCCCAGCCACTTTGTTCCCACCGCTGGCTTTTTTTCTAGCACATCTATTTTTTAGTTAGTCTTGGCTGTCACTTGCACTCCACCTCCATTCTAGCTCTCCCCTATTATCGTCCACGCACCTCGACCTGAGAGCAAGTCTCTCTGGGAACTGGAAGCCCAGCCCACCTCAGGAGATCACAGCATCTGGAAGAAAAAGTTTCCCTCATGTTTTCAGCCTCTTGAAGCCCAACATGAAACACAATGAATGGCCTGAGATTTCAGGAAAGATGGTTGGTGGGGAAATACTGGTTCTATACAAACTCCATGTGAGCTACTTCCCACAGCACTCCTCAGAAGTCGAATGCATGCTAGCAAGGTTGTCTGCAATGAAACAAATACCTCTTATATAATAACTGTCTCTATATATACACCACCCCAAAACATAGGCAGAAATACTGTGAAGCCTTTAAAAATGAATAATTGACAAATTAACAAGCGTGGGAAGAGAATAAACTCCCAGTGCACCTGTAGATAAATTAAATGGAAAATTACCTGGGGAAACCATGCTGTGTGCATTTCTATGTACCAAACCAAAACTCGATTAAATAGGAAAACACACGTCTCTTGAACTAGTCTCTGTTTGCAGATTAGGTCTTGTTAAACTTATTGCTCCAAAAGTCTCTTCCGTTATCTATTGCTGTTCCAATCTGAAAAAGAGACAGTAAATGATTTCCATTGATTTCCTCAAAGTTCTTTGTGTCTCAACATTTTATCAGCAGAAGCAGATCCTGTAATGTAAAATGATACAGCCGTTCTCTAATCCTTTCCTTTATTGGCTTTTGTTCTGGCTCTAGCACATTTTCATAACAAGCTGATTTTTTTTTCTAACCTTCCTTTCTCCCCACACAACCCCCCTGGTATTCTGTAGGAGTTCAACTAGTGACTTAAAGAAATAATAAATTAACACACAAAACAGTACTTGTATTGACTGTTGCATTTTTCCCCCACTTAGGAATTACAGAGTCTCGGGACACAGGTGGAAAGAAGTTAGTCACGACAACACGGTCACTTGGTTGGCTTTTTGGACAGAAAATGTATAAAGATCTGTCAAGAACATCATGCTGAATGCAAACTCTAAAATGAAGGTGAGTAATGCCCCAAGGTTAAAAAAACAAAAAGTCAACAGGAAACCTAGATCCATAGGAATTAGAGGTGGAAAAATCCTCTTAATCTTGCCATTGAAGAATTCATTTTAATTTTCAGAGAGAGGACACATTGGATACCAGACTGGTACCAAACTTGATCTTAGCCCGAGATACACAGGTATTGAGTCAATGTGCAAAGCAAACACAGAAGCTTGACCCACTCATGATGATGATTTTGCTTCAAGTGTCTGTATCATAAAAATAGCCTCAAGATGGATAACTGGGCAGGCAGTCTCTATAAAAAGGTCCAAGGTGTGAATGGGCCGGGTGCCTGAATGCTTAAATAAGTTCTCTCTAGACCCTTTTTAGTGGTGTTCAGCTTAAAATGAGGAGGAGGAGGAGATGTCCACGCTTGGAGCTGGGGATGGGATTCCCTGCTCGAGGAGACGTATTTGAGCTAGGTCTTGGTGAACTAGTGAGCTAAAAAAGAAACGTAGCCGCAGCAGTGCAAGCTGCAGCACAGGCAAGCCACCTCCAGCGTGTGCCCATCCCAGACACAATATATCTACATAGAGTGGTTAGCCCATCCCACAGCTTATGGTGCTGCAGCTTATTCTATCTTTAGTGCGTTAGCTCAGTGAGAGCTAGTGCAGTTATGTCTCCTCGGGCTGGGTATCGCACCTCCATCTCGAGGTGTAGACGTATCCAGAGGAGCATTCTCCTGTCTCTGATGGGAGTAATCTCATATCTAGAGTGTCTGCTAACCTCTCCTGGCCAGAGATAATATGGGGAAAGATTGTCAGCTCCAATACCATGCCAATAAAACATTTATGTACCCCCCACCATTGTGTAGTCTCTTTGTCTACGCACACAGAAAACTGCTCAGTTCAGATACTGTGTGTTGGTGGGACGTTTGCAGAGCCAAAGTCCAATTTGATTGGAAACTCTTCGGAGCAGGGGCTGGGTCTTCATGTGTATCTCTACAGGATCTAACACAATAGGGCTTCATTGCTATTTAGGGCCTTTGGGCACTGGCTTCTCTAAGTATGAGATACTGCTGATAATGGACCTGAACTGAGGATAATGAGTGTACTCCAATTTCTAGGTCTGTGCATCCAGTGACTTTCAGCAGCGCTCATCCTGCTCAGTTCTATTTTAGTGGTGATTATGCTGTAGAATATCAGATTCACAGATGAGCTCCGATCATATGGATCTCATTTACAAAGTGCCCTCTGAAATATGTTCCAAATAGGGTTTGAAATAATCCCGCTTTCCTTCCTTTTCCTGTCCCTGCTGCAAATCCCTCTGCAGAACATCTGAACTAGGCGACTTCCGGTGTCTGTTCCTTTTTCTAGAGCATCTCTTCACAAACTAATACTTCAGTCCAATGGTTCTGGTACACTGGTGTCCTGGAGCTTAGCACTGAAAATATTAAGTCACTAGGGCTGGCTTTGGGCCCTGTGCATTGTAAATGAAGCGATATATTCAAAGGGGAGATAGATGCTGAGATTTACCCTCCAGGATCCACATCAACCCTTGACAGACAGTAAGAACTATTTATGCCCTTAGTAAAACATTCCTTGCAGATAAACGACAGTTACAGTAACTGGTCTCGGGGTCTATTTTAAGCTGCATAATGTACTGCTCAATATCCTTTGATTATAGCAGAGATTCCAGCTGTATTTGAAGAACGCTCCCAGTGTATAAATGTGCTGCAAGTGTTGCAAATGTATTATTTACACCAGATTCTGTTTTTTCTATTGCTCCTAACAGCTCATCCCTGTCCCTGAATTCCAGCCTGATGAATGACCGTGGCTCCATCTAGTGGCTGTGTGCGGGCACCAGCCGTCTCCAGCTCTGTCGGAAGCTCTGCGGCTTTGCAGAAGCGTTCCCAGTAAATTAAAAATGGGGATTGCGAGCTGCTGCTATTGTGACTTGTGAATATTTAATGTTTCATAATTTAGTAAATCTCCTTCAAGAAATAGAAATTGAAAGGTAACTTATGGTTCAAGGGAGCACAGAAATTTGCTACATTTTGACAAGTACTTTGCTGCCCCTTGTAAGATCCACCTTACACTTGATTTTGCCTATGTGAAGATATTGGAGATCAGTCAAAGCCACAATATTTGAACCTGCAGGCTGAAGACACTCAAACCTGGGGATGCTCCGATCCAGAGACTTTGATTCGCTTCAGTAGAGAGATGACTCCTCACTGCCATAATATTGAGACCTCTTATATGTGCCAAACAGAAGAAGTATGAAATCTAAATCCTGGATTTGGATTCCAAACCTCCCAGAGATGGGGGGGATATCTGGAGCTGGGCTTTTGGTTTGGTCCCATCTCAAATGCGTTTGAGAGAGAGAGAGATAATATTTGCAGTCCCTTTATTCAGTCTTTTATTTCTTTGTTACCAGGGAGAAAAGGACTAGGGAAAAGTATGAAATTGCCTGAAAACTGAAGACTTGTGTGGACAGGATTGGAGCTTAGTACTGCCTGGACTGGAAGGCCAAGGAAATCAAGTTGCAACATCAAGTGGTTGTACTTTTATTGACAAGCATGTAATCTTGAAATGGAATGGCTGAGACCCAGAGGGGATAGGGAGACTGGATGGCTAAAAGAGATTAATAATGGGCTACAAACCATGCATCTCTGGTTCCAGTCCAATTTAATTGTTCAAATCAAGCCCAGGTTAGGAATGACCAAGATCTGTTGCTATCTGACGTCCATTCAATGAGTGGATGGCCTATATGAACCTGGTGGCTCTTAATCAGGACACTGCTGGTGCTGATTTCTACCAGTGCTGGCAGTCTCCGAAGAGAAACCCAGAACAGAATGAATACGAAGACTGAACTATATCCTTAGAGCAGGGGTAGGCAACCTATGGTGCACGTGCCAAAGGCGGCACGCGAGCTGATTTTCAGTGGCACTTACACTACCCGGGTCCTGGCCACCAGTCTGGGGGGGCTCTGCATTTTAATTTAATTTTAAATGAAGCTTCTTAAACATTTTAAAAACCTTATTTACTTTATAGTCAACAATAGTTTAGTTATATATTATAGACTTATAGAAAGAGACCTTGTAAAAACATTAACATGTATTACTGGCATGCGAAACCTTTCATTAAAGTGAATAAATGAAGACTCGGCACATCACTTCTGAAAGGTTGCTGACTCCTGTTCTAGAGGGTCCATCTAGGTTAGGGCTGAGGCATGGTAAGGTGTGGCAATATGGTGGAAGCTTTCCATGCCACCATACTTCTTCTGTGGACTAACAGGGGTTTCATTCTCTAGGGATGTCAATTCAGAACCTTTCATGAGCACCAAATTCACATAAAAACTGTCCCCCTCATTGTTTGGACAGTTACAAACATCAATATATTTCTGTAGGCCTCTTAATGGTGCTGCATATATGGTACCTGTCAGGTTTGAGAAGTTTTCCACCAGGGGTTGCTCAGTTGTCTCTCACTGTAGAACTACATGTATCTGTCCCGTGCAAACCTGGAGTTATCAATTATAAACTGACCTCAGAACTTCTGAAGAGGCTAAGGACGATGTTGCTTTTGATAAATAAATGTAATCGTCACCCCACATACACCCTATTTCAAATCTTTGGCTCCCTACCATAGTGCTGGGTGCTACGGGATGGACGTTTTTTCCCTCTGGGGAAAATGATTCCACTGAACTGCCTGCACGCGTCTGCATTTCCTGCTGCCCTTTGATAGCAATGGATGGCAGCCAGATATTGGGGATCTTTCCATCCATCCACAAGAAATGATAATCCTGGGCATTCTTTGCCATCCTTTTAAAAGTCAAGGCTGTGTCTGTAATTCATTCCCCTGTGCCAGGTTAGAGGCAGACGTCTGGTCAGTGGGCACTTTATGTATTATCTCCTATGACTTGCAATAGCTGTGGACACAATTAGACATGTGACGTTCTTAGCAAGTAACGTCATCCCTTTTATTCTTTTCCCCACTGAAGTGAATTTACTGCTGGAGAAAGATGTCAGGCTTCCAGCCCTGTCTTTAACCACCAAGCAGGCACGGGAGGGAGGGAATGGGAGGATCCTAATTCTTTTGTTTTCCTTTCAAATCTAAGTCTCTTGCAAGACTTCTTGCCCCAGGGAGATACTGCTAAAGGTTATTAGGCGAACCCTCTTTGCACTGAATTGCACATGAATAATTCAAGCCCCTTCATTAGCATGGATCCACATCACCTCAGTTGTCACTCACCAAAGGTTAGTCTCTCCATCCTTGTTCAGTTGAACTTGTCCCCAGTCACCTCCCTTCGCCTTCACCCGCACTCCCTCCCTTTTCAAATGGGCACTGGCTTTACAGAGACATTGCCTGACTGTGCCAACTTCTTTTCCAGCTTGACCCCTCAGGACCCCTCTCATAATTCCAAAGTTCAGAATTCAGAAAGTCCCACCTCCCCCGCAGCTGTTATAGGAGGACATAGCACATTTCATGTGTTATAGCTGTGACTCCCTGGGTACCTCCTGAGCAGACTGGCAGGTTAACTCACCATCCTGGGGTAATGACAGGAAGGTGTCTCTGGCAATGGCTGATGCCCACTCTCCTACTTCATCTTCTTTTGTGCACTGATCTGTAATAATAATACTTTGCAGCTTTGTAGTGCCTTCAAGCCTAAGGAAATAAGGACTTCATCCTGGAATCATGCCTATGAGGAATTTCCCAGCCAGAGGGACATGAGGTCTAAGGAGACTGAGTGATGGGCAAGGTTACAGAGTAAGTTTCCACCAGAATCTGGGTGTAGAATCTAGATTTCTCAGCTCCCAGGCCTCTGCTTCCCCTTGTCCTTCCTCACAGTGCTTTTCCAGGACTGATTCTGTACCCTGTGGTATACTGAAAATGGTGTTAAAATTATAAACTATTACTTTAGCTTCTGGGGTGATTTCCTGGTCCCGCTTGCACATTACAGGGCTCTGTAAAGAAGCATGAAATCTAGGTCTTTCAGCAGTCAGTTTGCAAAAAGCCAGCCTACAGCAAGATGGGTTGAGTTGTACCTCGCTACTTTAGGGAGCAGCCTGCTTTGTCTCTCTCTGGTTTTGGTTCTTGCATATTAAGGTTCTGGATTTTAAGAAATAAAGACGTTACACTCAACCTTCCTGAAAGAATCAGAGGGGTAGCCGTGTTAGTCTGGATCTGTAAAAGCAGCAAAGAGTCCTGTGGCACCTTATAGACTAACAGATGTTTTGGAGCATGAGCTTTCGTGGGTGAATACCCACTTCATCGGATGCATGTATTCACCCACAAAAGCTCATACTCCAAAACGTCTGTTAGTCTATAAGGTGCCACAGGACTCTTTGCTGCTTCCTGAAAGAGTGTTGTATGTTTTTAATCTACCTTCTCTGTGTGTTTTCGGTGAACATAACATACCTCTTGAGTTGCATTGTCAAATTTAAAAGGGCAACGAGGTGGGGAAACAAAATACAGTGTTGGTGGAAGGTCCTACGTTGACAAACCTGGAAGAGAAAGTCCTGTATTTATCCACAGAGCTGTTAGAGCATTGTCAATGGCACTGGAAGATTCCTTACCCTGCCTGTCAATTTGTCAACTCTAGAGTTTGCCACCTAAAACTCAGAGCTTGTCTGTGATCAGTAGACAATTTTTGTACACCCATCAGTCCACAGCCTGAAAGAACATAGCTTCAAGAGAGGAGTCCTTAGTCCATGCCCTTTCAACTGAGAATCCTGAGATGCTCCCATCTCCCTTCCCTCTATACCTCTTGTTAATGTATCTCCTTAGAGCTTCAGGCTGAGACTCCAAAAGCAATCTAAAGGATCTGGGTGCCCCGTTCCCATTAATTAAGTAACTCTGAAAATCTCTGCCTCGAGGTTGTTTCGTCTATCCAGGATAGCCTGTGAGACATTCCCTAATGACCTGAAGCTCAGTGATCTAAATTAGAAACAAGATTTGTTTAGGAAAGACCGAGATCAGATTAGAACAAAAGAAACGCTCTGCATAACAAATCTAGCTCTTCTATTTCTAGAGATGGATGCCCTGTCCCAGCTTGTGCTGTTCATCCTTGCCCACTTTAGCAGAGAGTACATCAGAGCTGCAGTCTTCCCTTTCAAGTGTCTTGAGTCCTCTCTTTACTTTCCTCTTCCTCACTCAGAGACCTATTGTACTTTTCCTGCTTTATTTGATGTGCCTGGCTTTTTACCATATCAGATGCCCCTCAACAATGTGGTGGCTCTCCTGCCTTTTCTATTGTCTCTAGCCCAAATCCATTCATTCAGGGCTTTGGATAAATAATTTCCATTCTGTTCTCTTCTGACAACTCCTGTGAAGTGGATCGTGCTCTATTTGTTTCTCTCTCCATCGTCTCACCTTTACTACCTCAGACTTTCCTGCCCCCATTCCAAGAGCTGTCTGCCCTTTGCATGTCCTTAGCATCGTGCCTTTGAATATTAACTGACCTGACTGAAGGCATTAGCCTGAAGCAAACTCAATCTGATTGTAAAGATAAAGGGTTTATATGACTCTTAACATACTGACTAAAAATTAAAATCTTTTTAGAAGCGTTAATCTGTCATGACGTGTTCATTCTTCACACCCCTTCAGCGCTGGATTGGGAGGCAGCATTCCTGGCTTTGTGTGACTTCGGCTTCCCTGCTGAGAGTCCAGTGAGGAAGCAAAGTAGTGGTGGGTTAATCCGGTGGATGTCACTAGGTTCATTTCACACAGACAACTGAACAGCTTTAGACAGGGCCAGCCTTAGCTCGCTAGGTTGGATATTAAGTGGCAAATTAAAAGTGACCCCCTTCTACATTCCATTAACAATGTCTCTGGGCCAGAAAGTCTCCCCCAGGAAAGCTGAATGATGTAATCTGTGAAGGTCTCCCAGATTTGAGTTTTAGTTTAGATAAACACTGGCACAAGCAAAATAACTCTGCATTGTGGCCAAGCCGTCTTTTTAAATTTTCTTTCTGCATTTGGAGAGGAGGTTGTAAAGGAGAAAGACCCCCAAAGAGATGCAGCTACTTTTAAGCAAAGTCTCCCTATCCCCTTTCTGGTAAAGAAGGATGTAATGTCAC
The DNA here is from genome assembly GCF_016161935.1 of Mauremys reevesii. NCBI lineage: Eukaryota > Metazoa > Chordata > Testudines > Geoemydidae > Mauremys > Mauremys reevesii. The sequence goes on from NC_052638.1 coordinate 35,965,367, forward strand.
TGTAGCATGATGTATTGGGGCTAAAGGCAACAGGAATGCTGTCCTGTTTGTAAGGCGGCTCTGAGAGCAGGTAATGAAAAAGAAGGGGAGATGGCAGATGCTGGTGGCTGAGAATAGAGCATGTTAATTGCATCTGGAGCTCAATGGAGAGAAACATGTGGTTGAATTTGATTTCCTGGGTAAAGACTCCATCTGATATTACATCCGTGGCTGTGGAAAAGAAGGTAAAAGCAAAGGTAAATCAGCTATAAATATTGAGGAGGCAGCTTGGTCTGGGGGAAAGGGCACAGGACTGGGAGTCAGGACATCTGGGTTCCTGGCTCTCCCTCTGATGTGCTAGGTGGTCCTGGACCAGTTGTTTCTGGGCTTCTGGTTCCTATTCATCTGGCTTGTCTATTTGTATTGTAAGCTTGGGGGCAGGGTCTGTGGGGTCATCTGTGCGAGCAAACTGTATCCGTTTAAAGTGGTATTTTAAACTGACTTACTCCAACCTGTGACGAAGGTACAGGCATGCTTATGATGGTTTAAAAACAACTTGCTTGCACTTGGTTTGAGTAGATTAGGAATCAGTTTAGGTGAAATCAGAATAAGCCACTATTAAAGAGAAATCAGTCTATATTGCACTTTCTTCAGTTGGATTCAATTGATTTGGAATCACACCTTAAGTTAAACTGGTGCAACAGTCCCTGTGCAGGCTGGGCCTGCCTCACTTTGTATGTGTGTGTACAGCACCTTGCACATTGGGGCCCTGATCTCAGCTGGAGACACGGTAATACACTTAATAATAATTTGCCCAGAAGGGCAAACGGTTCAACAGGCACCTCTTTTGCCTTGGGATGCTGGGGCTATGCAGAGCTATTTGACTCTGCCATTTGTCAACGACCTAATAAAAAACAGTAAGTGATTTTGCAAAGGGTAAAAGGATAAAGCTTGGCTATTTTGTGCTGAGCAATAACCCATTGTTGACAAGTGCCGTATTTACTAATGCAAACCCCAGGACTCAAAGTCCATCTTCAGGATGTGCTGACGGATGATATTCTGTTCTGTTTTAATAAAGTGTTTACAAATTTCCAGCCACTTATGGAGAACAAGCAAGAGGGAGATGATCTATTTGACAGGCTGAACGTTGGTACGGGTCTCACGCAGACCCATCGTGGTGCTGATGATTAATGCTCACGTAGTGAATTTGGCAGCTCTTATCAAAGCAGTCTACTGCCAGATGGTGAGAGGAGGCAGGAAAGAGACTCTTCAATTGCTGCTTTATCTTGTCACCAGGCTTGATGGATGGCAGAACAGGGGAAGGGGGGAGGACGTAACATCTATGCATGATTTGGTGGGGGCAGACAGAGGCAGGTTCTAATCTCATGTCCTTTTCCCCATTAATGCCAAATCCAGGATAGGTCTTCAGTAAAGATCAATTCAAGAAAAATGTTTTTCTCCAATGAGGGAAATGAGCATCAGTGGCCTCATTCTAACCCTCAACAAATTACCTTTGTTCTTCCAATTAATTTAGCCTTTGCTTAATGTGCAGCAAATGTATAATAAGCTCCAGAAAGAGACAGCAATGTTATTTCAGAAAGCTGTTTGAAATACCCCAAAGAGATGTTCCAGCAGGTTTTACCCAGTGTTCCCTCATCTCTGGTCCCACTTTAATTATCACCGAGCCTCCTTGTTTAAGGCTATTTTATGGAGCACTTCTTTCCTCTCTCCTGCTATTAGAAAGCCACTGGTGTGGAAAAACCATGCAAAGTGTCACTGGGAGATTCGTGGCTGAAGGAGTTCATCTGAAAACACTTCAAAACCTAAGGAGAGGTTTGGATTCTCAAAGACTAAAACCCCCAAACACCAGGACACCGACAGATAAATAAAGCTCCACAGAAAAATGCTAAAACTGCCCAACTTGAAGTGGGATTGCAGTGAAGTGTGAAGTATCCCCTCTCTCAAACCCACGGTGTATTTCCTGGTGAGTGGCCCTAAGGTTATATCTACACTGCCATGGAAGCCTAGGCTTAGACACAGGCTTGGGCCCAGATCCCCACCCCCTTCCATCTACACACAAATATCTCAGATTTGGGCTTGGACCTTGGTTCCTAGGACTCTGCGGGGCTGGAGGGTCCAAGCCCAGGTCAAGCTCTGGCCCAGGTTTCAAGCCTTATTGTTTTCAGTGTAGATGCAGCCCCCGACTCGAATTCTGGGAGTCCCAAATGTATCCCACAATCCCTTGGGCCAACTTCCTTTGTCCTCCCTATCCCAAGAATCTTCATTCAACTCCAGTGAAAACAGAAGCAACCCCCTTGGCATGCAGCAGCAGCTCAGTGAGTCAGCAGTCATGGCTGTTCTCAGATTGAGGGGAGCAGGCCAAGTGGTTGGGCAGCTAGAATGATAGCAAGGAACTGCAAATGACAGGATCAGGCTATTCATGTCAATGTATTTAATAGAGAAGTATATCTAGCTACGTAGGGCCTGATTCTCCTTCAACTTACCCTGGGTTTCCACTGATAACATTGCTCCTTTTTTTGCACTGGTGTAAGTCAGATGGGAATATGGCCTGTACTGTGTAGTGAGACAGTCACGCATCAGACTTCCACTTTTGAATGCCGTTTGGAATATTCTGCTTGAATCAATTTCTGTAGAGGAAGCCAGGCTGGAAATGGCTGTTCCTAGTTCTTCAACAAGACTACTCGGCTAAATGGATCTGGGGTGTTTTGATCTTTCTAGCAAAAGACAGCATCCCAGCCAAAAGCCTGTCCTACAATAGAACGAACAGGGCTGTTGCAGTACTAGGTAACCACCAGCACACCACTGAAGATCTTTGACCAGGCATGGCTATACCAGTGTAACTGCATCCCCACTAAGGGGTTGTACTGGTGTAAGTATAGCAGTGAAAAATCACACCCTAGCTCACAGTTATATTGGTACAAAATCTATGTGTAGATCAGGCCAAACAAGTACTCTTTTTAGCAGTGTAACTTACTGGTGACTGCAGAAGTTTTGACTAACGTGGTGGTGGTGTGATTTCAATCTTCTGCTTCTTCTAATGGAAGTGGAGAATGGTGAATGAGTCATGATTTAGTTGGGGGTGGTCCTGCTTTGAGCAGGGGTTTGGACTAGATGACCTCCTGAGGTCTCCTCCAGCCCTAATCTTCTATGATTATCTGTGCAGAACATATAAGAGCAACCTGAGTGATATGGTGACAACTCTGCAGTTGCTACGTTCAAATGGAAATGTTGAAGGTGACCTGTCTAGTGGACTGACCTTGGGACTAGCCGCCAGAAATGTATAAGGGTATGTCTAGCTAGCGTCCCAGAGTAGTGAAGTCCCAGGCATGCTTCAGCATGGGCTAGTCCTGGGTGTAATTACCCCATGATTCTGAGCAGCCTGTGCTGAAGTTTGTGCTGCCGCAACTTCACTGCTCTGGGACCCAAACTAGCTAGTTTAAAGCTAGCTCAGTTATGTCAGCGAAAGCTGCAAATCACCCCGTTACTACAGTATGGACGCATCCCAAATTCTAAACCTGGCTTTGCACTTGATGTGCTGTGCAACATTGGTGAATCGTTTAAACTTTCTTGCCTGGATTTTCCAGAACTCTGTGAACAAAAATGTGCACACCCTTGTGCTCATAGGTCCTGATATTGCAAATCCTCAAATGAGTAGCCCCTTTTATTTCCATGGGAATATACAGCTGCAATCAGGCCAGCTTATTTCAATAGCATTAGCCTGAATGAGTCACCTATGTCTATAGGCTATCTGTATGAATAAGCATTTGCGGGAGCAAGTCTTCATTTGTGCGTGCAAGTGTATATCTGAGCAACGGGCACATTATATGTCTAACTGGCCATTTGATGTGTTTACATGCAGACTTCTTCATTAAGGGACAAGTTTAATCATAAGAGGCTGTTCATCTCTTAGGATACTATCCAAAGCCCATCAAAGTCAAAAGGAGTCTTTCCTTAGCTTCAGAGGGCCCTTAAGCACAAGCTCAAGGGCTTTTCTGAATCAGGGCCTAAGTCCCATTTGAAAAACTCCCACTGATTTCAAAGAGCTCAGTTATCTCCAGGGGAGTAGGAACAGTGTCTTTAATCTCTCTGTAATGCTCCACGCATACCTAGAGTGTGAACATACTAATGTTAAGTAATAATTCTTGCCAGGTGTGTAAATTGGGGGGTTCGACTGGAGAAAATTTACAGCAAAACCCATCGAGATAAAGTTACTTGGGCAGCAGACAGGACAGAAGTGGACGTTGAATTCTAATCTTTACCAGGAGTATTTGCTTGGTCCTACCGGCTAATGTAGTGTCAGTGCAGTGTGTTAGCATTTGAAATGATGGCCCCGGGGATAGCATGTGAATTGGTTTTACAACCGAACTTTAAACCGAGCCATGCTGGAAGAGCCTGATGCTGCTTTGTTAATGTAACAATGCCCATTTTAACTGGTTAGCTGCCATCAGTGGAGCAATTTCATAGTTTTTAAGATAAATTATGGAATGAAATGCCAACCTGGTTTTAAATAGGCCTCAGTTTCAATAAACCTTTGTTTTTAATTTTGTGTGCTGCGGGAAGTGACAATTTGTTCAACGCTTGGTGGGGTGGGAGGAAAAACAGTGTTTGCTGCAATGGGACTGGAATGGGCAGTAAATAAATGTGTAGAGGCAGTGTGTGGGAATCTGCATTGTTCCAGCCTCATTACAGCACATGACAGCACCCCCATAAAGCTTGCAGAAATTCTGGCCTAAGGGATGTGATCGGGGTATTGCTGTATTCTCATTATTGTTCTCGAACAGATCCTTCAGGCTATAGGCAGTCCAGTATAAGTTGAATCATCCTCATGTGGCTGCTCTTACTTAGACCAGGAGCTGGACCCAGAATAAAGGGGGACACAAAGGGACCTTGGTTGCCTTTATTCCTCCTCCCCCATTCTTTTCACATGGATCACAGAGGCACGAGACCTGCTCCAGAAGGCTCTGGCTATTGCAGAACCAGTTGCACATTGAAATGAATTTGCTGCATCCATGCTCATGCCCCTTTCGTGTTTTCTTTCCATGAACGTTTGAGTAATTGAGCTACAGAAGCAAAGTGCAATAATTTGTGGAAACTAAATCTTAAACTTGCATCAGAATCGCTTGTGCTGTCATCTAATCAAGGAGAAGAAACGCTGTCCTGGAACTTAGCCAACCAGTCACAACTAATCACAGCTCTAATTCTGAGTATTTGTAACCATCCCATCAATTAAAGCATTTGAAAGCAAGATAATGACAGAAAATGTTAAGGAAACTGCAATCTGGTTCCAGGTATTCCCCAAGATGGAGGAGGCTAAATTTGTCAAATTATACATTTCCTATTATTTCGGTAGCATTCAGAGGCTGTAATTGAAATTGTACAGGGCCCAAACAAAGAGTGAGGCTATATCTACGCTTAAAAAGTAACAGCGGCACCACTGTATTGCTTCAGTGCAGATACTTCCTGTAGAGAGGAAGGGGTTCTCCTGTCTCTGTAGTAAATCCTCCTCCCTGAGAGGCAATAGCTAGATCGATGGAAGAATTCTTCTATTGACCTAACAAAGTCGATATTGGGACTTGAGTTGGCTTAACTACATCACTCAGGGGTGTGGATTTTTAACACCCTTGAGTGACATAACTGGGTCAATCTAATTCTCTAAGTGTAGACATGCTCTAAGAGACTGTCCCTTCCCCCAAAGTGTTCTAAATTTCAGGCAACTTTAATTAGTGGTGTGACAGAGTGTACCAGACTCTTTGAGACCCTCTGGCAGTAGAGTAGGGTCCTCCAAGCAGCCTAGAGAGGCTTCAGGGGAGGCAGCCAATCAGGGCCCAGCAGGCTAGTATAAAAAGAGCTGCAGGGTCAGAATAAGTTCAGTTCCTTGTTGGAGTTGGAGGTGTGCCTAACTGAGGGAAGGAACTACAGGCCCTCCAACAAAGCAGTGCTGGCAGAGACTGTGGGGAGCGAGAAGAAGTTCCTGGCTGGCTGCTGGGATTCAACCAGGACAAGGCCCTTAGGTAAGGATGAAGAATATGCTGGGGCTGTGGGGAAGTAGCCCAGGCGATCATAGCAGTGATGCAGCATACATAAAGAGACATGGCAAATATCTATAGAGTTCCTGGGCTGGGCCCTGAAGTAGTGGTTGGCCCTGGGTCCCCTCAACTGACCACTGGGGAAGTGACCAGGACTTTGATTCACCGCAGAAGGGGAGCGGAACTCCATTAGTGGCCCAGCAGGAGCTCTGGGGCCAAAAAGAGAGGGCAAGGACATTGACTCCATGGAGGGCACCCTGGTGTATGATTCGATACCAGGGCTGAGACCATTTGAAGACTGAGACTAATTAGGGACCTGAGGCCAAGGAGGGCTACAGGGAGAGAGAGGCCAGGCACACACATGCCACCCAGGGGAGCTCCTGAGAGGTGTGCCACCCCTCTCCAAGTGGGTATAACAATCTAGAACTAGGCCTCATCTACATTTTGCTGTTGACATAGCTGTCTCTACACTGGGAGTTGTCACATAGCTATGTCACTAGTGGGTGTAGTGTTTCTGCACCCCTAACCAACAGAGCTAGGCAGACAACACTTTGTAGCATAGATCTGAACTTAATCATTTGCCTCCAGTCTTGCCTATGCCTTAGTAAGAAACCAATGTGAGGGAGAACTAGGAGGAGGTATTAAATGGGAACAATGAAGAAAAGCCTGTGAAAGATTTTGACTTCTCTGCAAAGCAATGAAAATGTAATGGGTCACATTCATGGTTGTCCTGCAACTTGCATAATGTCTTACACCAAGAAAAGCTACCATGAAAACATTACCAATGTGATCTGACTTGCTTTAGGGAATAGGAAACTGGGCTGGGAGTCAAGACACTTGGGGGTCTAATCTCAGCTCTGATGCTAACCTATCCTGTTATCTTGGGCAAGGTGCTTCTCTTGCCTCTGTTTCCCTTCCTAATCTTTGTCCATCATGTCTGTTTAGACTGTTAATGAGGACAAGTGCAAAGCGCTATGTTTAAGAAGGAAAAATCAAATTGACAACTACAAGCTGGGGAGTAACTGGCTAGGTGGTAGTACTTCTGAAAAGGATCTGGGGATATAGTGGATCACAAACTGAATGAGTCAACGATGTGATGTAGTTGTGAAAAGGGCAAATACCATTCTGGGGTATAATATCAGTCTGGGAGTGTTGTATATAAGACATGGGCGGTAACTCTCTCACTCTGTTTGGAACTGGTGAGGCCTCAGCTGGAGTACTGTATCCAGTTCTGGGCACCACTTTTTAGGGAAGATGTAGACAAATTGGAGAGTCCAGAGGAGAGTAACAAAAACGATAAAAGGTTTAAAAAACTGATCTACGAGGAAAGGTTAAAAAACTGGGCATGTTTAGACTTGAGCAAAGAAGACTGAGGGAACCTGACAACAATCTTCAAATATGTTAAGGAGGCTATGGAATTGTCATCACTGGAGGTTGTTAAGAACAGGCTGATCAAACACCTGTCAGGGACAGTCCAGGTTTACTTGGTTCTGCCACAGGATGCTGGATGCTCTCTCAAGGTCCCTTCCAGACTTACAATTCTATGAGAATGAGCCGTTTATGGTAGGCACTGTCTCTCACCATGTGTTTGTACAGTGTAGAGAACAGAGCTGGGAAACATTTTTAAACAAATGGTAAATTTGCCAAAAATGCATTTTGGGGGGGCACAAAGCTATTTGGGGAGAATTCGGCAAGTAGCTTAGGCCAAGAAAATCTTGAACACACACATTTATAAAATGTTGAAATGATTTGTTTTGCAAAAATTGAAATGTTTCAAAGGAGCATTTTCTAAACAAACACGCACCCTTTTGATCTGGATGATTTTGAGACAAAAAAACAGTCAGTTTCAGTTTGTAATTAACTGAATTGTTTTTTAAATTTATTTTCTAGTTTGGAAATCAATTATGTGCTCAGCTCTAGCATGAAACAACGGTATCCTGATCCTGACTGAGGCTTCCAGCCACGGCTTTAATACAAACAATAATAATAACGTAATGATGGTTAAGTAACTTGTTTGGCGCTCCATATGTCTATATAATAAGAACCCAAGACTCCCACTACTGAAACTCTGTGTATAATGTATTAAATCTTAAATTATACTCTTAATTTTTAATTCAGAAATGATTCTGGCAAATGACTTTAGGCAGGCATACATAGTCAACATGAAGATCTTGTACGCGCAATAAAATTAAAAGCACTTAAAATGAGATTATCAAAGGTGCTCTAATTATCCTGCTTGCTACCATCCCTGCTGAGCTCAAAGACTTGAGTAGCACTTGCCTACAGATCTGGTTCTGAAATTATTATTTTTTTTATTAAAATGACATGTTAAATATGGGAGGCTTTAGGCTCCTAGTAAGGCAAGAGCAAGACGCTTCAGCCCTCTTCTGTAAGGAATAAAACTATCAATTTGGCAGAGACACATTTGCAGTGAATCTTGACATGATGAAAAGCCTACTCAATGGTTAATTGTCTCTTAAGATGCGCTGGTGTCCACTTGCCTAGTATGGACATCAAACTTATTAAAATGATACATTTGTAACCCTCTGATAAGAAGCTGATTCAATTTTTTGCCTGACTTGTTGGAGATCCCACTGTTGTCCATTATAGTAAAAGTCTGCTTTATTTGTCACCAATAGTCCCATTTTAAGTCCCATTAATAATGTGGAGGTTTTTTGTTTTGTTTTTTTTATGCAGCCCGGGCCTGACTGCTAATGGGTTTGGTCTGTCATGTAGCAGGAGCTTTGGCATTGCTCAGGAGAAAGATAAGGTGTTTTGTTCTGTTTTCCCCCTCAGTATAGCATATGCTTTATCTGGTACTATATCTGTTTCAAGGTGGGTTTTTTACGTATAGCATAGCATGATTGAGGCACTGATTGCACAAACACTTGTACATGTGCTTAACTTTAAGCATGTGAACAGTCCTGTTTCCTAACTCTGGTAGTCAATTATTGTTATAAAGGAGTGACAATCGGAAAGCGTCTCAGTAGGTGCAAGAAGGAATTCAATGTGCGAGCATGCACCCACAGCCCTTTCCCTCCCAAGTATGCTGGCCATAAACCCTGGATATTTATTTGCCTTCTTCTGTGACTCTAGATGCAGACCATTACTAAGAACAAGTGAGCATACCCTGAAGGATCAATCTGAAGTGGACTCTTGGTTCTTCCTATCGTCTATATTCATTTAGCTCTCTGTATCCTATGGTTCCCCACCCACACACACACTGGTTCCCAGTCTAACTCTGTGCCCTGTTTCTTTGAAAAGTGCTTGGGGCAGAGGGTGAATTTCAACCAGGTTTTCTCTGTTATCAAACTGAATTGTGCACATGCAGAAGTGCTTTTCTGTAGCTGTCAGCTAACTCCATGAAAAGCAGTTCTGACAATATAAGCCAGTCTAACATAAGAATGCCCATACTAGGTTAGACCAGTGGTCCATCTACCCCAGGAGCTGGCAAACTTTTTGGCCTGAGGGCTGTATCAGGTATCGGAAATTGTATGGAGGGCCGGTGAGGGGAGGCTGTGCCTCCTCAAACAGCCAGGTGTGGCCCGGCCTCCGCCCCCCATGCTTCTCGCCTCCTGACGCCGCCCCCACCCCCCGGGGACTCCTGCCCCATCCAACCCCTCCTGTTCCCTGTCCTCTGACCACCCCTGGAACCCCACCCCTGACTGCCCCCGCCACCCCGTCCAACCACTCCTCTCATTCCTGTCTCCCCCACCCCGCCGGACCCCTGCCCCATCCAACCACCCCTTTTCCCTGACCGCCCCCAAACCCATGCCCCTGACTGCCCCCTGGGACCCCTGCACCTATCCAATCCCCCCGCTCCCCCCTTTACCTTGCTGCCTGCAGCACCTGTGGCTGGCAGTGCTACAGCCACGCCACCCGGCTGAGCCAGCCACGCCACTGCGCAGCACAGAGCCCGGGCCAGGCCGTGGCTCTGCAGCCCTGCTGCCCCAGGAGCTCGCAGCCCCACTACTCAGAGCATTGTGTCGGCGGCAGCGCAGTGAGCTGAGGCTGCTGGGGAGGGGGAACAGCAGGGGAGGGGCCGGGGGCTAGCCTCCTGGGCCAGGAGCTCAGGGGCCAGGCAGGAGGGTCCCGTAGGCCAGATGTGGCCTGCGGGCTGTAGTTTGCCCACCTCTGATCTAGCCTAATATCTTGTCTTCCAACAGTGGCTAGCGCCAGATGCTTCAGAGGGAGTGAACCAGACAGGGCAATTTATCAAGTGCTCCATCCCCCTTGTCATCCAATCCCAGCTTCTGGCAGTCAGAAGTTTAGGGACTCCCAGAGGATGAGGTTGCATCCCTGACCTTCCTGGCAATAGCCATTGGACCTATCCTCCATGAACTTATCTAATTCTTTTATGAACCCACTTATACTTTTGGCCTTCACATCTCACAGGCTGACTGTGCTTTGTGTGAAGTACTTCTTTACGTTCGCTTTAAAGATCCTGCCTATTAATTTCATTAGGTGACCCCCTGGTTCTTATGTTATGTGAAGGGGTAAATAACACTTCTTTTTTCATTTTTTCTCCACACCTTTCATGATTTTATAGCCCTCTATCATATCTCCCCTTAATCATCTCTTTTCCAACCTGAACAGTCCAAGTCTTTTCAATCTCTCCTCAGATGGAAGCTGTTTCCTACCCCTAATTTTTATTGCCCTTCTCTGTAGTTTTTTTTAGATAAGGTGACCAGAACTGCATGCTGTATTCAAGGTATAAGCGTACGTACCATGGATTTATATAGAAGCGTTATGATATTTGCGAACAGGGGCTGCTAACGGAGTTTTGCAAAGGAGCTTGGAAGGGGAGTGGGAAGGGGGCAAGGTTCACTTGCTGTTCTTTAAAACCTGCAAACTAAACTACGTTCAAAAGTCTTGATTTTAAACAAAACCCTTTCGTTAACTAGATAGCTGCAGGAGACAATGCAGGCAGAAACCTGGTGGACTGAGGACAATCAATGGGACACAATCATTCCAGGGTACAAAATATATTGGAAGGACAGAACAGGTTGTGCGGGGGGTGGGGGGGGAGAGTGGCACTATATCTGAAAGAAAATGTAGAATCAAATGAAGTAAAATCTCTATGGATAGTAATTTCATGCTCTAATGAGAATATAACATTAGGGATCTATTATCGACCATTTGCCCAGGACAGTGATAGTGATGATGAAATGCTAAGGGAAATTAGAGAGGCTATCAAAATTAAGAACTCAATAATAGTGGGAGGATTTCAATTATCCCCATATTGACTGGGAACATGTCACCCCAGGATGAAATGCAGAGACAAAATTTCTCGATACTTTAAATGACTGCTTCTTGGAGCAGCTGGTACGGGAACCCATAAGGGGAGAGGCAACTCTCGATTTAGTCCTGAGTGGCGCGCAGGAGCTGGTCCAAGAGGTAACTAACCGGACCTCTTGGAAATAGTGACCATATTATAATAACATTTAACATCACTGTGGCATTTAATTTCAAAAGGGGGAACTATGCAAAAATGAGAGGGTTGGTTAAACAGAAATTAAAAGGTACAGTGACTAAAGTGAAATCCCTGCAAACTGCATGGATGCTTTTTAAAGACACCATAATAGAGGCCCAACTTAAATGTATACCCCAAATTAAGAAACACAATAAAAGAACTAAAAAAGAGCCACCGTGGCTTAACAACCATGTAAAAGAAGCAGTGAGTGATAAAAAGGCATCTTTTAAAAAGTGGAAGTCAAATTCTAGTGAGGTAAATAGAAAGGAGCATAAACACCGCCAAATTAAGTGCAAGAGTGTAATAAGAAAAGCCAAAGAGGAGTTTGAAGAACGGCTAGCCAAAAACTCCAAAGGTAATAACAAAATGTTTTTTAAGTACATCAGAAGCAGGAAGCCTGCTAAACAACCAGTGGGGCCCCTGGGTGATTAAGATACAAAAGGAGCGCTTAAAGACAATAAAGTCATTGCGGAGAAACTACATGGATTCTTTGCTTCAGTCTTCATGGCTGAGGATGTTAGGGAGATTCCCAAACCTCAGCTGGTTTTGTAGGTGACAAATCTGAGGAACTGTCACAGATTGAAGTGTCACTAGAGGAGGTTTTGGAATTAATTGATAAACTTACTATTAACAAGTCACTGGGACCAGATGGCATTCACCCAAGAGTTATGAAAGAACTCAAATGTGAAGTTGCGGAACTATTAACTATGGTTTTAACCTGTCCTTTAAATCGGCTTCTGTACCCAATGACTGGAAGATAGCTAATGTAACGCTGATATTTAAAAAGGGCTCTAGAGGTGATCCCGGCAGTTACAGACCGGTAAGTCTAATGTCAGTACCGGGCAAATTAGTTGAAACAATAGTAAAGAATAAAATTGTCAGACACATAGAAGAACATAAATTGTTGGGCAAAAGTCAACATGGTTTCTGTAAAGGGAAATTGTGTTTTACTAATCTATTAGAGTTCTTTGAAGGGGTCAACAAACATGTGGACAAGGGGATCCGGTGGACATAGTGTACTTAGATTTCCAGTAAGCCTTTGACAAGGTCCCTCACCAAAGGCTCGTATGTAAATTAAGTTGTTATGGGATAAAAGAGAAGGTCCTTTCATGGACTGAGAACTAGTTAAAAGACAGGGAACAAAAGGTAGGAAAAAATGGTAAATTCTCAGAATGGAGAGGGGTAACTAGTGGTGTTCCCCAAGGGTCAGTCCTAGGACCAATCCTATTCAACTTATTCATAAATGATCTGGACAAAGGGATAAAAGGTGAGGTGGCAAAGTTAGCAGATGATGCTAAACTGCTCAAGATAGTTAAGACCAAAGCAGACTGTGAAGAACTTTAAAAAGATCTCACAAAACTAAGTGATTGGGCTACAAAATGGCAAATGAAATTTAATGTGGATAAATGTAAAGTAATGCACATGGGGGGAAAAAATAATCCCAACTATACATACATTAAGATGGGGGGCTAATTTAGCTATAACAAATCAGGAAAAAGATCTTGGAGTCATTGTGGATAGTTCTCTGAAGACATCCACACAGTGTCCAGAGGCGGTCAAAAAAGCAAACAGGATGTTAGGAATCATAAAAAAGGGGATAGAGAATAAGATGGAGAAAATATTATTACCCTTATATAAATGGATGTACGCCCACATCCTGAATACTGCATACAGATGTGATCTCCTCATCTCAAAAAAGATATACTGGCACTAGAAAAGGTTCAGAAAAGGGCAACTAAAATGATTAGGGGTTTGGTACGGGTCCCATATGAGGTGAGATTAAAGAGGCTAGGGCTTTTCAGCTTGGAAAAGAGGAGACTAAGGGGGGATATGATAGAGGTATATAAAATCATGAGTGGTGTGGAGAAAGTGAATTGTTCCCATAATACAAGAAGTAGGGGCCACCAAATGAAATTAATGGGCAGCAGGTTTAAAACAAATAAAAGGAAGTTCTTCTTCACACAGCGCACAGTCAACCTGTGGAACTCCTTGCCTGAGGAGGTTGTGAAGGCTAGGACTATAACAGCGTTTAAAAGAGAACTGGATAAATTCATGGAGGTTAAATCCATTAATGGCTATTAGCCAGGATGGGTAAGGTATGGTGTCCCTAGCACGTTTGTCAGAGGGTGGAGATGGATGGCAGGAGAGAGATCACTTGATTACTACCTGTTAGGTTCACTCCCTCTGGGACACCTGGCACTGGCCACTGTAAGTAGACAGGATACTGGGCTAGATGGATCTTTGGTCTGACCCAGTATGGCCGTTCTTATGTTCTGCTCTTATTTACAGTCTTATTATCTATCCCTGTTCTACTGGTTCCTATCATTCTGTTAGCTTTTTTGACTGCCACTATACGCAGAGCAAGTGTTTTCAGAGAACTATCTGCAATAACTCCAAGATCTTTCTTGAGTGGTATAAATTAACTGTTACCTTATCATTTTGTATGTATAGTTGGGATTATGTTTCCCAGTGTGCATTACTTTGCAATTAACAACATTTGATAAACAGTCCAACAGTCTCTTGAAGCTTAGGGCAGTGTCTCTTTTCAGCACCTTGTTTTGAATGCACAGTATGTCATAAAAGTGAGGCTATGGTGTTGTCAGGTGTGATATTAATTGTTAGACACTTAAGGTGACCAGATGTCCTGATTTTTTTTTTAATAGGGCCATTCCTGATATTTGGGGATTTGTCTTATATAGGCACCTGCTAGCCCTTCTTCCTCAGCCCCTTCTGATTTTTAACAGTTACTATCTGGTCACCCTACAGACACTAACAAAAATCCTTATACCTGGCAGGATGGCCTTTGTCAAGATTGTTCTGTGTTGTAGCTTCCTCTACCAGTGAATCCTTCCTCTACCAGTGAATAAATAAAACAGTGTTAGGTGTTGTAAAACTCCCTGGAAGACTGGCTGTCTTCCTATGCTTAAGAATCTGGAGTGGCTATGCCAGTGGTTTAATTCTGTGGTTTCCTCCAACATCGTGCTGATTAAGATGTGAAAAGACTGCTCGTATGTGCTTACAGCAGCAGGGATTTGGAAAAAGTGCACAAATTTAATTTTCTTGTTTTCTGGCATATGCAGAGATTAAGAATTGGATCCTGCCCTTCAGTTGTCTGGATCTCTCTGATGCAGCTTCCCTCTCTCAATCTGGCAACAGTGGTCACAGCCGTCTTAGACACTATTTTATTGGCAGTGTAGTTAAGGCTTCCAATTTGGTTCTTGTGTACAATCAGTCTTGCCAACTTTTGGTGGTAGTATAACCTTCAACCACAGCCAACTCTTGATGTGTTGTATCTGGCACCTACATAGAGTGATATGCAGAATAAAAATAACTCTGCATGCTTATAACATAAAATAACAGCTGTTCAGGAACCAGGATTTCCATCCTATGGGAAATTTTGCAATTCCAAAAAAGAATTTGTTTTGGGTCAGAACAAAAAGTCAAATGTGACATTTCCCACAGAAAAACTCTATTTCAGAAGACCCAGAAGCGAATTTTTCTAGCATTTCCAGCTGGGGAGCTGGCTAGCCCACCCATCCACCAGGTGGGCAGCCCAGGGAGCCAGCCAGCCAGGGAGGCAGCTGCATGGGTAGCCCAGGGCGGTAGGTAGTTGGCCACCTGAGAAGTTAGGCAGTCCAGGGAGCTGGACAGCCACAGTCTGGGGAGTTCCAGCAACTGCCAGGTAAGCTGCTAGGGAGCCAGGCAAGCTTTCATCCGAAACTTGCCTGTTTTTTGTCCTTAGTTTTCTTGGAATTTATACATTCCTGTGGAACATTTCCAATGAAAAAATGTTGTCAGAAATTTTCCAACCAGCTCTAATACATGTATATAACACAGTAGCATACTCTCTCAAAATGAGATTCATGTTGCAGCAGTGCTTTGCAGACTACAGTATATAGCATGGGGGGTATTCTGATTTGATCCTTTAAAAAAAAAGGGGGGGGGGAAGTGTAGGAGTCATGACATGAGTGGGTTGGTCTCTGATCAATATTTTCCAGGTACGAACTGCTGCCTGATGAATCTGGCAGATAGAAGGGTATTTAATTGCATACCGTGTCTGAGATGTAGTGGAGTCCATTTGATAAGTAATTGAACTGAGATCTGGATTATGTTCCTGGCCCTCTCATTTAATTGCTCTGTGACCTTGATTGAGACACTTCATTTCTCTACCTCTCTTTCCTCTCTTGTCCTTAGTCCCTGCTCTTACAGTCTAAACAGAGAAGACAATCTCTTACTATGCATTTGCACAGCATCTAGCACAATGGGTCTCTGATCTCCTTCAGGGCTTCTAGCAGCTACTGCAATATAAATAAAATCTGTTCTTCGGAACGCTTGTATGTCCTTTACTTCAGTTCCCTTTCTACATTCATTGTCAGATTGTTTTAGATTGTAAGCTACTTGCGGTGGGCCTCTTGTCTTTCGTCTTTATGTTAAACAATAGGAAGTTGGTGTTTCATACATACTATTTTAGCAGTCTAGCAAAATGTCATAATGTGTCCTATCTAAGCTGTTGTGTACATATGTTCAGAGGAGAAAATACCCTTTCAATCATTTTTAAGACTTGGGGATCCCTGCAAGTTTTTTGTTTCCCTACTGATCTAATTTCATTAACACTACGTTAGTCAGAAAAAAAATCACAGGATGCATCAAGTCCCATCTGACTACAGCAGGGTTTAAAAGAAATAAATCCTTTTCTAAGCTTCTATCTCATTAATTTCCTTAATTGTAAACACAGAGCCAGAGTGCCTAGTGCAATAGCCACATTTTCAAAGCAGCATGTGGCCCATTAAAGCCTTAACATCTGAACTGCTATTATAAAGGTAACCAAGTAGTTAATCTGAGTAGAGTTTTTCATGCAGTGTCCACTAGAAGGCACTGTGTGCTAGAGAATTATAATCTTCTGAAAATACCTGATGGAATAGTGTAATTCCACCCCAACACCAGCATGAGCACCTGTGATGCGGTTTAGTATTGTTTTGGGGAGAGGATGGGCAGCATATTTAGCCTTGATCCCAAATACTTCACATCAGAGACATTAAGATGCTAATTTAAAACCAAGTTTCTTATGGGCTGGATAACTTATACCCCTGCACTGAAAATAACAAAACAAATGACAGTCTGAGAGGAAGGATGCCCCAGTGAGGTCACTAGCCTCAGACTTGGGAGCCTTGGTTCCAATTCCCTCTTCTTCCAAAGCCTTCCTGTGTAATGATGGGCAAGTAGCTCAGTTTCTCATGTAAAATGAGAACAAAAGCACTTCCTTACTTCACAGGGGAGTTGTGAGGATAAATCTATAAAGATGGTAAGGCAAAGGGTGGCCCAGAGGGGAGGGGAAAAGAGGGCAGTTGGCCCTGGGCTGCCCATTTGAAAGGGCCCCCAAACCACATGGCATTGTGATCTGGTGCACAGGGTCACCGCGCCAAACCTGAGTTGTGCTGTGAGCCTGTATGCCAGGTTGCAACACCCAGAGGGAAATGGGGTGCTGGGCCCAGCCCTCTGGGACAGGAGACACCACTGTGGAGTTAGTGCAGGGCAGGCTCACTGTTCAACCCCTGGGGTCTCCCTTCTATGCTTGTACACCCTTAGCGTTTGGTTTCAGATTTTTGCCCCCAAAAACCTGTGTGGCCCTGGTAAGGTGCTCAGATGCCAGGGTGATGTGGGTTATATAAGGACAATAGGTGGATTTGGGGGGGGCGGGGGATTATTAAAAATGAATGTAGTAAACTTGCAACCAAGTCTTAAAGTATCCAAACAGTGGCCAAGTTATTCTCTAATCTCTTTATTATTAAACTTGGGATGGCTGCTGTTCTTTTAAAAAAACCATGCTTCTTGGTATATAACACATCTTCAGTCCACTGCATGCCCTGACATGCCATCCTTAGCTGCGTACTTCATACTTTCCAAGTCTCTCTCCAGGAGGATGCGACATGCATGAGGTCAGTTCAACACATTTTTTTTTTCTAATTAAGCTAGCATACAGGAAAAGAAATGAAGATAAAATCTACAGTAGATCTAATACAAAGCACTACTGGGTTTGGACCATCTCCATTTTGCTACCTATCCAAGAAATAAAGGGCGACTGTAAATATGTTGTTCCTGTTTAACTCAGACAATACGTTTGCTGTTTTGTTTTTGTCTCTCCAGCCCCCCTGCTCCCTCACTTAACTCTGATTTTGTTTTTGTTTGTCAAAAATTTTCTGGATTAGAATTTAGTGTTGTGTTGAAAAACACAAACAAAGAACATGACTCATGAACAAAGAGTAGAAGCTAAAAAGCATATGCTGGCTATGAAAAGACTACCAGGAGGTGGAATCTGAGATCCAAACTTTTGGGAGGAATGTGTTGTGGTGTGGTTGTGGGGTTTTTTTTTGTGTGTGTACCAAATGATAAAGCTTTTCCTTCCTTAAGTTTTAGAGACCACTTCCAGCTAGAGCCGATTAGGTATTTTTCAACAAAAGCATCTTTTTCATTGAAACTGATGGAGACCTCGTTGAAGTCGAGGAGGGACTTGAACCTGCGTCTCCCATATCCTGAAGATGCACACCACAACCTCAATGACTAGGCACATGGGGCCATAAAGCAACTATGGTGTAACTCTGCATTTCCTTCTTTTTCTAGGTTTGTGTCTCATCTTTAACTTTGACCTTCAAGTGTCATCTAACATACCATGTATATTATGACCTCATGTGCTACAATTTGCAATACAGGAGTCACAACATTAACCTATTTTCTTGGCTATACACACACGGGGTGTACAACAATAAGGTAACGAGCAGCAATTTGCATTGGTGACTAAGAACTGCAAAAACTTTGTCGAGCAAATTCATATTTAGTATAGAGAAAAATTGGGTTTAAGAACAGGCTGTGAATGATAGCACCTCTACACAACCTATTTCTGAACAATCAGAAGCAGATGGACCATTACTGTACTTTGGTTTGTTACCAGATTTGCCTGTTACTTTGGGCTATGCTCATTCATTAAGGTTACTCTACTGGGGGGGATGTTCTGTAATTGTATCAATAGACTGCTTGTGTCACTTGTGTTCTCATACAGAGATCTACTTCTCGCTTCTGCAAGTTCTGCCCCCCATGGACCCAAACCTAGTAATGGCGTTTGCATGCAATTTTTTTGTTTGCCTGTGGCAATTTTCTTGTCAAGCTTTTATTTAATGCTGTCTGAGTGTGTATTAGCCATCCCCCTGTCACACTGTGATATGCATTAGATATAAATGAAGCTGGTTTTGAGTTTAGCAGGAAAGACTTACTGTATGCAGTCACTTTTGCCTTTAATTGATGAATTGTAAAAGAGAAATCAAACCAGAAATGCATACCTGTAATTTGTGATGTGATAAAAGTAGTCATTAGCAGGAATATATGTGCAGGTGTTTCATATTAAAATATGCAGAATACTTCAGTCCTACATTAGAGATGATTGATTAAACTGTATTTAAATGCTAATCTCTGCCTAAATCTTCATATCTTTAAAAATATTTCATCTCAAGATGTACACTAAATGATTTTTTAAATTAGCAACAAATAGAAACCTTAATTTATTCAGATATTGATAACTGCATAGTCACAAATTTCTCAGCTATATCAATAGTGTTATTAGACCTCCCAACTTAATGTGTATATATTATGGTACTGAGAGACAGTCCTTACCCTGAAGAGTCTACAATCTACATAGACAAACCTAACAAAGGATGGGAGGGCAAGAGGGAAAAGGCAAGCCTCCTAGATGACCCAGACTCCACCCAATTAAGGATTAAATGTCACTATAAATACTTTCAATTCCACTGGGGAGCCCCAAAGGCAACTTGTACAGTTCAAAGTGCCAGTGTTATCTGCCCCCAACATCAAGCTCCATTTCATAAGCAGCTGCCACATTCTAGACTTAGCTGCAGCTTCCAAATAGTCTCAAGGAGTCTCAACAGCACACTACAGTAGACTAATATTGATGTATCCGAGACAAGGCTAAGCACAGCACAATCTCCATCCTAAACAAAGAGTTGTGCTAGCCTTAGCAACTACAGATTGGAAAGCACACTGTTCAACACACCTGCTGTATGGGCATAGACTAAACTTGACAAGGTGTGGGGTACAATACACTTTCATTCGTAACTCAATTAACTTGTGAATAAAAGTGTGAAAATACACAGCACAGGATGCAAATGTAATAAGGGTAAAAACAAAACTATTTTGCTCTTCATAAAATAAGTGATAACTCAGATTTTAGTGACAGGACTTTTTGCCATCTTTTTGTTTCCTACTATAAAGTTGTCAGGCTGAAATATCAAATGGCAGCCCCAGGGCTTAACAGAGCAGCTTTGATATTTTTGTTTGAGCCTATTTATTGTACTTCAGGGTAAATGTTTCAAAAAAGATAAATGAGGAACTGCCCAGCCTTTTCTTCAATGAGCAATGGTGCCTGTTCAAGTTGACAGATTATGCTCAAACCAAATGCTAAACTGATTCTTCTGCCATCAAAGCAGAATAGAACCTGGATAATTTACACTTATAGCTGAAAGGGACTTCTGCCAACCAGCAGGTCCACCTACCACAACTAGAAAAAGCAAGAATGGATCTGTTTTAATACACCTTATAAAAGGCCTGTCCTGTATTTTTACTTTATATGCATTCCACGTTTAAAAAAACCTAACTGAGAATTCTAATTCTTTGGAAGTGGGAAATTGCAACTTTTAACCGATAAGCAGACTGCATATTAAAAATGTTCTGTTGTGCCTGTATTAATACAGCTTGAATATATATTTATCTATATTTGACAAAAGGAATCTTACTTGGTTAGATTCACAGTTTAGATTTATATCTTGAACAACTTTATTGTAAGTCAATTAGTATGAACAGTCTATGTAGATCTTAAAATGATATGTAACTGAGTGAAAGGCATTCCTTTGCATAAAATTTAAATTACTGTTTTCCAGATTAACATTTATCTATTGACACTGGTTAGGTAGCATTTCTAAGTTTAATCTTTTTATCAAAGTATATAACTTTGTCCATTAAGCTGAAATTTTCCACTAAAATATGTTTTAATGAGGAAATTGACTTACACTTCAAGGAAAAATTATAATATCAGTTCTCTGACAAAATCTTTTGCACAGAAATTCAAATCTAATTTTTTTTTTATAAAAGGTTACTGCTAATGTCTTCATACAAAAATACCAGCATCTGAGAATTAAAATGACACCCAATTTTAACTTGACCTTTTACCATAGTATTGGAAGCACACAGATATATAATTTCCATATAATAAAATTCAATATTCTGTTAAATCTAGATTAACCATAAGTGTGCATCAGATAATTTGTTCATTACACTTAATGTAGCTGAAATAACCCTGCCAAGGCCTTTTAGTGATCTGTACAATGTCCAAGTTAAAAGCTCATGTGCACGCACATACAGTACTTTACATTACATACGATCCGACTATTGTAAGTTACCATTTAAGTTTTATTAGATAATTTAATGACAGTACAACAAATGTAAGGCTGGTGGTACAGTATACATTTCCTACAATCACAATTTTCCCTAACATTACTATGAACGCAATACAATTTTCCCTGTTTTGAGAAATGACACAGACCTACATATTGCCTTCATAATTCCAATGAAGTTAACTTAGAGGCACTCATACCAGCATTAAATGTGATATCTGCTTTATGCTGTTAGTGGCTGCTTAGATTAATCTCTCAAACAAGTCATGGTATTGTAGCAGTCATATAGTATCATCCTAGTATTGATCAGAGTCATTTTTCTTCATAATGGTGAAGTGAAATGGTATGGAAAGGTTCTTTAGACAAACATTTGTGATTTCCAAATGCTCTGACTATATGGAATTTAAGGACCAGGTAAAAATTGGAGAAAAGTAACTGAACACACAGTTTCTAAAACAGGGCATTATGAAAACTCCTAGCTATTTGTTGCTCACATAGTAGCGGGATTTTATAACCTTGATAACTGGATCCCCTCCTTTCCCAGGATTCCTGAATACGCCGCTTCTCAGCTAAGCAACTTAGTTTCATACAGAAAGCCAATGACTTGTGTTCAAAGACCAGGTACCTAGCATTTCCTAGACAGTGCCTTATTGTAACAGACCATTACTTCAATGCATATTTTTCAACTCTGATACTGTTGATGGACATACACTAGCAGGGTTTCATTGTAGTGTCTTGCAATATTATTACAAGATTTAGCTATTATTACAAACCCTTCATCATGGGATTTATTAATAGCACCTCAGCTTTCTAAACGAATAACCTATTTGCGCTACAGTGGTTGCTTACCTCTGGAGGGATGTTTCTATCATATGTCATATTTCAATTCTTAGTCATAGCAACATACAGTAGGTAAAGTAATGCTAGGAGTATAAGTAAAAAATTGATTCTTTATGCTTAACATCTTAAGTATCCAAGAGCATCTTACTGGGTATATTAAAAACATTACTAATATCATTTTGTACTGGTACAATGACTGACGCTATCTAAATATAACTATAACTCAACTTCAATCTTGTGCTTCACTCCTGAAAAGTGTTAAGTTACCATATAACAAGTAGTTTTTCAATTTGACAAAAATCACTAGATATTTTTTAGCCATCAAAATGAAATTATTAGAAAAGTATAGTAAATAAAAATGTCTTCACAAAAAAATCCACTCAAATTCAGTAGTTTTAGTTAAGATCCATCAAATGTGTGTGTTTAATACAATTGATCCTTATAACAAGAATTCAAAAAGTGTGAACTACACTATACAAATCAAAATATACTAACCTAAATCTAGCTATATAATATACATTAGGAATGCAAGCTCTATAACCATATAAAATGCTTTTACATACACTAGTTGCAAAAAACTGTTCCGTAATCCTGTGGATTTGTAAAAAAGTGTATTCCAGCATTCATCTTAAATTCTTGGCAACCTGTTGGGGAAGACAGAATATTAATATTAATAGGAATTTCACTAGATAAGTATGCTCAGCAGATATACAATAATTGTGGAATTCAAGAAGAGTCAAGCTCCATCCAAGCTTTCTTAAAAAAAAAAAGTAAGTAGACTGGAAAAAGTGAGACTTCTCCATTTATAGGATTCCATGTCCTAATATCCTATGACCTAATAGAAGTGTAAAATTCCACTACTATCAGACTTTAGTAAAAGTGGGGTATGAGTTTGCCGGATCAAGACTTATGTTCACTTCACTTTCTTGTCTTAATATCCTGAGAAAAGAAATTCATCTGGTATTCAAGATGAAAGCATAGCCTAAACTATGTCTCCTCTGCAGAGACTAACAACCTCTTAAATCAGGTAGTGCCTATAACAGCATTAAAGAGAAGTTATCTTGATCTACACCTGAAGTTGTGAAACTATTCCAAAAGCATTTCACTAGTTACCATGAAACCACTGCTAATTTATAATCTTGCACTGGTATTAGTACTTTACTATGTTCAATCAATTGCTCTCCTATAATTACAAAAATGGACTTTGGGGTCTGACTCAGTGAAATCTCAGTGCCCATGAAACTTATCCCACTAATTAAAGACCACGCATAGGGTGAGCATTGTCATAGTAGCTTCAAACAGTCCATCATGATCTGCAATACCCTTAATTAGTCATGAGATTTTCTTAGTGGGGACTTTGTCATTCTCTAAATTTATTTATCTGTTGCACCAGAAGCCAGACCTTACTTGTCTGTTGCTTGAAAAGCAGCTGGAGTATCCACTGTTCCAAGTGTGTAACACATACTGGTCGT
Source organism: Mauremys reevesii (assembly GCF_016161935.1). Classification (NCBI taxonomy): domain Eukaryota; kingdom Metazoa; phylum Chordata; order Testudines; family Geoemydidae; genus Mauremys; species Mauremys reevesii. The sequence continues at coordinate 35,988,633 of NC_052638.1, forward strand.
ACTGCCAGGGAGGCAGACAGGTTTCAGGCAATGAAATTAGACTGTGAGGGGTGCATTTGTAGTTTGTTCAAACGTTAATTGTTCGGTGTCAGGCTGAATCGATAGCAGAAGCCATGTGAAGCCGTTTCATCACTTTGCTCTCTTAATACATTGTATTTTTTTTATTTTACTTCTAATATTCTGCATCACTTCTCACTTAAAAAAAACAGCCTGTCTGCAGAGGGTGGTGGGAGCTTTCAGTTTTTCTGTATCCTTTGCTAAAGAGAGCAAACCAATGCCCTAGAGCTCATTGCATGACAAAATACAATTTTTCATTACATCATTTTCAGAATTATTCTATGGGGATTTCAGACTCTGACCCACAAATCAGAGGGTAAAATCCTGGCCCCTTTAAAGTACATTGGATTTTTACCATTTCAAGTAGGAGTTCACTCAGAAAGCTAATAAGCAATTCCCTCACTTTAACTCTTGTGAGTAGCAGGCATCTTGTTCTCTCCTTCCAATTCTTCCACTCCTGCTTGCGTCATGAGGTCTGCAATGTTTTTCTCCAGGTCATCAATGCGACAGCTCATGTCATCAAGTTAGTATGAGTTAAAGAAAATTAACTGCAATGTTTACAGTTTTAATAGCCGTTTATCACTTGACCACAGCTTCACACACTGTTACAATGGCTTTAGAAATCTGGCTTGCAAGTTTAGAATTTAATATACATAAATATTTGTATACTTTCCTCCATCAGAGGCATTTTACAAGAAGAAAGGATATTTCTTCCAATGATCTGGTCAGACATGGTCTGAAATTTGTCTTGCATCTGTTGAAGCAGTGTCTGTACCTAACAGGGCAAAAAAAATTATGTACTTAATCAAAATATCCCTTTTTTACAATACTTTAGCATAATGCAGTTACTGTGGAGCTCAACTTGTTTCACACAAAACCATACGTTTGGACAGCATTGATCAAATGTTAAAAGTAACAAATTACTCTGGGAACTCCATGCCAAAAATAATTCAGCACTTATGCACCACCACTCACAAAACCTTACAGCAGCCCTCTACGTGTAACAGCCCCCATTAAACACATGAAGAAAGTGAGGCTGAATAACTTCTGAGGTCTACAACCTGAGTCAGTGACAAAGAGTTATTATGCTTTAGTCACGCAATCATTCTGCATCTGATATGAAAGACTGAAAAAAACATAATTGTTTGAGATTTATTTTGAAAATATTAAGCACAATCTTATACACAAAAAAAGTTTTTAAATTGCATGACTAGCTCTGAACTATTCTTGCAGGTAGATAACTAGCAAGAGCCCTGTGATACCAATTAAACTGACAAGAGTGTGGGTGTGTGTATGGGGGGCAGCCAAACACCTGGGTTTGGGGAAACCATCACACTGAAGTGTCCCCAAAAGAGCAGCCAGGACAATGCTGACACAAACCAATGTCTCATCTAGCCTTCCCCCCCAATCTACAGGAAGTAGAGGGGGATGGCTTGGGAACGCCTATGTTGTAATCCTGGATTTGACACCAAGCCCGTGTGCCTTTGGATAACTACCGCTCCCTACCACGGCTCTCAGCGGGGCAGGCCTGAGGATTCGTGCTGCTCAGGGGCGGTGCCAGATCCATACTGCGGAGGGCGGAGTCGGGTTTTATTCCGGGTTTCTCGAGCTGATGCTTTTTGTAACGCAGCGATGGGGTCTCAAGTAGGCTGGAGACGCCGGGGGCCTTAGAAATGGGTCTTCCCTGAATGCCCCTGAGCTGTCCAGCCCCGCCCGGGTCTCCACACCGAGTATAGCGGGGGCGGGGAGCGGAGGGGTTAACATGATACAGTCGCTCCTCGTGATCTTATTTAATGGGGTCTCTCCCCCCCCCCCCGCCTTCCCTAGTCCCCGTCACTGCTTCCCCTGCGCCCGCTCCCCGCCCACCGGCCCGCGCCCTCCCTGGGCTCCACAGGCCGGCGCTGGGGCCGCTCTCGGGGCTCCGGGCCTGCGCAGGGAACATCCCCGGCCGCAGCTAGGAGGACTCCCGGCACCGCCCCACTCGGGGTAAAGGCTGAGCCCGGAGCCGCCCGCTGCGCCGCCTCAGGCCTGCCCCCGGCCCGGGCCCCTCACCACGGCGGTGAGATCCTGCACGGTCTTGGGGTCAGTCTCGGCCATGCTAGCGGGCGGCGGCTCCGTCCAGTCAGTCACGGGCAGGCCCCGGCACCGTCTCCAAGCTACGGGGACTTCCGCGCCGAGAGTTCCGCCCGCTCTCGCGAGGACAGGGAGCATTGTGGGGAATGTAGTTCAGCCTGGGCGAGGCCCGGCCGGAGGTGTTGGGGCAGGAGAGAAGTTAGGGTGACCAGTTAGGGTGTATCTGTGAGAAAACGGGACGGGGGTCGGGGATGGGGGGGGGCGGAATAGGCGCCTATATAAGAAAAAGTCCCCCCAAAACGGGACTGTCTCTTTAAAAACGGGGCATCTGGTCACCCTAAGGGCGGGGAAAGGGGAGCAGGAGGAGGCTAGAGGCAAAGGGGGAGCGGGGAGGAGGGAGCAGGACATCAGTAAGGAGGGAGGGCCAGGCCCGTGAAAAGAAACGTGGGGCCCTGGTACCTCATGCACAATCACGCTCAGTCACTTTAGATACACAGACTTTACCGGCATCCCCTCCACCCTGGGCTCAGGCCCCTCCTGCTTCCCCTCTCCTCAGCCCTGGGGTGGGAAGGAGACTGGAAGAGGAAAAAGGGGATGGAGCAGTTGGGAGGAGGGAGGCCCTGAATCCCGTTCCAGGATCAGATGCTCTCTTAGGTGGCTGTGTTCTTGAGCAAATTTTAATACCCTGCCCGTGCCCCAAAGCGCCTGTGCTAGTTGCTCAGCTTGGCTGCTCTGTTCTTTTCCCAGCCACTCTGCCTGCCTCTCTGAGCCCGCTCCCTTCTCTTCTCACCACGCCTGCTTCCCTGACACGCAAAACATAACACCCCAAATGCATGCGGCTTTCGATTTCAGACTATTGATAACACTTGCTGTTATGTAAAGTGTGCTCAGAGCAACTGAACTTCAGGCTTCAGGGCATAAACCTGTTGCCTGAAGAGGTCAGGAAGGAGCCTCTGTCACCTTCAGGCAGCATTATACAATTGACTATGTACAATGTGGGGTTTTGCACCTACTTCTTAAGAATCAGGTGTTGGCCACTGCTGGAGGCATGATACGAAATGTAAGGAATCAATAGGTCTTCACCTTGTATAATAGGCCTTGTGTTTTGGTGTGTTGGAAGTGGACTGTATAATTATCAGGCATTGAAACTGATTAGTGTAAAGAGCAGTTAAAAAACCCACACGGGAAGTGAAGGTTTACCTTTTCAATCCTTTTTTGCAGAGCATTCAGCTTTGAACCTAATCTGTCTGTCTGTTCTTGTGTTTAGAACAAAAGCTTTGTTTATACTGAGATTTAATAGTTTTGCTTGTGCACTTACAAAATAACTTCACAAATTGGAGAGAGTAAAAATATTTCCAGGCTCAGAAATGATTTTATGTGAAGTAATCCTCCATCCTCTTTTGTCATTTAATTTTGGAGGAGAACATAAATGAGTGGTTAAGCCTGATTTGTAAACATTTACAGGTAATCTGGATTCAGAGGGGGGATATCTGTAGGAACAGTGTCATTAGGTATTTGCAATAAAAGTCAGAAACGTTACATAAATGGACTGATGATTAGATGATTAAAAGAAATATATTTAGGGATTTGTGGCATATTGTCTACAGGAAAGAAACTATAGGTAAAATGTTGTGATTGTGAGTAATTGGATCACACACAATTCGTGCCAACCACTTCTTAATTATAACAGTCTTTGGTGATGGGACAAGGATATGTGCTACAAAACTGCCTAAAATAAGATTTCAGACTGAAAGGTAGAAAGGAAGCATTTACTAGGTATAGTCGACTTGATGTAGGCATAACTCCCTGTCACTCATTTGTGGTTTTCTTTTGACAAGTCCAATTCTACACTGTGAGATAGTATATAGCTGTCTGTGCACTGATATTTAGGCTGAACTATGGCAAACAAATGTGCTGATTATGAGCCTGCAAGTACAGAACATGTCTCATTATCCACAAATGATCTTCAGCTGGCACCTTCCATTTCATCCACAAGCTGGAGTGCTGCATTCATGACATATCGCTGATTTGTCCCATAGTTACTATGCAGAGATTTATATTAACACTGTTCTGATGAGTATGTTGTTAAAATATCACAAGCATTATGTGTAACAATGTTTTTAGCTATCTTTTAAATTAAAGACCGGTTCTAGTTCTGAGAAATGTAAAAGAAATTAATTCCCATTAACTCCTATCTTTTGGTTGCTAAGCACCTGTTTATACACGCTGCACATTACTAATTTTTCTTTGTCTGCCTCTTGTTATATGCTGATGTGATTTTTATTCGTCTACATGTCCTTCTGGTAAAACTTCATTGCCATTTGTTTCCCATCAATCTCCTTAATTCTCTTTGCTGTTTTAGGGGAAGTTGTTTTATCCCTTGATTCTGATCATCACTTAACCTACTATGTACTATTTCCATCTGCCTGTGCCCCAAGCAATGGCAGGTTAGAGAAATGATTGGTCAATTTTTTCATTCAGTGACACCAGTGAATCCAGATTAACTGATTCACTGGTCTCTGTCCAAAGAATATACAGCTGGGTGCGTTGGGGAATGGAATTCACACTCCAAACCATTGAGCTATTGTCCTGACTGCTATTCTAGCCTCTAGGCTAGACCCTTGCCTCGTATGAGTGGGTATTGGGTCACTCAGTCTGTGTAAGCATGGTTCTAATAATTGTTTCCCAAGTCTGCCCCTCAGTGTCAACCTATTTTGAGTTGGTGTGGAGATTCCTGCTATTACATGCAGGGTGTGCAAGTGTCTGCTAGCTTCTTCTAGAATCTCTGTTCTTTGTTAAATAATCTTTTACATGTTTTCATTGTACACAAACCTGAGTGCTGTGTGTTAAGTGGACCTGTGGTATAAGGTGTAACTGGTAAGCTGGTGTGTACTATTCCTTTGGGAGTAGCGGATCTGTGAATTCTGTGAGTGCCCAGTGGAACAGGGGCTAGGCACTTCAAGGGGATACTCGGTGTGCTCCGGGGATGGAAAAAGAACAGGAGTACTTGTGGCACCTTAGAGACTAACAAATTTATTTGAGCATAAGCTTTTGTGGGCTACAGCCCACTTCATCGGATGCGTAGAATGGAACATACAGTAAGAAGATATTTATACATACAGAGAACATGAAAAGGTGGAAGTACCCCATACCAACTGTAAGAGGCTAATTAATTAAGAGAGTTAATTAATGGAGTGCACCTATTGCTTACCTGGGCTGACTGGGGAGAGCTTGTGTTGCTGGGGAAGTCAGGGAGCTGACCCCTAGCAGGTACAGTCAAGACTTCCTTGCACGAAGAGCAGATGGTAGTGAGGTGCTTCACAACCATGGGTACCCCCCAGGAAGTGTTACAGATACCATATGGGTGTTTTAGATTAAATACTGCTTCTAGTAGTGCACTATGCCCCTCTATAGTTAGCCTATACTGCAGTGACTTGGTACATCTTACCTCTTTATCAATTCAGTAAAGAGTACTAGGATTTCACATGAGTTTTACAAGGATTCTAGAAATAAGGAAAGATTAAACTTCCTCAAATAAGTGATTGACTGCTTTGACCTGGGTCATAGAAGGTTTAATGAAGTGAGAGGCTGGCTTCATGATAAAGGCACTAGATTGGGCTAAAAGAGACCTACCATCAATTCTCAGCTCTGGAACACATGCCCTGTATGACCATGGGCAAGTCACTTAAAGTGCCCTTCTGTAAAATGGGGATATTAGGCCTGTCTGCTGGGTGAAATTATTTGGCCTGTGTTATGCAGGTCAGACTAGATCATCATAATGGTTCTTAGATCTATGAAAGTGTCTTGCAACTTCTCTCTGATTCTCATGACGTTTAAGATCTGTATTATGGGGATGTGGGTTTTGAGGTGAGGGTTTTTTTTCTTCTTATCATTCACTTACTCGTGCTGTATTTAAACAAAGGGTAATTTTTAAAAATAATTTATTGTCTTTCACTTTTTTTTTCAAGACTGGATTGAGGCAAAATGCGAAGCGAGTGTGGATTAATGATCCCTTCACAGTAATGTTCAGAGATAACTCAAATGAACAGAACAGCAGTAAGCTGGGCTGTTCTTTAACCTGCTTCTTAATGGTGAAGTCTTAATGCAGAATGAAGAGACAAGAGGACTTCTAGAAAAGGAGCTGTGAGGTTCCTTAAAATCAAGGGACCTTAAAATACGGTGATATAGAATTCCAGTCCAGAAGGAGTGGGCACTATGACCCCGCAGAACAATGAGTCATAGTCAAACTGTACATCAGATGAGGCACATTAGCATCTCTCCACAGAGATTAAATTGAATTTTGCTATTGTAGAATCGTCTTAGGTTTCCTCAGATTTGCTGTCTACAAGCATGATCCAGTTCCCATTGACTTCAATGAGGCAGGATTTTGTTCTATGTGGTCATTATCATTCATCCTCCAAATGACAGGTTATTCACCTAGTATCTTACCTTTCTGTAAGAGTTTTAATCGAAAGCACCTTGACTCTTCACTTAACAGTGAAGAGAAACAGGACAAATGAGAACGAATTTTATCTTTGTTATTAAGCTGCTTTCACGTATCCACAACATGTAAAGAATTAAGACACAAAATAAAGAACCATCCAGTTAAACCAAAGGGAGTATTTGGGAGGCAGAATGCAATTACCCAAAGGGGAGGTTTTTCAGGATACCTGGGTTCATGCTGTTACTATTGAAAAACAAGTGGTCATGATCTTAGCATAACATCTCATGTAAACTACAGCCCATCCAGCAGCCCCACACCCTTAGGGCAATGCTGGACCATTTGCACAACAGTAACAACTCAGAAAAAAAGATTATATTATGTTATGTTATGTATTCTGTAAACCGGTAAGCAGCCCCTATATACTAATTACTTTTAGACATAAGAACATAAGACGGCCATACTGGATCAAACCAAAGGTCCATCTAGCCCAGTATCCTGTCTTCTGACAGTGGCCAGTGCCAGGTGCCCCAGAGGGAATGAACAGAACAGGTAATCATCAAGTGATCCATCCCCTGACACCCATTCTCAGCTTCTGGCAAACAGAGGCTAGGGAAACCATCCCTACCCATCCTGGCTAATAGCCATTGATGGACCTATACTCCATGAACTTATCTAGTTCTTTTTTGAACCTGTTATAGTCTTGGCCTTCACAACATCCTCTGGCAAAGAGTTCCACAGTGTCGGAGAAAAACTCAGTTCTTGCTTTTTCTTTGGGTGCAGCAAAATCAAATACTTTATTATTTCTCCAGTAATTACAATGGAGGGAGGGAGTGCCCTAGGACACAGGGTCGCCCCAGTCCCAGACAGGTCTCTCTCAATTGGTAAACAATTACAGCAAGCCTTTATACTTTTGTTACAGACAATAACTAGCAATAATACAGACAATAAAGAAAAACAACTGCATTTTGTTTATACATAAGCCTTTCTGCTATCTTATTTGTCTCACTCCTAGAAACGCAAGCCTGCATATTTGGTTATCAGTACAAGGTCTTAATAACTTTTTACACAGTTCTTTTCCTCTCGCCTCACACTATCCTTGCTTCTACAAGTCTCACGTCATTAGGGTTACAGCTAGCCTAACTCTTGCTCACTGACTGACATGCATTAAAATCCCTTCAAATCCTTGTTAATTCTTTCCCTGCTTCCACAACAGGTTGACTGTGTGCTCTGTGAAAAAATACTTCCTTTTGTTTGTTTTAAACCTGCTGTCTATTAATTTCATTTGGTGACCCCTAATCTTGTGTTATGAGAAGGAGTAAATAACACTTCCTTATTTACTTTCTCAACACCAGTCATGATTTTATAGACCTCTATCATATTCCCTCTTAGTCGTCTCTTTTCCAAGCTGAAAAGTCCCAGTCTTATTAATCTCTCCCCATATGGAAGCTTTCCATACCCGTAATCATTTTTGTTGCCCTTTTCTGAACCTTTTCCAATTCCAGTATATCTTTTTTTGAGATGGGGCGACCACATCTGCACGCAGTATTCAAAATGTGGTCATACCATGGATTTATACAGAGGCAATATGATATTTTCTGTCTTATCATCTATCCCTTTCTTAATGATTCCCAACATTCTGTTTGCTTTTTTGACTGCTGCTGCACATTGAGTGGATATTTTCAGAGAACTATCCATAGTGACACCAAGATCTCTTTCTTGAGTGGTAACAGGTAATTTAGACCCCATGATTTTATATGTATAGTTGGGATTATGTTTTCCAATGTGCATTACTTTGCATTTATCAAAATGAATTTCAGCTGCCATTTTGTTGTCCAGTCACCCAGTTTTGTGACATCTTTTTGTTGCTCTTCACAGTCTGCCTGGGACTTAACTATCTTTATCTATCTATCTAGACCTATTAAGTGCAGTTGCCATAGTGTGGGGAAATGTGAGAACTGTGTAGTTACATGATATTTACTAAGTAAAACTCTCCTGCATGTACCTAGGATGTAAGCACAGTATTTATAATCTGTGAATCTGAAATCAGTTTTATTGCTTTGCAGACTGTCCTAAAACAAGGACTGTTCATAGCAAAGCTGTTTTCTATTGAGATATATTGGTGCTGTTGGGAGGTTAGAAGGAAGATATACAACAGAGGGCTTTGTTACTGAACTGGAGACAAATGCAGTAATTCTGGAGTCCTGAGGTCTCATTCCCTTGGTTTTTTTAAAGCAACATTCACAAGAAGAGCTAAATAGAGCATTTCACTTTGGAAATATTTCTTGGTAGGCTGATGCAACTTTTTCCTAAAAAGGACCCTTAGTATTTAATAAGATTTATTTTGACAACATGAAACGTCATTTCATATACTGGGGCAGATTCTAAGATGGTGTAAATCAGTATAGCCCTGTTGCCTTCAGTAAACCTATGCCAGTTTCCATCAGTTGAGGATCTAGTCCACTAAGTTCTCTGACATGAAATCTGAAGAAGACACTGGAGTTATACAAGGGATGAATTTTGCCTAGTAGGCCAAATTCAAACCTAGTGTTAGCAGGAGAAATGCCAGTGGAAGAGTCCATAGAAGGGGTGCAGGATTGAGCCTGGACTGGACAACTTTGTTTAAGTTCTCTATGATCTGAAATATCTTGTTACCTGAAATAAGATCATGTCCCCTAATGTTTACTGATTACATTGAATATTTCCTCAGTTATCTGAAATCTCGACTATCAGATCTTATCTGAATGCCGTGAGGCAACACTGAACAATTGCAGTGATTCTGAACATACCAGCATGTGTATATTGATTGTGCATACAAACTGTGCCATCAGCATTGCCCACTGCCATCATTTTATTGTACACAACTTAGGCCTGATCTATATTGGGGGGGGAGGAGAGAGGAGGGAATCGACTTCACTGCGGTGAGTCGACGGCTGACGCTCCCCCGTCAACTCTGCCTGCGCCTCTCGCTTCGGTGGAGTACCAGAGTCAACGGGAGAGCACTCGGCGGTCAATTTATCGCATCTAGACTAGACATGATAAATCGACCCCCACTGGATCGATCACTGCCCGTCGATCTTGCGGGTAATGTAGACAAGCCCCTATAGAGTTTAAGGTACCTTCTAGGCCTTTAAAATCACATGTACCTTTTTGTGTTCTCTTGCTACTTAAGCCAGTGAATTCAAAATATACAAGTTATTGAACCCAGAAAAATGAAATTTTAATAAGTCAATTACTACTTGGGTAGATGAAGGCTGAAATGATTGGGAAAATATTAAAGTATAACAAACAGAACTCATGCGTAATTTTGAGAAAAGAAATATTCCTTGGCAGTTTTCAAATATACATGAGGCTGGGATATATTAAGCAAAGGACTGTAACTAGAAAACTTCTAGCAAGGGAAAAATAACAGTCCTAACTTTTGGTTTCATGAATCATGTGAATTATGTTTAACTAAAACTGTATTAAATAATTATGGGGAAAAGCAACATTAGGACTAGAATAAATTGGAAAGTAATTTGTGGCAGAACAGGAGCAATTCATGGTGTTTTTTTCAGACCACATTTTCAGAAACTAACACTAATTAGATTTTTCTGTGAGTGTGCATCAAATGTGATGTTATTGTCTAATGAACAGTGAAATCATACTTGTTGCAGCTTTCCCCCTTACTAGTTTTTACCGTGTTGTATGTGCAGTGAGATGCATGTGCCGTTATCGTCAGAACTTATCCAGGTTGGGGAAACTTGCCAATCCTACATTGACATCAGTGAAAGTACAAAACCCAGAACTGGGGTAGACTATTGCACTAATTAGAGTCCAGTCCGAACCTTTGTTGGGGAGACCCTGTGGCACAAGGCCCCAAACACCCCCACTTCCCTCAAGTCACATGGGCTGGGGGAAGCAGAGCATGAACTTCTGGGAACAGAAGGATTTCCCACCCTCCCCATAGCAGGAGTTGGGTTCAAAAGTGGGAGCAGCAATGGGGTAGGGCAGGGGTGGGTAAACAATGTCCCAGGGGCCACATCCACATGTTTTAATCTGGCCCTCCAGCTCCCACCGGGAAGCAGGGTCAGGGTCTTGCCCCACTCCGCACAGCTCCCAGAAGCAGCAGCATGTCCCCCTTCCATCTCCTATGCATAGGAGCAGCCAGGGAGCTCCGTGCTGTGCCCCCACAGCTCCCATTGGCCAGGAACCACAGCCAATGGGAGCTGCAGGGGCGGAGCACTGCAGACAGGGCAGTGCGCAGAGCCACCTGGCCACACCTCTGAATAGGAGTCAGAGGGGGAACATGCTGCTGTTTCTGGGAGCTGCTTGAGTGGAGCCTAACCCCTCCCATGCCCCAACCCCCTGCCCCAGCCTGATCCCCCTCCTGCCCTCCGAACCCCTCAATCCCAGCCTAGAGCACCCTCCTGCACCCCCAACCTCTCATACCCAGAGCCTGCACCCCCAGCCAGAGCCCTCCTGCACCCCAACCCCCAATTTTGTGAACATTCATGGCCCGCCATACAATATCCATACCCAGATGTGGCCCTTGGGCCAAAATGTTTGCCAACCCCTGGGGTAGGGAGAGGCCAATGATGTGGGCAAATTCTGGTTCGCACTAGGTTATTCTTACTCTCTGCCAATTGGTTGCTTCTTCCTATGTCCCCACACTGACACTTGGTTAAAGTACTTGAGAGTTTCTGAATGCTAGGCCCATGGCAGTGATTCTCGGCCATGCTTGTTATTGAGGGGTGAAAGGCTTTTGCAAAGAGATGGATCTTGCATTTTAGAATCCATAGTTTCCCTGTTTCTGGTGGAAAGGGAGTTCTGCTGTTGATGGACCACTACTAAATCTGACCAGCTCTAGTAAAAAGGAATCCAGACACTCCCTAAAGATCTGCAAAATGTCCCCACATTACCATAATTCTTTACTCTTTGGCCAAAGCTATGGAATCTTTGCAGCATCAGTTCTGTAGCTTGCAGTTTGGAATGGATGGCTTAGAAAGTTCATAGTCTTTATGAACATGCATGCGGCTTTGTTTTACCAGCATTGATTATACTGATAGCCAGTTTTGGAAATGGTAGTTACAACCCTGTAAACTGTATAGTTAAACAAATAATACCAGGTTCCTAATTACCTGATTCATTGAAGCAGTGAGACCCAAGTACACTTAGGGCCCCCAGAGATCCAAACCTGCAGTGTGGATGCAACCCACAACATGCATGTGGCACTAGGGTTTGTGAGTGCACATAGGCACTTTCGATTTTAATGGGCTTCAGGGTGCTTAGCACTTCATGGAATTGCATCCATAGACGACTTCTTCCCTGAAGAGCTTAGAGTGCATCTTTAACCCACAACCTGTCTGCAGTTACGTTCTGGAGTCTTTTTGAAACGCTTAGAAGAAATTCACATTATTTAAACTCTTCTTAAGATGTGCACTTTAATGACTGGCTAATGTGCTGAAGTAAGTTTACAGAGAGATAGAAGCTCACTTCTATGCAATAATATAATGTAAGTACAGTGTCAATAGAAATAATATGGACTATCTCGCACTGTTGTCCATGTGCTGCTGCTCAACTTGACCTAAAGGGAATAATCTGTAGTAGATGAAATGCTGTTTTATTCTCCTTATTCATTATTCAAGCCACAGGCTGCTTTAAGCTACCATCTGTCCTCTGGTACTCTTACTGTTTGGAGGTATTGATCAAAGACTGATGGGTCGCGCAGGCATAAAAAACTCATTTGACGGAGATCTATAAAATGTGATAATTACTTCTCAAAGTTTCATGACGAGAAAGGCATAATTATCCAAAGGTGGAAAGTTTAAATAGTAACTTTATGAAGCAATCTTAAATGTATACATTTTACACATGTATCAGAGGGGTAGCCGTGTTAGTCTGGATCTGTACAAAGCTACAAAGAGTCCTGTGGCACCTTATAGACTAACAGACGTATTGGAGCATAAGCTTTCATGGGTGAATACCCATACGTCTGACGAAGTGGGTATTCACCCACGAAAGCTTATGCTCCAATACTTCTGTTAGTCTGTAAGGTGCCACAAGACTCTTTGTCACATTTTACACATGGTCAGTCCTAAATTACATGGTAGGAAAGATTGCAAAGAAAAGAAAGATTAAAAAAATTATTCTCTCTGGCTAAGAGAACATACATGAGACATTATAATATAAAAGTAGCTTTTCCAAGGCAGTAGGAGTGGGGATCAACACCAGGCTTATATTGGAAAGATAGTTACAATCTTAGGCTCTGATTGGGCACTGAGAACCATGTGTTTAGACCCCTGTGTCTGCATGGAGTCCCACTGACTTCAGTGACACTCAGTGTAGAGGCAGGATCGGGTCAATATCCAGGACTTCCATAGGGACCCGATAGTCAAGATACTGGTCCAGACTCTGGCTTGTGCTTTGTCCCTTTTGCTGCTCAGGTGGCACAAAGGGGATGGATTCTGGCTGCTGGCATAAAGCTGGTTGAGCCAGCTACTGCTTCACCCCCATGGCAGTTTAAGAAACATGGCAGAGGAGTTCCACCCTGTCACTCCAATTTTCCACTGGTGTAAAGTCGAGCAGCCCCAAGGTTCCTCTGAGCACTGGGATTAACTGGCTGCCTGAGACTCTCAGTGTCACTTCTCTGCACTAAGCAGACCTCAGCTGCTGTGGAGAATCTAGCCCAATCAGCAAGATGCTGATTGCACTCATTTGACTACGGCGGGGAGTTAGGGTGGTCAGCACTTGAAGAGAGAAAAAATGCTTTGCAAGTGCCTGATGGAACTCAACAAAATATTGCCCCAGTTGAAGTCAATGGGAATTGTGGGCACAGAGCACCATCCAGGGTAAAGATAAAAACTTTGTTGGATGAAGCTTTGTTCTCGTCTGTTTGCATCATGAACTGTACCTCAGATCTAAACATTTTTCTCTCTGTGGATTTCAGATGCATTTGACATTTTATTGACTGAAATACTTGGGGGACCTACCTTTTAAAACCCTAATCCCCTCTTCTCCATAATTTATATCCATTCTAGAGGGTATCTCATTAAAGTTCCCAGGAACAGCAGTCACAAGTAGTAATTTAATTAAATGTAGTTGATTGGATTTCGATTTCAGTAATCAGAGAGAACTTTGGCTGAAAGTTTCTGCAGCAAAGAGAGTTTTAAAGGGGTGAGACAGGAGAAGTTCTTAGCGGAGATTCTGCACCAAGTGTAACATCAGTGAGAGGATCAGTGCCTCACATACACTGGCTCTTTATGCAGGTCAGTGACAGGATTGGACCCCATATGATGAATAATCCTCTTCCTTTGTAGCATGGATTGCTAGATCTGCCTAAGCAGTACACATTAACCAAGAGGGTGGTCCTAAATCATTGCTGACTCGCTTTTCAGACGTGCTGAGCACCCTCAGCTCTCATTGCCTTTGATGTGAGTGACAAGATGCCCTGCAAGAGCTCAGGATTTGGTCCTTTAGCAGACGAGAACTAGTTGCTGCAATGCTGGCAACGTTTCCCAGTGATAACACATTTTCACTGGAGAAAATTAACAACACATTTCAAAGATTGTCCTGAGAGTGAACAGATGGCTGGTTTTTATTCACAAAAAGACACAGTTACTGTTGCTGGTGGAGGTGGCAAAACTGGATCGGTTTTTCAAAATCCCATTCAGTGCTTTAGTCACAAGCTTCCGCTTTAACTGCAAACTAGGATATGTTCCTGTTGGTAGCCAAGTCAGTACAATAATAACTTTTGAGTGCAGGATGATTACTCCATAACACACAGGAAGCACAGTTATGAACCCAGGAATTGAAAGAGCAATACTTGACCATTACAGGAATTATGACTCTTTCATTTCACTCCAGAAATCTTAGACTCACAAAAGCTTTCAGTAAATTTCAGTGGAATGGCATTTAATGAGTCTAGGAACTGAGGGTAACATTTTCAAAAGCACCTAAGTGAATGAGGAACCTAAGTCCCATTTTCATAAGTAATTTAGGGTCAGATTTTTTAAAAGGATGTAAGTGCCTAAAGATGCAGATACGTGCCGACTGGTGTTTTTCAAACACACCATTGATTTCAATAGGAGCTAGGTGCCTAGGTACTTTTGAAAATCCCAGTATGCGCCTTCCTGCCTCTTTAGATGCCTAAATAACTATGAAAATCTGTCTCTTAGTGCCTTTTGAAAATGGGACTTAGGCACTTTTGAAAATATTACCCCAAGTCTATAGTATTAGTGTTTGCATTTCCAAATTAGACAATTAAGTGTGACTAACACATATTTAAGTATGTAGAAGTATTTGTTGGAGTATAGGCATCAGGAACCAGGGTATACCTCTACCCCAATATAACGCGACCTGATCTAACACAAATTTGGATATAAAATGGTAAAGCAGTGCTCCGGGGGGGGCAGGGCTGCGCACTCCAGCGAATCAAAGCAAGTTTGATATAATGCAGTTTCACCTATAATGCGGTAAGATTTTTTGGCTCCTGAGGACAGCATTATATCCGGGGAGAGGTGTAGTTGTTTAGCAGCTATAGGTGGGTGTGGTTTACTTTAGGTTTTAATTGAAATTATAATAATGAATGAAGTTATTTTCTACTCTTAATGCAGTCTTTGCATTTGAGCCTAATCAGTTGAGCCAGGGAGTTATCGGAATATCTCACAGAGAGATAATACAATTAAGTTATTTGGTGGTTTAACATGTAAACCAATAAGTCTATGTCTCATTAATTAATTCTACCTTCTTCTCAGCCTAAGAGAATGTAAATTAAAAGTTTGATCCTGCAAGTTGCTGAGTCCCCTCAACTTTCACTGGAAATTGTGGGTATTCCGCAGCTCCAGGAATTGCTCGACTGCAGAATTGAGCCCTATATGTTTTGAAGTTCTGGGCCAGTATTATGGTGAACAGGGGAAAAGGAGGATACTGCAGAAGAACAGTCACTTGCTTGAGGAGGACATTGTAGGTTAGGTAAGTGGTCAGATACTAATTAAACATTGGGGAGTTTCTGGTTTAAATCCTAAAAGTGCAGTGGCTGATGTACTTAGATGACATTCTGTCTACAAAATGAGAAGATAAAATTTAATCCAGCTCTGAAACCGGAGACAGCAAAAGTAAAGGGAATAGAGGGTTATTAATGCAAACTTATTACATGGTACAAATTATATTGGCTTGCACTGGGTAAAAAAGATTGCATTGGAGGTAGGACACACATCATAAACTGCCATCGCAACGTGATTGTAATTAAATGCTGCCTTAGATCCTAGTGCCATGTACCATAGCTAAACAGTGACTCATAGACAAGGCCTTAGGGGCTAGCTATGCTACATTTACTCTGAAACTCCCCTACCCCCATTGCTAATCCGAGTGCTATCTCACTGGTGGTAGTGATGGTGAGAGCTCTAGCGTAGGTAAGGCTTCAGGAGGGCATTTATATGTTTCCTACCATGTCATCTAACTCCACTCAGAGCATGTCTACAGGACACATTGCTTAGAACACTAGCAGCTGCCAGGGGCTGGTCCTAATGATGTTATCAGTTTGGTAGCTGAACAGGTGGGAAATTTGGGGCCCAATTCTTGCACAAGGGTGAATCTGGAGTAACTCTACTAACTTCACTCCTGATTTTTATATATAATATGGATATATTGTATCCATATATAATACTATTGATCAGCATGTTTTTTTTACTCTGCTTAAGCCTTATTGAGAAGAAATGGAAGTGTAAAGCAAATGAGAAGTCAAACATGAATTTCCCTCTTTCATCACAATGGGGCTTCTTTCTTCAGTCATTGTTTTTGGAGCTCCTGAGAGAGAACTGTGGACACAACCCAAAGCCCACTGTTGGCAAAGGCAGCCTTTCTGTTGACTTCAGTGGGCTTTTATGTAGGCTGTACATGTGCTGTGATGTCAACACTTAAGGTGTTGAAGTTGTTCCACTCCAGCCTCTATTCAAAGGGCCATTTCCTTAGCTGGTGTAGATCCATTGACCTTAGTGGCATTATGCTATTTACGTCAGCTAAGAACTGGCCCAAAGTATTCCTGCCCATGCCATTTGATGCCTTGCCTGTAATGTTATTTACAAGAGCTTTTAGTATTCAGCATGCAGTGCTGTACCATAATGATTTTGTAGATTTGGTTGGATGAGGTAATGCTGGCTCTTAAATCGATCTCACTGAACAATTTGTTTGCCGAAGTTCTCATTTCTGTCCACCAAGATCACAGTATTTTAATTGAGTTATTTACTAGTTGTAATTTGTCCGACTGATGATCAAAATCATTTCCCCGTGGCTTGTACATCTGCTTCTTCTGGCTGGATGGCTAAGTTTAGATATGCTCTGGCTTTTCAAGGTTGACAGTATCCTCAGAAATAGCTGAAAAGAGGTAAATGAGCCCAACCTGGACACTTTTTCAGGAAATGAAATTGAAAAAAACTATACACATTTTCCAAGAGATGCTAACATGAAGTACTAAGTTTTCCACAAAAAAAATGCTGTTATTGAGTCTCCAGATTCCCTTATGGGCATTACACTGGGCTATTAATTCCTCCCAACTAGTTATTAATCCCCAGGAAATTCCCTGCACTGAGACATTGCTGCTTAATTTAAAATACCTTTGACAAAGCTCATTATTATCATATGTTTTGCCATTCTCAACATTACCTCCACTAATCCCCGATGGAGATATAAATTGTTGCTGAAAGTTGTACTGCTCTTGTCTTATTTTTGGTATTTCTTTTTAAGCTAGTGGTTAGCCCTGGCATTGGAGAATATAAAAATGTCAAGGTCATATGAGCTGAAATATCTTGCCTTTCACATAAACATTTCCAGTAATTTGAAAGAAATATTTCTGGCTCATTCACTTCTGGGGTGCACATATCATATGAACCTATGCTGAATATTTAAACTGATGTTAGGGATAAAAATATATAAACGAATCACCCTACTAGTTTAAATTCACTGGAATAGAATGAATATTCCTTGAAGAAATCTCTTAGAGGATTGATTGGCATTTTGATTGCTCTTAACAGACAAAGCTGGATGTATTTAATTATAGGAAATACTTTCTATGTGTATGGAGGAGAATAGATAATTGTTCTCAGTCTGCTCTGCCAGGATTCGTTTTCCTTTGCTATTACGTTGAAAGAACTTTGCAATTAAATTGGGAACTGGGAGTTACAACTATATACCTACCCCAGTCCCCAGGCCAAGACTAAAGACCACCAAAACCCTTTCCCATTGAATTGTGCCCTCTTCAAAGCTATGAAAGAGGCCATTGTTTGCAGACGGACAACTGGGGCATAGGTGTTGCAGCACCCTCCGGCTTGAAGTGGCTTTCATTATATACAGGGTTTACAGTTTGGTTCAATGGCTCTCAGCATCCCCAGTATAAAAACTATTCCAGCACCCCTGAACTGTGGAACCTGGCAGGGGAAGGCAGACAGGGTAATGGGTAAATTTTGTTCTGTCTGTGAATTATTTGAATAATGGACATATTACAATGGCTTTGTAGAAATCTGGAAACATAGTATCGGTTTTTGCATGAGGGCTCAACATTGGCTAAACACTGCTCCTATTAAAGTCCATTGTTAAACTCCCATTTTATCTCAGCGATATAGTGATTTGAGATTAAGTGAACACATCATTTGTTGATTTGCAGTCATGATAAGATTGCATGGCTTTTCTAACCCCAGTATTTAGGTCAAAGAGGGTAAGTACGCATGCTGCTTACTTCTTCACTTTAAACTGTGACACAGTGTTGCCTTTCTTCTCACAGGAGTCTGCATTTAATTATTGGGTGGTCTCTATACTGTAAATAGGCTGTGAAAATCTCCTTTCTGTTCTTCAGTGCTGATCTATCTATTGGCCAGTCTGCACTTTCTTTAAAGTTCAGCAACCTAAAAAGGTTTCTCTTGTCCACCTATATCATATTAAATGTGTTGGGGAAATGGCAGCTGAGAAATAATTGAGACAAAATAATTCCTCCATACCCATCATCCTTTTTCTAAACTGTGGGCAGAGCTCAGCATTGAACATGTTGTATGAACAATAAATAAAATTCTGAATCTCAAGATTGGGACAGCTGGTTTTTCAAATTGTGTACACAATTGGTTTCTGGCCTGCTAGCTTGGCATACAGTATTTGCAGGCTAAATAATTCACTCATCAGTTCTATGAGGGCAGAGGACTGGGGGATTGTTTTCATTTTCCTGAGGACTGGGCTCAGTGTTCAAAAGCATGGGAAAGTCTGGGATAAAGAAATCTGAGCCTGATCCAAAGCTCTTTGAGTCTAATGAGAGTATTAATACATACTCTGGGTTAATTAATAAGTAAAAAGTGATTTTATTACATACAGAAAGTAGGATTTAAGTGGTTCCAAGTAGTAGCAGACAGAACAAAGTGAATTACCAAGCAAAATAAAATAGAGCACGCAAGTTTATGTCTAAGAAACTGAATACAGATAAAAACCTCACCCAGAAAGCTTCCTTTTACAGACTAGTCTTCTTCTAGTTTGGGTCCAGCAATCACTCACACCCCCTGGAGTTACTGTCCTTTGTTCCAGTTCCCTTCAGGTATCCTTGGGGGTGGAGAGGCTCTTTCTTTAGCCAGCTGAAGACAAAATGGAGGGGTGTCCCAGGGGGTTAAACAGACTTTCTCTTGTGGGTGGAGACCCCCTCCTTACTCCTATGCAAAGTCCAGCTCCAAGATGGAGTTTTGGAGTCACATGGGCAAGTCACATGTCCATGCATGACTCAGGTTTTTCCAGCCAAGCCACGCTCCTGGGAAAGCTCAGATGTGGATTGGCATCTTCAAGTTCATTGTTGGCTTAAGTGGTTTTTGACTGGGCACTTAATTTGCACTTTTCTCAAGAAGCTGCCCAAGTGCTCCGCTAGGCTAGAACACAGCCAATATTCATAACTTCAAATACAAAAATGACACATGCATATAAATAGGACGAATACATTCAGTAGCTCATAACCTTTACATAGATATGTTACATGGCATATGTAGCCTAAAACATATTCCAGTTATGTCACATATACAATCATAAGCATATTCCATAAAGCCTTATGAGGGGCACCATCACAGGTTCCTTGGTCCATTTGTCCATGACATTCCTATACCAGCAGCTAATATTGTTAGAAACTAGCTCACTCTTTGTGCCTCACAAACTACAGAAGGATGTTTGTAGCGTCTGATAAGTGAGAACTATAGCTGTCTATGCAGCGGATAAAGTGTCTAATCTCATATCTTAGAACCCTGCCTATTTTTAGATAGAGTTGATGATGCATAATTTTCAATCTTTTAATGCAGCAGTTCTAAAATGCAAGCTTAATTTTAGACCGATGAATACATGACATTCAAACATGGGTTTTAGACTTTTCTGTACAGGTAAATAAAATATAATAACATGCAATATATAAAAAGAACAAGTATATGCAATGCTATTATAATTTGGTACCGAGACACCTCCAATGCACCCAGTGCCAAAGAAGAGAGGTTATTAGACCAGTCTAATAATTTAGGGCTAGATTGTAGGTGGGATTTTCAAAAGCTCCTAAGTGAAATAGGAGCACAAATCCTGTTGAAGGCCAATGGGATTTATACTCTTAGTTCAAATAGACATTTTGGAAAATCCCATCCAGTGGGTGAAATCCTGACCTCATTGAAATCAACTGGAGTTTTACCATTGATTAAGCTAGGACTTCACTTAGTGATTTTAAGTACAGCCTGAACAGGGGAATGATACATAAAGTGCACCATCTCAGGAGAAGCCCTGTGCTTTAAACATACCTTTAAGTCACAATTCTTCCCTTTTTTCCCTTCTGGCTCTTGGAGGATAGCAATTTATTGCTGGGCTTACACTATCAGTATAGTCCTGATTCAGCAAACTACTTAAGCACTGAAGTCAATAAGATTTAAGCATGTGTTTTAATGCTTTGCTTAACTGGGGCCTAAATCTGGAAGCCTTCAAGATGAAAGCTTTCCCCATATGTTATCCTGCCCTGACACGTCTCTCATGCCCCTTTAAAAAAGAAAAAGAAAACTGGATGAACAACCCTACATTAGTGCAGAGTTAAGGTGATACACAAAAATTAAGGCTTAATATGTAACTTTAACTATACCCCCTAGTAATGCAATACAATACAGCTCTTACAATAAAAGGAAACATAATCTTAGATACGTTTTTCCACAGTTTAAGACTGTAAAAGAAATTGTATTGAAAAAATATTTGTATATACATAATAGTAAATTGATATGTAATTTAACTTTCTGATTTCCTGAGGTTTGAGTGCATAACTTTGGAAAATTAACTCTCCATTATCATCTTGTGGATTTTTTTGTTTTCACTTTAAAATAAACTAGAGCTTATAAAATATTATTTGTGAATAATATATTTAACAAGTATTTTTCAGTCCACTGTTGAATACCATATTCATAAATATTGTGTTCCCGTTATTTGATGAGCCATCATATAGACTCCATCTAAAAGGAGAGATTATTTGACGCTGCTGCCTGCACTCCTTTGCATCAATACTGTAGGAATTAAACCTCCTCAAACTTATTGATGCAAACTAATTGCTTTAGTTATCACTACTGTTCAGATCTGTGCTATTAATATGTAGGGAGCACAAATGGTGATAGGTACAGAACACATGTAATTTCTGTTGCAAATTAGTGTATTGAGCCTGGCAGAAAAAATGGGTAGGAAGCTAGCATATTAGTTAATTACCTCCACCTCTTTTATTGCTTATACATGCAGCACAGGAGTATTGCAGATAAGGAGCAGGGTCAGCACTGAGGATGTTTATCACAGAGCTAAAGATCACAGTGCAATTCATTTAATTCTTGAAGCAGGTTAAGAAAATCTGAGTTTGTTGAGGTAGCACATGAGCAATGTTACAAGATCTGTACAGCATGCTGACCTGCTAAAGGGGAAGATAATCCGTCGGTGGGTTGCCACCAGTATTGATGTAGTGTAACAGAGTTTGACTAGAAAGATGAAGCGGAAGTTAACTATGTCATAGGTCTCACCCCCACTTAGAGCTGTTGGGTTCCAATATGGGGACCTGCATGAATTAATCTCTAAACTAAAAATCCTAGTTTAGATCTTGTAAAAGCTGCCACCACCCAATCAGGTACGTGGATTGGGACACAGTCCTTCCCCAAAATCCTTGGGGATCCCAAGAGCCCCAAATCCATGGAGTTCTTACACCCAGGAGAAATAAACCATTCCCCCCTGTTTCCTCCCCCCTCCCTTTTCCTAGGAGAGATACCGGGATCCACTACAGAGGGATGCTTCCCTCCTCCCCTTTCCCTGAGAATCCACCCAAGGAAAGACCAACTAAGTCCTTAATAGAAAAGAATTTATTAAAAAATAAAAGAAAGTAACTTGTCTCTGTAATCCAAGATGGAACAATACACAGGGTCTAAACTTATTAATCTCTGGAGAGAATCCCCCTCTCCTTTCTTTCTCAGTAAAAGCAAAGTAACAGCAAACAGGAATAAAGAATTTCCTTCTGCAAACACACAATTGCAAATGTAGAAATCAAATTATAAGACTAATCCGCCTTTCTAATTAATACTCATTATTGAATAGTAGGAACTACTCCAGGAGAACTTGGAGACATGTCTGGCCTCTCTTAGATCCAAAAAGAGAACTCTCTAACAAAGAACACAGACAAAGGCTTCCCTCCACAGAGATTTGAAATTATCTTGTCTTTGATTGGTCCTCTGGTCAGGTGGTCATCAGGTACTGCATGTTAACCCTTTACAGGTAAAAGAGACCTTAACCCTTAACTATCTGTTTATGTCAAACTATAACACGGTGATAATGGAATGATCAATGCTGCATGCTACAATAGCCTGTGTATGTAGCTGAAAAGGAAGATGTTTCATTAGTGCTGGGTGCAGATATTGACAGACGTAAGTGAGATGTAAGCTGCAGTAGAAGTGATGGTGACCAAGCTAAGAGGCTAGCATGGGGCAATTAATATTTGCATTACTAACAGGCATGGAAGAAAAAGGATCAGAAAGCACCAAGGCGATTTTAACCTCACCTTTACTGAGGGGTGTCATGCACTTTGTGCCCATATTTGAAGATCAGGGCTCTAGTCCTATTGGAGTGTCCCACCATGATTTCTGACTTAGACCTCAATCCAGCAATCACATGAGTTGTCCTAATAAAGTCAATGGGACTACTCACCTTTAGCGTGGATTGTAGCCTTATAGCAGCGCTACTTCTGACCTAGGGAAATGTACCTTAGATGTAGCCTTTAAAAAAAAAAAAGACAGAAAACTCTTAAGAATAATCATAGGATCGTGTGGTATAAATAAGTTATGGAAGAGGCCTATTAGGTCATCCCCTTGAATTTGTAGGACTGTAGAGCATGCACTACAGTTTCAGAAAAATATGTTGTTAATTGTGCACCTAATGTGTACGTTCAATAGACACACCCCAATGATGTGCTTTAAAATAATCTAAGTCAAAATAATATTATTTAAATCCCTACCTTGATCATGCATGAACTCATTGAATTGACAGTAGCTTTTGCACAACATTACATTGCATGGTTGTGGGCTTTCATTCTATCTTGGACAGTTTCACTAGCTTTTTAATAGGATTCCAGATTTTGTGCTGAAATCCTCTCTCTTATAGTCAACTTTTATCTTCTGGTATTTCTATCTAGTTAGGTTCCTTTGTCTTTCATTTCCTTCACATAGGCAAATGAGGTTAATTTGATCTTAAAACTCTGTCCAAACCCCTGAATCTTTAGAGCATCACCTAAATGTAAAACTGATGAGCTAAACACATTAGGGCTACCATGATTTTTCCTGGATATCTATAATGAACGATATGCACTGTTTCCAGCTGTACAGGGAATTTAGAGATTTGGCCACCACTTGCTAAGAAGAATCAAAATGGTTATATACTAATTCAGATAGGGGATATAAAACAGATCCATGTGACTTACCTGTCCAATCACAGCTTGGAAATACAATTTGGATTTCGAATATAGTGTATGGATCAGTAGCAATCTGTAGAGTGAATAAAGCTGGGAGAAAAATCATCTGCTAAATTCCTTAAATTGACAATATTCCAAGCTGAAAGGGAGGCTAATCTTTCCAGATTTGCTGTGAATTATTTGCTAAATTCTAATCATGATGGTACCTATAAACTTTCAGGAATGACGTTTTTAGCAGCAAAATAATACATCTCCGGAGATTTGTCATGGGGGTTCTATTAGTTAGAATATGGCCCATTCCTGCAGTCTCTAAATATTTTCATCCTCGTCCTTTTGTAAGAAAGATAAATCATATTGTCACTTTGGATATTCTAAAAGATATTGTGAAATCCACCTTGCAGACATATACCTTTAAAAATAAAAGCAAATTACATTTCCACTGCACACCCTCCCTACTTTGTTGCCCTGGAATTTGACATTCCTGTGTATACCCCAGTACTTGACCAGACTACAGTCAGCCATTTTGTATGTTCAGCTACTGCCAAGGAGGGGAAGAATGGGTAGGGGCTAGAGCCACAGGGAAATTGGTTGGCCCGTTAAAACAGAGCACAGCCTTGGGATGGCCGGCAAGGATAACTGGCACCCTCAGTCTCACTCTGGTGGATGTGGTGGCAACTCCCAGACACCTTTGGAGCCAGGATAACTGTTAGGGGTACGAGTTCCCAGCTGCTTTAGGCCACGGAGCCCCACGTCTAGATTTGTTGTTTCTCTCTGTACTTTTCTCCCCCCCCCCACCACCATTTTTCTTCTGTGGTGTGTTTTTGTTTTGCAAGTCAAGGGTTAATGCCACAGCTAAAAGTATTATACTGTCCCTGAAGATATGGTTGCCAAGCAATAAGGAATGTTGCTACTGATTTTGCTTGGAAGCAGTTTTGAGAAAAGCAGTAAATTAACAAAAGAAGGATCAGGCCCATTGCTGTTTATTTCATGGCCATAAGGATCTGTGGCTCTGCATGAAGCAATCCTGTTTGAAGCCATAGCCTTCCCAGTTAAGATTTTCAAGGAAGGCAAGGGCTAAAGGGGAGAAAAGAAAGAGAAGGGGGAGGCAGGCCCTACAAAAGTTGGAGGCAGAGCCCCTGTTCCTGGTGGGTGGAAATGTAGAGATGGGCGCCTAGATTTAACTCCAGGATACAGCTCAAGACTAACTCTGGTAGGATTTTTAACCCCTGCACGACCAGACCAGCCAGAGCCCCAGACGATACGACCCTGACTGGCCAATGGGAAACATCCATCTGTTTTATTGGGAGTGGTGAGCATTAGATGCTTGGCGTGTGCATTCTGTTGCTTTGTTGATATATACATAGACTCATAGACTTTAAGGTCAGAAGGGACCATTATGATCATCTAGTCTGACCTCCTGCACAATGCAGGCCACAGAATCCCACCCATCCACCCATGTTTAAAGATATTCTCTGTGTGAAGGCTCTTTCACTGGGAAAAGGTCCCACAGACCCATAAAGCCCTAAATCCACTGGGATGGGTATGTGCACTAAGCCCACATTGGGCTAGAGCCCTGAGCTCACAGAGGGGTAAGGTTGGGTCCATTATGACCTGAGTACCTATGAAGAAGGGTAGGGGTGGGAGTCTCAAATTGTGCAGACAGCCTAGGTCGTTTGGAGTGAATCAACTGAGCCAAATACAGCAGTCACAGAGAGAGAGACCTACCCTACCCTTGGGATAGCCAATAAGGACACGACTGCACTACAAAATTGTATTGACCTACCTTACATCGGCATACGGTCACCGCAGTCATTGAATCACTTGGGTGTGTGCATGTTTGGCCCCTCGTGTCAGCGGTTTGTCCCCTCTCCGGAAGCGCTTGTATCAATTGTACTGTCAGTGGGTGGGATGGCTCCTGAAAGTCAGTAACGGTTGATGCAAGTAACACAGTGTCTACAATGACACTGTGTCAACCTAATTACGTCAACCATGATTCTGCCACTCAGGGAGGTGGTGTTACTAAACCGGTGTAGAGAGGCACCTAATGTTGGCAGGAGCCAAAATTAAGTGAAGACACTTTCACAGCTAGGTCAACACAAGACATCTTCCGTCAACCTAATTGTGTAGTGTAGACTGGGCCTCAGTCCCTATGAATTCAGCAGAGCAAGGACTCGAACCCGGGCCTTTTACATCCCAAGTGAGCATACTGACTGGTGGGCTATTTGGCTACTCTGGAGGTGGGGCTGGTCTCTCATTCCCTTCACAAACCATTTCAACAGGTTTAGGTTTCATCCTGCTGTGGAATGGAAAAAACTTTTGAAATCTTAAAATTGCATAGGAAGGGACAACAACGTCCTGCCTGGCTCTGCTTCAGATACGTCGAGCTTTTGGCTCCTTGTTATGCAGTGCTTTGCGCTAATGTACCAGCTGCAAAAGGAGTGTCTCCCTGATTAAGTCTGCCTTGATTGAAATAGGCTAAGCAGAAGGAATACAGATGGGGTTTGCCATGTTCCACTCGGACAGACTCACCCTTCCTTGCCAGGAGAACAGGCAGCAGAGCTATTATCATCCAAATGGTGATAAGATGTGATTTAGGTTTTTCAGGTCTCTGCCTTTTACACTCTAATAATAGAAATCATTAGGAATCCATTGAAACATTCCATTTATTATAGTAACTTAGATGGCTAGTGACAGTAAGTGCTGTTATGGGTCCAGACCATGATTACTGCCAAGCAGAGTCGTGTTCCAGCTGAATGAATGTGCAATAATTCAAGTGGTTAACGTATTTACCTGTCAGGGCTGCTGAATCAGGCCCAGCCTCTCTAGAAAGACAAGCTCTGCTCAAAACTCCAGTGCCTGTATTGGAACGTAGGGATAGAAAAGTGGGCTGGTGGGGCTGCAACTATGTGGGGTGGCTGGGAATGAATCAGGAATAGTTTGGCGGGGGGTGAATCTCCAATGCTTTTGTGCTTGGGTTTGGTTAAGCAGCATTTATATGTGTGGATGTTATTCGAACTTTTCCAAATCCCTCTGGTCTGGCAGTTGCTTGATCTGGGGAAAACTGGCAGGAACCAGCTTTGCCATAAGAATATTTGAATTTTTCTGGGGTGACTTTTTATGTGTCTAAGCTACTAGTGTGAAATAGCTAGGGCCCAGTCCTCAGCTGTGCTAGAGTTCTGCCTCTCTGGCAGAGTAAAGGAGCCTTAACTGGGAAGCATAGAATTGCAGTAAGGGCCATGATGCCCTGAGAATGTTGGGGGCAGTATTAGGGTTTTAGGATTTAGAGTGAGCTCTACCTTTGCCCTTGCTGTCATTTTCTCCGTGGCCTCTTTCCAGGTGACAGGACTAAACCTGCACTTTCCTCAGAGTGAAATCCCATCTCACTTTTCAACTGAATCACCAGGCTGCAGCACTCGCTGCCCACCTCCTGTAGGTTGGTGGATCCAGTGGATGCCTGAGAAAGCAATTGGCCTTGCCCAGTTCATGCTGCAGCCCTTACTACAGCGCCCTTTTTATTCTCCAGAACACAAACCAAAGAAACATGGAACCATAACATAAACCTATTCCCAACCCAGGTTGTGGGTCTTCTGGCTTCCAGCATCTTAATGGTCAGGACCTTTGTCAGGCTATGGGTGAGGGTCACACAATCCACAGGGCCTGCTTGCCCTGCTGTCCCAGTAACATGTACATTCCACCCTCTACTGGTCCCCTAGTTCCCCTTATAGAGCTGAGTCCCCAAATACCTCCCATCCCCCCTTCTACCCCTGCCCCCAAATACCTCCCACTTCCCCTCTTCTACCCCTGTCCCCAAATACCTCCCACCCCCCTTCTACCCCGCCTCCACATATCCCCGTCCCCCCGCTTCTACCCCTGCCCCCAACGGGGAATTATCAGACCCAATCACTTGGTGCCTCCCAGCTATATCGGATGATTCCCCAACATCTGCATGCTTGATTCTTCTCCAGCAGAGGGCTGGCTGCCCTCCAGCGCTCCTGGCTCTTAAAGGGGCAGACATCCTTGGCGTACCTATTATACCACCTCAGCACGGCCAGCTGAGTTTGGGCCCTGCCACAGACTTTGCTCTGGGATCTTGTGACCAGTATGAAATTGCAGTGAGCAATTGCAGGAAGGATCTCCTGCCGTCGAATTGCCGCCGAAGACCCAGAGCGGAAGAAGTTCCGGGGGCCCGGGCCTCGTGAGAGTTTTCTGGGGCCCCCAGAGTGAGTGAAGGACCCCGCTCCAGGGGCCCTGAAAAACTCTCATGGGCCCCCCGGCAGCCCTGGTGTTAGCACTGGATTCATTGTATTGTCCATTGGAGCACTGCTGGGCAATTGAATTAGAGTCAGTGCTGAGTTCCTGGATGCCTGGTGAGAGCCCCAGCTGGAATCAACACTTAGGTCTCTGTAGAGCCAGCCACAAAGTACCGACCAAGTATATATACACACACACACACACACACACACACACACACACACACACACACACACGAGTGGATGAGGCAGCCATGGGGGCAAGGCTGAAGTGCATTGTGCTATTCTCTGCTTCCCAGGGACTATATGGGATAGTAACTTTACATTACTATCTACATGTGTTAGGGAAGCAGGGTTTAGGCCCCTCTGTGGTACCATCCATAGTAAGATCATTCAATTAAAGATCCAGTTCAAATTGTGGATGGAAAATTGGGTTCTTATTTTATCTATCTTGATTTTACTATATTTATTTTAAAGGTGCTCTGACTTGCATGTCTGATGGAGACTGGGCATTCACCGATGTGACAGCCATGGCTGTGAGTTCAGACAAATGCAGATATCACCACACGTTTGAAATTCAATTAATATTTTCTTCAGATAAGTAAAAGTGAACAAGAGTCTTCATGGTACAAGCTATTTTACCACCTGGGGGCCTGATTGTCAGTTCTGCCCAAGCTCCACTGAGTGAAAAAATGAAGAGGTAGGAACTAAGCTGACTTTATGTCACTTTCATGCTTCCTTACACTAAGGGTACATCTACACTACCCGCTGGATCGGCGGGTAGCGATCGATCTATCGGGGATCAATTTATCGTGTGTAGTGTAGACGCGATAAATCGATCCCCAATCGCTCTCCCGTTGACTGCTGAACTTCAGCAGTGCGAGAGACAGAAGCAAAGTCGATGGAGGAGCCACGGCCGTTGATCCAGCGCCGATAGGACGCGAAGTAAGTAATTTTAATTCGATCTAAGATACGTCAACTTCAGCTACGAGAATAGCATTGCTGAAGTTGACGTATCTTAGATCGAATTAAAATTACTTACTTCGCATCCTACCGGCGCTGGATTGACGGCCGTGGCTCCCCCATCGACTTTGCTTCTGTCTCTCGCACTGCTGAAGTTCAGCAGTCAACGGGAGAGCGATTGGGGATCGATAGATCAGGCCTAAGGGAAGCTTAACCTACACTCAGCTGCCTATATCCATGTACGGGGGGGTTCACTAACCACAGGAGCACCTCCTTGTGGTCAGGTATGGTGTAGCAGCTGTCTCCTCATATGGCACCCTCTGCCGATGGTCACTCCATCGCTGCGGTGGGATCTCTTTGCACAACTTGGTCCTCCGGCCAGGTCACCCTTTAATCCATCCCTTCCAGGGTAACAGAGTTCAACCCACCTATAGTCAAATGACCTCATAGTAGGTCTTCTGTCTGTCTCTGGACTTCATGGTCCTCACTCCCCTTGCCTCAGGGAGTTTCACCCCACCTTCCTCAGTGGCTGGTAGGGGAACCCAGGCCCTCCCGCTGCTCTGGGTTCCAGTTCAGGGACCCTGTAGCTAGCAGCCAAGGACTACTTCCTCAGGCTCCTTGCTGGTTCCCTGGACTGTTTCCTACCTCTTATTCCCCCCCCCCCCCCGAGTGATGGCAGCCTCTTTCTTCCACACATTTCCTGGCTTTATAATCACCACCCAGCCACTCCCCAGCTGGGCTTCATTATCAATTAAGCCTGCCTTTCTCTGTCTCACAGGTGCTGCCAGATATGCTAAGTGGCCCACATTAACCCCTTCAGGGCATTTGTGGGGTACACACTCCAAGAGGACAGCTGCCAAGATTAGTCACAGCACATGGGTACACTCAGCATGGCTATTTCCCCTCTATACTGGGGGCTGCTGGGAGGAGGGGCTAAAAGTCACTATATTGGCTTTACACCAATCCGGGAATCCCCTGTGCTAGGCATATTTCCTGGTGGCCAGATATTCCAGCTTTATAGTGCCCTCCTGCAAGGTGCTATGCATCCTTAACCCTCATTGAAGTCAATAGGTGTTATAGTCATTCAGCAATTTGCCAATGCTCAGCACCAGGCAGGATAGGGCTGCTATGCTATGAAAGTAAAGAGGTTTGGTTGTGGAGTAATTGGAGTAAGCCAAGCAGTGGCAGGATAGGTTATCCGAACTGTTATGATAAAAAGTTATGCCCACAATTTGTTTTTAATCCACTCATCTCACCAGGTCCACATTTCCTCAAATAGTTCAGCTGTTCGTTTCATAGAGACACTAAATCGTTTCTATTCCCTTGATTGCTATATCCTTCTCAGCCAAAAGAATGTAACTGGCCAACTGTTGCACTTTTAACCATTATTTGTCATCTTTTAATATTTAACAAGCAGGCAAGAGTTATTGATTCTAGCTGAAAAAGAAATTAGTCACGCCCAACAAGTAAACGCCGTACCTGCATCACCACTCAAAGTTTGTGCTAAGTGATCTGTAAAGTTCCCATTGTATATGTATTTTGTCATTCAAATCAAGCCTAGCATTAATGTTTAATAGGTACATTTGCAGAAGAGCATGTGAGAGGTCATTACAGTTTTCTTAGGGCAAAAAAACACAGGAACTAACTACGTATGAATCTTTTTCCAGGGAATCTGTTGAAATGGCTGTGATTTACACCCTGCTGAGATACTAGCCTACTTTTCAAGGCAATAGAATTTGTTATCCCTCTTTATATTTCATGGTCATGAAAAAAAAAAGTCAGTTTCAGACCAAACTGAAGGAGAGAAGAAAACTTTTTGAATTTTTAAACATTGCAAGTTATTCAGTGCAGTTCATTTTCTTGACATTTTGATTTTTTAAATTGTGTTGTCTTTAATGTGACTACTCACACTACTGAACTTGGGTTCTTTTGGCCAAAATCCAGCTTTCAGTCTGGATATAGTGGCCCATTTATCTGCAGTGCAGATCTTTACTACATATTCTACCCTCAAGCCATGCCCTTTCACTGATGTTACTCTAGAGCCATGTTTGTAGGGAGAGGAGAACATCAGAGGCATACCTCTCAGCCTGCCACTACCTTGTTGAGGGACTGTAACAGGGTGCTGGCCAGGAGGTCCTGAGCCAGGCCCTTGTTAGCCCAGCTCCAATTAAGAAGCATTAATTGGGGCTGGCTGATTATGCCACACCTAATTGCCAGAAGGGAAGCACCTGCGGGCCTCATTAGCCAGGGGCTATATAGGGCTGGCAGGAAAGGAAAGGAAAGGAAAGGACGGAGCCGAGCCAAAGGTGGTGCATCCCTGCTGGCTGGGAGCAGACTGTAAATAGAAGGTGGTGGGAACTGACACTGAAAATAAAAAGCATTGGTGATTGCACTCAGAAGAGGTCTCTGGCTGATTTGTTGCAAGGGCAAGCGAAGGCCTCATTACTGGGACACAGTGTGTGCCAAAGATCCAAAAATGAGGGACATGTGAAATTGAAGCAGTATGCAGGCACTCTCAGATACCATGGCGATGGAACATGGTATATTCCTAAATACAACAGGAAATGTAAAGTGCAGTGAGATTCATTCATTCATCTATAATAGTTTCAGGATTCTTTGTTTCTGAAGTCAATAATTTTCCATGATAAAAGTAGATCAGACACCAAATTTGTGTTCAAGATAGGTAACTTGGGAACTAAAATTTTATCCCCTGTAATGAAGGATAATGGAGAGAGCTGATCGGTGGTGAAATCTGCTGTCAAGGTCTAGAAGGAGGATTTTGTTTTTAAGAATCTTTCTTTGGTGAATTAACACTGAAAGTCATTACAGAAGATGTGTGCCTTAAATGGTGACTTGAATTTAGAACTAGATATCTCAGTATTTCCATTCTAGGACCTTCTCTTCATCTCTGCCTGGAGAAAATCCTCCAAAGTATGAAGAAAGCTTTGTAGGTGATCACAACTTCAAGTCCCCTATTCCTTCTGCTCACCCTAGTCAGATGGCTTTTCCCCAACCCCTCCTGGCTTTGGAGGCGATGCCTCTATTGTGTGTTGTCTGGACTGAGCACCATACCTCATTTACCTTCTTCTCCTCCCCTGCCTGTCCCAGAGGTCAAAGTTGCTTTTCCTTTGAGAAGGTACCACAGTGAAGTTACCCCCAAAGAGAGCTTAAAACTCAAAGTGCCTAAGATAAAAAGTTTGTCATAGTAAAGAGAGAGAGAGAATTTAATATGATACACTGCAACTCTTTGGGTCCCCATTTGTGAGGCAGAAAAATTCTGTGTGGTACAGATAAAATTTAGCCTTGAAAAGCTCATTTACTGGGTCCTGCCTTTTTTCTGTGACCTGCCTTGTCTAAACCTCCAGGTTTAATTGCATCCAGCTCTGATACTTCCCAGTGAGTCATCCTCTCTCCCCATTCTCCAGTTCTCTGGGCCTCCCTGTTTGCTTTGTGAGTGGCCATTCATGCCCTCCTGCCCCATGTTGGGTGAATAGCTTTGCCCATGTGATCTAACCCCTCCCTTGCAAAGCAGTTCCTGATACCCCGTACTCACCCTGAGTGGTGCCTTATGGCCATGACTAGCCCCATTGAAATCAATGGGACTGGTCTTGGAGTGAGGTGGTTCTCTGCAGGAGTAAGGGTAGCAGATTTTGGCATTTAGTGTTCTCCCTTTTCCTCCCACTAAGTCATCAAATGTTCTCCTCTACCTCTGTGGTAATCATTACTCATCTATAATTGTTGTTTTAATAACTTCCAATCACTCTGTCAATCTGCCCCTCAGCACTCGGCCTTAATTGCTCATCGGCCTGGGATTTAACATTCCCCTGCTACAAGCAAATTATACCAGCATCTAATAACATGCAAGAGAATAGCGTGTTTCTCTGCCACAGAATTTAAGTTCAATCTGTCATAGAGGCCTGGAATTCAAGCAAAACTCAGTATCCTCCCTGACTTCCACTTGCTCCAGATAGACTCTGGTTTAACAGCCAGAAAATCGGGTTAGCTTATCACTTATAAATTCACTGCATGAGTTCTTAATGGAGACTGTACAAATTGCACTTTCATTATCTAAAGCGAAGCAGCTTATATCCCTTGACAGTAAAAGAAATGACTCAGTGCACACCGCTTGGCCCAGTATTTATTATTCCTTGAAAGCTCCTGCCTTCAAAGGTGCAACTGCTGAACCCACTTCATGTTCCAGGGCAATGTGCTTCTGAGCACCTACCGGCTATAGAGAACTGTTTGTAATGTTGTCGTAGTCATGTTGGTCCCAGGACATTAGCAAGACAAGGTGGGTGAGAGAATCTTTTATTGGACAAACTTCCGTGGGGGAAAGAGGCAAGCTTTCGAGCTATGCCGGGACCAGAAGAAGAGCTCTATGTAGCTCAAAAGCATAAAAGATATTACCTCACCCACCTTGTCTCTCTACCATGAAAAGCATCAGTTTCAATCCCAAACCACTTGCTTACCTGGGTAAAAAGTGACACTGGACTTTTAAAAAGTAGAAAACCCCAACAGTTGCAGGTGCCTCAGCTTTGATAGATAAAATAAGCAAAATAAAAGCACATTTTAAAGGAAAGGAACTTGTTTGGCTTTGTGTTAAACATCAGGCCACTGCTATTTATTGTTATTTCCAAGACTACTGGCCACATAGGAGCAGCAGTGAATCCATGTGAAAATTTTCTCCTGAAATGCTAGCAAAGCACCATGCTATTTTGAATTACCTTGCTGCCTAGAGTCCAAATTGTGCAGCCTTTACTCAAGCAAAACTGCTAGTCAATGAGCGAGATGCCCCCTATTAGGACTAAATAATAGTTATCCTTGTTATGCCCATTTAACAGATGGGTGTAAGTGTGTCTGTGATGACTTGGGAGGGGACTATGTTTGTATAATTTATGAAGCCCATGGGAGACTATGAACTCCCTGTGTCTATGTCAGGCTGCAAACTCCATTCTGATTGTGCAGCTTTTTGCCTTCTCTATGGCTTGTCTCCATATTGGGTTGGAATTCCAAAGGCTGGTGGTAAAAGAACAACAGAAGTGGGAATTTGATTCTAAGTACCCAATCGCTGGAAATCTAGTCACTCTAGACAAAAGACTGGTCTTGCCCAGAAGAACTGGTTTATCAGGGGTGAGGTTGTTTTGGCAATGAAGACACATGGCAGGGGTCTGTGTTTATGTGGGGAAGCTAGCAAGAGTGTCACCTGACAGAGGGGGTTGCAGGTTTTAAAAGGGCAGAAGCTGGTCTGGTCATTGGAGGCTTTTTTTCCTCCAGTCTATGAGGCGAGATTACCCCTCATGTAACAGCCTGCATAAGGCAGAGGACACCTTGCCTGCCTTCCTGGTGCCCCAAGGGAATGGTGAGATAGAAAGGAACATTTCAGTTTGATATTTATTGTTTTATATAATTAAGTATAAAAGATCTTAAAGGTGTTAGACTCTGTGCAAAGTGTGCATGTGTTGACTGCTCCACACCTGGTGCACCCCCCTGAGTGAGTTAAACTGTCCCAGAAGCGTCACACCTTTTGGCTGGAGTTCTGGAAAAGGGGTGTGTTTTAAGTAACTGGGTTATCTCAGGGGTCAGTGCTGGTCCTGGAGGTCTAGGGCAGTTGGACTGAGAAGGGGGTGCAGTCTGAGAGTCAGTGCTCAAGGAATATGCCAGAGAGGACAAGGGAGAAACCAGTGCGGCAGCCTGCCAAGGCTCCAGGAGCTTGAAACACCCTGGGGATGCGGAGCAGCTGAGGTTTGGATTCCCCTCAGAGAAGTCCTAGTGGGTGGCCAGGAGGGGGCGCTTGCTAGGATCTTCATCAGAGGTTTTTAAGAACAGGTTGGACAAATACCCATCAGGGATGGTCTAGGTCACGGGTAGGCAACCTATGGTACGTGTGCCAAGGCGGCACGCGAGCTGATTTTCAGTGGCACTCACACTGCCCAGGACCTGGCCACGGGTCTAGGGGCCTCTGCATTTTAATTTAATTTTAAATGAGGCTTCTTAAATATTTTAAAACCCTAATTTACTTAACATACAACAATAGTTTAGTTATATATTATAGACTCACAGAAAGAGACCTTCTAAAATGTTAAAATGTATTACTGGCACGCAAAACCTTTAATTAGAGTGAATAAATGAAGACTCGGCACAGCACTTCTGAAAGGTTGCCGACCCCTGGTCTAAGTTTACTTGGTCCTACCTCAGAGCAGGGGGCCGGACCTCTTGAGGTCCCTTCCAGCCCTACATTTCTATGATTCTATCTGTGACAGAGGCACAGAAGAGCTAGGGCCTGATTTTCAGGGTATCTCTTGTCCAAGATCACAGACAGTGGCAAGACCAGGAATGAAACCCAGGTTTCTTGATTCCCAGTGCTATATCTCAGCCACTGTACCATGTACCTTAGGACAAGATCCTGAAAATTTTACTACGAACCAATCACATCAACTAGACCATCCTAGAACTTTGTGCAATGTGTGCACCTGTCTTTCAAAAAATACATTCTGCCCTTCTTTCATTTCTGTTCATAAATCTGCATTCTCTTTTTGCATCAACTGGTTCCGATCATTCTTCACTCCTTTCTGGCTTGTGCCAGGCATCCGTCCATAGTGTGCTTTGAAACCCAGGTCAGTTAATATCAGTTTTCATGTGACATGAGAAAAGCTTGTTACGAGATTTAGCTGTGTAACCATTTGAAAGTAGAGCAGCAGTTAGATGCACAGCGCAAATGCAGCACCATGTGTAGGGCTCAGACTGCCAGCCAAGGAGCTGGTTATACGTATGATGGCACAAGGTGATTTGTTATAGCCTGAAAATATGTGAAACTCATGTTTTAGTGGGTAATTAATACATCCCTCAGGGGTGTTGTGACTTTGGGACAATGCCATTAATTATCATGCTGTACAGCAATATAACAAATTAACAACTTCTTCAAAGTGAATTTTGAGTGAGCTCAAACCAGGAGGAAACCGACGGCCTAC
Organism: Mauremys reevesii; assembly: GCF_016161935.1. Lineage (NCBI taxonomy): Eukaryota > Metazoa > Chordata > Testudines > Geoemydidae > Mauremys > Mauremys reevesii. The sequence goes on from NC_052638.1 coordinate 36,024,330, forward strand.
CAGATGGGTACTGAAATCAAACATCTGCAAGAAGCAATAGAATGACATGGATCAGTCACTGGACTGCAGGTCAGGTGACTTGGGTTCCGTTTCTGACCCTGCCACTGCCTGGTTGTGTGACGTTAGGCAAAGCTCTTGGGGCCACATTCTTCCCAAGCGCTCAGTTCTCATTTAGGCAACTAAAGGAAGTGGGTAGATTTTCAAAAGCCCACAGTAGCCAATAGCTCTGACTGTTCTCAGTTTTGAAAATCTGGCTTCTTTGTGTAGGTCTCTAACTGGGAACTGAGCTTTTGGGCAAATCTGGCTATTGAGGTTCAGTGTTTTTCTTCAGACATGCTGAATGTGACTGGGTTTATCAACCCTGCACTAGAACCAAAGGGGTTAAAGAACAACTCTTGCCCAGAGGACCCTGCCCAGCCATACCTGCAGATTGTGCACCAGCTGGAGGTGGAGTGTAAAAGGGAGCCTGACAGCTCAGATGGGGGCTGATGAGGTGGGGAGAAGGATCTGCCCTGAGAGCTCCTGAGGAAGGGTGCTGCAGAACCCTTCTCCTGGAGAAGAAGAGCCTGCCCTGTGCCCAGATGGCCTGAAGGTTCAGTTAATACCCTTTTCTATTACTATTTAGGAACAGACTGCAAGACTTGGACAACAGAGTGAGTGGTATTTAGTGGCCCACCGGAGGCAGCCATAAGGCTCCACTGGGTGCTGGGCCAGAGCCCAGTGGACTGGGAGGACCCAGGCTCCCCTACTAACCACCTATTAAGAAGGGCATGGAGCCCCTGACATTCTAGCCTCTCCCCTGATGGGAAGGAAGGGAAGTATAAGTACCTTTTGAAACCCCTGGCTGGGTTTGGCACTCGTGGGGGTGAATAGCTGAACCCCTATCTTCCCAGGCACCCTGCTCCACTGGGAGAGATAGGGCTGAATGAATTACCGGACCTGACCACACGGTCGACTCCACCCCCAGCATAACAAAGACCAACACCAGGTGTGACGGTAGTCTGGGGGAAAGAATATGGGTGTGGGAACAAAAGCTCTGATCCCCTAACCACTAGGCGATACCGCCAGCAAGCGCTGGCCATCACACTGAACAATTCCAAATGCAGTCAATATGAGCAGTGGGTACTCAGCACCTCTGAAACTCAGGCCACTGAGGTCTCTGCACCTCAGCTTCCCCGTCTATAAAATGGCATAATATATTACTTATCCACCATTGTAAAATGCTTGGAGGTCTACAGATGAAAAGCAGCATTTGTGCTAAGTTATTATTTTTGCAGAAATGCACATGCTACTGCAGACCTATGTGAGAAAGGGTTTTCTAAGGAGATTAAAAGCTATGGTTTTAATGTATTCCAATAACAAAACAATGGAAGAAGTTATTTACCTGATTACGTAGAGGCTTTAAGAACTCTGCCAGCTAAAGAGCAGGCAGTGGATATTCGCTATTTTAAGATTTGATGAATTATGACTGTCAGACTCTGTGAAAAGGGAAAAAAATATATGCTGAATAATTCTTTGAGATTGTCCACCAGTATTAAGGCTCTGGTTCTTTGTGGGACTATAAATAGCTCTAATGTTTTTAGGGCTGTAATTTTTGTTTGTTTCTTTGTTTTTGTTTTTGTTTTTTTGATAGGAAGGTAAATAAGAACTAGAGCATTTTGGACAGTCATATTAAAACAAAATTGGGTAGCATCAGAAAAGTCACACAATGCCGAGACCTTTTACAATCTCATTCAGCATTCCCTTTTCATTTTACAATTCATTTTGGTCTTCAAGTCAGATATCCTTACTGTAACAGGAAATAGCATGCAGCATGGAAGGCTTAAGTGACTTGCAACAGGCCACAACTAAAGTCTATGGAGAATCAGAAACTGAATGCAGAAGTTCTGAATCCCGATGGCTCTAGGCAATAGATTATACTCCTGCATATCCCTTGCAACATTGTAAACCACATAAATTGCAAGAAGTTGAAATATATGAACACTGCACATATTCTAAAATTGTCCACATCTCAATTGACTGTAGCCCAGCCTTTTAGATTTATCTCCATTCTCAAACCTGAAGCTTCAAATAAATCTAAAATAATGTGCGGAAAGTGACTTTAATGTATGATTTATTTATAATGAAAATAATATAAAATCCCCCAAATTCTGAAGTTCTTTTCATTTTTCAACCATTTCAGCAAAACTTTAACATGTGTTGGCATAACTCCAAAAATTGACATATAAATATTATAAACTGAACATTCTGCAACATAATTTTAAAAGTCTTGACATTTATAGCTGAACGTTGCAACTGCTTTAGACAAGTGAATTGTGAACCCAAGTCAATGACATTGTGAGAAGCAGATCATGATTCATCAACTTTTTTCATCCAAAATGACTGTTCACTGGGAGGCATTTGTGATTGCACAAAAGTTGTTAACTGAAGAGCAGCTGCTGAGCTCTGAGGCTTCACAGCCTGCATTGATGTTGGTTTATTGATTTCAGGAAGATACCCTGGGTGCATTACTCTGCCTACTAGAAAATGGAGATGTTAGTGTTTCTTTGTCCTCCCTTGGACCATGCATGGAGAGAACATTTTGTAAAGCTCATTTTAGGAATTATGAGTCAGATCCTTAGCTGGTATAAATTTACATAGGTGGCATAACTCTTCTGACTTCAATGGAGCTATGCCAAACCAGTTGAGGATCTAACCCAGATTCCCTGATTTTCTGCAGATCCTCAAGCTGGCCTGCTATTTTTCACCCACTAGTAGCTGCAGACACAATATTAGTGGGAACAGTGATTGTGAGCTTTAGCAAAGAAGCTTCCCGCCGCCTCCATTGGCCTGGGACGGTGAACTGCGGCCAGAAGACTGACTGTATGATTTGGGAGTGTCTTAGGTATGGAAGGGATGTAAAATGCACTCAACAATTATATGCAAGGGCAAAATCATGCCCTGTGTACATTTGGTTTAAAATATTGGAAGCAGATGATGCATGTGTAATTATGAAAAGATCATGGCCCAGATCAGCCAGGGATTTAGTGCCTAACTCTCATTGGAGTGAATGGGAGTTAGGTGCCTAAAATTCTTGGAGGGTCTGGACTTTGTGTATTTTGAGCTTGGGGCTAAATAACTCTCAGCAGAGCTTCCCCCTGTCCAAAGAAATCCCTGTCCTTTTACGAACATGGTCAGAAATCAAAATCTCCCAAGGAAGCTCATTATTAAACAATAATATTCTGCTAGACTTCGTCATTAATGCTTGTTCCAAAGGAGCTGTTTAAGCTGAACTGCATCCACACTGGGTCAGAATCAGATTCATGTATCCTTCACCCTTTGCTAGCACCAGCTGCTGCTCTGGCAAGTGCCACTGCAGTATCATCCATCAAGAGCGTCACTGAAGAGAAACATTTGTTAGATCTGGCTGCCAACCTGAGTCAAATCCTCCTCCTGTGGATCAAAAGTAAGATGCTCCTACTGCTCCTCCCTGTCTGAGCAAATCATTAAGAATCCATGGATGAACTCTTGTGTGGATAACTAGCTGCAAAGAACTTGCAGCAGATGTTAAATACTTTAACAGTCCTAATAATAGCTCCAGCACTCCTGATAATCATGCAAGCTCTGACTCTCCAGGATCTACCTCTTTCTGTCCCATTCCCTTGATCCAGTATTGAGGGTTTGGATATAGGTGTACCATGCTCAGTGGAACTGGACGCAGAAGGCCCAGGTTCCCTGGAGTGACTGTTATTGAAGAGATGCCAGTGGAACAGGGCATGTGGAGAGTTATGCTGGAAGCAACTCAGCCATGTGGACAGAGCCATCCATGGGGTTAATAAAGTTCCACTTGACCTGCGTTCAGCTTCACTCTTTGCAAATAAAATAGTAGGAGCTTGTGGGAAAGGAACAAGTTTCTGAGTGAATCTGTTTTTAAAGTAAGCTGGTTGCTTACTGGTTGATAATAGATGTTCCATTGCAGCCATTAGGGGTCCCCAGCAGTCATTTGTTATCTCACACCATCACTGAAGACACACCTGTTTGTACAATGTCACATTTCTTGTAGAGGACTACGAAGGGCTTGGTGGAAAGCCCATTGATGTCAACGGGATGCTGTCCATTGATGTTAGTGAACAGTGGACCAGGTCCGTAGCTCACATTTATTTTGAGAGGCAGACGGTGAGATTGAATGAGAACTCTAGAACTTCAAAATCAAGAAAGGAGAAGAAAGAGATGAAGAAACATCTCTGCAAGCTTGTCTAAGCTCCCTTCAGTCTCTTGGGGTGGGCGTTATACGGACGGTATGTAAATACATTTGCGTTACTGGCGGATCTTTGCACCAATCCTACCAGAGGATTATGGCGCACACACAACATAAATAAATAACATGACATAAGAGCATGAGAGTAAAGACATGATTCCTGAGGTAATGATACTTAGAGAGCCCTGGGTTTATTACAGATTGGATTTACAAATGTATTGAATAGCTATAGCTTGGTGTATTGAGTGGGATGATCTTGTGATGAAGGAGGTGATCTGGGATTTGGGAAATAGGGATTCAGTTTCCATGTGCCACAAACATCCTTGGGCAAGTAATTTAATATCTCTGTGCCTCAGTTGCCCCCCCCCTTTAAAGTGGGGATAATAATCCTTCCTCTCCACACCTTTTGTTTAGATGGTAGGCTCGGTGGAGCAGGGATTGTGTATCTGTACAGTTCCTAGCATAGTGGATCCTGGCCTCAGCAGGAGCTTCAGTACTAGCAATCATAATTTTTTGCAAAGAAAATGGAGACCCAGAGACTCGGACTTTTCAACAGTTGGCAAGTTGCTTTGCTTTATTTGTGTTCATTTTTTAATTGCTTTAGTGCACTAGCACCTTGCCTGAACTGTTTCACCGAGTTATCACCCTCCTCATCTTCATATACCTCCATAGGGCCCATCTGCACTGCTAGACCCACTAGACATGTGCCATAGCATTTTTCTCTCTAGCGGCTATTTATTATATATTTAAAACTCTACAAAACTATTCTACCTGGCTTATGTACATGCCTTAGCTGAGTAACAACATAATCCTTGTTCTTATTTTTCTTTCCCTTATCTTGTATCTCGCCCTTTTTTTGCCTCTTGATTGCATCTGGTGTGCAAATAGATTGAAAGCTCTGCTGGGCAGGGACCTAGGGCCTGATCCTCAACTGGTATAAATTTATATAGCTCCAACTGATTTCAGTGGCGCTTTGGTAATTTACACCAACTGATGTTCTGGCCCAACATGCAATTTAGGAGTACTGAGTTCTCAATTTTGGCGCTGGGAAAATAACAACAAATGATAGGAATCAATCACCATGTTAACAGTTGAACAGATTCAAAAACTGCCAAGACTTTCTGGTCCTTCATGTAGAGCAACAAAAGCAAAGGGTAAAAGCTAGCTGTTGCTGGGACGTTTATTCCATGGGCTAGCAAAAACTCTTGAGTGGAGTATAAATTGGACAGGTCTGCTTTCCCTCCGTTGATAGCATCACAGGGGCAGCACTTCCCAAGGAACAAAGCAAACAAATCCAAGTGATTTGCTCAAGGTACATGCAAGGGGTCAGAATTCTCGTGAGGCCAAATGGAGAGAAGTGTAAGGTAAGGGAAACCAAGAGGCTATAGCTGTCGAACTGGCTATTGCCCTGGGGAGCGGGGGCACAGAATGTATTCAGGAGGGAGGTGTGGGTGTGAGAAACTTTAGGGGGAAAACCCTCACTGCGCACATTTTACCCACAGCAATGAATAACTAGCCATGCCGATTCCTCCAGACATATCAGATCTTCAGATGGTGCTGTACGCTTGACTCGAGCTGGCGCTGTGCATTTTGATGGATTTCTGTTGAGCTTGCACAGCATTATACAAAGTCGTTGCCATCTGCGCGTTAATCCCTTACGCACATTAATGGTAAGCCTCAACCGCAGGCGCAGCTTTGCTTTTGGTCGTATTACAATGGATCATACTGTTTTCAGTGAGAGTTGCATGATGATTTGTTTTAATTGGTAATGTGTGGCGGGAGGGGCGTAAACCTCTAGACACAAAGGAGGCGGGGGAGGGGGCGCGATCAAAGAAGTTTGAGAACCATGGCTGTTGAATAAAACAGTACAGCGTGACTCAGACCAGGATATGGAGGGGGTTAACTGGGAAAGCTGTGGGTAATAGCTGTCCCTGACACCATCTGATAATTTGCTAAGTATTAACACTGTATGTCAGGGCAGAATTTAGCCCTGTATTTCCCTATAAATCACTAAATGCCATGGAGTTATTCTGGTGCTAGTGCCAGCACCTTTTGGAATACTGGGCCAAATTCTCAACTGGTGTAAACTAATGCAACACTGCTGGAGGCAATGGAGCTATGCTGATTTACACCACCTGAGGATGGGGACCGTTGTGTGCAGTGAGACTGACCAGGTATAGCAGAGAATAACCAAATAAACGCGGGAAGCCACATTCTGCTCTGTTCTACCGGCACGTCCGCACTGAAAGCAATTGCACTGTGCAAATTTAAGGCCTCAGTCCTGCAGTGCAGGGGCAGCCTATGGGGAAGCCGCATTGAAGTCAATGGTTCTCTGCTTGGGTGCAGCAATCTGCCCACACACTGTCAGTTACTGGGTCTGGGGCTTGACCGATGATATAAGAGTTCAGAGAATTGCCCTAGGTTGCCTCTCTGGATGTTGTCTGTAGAAGCCGTTCTATTTCTGTGTGTGTGATCCGGAAAGGAAAGGTGCAGACTGGTGCATGGTTATTGAGAGAATTCATTTTAGCAGCTGCAGATGTTTAATTGGAGACTCTTAACAGTGCATGGCTGCAAGGCTAACCGGGAGCCTGGGAAGAAATGGGAAATCACTCAGCTATGAACGCCAAGTGTGTCGGAGCTTGTCTCACTTGGACAAGTCCTCCCAGGAGTTGCAAATGATTTGTGCCGCTGCCACTCTAGGCAGACATTCCACTGTTGGGGACTGAGGTTTCCACCAGTGCAACTGAATATAGCCAGGGGCCTGAGACTAGGGAGTTCGGTGAATAATTACCAAATGGAAATGCAAACAGGGTTACTGAATATTTGGCATAGTCTATGCAGTGCATCATGACTTTATATACATAGGCTAAGATTTTCAAAGATACCCAAACAATCTGGGCACCTAATTTTCAAAAGACAATTCAGACAGTTTTCAAAAGTGTCTAAATAAGTTAAGTGCCTGGCTCCCATTGTCAGTCGATGGGAGCTGGGTGCCAGAATAGTTCCCTTAGGAGCTTCTGAAAATCCCACCCTGGCTGTCCAAGCCCCCTAGCTTTGAAAATCTCAACCATGTATTTAGGCATCCATGCTGCTTCCTGTGTGACTCTCTCATGACAAGCCAAGTCTTGTGATGTTTTTCATGAGTCATGGGATTTCAGTTGGAAGGCCCGCCTCCTGGGAAGGAACGTCCAACGAGGGCTGCGGCAGGAAACAGGCAGAGCTCTCTGCCGCTCCCTCAGGAGTTGGTACCATGCTCGCTGTGGGAGGCAGGAGAGAGAGAAAGAGCCCAGCAGCTCAGGGTGGCTACCCTCTCCCTTTCACCCCCAAAACAATGAGACAGCTCCTCTACTCCTCCCTCTCCCTCCCTGCAAACACCCAGCAGGGAAAGGGAGAAGGGGTGCAGTCTGCCCCCTTAGAACTGGGAGAAAGGGGATGAAGAATCCCAGGAGAAGCAGCGTTGGGGTTTGAGGAACTGATGTGGGGGCTGGGCAGATGTGGGGGCAGAACTGATGTGAGGGCTGCTAAGGGATGGGTAGAATTGATGTGACAGGCAGCTGTGGCAGAAGAATTGAAGTGGGGGCTGTGAGGGAGATGACTGATCTCGGGGCAGAATTAATTGCTGGGCAAGGGATGGGCATATGTGGGGGTGAGAACTTCTGCATGGGGGCTGAAGCCTCTGTACTCAATACATTTGGGATAGTGGGTGACACTGATTGTCACACACACACAATGCGGGTGGGCAGGGGGTGTTCAAAAAGACAGACCCCAAAACACAGTATAATTTTTATTTTGAAAAAGACCCTCATGGTTTTGGGGGTCTGACTCAAGATTTTTGAACCTTCTGGGTTGGCAATACTGGATATTCTTTTCTGTCATGTTATCGTTCCTCTCTTTACCTGGCATTTCTAATACAAAACTTGGAGAGAGGCATAGATTAAAAAGTAAAATGTAAATGCAAAAGACCAATCTGATTTGGATTTACACCCAGTGGTTGGCTCTAAATTAATCATCTTTCTCATATCAAAAATCAACATTTCCTAATTATTCCAGTAAATGTCCATTAATCTAATTAATTGCTTTCTTTAACAGTAGGACATTGCTGCTCAACCGAGAATTCAATATAGCCTGTCCCATCAGTGTTTGTCTTTGTTTATATTATAAGGTATGTATAGTAAATGAGACTTTATATACTTCTTCCGTGTTTCGAGATGGCGTGTCAAAAGTTTAGATGGGAAATGGGTCTGATTTGGATAATATTTACAGATTGTCATCAAGGCACAATAAAAGATACTACATACGACAGACATTTGTTTATAACCTGCATCTTTCTGATCTCAAGTTGGGAACCCAAAAATGGAATCGCTGTTCACTTCTGAAAATTTGGGCCTAAATAAGTAACAGTTGGCAGCAAAGCAACAATTTCCTTTACAGGGAAAGCTGTTTAGCAGAGCAAAATGTGTCTAACTGATCGAAATGTTCTCTTAGGAAATGGAATCTAAAGCTGATAAGGCAGCGACAAGAGCTCAGAATGTGCAGGCTTTTATATTGTGTATTCAGTTTGGAAATGAAAGTGGAATCTGTGCAAATATGAATAGTTTTCCTTTTAAAATAAACACCATTCCAAGCATCATGTTTCTTATCAGCAATATTGTTGAACACATCTTCAAACTTTGTAACAACCTGATGTCTTAGGCACATCTAGTTGTGTTGGACACTCGCACCCTATGCAAGAGAGAGTTGCCTGATTATAGAAAACATTCATTAATTAATTACTTGCTAGGCTGTCAGAAACCGAACAAAGGAAATCAGCATGAGTCTCTAATGCTTCATGATTCATGATCATCTGTAATGCACGGCTGCTGAAATGCAGCATTCTGCTGAGAGATGTGACCAGCCAGTTTTGCTGTTTGGAAAAAAAACCCAAAACCTTCTTGTCAAGATGGCAAATGGGAAACCAGCCTCTGAAATGCTGAAAATTCTAACTTTTCGGTCCTGAATAAGAAACAAAGCATTTTGCTTTGCTTTTATGACAATCAGCTCTTGTTTAATCGTCCAATCTTTGGATATACTGAGTCAGTGACTATTCTAATAGCAATATATTAGTTAATCCTTATGGAACATGTAGTGACAATTCCGCCTAGAAAACAGTTAAAGATTTAATGGCTACCAGACAAAAGCTGATGTTAAACTTTCCTGCTGTTCTAGAATAAAAGAAATGTGGGTGTTTTCTCTCCTGATTTTTTTTTCTGAAATTAATCTTCTGACAAGACGACACCTGGTTATTTAAAGCATCCTCAATCATACAAAGTGATTTTTTGATAGGTTTCATTATGAAATGCATTCTAAATTCTCTTTGTGCAGATGGATGTTAGGAAGCGTAAAATCCTCCCACACAATAGGAAACAAAGGGAAAAAGAGCTATTAATTATGAAGATCCGATTCAGCTTTGCATAACTCTGTGAATGTGTATGTTTAAGCCAGACTGCAAGCTGATAATAAACTTCTCTTTAATGCTGTATGAGGTAGTAAAATATCTGAAAGTGAAAAAAATGTGATATGTGTGAGAATTAAACTGAATTGTTCCCCAGGTTGCATCACTGAAATATTGTCTCTCAAAAATAAAAGAGGAGAAGAAGAAGCAAATAGATGAATATTAGATAAAAGAACGGGCCGTACAGACTGAATTCTGAGTTCTTATTTAAAGCTGGTTGAAAAATTAAAACCTATGTGGAAATTTTGAACTTGTTTTCCTTTTAAAGTCTTTGAAATGGACCCATTTTTCATTTGTTTGAACAACCAGGTTCTTGATAAACAAAAGATCTTGATAGAGGAAAAGGCCCAAATTTTCACAAATGATGAAACACTCTGACAATGTCAACAATCTTTTGTGGGAGGGAAAAATGATTTTCAAAAAATGGCTGGGTTTGGATTAAAAACAACAACAAAACCCCATCCCTCTTCATTCAAAAATTTCAACTCGCTCGGTCTTATTAGTTCAAAATGCTACATGTTCAGTTTGCACGTTCCTAATCTGTCACTTTGTGCTCATGTTCTTTATGGAGTTAGGCCCTGATCTTCAGAGGAGTTTAGATACCTTACTCCCACTGATTTCTTTGTGGATCTGGGTCTCCCATTTCAACAGCGACAATCACAGAATCCGGCAACCGCAGAATCAAGAACTAAGAGGGCAGTGCAAAAGAATATATGATCAGCACTGACATGCGGGTTTCAGTGCCTTTATATGGAGTCAATATTCTGCTTCACATTTAATATGTAATTTTTAAGTATGCCAAGAGACCTATGTGCTTCCTTAATACATAATACCTGAGAGGCAAAGATGCAGTACTACAGGAGGCTTAAGGCCACCATTGCCATTTGGATCTGACCCTAAACCAAGTGTAATGTTTTGGTTTCAGCCTGATTGTGCGGAAGTTCTCTGGGCTGTCCTTGCAAGATTTAACCTCCAAGTGGTGCCAGCAACAGCTCATTTCCCCAGTGAACTACAGCCTTTACATAGGTGCGCTCAACTCATTAAATAGCACTAATTCATGTAGCCCTCATTCAGAGTGCACCCGGGGCAAGCAAGCATATTTGCAGCCCCAGAAGAGACATCGGGAGGATCATGCAGGGTTCCCCCCCCCCTCCGACTTCTGCCTTCCATTTAGCACAGAGGTTTTCAAACTGTGGGGCGTGCTCTTGCCAGGATCCGCCTCTTGCCAGGACCCGGCAGATTGGAAGCTGGCAGGAACCATCTGGCTCACTTGACTCCTGGCTCTCCACGCTGTGGGAGCTGGGCAGTGCTTCATCTGTAATGAAAGAGGTGCCGCGGCTCAAGCAATTAGGTGCCGAGGCTCAAACAATTTTTTTTTTTTTTACTTTCATAACTGTTGCAGCAAGCGCAGGGGTGCCAGGGCTCTGAACTGCCACGAAGAGCCGTGGCACAAATATAAACTCTGGAGCTGGGATGCTGACTGGCTGCCCAGCATCCCTCCCTGCCCTGTTCCCCGAGCCAGGCCACCTCTACACGGCCGGGCGCTCCCCAGACAGAGCAGAGAGCCCAGCTCTGAGCCACGCCTCTGCCATGCGCTTTCCTCTCCAAATAAACACTGATGGATTACCCTGTCTCGGATCCTTTTGCTGACTGAAGCAGTGGAATAAGTTAACAGTGCAAGATATCCGGACACCAGCACTGCAGTAGTGGGATCAGTCCAGGAGATGAGCATGCTCAATATCCCACCTCTCCCACTCCCACCTCAAAGGAAAACAGTTATGGGAATAAACTTGCTCTTCTACCTAGGACAGGGGTTGGCAACCTTTGGCATGCGGCTCACCAGGGTAAGCACCCTGACGGGCTGGGCCAGTTTGTTTACCTGCTGCGTAAGCAGGTTCGGCCAATCGTGGTTCCCACTGGCTGTGGTTCGCCGTCCCAGGCCAATAGGGGTGGCAGGAAGCAGCGGCCAGTACATCCCTCGGCCCACGCCACTTCCCGCAGCCCCCATTGGCCTGGGATGGAGAACTGCGGCCACTGGGAGCCGTGATCGGCCAAACCTGCAGACACGGCAGGTAAACAAACTGGCCCGCCCCGCCAGGGTGCTTACCCTGGCAAGCTGCATGCCAAAGGTTGCCAATCCCTGACCTAGAACTTCCTTCCATGCAGCCCCCTATACCTTTAACTACCTTCCGTAGCCTGGTCCACCATGTCTCATTTCTCTCCTTTAAATTTACTTCTTCCTGAAGCCCTATAAATTCTTCTACAGAGAAGAGTTAAAATAGATAGATTGAAAAAATGAAATCCAAACAAAAATTGTGAAACAAATAAGACACAACAACAAGATCACACCGAATCACTCCATTTCCCCCCATCTTTCCATTTAAAATGTAAACTTTTGGGGCAAGGACTTTAACTTCTGATGTATATGTTGCATCTAGTAAACAGCTGCTGCTATACAAATCTTATGCTCTTGACTCAGGCTGAAATTACATCAACTTCAGTGGGAGATTTATATGAGAGAAGATAGCAGGAGTGGATCTTATGTACAGAGAGTTTCTACAAAGTTATTGGGAATGCATGATCCGAGTGATTTTTTTTCTGGGTTCTATTTATGGGCCCACTTTTGCAAACACTTATCAATGGGACTACATACAGTAGTGAACATTATGCTCAGGAATATATATTTTCAGGATCATGTGCTATGATTTAATTTTTTCTGAAGTAACTCTTGGTTCTGAACATTCCATGCAAAGATAAACTGCATATCAAAAACCAACTTCTAACTATAAATCAACGACTAATCAATTAGATCACTGAGGAGTTCAAAAATCTTTAAAATACAGGATTTAAATCTTCACAGGTAAAATGATGTGGATTAATATTTGACATTTCCTGTTGCCCTCTTGATCTTACGTATAAGGGCATGTCTGAATTCTCTCCTGACCTAGTTCCTAGGACATTTGCTATATATGATTTTTTTTCCAGGTCCATTAGAGCTTTATCTGCTGGAAGAAGACTGAGGATATGATCAACTGTCTCCTGCTACTTGGGACAAAGCATCAATTTACTTGGCCAGGCTACAGACCCTCTTGTAAGTTTCATGCTAACAGGGATCTCATTTGCATACCTTTCTGTGCATTATATTTGGATTATATACGCTGAAATACATACAATTATGTTTCTTTAAATTGTTAATTGGAACACTTGCTCCAAGACAAAGAATGAGTGTCATGTATTTTGCCATTTCTCCAACTGAGTCTTGAGCTGCTAGCCTGGAGCTTCCTTTCCATGAATATATGTGCACTAACTCTTCAGCATGATGGAATAAGACTAGAGCCCATCACGAGACATGCTGTGTCTAGTGCTTCTGGATTATGAATGGAGCTGACCTGGGTTTAAGTTATAGATTGAATCCTGCATCACCCTTTTTGTTTGGGTGAAAAAGGTTTTAATCTAAAACATGAACAGTATTTCTGTAACACGGTGATTCCGAACTGTTTGTCTTATTTTACAACACACTGGTCAGGAGATCCCTCCTGTAACATTGTGGCATGAGGGATTTAACCATGTCACTGAATTCCAATGTGAGTATTTGGAGGGGGCTCCAGCTAAGTCTTTTCACTCTCACTCCCCCCTTCTTTTAGTGGTGTCCTGGGGCACACAAAGGGTTAATGATTCAGAGCAAGGGCTAGGGGGAAAACATCCCTCTGTTAATTGGGGATGAGGGCCAGCTGGAGATCATTATAAATTTCTAGAGGCTGTGGCCCTCTGTAAAGCACAGAGATCTGGGGATGAGGGTTGAGTCACAAGAAATTTAGGCTGCTCTCAGTGATGATAGATAGGAAAGAGGAGAAGGTTTCTATCCATACAGAGCTCAAGCTACAGGGAAATTAGAGATGGTGTTCCCTGTTAATCCAAAGGGTTCTAACCAGCTGCTCCTAGAGTGTTCATTAGTATAAGGATTTCATTTGTTCTTACTGTATGTTGGAGGAACATACTGGGCACAGGATCTTTAAAAAGCATCAAATTGCTGCTGTGATATAATGGGCTGCCACAGGACTGTTACTTTCATAATGGATAGTTAGGGCTTGGTTGTGTCTGGAAGGAGGGGCAGGCACAAGGAGTGCTCCCTAGCACGCACATGGCTTAGGGGACTTGGGAAAGCCATGTCCTTGCATGGGAGAGCGAGGGCTCTGGAAAGCTAGTGCCTACCACAGCACAAAGGGCGTGGCAATGACAGCCCTGCCTCATCTGTGACAAAGTGACTGCACTCCATAGAGCCCCAGGAGGCAAATTTGCCTGAGGATTTCTGCTAGAGAAGAACAACTGCCTCTTCCTTGCAGCCCTATGGCTGAAGAGCCCACACTGACCCCTTAAGGTTCTGCTGGGACTGTTAAACTTGTTTATATCCCTGCCCCTCCGATAAACCAGACTGAAATGTACTATCAGCTTTTCAAAGTCTCCACTGTCAGGCCAAACGACCCAATGCAGCTTTTAATGGGTTTGTGGTTCTCCACGCTTCAGAGCAGCTTGAAGGAAGGGGCAGCCTTGTAAGACTAGAACCTGACGATCGGCGCCTGTAGTTAGGAATGAAAGCAACAGTCTATCCATCCTAGATACAAGTTACTCATTACACGAGTACCTGTTAGTTTGGCATGTGACTGTTTTGTGGGTTCATTCTTCTGGCTATTGTGGGACTACAGTGAGCAGGGTGCTGTGGATTGCTCAGAGAAAAGGCGCTTAGAAGGGTAACTTATGGAGACAAGTATACAAACAAGCCTGTAGGTGATGCAGAGGACAGATGGTATAAAGGGGTTATGTTTCTAACACAAAAGGGGCAAAGAGAAGCTGAGGAAGGAATCGGAGGAACTCAAAGGAGCTGTCTTCATGCAGTATGGGGAATAAACTTCCAAGTACAGGAAGAGCAAGTTTATCCAGCATTGAAAAGGGGCTTGACAAGTCCTTACTTTGTATCTAACGTTAACTGAATATTACAGACGTATGTAAATGCAATTCATATACGAGCGGACAGGAATATGAGGGTGGTGGGAAAGACAGAGAAGGATCCCCAGGTTTCCTTAGATCACCACAGCATTCGGCGTTGTCACGTATCACCCTGCCTCATGCAAGTTGTCCATGTAATAAATGGTCATTCTATTCAGAAAAATGAAAGGAAATACATTTATTTTACTTTACATTTCATCTTGATTCAATATGAACCAATCAAAGCTCTAAATTCCACCTTTCCTAGAGAGCTGTTCATGCCAGTAACATCCCTCTTCTAGGGGAGGGTTATCTGTTCTATAATCCCTCCCCGTGTAGCACCCATGGCACTAGGTGGCCCTAAAGCAGCAGTAGCAGGGTCTACAAGAGGGCAACCGGGCTTTTTTAAGCATCGCAGGAAATACAGTGGGGGCTTAAGGGAAGCTGGTTTCAAAAGTGCTTCCCCACCTGAGATTTTGGTGGAGAGTCTCCACTATCAGGGTAGCGGAGATGCTTCGGTGTCACTGAAATACAGAGAGTAGGGAAGAAAAAGGAGAGGATTAGTCCCATTGAACTGTGTTTGCCTAACAGGAGCCCTAGATGTCAATTATAATTGTGCCTTTCATATGGGGCTGGAATAAAATATTTCATGGTCAGAATATTGCATACTGCCTGCTATAGGGTTTCTTACACCTGAAGCATCTGTCAGATCCAGTCTGGTAATTCATACGCTACAGAGAATAAGAACACCTCTTGCAATCCCCAGTTAGGAAACAGTGCTACAGCATAAGAGTATTTTCCTTCACGGTATTCCCACTTAGTATTATTATTTGCATTGCAGTAGAACCTTGAGACCCCAACTGAACTGAGGGTACTGTTGTGCTAGGCATTGTATCTCTGAGTGCTTTACAAAGGAGGTACCATTCTCCTCATTTTAAAAGATGGGGAAACTGAGGCTCAGTGAGGGTGGAATTGACTCACCCAGAAGACCAGTGGCACAGCTGGGAATAGAATCTAAGTCTCTCGAGTCTTCTAGTGCACTCTCCACTAGGCCACACTGCCTCCCCATTCCATCAGGCAAACACAGTTCAGTGGGACATCTCACATACATATGTGTTAGCAGGATCAGGCCCTGGGTTAATTCTTCTCTCTGCTTTTCCCTTGATATACGAATTCAGTTCCTTTAATATATTAGGAACAGTATCCTCCGCCACTAATTAAAACACATCCACAAAAGAATCCGTGCTTGAATATCACTGAAATTAAATACAGTCTTGTGTTTTCATTAACTAAATGAATATTGTGAGGTCTCTGATTACAAAGACCAGGCAGTGGGTACACTTGGAAACTCCTGTTAAACTCTTAGACAGTCTTGGTGATCTGCGTTCCAGTGAGAGCCTGGAAGGAGCCACTTAGCTAAGAAGCTATCTTGAAAAAGAAAAGCTCCCAAACCTAGTAGAAGCTTGATTATTCAACAGAGAAATCGCTTAGGAAAAATGAATGCTTCTGTGGGCTCATTTTGTTTCCAGAGACTTGCTTTGCTGATTGCTCTCGCTCTCTGAATAAAATGAAAGAATCACATAAATAAATATTGGCAACCCCCAAAGCTGCTTTTTTATCCAGCGCCTAGCAAGTAAACAACTGTGATTATGCCAGCTTTTCCAAATGATCAGGCTCTAGAAGAGCTTGTTCAACAGCTCCCTGGAGCTCTAATTAAAATATATCCTTTCCTGACCCAGGCAAACTAGAATATAGCAAGCACACAGCCGGTTTCTAATGGACAGCTGCAGGTACTGACTGACATTCCCACCTCTCACTTCTACCTATCCATATATATCCCCCTTAACCTAGCCTCTCCCCTCTCCCTCTGGAGACAGTAACATCAGAACTAGCATAGAACAATGGTTCCGTTGTAATTGGCTTCTTGTACAAGGACAAGATTTCTTGTATGTTCTTCTACCACCATATGATGACACTGCCCATCCTTGCATCCCACATGGGGCCACCACAATACAAATCTAATATGGGATTTGAATGTCCTATTAAGATCCCTGCCTTTCAAAAACTGGGACCAGGGTCCCTACAAGCAGATGGCCTTTAAATTATTGCCCTTTCAGAGAATGGGTAGTATATGCTTCAGGAGGTTGTGGGGGAAAGGTGCTTGCAATGGCAGAGTGCAGTTAAGGATGGAAATATACAGGGGTCTAAATTTGACTTCCATGCATTTCTGGGGCCTGCAGTTAATGACAACAAAAACGTTGAAGGGTAAGGTGTCACGGTCAAGCCGATCTGGTGGATTGCTCTTTCCACCGTTCTTATGTGCTGGTGGTAAAAAGGGTGAATAATCTTTTTCTGTCTCTCTTTATAATACTCTGTTTTACACCTCTGAATAACACAATAGGCTTAATGCAGCCTGCTGAATGACAGGGACGGAAGAGAGATTGCTGCAGCAGAAAGAAGAACATTTAGGCCCAGACCCCTAGAGATATTTAGATGCCTACCCTCCATTAATACCTTTGAGAATCTGGGCCTTAAAGTGTTCTCCTCAACTGGTGTAAACTGGGAATGGTGCATTGATTTCAATAAAGCTGTGCTGATTTACACCAGCTGAGGATCTGGCTCTGATGCTCCATCTTTTGGCATCCTGCAGGCAGCATGAAACTATCTACCTTAAATCAGTCCCTTCTAGGACCAGTGTTTTCCTTCTAAAACAGAGTAGAATTCTGTTTCTCATTTCACTTTTACTGATTATTGAAGAGACTCCTATTTGAAAAGTAGTTTCTCCCCTTCAGTAAGGACCTATCTGTTCCTTCTACAACATTGCTTCAGTGGAACTAGGTCTCTTTATATCAGCTTAGAATCTAGCCCATTGAAAAATATAGTTCTTTGCACCATATTGTTTATCTGCTGTGTTCCAGTAACGAAGATACTTCAAGAAAGAAGTAATTTGCAAGTGAAATTTGTAATTAGAAAATCTTAATACATTTGCTTATCAGTCAGTCCTCCTGCCTGATGATTAACGGAAACAAAAGGCTCACCATATGTTTTATCGGCTTTTTCCGTTCATTAATGGAGTCAAGTAATCTTCAGTGTTTATTGCACTGTATCCATAAGTTTAGGATTGGGGAAAAATATCCTTTATTGAGCTAGCACGTCTTCTGGAAAACAGGCATTTCCTCATACGGTTCCATTTGCAAGCAAGCAGAAAAATGAACTCTGGAGACACAGAATTTAGAATTTATCTGTTCTAATCCTTGTCCATCTTTGTGGGTGAAAGGGACAGAAACATTAGGCTGACTAAAAGACAAGTTATGAAAAGCTCAGCAAAGTTTTTGTTATAATAAAAGTTCATGTTGTTTGTGATAATATGATGCCAGTAATTAGTGTGATCTGAAAAGTTATTGTACTGGCATGGAGATACCATTAGGACACATTCTCCACTGTCTTACAGCTTGTGTCATCATTTTCAACTGTGCAAGGTGGGTATAAAATGCAACTACTCTAATCTGGAAACACTTTACTTCCACTTTGCACTGCTGTAAGTGGCACGAGGCAATGGAGAATCAGGACCCACTTATGGACTAGAAATAGATAGATATTGAAACCTTTCAGGTATATATGAGTCACTTTAACTTTAAGGAGAAAAAAAATACTTCAGACCTAATTTGTTCTTATTAATAAAAGTCACAGTCTGATGACAGCTAGTGTTGGTAAATGGTCATGGAAACGCTCAAGATAACAACCACTGATTTGTGCCTAACAGTAGCTGGTACATAGCTGAACACTAGAACTACTGAGCAAGAATATTTGGAAGATGTTACTTTATTGCCTATATATACAGAACTCTGGCCAACTACGTTGAGTACTAAAGCAGTGATACTCAGACCTCTGTGATTCAGAAGCCAAACTACAGATCAACATTACCCAAAAGAGCCACAGTAGTATGAATTCATTGTTTCATTTACTATTTGTGTATATATAATTCTCCCAGCAATATGACTGACCAAGTATTCTACAATTGGTTAATTACATAGTAAAAGCATCCTGATTGGTTAATAACTTAACTTGGTTAATAATTAAATCACAGTGTTTTAATATCATGTGCTACAAAGAGCTTCAGGAGACACATTAAAGAGCCACATGTGGCTCCTAAGCCTCAGTCTGAGTATCACTGCACTAAAGTCTTTTTTTTTTCAAGTCAAATTGCCATGTATGAAGCAGTGGACCTCGTATTAAAGATTTAAAAGTTCAAGTACCAATAGGTGCTATCTGCTTGGTTACATTTTATTACATAGTTATGGAATTTATTAATGGTCTTAGATCAGATTATAACTTTCTAAAAAAGTATCCAAAGGGTCTGTTCCAACCTATTGGACACATGCATTTCCTTACTGTAGACCATTTGGTTTTGTCATAGGTGAACAAATCAAGAAAAAATAAAATCCAGCCTGACAATTCAGCCTGTCTCCAACCTGACCCCCAACTCTACTTTAAAGTTTGGCTAAGATGCTTCATAGGCTTCCCTCCCATGATGCTAATGTTCCAGGTCCCAGTTACTGCACCAATCTCTTGGTCCCTGGTGTCCGTCCGAATGGAAATTTCATTCATAAAAGAGGAAGCCCCAGAATGCCCTGTATGTGAGAGATTTCTCATGTAGACCAGGCATTGGAACTGAGCAGAGAGACTGCAACAGCTGCTGGGCACAAACTCACCTTGAGAACCAAAGGTAGAACAAGTTGCTGGGAGTTGGGGTCAATTGGGAGTAGAATATTAACAGTTGCAAAGGGGGGAGGAGTTAATCACAGAAAAAGGAACCACAAAAGTTCAGATACTTTTGGGGAGTCATCCCAACATTTCCGGGCTTATGTTAGCTACCTAGAATCTCTGTTCACTTAGATGTTGAGTATGAATTTTTGCTAGTTATTGTCTCAGCCACAATTCCTCCTCCAAAAGGCCACTAGATCTCATTCATTTTTCACCAAGTCACACTGAAGTGGCCATGGGAGATAGCAGTACATGTATAAAGGATCCTGTACAATGGCCAGCTGGAAGAAGGTTGTATTTTCATAGCGACTCTGCATTAACGAAGAGACCTAAATAAAACTTTTCATACAACACCAGAGTGACAGAATCTAGAGAAATCTGTTTCCTCATAGACACCTTCCTAAATGCATATGCATTTTCCGAATCCATGGATGATGTCTTATGAGTGGGGCTTGGTCAAGTGTTGCAAACAGCCATTCAAAATTTGAGTGAATATTTTTGTTTGATAATGTTTGTACATCTTAAAAATCACTATTTATGAAAAATACATTTGTTTGCAAGAACAGTTAGGGAAGCATAGTTCTTCCTACCAATACCCCTCTCTGCTTACATACACGGGTGCCTATGAACAAACAAGTCAGTTCACAAATCCTTGTTCTTCATTCTTTGTTCTGCTCATTAAAAAGTTTCAGCCACCCAGAAAAAAAAATGCTATGTAATTTAGGAGACCAATCCTAACACTGCAAAAAATGAATAGAACAAATGAACAGCACTCATAAGCTGAAAATTTTGTCCACTATGTGGTAAACTCTTACATACAATGACATAGTAGAAATCAAGATAGATAAATGTTACCTGCCCAGAAACAAAGAATACTATTTTACCTTGTTTTTGTGCTTTGCTTACAGGGAAAACCTGCTTGAATCTCCCAAAAGAGAGGCCAGGAAAGATATCAGTGTGTATGTTAAAAATGTTCAATGTTATTCATATATTATTTGACTTAATAGGTCTTTTCCATCTGTAACTTCTGTGATTCTGGTATTAGGCTTGTGCAATAATCTTCCAAGGGAAATAGTGGAAGCTCTATCATTTGAGATATTTGAAACTAGATTGGACAGAACAGTAGCTTACATACAATACAGAACAATCCGGCATCGACAGGGAGCTGGGCTGAATTATCTGGCCTTTCACCTTCTATGACTGATTAGAAAATGAATATTACACAGTAAATCTTCACACTTTGTTTTATTTTAATGAGTGATTAAGAAAAATCACTAGTGTTAGGAGACTGAAACTTTCTGTCAGTCTATTAGAGAACTTGTTTTCATTTTCATTTCCATGAATATTGCTATGTCTTCATCTGTATTTAAAGGTTAGTATCAAGCTTTAAAATAATTTACTGCATAATAATCACAATTCATTATGCACAATTCATTATGAATAAGATTTAGTTGAGGGTGCTTAGTCAGTTTTATTCAGCAGAAATGTATAATTCTCCCTTCATTAATAAAGTTTGAAATAACAATACTGAGTGCACCTAAATTGCTTTGCTTTGCTGTCTGATTCATGATTAAAATATGCAGTATATTCAGGAGTAAATTGTAACAGAATTCATCAGACTATCACACTAATCCCACTGATGAATTTATCTGAGTTATATTAAACCCTGTATCCTTAATTATATATGAATGCTAGTGTGTGGGATACAAACCTCAGGCTGTACAATGAAGAGAGCTGTTAAGCTGTAGCAGATTCCACCATACTCAACAACAGACTAAGCTAACAAAATCCTCCACCAGTGAAGCCTGTGGGAGTTTTGCCAATGATGTTTTATGCTAATAACAATACATACAATAAAATAAATATAAAAATCATAATGCCCAGCTCTTATATAGAACTTTTCATCAATAGCTTGCAAAGTGATTTACAGAGATCAGTCTCATTAGCCCCATTTTATAGATGGAGAAACTGAGGCACAGAGGTGATGCACTCTATCCACTAGGCAACACTGCTCTATGTGCATTTAATTTCAGGTGGAAAAATATTTTTATAATAAAATTCAAAACACTTTTATTTATTTATTTAGTTATGAGACCATTTATATGCAAGTTCTCTAAGCAGGGCCCATAGCAGAATGGGGTTCCCTTTTTCCAAATGAAAATGGATGTTTTCAAGAAAAAGAGGCTGGTTGCCAAGATAAAATGGTCTTTTCACTGGAAACGTGGAAATTTATATTTTTGATGCACATATAAGTGCACACTGAAATTCGAAGTGCAAACCCACACCGGCAAACATTCCCCTGCAAATTTTTTAAAGGAAAATAAAATTGTGACTTCCAAACAGCTATAATTTGTATTAGCACCAAGAGAATGAAGCACTGGTCTGGTGAGTTTTCTGATGCAGCTGCTATGAAATAGAAAAATAAGATCCTTTTGATCTGACCTGAAACCAGTACAATAGTGTGTGGGCTTTGTTCAGGGAATCCAAATCCAAACTCCAGTAAAGTTCAAAAGCAGGTGAGGGTCTATGATCCTTCTTTTGATCCATCTCTAATTAATATCTTGAGGGATCCTTCAGATTGTGTCAATTTCTCGCTGCAGCCCCTACATTGTACTCTACAGCTGCCTCCAACCATTTCGCTGCTTCTTTCAGCAGTTGCTGAAGCAGGAGGGGAGCTAGACTTGTCTGTGTGGTATTGCCCTCCATGTGTGGAATCAATAGCTGGCTTGCTATGAGGTCTCTTCCAGTCTCCCCAAACATGGAAGCATGAGCAGGAGTTGGAAGGGGAACCCTGTGACCCAGCTATGACCAGCAGCAGGTTGACCTCAGGGACAGAGATAGGGCCTGTGCTTTTAAAGGAATGTGTTGCTATCAGTAAGAGTTAAAATCATGGTCCCTACCTTGATAATAGACTGTGTTTCTCAATGCTGCTGATTGCTGTTTCTGAGGTTTAGATGAGGGGGAAAAAACAGACCTGAAACTAAGAGCAGCTGAACGTCAGGCACCTCAACTATTCTTTTAATTAAGTCTGGTTATGAAATGATATGTACTTGGCAGCAACAACATCCGTTAATTGTAACTGCTTGTACTGAATTCATTACTAGATTGAATTACACAGGCACTAAATGTTCCTTTCAACACATTTTTTTTTCTTTCTAATAACATAGTGAATCATGAAGGACAATTTCAATGGAAGCCAGTGCAGCCCAGACCAAGCTATAGGATGAGAGCAATTAGAGATAGAAATGTATCTTAAGGCCCTAAGTCGGCAAGCATGGAAACACACGCTTCAGCAGAATCATGTGAGTAATCCCCACTTCCATTCAACAGGTGTATACTTCATTGACTTCAGTAGGACTTAAACATGTGCTTAAGTGATGGATCAAGGCTTAGCTCATTGGGACCTTTGACTGAGCATGATATAGCCCCTTGACAAAGGACGCATCAGAAATTAAACTGATACGATACTTGCCATCAACAAAAAGACAATGCACTTCTCCGGTTATTTAATTTTTTTAGAACAATTTTGCTGGGCTTATTATGCATTTAATCATGTTGAAATAATTCTTCAACCAATAAAAACTACTAATTTAAGAAAGAAAATCAGTGGCATTGCCTAATTATATATGTTTCCAGAGAGTACCAATGCTTTAATGTAAATGTGTATTTCACAGAGGTATATGCTCTAAAGAAGTGTTTCCCAAACTTGGGACGCCGCTTGTGTAGGGAAAGCCGCTGGTGTGCTGGGCCAGTTTGTTTACCTGCCGCGTCCACAGGTCCAGCCAATCACGGCTCCCACTGGCCCCGGTTCGCCGCTCCAGGCCAATGGGAGCTGCTGGAAGCGGCGTGGGCCAAGGGACTTTGATTCAGCAAGGTACTTAAATATATACTTAACTTTAAGGAAAAGACTAGTCCCATTGAAGCCGATGGGAATGTCTATAGGACAAGTTAATGCACGGCAAGCCAGGGTGTACTGGCCATGTGGACACTGCTACCAGGCACCAAAAGTTCCCTCATGTGTTTTGGGCACTACAGTTTCAAACAGCACAAGGTCAAACACACTAGGGAACTTTTAGGGCCTACGTGGACAGTTAGTGTGAGGCATGCTAGCGTGCTGTAAATTTATGCCTCAGTTTGCCGAGTACTAACTCATTGTGTAGACAAGCCCTAAATGTAAGTACAATGCTAAAGTCAGGCGTTAGTTCATAAAGTTAGGCCCCACATTTTAAATTAGGTCCCAATTAATTTAATTCAGAGCATCTAAGAAGTCAGAATTGCAAAAGACTATCTAGACCATCTAGATTATCCCATGAGGTAACACTGCAGCTTATTACATTGTCTAGTGCCTTGACCTGTCCGGATCTAAATGTCCAAGTGATGTGTCCACAATTTACTGTAGGAAAACAAACCAAATACCTTTCTGGAAATGTTTCCTGATATTCAACCCAACCCTTTCCTGTTTAATTGCCTCATTCCTAACTACACCCTTGTCCCACCCTAAATAATTCATTTCACTGGTTGATATTTATGCCTTTTGAATATTTAGAGAGTGCTATCATGTCGGCTAGATTTATTTTTAACCTTTCTTACATGGTGACACACCATCACACTCCAAAAAACAGGATAACATTGATTCCTCTCTTTTAGTCACTAAGCTTTTTTTATTCTTTCGTCATTATCTGAGTCGAGTATCTGTAAGAAAAATGTCTGAAAACTTTTTGTATCTAGTGTGAAATGTTTACAGATGGCAGATTGAAATTGCATTTTAAGCAAAGTCTTTTATGGGATTATGTAAGTCAAGCTTTAAAAACTTTTATTTAAGCTTGTTGGTGCCCTTGGATATAGATATGTATTGATATCAAGGACTCTTCTACGTGCCAGTTGATGAGTATTGTAAAAAGGGCAATAATGCATAGCCCTACAAGAATCCATTCTAATGCTTAGCTCCAGGTGTTAATTGCAAAGAACATTGGAAATTCAAAGGCAAACAAAAGAACAATTGTTGTTTAGCCAGAAAAATCCTGCTTGCTACTCATTCAGTGTTAGGGATTCAGCAGGATATCCATACGATATAGACAAAGTTGGACTTTATCGCTAGGTTTACCAATAAGAAGAGAATGGTAGTGCTTAATAAATATCTGTTGTTGAATAACCCCTGACCTTTGACTTCCTTAGTCAACGTGATGAAAGACTAAGTCCGTAGAGATGTATTGTAAGACTCTGTTTGACTTGGTCAATTTATTGCACCCATTTCAGCAATTGCATTGCACATGGTAAGTCCCCCATGTTGTTGCTTTGCTTTATTCATATACTCAGACATATTTTGCAGCAAGCCTTAGTTTCCTGTGTAAATGTACTTAATCGGTGACGTTGGCATCTCTGAAATCAAGCTGTCTGTCTCATTGAAGGTATCAATTTCACCGGAATGATTGGTGTTTTTTATCCTTTTTAGCCGGGACTGTAATCTTTCATGTTGTTTTCTCAACTCTGAATAGGAATGGGAGAAAGTGTGGAATATCGAGGTTGCTGGGAAAGCCATAATTAGAATCCCACTGAGGATGCTACTCAGCGCCACCATCTGGCCCGGGACACTTCTTGGTACCATATCTCCATATCCCACAGTGGTCATTGAGATGATAGCCCACCAGTATGAGGCAGGAATGCTTGTAAATTCAAGGACCTTCCCAGATTCATTCTCAGCCAGGTAGACCAGGGGAGAAAACAGGGTGACAGCTACACACAAGAAGAGCAAAAGCAGGCCAAATTCTCGGGTGCACCTTTGAACCGTGAGCCCCAAAGTCTGCAGGCCTAATGAGTGCCTGGCAAGGCGCATTACATACAAGATCCTCAAGGCACGTAAGACTCGTAGCACCAGTCCAATCTTCTCCAAATATGAGTTGGTGCTCGGCCTCTCGGCCTCCTCATTTGGCTCGTCATCTAGCACTATGAGGGAAACATAATACGGTGAAATAGCCAAGAAATCAATGATATTTAGGGGGCCTCTGAAGAAGTGACACTTGCTCTTCGCCTGAATGAATCGGAGGCAGAGCTCCAGCGAGAACCAACCCACGCAGATGGTCTCGATGACAAAGATGTAATAGCACTTCTGAGAACATTCACCCTGGCGCAAAACAAACAGAAGGTCAAATAAATGAGCAGTCTCTGAACTGACATCAGAAATCATTAAAGAAGCAGAAATGTGCATCTTCGTGGGTGTACTGGTATTGGGGGAACACAAACCCAGCAAACAGTTACTTCTATAGCAGCCATGTTACATCCTGTTAAAAAGCTATTCAAGTGAACTGGTGTTATTTTAATTTTAGTACTCTTATGAGTCTGAATGGATGAAATTCATCTTTGTTCAAAGGCCCAGCACAAGGCATATGGACTATTTAAGTCCCACTTAAGCCCTGAAAATATAAATTAATTGAGACTTAAATGGTGCATAAGTCTGCACAGAAGTAAATTTCAGCCTGAGTGAGGGATTATTTGATGGATATTCTGATTCTCTTTCTGCTCTGTGTGTAAAGTACTATTCAAAGTGTGGTGACTGCACAGATACTAGGTAGTTTGATGGAATGAAGGGAAATAGTTCAGAGATGGAGAAGACCTTGCTCCTAGTTGTGCCCTAATATAAACCACATCTTTTCTTTCAGGATATGCAAGTTTGCTATAAACATTAAAATCAAAAGGAAGATTAAATAAAAAAACACTCATCCAGCACTTGCAACATACCAATGGAGATTTCTGTTCTAGGGTTGAGGTCACATGATACCAGTGCTACTTCTGAGCTGCTACATCAAGACAGTTATACAAACATCAGCTGCTCTGGGCCGTGATGGATTCACTATTTCCCTTGTCCTGGGCTGAGCCTAAAAATGTTACCTTCCATGACTTGTTCAACCTGAAGGCAAGAGTCAAACACAACTTGCCTCCCCAATCTCCTCAGTCACTTAGGAATTGGATAAACTTTAGAAAACACCACGTACATGAGAAACTACATTGGGCACTTCACCTAAGTGATAAGAGAGCCAAATACTGGGTCTGCTGACAATGTCCAGATGATCAGAAAACCATCCAGTGGTCACATTGGATACAGTGCATCAGAGCCTCAGCTCTGTATATAAATCACTATAGTTCCATTGCCTTTGGGTCCACCAGTGTCTATGTAATTAGAAAGAATTCACTGGGCCATAGCAAATTGACACTAAACTGGATAATAATCAGTGTTACTCAGACCCTCAAAGATATTTCCATGGGAGTTAGGTACCTAAATATCTTTGAGGATATGGGTCCGTATTACCCTCTCTTTCTTTCTCTCTCTCTCAAATGCTCCATAGTACCCCTTATTTGCTCTTGCCTTAAAATATGGCCCACCTGTCCCATAGATTAACACATTAAAATCCTGCACCTTGGGATAGTACATTAATATGAAAGCTGCTCTTGATGTTCGACTAAAACTGAAATGTTCATTTAAATATTGTGAATAAACCTCTGGAAAACCACTATTGTGACAAAGACTCAAAAGACATAGGCAATTGCATAATATTTCTAAACCAGGATGCTTTGATGCAGTATAGGCCTGATCCAAAACCCACTGAAGTCAGCAATGGTTTTTGACGCAGGGCCCATACATTTTTCCTTGCTGAATAGATATTCAAAATGAAGGCAGCTCAAATGCATTAGCTGTGCAGTCCTTGAGGGCATAAGAATTCTATTCTTTCCCCATAAATCCAGGATGATTTCCTATATGAGAACAGGAGTAATGGGTTCGTAAAACACTGTTGTCACCATCAGTTGAAATTTCATGCTGGGATTACACTAATTAGATCGCTGGGGAGGCTGTAATTATGGACCCAGGGGAGCAGCGAGGGAATGCTGGGGAGCAATAATTTCAGCTAATGTTGTTAAGAGGCTTGAAAATGAGACTGAAATATCTGCTGCTCAGGGCTAGATTGTGGCTGCCCTTTTGTGGTGCAGAAAGACCTCGAGACAGTCCAAAGAGTCTTATTTTCCTTTGCACCCGTTGCACAGGGGCCAGCCACAATTGCATGCTCTGTGCTCAAACATAGCTGTCTGGTAAAACCCCTAAAAGATCAGGGAGAGGTAGGAGGACTATCTGCAGAGAGGATCTGAGCTTTACCTGTCTAATGGTGGCCATGCTTCTTCTGTGGGCCAGTGAGAAAGAGGAGGCACTGAGCCCAATCCCAGAGCACTCTCAGGGGAGGTGTAGAATGTGAGCCTGTGTTTTAGGGACACAATCTGGCCAGAGTGGGACAGTGATTCCAAGCTTAGGAGCTCACCATATGGTATGAGTTTGGAGGAAACTTAGTGAGAATGAGATCACAGAACTTTCCTCCCCTGAGCTGCCTGCTCTGAGATTGCCCTTGAAGGCGGTATCCTGATGCTTGGCTCTAGAATAAGCAGTTTGGGTTTTATCTCTAGCTTCAAGATTTAGTCTTGAAAGCAAGCACCTCAGAAGATAATGAGGAATCTGCTCCCTTTGTTTTATTCATAGAGGATCAGATTTTAGCCTCACTGAATTCAGTGCCATGGACTTCAATGGGCTGTGCATTATGTTTGGAGAGTTTGCTGACTTAGCTTGAAGTAATTGCTTATAATCAGCAGTCACAGTATGCAGAGTTCTCTTTTTCCAAGATGGAAATTATTCTTTCAGCACAGCCTGTACTTTGTCTGCCTGTGGTCACTCCAATGACTTGTGAATTATTCATTATTTTCAGGCGTGATTTAAAATTTTTGCTAACTGGGCTGAATTACAAGTACATCAGCTACTTCATTTAGCTTTGTACATTTGGGTTTATGTGCCAAATGGAGGAATATTACCTAAGATACAATAAAGCCTTCCAGCAGGGTGCTTGTTTTGAGATCCCGCCTCTCTCTGTCAGGCCCCTCAGCCTTCATGAGTCTCCTCTACCAGGAAACCACAGGAAAAGAAGTCTTTTTGCCAAGAATTTTAGTCATAAAACAAAATGGTCTGAGCTGCCTCCAGAATTGAGAGGTGAATTTTACAGGTACAATTTCTTCAGAACTGATTAGTTTATTTCACCCACACCTCTCCCCCTCACCACTCCAGCCCACCAGAGGTAGATAGCTTACATCTGCTTCCTTCCTTTGAAAGCTGAATGATCATCTTCCCAAATGCACTATTGCCAATTTCAGTGGGAAATAACCTTCTACTTGGACATACTAGGAAATCTTACTCTGCTTTTTTTATTTCTGCCACTACTTAACTGAGACTTATCTGACATAAAACTTTCTCTTGAGCAGAACAAAAAAAAAACCCAGACAAATAATATATAAAATAATAATAATTCCACAGTCTCCATCACTGTGATGGAAGCACTCCTTTCCCTGCTTCAAACAGTCTATTGAAATAAAAGATTTATTGTTTACTTATTCAGCCAATTTATATAGTATATCTGCAAAAAACAACAACCTCTAGGCAAATGCTCAAAAATATTAAAATACATACACGTTATATGCTTCCTGAAAATAAAATCTATCTAGTTGGCTATCTAGAAACACAGGATGAAACTCTGGACCTATTGAAGTCAATAAGAACACTCCCATTGACTTCAATGGCAAAATAATTTCACCCAGGGACTCCATACATGTGTTTTATATATTAGGGTTTTTTATATATATTAGCCAATATATATATTATGTTTTGTATATAATATTCCTCCCTCGTCAATCTTTCTAGTGTTCAGTAGGTGACAGTCCTGTTCCTGAGCTTCTCATTAGAACAAGACTAACATCCAAACTCTAAAGCAGCAAATGTCAGAGGAAAAAAATTAGGAATTAAGTATCAAAGCCAATTTCTCAAAGCATCTCATATTCTGCTTCTGATTGTTACCCCGAGTGCATGGAAAATGGCACATCCCAATGGTCCTGCACTATGAAACGATAAAATGTGCACAGATATGAGTCTCCTGTAGTGTAGATTAAGTAAAATGTCAGTTGTCTGGTAGCACGGGACAAGGGAAATGATAAATTCCTAGTTTCCCCAGTGCTTTGTAGGGCACTGTTGAAAGAAAGTTAAAAAATATACTTCCAATATGTACAGTTAATGAACATTCCCATAGATAAGGAGAGACAGAGTTATAATAGAAAATGCTAAAATAATAAACAGGAGTTTTGGAAGTGTTATAAACTCTCCTGCTTCAGAGCACAAACCAAACTCCAACTAATGGGGACTAAGAAGAATTTTTTTCTATGGATAGGTTATTCCATAACTGCCCACTGCCGGCCTTCTTACACATTCCTCTGAAACATCAGGTACTGGCCTTGTTGGCGATGGGCTACTGGACTAAATCAAACACTGGTCTGACCAGATGACAAGCATTTCTGCAGCAGAGAATCTGAGTGTAATGTATGGAGGAGCAGCTTCCTAATTCCACGTGAAATAGTCATTCCTTGCAGTTTCTTTATGTTAAAGAATAGAGGATTTCACTTGTTACATTATTTATCATGGCCACCAATTTCTTTGTTTTGTGACAAGGTAGAAAGATGTTTCACAAGCCCAGTATCTAAAGGGTTAACCCAGACCTTTGCCCGTTACATGGGTGTTCGGGGTGGAGCTAGGAAGGTGAGGAGAAAGTGGTGATGGCAAAAGAGTTGAGAAACTGGACAGGTCTTTAGCAATTGGGGCCCCCTGTTCTGAGTAGTTGAGTGGCCTGAGAAAAGAGACTGAAACTCTGCTGCTGGTGAGAGCAGTATTTTTTTTCTTGGCTGGTAGTTTTATCCATCAACCTACATTTTTATTCAGAACTTCTCTTAAGAACACAAAAACGGCCACACTGGGTCAACCCAATGGGCCATCTAGCCCAGTATTCCGTCATCCGACAGCCACCAGTGCCAGATTCTTGAGAGGGAATGAACAAAACAGGTGATCCATCCCCTGTTGTTGGAGTCCCAGATTCTGGCAGATGGAGGTTTAGAGACACTCTGAGTATGGTTGCATCCCTGGCCAATCATTGATGGACCTATCTTCCATGAACTTATCTAATTCTTTTTTTGAACCTAGTTATACTTTTGTCCTTCACATCATCCCCTGGCAATGAGTTCTACAGATAGACTGTGTGTTGGGTGAAGAAGTGCTCCCTTTTGTTTGTTTTAAACTTGTTGCCTATTAATTTCATTGGGTGACCCTTGGTTCTTTTGTTATGTGAAGGGGTAATACTTCTTTATTCACTTAACCACATTCATGGTTTTATAGACTTCTATTGTATCCCCCTTAGTTGTCTCTTTTCTAACTAACTATTTCCAGTCTTTTTAATCTCTGCTTGTATGGAAGCATTTCTATACCCCTAATCATTTTGTTGCCCGTATCTACATCTTTTCTAATATATCTTTTTTGAGATGGGGCAGCCAGAACTGCATGCAGTATTCATGGTGTGGGTGTACCATGGATTTATACAGTGGCATTATGATATTTTCTGTTTTATTATCTATTCTTTTCCTCATGGTTCCTAACATTTTGTTAACTTTTTAAACTGCTACTGCACATGGAGCAGATATTTTCAGAGAACAATCCATGATGACTATAAAATCTCTTTCTTGAGTAGTAACAACTAATTTAGACCCCATAATTATTTATGTATAGTTGGGATTATTTTTCCAGTGTGCACAACTTTGCACTTATGAACATAAAATTCCATCTGCCATTTTGTTACCCAGTTTAGTGAGATTCCTTTGTAGTGCTTCGCAGTCAGCTTTGGACTTAATTCCGCTGAGTAATTTTTATTCATCTGCAAATTTTGCCACCTCACTGTTCATCCCCTTTTCCAGATCATTTATGAATATGTTGTACAGCACAGGTCCCAGTACAGAGCCTGGAGAGACCCCGCTATTCACCTCTCGCTATTGTGAAAACTGACTATCCAATCCTAGCCTTTTGTTCCTTTTTTTTAACCAGTTACAGATCCATAAGAGGAACTTCCCTCTTTCCCATGGCAGCTTAGTTTTCTTAAAAGCCTTTGGTGAGGGACCTGGTCAAAGCCTTTCTGAATGTCCAAGTACATTACGTAAGTGGCTGATTTTTTCCCATGTCTATAAAGCTTGATTGGAGACGTCTTCAATTTTATTATGACCTTCCACCATAGGAAAAGAGCTGCATGATGTTATACAAGAGAAGGACTGACAAGGTGTATGACAATCTATTACTATATTACTTTTCTCCCTTCGTCTTGGATACTTTAAGTTGGAGGAGAAGCGCTAAGAACTCCTGATGGTCTCTAAAAATCCTATGATGATCTCTTTGTCTATGTTTCTTTGATTCTTTACTGAGGTTTTAATTAGTTAGAAGGGTTGCTGACAGTATTTTTATTTTCACTTGCACAAGTTCTCTTCTCTTACTATTCCATGCTGGTCTGGCCTTCCATGCTGGCCAGTGGCCACGACCTCTTTAGTGGAACATACACTGATCTAATTTTGAACACTGCTCTTCTTTTTAGTAACGAGCTTGGAGCAGTTTGTGTTGCATCAGTGGTGTGATATTCTGCCTTTTAATTATGTTCACGCCATATGAAAACTTAATTGGTGCAGTCAGGCTTTTCAGTGAGGGAATAGTGTTTACAGTTTAATTGCTATAGGAAAACTTTGCTACTCTGGTGAGTGGTTTTACTGCAACTGTAGTTACAATTCACCTTGTCTGTTCAAAGGGACATAGAGTGCACCACCATTACAGCAAACCTAAGAAGACTATACCAGGCCAGGATAGAAAATGAATATTGATAATGGACTTCAATTGAGTGAAGGGCCTCAAACGAGAGGCAGATTTACAGAAGAGATCCTGGTAATCACCAATAGTTTTTGTGCTTAATGAAGTGGGGTGAAATGAGCCACTTGCAAGACAAAATAAATAAGACTAATTTCTGATTTTCTGAAGTACAAGAAGAACAAATCTCTATTATTTTCCTACCTCCCTCCTTCTTTTGTTATCCCATCAGCCTAGATCATGTTGAGGACAGTGTTTTTAGGTGGTTTAAGCAATGAACACCTGACCAGGCGTATATTTTCAGATATCACATGAGCCAGGATGTACTATTACTTGTAGAGTATTTTGGTAGCATATGCTGGTGTGTGGGTTATTGCAACAGCCCGTCCACCATTACAGAATTTTCCAAGTAGGGTGGCCAACTTTCTCATTTGTGAAAACCGGACACTGAGCGCCAGAACCACCCCTGCCCCTTGCTCCGCCTCCTCCCCTGTGGCCTTGCCCCTGGTCCTCTTTCCTCCCCCCTCCCCCACAGTCGCTTGTTGCTCTCTTCACCACCCTCCCCCTGCCAGCTGAGCAGGGTTCTAGGAGTGAAGGGGTGAGTGGGGCAGGAAGGGACAGGGAGAGGTGCACTCCAGGGGTGGAGGAGGTGTGAGTGGAGCAGGGTGAGGGAGAGGCAGGACAAGGGAGTCGTCAGTACCTCTCTCCCATGGAGCCGTTGCTGAGTGCTCCTCCAGGCTCCAGCAGCAACTGCTGCTCTTCCTGTCCCCTGGTGGCAGAGGCCAGTAACCACATTTTTATTGTGCTGACCTGACACTGCCAGGTTCCCTTTTCGACTGGACATTCTCTTAACGTGGGCTGCTAGAATATGGTCCTCAGTGACCCTATTTCCAGGCCATATATTGGAGATTCAAATCCTGCATTACAGAATGTATACAAATAGCTTAATCAAGGCTTTGAAACTGTGACCTGTATTGTACCTACAAAGAAGATTTACAATATTATCATTTTAGAATCTAAGGATCCTCAAGTGCTTTACAAAGAATGAATTAATCGGAACTCCTGGTGAGGTAAATATTGTTATTCCAGTTTTACAGACAGGGATACAGGCAGTGGCAGAGCCAGAATTTGAACCCAGAACTCTCACCATCCACACAGATGATGTAGGTATCAGACCTATCCCTCCTCAGTTAATACAGTTATTAGTATTCCACAGAGTTATAGGACCCTGCATTTTGTGAAATGCTATAGGGACAAGATTCATTAGTATCCTGCAGGATACCATAATCCAACACATGTGCTTTGAAATAGCACAAAATCAGTAGTGGGTGAACCCAGAGGAGTTTGTGTTTGACTGTTTATAGTAGCTCAAATTCAAACTCGTACTGAAGCATATGGGGGTCTGCCTGGATTAGTGTATTAGAAAATGGTTGGCTTTGCTTTGCAGCATGTTCTCTTAACATGGGTTGCTAGAATATGGTCCCTGGCAACTGATCAACATAGCACTGCAGTGTGGTGAAGCAAGGTCACAACTCAAACATCTGCTAAACGTATCTTGGCACGTGCAGATTTTGTTTGGCAGATTCAAATGTGGTGTATTACTGCCCATTTCCTCCCTCAGCCTTACATGCAATTACATGGATTGAGGTCAGTGTCCACTAAGACACCGACAGATGGGAGCAGACAGCATTGTTGCTGTAGGCTATGAGAGTTATAGTAGAATAGAACCTGCCTTCTGCCTCCTTGCACAGACAGATCGTTATCCTAGCAGGGTTGCTTTTGTTTTCATTTGCACAGCACTGTGGTGCATGCAGATGGAAATTATTCAGGCCTGTATTTAGAGGATTTCAAAGTATAACTCTCGTAAGCAACAATAGGAACTTGCCACCTCATTTCCCCAGGCAACTTGCTTCTTGGGCCAGATTCAGCATCATCATCCAAAACCTGTGCCCTCTCAGACAGCACAAAGGGCTGGATTCTGGCCATAACTTGACAGCAGAGTATTCCCCAGGTGGAGTGGAACTTCCTCAGTAGGATAAAGCTTGAAAAATCAGCTCCTGCACCAGGTGTTCCAGCAACCTGCGTGTCGGGGACATGTCAGAGGAAGGAGGTGTGTTGTGTGTGGAAAGAGATGGACCAGGACTGTGGCCTGCTCTGCCAATCCTTCAGTGGTGTAAGGACCATTAGGGAACATAAATCAATGGCATATATTATAGCAGCCCCTAAATTGCTCTGGTTCATGCCAGGATTGGGCCATTGCAGAATTAGAGAGCCATAACCAGGCCCTTTCCACTCCCCTTCTCCATGCGCTAAGCAGAGCTCAGATGCAGGGGAGAACTGAGACCTTTTGACTGGAAAATCAGAATTTGGAAATTCAGCATGTGCACCATTCTGATTCTGTTCCTGATCTGGAGCAGCAGGAATCTGACTGCACTGCCGCAGGTACTGCTGAGTCATCATGCCTGCATTGCTGCTGTTGTTTGAATAATTTAACTATGCTCCGTTAAATCAAACGAGACTCTGGGAGAACTTGAAAACTCCCTGTTATGGATCACTCAGGCACTTGAATTTATGGTTACAGAGCTGATGCGGTGAAATGAAAAGGTTGACTGCCTGTGGAAAGAAAGCCTATAATCTGATTTGCAGGACCACTAGCCATTAAAAACATTGTGTACTCTAATCACACAGTGATCTCCCACCCAACTCAGCTTGAAAAAAAAATCTGGACATTTGAATGTCCAAATGCACTAAGGTAATATAGATAATAAAGATAGTGTTAATATTGGGTTTGTAGTAACATGGGCATTAGCAAATGAATTGAGACATATTATGACATATTATGTTTACATCTTTACACTGTATGCTGTGCCTTTTATTGGGAACAAAACATTAAAATTGTAAAGTAATACTTTATTATTTTATATTAATTTATCATCTTTATTATAGTATTTTGTTTCTATATTATTGTAGTAATGATCTTTATTATGTTACATTAACTAATTTATAATCTTGAGTCCTGAGTGTTACTTTCAGGCATAGTGCTCACTAATGTAGGACTCACTCAGTAACAGAAGAAGGATGGTTCAGTGGTTAGGACACAAGCATAGGTCTTGAGAGACTTGGATTCAGTCCCCTGCTTTGCTACACACTTCCTGCATAACTTTAGGCAAGTCACTTATGCATGGAAACACTGAGTTCCCCCAGCTGTTCAATGGACCTATGATATCACTGCTCATAGCATGTAGAGTAGAAGGATAAAGATGTTAAAAGTTTGCAGTGCTCAGACTCTATGGTGATTGGGGGCAGGGGGGCATATAAGTACCTAAGAAAGATCATGACTTGAAGGAGTAATGCTGACTTACACCAGCTGAAGGTTGGCCCTTCTGTTTCTGGGCCCAGAACATGAAGGAGGGGCCGTAGCTATGCAGGAATTATTGCATTTCAAGGAGCAAGCTTAGTGGAACTCACTTTTTAAATGTGAGAAGCAGCATGGTCAAGTGGATCAAGGCCTGGAGTGGGACTCAGGTGATTTCTGTTTGACCTTGGATAAGTCACTTTCTCCCCAGCATTTCTCCTCCTACCTCTTGTCTACTTAGATTGTCAGTTCTTCAGCGTAGTGGTTGTCTCTTATTATATGTTTGTGCAGTGCCCTCTGGCTTGGGGGCATTTATGCTGCACAACTCGGGGAAAGGCAGACTACCTTGGAGTAAGCTTGGACTCCACATCAAGGGCCATAGGACTAGGTTGGAGCCCATGCCTGGGGGCTGTGTTGCCTGCTTTTGTTAACTTTAGTTTTCTTTTCTGAGGAAAAGGCTTTGCTGCATCTTTTCTGCTTAGTCATCCCACAAGATGACACCAATTTTAAGGGTTCAGTAAAAAATCTCCCCCAACTCTTCAAAAGAAACTTCCACTGGTGTCCAGTTCAAAGCAGATCCTTTCCCTAATCAAGAACTTCTGTGGTGGTTGGATTCCATTGTAGTCACCTCCTTTATCTTTAGATTATCTACACTTTAACTCCGTAGCCTGCTGAAAGCTGTGCAATGACCATTTTGGTGACTTTTCTGGCTCTCAGGTCTTTGGGTCTGAATTGTAACCCTGGAGCAGAAACCTTTACCTGTCTATAATGGATTGAGCTAATCCCTTTTATCTGAACACCCACTGCTCATTTGAGAAATTTTGAATCTGGATTTTATGGCTCGTGTCTGCCTGCTCTACATCTACTTATCTGCAGCAAGATTCTCTCTCTTCCCAACTCTCGTAAAGAAGTGCCACATCTACACCTGTGCACCTCCGTTGTTGGGATTATTTCATTCTGTACACTCATAGATGACATTATGGGACAATTTTCCAGAAGCCTGTATGGTCAAAGTGCATATAAACATACACATATTTGCATGCCTGTGAGTGCCTTTTCCATAACTGCATGTGCACTTGTATTAACTGTTTGCACAAATGATCCAATTTGTCATTGGCCCATTTTATACTCTTTCTTCTGATTATAAATTAAGACCAATTGTGACAGCTGCCATCATGACCAATAAACCATGGATTTAGCCAGGAACCTTCAGTCCAGAGCAATAAGCTTGTGTCTCTACTTCTTGAGCTAAAGGTCCAGTTCTCTGTAGCTGGGGGCTGTAACAAACTCATATCCTTTGTGGTCTGGGTACACTGCGGGACTTGTAACACTAACCAGTGGGTTACATAAAGTATATACAAATATGTCCTTCTCTTGGTGTCTTTCATATTTCCAAGGTTCCTATACTGGGTGTCTAAGTGTTGCTTGAAATGCCCATGGGAATTTACATGGCATTCCTTGTTCTTGTGGGCAAGCCCTAACACAGAATGAATCGGGGGCTTCATTTTGGCCATGCCTCAGAAGCGGGTTACAGGAAACACAGGC
The DNA here is from genome assembly GCF_016161935.1 of Mauremys reevesii. NCBI lineage: Eukaryota > Metazoa > Chordata > Testudines > Geoemydidae > Mauremys > Mauremys reevesii. Next base: position 36,061,444 of record NC_052638.1, read on the forward strand.
TCATAATTTTCTCTTCCTCATTTACCTTTAAGTGGGATCTGTGCCTTTATGACAGTCCTCCCCACCGTTGCTACCATTTCTGGAGAAATGGCCACCTTCCTTCCTTCCCGCTCTCCTGTTACTATGGCAACTGGGCTTCCCTGATGCAGATGCTTGTTACTTGGCTGAGTGCCACATCTCTCAGCAGAGCCCGAGTTTTCACTTTCCGTTTGGTGGCACGTTGTTCCATTTGCTCTTCTTCTGCTTCCACAGGCAGCCCTTTCCTGGGATACTTAGCTAGAGCGAGAAGGGAATGTTACCCTCCACAATGTCGAGACAGCCAAACCCTCCAACTGAAGTCGAGCTCACCTTGTATTATTCTCCCTTGTCTTTTTGCTTCCTGCCTTCCTCAGGCACTGGAGAGCAGCCAGTTCTGACACTATGGAGTGTGGCTGGGATGCTGAAAGGAGCCCGGAGAGGGACATGTGGCAACAGAGGTAAAATCTTTCTTATTGGTATCTTGGGAGCAATACACCCTCCTTCCTGGGTTAGCGATGTGGGGGAATTGACGCTTACAATACCTTTCAGCAAAGCTCCAGTCAGAGGTGGGTCCAAGCCAAAACCCCAGAACTGAACATTGCTCCACTTTGGACTGTTCTGAATTCAGTTCTGGATCTGAATGCTGCTACTGGTTAACACCGGAAACCTGATTCAAAGAGCTGCACTCATGTAGTCAGCGGATAGAAGCAACTCACGTGACCTTTGTGTCTAGTCCAAGCAGCAAGAACTTCACGTTCTGAATGCTCATCCGAAGCTGCTGGTGAACATGTCCCAGGCTAGGCATCCTTTGCCGAAGTCACATGGGGAATATTTTTGAATAACAAATACATTCAAGAAAATTGTAGTTTGTGGGTGGATGAGTCACCGCGACAACCAAGAAGCTACATTTTTTGAATACATTACTTGCTATGAGTTACTTGCCAAGCTCTAGCTAAGACACTGTCCCCCAGAAAGGAGACCTTCGGTGTTGCAGCACTTTAGGCATAATAGGGTCACTTCACAGCCTCATAGAAATGACAGAGGGAAAATGCTTATTATGTCATGTAGTCTATCCCGCCACAAGCCAGGCCAATTCACCACCATATATTCTCAGGTGCTTTGCCAATCTTGGTTTAAATTGATTCAAACAATGGGATTTTTATAACTTTGTCCATGGTCCCTGGAATGCTATTACACAGTCTAATAGATTCTGATACTGAGACAGAGGGCTTATCTACACGCAAAATGCTGCAGTGCTTGAATGTAGACACTATTTACACTGACAGGAGGCATTCTCCTCTTTGCTCAACTTCACCCCATTACTCCCACTTCCCCTGCAGACTCTTTCTCAAATACTGCAGCATCTATGAATAGATAGAATTCTATGAGTCTATATTATTAATGTCTTAATCCCAACTTTTTAAAGTGTCTACACTTTAAAAACCTGCCTATATATAAAAAAAACCTATGCTAATTAACACAGCTCTATTTTATAGAACACTCTGGCTGCAATGAGGCTACTACATCTTACTACGAGCTACTTTTGTACCCCTATGCTCAAAATTCTTCCCTTCTAAAGATAGGGTTAATTTTAAAAAATGCAGCAAATTAGACCTAGTTGAGATCTGATACACCAATTGTGTGTTTCTTGTTTTTCTTTAAAAATACTTAGACAAGAGTTCTCTTGTTTACATTTTAAATTTGAGATAAAATATGCATCATACTCTTTTTTAGGAACAAAGTTAATAGGATGCAATATTTCCCATAGAAGTCTTCATGTTTATTTGCTTATAACCATAAAAACATACTCTGTATTTAAAGCTGCATCTTGGAAAAGGCACTGAAACATCTTAACAATTTTTACTTCAAAATGCAATAGCTTTGGGAGGCTATACTAAGAGATATTACTGAAGGTATTCAAACTTTTTCTGTAAATGTAAGTAGAAATTCAAGGTTATATAGAATAGGAAATGATCTCTTTGAAACCCAGTCTTCTGTGCAATCCTTAGCTTTATTGAAAGACATCAAATATCATGACATATCTTTGATGTGACTGCATTCTGTGCCCTCCTGAATTACTACTCGGACAATAAAATGCACACAGCATATTGTGCAATAAATGTGAAATGGTTTCATTAAGCCATGCACAATAAACTGATGAGAAACTTGTCATCTATGGCATCAATGGGAAAAAGTGAATGTGGCTTTTTTTATTTAATCTTGGTGTCAGTATTTTGAAAAGTGTCATATTATTTTGGAAATCAGTTTGTAGAATACAGCATGGGGAAGAATCCACTGGTAGTTTGAATGTTATTATACCTAAAATCACATTACATTTTAACTCCATCTCTTTTCTTATTAGAATGACGGATCCTTATAACATTGAAAGTTTCTCCCACATATGATATAAGTTTGATTTATTTGCCCTGAATTATTTTGGGAGATGTGTTTGGAGAGGGTTTATATATACTTAATGGGTTAAAATTTCAGCCACCCTTTAAGAGTGTTTCTGCAATTTTTGTATGCGTCCAAATGCAGGGTACTACAGACACAAAACTTGTGCATCCATTTTGAAGGCAAACTTTCAAACTCCACTTCTGTGGTGGTGTGTGTGTGTGTGTTTGTTTGTTTGTTGTTTGTTTCTCATAATGTGTTATCATTGTACAAAATGTAACACAATATTATTCTGGAAAAATTATTTCAAGTCTCCTAAAATAATAACTACATCAGAGTTGCTCTAGTTATCACAACAGAAGACAACTTGCTATTTTTAAAAATGAAGATGCCAGGAAAAAATATTTCTTTCACTAAGTCCATTTGAAATATTGCAGATAACCAGAGTAATCCTATGGTAGGATAAAGCATGTGATAGATGAAACTGTGCTATGACTCAGTGTGTGAGACTCACTGCTAACAGCAAATAAAATAACTTTTGCTAACAACTCTTTCCTAAACTGTGGGTGAGGGAGGGGGGATGCTGTGTTACAATGCTGCATGCTTGGTATTTGCTAACTGCAGGAGCAGTTGTAGAATCTTAATTCTTTGATTCCATTCAGAAAGCCTTTTCTGTATCTCTGGCTGGCAAGCAATACAAAACTTTGTTTAATTCTTTGTGACTGAATATGGCTTTGAAACTGATACAAAGTCAGTTTCAGGAGTTATTTCTATTTATAATAATAACAATATACACTGGCAAATTTTGATATTATTTCCTGAAGATTTTCTCAGAGGATTATTTTGTATCTTTTTGTGATGCATGTTTAACAGTGAGAGGTTTGCTTCTTGTAACACGATAGTAGGTTTATAGAGGGTTGGAATACTAGTTCAAAAGGGACTGACTTACCCTGTCTTCTTCGGCTCTTAAGTCCGGCATTGTGCTAACACAAAGGCTTATAGCTGTGGTAGCCACAAAGAGGATGGAGAGACAAGCAAAGACTTTTCCTGGGAGTCCTGACTGGGGATTTTCAACCATATCCCTGAGTTTATTCATAAATTGTCCAAATTGTGTTTCCTCAACCAAGACACATGTGGTCTCTTTACTCATTTGCATCTCTTCCTCCTTGTGCATCTCTGCCAGCTCCTGCAGTTTTTGAAACAGTTTTCGGAAGCAGCATTTCTCCAAGTTGGATTCTTCAATTCCCCAGTATCTCAGCTCCTCCTGGAATGACAAGGCACACATGTCTCGGAAGAGCATCAGCTTCCCTGCTGCTAGAAAGCTGACGATCATCCCAAAAGCGCTGGGATTCCGGTCGAAGAAGAACTCATGGGTGTCTTCATCATAATCATCACACAGCTGAATAATTTCATCGTAGCTGCTACAAAACTTTAGCTTGCTTAGCCGGGTCAGTGGGAATTCATCTAAAGTGCTCCAAGGCAGCAGGTATTTGATTCCTCCAACATTTATTATGATCTCCCTCTTCACATCAACTGTACAGAGCTGATCAGGGTGGTAAATCCTCCTTGCCCTTTGATAGTGGACCCCTTTGACAGAAGGGGTGTCAACAGAGATAGGGAACAGATGGGTCAAGGAACTACAAGAACCGTAGCTAATGTTACTATAGTCCTGGTTGCTGCCTCCCGAGACAATAGGCATTTCTGAGCGTTCTCACTGGGACATCCGAAATGGCATCAGAGTAGGGTTGACTCTTCACCCAAAAGATGGGGGTAGAGGAAAGAAACATAGTAAAGGTTATTATGAGTTAAAAGGCATCACAGGCTATTTCCCTAAGACATTCACAAAGTGTGTGTGTGTGTGTGTGTGTGTGTGTGTGTGTGTGTGTGTGTGTGTGTGTGTGTGTGTGTGTGTGTGTGTGTGTGTAAGTCATAGTGCGCCTCTTTTTGAAATCTGCAGCCTGTGAATCCCCTGTCATTAATTTTCTGGTAACACACACAGAGACAGAAAAATGAAGCCTCATTCATAATTATTGCAGAGCGCTGGATGACTGCAAGTCATAAAGTGAACAGATCAGACTCTTCCGTTTGGAGCTCATTTTTGTCACAAGCATGTCTTTGTATTTGCTAGCACTTGCTCGTCTCATGCCTCTGCTATTTCTACATACACTTAAATATGTACCAGCTAAATGAAGCTGCTTAATAGTTTTTAAAGTTAGACTGGTCAATTACCCATCCTCAGAGAGATGCATAGTTCTTAATTGTTTTAACTTGAAATGTACACAGATTAAAATTCCTCCTTCTCCTTTTCACTACGCTCCCTCCTTACCAACCTCTCCTGAGTGTTTGTAAAGTGCTTTGAAGATGGAAAGTGCTATATAAATGATGAGTAGCTTTATTTAATCGCTGCTGTTCATTGCAAATTACTGAGAGAACATAAGTAAGATTTGCCCAGCCAGAGAAAACTTTGGAGTATGCCCAGTACCAGAGAGCAAAATATTCTCCCAGTTTATGGGCTGATTTATAGATTCCTCAATAAAGATCAAAACCCTCTTTTTGCCCTTAATCTGTAACAATCGTTAGCAACTAATCTCCCCGACCCAGCACCACAACAACAATCCCGAAGCAACTTCCCCGAAGTTACTTACCACCCTGACACAGGCTGCTTCCAGGTATCCTGCTCCCCTGCACACATGCTGCAAACTGAAGGCTCTCCTCTGGTACCAGTTAGCAGAGAGACTTGGGCATATTTTAAGAGTAGTGATTACATGGAGAATCTCTATTGCACCCAGTAAATCTCAGTCCCACTCCTCTCCCTCCCTCTCTCTCACTCTATCCCCTGTGGAGGGAATATATCCATATATTGACCAGCAGCCCCTTTGCAAAAGTGCATCCTCATAGGCTATCAGAGACTCAGGCGGCAGCTCCTTATCTCGACTCCTGGGGTGTCATGGTGAAATGAACTGAGAGAGAGCTGGTGGAGCCTGCCCTCTTCCCCATCTGTCCTCTGCTTCCCTTGGGGATTGTCAGTGTGGTCCTGAAAGAGCAAGGAGGGAGAAGGAGGAAGGGCTTAGAAATAATCTCTCCAGCATCCATCCATCCATCCATCCAGCAGGCAGCAGCAGCAGCAACTCAGTAGCAGTCTGCAGTGAAAGAGGCATCCCCTGTAATCATGCGCAGTAATAAATACATTCTGGCAAACAGAGTTAATAAAACAACCCCTGTCCCCATTAACACCTGCCACCTATATGAATCTTCAGAGAGTTGTTTGCTTTGGAGACACCAGCTGAGTGCTTTGGGAGCAGCTTCCATTCACAGCACCGCTGGCCATCTTCTGAAATAGGGACTCGCTAATGGGATTTTATGGGGAAAGGTAAGTTGCTTGCTTGCTGGGAGGATGGATCCCACCGCCCTTCTGGTTGCTGGGAGAAGACATTCCTCAGCGCAGTGGGTCTCTCCACCCACCTGCCCCCAAGACCAGGGAGTGGGGTCTGAGCCTTCCATTTCCCACAGAGCTGCCCAGAAGACTCTCTACCCTCCCTGCCTTTTGTAGGGGGCAGGGGCTTTCTCATCGCTTCATTACCCAGGCAGTTGGGGCAGGAGGCTATTCCATATATTCTTTCTCTCCCTTTCTTCCACATGTGATCAAGGGGGACTGGGTATAGGTGGTGGCTGCAATGCTAGTGGGTCTTTGGGCTGAATGATGGGGGTGTTAGAAAGGAGGCATGGATTAGATCAATATTCCACTCACTGTGCCACAGTAGAATCAATGAGCTGATCAGCAGATCCCCAATGGCTCATTCTCCCAAATGGTGAGCTAACTCTGCCCAGGCAGCAGCCTTAGGATGTATAGTACCTGGGTTGTCCAAAGTCACAGAACTCAGATCCTGAGCTGGATTTGAACACAGGCTGTTCAGATCCAAAGGTTTTGTTTGGCCCATTGCATGGATAAGGGCTACTTGCAAAAGTGTTCCTCAGAGTTTGGATTTCATTGGCGCTTGGGTTTTGGTTTGAGTGCCTCTCTCATTCGCACGGTCAATGTACTGTGCACTTTGGCCCAGATTCTCAACGGTGTGGTGGCTCCTAACTTCCTCTGAAATCAAGCCTAAATATCTTTGAGGATCTGGGCCTTTGTCCCCTTGGCTCATTTCGCCCCACTTCCACACACAACTTTTGGAGGAATCACCCACCACCAAATTGCAGCCCCTTTGAAGCAGAATGAGGCAGCTGTTGATCAATGTATAGCTATGTTCTGGCACCGTTTAGGACAGGAAAGCTTCTAGTTCTAATTGGACACTTTGGCACATCTCCTTTGGCCCACGGGGTGCTCAGATGATGAACTTCTTATCAAGCTCCAGCACTGGAGGTTACACACAGGTACTAATTATGCTATCTACTGAGAAGACAAGATAGGTGCCTTTAGGCAACAGAGTCCTGGGAGTGTAGCTCAAAATCACTTAAATCCTATCACGTTAATAAATGTAGCTGTTCACTCTTCATATCAGCCATTCCCATGGATTTCTGTGCAAAGAAAAAAACAATCCTATTCTAATTAACTTTGAATAAATTATTTCATAAAATGGCAAATCAATCAGCATCGTGGCGTTACCTCAGGGCCTCTCCCCCCCCCCTTTGTCAGGCATATTTAAAGGTAACATTTCTGAAGTGTATTGAGACAGGAATGTGTCCAACAGCAATGCGCAAAATTGCACTACCATGAATAATAAAATGTTATCAGTGTTTACCAAAAAATGTGTGTTTGTGAGTATTTAATGCCTCATCCCTGGTATTAGGAACTTTATTTGTTTAACAGTAGCACCCCCAACTGAAATCAGGGCCCCATTGTGCTAAGCAGTATTAGTATTAGACAGTCCTGAAGAGTTCACAGTCTACATAGACAAGGTGGAAATATTATTATCCCCATTTTGCAGACAGGGACCGAGGCACAGAGGAACTCAGGGCTTGTCTAGACAGCGCTGACAAGCTGGGGAATAAATCTACAGCACCCCAGTATGCTGTGCACTAACTGTGCATGTGGATCTTGGTACCACACACTGAAAGTTCCCTTGTGCACATTTCAAAAGCAGAGTAGATCAAAGTACAGTAGGGAATTTTTATGCACGGCAGCAGAGTCCACATAAGAGAGTGCGTGTCACGCTAGTGCACTGTAGATTTACACCCCAGCTTGCCACGCACTCACTGTTCATCTAGACAAGCCCTAAATGGCTTTCCCAAGGTCACACATGGAAGTCTGTGATGGGGCCAGGAATTGAACCAGGCCTTCTGTGTCTCACTCTGAACCCTGACACTATCCTTCCACTGTATCCAATTCTTTCTTTCTGTTTCTCCTGTTTTGTGCCTTTAAGCACAAGTCACTGTGTCCCCTCTACCCAATTCATTTCTCTCTTCTTATAGTCACACTTCTGTTACCTTTCCTTGTCCCTTAGTTGCCGCTCCTTTTTCAAGCTCACTCCAGATGGTTCCCAGGTAATTTTCTTTCACAGTAAATTTCCCTCACTCTTTGCAATTGCCTCACTCAGTTTGAGACTTGCTATCCCTCTCTCCCTTTTCCTCTCTCTCGTTCAAGTTCTCTTGCAGTCTCTATAATTCCTCTCATCCCTCCTTCCTTTAGTACCCACCCCCTCAGTCATATCAACTCCTGTTATCTTTCTGCTACCTTTAAATTCAGCCCCAGCCTCCTTTGTACCCAGCCATCCTGTGGTTAAGAGTGAGGGCAACCTGTGGACGACAGCAGGAAGAACTCGCTGGGAGATTGTAGGTGTCTTTCTGTGTTCTGCAGAGGAAAAACAAATAAAGAAAACTCTAAAAGGCCCAAATGCTGCCACATACAATAGTTGTTAATGTGACACAAGCTGGCTGAGTCTCACTGGACAATAAGTAATAATGCTCCTAATGGGCTAGATAGTCCCCATTGCTTACTCAGCTGAGCAGGGGAATAGGGGTGAGTAAGGACTCATGTACTGTTGTTTGGCCCATGTGCTTCTTAAGAATAGGGTGAAGCACAGTCCTTGCTCCAGATACAGCCCCTGGGAGTAAATGGCTGGAGAGAGGTGGTTTCCCCATCTATTTGCTGGCCAGACTTGGGATGTTAGCTGCCTCCTTTTGAGGGGTGTAATTCTCAAAATTCCCGCTTTCCTGAGCAAGAGTGGAGCAGGGGAGGAATTATGACTCTGCTCCTGGGGCAAAGCAATTGCATATAGCCCCTTACTCAGAACCAAGGCTAAAGGCTCAATCTAGCCATGCGTGAACCTAAGTAAAAGTTTCAATCCTGGTCCCATGAAAACCAATGGCAAAACTCCCACTCACTTCCAAAGGAGCAGGAGCAGATACATAACCTTAGAAATGGCAATTCAACTATGCAGCTTCAACGTGAATCCACCCAGGTGGTGAGTGTGGTTATGTGGGTCTTTTTCAGTGGCCAAACAAACCGGAACATACATGAGTCTGGCAATGGTTTTTTAAGGAACAATAGGCCATATCTAATTGCAGTGGTGGCACAGATTTTCTGGATTTACATAGCTCAACATGGAAACAATTAACATAGTTGCTTATTAAGTTTTTTTACCAGTATATAGATTCTGCAGAATATGGGGCGAAACAGTGGATGCTGACTCCATTTGTGTGTTCTTCATTGTGAAGATTTAATGATCATTTTCTTTTCCTTTACCTTCACCACCGGTTATGCCAGAATCCCATACTGCTTCAAAATTTTTGCCTTCCCAGTATAGTATGCACAGGGGCTCTGGTATTTCTTGGTGTATCTCGTTTTCTGAGCACACAATAAAGTCCCACATTCCTCAAAGGATCTAACTTTCCAAGCAGTGCATGGCCATTTTCCAGGTTCACGCACTGACCATAATCTTCTGAGCTTCATTGCTGTATGCATTTACCATTCTAGCTTGTAAAATTTGTTCGATCCATTTGGAATATTCCCTCATCTCCAGTCATGTCTCTAGGCAAAAGGTGTTCTGGATGCTGCTAGTTGGCCTTACTTTAGTTTCTGGATTTGTTGCATTGCCAGAGCAGCGCCAAGCTGCTGGAATCAGGGTCAGGTTATTTATCATTCATTGCTAATGTTACTTGTTTGTAACAGACAATCTCATGGAACATAGATTTTACGTTCTGAAAATTTACATTCTTTTGGGGCTTCCAATCATTCTGCAACAAGCAGCCATGTAATTTCATAATGGCGCTATTGTCAATCTTCTCCTCCCTCCCAGCATTTTTGTAATGCTTAAATATAATATGAAGATAATTGCTTTCCCTGGCATCTATAGCCAGCAGAGGCATTTCATGCTTCCAAAATGAGAGAAAATAAAAGTGTGACTGAAATTAATTATATAGAGAAATATGAATGCACAGTCAGAGCAAAAATGTAAGCACCCACAAACCCCACCCTGGAAAAACAACCCACCACACACCAAAGAAACTCAGTTTTAAAATAATTCACCTGTATTCTTTCTTCATTGGCTTCAAAAAGATCTTAGGCCCATAGGTGTAATTCCACTGAAGACAATGGAGTTGTGCTCATTTACACCAGCTGCAAATCTGGTCCTTTGTCTGCTAAGAATTCTTCTTGCTAGCTCAGCTTGTCCATAAACTTATTCCGGTTCTTGTTGCCCATACCACATGAATTCCTGAGATAAATAAAATGATTCTCAATTCCATTTGCAGAATAACTAAGACGCAGAGTCCAAAGGAAAATTTTGACAATCGAGAATTAATTTATATGTTTCCATTGTGTTCCCAGTTGGTTAATAATTGCAGAATTAATTAAATGTAGATAGCCTTGTTACATGGAAATTCAGTGTGCTTTCAGATCCCCATCTTAATATTTGGACATAGGTGGAGAGCTTAGTTTTCTTTCCAAGCTTAATTATGACATAATACATTTCCAAGTAAACTTTTAGGATTTACACCACCATTTGATTCAATTCAGCAGTATTAGCTTCATGCTACCATGTATCTTCCCGGGATTTGTTTTAATACACAACAGAATTATTTTTTTTTGATAAATGCCTATTTTGTATGGATAATTAAATTGAATACACTTTGGCCAGCTTCACTATTGCATTACTCCAGTTTGACACCGTTGCCGCTCCATGGAGTCCAGCAGAATTATGCCAGTGTAAACCTAGCATTATCCAGTGGTAGATTAGGCAATGTGTACTGCTGAATTGTTACACGGTATGACAAGGCACGCCATTTAAATCACTAGACAGCTTTTAAAATATTGAATCATATCTTGGTTGTATTTTATTCTTGTCACTCACTGTCTTTTTTGAAATCTGTTTATTTTCTTTTTTGAATGGATGAATGAACTGATCGGGTCAAATTCTTGGCAGCCCTGGCTCCATTGAAGTAAATGGATTATTCACACACATAATATTACTCACTTATGCAAATACCTGCAGCACTGGGTCAATGATATGCAGTATGGACCAAATATATATATTCTTTCTCTCTTTTCCCCAACATTTTCACTACATGTGGTGCAAGAAGACTAGAACAGAAGGGGGAATTTGCTTCAGTTTTATTTGCATCTTTTATGTGCTCATTTTCCACGGATCTTCCAGAAAATGAGTGAACAGATAGGTTTGTTCTCCAAAAAGGTGAATTTTAAATGAATAAGCAAATGTCAAATGACCAATCATGAGTATTCACAATGGAATTCTAAGAGTGACATTCAACTGGAACATACCAAGTGACATTTATGTCCCACCTAAACAGCTTTAGGTTTGAACAGTGGACAACATAACTATTTAAATAGGCTATGAGCTAAGAACTAATGAAGAATTTTAAATAATGGATAGATCTGTCAGCAGAAAATTCAGGCTAAATTTTCAGAAATGCTCGATATCCACCTGGGACCAGTTTCTCAGTAGGACTCAACAGCTCTCATTGAAAACAATGGAAATTACTGGTCCTCAGTCTGGAAAATCTGGCCATTCATGAGCAGAATAAGAGGCAAAATTTGTTGACTACATTATTCATTAATATTAATTATTACCCTGGATATTATGAAAATCAATTGCGTGGCCTACATTTTGTCCCCCAATTACACCTATGCAGTCACACTGAGAGCAAGCCTACTGAAAGAGCTGAAAAATGGTCCCCGGGAGTAAGCAAAATGAGATTATTAGCAATAAAGAAAAGTTTTCTTGGAAGCTCATTCCTTGCTCTCGTGTTTGCATATAGATTTTGGACTGCACACTTTTTCCTGTCAGTGTAGAAAATGTTTCCAAAATGTAAATAGTGTGATAAAAATTGGAAGCAAAATGAAAAATTATTACAAAGCCCCTTCATTGTGAAGTCCCAGAGTCATGAAGGAATGGAAAGGGATTTGGGATTCTAATGGAAGTTAGAGGCCTAAATACATTTGAGGATCTGAGCCCTGGAGCCTTGTATAGGAGTCCTTTAAAATTATTTCAAATCAAAATAAGTAAAATAACGAAAGGGCAACGGTACGTTCGGTGCTGTCTGAGGCACAAAATGGCACACTCTGCTCATTATTTATTATTGTTAGTTCAGTAGCAGCCAGAGTGCTCCATCAGAGCCAGGCCCCCAGTGTGTGAAGTGCTCAGATACAACAGTCATGGGGGACACTGATTTAGAGAGGTGGAATAGCAGGAAATTACTTTCCATCTTCAATAACTACATTGGATGAGACTTTTTAACAGATGTTTAAATTGCCACTTAGACAAGTAATTTAACATTACATGACTTTCTGAAGAATTTAATAAGGCAATGCTCCTACTTTTCAAGTACAAAGCAGAAACACCATTCAATTATATTAGCATCAGTGATGAACTACCAAATTAAAAGGTAATTCCCTAAACAGAGATCTTCACTGAACTGGGCTTGAATGTTCAATGTTGTTTTTCTCCCCTAAATAAGGATTTATTTCTGAAATCATTTTAAACTGCTGAGAGAAGGCCTTATAATATGGCCTCCAACGCATCATCAGGGATCTACAACCCATCCTGGACAATGATCCCACACTTTCACAGGCCTTGGGTGGCAGGCCAGTCCTCGCCCACAGACAACCTGCCAACCTGAAGCATATTCTCACCAGTAACTGCACACTGCACCATAGTAACTCTAGCTCAGGAACCAATCCATGCAACAAACCTCGATGCCAACTCTGCCCACGTATCTACACCAGCGACACCATCACAGGACCTAACCAGATCAGCCACACCATCACCAGTTCATTCACCTGCACGTCCACCAATGTAATATATGCCAGCAATGCCCCTCTGCTATGTACATCGGCCAAACTGGCCAGTCTCTACGGAAAAGGATAAATGGACACAAATCAGATATTAGGAATGGCAATATACAAAAACCTGTAGGAGAACACTTCAACCTCCCTGGCCGCACAATAGCAGATCTTAAGGTGGCCATCCTGCAGCAAAAAAACTTCAGGACCAGACTTCAAAGAGAAACTGCTGAGCTTCAGTTCATCTGCAAATTTGACACCATCAGCTCAGGATTAAACAAAGACTGTGAATGGCTTGCCAACTACAGAACCAGTTTCTCCTCCCTTGGTTTTCATACCTCAACTGCTAGAACAGGGCCTCATCCTCCCTGATTGAACTAACCTCGTTATCTCTAGCTTGCTTCTTGCTTGCATATATTTACCTGCCCCTGGAAATTTCCACTACTTGCATCCGACGAAGTGGGTATTCACCCACGAAAGCTCATGCTGCAAAACGTCTGATAGTCTATAAGGTGCCACAGGATTCTTTGCTGCTTTTACAGATCCATGGCTACCCCTCTGATACTTGATTATAAACAACATGCATAAAAGATTTTATTGTGTATATTCTAACCACTCCATGACTTAAAGTATTCTGAAGTGCTTACTGAGGTTTTACTCTGTCCTAACTCAGACCTGTTTCCATCAAAATCAATGAAAGTTTAGCTTAAGTAAGATTCAGAGATAAGAACTTGATTTCTGCCCCATATAAAACTATCTGAAAGCAAATGACTGTGGGTTTCATACAAAGTCCATTGATGCCAATGGGATGAGTCCTACTCAGAAGGCTTTGGATGAGGTCCTCTATGCTTCTTTTAAAATGGGATCTTCAAAAATGCCCATTGTTGGCATTAAATCCTCTTCCATGGAATCAATGGGAGTTTTACCATTGACACCAGTGGAAGAAGACTTAGGCCATCACTGAGTGCTTTTGCCACCCCTTAGGTTAAAAAAAAATTAGGGGGAAGCTAAGTCTACATGTATCTAACAATGCCAAAAGCCCTTTGGTAGTCAGAAGCGTCTAAGTGAGTTAGGAACCAGAGTCCTATTTTCAAAACTGACTTAGGCCCATTACTTTCCAAAATTTCAGAACGTTTTGCCTTTATAGGCTGTTCCCACTGTATCATCTGGAAATTTACAAGTAAAAGTATTTACCAGAGTGACAAAGGTAAACTAGCTCTGACAGGCCCAGAGCCTCCAGCACAATGTTACCGTTTTGCACCCCACTCATGGCAGCATCTGGCTTTAAAGTGGGTATGTTCAGCCCGGGGTAGGAGGGAGATCTCAGTGTCGGGGGATGCCACAGTGGAGTACAGCCAATGTTGTGGTTCAGGCCTCTGTCCTTACTGCCAGCACAATGGGGTATGGCCAGGAATGCGACCAGGGCATCTCTGCATTCCACTGCTCCCTGGCTGCCATATTAGCCCTTTGGGGCTGTTGGCACTGGCATAACATACAGGAGCCTTCAGGTTGCTCTAAGATATATTGGGGTAGCGCAAGATCCATCTCTACGAGTCTATGCCCCTCTACTGTGCAGTCCTCAGCCACAGCAGAAGAGCTGGTCCATTCTTGCAGACCATTCCCTCTGGTCTCAATCCTTTACCTCCGAGTCCTGCCCTGTAAAGTCGGAAGGAATTACCATCTACCAGTGATGTAATACCTAAGGGGAAACGTGCTCATTCAAACACTGTTTCATTTATTTTTGATCGTAGAACAGTCAGCACATTAATTCTGAAATGGTCTGACTTTTGTGGGGTAGAAGAATACCCCACGCACTTGTATAACAGCAAATGTCTCACATACTAAAAAGGCATTTTAATGAATACTAAAGCCAAGGGAAGTACCCAGGAGGACAGAGAGAGAACCATAAATGGACCTAGTAAGATTAAAGAAAATGGCAGGCATTAATAAAATTAGATTGAACCTGGAAAGCTATTACAGTCTGGTATGTGTGTGTGTGCGTGGAATAATCTGAAGGAAACACAGCTATATGATAGGGCGGGACAGGTGTATAATGGAAAAGAGGTATCAAGAAAGCAGTAATGCTGAAAGAGCTTGTAATGTGATATAGTAGCATAAAACAAAAGAGAAAAAAAACACACACACACCCCACACACACACAAATCAGAATATACTGGTAGGTGTATGCATAATGTCATGGATTTTCTTTATGTAGAGTTGGGGTTCGGTTTCTATGTCCCACTTTGGATTTTCATAGCTCAAGAAAAATATTACAAATGTGGAGGGGGTTCCAAGGAAGATTGGCAAAGTTGACTAAGGACTTGGAAGTACTGACTGATGAAAAGAGGCAAAAAGAATAAGAGCTAAAAGATGGTTTATGGGTTATATGAAAACTGTCTGTAGATGTTAAAGGGTGTCAACATTAAGGAAAGTGAAGAATTATTCAGAGTGGTTCAGGGTAGAATACTTGGCAGAAATTGACAATTTGAAGGTTTAGACTGGACAACAAGAAAAATATACTACCAAAAAGTTCTATTAGACTTTGGAAGGAAAGTGCTGCAATCCCTCTCACTTCAGCTATTCAGTTGTAGCTTTTGTTTACATTGGGGATTTGCTCTGGCTTCAAGTGTCTTTTGGGAAGGCTAAAAAGAAGAATAAATGAATAGCAGCACTTTGGGTGGAAGCGTGCATCTTCCAACAGGATGTATTTAATCTGGCGTAAGGATTATAAATATCAAAGGACCCTGTCTGGGAGGGAACAACACAGGATGCCATAAATTGGGACAGTATGGATTCCCTTTTCAGCCTGAGAGGCTAGCCAAAGTTTGGGGCTCTGTGGGTTGTTCCAGCTAGGAGAAGAAATAGACAGTGGAGCCAAGTACCTTTGCTGAAACCCTATTCATTGACAAAGAATGTACCAAGTTGTGTTTCCCTGAACACAGGAGACAGCTACTTTGCTCACAGCACCAAGCTCTTTCAGCCAGCTTGCTCAGGCTGTGTGTCTGGCTTTCTTTCTGTGGTCCTTCAGCTTGAGCTGTGTGTGTACACACACACACACACACACACACACACACACACACACACACACACACACACACACACACACACACACACACACACACACACACACACACACACACACACACACACACACACACACACACACACACACACACACACACACACACACACACACACACACCTCTCTGTCCCCTCTAGTGGCACCGAGACCACTTAGCGATTAGTGAGTCCGCTACAGCCTTAATTAAGGGCCATGTGGCTAGAGGCTCATGTGGTTAGCTTCAGAGGTCCCAGGTTCAATCCTGCCTGTCAACAACCAGGGTCTGTCAATGTTACAAGTGTAGGCTCATCCAGGATATCAACTGAGATGTCTCTGAAACTTGAGAAGTGCTTCCTCAGCTAGGGGAAGTATGTAACCCACACACCTCCTGGGTGTGGTGTTCTGTTCCATGTAGTAGCACCTAGACCACTTAGAGATTAATGAGTCTGCTACAGCCTTAGTTAATGGCCACATGGCTTTTAGCTCATGCAGTAGAGGCCCATGCACTAAGCTCCAGAGGCCCCAGATCCCGCCCGACGACGACCGGGGTCTGTCGGTGTTATGCTTCCACCCACAAAAGTCCAAATTAGAGGGCAGGCTCACATACCCCATTTGTGTCAGGTGGCCCCACTTAGCTGCCTCTCCCAGCTATCTTCAGTGAGGATGGCAGTCACAACAGTTTAGAAGAGGTTTAATCCATCCCACATCAGTATCATAGACATGGCTACCAGTAAAGTGACTAAGCTTGCTCTACTATCAGTGTTGATGGACCCCTTCAGCTTTCCCACTGTCCCCCAAATACCTAATATGTCCACCCTCTCACATTTTCTGTAATGTTTTGGTTACTGCTCTGTGTTGATGCCACAATGCTTTCTCAGTATAAAAGTATTCATGGGCTTTAATTATAGAGATGTATAATTATACCCACACACACATATACACCAATCTGGTTTTCCCAAAATTCACACCGGCGTGTATATCAGTTCACTAGGCTTATATTGGAACTAAGTTATACAATGCAGCTTTTTATTCATGTGGCAATAAGACATTACTTGGGTACATGTAGCATAGAGTCCAGTCCTGGTGCTCATCCTGTGTCTCCAGTAAGTACATATACAGATAAAAGAGGGAGTGTGTTTGAGGTGATGGGATATAAACACAAGCTTAAAGGTTTAGCAGAGGATGTTGCCTAAAGCAGGTTCTACCCTGCCCAGTGGCCTGGTCTACACTACAATTTTAGGTCAAATTTAGCAGCGTTACCTCGATTTAAGCCTGGACCCGTCCACACGCCAACGCCCTTTTTTTCGACTTAAAGGGCTCTTTAAATCAATTTCTTTACTCCACTTCCGACGAGGGGATTAGCGCTGAAATCGGCCTTGCCGGGTAGAATTTGGGGTAGTGTGGATGCAATTTGACAGTATTGGCCTCTGGGAGCTATCCCAGAGTGCTCCATTGTGATCGCTCTGAACAGCGCTCTCAGCTCAGATGCACTATCCAGATAGACAGGAAAAGGCCCGCGAACTTTTGAATTTCATTTCCTGTTTGGCCAGCGTGGCGAGCTGATCAGCACAGGTGACCATGCAGAGCTCATCAGCATGATGTGCACATTTCCGGGGCACATTTCCCGGCCCGTACTTTGTGAGAAGTCTATGTCTATGTCCTCATCACTCTCGTCACTGCGCTGCTGTCACCTCCTCGCCTTGTTTTGCTTTTGCAGCTTCTGGTTCTGCGCTGAAAAAAGGTGCGAAACAATTGTCTGTTGTTGCTCTGACGTAGGGAGGGGAGACTGATGACATGGCTTGCGGGAATTAAAATCAACAAAACGGGTGGCTTTGCATCAAGGAGAAACACAAACAACTGTCACACAGAATGGACCCCCTCAAGGATTGAACTCAAAACCCTGGGTTTAGCAGGCCGTTGATTTCACAAAACAAATTGGGTCAATTTCTTGTTTTGATCCATCTATCTTTTACATCTTAGGCTGGCAGCAGACGATGCAGTACGACTGCTAGCCATCGTCATCTCCTGGGTGCTCGGCAGAAGATGGGAATGACCTGGCTGAGTCACTCCCATGTCTGCCCAGGTGCCCCTGACCGACCTCACTGAGGTCGGCTAAAAGAGCATCCAGGAGTATGACGACGATGGCTACCAATCGTAATGCACTGTTAGCTGCTAAAAGGCAATGAGCTGCTGCTGTGTAGCAATGCAGTCCCACATCTGTCAGCACCCAGGAGATGTATGGTGATGGTGAGCTGAGTGGGCTCCAGGCTTGCCATGATATGGCATCTGCTCAGGTAACCCAGGAAAAAAGGCGCAAAACCATTGTCTGCCATTGCTTTCACGGAGGGATGGAGAGAGAGGGAGGCCCGACGACATGTACCCAGAACTGCCTGCAACACTGTTTTTGCCCCATCAGGCATTGGGATCTCAACCCAGAATTCCAATGGGCAGTGGAGACTGCAGGAACTGTGGGATAGCTTCCCACAGGTACCCACAGTTCAACGCTCTGGAAGTCAATGCTAGCCTTGGTACTGTGGACGCAGTCCGCCGACTTAATGCACTTAGAGCATTTTGTGTGGGGTCACGCACAATCGACTGTATAAAAACGATTTCTAAAAAAAGACTTCTATAAATTTGACCTAATTTCGTGGTGTAGACATACCCTCAGTAAAAACAGCACCTTCTTACGCAGCACATCTGATTCCTATGTATAGTCAGAGTCATCCCTGCTGATGTTAGTGAGAAAGCTACTTTTCTACTCTGCTTTCTCACTTTAGCACTGTGGAACCAACCTTGATAAAAGAGAGCAGGAGTCTCTTATTTTATTTTATTTTATTTCATTTCAGGGGGAGGGAGGCTTTGTCAATGGAATTGTTTGCTAAGTCCCAATCACTTACACTTCCATGACAAATGAAGGCAAAAAGGGCCACCCATGTGCAACTGAGGGCATAATTTGGCCTGAAAGATCTTTATTACTGGTGGTGATGCATGAGAAAGAAAGAACAGGAAATGGCTGAAAAAATTGAAATGTTATGCAGGTATCGTCTCCCTTTTTTTAGGATGCAATTCAAATTTTTAATGACGTATCTCATTTAAATTTAAAATGCCAAAAAAAATTTGACCAGCTCTGGAAAGACCCCAGCTTAGCTTTCAGATCCCTGGCTGAAGTTGCAGGGAGGAAATCTTATTACTTGTAAAAGTGAGCAAAGTTGATCTGTGCGGCATCTCTATTGATCTAAATTTGTATATCGACAATCTCCCTGTGTTGGTCCGCAGTTTGTGCTGCCTCAGAGCTCATACCAGAAGTGTGGGAAGTGTTGTGGCCTATGACCTTTCCATGTTCTCTCTCCCCCATGCCATGGTTCTGCTGTATTATAGCTCTAGGATTTCACCCTAAATCCTACATTACATATACATTAATATTGACTGTTTATCAATGCAGGCACTCTAACATCTGAGACACAATTACTATTTATTATTTGTATTACTGTAGAGCCTGATGGGCCCAGTTATAGACCCAAATTCCATTGTGCTGTAGAAACATAGAATAAAAAGGTTTCCCTGCCCCAGGCACAGCAGACTATGACTCAGACTGTAGGTTTGATTGGACTTCAGTGTTATAAGAACGTAATTAGAGTGACAAAGTGGGTGAGGTAATATCTTTTATTGGACCAACTTCTGCTGGTGAAAGAGACAAGCTTTCGAGCTCCACAGAGCTCTTCTTCAGGTGAAAGTATCCTCTACATACGTGACTTCTTTCAGGTGATTGCATACTTGATCTTCCTTCAGGTTTTGGAACTGTTCTCTGTGACAGAAAATAAAAGAAATAGCACTATTCTCAGATGCTTTCACCTTATTTATGAAGTGTCCCAACTCTATTGCAATTCAAATATCTTATTGTTGACTTGACCAATGGTTTGAAAAAGGTCACCTCCTTCATCCAAATCACTAAGTGGCATTAAAAGTAGCAAGAAACTTAATTGTTCAAGGAGGAGATCCTCATCAAAGAATTCATCTCCTCAAGAGTATCATGTTTGTTTTGAAGTTAGTCTGTTGGTGTTGCTTGCCCAACAGAGGATCAGTTGTTCTGTCTTGCCCTTACATCCCTCCTGCCTTTCTTTGTGCAAGATAACAATCATGAAACCTGAGGATGAGCCTTCCTTCACGCTGTGTCTGTCTGTCTCCCGTGTTGCACCAGCATTAGGCAGCACATCTTGTTCATCATTTTTGCAGAATAGCAGCGCTGGTGAGTAGTTGCAGTTAGCAGACATATGAAGAGAGCAAATAAAGGAACTTTCTGGTAGGTATAAAAGTATCCTTCCCACCTCAGTAAAACCAAAGAATACACTCAGTATGGCAGGAGTATGACAAAATTCTGATACGCAATTGAAAAAAATATAGCATTGTGAAATGCTTACGTACAGCATGTGTGCGGAAGCATAACTATACAAAACAGTTTCTGATAGCAATTCCTGCCTGGAACATTTGTATTTCTGAGCTGGGGGACCCTGTGTTGTTAAGTTTATCATTTGTATTCACTGTGTAATGCTCAATTATCTCGTTTCCTTAGCCCTTACTATTGGTGTACATGTATCACACACATCGACTACCTGGTGCCTGATTCTGAGACATGCACAAGGAAAAATTACCTCTACATCTCTCCATGGGTGAGGGAGAGACCTCAGTGTCATTATTAGGATGGGAACAGGTTGGTCTCTCTACAGCTTCTCTGGGGCACTGAATGGCAAAATGCAGACAGATGTTCAGTGTTACAATTTGCTGTAAAGAACTTCAAGATCCTTCAGGATGAAATTGTCTGTTTCAATATTTTGAGGAAGTTATTATTTTATTAGCTAGAGAAATCAATCACCATCACTGAAGGGTTTTTAAGAACAGGTTGGACAAACACCAGTCAGGGATGGTCCAGGTTTTCTTGGTCCGGCCTCAGCACAGGGGGCTGGACTAGATGACCTCTTGCAGTCCCTTCCAGCCCCAAAATGATATGATTCTATGATTCTAAATCACAGGCAGGTCAGATGGTCATTTCAATAGCCTATAGATGATTTGCAACCATTTGTCTGGCATGAACAATTGAAAGGGGTGCACGGACCATGAGCTGGTATGTGAGCTAATTGTAATTCACCAAGGGCAAGTTCCAGATTCATCGTCAATCCCATCCTTTCAACATTTTCTTTCACTGAAATGTTCTCAGTTCTCCACTCTGTTATAAAACTCGGTCTGGGCTGGATTTTCTTAATCACCCTAGCTAGGCAGCCAGTCACTGTAAATATTAAGGATATGGCTTTAAATGCTAATATTAATTTCTTATTCAGTAATTATCTTATGAACCAGGCAGATTAAGTGATCATATGGGCACACAGCTGTAGAGTATCTGAGCTGGGTGACACTGGCAGATTGTGCTCATATAAAGAGCTTTCCCTGAAGGGATCTAGGAATGGGGAACACTGTAAAATGATGACATCTGACTACCTCTCTCTTCATCCTCAGGTACTTGCCAGTCAGGGGCCAGAAGTCTTTGGAAGTCTACAGAAGGAACTGAGTATAGGGAAGAACAAGTTGATGTTTGACAGACAGGAAGAATGGGCTATCTAAGGGTACGTCTATACTACCCGCCAGATCAGTGGGTAGTGTTCGATGTATTGGGGATCGATTTATCGCGTCTCGTCTGGACGCGATAAATCGATCTGCTAATCGACGCCCGTACTCCACCTCGGCAGGAGGAGTAAGTGCTGTCGACGGGGGCACCGTGGCAGTCGACTCGCCACCGTGAGGACAGCCAGGTAAATCGAACTAAGATACTTCGACTTCAGCTACCCAAATAGCATAGCTGAAGTTGCGTATCTTAGTTCGAACCCCCGCCCAGTGTAGCCCAGCACTAAGCCTTTCATTTTTTTAATGTATTTTCCTCACAACACCGCTGTGAGGTAGTCCATCTTGGTTGGTATTTTAGTTTTTACTGAGGTATTTGAGTTCAGCTGCCAAGGTCAAATGAGTAAACGTGTTTCAGAGAGAACTAAAAAAAGAGGACAAAAATAGAGGGGTTTTATTGTTACTATTACTATTGATAATCAAATTATTTGTAAGAGTTTGGGGTGCTGTGAAACAAAGCTGTGTCCTCTGCTTTCAGAGTACTGATGCCAACGTGTTTTAATTGGGTTCAGAGTTGAAATTGTGGCAGTTTGCCAAGGTGAGAGCTGGTTTTCGAGATACTTATCCCTGTCAGCTTTTTCAAATCTCAATCTGCAGATCTGTAAAAGCCGATTTCCTGCCTGCTTCTTATTAGTCAAAACAGAGTTTTCTGGCAGGAGAAATTAAGCAATAGAACCAAAAAACTGTACATGGGCGTGAGTGATCTCAGACCCAGGTGCACTCTCCAGTGCTCCTCCACATATGGGGGAGGGATAGCTCAGTGGTTTGAGCATTGGCCTGCTAAACCCAGGGATGGAAGTTCAATCCTTGAGGAGGCCATTAGGGATTTGAGCCAAAAATTGGTCCTGCTGTGAAAGCAGGGGATTGGACTTGCTGACTTTTCAAGGTCCCTTCCAGCTCTATAAGTATATCTCCATATTTAAAAAAAAGAAGAAGTTGCACAGAAAGAGGAAGTTGCTAGCTAAGGGAAAGTGGCATCCATGCAAAACATATTCACAGCCCCATGACTGTGTGGAAAATGTGGTCAGGACCAAAAGCAGTGCTGTGGGAGGACCCAGGAGGTGATGTATTACATGGCAGGCTGCCCAGGCCAAGACTATAGACAACCACAAGTTATCAAGAACTGATGCTGCTTCTTTCCTTCATATTTTTTTCCCTCACAACAGCCCAAATCCTGAAGTCTTTTACTCAGTCTTTACAAAGGCACAACCCTCACTGACGTTAATGGAGTTTTGCCTATTTCGGGGCATGGTATATTATTTAAAAATCTGTATGGTCAGTACAGCTTATTGAAAGTTTTAGAATGAAAAGGGATTTTTTTTTAAAAGAAAAATGGGCTTTTATGGAAAATGAAAAATGTTGTTAAACTGGTGACTTTTCTACAGCTTTCACTTTTTGCAAAAAAAAAATTAAACATTTTGAATGATTAAGTTTTTCGATACCTGAAACCCCATTTTTCAACACATGAAAAATGTCCATAACTAATTTGATAGTGGTTTCGAAAGCACGACAATAAAAACAATTGATAAAAAGCTGGATTACAAAGTTTTGTCAAATATTCAAAACATTGTAAATTGGGTCAGTTTTGACCACTGCAAAATGGAAACAACTTTGAAGTTACAAAATTTTTCAATTTTTTCCCCAACGAATTCAAATCCCAGGATTTTTACTCCTAAACCACAGAGGAACTTTTGAAAAATCTCACCCTCGCCTTAATGCTTTCTCATGAACCCTGCATTATTGTTGTTATTCATGTAGTGTACCAAGGAACAATAGAAGACATTGCTATTACAATAAGATGAACCAGAGTCGAGGCTACAAATGTTTTGGAACATAAAAAGACAGCAGATGAAAGGCATAGTATATATACCAGGATTATACCAAACTGAAGCAAGGGAATAAATTAAGCACAGAAAACCATTTTCAAAGGCCCAAAGTTAGAGTACGTCCTTTCAAGTATGACCTATATGTTAATTCAGCATTGACCACATGACTGGAAATGGAAGGAATGAACTATTCTTTTTTCACTGTAATGATTTTGTATTTGAAAGTAATACCAACAAGGGTAAACATCCTTATTTTGTTGGCTTGTGTATCTATATTGTTCAGATTGACTCTGACAACTTTTGTTGCTCTGGTTTTAATAATATATCTAGATGGGGAGGGGTTATGTTTTGGTTTTCATATTCATTGCGCTGCTGTTTTAAATTGTTTTCAGGTAATTGAGGGTTATTCACACTCACATCTCCAGATAGTATGTAGCATAAAAGGAGATTATCACAAAGCAAATATTCGATCATATCTGTATGGCAGAACAAATAAGTATCCAAAGAGCAGGCCGTAATGGATCCTAATAACCAAACTGCCCTTTGTAAAATAAAACATGAACCAAGAAGTTGCTTTAACAACATTTTTAATTTTAGATTAAACTGACTTTCCATGAACTGATTTAATGAGCTCCAGCCTTTTGCATACATGTTATGGCTGATTGGTTCCAGATCCGTGTAGATTATGGAACCTGAGTTTTCTGCTTTCTAGAGGGTTTTACTGTAGCACATATGTGTCTATTCTGGCTACAGAATTGTAGCCTAAACCATTTTTGAAGAGATACGGTGGGGATATTTTGGTTTAGTATGTAATTCAGAAAATCAGGTAGCCATCAAATATATCAGTCAATGTCTGAGCCAGTGTCCTAAATAGAGTGGTTTCTTGTGGCTCTTTTGTGACTTGGCTATACCAAATAGTAGTTAGTTTAGATATCATGGGCCAGACCCTCACCTGTTGTAAATCAGCATAGTCCATTGACTTCCTGGACTACACCTACTGGGGATCTGAGGCCATAGTTTTATTTCTGGACAAATCAAGCCTTCCAAAGAAAGATCTCCAAATGGTTAAATACTGTGGTTAACTATTGGTAAGACATCTTTGCAGAACAGGATGAAAGTGGTGAGTGACAGAGTGCTTTTGGTGCTACTTCTAACTAAACTGAAGTACTTGAAGGATGAAAGTGGTGGTAATTAATTATGAATATTGTAGATATCATTTGCAGCACCTGACGTTAGGTAACAAAGTTTTTGGCCCGGACTCTGAGCTGTGAATGGCTAAATTCAGTTTAATTTTGCACATCATCATGGCAAATCCCAATGGGACGTAGCCTCTTTGAAGACTGAGCACCACTTGGCTCAGTCTGTTGCTAGGTCCTTAAGATGGTCTGGCTGCATATTCAGTTTGTGTCCATCACTCATGATCTTATTGCTCCACTGAAGCTTTTGGAAGCTACACTACTGCGTTTGGGCATTCCTGGGAACACACAGTGGTTTAACCAGCACAGGAGGACAGACTGTCTGTGTCCGTGTACCACTATGCACCACAGCTGAAAAGAAAAAAAAACATAATCTAAAGTAGTTTGAAAATGACAGGTTTCTGAGTTCTCATGCTCAGAAAAGAAGCAGTTCACAGGCTTGTCATTATCAAGCTTCAGAGACAGCCCCCATGTGTGCCTGACAGTATGTGTGGTGAGGGGAGATAAGTAGATGAGAGATGGGGAAGATGACACAGCAAGGAAAGGCATGAGGCAGCCAGGCAGAGAGAAAATGGAAACTGAATTTGATTGAAAGATAAGTGAGCTGGAAACAGGTACAGGAGAAGAGATTGGGTGAGGGGGAATGAAGGGAAAGCAGCAGTTGGGAGACAAATGCGAAAGAGGATCAAAGAAAAGATCAGAAGGAAAGAAGCAAAGGAAAATAAAACAAAAGGAATAAAAAGGACAGAATACAGGGAAATAGATAAGAGGAAAAATTATTGGTTAGTAGTAGGCTATAGTGGCTGTCAAAGAAAGGGTTACTGCTCTCTCCCTGAACAGAAGGTCTGTCACAGGTGTAGGCCGAATTTGAAAACATGGCCAAGCAAATAACCCTGGGGTGAAAGGAGGCTGAGCTCAGCTGGAGTGAATGACTTAATCAGGAGGAAATGTAAGAGGCCCCAATGCTGTAGCATCTTTTTTCCTTTTGTGGGTTTAGACTGAACTTAGAAACTAGAGCCTGTCTGAAACCTTTTGCTTTCATTTATTTGATCCTCAAAGTCATGAGTGGGGGGCTTCTTTCTCACGCTGCTGACTTTTTGCAGAATGAGAGTGTAAAATGAGGTGGGGGTAGAGAAAAATAGCATGAGAAACAGAAAGGGGGGAAGAAATTAAATTATAAGCAAAATCCCCAAGCAGATAGTGAAGGTTTAAAAACTTTTTTTTCTTTTACAGTTAATTAAACTTGAATGGGAGGGAGACGAACATGCTTGGTTGGGCATGTAAAGAAAATGTGTCACTGTATAATGTGACCCTGTACTACTTATATTAAACTGACATTAAAATACACAATTACACTTGCAGTTGGGGGGGGGAGGATGAAGAAACATTCCTCTGATTCCTCCCTCACCCCTCCACACATATTCCTACATCCAGGGGGAATGTTTTAAGATAACTACTAGGAAGAATATGTTTAATTCACCAAATCTCAGGCTTATTTTGGAACTTTCAATTACTTGACAGGGGGATTTTTAACATTTGAATTTTCCCCTGTGAAATATTTGAATGAAACTCCCTTCTTCCCTCCCCCTTTCCCATGGAGAGGACACATGTTAAAGGAGAGGGGAAAGTCATCTGATAGTATCTCATATCAAGGAATTGCTCTTTTATCCCTTTTGGAAGGACTGCCCTTTAGTACAATTTGAATATCACCTACTTCCTGCCTACATATGCATATTGTGCTGATGCCTGCCATGCATTTAACAGTTCACAACTCTTGAATATTCATCAGAACATAAGAATGGCAATACGGGGTCCATCTAGCTCAGTATCCTGTCTCCAACAGTGGCCAGGACCAGTTGTTTCAGAGGTAATGACCAGAACAGATCAATTTTGCAGTGATCCATCCTCTGGCAGTCATGAAGTTGTGTCCTTGACCATCTTGGCTAATAGCCATTGAAGTATCCTCTATGAACTTATCTAAGTCTTTTTTGAATCCAGTGATACTTTTGGCCTTCACAACATCTTCTGGCAACGAATTCTACAGGTTGACTATGTGTTGTGTGAAGAAATACTTCCTTTTGTTTGTTTTAAACCTGCGGACTATTAATTTCATTGGGAGACCCTTCATTCTTGTGTTATATGAAGAAGTAAATAACACTTCCTTATTCATTTTCTCCACAGCATTCTTGATTTTATAGACTTCTATCATATCCCACCCTTAGTCGTCTCTTTTCCAAGCTGAACAGTCTCAGGCTTTTTTCTCTCTCCTCATATGCAAGCTGTACCAGACCCCTAATCATTTTTGTTATGCTTCTCTGTACATTTTCCAATTCTAATATCTCTTTTTTAGATGGAGTGACCAGAACTGCATACAGTATTCAAGGTGTGAGTGTACCATGGATTTATATAGTGGCATTATGATATTTACTATCTTATTATCTATCCCTTTCCTAATGATTCCTAGCATTCAGTTAGCTTTCTTGATTGCTGCTGCACATTTCACAGATGTTGTCAGAGAACTATCCACAATGACTCCAAGGTCTCCTTTTGAATGGTAACAGCTCATTTAGACCCCGTCATTTTGTATATATAGTTGGGAGTATGTTTTCCAATCTGCATTACTTTGCATTTATCAACATTGAGTTTCATCTGCCATTTTGTTGCCCAGCTGTGTGGTAACTTCTAGCTGCTGGCAATTACACTGTTCATAGCCTCTGGAGAGAGACCAAAGCACAGATGCTGACCTGATGAGTCAATTTAGCCTGCTGGGAATATCAAGTGTTGGGGGGGGAACTGTGCAGCCTGAAAAAAAAACCCAGCGAGAAGGAAGAAAGACAGATCTTTGCCCAAAAGAGGTGATGGGTGAGGATCCAGGAGCCTAGAGTGGGTGCCCTTGAGAGACCACAGAGAGGGAATACAGGTGTGGTTGCTCTGAAGTGTGACAGGTGTAATAACCATTTGAGTAGCATTACAATCTCACTTGCTCCAGTAGAACAGTCTGAGCATGCATCTGCTTGTTTAGTTTTTCATGCATGTTGTAATTCTTTCCTTCTTACAGAGCGTAGAAGCAGGGGCGGCTCCAGACCCCAGCACACCAAGCATGTGATTGGGACGGCATGCCGTGTGGGGCGCTCTGCCGGTCGCCGGGAGGGTGGCAGGCGGCTCCGGTGGACCTCCCGCAGGCGTCCCTGCGGAGGGTCTGCTGGTCCCGCACGGCTTCGGTGGAGCCGCGGGACCAGCGGACCCTCCGCAGGCATGCCTGCGGGAGGTCCACCGGAGCCGTGGGACCGGCGACCGGCAGAGCGCCCCCCGCAGTGTGCCGCCCTGCTTGGGGCGGCGAAATGTCTAGAGCCGCCCCTGCATAGAAGAATCCAAAACAACAGGGGGTAGGACACCTACAAGTCCTCAAGGATTCTGTTTGAATTGGAAATGGACAAAAAGAAATTTCTTTCTAAGAAATATTTCTTAGGCTGTAGAAACCTGGGTTCAGCATTTGAAGATTTGTTTAGCAAGATGGCCACAAACTTTTAATAACTATATAATGAGATGACACTATTTAATTTGGGGCCATCTCCATTACCCAGGTCTGAGTTAATGTCTGCAACTATTTTTATAATAGCTATATCTGTATCTATCTATCCCTAGCTCTCTCTCTCTATCTATCCATCTATGCACAATATGTATTGGGGAGCTAGATATAGGTATGTATAAACAAATACAATTTTAAAAAATCTATCTATGGCCTGATGCAAAGCCCATTAAAAATCAGTAAAAAGACTCCCATTGATTGCACTGCATTTTGGATCAAGAACATGGCAGTTGTGTTATTTTATGGGCGTGAATTTGCATAAAGTAAAAGCAAAAGGAAATTGTGCAGGTCCCCGCAAATGAGTGCCAGTAGCACATCTGTACTGTATCACATCATCATCTACTGCATATACAACTTTTTAACAGACAATAATATTTTGCACATGCTTAGAAAGTTTCTAAAAAAATTATTAGTAATATTTTTTGTTGCATCCATCCACCTGTAAAGACAGAAGGCAAACTATCCAGACCATTGAAGGAAAGAAAAAATAAAACAAAGTTTTAAAACCTAAAAATGCTTGCCTAAAATAGCCTCTGTATAAAAATTCAGTTGTATAATCTAATATCTCAGCACCCTCCAGT
Source organism: Mauremys reevesii (assembly GCF_016161935.1). NCBI lineage: Eukaryota > Metazoa > Chordata > Testudines > Geoemydidae > Mauremys > Mauremys reevesii. Next base: position 36,090,019 of record NC_052638.1, read on the forward strand.
GCTAAAAGCAAATCTGCTGTTGGGTATCCCACTGAAAAACTTGCTAATCTCCCTTTCTAAATTGTATAAAGCTTCAATTCTAGCCATGCAGGGTTGAAATACGATAGACTTCAGGCAGCTCATTGTTCCAGGCCTCAATATTCTCCATGCTGCACCACAGGCTATAGTTATTTTAGCTGGGATTCCATGATCTGGGAAGAAAGAAGCAAACTTTTTAGTAGTAGGTTCATTCTCTTTGATGTGCTCAGAGATTTAGAATGTTAGAAGCTGTTCCAGCAGCAACCCAATAGTGGGGAAAGTGTTGGTGAAATGGTCAAGGCTGACTGATAAATGCAGTTTATCAAATTTCTCTGCATTTTATCACATGGATAACTCCGTCACCCATATTTTATAGGTGGGGCACAATGCGAATCCTTTCTAATTGGGGCCTCTAGGCATTACTACAGTACAGATAATAATACTAATAATAATTAGAAGCCTTCGGCTTTTGAATGACTTGACTTTGTGTACTTCATTTCTCAACCTTAATGGTGCTTTAATGCCAGTTTTTTGCATTTTGTTACCCTAGCTTTTTAAAAGAAAAAATAATAAAAGAGAAAAGGAATACAGAACTTCTGGCAGTCTTTAGGTACTTAAGGAGCTCCACACAGTCTGTGATGACCAATAGATATTAAAAAGCACTTGGTTCAGGCCTATCTTTACCTGAAAGCAAGCTGTCTTCAGGTTACTTTTTGTTAATTTCTGGTAACTCTTATTGTACTTCGGAGGTGCTCCTCTCTTGATTCATTTTCTGTACACCTGACACCAGGGACAGGGTGTTTTCATTAAGCAGAGGAAGCTAATACTGGCTCTGTGTCTGACACATCCAGCTGTCAGGTCTCTGCCATAATTAAATACAAGCGCATTTCTTACAATGGCCAGAAAGAACAACGGATACTCATGCATTCATTTGCAATTCAATATAGCTACAGGAAACTGTTACCAAAGTTTCTGAGATGAAGAGATCACATGGATTAGGTACTGATTCTAAGCATTACATCTCAATTTGATACAGTATTATGCCATTCGTCTGATTGCCTCTTAACAATCTTCTGTACAGCATGGTTCAGCTAACATCTCCTTGTTACAAAATAAATGGCCTTACTAGAACTGAAATATTTGTAAATACATGGCATGCGAAAATGTACCAGCCTTGAGCATGGCAAAATACTGTAGAGAATGTTCGTGCTGCTTGATTCTTAAACAACTCCTTATATTTTTAAGAATTACATCTGAAGCCTAATCTTGCTTCCATGGAAGTCAATGGTAAAGTGTGTGTGTGTGTGTGTGTGTGTGTGTGTGTGTGTGTGTGTGTGTGTGTGTGTGTGTGTGTGTGTGTGTGTGTGTGTGTGTACACACATAAGGCCAAAAGAGACCATTAGCCCATTTTGTCTGCAGACTCTCAGATTTTCTTCCCCAGACTTCAAGAAGAGCTCTGTACAGCTAGAAAGTTTGTACCTTCCACAACAGAAGTTGGTCCGATAAAAGGTATTACCTCACCTACCTTGTCTCTCTCCTGGGACCAGCACAACTACAACAACACTGCACACTCCTGCATAACACAAGCCATAGAATTTCAGACAGTTTTTTCTTGTATTGAACCCAATAACTTGTGTTTGGCTAGATCAAATCTTCCAGAAAGGCATCTACTCTTGATTTCAAGGCTTCAAGCGATGGAGAATCCACCACTTCCCTTGACAGTTTTCTCCAGTGGTTACTTACCCTTGCTGTTAAAAAATTGCCATTCATTCTTGTTATGTCTATTCATGTATTTTCTTTTAATAAATTCAGAAAAAATAGTGAAACTATGCAAGACCCCCAAAAAGAACTGCTAGATCACTGTAAAATGATGATAGATGCTAAGTGTACACTGTATTATACTGTGATATGTTTCCATGTTAAAATATTAGCTCTTTACTTTTCTATTTTTCCTCTTTCTTAGATTCTCTTGGTAAAATAACTGGGATGTAATAGAGCAGAATAAAATACCTGCATGAAAGCTATCCCTCCTATACCATAACCGGGGTATCTCAAAGGCACAGAACAAGAGGAAATGTGATTACTATTCAGGAGCCTTTTAGCCAATTCACAAGCTGTGCATGCACACACACAGGTTTTCATTGCAGTAAAGCCTACGGCTAGTTTTAGGTCTTAGGTTATTGATCTCAGGAAGGGTTGCACAAAGGAATAAGCAGCAAATAAGTCTAATAACTATGCATTTTTCATAGGATGTCCCAAAGGCCTCTGGATTCCTAACAATCTACCCTAGCTATGTGTTAAAGAAAAAAAAAATAATGCAGCATATTAAATCAATTTCTACATTGGTGCAGATACGACTAATTTAGTAGAACCTATATATCCCCCCACTGTCTGACAAGATTTTGCTTAGGAGAATAGGGTTGCTTTTTATCCAGAGGGGAAAGCTCACTCCCAGAATCCTCTATGCCTAAAGGGAATATGGAAAGCATTCAATAGTAGTGCGTAATAGTACTATTTACAGCACCGCAGTTACATTTTTTATTATTATTTTAAAGGTTACCAGGGCATCTAATATTGTAAACTCTTTGGCACAGGAACTGTCTCTTATCCTGTGTTTGTACAGCACCTAACGCAACAAGCTTGGTTGAGGCTTCTAAGCATTACAATAATGCAAATAATAATAATCATCAACTAGGGCCTGATTCTGCATGACTGAAGTAACAGAAGTTTTGCCACTGATTTGGAACAGTATTGAGGCCCAGAGGAGAACTATATCTGTTTTTTGTTTTGTTTCTTTATGACACAGTTCCAACAACCCAATAGTATGCTGAGCATGTACTATGTGGACTAGGGTGTATTATAGTCTAATGCTATTAAGGCTAGACATAACTACAATAACTCTGTAAAGAAAAGTGATAAACAAAAATATGCTGGATTGTGAATGATTCATCCATTCTAAGGCCAGAAGGGACTACCATGATCATCTAGTCTCACCGGTATAGCACAGGTAATAGAACTTCCCCAAAATAATTCCTCGAGCAGATCTTTTGGAAAAATATCCAATCTTGATTTAAAAATTGTCAGTGAGGGAGAGTCCACCAGGTCCCTTGGTAAATTGTTCCAGTGGCTAATTACTTTCAGCTCTTTATAAAATTACTGATTTAGGTCCTATTGAGAATGTATGCTACAAATATTTCTGGAAATGTTTACAAAATAACTCTTGAGTTTCATCTGCCGTGCCTTACGGACACCAACTGACATTTTATGCCAAATATTTTATATGGAATACAACATAAGGCATGAATCATTTAAAGCTGATTTCTGGATTTAAACACTAAAATGCAACATAATTTAAAATGAGCATCAGAGCAAGATTTAGATTCCACCTACTTGGAAGTGAAATACAATGATTTGCTAACTTCTAACTATAATGTAGCTAAAGATTCTAGTTCAAAATGTACACAATGAAGCTCATTATGAATTAACGACAGTAGAAGCCTGTAGGAATGATACATTGCGGTTTAATATGAGCAATAATTTGTGCAGATGTACATCACAGCACTTAGGAACACATGTTATAGTCCTTTGAGGTTAATTAAAAATATTCTGGACAATATGACTGATAGAAATGATGATATTATTGCACTCTAATATTACTGTGTCACAGTACTATACTATATTAAACTTCTCAACACAACAAGAAATGAGATAGGCTCCATGGAAGCATGCATGTGGAGGATTGTAAAGAAAATAATTCTCTTTCACTGGAATGATCAGGTTCCACCAACGGTACAAATTAATGAAAGGATAACATTTAGAATACAGGACCATCTGTTGGAGAAACTCAATCTATTATTGAGGTATATAATAATAGGTGTAAATTAAGTCTAAAAAGGCCAGGTGGTAGGAGAAAACAGGTCAGAAGAATGTATGTCCACTTTCCTACACCCTGAAGTTATTGATTAAAAGTTGAGGTGGGGTCATTAGCTCAGGTCTCCCAGAACCAGTGCAGACCACAATCTTTTTTTTCCCTCAGCATACACAAGAAGACACAAACAATGCAGCAGCAAGCTTAGCTGGTCCTTATAGCTCTATACACAATTCAATGCCTCATGTGTGGAAATTACCCCTGTTTCGTGTGAAAAGTGTCCCTGCTTCCAGCAACTGTCCTGGGCAGTATGGGAGAGGTACAGTATCATTACCTGTGAAGATAGAGAGATGCTTAAGAAGTCATAGAATATACTGATTCAACCCTAGTTGCAAGATGCCTCTGAGCAGAAACCCCAACACTGTCAAGTTCAAAACTGTTGACTATGCAGAAGGGGACATGCTAAGTCAAGACAGAATTGATCCTCTAGTCTTTCTCTCTTTTTATTTCAATGGGTGGCATGGGGTGAAAGTCAGGGCAGAATTTTGCTGTAAGCCTGCATTTGACAATACGCACCAATGCACCAAAACCCTGACAAAGGATTCCGTGTCCGGCATGTGTTATTTCATCAGACACGCTTGGAGCTCAAACTTTTCACCCACCCAGTTAGGTGCAGAGAGTGCTGGCAAGTTTCTTGTATTTTTTTCCTGTTTGCTAATTGGTTGCAACTTTTATAACATCAACTCCTCTTACTGTAGCAAATTATACAATCCAGCTCTGAGCAAAATGTGCCCAGTGTACTCCCTGCCAAAGTCTGAAAGAAATGTCCTTAACTATTATATGTCAAAACATGCAGCTCTAGCCTGACCCGTCAAAGCTGGCGACTTTCATCCTTCCCTTATCTGCTGGATCGTGACCGTTTCAATTTCTTTTTCACAATTTCCTCCCCATATCAGGTGATGAAATGCAGCACACATGGCAGCCAGAAATAGCCTGACCTTCTTCCAGCAAAATATCAGATACCTGATAAAGATCCCAACAGCTTTCTCTCCATTGCAGTTTCCACCACGCACTTAAGGTGAATGTACATGCAAGGCTATAGGAATGGCCATCTGCTCAACATACACAATGCCTGTGGGACGGGGTATTAGATTCAACCACTTCTAATTTCAGTAACATATGGAATGGGTGGCCATCAATAAGAAATGAAATGAAGTCAACGAAGAGGAAAAATACAATGCTGATATCAGCTGTGTGATGTACATGTCCTACAGTATTCACTGGAATCTTCCATCTCCTTTAATAGAGTAATAAATATTACATTAGCTGTATGTTAGCTTTCTGTTGAAAGCAATATCAATCCAGGATAGGGGTTTTGTTGTGTAGCCTACACCCAAGGCAGTCTGGTTCTTATATTTCAAGAAAGTGAAAATGTAAAAGCTGTGGGCCAAATTCTGCTCTTATTTACACTGGTGTAAAGCTATTGCTACTCCATCAAAGTCAAGGCAGTTACTCTGGATTTGCACCACTGTCACCGAGAGCAGAATGCAACCCGGTTCCAATAACTCATTGTATATGCACAAATCTATGGGCCTGATTCCCCTCTCACATGTCCCAGTTTTACTGAGAGTAAATCAATGGGAGAAAGCCGATAAGACGAGCAACACAAAGCCAGTCGAACAAAGCTTGCAGCTCACTCTCTGGGGCAAGAGTAGGGTGCAGGTGTAGAGAAATCAGCGTAATCTAGTGGGCTGCCTATGGAACCAAGAAATGTCAGTCTGGCCCTGCCATTCACTCACTGTCACTTTTCCTCAGGTTCTTCATCTGGTCAATGAGAATAGTAGCAGCAGTGGGCCGCAAGGATTAATTAATTCATATTTGAAAAGTGCCTTGAGGATGAGAAGCAATAGAGATGTGTTATGTATTAAATAATAATAACATACATCAGTGGTGAGTCTACGGAAGCCTCTTGTAGCGAGGGAGAAGGAAAACCTGTCTATATGAAGGAAAAAGGATGCCAATTCAGAACAATCCCCAATGCGCACACTAGAATGTATGGCACTAATCCTGCCCCTGTTTACTCACAGTGAGGAGTGCCTTGCTTTGTGAGTAGGTCTCATGTATTTTAGTAAGACTTATCTCAGTGTAAGGCACCAATCTATGTGAGACTAAAGTCAGAATGTCAGAATTTGGCCCTGTCCTATTTGTATAGAGCATCTTTCTTACTAAAACATGGATAACACTTTCCCTGTTGTCTGCAGCTTCACTACACAAATATTATTGAGGCAGCATACACAGGCACCGCGAGCAACCAGCATCAGCACTTATCACGGCTCTCCTTTGATGTCACATTTTTCTGGTAAATTAAATAACTGCCATATGAATATACTGGGCAAAATAGTTACCCCCTGGCACTGCTTTGCAGCATCATGTTTGCAGTGTCATAAAAAATTTATGCTTAATAATGCTTGGTTTTAACTTTTATATGGCGATTAAATGAGTAGAACACACTGCCAATGAAAAGAGCAAATGTATATTTTTGGTAGTGAGTCTTTACCCACCGTTGTTTGCAATCCCCTTTTCAAAACTTGAAATAAAGACTAAAAATAACCTAATGCTTTTATTCCTTTCTGATTTGCAAATGTTATTTTCTGTTTTGAATTCTGGTGCAATGAAAGAACAGAAATGGAGGAATCTGGAGATCCAGAGCCCTAAAATTCAGTCCGCCCACCATGGAGATTTTCTATCTTGTGCCCTAATTTAGCAAATTAAGTATGTGCTTCACTTTAAGCACATGTTGAAGTCCCACTCACGTCATTGGATTTAAAAATGTGCTTAAAGAAGTATTGCCAACAAGGAACATTCAAAAATATGAGTCAACCCCCACAAAGTCATGGAATTGACTTAAAAATCATGAGATTTTTTTTTTTAAATTGGCAATACTTTTATTCACCTGCTTGTTCCTTGTCTTTATGGTACACTCCGGTCATGTTTTCAGCTTTTCTCTGCAACCCTAAAGGGTAGAAATTCACGTGTATTTTAAATGAAAACTGAGATTCTCACATCAATTAATTGCCTTCAGGACTTGGGAGTCAAGGAAAGAACCAAATATCATGAGACTTGCACCAACATTGCAAAGGTTGACAATACTATTCAAGTTAAGCATGTATGTTGTTGAAGCAGGGCCCTAAAGAGTGAATTCCATTGAACACTGAATTGCTGTAACCAAGACCCACCTCTGCAGGACAAGTTGAATGTTATGCCTCTGGGGTTGTAGTTTTTTTTTTTTCTTAAGCAGCAACAACTTTAATTAAAGCCTTATCATGCAAAGATGGTTCCCTTGGAAGAAGCAGGGCATCTGTACAATCTCTCGGTGATTTTTGTGGAAATGTAGTAAGTAGAACATTGTTCCAGAACTGAAAGCTTCTTCAAACAAGTTTCTACTCTGAGCAAATGTTTACCCCTGAGTTCATAGCCCCCTGAAACATTTAATGACACTTAAATAGAAAATTGCTTCTGGACATTGCTAAAATCATCTTATTTTAAATTCATGGTCAGTCTTTTCATTGATTTACCATAATTTGATTGCCTCGGGTTTAAAATTAACAGCTGCAAAGTAACATGCTCAGCCTATGTGCTCTGTGAGCGGAATACTGGTTTCAGTCAAGATGGTGTAAATCTAGAGTGACTCCCAGGGAGTTACTCAGGACATACTGAGAACAGAATATGGTCCAGTTCATACCTGATAAGGATTCAATCCTGCAAGGCACAGAGCCCTCTACCCTTAACCTAGCGAAACACTTAACCAGTGACTTCAGTGGGACTCTGCACATGCTTAAATGCGTTGCTGGATCAGGACTAGAGTGTTCAGTAACTTGCAGGTTTGAGCTCTTAATAAGCATGCCAGGGCTGCTGAGCCATACCATCATAAACAGGCTAATTATTTAATAGCCCAGCTGGCTATTTAATTTGTTACCTCTCTCAGTGGGAAAATTGCTTGTTGATTTAATCAAATGCCTGCTTTTTGTCAGGCCCGTGCCATTTATTCTCGTTGCTACAAGCACCATGCCAGCTGCTTCAAACACACCAGACGAGAAGGTATAAGAGGGGTTTGGGGCGTTAGTTTCTAAGCTGATCTGTATCCATCAGCCTGGTACAATTAATTCTTCTGTAATTTGCAGAAACGGGGCCTGATGCTTCCTTCAGTGCCCACACCAGCAAAACTCCCCGTAGGAATCAATGGGACCTTTGCCTGAGCAAGGACTGCAGGCGTTGAGCCAAGTTCAAAAGTGTCAAAAGGAGTTAGGCTTCCAATTCCCACAATGAGATCTGGACCCTTACTTCCCATAGGCTCCTTTGATTATCCCAGCCTTAATCTGTAGCTGTGTTTTTCAGTGGTGCTGTTACTTGAAATACGTTCCATTTCTCCTGGCTCTTTGCCCTCACCAGCCCCCAGTCAAACTCCCCTGTCTTGCTGCTGCTTTTATTCCTCCTCCATCTATAACACTCCCAGTCCCTGATATCTGCCACACTTTCCTAGCTGCAGCAGAAGAGATAGAGGAACAGAGGGATGGACCGAGGGGGAGGAAGAGACAGAGAATCAGAGACAAAGAAGGGTGAAGACAGAACATAGGAAATGAGAGAGAGAAAGGGAATAGAGTGAGAAAAAGAAGAGAAACAGAAAAAAGAAGGATGAGGGGAAGCTGACATTGGAGAAGAGAGTGGAAAAGAGACCCCCTAGATACATGGTAGAAAGAGAGAAAAATTTGAAGAAATCGGAGAGGACAAAGAGGCTGTGAAGGACCAGTGCAAGGGAGACAAAACCAGTTCAGATATTTGTTATTGCCTAGCAGAAAACTTAATGCTATAACCCAATTAAAAAGTCATTAAAAATTAGATTGACTGGAATGGAAGGAGTAGGGGAGACACATTCTGGAGTTTGCTTAAGGGTTCAGTCTGCCTAAGGCCATCCTGGTTCACTGAGGAAGGAGAGCAGCCAAACTGCACCACTGTGCAACAGCACGTGAGCTGGGTTTGGGGAGGAGAGTGCATTCAAGCATGTATATCAAATATTGCCAGAGGGGAACATTTTCATTTAGCTTCTTTAAGGAACGATAGGTCTGATCCTGTCCTGTACTAAACAGCTGCTGTGCAACCATTTTGACTCTCAGGAGAACGGGTGAAGCTCAGGACATTGTGCTGGGCTCAATGTGTCAATATCCACATCCTTGCTTTGACTTTGATGATGGCTGGGTTTTTTTCCCCAGTACAGTGGACACTTATTTACAATGACTGTTCTTCAGTGTGCTTTTCTCCCACATCACTTTGCAGTATTATTAATATGTATTATATGTAGGTTGTACCTAGGAGCCCTGATCATTCACCAAGACCCCTTTGTGCTTGGCACTGTGCAGACGAGTAACAGAGAAGGTCCATCTTCCAATGAGTTTACAATCAAAGTATAAGACAAAAGACTCAGACCGACAGGCAGTGTGACAAGTAAGTAGTTTAGAAACACTATGGGGCAAAATGTTTGCTGGACTGTTATGTAACTAGGAGAAAAAGTTCCTACCCAGATAAACTTGATCTATTTTACCCTGATGGCCAAATTTCTTGTCTCCTTATTTAGAAGGATCATGCTTTTATGGCCCATATTTTGCATCCTGTATAACTGTTATAGTACATTTCTGTCAAACAGCCTATAGGACAAGTGGCATAGGACAAGCTTGCAAAGCAATACGCTGGGGTGAAATCCTGGCCCCACTGAAGTCAATGAGAGTTTTGCCACTGAGCCAGGATTTCACCCTAGAACCTTACAGTGAATAGTCAGTTGCACACCAGGTCTGAAAACATCTGCCTCATTGTATCTTTCCTGGATAACAGAAAGAAGAAAGAGGCATCCTTTCTAGAGGGAACCCCTGTCACTTCTGCAGAGAAAAAGGCAGTTCCAGTACCTTTAGCTAGATATCTACATGCTATCCCATTGCTTCTGGAGCATTATCACAAGTTAGGATTTGGAGAAATTGGTGTAATAGGAAGCTGAGTTCTGGGATATGAAAACTCCCATTGTAATGTTGGAAAGGCCTGGTTGTCATGGACACTAAGCCACCCTTACACTGATCTCACAGTGCGAATGGGCCTTAAGGTAACAGTGTAAAGGGGCTTTACTGTAAATGAGAATCTGGCCCCAAAAAAACTAACTTGAAAAATCCCCCCTGCCCCCAACCACTTCTTGATCACGGTTATCCAGTTACTGTTTTATTATTTTAGCAGAGCAGTGCCCATTCACCCTTAAACCAATCCTCAAGATATTTTTTGTGTGCTGTCTTTTCTTCTTCCATGTCCACAGAGGCTAGAGAGAAAGCAAAAATCCAAGCAGACAAACAAACCAAGCATTCACTGGGCATTGCAATCAAACTGCTCTTTGTTATAGGTCAGTCTATAACTGACATTTATTGACAGGCTCTGTGTAAACTAAGGATTGTACTTCTTTCCTCAGAGAGTAAAACGGCATGGATGCTGGGATTTCTTCTTCCTACCCACTAGCAGACCAATATGTCACTAAAATTACGTAACTTTACTTAGCAGAGGTATTTTGAGAGAGAAGCAATCTTTAGATTGTACACAGAACTATCTATTGAAATCCTGAAGTCCTTAGCTCTATATACCTGAAATGTTGTCAAATGGGATTGAATGTTATGGTGAATATAATACAATCAACACAGAAGTCAGGCCATAATGGCAAGTGAATCATTCCATGTTCCTACATATGTGTGTGCGTATGTGTTCTGTTTGATGTACAGAGTGTGAGAACTGCTTAAAACAACAAAAACAACAAAAGAATTGCTGCCTAGTGCAGGGGTTGGCAACCTTTGGCATGCGGCTCGGCCCGCACCACTTCCCGCAGCCCCCATTGGCCTGGAGCGGCGAACCGCGGCCAGTGGGAGCCGCGATCGGCCGAACCTGCAGACACGGCAGGTAAACAAACTGGCCCGGCTGACCAGGGTGCTGGTGCTGGTGAGCCATGTGCCAAAGGTTGCCGACCCCTGGCCTAGTGTATAGTGACCAGCTGATCTTGGTGGTGGTAAAATATCCCCAAACTATGGGGACATTCTTTCAGCTCCAGCTTTGAACTTTTCAGCTTGGACTAGTCTCTACTAAAGCCAGACCTGGACAAAACCCTTTGTCCCCTAACCACAAAGGATCTTTTGTGAGCTTTCTATACTCTAAACTGCTAATTTACACTATAGCTCAGAGTTCTAGCAGAGGTTACAGTGTGACTGCCAGGGTTTTGAAATACCATGCGCTCTCCAAATCCGTTACATTTGTAACAGAGCAAACCCAAGCACACAGAAAATGCTGATGATGAGTGTTCTACACTTCTCTGGGACAGACAGCCTTAGAAAAAACAATGACACAGAAACCAGTTTAACTGTATCTCCTTACTAGAAAAAAATGTCTTTAATTCTGTCAAGTTTCACTTTAAATAATTTTAAAAAACCCCTAGAAATTACCATTTTTTTCTTGCTAAAGAGCTTGAAGAAGGTACGTACACATCCTTTTACATCTGCCCAATACCATAGAGGTATGATCTGTTTCCTTCCCAACCATTCTGTTTCTCACCTACCAAACATCATTCATCTCACCCCCACACACCACTTTTCTCCCAGTGCGACCCTCACTCATCTCTGAGCTCTTTCACAAGCGGGGCTGTGCTATGTGTGGGGTGATTCCATTGCTAAGATTCTCTCTCAGAACACGTTATTCTAACCCGTGCTCTATTCTCAAGTGCCTTGGTATGATCTGGCCTCAGTTCCATTGTGAAGCACAGTGCGTCTACACATATTATTACTCTTAGGGATCTTTACAGAGGGCCTGGAGGAGGAAATTTCCAAGTCATTGCAGAGTGACGGCGCTCAGTGCCAGCTAGCAATTTGGTAAAGACAAACTAGACAGCCCTGCAGCAGATGTTTGTGACAATTTCTCTTTTTAAATCAGATTACAGCAGTGTCGTGATTCAGTCCATTAGGGGTTGCTGTGCAGTGACAAAGGCGATGGCATGTGATACCATGTTCAGACAGCACCATAACAACAGGAGTCACGGCATCTGCTTTTAGCACTTCCCAAGCCAGACAGGGTGTGCAAACACTAATTGCAGAGCCATACTCTCCTGCTACATTTTGTTATTGTTTGTTCCAGCATGTGTTCCAATGGCATTAAACCAAAAAAACATTTGAATTGACCTTTCAAAATTAACCAACCAAAAAAAACCAACAACCCACAACTTGGAGACTAAAAGGAAAAAATCCCTCCAAATTTTAGAGATGAGCCAAGACCAAAGCCTGTATTGTAGTTACCATTAAGAAGCATTTATCAGCAAGTACCATTCTACGGTATCAGAGAATCACAGAATATCAGGGTTGGAAGGGACCTAAGGAGGTCATCTAGTCTAATCCCCTGCTCAAAGCAAGACCAACACCAACTAAATCAATCAACACCAACTAAATCATATACATATTTATATGTGTGCTGTATCTTCTGGATAATTTACAATAATTAAAATGCAATAGTTATAAATACAACATAAATAAAGCACAAAGGAACCTCCCAGCTAGGACCCTGGAGCCTAGAAACATAATCATTTCAAATTAATAAAAAGTCATCCCAGGATGGTGTTGTGGTTATATCTCTCACCGGGAGACTGAGGAGATCTTGGTTCAATTTCTCACTCAGATATGAACATCTCATGTGACCATGGGCAAGTCACATAACCTCTTTATGTTTCAGTTCTCCACCTATAAAATTGAGGTAATTGTACTTTATTAACTCTGAGGCATATTGTGATGATAAAATCTTCAATATGGGTGAGGAACTCAGATACTATGGTGAAGGGACAATTTATATGCCTAGTTAAATAGATAACTCTGGACTCTAACCCATCCTGTATTTTGTACGATATCCCTGTATTTGGAATAGAGAATTCTTGTTAATTCATTGTGATGTTGATTCTTTTAATGGTGATCTAGTTGGGTAACTGGTTCCCACAAAGCATATGATTCCGGAAAAGTCAGAAATTCAGAAATTGCTGCCTGAGGATGGGCCAGCTATAGTCATATTAACATTCAACACCACAAAGAGAGCTAGAAACACAGAACCCATAGGAAAAGAAGAAGTAAAAACAAAGAGGTAAAAAGAAAAATGTAACTCCAGAGGCAACTGGGGTTTGGTTGGGGGCAATGAGGCATTTCACTTCAAGGTCCCTCATTTTTATTTGACCTATGGACTGTGAAAAGTGTTACCACACTCACTCCTTGTCCTGTTTGGCAGCCAGCTCTTACCTGGACCTGTGCAAGTGGGAGGAGAAGATGGCTCCAGGAGACTTCTCTCCTCTTTACCATGTGGTGCTGTGCCAGGAGCCAACTGCAGTCCAGGTGGGAAGAGCAGGGAATGCACTGGCTGTGCTAGCTGTTGCAGTGGGGATGGGGAAATGGAGGAGGACAAGAGGGAGCACCCACTGCTCTCTCTCAAAGAGTGAGGGGCTCTACCACCACCAAAGTCCCTGGAACAATTATTCCTTCAGAGGTTCCACCTCACCCCTGTTACCCCAAAGTAATGAGTGCCCTTAAACCATGATCTAGCCTTTGTTGTCCATATAAGAGAGTAAACCATGTCAAAGCTGACTCCCTTGTGAGTAACTTCAACAGAGAAGAAGCGGACTGTCTGAGGATAAAGGAGGATGGGCCCAGTCAATCTCAGAGATCCTCTCTTCAAGTCCAGGTTGAGACACCCTGGCAGGAGACTGTGAAAGATTACACTGCTATTGTCCATGCTGTATGAGTGCTGTGGATAAACTATGGCAACTTTCACACATACTTACAACTTATTTTAATAAACAAACTTTGCAGCACTTCAGCCCATCTCTAGGTATGGGTAAGTCAATGTGGACAGAGAGAATCCTCATTGTCCCCCAGAAACAAAGTGCAAGACTGTGCATGTGCTCTCTCTCTCTCTTGCTTTCTCTCTGTGTGTAGTTGGATTAATTTCAATTTCTCCAGTTCACTTTCCAATTTTTTTAAAAACTTATTGCCATAGGCATTTAAACATCCTGAATAGTTCTTCAAAGAAAATGGCTTCCGTTTTCAAACAAGAAAGCAATATGTGTTTTAATATTGCTAAATGTATATATTTAGGAGCAAAGAAGGTAGGCCCTATTTCCACAATGGGGGGACTCTATCTTGTGAAGCAATGACTCTGAAAAAGTCTTGGGGGTCATGATGGACAATCAGCTGAAAATGAGCTCCCAGTGAGATGCTGGGGCCAAAAGGGCTAATTCAGTCTTGGGGTGCATAAACAAGGGAATCTCGAGTAGGAGTAGAGAGGTTATTTGACCTCAGTTTTTTGGCATTGCTGCTGGAATACTGTGTCCAGTTCTGGTGGCCACAATTCAGAAAGAATATCGATAAATTGGAAAACGTTCAGCGAAGAGCCAAGAGAATGGATGAAGGATTAGAAAACATACCTTATAGTGAAAGACTCAAAGAACTTGATCTAGTTAGCTTAACAAAGAGAATGTTAAGGGGTGAGTTGATTACAGTCTGTACGTACCTCTAAGGGTAACAAATATTTAATAATGGGCTCTTCAATCTAGCAGAGAATGGTGTAACACGATCCAATGACTGGTAGTTGAAGCTTGACAAATTCAGACTGGAAATAAGGTGTAAATTTTTAACAGTGAGTGTAAGTTAAGTAAGTAAGTGGAGCAACTTACCAAAGGTTGTGGTGGATTCTCCATAATTGACCATTTTAAAATCCAGCCTGATGTTTTCCTAAAAGATCTGTTTTAGGAGTTATTTTGCGGGAGATCTTAGGCCCGTGTTATAGAGGAGGTGAGACTAGATGATCACAATGGTCCCTTCTGTTCTCGGAATCTATGAAACCAAACTTTCCATGCCATTAGCTGTGTTGCGGTTGAGAGTCATAACTATTAAGAACAAGGATGACTCTGGCTATTCAGCAGTGAGCTTTATAAGCCACTTCAGTTAGAGAGATTTCCTGGGGCTGATAGAAAGAATGCAGAGAAATGATAACATGTGGGTATAAGATCTAAACACAATGGTGATTCTAGCAGACAGGGCCGGCTCCAGGGTTTTTGCCGCCCCAAGTGGTGGGGAAAAAAAAAAAGCCGCGATCAGTGGCACTTGGGCGGCAGCTCCACCACGCCGCTTTCTTCTTCGGCGGCACTTCAGCGGCAGGTCCTTCCCTCCGAGAGGCACTGAGGGGCTCGCCACCAAATCGCCACCAAAGAGACGGACGTGCCACCCCTTCCCCTTGGCCTCCCCAAGCACCTGCTTGCTGCGCTGGTGCCTGGAGCTGGCCCTGCTAGCAGACTAACCACTGATGTTTTGAAAGATCTACCTATCTGTGTATATACTCAAAGTATGGACACACAGTTAAATGACACACGCAAATGTCCATTTAAATTCAACATAGTCCATATCCTGAGAAGTTAAATCAGGCATGGAGGGTGTTAATTATTAACATACTTTTTATAATATGGATAAATTACATCTAGTGATGTTTTGATTGGAGGATTAATTGTAGAAAATCACTACATATGAAGAGGCTGCTTGTCAGAATTTAATATATTTTAGCAATGGATACTTGTTGATACACAGTGAATGGCTTTTGATTATGGCTTCCATGCCCTGAACTTAGAACAGACTTGGTCACAGAGGGTAAATAAAGAAGGTCCCCTTGGTTATGTAAGAACTAGAAAGAAGTATCTCGCTTAAAGCTGGATTATAAAATCCTAGGCAAAGTACAGTATTAGCCAATAGCTTCACATCTGGAGTCAGAAATCAGGTGGGGGAAGGGGGAAGCGGTCATTAAAAATAGATCTGCAGAACAGCTAAGATGATTATTGAACCTGATTTGCAAGATTAGAGACATGCAACATTATGTTGGGCTGTTTTTTTCTCCTGTGACTGCACAAAAGGCCTTTATCGCAGGGGGCAGGGAATGCTCAGACTTCTCCAGAGCTCAGACAGAAATTGATTGTGTGGCCAGAGTTCACTGAAGGGAGAAAAAAGCAGTAATTGGGGTGTGGTGACGAAAGGGATGTTCCGTCTAGCTTACTCTCATCTGAATTTATGGCTTCTTCTCTTATATCCTTCTCCTTTGTGTAGTTATGTCTAAGCCATAGCTGGGCACAGAATTGATCCCTCGGAGATTTATGTGTCTCACACCGTGCAGATGTAAATTATTAATATGATCTTTCTACCTTATGCTCTGAGCCTCTTCCCCTTTGTATCTAGAGATTTACAAAGTTTATTGAAATTACAGAAGTAATAGAAAGATTGTAGATCTTTTTACCTGCCAGGGACAGTAACGGAGGAAAGAGCTACATATTATCCCCCTCCCTCCCAAAACAAAAACAAAAAACAAAACAAAAACGGGGAGTCTTTGTGGCACCTTAGAGACTAACAAATTATCCAGATATTTCTGGGCAAATTGGGCTGAGTAAAAGCAGTGGCTAAATTTCATAGGCCACAATTAAGGATCTCAACATGAAAACCTTTCAGGAGAAGAGCTGGCTGATGAATGGGAAGAAAAGTATTGGTGAACATGATTGCAAAATCCAACTCAAGCTTCAAATTGGTGGTATAATTTATCGTTTTGTTCATTATCTCTGCACATTCAGATGTACATTTCTTCTGCACAATTGTTTGTGGAGCTACTATTATTTGTAGGAAAACCCATAATGGAGAGTGAACATTGGTATTCATTAGTTGATGGATAAATGGAAGTTTTATTCATCCAATCAAGGAACAGAAACAATTTTCAGTCAGGGAACAGAATACCATGTGTCGTATGTGACTAATCTCACATAATGAATAATTATAGTGATTTATTTCCAGACAATCCAGAGGCTGTAATTTACTCAGACAAATGACATGACAAACAATTAGGAATAACAAACACATTCAGGAAAGCAGCAATCAGTCCTTGCAAACAGGAAAAAGGGTTACATTCATCAAAAAATGGCTACAGATTGTTTGTTCACCTCTAACTAATTCCAGCGGCTGAGAGAATACCCGGCTTCTTGTCAAGCCATTCTAATTAACTGCAAAATGAAGATGCAGCCCAACCACCTGTATACAGAGAACCCACGGATCATTACTCTAACAGCACATGCTAGGACTGACTCTAGGTCTATGATGTTAGAAATGCAGATTTATGCAATGACTTGATTATTGTTGCATGGATAGTTTGCCACTGGATAACTACACAGATACAGCTTTAACTGTGGTTGGCTGTTAGTCCATGTTGACAGTTGTCTAAACCATTGCCGCACATACCTGAGTATCAAAAATGCACTTTTCTTTCTGTTCTTTGAGGGTAAGTATCTATGATTTAGAGACAGCATTTAAGGAACTATTGCTATACATACCCAAGTGCTCACTTGTGACAATTACTGTACTTCAGGACAAACAGAGGTTAAATATTTTTGATTCCTCCATGCAAGTGGATGAGAATGAGTTCCACATCTCAGCTAGTCATCAACCAAAAAAACCCCAAAAGCTCACAAACCCAATGATTGAGACTGTTACATGCAGCAGCACTTCCTACACCTAATGGCTATCTCAGCATGCAATTTGGAAGGAATCTAGTTCAGTGCTTCCCCTGTAAATAATAAAATACAGTGGATCTGCGGGAATTAAGTCCTTAAAAGGCAGTGAGGTCATCTGCACAAATTCAGGCTGCTCTTCATCTAGAGAGCTTGCATTTTGGAAACATGTCATAGTTATATAATATTCTTCAATCCATGTTCAGCGTCAGCTTTGTTGCATCAGGCTTTTTCTCATTATTCCAATAATCTGCATCTCCAGCCTCACACAGTTTATCTGAAATATGTAAATAGGTAAAAACAAATCAAGCCTGCATCTTATAAACCCATCATCATTGCTTGTGATGATATAACTAATAGAGGTTGCTTTATCTAAGTGCAGTTTGTTTCTTATTTGCAGGAATATTAATGCTTTCTTTCCCATGATCTAATTCAGCATAATGGAAGGGATTTATTAGAGATTAAGAAGGGAGCAGTTTAGGATGAATCTGTGGTCTTCGGACTTGATCTTGATGCCAGGGAAGTCAACGGGAGTTTTACCATTAATTTCAATGAGAGCAGGAGCTCATTGTCCTAGAAATCAAAAGCTGAAAAATAAATCGGAAAAAGGGTCACAGAGTGAAAGAGTCTCAGGAGAAGGGAGAAATGAGCAGTGGAATTTCAGACTCCTTGCTGCATAGCTGGAGGGACACATTTGTCCCATGAATCACTGCTCTTAGGCCTTGATCCTTGAAGGCACTCAGGACAACGAATACTGCCTGCTTTTCAGCGGCCCAGCCTGGGGCAGAAATGGAAGGAAAGGAAGAGGTGGCCTTATGGTGACTTTGGCTTTGCTGTATTACAGGGTCTGACAAGATCCCAGTGTAAATGACGCTCTGCTTCCCAGAGGCCTCATGGGCATTGAGAAGCAGAGACCAACCACAAGGTACCCTGGCCATGTCCTCAACACGCCCCCATCTGCCTCCTTGAGAAGGGGTCTGCTTTACATAGGCACTGCCTAGTGGTCAGATGAGGGCATGACAGGGGTTTGCCTGTCTTGGCGCCCCCTGCTGATAGCTGCCCCAGTCCTGCCGTGGTCTGTCCCCTTCTGTGGCTCAGCCCTCCAGCTGGACCACAAGCTGTGTCCACCCCTGCCAAGGTAGGTCAAGTTCTGCTGCCCAGCAAGGGGCTTCAGGCTTCACCTGGCCAAAGTCCCAGAGTCAGGATTTTCGTGACATGGGGTCTTCCTAGTCCTGAGTGTCTAGTATCAGACTTTTTGCCTCCAGCCTCAACAGGGGGTGAGTAGGGGAACCCAGGCCCACCTTCTCCCCTGGGTTCTGATTCAGGGCCCAAAGGTAGGCAGCTGAATCCTGTCCCCTGGAGCGCTACGCGACTGCCTCCCTACCTATCTTCCTACCAGCCTCCCCACTCAGGAGGGAACAACAAAGACATGCCAACAAAATAAATGAGGTCTCTAACCTTGCAGATGTCCAGAGTCCTGTTCCCTCAGCAGGTCGGGCAGACCAGCAATAGTCAGGGGTCCCAGCAGCCGGGCCTCCCACAGGGCTCCTTCTGCAAAGCTTTTGTCTGCTTTCCCTCCACTATCTCTGCGGCTCCCCAGTTTAGTTCCTCCTCCAGCCTGTGCATGCCTTGTGGTGTGGAGCTGCTTGGGCTCAGAGCAGCTCCTTAACCCCATCCTCTCCTGTGTGGGGTTTGTACACCCACACTGCGGCCGGGAGTAGGGCTGCTGAAAATCCCTTATATCAGCTCTACCCTAGCTAGGGAGGCCACTTGTACACAGAAAGCCACCTCAGTTGTCCATTTCCACATCATGAGCAGCATAAAGTGTCCTCAATGTAACTGAGGATCAGGGCCTCAATGTGCAAAGCCCCCCAAACTCCCAGCATATGTCTACACTGCAGCTGGGCGTGTGCCTCTCAGCCCATGTAGACAGACTCACGCTAGCTTGAACTGAGCTAGTGAGCTAAAAATAGCAGTGTGGACATTATAGCTCTGGTGGAGACTCAGGCTAGCCACCCAAGCTCAGACCAGGGAGACAGGTGGGCTTGAGAGCCCAAGGTGTCACCTGAGCCTCAACACCCACACTGCTATTTTTAACACACTAATTTGAGCTGAGCTAGTGCAAGATTGTCTACCCAGGATGGGAGGCTCACTTTCAGCTACAGTGTAGACACACCCTCAGGTAAGTCCCTGGAGACAGAGGGTGCAAGGCACTTCTGGGAATCCCACAGCACCTTGCAAAGTCAAGCCCTACATGAGTATAAGGAAATAATAGGTAAGGCAGTTTGCAGTATCCTTTCTTCACAATGGCTGATCCTAGTAACCAGATTGATCTATATAGCAATATAGCCTGATCACATTTAACCCAGATTGGGTTAGCTGAGGGTTAGTCAGTCATGTGTCATGGAATGAAGATGTTTCTTGTTTTCTAAAGATTCCAGCTGTCTAAGAAACAATTTGAACATAACTCCTTGTGATCTATGGTGAGAAACGAGGTACAAACTTCTTACCACTGCTAATTAATTAGCTAATTTGTAAAGTGCTCTGTAAGAAGAAAAGGGCCAATTATTAATTATTATCAAGATTCTGTGGTTTATATTATCCAGTGCTAGTAACAGGTGGTTAATAGAAAAGGTGCCCTAGAATTATTGGAGATTTGCTATGAATAGAAACAATTAACTGAGGTATATAACCCAGCCACTCCCAAGATACAAACATGCACCCTGCTTCTCCCCACAGAGTAAAGTTTACGCATCCCTCCACCCTGAAAACAGAATCAAACACAATCCATGGAACTCACAAGGCATGTTTCCAAGAGGGAATGTGGGAATCACAGGTTACAGCAAGGAATACCAGGAAAAAGAGCAATTCTTTGTCAACGTAACAGGGAGAGACCTAGAGGAAGTAAGAGGTAATGAATGATCATGGTGATTTATTCCCAGACAATCCACAGGCTGAGGCGATTAAGAGAAAGAATGGCTGCTGCTGGGTCTCTCCAGTGAGATGAGACACCTGAAGTGAACAGGGCCTGCTTTGGAGACTTTCTGGGCAGAGGTCCCAGGAGGGGTTTTGGAAGAGGCTCAGACTGGCAGTCCAATGGCTGGGGAATGTACTCCAAGGAAGAGGTTGTTTTGGAAACACAACCAGAAAACCAGAGATTAGAGGAAGAACTGGAGAGAGCAGGAGCTGCTTATGGGCTACAGAAGAAGGTTAGTGCTAAAGGACTACTAGTGAACCTCTCCATCGAGGGGTGAAGGTCTGGAGCTATCATTGGGCTACTGTTTACCCCAGAGGAGAGGTGTTTATTTTGGAAAAGCCATAAAGCTCCTCTGTTCAGGGTCTAATGCTCTCATCAGCACAGTATCTGAGCACCTTCCATAGGGCATTTAATGGCATGACGAGCAGGTGCCATGCGTGGCTTCCTCTTTTTCTCATCCTCTTCCCAGGATGAGAACTGCATGTGCAGTGTAGTGTGTTGCTTTGGTATGATTGGAAGGCTCAACTACCAGTCAGTGATGGGTGAAACTGAGGCAGTGTCTGGACCAGATGAAGGTAGGCGTTAAGACACTGTTACACAGTGACATCTAGAAATGACGTGGTCTGACTAAATAAGGATCATATTTCTTAACTGATGTGAAAGGAATCCCTCTCCAGCTTTCTGGCTTTTTACATCGCTGCACTCAAAATGCATTTACAAAGCCACTCTTCCTTTAAAATATTCCCTGCCTTTTTTCTTTGGAACATTTTATTTCTGTCAAATTATTTTCTAATGCTCCTTATACCTCTACCACATTACACTTTTGATTGGAGGAAATTTCTTTTCGAGTTCTCTATCTATTTACCCAGTACCCCACAAACTTAATCTGAGATTTTGTTCCACTTTGACATTGGCACTTAGTGGGGGACTTTTCCCCTTTTATTCAGTATAGTACGAGTGGTTTTGCTAAACATTGCTACATAGGTGTTTCCCAGCAGGCGCTTCTTCACAAGTTTATTTGAACTGACTTGCAACCTCTTAAGAATTGTCTCAATGAGTTCTGAATCTTCGAGGGATGGAAAAAGTATTACCCTGTATTGTATTAGTAGTAATATTTATTAGCGTAGCACCTGGAAGCAGTCATGGACCAGAACCTCTTAGGTGTTGCACAAACAGAGAACAAAAAAGAATCCTGCAGCCATTCACATCTCATGTTTCAATTCATCAAATTCCATAAACTGCTCAGATTATAAGATCTTTGGCACAGGGACCATCCTTATGTTCTGTGGTTTGTACAGCGCCTTGCGCAGTGGCATGCTAGTCCATGACCAGGACACCTAGACATATCCCAATACAAATCATAATAATAATAGTGTTGCTTTGCCACAGTATCCATGACAAAGAGGGCTAGATTCTCAACTGCAGTGTCTTGAACAAATTAATTTTAGCTGATCTAGTGGGTAAACGGGATTCAGTTACTTGGATGGAAGACCTTCCCCTTCCCCTCCCTGTCCCAAATTCCCCCCCCCTCCCCTGAAAACTCATGTGCAACAAGATGTAGCGCAGGTCATTAATTAAGCAGCATTCTTCCCTTTAAGGCCCTGTCTACATTAGAAAAATTTGGACTGGTGTAATTATATAGCTGTACCTACACTACTGCAAATCCTTAATGAAGATGCAGTTTAATTAGGTAAATTACAATATTGCAATGATGCTGTCCTATAGTATCCCCTAGACTAAGTATAATCTAAATCGATTGTAAGATAAATCAGAAGTGCCTAAGGCTGTGAATGTTGAATTTGGTTGTGTTATTAGGACAGTTGATCAATGCCTGTGATCAGTAGAACTTTTCTTCGGTATTACTGGCAGTGGCTGAGAATGTACGTAAAGTTTTTTTTTTCCATGCTGTCTAGTTTCTTCCTGGCGAATCTGTAATTGATATTTGAATTAGCAGTTGCATCTTGGTATGGCTGAAACTGTGATATCCTGGGATTAGAATTAGGAATTATATAGTGCTTATACAAGTGTCATTTCTGATATGTCTGTGCCATCTGATCTTATTATGAGAGCAGGAGATAGAGTATGGTCATAATTGTTCATTATGGTTTTAAATAATAGCAACCAGGTTGGGAACTTGACACTGACTGATCTCTGGTGAGGACTGAGACAAATCCCTTACATTTCACACCCACACAAAAGGAGCAGAGACTGTTTGAGGGATGGTAAAGCAGTATGGAATGTATTAAGGATTGGATCTGTGTCAGAGAGGAACAGTATGTGCAAAATTCTCCTTTCTGGATTTGCTTTCTAGCGTTTGAAAAGATGAAACAACTAAGAGCTTGATACAAAGTGCATTGAAGTCAACAGGACTGCACCGACTTCAGTGGCTTTTGGAGACGGTTCTATGAATTAAGTGTGATTTGTGAGCCGGAAACATCTATATTCCAAATCACCAAGGATTTTGGGCTTAAAACCACGTGCAGGTGGCAAAGCTCGTGACCATATTGAAGCAGATCAGAGCTCACGAGAACCAGGCCATGTGGGCCCTAGATCATCTTAGTCATCTTGTTTTTTATCATAAACAAACCTAGAGGAAAATATTTCTGAACAATATACTATAGATGTGACATCTGTGCTGTTCGGTTATCCAGGTTCACAAGGCCGGCCTGTGTATTTCACGAGAATGCAAGTTTGTAGTAATTCTCAGGCCAGCTAAACCCAGACAATGATCTCATAATCCTTGTTACATTTACTAGTTTCCTCTTCTAATCATGTTGGAATCAGCATGAATTCTCCCAAATGTTAATGAAAAGCAGGAAGCCTGCACACACTGGGGCCTCAGGAACTAAAAATCCTCATTTCCAGCCATTGATACCTAGTGCCCTGCTTCTGGTTTAATGCTGCTGTATTATTTGCAAATTTGACTTCCAGACTTCACTCTTTCTTGGGCTGGAGTATTAGGGCACTTGAAATGTACAAGAAAGTGCTTTATTCATGAAAGCAAGGAAGCAATTTCCTGTGGAAATCTGTAAATATGTGTCATTATAGCACACTCCTGCTCAACTCTTTCCCCACCTGCTTACCAAATCTGCTTTCCATCTCCTCTTCTCTGACAATGTGGGCAATTTCGTCTGTTTCTCCCACAGCCACTGTTTTTCGGTTCCCCGTGCCACCTCTAATGCATGGAATAACTTCCTGGACATGGTCTTGTGAGGCTGCCAGCCTGTCCATATTGAAATCCCTCCTCAAGGACTACATCTACCATGATACCTACAGGAAATGTGTCAGGAAGACATTCCTAGGTGTGCATTTGTATTGCAGAAGCCCGTAGGAGCCCCAGTTATATATCATTTCTTCCATGTAATGTGTGTGTGTGTAAAACCCATGCTTGCCTGGTGTGGCGCTCTGTCCCCCCCTAGTGGCGCCTAGCCCAGCTAGCGATTGATGAGTCTGTTACAGCTTTAGCTAAGAGTCATGTGGCCTTTAGTTCATAAGGAAGAAGCTCAGACACTAAGCTTCAGAAGTCCCAGGTTTGATCGCACCCGCTGATGACCAGGTGTTACGTGTGTACAAACCTTTGCTATATAACCACTGAATCTTATTGTTATAGCCCCTGTCCTTCCTCCTCCATGACTCATAGAAATGTAGGGCTGGACGGGACTTTGAGAAGTCATCAATTCCGACCTCCTGGGTTGTGTTAGGACCAAGTAAACCTAGACCATCCCTGACAGGTGTTTGTCCAACCTGTACGTAAAATGGTGGGGGTTCCCAACCTCCCTTGCAAGCCTATTCCAGAGCTTAACTACCCTTATAACCTCTGCCCATTGTTTTGTTTACTTCCTTCACTGCATCCTACCTGGAATTATAGTATATGATCCTTGAGACTGTGTCTTTCTGGGGGGCACCTAGCACACTTGTAGGTGCTGTGAAATACTAAATGTGAAACGGAATAGTCTTATATCCCCCGCCCCATTCAAATAGCAGCATTGCCTGCCAGCATACTTAGTATGTGTAGCTTCATTCAGATGCCACTGAGCAAAGAATGAATAATGAATGGTACCCTGTAGTGAGGCGGCCTGGCTCCCGACGGCCCCTGAGAGAGAGGAACCAGAACAGCCACCTCAGTGGGCGGAGCCACCTTAGTGGGCGGAGGTTCCGCCCCGGAAGTCAAGGGGCGGAACAGGAAGTATAAAAGCCCGGCCTCAACACTCAGTTGGAGCCCAGCGGCCGGAGAGGACGGACGCTCCTGTTCAGGGTCCTGCCGGACCGAGCCTGCCCAGAGCCAGGTACCCTGATGCGGACGGACCGAGCCTCCCTCGAGCCAGGTACCCTGACGCGGACGGACCGAGCCTCCCTCGAGCAAGGTACCCGGACGTGGACCGACCAAGCCTCCCTCGAGCCAGGTACCCCGAGGTGGACTGGCCGAGCCTGCCCCGAGCCCGGAGCTGCCCGTGACCCGAGTCCGAGGAGCAGCCCGACCTAGAGAGCCCTCAGCACGGAGCCCATGGTGGGACCCCGCTGCAGAGCCCAGCGAGGAGCAGGTACCCATGGAGGGGAGATGGAGGCTGAGGGCACTGACGTGCCCATGTCAGTGTGTTGCGGCCAGGATCCCCACTGACTGCAGCGGATCCACGCCGCTGTTAGGGCCCCGGGCTGGGACACAGTGGAGTGGGTGGGCCCTGCCACCCCACTCACGGGTGGCAGACTCTCCTACCAGCGGTCAGGCAGAGAAGCCTGCACTTACCTGCTGTGGCTCAGTGCCTAACACAAGGACCTAAGCCCCGGTGTTGTTGTGACTGCTCGGCTCCTGCTACAAGGACCTGAGCCTTGAACTATAGTTTATTGCCCCACCCTGGGGCTTACTGACTATTGTTGCTCAGCTCCTGCTACAAGGACCTGAGCCTTGGACTATTGTTTATTGCCCCACCCTGGGGCTTACTGACTATTGTTGCTCAGCCCCTGAGACAAGGACCTGAGCCCCTGGGACTATTGTTTGTTGCCCCACCCTGACCTAGGGCTGGGGCTTACTGACCATTGTTGCTCAGCCCCTGATGCAAGGACCTGAGCCCTGAACCTCAGCTCCTGATGCAAGGACCTGAGCCCTGAACTGTTATTGCTACTCAGCTCCTGATGCAAGGACCTGAGCCCTGAACTATTATTGTTGCTCAGCTCCTGCTGTAAGGAGCTGAGCCTAGAACTGCTGTGTTTGGTGCCCCGCCCTGATTGAGGGCCTGGGCTTAGCTTGTTAACTTTCTTGCTGCTCAGCCTGCAGTGGGATCTGAGCTCCCTGGATTCTTGTGTGCTGCCCCGCCCTGAGCTAGGGCTTGGGGCTTACTGACTTTGTAACTGCTCAGCTCCGGCTGCCAGGACCGGAGCTTAGAACTGGTTCGCTGGCCCGCCCTGAATGAGGGTCGTGGCTTATTGACTTTGTGGGTGCTCAGCCTGCGGAAAGGGTCTGAGCCTAGACCTAGTGTCTGCTGTCCTGCCCTGATTGAGGGCTGGGACTCATTGCATTAACCGTGTGCCTTCTGTTCCGCCCCTGCTTGAGGGGCAGAACCCCAAAACCTTCAGAACCCGGAGACTGATTGGGACCGTGTAGTGAGGCGGCCTGGCTCCCGACGGCCCCTGAGAGGGCACGGCCCCAACCTCGGACTATTAATACCCATAGAGCTGGTCCTTATGCTAGGAGAAACCCAGTAGACTTCTTGGAGGGTCCGGCAATTGCACTTAGAATGTGCATTATTATGTACAAATAAAGATTCCCTCAAGAGATCCGCTGCATGATACATTTGTAGAAGAAATATGCTACAAGATCTGACATTTGAGTCAATAGAGTAAAATGTGCTTTCTCCTTTTGGGTTGCTTTGCTCTCAGCTGATTGGCTTATTTTTCAAAGCGGGAGGAGCGGAAGAGGCAGATTTGGAGTCATCTCATGATGTTAGAAAGCATCGGAAGCAGGTAGCAGCAGTCAGCAAAGTAGCAGAGGTCACGAGGACCTGTGGTGTTGGTTCTATAGCCTTTTGAGATATAGAGAGACAGGCAGGGAATGGCAACAAACAGTGCCTGCACAAATGTGGAAATGCTGTCAGAAGCTCTAAGGAAAAGTCTAGGCTTAGGGTAGGGTGAAAAGTTTCCCTGGAACTTGGAATCTCAAGTCACGGTGAGTTTGAGAGGTCTACTGGAACTGCGAACGTCTTCCCGGGTCTATGAATGTTCACAGTCCTGGACTGAGCTTGTTTGTACGTCAAACCCAGAACCGTGGCCACCTCTAGCTGTTACATTCAAACCTAGTCCAGTAATGACTAAAAGTCATTATCATCTGATCAACAGTTCAGTGCCCTAGGCAATTTGCAGGGGTTGGGACCCCTCACAAGAAAAATCTCTGACAGTAAAGAAAATCATAATTAAATGGGCACAATGACTGAAGTAGTCTCTCCACTACAGCTCAGCTCATCCATGGCTAAGGTGTAACAGTGGTATAGTCAAGCTTACATCATCACTTCACTGCACTTGCAATGTGGCCGGAGAGTCTCCATTCCTGATGCTTTCAGATCTTAGTTGTAGTCGGTTCAGCTGCGGACACTGCAGGGAATGTGTCTGTTCAAAAATTAGTCTGAATGAAAGGAAAGAAGTGTTTACCCCTTGACTAATTTCATCCTGATTTATTTCTCATCTTGGAAAGCTTGTGGTTAATTTGTAATCTTATGTAAAGTACCATATGTGAAGTAATTTGACTTTCATCTAATCTGAAATGAGAACCCTAAATCAGGCCTCAGTTTCAACACACTGCAACCGTTTCTCTCGATAGTCTCAGCACTACAGCTTTCTTCTGTTCTTCCCTATTGACCTGCTGTATCCTGTGGTAGATTCCTGGCCAGGAAAAAGAATGCATAGAAAAAAATGAATCTGTCAATCCATTTTGTGAATTATAACTGTAAATTTTAATCACATTTCTCTTTCTCCAGAACTGAGGAATTTTAAGAGAGTCCCATTATCAACAATTAATTAAATCAGGTGTGGCAGAAATGCTGGATGAAATCCTAGCTCCATTGATTTCAGTGGGGCCAGAATTTCACTTGCTGTGTTTTGGAGTCTCGTGATCATTATATTATTTATTATTTGCATTATGGTAGAGCCTGGAAACCATAGCAAAGGATCAGGCCTCATGGTGCTTGGTGCTGCCCAGGCACGTAACAAAGACAGAGAGCTCACAATCTAAATGACAAACAGGATGCAACAGGTGCATGAAACGGACAGACTGGATGTAGGTAGGTTGGAAGGAAGAAGGAACAATAAAGCTAACAGTTTGGCATAAAAATGAACAAACTTTAGTAGAAAAACTTATCACAATTCCCTATGTCTCCCTATACTTTGGGTCAAATTTTCAAAAGTGCCTGACTTTCAATGGGATTCCTAAATGACTTAGCATCAGATTTACAAAAGTAGTTTGGTGCCTAAAGATGCAGACAGATAGGTGCCCAGTGGGATTTTCAGCAGTGCCTAAGCAGGATGGGCACCTAACTCCCATTTAAAATCAATGGGAGTTAGGCATGTAACCTGTTATAAATCTCAGTTGGCACCTATCTGTAGGTGCCCAAATACCTTTGAAAATCTGGCTCAAAGTTCCTTTTGAAAATTTTACACTGTGCCCATAGTATTTTATTGCACAGCAGTTGCTATACTGCTGTTTATCACTGTACATGCCAGTAAAGAAGATAGATCATGCAATATCAAGGAGTGACAGCTAGAAATTAAACCTCAGAGTATAAAATGTGGATGGGGAAGAATCAAACTATCAAGCCCCAACTGGATTCAGTTAGGTACCAAAATCTGAGACAGACTTTCAGTTGGCCACCAACCAGCCTTTGAGGTCTCATATGCAAATGTAGTACACACAGCTGTTTGTAGATATGAGCTGTACAAATACTGGCTCTGAAGCAGCAAATGGATGCACAGGAATTTGTGTTCATATGAGTTATAGATTATGGCGGAATATCTGGCACTGGTCATTTTAATAACTACTCGATGTAGGAAACCTAGGATGGGAGAGGTTGTTTGGATGATCAGGATTTCACATGCCTAAATCATGGAAGTTGCATGGCCTAGGAGTTCATGAGCGGGACCAGGCTGAAGAGGGAGATCTGGGTTTTCCTATTAGCTCTGTCATTCAATTGCTGTGTGACTTTGGACAAGCCGCTTCACCTCCCTCGCTTATTTTCCCTATCGGGATATTAATGCTCACCCACCTCACAAAATCTCAGTGGGCCTGATTCCACACTATTAGATCAAATTGTAGTTTTGCTGTTGGTTTCAATGGCAGCCCGGTCAGGCCACATTTATTTAAAATAACCTTGAGGTGAAAGGCACTAGATTAGATGATCTGATACACCTGGACAGGCATACTTCAGCCAGCAAAATTTGATAAGAATTAGCATCTGTAGGGATGTCTCCATGATAGAAGCTGAAGTATGTGATATTTAGCGATAACACATGTTGAATGAGCAATCTAAATAATGCAGCAGAAATTGCTGTGAATGTTTCTGGATCAGTGACAAAATAATATCCCATTTCTGCTTGTGATATCATTAGGCAAGGTTATAAAGCAGACTGAGAATATAATGTGGAATGACTAAAAGGGAGTTTAGATGCTACCAGGTTTGTGATGATAAACCAAAGAGATGCAAGGATGTACACAGTTAAAGCTGAATCCTCTGTCCACATCCAGTCTCTTTGTATCTAGAAAGACTAGGAAATCTAGGAAGATAAGATTTGAGTGCATTGATCTGTGTGTACTCTGGGAATTGTTTCAGAGTGGTAGCTGTGTTAGTCTGTATCAGCAAAAACAATGAGGGGTCCTTGTGGCACCTTAGAGACTAACACATTTATTTGGGCATAAGCTTTTGTGGGCTAAATTTGTTAGTCTCTAAGGTGCCACAAGGACTCCTTGTTGTTTCTGGGGATTGTGTGTCTGCAAGTCAGGTGAGCACACTTTTAAATATGGGGACCTTTCTGGTTCCCAGTTACATCTCCCCTGGGGTGGAGTATAGTAGGAGATGAAGAGTTATGATCTCTATTCCCATTGCAGCTCTGCTGTTCCAATCTCTACAGGTGAGATTTTGAGGTTGGGAAAGGAAGGAAGTGAAGTCCTAGTGTGCTGGCCCAACCTTCACTCTGGAGGTTGCTCTCCCATTGCACCTGAGCTATATGCAGACTCCTCAGGTTCAGAAGGCTACTCCCAGCAGTCACCATTGAAAAGTCAGCAATTCCAACAGCTATAGTGAGGAATGAGGTTTCCCCCATACTTAGAACAACAGATAGCTGTGACATTGTGTTACCGTGGCTGGTGACTGTTCTCTTTGTGAGGTCTTTCTACCAGATATTTTCTGCCAAATGGGGCTCCAAGGCAGTTTTTAAAGTGACTGGTTCCAAAAGTTCAAACAGGCCCTGATACAGGATTTGATCCTTCTCCCACTGAAATCAGAGACCTGACCAAGGGAGGGGAGCCCAGTGCATCTGTTGCTTTAAGTCGGCTGATATTACTGGTCAATAAGCAAAGGTTCCAAATAGCGGAGCTATCATAAGAAGTACATTACGAGAGTATCAATCATTGCTAGCATCGGCGATGCGTTTCTGCTGGCCAGAAGAAACAAAGAGGTAAGAATTATGATTAATGGATTTTGTGGGGGTGGAATTAGTCAATAATATGTGACCTAATCACTTTTTGTATTTTGAACATTGCCCTTTTGTTATGGAAAAGTGGCTACTGCACATGCAAAGTGACCAGTTTCCATGTATACCATACTTTTCATAGCATCTCTGCATGGTCCAGTCAACATCCCAATTCTCCCCCAGTCACTGAGGGACTATGTGATGGAGTGGAGAAGCCCAGAGACCAGCTAAGAAACGATGAACAAGAGCCCATGGGCTCATCTAGCCCTACCCCACTGTACCTGCAGCCAGTGCCAAGCCCGGAGCAGGAATAAAGGAAAGAACCTGGCTCAGTTCCAGGCTGACTGGCAAGGAAGCAGGATGGAGCTCTGCCTCTTTGCATAAAGGGAGCTTTGCTAGTGGAGAATCAGGCCTGATACCAGGGGCATCCACTGGAGGAGAAGCACTTAGCTCCCAGAACGACGCTCAAGTAAGAAGATGCTGGGGATGACCCAGTAGTGAGTTAACTTTACATTTTGCTTGAGAAGATTTTGGGGCTAAGCCCCTCCAGCCCCTCCCCCCCCAAAAGGAGTTAAGATGGTAGGAGTGTGCAGTGGACACAGGGGACAGAGACTTCCTCCCCTCCCAACCCCCAGGGAGACCCATGGCCACATCAGGATGCCGGTAAGGTCCACAAGGGGTCGTTACTCTAGCCGCACTATTACTGGGTGATAAAGGTGAACAGCTCTAAGATATATGACATCCTGTAGCTGCTGCTACTCCACAAATAACATGCATTTGCATGTATACGTTCTCTGTAAGCTTGTCTCTTTCACCAACAGAACTTGGGCTAATAAAAGATATTACCTCACCCACCTTGTCTTTCTAAGTTTTTAACATGCATTTACTGTCCTACTTACAGATCGGTGTATTTACAATGGCAGCAGGGTTTTGTTGCGACTTTCATCATGGTGTGATTTTTTTTTCCCCTTTCTGTATCACATACACCACACACAAATTTGTTCTCTTTCTCCCCCTTGACAGTCCCTGCTCTAGTGTAGTTCAGTTAGAAGACGGCATGAGGGCAGTATCTACAAATCATTGTTTAGTTCTGCAGGAACAGTTGATGGCTAAAGAGTCAGACTTGCAAGTTCCTTTGGTCTCTCTCTGCACTGAGCTGTTAAGATCTTGCTTTAAAATTTATAGCCTGTTAGTATCAGAAGCAGAATTATTAGTGAGGCTTCACAAGGGATTTTAGGCTAATATGACAGATACCAGATACAGCAGGTTTGGCTCCTGGACTCTAAATTTGCACTCACTACAGGAATGCGTAGCAATAGATCTAAAGGTATGTTTATTTTTCTCTCCCAGCTGTGCTTTTTAATCAGACAGCTTTCTATTTTGTCTTTAAGGGTTCAATTCAGTTTGGTACATTGGGAAGCAAAAAAGATTCTACTTGGGTCATCACCACAGTAGAGATGCATTTTGTTGTTGTTCTAGGCATCTTTTGGCTTGGAGCCATCACCTGTTCTCATGTCTTTGGAGTGGGCAGGCACTCAGGATATTTGGTGGTCTCACTTCATGGATGGAGGAAGACATGAAAAGAGAAAATCTGGGGCAGATTAGTTTGAGTGGTTGGAGTTTTGGGATACAACATCAGTAAGGAAATAGGATGGCCTGCATTGCCCTCCACGTGTTCACAACATTTGCCACTCCACATTAAAACAATGACTGTAATCAAATCTCATGCTTCTGGGCTTCAGCCAGGCATCTGCAGGGGACAAGAAGGAATATTTTTGCCTGATTGTATTGTCAGTGTGGGGCATTGTGGGCAAGCTTCTGGAACCAGTAACAGTCCACGTAAACAATTCAGTGTCTACAGTGATGCTGCAGTGACCTAACTACATCTGTGACTCTACGCTGCTTGGGGAGGTGGTGTTACTAAATCAGCGTAGAGAGGCACTTACATTGGTGGGAGCCAAATTTAAGTGGAGACACTCCCATAGCAAGGTGGGCGCAAGGTAGCTTACATCGACCTAATCGTGTAGTGTAGTACAGGCCTCACGAAGGTTAATCTGAGGGCTTGTCTATACTTGAAATGCTACAGCAACACAGCTGCAGCTGCTCAACTGTAGTACTTTAGTGTAGACACTACCTACAT
This sequence comes from Mauremys reevesii, assembly GCF_016161935.1. NCBI lineage: Eukaryota > Metazoa > Chordata > Testudines > Geoemydidae > Mauremys > Mauremys reevesii. The sequence goes on from NC_052638.1 coordinate 36,122,318, forward strand.
TGACAAAGGCAGTAGCTAGATCAATGTAAGAATTCTTCTATTGGTTTATATTGGTTTAACTACATCACTCTGGGGTGGGGTGGATTTTTACACCCCTGAGTGACATAGCTGGGTCAAGCTAATTTGCTAGTGTAAAGCAGCAGGGGAGGGGTCGGTGCCTATACAAGGAGCCGCACATTAACTTCTGAAGAGCCGCATGTGGCTCCGGAGCCACAGGTTGGCCACCCCTGTCTTAGGAGATGTCATGACATTTGAAGATGACACTAACAGCAGCATTACAAATAAATGAAATGCATGACATCTATTTTTCTGAAAGGCTTTTAGGTTAAAGTCATTAGAATGCCTTTTGGATTATTGCCATTGAGGAGATTAACAGAGTATCAGACATTTATGACGGTGTAATTCACCTTACTTGAAATGACTGAAGCAATGGAGAATGTCAACTACAATTTAAGGTACAGGAAAGATTGGGTTATAAAATATAAGATGCTATCATATAGGAAATCAAGGAAGCCCTTGAAGATTAGAAATCTGGAGTTCCTGGCTTCCAGTTTATTACTCGGACGACTAGACCAGAAAGCTAACTTGATCTACTGCAGAGCAAATGTAGTGGTGTTGCTTCTCCAGGATTCTTGCAACTACATTTGAGATTAAACACACCCCAAATTGAAATCAAAACTCAATCAAAAAATTAGTTTAATCTCAAAATGGCAAGTCCCCCGTGGTTTTACATGAAACCATGAACCAACTGGCTTGCTCAAAATTAGTCTTCTCCACAAACCTATAGTAAGTGTCTTTTTAAAACCAGGCCTGTTTATGAGTTTGTAACAAAAACCACAAAGGAGGTGAATTTCATTGGGTTTAGGGATGTGCTGTGAACATTCCATATGGCTCCAGCTTGCACTGCGAAGAAAGAAGGTAGCTGATTTGTGAAATGAGAACATTTGCTATGGAAGGCACCAGTTGAGGATAAACATGTAGCTACATGCAAGCTTGGGGTGTAGCGTTCAGATCCTGATACACACTTCCCAATTTGAATGTGTTTGGCCTGGGATTTTGGTTTAGTCCATTACCACATTTGAACTCTTCCAAGTTCAGAGTTTACACAGACCTGGGATTCAAGCCCAGCTGTATATGTAATACCAAGGTATTGTGATTTTACTCTCACAATTGTGGTATAATCATCCGTTTTAAATAGAGGCCAATGTGCAGAGTTATAACTCTTGGTAAAATGGGCATGTCATCTCACTTTGATAGCCCTGCACGGAGAGATTCACATGAAATGCACCTAGGTATTTAAATCCTGATTCTATTAAAACTGCAGGAAATGAATAACCCAGGTTGCAAAGTCAAAGAACCCTGGTTGTATGTAATCTAATAATAGCTGCCACTTGAAGAAAGGGACCAAAACCAAAACACTCTCATTCAAAATATGTAACAAGCATATGTCTTCCTCCACGGCATCTCTATTTCCTTTATTACTTAATTAAGTAATTGCAAAGGCTGTCATTACAGACTGAAAAATCTGCAGTATGTTTATGGAACAGGCAAAAGATAAAAACTTCAGCCAGCTGTCTTATATCTTGCAATAATAAAGGAATGCCAACCTGTGATATACAGACAGATCTCAGTGCAGATCCTTATCTCAGTGACTCTTATGTAAATTGGGGTAGCGCCATTAAAGTGAATGGAGATGAACCAATGTAAATGAGATCAGAATCAGTCCCACAGAGTGTTATGGAAATCCAAAATCTGGTTCATGATCTGCATTCATTAGGGAATCATTTTAAAGTTTCAAAACAGTCCTGTGTGCTTTCTTTCTTTAATGACAACATCGGAGATAGCGTCAGAGGGGAGAGGAAGAGAAGAGAGAAGCATATTGTTCCCTGAGTTCTAAATGTGCTCAGGATGTGAATTTATACCTCGGGATCATTGCTGAAGGGGCCTACTCTTGATCCCACTGAACCCATTGGCAATTCTCCGTCCTACTGATTTCCGAGGAAGCAGGAACAGACCGAAGTTGAGCTGTGAGCTGAAATTGAGCACAAAGCGCCACAGGATATAAAACACAGACAAGCTGGGTTTTTTTAATCACCTACCCCCCTCATGTGCTTCTCTTTAGTTCAGCTCTAACCTGTGGTGCTACAGAAGCACCCAAATATTCGTCTTCCCACTTTGAGTAATGCCTGGGATACCAAGCTCACATTTGTTTCTCTATGCCATTGACTGGAAATGCTTTGCATTTGTTCACTGGAAACTTAGACAGCAAACAGACTACATTCCTTTTCCAGTTCAAGTTCAGACTAATATCCTTTCCCAGTCAGTTAATCCAAACTGGACAGTCAGTCACACTCCGTTTTATAGGCTAAATGGTATTTCTAAACTTTTCACCTCTCTATTGGGTCTCACAAGTCTTATTTGACATGTGGTATGGCTTCCAGGAGAGGGAACTACAATCAAATCCAAAGCCTATCATCGGGCGGATGCTCTTGGGGAAAAGCATGTTTGCAAAAATCATTGCAGAACGAGAATTGTTAGCTCAATGCTACGGTTCCAGGCAGAATGATCAGTTTGTATGTGCAGCATCAATTAAAGTACGTGTCCTTTTTAGTGAAATTGTTCAACATGTATTCCTTGTTTAAAATATGTTCACTACCTAAACTGTCAAAGGTGTTTGAATGCAGAACTCAAGTGAAATGACTGATGTGTTATCCAGTAGAGTGCATTGCTTTAAACTGACAATCATTAAAATACTCATTTCTCCCCTCTCCCCTGTCTACCAAACCTCTTTCTACTAGCATCTTTCTTTGTTGTAGTTATGGGAAAGGAAGAGCGAACTTTACATTTTCTTCTGAAAGCACCAAGATCTGTGTTTATATGGAAGTGAGTTCCCCAATGTTGGTTCAGCTGTTCAGAATGCTGGCTCGCATTCATTTCACTCATTCACCCTTGTGATTGACAGTTCAGTAGCTCCACTGAGGGCTTTGAAGATTCGGACGGAGACTTTGAATCTGACCTGGTATTCTGTGAGGAGGCCATGTAATGAGCTAGTGATGTGCTCTTGGTGGGCTGTGTTGCTGAGATGTGCAGACACATTGTGGACCATATCAGGCATCTTTTAAGACTGTCATTTTCATTCCTAGATACAATGATCTACCGTAATGCAGCAGACTGACATGGTCAGAAGGAGGTGCAGTCCCCTAGCCACCAAAATTTCGCAATGGACTTGGTTACTCAGGCTATTTCTGTTGCTGAAAGGAGTGAAAATTCATTCTGACTCTGTCCCTGGAAGGTCAATGTCCAGATGAGGGATACTGTCTCTCAAGAGGGTCTCTGGTAAAGAGAACAATATGAATCCCATTATTCCATTCTCTTTGAATCATATGACTCATGCACCACATAACAGCTCCCTGCATTTCTGAGGCTGGAATGGTTGAGCTTGAAGAATTCATGGAATGTTCAGCTGTTCTTAACTCACAGCCCTTTGAAGAGCTGCTTTCTTTTCTCTCCTGTCCTTTTTTTCTCTCTCTGCTAATTGTGGTGCACTGAATCAAAGGAGTAAACCCTCCACCCCATATTTCTATTTATAAGCACAAGATCTTATTTGTGGCCAGCTGGGCTAGTGAACCTTTACTCTTTTAATTGGTCAAGTCATTTCATTTTGAAGCCCTCTAGAATATGTATGGTGAGAACAATAAGAGAAAAAGGCAGATGAACACAATTAAAATCATGTACGAAGGAACAGTCATTGATGGTTATTTTTAATGCAGTCATTTTAATGGTCTCCCATTTCCTGCCATGGAAATGTGAAACTAATTAAATCTGACATTTTTTTAACTTGAGCAATAAAAAGTCCCTCGTGTCAACAGAATTCTTTCCTAAGTGTCTTCCTGAAGGGGGGGGAGAAAAACCCTTAAATGAAATAATAAAATAAATTAGCTGTAGCCTTTCTAGATTCTGATAAAGATGTTGCTGACATTGAAGACTAAGGTTTCTCTAGTAACAGGAATGTTTCAGCTACACGATATTTGGGAGTTGGGTTGGAAAATAATAACTTATCACATGATCTGGGATTTGGTACCAAGATAGGAAGAGAAGAGGAAAGAGAAATTTTAACCTCCATAGCGATTATGTGGTGAGTTCACATAGTCATCTTGTAGACTCAGGTCCTGGTCCCGTTCAGGTATGTCTACACTGCCATTAGACACTCATGGTTGGCCTGTGCCAGCTGACTCAGGCTTGCAGGGCTCAGGCTAAGGGGCTGATTAATTGCCAAGTAGGGCAATTGCCATGTATGGGCTCGAGCCACAGCCCAAGCTCTGGGACCCTCCTTCCCCACAGGATCCTAGAGCCTGGGCACTAGCCTCAGCCGAAATGTCTACACTGCAGTTAAACAGCCCCTTAGCCTGAGCCCAAGTCAGCTGGCTTGGGCCAGCTGCAGGTTTTTAATTGCAGTTTAGATGTACTCTTAGTGAGCGTCAGCTCTGAAATTGCAGTGAGAACCTTGTGTGGATATAGGTTATATTGCTGAACTTCTGGACCAAAGAAGAGATGGAAAAGATAAGACTAGAACTTTTCATCTCATACTTCCCAGGTTTGTACAATGTGTGGCTTAGTGGATAAGTATTTTTGGGTCCCTCTCTATTAGCTAGTGCTAGTCCACTGAAAGGATAAGAATCTACTATTACTACCAGCTAGCAAAGTTAGGCCTTACCTCAAACAGCAAAGACTTGTGCTGAAGGTCCCTGCTTCTGTCCTTGCTAAAAACCCATGGTGGAGGTCATTGCATCTATCCTTGCACTTCCCTATAGTAGGGAACTCCTTTTGTTCTTCATCTCGGAAATTTTCTATACCTACCTCTCAATATAGAGCAGTTTCTAGTTATAATGTCAGCATGATTTTCTTTTTTTTTTTTACAGTTGATTTAATTGGCAACAAAAGTCAACGGTCATGTGAAATCCAGGCTGTTTCCCATTCTTTTTATTTCATTTATTTTGTCAGTGAGGAAATTCTAAACAGAGCTGCTGGAATTAATAATATTTCAAATTATTAATATGGGAAATTACCAAACACCAATTTAGCCCTAAATTCCTTTATTAAATCCAAAGGCCACAGGGTACTTTATGCAGGTTCTCTAAACATTCCAGAAAAGCCTAACTAATAAGCAATTTAATAGATCCAAACAGTCACAAAACATTTATAACACATTTGATCAATATACTTACAAATAGGCTAAACCCAGGGCTCAGTCCCATATTGGTCAGCTCCAATGTGGTCAGGCAGGTATTAGCAATGAACCCTTTAAGACGGGGTTTCTCAAACAGGGGTTGCCGCTTCTGTAGGGAAAGCCCCTGGCGGGCTGGGCCGGTGTGTTTACCTGCCCCGTCCGCAGGTCTGGGCCATCACAGCTCCCACTGGCTGCTCATCGCTGCTCCGGGCCAATGGCAGCTGCTGGAAGCAGCACGGGCCGAGGGACATACGGGCCGAGGATGTACTGGCTGCCACTTCCAGCAGCTCCCATTGGCCCGGAGCCACGATCCGCAGCCAGTGGGAGCTGTGATTGGCCAGACCTGCGGACGGGGCAGGTAAACACACCGGCCCGGCCCGCCAGTGGCTTTCCCTACAGAAGCGGCGACCCCTGTTTGAGAAACCCTGCTTTAAGAGTTTATTTTTTATACTCTTTAACAAACAAGTGATGTCATTGCCAATTACTGATTCCAGCTAAAAACCAATTTGAGACCATTCACCCTTATTTCCAGGCTTAATTCAGATAAAATTGACAGTCTCTTTTCTTCCCAAGGCATTTCCTTTCTTATCTTCTTCTTCCCCATTCTTTGCTTACCAGCAGAACAGTGGGAACGTTTGGGCTTGTTTCTTTTAAGACAGTTTTTCTTTGTCTTCTTACTGCATCTCTTTATTTTATTAGTTACTTCTGAAACCATACATCCTTCCCACACTACAAGTAATACTACTTATTATTCTCATGGCCTCTTTTACTTGCTGATTGGGGCCTTCTTTTCAACACATTTATCCTTAACCAAAAACTTAAGCTAACTAATTCTTTAATTTTATACTTATCCTACAAGAGCTAAGGCTTTTCCTCCTCCAGCCCTCTTGAAATGAAGAAACCAACAGTGAAAGAGGAATTCAGGCAGGTGGGCAGGGCTGGGTTTGCTGTTTTCCAAAGAGTGTTTCTTGACACTATCAAGTTCCATGTCCCTCTTGTACATTTCCTTCATCTCTAGCAGATACCGGCAACTGTAATGGCCTCCTATACATCTTAGGGGCCAATCTTGAAAACACTGGTGCACCTGCTTAACTTTGCTCCATTAACTAGGACCAGTGATGGCAATGCAACTGCTCATATGCATGAAGTTACTTATAGTCTGTAGAAGCATTTGTCAAATCAAAGCTCTAGACCAGGGGTTCTCAAACTGGGGGTCGTGATCACTCAGGGAGTCATGAGGTTATTACATGGGGGGGTCCCGAGCTGTCAGCCTCCACCCCCAAACCCTGTTTTGCCTACAGCATGTATATATAAATATAAAATAAAACATAACAATATAAAATTAATATTTAAAAAGTGTTTTTACTTGGGGAGGGGTGTCACACTCATAGGCTTGCTGTGTTAAAGGGGTCGCTAATACAAAAGTTTGAAAACCACTGCTCTAGACTATAAACTCTTTGGTGGCAGGGACTCATTTTTATTTTTACCTGTAAAGTAACCAGCACACTTGTGTGTTATTTACTCCTTCTTTTAACACAAGAACTAGGGCTCACCAAATGAAATTAATAGGCAGCAGGTTTACAACAAAGAAAGGGAAGTATTTCTTCACACAATGCACAGTCAGTCTGTGGAACTCTTTGCCAGAGGATGTAGTGAAGGCCAAGACTATAACAGGCTTAAAAAAAAAACTAGATAAATTCATAGAGAATAGGTCCATCAATGGCTATTAGCCAGCATGGGCAGGGATGGTGTCCCTAGCCTCTGTTTGCCAGAAGCTAGAAATGGGCAAGAGGGGATGGATCACTTGATGACTACCTGTTCTGTTCATTCCCTCTGAAAGACCTGGCATTGACCACTGTCAGCAGACAGGATACTGGGCTAGATGGACCTTTGTTCTGACCCAGTATGGCCGTTCTCATGTTGCCACTATACAAGTAAAAATAATGGGCTCTATCCTGTAAGATGCTGAGCATTCTGTCCCCAATCCAGTAAAATCAGTGGGATTATTCATGTTCTTAAAATAAGCACGTGCTTATGCGCCATGTTGGATTGAAGCCAGAGCTCTCAGAACCTTTCAGGACTGGGCCCAAAAAGAGCAAGTCAGAGAAAATAGAAAGAAATCCGAGAAGAATCTCTTAGTTATTCCTGGAGTGAGATCTTAGGGAAGGTGTCAAGACAAACCACCAGCAAAGCCTGTGTATTAGTTAAAGCAATTTACTGTAATTTAGTCTTCTGGAAGTTGAAGACATACATCTCTTTCTGGCTGGCAATCTGGAAATCGTTAGCATTCTAAGTGTTAAATGTAGATTGTCCTGTAAAAAGCACAGAACAAAGAAGATGAAAACAGTTCTGTAAAATGTACTTTATTATGTATCATCTTCCCCTAAAGTGAAACCACTTTGAGTGTATTCAGACACCAGCAGGAATAATTCATTGCATCATCTCCATGCAGGGTGGCAACTTGCTTTCATATCCCCTGTTGCTTTGAACAAATAAATGCTTTCTATGGTACCTCTTGCCATCAAACAACTCCGATAATAACAATGTCTAGCAAGGCTCAATGCAAGGAAAGTAGTGTGACTTGCGGGGGAGTGAGATGCAGCTGTTTTCCATTGAGCAAGCCAGTTTCAGAGCACTGCCCCAATTTTCCTTTAAGATAGATTCGGCGCTTGCCCAAAGCAGGGGGATTTGCTTTGTGTCTGTTTGTGTTTCATTGCAAGTCCACCAAGCCTTTGACACGTAAACCATGTGCCCGACCCACACCACATACCTTCCAGCAAATCTAGTCATGGCTAATCATGCACAGTGGCAGGGCATATGTTTTGTTTAGTCTACTCAGTTTGCTTTGATGCTCAGTATTACATAATTTATGCCTGGTTTCTGGGCAGCGTCTGTTATTCCTAATTGAAGCTGATTGCAAGGGTCACAATAGAGAACAAAATGGGTGGTTCAGCTGAGCACGAGGTAATGAGTTAAAGTTGAAATAATGCACTTCAGAAAGGTTCCTCCTAAAACTCCCTATGACACCTCTACATTTCCTGCTGAAATCAGCATTGAGTGTAATCTCTGAAAGGATTCCAACAATGAAGTATGGGAGGGAGGGAGAAGAGAGCTGAACAATAATATAGAATGGACCTTTTGAAGTTTTTCATGAAAAAAAACAGAAAGAGAGAGACTCACCCCAGAACAGCCTCGTAGTTAGGAAACTCACCTCATAGACCCAGGTTCAAGTCCCTCTGAGAACAGGGATTTGAATCAGGGTGTCCCACATCGCAAGAGAGTGCCCTAACCCATTGCCTATTTGGAGTAGAGTTCTCTCTCTCCCCCTCTCTGGCTTTTACCAGAAATTCCATTTTGGATTTGAGAAACTTTCCCAACAAAACCGATAAAACTTTTCAGAGGAATGTGTTTTTGACAAATCAGCATTTTCCGTTGAAAACATGTTGTCAAATAATTCCCCAACCAGCTCTATTCACAACAAGCATGCCAGCAAACCCCTCTTTCAGGGATCTCATCCTAAACACTGAGCCCCCTTCCCAGGGAGCAACTCTGCTGCAAGAATTGACACCGGCTGCAGAGATTAAGGCAGAGAGCAAACTTCTTTGATGATTGCTGCAGCTCCCACAAAAAATCTGCCACAGAAAACCAACTCCAGCACAGCATTTTCTTCCAAGCCTGGAAACTTGCTCATGTACTAAGAAAAAGAACTTGTAAGACTATGTGTTTCCCAAATGCTTTCTTGTTTGCAGAGGACAATTCCAACAGAAGTTGTGACTCCTAAGATTAAGGTGCAGGCACCTGTAACTTTCACTCTGAAGAAGTGAGGTTTTTAACCCACGAAAGCTTATTCCCAAATAAATCTGTTAGTCTTTAAGATGCCACCGGACTTCTTGTGGTTTTTGTGGATACAGACTAACACAGCTACCCCCGATACTAACATTAAGAGAGATTGATAAATTTCTACAATAAAATAGGTGTGTCTCTGCAAAGTTATATTTCGCAAACTACCTCCTGCATGTCATATTGGAGTGTCATTCTCAATTTAAAATGCCATCATGAGCGTAATATGGTAACACAGAACAGTACACTCTGAATGGTATTTCCATCGGCTGTGAATATCCATCCAGTTCAACTGAAATATGCCAGTCTTGATGTGAAATTATTTATCTATTAAATGCAACATCATAAGATAAAATGTTTTAAAGGAGAAAAAATGTTTAAGAGGAGACTTTAAACCTTTCTTTCTTTCTGTTTATAACTGTTTGGAAACTTGAAACTGCTTTCTAAGCAAACTTTATATCCTCAAAACAAACAGTGTTTTTTTATTTATGGTTTCTCATGAGAAGCTCAGGTCCTGCTGGCTCTGAATTTATTTATTTATTTGAGGGAAACACTGCAGCTGCTAATAAAAGTCTATAATGCATAACAGTGCTTAGTTTCTTGACCATGGGGTATTATAGTATAACATTTCTTCTAAAAGATGAACTAGTCTTTTTAATCTTTTCAGCTTGCCAGAAAAGTTAGATTTGAACAAGAAAGGAGGAATCTAAAATGAATTTTAAAAGAAATCTGTTCGGTTTTATTTGTGGAATGTGTGATCTGGGGAAATTAAGAAATTAAATCCATGTGGGTCTTCGTTGATCAAAATCTCCAAAGTCTATAAGCACTATAGCGATAAAGGACTCTAATGGCATTGATGGTCTTGGAATAAACAGATTTTATATTAGCTTTAACAATGAGTTTCATCTCATGTAGTTATAAGAAAGCCATCCTGATATCCTGCATCAGTGATTCTAACTGCTGTAGTGAAACAGACCAGTGGTCCACCTAATCTAATATCCGGCCTCCAACAGTGAGCCGGTCACAGATGTTTCAAAGGCAGGTATAATGTTCCCATAATACACATATTTTTGAAAAGATATGACACTGCATCATGGTATAAGGCAGTGCAGCTCTATGGAAATTAATGGATTTGTGCTGACACCAAAGCTAGATTTAGCATTTACTGTTCAGTCTTTAAAAGGATGTCACTGTGACATATCATTCCATATTCTTTATGAAAAGATGCTTATGATATGAATGTGATATAACTGAGATATACTTTATGCAAGATCGTTCATGTGAGATATCATTGGAAAGGTTGCAAAGAGTCCTGTGGCACCTTATAGACTAACAGACGTATTGGAGCATGAGCTTTCGTGGGTGAATACCCACTTCGTCGGATGCATGCACCACAAAAGCTCATGCTCCAATATGTCTGTTAGTCTATAAGGTGCCACAGCACTCTTTGCTGCTTTTACAGATCCAGACTAACACGGCTACCCCTCTGATATTGGAAAGGTTATGATTTACCAAATGCGATTATGCAGTTTGTATGCCTGTGTCATTTCTGTATCTGAAGTTAGGAATATTGACTATGTATTTGTAGTTCCACTATGCTACTTTGGGTGATGCCCAATGCTATCGCTTCAGGTATAACAATGGAAAAGCCAGACAGGGCAGATGGCCCATCAGTGAGGACAATGGACTGTGAAAAGCTTGGCCTTCCAATGGACACTCCATACTGCCGCTGACTTATGGACGCTGTGATCCTACAGAGTCGGGTGGTCTTGTCACCTGATACAAGAAGTCCCAGGTAATGTTTTAGTAACTTTCCACTGTAAGGAAAGGGGGGGTCAAGTTTGGGAAACAAAAGATTCCCGCCTTATGTAAATCCTATTTAAGGGCGAGGAGGAAGGCAAACTGGACTCCTCCTCCCCACGGCTGTCTGCCCAAGAAGAAAGACTGCAAAAGCCACCTGACGGGAAGGCAAGTGGGGAGGCCAGACTGAGACAGGGGTCCAGTCTGAAAAGGAATAGAACTGGAACTCTGAACCACAGAAACTTTGCAACCTGCCTGCAACAACATCTAAAGTGAGAGATACTATTGGTAACCAGTTTCTTTAGTGGAACTAGCTTAGTTTGACTGTTTGATTTCATTTGGTCAGTAATCTGCTTTGTTCTGTTTCTTACCCTTTTTACCACTTAAAATCTGCCTGTTATTGTTAATAATATTTGTTTTGTTTATTATTAAACCCAGTTTCTGTAATTTCTAACTGGGGCGCAAGAAGTGTGCACACCTCTCTCCACATTGAGGAAGGGGGCGAATTTCATAAAATCTTTCGGTTTGTCCCCCTTAAAAGGAGTGAGCACCAGAGTGCTGGAGCAAGTCCCTTAAACTGATGTGCTGAGATCCCACTGAGTCTACCTGTTCTGCCAGCTTGGGCCCCCTTTAACCTGTCTTGCTGAGCCAGGCAACTGAAAACTCCTCTAACACAGTGGTTCTCAAAGCCGGTCCGCCGCTTGTTCAAGAAAAGCCCCTGGTGGGCCGGGCCGGTTTGTTTACCTGCCACATCCGCAGGTTCGGCCGATCGTGGCTCCCACTGGCCATGGTTCACTGCTCCAGGCCAATGGGGGCTGCAGGAAGGGAGGCCCCTTGGCCTAAGGGGCCATATAACCCATCACAGCCACCTTGTAGCCCATGCCTAAACAATATGATACTGGTGCCCTCTGCTCAGAGCTACAATTGCTGTCTGTGCTTTATCATTTATAAACCCTTCCTTTGCCGTAACACCAAACAGTTCCTGGATCTCAAATGGACCTCAAATTACAGCCCGCTGAAGATTATACAGGGAAACTCCCACTGATTTTTTGTAAAACAAAAATGTTAAGTGATTAAAAAAAAACCTGGTTTGAAAAGAAGCGTAATTCATTCACATGTGGATAGTTCCTTTTTAAAAAAAAAAAGAAGTCAGGTTGTAGAACAAAGTGAATTTAATCCAAGATGTATGAAGAATCCATTATAAAGTTCAGAACACAAAAGGGAAAATTTCAGGGTGGGTTGCATTTCCCCCTTGAAAATAAAACATCCTTCATCCGTAAACTGCTGGCCTGGTCTTTACTTACTCTTGGTGCTGACAAGCCTTTGAAACGATGGGAAATCCTGTGCTCATGTATCCCTGATATTCTGTTACATTGCAATCTGTGACCTTGCTGTCTGAGCCTGCTTGGGCACTGAAATATCTTTCTCGCTCACTGATTCCTGTCAGAGGTTGAGGTCATTAGAAGGGCAGTACACACAGCAGCTACATTTTCTTTCTCTGAGTTGGGGACTCTTTACTGCCAGTTTTCTAGCTTTCATGATCCATGTCATTTGATCTTAAAACAAAAACAAACAAAAAACATTTATAATAATGCAAAAAATGTGTTCTCTGGTAGCTTAGAAGGGCCCTTTACATACAAGCAATGGATTTAATTCTTGCAGTAAGCAGCACAATATTTTACCCTCCTTGTAGCATAGATGATAGGAAAGGGAAATCTCCCATAAATTACAGTTGCAATTTAAAATGTTGGCATCTAAGCGGTCATGAACTTCCTTCAGTCTTTGGAAGAGGCTCCTCTTGTTAGCTGCAGGGTACCTATTGTATGTGGTCTGGCGAGTGAAACATTCCAACGGCTTTCTCTGCTGTCCCAGGAGGGTCTACTGGCTGCAATGACACACACATTCAATCTCATTCATGAAGAACACGCTCATGCAGCGGAACAAGATGCCCCACTAAATAACAAAGACATGGGGGCAGACTTTTATAGACTCAGCAACCACATCCCCTGCATTTTGCACAAGACAAAGAAATCAATCCAAGTGTCAGAGGAAACCCTGATTCTTGGCTCCTGATCCCCCTAGGGTCCTATTCTTATACAATCAACAAAAGGGGTTTGTTCAGGGCCAACAACTCTGTTTTTCCAGTTTAGCCAAGTTTATGAGACTACAGGTGGGAGTATTCAAAGCCTTATGCCCTCATTTATGTTTCTCTTTCTAGGTTTTCCTTAGCCCTCATTTCACAGCTGCAGCTGATTAACCATATCTGGTTAACAGAGATCCCTTTGCTAACCATCCCTTTGCTAACAACAGCATAAATCTGGAATTACTAAGGATTTACACCAGTGTAGACGAGAGCAGCATTAGGCTCTTCGTCACTAATTTTGACCCTTGTGTTATTCTTGGTGCTGTATTATTTGAACTGAAGTAAAACAGCGTAAATCTGGAGTAATTCCCCTTTGGGACCAGAGTTTACACAAAATTGTCCTTGTTCTTAAAGAATTTCCACTGCAGAGCTACAGTAGATGATTCTCCATGTAAATTTTGGTTCTGGAATTGGTTCAGTATGGTTGGAACGTTCCACTTGGTAGTTAGGAGGTTGAATGATGTAGTTAATTTTTTCCACTGTATTATAATATATAGCTGGTCTGTATTACAACATACAGTCTTGTCCTTCCACTGATTGAACCACATCCCACTCTGATTCAGAACTGGGCAAGCCTGTTGAAGTTAATATGGGGTTACACGAGTGTAGCTGATGGCTGAAGTGAGCCCAATATGGGTTGAAAGCCATGCTGTTGTTCTGAAAACCTCCCAAGCGTTCAACACGCTTGGGAAAAATGAAGTGTCTGACTCCAAGGTGCATTAGCAAAACCTGCTAATGGGTTTGAATCACAACTGATGCAGTTTTTCTAAAGGAAAAACCTTTCCTCAGAATCCCATCTCCACCCAGCAGGCAGCTTCCACAATCATGCACTGTTGCTCCAGTCAAAAGAAATTAAGGGGACTAACAGCATTTCCCTAAGGCTTTCCAATGGAAGCAGGGCTTGCTAATCTTTAGGAAATTATGCTAACGAGCTCTAGGCCTGAACTGCAGGAGTTCAATACACCAGTCTCTGAAATCCATGCACAGCCTTTAATCTATCAGGGCTTTAATGAACTAGAAAATTTGTGCTAAGCAGAGATAGGAAAGAGACTGTAAAATTCCTCCCCTTCAGAAACTGGGTTGATGACAGTGAAAAATGAAAGCAACGAAGCTTTTTTCAGGGCTGATCCAGCCAGGGACTGAGAAACTCCTGGTAAATTCTGAGCCCTTTCAACTCCTACTGCAGTCACAGCACGTCTCTGGATCAAGCCCATTGTGATTACAGATCAATAAGTTGTTTGGTGTCAATGTCAGAAGGAAACTCACCTTTCAGACAATCTTCCATATTTCCTATTCTTTCAGGAGGCAGAAGCTGTGAGAGAGACTCTTAAAACACGTGGCTGAACAAAACACAATTGCTAGAACTGGTTGGAAAATTTAAAAATAAAGATGTAACTTTAGCAAAATTTAAATTGCTTTTTAAAAAACATGTTTTGCCCCATTTTTCCTAATGACCCCTAAAAGTTACTTATTTCTGTGCGGTATTCTAGTCTGCTTGATTTCTATGGAATAATGTTACTTGATTACTATGGAATAGTATTTCTTATTGGACAGCATGCAGGGTTGCTTGGTCTGTGAAAGAAATAAGCTGCTGTTGCACTCATGGTAGATATCTGGAGAAACTAGGAACCAATGATGAGTGAAGGGGGGTGGGGGCCTCCCCCATTTAAGGGCTAGAAGGCTGGTACAATTAGCCCTACCTGCCACACCTGGGCAAGGGGGTGGGGTTTAGTTAATAGACCCAGCTGGGTCTAGAGGAGATGATGCTCGTAAAGAACAGTGGGAAGGGGGATGTTTGGCAATAGGAAGAAGAGTTAAGCTGGGGGTGAGAAGGTTCAGCCAAAGCCTGCTAAGGCAGGGAATGGCTTCTAGGAGTAAATGGACTTCTGCTGGGGGCTCTTAGGTACTAGGTGGGAACTGAGAGGCCATAGAGCGAATTGGGAAAGATGACACTAACTGCTGCAAGTGAGCAGGCTGTAGTCTTAGGGAAAAGACTCCAGGCAGGGAAGGCCTTAGAGGCCCCAGTGTGAAGGATTACATGGGTGGACTTGGGGGAGGTTTGAGAACACTGTTTTGGGATTGATTTGGTTACTTTACTTGATAAATCCAGCCCCAGGGAGGGGTTTGGCAAAACCAAAAAAGTATTTGGTTTTGAAAGTTGATTTAAGGAGCCCTGAGTTGAAGGAGAGTGGGGAAACTGAGGTAGGGCTGCTGCAGACTGACCTCGCAAGAGGGTACTTGGGAGCTGGCTGGCCTGACTACAAAGGGTTTTTACTCACAAGGAATTCTAACTGGCAATCCACGAGAAGCTTGTTTTAATTTTCTCCTTAAAAGAAACAGCCTGGGAACTTTTTTTCCCACTGATCCTGCGAAGAGTTCAATCAGCGTATTTATGTGCCTCAAGTTATGCACGTGTAAGTCATTGCAGGATCAGAGCCTAAATTAAGGGGTCTCTGCTTTAAAGTTTATAGGACTAGTGCCTAAGCCATCCTCCTATTATATCCAACAAACTATAAAGCCTGCCAAGAGTGAGGGTGGGGAATAACCAGCTATTCTTAGAAGTTGGAGGAAAGTTTTTTAAAGTTTCAGGGAAGGAGGATCAGAAAAATGTTGAAGTCTTTTTATATATAGATATGTGTGTGGGAAGAATCTTGGAGCTAATCACCATCCTTGTGGGGAGGGGAAGGATATTTTCATTTGCTTTGCCCCCTTGCCTTCTATTTCAAACACTTGCATTCAAGTCACTGCATATGTTGGCCACAACTCCAAACAGCTCTGTGGTGGTCTTCAGCAGCCCATCAATAGACTGTATACACTGCTTGGCATAGCTCCAGCTTCTGCATGATGTCTTCCCCTAGAGAAGGCCAGGGAAGTCTGTGTCTCTGTGTGTGGGCTTTATATTTGCAGTCATTTAAAAAATAACACACCATCTTTGTTTGTTTTTTGGGTCAACTATTTAGCCTTCTAATCTCTGGGGGCAGTTCATCTAAAAACAAAAGGCCCTCTGTCTCAGCTGTATGGGGATAAAAGGAGTGTCAATTCTATCTTGTGTTTTTCTAATCTGGGACTGCTCCTCATCTCTCATCAGCAGTTACTGCTTTTATTCTGTAATCTCTGCCAGATACAAAGGGTCTAACAAAGCAAATTGAATGTTTATACATAAACTGCAAAGATATAATACAATAGTCAGGAGTTTCACATATTTCTGATTGTCTTGACCCTTGTGAGATCACTTTGAAGCTTTTAATAAAATGCCCTTTATTTATTACATCATCCAATCTACATGATGAAAGGGACAGCGCCAACTTAAACCTGGCTCCAAATTAAAATTTTGTTGAAAGGAGATTCTGTGCCCCTCAAACCGATGGGAACGTTTCCGTGCACAAACTTCCCCATGAAAACTTAGCTGAAAACTGGTATTCACTCCCCTGCAGTGCTTAAAGCCCACACATTTCAGCATTAAGTCTGTAATTCTTGCCTTACTCGAGTCGATGGGAGTTTAGCTATTAATTTGGGGGGGGCAGTATTTCACCATAAGATTTGATGAGCCTATGACAATTTATACCAGCTGAAGATCGGCCCCCTTACTGTGAAATTGACCATAACTAAAAGCCAGAGGGTCACAACTTGAAAACCTGGCCTGTTTCAAATACAAATGAAAAGTTATTTCAGGACCTTGCGTTCCCATTGCCAAATGTTCTCGTTTTACGATCACATTTCCCTTTTCAAGAAAAATGTTTTTCCTGTTTATTTTGTGAAAGACTCACATGGACCCACAGGGGCAACTGACTGCTAGACACAAGGGGCCTGGTTTTCAGCTATGCTAAGGACACTACACTGACTCCTTAAGGCACCTTTATGTTACCAGAGCCATGTAAAGGAGCATCAGTGAGAATCAGACCCAATGTGCTGTCCTGAGCACGAAGTAAATTGAAAAGATAGGGAGCTCGATTTCAACATAGGGTGAAATCCTGGCCCTGTTGAAGTCAATGGGAACACTCCTATTGGTTTCAATAGGGCCAGGATTTCACTCCTGATCAGTTCCAGTGATCTTGGGTGACACTTGCTTTTTGCGGCAGGGACTATCTTTTGTGCTCTATTTGAACAGCACTCAGCACAATGGGATCCTGACTAGGCTCCCAGGGCCCCATGGCAATATAAATAATAATACTTGCAACAATAGGCAGTAAAATGTTTTCAGGCAGGAGTGGCAGTTTAAAGTCTCTGGGTGTCCCTTGAAATTGGCCTTCATTGATTTTCATGGCCCAAGATGATAGAAATGCAAAAATCAAGGGCTTGTGTTTTACACAACAAACTACCACTTAAAGTGAATGTTGCTTCTTGCAGCATGTAGGGCCTCAGTCGGTTGCTGCTCAGTGTTTGCTCCCTTGACTTAAAAAGGAACTCCGCCTGTGTCAGGAGTCAGTGAAGATTCCAGGATTCGGCCCTATGTCCTGATATTGGGCTTTTAGCTCCTTTCAAAGTAGGAGCCTGCTTGCAGGTATGAAAGGATAATCAATGGCAGCACGTTGGGCCAATCCAATTCCCATTGAGTTCAGTGGAAAGATGCCAATTGTCACTGATGGGAGATGGGTCAGACCCTTGATGGAGGGAGGGGGAGTGAGCTGGCCATGCTGCCTGGCAGCTGTGGGGCCAGAACAGCAAGCAGAGGTGCAGACATTACACATGTCTCAAGCTATGCAAGGATGGGGCCAAGAATCCATGTGGAACCTCAGGCCCAGTTTGGTTCTGGGCAGTGCCTCCTGCCCTTTCCACTTCCCAGGGGCTCTGGCAGTAACTCAGCCTGGCGAACACCCATGTAGTGTTTTGTGAACCCTTTCCCCCCTTTTAGGGGTTTTTTCCCCATAGAGTCAGAACATCAGGTTTGTAAAGAGCTAGTTTACAAAACTCTGAATCAAAAATTCACTGCTTGCTTATCTATCTATCTATCTATCTATCTATCTATCTATCCTTTTACATGTAAACCTTCTCCTCTGAAACTGTGAGCCCAAACAGCACTGGACTAGTGCATGAGGATGAGACAGTGAAACTGACTAGACCCCCTCGCTCCCCTTCCCCCCCACCCCCCGGCCACTGAAAAGTGAAACTGACCAATCCATTCCCAGTGTCTAAACTGAATGAAAAGCACTGGGTAAAAAATATGGGGTAGGGGGAATTGATGGCTTTTGGATGGAGTTATGGAACTGAGGGAACTTATTAGTATTTGGTAGGGAAGAGAAGAATTTTATCCTGGGAATGTGCCATGTATCACCATCCACACTTGGAGCTAGGGGCGTGATTCCCAGCTCGCACAGACATGCTCGCGCTAGCTCTCATTGAGCTAGTGCACTAAAAATAGCAGTGAAGCCAGGATAGCACAGGCTGTGGCAAGTGGCAGCATGAGCTGGCTGTGCCACGTAGGTTTGTACTCCACACCGCTAGCCTGTACCACTGCTCGCTGCCGCCCATGCTACCCCGGCTACACTACTATTTTTAAGCATCCTTGCAGGATGAGAACTAGCATGTGTGTCTATGCAAGCTGGGAAACGTACCTCTGCTCCAACTCGAGACATATCGTGAGATGGACATTTTTTAAGGTAGCCTCCTGTTAAATTACTGATAGCACATTACTGGGTAGAAGTGAGATAAATAATAAACCACCCTACTTTTGGGTAGCCACCTACTTGAGCACAATTTCTCCATATGCCTGTCCATCTCTTGAAGTGACAGCTCTGTTTAATGAGTCACTGCTTCAGTGCGTAGACTGTGCCTAATGCTTTAGTGTATGCATTCCTGAATCTGCATTTGGCTCATCAGCCCCCAGGGAACACACATTTCACTAACAAGCTCTCAGAATAAAGGGCCTGGTTCTGAAAACAATTACTCACATTCTTAAGTGTTAGCAGGATCAGGCCCTTAGCAAAAGAGTAATTTCCAAAGTGTCTTCACCCTCAGATACTGATAGGATTGAGGCCCTGATATTTACGCTTCTTCCAAAACCTGCACAAAACTAAGCTATGACTGAGGGCTGGTCTACACTAAGGGGAAAAATCGATATAAGATACGCAACTTCAGCTACGTGAATAACGTAGCTGAAGTCGAAGTATCTTATATCGATAACTTACCCGTCCTCACGGCGCGGGATCGATGTCCGGGGCTCTCCATATCGACGCCGCCACCGCCGTTCGGGGTGGTGGAGTTCCGGAATCGATAGAAGCGCGTTCGGGGATCGATATATCGCGTCTAGATGAGACGCGATATATCGATCCCTGAAAAATCGATCGCTACCCGCCGATACGGCGGGTAGTGTAGACGTAGCCTGGGAGAGCTGAAAAAAGCGACTCGAACAGCTGAGGAAGTTATATCAGCCAACATCCAGATTAGCCATGACTCATCCCCTTAATTATAGGTGCACAGATTCAAAACGGGCACTGGCTGGGGGATCTTGCATTTGCCCACCTCATTCGATGGTCATAAAACGTCTGCTAGCTGCCTACATTCAAGTCTCTGCAGCTAGATGGCCTTCTGCCCATTCACCACTTGGGTGGGAAAGCTATTTCAGCGGTGCTCAGCAATACGGGTTAAAATGGACTAGCTGCATAATTTTTGGAAGCCATAGTACTTCTTCAGGAAGCTTTTCCACCATCGCTGTATTGTTGCCAGGTTTCTTGTTATGTGATGGCACCTGTTGATTGCTGCATGTGCCAAACAGAATAACTGCATAGTGAGATTGCAAAGAAGGGGCCAGATTCTTATCTCACTTAAAACTGGAGTAAGTCCACTGAAGTCAGTGGAGAATGAGATCAGAATCAGATCCAGGCATTTTGCATCGTTAGCAGATTCCAACAACACTGTGACATAGCAGAGAACCCAAGGACTGAAAGGAACAGCTGGATAAAGGAAATATATGTGATGTGACAGTTTCTGGTTTCTTGGCCCCCTGAGGGTTGCCAAATTTGGCTGGATGTATTCCTGGAGGATTCATCACATGACATAATCTTTGAATAAAGATTAATCTTTAATTTCTGGAGAGTCCAGGACCGTCCTGGAGGGTTGACAACCTTAGCATTCTGCTTCAAGACATAAAGGAGTGCTGGAGGATATAAGTCCAGGCACAAACAGTTCAAAATACCACAGCTCAAGGGACAAGTTATGCACTTACCATGAGAGGTCATCAGCCAGGTTTAGATACGGCCTTCTCTGAAAGTGTTAAATGAAGGTAAAAGGCAAGAAAGAGTCTTTCGATATCATGGAATATCAGGGTTGGAAGGGACCTCAGGAGGTATCTAGTCCAGCCCCCTGCTCAAAGCAGGACCAACCCCCAACTAAATCATCCCAGCCAGGGCTTTGTCAAGCTGGACCTTAAAAACCTCTAAGGAAGGAGATTCCCCCACCTCCCTAGGTAACCCATTCCAGGGCTTCACCACCCTCCGAGTGAAAAAGTTTTTCCTAATATCTAACCTAAACCTCCCCCACTGCAAGTCCTTGTTCTGTCATCTGCCACCACTGAGAACAGCCTAGCTCCATCCTCTTTGGAACCCCCTTCAGGAAGTTGAAAGCAGCTATCAAATCCCCACTGATTCTTCTCTTCTGCAGACTAAACAATCCCAGTTCCCTCAGCCTCTCCTCATAAGTCATAATATCCTCCTCATAATATCTTTTTTCCAAGATACAAGAAGAGAAGACAGACCAGCTAACGCCTCATCTTAACAATAGGCCCACAGTGCTTAGGTGCCTTCTAACAAGTCCTCGACAAGCATCCTTGCCAGACAGCGGTTGTTCCCCTGCAAGGTTGACTGGCTGCAGTGGTGTCAGTCCCTGACAGCCCCCTTACATGCTTCTTTCAGTGCACTAGGGTCACAGTATGCCAGGAGTAGGGTGACCAGATGTCCCGATTTTATATGAACAGTCCTGATATTTGAGGATTTTTTAAAATTTGGCTTCTATTAGCACCCACCGCACTCCCCAGTCCCGATTTTTCACACTTGCTGTCTGGTCACCCTAGTCAGGAGCATGGCTCAAGTTCCATATTGCCAGCTCCCAGGGGAATGATTTAGCCACCGCTGCTGTGGAGAGTGTGTGACGGGCTGAGGCAAAAAACTCCGGTTTTCACAGACATCCTCATGCATTTGCATTGCAAGAGGGGACTGGCACGTTGCTCACAGCCCCTGCCAAAGTGACCCAGTGCCTCTTATCAGGCACAACAAAAAACCAAAGAAGCGGACACTGTTTTTTGAGGTGGTCACTTTGTTGAGAGCTGGTGTATAGAGCTGCACAAAGGAAGCCGAGTGCAGTGAACTCTATAGCAGAGATCCCCAAACTGTGGGGCATGCCCCCCTAGGGGGGCAGGGAAGAACATTCGGGGGCGGGGGGCACAGCAGGGTCCGGGCCAGTCCCCACGGGGGACAGAATGCCATCCAGCCCTGCTCCGCTCCTAGATCTGCTATGTTCCCGCCCCCAACCATGGCCCAGCCATGCCCCCACTCCCAGCCACAGTCCCTGGCCCCATCTCTGGCCCCGATCCTGGCCCCAGACCCACTTCCAGCCTTGGCCCCAGCCTTGGCCCCCTTAACCCTTTCTTCCCGCCCCACCCCATCATGGGAGCCACAGCTCCGCTCCCAGCCCCTTATCTAATAACTATTTAACATCTATACAGCCACAGAGCACTCTCATAGCTGGGAATTATTTATCTCCTGAAATACATGTAGGGACCATTCAAGTTCTCAGGGTGATGCCCTTTAAAAGGTCCATGCAGAAAACTGCCCAACTCCGTCCTGTTCGTGACTCAGCCACCCTGGGATCCAGGGCTCTGGGCTTCCGGAGCAGGGGGCTCTGTGTTCTATCCCCCACTGTCCCTGTGGAGTTCTGACTACCCACAATATGGTGAGGGCTCTAGTGTAAAGATCGGGCAGTCCCAAGATTATAGCAGCCTCCACAGGGCTGGAGGAGGGCAGAGTATGTCAGACTGGCTCCACCAGCCTATCTAGTCTTCACCTCCTCCCTCTTTACAGATTTTGAATGCTCAGAGAGGCCTCCTGGGAGGTCTGGAGAGGTGGGGGAGACAGCCACAGAGGAAATGGATTCTGCAGGGAACAGTCCCGCCCACAGGAGCTATTTTGGTTTCCCAGAAGTTCTTCCACGCGCCTACTGAAATAATAAAAGCTACTCATTGTACGAAAAAAGCAAAATTCTTCTCCAGACTGAGTAAATGTGGCTCGGAAGCTTGTCTCTCTCTCCAACAGAAGTTGGTCCAATATTACCTCACCCAACTTGTCTCTGTAAACTTCCCCTTTGTAAGTGGCAAAATGTTTTGAATACAAATGTTGATGCTTCCTCCTAATTTTGTTAGCAGGACACAGTGTTTCCCTAATCAAATTCATTTGCCTAATGTATATCTTATGCACCATAAAACTAGTTCAGAACCAGCAACACTTTATATCCCATTTACAGTGCTTTTCAAATGTCTGGGGCCGCTTATATTTGACCTTTGCCAGGCTTTGTGATGCCTGAGGCCAGATGCTTAAACAGAATCACCTGCCTGCATTTTACATTCCCTTTCATCTTTTATTCCATGCTATAAATTCCCTGTACGCATTGGTAACAAACATCTGGCCCAGAACCCAGCAGCCAGGTTTTCCCACTCACAGAAGAAAACTATATTGAAAAGCAAGATTCATTATCATCCAATGGTACTGAGCCTAAAACCACCACCTCAGAGGAGAAAGGTGTCATCTGGACTCTGTGAAATGAGCAATGGCCTTAGCTCTGTTCTTGGTGGGCAGTTTTCCACCAGGGGCCAAATTGATTATAATTTTTTTATTGTGCTCTGATTCCCCCATTTGTCAGATTCGCTCACCTATTGCTGGATGTTTGACCACCTAGAAGTTGCCATAATAGAAATAAATAATAATGCTAATAATATTTAAGTGGAGCGATGGATATGATATAGTGTCTTTTTTTATTCTACAAGCTCGGGTGACCAATCTTGCATCCCAAGAGCAGGGTCCAAATTTCCCATTGACTTCAACTGAACTTCCGGGGCATTGCTAGGTGAAAAAGGAAAGCAGGATCAGGAGCACAGATTTGCATGCTTTGATCATAAGGTTTCATCTGCCAAGAAGAAGAAGAAGACATAATAATGGTAGATTTTAGTTCAATTTCCTCTCATCCATTCTTCTCTGTGCGCCTATCTCCTTGGTCTCATAGAACAGAACCTACAGCTGGGTGATAAGATTGGAGGCAGTTCTCCTGTCATCGGAAGATGTCTCAAAGCGAACAAGCAAGAGGGAGTTTTGTGTGGTTGTGACTTTTTCTATAATATTCAGCTAGTCGTTTGTCCGTGTGGCTAACTTCTTGGTTATGTTTTCCTGTAACAACACCCCACCAGCTGCATACATTATCATGTGACATGAATAGCTTTTACTGAAATCCATATGTGTTTCTGTGAGTTGAAGAATCCTCCCCACCCATAGTTCAGTAAGTGCACTTACACCTGTATTCCTGATATGAAAAGCCATAAAGGGAATTTGGATTAGGCTATATATGACTTACTAAAGGCATTAGATCCCTAATGAGCAAGTTATCTAACAAATTAAACGGCCTATTTTTTTTACAGACAACTTGACCACCGCCCTGGGCATCAGCAATGTAGCATAACAATCTCCCTTAACCCCCAGCCTCACTACTGCCCCTTACCTCATCATAGAGACTTCATCCAGCAGCTGGCAGAGAAAACAGAAGGGCTGCAAGCTCTCAGTGCAGGGAATTTGCGAGAGCCCCGGCATGAAGGAACTGTGACTGAGACTGGCCAGAGTGAGTTACCCTATCCTCCAGAGTGGTATGAGAGCCATGTATTCTGAGGAAACACTCAGCCTGACTTAACCTTTCCCTAAGAGCCAGACCTTTTCTTCTGGGAAAGGAGGAAATCTTGGCACTGCCTAGCCAACCTCGTCTGGTTTTGGCTGAACAACGGCATTTTTTCCATGGCTGCACAAAACACTCTCTGAGTTCTATTTGGAGCCTCACTGAGAACATTTTTTTTATTGTTGTTTAATTTATTCTGGTTCAACAGTGAGAGTCTGACTCCAAGTGTGATTTTGTTCTCCAAGTCCTACGACGTCGTCTTCCCATCCAGATGCTGCTAACCTGATCCATCGCCCTTCTCTATAATGAATAATGCAGCAGGAGCGCCTAGTCACGTCTTGCAGGTCTTGGGACCATATGCAAGCTTGCATCGTTGGATGGATTCTACAGGTCACGTCCCATCATGGGGGCAAAGCCTCGGCAGCTGTGAATCATCATGACTACAATGGAACTACACCAATTTCCACCACTGGGGGATCTGGCCCATTACTTTGTTTTATACATTTGTTAATTGTAGAATTACACTGAGCCACGCATGTAGGAAGGTGACGCTCCATGTTTAGGGATACTCAGCTAGGGTAATGAAACTGCCTCGTCTGACAGTTTTGAAGTCAATAGGAGTTTTGTGCCATGAAGACAGAAGGACCAAGCCCCACAGCTGTCCCACCGTTTTTATACACACTGTGAGTGGGGGAAATTGGACTCGTTGCGGAATCGCATATCCCCAGGTTTTGTCCCATGACAAAATATGACGAATACAGAATAAAATATTTTATTATGGGAAAGATCTTTTATAAATGAGCCCAAGACAATCTCTGGCTTTATCAAATATGTCTAAGACATGGGCTACGCCTATTTTTTATGGAATAACTTTCTGTTTAGGGAGTGATTTTTCACCTTGGGGTTATACTGGTGTAAATATTTGTGTACACAATTATATTGGTATAAAGGTGGCTTATACTGAGATAGCTGACTCCCTTTCCCATATGGGAATGACTATATTGGTATAACTGCATGAATGGCACCAACTGGGGGCTTCGTGGGGGGAGTAACCCCCTGCTCCCCTCCACCAAAGGTTTGTGCAGTTTCTCAAAATTCCATATGTTGCTGAGACAGCAGGGGTCATAGCCGTGATTCCATACTCAATTACTATGGATGCTAACGAAATGGTACGGAGCATCTCTCCGGCTGTGTGGTTGCAACGCCACTGAACTTTGATCCAGCCTCTCTTCTGTACAGACAGATGGATGTCTGGGCCAAATTTCCATGAATAATGATGTGATCTGGCACATGGAAACTGGCAGGAACCAGATTTTACTCCCCTCCATCCCCGCCCCACGAAATATCTGAACTGGCGCCTCTGAACTGCACCCCCACTAGGGGGATGGTAACACTTAAAATATACCAGTAACGTTGCATTAATGCATGAACTCCCATAGTATGAAAGGGTGGGATCTCCAGGAGTGACTAGGGCCAGCTTTCTCTCCGCCCTTGTTTCCCATCCCTTGTAGAGGCCAGCCACAAGCTGAGCACAAGAACTGCTTAATTATACCCATAGAGCTACAGAGGTACAACTTTTGTGTGCAGATAATTGAACAGAACAAGCGGTTAACATAATCCCTATGTTGCAATCTCTGTTTTAATACTTTCTTAAATACTTAGCAGTTAAAGTCATACAGTTCAGAACTCTGCTGAGAAGTAAAGACAGTTCAACTAAAGATTTCAACAAATCATAAGAAGGTTAGAGGATATTCCTTTTAAACTTCTAATTATTGCTAGGCTCTCTCTTTGCTAAGGATTTGTGCCTGATTCCGATAATTACATCGAAATCCTTTAGATGGATGGTGGGAGCTGTAAACCTGCTGTGAACCACTTCGTTAAACTAGAGGTTCTTCAGCAAGTCAAAGCTCCTTTTTTTTCCGAATGGGTTGTTTAAATCCAAGCGTAAAAGTGAACTTGACAAAACATAGCAACGGGGAACAAAGCTGCACCAGCTAGTGGGTTCTTACTGAGTCTACAGCAGAAATAAAGCAGCAGTTTCCAAGGCAGGAAGAAAGTGGAAACACCACCCCTGAGTGAACCCTCTCAGAGGACAATTTGTCCGGCCCTGCCCTAGCCAGGGTGAGTCTGCCCAAATGGTTCCCTTCCATCTCTGACTTCTGGGATTCTAAAATAGATTAGCATGAAGGGGCTGCGTCCTCTGAGCCCTCAGGTGATTTTTTGGCTCTGCTAGAACTTATTGCAAAGAATGGAAGCCATGCCATATGAGAAGGAAGCTGGGACCGGTGTGAGGAATTCGCAGCTGATAGAGAGTATGACTGATGAAGGGCATGGCTACACTTGCAGATGTAGAGTGCAGGGAGTTAAACCAGCCCTCGGAGACGGCAGCAGCAAGCGCAATGGCGTGGCTACATTAGCAACTCTCGCAACGCCACAGAAAGCAGTGCGTTGTGGTAGCTATCCCAATGTGCAAGTGGCTGCAGCGTGCTTTTCAAATCGGAGGGGTGGAGTGTGACAGGGAGCATGTTGTGTGTATGTGGGGGGAGAGAGTGTGTCAGCATGCTGTCTTGTAAGTTCAGACAGCAGCAGAGGGAAGGGGAAACCATGACATCAGCCTCCACCCCCACCCCCACCTCTCTTTCTCACACACACATGCACAAATGCCTGCCTCTGCAGCAGGAGCATTCCACAGTGATGGTTTGCTTTGTGTCCCGGAGCAGATAAGCATGCCGGGTGTCAGAAACCGAGCTTTGAAAGGGGATATCCGCATGCCTGCAGCCAGGGGCGGCTCTAGGAATTTTGCCGCCCCAAGCACGGAAGGCAGGCTGCCTTCCGCGGCTTGCCTGCAGACGGTCCGCTGGTCCCGCGGCTTCAGCAGATCTCCCGCAGGTGTGCCTGCGGGAGGTCCGCTGAAGCCGCGGGACCAGCAGACCCTTCGTAGGCAAACCACGGAGGCAGCCTGCCTGCCGCCCTCACAGCACCAGCAGAGCGCCCCCCGCGGCTTGCTGCCCCAAGCACGCGCTTGGCGTGCTGGGGCCTGGAGCCGCCCCTGCCTGCAACCGAGTTCAAAACAATGAGAAGAGTGGCCATTTGACTTCAAGGTATTATGGGACATTTCCGGAGGCCAATCACAGCACAGTAATGCAATACATCATCCACGCTGACACCCGGGCATTTCAGCCAGGAAGCAGCAAGCTTTATGCTTCTTGTGGAGGTGGATTACCAGGAGCGCTCCAGCCGCGGAGTCCTGGCGCTCTAAGTGCCTTGCCAGTGTGGACACCTCAGGAGTTAGGGTGCCTGGGGCTGATTTAATGTGCTCTAACTTGCAAGTGTAGCCAAGGCCTAAAATAGGTGGAACTGTGCTCACGTATA
The DNA here is from genome assembly GCF_016161935.1 of Mauremys reevesii. NCBI lineage: Eukaryota > Metazoa > Chordata > Testudines > Geoemydidae > Mauremys > Mauremys reevesii. The sequence continues at coordinate 36,149,563 of NC_052638.1, forward strand.
AAAACACTGGCACTGGGCCAGCATTTAACAATTTCTTTAAGTGGCTACGGCATGGGGGGAGGAGTCAGGAATCTGAGCTCCATGCCCTGTTCTGCTACTAAATTACCCTGTGACATTCAGCAAGTCGCTTTAAATAAAAGCCAAAGAAACCCCCTCTTGGACTCAGTTTTCTCATCCGTAAAGTGGGGTTAATAATGCGCCCACAGCTTTGTAAAGTGCTTTGGAAATTTAGGATGAAAACTACCAAGTAGATAAGTGCTAAGATTTCTTAGAACTCATGTGTTGGCTAGTGAGATGAGGGCTTTAAATTGAGATCTTAACCACCTCCTAGTTATTTAGTAATGCAAGGGAATTCTTACTTCCCCAGTGTGCAATCTATAAACTATAGACGAATGCCCTTATTTCTAGTGGGTATGTGTCAAAGCTGCATATCTGCCAAGAAAAGGGCCAGCAAATGATTTCTACCCTGACCATTAATCACTAGAATTAGTAGCTCCAAATCCGGCATGTGCGTGTATTCAACAAAATAATGAAATCCGGGAGATTTATAGTGAATAACTGTCATTTAATGCAGTTTTTGGTTTCAGAGATGAAGAGAAATAGCTACACAAGCATGTAGATGAAGTGGAAAAACTTTAATAAAAATCACTTGTTTCTTTCAAGCATTCGGTCCTGTCATTTATCACCCAACACACAATAGGCAGAATACTCAGATGTTAGCAATTGTGTATGATCAAAGCTTTATCAAAGTGTTCTTTTTATTATTAACAGCAACAAAAGGGGGAACCACATTCTAAAAAGAATGAAAACAGTTTGAGGCATATAATCATGTCAGCTGAAGACAAATCTTGCTATTCAAGCTTTCCAACAGATTCTAAATCCAGCCACAAGCAGATGATTGATTGATTTATATAAAGGATGAATTTGTCTTTGGAGGTACTTAAATATCTGAGCCATCATGGCACTACTCCGGGTTTATGCTGGCAACTGATTTCAGTCAAAATTTAGGATTGATTCAGGGGTAGAGGTGATGGTGATTTGTAAAGAGACACAGGATGATGGGCTCTAACTTTGGTACTGGAACCACTCAGGATGGGGCTCAATTTCCCAGGGAAGGAAATAGGTCAGTTCAAGGCCCTCACTGACTATAAAGACATGGAGTATGGGCCTGATGCCTTTGCCATCAGTGGGGTAACTGAAAGTAACCTGCTAGACTGAACCACAGCCGCGAGATGGGCCTTATTAAACACAGAGGAAGCAGTGAAGGCTTTTGTGGCAAATAGCCTCCTTCAAGGAGAACCAGCCCTTAGGTGCTCAGCACAACCTAGAAGTTGGTAATGCCTTTGCTTCCCAAAGTGAAGGAAGAGCTTTCTAGAATGGTCTAAGAGAGCACATTGGAGAGGCAAGGGGCATGAGGCAATATCTTTTATTGGACTAACTTCTGTTGCTGAGAGAGGCAAGCTTCTGAGCTACACAAGCTTTTGTCTTTCACCAGCAGAAGTTGGTCCAATAAAAGATATGACCTCACCCGCCTTGTCTCTCTAATATCCTGGAACCAACCCGGCTACAACAACACTGTACATCCACACCTGCTTAGCTCTAAAGACTCCACAGGGCAATAAGACTGAGCCGTCCATGAACCATGGAAAAGAAGGGCCTAGATCCTTGGCTGTGGCTGAGACGCATACATCACAACTCGGGAGGTGGGAGAACAGGTGTTGCCGGCACAGAGGCCCGAGGTGACAGCAACAGTGGTTCGTTGCCCGGTGTGCTTCGCTTCCAATAAACACACCAAGGTGGAGAAGCAAAAACCAGGTTTATTTGAGCCCAGATAAGGTGCAAGGGAGACATAGCAATCTCAAATCCTGCACACCGATACAAGCGGTTTTCCTCTCTTTATACATAACTTCAGCTAAGCATTCCCATCACCCCCACACTCCTCCTCTCCCCCCACCTTTCATTCCCATGCAGCAAATACACTTTGCAATAGCAATCACATGAAGCAGTTAAGTCATACTTGGCAAAAACCACCTTAGCTCGTTAGCAACTCTTCTGTGATCAGTTATCTGTACTTTCCCACCGTGGGGGCTACGTTCTCATGCATATAACTTTAATTACAGCACCTGCTTTCCACCTATCTTATTTAGTATTGGCTACATCTAGTATCAAGCAGCCTTGACGCTGCCAGTAATTAGCACATAACACAAGAGGTTACAAAAGTTTAGTAAGGCTAACAAAAGCACTTTACATAAAGGTACTTTGGGTCACATAGGCCCAAAGCCATCCTCCCGAGTTACCTAGATTTATGCCTAGTGACACCAACACAGGGGTTAAGGCAGCTTTGCATTCTCAGGATCATAGGCCAACAGCAGACCCAGCCAGACCTGCCGATGGGGGGCCAATTGCCTGGGTGGGGCCAGGTGATTTAAAAGGGCCTGGGAGGGCTCCTAGGTGCGTTTGACCACTCCGGGCCCCGCACTTTGGGGAGCCCTGCAGGCCAGTGCGATTGGCCAGCGCTGTCGGTCCCGGAAGTGAAGAATTCGTCACTTTCGCCCCGGGCCCTGCACTCCCCCTAGGGACGGCCCTGTCCCCAGAGCCAGGAATTGCTGTTGGCAGGCCTGTGCCCAGCATAAGATAGAGCAGACCTGGAAGTGACACAATAGGAACGGGCCTGTTTCTAGGAGCAGCAAAATACTGGGGATTCAGTTCAAAATACTTTTCAAGACTCTTGGACAGAGAAGGCGCACATCTCCCGAGCTGCTGGGAGGGGGGCTGCTCCACGGGGTCCCAGTGTCACTATTGACAACCAGGGAGGCCGGCTCACAGTGTCCACTGACAGTATTCTGCTTTCCATCCCTGGCGACAGATCGGTGTTAAAGCAATAACATCTCCCCTGGGCCACTCACCCTGGCCTCTGTAGGCAGGCGGTTGAGGTCATTCTCCTGAGGAGAGGGGTCACAGGAGGTCCATCCCCCCTCCGGCTGAAAACTCCATCGTTTCACTTTCATTTTCCAACCATGGTCGTAAAGCAATGTCCTGCTAATAAGCAGGTCACGGTGGTGCAGGAGCAGCACAGATCAGGCAGGCTTATCATGGCCCCATCAGGGCCCTTTGTAACTCCTGCTCCACTGAATTCACGGGAGATTTTGCCTGGGTTAAGACTGAGTAAAGAGTTCAGAATTTGTCCCTAAGGGGCAGAGCCAGGCAGATCCCAGGCCTAGAATCTGAGCTGGGTTCTGGGAAGATCTGCAGAGGGAAGAGTGAGTCCTCCCATCAAAGCCAACAGTAGAACTGTTCCACCAAGGCCGTAGCCTAATGGCCTGATTAGACTCTGTGATGCTAACTCACTCACTCCGAGAGGAGTTATACAGTATGGGATCCTCTGCCCAGGCCTCACCTCCAAATACTTCCTGGACACTGCTGCGCAGGGACCCCCTGCAGATCGGCGTTGCACAAAGTGCAGGGTTCCACATAGCCCTGGCAGCTCCTTCAAATCCTGTCCCCACACCTGGGGCAATGGAATTGCCCTTGTTCTATGCTTGTTGGGAGTGTGGGGAGCAGGACTGGCCCCTAAGTGCCTGGTCTGTGACAAACACTTGAAATCATTTTAACGTTCCATAAGTATTATGTTGCACCCAAACCACAGAGAGCATAAAACAAGGGATTTCCACTGGCATTTGTGAATCCAATCTTCAAATGTGGGTGCCTCAGGACTGGGACCTAAATTCAGGAATCAGCAGCTACCTGCTTCTCTAGAGGCACCTAGGGTTGGATTTAAGTGGTTAAAACAGGAAGGTAGGTGCCTAAATAGTGATTTCTGCAATCAAGTTTGAAAATAGGGCCCTATCTTGTTATTGACCAGTCCCTGCTCAATTCCACCCATTGTATGGCACTGTAAGCCAGCCATTCATTCCATATTCCTTAAATAAACTCCTTTCTCCTGGGCACAGCATTTCCAACTCACTCCCAGCGCTTGCAGGCTCCTCGTCCCCCAGTGGCCCCCTCTTCCCCTAATTTAAATCAACCTTCAAATGAAAGCTAAAGTCAACTTGTTTTAATGACCACGTCTGTTTGTTTATCGTGTTTTTAAATAATTTCCTTCTGGAGAATAAACCTCCCTCAGAGAATAAACCACCTTGTAGAAATAGGGTACATCTACTGGGGGGGTGGGGGAGGTACACAATGAGAGTACTTGTTTTCTTGGAAAGTTTGCAGCTAGAAGCTGCTCGGGGCACTCCTCCAAGACCTTTCTTTCGCCCTGTAGCAGCTGCCATTTGATCCCATGCTTTGGCTTTGAATGGAGCGCCCTGAGAAAGCCAGATGTTGTGAACAAAGGTCTAAAAATAATCTGTCCAGTGCTCATTCAAGGGGAATATGTGCCTCGTGGGAACACGAGATGGGAGAACCTGATCTATCTTTGAACAAGAAAGTTCAACAGCAGCTCCTGGCTCCTGATTCTGGGCTCCCAAACATTTTTTTGTTTGTTTTTTTGCCTCCCAGAAGCTGCCCAGCAAAGAGCCGGTTGCTTCAGCAGTCAGTTCTCTCCCTCCCTCTGATTCGTCTGGCTCCTTGAAAGCTGGGATCCGTATTTTTTTATTTCTCATCAGGAACATGGACTCCAGCAGCAATCGCCTGATGCCCAAGCTGCATTTCTGCAAAAAGATCTTTGCTGCAGCCTTGTGTGTCTCAATCTTACTCCCAGAATCGGGCTTTGCAAAGAATCTCTGGAAACGTGCTCTCCATCTGAAACTGGCAGAGAAGTCTGATGTGAGTACCTAGCTGAGGGGGGGACATTGCATGTGAACTAGCGGGAGGCAGGCGTATGTAATGGTGTGAGTTCTCTAAGTCTAGTGTGTCCTTTGAGAATGATCAGTATTTGGATCCTATGCTTTTTCTGTTTGTAAGCTTGCTTGGCTGTGTTAAATTTTTACCACCTATTTGCTGCAACATGAGACATACAGCCAAGGGCACACTTTATACATTGTAATGCCATAGCCACAGCCCACGGAGGTGCTCTGCACTGGGAAAGGGAAACTTAAAAGGAGAATGTGGTTGCAGGTGCAAAACCGATATGAATGTGCATAGACGTGCTAAGCATGAAATACCAAAAGGAAAGTAGCATCGTGCACTGGTTAGAGCAGGGGAACTGGGAGTCAGAATTTCTAAGCCCAACTCGACCACTGGCTTGGTGTGTGTGTGTGTGATCTAGGGTAAGTCACTTCATCTTTCTGTGACTTATTTTACCCATCCACTGTAAAGTGAGGATAATATGTACAAGGGTTTTGTGACATTTAGCTAATGAACAATTTTGTAAAGTGTCTTGAGATCCACACATAAAAGGTACGACGTATATACATGTAAAGAGGTCGTTCCTGTCATGAAGCAAGTAGTTCCAGGGAGAATCCATTCTCAAGTCTGCCTCCTCTTATAGAATCATCGAAATTCAGGGCTGGAAGGGATCTGGAGAGGTCATCTAGTGCAGCCACCTGTGCTGAGGCAGGACCAAATATACCTAGAACCATCCCTGACAACAGGTGTTTGTCTAACCTGGTCTTAAAAACGTCCAGTGTTGGGGATTCCACAACCTCCCTGGAAGCCTATTCCAGTGCTTAACTATCCTTATAGTTAGAAAGAATTCCCCGATATTTAACCTAAATCTCCATTGCTGCTGATTAATCCCATTTCTTCTTGTTCTACCTTCAGTGGACATCACTATCCCCTTTATAACAGCTGTTAACATATTTGGAGGCAGTTAGCAGGTCCCCCCTCTGTCTTTTTTTCTCAAGACTAAACGTGCCCAGTTTTTTTAACCTTTCCTTGTAGGTCAGGTTTTCTAAACCTTTTATCATTTTTGTTGCTCTCCTCTGGACTTTCTGCAATTTGTTCACATCTTACTTAGTGTGCTGCCCAGAACAGGACACAGGGCTCCAGCTGAGGTCTCATCAGTGCCAAATAAAGTGGGGCAATTACCCCCGGGGGCCTACATACAGACAGGGGTGAAAGTAAAATTGAGCTCTTATTGGTACGGGGCCAGCTCTTCCCCCCCCACACACCGGAGAAGGGGTGGGGCCTCAGGCGGAAGGGGTGGGGCTGGGGTCAGTGTCCCCCAGCCACCCATCTGCGATGCCTGGCCCACGCCGCCTGGGGCTCCAGTGGTGATTTAAAGGGCCCGGGGCTTCGGCCGCCACTGCTGTGGTAGCAGCAGCGGCGGCCGAAGCCCCGGGCCCTTTTAAATCACAGCCCAGGGGCAGCTATTTCTCCCCCTCCCTCCATTGGCGGCCAGGGGGGCACCAAAGGGGCAATGACATTAAAGTGCTGCCATGGCAGCGCTTCAAAATCAGTGGTATGGGCCGGTACTGGCGGCTACCGGCCCATACCACCTTACTTTCACCTCTGGGTACAGCGCTCCTGTTAATATACCCCCGGATACTAGCCTTTTTCGCAACTGCATCACATTGTTGACTCTCATCCAATTTTCTACAGTACTACCACTTAGCCAGTTATTCCCCGTTTGGTGGTTGTGCATGTGATGGGTCCTTCCCCAGTGTAGTACTTTGCACTTGTCTTTAGTGAATGTCAGCTTATTGATTTCAGACTAATTCTCCAATTTTTCAAGGTCATTTTAAATTCTAATTCTGTCCTCCAAAGTGCTGGCAAACCCTCCTAGCTTGGTGTCATCTGCAAATGTTATAAGCATACTCTCCACACCATTATCCCAGTCACTAATGACAATATTGAATAGTACCAGACCCAGGACAGACCCCTGCAGGACTCCACTAGATATGCCTCCCCCTCCCCCTCAGTTTGACAGTGAACCATTAATACTACTCTTTCAGTACAGTCTTTCAACCAGTTTTGCACTCACACTATAGAAATTTCCTCTAGAGACCACATTTCCCTCGTTTGCTTATGAGAATGTCACGTGGAACTGTGTCAAAGCCTTACTAACAGCTTTGCTCCCTATCCACTAGGAGAGTAACCCTGTCAATGAAAGAAATTAGATTGGTTTGGCTTGATTTGTTCTTGAGAGATAAAGTGGGTGATGTAATAACCTTAATAAAATGTTTAAATCTTTCATTGGACCAACTTCTGTTGGCGAGAGAGACAGACTTTCCTTTTCCCCCTGTGACTAGAGAGGTGTTAATGGGCCACTTCACCTGGAATGATCCCTTGAAATATGTGTTAACAACGCATGCTAAACAATCTGTTCCACCTTGCATTTAGCTGTGACTCTCTAACTACACTTCCCAGACCTGAGGAAGAGTTCTGGGTAAACTTGAAAACTTGTCTCTCTCTCCTTGTCTCTCTAATATCAGGGGACGAACATGGCTACAACACTGCAAACATGATTTGTTCTTGACTATTCTCCGGAAGTACCTCCTCCATTCTGCCTCCCCAGACGTCTGACAGGTGTTCATTAGCACTGCTTGCTGGTGTGGGTTTCTGGCTGACATGCTGTCATCTGGGACCAGCCTCACTCTTATCTTCAGGCCATTATAGCTGAAAACAAACCAGTGAAATGCAGGAAACTTCCTGCAAAAGCACAACATGCTTTTCTAGCAATCCAGTTGCAATGTACTTGAAAACCCTTTTTGCCTAATTAGTATGTTGCAAAGAGAAAACTAGACAGGCAGCTAGTCTCCAAAGTGGTACTGGACACTATGACCACAGTGTTCCAACTCTGAAAGGTTGTCCATCAGGATCAGTAACAGCAAAGCTAAGGGGAGGGGTTGGGCCTGAGCATGTTTCTGGAGTTCAAAATATTCTGGGGCCAAAAGACTTCTCTCAGTATTGCCAAACGTTCAAAAATCATGAGTCAGGCTCATCAAAAATCATGAGATTGTCTTTAAAATCATGAGCTTTTGTAAAAAAACAATAGATTGGGGGTTCTTTTTATTTGCCTTCTGCCTTTTGAGTCTTTAGGTTCAGTGTTTAGGTGTACAGGGGTCACATTTTGAAGCTTTCTCCACAGTCACGAGGGCAAGAAACTTTCTTTTTCTTTAAGCATGAAGGCTGAAATCATCTCATATCCACTTGACTCCAGGAGCTGGGGCTTTAAGGAAAACAATAATTATGATGAGACTTATGACAAAATCATGAGAGTTGGCAACACTGTTCTAAACAGGTTTCAGAGTAGCAGCCGTGTTAGTCTGTATCCGCAAAAAAACCAGGAGTACTTGTGGCACCAATTTGTTAGTCTTTAAGGTGCCACAAGTACTCCTGGTTTTTTTACTGTTCTAAACATCAACAAAAAGGAGGGAAAAGGTATACAATTTTTGTAAAAAAAAAAATAAAAAAAATTCCTAGTTAAAAATTCAAGGCATGCTATTTAAAGGGGATCTCAGAAAAAGGGTTGGTTTATTTAAAGTAGCAAATTAAAAAAAAAATCACATTGACCTTGTCCTTTTAAAAGCCAACATTGGCCAATGCCTTTTGCCTCCTGAATACGTTGGGTCAACATTTCAGCCCTTGTTAAGCTGGCAGCTGTTTCTGCATGCTCAAGTTGGATTGGGCCCACAAAGTAGATGCTAAACTTGTTTTACGTGTGCACTGTTGGTGCAGGCACCCAGCTACTCCAGAGGAGCACAGCGAATAGGTTGTGCACCTCGAGGGGTTGGGCACTCGCATTAGGAGGCACAAGCAAGGGCCACGAAGACAAAATGCCAGGGACTGTGGCCCAGGAGGCTGACAATGACATGTTCAGTAGCAGACTTGCTCTGCGTACGCAACAAGTGTTTTGTGAAGTGTGGTGCACTGGAAAAAATACCATGATTATTAACAATAATAATTCTGCCATGTTGCAAAACCACTGTGAAGTCGCAATCTGCAATCTTCTGCTTTCCACAGAAACTATGACGCAAAAGACCCAGACAGATAGGATCCTATGTTTTGATGTTCAGATAGCTTGTTCTATAAAGGCACAGAATCCTTTCCCTTAGGGATATGCCCTCCTCCTTGAACCAGTTGCTTTTCAAAGGACAGTTTTTCTGGCAGCAGCCAATCCAGGTGCTACTGATCTGGCAAGCTCAGGAGTAATCACTTTCTCTAGGAGGGGGTGGAAGCTGCATTTCTCTCTCCCTTCCCTTGCACGCTTGAAGAAGGAGAGTTCCAATGTCTGACTTTTCCCTTTGCAGAGCACTGGTCCTGGAGTCTCTCTATGTCTGGTGTATGGTTCTGCACCAATGTGCTGCATTGTCCATGCCTGGCTGAATGCACTCCAGTCATGCAGAGTGGGGAATGCTCCTGTGATCAGCCTTTTTCTTTCTCCACCTAGACCCTCACATCTCATCGGACAGGGTTGTCTTGTTGGGGATGAGCGGGGAGAAATGAGACATTGTACTTAGGCGTTGTTTGGCCTGCCCCAAGCTAATGTATTTATTGCCCTCTGCTTATACCAAGATCCGTATTTAGAATGAATGCAGGATCATGTTTCAGATCCTTTGCTTCTGACAGCAAAAGGAAGGAGTGGGAATATTTGGGACATTCAGTTTTAGCCATGTTAGATTTCAGTTGATGGAAGGGATGTCAGAGAAGCAGTCAGTGATACAAGAGTGGCCCAGAAGGAAGAGGTTGGGGTTGGAACAGCAGATTTGTGTGGTATTAACCTAGAAGGGCAATCAGATGGAGTCCCAAGGGATAGGGCATAGTGAGACAGCAGAAGGCCAAGGATGTAACCCAGTGGGAATCCCTATCGAGAGTGGGAGAAGTTTCCAAAGATCCAGCAGTAGCAGTGAAATGGAGATGATGATCTAGCAGGTATTTCTTATCCCTCATTTCCACGAATGTGCACATCACGCACAAGATGTTTATTCTTTATTGTTTCAGAGGAAAGATGACTGAACAAATCTCACCAATCATACAGCACATACTGAAATCAATGGCAACCCTCCTATTGATTTGCAGTGGGACAAGATTGAGCTCTAAGCAATGTCTCACTAAGACAAGCATCTAGAACAGTGAAAAGAAGCCAGCCTTGAACTTAAAGGATCTGACCCTCAACTGGTGTACATTGGTGTAGCATTATTGACTTCAATGGTGCTGTGCATATTTACACCAGATGAGAATCTGGCCCTAAATGTCTCTCAACAGGAACCCCAACTAGAAATATGTCTCGCCGGATCTATTCTGCATTGTAATATCCTTATGTTGAGCAGAAATCTATTTAGATTTGCTTGGAGTTCAAGTGTCAGAGCATTGTGCTTAGAGGCAAACTGGTTCTCATTTGCAGACAAGAAAAATAAAAGGGTGGATGGAATTTTTATGAGGCAGGTCAGAACCCTCAGATGTTATTGAAAGTCTGGGAATACAGTGAGTGATTTAGGATAATGAGGCTTCATTCCTTTTTTTTTTTTTTTTTTTTTTTTTCCTAGTCACTCTGGACTTGGCTTCCAGGTTGCTCAGCTGAACTTTTAACTTTCCGCTGTTAACTAGTTTTTGGAAGTCTTTAATGCAGATATCGCCATTAAAATGGATTCATGAATCTCCTGAGACAAACAGCAACTCACTTGAAAAATATCCTGAAGTGCAGAAATTTTAAGACTGCCAGAGTCCATAATATTTAAGAATCCAAGTCATGCTCACAGCCAAAATGTAAATCCCAGGCAAACTATTAAATAGGCACTCATGGAAATCATTATTCCAAGACAGCATTAATACAAGACTTTATAAATGAGGGAATTACTTCCCCCCTTTTTCCTAAAAATCTTATGATACTCCAAGCAGTGGCAGCATGTTGATTAGTTATATTTTGCAAACATGCTGTTTCAGCAGTGAATTTTTAAGTGCCGGGATATCAGGAACACTGAGAAAGTAAGGAGAAAACTTACTTAGTAGGGAAAAGGCCACTCTGGGAATTCTTGGTCTTAGAACTTTCATTGTTCTAAAAGGGAAGCCACATTCATTATGGTCAACTGTTCATTATGAATTTTTCCCTTTCAATTAGTGAATCATCTGTGAATCAATCATATTCATTTTCTTTTAGTATCAGTTACCCATCTGCATTTGCTAAATATTTTGGGTAAATACATTTCAGACTATGGGCTGAGTGACAATAACATTTTAAATAGGAGAAAAAATAATGAACTTCCAAAATGAATGCTTTGATGAATCGTCATCCCTGCTAAAGTCTATGGAATTTTGGGGATTCCTGAACATTTTCACTGATATCCAGTGTTTGGACTGGATTATAAATAGACCTGGCTCCACAAAAATAAAAAAAATGTTGTGATTTAAAAAAAAATCTAATTTCCCAAAATTTCAACTTTGATTTTTTTTTTAAATTCAAAACTTCAAAACTGGAAGTTAGTGTTCTGACCAACTCTATTGCTGGTTAAAAATGCAGGGTAGAGGGGGAAATTGGGGATATCTTCGTCAATTTTTGTTGTGGTTGTTGCTGTTGTTGCTTTGCATTTGAAATCAAAATATTGAACTATAAAAAAAAATGAAAGCGCTCTCATGATTAATAATGTGACCCATCAATTCATAGGAAGAGATTCTGATGCCTTTCCTCACTTTGAGCAGCACCTTACTCCATGAGTAGTGCCTGTTAAATACATGGACTGCTAGTGGAATAAGGTGCTTGTTAACATGATTACAGTACGTGTATTAGAACCTAACAGTGTAAATAGAACTTGGGACTTTCATTTGTGGAAATATTGGTGAATTAGGTTTTTTCCCCCTCACTTCTCAACAAATTAAAAACTAATCATCATCTGGATTTTCCCTACCACACCCCATGATCTACCAGCTGCAATTGTTTGTTTATTTAGAACCTGGGTGGGTTTACACTACAGTTCCCAGGTAATATACTGGATGCATCTCAATCAGAGGGCATTTCAGACATCTGGGACTGTTGCCTATTATTAAGGGTGGTTCTTGTCATTGAACAAATGTAGGAGATTGACTGAAATAAAGAAATACCATATCATTGTCACTATATGTTATACATGATCCATTACAAAGAAAGTGGAGGTAAAATCGATCATGTCAGCATTACAAATAATATACATCATTTCCCCTTATTGTGTTGAACTGAATTGCATCAGTTTTCTATTAAATGAACTATTAGTTATTCCTAATTCCATTTTAAAATAACTGATTACAATCCAGTCATTCCTAACAACAAGGCCATAGTAGCAGCAGCCAGTCCCAACGTTAATAAATCGAGTTATTTGTGCACTGGCTCTCAACAGTTGCAAACTGACGCCATCTGTTGGAATCAAAAAGCATTGCACTGAAGCCTTCAGTGTTTCCTTGTACATTGATGTAATGACAATATTTGAATCATAGAATCATAGAATGTCAGAGTTGGAAGGGACCTCAGGAGGTCATCTAGTCCGACCCCCTGCTCAAAGCAGGACCAATCCCCAGACCCCTAAATGGCTGCCATGATTTTTCCCTCTTAACCTATGTCCGCTGGGTGCATTTATTTGGAAAGGAGAAGAAAGAGTGATTGGAAAATCTATTTGCATTCTTATTTAAACAAAAGCAGCTTCCCACACATAACCATTACCAAGCCCAAGGAGAGAGGCAGAAACTCTTGGCAAGCAGACTTAGGTGCAAATGATGGGAAATGCTTATACATTATACCTGACAAACATACTGAGTGTATTGATACTACAGGGCGGTATCCATCTTGGGAGTTCAAGGTCGTGCAGGGGATCCTATTGGTATCCTCTCCCAGGAGGTTTGTTTTGACAACACCTAGTTCAATGGGCAGTACCCGAAAGACAAACATTTGCTTTCCAGAAGCGTTGTTAAGTCCCAGGGATAGGATACCTCTGGCAGGGATGATTTAACAGTGCCCAGACATGGGGAGAATCTCTTAGTGTCAATCCAAGTTCCTCTGTAACCTGATGGTGCCCTTTTGAAAACAGCCTGACTAGAGTGGTGCAATACAGTAGACAAGTGGTCCCCAACCTTTTTCATCTGGCGGGCGCCAGACGACGAGCCCTGGAGGACTGTGGTGGCGGACGATCATCTGCTGAAATGCTGCCAACAAGCGGCATCATCCAGAGGCTTCGCCGCTGAAATGCTGCTGGCCAGTACACAGGCGCACTTAGACGCCCCGGCGGGCGCCATGGTGCCCGCAGACACTGCGTTGGGGACCCCTGAAGAATCTGGCCCTTTATGACTGATTTACAAAGGCTAGGTGCCAGACATCATTATGAGAGTGTAGGTAGATTCTTAAACCAAACTCTCTGACAGCAAGTTCTTTTCTTGTCTCCATTTGCAGCTTTATCATTTTGGGCCAAATGCTGATTTCAGTTACAGGGTGTAAATCCAGAGTAACACCTTTGGCTTTGGTGGAGCTTATTTGGCATTACACCTGTGTTCATGAGAGCTGAATCTGGCTCTCTGAGTCTAGTTTGATCCCACTATTTAATTATAGTCAAACTTTTCTACTTTCCATTTCTGAAGTTTCCTCTGTTCAGTTTAGCTTAGTTTCACTTACGTTCCCCAGGTTCTCTGTCTCTCTCACGTGCTCACAGACTGACACCATATTCTTTTGCAAATCCAACAAAAGTTATTTTTTTTCATACTCCAGAGCATTAATAGACACTTTGCTGGTAGCACATGGTAATAGTTAGATAGCAAAAGAGACAGAAAATCTTTGTGTCTGAAGAACATAAAAATTCAGAAGTCAAAAATCATTCCTCCGAGGAGTGATGTATTATTTAGACAATGGGTCTGATTTTCCCTTCACTGAAGATGCTTTGCATTGTCCCACCAACACAAAGCGGCCCTAAGGCTGATGTAGCTAGCCAGGGAATGCTTGCCGTGATGTGTCAGAGCCACCTATTGTGACATAGAGCCAGTATATCTGATCCTTGGCTTCCCTCTTCCCAGCCTTCTGCATAGCTTCCCAACCGCTGAGAAGAGGGTGGACCCAATCATATTCTTTTCCTTTGGGAAAAGGGGTGTGATCAAGGGAAAAGGGCATGCCTGGGGCAGGCTCCCCATATTAGCTCCTTAGGGAAGTTGGCAGCTAGCGCAAGTGATAGCAGCTGCCAGGTGGCTGTAATTGACACTGTGGGATGGGACTGGCACACAGACAGCTGATGGTTGGAAGGTTACATAGGTGACTTAGAGCCAACTTTGTGTGCATGCACACCCGCGTACACACACCCTTCCTTTGTTGTGCTGTGGGCTTCTCAGCTACAGACCAGGATCTGAGCCACTGAATTCCCTTTCCAGGGGGTGAGGCTGACAGAGCAGTTCTCCTGATCTGAGCAGCTTGTACAGGGAGGCTTTGCACCATCAGTATCTCCCAGAGCTGAGCACACAAGTCCCTAGGCGCCACCACAAGGAGGGAAGCACAGGAGTAGAAGCGTGGCTGGTGGGTGGGGCTGATCCACCTAGACAGCCCCACCCACCGGGGCAGGTGGAAGCTGAGGCAGCAGTAGTGTCTGCAGAACGCCTGAGGTGGGAAATGTGTTCCTCCCCCTTTCCCGCAGAACTCCCCCGCCTCACACAGCATGTCTGAGCGCAGGGATGAGGGGTTTGGCCCATGGTGAGTAGGAATCGGGCTTGAGCAGCTTGTCAATTTCTGTGGCACGCAGGGAGTTGGCTCCTCCTCCAAATGCCATCTGTGTGAATCATGCTACTTTGTATGCTGCTGCTTATGCTTTTCAGGGAAAGTGCCACGCTCTGCTATTTCTACCTGAGAGTTTTCCTCATCGTTTGTGTGTGATAGGCCATATTTTCCCCATATCCAAATACAGTTTGACTTGGCATAGTATTAAATGGGCATGTGTCCTCTTCTGCAGCTTCTGGTACAAAGCTGGACATTTCATTCCCAGGGAATCCCAAGTCCTGAGTGTTATACAAGTCTGGAAATTAAAAAAAACAAAAACTTAAGGCCAAGTGTAGGCACAACTTTCAAAAATAACTGGTGATTAAGAGGCCTGATTTTCAAACAACACTGAGCACCTGCACTCTGAAAAAGAGGCCCCTTAAAGGTGCCTTATGTTGGACAGGCCTAAACTATGGCATCTCAAATCATGAATCTTGCTCAGGATTTTCAAAAATAAGAGACTATATTTAGGCTGCTTAATCCACAGGAAGACAGATTTTCAGACCTGCAGAACATCCCAGTCTTCCTCCAACCATGCTGTCACCTAGCCAGATCATCATGTGTTTGATAACATAGTCTCCCAACCAAAAATTTCTAATCCCATGGTGAGCATGCCTGAAAACTCCCATAACCCCCCTGAGGTAAGCTAGTTTAAAAAGTCAAAGGAGGGGCAAAGTAGCACATTCAGAACTCTGATACTACAGGTGAGGCATAAGATATTGGCCAGAAAGGGAACAGATTAGGCACCAAATGCATGAAAGAAAGATTAAGCTTCTTTTCAAGGCCTTCAGTTACTAATCTCACTTTACAGGAAGGTCTTAAATTAGTAAAAGGCTGCTGGAATTAATCACAACAAACACAGAATGATTATGAAACACAGGAACAATAAGGCCTCTATATCATCATCTTCATTTCAACTTATCTTTCTTTCTCGCTAGAGTATTTTTAAGGCACCAGTTACTGAAGTGCCTACTGCCTTTCTCTCTTACTCTCTCAGACAAGTGTAATGGACATTTTAGGGATTTAAAAATTAGACTCCTGAACGCTTCCACATCATTAAAACAATGTAATAAATAGTAGTACTTGGGTAACCGATTTCATCAGCTGATCTCCAAACACTTTGCTAAGGTAGCAACAGATTAGAATCTTCATTTTACAGGTGGGGAAACTGAGGCACAGGGTGGTGAGGTCACTTCCTCAATGAATACATGAAGTCAGTCACTTCTTAATGCTCACTCCAGCTAGTTTAGTTTGCAATATGTTTGGTGTTGACCAAATGTTCTCCTTTATGCCAAATCTGTGTTTTCCCTTTTTGTCTTTTTTTGCAAGGATTATGAGTACCCTCTTCATTCTCACAGCGCCCACTACCAGAAGAATGACCGCTGCCCCCCGCCCCCGCAGACTTTACCAGAGCGAGCATGTGAGGTGCCCAGCTGCCGTTCTGATTCCGAATGTGAAAGACACAAGCGTTGCTGTTACAATGGGTGCATCTATGCCTGCTTAGAATCAGTACAGCCACCTCCAGGTATGGTGGGCTGTGAGATCAGAAAGAAATGGCCAAGATGTTGCCCAGATACAAATAGAAACAGCTTCAATAACAATGGTAGGCTGTAAAATGGGGGTATAGCCCCATATATATATTAGGTCTAAAATAGGACTTGGGGGTTGAGCCTGAATCAAGAACTCAGCTTTGGTTCCATGGCGGTGAACAGCTGAAAGCTGCCCTTGTGTGATTTTTGGCTCAAGAGAGAGGAAGTTGCACACGATCTATTGACCTTCCAAGATTTCCACCAATTTAAATGGCAGAAATCACAAGATCAGCTATTTTCACTGTATTATACATTAGCCCAAGTTCATGGCCACATGGCTGGTAATGAGAGAGAGAGTGGACAATTTTTGAATATTCAAAATTTAAGTGAAAACTTTGAAAAAAAAATCTGAAAACATTTTTTGCTGGTCTTCAATCAATTTGGAACTTTTCCAAAATTCAAAATTATGCCAAAAAGTGTTTAGAAAAGGTTTTCTGCATTTTTCGACCAGTTCTGCTGGTAACCTTTTTATAGGCAAGACCAAACTGCTTTAACCAGCTACTTGCCAAAGTCAGAGATTTTGATTATTGTTGAGAACTAGCTTCAGGACAGTCATTTTTCTTTTTATTATAGTGGATACTCTTAATGTTGCAGTGTATTTAGTCTCTTGTCTGTAGATAAATTTATTTGAAAAGTTTGAGCAAAATCCTTTCTTCCGTTTCCAAGTTAAAGGAGAATTCAAAGAGATATTCTTTTCCAGCAGTGAAATAATTCTAACACCCAGGGCCGCCCAGAGGATTCAGGGGGCCTGGGGTCTTCAGCGGCGGGGGAGCCCTGCCACCGAATTGCCGCCGAAGACCTGGCACTTCGGTGGCGGGTCCCGGGGCGGAAGGACCCCCTGCCGCAGGTCTTCGGGGCACGGAAGGACCCCCCGCCGCCAAATTGCCGCCGAAGACCCAGAGCGGAAGAAGCTCCGGGGGCCCCACGAGAGTTTTCCAAGGAGCGAGTGAAGAACCCTGCTCCAGGGGCCCCAAAAGATTCTCGTGGGGCCCCTGCGGGGCCCAGGGCCTGGAGCAAATTGCCCCCCTTCCCCACCCCCTCCGGGCGGCCCTGCTAACACCATATTTGTACACTTACTGCAGCGTGTACAGATGCTGCACACCCAGTTAGTACAGGTATAAATAGCAGTGTAGATGGTGAGGCCCAGCTTAGGTAAGTAGAGTAGAGTAAGTGCCCTACATGCCTGAACCCCCAGGGTACGTACCCGACATGGCAGTCTACTTACCCAAGCAGTACCTACCATGCCTACTTTGCTATTTTTAGCAGAATAGTGTCTTGCTGCCGGAGCCTTTCCCCCAGTAATGAAAGGCCCTGGCAGTGGTGAAAGGCCCTGGCAGTGGTGAAAGGCTCCGTCAGCTCCCCACGGCCTCCTCCCTGCAAGAACCTTTCTCGTTGCCTCCCAGCTGCCAGAGACACTCGTTGCCATGTTGAGCTACGCACTGCAGTGACAAGTATGGACACAAGCCTGTCTGCCATGCAGTGGGTAGTGGCACATGTAATGCCTGTACTCTACACTCCGACATAAGTTTAGACATAGCCAGGGATACAATGAAAAAGGCTTGAAACTTGGCACGGACATCATTCTCTTTGAACTATGACTTCTCTCGGGTTACACAGGGAGCAAGAAAGAAGCTTCTGAGCATGCTCCGGGGCTCCATGACTTTTAGCAGCACTCAATGACGCCCTATCCAGTTTGGGCCAGATCTTGCAAGGTGCTGAGTCCTGGCTTGATCCAAAGCCAATGGAAGTCAACGAGAGTCCTTCCATTAACTTCAATGGATTTTGGATCAGGGTCTCAAAGGTTGCTCAGCATTTTGCAGGCTTAGGCCCTTTGTGCTGCCATGTTGCAGGGGTCCTTGATATGACGGCTGTATTCAGGCTGCTGCTGGGACATTTTGAATGATTGTGAATGTATATACGTCACTGAAACACACACAGCAAAACCCTCCCTGAAGAACTCCACCTGCCTTATCATCAGGGACTGGAGAAAATCAGTGGCATGAAAATAATTGTGTGTGCCCTGTGACTGCTCATCCTTAACAATGTGGGTTTTTTTTAATAGTTTTAGACTGGTTGGTGCAGCCAAAACCACGTTGGCTTGGAGGAAACGGTTGGTTGTTAGACGGACCAGAGGAAGTTTTACAAGGTACTGTGAGTGCAACTCGGCATTTTAATCACCTGGGCATTGTGGGTTGTTGAATTCTGCAGGATGAAGGACACTGATTTGGAAAATAATATTCAAGTCAGATGCAGTTCAGTGCCAATAAATCAGCCCTTTTTCGAGGGAGAATAGTAAGTACTTTGGTTTCAGTTCAGAGCCTCAGGCTCCTCTGAAACATCACTTAATCTACATTGCGGACTCAGTGTTAACGTGGAAAGAACACGTCCTGTAAACTAATTGTCCATTAAATGAGATACGGATGTACAGTGCAAAAGGCCAAATAATAACCGATTTGTGATTGTACCCCATGCAGAAAGGTGACTCCAGGGCTTGTGAAGTGAACAGTATTTGAAATCTAAAGCTAAAGATTTGTTTTTAATATACAGCTCTGCTGAAAGCCTCCTTAGTAGGGGCAAAATTCTCCTCTTCCATCTGCCATGCAGATGCGTAACCAGTGCTCATTAATGCATGAAAATGTGATTAATGTCAGAGAAAGTGATGTGAACAGGATGAGCAAAGAATATACCCAATGCAACTTGTAGAAGAAGATTTTGCCCTCAGAGCCGGGTATGACATGATAGTATAACCTGACAATACAATATTGCATGTCATTCTGTATGCGTAGGTGTTTGGGTTAGATGGCCGGGTGAATAAGGGAGAGCCATTTCCTTCCCAACTACGTAGAACTGACTTACATGACTCAGTGGCGAGATTAGTTTGTGTGGTGTATTTGATGACAAACACAATCCACTCCCATTCAGGCTTACACAGTTTCATGTAGCCTTTATTTTGTACATTTTAAGACAGTGCTATTGCCACCTCTGAATGACATATACGTGCAAAAAGACAAGGTGGATGAGGTCATATCTTTTATTGGCTCAACTTGTGTTAGTGAGAGAGACAAGCTTTCAAGACACACAAAGCTCTTATCTTATCTTGCCTCTCTCACCAACAGAAGTTGGTCCAGTAAAAGATATTACGTCATTCCCCTTGTGTCTCTAACATCCTGGGACTGACACAGCTACAACTATGCTGCATATACATGCAAAAACAGATAAGCCCAGGAAAGTAATTGATCAAGTTACCTCTCCTGGCACACTCCCCATCAGTACCCGGCCTGGGCCGTGGAAGCTAATGATCCAACCAGTGATGAATCCTGGTCGTGTGCTACCTGAAGAACATTGTGTATACGCTAAGATGAAGGGACAGGATGACTTCTTTTGCAAATCTCTGGCCTCTGCTATGGTCTTCCACTGTGTCTTCTTCACTCTTTTGTTGTCTACCACTGTCTTTTATACCTTGTTTCGTGACTTTACTCAGCCTCAGTTACCTCATCTGTGCACCTACCCATTCTAAACCCGACTAAAGAGTTTTATGCATAAATCATAACTAACCTAAACGAATACATTTTTGCTTACCCTGTTAAAACTTTTTTTTGTCTACTTCCATACTGATCTCCTTTGTATTCGCTGCTCTTAATTTTACTGGCTCCATCTAATTTTATCTTACTGGTTTGATTTGTGACCTTGGGTTTTTGCTTGTTAGCTTCTCTTAGGGGGCACCTGAAGTTAACAATTCCCTCATGACGATCTGTTTCACCCTGCTATTTACACAGATAAGGTTTTACAAAGCAAGACACACAAACTAGGTTTCATGGTTTACATAACCCTGAAGCTGTTATAACTAAGCTCTGAAATGTTGCCTCAGCAGGGACACACAGAAAAGCAAAAATTCCTTTATATTTTTCTACTCTCTATATAATTCATTTCTCCAACACTGTTTAATATATATATATTGGACTAACACAGTTCATTGCACTGTTTTCCAACACTTGAGATGCACTTCATTCAAACGAGTTTTAGATTAATAGATTTCAAGGCCAGAAGGGACTATTGTAACCTTCTAGCCTGATCTCCTCTATAACACAGGCCAGAGGATTTCACACAGTAAATTTCTGCATCAAGCCCTTGAGCAAGTCATGACCCTGATCTGTGCCTCAGTTTCCCCATCTGTAAAATGGGGATAATGTTACTGACCTCATTTCTAAAGTGCTTTGAGATCTACTGATGAAAAGCTCTATGTAAGAGCTAGATGCTATTATCTTTATATTATTTCTAGCCTGAATTTGTATAGTATCAGCTTCCAGTCACTCGATTTTGTTAGGCTTGGTCTTCTAGATTAAAGACCCCTCTATTATCAGAAATATTTTCCCTGAATAAGTACTTATAGATCATGGTCATGTCACCTCTTCAATAAAGATGAAATCACACCTCATTACCAATTATCTGAGCCATCCAATCCCACCTCAGTTGAGGGAGGTGTGATCTGACCACGGGCCTGGAAAGTAGGAACCTGAGAATTGTCATTCCCAACCCTGTCACTGACACCCTTGGTGGCCTTAAGCCAGTCTCTTGGGGCCTGATTTTCAGATTCCAGATGTTGTTCATGCAGTTCCGTGTGTGTTTCCCATGCATGCACAGCTGAGCATGCAGAAAGTAGGTTCCTAAAGTAAGCGCAGGCCTGAAGTCTGAAAATCAGGCCTTTAACCTCATTGCCTCAGTTTCCAGATGTATAAAGTGATCATAAAATGATCTGCCTCACAGGTCTGTTTAATTAATCAGTGGTTCTAAAGTACTCGGACAGTCTTGCTTCAAGGCTTATTAGAGACCAGGATGAGACCTAAGAAATGGGGCAGATTATCCCACATCTGTCTACTGTGGGGGTCCTTCCACCTTCCTCTGAAATATCTGTGGCTGGTCACTATCAGAGACAGGATATATGGAAGCCAGCTCTGATCCAGACTGGCAATTCCTAATGAGAAAAGTCTGTCTTCAACTCCACCGACTTCACTGGGGTTGTACAAATGTCAGTAAAAAATACCTCTCCTCCCCCCATATTTATTTTTGACTCTTATTTTATTTGATCACAGCTGAATGGAGCAATTAGCAAGAAGTGCTCCAGAAGTGAGTACCCTCAATCAAGGCATGGGCATTATAGGAGACTCTCCTGAAATTAATATGCCAACAAATGAAAGCAAGAAAGTGTGAGGTGGTCTTGTGGTTAAAGTACAGAAACAGGCGTTAGGAGTCCCAGGTTCTGTTCCCAGCTCTGACACACACTTGCTGCATAACCTTGGCCATGTCACTTAACCTCTCTGTGCTTCAGTTTCCACATCTTACAGATGGGGATAATACTGGGTTACCTCACAGGAGTCATGTGTGAGAATTTAATTCATTAATTAATAGATGTAGAGCATCTTGAATATTTTGGAACCATTTTGGCTTGCTGTGCCCAGCGACCTCTGGGCACAGAAGAAGGGGAGAACTACCAGGGAGTTGGTAATGGTTCCCTGGTTCTTGACCCAATCCCGGGTGCTGCTTAAAGCAGCTTGATGGCTGCTTTAAACTGTGCCAGCTGGTAACAGTCCTGGAGAGGCTACCCACTGTTCAGAGCACGGCCAGCCACCCCTCTTTTCCACCAGTCCCCAGCCCCAGCACACACCCTGTAGAATGGGCTGCAGGAAGAATGGAAAGGCAGCTAGCTAGGTTGGTTCCACAGCTGCGGGACACTCCCTCACGTCAGGGACTCTACAGTCATTCTCCCCTCTCTTTGAGAGGAGTAAAGCAGACAGCATGTTATGTCAAGCTCTCTATACATGTTAAATATTCAATATTATTGTTTGTAAAACACTTTGAGATCTTTGTGTGGGCGGGGCTACCGAAGAACACAGCAAGATTATCCTTCTCCGGTTAGCCCAGCGTAATAAGATCTAGGTTTATGACACGCAGGCTTGTTTTCCAGCGGAGGCCTGCAGCACCACTGAGGATGGGGATGAGCCTCTGCATTGCCCTACGGGATATGAATGCCACATCATCAATCCGGGCAACACAGCCGAAGGAATCCCCAACAGGGGTCAGTGCATCAAGCTACGTGGAAATCCCGGTCAGTTCATTCAAAAACATCCATCCTCGCTTGCTCTATCCAACTTAGGGGCTATGCTGCGGGGTTTCTCGCCTGCCCTGAGGCAGAGAACGGCTCAAAATGTCAAGTCAAGCTAAGTAGAGTTCCTGGGTTTTCACCTCCTCCCTCTTTTAATCCTGGGTTTCTTCAGAGATGTATCTGATCATTGGCAACCAAGTCATTGCTTTGGCCTGAAAAGAAAATGCCATAAGACTAAATTTGAGCTAAATTTGGGGAGAGGGGGGAAGTGGGGGCATTCAGAGTGAGATGAACACCCTGTATAAACATGGGGGGCTAACATCTGGGCCTAGTTATACATTAGCATCCCCACTGAGAGAACAGTGGGTTACCGTTATGTAACTGGGGGGCAGAATCCAGAGCATATGTTTTTGTGGCTAGTCTTTACTGTGTGTTCTTTTGATCATAGTAGTATGATACTCAAGGATAAGGCACCAGGAGGATGTAGGATAGGAAACCATTTAATTGGGGGAACCACTGAACAGCTAAAAGCTGTCTATGTGTAATGCCTTAAATTACAAGAGAAAATTAAACTGCTGCCTTTGAAAAATGCAAAAGGTCCAATCAATATAAACAGCACATGTTCATGGTCTTTCGGGGCTTCTGGAAAGGTGCTGACTGACCTCAATCCCCAGGGAAGCCAAAGGGAATTGAGTGTTTGGCACCATTCAGGATCAGCCCCTAAATAAATCCTAGCTGCAATTCACTTTTCTCTCTTTTTCTTCATGTTTGCAGTACATGACATTTTGGACTGTAAGCCAAATTCTCAGCACAGCTCCACTGAGCTCTTTAATTTACTTGGCATCAATAGAGCTAGGCCAATTTACAAGCTGAGGAATAGGCCCTGTAAATGTATTTTATCAATGTCTGTGCATTTGCATTTTGGCTGGGACAGGAAAGCATTTATTCCCATCTACAGACGATAGTAAACCTCAGCGCATTCTATTTAAATACCAAACAGTAAAGTTCTTAAACGACAGTAGAAAAATCAAGATTGAAATTGTTTTCTGTCATCTGACCATAGTTTCTGTTGTTGTCTGAGTCACAAAGATCATCCTTATTTTTTCTCCACTGGACTGTTTACCAATAAGGGAGCTCACACACAATGTGTTTTTTGAGACTGTTTTCAACCTGTACAAGAGTGTGCAGCTTCTGTGAAAGATTAATGGACTGTATACTCTGATACAACTCATCACAGGCCAAAAACATCAGCAGCCCCCTTTCCTACTTAACCACAATAAAAACCAGTAGAAGTATCAAACCAGAGCCCTCTTTTGTTGTTGTTTTTTTCCGGCAATAAAGACTAAAGGCTTAAGAATTTTAACTTCCTTTGCCTTTCTTGTGTCTTTTGGGTTTTTTTTAATGTCCTCTAGTGCAGTGGTTCTCAAAGCCAATCCGCTGCTTATTCAGGGAAAGCCCCTGGTGGGCCGAGCCGGTTTGTTTACCTGCCAGGTCTGCAGGTTCAGCCAATTGCGGCTTCCAGTGGCCACGGTTCGCCGCTCCAGGCCAATGAGGGCTGCGGGAAGTGACACAGGCTGAGGGATGTGCTGGCCGCGGCTTCCTGCAGCCCCCATTGGCCTGGAGCGGCGAACCACGATCAGCCAAACCTGTGGACGCGGCAGGTAAACAAACTGGCCCGGCCCGCCAGGGGCTTTCCCTGAACAAGCGGCGGACCGACTTTGAGAAGTACTGCTCTAGTCACTAATGTAATGATATGTACCTGTGTTTATGGTGTTTGTGCACTAGATGTCTCTTTGAGCTGTAAAAGTTTCAGACACAGTGTGGTCCCTGGTAAACAAAGGAGATGAAGCTGGAACTTGAACTGTGCAGAAGCCTGTTATATTGTCTCAAATTCTAGCTATGTTTTCTTTAATAAATGCTTTCTGTGTAAGAAAGACTGGTTCCTTAGATCATGACTACTTTTAATGGTCAGAGTATTTAGGTGAAGGAGGTGACTGCATGGATCCTCTGGTCGAAATGTACTGGTAGGAGCTGCATAGCAGCCTACCGATACCCAGACAACACAGGTGCAGCCATGGGAAGGCGAGATGCATGCTCTGTTCCCTACCCAAATGTTGAGGGTAGGAATCTTGGTCCCCTTAGTTCCCTGAGGAGTTTTCAGGCTCTGCACAGGGGCCAGGATTTAATCCAAAGGAAGCAGTTAAGTGTGAAGCCTGGTTGGATACGTTATCATATCTAGGCTTGGACGGATTCAATTTTTATCAGTAAATGTCGATTTCACCATACATCCAAAATCGACGAAGTAAGAAAAGTGCTGCTTGTGAACTTATCAGAGTTTGATTTAAAGATATTTACCTTATATATTTTGACATGCAATGTTGACACTTTGTGTTAATGGTTATCAAACTTTATCTTTTTGAATCTCAACACCTATTGTCCTTAAATAATTATTGTCTGACCCCCCCACACGCAGCCCAATTTCCAGCGACTGTGAAAATTTAAATTGATGAAAATAGCCAACAAAATTGCTTAGAAACCATAATTTTGCACAACTGTAAAACATTTAAAATCAATAAAAATAGAGAAAAATGCTTAAAAATAAACATGGCTAGCATTTGTCAATTTTTAAAAAATCAAATTCTGCCAAACCTGATCATAATGTATCTTCTTGTTTTGCAGATGGACGCAACCTAAGGCATAAATATTACAAGGAGTATTTTGGTAAGACACCATCTGTGGGTCTTTGGTATTGCTGAGCTTTACACTGGTCCGATTGTTTATGAGGAATTTGCTGCTTATGAAATGGCACAGTGGGGAGACATTCCTCGGAAGCTTCTCAGCACCCCTTTGCCAGTGTATCTCAGAGCAGACATGTGAGGCCCCTACCACAAGGTCCTCCAGATCTGAGACTGCCAACAGTGCTGCAATGTACGGTGGGTTTGTGACGGGGAAGTCATGTCTGGAATGGGAAACACCCAATCAAATTCATTTTAACCTTTGATTTAATCAGGAAAGGAATCCTGTTCTTGGAAGGCGAAAAGCTATCCACTACTTTGCACCTTTTTCCCCCCCCCTTGCTGGTTTTCCATACCTTAGATCATGATAACTCAGCTCTAGAATGGAATGGTCAATCTCCCCTTGCTTAGTCCTATGCAACCTAACTGATGTGCTGAGAGTAACCAAAGGCAGAATTTGGGGACTTCACTGGTGTAATTTAAACCTACCACTGTTACAACAGCCCCACCAAAGAACTGGAAAATAAGACACAGACCATTTAAAATATGCAGCTAGAAATCTTTCTGAAGCGTTCATTACTGAAAGGACATGCCGTAAACCCTAATTTGGCAGAGTTTTGTTTTACAGGGAGTAATTCCAATAATGTACTTGGCTATGTGAAACAACAGCAGAAGCACTTAGGTTAACTTGAGTAAGTACCTTCTGAATAAAGGGATGGGTTTGTGAGAATTATATGCAGGCATACTGATCTCATAGAGGGGACCTTGAAAGGTCACTGAGTTGAGTCCAGTCCCCTGCACATCCTACCTGTCCTCAGACAACTCCACCAGCTCCCCATTCCTTTTGCTGTCTGCCTTTGCATTCCAGCCTTCAATGGGCTGGTGCTGGCCTCTCCTTTTGCTTGTGCCTGGCTCTCTCGCCACTGGCCTTCCCTTTGCTCTTTCACAGTGTCTTGGCAGCATCTGCATATCCTTCACAGGAGGACCAAGTACCATCCCTGATAGATTTTTACCCTAGATCCCTAAATGGCCCCCTCAAGGATTGAGCTCATAACCTTGGGCTAATGCTCAAACCACTGAGCTATTCCTCGCCCCCATGCCTGACAGTTCCTCAACGTACAGTGATTTAAAGACATAGTCTTTTACAGGTGAAATTACCCCTTTCTAGCATCAGGCATATTGTTCACTTAGGTGTCCTTGAAGCCCTAATGGTGCTGAGACCATAAGAATGGCCATACTGGGTCAGACCAACAGTCCATCTAGCCTAGTATCCTGTCTTCTGACAGTGGCCAGTGCCAGATGCTTCAGAGGGAATGAACAGATTATACTGGCCCTCTGCACAGGGTTGAAATTCACCCTAGGGGTATGTCTACACTACACTGTAAGCCCATGCTCAGTCTCAGCTTTGAGCCCAACCCCACCTTCCATCCACACACAAATCAGTCTGACTCGGGCCAGGACCACCCACTGGACTCAGGCATGTGAACCCTGCTGGAGGGGTGGGTCAGAGCCTGAGTCCTGCTGAGGCTTGAGTCCAAACCCTGTCATTTTGCAGTGTGGATGCAGCTCAAGCCACAGACTCCAGTCAGAAGAGCTGCGTACTGCAGTGTGGCCACATTAGCATGACTGTGAGACCTGGATCCAGCAATTGTAAACCCAGGTTTACAATACAGTGTGGATTCTCAAGCACGGGCTTGGAAAAAGCGCAGGTCCCACAGCCCCAGAGTTACAATGCCGTGTAGACATACCCTAAGTGAATTTAGTTGAAAGGCATATGCTGACAAACAGGAAATGGTATTCACCATCCCAAGGCTGGTCTGTGCTGCAGGGGGATCTCTGCAAAATATTCATGGTGAAATTCATCTCTTCAGGTTCCTTTTCATTTGGTTTTGATTTCTCAATATTTGTCCGGCTTCCTGAAAAAACCTCTTATATTTGGTGGGTTTTCTTTTCTCATGTAGAATAGGACCATGCAGCAGAATTTGGGGATTCTCAAACATTTCAAAACAGCACTTAGCCAAAGATTAACGTTCATGCCCATGCAATGTATACAATTCTTTTTATAGTAAATGCCCAAATGCTTTATACTGCACATCTAAGGGCCCAACTCTAAGGCAGCCACTTCTGATCCTGAATGAGAAAACGCAGAGACTGGTAGTTTAGAAGGAGACTACAGCGGAACCCAACCTTGCAAACACTTAGGCATGGGAATAACTTTATAGTAGTGCTACTGAGCACCATGGATTCTTCATATGAATACGCACACTCACACAGGGCCTGATCCAAAGCCCATTGAAATCAGTGGAAAGACCTCCAGTGACTTTAGTAGGTTTTTGGGTCAGGCTCAGATGTAAGAATTTGCATTATCAGACAATCTGTCCCAAACTGATGGTGTCTTTATCTTTCAGAATCGGATGCGGCTGCGTTAAAACAACAGGGACAAAATGAATCAGTTAACTTTTCATTAGGCCTAAGTGAGGCCAATTGCTGAGGTTACCTGGTTGGGTAAGAATGTGTTCTATGCAAACACCACAGCAATGATAAACATTTAAATTCCTTTTTTTTTTAATTTGATTTTCATTCAGTGGGACCTAACAATTAAGGAGCTTTTAAAGAAAGAAATACCCAGTAGTTGTCTGGTTCAGATGAACTGCAGCCCTCGGTCTCCAGATACAGCTATTCAGCATCTTCTTGATCTCTGCAAGTTGTTGATTAAAGACCTGCCTGGTGCAAAAGCAGCTATTCCAGAACTCAGCCCAGTGAAGAGGGGGAGAAATCCATTCCTTTGATGGCAGCTGTAGTATTTGAGCAGCACCTTTACAACTGAAACAGATAACCAGTCTGATCCACAATTTCATTTCAGATCTGTATCAGCACAGTACACACTATAATGCACACGAAGAGTCTGATTTCGCTTACGTAGGTGTAGCTCAGGAGTGACACTGGTATAAAAATGGTGCACACGGGTTTAAAATCAGGCCCTAGGTATATACAGCCTGCTTGATGTTTCTAATATATGTGTGCTGAATCAATGACTTTCATACTGCACGTATATCATATTAACAGAACTCAGAGGTCTCTTACCTAAAAGGAAATGAATCGACTGGTAGTTTATGAATAGCATGAATGACTTTAATATGTTCACTAAAGAAAATGGGACAAATTTGTCTCTGTTGTGTCACCATTGAAATCAGTGGAAGCTACACCAGGGATGAATTTGCCCCAGTGAACAACTATCCTTTTATGATTTAGTCTACAAGGTGATCTATGTATTCAACAGCATGAGGCTGGAAATGGCCTACCATGGTGCTTTGTCTGATATTCCCTTAAGTACTACAGTATATGCAAATGTTTATTCTTCCCCTAGAGTTTGGAATCCCTATATGGCAAAGGGGAAGTTGAAAATACTGAGTGTTTCTTTCTGTTTATTTTTTGATCAGCTAAAATTGTCAGGTTTTGAAAAATTTCATTCCAGTGTTAAAAGAACAGGAGAGACTGAGGCCAGAAGGGACCATCGTGATCATCTAGTCTGATCTCCTGCACATCGCAGGCCACAGAACCCCACCCACTCCTGAAATAGACCCCTAAACTCTGGCTGAGTTACTGAAGTCCTCAAATCATCGTTTAAAGACTTCAAATTACAGAGATCTTTAAGGTGCCACAAGTACTCCTGTTTTTTTTGTAGAGACTCTACCATTTTGTCTAGTTTAAGCCAGCAAGTGATCCCTGCCCACGCTGCAGTGGAAGGAGGAAAAAAAAAACCAACCAGGGTCTCTGCCAATGAAATTCCTTCCTGACCCTCCTCCCCCAAAAACCCAGTGAAAAACATGTACAAAACATTTTACTATTTTTAAATCAGCTCTAGAGCTCAGTGCCCTCAACTCCTATTGGTTTCAGTCAATGTTATGTGTTTTAAGGACCTTTCAGGATCAAACACCTAGCCTCCGGTCTCATTGAGCAAAACACTCGAGCACATGCTTAACTCGAGGTGGGCATTTTGCTTTGCAATGCTAGTTAAGCTCATGGCTGAGTACTTTGCTGGATAGGAGCTGTAGAGCAGGAATTTAATCATTGCAAAATTAATCTAAAAAAACAAAAAGGTGGAAAACTGATAAAATAAGGTACTGCTGAATGTTTGCTGTTTACTCCATGCTGTAGAAAATCCAGCCTACCTAATGGTGCTAGGGTGTTAATTTTTCTTTTAAAGTTCTTTTAAATTGTCAAACAGCAAAAAAATCAGCCGGAGTGGAGCTCTGAAGGCTACATTTCCAATATTAACATTCATACTACTTTTGACAACACCATATTTGCAAGACAAATTTCCCTGGGTTCTTACTGCTGCCCAGAAAACAAATGGTTTTAAGGCAACACTGTAAAAGCTCAATAGGAAATTGGTAATGTTAGCTTTTAAATATGTGTGTTTGGTATATTTTAAGGCCTGTCTGGTGCTACAATAAACTTTTCGTGTAATGTTATATGCTCACAGTGCTCATGAGCTGCCAGAGTCTCAGCTGGTGTCAGTTGGTGCCTTCAATGGAGCCGCTCTGACCTCCACTATGTGAGAATCTGGCCCAATGACTCATTCCATACTATCACTCATGTTTTGCGCTGCTTGTGATTAGAAATGTAGGTTCTCCTACCTTGGTGCTCAATAAAAACAAATCCAGTATATTTTTCAACTCTGTCTAGTTTCAGGTGTGTGTTTTTAACACCAACTCCGCTCTTCTTTAAAGTAAAAGAAAGTAAATTTGACGATGAATTTGAGTCCTTGTGAAAGCTGCCAGAGCAAAAGCCCGGGTGACCGAAGCCCTTCATTTATCTGTAGGACAGTATAGCTGGCAGCAGCCTGAGCTTTCCTTAATCTTTGCCCTTCTCACTAATGTACCTTGACCACCTGGAGGCAGGGATGCTTGAACAATTTGAGAGCCATTGAACCGAACTGTAAACCCTGTATATGCTGGACACCTTTTCAAGGCAGTGGGGGTGGCAGCACCCATAGTTCCAGCATCTATGCCTGGAGGGGCCAGAAGGTTGAGTTGCCATGGCCCAGTCAGTCCTTGGCTTTTCGGCTGCAAGAGCCCACCGATTAGCAGGGTGGATTATTGCGATGTTGCCAGCTGGGAACTGATTCCACCCAGCTCATTTCACTTACCTCACCAGCCATCGGCTTGGAAATGTGTGGTCACTACTGATGGGCTTGAACGACGAGAGGCTTCACATCCTATTAGATGTGCCCTACTCTGCATTAGAGTGAACAAGAATGTTTCAGGAGAGTAAGGGCTAAATTATACCTTCCCCTACGTGATTGAGCTAAAGAAGGGGGAAGGGGCACAGAGTCTCCACCCCAGCTCTCCCACCAGACGCCAGCTCTCAGCACTGGCTGGTCTCAGCTCAGTGTGGAGGGGCGGGGCTGGATGCTGCTAACCAAGGTGTTTCTAGATGCCAGCAGAGCCATGACCCCATTCCCCCCCGCTCGTCCACCCACACTCTGGATGGGTGCACTGTATTTGCTGCTCCTGCTGTATAGGTATAGCAAGGGGTGCAGCTCTTCTCACATCTCCATAATTATAAATGTAGTAAGAACAACGAACCATCAGTTTACCCACCAAGGAGAAAGAGAATAGTTTTTAATTGTGTTTGGGGAAGACATTCAATGGCATTGGGGTCGGATGAGATCAGATGGGAATAGGATCAGGGTTTCTCAAACAGGAGTCACCGCTTCTGTAGGGAAAGCCCCTGGCGGGCCGGGCCGGGCTGGGCCGGTGTGTTTACCTGTCCCATCCACAGGTCCGGCCGATTGTGGCTCCCACTGGCCACGGATTGCTGTTCCGGGCCAATGGGAGTTGCTGGAAGCGGCGGCCAGTACATCCCTCGGCCCGCACCACATCCAGCAGCTCCCATTGGCCTGGAGCAGCGATCCGTGGCCAGTGGGAGCCACGCTTGCCCGGACCTGCGGACGGGGCAGGTAAACAAACCGGCCCGGCCCGCCAGGGGCTTTTCCTACACAAGCGGTGACCCCTGTTTGAGAAACCCTGCGGTAGATCTAGTGCTAGTCCTGAAATATTCTGCTTTTAGCATGGCCCAGCAGAGCAAGAAAGTCTGGTTTGCCTGTTTAGCTGAGGAGCCTCCGTCAATCCAACTGGTTGGATCTAGCTAATGCATATTGATTGTATATCCATCTCACACCCACACTGAGCACTCCGGTTACATTCTTCTGTGTGGGTTATGTCAGATTCCTGTTTATTTTATGAATTTTCCAGCTTACACAAACACAAGAGGCACAGTGAGGTCCAAAGGCTCCACGCACACACTTCCCTGGGGCCAGAGAGAGGATTTGTGTAGCAGGCTTGGCTTCAGAAGGCTCACTGGCAAGTGGCAAAGCAATTTTCATTTTAATGGGTGCTGCTTCTCTCATGGCAGAACAGATCTCACTGTGAGGCTCACAGCACAGAAGTGTAGGACTGGAAGGGACATATATCTAGGTCTTTGGTTTCTACTGATGGCGCACATCTGCACATTACCTCGATAGTGCTGCACGTAACAAAATTCATACTGCACGTGGATGGGAAAAATTAGAGCGGGGGCTGTCAAAGGTGCAGTTACCCCTGAAACTGTGACACTATCGTGGCAGCGGGTGTGGGGTCTATGATGGTGTGAATTGCTGTAAAGTGCCAACAGCAGGAAACACAAGTACTGTAGAAGGAAAAAGCGTCACAGAGAAAAACCATGATAAGAACAATGCACAGATTTAACTGCACACTAAACATCCCAGGAGTCGCCCATCAGTTTGTGGGGCCCTGGTGGGGCCTTCCGTGGACAGAAGATCCTGCCTGTTTGCTGGATCAGAAAGAGACCTCGTGTCAGTTCAAGCTCAGCTTTTCATACCAAAAGTCCTTTCCTCGGGGGGTGCTTTGTGGCAGTTGTTTACAGTCCCCAGGGGTAATCACCCCTCACCTGTTTTTAGTTCCCGAAGGAGCTGTGGTAACCATGCCCCATGGAATAAAACATAAACCAGTCATAAATGCAATACAGTGGTCCCCAAAGATACTGCATAGGTCTGCAATAGCTGTTGCACTAGCCACACACAATACCCCCCGACACACAAACCTTGAGTTCTCTGCTCTGCACAGGACTTATCGCTTACTAGAAGAGAGCTTCCCTTGAAAGTCTTGTGTCGATGCCTTTTCATGCTGAGGGCAGGACTTGGCCTGTGCCAGAAGCTGGCTGCCAAGACTAAATAAAGCCACGAGTCAGCCGATCTTGAAATGGTGACGACACATTTTTGCAAGCATGTCTCCATTTTAGTCTCTCTTAAATGTTAACGTTTCATTGCTATGAGTCATGTATACATTATCCTCATTAACACAGTATGCAGAGAAGCCTCCTTAGAATACTGTGGAGCCAGATGTTAGCCTTCACCCCTCAATTTGCTCTCTTTGACAGAGGGTGCAATTGTGTATTACATGATTCCCTGCGCCTTGTCACCTTATGTAACTACAGACTACTTGCCTTACTAGCGATCAGCTTTGCTTTAGATCACAGGCAATCGGGTGGCATCTTACTTTCCCCTGATGTGCCATTTTGCATTCCCGTAGCCTAGAAGAATGTTAATTTATAATGGTTCTGCCTTCTGTGTGCTTTGGAGAAAAAGTTTCCTAGATTTATTTTACTTAAAAAAAACAAAAACCCAGGCATGATATAATAATAATCATCATAGTATATAATAAGGATCTGAGTTGCTATGCCAGCACTTAGGAAATAGAAGTTGTATCAGGGGCCTGTTGTTAATGTTACTGTCTCTACAAGGATTCTTCACGCCACAAATTTTCCGTGCATTGTAATGGCCAAAGGAGTGGTACTTCCTTTTAAGGGCATGACACATAGAAATCGAAGGCAATAGGAAGAGAAAACTTCATCCACTCCATAATTCCTATGAAATGTCTAGTGAATATTCTGAGTACACATTCAATCTGTATTTATTCAGCTAAATGGGTACTGAAATATAATTGATTCAAACAGGCCTAAATTAACACAGAAAGGCTGGCAAAGCTTGTCCAGTTGTACCACTCCACTTCTGTGGTCGGGCTGTCTGTGTTTTTTGTCATGCTGTACCGTTCCATCTCCTCCGCACTGGTTATTCTCAGCTCATATAATGTCAAGGAAATGAAAATTCCAGGCCAAAGGGTCCCGTGGTATAACTGGATTAGAAGTCAATAGTGCTGCACCCATTTACACAAACAGGCAATTTGGC
The DNA here is from genome assembly GCF_016161935.1 of Mauremys reevesii. Classification (NCBI taxonomy): domain Eukaryota; kingdom Metazoa; phylum Chordata; order Testudines; family Geoemydidae; genus Mauremys; species Mauremys reevesii. The sequence goes on from NC_052638.1 coordinate 36,182,813, forward strand.
CTTCCATCTACTTTTGCCAAACACATCAGTGAAATATAGAAATCAGCAGATAATAACTTGCCAGCCATCTGTGCCTGGCTAAGGAAACCTGTGTCCAGGCACGTTGCACAAAACACATGAATTGTATACCCGGTAGGAAATTGACATGATCATAGAAGATTAGGGTTGGAAGAGACCTCAGGAGGTCATCTAGTCCCAACCCCCTGCTCAAAGCAGAACCAATCCCAACTAAATCATCCCAGTCAGGGCTCTGTTAAATCTCTAAGGATGGAGATTCCACCACCTCCCTAGGTAACCCATTCCAGTGCTTCACCACCCTCCTAGTGAAACAGTGTTTCCTAATATCCAACCTAAACCTCCCCCACTGCAACTTGAGACCATTGTTCCTTGCTCTGTCATCTGCTACCACTGAGAACAGCCTAGCTCCATCCTCTTTGGAACCCCCCTTCAGGTAGTTAAAGGCTGCTATCAAATCCCCCCTCACTCTTCTCTTCTGCAGACTAAACAAGCGCAGGTCCCTCAGCCTCTCCTCCATGTCATGTGCCCCAGCCCCCTGATCACTTTCATGATCTATATATTGGTCCTGCATGTAGGTCCCTAAGTGAGTGATTGCAGTAGACTAGACATGTGGGTGTCTGGTGAGCTCTATCAGACAAAATGGTCTCTTTATTAACTAATGATGAAAGAAAATATTTCCAGACGCTTTTGCTACCTGGGAAACCGGGAGCCATCTGGTATGATCCTGAGACTAAAAACTACAACAGACATGTTCAAAGGAGTAGTTAATAACTCACCTTCTGAGCAGAATTTATTTCCCTGAGAAAAAGCACCACCTACGCTTTATCTGCACTCAGCTGAGCCAGCTGGCTTTTGTCTAGATCCTTACCTATTCTTAGGAAATCAGGAAACAGAGGTAAAGCAGATATGGAGCTTAGTGTCTTCAACATACTGGTGATGCCATGGCTCTAAATACCGAGCAACCTTGCACAGGGCCGTCCCTCAAACAATTGAACAAGAGCTGGAGGTAACAGATCTGAAAGTATAAGTGGGTATTCACCCACGAAAGCTTATGCTCCAATACATCTGTTAGTCTTTAAGGTGCCACAGGACTCTTTGTTGTGTCAAAGTTAGACTCAGGACTCACAGTTTGTCAGACCACTCTGTTTTATTAGCACAGCGCTCTGCTAATGACACCCAGATAATGTGAGCACCATGCAAGACACAAACTATCTTATTTATACAGATAAAAGGGTGAGAACTTAACAAGATAACAAAGGAAGCAGAATCAGATAAGTTTACCTGGGCTAGGCATGCATATCTTATTTCCTTATGCATCTTCTGTTAATGTTTTGCCATTAGCACCATTGTTTATGCCTAATGTTTCTTTTCCTGGCACCTGTATTTCAACATTTCTTATTTCTGCTTAAAGGTACATACAACATTTCTTTAATCCATTCTTATTTTTACAATATAATTCATTCTACTTTCACAGTTGCTTTTTACAGATCTGAAAGTAGATGTCCAACACCATACTTTGCTGTCTTCCCAGGGGAATAAGCATAACCACATTCCAGCAATTCATGAACTCCTTTCATTTAGCCTATGGCACATCCAGATCAGTTCAGCAGGCAAGGACTTCTCAGTAGGCAGCAAGATGGCTAAGAATAGTATAACTGTGCTCAATACTCTGTTTAATGGTCTCCAAATGATCTGCAATCAATCAATTACATTTCATAATACCCCTCTGAAGTAAGAACTAGCCCTGGCCTTCTCCACCTGGAGCTGTCCCCATAATCTTTGAAGTAGGCTCAATGGAGATAGGTCTGTAGCATATACTCTTTGAATGAGATGTAATTTCTGTGATGCCCAGGGCTCCTGGAAGTCCTGCCTGAGACATAAAGCTTCCAGATATCCCATTGGGATGGTGCATCTCCACTATAGCTGGTTGGAAATTTTTAATGAAACATCTTCCCATTAGAAAAGGGCAGATCATTGAAATTGAAAATTGAAATTTTGTCAGTGTGTTGCTTTTGACAAAATTTGAGACAGAACCGAGGCAGGATTCCTACCTGGCAGGCTGCCACAGACCTGGGGCTTCAAGGATTTTAGGGTATCCTGGGTCGTGGCTCCTTAGTAGCTCACCAGGTGGGTTGCAATGGAGCCAGGAAGCTGGGACTGGACATTTTTGAAAAATTCCCAAACTGATTTTTTTTAATGACCATCTTGTGGGAAATTTTGCATATCTGACTTTTCACGCAGATTCAGAAGGATTTTTTTTTTTCAAAAACGCAAAATTTGCTGGGGGAGGGAAATTCCATTTCCAGCACAGCTCTAATCTTCATACCACCAAAAACTCTGGGCTGTGCTTTAATTAAACAAAGTTAGACCTAGCTAGCAATTTAGAGCTAAGTGAGTTACCTAACAAGTTAATGAACGTATCAGGGAGAGAACCCAGGAATTCTGATTCAGCTGCCCTGGTTCAAACCACAAGACAATGCTCCATGTCAACAGATGAGAATTTGTGAGCACAGGAAAGGGGTAACTGATTAAGTATTGTTCCAGCAGGTTGTAATCCACCACAGAAATGCTCCCCAAATAGGGAAAGGGTATACAAGTAAATCTACATAAAATTAAACAGGACATTTTTGTTGGGAGATAAACATCTTGAAGTCATGTCAGTTTTTAACAAGTTGGGAGTGTCACAGTCTTCCAACAAGTATATTAGGAGTTTGTGGTTTCCTCCGTCTCCCCTGACACTGATATACTTCACCTTGAAACGTCCACTATATGCTAAGCAATCTGTTCCATGTTGTATTTAGCTGTGACACACCAAATAAGTTTCCCAGACCTGAAGAAGAGTGTTATCTCTCTCACTAAGGGAAAAAGGTCCAATCAAAGATATTCCCTCACCACCCCGGTCTCACTCACTCACACACCCACACTGATTCAAACATTTCTTAAGGAAGCTTTTCCCCAGTGATTTCCCCACACTCACTTTGTGAACTTACAAACAGTGAATGAGGAAGTGTTATTTACCCCTTCACATAACACAAGAACCAGGGGTCACCCGATGAATTTAATGGGCAGTAGGTTTAAAAATAATAAAATGAAGTATTTTTTCACACAACGCACAGTCAGCCTGTGGAACTCATTGCCAGGGGATGTTGTGAAGGCCAAAGGTATAATTGGATTAAAAAAAGAATTAGATAAGTTAATGGAGGATAGGTCCATCAATGGCTATTAGCCAGGATGGCCAGGGATGCAACCCCATGCTCTGGGAGTCCTTAAACATCTGCCTACCTAAAGCTGGAACTGGATAACTGGGAGGAGGATCACTTGACATTTGACCTGTTCTGTTCATTCCCTCAGCTCAGCAGTGACTATAACCTGCATTTGCATGGAGCTGCCTGTGGAAAACAATCCACCATTTCTGCCTAATGCTGAAATGCAGCACAAGGTGCTGCTGTTGCATTTTATCAGAGAGTGTGGAAAACAATAGAGGTGAAAGACCTCCAGGTGCAAACGTTAATTGCTTTACACTCCCTTAACAGCTTTACAGCCAAGGCTGCTCCATACAAATACTAACCATGTTTTTGACTAAGCATACACAGGAATCTTTTGGCATGGCACTGAATAAGCTGCACACTCTGTAGGTATCTGCTGCTCTGAGCAGCCAGAGAGAAGGAGGGTGTGTAGCCTCTCCCAAGCACCTGTAGTGGGCGTGGCTTCCTCTGTAGGCATCAGGTAACACCTGCCTATCCCTCTTGCGTAGCTACAACCCTAAGCTTGCAAGGGAATTTGAGCCACCAGCCAGGAACAGGTGACATTTGAGCAGCAGCAGCAGAAGAATGAGGAGCTGCTGCTGAGGCAAAGCGAAGATGGTAGAAAGACGCTTCTCCAAACTCTTCCAGAAAGGGTCACTTTTCCACTTAGCCCAGAAATACCAGCCAATTGGGAATGGGGAGCCAGAAGGGGAGGTAAGGATTCCCTATGCCTCTTGCCTGTGAGTTATGAAATGCGGTGTGTAGATGGGGCTGAGCCTACAGTACATTGCTGGCAACATTACATCTCTATAGCTATGGCAGGTTTGCGGCGCTACTTTGTTTTATCATCATATGTAAAATGGAGGATAATATTAATAATGACATTGACCTGCCTATTGGGGTGTTGTGTGGGTTAATTAAAGTGGGTGCAAACTGAATACTTCTATGATAAATCCTAAGTATTAACATTCATCTTTATGTCAAGGCTTCGCTAACTATACTCAGATTTGAAGCATATGTCATTGTGTTTGCACTGACTTTAGGGTCAAACAGATTTAAACAATGCAGGCCAGTATTCTGAGCAAAAAGGCCCAAGGATGTGAATGAGTCCTGAGGCTGAACTTCCAAATGGGTGATTCCTTCAGTTCAGAATAGAGCCTATCAATGGGTGGGATGAGACATCCAGCTGCTCGGATGGCATTTTATCATTATTTTTATTACAAAATAATCCATGGACATTTTCAAAACATCACTCATTTTTAGAATGATTTTTTTTGTTTTCTCAAAAATGTTCTTGAAATGTGGTTTGGAACATTTCTGAAATATACATTTTTGGTGTCCCCTCTATTTGCCACTGAATGTGAGAGAATGAAATTGTTGGTTTCTGTTGTTTTCCGTATGTTCAACTTTCTTTTTTTACATTTTTTCTCTAGCCACTCTGTAAGCTCTCTGGGGCTGTGCCTGCCTCTTATTACTACGGATTTGTCCAGTGCAATGGTGCTCTGATTTCTGTTGAGGTCTCTAGGGTCTATTGTAATAGAATTAATAATAATGACAGGATTGGATATTTTCAAGTAACAAAGTGTGAGCCGAATCCTGATCCTTGCCACACTCATGTGAGGTGTTGACCTTTGGACCCATTCACATGGGTAAGAGGAATCTGATTCCATCCTTTCTTCCATACCTGGACTGATTCCTTCTGGTTATAACACTACGTTGCTTTCCCTCCTGGGCATTTGCATCTTCCAAATACTTATAGGCAGTTATGTGCCCCTTAATCGTCATTTGCCCAAGCTCTGAATATCGCAGATAATATTCTTAATCTTTCTTCAAAAGCTATTCCCTCTAACTCTCTAATCTGCTCTTCATTCCTTCCCATTTATTATCTTCTTTCTAGTATCAAGTTGGCCAAAACTGTTGGCAGTATTATATGTGTGAGAGGGAGACTGCGACCATCCTCTTTCTGCACCTGTATGTGATGCTACGGTCTACACAGCCCAACTTCACAGAGTAAAATGGAGACATGGCTGGGATGCCAAAAATTATTTCTGATCTTGCTGTAATGGGAGATTAAGATAGCAAAATAATCTCTCTCTTTTGGTAACCCAATAAAGAAGAATGTAGATGCAGTTTTTAAACTCCGGTCCACTGATTTGGCCAATATTCGAGTGAGGGTCCAATCACTTGTCCACAGTCAGGGAATTATAGTCAGTCAGTAACGTATTCTGAATTAGTACTTGCAGTCTTCTGGCTCTGCCATTCTCTCTACAGCATTGTAAATAATTACGAATATTTGGGATCTCTGTGAGCACATGATCTCCTTGAATTCCAGTTTAAGTCTATGCAGAACATGATACCACTATAATATGACACTACAATGTGGACTAGCATATGGAAAAAGGGTGATTCAGTGCATGCAGTGTATTTGGACCTTCAAAAAGCCTTTGACCAGGTCCCATGCAAAAGGCTCATAAGCAGTCATGGGATGAGAGGGTGGCTCTCTCACAAATCAGTAACTGGTTAAAAGGTAGGATACAAAGGGTAGGAATAAATGATCAGTTTACACAGTGGAAAGAGGTAAATAGGTGGGTCCCTCAAGGATCTGTACTGGGACTGGTATTCTTATTCATAAATTATCTGGAAAAGAGAGTAAACAGTGAGGTGGCAAACTTTAAGCCCTGGCTGGGATGATTTAGCTGGGGTTGGTCCTGCTTTGAATAGGGGATTGGACTAGATGACTTCCTGAGGTCTGTTCCAACCCTAATCTTCTATGATTCTATGATGCAGAATTACACAAGATAGTTAAATCCAAAGCTGACAGTGAAGAGTTACAAAGGGATCTCACAAAACTGGGTGACTGGGCAACAAAATGGCAGATGAAATTCATTGTTGATCAATGCTAAGTAATGCACATTGGAAAACATAATCCCAACAATGCATACAAAATGATGGAGTCTAAATTAGCTGTTACCACTCCAGAAAGAGATCTTGGAGTCAGTGTGGATAGTTCTCTGAAAACATCTACTCAGGGTGCAGCAGGAGTCAAAAAAGCTAACAATGTTAGGAAGTATTAGGGGGAAAATAGATAATAAGACAGAAAATATCATAATGCCACTATGTAAATCCATGGTACACCCACACCATGAATACTGCATGCAGTTTCTGGTCACCCCATCTCCAGAATGATATATTAGAATTGGAAAAAGTACAGAGAAGGGCAACAAAAATGATTAGGGGTATGGAACAGCTTCCATATAAAAGTTGAAAAAGACTGGGACTGTTCAGCTTAGAAAAGAGACAACTAAGGGAGGGGCCTGGGGATCTGATAGAGGTCTATAAAATCTTGACTGTTGTGGAGAAAGTGAATGAGGAAGTGTTATTTACCCCTTCACATAACACAAGAACCAGAGGTCACCCAATGAATTTAATAGGCAGTAGGTTTAAAAAATATAAAATGAAGTATTTTTTCACACAATGCACAGCCTGTGGAACTCATTGCCAGGGGATGTTGTGAAGGCCAAAGGTATAACTGGATTAAAAAAAGAATTAGAGAAGTTAATGGAGGATAGGTCCATCAATGGCTATTGGTCAGGATGGCCAGGGATGCAACCCCATGCTCTGGGATTCCCTAAACATCTGCCTACCTGAAGATGGGACTGGATAACGGGGGTGGATCACTTGACATTTGCCCTGTTCTGTTCATTCCCTCTGAAGCATCTAGCACTGGTTGCTGTTAAAAGACAGGATACTGGGCTAGATGGACCATTGGTCAGACCCAGTATGACCATTCCTATGTTCCTAAAGGCCTACATTTTCAGTGTATGCCTGGGAAGAATCTGAGACAATGGGAACATGATTTCCATTCAAGTCCTCAGAGACCTCCATTACAATGCAAATACGTCAGAATGATTTCAATGCAAGTCTACAAAGTTACTAAAATCATTTAAATGTACAACTGGAGACCTTTCCACAATGTCATTAGGATGTGATATCAAAACAATTTCAGTGGTAATCCATGGAGAATCCATTCGGATGCCATTATATTCTGAAAGCATAATGCCAAATATGGTTGTTACATCCAAATGGAAGAAAGGTTTTAATTTACTACACACACAAGTGCTCCAAGACTTTATTATATTGGTGCTATTGACTATTATTATTATAACCATTAACATGGCATAATTTAAACAATGTGATAAATCAAGACTAAATTCCCTGCTTTTATTATCTGGTAATTGACTAATATGCCGTCTACTTTCTAGCTGGAAACACTTTTACAGTGACAAATAGAGGGATTAAAAAAGTTTAAGCCCCATTTAAAACAGTCTTTGCCTGTTACGGTGTAATGGTTAAGGCACTAACTTGAGATCTAGTATACTGAAGTTCAGTTCCTACTTATGTCATCACACTCTAAGTCATTTAATATCTGTTTGCCTCAGTTATTCATCACTAAAATGAGAATAATAATTCTTTGTTTTTTCTATTTAAACTTGTTTAAACTTCTGTTTAAAATTGTTAACATCTCAGATCTGAGTTTGTTTCCAAAAATACATGTGCACAGGGCCTAGGAAAATGGTGCTCTGATCTCAGTGGCAGAAGTAACCCAAACAACAATTATATGTGAGCTAAGGCACAAACATGATTCAAACAGGAAATTTAAAAGTGGAAAGTTTAGAACAGAGGTTGGAGTTTGTCCACCTCTAACCTCCATGAACAACACCAAGTGCTGGTCTCTTCTAAACCCTAAAACCAAACTGTAGAGATCTGTTTCTGAGCTGTTATAGTAGCTTCACAGATCTCTAATGGTGCTTTCCCTGCACAGATGGTGCTTGATGTCAAATGGAGATGAATCTGTTCAGTAGCTATCATGGGTCTCATACTGCATCAACACTCCCAGGAGGAGAATGATGGTTGGCCTGCAAGGTTTGCTTCCTATCTCGCTTCCCTTCAAGGGAATGGTGCTCCAGACCATAGTTTGTATCACCAAGATACTGCTGAGAGGAGGGATAGCTCAGTGGTTTGAGCATTGGCCTGTTAAACCCAGGGTTGTGAGTTCAATCCTTGGGGGCTACTTAGGGATCTGAGGCAAAAATCAGTACTTGGTCCTGCTAGAGGAGTCTGGACTCAATGACCATCCCTTCCAATTCTAGGAGATGGGTATATCTCCAATTATTTTTTTATGCTGCCACTGGCTTACCCCTGTCCCCATCCTCCTCGCTTTCAGGCTGGAGGGGAGAGAAAAGTCAGTGGGAGGGTGAAAGGTTTATGAAGAGGCTCAAAGGGGAGTATGATGTATTGAGTGGCTGCTCCCTAGCTCTCCAACATGCCTTCGCAAATACAGAGAGACCCCAACACATAGTATGCATGTAGAGGGACCTTTGAAGAGCTCCTGGAGTGGGAACCAGCATGCCATTAATCTGCTGCTTCCTTCTTTTTCTCTCCTCTGTGAGCATAGTTGGATACCATCCAGCCCTGGGAGATTCTGCCACAAAGGAGATTTAGGTTAGATATTAGGAATAACTTTCCAACTAGAAGGCTAGTTAAGCTCTAGAATAGGCTTCCAAGAGAGGTTGTGGAATCTCCATCTCCAGAACAGGGTTTTAAGAACAGGTTGGACAAACCCCTGTCAGGGATGGACTAGGTTTACTTGGTTCTGCCTCAGTGCAGGGAGCTGGACTTGATGACTTCTCAAGGTTCCGTCCAGACCGACATTTCTATGATTCCCATAGCTTTGTGTGCATGAGCATTGTAAATACTGTAGAGAGGATAGAGACAGATGCTCAGAGTTATATATGAACATAGGTGAGGCGTTTCCCTCTCTTTTAAGAGGGAAAAATGCCCTGTTTGTCTGGAATTATCATTTGCTGCAGTTACACAAAAGCCACTAACAATGACATGGGCCTTGCAAATATAATCTTTCAATTCCAAAGCCTTAGGCAAAGATAGTGTAAACCCTGAATCAATACTTCTGAATTAAAGTCAAGACAAAGTTGACTGTCCAACATTGTGGATGGGATTTTCAAAAGGTCCATCACCCCTGTTTGCAGGCAGAATTTACACCTAAAATATATGTGACCTGACCAAATGAATTAGGGTTCAAATCAGATTCCTTGCATCTCCAGTTAAATGTTTGCTCCCACAACTGGATTGGAAAATTTGTCCCTTTCCATTGAAGAACTTCTTAAACAGTAGCACTTGTTAAAAATTGTCAAAGCTTTGACATTTTTTGATGGGGGAAAAAAAGGAAAAATTTCATGAAATGTTTCCCATTTTTCTACCAGTTCTATTGCTCAGTCTGTTTTTCCATTCCTTTCATTCTACTGTGCTTTGTACTTGTTGTGCTCATTCTCTGTGTTGCAATTTATTCATGTCAATGAATTTTTCTTAATTTAGTTTCCTCTTAGTGGACCTGGTGCTGCAAACACTCACACATAGCTCTAGGACTGTAAGGATTCCTCACATACATACACACTGGGTCAAAATGTTGCAACGTGTTTGTTTTTTTAACAAAAAATGCAATTTTATTGAAAGTTGGAATATTTTTTGAAAATATTTTGATTTCAATATTTTTTTTTTTAGAAAAAAAATAAAAAAGAAACAAAGCAGTTCATTTCAAATTATTTTTGTTGTTTAATTCTGGTGTTTGAAAACCCAAAACAAAATTAAAATTTCCATTCAAAGCAAAATAAAAAATGGTGTCCTGAGGTTTTTTTTTCATTTAAAAAAAATCAAAATCTACAAAAAATGTTAAACAAAACTATTTGATTCAAGTTCTTCATGGAAACAAAATTGGATTTTTCTACCAGCTCTACATATATATGTATGGGTTTGCAGGATCAGAACTTAAGTTTCCTGTTTATCAGGCAATGGAAATGGGTTGGCTTTTGTTCTTTGCCCTAAATGTAGTGCTGAGTTACAATTCCAGTATATGCCTGCTTTTTTTTCCCCCAGCATCTACTGTTATGGAGTATGTGCTTTCCCCTGCTACTCATTCATTTCTCAGAGGTGTAGGAGACGGCCCATAGTTATCACTCTTTACTTACTACGGTTATTGCTCAACTGTATGTTTATACACTGGCAGTAAAGTTGGTATTATGTGCCCTTTAGAAGAAAATTACAGGAAGGAAAGGAGTGCTGTTTAAAAACAGACAACATGAAAGGTCAGCATAGCATATCACACATTAGCAAAAAAGTCAGAGCCTATTTACATAGTCTTTAAGCATTTGATTAAAGATTTTCTAAGGGAACAAGTTTGTTGGCTGACACATTTAGCTCTTTAGGGGTCATCTTGCCCTTGATCCTTCTGAATTTGCCCCCAGAAATACCAAAGGAGAAAAATGCTGCCATGGAAACCAGTCCATTGTTATAACGAATACATTTTGGTTCCTAGTCAGGTGCCCAGGTCTTTGGCAAACACTAACTTCCTTTGACAAAAAGAAAAGCAGCTTGTCCCCAACAGGGCATGACAGGGACCAATGGCCCTAATGTTTTCCAGCAAGCTGGGAGTTAACTTCATTCTCTGCAGCTCCCACACAGGTTTACAGGGTGGAGTAATGAAGCAGGGCTGAGGCTTGAAGGCCCAATCAGGCCCTCAGAGGAAACCCAGGAAACTCTATATAAGCAGCTACCTTACACAGCTGAGCTTCCAGGGTCCCACCCTGTTGCTGAGTGGCGTGGGTGGAACTGCACTCTGTGTGGGTCTGTGTTTAGGTTAAAAACTCCTTGGGGTTGTAATCTGCACCCCCTAAGGCATGAGTGAAGACCTGGAACATGTACTTCCAGTCTGCCTGTCTTTACTTTAGAGTCAGGAAACACAATGAGAACAAGAAGGAACACATTTAAAATTTCTCTCAAGGGAAGAGTGAGTGAGCACTGTGTGTTTGTGTGTGAGATGCTGTGTGGCAGCAGTGTTGAACTAAGTAATTGGGGGAGCAAGTGGGCTGGGGTGAAGGGGTCTCTGTACGTGGGACCTGTCAACTGCATGGCTAGCTGCAAACATTCAAAAGCCAAGAGTGAGGCCATCAAAATCATGTGCCTGGCTTTCAAATCATTTTAAAATATTTTTTTAAAATATATTTAAAGTTTACGTGTCTTGTGGCTTTAGAACCATCAGCATTCACATTTTCAGGCTGAGCTCTGCAACCATGAAGGCTAGAAACTTTTTTAAGTGAAAGCTTCAGGGGCTAGGGCTGTAAGAAACACCACCAAATATTGTGAGACTCGCAACGAGAGTGGAAGAATTGGCAACAGTACTTAAGCAGGATTAAACCGCACAAGTGACACAGCACCACAGATGGGGGGTGGGGGCGGAATATCTTGCTGTGGAATTCTAGTCTGTTCTTCCCAGGTTTTTGTACTATGTCCATTGCTGCAGTGCCATGCAGAGTAGAACTTTTCACTCTTGCAGCTTGCACTTCACCATATTACAGTCTACCGGCTAGCCCGACTAAATATAGGAAGGAGGAGGGAGCAAACAATACCCCAGAATGAACAACCCTAACCAAAACAGAAACTAAAAGTCTTCATATGCCCTGGTGAATGGTGAGGAGATGAGCATTTGAGATTTGTAGACAGCTCTGCCTTTCTCACCCTTTCCAGATTTGCTTTGTGTCCCAGTGTGATCTGTAATGAATCATAGATCAAAAACAACAGTAGCCAGAGAGCTAAAAGAAGATGTGACCTTTTGTAAGGTGTGGTGGTGCAGAACATTATGCAGGACTTGTAGCCTAAATGTCTGCTCCTTTGTAACTTGCAGCACTGTCTGAGCTTGCCAAACCATAGTTACGCTAATAATTTTTATTTTCTCCTGCCAACCACTCCTTGAGTGACGCACTCTTTATTGTGTTAAAGTAGGTTGTATCTACATGCTAGTCTAGCACATGCCTACTCATTTCAAACATTGTGGCTTTGCAAGACAAAGATCATTCTGAGTGTCCTGTCCCACTACATGCAGATAAACTCATTTTAACAATTGTGCCTTTGTAACAATACAGTTTATTTAAGCAAAACCTATAACTATATATCAGCAAAATAAAAAATGTAATGGCTTTCTATGTATACCTCAGTCCAAATTTCAGATCAGTGGGTATGACATCTGTCCACCTTATTAAAAGGAGTGAATTACAATTATAGATAATATCAAAGAGATTATAAAACATCTAGATAAGGCACTGGGTTGGGACTCCGATGACCTGGGTTCTATATCTGGCTCTGTCATTAATCAGCTGTGTGATTCTGAGAAAACCACTTTCCTTCTTTGTGCCTCAGTTTCCTCCTCCACCCTTTGTTTGGATTGCCTATTTAGATTGTAAAGGTACGGTCTATCACTACGTTTATGTACAGTTTCCAGCGCAATGGATTCCTGTCCTCAACTAAAGTGTCTAAAACCTACTGTAATACAAATAATACTTAATAATGAACATGACAATTCCTAACCACCACTGTTTCTGTAAAGGAAAATCACGCTGTTTCTCCCTAGCAGAATTTTTTCTATCTATCCATGTAGGGGCATGTCCAGCTTTCATTGGGGTGGTATCTGAGTGCTTTAGAAGGAGTCAACAAATTTAAAGGACAAAGGGGAACTGTTGATTTATCTGGATACTGATCTAGTAGGGAAATGTGTGCCTAATCTAGCTGCCCGACCCAGCAACCTGAGAGTGCTGCTGCACAAAGGTGTCCAATGGACTTGGGATGCAAATCTGAATAAAGAGTTTGAGAAACTAAATGAGTTAATTAAAGAGGCCCCAGTCCTGAGGTACTGACAGTACGCACTAGAGCCAGGTCTACGCTACAAGCTTGGGTCAACACAAGTTTTGGCAGCATAAAGCCATCATAGTTAGTATATCGCTTGTGCCAGGTTATCCTCAGATGACTCCAAGCAGGGTATCGATGCAGTCCTCTTAAAGCAGAATGGTCAAAACTGGACCATGCTCAAATACTGGAGGTCAAGTGGCTTGTGCGTCAAAGGTGCTAACAAAAGCTGAGTGTCGATATGCTCAGAGAAGAAGGCTTTGACCTCAGTCCATGTGTGCAAAAAGTTTTGTCTGTCTTTATTTACGGGAAGACAGTGTTAGCTGAAACTGACCATAAACCACTTATTATTGCCAAAAGGGTCTTTCCCTTCCCTTTCCCCTTCCCCTTCTCCCTCCCGCCGAGAATACAGATCCTAGTTTTTCACTTAAATGCGTGATTTGCAAATCCAATACAAACCTGGGAGAGATTTGATGGCGCCAGATGCTCTCTGGAGAGCGTTCAGCCAAAGTACCATGGAGCAAAGTCCAGAGCTAGCCATTATGCATGTCAATTTGATTTTAAAAGAAAATTCTCAGGTCTCACAGGCCACGTGGACTGTGATTGCCAGAGCAGCAGCTCAGGATGAGAACCTGCAGAAAGTGATTAAAGCTACTAGCAGAGGGTGACCAGGACAGCATGTTTCCCAGGCCCTGTCACCGATTCTGAGGGAGCTCTCAGTCCGAGGTCGGATTTTGTTTTCAAGACACTGGGATGGTGATTCTTAAGGCGTTCGAGAAAAATATCGTAAAAAGGATACACAGAGGTCATTTAGAGATTGTAAAATCTAAGAGAAGGCCAATAGACCTTTTTATACTGGTCTCAAATTACCAGTGCTTTGAGGAAGTTTTCAAGCCTTGTTGCATATGCTAAAAATACAGACTAAGTTGAGCGAAAGAGCCCATGTTGGTGGCATGGGAAAAACTGGCCCCATTGGAGCAAAGTAGGCATAGATTTGTTTGTTGCCTGGAAAAATCTATGCCCTCATTCGTGACTTATTCTCACTTCTCTGAAACAGCTTTACTGTAAGGCTTTGTCTACACTGGTAACTGAACGATGAAACTTTTGTCAGTCAGAGGTGTGGGGGAAAAAAACACACACCCTGAAAGACAAAAGTTTTGCAGATGAAAAGCGCGGGTGCGAACAGCACTTTGTTGGCAGGAGCGCTCTTCTGCCAACATCGTTACCCAGGGGCGGCTCCAGGCCCCAGCACGCCAAGCACTTGCTTGGGGCGGCAAGCCACGGGGGGCGCTCTGCCGGTCGCTGGGAGGGCAGCAGGCAGGGTGCCTTTGGCAGCGTGCCTGCGGAGGGTCCGCTGGTCCTGCGGCTTCGGTGGACCTCCCGCATGCCACCGTGCTTGGGGCGGCGAAAAGTCTAGAGCCGCTCCTGTCGTTACCACTACTCATCGGGGGTGGAAGTGTTTTGTCTCTCCCATGGACAAACAGCAGCTACCGTGCATGCCTTTTAGCTGCATGGCTGTGGCAGCACAGCTGTGTCGCTAAAAGGTGCGTAGTGTAGACAAAGCCTAAGACACCACACAAAACAGGTGATTGTGCACATCAAACCTATATTTGCAAGACATGGTGTACTTAACCTAGTAATATCTGACAATGGGCTGCCCTTGAGTGGATGTGAGTTTAAGTAGTTTGCAGTAAGCATTTTTGGCTTGGTTGCTTTGCAAGTCCTTGCATCAGGCATCTCCCAAGGACTTCATGAAGGAGCTTTAATTTGAGCTGACTCTAAAACAAATCACCAGCTCTCTTTCCCAGGAACAGGTTCTTTCTTCTGTACCAAGAAGGATTTCTGGTTATTTGGGGGGAAGACTCTGGAACTAGGCCTGGCCCTGTTCACCTTCTGCCTCTTTCCTCTCCAGGCCATTATGTGCAACACCCTTGCTACTCCTCCCTGGAACTACTGCCAGGTGGCGGACTGTTTTTCTCAGCATTTACCAACGTATTTACCTCATACTTTCTTTCTCCTCCCCTCTTCCTGGAGCATGGCCTGATTTCCTGGAACTGTTGGAGAATAAGTTTCCACTTCCAACATAAAATGGACCACATGCGCGCACACACACAGTACAAGCAGGAACTGTATCCCTTCTCAGGAGCATAACAATTTATGAGTTATAGGCATGACTGAGTGGTCAGACCAGCCATTCCAGCTCAGGCACTGACTACCTCTGTGGTCTTGGACAAATAATTTAACCTCTCTGCCTTAACTTTCCCCATCTGTAAAACAGAGATGATAATATGTACCTGCCACAGGAGGGGGAAAGGGGTTGCAAGGGTTAATTATTTAACTGTTAGATAAGTGTGAAGACCTCTATGACTGAAGGATAAGGGAAGAGAGGCCAGATAAAGGGAGGAACCAAAAGACTAATGAAATGACTGTACTAGCTAAGTTCTTCTTCCCTAACAGTTACTTTATCTGTATTCTTCAGACAGATGAAGAACGGGCGCTGACAGCAATTGAACAAGAGAAAAAAGTGACCGCTCTTCTCCCCAAAGAAGCTTGCAAATGCCATAAAGAAGACTTGGCAAAAAGTTTACATGTAAGGCTCATTACATAATGCATAACTGCACTTTGTGGAAATACGGACTCACCCCAATATCCCACATGATTTTACTCAGAGAGGGGGCCAACCTGCGAAATTCATGTCTAGTTTTAGATGCAAACTTCCTCAAGGGTCTCGTGGGGTTCCGATCTGTCCTTTTCATTTGGGTGGCTTTCTGAATGAACAGTTGAATTCAATTAACAGTTGAATAATTGATTTACTTTGTTCTGATCAGTGATGATGGTGAGTTAAGTGAACCTCTGAACCGCAAATGACTTGAGTTAAAGCTTGGGCAGCACAGACAACTAACTGCTCTTGGTCCATCACCAACAGGTAGAGGATTTAGCATAGTTATGCAAATTTACGTGCAAGACGCACAGCTCTTCAGGTGTCACACTCTGCCCCAGCTCAGTTCTAGCAAACTCATCATAAAATCTTAGTGCATGTAGGCCACAGGACTGGAAGGGACCTGCTGGGTCATCAAGTCCAGCTCCTTGTTATTGCAGGCAACCCTGTCATGTAATCCCTTTCTTAAATTTATCCAGCTCCATCTTAAAACTTGTTAGGTGGTTTGCTCCCACTACTCCTATTGGGAGGTTCTCCACGATGGCTAGGAACCACCTTCTAATTTCCAGCCTAAATTCATTCATGTCCAGTTTATACCCAGTTTACACTCGTATGGCCCCATTTTCTTCCCATAGTCCCACAGCATTCCTAGCATCTAAATCAATGATATTCATGTCATGGCTCTAGAACCATAGATGATTCCCTGAAATATTACATGGGGCTTTCACTGGGCTTGGATCACGTGATTTACACATAGCCATGTGTAAGAGATGATGTGGGGGAAAGCATACATATACACCGCCCTGAAAGGAACACTGGATTGCATTCTACCTCTGGAGGAATATTTTAAATACTCAATTTATATTACAGTTTGCAATGGGGAAAAACTAATAATATGCTGTAAGGAATGTATACATGATCACATATGTATGAAAAGAATATGCTGGAGGACAGAAATCTAGGAAATGCTGATCCACTAAAGCTAGGAACCAGGGAATATTGTAGTACTGAGTATTTTATATAGGTTTTAATTTTTAGTTTATTCTCCACTGCTGCCATCTCTCAAACTTGCAGACACAATTTATTTCCATGTCTATTTGTTCTTTTTTTATTTGGCAAAACGGTGATTATTTTTTCTTGTGTTTCTAGTGAACCTAGAAGTTAGTTATTTTCTTAGTTGATTTTTATTTTGTCATTCATCAAATGGCATCACAAATCTGGAAATTAGGGTGACCAGATGTCCCGATTTTATAGGGACAGTCCTGATATTTGGGGCTTTTTTTTTTTTTTTTTGTATGGGCTCCTCTTACCCCGTAGCCCTGTCCTGATTTTTCACACTTGCTGTCTGGTCACCCTACTGGAAATAGGATTTGTTAATGAATTTGTGCTCCCTCTGCTGGATCTATGATAGTAGCTTCCAAAGATTTGTAGTTGGTACAAAAGCAGTGGTTCTCTTTTATTGTTGTTTTTCATGTCTGATCATTCTGGATATTTGACCAGTGTCGTACACCCCACACAGACAACTGAAAGCTGTAAGACTTGGTCAAATATTAGACCTGAACTTCTGGCCAAATGTATTTATTATTTTTAATGCAGCTTGATTGCATGATGCAGTTTTCCTGGATCATTTTACACTGATTTTAACCTCCCACCAGGTTGATTTACAAACTGGACTCTCTGAGTTTTCTGTGCTACAACGCAGAATAACACATGGCTGGAACGAGTTTATAGTAGACAATACAGAACCAATATGGAAGAAATATCTAGACCAGGTAAGGATTACATCTGTAGCTGTGGTGCAGCCCATTAAAAGGTGGTTTCAAATTTCTGTGGTATGCAGTAGTACTCAACAGTGAGAAAATCTGTTCTGATTGGATCTGAGCACTTCCGTGTATTAGAAATTGTATGGCTTTCTATGGCTCCAATCCAGCAATGAGCTCTGCATAGAGACAGAGCTCTGCCTGGGGGGAAATCATTGCAAGATCATGGTCCATGTTTGTATTGCATGGAGATAGATTTAAAGATCCACCCATTTCTTTAGATGCGGTACGCTGTGTATAAATCAAGAGCCTTACCATTCTTTGCACCAGCTGCAAAACAATAACAATATTGTTATTGAATAACAATATTCATTTCCTTCTCAGGCCAGTGATAGAAGAAAGAAAGGTCGTATAAAGTGATAACTGGCGCATATTCTGATTTCAGTTATGACACATTTCAGTGCGTGAAACTGATGAGCACTAAATCTTCAGCAAGAAAGGATGAAGTTTAAAGCTCAGATGAAAGTTAATTTCAGCTCTTGTGCTAGTGTAATAAATGCAATATTGTGATATCCCTTTGAAGATCAAGCGATTCAAATAATGCAAGAAACACACTATAGGGGTGATGTCTTTAATCTTATTCGTCCTAGGCTGAGTTATCCTTTATTAGGTGCACATGAGATTCCATGTGCATTAACGGATCTCACAAGCTGAATGTAACTCTTGTCTGTGCCTTGGAGCTTTTACCAGAACAGGGGTTATGTTTTGATAGAGATTTATTGTTTTGATTTTTCTTACTAATCAGTTTTGCCTGTGGTTTCACTTTAGATGGATCCTAAGGATTGTAAATTTTGTTTATTTTATCTAAGAGTTCATTTTTGTTTCACTGATTTCATCCCCCACTACTTATTCAGTGTCCTTTAAGCAGCTTCATATAACCATCAGTAAATTTTCTAAGCTTGTTTCTAAAGCATTCTTTGCACCTAATTAAAAATGACACATTGGTGCTTTGCCACTCTCCAGCTTGACCCTTTTAACAAGAGATTTTCTTCTGAGGGTTCAGAATGGATTTTTTTAGTACAGTCATACTCTCTAACAACCCTTCAGTCTCCTTGGAAGTGTTCCTTGTGGGAGTACGCAATTCATACTCATAAATTTGAATGACCCGTAACATGCATTTTTTAAATTTCACAGTGGCCTGCCTCCTTTCACTTACTATATTTTATACATCTATGCCCAATCTTTTGTTAAGAATAGGAACTAAAGACTTGAGTTTCATGACTGACTTCAATGAGCGCTGGCTCAAGCCCGAATTCCTCTAGGGTATATCTTCATAACCCATTGGGGCGAGAGGGGAGAGTTTCTTTTCTTTTTTTGTTCTTTATCTTACGTAACTCAGTTACATCACTTCCAGTGGTTACTAAGGCCTGGTCTACACTGGGGGGGAATCGATCTATGATACACAACTTCAGCTATGCTACTCTCATAGCTGAAGTTGTGTATCTTAGATCGACTTAGATTGACTTACTTCACGTCCTCGCGGCGTGGGATCGACGGCCGCCGCTCCCCCATCGACTCCGCTTCCGCCTCTCACCCTGGTGGAGTTCCAGAGTCACCGGGGAGCACGTTCAGGGATCGATCACTACCCGCCGGATTGGCGGGTAGTGTAGACATACTCTGAGGTCAAGATTTTCACAAATAGAAGCTTAAAATTAGGCTCCTAAATCCATATTTAGGTCTCTAAATAAGTGACAAGATTTTCAAAAGACCCGAGCATCCAACAGTTCCTATTGATTTGCAAGAATAGTGCTACTGCATCATTCTTGCAAATCAATAATTAAAGGAATTCTTTATCCCATTTACATGTTTCTTCTTCTTTGTAAAGAAGTCCGTCATTAAAATGTGTCACTAACGGGGAACTAATGAGCTTTATTTTTTTTTTTTTAAATAAAATGGTTTTTTGAACTAAAACCAAAATCTCTTATTTTTATTTATTTATTTTAGTTTAAGAATCCACTCATTCTATTGCTGCTGGCTTCTGCTTTAGTAAGTGTAATTACTAAAGAATATGAGGATGCTGTAAGTATTGCAATGGTAAGTTATTCACCTGGAAGTGGAATCACCTGGAAATTGAAGCTAGACAAATTCAGACAGGAAATAAGGCGTATAGTTTTAACAGTGAAGATAATTAACCAGTGGATCAGGTTTATGGAGGATTCTCCGTCACTGGCAATTTTTAAATTGAGGTTGGGTGTGTTTTTTTTCTAAAAGAGCTGCTCTAGGAATTATTTTGGGGAAGTTCTATGGCTTGTGGTCAGACTTAGATGCTCACAGTGGTCCGTTCTGGCCTTAGAATCTCAGAATCACCTGTAATGTAATGTAATGTAATCACCTGCATTAGCTGCAGTTAACATGCCCATGAATTTAATACCTCTTTCTCCTTAGGCAGTACTAATTGTGGTTACAGTGGCCTTCATTCAGGTACGTCCTAAGAATCCTTAACTTTGCAGCAGAGATCTGCATCTCAGTTTATGGCCCGTTTGGAGTAATCCTGCTTTTGTAACTTAGTTTTATGCTGCTCTCTCATAAGGAGTATCGCTCTGAAAAATCTTTGGAAGAGCTCAACAAACTAGTCCCCCCAGAATGCAACTGGTAAGTCATGTATAGGAATTCGTTTTCTTTTAGTTCAGGTTGTGGGGGAAAAGCCAGATAATGAAGGCAACAATTCTGATGCTTGTGTATGTAATGAATTGCTGATAACTGTCTTTGGATGGGGCATTTTACGGATGTCCAGTTGGTAATACATTGCCTTAGTGCATGCAATTATATCTCCCTCTTATGACTTGCCCTGGTGTTCGCAGTTGCAGGAGTTCCCCTATAGTGGAGATGGCTGAAGTTCGTGTTTCGGTGCTTACATTCCTGGGTTTGAGCCCCAGTGATTAGCATGGGGTTTATATGTGAGTAGCCAAAGGTTCCTTACACGTGATCCAAGGGACGAGCTAGCTTCAGTCAATAGGACTGAGAGTCCAGCTACACCTGCAAGTCAAATACTGGTTTCTGAGTTGTGCAGTAAACAAATTTTTGTCAGTGAGCATATGGAAATAACCATCAATCCCAGGTTGGCATTTGTGCCTGATGGGCTGAGAAATGATCCTACCATATTTGTAAGGCTTCCCAACCCCCACTAATGTGCCCTGGGGGGGAGCAGGATTTCTCCTCCTATTTTATACAAATCTATCTTATTTCCATTTCTTTTTGGTTTTTTGGCCCTGTGACTGAATCCTTGAACTAATCCCCCCCCCACCCGTACCATCTTTGCACCACTGCTGTCTGTAATTCATATGGACTGAGTTGTACCAGCTGCCAGCGACCCCCCCCCCCCCAAGGATAAATCCATCATCTGGAAATTCCTGAAGTGTAAGGATGGCCCAGACATATCCCCTTTTCCTTGGATACAACCCCCCCTAAACTGGAAGCTGGAAGGACTGGCAAAGGAGTCACTACAGCACGTTTACACTATCTGATGATTCCCCAGTACAGGGAGAATTCCCCCACTGGCCGTATTCTCTGACATTAGGGTACCTTTGCCCTGGGGGACTCACAAAAAGCAGCTCTAATAGACTGAAGGACCTGGCCCATTGGTGTGCATATTAGGGATTTGCATATACCCGAGTAAATCTCACCCTCAGAGATGTTCCAATAAGCTTCTTTCACAGACTAGACTCCTTCCCAGTCTGGGCCCAGTCCTTTCCCCTGGTACAGTCCTCGTTAGTTCCAGCAGGCATTTTAGGTGAAAAGCAAGAGCTTTCTCATAACTGGGACTGCTCCCTTCTTCTGCTCCATCCCCTTTTATAGCTTTGGCATAAGGCGGGAATCTTTTGTCTCTCTGACTCCCCACCCTCCTTCTAAATGGAAAAGCTCCAGGTTTAAAATGAGTTCCAGTATCATGTGACATGGTCACATGGCCTGTGAGACCCCTAGTCTCCATTTTCGGAAGGTTTGCAAGTAAACAGCCATTTACAACCAATTGTCCTAGTCAATGGGAGCCATCAAGATTTTAAGCCACCATTAATGGCAACACTTTTGCACAATTACAATAGGACCTCAGAGTTATACTTCATATTTCTAGCTTCAGATACAAGAATGATACATTCACACAAATATAATCTACTGAATACATTCATCCTAACCTTTGTAATGATACCTCACAAGAGACCTTTTGCCTAAAGCATATTCCAGTTACATCATATTCACATTCATAAAGCATATGGAGTGCAACATCATACCTGTATCTTTGAAAATCAGCTCTGTCATGACCAATACAAAGAAATGGTTCATGTTGAGGTTATAATTATTGTGTCAAAAATGAGGCGTGGCCTTTTCTACTTCAATGGTCATTGAACTTTGCACCTTACAAATACTCTGGTTACCTTTGCCTATTTCCTCCAATGAATTTCACAGAGTAGACACCTAATCTTTTCAAAGGTGAACATTTAGTACAACAACATGGAAAAAAACCAGTTCAGTAATTCTACCTTTAAACAGCTTGCCAAGTATGATAGTCCCTTGCATCTGCCTGTAAGCAGTCTTTAAAGTTCAAACAGGGGGGAAAGCATTCCAATTCAGGATATTCAGGTTAAATGTACATTATTACTGAAATCTAAAGCTTCCATAATCCACCCATGTGTTTGTGCATTAAAACTAAATTTGGAGTAGGAATATAATCTCCTTTCCTCATCCTTAGTTAGATGATAAACACTTATTGAGATCGGAATATCTCTGGGGCAAGGACCTTCTCCTTATATTTGCCTAGCATGCTGTTTGGCCTATTTAAATAGTATCATTTTCTCAATGTAATGCAGCATAAGGGAAGGAAAACTGCAGCATCTTCTCGCCCGAGACCTGGTCCCAGGAGACATTGTGTGTCTTTCTATTGGAGACAGGGTTCCTGCAGATATCAGACTGATAGAGGTAAACACCAGCTCACACATAAACGATAACATCGGTTTGCTCGTCTATATTGTGATAAAGGCTCCACGTAGTTACATTTTTAATTAGGTTACAGACCTGCTGGTGGACGAATCTAGTTTTACTGGAGAAGCTGAGCCTTGCAGTAAGACGGATGATCCCTTACTGGAAGCTGGAGACCTAACAACGCTGAGTAATGTTGTTTTCATGGGAACACTGGTGCGATATGGGAAGGGAAAAGTGAGTCCTATATACTCTCCATATCATCCACCTCTAAATAATAGCTAGAGAATCTTTTAAGTAAGGTCAGTATTTTGCATGATTCTCATTGCTATTTTCCTAATCCAGGGGCTAGTTATCGGAACTGGCGAAAACTCACAGTTTGGAGAGGTGTTTAAATTGATGCAAGCGGAAGAGGTAAGGGACAAGAATTCTGTTTGTTTTGTTGGTACAGAGCTGTGGTACTGTCATAGGACCCAAGTCTCCATATTGTTACTCAAATACTGGAGGTCAAAGGGCTGTTTGTAAGGAGGGTGATCACTAGCTTCAGGCATTGCAGTAGTTTTTAACAGGGCTGGGTTCAAGTCCCAGCTCTGCCACAAACTTTGGTGACCTTGGGCATGTCACTTATGCTCTCTATGCCTCAGGTCCCCATCTGTGAACTGACTAATGCTTCTTTCTTGTCTATTGAGATTATAAACTCTTTAATGGGCATTATTCTCTCACTGTGTATATGGTGTACAGTGCCTGCACAATAAGCCCCCAATCTCAGTTTAGGGTTGCTCCAGTGATAATAATTATGGTTGTATTTCTTGTCACTGATTCTACACATGCACCTCATTTTACATAACAGAAACCAACTTTGTTTTTTTTTATATTCACATTTCCAGACCCCTAAAACGCCTCTACAGAAAAGCATGGATAAACTGGGGAAACAACTTACTCTTTTCTCCTTTTGCATAATTGGTGAGTTTGCCCGAATGCCCTGTATAAACTATGATGCATTCCATTAGAAATGTATTCCCGTGTCCCTGGAGCAACTTTTTCGAAAGGGCCCTTTTATGTAGAGTGCCTCAGTTTTTGAGTGTCCGGCCTGCGACGCCTTGAGATGAGAAATGTCTTGAAATCCCGCACAGATCCTTAACTTCCATTTTTCAACTGGCTTTTCCTCCCTTCTCCTAGGTTTAATAATGCTGATTGGCTGGTTGCAAGGAAAGCATCTTCTCAGTATGTTCACTATTGGAGTGAGGTGAGGATCGGAAAAAACTCTTTTACTATTACAGTGAAACATGTCCCACCGAGTGGTTGCGTTTAAGAGGTTGCTTGAGACAATGGAAGGCACTTTTTTCCTGTGGGGGCGGGGAAAAAAACCTCAACACTTGTGTTAGTCTCTAAATATGTGGCTTGGTTCTGCACCACAGAAGCCAATGGGAGTTTTACCATTGATTTCAGTGAATGTAGAATCTGACCTTACTATTCATTTAATGTCAAATGAAGGAACAAAAGAAGGCTTGAGGTTTTATTTTATTTTGGGGCGGGAACAGACTGGTGCATAATTTCCATAATGTCCAAATTCTGCCATGAACATATTTCCACTGAGCTTTGCCTTGGAAGACATCCACATAAGCATAGCCTTCCCCACCTTGATCCCTGCCATAAAAGTCCTGAAACGTCTTAGTAGGCAGCAATTTTAAAACAAACACAAGAAAGCACTTCACACAATGTACAGTCAACCTGAACTTGTTGCCAGGGGATGTTGTGAAGACCAAAAGTATAACTGGCTTCAACAAAGAATTAGATAAGTTCATGGAGGATACACCCATCAATGGCTATTCAGCCAAGATGATCAGGGATACAACCCTGTGTTCTGGTTGTCCCTAAACCTCGAACTGCCAGAAGATGGGACTGGATGACAGGGGATGGACCACCCAAAATTGCCTTGTTCTGTTCATTCTCTCTGAAGCATCTGGCACTGGCCACTGTCAGAGACAGGATACTGGCCTAGTTAGACCATAGGTCTGACCCAATATGGCCACTGTTCTAGTCTTATGTCTATGCTATAAATTTAAGAGGAATGTTACATCTGCAAATATTCGCCCTTCTCTGATGTGCTTATAAAGCCGGGGATGTTACATTTGTACCTGACACATGGCAATACATGCACAACCCCTTAATCAAATACTATAAACCATCTGTTTGAGTAATATTTGGAAAATGTATCCTTAAGTGTTGCCATAGCGCTAAGATTATTCATTATCTAGCACTGTGTGGAAATAAAAATATGGATGGAGGTCAGCATGGAAGAAACTAAAGTAGTTCGGTTTCATACTCACAATGGCTAAGGGGACATTGATGACAAAGGAGAAAAGAGTTTGTCAGCATTTCTTGACTAAGAATTTCACAGGTGCTGAGACACAAAGCTCCAACTGGCTCCAGTTGGGGTTGAATCTGGCTCTACTACATCCCAAACTGGTGCTCTGACCACCAGTTTATTGGCTATTCTGGGGTCTCTTGCTCTCTTTTTTTTTTTTTTTTTTTTTTTTTTTTTTTAAAAAAATTTACAAAGGTCTCAGTTTCACTCCTTATCTAAATGAAAACAAATTTCAAAGTTTCAACATTTTCCGCAAAATGGAATTGTTGCTTTCTGGCCAGCCTTAGTACTAATCACTCCAGGAAACTGAGCCTGCCCGAGTTGTCTGAAATTTGACACTCGGAAATTCAGGCAATTAAATTCAGTAGTCACTTTTGAAAATGTTTCCTTTAACCCTTGTTTTAATCCTGAGTTAGTTTTTATGCTTAATATAAACATTTATTGCCTTATAACAGCAGATATCCTTTATGACCCATTCGTACCCGCCTACAGAACAACAGAGGGTTATAAAATGATTGTCAGTTTGTATTTTCTCTGGCATAACTGTGCACAGTGCCAAATGCCAGTCTGGTTTTCTAGGGCTATGTCTACACTAGTGCAGTAAGTCAACCTATACTACACAACTCCAGCTATGTAAATAACGCAGCTGGAGTCGACGTACCTTAGGTCGAGCTACCGCGTGGTCTACACCGCAGGGGGTTAATGGGAGAAACCCTACCGTTGACTTACCTTATTCTTCTCGTCAGAGGTAGAGTACAGGGGTGGACTGTAGAGCGATCTGCTGTCAATTTGGTGGGTCTTCATTAGACCTGCTAAATCGACCACTGGTGGAGCGATCTCAGAGCGTCGATCCCAGCTGTAGTGTAGGCATAGCCTATGGCACCAAGAGATCATTTGGGAGTCCAGGCTGCTCAGAATAGAATTAACTCTCTGAGAATAGCTTTGATGCATCTAGGAGAGGAGGTCAGTGGGTATGATTGAACCCTCTGCCAAGCAAGGTTGAACCTTCATCTTCAGAGATTAAAAATCCCAAATGCCCAGATGTAAGGAAATGAACTATCTCTGGCAATGTTCAAAATTGTGCTCACTCTTCGGACTCATTTAAATGGAGAAGGACATGTAGAGGATTATTGTACCTATTTTATATTTCATTATGTATTGGGAATTCGAGCTTTTAATATTCAACAGTCACAAGATTTCCATTCCAGACCGTCATATTCAAGAAGACATTCATGCCTTCTGGAAATGCTTATTTGCCATGTTCGAGTGTATGCTTGGGTGCAGTGCCTTGTGGTGTGACACGTTGTAACTGGAAACCTATTCTTTTGCTATACTGCAACCCAGCCTGGCCGTGGCTGCTATCCCAGAGGGGCTGCCCATTGTGGTCACGGTGACGCTGGTGCTGGGCGTTCTAAGGATGGCCAAGAAAAGAGTGATTGTGAAGAAGCTGCCCATAGTAGAAACTCTAGGTAAGGCTGATGATGGTCACATCCAAAACCAAAGCCATGTATTCATCTGTCCAGTCTATACAAATCTGCAACTCAATTGGCTACTAGCTTGCTTGCTAACCCAGGGGACTGGTGTTGTGATTTGAACCAAGGGCTGGAGCAACCCAATAACCCAAATTCTTTAAAACTGTCTCTCTCTTCCTCTTCACTCCCCACCATGTTCTTCATCCTCTTCCTTTAGTCCCAGGGGCCACTAAAGTGGCACACCAGGGACACTGCTGAGATCAAAAGGCTAATGTGCTGTTGTAACCCTTTCTTTCCATGGAACTGGCTGTCCTTGACCAGCTGTTCTCTCCTCCTAATACCTGCCTATCTTGCTCATGCACCCAGGCCTGCCTTTTCACTTATGTCCTACTCTGTTGGTCCATATGCTTCTCCTGTCTTGTACCTGGCTGGAAGGCAGCTCCTGCCCCTGCACTAGAGCAACTGGCACAATGGTATAGACCAACTCAACTGCTATTCTTCCCTGTCTACCTGACCACCTCACTGATACTTCTCTGCCTCCTCTTCACAATGGCACCCTCAAAATCACTGTCTCCTAGTAGGGTCCTTGGTCTGTGGGTTAGTATGGAGCATTGCATGAGGGGAAACAGAGATTTCCTATATTGAGCACCACTCTAAATTCTGATGATGGAATGCATTTAACTACAAGAGTCTAGGAGCACAAGATAGCGTCATGCAGCTTCACATGGCTACTGGGGAGCCTTATCCGTCACTTATGACACAGATATAACTCCCATTGACTGAGGAACACAGAACATAGGACTGGAACGGATCTCCTGACTCTCTGAGTCCAGTCCCCGGCTATCACAGGCAACCCTGTCTCATAATCCCATTTATAAATGTATCAAGTTCCATCTTAAAACGAGTTAGGTGGTTTGCCCCCTCTCCTTGCATTGAAAGGCTGTTCTAGTACCTCACTCCTCTGATGGCAAGAAACCTTCTAATTTCCAGCCTAAATTTATTCATGGCCAGTTTAGCCCCATTTGTTCTTCTGCCAACATTGTCCTTAGCTTAAATGGTTCTTCTCTCTCCCTGGTGTTTATCTCCCTGAAAAGCAATTGTGTTCCTTTTTGCCCCTGTTAGGTCTCCAGGATCAGGGACCCTGTTTGCTAAGAAACAACAGAGTCCTCTCACCCTTATCTCCATCTTATCTGCACTGATTCTAATGCAAGGACATGTGGAGCTGCCTGCCCCAACCTCATAAAGAATTGATCGGATTCCAAAAATTGCCAGCCCTAAATGGGCCTTTTCAGCCAATAACTAGAACCTTTGTGATCATGTCCAAGCATTACAAGGAGCGACGTTCTTCTATTTGTTAACGACACAAGTCCACAGAACTTTTGTAAAGAGCATATTTGTCCTTCATTCAACTTTTTATTTAATTCTGCAAATAATTAAATTCAGACTAATTAAAGATAATGATTTGCTCTGCACTAATCCTTCAAAATTGCAATTAACTTAATCACAGGCCAATCTGCTTTCTTCTGTCTGGGTTCTTATACGGCCCTCGTCGTCATCACCGTATCTGAGCTCAACCCATTTTGCCAGCTCCGGTGGAAATGATTCCGTCCATTAAAGTGACTAAAATTAGAGGACCTGATTTTCCTTTACATTAAAGCCTCTTTGTCCTGATGTAGCAGTGTAAATTGGCCCTACAATGGGCATCAGTCTAATTCATTCCCACTCTAAATCTGCTTAAATTGTCAGTGCGGTGCAAAGAGGCATTAGTGTAAATGAGAATCAGGTCCAGAATTTGTGCTGAATTGTATTGTATTTGTACTGAATATTTTATTATTTCAAAGCAGAGTTTGAATGTGGAATTGCCTCTCTCAGCATCCTATCTGCCTTAGGGACTCTTATGGCCCCCATTATTGTCATAACTAAGCGTCTCACAATCTTCAATGTATTTATCCTCACAACACCCCTGTGAGGTAGGGAACAGCTTTTATCCCCATTGTACAAATAGGGAACTGAGGCCTGGTTTACACTGGGGGGGAATAGACCTAAGATACGCAACTTCAGCTACGAGAATAGCGTAGCTGAAGTCGACGTATCTTAGGTCGACTTACCTTGCGTCCTCACGGCACGGGGTCGACTGCCGCCACTCCCCCGTTGACTCCACTTCCGCCTCTCGCCGTGGTGGAGTACAGGAGTCGACGGCAGAGTGATTAGGGATCGATTTATTGCATCTACACTACACACGAAAATCGATCCCCGATAAATCGATCACTACCCACCGATCCGGAGGGTAGTGTAGACGTACCCTGAGACACAATGGGTATGTTTAGACTGCACCAAAACACCCATAGATGGCCCATATCAGCTGACATGGACTTGAGGGGATTGGGCGGTGGGCTATAAAATTGCTGTGTTGCTCTCTGAGCTCGGGCATTTAAACTGCAATTTTATAGCCCACAGCCCAGGCCCTGCAAACCTGAGTTAGCTGAGTTGGGCCAGCTGTGGGTGTTTTATTGCAGTGTTAGATATACCCTGTGAGGCTAAATGACTTGCCCAAGGTCCCATAAAAAGTTTGTGGTGGAGCAGGGACTTGAATCCATCTTGACCCAAAACAAAAATAAGTGTCATTGGGATCCCCCTTGCACCATCATCCAAGAGAATGATGAACTGCTGAGTGAGTCTTTGGGCGCCTGGGCACCCATTGTCTCACCATCTCTTTCTTAGGCTGCTGGGTTTTTATCTTTTTTTCCTATATTTCCTCCCAGCTTGTCAGTCATAAACTTGCAGCTCTGAGAAACTGATCGCTTCCTCAGAAATTAACACCTTCTCTGAACCATGCAACGTGTGATGTTCAAGAGTGATGGAACCTTCCTTCCAACAGCTGTCTCCTACCAGATCCCAAACCCAAATCCTATACATGGTAGTACAATGCCTTATCAAGCCACGGGAGAGGCACAAACATGTTTGCACTAGTTTTCTCTTAGTTCTTAATGAGGGGTTAGAAAATTCACCCAGCTTTTTGTGTTTTGTTCTTTCTCTCACATAAATCTTTGCCGGTAACCGCTCGTGTTTGTAACATACAAGTAACATGTTATAACATTTCTATGGCATCTAATCTAGTTGCTTATTTGCATATTGTATTAGCTCTGATTAAAAAAAATGTTCCTCCCATCAGGTTGCTGCAATGTTATCTGTTCAGATAAGACAGGGACTTTGACAGCCAATGAGATGACAGTAACCCAGCTAGTAACCTCAGATGGATTCCAGGCAGAGGTATGGTCCATGAAATTATACAAACGTCATAGTTCAAGGCCACAAAAGATTGCTCAAATTCCAGTCCTGGACATCCAACAGTCTCAGTTCTTTGCATGGTCAATTCCTATATAAGTTGTTCTAAATGTATGTGTATTTATATTAGACTACGGGCTTATTCCTTGTGCATTTGAAGTTCCCGCTAACATGAATGGGAGAGTGGGGTGTCGAAGGAATGCAGAATGAGGCCCCATAGTCACCAAAGCTGCTCACGCAAAGTGACCATGCTGTACTTGAAAGAGCGTGTGTGATGAAATCACGTATCCTTTGCACACAACGCTCCCAGCAATATCATGAGCATAAACACAAATGTTAGAATATTTAGTTTCTCCTGCCACCAGTGCTAATGCTGCTGTTGGCATTTCGAGCAGAAACATTTTCAACCATTTTCTAGCAGGTTGACTTGATCCTCCTTTCTTATATTTATTTATTATTTTTATTTATAGCCATGGGGCCTGATTAGCCATGGCCTTACATGTTATCATTACACCAGTGCATACTGGGTGTAAACTACTAGCATATAAGACAGTGGAGAATCACACCTTCAACAATCAATAATCATAAAACAGGAGCATAGGTTAGTCTATTGTATTCCAGCTGGCAAATCTAATGTAGCTGCACCTAACTAAGAATTTAGCCCATTGATTGAACGGTACCCATGATGAACAAATAGGACTGAAATACGGCAAAGTGAGTTTTCTCATCCCTAGACAGTACTGCACTTTGATTATTACAGTAGTTGCAACCTTAGCTATAAATATTGCTCCCAGCAAAACACATTAATCCTGGCATGCCTTGAAAATAGATCATAAATGTCCCCAGAGATGTTGTGCTGTATAAGGAGAAAATGTTGATAGTCATATATTTCAGCTAGACGCTGGGAAATTTTATGTATGCACCTTCCAAATTTATTTCCCCCTAGGTGAGCGGGGTTGGATACAGTGGGAAAGGAAGCGTATGTCTGTTACCATCAAAGGAAGTTATTAAGGAATTTTCCAATGTCTCAGTAGGAAAGCTAGTGGAGGTAAGTATAAAATATAAATCAAACTGCTCCATTTTCACTCGATTATAGTTTATGATGCTCTCCTTGTACGATGAATGTTACTGAACCTGCACTTTTATTGACTCCAATTGAACATGTCCTTGCGATGGCAAGAGGACCTAGAGAACGGTTTTGTGCAGTTACTGTATCAGATATGACAGTGATTTATAGCCGGTGACAATCATCAGGAATGTCTAGGGAGAAGCCGGAGACTTGGCTTGCAGAAATGCTTTGCAGTTTCGGATGAGAGTTTGTGCAGTGGTGATGCATAGAGCAAGGAGCAATTGACATTATACATTTTTATTTCTATAGAGTAGCTGCAATTCCAAAATACAGCCAGCTGGTTAGGCAGAATCTTCATTGATTTCAAAGCGTACTGGGGATCTGATTTTTAAAGACACACACATGCAATTTTACCACTAATTTTGCACACACCATTGTATGTGGAAATCAGATACTTGCATAGGCAAATGGCCTGAACTGGAACCTCAGATTTAATCGCCTTTCAGTTTTGGTAAGGGTTAGATCCAAACCCACCCCTCAGATTTATATTTCATGTTAAAGCCACAATTAGAAGGGACTAATCTTTCCAGGTCTGATTTGTAGAGCTGATTCAAAGAGGGGGAAATTATAAAAATATAGTCCAACATTTTCTTGTTCATTTTTCAAAATTTGAAATTAAATATTTTTTACCAGTTCTACTCATTTGGAAGTGCCTGAAAATGGTGGAAAAGTGCAAGAACCATCTTGTGAAATTGCTGGTATTTTGATCCAAAATATTATGTGATGGTTGTGCCCTGAACTTGATCCTTAGCCATCAGATTCAGCCTTGATGCCAAATTCCCACCTCCTTAGTTCCGCTCTACTTGACATGAATTGAAAGTTGTCACAATGCAGCCATTAGAGCTCTGCAGTATCTTACCAACTAATTAGAGGGAGATATGTAATGTATACTATTTTATATAAAAATAATGTATGCAAATATATCACTTTTAGGCTGGCTGTGTGGCTAATAATGCTATTATCAGAAAAAATACTGTGATGGGTCAGCCAACGGAGGGAGCCCTTATTGCTTTGGCAATGAAGGTAGGGTTTCTTATATTTGTTTGTCTTTTGCAGATTTCTTCAAGCTAGTGTCAGGTTCTATGTAGGCAGTAAAATAATAGCTCCCTTATAAGCGCTGGGGAGAAAGAGAGAGAATATGATCCTTTAGTAACCCAGAAACTTGCAAAAGAAACTGAATTTGTTGGACATTATTAATTGTAGTGAGTAATTGAACAGACTGACTTCAGATTCTTCTTGCTTCTTTTTGGTCCTTCTTGCAAGAACCTTTGTTCCCTCTACCCCAGCTTACACACACAGGCATCTACACCTGCCTTCACAGGCAAAACACCTTCACCGAGCGTTTCCATGCTATAGCAATAATGGTTTTACTTGGCTGGTTTGTGTAATTACACTGCACAATGGATTTCTTTTGGGCTGGAATAGGCTCCTTTCCATTGTTCTGCAGACACCAGCGAGAAAACAGCAGACAAATGAACAGGCACAAGCCAAATTAGAAGTCATGGCCTAGGGTTTTCTTGTATTTTTGTCATCTGTTACTTCTTTCCTACAGTTGTGGAAAAACAAAAAACTCTGTTGAATGTTCTATTGACCTTGTTGTCTAGAGTGCAAAATACTGTCCACAACAAATAATGGGCCTGATTTAGCACTGCATTGCACCTTATGTAGTCACTTTCGCCTGTATGAATGCTACCACTGTGATTTGGAAAAGTACCAGAGCTGAGTGATTTTTTTTGTTTTTTGTTTTGTTTTGTTTTACAAAAAGCAGTCAAAACCAGAATGGCAGGAAACACACCCCAAAATAGAACTTTTGGAATGTAGCAACTTCAGTGCAAGGCATGGCTTATTTGACTATGTGATATTCAGCATGTTAAATATGTGTCAATTTGGACAGAATGTATTTTTAAACTGAATTGTTTTTCAAGTTGTCAGCTCCCTAGAGGAACACCCTGTGAGGGCTTTTTGGAGTTCAAGTTCCTTTCTAAGCTGAGGCTACAGGAAATAAATGAAACCATGACTCATTATTTGCAATCTCCCTCTTTTTTTGAAGGCTGGAATGTGAATGAATCAACAGAACTATAGTCCTGTAATTAAAGCACAAGACAGGGAGTTAGGAATTTTGGTTTCTATTTTGAGCTTTGACACATACTTGGGAAAGCTACATAGGCCTAAATTTTCATAAATGTTGATTAATTTCTGCATTCCCGGATTAAGACACACAGGCCCTGAACTTCAGAGTTGAACATCCACAACAGCAGATGAAGTCAATGAGCATCATGGCTACTCAGCACTTCTGAAAATTTGGCTTTTCATAAATTCCAAAGCCAGGAGGAAACATTGGGATCTTCTGGTCTGACCTGCAGCCTAGCCATAGAACTTCCCCAAAACAATTTCTAGAGCAGATCTTTTAGACAAACCTCCACACAGACTTAAGGTATATCAAATTAGGCAGCCCAGATAAGCAAAAGCTCCTGAAACTGTGGGCCTTAATCTCTCTCTTTGCTTCTCTGTCCTCATCTGTAAAACACTACTGCATAAGGACATGTGATCATTGTTTAACGTTGGTAACTCACTGTACATAAAAGTGCAATACAGAGTATGCACAAAAACTAGCATTGTTTAGTATTACAAAAATATTTTTAATTTCCTTATTTTAGATGGAATTAAGTGATATAAAAGATATTTATATAAGAAAGAAGGAAATTCCATTTAGCTCGGAGCAAAAGTGGATGGCAGTAAAATGCATGCTGAAAAATCAGGTACAACAACAGTTATATAGACTGGTTTTGTGTTTCCTATCTTGTATGTAAATATCAATGGAAATGAAGTGAAGTTTCATAGGCAGTAGCCATACAAAGGGTTTCAGACACAGGTAGATGGTGCTTTCATAAATTACATCATAATTTTCAAAAGCCACCATTTCAGTGACATTTTGTTTTGACATTGTGGATAGCACTGAAAAAAACAGGATGAGATTTTAATGTAAATTTTTGAGAAAAATTCATCCTGTTTTGCAAACAACTGTAAAACTAGCAAAAAATCATTAACACTTAAATTTTATTTTTTACATCAAAATTTCATTAGGGAAAAATGGACATTTCCAAGAAACTGCATCCTTTGTTGTCCTGCCTACTTTAATTGAGTTAATTTTATTCTTTAAAAAAAAAACTTTTGCACTACCAGGGTCACTCAGATTCAGTATATAAAGCGTGCACCACAGAAATGATGCATTATGTAAGAGGCAAGTGTCCATGTGTTTTATGGGATAGATAACGGCACAAACAAGGGAACCTGCACATCTAAGATGTAAAGCGTTTTAATATTGTCAATATTTTTTAATGACGTAACTTGAGTTCTTATTTTAAAGGGGCAGGAGGATGTTTATTTTATGAAGGGAGCCTTTGAAGAAGTTATTCAGTATTGTACCATGTATAACAATGGCGGCATCCCACTGCCTCTCACGCCACAGCAGAAAGCCTCCTACGTCCAGGAAGAGAGAAGAATGGGATCTCTAGGCCTGCGGGGTCAGTTAGTATTGCGTCCTTTAAGCTTACAGGTTATCCTATCTGTATGTTTTCCAATAAGAATAACTCTTTGCTTCTCTACTGCCTCATGCACAAGTTTCGGGAGAAGGATGATTCTTTATATAGCAGCAGTAAAGTACTTTTCAGTGAGAAGCACCCCCCATTTTCATCCCATGGAATTCTTCTCTGCATAGCAATAACCAGGCAGCTGCCAGTGTCCTTGCTGTCTCTAAAAGTGCTGGCCAGGAGAGGATCTGGCCCATTTAAAAAACCCTCAAGTGCAGCTTGTCCCTGCATAGTGAAACATAAAAGGATCAATCACTTGGCCCTTTCTTATGTTAGTTGTCCCAAGGAAGGACCGGGTGTTTTAGGGAAATCAGCACAGATTGGGAGCCAGGAATTCCTGATTTCCAGGCCCAACTCTGGTAGTGACTGTGTCTTGAGTCAAGTCAAGCACCTACCTGCTTCAGATCTCGCATATAAAATGAGCGCAAGAATACTTACTGTATTTAACACTAGGGAGTGTTTGGGTCAGTTATTATCATTACTCATATGAGTAACAGCAGCAGGATCAGGCCTGATGGTTTTTATATTTCCCCGCTGTTTCCAAGAGCCTTGTCCTGAGTTTGTTGGCTGCTCATTTTCTAATAAAAATCTTTATTTCTTGGTGGTTTATATCAGTGAAATGCAAAGGCACTGTACACAGCCACTGGAGAGTGTGAACAATTGTCCTCCACAAACAATTGCAATAGTCTGAGACATAGGTTAATGTTGTCACTAACAAACTGAACGCTGTACCTTGCATAGTCTGTTCTGTAGCCAGGTTTTGGTCAGAGAAGCTATTTCAACCGCAACAAAAAGCACATTTGGAAGTGATACATGGAAGCCAATGGGAGTCTTGCCTTTGTAAAGACTGAGCATAGTCTGTGTCAGGATTTCAAGACTTAGCCCTGTGGGCCTGCTGCAGCCCCATTTGAAATCTCTCCCATTGATTTCACTGGGAATGGGATCAGGCCCTATATTTCAGCATCAAGTTTTTACAAGTGAAGTTGGTTGATTTTTATTTTTTTATTTTTTTTTTTAATTAGGGAAATATCTAGCCCTCAGTTTGACTCTTACTTCATATCAACATATGTCCCACAGACAGACTATATAGAATCGGAGAAATGTCGTAGGAGCCTCAAGAGGTCATCTAGTCCAGTCCTCTGTGGTGAGGCAGGACCAAGTATATCTAGACCATCCCTGCCAGGTGTTTGTCTAACCTGTTCTTAAAAACCTCCGATGACAGGGATTCCACAGCCTCCTTTGGAGCCATATTCCAGTACTTACCTATCCTGATAGAAAGTTTTTTCTAATATCTAACCTAGATCTTCCCTGCTTCAAACAAAGCCAATTACTGGACATGGAGAACAATTGACCACTGTTGTCTTTATAGCAACCTTTTAGAAGTTTGAAGACTGTTATCAGGTCCATCCCACCCCCTCGCCTTCTCTTGTGTATAAATATATGTATTTTTGAATATTTATAAATTTCACAAGTTACAAAAAGCAGGCGACACAGGAACATCACCATGATCTCACAGTATGAATCTTGAATTACTATCCTGCCGCAAAGTGATTGGCCCAAGCAACTGATGTGGAGCTTGTGGTGGGTGAGAGAGATCATTTGAAACACTTTCGTACACACATCTGACAAAATATTCTGAAAGTTACACCTGTAAATCAATGCGATAAACTCAAGAACTGTAGAATTAGATTTTTAGACACAAATTACAGCATCTAAATGTTTGTGGCCTTGTCTACCTGGAAAGTTGCATGGTTTTAACTAAAGATATGATTTTTAACTGATTTAGTTCAACTGATGCAAGCCTCTGGGTAGACACTTATTTTAATTGAAGTGTGGTTTATTTTGGTTTAGCTCCAGTCAAGGAGCCTGGTCTATGCACAAGTTTAAACATATAATTTTGTCCTGATTTACTTAAATTGGTGCACCTCTGTGTGTAGGCACTCTCTTACCAGTGTTGGTAAGTTTACAGATTCAACTTGAACTAAGAAACCGAATTTTAAACTGAGAGAAGAGAATCCACACACGAAAGTTGCACTGGTATAACTAACCAGCCCAATTAAGCCCTAATAAATTTGTGACTAGATATGGTCTAACTACCTGATTTCCATCTGCAAAAGTGGAAGTCTGATTAAGAATCTTTGAAAATGTCAAACTAAATGTAATATGAATTCTTATATGGAAGCTAATGTGGAATAACTTGGTCCTTTGCGCCCCTCTCTCTCTCTCTCTCTCTCTCTCTTTCTTTAGTACTTGCTCTGGCTTCAGGTCCAGAACTTGGCAGACTAACATTTTTAGGGCTGGTTGGAATAATTGACCCACCAAGAGCTGGAGTTAAAGAAGCCGTTCAACTCCTCTTTGAGTGTGGTGTATCCGTGAAGATGATAACTGGAGATGCCTTGGAAACTGCTATGGCTATCGGTAACAATTAGCTATTTCCCCACATTTTGCATTGTCTGTCTCTCAGATCAACACTATATTTTATTGAACTTCATAAGATAAACTTAGCCCATTTACCTTTCTTTTCATTTCATAGAATCATAGAAGATTAGGGTTGGAAGAGACCTCAGGAG
This sequence comes from Mauremys reevesii, assembly GCF_016161935.1. Taxonomy (NCBI): domain Eukaryota; kingdom Metazoa; phylum Chordata; order Testudines; family Geoemydidae; genus Mauremys; species Mauremys reevesii. The sequence goes on from NC_052638.1 coordinate 36,219,630, forward strand.
GTCATCTAGCCCAACCCCCTGTTCAAAGCAGGACCAACCCCAACTAAGTCATCCCAGCCAAGGCTTTGTCAAGCCGGGCCTTAAAAACCTCTAAGGATGGAGATTCCACCACCTCCCTAGGTAACCCATTCCAGTGCTTCACCACCCTCCTAGTGAAATAGTGTTTTTCCTAATATCCAACCTAGACCTCCCCCACTGCAACTTGAGACCATTGCTCATTGTTCTGTCATCTGCCATCACTGAGAACAGCCTAGCTCTATCCTCTTTGGACACCCCCTTCAGGTAGTTGAAGGCTGCTATCAAATTCCCCCTCACTCTTCTTTTCTGTTGACTAAATAAGCCTAGTTCCCTCAGCCTCTCCTCATAAGTCATGTGCCCCAGCCCTCTAATAATTTTCATTGCCCTCCGTTGGACTCTCTCCAATTTGTCCACATCCTTTCTGTAGTGGGGGGCCCAAAACTGGATGCAATACTCCAGATGTAGCCTCACCAGTGCCAAATAGAGGGGAATAATCACTTCCCTCGATCTGCTGGCAATGCTCCGACTTATGCAACCCAATATGCCATTAGCCTTTTTGGTAACAAGGGCACACTGTTGACTCATATCCAGCTTCTCATCCACTGTAATCCTCAGGTCCTTTTCGGCAGAACTGCCGCTTAGCCAGTCGGTCCCCAGCCTGTAGCAGTGCATGAGATTCTTCCGTCCTAAGTGCAGGACTCTGCACTTGACCTCACTGAACCTCATCAGATTTCTTTTGGCCCAATCCTCCAATTTCTCTAGGTCGCTCTGGACCCTATCCCTATCCTCCAGTGTATCTACCTTTCCTCCAGTTTAGTGTCATCCGTGAACTTGCTAAGGGTGGAATCCATCCCATCATCCAGATCATTAATGATTTGTTGCATTAGATTCCTTGAGTTCCAGATGTGACATTATACAGTAGTGCACTTTGTCCGGCTATGTCGGAAGGTCAGGAGATGCTGGGTGTGGTTTAATTAGGTTGCAGCTTTATTCCTGGCAGATAAAATTGTACAGTGCAGCTAATTCCATGATCATTTATATATACCTGGGGGGCTGCTGGCAGCCCTCCCCTGTACCCATTCTGGTCCCAAACCAGTCTGCTGCTGGGACCTCATCCCTCTTGAACAAGAGTTAAGGAGGGAAGAGGAGCTATAAAGGAGGACAGCATTGGCTCCTTGCTGTACCAGTCCTAGAAGCCTTGAACTCCCATTGTTTCCACTCCTTTAAAGAATACCTCCTTTAAATTGTTTCGATTTATCAGATTGATCAGATATCTGAACGATTGATCAGATAATTGTATCCATTCCCATCGGAATACCTGCATTGGACATCTGCCCCAAGCTTACATAATAAGTGGTGATATCATAGTCTAACCCCCCTTTCATTCTGTGTCCCTCACTAAACCCCCAGCCCACTGTAGGGAAAGCCAAGAAACCCACCTCCCCAATCTGGCAATGATGGAAAAATTCCTCCCCAGTTCCCTGAGAAAAGAATGACTAGCATAATGCCCCCACAGCAGGTTGTGACAAAATCTGGTATTTCAAGTAATTCCATGGGTGGGAGGATGGGTGCTGCTCGGCCTGACCCAGGTCTTGTACTGATCATATGTGGGCAGAAATAGTCCCCTTCTCTTCCAGTCACCTGGTGGGGTGCATGGGCTAGCACCACCGTGCTGACCTGGTATGGAGCTGCCTTCATGTAGCACAGGGGTGGGCAACCTGAGCCTGAGAAGAAGACAGAATTTACCATTGTAGTGTGGCCAAAGAGCCACACTAATACGTCAGCAGCCCCCCATCAGCTGTCCCCCTCCCAACTCCCAGTGCCTCCCACCCACCGGCAGTCCCGTCAATCAGCACCCCCCCACACACACACCTCCTGATCACCTGTTTTGTGGTGTGCAGGAGGCTCTGGGGGGGAGAGAGGGCACAGCAGGCTCAGGGGAGGGGGCAGGAAGGGGTGGAGTTGGGGCAAAGCCAGGGATGAGCAGTGAGCACTCCTCGGCACCTTGGAAAGTTGGCGCCTGTAGCTCCAGCCCCGGAGTCGGTGCCTATACAAGGAGCCGCATATTCATTTCTGAAGAGCCGCATGTGGCTCCGGAGCGACAGGTTGGCCACTCCAATGTAGCAGGTAACCAGTTCTCTAGCCACCCTTAAAGGGACAATGCGCCTTTTCCGACAAGCCACACAAATGTCCCCACCACTTAATGTGTGATGAGGTCATTTTGCTGGTCCACTGAAACAAATCTAGTTAACTGTAGTGATCTAATTACAAAAGCAGGATGGATCCATTTCCAGCAATACAAAATCCACTGTAGCAGCAATATAAATGATGTAAAGTTACTGCTGATACCCTTAAACAAATGAGAAAAATGTCATCGCTGGGATTAGTGTCTCTTTTAATATCACATGCAAACATCTCTGTATATCCCATTATTACATTTAGGGTTTTCAAATCGCCCTTAGAAATAAATCATGCAAGCAGCAGAAACTGGAACAACAAATCCTCAGATGGTGTCAATTTTCATTGCTCTAACTATAATCACTGGAAATTTGCTGATTGACGGCAGCTGAGGGTCTGACCCAGTGATCTCATACTTAGCCAAGTGTGATTCTTTTCTGCTTAATATATCTTCCGGAGATGAATCCATTGCGCAGTCCATGGCAGAGGCATTTAAATGCTGTCTTGTTTTCACCCAAAGAAAACGATTAGAAGGAGTCTCTGCAAATGGAAACAGGAAGTATCCTGTTCTCTCCAAAGGTTATTCCCCTGCAAAACTAAATTACCTTGTGTGGAAATGCACCTTAATATTGTACCCAGTTCTGTTCATCTAACGCTTCGCTCATGCAAAATTCTCAATGAGTAAAAAATGCATGATTAAAGACCTCAAAAGAGATTTTTTTTTCCCATGCCTCCATAGGTGACACCAGCTCATAGTCATTTTCTGTGATTCTCTTAAACAGGGTCTTTTGTTTCAAATCAGAAAATAATTAGCCACTCCTGGTGGTAATGGACTGCTCTTCTGTTGGGTTTTCTGTGCAGGACGAAGTATTGGACTCAGTAATGGGAAACTGAAAGCCATGTCTGGGGAAGAGCTGGACCATGTGGCAGAGTCAGAGTTATCATCTGCAGTAAAAAATGTAAAGCTTTTTAAACTGTTTCCAATAGTGCTGTAGGATTCCACGTAAAACAGCATGAGTCTGAGAGCTTTTTTTCCCCTTTTTTCCTCTTCATCGTCCAGGTTTCTGTTTTCTTCAGAACAAGCCCAAAGCACAAGCTAAAAATCATAAAGGTACTGATTTCCTCCCAACACTGTTATATGAAATGGAAACCCAAACTAGGGCACCGATCCTGTTCCAGCCCATGTCACTGGCAGGTCTCCTGCTGAATAGGACCGGGCTCTTTGAAACAGGAGTCAATAGAATAGAGCTATGATTACATGGGCAACTTAATATCTACGAGAGTGGAAGTATCCACTGCTCCAGCTGAAATAATGAAGGCTGTGCACTTCTGGAATCCAGCCCCTGAGTAGAATATCTCAGTTGTTTCTCTGTGCACTACCCATGGTACTTTGTGCACCTCTGGGTTCCTAAAGTCCATATTCCCATCTGAGATGTGCAACCCTTCTTCTGCGGTGGAATATAAATTACAAAAGTTTATTTTTGAAGAGCCCATCCTGGTGGCATTGAATTTATTCCTCTCTCCATTTCCACAGGCTTTGCAAGCCACTGGTGCCATTGTGGGAATGACAGGGGATGGGGTCAATGATGCAGTGGCCCTAAAATCTGCTGATATTGGGGTTGCAATGGGACAAGCAGGCACAGATGTCAGCAAGGAGGCTGCCAACATGATACTGGTGGACGATGACTTCTCAACTATAATGTAGGTTGCGCGTCAGACACTTTCTTGACATTGAATGCAATGAGTTTCTATGTGACTAGCACTAAAAATATGTCAAAGGCCAGATCCTCAGCTGGTGCAAATCTGCATGCAATCTATGGAGTTATGCCAATTTACACCCACTGCAGGTCTAGCCCATTGTGTCTTTGCAGGCACATATGGAGGATTACGTCCACCATATCTTGCTCCATTCTGCCTGCCACCCCAGGAAGCTCATAGAAAGGACTCCTGTAGCTTGTAATGCCCTGCGGTTCACAAGAATAGAGCCAGCAGGCAGAGTGGTCAGAATGACACATACCTCATGTACACTTATGTCCATGTACCAAAACAGAATGGACAGATCTCATCTCAGGCTTCCTAGTTCTGACAGCAGCCCCTTAATCAAAGGGTTGTATAGATATTCCTGTCATGTTAGAGTTGTACTAACCTGGTATTGGACCTCCATTGAAATGAAAGGGAAGGGGAGAATATCAACTAAGAGGCTGTTCTCTTGTCTATAAAGTTTCTTAGGTGATTACTAGGTTAGAGATGAAATATCATGAATACCCATCAGTTTATAAATTACCACATCTCTCCTTTCCAGGAATGCCATAGAGGAGGGAAAGGGAATATTTTACAATATAAAAAATTTTGTCCGGTTTCAGCTTAGCACGTAAGTAGACACTTGCTGAAGCTCCAGTGATGGGCAGCTTTTTGGCTTGGCTGGATGAAGTAATGTGGTGTTCCTGCTTCATCTGCTTTGCAGGAGCATTTCAGCATTGAGCTTAATCACTCTGTCGACAGTGTTGAATTTACCAAATCCACTCAACGCCATGCAGATCTTGTGGATCAACATTATAATGGATGGACCCCCAGCTCAAAGGTAATGAAATTACACAGTGAGCCAAAATTAGCCTTGGAGAAAAGTGATGCAACTCCATTGACTTGAAAGGCATTAACAAGGCTTTGTTAACAAAAGCTGTTGTGGTCAGCTGCTGGGCCTCTTGGGGTGGAATCGCCAAATTCTTCCACCCATAGACTGGGAATGGATCCACTACCTTGTGTGTACCCACCACCTATCAGACGCAGGTCCAGCTGGGTTTTGGTCATCTGGGTTTCTTGCCTTCGGCGACCTGTGTCCAGTAATATAGCACCCAGCAGCTTTTTAAAAACAAAATATGTTTATGTAGCAGTTGAAAGAAAGCCTTCATGCCTTGTAATCACTGGTCTTGTGACTGAATCTACCCGTGGGATGGTGTATAGAAATTGTCAGCTCCCCTCTGTTAATCCAGCACAACATTTTACAAGTCAAATACATAAATCACATGTTGGGGCACAAATCAGTAACTCCTTACCAGACACCCCTACGTTCGGCCCACCCATCCCAGACAGGACTGAGGCATGATGACACCATAGAGGAGCTAGCACTAATGTTTCTTGTGGTTTGCACCTTCAGCTACTAAGCAAAAGATTTCAGCCTCCTGGGCTCTGTTTGTTTCCTCACACCAGCACTAAAGTTTTAAAACACATGTAACAGATCTGTATCTGCTAAACGTGTTACATGTTTTTGTTTGATGACAGCCTGGGAGTTGAACCAGTTGACAAAGATGCCATCAAACAACCCCCTCGAAATATTACGGATACAATTCTCAGCAGAGCGTTGATCCTGAAAATCTTTATGTCTGCTATAATTATCATCAGTGGGACCCTCTTTGTCTTTTGGAAAGAGGTGAGATAAATATTTAATCCCATCTTATTTGCACTGGACAATTGGAGCACAATTAATCACATTTTAAGGATAATTTTCTCAGAAGGTAGAATGTCCAGTGGAGAAGACTCGGGACGACGTGTCAAGAAACTTGGCTCTGCCACTAACTTGCTGTGCAGTCTCTTCACCTTTCAGTATCTGAGTTTTCCACCTATAATATGAGGATGAGAACGCTTAGCCTCCCTTCAAAAGTTCATTGAGGTCTAGAGATTAAAAGTACGTGATGTACGTAGTAGAGATGTACGTGTCAGGTACTACAAATACTATTATTAGATATTTCAAGGAGTACATTTTGGCTGCAGAGTTTTAGCTTCTGACTTTTTATGCCACAAAATTCAGCTACAATGTAATCTCTATTTTTGTTTGCAAACCTTTGCAATTGGGTCCTTCACTGGAGTATTTGTACCCGAGTAAAATCACCATAAACCACATAAGTATCAGTAATTACCCTTTTGAAGGGAAATGTCAGGCTACAAACTGATCCTGATGCCCAGGTTCAGTAATATTAGGTTAATCCCAATTACTGAGAAATTTAAAATTATAGCACTTGACCCCTAAATGAGAGACCTCTATTATGCTGCTAGATTTGGAATATATTGTATCTGTATAGTAGTACATAAATAATTATTGCTAATTAGACATAACATGAAAATAAATTCTCTAAAGGTCTTTTGGCTAAATTCACCACTGATTTTAAAATATTTGAAGATTTGATTGTAAAACAGAAATAGTGGCAGTGGCGAGTTAGGCCCAGTTCCTCAATGGTATTTAGGTACCTGGCATTGAAATCTGAGGTTGGTGCTCACTGCAGTACCTGGAACTACTGTTATCTCTCTTTTTATAAGTGGATTAGATTTCAAGTTGACCGTGACTTCTTTTTAAACAAAGTGGCTATTATTAAACTAAAGTGCTGTGTTAACATGCTTTTATAAGGCCCAAACTTTTTTTTAATAACCTTGAATTTTACATGTGTTTCCAGATTCCTGAAAGTGGCACAACTCCCAGGACCACAACAATGACTTTTACTTGTTTTGTGTTCTTTGACCTCTTCAATGCCCTGACATGTCGTTCTCAGGTGAGACAGACGATGGCCGTGTCAGCATCGTCTTTAAATAGCAGCTTAAATGTATGCTTCATGTTAGTGGTAATCTAAATATTCTGAACAGGAAGTGGCATGTTTTCTTCATTGTAACTGAAAAAAAGTTCAGGTTTTATCTTATTAACCAACTAAGTTTTATAACAGTAACAATTAACCAATTTACAACAAAGTTACGCTTGCCTGAGTTAGCATACACATAACTTTAATTTAACGGGATATTTATGTTGGCTGTTGGACAGGCAGACTGACAAACATGTAGATTCACATACAAACAAGAGGCAGAAAGATTTGACATTTCATTTTTTTTTCCCCCAGACAAAGTTGATCTTTGAGATCGGCTTTTTCCGAAACCGCATGTTCTTATATTCAGTGCTGGGGTCACTGCTGGGGCAGATGGCTGTCATTTACATCCCGCCTTTACAAAAGATCTTCCTAACAGAGAATTTAGGCGCATTAGGTAAGTTATTAGGGAAATAGCAATAATCTTGTGGTTTTAAGCTATTATTTAAGAGAAATGTGAGATTTACCAGATCAGATTAGACCTCTGTGCCATCTCGTGCAGCTCTCATTGTTACATGATGACTCAGAAGAAGGTGGGGAAACAGTGCAGCCAGCCAGTTGTGTTATGTTGCACATTGCTGGGGAGGAGGAAGATTCTTCCCCTATCAGTTTGATTTGATTGTTCTTATTTCTGGTTGCATAGGTTATAAATGTTTATGTTCACACCCTTATCCAACTCCCCTCCTATTCCAGACAAAATATCTGAGTGGTTGTATTCATGTTTTCATATTTAGACACATCAAGTGCTTCACACAGCTTTGTAGATTAGCCTCAGTCTCCATTAGTTCCACCAGCACAAATGTCTCTATCTTGAATCATGACACCAGTGCAAACCCCTAATGCACCTGTGTCAAGGTTTACGTGAGTGTGTTTTTACTACCAGACTAAGTCATAGCAATGCAAAGCCTCCTTCACACTGGTGCATAGATGGTCGTGCTACTGTTACTATAGCAGAACTCCTATTTTATGAACTAACTGGGGAATGAGGAGTTCATAAAATCCAAAAGTTCATAAAACGGAATATGTCCAAATGACAGCAGGGCCAGTCCCTGAGTTATTTTTTAATCATTCAGTGATAGTGTACATAACAACTGGTAGTGAATGGATACAGTGGGCCTGATTTCTCTTTGGTTGAGAGAGCAGCATCTCTTCTTTGCTGCCAAATCTCTCAGCCTTTTCAAACTGTACAGCTGCTTGACCATTAACTGAAGGATCGAAGTCACATTTGGCAGCCAAAAGATGGGTCATATAACTGGTTGTTTATAAGATCAGTGCTCAGAAGACCAGGGTACAGCTATAGATCAATGTAGTTACATCAGTGCAAATTTCTCTAATGTAGACAGAGCCTTATCTGAATACTCTTGCCCAGCACAAAAATGCAGCTGACCCATTGTGTTCCCCTTTCTTCCCTCACTCCTGGGCAGATCTGTTGTTTCTCACTGGCTTGTCGTCTTCAGTTTTTATTGTGTCGGAGCTCATCAAAGTGTGTGAAAAGCATTGCTGCAGAACGAAGAAAGTGAAGAATCTTCATGAAGTATAACGGATACAGACTTCGCTAAAGAATGTTCTTTGAATTAAACTGCCATTTTGTAATTCAAATGCGTCCTTCTGTGACTGTGCAAATCCTTGTGGAAAGTATTAAAGTGAATCTAGATCGATAGCCCTTCCCATATCAGATAATATTCCTGCCACTTTCTCCACCCAGGCTATTTCAAGCAGTCTGCCCCGGGGCGGAAACACTACCTCTATTGCACAGATTTATATATATTTTCATACTACGCTGACCAGTCCGTTTGAGCTGGAGCTATCACTCTGCGCAATGTGGCCATGCACCTGTACAGAACAATCTACTGCACACCGCTGATTGTTTATTTAAATCACAAGGATTTTTGTTAATAAAATCTGGATTTAAAAAGTTAACTAGTGATTGTCTGAGGGAGAATCTTGCTGTTATTTAGGCCAGGGGTGGCCAACCTGTGGCTCCGGAGCCACATGCAGCTCTTCAGAAGTTAATATGCGGCTCCTTGTATAGGCACCAACTCTGGGGCTGGAGCTACAGGTGCCAACTTTCCAATATGCTGGGGGGTGCTCACTGCTCAACCCCTGGCTCTGCCACAGGCCCTGCCCCCAGTCCTCCCCTTCCTGCCCCCTCCCCTGAGCCTGCCATGCCCTCGCTCCTCCCCCTCTCCCCCAGAGCCTCCTGCATGCTACGAAACAGTTGATCGGAAGGTCGGGGAGGGAGTGGGAGATGCTGATCGGCTGCCAGTGGGTGGGAGGCGCTGGGAGCGGGAGCTGATGCGGGGCTGCTGACGTATTACTGTGGCTCTTTGGCCATGTACACTGGTAAATTCTGGCTCCTTCTTAGGCTCAGGTTGGCCACCTTTGACTTAGGCAGTAACTTCCACTTTTAAAAATGTCTTTCCATTCTTTTGCCTTTATTACCAGGACACCTTATCCCATTTCCCTTGGTGAAGGCTGTGACCAGCTGACATTGATTCAGCAAAGGTCTTAAGCAAGTGCCTAGCTTGGGGATACTTACATTCTCTTTCAAGAGCTGTACATGCTTGAATAGGGACTTAACGAGGGCTTGGTTTTAGGTTGTCCTCCCCATCAGGCTGCAGAATCCAAGCCTTTCAGCTCCCTTCACCTTATAGGAGTGTAATAAAGCATGATACCCAGCAGCCCCATCTGTCACTCAGCACTGCTCATCTTCTTTCACACCCCTACAGGAATCTTTAGATCAAAAGCTTCTTGGATTTACAGGCTGTGGGCCAGAGTTGTAAAGCTAGTTAAGCATTTCTGTGCTCAGCACTGATTGAGGAGCCTAGATCTCATTTTTTAACCGGGATTTAAGCACGTAGGAGCCTAAATCCTATTGACAGTTGATGGGGTTTAAGCTCCTAAATGCTTCTATCCCTTTTGAAAATCAGATTTAGGCTCCTAAATCAGTTAGGTGTTGCAGTGCCAAATACAGTAATGGAGCACCATGGAACGACGGTTGTATTGACCTAGGAGTTGCTGTCCATCATTCAAAGACCTTTACCATAGCCTAGGATAGGGGTTGTGATACAGCATACTGTTGGCCAGTAGATAAGGTGCACAATATTTTGGTGGGAGGGAGGCATTATTAAAACCCAGAACAACAATGAAAACCTAGGAGGGGATGTTTTCATTGCTAGCTCATTCCTTTCTACATCCTTGCACTGGAATGCAGTGGTGCATGGGAAACAGCCTTCGGCTTGACAGACAAGACCAGGGGGAAAAAGATACTCACTTGCAAATGAACTGCTTGTTTTGTACACTGGCATGTTCCATTTCTGCACCCCCATGTCTGCAGCTTAGCAGATTTAGTTAAATCTCAGGAAAAACTTCCTAACTGCAAGAACAGTAGGACAATGGACAGATTGCCGTGGGAGGCTGTAGAATCTCCTTCACTGTTGGTTTACAAAAGGAGGCTGGATAGCCATCTGTCTTGGATGGTTTAGATACAACAAATCCTACATCTTGGCAGGGGGAATAGCCTAGAGAGGCCTTGTGGTCCCTTCTATCCATAAGATTCTATGTAATTACAGAACTTGGGAGCTTCATTTCCATACAGAAGATATTGCTGAAACACTTCTTGGAAAATCACTCCTTCCATAAGTTTGTTCACTTTGTTAAAGTTACACTCGCTGATGTATGAGGGGGTTTTTTAGAACTGCTAAAATATAAAGCAGTTTTTGTTCCCTTTGTTTAAACAGTGTGGAGAGGCCTGGGCAAGGTTATTGTGGCAGAATACAACTTTTGCAATATAGTAAGCATTCTGTCAGCAATTACAACATCCAAAGTTCCTTGTTCACTTACCAGGAAGTGCCTTGTGTCAGCATCATCTTGCTGGGCAAGTCTGTAAATAGATCCTCCTTAAGAACACTCACTAAAAGCACCACCGTGTTCGATTTCTCTCTCCCCCACCAACCACCTTCACCTTATATGATCTGGTTGAAAGATAAAAAAGTCCAGCTCCTCCAAGGTCACAAATCATAGGACGTCAATGCAGTCAAATGCTACGCTGGTTTGCAATAAGGTGTAGCTCAACATGAATTTCCTTCACAATACCAATCCAGAGTGGCTCCTTTTTGCTCTGACTCAGACTGGTTCAAAGACAAGTCAGCTCTTCAGATGTTAAGTTTTTGGAGAAGAGCAGTTTTCTGCAATTCACTTAACAAAATTAAACACAACTAACCACAGTAGCTATTCTTTGGTGACAATTCTTTTGTTCCTGCTCATCATAAACTATGAACTGGCTCTTTGGTTTGCTTAAAAAAAAACCCCATAAATAACTTACTAAAGTTTTCTTCTAGAAGATTCCAGAAATGTAGCAATCTCTGGCATGGAACCCAGAAGCTATTTTAACAGCACTCAGTCACACTACACAATCGTCTAGTTCAGGCAGTGAATAACAGTTAATTGAAATTGTTGGGGAAATTTCAGGAGGCAGGATGTAAAAAAACAACAACAACAACAAAAATACCTGTTACAGGAAGAACCAAATACATTTATTAATTTATTTTCTACAGTAGTTCTGCTACATATCATTTAAAAATTATTATAAAAACATTCAGAGGACAAAACAATTGTGTAAAAATTTCACTATAATTACTCAATACAGAATTTTGAGCAGATTTAAGACTCTGGAACCTAACTTGATCATTTAGATAAACACATAATATTAGCTTAGGCCTTCCCAACATATACTGATGAATAGGTACCACATATACGCAAACCCAGGGGAAGCCGCGGCCAGCACATCCCTCGCCTGTACTGCTTCCCGCCACCTCCATTGGCCTGGGACGGTGAACCGCAGCCAGTGGGACCCGTGGTCGGCCGAACCTGCCGACGTGGCAGGTAAACAAACTGGCCCGGCCCGCCAAGGTGCTTACCCTGGCGATCCGTGTGCCAGAGGTTGCCGACCCCTGTGCTAACCATTATTATGGGTAGGGTATAAAACGCATAGATGATTACCAGGGTCTACAGCAGGAGGGATTTGTCCATGTTCCCCTTTCAACAATAATTTATATATAGTAATCATGAATACCACCTACTTCTCACATATAAAGCGAAGTCACAAATACAAGCTAATTTGAATGTCCTACTTTGGCACCCAATGAAGAAGCACCAGATAGCTAAGGGTACACCAGAAAATACTTTCAGGGTGGCAGAGTTCATTGGAACCTGATCAAAGTAGTAAATGACCATATACACTGTTAAAGTATATTTTGTGCACCATGCAGTGTCAACAGTGAAAACCTAGACCCTTTATATGATAGTGAATCCAGTTTAATACAAAGATGCTTTCATGTGATCTTCTGCTTTACTGGGAGAAAGATTCCTCAGTTATACATATCAATAAATACTGATTTTCAATTCCCCATGTCACTTGCTGGGGCGAAAATTCTAGTTCTCAGTAGAACTGGGTTTGTTTGGCAAGTAAATTACATAGCTAGAGGGTTAGCAATACTCAAGGTACTGAAATATTGATAGCTACCAATGGATTCTAGTAGAAAAAAGCCCTGAATGTGACTGATTGTAGCTACTCACCAGCACAGACGAGTGTTGTAAATGATAGAGAAGGAGCAAAAAAAAAAAAAAAAAAAAAAAAAGGTAATGTATCAGAGGTCAACATTTTTTTAAAAATTAGTGATCATTGATTTCATTGCAACAAAATCTGTAATTAGAAAATATTTTCAAAAGTTATAGACATTAACTCCAACATTTTTAAGGCATTTGTATCGGATTTTAGCTGTATGACGCCTTATAGCGTAATCGCGCACTCCAGTCTCAAGCGAGACTACCTCTGAAGGCATTTTCCGAGAGAATTTCCATTGACTTCAATGGGAGTTATGCCTGAGTAAGAACCACAGGACTGGGCCACTGATAGGAGTCTTTGTGGTTGAATCCCTGAATGACGCAAAGACTATTTTACAAAGGGCCAAATTCTGTGCTGGCTTATTAATTAAGTGAAATTTCACTCAAATGAAGTCTAGCATAAGTCAGTGCAGAACTGGATGCAGTATATCCAGAGTTCTATGTTTCTGCGTACAATCCATATACCGTAATTTATGGAAAAGCTGAGTTTAGAAATAGATCCTAATTTGAAGCAGCTTTTACAGCAGCAAATTAAATGAAGCGCACCCTTTATAAAGACTGAACTGGACGGTTCTACAGATATCATTTTAAAATAACAATTTGTACACTGCATAGACATTTAAATAATGACGCTGATTTCACTGCATGCAAGGAATTATTTTCAGCTGAAGTATCAAAAGCTTGACATCTTTAAAATTCTATATATAGTAACAGTTAATACGCCAGGTGACTAAGCAGCAATAATAATATTTGTGCTCAATATCTTCACACAGAGAGGAAAATGAACCTACTGCAAATGCTATCAAATTTATTTCCAGCTACAACCAGGACTTAGCCAGCTATCTAAATTCCCACTCTTCCAAAAGAAACCACATGCAGTCATGACATCTTCCTGGACTTATTACGCTAGTACTCTTTACACTGTATTTTTGTTTCAGCTAATTATACAAGTGGAAACAGATGAGAAAATATCCTGTCCAAAGAATATCAGCACTTGATGGGATCAAGCAGAACGATCCAAGTCACATGGGTTATGTTAGTTATCGTCATCATCTTCAATCTGCTCTCGCAAACCATCGCTCTGACGACTTTTTCCAGTCATTTCTAACAAGGCCTGTGCCTCGGGGTCTGTATCGAGGATGCTCTTCTTACCCTTTATCTTAAACAAAATCAAAAAGGCAATTTAAAATGTCATCACAAATGTCAATAAGGTCAGGTCACCTTGAATATCCATAAGCTGTTTGTTTGGTTTTAAAGATCGTTATGATGATTTCCCAGGTGCATGTAAACGGAAATGATTCACTAGGACATACCAACTACTTTGTGCCACTCCAGTGACACAAGACAGTTGTAAAGTTGGCTTAGCAGGCCAGTTTACTGTTTACGGTTGCTTTGGTTCACAAACCAGTCAGAGTATACTGGTTAATCTGACCAATATTTCAAGTACAGACATGAACTTTGAAGTGATTCAAATACAATTTGACAATCTTCCTAAACGACCAGTTCTGTTTCTATTTACAGATCTGTGCGCACTGTATAGCCTCTGGCATGTTTACATAATGTGAAAAGAAAATATCAGCTGCGTAAAATAGACAATGTGACAGGCACAACTGAGGAAGATTCACTATACAGAGTTCTCAACCTGGCCTCAGGAGCAGAGAAACTTTCATACAAGTCTATTTATGCACGTCTTAGGCAGTAAGACCTTCCCCACTTGTTCTTATTGATACCAAGCCCCACAAAGACTTCCTGCATCCCTGACTAAATTATGGCTCGCTTGATTCCCTTCTCTTTAACACCCAAAATAATCCCACTCCCTCCTTGATATTTACATACTTCAAATATATAGCATTGTAGAGTCATTTAAAAGGATTACAACAGCCCAGCCAATGTTTCATACAGACAGCTGCAGTAGTCCTGGTTTGTTCCATTTATGCCTCCCGTTCCAGTTGGCATACGTACTTTATGTGTTTTACATTTCTGAAAGTATTTAGCTGCCATAGCAATGGGTGCTAAAGAAATAAATAAAATGTGATTTCTCACAATATGGACAAAAAGTCAACATATTTAAAACATCGTAGAAATATGTTAACTATATTCTCCCATGTATGCTTCTACACATGTAGGTGAATTTTGCCAGCTTTTGAAACACTGTATTCACTTACCACTGCGCTTTCTGGGAGATCTCCCACTGCCCACACCTCCATGGCATCTAGCGTAAAGTTTTCATTAGCTGACAGCTGAGGACTGTTGTAGGTGGTACAGGTAGGTTTTGCTCTGCTGTGTCCCTTCCCATAGTTACTGTCTATCCAGAGCCCAAAGTAATCATGCTGTCCTCCCATGCCCTGTGAAATAAAGCATCACATTAAATACTTATTAAATGCATATAAATCAGAAACTAGGCCAGGGCTCAGGGGTAGATTGTAAGTTGCTAGTTTTAGTATTTATGGCCAAATTTCCAAAGCTGGTAAAATGGAGCATTTCAGATATGCTTCTGTTTACATATCTAAATTGAATCTTTGCATGTGAAAACTATCTGTACAATACCCACCTTGCATGTCCTATAGGAGCATGACAATTCTGCAGATACATCAGCTGTACCTTGCTTTGGAAATGTAACCCGCCATGTAGTCTAACAGCTACTGTTTGTTTGACAACACGCCCGTTTTAACAAGGCGATACCCATTTTAGCCAAGTCTTTCCCATTTAAAGCAACAAGAACAATTTGATGTGGCTTTCTTTAAAGCAAGATTTCACTGGGATGCAGCGATTACTGAAGTAACTATTGAGGCAATGCTGACACATTCTGTCTTAAAACATTTGCCTGCTTGTTTAAAATAACTGAAATCCACCATGGTGCTGAGGACTGGTGCAAAGTCCTCTCCACCTGTAAGACCCTGTGTGGGACTCAACAGAGAACTTCCAGGGGGTAGTCACACAGAGACAGACTTTACAACCTTTGTGCATAGTTTTTGATGGGGGTTTCTTTATGCAGCCATGCATAAACCAGCATGAGGGTGGCAGTGAGAAGAGACTAAGGATGGGTCATATGGATCTTCAATTATGCAGGTCTAGGGAATCTAACACTATGTAAATGGTGTGGACACGTGCAACCAACTCTTCCAGCCAACAGGTTGGAGTGGCCGCATCCAGACGGGTGCATGCCAACCCTGAACGTTGTTCACAACCTGAGGATGGATTCTACTCCTTAACTCCCCAGAAACTTCACCTGCCCAAAGCCCAGTTACTTGGGTTAGAAATGCATCAAATGGATTTTACCCTAAATAATTTACTGTTTAAATATGAACATCAGCTGTAAATAATCAGATAAACTGGCATCTTTACTCTGAATGAAAATGTATTAAGGGTGAGAAATCCTTGTAGTAAAAGTGCTGAGCGAATACACAAGGTGAAAACTTCCTTTAAGAATCACAGCACATGAAATAGGTCAGCTTAAAAAGGCAGAAACAAATACACAAGACACTTTCAAAGACCAGCCACAAATCTGATTTCCAAACTGTCATTTCTTAGTACTTACGAGTCCATTTGGGATAGTTTGCTGCCCGTGATTCAAATACATGTAGTGGTCATTGTATCCAGTGTACGTGTACACCATGAGAGAGGGAGAAACGGAGAACAAAAAGCATCTGTTGTCACCTATAAATTGCAGCCGTGTAAAGTGTCAGAGACAAAACAATGGACAAAGTGTGACTTACTTCTGAATAGGACAGGAAAGCAAGATCCCAAAAAGAAGCAGCAAAACAGTTCAGAACAAGTACAGATATGTCAGCAGCACCAGTACCAATGCTTGGTCAAGACACATAGCCACAGTTCTCCGTTATAGCTGTGCAGCACCACAGACATCAATGGGATTGCATAGCTGTAAATGAGGGCAGAATCTAGGGATCATGGGTATGTTTGATTACAATGTAACGACTGGGCTCCCCACAAAACATGCACAGGTTCACCTACATAGTTTTTAAATCCATTCAGTTAGAGCAGTGCAAACCCCTATGTGTGGACACTCTTGGTTCTATCTACAACTGGGATGCATCAATTCAGCTTGATCGATGTAAAAAACTTTTAGTTAAGCTTGATGCAAGTTTTATATGTAGAGAAGGTGTAAGGGACTGATGCTTCACCGCCTTGCACCGCTGTTGTTGCTTACACCTGTACAAGCTAGGTGTAAAATGCCATCTAATCAGCAGGTAGCATATTATTTTTATTTTGTACAGGTGTATTTACACACAGTACAAGACACTGGCGAATCAGGGCCTACGTTTTCCCAAATTAGGCCCCAATTCAGCAAAGTATGTGCTTAAGTACTTTACTGAATCAAGACCTCAGCTAGCATTTTCCCTGAGTTTAAGAAACACAGAACTAAAAACATGAAACAATATCTTGGATAATGCCCTACTGAACAGTTGGCAAGGGATCCAGGCTGAAAGGTTAATTAAAACCAGCAAGGTTTTAAAAATGAGTAATATGAAGTAAAATGAGTAAATATATAACTTAGGGAGTTGTATTAATAAATGAGAATGTTCAGCAGGGTAAGTTATCTATTAAATCAATGCAAACAGAGTTTCTACACTCACAAAACAATTTTCTCTGCAAAATTTCACAAGGATTTTAATCAAACCTCATTTTTCCTGTCTAATTTATCAGGTCAAGGTGTGTTTGAATCAATATCTACAAGTTAAAAAGTGTCCCCTGCAATAAGATGTCACCAGTTTCTGTAACCTGTCTACCACAACTGTTCTCTAAGGGGCAAGTGCAAAAGACCTGTTGCATGAATTCTCACCAGAAAATAACTGTGATAATGCATGAGGCAAGCTGCATTTTAAAAGACAACAACTTGGCCATTTAAAATTTTTCAAATCCTTGCCTCTCACATTCCAACCAACCCAAAGGCACTAATTAAACCACATGATTAGCAATTGACATGGCAATATATTTTGTAAATTAACCTGCTGGAGTGAGAGAAACACAAAAATCATATTTATATGTTACCTTGTGTATATTTTTTCTTCAGGTACTACTTCAAAAGCTAAAGTCCCCTCTGCCCAAGTTTTGTAAAGGGAAAATAAAAGGTTCAGCTAGCATGAGTGAGAGCTTTTAGATCCAAGGGAAACCCCTTGTTGCTGTATTTTAAACAGGAACATAAATCCATCCATCCATATACAGAAATATCCATCTGTTAGATGTAAACATACTGAGACAAATTCTGCTGAGCTTCAGCAATGTAAATCGAGTCATTCCAGTGACACAGAGCAGAATTTGGCCGTGTGTGTGTGTACTGGTATATTTTTCACTGTGTAGAGCAACAGCCAAACAAACATAAGACCGCCATCTAGTGGACGTTTATTTTAATCTATTAAATAATGAAGTTTGGTGGGCCACATTCTTCTCTCGTTTATACCAATGGAGCTCCAGTGAAGTCAGTGGGTAGAACTGAAAAGATAATTTGTTCTAGGGTATTTATTCTGTGGTCAGTAAGTCCTGCGGATTTAAAAATTGTCAATGAATAACAGATACAAACTATAAAGCAACCATCAGTATTGGGTCTGGGTTCGCAATAGGGCAGAGGAACTAGCCATGTTTTTACCAACATACAGAATTATAGTTTCATTTTGAAGTAAGGAAGCAAGCATTTCCTATGTTTTAGAGAAGCAAGATATGTGTTAGCCCAGTAAAATTCCTGAGTTCAGGAAGTAGATATAGAAAGGTATTCCTGCTAAACAACATGCAATGCAACAGATACCAATGAATCACACATCAACGACCATTATGGCTACATTCTGGTTTTGTTAGAGCATCAATGTAGCAGGTGAAGAGAGATTTTCTAAGGGAAACAATAAATGACAGAAAGAATGGTTTGATTAAACTATGTTTTGTAAGAGTTCATCTACTGGATGTTGTCGTATCAATATCATGGGCAACTCTGTATGTGAGAAAACAGAAAATAAGGAGTGGAGAAGAACTACAGGGTCAACAAATTATTCTTCCACTGAGACAGATAAGCTTTTGAAATTAAGTCAAAAGATAGCCACACGTTAACATTTGGAAGAGGACAGATTCAACTGTCTTGCAAGAGTTCCTTTTCCTTCGCTTCCTTGATAAAGTCTTCACTAACACATGCCATGCAGCTACTCTAAGCCATGAGATTTTGCAGAAAAATAAAGAAATTCTTACCTTGAAATTGTGGTTTAACTTCCCATGAGTCTGATGCAAACCCACCAAAGATATATCCATCCAAGTCCTTTAAGATCAATATACAGGGACCCTGGTTTATGATTTGCCCACACAGCTGTGAAAAACTTTCTCCATGAACCCGAGAAGAAAACAAAAGCCTCCACTTGTGCTGTAGTTCCGAGGGCAGGTGGGAGTTGATGTATATGATGGATGGGATGTCAAGAAGACTAACAAATCCTCTTCCTTTGATGCCCTTGCACTTTGGAACCAATTTGACTAGGTCGTTAGCCTGATCTGGGAGTGAATGCAGGACAAGAAGCCCCTGCCTGATGATAACACTGAGGAAAGTAGATATCTGTGGAACTTGGAACACCCAGTTCTCAATGGTACTTTGATCACACATGGCATCCATGAGAGGAGGTCCTGCGAGTTTCTTCCCATCTACATAATGAACGCATTAACACAAGATAGTCTGTACATTTCTCACAAGGGATCTGCAAAGCTGCTTATAGCATCCAAGTATATAATTACTTGCCTTCTAATTTTTTACAGTGGAAACACTTATTCGCTTTTGTTCATTATTCAAACAAATATTAAACTGCATACGGAAGGAGCTAATACTGTCCGCAAGATTAAGTGAACGTATGCATTGGAAAGGGGCAGAGCACTTGCTAATCTGGGACATCCTCTAGCTGCGTTGGAAAGATGGTTGAAAAATATGATGCCTCAGTTATAACATATCAGATGGCTTCTACAAGATCATGGAATCATAGAATATCAGGGTTGCAAGGGACCTCAGGAGGTCCTCTAGTCCAACTCCCTGCTCAAAGCAGGACCAATCCCCAGACAGATTTTTGCCCTAGATCCCTAAATGGCCCCCTCAAGGATTGAACTCACAACCCTGGGTTTAGCAGGCCAATGCTCAAACCAGGTCTAATGCCATGGCATAGCAAAGCATGGTCTCAAAGCATAAGCAAAGACAGCCATAAATGGATATAAATGCACAAAACACCAATCAACTGTAAGCCAAGTAATTCTACAATGCTGACGAGGCATAATGAGATAAAACACGTAGCTATAAATCTGCATGACTACAAATTAGATTGAACTGGGAATTCAAATCCAAACAGATCCCAAATTCTGTCAGGAAGTGTAGGTGGGTAATTAAAATCTCCAGATCTGAATTCAACCCTCTTGTTTTGGTTCTTGATCTGAATTTCGAACTCCAGTCAGAGAGAGTAAATATCTTGCAAAAACAGCTGACTCTGCAATATTTGCACCATTTTGGCATAAATTATTTCAGTATTTTCACTGCTTACCTTCAAGTTTCAGTTCTGATAACAGCTGAGAAGCCAGAGCCTTTACTCCACTGGCAGGATCTTGAGTCATCTCCAGATTCCAGCCCTTCAGCAGATTCCTGTATCGCAGTACATGGACTACAGAAGTGATCAGATCCTCTGTGAACTTAAAGGGCATAATGTTGCCATTACAACCTTAATTCCATATTTAAAAGAAAATTGTGAAGAACACCACAGAGCACCCCACAAGGGCATTAATCGGTGCTTATCACAGTGGTCTGGGTGATATGGACGTCGTTGCCATAAGTAAATGTTATGAATAACACCTGTCTAGTATAGTTAAATTTCATAAATAATCTTAGTTCGCATTTGTTAAGCGCCCTTCCCCCAATGATCTCAAGTATAAACCTTAATTCTCAAACATCCTTCCATGGTATAGTAACTATTAAACAACTTTTACACATGGGTAAACTGAGAAGAAACAGAGGGTCAGACCGTGTAATTTACAATCTGGCCCATATTGGGGGTGAAGTGGAGCTACACTGCCCCCAGAGGAACTTGGGAGTGCTCGGGCTGCATCATCCCGTTTGTTTGTGCAGCTTGTTCTCCCGCTGGGTTCCTCTACACCCGCTTTGGGTGTGTGAACCCTGAGTGTGCCTCAAGGGAGCAGTCTATATGTTCCTCCCAGTGCAGCCACTGACTCTTGAGACTGGTTCACAGGGGGCCTACGTACATCCATCCCCACAGCACTACTGCCATACGCAATCTGGCCCTCAAATGATTTCCCCACGGTCAGAGTGAGTGAGTGGCTGAGCTAGGAAAAGCCCTGGAGTCCTGAATCTCAGCCCGGGGCTCTAACCACTACCTCCCCAAAACATTTAAGAAAACCAAAATACACACAAATGATTTTTTTCCCCTTTACCTCTTGGATTTGTTTTCCCTTCACAGGCCCTTCGGTACTAGATATCATTCTCATTATTATGCTACTCTTCTCCTCTACGTTGCCTTTTAATAGGGCTGACATAAAAACTATGAACTGCTCCTTAACAATCTGTTCACTTGAGCCAGCTGACTTCCCAGTCAGGTCAACACTTTTCATTCCATTGTATAGCCTCAAGGTCATTTGCTCTGGTAATGCTTCCTGGGCATGGGCCTGTCAGAGAAAGAAGAGTTAAGGACAGATTTTTAACTAGGAAGAACAAGACATCTATACGCAGCTAAAACAGTCCAGCTGATCTGTGCTTAGGTGTACTGGTTAGGAACTGAATATCCCACTATCTAATATATATTAGAGTGAAACCTTCACAGAAAGTCACTTCTCAAAGAGGCAGTCCCCATCTTCATCAACTACTTTAATAGTATCCCCAAGGTTTCCAGCACAATTTTGTAAGACCTTTAGTTATTTAGAAATTAATAGGCCATGGGTTCAAAACAAACAAAAAGAAGTATTTCTTCGCACAACACACAGTCAACCCGTGGAACTTGTTGCCAGGGGATGTTGTGAAGGCCAAAGGTATAACCGTGCTAAAAAAAGAATGAGGTAAGTTCATGGAGGATAGGTCCATCAATTGCTATTTAGCCAAGATGGTCAGGGATACAACCCCATGCTCTGGGAGTTCCTAAACCTCCAACTGCCAGAAGCTGGGACTGGAAGACGGGCTGGATCGCTCAAAAATGCCCTGTTCTGTTCATTCTCTCTGAAGCATCTGGCACAGGCCACTCTCGGAGACAGGATACTGGCCTGGATGGACCACTGGTCTGACCCAGTATGGCCGTTCTTATGTAAAGGCCAGGGTCATTTTATCGTAACTATCTTAAACTAGAACTTGTAAAAAGTTAAAAACATGCAAGTGAAGGATTTCCATAAGAAAACACCATTTCAAAGATCTGTGGCTCAGTTAGTCAAACCAAAGTTTTGAATGTATTATGCCAGTCTAAGATGCTTCTTTTTGGAAATATAGCTCACAAATGCATTGAAAGAAATAAGTAAGTGAAATTTCCCCCGTCTAATTTTGCCTCTTAGAAACCAACTGCAGACAAGATAATTAACTCTGAAAAGTAACTACAATGCATGTATAGTAACTACCTTTAGAAGGATTTTTACTCTGCACAGCAATATTCAATTCAATCATTGGGCCAAATCTAGTTCACCTTACTCATGTAAAGAGTCCCACTGATGCTGGACTGATCATGAGAGTAAGATGAGTAAGATTTGGATTACTGTCTAATTTCTATAGAGCTTCATACAGTATATCATAGACATAATATTCAAGGAGTTCTCTGTCTCTTGACTTGAGAAGCTTTCACAGTATATAAACTAACTAACATATACAAAATATATACATACACTAGAACAGAATGTGATTATATAGCATAATACAGAGGTGAGCAAACTATGGCCTGTGGGCCGGGGACCTTTTTATCCAGCTGTTGAGCTCCGGCCAGGGGAGCGGGGACAGGGGCTTGCCGCACTCCATCTGGGGGAGCGGCGCCGGGGGCTTGCCGTGCTCTGTCTGGGGGAGCGGGGCCGGGGGCTTGCCGCGCTCTGCCCAGCGCTCCCAGCCCCCACCTCAGTGATGAGCAGTTCATTTTGAGCACCAACTTCCGGGAAGATTCTTCTGGCACGCAAAACACCACATTGCACAAGTATGACTTCACCACCCCTATGCAGCAGCGTGCCAAATCCCCTCCTGGTTTCCTATGGCCCGGCCCCACCCTTGAGAGCCTTGAGTGGAGGGCAACCGCCCAGGGGCCGCAGCTGCTCCCATCCTAACTCGGGTGCCTCCGCATGTGGCACAGCTGCCCTGGTGTCTCACTTCCAGCAGGGGCCCTAGGAGTCTCTGGTACCGCCCCGTGGAGCCCCCCCACGTACCATACCTCATGCAGTAACATCTCTTACTACATACAAACGTTTAATGAATGCAAATATGCAAAGAGAACTCAAAGTACAACAGTAAAAACATTTCTGGGGGGAGGCTGGGGCAGAAAGTGACAGGTGAGTTTACACCTGCCTCTTCTTGTCCACATGGGTTCTGAGATAGAGCGCCATGGCTCAAAATTGTCAGGGGCGCTGATGCCTGACAAATCCAGGCTAGAGAGAGGACCCAGTTTTTTCACAGTGCTGCCATCTTGTAAAAGAGCCGTTTGAAATAAGGGCAGCAGTTAGGATTTTCTTTACCCTTTCAAAAATGAGTGCTGCAAAAAAAAGAAAAGTGGACAGTGAGTGTTGGGTTTTCAACAAAGAATAGAACGCAAAATATTTTTTCACAAACGTGAACTCGAAGGCTGTATGCCTGATTTGTCAGGAAAGCATCGCGGTGTTCAAGGAGTACAATTTGAATCGCCACTTTTCTACGAAACATCCTAATCATGTCAGCAATTTAACAACTGAGGAAAGGGCAAGAAAAGCTGAGAAACTCACCACGAACTTAAAAACTGAGCAAAATACTTATGTGCGACAAGCTGCAGTCCAGGCAGTCACTACAAAGGCAAGTTATGTTCTGGCATTTAAAAATCGCTAAACAAAATAAGCCTTTTGCTGAAGGGGAGTTTTTGAAAGAATGTATGGTTGATGTTGCTGACATGCTGTGCCCGGAATACCAAAACACATTTGAGAACATTAGTTTGCCACAAAGAACTGTTACTCGCCATGTAGAAGTGGTTGATGAACATTTGGCTTCTGAGTTGAACAAAAAAGCACAGGGCTTTCCATTGTTTCCGTTAGCTCTCAATGACAGCACTGACAGTAAGGACACAGCAGTTACTGAATTTTGTCAGAGGAATTGACAACAAATTTGAAATCACAAAGGAATTTTTATCATTGGAATCAATGAGAGGCACAGCTAAGGGATTGGATTTATATGAGAGGGAGTCTGGTGCCTTGAACATCTGAAGCTCCCCTGGAGTAAACTGGCAAACATAACCACAGATGGATCACCAAATTTAACTAGGAAAAACGTAGGACTTTTCAAAAGAATTCAGGACAAAGTAAAAGAGTATGACCCTGATAAAGAGGTGATTTTTCTGCATTGTAGTATATACATCGGAGGCCCTCTGCAAAAATGTTCTGGACATTGATCGTGTTGTTCGCACAGTAGTGAAAATAGTGAACTGCATAAGAGCGAGGGGACTTAATCATCGGCAATTCATTTCCCTTCTTGAAGACACTGACGCCGAACACCCTGACTTACTTTATCATACAAATGTCCGCTGGCTCAGCCTAGGAAAGGTATTGCAGCAAGTGTGGGAGCTCAGAGATGAAATTCGCACTTTTCTGGAGATGCAGGGGAAAGAAAATGATTTCCCTGAATTAAAGAATTCAAACTGGGTGTGCGACCTTGCTTTTGGCGTGGCTATCTTGGCACATTTAAATGAACGCAATGTAAACTTGCAAGAAAAGAATGTGTTTGTACACAAATTGTATTCTAGTGTGACAGCTTTCAAAGCCAAGTTAGTCTTGTTTTCAAAACAAATTAAGGACAAAGTGTTCGCTTACTTTCCAACAGTGAAATACTTGGAAGTGTCACCAGAACAGAGAGAAAAGTACAGCAAAATTTTGAGTGACTTGCCCGGAGAATTTTCTCATTGATTCTCTGACTTTGAGAAAATAGAGAAGACAGCTGGTGTTGTGCCCACTGTCATTTGACCACAAGAAAGCCCCACAAGAATTACAACTGAAGCTCATTGATCTCCAGTGCAATTCCACCTTGAAGGAAAAGTACAATTCAGAAAAACTGGATGAGTTTTATGCCTCCTTGAGAAAAACAAAGTTCCCAAATATCCGCAAGGTGGCACAGAAAATCCTTGTTTTGTTGAACATTTTGTTTGTGTGTGAAAAAACATTTTCCCTGCTGAATTACGATAAATCTCGCTACAGATCCCAGTTAACTGACCAGCATCTCAGCTCAGTATTGCAGAGTTCCACAACGAGAATGACACCGGACTTTGATGCCATTGTAAAAAAGGGTGACTAGCTGCATTGTTCACATTATTCAAAGAGGGCATGGAAAGGGGTTAAGTTTGGTTTAATTATTGTAATACGTTGTTACGATGGCATATTTATAAAAAGTAAGGTTTTATTTTTATTTCCACTAAAATGTATCTTTATTCAATAGAGTTTATTTGAATATCTCGGAATTGTTAATTTCATGAGCGTTCATGGCCCGCTATACAATTTCCATACCCAGATGCGGCCCTCAGGCCAAAACGTTTGCCCTCCCCTGGCATAACACCTAAGGGAGAGTATGTAAAGCACTTCACATAATATGTTCAATACCTTGAGCCTAATTCATCTCTAATTTCCACTGGTGTAAAAGCAGTCAGAGATCAGAATCAGGTCCCTTCAGTGCAGTGCCCTTTCTAGTAGTCCCAGTGAAATAAATGTCCACACTCCTGTGGACATCTATGGAAGCTGGACCACACACTATATGTACAGCAAAACCAATATGTAGGGCTCAATCCCACTCCCACTGATGTCAGTGGTAGAACTCCCATTGATTTCAGCTGCAGCAGAACTGGAACCCACAGTCTTAGGGCAGGTTTACACTGCTGCTTAAGTCCATCTAACTTACGTCGCTCAGGGGTGTGAAAAAGAGACACACACCCCTACTCCCCAGAGTGACACAAGTTACAGCAACCCAAGTGCTGTCCACTCCAGCACTATACCGACAGGAGAACGCTCTCTTGTCAGCACAGAGCATCTTCACCAGATGTGCTACAGTGGTGCAGCTGCACTGGTGCGCCAGTGTAGAGC
This sequence comes from Mauremys reevesii, assembly GCF_016161935.1. Taxonomy (NCBI): domain Eukaryota; kingdom Metazoa; phylum Chordata; order Testudines; family Geoemydidae; genus Mauremys; species Mauremys reevesii. The sequence continues at coordinate 36,245,318 of NC_052638.1, forward strand.
TTCTAGGTCAGACCTGCCCTTAGACATTATAGCATATTATATCGAAAGAGGGATTGACACCTAGGGTACTGGTACATAAAGAGGTTTTCTAAAAGTGCCATAGGATCTTGAAGTGAGACAAGTAGCAGGAACTTATGCCATGTCTACACTATGGGTGCTAGAGTGCACAGCTGCAGTTTGCCACTATCGGGTGTAGTGTAGACGCGTCCTATATTGATGGAAGGGGCTTTTCCGTTGATGTAGGTAATCCACTTCCCCAAGCAGTGGTAGCTAGTTCAACAGAAGAATTTTTCCATTGACCTAGCTGTGTCTACACCAGGAGTTGGCTTAATTACACCACTCAGGAGTGTAAATTTTTCGCATCCTTGGGTGACGTCTCTAGATTGATGTAAATTTAGGCATTTGACTGCTGTCACACTAAAGTTGTCAAATGCTACAAAAATATTTTTCCTCCTTTTACTTGATTAGAAAATTAATGCAAAGTTAATCACAGAATGTAATATATGTTAATTTACATGGCTTAATCACTCAAAATTAAATGTTCTCACTTCAGTACAAGGGTGAAGATTAGTGGCTGTGAGAGCAGTCAAGAATGACATAACCGAACATGAATCTAATTATGATACAACTTGCCAATAAATTCTGTAAATTACAACAGACCCATAAATTCTGAGTAAGAGAAATATTCTCTCCATTTGTTGGCTTCTGCAAAACATATTCATATTGCTGCTAAGATACATCAGAATCAGACCTGTTGTTTTCAGTTGGGTGCAACTGAAGAGATACTGAGTACAAATAAACCTTAGTTATTAATAATCTTGAACTGTAAGGAAAAAATTAAATATATCCTTCCCCCTTAAAAAGAAATATTTAACATGCAATTAAAATGAAATAACACTGAAAATTAACTACCCATGAATCTCTATTTTTTCTCTAGAAAAATATTCAATACATTACATTACAGACATAAGCATGATAGCTTTTCTTGCCTTTAACATTGCCAGGGTCACAGCTTTTCTGGTAGCTTTTTCAATCTTTATTCCTCCCGATCCATCCGACCCAGATAAGGTATCAAATACTCCATCGATATCTGTCTTTTCCTCAGGAAGGAACCTCGAAAGGTGGTTCTCATAGCAACTGCTTTCCACATTTCCCATCTTTTAAAAAAAGTGATGGAATCCTATGAGGAAGATGAAAGGAAAAAAGAAGGATAAAAACATGGGAAAAACAAGTAATTTTAGGGGGGGAAATACCTCAACACTGAATAGAAAAAACTCCTCACATATACAGTAACTCCCCACTTAACATCCTCTCGCTTAACATTGTTTCGATCTCACGTCTCTGCTCAATTACAGACCATGCTCCATTTAAAGTTGTGCAATGCTTCGCTATAACGTTGTTTGGCTGCCTGCTCTGTCCACAGCTGGCAGCCCCCTAATCAGCTCCCCTGCCCCTGCTCCCCCAGCGCCTCCCACCTGCCAGCAGACCCCGCGGATCAGCACCTTCCCCCTCCTCCCACTCGCGGCAGGGAGGAGTGAGAACTTGGTGCGCAGGCTCCCCCTCACTCCCCTGCCTCCTGAATGCCGCAAACCAGCTGACTGCCACGGGCAGGAGGCAGGGGAGGGAGGGAGGAGCCTATGCGTCGAGTCCTTGCTCCTCCCCCCTCCCTCGTGAATGCTGCAAACCAGCTGATTGCCACAGGCAGGAGGGAGGGGGGAAGAGCGAGGATGCATTGTGTGGAGTAAAGGGAGAGGAGGGGAAGAAGAGGTGGGTTAAGGGTGGGTCTTGGGGGAAGGGGTGGAGTGGGTGGGCCGAGGGTTGAACCCCCGCCCCTGGTGCTTGCAGAATAGAGAAGCTGCTGCTGTGCAACGTGCTTCTCCTAGCCTACAGCACCTTCAGCCTCCTTGCCTGCCTCATTGTCTCCAGTGCCAGTGGGCTGTGCCTGTGTGGGGTAAGGCAGGGACACCTCCCAACTATAGTACTGCACCTTACGGCAAAAAAAAAAAATTCCCTGGAACCTAACCCCGCCATTTACATTCATTCTTATGGGAAAATTGGATTCACTTAACATCGTTTCACTTAAAGTCACATTTTTCAGGAACATAACTACAGCATTAAGTGAAAAGTTACTGTATGTGCAAGTTTTGTGAAATGGGGAAATAATCAAATTAGTCATAAAATATCGCCATTACGACTCTGTGATAACAGAGATTGAACACACTTGAAGAAAAATGTGAACATTAAATATGATTTAAAAAAAACATGTAGTGTAAGTTGCACACTGAGCCCACCCTTTCTACCAATACAAACATCATTTGGGGCTTATCAAATGGAAAAAATAATATGATTTAATGATTAAATTAGCTTCAATAGAGTTAATGTAAAACTGTCAGTTGGAATATATCAGTAAATGCAAGTGAACAAGTTGGTTATGGAATCTTTATGACGGATTATGTTATTTCTTTCTGATGGGTTTATGGACTGAAGACAACTCTGCCAGTAGTACATGACAGGAAAAAACACATCGGTCATAGGTAGGGTCTCAATGAAGAACAGCTGATAATTTCTTTTTCTATAGACTGACTTCATAAGTCATTCAAACAACAGCCAAGGAAAATGACACGACAAAGCACTTGTAGATAAGTGCTCAAGAATCTGGTTCGTATGGTGCTGGTAACTCATGAAGATAGTACCCAACCCACAGGATTATTATGTTAAACTACAACACCCCAATGTTAACATGAGTTTCCATACTATGTAGGTAGGTAACCTGCTTGACAATATCCTGACTAGTAGACACTTCCTCTGCAAAGGAGGAAGGGAATGGTGCCTTAGTGTCTAATTTTGAACAAGACAGTTATTAAGGACTCTAAGCAAATGAACAGGCCTAGCCCTGGGAGCACAAAGGGACAGCTGCAACCCACATGAAACCAGTTCTCTCCAGAGCTCGAGAGGAAAATCTCCAAAAGGAGAACAGCCATTTAAAAACTCAAAAGGCTGAGAACTTTGAAAGGGAGGAACAAAAAAGGACCTACTTTTGGAAAAGCCACCTTTCCTATACCTCCATTCTGTTTCTGTGTTTCTATGTTGAGCATAGTTCAGCCAGGACACTCAATCGCGCTCTGCATATTTTAGGAAAAGATTTGCTAACTTCCATTTAGTTTTTAAAAAGGTATCAGTGATGAATAAGTCTACTTTAGTGGCTGCCAATAAACCTTCTTCATCCATGCTGATTTAGACATGTTTTTTCAAAGTTTGCAAACCCTTCTTGGCTTCTCTAGAACCAAAACCCACTCTCCCAGATGCCGCCACCACCACCCTTATCACCCTTCTGACTGGAGAACTCTACAGTCTAAGAAGTCTTCTATCTACAATGCAGTGGAATCAACAAACTACCAAAGCTTTACCTGCACATTTCCTCCTCCCCAAGTTACCTTTCCATACAAACACACAAAGTTAAATATCAACAACAACTTCTAGCAGACAAGCCACAGGGAGATAGTAAAGGAAGGAAATTCAACATGAAATGATTTCCCGGGCCTAATTTCTAGTGCTGCTGAATTAATTCTGACGTGGTGTTAGCTAGGTATTGGAGGCAAAGTTGAAAACAGGCTGTGACGAGATCCCCAGGATGCAGCCTGAGATTGTGGGACCACTGTGCCCCCTTCTCTCTCTCCAGCCTGGGCTGTGTCTCATAATGCCTTGCTAGTGACCAGCACCAAACCCCTCCAGGTGCTGTTATCACTCATCACAACTGCATGTGGAGACCCAACGCCCAGCTAGTTTGCATGAATGCTCCCAGAGCCACTCATGAATCACACAGAGAAAGGCGCCAGAGCCAAATCTCCCCAGCTCCCAACACTGTACCTCAGGAATATACCGTCTTGCACTGCTCGAGACGAGCAATGCAGATTTATTAATTGGTTCACCACTTCATCAGTGGAAAGTGGATATACACCAGCCTTTGCAAAACCTGAGCAAATTTGCCACACACTTCATACAAACTCACTGGTAAAGATAAACAGTAAAACAAATTTATTGACTACAAAAGAGAGATTTTAAGTGAAATTAAGTGATAAGCAAAAAGTCAGAGTTAGTTACCAAAAGAAATAAATAAATAAAATATAAGCACACAGTCTAAACTTTCAACCCTATTAGACTGGGCAACATCTAGATTAAGCAGTTTTCTCACTGGATATTGAGTTCATAGTACACAGATTTCACCCTTGAAATCTGAGCCAGTCCCCCCAGTTAGAGTCTTCAGAGTATCCTTGTTGCTTGCAGTGGAGGTGGGTGAAGGAGAAAGGCCAAGCATGGACCGCCTGTGTTCGGTTTTATACCCTCAGTTCATGTGCTTGGAAAACACAAGTCCAGGCATGTATGGGTGGGCATTGCTGAGTCCCCAGGCAAGGTTGGGCAATTGTCCTGATGTGGCCTCATGCAGATGAATCATTGCATTGTAGCTCCCTTGCTGTACAATGGTTGTTGATGGGTTGTTTGACACCCCACCCCGGTGTTGGTTACTTTTCCTGCTGTTGCCTCTGGGGAGGTAATATCTGGCTGATTCCCCATCTTACAGCACGTTTTAGTGACAACCATATAACACACTTCTCATAACTTCATATACATTAATGATATACATATATGTAGGGTTACCAGATAGAAACCTGTGAAAAAACAGGATAGGTGGTGGGGGGTAATATGCACCTATATAAGAAAAAGTCCCAAAAACGGGACTGTCCCTTAAAAATGGAACATCTGGTCACCCTAAATATATGGATAGAGAAATGACTTTCAGTAGATCATAACCTTTCCCCAATACATATAAAGCATATAAAATAAGGTAACATAACGATTATATAAAAATGAGGAATATGGGAGTTCCAGGACACTCCCCCAAGGTACAGAATATCACAAACGCACACTAGAAAACAAATCCTGGTCTCACTCCCTCCATGGCTGCAGCAGAACTGATGAAGTTCTACTGTATGGGGAGCAGAAGGGAGGTAGGACCACACACAGGGGTTTGTATTGCCCATATACTGCAGAACTGTGTTCTGGATGGGCTCCCTGTACTCCGCAGTGCAAGGGTTCACGTGGGAGGGGTAAAGTGACTCATATCCATAAGAAGATGCTGGGTGGACAGGGGTGGGATGGACTGGAGATGGGCTGCTGCTCTGTGTGCTGGGGCGGTTCAGCATGCACCCACGCAAACTCAAGTCTTTTCAGAAAATCCAACAAACCGCAGGCTAGCAGCTGTTGGGACAAGGATCCTTAACTAAGCAGATCCACTAGCCACTCCTGCCTGGGCTACTGAGCCTGGAGGAGGATTCCTTGCCCAGCGCCCTCATCCCCTGCAGATCTGCGTGTGCACAGCCTGGTCACTCAAATTCTGAGCAAGGGCTGAGATTCGGCCCTATGGAAGCACTCACGAGTTTCAAACGGATTTACTGTCCTGTCCTAACAGCTGCTGGGCAGGAGCTTCCTGAAAGGTCTCACATCGAGGCCACCCCTGGGTGCAGGCTACACGACCCCAGCTGAGGGCAGCACCCGCCACTGCCCAGCCAGCACCTTCCAATGGATATGAGCAGGCTTGGAAGAACCAGAGTGTTATCGGTAAACGTTGATTTCACCAGGCAAGCAGCCAATAAACATTTCCGTGGATGATGATCAAAATTAACAGACGGGCAAAGCCATCTGCTTTGAGAACACTGCTTGAGAACTTATTAGAGTTTGATGTCAGGATATTTGTTTTATGTATTCTGGCACTGACAATGTGTGTTTTAATGGTTCGAAAGCTTTGACTTTGTGACTCTCAGCACCCGCTGTCATTAACGAGTTCCGGCCTGTGCGTCCCCTCTCCCCCCATCTCGCCACTGTGAACACTTGAAATTGACTAAAATTTTAAAAAATGCGTAAAAATAAGCATCACTGTGATAACAAAAATTGACAGTGATGTTTTGCCAGGCCTAAAGCGGCACCTCGGCGCCCCAGGCCAATAATCCCTGGGCTCTGGCAACAGGAACATTCGCCACTCCCCACTCGTGCCCTGAGCTCTCCCCTCGGGGTACTGCTAAGGCGTGGGCCACCAATGCAGCCAGAGGCTAGAATCAAGGGCCCCTACTAATCTATGGCGCCAACTAATTAATATGCACAGGCCGGCCTATGAATATACATGACCCATCCCTCGTTAACAGGCGCGCCCTCTGCACAGGAGCACGGTATGCAGATTAGCTCCGGATCCCCATTAGCGAAGAGCAGATGTCATTAATGGTCATGACCGTTACGAATAGTTACGAGGGCCCCTAATTCATAATATTACCCCGTCTCAATGAATATTCATGAGCACGCCCCCTCATTAATATTCACAGACCCCCTTGTCCCCGATTCTCCTCCCCTCACCTGGCCGCGGCTGCGCTCCCCGGCGTCTCTCCGCAGCGGCCGCCTGACTCCCGGTCCCGAGCGGCAGCGAATGACGTGCTCGCCCCTCAGCCTAGACTGGCCCCCTGCCGGGGCGGCCGCGAGCCGTGAGGGGGCGGGCCCGAGGCCTGACAGATGGGTCGCTCCGCTAATAGGAGGGCGGCTCCGGGTAGGCTCCCAGTATCTGTGGGAGGGGCTCTGCGGCGATAATGTGAGTGGGCCGGATCTGAGGCGTGACGTCAGGCTGGCGGGCGGGGTCTCTGCTGCGGGGCTTCTCCCAAGATGGCCGCCCTGGCCACGCCCCTTTACGTCATCGCTAAAGGCCGACTTGCAGTGATGGAGTCGGGTTCTCTGCCTAGGAGAGGGAGGGGCACCGCCCCCGCCAGGCCAGCCATGGGTCATAGCCCTGTACTGCAGGGCAAGTCCATGGGTCATAGTTCTATACTGTGGGACCAGCCCATGTGTTATAGGCCCTGTATTGCGGGACCAGCCTGTGTCTCATAAGCCCTTTACTGCCAGCCCATGTGTCATAGGCCCTGTACTGCCAGGCCAGACCCTGTGTCATCAGGGCCAGGACCAGCCTGTGTGTCAAAAGCCCTGTGTTGCAGAACCAGCCTACATGTCATAGGCCCTATTGTGCCAGGCCAGCCCCTGTGTCATAGGCCCCAAACTGCTGGTCCCTTAGGGAGAATCCCCCATACTGCTCTAGTGCTGGGGCCAGCCTTTGTTTCATGGGCAGAAGGGGCCAGCAGTACAGAGCCTAAAGTGGGGTCAGCCTATGCCATAAGCAGTGTGCTGCTGGCCCTTCAGAGAGTCTTCCCCTATAGTGCTAAGAGGGGTCTACTCTGGGGCAGGAGGATGTAGGCTTTCTTTCCCGCTTGTCTCTGTTGTTGCCATGACATTCTGTATGTCCCCTCAGTGCACCTCAGGGACAGCCATGACGTTGGTAGCCGTGGATTTGTGACAGTATCACATGGATTTCAGCCTCTCCTTTACCGCGTGATTTACATCATGAATAGCACAGGGAGAGGCTGCTGTGAATCATGTTTTGAAAATAACCTTCAGGACTACACACAGCTTAAGTTTACAGGGGCCTCAGATCCAGTGATCATGTCTTCTGGTTTGAAAAGCTGAGTGTAAAACACAGGGATAACGGACTTTAACAAGACTGGTGTAGAAATATTATGATTCATTTAAGGAAATTGGTTGGAGCTGATGGGAAATCAAAAGTGGAAAACTTGCTGAATTTCAGATACTGTTCAGGAGCAGAGCCCACAGTCAGAGGCCATACTTACAATAGGGCATATAAAGAAATTCTAGTACGCTCATGCAACCCATGATTTGGACACTAATATATACTCACATATATCAGGACTTGCACACACATCAGTGTCTGCATGCAATCAAGTTGAATGCTTGCAATAGGTCAGGCTGTTTTAAAAGTTTGACCCAACAGGTCAGTAAAATCTGGGTAAAGGGGGAGGTGAAATCTGTAGAGATGAAATTAAATATTTAAGAAATTTCAGACCTGGGAAGTTCTAATAGGAACAGAATAATAAAAGAAGATAGATGGTGAACCGGAAAAAAAAAACCAGCCCTTTTTGAAGAATGAATAAAAGAACCCCCTGAGCTTTTTAAATTCAGGGCTGTTCATCTGGAAATAGGATAGGAAGTGGTAAATACACTTTTTGCTTTCCTTTTTGCTTTCCTCTGTACATAGGAAAAGATGAGTTCTGCCCAGGTCAAGAGGAAGGATAAAGAAAATGGTATAAGATATAAAAAAGAATAAGATTCAAAGTCCTCGGTCCTGGAAGAAACTTATGGTCCTTCCTTATTTATGTTGATTCATAATTCTGCCTGACCCTCAAAGGATTAACCATTAATTGAGGATTAAACATTTCTTAAAGATCTGCAGTTAGACTGCTATGGAGCACTGTCGCAGGAGGAGGGAGAATTTCTCATCAGTAGGAGGCAGAGTCAAGTTGTGACTTGACTGCAGTGAGTGTTGACTGGCCTCACCTTGCAGTAGTGCTAAGGTTACGCAATTAACAGCCAGCAGGCAGTGATTCAGCAGGAAGCTTGCAAGAGCAGCTAAACAGGGCTCAGTGGTAACTAGATGTGGGGGACTGTAGAAACAGCTTTCTTGCAAGACATAGGAAGGGCTAAAGATATAGCTGGGAGAGACTAGGGACGAGAGGGTGGGATATGGGAGTAGAGCAGAGTTTTCTTGGCACCTCCTTCAGGTTAAAACCATTAGAGGAAAGATATACAAAAAACCTCAGGTTCTAAGAGTTAAGCTGCAGTCCTGCTGTTGGAAAAATGATTAGTCTTATGCCGGTTTGCTGACTGCAAAATAAAGGCTATAAATAATGTGCTGAGAGTGGAAAGCAAGGTTACAGGGACAGTGCTGGTCATGGGGCATTCTTTGAATCTGAAATATAAACATTTATGAGACTATTATTACCTGACTAAGCTGAGGTTGATACATAATTGTTCATAGAACTTGCCATTTTCAAATCAATAATTGTTTCAAGGATTTCTTTTGACTTCAGGGAAAGTAACCTTCAGCAGAGATATGCTGCTTAAATTGCCCTTATTTACCCCTTTCTAGTTCACTTTTTTGGTCTCCCATCAAACTTCAGTGCTGAGGCTTAGGCTTGAGAGGAAGATGAGCAACTTCCTTCAAAGCCATTGGCGCCATTTCACAAATCAGGTGCTAGACAGGGGACTCGTTAGCAGCTTCATCATTTAACATTCAATAACAGTCATGATTCAGCCTCTTCTACACCCAACCATGTCACTTTTTCCACACACAAACAAATTAGAGACAAATCTATTATAATATAATATTTCAAGCAGATTCTTCATCACTTTTCTTTTTAAACCTTTAACGTGGAGTCCGAGTCCTGCAGAAATACTAGTGCTGAATGCATCCTATTAAAACTGGAGGGTTTGACCTCAGGACTGGGACTCTGGAGACTGTGGGTTCTATTTCCAATTCAGCCACTGGCCTGCTGGGTGACTTTGGCCAAGTCTCTCCATGCTGAGGATACTGACCTCCTTAGTAAAGTGCTTTGAGATCTACTGATGAAAAAGAGTGCTTTCTCTCTGTATAATAACAATACCTTGCTCTGGTATTAAATCAATAGAAATTGTTTTGTTTTTTAATTACTGTCACTAATAGAGTTAAAAGTTATTTGATGGCACCATAATCCTTAGAGCAGGGATCAGCAATCTTTGGTAAGCCCCCTGGCGGCCGGACCAGTTTGTTTACCTGCCGCATCCACAGGTTCAGCCAGTCAGGTTCTCCCACTGGCCATGGTTCACCGCTCCAGGCCAATGGGGGCTGCGGGAAGTGGGGGCCAGCACATCCCTTGGCCTGTGCCGCTTCCCGCAGCCCCCATTGCCCTGGGATGGCGAATCGCGGCCAGTGGGAGCCACAATTGGCCAAACCTGTGAAAGCGGCAGGTAAACAAACCGGTCCGGCCTGCCAGGGGGCTTACCCGACCACTTGTAACTGCTGAAATCCCATGGTGCTTTCTCTAAAACACAAGGGTGTTATCTTATTCTAATGTGATTAATTACATTCTGCCTACCTTAAAGGAAATAATTCCTCTTGTCACTTCAGTGATGTACATAATTCTTTCCACTTCCACTGGTATTGTAAAAGCTATGATGTAGTGTTAGGATGAAAAAGCACGTGTGCCAAACTGACATTACTGTAGGATAACATGAAAAAAAATGGAACTTTACTGACTAAATTTAAGCCTTGTAAAAGGCATCATAAATAGCTGTGACGAATGCCCTAAAAATTAATGGTAAGCTGGTATAATAAAAGTACAAACTTATAGAAGTTAGTGGCTTGTTTATAGATTTTCCAAATTCCTTACACAAATTGGTCCTACATCCACAAGGTGGCAATAGTGTGCTTACAGCAGAAAATTAGACAGTAAAGATTATTTTAAATTTGCCATGATTGTGACATCAGACTTGGCAGTGATAGGAACAATTACAAATTCACACTCAGCAGGATTATAACTGTAGGTGTGGAATAAGCAATAGAAGCAGATGGTGTCCAGAAATTGACTGTTTCATGCAAAAGAAAAATGCCTTTTTAATAAAGAAACACAAGAAGCCTCTTAATAAAGAGAAATACATCAGTCCTAATTTTCAAATCTGTATGCCTTCATAGAGCCCACATCTGAGTGCTCAAATCTGTGCTTGGGTGTATAGATGGACATTTTATATGTCTTTAAGCAGAATTTTTCCCATGATCTCTAAAGACAACATGTAAAATATAGACCAAACTCCATCCTTGGTTTGACTCTCTCAGGAAGCTACATGAAATTTTTTTGTAATAAATATACAGTATAATTAAAATACCTTTGATGCTAGTTAACATTCGTGTTGTGTAGCTGACAAACCATCATTGGGTATTCCAATGACAACTGTTCAAAGCTAAAATTCTAACTAGATTTACGAAGAGATTTTTTTATTGCTCAGATTTAGAAACATTTCGTGGCACTATATGGGGATGCTATAGGATACTCATTTTTGCTATTGCAAAATACATTTTGGGGATTGAGTAGAGGATTGTTAGGATCATGTTAATTCCAGACTTCCATGAGTTACGTTTTAACTTCCCCCTGAATCTGTATATGGATTTCCCATTAATGCCAATGAGAAAAATTATGCAAACAGGATAAGGGAAGGCCAGGCCTCTTAATCTGAGTTAGGTTTTTCTTCCACCTTTAATTAGCCCATGAAGGTCAATAACTCGGTGAATGTATGGTTTTACGCATTCTTGTTTTTCTGTTGCATTGATTTTCCTGACTTTTTTATGGATTAATCATATAAACTGGAGGCCAGGTACTCTAATCCTTCTGAGGTTTGTTTGGCCCAGGAGCACGTGGAGGGGGGGGGGTCGGGGGGGCCTTTGCAAATCCCTAGTCCTATGGTCAATTTGGCTTCTAATTCAACTTAGAATGGCCAGTCTCAAGAGACCATTCCAGACCAGTAGACAGAGATTTCTAGAAAGCCCCTTTTCTTTAGCCACATCCCCTCTGCTACAGGCCTACAAAGAGGGTGATTTTGAGCCTCTGTTCACTGGCTTGTTGCCACCTAGATTTCCCCCCAACACTTGGCAAATCTCCAGAAAGCCAGCCGGTTAAAAAGCTTTATGGACCCTTTACAACATGAGCCCGTACAAAGAGCGAATAGCAGGGCTGAAAACCTGGTTAATAACTAGATCATCCCCCTTGCAAATGAAAGCGCATTCCCTTCAGAGTATTTTTTAGTGCTCTGTCCAATCTAGTTTAAATATCTCAAGTGATAGGGCTCTACTGAGAAATGGAGAGTACATATAAAATAGCCATTTAAGGAAACTGGAGCAAATGCTGGAAAATTAAGAAAGAAAGAAGTAAGAAAAAGAAAACCACAAAGTCCAGGAAGCATTTGTGGCCAGCACTGTAAGCTAGAGATAAATGTGTATTGGTTTGCAAGGCCAAAGTTTTTTACGAAATTGTAGTTAGTCACTGTAAACAAAACAGAACAAAAACCCAACCATCACCACCAAAAAACAAATGATAGAATATTCAAAGAGGTAGCTCAGGGTTTATTTTTTATTCCTTTACCAAGGCTACAGAAAACCTAAATTTCTGTATGAAATGAATGAATTTCTGAATGAAAGAGTTTGGTTACAGCTGGATAAATACTCTAGATAATGCTTCATCAAAAGTAGTCAGTGTCTTGAAAAGGAAATCTCAGGTTTTAATTCCAGAGTAATAAATTGCTTCCTAAAGCTACTGTTAAGTGTCACTTAAGGCAGAGCCTTTTCTCAGACTGACAACTTAACCTAGAATTTAAATGATACATTTAGCAGTCTACTCATTTTTATCCAGCAGAATTAGCTACTTAAATTTTAATATTTCTTTGAAGCCAATTTTTTTTGTCGTCTTGAGTCAGAGGCTATATCTGAATTGTTTCTTTGTCATTGGACTCACACTGGCCTAATATATGTATCAAAGGGGCTATCACCCTCTGGGGCAATGAAACAGGATATAGAACTTTTAATTTACCTTCATCATAGATCTCATGCACCTTCCCTTGTGTCAGCATTGACATATGTATCCGGAGGCACGCTAGCCCTCTCAGAGATTGCAGTTATTAGAGAGAGTCTGTGTAACCAAAGGCAGTGTCATTTTCATCACCCTATCATCCCAAGTACCCCTGGATAGCCTGGAACCTCGTTTTATCAGGCTGTAGTACAGTGCACTTACAGTCGGGTCATCAGGCTTTGGTTATGGAATTTACTTCCTAGCATTATTCAGAATAATCCATCTTTCTTATCATTTAAAACCAAATGGAAAAAAATGTGTTTGCTGCCTTTAGCTTCTGAATATTCATCATTTTAATTGTTGTATTGCAAAACTCTGACTTGTGATGGGGCCAGATTCATCCCTTGAACACAGTTCAATTAAACCATGGATGAATTTGGTCCAGGTTGTCGCTAGAACAATCCTGGGTCAGACCAAAGGTCCATCTAGCTCAGGATCCTGTCTTCCGACAGTGGCAATGCCACATGCTTCAGAGGGAATGAACAGAACAGGCAATCATCAAGTGATCCATCCTATCGCCCATTCCCAGCTAGGTCTCATGAACACTGCACAGCGTCATTATATTATACCTGTAATTCATGCCATTGAGTTCTGGCTCTTACTGTGACTTTATGTGGCTTTTCAGAATGCACATGTATACTTACAGCATTGCTGGAGTATTGCTAAAATGCTGAGTAATACAGAACTGCCACAGACCCAGACCACTGATTCCCTGTGTAATCTGACCTTTGTATAGTAGAACGGCACCAGAGCCTTACCATAAAAGGTATAAATAATCTAAGCCTACATGCTGCTGCTGTCATGCATGGATCATTAAGCTCTGCATTTAGCTATCTCCTGTGGTTTTCTCTGTGATGTCCTCGATTTTTACCTGATTTGCTTTTCTTTTAAGGGATTGCCATATATGGCTAAAAAAAGAGAGTCTTGCTGTGAATCAGAAGTGTGTCCTTAGGTAGTCACAAAGGAAGTTCTGGGTTTTGCAAGAGGTTTTGCACTCCTCTCTGCAAAATGCTTTGCCTGCAGGCAGCCAACTCCCTTTTACAGAAGTAGAAAATACTTAATTTGCAACTAGTCTCAAAGGAAGAACTGGACACTCTTGACATTATCTTGAGTTAAAGCGGGGGCGGGGAGGATGCACGACTATGCAATAACTCAGAGCACTAGGTTTCTAGTGGAGTGAAAATCTCATGCCATAATCCATAAAGCAAGAAGTGTTTTGTCACCAACTGTAGAAGTAGCAGCCTCTTACAGCAACAGCAACAAATTTCAACGCTCTAGTGTACTAAAATGAAATCATGTTATATTGCATGTTATGTATCTATGGAGGCCACTCAAAACCTCGGGCTGAATTCTGGCGATTGCACATGTAACCCACACACCTCCTGGGTATTGTGTTTTGTCCCATCTAATGGCACTGAGATCAGTTAGAGAGAGAGATTAATGAGTTTGCTCTACAGCCTTAGCTAACAGTCAGTTGGCTTTTAGCTCATGTTGGAGAGGCTAATGCACTATGCTCCTGAGGTCCCCAATTCGATCCCGCCCGCCAATGGCAGGGTCTGTCATTGTTACACACAGGCGCACGAGAGAAGAACCATGGGTAGCAGAGTATGTTTGTAAGTAGTTGTCCAGCATCACTCTGAATCTCCCTACCTCCAAACATCACGGAAAGTGTTGTCTGAAGGTCTTTCATTAGAGGAGCCATGGAAGGGTTTTACAGGGCATGGCCAAGCAGTCAAAAAATGGACTTTATCTATTTAAATTCATAGGTTTCCTGGCGTAATAGTGACTTCTGGGCACATTCCCAACAGATTTTTTAAGACAATGCAGTACATTTGTATTTAACATTAACAGAGATCTCAACGTGCAAATAAAGGCATGTTGGGTGTGCTCTTTTTTTAACTGCCATTATCCATTAAGAATAACCTTGGTTTTACCAAAAACAACGAGGAGTACTTGTGGCACCTTAGAGACTAACAAAGTACAAGTGCTCCTCATTGTTTTTGCTCTTACAGACTAACACAGCTACTACTCTGAAACTTGGTTTTACCAACACTTTGAAGAATGGGTGAAGGACAGGATTAAAACAAATGAAACACAGTTTGATAGAACCAATGTGCTGTCCCATCAGCTGAAATGGTGAAAAATCCCCTGACAGGAGGAAGAAGTGATATTTGTGGTGCTTCCACTCTGAGGTAATCCAGAGAAAATGGCTATTACTTTTTATGGGCTCCTCTTTATAAAACACTCTCATTAGATATTTTGTTTAACGAAACAAAAGCCGTGAACAAGGAGCAACTATAATATTTTCAAAAGCAAATTCTACATGAGGGTACAATATCATTTAAAATACAGGTCCGTTGCTATCTATTGTATGGAAACTACAGGGTAGATGAGACATCAGTGTGATATTTTGGCCCAGATGTTCAGTATTTCACAAAATATCCAGATGTTCACAAGTGTGTATCACTACCTGTGCCGCCAGTGCGTTTGTGCACACAGTTGTGGTAATTGTTCATCCAAGTTGGGTGCACAGCCGTGCATTGAGCTGGGGGGAATAGTTAATCTACTTGAAACTGAAGCAGGAATTTAGTTGGCAGAGATGTAATGTGGCCAGCATGCAAGAATTAAGTCCCCAACTCCTCTGAAAAGTGCCAGGGCATTTTTAATGTCTGTAGGTTCTCAGAGTCTCTCTTTTTACATATCATCCAAAAGCATAAATGTTGAAAGCGTGGAAGAGACAGTTATCAGAGTTTGTTGTCCTGCCTGATGGCTGTCTGGGCTGAATTATTCTAGCCTGATTTCACTTCACGCTGACTGCAGTCTGCCCCTCTTGCTTAAGTTAATGTGTCATGTTCTGAAACTGATGCTGCTGTGAGCAGGAAATGAGTGTTCCAACCACTCCTTTTTAAAGCGTGTTCATCACATTCTGTCACTTTCAGTTATAGAAAAAATATTGTTAGGGAAGGAAATGAAGTTAAATGATGCATATTAGCTGTTGAGGAGAGATTCCCTTTAAAATGCATTTCCATTATATTTTATGCTTCTTTTTTCAGGGTAGAAACCGTAAAGGTTTTTATTCTTTTGTAAGGGTTTCATAGAATCTTTCATGGTGCAGTAACAACATTTGCATTTTGATAGCACCTTCTATCTGAGGATATTAAAGTAGTATTCAACTCTTAATTAAGGCTCGCACCACCCTGTGAGGTGGTAGAAATTCTCATTTTACCTGGGGAAACAAAGACACAGAAGTTAAGTAACTTGCCCAAGTTCACAAGGAAAGTTTGTGAAAGAGTTGGTAACTGAAGCCTTATCTCTTGACTCCCAGTTTTGCACTCTAACCACAAACTATTCTTCCTCCTGGTAGCAGAGGTAATAAAACTTGGTCGTGTGTGATGTTGCAAAAGCAACATTTTCATTCTGTTTCAGATAAACCGTAACGTTAGTCCCCATTTACAATATTTACAGTTGTTATATACCATTGAAAAATCAATGGTGTTAATGCCAAATATAATTATGGACCTAATTATGTTGTCTTGGGCAGGTAACATAAGCTTCCTTTGTCTCAATTGCTTACTTTCCTCTCAAGAATATTGAGAGGATTAACTGGTGTTTGTACAGCAATATGATGTTATAAAAGTGCTATGTAGCAGGGGTGGCCAGCCTGAGCCTGAGAAGGAGCCAGAATTTACCAATGTACATTGCCAAAGAGCCACAGTAATACGTCAGCAGCACCCCATTAGCTCCCCCACCCCGCTCCCAGCGCCTCCCACCGGCAGCCCCGCCAATCAGCGCCTCACCCTCCCTCCCCGCACCTCCCGATCAGCTGTTTCGTGGCATGCAGGAGGCTCTGGAGCAAGGATGGGGAGGGATGAGGGCATGGTGGCGCGGGGAGGGGGCGGGAAGGGGTGGAGTGGAGTGGGGGCATGGCCTGTGGCAGAGCCAGGGGTTGAGCAGTGAGCACCCCCCGGCACATTGGAAAGTTGGCACCTGTAGCTCCAGCCTTGGAGTTGGTGCCTATACAAGAAGCCGCATATTAACTTCTGAAGAGCTGCATGTGGCTCCGGAGCCACAGGTTGGCCACCCCTGCTATATAGTCATACTTATTATAGTGGAAGTACCGGTCAAATAAATAATCATGAAGTATTCTTGCAAGAATATTTAGGTATATAACAGCGGTGATGTTTATTTTATTTCACTATAAATCTTCTGTTTAAGCAGTCTCATATTCAGAAGCAGTACTTTAAAACAGACTCTCTTGGCTTTTGCTATGGTTAATGCTATGCACCTGATCCTACAGACTAGCAAGGTTGGGCTCAGCATAAGTCTATGGGAGGGGGCAAACGTGACAAGCCACTGCTACAGCCCTCTGAACCCAGCTTTGGCGAGCGACTCTAGGCTGCTCTGTGTTATGCTGCTTTCCGAGCCACCGGGGATCAGCTGGACACAATGGTATCCTGACTAAGCTCTAATGCCTCCAGACTGGGTTGCGACACTGGAAGAATGGTGGTATTAGGAGCTATGGTGATGGCCCTGTGCAGCCAGAGCAGTGCATACCAGCCTTAGGAAGGCTATCTGGTTAATCATTCATCGAACATACACTAACTACAGGCCTGGTAGTTCTCACACACATATAATCCCACTCTAGTCACACAGCTAAATGTATCCCTGGTGTAAGTCCATTGGAGAAAATGAACTGCGGGCTTGGGGAGGTGAACCCGCAGCCGGCCGGCCCCTTCTGACTGGGGCCCCGCCCCTCTCACTCCCCTTCCTCCGCCGGAGCCCAGAGGCTCCCTCCCAGCCCCAGAGTGCCCCCACTCCAGAGCAGGCAGCACGGCCCCCAGCTGAGGGCAGGTGGAGGGACCCAGGCTCCCCACAGCTGCCCGTACAACTCTCCCCAACCCAGCTCCGGCCGGGAGGGTGGAGGGACCTCGGAGCCGCAGCCTGGCCATGATAAGAGCCAAGAGGGAAGCTGTAGGGAGCCGTGGCAGACCCTCCAGCCCACCTCCCTGGCTGGGCTCCATGCTGGTCTGGATGGGGGATGGGGGCCAAGGCATTTGGGGGGAAGAAGAAGGGAAGGGGGTGGAGTCTGCCCCGGGGAAAAGTGGGAGGGATATGGCCCCTTGCCTCTCCCCCGGTTCCAGCACCACTGACCCAGCGCTTGGCCGCATGGGAAAGGAAGCGGGACGGAGGGGGCCACTCAGGCAGTTTGGGTAGGCTGGGCGTTCCCCTGCCTTTGATACCCACCACCCATGATGTAAATAATATGAAAATCATGACCCAATTCATCCCTGAAATAAATAGTTGTTGCTCAGTTAAAATCTTTCACTTATGCCCGGTCTGAATTTGACTTAATACCTTGAAAGCTCTGTTCATGCCACATTAATCATGTCCAGAGAAATTTACTCAGTTTATAGGTGAAGAAAGATCTGTCCAAGAGTCAGAATGTGAGTTCCTGCTAGGCACAGACAACCTTAGTTCTGGCAATTCCTAATGTTTGAGAGCTTGATTTAGCAACCTTAACACTCTTTTAATGTAGAGTTTTGGATACAATAAATATCTATAACTCATGTGTGATTTAAATGAACCCGCAATGTCAGCTGTAAAGAAGACAGGGTCAACTGAGTATAAAAAATTATCTGCTGCGAACTCAGTATAAGTAGAAATACATTTGATAAGACAATTCACCCTTTCACAAGGGTAACATTTCCCATTAAAATACTCTGATCGAGGCTTATAAATTACATATAAGCACTATGCAGTCAAATTGGCATATATTTTCTGGATGTTTTCTGCTTATCACAAATCTGGTTTGATTCAAATGTCCTAGTTACTACATTGCTTAATCAGTTTGCCTCATTATTTGCAAATATCTGTATCAGGCGTTCAGTGGGATCTGTAAGAAGGACAAAGCCGGGTAAGGAGTTGGGAGGGGAGGGGAAGACTCTCTCTTTATGTGAATATAAACAGTTTTAGCAAAATGAGGCTTGTTGGTCCTTGAAGACTCTCTAGAATTTAGGCCAAAAATCTCATCAATGAGGTTTTCCCTAATGGCCTACAATTCAGAACCTTATATATTTCCTCCAACAATATTTCACTTCCAAAATCAGAGGATCCTCCTGCCCCCGATGGGAAAGGGAGGTCTAATTTTCTCAGAACACAGCCTACATTTTGTCTTTTTCAGTTTTTGTTACAGAAAGTGTCATGCACAGTAACATCATGGGCCAGATTTTTAAAATGGGGCATGCACATACCTAGTTTTCGTGTGCAATGATCATGATTGTGCCTGCATGTGGCTGGGTAGCTGTCTGGCTGAAATTGTGCACACAGCTCCAAAAATCTGGGCCTGTGTTAATAATGAAGAAGGCAATGTGGTGGAACGGCAGTAAGGCGTATAACAATTATAGATGGTTGTATCCAGAAACAAGAAGTGTGTGAGTGGGAGGAGAGGGACTCTGGCGTAAAATTCCTGAACCCAGTCTCACCCTTGTTCGCTTGTATCACACACACACTCACTCATTCTCCAAGCAGTGGGAGAAAAACCCCATACAAACATTTTAGACTTGTGGTTACAAGTAAAGGAAATCTTTCAGCAGGACAGCTGTGATCCTTGGCACAGTGTAGTATTTACATCCATCATGCAACAAGAAACTAGTGTTTTGCTGTATGTTGAATGAGGAACGCTTGGGCTTTGAAAACAAACTACAGTCCCAAGTGAAAGAAATGTGATCAGGTAAATCTGTAAATTGTAGAGTTTCCTGGCAACTAATACTGCAGACCTGAAATAGTCACTTGCTGTAATTTCTTTTCTACCTTCTATACTCCAAATTTTGTGTGCTTTTATAGTCTCATGTTCAATGCTGTTTATTTTCCAGAGTACTTAATCTTTTTTGTCTACTTTACACATTTTTCCATATGAATAAACATGAAGTATATATGTCCAAACCTAGTCTATCAGAGACCCATGAATAGTTAGGGTATTTTGGCCACCTAACCTTTCACTGAACAAGTAGTTGCCAACATGTTGAGTGGTATTGTTACCCCCACTTTTGACTTGGACAATTAGCCAAAAATAGAGATTCTGTGGGTTGTTTCAGGAAAAATTGATTATAGAGTCAGGTATCTCTGATGCAATTCTCTTTAATTACAAAGAATGAATAAAGTCTTGTTTTCCTGGACACAGGAGGAATCAAACAGAAGACAGTTTCTTTGCTCACAGTTCCAAGCCTCTTTCAGCCAGCAGTCAGCCTCAAAAGCTCTCTATCTAGTTTTTTCACTTGCATCCGACGAAGTGGGTATTCACCCACGAAAGCTCATGCTGCAAAACGTCTGTTAGTCTATAAGGTGCCACAGGATTCTTTGCTGCTTTCCCAAGGCCAGGCTCCCAATGCTTGTTCAGGATGGGTGCTTGACTTTCTGCTCCTTCCCTGTCTGTTTCTGTGCTATTTCACTTTACCTCCCTCTCTCTTTCATACTCTCTCTCCCTCTCTCTTTTACCAAAGCAATACCCAGCACAAAACCCTTGAATGTGCCTTTGTTTTGATGGTGATGTGCTTGTGTTCTGGGTGGAGACTCCTACTGTTTCAGCTACCTGGTTCCATAAAAGAGCTAAATGTTTTGGTTTTTTTACAACTCTCTTAAATAAAGGGTGATAGTTACATCCAACCCATAACAGTGGCCAAAGTATCACTTCCAAAAGTAATACTTCTGGGAAGATCTGGGAGCACCCAATTGTCATTCACTGGTGAATACTGTGATCTCTACTCCAGAAGTTGAATCACTTTCTAAAGTATGAGAATAAAATGTTCAAAGATGCCATCTTCCCCTTGTTCAAAGTGCACGATGAAGAGAATAATTTGCTGTATTTCAGTTCCTTCAGTAACTTCAGCATTGCCACTTAGGAACATGTCTGATTTCAACCATATCACAGCGCTCACGTTCCACTCTGGTCATTTCTCCTCACTCGACTAATTCTGCTCCTGCTGAGAGGTGACATCTCTCTCCATAATTTAATCAGTAAAGAAATCTACCACCATGTTACTGGAGGGGGAAAAATAGGACTTCATCTAAAGCTTGGGAAAGCCTTATAGTACAGTTTCATAAACCAGCTGTAGTTTTGCAGCAGACTTCAGCATCTACTAGCTGCTTTCTAGAGCAGTAACCATGTGTCCTCTCTTTATTTCCTGTTTTCAAGTACACTGACCTGTTCTAATAAGGTGAAAATGTCCTTATTACTGATGCTCTTGAACTTAAAACTTTGAATCCAAGTGTGACGGGGAGCACTCCGCTTCCGTGAGTGCCTCCTGTCAGTTGAGTGCAAGCCTGCACTCTTCCTTTCTCTCTCTTTCTCAAACAAACCACATCCGGGGTAAAAGGTCCACCGGGCCCTATCGCTGTGCCCGTGTCGGTATCAGAAGCCCTGGTTCTGGGTTCAGTTCTCAGGCCCTTCTGGGCAATATTCAAGTCCGTGCTTGCCCTGGTATGGAGCAATGCCCCCAGGGCTTTCTCCCTGCAGACTCTTTGTCTTATCAGTTCTTCTCACCCCAGCTCTCCAACCAGGTTAACTCCTTCAAGTTCGTCCCCTTTCCGGGGTAACAGTTCAACAAATGGCTGGCTCTCTGCAGGGTCTTCAGCCCAGTCCCAGAGCCCTTTCAATTCTAGCTCTGTGCTTTAGTTTCTGCATGAAGCTTGTCCCCCTTCTTGGGGCTTTGGCCACTCTGCCAGTGGCTGGTGGGGGGACCTGAGCCTGCCCACTGCTCCAGCTCCCAACCGAGGGACCCTACAAATAGAAGCTAAGTGCTGCTTCCTTTAACTCCGTTGCTGCTGATATTCCCTGGGCTGCTTCCCATGTAACCCCTTCCTCTTCATCCTTACCTCAGGACTGACATTCTCTGTCTTTTGCCTGCTTAAGCAGGGTCTCTTCCAGGTCTCTTCACCTGGACAGCTTCACAGACTTCCAGTCCTCCTTCCTCCTTCTGGTCCCAGCTGGCAACTGATCTGCTCTGGCCCTGCACCTCCTTTTAGCTGAGCCTCCTTCACTCTGATTGGCCACATCCTTGCCGCCTTTCTAGACAGGCTTGGAGGACCCACATTCACTGTTCCTTTCCTGGAGCAGGGTGTGGTAGGACCGTGAGGCCTCCAGCAGGGGACCTCATAAGGCCTGGCACACCGTCAGACTCTAAGCATTCCTTATCTTAAGGGTATTGGAAGACCAGGACTGAGTTTTGCATCTTGGGCCCTCTATGTGTTCCATAC
The DNA here is from genome assembly GCF_016161935.1 of Mauremys reevesii. Classification (NCBI taxonomy): domain Eukaryota; kingdom Metazoa; phylum Chordata; order Testudines; family Geoemydidae; genus Mauremys; species Mauremys reevesii. Next base: position 36,267,106 of record NC_052638.1, read on the forward strand.
ACAATGGACAAAACATCCACTTTCAATCTAGAGGGCATATATTTTAAATCAAGGAAGTAACAAAGAAAGGAAGACAACATATTTTTGTGATTCATTTTTTATTGGTTTTCATAAAGGAACGGACAATGAAAAGTACAAAAAGGTAAATGACTTACAGCCAGTATATATTTTTCCAAATACTGCATACTTCATGAGATCTCCAATATAATTAAGGAATTATGCAATTTTTCAACTTGTCAAAGCTTCACGGTCAAAAAGTACAAAATCAGACAATACCACATAGACAACATTTTACAGTGGCGGTACCAATAATAAAATAGGAGAGACATATGTGAATAGGGAGAGGAGAGAAGGAGGGGACTGGGGGAAGGGGAAAGCGAAAGAAGAGGGATTAGGTGGGCTGGAGGTCTGGTATTCTTTGACCCCTCTCAACACTTTTTATCCAAATGTATCTAGAAACGGGGTCCAAATTTCTTCAAAATCATATAATTGCTCTCTACAGCCATAAGTTGTTCTTTTTGGCTGCTAACTTAGACAGGGCCAGATACCATTGCTGTGTTCTGGGCATAGGCCTACTCTTCCAAGGTGGACAAGAGTTAAACTCGTGCTTGGCTTCAGCAGCCAAACCTCAGCTGAAATTATTTGCCTACTAACCTAGGTTTAATTCCAACAACTTTGGTTCTTGAGGACTGCAGTGATCACCAATGCAAGAAGAGACACATCTCTATGAGAGAGAACACAGTGTGTGTAATTTACTTTGTGACGGCAGTCATCTTGAACTAATATGGAGTTTGCTTTCCTGTAAAAATGGACTCATTTTGCAGTTAAGGGTGAAAGGCAATGTGGTTTAGTAGAATGGCCACTAAATTAAGTCTCTGGAGACCTGGAGTCTATTCCAGTTCTGTTACTGACTTGCTGTGTGTCCTTGGGGAAGGGATTGTCTCCTAAGTGTTGTACAATGCCTAGCACAATGGGACCCTGATTTCAGTTGAGGCCTCTAAGCGCTACTGTAATATAAATAGCAACAGCACAAAAAGCAGTCTTGCAGCACAGTTACATGCACCACTGAGTCCATCGTTACCTTGTATTCAACCTAATAATATCCCTGTTCCCTTTTCTTGAGTGCATGTGAGAATCCTTCCATACTATTATATATAATACACCTAAAAAGTGGAATAGTCACATAAAAGGAGACATCCCTAATCCAGCATGGTAAAGCATATCACCAAAAAACAGGACAAATAGTTTTTATTGGTGAGAGTGAGGTCACTTGCAATATTGTCCTTTACACAATACTTTACACCACACAGGAAGTATGATCCGTTTCTATGACAACCGTTCTCTCTCTCTCTCTCTCTCTCTGACATACACAAAAGTACCATTTACTCCATTGTATTACAGAAAATAATTGCTCACCTGGTGCCCTAAACTACATTTTGGTGAGCGAGTGGGTTCAAGTGTTTGACCATCCCATAAGTGCATTTTCCACTCAAGGATATATGTTTAACTGGGATGTTCATAGGGATGGAAGGGATGTTTCTCAATGCACATCTCTGATTTATGAGTACATCGGTGTAGGCCTCCAAGACGATTTAGTTTCTATGACAACATTCTTGATTTTGAGATTAATATTGCCTCATCTCATGTTAACCTATGTCACAATGCTTGGGGAATCAGAATAATTGTCTTAAAGGAAAGTATGCAAAGATAAACCTATACAAGTTGACAAATCTTTTGGAACATGCTTGAGTCACATGCGAAGTCCCTGACCCTTCAAACACATTCTTCGGGCTTGGGATTTTTTATGTGCAGAAAGTCAAGCATCTGTTTAAGTGCAAGACAGGGACCATTTATATTATATATTATTGTAAATACCACTATGTGCTCAGTGACACACTTCCAAAATTATACTGCACAGCTATAGCTACACAGGACAAAAAAAACAAGCAGGTAGGAGCCAGCCAATCCTTACAGATCTCATATCTAGCCATACACTGCAAAGCATTCACATACTTTGAGGTAGGATCTCATTGCTCTTTGCATGTTTTGGAATGGATCCCATTTTCAGACATGAGTTTTTAGGAGCTCTCCCTTATTCATAATCCAGTTTTAAAAAAAGTATTTTCTCAGAAATCTAGCTGCAAAGTAGTGTGATCAGATGTCAAACCCAGTTAGGTATCATCACAAGGAATTGAAAATACTCAGCTACTGAGTTATGTGATTTACATAAATGAAGTTAATATATTAAATAATTAGATTAAATAGATGTTTGCAAATATCAAAATCACTGTAGATGTAGTATTATAATTTTACCTTTGATTTTTTTTTAAAAAATGCGCTCAGTTTGATTAAAGAGTCAGTAATATGACAATCTTATTTCTTCCTAGTTTTTCTCACTCTGAATTAATAAGGAAGTTTCTTTCATGTGGTTTACTTTTCTCAGGGATTTTGATCGAAAGGAAGGAGACAGAAAATGGCTGCCTCACAGAGGTCATGATAATCTGCTTGGCAGCTGGCTTCCTTTCCCTGAAGAGGCGAGTTGACCAGCAGTAGACATGTACCATAACATGCTTTCAAAATCACGGGTGCTGCTAAAGGCACAGTAGTTGGCACTAGAGAAGAGAGAGTGATGCTGTGTCTCTTCTCTTTTATACCAACGTAACTATGGGCTGGTCTACACTTGCGGGGGGGTCGATGTAAAATACGCAACTTCAGCTACGGGAATAGCGTAGTTGAGTCGACGTATCTTATTTCGACTTACCTCCCGTCCTCACGGCGCGGGATCGATGGCCACATCTCCCCCGTTGACTCCGCTTCCGCCTCTTGCCCTGGTGGGGTTCTGGAGTTGACGGGAGCGCGTTCGGGGATCGATTTATTGCATCTAGACGAGATGTGATAAATCGATCCCCAATAAATCGATCGCTACCCGACATACCCTATTTTGTCTCCCGTGGAGTTCCTCCTGATTTATGCCATGGTAGAATAGTGCAGAATCAGCCCCAGTCCCTTTAACAGCCGACCAATGGGTTTATATTTCCAGGCTGTGTGGAAAGAGGTCATTGTATGATGCATAGTCTTGTATATGAAGCATCAGAATTCTACAAATTAGAGATGGGATAGACTTGTCAGGCCATTTAGTCCATCCGCCAAGATTGTTTCAAGTGTTTAGGTTATTTAAACAGTGGAGCATCCATTACTCTTTTTGGGATGCTACTTCCTAGTCCCGTATAGTATTGTTTCTGAAACTAAAACAAAGACGTTCTCATCACTGTGCTACTGTGGCCCATATAGAGAGGGAGCTAAACCTTAACTAGTTTTATGGATAACCTGAGAGTCCTTTTGTGATAATTGGGCCTACAGATTTACCCTAATTCTGAGGTCAATGGTGAAAAGTAATTGACAGTTCATAAGATGTCACAATAACCTACAATAACAAATATTGAAGGGAAAAGATGCAAAGCAGAGACAGAAAGATTGAATTAGTCTAAACAAAAAGGCCTACAAATATAAAAGGCCTGTGTTAAAATCATGCCTGGTAAACAAGAGGAGTGTGGGATTGGCAATCAATGAACCAAAATTGGTTTGTCGGAAATTAAGCCTTATTGGTGAACAAAATAATGAGATGATGGACTATTCTGTCCCTCACTCCCTTTTGAGGTCCTCAAAAAGCCTTTGGCAGATGGACAGAGACAAACACTGACTGCCTGAAAGACAAGAGAAGGGGAAGGAACAAGCTTCACCATGATGACTGTCACCCCCACCATCTCCGGGAGCTCGGGATCAAGAATGACATCATTGTTCCTGAGAGATGTCCTGACCGAACTGGACAGAGAAAGGGGCCCAGCGGGCGCCCCCATCTCCACCAGCTCTGGCTAAATTCCAAACACCTGGGATGTGAGACTTTGTCTCCTCTCCCCCATGTGTTCTTTCCCTTCCCTGCCTTATTTCTTCCTTCTCCTGATTCTCTCATTTTTTCTTTCTGTTTAGTAACAGTCTGGCTTAGCTGGCCAAACCTGCATATTTTGCAGCACTGCTGTAAGCCTGTGATCAGAAAGGCAGCTAAATGCAATGCCCCAAACAGCCTGATGCTGCTCTCAAGTTTGCCAGATCTTGCAGTGGCTGATAAAACCGTGGGCTGTGCCAGTGGGAGCCGCAATCGGCCGAACCTGCGGACGCAGCAGGTAAACAAACTGGCCAGGAATGCCCGGGGTTTTCCCTGAACAAGCAGCGGACCTGCTTTGAGAAGCACTAGTATAGTTGATTGTCCTTAATGGGCCATCAAGCAGGCTGGCTTGCCTTGATGCAAATCTGTCTAGGGAGGTGTTACCCAGGACCACAACACATGTTTGGGATACAAATACATATCAAATATTCATAACTTCAGATACAAAGATGATACATGCATGTAAACAGGATTATAATACTTGGCAATTCCATTCCACTGATATCTTACATGACATACTTTGTATCAGATGTAGTGCACTTGTGCAACTGTGGTAGCAACAATGATACAAATGTTCATCTTTGTGCAGCATCACACCCCATATCTTTAATAAACGGTTGGAAGGATTTTCAGCTGTGTGTTTGCCATTCTACTAAGCGGGCTGAGGTCTCTGAATACCAAACCCCAACCCTTGTCTAAAACTTTAATTTGGGACATTTACAGGGTCATGTTAACACTTTTGACTCTTTTCCATCTAAATCAGTGGTTCTTAACCTTTGCTGCAGCCTGCACCCCTTTGGTTCTCAATATATGTTCTCGCACCCCTTATAAAAAATAATTGAAGTAGGTCAGTTCTTTAAACCTAGATATATTTTTGTTTGTATATTACAGTAATCGTTAAAATGTATAATGTTAATAAATACATAGGTTTGATGAAACAAAGTAGTTGTACTTATGTGCCTGTGCTTAATTTGTGTTTTCAATGATTTACCTTCTAAAAAAATCTGGCATGTCTTGCACCCCCAGAAAGGGCATCTCGCACCCCAAGGGGTGGTGTGCACCCCAGGTTAAGAACCACTGATCTAAATTAATACAATTGTCCCAAACACAGAATTCTTTGTCTATAAACTATAAACCAACCTAGAGTGTTCCTCATGGCTGGATTAAATTGCTTATTACACATAAGGGTCACTTAAAGCCAAGCATGATTAAGAGTGAATCAATATCAGACACAACACAAAAAGCAATGGAGGCAATTGCGTTAAATAACCATGCATGTTTTTTCCCCTTTGTTATGACTAAAACATGATGATCTGTCTGCAGTAGCAGCAAGTCCCTCAGTGGGAATGAAGTCACAGCTGTACAATCTGTAGCCAACCAGCCAAGTGGAAACAATAGAAAGCAATTTGTGCTGCATGCCCTACCAAGTTATTGTGATTAAATGGCTTTAAAAATGTGACCCTCCCCTGAAATTTTACCAAGCCCATGCCATTAGGATAAATCTTAGGAAAAATCCTATATCCTGTAAAAAGCTGATTATAAAAACACCATGAGAAGTTTTGCTTTGTTTAAATCAAGGGGAGAAAAAAAATAAAAGACACAGAAGGTTCATTGAACCTAATGCAGCTTTGCAGTTGGAGTTTGAATGTTCTGTATTTTAGATAATTTGATTTTTTAAACACAACCCTAGCAAGAAAGTTTTCATGCAGTTTTGTAGCCTGTAGAATTGGAAAAGAGAGAATTTCAAAATGCCTCTTGTTACAGTTTCCTGTATCTCACTGAGATGGGTCTCTCACGCTGAGAGAGTGGTATGGATGGACTAAGTGCAAGCTTTCGAAGCTTTTCTTGTTTCTTTTCTAGTTGGAAATTATTGGAAATGATTGTCTGTTTGCTATTTTCCAGTTCCCAAAGAATAGTTTTAAGAGACAAATAGAATGTAATGAGGAGTTAGTCACTTTTAAACTAATAACTACGAAGGAGTAGAGCCATGCGGTGATTGGATACTTACAACAAGGTATTGCAATGCTGCTTTCAGTAAAACATTTCTCGTGACATGAGATAGATTCATGAGCTGTCCTTTGTTTTCTCAGTGGGAGTGCTGATTCTACAGATTGTAAAATATCAAATTTTCTTCCAAACAGTAAGATTCTGTCTTGATACATAAAAGGCCACATAAATAGGATGCCTAGGTAGAAACTACAAGACTGGAACTCTGCAGTCCTTCCATGTTTCTGGGACAGGCACTTTTATGACAGAGGACAACTTTAATCTGAAAAAGAATAGGCATGTAATCAAAGAATGACTGAGATTCAAAAGGACTAAGTTCTCTACATCACCTGGCCCAGCCCCCTACCTTTTTGCAGGCCTCTGATATACCATCTACTACTATTGTTGGTCAACCAGGAAACTGTCCTGTTTCAGAATCAGAAATCAGGTCTATTCTCTAGTTGATCACACAATTATTTTTATTCTAATATTTACATTGGATGTTACTCATTTTCATTCAAATCCATTATTTCTACACCTAATTAGGACAGTTTCTCCCCCTCTTAATTGTAGCACTCCTTATATACCAACATTATTTTCCTTATACCCTCAGTTCTTCTCATTTCCCTTAATCCTCCTTGCTAGCATATTTCCTCCCAATCCTTTTTCATCTTGATTATCATCCATCAAGTGTTAACAGTACTGCCCCATTGATACCTAAATGTCAGTGAAACCCTGGGAAATGTCACATAATGAAATATGACATTATAGGTTATGTTCACAAAACTCTGATCACTGTAAGATCTGCTTGATAGGCCATGTAGTTATGAGGGCCCCCTCTCAATGGAAATAGAAATCCTACTGAGAGAAATAGAGATTTCCATTAAGGTTTTTTGGTGCTGAAACTTAATACTGAATTCTGCAGGGTCACATGTGAATGCAGAACCTGTGATAAATTGGTCATTTGGAACCATCAGCTGGTCTCATCTATTATTCATATTAACACATGGTGGAAGTGATTTGTAGATTTCATTCACTGGAAGTGCTGATGTGTTGAAAGGTAATTTAAAGAGCACATGATTATCAATTTGAAAAATAGATACAATATATAAATCGAGAGGGGCAAGTTACCAAGAACAAAGGTTCAAGAGACAGCTTAGGCCTGGGTGGAGGAATAGCACGACATTCTGGTTTATACTCATGTCCACAATCTTAATGTTAAATTAAAATGGAAAAGCCTAAAGAAGTGCATGAGATTCTCATGAGTGCTAAAGTAATTTGCTGTATTCAGTGCTGTGATGAATAGTAAATATGCATTTAACTAGTGCTGGCTATAGCAAAGCCTTAAAAACGCTCACAATACTTGGTGGGAGGTATGGTAAAGAGGGCAGGATCTAGGCACGTTCATAGGGCACTACATTCTGCAGAGGACTAAATGATGCAACACTCATCCATCCATCTAGTTAGCTCCCCTGTGTGATTATATAAGTATATGATTAAGGAAAAATTATAGCTCCTGAGGCTGTGGAGGGCTCATCATGTTGGGAATATAAAGGGAAACCACTGTAACACCTGAACAATAGCTGAAGGAGGCATTTTGTACAGTCTACATAAGGGCCCAGTGTCTCCAGTGACGATACGGAATGTACTGGGCAGCTAGCAGCTGTTGAAAAGGTGTAGTACATTTCTTCTCCACAGCTCTTGAGATGGGGGAATGGGATCTGGCTACTCTCCAGCTCTTTTAAATGCACCTTATTGGATGTGTACAGCACTGCCAGTAGCATTGTGATGATAACCCCAGGAGCTCACATTGTTCCAGCACTCACAAAATGGCTGCCTCTTGCAGAAGCATGCTGGGAGGGGATGGAGCTCTGTGATCAAGTACATCCACTCCACAGAGACAGCCAGGGCTAAGGAACTGCTGCAGACCCACTCAGCCCACCCCGCTATACCTGCACTCTCTGTCTGGTAATGAGGGAGCAGTTAAAAAGGGAAGAGGAGAGGTCAGTAGCTGGCTGACCAGGGAGGAGGACAGATCTGCTAGCCTTTGCTTACTGGGGAAAGGACCAGCCAAAACCTCTGCAGAGACTGCTGACTGCTAGAGCCCTCCAGAGGAAGGCAGGTCTGGCACAGGACTACTGAGTTTATTTTCTCCATGGGATTATTTCTTTGCTTTCCAAGACTACTGTGCTGTCTGGGACAGGCCTGTGGGGCCTAACAAGATTGTTGCAAGGAAACCCTGCCCAGGAGTGGGTGTGGCAAACTGCATCAATAAATTCTCTGAACCATGGCAACCTCCTTGATTCTGTCTTCTCATTTGTCTAGGACCCTGAACAATGCAATCACGTGCTCTGTGCACCCTCTACTCACCATCTCCCTAAAGGGGCTTACAGAAGTCTACCCTAGCAGGCTTTGAGGACAATAGCAGTAAAATGTTGCTTTTGTGTACAAATAGTTCCTGAGGCAGACTTTGTGGTCTGTTGTCTAAAGCTCTCGCTAGCAGCTGTTTTCCTTCCGCTACCCGATGGCACCTTTCCCTCCTGGCAACCATAGACACCGCTGATTAGGCCTGATGAGGTACATTTTGCATTCAGATACCACCTACAGCAGCTCTGTGTCTCCCATAATCCCCCACCCAATTTATTTAATGCCAGTCAAACACATTTGAGCCAATTGGATTGCAGGAAAAAAACATCCTGAAGGTTTACAAACATATTGAAAGGGAGAATGAAACGGGAAATAGCTTTTCAGTGGTTGGTCCGGAACAGCAAACACAGCAATGAGGATTACTGATACTTCTTTCTGTCTGATTTTCTGTCTTTCCCACAATCTTCTTAGTAGATGCGCAACGTGATTTAGGTGGCACATGACCAGGATTCAGCACCGAATTTGGTCCACTAGTTGGATCATTGGCTTCCCTGGCCTGGGCCAGGTACTGACAATGCAAAATACTAAATAACTCCGTTGCATACATTCCAGCATCTAAGGGGTGTACTTAGTCCACATTGTGAACATCGCCTTGATTGATTGGCCCATCAACCCTCACAGAGAGAGCGCTGATCACAACACGTCGCTGGCTATGCTGTCAGTGCAGTCCACACTGTATCTCCTATTATATACACAATCACAAGGAAACATACATGTAACTTCTATAGAAATAGCATTTTATCTATACAGCGGCTTGTGGTACTTAAGCCGTCGAATGGGACTTCAAAGGGAAAGGCAGCAGAAATGCTGACAGAAGAGTTATCTGATATAGAGAGACGTGGTCCTGCAATATTAGTCTCCCAAATTTAGGGTGCTGCTGCTGAACATACTTTGACGAATCCTTGTCCCTCTGGAATTTCTGTTTCCATAATCCATTACAGATTGCCAATTAATTGCATATGTAATTCTTTGTAATAAGTGTAGGTAATAGGCTATATTCATTCCTAGTGTAATTCCACTGACTTCAGTGGAATTACATCATAACATCAAATAATGTGTTTGCACCTAGAGGCCCCAAGCAGGTATTGAAGCCCATTGTGCTAGCTACTGTAAATGTAATAGACAGTCCCTAACCCCAAAACCTTACAATGCTAAGGCCCTGATCTAGCAACGCACTTAATCACTTACTTAACTTCTGTTGAAATAAATGAGCCTATGCCAGCTCACATAGCCTGACCTCAATAAAAATGGGAAATGTGCTTTTACATTGTGGCAACTCAGCTCTAAATCCTATTTCAAGGTGGAGAAGAGATTGCAAGTCGCCAACATCACCCAGTTCAGGTCAAAATGAGGCTGCTGCAGCACAGTCAGGAATCTGTCAGCAATATGATGGCTGTAATATTTAGAACTTTGTGTGCGCAAGGAGATCTTCTGTTTAATACGTTGCTATTTTATGGGGAATCTTTGTCACCCAATTTGTATTTTGATTAAACTTCCTGCTCAATAAACCAGTTATTTATTGAGAACATTTCCCTTTTTTATTTTAGTTTATTTGAATTAATCATATTTGTCCCTGCTCCAGTGAACATAATGAAAGTAATGACCTTTTCCAACGTCAAGACTTCCAGTTGCTTTAATGTTTTACAGCAGTAATTCGGGGGAGGGGGCATTTGGGGGAGCTGCAATAAATAGCTATTGATCCTCTTAAGAATTGAAAGGAAAAAATCTGTATTTCTAAATTTAATTCAAATTGATACATTTTCCTCAGCAGTTGACAATTCTCTGTATCTTGACATTTTATTGTCATTTGGGGGCATGTTATATTGCTCCCACACACTTACGATAGCTTTAGGAAAATGGTGTCACTTTACTTAATGAATTTGTCTAGCTTCTTCAGTTTCAGGAGTGTTATTAAAATCATCACTGCAGAAAAACTACAGGGATCCAACTTACGATGGTGTAAATCCAGAATTACATCAGTTAAGTCAGTGTTATAGTGTAACTCAGAGTCATATTGGCCCTGTGACTGAGTTTTAACCTTACTAGACTCCTGGAAAAGGTTTGAGATTATTTTTAAATGCTTGTTCTCTATGTGCCATCTCCTGGGCATCCTTGAGGTAGCTTCACAGGATGGGGGAAAGGACCTTTATTAGCACAAAAATTGCAAAATTGTCCTCTTTTGAACTTCTGTTGAAAGATCTTACACCTTCTTTTAAGCAGGAAGACTTTCAGGAAGTAGGAGGCTAGTTACTTGGAAAGGGAATTTTGTTGCTGTAAAGGAGATAAATGCCTTCTTTGCTTCCTTCCTTCTTTTGACTGAGCTTGTCATGTGAATGATTAGGCAAAAATACCACCATAAACGGCAAAGTGCATGACAAGCTGGATCAGAAGGCAGGGGCTGCACCTTTCTGGCCTCTCATGTATTATGCATTTGAAACTCATGATAATTTCATAAGGTTCGAGTCTCCAAAAATAGCCTCTCCATGACCCTAGGCCTCTGTGGTTTCCTAGCTGCAGGAACAGAGATAAATTAAGCATCCTTCTCCATCCCCACTTTGAGCTCAGGAGTAAGCTCATAAGTACCAGTCCTGCCTTTGCTAATAACATCCTGAAGACCCTTCATTTATTGTCCCTGGTAGGATGAAGAAGTTGCCTCTGGTGAGAGAGCCACCAGGTTCTAAGGCTATCACAAGCAATCATCAAAAGACTAGTCTACATTGGCATCAAAAGACTAGTCTACAACTTTAACGTGGCTTGTGTAGTCATGGCGCAGCGCTGGGAGAGCTCTAAAAACACCCACCTCCACAAGGGGCATAGCTACCAGTGCTGGGAGTGCGGCTCCCAGTGCCGGTGCACTGTCTACACTGGCACTTTACAGCGCTGAAACGTACTGTGCTCAGGGGGGTGTTTTTTCACACCCCGAGCGAGAAAGTTGCAGCACTGTAAAGTGCCAGTGTAGACAAGCCCAAAGAGAAGTTCTTTTCATTATCTTAGTGCAATTTGGCTTTTCTAATTAACATCTATAATGAGCTCAGTGCATCACATCTTGCTTTTCAGAAGTTAGCTCACATATGAGCTGGTGTGTTTGCCCCCTACTTATGGGGTTTCAGCTGTAAGGATCAGAGCAGAAATTATTTCTTGGCTATTTTCATAGACCCTAAAGACCAAAAGTGGCAATTTTGGTGCCACTTATCCACAGTCACAGAGTGTAACAGCTTGTGGAAATGCTAACCAGAACCAGATCAGCTGGATTAGAACTCACTTCTGCAATGCAAGATGACGATATAGTTTCTGCCTATGTCTGATATCAGAAAGTCCATTGTTCCTCATCCCTATCTGTGGAAGTCCCTCAGACATAATAATCAACAGGAAAAGTACTTCTCCTCAATTCTTGTAACAAAATTCCACTCAAGAGGCTTGAGTCTCACACAATGTCTCTGACAGATGGGAAGGATTGTTCAGAGCTAGAAAAAGCAGCTTGTGAATAAAAAAATGGATTTTCTCTAACTGTAGCATAACAATAAAATATCTGTCTAAATATGGTGACGCTGCAGAAGATTGCCATTCTCACTTTGAGGTGAAAAATATGTTGGTATCATTTCACTGATGACCTACTACCATAGGACAGTATGTACACATTATAGAAATACTGCTATAAAATGCCTATACAACAATAACAAGTACATGGATAAGATGCTGGAGATACTTTTTTTATTGTTATAACCTGGGGTTAATCAACCTACTCTCCCTGGCTATGTTTCTTTTGTGCAGCTCCTCACTCTTCTTTATCTTTGTCTTTTGTCCTTCTTCTCTGATCTTGATCTCCTTAGTCCTCACTAGCTGCTCAGTTTTGTCTTAGAAATGATGGTTCAGATCCTGAGCTTAAGCAAAAGGATGAAGGTCTACTGAATATGTGGACCTATGTTCCCCGAACTACATAACCAGCTGTTTACGTTTCTGATGTAACTTTCTGGAAATGTATTTTTCTGATGTCACTTTCATCATATGGTGCCTGACTGAGTGGTAACAAGAATTGGCAATTCCCTTTTATGTATTTATATCAATTATTTACTTACTGAACAATACCCACCCTTGTAAACCTATCACAGCGTATTCAAGGCACTTCATTTAAAGTGGTTTCATTTTACTGTAATTGCCAAATCATGTGAACAAATGCTAAACAATTGCCTGTGCAACAATAGAGGTGAAATAAAGATAGCCACTAATTAATCCCATCTAGGTTGTAATTAATTTTGACTGAGTTGACCAGGACAATATCCCTAAGACCTGCAGACCTGTGGCTTCCATGAAGAGGACTGATCACCAGCTGCTGCTCTCTGACTTTTAAAGCAGATGAAGCCACTTTCGATTACAGCTTAAAACAAAATGATGCGGGTGAGAGGAGGAAGTGATTGATTGGTTTCACATAGGCCCTGGAGGAAAATCGCTATAAAGAATTGTCTGAAACTGGTGTACAGACAAACTAGAGTGTGGCAAAGTCTTAAAATGACTTAGAATTGAAATATTTAATTGTAATGTGCTCTTAAATTAATCAGATTGCATCGACAATTGGGAACCATTTTTATACAGTGATGGTAAAATGTATTCCTGTGCCATGCCAGTAGTTTTATAGCAAGTATTCCTTATCAGTTTCAGGTGGGTGTCAGTGTTAAGTGTTGCGGAGTATGGTATATAAGCCATACCTTCAGCGTCGTCAATGATCCATAGCCACCAAAGATGGAAAAGACCTATTAGGTCATAATCTACATTCTATGTATCAGTGCAGAATTGTTCTTTCCATACAGTAGACTTTGGTGAATAATTCATAACAAATCTATTCAACAAATTCTGCCACTTTTCCTATTTGCAGACAAACTGCAAAATTCTCAGATGTATTTGTTGTGAGAAATTATTCATAAATCTTTCCAGCAAACAATTCTCAGCATGCAGACTGTTTGTTCACAGCTCGTTGAGAATGCTGGCTATTTGAAATTCATGATGTGCTCATTAGTTACATAAATAACATGGTATTGTTGGCTAGTCCCTCAATCGGGAAACTGAAAAAAACAGGACAAGTTTTGTATTGTGGGGTTGAGTGTGAAATGTGCAATTCAAGCTTGAATGGCTTTCAGGGACTAATTGGTTAGAATATTCGCAGAAAGTAAGCACAAAAGAAGCATAAAACCTTCTAAAAGTAATTTTTTAAAAAGGAATAACTATTAGTGATAAAACTGTTTGGGTATTTGCCCAGATGTATTATATACTATGCATGGAGGGGCTGGTCTAATTTTAAATTACTCATATGTTGGCAGCTCCATCATTTATCTTAGACAGACCATAGAATTATTTTCAATCTTCTCAGTAAGAAAGTTTCCTTAATAGTCACTCTAAATTTTCTTTTTCTCAGTTTCATTTTATTATTCCTTGTTATAACCTCTTTCACCACCTCCAATTACTCCTTTCCTTGCTCTTTGACACCTTAAATCATTCCTTTCCCTGCTTAGTGGTTTATACTCTTCTAATACTTAATAACCTGATCCTACAGTCCTTTTGCAGGCAAAATTCCCACTGAAGCCAAAGAAAAAGGCTAAAAATGTTTAGCCTAAGCTTTATACAAAGGTATCTGACTTTGTATATGGTGAGTGTGCCAAGTTAATCTGTCCCTTATGCACAATACACAGCACAAGTCCAAATCCGTTCTTACGTGCTGTTTATTTAGTCTGAAGAAAGATAAATTCTTAAATTTGTCTATTTCAAGAAGAGCATCAAACCACTCGGATAAGCCTGAAGGCAGCATGGTCATCTGTTTGTGTTACTCTGACTATACTATTGTGTTATTGCAAACCCTTTTGTGGCGCTTTTGTTTTTTCAGAAAGACAATGTGACAATTACCAATCTGCCCCTGCCCCCCAGTTTACAATCTAATAGACAAGACACAAAAGGTGGGATAGAATAAGCGTTACCACACTTTGCAGATGGGGAAATCAGGCACAGAAGTTGAAATCTGGGAGTCATTGAAGTCAATGGAAATTTTGTTATGGATTTCCCCTAGAGAGATTAAGTGACTTCACGGAGGAAATTTGGGCAGAGCTTGCAACTGAATCCAGATCTCCTGAATTCCTCTCTTTGCCATTTATCTTTCTCTTCACAGATTCTTAGGTCCAAAGGGACCATTATAATCATCTAGTCTGACCTTCTGCATGACACAGGCCACAAAATTTCACCCCAAATTCTTGCCACAAGGTCAAGGATCATCTGCCTGGTATACACTTCCCTACATCTGACCAGTCTGCTTTAGTCTCACTCTGATGTCCTTAAACCTCTGTTCCTCCCAGGAGATGTACATTTTTATAGATATTTAAGAGATCCGAGTAAAATATATTGGACCTAAATTAAGTTTCATGTGAATGTTGCATAATGAATTTAGGTTAATCTGGACCAAAAATATTCCGAGATGATGCTGAAGTCAGAGACAGTAATTGAGTGCCATGTCATTCTGAATAGCCGAAGAACCCAATGAAGAAATGGACGTCATGGCTGCTGTAGAACTACAATATTTAGTGACAAGACGCCAACTGATTTCAGGCCTTCTGAGATTCAGGAAGGAATCAGCGTTCGACATCAACATACTCTATTAATGTTTGATCCACTTTTAAGGAAAGTGGAAATGGTTGCTACCGTCTCTTTCTGTGACTTGTTTGTCTGATTCACTCTAAGATCTTTTCAGCAGTTTGGTGCTTTCATTAATTCCAGTTTTATGCACTCTAAAGCATTAGAACTCCAACGCTCTTGTTGGATCCAGCAATTTTCAATCAGCTAAGAAATCATGCAAAAACTATCAAGATGCCAGCTATAAATTGAGTAAAGAAGGATCAAGTTATTTTATTGACTAGTATCTTTCTCCAGTACACTGGTATGAGCATATTCAGTATTCACTTCACCTAAGCATTTTAAATTAATCATGTTTCCTTCTGTGAGACAAGGTAGGTATGGTCATATCTTTTATTGGACCAGCTTCTGTTAGTGAGAGAGACCAGCTGTCTTTCTCACCAGCAGAAGTTGGGCTAATAAAAGAGATGACCTCACCCACCTTGTCTCTCTAATATCCTGCGCCCGACATGGCTACAACAACACTGCATACAACATGTTTCTCTCTGTCCACCCTGTACTTTTTTTTTCAAAGGGGGTTAGGGTGACCAAACAGCAAATGTGAAAAATTGGGACACGGGGTGCGGGGTAATAGAAGCCTATATAAGAAAAAGACCCAAAAATTGGGACTGTCCCTATAAAATCAGGTCATCTGGTCACTCTAAAGGGGGTTTTGGATTATCAACATTTCATGTGGGATGTGCTAACATTTTCCAGAAACAGACCCCAACTAATGATCTATAATACCACAGATTGAGGGAATTCCTCTGTTTTGACAGCTCTGATTTGTCTGCTTCAAGTTTGTTCTGTCATGTTGTTAAATTAGCCATCATCCCTAATTATCAACTCAAGGACTGCAGGAGAGCAGCAGAAATCCCTCTCTCCACAGCAGCCAACCTTTCAGTGCAAGCAGGCACTGTCCTTTTCTGGGGTTTCTAAGATCTTTCCTGCTTACATTTTTAAGGTGGAAGATTGCGCAGGGGTGGGAGGAGCAGGGGCGGCTCTAGCCATTTCGCCGCCCCAAGCACGGCGTCATGCCACGGGGGCGCTCTGCCGGTCGCTGGTCCCGTGGCTCCGGTGGACCTCCCGCAGGCGTGCCTGCGGATGCTCCACTGAAGCCGCGGGACCAGCGGACCCTCCGCAGGCATGCCTGCGGGAGGTCCACCAGAGCCCTGCCTGCCGCCCTCTCGACGACCGGCAGAGCGCCCCCCGCGGCATGCCGCCCCAAGCACGTGCTTGGCATGCTGGGGCCTGGAGCCGCCCCTGGGGAGGAGGAAGGGGGCAGAATAAAAAACTAGAAGCCTCTGAAATATCTACCTGCCCGCTAACTTTGGAACTTTAACAGTCCAGTAATTATGCATCAGGCTGTGACACACAAAGCCTATTGGGAGGTTTTGATTTTTAAGATGGTCCTGTACCTTTCACACATCAAGAGAGTACAGGATGAGAGTGCTCAGTGCACATATTTCACTCAGTGGCACGTTCGTGGTGTTGGCTGAGTTATTAGAAACTGAACAGGAAAAGCCACTCCAGTGATTTGAAAAGCACATAAATGTGTCAAGGCTTAACATGAACTGGGTCAGCAGGGTGACAAACCCAGGCAAGAAGAAGCAGAGTTCAGAGGTGGGTTTTAGAGAGGGAAAGTGCAAGCCATGTACAAAGACGTGATTTCCGCTTGGTGAAAAGAGAGTGCCTAGAAACCAGCCGTGCCTGCCTTACTTTTCTGTAACCTGCCCACTCGTGTCAGGATGTAATTCTACAGGTATTGGTACAATGCAATTGTGGGTTGCTGGGGCACATGTGCTAGGAACATGGTATGTGAGCATTTGCTCTTGGGAATAAATCTCATGCATTTATTGTGGTTTTACTTCTGAGTTTCAGTCGCCTTTGGTTGGGCAGTTTTTCCATCAAGCACTTAGAGAAGATCAGATCAGATTCAGCTGCTTTGAGGGGGTCTCATCCCATTCTTAGCTGGCTTCTTAGTAGACTCACGCAGTGCAGACCATCTCACCTTGGTTTAAGTTCTGATGCCACTATCTAGCATTGAAACACACTGACCCACTCCCTCAAAGCAAGCAATGTATTGTAAATGTATTTAAACAAGCTGTCCTGTGAAGGAATGAAATCCCATTATTGGTCAATGATAAACCCTCAGCAATTCTTTGAGACCAATTCTGCCCAGAGTATGTGGTTTAAGGTATGTACTTTATCTGATAGGAATCTCTCTCATCTCATCCTCAGTACAATTGCCTGAGCCTGTTGGTTCATGCAAGTCTACCATTTGTAAGATATCATGTGATATGATGAACCTCTTCTCTGTTTGTTACATACAATAGAAGGTGACAAAATGGTAGAAAAAGATGTCATGACTCATGCTGCACAGTTTCACACATGCCTCCTTCCTAACAGAGCTAGGAAACATTCATTGCAATGCAAAGGACTTGATTCAAATCTCGTTAACACCAGGGTAACACCTTGACTTCAGTGAATTTACTTGTGATTTACATCAGCACAAGAGAGATCAAAATCTGTTCCAGAGACTTGTTAAAATGCCACAGTGTCAGAGATCAGGAATGCTGTAAGGTGTGTGTCCCAGCACACCTAGGCACCACATCTTTTATCAATAGAGTCCTCTATTCTACATTAACTTATGGCTAATGATCCACCAGCCATACTGTTGGGAACCTAACAAAATTCAGGATTTCTAAGTAATTGCTCCACCATTCCTGTTTGATCAGAGAGAGCTTTTAAAGGAAGGTGTTTTTAAACAGGATGACACGGGCTTCCTTTTTCTGGTTTATCTATGCAGGGCCTGATACAGCCATGCTCATGCTGAGTATTATGTTACGATATAACTGTAAGAGTCCCACTCATTTTTCAGGGAGGTTAATGTGTAGTAAGGTACTAATCAATGTAAGACTCTAGCCCTATATTTGACCATCTCTAAGGCAACTGGTCGTCTCACACTGATAAAAAGCAAATCTTGCTTGTTGCTTGCTAATTTACACTTTAGGGTTCAGCAGAAGCTCAGGAATTCAATTGAATATTCTCTGTATACAAGGGATTTTGCTGAGACTCAGGCGAAAACAAACAAGAGAAGAAAAACATTCCTGCCTTCCGCAGGCTCCCTAGAATCTTCCACTTTGAGACGCCCATGCTTTAAGAAGTCATAATGAAGAGCTCTCATGCTCTCTACCTTGATATAAGCAAAGCCAGATGAAAAATAGAATTCCCCCCTTGCGCGCACACACACACTTCTTAATTTTTAATCATCTCTGTTTAAACCCCAGCAAAAATGACTACAGAACAGTGGTTTATCTTCTTCCTCCAATGCCGTACAGGAGATGAAAGTAGATTTGATAGATTCCTTTGGAGAACAATCCCCACCCACCCACCCCCGTGACTGTGACCTGAGATCAGAATTGGCCCTACAGATAATGAAAGGAAGCAAGTCTAATAATACTTAAGTCTCCAAGACTGCAAAGAGCTCCTTTTAGGATTGGGGCCTTAGCTCTTTTATAGACTTCACAAAGGAAAGCATTAGCACCCCTCCATACACCCAGCTTTTTTTCAGAAACAGGCAAGGCAATTTGCCCAAAGTGTCACAGCAAACCAGGAGCAGAGGTGGCGAGACCCATATCTTCCCACCTCTTGGTTTAGTGACTAACCACTGTACCCCACGGCCTCCTCCCTCTAGTTGAATTTTAACTGTAACTCAAAAAACAGCTATAAATGGAAATGAATTTTAAAACCAAGTGGGTGATTAGGAAGATGTGTGACAATTTTTCAATTCCCTGTTAGAAATATTAAATGCTAAGAACGACCCTGTTGTTGTTCCTCCTTTAGGCTATATAATAAATCTTGACCAGTTTGTAAGTTAGCCTCCTCCTCTGAGGTATAGCTCAGAGGTACAGCAAAAAGAGATTTTGACCATAGCCTAGTAAGGAATTTTCAGACTGCTTCTGGTAAGACTAGAAAAGGAACTTAACCTCGTCTTGACAGAGAAAGTTAAAAAGGGGAACTAGACACCCACACCCTATTTCCATATATTTCCTTTATTCAGATCTACTCTGCCCTGCACAACAGTCATTTCAGTTTTACTGAGTTCCCTCTTGACACATGAAATGACACTGACAAAATTATTCAAATCTCAGCCTCTGAAACCTAAGGCATTTGATGGTGTCTTAGTTTTGTTAGCTCCAAGAAGGTTCGTCAAATATAAGAAGCTTACTTAACCCAGGGTTTAAAGCTATTTTTAACCTGCATGAAATGTGCATAGCGAGAAAGCAACTGGAGGGACAGGATGGTGTTTTTTATCCCTGGGTCTATTTTATATCCAGGAGTTCCTGAGAGAGAGGGAGAAATTCTTCAGAAAAATGCAAACCTGCCAACATACTGGGGACTCTGAAAAAGCCCCCTCTCCAGACACACTTTGGTCCAGATCTTTAGCTTGTATAAATCCCACAAGCCAAGGCTCTCTTTGGGCCAGAAGCTTAGCTGCTGTAAATCAGCATAACTCTGTTGACTTCAGTGATGCTACATTAATCAACACTAACCAAGGATCTGGTCCTTTGTCTCTTCAATCGTATTTATTGGGAGTCCCATCAAATACACTTGGAGAATTTGCCATTTCCCAGAACCATCCTGAGAGATGTCTCGGGATCACCTCACTGTTGGAGTGATAAAAAATGCCATTACTCTTTGGCTACATCCAAGCACAGGAGCAGTTTAAAACCCAAACCCTTGGTACAAGATCAGTGCTTAAAACAACATCAATATATTACACCGAAGTTAACAGGCCCCTTTATGTTTCAGTTTAGGACAAAACGGAAGTGTTCCTTTAATGCCAGCTCCTAGGACTGGGCTTTGGAGGATTAAAAATGACCCAGCAAACTCTGCAAGCTGCACAGAGCAGCAGTGTTCGGAATGAAAAGACAGCTTCATTCCACCTGAACTGGAGAAGCGTGGCTGTTGCCATTGTGAGTTTTTAATCACTCCAGTTACAGAGGTACTCCCACCCTGACAGCTGGCATCCACTAAAGGTTCTTAGCAGGCCTCGCATGAGGGATGGGTTTGTCTCTTTCTCAGGGGAGTCAATGACCACAGCACCAAACGCAATCCCAGTGCAAAACCCAGCAATTTGCTCAGCTGGAGAGTCTGCTGCTTTCACACAGCATATGTCTAATGCAGTGCTAAGGCTAACGGTCACAATCACTGACCTTCCAGGGTGTCTGGCAACACTCTGCAAGCTGAATCCGGGGGTTATTAAAAAACCATTATACCAGAGTTAACATTAAACAAGAGATGGGCTAAAAGAGAGGTGCTTTTTGTAAGATGGGACCAAGAAACGTCGGGCTTCAGAGTCAAAGTTTAGGCCAACTCTGTGGTGAGGGAAGAGAGCTCACAAGAGAATACACAGGCGTCTATAGGAAAAACGTGTGTTCTGAGATCTGCACTAAAGAATGTTTTTGTCTCTGGGGGAACGTTCCAGTGATCAGACTCTGAATAATGCTTCCTTGCAGCTTTTATAGAGCGGCCACATAACGCAAATGGTTTGAGAAGAAGGAGCACCTGTGGGAGACAGCGTCTTTCTCATTCTCGCCATAACTATCTAGACAGGGAGTTTCAACTGCTGAGCACTTTACAAACAGCAAGTCAACATCTGCAGCCACTTACACTGGGAGTCTTCAAGTGGGTTTTCACCAAGAGCAAATTCTGGAGTCCTCATTCATGCAAAACTGCCATTGGCTTCAGTGGCTGATTTGCCTGAGTAAGAACTGCAGGATTTGACCCTCTGCAAGTAATGCCCATTGCTTATGGGACAGAGAGCTTATGTGAGTAGCCCATGGTCATAGAGGGAGTCTGTGTCATAGAGGGGATTAGAACTCAGGAGTCCTGGCTCCCACTTTTGATCATGTCTCTCTTTGGAAACCTCAGAAACCTGCTCTTAGGAAATAGTCCCTAAATCATACAGATCTTGGACCCTCATCATGCAAATCCATGCCACTCACAAGCAGATCTTCTAGAGCAAGGATAAAAGGGCATATCTGAAGTAAAAAAAAATATGAGCTACATCCTCTGACCCACTCTTGAAAGTAGCTAGATCTCAGACAGCAACGACAGCGAAGCGTGCCCAACCAGCATAGACAGAACTCTCTCCTGGATCCCCGCTTCAGTCCTCAGCATGCATTCCAACTCTTGCTGTCTGGTGGACAGCCCTAAGGCCGCTTTGTTCTGATCCACACCAGGTCCAGGACTAATAAAGAACCAGCCCCAAGATCAGGGAGCTATGGTCAGTTCCCTTGCAGGCCCTTGTTCTACCCCGATAGCTGAAAACCTGGTCCTATATTTTTTCGATATACAATCCCTAGTCCTTATCACTTAAGTGGAACTTCAGCAGCACTTCAGAGCCTGCAACGGTCTGGATCATTCGTAAGGTTTCTGCTCACAGCATTGGAGGTGCAGACAGATTGGCATCAACCTTCAGGCAAACAACTGAAACTCCTAGAGCCAGGAAATGTCAGTGAAACACAAATACCCCAGAGAGAAACATGTCATGATGACTGTGATTGCACATCCACCTCCAATGCTCTCTGTTGCCATGCTGTAAAGGTTTCTCTCTGTAAATTGTAGAATAAACGTGGATATGGGATACTTTTGCTCTTTATAGCAACAAGAACTATAGGCTTCCTTTGTATTTGACCTCAGAGAACGCATCTGCAGGATAACATAGATCAGTCTTTACAAACTCTGGGATGGTGAGCACAGATGGTGAGCACCTCCTGAGAGCTGCTGAGCACCCTCAGACTCTACTGAAGTGAACAGGAGTTGAGGGCACTCAGCATGTAACAGATTTGGCCCTCTGGCAACTGTTTGTTACTAAAGGTTTTAGATTTTTAGTATTTCACTCATCCAGGGCCCAGTCCTGCTCCTGGTAAAACTTCTTTTGATTTCAATGGGTGCAGGATTAGTCCCCAACTTTGTTGTATTTATCAACTCTGAGGAGGCCATTTTGATAGAGCCTTTGAAGAATCTTCTCTCAGGACCCCATTCTGCTAGGGGCTGAGTGACTTCAATTCCCACTGATTTGGATAACGAAATGCTCAGTATGTCTCAGCACGAACAGGGCCTGAAGTAGGATTCCCTGTTAAAAAGGCTTCACTAGCACTAATAATTGACAAAGCAACAAGCCTTTCACAATTAACATTACTGCAGAGTCATCTGCTTAGAGATGTCACAAACTCACTAACTGGTCCCTAAATTCCATGGTGAGGGTGTGCTAAGGAAACATAGATGCCAGACTGATCTCATGCTCTGACACATTGTATGTTACTTTTAATATCGACCCGCATTCAAAAATGCTAAGTCATTGCCATGGCAACCCCAATCGCCAACTGTAAAGGATTCATATACAAGCCCAGACAACAAACACAAATATGTTCACAAATTGTTTAATTTTTTTCCTCTTTATTTATTTTCCCCCTTGGTGGAAATAGCTTCAGAACAGATGGGCCAAAAATAGCCTTCATGTGAGTTTTTTGTTTCCTGCTCCTAGGGAGTGTCATTCCCATTGAATCAAATTATCGGAGTCACTCAGAGTATCAGGTGTTTTCCCACCTATTGATCAGCAGACTTTTCCCACTGAGATCAGCTTTTGTGCTACACAGAGCTCTTCCTCGGGTCACCTCGGGAAGCTTGACTCTCTCAACAACAGAAGTCGGTCCAATAAAAGATATTACCTCATCGTGGCGTAGCCAGGATGGGATACTTGGGTGGGTCCTGACTTAGAGTGGGTGGGCAATGACCGGAGGGTGGGAGTAGGAGAGATCAGGGCTGCCTCTCCCCCCACTCCAAACCTTTGGGGGGGCAACAGATGCTTAGGCCAGGGGGCCTGAAAAAACTGGGATGCCCTGTAAAAATGTGTGCCCCCCACTCCCACACACACACCCAGTGCTTGGGGCTGGCCCCACTCCACCCGGCTTCCAACTGGGGAGTGGGGTCAGGGGCTTGCCCCACTCCACCTGTCTGGCGCTCCCACTGGGGACCAGAGTCGGGGCACAGAGGCTTGCCACTTTGCCCTGCTCCACCTGGTGCTCCAGGCGGGGAGTGGGGTAACAGGACTTAAAAGCCCCCACGCTCTGACCCTGCTCACTGGCTGGTCTGCCGGGCAGGCTGAGTGGGGCAAGCACTGGGGCGGGAGCAGAGCTGGGACTGGGGTGGTGGGCCTGGATGATGTGGGTGGGCCATGACCCACTCAGGCCCACCCGTGGCTACGCTCCTGTTACCTCACTCACCTGGTCTCTCAGACAATGGAATAGTTGGCTGGGGTGGGGTCTGTCATTGCTGAGGCCATGGAGTGTTAGGCTGCTCCGTGACTCCTGTCAACGACCTCTCTGGGAGTTTGGAGGGCGCCAGAATCTTAGGAAACTTCCATCCCACACTTACCTTTTGCCATATGAACTTCACCACTGATGATAAAGCCCATGCAAGAGTCGCAGATCACACATGATTATATGTAATACTGTCATCTCCCCTCAGGAGATGGGGACCCAGGATCCAGGAGAGGAGAACCATGCATGTGCCTGGGATAATGTAATCATGGCTCTGAGGTTCTGTTGAGTTTAGACATTTACACACACACACACACACACACACACACACACACACACACACACACACACACACACACACACACGTTAGAATCTGTCCATCCTAATGGCCAACCCATTGAAGGAAACCTTTCAATACCTCATTATTTTGGCCTGGGCCCACAATGCCTATCCAATTAACGCTGGATACACATAGCTCTGTCTCTCATAAGACACATCCTGAGTCTTTCTTCACCTCTTCTCACAGCCCTGAGTGCTATTCAGGGCTACCTGCTCCCTCCAAACTGGAAACTGAAAGGTGCATCAGTCCTACATGTTCCCTCCCACCCCATCACAAATTCCACTGGTGTTTGCCACTTCTTAGCAATCATGAATTTCTACTGCTTCTGCCTCTGAAAATAGCTCCCTCCATTGCTCTGATCATGTTGACTTGTCAGCAGCTGAATGGCTACTTCATTCAGCATGTTGTTACCTGCCAGAGGTCTTGGGATAGATCTGATATAAGTTGATGTAACTCTATAGATGTCAATGGAATTACACTGATTTACGTCAGCTGCGGATCTGGCCATTGGATGAAATTGAACCTCATGTAGCAGAGTGCTTACCCTGCTCCTGCCCAGAAGGGTTTAAAACAGCCCTGGGGAAAGGTTGTGGCTGGGAGCTACTAAGCTGAGCTGATTGGGAAGTGGCTGTAGCTGGGCCATGCCCCAATCAGGCCACAGCTGGCCTGTATAAAGAGGCTAGAAGCAAGGAGCAAACAGTCTCCCTCTGCCTGTAGAGGGAGAAGGGTCTGGCTGTAGGGAGCTAGACATAGGGTACCTGAGTGGAGCAGGGCTGGAGAAAGGTAGAGGGGCTGGGGAGTGCCAGCCTGGAAAGCCCCAGGCTGCAGCCTAACACAAGGTCAACAGGTACTGGGGGTTGCAGAGGGCAGCCCAGGGGTAGGCAAAGGCAGCAGGTCCAAACCCACCCTTGCCAGTGATGAGTGGGCTGACACTGCAGCCTGCCCCAGAGTGCAGGGGCTAGACAATGACTGGCAGTAGCCTTATACTGAGGTGAGGTGGGGATAGTGGGTGGGGGTTCCCTGGGGAGGGGAGACCCTAAGACTGAGGGGTTACTGCTAGAGGGCAGCACCCCAGGTAAAAGGGCACTGGGTCCAGGGCAGGACATGGGGGCCAAAGGACAGGCAGATCACCAGCCTGCAGAGGGTGCTGTAGAGCTGGAATGAGCTACGTCCCAGGAGTCACCAGCAGGAGGCGCTGCAGGGGTGAGTCTGCATGGCTACACCTCATCTGGGTACAGCTGGGAATTTACACTAATGGGTGTGGTGGGTAGAAATTATGAAACAATCTATTTGCTCATATGCAGCCTTCTGCTGAAAGGGGAACCAGCTGTACTGGTGGGGTGGGGTTTTCTTGATCATATCAGCTGAAATAGCAAATAGAGAAGTTCAGTCAAAAAGTCTCTCCTGACTCTGTCTAGAACAGTGCTTCTCAAAGCCGGTCCGCCGCTTGTTCAGGGAAAGCCCCTGGTGGTCTGGGCTGGTTTGCTTACCTGCCATGTCCACAGGTTCATCCGATCATGGCTTCCACTGGCCATGGTTGGCCGCTCCAGGCCAATGGGGGCTGCAGGAAGGGTGGTTAGCACGTCCCTCGGCCTGCGCCACTTCCTGCAGTTCCCACTGGCCTGGAGCGGTGAACCGTGGCCAGTGGGAGCCGCAATTGTCCAAACCTGCGGATGCGGCAGGTAAACAAACCAGCCTGCCAGGGGCTTTCCCTGAACAAGCAGCAGCCCGACCTTGAGGAGCACTGGTCTAGAAGACATTCCTTGGTTGGTTTCCAGACTCTCCTGGCTGTGACTATCTTACTTGCTTGACATAATAGAAAGGGAGAATTAAAAACAAAAAACAAAAAAAATGAAGAAATTGAAAATTAGCACAGCAGAAATCAATAGGAGTAGTTTGAGGAACAGCTCATAGTGTTTTCTCCTGTAAATAGTAGGTTAATTAAGGCAATCTGTGAAATTGTCCTGTGACAGTCTACATAATAAAAGGTAGACTGCATTCATGGTCTTCCTGCACTAATACTGATCTCTTAGATGTTAGTTCAGTTACACTCTTATTGGCAGCAAGAGGGATTTCTTTCTTTCTTTTTGTTGTAGACGGCTCGATCAATACTATTCTCTAGTATAGGTGAACTCTGTTGGCTATGGAAGGAGCACAATGGAATGCAGAACTTGCTACAAAAGTCAGTAATTAGAATTTATATTTTTATGGCACTTGTCCCATTCACTATCTCCAGGGTGGAACACAGCAACTGTGTATCAGTTCCCAGCAACACTCTGTAATAATGTAGGGCAAGCCCTGCAGAAGAAAACTGCATCCATTTGAAACTGAAGGGGAAAAGTCAGGTAGGCAGGATATTATCCAGATTTCAGTTTGTTCAGGACACAGGGACTGATATCAGTATTGTTATGGAAAGACCTAAGAGATTGCTAGAGTATGATTTTCAATTATGAGAGCCACGTGCAAATTTGGGGCACAAGTGAGTATCTAATTTGCGCATGTATTTACCTTGACTGTTTGGATATCTGCATATGCAAGCACCCAGTTAGACTCTTTACCAATAATTTGCCTTTGCAAATACCCAGTTTGCTAACACAGTAGCAGTACTTAATCCACATACAAGGTCCATGATTGTTGGGCTTCCGTACTTTCAAAAACCAGATCCTTGCATGCCACAAATAGTGAGGGCATTGCTTTTGTGTCTCAGCCAAAAGTTGGAAATTCAGGAGCCAAAGTATCATTGGTTCAGCACTACTTTGGAGGTGAATACCACTCACTTGAACAGCACTTCCCAGGCCAAAGGTACCAATCAGGTTCAACCCCAGCTGTGAGATCTATGAATACACAGCCCAACATGTAGTGGATGCAGGCTAAACTACATCTCTGCTGATAGTGCTCTAGACCCAGGGAGAGGATGGGTACGGAATGGTGTCCCTAGCCTCTGTTTGTCAGAGGGTGGAGATGGATGGCAGAAGAGAGATCACTTGATCATTACATGTTAGGTTCACTCCCTTCTGGGACACCTGGCATTGGCCACTGTCGGTAGACAGGATACTGGGCTGGATGGACCTTTGGTCTGACCCAGTATGGCCATTCTTATGTTTTTATGTTCTTATGACTAGAATTAGGAGCCTCTCCACCCCTCAGCTCTGGGAAGGGCAGACAGCAGCTGGGTCTGCCAGCAAGGACATCAGAGGGACCGAGAGAGGTCATTAGAATCTTAAAGTGGCTCTGTAGCACAGACACCGGGGCTGATTCTCAGTACAGGACTGGTGAAGGGAGCTTGTTCTCCCTCTCTGATTCTCACAGCTAACTCCAGCCCCAGGACAACTTAGAGCTGCTGCCAGCCAGCTAACGATGATTAAACTCTGGCCTGGCTTGTGCAGTGACACAGGGGGTATAACGGGAAAGGGGAAATAAGCTCCACAAAGCCATTACATGTCCCTGGCCACCAAGCAGGGGGATGGGAGGAAGTGGGAATAGGGGAGGAAGTAGGTGGCAGAGACTTGACTGTGGTCCCCAACACACCTGGTCATGTAGCTGTGCTGGTGCAATGGGAAGCAGACACTTTGCCTGGCACAGACTCAGCTCAGTTTACTGTCTCCCCATGTCTGACTCTGAGTCACAATTTCCTACCGAGGCTTCCTCTTGTTCAGGACCCATTGTGGGGTCACCATGATCTATCCCGTTAATAAATAAATAAATAATCGTTGATAAAATGTTCTGAGAAATGGCTGGCAAACGCACCTCTGACACTGAGAAGACAAAGGTATTGGCTTGCACTAAGTCATTCAGTGAGACAGCACAAAAAATAAGTAACTACAGCTAGTCCCATCTGAATAATGTGATTCACCAAGGCAAACTAGGTAGGTAGGGTTAGATGCCTTTTCTGGTTGGCAATGGTAGACCAGCCCTTGGAAATAACCAGATCAAAAATACTGCACAACAGATGTCAGATAATAAATCTATACACTTTAGCCCCCTCCAAATAGAATGTAATAGCGTGCAAGGGTGCATTACTCCTCAGTGCTCCTAGCAGGAGCTTAGGACCTAGCAGTGGTTAATGCTCAGATTATTGGGTAAAGACATTACTGAAGACAGCCACATGGAAGGATTTGTGAGTCAGCAAACGTTGAAAACTACAAGGGACAGGCTAGCACTGGAGAGAAACTTGCTGAGGATTATTCAACCCTGAAAATGCCCAAGTCTGGCTGTATTCCCTTCAGCAGTAATCATAGCTCTACAAATGAGGGATAGGTTTCTCTGCTAAGCCAGGTACACTGAAGGCAAAGAGAAGTGTTTGTTGCAGGTTATAAATAGTAAAGAGGGTAAGCCTGACTGAGCTGGCATGAATTCAGGAACGTTATATGTGTAGGGATGGTCTGCAAATTCACCTAAAGTGTAAATAACGCCCCCCAAACATTCCCTCTTACTCTGCATATAGAAATCCCTTCACTTGGCTGAGTTCTGTGTAGCAAATGTAAAGGGGTCTTCCAGACACTGCATGTTCTCAGCGACTGAATTACCTTTCAATAGGCATAGAGCTGGACATTCCAATCTAGGGTGCGTAGAGCCTGATCCTGGTCAGTGCTGAGGCACATCAATGCCCACAGGGTCTTGCTCAGTCCCTTGCAGGATTGGACCCATATCAAGGACGCAGGAAGCTCTCTAAAAGAAAAGAGAGGTAAATAATTGCAGATCTATGGAACTTTTGTGCATGTAAAAACCTTACTACGTAGAAAATGTGGCAGCATAGCTTCTCCGTAGTTATGCAGATTATAGACTGGCGTTCATATTGTGGCATATCCAGGGGCGGCTCTAGCAATTTCGCTGCCCCAAGCAGGGCGGCACGCCGCGGGGGGCGCTCTGCCGGTCGCCGGTCCCGCGGCTCCGGTGGACCTCCTGCAGACGTGCCTGCGGGAGGTCCACTGGAGCCGCCTGCCGCCCTCCCGGCGACCGGCAGAGCGCCCCCCGCGGGACGCCGCCCCAAGCACGCGCTTGGCGCACTGGGGTCTGGAGCCGGCCCTGGGCATATCAGTCGTGAGATGTATTTCTTTGGGTTTTTGAAATCTAACCCTGCATTCTGCTCTATGTAGCTATAAAGAAAAAATAGGGGGGTGGGGGAGAATCAATTGCTAAATACTGAAAAACTTTACAAAACAATTAGGCCTAACTTTTTCCTCTAAAGCTTAGAACAGGGGTCGGCAACCCTTGGCCTGCAGCTCGCCAGGGTAAGCACTCTGGCAGACTGGGCCGGTTTATTTACCTGCCGCGTCCACAGTTTTGGCTGATCGTGGCTCCCACTGGCTGCAGTTCGCTGCTCCTGTCAAATGGAGGCGGCAGGAAGCAGTGGCCAGCACGTCCCTCAGCCCGCACTACTTACCGCTGCCCCCATTGGCCACGATCGGCTGAACCTGCAGACACGGCAGGTAAACAAACTGGCCCAGCCCGCCAGAGTGCTTACCCTGGAGGGCCGCATGCCAAAGGTTGCCGATCCCTGGTTTAGAATATAGCTAATTACAACCAATGTATATGACCAACTGAATGTCACCATTTGAGACATTAAGGAGGACATTTCTAAAGGCACGAAAGTTCGTTAGATGCCCAACTAAACAGCAAGTCAATTGGAATTTGTACCTAACTCCCTCTTGCGCCTTTAAAAATCTCCCTCTAAGCACAGGTTTTGACCACTTGTGCAGATTAAAAGTCCCATAGCACTTTTCTTAGCAGTAGTAATCCAGGTGTCCTGGACAAATTCCAACTTGGGTAATTATATTCTGCTGGCCTAAATGTCTCCTGCTGTTTCAGTTGGATACTGTTCTTGGTTTGCTATCTTAAATAGGTATTTAACCTAGTTAACAGTGCTGCACACTGTTAAAAAGTTGCCATGTTCCACCCTGGCATTGGCTGCATATTTATGTGTGAGTAGAGCAACTTCTGTGTAAAGTTCGCTATAGTTTAAGTTTTCAGAGTGCTTCGGGATGAATACACTATGAGTGGGATTAGTAAATATAGTTCACAACCTATTAACATGCTGCTTCAAACAAATACCAAATAAGTCAGTGATTTGATTCTTATGGAATATAGGGCCTATTAGCACAAATGCACGCAGTATACTCTGAACACTGTAGATGCTGTTGCATGTATTACTACATTTTTACTTTCTGTGGAACTTTTGGATATCTTGGTGAGAAAGAACTTTGTTCGATTTGACCACATACCTGGCCAAATTCTCTTTTCATTTACACTCTCCAGTGCAAATTACAGTTGGAAACTTTCAACTGGTTCCTCTTGATTCCAGTTGGCTAACTAGCTCTTAGATCATGCCAATGGTTCTTTTGGGCTCCGACTCCTCCAGTAGAAACCCACCAGAGACCCCCCAGGAAATAGTCATGAACAATAGATATGCTCTGATGGAGTCTGCTAGAATTTCCATGAGGACGCCATCAGCTGCAGACTGAAGTCAGTGGGGTTGCACTACTGAACGGCTAAGAATACAGGATAATGTACTGATCAAATTGTTAAAGGGTGAAACCGACACAATGGATGGACCACATTTATCCCTGGGGTAGCTCTATGGACAGCATTGGAGTTCCACAAGGGATGAATTTGGCCAACCAAGCTTTCTTCCATACTGTGATTGCACAATGGTAGGGCTATGAAATGTGCACAGCTCTTAGCTATTGCTTTGTCTATTATGCCTTATATTATAATGTGGCAAAAGTTACTGCCACACTGTTCTGCAACTTATGTTTGGATCTCATCTCCCCTTCATTACAAATCCTGAATCATTAGATCTCTAGTAACATCAAGATACCTGGCCCTTTAAAAAACAGACAGCCTCCCTTCCCCTATATACTTACAACTGAAGTCAGGCACAGGATAACCATACACAGGCTAACAGTTCAGATGCAAGACCTCCTCAGAGACAAGTACCTAAGATACAGAGAAGACTGATGTAGGAAGGACTCACAAGGAAAGTCCGTCTTAGGGTGGGTATTGAAGAGGAAAGGGAGAATGGTTGAGGCACAGGAAGCAGGGGGCTGCTCCGACCGACGGACATGGCAATACAGCTTGAGGAGGGTATGTGGAGAAGAAAGTGGGAAGATGGAGGGTAGGAAATGGGGAGGATCCTTGGATGAAATGAGATCAGAATTGTGGACAGAGCCCCAAAGGAGAGGGCAAGGACCTGGAATCTGATGAAGAAGGAGAAGGGAAGCCATTGTGGAAGGGAAGTTAGCAATTATCCAGCACTGTCAGAAACCCAGGCTCACAGACTTGAGCAGCCTTGGCATTCTCAGTATCATTAATTTCCATGAAACTCCTAAAATAAACTGCCATTACTAACAGTAAAAGTGCATAGTTTTATGTAAGGTCACAGCCACAAGGCCATTACATTTTCATTAGCGCAGTAAAATCCATGAATTATATATATTTGGTTATATAAATCTCAGTCTTTTGCTAAGATACAAGCACTATTGCTTTTTTTTTACACAGTAAAACAAATTGAGAAGCAAAAAATGGGCCAGATCATTCCCTGATGTATTAACCAAGGATGAACGTGGCCCAAATTGTATTTACTTCTTCCTGACTGTAGTGAAAAGGTGCATTATTAATATTGAGGCTAGCTGAGGCCACCAGTGATAAGTCACTTGTGATAAGCACAGCGATCATTCTAGCCCATTGTTTTATATCTTGGATACGGCACTCCAGGGGGTTTATGAGAAGCACAGACCCTGTACACATGTTTCATTGTGTCATTATTATTATTGGTATGTAAATGCTCAGTTCCACGCAGAACAGAACTAGCCCAGGGCAGTTTATCAGGGGATAATCATGTGATTATGAGGAGAAAACTCACAAGGTGCTTCATGATCCCAGTGAGAGTTGGCTACACAATAAGGGTCTGATTCTGCTAGCATTGAAGTTTATGGGATGTCACAGGAAGCCAGATAGGGTCCTAAACAAGCATATCTTTAAGCAGGTTAATTGCTTTTCATTATGTTTCTTGTAAGGCGAGTAAAAGAGGCTCCGGAAACCCCTGTGCAAATGTCTGTTTTGAACTCAGCTGATGTCTTCAGTTGGGGCATTTTTATTCCTTTTTCTGCCTTTTGTTTCGGGTCAATTTCACGGTGTGCTCTTGAAAAACCTCAGGGGGGCCCTCTGGTCTCCCAGGATGCATGGGCTAGGTTGAATTTCCCCTGGGTTAGCTCAGACTTGTAATAACACAATCACCTTGCAGCAGAGAGTAGTTTCCGAAAATAGGAACTCCGTTGTGAGACGGTGCAGAGACTCCCTTAAAGGTGGAAAGGAGCAATTAAGCTAGGAAAAATATATGGTCAGAAATACACACCAGTATGAAGCAATACGGCGAGGTGCAGCAGAACCATTTCATAGGAACGGTTTTGTAGCTGCACCATAGACAATAATGATTAATAATAGTAATCACAATAATAATATGGCTTTGCCTTTCTTTAGTGTCTTTTATTTGAGGAATGGAAAGTGCTTCACTCACGTAAAGAAACCTCACAGCAGTCCTCTGGCGTACGTCGATGTCCATTTCGACAGAAGGGAGCGGCTAGAGAAAATAGATGCATTTAACTTCTAGGTACCTCATGTACCCTTTTGTACAATGGGGATAAAAATACCTAGCTCACAGGCTTTATTTGTTTAGAACTTTATAATGGGAGCCACCTGACTGCCTTGCATTTATAAAACCAGTATACATCAGGCTTTCAGCTTGAAGACCAGCAACAATCCCCTTCCCGCTCTCTCTTTAAGAATCCTCAGTGGACCCCAGGCTATGTACCTTATTGGCAAAGGTTGGACACAACGGAAAGTGCTCTCATCATCCTATGCCATTTCTCTAGCTTCCTCCTCCTAGCCGGGTTTCTCTCCCTATTAGCATGGCTTCTGTTTGGTCTGGATTGGGTCTGTCAATTTGCTCCCAACCACGTCCTCCTCCTCTGCCCCCAGGGAAGTCACAGAAACCACCTGTCATGACCAAGGCTTGGGCGGTCAGACCCAGCAGTCAGGCCTGGTGTCCGAGTCTGATAACCTAAGATGGGGTTCAAGTGCCCAAGTCAGGGGTGAAAAACCGGGATCAGAATTCAAGTAAGAAAGCCGGGTTTGGGATCGGACTCAAGGTTCAAGGGTGGAAGCCAAGGGCCTGAGTCGAGGTCAAAGTGCGGGAGCAAGTCAAGAGGCAGATTCGTCATTACAGCTGGCTGGGAAGTCCATCTAGTTGCACAGACATTTCCTGAAACTTCTTTAGGGCTTAAATAGGGCGCCTGGGCCAATCAGGGACCACGAGGGAAACTGTCACTCCACCCTTCCAAGGTGGTACTTCCTGTGGTATTTATCTCCACAGAGTGTATGTGGAGATAATCCATATGGCCCTATCACAGCTTCCAGGTAGTGGCCTGGAGGTATTGGACACCCTACAGGCCCAGAACCTCACATGCTATGTTCAGGTTGGATGAAAAAGAGCTATCGAGCGGAGAGTCATCCCCTTGTTGGTGCTACTGCAGGCCAAAACTTCTCACTTAGGGCCTGACCTACAGACCGCTGAAGTCAATGGAGACACCCATTGATTCAAAGAGCTTTGGGTTGCCATCTGATGTGCTGGGGTACCCCTTAGCTCTCCGGCCCTGCCATCCTGGGTTGTCCCTTGCACTGGGTTGCTGTGCCAGGCTCTCAAGCCCGTTTCCAGCACACACCCAGGCAAGAGCACACCTAGCTGCAGACACAGACTGCAGTCAGATCTGTGTGAGAGGATGCACCCAGCACTCACGTGCACACCCACTGTGGAGAGATAAACCCCAGATAATATTCTCTTGCACTGTATAGAAAGATCTGCACAGTGCAAGCTCATAAAAATTCACCCTCTTCCTCAATGTAAAGAGAGAGATGCACAGCTTCTTGCCCCCTGGTCCCCAGATATGATTGCACAAACTGGGTTATGTTATAAACAAGAGTTTTTAACTACAAAAGACAGATTTTAAGTGATTATAAGGGATAGCAAACAGAACAAAGCAGATTACCAAGCAAATAAAATAAAACAAAACACGTGTACCACGATTAAGGTCTCAAAGAGACTGGTTTCAAGAAATAATTTCTCACCCTAAATGTTGTTTTAGGCAAGTTGCTGAGTTTCTGTTGTTTAGAGTTCCAGTTATTTCTCTTTACAGACTAGACTCCTGTCATAGTCTGGACTCAGCCCTCGCCTTTCCCACCGCTCAGTTCCTTTGTCTCTTCAGGTACTTTCAGCAGTCTTTCTTCTCGGGCAGGAAGGCAATGGAGAAAAGTCCTGTTTGCCTTACTCCTCGCTTTAAATAAGATTTACATAAGGCGGGAATCTTTTGTTTCCCAGTCTTGACCTCCCCATCCTTTTAGTGGAAAATTACTAAAAGTCCAAGATAGTGTTTAGTACCAGGTGACAGGACCACCTGACCTAGAAGTGTCACAACGAAGTCCCAGGAAGCCTCTCAGGAAGGAGAGAGATTAGTATCTTTAAAGTCTTATTAATGGCCAGGCTGATGGGCTGTTGTCTGGTGGGTGTCTCCCAAATACACACACTGTTGTAATTCTTACATAGTCAATATTTCTAACTTTAGATACAGAAATGATACGTGCATACAAATTGGATAATCATATTCAGTAAATCATAACCTTTCAATGATATATTATATGAGCCATCTTGCATAAAGTATATCTTAGTTATGCCATATTCATATCATAAGCATATTTCTATAAAGAATATGGAGCATAATGTCACATCCCTATCTCCCCAAGTAATTAGTACACAGACAGTGGGCAAAAGGGAATCCAGTGGGACCCCAAGCATGTTCAGTATGTGCCCCGTTATGCAGGGTTACCATACTGATGATGCATTAAACATAAAAACTCCTTGGCTTGTAAGTTATTGCTTTTCTAGAACTGATGCAATTAACACAACATTCTATAACATTCTTGTCAAGGTTCGGTTTTCTATTGCATGTGAGCACACTTTAAATACTGGAGCTCTGGTCAAATCACCCCATTTAGAGCAGCTCATTCTGAGCCTATGTTCATGAATATCCATAACTCCCGTTGAAGACCAAGAATGCAGGATCGGACCATAGATGAATAACTGAGAGTTGCTATACCCCAGCTACCTCCCAGTGCCGGTCTAAATAGTATAAGTATTCTAAGGGCTGTTGCATCATCCAAGTAAGGTCCATGCTAAGAGCATATGTGTTATTCTGAAGAGTTCAGAGCCATGCAGGAAAATGACAAACTTCTGTCAGTTGTGATCTGTTGTTGGTGGCACAGCATGCAGTAGAAAACCTGGATAACCCACAGATATCCCAAATCTGTTAATACTCCCCTCTACCTTATTTTGAAACTCTTGCAGATGAGTGCACTTCCTCATGAATTTCCTTCTGTTGCTTGAGGAGATTAAAATGTCACAGTGACCATTGTTAATGGACTCACTGAAAGGTCAGCAAGACGTGAGAACGGTGATGATAGTCTTGAAATGCCGTCTCGGCTGGGTTTTCTCTGTTGTTTAGATTGGTTTGATTTAAATCTTTCCAAGATGGCAAGTCTAGGGAAAAGCTTCAATGAAATCAGTGGGAAACCTCTAAGAAGAAAAGACAAAGGCACTTAAATGCTCTGGGAGGATGGGACAGGCCAGGGGATTCAGAATTACTATTATTTATTCATATTGCAGTAGGCCCAAAGGGCCCCCATCAGGATCCAGGGCTCCATTGTACAAGTCACTGGAGGCCCTGGGCCTTGCCCCACAGCTCAGTGCAAAAAGATGTATGAAGGGTGGGAGAAAGGGATAAAGCCGAGTGGTCACATCAAAGCAGTGCCTTCCCCTACCTTCATCCCATCTAGGTTTAACTGCTACCCCTAAGCTAGGCTCTGTTTTATATTATTTTATTTTTCCTCAGAACTTTTTTCTCCAACTACTGCATGACAGGGGAAAGGAAAATCACCCTGCTGGCTCTACTTCCCTGTTCCACCAAGACACTCTGAGCCTGGGTTAGGGTGACCAGATGTCCCAATTTTATAGGGACAGTCCCGATATTTGGGATTTTGCTTATATAGGCGCCTATTATCCCCGACCCCCGTCCCGATTTTCCACACTTGCTATTTGGTCATTCTAGCCTAGATTCAAGCCTAATTTCCCTTATGCATACACTGCAAATGTGCTTACCCAGGGCTCAGACTAGGGTTACCAATTTTGGTTGGACATATTCCTGTAGGTTTCATCACATAATCTTTAATGAAAGATTCATCTTTAATTCTTGAGCTTCCAGGACAATCCTGGAGGGCTGGCAATCCTAGCTCAGACCCAGGGTACCAGGACCCTGCTGGGCTGGAGGGTCCAAGCTCAAGTTAAGCCAGGACCCAGGGTCCAAATCCACTGCTTTGCAGTGTAGATGCAGCCCCACTTGACTCAGGTCCCAGGAGTCAGCCGGAAGTATCCCACAATCCCACAGGACAACTTCCTTAGTCCTCTCTATCTCAACAATCTGCAATGCGCTCTACTGAAAACGGAAGCCACCCTCCCACCCCCGCCCTTTGCATGTAGCAGCAGTTGAGGTCTGTTACCCGCACAAAATTCTGTTACTCACACACTCTAGGGGCACCCACTCTTACTCTGTAACTAGGGCTCAGGCGTAACCTTACGCTCTGCGGGTTTGTGGGGTCTTTTACCAGTGAATGAGCCTTACACAGTAATATCCTACTTAACCTCTATATATCAACAATCACCCAAACAGACTGCACCCGCCACACGTACAATGCTCACCACTCCCAATAAGACAGATATGAACTTTTATGTCTGGTGTCATTGGCAGAGTGTTGAGGTCTGGCAGCTCTGATCTTTGGGGCTGTGTCCAGGAGCTGGTTCCCAAAGAACTGCCTTTTGGACCCCGGTTTATATAGTGAAACTTGAGTCCTGCTTAGCTGTACCTTCACCAATCATTATACTAAAATTTTACTAACCAATCCTAACAAAATTCTTTAACCAGTCATACCCCACCACCTTAATTAATTTACATCTGGCAAAATTAATTATATAACAGTCAGAAACAATCACAGAACCAGACAGAGATTATACAGACAAACAATATGGAAGTGGGCACCATAATGACAACCATAAAGAAATGAGGATTTCACAACCACAACTATTGATAAGTGATTTCTTGCCAGACAAATGCTATCAAACTAAGTTGCCTTTACCCATGTTAAGATCTGTTTCTCTACCTGGTGATAGTGGGGGCCAGTAGGACAGGGTCTCCTTCTTAACAGCCTGATACTACATTGTTTAATGTAACTGAGGTGGAATGTGAGGATGTGACTTCCTGCTTCTCAGTTAATGGCTGCTGCTCTTTTAACTGGGCTGCAGATAAAGGCCTTAGGCTTGAGGCCTTACAAGATGGCTACAGGAAAAGGCCTTATCCTTACAGCTCAGCCTTGACCCATTCTCTTCTGATCAGGGATCTGCCAGTGCACTGTCTTGCAATGGAGAGCAAACCAGTCAAGCCTTTTGCAAAGTGAGCTGCTGCCTCGTAATGCGCAGGGTGGGCAGTAAAGCTTTCCCACAGTGCACCACGGTCCTAAGGCTAGAGCAGCCACATTGGGGCAGGGGCGCTAGGAACTCTGGGATACGGGTCCTTTGACTCAGGTCTGTGCACTGCAGTGTGGGCACCAGAGCCCTAGGTTGGATCACAGGTTAGAAAAATCTTAACGTAGGGTTAAAGTACAATGTAGACTCTGAAGCCCAGGGTGCCCTAACAGCTGACTCAAGTCACACTAGCCCTGAGCTTATGTTACAGTGTAGACATACCCTCTGTGTCTCACATTTTAAATGACTCAGGCTGGCACCTCTACTCCATTGTCTCTTACATTAGGCTCTTCAGCAAAGGTTATATATCCCATAGCCCAGCATTAAAGTTCTCCTATTAAATAGCCCCTCATTCCAGGGATAACCTTGCCTACACACCCATACTCATCCCCCCCACTCCTATCCCCTATAGAACTGCTGCTCGCACTGGTTATTAGTGCAAGTTGCTGATTGGCAGTGGGATATGGAGGCCTCTTGATGCTAGTTAAAATCCATTTGTCTGCACTTGGATTACACCATCAGTGACTCACAAAGTACCATAATAGTTGACTGTCATAACAGTCAGACCAACTCTATTTTTCCTTTTTACAGAGACTCTCAATCTACAGTATACCTAATACCCCTAGTGTTAGGGAAAGCGAAATTTGCTCACCCATTGCAAATGTGCAACATTTCAATGTATTGGTGACATTTCCTTGTGATTGGCCAACACAGCAGGAATTTTGCAAGTGATCCCAGGGGGGGCTTTTTCTCTGGCCAGAACTAACTGCAGCTCTAATTAGACACTCCTGCTTTTCTGACCTTGCCTATGCTGTTTTCACAGCGAGATAAGCAGAAGCAAAGATTATCTCAGTCTCAGAAGGACCCAAAAGCCAACAGTGGATTTTTTTTCCCCCACTATTTGCAGGCGCCAACATTATGACTATGATGAGTTTAGAAATAGAATAAGTATTTTTACCACTTCCAAGAGCTTTACAGACATTAACACCTTTATTTTCACAGGACCTCTGACAGATTGGTAAATCGTTTATTTTTTTTTTTAAGAGAAGCAGAGGCCTAGATGAGGCCTGATCCAATAACTACTGAAGGCAAAGGAGATTCACTGGACTGGGATCAGTCCCTAAGGCTACAGCTATGCTTAGAGTAGCATGTAAAGTACTGCCACAGCCAGAGTCTTTTCCCTCTGCCAGAGGCTTTGCCTTTTTTGCCTCCCCAGCTGCCGGAGCCTTTCCCCATTGCTGGAGCCTTTCACCGTGGTAGGGAAAGTCTCCAGCAGCGAGGAGGCACTGCTAAAAATACAGTGTAGATGTGCAAGACACTGCTCGGGGATGTAGAGATATATAGGAGTACACACCCAGGGGTTCAGACACGTAGGGCATTTACTCTACTCTACACTCGGCAAATCAGTGTCAGAGCAAGAATTACAGCCAGGAGCTCCTGACTCCCCGTTCAATGCTCAGTTCACTAAACAACACAGAACCTCTCGCAAAGAATCCTGGCTGATTTTGTTATTTTGGTTAATAGACGAGTGAAAATATTTCTCTTTTAAAATCCTAGAAATAACAGAATAACAAAGCACAGGGTCATGGAAGGTTAAACCCTTAGCAAGAGCCAAAGACTGGTTCTCAGTGCACGCCTTTGTTTTAATCCCTTGCACTATCTCCACATACCTAGAAATTCATTCTCAACTGGTACTGGAGTGGTAAGCACAATTGTAAAATGGGAAGCATTCCTGCTTCAGTGTGAACTGAATGCTGATTACTGTCAGCAGGTTGTGGGGGAAAAAAAGACATTCACTAACCATTCACTAACTGTTTTGTTCTCATGCTCTTGGGATTGAATAGTGTGTTAAATTAAGGTTAAAGTGCCCTATTTTCTAAGCTTCCTCTCTGGCTCAAGCTTTGATTGCTGTACAAAAATGACATCACATTGCATGTCTATGGAACCGTTCAGATAATCAAATGTCCCAAAGGAGCATT
Source organism: Mauremys reevesii (assembly GCF_016161935.1). Classification (NCBI taxonomy): domain Eukaryota; kingdom Metazoa; phylum Chordata; order Testudines; family Geoemydidae; genus Mauremys; species Mauremys reevesii. The sequence goes on from NC_052638.1 coordinate 36,306,380, forward strand.
ACACAACACGTAATTATAGAGTGGTAAAGGAGTGACAAGTCAGGGGAATATAGAAACGTGCCTGCCATTGTGTACACAGCAATCTCTTACATACTGACATGAAGACTGGCACCAGTTAAGTCAGTGGTTGGTTTTATTTCCGACTGGGAATGTAGGCCTAGCTGCCAGAGTTGTGTTCTGTACTTGCTTTGAAAACTGCTATTCAACTTCTACCTGAACAGCCACCAGCCCTTGGATGAAAAGCCTCATCCGTAGTTTATGGCTTTTGTAGGTCAGCCAGGGCAGGTGCAAGGATGTTTCGCGCCCTAGGCAAAACTTCCACCTTGCACCAGCCCTTGCCCCAAGCCCTGTGGCAGCTCTCCGCCCCAGCTCACCATCACCGCTCCACTTCTCCTGCCTCCCAGGCTTGCGTCGCCAATCAGCTGTTTGGCGCCGCAAGCCTGGGAGGGAGAGAAGCAGAGCGGGGCAACGTGCTCAGGGGAGGAGGCGGAGCAGAGGTGAGCTGGGGCGGGGAGCGGTTCCCCTGCGTGCCGTGCCCCCCCTTACTTGCCGCAGGCGTCCCTCCCCGCGCCCCCCTGCCCCAGGTCCCTCCACCTAAATGCTGACAGCGACCGGGGCGGCCGAAGATCCGGCCGCCATGGTCGCTACCGAAGGACTCGAAATGCCGCTCCCCAAATGCTAGCGCCCTAGGTGACCACCTAGGTCGCCTAATGGGTTGCACCAGCCCTGAGGTCAGCTCTAGAATGCTGAGCAGTATTGTGTCTGTCTGGTCAATACATGAGTGAAAAACCTCTAAGGAAAGACCATGATGTTATAAGAATGGATGATGAAGATTCCACATCTAGCACTTTTCTAGCTGAGTCAGTATTGAATCAATGTCCCTGCCAGTTATTTATCTAAACTACTCACTTTGGACTAGACCTGATAGACTTTTAAAAAAAAAATTTAACAAAACCAGTGGCTTTTTGTTAGTGAAACGTTTCACTTTTTTTTCTAAAAACTTACCAACTTTTCATTGAAAAAAAAAATCAAAACCTAAAAATAAAACGCTTTTTGTCTTGAGGGTTTGAATCTTTGGTTTTTGCCTTCTTTTCTTATGAATGTGTCACATGCTACCCAAGTGCCTAGATCTATTTCACAGCATGGATCTGACATAGCAACATGTGGTCCTATGTTCACTGTCTCTCAGTAATTTCCATTTCCGAAGTGTTCTGTTTACAGGTAAAAAGGAAGCTTTTTCTAACTGCAAACTCAGCCTGGGATCTGAGGCAAGCTAGTTTCTTGCCATCTTAGGTCATCACCAATAATGAAGAGTCTGCAGACCAATTATTATTATAATGATAATTATTTATTATTTGTATGTTCATAGTGCCTAGGAGCCTCAGTCCTGGACCAGGACCCCAGGCTCTCAGTGACATCTCTACAATCTTATAATTTCCAGAGGGTTTGTTAAATCAGCTTCTGGGTTGAGTGACCCAAACAGGAAGAGTGGGGCCATGGAGCTATCCCCTCAGCTCTTGGACTCTTGCATCTCCATTTATTTCTTTCTCCTGTTACCCCTGGGGAAACAGATGGGGGTTGATGTTCACTGATTCTATCACCACGGGTCTTTCAAAGGACAGGGCAATCCAGATTTGTAAACAATATACACTGTGAAAAGGATATGAAGATGTTAAGTCTGTGTAATGGTCAGGACATAATCCATGTGTAGATTTACTATAGTACATACCTTGTTGCCCTTCCACAGCTATAGATTCCATCCAGAGGTTTGCAGGAAAGGGCTTAGTGAGAGCTCTTCTCTTCCTCTAGCCAGAGGAAAGACCAGTTACTTGCCCTGAGTTGGAAGATTAGTAGTGCTGTGTAGCAGGGATGGAGGAGATGTGGTGAATTATTATTTAATTCTCTTCTCCACCGAGCACACAGTAAGAGGGATGTCCTGTGGCGAGCTGGGGGTCAAATCCTTTTCCTGTTCTATGTGAGATTCAGAACTGACTTTGAAAAGCCCCAGATTGCTATAGTAAGCATGGATCCAGTATCTTTAGCGAGACCATGATTGTTAATGTCTCGCAAAGCTGTGAGTTTGAGCTCCCAGGCTTGTCTTTTGGGAGTGTTGTGCAGGTTTCCTTTGAAGATGAGGATTGATGGGTCAGATGTGGAGTGAGTGCTTTGTGAAAAGTGTTCACCCACAGACCTGAAGAAGAGCTCTGTGTGGCTCAAAAGCTGGTCTCTCTCACCCACAGAAGTTGGTCCAATAAAAGATATGATCTCACCCCACCTTGTCTATCAGTAATATTCATTTGCCCTTGACCTGACTGCACTTCCAAAATCAACTGAACCACGTGGAGCAACGGAGGAATACTACATGCAGCGTACATACATGCTCATGGACTGTTTATTTCATGGATATTTGCCTTTAAAAGCTGTGGTTGGGAAGCTGTGCAGAGTTGTGATGACAAAGGGTTAACTGATGAAGAAAAATGCCTGAGCAATGTGCACACGTGTACCTAGTTCACAGTATCTGATGCTTCTTTGGGTAACAATTATAATTGTAGTTACATAATTTTGTGCACTGTACAAGCAATTTCAGGCAATGTAGCTGACAATTTTATATTCATCATATAGATTTTAATGCACTGGTATACATTTGAGGCCCTGCAGCTTTGTCTGTGTGGACTGTGCACTGAAATGAAACAAAATGACCCAGAAAATATTTTGCTTTCTGTCGTGAGCACACAGGCAAAAATTAGCTTGTGATCAATGTATTCTTTTATTTGATTTTCTCAGCGTTATCAAATACTCATGCAGTGGAAGTCAATATTTAAAAGGATCTTCAAAGCTGTAGAGGGATCTAAACAAGAGCAAATGAAATACCTGGTTCTGTAACTTGTGAGCAGGTAGAACCCAAGTCACTTGGCCTCTGCACAAGGCCAACTATCATGAGGCCTGGTTGAAAATTTTCCATCAAAACTGGTTTTTGATGGACAATTGGATTTTCAGTTAAATGAAATTTTTCACCAAGTGTCTGCTTTCCATGAAAAATTTGGATTTTTTTTTTTGGTTGCCAAAAAATGGATCATCCAAAACTGAAATATATTGGCTGAAAAACAAAATATTGTGATTTGGAAATTCTTTATGATGTTGAATAGAGAAAGTTATCAACCCTCTTTTTAAATGAGACAATTTTTTTGTCAGACTCATTCATGAAGCAAGAACCTTTTTGAATTGTATTCTGTAATGAACCTCAACCTGTCTTTGAATCTGTGCAATGTACTGTTCTATAGCAATTCATCAGTGGGAAAAAAGCATATCTGGCTTGAAAAAAAATTGTGGCCTTAATCAAAGTAACATAAAAAGAATTTAAGGTCAGAGTCTCGTATGGTTAAGTAGTTCAGAAAATCTAGTAATAAAGGATTTGCTATGCATGTAGATCTGTCTTTGTTCTGATTTGAATTGATCTGGAATTTGCAACTAAAATCACATCCACTTGAACTTACTACAGCAACTATAAGATAAGATCTATAAAATAGGGTGACCAAATGTCCTGATTTTATAGGGACAGTCCCAATTTTGGGGTCTTTTTCTTATACAGGCTCCTATTACCCCCACCCCATCCTGATTTTTCACACTTGCTGTCTGGTCACCTTACTATAAGAACAAGTCACAACAAGTTTGTAGGAACTTCTTCTTGTCCAGAAGTGGAAGGCTGTCCCAGTGTAGAGAAAATATTGCAAACAACTCATGAAGTTCTGCTGTAACTTCACCATAGCTCAGGGCTATTCAGATCCAGGGCTTTGCTTTAGGCACATTTAGTGAGATAAGGGCGGGACACAGATTGGGATCTAAACCCAAAGCTGAGGGTAAATCCTGACCCCATTTTGCCATTGACTTCAATGAGGCCAGGATTTCCACTCACACACCTCCTTTCCCTGTTGTAACTGGATCTTTGGGGCTTGGTTTAGGCTCATCTCTATTACAAATCCCTGCGTCCTTCAGACAAACAGGGAGGGCTGAAATGTGTTATTTACCATTTTTATGTTATTACAGGAAATGTGGACAGGTAGGGTAGGAATGCCATTAGCACTTAATCCTTTCAGCAGGACGAACACGAGCTGTAGTTCTGATTTTTTTATATTGGCCACATGCAGATCACTTCAAAGGACACTAAAAAAGTGGTGGAAAGATTGGGAAGTGTGATGAGATGTTACAAAGCTACAAAGAAGCTGTGAAACATCAGAGCAGTGGCTGGATCAAAATGGGTTATAATCATTGCATTACAGTGAAGATCTAAAATGCTCCTGTGGCGTGTTCTCTAGCAGCACCAGAATCCTCACAAAGGGTTAAAGCAATCACAGCTGAAATAGATTTAAATAAATTTTAGCTGAGTCAGTAGGGAGAAGCTGCACAAAACAATTTGTACAATTTGTCTGACTCCTTTGCTAATGGCATCTGAGTTTAATCAAATACAATACATTTTCACTCTGAGTGCCTAGCATAGAAAGATTGTGTTTCTGATAATAAAATGATTGGTCCCTGATTGCAATATTTTTTAAGCTTGTCTGCTTTTTTTTATAGCTTGAAGTCTTCATTACATTTGCTTATGATGGACTATAATGTTTTGATGCATCTCCCTTTTTCTTAAGAAACATGTAATTGAGAAATTAGCCATGGCTTCTAATTGTAGCTGCAGTTCTAATCAGGAGGTATCTCTGTAGTAAACACCCACAGCAAAGCTATTTTAGAATCGTAAGGAACTATTTTTCATTGAATGGCAATTGGTGGCTCCACACTCTGCTGCATAGACAATCTAGGAATATATTGTCTTTACTGGGGACCTTTCCATGTCATTTGTGTCCTTCAACAAGGGCAAACCACACTAATAAATGCTGCATTGCTAATAACAATATAGAAATCTTAGGTTACTGTACACCATAGTCAGCACATTTCTAACGTGTGTCCCTTCCAGATGGCAAGGAGCCTGGAACAACCAAAGCAGAGTCTTCCTGCAAAGAATTCATGCCAGGTTTTACAGAGAGCCCAGTGCATGCTGGGACAGGACTTTGAGAGTTTAGTCAGTCTTGTGTGGATACTCACGTAGTGCATTCATGATCAGTAACAGCCATAGCTCTTTAGCTCATGAATCTTGTTGCTTTGAATTACTGTGATCCCAATAGCTGGGGGCAAACCAAGTCCTTCCTCTGCACCTTGACAATATTCATGCTTCCCTGTGTTTCTCTTTCTCTCTTTAGCTGCTATAAATAATTCCAGAGAGAACGAAAAGGCAAAAATCATCAACTAGTTGATGAGTGTAAACAGTCTAGCCACCTCCTGTGCACCCCCTTGTGACCTCGTGTCATGCTACACGTGGCCTGCCTCAGTTTCCCCTCTTGGACAGTTCAATAAACTCCACCACTTTTGTCCATTCCCAGCCCTTCTCCCGTTCTGCTTTATTAAATTAACAAACATTCAAAATAAAGTTTTCAAGTCTGTCCAAAATTCCACATAAAACAAAAGGTTTCTCTTCCTCCTCCCTGAGGCCTTTCCTGCTTTGGCTTTGAGCAGGGGGTGGGACTAGATACCTCCTGAGGTCCCTTCCAACCCTGACATTCTATGATTCTATGACCCTACTTGGCTGAAGTCTCAGTCCGAACTCCCAGGACTTTCTGCTGGAGCCTACTTATGCCTAGATCTCTCTAATCTCTGAGCCTTTCCCCCCTGTTGATCTTTCTCAGGTACAGATCATTTTCTAATCAGGGTTGGCTAGCCCCAGCCCTTAAGGGCCATGCCACCCTGTTTCAGTGAGGTTATTGCTAGTACCTGTGCTGTTCTTGCAAGCCAACAAAGCTTGTCAACGCAACGGATCATTAAGTACTTACCCGGACACCTTACACGTCCCCGTGTATGAGCCTCCGACAACCCAAAGAAAAAGAGCCTTGGTCTGTCACAGGCTAGCATAATAATGCACTGGAACTTATATGGTCTTTAATTATACTGGGAAACAAATTCTAGAGTCAAACCATAGTTATTCTTGCACGCCTCTTTGCTTTATAACAATGGTTCTCTCCAAAGCTGTAGGCAAATGCAATAGAATTTTGTAAGGAAAAACTCATGCAACAAATTCCATTAACTCAAAGCCAAGACTTGAAGTCCTCCCACTCCACAAAACGACTGGAATCGCTCTCTTGGAATTGGAAAATTCCTGACACATTCATAGTTATAGAACATGAAAAGAACGGTTTCTAGGCGTAGAAAATAAACATCATCCAAAATAGTCAGTCTCTCTCTCTCTCTCTCTCTCTCTCTCTCTCTGATGTAAGCAACTGATCAGTTTCCATACACGATACAAAGAAATGGAATTGTTATATTTTATTGATATTATGGGAGCACTAATGGCTCCTATCAGAGTGAGTTCCCATTGTTCTAGGCACTGTACAAATATATAGAGACAGTCCCTGCCCCAAAGTGTTTACACCCAAACTGACAAGACCGGAAGAAGTTAAGAAGGGGAAGAGAGACAGAAAGGTGAAGTGACTTGTTTGTGGTCTCACAGCAGCTTAGTGGCAGAGCCAAGAATAGAATCCAGATCTCCTTACTCCTACTCTAGTGCCCTATCCATTCTACTTGGCCTACTTGATCATCATCAAACAGACCATCATCTGTCATTGTGGAAGAGAAGAAGAGAGACATGCCCAAGTCAAATGTTTAATAGCGGCAATGTCCAATGGGAATCTTTATAAATTCTTTTGCCTCTAGTCTTTTTGAATATTCACCCCAGTCTATTAGCATGAAAAGGAACCGGCAGCTGCAGAAATTAAGGACCACGCCATTTCTTGCCAGTTTGTTCTAAGTAAAGCAAATGCGATAGTTGAAGCATTTCACGGTGGATGAAGATGGTGAAAGTGAATTATAATGAACTGTGTTTTGCCAAGTTCTCTGCAACAGCTAAGGAATGTAGGATCAAATTAACATACAAGTTAATTCCACTTCGTTTGAAGCCCAAAGCCCCTGAGAAACACATATCACAGCAAAACATTTTATGATTATCATCAGAAACATATACCATTGCACCCAATGAATCAATATTTTAGAAGTCTCCTTGACAACCGTTGCCATAGCAATTCAATAGTGCCTAATGTCTGAGAGACATTTGTATTCATGCCAGCAATATGTCCAAAATGCCAGTTCTCCCATCTTACAATGTGCTATGAGTAAGGGAAAACATTGGATGTGGGGTTGGAGTCCCAGTTATTAACAGAGCCCTCATATGTAGATGATTCTGCCTGTTGGAAATATGTATGAACAACAGCAGGTAATACTGTACAGATCAAAATTAAAGCCTTTTCAACATGAAGCAAAAGAACAGGGTACAGATGGTTGAAAATGTTCCCGTGGAATGTTTTCCCATCAAAAATACCATTTTGTCAAAACCAGAACTTCCCAGGGGAACATGTCAATTTTGACAAAATTTCATTGGGAGGTGGTGGTGGTGGGGAAATGAAAAAAGTGTTCCGATAAGTTTCAAAATGTTCAGTTTCAACATTTTGGGGAATGGAATGTTTTCAGTTTTTGTATGAAAATGACTTCTCATTTCAAAGATTTCTATTTTATATCATAATTTTAAAAAGTCAAAATAGAAAAGTTTAATTGACCTAAAATGAATTTTTTGCAGAAATTAAATGTCATTGAAAATTTCAATATTCTTTGTTTTTATTCCAATTTGGAATTGAATTTTGAAATTGTGGAATTTCCCAATAAAGGGAAATTCTGGTTCCAATTCAGGGAATAGAGTAAATATAATAAACAGAGCTTGCTCAAACACTGGGTAAATGCATAATTTAGCATCTTAGATGTCTACATGCTCTGGTAGATGCAAGTAGAAAAAGAAATAGAGTTTGATTCTGCAAGGATCTCTGCATTCCTGTGTAGTGTTGAATGTCCTCAATTCCAACTGACTTCAAAGGGACCCGAAGGCACTCAGGACCTTTAAGATCAAGTCCATAATGGACAAATTCATGAAGATGGTTTTTATTTATACCCAGTCTTATATCAAAGACTTATACCCAGCAAAGCCAATAAAGTCCAATATTAGTAACACAGAGATATCTGCTGAGCAGAATACTCAGTCCACAGAACAGAATCATAAGAACATAAGAATGGCCATACTGGATCAGACCAGTGGTCCATCTAGCCCAGTATCCTGTCTTCTGACAGTGGTTGGTGCCAGATGCTTCAGAGGGATTGAACAGAACAGGGCAATTTATTAAGTGATCCATCCTCTGTCTCCAGTCCAAACGTCTGGCAGTAAAAGGTTTAGGGACAGACAGAGCATGGGGTTGCGTCCCTGACCATCTTGGCTAATAGCAATTGATGGACCTATCTTCCATGAAAGTATCTAATTCTTTTTTGAACCCACTTATACTTTTTCCCTTCACAACATCCAATTGCAATGAGTTCCACAGGTTGACTGTACATTGTGTGAAGAAGTACTTCCTTATGTTTATTTTAATCGGGAGACCCCTGGTTTCTTGTGTTATGTGAAGGGATAAATAACACTTCCTTATTCGCTTTCCCCACACCAGTCATGATTTTATAAACCTCTATCATATCCCCCCTTAGTTGTTTCTTTTCTAACCTGAACAGTCCCAGTCTTTTTTCACCTCTCCTCATATACAAGCTATTTCATACCCCTAATCATTTTTGTTGCCTGTCTCTGTACATTTTTCCAATTCTAATATATCTTTTTTGAGATGAGGTGACCAGAACCGCATGCATTATTCAAGGCGTGGGTATACCATGGATTTCTGTACTGGCACTGTGATATTTTATGTTTTATTATCTATCCCTTTCCCAATGGTTCCTATCATTCTTTTGGCTTTTTCAACTGCCACTGCACATTGAGCAGATGTTTTCAGAGAACTGTCCACAATGACTCCAAGATCTCTTTCTGGAGTGGTTATTTAGACTCCATCATTTTGTATGTACGGCTTGGATGATGTTTTCCAATGTGCAGGACTTTGCATTTATCAACATTGAATTTCAGCTGCCGTTTTGTTGCCCGTTCACCCAGTTTTGGTGAGATCCCTTTGTAACCCTCCCTCCCAACGTTCCTCTGTGCCCCCCTGAGGGGGGAGGGGAGTGCTCCACAGTTTGGGGACCTCTGCACTAGTGCAAAATACAGTAGGCCAAAATCTTGCTCTTATACTTGCATCAGATAGGGTTGCCAATTTTGGTTGAATGTATTCCTGGAGATTTCATCACATCACATAATCTTTAATTAAAGATCAGTCTTGAATTCTTGGAGACTCCAGGCCAATCCTGAAGGGTTGGCAACCCTAGCGTCAGAACTCTGAGCCAATCAGTTTTGCATGTGGAGGAAGAGCAGGATTTTGGAGTCAAGATCCTCTGTGAAGATCTGAAAGGAGGATTTTGCTCTAGTTTCTTAGCGTTGTGTTCAGTGGGGAAATGGTACCATTTAAAGAGGTGGCTGGTGTCAGTAAGAGGAAGGCACTACAAAGATGTCTTCCAAGTCACATAAGGCAAGAGGACAAACCTTGTGAGGGTCAGAGCACCCTCAAATTCCCTTAAGACAGATCAGAATTGGGGATGTGCAGCACTTCGTCAGAAGCGCACAGCACCCACAGGATTTGTTAATAATCCACATCTGGAAGTATTTAGTACGTTACTCTGAAATCCCACTATCATAATCATACTGGCAAAGGGTAGAAAAAGCAGAGTAGATTGCTCAGCACACGCTATTATATAACACAAGCCTCATTACGGCACAGAGATGTATTTCAGCTGCAGGAACTGGAAATGCTGCATTTACAGGCTACATGTCTCGCCCTACGCGAACGTAATACAGTACGCCTGATTAAGTACTTTGTAAGCATTGATTTGTGTGCATGCTAAACAACCTCCTCGATCAATGCACCCAGGTTTCACGTTGTCATGTGCTCCGAAAGGGTAGTGGGCCTGATTCTTCAGTGCCCGACACCTTGTGCTGTCATTTGCCCCTGTAGCAAGTGGCTATAAAATGCTGCCATTCTGCTCTGGTGGTCTGAACGTCCCTTTTTGCCTGGTGTAAACGATTCCACAGAATGCCAGGGAGTGCCAAATCAGGCCCTAAGAACTGCAATGTGACGAGAACAATAAAAAGTAGAGAAAAGTAAATGCTTGAGTCTGGCTGCCAGGTTTCTGGAAGATTCCCTCCGTGAAACAGGTTGGTATTAAAGGAAAGTTGTTTGAAGGGAAATTGGCGATATAGATGGAAATGGAAGTAACTGAATTAGGAATCATTGGGGCAGAGGTAATTGGATTAGTTCTGTTGACTTCAATGGATCTACCCCAGTGTACCCCAGTCGAGAATCGGGAGTAATTTCTCTTTAGTAGCTATCAGTCTGAGTCCACTGAATATTCGCACTGGAAAACACTGAGTGATACAGAGAAGTCACAAGATAAAGAGAAACCAAGGGAACAGCTGTTGTTTGTTTCTTTTTAAAAAGGCAAACTATCTTTTTTCCCTATAGAGAACTCCCACCGTTTGGTGAACTTGTGCAATTATGCATATCAAACAGGCAGTCCTGGTCTAGGCACAGTATGTCCTGGTATCAATACAAGTACTAACTATTACTCAATTTACCATTCCTGCTAATCAGGCTTATTGTTCCTATAAATTCTACAAACTCTGCAAGCAGAGAGGCCTATTCTAATCCACTGCTTTGCGCCTGCTTATCCATGTTTTGCACTGGTATCAGAGTGCTTAATTCCTTTAGCAACCTCTAATTGAGGTGTATGCAATGTGGGTTCACACGTCTCACTCTAAGAGAGGTTTAGAATAGATTCCCCAAGCATTTAATCAAGTCAGAGAAATAGAAATCTGCTGATAAAAGGTATAGTCATTTGCTTGACCATATTTTGGTTCGTTATGACATATACTCAAGAGACCAAATAACCAGTGTCAGTCAGGTTTTTTAAAATAGTACAGAAAAAATGTTCTGTATGATACCAGCGTAACCGTGCCTTAGTGGGTCATAACTGAGGATGCCAAATTCGGGACGAACTGCTGAGAAATAGGGCAAACACAACCCAAAACTAGTGGTTATTCTTTCATAAGATATACCAAACCAGTCACAAAAGTAAACTCCTGTTTCACCACACTGGCTAACAAGAAGTCATAAAAGCAGTTTCCTTGAGCATTCCAGTTCTTATATCACCACCAAAAACATGGATTCAGAGATGAGTGGTTCTTTACAACCAGTCTCATCAAATAATAGGTTCTTCTGATCCCAAAGGACCAGCCAAATACCCAGATCAATATATAACTTAGATCTTACCCAAAAATCACCAATCCTTTAGTATCTAAAATCTAAAGGTTTCTTCATAAAAAAAAAAAGAAAGAAAGAAAGGTGAGAGTTAAAATTGGTTAAAAGAATCAAATACATTCAGTAATTGCAAAGTTCTTGGTTCAGGCTTGTAGCAGTGATGGAATAAACTGCTGGCTTAAGTCAAGTCTCTGGAGTACATCCACAGCTTTTGTTCAGAGCTTCAGTTTGTAGCAAAGTTCCTCCAGAGTTAAGAAGCAGGATTGAAGACAAAATGGAGGTGTTTCCAGGGCCTTTTATAGCTTTTGCCATGTGGAGGGAATCCCATTGTTCTTACTGTGGAAAATTACAGGAACAAGATGGACTTCGGAGTCACATGGGCAAGTCACGTGTCCATGCATTTCGCTTAGTCACAGCAGGAATTTCCATTATCAGTTAAATGTTCTTTCGATGGGCCACTCAATTTGAATAGTCCCTCCAAGATGTTCTGGCTAGCTACCTTGTGAGCGTTACCCCAGGAGCAAACATTTGACATCCAGGTATAGAGCCAATACTTATAACTTCAAATACAAAAATGATACATGCATACAGATAGCATAATCATAACCAGAAAATCATAACCTTTTCATAGACACCTCACTTGACAACCTTTGTACAAGATTTGCTGCAAATATATAACAGTGGTTGCAATAATGATCTATATGGTCATATTTTAATCAGATAACATCACAACCAGTCTCTGAGACACTATCTCATGCAGAGATGTTACATTCACCTTACGCAGAAAATGTTTTTCCCAAAGTTACACCCCCTAAAACCATCTGTTTATACCCTACTTGGTTAACAGTAAAGGGTACTGTACATGTCATCTGAAACTAGATTCAATCAATCAGATTTTTACCTTGTTTTTTGGATCCCATGGTATACCCCTTATCTTTGTTCTGAACCCATGTCTTCCAAGTACTAAGGGGCATGAAGGCCTCCTTTAGCCCTGTACCAGGGTAAATAGGCTTGTGAGGTTAACTCCCTGTCTGTTGCTATGGTAAAATAATCATATGCCTAATACTGATAGTTTTCCCATCTACTTAAGCCAAAGCTTTCTTCAGCAAATGCAAGGTGTTCTGGGATATGTAGCATAAATGAACAGGGTTACAATAAAGATACAGGCCATTTTGGGTGATCAAACTGCTATATTTATGCTTAGAGAGCCAGGATGGGTGAGGTCATATCTTTTATTGGACCAACTTCTGTTGGTGAGAGAAGCTTTCGAGCTTACCCAGACAGCCTGTTCTTTTTAGTCCAATAAATGATAGTACCTCACCCACCTTGTCTTTCTAAAATCCTGGGACCTACATGGCTGCAACAACACTGCATATGTATACTTATGCTTCATAATATTTGTGCTTAATGATTAATACATATGGTGTGAACAATACATATTATCAGGATAACATATGCATGTGAGCAGGCATATATTGGTCAACAAAACATTCCACAGAACTGTAGAAATCAGAAATGGAAAAGACTATTAGTCATTTTATCATTCCCTACATCAGTCCAGATTTAAGTGACTGAGCCTATGGGACTTCCACTACTTCCCATGGCAAGCTGTTATGGAGCATGTCCACTTCCCCTCACATCTGGACAAAGCAGATGTGAAATAGCAAAGTTTAGGTAGCATATTTCTTCAGTAGCTGTATAAAATATACTGTTCAAAACTGGTTTGAATTTTGCTTTGGGATTCATTAAAAAAGATTAATGATTTAGGAGCTTCTTAATCCTTTACCCCTCTTAAAAATAGGTTCTCCTAACCTCCTTTATCATTCATCATTCATTCATTCATGACAACAGATCTCCATAGTCTTCTATCCTGGGCCATTGGGGTTCCACTGCAGTGCCTGTCTGGTGATGTTGGTTGGCCAGCCCCACCTTCTCCTTCTAATTTCTTCCTCTGCTGGGAGTTGATGGGTCCTCTCCAAGAGGTGGATGTTACTGATGGTGTCTGGCCAGCGGATCTGGAGAATCCTTCTGAGGCAGCTATTAATGAAGGTCTGGATCTTCCTGGTGGTTGTTTTGGTTGTCCTCCAGGTTTTAGTTTTCTTGGCCACAGGTGTCTTTTTAAGCATCATATTAACTCTGTATAATTACTGCTGATTTCACACTTAATCCTGACCCTCGTATTTCAATGGAAACAGATGACTTGGGCTATTCCATTCTAGATGGGTGTGTATACTGTGCTCATCATTGTATCTGAGTGCCTTGCAGTAGTGCCCTAAGCAATGTGACTAACATTTGTCTGGTCTTGTTTATTCTCTGAATTGTCCTCCGGGGGAGAAGTGTTTTGTTGTGGTAGGGATTTTTTTGGAAATCTACATCTATACAAATTGCTATATGTTATGTTAGAGAACGCAGGTCAAAAAAACACACCTTACACTGGGAGCAAAAGATGGCGAGGTTTAGAATGGCCCTTAATTCCTGGGTGAGTTCATTCCGCAGTCTCAGGCCAGCCCTTGAGAAAACTCCATCTCCTGCACAAACAAGCTTTACCCTTATTGTAGGAATTTCCATTGTGCCAGGCGAGTGACGTTGCTGACCACAGTCTTCACCCCATTGTTGTAGTTGATCCTTTAGATATGCTGGGCCCAGGCCACTGAGCGCCTTGAAGATAAGGACCGAAACCTTGAACTTGAGTCAATATTCTACCGGGGTCCAGTGCAGAAAGCAGAGGACAGGTGTGATGTACTCACAGTAACTGTGTTGCTGAGGATATGCACTAGCTGGAGTTTCCTGAGTGCTGAAGGCATCATGCCCAGGTACATTGTTCTGTAGCTCAGACAGGAAGTGACAGAGACATGAATAACAGGCCAGATCATCATCCGCCAGGATGGGATAGAGTCTCCTAGACAAATGGAGATGTTAGAAAGTTATTCGTGGATGCTGCTATGTGAGAGTTTAGTATCAGTGAGGGATCCAGGAGCACTCCTAAACTACAGACCAAATTGCACAATTATGGGTGTGTGCCTTCAACCAAAGAAGACTGTACCATGACTGCAAAGTCCTCAAAATGCTTTTCTCAACCCATCAGCATCAGCTCTATCTTATTCAAGTTCAGCTTCAGCCAACCGTTTTCATCCATGATCTGATCTCATCCAAGCAGTGGGCCATCTCGATGGTAGTGGTGTGTCATATGTGGTGAAGTATACGTGGAGTATCTGCATATTGCTGCTGACACCTGAGTTCATGTCATCTGACCAGTTGAATCAATGGCTCCAGGACAAGAAAGAGAATTGATCTTTGTGGGACTTCACCAGTGAGAGGTCTATTGGTGGGGGGGCAGTTTCCCATCATTACTCATTGGATTCATCCTTCCAGGATGGATTCAAACCATTTTAACATAGCCTCCTCCCTCTCCTTCTCTCTCAGGTGAGAGAGAAGTGTCTCATGGCTGACAGTACTGAATGCTTCTGAGAGATCCAGAGGGATGTGAATGGATGTCTGTCTTTTATACATCGACAGCAGGAAATCATCCATAAGTACCAGTAGAGTGCTTTCAGTTCCATGTCCTGGCCTGAACACAAGTTGCATCTCTTCTAGGATATTAACTTCAATTAAAAGAGCATGAAGTTGGCCTTTAGTTATATTCTCTACAAGCTTGCTTCGGAATGGGTGGTAGCTGGTCAGGACTGTTATATCCAGTATGGGCAGGTAGGCTGGGTTGTACCAGGCTGTGCAGGGGTGCACAAAGACAAAGAAAAGGGTACACATTGCCTTCCAACCCCTTAAAGCACAAAAGGACTGTGTCTTTTGCTATTTTACTAATCACTTGGCCATATATCAGGGAAGCAAAATGTCCTATTCGTATGAAAGCTAAATACGCTGTAGATTTTTCATAAACAAATCATCATTTTACACTTAAAAAACAAGTTAAAAATGCTGAGTTCAGATCCGCCTGGCAAGCTGCTTGTTCTTTCAGGTGTGAGCTTTTCAAAGTGTGCCCAGTTTAACAGCTGATGTCAAGAAAAGGCTCTAGGGTTACCAATTATTCGTGTAAAACCACCAGCAACGACTAAGTAGGTTCTGTCCATATCTCAGACCTGTAAATGTATAACCGGGTAAAAAGAAAATGTCACAGTCACCTGTAATCAGTATGGCATTGTGCAAGGAAGTATGGAGTAAGACCTAACAGGATCTGTGGAAAATTATAGTGTGTGAATAAACTTAACTTGGTTCTCTTTCTTTCTTGGGTAAGGGAGTGTCTTTTTGTTCTGTCTTTGTACAACACCAAGCTCAATGGAGCCCTGGTCCATGACTGGACCACTTAGGCACTACAGCAATACAAATAGTAAATAATAATAATAATAGTAGTAGCTGATTAAATAATTAGGTTTACATAGCATTGCCTGGCATTTTAGCTGTGCAAAAATCACATGGAAATCACTTAGCTAAAGGGCTCTCCGTTATTTGGATTACAGACAAAATAGACTCAAATATATGGACATGATTCTTCCCTCACATTGGGGTGGGGCTGATGGATAAACTGAAAGGCTCTTCAGTTTCCTTTTCTAAGCATGTGTGACTGAGGTTTCCTGTTGCGCTGTACATGTGACCCTGTGAAGTATAGGCTAATTACCCTGTTAATTTTCCTGTTTGTGAAATGACACATCCATGAAGAATTGTCTGAATAAAACAGACTAATCTGACTGATTTCAGCTTTCAGTGATTTTAGCTCCTAGCAGGCTGTGCAGAAATACTGTCCCACCACAAGTGATTTTAGCTCTGATTGAGCATTTAAAATAACAAAGAGGCTCCTAATGAAGCCTATTTATCTCTTTCTTTGAAGGGTAGGGAGGAACAGGTTAAACCAGACCAGGGACCCTTGGGGAGCATCCACACATTCTGTCCCCACCCCCTCTTAATTTCACAGGGCTCTGGCATTCGAGCTCCTGGCTTAAAGAGGTCCTATCAGCTGAGGGTGACCCCCGCCCCCATTTGGGACAGGATAAACCCAGTTCTGCTCCCCTTTATTCATGACAATAACATTGGTAACAGCATTTCACTACCCCTGCATTCAGTACTAAAGTGATTTGTAACCCAACACCAGCCAAAGTTGATTATTTTGAGCAACACCGCTCCATCTGCTGGATATCTAAACAGACTAGATGTGTTCATGTAAATACAGTTTGCTCCTGAAGTCTCTCCCCGTCCCAGCTACTGTCAGAGGAGAATTCATTCAGATCTTGCTTACACATACTTAGTTATATTTCCAACATATACTCCTTACCAATGCCTCTGGGATCATGTACATTCTTAAAACTAATTAAAATAGATGTGGTACCACCATCAAATTGGCAATATCTAAACCACTACCTTGAACTATTGAAGTTTGCCACCATGCCACTCTAAGAAACCCAGCCAGTAGCCTCCACTCAAGTCCAGGCTTCTCATATCCATATATCAACTAGCTTCCCAAGGGAAATCCTGTGAAAATGCGCCTTGGACATATCAGACTTGAGGTCTGGTGAACTAACAAGCAGAGTGGATTCAGCTAAAGAGCTTCTTTTAACAGTCCCTTCAGTGGCTAGAGCAGTCTCAATGTCCTCATCTTCCATTGTTGAAAGCCAGCAACCTGTCAGACAGAAGTGTAAATCTGAAGAGAACACTGAGTCTTCCCTAGCTCCTGAAGGGACTGTTAAAAGAAGCACTTTAGCTGAATTCATCCTTGAGTAGGCTGATGGAGAAAGAGAGATGGGCTCCTGAGTAGCCAGAACATGCGAGGCTTTATAGATTTACTACTAGCTTCATGAGTTGCCTTCAGAAGCCAATAGGAAGCCAGTATAAGTGTGATGCAATTAACACAATCCACACCATGAATTAGGTGGTCGGATGTGTTCTGCACTAGGTAAAACTTCCAGGGCAGGCCCTAGTAATGCACATTAGAGATATTGCAGCCTAGAGGTGACACAGGTAGGGAGATCTTGGGCAGGGTCTGCATCTAACCAAAAGGGATGCAATGTCCTAGCCAGGACCAGATGGGAAATAAATCCATTGGATTATAGTTTCTCCTTGGGATTCTAAGAGCAAACAAGAATCCCAAATAATCCCTGGGTTGGGAATGAGTCTGACAAATAGAGGGAGCATCTCTGTTACCTGCCATCTCACCTGAAATTATCTGAATCCTCTCATTCTTGCCTGTATCTCAGCCAGGCAGTGAGGAACAGGAAACTCTGCACTGTCTGGATTAGTATTAATTGTACTCCATCAGGAGTGAGGCCCAATAGTACTAACCACTGGGCAAACACAGAAGAAGATACAATTTCCGTAGAGTTGAGTGTCATCAGCATGCTGAGAATATTGCAACACAAAGCTGTCTTGGGCACTGTTTTCAATAGTTGCTGTAATCTGAAGAAAAGCTATACTAGAGCGTAAAACTCCTTTTTCTGAATCCGAGTCTTGTATCACCATTTTGCCATTCTGGGCCCCTTATAACAGACGGGATGATTTGGAAGGAGGCCTAGTGAATTCATCGTGTCCTCTGCCTTGCCACCATGTAGCAAGCCCGTTTGGGAATAGTTGTTCTCCCTTGACGCCTGTCTCATTGATACCAAAACCCTATGGCCAAAGCCAAAGAAAACATTTTATCTACTGTGAAAATTCTTAAGTTCTCTCTAGAAACTGCTGCTGCTTCAGCATGTGGAATATGCTAAAGGGAACAGTGTCAAGTAGAAAGATTATGGCTAATGTAAAAATAACATTGATGGACTTGAGCCAGTGTCAACATTAAGCTTCTCCCTCAATGAATATCAACCCATCACACTGAAGAAAAGGGCAAAGATGCAACTCAGCTCTAGTGAATCACTGGATGTCTGACAAAGCTACTGGACCTGAAGCACTGTAATACATTCTCTTTGTAATCCTTTCTCCCTGAGCTGGTGGAGAAGAATGTCTCAGCTTGTATCTCCTTGAGGATCCAGCTGAGAAGTACCACTTAATTCTGGCATCTGCCCTGCATGGCTCCAGACTCCAGCAGCCTGTTCTATAGGGCTCACTGCTCAAAAACTAGCTTAGTGCACCTGGGAGCTGTTGTCTGGGTTGATCTCATCTTGTTTCTAACAGTCTAGAGAAATGAAATTTTGAGCCATGCAGGCCCACAGATAAACATATTAACAGGCAAATTGTATGTTGATGAAACCAAACATATCTTCCGGAATCAAAGAACAGGGATGGATAACTTATCTCCTGAGAATTAAATTGTTTTTCCTTTTTAATTTTTATTATCCTAAGTAAGCACCCAGTCCTGCTAGAAGCTGAGCAAGTTCAGCTTTCATTGACATAGGGTCATTGTCAGTCTACTTAAACACCCATCACAGTGATAGCTGAGTGCCTGTTCCTATGAAAATCAATTATAAAAATCCCATTGACTTCAGTGGAGCTGAGGGAGCACAGTACCTCACAGGATTGGACCCCCAGCTAACGTTCTTTAACAGATCCTGTAGTTCAGTCTTAATTCATGAAATTAAATTCGATATGAGACTATGAAACACATAACTGGGCACCTATGGAGACCACTTTTCTCCTCACAATAGGGAACAATCTTGCACTGGCACAGGGATGGATTAGGTGACCTACAGGAACAGATCTCTCTCATCTCTTCAACAGTAGCCTCAGCCCCATCACCGATCCAGTGTGAGGCTTGCCTGGTACCCAGCTGCCCTTCCTTCAGTATGTTGTTCTTACTGCCATACTTTTGTAATATTTATAGCACAATGTTCCTAATGATTCAGAAGTGCTGGGACAGTGAACATGCTGCTGTTCCATGGCAGAAGAGGTGCTGGAATTCAGTTCTTGTGACTGGGCATTGATTACCCACAGAACTGTTACAGAACAGGATTGGTCTGGATGTTTTGTCAGTGGAGCTACACAGAAAATTTCCATGGAATTGATATTTGGGCTGGGGTGTGTGTGTGGAAATAGAATGAAATTTGTCATTCTAGCGCTAGTCGTCAGGCTGATTGTTGAACCGTGGGCAGGTTTTTGAATGGTGAATGTTGATGTACAATATACAAAACCATGAACATTTTTGACAGTGGGCCATTAAAGGCCAAATTTTCAAAGGAAGCTGCCTAATATGCACGGGCAAAGGGGTCTTCGTGTATGAAAAACAACAGCTTACCTGGGAATATTTACAGCTATTTGCACATGCTACTACACATTCCCCCATGCAGCTGTAGCTTATGTTTGGCTCTAAGATGTTGGCACCTTTCCCTCTGAAAATTTCCTTCACAGTTGAAATTAGTTGGAGTCAGTTCCCCTGGAGATTTGAAATGAATTTCATTTCAATCAGTGATTCAAGATGCAAATGTTGGCACAGGTTTATTTAGTGAACATGGCATCACCATCCCCAATAAGTAAAGACGTGAATGCCAGTGTGTCCAACCTATTTGTGTGTGTTTATAATTGATTCCCCGAATCACAAAGCTACTGCCTGCTTAGAAGCCAATGGCAACACAGTTCCATAAATCACTCAGCAGGAGACAGCCTCAGAAACTATAGTTCAACTCTTTGCACACCTCCTTCGTCTTTTAACACATGGATCATTCTGTCTTATGTCCTGGAAACTAGAAACTTCAGTCTCTTTCTCCACATTGTTATTGACATATAAACAAAAATTCATATAGTATCTGCTGAAATTCTGAACTAAGGGATGGATCCTGCAAGATGCTGAGGGCCTCCAGGGAGATACTGAATGTTTTCAGTTCCCAGGGCACTAGATTTGATTCTAAAACTCTCATGTAGCAATTCAGGGCTAAGCCCCAGGAGTGGCAATTCTTTTCCCTTTTAAATTGGTCGGTGATTTACATAAGAGTTGGACTGGAACCAAAACCCTAGATATGACTCTCTCTTTTCTCTTCCCAAGATCCCAGATAAGAGAGGAAGTTAAGATCTGGCAGTATATCCAAACTTTATAAATCAGGCCTATCTCTGATTCATATGATTCATCTCTGATTCATTCACGCTACTATCTAAAAGCATTCTATTTAATGGGAAAAGTGGACTGTGCTTCAGTCCAACTCCCATATCCCTGATTCAATCTAAGCCACATTTTCCTCACAAAGAACCTTTTAAAAGCCAAGAATTCAAAAAATTACTGCTATGAATGATATTAGAAAACTCTATTGTAAAAAGTCCACAAATGGTCTATTGCGGGTGCAGATTTGCTAGTTTGGAGTTCTTGATCCAGTAACGGGCCAACGTTCACATATATACAAAAAGATCTTTTGTCCTTCTAGGTATGTGGCATTTTTTTCAAAGAAACTTCTTTAATTTCAAAATGTAACATGCCAGAACCATTGGCTTTGAAATTATCCCTGCCAGCAACATGGATTTTACTAAAGTTTGTGATGCTGTTGCAAAAAAAGCAAACGTGATTCTGGGATGCATTAACAGGTGTGTTGTGAGCAAGATGTGAGAAGTCATTCTTCCGCTCTACTCTGCACTGGTTAGGCCTCAACTGGAGTGTTGTGTCCAGTTCTGGGCACCGCATTTCAAGAAAGATGTGGAGAAATTGGAGAGGGTCCAGAGAAGAGCAACAAGAATGATTAAAGGTCTAGAGAACATGACCTATGAAGGAAGGCTGGAAGAACTGGGTTTGTTTAGTTTGGAAAAGAGAAGACTGAGAGGGGACATGATAGCAGTTTTCAGGTATCTAAAAGGGTGTCGTAAGGAGGAGGGAGAAAAGTTGTTAATCTTAGCCTCTAAGGATAGGACAAGAAGCAATGGGCTTAAACTGCAGCAAGGGAGGTTTAGGTTGGACATTAGGAAAAAGTTCCTAACTGTCAGGGTGGTTAAACACTGGAATAAACTGCCTAGGGAGGTTGTGGAATCTCCATCTCTGGAGATATTTAAGAGTAGGTTAGATAAATGTCTATCAGGGATGGTCTAGACAGTATTTGGTCCTGCCATGAGGGCAGGGGACTGGACTTGATGACCTCTTGAGGTCCCTTCCAGCCCTAGAATCTATGAATCTATAAAAAAATCTTTCCCAAAAATTAAATCAATACCAGTTTTCCATTAAGTATATATATGTGTGTGTGTTCTTTCCTGTGACTCTCTAGATGTCAAAGCTTGCAATAAAGCATGAATTCAAAATATATATATTCTCAAAGATCCGTTCTAACCGGATGACAGTTTCTAGCAGGACTTTTGAGTCATACTGAGTTCAGGTGCTAAAGCCGGCATAAAGATGCAGAGTAATTATTGCTGACTCACACTTGCAGGTGGAGCTTGCTAGCTCCATCTAGTATAAAAGAGAGAGAACTAATGATTAGGATAGAGAAGGGATTCCTGGGAAACTGTGGGGACAGCCAAGCTTGGAGAGAAAGTTTATGCTGAAGTTTGATTTGTTATTGTGATTTAAGTTTCCAAAAAAGCCAAACTTTGGGAGAATTTTGGACTATATGTGGTAGTTTTAGACTGTTGAAAGCAAGCTGTGAATTACTTCTGCTTGCAACATTTTAGAAGTCTTTCATAGATTTTAAAGCTGTAAAATGTGGGATGTAGGTGGTAGCCTATAGGATTTGTCCGAATTTTAGCTTTGAAACTAGTCTGTGTCACTTTGCACAGGATACGCAATGCAGGATATATAGTAAGTACCCACATCCCCCTTCATTTTAGCATCTTTTGTAAGTGGCAGTTGTGTATGACTTAGTCTGTTACTGTACGTTTTGCTGTCTAGATGTTAGTGGCAGTTCAGATATTGGAATGGAAAAGACAGAAGCGTAACACACCAGTCACTGTTTCCTTTCTTGTCAGCAGAGCAGTAAGGTCCAAAGAAAAGGAGAAAAACAGAAGGATAATTTCCATCATATTCACATCACTTCTACTCGCTCATACAAGCTAGTAATGGTTCCTGGAGCAAGAGAGATTATCACATGAAGCAGGAACTCCCCCAAAGCCTTGGAGGGGCCAGTTTGCACTGAACAATTTGCTAAATTGCTGAGGTTGATCAGGTAAATGTCTCACTGAAATACACACAGTACAATCTTCCAAAACTCCTGCTTTAACATCAGGGAGAGGATAAAAATCACTGATGCAGGAAAAAACCTGCAGATCCTACAGTTTGGGGGGTTGTTTTTTATGTTTCTCTGCATTATTTTGCTGCGTTCTCATTTATTCACTGGCTGCTGATTGATGCTGGGGATTTTAAGTGGCAGCATTACAAAATCTAACAGCCTGCTTTCTCCCCTTCCTTCACACAAAAAGGAAGGGGAGAAAGGGCCTGATTTTTCAACCCAGCCTTCACCGGGCTGCAGTGTTTTTATCTTTTTGTTCTATGAAGGTTTAAGGTAAATAGATGGTCTGCTGTCCTCTTAGGCCAGCCCAGCAATGCTATCACCAAAGCAGGGCAGCAGCAATGCTGTGGAGCTCAATAGGAAGAATCGCTGACCCTATGTAAAGTAATAAGATCTACCTCTTATACATCACTCAAGTCTCAAAGCACTTTACAAAGGATGTCAGCATCATTTCCCCCATTTTACCAATGGGGAAACTGAGGCATAGAGGGGGGCGTGATTGGCCCAAGGTTACACAGCAGGCTAATGACAGAGCTGGGAATAGAACCCAGGGCTTCGGAGTCCCCAGGCCAATGCTTCGCCCGCTAGGTCACACTGCCTCACCTTTAGCTGCCCTGAAATGCTGTGTCTTTAAAAAGTGGTTGAATATATTTAAAATCAAATTCTCTTGGTGTCTTGTCCTTCAGATTTAAGAGGATAAACTTTTACTGACTGAATTTAGTTCTACATCCATTCCTACATTCTTTTCACACTGGGTGGCTTCAGCTTTTCTGGCCGTGCTCAAAGTAGCATTTGGCTTAAAACATCCACCCTCCTTCAGCCCTTTCCTCTAATAACAATGGTGCTGGAAATAGAAAAACCCGCATTTAACCACATGTTCCAGTGTCTCTATAGCTGCATGAGAGACATGGGTGCAGATGGGGTGGGAGTGAGCAGAAGCTCCCTGCAATTGGGGATGGGGGCGAAGGGATAGGAGGTAGCGTGAGGGGAGGTTTCTGAGACTCAGTGGGAGAGAGGGGATGCAGCCAGCTGGAGACGTGGGTCATGGGGGTTCCTACCTTGTCTTGGTCCTGTTCTAGACCTTCTGGGTCTTGTTCCCCTCTCCCCAGCCCAAACCTGGGCCGCACGGCAGCTGCTCCAGTCCCTCTGGGTCCCACTCTTGCCTCTGCCCCCCTCCCAGGCATGCATGAGTTTACACAGGACGAGGCTCTCCCAATACAGTGCCCTGTTCTCCCCCCAGTGCCACCACCCCTGGGTGCAGACAGGCTCCGCTCTGATCTTTGTGGAAGCATTAGGGAGACATCAGCTCTGTGAATGAGCTGGCTCAGTTTACGTTCAGGGGACGCAGAGATCAAATTCTGACTTTCAGGCACAGCTCAATCCCTGCTGTGCCCCTGGGACGCTGCCGTGAGGTGCTACCTGGTTTCGGCCAGAGGGACCACGAGATCATCCAGTCTGACCTGTATATCACAGGCCATTAAACTGTTACCCCTGTATGAAATCCAGTGCCTTGTGTTGGACCAAAGCACGTCTTCCAGAAAGGCATCCGGTCCTGTAAGCCATCGAGAGATGGAAAATCTACCACTTCCCTTGGTAGTTTGTTCCAGTGGTTAATCCCTCTCCCTGTTAAAAATGTTTCCTTCATTTCTAATTTGAAAGCCTCTGGAGTCCGTTTCCAGCCATGGACTCCTGGTGTGCTGGGCCTGTAGTGCATTGCAGGGTGCTCAGGATATATTGGTCCCTTCCTGTCTTCAGGGAGCTTGACTCTCGGGCCTGGTCTTACTGGGAACTTACACTTGGCCTACCTAAGCCCTGGTGTAGACAGCACTAGGTCAACGGACAAATTCTTCAGTCAGTCTAGCTCAGGGGTAGGCAACCTGTGGCACGCGTGCCGAAGGCGGCACACGAGCTGATTTTCAGTGACACTCACACTGCCCAGGTCCTTGCCACTGGTCCGGGGGGCTCTGCATTTTAATTTAATTTTAAATGAAGCTTCTTAAACATTTTAAAAACCTCATTTACTTTACATACAATGTTTAGTTCTATATTATAGACTTATAGAAAGAGACCTTCTGAAAACATTAACATGTATGACTGGCACGTGACAACTTAAATCAGAGTGACTAAATAAAGACTCGGCACAGCACTGCTGAAAGGTTGCCGACCCCCTGGGACTGGATCTCATGCGATCTAGGGATTCATGCGGGTGGAACTTCCATGTCATGGGGGAAACCACAGACGGAAACACTAGAAGTGCAAACTCATGCAATCTCAATGCCCATACATGGGTAATTCTTCCTCTAGGAGCGCATCAGGGGCTTGGGAGTTCTCAAACAGGAGTGTCAGTTCTGAAAAATTCAGGGGAAGGGGCCAAGCCATGTCAGTATATAGACCATCAACTATGATTATCTTATATCCTGCAAAGTCTGGGGGGTGGGGGGTGAGTGGTGCATATAGACCTATGAATAGTCTGATGGGGAGCAAAGCCAAGCCTGGGGGGAACAACTGCCCCCCTTGAACCCTAGCAAATGAGGCCCCCTGTTCTCAAAGGGGCTGATAACCATCCCGGATTAGTGACTCAGGTAATGAGATGGGGTGAAACAATGTTGGGAGAATGCAAAGGGGCTCAGAATCAGGCAGCAGCAGCAGCAGCAGCAGCTATAAAACAAAACAAAGCAGCCTGGAAAAAGGTTCAGCGTTGCCTGCTGGAGCAGGAATGAAAGCTATTGTCGGTGACCTCCAGCATTTGCGGCCCCTCGTGGGAAGTGTCACGTTATCGGTTATCCCCATAGGCCCAACCTAAGAGTTCCAGTGTGAGGCACTGGGCAACACAGCCGGTCAGCGTGTGAGGGCAGTGGTCTTTTTACAACCCGATAAACTCTGTGCTGCTTTATACGAGTTAGTGCAACGAAAGGCCATTCACAGTACACTCGGTCCTACATCAATGCACAGCTCCATCATGTTCCCTGATTTGCTTTGCATACACTCTAGAGCAGGGGTCAGCAACCTTCGAGAAGTGCTGTGCCGAGCCTTCATTTATTCACTCTGATTTAAGGTTTTGTGTGCCGGTCATACATTTTAATGTTTTTAGAAGGTCTCTTTCTGTACGTCTATAATATATAACTAAACAATTGTTGTGTGTAAAGTAAAGTTTGAGACCTCCCAATGACACAATACGTACCGAGTTCTAAAGCAAACCCATCTGCAATTCACAAGGAATCTTGCAGCTCTTCTTGCCTCCAGCTCCTCTGGTGCCCTGGCATTAAATGCCTACAACATGTAGTGCTGCAGAGATTAGGACCTCACCACAGGGTTCCATACAAAGTGGCCTACTTAACACCAGTCAGTAATGTGCTGTATGGCGCGGCGGTACATAAAAACATACACACAGCACTGATTATTTACCCCAGCGTGTGAGCTCTGGTCTTTGCAGCAAGGGTCATCTTGTGCAGCTAGTTTCTGTCCTTAGGAGGAGCACTGCTCAGGCCGGGTCATAGTGAGAATTTGCCTGCAACAGAACCAGTCATTTACGAGCGAGACTGACTCAGAGTGGGGGGTTGCTAGCATACAGCAGTCAGATCTGCTCTCTTACAAAAACGTGTGTTAATCCAGCACTTTGGCGACCAGGTGTGATAAGCCCCGTTGCTGTTTTCCTGCTGCTTTTACATCTGTTGCACTGGTAATTTTGAGGATTTTAGGAACCCCAAATGTAAAAGTAACATGGAGCAGTTTCAATCTGTTCGGTGCCAAACGCAGCCCCCAACAGTTTGTCACTCCAGCTAATTTGCTCCTCGGCTTTGACAGAGGAGTGAGGGGATCCTCACCGGAGAGCTCCACCCCCACAAAGTCTGTGCAGCATGAGCGATGCTGTGGTAATGAAGGTGTTTTAAAGACTTAAGTGCCATCACAACAAGGCAGCAGACGCTTCTGTGCAGAGATAGTACTTAAAAGCATAATGAATTGGGTAGGAGGTGGCAGGGAAGGGAGAAAGACTGGGACTACAGATGCAAAGTGGTGGTTGTGGGGGGCGGAAATAGGATTCTTGCATTTGTAAAAAGCACAGCCTCTGAACATTGCCACTGCACCCATTAAAATATAACCCAGACTGGGGTATTAATCAGTCACAGCTCTCACTAGGCAAAGGACACACACGTGAGAAGGCCGACACACAGGGCCAGATTGGAATTTGGAATGCCCTAACTCACACCTAGTGGTGTTTGACTTTTCAAGTTGCCCCACTGACTTAGTGGGACTGTGTGTGGTGTAAGGCCCTATTCAAAGTGAGAGAGGCTATCACGGCCTGGCCCATACTGTGCCCTTTGCAATCTGCTGCTGAAAAGTGTTCTCGAAGAGCTAGGGCTGACTATTATACTAGTCAAGCGAGGAAACACAGAACCCCGGCTGAATGCTCTTCCAGACAGGGCACAGCAAACTCCCCACCAAGAGGTTTTAGTCTGCAGAGGAGAGAACATCGGTTATTTTATGAACAACGGTGTTCGCAGCGACTTTACTGGAAGTGATCAAACAAGTAAAGAGAGGAGCATTCAGCTTCCTAGCAATAAACTCAGCAACCTGCTATAACAGAAAAAGGGGTTGTTGTAAAAAAATGTACAGGTTTTAATTTCTAGTTTAAATTAAGAAGGGGCTGGGAGGGGTGAAGGGACAGACTTAATTCCTGAAGAAGAGTTTGCTCCATGTGCTTATAAGCTACCAGCTGGAACGTTACATTCACTAGCTTTCAGTATCAGCAGAAAAGGGTGTGGATTGAAAAATGTCTCTGAGACAAAGCAAATTTTTTGTTTTAAGAGGTGGACAGTCACTGACTTGATGCTCAGCGATATCTTAAATTTGCCATTACACGGTTATTAAAAGAGTAGAACTGTATAAAGTCGGAGTCGGGTCAACGCAGTGCTTAGGAAAATCTGAGCCATAGCTATTGTTTATACAGTTCCACCCATTTAATTCTACTCTGGTGAAATCTAGCCTGGGTGCAAAATGGTTTCAAAAAGCTCCAAAGGGCTAGTCCTGAGTTGGTAGGCAGCATAAATTATTTCTTTACCTTCCCATTTTCTTCAAGTGTAGTTAGGGTTGCAGGGTGCTGGATTAACATTTCTAAACACCGAGGGGAGATCCTTGTGCCCAGACAGCAGCACAAGATCTGACCGTGAAGGGGCAGAAAGTGGTTGTTCATCATCTTTATCTTCCACCCTCAAATAGGTGCAAATTAGAGCAGCCTCAGTGGGCAGGTCTGGCAGCTAGGGATCACTGGAGCACAGTGGCACTCTGACCACACCCCCTTTCTCTAGCCACACCCCTGATACTTCCTGCGCCGGGGGGGGGGGGAATGCATAGTGCTTGCTATCCTGGTTCTATGCCACCCTCTTCTCCAGGTAACGCCTGTGGGAGCTGGTTAAAAAGGCTCTGGTGGGCTTGTGTTCATGGAGCAGAGCAAAGCAGAGGCCGGAACATGGCCTTTAATTCTTCTAGCCGTCGAGCAGGTACTGCGCAGGCAGCAGTGATGCTAGCTTCTCCATGCTGTCTTGCTGACGTGCCTTAAAGCAGACCAAACAGGAGCAGCTCTACAAGGGAAGGGGCAGTTTGTTCGCTATGCCAGCGCAGCCCTTGGTCACCGGGTAACCACTAACAAGGCTTCAAAGCCGGATGTGGTGAAATTTCTGATACAGTCTTGTTCCTAGACTGTAACCTGACTCAGTCATTTCACATAGGCCGTAACAGCGTTTAAATGCTTACAGACCTGAATTGATGAGGTAGAAGTCAAGACTCCATTCTGTTCCCTCTGTTGTATCTTAACTTGTCAACAAATGTCCATTTGATTTACCTTTTAGGTAAGCTTTTTCTACAGTCAGCCCAGCATTGTACACACGGACCCAGTCATTAAGGGAAATTGTGCAGCTTGCTCTGAAAATGCACTCCTTGCTCAGAAATCTGCTCCTGACCTCCCTGCATCTGCTGTGTGAGAGTGAAACATGCTACGACCTAATTACAATTCCCAGCTGGTATCCGCGGTGCTGGAAATTCAGACACAGGGCTCCTGAACAAAGCTCTACAAAGCGTGTCAGCTGACTATGGTCAGCTCTGACTTACCAGAAGGGGAAGTGCAGACAGGGTCGGTATACGCTAAATACACGGAAATGAATTTAAACCAGTGCTAAGCTCTATTAATGAGCACCGAGGCTGCATGCTCTGTACCCCACCTCCCTTCTCCCACTACAAACACCCAGAATTAAGAAAAAGTCACCAAACCCAAATAGGTTGTATTAAAAGAACTAAACAGTCACGGACAACATTATTTTGAAAAACATTTCTTTACTGGTTTTTATTAGCGCCAACTCACAAACCCCAATACACAGTTTTCCCTAAACTTAATTCCGGGGACACTCATCGATGGAAGAAAAAAAAAACCAACATACAGAAAAGATCTTTGTTTGGTAACTAAAACTGTGCCAATGTTATTTTATTAATCCCTGAATGTTAAGCATTGACGTACTGCTGTTGAACATTCTGTTCCGAATGGACAGGTCTGCTCTGCTCCATCTCTTGGGTTATGAAGCTAGAGCATCACGGAGCTGCCTTAAGGGCCCCCCAGATGACTCAAGATGTTGTTTTTAAATGACCTTTGCAAGAGGGGGGTAAATAAAAAAGGCTGCTTGGATGCAGCAGCTGTTATTTTTGCAGTTGTTTAAAAATAAGCCCAGAGACTGCTGTATACAAAATAGTGAACAAACGTCCAGACATTTTTTTTCCAGTTTCCTGTTGCCATGATAACTTCAAAACATTCAGATCACGTTGGATCAAATTTTAAAGAAGGGGGAAGGTGGAGGTGCAGCACAGCAACCATCAAGCAATGTTTAAGGCAAATTTACTTCTTCCCATTGATTAAGAGTTGAAAACAAGATTTGTTTTTTTAAACTGATAAGCATCATTATCGCCACTGGACATCTAAGCTCAGGTAATTTAATCAAAGTTTAAGTGGCGTCAACTCAACTAGATCTGAACATCGAAGAAGGAAAATTATGTAGTCCCAAGAATACCATCAGGAACTTTAAAAAAAAAATGCCGTATGTGCACGATTCCTAGAGATTTTTCTCCTGGTGGTAACCGGAGCCCACTTTGAACCGCATTCGAATGCAAACATATACCAAAAAAAAGGGTGTGATGGCAGGCCTGTAAGAAGAGCAAGGTTGACTATGACAAGTGCAGGGCCAAACAGAAAGGTAAACCAACACGCTATAGAAAGCATCAGCATCTGCTTGGGGACTGAGTTGCTTGTGCAACTTTTGTAAAAAATAAGAACAGCTCATATGGAAGAGGGAAGCGGAATGGAAAATAAAAGTCCATTTTGGGAGAAGGGAAGGGACTTCTTAGGTGCACACAAATAAGCCCGGTCTTCTCTCGTTCGCCTCATCAGAATTTAGTTGGGTGGTTGTGCTTTGCCCCTTCCTTCCTGACCCAGGCAGATGGTACCACGTGGCTAGTGCATTTACTCGTTCTGGGCATCATAATTAGCACCGCCAGCTTTCTTCAGCTCATTCTTGATGTACTCTTCCTCCAGCTCTTTGTGGTCGCTGATCACAAATTCTTTGGCAAAGTTCTAAAAGGGACAGAGAAAAGAGTAATGACTTTAATTACTTGGGGACCAGAAACTGTCCAGCTGTGTAAACACTGGGAGGCTGTTTCCACTGGAACCTCCTTTGGCCCAGGATACCTCAAGGTTGATGCAGGTTGCAACTCTTTCTCCTACACTTTGTCTATTTAGCCTGCAAGCTCTTTGGGGTAGGACTATCTCAGGGGTGGGTAAACTTTTTGGCCTGAGGGCCACAACTGGGTATGGAAATTGTATGGCAGGCCATGAATGCTCATGAAATTAACAATTCAGAGACATTCAAATAAACTTTAATAAAGATACATTTTAGTGTAAACAAACATTAAACCTTACTTACTATTACAAATATACATACAAAACAACCTATTATGATAATTATACCAAACTTACCCCCTTTCCATTGCCTCTTTGATTAACATGAACTATGCAGCTGGCACTCCCTGGCCAGCTACTCTTTGTTTTATCCTGAACGATGGAAAACTAACGCTACTAAAACAGCAGAGTCACCTAAGCCAATAAATAGCAGGCATGTGAGCTTGCATGTTCCAGGCTCTGATGGCACGTGAGGGTTCTGCAGCCACGGTAACATGCGTGCCCTCACGCAGGTCCTGAACACCTGGGTGTGCCGGAGCGCGGCAAGCCCCCGATCCCGCTCCCCGGCTGGAGCGCGGCAAGCCTCCAACCCCGCTCCTCGGGGGCCAGATTAAAAGGTGGACTGGACATGGCCTGCGGGCCGTAGTTTGCCCACCCCTAGACTCTCTTACTATGCCCGTGCATAATGGAGTCCTTGCTTGGTGCTTTTAAGTACTACTATAATAGAGATTAAAAGGCCTTTTTAGAGATATGGGACTTTGACAAAAGACTAGTTCTTATCCCAAGTGCAGTACAGGTAAGATTTTTCATTGAAGCCATTAATAGCATCTTGGACACTGCATAATCAGATCTATAAATTAATAGGATTGTCCAATGATGCAGCCAATCAATGCAGGAAAGCCAGTATGACTGAAGACAGAACATGGTTAGGTTCCCAGCAGAATGAACCTCTTGCAGATATTTTTGTTGCCACTGTCTGCCAGGGTCCCCCAGCCTCATCACCCTTCCCCCAGAACCTTTATGGCAAGAACAACCGGCCCATTTTGCTCAGCCCGGCTGTTTGAAAACTGAAGGGATCAGAAGCACTTTGTCATCACGAATTAATGCGAATGTGCATTTGAAAGTGAAGTTTTTAATTGGTATTTCTGAGACCATTAGCCATCCTGATCAGAAAAATCATTTCATGATCTGTATGGGAGGCTAATTTCCATATCGCTGGGATATGAATAAAAAAAAAATCACATCCACTGACAGTTAACCCTCCTCCCTCCCCCACTTTTTAATTGCTTTACAGTCAGACATTGGGATCTTACGCTGGCCCAGTGTCACCATGGCTACTTTAAACAACTACTGTCATCATTCCACTCTCATCCCAGGCTGAGCTTGGCCAATGCAAGAGGAAAAGCTGTTTCAAAGACATTCTGCAGATTAGTTATGGAGAGCAGGAACTACTGCCGTTCGATCCAGCAGGCTGCTGGGCTGAGGAAGGCTGTCCCAGTGGCTAGGGCACTAGCCTTGGACTTGAGAGACCTGGGCCAATTCCCTGCTCTGCCACCGACATCCTGTGTGACATTGGGCAAATCGCTTAGCCTTTGTGCCTCAGTTTCCCCCATCTGTACAATAGGGATAACAGAACTGCCCTACCTCACTCCGGTGTTGTGAGGATAAATTGATTAAATGGTGAGGTGCTCAGTTGCCACAGTAGTGGGGGCCATATAAGTATCTAACAGATAAACTGACGTCTTGAACTGAAGCATCTAGTATCAGTCACTCAAAGGGACCTCGGGTCTGATCCAGCCTGGCAATTCCCAAATGTTCTGTAGTCTCTCTACCGAAGGTTAACTTGATATAAACTATTCTTTGGGACACTGGATTTGGTGCCACAGCACAGAGATTCAGAAGAGCTGCAGAGGTATATGCAGCTCACAGGATGGTGAAACCCTAAAGCTATAAGTTGCCATGGGTTTCATGCAAAAGAGAGGTTTTTCAGAACAGACTGTGAAAGCAGTTCCACAGCACCTCTGGGATACTATTGCTACTATACTAAAGCAAAGTCTACTGGTGCTGATTCAGTATTTTCAGATCACTAGTGAAATGTATGTCTGCTTCTGCTGGGGTTGAGTATGTGCGCACACGCACACACACACACACACACAAATTGCCTCTTGCTTCATATTTTCTCTTTGTTCCCTAAACCTAACCACGTCCCACAGCTGCAAGCATTTCATTTATCCTTTCCCCATTTCAGACACTAACATCTATCAGGCAATTAAACAAAAAGATTGCATTCCCTTGTCCTCTGTGTGGCCGTGGATGCTTAATAGCAACAGCACAGCTGACAGAAAGCCTGATCTCCCAGCTGGACTGCATCAAGAAGTCAGCAGAGCCAGGATTCCTAGATAATGAAAGCCCCAAATGAGGAAGCCTAGCAGAACTAGGCAAGGCTTTCATGGGGAAGCAGTCATCTTGTTTGGGTGTAAACTGTTCTGGAACAGACCAGCCAAGACTGTCTCTATATGTATAGGGAAGAAGTGGGTTTTATACTGACATCAAATTCTACACTACATGTTAAGCTTTCATTTTGGCAGTTTCTCAAGAGCCTCAATTTGTACGGGGGGTTGGGGGGAAAGGAGAGAAAATGGTCAGTTTGGAAAAGATTTGCCACTTTTTTCATGCAATGGAAAAGGAAGGCACGCAGGCCGTGACTGATCCTGTTCCACACTGCAGGGAACCTCAATATTTAAAAGATACTTGAAAGAAAAAAAAGCTTATAGCAGCTAAGTGAAGCCTGGTCCGCTCTGCTTTAGTTTAAATCGTGGTCAGAAGGAATTCTGGAAAATGGCAATTGTTTGGCAGCACTTCAGGCTCCTAGATCAAACCAGTTCCCCTTACTCCCATAATCAGTTCCTTTCTGGTACAGGACAGACAAACGCTACCTTCCCAGAAAGTAACTGACAGATTGTGACTATTTAAAATGAGGTGTTTTAAAGGGAGAAACCCAGGAGCACTTAATCCAGCTATGCTCAGTAGTCTGGAATACAGAAGAGGGAAGGGACTGTGTTAAGGCATTCAAGTTCCATGAGGATTTACCCAGCTAAGAAACCCAAAGAGCTATTGTACTTGCAATAATTCTGTGTGAAGCTCTGCAGAGGAGCTCAGCTTTTGTTAATCCCAGGCAAACAGAGTCCTATCAAGTCGCTGTTCACTGTGCTG
This sequence comes from Mauremys reevesii, assembly GCF_016161935.1. Lineage (NCBI taxonomy): Eukaryota > Metazoa > Chordata > Testudines > Geoemydidae > Mauremys > Mauremys reevesii. The sequence goes on from NC_052638.1 coordinate 36,339,697, forward strand.
TATTACCATCACCACCCCCTCCCTTGTGAGCTTAGCCGTTTCAGTCTGTTTCCCACTGGGTTAGTAAACCTTCCCCCTCTCCAACACAAAAGCTTGCCAGTGCCAGGGTTACATTAAAGTAACAGAAGTCTTTACATAGACTTTAATGAGAGTTGTAGCTGGCCCATAATGCCTTTTTTTTTTCTTTTAAATAAACTATGCCTCCATGCAGAATGTGCAAATGAAGCACAGAATCATAAAAATGTAGGACTGGAAGGGACCTTGCGAAGAAACTTTGCGAAGGATTCTCCCTCCTATATGGCCTCTGAATGCTCTAATACAGGGGCCATAAAAGCTCCTTAGCCAACCAAGGCAGAATGTGCTTGGTGCAGGTATTGTGTACAGTTGGGCTGCCTTGCAGAGGCCCCCTTATAAATCCCAGCATAAAGGGCGTGGCAGGGCCGAGGGCAGAAGGAAAGTCATTGCATCACACACAGCTATGCGGATGGTACTGCTGCAAAGCAGCTGAGGATGAGTTACAGCAGCTCCTGCCTGCTTTAAAATGATGTCAGGTGGCTTGCAGTGGGCCCCACAGCAGCTCAAATCCTCCCTGGAGGCACAGTACAGAATTCCACCCCTTACGTCTACTGGAGGCCGCTGCTGGTTTATGTCCAGTTCAGATGCAACCTAGAGGAGGCATGTTCTGGGTGACCTTGGGCACGTCACATACTCTGTGTGCCTCAAGTCCCTATCTGTACAAAGGGGATAGAATACTTCCTTCCTCTCACCCTTTGTCTTGTCTATTTAGTTTGCCAGCAGCTTGGGGTAAAGACCATCTCTCATCATGTCTGTGTGCGGTGCCCCGCATAATGGAGCCTTGATCCTGAATGGGGTTTCTAGGCACTAGAATAATAGAGGTGAGTTATTACATTGTAGCCAGTGCCACAGCCACAAAAGGCACTGGCCCTATGCTATAAGTGAGGCCATTTCAAATGCAACATTTGCCAACCTTGGTATCCACCAATTCTGACTGTAGGGAGAAGCCAGTACCGTCCTCTAGGAAATGTGGACCCTACCAATGACAACTGTATCTGAGCTGATCTCTAGCTTCTTACAAAAGGTCTTAGATAGGAAAAGTTAGACCACAGTGTCAAAAACTGGATTACTGAATATTGTTTATTCTGGGTTGAGAACGTTAAACACTGAACTATCCTCACTAGACCAGGACTATGAGGTGGAGGAATTCCATCTCCATTTGTTATAGCTATTATGTTAAAACACAGGCAGAGGAAAAAAAAAAAGGATTAAAAATGGTCATGTTAAGACAGAAGCAGAACTACTGTTTGAGTTAACAGATGCTATCTCACCTGGGAGAGACTGATTCATATTCACTAGAGGCAGCACACATTACTGTGTCTCATTCAACAATTTTCTGTGCTAGCATTTGAAGTGTTGCAACACACACACCTCAGTTCAGAGTGAAGGCTCATCACTCTGACCTTAAAAGGAAGCAGCTTCCACTTTGTACCTTACAAGTCTGCATGGTGACAGGCCGCCTCTCGCCTTATAAAAAAGGGTAATTTGCCTTGCCATTTTAAGTGGCGATGAAATAAGATTTCAGCCTGGAAATATAGAATGTGTTGATCTGCTAAGCCTGCAGCTCTTCTCTCATACTTAATTCTATGAATCATGGTAAATTAGAGTCAGCAGCCTTTCTTCGCTTACCACATCAGTGCATTTTCATCACCCCCCTACCTCCACCTTAGCAGCAGACACAGTCTGATCTAAAGACAACTTCATTTGCAATTTAGAGAGTGTGACCTCAGATCTTGTTTTCAGTATTTTAGCCATTTCAGTTTCCCAACAGTAGAACCAATGAAGAGAAGATGAATTATTCATACCCAAGAGGACAGTGAACATTTAGGCCCAGATCCTCTGATGCTGCAGCCCAGGAGGACATGGCACAAGCAGGTGTGAGTAGAAGTGTCCTTAAGGCACCTTTGACTGCCCCAGTCCTGGGCCAGCTGTGTGCCAGTCTGGCCACACAACAGAAGTGAAAGCTGCCTGAAGGTTACCCTCACTTGTGTCAGCTGTCAACAGTCCCAGGCAGGCAACACAGCAACTAAGGGATCAGTGGAGCCTCTTATCCAGCAATATCCCCTATGCCACCCACGGGGAATAGATATGGAGCCACAGTGACTCTATGGCAGAGGTTGATCACCCTATGCTGGAGTGAGCTTCCAGCAGTCATTACATCACAGATGAAGCCTCTGGGTGGAAGTGACCCAGTAGTGGCCACTGCAGCAGCTTGTAGGGATGCTTTGCACAGCTGGTGCAGTGCAGAGTAGCCTCAGTGCAAATGAGGAGCCAGGCTTCTTCCCCCTCCCCACTTCAAAAAAATGAATTGATTGTTAAATACAAAACAGGAACTCAACGAGTTTGTCTTCAAACCCCGGCAATTTCCTCATTCAAAGGAATTCCATGAATATTTGCTCATAAAAATTGAGCGGCTTTCCACCCAAATTTGCTTTAGAGAGACAACAGAGCATATGACTTTCTGGGCAGGAATGCTGGAGGAAACAGTGAATAGTCAAGGTTTCCAGAAGGTAAATGTTGAACTAGCAAATGTGAGCATTGGTACCAGGCACGCATCCAACCAGGGACTGGGAATCCCTTTATTTATACAGAGCCATGGAAGAGCTTGGTGTTTACAGAACAAAGATTTCCTACTCTGAGGAGCTTGAAACCCTAAGTTAAGATGAGAATGATATAGATGAAGGAAGAGAAAAAAGGAGTTTCCCTGCAGAAAGGAGAACTAAGACTTTTTTTTTTTTAAATGAATCTACAATCTGCAGAAAGGGCGGAGGCCACCAGAGAAATGCTGGTACTACCAGCCTCCTGCTCTCTTTGACACCCCTTTTGCAAACAAGAGCAGATAGGCGAGCGAAGGCAAGTAGCACATGTGTGGACACTGTAGCAGCAATCAGGGAAAGGCTGGACCTGATCCTTCACGGCCCTGCATCGCATGGAGTCATCTACACCAGCTCAAAGGCGAGTGCAGCATGGGTGTAAAATCAGCATGGTAGCGTTTGACAGCCTGGCTTGCAGAAGTGTGGGGCAAGGCGCTGTTAGGACCACAGTGCACAGGACGGTCATTAGTCATCAGCAGAGTTGCCCATTTTAAAACCCAAATGGAGCCTTTTTTTAAGGTAAAAAGACAGCCCTCCTGTGCTAAGGCCATGTGTGGCAAATGTCATCATGCAGCAATCTGAGTGAAGACTCATGGCCCTCAGAACAGATCAAACAGCTCGAAACACCATTAACTACCCTAGTGCAGTGGTTCTCAAACTAGGGCCGCCACTTTTTCAGGGAAAGCCCCTGGCAGGCCGGGCCGGTTTGTTTACCTGCCACGTCTGCAGGTTCGGCCAATCGCAGCTCTCAGTGGCCGCGGTTCGCTGCTCCAGGCCAATGGGGGCAGCGGGAAGCGGCATGGGCCGAGGGATGTACTGGCCGCCGCTTCCTGCAACCCCCATTGGCCTGGAGTGGCGACTGGCAGCCAGTGGGACCCACAATCAGCTGAACCTGTGGATACGGCAGGTAAATAAACTGGCCCAGCCTGCCAGGGACTTTCCCTGAACAAGCGGCAGCCCTAGTTTGAGAACCACTGCCCTAGCGCACGCTGTACCTTTCCACATTTCCTGGGTGCTCCTGAGCAAGGCAGGTCAAAACAATAACTACAGAAATGGAGACAGCCACTAGGTTGGATGTGTATTTGAGCACCAAGAGACAGAACTCAATTATAAAAACAGGTAGATCTAGGAGAGGACTTGGCTTTTTAAGCGGCACAAAAAGTTTAAAGTGTAACACTAGTGTATAATTTTAAGTGAACAAGTGGGGCCTACTCAATCAAACTATCAAACCTGCAGCCACAGATCCACCCAGCCTGGGTCAGCTTTATCAATGGGACCTTTGCATCAAAAAGCACCAAATGTCCTGTGTTCAGGGCCGGCTCTAGGCACCAGCAAAGGAAGCAGGTGCTTGGGGCGGCCAATGGAAAGGGGCAGCACGTCCAGGTCTTTGGCAGCCATTCGGCAGCAGGTCCCCGAGTCTCTCTCGGAGCGAAGGACCCGCCGCCAAAGTGCCGCTGAAGAATGAAGCGGTGCAGTAGAGCTGCCACCGATCGAGGCTTTTTCTTTTTCTTTCCTGCTTCGCCACTTGGGGTGGCAAAAAAGCTGGAGCCGGCCCTGCCTGTGTTTGATCTTTGCTATTATGAATGGTGGCCTATAGTAGGATTTGAACTGCTCCGGATCTCTGAAATTTGGGATGAGTCCCTTCAGCCAGGGGAGTGTGTAATCCACACTAGTCCAGTGTAAATCTGTGTCCCCTTCTCCTGGTTGAACTACAGACATAGGTTTCAGGCTGTTACTGCTCCTAATTGAATGGACTTGGTCCCCCAGCTTAAGTTGGAGATTTATGCTTTTAGATTCAGAAGTCCCCATGAATTACCCAGCCATTCCCACACCACAAGGTGTGCAGCATGAGATGGAGCATGCTGACAGAGCTCCATCAAGTTAATTTGCACTCCAACAAGCTATACTGCAGGAAGTCACCATCCACTAGCCCCTTAATAGCATGTTAAAAGGCACCCATTCTGGGTGCATGTCTGCGGCCATCCACCCCCACTCCAAACCCGTCCTCAGCTGACATTGCAGCAGGGTTTGGGGCAAGTCACAGACCTGAATGTTGGCTTTCCAGCTGTGGTAGAGGGATGGGGGTGGAAATTGAATAGCCTGACAACAGGACCCACCCAAGGTTTACTTGAACTCCTCCAGTATAATAAACACAGAGAGTCTGGACCTTTTGCCATAGTTTAAGATGAGGGAATTCAGCTCCACTGAAGTCAATGCAAATGCGCTGATGTACACCAGTTGAGGATCTGGCCCAGTAATTTTACAATTCTTAAAATATCACTTCATAAAATACAGAGCCCCTGCAGCCACTCCCAGGAGAGGAACCCAAAAGAAGCACAAAGAAAGGGCAGGCCAGTTCCTCTCCCTTTCCTTTACAAGAAGTTATTCTTTTGCTCACAAGCCCCTAATCTCCTCTTGAACAGTTGCTATCCCAATGGTTCCCTTACAGCAGATGCTTCTAGCAGACCCTTAATAATCCCCATGTGTAAATGTACTTTATTCTGTAATGCAATGCAGTGGATTTCATTTGTTTGGCAGTGGTCGAGCTGGGTTCCACTTGCTTTTAGGATCTCGGCAGAAACACAGTGTCTATTGGCATTTGTTCAGCTTTGAACAGTGCTCAGCCCGTTGCTTGAAAATGCATCTATGTGGTTCTATGATAGAGTTAGAAGGGACCTGCCAAAATGCAGGATTTGTTGTGTCTAAAGTATCCAAGACAGATGGCTATCCAGCCTCCTCTTGAAAACCTCCAGTGAAGGAGCTTCCACAACCTCCCAAGCAGCCTGTTCCCCTTGTTCCACTGTTCTTAGGAAGTTAGGAAGTTTTTCCAGAGATTGAACTCTGCTCTGCTGTAGTTTGCCTCTTGTCCTGCCCTCTGCGGCAAAAGAGAACAACTTTTCTCCATCTTTTTTATGGTGGCATTTCAAGTATTTGAAGACCTCTATCATGTCCCCTCTTAATCTCCTCTTTTCCAAACTAAACACATCCAGTTCCTTCAGCCTTTGCTCATATGGCTTACATTCCATCTCTTGGATCAGCTTTGTTGCTTGCCTCTGAATCCTTTCCAGTTTCTTTACATCCTTTCTACACATTGGTTACCAAAATTGGACGTAGTTCTCCAGCTGAGGCCTAAGCAGCTCCGAATAGAGCAGTACGATCACCTCCCGTGACTTGCATGCTATGCCTCTGTTAATCATAGGATTAGAAGGTACTGCAAGGGTCATCTAGTCTAGTGACCTGTGACCTCTCCGAGAATACCCAAGCAGGACTCCTCCTCATTGGAACTTGGGTCTTACAGAAAGGAACATGGACTTTCACAAATATTATACCACAGCAAGTGCCCTTCATGTTTTACTCCAGGGTCCACTGACTGTTTGAAACCCAGAGACTTGTTCTGATCATTTAAAACTCAAAGCTGTTATCCGCGATACAAAAACACCTTGGGCCATACTGCTAATTCTGAATGCATCCCTGTGTTAACTATGGGTAGAATACACAACTAAGTGTACATAGGGGGCCGGGCTGCAAGAGAAGCCACAAAATAGTGAGCAGCTCACACAACTGGGTTTTTTTTAAATGTTATTTCTCTTTCTAGAACTCCTGTTATCCCACCCAGTGAACCGAAACTGGGTAAAGCTTGTGCTTTCTTGGCAAAAAAATAGATTTGAATATTTCTGCGTGCACCCCACTAGAGCTTAAGTCAATGGGGTTGACACTGGATTCGCACCAATGTAACTAGCAGCAAAGTGCGGCCCCTTATTTGAAAAATATTTAGTTCCAGCATGCAATACAAAGCTCTAAGAAATATGGAAATTTCAAATGACATGGAACAGGAAGTTACAGATTGTTGTATGGGTCAGTTGTCAACATTAATTTCTGCTTCAACTACAATTATACAGTTTCAGCTACTTCATATTAATAAAGCTTTGCTTCATCACTACCATTTATGAGGTAAACCTTCTGTTTCAGCATGAATCCTTCAGTGTAGTTCCCATGTTGGGAGGTGCAGCATAAATGGGTATTTCCTAGGAAGCAGTTTGAATTTCAGCAGGCCTGTCTTGAGTTATTTGTAGGTTAAAATCATTAAGTAACAAACATTACACAGTAAACTGAAGGGACCTTCATTTTCATCCTGCACAATCCCCTCTCAGAGGAGATTTCTTAATGTAGACAAATACTATGGGACATACTATGAGACAAGGTTGTTACAAGGAGGAGGATGAAAAACTGTTCTCGTTAACCTCTGAGGATAGGACAATAAGCAATGGGCTTAAATTGCAGCAAGGGCAGTTTAGATTGGACATTAGGCAAAACTATAATGCTGACAACTGACCCATACAACAAGCCATAACTTCCTGTTACATGAAGCTTGATTGGTTGCCTGTTTAATAGGCTATTGGAGAGTTAATCACTCTTGGCTTTGATCTAGCTAAAATATTTCTAACTGTCAGAGTAGTTAAGCACTGGAACAAATTGCGTAGGGAAGTTGTGGAATCTCAGTCATTGGAGGTTTTCAAGAACAGGTTGGACAAACACCTGTCAGGAATGGTCTAGTTATTACTTAGTTCTGCCTTGAGTGCAGAGGACTGGACTAGATATTCAGCCTGTTCTGACAGCTCAATGAGAAAGGGTATTCTGAGGCACCAGAAAGAGGCAGTACGTTTAGGGAACTTGTTTATCAGGTGGGTCCCACCATAAACATTTCTTCAGAAGAAGCAAATGCTGAACTGTAAATCTATTCAGTCATAGTTGAGCTGCTGTTGGCTAGGATACCCTTGCGTACAAAAGCAATAGGAACATTTTTGATGGTCCCTTCTTGCCTTAAACTCTAAGACTGTTTTAGCACCTAGTTCTGACACAGTGCTTTCAGCAATAGATTTCAAAGCCCTTTACTAAGGAGGTCAATATAATTATTTCCATTTTACAGATGGGGAAACCAAGGCATGGAGCAGGGACATGACTTGCCCAGGATTACTCTGTAGGCCAGTGGAAGAGCTGGGAATAGAACCCTGGTCTCCTGACTCCCAATCCAGTGCCCTCTCTGTTTCTATCTATTTTAGATGAGAGGATCTGATATTTTAGTCACAGCATTCCACAACGCAGTTCTTTAACAGCTGAAGTTCCCCTCCTCCTTGATTTAAGTCTACTAAGGTCCATTGAACTTGAATTTTGTGGGAACACAACACTGTCAGAATGTCCTAGGCATGCGCTAAATGGTTAAATTACACTTTGTGCTTGGACAGACAAATTCCACTGGGGAAACTTTCCGAGATGTGTGCTTAGTACACACATCTCCATGTTCCTGTTACACCCAATGCCAAACAGGAAACTATTCAAATCTAGTTAACTATTAAAAGTTGCTCGTTAATTAATACCAATTGCAAGCCCAGCCTTGCAGTCTATGGTCTCTGCACAGTGAGATAACCTGGAGCCTTCTGATGGTCTAAAATAAAATTTAAAAAAATCACTGAAACAATAAGCATGGCAGTCTCTTTCCTATTATCTTTATCCAATTTAACTCCCAGTGCGCTGCTATACATGCCTTAATAGTAAACTGTTTTTATATCAGACAGAGAAAGAACAGGGGCGAAGAGATGTACTTACCCAGGCAAGGACTGGAATGCGTACTTTTGTTGCTCTCCTTACAGCCATGAGCTTTGGTGACAGCTGAGAGTCCAAAAGTGCTCATTTTTAACTGAGCGTGCAAAGGGCAGATTGAGTCATGGTGACGGTAAGGAGGGTGAAAAGTTAAAGCTTTAAAAAGAGAATCGTTTTCTAAGGATGACCAAATTTCCCTCTTCCCACCCCATGCTCTCAAAGGCTAGAAGCAGTGCAGGTCAGAAAGGTGGTATTACCTGTACTACTTCTTTGACCAGAGTTTTGTCAGTCCCGGTTTTGGCTCTCTGCAGGCCGCTAACGTTCTCTCCGATCCAAGTGATGAGGGCAAACTTGACTCGCTTGCTCATGGCATCCCCAGTGGTAAATCGGACAAATCCAAACAACCTGAGGTCATCTTTAAAAACAAAGAAACAAAAAGGAGAAGTCATTAGAAAGGAGACAAAAATACTACCTCACTAAAGAATGTCTTGGTCGATTCTGAGCATAGCCAGGTGGTGTCCTGATCTGAATTACCAACACTTATAAAAATCTAAACAGAGGAGATGTGTACACACACGTGTGTAGCATATCTTCTTCCCTTGTTAGATCTGCCTTTCACTATGGCAGGTTCACTGACTAGGAGTTACCTGACTGGCACAGCTGTACCATGCCAGCTGCTACATTAAGTTTGGAAGCGAGGAACACACTCGCAATTGGCCAGGTCTTTCAAGTCCACACAGCTGACCTGGGTGATGCATTTAGTCTTCAGCATGCAGGAAAGGGAAGACATTGATCACTGGCCCCTATGCCACAAGCTGCTCTTGGAAGGTAGGAATCCACCTGTGCAAGGCAGTTTGCAGGACAGGGGACCTATGACCAGATGCACACCCAAGCCTGATTGGATAAGCAATGAGAGACTAGTCAAGACCTCAAGTTACTGTAACAGGTGACTGCACTGCACAGCAACCGAAAGAACCAGACCATATAGACCCAGGAAACAGCTCACTGAACAAAAACCAAGACCAGTAGTTGCTGAGGGCGGACGCATCAGTGGGCCGGTGTGCTGATTTCCCAGCCCACAAAATAAGACAGGCAGGCAGCCTTCAGCCCGCTGTGATCCCTTCTTCCCAGGGGAACTTCTAAAGAGTCCAAACAGAACAATAACAAAAACACACGGACGTAACAAGACAAAGACAGCAACTACAACCACCAGTCTCCACACACAGACCTGTGGGCAGGGCTCCAACTCAGAGGGAGATGTTCCCAGGCAACCCTTCACATTTCCCCTGCTCCCATTAATGTGTCAGGGTTAAGTGGTGGCTGCATTAACCCTTTACGGTCTGGGTTAGTGATTACGCTTGTGCCCTATCACAGTATCTCATGTTGAAAAGCATGTGGTGGATACATTTAGACCACCAGTGCTCTCTACTAAGAGCTCTCAAACTCTTTATTACTATTTCCTACTGTCCCTGAAACTTCTGCAGATCCACATAATGAAATTGGGCTAATCTACAAAGGCACTGCCCTGCTGAGAGTAATCCAAAGTCAGAGACCGTGGATGTTCCAGTTAAGTGTCTGATCTACATGACCTGCAGACAGATCACTCCCTGCTGCTGAAAAACCCACAGGAGGGGGAAGAACTTCAAAAGGCATCTCATAGAAACGCCTTTGTTTCCTCTGCTCCTTCACTTGGCCATGGCAAAGAATCACAGAAAGAGACGCTTCTCCCCCATGATATGGAACAAGGCACTTTTTCTGGAATAAGGAAAACAAGTGTTTAACCCCAAGGTTTCAAAAATGAACAGTCAGGCCACCCAAAAATCATGACTGGGTTAAAAATTCATGAGATTTATAAACAGTAAATTGAGTCCATTTTTACTTTCTCGTTTGAGAGCCTTTAGGTGTCAGGTGGCTGCAGAGAAAAGCTGGAGAACGACGACTAGAAGTTTAATTTTCTTTATTAATTACAGCCGCAACTCTCTCAATTCCAAATGCTGGGGCTTTGAGAAGACACACCATGTGTACTGCAAGACTCATGGAGGGAAAAAAAAAAATCACAAGAAAAAACTACAGTATCTCTCTGCTTCCTTGGAGAGCTTCTAGAACTTTCGCTAACTCCTGATTGAAAGGACTGGCATGCACATTGTCTCTGTCCAAAGGGAAGGGGGGTTTGCAGCCTGAAAGAATGGGCACAACCTTTGGAGCCTGCCAATGTATGGGGAAAGCGGACACCAAGCATGTGGGTTCATCCTGGAATCTTTAGAGCAGCTTACTCTCCTCTCTACAGCAGCATGTCGTACTGCCCAGGCATAAACCCCGGTAGTGGCACAAGAGGGCCATTGAGGTTGTTTGGCTGTATTAGCTATCCCTAGGAGTTCCTGATGGAGGTCCACTGAGGCCTGGTCTACACTACACGTTTAAACCAAATTTAGCAGCGTTAAACCAATTTAACCCTGCACCTGTCCACACAACAAGACCCTTTATATCGATATAAAAGGGCTCTTTAAACCGATTTCTGTACTCCTCCCCGATGAGGGGAGTAGCGCTGAAATCGGTTTTGCCATGTCGGATTAGGGTTAGTGTGGCCGCAAATCGACGGTATTGGCCTCAGGGTAGTATCCCACAGTGCACCATTGTGACCGCTCTAGAAAGTGATCTGAACTCGGTTGCACTGGCCAGGTAGACAGGAAAAGCCCCCCCGAACTTTTGAATTTCATTTCCTGTTTGCCCAGCATGGAGCTCTGATCAGCACGGGTGGCGATGCAGTCCCAAATCCAAAAAGAGCTCCAGCATGGACCGTACGGGAGATACTGGATCTGATCACTGTATGGGAAGACAAATCTGTTCTATCAGAGCTCCGTTACAGAAGACGGAATGACAAAGCATTTGAAAAAGTCTCCAGGCTATGATAGACAGAGGCCACAGCACAGTGTTGTGTGACAAGCATAACAGAAAGCCAAAGAATCAAATGGACGCTCATGGAGGGAGGGAGGGAGGGGGGACTGAGGACTCCAGCTATCCCACAGTCCCCGCAGTCTCCAAAAAGCATTTGCATTCTTGGCTGAGCTCCCAATCCAGGGGAAAAAGGGCGCGAAATGATTGTCTGCCATTGCTTTCACGGAGGAAGGATTGAGTGACGACATTTACCCAGAATCACCCGCAACACTGTTTTTGCATTGGGATCTCAACCCTGAATTCAAATGGGCAGGGGAGACTGTGGGAAAGCTACGGGATAGCTACCCACAGTGCAATGCTCCGGAAATCTACGCTAGCCTCGGTACATGGACGCACACCGCCGAATTAATGTGCTTAGTGTGGCCGCGTGCACTCGACTTTATACAATCTGTTTTACTAAACCGGTTTATGGAAAATCGGAATAATCCCATAGTGTAGGCATACCCTGAGACAGGAAGGGAGCATGCCACAGGGCATGGCTGCTCCTCGCCCCCTCCGGCTAGCTTCCCCCCACCTCCATCTGTGACTCAGTCAAAGCACAGGGCCACTAAGAAGAGTAGCCAGCAGCAGAGGCATTTCTGCACCTACTTCCAGAACGAGCCCTCTTTCATTCCCTTCCCCTCCACTGAAAGAAGAGAACAGAGCATCAGGCCCTTAGATTTTAAGATCACCATAGTCCTTGTTTCAAGGCCTGGCTTCTGCTCTATTAGGCCAACTAAGGTTTCTATTTAGTGACCATCTGTGTACAAGCATCTCATCTCTGGTGTCGGACAGATTCTGCGTTCCTTCTCTGCAGGGTGACTCACCAACCCAAGCTGTTGGGTGCATTTGCAATCACAGGCACATACATAGTACCACCCCCTTCCAGTCTTTTCTTGTGAGCACACAAGACACTGAAACCTACATCAGCCCTGATCTTCCAGAGAAGCAGAACAAATGGACGGTCAAGCGAGCACAGAATACACCTAATCACAGCTGCTTCATCGGTTTAATAGGTCACTTGGTGTCCTTTTAGTGCAACAAGAGGACTCATAAAAGAACCATGAATCAGAGCACTTGCTTTTTGGAAAAGGAGCCTGTTACACCTGGTCCTACTTAAGTTTACTGTAACCAATTCAGCATGTTTTATTCCTATGCTGTCCCAACTACCACCATGTGAGACATCCAGGATGCCCAGTGGGAAGTCGAATGTTAATTCACACCACCATCATCTAGATGCATAATAAATTTTTCCTGTATACCATATATATTGCTATAGGGCATCACTAAGGAGCCTTATAGAAACCTAAAAGGCTCTGAAACATTTTTCCTGTCCTCACTCCACAGAAAATAAGTGCCAAAGCCAATGCAAGAAGCCTTTGAAAGCCAACAAATGTCACTTAATGCCTCTGGGTATATCTACACAGCAATTGAACACTCGCAGCTGGTGCACATCAGCTGTTGCGGGCTCAGACAGGACCCTCCCTGCATCACAGGGTTCGAGAGCCCAGATTCCAATCCTAGCCTGAACGTCCACACCACAATTTTACAGCCCCACAGTGCGCAGCCGTGGGTGTTTAACTGCTATGGAGACATAGCCATTGTGTTTAAGAAGTGCAAAGGTTAGACATAAAAGAAAAAGCTAGTATAATTGCTAACAGATCACCAACAAGAGAAGCAGGTCTTTCTGGCAGAATTCAGAGTGTGCAGTCAGAATCCCTGAGCAGAACTGGTTGAGTTTCACAAATAGTCTGAAGCATGTTCACAGTGACAAATGGTCAGTGAAACAGGATCCAAGCTTAAGTTCTTGTATATTCATGGATTTCCTTTCCAGGGTTAAGCAGAGCTAGCCTGCCAAATCATTTCTCTGCATTAGAGCAAACAAAAGGAAGTAGTACTTCACACAATGCAGTCAACCTGTGGAACTCGTTGCCAGGGGATGTTGTGAAGGCCAAAAGTGTAACTGGGTTCAAAAAGCATTAGATAAATTCATGGGTGATGGGTCCATCCATGGCTATTAGCAAGATGGTCAGGGACACAGCCCCATGCCCCAGGTGTCCCTAAACCTCCACTTGACAGAAGCTGGGACTGGATGACAGGGGATGGATCACTTTAAATTGCACTGGTCTGTTCATTCCCTCTGAAGCATATAGCACTGGTCATCGTCAGGAGACAGGATACTGGGCTAGATGGACCATTGCTCTGATGCAATATGGCTGTTCTTACGTAGAGGTAGTCAGAGCCTTAGTTAACACTGGTCCTCCCCAACTGAAGACACTTTAATTTCCTTCTCCCCCTCTCCAAGCACCATTTAAATTGGCTTTAGAAGATGGACGTTGATGTCTGCAGTGTTTTTTTAAACAAATTATAATAGAGATGGCACATTCCCTCTGAAAGAGGGAATCTTGCCCTGCTTCCATGCAGCCATCTTCCTAACCACTAACCCTTGAATAGCAGTACAGCCTGAAGAAAACAAAAGAGCATTATTCATAGACCTGGATCTAGCATAGACAATGGCTGCAGTTGGGAAGATTTCACAAGCTTCAACCAGAGCATATTACAGTTGTATATGCCAAGGGTGGGGTAGACGCTATGTAAATAATGAAGTAATACTGCAACGAACACCTCAACAATAAGGTCACCTAATCTCCTTCTCCCAAGTTTGTTCCTTACTTATCAGTAGGTAGTGTTTCTCCCCCTCCCCCACCCCGAGAGGTTTCCTTGATGACAATATCTATTCTGATCCGCCCAAGTATTTTAATACAATTGAATCAAAAAAGTTTCCCCACTGGACTACAAAGCTGCAACATTTCACACCGACTAAGATCAAGAAAGGTATATTAGCTGCAAAAAGCCTTATAACATTAGTCCCATTGCTGTAACAAACTGGCAAACCAATCATATTCTTAGATAAGGTCACCACTCCTAGCTTTACTCACCCAGCATTACTGTACCTAGGGATTGCAAGGAAACGTCTGACAGAAGGCTTTGTCCCTACATAGCATGTGTTATGAATACCTTGGCCCTACAGAGCTCGTTATAGAGAAAACGTGGCAGATTTCCTCAAAAGTGTCCTGGTTCTTATTGCTTTCCATCTGGCTTTATTCATATTTTACTTGGAAAACATTGGCTTACTTAATCCTCAAAGAAAGAGGCATGTGTGGAGAAAGTCAAAATTCTTCATTACGTGTTCAGTTGAATCTTGGATGAACAGATTCCTTTTCCTATACTTTTTGTAGCAGCCATACCATCTTGTTACATTTTACCAGGACATCTCAATGTGAGTATACTACCGTAGCTGCACAAAGTAAAAAGGGTGAGGAGAGAGTTTAAAAGGAACTAAAAGTGCTCTTAGCGCTGAGGAATTTTTCTTCTAAATGCTCTGAGGAAATCTACTCCACTTTTATAGCTAATTAAAACAACCTTTAAATAAACCTCCAAGGACTTATCTTTAACATCCTGTTAACGGATATGGCCGAGTATGATATTAATGAGAACTGGACAACTCAAGTCTGCGAATATTATGAATATTATGGGGCAAGATCCTCAGATGGTGTGAATTGTTGAGCTATAGCAGGGATCGGCAACCTTTGGCATGTGGCCCACCAGGGTAAGCACCCTGGCGGGCCAGGCTGGTTTGTTTACCTGCCGTGTCCCCAGGTTCGGCCAATCATGACTCCCACTGGCTGCGGTTCGCCGCTCCAGGCCAATGGAGGCAGTGGGAAGCGGCACGGGCAGAGGGATGTGCTGGCTGCCACTTTCCGCTGCCCCCATTGGCCTGGAGCAGTGAACTGCGGCCAGTGGGAGCTGCAATCGGCCGAACCTGCCGACGCGACAGATAAACAAACTGGTCCGGCCCACCAGAGTGCTTACCCTGGCGGACCGTGTGCCAAAGGTTGCCGATCCTTGAGCTACAACTATTACAACCATTGAAGTTCTACCTCTGAGTGTTTTCCACAAAGCCTATCACTGACAAACACTTGCCAACATTTTAGGACACCAAAGATTTTCCCCCCTCTACTTCAAACAGGAAGCAAGAATTGTACCTCCTGCCCCCTTAAATGGTACTCAATCTATGTACATATTTTGACTTATGATTAATTTGCTGAGGGCAAAAAAACAACAACACAAAACTAGGAAAAGCTCACCACTTTTCCTACCATAGCAACCCAACTACACTGGGAGAAAATAAAATGAAGCTCCCAAACATGACAATATGTAGGAGGTTAATTCCAGTTATATACCACTTTTATGGGATGCAGCTCTTTGCATGCATAACAAGACACGTCTGCAAATGTTTTAGAAACCTTTTGGGGGAAGAATTGTGTGTGTGTATAACTCCAAGTAACAGTATGGCTGTCTTGTAATGAAATCAAAGGGAATTTAGTTCGCACGGTGCCAATTTCGAGTACTCTTACAGCTAGATACTGGTTCTAGTCCCAAAGAACATTGGTTGCATATGAACACTATGTAGCACTAAACTGCAGAGTCAGAAGTCGCCCTCTCATGGCCTTGGAGGTCCATTTTGTGCCAGATGCCTAGTTAGTGTTAACCAATATCTACTGCCTGTCATGGGTAAGCTGTAAGAAATGAGCCACATGGTAAAAATCTTGGGCCCTCTCGTTGTTTAACGTCAGACCACTTGGTTTCCTGCTAACAGGACGCAAACTCTGTCCCCTCTTGACCCTCCCTGATGCAAGCTAGAATGTTAAGCTAAGGTTAACCAACAGGAAGTAAGACTGCTCAAGCTGACATTTTAAAATTTTATTATAAGGATACTCTCAGAACTGAGCTGTCTCAGAGAAACATGACTGTGTAGGAGACACTGGGGAAGGAAGGGACATGGGCCCAGTTTGGCAGGAGGAAAAGCCCAGCATCTGCTTTCTCTTTTAAACACCTGGCTCTGGTTGCAATTCTTCACCCCTTAACCCTCAGTACTATGCAGACATCAGTGCTCTGAGACACCTGGGATGAGATGCTCCTAGAACAGCCATCCCCATCATCACACTGGTGAGGGCCCAGTCCCTGGGCAGCACTCGGTCCCTGGTAAAGTTTAGGCCTTTGGAACCTTATCAAAAGCCCATTGAAGACAATAGGTCTTTCCATTTACTTCAATGGGCTTTAGCTCAGGTCCTATAATCTTCTTTAAAAGAAAGACTGATGTTTAGCATCATGATTACAAATACAAGACAAAACGTAACCAAGGCCAATAATCCATTCTAATGTCCAGCCAACACGTATCCCAGGGATCGGCAACTTCTGGCACGTGGCCCGCCAGGGTAAGCCCCCCGGTGGGCCAGGCCAGTTTGTTTACTTGCCTCGTCTGCAGGTTCGGCCGATCGCGGCTCCCACTGGCCGTGGTTCGCCACTCCAGGCCAATGGGGGCTGCGGGAAGTGGCGGCCAGCATATCCCTCGGCCCGCACCGCTTCCTGCAACCCCCATTGGCCAGGAGCGGCAAACCATGGGAGCCGCGATCGGCCGAACCTGTGGACGCGGCAGGTAAACAAACCTGCCTGGCCCACCAGGGGACTTACCCTGGCAGGCCACATGCCCAAGGCTGCCGATCCCGGACATATCCAGTGTCCAGGACATGAGCTCATGAGACTGCTGGGCCATCAGCCACAGCAGAGTTCCTTTGCTCTCACCCATCAGTGAAGAAAGGGCTCAGTAATTGTCTCACCGAAGTCAATACCAAAATTCTCTCAAGCCTCAGTACATCCAGGATGTGGTTCAGAGAGAAGACGACCAAAGTCCTCATGACTTGTTAACAGATGGGTTGTCAGGAGCATGAGCTAGAGTCCAGCAGTATCGTAACTAACCTCTTTGTTTCTTATAATTATTACATGCCTGGCTGAGGGCACATCTCCAGATACATTTTCATGGAAGTGATGCCTGGCAGCCTCCCAAAGTCAAGAAAGTTTCAAATTCCTGCAAGATGGTGAACAGTGGACTCTCTCCCCTCCCCACCCCCAACCTCCACATGCAGCTCCACCATTAGCATCTTGAGTTGATACATCCCATTGAAACAAATACTGGGGTTGATTTTCTGTTGCATTAAAGGGTCATGGGGCATTTAAGGGATATAAATGGCCTTGGGGAATACCCCCACCAGCCACAGTGGCCCTCTATTGGCTTCTCTCCTAGTGTAAGGGGAAGGATGGTCCAATGGTAGAGCATTAGCTTAGGACAGGGGAGACCTGGGTTTAATTCCCTGCTCCAGCAGGGACTTCCTGTGTAACCATGGCCAAGTCACTTAGCCTCTCTGGGCCTCAGTTCCCTATCTGGAAAAAGGAGATAGCAATGTTTCTTTACCTCACAGAAGCGTTGTGAGAATAAATACATTAGGGATTGTGAAACACTTGGAGATCTACTGATGATGGTGTAGAAACAGGCTATTGTGATGATGTAGAGACTGTATGTGGACCCAGGACACTGAGCTATGGCTACTTTTTGAGCCTATGGACACAGAGTTTAAATTAGAGCAGTCTGAGGCAGCTCTGATGCCAAGGACCAGACAGACCCCTGACAGGCTCAAGAATACAGTGAGCATGAAGGGGACTTAATCCCCTTCCCCACCGGTTCCTGTGTTCAACACTGGGATGGCGGAAGCAAACAAAGTTCCAGATGGCCATAGGGAAGTGGTTGTCAAACAGATGCCGCTTTAACTGATCCTCCAAGGAGCTATGCTTTACACAGCAGTGGGGGGAGGGGGCGGGAGCAAGGTGGCTTTGCAGCCAGGAATGCACAGTCAATGTGAAATTCCCCCAAAATAATTACCATAAGGGCAAATTTTCACAGGTTTGCCCTTCAAATATATGTTAAAGGGAAAGCAGGCAAAGGAAGGACTCCAGACGAGCACAAGAATCAACACTATCCCGTAAAGTCCAAAATTACAAAGGTATTTTGGTGCCTAAAGATGCAAATCAACACCTAATGGGATTTATAAAGCATCTAAGTGAGTTAGGAACCTTAGCTGCTTTGGTGCATTGCTCAGTCTCCTCAGGTACCTACCTACATCTTTAGACACCAAAACGCCTTTATAAATCTGGGTCTAAGTTTTTAACTACTAAAGTCTATTACTTATTGATTGCAATCCACCTTTATATGAGCAGCATTGCACTACGCACTCTCTTAGGAGCTGGTTCCATCACACACACACAGCTGATGCTAATCAGAAACGCTTTATGCCATATCTATTCCTTACCAAGAGTTTTAATTTCTCCTAATGTTGACTGCACAGTACCTTTGGTCTGCTCTTTACAGACACATGAATAGCTCTTCCGTCTCATGCTGTCAAGACAGGTATTTATCAGGACTGGGACTTTCCTAACAGCAGCCTAGTTATTTCTTTTGTCATGGTTGTAAACATTTGGTTCTCAATGGGGTGGAGGAACGTCTAAGCTCCACACTAATAAACTGCAGTGTAGCCATAATTTTTTTTTTTGCAAATATGGACTGTTCCACTCGGTTCCTTTAATAATATTGGGGAGAGCAAAATAAGTTCCGCTATTAGTTAGTCTGGCATCACTGATATTTACAAAACCTTAACTGTGTATTTCTGACTGGGATTATTTTAAGTCCGGATCCCAGGTAAGGTCACTCCATTCTTCTCAGCCATGCATTCAACATCCCCAACTATTAGGGTTTGAAATAAAAAACAGATCCTCTCACCCTGTTGTAAAAAACAAACAAACCTTCAAACCCTTCTCTATCTTTCTGGCTCCAAATCCAACAACTCCGTTTTTTGTCTAAAAGTGTATCAATGGCATGAAGTGTTTAATGACAAATTCATGCCACATCTGGATCCATGCCACCGGCGCAGGCACAAGGGAGAGTGATCTCTAGAAAAGGAAGTGGATCAAAAGCCTGGAATGAAATCCTTGTTTAATGGAGAGGAAGCCCATGAGATACACCTCTACCCCTATATAACACGACCCGATATAACATGAATTCGGATATAACGTGGTAAAGCAGTGCTCCGGGGGAGGGGGGGCCGGGCTGTGCACTTTGGAGGATCAAAGCAAGTTCGATATAACGTGGTTTCACCTATAGTGCGGTAAAAATTTTTGGCTCCCGAGGACAGCGTTATATCGGGGTAGAGGTGTGTTAGCAAACCCAGTTAAGCAGCCCTGGGTCTATGCTCAAAGGAAATGACACATTCACAGTAACAGTTTTTTCAATAAGAGTCTGTCAATTTCTCACTCAGTTTTCCTCTTCCTATTTAAAAATGTCACCCATGTAGTTTCAGTGTCCCAGAATAACAGAGAAGGGGTAAAATGGTGGATTTACTATATCTTTCACTGCTATGCTTTTCTGCGGATAAACCCCGTGGTTGGTACAAGGCAAAGCTCCGGTGTAGAATGGACTTGTACCTCCACAATATACAGAGGAACAAATCCTCACAAAATACACTGGGTGCAGCAGGGCTCAACCTGTCATCCATGGGACTTATACAGTCCCAATTACCATCGCACCCAAACACCTAACAATGTTTAATATATTCATTAACTGGTAGTCCAGAGTGTCTATGGAGAGTTGGCTGGTCACATGGTATCTTTGCAGCTGCTAATGTAATCCACACACCTCCTGGGTGTGGTGCTCTGTCCCATCTAGTGGCACCAAGACTTCTTAGAGAGAGAGATAAAATGAGTCTGCTCTACAGCCTTAGCTAACAGGCAGTTACTGGCTTTTAGCTCATGCGATAGAGACCCCAAGTTTGATCCCGCCCGCCAACAGACGTGTTACAAGTGAGGACTTGTCTGGGATTTCAACTGGGAAGACTCTGAAGCTCAGGATGTGCTTCCTCAGCTAGGGGAAATATGTAACCCACACACCTTCTGGGTGTGGTGTTCTGTCCCATCTAGTGGCACTCAGTCCACTTATAGAGAGAGAGAAAATGAGTCTGCTGACAGCCAGTTGACTTTTAGCTCATGCAGTAGAGGCTCACGCACTAATAAACTCCAGAGGTCCCCGGTTCGATCCTGCATGCCAGGGACCGGGGTCTGTCAGCATTACACTAAGTCACATTAAAAGAAGCCAGATATACACTACATCATTTCCTGATTTTCCCCATGGAGGCTATTGCTGTAGTTGCTGCAGAGACATTCTGGGATCCCCAGTGGTATTCGGAATGGAGATGTCTAAAAGAGATTGTCTGTCTCAATTAAGGGGCAGGCAACACTATTGAGAACTCCTAGCACAATGCAGGAAGTGCAAAAAGCAAGCAACCCGTGAACAAAAGAACTTCCTGTATCTTTGAGCCAAGTGAATTAGCACCCACTGACTCCACCTTCCCTATAATCTAATGCCCAGGAGGAAAGCAATATGCACACCACACCAAAGGTGCTTTTCATAAGAATGGCCGTTAGAGAAAGCAGGAGACACAGATGCTTTCTGTTTGAGAACATACTGTAACAGATGGCCTGGTAAGCAGAGCAGAGCAAATTTGCACTGAGGTACCTCAGCCTACGCCTGGTGAGCTGAGGTTTTGTATTCCAGCTCCCACTCCTATCTTCAACCACTGAATCATAGGAGGCTCTACAAAAGGCAGCTGCAGGTTGGGGGAATGCGGGGGAGAAGGTCTTTCAAGTATGTATGGTCCAGACAATAAGAATCCAAAACAAGGAAAGAAGTTTACTTTGAAGCCAGTGGCATTTATTTTAATCCACATTTTTCCATTGAATTTTTGTTTCAACGGAAATTTCCCAACCAGCTCTACGGTGTACTAAGAGTTGTCACCTTTCCTCCAGATGGGAAGGAAAGCTCTGTCTTCACAGCTGGCACCAAGCCCGTTTCCTGACTGATGTCTAGTGGTCGAGCTCAGGCTGGTTGCACAGATGGAGTCACTAAAACGAGCATATCTTCCTTCCCCAAATCATGTAACATCCGTTAGTTCGTGGGTGGAGGAAGTAGCTGTCTGACACTTGGCCTGTATACCCGGTACCTCTTCACTTCCTATAGTTTATTAAAGCTTCAAGCATATGTGCTTCAGAGATATTTTATTGTCATGGGTTAATCTGCTCTTGCTTCTTCTGTTGAAGGCCTGCTGAGGGGCCTGTCCTGCCCCTAGCACGGGCTAATGCTAGAGCACAGCTCTACCCTGACCACACCTTTTATACGAAACCTCCCTTTTATAGTCTGAGCTTCACAGATCTTGAAGATCCTTTTTGTTGGAGGAACTTCAGGGCTAGTGGGATCAGCTCTGCACTGAGAAATTCACTCGGAGAAGAGTGGGGTAAATTCTGCTTTGGTCTATGTCCCTTTTTGTGCCCTGCTTGTAATAAGGGTTTGACGCACAGAATCGCTGGCAAGAAACTGAAATTGGATGATGATCCCAAGAGGTCATACTCCAGTGGCTACTACTCTACAGCCAGCCCAGGACAAGTTTTGGGGGTCAGCTGCCTCTGACGGAGCCCTCCTCTCTCCAACTACTTGATCAGGCTGCTTGTTACGGAGGGGATAACAGGTAAGGAAGAGATGACAGGTAAGAAGCACTCGTCAGGAAGAGGCACAGTCAGTATCTTCCCAGACAGAGCAGTTAAGAGTCAAGCCCAGACAAAAGAAAAGATTTAAGCTTTAAAAATAAATGGCAGAGAAAATACGTGTGGAAGGGTTCCAGCCTGGGAAGCTGTTTGACTGCCTTAGTCACTGGCAGGGGAGAGAAGTATGGAAGGCATTCAGCAACCTCAGCTAGTAATCGGCCTTGTTCAACACAGAGCCCTGTGGCTGACCCTCTCTTAGGCAATGTGGGCCTGACTTTCGGAAGAGCTGAGTGCACAGAAATACAGCTGATGTCAATGGGAGCTGCAGCGCCTCTGTGTTTGTTTTCCCCATCTGGAGATGTGTCCTCCCTTCAAAAAGGATTTTCTGGCACCTCTCTTAGGACAAATACCTTTTCCTCTCTCTTAGAGCCTCTCCTTTGGCCTGCTAACTCCTCCCACCCACCTTCTTATAAGGTCACAGAATGAGAGAGAAAGTTCTCTTCAGGGCACAGGAATTCAACTCTTCTGAGAGGAGCTACATGAATTTAAGTTTCTCAGCAAAGTAAATGAGATCAGCTGGGGCCTTTTGCTCTTTTACAGAGTATCCAGGCAATCCTGACAGCATCCTCCAGCAATGGTTTGAATAGGGCAATTAAGGCATCTTGATTCAATGACTACACATATTTCTAGCCCCTGGGAGTTTAATATCTTTCCCTGCCAACAGCTACATGCTGATTAGAGTCCCAGTCCTCCCCCATTTAAGTTTTGGCATTGAATTCAATGCGAGAGGATCCAACCCTAGCTGGGTCCATGGCTGGGCCCTTTCTGCACAGAGAGGCCCCTTCACAGGGTTATTAGCATTTTAGCAAGTCAGGGACTGTTACATTACTCCTTGAGGAATAGACCTCGTTCGGCTTCTGTGAGACAGATAATTAATATTACAGGCAATTAAAAGTCATAGCTGGGATAGATGAACTAGGAAGGCTTTGCCAGAATTACAGACCAACATTCTGAAATGAATCCAGGCTAGTACTTGAACAATTAGCAATAAATACTTCAAGCCTGGCACATCACCATATGAATTAAATGACACACAGCCAACAGGAGCATGTCGGAGGGGGGAGTGGATTACACGTACAATATCCCCATAGGGATAGTTTGAAAGTAACAAAGCCGAGTTTTTGCAAACGCTTCGCTTCATGTCTTAATGTCAGAAGCAGTTAACTATTTCCTGGCTATCCACCATTCCATTACCACCTTCTGTCAGCCCTTTAGCACTCTACTTCTGGGACACAGTTCAACACACAGCTGCCACATTTAAACCTTGAACTGCAACTGTTAGGGTTATGTAGTGTCACATAATTAATTTCTTTTCAACACTGTATTTGTTCAAACAATCTCCTATATAATTTCTCAAGTTTTGTGATTTTAAATTAGTGTTGATCTTACTGCATAGATTAGTGCTATTAAAAGAATTTATTGTAGGTTTCTATAAAGCAAAGATTTTTTTTAATACTATGGCTATATTAACTATAATAACTTAAATGGGTATCTTTCTCTCTTCAGTAAGAGATTTCACCCTTTAAATTTTCAAGTTAAACAATAAGATCTGAGCTAATAAGATTTTCCTCCAGTTTAGAGGGAAACTGGAAGGGAATCAAAACTCTCATCCATTGTGCAAAAGAAAAAAAAATGCTGCACATATTTAAATTTGTGGGCGAAACAAAGGAATTATTAAAGCGTTTGACTGCTATGTGAGTGCATTGCATCGGGTGAGTTATACTCTGTAGTAGTATGAAAATCCAATCATTGTGGACAGGATGAGACAGTAAACTACTGAAACAAGCAGGGACACATTCCACTTTACACAAGTTTACTCCAATTCTTTTCTCCTTTTTATTAGGCAGCAAGCAGCAGTCTGGCATCTACCCAAGCAATGAGACCAGCCTTACCTTTGCATTCCCTTATAAACTCTTCATAGTCTGTTCCTTGGTCTCCGGGGACTATTGTAGAGCCGTCATACTTAAAAGTCACCCTTTGGGAAGGGGAAAGGGGGGGAAACAAGAAAATATTAAATGTTTTAAAGTTCTTAAAGAATCTTCCCCATTCAAACATTTAATAGACAAATTGAGACTGTAGTAACTAGAGGAATCCCAGCACTTTCAGACTACAAATACAATCCTCGTTTGTGTATTGTATGTAGCTGGTCATTGTTAATAAGACGACAAACAAATTCTGCCCAGTATTTTCAATTTACTAGAGAGCACATTGAAAATCCCGGTTCAATCACTTACTGTACAAATCCGCATTCTTCAGCTTGCCAGGGCAGTGTGGCGGGGCTGAATCTCATTACAGGCTGGGCTGAGAGAAAGCTTGTGCCCGGAGGATACGAAGAACATCGAGGCGCTGAAACTTACCAGGTAATATCCGTGCCATCGTCCCTGACGAGGTTGTAGGCTTCTCTGCACGCCTCCTTGTCGATTTTAGTTGCCATTTGCTTGAGAACTGGGGTCGGGAGGGAGGATGGGATTTTTCAGCCGAATGAAAGTGCCTGTGCCCCGCTCTCCCTCGAAACACCAGACCGGTCAGCGGCGATGCAGCCTGGGGAAGGTCAGGGCTGGGAACGGGGCAGGCTTTTGTAAAGGTCCCGCAGCCGGGCTGCAGCGCACGCGGGGAAATGCGGCTGTGGCTCTGCGCCTGGAAGTCCCGCCGCCGCTCCTGCAGCTCAGAGCCCGACTGGAGGATCGGGCCAGGCGGCTCTTAACCCCTTCGCTGCCGCGCTACGGGAGCGGCGAGCTCAGCCTCACTGGGCCTGCTGGTCCCAACCCCGGCGGCGGCAGGGGGAGCTCGCCTCCTGGGCTCGCTGATTTCTGCCCCTCCGAACAGAAAGCCGGGCAGGAACACCCCTCCGCTTTGCAACACAGTGGCGTTTCCTTACCACCCCCTCCCTCCCACGGCTTTTTTTTTTTCACACAACCCCCCCCCCATTCTCCTCTGCAAAGCATTACTGGGATTGCGATGCGGTGATGTAATAGCTTTAGCGAGAGGGTGCGGGAAGCCCATGAAACTGACCAAAAAAAGCATCTGGCCAGAGATTTGTCACTGGCTTCGGGGTTTCATGGGGATGCTGAAGAGGATTCTCCTAGAGAGAGTCCTTGGCGGAATGTGGTAGGGTAACCGGCCCCCGGGCTCGACCAGAAAGTGATGCATTACATATCCACTCTCACCAGGGCTCAGGAAACAGGGACAACCCTTGTGCAAGATGACACAGTCCCTTGTTACTCCTCTGGGTCAAGAAGAGGTTCCAGAAGATCTAGTGGTAGCCCAACGGGAGGACACCTGACAAGGAACAATCTGGTGCAGGTAGGAGATGTGAAAGAAAGGGACTATATCCTGGTGGGTGAGGACAGTGAATTTTCAGAAGGGGGGGAGCAGAGCCAAGGCCGCTGGGGGGGGGCAAGTGGGGCAATTTGCCCCAGACCCCGGGTCCTGCAGGGGCCCCCACGAGAATATAGTATTCTATAGTATTGCAACTTTTTTTATGGAAGGGGCCCCGGAAATTGCCTTGCCCCAGGCCCCCTGAATCCTCTGGGTGGCCCTGGGCAGAGCCAGAGCATGAACAAACCACCTGAGGATGTTCCATAAATGCAATAATAGGCGATTGTGCTGATGCGAGTTTTTTTTTTAAAGTATGGTAAGGGGAAAATAATGTGCTGCATATAAAATTGGCAGGAAAGGAGGGAAGCCCGCCAAAAGCTTTTAGCCATGGCAGGAAGATTAAAGCTCTTGAACTCTGGGTGTGGGTGATTTCGCATTTCCGTCAGTCGGGATTACCCCAGGTCTCAAATTGTGACTGGGGCCGTGCCAGCTCCTGGGTCTTTGTAGGCTTGTGGGCGGGTTTGACTGTGTTTCAGAGACAGCTAGCTCCCCCTCTTGGTCTGCAAATTACAAACACTCAGTTCAAACTGGTGTTACCAAAAAAACCCAGTGCGTATGTTGGCATTTGGGACATTGACTTACAGAGCTAGAGAATAAGAGGTGGATTTGCAGCTGTAAAATTTGCACTTGCATTTCTGCACCCACAAGAATGGGGATGTATACCTGGGCCTGTAACTCCCTGAGAAAGTGTCACCATTAATCAGAGGTTGTAATTAGTAGTGAAGAAAATCAGAGTTCTGAAAACTAGACAGTTACAGTAGAATCTCACTGCTTCTTGAAGATCTGGAGACCCGTTGTGAATGACTGAATTTTTCAAATAAATGAACAACTGCAATAAAAAAAGAGCCTATTCCATCACATTTTATTCACCAAACTTTGTTCATTTCCTTTTACAACTGTAAATAGTTTTAATGATTAGTCAGACAAGTTGGGTGAGGTAATATCTTTTATTGGACCAACTTCTGTTGGTGAAACAGATGAGCTTTGGAGCTTAAACAGAGCTCTTCCTCGGGTCTGGGAAATTGACTCAGTATCACAGCTAAATACAAGGTAGAACAGATGATTTAGCAAAAATAGTTAACGTGTTGCAAGGGACCAACCTGGCTACAACAACACTACATATACAGGAATTATTAGAAGCATTTCAGAATACGCTGTTGTATATTTTGTAAAAGTGATGATGTTTTAGTAGTATGTCACAGGGCCAATACCTCTCCCCCACCCCTGTCACCTTAAGGGAGGGGTAAGGGTGTGGTAGCCTCATGGTTAAGTCAATATGGTTGCACTCAGCCACAGGGTTGTGTAGTCCAATGGCTAGAGTCCCCTTGTCTTCAGGGAAGCACACCCCAATCACCAAACTCCATGGGACTCCCCTTGTCTTCAGGGAAGCACACCCCAATGGCCAGAGTCCATGGGACTCCCCTTGTCTTCTGGGAGGATCAGACCCTACATTCTGGTAGGCTACAGCCACTAGATGGAAGTGTGGTCACACACTTAAATACAGGGGTGGCCAACTTGTTGCCTGAGAAGGAGGCAGAATTTACCAACATACATTGCCAAAGAGCCACATTAATATGTCAGCAGCCCCTCCATCAGCTCCCGCCCCCAGCACCTCCCGCCAACCAGCAGCCCCACCGATCAGTACCTCCCACTCCCTCCCCTTGCCTCCTGCCCACCACAGTCAGCTGTTTCATGGCATGCAGGAGGCTCTGAGGGGGAAGGGGCAGACCCAGGGTTGAGCAGTGAGCACCCCGGCATATTGAAAAGTTAGCGCCTGTAGCTCCTGCCCTGGAGTCGGCACGTATGCAAGGAGCTGCATATTAACTTCTGAAGAGCCACAGGTTGGCCGCCCCTGGTTTAATAGGGTGATTTGTTTACCTGCCGTGGCCCCAGGTTCAGCCGATCGCGGCTCCCACTGGCCGTGGTTCGCTGCTCCTGGCCAATGGGGGCCACGGGAAGTGGCATGGGCTGTGGGATGTGCTGGCCACAGCTTTCCATGGCCCCCATTGACCAGGAGCTGTGAAATGCGGCCAGTGGGAGCTGCGATCGGCTGAACCGGGTGCCGCGGCAGGTAAACAAACCGGCCTGGCCCCCGGCGAGCTGCGTGCCAAAGGTTGCCGACCCCTGACCTAGCGCGTTGGATGATGATGTTGTGGATCTCTTCATTAGTAACATGGTCGAAGTAGGAAATTCCCAGGATTTTATGGAAGTATCTCATCTTCACTACCTGTATTTGCCATTCAAGTTCTGCCGTAAGGGTCCATGTCTCACATGCATACATAAAAATGGAGATGACCAGTGCATGCAGCCATTTCAGTTTGGATTCCAGGGAGATGTTCTTGTTCTTCCAAATTGGTTTAAGCTTTGCCACTGTTGTTTGCCCAGTTCTCACCAGGATTTCTACCTTTGATCCTTCATCAGCGATGATTGCCCCAAATACTTGAACCATTTCAGTGTCTCCAGCTCTTGTCCACTGACAGTGATATGTGAGCTGATCCCGTCATGTTTGTTTGTCATCAGCTTGGTTTTCTCTGCACTGATTTCCATGCCGTATTTTGAGGAGGTTTCATCCAATCGTTTCACAAGGTTGGCAAGTTCATCTTCGCTACCTGACAGGCCGTCAATATCATCAGCAAACCGAAGATTTGGGATTGTTCTCCCCCACCAGCGCTTACCATGCATATGTGATCTTCTAGGGCATTAGTCATTATGTGCTCCAAGTCGATGTTGACCAGTGTGGGCAAAAGAGGCAGCCTGGACAGACTCCAACAGTGCTGTGAAACCACTCTGCTATTGTGCCATTGACAAGAACTGCACTGCTGGCCTTGGCATACAGTTGTTTAATGGTAAGAATAAGCTTATGACCAAGAGACCTTTATGAGAGCTTCATGCCATACTCGATCAAACGCTTTCTTGAAGCCAATGAAGACGTGGTAGATGTCCTGCTGGCGTTGCAAGTACTTCTCACATAGAACATGGAGATTGAAAATCTGTTCTGTGGTACTTCTTCCCACACGAAAGCCAGGCTGTTCTTCAGTGATGACATTATTCTCCGTTTGTGGCTGCATTACCATCCACCAAAACCAACAGGCTCTTAAGTTTCTGCCTCTGGGTATTCGCACTGTTGCCTCACTCTTAGCAGCCAGATGCCACCTAAGCAGGAAAGCAATGCACAAACCAGGAAAAGACAGACGTTGCATGCAGGGCCCAGTCCACTAGGTGTGCTGAAAGGCCGCTGGCTGAATCAGGTCCCATTCAAGTGCCGCCAACGCTGCCCACCTTATAAGTTTTTCCCAGTGGTTAGAGCGCTTGCATGGGAGATCCAGGTTCACTTGCCCTCTCTCCAGTAGAGGAGACAGGACCTCTCAGGAGGATGATCTAACCATTGAGCTAGGGGATAGTCTGATGTGGGGCTCCCTCATTCTCTTCTGTTGAAGCTGTTCCATGGGGGATAACTAATGAAAGAGTGATTGGAGATGGAGGACTGGACCCAGGGTCTCCCACCAGGGTGCCCTAACCACTGAACTACAGAGTCCTTCTCACTTACACTCACTCACTCCCTGGCCCAGTGACTATGTAAGTATTTATCCACAGTAGAACAGTCATTGGGCCAGAGGGAGAGAGTGGGAGGAGGGAATGCATGTGAGGGGATTTCTATTAAGGCTCCCAGAGGCTTTTGGCCATGGGAGACTATAAGTTAAAATGTATCGTTAGCAGCTTGTCCCTGGCTCCTTCACCACTCATCCATCCCACCTTTGTTCTTTTCCTGCCCTTCCTTTTCTAGCTATTTCAACTACGTCCCTCTTGTGCTTCTAGCTCAGCATGCATTGTTGGGAGAGCAGCACTTCCCTTCATGACGTGACCTTGCTATGATGGTGCATGCATTGGGCCACGGACAGAGGGGAGGGTAGAAAAATCTCCCACCCCCGAGAGTGGTGGAACCCATAATGTGTGTGTGGGGGAAGATGTGGGTCTGCTGCATTCTCCCTGCTTCCTCCCAGGCTCCACCAGGACCCCCGCTTGCTCTGAATAGTGCAGCCAGGGGCTAGGAGAATGACGACATGTGGAATGGCTGCTCTATGCACCTTCAGGTGCAGATGGATTCCAAACACAAATCTGCCCAGACCTTGCTGCTGGTCAGGCTGCCAATCTTGTGTGTATGCGTGAGTGCGTGCACGCAGGGGTGGTGGCTATTGTGGGCATCACAGGTGTGCGTGCTCACAGCAACCCAAGTTGCTGAAGAGGTGTGCTGCTGCATTTTGTCCTCGTTGTATTTTCCTGAGGACATACAGTTTCATATCCAGATAAATAAAAAAACCATATGATTACTGGGGTTGGTATGAACACTTTTTGATGGCTTGGCTACGTGTTAGGTACACCCCGCCTCCCCCCTTTACAGAGATTTTTAACATCACAATGTTAAACAGAACCTAAGTAATCATCATCACTTAAGTAATAGTGTAGTCTCTTATAGTGATTGTCCTCATTCAAATAATTGCAACAGTTACCTTATTTGTATTACACACACCTACTGCTGCTAACCCCCAAAACAATCATGGAATTATAACAATAGTTGCAAATATCACATGTAAGAAGTGCTAGGAAAACTTAACAGGATGTATTAGGCTTGGCTGTGTTTAGATATTTGCCATACAACCCGTTACCAAGGGATAACTTTTTAAGTGATAGGGATTTGGTGCGGAGCGTCACCCAAAAAACGGGCATCCTCTAGGACAGGGGGTTTAAACTTTTTTCTTTCTGAACCCCCCCCCCCCCGCCGCTATAAAAACTCCACGGCCCACCTGTGCCACAATAACTGGTTTTCTGCATATAAAAGCCGGGGCTGGCATTAGGGTATCAAGCAGGGCAATTGCCTGGGGCTCCACGCCACAGGGGCTCCCACGAAGCTACATTGCTCAGACTTCGGCTTCAGCCCTCAGTGGCAGGGCTCAGGGCCATGGGCAGTGGGGTTTCACCTTTCTACCCTGGGCCCCAGCAAGTCTAATTCTGGCCCTGGTTAACCCACCCCCAGAAACCTCCTCGTGCCCGCCCCCCCCCCCCAGGGTCCCCGGACCTCTGGTTGAGAACCAGTGCTCTAGGATAATAATAGTTAGTCATTTTAAAGGAAGCATCCAAGTGTCTGCTGAGCATGAAGGCTTATTCCAGCTCGCCTTCCACCAGAATCTACTTTCAAAATTGCCCTGGGTGGGAGTCTACGTCTCCTTCAGGGCCCAATCCTGCAAAATTTGAGACCCCCTCCGCTCCCAGGAAAGTCAAGAGATATTCAGCATCTTAGAGCAGCCTCCCTCCACTCCCATCCCTTGCTGGGACATGGTCAGTAAGGAGGTGCTGAGATCTGTTTAGAAGTGGGAGACCAGCAGCCAGAGCCTGAGCTTTGGCATCCCTGCAGCAGGTGGGAAGAGAGGCAGATCAGGTAGGATAATGAGGCGTGAGGAGGTGTGAGAGCTGGGGAGCAGTACATATTAACTGAAAAGTCATTAACTCATCTCCCCCTGCAAGAGATAAACAATGTAAAACCCTAGTCATGCAAAAATCAAGGCATGCCGGTAACTTTCTGTAGGGGAGTAGCTCCACTGACTTTCAGGGTCAGGTCATGAATGGCAGGCCTGGGCCCTAAGAGCGTGACCAGGAGTTGCCCTGAGAGCAGGGGGAAGTGTGCCAGCTAAGACTGGGAGCAGGAGGCCGTAGTAACCCGTCCCTTCCCCTCTCCTCCTGCCTTCTGCAAACCAACGTTGCACTTTTTCCCCGGGCAAGGCAGACAGGAACCACAGTCCTGCCTGAGCGGAATATTAATTCCCACGGACTGAGCCTCTGGCTGCCAGAGCAGCAGCTGCCTGGCTCGGGGGCTGCTGCTTGTTTGTTTGCAGTAATTTGGCCTGATGTCAAGCAGCCTTTCCTAATCCCACCCCGTTTATTATACCCTTCTCCTCCCCTCCAAACAGCACAGCTCCTCTCTCCCTATTGGCTCCTTCCCCTTTCAATCCAGCCAGCATTTCCTGGATGAGACATGGCTGCAGAGGGAGAGGAGAGAGAGACACCAGCAGCGGCCAGGACAGCCTCAGCACCAGCCTGCGGCGCTGAGTCCCATTGGGGCAGCTGGCACTCCGGCCTGGAGACTGTAGGGACGCTGCACAGTGGTAAACTCTCCTTTTCTTAGTACCTAGACGGCATTGGGTCCCAGCCTTTCATCCCTCCCAATTGCACTAAAGAACAGGAACATGCCTCATGCTGCAGCATTGAGCCAAGTG
Organism: Mauremys reevesii; assembly: GCF_016161935.1. NCBI lineage: Eukaryota > Metazoa > Chordata > Testudines > Geoemydidae > Mauremys > Mauremys reevesii. The sequence continues at coordinate 36,371,087 of NC_052638.1, forward strand.
GAGCACAGCATAACCTGAGAGTAGGTAGTTAACCCCCACCCCCTTTAGTCAGGGCAACTCTGTGCCTTTTTCTCCCCCCGCCCCCCCCCCCCCCAAGTGATCTGAGACATTGCAATAAAAATGCAATGTAAAATTAGAGTGATACAGATTGCTGCTTCCCCCTCTTTTCTCTCTGCTTTCAGGGTTTCAGTGGATCTTGCCAGTTTTTGCTTGGCTATAGCTAAATTGTGGGGAGGGGGGTGTGTGCATATGTACACCCAACCCTTGCAGAACCTGGTCTCTGGAAGGGCTCTACAGATTATAAACGTGTGTGGAAAAACTGAGCCAAGCTGGGTGAGGTAATAGCTTTGAATTAAAACTGAAGAGGAATCTCTTACCTTTCACCAGAGTGGATTCCCTCAGCTACTGTCTCTCTCTGTCCATGTATCTGAGTCTGTGAATATCTGTTATAGAAGAAATCCTGAGGCAGATGATGTGGTGGTTCCTCAGCCTCTTTAGTATGGAGAGGACCAAACCCATAACTCTCTTTCAAATGACAGCTCTGCTCAGGGTAGCAGGCGTAGGTCTCAGTAGGAGTGACCTCTCTCCATTGTTCTCAGGCAAGCAGACCTGTGCAGCTCCAGGTGAATTTCCACTAGTCGGTGGTGAGACAAAATGTCTTTAATGGGGTGTGTGTTGATCTGTTGCTGGGCTCATAAATACTGTTTGACGTAGCTGCACATCGCTTTTTGAGCCCATGCCCCATCCCCATCCCTGTGGCCGAATCTGCCTGCAACAGCTAAATAGTTCAGAGGGATTCTCTCAAGGGTTGTTGACTCCAAACTGCGATGTAGCTTTAGAACTGTCGGAGAAACACTCTTGTGTCATACAAGCTCCTAAAATAAATAAATGGACAAGAAGTGTGTCACTCCAACTCAATCTGCCCCTTCTCGGGGGGGCACGAACCCCAATACGATGTTTCTGGTTACTTTATTCTTAGAGTGAATTTAGTGCTGGTGAAAGGTGCTGTATTAATAGCACTAGAAAATGAAGTAATCTATTTATTCCTTCACGCTTCCATCCCTGCCAATGTGCCTCACGGACCATCTGTGGGTGTAATCCGGTAGATCAGTTTCTCTGGCTTGTTCAGCCCTCCGTCTCTCTGCTAATAAGGGAACTAGTTATGGTGGTGATTTTGGTGATATAGTCACAGTCCTAATGAAAACTAGACTGAAACCCACCAAACTCCCTTCTGCTACCATGGACTGGGTTGGAACCAGCAACCTAGAGGAAAGCTCTGTGTCCTATTACTGTTCAGACTTCTCATGGTGTGGTAGGGACTAGCAGTAAACCAATAAGCAATATTTTCAGAGGTGTGATGACGTCGATAATACTGGTACATAACTAAAAGTGTGGTGATGAGCTTAGATAATTTCAGTGTACATTAATGTATTATCAATAAACTTGGTACAACAAATTGTTGGCCAAATGACAAAATAAGACCAATAGAGGGGGTTAGGGAATCTATTTTCAACACTGAACTCTTTTTAATGGATAGAGCAATATATACAGGTGTATGTACGTGTTCCAATTGTCTATTTCAGGGGTCGGCAGCCTTTCAGAAGTGGTGTGCCGAGTCTTCATTTATTCACTCTAATTTAAGGTTTCGCATGCCAGTAATACATTTTAATGTTTTTAGAAGTTCTCTTTCTATAAGTCTGTAATATATAACTAAACTATTGTTATGTGTAAAGTAAATAAGGTTTTTAAAATATTTAAGAAGCTTCATTTAAAATTAAATTCAAATGCAGAGCCCCCAGACCAGTGGCCAGGCCCCGGGCACTGTGAGTGTCATTGAAAATCAGCTCGCATGCCGCCTTTGACACATGTGCCATAGGTTGCCTACCACCGGTCTATTTTTTTTATCACTATGTGACTGTTTGGCCATCATTGAGAGGCTGATGTTAGGCTCATATGCTGAGAACGTATTTTCTGTTTTCTGTTCTAGAAGTATCACAAATCATCCTATAATGGAGGCAACCAGACAAACGAGAATTTCTCGACCGCACAAGATAAGTGAATCCTCCAAGGTTAGTGAATTCTGCATTGCTTGCTAAAACTTGTAATTAAAATTATGATTACTTTGAAAGAGGCCCCTCCCCTTTTTTAAGGGGGGGTGAGACAACCATGATGAAACAACTGGACATTTAGTTCCTAGGTATATAATGTAGCATGTAACAAGTTGATTTTAAAATGTAAGTTTATTCCATTGGCTGCAATTAAAAAAAACTGCAGCAAATAGGCCATCTGTTCAGAGTGACTCATGATTTTTAAAAATGGCACATACTGGCAACACGTAATCCTTCTCTGTATCTAGAGGTTTTTCTCCAGTAATTCAAAGGGGGTGTATTTAATTTTGTTGTTGAATTGAATTTTTTTAAAGTTTTGTTAAAGAGACAAATTACATTTTATACCCAGGCTTAGGTTTTGTACGAATTTGAACCCTGATCCTGCAAACACTTGCACATGTGAGTGCACTCTGTGAACTCAGTGGCACTGCTCACAAGCATCATGTTCACTTTCTATGTAAGGGCGCTGTTGGGATCTGTTTCTGCACCAATGCACGGCTACAGTGATTTCCCTTGGGATCCCACGGTAGTCTATGTTAGTAGATTCTGATGCAGAAATGGAGACAAAGTGTTGTAAATCCTTAATGTTAATAATGATTCCATTAATTTTATTTAATCTTAGTGCAAATGGGAGAGGATTGTATTTCAATATTGCTCTGCACTTTTTGCAATCTGAACACTATGCCCTTATGCTAGTACGAGGGAGCCAGAAAAGCTAAATTCGTCAGTTTCAATATCTTTGTTGTCAAAGTTGAATGAAAAGCAAAGAGTAAAGCATTAATAATAGTCCAGAGTAAAATGGATCTTCAAACTTTTCTTGACTATAGTAACTACAAGTGTTAAGAAACAGGTAAATAAACATTTTTAAAATACATGACTTTCAATCTTGTCCCTTTATCACTGTGCAGATCACATGTAGCATTTAAAAACTGTAGCATAATAACAATCACTTTACAAATCTATAATCTCAAAAGCAGTTTTCTTTTTGCGTATGCAGTTGCTATTATTATTTATTAACTTTAGAATTATTAGTTAATATTAAACCTGTTATACAGAATATAAATAGCAAGAGAAAACTGTTAATTTTTAATGTCAAAGTCGACTTGGTGTTGACTTTTGCATCTATCCGTTTTTCTCAATGTTCTAAGAGTGAACAGATGACTTGGTAAGCGGGTGAAGTGTATTAACGTATTTTGAGTCATTACTGCATAGTCCCATGTGTGTGCTCAGTTTATGCTCAGTGTTCAAAGTGGCAGCACTTCTCCACTGAGACAAGAAGTCAGGGAATACAAGTTGTCATAAGTGGCGTTCAGGATTACCCTGCTGACTCTGCAGCATGTTTAATAAATAGGAGCCGTTGGTAACTTGTAAATTCTGCTGTAATCTCGTTATGCAAGACAATGATATTAAAGAATGTAAGAGAGAGAGATGATAATCCTGTTACAAATGGAAGAGAGTATATATTATTTTTAGTTTAATCCAATATCTATACATCTGAGGACTTCAGAATAGGGTGTTACAAGCTGTCTGCTATTATCTGGTCATTGTCTAATGAAAGTTTGTCTTGCAGAACCTGCCCAAAATTACTGGTTTACCTTTCTGGAGACTCCATAGAGCACACTCGTGTCATTGCATGCTCTCTTATTTATTTGATGTTACTTATGACTGCTTTTGAAAAATGCTTTAACAAAGATAAAAGCTTCCTAAAGTTTTAAATGCATTCCACTTGTCATTGGGGGTTCACCTTGGAGTCTGCTGACAGCATTTTAACATTTCTATGATTAATTAGACTCTTTCAGAGCTATTTTTGTTATTTATTACTGGTATTATAGTAGTGCCTGGAGACCTTGACTGAGATCAGGGTCCCATGATGCTGGGTCCTGTGCAAACACATAGTTCCTGCCCCGAGGAACTTAAATTCTAAGACCTTGTCTACATGGGGAACAATTTTAATACTTTAAGGTGGAAATTTAAGCCAACATGGTTATACTGGTATAATCCCCCTATTCCCTGTGTGAACACTCTTATTCCAATAGAATAGTGTATTTTTTTTATGTTGCCTAAGAAAGGGTTGAAGATGAACCTAAAAAAGCCACTTTTACACCAGAAAGTATGTGTCCACATGGCAAGTTATAGCTGTATGCTTATCGATATAACTGGTAAAACTTCCCCAATTTAGGGATGCTTATTTGAATTTTCTCTAATCCCTTGCAGCACAGTTCCAGCTCCGATATAGTGCCAATGTCTAGATAGGGGCATGGTCACGAGGCAGAATCGCACCCATAAAAGCTTTCACAACCTTGATGTAACCTTCTCTACATCTGTAATTGTTACTACTGGTCTAGCATTTGACAGACCATGTACCACATTCTAGACTTCTGATATATAATATGCAACAATTAAAAATGAAAACTACCTTAGCTTCTGGATGATAGCAACAGTCAGTCGGGAATGGGTTACCATCATACTAGGTGGCTCTAAACACGGATGAACAGTATTATTATTATTATTTTATTATTCGAGTGTAGATGATGTGTGTTGGATCTGTACGGAGAGGAAGACACAATCGGTGCCCCAAGGAGCTTACAAATGAGCCATCCTGCTAAGATTTACCATAGGAGTAGCTTTTATGTAAGTCTTGGCAGTTGACTGTTTGTGACTGTTGAAATCAGACACAAACCCAACACGACAATTATTATACATGGGTTGAATGACCAAACTGCAAGCATTGCTGAATGAACATTGTCCATTCCCAATATATATTTTATACCTAGTAGGTTACTTTTAAAAGATTTAATAGGTCCTTTGTGGTGCGAGTCCTTATGTGTACTATACCTGGTGGGGGGAAAAAAATCTGCTCTTCTGTGAGGATGAACACTTCATCTACTGAAGGAAGCTACTGTCTGATATAATTTCTAAGAACGGCCATATAGCATCAGACAAATGGTCCATCTAACCCAGTATCCTGTCTTCTGACAATGACCAGTGCTTCAGAGGGACTGAACAGAACAGGGCAATTATCAAGTAATCCGTCACCTGTCATGCAGTCCCAGCTTCTGGCAATTTGAGGTTTAGCGACATCTGGAGCATGGGGTTGTGTCCCTGACGATCTTGGCTAATAGCCATTGATGGACCTATTCACCATGAACTTTTCAAATTCTTCTTTTTTTTTTTTTAAACCCAGTTATACTTTTGGCCATCACAACATCCCCTAGTAATCAGCGCCACAGGCTGACTGTGCGTTGTATGAAGTACTTTCTTATGTTTGTTTTAAAGCTGCTGCCTATTAACACACAAATGATGGGTCACTCAATGAGATTATGTGAAGGGGTAAATAAGACTTCCTTATTTACTTTCTCCACACCATTTATGATTTTATAGTCCTTTATTATATCCCCCCTTAGTCATCTCTTTTCTAAGATGAATAGTCCCAGCTTTTTAATCTCTGCTCAGATAGAAGCTGTTCTATACCCGTAATCATTTTTATTGCCCTTCTCTGTACCTTTTCCAATTCTAATACATCTTTTTTGAGATAGGATGGCCTGAACTGCATGCAGTATTCAAGGTATGGGCGTACCATGGATTTATATAGTGAAATTCTTTATTTCAGGTGTACAGATGGGCTGACCACCCTAGTCTAGTCCTTCAGAGTCTGAATGAGCAGAGACACCAAGGACTTTTCTGTGATATTATTCTGGTGGTGGATGAACAAAGAGTCCCTGCCCACCGGAATCTCCTGGCTGTTTGCAGTGACTATTTCAACTCCATGTTCACCATTGGCATGCGAGAGGCCTATCAAAAAGAGGTCGAACTATTTGGAGCCTCTTACATTGGTCTTAAAGCTGTGGTGGATTTCTTATATGGTAGTGAGCTGTCCTTAGATGGTGGCAACATTGATTATGTGCTGGAAACAGCTCACCTGCTGCAGATCTGGAAGGTGGTTGATTTCTGTTGTGAGTATCTCGAAAATGAGGTCAGCGAGGAGAACTACCTGTACCTTCAAGAGCTGGCCTCTATTTATAACTTGAAACGCCTGGACTCCTACATCGACTCTTTCATCCTGCAGAACTTCGGCACGCTTTCTTTCACACCTAACTTCCTGCAGAACATTTCAATCCAAAAACTCTGCCAGTATCTGGGGAGCAGCAACGTGCAGCAGGAATGTGAGCACGACTTGCTGCAGGCTGCCTTGCAGTGGCTGACACAATACCCGGAAAGAGAAAATGAGGCTTACCAGGTACTGGACAACATTCATTTTCCCTTGATACCGAAGAGTGACCTCCTCCATCGAGTCAAGCCTGCTGTGTGCTCTCTTCTCCCAAAGGAAGCAAACTGTGAGGGGTTTATAGAAGAAGCGGTGAACTATCATAACAACGTCACAGCCCAGCCAGTGCTCCAGAACAAGCGGACGGCTTTGCGTACAAATGAAGAGAGGCTCCTCTTTGTGGGTGGGGAGGTTTCAGAACGGTGCCTGGAGTTAAGCGATGATACCTGCTTCCTGGACACCAAAAAGGGGCAATGGATAACAGAAACGCCACTCCCAGCCAGGCGAAGTCACCACTGTGTTGCAGTGCTGGGAGGTTTCATCTTCATAGCTGGAGGCAGCTTTTCAAGAGACAATGGAGGGGATGCAGCTTCAAATCTTCTATATAGGTATGATCCCCGCTGTAACCAGTGGATAAAGGTGAGACTCAAGCTGTATTACATCTTATTCTTTTAAAGTCCTTAATGTTTATTTTTATCTGTGTTGGTGGAAGGAGAACACTCGTGGTGGGCACTAAAATCTACCTGCATATTTGTTTGAAAATGTAAAACACCCTTCTCAGTAGAAACAGCTAATTAGATAACTTCTGTGAACATTGTAGGTTACACCAGTAGTGAAAGACTATGACATTTCAAAAATTGGTAGTGATGAGGGGCCAGATTTTCAACTCCCATTGGGGTGTAGGCACGAAACCTGCTTAGACACTTTTGAAAATCCCATTTGGCACCCATCTATATCTTTAGGTGCCTAAACACCTATGAAAATCTGGCCCAAAATGCTGTGCAAGGACCACTGTGAAAGATTTTAAGGCCATACAGGGACCAGAGTAATTAAAGATGGAAAACATCTATTGGATCGAGTCTTTCCCCTTTCATGTCTGAGTAGAGAACCCCCTCCCTCCCAATATTAAACCGATACTACATTTTTGGACTGATCTTCCATTCTTTGTGTACTCTGAACCCTCTGGGGTTCAGTGTTTGAGTCTATCGCAGTATCTCTGGGCGCACAGGATATTGCGAGATGGGCCGTGTATCACTAAGGTATAGAGTGGTTTGTCTCTTGGGCTATATCTGCACTTGGAGCTAGGGGTGTGATTTCCAGCTTGCGTAGACATACCTGTGCTAGCTCTTATCAAGCTAGCTACAAATAGTAGTGTTGCCCCAAGTGCATATAAGTGCAGTCCAGGTGGGTTTCTACGCAGGGCAGCTAATCCATGCCGTTGCCTGCTCTACCACAGCTCTGCTACTATTTTTAGCATGCACGCTTGAAGGGAGCTAGCCGTGAGTATGTCTACGCAAGCTGGGAATCACACCCTTAGCTCCAAGTGTAGATACAGCTTTAGATGCTTTCCATTATCCTTCTATGACCTTTAACGTCAATGTTAATGTATCATGTGCTACAGAAGAGCAAAGTTTTATTGTTGTCTTAATATGTATGGCAAACACAAATAGCCCTTTTTAAAACTCGTAGGAGGAAACAAATCTTCTTAAACTTACTCCTTAAATCAATTTACCGATTGTTTGAGGATGTCGGTATTTTATTTTATTTATTTATTTATTTTGCAGGTTGCCTCCATGAGACAACGACGAGTAGATTTCTACCTTGCAGCCATTACAGATATGCTGGTAGCTGTTGGTGGGAGGAATGAAAATGGGGCTCTTTCTTCAGCTGAGACCTATAGCCCTCAAAAAGACGCCTGGTCTTATATAGCAGGCTTGCCAAGGTAACAGTGGACTGTTTAGAAAACCATGTTTTCCTTAAAGAAAAAAACTCTCCAAGATCCACTGTGTTCAGTCCTATATGTGAGTATCATGGGAGGGAAAAAGAGGAATAATCTGAGCCCATGATATCTGAGCAGCTGTCTCCTCGAGGCCATGAATTTGAGGTCCACTGGGGTTGTCTTTGGTCTCCACCTTGAGATTATAGCTATAACAGGGCAAAGAAAAGGACCTTTTCCTTTCATGTTCTGTGGTTGTAGAGTGTCTTTCCTCAGGTTGGTCTCAGTGGAATCCCTTCTGATTGTTTAGATCTCGGTGAAAGGCATTATTTGGGTGGGTATCTTTAGCACCATGTATTTTATGTCCTCTGTTTTGGGCTTTTTGCCACCCGCTCTTCCTTGCGGGTATTTTTATGCTGGCTGCTTGTACACATGGCAACATGGAGAGATCCATGTGCCACGGTTGTGCAATCCAAGTTAAAACTTAGTCGTTCCACTTTTGAGGATGCTTTAATTGTATTGGGAGCACCATTGACCCTTGATTTTACTTACATCCCAAACTGATACTTAGAACTTCAGGGTGGTGACCTTCTGAAGGTGGTAGTGAGATCTTTCCCAGTGGTATGGTGGCAGTTCATGATACTGCATGAGTCTCTGAGGTTCGTAAAGGTAGCTGCTGCTCATGTTGTGTTACCAGAGTGCACAGCAGCCTATGATTTCAGTGGTCACATTTGCTTGGTTGTTGTTAGGTGGTATCTCCAGTAGAATCCTTCAGAGTCTGCTTTGCCTAGAATTTGTGGTGTGTTTCTTATTCTTTGATACTAACAGTTCAATCCCTAGCTGCCAAATTTCAGAATCCTAGACAGCTAGTGTAGACATGGATGGCAGAGAGGACTCCTTTTTCCAGTTCTTTGTTGGACACGTGTAGCTATGTGAATATGACCTGGACCAACAACCAGGCTCAGTGCTCCTGAGAAACAAGAGGCAGATATTCTTCCGCACATATATGTGGGTCTGGCAGTTGAGATTAAACACCATCAAATCCCCCAGCCTCCTGGGTATGGGGGAGTGGTTTCTGCACAAGTAAGAGTTAAGGGCCTGACTGCCATTTTTGCCTAGGGAAAGCCACCCCCTAGATCACATGTGGATTACATATTAATACAGTTGTGGACAATCCTACCCACACCCCTCCCCTTCACGGTCAAATAATGTTCCTGTGGCAACTACAGCGATTACTGTTACGTGGCATTCTGCAAGTATGTTAATATTGCTGTCCCTTTTTGACTTGAGTGGCTACTCAAAGTTTTGCAGGCCTGGAGATGTTCCAATTGGAAGTAGAAATTGTTGGAGTCTGGTGTTTTCTTTGCAGTTTTGTTACATTACAAAAAGAATGAACAAAGTGTGGTTTCTCTGAATGCAGAAGGAAACAAATAACAGGAAACAGCTTCTTTTGCTCAGCACCAAGAACGCTCTTTTAACCTGCTCCTCTGGCCCAAAAAGCCTCACCCCAGGGTCACCCACCAGGCTCTCAGCTGCTTTTGAGGTGAGCGCGCTCTCTCTCTCTCTCTTTCCCAGTTTTTCTGTTCCATGGGTTCACAGCTGTTTGCTGACAGCAGAGGAAGGGTGAGGCTCTGTAATCTTGGGTTCCATTATAGGCTCTGATGGGGAGTGTTTTCTAGTAGTCACAGATCATTGCATCTCCCGTCGCCCCCCTTCCCTCCCCAACCATGACCCTGTCTGTCTTATCCCCTCCAATCTGTCCCTGTCCCAGTCCTCTCTTCGCCTTTCCAGCTCCTTGTACCAGTCCCGTTGCCCTTGCCTATCCAGTTCTAGTTTTCTCCCTCCAGGTTCCTTGTCCGATTTGTCTTTCCCCTCCCTCTCCACTCAGTCTCCACCCCCAGTTCCTTCTCTGTTTCTTTGCTGACCCAGTGGTAGTTTCCCCCCGTTTCCCTGTCAGATCGGTTTTCCTGTCCTCCAAGCCCCATTTCTCCCCCCAGCACATAGACACTAGTTCTTAGTTCCAGTCTTCTTGGCAGCCAGTCCCAGTCTCTCCTCCAGCTCCTCACCAATCTGTCATATTCCCACCCAACCCCCACCCCACTGCCCCAACAAGCTAGCTCCCAGTTTCTTTGCCCAACCAGTCCCAGACTCCCCTGTCCCATACTCCCCTGGTTCCTAATCCCAGTATCCATGTCCAGCCAGTTTCAGTCTTTGCACACACCCCTCCTGCTCTCAGTCAGTTTCCCACACCCCCTCCAGCCTGGCCGCACCCTGGACTGGACCAGTAATGGCAAGGAAAGCTTCATCTCTGTAGGCCTATACCAGAGGGCCCATGCTGAGTCTCTCGGTGGGGGTGGCACATGTGTGGTCTGGCCAGCAGTAGGAGCTGTGAGGGCTTGGAGCATGCTCAGTGAGGACAGAATCATTGAAGATTATAGCTGCTAAAATTGAAGACGTTTCTCCTGGGCAGGTGAAAATTATATTACATTTTTGCCAAATTTGGACAGATTTTCATAGAGACTGCAAAACCCTGATACAGAGGACTACCTCCCTCCTCCCCCTGGCCATATTTTAAGTCCCTGATCTACAGTCTGGTGGTGCTCAGCCTTTTGAAAGAAATGGTTGCTAGAATTTTTGACATGAGCAAAACAAAACCTCAGCCTGGTACTTGAAAATGGCTAAACCGTTTTGGCTGGTTTCTAAATTCCATCCGAGGCAGACACTTCGCATGGAAAATTTCTGCCTGAATGATTAAAGTTTGGCAAAATTATGAGCAGCTGAAAAATAGGATCTTATCAAGGGAAGTGTCAGGCCACCTTAATATCAGAAATATTTTTGCAGGACAGGCACTGTCTACCATTGAAAAATGAGCACCTGCAGCTGCCATTGACTTGGGGTTGTGGGCCCTTAGCCCTTCAGAATATCAGGTGAAGAGTGTGCTACTCATCCAGTTGTTTTTTTTAAAAAGAGAAATTCTGAGCTTTTCTCGGGATGCGACTCTACTGCAGCCGAAGCTGTAATTCGCACTGCATTGCATCAGGGGAAGGTTCTTCGAAACTGGCACGGCATCGCTAATTGATATTGGGGCTTGAAACCGTTTCCTCTTTAACACCTCTGCTCAGCAGGTCTGACAACATTCCCTTAGACATGTATGGCAAAATGCCTGGTGCCTTCAATGGGAGCATGACTAGGCCTGTTCTAAAACTACCGCAGTCCTGTTGTACCCACATCGGTTTCAAAGGCTTAAGCAATGGTGTTTGTGGAGAATTCAAGGTGACAAAAGCTAGGTGTGCGAAACCATTTGCTATGATTTCTAAGTCTGCTTGGTTTGTGTGGCTGTGGACAAGCACATTTTAAGTCAGATTAGCTGAAACACGACTAGGCTGTTTCAGCAGATCGGCTGCTGTGTTAGAAAGTAATGACGGGATGGACAACTTGATGTTTCACAGGAATCTGCCTACAGTAGAATTCATGCTATCCAGTGAAGTTGTTCAGCAGTCAGAAAGCAGAAAGGAGAAATCTCGGGGCATTTTCCATGGCTGTGTCTATGCTAGATTTTCCACCTGTGACTGAAAGGGGCTGTCAAATGCCGTCCCTCACTCAGCCATTATTATACTCTGCTGTCCTGTTGGTATAGGTAAAAGTCAGCTGAGTTCACTCAGTGTCAATAGAATTGTCTCTAAAAACAAACACAAAGCCATTGTGGACTGATTTGCTATGATGGGCGCTGATCATTGTTGATCCTGTCCACATCAGCAGTACAACAGAATGCAACACAGCATATAAGGGAAGCTCATTTGGCCTATGTGGGTTCCCCCCCCCCTTTTTCCCCCTTCAAAACTACTGAGCAGCGCCAGCTCCCATTGTATTAAATGAGGGCAGCAGATGCTCAGCATCCTCTATAAACTCAATTAGTTTTGTGTGGGGAGAACATGCTGAAAGGTCCTAGCGCAGATTCAGCTTGTCGCTCAAAACATCTGAGTTTGAATCCTGCTTTCAAATGTCTTTCAACTTGTTCTCGCTTCATGTAGAGTTTATAAGCCTCTTCTGAGAGTCTTGACTTGGTCAAATGCAACAAAGTCTTGGGGCGTCTTCACGCCAAAGTCTCTGTATGAATGTGCTGCTACTCGGACGGCCATGCGCCAGCCACTTGGCACCGTTTCACCAAGTGAGATGGCACTGTGGTGGTCTTTGTAGTCCAGCTCAAGGACCCTTCTGCATCCTATAGTTGGAGCTTGCTTGTATGTCTCAATAACAAATCTTCCACACAGAAGTATTGTGAAGGAGTGCTGGGTCATGGGCTTTTGCATGCACCTGGATTAACAAGTATACATCTTTTGTCTTCTCTCAAAATGATAATTTAAGATAAACCTTGGTTTTCTTTGTTCTTGGCACTATATAGATGTGGAAGAAGCTACACTAGTGGGCCAAAAGAGTTTGCAGTCTGTAGCTGAGAAAGACTCTTGCTCTGTGAAATAGGAACAACTCTTAGGCTCTGTCCACATTGAGTCCTGAGCATGTTTAAGCCTGGTTTTAAATCATTTCATGCTAAACCGATTTTAATATGGATTCGGGGGTCATAGGATTAGGCCTAACACTGTTTAAACCACTTCAGTGTGAAGCTAAAATAACTGCTTCAGGAATCATGTTCTTTAATGGCTGTATTACAAGAATAGATGGGGTTGGAGGGGTGTGAGTCTCCCTGTAGGAAGTAGCATGCGCTTCTGGTTTTATACTGACTTTCCCAGCTGTCCATGTCTTTGTTACAGAGATATATGTTGGACTCAAATGGGAGAGTAGAGAGAGCTAATCATAGCATCCTCTGCCAATTCCTTTATGGCAATCCCAGATTTCTGGTAGGAGGGAAGTGTTTTTAACTATAATCTATTGCTGCTGCAACAATTTATAGAAATGTTGAATTCTTATATGGCAAGAATAGGGGGGAATATAACTGTCTAAGAACTAGCTGCTTCGGAACTAGATGCATGCAGAGGTGGGGGGGGGAGTGGTTTTGTCTTTTCAGGGGGTGGCGAGTGAGAGAATTCTAATAATCTGATACTTCTATCCATCCTCAGTGCCATTTCTTATTTAATCCACTATTTGGTTGCAAACCTTTTGTTTTGTAAACTTACAACGAAGTAACAAGCACAGCCTCAGAATTCTCTTTGGAGCTCCTGTCACGGAGCTCTATTCCTATAGAGACTGAGAGAGTTTTCTGAGCTTGGTTTGCTGTTCTAGGAAATACAACTCTAGATATTTGTTTTTGCATATTCATAGTCATCAGCAATTTTGATAGCAGAATTAAAACAGAGGAAATTAAACAGGTGACTTTTTTGCTTGCCTCCTTAAGCTTTATTCCAAACAGTCATGGATCTTCTGGTCATATTCCATATTTAGATTTATAGGGTATCCCAGAACAGTGGTCCTGTTTTGCAAAGGAGGAATATAGAACTCCTCTCCTCTCCCTCCCCTCTCCCCCTTCCCTGGTTGATTTAAACTTGAATATTTCTCTGACTGGTGAATCTAAACCCGTGTTTTCCTAAATTCTGGGAATGGGAGTGCTGAGGATTGAGTTTGTGGACTCTCACTGGGGACTCTCAAACTAACAAAAAATCCCCAGCAAAAAGTTACAGTGGGTTTGCAGTTGTGGGTACTTCTCTCTGAGGTGACTGGCTTCTGTCAGAATCTGATCTTTTTTTAAAAAAAGGCGATAAAGCAAGTTAAAGCTCTAGGTACTTTGAAGCTGGTTTTTTTTTTTTTTTATAGATGATGATGTTACCTGGCCCGTGCTATGGTTAGAAAGTCCTCCTTGGCATACAAATTTAGGGTGAGATTTTAAAAAACACTCATCATTGGTCTAACTCTGCTTCTGTTAAAGTCAATGGGAGTTGATGTCAATGGAAGTCAAGTTAAGTTAAAGCTGACTGGTTTTGAAAATCCCACACTCAGTTAGTGAATTGTTTTTATTTTCATATAACGCCACTTCACCAATCCTAAATTTAGCACAGGCTAGACCAGGCATCGGCAAACTTTCAGAAGTGGTGTGCCGAATCTTCATTTAGTCTAATTTAAAGTTTTGCGTGCCGGTAATACATGTTAATGTTTTTAGAAGGTCTCTTTCTATAAGTCTATAATATAGAACTAAACTATTGTTGTATGTAAAGTAAATAAGGTTTTTAAAATGTTTAAGAAGCTTCATTTAACATTAAATTAAAATGCAGAGCCCCTGGACTGGTGGCGAGGACCTGGGCAGTGTGAGTGCCACTGAAAATCAGCTCGCGTGCCGCCTTCGGCACTCGTGCCATAGGTTGCCTACCCCTGGGCTAGACTCTGCATGAGTTACACTCCATCTGCTGGAAGCCAAAGGAACCACACACTCAGATGATATCACTGCTCCCATAAAGCCTTCATAACTACTCCTTGCCCAGCAAATCTTCCTTTCTTATTTTTCCTCCACACTTTCCTTGAGACTTTAATAGACCCAAATAATTTATTACTTACTTAATAATACTAGCGAGAGCAGTGCCACTTCTGCTGTTTCCTAAAGCCTTTTCCATGCTGCTGAGAAAGTTGAACAAACACTACTCTTTAGTATCAGAGGGGTAGCCGCGTTAATCTGTATCCACAGAAACAACAAGGAGTCTGGTGGCACCTTAAAGACTAACAGATTTATTTGGGCATAAGCTTTCATGGGTAAAAAACCACTTATTCAGATGCATGGTGTGAAAATTACAGATGCAGGCATAAATATACTGACTTCATGTGTCAGTATATTTATGCCTGCATCTGTAATTTTCACTCCATGCATCTGAATAAGTGGGTTTTTTACCCATGACAGCTTATGCCCAAACTACTCTTTAGTGGACCCCCGTTGAATAACTAACTAACTTTATTATAATTTAGTTCAATTTTAAATATCACTTTTAAATGTAACAGATATGAAATAACCCACCTCTTCGCTGTATGTGCTGCACTGATATTTAATAATCACTGTTAAATATTTGCACTAGTCTGCAAAACCAATAAGTTGTTGTTTGCCTATCCTAGGTTTACCTATGGGCATGCTGGCACTGTCTACAAGGAATTTGTTTATATCTCGGGTGGCCATGATTACCAAATTGGTCCCTATAGAAAAAATCTCCTTTGCTATGATTACCGCACAGATGTCTGGGAGGAAAAGCGGCCAATGATCACTGCTCGGGGATGGCACAGCATGTGCACCTTGGAGGACAACATCTATTCCATTGGCGGCAGTGATGACAACATAGAAACTATGGCACGCTTTGACATTCTGAGCGTGGAGTCTTACAGCCCTCAGTGTAACCAGTGGACCAGAGTCTCTCCCTTGTTTCAAGCAAACAGTGAGTCTGGAGTGGCAGTCTGGGAAGGCAAGATTTATATTCTTGGAGGTTATAGCTGGGAAGACACTGTCTTCTCCAAAACTGTCCAGGTGTATGACAAGGAGAAAAACAAGTGGTACAGAGGAACTGACCTTCCCAAAGCTATTGCTGGTGTGTCTGCGTGCGTCTGTGCATTGAAACCCAGAAAGGAGGACAAAAAGAAAAAGACAAAAACGAAGAAGCATCAGGATCGAGGAAGATGACACAGCTTGGGAACCTTGTAACTAATCAATCTCTTTCTAATCTTCATTTTAATAAAAAAAAAAAAAGGAAAAAAAGAAAACAGTTTCTGAAACCTTAGAGAACATGTGGTTGAACATCTTTGGGTGAGGGTCACGTGAAGGTAACTACTACTACTGAATGGTGGTGAGGTTGCAAAGGGTGCTATGCTACCCATCCTGTACATTTAGGTGTAGTCTGTTACTTCCGTGGTTCTTAGCTTTTACACACTTATAATAATAATAATAATAATTAATAATAAAGGTAAATTTTAAAAATTTGAAAACTTTTTGGCTTAGAAAATTAAATGATGGGGAGGGAAAAGAGGACCAAACATCGGTTTGAAGTTACAAAGAAAAGTCTAGAAGCAATTGCTATTGAAAATTGATATGGATCTTGTAAATCCTGATTTCCCCCCCACCCCTTAAATTTTATTTTACAATACTTTCTAGATTTATGAGTAAAAGATTTCTGGTATGCATGAACCAAATTATACACATGCTCAGGCATCTTGGTAAGCAAATGACATTTCTGTACTCTTACGTTTCAGAGGGTATCACACTCAGAGTGTGAGTGTTCTTGTCCAGGCATGGCCATGTAACTGATCTGTGCTCAGTTTATGAGCTCTGCTGATCTTTCCAGTGGTGCAATGGTCTACAAGATCCAGGGGAGGTGACAGAACCTTTACGTCACTTGTTAATGACTAGAACTGTGCAAAACTTTCATAACAAAACCCAATACCAAGTTTGGTTTTGTTGATTTCTCCTAATTCAGGACCAGGCTTTTTAAACCTTTCAGAGACTCTGAATGGATTTGTGGCTTTAGGCAGAAGTTACATAGAACTTGGTCCTTACTTTAAACCAGGTGAGACAAGTAGACTTCACTGTGAGTTTTATTAGGGGTGGGGAAGGGAAGGTATTGAAATCAAAAGCTCAAAATTAACTTGAGACAAAGAGGAAACACATTCTACAAAGGGCAATGGGATGAGGGGGGGGGGGGAAGTTTGCAGGAGCTGGGAACTGCTGAATTTAGCATGGGTCTAGCAATGATGACCTCTACCAGTCAGTGCAAGGGGCCATTAACAGACTCTGGATGAGAATCTAACCCAGCACTCCTTGGTGGCTGCAACACTGTTCCTCTTGGAAGAATGGGCTTAACATGGGGAAAAGTTGTGGTGGATTCTTGGGATGCCATTTGGGCACAGATGACTGAACTGTTGGGAGAATCATATACTGGAGTAATATCAAGGGAATTTGACTTATGCCCACCACACTAAAGAAATTTTGATTGTAGACCCTGCCAGTGCACTTTCACACAAGACTGTTTAAAACAGCACTGGGTTAAAGTGCACCAGCAGGGTTAACACGGGCTAATTAATGCACAGCATGTTTGTGCGCTTTAGAAATCACACCCCTGTAGAGTGCATTATCCACCGTGCACAATCCTTCTGTCATTCCATCTTCCACTGGCAGGGTTGTGTCTACTGCAAGTATTTAAATTTACCAACTGTCTGGCCAGCCTTCAAGCATTCACCCAAAGCAGTGTACAAATGGGCCTTTTGTTTGATTTGCAAGAAGTTAACCAGCCATTTCATACAGTCTCTGTATTTTTTATAACAATAATAATAATTCCAGGCCACAGATTACTCTCTCATCCCACCACAAAGAAATTTTTAGAAATTTTTGAAACTTTTGTACTTTTTATAACACATTTTGCTAATACCTAGTCTCTAGTTTGCCATGTTATGTTATTTACTATTGAAGTTCCTGCCCTATAATCGTGGTCCTATTGTTATAGTTGGGAACTCATAATTTGTTGACTCTTTCAGGCTTCGTGTATAGTCAGTTGTGATGTGATGCAGCTGTTAAAGCAGCATTTACATTCTCAGCATTGTCAGGTCTATAATTGTGACTATTGTAAGGCTTTCACTGGCAGTTCAAATAGTCAGACATGCTGATAAATGCTCTTTTATTGTCACTCGGTGATCCACTGAGTGGATTTCAAGAGCCTTGATTTAAAGTTCTGCTTTGGTGCTATTGATCCATTTTCTCTAAATCCTTCCAAGTCCCTCTCCATCCACATCTCCATCACTGTGCAACATAACCATGTACTTCAGATCTGCCTTTTTCCTTTTATCCTATGTATAAGGGATGTCCTGCCTACTTTTTGCTACTGGGCTGTATTTGCCTCATTAATGTGAAAATTCTTCTAAGAAAAACTTGTTTGCACTATAAAAGAAAAATCATTTTCAACATCATTTGGAATTTGGGGTCCTCTTTATCCATCGATAAGAATCAATTTTATTTATTTTTTTAAATTGAAAGTGGCACCTTGTGACTAGCTGGAGTGAAAGAAAGGAAACAAATGATGCCGTGTGACACAAAAAGATTGAAGAAAACAGGCTTGAGGTATATAAGTTGTAAAAATCCTCTGGCTATCTTTGAGTGTTTCTCTTAAACAATAGAAACTATTAAATTTAACAAGTTACAAAAAGTCCTCTATGTGCAGTAATGATACCTTTTACATTGCATTAGGAAATAGTTATTTTTTAATTGTTCCTAAAAAGAGATAATGGAATGTTTTAGTTAGAACAAACAGATTAGCTGATTTAGGTATCTGAAAACTTGTTTGTTGACTGGCAACTCCTACTTCATCTTCGTACAACCCTTTTCATGTGTAAATACACAACAAAGATTCCCCAAGATGCTTCTTTGTTTCTACTGATTGGCTGCTTTTCATATTTTTTTGTTTGTTTTAATTGTATATGCTTGTGTGTTACATTCTTGATGTGTTTACACATTTGAAAAATAAAACATGTTAAGAATTTCAGACTTGATTCCTCTTCGTGTGCATTGTTTACACCCTGTTTGTCTCTTTATTGATAACCTGAAAGGAAGTAATTTTTTTTTTGTAACTATTTCAGAGGTAGTCTCAACAGTGTGAGCGCAAACTTTTTAAATTGGACAAGGTATAGGTGGTAGCTAGTTCTACTGTGGCTCAATTAATTACATTTTGAGGGAGTAGCAGCACACTAATTTGTATCTGGCTGATCCAAACACGCCAAAAAATGGTTGTTCTTGCCCCCACTTCTCAGCAAAGCATTTGATAGTCAAAACATAGAGGACCCAGTTCAGTTTCTAATGGAGTCAAAAAGAATATTTCACTGAGTTGGATCAAGCCCTAGTGAATCCATAGTACAAAACTTAATTGGTTATGCAAAATATAAGCCCAGTATTACAGACTCTTCGTGGGAGGAGTAACCCTTATTCACATAGCACCATGGAAGTCAGGGGCTACTCATGAGAGTACTTGCAGGATCAGATGCTATTTCAGAATATTTTGGGGTGTACTATGCATTATTTACATAAATAATTTACACCTGTCAAAAGAACAGATTATTACTATTTGTAGCTACAGACCCTAATGGGGGGGCGGGGGTCAAGACTCTTAATGAAATTGGTATCTCTCTAATTATTTGTATGGCCAACTGGCCTCATGAAATACATATTAGTAGGATTATTGAACTATGGCACATTGCATTCAAAGTGACCTGTAAACACAGCTGCTCCATACTGAAATACTTTGGAATAAGACTCTCACTCTATGATGTCCTGGGATCCTTGCAAATGCAAGATGTGTATCTCCCCGCAGGAACATTTCTACATGCAGTGACAGTGAATTCACACTTTTTGGTGTTTGGCAAAATACCGATTTGGTTTATGAAATCAACCAGAAAACTTGGTTGAGGATCAGAAGGAGAGTGGAAGGTAGAATATTGTGTTGTTAGAAACCTGTGCCCATCGCTTTCACAGACTTCATTTGTGATCTTTGCAAATCACATAACTTCTCCTTGCCTCGGTTTCCCCTTCCACAAAAATGGGGATAAGTAACTATTTCTCATTTTTGAGAAGACACCTAATACAAAGTGCTTTAGAAGTTCAAGATTTTTATTTAAGCCAACTGTCAAAATGCTCTCTTCCTTTCTTTCCCATACAAATACACCCTGGCATTTCCATGTAAGGGAATGAATGTTGGTAACTTCAATATTGGTAATAAAAATGTCATGGGGCACCCTGAGGAAAAGTTACACAAATCACCCCAGGTCAATATATGCTTTCGATCTTACCCCAAAATCATGCTGCAGCCAATTCCTTTAGT
This sequence comes from Mauremys reevesii, assembly GCF_016161935.1. Classification (NCBI taxonomy): domain Eukaryota; kingdom Metazoa; phylum Chordata; order Testudines; family Geoemydidae; genus Mauremys; species Mauremys reevesii. Next base: position 36,390,953 of record NC_052638.1, read on the forward strand.
AATTCAACTAAAGGTTTATTAATAAAACAGAGTTATTAAATGGTTAAAGGAATCGTATACCTTACAATTGATTTCAGAGTCTGTAGGTCAGGATAATACACATTGATGGTAAGTCTGCTGGCTTGCAGTAAGTCTCTCTGGATCACCCAAAAGGTTGGGGATCAGTCCTTTGTTCAAAGCTGCCTTGTTAGAAATCACAGAAGTGGAGCAGAATGGAAGACCAAGACCAAGATGTGATGTCACAGTCTCGTCTTTTATACTTTCAGCACATGTGCCTGGAAAGTTACTAGCAAAAAGATGGAGTCTTAGGTCATGTCTTTATATGCTTCACTGAGTCCTTGGGCAGCCAATGCCTCAGTTTTCTCTGAAACGTCTCCAGGAGGGGTTCACTGGGCAAGCTGATTGTCCTTAATGAGACATCAAGCAAGCTAGCTGGCAAATCTGTCTTGGGGCATCACCCAAGAAAACATGTTTGAGATACAACCCAGCAAATATTAATAACTTCATATACAAAGATGGATTTAAACAGAATAATACTTAGCAGCCTATAACTTTTCCATTCATACCTTACAAGGCATACTTTGTACAAGATTTATCACAATTGTGCAACAATGGTAATACATTAGTGTAAACATGGTCACCTGTTTTTTATACAGTGTCATGCCCCCTACATGCAGCAGTGGTTGCTCTTTTGATAAAGTGTTCTCATATAAACAGCTAGAGCAAGACTAAAGGGGACCAGAGGGTGAAGCAGAAACTGAAATAGAGGACAATAATCTGCTCCTTCTGCCTACTTCAGTCCATTCTGTTCCTACCACTTTGATAAAAAAATAGGCAGGCCACACTGTGTAAAGGCTTCATTTATCCTGTAGACCAGAAGCAGTTTCCAGGGTTCCACGGTGGATTTGACATTGTCAGGTGAATGTTGCAGCATCTCATTGAGCTGGCAATCTGTAGCTGGACGAGAATTCAGGGGGTAGAAAGGTAAATTCACAGCGTGTAACTGCTGAAATACCTGCCCCCCAGTTTTTAAGATTACGGTGGGCCTAATGATGAAGGGAATTGAGAGGTGCAAGACAGGCTAGGAGGTTGAGATTGTGACAATGCTAAAATAGACTATTTTACACAAGAGGGGGCTTGAATTTAAGCTAAGATAGGTTGAGATACTAAAGGAATTTAATCAGGAATTCTTTACAGAGAATTAAAACATGGAATAAAGTGACACAAATATCTACATGAGCTACTAATCAACGTTTACAAAAAGCATTAGAGGAGCATAGGGAAGAGAAGTTGTACTGAGTCTGTACAATTGCTAAAGCGTAGGAGCGGAGCTAGGTCTTGCTGATGAAAATGGATCCATTGTTTGTACTATTTGGAAGTCTTCATGCTGAATGTTAATGAGCATAACAAGCACAGGGTGAGCGGATTTTTTGCATTAACTATTTCGAACAGATAAAAATGGAGAATAAGCAGAATTAAAGGAAGAGGCTTTCTTCCAGCCACTGAAAGTTTCTTTTTTTCAAAGGGTGCTAAAACTGAACATGTAACAATAGCATTCATCTCCAAAGCAAGTTTCAGATAAAATGCTGTTGCAATTCTAAAGAACTCAGTTACATGGTCTCTAAAATAAAACCCGTACTGATTTAAGACATGATAAAACTGAGGGTGTTATTAATGGTTGCAGTTACTGTATCTTTATAGAAACTAACCAATATTCAGTTACTTCAGGAGATATTATATGGGGCTTTCCAATTTTTCATTGTTTGGTCTTGTGTAACAACATGAGAATAGTTTGACAATTGTCTGTTTTTCCCCCCAATCGACTATTACATAAAAAACAACTCTTAGTTTAGGTAACATTTTAAAGTGTCTAAAAACCAGAGTTTCTTATTTCTCTAACTATAAAGGAGATAAGATATGACTGGAGATGAATTACATTCTTTATTACAGAAGTAAATTTGTGTTTGTAATTAGTGAATATTTGTTTTACTATTTTAAAAAGCTTGAAAATATCTTTAACTCTACAATGAAGCAAAGCAGAAAAATATTACCTAAAATATTCATTTTGGTCTGTAATGACAGGAAATTGGTCAGTACTCTGGAGTATATGAAATAGTGTACTCATGAACTAACTATTGCTTACCTAACTAGCTTCACATGGAGGTGAAAATGTAACCAGAAATGTTCTGTTTCTAACTGATCTGAAATGACAGCTAAGAGGTATGGTGATGATCATTATATGATGCTTTAGAACCAAAGACTATCATAAGCACAATGGTTGAGAGCCACAAAGGTATTTAGATGCCTAAAACTCATACTTAAGTACCTACATCCCAGTTCTGGCACCACTGCAATCCACAAAACTCCCACCAAAACATATAGGTACCTCTGTTCCTGCCTCTGGGCATGCACACCAATACCTCCCTCTAGGCATCCTGATGCCTATTTCCCACCTGAGCCCCAGAGCAATTCACAAACTGGGGGAAGATAGAGAGAGAAGGTGGTGAGGAAATACCTGTCATTGAACCAACTTCTGTTGCTTTCAGGCTTATACAGAGCTCTTCTTCAGGGGGAAGATAGGCAGTCATCTGCCTAAGTGGAATGCAGGGCTCAATCCAGTTGGCATGTTCAGAGGCCTTCTCCTGGATTGGGTCCCATTCACAATCTGCCCACCCACCTTTATGACTTCTTTTACTCCAGTGGTTAGATCACTTGTGTGGGATGTGGGAGATTCAGGTTCAATTCCCACCTCTCTGCCATGTTAGTTTAGATCTGTAAATGCAGCAAAGAGTTCTGTGGCACCTTATAGACTAACAAACGTATTGGAGCATGAGCTTTTGTGGGTGAATACCCACTTCATCATGCATCCGATGAAGTTGGTATTCACCCATGAAAGCTCATGCTCCAATATGTTTGTTAGTCTATAAGGTGCCACAGAATTCTTTGCTGCTTTTGAGTGGTGGGGAGAGGCTCCCTCAATCTTCCCGTTGAAGCTGTTCCACTGTGGCTCAATAATGAAAGACAGATTGGAGCAGCAGGACTGGCCTGACTTAGGTGTGGTCCAAAAAGTTAGGTCAACCCAGCTACCTTGCTCAGGGGTGTGAAAAATCCACAGGTAGTTAAACCGCCTAATCCCCGCTATAGACAGAACTGGATTGACAGAAGGATTTTTCCGTCAATTTAGCTACTGCCTGTTGGGGACCCTCCTGTTGGTGGGTGAACCCCTGCTGTCAGCTTAGGTACACTGAAGTGAAGAGAAGCCCTAAGTATTTATCCACAATGGAGCAGTCATTGGGCCAGAGACAAAGAGAGTGAGGGAGAATGACTGTAGTCTCTGGGCTGGGGCTGATAGATGGGACACCTTGGGTCCAGTTCCCCAGCTCCAATCCCTCTTCCACAATGGAACAGCTTTAACAGGAAGCTCAAGGGAACCCCACATTAGAATATCACATAGCCCAGTGATTAAAGAACCTTCCCGAGAGATGGGAGAGACCCCTATTTAAATGCTTTCTACCCCTCTGGCAGAGAAGGAGGAATTGAATCTGGGTCTCCCATATGCCAGGTGAGTACTCTGACCACTGGGCTGAAAGGTATAAGGTGGGTGCCAGTGGTATCACCTCCTCCTCTTGCCATTTTGTGTGGAGCACGGTGGGCTCCTAACTCATTCCTGCAAGAAAACCTTAGGTGCCTAAGCCCATCTGACTCCAAGTGGCTGGTTTCCATTCACTAGTGGATCACTAAGTTCAGGGCAAGTCTACATTAGAAGGTGCTGGAGACTGCTGGAGCACGTCTGGCAAAGATGCTCTATGCCGACTGGAGAGTGATCTCCCATCTGCACAATTACTCCACCTCCGCAAGAGGTGGGATCTATGTCGGCAGGAGAGCATCTCATGTTGACATAGGGCCGGTGTGGACAGCGCTTGGGTCTCTGTAACTTGAGTCTTTCAGGGAGGTGTCTTTTTCATACTCCTGAGCGACGTACATTTGATTGTCTTAGGTGCCTAAGGGCAGATCTACACTTATCTCAGAGAGAGGGGTGAAGCTTAGCACACACCCTCTGGCTGGCATCTCCAAGGCCCTTTAGGTGACTCTGTGCCCAGCACACTGGCTTTTTGTGGACTGCATTCTTAAGCACCCATTTCTCCCCTATCCGTGTTCATTGTATAGGGAGCCTAAGCACCTAATTTGGTATTGTGGATCTCTATGTTGTTCCTATGATGTTCTAGGTGCCTAAAAGGTAGGGTCTGTGAGGTTCAGTGTTGCAACACTGAAGTACCTTTGTGGATCCCACCCAACATGGGCATCCTGAATTAGTGAATTAGACTTGGTTAGACGTGGTCTCCATTAGCCTACCAGGAATTGGTGTCAGTCAAAGTAATCTTCTATATTCTTGCTGTAAGATTTAACCTCTGACTATGGTTTCACAAGGTTTTGAACTGCACACATCTAGAACACTGCAGGAGTGTCTCTAGTTACAAACATTACTTTTGTTATAAATATCCCACTCTTTCCCACAAAATCAGCTTACTACAATGTTTTAAAGGCCAGAGTTCAGTTCTGACTCCTTTGCATCTTGCATCACCTTTTTTTTAGCCACACCCCAATTTTCTCCCATCAACAACTGATTTTAATTCATTATTCAAAGTTCATGTGGGTGGCACCCTACTGTAGAACACTATACACTCAGCCTTTTCTTAACAAATACTAGCAGTTTATCAGGGGCAGTACTCTATGCTGAAGTGAATCCTGCCTTCAACTAGATGAGTTTCCTGTGGGTTGTAGTCCATAATTCTCTTTGTAAACTAAACACCCATTGGTGTTTTATTTTATCATATGTAATGCCCAAAACAATAACAGCTATTTTGTTAAGATTTTAATACTTCTGCTTCTCTCAGTTTGGGAAAGAAGAGCTACGCTTCCCAGAAACAAGAGAGGGTGTGGTGGAGACAGGGTGTGTGACAGAAAAAACACCCCAGAACAATTATTTAGTAAGGCCATGTCTACACTGCCACTTATGTTGTGAAAAAACACCCCTATGAGCAACATAAGTTTTGCCAGCATAAGCACTCATGTGCACAGTGCTATGTTGGCGGGAGAGCTTCTCCTGCCGACATAGCTACTGCCGCTTGTTTAGGTGGTTTTATTATGTCGACAGGAGAGCTCTCTTTTGTTGGCATAGAGCGGCTACACAAGTGATCTTACAACGGCACAGCTGCATCAGTACAGCTGTGTCGCTGTATGTTTGCTAGTGTAGACATGGCCTAAGAAATTAAGCTGTGAGATTTCCTAGCATTGAAAATGCCAATATGTTAGCAAATGCCTTGAGTGCAACTTCACCTTAAATAGATTGGGGTAAACCCTGTTACCAAAAGCAGAGTGGATGAGGAACACTTTTTATTTGCAGTGACCTCCTTAAAAAAAAGCTTTAGCTTAAAGCAAAATCACAAACCTTCCTAAGAGTCAGATATTTCCATGCTTGATACAGACTTCTATTCAGGTAAAAAAGGGCAGATTTATTTTTGATTGGGATTTTTTTTTTTTTAATTTCAGCTGGAAGAGAATTGGGTGAGCTCACTCAAAATTAATAATCTGTAGGAAGAAGAAAAGACCAACATGAATGTCTCCTTTCCTTTCATTACACCCCCTTATATTTTTCTTAGGCCTCCCCTCAACCCCCCCTCAAAAAATTATTGCCTTTTCTCTGAAAAACAATCATAGATTTGATCATAGCAAGACATTCATAGGGTTTTTTTGACCATCAGACTCTAACTCCAGCTGTGCCTTTGTAGGGTACAGTAAGATTTTTTTTAAAAAAGAACAAATATAGAGCAAAATAAACATATCACACTGATGGACTAATTAGTGAAGTATATTGTGGACTCTCAACCTGGAGGTTGAAGTATTGCCAACCACAGGCATTCAAAAAGCATGAATCAGCTCCCTTGACATCATGAAATTGTCCTAAATATTTGAGATTTTTGTCAAATACAAATTTTGAGTTGTTTTAATTTCCTTTCTGATGTTTGAGGCTTTAGGGTCCCATATTTTCAAACTTTTCACTGTGACATGAAGTTTAGAAACTTACCTTTCTTTTTATTTTGTTAATAAAGCTGAGATTCTCAAGTAATAACATGACTTTATGAGCTGGGAATTTAAGCAAAAGATTTTCAATAAAACTGAAGTGTTGGCAATAATGGAGGTTGTGACCACTCTGCCTGTCCCATGTTACTAAATTAGCGGAGGGTCCCAGCATGGAAAACATTGAGAAGGGAAGTAGATGATGTGACTCTTTCTGAAACATTTTAAAAGACGTGTATTTGGGGTGGGGAAGCTTTAGACATGAACTGTCTGACCAGTAAAGTCAAAGCTAAAAACATTGGTAGGTTGCAGCAGTGGTAACGGTCACATACCAAAGTATAAAGACTTAAATTTCTTGGAGGCAACCTTTTGTACTGCCATTATGAACACACATTGTGTGTGTTCTTTATTAACACATTGAAGATATATTGCTTTCACTGAGGAACTGATTTTATACCGTGCATAAATGGCTTGTCTATATTGGTAGTTTGTGGTTAATAGAAACATCATCTTTCTGAGTTTTTCCAACTGGGCAAACAGTTCCCATCACCTGGGTGATACAACTGAATGAAAGGCGGCTGCCGTGAGGTGACACTTCCTGGGACCTGGGCTAGAACTTAAGACCCACAAACATCTTGCCACTGCCAGCAACCTTGCAGAAGGCTGTCAGCCTGACCCAAGCAGAATTCTCCCAGCGGTGGAACATGTGACAACTACAGGAAGGGACAGATCTCCAGTGGCCAGCTGGGACTGTGCACCTGTACCTCAGGGCAGCCCAAGTGCTGACATGTATGAAGCTTAAAGGGCAGAGCATCAGCTCTGTTGGCATTAACGTGCACTTGGGATGGGTGTGTGTGTGTGTGTGTGTCTTTGTTGCAGCCCAGTTTCACCCCCAGGGGGTGGGGGGGACTCTCTGTGTAGCCATCCCGCCCCCCCTCAGAGGGAGACGGATCAGGCTGGATCCCTTACAGTCAATGGCCGCCTAGGCCCCCAGGCCGGCCCCATCTCTCCCCCGCTCCATCCCTCACCCACTCACACCCCCATCTCCCGCGGGCTCAGCTACTCTGCAGGCCCCACCCCTTTCACCCCCTCCCGGGCTGCGCGCAGGCGCAGAGCCCTTCCCCCTGCCGGCGGGGCGAGCTGCGCGCAGGCGCCCTGGTGACCGCCTGCCCGCCCGGTGGTGTGTGTGCGCGAGAGAGAAGATGGCGGCGGCGGGGGCAGCAGCGTGAGGAGCCGAGCGGACGCCGAGCTCCCCATTGAAGCGGGGGCGCCATGGCCTTAAACAGCGCCCAGGTACTGCCCCGCGCGGGCCCCCCCGGGCGGGGGGTGGCGGGGGAGCCGTGCCCGGCCCTGGGGGGCTGCTGCGCCCCGCCCCCCCGGGGGAAGCACGCTGCCCGGGACTAGGCCCAGGGTGATTCTGCAGCCTCATTGAATCTCCTCAGGGGCCCGGCGGGCCCTGAGCCCCCGCGGGGGGGGCGGCAGCGCCTCCCTCCCGGCAGCCCCTGGTGCGGGGAAGGGATCCTGGCCCTTAATCGCCGGGGTTTCCCTGCGGGTTGGTGCGGGGAAGGGGCGGCCTCCTGGGTGTCCTTTGCGGGATGTTGAGATTCCGCCTCCCTCCAAGCCTTTGCGTGGGGGAGGGCAGATGGGCTTTCTGGGGCGGAGGGGAAGTGAGTCTGTAATGGGAAGGGAATAAGGAGTTTGGGGATTAATTTGGGTTTTCCCCTCTTCCCAAACAAACCTTAGCGCGTGATGCTGCAAAGGGCTGAGTAACGAGATTAACATGCGCTGCGATGTGTGTGAAAATCCGCGCGCGCGTGTGTGTGTGAGATCAACCAACCAAGGTATCAGTGCAGGGAATACAAATCCTGCATTTGGGATGTGTGTGTAATAAACCAACTAAAATATCTATACATGGAATAAAAATCCTGCATTCCTAGGAGCTTTTGCATGAAAGTTAGAATTTGAAGTAAAGTTAGCACATGAGGCTTGATTCTTTGGTCCAATCTCCAGTATGTAAAAAAAGCAAATGATTGAATGGGACAATTTCTTTGTGTGTGCAAGTTTTGTTCCCAAAGTAGTGGGGAATAAATATGCTGCATTGGCAGATATGTATTTTAAAAAACAAAGTTTTATGCTTGATCAGATTAGGCACAATACAAATAATAATAATATGCTGTTTTACTAGTTGAAAAAAATATTTTCAGAAAATGAGTGTCTAGAGCAACGTGATAATGCATTAGTTGTGTAGCATATTTTTCTGAAAGTCATTCGTCAAAGTGTTTATATATAGTAAAAGTAGTGCATTAATGATGATGGCTGTTTTTTTTAAACCAAGAGTATACTTGATCAAAACTACTGAGGTGTACTTGTCAGGCTTGATTTTTGAGAGAGCTGTTTTTGACAACACTTGAGTGCTGGAGGCAATTAGTTTGTGTGGCCTGTTTACTTGGTTTTAATGTTTATAATAAAACATAATGGTTACAGAGTTTCTTACCTTTAACTTCCACTGTAAGCAGTCTATGGGAATTAATGTGGTTTTGTTTCTCAAGTGATCAGTATATGATCTTGAACAGACAGAATACAACACCAACCATAATGAAAATTGAGAGAAACTCAAAGTTAAGCTTTGAAGTTTTTTGGACTCCCTTCTACCCCATCCCCAAGTGAGTAAAATAAGCAGTATTTTGTGTGATTATTATCCAGATGTAGTGCAAAAGACAGATATTCAGACTTTCTTGATGGAGAATGACAGACATTTTTTGTATTGATGCTTAGTTCATTAAGTCTATCTTTTTTCTGCAACGAAAAAGCACACAACTGATAACTTACATTTATGTTGTAGCAGTTAAAGAGGATTATACATGCAACTTTGCTCTTTTTCTAATATACACTTTTCACAGTATCTTCAAGGCCGATTAACTAACTGTGGGTAGTACCACTGTTAGTGCGACTATTCTGTAGATAAAGTGAAGTATGTAAGTCTTTACAGGATCAGGACTGAAGTTTGTGTATCCTTCAGAAAATGAACTTGCAGATTTTTTTTTAAATCAATCATCTTGGCACTTTACAATTGTCATGTGCTGATATTTGTTTATTCACTATAACTCACATTATTCCTGAAGATGGTCAGAGATTTAAGCGAAAATTTAAAAAAAAGAGACTATGTGCTGTTATAATCCAGTTCTGCATATTGTTTTTCTTCTGGCATCACTGTAGGTGCCAGTGATTGATAGTATTGTAGGAAAGCATGCTTTAAATGCTAAAGTAGGAAGAGAATATTATTTGGGAGAAAAGAAATCTATTAATGCATTCTCAGGACTGCAGTTCCCAAAAGGGGAACCTGAAGAGAAAAAAGTTCTTTACATACTTGTGGTGTGTATTTTTGTGTGTGGAAATGCAATTTTAGATGTAGATGTGATTTTTTTTTGTTTTTTTTTTTTTAAATTTAAGATGAGAATATTAGAGTGAAATGGAGTGAGAGTATGTTTTGATATGACTTGTCTATTAGTATGAGACTATACCACATTGCTAATTTATTAACACATTATGTGCATGCCATCAGTGGTTTGAGCATTGGCCTGCTAAACCCAGGGTTGTGAGTTCAATCCTTGAGGGGGCCATTTAGGGCTGGGGGCAAAAATCTGTCTGGGGATTGGTCTTGCTTTGAGCAGGTGGGTTGGGCTAGATGACCTCCTGAGGTCCCTTCCAACCCTGATATTCTATGAAGAGACCCAGTAAAGGTATAAAGCATTTATTTTTCCATGTGACTATGAACTAAATTTATTTATCTTGATTGAGAAATATTTGTCTCCAAGGAAAAGTTATTCTGCTTCTCTATGACTGTTTTGGGATCCATGAAACATGAAGTCTGTTTTCACTAGAGCAATATCATCCAGAGAGTTTAACTTTAATGGAGTGGAGAAAGTGAATACAGTGGGCTTTAATTCCATGTTTACTGTATTTTTATTTCTGTTGAAGTGATAGTACATGACATTTTGAAAGGAGTATCTTGAAATGACAGTTTTGACAACGTGCTGTACAAAATGCATTTCAGAATATTCCAATATAATTCAAATATACTCTTTACTTTTGGCTTTTTATTTAATGAAGCTGTTTCATAATCATTTTAATCAGACACTTAAACACTCCTATCACTCTACTATACTTATGGGTGTGTACATCTGAGCACATTTAAAATCTGTTAGGTTTTTTTTCTCTCTTCAAAGACAGAACTTGAAATAAACCTGTTGCATCACTGCTTGAGTCCCATTACAGGTATTAAGCTTTGTTTTAATATTAGCTGTGTTTGAAACTATATTACATTAAGAAAGCTTAAAAAAATCCTACTCTTAAAATAAAACCATTTTCATTCTTCAGCAAATGTTGGAAGTTTCTTTATTGGAAGTATTAATACACAGTGCTAGTCATGAATGCTAAGAACAGTTCCTAGCTGTTTATTTTCTTTTATCTTTTAGGTGGAATTAGTTATATGACAAACTTCATGCATAAACCTTGTGAAAACAAATTAAATGGGGAAAGGGATACAAAAGTGGGATGAATCATTTCTTGCTTATTTGTTCTTTGACAAGATTAATTTAGTGCCACACAAGTACCTAGAAGGAAAATTTGTAACTTTTTCAGTCTGCTTGGCCCCCCTTCCAAAAAAAATTCTAGACTACAGTACTGGTTCAGAGACCTTTTTTTAGAATTGCTACTGCAGTTTGCTTATTTAATGATTTTTGTAGTGTCAGTTTAGGGAGCCTGTTTGTTGCTTAGACACACTGCTACCTCCTTTCATGTAACGATTAAAAGTAGTTCTACAGTTGAAGAGGGGAGAAAGTGATGCTTTTGCATATAGATAAAGTATGCTGTTCAGTTTCTATTTGTTGTGATACATGTGCAGCATGCTGTGTCATACAAAACAGACAAATCTGTTTGTAATAGAACTTGCTGGCCTTGGGCCATTGGATTATAGTCATTTGTCACTTTAATGCCATTTCAGCAATGTAGATGTTCATTTACAAAGAATTACACATGCTAGAACTGCAGTTTTTCTTCTTAGTGGAAGTGCTTTATTTGTGACCATTTAACATACAATTTAGGATTAAGGAACATTGTACAGAACAAAGGTACTTCATAGTAGAAAAACCTCATGGCATATTTGATACATTTTAAATTAGGATTAGAAATCCCTATTTCTGTTCTGTGTAATTATTAGTTTCCTATTTTAGTGAATAGGACTGTACAGACCTTTTGGGTGATATTACCAGTGATGGGTCAGTGTTTTCTGGGGTGGGCGAAGGAAGGAGAGAAGGGGTAGAACCTTTCTCCCTCCCCCCCCCTTTTTGTCTAAATAGTATAATAGGATTATACTGGTTTAGATTACTTAAAAGATATAACTTTGTACAAATCAAAGTTATTGTTAATGTGTTCAAAGTTTAACTCTATAGACTTGTTTGTTAAAATTAGTTAAGAGTTATTGCGCTAATGAAGAACAGCAGTGTGTGTTTGATTATTAGATTCAGCAGTCTTAATACCTAGTTTATTTGCATCTGATCCTAAGAACACCATTGTATTTCGGAGTTCTCTACTTCTCTGGGGCTTGAAATAGCCCAAGTTTGTTAACCTTTGGAGCATGCTGGAAGGCCTCTCTTTTTCTCCCTTGCTTATATGGAGATGGGTAAGATTGTCTTGGAGGGGCTTATTAAAATTCTGTTTATACTGTTGTGTATTGTGTTTTCAGGAATGCATTTTTAAGAGATTGTCAAGGATGCCCAGAGCCTACTGTGGATTTTTATTTTTTAGTGTAGGAGAAATTGAAATAAATGTTTAACATTCTGTGAAAGTGACACTGGTTGTAGTTATTAATCATGTAAGCAGTGATGTAAATTTACATGGGCTTTGTAAATGAAACATAAGACGTGTTTTGTTCCATATAGTTTATAATCTAAGGAGGTTGTGGAATCATTGTCATAATTAATATGCACTGTTAAAATTTAATTAACTGGGAATCAATAATAGTTTTCTATTCTGTAGCTATCATTTATTTTGATAAGTGGGGATTGGCCCAACTATTTTGGAATTCAGATAATAAACTTTAAAAGGATTGCCAGTCTGCAGTTCACTGTTGTATCTTGTTACCTGTGCACCTCTGTCTGCTGCCACTAGTTTGAATATTTGGGTAATTCATTTGAATGGATTGTTGTGATCTTCGTGTACAGCACATCATGAAGCTAGGGCAACATTATCACTTTGGATAAGGGGGAAAAAAGTACCAAAAGTGTATTTAATGTTTAAATTCTTTTAAAGTGGGGAAGAGGATCTGGAGGTCTTCAAAAAGAGGGAGGAGAAGAATGTTATAGGAAAGCTCTCGGTATAAAAAATTATAGTTTCCAAGCTTCCCCTACAGATAATGTGTGGGGAAACATTTTAAAAAACGTATTAAAAATTGATTTCCCTCCAATAATAGTGTTCATGGTAGATGCTTTTTAGGGTATTGTTTTGTTGGAACTGGGCTAAATATCCTAGAACCACAGTAACAGTGCAGTGCGATCTGTATTCCCTGAGTGCAGTGGAAAGGATTTTTCATTTCATACATCACTTACAATTTACTGCAGTAATTTCACAAAGTCAGGGCATGTCCTCTTAACTCTCAGTTCTTTTCCCATTGAAAGCTACATATTTGTCATGGATTTACCAGCATTATTAAAATCCATATTAGAAGTAAAAAAAGCTGTACATCCTTCACACACAGAAAAACAGAACTTATTTGTGGTGAAAATCATGGTGTTGATAACTCCTGGTGGTTGTTTTGATGTCTGCAGAGAAACAATTTTCAATCCAAAGCAATATCTATTGAAAAAAGTCCATTGTTACCATGATGTGTATTTTACTGTTCTGCCATAGGCAGAGCATTGATCTTTACATATTGTGAAACTTAAAAGATTGCTTATCCACATCATGCTTTTATTTTTAACAGTTTAACAAAATACTAATACAAACTTATTCAAGGCTTCTAATTCAGTATGTGGTCACCAGAAACTTACACTTTTGTTTTTAAAGCCCCCACATTTTCTTTTGCCCCTGAGGCATAGATCCTGTACTGCAGGATTGAATTCTTGCTACACAAGCACATTTTTCTTCTGCCCTCAATTGTTTTTTGACCAATTGCCTGGTCCAGTACAGGTCTGGAATACGGGAACAGTTTCAGAGCCAGCCTCCCTTCCAGTCTTGCGAGGCAGGAGGTAATGGGAGCAGAATGCAAACAAAGGGAAGAGAGGTGTTTGTAAATTTCTGCATGGTGTAAAAGTGCCAGATTATTCCAGAAAGGGCATGGGGTGGAGTGAAGAGAGGGAGGAAAAATGAATTGCTTAATTTTAAGATGGAGGTTGGATTTGTTTCAGCTGCCTGCCTAATGATATTTGTTTTATAGTAGCTCTTATAGGCTTCAACTAAAATAGGCACTGTAGCCTAGTAAAAGACAGTGCCCAACTTAAAAAAATTACGATCTGAATAGATGAGCTGGACAAAGGGAGGGCGGAAACAAAGGCATATAGTGGTAAAGTGACTTGTAGTATAGCAGGTTAATGGCTGAATTGGGGATAGAATCTGGATCTCTTTGAGTCCCCATCCAGTGCCCTGTCCACTGGACCATGCTGCCTCTAGTAGTGGTGTCTAATTGGACTGGTAGTAAAAGAAAGTGAGAAATGATGCCCCAGTAGAATGGAAATCGTCACTCCCTCTCACGCCTTGTCTCCTCCAAAAAAAATGTAATGCATTGCTTTTTGAATTTCTGGTGTGTTATCTATTACTATTCATTGAAGTATAAAATCCTAATGTAAGGTGTATTGAAAATCAAATGAAAGTTATAGCTCATTTAAATTTGTTGTGCCCATCCACCCTTGAGGAATAGCGCTTAAGACAGAAAATAAATATTAATTATTTACATGATCATTTAAACATATTTTTATATTTGTGTTTTAGTAGGGAAGAACTAATTTTACTGACAACTTCTTGGGATTAAAAGCAACAGCAACAACAAAATAAAGTACATAATAAAACCATGCAAGAATGGAGAGGAATAGTCCAGTTTCAAAATATAAAAAGTAAAACTGTAAGAGTAAAATTTGCTTAGTCACCCAACTCCCATTCTCTTTCTTGGCAAGTTTGTGTTCTATTCACAAACAAAATTGGATTATGGTGGTCACCTCTGCTACTTAATAATCCAACTTTGCTAGGGAGCTGCCTATCTAAGGCACCTCCAAAAGAAGAGCTTACCAACCTGAGATACCTTAATGTTGCTAAGAGCCTACTCCCCCCAAGTTTGCTTTGTTAGTAGGGTAAAGATAATGAACATGTTATCATGATTAGTACTTGTGGTTATTGTATAGAGGCCATAAAGGGTTATTATTGTCATTGCTGGGGTCTGACTTTAGCTGCAGAATAAAAGTTCCACAGGATTGTTACTGATATCAGCCATGAAAGCAGTGTAGTGGAGAGTGCTGATTAAGTTATTCTGAAAGTATTCTTTCAATTGGTTTTCACTTCATGTAGTTTCCATCAAAAGCCTTCTTTGGGCTGTAGCTGTCACAATGCCTATTCTTACTTTTTTCATGTTCTATATCTTTCTTAAACAGTGCACAAGTACAATTTAAAGCACACTGAGGTTTTATTTTTCATCACCTCTGAGTGGACTAGCAATCAGAATGGATTACGTGGTGCCGACAACACACTCTCCAACCTTCCAGTCAGCCAGCTTGGCCTTGCCTATCTCTTCCAACCCAAGTGTGACCAGGGACGACAGTTTGTGATCAGAGCTGAGGTTGTCAGACTGACCTCTTTGCTTGTGTGGCCCACATTTCAATACAGAGATAGTTTCATCGGTCTCCTGTTCCTTTATATTTCTGTGGATGACATCCCCTTTGGCTCATGATGGCATAATATCTGGTGGCTACTACAACAGTTGCCGACATGGAGAAGTATTATTAGGAAAGTATATCACAAGCTGTATCTTGTGCCAGTTTAACAGCTGGAAAAAGAGCCAGCAGTATATGTCACTTGGCTTTCTGTGGGCCACCAGCAAGTGCTCCACAGACCACAGCTTGGGAGTATCTTGATTGTCTGGGAAGACTTCAGTGTGATCAATTTATTGCACAAGTTGCAGCAACAGTTTGGAGCCACAAGTGTTTAAGCAAGACTTTGCACACCATGCTTTGTACATTGTTTGATAGTGCTTCATAATGACTTTTTGCATGATAGCCACTGTTTAAAATGTTAGGTTGTATATTAATTGTGGGCATTTTCTCATCTCATGAAGGCCAGAAAATAACTCTTCTAAAATCAGTTTAAGCACAAGGTTTGACACATCCCATATACTTCAGGAGCAATCAAAAGTGAGACATACTGATTGTTGGCAAGCATGAAATCAGAAAAAAAATTCTTATTCACTGAAGCCTTGTTAGTTGAGTTCAGGGGTTCTCAAACTGGGGGTTGGGACCCCTCAGGGGATCGCAAGGTTATTACATAGAGGGTTGTGAGCTCTCCGCCTCCACACCAAACCCCGCTTTTCCTCCGGCATTTATAACAGTGTTAAATATATAAACAATTGTTTTTAATTTATATGGGGGGGGTCGCACTCAGAGGCTTGCTATGTGAAAGGAGTCACCAGTACAATAGTTTGAGAACCACTGGTTTAGTTAGTATTCTCCAACTACTTGAACTAGTGTTGTGTAAGTAACAATGTGAGTGATTCTTGTACTGCTGCTTATGAAATATCTGCAGATTTTCTAGTTTTACTAGTTTTTTTTTTAAAGTGGATTTGAAACCATAGGAGAAAACACTAGTCACACCAGTACTGTATTCCATTAATGTGCTGGCTAATATGTATTGTGGCTAAGTGAGGACTGTGCTGACTTCACAATAGTAAGATTAAAATCTCCAGAAATCTGATTTATGGTTTTGGAGCATTGTGGCTATTTTACCACTAATAGCATTTTAGAGTTCACCATCATAGTAAGTTCATTTAGTTTCAGAGGAAAGGAAAAGAAGTTAAACTTGATGAGCATGATAATCTGAGTTGTCTCATTTCCAAAATCTAGTCTTCTCCACTCTTTTATATTCTTATTGGAATGTGCAAAAGGGACTAGAAAGATCTCAGGACAAATAAATTGCTATAAGAAAAACAAAGGAAGAGTTTAATATGCCAAAAGTTACAAAATAGTTAGGCCTTCTGCACTACAGTGTTAGGTAGACATAAGTCACTTTGTGTCAGTCTATTTGTGCATGTGTCTACGCTCAAATTTCTCTGGCTGATGTAAGAGGCCTTTTACAGCAAGTAAAACCACCTTCCTGAATGGCATAGAGCCATGGTCAACCTACTGAGGTTGACACAGTGAAAGTATAGATGCTGCATAACCTGTCGACCCCTACCTGTCCTCCAGCAGATGTCCCACCATGCCCCATTCCCTGTGATAGTGATCATTCTGATCACATTTTTAAACTCAGCTGCCTAGGGGCTAGAGACTGGAAATTGCTCCCTCTTTAAGTTCCTTGTGTGTTTTTGAAATGCTTTTTCATGATTGCTCTCCTTGCTGAGCACACCTAGCAGCTCACCTTTTTGCATGCAACTGCCCAGCCATGTACTCAGGCCGTGTCTACGCTCCTGGAACTGTGAGGAAAAGAGGCTGTGCCAAGCACAGCTACAGCCCAGCCATAGAAACATTGACATCTACAAGCAGGTTGTACAGGGAATGCAGGCAAAGGGGTATGACAGGAATCAGCAGCAATGTTGTGTGAAGGCAAAGGAGTTTTGTCACGATTCCACGTAGCTCTTGTGCTGTGCTGCAGGCCTGCCACTTCTATAAGGAACTGCATGTCATACTTGGCAGAGACTCCAGTTGCACCCTGCAGAGCACTGTGGATATGTTGGAAGACCCTGAGACAGAGACTCCTGCCATTAACAGCCAGGGCTGAGGTGGGAGAAGATGCGTTGGGGGACTCCAGCCATGCAACAAGCCAAGACCTATTTGCGACTCCTCCACAGATTAGCCAGTCCTGCCGGGCAGGTGCAAATGAGCCTGATGAAAGGGAAAGGAACTCTGGTAATTCTGTGCATGCATTTTTCCTTGTAGTATTTAAATGTAAAGATGGTGCCCATCCATCAAGTTCTTTTACTTCTATAAGAAGAGGTAGAGGAACCACAAACAGAAGCAGAGGTGGCATCTGTTTTTCATTTCCCTTTTGAGTGAGTTAGGGCTAGGGGAATGTGAAGCTGGTTATGTACATAGAGATATTCTTTTTATCTCTTGAGAGATCTTGATTAAACTTTCATGTAGATGTTTTGCATTTTTTCCCCAAAGATTACTAGGAATGTCTACCTTATTTCTTCCTCCTCAGTAGGAAAGTTTCCCACACCACTCTGCAGTGTTTGGCTGGCAGCTTTGGGATGCCAGTAGCGGCTGTGTTCTATGTGCCTTTGTCACCCTCGGGAGTGGGAGATCAGCTAAAATCACCACCACCTATGAAAAACAGTACCAGTATTCAGTGCCATTGCCCTATACTCATACCCATGCAATAGGGACCAAAATTTTATAGCTTCATGTAATAGAAAATCCTTCCCCTTGCTGTTGGGAGAAATACTCATCATGGCTGAGGCTGGAGAGCGGTGCTGTGTTGAGTTGCTCCAAAACTGAAGTGTCAATAAGCATTTCTTATTAAAATTGTTTATGGAAATAAGGGAAAGGAGTTTTGAAACTTTCCCCTTTCCCTTGTGACTGTAAATCCAATGGTACGTATGTCTGTTTTTATCAGCAGCTTCTGGCATGGCTGCCTTGAGGGGTGCCCCCTCTATGCCTGCAGAACACCTGTCCCTGAGGATGAGAAAGAAGAGGACTAGGGAGGACGTGTTCTTTTGAGACTCTGAAAGCCAGTGCTGCATCGAACTGTAAACTAAGGACTTGGAGGGCCAGTATGTCTGACAGCATGGAGAAAGACAGGACAGGAAAAAGACCTAGGAGTCCCAGCAAGACAAGGAGAGCGAGATGCACCAGGACATAATGGGGCTTCTAAGGCAGCAGACTCAACTGCTGCAGACCTTGCTTGGCCTGCAGGTCCAAAAATTCTTGACTCTCCACCCTCTGCTGTTCTTGGAGTACTCCATGCTTGCTGCTCCACAACCACTCAACTTAACATATGGGATCATGGGGTGCATTCTTATCCCTACCACTCCTTTCCGGAGGACATGAAGGAAAGCCACAGCTTCACATACGCTGACCTGTGAGAACCACAACTGGTGCACAATAGACTACCTTTGTGTAGTCAGATGAACACGTGCCCACTTTTTCTCTAATTTTAAATTTTCAGTATGTTCAGTTATGTTAAAAACTTGTATAACATTGGCTGTGTTGGCTTTTTTTTTGCACATTGATTTTTTTCTGCACTTTTCTCCACTCTATAAAGTTCTATTTTTGGAGAATCAAATTATCTTACTAGTTCACAACAAATATTACAGAAGGCATAGCAGTGGTCAAAGGAAACAGCACCACAGAATTCATAGCTTCAGGAAAACACCCAGCAATAAAAAAAAAAAAAAAAAAAAAGTTTTGTAAATGTACAGCAAGCACCCCAGAATTCTTAGCAGCACTCAAAGCTCCAGGTTCAGAAAACACTCCAGCATAGAACATTACTGTGACCAACCGTTAAAATGCTCTTCCAAAGCCTCCCTCAACTGCATAGCTCCATGTTGAGCTCTTGTAATGCCCCTTGTGTCTGTCTGTTCCAAGTTCACAGACAGCTTCTCCACTTTCACCCTAGTGGCAGTGTTCCCTCCTTTGCCTCACACACATTATTCAGGAGGCAACATCTAGCTATAACCACTGGTCTATTTTTCTCCCTGAGATCCAGTCTAGTGAGTAAACACTGCTAGCGGTCCTTCAGTTTACCAAAAGCACATTGAACAATCATTCGGCACCTGCTGAGCTAATAAATGAATCTTTCCTTGGTACTCTTGAGATGACCAGTGTAGGGCTTCATGAGAGAGGGGTTGGCTGGGTCCCCCAGAGTCACTATTGGCATTTTATTATTGCCAGTGATAATCTGATGGTTGGGAAGTGTGTCCCTGCTTGAAGCCTGCCTCTGTTTGGCATTGGTGAGGCCTCATCTGGAGTACTGTGTCCAGTTTTGGGCCTCACAATACAAGAAGGATGTGGAAAAATTAGAAAGAGTCCAGCGGAGGGCAATAAAAATGATTAGGGGGCTGGAGCACATGATTTATGAGGAGAGGCTGAGGGAACTGGGATTATTTAGTCTGCAGAAGAGAAGAATGAGGGGGGATTTGATACCTGCTTTCAGCTACCTGAAAGGGGGTTCCAAAGAAGATGGAGGGATAGCTCAGTGGTTTGAGCATTGGCCTGCTAAACCCAGGGTTGTGAGCTCAATCCTTGAGGGGGCCATTTAGGGATTTGGGGATTGGTCCTGCTTTGAGCAGGGGGTTGGACTAGATGATCTGAGGTCCCTTCCAACCCTAATAATCTATGATTCTATGGATCTGTTCTCAGTGGTAGCAGATGACAGAACAAGGAGTAATGGTCTCAAGTTGCAGTGGGGGAGGTTTAGGTTGGATATTAGGAAAAAAGTTTTCACTAGGACGGTGGTGAAGTACTGGAATGGGTTACCTAGGGAGGTGGTGGAATCTCCTTCCTTAGAGGTTTTTAAGGTCAGGCTTGACAAAGCCCTGGCTGGGATGATTTAGTTGGGGATTGGTCCTGCTTTGAGCAGGGGGTTGGACTAGATGACCTCCTGTGGTCCCTTCCAACCCTGATATTCTGATTCTATCTGTTGCCTTACCATTGTTTGTAAACCCTATTGCTCACATCCATCCACTGTCAAATCTGACATCAGGAATCATAACACTCAAAAACCAGTAGGAGAACACTTTAACCTGTCTGGTCATTCAATGACAGATCTGTGGGTGGCAATTTTGCAACAGAAAAGCTTCAAAAACAGACTCCAAGGAGAAACTGCTGAGCTGTAATTGATATGCAAACTAGATACAATCAACTTAGGCTTAAATAGGGACTGGGAATGGCTGAGCAATTACAAACATTGAATCTATCTCCCCTTGTAAGTATTCTCACTCTTCTTATCAAACTGTCTGCACGGGGCTATCTTGATTATCACTGCAAAAGTTTTTTTCTTTCTTTCTTAATTGGCCTCTCAGAGTTGGTAAGACAACTCCCACCTTTTCCTGCTTTCTGTGTATATATATCTCCTCACTATATGTTCCATTCTATGCATCCAAAAAAGCGGGCTGTAGCCCACGAAAGCTTATGCTCAAATAAATTTGTTAGTCTCTAAGGTGCCACAAGTACTCCTGTTCTTTTTGCACATTGCTGAGAGTCTCAATTCTGCATAGCCATGTTAATCGTCTCCTGCTAACTACTCACATGACAATGGACCCCACAGTGAATTTTCCAACTCCAATATTTCCCACTGACTGGTAGCAATTTGATGTTTCAGGCTTCCAGAGTGTGATTGTCACTCACTTCTCCACTTTCAATGTAGCTCTTATTAAGGTGTCTCTGTGCTGAAGGGTTGGGGCGAGCTCGGGGCACTGATTCAGGCATTTGGCCTTTCACATTCGGAATTTATGCACCTATGTCTTGTCATCCTAAACATGCATTATGGTGCATTCCCACGAGTCAGTGCTCATTTCTCGGACACAGAAGTGGTGCTTCACCGTTTGCAGCTGTGCCAGAATGCCACCAACAACCTTGAATTGTTTTTCACTGTGTCCCTCAGCAAACTGTCCTAGAAGAAATCCTCATAGCCCAAATTGTTGAAATACTTCCTGATGGTCTACAAACACAGGAGAATTGTGTGTCCTGTATTTGCAACATTTATGATAATAGCCCAGAACTCTGTGGGCTCCATGCTTGTCCGGGATGGTAGAGACCAAAAAGTTTTGTCTAGGTTTATGGGACTTTCAGTGTTTAACAAATAGGCATTCACTACATGATTAGGGGAGAAAGAATCCCAGATCTGCTATTAGACTGTGGAATTTTCTCCCAAGGGAAGTAATAAAACCCCCATAATTTGGGCCATTTAAAATTAGACAAAGCATTTGTAAGTGCACATTAGTAAATGTACAGTAGATAGATACTGCACTGACCATAAGATGAGAAGTTTATTCGATTATTTAAGCCATTTTAAAGTTTTTTATTAGTTAAATAAAACTACCTTGAAAGTGCTAGGTACATAAGAGAAAAACAAGTTTATCAAAACATGTTTGCATTTAAAACCAACTAACGCACTTAAATAAAAGAAGTATTATGTGTAATGACTGAATTGGACTGTTTCTGGTCACCACATCCTTCAGGATTTTAGAATTGGTAGATCTCATCTTCTCACACCTTATTTTTATTCATAGGATGAATAGGAAGAAGGAAAACAAGCTTTCCTGCTTTTTCAACTTCCAGTTGGATTCTCAGTTTTGAGTGAACTAGTTGTTGAACTGAACTAGTTGAATAAACTGAAATGAGGAAGATTATCCCTCTGTACCTGCAGAGCAGGCTACTGTAATCTAAAGTTGTTTTAGCACTTCCACAAACTCTGGTTCTAGGTGCTTTGCCAGTGACTTCCACCAATTCAGTGGTTTAACTTTCTTTAAAACTTCAGCAGAGCAAACAGATAATGTTTGTATTTAATTTAAATTATATGAATAGGTTATAGTAATGTTAGACCTCAACATAGGCTGTCATAATATCAAATTTAATTTTAAATAGTCTTATTTTTAAAAAGAAAGATGCATTTTGTTAAAATTGGGATTTTAAAAATTGCCTTTGCATCCTGTATTTGCCCCAGGGTGCATATACATTATGGTAGTGTTTAATTACAAGGTCATCTACTATTTTTTTCCCCACAGAACTGCTTTCTTGTTCAAAGCAGAGATTCGATGGTGTTCACTTAATGAGCAGTCTATGCAATATTTTGTTTTATCCGTATTGTTCAGTGTATGGCTCCATGACTTATTCACTGTACACTATTCAAACCCTGCTCTGGAGACATTAATTGCCTCATGGGCCTTTTTTTTATGGTCCTCAACATTATAGTTTCTAAGTACTTGTCAAACATTAATTTTTTTTCTAAACACCCTGGTGAGATGAGAGAGTGGCATTATGTCCATTTTGCAGATGAGGAACTGAGGCACAGAAACTAAGGTTAGAAATTTCCATGAATTCAGAATGCCCAATTTGAAAAATCTAGGACCTGATAACTTAGCATTTATATAGTGCTTCATTTGTTCAAAGCACAGTTCCCATTGATTTCAGTTACTGCTGTGAATATTGTGCACTTCTGTAAATCAGACCCCAGGATATCAAGTTGGATACCCAACAACGTGGCAGAGGCAGGGACAGAATCCAGTTCTCCAGAACAGCATTCAGCTACCTTAACTATCAGACTGTACCTTTTGTCTTTCTGCAATTCCCTACCTCCTTCATTAGACGCCTTCCAGCATCTGCTACAGATGAGGCAGGGGTGTTTCCTACATGACGCAAACCTGATTCATCCCCAAAGTAAGTCTGTCTTTTCATAAGAACATAAGAATGGCCCTACTGGGTCAGACCAAAGGTCCATCTAGTCCAGTATCCTGTCTTCCGACAGTGGCCAGTGCCAGGTGCCCCAGAGGGAATGAAAAGAATAGGTAATCATCAAGTGATCCATCCCCTGTCGCTCATTCCCAGCTTCTGGCAAACAGAGGCTAGGGACAACATTCCTTCCCATCCTGGCTACCCTCCATAAATTTATCTAGTTCTTTTTTTAACCCTGTTATGGTCTTGGCCTTCACAACCTCTTGTGGCAAGGAGTTCCACAGGCTGACTGTGCATTGTATGAAGAAATACTTCTTTTTATTTGTTTTAAACCTGCTGCCTATTAATTTCATTTGGTGAGCCCTAGTTCTTGTGTTATGAGAAGCAATAAACAACACTTCCTTATCTACTTTCTCTACACCAGTCATGATTTTATAGACCTCAATCATATCTCCCCTTAGCCGTCTCTTTTCCAAGATGAAAAATCTCGGTTTTATTAATCTCTCCTCATACAGAAGCCGTTCCATACCCCTAATCATTTTTGTTGCCCTTTTCTGAATCTTTTCCAATTCCAATATATCTCTTTTGAGATGGGGTGACCACATCTACACACAGTATTCAAGATGTGGGTGTACCGTGGATTCATATAGAGGCAACATGATATTTTCTGTCCTATTATCTATCCCTTTCTTAATTATTCCCAGCATTCTGTTAGCTTTTTTGACTGCTTCTGTACATTGAGTGGATATTTTCAGAGAACTATCCACAATGACTCCAAGATCTTTCTTGAGTGGTAACAGCTAACTTAGACGCCATCATTTTATATGTATAGTTGGGATTATGCTTTCCAATGTGCATTACTTTGCATTTTATCAACATTAAATTTCATTTGCCATTTTGTTGACCAGTCACCCAGTTTTGAGAGATCCTTTTGTAGCTCTTCAGTCTGCTTGGGACTTAACTATCTTTAAGAATTTTGTATTATCTGCAAATCTTGCCACCTCACTGTTTACCCCTTTTTCCAGATCATTTATGAATATGTTGAATAGGATGGATCCCAGAACAGACCCCTGGGGGACACCACTATTTATTTACCTCTCTTCATTTTGAAAACTGACCATTTATACCTACCCTTTGTTTTCTATCTTTTAACCACTTACCAGTCCATGAGAGTACCTTCCCTCTTATCCAGTGGAAGCTTACTTTGCATCAGAGCTTTTGGCGAGGGACCTTGTCAACGGGCTCTCTGAAAATCCACTGAATAGGGCAGGTATCCTGTGGAAAAAATAGAATGTGATTGCTTTATGATAATATTTCATTATGTACGCACAATAACTGGGCAGAATTATGGTTGCATAAGTATCTTTAGTAGTGGCATAAGAACATAAGAAAGGTCGTACCGGGTCAGACCAAAGGTCCATCTAGCCCAGTATCTGTCTACCGACAGTGGCCAATGCCAGGTGCCCCTGAGGGAGTGAACCTAACAGGCAATGATCAAGTGATCTCTCTCCTGCCATCCATCTCCATCCTCTGACGAACAGAGGCTAGGGACACCATTCTTACCCATCCTGGCTAATAGCCATTTATGGACTTAGCCACCATGAATTTATCCAGTCCCCTTTTAAACATTGTTATAGTCCTAGCCTTCACAACCTCCTCAGGTAAGGAGTTCCACAAGTTGACTGTGCGCTGCGTGAAGAAGAACTTCCTTTTATTTGTTTTAAACCTGCTGCCCATTAATTTCATTTGGTGACCCCTAGTTCTTGTATTATGGGAATAAGTAAATAACTTTTCCTTATCCACTTTCTCAACATCACTCATGATTTTATATACCTCTATCATGTCCCCCCTTAGTCTCCTCTTTTCCAAACTGAAGAGTCCTAGCCTCTTTAATCTTTCCTCATATGGGACCCTCTCTAAACCCCTAATCATTTTAGTTGCTCTTTTCTGAACCTTTTCTAGTGCTAGAATATCTTTTTGAGGTGAGAGACCACATCTGTACACAGTATTCGAGATGTGGGCGTACCATGGATTTATATAAGGGCAATAATATATTCTCAGTCTTATTCTCTATCCCCTTGTTAATTATTCCTAACATCCTGTTTGCTTTTTTGACCGCCTCTGCACACTGCGTGGACATCTTCAGAGAACTATCCACGATAACTCCAAGATCTTTTTCCTGACTCGTTGTAGCTAAATTAGCCCCCATCATGTTGTATGTATAGTTGGGGTTATTTTTTCCAATGTGCATTACTTTACATTTATCCACATTAAATTTCATTTGCCATTTTGTTGCCCAATCACTTAGTTTTGTGAGATCTTTTTGAAGTTCTTCACAATCTGCTTTGGTCTTAACTATCTTGAGTAGTTTAGTGTCATCTGCAAACTTTGCCACCTCACTGTTTACCCCTTTCTCCAGATCATTTATGAATAAATTGAATAGGATTGGTCCTAGGACTGACCCTTGGGGAACACCACTAGTTACCCCTCTCCATTCTGAGAATTTACCATTAATTCCTACCCTTTGTTCCCTGTCCTTTAACCAGTTCTCAATCCATGAAAGGACCTTCCTTTTATCCCATGACAGCTTAATTTACGTAAGAGCCTTTGGTGAGGACCTTGTCAAAGGCTTTCTGGAAATCTAAGTACACTATGTCTACGGATCCCCTTGTCCACATGTTTGTTGACCTCTTCAAAGAACTCTAATAGATTAGTAAGACACGATTTCCCTTTACAGAAACCATGTTGACTATTGCTCAAGAGTTTATGTTTTTCTATGTGTCTGACAATTTTATTCTTTACTATTGTTTCAACTAATTTGCCCGGTACCGACGTTAGACTTACCGGTCTGTAATTGCCAGGATCACCCCTAGAGCCCTTTTTAAATATTGGCGTTACATTAGCTAACTTCCAGTCATTGGGTACCGAAGCCGATTTAAAGGACAGGTTACAAACCTTGGTTAATAGTTCCACAACTTCACATTTGAGTTCTTTCAGAACTCTTGGGTGAATGCCATCTGGTCCTGGTGACTTGTTAATGTTGAGTTTATCAATTAATTCCAAAACCTCCTCTAGTGACACTTCAATCTGTGACAGTTCCTCAGATTTGTCACCTACAAAAGCCAGCTCAGGTTTGGGAATCTCCCTAACATCCTCAGCCATGAAGACTGAAGCAAAGAATCCATTTAGTTTCTCCGCAATGACTTTATCATCTTTAAGCGCTCCGTTTGTATTTTCATCGTCAAGGGGCCCCACTGGTTGTTTAGCAGGCTTCCTGCTTCTGATGTACTTAAAAAACATTTTGTTATTACCTTTGGAGTTTTTGGCTAGCCGTTCTTCAAACTCCTCTTTGGCTTTTCTTATTACACTCTTGCACTTAAGTTGGCAGTGTTTGTGCTCCTTTCTATTTGCCTCACTGGGATTTGACTTCCACTTTTTAAAGGAAGTCTTTTATCTCTCACTGCTTCTTTTACATGGTTGTTAAGCCACGGTGGCTCTTTTTTAGTTCTTTTACTGTTTTTCTTAATTTGGGGTATACATTGAAGTTGGGCCTCTATTATGGTGTCTTTAAAAAGGGCCCATGCAACTTGCAGGGATTTCACTTTAGTCACTGTACCTTTTAACTTTTGTCTAACTAACCCCCTCATTTTTGTATAGTCCCCCCTGTTGAAATTAAAGGCCACAGTGTTGGGCAGTTGAGATGTTCTTCCCACCACAGGGATGTTGAATGCTATTGTATTATGGTCACTATTTCCAAGCGGTCCTGCTATAGTTACCTCTTGGACCAGCTCCTGCGCTCCACTCAGGATTAAATCTAGAGTCGCCTCTCCCTTGTGGGTTCCTCGTACCAGCTGCTCCATGAAGCAGTCATTTAAAGTATCGAGAAATTTTATCTCTGCATTTCGTCCTGAAGTGAAATGTTCCCAGTCAATATGGGGATAATTGAAATCCCCACTATTATTGGGTTCTTAATTTTGATAGCCTCTCTAATTTCCCTTAGCATTTCATCATCACTATTACTGTCCTGGTCAGGTGGTCGATAATAGATCCCTACTGTTATATTTTTACTAGAGCATGAAATTTCTATCCATAGAGACTCTATGGAACCTGTGGATTCGCCTAAGATTTTTACTTCATTTGAATCTACACTTTCTTTAACATATAGTGCCACTCCTCCCCCTGCACGGCCTGTTCTGTCCTTCCGATATATTTTGTACCCCGGAATGATTGTGTCCCATTGATTGGTCTCAGTCCACCAGGTTTCTGTGATGCCTATTATATCTATATCCTCCTTTATCACAAGGCACTCTAGTTCACCCATCTTATTATTTAGACTTCTGGCATTTGTGTACAAGCACTTTAAAAACTTGTCCCTGTTTATTAGCCTGCCTTTTTCTGATGTGCCAGATTCTTTTTTATGTGATTGTTTATCATCTGATCCGGCCCTTACATTATACTTCTCATTCCTCTGCTCCTGACTATAACCTGGAGATTCTCTATCATCAGACTCTCCCCTAAGAGAAGTCTGTGTCCGATCCACACGCTCCTCTGCAGCAGTCGGCTTTCCCCCATCTCCTAGTTTAAAAACTGCTCTACAACCTTTTTAATGTTTAGTGCCAGCAGTCTGGTTCCACTTTGGTTTAGGTGGAGTCCATCTCTCCTGTATAGGCTCCTCCCATCCCAGAAGTTTCCCCAGTTCCTAATGAACGTGAACCCCTCTAGAACGTGAACGTGGCATTTCCTAACTATTCAGTGATTGACTTTAAAACCATAATTTTTTAAAACACTTTTTTATATCATTTCCATGGTTTTTTTTTTAAATTAAGATATTACACTACATGGCATCATATTGACACATCGGGCATCAGCAGGGTTATAATCTTTAGATTCAGTGAGCAGACCTCTGCCTTTTGAATTATGACTGTTAGTAAGTTGTCATTTTCTGTGTGGACTAGTACTGAAGGGGACGTAGGCAGAGATGCAGTTTGCCAGAGGGTTTAACAATATTTACTGACAGCAGAGGAATGGTGAGATTCAGGAATCTTTGGTTCCATCCAAGTCTCTGGAGGGGAGAGTTATCTCTAGTAGTCACAGACTCTTGTACCTTTTCCACCAGAAGCACAACACCTGCCCCATCCCCTCCAACCAGTCCTCTCCCAGTCCTGTCTGCTTTCCTACCACTGGGTCCTTGTGCCAGTCTCCTTGATCTTTGGGAGAGGATTGCACAGTAACTCCATGAAAGTTTCCTTGAGATCTTTCAGAAGGATTCAAGGGACCATCCCTGTGTACATAAACTGCTCTACATGGCCCCCCTTGCCTAACTCTAGAGGGAAGTGAAAAGCAGAGAACACTACCTCTTTGTTGTACTGCTACCTCTTCTAGTATAAGTAAATTAATGAAAAGTTGATAGCTGTGTCTTCTTAAATTGGGGGCACCATCAGCACATCATTGTTGTGGGAAGTACAATTACACACTTACCTGAGGTTCTTCAGCTGTATTGGGTTCGCCCATGCTCGACTGCCAGGGCCGACTGGACTGCAGAGGAGTCTGAAACAGGTTCTGGCTTGCAGCATAGCTGGATGCCCTAGTCAGCTGTCCCCTGTCGTCCTCCACCTCCTCATCTTTGCTGTTCATGCCAGGGTCCTATGACTCAGCTTTCTTGGAGGTATCCAGGGTGGTCTGCAGGGTTGTAGTTGGGTCTCTGCCAAGTATGGCATGCAGCTCTTTGTAAAAGCTGCAGGTCTAAGTTTTGGTACCGGATCAACTGTTGGCCTCCCTGGCCTTCTGACATGCTAACACAGTTCCTTCACTTTCATATGGCACTGCTGCTAGTCCCTGTTGTACCCTTCTGCATCCTCCTTGCAATCTGCTCAGAAATGTTCACAATTCTGTAGCTTGTTCGAAGCTGTGCTTGCACAGCTGCTTCACCTCACAGGCTCAGGAGATCCAGTATCTCCTGTCTACTCCAAGCTGGACCAGATATGGATCATGTAGCTGGCATGGTCAGCTGGGCAGTTGCATACAACAGTGGAGAGCTGCTAGGTGTGCTCATCATGATGGACAAGCAGGAAAAGGTATTTCAAAAATTGGCAAGGCTTAAAGGAGGGGTTGGGGGGCTTCTGGTTTCCATGACCACTGGTCTGTGGATTTCATAATTGTGACCAGGGTGGTCAGTATCTGGCACCGAGACAGCTGCTTGGAGGACTGTTTGGGTGAATGTAAGTAATGCAGTTTCTACAGTCTTGCTGCGTCAACCTCAGTACATCAACTGTGGCTCAGCTGTGTACCTGCACCTAAAAAGTCTCATAAAAACAAATTATGATTCAGCAAATGTTTTTGTTAGGAACATTTTTTTGGAGACGTTAAATGCAGTGTTTTAGGTGTAGGCCTACCCTAAGAGCTATGGGGCAATTCGCTGAAATATGTCTTAAGGGTTCTGTTCTTTAGGTGTTAAGTGATGCTTTTGGGTGTTGAATAGCTGATATATAGCAGCTGCTTAAAGAATCCTTAAAGGACTTAATGTTTTCATGGTCTCATATGTTGATCTTTAACTTCAAGCTGATAAATTACTTTATGTATGTAGTTTATGATCTTATGATTGTTTTGGTCTTGAGAACAATAGGTTTTATGTATGGCCTTTTTGTGACGTATTGAGAACTGAAAATATTTGTATGTATATCAGTTTTATGTTTAGAAATACTTTAAATCAGGTTCTTGTAAGACTCCAAGTTCAAAAATGTTAAATCTTATGCATATTTTTGCAGTTGCTTGGAGCTGCAGCTTAAAGTTCCTTTTTTAATTACTAGTGTATCCACTATTGTTTCTTTAAGGAGAGGAAACTGAGTTAAAATATAAAATGCAATAGGGCTATATAATCTACCACAACCCAGCCTTTGATTTTATAGATGAAACAGCCACTCACATTTTCAACTCTCAGATAACTTTTTATGTAACACAACTCCAGACTTGGATATGTACATCTCCGTATGGCCAAGAGGATTTATCATGAGCATGGGTAGGCGTTGGTACCATTGTTGTTCATCTGGGTTTTCTGAGGGAGGTGTGGATGATGTGGGAGAGTTTCACTGTTGCCATTGGAAGTTGCTGAGGAAAAGCACCTAGTCATATTCTTTGTGGCAACACCATCATTTTTTTGGGCCCCCTTTGGCCATCATCAACAATTTCTGTGGCTACTTTGTCTGATGCATTGTATCCTCTTATTTCTAGACGTTGAAAACTAGTCTGTTCCAGTCCTCTACCTATTTCCTCAGTTTATTCAAATTCTCAGTCTATCTTTTAATAATCTGTACTGTACCAATGACCTTACTTTGTATCATCTATATATTTGGACACCATTCAACTAGTTCCACTTCCTAAGCCATGGTCTACACTACCAACTTATGTCAGTATAACTGTGTCACTCAGGGGTGTGGGTCTAACCCCCACGTAGATAGCACTATGTCTCATGTTAACATAGCTACTGCCTCTTGGGAAGTGGAGTACCTAAGCCAACAGGAGAAGCTCTCCCATCAGCATAGATAGTGTCTTCTCTAAGCGCTACAGTGGCTCAGCTGCAGCACTGTAAGTGTAGCCAGGTCCTAAGTCTCCGAATAGGATTGGACCCAGCACTGAGCTTTATGAAACCCAATTTGTTACAGTTTCATGGGGATTTCGTGTAATTTACTATGTGAATTTTCTGTAAATTCTAAATTCATCTTCCTTTTTTTTAACATTAAGACCTGTAGTGATGGGGGCCTTCTGTAAAACTGTCAGTGTACACTGGAGTTCCAGTTACTAGTGGGAATTTTAAGAAAAAGCTTGTAGACAAGGCTATAAAAATTAAGTAACTTGCTCAGGACAACAGAAAGGAATCTGAAAGAGAGCAGGGATGCAAAGATAGTAGTGTTAGTTCCCACTGCCACACACAGAGCTTTAAAATGTCACTGCTCTTTTAAAAATAAATCATTTTACCTTTAATTTGCTAATGAGACAAAGTGTAAATCCTCATATAACAACGTGTTTTCTTTTTTTTAGTATATCTTTGGGGAGTTCAGCCCTGATGAGTTTAATCAATTCTTTGTGACTCCTCGATGCTCTGTTGAGGTAAGAACTATGTTTCAGTGTTTTACCTGAAGATGACGTGATGCATATTGTTTTACACAAATGTAGTAGGTTTATTAGTATATAATTAAAAATACAACAATCAATGTTGTTTTTATTGTTCACTTGTGAATTAACAAAATTCAGTTGTTCACTGTAGAGTTCCTTGGAATATAATTTCAATTTGCATTCATATTGACCTGCAGTTCTTTTCCTGTCCAGCTATATGGCAGCTATAGTCCCTGTTAAGCAGTGGTTTCTTGTTCTGTCCTTACTCAACTCTAGAGTCAGTGTCTGAAATGTGGAGAGAAGGATTCTGGCTGCTTCTTTCTCCCTTCCTCATTGCTGGAATATCTGCAATTGTAGTGATTGCATGCAGGAGTTGGAAAGGAAATATCTGCTCAATGGAACGAGCAGCTCTCCTTAATTAACGTTTCAGTGATGGACTTAGTAGCAACTTTTTCAGCAACATTCCTGTTTGTAGGTGAGATCCCAGATCTCTTGAGCCAAAGAGGAAGAGTAGAGCTCTCACTACAGTGCCTGATGTGGCTTTCTGCCTCCTGGTAGCTGTTATCCGGAGTAGATCCCAGGCTTTATACTCTTTGGACTCGTACCGCAGGTAGCACTGGAGAGTGAAAAGAGGTATCCTTTGGGTCCTGTAGGAAAGACCAAGAACCTCCAAGATCCCTATATGACCAAACCTGGCCTAAAGGTAAAGGTCACGAGGAACAAAACTGAGAAAGTGGTAAATACTTTAAATATTCACTTCTCTCTTCTGACCCTCTTCTTCTCTCCAACACAAAACAAACCCTCAACTGCATGTATATGGGAGGAAAATCCCCCTCCCCCCCGAATGAATATATTTATAAAATAAGCTCTGTTGTCAATCATTAATGTGTTTTACTAAGGTTCTACTGTAGTAGTTTGATTTTCAAGTTCTTTGTGGCATACAGAAATTCGCTACCTCATTGCTTTTCAAGTTCATGGGTGTATAGCTAACAACCACGGTAGCCTTTCATATTGGTTGCATGAAGGAATGTGAAGGATACTAGAAGAAGAGGATGAGGACAAATAGGTTGGAGGAAGACATGCAAAGGGTAGGGGAGGAAAGCAAAAAAAAAGGGGTGGTGATGCCAGCCTGAAGAGAACTTAACAGGTAGGTAGTGACGTCCTGCTTTTGTGAGTAAGTTAAAGCTATATACAAATGTTTCTGCTGCCAACAGACTGGAGAAAACAAATGCATTTGCTGGATTCACAAACACCAAATAGTTTGTCCTTTTACCACAAAAACAAGTTTTAGATTAAAATATAGTTTCCACAGCGTTGGAGGACACCAGCCTGGAGCGATGGATGACTGTCTCTTCTGTGAAGACTGGGCAGGAGTACAAAATGTTTGTTATTGCCAAGTTCTTTCTGGCCTAATCTTCTACTTCCTCCGCCTTAGAGCACACCAGCAGGAGCAATATTCCTGTATCCTAGGAAGTAGGTGGATAGAAAGAATAAAGGGAAACATATAGTGCCTTTTGCTACAAGCTAGTTATGAAGTTGACTAATACACATGATTGGTACACCAAACTCTGCCCCCCCCCCCCAAAAAAAAAAGAGAGGAAGTTATCAGGACTTCCTTGCTTCTCTCATCAAGCTTCTTGGCTGGAGGTGAGAGCGCCTCCAAAGGGATAAGAAAAAATATGCACTCTCCTCTGCTTTCATTTTGAGCCCTTGATAGTCCTATGGCTTGCTAATATCTTAAATCAGGCCTTTTTATATTGTCCTGAAGTTGAACTGTGCAAAACATAACCCTGCCGTCGTGCTCCAAATTTGGCCCTTTAAAACTCTCCCTCAAAGCTGCTTTTTCATGCTTAAGTTTACTGAAAAAGTATGGGAATATCTTCTAAGAACTCTAGCTAAAGAAGGAGCAGAAATGATCATTAGGGCTCCTGCTGAAGTATCTGAAGCCTTAGTGCACTGGTATCCCCGTGGTTTGCAAGATTTAGCTGACAGACTTATGTTGGAACTGTGATTTCGTCAGTGTGCTCACCATCACTTGGAGTGATATGCAAAGCGCATTCTGGTAGGACAGAGGAAACTGACAAAGAGGCCCAATGGGGCAGGTGTGAAGAAGCTTACATGTGGGGTAGAGTGCAAGTAACCCCAGCTAGTGATGTGTCCTTTATCAGCTGCCTTCAACCCTCCATTGTGCCACTTTTCTCCTGCACATCACTGTATGCCTTCTCCACTCATCCCATGAAATTAAATAAGGTATCCCAATTTTGAGGAACCCCAATTTATTGAAAAGCGGATCATATGAGTCATGATATAATTTCCTGTTGTATGTAGTTTTACTCCGAGTGGTAGTGAATCATTTCAAACTACTGATGGTGAGGGAAATAATTAGTTAGGAATAATTTAGAATGGATTTCATAATTTAACCCCCCCACACACACATTTTATTTTCTCTTTTCAAATAGTGTTGCATTTTCATAAGCCACTTTTAAAATTAGTGATAAAGAAGATAAAAGCATTAATCATAAACCTTACTGTAAATCACAACTGAACATAGACTTTTGCAAAGCAAATCTGTTTTGCCTTGACCATGGAAGGAATGTGGGCTGAGCATAGGTGAATTGCAAAAACGCAGTAAAATTGAAATCTTTCAGCACTTCATTGAGAATTATGACTTTATAACCATAAATCATCTTGGATTCTTTTGATAATACAAAGATGAATTTTCAAACTTGGGTGCATACAGGTAAGTACCATATATACTTGATCATAAGCCGGTTCATTTATAAGCTGACCCCCCTCCCCAAGATGGATAAGTAAAAATGGAAAATTTTTATGACCTGTTCATAAGCCGACCTTATAATTCAGGAGTCAGCAAACTTTGGCTCCCAGGCCATCAGGATAAGCTGCTGGCGGGCCGAGATGGTTTGTTTACCTGAAGCGTCCGTGGGCATAGAGGTAAACCTAAGTAAACAAAGTGTCTTGACGCTCCAGCTGCTTACCCTGACGGGCTGGGACAGCAACTGGTGGGGAAATGTTTTGGGAGGGGGAAGCTGGGGGTCAGCAGAGTAACACCTGTGCCCACCCCCCACATGACCCCACCCCTAGCCCGGGACTCCCACACTCTCCCCATTCCTTCCCACCTTATCTGGGGAGGGCCAGGGGAGGATGTTTCTGGCCTGGCCGGATCTGCTCTGGCAGGCTGACCGGCGTGGCCGCAGCATGTTTCAGTGGGCTGGGTCGGGCGGCGTGGCCGCAGCATGTTTCAGTGGGCTGGGTCGGGCGGCGTGGCCGCAGCATGTTTCAGTGGGCTGGGTCGGGCGGCGTGGCTGCAGCCTGCCAACCCTGGAGCTGCTCCTTCAGCGTCTGGGGGGAGAGCAGTATGGCCAGAAGTGGAGAGACTCTGGCTCCGCCTCTTCCCTTCTGTCTCTGCTGACTGTGCTGCCTCTCCATGCTCCCTCTGTTGGGGTGGAGGGGCTGTGTCCCACCTCTCCCTCTCTATACCCGTTCATAAGCCGACACCCTTTTCTGGTGCTTCCCTTCCCCCCCGCCCCCCAATCAGCTTATGAACGAGTATAAATCCGTCATTACAAATCTAAGTGCAGATTCAGATACTTAAATCAACACTTGGGAGCTTAAAATTATGCACTTCAAACTTACATGCCTAAAATATATTTAAGATTTAGACATAGAGGTTACTTTACTAAAACCTTCATAATAGCTTGAACAACATAAGCATTGCCTTGAAAGAGTAACTATATCAGATATTTTGACTTTAATATTTTTTATGTGAGTGAGACATTGTTTACTCTTTTATTTGACTATGGATTAGAATTTGAACATCTGTCATGCTTTGTCCATTTGTATTTGTTTTGTCACCGAGCCCTGTAGTTACTCAAAGATCTAGAAAGAGTGCGTATATTTTTTTTCTGTTTTGCTAAGCCACATTCTGTTTTCTACTTTACTCTTTATCTTCCCATTCTCCATCCATTCATTCTCACTTTCATCCAAGAAGGGATGATGTTTATATAGTTAAAAATGTCTAAAATATGAATAGATCATTAGGAATACAGAAGTCTCAATACTTTTTATTGTTACCGTACCTAAAATAATTTTACATGATTGTATACAAGAAAGTATTTTATGTTTTAATTGTTTAAAGAAAATAGAAAGGATCAGATTCAATGGAGAAATGTTTGTGACATTCTAAGGTTGGATCTATTAGCATTTAGGACAATGGTACCAGTTATCTGCATAGCAGCTTGTCCTGTGTTTTCAGTGGCAAACTTGAAGGCTTTGATTGCTTTTATTCAGAGGGGGGAGGGTATGGGGAGAGGCTGGGAAGAATGAGACAGCCAGTCTACACAGCAAACACTGGTTCAAACAAAGGAAGACATATATCTGCTTGTTTGAATAGTTTAGATTTGATTTGCTTTTACAGTTGAGCACAGTTTGAACCGTCACAGGGAGGATTCAGGGAACATGTGTACAAATAATTAAATGAAAATGCACGCAGCAAAAAATAGATTCCCCAGTTCTACAAAAAGAATTTTTTTTTAAATTATCCCAGCTAGCTCATCACCAAAGAGAGTTTTCTAGTAAAATAGACTTTTACATTTTTTTTTAACTTAAACAAGGATTTATTTTTCCTGCCACCCTTTAGAATATTGCTGAGGCTTACCCATAGATTCCATGACATAGATTACTTTACTTAGTAATTATTTTATTTTATCAATTTCAGGGTCAGTTTCTGACAGTTGAGAGTTTTTCTTCCTTCCTTACTCCCCAACATCTCATTGGCTCCTTAGGGATTCCACTCACTTATCTCTTCCTCCTGTCTGGCACAAACACCCTATGTTTCAGCAAGTTCCTCCCAAAACTTGGAGATGCTTCACCTGAGTCCTCCAGTCATCTATTCTTTCCTCCCTCCTCTTCAATATCTGTTTGAGACCACAAGGAGAGGTAAGATTTCGTGTCAGTGCTGCCAGTAGCGCACTGAGGACACCCAGCAGTACATCTCATCCATCCCATTAAAGGTATCTGGACCTATTTATCAAAATGGTGCAAAACCACATGATCCTGTTAGTTCCTCACTAAGTCTAGATGAACAAGGGAGTACCATTGTGCAAAATGCCTTCCACTTTCAGCTTGCTACAAATTTCAGCTCTTCTTCTGAGGAAAAAAGATCTGGCCATCATGATCCTTTCATTATCTCCAAACTGGAGTACTATATCTGGGCCAAAGATGAAAGTGATGCAGAGGTTCTAGTTTGTGAAAAATGTGCCAGTTTTACTTCTCAGTGAGCTGTCACTGATTCCCAGTCTGCTTCCATTGCCAAATCAAGACCAGTGAGCCTGACCTTCAAAGCTTGACCCTGTATGTTATCAACCAAATCTCCTTTCATGAGCCTTCAAGACAGCTGTTCTTCCATGGAACAAGGCAGTTTATAATGTCCAAGGCAGAATATATGAGAGCAGATTAAGATATTCAGCTGTGGAATGAACTTCCGGAGGAGTCTAAAGTTGGCCACCCTCAGAGGACATAGCAAGAGCTTTCTGGTCCAGAAAGCTTTCCCAGTATAATCAAAATTATTTTATTTTTAAAGTATATATCTCCACCTAGAGCCTCCTATAACCAGAAAAAAAGAACAGAAGACTTCATGAGGCTCCACTAAGGAACTTGCTATGCAGATCTAATTTAGCTGGAAAGCACATGTGTAATGTGATTATGGGTGCTGTAGAAAATCCTAAGATTTCTTGAAGCAGAGTGAGTTTCAAGATCAATGTATGCCTATACGTTTGCAACTCAGTTGGGTCCTCTGCTCAGTGATGCATTATGTGTCTACAGACCACCAGGCAAGCTTTGTGGAAGAAGCTAAAGAGCGATATGAAATTTAACACCACATGGAATGTACTATAGGTGCAGAGCTTTAGGATATCTTACTTTTTCATGTGAAATATTTATCATGGAATTTATTCTTTAATTTCAGCATACTTAAGGTAAACCAATTATACTTTTTTTTTTTTTCATGTAACTAGTGAAAGAGTTACATTCGTTCACTAGCTCCAGGTAATGGAACCTACATTTTATACCAAAGTGCTTGATTCTCTATCCAGACAGTAACTATGGTGGCACTATTTAGACTGGCAGTGCAAATCTAGTAGTCTTCATTTTGCTATAGTGAACAGGATAAGATGACCCAGACTAGCTGCTTTAAATTTTGCTGTATTTTTAAGCAGAGTGTTTACAACTCTTCAAAGGCAATACTACTTGTGAATAAAACAGAGGGCTTGGAGTCAAAAGGCCTGGGTTCTATTATGGCACTGCCACAGGTTTCTGTCGTGAACGTTAGCAAGCTCTTTAATCTTTGTCCTTCCGTCCCTTTAATTCTTGGTATGTTTTTGCTATACTCAGAGAATCCTGAAGTGAACTGGAGGACAGTTCATGTTTCTAGAGCAGGGGTGGGCAAACTATGGCCCACGGGCCACATTCGGCCTGCCAGCCATTTTAATCTGGTCCTTGAGCTCCTGCTGGGGAGCAGGGTCTGGGGCCCCACTCTGGCGCTCCAATCGGGAAGCAGGGTCAGGGGCTGTTTGACACGGCTCCTGGAAGCAGCGGCATGGCCCCTCTCCAGCTCCTATATGTAGGGGCAGCCAGGGGGCTCTGCTCTGCATGCTACCCCAGCCCCAAGCACTGCCCCTGCAGCTTCCATTGGCCCGAAACCATGACCAATGGGAGCTGCGGGGGCGGTGCCTGTGGACAGGGCAGCGTGCAGACTGCCTGACTGTGCCTCTGTGTAGGAGCTGGAGAAGGGTATGCTGCTGCTTCTGGGAGCTGCTTGAGGCAAGTGCCGCCCCGAGCCTGCACCCCTGAGCCTCCCCCCACACCCTAACCCCCTGCCCCAGCCCTTATCCTCCTCCTACCCTCCAAACTCCTTGATCCCAGCCCGGAGCACCTTCCTGCACCCCAAATCTCTCATTTCCCACCCCACAGCCCGCACCCCGGCTGGAGTCTGCACCCCTTCCCGCACCTCAGCCCTGATTCTCCTCCTGTCCTCCGAAACCCTCGATCCCAGCCCGGAGCACCCTCTTGCACCCCAGAGCTCACACCCCCAGCCAGAGCCCTCACACCCCAGCCCCAATTTTGTGAGCATTCATGGCCCGCCATACAATTTATATTTGCAGACGTGGCCCTTGGGCCAAAAAGTTTGCCCACCCCTGTTCTAGAGTTTGTAACTCAAGGAGCTGGTAGTCTTTATCTCTCATCTCTGGGCTTGGCTACACTTACAAATTTGCAGCGCTGCAGCAGGGTGTGAAAACACACCCTCTCCAGTGCTGCAAATTGCGGCGCTGCAAAGCGCCAGTGTGGTCAAAGCCCCAGCGCTGGGAGCGCGGCTCCCAGCACTGTACGTTATTCCCCACAGGGAGGTGGAGTACGGACAGCGCTGGGAGAGCTCTCTCCCAGCGCTGGCGCTTTGACTACACTTAGCGCTTCAAAGCGCTGCCGTGGCAGCGCTTTGAAGTGTAAGGGTAGCCAAACTCTCTGATTCTGGTAAATTAGTCTCTGTAGAGTGTCAAACTACAATGTGTAGGGATGAGTGTGTGTGTGTGTGTATGTGTATATATATATGTGTGTATATATGTGTATATATATATGTATAGAAATATAAGTTCAAGACAGCATTTAGGACAATTGGATATAAAGAGTTATTTTGAAATGATCAAGGTATTTCTAATTAAATTAACATAAAATGTTATTTTTAAAGAGCTGTTTTGCCTATCATTTAGTCTTATTTTCTTTTCTTTGCAGCTTCCTCCATACAATGAAACAGTTTCTTGTGGTGTTAAGTCCACAGGTGAGCGTCATGATGGTAAGAAATCATTCCTTTTATTTTCTTCCTTTTTTTCAGGATGTGGGGCTCTCCCCATAATGTCCTGATATAGTAGATTGTCTTTAAATTAGTCCAGTTCAGGTTGATTAGCATGTATATGTATATGTGCATGTGTTTTGGCAGGCTGCTTTTTCAACACTTGCTAGCCCATTGAAATCTACAAGAATGTTTGAGAATCTTGTTTTAACATTTTTCTGTAGCTAACTGTAGTAAGTATGCTTGCTACTTCACTGTGGTAGCTTGTGCTCTAACAATTCCATTAAAAAATTTCTTGTTGAAGCTTTTAGAATTCAGTTGAAAAAATTGCTTAGGGCTAGAGCTTAGTATGGAGTTCTTAATCAAGGAGCAACTAAAATAAATAGCTTGGATAGCACTTAAGCATCTGGACTTTTACTGCCCCCTCCGTAAAAGTCTCAACACCAGTATTTTTTGGCAGTTGCAGCCTGAAGATGACTCTGAGAGCAGTATTCTGCTTAGTGTTCAGCATGACATTCTGTTTCTATGTGGCTCAGCTGTTTTTCTGGAAAATCCTTTTTTGGAGAGAGTGAGAGAGAAAGTATGACTTGCAATGTGAAAATGTGTTACCGAGCTCTGATTTAAAGCAGTAATGGTCACTGTTTCCCCTTACATGCACACCTTTTCCCCACATGTTGAAAAGGAAGAAAAACCTGTCTGGTTTCATAATGATATAATATTTCATATTTACATAGCACCTTCCAGCTGAGGATTTCAATTCTTTATAATAGTCTGCATAGTACTTTTACAAAGTAGATAAATATTGTCATTTTACAGCTGAGTTAACAAAGTTGTAGAGAAGTTGAGACTTGTCCAAAGGTATTTGGGAAGCTTGTGGCAAAACTGGGAATAGAACCCAGCCAGATCTCCTTAGCTAAAAATATACTTGATGTTTTTTTTAAATTTGGCAGGTCATTAGTGCAGCATTTGGAATAGCCATTAAAATTTTCTAGAAGAACAAAACCCACAAGATAACGTTAGGGAAAGCATAAACATAAAGATAAAAGTCATTGGCCATAATTTTCAGATTTTGGTGACTAAACTTAGATTTCTAAACAAAGATTCAGGGTACCTAACTAATGTGGTGCTGAGCAACAACTCCATCTAAACTCAGTGGAAATTGTGAGTGCTTAGCACCTTTGGAAATCTGATAATTTTTTTCAGGTGCCTAAATATGGATTTAGGTGCCTGACTTTAAATGCCTAAGTTTGAAATAGGGATGATTACCAAATGGCTTTCTGTATGGATTAGCACAAACTATATAGAAAGTTGGTTTCTGCAAACGTTTTTCAGATCCTGCTCAGACCCTAAATACTCCCTCCCTCCCCTGAGATTGGTTAATGATGGCAAATCTAACTTTGCCTGAAAAATGTGTCTGTCTTAACAAACCTGCACTGTAATGTGCCTGCATAGTATCATAGTTATGGCTGCATAAGAAGCAGTTGAAACTAAAATGGAAAAAAATTCCTCAGGCAAAGTCTTGTTAGTAACATTGAGATGACCCATTGATCATATAACCATAGTATAAAATGTTGCTGTTTTTATGGTGTAATGATATCTACAATGAATGGCTGGAGGAGCTGTTGATGCATATTATGAATAATTGCATTTGGCTAAAAAGCTGCATGATACACAGTGCATACTAATTCTTAATACGCATTCACAGCTTTCATTATAATGCATTGACATGATACATTGTAACATCTTCAAAGGGTATCTTGTCAATGTGCAGTATTCTTCATACCTTCAGGTGCATCCATTTCAATCCATGCAACAATAGATCCTCGAAACACCACGGAATGGATTGAAACAAAGGTGGCTGGAAGCAAAGTGGAAGGTACAAAAATAACCATAAAAGAAAGTTGGTCTCTTTCATATTTTTCTTTAAAAAGGCACTAAATACAATGTTAAAACAAATGAGATTCTGTTGTAACTAGTGGCAGTATGGAAATGAGTGTTATGACCCAACCTTCACAGTTCCTGTAAATAAGAGGTATTTCAGGGATTTGATTTAAAGAAGGAGTAAAAGTCTTAACTCCTTTTTGGTTGATTTTATCCACTTTACAGTTATTGTAAAGTAAGTATTTTTTCTTACTGCAGTTTGGCTATAGGTAATAGATTTAAATTTCTTTGCTAATAATCCCCTGGTTTGCGGGATTAATAGCATGTGCAATTTTGCTCCAGACTATAAAATAGCATACCAAGTCTTAGTCCAAAAGCAATTTTTTCTAATAAGAATTTAGGAAAAATCCTATGCTTGATTGGTTTTAAATTTTATTAAGTTTTAATTAGGGATTGGAAGATTTCAACAGGTATTAAGAAAAATACACAATTTATTCCTAAAACTTAAAAATACTGTGATTGGCATCAACTCTGTTATGCTCTGTTGGATAAAAACAAGTGTTAATGACACTGATACCCTCATTAACGTGGATCTGTTGAAATGCCGTGTGCACAAATAAATTGCACAAAATCGTCTTATCCTGTTAGCAAATGTATAGGTAAACTAGATGAATCTGAAGATGTAAAGATTAGTGCGCCATATTATACGTATTTATTTTGAAATAGTGACCAGTGTTGTTTGAACAGGAATCCTGTAGGAAAAGGATGATCTGAAACTCACTTTCTAACAACACTTTTTTTTTTCCTTTTGCAAAACAGAAAACAAATATTTTCAAGCTCATGGAAGTAGTAATAGATGTACGATAGAAAATCACGCAAAATTGTTTTCTGATGAAATATTAATGAAAATTTGTCCTGGGAATTTATAAAATTCATGCTGTTTTTTGAATTTTAGTATCTTAATTACATTACACCCCTATTTGGTATTCATGACCATTTCTGTCACAATTATACACTTTAAATGTCAAGGCAGCCTGAGGCATGTAGTGTAACTAGTTTTTGTAATCTATTACTAAAATATATATGGTGGTCACGTAAGTTCCATACACTTGCAACATACAATTCTTTGATACCATGTATAAACAGGAATTTAATTAGAGTTTTACATGTAAAAAAACATGACTATAGCAGCATTTTGGTAGATTTCAGTCTATTATGAGAATTTCTTTTCATTTCTTGAAAGTTATGAAATTATCGAGGTAAATTATTTCTCATTGTTCATATACTCACCTTCAATCAATTTATATTTTAAATGTAATATGTCTGGCTTTGATCCAGTCACATTAGTTGTATTTCTTGTGACACACAAAATGAATATCATATCTTTTTTTATTAAGTTGCTGATAATTTTGGATTTCCAAAACCTGAAATTGTAACATTTCCAGTTAATTAGAATGTAAAATATCATTCTGCCATTTGTGATTTGTCTTAAATATTCTTAAATAAAAAATCTTATCCGTTGCAAAGGTGGATTTTACTTTACTTTTGGCAAAGTGCAGTTTATAGACATTGTCATAGAAAATAAGACCTTCTTTTAAGATGTGCAGTAGTATGAAAAAGAATACTCTATGTTCCTCATCCTACAGTTGGATCCAGGCAGACTACCATTGAAGTCATTCAGACTCCATATGGCTGAAAGGGTACAACTGTGTTTGTTGCAAGATCTGTGCCCAGATTTTTCTTATACTGAAGTCCTGTGAAGTACTCTGTGTTGCAGGAAAACTTTGATACTCGTTGCATTAAAACCATCCTTTTTCAAGATACAAATGGACATTGAGGATGATTTTTGTTTTTATGAGGAATGTCATTTATACTTATGTTTCAGGAAAACAGACTTGTCTGTTACTAATTTTGTATCTTTGTGACTGGACTTTACTAACAGAGGTTTTTAATTTATTTTGTCCAGGGGAGGATTATCAGAGAATTGAATTTGGTGTTAATGAAGTTATTGAGACAGAGTCATCTGTGCTGAATAACAATGACTACAGTATTTCGAGCACTCTGAATCCTCAGGCTCCAGAATTTATTCTTGGTTGTGCATCAACTCAGAAAACCCATGATGACCTTCTTAATGAAACTAACTTCAACTCCATAGACTGCCAGTTCACTGATCCTGCCCTTGCTCTGGATAGCGGTTCTAATGCTGAAAATGATAGCTTATCTGGGGGCCTTGGACAACGGGAGCGTAAAAAGAAGAAAAAAAGACCACCTGGATACTACAGTTATTTGGAAGATGTCAGTGATGGCATTGTTCCTGCAGAGGCTCTTGTAAATGGCCATGCAAATTCATCAGGACTGAATAGTATAAGCACAGAAGACACGGAACTTACAGGAGACAGACCATCATCAGCCTCACCAAGGACTTGTAACAGCCCTGAAAATTCTGTGGACTTCATTAGTGAAGCTGTGTCTGATGATTCTGTTTCTAGCTTATTAGACAATACCAGGACTGCAGGGCAGCCTGAGATATGCAGTGTTAACAATTCTGAACAATTCTGCATCCCCTCAGAGGCTGGCAGAGAGAGCCCTTTAAGGACAGCTGTTGTAGAACCTTATGATGGTACTGATACTACTGAAAATCTTGGTGTTACTAATGGACAAACACTTGAATCCTCTGGTGAGGGCACAGCTGCCAATGGGGTAGAATTGCACACTATGGAAAGCACTGACTCAGACCAAGCTAAGCCCGAGGATGTTTCACCTACTACTGAGGCGACAGCCCCGGTTTCAGGATCAGTCCTTGTTAATCAGCCTGCAAAATCGTGGGCTAGTCTTTTTCACAATTCCAAGCCCTCTGCTTCCACATCTGTGGCCTATGTTGAGACTAAGTGTACCCCTCCTGCCACATCTACTCTGGTCCCTGAAAAACAGGTTGAAGTCAAAGAGGGACCTGTTCCAGTTTCAGAGGATCCTGTAGCCATAAAGATTGCAGGTATAGTTAACAGACACTAGAGTGGACATTCTGGTAGAAGAGTAAAACATTTTGCCTTAAAACAAGAGTGTAAAGTATTGAAAGAGAGAAGAGACACTTATGTTAATGCAAGATTAAGGTTGATTTTAATTAAACAATTCCGAAAATTAATATAGTTATAAAGTGGGTAACTATTTCAACTCTGTCCTTTGAATAAACATTGCAATAATGTAATATCATATGATCATACAACAAAAATACATTAATATAAATGCTACATATAAGCATCTAAAGCTACGCGAGGCGTGGTTTAAATTTAACAGCACAGAGTTTAATGTAACAGTCTTACTGGAGGAGCAGTTTAGAAAAAGTGTTTGCTTTCTGTTGAACTGTTTGCTAAATAGTATGTCTCATCGCCCAGTGTTTGTGATCCTGTTATAATGCACACATTCAAGGGAAGAGTGTTCAGATGGCTTATGTTAGAATTAAGAAATTCAATTAATGTTAATATTTCAGTTATAACATTTCATTAACATAATTCTTTGATTTTGTTTTATCCTTTTTAGGGCTGTCAAACGATTAAAAAAATTTCCTGCAATTAATTGCAGTTTTAATCACACTACTAAACTGTAACAGAATACCATTTAATTAAATATTTTTGTATGTTTTCTATAGTTTCAAATTGATTACAGTTACAACACAGAAAACAAAGTGTACAGGGTTCAGTTTAAATTATTTTGATTACAAATATTTGCACTGTAAAAATGATAAAAGAAATAGTATTATTCAGTTAACCTGACGTACTGAAGTGCAATGGCTATTGTGAAAGTGCAATTTACAAATGCAGATTTTTTTTTTGGTTACATAACTGCACTCAAAAACAAAACTCTGTAAAACTTTAGAGCCTACAAGTCCACTCAGTCCTATT
The DNA here is from genome assembly GCF_016161935.1 of Mauremys reevesii. Classification (NCBI taxonomy): domain Eukaryota; kingdom Metazoa; phylum Chordata; order Testudines; family Geoemydidae; genus Mauremys; species Mauremys reevesii. The sequence continues at coordinate 36,435,367 of NC_052638.1, forward strand.
TCTTGTTCAGTCAGTCGCTAAGACAAACAAGTTTGTTTACACTGACGGGAGGTACTGCCTCCTGCTTCTTATTTACAATGTCACCTGAAAGTGAGAACAGGTGTTCTCAAGGCACTTTTGTAGCCGGCATTGCAAGGTATTTACATGCCAGATATGCTAAACATTTGTATGCCCCTTCCATGCCTCGGCCACCATTCCAGAGGACATGCTTCCATGCTGATGATGCTTGTTTAAAAAAAAATAATGCGTCCATTAAATTTGTGACTGTACTCCTCCGGGTGAGAATTGTATGTCTCCTGCTCTGTTTTACTTGCATGCTGCATATATTTCATGTTATAGCAATTTCAGAGGATGACCCAGCACATGTTCGTTTTAAAAACACTTTCACAGCAGATTTGACAAAATGCAAAGAAGGTATACTGCTACCCTGATATAACACACTCATCGGAAGACAAAAAATCTCACCGCATTATAGGTGAGACCGCGTTATATCAAACTTATTTTCGCCCCCCCTGTTCCTTGTTCCCTGACTGCCCCCTCCAGAGACCTTCCTCCCTAATCACCCCCAGGACCTCACCCCCTACTCAACCCCCCTGTTCCCTGACTGTTCCACCCCCTGACAGGCACTCACTGGCAGCGGCGGGAAGCAGAGCAGCACGGCCCAGTCCGCTCCACTCCACCAGCTCCCAGCCGCGGCGCTTCGCTTCCCGTTGTCGGTGAGTGCAGGGAGGTTGGGGAAAGGACGCCCCCCCACACACACCGGCGGCGGGAAGCAGAGCGAGGTGGCCCCAGCCCGCTCCACTCTGACAGCTCCCAGCTGCGGCACTCCGTTTCCTGCTGCCGATGAGTGTGGGTAGGTTAGAGAAAGGATGCCTCCCTGTACTCACCTGAGGCAGGAAGCAGAGCGCTGCGGCTGGGAGCTGGCGGAGTGGAGCCGGCTGGGGCCGGGCCGCTCCGCTTCCGCCGCTGCTGGTGAGTGCAGGGGGGATCCCTTCCCCCAAGCCGCCTTCCCCGAGTGACATGGCTGGGGCCGGTGCAAGGGAAGCAGAGCGGGCTGCTCCCGGCCCCCCGCTAATCCCCCAGGCCACTCTGGGACTGCGGGGTCCCCAAAAGTGCCCTCCCACAGCTCCTGCCCCCTACACCCTGGGGGGGAACCCTGACCGCCCCCAAGACCCTCAGCCCCTTATCAAACCCCTCAGCCCTGGCCTGGCCCGACACCCTTAACACGCTGCTCAGAGCAGTGTATCAGAGCTTTACTGTGTTATAACGTGACCCAATATAACGCGAGTTCGCATATAGTGGGGTAGAGGTGTACTGATGTAAGATTTCTAAAAATAGCTACAGCACTTGACCCAAGATTTAAGAGTCTGAAGTGCCGTCCAAAATCTGAGAGGGACGAGGTGTGGCGCATGCTTTTAGAAGTCTTAAAACAGCTACACTCCAGTGCGGAAACTACAGAACCCAATCCACCAAAAAAGAAAATCAACCGTCTGCTGGTGGCATGTGACTCAGATGATGAAAATGAATATGCGTTATCAAGCAGAACCCATCATCAGCATGGAAGCATGTCCTCTGGAATGGTAGTTGAAGCATGAAGGGACATATGAATCTTTAGTGCATCTGGCACGTAAATATCTTGCAATGCCAGCTACAACAGTGCCTTTCGAATGCCTGTTCTCACTTTCAAGTGACATTGTAAGCAAGACGCAGACAGCATTATCTCCTGCAAATTGTACCCGGCCTTGTTTGTCTGAGTGATTGGCTGACCAAGAAATAGGACTGGGTGGACTTTGTAGGCTCTAAAGCTTTACATTGTTTTAGTTTTGAATGCAGATTTTTTTTGTACGTAATTCTACATTTGTAAGTTCAACTTACATTATAAAGAGATTGCATTACAGTAATTGTATGAAGTGAATTGAAAAATACATTTTTTTACAGTACAAATATTTGTAAAAAAAACAGCACTGCATATTTTGTATTCTGTGTTGTAATTGAAATTAGTGTATTTGAAAATGTAGTAAACATCCAAAAATATTTAAAATAAATGGTATTCTATTGTTTAACAGCGTGATTAATCACAATTTTTTAATCGTGCAATTAATCGCAATTTCTTTAATCGCTTGACAGCCCCCCAAAAAAGAAAATTTAGTGTTTCAGTAAGCAGTCAAAACAACCCTACCTGCATTTGTGTGAATACGTAATCCCCCACATCTGGTGAGGCTTTCTTTAAACAATATAAAATAATAAAAAAAAATCACCTCTTATTTGTAGCCAATGAACAGGCCTGAGCAAAAGCATAAGAAACCTCAGCCCAACGATACTTTGTGGGTAAAGATATAAATTATAAAAAATAGGGGCTTTGGCCAGAAGTGCTATCATATCCATAGCTATAGTGAAATATGGTAAAATATATGTTCTGGTAAAATTGAATTAAGAATTTGCAAAATATGTAAATGAACCTAATTAATTGTCCTTCAAGTGACTCAGTCCATGGATATTTACTTTTCCCAAAATGTTGTCATATGAATCTGCAAAGCAGAATGCCTTATGTAAAAATGCTTGCACAAAATCCTGTTGATATGCCATTAACCAATCTATAAGTAAACTGGAAACTAGTGTGTGGACAATTTCTAATGAAAGATTATCTGTATTTGGGAGTTTTCTACTCTAACTAGAAATTGACCGGGGGCTTTCTGTCCCAAACCAGCAGGACTACTTGTGGAGGTAAATAGTCTATTTTTTCCCTGTCATTAGTGGTTCTGTCTGAGGCTTGTAAGTAGTAGTCTCATTCACTAAAGATGCTTACAATCTGTAATTTTGCCTCCGGGCGGGGGCAAATCCTACATGACTTATTCACCCATGTAGTCTTATTTGCTTACATGGAACTACTCGCATAAGACGATCAGTGTTTGGCTCTTGAAATCTCATGGTACTGACCTAGCCCAGCTTTGCTTTGCTTTTAAACTAGATGAGATCAGACATATTCAGAGTAGCACAGAAATGGCTGTTTAAAGAGAAACTGTCAACTTTAAAATTACACTACAGTCGAATTTTTTCCCTAATATTGTTGTAACACCTAAAATATTATAAGTGAAAGAAATTACAGGAACTGTTCTTTAGTTTATGTTATTGATTTGAAAGCACTTCATGTTTTCATTTTCACTGTTTTCTCTGTATAGCCAGATACTATTTTTTCCTCTGCTCATATGTATCTTTCACCACATAAGAGGAGAGAAAAATGTATTTTTTTGAAAATTATCATAAAACTGCAAAGTTGGCAAAGGGGACGTAAACGGGTATAGTCCTTTAAATTATTTTTAATTTTTTTAAGTGATTAGATTACACTGACTAGATGTAAGCATCCAGCCATTGACTCAATACCAACATTGTTATTCATGTATTTATTTTATCACAAGATGCACTTATACTTTGGTTATATATTTATATATTTCTTCTGATATCTTTCCTGATATCAGAAGAAATGTGGGAACATAGACTTGTAGGTTAATTTTCCAACAAACTTTCATTCCATTAATTTTGGCAAGATTTATTTTCTTTATCAAAATAAATAACTTATATTGCTGTATCATAAGTGAACTTACATTAAAATCTCGCTTTACACATACTGAATATCATTAGAATATTGTTACAATAGTTTATTCATAGGCATTTTGAGACTAACATCCCCATTCTTAAATTATCCTTTGCTATTTCATTCTTCAAAATGACTGCAAGATTTTTAATAAATCTGTACTACTATTTTTCCACCAGGTGGGAGCAGACACACATTTCATAATGGGTGTGTTTTGTAATGTAACAAAATAACAATATGATGATGATCCATTTTCTTTAGCAGCTTGGATTTTGAGAACTGTTTTTCAAAGGGAAGAGTTCACAGTAGAAATCACTCTAGAGTCAAAAGGAGACTGCCTTTAGTAACAGCTATTATTAATTGTAATAAAGTGATTGTTATAATATAGAGAGCTTCTGTGTGCATACTGGCCATTCAACTGAGAATCTAAATACCTCATTAAAACTTGTAATCACTGTGGTTTTCTGATCTTATGGGAAGAGATAATTACTAATCTTGATTATTGGCTGCAAGCGCTGAAAAACATTTTAAAACTTTGGATGTGAAATACATTCAAGTGGTGTTGGGGGGGGGGGTTGTATAAGTACATACATATGTGTGTAAAATATTTAAAGAATTTCATTTAATTTTTTTTAATTCATCCCCTTTGCCTAGCTCTGCTGTGCTCCCTTTCAGGTCCTGATTCTCTTCTCCCTAGGTGGACATAACTGTATACTAATTCTGTCAAACTTTTATTTCTGTCTTGTCATCTGAGTTCCCCAGGAAGCTTTGAGAACATCACCCTCCCCCATCTTGTGGTTCAAATCAGGAAATCTGGGTTCTGTTTCTAACGTTATCATAGATACATGTGTGACCTTAGTCAGGTCACTTTTTGTGCCTCAGTTTCACCAACTGTTAAATGGGGACTTAGACCTCACAAATCACCTGTGAGGTCTAACTTAAAGTTTATAAAGTATTTTTACCTCAGATAGAAGGTGTTGTAGTAGTGCTAAAGAATCATTGCATAATCTTTTAGGGCCTTTGTGATTTTAACCCTCTGCTTTCTAGAAGAAGGTTCAATAAAGCTCAAACACGCTGCTTGTTGAGTGAAGTAATTAATTTTGCTCTAAGGGCTGACACAGGCACAGCTACTGCCAGTCTAGAGAGACAATATTCAGGGCTAGAAATGAAGATGGCAGAGTTAGGCCAGTGGGATGCCTTGGAAATATGAAATTGAAATGTGTTTTCATATCACATCATAACTTGTAGACACTGGTTTAATTTTAGGGTTGCTCGCAATTGTGGTCCTGCTGGGACTCTTTGTCCACCTGAATAGTATTTGCCATTGAAACTTTCAATATTCTTCAACTTGGGGTTATAGTTAATCATAAGGAGATGTAGTCAAATCAATATTTATTGGGTTTTTTTGAATTAAAAAAAGAATGCTAACTCTACCTAGATAGCGTCTATTAACTTGTTTTGGATGGATAGAGGATATCCACTCTGTTTTAAAGTGTCTATTTCTTTTCTTTTACTAGTATATTAAGCTTTGAACTTGACCTCTTATTTAAAGGATGATATTGATTAGAGAGAATTAGAAATAGACGCATGTTAATACTCGAATTTTCCAGCAATTGGATTGAAATCATAAGATTCTCATAACTACACATTTTAAAAACACTCTGAAACAAGTGGAATTTATTTGTCTAGATCGGTGGTTCTCCATTTTTTTAATGCCGTGACCCTATGTTAGAACATAAAAATTGTCAATCTCCCACCTATTTAGTCATAAAGAAAGGGGAAGAGTGTGTTTGTAAACCCACTTCTCCCTTGCCACACCTCCCTCAGGTTAAAGCAGAGTGTTTTATTATTTCCTGGAGATGTTCTAGATCTAAACATTGTTTCCAAAACCAACTTTGTGGCCACAAGAGGATGCTAAAGATCCTAGCATTACTGGTTGTTTCTTCAGTTTACTTGTGACTGTAAGAAAAAAATTAAGTTTAATTTATGTTTAAAGAAGATAATGGTGAGGAATGAAATTAACATTTTTCACAAATTCCAAACTTCAGTATTGATATTAGAATGGAACATTCTAGGACAGAGTCTTAGTTTAGCTTTTATATAAACTGAAAGTGTTTAGAGAATATCGGGAAGCATTTTTCCTAATTTACTGCTTTGAAACTTTCTGTGTTTTAATCTGATGTAGAAAAGAGGTGATATATTATCAGAATGGCAATTTCTTTTTAAGTATGGAAAAGTACTTTTTGAAGTGCAGATTGTTTTGTAATAGATAAAATTCATAGAGACTTGTACCAGCAATTTTAAGGTACAACTTAAGGGGAAGATAATGTATTTAGCAAACACACTTAAATTAAATATTTAATCTATGTTTTGAAAAGCTTAAACATTTATAAATCATGCAGAATCAAAGTGTGATATATTTATACTTCCTTTTATTCCCAATAAAATATTTGTATATGATAATGTCTAAACTTTAAAAGCTAAAATTTTTCCTTCTAAACAATTTTTAGGGACCTTTTTGTTTCCTGCTGCCTCTTAAGATAATTGTTAATTGGATTGTTAAATCTTTCAACTGTTCAGTAGTTTCCAGTATATGTTGTTATGATATGAACTAACTTGATGGTGAAAGTACTAAATTAAAATAGTAAAGAATAGTATTACCAATGAGGCACTGGATTTGGGGTAAAAGGACCTGGATTTTATTTGTGGTTCTGCCACTTACCTGTTGTGTGATTTTTTGGGCAGGTCACTTCAGCTCTTTGTGCTTTCATTTCCCCTCCCACCCTTTGTCTATTTAGATATGCTTGCTGTGAACATGTTAGGTCTGATCTGCATTAAAAAGTTAGGTCGACTCAGCTATGTCACTCAGGAATGTGAATAATCCACATCCCATAGTGACGTAATTGTTCCTGGTGTAGACAGCATTAGGTTGATGGAAAAATTCATCCGTTGACCTAGCTACTGCCTCTTGTGGAGGTAGATTACGTATGCTAATGGGAGAACCCCTCCTGTTGGCATAGTGTTGCAGCTGCAGCATCTCAAGTCAGTCTCTTGTGTTTATCCAGAGCCTAGCACAATGTGGCCCCAATCTTATTAGGACCCAGATGCTTCTGTAATAAAAGTAGTAATAATCCACTCTTGTAAAGGTACAGTATTTTCTTAAGCTCCACATTTCACCTATCTTGTAAATTGGTTGTGGGGTGCTGTGCAGGTTCTAAACATCTCATCAGATTTTGAAAAGAGCCCCGTATCTAATGATTCCTGTGTAGGTACTAAAATAAATGGCTATATTTACAAAAATGCTCATCCCCTGTTTTTCTCACTTTCGCAAATGTGATCGCCTTATTTTGAAGCCTAAATATTTTGAAGCAGTTTTGGAAAGGTGGCCCTAATGATGGATGGTGAGCACTTTTGAAGCTCTTGGCCCCATTTTTAAAACATAGGGGACAAGAGAGACAGATGGGTATTTATGTAAATCAATGTGTTGTGCTTCCTTTGTTGCTCTGAAACAGCCAGTAACTAACATGCATTATGTTAATATCAGTCCATGCTGGTACACAGAGATATTTTGGGTACAAAATTGTGTACATTGGAACTTCTAAACTGAAACAACTGTAAATTTCAGTTCCATTCAAACCAAGGGAGAAGTTTGCTAAATGTTAAATAAAATTGGCTAAATATCCAATAAATTTGGTTGCAGGGGATTACAACTAACGGAGATTTATATATTTTTAAAAAAAATATATGCACACCGAAGTCTTGTCATGGTTTTATAAGATCATAGGAGTAGGAAAAGCCTTATTAAAAATTTGATATTAATCCTCATCCAAACTGGAGATAATCTTTCACTGAAGAGGATGTATCTGATAGTATACTATTATGCTGAGGAGGAATGCAGACTGCATCTTTGAGGTTGGATGTGACCGCACCCTTTAATTAATATAACTTTCAGAATTAATTCATCAGAAGCCACCAGTCTAAGAGATAAGGGGGTTGTGAACTTGCTCTGGAATTTGGATGGAGAGCTTTTTTTTTTTTTTTTTTTTTTTTTAAGTATTGTTGTGTGTGTGAGGGAAGGCAGAGGCAAAAAAAGCAAGAAAACCAAGCAGTAGCTAATGAGCACAGTGTGATGGTTGAAAAACCTTGAGAGAGTGCTTTTGGGTCTGTTGGCTAAAGAGGCTTGCAGCTGTAAGCTAAGAAACTGCTTCTTTTGTTCTTGATTCGTTCTGCATTCAAAGAAGCGGGATATGTACATTACTTGCAAATAAACAAGATTGCATCTGAGGAAAAACCAGACTCCATCAATTTCTACATCCAACTGGAACATCCATAGAGCCCTAAACTTTGACTAGCTGTGTGGGTCAAAAAGGGGCAACAGTACTTTACATTTAGCCAAAAGCAAGCTTTGAGGCAGAAAAATATGTTGTTGATAGGAATTTACAGGAGTGATTTGCATTGTATAGTTACCTTGTACATTTTCCTTGATGCTAAACTTACTATTTTTAATTCTACAGAATTACTGGAGAATGTAAAATTAATACATAAACCAGTATCTTTGCAACCACGAGGGCTGATCAATAAAGGAAACTGGTGCTATATCAACGCTGTATCCTTACCTTGGGGAAATGAAATCTAATTTAAATTCATGAATTTGTATAGTATGGTAATTGTCAGTGTTATCTAGAATACACAATAGACCTGCAGCATTAGATTGACAGTGGTTTTAATTAGCTGCATTAACTGTCTGAATTACCAGTATTGCATACAATTAAAAAAATTGTACACTTCAACTATGACTGTTGTATGTTGTAAAAGTCCTTACGGTTGTATACCAAAAGAAATAGTGGGTTCTTCTTTGAGGAATGTCCCTGTTGGTGCTCCACTGCAGGTGTTGGCGCGTCCCCGCGCCTTCTAACAGAGAATTTTAGCAGCAGTGCTCGTCTGCGCGTGCACCCTCCCTGTTTTGTGCTGTTGTTGGCGCCTATCTAGTGCCACGGGACCCGACCCCCCTCAGTTCTTTCTCAACTGTCCTTGGCCTGAGACAGAGCTCCCAGCGGTGTTAAGACTGATAGCTATACTTAGAATTTAGAATAGTTTAGCGTAGTACCCTACTTAGGTTTACTTATCCCTTTTTCCCCGTTTATATATCCACTTCACCTCTGGCCCCTCCATTCTCTAGTGAGGAAGAAGATACTGAAGAGGAGGGTGCCTTCTCATCTCAGCACTCCTCTCCCATTCAATCTACTGTAGCTCTGGGTCCACCTGTACAGTCTTAAAATCCGTCACAGGACTGACACTCAGGTACAGCCCCCCACGGATGCCACCACTTACGCCATTCCTCACTCAGTGGCCCTCCTGGGAATCCTGGGTCGCATACAGGAGATAGTACCCCAGACTCCCCCACCACCCTCAGTTGCTCCACCTTCAGAACCCCCTGAGGAGAGCGTTGAACAGGAGGAAACCTGGGATCAGGATACATCTCCAACATTTCTTCCCTGTCCCTGGACGAAGCCGTAATGCCACTGCCACCTACATTTGCGGACAATTTTAAAATCTTTCAAGAACTCTAAAAGAATCACTAATACAAACGATTGGATATTCTCCATATAGCCTCTTCATCTATAATTGTGCTTCTCATAAATGACACATTCATGCAGCCACCCAAAAACATATGGCAAATCCTGACTATGATACCGCCCACCTGCAAGTGACCAGATAAGAAGTACTACATTCCCCCTACTGGACTAGACTTCTTATTTTCTCACCCTGCACCGAATTCGGTACCCAGATACACTCCTTACGACAGAGTGGAAATGTTTGCATCTTTTTGGCTGCAGGGCTTATTCATACGGCACTCATCAGTTCTGGATTGCCAATTATGCTGCCCTAATAGCAAAATACAACCACACAAATGATTCCAAACTTGCTGAATTTATTTACATTATACTGGAGAACAAAGGAGATCAATTTAAGTCTATAATTTCAGAGGGCCAACTCCTATCCAGAACTGCCTCTAGATGCAGCCAGTACAGCAGCACGCTCCACGGACACTGCCATAGTTATGTGCCAGGTTTCATGGCTCCATCGGTCTGGCTTCCCAAGAGAAGTACAATACACTGTCAAGGACATCCCATTCGATGGCCAGAAGCTGTTGGTGGCAAAAACTGATGAATCATTTCATACCCTGAAAGACTCAAGGGTGATGCTCCACTCCCAGAGTATATACATCCCTACGTCAAAAAGAAAACAGGGTAAATACTGCCCCACACAGCGTGCAAGGTCTGGCCTGTGCGCCTCACTACAGAGGCACTATGACATGTAATGGCAGACAGAAGCCTCCAAAGCATCGCCAACCTCTAGCCCAATCACCGACATCCCACCCACCCTCTGCAAAACAAGAATTTTGAGGGTTTGGTCGAGGGCCCAAAAGACCTTCCCCATTCTTCAGTGTTGACGCCATCATTAACGGTCCCGTTTTGGATACCGGTTGACCCCTTTCTACCCAGCGTGGCAATCCATCACCATGGACAAATGGATTCTGGAGATAATCCATTCAGGCTATACAATACCATTCATCTCTTTCTCTTCCGCCCATCCTCCATCCTAATCCTTCTTCAGGGACCCCTCTCATGAACCCCTATGGCAAGAAGTAAACCACCTCCTACATCTGGGCACTGTGGAACACATACCATCACAACACAGAAGGGGAAGGGCTTTTAGTCCCACTACTTTTTAACCCAGAAAGAGAACGGAATATGGAGGCCTAGTTTAGACCTCAGAAAACACAACAAATTTGTAAGGGTCCAATGGTTCAGGATGGTCACATTAGCAACAATAATACCAACACTGGAATGGGGGGACTGGTTTTCAGCCCTTGACCTCCAAGATCCCTGTTTTCATGTAACCATATATCTCGTGCACAGGAGGTTCCTCAAGTGTACTCTGGGCACAGAACATTATCAATACAAAGTTCCGCCATTTGGCCTTTCGACGGTACCTTGTTTTTTTCCCCAAAGTGCTCGTGGTAGTAGTGGCACACCTTCACAAACTCCATAGACAGGGAGTGACAGTTTTTCCCTATCTGGACGATTGTCTGTTAAAGGCACCCACCCAGGCAAATGCCATAGACACTGCGCAGATGACAGTGTCACTCTTCTCACAGCTGGGACTATAGATCAACATACAAAAATCAGTACTAATGCCCGTGCAGAAACCGGACTTCATCAGGGTGCATCTTGACACTCTAGAGGCAGAAGTTCACTACGAGATTTCTTACTACATATATCGGCACAGACGTGCCTCCGACTACTAGACCTTATGGTGGCAACCACGTTCGTGGTATGACACGCATCTTCACATGCACTGCCTTCAGGGCTGGCTAAGAACCGTCTACATATCACACAGACACAGCCTAAACAGACGCCTCATAATGCCATTCAGAGTTAAGGACTCGCTACACTGGTGGACGCAATCCAACAGTGTGTGCGTGGGAGTCCCTTTCACACAGACTCCACCTTCATTGATTCTCACAACCAACGCCTCCTTGACTATTACGTCTACCCAACCAGTGAGAGAGTTAGGAGTCCTCATGGCACACTCATCTTATACTATCTTCTTCAAAGATAAGGTCACCCTAAGACCTCATCCTAAATTTTTACCTAAAATGCCGCCCTCTTTCTGCCTGAGTCAACCAATCCATCTTCCCTCATTCTTCCCCAGACTTCATGGGAGTAAACCGGACTCAATATTACACACCCTGAATGTCACACATGCCTTAGTGTTCCACCTAGAGAACCAAGACCTTCAGAAAGTCACCAAAACCTCAGTTACTGCACAGGGTGAGTAACCTTCTTTTTTTCGAGGAGTGTTCCTGTGGGTGCGCCACTTCAGGTGACTGGCGAGCAGTGCCTCTCAGTGGACGGAAGGGGCTTTGGAATTTCATGAGTAATTGATAATACTCTAAGTCCTACCAGTGCATCCAATCTTGAGTTCTGATCTATCGCATAGTATTTTGTAAAGGTGTTCATGGATGCCCAGGTGGTCGCTTTATATATGTTCATGATGGGCACGCTATTGAGAAAAGCTACTGAGATTGATAATGGCCTAGCAGAGTGAGTTCGGCTCTTCATTGGGGGTTGTATATCATGATGTTGGTAGCATAGGTGAATGCATTCAGAAATCCACTTGGACAGCCTCTGCTTGGAAATGGCAGAACCTTTAGGTTGTTCCAAAATTGAAATAGATCTTTGAGATGGTGTCCTGTGGGTGCTTCACTACATACCCTTCTCCCCTCTACTTCAGAGTTCAATCTATGGACTTGGGGTGAAAAAGGAACTGAGGTGGGGTCTGGTTGCACGGTACTAGATAGGCTCCGACAAAGGCGTGAGATGGGGAGAGCGCATGCACGACCCAGACAGCTGCTCCTGAAATTCTCCAATGAAAGGTGCAGGGATGCACCAACACCTGAAATGGAGCACCCACAAGGGCACCATCTCGAAGACCTCATTTACTGCACAGAGTGAGTAATCTTCTCTTTTCAGGAGAACTAAGAAAAAGAGAGAGAGAAATACAAGACATCTACTAGTCTTCTATATCATACCCTCATAGATATGTCTGCTTCATTCCATTCATTCATTTATGAGAAGCTATCTGTCCTAAGACATGATTAAATAGGTATATTCAGATTTGAATATTTAGTTTTATTGTTGACATGGGATTTTTTTGTTCATTTATTTGGGATTTTTTGAGGGTGAGGAGCAACCTTCAGTGAGACCTAACGAACAAGACACACATGCCATCTTGCTTTGTTTTGTGGCTCCTCTCTGCAATAGCTTTTCAGATAAGATCTTTCAGTGTATCACCTGTAGTTTTAAATTTTTGGGAATAGTCAGAGGGAAGTTTTGCAGAAGTTCTCTCCTTTTCCTAAACTATATAGCACACTTACCTTTATTTGAAATGTAAACATTAAAAATTAGGGCTTTCAATTAATCGCAGTTAACTCATGCGATTAACTCAAAAAAATTAATCACTATTAATCAGTTTTAATTGCACTGTTAAACAATAGAATACCAATTGAAATTTATTAAATATTTTGGATGTTTTTCTACGTTTTCAAATATATTGATTTCAATTACAATTCAGAATACAAAGTGTACAGTGCTCACTTTATTATTTTTATTACAAATATTTGCACTGTAAAAATGATAAACAAATGAAATAGTATTTTTCAATTCACCTTATACAAGTACCATAGTGCAGTCTCTTTATCATGAAAGCGCAACCTACAAATGTAGATTTTTTTGTTACATAACTGCACTCAAAAACAAAACAATATAAAACTTTAGAGCCTAGAAGTCCACTCAGTCCTACCTCTTGTTTAGCCAATCACTAAGAGAAACAAGTTTGTTTATATATACGGGAGATAATTGCTGCCTGCTTCTTATTAACCATGTCACCTGAAAGTGAGAACAGACGTTCGCATTGCACTTTCGTAGCTGGCATTGCAAGGTATTAAGATGCCAGATCTGCTAAACATTCGTATGCCCCTTCATGCTTTGGCTACCATTCCAGAGGACATGCTTCCGTGCTGATTTAAAAAAAAATGTGTTAATTAAATTTGTGACTGAACTCCTTGGGAGAGAATTGTATATCTCCTGCTCTGTGTTTTACCCGAATTCTGCTATATATTTCATGTTATAGTTCGTTTTAAGAACACTTTCACTGCAGATTAGACAAAATGCAAAGAAGGTGCCAATGTAAGATTTCTAAAGATAGCACTCAACCAAAGATTTAAGAATCTGAAGTGCCTTCCAAAATCTGATTGGGACAGGGTATGGAGCATGCTTTCAGAAGTCTTAAAAGATCAACACTCCAGTGCGGAAACCACCAAAAAAGAAAATCAACCTTCTGCTGGTGGCATCTGACTCAGATGATGAAAATGAACATGTGTTGGTCTGCACTGCTTTGGATCGTTACTGAGCAGAACCCACCATCAGCATGGACGCATGTCCTCTGGAATGGTGGTTGAAGCATGAAGGGACATACGAATCTTTAGTGCATCTGGCATGTAAATATCTTGCAACGCTGGCTGCAACAGGGCCATGCGAACACCTGTTCTCACTTTCAGGTGACGTAAATGAGACGTGGACAGCATAATCTCCTGTAAATATAAACAAACTTGTTTGTCTGAGTGATTGGATGAAGTAGTAGTAGAACTGAGTGGACTTGTAGGCTCTAAAGTTTTGCATTGTTTTATTTTTTAATGCAATTTTTTTGTACCTAATTCAACATTTGTAAGTTCAACTTTCATGATAGATTGCACTACAGTACTTAAGTGAAATTGAAAAATATTTTACTTTTACAGTGCAGATATTTATAATAAAAATATAAAGTGAGCACTGTATACTTCTTCTGTGTTGTAATTGAAATCAATATATTTGAAAATGTGGAAAATATCCAAAAATATTTATATAAATAGTATTCTATTGTTTAACAGTGTGATTAATCGCAATACATTTTTTAAACCGTTTGACAGCCCTAGTTAAAATATGTGACTAGAATAAAACTGTATCATGCTATATTGTAGGTTTATTTTCAAGTGACTCTTGTGAATTGAAAGCAGGAGCATTATCTTTTTACAAGATGAGGAAAATCCTTTCATTAATTTAATTGTGATTATTGCATTGGTCCTTTGTATGCACATAAAGGATTTTACTTCCTGCTCTGCATAAAGTTTGTCGTTGGATATTTAATGTATATCTAGACTATATTTTCTGAATAGCTCCTTAATGCAATGGACAGACACTGCAGGCTTTGGTTGCTTGCCCTCCGATGTATCATCTAATGAAGTCAATTCCAGTGTATTCAAAATCACAGCGGCCATGCACCTCAACACCAATGATAGACAGTTTGTAAGTAATTTGTTGGAAAATCTTAGTATTTACTGTCATCATTTTAAGTAGTTGAACACAGATCTAACAAACCATTGTAGTATTGCAGCTGATAAAAATTGATATGTAATTACATTCAGTAGGCTATGGGTTTTGATTTGTTTAATGACACTTTGCTTTTGTAGTTAGCTTCTGGTTAGTGAAGGGAGGAGACTATTTCTTTAAATGTTGTTCAGGAACATCACTTTAGATATATCAAAGTGTACTGAATCTGCAACAGTAGATTGTAATAAAGCTCCAAGACCTAAATTAAAAGCAACAAAGAATCCTGTGGCACCTTATAGACTAACAGACGTTCTGCAGCATGAGCTTTTCTGGTGGTGAATACCACTTCTTCATGAAGAAGAAGTGGGTATTCACCACACGCTGCATGCTACAATCTGTTATATAAGGATTGCTTTTTTTTTTCTTGACTAGACTAGAGACTACCCCTCTGATACAAGACCTAAATTAGCCATTTTTACCTTATCAGACTACCAGTAACCATGTTAATTTTCACATATTTGAACCTAATATTACTCACTTTATTATAGTATGATCTTAGCTTGATTTTGGCCTGCCAGCACCCACTTTGATCTAATATTTTGACTGATTTACATGGAAATCTATCCTGTATAGATAAATAATATTTAGTTAACATGATCGTGATGCCCAGTTGTTGTTTCCTTTCTATTTCAGTGTTCGTCTAATGAATGAGTTCACTAATATGCCAGTACCTCCTAAAGCAAAACAAGGTGAGTGGAGGAAAAAGAGTCTTCAGAATAGATTGCTAACATCAAATGATATAAGCTCTTTGAGGGCGGGATCCTTTCCTTATTGTGTGTTTTGGGTAGTGCCTGATGTAATAGGATTGGAGTTCATAAGCACTAATGCAATGTACATAATTTTCCAAATATGACTTGTGCCGTACCTGAAAAGGGTCCATCACATACATAAGGAAAGAAAAAGCATTTCTCTATGTAATTAAGCTGTCTCATGGGTTTCACTTTATCTCAAACTAATCCATGGTATTATGCATTTACAAAAAAAAACTAGTTTTACTTGAGAAATTTATGTGCATTTGTTACACTATTCTGGGTTAGATAATTAATGGTAGTGTTTCATACTACAAAAGATACCATAAAAATGAGTCATTAGTTCCAGTGACTTCCAAACAGGTGAGACATTTCTTTGGCTTGTCTTTTAGTTTTTGCCTCTGTGAAACAGATCTGTCTGTCTTATGTGATTAATTTTTGGGGTCATTTTAACTACACATGGTAATCTGTCAGCATAGTTTCTGAGGCCAGATACCTTCATTAGTTTGAACATTCAGCGTCAATAATTTTTATGGGTTTTTCCTGACCCCACAATTTGCCCGCCTGGTTTTGACCTGCCTCGTTGCCAATGGTCCCTGTTGAACACATTCTGGACCAGGCAAAGTCTTTGTGCAGCCAACCAGAATCGCTGGGGCCTTTGTAATAGCCTTTTGTGCAGCTGCGGTGCAATATAGACGATGACACACATTGTCGATGAATGCCTGCTGACTAGGTTCAGCGGTGGCCTAGAAGAACTGCATCACGCCACTGAAGATGCAATTGCTTGGCTACACGACTATGCACACGCTAGATAAATAAATGGGGTTTTCCCTAGCTGATATATAATGTAATAAGTGACCTGTTAGTAATAGGAACATAAACCAAGCGACTTAAGAATAGTTTTTCTCTGCGTACAAAGTAGACACAGGAAAAAAAATTCCAGAATTGTAAATTTGTTCATTTTCTCATATGTTCTGGTCAGCTCCATTTGGTAAAGTGTAAGAGATTAACGTCTTTTAAAATACTGACTTGGTGTTAGTTTTTCTGGACCATCTACTGATTCAAGGAGACACACGATTCTTGAGGAAAGTTGCAGGAAAAAAAAGGCCATATCGTAGAGATTCTAATCTTAAATTAAGAGAATTTTAGTTGATCAAAAACCATTTAAAAATCAATTCTGGATTCCAAAAGCCACTTAAGATCTGTGAAGCCTGTGTAACAAGTGTAAAACAGAAAAAAGGTGTGTGGGGTTCAGTTCTTATACTGCTAGATAAAATGCCCGAATTGGATGAAATAGTGAGAGATTGCAGGTGACATTTTATGTTAATGCTGATAGTAGCTAATACAGTGCTATACTAAAGCATGTCTGTTTAAAAAAAATAAAACACCACACGCCACTTGATAAGTTAGAAGATGAAGATGTTCTTTTTGTTTGGGCAGGTTTTGTGGAGTAAAATGAATGTGTGTGCGCTAGAGCGGTGAATGTTCTTGTAAAGGGGGGAAATATAAGTTCTTGAAACATTTTTTGATACTGAACTTTAGTCATTAATACACTTTAATAATTTCTCTGGAAATAATAAAAAAATTAAATCTTAATACAGACAGTCTTCGTTTGGTCAAATAGCTCATAACATGTCATTTGAGTATGGTTTATTTCAGCTGCTTGGTCATATAACTACTTGGTGAAGCAGTGAGTCTAACTTTCCACTTCATGCTTTCTCAATATTGCTTATTTTGATATTATGTCACTTCTGTTTGTCTTGCAGCTTTAGGTGATAAAATTGCGAGAGACATCCGGCCTGGAGCTGCCTTTGAACCAACATACATCTATAGGCTGCTGACGGTTATCAAGTCAAGCCTGTCAGAAAAGGTGCTGTTTAAAAATCTTTAAAGTGCGTGTATCTAACAGTGTCTTTAAACTAAATTGCATTTCAAAGCAGCCAGTATTCTTAATATTATTTTTCTTAACAAAATAAAAGCCATAAAATCAGTCCTGTGTTTGTTTCACAAAAAAACCTATATTTCACAGTTAAAGTTAGTTTTTTTTCCCTCCTAGGCTCTGAGTTTTCCCGTAACTGATAGTGCTGTCTGATACAAAATACCTTGCAGTTTCACTAAAGTATCTGAAAATTAAGGGGACAATGTCCTGAATCTACTTAAAATTGTAGACACCATACAATGGTATAATAATTAAAAAAATTAATCTTGTATTCAGGGCAGACAAGAAGATGCTGAAGAATACCTGGGATTTATCCTAAATGGGCTACATGAGGAAATGCTGACCCTAAAGAAACTTCTTTCCCCACACAATGAAAGTAAGCTCGTTTGTAGCAAGCTAAATTCATTTTCAAATACTTAACGGTAATGGTTTTCTTTTCAGAAGGGTGAAAGGAGGGGGGAATGAATTAACTCTAGGAGAGTGGTTTGAATGTGTGGGGAAGATGCTAGTTATGAAATAGTGCCAGAGGGAGCTTACACAAAAGACAGAAATCTATAGCTTTTATTTTGAACAGTTTTTCATTGTGAAAATCAGTAAATACTGTAGATAGAATGGGACAATACATGCCAAATTTAATCCTGGAGAGGATTTTTTGGGGGGAGGGGCAAAGATGTAAGGTGTTATAATGAAAGCTACTGAACCAATGAGATGCTTCCCCAGTTAGATTGGTCATATAGGCATATTGGACTTGATCTGATGATAATAAAGTAGCTTCTTGTTGAAGGTATGAACTCCATTCCTTAGCTACTGGCTTCTGTATTATTAGGGTACCTAACTCAAGTGAGAGTGATCAAAACTCAGGATGATTTACTTTAAAACAGATTTTGTCTACCAAGTATAGCCATGGTTTCCAACTATTCACAGTATCTGAATTATGGTTTTAAAATTTCTTTCTTTACCTGGTTGATGTATAGTGTTACAGTGTAGCGTAGTGGTAGGTAACCTGCTGCTTCCCACAGCTCCCATTGGCCAAGTACGGCGAACCGCGGCCACTGGGAGCTGCGAGCGGCCGTGCAAATGTAAACAAACCGTCTGGCGGCCCACTGGTGGATTACCCTAATGGGCCGCAGGCTGCCCACCACTGGTGTAGCTTATGTCAGTGACCTCTGATCAACTTTTGGTTAAGCTCTTGTTGTTTTCTGCACACCTAGCTTCCTAGACAAAGAATTTTTATAATTTTGTACCCATTTATAATGGAACATAGTGACTGGATTTACTAGTGCTTTGTTGCTGAAGTGAAAAAAATACAAACTGAAAACTCCACATCTTACCCTGGAAGAACTGACCGGATTTACAGTGAAGTTAAAAATGGAGCTTTATCTTACAGCAACTGTTTTATTTTTATGTTTGATGTTGACCAATTTAAAAATAACACTACCACTACAGTAGTACAGTCTTGTCATTATGAATGATGTTTTTTTAAAGTTTGGTATCCAATCTATTTAACTGGGTAAATTCTCTGTGATGTAGCACTATCATTTCATATTCCCTACCTACATTAAACACATAACTTTCTTTGTTTGGCATCCATACAAATATTTGCTAAATCTTGTGTGCACTGTAAAATACCCAGGCAACAACGGTGTCTTGGATAAGCCAAGGTTTTAATTTTTCAAAAGCAGCCCTTTCTAAAGTACAGCCCCAAAGGTTAATTATCTAAAGCTACATTGAACTTACTTGTTTTTTCAAGTGTGGTTTTGTTAGGTAGATAAACTGCATTCTGTTAAACATTTGAGTATTCAGAGTTGCAAAAATGCTCAAGGAATTGTGCAGAATATTGTCTCAAACTTGATTTTTCACAATTTTTTTTAAGTAAAATATGAAAGCCTCCTAATCTTCTGATGATTATTCCTATAAAGAGGATAAGAAACTTGAAACCACCTCATACAAGTTCTGAATCAAAACTTTTGATACTGTGTTTTTAAAACTATACCTTTCATTACAACTCCAGACACATCAGGGACCTATTACTAATCACTAAAGATAATCCTGTTGTTTACCAGCTCTCTCTCCCTTTTAAGGAAAAGTTGGGGATTATTTTGTTTGTTTAAATCAATATCTATACACTTTTCTTCTTCTTAAGAAATCTGTGTTTCCAATGGTCCCGAGACACAATCTGTAAATGAAGAGGAGGATCAGGATGAACAAGGAGAAGGTAGTGAGGATGAATGGGAACAAGTCGGGCCCCGCAACAAATCATCAGTTACTCGACAGGCTGACTTTGTTCAGACTGCTATTACTGATATTTTTGGTGGTCACATAAGGTATGGTACCTTTTACTAGACTATTTTTAGGTGCGTCTTGTTATATGTTTTACAGAGCAAAGGTTGGCTTGAAGAACAGAGATCTACAACAATTGTTTATGAATAATAAGTTGAAAAAATGCATATACTTTGCATATGTATAGTTGCTTTCATGCAAGGATCTAAAGGACTTTACAATAATTAAATCGTTCAGGTTTAGAACTGTCTTGTGAAGTGCTAGCCCTTTTTGTGTGGATTAACTGAGATATAGTGAGTGTCTTGTGTAGTTCACAAAGCCAGTGAGTGGATAAAAATGGGAATAGAACTCAAAAGACATGACTGTCAGACAGGACTTGCTGCAGCTGGGGAGGAGGGGCGCTCCTCCCCTGGCCCCAGTCCAGCCCTAGACCTGCTGCGGCAGAGGGAGAGGTGCCCCGGCCCCAACCCAGCCCTGAGCCCCCTCCCCACTCCAAACCCCTCGGCCCCACCCTCACCACTTCAGTTGTGTTATGTACACCAGTGTGGAGGTGATATGTGTCACATCACCTCCCTATTGGTGCACGTAATAAATTCATTCCACACATGCATAGGAAAAATTAGAGGGAATGCTGACTGTTCTTTACACAATACTGCTTTCCAGAAGCAAGAAAGACTAAGGCTATTTCTACACTACAGTTTGTCAGCATAACTTACGTTGCTCAGGGGTGTGAAAAAACTACCCTCCTGAGCGACGTAAATTACAACAACGTAAGCACTGGTGTGGATAGTGCTATGTGGGAGAGTTTCTCCTGCTGACATAGTTACTGCTGCTCATGGGGGCTGGAGTAACGAAACCAATAGGAGAGCTTTCTCCCGTCGGCTTAGTGTCTGCACTAGAAGTGCTACAGCAGCACAGCTGTAAGCTTTCTAACGTAGTCATAACCTTATGTTGTGCTTTTATTTAAAAAAAAAAAAAGTCACACCCAAAGAGATCTTTTTTTAATTCAATTATTAATTCCTGCAGTAGCTTGCAGTGATGTGGAGCAGAGGCCTAGATAGAATTACAGGAAGGGAAAAAGGGGATATGAAAAAAATCATTTAAAAAACATTATTTAAAAATAAATAGTTTAGACTATAAAGGCAGAGTAAATACTTAAAAGAAACATATTCCAAAACAACAAATGTTAGAGTCTGAAGAATTATTTTTAAAATCGAGGGCAGGCATTTAATTGCTAGTTTTGCACTTCTTGTGTTGCCAGGTATGCAGTCTAGAAGTATGAATAATGCTGGTTGGTTCCTTCCATATGCAAAACACTGAAATTATTCTTCAGAGATTTGAGTCAGACAGCTGGCAAATAAAAAGATGTTTTCCATAGAATTGGCAGACAGATGTCTGTACTTACTGGAAAATTTCCCTGTCGATGGCATGTGCACATATCCTTTGTCAAATACCCCTGTATATATATTGGAAATGTGTATTTGTCGTGGCCAGGGCAGTTTAGACCTCAGTATGATTATTTCATAAATTAGTTAAAATGAAATTAAGGATATTTGGGGGGACACTATGTCCCCTGTTGAAATCCACAGAAAATAAATTAGAGGGATTACTGAAAAAGAGAATAAATTTGCATCGAGCAGCAGAACCACAAGGTCCATTTCCACATCTGTTGTCTACTTTCAGCCCAACCATCTCATTCAGCCTACAAACTAGGTCATGCAGTAGACCGCAGAAACAGTATCCCGTCTTGAGATGTTGGAAAGCTTCCTCTGCTAAGGCTGAGGGTGGAAATAGGGAGGATCTAAAGGCAAAATTGCTGGTAATAGTCCACCAAATAAAAGCATAAGAAATAGAAAAATCAAATGGAAAAGAGAGCTAAGAAAACATGGTTGAAGTGGCACCGTTTTGCTTAGAGAGATTTTAGCCTCTCATCTGCATTTGTTTAATTGATTTGTTGCATTCCTACTTCGGCATCATTTCTGTAAATAATTTTTTATGAAGAAAAAAGTAGATGGTTATAAACACTTAAACATAAACCTGTAGGTTCACATTTTCATTGGGCTTCTGATTTTGTGCATTGACAGAGAGCTTTTACATTTATAACTTGTTCAAACTTCAAATATTTGTCATTCAGATTTCAAATATTTTTTCATGCAAATTTGGCATACATGTAAGTCAGAGGCCTGGCAAAAATGTTGCCCACAAGATGCACTGACTTTTCTCTCAGATGCTCTGTGATGAAAAAATCAGGTGTGTGCTTATGCATGGGAAGAGGTTTGCTTTGAAGAAATTTAAAAGCTGTTTTTTATGCACTAGCTACACCCACTTAGTGTCAGTAAACGCTATTAGTGCTACTACAATAGCAAGGAAATTATGAACACCACAAATTTTTCCAAAGAAATTTTATGAAAAATTTCTATATCATACTATTGTTCAAATCCTTCCAGTAACTTGTGGTTGAAATAATCCCTGTATTTTGTTTAAACTGCTGCATTTTGTCCTTGTGACTAACTTTTGCTGTAGTTTCTACAAAAGAAAATGCTTTGCACATTAAATGTTATGCAAACCTAAAATCCAGCAATATTGTTGCTATCAAATGCAGTACTTTTATGCACTTTTGAAAAAATGCTATACTTGTATTTCTAATTATGTTTTTTTTTAAAAAATTACCACTGGAAATTGCATTTTGGAATATTATCTTTATTTATAGATTAATCTCATTTTCTGTTTGTTGATTTTAACTGGTTGAAGTTTGTGTACTGTACTTTGTTTACTGTATTTTGCAGTGGATTATTACATTAAATAATCTGGTTGGGGGGAATGGGAAGGTGTCTCAAAAACAGCACAACTCTCAACAGTGGAGAATCTGTTTTTTTGAAAACATCAGCCTTCACGTGTGTTGAAGGTTTTGTCCTTAAATATAAGCCAAGAAGGCAATAGTAACCTGAAATAAAGATGCCAATGTCTGTGGTAGAGCCCTTTCACTCTAAGGAATATACATAGCCAATATAAAGATGGATTGGCCTTTTGTTGGTGCTTCAGGCCTGTGTCTGAATCAGAGGAGCTGTTTTTAATACAAGCTTGCAGTGCAAGTATTAAACTTCTATGTTAATATTTAACTGATAATTCTGAGAGTTCAGCATAGTGACTTGAATTGTGGTTTATTTGAAGACTTGCTATTTAGAGTTTTCTGAAGGTCTGTAACATGCCAAACAATAACTTATTTAGCTGTAAAGACATTATTGGTTGTGCTTTTAATACCAGCTTCAAAAACAAAGGGTGATCAGGTATATTTTTAACCAAGATTCAAGCAAGCTGAAAATCAATACAAAAATCTCCTTTTGTTACAGTGTCTTTGGCAAACAATTAAACTATCAAATCATATATTCAGTTTTCATATAAAAGCTGAAATTGATTTAAATTTTCAAATATAAATAGGAAGCTGGTTCTATTACTTTAACACATAAAAACTAAAAGACTTCGGTTTGTATTCAAGACAAACCAATAAGTGAACAAAGCCTGGCTGCAAAATCTGACTTGGGGAAGAATAAATTCTAAAACAATTCTGGAATATATTGTTAGAAACCATGTAGAGATTTTAAATTTTAAAGTATTATGATTAGAGAACCTGAACTCAATTAAATTTTTCACAGCAACATGACAAAACGACTAGATAACCATTAGTACTTGTCAGTTCTAAATATCTGTTCTAAAACATTTAATGTTTCAGAAATCCAGCATCGTCACTGAGAAATTAAAATGTTAATTTTATCATTCTCAGTTTCCGCATGAGCACAATATGCTACTCTGCAGCAATAATTAATTTCTGAACACCTTTCCCAGAACTGTCCATGTTCCACAGAAGTAAACAAAGCTTAGCTATCTTGGCTATTTTGTAGTTAGCAACATAGCGAAGATATGACATTTGGCAAGTGGAAAAGATAATATAATTTTACTGTCAAGCTTCTATTAGCTTGGGAAACAGTGTTGGAAAAACCTATATGACAGATCTGATTTTGTATTGTTAGGTACCTGTATCTTCAGTGTAAATTTCACTTTCTGCATAACTGTTCCTCAGTGTGTGAGGTTTTTGATAAATCAAGCTATTACTCTCTTATCCTGTGGAGAGAAGTAGGTGAATATACTGCAAAACTTGTAAAGAAAAATGTGACTAATTATTTTGAAGACCCCAAACTAACAGAAGATTAGTAGATTTAAACATAATTCATTGTAAAACACAATACTTCAAAATCAGTTTCTTTTTTGTTGTCAAAGATTCCTTCCCCTCTCCCCCTTTTGTCACATTGGATGATTCCACAGTCACCTCTAGGTGATTTTGGTACCCCTGGCTTTTGTTGGCAACACAGTAACCTCAGATGAAGTTCTTTAAAAGAAAAATGAAAACAAAGGGAGTGATCAAATGCTCCTCCAAGTGTATGATGATGTCTTGTCAAATAAGCTATGCATAAATACACTGATTTAAATATACTAACCAATTATACATGTTAACAAATATTAAACAAAATCATTGTACTTGAAATTGCATTAAAGTGAAATCAAGTTGTTGAAATTGATGCTTAATTTTGATATTTGTGTTGATTTTGGTAGCCCAATGTGCAGCAAAGCACAGGAGGGACTAAGGTCTGAGGTAAAGAACGTGGGTGGATTCATAGCTGCATTTCAGTGTCCTCTTTCTAGTAGCAGGTGGATTGATTTTAAAAAGAAAAACGTAATATGATTTAAATAACAAATTAAAAACTTGATTTAAATTTAAAAAATAAATTTTCCCCCAAAAATCAATTTTTAGACACCCTGACTAGTAGCTTCTCCACTGTTAAATTTTGAAGGATGACTATACAGTAGACTATGGACACCCCGGAAATGGAGGTTGTCCGTAACTCTGAACAAAGCGCAGTTCAGGCTCCAGACTTAGCACCTGACACTCCAGGCCATGCTTCAGCAGCAGCTGAGCTCCCTGCTCAGTTCTGGCATGAGTTTGCAGGCTTGTCCGCTCCCCGTGGGGGTGTTTGTGTAAACAGCATGTCCCCATCCCGATGGAGAGTGGGGGTGAAAGTGGCGCAGACTCCAGTGCTGCTTCTGCTCTGCAGGCTCTGGCTGCCTCTGGCTGGCAGCCCCAGCATCTTGCTGTAAGTGGCAGGTGGGGGTGGCGACAGGCAGCCCAGATGTGCCTACTTTTAAGATACAATATAGGTACTGTACAATATTTGCTTTTTTTATTTATTTTCTTTTGGTCTCTGTTGCTGCCTGATTGGTTACTTCAGGTTTCACATGGTGTCTGGTTGACCAGTTAGTATGTAACTCTGTCGTTCATATCTTTGAGGTTCTATTGTAAATCTAATATTCAACATTGTTTCCTATTTCTGTAGATCTGTGGTTTACCAGCAGAGTTCTAAGGAGTCTGCCACTCTGCAGCCATTTTTCACTCTACAACTGGATATCCAGTCTGACAAGATACGCACAGTCCAGGATGCATTGGAAAGCTTGGTGGCAAGAGAATCTGTCCAGGGTTACACCACAAAAACCAAACAGGAGGTGTGTTCTGGTCTTGTCTGCTGGACCTTTTTATAGTCAAACATTACATTTTTAAGGGCTTTTCATACAGCTGTTGGCTTTTCACTAGTTGCTTGAACATTAATCCTCATGTTAAGAGGTACTAACCTTGCAAGGTATAGTACAAGTGTCAAGTGGGTACTACATATTTAACACACACAGTCAAGGTCACTCAAACAAGAAGACACACTAACTCTGTTAAATGAAATCATTGACAGTAAATCAATGTATTTGCTGAACTGGTGTAATAGTTGGTTTGGGATTTTGGGGCCGGGAGAGGCATATAAATTAAATTCACTCTGTTTGAGAAGTGGTAACGTACTGTCATAAGGAAAACAATTTTTCACTAATTTTAAAGCACAGAAGCTCAGGTGACCTGGGCGTTGCCAGACACTCCTAATAAGACAGACGTGCTTCAAAATGTTGGTTGGTTGAGAGTATTTCCTGGCTTTTGAAGTAGATATTTATAACAGTCTCATGACTCAGAACGCTGACCTGTGTTGCTTTCTCTTCTTGGGTTAGAAGGAACAGCCTGGTGACCATCCATAAGAAAAATTCTCAAACTTTTTTTGTACTATGAGCCTCATTTAACTACGATAGCATAATATCCATGTGAAAACTACAACAATTGTTCTCATGCAAAAGCTATATTGGGAAAGCACCATGTATCCAGCCAGCTCTCTGTGCATTGCAGTTTGGCAGTTTCTGCTCTTGAATGATGGGATGTATTATATTTTGCTTTGAGTTTCCTCACGCTATTCTCATCCCTTTCTCCATCTGCGTGTGAGTAAAGTATTTACTGTGTGTGAGTAAAGAATTAGTATCTACATAGTCGCATCTGTGCATGGTCAACAGAAGGTGCTCAGATTGAAATACCATGTGCAGTGTGTTCCTAATTAACTTAGACAAAGAAGCAAAAGGGGCCTTTGAACAAGGCATTGTGTCCATATATTTTACCTACCTCACTGTTTATCTAAACATTCAGAATATAATTGTGACCTGGAAAATGAATGGAAAACTATTTTCCTTGAAAAGTTATAGGTAGACAGACAGCTTTTGTCTGGATTATATATCTAGTCCTCTAGTAGGAGTAGAAGTGCAAAAATATTTTAGGGATTTCTTCTCATGTGGAAGGAACATTTGCAATGCAAGCTCATCATAATTTACCACAAGGATTTTGTTTTGCTAGTCACTTCTTTTTGGTTTTTGCTGCAGATGGTTTTAACTTTTTTAGGGACAACCCACTGTTCAGATATGGGTTTTAGAAGAAATGGGTATTCAGTTTAGGTGCTAGTGATTTGGTCTGGTTTAGTGTCTGAATGGAAATAAAAGCATCCAAAAACGGCTTTTAGATCTTTCTTTTTTCAACAGATATTCAGGAAAAAATAGAAGATTTCGTATTACATGTTGTTGTGAGAATATTGAACGTTAATAATTCTTAGTGCATACCTAGCGGTTTACAGATGTTAGTTTTCAAAACATCATTGTGGGGAAGGCAGGTATTTCATCCACACTTTCCAGATGGGGAAAAAAACGAGATGCTTAAATAACGTCAGAAAGAGTGCCAATGTTAGAATCCATGTCCTATATTTATAACTCCCTCTTGTCCCCCCATCTTAAAGTAGTATTAGCTAAGCAAAGCTCAGAGCTCTTCAGATGGAGATTCTCTATTGAAAATCCCCAGAAACCTGATGGTTTAGTCCTCATTCTGTAACAGGTGGGGATACTAATGTAATTGTCAGGTTGAAAGAGGCTATGATGGTGTTACTCTCCTTTGTTATATTTAGTTTTAAATTTTTACGCAATATTCTGTTAAAATATGATCTTTAACGTTAATGTGAGAGCATCATTAACTGCCTCAGATTCTCAAGATTTTGAGCTACACTTTTTGTGGTTTCTCAGGTTTAGGAGTGACAACCATGCACCGTAAATATAGCTTGCCCTTCGGATTCCCTATTTTCACTTCCTCTTAAGAATCACCAAGTTTTTTTCCTTTTGAAGTTAAAAATTTTGGCGTTTAATCTCAGCCGAAGGCTTTAAAAAATCATTTTTGAGTTATGAGAAAGATGTGTCCATTAATAAAACAAAATTAAAGACAAAAAGTGAAGGCAGAAATATTACTCTAAGCCGTTTGTGTTTAGGGCAGTGGTTTTCAACCCATTGCCCGCTTGCAGCCAAATCAGCACAGAGCTGCGGCCCATGTGACATCCTCAGGGCCATACAGGTAGTATTGGATGTGGCCCACATAACATATTGTGGGCCATATATGTGGCCCATAAAGGTAAATAGGTTGAGAACCACTGGTTTAGGATGTTGCAGAGCTTCCAAGTATTTACGTTGTCCTAATATAGTAATACTAAAACATGTGTTCATGATGGAACTCAAAGCCTGCCATCTGTAAACTCTGGCTGTTCATAACTTATTTGTCAGTGCTGTGTACTTTGCAGGTAAGAGTCTTGTAGCATAAAGGAGGCACCAGAAAAACCTTCAATGGCTTTTTTGTTCCTATTTTATGTTAATCATCAGTCCTGACCTCCTTTTAATAGTTCAGTGGCTCCGGTTTCATCCACCAGTCATGATCCTTATGTGCTTATCTACATACAGAGCTGTGACATAATATGCAACTGATCTGCGTGTGATGAGTACTTGCATTGGTACCAGTATTTCCAGCACTTCAGTGTGTTAAGTAATCCTGCAAAGTCAGGCAAATAGACTGCAAGAACAAAACTAATTCATGGAAAAATGTATTTCTAAATCCTAATGTTGAGCGCCATCATTTCCATCAGCCATTTTTCCTGTTTCATAAATATATAGTTAGTCCCTAGATTAAAGAACCCCCATGGAAAGAACCCCACAGGACATTATATTATAACACTTCAGTGGGAAATGCGCTTTAGAGGCTTAAAGTACACAAACAACGGGATATTTGTCATAAAACTAACACAATACAGACACTTTCAAGTGGCATAATTTAGATCAAATTCGTGTTCTACACACATTAGTCATGTTCCGTTGCTTTTTGTTTTCAGAGGGGTTAACTTCAAGATATACTGATCCTAAAATTAAGATACAATTTTAATACATTTTTGTGTTCTTTGTATTAGGTGGAGATCAGTCGAAGGGTGACCCTAGAAGAGCTCCCTCCCGTTCTTGTGTTACACCTCAAAAGATTTGTATATGAGAAAACTGGTGGATGCCAGAAGCTTATCAAGAATATTGAGTATCCCGTTGACCTGGAAATTAGTAAAGGTGAAACTCTTAAATAAAACTTTTTCCTTTTGTTTGGAGGAAAACAGAATATTCTGTGATTTCCAAAGGGTAATAGTGAATTTTTGCAAGCTCAGTATAGGAGAGACTTTATTTTTTTCTGTTGGGTTGTTTACATGCGAAAACTCTCATAATCTAAATGAAATCTGTATTATCTTATTTTGTGTCTGTCCTAGCTGTGGATTAGGAGAATCCAGTCCACTGATGCTCCAAGCTGATGTGCTCAGGCGTTTTTTTACAGCACTTGCTGCCTGCACTGTCTTAATTTAGACCCCAGTCCTTAAAAGAACTCTGCGTAGGCAGACCCTGGAACATTTATCAGGCTCCATTGACTTCAGTGGGGGGCTCATGCAGGTCCAGTGTCCAGCTGAGTGAAACTTGTAGAATTGAGGCCTGAGACTGAAAGCTCTTCAGGGCTGAGGGATGACTGTACCATGTGTTCGTACACTGCCCTCCCTCAGCTGATTGGAGTACCCTGGACAAGGCTGCTGTTATTCAAATAATGAATAAAAATACTTCAGCTCGGAATCCATCCAAAGAGGTGGTAAAAGCACCATAATAAAAACCATTGATTAGGCTGGAGAGGAGAAATGAGAAACTTTTTTTAAGACAAACTAAAATCAAACTGAAAACCTCAAAGCAATCAAATAGGTAGGACAGATTTCAAGTGTTAATGCATTATAAAGTTTCTTCAATTTTTAAATGTTAAGATCTATTCATTTTACAAAGTGTGTTTTCTATATAAACACCAGAATAATATGTGTACCTTGCTGCATTGAATCTTTTTATTCTGACATTCGCAGTTCAGTCAACCAGTGGTTCAGATTGACCAATATTTTTTTTGCTGTCTGCAATATGTTCCAAGCTACCTGGAAATTGCAAGGCTAATTATGTAGAGATACAGTAAATACATCATTTATAATGTATCAGATAGTATGATTTGATCTTGAGGGTTTTGTTTTTAATACATACTCTGGGGAAAGGGGTGTTGAAATCTGTAAAAGGTGTGTTACAGGCTGCTTTGGTCAAGCAAGACAGGCAACTGCTGTATTCTGTACAGTCACTGGAGCTTACAGGCTCGCCCTCTCATCCTCCAACAAGAGGCATGGCAGGGGAGATAACTAGTGTCTTGGCCCTTTTCCCCCTCTCCTCTGTTTCCCTGGGGTAGCTTTGAATGGTACTCTGGTTTGAAACCCCATAGGCAAAGGCAGGTGCTCTGGCAGCAAGAAACTAGAAGTTGACCCCCTTGTCTCCCACCACAGAAAAGACTCCGGTTTCAGCCATTTCTTTGATGTAGGAAGCTTCAGATGAAAAACGATTTGATTCTTACTTGGAAATAAATGTTCACCTGACATCTGTTAACACAAAAGTTTTTAGCTTGTTAAAAATGTTGCTTTTGCTTTTTCAGAGTTACTATCTCCAGGTGTGAAAAGCAAGATTTTTAAAGGCCAAAGAACCTACCGGCTCTTTGCAGGTATTTAGCCATTTATGTCACTCTATCCCAAAATATTGCATTACATATAGGAATTCTGGTTGTGGAAATGTAGTTACTGCTGGCGGATTATAAAATGTTTACTTTAAATTAAAGTGATGTAACTTGCAGGGGTAGTAAGTTCTAGTGTAAAGTGACACATAAGTACTGAATATTCATATTATGTGATTACTGTCACATTGTTTCAGCTTCTGCCTAAGTAACATAGGATCACAGTTCTGTACCAGATCCATCCTGCACAGGGTATACAGATACTTGCTTTTCAATGAAAGAATGCAGACTGCAAAACTTCTGTTAAGATGCCTATAGGTCTGCTCTGTCTCAAGTGGTGTACATCAATATTCATTTTTTCTCAACGGGGTTAAATTTTAAGTATCAACTCCTCCGTGAGTATTATTCATTTATGATGACACTTAACACAAATTGTATAGCATAACTGTTATTGATGATGAATTGGTGTTGGTGACATGCAACTTGAATGGTAAATACATCTTGCATAGCCAGAAGAACATCTACAACTTTAATATAGCTATATTTGACACATACCACTGATTTGTAGGGTAACTTTTCAAATGTCTTTTAAAATTGCCACTTTGATGTTGGTTCATTGCATGGTTCTAAACACTTTCAAGATGAGTACGTCTGACAATGTATGAATAGCATATTGTATGACTATAGAGGTGCCACTGAGTTGGATGTTGGAGTGACATTTTTATGGTCGGAATATATTGAAGTACCAGATGAAAGCCTGTTATTGCTATTAAAGACTGGAAACTGGTATAAATATTCCGAAGCATTTTATTAATAAACAAAACATTAATCTCTACAGTTTTTAAAAACTCTACCTAGATTAGTAAGATTTGCACCTGCTTATTTGTATTAGCATCAGAAGAAAAAGCTCGGGGGACTGGAGCTTTTCACTTCTAGGTTACCAGTTTAGTTTCAGCCCTGGTGGGCTTGTGTGATGAGGTGGTTTGGATCCAGTTCTGTTTAGGTGGTATAACCAGGTTACAGAAGGTACCATCAAGACTGGAAATCTCAGCAGAGGGCAGTAGTTACTTTAGTGGAACAATTCTCACCTCTAGGGTGAGCTTTCCAAGACAGGGTTGGAGAGCCTGGATAAAAACAGTATGAGGAAATTTGCATTGCCACTGCCTCATCTTTTGTGCCTGTTCTGTAGATGCACACCATTTCAGTCTCCAGTTCATTGTTGTTAGTCCAGAACTTCACACACACAGCATGCACTACTTGTACAAAATTTTAATGATTAAAAAGAGGAATTTTTTTAGAATTAAAGATATTTCTCATTAGAAATATAACAAGAGGTTTGCCTAAATATTCTTCTGCAGTAAGATAAAATACAAACTGCATCCTAGAAAATCTTATAGGGTAGTTTCTGTCTTAAAGAAGTCTTGAAATATACCAATAATTTAGAATGTGTATACTGTATACCATAAATCATGCCTGTCTACTTTTGCTTAACTTAAAGTACTCGTAATATGTATTTGTCTTCATAGAAGTGTAAACAAAATCAGAGTAAGTTTAAAGTGTGGTTCAACTCTGAAAGGTAGACTGTGAAAATGACACTTTTGTACCACTACTTGTGTTTACTGCTTTGTTTACTCCTCTTAGCATTGCAGAGACAAACATAGAATAATAGAATATCAGGGTTGGAAGGGACCTCAGGAGGTCATCTAGTCCAACCCCCTGCTCAAAGCAGGGCGAATCCCCAACTAAATCATCCCAGCCAGGGCTTTGTCAAGCCTGACCTTAAAAAACCTCAAAGGAAGGAGACTCCACCACCTCCCTAGGTAACCCATTCCAGTGCTTCACCAACCAAACATAGCTAACAGAGTGAGCTAGATTCTGTTCCTCCTTATGCATTATTACCAAAATTATATACCAATATAATTCCAAACAGTTACACCTGTGCAACCCCAGTGAAAGCAGTAAAAATCCACAGATGTAGTAGATAGCACAATTTGAAGATGAGGTAGTTTCCACAATATCAAATGGACCTAATTTTGCTTCAGAACATATTACAGGTGGTGACATTCTCAGAATAAAGAATCCAACTTGGTTCCATGTTGAGATTGCAGGATTGGCACTCACAAAACTAACTTGTAAACTAAGCACATTCAAGTGCTTAGTATACAATGATTCTTATGGAATCAGTTTTGTAGAGTGGAACCATACTTAAAGCAAAATTAAATGGGTTAGATGGGGAGTTTATGTTTGTAATAGAGACTTTTGAACAGAGTTCTGATATTGTAAAGTTTCATAATGTCCTCTTGTATATGAAGACTTGAGGTTTGATGATTAGATATGAGCGAAGGTTGACTCAGAGGCTTCTGGTTTAAGTCACAGAGATGTCTGATACTAGGTATTGCATAATATCTACTTTGATCTGTGAACAATTAACTTGAGATCATATTGACTTGAAATGACAAATAGCAACAAACTGGACGTGTAGGAGATTTCAAGCAGTTATGTTTGTTCTCAACTATTTACTAAGTTTGTCAGCACTAAATGAATTTTCTGAAGCTATGTTGAATTGTTGCAGGAAGATGGTCTATCAATCCCATTGGTCTTTTCCTGTGAAATAAATCCTTCCCTGAAAGCCATGTAGTAAATTAAAAATATCAGTCTTAGACCTTTGGGACACTTGATCTTAAGGATATTAATTTTCACTTCTTTAGAATCCTGAGTTTTTGTGCTGCCAGTGAAAAATCACTAGCATCACAATAGATTTTTCCCTTTGTAAGTAGATAAAATTATGACAGTATTTTCTGTCGTCGTATAGATAATGCTGTTATAACTTTATATTTGCAAAGGCATTTCTAAAGGTTTTAGTGGCGACCACTGTATAAGCATAACTTCAGTACAGGATAGCATGTAAACATGCCACTCAACATGTAGTTAAACGCTTCAAAAAATAATGTTCTTGATTTCATGTGAGTTGGAAAGTTTGTTTGAATTATGAACTTAAACAAAGGAACATCTTAGTAAATTTGTATTCCTGTTTTGTTTCCAGTGGAAGTATAAACATTAACTTCTCTCTTTGTAGTTGTCTATCATCATGGAAACAGTGCAACTGGTGGCCATTACACTACAGACGTCTTCCAGATTGGTCTTAATGGCTGGTTACGCATTGATGACCAGGCAGTCAAAGTGATAAATCAGTACCAGGTGGTGAAGCCGTCTGCTGAACGCACAGCCTACCTCCTGTACTATCGCCGAGTTGACCTGCTGTGAAACTTCCCTCTTTATGCTGTGTGTGCAAGATACCTGCTTTGTAGAACGCCAACTATCACTAACTTTTTTCCTCCTTTAAATGCTCGTTTGAGTGAATCCTTTTTTCCCTTGCAACTATGGGCTAGAGTGAAAAAGGAAACTACCTTGGGGGTTGTGCACAACATAGTTTGTGTGTTGACTTTTGACTTTCCAGAATGAAGTCATTTGGTTGAAAGACTCAGTCTCACAAATCACAAAAAGATAAAATATCTCTGAGTTAATGCTGAATCCTAAGATGATAAAGGGGGTTTGCATTTGATTCCCACTTTCGAATTGCATAGTAGAAGAAAACCCTGCACCAGCAACAAAACTTGTAGATTTCTGTGAAAATAAGTTTTATCTTTACTTAAATAAAAAAAACTAAAAAAAAAAAAAAACCTCTCTGCTCCCCCAGTAGTTTTTGATAAATGGTAAAACATGAGCCAGAGGGTATCAGGAGACAATGGTTCTATGTGCTTCAAAACAATGTACAAAATGGAGAGTTGCTGGTTCCTAATAGGAAAAAAACCACATTTTAATAATTGTGCGATGAGAAACTGCTTAAGTACACATTGCAGATCAAATATTTGGAGTTAAAATGTTAGTCTATATAGATGGGTGATTGTAACTTTATTGCTATTAAGAGATTTCAAACTGCATTTATGCTTCTGTGTACACAAGATTTTAAAAAATGGGCAAAATAATGAAGATTGATATTTCTTTAAGTCTGCTTTGTTTAATTTTGCTGTCTGCTCCCCTATAATGTTGAGTTCCTAATTGTACACAGTTTAGTGATATCTAGGAGTATAAAGTTGTCGCCCATCAATAAAAGTCACAAAGTTGGTTTAAAGTTGTGGGTTGTGTTTCTTTTACTTTGAGTGTAAATTTCAGTTGTGGAAACTCTAGTCTAGAGTTACTATGCATTTTCTAATTCGAAATAATGCTATGATACTCATGAAAGCATAATCATTACCTTAGTTAAAAAAAACGCATACCTACTAGGTCAGATGAGTTTTGCATTTAAAAAAAAAAAAAAAAGCAAATTGCAGGAAAAAGTGTATTTTCTCCACTGTTTTCCCGTCGTATTTTTAAAATGAAGTAGCTGCTTTATGTTTTTAGGCTTTATGTTCCAGGAAATTTCGGTAGCATTTTCTTAAGCTGCCTAGATTTCTCTTTTCACTTTTTCTCTCTTTGTCTGGCACAGGCAGGACACTTGCTTTCCATATAACTTCTCTGTGATTGTGCTGCTTTTTACTTTTTGTTGAAATAACTGTACAATTTGCCTTTTTAGTAGCTCTAAGGTGTTCATAGCTCACCTATTAATATAGTATCTGGTCACCTTTTTGTTGCTATCCGTTTGGCTTTTTCATTAAAAGGCAATTAACCATGTATTTGTACAGCGCCTATCGCAATGGGGTTCTGGTCCAGGGTTGGGCTCCTATTTACTACAATAATACAAGTTATTAATAATAAGAAGGGGCTTTGGTAACCACAGCCACAAAGGAGGAGTGGTGGGAAAGTGTTAATCACAGCTTCAGCTTTCAGGATCTCTTCAGGGCTGATCCGAAGAGGTGCCCTTCAATGTTCATGGAAGTTAATCGGGCCCTTATGTCTACACAGTCATTCAGTGAGGAGCATTAAAACTTTAGCTTTGAGAAAATATTGGGTGCCTCTCTCAGTAGAATTTCATTTAAGTCTCCCTGATACTGAGAAAACATGTTGAATAGGAGAGGTTGAAAGTGACTTAAAAAGAATTAACACACACTCTATGCTCAAACGTGATCCTCAGTCTTTAACATATTTCTTTCATTTAAACATTAAAAAGAAGTAAAAATTGTATTTCCCTTAGCTGCAAGTGTCTGTTACAAATCTTTCATTAGTCATATAATTATATTCAGTGAAATTGGAAGAAAACTTTAATTTGGATGTTATAAAACCAAGTCTTGACTGTTTATCCTCTAACATTTTAAGAAAGAAGTAAGGATGTTCCCCTTGATTTGGCCAGATTCAAGTTGGGTAACCACATTCTCCCTACCAAAGTTTGCACTCTTGCTTCAATTGGATTCTTCACTTTGTGTTGAATTGCTGGGAGGAATTGCTGTGCACTGTTCAACTGCCGGTGTCTTCCATCCCAGAGGTGGGGGCGTTTTACAATCCTGCCATATAGTTTGTATATTATATACTGAGAGTGTTTTGGATGTAAGTTGCTATACAGATGTTTGTTGGAGCTGGTTGGAAAAGTTCTAATGAAACTTATTTCCTTTGGAATTTGCTGAATTGAAACCTAAGCGCTTCGTGAAGACAGTTTGATTTTGACGAAATTCCACCAGAAACCAAGCAGGATTCCTGTGGAATCTGATCTGCCAGATAGGTTTCCTGCCAGTTCATGTACCTGGCAGACTGCCCCAGAGCCAGGACTCCTAGATATGGGCAGAGAATATTCTTCTTTGATGGAGAAATTTGCAAATTTTGAACAAAAATCACTTGTAAAGTTGTTGAACCATGGTCACTAGTCAATGTAAGTCAGGCTGAGCCATTAATTCTGCAGTTAAAAATTTCCTATGTGGATACTAGTCATCCTAATATGGAGTTATTAGAACTGGACACACAGTGAGAAAATAATCTTATTTCACTTAAAACCTGATCCAGCAAAACAATGAGACTATTCACAGGCTTAAAGACAAGAGCATACCACGATCACATTAATCCATCCATTATATTAAATACATATATAACATTTCACATTATGTGCCTGCCCGTCCTCCCTTTGTTATAATGTTATAATTCCCATTAATATCAATGGTGCACAAAATTAGACCATTTTACTAGCACTAAAAATATTGTGTAGATCCCACTTGTAATTAACATACACTTTAATCCCACAAACCTGCACCAAGCTTTTCCTATGTCAAATAAATCTGAAACAAACCCAGAGTTGAAACGTGAAACAGACATAAGTTTACATTCCTTTTTTCTGATGATAGTGGTGATTCTTATTACTTTAAATAGCTCATGACATTTTTTGTATGTATATATAGTCTGTCTCTAGTAAATGTAGGTTATTCTATAAAACCAAGGCTATGTCTACTTATAAGAGACTTGCCCATAAGAGACTTTTCACAAAAACTACACTATAAATCAGTCTTGCAAAAGAATCTGGAGCTCCTTTAGCTGAGGTTACTTGGAGCCGTGTCAAGTGATGTTTTAGAAAATATTGTGATAGAATTTCCTCTTTCACAATTTTATTACAAACACAATGTAAAAGTGAAGTACAGTAGTCACTGATTCTGCATATTCATGTCCGCTCTATAATTTTCTTGCTAAACTAAAATGAGAGATTCAGTAGAAGTGGTTTTTTTTTTCTTTTTGTTTTAAGAACTGGCAGTGATTAATTTCAGGTGTAAAAACAAATGTTCAATGTCTGTTTGTATGAAGTAAACTTCCATAGGTCTTTTTTTTAAATTTAATTTGCACTAAGGATGTTGCACATACAATTGTTGATGAAACCTGTGCAATGAGTTACTCAAAGAAGTCAGTGAAAAGCATGTAGCAACATCTGACATTACACAACCACAATTTTTATTTTCTGTTACTCTACTCTCCTTGTTTTTGAACAGTGTGTATGTCCTTGATTTCTATCTGTAACTGATAATGTCAAATGCATCAGAGCTAAGTGTTATAATTATTTAGTGATGTTCTTAAAGCAGATTTTAACCTTAGAAGAAAACTGGCTTGAATGCAAAAAAAGGCCAAGATTTTCAAAAACAGAAGCCTGAAAATAGGGCTCCTGAATCCTATACTTGAAAAATCTTGGTCTAAGTATAAGCAATCAGAGCATGCCAGAAGTTCATACTGAAACAGGCTGTTTAGGGGGTGATTTTTTCAGAAGAGTGACCTACAAACAAAAGATGGGATTTTTCAGGAGACTGTCACATTTGGAAAATTCTAACCCTAGTGAATTAGTCAAAAAGTCCAGCATATCAGAATATTGATTAAAGAAAATAAAGAACAGTTCAGATAAGTGCTATGCGGTAAGTATGTGTTTTAATAACTGTTGAAATAGCATTTCATTGTATCGTTGCTTTGTGAAATACTTAGCCACCTCCATAGGCTGGCTACCTATATACCATTATGCCTCAGCCCAAGATTTTTAAGGTACTGGAGGAGCACCATGGAAAACCACTGAATTAATCCTTTTATGAAGTATGTTTGAAAGTCTTTTTATTTCAGACAGTCTTTGGGAAGCATCTTGGTTATGTGTTTTAATTAGAATATTTCACTCTCCTATAGGGCCATCCATCCAAGGCTACTCTTTCATGAATTTAGTTCCAGACTGGTCCTTTGCTATCTGTCGTTACTGTTCTCTCCCAGTTTGCAGATAGAGGAGCAGAGGTTAAGTGACTTGCTTCATAATCCATACAACTAATACCAATAGTGAATATTTTGTTTTTGTTTTTTGGAAGGGATTTGTACCATGGAAACTGCAGAAAGTCAGCGAGTAGTGTATTGCTTTGGGGACACAGGTATTAGCCTGTAGTGCGAAAACCAGAAACAAATAGAAATACTTTCCCCTCCATCTCAGTTAATTCTTGTATTTGTAATTTGTTACTTGTAAATCCATTCATGCAAAACCTTTTAAATCACTGATGGAAAACTTTTTAAGAGTTTTGGTAATGATTTTTATTGACCTAAGAGAAATATTCATATAGAGTAATTTTGAATGGATTCTGCCATGCCCATATAGCTCACGCTTTTCAGTCTCATGCTAAGCATGGTTTGGGCCTTTTCATTTCTCTAATGGGAGGCTGCCATGGGAAATCCAGGATGCTGAAGTAGTTTTCATGAGTCAGCCATGTGAGTCAGTCCTGACCAATACCTCAGCATGGTGATAAGGACATTGTGTTGCTGGGGCTGTGATCATTCCTTAAACAAAAAAAAAACAAAAAAAACCACGCCTGGCCTAACCATTCCTGGCCATTAAAAATCCCCTGACACCCTTCTCAAGAGCAGGGGCGCTAGCTCTGAAGTTGTAGCCAAGTTGGTTAATCCTATTCCAGTTGCCAAACATCTGCAGTTTTAAATGAATTTGGGTTGTGTTCATTTCATTAATGAATGACACAAACTGTTGCAACCTAGGACTTCACGCTCCAGGGCTATTTGGAATGTCATGGTGACTGTTGGAACAGAACATCCTGCTCCAAAAATGCAGGCCATACCACTGGAGAAGATGGAGCATCTGTGCTGTTAGCTGTGTATGGCCCATGGTTTACAGAGGTGTAGGTCTGAGTCTCTCCAGTAGAGTGCAGTGGTGTCACACACACTGAATGGTTTATTACTAAAGTTCTAAACTACTGCAGAAAATTTCGAATCCACTTAACTGTTGCAAAACAATAGCTGGTCACACAAAGTTCTTGCCATAAGAAATGTTAAGCGCATATTTTCATTTTGAATAGAAATTCACTTTTTAAAAGTTCTTGGCATTATATGTTGCAGAGAGATCTATGGGTAATTGTGCATTTTATTTTGTTAGCTTTATGATATCGGTGACAGCAGGAGATTATGGTGGTTTACATCTGAGCAAATTTATAATTACACTCTTTTTCCTTCTTGGGCAAAATCTCTGAAGGTGGGAGAGTCGGGGAAGCTTTTCCCAACTTCTTGCATCTGCAAACTTTCAATGGAAATTCACATAAATAGGCTTTCTTGCAGGTTAGTCTAGTGGGGAT
Organism: Mauremys reevesii; assembly: GCF_016161935.1. Lineage (NCBI taxonomy): Eukaryota > Metazoa > Chordata > Testudines > Geoemydidae > Mauremys > Mauremys reevesii. Next base: position 36,474,250 of record NC_052638.1, read on the forward strand.
TACGCAGATTTGGGAGCATCCCCCATGCTGTTTCTGCTCATGATCATTGTCTTCCAAACTGATCAGAAGAAGGAGAGTATTTGGGGGCCTCCATTTATGTTTGAGAATGGTTAATACATATATTGAGTGTGCTGTGGCCCAGAAATTATAAGATCCATGAGGAAGAGATTGTCTTTGTTACTTGTAGCTTAGCACAAAGAGGTCTTGATTTTCTGATTGGGGTCCCTAGGTGTGCACACTTTCTGTTATGACAGACTTGAATCAAAAACCCATCTCAGTACACTAACGTGCCTCCTATGTGAGCATACATTTGAATTAGAAATGGAATATAATCCTGTTTGAGTCTAAAATCAAGGCATGGTGTTTGCATGTTAAACTGAGAGTAAAATAACTGAAATATGTCTTTGTTTCTGTTTGGCTGTTACAAAAAAAGGGTTTTCTTATATATTCAGTCCCATTGTGTGGCTTTTCTTGCATATGAACCAGAGAAGTTATAATCAAGACCATAATAACTATGAAGTGAATGGGTAAAAATAACTTCTGATTTGTTTTGGCATTGGCTGAATGTAGGACTTGAAACAGCTGAATGAAGACAAAATGAAAATTCTAACAACGTGTGAAGTGTCGGTTTTGTCTACAACGTGTAACTTCCAACTCCTTCCACAGCCACAACAATCACCTCTTAATCTGAAGTGAATCAAGGCTTAGCAGCAGCATATGTGCCAAAGAAATCAAGGTTTGATTTGCACCAGATAGGAAGAGTCTTGTTTCTGGCACGTTTGTTTTCGGAATCAGATATATTTGGATATCTGTCCACATTATGGAAATCCAGCCTCTTTTAGTCATTTAACAGTAGCCACAAAAGAGACTTGAATATTTTGGACTCCTGGGAAAATACTTGCAGAACGTGATGCAATCTAGGCAACTATCTTCTCTCTTTGATCCTTCACAATAAACGTGCCTGTTTATCATCATGTCGTTCCAGGTCCATGGAAACACAAAGTGGTCCAAATTCATGTATTTAAGTCCATCGACTTCAGTGAGCTTACATCAGGGACAAACTTCATCCACTGAATTTGTATAGCTCAAAAATATCCAGCAGAATCCCAGTGGAGCTAAGTAGTAGAAGTATGTAGACAATATAATGTTCCACCTCTTCATACTTCACCTGAAATGGGCCCTAGGTCGCAAGTGATAAGTTTAGTGGACTCATCTTAGTCCATAGTACCACTGGATACAGTTTCTGGACTTGCCTGATGAAGCTAATTGTACATATCAAAGGAATACGTCCCTTAAAGCAGGGGTTCTCCAACTGGGGGTTGGGACCCCACAGGGAGTTGTGAGGTTATTATGTGGGGGGGTTGAGAGCTGTCAGCCTCCACCCCAAACCATGCTTTGCCTCCAGCATTTATAATGGTGTTAAACATATTTTAAAGTGTTTTTAATTTATAAGGGGGGGGTCACACTCAGAGGCTTGCTTTGTGAAAGGGGTCACCAGTACAAAAGTTTGAGAAAAGTTTGGGGGTAGCTCAGTGGTTTGAGCATTGGCCTGCTAAACCCAGGGTTCTGAGTTCAATCCTTGAGGGGCCACTTAGGGATCAGGGCAAAAATCTGTCTGGGGATTGGTCCTGCTTTGAGCAGGGGGTTGAATTAGATGACCTCTTGAGGTCCCTTCCAACCCTGATACTCTATGAGAGTCGCTGCCTTAAAGCATCAAGAATAGGGAGATGGGTAATTCTGTTCAGACTGAATCACTGGAAAGGGTTAATTCACAGCAGGGATGTGTGGGAATTACAAAATCACACATTCTGCCTGGATCTGCAAATTATTTGAAAATTGTGGTGTTTAAATGAATTAATCAACTTTCTGGTAATACTAATGCAGCATCCTTAAGAGGCAGATGACTCACTGTGCCAGAGCAGTGTGTGGTTTGTACCACTTAAGAGACTAGTGCTCAGACTGTCTTGGGAATTGGAGCCTTGTCACGTCTCTGGATTTGGATGATTCTGAGTGGTTGCCATTGTAGGGGGGAACTAAAAAGAGGTCAGTGGGCCTAATGCTGTTGAGTTGGTGAAAAGGGGTTATTCAGTGAACTTAGCAAAACCATCAGTCCTGGAAGAAGCTGTGGAGCAAGAACATTAATTCAAGAAAAATACAGTGCTATCTATGACTTCAAAGTAACTACGGCTACCTGTCTTCCACTCTAGTCTGTCTAGTGTCCTGTTCATCAGAGCATCCGAGCATCAACACATTTTGGGTTAAGGCTGAGATTTTCAAACATATCCAAAGTCCACTGAATTTCTATTAGCAAGATAGAGCTGTGGGCTACAGATAAGGGGCCATATGCCATTGTTTTACATCTGGAACTCCTTTAAAATAAACCAAAATGTTATCCAAATACAAATAGAAAAGGACTGACCTGACAGAGCGGATAATATTGTGACCTTCATCTTAGATTTTTCTTAAGAAGACTAGGTGCTCTGCACCCATGTTGTTCTAAAGAGAGACACTGATAATGCTTGCCAGTGGATCTAATTATTTAAAAAGCCAATGCAGACTGGATGTCATGCTTGATTTCTGTAATGCAGACAGATATCCAGACAGATTGGATTATGAAAACAAGATATCACCACTTCTCAAAAAAAGCTTAGCTCTGAAAAATGGCAAAAAGCCAAGAGTGACTAAGCAAAGACGTCTATAGGAGTCAACATTTAAGAGAGGGGGTTCCCCCCACATGTAAATTGCCCACTATACTGGATGGAGTGGCCTTGTTTATTGTTTAATGACGATGGTGTTTCTAATAATCCATATATCAAGTATGATAAATCTATTTTTGATGTGCAAGCTTTGCTGTGTTTTAAATGTATAGTTCTTTGAAGAATATCCTGGGAGTTGCAGTCTTCAAACCAGTATTGACTGGATATACTATCGACTGTTGAAAAGAATAAAACTCTCAGGATATTGGTCAGCAGTTTTAAACAGAAAATGATTCAGACTGTTTTAAAGAGACCATGGCTGTTTCTGGTGTGGGTGTATTTGTGTGAGCTGTATTTGTGTGTACACATACCAACATTTTTTGCCTCGATCCTTCTGTATTTGAATGCCCCTGGACAGAGTGAGTAAGGGACTCTCATTCAACCAATACATTGACATTACTGGTTTGTTTCCCCAGCCCTTTCAAATCCTCTTCTGCCCAAACCATTCCCTTTGACAGTCCCCAAACCCCTGTTTGGAACAACGCATTGCTCTGAACTCCACAGGGTGGCTTCCTAGCCATCAGTCACAGTTATTTTGTTGTTTCTTCTTTTTTAAATGAAAGGGAACCGGGACTGGCAGCGCCTCTCTGCGGAGCTAAGTACACAGGCGCTTTGGAAACATCCCTGTTACAGTCTGCAAGTGCAGTCCAGCTCTGCACTCACCTAACCTGAACGCTGACCTGCACCACCCACCAGTAGTCAGTTTCAGGCCTGCAATGAGGGCTCAGTAACTGCGGAGGAGCGCCCCCTGGCGTCTCTCCTGGGACGCAGACTAGTGGGACGGCGACGGGAGAGAAGTGACAGCAAAGCAATGGGAGATGAACTGAGATTTGCAACCGTTCAATTGTGATTTTCATTCTTGCAGCGGTCCCCTACCTCTCCCCCCTCCTCCACCGAAGCATACTCGCAGGTCTCTCGTTTGGCTTCGTTTATAAGGCAGTTTGGTTGCAGGGCTTTACGCTGCGCCCCCCTCTTTCCTCCCTCCCTTTGAATCTAAATTGGTTTGTTTTGCAGTTAAAGCCTTTCCTTTGATTTCTCTCCCCCCACTCCCTTTCTGCTGCGGGCAGGAGGCTCTTGCTTAGCTGGGGCTCGCATTTCCTCTCTCTCCTTCGCAGCCAGGAGCTCCGGAGCAGGAGGAGCCGCAGCTTCGACTGATCCCTGGAAAATTACGAGTTAGTGGTTTGGGTTTTTGTTTTTGGGCTGTTTTTTTAACTTCAAGGGCTGCAGCTAAGTGGTCTCCTTGGATTTCACTGTTGAATTCCATCCGAGTCCAGAGCCCCGTCTCTCTGGCCCCATTCTTGTAGCTGGTTTCGTGGAAAAGTTGTAAATTATCATTTGGTTTTAATTATTGGTCCCTCTTCCCCGCGTCTCTGTCTCCTCCTCCGTCGCCCCCATCCCCCCCCCGTTTTGTGTGTGTGTGTGTGTGTTATTACTCCGTTTGGTAGGGCGATTCTCAGTTTTCTTGGGCTCCATGGTATCTCCCTGCTGCCGTGAGAGATTTGATGACACCCTCTATTTTTTCCTTTTCTCAGAAAATAAAGAGCAGTTGCCAAGATCATAGAGGGCCAAGAAATGATCATAACCCCGGAGAGTATAAATATCGCTGACGAAGTTGTGTGAGAACAGCATTCATCGCTACCAGCTGCGCTGAGACCTTAGCATTCATTGCACCTAGTGATAGCTGTCATTTCCCTCCCTCCCTGTTGGTATATTTAAAATATATAATTTATTTTCCACAAGCAGGTTTTTGAGGAGTTTTAGCTTCTGGTGGACTTGCTGATTTTGAGAGGTAAGTGTTAAGTTTTAGCACTGGATTTTTGACTGTTTTAAACCTTTTTGTGTGTAACAAAAATCTCTGTGTTACAGATGTGTATGTTTAATAACGTCTCCAAAAGATTGTGTGACACAAAATTGCACTTTACTAGTAAAGTTCCATTTATAAATTGTTCATAATAGGTTAATAAAGTAATAGATGTTACATAAATTGTATTACTAGTGTTATAGACAGTTACGTATAAGTACATAGGTGGAAGGTGTCGTTGATAATTATAATCAGACCTGTTGGATGCTATAACCTCTAATAGTCTGACCATTTATTAAAATACCTACCGATTTTTCTTAAACTTTTATAACTATATATATATATATGAGCTATTTATTATATTTATAAATCTAAACTGGGTCTGTGACTAAACCTTCAAGTACTAGTAGAACCAGGTAACTTCTGTTAACAGTGTAAAAACCAACTTTTACTATGGCTTTAGGTAGAAACTCACCCTCTTGTATTACACTAGAGAGGATGATGGTAGATCAGATGTTTTATCTCTGACCTTGAAAACACAGACTTGTCAGTTTTATGTGGTAGAGAGGACAACGTGGTCTAAGTCACCGAATTTGTAATTTCACTCTGCCTATTCTGCTGGTATTATGTTTGCAGGGAAATACCCGACAACATTGTAAAGCCTCAAATATGTGCATCGTGGCTAAAAAGCCAAGGCTGCATACACAAGCATAGTGCTTGAATCCTGAGTTTATCTCCATGAGTGAAAATCTGATCCACCGCTGGCTCTGCTTTGCTCATTTTGAGTTGTTGCTGGCATCCTATGTTAACTCTTGCATTTGCCGGTTTCCTCTGCCTTCACTGTGTATAGTATCCCATGGCACTGCAAATATTTGCAGCAGTAGCATGTATAACCAGGGGGCTAATCCAACCACTTTAATATTTAACTAGGGGACACATTAGAGATCAATAAGAATAAAGCATTAAGGTTTGGTGAGGGCACCACACTGAAGCTGACTGTGTCTGTTTGCATGTGGGTTGAGTAGGGAGTTTTGCCTGGTAACTTCGAGAGGTTACCCATGCTGCTACTCTCTGAGATCAGAAGCTTTTCATTAGTCTCGGAAGTAACTTTTTGTGAACAATCTTTTCAAAGCCCATTTAAATATGACCTCCTCAGATCTCAGAAAATACTTCTTCCTTTGTCCCCAGTTATAATACACTAACTCCTCACTTAACGCTGTAGTTATGTCCCTGAAAACTGTGACTTTATGCAAAACGATGTTAAGCAAATCCAATTTCCCCATAAGAATGAATGTAAATAGGGGATGGGGGGCTAGGTTCCAGGGAAATTTGTTTTGCCAGACAAGACATTATAAACATTTACAGTGTAAGTTTTTTAAACAATTTTAAACCGTTTAATATTGTACACAGCAATGAATGATTGTGAAGCTTGGTTGAGTTGGTGGAGTAAGAGGGTGGGATATTTCCCAGGGAATGCCTTGCTACTAAATGATGAACTAGCACTTGGCTGAGCCCTCAAGGGTTAATATGCTGTTGTTAATGTAGCCTCATACTCCACAGGGCAGCATCGACTGAGGCAGGAGGGAGGAAACACAATAGATGCAGGGCAGTAGCTGCAAACACTTCCCTGCAAAAACTGAACATGATGAGCCCACGCTATCCAGCTGGAGCGCACCACTCCCTCTTCCTGACAGCACCTGCGTGGCTGCACAGGTGCTGACTTTCCAAAGTGCTGGGGGGTGCATGCATGAGTGAGAGAAAGAGACATGCATTGCCCCTTTAAGTATGCTAACCCCACTTCAAGTACGTTGCCCCTTTAAGCAGAACAGCCAGTTCAGACAGGAAGCAACAGTTTCCAGCAAGCTGCCTCATTTCTGTTCCTGAGCCCTGTCCCCCTCCTCCGCTTTGTGGAGAGGGGGTACAGAGTGGGGGGGCAGGAGAGGGGGGACATCCTGATATCAGCACCCCTCTCCTCCCCCCACACCCCCAGCAAGCAGGAAGCTCCGGGGAGCAGCTCCAAGGCAGAGGGCAGGGCAGGAGCAGCACTGCAGTGGGGGGAGGGTCACCTGAACTGCTGCTGGGCAGCTGCTGAGCCACATACCTTATAGGGAATTTAAGGGAGCTGATGGGGGCAGGGGGCTGCCGCGCCCCCCGCCATTTCTAATCCCCACAAGGAGAGGCTGCTCTTCCAGAGAATTCTGCAAACAGTGAACAAAGCAGGCAGCTGCCAAAGGATGTTATAAGGGAGCATTGCACAACTTTAAACGAGCTTGTTCCCGAATAGATCAGCAACATAACAATGAAACAACCTTAACCAGGACAATGTTAAGTGAGGAGTTCCTGTATACTTTGCCTGTGAGATGCCTTCACATCTGGACATTCAGGAGACAGTTTCTGCCGATTCACTGGTTTCTGATCAGTCCCAGATGTTAACATGGCATCGATACCATGAGCCTGATGCGTTTGAAAAGAGGTCATAGAAATGCTTCCTCCCCTCCCCTGAATAAAGCAAAAGTTTAGTCAGCTGGGACAGTGGTTGAAGTAGCTGTCAAACTTCCAACTCGCACACAATGTGCGTCCAAAGCTTATAAGAGTTTCCACAACTGGGATGCCAGGGATCTGTGCAGCCTGGAGACGCAAAGCTGAATATCTGGAGCCGTGATTCAGCAAAGCTCTCGAACGGGGGGCTGACTTCACCAGTTACTTAACTGAGTTGCTGAATTGGGGGCTGGGTGTTTTTAAGAAGAGCTTGAACACCACTCTGGGGCAAATGGATCCTAGAGGAGGGCTTGCTCTTGTATTCTTTGCCCACCCAAATTCCCATGGGCATCCACTATACAAAGGAGTGTTGTATTTGCCTGCATAATAGAACCTTGTCTTTGCCATTGTCCCCTGTTTAATTTAAATATTTCTGAGGCATCTTGTCCTGGCCACTGTCAGTGACCGGCTACTGGGCAAGATGGACCCTTGTGATCTTATAAACAGGGTAACCACCTACTGTGCTGGCATGTTTATATCCCCCCTCTGGCACTCCCTCCGTTTCACCCATCATTCCATACCCTCCTTGGTATGCCAGAGAGTTATTTGTTCAGGGAATTCCCTTCATCTGGGAAACTGGGTGCCACTGAATGTCTTTGGGCCAAGTTCTAGCCCCATTGAAATTAAATCTCACCTTGATTTTTAGTTGAAATCAGTGATCCTATGGATGCACATGCACAGAGGATGCAGTGGGTGATTTGTCTAGAGTGCTGGAAATAATACTTTCCCCGCTACCTGAAAGGCAAATACTTGAAGCAGGGACTGAATACTTAATCCTCCAACCTTAAAACTAGGTTTCAAGGCAGCCCAGTTGGGGAAAGGGGATAATGCTGTTAATTCACAAGCAGAGGAGAGGACTCGGAGAATAATGCACCATCTGTTTCAGCGGCTAGTCAACACGGTGTAAGGGCTTGAGCAAAGTAGACAAGGGTCTGTTGAGGACTTGAGATGTTGACTTCATGGCATAGTAGCAGGTTTGGTACGTCTCTGGGCCGTCAGAGGGTTCAGCTGATTCGCAAGTTGCAATTTCTGTACCTTCACTGTGTGGGGAACGGGGCCCCTGGTTAGAAAAGGGAGTTAAATGCAGGTTGGTAGGTAGAACTGCAGCAGCCTGTGCCAGCTGTCTGCTTTTGTCCACCATAGCTAAGAAGCAGGCTGCATTGAAAATTGCTCATAAGAAATAGCCACATTGTAAATAGCCATGGCAGATCATCTATATTTCAAACCTCTTAGGGAAGTGTCTGAAAGAAGGAATTGTTCCCTGAATTGAGCCAGATGGTCTACAAAAGTAACAGCTCATCCCCCCCCCCCCCTGCCCTTAGCCAGTTAGGCTTCATTTATGGAGGGGTTTGTGCCAGCAAACAAAGCTGAGAAGAGAATGAGGTTAAAACAATATTTATCTTTAAAAAAAACCTGGAAGTTGTTTGCCTTTAAGGATCGTACTGGCCTAATTCAACCTCTATTTAACCAATGAAACACTGAATGGGGATGATGCTTGCACGTTACACTTCCTCTATAAAGCAAGGAGGTATTCTAGTGAAGTAATTAAGACATTTTCTTTGCATGACTTTATCGTGATCTCCATTGCTTTAGCAAAGCCCAGCTCAACTGCTTAACACTTGCTTAGGAAAAATTTATTAGTGGTTGGTTGTTTATTTGTGTCACAGTAGCTCAGTCAGGGTTTTGGGCTACATTGTGCTAGACACATGCCGGGACAGCATAGGCCAGGGGTGGCCAATCTGAGCCTGAGAAGGAGCCAGAATTTACCAATGTACATTGCCAAAGAGCCACAGCAATATATCAGCAGGCCCCCATCAGCTCCAGCGCCTCCCGCCCACCAGTCAGCGCCTCCCGCCTGCAGCAATCAGCTGTTTCACATGTGCAGGAGGCTCTGATGGGGAGGAGGAGGGAAGAGCGAGGGCATGGCAGGCTCGGGGGAAGGGGCAGGGCCTTGGGAGAAGGGGTGGGGGGGGGCAGGGCCTGGGGCAGAGCCAGGGGTTGAGCAGTGAGCACCACCCGGCACATTGGAAAGTTGGCATCTGTAGCTCCAGCCCCGGAGTCAACGCCTATGCAAGGAGCTGCATATTAACCTCTGAAGAGCCGCATGCAGCTCCGGATCCACAGGTTGGCCACCCCTGACATAGGCCCTGTTCTCGATTTTCAGGGGGTTGACACTCCCCTTGACTTCAACTGGAGTCGTGGGAGCTCAGCACCTCTGAAAATTAGACCCTTTATGTTTTGCATTCTGAGCCTCATCATCATCAAAATAATTGTGTGCTGTGTCTGTACCCCAGCCTAAAAGGATGATGTTCACACCTGGCTGCATTTCCATTAGATTGGAAGCAAAATATTTCTAGATTTAAATATAGAGCATGCTCTGATTTGTGTGTTTCCACCATCAAAAGCAGTTCTGCTGCCCCTCTAGAGACATAACACTCAGCAAGAAAGAAAATGAATCACCTATTCCAAACATGTTTAACAATATCAAGCTGTACACGCCCCTGCTTTAAAACACGCAGTGGGGGAAGATGTAGTGGTCATTTGCAATGCTGTAAGTCTAAACAGTGAAAAATGCAGAACCATCACCTAAAGCAAATATTTGGGGGCCTATTCAGGAAAGAGCTCTAACAGCTGTCACACAAAAGGATGTTTAAAATGACAGCATTAGGGATAGTTTTGACTAGGGAAAGGCTGCATCTCTTGGAATATTCCCTCTTTGTGGAGCTGCCCTGACATACAGTTGTTCCCGTTGGCATGGTGGTTCCTCTAGTGCAAGCATCATGCAATAACATTGGAAGGCCTTTATTCGCCACTTTGGTTTTACGAAGAGGGGACTGGAGAGTTCTGCTGTCAGATGTGCAGTGTGAATGTTTAAACCCTATTACGTATTATTCTTATGATGGTAGCTGTTACCAGCCCCACTTGAGATCACAGCCAACCGGACAAACCTCTAGTAAGAGACAGCCGAGGATCTATATAAGCCAAGACAAATGGCTCTCAGGTGAGGGAGTAAGCGTGGACTATTAATGATGAGAATCAGGGTGGAGAATTTGCTGGAAGATTGCAGGTGCGTCTGAAGGAGGAGGGAGAGAGGGGGGCCTTGCAATTGAGGACATGGTTGATCAAGGCTGGAGATTCAAACCGTCAAGTCAGCACATTTACACTTAGGGCCAGCATTCGTCTCTGGTTAACCCTCCCCACTAAAGGCAGGCTGACTCAAGGCAACCGAGCAGTGCAGAAGTGATTCCTATTCGAGAGGAGGCCGGGAAGTCTGCTCCGGCTTCTCTCCTAATCTGTAATAATTCATATATCTGGCTGCACTTCTGTCCTAGCTAAGTGCAGTAACAGCGTCAGCGAGAACCCCCCAGTGCGTCACTTGCAGACAGAAATTTTGATTGCTCTGATATTACGATGACATTTTCACATAAACATACACAGATTCTGGGAGCTGGCAGCAGGCTCTGCCTGAGTCTATTGGCAGGCGGAGGCCTCTGAAATAGCTGTAGCTCATGTCTGACCTCTGTGACTTGGCTGCTGGGGAAGTTTGCGTTCCCTTTTGTTAGGATCTGTTCTCCTCCTTTAAGGATGACACTTGGAAGAAATAATGTGTCATTGCTCACCCTGCATACGTGAAAAGGCACAGCTTGGATTATGGGATAGTTTAAGGGCCTGGGCATTGATTCACCCTGATGGATACAAATTACACCTCAAAGGAGAATCTATATATACTCCAAAGGAAAATTCAATTTTCCCCATCTGCCTTTATGGGCATTCTGTGGCTGGCCAGACAGTGCTCCGCCCCCACGTAGTCCCACCCATTTTTGAAGCTGTATTGGGTCCCTCTAGATTCTGCATGTGGAATGGGCTGCAAAGAGGTTATGAGCACATAATATTGATGCAGCTCTCTTTTCCCTCCTTGGTGGGCATGCTGGAAGGAGGTGCAGGCAAAAAGGTTGGCTTTGCAAAATTCATGTGCAACGACATATCTAATTAGTCCATATAACCCCAATGACTGGATGTGGAAGTGGATAGATATGGAAACAGAGTATTCAGTGTATCAGAAATCTAGATAATACCTAATTTAAGAAGGAAATAGGACAGGACATCCTATCTGTGACATGGGAAACTGCTGTGTAGGAGAGAAAATAATTTGTTTAGTTTTCAGCATCACTCCTTTATTGTGCATCTGATTCCAAGGTCTCTTGCCTCTTTGGAAATTCTATGGGATGTCAATGTTCTTTAGTGGTAGATTAAGTGACTGTTTGTTTCCTACCTGAATTCCAGATCTGTACGGAGCAGTAGAGCTGCCTTTGAGAAAACCAGAGTGCTTCCATCTCCTTCATCTCGACTTCCATTGAGTAGAGAATGACCATGAGTCCTGCCCTGTCTTGGTTCCTCCCTCTTGGATGTTTACTGGTTTTGATGCATGAAGCGCAAGGCTTTTTCTTGCCCAATGGCACGCACTTCGAGAGCATTTTGAGCAGATATCACTCCAGAGCCAAGAGAGCCATTCCAAGGTCAGACAAAGAGGAGATTTTGATGCTTCATAACAAGCTGAGAGGTGAAGTCTATCCTTCAGCCTCCAATATGGAATATATGGTGAGTTCAACTGTTGGTACTGAAATTTGGGTGACCACGTCAGTTTTTCTTCTGGCCAGAGGACAGTAACAAATTCTGCTAGTGGTTTCCTGGAGCTATCTTATCCCACTGAATTGTTTTTGTTGGAAGGGACCATTAGTGGGTCAACTAGTCCATCCCACTGCATAGTTTCAGGACTGATTTCATTATTCATAAAACACCCTCAGTACTCTCTAGTCTAGCCGTGAATGTCTCCATTGATGGCAATTCCACAACCTCCCTTGGCAGCTTATTCCATACCTAAATGTCATCCAAGTACCTGGTTTTCCCTAACATTTAACCTCCATTCTCCCAGTTGAAGCTTCAGCCGCTTAAGACTCTGGCATTGTGGAATGCCATTGTCTGCACAGAGAAGCCACACCAGCCATCTCTGAGAAGCATTTACTCACCTACAGTAATCACACCTTTGCTGGGATTCTTTGGCTTGCCGTAGTTATGGCCCAGTGCCTCTGGTGATATGCTAACACCACCAGTTCTCATTGACTTCAATGGGAGTTGGAGATGCTCAGCACCTTAGAGGATCAGGACTTCTCCATCTGCAATATAGGCCCAATCTGTTACAATCTTTAGAAAGCCTCCCATTGAGGTCAATGGTAGATGAACTGGTGGTATTTGGTGGGTTTTTTCTTTTTCCCCTGAGCTCAAGGGACCAAAATACACTCAATGTGTACACTCACTTCAGAGAGAGCCCTTGAAAAGTCAAAGTGTTAAGTGTGTCTTTACCAGCAGCAGCAATTAAGAGGACTACATTTTCACCATAGAGCTTTCCATACAGCGCCGTGGGCCCTACCTTGAGCTATTTCTGGGGTGTCTTCAAAATACTGTGGAATCAGAGAACGACAGAGGGTAGTAATTTGTGTGCATTTATCTCTCCTGCAAATATTGTTACTGCAAAAATAGCACCAGTTTGACAGTCTGTCTCCTCTGGATTGATTCAGTGAGCTGGTAATGGAGACAGTGTGTAAAAAGGATTCATGTGATATAAAAGGCATCTTTTATTAATAATACCTTTTGCCATTTGACTGAATGCCATAAATGTTAACTCTGCCTTAAGAGAACAGGGAGGAAGAGTAAGGGAGAAAAGGCAATATTATATCTTTACTTTTACATCAGCTCTTCAGATAAGTCTTAAGAGTGCCAGGTTCCTCGCTATTAATTGTTGCTGCTTTGTCAGTGAGAGAGAGTTACGGTCCTTCCTAAGAATTGTTTTATTGCATCCCTGTTGTTCAGTAGACTGCGATATTCTGCGGGCTCCCTGTAACATACTGCAGGGAAAGATGTGGCTTGACTGAGTCCAAGAAAGTAAACACAAAGCAATGCAAGAAAGCCAAATGCATTTTCATTGGCTTTGGGGATCTAAAAGTGCTTCAGTTGTGGAGTGTTCACTGGCTGACTTCTGCTTACTCGTCCAGGATGGTTACTGTTTTATGTTTGTCTTTGCTCAGTGTGCTTTTCTAGTGGTTTTATGGGTGACTTTGTACAAATGAAAGAGCCTTGTATGCTGTGAAGAAAGAAGTTGGGTATAAAACGGTGCTACTTGGAAAGACTATAATCAGCCTTTCATGTGTTCATGTTTACCTAATATTCCTCGGGAATCCTTGCACGCATTCTGAATGCGAAGATAACTTTAATCCTTTGTTTTAAACAGAACACGTCTCAGCCTTTGCTCATTTAAGATGCTGGGCTGTTTTTAGTGCTGTACAGAAAGAGAGAGGCTAAAGGCTTAATTTTTTTTTTAATTTGATGCCGGTAGCAAACTCTTCATAGGAGAAGACTTGGCATTAATTTGTGGATAAGTAGGTAGAACATGGGTTCTTGGCTAACAGCATCCATGTGTTGGCTGTGAAACTCCATTATCCCATGTCTGTATCTGATGCACTTAAATGACCTAAAGTTGCACAGAGAGCTGATGTTTTCCAGGAAATGGAGATATTCATCTGCAGTGTCATTATCTCTTATTATCCAACATATATCAAAATTAAATGATGTAGCCAGTTCAATAACATATGAGCAACATATACTCTTTATTGTTTGAGAACAATTATACATATAAATGAAGCAAGAGAATGATTCAAGCAAAGGGAAAAAATGTCTGCAGATGGGGTAACAGTAGAGTGGAGAGAGAATAGAAATTCAATAAAGCCGTAACCTAGTGCAGTGCAAGCTGTTTTGCTTGTCCATGTTAGGATAATGGAGTTCAAGGTTAACAGTGGTATTCAGTGTTAATGGAAAATGAGTTCCATGGCTCCCTTTTGGCAGGCTTTGTTCTAGGCCAGATGTGAACAGTGTACATTCTTCCAGATGAAGCTGGCCAGAAGTAAGATTACCCTAACCACCTTGCAACTTTAGTACATACACTTCCACTGTATGTTTTTATTATAGAACAGTAGTAATGGTGATGGCTTACGGCCAAAACAAAACAAGCTCCATGTTGATAATAAACCTTGAAAAATAAGCAGCAGCTTCTAAGAGACCAGTAACCTTTAGGTTGGCTTAGTCAGCAGCAATGAACATCAAAACTCTTACCTTGCCCAGAAGGGCTGGATTGTCTGTCAGTTCTCAATGGATTTTTCCAACAAATGAACAGGCTACAAATGATTGGGCTACGTGTATTCCTAGAAGGAAAGTATCTTGGTTCCCTTGCACGTGGAGTTAACCTGTCCTTCCTCTATGTCAGTGGTCCCCAACATGGTGCCCGTGGGCGCCCGCCTAGTGCCCAGCAGGGCAGGGAAGCCACAGCCCCGTGCCTGATGGAGACAGAGGACTCCGGAGCTGCAGGCTGTGGGTGCCAGTGTTCTCGGTCCCTGGCAGGTGCAGGGCCACGGTTTAAGCCAGAGAGAAGCTGCAGCCCCGCGCCTGCTGGGGACAGAGAACTCCGGGGCTGCAGGCTCCGGTGTTCTCTGTCCTCGCAGCTTCTCTCTGGATTCATATATTATGTTATATTAAATATGATGTTTTTCATATTACTTAATGTACAAATACAAAATAAGCCTTGAAAAATTGTTGGCGCCCGCCACACTCTTCTGAAAACATGAATGTGCTACTGGCCACAAAAAGGTTGGGGACCACTGCTCTATGTGATTAAAAGTAGTGAAATTACTAATCATGAACGTGGAGGGGATCATATTACTAGGCGGGGCAAGCAAGCTGGTCCAAGGTTCTGCCAATGCACCTCAAACCACCTTGTAGAATATCTGCTATTCCAATTCCACACCAGTCCTGCCACAGCAGTGGAGTTGGTTGAGATTAGCCAGTTACTTGTGTGAGTTAAAATAGCATTCCAACCCGACTGTCACATTTACAAACAGGACACGTGAGCAAATGCATGCCTAATTGTGCATGCTCTTATTGTGGTTGTATGTGCAAATTGTGATGATGGTTTATGTAAACTGTGCTTGTGTTTTGTGTACATAATTATGTCCTTAACTTCATTCAAAAACTATCCCAAGTCTCCAGAAGTAAAGTGTTCAAAACTGTTTTGAATCATGTTGACCGCCAGCACATTTTAAACCGTTTCCTGGAGA
The DNA here is from genome assembly GCF_016161935.1 of Mauremys reevesii. Classification (NCBI taxonomy): domain Eukaryota; kingdom Metazoa; phylum Chordata; order Testudines; family Geoemydidae; genus Mauremys; species Mauremys reevesii. Next base: position 36,489,507 of record NC_052638.1, read on the forward strand.
GTATCCACCACAGTGAAGACTTGTGCAGTCACATTCACCAATATATGATACGTATTTACTTTCTCTGGGTTACAGCTGCCTGTTGCTATGGCAGTTAGTCTGAACACAAGAAAAAAGGGGGAAAAAAAACCCACCTTAAGCTGACACTTAAAACTAATTAATGCAGTGGTTCTCAAACTTTTGTACTGGTGACCCCTTTCACACAGCAAGCCTCTGAGTGCGACCCCACTTATACATTAAAACACTTTTAAATATATTTAACACCATTATAAATGCTGGATGCAAAGCGGGCTTTGGTGTGGAAGCTGACAGCTCGCGACCCCCTATGTAATAACCATGTGACCCCCTGAGGGGTCCCGACTTCCAGTTTGAGAACCCCTGAATTAATGTGTCTTGCATCTTGCCCTGCAAATTGCTAGACTCAGGCTCTTCCAGATTGCCAAAGAGTGAATTTAAATAAGTCACAGTGAGTGTAGGTGGTTAGTGCAGTTCTGGCTTTAATGTTGATCTTAGATATTGATTTGAGTATTTGGCATTAAGGGGTCTTCAGAGAACAGTCTGAAGTCTATTTTGTTGATATATTTATTGCATTTGGAATCATTCCAGTCTCCTGAAGGCATTCATATGTTGAAAGAGAAGCAAATGGCAGCTCTAATTTAAATAGCATGGTTTTGTAATGTGATGCTGGCAGAACCAAGCATCTCCGAATCAAGCATGAATCCACTAAAAAACCCCAAGCTCGTTCCCAGTCTTTCATTGAGTGTCTCTTGCCTGTATTGGTTTGTTTTATCCATAGACACCAGAGGAAGATGTAGCACATATGTTCATGTCAATTTCCATGTAGCGGTCTATTGCTCATGTCCTGTGGTCTCTGCATTAAATTAGGAGACTTGGAAAGCAGCTGCCTTTGAGGCTGCACTCTGGAGGGCTCTGGTGGAAAGCTCTGAAATACTAGGAACATTAGGATCTTGTGAGAGCTTCGGTGGCTTTAGATTGGATTTGAAGAGCGTCAGATAATGGCTGGTGTTTATATGGTGCACAAAGAGGCAGACCACAAGGAGTCTTGTGTCCATGTACTAGGGCCAACCGCAGTTGTTGTTTCTGTTCTGAATCAACAAGTCACCCAAAAAGGGGCAGAGATGACCAGGGCCATAGCCCTCTACTTTACTCACTTATTGGCCAGTGGAGCTGGATGGCTGGAATAGAGAGTGCATTGTGGTCATACTCCCTCTGTGTGTGAGGTAAGCTCCAGGAGACATTGCGTTTCTCTCAGGCCAGTGTGGTGTGACCCTGCATTGCCACAATGTAATTGCCAGACTCTGCCCCTAAATGTTAGGGTGACCAGATGTCCCGATTTTATAGGGACAGTCCTGATTTTTGGGTCTTTTTCTTATATAGGGTCCTATTTACCTGCCCCTCTTCCCATCCTGATTTTTCACATTTGCTGTCTGGTCACCCTACTAAATGTTCAGTTGCTCAGATGCCATCATAGTTGTCTATCTGCTGGATCCTAAGTGCCCTCAGCTTCCATAGACCTTTGCAAGAGTTGTGAGAGCAAAGCACCTCACAGGTTTGGGCCCAGTGGGGAAGATAGGAAGAAAATGGAAGGATCTGCTGGTACATTAAGAAAAAAGTAATGTTTTCATTCATAGCCTATGCAGTCCAAAAAACGGTAAATGTTTAATAGGGAACAATCTTGTGTTGGCCTGGGTGGGCGAGGTATGAACTACTAAGTCTTTTCTGCCTCTGGTTCCTCTGATTTATTTTATTTATGGACACGTGCAGCAACATTTTAATCCCAATACAATTTCCCATCAGTACTTTTGTAGTCAGTAGGACTGTCAATAATTAAACACTGCAAGTGCATTGCAATTCATCGTCACAGCACTATCTACTATGTCCAAAAATCCATTTTTAAGCAAATTTGTTCATGATAGACTGCAATCAGCTCAGAGAACAGCACACTCCACACTGAAGTTGTGCACAAAAGGGTAGTTGAGAGGAATACGCTGATGTTAAGTTTGGACCCTCACCCCACATTCGCGCCATTGCACCGAAGAATCAGCAGCTCCGAACTAGAGTTGATCATATGTGGTACCTCCCAAGAAGCGCGATGCCAGACGTTGAAAAGTGGGACTATTTTGTGCTGGATCCCTGCATTTCCATTTTATTAAATGGGGAAGTCACCCCCAGGTCAGGGCCCTGCATTGCATTGCATAATACTAGGTCTTAGAGGCTGGGCTGGGGACCATGTGTAAGTCTTAACCCTCATAGGTTCTGCTCGTCCCGTCTCTTGGTTCTTAAGGTATGTCTACACTGCATGCTTCTTTCAGCAGCATGTAGAGTACAGACATGGGTAGCCCCTCTAACATGAGTATAAATAGCAGTGCAGACCATGAGGCATAGCCGGGGCAAGTAAAGACACACCTGAAGGGGTGGGTATGTACCTGAGTACATATCTACATAGCTGTCTACTCACCTGAGCCACGCGTCCCCATCTACACTGCTGTTTTTAGCAATGTAGCGTCCCGCTGCTGGAGTCTTTCATTGATATGTGTAGCTACACATCATACTGTGGAAGCAGCTTGCTTTTCACTGCGCATGTAGCTACACGTAGCCTGCATGCCGCCAGCGCTGTGGAGCGTAGGCATAACCTAAGTCTAATGTAAGAGGTTTTCAGACTGAGAGTATTTGTCAATGGATCTGTTCTTTGATTCTCACGCAGACCTGGGATGATGAGCTGGAAAGATCTGCTGAGGCTTGGGCCCAGGAGTGCATCTGGGATCATGGACCTCCCAGCCTCATTATGTCCATTGGTCAGAATTTGGCTGTTCATTGGGGCAGGTAAGAGATGGAACGCTGAGTGTCTAATGTGCCATATCTGTTCATAGTGGCATTCTGGGTCTCGCCCTGTTTGACAGTTTGGGAGGTTTGTCCTGTCAATATTTAGTAAAAAGAACTTGACTAGCTGGAAAAAAGGAGCTGGGGACGGGGGCGCGATTAGTGTTTTCTTGTTGCTTCTGTGAAACCGATACAGTAATGACATCGTTTGGGCCTTTCAGCCAGCAGTTCCCAACGTGCTTAGGAAACGTTAACTAAACCTCACTGTTTGGTGAGTTTATCTGTGAGGCACAGAGAGGTGAAGGGACTTGCCCAACGTCATACAGAGACTCAGTGGCAGAGTTGGCATCAGAATCTAGGACCCTGACTCCCAAGTCCCCTATTTCATGCAGCTTTGCTCTCTCCATTAACCAGCAAAGAAGTTTCTCAGGAACCATTTTTGGCCACTCCCACTAGGTCTGAACATTGTTATAAATCCTCTAAGTGCATCGCACCACATTTCCCTTTTCACTTCCCAATTTATCTTTACTGCAGCCACTTTGTATTTGCTTGCGGATGGCCATGTAATTCTAGGTGAGCAAATAGTTTGTTTTATACTCCCAGGAAAAAAACCTGGGACTTTGGAAATTATTGTGTTTCTGCATCCACGTGGATTGCTGTGCCAGCTCCTGGTGCTTTCCACTGCGGAGACTCATCAAATGGCAATCTGTTTCTTTGTTGTCGTTCTCCTGAGCATTGTTGGCCTAATGAACCACGTTGGAGTCTGTCCAGATAAGCTGTTGTGAGCTCAACCAACGGCTAAATTGGAGCTCATCTGGTGCAGATGTTAAGGGTGAATTTAGTGTTTCTTTTAAAGCCTTAATTGTTCTTACAAAGGAGCTAGCGGAATCAGAACATAATTTGTGTTTTATTAGGCAAATCTTTTCCTTTCATCATTAACTTAACCGGCTTGGTTGTGACTATGCCCATTGTAAAACTCAGTTGAAGTCAATGGGGTTTCTTCAGTGTAAGACTGATGTGACATCAGAATTGGGCCCATTTTTTTTGTGGACAAACTGAAGTAACAAGGGAGGAGACGGTCTTGTGGTTAATGTACAGGACGGGAGTCAGGAGGCCAGGGTTCTAACCTGGGCTCCACTACAGACTTCCTGAATGACCTTGAGCTAATCACGTACTGTAGGTCCCCCGTCCCAATCTTGTGTGTATGAGTGTCTGTCTAAATAATTATGCTGACATTCACAACAGAAGCACGGATCACTGTGCAATGGTGCCACAAACCACATTTACAAGTGCGCTGCACACCCGAATCACATACCACACGCGCCTACTGTACGGCTGCTGAGGACATGAGTGTACTTCCAGATGTAACGAATTGTCTAGTGGTAAAATAGGTACATGACTTTCCGTTTAATATGTTTGGTAACCTCTAGCTGATGTTTACTTTCAAAATACAACCTTCTGCCAAACTAGAAGTCTTTTGTAATTGAGTGGAAAAGCCAAGGGGACGTTTCAGGTCAACAGCTTTTGAAGAGAAAGTTAAACCTATAAATACTACAGAATGTCCGATTGGGTCATGGATTTTAAAGAAACAGTCCCTAATACTTGCCTGCATGTAAAACACCAGAGATTTGTCATTGGTCAAAATATGACGGTGGCTTTTTCTACAATTTCCTGTGATTCCTCTGTTTGTTAAAGTTGCAGCTCCTTACCAAGATGGCACCACATTGCACTGTGAACTCACTTCACAATTATCCTGTATCAAATTATTGACAATTTCATATTAACAAAAGGGGACCTGGGCGTGCTGAGGTTGGGTTGAAAACCCACAGTTCTAGTTAGCGATCCAGCTCGTCATGTATCTTTGGTCTTTCAGGTATCGTTCTCCAGCCTTCCACGTCCAATCTTGGTATGACGAAGTTAAAGATTATACTTATCCGTATCCCCACGAATGTGACCCTTGGTGTCCAGAAAGATGCTCTGGAGCAATGTGCACTCACTATACCCAGGTAAGGAAGAGGAAGGAAACATGAAGTCCTGAATTCCGTGTCTGAACTTGGTGTGTTCCCTTACACTCCACATAGCCCATAGTGCTAGTGTAACCCACACACCTCATGGGTGTGGTGTTCTCTCCCATCTAGTGGCACCAAGACCACTTAGAGAGATTGAGTCTGCTCTGCAGCCTTAGCCAACAGCTGCATGGCTTTTAGCTCATGCAGTAGAGGCCCATGTATTTAGCTCCAGAGGTCCCAGGTTTGATCCCACCCACCGACGGCCAGGGTCTGTTGGCATTAAACCAGCAGTAGCATTTATTTTATTCAGCAGTAATGCAAGGCACCTACAGGCCTGTATCCTGTACGATGATGGCTTCAGCAGTTAGCATAAGGCTTGAAGCCTGTGAAATTCGGCACAGATAAACGGCCTAACAGTCACCTCCTATGTTTTGGGGAACTGGAAATAGTGTGTTCGGGGGAATTTTGTCCATAACGACACCAGCCAGCCACAGGAACGTGAGCTAATACCAGCTTTTGGATAGAACCTCCGCAGATGTCTGACCACAAGAGTGCCATGACAATGTATTGATGTATATGATAATAAATTAAGATAATTAATATACTAACCTATAGGAGAAGGGCACCTCAACATTAGTAGGGCGAGGAAATACAAAGAAGGAAGAAACCCGTACTGAATATGCATTAGACAGAGTGGCATCAGCGTCACTTCTTATAAAAGTTGTATCCCAGCCTGTCTGCGGGGGTGGGAGGAGATGTAGATACTACTCATTATGAAAATATACTCAGGAAGCTTGATCGAAATGTGCCTTTTGCGGCGTTCTGTTTTTTAAAATGTCTGTGTTACACTTTCAGATCGTTTGGGCCACAACAAACAAGGTTGGCTGTGCTGTAAACGTCTGCAAACAGATGAGTGTTTGGGGAGAAATCTGGGAGAATGCCGTCTACCTGGTCTGCAACTACTCTCCCAAGTAAGGAAGACACAATATGTTCCTTACCCTTCCCCCCCCCAAACTCTTAAAACTGCATCCTGGCAAGTTGCTTAACAAATATAGAATCTGGTGCAGAGATTTCAATCAGGGGCTCCATTGTGCTAAGTTCTATATGGACATGTAGCAAGTGGCAGTCTCTACCCCAGAGAGCTTACAGTTACCGTCAAGCATTCAGGATTGAGCCAGTCCTGGGTTGGGCTTCTTCTAGAAGTGGAAGTTACATTTAAAACCTTCGAATGAATGCATCTGTGGCAAGATTTTAGTAAGAGGTTTGGCCTGGGTCACAAATTGATATTGATGTTAATATTGTTTCATATTTAATTGGTAGGCCCTAGAAATCTGCCCTGTGCAGCACAAGACACAAATATCAAAGACACCCCTGTCCCAGAGAGCATAGAGTTTAGAATACAGTTATAGAAAGGCAACACAACACTGAAAGATCTGGAGAAAGAAGTCAGTATAGACATGAAGGGACTCTGATTGGAGACTCCATTCAGTTCTGCTGAGCATTAAGGTGTGGAGGAAACAGACATCACAGTTTGTTCTGGTAAATCTGTTAGGAATCTTATGGGTATATAGTCCAACAGTAAGCCCACCCTCCCGTGAGATACTGAGCACCTTTATCTCCTACGGAATGGAGTGGAATTTGAGGAAACTCGTCATCATGCAGGATTGTACCATATGTGTCTTCTCAGGAGAAGGTTGAACTGCTTTGCGTATCGTCAGTTCAGGACGGCAGAATGGACAAATACTCAAATATAAGACTCTTCTGGAGTTTCTGCATAGGATTTTAATGTAAAAGTTTAATATAATATTATAATATATATATATATATATATATATATATATATATATATATATATATATATATATATATATATATATATATATATAATACACATACACACATCTCTACCCCGATATAACGCGATCCGATATAACACGAATTCGGATATAACGTGGTAAAGCAGTGCTCGGGGGGGCAGGGCTGCGTGCTCCAGCGGATCAAAGCAAGTTCGATATAATGCAGTTTCACCTATAATGTGGTAAGATTTTTTGGCTCCCAAGGACACACACACACACGCATGCACCCTTCTGAAACAGGCCTTTTAGAAGTGAAATGAGGTGAAACCTTTGCCTTAAAGTAACAGACTTGCAGCGGTGACCCTTTAAAGTTTATGTGAGAGAGCTGCCTTACATTCAGTCAGTCTGTAGTGATTACCACAACTGTGGAGAATGCGGCTGTGGCACCAGAGGCAAAACTGAGGGGGTTTTGAGTCATTAGAAAATGGGGTGTGAGGATAAACGTTCCCAGATAAGTTGTGTAGAGACATCAGCAAATTGTCTAGAGCGCTCACCATGACTAGTATTTCTGATGTCTCAGGCTAAGCCCTGTGTGTTTCTGTTTGGAGGCAGTTTCAGGTTGGAAAATGGAACAGCTTTTAAATAGAAAGAAGTTGCATTCCAGGCTGGCCTGTGTAGCTGATGGAATAATCTTGAGAGCAAAGAACTGATAGTGGACTTGTGGCTCTGATCACCTCGATGAACACACATGAGAGAGCTAAAGGCAGATACCAGTCTGTGACTAACCAGTTGTGAAGCAGAAGGGAAACTACTGTACTGTGCTCAGAGCCAGTGCAAGAATGTTTCACGCCCTAGGCGAAACTTCCACCTTGCGCCCCCCCCTCCGCGCCCCCACCCTGAGCCCCTCCACCCCCCTGAGGCGCCCCCTTGCGGTAGCTCCCCACCCTGAGGCACCCCCGCCATCCCAGCTCACCCCTGCTCCACGCACAGGCACCTTGTCGCTGCTTCTCTTCTCCTGCCTCCCAGGCTTGTGGCGCCAATCAGCTTAGGCGCCGCAAGCCTGGGAGGTGGGAGAAGTGAAGTAGCCACAGCGTGCTTGGGGAGGAGGTGGGGAAGGGGGGGGCTGGGGTGGGGAGTTCCCCTGGGTACCGCCCCCCCCCTTACTTGCTGCAGGCGGCCCTCCCCGTGCTCCCCTGCCCCAGCTCCCTCCGTCTAAATGCTGGTGGTGACCGGGGGGGGCAAAGATCCGACTGCCGCGGTCGCTGCCGAAGAAAATGGTGCCCCCCCAAATCCCAGCGCCCTAGGTGACCGCCTAGGTCACCTAAATGGTTGCACCGGCCCTGACTGTGCTGCGTTTACTTAGTTTGCTGAGTTATCGTGAGAACGCTGCAGACTATGTTCATGGAAAGATCAGAGACTGGTGGTTCTTCGCCATTTCGCCTTCCTCTGCAGCATGGGCCATGGGTCACTTGCTGGAAGATTCTCTGCACCTTGAAGTCTTTAAACCACAATTTGAGGACTTCAATAGCTCAGACATGGGTTAGGGGTTTGATACAGGAGTGGGTGGGTGAGATTCTGTGGCCTGCGTTGTGCTGGAGGTCAGACTAGACGATCATATTGGTCCCTTCTGACCTTAAAGTCTATTTATTTATCTATTTATATTTATAGCAATCTAGTAACATAGAAGTACAGTGGAAACATTCATTTCCCACAGTTCCTCAGTGCCTTGAAGCTCAGGGGTGCAGGAAGGGAATTGTGTGTGTGGCATAGAGGCTATTTAACAGAAAAAAAATTCTCATATGCTTTTTTTCAGGGGGAACTGGATTGGAGAAGCTCCTTATAAAAATGGCAGGCCTTGCTCTGAATGCCCACCGAGCTATGGAGGAAGCTGCCAGAACAACCTCTGTTACAAAGGTAGGTGATCAATAAGCTATTTCTCTCAGCTCAGTGCATCATGAGGAAATGCAAATGATCTCACCTAGGTCCTTTTCTGTGTGGTATGGAGAAATTGGAAAAGAAATGTTTCTGGAAACTTTTCATTAAAAGCAGTTACAGATTTGTATGCTTTTAATTCACCATACAGAATAAGGTGAAGCAGGTACTGTATGAGAATGTCTGAAGCAGGAATGCCATGTAACTCCCTAAAACCTAGAGCTCAAATTCTGCTTGTATGCACTGGTGTAAATCCAGAGTAACTCCATCAGTTCAAGGAAGCTTCTCTGAGTTACCCCGGTGTAAATGAGATCAGTTTGTCCCAATGAATTTAGGCTTGTGTATGTTGTAGGTACAAGCAATACCATTCTCATTTGGCTTGCTCTATAAATGGTGCTCTATTTAGTAAATGAAAACTATTATTCTGAAACCATCAGTGAAATTGCTCATATCATTTAAAATAGAGGATGCACTGGAGCTGTGTGTCGATGGTATCTTCTTTCTTTATCTAGAGAAGCCTTTTCCTCTGTGAAGGAGTGTGCCTGTTTTCATAGATGCAGACAAACTCCCTGGAGACTTGTTCAAAGCAAAGATTTTGGGCCCAAATCAATTTAGGTGCTTGATTTTTAGTAGCCTGAGCAATGAGGAAGCAAACGGAGTGCAGGTATGCAATGGATTTCCATATGGAAGAGAAAAGAGAGAATGGAATGAGACCACTGGCTGTACAGCTGGAGAGAGAAATTCCTCTACCAGATCAGTCATCAGTCTGTCTGTCTATCATTCCTCTCTTCGTTGCTGGGGATGTAAGCAAAGTGAGGTTTCAGCTAGGGCAAGTCGGGGAAGTGGGTTTAGCTAGCACCACTTCGGAGCTTTTCCCCCCCTAACTATGGACTTTGGGGTATGTCTAAACTGCAATTAAAAACCCGTGGCTGGCCTATGCTAGCTGTCTTGGGCTCGCAGGGCTCAGGCTGTGGGGCTGTTTAATTGGGGTGTAGACTTCCGGGCTCGGGCTGGAGCCCGAACTTTGGGACCATCCCACCTCCTAGAGCCTGGGCTCAGAAGTCGGCACTGCAATGAAACAGCCCCAGAGCCCAAGCCCCACAAGCCCGAGTCAGCTGGCACAAGCCAGCCACAGGCGTCTACCTGCCGTGTAGACATATCCTCAGAGGGCACAAGAGCATTAACTTTGCAGCAAAGTAAGGAGAAATGAGTAGTGCATGCTGAGTAGCTTGATTTGACCTAGCAATGACAACACTACCAGAACCTTCGTTTCAGAGTGGACAGAATAAATCTATGATGAGGATCAAGAAGGTAGTTTTGAGGAGGACAACCTGCATGAGAGAGGGAGGGCATTAGCCACCTGACCATTTAACTGGTTAGGATCCTTTCTTGATAGTCTCCAGTTAATATGCCTGACTGTCTTAGAGGACTGACCTTTTCCTCTACCGAGTAAAAGCTGTACTGGTAAATAGCATGATAAATAATAGTAAGAGATTCACACACACTCATCAGCATTCTAACTAATAGTGACAGATCACTTCAACCAGTTACACCTTAGTTCTTTAAGCAGTGTTTTAGATACTGAGTAAATGAATGGTATGAACCCAGGCCTCTTTTCCTGGTACTTTACCCACCCTAGAAATCTGGCCCATTCTGTATTATTTAACTTGCATTTTGTTGAGTTTCCAGTAGTTTAGAGATAGATCTTTGTCAAACCAAACAGACTCTTCCATGAAATATCAGTCCTCCTGCAGCTCCTCTGACTTTGCTATTAATGCCAGGATATTGTTTTACCTCCCCCGACCCAATAAGATGACCACTACGTACAAAAGCCTGAGCGGGATGAGACTAACGAAGTGGAGGTCCCACAAATTACAGAGGAAAAACACGTGTGGGTGCAAGAACGGGTGACCAAACCCACCAAATCAACCAAGATCAAGAAAGTCACCACAACCGCGGACAGTTTCATGAGTAAGAGAGCTTCTTTGTCTTCCAGATCCTATAAGCTTTTAAATATCCCTGTAGGAGTGTGTGCGCGCAAGTGTGTGGATGTGGAATGAAATGCCAAGAAGCCTCCAGTGCAAACCTGTGTTGAGGGCCAGTTAAAATAATTGGATATTTTTTTGGCCAACTTGTTTCGAAGCAATATTTTGAGGCCTGATTTTTCAGACAACCCTGAAAAGTAGGCCTCTTTACAGCATCTTGGGCTGGATGCCCAAGAATTGAGGCACTCAAAATCACTAGTTGGTCTATTCTGGTTCTTCTATCACACTCATCGTCATAGTATCTGAGCACCTTTAGAAAATCTTGGCCATGATCACTAGATTATATTCATATCTAGGCATTTTATTTTTCCGTGATTTACTATTTTACTCATTTGAACTATTCTAAACTCGGAATTCACCACCATGACATCTTTTCTGGATTTTGTCCAGAGGGAGAAGGGGGGACAGCTCTGCTTGCCAAGGTCTGCTGAAATATTTATGGAATTGATAGTATCTCTTTAAAGGTTTTTCTAATCATTTGTAATTTAAAGAGTGATCTATTGCAAATGAACTGAGGGGAGTGAGCATATCCTTCTCAAGTCTCTCTACTGGAATGTGGGTAGCCTATAATTAAGTGGATGATAGGAGTGCTAAGCACTGTCTTTCGGTTGTAAATTGAAGTCTTCTGATGTCAAATGTTTCCGTCAAGTTAATATTTACAAAGACACCTTTGTGATAAAAGGAATGACTAAAGTGGCAATAAAGTGGCCAGGTGATGGATGTAAAACTACTTCAGGCTTATTGTTCTGAGTTAGAAGTTCACTACTGACCAGTTATTCTGTGATAAGAATTCAATCTTCCCACACAGAAGTAGTCCTGGAGACCATGTCATGTACCTGATTTATCACTATAATGCAAGTCGACCACTTATCTCTGGGCAGTTTTTTCCTTGCATTCTCATCTCTTATGTCTTCCTCCCCTCCCCCCCTTTTTTTTTCTAGCACAGGTCATTAAGTGTGATACCAAAATGAGGGACAAATGCAAAGGATCAACATGCAACAGGTAACGTTTTATCGACTTCTGCTGCAGTAGTCATGGATATGGCCGCCTTAAACCTGGCTGGCTTTTGCAAACATGGAGTGGGCTGGGTTCTGTTGACTGTGACTAGAATCCAAATGCTGTCTAAATCCCTATGAAAAAAGTCTTTCATTCCTCTTAATACAAATGATGAGTCGGCCAAGTTTAGCAGTAAGGTGACTCCATTTACTTCATGCTTGAAATGGTGAACGGCTATGATAACCCACAGTTCCCAGGTGGCCAGCCCCATTTAGTAAACCTTGGCATAATCATTGTGCACTCCTTTTGTGTTACATTCCCGTCCAACCTTTGACCATCAATTCAAAGCTTGTCCCCACCCAGGAGGTCAAGAGCTCTGGTTAAGGGTACAGTAAAGTTTATCGCTTGGAAAAAAACAAATCCACAGAATCCAAATATTGATCTCATTCTTAAGGGAAAAGGTATTCGAAAACATGGCTGTTTTGCAATACTGGTTTTAAATGGAGTAGTTAAATGACACTAATGGGATTACTATTAAATTAAATGTAATAAAATGTAATAAAAGTCTGACTCACATTTCATACTCACCACAAATATATATATCTTTAACTAGGTATCTGTGCCCAGCTGGCTGCGTGAACAGCAAGGCAAAAATCTTTGGAACGTTCTATTATGAGACTGTACGTACTTTGCTGTGGCTGATAGATGACATTTATTGGGGTTTTAATGGTAAAAATAGAAATGGAAAATGCTGGCAATTCTAATGTAACGTAGATTTTCTGCCCTCCCATGTTGGTGCTGTAAACTGTACTGGTGCTGTCTATATAACAAAGGTAATCTGCATTTTCCCATCTATATGATGAAATTAGTGCTGAAAAGAGTATCTACTCAGAGCTTGATTTTAGGTTCTGAGTGCCCTCTATGCCCGCTAAATTCAACTGAAGTTGAGGGCCCTCCTGTACGTCACAGGAGTGCATGGCATCTTTCAAGATCTATCCCTCAGAGCAGTGAGCTATTGGGATAGAAAAGAGACTTTATATTAGAATTGCTTCTCAGGATGGTTCACAGGATGCTGGATTTTTATTTTTAAAGTGACTCATTGAATCTTGAATTGTCAAAATAGTTTATAATTAGGGCAGGTCAACAATTTCCTGTCAAAACTGTTTTTGATGGAAAACCAGGGGTTTGATGAAACAATTTTGTTTTTACAAAATGTGTCTGCTTTCTGATGAAAATGTTGATTTTTTTAATCCAAAATAAATAAATAAATAAATAAAAGGTCCCAAATACATTGAAGCTGAAATGCTGCTGCAGATGCCTCATGGGAGTTGTAGTTCAGTTGCTTAGTGCCCTTATTCTTCTCTATGGGCTGGGTTTCCCTCCAAACTGCATCTCCCATGATGTATCGTGGCACAGAACTGCCATGATGCACCACCTCCCCTCACCAAGGGGTTTTCAGCTGAAATATTTAAGATCTGACGTTTTTGTTGAAAGTTCAACATTTTCCTCGGGCGGGGGACATTTTCCAACCAGCTCTCCTTATAGTTTACGTTTAAATACTATATTTTTTTATTTTAAAAAAATCCATGTTTGTCCTTAAATCAAGTAAGGCTTAGAATAAAAATACATGCCCATGTGTTATAACAGTAAAATTCAGCAGGCTGAGCCAATGCAGCATTTGTAAGTCTGTGTAAACTCCAGTCTTTAAGTATTTCTTTTACATATTTGTTTATTAAATGTTTCTTTTTGGCTTAGAACTATTTAGGAAACATTGGTATTACCGTACTATTTGTTATGTGCTTTCCAGGCATCCAGTATATGTCGTGCTGCAATTCATTATGGCGTCATAGATGATAAAGGAGGCCTGGTTGACATCACTAGGAAAGGGAGATCACCCCTTTTTGTCAAGTCTACAAGAAATGGCGTTGAATCTTTAAGGTAATTCTTCCCTCAGAAAATGTATCTCTGTGTATGGAGGACCATGACTTGTACAATAAATTATTGTTCCACATTTGCCACTGTTTACAAGCAATAGAGAGTATCAGAGGGGTAGCCGTGTTAGTCTGGATCTGTAAAAGCAGCAAAGAATCCTGTGGCACCTTATAGACTAACAGACGTTTTGCAGCATGAGCTTTTGTGGGTGAATCCCCACTTCGTCGGATGCAAGAGACAAAGTGGTTACTCACCCACGAAAGCTCATGCTGCAAAACGTCTGTTAGTCTATAAGGTGCCACAGGATTCTTTGCTGCTTAAGCAATAGAGAGTAGATCTTAAAGTAACTGTAGTCAGGGCTGGTGCAACCATTTAGGCGACCTAGGCAGTCCCCGAGGGCACTGGGATTTGCGGGGCACCATTTTCTTCGGCAGCGACCATGGCGGCCGGATCTTTGGCCGCCCCAGTCACCGCCGGCATTTAGGCGGAGGGAGCTGGGGCAGGGGAGCGTGGGGAGGGCCGCCTGCAGCAAGTAAGGGGGGGGCGGCACACAGGGGAACTCCCCGCCCCAGCCTGCCCCCCCTTCCCTGCCTCCTCCCCAAGCACGCCGTGGCTGCTTCACTTCTCCTGCCTCCCAGGCTTGCGGCGCCTAAGCTGATTGGCGCCGCAAGCCTGGGAGGCAGGAGAAGTGAAGCAGTGACGGGATGCTCATGCTCGTGCATGGAGCAGGAGTGAGCTGGGATGGGGGTGTGTGCCTCAGGGTGGGGGGTGGGGAGCTACCGCAAGGGGGGCGCCTCAGGGCAGAGGGGGGGAGCTGCCGCAGGGGGGTGGAGGGGCTCAGGGTGAGGGGGCGGGGGTGGGCGCAAGGTGGAAGTTTCGCCTAGGGCGCAAAACATCCTTGCACCGGCTCTGACTGTAGTGCATTTATGTTTTAAAGGTCAATGAAATACGTATACATATTTCTTTTGCTTTTCAGTAAATATAAACCTTCAAATTCATTCGTGGTTTCCAAAGTCACAGGTAGGTTTAAATGCCCTTTTTGTCGCTATAATGTTGAGAAGAAATCAATGGTGCTCGAGTTTATTATTATACATGGACATCGTCATTCCATAGCCATGTTCTGTTTTCAGTCTTAACTGGGCAAAACTTCTTGTAGCCAAGAGACTCTCCCTATTTATGATCAGAGCAGGTCAGGAAAAACAAACATGGCATTTTTGAAAACATTTTACAACCCATTTGAATAACGCCTCCGCCTAGGGCGACCATATTTCCCAAAGGAAAAATGGGACAGTGCATGGGGCTGGCCCGAGTCCTCCCCACCCACCCATCTGGGGCTGGCCCAAGCCGCTCGCCCTCCCTCAGGCAAGGCTCAGGTGAGCAGCGACGCACATACTAGATAGGGTGACCATATTTATCAAAGGTGGGGGCTTGAGTCACTGCTCACCCAAGCCCTGCCTGCCCCCACGTCTGAGCCCCCCCCCCACGCAGGGCTGACATCGCTGCTTGCCCCCCCCCCCCAGGTTTCTCCACACCCAAATGCCCACTTTTGCCAAAGGAGGTGGGACGACCGGAACAGGGCTTAAAAAAGGCTTGTGTTACCTTGAGCTGCTTTAGGGTGAAGTCTCTCTGGCACTGGCAAGTCATTTCGACTCAGAATTTGACCCCAAACCTGCCAGAGAAACCCTGCCATATTCAAAAAAAATCTGTAACAAAATCACATCACTCAGATATTATTTTCTTTAAAAAGCCATGGTCCTCGGAAAAGGTTTTTCTAGCAATTTAGTAGCTCTCCAGGATAAATCCTAATAAAAATAGCTCTTCAATGCAAGCTGTTTCTAATGAAGCCATTGAAGTTATTCTTCTGGCTGCATCAGCTAGACATACATCCTGTCAGATGTGATGCGTGACTAATGCTTCTGTTTACTTCAGGAGCACCAGCTTATTTGGCTTTGTAATTCATCTCTCTGAATTGATTTCCACAGTGCAGACACTGGATTGTTACACCACTGTAGCTGAGCTGTGTCCGTTCAAAAAGCCAGCAACTCATTGTCCAAGGTAAACTGCATATCTCAAGTATGATGCTATTTCCTTTGAACCTAGGCCTGTACTGGGGTGAGGGAAAGAGAAGCTGAAGGACTGGATGGAGATACTGAACCAATCCAATTTGAAGATTATAAACTAAAATTATAGATTATGTCAGATTAACTGGGATAAAGGTTAAATGAGGGAGCTTTTTTCACATCCAAAACAATATACTATATGAATAAAATCGCCTGTTTTCACAAACATGTTTGCGATCTGAGCATACTCTCAACACTGGCATACAAACAAGTGCCAGGATTTAAAATCCATATTTTTGTGGGTTTATTACTGAGGTTTTTTTTTACATGCTTCAGCAATATAAGAGGGTCCGAATAGAAGATCCCCTCAAATTGGCCTGAATATGTGCAACTTTTCACACTTTGTTCATTCACGTGCACGTGCAGTTTTGGGACGCTATCACTTGTATGCCCAAATGATAACGTTTATACACATAAAACCTTCTTCCTCTTGAGCCTAGCATGAGAACGAGCTCTGCTCATGGAAATTCCACCAGGTGCATGCATGAATGATGGGCAAAAAACTCCACCTGCAAACAAGTGTGTGTGTGTGTGTGGGGGGAGGGGGGGGCACAAGGACGGAAGCTACGCTTGGAGAATTTGGCCCAATGGCCTTCATTACCTCCTGTCTCACTGGCCTAAAAGAGTCTCATTTGCAGCTGTGTAGTCACTATTGTGTTTCAGCTGAAAGGGGGGAAAAAAGAGTCAGTCAGCTGCTGCCACCTGCAAACCAGATGCTGGCCCTTGAAGGCTTCCTTCCAAGAGCTCAAGAATGCAACTTGTTTTTTCTCTTGCTCCTTGATGTAGCGAATAAATATGAATAAAATGTTTTTCAGGGCTTATTGTCCAGCTCACTGCAAAGCTGAGCCAGCATACTGGGCACCAGTCTTTGGCTCCAAGGTTTATGCAGATGTGAGTATTCCACTTCCCTATGTCTCTCCAAATAACCAGGTGACTATTGAAATGACTGGCTCCCATGGTCGTTTAAGAGATTCATTCATATTCTATGAATTAGGAAGGTCAGAATTACATATAGTCCCTATAAACAATAAGGAAATACTCTGCCAGCACATGGGATAGAAATGTCCTTTGCATTAGTTGGACACTGATTAAACGTAGCTAATGTTATACTTCAGAGTTAGCATCAGGAGACTTGGGTTGCACTCCCATTTCTGGCACTGATTTGCTTGGGAAAGTCACTTAACCACTCTGGGTTTTTGTCTGTAAAATGGGGTTGATGCTTGTCCACCGTTGTAAACTCTCTTGAGATATACAGATGAAAAGCGAATCACGTTTATTGTTACATATGTTATATTATTACTCGACATAACTTGCAAAAATAGATTCCGCCCTCCCCTTCTTTTCTGCAAGTAGAATATGATTTGTGAGCAGTTGTTGCGGAAATGAAGAATGTGGGTGGTTGGTTGGTTTTTTTGTTTTGTAGCTCTGTGAACAGCTGTAGAGTTGATGTGAATGGACAGAGGTTAAATGGCAAAAAATAACCTAATGGATAGATACGCAAAGGAACATTTCTTTTGGTCACCACTTAAAGATAGCATGTGTCTAAAATCCACTGACAATACAGGCTTAGTATAGCTTCTCACTGCTCTTATGGCTCAGTGTCCACACGGGACAGGTGCAAACATCTTTTCAAACTCCTGAGAAATGATAAAATGGGCTCCACTTGTTTGTTGCTGGTTTTGTGAGGGTCAGTGTAGAGTCATTTTTTTGACTTAAGTACTTTTGTGGTGGTTAGCACATGTTTGGAAAATATTCCTAGCAGGATCATTGGAGTATACAAAATAATATGTTTGGTATTGCTGTAACCATTCAATATTTGGTTGTATCAACCCTGCCTAAACTTCCACCTAGAAAGAGAGTTTTCAGTTTGGGAGGGAGCAGGGAATAGGTTCCATTTTTGTTTATTATATATATCCAGATTAATAAAGAGAGAACATGGGCATTAGAGATTTGTTCTGGAGTTTGCAGACCTTGGTGGAGAATTGCCTGTAGTTTTGTTGTTGATATTTAGTAAAGTTTTTTCCTTTTTACCTTTGTAGTCACAGGCAGAATTAAGAAAAACACAGAGGAATTTGAAATTGGTGCCAGTTGTTTTTTGGCCTCAGAACTGGCACATGGTTAAATAAGATTGTCCCTGCAGGGTCCCAAGAATAACACTTTAATTGGGCAAATGATCAGGTAATTAACTGATCAGAAGAACCTCACACAACTATTTCAGTTGTTTATATTTTTATAAAGCTATATGAATAAAGTCTCATAATCCCATGCCAGTTTTCTGTTTACTCTATTCATCTATTAGGGCAATGATTCCATCGCCTGTCTAGATATATAATAAGCCAAAAAATGGCATGTAATTGTGATAATAAAATATTACGTTTCTAGAACACCTTTTCCCCCAAAGTCTTTCCAACATGTATATATGCAGGAAAAGTTTCAGATATCTCTGAAAAACAGCCACCCCTGCTGGGAACCAGAGCATGTGCTCTTCGTGTGTATTGGATAAGCATAGGAAGTAGAGTGGAATACTGCACAAGGACAGGAAGTAGAGAAGAATGCTATCCAGTAGAAACAGCTGGGAAAGTTTTAGTGGGAAGAATCAAGAATGTGGCTATCTGCAGCGGGAGGCGTGGTGAAGAACGTCATGAGATCTTTGAAGGTCACGAGCACTCAAGACCTCAATTTTGCATCTGATCTGAAAGAACTCCAAAGTTGCTAAGACGTCCCTGAGGCGCTAATTAAGTACCACCATCTCGGTCCTGCATAATTTTATGATTTATACTGACTCAGAGGCACTAATGTCCTGGTTCACAAGCCCCACTTCTTATGAATCTCTGGGTTTGGGATTATATAAACTGAGGCATGGAATTTGATTTAGGGAAAAAATACTTTACTGCTCTGTCAAGGATTTGTTAGATCTCCGCTAGACTAGTATGGCCAGGGCGTCAGAGATGACAAGGGTCTAACAAGGCATGTGTTGAAGGGTTTAGGAGCATTAGCAGAATGGCAGGGGAAAGACAGGACTAGACTTGGTAGAGAAGAAGGGGCTTGAGGAAGCTGTAGCAGAAGATTGTAAGTACAGTGAGGGGTACAAATAGAAAAGTTCTTTGCATTGACAGTAAATCCGAGGACTGGAAGGCTGACAAAATAAACAAACATTCGGTGCAATGAGAATTTAGTCCAAAGCCTTTCCCACAAAGGGTACTGCATGTGTGGAATGCTCAGCAAGAAGGCATGCAATGAAGTAGCACAAGCCACAAATCAGAAGAAAAATTAAAACAAATAACAAACAAAACTAGACAAGTGCTGCTCTTCTCATGTGCCCTGTGGATTCCCATCCATACAATTGCACCTTCATGGGACTTGTGTATATATGTCACAGTCTCTGTCCTTTTTAATAGCTTAACTAAAGAAAACAAAGTATTTTTCCCCATTGAGTTTGTACTCTCACACTCTGTCATGTTAGCAGCACATCCAAAACCCTGACCTGCAAAATGGTTTGGCAGCAGAGGAGTTAATGGGGAAATAACCTGTGGGCATTAGCATCATAAAGTCACTACTAAGTAGGTAGCAGAATGCAATTCAATGAGCTTGTAACCTTCTGGTCCGCCTTGGAGAGCTTCAGTGTTTACATGATCCCAGGATGCATGTGAAAGTTTGTTGTACCACAGAGAACAAAGCTCTGACATCAGGAAGAGAGGATTTTGGCTGTACTTGGTTCTACTTGGGTTAGTCCATAGCCCCAGGAGCAACTAACCTCTCCATCATGGGATTTTAACAGCTTTAAAGAAGATTCTGTTTTCTTCTCATAGAAATAAGGATGCTATTTTAGGTTGCGTGATGTCAAGGGCTTGGGAAAGGTATGTTTATAGGAAGTGAGGTCAATGTAGTTTTGGAAACCAACCAAAGAGACAAAGAAGCCAAGGTACTCATGACCAATGATCTCTAATGTGTTGCTGAAGTGTAATTGCTAGATCCTTAAAATGTGCATGATAAATTGTGGAAGCAAACAGTAAGTAGAAAGAGGAGGAAGCAGCAAATGCAGGTCATCAAATCCAGATGTTCTGCAGCTCTGCTAAAAGTTATTTCCAATGTAGAAAAAGATGTTCCATGACCTTGAGGAAAGCAGGACACTGACTGTGGTTAAAAACAGACAAATGGAAGCACATGCACAGTGGTTAAAAGCAGACAAATGGAAGCACATGCACAACTCTCCCTTCTCTGGCTTCAGGCATGAAATGATTTGTTAGGCCCACACATCAATGCACCTTAATACATGCCCATGTGCATTAAATGGATGAAGCACCAAAGCCAGAACAGGTGCATTTGTAAGGGCCCCATCATTAACTTTAATGATGCATTTTGTTAGACTTGCACGTTTGGTTTGGATCTTTCCAATATGAGAGATTTAGCTCAGCAGAGGTGTAACCGAGCTCTCTCACCCCTATCTTTTATGGGCAACAGACAGCCTGAATGGACCAATCCTGGCTCCCATTACAGACGTTGAAAAAATGTCCAGTGAGGGCCTCCCACAAATGCAAGGCAGGTGTAAAGGATGGCATATCTTGCAAAGCAATGGCACTATCTTCTGACCATCTCTGGTGGATTACGTGTGAATAGTCAGCATTGTATTAATTACAAAACCATGGTGAAATCCTTCCTGGTGATTCAGCAGGACGATGGAATAGTTTCTCCAGAGATAAAATGGAAACCTTAGTATTTTGGACATTTAAAACTCAAGTGGGCCGAGCATTAGAGCACATGCTGTAAGGAAAAGTTTAGATATGGCTCCAAACTTCACGGCTCAGGCCCATCTCCAAAATAGTCCAGTTTCCAAGAAATAGAAGGGTTAAGAAAAGTCAGAGCTTCTTTAGACTAGGTTTGCAAAGTCAAGTGGTAGACAGGGGACATGGCAGAGCAACTGCCAATACCCTTTCAGCAGGAGCCAAATCCATTTTCCATTGCTTTAAAAAAAATCCATCTGTTTCGTCTAACAGTCTCGCTGTTTTGGGGGACAGATGGCTGGGTATCTTGGACACTGAAGCTGGGATAAGCAATGATCAAATTCTCATCTTGGAAAGATCACAAGAAATGCACACATCACTGTCCAGTGAAATAGAATAAATGGACGTCATTGACTCTTTCCATGTCTGAGAGAGAAGCCAAATAACCGTTTGGATTAAAACCGGATTGGATAGCCACATTTGTTGTTAAAAGTTTGGGACGGGGATCATTATGGGCTGAGACAGAAATGTGGCCTCATTTTCTATCGAAGCTAACTTAGCCTTCTACCCGTCCCCACAAAATGACTTTACTATGAGGGGCACCTGCGGGCTGCTATACCGGGATCTAATTTTGGTTGTTGGGTTTCGTGTGTGGGTGCTGAGTGGAGCTGATGGCCTGTGATATACAGGAGATCAGACTAGATGATCTGGTGGTTCCTTCTGACCTTAAACTCTCTGATTGGTTTAGCCTTAGTGTCCCAAACCAAAATATTGATGATTTTTCATTCTTTATCAGCAATAACATCACTTATTTCTCATTCCAATTTCTTCCAGTTTCTATCAGTGCTTTCTTTTTGAACGGGGCTGGCTTTCGTACAAACTGTATCTCGAAAGGCCTTGTTGACTTAAGCAGTAGAAATGCAGAGATAAATAATATTGGCGGGAGAAGGAAATGAACTGGCACAGCCAAAGAGGAAGGTATTATTTTCATGGCATATGCACAGAGAGTTAGGAATCCCCTCTCCCCTCCCCCCCACCCTTGTTCATTTATTCTGTTCCTGGAGGGTTGCAAGATAACACTACTTTATTTCTTAGAATCCAGAAACCTAACACAGCAACGTCCAGAAACACAGAGAGAGAAAGCAGGCTGCCCTCTAAGCAGGGGCAGCTCTAGGATTTCCGCCGCCCCAAGCACGGCGGCACGCCGCGGGGGGCGCTCTAGCGGTCGCCGGTCCCGCGGCTCCGGTGGACCTCCCGCAGGCATGCCTGCGGATGCTCCACCGGAGCCGCGGGACCAGCGGTCCCTCCACAGGCACGTCTGCGGGAGGTCTACCGAAACCGCGGTCCCAGCGGACCTTCCGCAGGCATGCCTGCGGGAGGTCCGCCGGAGCCGCCTGCCGCCCTCCCGCTGGGACGCCGCCCCAAGCGCGCGCTTGGCGCGCTGGGGTCTGGAGCCGGCCCTGCCTCTAAGGCAGAGAGGCACAACTCAACCCACCTTTGCTCCAGACTGGCTCTTTATCAGACTGACTGCTGAAAGAGCCAGATTTCAGGCTTCCCTTCACAGTCCCTTAACCTGGAAGCAGAACCAGGAACCCCCCTTACAACTTAAAGTGATAGCTTGTAATTTTAACACAGGTTTCAGTACACCACAGAAGGGAGGTGTTTCAGCTGAAATGAGGCAGAGGGAAGCAGACTCTTCCAGGCAGCAGGATGTGCAAGGGAGAAGTCTCGTGCACGAACGATTGGCCAGACTGTATGGAGGGACAGAGAAAGGAGACTAATGTTAATACTAGCTGTGGGGGAGGAGAATGGAATGATTGCTGGCCTATATTCTATGGTGATGGAGATGCTATACATAAGTTGCAAGGTGAACCTGCGAAGGATTGTTTTTAAGAGGGATTTGTTTCTTTATGGTAGATATAGGGGCCCCACAGGGATTTTCCCTCCCCCTATTTGTTTTTACCTTTAGAAATATCTGCCATTTCATTCCTGGTTTTGCAGGCGGCCATTTCTCACTGAAGTTAATGAGAGCTACAGGTGCGTGGTGCTGCTGGAAATCAGGTTGCTTTTGTTTTAGGCACCTAAATGTGGCTGTAAGTGCCCAGGTTTGAAAATGTTGGCCTGGTTCTTTGTAGCCGTTAAAATAAAAGGTTGGACTGTTCTCTTCTGCACCTTTGTTTATTCAGTGAAGACAAATTCCACGGTTGCTAATGCTGAAAGGAATGTCTCTGAGGCTGTGGGCTGTGTATCAGGCAGGAATCTTTATCAAAGCTATGTGAGAGCTTTTAAGCTTTTACGAAATACAGGAGCATTGGGAAATGTATACATAACGAATAGTGCAACCTTCTTGCTTGGTTCATGGTGAGACTTGTGCTTGAAAGGGAAATGTGTGTCCCATTCATGTTCAGGAACCCTGAGGAGATGAGAGAGAGCGACTGTCTCTCTGCTGTTGTGAGATAAAGGTAGTTTAGTCTCCAGCAGTCTCATTTGTGAGGCAATTAGCTGGGGAGAGATTTCCTGAAGAAGGAAGCCTGCATAATGAGGCCGATTTTTATCACCAGTGGAAACTGCAGCATGTTGCTGAACCCCTGAGGAGGAACACATCTTTGTTTTCAGGCTAGTCACACTAAATGAGGACTTGATGGGTGACTTACAGTTTGTCTACACTTGGGTTGCTACAGTGGCACAACTTCAGCGTAGACGCTGCCTATGCCGATGGGGCAGGTTCTCCTGTTGGCGTAGGTAATCCACCTCCCTGAGAGGCAGTAGCTAGTCTTCTGTTGCCCTAGTGCTGTCTACAGTGGGGTCAGGTCAGCTTAACTAAGTTGCTCAGGGGAGTGGATTTTTCACACCCCTGTGTGACCTAACTGGGTCAACCTCATTTTTAGTGTAGACTAGGCCTTAGTCCATAGGCCTATTTCATTGCTAATAGTTTGATGCAGCTGGTGCCGGACAGGGCCCCCCCGGAGATCCCAGTTCTGCAGGGAGGGAAGCATTCCAGAGATACTAGGATCCATCCCAAGAAAATGGGGCTGAGGCAGAAGCAGAGAACCTGCTATGTGGTATCTTTTGCTGTGCGATCCCTGAGGTGCCGGTGCCCTACCTTTTGGGAGAAAACTCCTCCATCCTCCTAGTGCTTCCCATCTTCAGAGCCCTGTTCAGACAACTCATTAAGATAAAGACTCCTTGGCAAGATAGAAGATAGGAACCCAGTAGGCTGATAGGGGAAGGGGTATGTAAAAACCAGAATGGCCAAGGAATGAGCAGGCAGAAGAACAGCAAGTTCTGGAAGAAAGGAATGCCTTGGAAAGAACACCATTACGGATTTGTCCCAGTGGAGAGTGTTACAAATAGCCTTGGACAGTGCATTCAGGACAGTTTAATTTAATGAGCCAATTTTAGATTTACAGATTTCCCATTGCATACTAGAGCAAATTCAAAGCATATCTTCCAAACAGAGTGTTCCTGTGCTGTCTTGCCCATATATAGAAGCAAAACCAAACTGGCAATTAAAACTGTAGAAGCTGCCAAGAGATAGGCAATCCAAAGTGATAAATATATAGGGAATGGGGGAAAACCTGCCTTTTAAGGCCCTGGAGAGCGAGTGAACATGATCTATAGTACACAGATGCCGCCGGAATATTGCTTTGCAGGTTCTGCAGTGGAAGTTTGATTTTTAAAGATCAAGAAGTTTGTGGATTTGGGATTTTCACCTGTTCCAATCCTTGTTACTAGAGTTGATTTTTGTTGTTCTAACTAGCAGTGTATAACTTTTTAGAAGGTTCACGTCCAAGTTCATATTCAGCCTTAGAGTTCTCTGCTATCACTCTATTTCCTGGATGTTTCTGTAGCTTAGTCATCAGTTGCTGGTAGGTTCTGTTCTTGCAGCAAACAAAACAAAATAGAAAACAGAAGCAGCATGCACTATAGAGATTGCAGGCCTCATTTTCATGATTGCCTGCTACACTTGGTGTAGTCAGTAGGAGCTGTGGGTTCTCAGCACCTCTGAAAACCAGATCATGATGAAAGAAGCTCATCTTAGCTTTTGGGAAGATGGGACCTAACACGTCTCAAGTTAAATGATCATTTATTTCTTTAGGCCAAATTCACCAAGGATCTCTGCTGTTTCACACCAGCAAACAGTTGCAGAACCTCTGCTACCTCGTTGACAATGCAAAGTGGCCACACCTTCTCATGTGGACAAAGGCAGGGTTGAGGAGGTCAAGAAGTGCCATTGCAGCACCAAAAAGAGGGCTCACTGACTAATGTAGACAGGGCCTGGCTGGCTGATAAATCCATTGATTCAATCATTCTCCCCTTGGCAGAGTTCCTGTTGCGACCAATGGGCTGTTTGACCAACCTGTTGACAGAAGTGCACGGAGAGAAGTAGTGGTAATACTGCTTACCCTCCATAGGGCAGTCATTACACCTGCCTGTGCCAGCTATTCTGAATTCTCACCATTTGCAATTAGTAACAGGGACCATGCGACATCTGCAAGAGCTCATCTAGGTTTATTTGGTCCTGCCTCAGTACAGGAGGCTGGGCTGGATGACTTCTCGAGGTCCCTTCTAGCTCTACATCTCTGATTCTGTGATCTGTAGAGTCCTTTCTCACTGCTCAAGCTGGAAGACAAACAACCTTCCCATACGTCTCTCGTTCACATAAGTCTCTCTTCGTTCTTCCTCATTTTCCTAGTCATCAGAAAAAGGTCTTGGAGCCCCAGCTAAATCCATTTACTTTATGATCTTTCAGAGTTCCAGTATCTGCAAAACGGCCGTGCACGCTGGAGTCATTAAAGACGAGACTGGCGGTTATGTGGATGTAATGCCCGTGGACAAGAAGAAAAACTACGTTGGCTCTTTGAAGAATGGCGTCCAATCTGAGAGGTAGGGTCACTTTTCTTTTTTGTGATCAATTTGTGAAAATGTGGACAATAGGAATTGAATATACAAGGTAAGTGATTCTAGCATGTTGCTGTAAGCTCAGAGAAGCAAACAAGCAAAACAATGTGTGTCATCCCTTCTTTGCCATTTGCAGCTGAATGCATTACTCTTGGACTCTGTATATTAAGGATGTAATACTGTTAAGCTTGTCCTTCATTTACAAATGAGTTTAAACTAGTCAAAATGTGAATACACTGTTAATAAATTTCACTGGGTATACAGCCCTTTAAAATTTACTCTGGTTTTTAGCAAAGTCATTATTAATTAATGTTGGGGGAGCAGTTTCACATGAGTTTTATCCTAAAACATTCTGGCAAATTAACACCACTGAAAAGATAAACACGTGGTCTGCATCTTTCATTGTACAGTCAGCTTTGTGGCTTTCACTTGGGAATTCCACTACTGAGTTCTGGGAAGTCTAATATATTTAATAGCATAAGAACATGAGAATGGCCATGCTGGGTCAGACCCATGGGTCCTTTAGCCCAATATCCTCTCTTCCGACAGTGGCCTGAATTTGTTGACTAGAAGTGATTTCTCTGTTCTTGGAGAAAGCATTCTAAATCAATCAACGTGCCAGCACGCTCTCTTGAGAGGATAAAACAGTGCTTCTGAATAGTGGGTTGTACCTTCATGTGACAATTCCTGATTCTTTTTTGGGGGGTTGGGGATGGTCCAACTTGGCCTTTTATATATAATATTGTGTGTGTGTGTGTGTGTGTGTAAAGAGAGAGAGAGTATGCATGCACATGCTACAGACTTTCATGCCTTCAAATCTACTACAGAGTAGTTGAGGAGATGCATGGAATAAAGATGGCATCATCTTAAAACAAGGCTGGTGAGCTATCCAGGGCTCAGTTTGGATACAGTTATCATTCTGCATCACATTTGTTGCAGTTACGCTGTGCAAACGTTTTGTTTGTTTCAATTTGTACATGAACACGCCCCCTCAAGATGTTTGCTCAGCCACTAGTCAATGGTGAATACATTAAATTCTTAACACACAAAAGAAGAACTCGATTCAAAAAAGCGGAGATTTTCAGATCTTGCTTTTTTGCAGACCTACATTGTCCACCCTCCTACTCTGATGGAGCAAGCGACTATAGGCTTTAATGCCCAATTATGTGCCTGACCGGTCTATTGAATGTACAATTGGTGCAGTTGTATGTGAAACACACTTGAATTTAGGTGCACATTTTGCACGTGCAGCACTCTGAAAATGCAACCCAACAGATTTAATAATCTCACTTAAATTCAGAGTGTGAAAACGGTCACAGTTTGGCTCAAGGGGAGAGGAGAATGAGACTCAGCTAAGCTGCCTCTGGTTAGCAGATAGCGTTTGGGAACTGTACTGATGGGAAATCTGTAGGGTTGCCATCTCTAGTATGTGTGGGGTGCAAAGTGCATTTACCAGGGGGAAAAAACCCTCTTTTTTAAAAAAATTGGAATTGGCAGTGGACTGGAAACTGCCACTGTTATGTTCTTCCTAACAGTTCCTTGGAACACCCAGTGTAATTAACATACAAGGAAGAAGTTATTGGGTTAATTCCACCAGCCCAGCAGGAGAAGTGTCTCTTGCTCAGTCCTGTCAACAGGAACGATTAGGAGGAAATACAGTGTCCAGATTTCTTTCTTTCTCTCTCTCCCTCACTCCCCCCTACCCTACCCCCTCGCAGGGGTGCTGGACTGAGAAATATTTCCCAAGACAGTTTACATCAGGAATTAGTGAAAAGAGAGGTCTCTAGAGCTGAGACTGTCTCCAGAGACCCAGCTGCTTTTATTTTTCCCAGTGGGTGCTCCACCTCCACTCCCGCCCTGAGGCTCTGCCCCTTTCCCCAAGGCCTCACCTGGCTCTGTCTCTTCCTGTCCCTGTTCCGCCCTCCCAAGGCCCTGCTCTCGCCCTGCCCCCACTCCGCCCCATCCCCCGAGGCCCACCTTCCTGCCGCTTACTGCTCTCCGCTCTCCCCCAAGCACCTCCTGATCGGTGGCCCCGATGAACAGCTGATTGGCACTGCTGCCAAACAGCTGTGGCTTATGAGTGCCCAGCACCCCCTATTTTTTTTCCCGTGGGTGCTTGAGCCCTTGAACACCCATGGAGTCTGTGCTTATGGATGCCCCTCAACCTTTATGCTTTTGCTTTTGCTTTTGCTGTGGTACTCCTGGCCTCCCTGTCACTTGCACTGACTCCCTTGTCGTGGTGATGGCTCACCAGTCTCCTGTATTGAATCATGTGGGAGGTGGTTGTATAAGTAACAGCTTTTCAGTGCACTCTTAAGTTTCACCAGCTATGAATTGTGCCTTTCCATGGGAAAAAAAACAAGCATCAGGGTTCAGTGTGGTAATGGAAACTCCTGAACTGGGAGTAATGGAAGCTCAAGTGCTTCAGAAATTCAGAACACAGATGTGCAAATAAAGATGCCGTCAAATCAAATGAATAATTGAAACCACTGATTTCCTTACTGCCATGACTATGTAGGGAGCTGGTGCATCTCCCTAAGGTTCATAATGATTGTTCTTTTTCAGCTTGAAGAGTCCCAGTGAAGGGATGGCTTTCCGAATTTTTTCCGTGAAGCAGTAAATTCCCTGGCAAGTTTCTTCTGGAGAACAATCCACTGATCTTGAGGGACAGCAACATTCATTTGATGGCATCTGCTCTGAACACATTCTCCTTGCCAATTTCTTTCAGGGAAAAAAGGTTCTGACTCAACTGTCCATGTCACATCTGCACCAGTTCAGTATTTTTTTTATTTTTTTTTACAAATTCTAGGGCATTCAGACTGTTGTAACTTCAAATTCCAAAAGAGGTGTGCTGAACAGCTCGAGTGTGGATTAATTTACAACAAATATCGGAACCCCCGGCTGGTTCACAGATAGTGTTTTAGGTCTTGAAGTACCTACCCCAATGGAAGTACTAACACATGTTGGCAAGGTGGAATATGTAGTGCGGATGGTGGGCCTTTTAAAAAATAGTTTTAAAGCTGCTCCTTTTCTGGGGTGGGGCATACGACTTCTTTGGAACTGTTTGTATGGTGTGGTTGGCTTTTCTGTTTAAGAGCAAAACCTTAGTGTTTTCGTTATCAGCTCACATGTGCATAGGAAACGTTGAGTCAGGTCTGTGGCATATTGCATTAAAGCTAGTGGTGTCATGATGTAACATGTGGTCAGAGGTCCCGTGGCTGCCTGAAGGACTCCTGGAGATGAGGTTGTCTGGAAAACGTGGTGAAAGTAAGAAAAGGTGGTGAAGATCCCCGCCCCTGAGAAACAAGGATCCCAGCCAACCACAAATATGGTGTTGATGTTTGCTGGCCAAACATTAGCAGATAGTTAGGAATTTGGGTTACCTATGAGAAGTTGTGGAATTAGAGCTCCTGTCCTGGCACATCTCTGTATTATGCTACACACCTTTTTTTTTTTTATTTACAGTTAAATGCAATTTATTGTTCTATACAGCAGTGCTGGTTTTGTCTGTAGTAGTTAAGCAGTGATAAAAAAGTTAATCTTATTTTTGTTAGAAATGGGTGCATCTATATAAAGTGTGTTCACTTTATCTTTATGAAGTTTTTTGTACAGTTCTGAGGCTTTAAATATACGGAATGGGGCTGGATTGTTTGCTTGCATACAATCGATACCATATAGTGATCTTAGCTTCCATCATGATTGCTGTGTCTGTGAGCATCTGGAATCCAAAGTGTTGGGTTTTAAAAACTTGTATGTCTTCTAATGAATATATATTTAATAATTTGAATCATTCTGCTATGACCAGCTGTTTAAATACATCACATAGAATGGTTTAGAGGGAATTAAAACTAGCCACAAAATCAGCCTAGTATGAACTGCCCTGTTCCCAACTTTTACAGGGTTATTAGAATTGGTCTAAGCACAAATCCATTTTTCCCTTAATGGTCAGACATACAGTAATTTACGTTAACCCTGAGAAGGCAACATAACCTTTAACTCTTTGGTTGATGTAAAAAGGTATCCCTTCACTCAGTAACTCAATTGTAGTATGTAACATATGAGGAATATTTCACTTACTGTTACAATTATTTAGCCACTCTGTCTGGCAGATGTTTCATGTCTTTCCATAGCCTTCCGAGGTCCAAGCTATGTTTAAATTAAACTAGAGGGATAGGGAAACCAGCTATAAACCTATTCCAAAATGTGGACCAATAGCATTATATGGATAAGCACTTATTTTATTTAATTTTTAAACTCCATGAAATCAGCAAGGAATTTACATCAGTCCCTTTGTTTCATAACTGAGGTTTCCTTTCTTTGCGAAATCTGAGTTTAAAAAGAGACCTTTCATAACTGAGCAGGTTTGCACGTTTTCGAGAAGTTACACACAGCAAACCTACTTTTGGAATGGCTCTGGTAAACACCTATTCTTTATTTATTTAATGGTCTTTTAAGGTATGTTGTGTTTGCTTTATAGTAAGAAAAATCAGTTATATTTTCATGGTAAATTTATGTGACAAATAGCTGGAATGTGTCTTTAAAAAGTACCTGTTCGGAAGTGACTAAAATCTTGGCCATGAGATAAGTCAGGTTCCTTGTTTTGCCTATTATGAATAGTAAGATTGGAAACAGGCTATTCTAATCCCACCAAATTTTGTAGTATGATTCTGTGGCCTCCATAGGGCCAAATAGGAGTTACACCTTCAATAGCTGAGGATAGAAATGGAAAACGTAATAAAGATCAATCAAATGTCCACTGAAATCAGTGGCAGCCTTTCCATTGAATTCATGGGTGTTGGGTTGGGCTCATGTTTAGTTCTATTGTACATCCCAGTCAAAGTAGATCATCATTGCGTCATTGCTCTGGCTGTGAGATTCAGTCATCTTGTAGAAGGATGGAAAGAAATCTGGACTGGAATACCAGGAAAATCTGAGAATCACCAAGAAGTATATATACAAATTCAATTGACCTAGAATGTATCTTTCTTACAAAAGAGGAAGATGAAAAACATAAAAAGTGAAGTTGTGAATATAAAATAAATTATATCATCATTCTGTAGCTTGAATTATCTTCAGCCAAACAATTTGGATTTTCAGAAACAGGTATTAGTGTACGTCTGTGTCTCTGGTTAGTGTTATATATGTGTACAACAGATAAATCAGGACTTCGATGAACAATCATTCTTTGAGGTTCTGGGTGCTATTAGTTAATATCTCTACCATATTTAGGAAGGGTCACTTCCTGCATGGCATTATTAAGGCATATCATTAGTTGTGTTCAATTGTATATACCAGCTGCCCATATTTAGGTGGAACAGGCTCTGTTTTAGCCAAATATATACTGATTTTACATCTGTTTTACCAAAGCATTTCTCAATCTAATATGTTTCAATAGAGCTTTCAGGGGCAGTGCCCCCTTGTCTTTATATTATCAAATGCCCTGATTTAGGCACTGATTCAGCAAGGTACTTAAGAACGTGCCTCACTTTAAGCATGTGAGTAGCTTCACTGATGTCAAGGGGGTCAGATTTTTAAAGGTATTTAGGTGCCTAACTACACTGAGATCAACAGGCATTAGGGATCTAGTAGCTAAGCACCTCGCTGGATTGAAGCCTCAGAGGTTTTCATTGCTGGCAAATAAGTTTAATTTCAACACCAATAAAATCAACGAGAAACATCATGTCACACAATTGTCACTGAAAAGAATCTGGTTCCACATGCTGGATTTCCAGAGAGCATAATAAGTTTCTTTGGTCAGAGTTACTGAAGTGCTGTTCTAAATAAGGGTGCTTTCCTGAATCAGGGCCCCACGAGTAGTCCCACTGGAGTTAATGTGCATTGGAAGCAATCTAGGGCAGAGTACCCAAAGTCAATGGGACCATTTGAGACAGATTTTTGTTACCAATCTGTCTGAGGCTGCAGGATTTTTAGGGGAGAAGATGAAGGAGCACACCAAGGGTCTAAGTTTTAAAGCTTTATTAATAAAATAACCGTGGTGAGTGTTGGGGGCTCCCCACGTTACTCAGAGGAAGGAAAAGTGCGTTAGTACCTGTGTCCTAACCCACTTTCATACTCACACACGCACATCACACCCAGGCTTGACCAGCCGTGGAACGTAAGAAGAAGAGGGGAAAGGGTGGACGAGAGTTCTGTCCCGTGCACAGGCCGCCCAGGGTCCGCTGTTGATTTTTTATTTGCTTTAGCTCTTAGGAGGGTTTTAAGTCCTCGGGTTTTTGGGGGGAGTTTTGTTTAGGGGCCTTTGTCCCCGTTGCTTTTTGTACCACTTCAAACTGGCTTTCTGTGGCCTCCTCAGCTTTCCCAAAACACTCTGGCTTCAGGGACGTGGGCTTCTGTTTTCCCCCTTGCCGGCCTTTACCGTTTCACCAGTTTTGCAATCCCCTGCCTAGCTGACCCTCCTTTTCCCACAGTTGGCTTGGGTTGGGTAAGAAGCAGATGTGGCTGCAGGTTTTTTGGCTACATAGTCTGTTCGAGCGCCGTGATCTTGGACTGGAGCCCATGTCTTATTTTCAGGCTGAGCTGAGGCGTTGAGTTAACCCGTTTTCTTCTCCCTTCCTCCCCCTTCGGCCTCTCACAACCTGCAAAGGAATCTTCCACTCCACAGGCCAACCTTTAACTCTTTGGGCTTGGCTACACTTACAAATTTGCAGCACTGCAGCAGGGTGTGTTTTCACACCCTCTCCAGCGCTGCAAATTGCGGCGCTGCAAAAGCGTGTGTGCAAAAGCCCAGCAGCACTGGGAGCGCTGGCAGCGCTGTCTGTTATTCCCCCCACACACGAGGAGAGGTGGAGCACTCTCAGCGCTCTCTCGCTGCTGCTGCGACTGCTGCTCTGCTACAAGCAAAGCGGCGCTGCGCTGAGTGTGCAAAGTGCAAGCCTTTAACCCTTCCCAGAATGGCTTGTGATGCTCACAACAGCGTTAGTAACATACAGTGCTGATTTGCCTCCCTGGGGGGGACCCCCTGAGGGAGGGAGCCACTGGGTTGTGACTCATTAACACAGTAAGGTGCCACTGTACTGAGCATAAGTTTGTGTATCCGAATTTGGCCCCATTTTGATTTTTTTTCACTATGCGGAGTGTGGATACGGGAGAACAGCAAAGAGGGGAAAAAACCCACTAAAACATAAGAGGAGTCACTTCGGTTTTTATTTTAGTGTCACACCAAAATTTTAAGGCAATTGAAGTTGGGAATTAGATCATTTGAAACCCCTCCCTAACAACTGCATTTCTGTTGCTCTTACCTGGCTTTGAAGCAGCTATTGATTTGAATAGCTATTGACCATAGGCTGCCTCAGCCTGCAGTTTATGTATTTGCCTTTTTTCTATGAAAAACGGGTTTTTGTTTTTACTACTTCCTGTGTACAAAAGTTTTAGTGTAAATGGGTTTTGCCTTCGCATGATCTTTACGGGGCCGCATTTTTGTTTCTAAAACTATCATTTTTCTAAATGCAGAACTGTAAAATATCTTTTTGTTTTCTGAATTGTGAAATAAAACCCATGCAAAAAGCAGATGCCAACCCCTTGTTTTTAATGTTTAATTTTTCAGTGGCTTTATTTAGGAGGCTGGGCCTGAGCTACCAATTTATTTATTTATAGTACATTAGCACCTGGCCACTCCAGTTAAGATCCCAAGGTGCTTGGTGCTGTGCAAATGTGCCAGCTGCCATCTTGGCCGACATACCGTGGATTGAATCATGGACTTCCAAAGCTGAAAACGTAAATCTCTACAGCTTTAAGTAAGGGGCCAGGCTCTGTAGCTGGGGTTGTAATGGACTCACATCTTCTGTAGATTGGGCACAGAGGGGAATCTATTATTTTGCGGAAGTTCTATGGCCTATGTCATACTGGAGGTCAAACTAGATCACAGTGGTCCATTCTGGCCTTGGAATCTATGGATCTACAATAGACACTGAACAATAGGTTATATATAGGTCTGGGCTACCCTACAAAATTAGGTTGACTTATGTCTACACTCAAATTTGTCTCCATCTGACGTAAGTGCCCCATTAGATCGACAGAGTAAAACCACCTTCCCTAACAGTGTGGAGCCATGGTCGAGCTACCTAAGTCGACATAATGTGAGTGTAGACGCTGCACGACCTGTGCCAACCCTAACAGTCCTCCATCAGCTCAGGTCCCACAGGGTCCTAGTCCCTGTGACAGCAATTGCTCTGGCCATGATTGTAAACTGCACTACTCATGAGTCACAGAGACCGGAAGCCACACAATTCCTTTAAAATCTCCCAAGTGTTTTGGACAGGAATGGCTTTAGGCCTATTCCACCAATTCCCTTGAATTGGGCCCCGCGCCTAAGAGGGCCCCGCGCCCAGTGAGAATCCCTTCCCTGGCTAGAGGCCTTTTTAATTTTTACTCACCTGGTGGTGCTCTGGGTCTTTGGCACTTCTGTGGCGGGTTCTTCGCTCGCTCTGGGTCTTCGGTGGCACTTTGGCGGTGGGTCCTTTGCTTGTTCTGGGTCTTTGGTGGCACTTCGGCGGTGAGTCCTTCACTTGCTCTGGGTCTTCAGTAGTGGGTCCTTCAGTGCCACCGAGGACCTGGAGCGAGTGAAGGACTCGTCGCCAAAGTGCCGCCGAAGACTTGGAGCACTGTCCAGTGAGTACAGCCCCACATGTTTTTTACGTGTTTTTTTTTAAAAGAACAGGAGTACTTGTGGCACCTTAGAGACTAACAAATGTATTTCAGCATAAGCTTTCATGGGCTGAAATATGCTGAAGTAAATTTGTTAGTCTCTAAGGTGCCACAAGTATTCCTGTTCTTTTTGCGGATACAGGCTAACACGGCTGCTACTCTGAAACATATTTTTTTTTTCAGTCATCCCTGCCAGGGGCCCATTGAAACTGTTCAAATTGGGCCCAGCACTTCCTAAAGCCGGCCCTGGTTTTGGAAGTGTCTTTTCCTGATTGCCTACCTTGGTGGGGCACGCTGAGCTGTGCTCCCTTGTTGTGTGCAACTGCCCAAGAGACCATGCCAGCTCCATTTACTAGAGGCATTCATGCCTGGAGTAGACAGGAAGTATTGGTTCTCCTGATCCTGTGGGAGAGAAAAGGCTGTGTAAGGTGAGCTATGGACCAGCTGTAGAAAGATTACATAGGAGACACAGGTAAAGGGGTAGGACAGGGATCTGCAGCAGTGTCATATGAAAGTGAGGGAACTGTGGAAGGCGTTACACAAGGCCAGGGAGGCCAACAATCGATCTGCTGCTGAGTTGCAGACCTGCCTCTTTTACAACGAGCTGCATGCCATGCTTGGCGGAGACCCACCAGCACCCCACAAACAACTGTGGATACCTTAGAGGTGCCGGAGACAGAGATCCCTGTCATGAACAGTGAGGAGGAGGAAGTGGGGAAGAAGGGGGAGGGTGCGGCCAAGACATGGGCCAGGACTTGCTTGAGACTCTACCACAGTCTAGCAAGCCGAGCACAGACAAGCCTGATGAAGGGAAGGGACCTCAGGTGAGTGTGTACGTGCATTTTCCATTACAGTGTTTAAAGATGGTGCCTATCCCTGTCCCCAAGGTATGACACAGGTATCAACTTTTAATTATTTTACTCATCGTATAAGAAGAGGCAGAATTGTTAAATGTTTTACATTCCCCCGTTGGGCATGCAGAGCAGTTCATTTATGTACACAGGGACATCCCTTGTATCCAGGGACACCGACGGGCGAGGGAGCCAATGGGTCAATTACCCAGGGCCCCGTGATTTAAAAGGGCCTGGGCGGATGGGATAGATATGTATATTTTTAATAAAAATTAAGATAAAAACCAAAAAAACTCCAGTTTCCTGCGGCTCAGTACAAAGCGCTGTCCCTCATTGTGACAGTAACAGTTTGCCAGTGCACTGCTGCACCCTGCTAGTGTGGCAGAGTGTTAGCAACAGCAGCCTGGGAAGCACAGAGCTTGCTGCCTCCTCTGGCTGCTTGGGAACGGCTGTGCCTGCCATGCTGGCTCTCTGGCTGAGGACAGGGAGACGAAGGGTAGGGCACTTCGAGCTAGGGTTAGGGTTCTTATAGGTAGGGCTCTTGGAGCTAGGGTTAGGGTTCCTATGGATAGAACTTCCGGCGTTAAGGTTCCTAAGGGTTTGGCACTTGGAGCTAGGGTTAGGGTAACTACGGGTAGGGAGCCCCGCCCTAGGGTTAGGGTTGCTAACGGTAGGGCACATGGAGCTAGTGTTAAGGTTCCTAAGGGAAGGGCACATGGAGCTAGGGTTAGGGTTCCTAAGGGTAGGGCTTCCGGCCCTAGGGTAAGGGTTCCTAAGGATAGGGCAATTGGAGCTAGGGTTAGGGTTCCTATGGGTAGGGCACTCCACCCTAGGGTAAGGGTTCCTAAGGATAGGGCACTTGAAGCTGGGCTTAGGGTTCCTTTGGGTAGGGCACTTGGAGCTAGGGTAAGGGTTCCTATGGGTAGGGATTACTGCCCTAGGGTAAGGGTTCCTAAGGATAGGGCAATTCGAGCTAGGGTTAGGGTTCCTAGGGGTAGGCCTTCTGGCACTAGGGTTAGGGTTCCTGTGGGTAGGGCACCCCGCCCTAGGGTTAGGGTTCCTAAGGGTAGGGCACTTGGAGCTAGGGTTAGGATTCCTATGGGTAGGGATTACTGCCCTAGGGTTAGGGTTCCTAAGGATAGGGCAATTGGAGCTAGGGTTAGAGGTACTATGGGTAGCATACTTGGCGCTAGAGTCAGGGTTCCTTTGGGTAGGGCATTTGGAGCTAGGGTCAGAGTTCCTATGGGTAGGGCACCCCACCCTAGGGTTAGGGATCCTATGCGTAGGGCTACCTGCCCTAGGGTTAGGGTTCCTAAGGGTAGGGCACTTGGAGCTAGGGTCAGGGTTCCTATGGGTAGGGCACTTGGAGCTAGGGTCAGGGTTCCTATGGGTAGGGCACTTGGAGCTAGGGTCAGGGTTCCTATGGGTAGGGTGCCCCGCCCTCGTGTTAAGGTTGCTAAGGGTAGTACACTTGGAGGTAGGGTTAGGGTTCCTATGGGTAGGGCTTCCCGCTCTAGGGTTAGGGTTCCTAAAGGTATGGAATTTGGAGCTAGCGTTAGGGTTCCTATGGATAGGGCACCCCGCCCTAGGGTAAGGGTTCCTATAGTAAGGGCTCTTGGAGCTAGGGTTAGGGTTCCTATGAGTAGGAATTACTTACCTAGGGTTAGGGTTCCTAAGGGTAGGGCTTCCCACTCTAGGGCTAGATTTCCTATGTGTAGGTCAGTTGGAGCTAGGGATAGGGTTCATATGGTTAGGGCGCCCCTCCCAAGTGTTAGGGTTCCTCTGGGTAGGGCACTTGGAGCTAGGGTTAAGGTTCCTATGGGTAGGGCTTCCCACCCAAGGGTTAGGTTTCCTAAGGGTAGGTCACCCTGCCCTAGGGTTAGGGTTCCTCTGGGTAGGGCACTTGGAGTTAGGGTTAGGATTCCTATTTGTAGGGCACTTGGAGCTACTGTTAGGGTCCCTATGGTTAGGGCTTCTTGTCGTAGGGATAGGGTTCCTAAGGGAAATGCACATGGAGCTAGTGTTAGGGTTCCTATGGTTAGGGCACTTGGCGCTAGGAATAGGGCTCCTATGGGT
This sequence comes from Mauremys reevesii, assembly GCF_016161935.1. Classification (NCBI taxonomy): domain Eukaryota; kingdom Metazoa; phylum Chordata; order Testudines; family Geoemydidae; genus Mauremys; species Mauremys reevesii. Next base: position 36,526,392 of record NC_052638.1, read on the forward strand.
AGGGTGCCCTGCCCTAGGGTTAGGGTTGCTAAGGGTAGTACACTTGGAGGTAGGGTTAGGGTTTCTATGGGTAGGGTTTCTCACCCTAGGGTTAGGGTTCCTAAGAGTAGGGCTCTTTGAGCTAGGGTTAGGGTTTCTAAGGAGAGGGCTGGCTTTAGTAAGTGCGGCCCTTTTAAAACCGTTTCGACGGGGCCGTGGCAGGGATTATAAAAAAAAAACGCATTAAAAAAAACACGTGGGGCTTGTATTCACTGGGCGGTGCTCTGAGTCTTTGGTGGCACTTCGGCATTGGGTCCTTCACTCGCTCCAGGTCTTCAGCGGCACTGAAGGACCACTCCCCAAGTGTCGCCGAAGACCCAGAGTAAGCGAAGGATCTGTCGCTGAAGTACCATGAAAGACCCAGAAATTGTGAAGGAACCGCTGCTGAAGTGCCGCTGAAGACCCAAAGCGCCACCAGGTGAGTAAAAATTAAAAAGGCGCCTCTAGCCAGGGAAGGGATTCTCACTGGGCGCGGGGCCCTCTTAGGCGCGGTGCCCGACTCGGGGGAATTGGTGGAATAGGCCTTAAGCTGACCCTGGGAGACGCTGACCTGTGAGAGCCCCAATGGATTATGTATGTGCACTGAAATGGACAGAAATTGTGCTGCCTTTCCAATTTCAAAGTCCCATCCAAGTCCAAAGTTACCTGTTGTTTTTGGGCATTGTTTTTCCACACTGTTTTGCACCTCAATACCTTTCTATTTTTTTAAAATAATATGATAGCTCAACACCTATTGAAGAATGAACAGCGGTACTCAAAGCACCCACTAACTTGCAAACCTAGAGCACCAAAGAAATGTAGAGCACCTCATGGGTTCAAGAAAACACCCATCTGTGTTTATAAATGTACAGCGAGCGCTACACAATTGCTAACAGCGCCCAACGCTTCAGGCTGAGAGAACAGCCCAGCACAGAACACTACTATGGCTGACCGTTCAAGTGCTGTTCACAGACTTCTTCAAGCTTTTGTAATGGCCTTTGTGTCTGGCTGTGCAGAGTCAGCAGACAGTCACTCCACCTCCGTCCTCCACCCTGGGTGCAGCTTTTCCTCACAGGTATTATACAGGAGGCAACAGGCAGCTATAACCATTGAGATATTTTTCTCACTGAGATCCAATCTAGTGAGTCAATGCTGCCAGCTTCCCTTAAATCTTCCAAAAGCACCTTGGACAGTCATTCTGCACCTGCTGAGCTGGTACTTGAATCTTTCTTTGGTCCTGTCAACATAGCAAGCGAAGAGCTTTATGAGCCATGGTAGCAAGGGGTAGGCTGGGTCCCTCAGAATCACTACCGGCATTTTAATATTGCCAATGGTAATCTGCTGGTCTGGAAAAAATGTCCCTGCCTGCAATTTTCTGAACTGTCTTGTGTTCTTAAAGATCTGACCATCATGCCCCTTACCTGACAAGTCCACATTGATATCAGTGAAGTCTCTCTGGTGATTCACCAAGGCTTGCATAACTGTAGAAAAGTAGCCCTTTCCTGCTGATATACTCTGTGGCAAGGTGGGTTAGTGCCAAAGTAGGGACATGTGTGCTATCTATTGCGCCGCTGCAGTTCAGGAACCCCATTGCTGCAAAGCCACCCACTATGTCCTGCATACTGCTGAGAGTCAGAGTCCTGCATAGCAGGGGGCAGTTAATGGCCCTGCACACTTGCATGACAATCACTTCTCCTCTGGATTTTCCAACTCCAAATTGATTTCCCACTGACTGTCAACAATCCAACATTCTAGCTCCCAGAAAGCTGTCTTCTTTCCTGTCTTGGAGGGAAACTGTTTCTCCCTGTTTGGCCATAGATTTTAAAACATAATAGCATTAAGTATCCATATTTCCTCACATACATTTCATGAGGCTATTAAGCACCAGTTTCATTAGCTTTCAGAAAAGACCTCACTCTTATAATGCAGTAGTATTGATTGTATACAATCAGTTGATTCAACTGCTTATCACTTGAGGTTCAGACTCCCTGTCTTTATAGAGCAGGAAAGCTTTGCAATGGGTTTTTCTGAAGGTTACTGTTCGAGCTGTGAGGATGGCGACAAGGAGTCTGGTGGTGAAGGAAGCTCCATGCTGTTTGTTCCCCCACTTGCTAACTTAACAGCTTTGTTTACCTAATATGTAAAAATGGGCCGTCATTTTTTGCCTGAAGATCAGTTTGGTCAGAGAATCAAACACACATTCCTTTGTCTAGGGCAGATTTGTTTACCAATTTCCCCTGACATACCTTGTTTAAACACACTTTAGTCATAATTCTAGCCTATACCCATAACTCTTAATACCACTGTGTACATACATCACACAGGAATACAAATGATCAGTGAGTTGTTAGTTTTCAAATGATACTTTACATGGTATATTTTGTACAAAGATTACTGTAATGTGTGGGATGCTTAGTATCACACAGCCTCTCCAACTGCTGCAATGTAGGCAGACCCAAAGAGCTTCCACACAGGGGTTTAATGCGGTTTAATTAGTCCACTTTAAATTCACACTGTTAGTTAATTTGGATTAATTTTCCTGCCCTGTGTAGACAAGCCCATAGTGAATTTTGTCCTCTTAGCCTGCAGCCAGACTGACACAATAGCTCTGAGAGGTACGAACTGCCCAATCATCTTGATGGGTTATTAACGTTAAAAAAGACGACACCATAAATAGCAACAGTATTCACTGCTCATTATTTTAGCAAAGCACTTCTGGTAGCTAATGTGCTTATTCCACAATTCCAAACTGCCTCCTCCACCTCCCAGATGCAAAAGCCACTAACGGTCTCCCTACTCAGTTCCCCAAACCTACGATAAAAAACCAGTGGCCCTCTGGAAATGTGGGAAGGGTCATATAAATTGAATGTAATAGCAAAATAAATACACAGGGGCTGCCATGTGGATTGTATAGTTGTTTCCATATTTAATTCATTAAAAACCCTCAATAGCATCTTAAACGAAGCTGCTGTAGAACTTCTGGTCTGCTGCACCAGGGTGCCGCAAAATGCCCAGATCCCTTGCTGCAAAACTGAGGTCTAGCTTTCCAGAGGGGGAACCTAGGGCTTTGTCCACAGTCTTATTACTCTCTTACTGATAACTCAGACCAGAACCTTCACTGGTGTCAGTTGTCATTAACTTCAATGGAGCTATGACACCTAACACCAGCTGAGCCTCTGCCCCTTTGCCTTATCTCTTTTTAAGCAACATGTTCTACCATGCACCTGCCCACAAAAGCTATTCATAGCATGAGCTATCTGCAACTATACTGCTACTGCCTATTAGGGCTGTCTGTATGAGCCAGATGAGCAAAGGCCTAGGCCACTGGTCAAAAAAGAGGGGAAGAGAATAAGAAAAAGCATATTTGTGCCCCCCTACAGTTTTTTAGCCCAATTTTTCCACCTGGTTGACTTTGCACCTTGGGCGGCCACCCCGTTTGCTCTGCCCTGGTTACAGCCCTGGGCAAAATACCCCAGGTTCTCTCTCTCACCTAATATGACAAAGAAACCAGCCTTTTCCCATTGGGAGGGGTGCGGGAGAGGGGATAGAGATCCCAACCTGAGAATTTGGTCAGCCCTGTTGCTGGGACCATGTAGTAAGGATATTACCATGAACCAAGTCTAGCTTGTTAAGTGTTAGCTACTAGAAAGTGTTTTATCTTTAGAAAAAACAACATCTTTATGGCTGACTTAGAACAACGCTTCCTTAACTCTCGTTCCCTAACACCCCTACTCTACTTGCGCTACATTGATGACATCTTCATCATCTGGACTCATGGAAAAGAAGCCCTCGAGGAATTCCACCGTGATTTTAACAATTTCCATCCCACCATCAACCTCAGCCTAGACCAATCCACACAAGCGGTCCATTTCCTAGACACTTCTGTGCTAATAAACGATGGTCACATAAATACCACCCTATACCGGAAACCCACTGACCGCTATACTTACTTACATGCCTCCAGCTTCCATCCCGGACACACCACACGATCCATTGTTTACAGCCAAGCTCTAAGATACAACCGTATTTGCTCCAATCCCTCAGACAGAGATAAACACCTACAAGATCTCTATCAAGCATTCTTAAACCTACAATACCCACCTGCTGAAGTGAAAAAACAGATTGACAGAGCCAGAAGAGTACCCAGAAGCCACCTACTACAGGACAGGCCTAAAAAAGAAAATAACAGAACACCACTAGCCATCACCTACAGCCCCCAACTAAAACCTCTCCAGCGCATCATCAAAGATTTACAACCTATCCTTAAAGATGATCCCTCACTCTCACAGATCTTGGGAGACAGGCCAGTCCTCGCTTATAGACAGCCTCCCAGCCTGAAGCAAATACTCACCAGCAACCGCACACCATACAACGTAAACACTAACCCAGGAACCTATCCTTGCAACAAAGCCCGATGCCAGCTCTGTCCACATATCCATTCAAGTGACACCATCATAGGACCTAATCACATCAGACACGCCATCAGGGGCTCGTACACCTGCACATCTTCCAACGTGATATATGCCATCATGTGCCAGCAATGCCCCTCTGCCATGTACATTGGCCAAACCGGACAGTCTCTACGCAAAAGAATAAATGGACACAAATCTGACATCAGGAATCATAACATTCAAAAACCAGTGGGAGAACACTTCAACCTCTCTAACCACTCAGTGACAGACTTGAAGGTGGCAATTTTGCAACAAAAAAACAGACTCCAAAGAGAAACTGCTGAACTTGAATTAATATGCAAACTAGATACTATTAACTGTGGCCTAAACAAAGACTGGGAATGGTTGGGTCATTACACCAATTGAATCTATTTCCCTATGTTAAGTTCTCCTCACACCTTCTATGGGCCATCTTAATTATCACTTCAAAAAGTTTTTTTTCCTCCTGCTGACGATAGCTCATCTCAATTGATTAGACTCTGCCTGTTGGTATGCATACTTCCACCTTTTCATGTTCTCTGTATGTATAAATATCCCCTGTCTGTGTGTTCCATTCTATGCATCCGAAGAAGTGAGCTGCAGCTCACGAAAGCTCATGCTAAAATAAATTTGTTAGTCTTTAAGGTGCCACAAGTACTCCTGTTCTTTTTGCAGATACAGACTAACACGGCTGCTACTCTGAAACCTGTTTTATCTTAATTTCTCTTATAACCATTACTGAGACTTGAATTTGCTTAAAATCTCATCTTCTTCTGTTAATAAACTTGTTTCATTTTTATTCTAAACCAATCTAGCACTGAGTTTAAACTGAACTATTTGGTATCTCCTGTTGAAGTAGCAAACTGTTGAATATTGACCCTTTACAGGGGCAATGGACCTTTAATAGCTGAACTCTGCAGGAAAGGGCTGGACAGTGCAGAACACCCATTTTGGGGGAAATTGAGGACTGGGCGTGTGTTGGGGTCACCGTCCAAATAGTAACCCAGCCTGGTGGAAGCTAATGTTGCTGACAGGCTGCTGGGGTCAGAGTTGCTGGACCAGGGCTGCAGCTATACACAGACCCTTACGGTGCGCCCTGCAGGCTGGTAGGGTATTTATAAACGAGTCAGGTTGGGAGTTAAACAGCAAAGCCTTGTGAGGCACCCAAGTTTGTGGGACAGGCAGTGACACAATCCCTCATTGGTCTATATTGCACCCTGGAATGTGATAACCCTTCTCTGGGGGGTGGGGTGACCAGATAGCAAGTGTGAAAAATCAGGACAGAGGGTGAGTGGTAATAGGCTTCTATATAAGAAAAAGCCCTGAATATCAGGACTGTCCCTATAAAATCAGGACATCTGGTCACCCTAATGAGGGGCAAAAGGATACTTTTTTTCTTTCTTTGACTTGGACATCTCTTCACCTGTGCTGAGATTGCTGTCGTAGGGAGTGTGACTCCTTGGTAGAAAGGTCTCTCACCTGGGCTTGATGCGAACCTGCAGTCTAGAATAGTGTTTCCCAAACTTGGGACGCCGCTTGTACAGGGAAAGCCCATGGCAGGTCGGGCCGGTTTGTTTACCTGCTGCATCCACAGGTTTGGCGGATTGTGGCTCCCACTGGCCACAGTTCTCTGCTCCAGGCCAATGGGAGCTGCTGGAAGCGGCCGTCAGTGCGTCCCTCGGCCCGTGCCATTTCCAGCAGCTCCCATTGGCCTGGAGCAGCAAATTGCAGCCACTGGGAGCTGCGATCGACCAAACCTGTGGACGCAGCAGGTAAACAAACCAGCCCGGCCTGCCAGGGGCTTTCCCTAAACAAGCGGTGGCCCAAGTTTGGAAACACTGGTCTAGAAGCAAAAAGCTCCCTGGCACATTACAGTGTCTCTGAGCCATCCAATTCCTTACTTACATTCTTTCTAATAATGGGCTGAAATAGTCAGAGGCTATAAATACAATGCCAGGACTTGCTCTAGGCACCAGCAAAGTGGCACGATTCCAGAGGTGACTTTTTTGTTTTCTTTTTCTGCTTGGGCGGCAAAAAATCTAGCGTCCTGCTGTGATTTGTAGAACGCACGGTTTTCAAGACCACTTTGCCAGCTATGGACCCGCGACTCATTTACACTAGAGACTCTCTTTAAGACACTTAAATTACGTTTGTGCCCCTTTAGTGTATAGCCAGAGCAGTACAAAAGTGTAAATGGAAACCAGCCCCTATATCTTCTCGACTGTGGTTAAAATAGGGTTGTGGAGTTGAATCAACAGACAAGGTATCCCTTATGCAACCCCCTTCTGGAGTGTTTGCTCATCACCAGCTGTAATGTGTGTGCAGTGAAATGCTGTATGCAATTTCCCTCATCTCCCCTCTCCTTCAGAGCCAAGTACATCTTAGTGCTATTAAGTGTCAGACCTAAATATAAGCCTATTTACGGTGGGGTTAAAAGCCAAGGTACACAAGGAACATTATAGCTACGAGCTAAAGATGATTGAGGTCCAAGCTCACAAAGCCAACTAAGTCCTTAGGAATGCTTTGCAAATATCATGAAAGCACAGTCCATCATAGACCTAGAGGACCCCTCTTGTAAACAGCTGTGGGAAATCAGTCACCCTGCAAGAGTACAGCAAGCAAACACTCAGAATATATTGTTAAGAGAAGTGGTGGCCCAAAGCACCTCGAGGTTCTTATTTCAGCAGCTTTCTATAAGTCCTTCTCTTAGTGGGCGTGATCACTATAAGATAACGAAGGGTACTTCTGTGTTACTCTCGCACCCCCTTGCGTACTACACCAAGAAGAGAGAGGAGCAGATTTTCAAAAGAGCTCAGGGCCCTGTCATTTCCTTTAGAGCCATTGTGCGAGCCGGCGCCCTTTTGCAAATCTGGCCCTGAGGGAGCAAAGTGCACGCTGAGCAGAGAGCTAGGAATTCCTGAGGGACCCTCCCGGTTCTAACATTGATGACTCCATGGCTAAGTGGCCTATCTCTTTGGCTCTCCTTTGTAAACTGAGGCGAATACCCACCTCGCAGGGGTGGGGCAAGGATCGAGTCCTTATTAGTTAAGGAGGGATGAAGCCAGATTAAAAAATTATTTGTATTCTGGTAGCACGTAAGGGCCCCAGTCATGGATCTGGACCCCAGTGTGCTGGGTTCTGTACAGAAACCGTCTAAAAAGATGGTCCCTGCCCCCCAAAGAGTTTACAATCTAGGTATGAGATGAGAGACAACAGACGAGGACACACAGGAGAAGTACAAGAACAGAGTCGATATGGGAAGCAGTGGTCTCTGTACACCACTGGCCTAGCCATTGTAGGCACGGCAAAGGAGGATTTTAAGGAGGAGCATGACGTTGTGGATGGTTCCAGGGAGCTCTTGCCATGCATGAGGGGGCAGCCTGGGAAAAAGCATGAGGTTTGCTTGTTTGAAATGTTCACAAATGGGCAGTCTAGGCTAGCATCATTGTAGGAGATGTCACAGAACGAGGTACTTGCCTCTGGGTGGGGACCACTTTCTAACAGCTGTCCGCCTATGCGTTAACCACAGCCACCCAAGAATGCGGTGTCTGTAGCCTGGCAGAGGCAGCTGTGTGCGCCAGGGAGTTAACACTGCCCAAATGGAATTGAGGACAAACTTTTGCTAGACACCAGGGAGATCTATTTTGTCCTCAGAAGCGTTATAAAACAATCTTGGCGTCAAAGACCCAGCTGGGGAACCAGGATGTGTTTTCCTTTCAAGATGAAAATGTGAGATAAAGCTAGGCTAAACGGGTCCAGTAAGACAGATGGGCTATTCCAAAGAGAAGTGATTTATAAGTAGAACTGGTGAGAAATTTTCCAACAGAAGCATTTTTCTACTGGAAATGGCCAATTTGACTCAATCAAGTTGTTTTGCAAGAGCATGTCGATTGTGTCAAATTTTCAATGAAAAATTATCTGAACATTTTGTATTGATAAGGTCAAAATTCCCACACACCCACACGTTAGATAATATTTGAGCTCAGGTAAAATTAATACTAAGTCCCTAATAAAGAAATTGTGTGTGTCCCATTTGCAGTCTACTCCTGTGGTCTGAACGCAGCATGTAGCATTGACAGATTTGCCAGTTAAGAAAAAAAGGTTTTTTTTCTTTGCTCTGAGATCCAGATTTAAAATTAGTCTTGCCTCTGTATAGCTATTGGGAGAGAATCTTTCCAGTCTAAGGGCCGCAGCGTTAGAGGTTCAGGGGATATAAAAGAATCCAGCAGCCCAGTTTAAATTGTAACCAAAAAAGTTTGCTTAGGGAGGGTTCCCTAGCTCTTTGATGACAGGAGTCTCCATGAGCTCCTCCAGCAGGGAGGACAGTCAAACTCTATAAAAAGACTTTCTAAAGTAAACATTAGTGAGTCACAGATTCATGATTCCAAAAGCTAAATATTAGTAATTCATATACTGGAAATATAAATATTGGTGGGATTTTTAAGGCCGACCTTTTCATATGCAGTAATACAGAAAGGTCCATGTGTTCCTCCTTCCACTCATTTTGTCTTGTATGTGCCAGTATTTCATCCTGGGGATCTGACCCAATGTCTCAGGTCAAATAAGTTGGTTTGGCTCAATCCAATCCCTCGGGGACAACAGTCTTCGCTGGAGGAAAACTATGTCAGATTCAGCTGACTTTGGCACTGCTAGGCGGCTCTGCTGAAGAAAAGCATTGTACACGGAGCAGCAAGGACAGGAGGCCAACTTGCCTTGGTCAATTCACGTCAGTTTGAAGGTCAGTGGTGGGGCGCTCTGGGAAACCCAATGAACCTTGTAGCTGCTTTGTAGATAGATGAGCTTTTGTTTCCAAGCTGACCCCTTCTTTTCACAACTACAGGCTTTCATGCAAACCCTGGATCTTCATAGCACTGTGATAGAGTTAAGTAACACACTGACAGGATAGGTGGTCTTAATTATTCCATCAAAACATTTTTGTTGGATGAAAAATGGCTTTTCGACCAACTCTTCCCCCTATTTGGTCAACATCTCCAGGTTTTGTTTTTGATTTTTTTTTAATTTAATTTTTACTCTAAGCAGTTGTCAAAAAGTGAAATGTTTTGGCTTTCAGATTTTAATTGAAAAACTGAAAGATGTACATTGGAAATTTTTCAAAATGTCCCATACAGAATATATCTTTTACCAGCTCTAAGTGTCAGACCTAAATAATGATTAATGGCAGAGGAGTGGGTAAGAGCCTCAGGTACAGTATGGGCAAGAAGGGGAAAAAGTTTTCTGCTAGGATTAGAAAGGAGGAGGAGGTGGAGAGTCAATGAAAGAGGAAGATGATCCAGGCAGCAAGAGCAGCAGAGGTGACACTCTTGTATCAGCAGGACCAGAATCTATGAAAGAAGCAACCTGGGCTCACTGAGAAATGAAGGCCATAAAGAAGACTGAAGTAAGTCCAAGGAGATTTGTGAAAACATTGAAACGGACACTGAAATGAATGGGAAGCCAGTCCCCAAATGCCAGTGGGGTTGTTTGAGGAAAGAGAAGAGAGGTGATCATGATGCTTTGTCCCATCAGAAACCCAACTTCCTGTTTCTCCCAAAGACAAGAGACCTTTACTTCCCCCCCGTTATTAAAAGACTGAGTCTCATCGCCAGTGGCTATTGTACTCCTCCCTTTACTACTGGCTTTAGATCTCTCCCTCTCTTTCTCTAGCTGGCTGAGCATCTAACCATGCCAGAAGTAGGCAGGAAGCAGGACTCTGCTGCTGCTTCGCTGGTCCTAAATTGCTTTTTGTTCCTCGTTATCCAGCTTACTCCTCATCCCTCCAACTATACCCAAGTGTTAATGAGCACTCCATCTGCAGGGGAAAGTATTTAGCTGCAAGCATTTGGTTAAATAATTAGCGCATGGGGCTTTAGTCTGAAACTTTGAATTTTATTTTTTGGGTTAGAGAAGCAGGGCAGATAGAGGCCTCTTTCCAGGAACCAGGGATTGATAGTCACTCTACAGATTTCTTCTTTCTGTCTCTGGACTCTTTCCAGCGTGCAGAGAAAAGCCATCCTGTGAGCTCTAGGATAAATATTCATTCCTAACAGAGCTGGGAGCTGAATTGGCACAGGATGCTAGCAAGTGTATACAGAGCTGATCTGCTCTTACCCCACCGAACCTGGGCATCTCGAGGAGGGGGAAACTAAGGGCTTGTCTACACCATGTGGCAATGCACTCTACAGGGACGTGATTTCTAAAGCGCACTAATGTGGTGCACGTTGGTCCTCGTAGACTCTGCTAGGTGCACTAAAAGTTAACTCCTATGCTTTAGTATAGTGCTGAAACAGCACTATGTTAAAAGTGCATGAGGGAACTTTTAGTGTTCGTGAGCAGGGTCGACGTGGAGCAATTAATGAGCAACACATTGATACACTTTAGAAATTATGCCCCTAAGGCTGCTTCTCCCACACCCACTCTGTCCACTCTCCATGTGTGGCTCTGGTGGGCGTGTTGTTTATGCTGGGAATTAGCTGAGGATCCCCAGGCAGTCCTTGACTCTTCTTTCCTGAAACACTATGAGAAAGAAGGGCTAGAGGCAACCCTGCCTTTCACCATTGTCATAAACAGATCATTAAGGGTTAATGTCTCTCTTACCTGTAAAGGGTTAAGAAGCTCAGTAAACCTGGCTGACACCTGACCAGAGGACCAATCAGGGGACAAGATACTTTCAAATCTTGGTGGAGGGAAGTCTTTGTTTTGTGCTCTTTGTTTTGGGGGTTGTTCGCTCTTGGGACTAAGAGGGACCAGACATCAATCCAGGCTCTCCAAATCTTTCTGCATCAGTCTCTCATGTTTCAAACTTGTAAGTAATAGCCAGGCAAGGCGTGTTAGTCTTATTTTTGTTTTCTCGACTTGTAAATGTTCCTTATTGCTGAGAGGATTTTACCTCTGTTTGCTGTAACTTTAAACCTAAGGCTAGAGGGGGTTCCTTTGGGCTATATAAATCTGGTTACCCTGTAAAGTATTTTCCATCCTGATTTTACAGAGATAATTTTTACCTTTCTTTCTTTAATTAAAAGCTTTCTTTTTAAGAACCTGATTGATTTTTTCCTTGTGTTAAGATCCAAGGGGATTGGATCTGGACTCACCAGGATTTGGTGGGGGAAGGGAGGGGGGATGGTTAAATTCTCCTTGTGTTAAGATCCAAGGGGTTGGATCGGTGTTCACCAGGAACTTGGTGAAAAAGCCTCTCAAGGCTGCCCAGGGAGGGGAAGGTTTTGGGGGGACAGAAAGTGATCCAGACACTGAAATTTCTGGATGGTGGCAGTGTCACCAGATCTAAGCTGGTAATTAAGCTTAGAAGTGTCCATGCAGGTCCCCACATCTGTACCCTAAAGTTCACAGTGGGGGAGGAACCTTGACAACCATGAACATCATCTGCATAAACTATGAATTTCCTATTGCTGGTCTCGAGTGAAATGGGCATTTAAAGGCAATTCCTCACTGGAGAAGGTAGCAGCAGTTCTTCTACAGTTATAGTAAGTTAAGGGTTTGATCCTGTGCCCACTTAAATCAATGCGAGTCTCTCCAATGGATTGGGCACATAGTCAATTGTATCTGTGTGTGGTGCATGTGTGTGTTCTTCCTTGTCCAGGTTCAGTCGGGCTCTTATGCTCATGCCTCCTGTCATGGGAAACAAATCTGACGGGGAGGGAGTCAGAACCTGCTTCCTAAGGACCAGGGCTTCTTTCCTGCCCCAAGGAATGCAAATTGTTCTTATTTCCATATTCAAAGAGCAAAACGTTCAGGCTGGCTGGCTGGCTTTAATTTGAGGTTCAGGAAAACAACAATAAAGAAAAAAGATCTAAATTTGTGTGTGAGTGAGAGAGAGCACAGTGTGGGTTACTCACACCTGAATGGACTCCCAAACCAAGCCAGTGGCTGAGCAGAGCGGCTCCTGACACTTCACGCTGCAGTGCACAGAAAGGAGAACACCGTCTCTGCTACGCTGACTTTTCTGCATGCTCCGCATAAATGGGTTATTTCACAGCAGGAGACAAACGTATCAGTATGGGGATGTTTCTATTACATACAAAGGCCTTTGAAAGCCTACAGCCCAGCGGCGCTGGTGGGAGATGCTCGGAAAATGAAACAGATGGCTGCAAGTCCCGAGGTGGTGCTGCTGGTGGGTAGCAGGGAGGAAGGGCAAGAACTATATATCTCTCCTCTGGGCGCCGAAATCTTGGCAGATGCTGAGTTTTCATCAAAGCCTCACGGAGCGAAATTGAAAAACGATTCCTCCTTCCCTTCTTATTAATACCACCTGCCCTTCCAGCCTTTTGTAATCTTGGCCTTTAATTAAAAAGTGGAAGCCTTGCAACTTACACACCTTCTGCTTTGCATTCATCCTCCCCCCCGCCCCACCCTGAGTTGAATGGTAGTGACCGGGCTCTGGGCGTAGAATGGCGCAGCAGTAATCAGCTGGTTTTCACAAATTAATAGACTTTGTTGCCAGTGTGTCTGCAGGCTCTCTCGGGGGCATGCCATGCTTACAGTGCACCACTGCTCCACAAGAGTCAAACAAAAACATCTGTGTTTAAAAGGCACTGTCTCCATCTGCTTCTATTATAATTTCCAAGGAATTCATTTATAGATTCTGCAGCAGAGGTAAGGGACAGCGTGAATACCTAGGTTCTCTCCTTTAATTTTATGTTTACCTGCTGGAGAGTAAATCTTTTTTTCTTGTTCTTCCAAACAAATTGGTAATTCCCTAAGGATACACATCTCTCCCCATCCCAATGCCAGATTATAGGGCACAGGCATGTTTTTTCCCTTAATTATTTGTAGTGGGGAAGCTGAAAGCTATTTGGCATGTTTGTCTCTTGTGATCTCTGCTATGACCTGAAAATGTACAGTTATGTGACTGCCAGAGAGAGTGACGAATGGGGCTCAACGAAAACTAGTGGAGGAGGAAGCAAAAAACCAAAAACCTTGGCTTTCCTCTTTAATAAGAGTGAATAGTGCACTGAAAAGTCCCATTGCCTCTCAGAGGTGTTCTGACTGAGGCATGACCTCAGGATCAGAACTGAAAACATTACAACTACATCTATCCCTTAGCAAAGAAGTGCCTTCAAGATTTAGTATTGACCCATCTTATGGGATACATTTTCAAACTGGCCTCCAGGCAACCTTTACACTTGTGCCCCAAGGTTGCACGCTCAATTTTCGCCCCCGCAGTCCAGAGGCCTAACGTCCTGGCTTTCATGCACAAATGCAATTGCCAGAACAAATCCAAGTTTTGCGCCTGCAAAAACTAGAGTGTGCAAAATTGCTGAACATTTAGCGGGCACCATAAAGCTATGTAACTGTGTTCTACAATAATGGCCCCCAAACACTATGGCCTTGGTACAGCCCAGTTGAAGCAGGGAGCACCAACTTTCATCTTCTGGAACAAAATACGTTGTTGCACCCCAGCAAGGATTCACTGCCTACTGGTGACATTTAAGCTTGAAGGTGTAGCTTGGACGCCACAGGAAGCTAGAGGAGGCTGCCTGGGTTATGCCTGTGTCAGTGCATCATCCAGGGAACCTGGCCATGCCCTTCCTCTGGCCAGCTGTGTCTATTTTTGCAGCCGCACTGGCCAGTTTTAGATTCTATGGTGGATGGGGATTGCAGGTGCCCTGCAAGCTGATTATTTGGTTACTGGTGAAGATATTGGAGCGATTTCTGCCTCCCCAGAGTCTGTAAGTGATCTTTGCCCCAAGGCAAGGGGTGGGAGTTTGGAATGAACTACCAGCAATGCAGGAGCCCCACCATAATTGGCAAGCATTACATGGTTTAAAGTATGATCAGCATAGCCCAGGGGTGAACAACCATGTCATGGTTCCTCGTCAGAATTTTTGACCTAGCAAGTGAAAATGATCTAGATATCTGGGCAGCCAATGAGAAATTGAAACAGTGGCTAACTTTGCCATTAATGGATTCTTTCCAAAAGCCCTGCTTGTTCCTGTCCCTTGGGCAGCTGAAGCGTACACTGGTGATAGGTCGAATCAAATCTGGAGATCATCTACATAATGGTTACTTACTGGGTTTCTCCAACCAGTAGTCCTCCGTCTTTTTTTTCCTCCCCTTCTCTGACCCAAAATATTCTCTCATATCCAGTAGGTGAAAAATCAAATCATAAATTGGTGACCAACTTACAAAAAATAGCTGCTTCTTCCTTCCCCATTACAGGCTACTGATGGGTCTTGGTATCCTTGGGATTCTGGAGCTTTTAGAGGGGACAGCAGTGTGGGGTGTGTGTGTGGGCGGGGGAGTCCCTTATACATGTAACCATTATAAAATCTAAACATATCTTCAGTTTTTGGAATCATTTGCACTTTTTAAAAAAAAATCTGTGCCCCTTAAACACCCATTGGGCCAATCCTCTGGACTTCCTTGGTGGCATTACAAGTTGACAGCTCTTTTGTTTTTCTTATCTGGTCTCTTTGATAAGTGACTGATGTTTGTTAGCAACTACTTTAGCAGGGACAATATCATACTTGACTCCCCAACACATTCTGATTTGCTGTTTGTCTCTTGATTATGTCACTTTCTTTTTCTATGTTTCCAGGCTCCATGTACAGATGTCTTCTGATCCCCAGCAAATAATCCCTCCCACGCACACTTCACCCAACGGGTTAGAAACAAGAATTCCCGCACACTTGTAAGTGCTTTGCTCGCTACTCTGCATTCCTCTGTCCTTTAGGGGGCACCTTTAATCCTATTTAACTCCAGAGCCTATTCTGGTTTCACTGCTGAATTTTGATGTGGAACTTGTATCCTCCTTATGTTTGGGGTTGTGTGTTTAATTAACCACCCTGATTTTTTTCAGTTGTTCTTCCCCGCATTTTTCCTGAAAGGAGCAAGACAATGGAAGTCAAGGAAACCATTTGCATGCTTAAACAGTTTACAAGATTAAGACTGTGGTGTGTGTGGAGGGAATCATTTATTTCCAGTGTGGAAGAAGCAGGGAAGGAAAGAAAAGGCATAGGAGAAATTGACTAAGCACAAGACCACCATTGTCACAGTCATTCCAAATGGAGGACTCAGAAGAGGGCAGTTACATGTGATTGAAAGTCCATAGGAGTTGGGCTTCTAACTCATAACTGTGCCTTTAAAAATCTCCTTGCTTGCAATTTATATGCTGCCTTTATAGTAGCCACTTACTAAACCTTCAGTATGTTTGACTCTCATGTACTCATTTGTTTGACTGGGTTTCTAATTTGAGCCTCTCCATTACCGGCATTGACAAAACTCTCATTGACTTAAATGGTACAGGATCAGGTCCTGAGTCACCCAGGGTTTGGCCTGAATGTCTAGTATGTATCCTTCTCCTGTGGGCACAGTGGTGCCTCCTTGTAATTGCATTAATTCCTAACTAAACCCACATGCTGTGACTGTGGTGATGTGGCTTATGAAATTGAGTCAACAGAGTGATATGACTGCTTCATGAGCAGAAATTCTGGTGCCAAGTAGCTAGATACCATGAATAACCATGAATAACATCTCAGCATTTTAACCATCAGTCAAATGTATCCTGGATTGTTACATGCAATAGCTACTGGATGTTTATTACTCTGAATCAAGAACGGAGGAACGGGGAGAGGAACATTCTCTGATTGAAAATGAATGATAGGATGACCTAAGGAGTGTTACTTGGCTGCTAGGTATAAGGCATGAAAACAAACTAGTCTGATCATTGGCACAGTCTCCAGACAGTACAGTGTGTTTGCCCATTTCCACTGCAGGTGCTGGTTAGAGACTGTAGTTGATCTAGATACATATGTAAATATATACAATGAGGACTGTGGGTAACAATAAAAGGGAGCACAAGATTATTTACAAAGAATGAATATGTGTCGGCAAAAGATATTTGATTAAAGTAACATGCCAAAGAAACAGACTGCAATCTTCCCATTTCATGACACTTTTGCCCTTTCAAGAGTTTATAGAAGTCAATGGAGCTTTATTGCTGCGTGGAAAACTGCCTAGCAGTGCCACCTACAGTGGTTCTGTATAGATGCTTCTTGTTAACAGGAAAGCGTTGGGGATAAAGATAGCAAGTCCTTACTCTGACTGTGCAGTTGTAGTGCTGCATGGGAGTTGTAGGTCAGTTGCCTCATGACCTCATTCTCCTTTATGACCTGGGCTTCCTGGCTGGACTAAAACTCTCATGACTCACTGCCTCCCCTCTCCACATTTTTTTTATATTAACATTTTGATGAAAATGATAATTTTTGTCAAAATTTTCTGTGAAAATGCCTCCATTTTTCAGCCAGCTCCAGTCTCTTTATTGCCCTCTTTCTTGTCTCATCTACCTCAGTCATTTCTAATGCACTCACCACAGTATCATAGCATCAGATGCAAAATTAAGAATGACATTGAAATTGTCCAAAAAGGACCCTACACTTCTTCATAATATGCTTCAGCTGCTGTCACTTCAGCCTTTCTCTTCTCTTTCCCCCGTGTACCTGTTACCTCCTCCTTTTCATCATGATTTTTCTAGGAGAAATTATGTCAGCTGTTCTTCAGCCATTGTTATTGGAGTCTGGCTTTTGAGACGAGGTGGGCCTTGCATTATACTCTGAAAATTGGTCACATCTAGGCTTTTTCAGGATTTGAGAATAATAACTCTACGTAGACATATATAACTATTCTTCATGATCTCACTGGTGATCATATGAACGTTTTTGTCTTGTTTCAATGTCTAGATGAACCTGTATAATTAGTCTTGTATATCAGTTATGTAAAAATGGTTAAGTAATATTGTGGTCCCTGAACTAACTTGCGAGGTAACCATTTAAAATGAGACCTTCACCTTAATAGGATTTTTTCTGATGAAAAACAGTTAATAAGATTATGTTTTGGCTGATTTGGTGTATGAGTCACTTGCATACATGCCAAGGAAAGGGTTTCTTTCCGTAAATTTTCCAGGTGATTGAACACATAAGTGCAATTTTCAACATTTGAATGGGATACTAAATTTGTATTGTTCAATAATGTAAATAAATGTGGCCAGCTTCTCAGCCGGGATAAAGTGATGTAGCTTCCTTTAAGTCAGTGATCCTACATCAGTTTACCTCAGCCGGGGTTTGGGCCCCATGTGTTTGTCCTCCAGCACGAGTGCCTGAAAAACACATTGCAGGCACTAACAAAAGATGATGTAGAATGTCGTGCACAACAACCCAAACCCTGTTTCCAAGAGCAGTTAGAATAAAAGCCGTCTTGTCCCTAGGTAGAGTCCAGTACACGAACCTGGAGGAATAACCATGAATTATGTAAATTTTGATGGATGTTTTTCTGTTCCAGTTGGAAAGCCTGGTTAAGAAGCAACCAGAATCACATCAAAGTTTCTACAGCATGGAATCTAATGGGCATAGAAACAGAAATAAACTTAACACGGCAACTCCAGCAAATGGCTTTTACTAATTGCCTTTTGGCTCCCATGGGCTGCAAAGTATAATGGTGGCCAAATCACGGACAGATCAATGTCAGCAAATACATCTCTCCCTCCCCCATTTGTTTGCTTGATTTTAGTTATTATGCGTATTACAAATAACAGAAAGTCCAGTAACATGATACGCTGGCTGGATGAAGCACAGGATAAGGCCAGCTGTTGTACAGATGTTAAGTGATAAAAATACAATTTGTCTCTGGGTATTTTAAATAAATAAGCTTCACTCCTTTTCTATAGCACAGCTTTTCTTAAACCCAGCCAATGCCTCTCATCCTACAGTAAAGAAAAATCCATCCAAGTTTTTGCTCATGGAAATACTTCTACAGGGTAGAGGGAGAAGAATATTGAAGTTTGCATTTGGATATTCTTTTATGTATAGGTTTTAAGGCCAGAAAGGGCCTTTATGAACAATCTATTCAGACCTCCTGCCTGCGAGAGACCACAGAATTTCATCTCTTATTTTCTGCATTGAGCCCAATAACCTGTGGTTGAGCTGGGGCATACATTTTTAAATGAAATAAGTGCTTGCGAAAGCTTCAGAATGGGCTACTCTGGAGGGTGAAGTTCTACACAGAACAAGTTCAAAAGATACAGTGCTATCTTTCTCCAGGCCATTCCTACCACCTATGTGTCCTCACTAGGAACTGGAGTGGTCATTCCCCGGGGTATCTTCATTTCTATGCTTGCCGGTTCCTTAGTTTTGAGGCTGGGAGTTAATATTCTTTGTAACATGTACACCAGCCCTTCAGTCCATTGCATCTATGTTGGATCCACTCAACTGACCCCTAAGATGTCCTGTCCATTTTGTTTCTTAAACACATGGTCAAGAAGTCCTGTTATCTTGTCTTTTGGAAGGGGGACGAACCACTCATTTCCATCTAAGGTTAAACAAAAGCAGAAACAGAAACAGCCTGTTTAGTTCACATTTAGATAGTTTTGCTTTAGCTGGATTCTAAGTGAAAATAAGTGTCTGATCCAAAACCCAGGGAAGAACCTTAGGAAAATGGAGACAACAGGCTCTATTCACCTCTTATTCGAACTTGACACTCATGTAAAATTGGAATAAGAGAGTGGCGAATCTGGCTCATTGGTTAAGATTCTGTGCTCAGTAAACAGAGGATGAAGATATTAACATGCATAAGCAAAGGGAAAAAATCATGAGGATGCCAGCAATTAACAAGAAAAATGGAGATATTAGCCTTGTTACAAATGATTTTTACTTAATTGTTAACAAACTATCTTTGGAGCTGAATTTGCATGAAGAAATTATTGTGGAAGTAGGTTTAAGGATGATCAATATTTAATTGCCCATTAAATGAAATAATCTTTTCTTGGCTCATCAGATTTCCAGTCATGCCACTAGATATAGTTCTTGTGACAGAGTCTCTTAAGCACCTGTTGCTGATGGGAAATACCTGTTTCATGTCTCATTGCTCTTATATGTAAAAAGCTAAGGAAAACTGCTACAGCAGTGCTATTCTTCATTCTCTCTTTTTTAAATTCCAACACTTAATGGAAAACACTCCAAACTGCCCTCTTTAGTCTGATGTTTTACTAGTTAGTGATAGGCTGGAAGATATGGAATAGCCCAAGAACAGCAGGACCCTAATATGTTTTGTATTAGTTTGTTTATAAGAACATCCTTCCAGCGATAAATGGCTGCACCCATTGTGAGTGTTTTCAATTTCCCCTTTGAAATATGAATCAAGGAATGCTGCCAACCCATCTCTCTGTTCCATGTTTTTCTTATTCTCGGATACCCAAGTAGTTTGAAGAGCAACAGCTTTTTCAGCAATGGCATGTCCAAGGATTTTGAGGTCTGGCTTTGCTGTATTTCTCTCAGTGATCTCTGTGAATTCATTGTGTGTGGCAGGAGCGGAACCTAAAGCATTGATCCTTCAAGGTGTTGCATGCTTCCCACTCACTCCAGGGGGGATAGAGTATTCAGTGCCTTGTGATATTAGGCATTACGTACGCATCACTTCTGAGAAGTGAATCGGCAGAAATGGCTGCCTGCCGAAATATCACTTCAGTGGTGAGGCACAGCAGTTCCCATCAGCTGAGCACCTGGACCAAAGTGTTTTACAGAACAAAGAACAATCTTCTGCATCTGGAGACATATGGGACACATTGTTAGTTGCCTGCAAGCTCATGAGCCTGTGCTGCCTTCCACGAGCCAATTTCATAAGGTTCGGATGGGTGTTTGTCAAAGAGGCTGTGGCCCTGTTGCTCTCCTCAGGTTGGCTAGCTCCTCCCCACCGCTTGCACCATCATAGCTACATTCTATTTTTAGCACGCTAGCTGCAGATATGTCTCCTTGAGTGGGGAGATATACCCCCAGCTCGAAGTGTAGACGTACCCCGGCAAGCTGATCGGACTGACTCCCACCTTAGGATTCTCCAGGATTGGAAAATGCCGGGGCTGTGGCGAGCCGGTGTTTGCTGATGATTCAGTTGGTTACGCCGGTATGTCCCTTGTCCCACAAGGGGAATTCTCCCTGAAGTCGATAGGATTTCGGCGTATTGGGAGATCAAGCCCTTGGAGTGTGAGACACCAAACCGACTAGATTCTACCTTTGATTTTCATTCAAGTTGTCTCCTCATCCGAGCTTTCCCTCTCCCATAGCCTAGCTAGTCTATCATATATTTGGGTGCTACCATGCTATGCTGGTCTAGGGCTTGCTATGCTGTACTCATCATACAGAGTGTTATGACCATATAAATGCAAGGAAGAATTGAAAGTGACTAGGTTTTTAGAAGCTGATAATGATATGATAAAGCTAATGTCTGGATGATGCTTATGATTTATTGCAGATCCTGGGTTATTGGCTGATTACATGAAACAGATGTTTATAAATTAAGTCCGAATAAGCCATTCAATTAAGGTCACAGTAAATGTATCCCAAGGTCAAAGTACTTTGTTATAAAGCAGGCTTGGGGGAATAATCACATTAAAAATAACAATTAGGCTGGAGAATGAGAAACAGAACTGGGAAGACACACAGTCTTAGTTCAGTGGTAAAATGCCAATAGCTGCTTTTTCCTGGAACTTGGTGTGTAATGGTTCAATTGTACAATGGAGCAAACGTTCCATAAGGCTTGTGTAAGCGTACCATGCTTTGTGCATCTGCCCCATGTATCTATACACAGCAAAAGCACATTCTTAACTTGAAGCTGTTGGCCATAGGGCCACATCATATCCCAGCACAAGGATATGGTTATAGTACAAAGAGATAAAGCAAGGTGTATGAGATTAAATTAAAGGAAGGATAATTTATGCTGAATATCGGGGAAAATCATCCTGTCTGTGAGCTACATTAATGCAAAACCTGAGTAGCTGCATTTGATACAGGGTCCCTCTGAAGAAGTTTGGGAGAAAAGGAACCTTCCCCAGGCCACAGTTCTCTGCTGTTCCTCAGTCCCAGTTCTGCTGGGGCAATTCCTAACTGCTCTGTGTACCCCTAACACATCCCTTGAACCATGCTGCATGGGGACAGGCAGGGAGCATGC
Source organism: Mauremys reevesii (assembly GCF_016161935.1). Lineage (NCBI taxonomy): Eukaryota > Metazoa > Chordata > Testudines > Geoemydidae > Mauremys > Mauremys reevesii. The sequence goes on from NC_052638.1 coordinate 36,547,787, forward strand.
CCAGTGATTGTAGACTCCTTGTGGAATGTCCTCAAATTCTGTCTCCACCCACTGGCCACAGAATCATATGGTCGGGGTGCAGATAATGCTAGAATCCTTCTCTTTTACCTATGCTAACAAACCCCATGCCTCTCCAGGCTGTGGAATAGCAAGAGAGTTTCATGATGTGAGGGGGAAAGGGACAAGTCTCAAAGCTAGATCCTCCAAGGGACTTAGGCATTGCAAGACCTAATTTTTTTGTGCCTTGCCACTCAGTGGAATCCACAGCCCAAGTTAGGCCTTATGTACAATGCCTGGGGAGAGGCAGCTCAGCATAGGATCCTCAAAGCCAGCACGTGGAGCAGGGAGACACCTAAGCTAGCCAGTAGGAAATGCAGAGGAGGGGTGTGTGGCCTAAGCCTGCCTCTCAAAGGGATTTAAGTGCCCAAGTCCAGTCTGGAGGGAAGCACAATGAGATTCTCAGCCATAAACGCGCTCTTGTAGTTTGGTGCCTAAGCTATTTATGGCAAGAAACGGAGAAGGTGGTGGTTTTTAAGGTGCCCAGGTAGCAATTGCAAAAAAAGGGACACTTTTTTTTTTCAGATAGGTGGGTGTGATGGGGTGTACCTACCGTGTCCTGGCCAAGAAAGGGTTAAGTGCACATTGCAGGCTGATGAGGCCACACCTCTTCACCCCTACTGGGCATGCTCAGCCTGGAGACAGGATATAAAAGCAAGCAGCCCAGCTCAGTTTGGGCAGGCTGCTGAAGGGGAAGGACACAGATTTCAAGCTCTTGCCCAGGAGCTGCTACAGGCCCTGACTACAGAGCCAAGGCACGCCGAGCCCCAAATGGATCCCAGGCTGCCCGCGAGACCCAGAGAGCAGACTGAGCTGTCAGGAGCTGCCCAGGCCAAGGACCCAGAGACTCAGGGGAACTGTGGACCACTGCAGTGGAAGGCTCCAGGGGCTGGGCCACGCCACCCGCCTTCTCGGGGCTGCAGTGATGTCACCGCGTGCTCTCCCTCCTGGTGCTCTGGGGCTAGGGCGGGGAGCTGTGGGCACTAGCCAACGTGGGGTGGGGGCTGCCGGCCATGAGGGGGGGGCTCTGGGTTCCGGGGGTGTGGAAGGGGTAGGGGGGTAGCCTTCTCCAGCCAGCGGTTCACACACTGCCCATGCTGACACTCCATGACAGGGTGTACGTACCCTGTGACAGTGGGGTATAGTTGCTTATATAAGACAAAAAGCCCCTAATATTGGCATGGTCCTGATAATATTGGGACATCTGGCCACCCTAAGGTGGTGGTGCCCCCCTACATCTTTTAGTTCAGTCACTTGGGATGTAGGGGACCTGCATTAGGTTCCCCCTTCTGCCTGATGTGGAGACGGTTTTTGAGCTTGGGTCTCCCACCTCATTATCTCACCTCTCAGGGGACTGCATTGGTCAGAGTGAGTGAAAATGCCTCTGTAGAGCACTGATGTAGGAGACTCATGTTCCCCAATGAATATTGAATTATTTATATACAGTGGAATGGCTTTAACAGTTGAAACTGAGAGAGGCCTGCACCAGGATACCCCACAGCCCAGAGTTTAGGGCACTCTAGGAGACCTATCACTGGCTGTTCTGTGTAGGTTTAGGAACACTCTGAGAATGCCTAGTGGATCGGGCACCACAGAATTCCTAGTATGAGGATCCTGCTGGGTTTAAGGTGTGAATTAGATTTCCAGGCACCTAGACTGAGGCGGCCATGTGCACACATTACTCCTGGGGGGATTCTGCATGACTGCACGCCTGTAGAAAACGCCCCCTCCCCCCCGAATTCCTGTGCTTCCCTGCAGAAAATGACAGGGAAGCAAAATGAAGGCACCCGGGGAGAGATCACAGTCAGTCCTTTACATATGTGGGAGTTTTATGCTGTTTTGAAACATTTGCTTTCTCAACTAAGAAAAAAATAATAATCCAGAAACACTATTAAAAACATTGTGTCTTCTACAAAAAACAAATCAATATAGCCCAAGTGAAATAGATGGTCTCCATTTGGTGGCAGGAGCAGACGATGCAACGAGCAATCCTTATTAAGAAACAAGGAGAAAGGTATGTATTTGACATACAGAGAAAGTTTTTCAAGATAAAAAATGTCACCACATGTAGAACAGAAAAGATGAATAGCTAAATACTTAGGAAATAATTACCCATGTCTAGGTTTTTAGTCAGATAATGACCAATTAGAAGACTTAAGGGTCTAAGGTGAAGAAAAAGACTGAAAAATTGAATAAAATAAAACTTCCACTTTTTTCTCCTCTCTCTGCCACCACTTTCAAGTTTCCTTCCAATGTCTTCTCTGATGCTAACTTTTTCTGTGGTGGAAATCTGATCTTTTAATGGTTTCTTGCAATTCTGCAGCACAAAAGTTGCCTTTAAAATAATAAAAAGAAGTATTTTCCTCTTTGTTCTTTTGTAGACATTGAAAATGTCAGTTGTTTGCGTAACATCTATGCTACTCTCTGAAAATGTACAAGCCAATTATGATGCACTGGTAACTAGGGAAGATCAGATAAATAAGAGCTCAGCACAGACTAAAATAAAGTAAGTAACTTTTTCCCATACTTTTTATATTTTCCTGGGCCTCTTGCTGTTTTTTGCTTTAAGCTGGGACAGGAAGCACTGAAATATTTGGTTTTTCTCATGATATTTTCAATCCAACGAGAGGCAGGAAGTACAGAAATCTCATGTAAAAGTTTGTTCTCTTGTAGGGACCAGATTGCAGTTCCCTTACTCACCTTGAGTGGCAGCCTATATTCTGCTAGTAGTTCTGTTGATTACTACTCAAGGCGAGTAAGGGATTACTATCTGACATTTCACTCCAGACCAATTTCACGGGCCTGAAAGTTAATGAAACCCACCCACAGTTTGGTGTTTTTCATTGAACCACTAAGCCTCTCGAAATAACTCATTAATGAAGAACTCTGTTTGTTGAACAAATCTGGAATTCTCGGGAATGCCTCATCCCTGGAACAAACTCCAGAGTGGGGAATTTTATCAGCGGTATCCGATAAAATTAGAACTGAGCCTGCTAAATCTGCGTGTCCTAAAATGAACATTTTGCATAGCATGATCCAATGTGACATGACCTGAAGGGGTGAGCTCCGATAGTTTTAGTACACACTATATGTGCAGAGGGAAATTATTCATAACTGAGTTTTCCAATATATCTATTTATAGAATTCATATACCTGAATAGAGTGAGTTTATATCTTCATGTATCACCTTATTGTTGGCATTCACGGTCTCAAATATTCAAACCCAGAACAAAAAGATTATTTGTTTCCCTATCTTTTTTTATTGTTATATATTTTTTAATGGATACTTATTTATTACCAATTTTTAGAGACTGGATTGACAAATCATAATGTGTTGTCTCTGAAATCTGTTCAAATTAATATTGTGATGAGAGTGAGTGAGGCTGTACATGTTGTTACTTTTTAAAAAATAAGTGTGTCAACAAGTACAAGTTCTTTTTTAAACATTGCACAAGGGCAGTTTGTTATTGGATCCATTTTTATGAAGCAACCCTGCTTTATTTGCTTAAGTAGGAACAGGGTTTCTTTTTTTCTTGTTCTTCTCTTTCTTCGGTGTGTCTTTTGCTGAAATATGTTTACAAAATATTTGGTTTAAACTTTGCAGAGGGTGAAATATAGCAGAGGGCAAAGCACCAGCTGGCATAAATTCATTTCTTTTGGAATGCTGTCCCTTCTCTGACATTTCCAGACTGACATTGTTGTATATAGCGTAGTTGTAGCAGTGTCAGTCCCAGGATGCTAGAGAGTCAGGGTGGGTGAGGTAATACCTTTTACTGGACCAACTTCCATTGGTGAGAAAGACAAGCTTTCAAGCCTCACAGAGCTCTTCTTCAGGTACCTTTCCCAGACCTGAAGAAGGGCTCTGTATGACTTGAAAGCTTGTCTTTCTCACCAACAGAAGTTGATCCAATGCAAGATATTACTTTACCCACCCTGACTCTCTACTTTGTAAACTAAGGCAGACTCACTCGAAGGGCTGGTCATTACGCAATCTCGAACTGGTGCCGTACCTTATTCTAAGAGGTAGTATTGCTCCTTTCTGTTTGTTTTTTGTGGGAGCTCTTCATGGGGATACTTTTGACAGTAGCACATAAAGGGGCTCTTTGAATTACAGTTGCTTTGTGAGGTATTTGGTGGCGTTAATAAGGGTGGTTGGGTGAGTGGTTGGACAACAACACTAGCAATGGGTGTGATCCTCTTGTCAAAGGTTTATTTGTAGCAATTTATTAATTTTCTTTTGCAACTTGGCATTAAAGCAAAACAAAGACATAAAAAATCGTCTTCAGTTGCAGCCAATTGACCCATGGGTATTGGAGTAATGGGATAAACACATTGTCCTGAACATTTTGCCTACCTTAAGACTTGAGATCTGATCTAGTTTCTTTACCACAGATCATACTCTAGGCAAGATCTTATAATTTCTTTATACAGATGCTCCCTGGGTTGTGCAAGACCCAACTTACGCAAATTCACACTTACGGAAACAGTTCCATAAGCCAGAAATATTGAGTTGCAGAAATTTTCGAGTTGCAGAAATTTTTGCGTAACGTACGGGTATGGGTTTCCGACTTACGCAAAATTCGAGTTACGCAAGGCTTTCCGGAATGGAATGACTGAGTAAGTCGGGGGACGTCTGTACAATAATAACCATTTCTTTTCAGTTTTATTGCATTCCTGTATCAGTGCAACCAATATCCTGTTTGCTTTCCTCATTGCAGCTGCACATGGAGTTGAAAGCTTCTGGAATTCTTCCTACAATATCTCCTAGATTTCTTGTCTAATTGGCTCGCTGCAGCACCTGCTGTACCTCCCATCTGGAACTTGGGATATCTTACTTCAGGTAACATCGCCCAAGGCAGTTATGGGTTGTACAATGAAACCTTGACTATCTGAATTCCATTTAACAGAAACTCTGCTATCCTAAGGTTGGGTATGGCCCGCCAGGTTTGACTGAAACTCCACAAGACCCACGTGGTGCAAGAATTCTGATCCTGCAAAGTACGGGAGCTTTGGAGGACAGAATCAACAGTCTTAGTGCCTGAAATTCTGCTGTACAAAGGAACCACACAAGGCTTAGGCATTACTGAAATCCCACTGTTCTGAGGGCTAACGTGGGATCTAAGTGGAACTTAGCCCTCAGTGTGCCACCTGCACAAAGGTGAATTTTAAATCCCCACCCTACCATCAGCTGCCATTCGCGATCGTGCTGTCAATGCTCACCTCCAACTGGCCCATCACACCAACCTCCACAGCCCACTTGTTTTCAAAGAACACCTCTGTGCTGTCTCCCATGCTGCTCCAGAGGGGCCCCTCCTAAACATCTGCAAAGCCACCTCACTGTCCACCTTGAAATCCCTCCTCAGATTTCTCCTGTGGTGTGATGCGTACAAACACCTTGACAATGTTTAGGCTGCTGGTCTGCTGAGGCAGTTGCCTTGTCGTGCTGACCAATATTGTCTCACTGTTTCCTTGTGCTCCCCCAACTCTTTGTAGCTGTTTGTTGTCTCCTGTCTTATACAGAGATTGTGAGTTCCTTGGGGCAGGGACTGTCTTTGTGTTCTGTGTTTGTACAGTGTAGTCAACAGAGACATGGATGGTCAGGCCTAGTGGCTGAAGGAGCATTAGTCAGGGCTTGTAGTTGGAGCAGTGGTGGTCAGACATAGTGGTGGGGCTGGAGGTCAGAGCAGGAATCAGGCACCAAGAGCAGGGTTAGAATAAGGCGGGAGCAGGATCAGTCTCTCAGAACGACCTAGCAGCGGGGGGATACTCCTGGTGACATGGCGGTGTTGAGCCGACTGGAATGGCTGCTCTCATTGAGACCCTATATCCCTGACCTTGGGAGCATCTGGTTAAACCTTTGTCTGTGGATTGGCTTAGCCTTGGTTGATAGACTGAGGGGTGACTCATTGGGCTCAGCAGTACTTATCTGGTGCAGAGATGACTCATTACAAGGGCCTTGCACAGTGGGATCCTGACTCATGACTGTGGCTCCTAGGCACTTTGGTAACACAAATAATAAATAGTAATAATCTGTAGGTCTGGAGCTAGTATGTTTCTCAATCTTGAAAAGTATCTAAACTGTATTTTTTTCTTTTATTTAGAGCTTATGAGCTCCAGAGTGCCAGAGCTTCAATCCTACAAAGCAGGGACAGGCTTGGGAGAGCCAGTGTGTTATATTGAACATCGGGAGATTTCTGGCATGCTGATAAAACCTTTGGAGGACTGAGTTGTACTGTAAATAGTAATGAGTTAAGCGTCACAGAGAAGACATTCAGATCTGCTTTACGAGTGGCATCACAGTTTGGAAAAGTACTGACTGACTGGCACTGTGACACCATTCTCAGAGGTCTCTGCTTCCGGTGGAGATGGGCAAGGAGGGCAGTGTTTGGATCTGTGTTAGTTTTGAGCTGGGGTTTGAAGTTTGGAATCCAGGCCGAGGGTTTAAGTTTACATTTCACAGCATCAAAATCTCATGAACTGGTTTTGTGAAATTTTGGCCAAAAAGGGCTGAATTCTCACACGATCATCAAGTCTCATGAGATTGCTGCCATCTGATGGTTGTTCTGCTTCAGGTTGTTACTTTAGCCCACGGGTCATTGTGTGTTCTATACACCCTTCTGTGCCTGACCTGTGCAGCATGAGAGTCTGTTACTGCCTCAAACTACAGACTCTGGCTCTTTAGCTCAAACTGTCATTAGCTCTCATCTCGGAAGTGGCCCCAGTTCAATCTCCTGACTCAGCCAAGATGGCAGCTATCACATTAACACACAGATACTATGATGATAAGTGCATTAGAAAGATCGAAATAAACGGAGAGATACTGTAGTAGACCCTGTTAGCACCAGTCAGCTGGTTTGGGGAGTCAATAGCCCCAGAGACCAGTGTTGCATTATGGTAGATCCTTTGCTCTCTGCCAAAACTTAATAATTAGCCAGCTAGGAACTAGCTGAACATCTTCAACTGCACTTTCAAGTTATTTAGATAGACCTCAAGCCCAAATCTCATGAGAATGAGCATCCTCATGACTTGTCAGTTGTATCTGGACTAGACTAAAGAACCAAACCCTCAGAGCAGTTGGAGTTGGATCCAAGGATACAGATTTAAACCTCCAGTAACCCATCTCTAAAATAAGATTGGACAGGGCTAAAATTCAAGCTTATTGTTTTCACCCATCTCTAATTTTGACAGATGATAATTCCAGGGAACAAGATGCTTGGATGTCATGGACCAGCAGCTCGCTGAGTGCAAAGGCCCTGCCCTGTCTATAGGGGGTGCCCTGGGACAGGAACACAGTGGCATCCACCCTTTATCGCAACACAGTAAATATGGGATCTGGACCGTGGTGGCCAAATCCATTGATCTCAATCAGGCTCATAGTCTCCTTTCATAACATATAAGACTGGTACGTGTGCTATAGGGAAAGGTGTCAGAATAAATGAGCCTACACAATGGATGAATGGGAGCACTTTATGTTGCTAGTTTAGTGCTGTTTGAATCTTATTTAGGATTATTTAATTATGTTTGTATTCATTAAGGTTACTGTAGAAAAAATCATATAAGAAAGGGGGGCGAGAAAGCGAGCACTTTGTGTAACTCGAACTGAAAGTTGGAAAGCAAAATCCTTCATTCCTGTGTCCTGATAATAGACAGAGCGGTTTTGGCCTTAAGATACAACTTGATTGTGCAATCCTATCTGGAACTAATTATTCTGAGAAAATGTACAACTAGAGAAAACGTAGTAGCAGCTCTTTCCTGCAGCACCCCTAAAAGGCAGCACAGAAGCCCCATAGGATAGAGCAGCAGCGGTATCAACACTGGTACTGCGCTGATGACACCAACTCAATGCACTCAATGATGGAAGACCTGCAGCTCGGAAAGCCTCATCGCTACAATGTTAGACCAAGTACAAAATGGGCATTGTACCATTTTGGGTGCATAACATGAATGCAAATGTCCTTAAAGTTGCCCAGAAATGAGCTAGGACTTTAGTAGTGGGTATATTTTCTGCAAAGTTCAGGTTACGTGATCTAAATTAAAAAAATCATAATGAAGAATAGTTGACGATGATTGTTGAAGACTAGTGCTCAGTTTTGCTTTCATGGTAAAATTAACACCAAAATAATAATCTTCCCAGTCCATGACTTGTTTCGAGAGGGAAACCAAAGACATTATTAATTCCTGCTATTTGTTCCCCTGCTGTAAACATTCTATTAATTCCCAGCCAAGGAATGTATTTTTCCCTGCCTCTCCAGATAACAGTGGGCCTAACTCTATTTTTCATATTTAGCTTCTATACTTTTCATTAGTTTCTCATGTAGAGTATTGTAGTGTTGTTGGCACCAAGAGCTTTCTGACAAGGCATGTTTCATCTGGCAAATGAATCCCTCAGCTTTGTTTACAAAGAAGAAAAGTGAGCGAGCAAGAGAGAGAGATGCAGAAGCCTAGCAAAACAGGAAGCAATGCAAAGATTTGGGTTTATTGGATTATTAGCCCTGGAGCATGGAGTTTTCATGATATGATGTTTGCAAGATGGGAGTCATCAAAGGTCATTGCAAGTGTCAGGCTTGAGGCGTACATTATGCAGACGTCTTGAAGTTATGCTGAAGAATTATTCATTTTCAGTGTTTTTGTCAGCCAAAATAAGCCGTGTTAGTAGATTATTTTTTTAACCCAAATCATCAGTTAATTTTGGAGATGCCTCTATTAGGTTGGCCCAAATTTGGGCCATTTATGTGAAATGTATTGTTCAGTTCTCCTAGAAAATTCTGACCTCCCTTGCTAATGTGTGAAGTTTCAAGTGGAGGATGCCATATTATTGTGCCAATTCTGAACCTGGCATGCTGTTTTATTCTGCCAAAACGCCCATTGCCTGGGTAAGAAATCTTAAAATCTGACAGCCTCGTCCTTCAAGGTACAGTATATATATCAACCCTCATTTAAGGACTCATTACTAATACCGTTATACACACTGAGTAGACCCTTACGCTCTCAGGTAATCTCATTGAAGTCCACAGAACTGTTTGTTTTGAGTGAAGAGCTGTCCCAACACGAGTAAAGGATGCAAATCAGGCCCTAGACAAATGGGAGCTTTGATGTTCAACGCTTGGAAAGAGGTGTTGATCCCTGCAGAGTCAAGCCCTGAGTTAAAGGAGTTCAGGATCTGGCCAGTAGGTGAATTCTAGTCTATTCTATTGTATTCAGGTTCTTAGTCCAAATTCATCACTCAAGTATCTCAGCACCTTCTAGAAGCATATTAAGCAATATGGATTAGCATTTGTCATATATAAATTCTAATCTGAGGTGGGCTGGAAACAGAGCCAGTTCTTTTAATTCCTCAACTTTGGAGCTTTGGATCAATTGCAAACTCGAGCAATGAAATTTTGCAAAACTAAAAGCAATTTCCATTTCCCAATAACGGTTTAGTATATAAATGTGATTAAATGCAATAGCAAAGGAACACAACGTACTGAGCATGGGGGGGAAAAATGGAAAGAAAATCAGGCTTAATGTGTCCTAAAAACTTTACATAGTTATTTACTTATTTTTATTAAACCAAACCATCTGTATTTATATAAAAAGTTTGTTTAGGCCAGATGTTGACAAACTGTTCTGTGTCTTTTTTATGTAACTTGGATGACTCCTTACATACAGCCAGGCACATGCTTAGCCTATATGAGTGAAATGAACATTTAATGATTGTTTGCAGTAGTGTGGTTTGTGAATCCAGAGGAAAATTCTGGTTCAGCTGGTGCCAAAAGAGTTAAATAAATCATGCTCCCTGAATTAGCTTTACAGTCATTCATCGTTCCCACAATAAGATAGATTCTATTCCAAGGACTGTCCTCCCTGGTTAAAATAGCTGCTATTAAGACTTACAAATAGGTACAACTGCTCTTCTGAACACAAAGATTTCTTAGGTTCATTTTAGCCTAAGCCACAAACACCAGATTGGAACATAAACTTTCCTAAAGTTTGGGAAATGCTTGGATTCTGGTTTGTGTCCATATCTGGATCCCAATTCAGTGCTTACTAAAGCAAATTCCTCTGTAAGTCAAAGACTGAGACAAAAATGTGTAAGGACTTGGAATTTGGCCCTTAGTTTAGAAATCTTGCATCCACCATGACTCAGCATGTTTTAAGAACAAATTGCCCAACCTAAATTTACAGAACAGCCTTGTGTTTAGGTTACTCTGATGGGAAAGCCTATGTGTTGCAACGTGCAGACGCACAAAGAAAAGTTAAGGGTGCTCTGGAAGCCATAACACAGTATATTCCTGCTTCTGCTCCCACCAAGAATGCTGCCTGTTCTTCTCCCATTGTTAGTCCCAATCCCAGCTTTCTCATCGTCGGTATATGATGGCTTGGAAGGATTAGATTTTTATTGGTAAATGTTGATTTCACTGTACACACAAACTGAAAAAATATTTCCATAGATGATGATGGAAAATTACAGCTGAGCAAAGTAAGAAAAAAAATGCAGCTTGAGAGATTAATAGAGTTTGATTCCAGGGTGTTTACTTTGTATATTTTGACATGTGATGCTAACAATTTGTGGTTTAATGCTTATAAAACGTTAAGTTTTTGATTCTTAACATCTGCTGTCATTAATTATGGGCCCCTCCCATTTTCTGTCACACACCACGAAATTTCCAGCAACTGTGAAAATTTCAATACATAAAAATACAAAAATGCTTAAACATAAACACTGATGTCATCCAGTGAAATTATTAAAAAAAAAGAATTCTGCCAACCCTAGTCATATGATACAACTGTCCTCTTCTCATACATCCTCACTAGCCTCTGCCACTCCCCTCCTTTTTTCTTTCCGGATCAGCCTTCCCTCCCCATCGTGTCTCATCCAACCCAGTATTGCTGTATGCAAGAGAAAAAAACACAATTAGCAGCTCCCCTCAGTGATACAATGTGGAACAACACTTCCTTGTTCAACTTTTCCTTTTGAACAATAACTCAGTGCTGTTATGAACATGCCCGTAGGATATGACTTTACACAAACTGAGTAGACTCTTGCATAAATAACCACGCAGACAGAATGGTCTTGTTCTTCCAAGGCTCCACATATAGTCAAAATTATGCGCAGCAGCTATCTCTTTACATCTCCAAATGCCAAGGAATACTAATTTTATGAACTGTATGGCCCTAATCAGTCTCTTCATGTAAAATATCCAGTGAGGCTCCATATTTTCCTCTGGAGAAATTTGCACTGGCAAACATGACTTGCATAAGCAAATTGGGCAGCTAGAGGTGTTATTACTGAAAATGTGCAAGTAAATACCACTTATATATGCAAACTGGGGATTTTCTAGGTGCAAAATTTGTGAGAGTGGAGGACGTGTATAAAATTGCAATCCATTTTTGGTCGACAGGTGAAGTTTTCTTTCTTGCATATTATCTGTCTCTAGATTTTAGAAATTAATCCAGAAGAAGAATTAACCAACTTTAGAGATTAGTGCAATAATTCAGTCAAAGTAGACACATGGTTAAGTATGATACCATGACAAAATCAACAATTAGCTATTCAGCTACTGTAAATCATTGTAGCTCCATTGAAATAAACACAGCTCCACCAAATTACAGCGCCCGAGGAGCTGGTTCAGGAAAAAGCTAATGTCCCAAAATTCAGATTTGGATCAGGTTTGGATTGCGAACAGTCCCAGTGTACAGAAGTGTCTGAATCTGGGGCTCTGGGTTAGGTCCTGCCTTTTGGCAATGGAGTTTGTCAAGATAAATGTAACATCTGTTACCAGATTTGCCTGTTACTTTGGGGTATGCTCATTTATTAGGGTTACTCTTCCAGAGCGGAGGGGGGGGGTGTTCTGTAATTCTATCAATGTACTGCTAGTGTCACATGTGTTTTTATATGGAGCTCTACTTCTCCGTTCTGCAAGTCCCTTCCCAATGGAGCTACCCTGCAGGACCTATGTTCCCTTAGGCTGGGTGTGTACACACACACACACACACACGCTCTCTCTCTCTCTCTCGCTCTCTCTGACAGAGCAAGTCTGAGTGGACCGGGACAAACAGCACTTTCAAGCTGCCTCCCCTTATGTGCCACAAGTTCAGCATGTCCCTATCCCCAGTTTCAAATCACAATTGTACTGGTCGTAACCCACTTGATGAGCAAACCCCACAGTATTTTTGGGCACTACAGGGATCTTTAGCTTAGGTAAAAGAAGCGTTGCTGCAGAGTAAATGGGGAAGCAACCAGCTTAACCATAAAAGTTTTTTATTGAATAATAGTGATAACTACTCAAAGAGGGTTAAAGAAACATAACAGTTACATTATTAGAGGTTAATACCTGAGGTAGAAAAGAAAACACAGAGTGAGAGAGAGAGGAGGGAGGGATCTCACCCACTCCATGAGGCTTGAACTGGTCGGGGCTCCCAGGTGATGATGGTAGCTCAGGGTCCTGAGTGCTGGAGACAGACAGAGCCCCCAGCATGATCGGTCAGGAGATGGAGTCCCAGTAGAACTGATGCAGAGTTTGGGTCCATGCATCAGAACACTTACTGGAGGGTGAGTAGGGATTTTTGTAGAGAAAATACAATGATTCAAGGGAGAACGCTAGATTTATTTATAGGTAAACTGATAACTCAAGGGTTTTCTTTAGACTAGACAATAGGAGCTGATCACTCTTGGCTATGGGCGGTGTTCCTTTCGGGGAGCTCACAATGCAACTAGGCTGCTTCAGTATTTTGGATACCAATCAAGGATTCATTACTAGAATTGGTCTGATAACTGCTGAGCTGGGTGTGGGCAGGCATACGTTCATTAACATCTGGAACAGAGATCCCCCATGATGCAGTGCTTCTCTGCTTTTCTGGTCCCAGAGTTCAGTGCAGTTCTCTGTTCTTCATTCCGTATGCTAATGAGATGAATCCCTGTCCCATTTTTCATGCAGATGAGGTTAGGGGAGTTGTCCCTGTTCTCTATTCTGTATGCAAATGGAGATGTCTTAATCTTGTTGCCCTTGTCAGGAGGGGTCTAGGTGTGTCTCCCAGTGCCCTTCACTGCTCTCTGCAAGCCTTTTCTCTGATCGGTTTGGGTTCAAGCAGAGACTAGGGGGCGGGGCAGTGTCTTTCATGAGTCAGACAGGCTAGATCAGTGGTCCCCAACCTTTTTGTGACCAGTAGCACATTCATGTTTTCAGAAGAGTGTGGCGGGTGCCAACAATTTTTCAAGGCTTATTTTGTATTTGTACATTAAATAATACAAAAAAACATATTTAATATTACATAATATCTGAATCCAGAGAGAAGAGAGAAGCCGCGAGGACAGAGAACACCGGTGCCCGCAACCCCAGAGTACCCTGTCCCCAGCAGGCGCGGAGGCCCGGATTCTCTCCCCTGCTGGGCACTAGGTGGGCCCCGCACCTGCCGGGGACCGAGAACACCGGCGCCTGCAGCCCCAGAGCTCTCTGTCCCAAGGCACTAGGCAGGCCCCGCACCTGCTGGGAACAGAGAACACTGCGCCCGCAGCCTGAGTTCTCTGTCCCCGGCAGGCGCAGGGCCGCAGCTTCTCTCCCCTGCTGGACACTAGGCGGGCGCACATAAATGCCCCAGAGGGTGCCATGGTGCCCACGGGCACCACGTTGGGGACCACTGGGCTAGATACTGCATCCCGGTTCCCCAAGAACACAGAGCTGACTGGTATCATATTGCTAACTAAGACCCTAATTCAGGATTGCACTCAAACACACATTTAAATACAGACCTATTCAGGACAATAGTTAAGCCTGAGATTATATTCCGCCAGCTTCAATGGGACTTAATCAGATACGTAAAGTCAAGTTTGTGCTTAAGCATTGAACTAATTAGGGATGCTTTCCTGAACCAGGCCCTATGTTCACCTTTCCTTTTCAGGAATGATTGTTCATTCTCTTTATCTCAGTTAACCTCTTTATTCCTGAAGTAGTTCCATTTGAGAAGATCACAGGGTCACGTCATACAAATGCAGAGATACTTCTGCAGAGTTGTAGACCACAAGAAATGATAACTCTGCTGACTTTTCACTGACTTTGGGCAAAGCATTGTATTCCATTCAAGACCACTAGTGCCCTACACTCTTTCAATAAAAGCAACGCAAATGTTTGGCTTTACAGGTCACTTAATTTGTTCCTTGCCTTTGCATGTGATGCATGGCTCAGCCTGCCAATCTCAGCTGTTATATAATTGTTTCCTTGTGCCTGCAAGCATTCAGATCAACCTGAGGTTCGCTCCTCCAGCTGGGACTGATGATCAGTATGGGGAGAGATGTGGGCATGGCCCGCAGCACCCTTCCCCTGAATTTTCTCTAGCTACTCAGAGTAGTTTGATTAGACCCTGGCAGGGAGCGTACATACCAGCAATGGGGCTGGACGGTTTTTATTTGGAGACAGTGAGGCAGGTTAAGAATCTGTGGATCTGTTTGTACAAATTCTTTCCATTCTGTGACAGGGTTATTTTTTTTCCATTTGTGCTGGTTGTGCCTTGAATGGTCTTGTTATAACACTACATGACTTTGTGGCTCCATCTTTGTAATTCCATCGCTGTAGGATGTTAGGCGCCAGGACAGTGCTCATTGCTCTGAACTATCATGCCTACCCTTTATTCTTTACATTGGGTACCTATAAAGAGGCGGATTGACTTTAAATTGCCATTAACAGCTTGAAAACCCTCAACAGTGCTGGACCTAGCTGAACTAAACCTGAGACCGGCTCTTTAGCCTTATATTTATAGGTATCTATGTTCACATGCTACCTGCTGGTTGAAAACCAAATAATTTCCTCTATGACAGCAGCTTGTGCAGAGTGTATTCAGTTGCTCGCCATAGCGATGCAGCTGCCTCTGGGTTTGACAGCAGCAGTCAATGTGTGCCAGCAGCACATCAGATTCTTTTATCGAGAAAGTGAAGTAAAATGTATCCAACTGATTACTCAGTGGGGAATTGGAGGAAGACAAGATGCTATTTTCCAAGTTGGAATTTTACTCGCATACTGAGATTAATACTCCAGATGTTGCAACAAGTGTCATATGAGCTTTAATAATCACAAATGGTCAGGGCCTGAGATTTAAAAAAAACAGTCTCTCTCAGGAAGCATGTCAGATCCAACTCTAATACGTTTATATTTTAGGTACAGGTGTCTTGATTCTCTGTTTACCCTAAAGACAATACAGAGAGATTCCTGGAGCTGCAAAACACAATATTATTCCCCAGGGGCTGGTTACCAGATGTCAGTGAACAAATAAAAGGCAAAGTAAATGTTTTCTGATACAATGATAAGTTTTCTTAGGCTTTGACTTGGTGCATGCAAACTCACATCTGTTCAGTTTCTTTGGTGGTTGTACAATTTTACTACGATATGCACGAGGTCACAGGAAGAATACAAACTGTAGGCACAATTCTCCTGTCTCTTACAGTGGTGTAAATCATGAATACATCACTTAAAAGCAATGGGTGTGTGTAACTATGTGTTAATGAGAGGAAAATCATGCTGGGAAAATGCGGAGTTCTCTCTATAGCTGGGTAGCCTCGTCTTGCTGTGAATGACTGATACTGTGTCCATCTGTGGCATCCCAGCCCTCATTCCACCACATAAAGGAGCTTCACATTTACTCACCCGTTGAAAGATTCCCATATTTTCCATCATTTTTATAAAATAATTTTCTTTCTGGTCTTCAATCTCCCAACTCCTTAATTTTTTATTTATTTATTTTTTTGGTCAGATTATATACAGAGCGTTGATTGGCATGTTCTGCTTAGACAAACCTCCTTCAGAGGGTAAAATTGATTGGCGGACAGGTTGGTCAAATGCTACATAATCCTTGTGCTATGCAACTTGCTCCTTAGCTTCCTAAGAAATACTTAGATTAATCAATTCTGGCATGCTTCAGAGACCAACATCCCACCTAGACCATATATAAGGATCTTTATGACCATGAATTAAGATCCCCAATAATCCCATTGACTCCAGTGGGGATTGGATCAGGCCCGGAAAGCAATTCAGTAGCAGTAAGTACTCATTCTGGGATGGGCCACTCCTTGACACGATGTGCATCAAATCCTGCAGCAGTTTCCCTATGCAAACAGCGAATCGCGTTTTTCCGTCTTGAGAACTTTTATTTCACATCAAGGGGAACCACCAAGGACAAATCGGAAGCCTCCATGAGACAGGGGAAAACAGTGACTCACTTTGTAACATTCTGCACCTGGAATTGGCACACGTGATGGCATTTGCCTCCCAGATGTCCTGATCTCAGGCTGAGAGCCTTCTGAACGCTGAAGGGTGCAGGGCATGGACAGTGGAATGACGACCGCTCCGTTCAGTGACATAGCTGCAAATGCAGCCAAAATGCTTGTGTTTAACATGGAGTCTGGGGAAGATGAGAAAGTCAGAGCTGAACAAGGGCTCTGCTTTTCCAACACTTCTCGTAGGTGAAAAGCCGGGGGAGGATGCTGGTAACACAGCTGTCTTTGGCATCAGACCTCCCCAAGGGGCAACACATTCCTTTAATCATTCCATCCCCACCTGCTCTTCATCCGCTCTCCTGCCCGCCAGCAGCACCACCTGCTCACCACACATTCCTGTGAAGCAGCCCCGTGATCAGCTCCAAGGGAAAAGTGCATCCTTGTCAAAGCAGCAAAAGACACAGCCGCATCCCACAGAGGCAATAACAGCTGTTCACTTAAACTGTTCCCCTTCTTCACCAAGCAGGCCTCTCCCTGCAGAGTGCTCTGATAGCAGATCCCTCTCATTCCCCCCCCCCCCCCCGGTCAGGTTTGCCTCCAGCTCCTTGTTCTGACACAATAACAGAACAATGGAGAGGTGTAAACTGAGGCAGGGTGAAGTTACATGTTTTGTCCAAGGTAACACAAGGGGATTGGCAGGGCTGGTAATGGAACACAAGATCTGGACTCCCGGCCCCCTCACCCCCCCGAACTGAAGAAGAGGTTAGATTAGATGGGTTTGCTTTGCGTGAACTTTCCAACACTGTCGTGGTGCTAGTTGCCATATTGAATACTCACTGCATGTAAAAATTCAGTTTGATAGTTGACGTTATTCCAACTGACTCCACAGCAAAAACATGAGTCATTTCGACAGATTTCGAGCTGAATTCTTTGGAAAAAGAAATAAGCTAAAGAGCAAAAAGTCTTTTTAAAAAGTAGAAAAAAGCAAAGATGCAGCCAGCGTCCTGGTGATAAAATGGAGCCCTGAATATTGGACTGCAACACGGGACATTCTGTCCGTCTGCTTCCATTCCAGAGGGAATCGTATTCTGTATGAGAATTTGTTCTACGCGTCAACGTGCTTTATGTCATAGAGGGAGAGAAAATCTGTCATGCCCAAACCATAGGGAATGAATGATAATGTGAGGCACACACAGAGACGATGAGCTGTGAGAATAGAACGTTAAAGATAACAGAAGATATCTGGGGGGCAGATCGTGGCATCATAGATTTCAAGGTCAGAAGGGAGAACTGGGATCATCTAGGCTGCCCTCCTGTGTGGTAACACAGGTCACAGAACCTCCTCCAAGATCCTTCCCGGAGCTCTCCTTATGCCACCTGCACTCTGCTCGCAAGACCTGGTTCTCTGTTACTGCCCTCTCTCACTCATGTTTTTGTATTGATAACCTTTTTCGTGCCACACAGCAATGGGGACAGTCAGACATTGTTCATTATCCTCATTTCTCATGCCAGGTCAATTTGGGGTTCAGTTGTGTGCCACCTTGGCAGGGAGTGAGGCATTCTTTTGTGCAGGCGACTGCACTGTGGTGGAAAGAACCGGCTCCGTGAGACTCTCCTGCGCAGCGGGATGGAGGTGGGTGGAAAGCAGGCAGATTCTTGGCTTCACAACCCTGCCAACATGCCAGCCAGCCATCGAGGCAGGCAGAGGAATGGAGCTTGCACCAGGTGTTGAGCTAGCACATATTTCTCTCCCCACTACACACACTTAGAGAATGTGAATCACAGGCTGGTGCCAGGTCTGCTTCTGGGCCAGTACAACTACATGCTACCATTCATTCACTCAGTGTTTGTGGCAAAGCTACAATGGAGCCCTTTGCAGATTAAAACCCTCTGGAATTCACAGTCTAATTGGATTTTTTTTTTAATCCTAACAGCTTCCTAGACTGCTGTGCTGCAGGAAGGGGATGTCAGGTAATTTTCTTTAGAAACTCAGTGCTTTTAAATAGAATGTACCCTGCAGGTCATGTATTCTTAAAGAGCCAGGGCTGGAGTTTGATTGTCTTGTGATTACTGTAAAAAGAAAATTCTAAGTATTGCAGCACACAGGATACTAAACTAGATGCCACAGGCAGAGAATAGGAGGCAACAAAGTGCATCAGTGCCCAAACCTCAGCAGGGAACTGATTAAGGGAGCCACGCCCAGTTAATCCTGGTAAGTGACCTGCACCCACAAAATGCCGAGGAAGGCGAAAATCCCTCAAGGTCACTGCAAATCTGATCGTGGGGCAAATCTGGCCTCAGTTACATCCCCAGCATGTGTGTAACAGCCAGCCCAGCTCCTGAGAGAGAGAATGTTCGGTACCACCTCAGAGTCCTGGTTTACACCGTCTAATGCCCCATCTCCAGTTGTGGCCATCCTCGATGCTTCAGAGGAAGAAGATTAAAAGAAAACCCACAAAAACAGAATACATTGTGCAGGTGGGGAGGTGGAAATCCCTTCCTGACCCCTGCAGGTGGCCAGCGGAAACCCTGAAGCATGAGCTTTAGGAACATAAAGCTCTGTCCTGGTGAGCCCTTCCCCCTACTGTCACAAGAAAGCCCATCATACAATCCCACTCATAATTTTTCCAGCTTTCTCTTAAAACTAATTAAGTTGTTTGTCCCCACAACTCCTACGGGGAGGCTGTTCCAGAACTTCACCATTCTGATGGTTAGAAACCTTCTTCTAATTTCCAGCCTGAATTTGTTCCTGGACAGTTTATACCCATTTGTTCTTGTGCAAACATTGTCCTTTAGTTTAAATAGGTCTTTCATCTTCCCTGGTATTTACTCCCCCAAAGTATTCTTTGACAACAGCCATATCTACTCTTAGCCTTCTTTTTGCTAAACTAAATCCAAGCTCTTCTAGTCTCCTCTCATAAGACAGGCCCTCTATTCCCCTGATCATCCTTGTAGCTCTTCTCTGCACCAGTTCCAGCTTAAATCCATCCTTCTTGAATATGGGGGACCAGAACTGTACATAGTATTCTAGATGGGATCTTACACTGCCCTGTACAATGGCATTAATACTTGTGTATCTCTACTGAAAATGCCTCGCCTAATACATCCTAACATTGCATTTGCCTTTTTCACAGCCACATCACATTGGTAACTGATAGTCATCCTGTGATCAACCCATGCACTCAGGTCTCTCTCCCTTGTAATTATTCTCTAATTTACCTAACAATTTGCCATATGGTACTATGTCAAATGCTTTACTGAAGTCCAAGTATATTAGATTTACTGCATGTCCCTTGTATAAAAAAAATCAGGTATTTTCTCAAAGAAGGAAATTGGGTTAGTCTGGCATGATCTACTTTTGGTAAACCCATGTTACATTACATACTTCCATGACTTTAATTATTCTTTCCTTCACAATTTGTTCTAAACTCTTGCATATTACTGAGATCAGCCTAGTACTTCTGAGACCACAAAACAATTTCAGGATTCATTACGTGTGACGTAAGTCAAAATCTCTTAAGGCGAGTCTAGTGCACTAACCTTCTATCCCACGTAACTCTTTGCAAATGTCTTACTTAACAGCAGGGTGGTGAATTTTAGTGAATTGGTAACATTACTGCTTTATGGAATGGGGTGTTTGATTTTGTTTTTAATAGCAGTCGAACATGTGCCAAGCATCTCCCATTGCAAGTAAAGAGCTAGGATCCCAGCTCTGAGGAATTTACAAGTAAACAGAAGTAATAGTTGGCTACGAGAAGCATTATGTCTGCTGAATTGAATGACCTATGGAAGAGTGAGTTCACTAGAAACCACTGAGCTTGCTGAACTGAAAAAGACCCATATCTTTAGATTCTGGAGGTCCTATACCATAAATCATTTACAAGGGCAGCCTTGTGTTACCTTTTCATCCACAGATGTTCAGATGACATCTCTCCCCCAGCTTCTTTTGTAGATTCTACATTTATAGAAAGATATTTTACAGCTTAGACCTTTCACGGGGTGGGGTGGGGGGCCAGGAGGGGGAAAGAGGAATAGAAAAAGAAAAGGAGTTTTATACCAAGGTCTGTATAAATATACTAATGGACACCATTTGATTTAAGGTTCAATTTATTAATATGCTCCATAAGACACTAGCTATAAATTTTAAACGAGTGTTATAGTTTTGATTATACATTTTTATGATTCATTTAATGCCTCATTTCCAGACAGACTTATGACCCTGCCATAACGTCGGATGAGTGATTCCACATGTTTCATGTCAACAAGTACAAATATCTTCTTTTTGCGAGAGTGCTGTTGGTTAAAATTAAGTCATGCTGCTGTCAAGGTACATTTGCGCTTGTCAATTTCAGAGGGAGTGCCATGACATCATGGCAGCGGCAGCCATTCTTCATGGCAGAATGATTTGGTGGGAATTAGCAGGAGGACTTTGCCTCAAGAGATTAAAGACAATATCTGAGGGCTGGTAGCCCATACAGTTTCCTATACTGAAGCCATGTGTTGTTTTTATAGATGTGTTGTGTTGATCTTCTGTGTCTTTGAAATGAGTGTCAGGCAAGATGAAACTTATTTCAAGTAAGAGTTGTCCATTCCCAAACAACCCAAACTAGAGAGGGAGAATAGAACAATACCCATCTTTACAAGTTAACAGATGTATAATTGTTCACAAATAACTAGACAGCCAACAATAATCCAACACAAATCATGAGCTGTTAGAAGGAAACATGTTTTTATTCAAGACACTGAATAAATGTTATGGTTTGGAAATAAATAAAAAATTCTTCCTAAATGTTCTGGCTGATGTTTTGGCTTGGGACAGATCATATTAGATGGTTCCGGCCATGCATTGTGTGTTATGCCCTGTAACATGAGCAGATCCTGTAGAGTAGTGTCTGAGATTTTGGCAGAAAAACATGAACTATTTTCTTTAAAATACAAGAGTTTATTCACCGTCATTTGCAGAATTTACCCATTTTGGCACTCTAGGTAGTTATTTAGGACAAGATTGCCTCAACTTATGCATCGATATAAGGCAGCAAGGGGATATTAGGAACCTCCTTCCACTCTGCATGGGCTATCCTTATCAGAGATCATGGTGGAACCCTCTGGTCAATGTGTCTTGTTTGCCTCCTTTGTACCCGATTCACAGAGGATACGTGTCTTTTACAGACCCATACAATACACAGCCTGGCTCTGTAGAAACTCATGCTTTAAGCTCTGAAGGTTTCCTTGTTTCATCCCTGTTGTTGGACACTATGGTGGCTGAAACAACAGCCTAGGGGAAGAGAGCAGCTTCTGCAGGACTATTGCTTCTCCGCAGGCAGCAATATGGAATGGGTGGAGGGCTGGCCATGTGAGCAAGCTTGTTGGGAGAATAACCTGCTACAGGGGTAGCCCAGTGACAGATGAATGCTTCTGTCTAATTTGTCTAATCCCCAAAACTCACTGAAGTCAGTAGAAGGAAACCTTCTTTGACGTCACTAGGCTTTGGTTCAAGCCCCTAGTGATGATTTCAAGAGTGACACGTTTGTATTTCCTATTCAGTAGGTTCCCTCACCACTTTTCTGATGTGGCCATTAGTGGCAGATATGAAATTATTGTAATGGTTTGAGAAATAGATTTCAGACATACATGTCTCAGTACCCAGTCTGTTGATGGAAGATCAGAGAGGATTTCCAAAAGGCAGGGCTCAAATGGATGGATCCTGCAGGATGACCATACAGCATGTCATCAGCCTCACTGTTCTCATTTCCTTCTACTCTCCTTGTTCCCTGTGCTGCTCCTGATCCTCTCTGCTTGCTTGTCCTTTCTTTCCACCTCCCTGTGTCACTTTGTGTTCAGTCATTCATGTTTGCAACAGTAAGAACAACAGTCAGACAATGGTCCATCTAGTTCAGTATCCTGTCTTCTGACAGTGGCCAGTGCCAGGTGCTTCAGAAGTAATAAACAGAAGGGGCAATTATCACATGCTCCATCTCCTGTCATCCAGTCCCACCGTCTGGTGGTCTGATTTTTCTTGTGCTCCTAGTAAAGCTAGTCAAAGACTTTTTGTCAAAACTTTTTCAATGGAAAATTAAGTCTTTGACTAAACAAAAAGTGGCTGCTCTGCATGGAATTTTTTTGACTCTATCAAAAAATGAAAACTTAAAAGGTTGTTTTTTGGGTTTTTTTTTTTTTTTTGTTGCAAACTGAAAACTTTTTGGCTAAATGGGTTTTGTCCAAAAAATTTTGGTTTTTCAACAAAAAGTTGAAGTGCCCATGGTTTCCAACTAGCTGTTGCTCCTACTGCCCACTTTTCTCCTCCTTCTGATCCTTCCTTAATACTCACTTCTTCCAGAAATCATTCCTACCTTATTCTAATCAATGATCTCTGCATTCCATCCCTTATCTGACCTGTTATCCTTCATCCTGTATTTATTTGTCTAATGTGTCTTAAATAGAAAATCATTCAGGGTAAAATTGTGATGTCTCTAGCTTCATATCACTGAAGTAATGTTGAAAAATTTAAATTGCATTAACATTTTTTATCTTTTGACCTAGCATTACCTATAGAGAAACATAAACTGTGTCCTGTAGTCTGTGGAATCAACGGCATTTTCAATCCCTTTCCAGCAAAAGTAATTTATAATTGATATTAGGTGATGTGACCAACTGACAGAGAGTGTAAGGGGTGGGGTGGGGTGCATAGAGGTTTACAGGGATCCCCTGGGTTTTATATCTACATAATAGTTTGTCAAAAGGTGGCATGTAAAGTCTCCACCAAGAGCCATTAGCTCTCTGGTCATCATAATCACTGAAAAATGTATGTAAGGATTATATTGTAAAAGTTATATATCTATACTGAAAGTTGTGTTCTTAAGGTAAAGCAGGTAAGCAGGAGGTGACATGCCCTAGGCCCGGTCTACACTAGAAACTTACATTGGTATAGCTACTTCTTTCAGGGGTGTGAAAAATCCACACCCCTAAGAGACTTAGCTATACTGACCCAACTCCAGGAGAAGACATCACTAGGTCGATGGAAGAATTGTTCCGTCAACCTTGCAACTGTCTGTTTGGGAGGTGGATTACCTACACCAATGGGAGAACTGTAGCATTTGAAGTGTAAACATACTCTTAGACAGGTTCCACCAGGCAGGAGGTACTAGATGCTTATCATGTCTGTATTGTGTATTGTCCATTTCACAAGGAAGGTCAATTTGCATTACTGAGCCTGATGCTAATGAAGAGATTGCAAAATCACGTGAAGAAACTGCAGGAAAAAACAAAAAGAGCAGGAGGATATCCCACTTATAAGTAAAGGCAATGGCTTTTTGGGGTATACCCTGGATCCTTCACTGAAGAGATGAACTGTTGTCATGTTCTGTTTTATGAAAGGAGGGTCACAGCCAACCTGGCTAGAAAACGCTGCAAAGAGTGGGTGACTTAAACTTCATTAGACAGGAAAGTATATTGTTAATTAAGTCTAGGCTTTAGAATGTGCCTTATGATTTTGTTTTCCATGTAACTATTGTTTGCCAGTACTTTTATTTACTACTTTGTGACTCTTTAGGCTTTGTTAAGTGAACGTTTACTTGTTTTCACTATAAACATACCTAAGTGCTGTGCATTAAACGGAGAGGTGAGCTGACGTGAAACTGCTTCTTTGGGAGCAGCAACTGTGTGACTAGTGTAAGTGTCTTGGAATTGGGGCTGGATATTCCAGGATTGCTTGGAGGGCTCGGAGGTTGGAGTGTGCCTAAGGCAGAGGGACAACCCAGCCTACATAGCCTGAAGGGGGAGCACTTGCCCCTGGCTAGTGGGGTCAAGGAATTGACCCATGGCAGACACAGACAAGGCCCCCTCATGCTAAGGTCAAATGGTAGCAAGGTACCTCACCCCAGGTTCTCCCCAGGAAGCATCACAGACGATGATTTAGGAAACATAGCATATAGAGTTAAAGAGGGTCTTTTGTATTTCTCCATCTCACATATTGGTTAATGTTACTAAGGTTTAAATATTGCCCTTTTCCACACAGTGCTAACAATATTTGATTACTTCCAACTGGTGGAATATGTAAAAGAAGAAAACTTTACTACATTTGATAGCACTACGGTCACGGTGGTCTGGCAAATGTTCAGATGATACATTTGAAGACTTAGATGAAAGCATTTTGAAGTGTTTTTAAAAGCTTTTCCTAGAAATCGATACATGTGACTCAATTAACTTTTTTCCTTCCAGCCATGACAAATAAACTTTTCCAGTGTCAAAAGGAATGAGAACACTGGTCAAAGATAACGTAACCCTGGTCAGAAAGTCATTCCAACTGAAGTCTGAAAGCAAAATAACATTCGCCCTTCCCTTGGAAAGTAGCAAAGGAAGAGAGTGCAACATATAATGTAGTTTAAAAGAGAACCTAGTAATGACCAGTAAAATAAAAACAAATGTGCTGAAATAGCAACACATAAAAATACTTCTTCATGTATCTAGTCTCTAGGCCTAACCCTTTTCTCCTTACACAATACATTAGTTTTCATTACACACCTTGCATGGGAAGATTAGACTCTTTTTAATCATTTAGACTTGGTTCAGTAAGTAAGCAAACTCCTTACAGTTGCCTGGGAATTTTGCCTGAGTTAAGAGTAATTAATGACTTCAGGATTTTACCCTTTGACCCTTCAAATATGCCTGTAAGTCACTATACAGGGAGAAAATGAAGCAATATGCTATGGGGTCTGGTGTAAGAGCTGTGTTTCTGGGAACACTGAGTAATATGGCTGTCTCAGTGGAGATTCTGGCATAAGTTAGGCCTGCTCCATGTATGAATCGGTGCTTTGAATCAGGGAGCCACAGCTGGTTCTCCAGGGGCTCTGTGACACCCCTTCCACTTCCTCTAAGCAGAGCTTCTGCTCAGCCAGAAAGGAGAATTGAGCCCCCCACAAATCCAGATCACTGAACTTTGCACAGCTCTAATAATTATGGAGAAATGATCAGAGGAGAGAGAGCTTCAAAGCTCCTTAACTGCAAGTTTCCCATTTACAGAACTGTGAACTGGCATGTGCACATGCAGGTACAATAAGTGTCATTAAAAATCAGCTTGTACTGTCCCATGGCATTTGCAGGTTCCCTAAATATAGAATGGGAAATATTGCAAGTACCATAGTAAATTTCAATACTGCAAGAGGTATGTATTGATTTTCATTGGCCTCCACTGGATCTGCATATGTGAAGTCTGAGTGTGAAATACAGCATTTGCCAGTCTCTTCATGGGCCCCTTTGAGGAAGAACTTCTGGAAAAATGTACCTCAAAACTAATGATATACCTGAGATACACTGGTGAGATACATTCTCTGGACAGGTGACCTAAACTCCCTTGTAGATTTTCATAACAATTTCAACAACCGCCCCCTTATCTCTAGAACACCCCCACACTAGCATGAATTTTCTGGACACCGTGCTCAGCTTTAGCAATGGAACCCACTAAATGACAACAGACAAAAACCCCATGGATC
The DNA here is from genome assembly GCF_016161935.1 of Mauremys reevesii. Taxonomy (NCBI): domain Eukaryota; kingdom Metazoa; phylum Chordata; order Testudines; family Geoemydidae; genus Mauremys; species Mauremys reevesii. The sequence goes on from NC_052638.1 coordinate 36,573,518, forward strand.
ACCACATTTACCTCCACAGATCCAGCAACCACCCCAGAAACACCAAGAAATCTGTTATCCACAGACGGGCACTCAGATACCACAGAACTTGCTCCAAAAAGAAATTCCAGGTGACACATATAAACACACTTCCACCTTCACTAAACAAGGACACTTCACCAGAGAAGTAGACTGCATCATGGAATGGGCCATCCAAATATCCTAGGAATATCCGCTTCAATACAGAAAAAAAAACCCACTGACTGTGAACCTCTAGTTGTCACTTACCCTGGATGGGTTGCAATATAGAGTGGTATCATCAAAGAATTACAATCCATATTTGATGGGGACCATATCCTTAAAGAAATCATTCCTGAACCCTCTCTTCTAGCCTTCAAACAACCTCCCCCAAACTTGCCAAGCTCATCACCAGAAGCAAGCTCCTCAGAGAACAGGGCCCATCAACTCAAAGCAGCACCACACCCTGCACACAACACAACTCAACTTTCAAGATCCTTGGGTCCTACACATGCCTATAACAACGTGTGGTGTACCTCATCCAGTGTATCAAATATCAGAACAACTATATGGGTGAAACCACGCAAACACTATACTCTCAAATGAACTAATAGAAAAATGATAAAAGACAAAAACACCATATTACTTGGGGGCAAACACTTTTCACAGAGCTATCACTCCATATCTGACCTCTCAGTCCTCATCCTCAAAGGAAACCTGCATCTTCAAAAGTTGAACCTGGGAACTTAAATTCACAACTCAGCTACACATTAAAAAAACATGGACTTAACCTGTAAAACCAGTATCTCTGTTACTACAAAAATATGTCACACACCCTACTGCCTCCTAACTCATAAATGCCCATTTAATTTTAAGTGGTCTCCTAGAGCAAATGTGAACCCCTTAAGCTTAACAATCCATCCCCACCTTGTATTTAGCTCAGACACTCAGGTTACTTTCTCCAGACCTGAGGAAGAGCTTGGTGAAGCTTGACCCTTCCACCAACAATAAAAGATATGACCTCATCTCTCTCATATCCTGGCACCTACATCTACACTGCAAACAGCATTTGTAACCTCAGTTACCCAATTTGCACATGCTAGGACATGTCTGACATGTGGCTATAACTGGGTGGGTGATAATTAAAGGGACTTATTGGAAATCTGGCTCCATAACTGCTATACAAAATATATCCAGAAGACAACATTTATATAACCTCAAGAAGGCTATATTACACATGCAATGGTAACCTGTCTTGTAAACAAATAAAAATAGCATTATTACTTAGTAAGGCCTAATTATAGAGAGGAGACTAATTAACATCTCTTGAGAATGGAAGGGATTATCATCACTTGGACAAGGTACAATAGCGCTGTCCATTCAGCACCATAATTCCTCTGGGGGTATGTGAGAAAGATCCCAACCAACTGGATATGGTACAATGGGCTTGGTTAGATCACAATCCCTCTGAAAGACTCTATTTAACTAGTGTACACTTTGCTGTATTAGCATAGTGGGCAGCTGGGGTCCTATTATTCCAAGCAGATTTCCATCTGCAGTCACTTGTTGGTTTTCGCCTGTATTTTTATTAATGTTTTTGTCTTTATGGATGTGATTAAGCAATTATTAGGAATGGAGCAATTCCTTCTTATGCAGCAAATACAGAGGTTAAGATGCAAGCCTGCTTGGGAAAGCAAAAGGTATTCTACCCTGAACTCTATGTTTCTGTCCTCTGCATTTTGAAAAGGCAGTTTACCTCAAGGGCTACTGTGGTGAATCTAGACCAGGGTGAGAAGCAGTTTTTTTTCAAGATTTCAACCTTTTTTCTTTTCCTGCACTGGGACAAAACTGAGACCTTTTGAATCAGGCAGAGCTAGGCACTTGTACATGGGCCTCCTATATCCCAGGTGAGTGTCCTAACCACAAGGCTATAGGCTATTCTGAGTGGAGTGGGGAGGTGGGTGTCTCTCATAATCTCTCCTATTGAAGCTGTTCCACTTTGTATAAATAATTAAATTTGTGATATGGGACACCCAGGTTCAAGTCTCCTACATCATGAGTACAGTAACCATGGGGTTATAGAGTCAATCTCTCTCTCTCTGGTCCAATGAATATTTAATTAGTTATACAAAGTAGAAATGCTCCAATAGTGGAGCTTGAATGAGACTGGCTATGTATCTTAGAGCTTAGAGAACTCACCTGGAATGTGGTAGACCAAGGTTCAAAGGCCAAGATCAGAAATTTCATCCTGGATCTAAGAGAGCTTCTTGATGAAAATAATGGGTTCCTGAGAAATTTTGGTTCTGCTGGAAAAATTCCTGACAAGATATAGATGAATGCAGAGGTGCTTGGTAAGGGTTGTTGATCTGTATCCTAAAATACAGTTTAAACATGGTTCTTCTAGGATGGTGTGTTAGGGGACCAGTGTTGTAACCATGTCAGTCCCAGAATATTAGAAAGACACGGTGTGTGAGGTGATATCTTTTATTGGACCAACTTATGTTGGTGGAAGACACAAGCTTTTGAGATTACACTGGATGAGTTACACAACATGTTGTGATAGATGTGTGTAGAACCCATAGATCTTGAAAGGTATGTTGTAGGGGTATTGATCATTATAGCGGTAGAGATACGTCTACAGGTTTTGCATGTGTTGCTCTGGCAGGGTGTGGTGCTGCTTAGAGTTGGTGTGTCTTGGTCTGTGGGGATCTTGCTTCAGATGATGAGAGCTCTGTTTAAAGGCCAGAAATGTGTGTGCAGGAAAGATTTCTTTTAGGATGTTATCTCCATCCGAGTATGAGTTGTAATTGCTTAATGATACACCATCTTGACTCCTTTGTAGGGACAACTTAGGGATATGAGGTTGGAGGGTTGTTTTTTTCTGTATTGAAGCAGATTCTCTTGGAGTATTTGGGTGGCCTTTCCATGAAGTGATTGACTTCTGTAGTGGAATGTCCTTGTTTGGTGAAGGTGGTTGTAAGTGTGCTAAAGTATGTATCCTGGAGTTTCTCCCCAGAGCAGGGCCTGTGAGTGCCTGGCTATAGATAACAGATTTCTTGGTGTGTTTGGGGTGGTTACTGGATCTGTGGAGGAAACTGTGGGGATCCGTCAGTTGTTGTATATAGTTGTCTGTAGGGTTCCATTGCTGAAACTGATCATGATGTCCAGGAAGTTGGTGCTGGTGTAGAGTATTCAAGAGAGAGTTTGATGGATGGTTGTTGAAATTGTGGTTGTAATTTATGAGGGAGCTTAGGTAGTCTGTCCAGAGGATGAAAATCTCATCAGTGTATCTCAGGGATATCACTGATCGTTATGGTGTATTTGTCCACTGCTATGAGGATCGTTATCCCACACAACACACCTTTCAAAAGGCATGTGTAGAACCCATGGATATCACAAGACGTGGTGTACCTCATGCAGTGCACTAAATGGCTCAATTACAACTATGCGGGTGAAACCAGACAATCACTATGCTCTCAAATGAACTCACACAGGAAAACAATAAAACACTGTATCACTCTGGGCTGAAGATTTTTCACAAAGTGATCACTCCATATCTGACCTCTCAGTCCTTGTCCTTAAGAGAAACCTGCACAACACCTTCAAAAGACAAGCCTGGGCACTTAAATTCATAATTATGCTAGACACTAAAATTCATAGACTCAGTAGAGACGCTGGATTTATGGCTTATTACAAGAATCTGTAAACCACTAACCCTCTCTTTTTGTCCTATGACTGCACAGGTGATAAATGCCTACTTCACTTTGAATGGCCTCTTGCAATATGTGTTAACTACTTATGCTAAACAGTCCGTTCCACATTGTATTTAAGGTTGTGATGCTGGGAGTTCCTTTCCCAGACCTGAAGAAGAACTCTATGCAGCTTGAAACTTGTCCCTTTCGCCAATAGAAGTTTAGTCCAATAAAAGATATTGTCTCACCCACCCTGTGAGGGGACCAGGCAGTTTCAGCACCTTCACCCACAGGCAAGACACAGTCACCAGATCAGTGATTGCAACTCATTGCGACCAAATGGATCGTTAAAAGAGAGAGCCAGAGTCAGTGGCCTTAATGGCTCTGCTGACAGGGCATCATCACCAGGTTGGACCTGATTGGGGAAAGGCAAGAGATTTCCAAGAGGTTTGGAGCTGGCTGGGAGAATGTAATTTTGTTCTCTTCCTTTAATGTAAGAGGAAAGTCTAACTTATCTTGTGACGAAGCATAAGTTTAGATGAGACTAAATATGTGCATAGGCTGTTTGTTGAGTTAAAATCCATTTTTCCCCTAATGCAGTGTTTCCCAAACTTGGGACGCCGCTTGTTTAGGGAAAGCCCCTGGCGGGCTGGGCTGATTTGTTTACCTGCCGCATCCGCAGGTCCGGCCGATCGCAGCTCCCACTGGCTGTGGTTCGCTGTTCCAGGCCAATGGGAACTGCTGGAAGCAGCGCGAGCTGAGGAATGTACTGTCCGCCACTTCCCGCAGCTCCCATTGGCCCGGAGCAGTGAACCACAGCCAAGGAGCTGCGATCAGCTGAACCTGCAGACGCGGCAGGTAAAAAAACCGGCCTGGCCTGCCAGGGGCTTTCCCTACACAAGTGGTGTCCCAAGTTTGGGAAACACTGCCCTAATGCTTTAGTCCAGCTGCTAAATAAAATGACTTTGTTTTAAGAAGGATGTTGGTTGCTATATCACTGAGTCTGGAAGGGAGGAAATGGAGATATCATCAAAGTGCAGCCAGGCTTGCAGAGGGATAAGCAGTCGGCATACACCAGATCCCAGTGTAGGAGTGGAAAAATCATGATTCCAGCCCTTGATACAGGGAAAGGCAAGAGGCTTATGACATGTGGGAGTGTGCTCAGGGAGACCAGAAAGGAGACAGAGGAGCAGATAGCCCCCAATGGTGACAGCTACTCAGGTTTTCAATGTACATGTGCGTGTCAGAGAAGGACTATTACTTTGAAAGAACAGGCATGATGTTATTCCCAAGTTAAGAAACAGGGTTTCTTATTGTGATGTAAAAAAAACAGGAGTACTTGTGGCACCTTAAAGACTAACAAATTTATTGTAGCATGAGCTTTCGTGAGCTAAAGCTCACTTCTTCGGATGCATAGAATGGAACACACAGACAGGAGATATTTATACATACAGAGAACATGAAAAGGTGGAAGTATGCTCTAGTATGCATACTTCCACCTTTTCATGTTCTCTGTATGTATAAATATCTCCTGTCTGTGTGTTCCATTCTATGCATCCGAAGAAGTGAGCTTTAGCTCACGAAAGCTCATGCTACAATAAATTTGTTAGTCTTTAAGTTGCCACAAGTACTCCTGTTTTTTTTGCGGATACAGACTAACACGGCTGCTACTCTGAAACCTGTTATTGTGATGTGTGTCAATATTTCATAGATTATAAAGCCAAAATGGACTATAAGGCCAGTCTAATGTCCTGTATGACACAGGCCATAGAACTTCCCTGAATTAATTTTCATTTGAATGAGAAAATATCATTTAGAAAAAAAATCCAATCTTGACTTTAAAATGTCAAAAATTAATTCTTGTTTGAACTAGAGCATATCTTGTAGAAAAATATCCCTCCTTGATTTACTGTTTTTCAGCAACGGAAAGTTCACCACAGCCCTTGCTAAGTTGTTCCAATAATTAATTACCCTCACTGTTAAAGAAACTGCACTTTATTTCTAGTCTGAATTCCTTTAGCATCAACTTCCTGACAGTGAATCTTGTTATATCTTTGTTTGCTAGACTGAAGAGTCCTCTATTATCAAATTACTGTTCCCAATGTAGTTATTTATAGACCTTGCTTAAGGGTAAGGCCCATGGGTCTAGAACCCAAGACCAGGGCATTACTAAGCAGCTGACAGCTCCAAGCTGCTACCCAGCAATACATTCTAACTAGCTTGAACTCCACTTTCCATGACCGGCTGTGGACACAGACCATGGGAAGTTCCACCTATAGGATTTGACAGACAGCAGACCCATGGTGCCTGATTGGCTCCCTGCCCTATATAAATCCAAGGGGCATTCTGGGACATGTCCAGGTAACAGTGTGAAACTTTTGTAGTTGCTATGATTGTTCCTTGCTCTTGAATTCCTGGCTTGATCTCAGCCTGATTTGGACTTAGTCTCCTGACTTGGACCCTGAAACCTGATTCACACTCTGACCCTTGGAATTGACCCTGGCCTGGACCTGACTACAAACTACTCTGCTTTATTCAGCCATAGGTTTACCCCTGCTCTGACCTATGGCCCTGACTACCCTTGTTGGGATCCTGACATGAAGTCACCACTTAACTCTGTCTTTGAAGAGGGTATTATAACAAAACAAAACAAAAAAAGGGGGAGGGGATAGGAGAATCCTTTCATTGGAAAAGTCTGAAAATCAGAGAGTAAACAATAGTTTCTGATATATGGATGGAAGGTTTCTCCTCTTACAAGATCCCTGGGTCTGTTTCAAGACAGGGTGCATGTTCCATCTGCTGAACTCATATAAGTGGGTCCCAAATATTAGAAAAGACTAGAGTCTCTTGAGTAAAACTGTGCTGTTAGATCATAGCTCCTTATGTTAAGGCAACAATGACTGTACTGCAGAGACTCAATTTTGTGCTGAATTGTTGGTGTGCAGTTATAAGAAACCTGAAATCTTTGTGACAAGCTGTTTTTTTAAAATCTTTTTTAACAAAGAGTAAACTTCATCCCTCGTGCAAACTTCATCCCTCGCGCTATTCCATTTCTGATATATCCAGGCTGGCTAACTGTAGTTCATATAATTGTAACTGGATAATTGCACGTGCAAAGATACAATTATAGATATTTGTATGTGCAAGTACCTGATTTGCACATGGAGTCATGGTAATTGCATGTGTAAACTAGATGTCATCTGCATTTCTGAAGGGTTTGATATTCTGGACCTGGTTTTTTGGATGTGTGTGTGGGGGTGTTAATAACTTTAGGTTGTATCTATATGCTAAAGAGCAGAAATAAATCACAGATCCAGAGGGCTCACCTTCCAAATGCAAGTGCCTAAGTTATACCTACAAATCTGCAGGGACGCTTTCAGCTTCTTCATGTCTTCCATTTATATGCACATATGGGCACTTCGACAAGAAATTCAGGGACCTATGGCCCCAGTCCAGCAATACACTTAAACATGTTTATATCTTTCTGCATGGGAGCTGAAGTTAATCATGACGGCAAGTGGGAAATCAGATACTTGTGCACAAACAAATATGCATGAGACAAGTTGTGCAATTGAAGTTACACACTTTCATAAATATCTGCTGGATTGGGGCCTTTTCCTGCAAGCATTTTACTTGCATGATATTTTCAAGGCCAAGGCCGGCAGTACAACACGCTCTAGGGGGCACACAGAAGGTGCTGGGATTTTAAAGTGTATCCATTATAATGTAAATGTAATGTATAGTTGTGTTTTAGTTCTGTTCGCCGTGGCAGCAATTCAAGATCATGCACAGTGTGATAAAACTAAACAAGCAAAATATGCATACAAGTCATAAATGTGTATAAATCAATCTTAAATTGAAACACAGCCAATTTTTGTCTAAATAGCTGTCTCTGATCCAGTCTCACAATGGGGATTCTCTTTTGGCTACTCTGGCATTTTGTTCTGTTTGTGTCAGCTCAGGAGGCATTATAGACACCAAAAGTAACAATGCTTCCTCCAATAACACGCCCAAGCCTTGCCTTGCTAGATGGGTTATGACATTGTACAGAGGCAACTGCTTCTGAGTATTATAGGCTATTTTACTCCTGTCAGTAATTTTAAATACATATGAACCACCAAGGGTGGGGAGAAAAGAAAAAGCAAAGCCCAGGATATAATCTGACATTTCCACCTAGGAGGCGTAGGAAGCAATAACAGTTTATAAGCATGAAAGGGAGTCATAACTTTTATCATATTAGGAGAGAAATAAACCGACATATTAAAAGAATTGTATCCCTAGGACAGTGTGTTCTTCATTCATACCCCTGTGTTCCTCCCATCCTCTGCCACCTGTTGTAATCACAAGACTAGTAAGTGCTGATTTATTATTATTATTTGTATTGCACCAATGACTTGAGGCCCCACTCTAAGCTGGTGCCTCATTGTGCCAGATCCCGTACAGACACACAGTCAGAAACAGTCCCTGTTCCGAAGAGCGCCTGATATCTACCTCGACATAACGGTGTCCTTGGGAGCCAAAAAGTCTTACCGCATTATAGGTGAAACCGCGTTATATCGAATTTGCTTTGATCCACCAGAGTGCGCAGCCCCGCCCCCCGGAGCACTGCTTTACCGCGTTATATTTGAATTCGTGTTATATTGGGTTGCGTTATATCGAGGTAGAGGTGTAACTGATTGAGCTTGCAAAGGTATTGACGCTCAACTTGATGGCATTTCTGTGTTTGTCAGTAATATGATAACTTATGAATGCCACACCCAACCGATTCCCACATTTCTGGGAATGCGCTAAGCAGCTTTGGCGAGAACCCTCTTGAATTCAGATGGGAGGGAATTGGAAAACCAAAAGGGAGAAAAGGCAGACGCATGTAATCCCTGTCATCTGATTAGCACAGCCACATCTTCTAAAATTGTCTATATAGAGCAAACAACTGCCTGATGGCCCCCATTAACACCTTCCAGCATAATAATACCCCATCTCATCCTGTCCTCCCAATGCAGTTTAATATGTTGACACCATGGATGACTCATTTCCCAGCGACAAGGTGGGTGAGGTAATATCTTTTGTTGGACCAACTTCTGTGGGTGAGAGAGGTCTGGGAAAGGTACTCAGACTATCACAGCCAAATACAAGGTGGAACAGATTGTTTAGCATAAGTACTTAGCACACTAAGGGACCAATCCAGGGGAAGTGGCCTGTTAACACCCCTGTAGTCATAGGACAAAAAAGGGGGCTAGTGGATTACAGATTGTTGTAATAAACCATAAATCCAGTGTCTTTATTAGAACATGATTCTTTGTGTCTAGCAATGTTGTGAATTTAAGCTCCCAGGCTTGTCTTTTAAAAGTGTTGTGCAGGTTTCCTTGAAGGATAGGAGGGATAGCTCAGTGGTCTGAGCATTGGCCTGCTAAATGCAGGGTTGTGAGTTCAATCCTTGAGGGGGCCATTTAGGGATCTGGGGCAAAAATCTTTCTGGGGATAGGTCCTCCTTTGAGTAGGAGGGGGTTGGACTAGATGACCTCCTGAGGTCCCTTCCAACCCTGACTTTCTATGATATAGAGTGATTGCTTTGTGAAGTGTTCACCCACAGGTGATAGGGTGTTTTTGTCTTTTATCATTTTCCTCTGTGAGTTCATTCGAGTGCGTAGTGTCAGGTTTTACCTACATAGTTGCTATTGGGGCATTTAATGAACTGGATAAGGTACAGCACATGTTGTGATCAGCATGTGTAGGACCCATGAATCTTGAAAGGTGTGTTGTGGGGGGTGTTGACCATCCAGCAGTGGGGAGATGTCTGCAGGTTTTTCATCTGTTGTTCTGTCGGGATCTGGGGCCACTTTGAGTTGGTGCATCTTAGTCTAATGGTCAGGAGGTGAAGGGGGAGAGGGAATGGGGGCATGCATACAGCCCCTGGCAGGGGAAGATTTGGACACTCAGGAATGTGGGAGGAGAGGTGTGGGGGAGCACATAAAGCCTCAGCCAAGGGCAGCAAGGGGGGACTGCGAGCATGCTAGGAAATTGGAATGGGGTTCACCCACAGCTGCTGGCATGAGGAGAAAGGGGGACTCCAGCATGGGAGGGCACACCGAGCCTCTGGTAGCAGAGAGATTGCGGAGAGTAGCAGGGAGTCCCTGAAACAGAGGAGGGAGGGATGTTGGCACACTAGGAGCTTGTGCGGTGGAATGATGGGAACTCATGGTGTGTACCCTAAACTCAGCCTACAGAGGGAACAAAGTGTGTCACCTCCTGGCTTAAGATAAGACACAATGTGTAGCCGTAAGAAACAATGGGATGAAAGTTGTAGGAACATGTGATTATGCAGATTAACTATAGGCATGATTAGATAGTTTCAGGTCATCTGCGATATTTTTTTCCCCACCAGGGGGAAAAGGGAAAAAGCAACTTATTGCATAAATTTCAGCCTGAGAACTCGCATCTTTTACTCCACTCAGAAATTCCACCTGCAACATTTGCAGGTACAAATCTGAGTTCTATTGCCAGCAGTTCCCTGAGGCACAAATACTCACATTTTTTATGAACAAAATTGCAGGCGCAATCAGTATTATCACAGGTAATAAAACCGTACTGCTGTACATTTTGTAGGCAAGGCCTGTGCCCTCCAAAAGGGAGACCGCCCTTTGGATACATAGGCGCCAACTTTCCCCGGTGCTGGTGGGTGCTCATGCCCCCCCCAGCCCCACCCCGACGCCACTCTTTCCCTGCCCCGCCCCCATTCCAACCCCTTCCCCAAAGTCCCTGCCCCAACTCTGCCCCCTCCCTGCCCCATTGGACCCCTTCCCCAAATCCTGCCCCAGTCCCACCTCATCCCTGAGCCCGCTGTGTTCCCCCTCCTCCCCATCCCAGCTGCATGAAATAGCTGTTTCGCGGCGCAAGCGCTGGGAGCAAGGGGGGAAAAGTAGGCACGCAGCACGCTCAGGGGAGGAGGCGGAGAGGAGGCGGAGGTGAGCTGGGTGGGGAGCTGCCGGTAGGTGCTGAGCACCCACCAATTTTCCCCTGTGGGTGCTCCAGCCCTGGAGCACCCATGGAGTCGGCGCCTATGTTTGGATAAATTTCCCTCCTCCCAATTCTCCTGAAAATAATATCTATCATTGAGAGAAGCTCCTGACCTCATGTTCTCATTGTTCAAGGCCAGAGATGTGTGAGAAGCCTCCTCTTCCTTTGTTACAAAATCACCGAGTTGAATAACTTGAACCGCCCCTATCCTGTATCTCACCGCAGGATGTCACAAGGCAGGCATATATTGGGGGACATGGGAGGAGAATGGAGCTTTTCTTGTCTTTAGAATGATGAAGCCAGAGTGCTTCTCCATGTGGCATGGTGGTGATTTGATTGGTTAAGATGGACTGTTAATGGCGTCCACTGGTTTCATATTTCAAGTAAGGAGAGCAAAGAAACGTCATCACCTTCTCCTCTTTGTTTTCCGGTCACCAGTGTTTCATTGCTGCAGTCCAGACTATCAGGATAACTTCACGAGTGACTAGTTTCCCAGGAATTACAAAATGGATGATGTACAATATCCAGCTCTTGGCATCCTTGCCTCCTACAGCTGGGAGGGATGGAGATGTTACTCTTTCATTTATGTTTGCCCCAGCTCTCTGGAGTTCTCTCCCTTCCTCTCTGAGTCACTTTCTCCAGGCCAGTCTGTTCTTTATCTTGGAAGTTGGGACTGATTCTCACGAAAGTGTATTATGCTAACACATGTGGGATAAAAATGATGCATTATAATATGCTGTGGTGTTAGAATAAGACGTCATGTCAATCTTGACCCATCACAGAATTATAGAAGTATCACTAACTCAGAAGCTACTTTGAAAAATCTGATCCACAATATACAAGTATGAATGAAGATATAGTCCTATGTTGTTCCTCTGTTAAGTGAAATGTGTTTGCCATTTGCATGGGGTTGTTAATACTGGGGGGCGCATGAGTGAAAAGAAAAAGTTTCAGACTTTGGAGAATAACCTTTCAGTTAAACAGATCAAACAGCAGATGTAGAGAGTCCATTAGCAGCGTTCCTTGTCTACACTAAACCTGGAAATCGAACAGGAATAAACACAACACAGCTTCTTTTCGTTTTGTTTGTTTCCACACTCTAAACAGCGGAAACACTTCTATCTGGCTTATGACCCACTGCCTATAGCCGACCATGTTTGTTTACACCTTAACAGCATCAAGCCAGGTGTATTAAATCCTGTGCCATCATCAGCAGCAGATTTGTGTGGCAGCGAGAATATGCTTGTGTGTGGCTCTTTGAGAATGTGAGTGACATTTCATTTTCACTTCATGAAGCTTTAGTTACGACAACTGAACAGCTTACTGTGGTTTGTGCCTCTTGTCTTTTCATACTGCAGTGAATAGACTTTCCTGCCATTAGAAAACTGGCAAGAGGGAGAAGGTTCTGTTATAAATTCTGGTTTTAAAAGCCAAAAAATCAGTTCCGTTCCTTCCTCTCAGTTAAACTGTCTGATCTTGCTCTGAGAAGCAGGAAGCTGTAGGCTTCAGTCGAGTATGTCAGACCTCAACATTGAAAGAACTCTTCCTCAGCTGTGCTCCCAAGCTGCGCAGGCCTGGGATATGAGCCCCTGCTGACTCCCTTTGCAGTTCTGCTCCTTCAGAATTCAGGAGCTTCTGTGGATTTTAAATGTCAGGGATATTCCTAGTTATCCAGCCCCCTGATTTTACACTGGCTTGGAGGTCCTCGAGTTCTTAATATTGGGGTTACCTGGATTTCTTTGTTTAAAATCTTACTTATATGGGGTGTATATAAAGTATAAAAAGTAAAAATAAATATAAAAAAGTACCTAAATCAAACATGCAGAGTTCTCACAGGGAGTTGTGCAAGCCCTGCATTTGCATGTGGAACGGCATTTACACACACCGTTGTTGTCCTGGGATGCACATTTTGCATCAGTTTCAGTATCATTGCATGCAAATTTCTCCCTGAAAGAATATTTTACTTAGGGGCAAAAGCTTATATCCTATCATTGTCTGTCTGAGATTCAGAAACACGAGTCAGTTTGGAGTAGCATTTTGCCTTGAATTTAAATTTTGCCTTTCCACCATTCACTGCCTATGTGCCACAGCTGGCCTGTGGTTGCAAAGCATTAAGGTTAAAACAAACTTTCATACTATGACTGTAAGTTGATACGAGATTATAATGCATCTTTTCTGTTGGATTCTGTTGTGATATAACACAAAAAATGCACCATTATTTAAGTTGTTGGTGACAGATTTGCTGTTGGCTTCTTGCTTGCAAAGCAGAAACTAAAAATGAAACAAGAAATTGCACTTTGCCCCCCATATTTAATTCCTTGTTTATTTTATTTACAGCTTTGGGCTTTCTCCTGACAGTGGAAGAAATGTAAACAAAGGGAACATTAAGTGCAGGTTTAGTCTTCCAGGGTCCCAGAGAGCTGCAGTTCATTCCGTTTCAGGTTACTAAGCAGTTCCAGGCCACACCTGGGGGGGATCAAACTGAACAGAAAGAAAGATGATTCCAGTGTTTTTTAAAAGAGTCTTTAATGCTTTAGGGACCATTTATGGAGACCTTAGTTATGCTGATGAGCACATGCTCATGTGAACAGTCCCACTGAAGTCAATCAGGCTACTTATCTGAGGATTCACCCACCAAAGTGACTAAGGGCTTTTGGGCCCTTAGCCTCTTTGTTTGGGGTCTTCAGCTATATTGTCCAAAGAAGGATGGTCCAGACTTGAGAGATGTGGGTTCAATTCCCTGCTCTAACACAGACTTCCTGTATGACCTTGGGTAAGTCAGTTAGCCTCTCTGGCTCAGGCCCTCCAAGGTAATCAGATTTCTAATGTCCATTGAAATCAGTTTGAGGCTCTGTGCCTCCATTCCTCATCTGTAAAATAGGGACAATTATACCGGGATATGGTGGGGATAAATCCGTTAAAGACTGTGAAGCACTCAGATACTATGGTAATGATATAGGTATCTTGGTGCCTCTGGGGATGTGTCTAACGTGATCCTTCATTGCCGAGTCTTTATGGATGACAGATTTACACCCCCTGTGTCTGCAGTTAGTAGATTTCCAGCAGGTGTCTGCCCACATGGATTGCAAGATTGGGGCCTTAACCAACATTTATGGAGAACTCCAGCTTTAGAGTAAATGCCATCTTCTGAATCAGATCCTTAAAAAGCTGCTGACTCTTTGCAGAAAATCAAGTCTGCTCTGCGTGTCATAGAACCTGACTTTTATTTTCTTCTCTCAGATATACCTATGCAAGCCCTTGTGGAAAATCAGCCCTGCTGTACGCGAGCAACTTTCATAAACACAGCAAAGTTAAGAATAATTTATCATGGAGACCCATTGTCTCCTTCCTATTCTTTTTGTTTTGTTTTGTGCCATTGGAGAAGATCTCATGCTGTTTTCTCTCCTATTCCATGGAGCCTGGGAACTAAGAAACATTAGGGGGTACAGGAAGCTCATTACCTTTCTAGCTGGCCCACATTCACCTAAATCCATTCAAGTTTGATACGGGTTTCATCATTCTGCTTCACCATGGGGTCCTTCTCATGAAAAACACCAACAGTAACTCAACCAATGGCATCACTGCAAGACTTTTGCATTGGTTGGGTGTCTGCACATAACAAGCTGTAAAAGGAGTGCGTCATCCATGGATTTTTTATTTTTTTTTTTGTGAGGAGAAGTACATCAGGAAGTCTCTTAATCCTTGCTAGGTTGCAAAATGAGGGAAAATTGAACAACCTCCAGACAAAATCGGGATCAGAAATATGTATCCTATGTTTTTGGAATGACTCCCTGTTTTTTATGAAACTGTAGCTCTGATATCTTTCACAGAAAGACACTTGAGTCTGAGATCTTAAAACACTCCCCAGTAAATTTATGATAATGGACTCTGAGCTCTTTCTGGGGCTGTGTTAAATAATATTAACACATGCTATTAACATGGTTCTTGGAAGCCTTGGAAGGCACACACTTACGTCTGAAGCAAGTAGAACTTAATTCGGAAGATTTTCCAACCCTTACCCAAATCCATTATTTTCCTTCTTTAAAATAAAGGCTTAGATCGATTGTGGAAAATGACCAGAATGCATTTTTTAAACGTACATAAGAAGATCACAATAATACATTCTTCTGGGACTCACTTTAAAGAACACATTATATATTTAAATACTTTATTTTTGCTGAAAAAAAACATTTTTCGAGAGCTTTTCCTGGGAAGTGATCGATTTGTACTTATGGTCCCCACAATACCTGAGTGCCTCACAGTGTTACAGATATGTATCTTCATGGCACCCCTGTGAGGTAGGCAGTTATCTCAATTTTACAAGCAGGGAACTAATGCACAGATAGGCTAAGGATTAGATACCCAAGGGATTTAGGTGCCTAACTGCTGCTTTAGAGGTCTATGTCCAAAATTTTGATCCTGAAAACCTCTTCTCATCTGCCACTAACCCTGTACACACCTAAATTCCTGCCAGTAAAGTCCCCAAGGCCCCTAAATTTCTGCTGAGGTGGCTTTATAATGCCCACAAGTGCTGACGTTGCTGAGCTGCTCAGTACCTACACCCCAGAAGGGGTCACAAAGGGTGCATTCTCCTCCCTATCTTGCTTGTGGGGCCTAACAGGCATAAAACATGGCTAAAGAGGTCACAGAGAAGCTTATATCCAATAGCTCACTTCTGCCTGACTTGGAACAAGGATTTGGACCCAGGTGTCCTATCTCCTAGGTGAGTGCCCTGACCTCTGGGCTATGGGTATTCTGGGGGAGATCTTTTTCAATCTATCCTGTTGAAGTGGTTTCATCTTGCATAAATACTTAAGCATTCATAAACACTTAAGCCAGAGAGACTCTGTAACCGAGGGTTTCTCAAACAGGGGTTGCTGCTTGTGTAGGGAAAGCCCCTGGCGGGCTGGGCTGGTTTGTTTACCTTCCCCGTCCCCAGGTCCGCCCAATTGCAGCTCCCAGTGGCCATGGATCACTGCTCCGGGCCAATGGGAGCTGCTGAAAGTGGCGGCCAGTGCATCCCTCGGCCCGCGCCACTTCCAGCAGCTCCCGTTGGCCCAGAGCAGCGATCTGCGGCCACTGGGAGCCGCGATCAGCCGGACCTGCAGATGGGGCAGGTAAACAAACTGGCCCGGCCCACCAGGGGCTTTCCCTACACAAACAGCGTCCCCTGTTTGAGAAATCCTGCTGTAACCTGTTGGTGGGCACACTTTCCTGAGAGAGCTGGTTTCCAGTCCTTGCTTCAATTAATATTGAAGTATTTCGTTCCAAGTCCCTGTTCCAAACCAAGAGAGGGGATTGAAACCTGGGTCTCCAGCATCCTGGGTGAGCTCTGTAAACACTGAGCACTTGGGAATAAGAGGGTGCCTCACACCCTCTTCCTTAGTTTTGTGTGAGAAAGGGCTGACCAAGTTAGGGTTGCCAGCTTTAGCTGGATGAATTCCTGGAGGTTTCATCACATGACATTACCTTTAATTAAAGATTAATCCTGGAGGGCTGGCAATGCTAGACCCGGTCGAGGTGCCGAACTCCATGAAAAGGTTTACTGCTGTGAATCCCAAGCGGAGATAAGCACCTCCATCTGGACTCTTTGAAGGTCAAAGCTCAGGGCCCACTTCTCTCCTCAGCATTTCCTATTGGATAGCTTAGGCAGCTCCTGGGTCAGCTTGTTGGCTTTTGTGAATCCTACTCTTAGGCACCCAATTCTCCTATGCATTGTATAGGGAGCCTAGGCACCTAACCCAGAGCTGTGGCTTCTACTGGATGATACGGTGCCTAAAGTTAGGCACTGCAATGTCAGACCTAAGTCCTCTTAGCAATTCTAGCCCCAAGTGAGTCTAATTGGACACAAACTAGGATTAATAACTATATCTCTTGAAACATTCCTCAACTGACCAATAGATGGCAGCGATCCATCTACCATTCACTTGTAAATTTTAATTTTTTTATAATTGTACGGCCATGGAAATGCATATAGTGACAAATTGCTGTGTTCTTTTTCAGTGTTTCTGTAGTGCAATTCTAACAGTTTATATAACTACTTTTCTTTGGATGAGGGAGTGGGAAGGAATAAACTCTGTAACAGGCAAAGGAGTCAAAAAAGAAAAAAAATCTGTCAAGGGTCCAGGAGAGACATTCACAGCATCCAGTTGACAATCCCCTGTAACCGTTCCATGACTCATCCACTGTGTGCAGTTAATTGCGCCTTATCTCAGCAGGGGGAAATGGGTTCATAATACTCCAGCATGTTTTCTTAAGAACTGTTGCAAATGAAAAAATGCAGAGGAAAATCGAAACAATGCAAAGCAAGCAAAAAGGCAAAGTAATAAAAGAATCACTAAGAGATTTGCATACCAAATATTCCATGCCCAGCGAAGCGAATCATTCACAATGACAGGGTCAGTGGGAGATGAGGTGCTCAGCACCTCACGTGATCAGGAACACAGGTTAGGAGGAGCAATCTGATCCAAGATCTTCCCCAACTGTTGCATTTTTCTCATGAGAGGACACCATAGGTGTCCATTAGAAGAATTCAGATCATAGCCTTTTGCTGTTTATAGGTAACGTCAGGTAGCATCTGTTTCTGTATAAGCCTTGCTAGTGCATGTCCATGACCTGACAACAATTTAACATTTGAGTTCTTAATCTTGATCTTCTTGGCTCATCTCATTGGTCACCACCAGGCAATTTTGGTGCAGAAAACAGAAGAGAAGGAAAAGACGGAGACGATGACTGATTTACCTGTCATGTCTCAGTCTCCAAAGGAGGTAGGAAGCCCTAATGGTTCCAGCATAGGAGATTTAGGTTCTCTTCCCTGTTCTATCACAAGTTTTGTTTATGTAACCTTCAACCCAAATGCTCAACAGTCTTGATTTTTTGGTGCATAAATTGAAATGCCTGGGGGTCTGATCTCCATAGGTGCTAAGAACCTGCACCTCCCCTGGAAGTCAATGAAAGCAGCACCACCCAGGTCTTCAAAGGTGTGGGTTGCAGTGGAAGTAGGCATCCAGGACTACAGGTACAAAGGACCCTGCACCCTGCCATCCAGTGGAATCCACTGCCCTGAATTGGGCATCTAGGCTCTCTCTACAATGAATGGAGAGAGTTATGCACTGAAGAATGGGCTTCACAAACACCCCTATGGTGAGTGGGAGTCACCTAAGCTATCCTGTAGGAAATGCCGAGGGGAGCGAAATGGTTAAGTCCTGCCCCTCAAAAGACTTACGTGGCTTTTGATGATTCTAGTCTCTAAATACCTGCGAGGTTGTGGGCCCAAGTGCTTAGCACCGATGAAAATCAGGCCCCTGAGGTTTCTCAAGCTGGGCACCCAAAATTAATGGACACTGGAGAAGTTTGGCTCTAACCTTTCTGCAACTCAAACTGCTCCATCTGTAAAATGATACTTCCCTGCCATGCAAGAGTGTTAGGTGACTTTATTCATTGAGATTTGTAAAAGCTCCAGTCTGCCGCGATAAGTGCCCTAGAAATTCCAATAATTAAATAATCCCACAGCCCAGCAATGAGCGGTCAGGAAGAAAAGAGAAGCAACACCAACCAAACCCTTGAGCTGCTAGCGCCTTAATGTTCCCTTTATTCTGTATCTTTTGCCCCTTGTCAGGTAAACCTGCCACCCATAACTGGACAGATTATTGCATCCTCACAGAAGGCACTTTGCAGTGTTTAAAGTAGAGTCAAAATATTGATGAATACAAAAGCTATGCTGACGTGTGTGTAAAAGATTGCAGCAAATACCTTAAGGTCTCTTTAAACACAGCTATTTATTTTTCTTGGGAATTGAGTTCTCTCTCCTTTATAGAAATCAGTGCCTCGGCATCATCCATGGTTCTCCTGTAATAAATCTCATTTGTGAAAAGGGCAGCAGGGGTGAAAAGCTCTCTCTGATTTCTTCTCTCTCCCCTTACTCCCCAAAATGGCTGGAGGAAAAGTCCCACGTAGAGTCATTAATAATGAGCTTGCATTTGACGTCTCTGGGAAGTTCTTGGCATGTCCAGCTAGATAAATTGCTGTCCTATCTCTGGGCAGTCAGAACACAAACTTAGCCTACAATTAAAAACAGGAGAGCTGTGGATATCTTTTCTCAGCTTGGAGAATACAGAAAACAACAAGGAAGGCAAACAGATGGGGTCCCGCGAGTGTGGCGGGAGGAAGGGGGGGGGGTCCCAAAAACGAGAATAGCTTTAAATCATTTTGTCAGCTAGGCTGTTTTTGGGTGTGGTTTCTTGAGAAACACGACTTTATTTTCTAGACATGGCAAAAAAAAAACGGCAGAAATCATACGTGGTGCCATTTAATTCTTGGTTTGTGACTGATTTTTGGACTAAACTACAGTGAAGGGACATGAAGTATGGGCTGACTTAAAAGATGACCTAGAGGTCAAAGCACTTCTGAAATGGATCTGATTCTCATAGTCCCTTTTCTGACTGGCTTTTCATGACACATCTGCTTTATATTGTTGCTGTGTGCTGAAGCCTGGGAGCACCTGAATAGCTGGCCTGGAAAGTCTACCGCATCCAATATTTACGTTTTGTTTTTTTGCATTCAGACCTCATCTTTCCCCTGCGAATCTCAGTCCTTTACAAATACTCATCATTTTTGCTTTATAATTCTCAAATATAATAGGTAGGCACAAATGATGACACTTGTTTTACTGGTAGGGAAACTGAGGACAAGCAACCAGGCCAAGATCACACAGTGTCTCAGTGGTAGGGTGAGGATGAGGACATGGGGTCAAGTCTTGGCCCCAGTGAAGTTTTGCCACTGACTTCAATGGGGCTAGGAATTCACCACAGAAGTCCTGACTCTCATCCCCTGGATCTACATACCAGTCAAAACTCCTTCCTATACCAATGGCCCGTGATAATTGTCAATGGTATTGCAAATTCTTGCAGATCATAGTGTCTATGCTCCTTTCCTAGAGGATTCTTTGAAATGGTAGAGGACCGCATTAGCCCACAACAATACTGCCTCTCATTTACTTCATCCAAAAAGGTCAACTTCTGAGTCATGTCCAGCAGGTCTCAGGAACTATTCTAAAGGACTCCTTCATGGTGGCATTTGTGTCCTTGATGAGCCACCTTAAGCGTATTGACTTGCTTATTGTACACTTGGTTTGTAACAATCATAGAAAGGAGTGATCCTGGTAAGCAATCAGCATTTGCTCCTGGCTTGAATTTGCTCCAAACTGCGTGCAAATGGACTTCAGGCCAGCTCAGAGGGATTTTGTGACCAGCTAGGGGAAATGCTATTTGAAATCTCTATGGGGAACGAGACAGAAGCAAAAATCTGTGAGATCTGCGGTAATAACTGTATAGACACTGTTCAAAATCAAGGTTATTTTCCATCCATGGAGAAGGACTTACATCCCCAAAACCCAGTCTGGTCTTTCGGTACCTGAACTTGTCAATTTTTATATATTTTATATTTAATCTAATAGAGTTGTTGTATTTTACAGCAGTTGCAGTTTGGTTGGTACTTATACCAGACCTTTTCTCAAGTGTCCCAGAGTTTTACAAATGTTAGTTCTCACCGCATTGCTGTGAGGTAGACATTGCTATAGCCACTTTAGAAAAGCCCAAAGAGTTAAGTAGTTTAGTCAAGATCACCTACTGACTTTAGTGGCAAGGTCAGGAATAGAACCCAGGAGTCCTGACTCTCCAGACACTTGCTCTAAACAGCGTCAGATACTTCCCCCCGATATTTGTCTTTGAAATTATGTTCACAATTTTGCTTACCCATAATTCACAACACTGATGTTAAGTATTCTAACAGAGCTAAGCACTCTGGGTGGTTCCCATGTGTAAGTCCCATGGGTTTCAGTGTGATGCAGATCAAGGGTAATAGTGATGTGTCTACATTAGGATTATTTCCTCCAGACCTTCATTTGATCTCCAGTGCTAGTAACAGTGGTGGGATTCCTAGTATAGACAGGGTTTGGGGTGGGCACTAGCGTTTTAAGCATCTTGCTCTCTTGTCCTGCTCAAAAGTCAGTATTGTGAAGGGCTGCTAAAGTTTAATAGAGTTGGGAAATGCAACATGGTTAAGAAGAAAAATCATCAGAGTTGTGGAAACTTGTTTCATGGAAAGATATAAAAAGGCTTGGAAGGGGCTTAGGGTTTGTCTTCACTGCATTGCTCGTTTGAGCTATAACTTATGGTTTGCTCCTCACCCAACTCCCGGCCAAACACAAATCTCTAGTTTGAGGTAAGTCGTGCTTTCGGCTGGAGCTAGTTGGCTTGCTGAGGTATGGGCTGAAGCTCACATATTGCTGATGCTGGAACTAGTAATGCAGTGAGGATGCAACAGCTTGAGTGACTCATCCACTGCTAATCCAATCACCCTGCACTGCTATTGCAGTCACCCCAGGTATGTCTACACTGCGATTAAAAACACACGGCTGGCCTGTGTCGGCTGACTCGGGCTTGCGGGGCTCAGGGTAAGGGGCTGTTTCACTGTTGTGTAGACTTGGGGCTCAGGCTGCAGTCCAAAACTCTGGGACCTTCCCACCCTGCAGGGTCTTAGAGCCCAGACGTCTACATCACAATTAAACAGCCCTTTAGCCTGAGCTCCTCAGCTGGCACAGGCCAGCCGTGGGTGTCTAATTGCAGTGTCTGTGTAGCTGGAGTGTTGTTCCGTGTTGTGGTCACTCTCATTCCACTAGCATTCAAATTAGGCTAGATTGAGTGGAATAACTTCAACTAACAGTTGCAGTGAAGACAAGCACTTGGGTTCCTAGGGTAACAGTAGATTTGGGTGGAACCATTAGGACCCTGGAGGGAGGTTTGAAGGAAATAAAGACAGCTGTTATGCTCAAGAGTACAGAGCGTGATTAATACCGTTGCTTTGGCCAAGACATTCAAAAGTGACTAGTAATTGTTGGGTTCTGAATTTGAGACCCCTTGGAGGACCTGATTCCCGAGGATGGGTGCGCTGCACTTCCTGACAATCAAGTTCCTTTCAAGTGTTTCAAATTGGGTCCCCAACATCACTGGTCACTTTTGAATATCGTGGCTTTTGTTTTGTACCTCCTCTGTGTGGGATCCAGTCATACAACCAGCAGGTATTTTACCTTGTTACTACTTATTAGTAAGATACAGCACTCCTGGCTTAGGACATGGATAGCTGAGCCAGTACTCAGAAAATAAACATGGAATTTTTTATGCTTTGCAAGCAGGAACAGAAAAGTTTTCCCTGTGTCCAGGCTCCATCCCTGGGGATAAAAAGAACAATAAGAGGCGTCACCAGAGCATGAAGCTTAGGGTTTCAAGGTAGACTCTTGCCAAGACAATCCATGGTTTTGGGGGGCTTGTCTTGCAAAGTGGCTACTTTGGCAATGATCAGTTTTATTATGTGTGGAGTCACTGCTAAGCCACATTAGAGAAGGATAATGTTACAATAGTTTCAGTATCAACAATGTTGCTTGCAAAAGAGTAATTTGTTCCAGATAACTATTAGTAATAGCTGTCCTTTCTAGAAGGACTTTTTTTTGTTTGTTTAAATCATTTACTCTAGGAAACTTTGGAATAATTTGGATTTCTGACAAACAGTTTATAAGCTTGAAGATAAAAATTTTGCCAGGACAGGAAGCCTGCAAGGCTTTGCAAGTTCAATAAAATTAGATATTTTCATACTGGTATTTCTTGTATCTAATATTGTTTGTATGCATTGTAGCAAATTTCATTCTGTTAGGGATGGAGTAGGATCTAATGGCTGCAAGAGGCGTCAGGACTACTGGGTTCCGTCAATGGCTCTGTCACATCATAGGCAAATCATTAACCCCACCATAACTCAATTACCCACCTGTAAAGTGGGTATAATATTTATTAACCTCACAAGCATAATAAATTAACACGCTAAAAGCACTTTGAGGAAAGGCACATCCGATTTGTGATATGCATAGGTATGATGCAGCTTCTTTATGGCTCCCCAGCAGTATGTGTGAACTGAGCAGCAGTTGACAGGGTCAAGGTGAAATTTAAAAGCTCTTGTTAACTTTGCTGCTCTGCGTGAGCAGGTTTAAGAGAGCCAACATGATTGGGAGGTCAAGCTGGGGTTGTTTCTTCTCTAAGCTATGAATCCTTCACCTCTTTGGATTTCCCCCCCTCCCCGCCCTTCTCTCTTTCTTTTAATAGACAGTGTATGTAATACAGAGAGGCAGGATCTGTGGGGACACACAAACTCCTTTTCATTTCCAAACTGCAGCAGGCTTTTTAGTACACACAGTCACCTGCATGCATGGGGCAGCAGGTGATGGACAGACAGTAGTACATTGTAATGAACATGATACATAGTTCATGCCAACAGCTACAGTGTAGAAAGAGAACCTCCCAAGTGGAGTCTTTCATGAGAAACTCTTTCACCTACTCCTCTGCTTTTTAATTTGGCGGGATGCTAGAATGGATGAATTTATGTCCCTCATGTAGTGCCATCCCTACACATGACAGAGTGAGCTAAGGATGTACTGAAGTGTCTTGGCTATTTATCTCCTATTCTTCTGTGTTTGGATGTCTTTAACACTTCCGCTGAGCAAGGGCTGTGCTGATCTCCATTCACATAACCTAACATATATTCTTATTCACGCACACTCTCCTCGCCCTCTGTTCTAAATGGCAGCCTGCTATCTTTTGCATTGGATTTTCTCTTTGAGGCCTGTTTCAAAGCAGGTCTTATGTAAACTTGTTTATTCAAAAGCTTTTGCAGAAGTTCCCCAGCATTTGTGCTTCTGTACTGCTGAGCAGCAAGCAGTGAAAGAACGTGAGGAGAATTGTTAGTACTGGCTGGTCATGGTCCTGTTTCACATTTGGAATAGATCTGCAGTGGGTTGGTTAAGAAAATATTATGACCAGGGTAAATGCCTTGCACCACCTTGCCAAGCTAAAGAGTCCTAATGAAGGTTCCAGCAAAGTCAATACTAAATCCAAAGACATTGACATTACAGTGTAGGCCTAAATCATCTCCAGCTGACTCTGGCTCTTGCCTTCAGCATTGAAATAGCTTCTTTTTAACTGAGGAAAGGATGAAGGCTGAATTAAATGGGACCCTATATTTCTGGTGGCTTTTTCCTGCCGGCTCTATCAAGTCTGATGTCTGACCACAGCTCAGCACATTTCACTTATTCCAAACATCTTCCCCACAGGCCACTAAGCTGAACTTCACATCTTCTGCTTAACAGAAACCAGTCTCTAGGTGTGGTGAGGCAGGAATATAACATACGTGTGGCAGGTAATGCAGGCTGTGGTACTAACCAGAGCTATAAAGAGAAGTGAAAGTACGTAGGCATAACTAGACTGAACTGCAGAAACTTTTATCATAACAGACAAACGTGAAGTGCTAGAACCGAAACAGATGGAGAAAGATGCATAAGGAATGGGAATGAGGTATTCTAGGTCCTTTTTAAATCAGGAGAACGTTTTACAAATGAGAAATCATTCATAGTTAAAAGAATGGTTCTCAAGGCTACTAAGGCAAATGTTTGACCCTACAGCTGTGCTTTGCCCTGAATGCACTTTCACTGTGTCCATCTGTTCAATGCTTATGAAGAAACTCAGACTCGGTTTAGTAGAGAGAGTGATTACAGGTTGATCTAAATAGTGCAATATTCACCAATGAAACATATCAGCCCTATTTCAAATGTGGTCAGCAAACAGGGTTGCCCTGATAAATGTGAACAAACAGCAAACAGGTGCCCTGATAAATGTTGACAACTAAAACTTTAGGTTCTATACAAAATCCTAGTCTCAAATGCACCACTACCTCAATATAACACCACCCGATATAACACGAATTTGGATATAACTCCATAAAGCAGCGCTCCAGGGGAGGTGGGGCTGCACACTTCGGTGGATCAAAGCAAGTTCAATATAACACAGTTTCACCTATAACGTGGTAAGATTTTTTGGCTCCCCAGGATAGCATTATATCGAGGTACAGGTGTATATATCTAGGTACATAAATGCCTCCTCTTCTTGCTTAAGTAATGATCCAAGCATCTTTGAAAGTGCCCTCAGTAAAATGCCATTCCACAGATCTGCTATACTTTTCCTGGCTCCACAACATCAAAGCATCCACAAAATATTTGCCTCTGAAGAGCTCTGTTAAAGGCTCTACTTTTGAGGAGCTGCATGAAGAAATCAAGAGCGAAATCTTGAAATAGCTTTACCCAGAGGTGCAGAAAGATGTATAGATATCTAAGAACTTTGCACTTAGCTAGCACTTCACAGTATTATTAGCTAAGTTTTATAGATGGGTAAAAATGAGAAACAGGATAAATCAGCATCACAGGGTGAGGTGTTATCCCCAGGAGAAGATATCAGCTGGATTAGTAAGGTGCAATGAGTAACTAAGGAAAATATCTGTTTCACATGCTTCATTTCTCCTTTTCCAACATACTCCAGTGATTTCTTCCAACACCACAACCGTGAGACAAGTCATTTCTCTCATCAAGCTATGCAAGCGTCATCTGTTCCTAGGTGGAAAAAGATTGAGGGGGCCAAGAACAGCAAGACTGAGAAAAGACTCGTACCACTCAGAAAGGCCGGGAAAACTCCTTACTGCCTTCATCATGTAAATTACACCAGACAGGCTTTCTTTAAAGACTCTCATTGATTTTTCTGGGCTAAATTCTGTTCTGGGACTGGTGTAGATCCAGAATAACCCCATGGACTTCAAGAGAACCGATTTCAATAGATCTGTCCACCTTCCATCCTATTACACCTATTTTGCCACAGGCAATTTACAGCATATTGCGCTTCACCTCTTAATTTAGGTATTTGGTGCATTATTTACCCCGTATTTCGTTTACAAGGCTCATAGTTTTTATTCCTAAAAATAGCTTTTTCCTGACAGTCTCTCATCATTATTGCTTTTGTCTGGGATTTATTTATTTTGTAACCATGGATTAGACTAAATTGCTGTATGAGATTAAAATTTGCTGTATCAGAAGTGTGTGGTTTAGTAATACATACCAGAAGGTCATCTTCACTTCATATAATAAATGTTTGTTTGCTTCACTCGTAACACCCTAAGCCCAGTTTGGCTATCGGTTACACCAATGTACAATTGGAATAACTCCATTTACTTCAGTGAAGTTACTCCAGATTTATTTCAGTGATATAAAGAGTAGAATTTACGTCCTGGTATAGCTGGGTATGTGTGCACAGTGCAAAAAACCCACACACCATGCGACAGCAAATCGCAGAGCCCTGTGGGGATAAAAATAGCAGTGTAGTGTAGACATTCTGATTTAGGCTGGAGTCTGGGCTCTGAGACCCTTCATCATTACTGGGTTTCAGAACCCAGGCTCCAGTCCAAGCCTGAATGTCTGCACTGAAATTTTTAGCCTGAGACCATTGATCCAGGCTCCGAGACTTACTATGGTGGTATCTCTCTCTCTCTCTCTCTTTTTTTTCTGTGTAAATGTAGCCTCTGAGTCATTTTTGACCAAAAGTAATATGAAGACTACAGGAAACAGCTCATAGATGAAGTGGGCAGGGTTTTAAGTTTTAGATTTTTCATGGAAAATGTAAGCAACGTGTAGGTAGAGTTGATGAAGAAAGCATGCAAAAGGTAAGCAATGAGCCCAGTTTCCTTCAGTGTCACAGAATTAATAACTCCCATTCTTACATCAGCTGAAAACGCCAAGCCAGTTCTCTGGATGATTTGCAATGGATGCCTGGCACACTGTGTTTAAAGGCTGAGATTCTTTTCTTCAATCCCCACTTTAGAGCGATTGAAGTACGAATATTTCTAATACAGTGAAGGCTTATTAAAGCAGACTTTCCCCCCGAGGAAATGTGGCTCCCTGGCTGTTTTTATTTCAATTGCCTCTGTTAAACAATGGACTTCATTAATGTTAAGTAGTTTTCTAAGTAGAAAATTGGACAAAAGAGACGGAGCAACATTTAAACCGAATATTCTAAGTACTGACTGGAACGCATCTATAGCTATTGGGCCTGACTTTAGTCTCTTGTGCACCAGGGTAAATTAGAATAAACTCCACTGAAGTGACCAGAGTTACACTGGTGTAAAATTGGCATGAGATCAGAGTCAGGCCTGTAGTTCCTTGTTGTTCAGTTTTTCTCTAAACAGACTGTTCTGATCCTGTATATTTTGATTATTTTAATAGGTGATGGCCTGTACTTGTTTCATTGGCCAATTGCATAGTACGTGAGACGGCAGTGCATCTTTCTCTAAAGGCTTGTCCAGATGGAGAGTGAGTGTGTATAAATCAGCGGTGCACTAGTGTGCTGTGCACTAACCGGCCTTGGGGACCCTGCTAGCGTGCACTAAAAGCTCCCCAGGAGTAGTTCAACACCCCAGCTTGCCAGGCACTAACTCTCCATCACGACAAGCCCCAATAGTTTTAGCCTCGCTGTCTAATGATGCTGCAGGATTTCACTGAGGGCCAGATTCTGCCACCGTTACTCACACTGAGTAGTACTTCACTCTGTGAGCAGGCCCATGGATTTCAGTAGGGCTCTTTGCAGACCATCCCTGAATGATCTGGAGCCAGTGGCAATCTCTAGTTCCTCTTCCAGAGGAATTTACGCCTCAGCTACAAGGGTATGGTCAGGAAAGACAGAGAGGAGAGACTGCACTTATGTGCCTAACTTGTGTGACTATCAAGCACATATATGGACAAAACTACCTGGCTTGGGGGTGAAGTGAGTTAGGGTAAGGCAAACTCCATGCGCGATGGCACAATTTGGAGAAAACTCTTAGAAACATGTGGGGCTTTGTATGTGCTGTGCCGTCTGTCTTCACGCAGGGATCACACTCAACCTCAGCTTCGGAATTCCTCACTGATCAGTTGGCCCATCCAGTACATGCTGGAGACATGTCCCATTCAAGGTGGAAGGAATTTTCACTGAACTAGGTGAGCCGTGCTGTAGAAAGGCAAAAGCTGAGCCATGGCACTAAGGTTCGTCATAGGCATGTGCTCTATGATTTCTTAGCAGCTCTATGAAATGATGGCCCGCGTTGATTGTTCTAGGTGTATGGTGTTCTATTTCTGCTAACGCTCAGAGCTGTGTCTCCTCAGGAACAAACGAGTCATTTCCAGTAAGGGCTTGTCATCTACATAAGGCAATTGGTATGGATCTGGACCTGGAATTTGTGGGGGCTGTTCAGATCCAGGGTTTAGGTTAGGCCATTACAGAGAGAAACTGCAAACTTTTTGATCTGTATTCAGGCTCATCTTACAATGAGGGATCTTGGTCCAGTGGGTAATGCAAATAAATAATGATAGTACACTGGATTGGGATGCCCGCATTCTATTCCCACGCACCTGCTGGACAATTTCCCTTACCCCACTGTTTCCCCTTCTGCCTTTCATCAGTGTTGCTCACCGGGGCAGGGGCTTGTACAGTGCTAGCACAATCGTGTCCCGACCTTGGCTGAGGCTCGCAGACACACTATTGTAATGTGAATAAGAAGCCTTTCCCCCACCTTACTGCTCCATGGGTGTTTTTAGGCAGAGTCGTGGCCTGGGGCAAACAGCTTTTAACTATGGAGCCCACTCTGCACTATTGCAGGAAGGGATGGTAGAACAAGCCCATGTTATAGTGTAACATCAATGGAATCAGAAATAAAGTTCTGGGTTAAGAGCCCCTCTAGGGATTAACCTGTTTTTCTTGGACTGAATCATCTGCCAATAGCTAGAGGATGAAGGTCAGGTTCTTCCACAGGGCAGTTCTGAGAGTTTCCATGCAGTATCTGGTATTCATCTCAAGCTGCTGATCATCAGTTTAGCAGTGTTTCTCCTAATTGTTTCCTGAGAGTGATTATCTCCAGAGAGTCTCTATGGATTTGCAGGGACTGGAATTGTTTCCCCGCCATGCTGTATGCAGCCCTACGTTAAAACACACAAGGGAACTTTTCGTGAGTACTAGCAGGGTCTGCAAGGACCAATTCATGCACAATACATTAGTGAACTATAGAACTCAGCCCCCAGTCGTGTGCCTTGCTGCTGGGTGTAGGCAAGCCCTTCATGTTTGTTCACTGACACTGAAATACACTGAATCGTCAACATTGAAACGTCACAAAACAGGGTCGATTTCAGCAAATCTTCCAACACAAATCATTTTTTGGTAAGGTTTCAAAATTATTTCATTTCAACATTTTCTATACACAAAAATTCCAGTTTTACAGTCCAAAATACCTTAAATTTTGAAACAAAAAGTTAACAAGATGGAAAAATAATTTATAAAAAAAAGGTCAAAATCAAAACAATGTTTTGATTGGCCTGAATGGACAATTCTTTCGGTTTTGACTTTTCATCCCAGTTTGGGATGATGAAAACTTTCAAATTCTCAAAAATATTAATGGGACAGGAAAACTATTTCCCACAAAGCTCGTGTCAGTAGACGTAGTATGGTTCCACAACCCTTGTGTGTTTGTGTGGGGATGGAATTAAAGGGGAGTGGGAAAGATCATCTGCATAACTCACTTGCAGCATTGATGCTTATTAATACTGTGGTCATGTCAAACTCCTGCAAATAAAACTTTCAGGCCACAACACGCTATGGTCTCCCTCCCTCTTATATTCTGTAGAGATATAATGTAAAACACACCACAGCAATTTAGTTTTTGCAATGTCTTTCTAATTTAGAGCAGACAGAATCAGGGCTGTGATTCTGCAGAGTGGAAAAATAAGTAGTGCTACCAATAGATAAACTGCTCCGATTGTCACAATATATTTGTGCCAAGTTCTCTAGGAACTTCTCATTGCAATGACCAAAAGCCATGACAAATCAGGGGAAAGGCTTTTTCCCCCTGGAATTAAATGCACAGAAGTATTGATTTCAGGGGTTAAGCACTCTGCACCGACAGATATTTTTCAAAGAACTGCTGGTGTTCATACAGTTGAGTTTAACCTTGGTGTGAGACAGTATCTTCTTCTCCTGTTTCCATTAGGAAAGGGGAAGTGGTCAGAGGATTTTTAAAATTGTGAACAGCTTCAACAGCTGGAGGCTGCAGATGGTCATTTTTGACTCAGAGAATTGACCTGAGAATATGGCAGGATGTTTTGTTCAGACTAAAATATAATGATTATAATGAAAAACACCTCTTTCTAAAGGGGACTGTGGAGAATGGAAACGGGTCCTTTCCTTTATTGCATTTTTGTCTGTCCTGCTTCCTAAATTATTAATCATAGATGGTGAAACACTGGCTCCATTAAAATTAATGGCAAAACTCCCATTGACTTCAATAGGTTCAGAATTTCACCCACTAACTTTTCTATTAAACAACTGTAACACATAAATAGGGCCCAACCCCAAAGTAACAACTGTGACATTGGGCCCCAAAATGTTCTTGTTTGTTTGACCAGGCTCTGATCTGTCAGCATGGTCTGCACAGGATCATAGAACACAGGACTGGCGGGTACCTCCTGGGTCATTGAGACCAGTCCCTTGTTATCACAGGCAACCCTGACATAGAATCTTGCTCAGCAACTTATCAAATACAAATTACTCAGGATCAACTACTCAAGTAAATAGCTTTGTTTCTAGGATCGAGTCCTTTAATAGACAAGCCCCCAATCCTACGAACAAAGCTACTTACTTGAATAGTCCTCATGAAGTAGCACTCAACATCAGGAGAATGATAGGGGAGTGGGCCGGGAACATAGGTGCCGACTCCATGGGTGCTCCGGGGCTGGAGCACCCATGGGGAAAAATTTGTGGGTGCTCTGCACCCACTGGCAGCCAAGATCCCCTCACTCCCTGCCCCCTCCCCCTGAGCATGCTGCATCCCTGCTCCTCCGCCCACCTCCTAGCGCTTCCCGCCTGGCCGCCACCAAACAGCTGTTTGCATGCTCCGGGAGGGAGGGGGAGGAGTGGGAACGTAAGGAGCTCAGGGGAAGAGTAGGGCCTGGGGCAGGGATTTGGGGAAGGGTTTGGAATGGGGGCAGGGAAGAAGTGGGGCAGGGGCAGGGCCTCATGGAAGGGGTGGAGTGGGGGTGGTGCCGGGGGAAGAGGAGGATCGAGCACCCAGGGAAAAGAGGTGAAGTTGGCGTCGATGGCCAGGAGCACACACAAACGTGTTCCCGCACTGTTGACCTTGCGTGCACGGTATGTGCAAAATCATGCCACATGGAGGATGCCATTTTATACAGAAACATGCCAGGGGCAGGAGTTGTTCTGGCGGGGCAAGGTCATGCCAGCAGGGGCAGAGTTCCTGCCATTAAAAAAAGTCAGGATTGAACCCCTGTATTACTTGCAAGGGGCTACCATGTCAGCAACTTGACTCCCATGAATACACTTTTGCAGGATTAAGGCAAAAATTAGTATAACACTTTTAAAAAAAAATATAGAGCATATTTCCACATTCAGCCCTGAAGACCTATCTGTGTCATGCTGCCTGTCAGAATCTGCTTAAGTGACATCGTCACACTGTAGGAGATTTGTTGCCCCCTTTGCCCTACCCACTATCTGTTTACTTGGCTGTTTGCAGATTGTGAGTTGCTCAAAGCAGTGATTGCTCCTTTCCCCTCTGTTTAGAGAGCGTTGAGAACTTTCTACCAATAATAATTAATAAAAACAATGCATGTATAATATAAAGTCTGCCCTTAGTGACTGAATTTCTATTTATAGTGAAGCAGAATGAAAGGGACTGTGGCCAGATCTACACTATAAACTTACGTCGGTATAACTATGTCATGTCACTAACTCTGTCACAGAAGCAGGAAGCTAAGCAACCAGTGGGGCCACTGGACAATCAAGATGCTCAAGGAGCACTCAAGGATGATAAGGCCATCGCGGAGAAACTAAATGAATTCTTTGCATTGGTCTTCATGGCTGAGGATGTGAGGGAGATTCCCAAGCCTGAGCCATTCCTTTTGGGTGACAAATCTGAGGAACTGTCCCAGATTGAGGTGAGCCATTAGCGGAGGTTTTGGAACAAATTGATAAATTAAACAGTAATAAGTCACCAGGACCAGATGGTATTCACCCAAGAGTTTTGAAGGAACTCAAATGTGAAATTGCAGAACTACTAACTGTGGTTTGTAACCTATCATTTAAATCAGCTTCTGTACCAAATTGCTGGGGGATAGCTAATGTGACGCCAATTTTTAAAAAGGGCTCCAGAGGTGACCCTGGCAATTACAGGCCAGTAAGCCTGGACCAGGCAAACTGGTTGAAACTATAGTAAAGAACAGACTTGTCAGACACATAGATGAATATAATTTGTTGGGGAAGAATCAACATGGTGTTTGTAAAGGGAAATCATGCCTCACCAATCTACTAGAATTCTTTGAGGGGGTCAACAAGCTTGTGGACAAGGGGAATCCAGTGGATATAGTGTACTTAGATTTTCAGAAACCCTTTGACAAGGTCCCTCACCAAAGGCTCTTAAGCAAAGTAGGCTGACATGGGATAAGAGGGAAGGTCCACTCATGGATCAGTAACTGGTTAAAAGATAGGAAACAAAAGGTAGGAATAAATGGTCAGTTTTCATAATGGAGAGAGGTAAATAGTGGTGTCTCCCAGAGGTCTGTAATAGGACCAGTACTATTCAACATATTCATAAATGATATGGAAAAAATGGGTAAACAGTGAGGTGGCAAAATTTGCAGATGATACAAAACTACTCAGGAAAGAATTTGGTCCAGTGTAACTATTAGTGGAGTAATATGAATAAAGGGCTCAGAATCTGGCCCTTAGATGGTGGAATTCAACCCTAGTGCAGGGCTGAAATTGTGTGGAGGGCCTAGCTGAAGACTCAGCACTGAGGAAAAGAACCATAAATTTTCTCAGTGGAGTAAATCCTGGGATTTCAGTGTATTTCATACAATGCCGTATATTCGTTTGAGATAGAAAATCATGCCAATTTGGGGCACGTGTGCAAAATATCAGGCTACAGGACACATATAAGGGAGACATATTTTTCTCCATTGGAATGGCGCCGCCAGCAGCCACAATTCCCCTCTCCCCCCATTTCACTAGCCTCAAAAATGCATCCATAAATATTATTCATCCTAGTGGTCTGTAAAGATTTATCGAGAATGGGAGTTTGCTGCAAACATCTGAAAGACTAGGAGCCTTGGCTATATACTTGTCACTCAGTAAACAGGCACTTTTATTTACCACATTCAGTAGTCCAGGGGGACAGCAGTTATGAGTAACAGAGGCAGAGAGAGAGAGAGAGAAAGCTGTTCAAAAAGCAGCTCACATAGGGGAAAATGTAGGGATGTTTACAATAATCTCGCCAACATATCTGGGGGGAAAAAGCATCTTTCATCACTCCACTATGTTTGTTTATAATTGTGTATGAGAAAATACTCCAGAAAGAAAATTGGTCTGAATTGTGTGTGAAGTTAGTCAATCTGGATAATGTAAACAGAATCTACTTATGGAGTTACGAAATAATGCTGGTATTCCAGAAAAATACATCTGGTTTTCACTCAATAAATCAACCAATTCTTGGCACCTAGAAGTTATTGAACCTCTACACTGTATATGATTTCTTCATTGTTGGTAAAGCATTTTTTTTGAAAGCTGACATATCTGCTAAAAATAAGGATAAGAGATAAACCTTCATCAATCTGTGAACTGTAGTTCCTTAAAAATCAAGTATATTCAATCTACAGAGTGCCAAGAATGATTTTTGACGTTATAAACATGCTAACCAATATCGTGTGTTCCTTCTAGCACCCGCTGCTGCAGTCCTCTCAAAGACCACACTCCTATTTTCATTACTCTGCAGTTTTACAGCCCCTATGCCCGAGTTCTGCAAGCCAGAGTCAGGAGACACAGGCCAGCCATGGGAGTTTAATTGCAGCGTAGACATAAGACTGTTGAAGCAGCAAAGAATCCTGTGGCACCTTATAGACTAACAGATGTTTTGCAGCATGAGCTTTCGTGGGTGAATACCCACTTCTTCGGATGCAAACATCTGTTAGTCTATAAGGTGCCACAGGATTCTTTGCTGCTTCTACAGAACCAGACTAACACGGCTACCCCTCTGATATAAGACTGTTGGTGACTTTACCAAATTAAATAATTGCTGACATAATTACTCATCTCTGATTGTTTCATGCAGGGCTGAGGTGGCTAAGTTCTAAAGACTATTATGGAATGCATGGTTGTGCAGGAGAGGGAGGCAGTGGATCTTAGGGAAAGTTGTATTTTCTCCTCTTTCTGTTTTAAAAGCAGATAAAATAGAAAATATGTTTGTGTTCTATTTTCCTGTGCTGTGCTTTCTTCTGTTAATGGTTTCCTTCTTATTCTTTTTGTCTTTTATCCATTGAAGACAATACTTCATCTCCTAAAATCATGCCATTTTAAACTTTATACAGAAGCAATAGTAATACCATTAATATTTTCTTAAATGTAATAATGTTTCTGCTTTTTGGATATACTGAAGAAATAGGGAAGAAGTTGTTTTCTAGAGCAGTGGTTCTCAAACTAGGGCTGCCGCTCATTCAGGGAAAGCCCCTAGTGGGCCGGGCCGGTTTGTTTACCTGCAGCATCTGCATGTTCGGCCGATCGCAGTTTCCACTAGCTGCGATTTGCCACTCCAGACCAATGGGGGCTGCAGGAAGGGTGGTCAGCATGTCCCTCAGCCTGCGCTGCTTCCTGCAGCCCCCATTGGCCTGGAGCAGCGAACCGCTGCCAGTGGGAGCCATGATCGGCCGAACCTGCGGACGCGGCAGATAAACAAACCGGCCCGGCCCACCAGGGGCTTTCCCTGAACAAGCGGCGGCCCTAGTTTGAGAACCTCTATTCTAGAGTGCTCCTCGGTTATTACTTCTGGAAAGCAAAGAGTTCATTATAAGTTATGAACTAGGACCCATTCCTTCATTCTTTGTGCAACCAAAACTCCCATTGATTTCAGTGAGGATTCAGGATCAGGCCCAAGCTGATATAGCTATATAATTATATACATTCTGCTCAGGAAAAAAAACTTCATTTGGTTTTCTTAAAGGTGTATATAGCGTATACTGGAATATTGCATTGCCTTGGAATACTGCGTTCAGCGACAATCTAGGCTGCAAAATATTCTACAATTAAACTAAGAACAGGGTGTGCCTACCACAAAATGTATCCAAGATTTGGGGTGATTTTAGAAGCAACTAAAACCAGCCAAATAATCAAAGATTTCCCCCTTCCTTTGGTGTGTTTTTTAAATGAACGCTGATGGGACGGGCTGTTCTCCTGGAAAAAGAGAGAGACAGATAATCTGGTTTCTATGTTGAACACTTTGATGCTAGAATGTAGTGATTTCCTTGGTACATGCTGTAGGGTCCCATCAAGGAAGAATGAACGGCGGCAAATAAAGACACACGCTGTGTTGGGGATGGTGCAGAGCATCTCCCCATCAGAAGTGAGCTGTGGTGAGGCATTGTGCTTCAGTCAAAAGGGTGGGTCATTTCCGCGTGAGGTTAGATGGCAGCAACCAGCAGGAGTGCCCTGGCTGGCACGCAGCACCTGTGGGGTCGTGCTGACAAGTCAGTGACGTTGGAGATCTGCCAGCTACACCAGCTGAACATCTGGTTCATTAACCCGCAGAGTTTATTTTCCCTCATGCAGTGGGAGCAAGGAAGGGCAGGCCTCCATATGAGTGGGCCAAGAAAACCTGGGGAGGAATTCTCCCTCCTGCAGCAGCCTGTGTACACTGCTACAGCATCAAAAGGGGTCATATGAGCCCTGCAGCTGGTCAGGGAAGAACTGCCTCAGCCATATGCCAGCTCTTTGCTGCCCTGAGAGGCCCTCTCACTGCAAGCCCTGACATAAAGGCATGCTGAGGATGGGGGCCAGAGGTAGCAGAGGACAGACCTGTAGCACTGTGTGCTATGAGGCATTCTAGGCAGTAGCAACTGTGTAACTTAGGGCATCCCCCCCGCCTCCAACCTTCATGCACTCTGCTTAAGTTATACCAGGGGTTGTGCCACCCTGGAAACAATCCAGAACAGGGCTGGCACGAAAGTGGCATCATGCCACCTTTCCTCTCCATCCCCTGGAACTGAGAGTTCTTTCCCGTGCCAGCCAGAGGTACAGCTTGGAATCTCAGCCAGGGTTCTTAAAGGGCCCAGTCTTGGTTCCTGTTGAATTCAGTGGCAAAACTCCTGTTGGCTACAGCAAAAGCAGACTTGTGTTTTTATGCCAGACCCCCTCACCGTCTTGCCTTTCTAATTCCTCTCCCCCCCCACACACCCCCCACCCCCCTAAAATCAGGAACAGAACTGATCAGGCGGAAATAATGCAGCATTTCAGAAAGTGGAACACGTTTTCCCTAGGTCCATGACCTCTTGAAATCTCCCAATCAGCTTTGATATTTTTCCCCACCCCTAGTAAAGTTACTTTGTTAAATATATAACTGCGTCTGCTGATTAAGACTGACAAGCATTACAAACAAACGCAAGCCAACTTTGAAATCATGTTTATTTAAGTATTTTATAGCTTTCTTTTTGTTCTCGAAACTCCTTTATATTTATTAACTTTGAAACGACTATTTTGTTGGCCCGTGTGCTGTTCCAATAAACTGTATTTTACATATTCAAATATTTGCTTTCAAATTTTTCAGAGGGATTATAAAGAGCCTGGGGAATGTGGCTGGAGCCAGCTTTGGCATGTTACACAGGATATATCCTCTGGCTCTCAATTTGTCAAAGCCCAAGTGGAAATTTATTTTAATTATTTTGGCATGTGCTGGCCAATGTGTTACTTGACACTGGAAGGCGGATGTACCACCTTAAGCTTTGATGGGGCATGGAAAATTGATTTTATGTGGTTATTAAGAGAAAAAAATAATGTATAGTTCCCCTGGGTAATTTTATGCCATTCTATATAGCTGGGGGAGAAAGGATGGATGTTATTGGCAGGAAACTTTTTAAAGAGCAAGAAGTTGATCATGTACTAGATAGCAAGCGCCCGATGCTCTTCTCACACTGGGGAATCCATTGATGATAGTGGAGATACAGGATGAAATCCTGGTCCCATTGACATCGGTGGCAGAAATCCCCTTGACTTCAACATGTTTCATTTAGTGACAATGAAGGGGGGGATAATAGAGGTCTATACAATCATGAATGGTGTGGAGAAAGTGACCCTCTTCACATAACACAAGAACGAAGGGTCACCCAATGAAATTAATAGGCAGCAGATTTAAAACAAACAAAAGGAAGTACTTTTTCACACAATGCACAGACAACCTGTGGAGCTCGTTGCCAGGGGATGAGGCCAAAAGTATAACTGGGTTCAAAAAAAGAATTTAAGTTCACGGAGGACAAGTCCATCAAGGGCAAGAAGTCAAGGTGGTCAAGGATGCAACCCCATGCTCTGGGTGTCCCTAAACCACTGACAGCCAGAAGCCGGGACTGGACCACAGGGGATGGATCATTCAACAACTGCCCTGTTCAGTTCATTCCCTCTGAGATGTCTGGCACTGACCACTATCAGAAGACAGGACTAGATGGACCATTGGTCTGACCCAGAATAGCCATTCTTATGTTCTTATATCTGAGTGAGTGAGAGGAGAATAAACTCCATCTGAGAGAGGACATTCTTCTTTTCTGGGATTTGTCTCTTCAGGGTCTGATCCTGCCTACCTGCACACCTAGATTCATGCATTTTTAAGACCAGAAGGGACCATTGTGATCAGCGGGTCCAGCCTCATGCAGAGCATAGGCCATAGCTTTTTACCCAGTAACAGCTGCGTCAAGCCCCAAATTCTTGTTGGTTGCTCCAGGAATGCAAGCCACGTCCCTGTCTCTTCAGGATGCTTTAACTTTAACTTTAAAGCCTTTTAAAGCTTATTTTACCAATGTAGATTATTTTAATAATTTGGGGGAGGTGGGGTTGTGCTAACAGAGAGCAGTGTTTAGCCCAAACTCTTGTGATTTCTTTGATTGTGGATTTCTCTGGATAAGCGCAGAGCAAGAACTGCTCAGCTGGAGAGCAAAAAGGAGGAATGTTCGTAAAAACAGTGTGTCCCATCACCAAAGGGTTAGAGCAGCTATGAATCTATGGGTAAAAGCAAAAATATCAATGATTAAAATATCTACAGGTTATTGTTGGCGAATGAGCTAGAGTTTAGCAAATCTGCTAATCTTAATATGGTAATGAGCTTGTGTGTGTTCACCATCTCCTGGATGGAATCAAAACTACTCAACGGTTTGTCATAGACCGGGGTTCTCAAACTGGGGGTCACGAGGTTATTACACGGGGGGTTGCAAGCTGTCAGCCTCCATCCCAAACCCTGCTTTGCATCCAGCATTTATAATGGTGTTAAATATATTAAAAAGTGTTTTTAATCTATAAGGGGGGGTTGCACTCAGAGGCTTCCTATGTGAAATGGGTCACCAATACAAAAGTTTGAGAACCACTGTCATAGATCCTACACTGCTCACAGCTCATGGAGCATCAATAATAGGTCACCAAATGTGTCTAGGACAGTGGTTTTCAAACTGGGGTACGTGAGCGCTCGTCAGGGGATACACGAGAAAAATCCTGTAATGACGGACAATGCATTTTATTTAGTAAGACTTGGCAATCTAATCATAGGGTCATAATATACCTATCTCAGATGGGGGTATGTGATAAACTATATTATTTGGAAAGGGGTACACAGCCTAAAAAATTTGAAACCCATTGTTCTAGACCATGGTTCTCCTCTCCAGTTGCTAGGGGCAGTGTCACCAGCTAGCCAGTGAAAAAACCCTTTCAGAAGAACATCACAGCACCAGAATTTAGCTGCAGCCTGATTATGGTACAGTTGAACCCTGTTATGTCGCCGGCCTAGGGGTTTGCCAAAAAGCGTCGAGATAACCGATGATCGAGATAAACAAAAACCGGGGAAGTGGGGCCGGGCGGGCGGGTACGCTGGGAACCGCGGGCTGGGGACGGGGCTGGGAGCCGGGAGCGGGCGGCCGGGGAAGAGGGGCGGGCGGGCGGGCGGCAGGCGGCGGGACCGGGTATGCGGGGCCGGGCGGGCGGACCGGTGGGGACCGGGAAGCGGGCCGGGCGGGCGCGGCGGGACCGAGAAGGGCCGGGCGGGCGGGATGCGGGAGCGGGCGGCTGGGGACACGGTGGGTCGGGAACGCGGGAGCCGGGCTGGGGGCCGCGGCTGGGGACGAGGGCTGGGTGGCCGGTGAGCGGGCGGCTGGGGCCGCGGGAGCTGGGCGGCTGGGGCTGGGGAGCCGGGGATCGGGACGCGGGATACGGGCGGCCGGGACGCAGGGCGGGAGCCGGGCGGCCGGGACGCAGGGCCGGGGCGGGAGTCGCGCGGCTGGGGACGCGGGGCCAGGGCAGGAGTCGCGTGGCCGGGGAGGGATGCAGCAGGAGCCGGGCAGGGCCGCCGCCGGAGTTAGTAGTTTACCGGTAAGTGGCAAATTCGGCGCTCTTCTGTGCTCGAGATATTAGGGTTCGGCGAGATTAAAGAATCGACATAACCGATAAGAAACCGATAAGACAAAGAGAGAGTTTGGCGGTTCCACTTCTAAAACGTCGACTTAATACGATTGGCAAGTTAACCAAGGTCGAGATAAATGGGTTCGACTGTATTTTCTGCCATTGTCAAGCATGGCTTGGACCTTGACAGTAATTCCCTACTGACATTGCAGTGTGACCCTTCCTTCACTTTTGATCAGAGTGAATCAGTGAGTCTGTCTCTGATTTGCAGCCGCAGTGTATCCCTTCAGTCATTTTCCTGTTTCACTGCATTATATGAGCCTCACTGACTTCACAGTCCTCTTGTATACTGACCGTCACTTCTCTGACACTTCATGTTCCTCACAGGGCACCATGCAGAGATCTCGTTGACTTCTAAATTATATCCCCAGCTATTTCCCTGAAAATCACTTTGCCGTCGCACAGCGTTTTCTGCTGAGAATTCTCCTCCCATCTAGCAGGGAGCTAGCCAGGATCCCATTTAGCAGAAGAGGAAGGGCAGGCTGGTTATGAAACCCATGTCAGGAACCCAGACTCAGATTTGGACTATCCTAGAATCCTTGAATCTCCAGCTGGAAATTCAGGGACTCTTTTTTTTTTTAAGCCATTTGTGGCAGATAAATTGGGCTTGATTCTCCACTATGCCTAGTCAGATGGGTCTGAAAGGGAGCTGACTGTGCCTTTTCAGTTCTCTCTTCATAGGTTACTATTTGCACTATTATTTACCATCAGATCCTCTAATGAGAAGTTTTATAAACAGGAGGAAGGCTTGAACAAATCAATGTACATAAACAGTAGCCCAGGCAAGGAAACAGGTTTCCTGGGGGGTTTTTTTTGGTTTGTTGTTTTTAAAGATATCAAAAACGTTTAGTATCCTGGGACAAAAAGTTGGTATCTCAAAAATTTTCACAAACCAAAAATCTGAAAATTTGCTTGGAGCAGGTCAACTCAGATGTTCCATTTCAATCATTTTGAAATGCTTTGTTCTGATTTTGACTTTTTGCTCTCCTTTTAAATCCTTTTCTAGTGTGAATTAATTACAATTTCTAAATGAAAAGATGTCTTTTGAAAAGAAAAACAAACATTTTTGATTTTTCAAAATGGGTCATTTTTTACCATGTTGAACCTTTTATTTTATTTTATTTATTAAATTCAGGCCAGAAGCTTCCTCAAAACTGACTTTGGTTCATGAACAGTTTCCATTGTGAATAATCAGCATTTTTTGGTGGAAAAAATGATGAGATGACAACTCCTCAGCCAGCTTGAAGTAACAGAAGTATTCACGGTGGTTCTGGTGTGGACATGACACATGGTGTCAAGATAATTTGTGATACTTCCTCCTGCTGAACTCTTATTCTTACTAACAAAATGTTGTTTATAGAGAGCAAATAAAAGAGCTTGTGATTAATATGCTATTGAAGCAAATACCTTGCTTTCATCCAAAGCACCATCTGGGAATAATTTTTTTCAGAAGTCACTCAGCTCTAGCTAAAAGGTGACACTCAGCCAAATTTTCTAAGAGCTAAGAACCCAGGAGCCTCCATATAGGCCCCCAAATAAGAGGCAGGATTTGCAAAAGAGCTCAGGTCCCATTGAGGCACCTAAAAGTAGCAGATATTAGAGGTTTGCTTGGCCTAATTTTTAAGCTCAGTCGGACCCAAGCCCACCCAACCTGACTTAAGCAGGTTGAGTTATTTTTGGACCCAATCCCAATGCTTCCTCCCAAACCTGAGTCCACACTGCCACCAAGGCTGCCTCCTGCCTGAGGAGTTAGTGTGGGGGCAACCACATGCCCATTGGCAGCTGGCCACGGCCGCTTGCTGCACCGTGTGTGTACTGCGGAGCCAGAGTGGCTGCAACTCTCCAGCACACACAGCACGGCGAGGGGGGCGGTGGTCGGCAGGAGCGGGACACACAGCCGCCAATGTGCTGACCATTGGGCAGGAAAATGTCATCAGAGCCGACCTGACCCAAGCAGGTTGGGTTGTTTTCATGCCTGAACTTGACACTTTAGATGCCTAAATGGGAGCTGAGCTCTTTTGGAAATCTGGCCCTGAAACAATATATTGTAATTATAGCACCAGAGTCAGGGAATGTAAGTTAAAAGAATTCACAAAGGGCAAATCTTCAGGTGAACAGCAGGTCACTGCAGGAATGCAGAACATCTTAGTTTCATTCCCAAAATACAATCCATGTTTCTCTTCAGCTGAACAATTAGAACAGTGCTGAAATGTACTGGGAATTTGAATGCTGAATTCATTCATTTTAAATCTTGGCTGACACCAGGGTCCTTGTGTGATCTGTGCTTGGCTACTTGAAAGTACTAGAATCCATCATTTAAGCACTCAAAGGCAAAAATAAGTTAGAAAAATAGTTTTCACACTAATGGAATTTGCTCATCAGCATGACCAGAGCTTGCCTTGCTGTTTCTATTTTCCCCTGGGTGCTAGAATTGAAGCTTCAACTTTGAACTGATTTAAAAGCAAAACAATTAATTCACTGAATCTGTCTGACAGCAACAAAGCAAAAGAGGCTTTTAAAATAGAAAAATGAAGGAAATAACCTACTAGTCACATATTTTGGTTTTCCTATGTAGCCTCAAAAATCCTGGAGGCTCAGTGTCTGAGGGTATGTCCTCACTGCAGAGTTAACTTTCACTGTCTAAACATGAGCTAGCCTAGATCAAGTGAGAGCAGCCACACTGAAGTAACACTCGCACTATTGTGTGCACCCCGGTGCTGGATTCACTCAATGTGGCCCTAAAACTTCTGGGTCACTGCCCATGGTTCTTTACTCTGCAGTAAATGGAGCTGTTCTAGGATCTGTTTCCCAGTGAATTCTGGAAGGATTTGTCTGTGCTTTCTGGGCCCAGGGGAGGAACTGTGGGAAGGCATGGAAGGACTGGCGGTGAAGTTAGTCTGCATCCACATGACAGAGTGATTGTGTTAACAGCCGAGGAGTTGTGCTCAAACTAGCAGTAGCCTTTAGCCCCAGTAGGCCAGCCAACTTGATTTGAAGAGACTTCCACACTTTAGTTAAGTTTTTTTTGTGTGTGAACAGGATTTGTTAGGGGCAAATGAATTATTACTTGAATTATAACTGATACTGAGTTAACTTAGTATTGCACCCTTACTCGTGCTGAGTAATGCCTGACTCTAGCAGTAATATTAAATTAATTTGTTGTGAGTTGTTTTATACTCTGTGGTTGGCTGCAAACAGGTCATTCTGGACAAAATTCACCTCAGTGCAGAGGATAGTGACTTTGCACCATTAATTCTCACTTAAGCACTATTTAGAGAACGCCTAATCCCTGTGTGTTTCCTCTGCACAGGAGTGAATTTCATCCCTAATAATAATAATTCTGGTACAAACTTCCAAATGTGTTCAGCAAAAGAAATCAGTTAAACCAAAAAGATACTCTCATATGATTGACTTAGTGCATCAAAATGACGCAAGCATAGACATTTGGAACATAGTTGCATGCAGTAGTAGTGCCCCAATCATGAACACTTCAAGCTTTGAAAGACATTTCACTAGAAAGGAATGTGTTGTCTTGGTCTATTCTGGACACAGATGAAAGGTTCACAAATTCAGTATCAGAAGAAGACAAGAAATGCCCTCGAGTTATCTTCCTTTGTGAATTGAAGTTTTTTCTGTGACTTTAAATAGCATTCTCAGGTTATTGGGTTTTCCAAACCCCCATAGAACAAATACCATTAAATACACCAACGTCATTGCCCCTTGTATTTCCAGCAAACAAGGTATCTTCCTATATTGAGAATAGGAGATACTAAGATATAACAATAATTGGGATGTGAAAAAAGGTGCATGTTCAATGCCATCACCACTGTAAATGTGCAGTAGGTCATAGAGGAAACTCTTGGTGGCAGTTGTAGCAATGAGATGGCCTGTGTGGTATGTGTCTGTATCTGACCTTTGTGGTGCCACTTTTTGGTAAGGAATCAACAGGTGGAGCTATTAAACCAAATCCTGAGGTCCTTAGATTTTATATGGCCCCTCACTCAGATTGTGACTCCCTGACCCTGATTGTGGGCTGTGCTCCAGACACGTTGAGCCCCTGTGAGGAGCCCTATAGCTGGTGGATTTAGACTCTAGAGGATCTCCCATCTATAGGGGGATGTTTGGAAAGTGAGGAGCCACTGTTTCTGCTCTGAGTTTCTTATGGAAGATGAAACAAGAGGCAACCCAAAACTCTCACCAAACCAAACCCAAGATTTATTTGAGGTTTGGAAAAAGATGTGGCTAGCTCTTCCTTAGGCCATGTCTTTAGTCAGTCAAAATGTCCACTGCCTTCAATGTGAATGTTATTATCGTAGGACAAATTCTTGCTATCCCTTATCCACAGTGTG
The DNA here is from genome assembly GCF_016161935.1 of Mauremys reevesii. Lineage (NCBI taxonomy): Eukaryota > Metazoa > Chordata > Testudines > Geoemydidae > Mauremys > Mauremys reevesii. The sequence goes on from NC_052638.1 coordinate 36,616,997, forward strand.
AAGGGCAAATGGGGTACCCCCATTTTAGTAGCCCAACAAACAGAAAAGTGGAATCACAGCCCCTGTGCTTGGGAATAGCTGCTTTTTCCCCTTCTTCCCAGAGGTATCTGGTATCACAAAGAGGGAAAGGAAAAGAAAGAACATGACTCTACCATGCTATGCTCCGGCCTGCTAAGCAGATCAACCATACCCCACAAAGGAGGCCATTTCCATCCAGCCAGGAACTCCAAAAGGCATTTTAACCTTTTGAGACAGAATGCCTCCCAGGACCCCCGCTGGATATGTGCTGTTCTTTACTCTGAACTGTGCCCAAATGGCACAATCAACTGCTGAATGAGGACTCAGTAAAAGCTGCTGGATTTTGTCCTCTATTTGGATGAAATTCTGCAGTCTTCAGCTGAGCAAGCTTCCCATTGAAGTCAATGGGAGTTTTGCTGTATTAGAACGAGACGATTTAGCCCTTTGTTTGTATGTCCTCTTCATAGAATGTACTAGTTCTGGCCAGGACAGGAAGCAGTGATACTAGGAAACAACAGGATATGCTCTCTTCTTATTAGCTTAGATGCAATCAGGAAGTGCAGAAAATTTCAGCCCAGGAAATGATCTCACAAGGTTTCTAGCTTAGCTTTAATACCAGAGAGGTTCAGAGAAGCGTGGGTATTCATTTAATAGTCTGGATAGTTATCCAAACAACTATTTGAGATTCACCCATCATTAGTATCTGCTGACCTTAAAAGCTACATCAGATCAGTGTAGATAAGGACTTTATGACTTTGAAAATAATGGATTCTGACTCGGGTACAGTTTGCTGCGCAATTATTGCCATCACAGATATACTTTGTAAAGATATGTATTTCATCTTGAATAACTTTCCCTGTCTGTTAAAAACAAAAGTAACAATAATGATCTGGAATTTTGCACCATGCTTCTGCTATGTCTGGCCTTTTTAATGCCAGTTACAGCAAATCATTGATGTCTCTGTTCTGCAGCTAGCTCTGTTCCCATTGAAATCAATGGGAAATTTGACATTGACTTCAATGAAAGCAGGCTAAAGCCCTGGAGGAAGAAATATCTGCCAAACAGTAACATTTCTGCTCTTAGCCTCATTTCTGACAGTGCTCATAATGTGCTGCAGGGTTGAACTTTGGGCTGAGATTTTCAAAAGCTGCTAATGGGATTTGGATAGAGCTGGGCAAAAAAATTTCATCCAAAACTTTTTTGTGGGTAGGGTGGTGAAAAAAGTCCAGATTTTGTGACATTGAAACATTTTGTGAATTCATGTTTGTTTAAATAAATCATCTCAATTAATTTGTAAATTAGATTAGTTAATGCCTAAGCTGAATGCCTCTGTTATCAGCATATATGGACATAAAATAAATACCGTAGTTTTTAAGTTTCAGCTCATACTCTTCCCTTTGAAGGTTTCTCAAATTTACCTCTTTACGCTCAGAGGAGTGGGAGCACACGCTGTAGAACAGTTTGCTTCTACAAAAATATCAGTTGTTGATGATGATTTATTCTGTTAGTACTGACTGTCCACTCAGCATGATCCAGAAATAAAAAATAAATATAGTGTCTGCCCCAGAGATCTCAGAGGACAGAATGTATGAATCTTCTTTCCCTACATTCAGTAGGGATTAGCTCAGTAACTTAACTGGTAGATAGAAAGAAACATACATGCTAGGAACTGAGCATGCACCAATAGGAAGTGCAAGACTGCTCACCTTGACTTAATGGTGAAACTGGCTGGGATACAGAATATTATGCAATTGTTACACCATAGATACAGTATATAATAGACTAATTCTTCCCCGTCTATTAAAAAAATTAACAATAATGATCTTTGGTGCATATCGCTAATGAAATCTTCTGTGTGACTGCTTAAGGGTTGCATCATATACCCCAAATTCAAATTCAAATATGATACCTTATAATACAGATACAATCTTTGTACCTTTTAGGATGGCAGAATACCATTAGCCTTAGGGTTGGTTTAATACTTTTTTGTTATGTTTTAATAATTCTGCCATACTGAGACAGACAGCGTACTTATCAATAGATATAAAAAAATCAAGTGGCCACTTACTATACAATAAATGGCACAGCACTGTTCAAGTGGAATAGCAACATTTGTAGTCAAGGAAAATTACTTAAAAGAGCAACAGAGTTTGGCTGCTAAATACACCCTAGGAATTTATTCAACATTAAGTACAACACAAACAGTAAAAAATTACACTGTAGAAACAAGGGGACTGATTTTATAGCCATCTGGTCTTGGTAAATGTATGTCTGCAGCCATAAAATTATCCACTAATGATTTGATTTCACACTGCTTATTATTTCAGCAGTGCGCTGTTCCTAATTGTACGTTCCCCCAAAAGAAATGGTTTGTTGGTTTCTGTGTTTTGACTATGGAGCATACCCAGAGACCACGTCGCTAAGTAGGTAATCGTATGGCCCCTATCACTTGTGGTGTCTGAGGACCTCATGCACAATAATTTTATCCTCACACACAATAATTTTATCCTCACAAAACCCTTGTTAGGCAGGGAAAGATTATTATTCCCACTTCACAGCTGGAGAGCTGGGGCACACTGGAACTGACATTCTGGCCAAAATATTCAATCCTACATACCTAACGTTAGGCTTTTAATTCTATATTTAAGAAACTAAAAAAAGCTATACTTAGGCTCCTAAACCTATATTAAGATAACTAACTTTAATCTATCTATTTTAGGCACTTATATGGCCCCTGTCACCACAGTATCTGAGCACCTCACAATCTTTAATGTATTTATCCTCTCAACATCTCTGTGGGGCAGGGCAGTGCTATTTCCCTTATTTTACAGATGGGGAGATGAGGCACAGACACTAAGTCCCAGATCTAAGCTACTTAGGCTCCTAGCCTCCACTGAAATAAAAATGCTTGGTCATGACACTTAACCTTTCTGAGCCTCAGTTTTCCCATCTGTAAAATGGGGGTAAATCCCCACAATTTTTGAAGCATGTGGCGATCTAGGGATACAAAATATTACAAAGTATTAGATATTATTATTATTATTTATTATTAAATAATATGGTGATACTGATGTAACACCAACGGACCCCAATTATTGGTGGGCAGGATCGAACCTCTGGAACTAAATGCATGAGCCTCTACTGTATGAGCTAAAAGCCACGTGGCCCTTAGCTAAGGCTGTAGAGCAGACTCATTAATCTCTAAGTGGTCTCGGTGCCACTAGATGGGACAGAGCACCACATCCAGGAGGTTTGTGGGTTACACTGGCATATTAGCTGATGAATGGAGGATAATTTAAATTGAAGCCTGATTCTGCCCTATCCTTTATACACAGTTTTGCTTAGGATGGAATTCTGGCTTTATCTCTGAATTTCCTTCATTATCTCATGTTCTGTGATACTATTAAACTCTCTTAAGTGTATATAGATACGCATTGTGGTTTATGAGTGATGGGAAATTTACAGTATCGTCTCTATACGAAATTTTAATATTTTTAGCGTCATTTTTCTTTTTCCACTAATTACTTAAATGTCTGAATCAATAACCGTCTCAGTGCTCTACCTCTGCATACAGTACAGCCTCATTTGTATTTAAAAATAGATCACACTAATCAATATAGAAACACTGAAGTCTGAAAACATCTTCTCCAGGCAGTTGCCTAGCCGAAACAATTTGAGTTTTGCATCAAACTAAGATCTCTCTGAAGTCAGTAACCTGTCTTAATTCATCAAAGATTTATTATCTTTTCTTTGTCCAAAACTATCCTCTTAGTTTCTAGGCATAAGTGTGTCCTCTCATTGAAACCATGTGCTCATCATTGTTCTCATTCTGTGTTCTCTTCAGATATATAAGAAACCGGATTGACCTATTACGAGAGCACTGCTTTGAAAATTCTGGTTCTCCAACACGTTCTCCCCAATCCCCCAATGCTGCAAATGGGCAGTATTAAGAAAATAATTCTATTCCGGAATGTTTTTATTTATCTTCATATTCAAGAGGCCTGACATCAATTTGAAAATTTGTGTGCCTATATTATGCCATCCAATTTCACTTGTGGCTATTGCACAAAACACCTACATCCATACACTAGCTGCTTAGACACCAAGTTCTCTGAGCCCCAAATACAGAACAGGGTGCCCACTCTGAAAACAGGCCAATCCTTCTTGCAGAAAATTAAGTTTCCCCCATCAGATCCAGGGGTAAACAATAGCGGCATTGCATTAACTGCTGCACCCCTGAGCGGGTACTTTTAATCCTTCATGTCCCTCTCCCTTGTGAGGCAGTTTCTTCATCCTTCCCAGATGGCAGGGAAGGACACAGGTAACACATTTATGTGCTGGGAGAGGCAGAGCACAGCATTCACAGTTCAAATCTCAAGACTCCAGTAGACATGCAGTAGTGGCAGCTGGATAAAGTTTAGGCCGTCACAGTTTTTCTTGCCTAAATGACATATTTACACAATGGAAAAGATTTGCTCTTGTCCCTAAAGGAGATTTTCATGTGTTCAACAGCTGGGCTGCTGCCTTCTCAGAACCGCAACAATACGGTGACACAGAAAAGTTTGGATATTAATAGATGCTTTTTCCTTTCCCTTTTTGTCTATTGCACAAATGAGTTAGAAGAACAGGGAACAAAAAAAACAAGATTTAAATGTGATTGCTTGGACAGGATAAAATGACTTCCCCATGACCAGCGCAGAAGAGAACTGTCTGTACTACGACCAGACCTATCTACAGATAGCTAATAAAATACTTGCTCTGTCTTTAAGCATGTACTGTAGAAGGCTGTATTTGTCAGAAGGAAGATGGTGCTATAAGAAAGTTTGCTTAAGAGAGGATTGCAGACGCAATCCTAGGATGTATAACCAGGGTACTATTGAGCATGGGAGGTGTTAGAACCACTGTATATGACATTCTACATTTCTGGTGGCCACACTTTAAAAAAAGGATCAAAAAAGAGCTACAAGAATGATTTGAGGTCTGCAAAACCTGCCTTGCCATGAAAGGCTAAGGAAGGTCAATCTATTTAGTGCAGTCAAGAGAAGGTTAAGATGTGATATGATCACGGTCTATAGCAGTGGGCCTCAACGCAGTGCCCGTGGGTGCCATGGCATCTACGTGCGCCCATGTACTGGCCGGTGGACTAGCATCTGCTGAAATACCGCTGAAAAGCGGTCTCATCAAGAGGCGTTGCCACCTAAATGCCACCAAAAAGCGGTGTCACCAAGAGGCATCACCACTGAAATGCCACTGATTTTCGGCGGCATTTCGGCAGCGACGCCTCTTGACATTGCCGCTTCTCGGTGGCATTTCGGCAGATGCTTGTCCGCTGGCCATGGTCCTTGGTGGCTTGTTGTCCGGCGCCTGCCACCCAGAAAAGGTTGGGGACCACTGGTCTATAGCTACCTAGATGGGGAGAAGATTTCTAATAAAGGCTCTTTAAGCTAGCACATAAGGCATAATAAGATCCAATGGCTGGAAGCTGAAGCTAGAAAAATTCAAACTATAAATCAGATTCAAATGTGGGTAATTAAGGACTGTAAACATTTACTTAAGGGATCTTGTGTATTCTTTATCATTTGAAGTCTTTAAATCAAGATCAGATGTCTTTCTAAAAGATATGCTGCTGCTCAGCCAGGAGATATGGACTTGATGCAGGAATCCCTTGTTGAAATTCTCTGGCCTGTGATATGTAGGAGGTCAGGCTTGACAATCATCCAGTTCACAGCTTACCCAGGGTTGGGGGGTGGATTCTCCATCACTCAAATCAGGCTTGCATGTCTTTCTAAAAAAATATACTCTAGCCCGGCCACAAGATGTGGTGCAGGAAATATTGGGTGAAATTCTATGGTCAAAGTTATGCAGGAAGTCAGATTAGATGATCACAATGATCCCTTTTGGCCTATAAATCTATGGCCAGAAGGACCATTGCAACAATCTAGTCTGACCCCTTGCATGAGTCTGTTGAGGCACATCCTCTATGATGCATGAGATGGAATGCTTGACGTCTATAATTAATTATTTCCCCCCTCTATATTTAATGGCTCCATTGAACTGATTACACAAAAACCATGCCTGGGTGTTCCCTTCCCACAGCTAATGAGACAAGGGATGAAGCACACTCCACCTGAATGGATTTTCCATGGCAAGATAAATCAGAAATCCTCTGGGAAAATCTTTCACCCCTCAGTAAACATGGGAAAGGAAGAACTCGAATGGGTGGACTCTACTGTTTCAGGGAACAATTACAATGAAACAAAAAAATAAAAGTTGGATTAAGAGTATTTTCCTCTTTGGACATGCTGTCTCCCACCCCAGTATCTCTTAACAGTTCATCTTTATAATAGGTGTCAAGTAAAGGTTTATGGTATTTACATACCAGCAGGGAGTGATAATATCCACTTGATGCAGCCTGATTTCATGCATCGGTCCACTTGAAACATTTGGCTCCCTTTCTCTGACACTTGACTTTGGCTGGAGCTTAAAGAAACCCAAGAGCCGCCTGCCGCCCTATGTTGGTGGCTCATGACACTGGAAATAGTTTTGCTGCAGTACAGTGAAAACATTTCATTCCTTCATAGTCTGTTTCAAATCCAGAGCTAAAGAAGCAGCTTGGGGATAACGTCACCAAGGCAGCCGACTCAAGGTAACTGGAGGGGATCTTGTACTGGCCTTCCACCCCAACAAGAGAGGCTGGAATCGGAGCTCCTGAGATACTGGGCCATGGTGCACTCAGCCACAGGTTGTGCAGCTACAGTGTGACAGCCATGGCAAGAGATGCATTGTCATCATGGAGTAGGCCGCTTGCCCTCACAGTGAGGCCTGCTCTGGTGGGTTATTTCTGTTTCTTAGCATTTTTTTTTAAGGGTGAAAGTCACCCTGCACAGAGGGCCAATAAGGCTCACATAAGTCTTTAAAAATAAGGCTTAGGTAGAATTTAAGTGGTGGATAGGCCTTGGGTTAGTCCCCTGCAGAGGGGTAAGTTTCACCCTATGGACACTTGAGCCCATTGTGTTTAGGGATTTTAAAACAGCTTCTTTAGAGAAGATCACAGTGTATATAGGGGCTGAGGGAGGTGCCAACTGTGCTTTACTCATCTTTGGTCAGTGTACTTCAGAACCATCAGCAGGCCCGGGGTTCTGTTTCTTTTAATGGAAGAGAGAGGCTAGCAACACTTTCCCAGATGGTTTATGATAACTCTGTAAGCCTCACAGGCCAGAGTTCAAATCACTGGGCCCACCCTAGAGTTACTTTTCCTGTACATCCTCTGTACACAAAGTAAACTCTCTGAGATAATGGAAGGGAAGAGATCCAAATATTACCCAGCCCTTTCTACTTACAGATTCCTTCCTCACCACTGTCCCTCAGCATAAATGCCTTGAGGGTTCGCCTCTCCCTAGAGTTCATACGGCTATGCTTCTCATGCGGCTGGCTTTTCCTACCTGTGTTTTCAACTGATGGTCACCAGGGCAGGTACTTGGGGTATAGAAAGCAGTGGGAGATGCTGGCCATAGTAGGAAGTGAACAGCTTTCAGGACTTAGCCAAACAGCCTGTCCTTTGCTCTCATTCAAGGGCAAAGGTGTCTAATTGCCATCTAACTCCTGTTCAAAGTAAATGGCAGTTAAATGCCTATTCTGCCCATTAATGCCTTTATAAATCTCCCTCAGATTTCTGTCCAATCTTTCTAGTCTGCTTCTTCAGGTGGGATTCTTGAGAATGTAACTGGGAAAGCAGTTACAGATCCTCCTGGTCTCTACTAGGACAGACTTTTGCTTTACTACTATGACAGTATGTATTATGGTGCCGAAAAGTGAGGCAGGCCCCTTCCAGTGCCAATAAGAAAACTTGTTGCCCACACTGAAGAACTTAAAAATCTAATTACAGCTGTGACGCAACAAGGGGCAGTAACAGTGCAGTAGAAAGGGGGTGGGAAAACAATGACAAATCAGTAGGACGTTTCCAGTGAATAGCTGTTCACCAGCATGGAAAAAGTGTTGACAGGTTGGGCCTGAGCCATTGGCTATTCAGGTCAAGAGTGATGGTGAAAAGTGACAAACTGACCCTGAATCTCTCTTCATTTCCCAGAATAGTAAATGTGAGAGCACGCCCATTACTTCCCGTTTCCCCTTGTGAATGAGCCTCAGCCCTGACTTAGGGCTGCCAGGGTCCACTTTCCATGCTCATTCTATCTCCGTCATAACTATCAACAAGGGTGGCGACTCTCATGGTGCTTTTCAGTGGGGTGGAACGCTGGGCAGTAGGAATCAGGCTGACGTCCCTCACTCGTTTCCTGTGGGCTACCAAACAGCCAGCACACACTAGGAGTTTTCTGCCATGGTTATTAATTTGAGCCAGTCTTGTTTTAAAGACTGAACTCGTATATAAGAAATAAAACAGTGATATCTTGGGAGATGAAGGGGGCGGGCAAAGCTTGTTTCTGCTCTGAGAACTTGCATGTCTACAACAAATATTTTCTCATAAAATCATATAAAAAAAGGGGTCATCAACATAACAGCCCCATAGTCCCCTCCCGTATCTGTGAGTTTTGCTTTTATGAAGCAAATAAAATGAGATTAGTAAGGTCTATTTCCTTCCCTGAATGCTTTTCGGAGCCAGGCTAATCTTCTGTTATTGACCTTCTAATATAGCCTGATCCTGCAAGGTGCTGAAGGATCCCAGAGAGATGCTGTGTAAGCTTGGCTCTCCTTGAAAGGGGTGCTCAGAACCTTGCAGGATTGGGTCCAGCCTGCATCTTACAAAGATGTGCCAGATTAATAGAACTAGTCAAGGCTGGTTTTGAGTAAGATGCAAGAATGACTAATCAGATTCTAATTTAGCTGATGTTGGCATTACTTTGTGCCTTGGGGCACAGTCCAAGGATAAAAAAATAAATCTTATCTAAGCGGGGAGTCATTTGTGTGGGATTAGTTACAACGTATTCTTAAAAAAAAAAAAGAGAGAGAGAGAGAAAGAGTTAGAAATCTAGGAAAATCCCATCTACAGTTAACACTTTGCAAAGTCTATGATACCTCCCTGTTGCATGAGGAAAATCCTTGCTGCCTGAAAGGTAAACTTGACTTGAGTAAATGAGGTCAAAAAGAGTGAATCTAAGGTTTTACAAAACCTGATTTTGGCACCTTTCTTGTCAGTTGTATTACATACAGGGTTTGCTAGATTACATTGCACTCCACTAATTATGGGTTCATTCAGAGGTCAGACTATTTGGCAACCCTCTAATCTTGGCCACGAGTCTTCCTTATGGAAAAGCCTCTGCCTGTTCCTCAAGACCCTTCTCTCCTCCAAATTGAACAGGATGTCAAACTGGATCCCGCAGAATTCTTGTGTAGGAAGGAGTCTCTGAAACACAAGCAAAGTCCTTGAGGATGGAGTTGTAAAATGAGGGAAGATGCCAAGGCACCTGAACGGTAATAGCTTCTGCATTCCAAACATATAAAGGTATATACTGCATTAGTAACAGATGCCACTGCACGTGAGAGTTCATTTCCAGTCATCTTGCTCCGAACTCCTCAATCTTAATAATGAAAAATCTTGAGATTCTATGCAAAACTCTGAAATAAAAAGAAAAGAAAATATGAGGCACTTGGAACTCGACAGGAGAAACTGGAATATTGCCTGAGACTTCAAAACACAGACTGTTATTGAGAAACAAATGTTTATATTGGCATGATTTTGAACTGTCCATAACCAAACGACAAATGCAATATCAAAAGACTATGCAGAACACTGGCATGCCACGTCCAACTATTTTAATAGTTTCAACACTTCACTTTGACTTGTACCTTCTGCCATATGGGCCTTTATCAATAACAATTTAGACCATGGTCTCATGAACACTGAAAGATTGAGCCTGAACAATAGATGGGAGAAGAACAGAGATGCTGTAGGTAGCAGATGTTGGTGATTCAGGAGATGTAACTGTCTCCCGTTGGGTCAGTACTGAACCAATGCCTCAATGTTGTTAGGGGCAATATGATGACAGAAGTATTGGATGAGAATTAAAACTAAGGTCTTGACTACTGTCAATGTTGTTCATTTTTCTATCATTGGTTTCATTTATCGATGCGCTTGTGGACATTAATTATCCCCTGGCACAAGACTAGTGATATCAACTCCAGCGTCCTGCCCAAATTCTGGATTGGTTAATTACATCTGCCTAACTTACAAGTCCTCTGTAAAAAGTGACAAAGAGTCCTGTGGCACCTTATAGACTAACAGACGTATTGGAGCATGAGCTTTCGTGAGTGAATACCCACTTGCATCTGACGAAGTGGGTATTCACTGACGAAGTGGGTATTCACCCATGAAAGCTCATGCTCCAATACGTCTGTTAGTCTATAAGGTGCCAAAGGACTCTTTGTCGCTTTTTACAGATCCAGACTAACACGGCTACCCATCTGATACTTGGACTCCTCTGTAGTTTCAACTGGGAGCCGGGCTCATCTTCACTCCCATTCTAAACTGAGCTGTCTACTGTTAAATAGTTGCCATGGTTACCTCAGAGCTGGCAGTACTTCAGTGGTGGGTCAAGTTCCATATATGCAATTCTACACAACATCTCCTGATCCTGCTCTTTTTATACTGGCAACATTTCTATTGCTGATGGCAGGCTTAGGGCTATAATTTGTGGGACAGCAGGTAAGCATTTGGATGCAAGTTGCAATTAGAAATGGACAAAATGCCTAATATAGTCAATGAACTTAATCCTTTCTTCTGTTTGCAAGTTATCCATAAACAGACTTAGATTATTATGAATTTGCTCATTGTTCAAATGTTTTATATGAACAGCTCTCCCAGTCTTAGGTTTGTTTGCAAACTATTTGCATCCATGACACCTCTTCATGGCTTGCGTTTCGTTATTCCTGGTGCGTGATTGGTCAACTAAATCTCGCATAGCATTGTTTGTAATATCTAATTGGATAAATGAAACTTTTATTAAAAAGGAAGGGGGAAATTAAGGTGATTTCAAGCTTTCTGGTCAGACTAGATGATCATAATGGTCCCTTCTGACCTTAAAGTCTATGAGTCTATGACTTCTGGCGTGACTCTTCATGCAAACACATATGTGCATGAGTATTTGCAAGACTTCATTTTTTGCAAACATCCTTTCAAACAAGAATAAATCACCTCCATGAATATTTATGAATGGGAAGGAAGGATGGTTCAATGGTTTGGGCACTAGCCTGGGACTTGGGAGACCCACAGTCAAATCGCTGCTGCTGTGGATTTCCTGTGTGACCTTGGGCAAGCCACATAGGTGCAAATCCTCAAAGGTAGTTAAATATCTAACCTGCATTGAAATCAATGGGAATTAGGCAACTAACTACCTTTTGAGGATCTGGGCCTTAGTCTCTCTGTCTCAGTTCCCCATCTGTCAACTGTAGCATCTATAAAAGGTTCCTTCCTATCTCACAGCGGTGATGTGAGTATAAATACATGAAAGACTGTATGGCACTGCTCAGATACTGTGGTAATGGGGGCTATCTAAACACCTTAACTAGAATGTTTGTGGCAAACAGCTAAAACAGGTTGTGAATATCACAGACGTGACTTGGGGGGAGGGTGTGGGGGGGCAGTTCGAAGGAAAGTCTGAGAGTCCCATTTGTTTGTTTTTTATTTATTTTGCAGTAGTCACCTGTCTGGAGAGGTTTGAAAGCTCATTGAAGTCAATGGAAGTCTTTTCATTGGCTTCACTGAGTTTTGGATTAGGCAGCAAGTACTACACACACGTGAAGCCTTATGCGTTCTGGCCATCTGTGGGACTGATTCTCATCCCCCCATCTGCCACTGGTTCAAGTGACGCCACCTGGCATTTTTACAAGGGCAGATGGCAAATGGCAGAGAAAAGTATCATTGAAGTGACCCAAGTGCTAAGTGACATGACCCAGGGCTTTGTCCTGAAAGAACAGTTCAGTATGTGAATGCCTCACTGCTACACTTTTCAAAATGTTTACACAGGGATTGCCATAAATCACATGGTGTTGAACCGAGGATGCAATTCAAGCTGATTTAGCCCAGGCCTTATCTGCGTCATATAATCATGATACAGGACACAGACACGCAGGTAGAGAGAGAGAGAGAGAGAGAGAGAGGTAAAGACTGGCCCTCTTCCCCTCCAGCCTTCTCTTGGCATTGGGAGGGGACTGTGGGGGAGCTAGGTAATGATTTGTCACTCCAAGGTCTTGGGGTTGTCTCTCTTTGCAAAGGAAACCTTGGCCATGATTGACAGCAGGGCTGTTTTGGCCTGTTCCGTTGCTGTTGACAAGTAATAATGAAGCTTTGTCAAGCCATAATGGATATGGATATGCCAGATTATGTCGAATCCCTGGACTCCTCTTACACCATGCTGGAGTTTGAAAACCTGCGGGTGCTGCCAACTAACACGGGTGAGATTTCTGCTCAATTCCTCTTAAGTAACCCCGGTTACCTTTGCGAAAAAGTCGAACGCCGAGAAAAGATAGATAGAAGGTGCAGGGCAAAGGGTGGAAGGTGTAATATTTAAGGCAAGGAACTATCCGCCTTTGTTGTGGCTGTGGTTGTGTTCAGGCCAGAGTACGATCGTTCCCTTCAAAACTAAAATGCATGGGGTTGTTTTTTCTTCATTTATTCAGCCCCCTAGTGTGCTAGGTATGATGCAAATAAAGACCCTGCCCAGAAGAGCTTGCAGTCTCTTATGAGCAGTTTCAATATCTCTGGTGCTCTGTAATATGCATTCTGTTTTATATCTAAGGAGCAGTGAAATTACTTCGCACACAAAGAAAAAAATTGTTCTCCTAAAATGACATAGACACAAACGTATGGCGATACTTCTGGGAAAAAAGACCAGTGTATATAAACATGGTTTGAGCAATTTAATCCTTATAAGCACCATCTATGTTACTCATAAAATACTCTGTGAGCTGGGGTCACTTATTCAAAGGGTTTTAGCTAGTAAAGTAAATATCCAAATGTTCTGATCACCTACCTGGGAATTACAGCTCATTTACTAAGCTTGACCCAAGTCTTTTCAACACACAAGGAACATGGCTGTAATGTGTGCTTGACCCTAGCAAATATCTGCCTTGTCCAGAGAACTCCAGGAAAGTTGCAAAGTGGCATTTGGGACTGGAGCATTCAGAAGTTTGTTTGATGTCATTTTAAATAGTAAACGCTCTTCTAGAAACACTTGTCATCCATCGCCTGAAATGTGAGGTGAAGGACATTGTAAATTATGCAGTGTAAGGCCAACATCATAAATAAAGTTGGGAATAGTCCAGCCTGCCGGGATAGTCTAAGTAAGTGAAATGTCAAGAGGTTTAGTCTAGTTAAGATTAATTTCTTACTGCATCACTTATACTTGCTCATTAGTGGTTTCATCAAAAGGGAATCAGGAACAACAGCTTTCAAAATGTGTTTTGCCAGCAACTCAAAATTATTATGCAAGCTTATGTGGGACACAAAGGATTTCAGAGCTCATGTTCAAAAGAAAATGAAAAGGCCCAAAGAAAATTAGAATTGTAAACTGGTCTCAAGAAAAGTTCATCCTTTGGAAAAGGATTTTTGAAAAATTTGGCAGCTCAAAATCGAGTATATCAGATTTCATGTTATTTTCACTGAACGGGTTTTCATGCAATACTATGTCTTCAGTAAACATGTTTTGCCCTGGCACTCGCTTCTTGAACAACAAGATACATTTTTTATCCATTGCACAAATTGTCCCCAAATCCAATGTAACCGTGACATAAAACCCTATATTGTTGTGGTGTTTCATTAGGTGAAAATTACAGGCTCAGTTTTTTCTAAAGGCGAAGGCTATCTAGGATGGTATTGGACTATTTGCGTTATTGTTAATAAGTAACTGGCTCTCTCGGGAACTAGCTGTTTTGAAATTAGCTTGTTTGTCTTTGGTAAGTAGCCTCTTCTACTGTTTGTAAGAATAGTTTTAAAAAGAGAGGTGAAATCTCTACGCATGAAAATGTATTCTAAACCAACAGCGTTCAGGATGCATGACTTCCCAATCTGTTTTAGCAATATTTTTACAAAGTATTAAAATAGAGAAATATTCTCATTTTAGAGCGTGTTTATAAAAAAACAGAGAATTAGTTCAAATTAAATCTATATACATTTTTAGGACCCTAGTTTGCCCCACTGAAACCAATGGAAATTTGGCTCTAGACTTTAGTAGGAGCAGGAGCAGGTCTTCAATATGTATAATCTAATGAATTTAGGGCCTTATTCTGCATTTACAAAATTCTGATCATCTTTACACTGGTATAAATCCAGTGACTTCAGTGGAGTTATTCCTGATTTACCTCAATGAGAGCAGAATCAGGCCCTTAAGCTTCTTTCTAAAATCTATAAATCACTTAATGAAATTGAATGGCAGCAAATATAAAATGGAGAACAGGAAATTCTGGGTCTTTTTGTGATTTATAATTAACCTGTGGAACTCACTACTGCAAGATATTATAGAAGCCAATAATGATTATGGGTTTATTTTAAAATATAAGTAAGATATAAAGCTATATTTAAAAATGGAATGTGTAATTATACTTACCTTTTTTTGAAAAAAAAATCCTAGCTAAGGGCTCTCAGTCCTCAAATTTCAAGGCATAAAATGATTGTGAGGGTGTTAGTCGAAATGTTTCCTTAACATTTTAAATCATCATAGTTTTGTGTTTGTATAATTACGGTAGCTATGGATAAAAGATTATGTTCAAAGAAGCTCAGTGAAATTGTCAGTTCTTCTGGGTGAAGCTAGTGGAATTGGACACTTGTCAAATACTGTGGCAATATCAGAAGCACCTCTTGAAATTTGACTTTCCCGTAAAATCAGTATTTCCTTTATACAGCTTATCAACGATAAGTTGCACCCACAAACTAATAATAAATGGGCAATAAGTTAAGCAGAGCTAGCTAGCCAAATGGTGAGTATATGTAATGAAAAATTTCAAAGGAAATGAGCATTTTTCATTTATTTCAAAGATTTACATGATTTTTAATGAACAATTTCAAAATTAAATATTTGGAATTTTTTCAATAATTGTATTTTTTTATTTTCAAATTGTGTCTATTTCAGATAGAAAGAATGGCCAAAAAAAAAAAAAGAGGGAAAATCAATGTTAGTCTTTTCTTTCCTTTATACCGTGTTATTAACTGGAGAAATATTTCTGCTTGGTCCAATCCTGTTTTATTTTATCTTGGCTACAATCGCATCTATCTTGTTACTTAGTCCTTTATGTGGTGCTCATCACATATTTCGTCACAGATATCATTTTCCTGTAAATTTACATTAATCACTTGGCCGATTGCAGTATAAATAAAGCTCCTGTCTTTGGTGATTCCTTTACCTACCATTGCATTGAACTGCCAAACTGAGTCTGAAGAGTTTAACGTGACCCTTTTAAAAACTCATTCTCAGCCAAGCTGCAATCTGACCCTTGTACAGTCATAGTTAAGGACAAGTCCAGCTAATGAAGATAATTCTAAAGCAATAAGAAATGTTCTGCCAGTCAGAGGGTGTGAATGCCTGAATATTCCACAAGGTAGCAAGCATGCTGATAGCTCTCTGATAGGTCAGTTACTGTGTGAGTTTAGGAACAGTTAATCTAGGTTGGTTTTGATTTTGATCTTTAAAATACCTCAGATTGGTGAGGGTTGCCAAACTGATTTATAATGTATTTGAATTGTATCAGAGCGACGTTTCAATGTAGACTCCAATCCTGCCTCTGAATTTGCATGCTGCCATTTTGGAGCTGGCAATGCCACTCACATTTTTGTGTCCTCCCCAAATTTAGATTTACAAACAAAAACTGAAAATCTGGCACATTTAAATCCAGTTTTAGTGCATTCAAAATTGGTAACTAAACACTATATGCACCCCATATGCCCCTTTTGCTATATCACTTTAGGTGCATAAGCAGTTTTTAAAAATGAGGACTTAGATTACTGCAAAGATATAATAGGTCAGTCTGGGGCATGGATGGAAGGCTCTATCATCCCTCTGCAGATATCCACTAAAGACTTTATCATTACTGGAAGTAGATCTGAAAAGCAAAATTCAGATCTGAAGTGAATTCTGAGCCCTAGTCCAAATTTTGAGGCATTCAAATCTTGGGTGTTGATTAAGGCCCATTTTCTCTTCTTATTTATTGTTTGTATTGCAGTAGTATCTAGTGGACTCCCCCAAGATCAGGGCCCCAGTCTAAATAAACAAAACAAAAAGGTTGGAGGGGAAAGAGAGGTGGCTGTCCAAGGGCAAGTGGCAGTTCAATAGCTAAGCCGAGAATTAAACCCAGGTAGCATAAATTTTACAAGGAGCGGAGCGGTAGCTGAGTGGTTAAGGCACTCGACTGCAATCACAGCAGTCGTGGATTCGTTTTGCTCAGTCTCACCCTGAAAGGTTACCGCCTGCTCACCCTGCTGCAGAATGGCTACCTGTTCCATAAGGTTAGGGAAGTTAAAGGTGGTTAGACATGATGGTAGCTGCATCAGTCCGTTGTGTACTGTGGGCTGCGGAAACAGACATGCCTAATCATGTCAGCATGGTGAGCCATATCAGACAGACTTTGCTCTTCAGTCTCAACCACAAGACCACCCTTTCTCTCATTTGCTGTAATTGCATAATTTCATTTCAGCCATGCTATGCTATGCTTATACATAGTATATACCAGAGATAATTTCTGGTCTCCCGTCTAGATCTGAACTTTCCTCAGTTTGACAGAGGTTTTCATATAATTTTTAGCTAGCAGGCTAGGCTACAGATTCCCAGATTTTAGGTTGATGATACATCACTTCTGAAACTCAGGCAAGTCTTGGATTTCAAGAGTAATTTTTCTGCCAGAGAATTTTGGCAGCAAATATGCCTCAGTGATACTCCCAGGGAGTAGACTGATATTTTCACTGCAATGACAATTCTATTCTGTCCAGAAACCATCCAGGACTAAGATCAACTTTTCAGACTGTATCTAATGACTGGTCTCTATTGGAAAGAATGCCATCAGATGCATCCTTCTGGCTAAAGACCAACAGACGTCTCACAACAAAAGTTTTAGGAAAGATTCTGTTTAAAGGCAGTTCTGTTATATTATGGAGACGAGCAACTATAACTGTTACACAATGCTGTGTTTTTATGTTGGACTAAGTATGTGTCCTCTAGAGACTATATATCTCTGTCTTTCTTAGAAGAGCTCAGTCCACCCCCAAATTTTGTGTAGGTTGGAAATCCAGACCCAACGTTTGCAACTTAAGCACGTGTCTAGCGAAATTTTTATGAAAACAGGATTTTTGTTATTCATTTGCTCTTCCTTATTCGGAGTCAGTCAGTAGTTTGTGACAGGGGTATAAATAGTGATTTGACATTTGTACACACACTGGCTGAGCTGCTAACTACTGCCAACCATATCACTATCATCTTCTGAAAAGGACACGTCATTGCACACGGTGGCCTGGACTTTGGACTGATTTACGCTGCATTGGATTAATGAATCTTGGCCTAATTTTACAACTATACAATCCCATTGAAGTCAGTGACATTTTCATGGGTGTAAATTAGGGCAGAATTTGGTCCTTAACTTCAAAGAGATCAAGAGACTCCTATGATGCACTATGGTGTCTCAGCCACAGGGAGAGACTGTGGTGCATCATGGGAGGTGTAGTCTGGCCAGAACTGGGTCCATAGAGGAGGACGGAGAACCCAAAACTATTATTCCGACTAGGCAGATGCAGAGATTAATGCCAACTTGAAACAAAATGAAATGTTTAATTTTCATTTTCCCCATGGAACATTCTCCCAACTGATCTTTTCTCACAGAAAATTTTGATGAAACCTCTTCTGATAAGAAAATGTTTCATTCAAATGTTTTCGACCGGCTCTAATGATCGTCAACATTGTGGGTGTACTTAGCTACAATGAGCTACCAGTGTGTTAATAAAGGGCCAGATTATGCCCCACTTATTCACTGAGTAATGCCTTGCTCACTGAAAAATCAATGGGACTGCCGCTGAGGTGAGCTACTACTTGGTGTGAGAAGGCTAGCAGAACTAGGTCCCAAAAGTCTGGAACTGAAGCCTGCAGCCTTTGCTCAAGCAAAACTCCCATTGACTTAGGACCAGATAGGGAAACCCTCACTGATGTTGTGAGCAGTTACTCACCGAGCGACTTCAACATAATGACTCTTGTGCGTAAGAGCTCTCCAGGGTTTCACAGTCTGGCCCTTTGCTGGGATATTTGCCCATAAGAACTGGGCTCTATTGAAAAATGAAAAGACCACTGGATCCAAATTCTGTCCCGAGTTGCCTTGGCCCATTGCCACTGAAGTCAACGTGGGCTGCATAGGTGTAACTGAGAGAACTGAGCTCCTTATTTATCATTTTTGTGGTGCAATTTTTTTTCACTGGAACTCGAAATCAAATAACCAATAAGACTTTGTTCATTGTGGCCAGGATATGTTTGCTCAGAAAAGAAATAGGTGGATCAAGAAGCTGCAGCTGATATTGACACAATACAGTACACTGGAGATATTGTTCCAGTAGAGTTCATTCTATACTTAACCCTCACTAATGTAAGGCTGGCAAGATCAGTGTAAACTTGGGTTATCTGCTGCCTACGGGCTTTAACTCGTGAGATATTGAGCACCAAAGGCCTGACCACTCACCACTCATTGACATTGGAGAAAGCTGGGGGCACTGCACCTCATAGAATTTGAAAAGTAGCGAATTGTGATTCCTGCACATACTATTGGCTAAGAATTCTGCACTTATTATTATTAATTGTTATTTATTTTATTATGCTGCCTTTTGTCCCCTATCCCATACGTATGGCTTACTTGTTTGCCTCATCCACCTGTTACACCTTGTCATTTAGTTTATGAGCATTTGGGGGCCAGGGCTGTCACTTTTTATGTTTGTACAATGCCTAGCACATTGGAACCCTGACCGGCTGGCTCACTAGACACTACCACAATAATAATAATCATTAATCATTAACGAAGAAGTCACTAATGCTGGCAGACATTTTTTGGTTGAAAAAGTATCTTCAACAAAAATATAGCATTTCATCAAAAACAAATGTCACTTTTTGGGTAAAAATGTTTGGTTTTAGAAAACCGAAGACTTAGGTTTTCATGGGAAAAAAACTTTTTTTTCATGTGAAATTTTGATGAAAATGAAATGAAGCAAATTTCTTTTTGAAGTTTCCCTTCTAAAACAATTGGCATTTTCTGACCACCTCTGCGGGCCACCCATTCTAACTGGGAAGAACATTCTCCGAGTTTTAATTCTGAGTATCCTTCAGTGTCCTGTGTTACCTCTTCCTGTTTGGGCTTGCTACTCTCTCTTGGGTTGTCTCTCTCTCAACATGATCTAAATGGAGGTTTCCCCACTATCGGTTTGACCCTGGGAAGTGCTGAATGCCCTCCTATCCTATTGACTTTGATGACGATCTCATGACATCACAGAGTCAGGCCCTATATACTGAAAAGCATGGTCCTGACTAATGCTAACACAAACCTTCCACCTGGGCACCCCTGAAGAAGCGATCTGCATCATCTGGCTCTTTTCAAAAGTGTCTCATTTCCAAACCGCACCCACAATTATAAGGATTCAGAGGAAGTCTGGTCCTGTGGTTAAAGTCAGTGCAGAATTTTCAAAAACGTGTAACTTGTAAGGGCCAAATTTTCACAGTGGTGTCAATTTCATCCTCTAAAACTTATGCCTGCAAGTCTTGGGAGTGCATGAGATGTGGATTCTTAATGTTAGGAATCTAACTGCCTAACTTACACACCCAAACAGCTCCCATTAAAGTCCATGGAAAGACATTCATTAACCTTGATGGGAGGGAGGGATAGCTCAGTGGTTTGAGTATTGGCCTGTTAAACCCAGAATTGTGAGTTTAATCCTTTAGAGGGCCACATAGGGATCTGGGCAAAATCAGTACTTGGCCCTGCTAGTGAAGATGGGGGGCTGGATTCAATGACCTTTCAGGGTTCCTTCCAGTTCCATGAGAGGGGTATATCTCCATGTATTATTATTTATTATAAGGCAGGGGTAGATGTGGCTTCTGGGCTTGTTGGAAGAAATTTAGAAGTTGTTTTCAATGAAATGGTCCTGTGCACATCCTTATTAGTACTTCCAGGGTCCTGAAAATGGTATGGGTTCCCCATCTGCCTAGAAGCAATGGTGTGGGGATGGTGTGTGTACACATGTCTAGGGCAGAGGGCAAGGGTGTACAATTATGTGCATATTTCGATGCTTTCATTTCACCCTGGTTCCTGCTGAAAAGGCCTAACTGACTCTGTGTCCGGTCTGCAGAAGCCATACCAGCAGAGTCGACAAATGCCAGCCTGCTTGCCAATGGCATCAGCTCCTTGTGCTCCATCTGCGGGGATCGTGCCACTGGGAAACATTACGGGGCTTCCAGCTGCGATGGCTGCAAAGGGTTCTTCAGAAGAAGTGTCCGCAAGAACCATGTCTATTCGTGCAGGTATTAAACCCTTCTGGGCTTTGACGTTGTGAGCTCTTTGGGGCACAGACCATCTCTTACTATGCCTCTGTAGAGTGCCTGGCACAATGGGGCCTCTATGTCAGTTTGGGCCACAGGCAGTACTGTAATATGCATAATAATAATGAAATCTGGTTTTCTGAGGACAGGATTGGGAGCCGGGAATTCCAAAATTCTAACTCCATCTCTGACCTTGATTCCTTCTGTTACCTGAAATAATCCACCTGATGTTTCTGTTTCTCACTTTCCCCACCTGTAAAATAGGGGACAATTATATCCCCAGCAGGGCTGCCCCGGGGGGGGGGGGAAAGTGGGGCAATTTGCCCTGGGACCCGCAGGGGCCCCCACAAGAGTTTTTCGGGGGCCCTGGAACGGGGTCCTTCATTCGCTCTGGGGGCTCTGGAAAACTCTCGTGGGGCCTGGGCCCCCGGAGCGTCTTCCGCTCTGGGTCTTTGGTGGCGGGAGGTCCTTCCGCCCCAGGACCTGCCACTGAAGTGCCGGGTCTTTGGCAGAAATTCGGCAGTGGGGGGGTCCTTTCGCCCCAGGACCCGCTGCTGAAGTGCCGGGTCTTCGGCGGTGATTCGTCAATGGGGGCCCCCCGCCGCCGAAGACCCCAGGCCGCCTGAATTCTCTGGGTGGCCCTGATCCCCAGGGAACTTGTGAGGATTGGTTAATGTATGTAAACACTAAGTACTATTATCAGGTTCTCACTGGGTGACCCAACAATCTTAGCGAATGCCCTAGTGGCAGGAAGCCAAAGCTCCACAGCCTGGTTTCCAAACAGGGGGATTATTGCACTTTCTCTACGTTAATTACAATTTAAATCTGCAGGTCTCCAAAGCCTGCCCCCCTCTCTTTTTTCATTTTGTTTTTTAAAAACACATGAAGGCTTGCGTATTGCCATACATTGATTATTGTACAAAAATGGGGCAGTTATGATTCATCTACATTCTGGCATGCAGAAGTATACTCAGGAGGAGTATTTGCCAGGAATGGGCCATAAATTATACAGCAGTTTATCTTGGTTGACCTTAGAAAGATGATGTTTACTTAAAAGAAGGGGGGAAAAGTATAGAGGATTATTCATATAGAACTGGAACTTGAGAAGTTTCATTCTGCTGCAGCGATATTCCTCAGTTAAAGAAGTTCCAAACTTGTAAAACACTTGCCTCCCTGTTTGTTTTAGATGAACCTGCATATAAGGCACTTATCACTCCAGAATACTCCATCCACAGAAGACAATGGGTTTGATAGATTGCACTTCCCCCCATCAAATATATTTAATACCAGCAGGACAATGGAAATCTCTTCAGATTTCTCAGAGCTGCTGCTCCCATCTTCCCAAGAGTAAAGTAGTTATTTCGCTGTATTATCCCTTTAGAATCCATGAATCACAGTGTGATACTTAGCATCTTAGGGAAGAGCTTCTGGTTCAAATCCAACTCAATGACAAGCACCCTCCAAGCATCCTCTGAATCGCTATTTGGGCCATTCTGTCCTTAGCTGAGCTCAGAGCAACATTGTTTAATCACAGATGTCAATTCCTCAGAGAGTTCTTGGGTTGTTAATCAGGCTCTGTGCCATTCTGTGAAACCACCCCAGATTTTACAATGGATGTTTTCTGACCATACAGGAGCACAGCTCTTTCCCATGGTAGATTCATGCTCCATTGTTCTCACTTTTTAAAAATTGTCATGTGTACTTACGGCTCGTGAAACATACCAGGTTGTGGTTTCTGGAGGCTGAAAATGCTTTGACTAGCCACAGGTACAGCAGGGGTGGCCTGGATTCACATTGCCCTGTCAATGTGTGTCAAGTATAAACTAGGCCTGCTTGAAAATTTTTCATCAAAACTGCTTTTTTGACAGGAAATTGGGTTTTCCACTAACTAAAAAATTTCAATGACAAACTAAATGCCTGAAAAATGAAAAGCTTTTGGTTTCCAGTAAAAAACAAAAACAAAAACAAAAACAAAAACCAACCACACATTTTGACCAAACCCCAGTATTTCTATTCTTAAAGGCATCACAGTGCCACGTGAGAGTTGTCACTGGAGGAGTTTTACCCTTCGTCTGAGGCCTGTGGGTGTGGGTCACTTGCT
This sequence comes from Mauremys reevesii, assembly GCF_016161935.1. Taxonomy (NCBI): domain Eukaryota; kingdom Metazoa; phylum Chordata; order Testudines; family Geoemydidae; genus Mauremys; species Mauremys reevesii. Next base: position 36,639,614 of record NC_052638.1, read on the forward strand.
AGGATTCTTTGGGTATATCTCACTTAATCATTTCCCTGCCATTGGGGGCCTCAGGCATTAGATGTACCTCGGTCCCTCCTATTCATTGCCTGTGGCACTTAATATTGTCTGTGTCTCCTGTGGGCTGTAATACTGTGGTCTAATTTCAATTGTTCGGTTTAGTGTGCAGGTGTTGGAGGCCTGACTTTCCTGTATTTTATAGACTAGACGATCTCATGGTCCCTTCTGGCCTTAAACTCTATGACTCCCTGATTCCCATTCTCCCATATGGGCAGGGCTCCCTGGCGAGACTATATCTCCCTTGGTGCACTATGGGAAGGAACTCCTAGCATACACTTCTTCCCGTCACCAAGTCCATCTATAGACAAGACAGAACAATGGACATGGTAAAAGACAGTCCCCAGCCTGCAGAGCTTTTATTTTTGCCAAAATTTTCAGCAGAAGAAAAATCTGTTGTATTATATCATATAAAAGAAAACTTTGACACACAGAGTTGTTTCAAAAAGGAAAATTTGAAAAACATTCCATTCCAAAAAAGTCAAAACGGAATATCTCAGCCTTATCAGAAGGCTTGATTCCATTTCCGCCCCCCCCCCAAAATGAAATTGTGTCAAAATCAGCACGTTTCCACTAAACATTTCACTTTCGATGCATCAGCATTTTCCAAGCCCCCTGCACCCTCCAAATACCGTGCGGTCATAAAATTTCTGACCAGCACTACCTATGATAGAAGTCGCGTTCCATGTAGGAATGATGGCATTCCTGTTGCGCTTTAATTTCAGGCTATAATTCTGTGGTAGAGAGAGTGGCTGCCTTCCCCTTCTATACTGATTGTAGCTCAATAACTCAAATTTTCAACCCACTGCCCTGTTTACTTATGGTCCAGTGGCTAGGACAGTAGCCTAGGAGTCTGCTAGAGGTGAAGCAGCTTGCCAGAGGTCACTGTTTCCCCTCTCAACTCATTGTTTGTCTGCCTTGTCTACTTAGTCAATATACAGCCTAAGTCAATATAATTTATGTTGTTCAGGGGTATGAAAAAGTCCCATTTCCCCCTCCGCCCAAAACGATGCAAGTTTTGTGCTGTCCACAGCGGCGCTATGTCTCCTGCCGACGTAGCTTCTGCTTCTTGCTGAGGTGGAGTAATTATGCCAAGAGGAAAGCACTCTCCCATCAGCATAGTGTCTTCATCAGATGCACTACAGCAGCACAGATGCATTGGTGCAGCTGCATCAATGTAGCACTGTAGTGTAGGCTCGCCCTTAGATTGTAAACTCTTCAGGACAGGGGCTGTATTTCACTACAGCTTGAAGAACAATGAGATTCTGATCTTGTCCGGGGCTTCTAAGTGCTACTGTAATACACCTAATAATAATTTACAGGACTTTCCTCAACGTTTGCCCTGCTCTCTTCAGGTTCAGCAGACAGTGCGTGATAGACAAAGACAAGAGAAACCAGTGCAGGTACTGCCGGCTGAAGAAGTGTTTCAGGGCCGGGATGAAGAAAGAAGGTAGGTGCTGTAAGATTTTGTGTCCTCTGTCATTTCAAAGCTATGTGCTGTCTCCCACCCTATCCCCGCAGCAGTAAATGTCACAATAGCATTTCCATTTACAGAGCAGAAGCAGATGGTTCCCCATGAATCAGTGAGCACTTTATTGCTCTCATGCTGCAGAAAGCCCATTATTTTTTTTAGCAGCTGGGGGGAGGGATAGCTCCGTGGTTTGAGCATTGACCTGCTAAACCTAGTGGGGGTTGTGAGTTCAATCCTTGAGGGGGCCATTTAGGGATCTGGGGCAAAAATCAGTCAGGGACAGTTCTTGGTCCTGCTGGAAGGCAGGGGACTAGACTCAATGACCATCCCTTCCAGTTCTATGAGATAGGTATATCTCCATTTAAAAAAAAAGAATTTAAAGCAGAAAGCCCATTTAGTATCTATTTTTTCTAAATGCGTGTTTAGATCCTTTGCTTCTTTCCAGTTAATTCACTGTACGGTACAATGAATTAACTGTACATATGAACTTTGTAGGGCATCCTCCATAACACACTACAGTGGGAGTGTAGCCCTATGGTCAAGGAAAGATCTTGCGAAGCACAAGGCTACTTGGATTCTATCCCTGGTTGTACTGTGTGACTTTGGGCAAGGCATTTCCACACCGGAGCCTCTATTTCCCATTCCAACCTTTTGTCAAGACAAAAGTCTCCTCAGGGCAGGGATTCTCTTCCTCTGCATCTACCACAATGTGGCTCTCTTTAGGACTGGGTGGGAAACAGTTTTCTTATCCCAAGAGAATTGCTGACATTTCAAAAATTTTCACATTCCAAATCGGGATAAAGAATAAAAATCTTGAAAATGTTCGTGAACCAAAAATCTGAAAAATAAAATAGAAAAAGAATTGTTTTGGGTCAATCAAAATGTTTCATTTCTGATAATTATTTTGAAACATTTCATTATGATTTTAAACGTTTTTCCTTTAATTTCCAAAAAGTTTAGAAACAAAAAGCCATTTTGACTCAAAAAAAAAAAAGAAAAAAAAGGAAAAAAAGAAACTTCCTGGTTCAATATTGTTGACTGTATTGTTTTAGCTCTTTTGGTCCTATGATATTAGACAGACAAGGTGGGTGACATCAGACCACCAGCGGACAAACACTTTTCACAAGACAATCACCCCATATATGATCTCTGTCCTGCTCAAAGGAAACCTGCACAACACCTTCAAAAGATGAGTCTGGGAGTTAAAATTCACAGGTTTGCTAGACACTCAAATTCATGGTCTTCATAAAGACACTAGATTTATATGTTTTAGAGGGTTAGTCTGTATCAGCAAAAAGAACAGGAGTCCTTGTGGCACCTTAGAGGCTAACACATTTATTTGGGCATAAGCTTTCATGGGCTAAAACCCACTTCATCCAATGAAGCCCACAAAAGCTTATGCCCAAATAAATGTATTAGTCTCTAAGGTGCCACAAGTACACCTCGTTCTTTTTAGTAGTTTTATAGTGTATTACACCAATTTGTACCCCTCAAATCCCCCTTTTTGTCCTATGACTGCAGAGGCGTTAATTGGCCACTTCACCTTGAATGGTCTCCTGCAATATGTGTTAACTACTTATGCTAGATAACCTGTTCCATCCTGGCTTTAGCTGTGATCTTCTCAGAAGTGGAAAAGAGCTCTGAATAGCTTGAAAGCACATCTCTTTCACCCACAGATGTTGTTTCAATAGAAGATATTACCTCGCCCACCTTGTCTCTCTGGTTCAAGATTGTCCAGACTGGGATGTTTCAACAATTATGAAACCATTTTAACCAAAATAGTCTTGAGTCTGGTGTTCCGTCAAACCTGACACTGTTTCATGAAGAGTTTTGCTTTCAATGAATCAGCATTTTCCGACAAAAATACTTGCCTGATTCAGAGGAGTGTTTTGAGATTTAATTGACTGATGAGCTGGTGGTCCCTTTTGGTCTATAACTATGACTCTATGATTGTGATACTAGCCCTGTATTAACCTGGAATCAGGAGAGCTGGAGAATCATAGAATCATAGGTCTGTAAGGGACCTCAAGAGGTCATCCAGTCCAGACACCTGCCCTCATGGCAGGACTAAGTATTTATCTAATATAGGTCCAGGACTGCTCCCGTTTATGTGCAGCACCAACATGTCCCTCACAGCTCTCACAACAATTAGGTCTTGATCATGCTCCCATTGAAATTGCTGGTGAAGCTGCTATTGACTTTCTTGGAACAGGACGAAGGCCCTCATTAATATTGCTGTCATGCTCGGCCTCTGTTTGGAGACTGTCCATTTAACTCCAGCTTGTTCTATCAAATATTATCAGATGCACTCTGACACATTTCCAACCGGTTCACAAGTGAAGAGATTACTGGGGAATTGTGATGTGACTAAGCAGCATCAGTTGGCAGGAAAGACCTTTGTACCAAAATGCTGTCATAGATTAGGAAAATGCTTCAACCGAGATGCTGCTTGAAAGCCTTGAACAGCTACTTTACCTGAGTTACACTATGAAAAACACTGCCTTGCTATTTACTATGGTATCTCCGGCACCTGATCATCTATCACCTGCTTGATGGGACATTGCTGGTGATACTTCTGTACCTAGATTGTAAGCTATTGGGCAAGGGCTACTTTTAGCTCTGATTGATTCCACTCTCATTTTGACCGGGATCTTTGCCTGCCCACACACTGAATACATGTGAAATCTCAGGCTCTTTGGTTGGGCTGCTGAAGTAAAATATCATGTTCTTTATCAAATATCTTAAGAGTGAATAATCTGTACCAGGGTTTCTCAAACAGGGGACGCCGCTTGTGTAGGGAAAGCCCCTGGCGGGCTGGGCCAGTTTGTTTACCTGCTCTGTCCGCAGGTCCGGCCGATCGCGGCTCCCACTGGCCCGGACCTGCAGACGGGGCAGGTAAACAAACCGGCCCGGCTCTCCAGGGGTTTTCCCTACACAAGCGGCGACCCCTGTTTGAGAAACTCTGATCTATACCGATACATTAAGAACACTGGGTGAAATCCTGGCTTCACTGATCTCAGTGGGAATTTTGCTATTGACTTCAGTGGAGCCAGGACTTTACCCACTGAGATCAAATTTCTTGCCAGACTTTTGACTGTGTCTTCCCTGGACAAAATGAGTGTGCTAAAAGTTGGCATAGGAATTGTTTTGTGGTAGGAAGCAGCAAGAATGACAACTGTTTTATTTTTAGAGAACAGTGAATATAATGTTTGAAAAAAAGATTCCTTCAATAAAATATAACTTAAAGGTTAGCATATAGTGGATGGGGTGGTTACATGTTTCATGGCCTGGAAATATTGAAATCTAGTTGATCAGCACTGTTACTTGGTTTGTAGTTTCATTTTTTAAAACAGATTTTAAAATAACGGTTGTAAAACTTTGGCTTACTCATTTAATATTGACTGCAGCTTGGTGACTCTCTCTAAGTTCCATATAATCAAATTCTTTAAAGTTCAACTTATGAGAACACTGCTGATTTTGTGATTTTTATTTTTATTTTGCAAACTGGTAGGAAATATTTTGATGCACCTAGAGCAGTTTCTTGATTGACTGCACACCATACTGAATGCAAAAAGTGTGCATCATTTTCTTGCCCGGTGGTGTGCACAAAAATTCAAATCTAGTTCTTGTCTCTGAATAATTCTAGGTAATATTCAGCTTTATGAAGAAGCATTAGAAAAACTTGTCTTCTGATTGTTCAATAGCTATGGTGATAGTGGAAACATTTGTGCATTGCCCTTTGGTCACATTCACCCAGTATATCACCATAACACACTGAGACAGTTAGATACAACTCCGTGGAATTTGGCATGCTCTTCATCACTATATTTTAGCAAGCTTATTTGTAATAGCAACCAGGCTTTCCAGGACGTGGCAATAGCACCGTCTTCTTACAGTACATGGAAGAGATCTGAGATATTTATTATTCAGACTCAGAACATGCCTTGGGTGTGGTATTACAAGGCTGTGTCATCATCACTACAGAGTATGATCACCACTGCCACACCTACTGCTGAATATGTTCAGGTGCAATCCTGGAAACTTTGTGTTCCTAAAATGTTTTCATCTTGACGAAACTCATCAATAACCTGGCATGTTGGGTCTGGAGTACAATAATAGAGCTGGGTGGGAACTGTTTTTTCCATCCTGCAAAACATTTTCGAGTTCAGAATTTTTTCCCTGTCTAAAATCAGACATAAAAGTTAAAATCTCAAAAATATTCATGAACCAACACATACATCTATTTTCTTTGGTTTGGGTCAATTGAAATGTTTAGTTTTAATAATTTCAAGATGTTTTTTGTTTATTTGTAATGTGGCGAGGGGACGACTCACCTCTGCGGCGCCTCCTGCTGGTCATCCAGGGAATTAACTCTTCCAGTGCTGAGTGCCCTCTGCAGGCCAGTGTCTCGCCTGCCGCTGACCCCAGTGCCCCCTCTATGTCAGGGTTCTGCCTGGCAGTAAACCACACTCTGGGTCTCCCCACCCAGGGGAACCCCCAACCCTCTATCACCACCTTGCCTCAGTGGCTACTGCCAGTCACCATCTAGCCCCTACTCCCTGGGGCGGACTTCAGTCTATAAACCACTCATCATCAGCAAGGGGGGTTGGACCAGCTGCCTCTGCCTATCTCTGGGCTGCCTCTCTGCAGCCCCGCTACCCCTTTGTGGGCCCTTAACTAGGCCTGCAGCCTGGGGCTTTGCTAGGCTGGAGCTCCCCAGCTCCCTCTGCCCTTTCCCAGCACTGCTCCACCCTAGGTACCCTCCTCAGCTTCCCAGGCAGCCAGGTCCTTCTCTCTCACAAAGCTAGAGAGAATGCCTTTTTCAGTCTCTGGACCTCAGCCCTCTGATAGGGCCAGCTGTGGCCTGATTGGGGCGTGGCCTCACCTGTGGCTGCTTCCCCCAACCAGCCTAGCATTTCTCCGCCACAGCCCTCTCCAAGGCTGCTTTAACCCCCTCAGGGCAGGAGCGGGGTAACCACCCCGCTACATGTAAAATGTAATGAGTGTTTGATTTCAACTTTTTCTGGACTAATTAGATTACATTTTTAATGTAAAAGTCATTTCAAACCACAAAAACTGGAATTTGACATTTTAAAAATGTCAACATGAAATATTCTGAAAATTTCAAAACGGTATTTCTTGACATTTTAGCAAGTTGAGAAATTCATCAAACCCAATCTTATTTCCCAGGCAGATCTGGTTTTGGCAAACTGTAATTCGGGATTTAGGGAACCAGGATGTTGTTATCCAAACTGGCATTTGCCAGAGCCTAAGGCTGCCACCTGTTTTTGTGAAAAGTGTCATTGGATTTCTGATCTTGGGTTAACATCTCATCTGAAAGACGCCCAAAATAAGTGTATACTTCAAACGAAAGAATTTGGCTTAAAGAATTAGTAAATGGTAAAAGTCTCATTGACATCAAACAGAGCAAAATTAGGCCAAAATTGAGCACTTCAGAAAACCCTACTGTAGAATCTCTGACAATAGAGCACTATTTTAAAAACCTGTATAATATTAAGTACATTTTAATAACACATTTTAATGACCATAGAGTAAGCAGCATCTGAAATTGTGGGGCAAAGGCACTGGGATATAACCATTTTTCCTTACCTTTAACCGTCCTCTTGTTGTTTCCTAATTGTTCACTTTTTATTTAACGGGCCTTTAACCCTGAAGAAGAGTCTACCTCTTCTGTTAATTTTAATTCCTGAGAGCTGGGGCTGTGAACGTGTTACTGAGCGGTTTGGGTGAGATTACAAGTTTCAAGTCATTCAAGGAACTGATGTGGGAGTCTAGAAGGTGACCAGACATTCTCAGGTTGCTGGATGAACTGGCTTAGGAGAATGCAGCAGGATATATAGGTTGGTTAGTTGAAAGGGATGGTTAGTTGAAAGGCATTCAATATTCTTAGCTCATTGGTAGAATTGGCTGGAGATAACAGAATGTGATTAGAAGTTTTCAGGCTGCAGATCAAAGTGACAGAGAGGAGAATAGAGCGTGCTTAGAGGTTCTCAGGACACTAGTTGAATGTTTGTAGTGGAGAATTGCTCTGAGGTTGCTGACAGAGGGAAAGAGTTCTTAGGTCACTGGTGGAATTTACACAAGAGAATGGGATGTGATTAGGTGTTGAGATCAAATGAATATATATTATTATTATTATTCACTTCCATTTCTTTTTCTAGGCAGGTATCCAGGGTTTTTTTGCTTAGTGGTTCAAAACATTCATAATTTGGTTCTTAGCTGTAGTTTTCAAATCTTTTCTGCCTGATTTTGAAACAAGTTCAGATTCTATGGCCATAATTTGGCTCCCACAAGTAATTGCAGATACAGCCAAATGCATTCATGTGTCTTCTATACCCCACTGTACTCAGAAAGCAGGCAGTAACATGGATAGTGCAGTTTAGTTGCAGGTGCAAAACTACACGTACAACATCAGAAGTTGGGTTCAGGCCTTTTGAAAAATCAGACTCTTCTCCTCAGCCCAGGCAACAGAAAGGGTCAATTTGTTACTGTGGATCAGAAGATTGTGAAAGCTCTGTGCTCACCAGATGTCACCAGATCTCCTTGCCAGATTCATTATTGTGTAACTCATAATTGTCAATCTGCACACACACGCACACGCACTTGCTTCAGGACCTCCAGTTGGCTTATTGAGATCATTCCAAGAATGGCAATGCTAAATGAGGACGCTGACTGTTATAGAACAATTAACTTGGATGGATGGTTATTAAATGGGAGGTTTTGCCTAAACTTCTGTGGAAAGTGATGGGTTTGCTGCTGCTGAGGTGGAATCAATGTTGACACTTTTATTTATTGGCTTTCAGGTTGGTGCACACTCATGACTCATGTATTCTGTTCCCCGTTCTAGTCTGTGTGGCAATGGAGCAAGGACAGAAAGGTTTGGTAAATAGAGTCTGTTTACTGTAATTCCACTACATGGATGATGAACACAGCACTATTTATTCAGGAGCCCAAAAGGTGCAGTGCTTTGCAATCTGCCTGGGCTCTGATTGGCCAGCATGTTCAATGTGCTCCTGATGGAAGAAAGCTCCAGGCCAGCTCTAACGATTTAAGCTCTCTCTTCTGTGTCAGATGGAGAACGTACTTAGTTTGATTTGTGCTTTCCTCAGTCAGGATAGTTCAAACATGCCAGGTTGGTTGTAGCTATAACAAATTCCCTGTTTGTCTCTTCAGGGTCACAGGCTTAAGCAGTAATCAGAGACCCAAGGCAAGGTTCCTTCCCTCCCTCCTCATTATAGAAAAGTTCTGGACATACCCTTCCTTTCATCACCCAGCAGCTGCGGCCATCAGAAGGTTGGCTTCTCTTTCTGCTGTGTCTGCAGCAGTGACTTCCATTCCAGACAGCACTGTGTGCACTGATGGACTCTGATAGGGGCAAGCATAGGTGGCAGAGCTCTTTTGGATGGGTAGTGGACTGAAGGAAACCCAAATGAAACTACAACTTTGCCCATTCCCCAATGCACTATTCCTTTGTTCTTTGGCTGTAAAATAAGAGTTGTCTATTCCACCCTATCACTTCACCTGTGGGTTGGTTGATATTATAATTGCAGGGTGATAGACCGGGATTAATGAGAGAGGCTAGTAAAGGCTGACAGGAAGTGAAGCTTTCACAGGATGAGTGTGACAACGTGGGTTCAGACACTAACAAGACACAATATAGAGACCTCACCCCATATTCCTGCTCGGCTGTTAGAGTCAGCACAGGTTGGTCTGCTGCAGTGTCAGTCATTATATTAATCAGGAATGGTCTGGGGCAGGCATTGTTCAACCACCAGGCCTGAGCTGTGGAATTCCCCTTGGGGGCCTTGAGGGAATTGCATTTCTCATTTAGGTCAGGAGGTCTGTCTATGACTCAGCTGAGGTCTCTCTTCACGTCTGCTCTGCTCTTATGCTTTTTCCATTCCTCTAGCCGATTGGGAAATGATTACAGCTGGTCAGAGTTATTTTGATGAAAGGCTTTTTTGTGGAAAGGTGGCGTTTCAATGGCAACGAAAGCTACTCGACAAAGGCTATTCAGCACATTAGTGACAGATCTAGAAATGGAACCCAGATCTCCTGCCTCAGGTATTCTGAGCCTCAGGTATTCTGCTGCCCTCTGCAAATAACGCCAAGCATAGATCCCTACAGGTAAAGGATGTTCCTCCACGCTACCAACACTGACCTCTACCCGGAAAATCTCAGTGCACGTAGACCAGTAACATCCCCTCATGGCCCTAGTCCTGGGACTATGGGCTTGTCTACACAGTGACTTAGTGCACAGCAAGCCAGGGTGTGAATCCACAGCATAAGAGCGTGTCATGTTTTAGTCACGGTGTGGATGCTGCTATAGACGGATGTCAACACATGCTAGGGAACTTTGTATGGGCTGTAGCAGGCTCCACACAGTGACTTCCGGTACATCAATACAGCAAGATAAAACTTGCGGCAATAAGTCTGAGGCTAGGTCAATGGACTCTGGCTTGTGGTACGGGGCTAAAACTAACTGTGTAGATATTCGGACTCAGGCTGGAGACCCTCCCCCTCGCCAACTTTCAGAGCCTGGGCTCAAATCCAAGCCCAAACGTCCACACTGCAATCAGTTGACCTGGGCTCTGTAACTGGCTGCCACAGGCTGTTTTTTGCTGTGTAGATGTACCCTTCATGCCCAGCAGGCTAGTGTGTTGTGGAGTCACACTCTGGCTTGCCACACATTCAACTGCTCTGTAGGCAAGCCCTTAGGAACTCACCCCAGAGAGGACAATTCGATGCAATTTCAGGTTTTGCCAATATTTGAAACGTGTCTTGAGCAACTATTCAAGAGGCAATTAAATTTGTGGTCTTGGAGTACCTGAGTCTTGCCCTAACTGTTGAACAAACGTCTCCTGGAAACAGTAGGCTACAGGTGGCTGTGGGATAGTGCATTGGATTTGGCCCTTTGTACAACTCTGCCCACTCCAATGCAAATTCCAAGCATGATGTTTGGGTTGCTGGGGCCATCCATTTTTCGGCATACCGGCCTTTCAGCCATCACAGCCAAATGCTGCATTTCAGATTGACCTCTCCCCTATTTTTACAAGCATAATAAATATCGCAATGCAGTTACCATGTAGCAATCACTTGATTTCATAGTATGTAAAATATTAACTACGTTAGATGGGTTATGCCATGGCTTCTTAGGTACTTTTAGTGATAACAACAAAATCACCTTGAGAAAGTCATTCTGTACCATCCACTTACACTAGAAGATAGATCTTATCAGTGTGTGCGGGAAGTACTGAAATATGTGCCATAAAAGCTATATTGGAAACTTGTGTGAGATAAACAAGGAACAATTCAGTTCTTTTAAAGGGAGCTGATCATTATGGGAATATTAATGGGTTTATTTAGCTTTATGGGACCTCTATAAAATAAGTGGTGGGGTTTGGTTATATAGCCCATTCCTCCAACGCTCCTGACATACATAATCATTACTCACATGAGAAGGTCCATTCAACACAACAGGGCTACATGGGTGAGTCGGATTTCCAGGATCAAGCCCCAAGTTTGATTGCTGCAAAAAGTTCCTTACCGATTGCAGTGTAAAATTCAGCAAAGCTTGTTTCCAGTTGATTTCATGACTGGCTTTCTAAGGCGGTGGACGGTGATATTTCTTCTGTATGCTGCAATCAGTGCTGACTTTTCCTGATACACCTGTGAATGGGCAATAATGTTTAGCGTGTAATTCAAGTGTAGGTATCCTACAGCTGCAATACAATTATAAAAGCCAGGCTTTGGAGCATCTGATCTTCTCACATCTGCTTTTAGATAAGAACAGCCCAGGGTTGGACAGAAATGGCGCCAACCCCCTATGGTTGAATACGGTAGTCTTTTAAGGGGAAAGGATGGCTCAGTGGTTGGGCATGGGTTTGGGATGTGGGGACTTGGGCTCAATCTTCTGCTCTCCCATGGATGCTCTGTGTGATCTTGGGATACGTAGCCTCTCTGGGCCTCAGTCCCTGATCTGTACAATGGGGATAATAATGCTTTCCTCCCTTCCAAGGGGGTTGTGAGGAGAAATGCGTTAAAGATTGCGAAGATCGACTGATGAAAAGCCCCACATAAGAAATAGGCATTATCATTTTTTTTAAAAGAGAAGGTGCTCCCCGTGTTACTGAGGGGCCCAGGTCTTAGAAGGGATATGTGCACACAGTACCTAAGCACTACACAATATTCCAGTGACTCTTTTGTATGAGAATCATGCAGTGTATGCTGTAATCCCCTGCCCCCCAAAAGAGGGAAGACCTAAACAGCAAATTCAAATTCTCTAGAACCAAATACTGTATTTCTGAACAGGGTAGACAACACAAAATATGTATTCTGTCACTGATTGACTCCTTTCACCTTCTTGGCTCTTAATATAGTTGGGTCAGGAGGGCAGGCAAGTGGCTCTATCAAGAGCCCTACCTAGTGCCCCATCTTCTCTCTGTCCTGAGAAATGCTGCAAGGCAGGGCTTAAATTCTCCCCCAGTACCTCCCAGAGCCTCAGGGCTTTTGCCCTGCTGGGTGAAATGGGATTTGGGGCTTTAGCCAGGGCTCCCACAGGTTTGACAATATCTACCGGAGCTCTGCTCCGGACGGCTCCAGCTGAATTTAAGCCCTGATGCAAGGCCTTCAAGATGTACCCAGTTTCCACTTGGCAGTAAGAAACTGATGTGAGTTCTGGAATCTCCAGTCTCATGACAAGGCTGGAAAACGACCAGGAACAGCAGCTTTCTTCCACATCGAGGAGGGTCTGGAGGGAGATATTGTTTCGTTTCATAGTATAATATTTTCCTTAACATGAATTTACTGTCTGTGAAATGTGCCCTGGAGCCTGAAGACTTCTTTACAGCCCAGGTACATCTTGGGCAGCCTGCGCTTCCATTCCACCAAAGTACTTTAGCCACCTCCAAGGGAGTTCAGGCTCCATTTCTATTCAGTCTTTGGCAGGGCCGGCCTTAGGGAAAATGGCACCCTGGGCGCACTTGCATTTTGGTGCCCCTGGCCTCTGTGGACATGGCACCTCCCCTGCCCCCAAGGGCTTCCCACGTGCCCCACCCTGCCTTCCTCCCTATCCCCTGCATTGTGCCCCCTTCACCCCAATGCCTGCTCCCCCTCCTGCACCCCCAATCGCTACACCCCCTTCACTCCCGACCTCTGCTCCCCTCCAACACCTGCCCACTCCTGAGTCTCTAACCCCTGCACTGTGCCCCTTCACCCCAACCCCTGCACTGTGCCCCCTTCACTCCTACCCCCCTGCACTGTGCCCCTTTCACTCCTACCCCCTGCACCTCCCTCCTGAGCCCCTAACCCCTGCATTGTGACCCCTTTCCCCCTAAACCTTGCATCCCCCTCCTGCACCCACATGGGGAACGTGACCTGGATGCACAGAGCAGCTGACATTGCTGCTGGCTCCCACACTGGACTGCTGCTCCTCCGCCACGTGCAGCCCTAGGGGGCTGTGAAAGGGGGGAAGCAAGGAGCAGATGTCAGGGCTTCCTGCATCCAGGTCACTTTGCCTGTGGCAGGAGAGCAGCAGCTCCTGATGCTTCAGCACAGCCCAGGTGGGAAGTGACCTGGATCCAGGGAGCCCTGGTGTGTGTGTTGGGGGGACTGTGTGAAGGAGTGTGTTGTGTTGAGGGGAGTGTGTGTGTGCCTGAGTGGGTGAGTGCGCTGTCTCTTTAAGAAAGCACTGAGGGTCAGGAGTCTTAACTAGGCGTATTAAGACACAAGCAGCTGCCAGCAGCTCTGGACCCAGAGAGGCAGCAGCACACACACATTCCCCCTGTCCTGTCACCCCAGCTTAGTGGAAATTGGGTAAACAGGTGCAGGGGATGGGGACACCCCACCATCAGCCCCACTCCGCAGAGCAGACAGGAGGATGCTCCCAGTCCAGAGTGGCCAGGGGCGACTCCAGGAAGAAGGCTAGGTGGGGGAGTGGGGGAACACAGGAACAGCAGCGGCTGTACATGTGGAGCAGAGCAGAAGAGGGGAACCCCTGCTCTGGAGGAGTCACCTGGTTCCGAGGCTGGTCGTCTCTCCCGCTCCCCCACGCGGCTGCTCGCCTGCCTGCCCTGCCGCCTCCATCAGCCCAGCTAGGAAACCGTGCGCACGGCACCCACTTGGGTGGGCACCCATATCGCCCACCTCAAAGGCCGGCCCTGGTCTTCGGTCTCTACATTGAGACCCCCCATAAGAGCACCAGTCATTTTTCTGCCTAAAAGGAAGAAACCCCCACATTCGTTTTACTCAGGCTGCCGAACGGATGGAAACATTTGGTCCCTATGGCCCAGATCCTCAAAGGTGCCAATGGGAGTTAGGCACCTAAATACATTTCAAAGGCTTGTCACTCATTGCCACTCACCCACTCTGATTGCATCTTAGTCTACATCTAGCTGCTCCTAAACAGTCTGGTATTTTAAGGACATGAGTGGCTTTTAAGCAAAACCTTTTGAAATCCTCCCCCCCAAAAAAAAGAAGAAGAAGAAGAAGACAACGAAGTAAATAAGATAAATAGGAAAGCACAACTCTTTCCATAGGCTAATGAAAAATCTTCATGGGTTCTGCTTTTTTATTCAAGTGCCAGCCAGCTAATCCTTAGAATACTGGTATCTTTTAAATGAATGGTTAAAGGGATAATTAGGAGAACATGGTTGGGCACAATATTGTTATTTAATATTTGCATTGCAGCAACTCCTGGGAGTCCTAAAGAACATTCCTATTATGCTAGCCACTGTCCATACATACGACAAAAAAGAGCCTGTCCCAGGGAATTTACAACATATAATTATATAATGTAAACTTGCAACGTCCAAGGGGGTTAATATATTATATTAAGCACTGCAGCAGAACCCTTGCTTACTAGAGTTAAACCTAGTCTGCCCATCTTAGTCATCCTGGTATGTAACCAAAGGGAGTTTTGATTTCAGACATGTACGTAGGAGTAGGTAGAGATGTACTGTACTATTGTTATGTGCTAAACCTTGCTGCACCCTGAGCTTTAAGAAACCATGGATTGAATTTCTGAGCCGTTCTGTGCCAAAATGTAGGAACTGTCAGGATACTGTTGAGTCTTTGCTCAGCATCTTTCCTCACATATGCTTATTGCACTGATCATTCGTTGCTGCAGCGAGTCCATAGCGTGTGTGCAGAGTTCAGCAGGCTAAACTGATGCAGAAATTAAAGGGAGCTGTAATTCTCAGCAAAGCCACTTGTTATTCTGTTATTACTTTACCTGCTTTCTGTTCTCAGAGCAGAACAGACCTTTTTCACGGCTAGTTTCTGTTTGCAAAGAAAGGGGAGGGTTTTTTTTTTTTCATTGGCGGGGCTTTTATTCAATAGTCAAATCCCATACAGTTAGAGCATTTTATTTTGCAGAGCATCCTGCAAACAAATTGTATCCCAATGTACTTAACAAAGTTCAAGGGTCAAGAGTTGCTAAGTCTGGTGGAGCAGTGGGAAAAAATGTATTTGCAAATAATTTATTTCAAAGAAGTTTCCCCCGGTTTGGCGAATGAGCCTTATGAACCAACCGCCAGAGGGTGAAAATTCCATTTTGAAAACAAGAATGGCAATTTTCAACTGAATTTAGGGCTGGCCAGAAAAATTCCATTATATGAAAAATGTTGACGTTTCAGAATTTGATTTCCTCCCTCATTGGAAGGAACCGAGCCCATTTGAAATTTTTCATGAAAAAACATGAGACCCTTCCAGAAGAGCCAACTCACCTGGCGAGTGGAAGATCTAAACACAAATGTCTCATCTGCAGAGACTTTCACTCAGGTCTCCCACGTTCCAGAGGAGTACCCTACCCATCGGGCTATAGCCTCAGGCTTTCTCAAGTGCTCCCGTTGGAGTTCTTTCTCTTTGCATAAAAAATTAAATATTCAGTAGGCCCGAGCAAAAGATACTGACTCTAGCCCAGTAGCTTGAGCACGCACCTGGGATGATAAAATGTCAGCCAAGCAAGCACTTGGATTTCTCTGTGTGAGCAGAGTATGGTGCTCAGCATTATAAACAGGATTCCTCTGTGGTGTTTGGCTGCTGTCACTGAAGGCAGTAGCTCTTCCCATTGGAGATTTGGTGCTTAGAATCATAGAATATCAGGGTTGGAAGGGACCTCAGGCGTCATCTAGTCCAACCCCCTGCTCAAAGCAGGGCCAACCCCAACTGAATCATCTCAGCCAGGGCTTTGTCAAGCCTGACCTTAAAAACCTCTAAGGAAGGAGATTCCACCACCTCCCTAGGTAACCCATTCCAGTGCTTCACCACCCTCCTGGTGAAAAAGTTTTTCCTGATATCCAACCACTGCAACTTGAGACCATTACTCCTTATTCTGACACTATTAAACAGTGCGGACCCAAAGCTGTGAGGCTGCAATAAATCCAGTGCTAGCAGAACACTCTATGAATCAAAGAACCCCATCCAAGGCCGGTTGTGATTTTCTTACTGCTTTCGGTTGTAAAGCCAGGTATCAGTCCATTCATTTTCTTTTGCAGCACACTGAGTGGTAGAGCCCAGAGCTGAAAGGTCGGGGCAATTTTATCCAGCAGCTGAGAATGGGTTTGTCTGTCTGTCTAGAAAGAAAATCCTGGCAGACAGTGTGATACTTTCTCAACAGAGAAACTTTCGCAAGTGTCTGAACAAGTTGCTGAATGTCTGACAATTTATGACCTGGGAATTGTTTCCCTTTGTGTACGAAGGGAAGAATGTTTCCAAAGGGGAGTTATGTTGCTGTTATTAATGGGACACTTTGAAATGT
This sequence comes from Mauremys reevesii, assembly GCF_016161935.1. Taxonomy (NCBI): domain Eukaryota; kingdom Metazoa; phylum Chordata; order Testudines; family Geoemydidae; genus Mauremys; species Mauremys reevesii. The sequence continues at coordinate 36,655,921 of NC_052638.1, forward strand.
TCTTGCAGCGATCATTGGTGTGTGTCCTTCAACCAGAATTTGAAATAAATCTTTTCTTTATTTACTTCCTTAGTTAGGCACCAGCATCCTCTTTTGGTAGATAGCCCACGGAGTAGGAGTGATCTCTGCTACGGAATGATCAGCACCATGAACAAGTTTGCTGGTCTTTTACGGGAGGGTTACAGAATCTGTGGGTTTCTTTAATGCAGTGATCATAGAGGTGACTGATGCTCTTTCTCATCCCCAACCCCATCACTGGGAAATCATCCTGGAGACCAAGTCCCAGTACCAGGAAATACAGTACAATTGTTGCTGGGTTCTCCTGATGCAGAGGCCCAGACTGGATTTTCAATTGTCACATGTGCAACTAGAGGAACATGGCCAAGTTCTGACCCTTTAAGGACCATCACAGACCTCACTGCTTTCTGCTCCCAGTGCAAGGCACACGTCTTTGATCTTGCCTTCTCTACCAAACACAGAGCACCACATCTATGTATTAAAACAACAGCAAAAATCACCTACCAAAACAAGACACTCCACTGCACATGCTTCTCATTCTGGGGAGAGGATGAGAAAATAAACATGTGGCAGAGATGTAGCCACATTTCTTAATGCGCTGCTGGAAGGAGCTCAGATACTACGGTGATGAGTGTGGATAATACTGTGTATAGAACAGGATAGAAATAAAGTAACCCTCCATAGGCACATCACACAACATATCTCCCAGTGGTGTGAGTGTGGCAATAGGGTGATGGGGATACAAACCACTGAGAAATGTGAACACATCACACAAACCTCAAACAACTTCCTATTCATTTCAGGGTCCCATTCAGAAGTCTCTTCCCAGATTTTCAAATGTTCCATGGCGTTTCTGCATCAAATCGCATGGGCTTATAGACTGATATACAGACCATTGAAATAAATGAAAAGATTCCCATTGACTTATTCAGCCTTTGTATGAGGCTCTTAATCTCTCTCTCTGCACCCTTGCCAGCTTGCTTTGCTCATCTTGCACCATCCTCTCTTACTCTTGCTCGCCATTCTTACTTCATGAGCCGCCTCCTCTGCAGCTCTTGGCATCTGGACCCGCCTGCCTGTATTTCTTCATGTTGTCAACTCTTGGCCTTATCTTTTCTCTCTGCCTCTGATTTCCCACCCACTTCTGCTCCGATTTGTATGAGACAAGGTGGGAGAGGCAATATCTTTTATTGGACCAGCTTCTGCGGGTGAGAGAGACAAACGGTTGACTCTGTGAAACACTTTGGGGATAGTTTGGAGACAATGGGACCCAGGCACACAAGTTTCTATTCCTGACTCTTCCACTGACCTGCAGGGTGATCTTGGGGAAGTCGTGTCATCTCTCTATACCCCTATTTTCCCTTCCACCCTTGACTATTTTCTATCCTCTATTTAGATTGAGAGCTCTTTAAGGCGGGGGGTTATCTCTTACTGTGGGTCTTTACGGCACCTAACTCAATGGGGCTCCAATCTCAGTGGGAGACTCTAGGTTCTACCATAATACAAATAATAAATACCGCTGGAACTACTCCATGTGGGTGCAAGGGTCTGTCCATATGGATTTAGTAGCAGAAGTAGGCCCTGAAACTGAAGGGCATTGTTACACATGTGCTCTCCTACAGGTAGGACATGCTGGAACACTCATTGGAGAAACCATTGCATCTGGTAATGTTTTTTCCCCCTATGCAACATACTCATAAAATTGTTACAAACATTAAAATAACTATTTAAATTGCTGTATGCAGTGTTGTGGTAGCCGCGCCGATCCCACGATATTAGAGAGAAAAGGTGAGTGATGTAATACTGTTTGTCGGTGAGAGAGTGGTCCAATAAAAGATATTTTCTCACCCACCTTGTCTCTCTACTTAAACTCTTGACAGTTTGAATAGTATGTCTTTATTGATTCATAAAACAACTAGCAAATTGCAGAGTTCTCGATGATAGTAAATAGCCGTCACCACTGATGACAGGGAACGGCAATCTCTAACTCATCACATGACTGTCGTTCTTTCTCTCTTTGAAGCTGTGCAGAATGAACGGGACAGGATTAGCATTCGCAGGAGTAGCTATGAGGACAATGGATCCCTGTCAATCACTGTACTGACCCAGGCTGAGGCTATGGCACAGCAGGTATGAAACACGTTGACAATCATTATTAGAAGGGTTTTATGGCCGCTTCGGACTGTGAACTTGTCCAACTAAGCAAGGATGAGTCTACACAGTCCTTGGATGGCACTTAGATGGAACAACTATTGCAACAGGAAGCAAATATTAATGATTTTCTCATGTTCTCTCTGGGTCATTGCTGAACCACTGCCCGAGCACCATTATAGGGGGTGTTATGCTACTGGAGGTGCCATATTTCAGATGACACACAAAACTGAATTCCTGCCAACTTGAAGACATTAACGATCCCATCGCAACTATTGCAAGAGTTGGGCAACTAGGGTCAGATCCACAAAGGTAGTTAGGGTCCTAACTTCCACTGAAATCAGGAAGCCTAAATTGCTTTGAGGATCTGGACCCTAGCATCTATGTCCTGGCTACAGGTCTGAGCAGTTACATTCTACCTACCAATTCCCGCTGGCGGTCCAGCAGGATACGGTAGTCTTCTTCGCTCCTTAGCCTAAATTGCTGCATTGCCTTGCTGTCCACTTCATTTGCTTTGTTTCACCCCAGAGGTGGCTGCATTTCAATGCTGCATGAAGAAATTCCTGTAGGTGGAGTATATAACTTGTTAGGAACCTAGGCTTCCCTCAGTATAAATGCAAGATCTGCAAATGTAAGAGCACTATTAGGGTAACAATCATAGAAGAGCAAAGAGCTAATAAACTGGGATTTAAACCCAACACTCCTATCATCTTCTCCTCCCTCCTTTCCTCGTCCCTTACCACATGCTCCAAGGTGCAGTTTGATTTAAGAAAACAACAACAATTAAGGGCATCCTTTTAATTTCCAACACAAATGGTCCTTTTCTTCCAGACACATGGTGCAGATTTTCTTTATGTATAAAAATGTTTTCACTTCTTCAAGAATTGCTGCATTCACAACATGCACTAGAAAGCGTCGCCTTTCAGGGCTTGTGTACAGGTGACGTTCGGGCCCGGGCGTGAATCTGAAGTGCGGTAACGTACTCACCCTGGCTTGCGAGGCCTGAACAAGTCCTCAGTTAACACTGCTGGGCCCATTTGTTGCCACTGACCTTTGAAAAGAGATAGGGAGGTTGATGCATGCGGGTGTATGTATTTTATAACAAACTGCTGCTTGGGAAGTTGGGTGAGCTGACTGAGCTGCTTCTTTGGGTCTGCCATATTAAATAATTGGCAGGGCGCTCAGATCCTGTGCTTTTGATCGAAAGAAAGAAAATCCCTTCGTCAAGTCAGACGAGTCCGCTGTACAACACACTGATAATTAGCTGCTCAAGTCACTATGCCTCTGTTGTGACACAGCACCACCCGGTGGAGACTGCAAACATTCTTGTGTCACTGATGTTCAACACTGGATCAAACATACAGTTCTCTGCAAATCATTGTGAATGTCAAACCTTATATCTGAGATAGGACAAAATTAATGGCTTTATAGAAACCCCATTTAACCATAAATCCCGTGATATGTGGGAAACACTTATTACACTCTACTTGACCGGGCATTTTGTTCAACAAAGCAACACAAGCCTGTTTTACATACAAATTCTGCTTTGTTTTTCTTTCAGTACTCAGCTCTGAGTCCAGTGCACAGTGCTGATATTGCCATGAAGAAGGTTGCCACCATCAATGATGTGTGTGAGTCTATGAAACAGCAGCTTTTAGCCCTTGTGGAGTGGGCGAAGTATATCCCAGCATTCTGTGAACTTCCACTGGACGACCAGGTGAAATAGGGCTCCCTCAATCCATTTATATTTAATGTATTTATTTAATATAAACACATACTCCCTGCCCGTTAACATCAAACTGGATGATATTCAATAGAATTCACCATGTAGGGCAAGAAATTCCTTGCAGGAGAGGTGGCATTTTAAAGGGTCAGACTTTTGTTATTACTAATGAATTAGAAATGATTGCCACCCACTGAAGACAAGAAAAATATTGCATGTGATCAGCTGAGCCAGCACTGGGAATGATGGGTCAAAAGGGAGGTTCTATTTTTTCTGCCATCATCTGCTGGTAGAAGGGTATAATAGCCACTGTTTCCAGGGCAATATCAAATAAAACATGTTCTCCTTTGTTCTTGCTTTGAAAATGAGTTTTGCTTTAATGTTCTGTAAATGTAATGCTTCTAACATCTACAGAGTCAAAGTATAGTCAAGTTAGTGTCAGATTTTGCTCTCAATTATCCCAGGAGTAATTCCGTTGACTACAGTGGAGCTATTCCAGATTTGCACTGATTTAAATGAAAGCAGAATTTCCCCCATTCTCTACACATCAATCACCTGACTGTTCCTCTGTGTGTAACACGCTCTGTTTCTTCCCTGTACTCTGCAGGTTGTCTTGCTAAGAGCCCATGCAGGAGAGCACCTACTCCTGGGAGTGGCTAAACGGTCAATACCATATACAGATTTTCTATTATTAGGTAAAATAATATAATTCATTCTTCCTTTGAAGTTTGCACAGATTTACATGCTGGATAATTATTATGTATCCTACCCATCTGCATTTCCTCTTGCATTCAGCTAGCTAAGATATATTTCACCTGTTATGCTTTATGCTGTTAAATTGTTGCTACTTTTCTCCTGCGGTGGCCGCACTGCCGTGGTGGATAAAGTCCTCTCTCCATAGAGCCTGTACATCTGTTTGTAGACCAAAGAGGTTGGGGAACTTTCTGGATGTCAGACAATATCTAAATAGGCAAGATCATCACTGTATTTTAGCCAAAAAACTGTACTGATAGTTTAGGCTGCTAGAATGAATTTTTTTTGTTATGACTAAGAAAAAAAAGAAATACCAACCAAACTGTGGCCCATTGGCCTGATAACTTCAGTTACAGAATGACAGCAAATTACATGCAAACATGCATCTTCCACCTCTTTGCTTCTATAGCACTGCTAGTATGTGGATATAAAGCTACTGTACTAAATTTTGCTTTCCTCCAGGTTTAAATTTAGGCACAACCCAGCTTTGGGACACTGGAGGGCAGACTTACAATGAGTTTGGAGGAAGAAACCTGCATGCTTTGCTCTCTGTTAGGTTTATGCCTCTGAGTATCTAATTCATAGATTCCGTAGCCAGAAGGGACCATTGTGATCATCTAGTCTGACCTCCTGTATAACACAGGCCATAGAACTTCCCCAAAATAATTCCTAAAGCCGAGCTTTTAGAAACACATCCAATCTTGATTTAAAAATTGTCTGTGATGGAGAATCCACTATGATCCTTGGTAAATTGTTCCAATGATTAATGACTGTCACTGCTCAAAACATATGTCTTATTTTCAGTCTGAATTTGTCTAACTTCAACTTCCAGCCATTGGATCCTGATATACCTTCCTCTGATAGACTGAAGAGCCCATTATTAAATATTTGTTCCCCAAGTAGGTACTTAAAGACTGTAATTGTCACCCCTTAAATTCAGGGTCTCATGTTTGCATCCCAAGGAAAAACCCATGGGACTAAGAGCGAGAAAATCTCCATGAGGTTCTCTGTGAGGTGCTTTCTTCCCCATGGTCCATTGACGGGTGGACAAACAGGTCATGGGGCTGGTTCCCAGACCCCATGTATTACCAGAATCTGCAGAGATACTGAAGGATCAGCAGGAGGCCAGCTACCCTATGTTGCCTAACAGCATTGGTACTCCAAGAGAGCCGCTCTGATAGGACTTCCACAGTCAGTAGTTTCCATAGGAATTCTCTTTAAGGAGGATCATTATTGCCCAGGGCTGTACTGTCCTACCGGGGAAACTCCACAGAGCCAGTGGAGAGATGATGTGCATCCTCTCGGCCCCATAGAACTCCAACTGCATAGATCCTCAGACTCATGGATATCTTGGTACTGGCTCAAGGAAAAAGCCAGGGGAGAAATAGTGCAGAGACAAGAGATTACTCCTTATCTCCAGACCAGATGGGGAGACTCAGACATGGATCTTGGAGGCCTTGAGTTTTGGTTCAATGTATTTGTGCTGGAGTTGGAATAATCAGAAAATTAAAATGATGCTTTAGTTAGAGACAGCATGTAAATGTTACCTCTGCTAATGCATACTGAACGCTCACAGTTCTACTCAGCATTTTGGCTCTGTCCACACTGTAAAGGGAAGGTGTGATTGCAGCGTGGGTAGGCATACCCATGTCAGCTTTAATCTAGCTAGCATAAGTAACAATAGCAGTGTAGACGTGGTGGTATCAGTTTCAGCACAGGCTAGCAACCAGAGTCCAAGCCCCCTAAGGTCCCTGGATAAGTACTTTGCTTGCTAACACGTGCTATACTGCTATTGTTACCTGGGCTAGCTAAATTACAGCTGACACAGGAATCTATACCATGCTACCATCACCCTGTCACTTTGTGATGTAGACATCCCCTTAGACACTGATGCCTAGAAATTAAGGTGATAGGTCCCTTAGAAATACTGAAGAGAGATTAGATCAAATTTAGGTTAGATAGATATTTCCTTGTAATTTAAGATGGTGTTTTCTTCGATCATCTAAAACCAGTCAAGATTATCCACTGCAGATGGGGGGGGGGGGGGGGGGAAGTTGGTCTCAACAACATTATGTTGGCCAAACTTGGGTCAAATATTTCTACAAAAAATTATACCTGAGTAAGGCTACAATTTAGTCATGGAGGTCACGGAAGTCACAGAATCCGTGACTTCCAGTAACCTCCGTGACTTCAGCCTGCACTGGTCAGGAGCTGCAAGGTCCCCCCTCACCCACGGGGGCAGGGAGCTGCAGGGTACCTCCGCTGCCTCTGGCTGCCGCCACAGCTCCCAGCCACCGAGAGCGGTGAGGGAACCCCCTGTGCTCCAGGCCGCCGGGGGTGTTGGGGGAATCTCCCCAAGCTCCTGCCCACTGGGGGCAGTGGGAGAACCACCGAGCTCCCAGCTGCCCAGGGTGGAGGTGGAACCCCCGAGCTCCCAGCCGCTGGGGGCCCCCTGGAGCTGTGGGCGGCAGGGGTACCCTGCAGCTCCCAGCTGCCAGGGGAGGCGGGGGCACCCCACAGCTTCCGGCCCCCATAGACAGAGGGGAACTCCTGGAGCTGCAGACAGCAGCAGTACCCCGCAGCCTCCAGCTGCTGCAGGCAGCTCCTAGCCCCTCCGCAGCTGCCCTGCTTCAGACAGTGTGGGGACCCGCAGATCCCTATTTTGTCACCATATTTTTAGTAAAAGTCACGGACAGGTCACGGCTGCTGTGAATTTTTCTTTTTTGTCTGTGACCTTTACTAAAAATATCCGTGACAAAATCTTAGCCTTATACATGAGTTACAATATTCTTGTGGCCAGATGCACAGACAGGTATAACAGGATTTGCATGAACGGTTATGGCAACTGCATGCACAAATTGGGTAATTAAGTACACAAATGCATCTAAGTAGTTATTTGCCCATGTCAATTCTGAATTTGAACATGACATTGCATGTGCAAATTATACACACAATCATGTGCTGCATTCTGAAAATATGGCTGTCGGTGTTTGAAGAAATGGGTGATTTGGTAATGCTCCATGTCCAAAGAACTGGTGTAAATGGCTGATACTGATGTTTTTTCATCTCCTCAGGAAATGATTTCATCATTCCAATGCACTGCCCAGAACTGGAAATTGCTCGCGTAGCCATTCGAATCCTGGATGAGTTGGTAAAGCCCTTACGTGACATCCAGGTTGATGACAATGAGTATGCGTGCCTCAAAGCGATCATATTCTTTGACCCGGGTAAGTCTCTCAGATTTACCAAACCACTATCATCAGTGGCAGATCATGGGATTCCAAGAGAAGAAACTTGGTAGAAATAAAACAGGACATAAATGGGTGGAGTGAGGGGTCCGGTCTGGGGAGAAAAAAAATGGATCATTTATGGCATTTCTTGAAAATGCCAGTATTGTTGCTCCTCCTCCATTTTGTGGTGCTCCACTCCCTCATTGCCTAATTGCAAGGTTTGTAAGTATTAAAGCAGAAATGATGGGTTTTGTCATTAGGTCAAGGATTAGGAATCCCAGAATCTGTATGCTATCTTGGTTACTAATGACAGCTCCCAGGCAGCAGTTATGCTTTTCAGTTGGTTCCCAGCTGTAAAGGAGTAATGCTTAGCAGTGCATTAGCAGGCAAGCTAAAACTGGTCTTTTCTTGCAGACATCTCTATTATTTGCACAACATTAGCTCCAGCCCGAGAGACATGCAAAACCTTACAGAACCTGCAGGAACTGAGTTGCTTCCAGAGTTTGGCCTCACTCAGAGATGTATATCAATAGAAAATGAGGACATGCATGCCTATATTTAATTTTTCTGTGAATTAACTAAGCAACAGGGGATTAAATTAGGGACCAGGAGGGAGCATAAAATTCACAAATGGTTAGGCCATGAGAAGTGTTGATTGGCTGCAGTTTCCATCAACATCAGGAAGGATGCTGCAACATCTCATGCTCAGAGTACAAAATGACAGAATAAAGAGAAGATTTGGGGAAAAGAGTACGGGAAATTAGGGCCTGATCCGAAGCCCGTCAGAACGAATGGGAGACTTTCCGCTGACTTCAGTGGCTTTGGATTAGGCTCCAAGTGAGACAAATGAAGACACATTCCAGGGTTTGTGAGAGCATTACAAATGGTCGGGGCTCTAAAAAATAACACACTTTGGTGTCTTATCACTTATTAGAGTTGAGTCATTTGACCAAAAGTTGCTGAACGCTGGGCTAGACTCAGCAGGGGGAGTAACATAAAGAGCAAACCATGAATGCAGGGGATTGGATGGGGCCACCTCACCTACAAGAAGAGAGGAGTGCACATCAAAGGCATGGCCTGCAGGATAACTTTCGAGACCTGCTGCTTTCCTAGCTCACATGGTCTTGAACAGCTGTGTTTTTACTATAACCCTTTGCTGAGTGCTATCCATCCATCCTCCTGTCCCTCCCCCCACACCTCTCTTTTACTCACATGGCCCCCATTACTGTAATATCTGAGTCCTTCACAACACTCCTCTGAGTCACAGATGTGCTTTTACCCCCATTTTACAGCTGGAGAACTGAACCTAGGCCAATGCCAAATGCGACATTCTTCTACTGGCACTTACCTGTCACCGTATGTGTCTTCAACTCATTTCTCATCATGGCCCTGAGCCGTTTCCTGTGTATCTGGAGGGCTGCAGCCTTGAAGCAACATATGTTATGGGAGATGACTCCTTAGTGCATACTCTTCATGACTGTCCTGAACAGACTTAACTGCAGGCACCCAGCCCTACCTGCCTCTCCTTAAACATTGAAAGTTGCTTCAATCCTTTGGGACAGTATGTGTGAAATTTTCAAACAGCCTAAAACCACCTGGACTGGAGTAAGAAAAGATTTGTTAGGAACATACAGAGAAAAAGCCAATTAAAATAAAAGAAATGCACTGCATATCACATCTAGACTTATATGCTGCAAAAGCTAAGGCAGATACCATAAGTACTATCTCCATTAGTTACGGTATACAAAGCTTCTTTCCTGGTCCAGCAGGGCAGTGTATTTCAGACCCAGCCTGTGGTTTGAGGTGCCCTGAGCATCATCTCTTCTTGTGTGATCCTGCAGTTCGCCCTTTCGGGTTACTGTGCCATTCCCACAAAGATATTTGCACAGTTGCAGTCCCCTAGGACGATAGGATGGTCTCTCATGAAGCATGCACTGGATGGCTCCAAAATCCATTCAGGATTATTTTCAGTACATTGGATAGATAGTTTTTTATCCCAATTTCCCTTTACTATTCTACATAGGTTTTTATACTAGGCTCATCACTGTAGTATCTGAGCACCTGCCAGTATTGCATTAAGAAATGTGATTACACAACTGTCACACAATGTTTGTTCTCTCAGCCTCTCCCGAGGTGAGAAGCTTGTATAGTGGGTGTGTCTTAGTTTGGTAGTGTTTTTTTTTTAACTATAAATATAGTTGTTGCTTTGTTTTGATGTTAAAGAAGGCAGGTCAAAGAAATGTGCCTTGCAGCTGAACTGGAAAGTGGCACGGTGTGGGAAGGTCTTCGGTTACTGAGGGAGTTCATGCCGCAGTCTCAGACCAACCCCCCCCCCCCCAAGAAAGTTGTGTCTCCCCCCCCCACAGATGAGCTTTACTCTTATTGTTGAGAGTTCCATTGTGCCAAAGGAGAGGAGTTGTCAACCGCAGGCTTTATCCTGAAGCTTTAAAACAATCTTTCAAATTTCCTGTGCCCAGGCTGTGGAGTGCTTTGAAGACAGGGGGCAAGAGTCTGAACTTAACTAGAAAATCTATGGGGACTCTATTGAAAATCTGCACATTTACATGAGGCAGTCATGCAACAGCTGTTTCTCAGCTCCACCTTCACAATCTATTTCCCCACAGGCCTCTACACCCCGAGGAACACCTTTTGTTCTGGCCTAAAAATCCTGGCCATGATTTTGAAAAATAAAAGACAGGCCCCTAAATTCATATTTATGCCCCAAAGGAAGTGGCCTGGTTTTTCAGAAGGGCCGAACATGCACTAAATTCAATGGCAGCGGCTGGGTCCTCAGCACTTCACCCTCTTCTTTTAGGGCATAAATAATTTTAAGCTCCTAGTTTTCCTATCTTTGCCTTTGCTTGTTACCATGGGTGGCAGGTGAACCCCCCCACCCCCACACACTTCAGGGAGGCTACCCTGCCGGCCCCATCCCTTCCATCTGAGGCCACGACCCCTATGGCCGGAGGAGCCCGGAGCCCCTACTCCTGCCTCTGGAGGTGCCCTGGCTGGCCTGCCCCAGCCACCCCAGCTGTGCTGCCCAGCCCATCCCGCAGGCTGGCCCCAGCACCAGGCTACTGGCCAGCTCTGGCCTGAGCTGCCCCTGGCCAGCCCGGCTGCTGGTGGGCCCAAGCCCTGAGCTCCAGGCCCCACTGCCAGCTTCAGGGGAGAGGGAGAGGGATGGCAGGACAGTGTGTGGGAAAGTCCATAGGCCTGGGTTAGGGGAGGCTTAGCCTCCCCTGGCCTCTGACACCCCTCCCACCCCCATGTTTGTTAATCATCCTACCCACAGGGATCAAACTTCTATTTTCCTACCACCCCCTTTAGACATTGCTCTGCTCTCTGTGGGATGTGAACTATTGACAGATTAACATTGAGCAGCCACATTACTCTGGACACATTCCAACTTCTAGGCTAAAGGAGAAATATTAAAAAAAAAAAAGAGGTCACTTGCCATATAGGTGTATTTAATCTTTTCTTCTAGCGTCTGGATGATTGACAGAGCTGTTCCAGCTTGTGTGTGTGGATGGGTGTAAATTGTCTGTATCTTTCTACCTCCCAGACTGTAAAGGCCTGAGTGAGCCTGGGAAGGTGAAGAACATGCGATTCCAGGTGCAGGTCAACCTGGAGGATTATATCAACGACCGGCAGTACGACTCTCGAGGGCGGTTCAGCGACATTCTCCTCCTCCTACCGCCACTCCAGAGCATCACCTGGCAAATGATAGAGCAGGTCCAATTCATGAAACTCTTTGGCGTGGCGAGGATTGACAGCTTGCTGCAAGAAATGCTTCTGGGAGGTACGACCCCACTGAGACACTCTTTCTTACCTGCATGCCTTGAAAACCGTGAGTATTTCAAAGGCCTTAACAATAGTCCTAGCACCAATGCCATATTGAGGGAGGCCCCAGGAACTTTTCAGATTGATCAGATTAAAGAGACTTTGAGCCAGCTCAGCAGTTGATATAAACTGGCATAGCTGTATTGAAGGTGATGGAGCTATGGTGATTCATGTCAGTTGAGGATCTGACCTTTTTTCATTAGTGCATGGATGGAACTGACCCCCCTCCCCCCCCACACACTCCTTCAAGGGTACAACATTTTGTATTAATACAAAAAGTAAATTGTAACCTCGTGAGAACATCATATTCAGGGCTGAACTGGGGGCACCTGCAAACAATGTAGTCAGCCATGGCCACGGATGAATAGCCAAAATGCTGGAGCTGGGAGCAGCAGGAATCAAGTTTTTAGGTAACTAAGAAGGCAGTGGCATAGTTGGAAATGGTGGGGTGCCCCAGTAGAGAGGAGAGCAGGAGGGGACACGGGGGACTGACCAAATTGGGGATATAGTTCTCCTGGTCATCCCACTACAAGCAATTCTTCCACTCCCTGTAAAAATATGTGACACGCCTCAGGTCATAGGAATGCTTCTGCTGGTTTTAATAATGATGGGGAGAATGACTTCTTTTCCATGCTCCTGTGCAGGAACCACTCTTGATGTACAGTACCAATCAGGACCTTCCAACCTCAACCTGGAACCTCTGCCAGGACACGCAGCTTTGCAAAACATGAGTTCTGTGATTCACACAGCTCCAAACCGTAGGTGTCCATCTTCATGCTATTGGCAGGCATAGTGCAGGGATTGGGTAGGAAGCTGCTGGGCCTATAAGCTTAGTTTGATTTATTTAAAGCATCACACTTCGACTTTGTGGGGCTAAATGGGACCTGTCGTGTTAGATCCTGCAGCAGGAGACAAAACAGGGGTCCAAACCTCAGGATCCTTCCTTAGTTTTTAGCCAGGCAAAACTGCCACTGAAGGCAATGGGAGAACTTCAGACATAGGTCCAAGATGCACTGGGCCGTACATCTCACTATGCCCTATTATGACAGTGTCATCATTCCACTTATAATTTAATATTCACAATCAACACCCCAAGCACTCAAAAAGCATGAGTCACCTCCCTACCCTATCCCTCCAAATCATGAGATTTTAAAAATACATTCCAGGTCCTTTTTATTTGCCTTCTAGTTTTTGCACCTTTAGGTTACACACTTCCCAGGTTTCTTCCACAACCACGAGGGCAAGAAATTTACTTTTTATACATGAAAACTGAATCCAGGAGCAGGGATTTTAAGACCACCAAATAGCATGAGACTCTCAATCAATAGCAGGAGCATGGGCAACGCTATTTTATATGCACAAAGGTAGAAGTGTAAAAATTCAGAAAGTAGGGTACACAGCAGTGCGATCTGTTTTATTATATGCAAAGTAAATTGTCAGCAAAATAAAAATTATACCATTCAACCTGCGTGAAAGGCCAGTTCCTAGGTGTAGAATTTAAAGCTTCCAGTAAACTTTTGTTGAGGTTTTTTAAGAAAGCCCATTATTAGGCAACTGATTTTATTATTCCTTTCATGGTAGCTTAAGGTATTCACTGAATTGGCAGATGGCCCTAATTCTACCCCTCTTACATTTTTTCCATAGCACAGACTGCACCTTAATAGAAACGCTGTGGACAACTGACTCTCCCCATTCCCACAAACCACCTCTTCCGCTCATACTCACATCTCCTGTCTCGTAGCAACGACAGCAAATGTGTGCACGGAAAAGTAATTAGCAATAATGTCTCGAAGATAGTCTAGCTCAATTTCGATGCTATTTAACAGCTAGGCACACGGAAAGCCAGCATCATGTGACCAGTCAGCACTCTACAGCCTACCACTGGTTCACAGAGCACAATATAAGAGCCATTGCTCTAATTAGAGATCAGTGGGAACACAGTTTCCCAAGTACTATTTATAAAGACAATGCAGTACGTTGCTTGGTGAAACTCCTAATAACCCACCCTCCACCAAATCCCTGATCATAAAGCGAAAGGGGGAAGAGGCTACCTGCATTCACAACAGGCTACAACCCCATTTTGGTACCACCTGTCCTCCAAGTGTTTTGCTGCGAGTCAAGAGCTGGGTTCAGTTCCTCAGATCGCATGTGGCACCCTGGACAAGTCATTTAGTCTCTCCATGCCTTAGCCTGTGAAATGGGAATGATGATACTTACCTCCTTATGCAGCGTGTTGAGAGTGGTTGCTGAAGAACACTAAGAACAGATTATTAAAATGAGGCTCTTAGCACTTCCCTACCTTGCAGAGGTATTGTGAGAATACATGTGTTAAAGACAGAGGGGCTCAGACACTTAGGAACTTACATGGTCCCCACTACCAAAAAGAGTCATTTCCTAAATAAAATGATCTAATTAAAAAAAATTGAATTTTTTTTAATGAAAAAAGGTATTACCCATATCAACTTTTGAGGATTGTTTTGAAAGCTAGCACATCTTCAGTTATTTCATAAAGACAACTCAAGCTAGCCAAGAAACTATGCTCATGTACTACGTTTGGTGCTATTCATGAACATGCATCTACCCCACCATCTTGATTCTTGTGACTCTACTTTGGTGTCTTGAACCAGATACCGTGCTATTAAAAACATTGTCTCCCAATATGTTTTAATTCTTTGTTTTTATTTTTCTCCCTTGCAGCATCTCCAGAAACATCCCTTCCTTCTCCGTCTACCAGCACAGGAAGCGAAGACTACAAACTAGGCCCAGCCCCAGGCCCAGAGGCGGTTGTGAAAATACTGCCTCAGACCATCGTACCCAAGCAAGAGATTTTATAAGGGACAGGCAAAAGAAGCCAAGAGCAATTCCCAATGTCCCTATGTAAAGTTAAACCATCTCTGCTTTCTGCCATGGCAATGCCCAGCAATTGCCTGCTTATAATGAGATCTGATGATGACACCCTTTCCTGTCAGTGATTAAAATGGCACTGTCATTAGACTGTGGCTCACCAATGTTCTCTATCATCACTCTCTTTACTGGAGCAGCCTGGACTTGAAGCTGTTGTTCATTTTAGAACCACCAAGACTGTAAGCTCGTTGGAGCAGGGACTTCGTACTTCATGTTTGTACAGCGCTGGGGGGCCCTGACTACAGCAATAGAACTAAGTATCTCCTATAGCTATTGTGGATTGCTAATGCGCATGCTATACCTCAAACAGAAACAGACCTTCTCACACTGCCTATTACAAGTTGAAGTACATGCCCATCACTCCTGCTGTCATTCAAGCTAAATCTAGAAAGCCTGTCTGAAGCATAGATCAGAGATGCTCTTTATAACCCACAGGAGATTATGGCTTCCTTATTCCACACACACCTGGTATTGTACAAGATTTTTATGCTGTTGTTTACTAACATATAATGCCGTGGATTACGAGTCACGGACCTTAAATTCAGATTTATGTGTTCTTAGCGCTGTTCAGGTTTCAAGAATTGTTATATTTTAATAGCTGAAGCCCATATTTGGTCTGTGATAAACATCCCGGGAAGGAGTGTTCTTTATTCTGATTCTAACAAACTTGCTGTACTATGTTTATAGATTGGGAACCCAGCTACTGCATTTCGATACTTCCATTAGGTCTTTTATAAATGTAATGTGTTGATAGGAGAGCTGATGATAACACTGTAGGTAATACTTGGGAACAATGCAACTACTACTAAATGTAAGGAACCAACAAAATAGGCTTGCCAAAATATTTGCTTGTACTATGTACATACAAACATCTCGGCTTCATACCATAGCTGAAAAAAAGTGACAGTCTTAAAACATGAAGACACTTTCCCTAGCATGTAGATATAGTTTTGCTGTAGCTTCATGGAGCAGGCAGTACGCAAACATCCTTTTTAAAAAAAAAACAAAAACAAAAACAAAACTTCACAGCCCTGTTTTATGCAGACTTTTTTCTTTTTATTATTTAAAATAGCTCTCCCAAGGATCTGTCACCGATCTATATATTTTGAAAAAATGTTATTCTGTGCTTTTACATCATGGGGTATCACTGTACTTAATGTGTAATTCCTAAGTTAGCCAAGCTCCAGCTACTTCAAATAACAAACGTATACAACAAAAGTATTCTTAAAAAGCAGCCAACCACCACCTTAGTTGGCTGCCTACATTGATCAACAGTACATTAAAGCCAACTAACCACAACCGCTTTTTTTGTTTTTTACATAGCCAAAACGTCACTGAACTTTTAACATGCTTTTGGAGGAATAGGAATAAGCTTACAGTTGGAAAGAATGAACTTGTTATTAATACTGTCTTCCAACAGCAGCTAGTTCCCTCGCTTTAATGATTTGTGAGTCTTTTCCAGTGCTACACAAAGACAGATACTCATGGGTTGAATTTCTGCTATGAACCCAATTTGTAATATAACAGTATATGTACTTTTTGTTCCTCAAATGTGCACTCTGTGAAATTGCCTTCGATGCCAATAAACTAAAAGAATATTTTGATTTTAGTTTGTGCATCAACAACCAACCTTTCAGTATAAAAGATGCATTGTGTACAAACTATGTACTTCCATTCCCCTCTCTTCCCCCATGTACACAAAGCTCATGTATTGGTAATGAATGAAATGTAGCTAAATAGAAATCTATCAAGTGAGCAAATTCCATTCTTTGAAGATTGTTAATATGGTACTGTATAAACCAAGGGTTCTCAAACTGGGCGTCGGGACCCCTCAGGGGGTCACGAGGTTATTACATGGGGGGGTCGCGAGATGTCAGCCTCCACCCCAAACCCTGCTTTGCCTCCAGCATTTATAATGGTGTTAAATATGTACAAAAGTGTTTTTAATTTTTTAAAGGGGGGGCACACAGAGGCTTGCTATGTGAAAGGGGTCACCAGTACAAAAGTTTGAAAACCACTGGTGTAAACAAAGCTCAGATGGAAAGGCTCCACATTCTGATTTACTTTGTTTTTGCGAATCATTTTAGTAGCAAGTTGCTCAAATTGCTGCACTGATTTTCCTGAGCATATGCTTTCTCTAAAGGTTTTCACCCAAAGCATATAAAGGTTAGAAAAACAAACTGATATTGATAAGCATGCAAGTAATATAGGCCAGCCTGTTTAATTGGACATAGCCACAAAGCCATGATATAGCTTATAAGCATTGTGTAGTTAGCACTTTATGGCTCAGTAGTATGGGGGGAAATATTTTGCTATGGCAACATACTGATATTTGATCTTGTAAATACATTTAAAGAAGGTATCACATTAAATCTTTGCAAATTGGTTTTGTTAGCATCTCATAACTAAAACCACTGTGCTCTTATCTGTTTTAAAAAAAAAAACTGCTCAGGGTTGGAATTATTTTTCACAAGGACCCACCCTCTTTGGCCTTTCCACAACCCCACCCCCCACCTCCCAAGAGCACAGGCCTTTAAAAAAAAATAATCTAATGTATTCGTTAAGGTGTATTCAAATATGCTTTGGAAGTTGTTATAGCATGTGCTGTACCAGATTTCTGGATTTTCTTTTTTAAATAAAGGTGCAAGAATGAATTTTGAGGCCTTTCTATACTTTCACAGCATGTCTATTGCTTTACTGAAACAAACAGATATCCCAGAAAGCACAGCGTTGCCTCTTCTTTCATGTTTTATTTATATCTATTTTACATAACAGATCAAAGCCTGCGGAAAATATTAAGGTACAGTCTTGTGTACTTCTGCCTCTATTATAGACCCAAGGGAAACTACTGAAATATTCAGTACACAGTAAGTTTTCACTTACTAGACTATGCAACTGTGATGTGTGGTGATGACCATCCACTTTGTTATTTGGTACTAAATACTGTTGCAATATAAGTTACTCTGATTTGCTACTGTGGGCCAGCTGGAAAATGCTGAAAGTACCTAGCAGTACCTATTTCTATAAGAGATCCAGAACATAACCAGAAAGCTATACCTGAACATAGACATTTCAGCCCAAGAGACAATTTCAGAATAAAAAGCACCAGCTTTTTTCAATCATATTCTATTTGCATTGAAAAGAAGTTTAATTGCCGCTTGAGTCACATGGCAACATAATGAAAAAATGTGAATGCAGAACAGGTGAGCATCAGTATGTTCATGTGCTCACTTATTTAATTTCTACCTTAGTCAGTCACATTCAGGTAACATATTAAGAACATTCTCAGTGCGCAGAGTTCTAGAACATTTTTCTCCGCTGAAGTAATCATCAGCCTTGAAGATAGTTGTGCATTATGACAGCACCAAGAAACTAATGGAGAAGATATTTAAATGAATACATGACATCTTCCTCTAGGATATGAAAAGATGTTTTTGGACAAACTGTCACTAGTCTCAGCTGCCGTTCAAGACTTCAGAAAAGGAGTATGAAATAAATCATATTATTTCTAAATCAGCAGTTCTCAAACTGTGGGTCACAACCCTGTTTTAACAGGATCACCAGAGCTGGCGCTAGCCTTGCTGAGGCCTGGGCCTGAGGGCTTCAGCTTATAGGCTCCCTTGGGATTTGGCTTTGCCCCCCCCGCCAGGGTGGAGAGCCCTCAGGCTTTGGCCCCTCCCACCCACAGCAGCACAGCTTGAGGGGAGGGGGGCCCTTAGGACTAAGTATTATCTAGACCAGGGGTGAGCAGACTACAGATGTATCCGGCCCTTCAGATGTTTTAATCCATCCCTTGAGCTCCTGCCAGGAAGTGGAGGTCGGCATTTTGCCCTGCTCTGGTGCTCCAGCCAGGGAGCGGTGTTGGGGGCTTGTCCTGCTCCGCACAGCTCCCAGAAGCAGCAGCATGTCCCCTCTCCGTGTCCTATGTGGATTCGCGGCCAGGTGGCTCTGCAAACAGCCCCACCTGCAGGTGTCACCCCTGCAGCCCCCATTGGCTGGGAACCACAGCCAATGGGAGCTGCGGGGTGGTGAGAGGGGCTGCAGACAGGTCAGCGCATAGATCCGCCTTGCTGTGCCTCCACATAGGAAATAGAGGGGGGACATGCCACTGTTTCCGGGAGCTGCTTGAGGTAAGCGCCATCTGGAGACTGCACCCCTGACCCCCTCCTGCGCCCCAACTCACTGCCCCATCCCTGATCCCTCTCCAAACCCCTCGGTCCCAGCCCAGAGCAACCTCTTGCACCCCCAACCCCTCGTCCACACCCCCAGCCGGAGACAACATACATACACACCCCAACCCCGGAACCCCCTTCCCATACCCTGAACTTATTTCTGGCCCAACCCCTGAGTCCTCACCCCCTCCTGCATCCCAATCTCCCATTTCAAGAGCATTCATGGCCCTCCATACAATTTCCATACCCAGACGTGGCCCTCGGGCCAAAAAGTTTGCCCACCCCTGATCTAGACCATCCCTAACAGGTGTTTGTCCAATCTGCTCTTAAAAGTCCCCAATGATGAGGATTCCACAACCTCCCTAGACAATTTACCCCAGTGCTTAACCACTCTGACACTTAGGGAGTTTTGCCTAATGTCCAACCTAAACCACTCTTGCAGCAATTTAACCCCATTGCTTCTCGTCCTAACCTCAGCAGTTAAGAACAATATTTTTTCTCCCTCCTCCTTGTAACAACCTTTTATGTACTTGAAAACTGTTACGTCCCTTCTCAGTCTTTTTTCCAGACTAAACACCATCTATACAAACAGATGCAGTGTTTTACGGAAATGAAATCTCCTGAACGGAAGAATTCAGTGAGGATCATCTGACTTTGTGGAGGTGGGGCGGGGGAGTTCGTTCTATATTCGTGGACAGTCACTGTTTTATAGATGGCTGTTACCCAACCACTACTACTTAGTCCAGAGCATCCAGCACAGTAGCTTCTCCCTTTCATTGCCAACACAGAGTGGTCATGAAGCTGAACAATACCAGATGGCCATTTTATTGAATGCCCTTAAAATGGATTGTGTCCTTAAACATGACACAGGTCAATATTTAGTGTGCATGGTTGAGGTCAGTCTGGATTATCACAGCAGGTCCCTTCTGGTTTTGTAATCTGTAACCTATGATATTTCTCACATGCACTGAGAAATTTAGTAAGTGTATTTGTAAATCTAAAAGGCAGAGAGACATGGTCCTTGCACTAAAGAGCTTCCAGGCTAAATAAGCACAGGTAAAGATAATGAGATAGGGAGTGGAAGTTAATTAACTTTAAGACTTATTCATTACTTTATTTTTACATTAAAAAGTTACAGTGTAACAAGGGTTTGAAAAGCCAAGTCAACTTGATTTCACACACACACGCACAAAGTCACAGGTTTCAACTGCTTTAAATGATATTTTCTGATTTTCATCAGTATATTTTATTAAACAATATACATACTAAAAGCCTCATGACAAAGCCAGATACATTTTTCTCCAATATTTATGCAGGATGTTGAACTGAATATTCGAAGATTCTTGTCCAACTTCCAACCTTCCCCCTCATTTACATGATACATGTATTTTTGTTCATCCGTCTGTGGCTTTAGTGGATGTGTTCATCTAGCAATTCTCCATATTACATACCTACTCCCTAAGCACTGTATACATCTTCCGAAGTATTGCACAGTTTTGTTCATTGGACCATGGTATATTGAATGGATCCCTTAGTAAACTGACACATACTAGGACATAAATGTGATGAAGAATCAGTACGATTAAGAATTAAGATTCCACATAGAGTTGCACAGAAATGGAGAAACAAGTCACTAAGAAAAGAAAGCGTATTTTCAGTCTGTGAATGTAAACTTACTAATGGGAGATCCTTGAGCATCTCATACTGCTTGACGTGGGATAAACTTGTTGATGCTAACGGTAAAGCAAAAAAAAAAAACTGGACAAGTTTAAGGCAAGTCCCAGAACAGGGAGCTGTTTACTTTCCAGGCACAGTTTCAAGCTATGCATCAAGGCTCCTGTTTTATCCTTTGTGCAGTGGATAATTCAAAAGACAACAAAGTAATGATAAATACAAAAATTCTTCTATCTGTAGTGTTTAGATAACCCATTTTCAGATGTATTTCATCACTTGCAGATTGTGTCATTACTTACAGATCTAGGAACACATCTTAGAACTACTGTTATTTGTCAGACGCACAAAGAGCAGTTATATTTCTACACTGTTCATTCCTTTTGTTTTCAAGCAGTTTTGGTTGGAAAATGGTGAAATGGAAATTTTTCCCCTTTATATACTGTATACACATTTTCCATTTTACACTCAGATTTCTTGTACTTGCACAAAGGAGGCTGGGATTACATTCCCTAATTCTAAGGAAGTCTCCCTCCTTTCAGTGATGGCTCTATTTAAGTGACTGGTGAACTATTTACCAGTTTCTGAATGCGTGTAAAATCTACACACACACACACGGGTGGGGGGTGGCGCTCAGGACCTTACAATAATGATTGTTCTTTGGATCAAAGTTATACCAATCTGCAATACATTCATTTTTAATCCTACAGGAGGATCTAGTCACTGGTCCCTCAGATACCCACACACGAGTTCCTTTAAAGTCAATGCACTGAGAACTGAAGACAAGTATCGCAGGGCAGAATTGACCCATAGCTAAAGTTAAAAATATTTGATTACTGCACATTTAGAATTTACCTAAATGCCATTTAAGATTAATGCTGCCAAATACAAGACATGCTATTGTGAATCACGGAAGACATTGGCAGGGCTGGAGCAGTGCATCTGACGTTTATGTTACTACGCACACAAATCTCGAATTACTAGTATGCAAGGACTGCTCATCTGAAGTGGGACATAACAGTATAATTTTGACTATCAGGACAAATGAAAATATAAATAAAATTAAAGGATTGACTAAGTCATTATTCCCTGAAAACTAATGGATTTAGGGAGCTTGATGCCATTTAAAATGGGCTTCCAACTTAACTACTTGATCTCATGATTGACAACTGCACCTGGGCTTATAATTGTATAAAACACTCAGGTAATTCCCAAAACATTTATCAAACAAACAGTTCAACAAAAATGCAAAATTAATCCCATTAAACAATAAGTTACAGTAGTATGACGACATTTTGGCTTCTTTAGTGTGGTTACACACCTTTCTTTTGTTATCCTGCTGAAAGATCGCTACAGCATCCAGTTTACGTTTCTGAAAGTTAATGAGATGTCTGTGACTATAAAACTCTGCTTGCTACAAGCAAATGTCTTGTTTGTTTCAGTTGGTCACAGATTATATGTAGACAGCCATTTCTGGCCCCAAATAAATATTTATATAGTATTCTTGCAAGTTCAAGTATGATTAGGCAGGCTCACACAGAAAACTCAGGTCCCCCTTTCTTTGCTCTCAGCAAAAGTTGCCTGATTCGAAATCCTGCAAAAGGATTGATCCACAGGAGTGAAGGTTGGCCCCCAAAGACAGATTTCATCCCTTCCCAGCGTAGCCTCCTCTCCCATGTTGGCTTTTCACTTTTAAGCCTCTCAATCTCCTGCACATAAATTAAAACAAACAGTTATACACTTAACAGCCAGCAAGGTGGATTGATTTAAATCAAGACATAGGAAACCCTGATTTAAATCAACGTTAACAGTGTTTTGCATCTGTACTTTATTTTCCTAAAGAAAGGCTAATTCTCATTAGTACCATTCAGATTACGAAGATCTTCAATTATGTATGCCTATTATGTATACACGCAGACTAACCGGATAACGCGCACCTCTGGTAGCTATGTAACATTAAAAAATCTTAAGCAAATTGAATGGCAACATGGAATATCTGGTTAAACAAAGTTTTGGATGAAAAGGGAGCATCATTACTGTACTCTCATCAGATTCAGAGTACAAACAACTCAAATTCCGGCAGTCAAAATGTTACGTCTGGGTGTCTAGTAGCAGTACAGTGCACTTCTATATTACGGGGTTCAAGTGAAGATGCTGTTAGCCAAGACCTGCAAGGACTAAGTGTCCTGCATTTCTCTCCAGCAAACCTTTAAAGCTGAATGGAAGACCAGCACCATGATCTGAAGAAACAACTCTATTCAACCCTCCCCACTAGGGAATGGCCAGAATTGGGGGATCCCACAAGACTTTTTCCTGCCTCCCTTCAAAGAGAGAAGTGGGGTCTAAATTGGAAATCGTGACAAACCCTGGGCAGCAATGCAATCAGGCACCAACCTGGTGAAACAAATTAGTGCTATTTCTTTCTAAGAAAGAAATCAGAATGATTAATTGAGCTGTGGGGGAATGCAGCACAAAGTAAGTATTTAAAGCTTGCTGAATACATTGCATATTTAGTAAATATTTTTCTGCAACAGTATTTCATGAGAAGCGAAACACTAAGCACAACAAAAAGCTAAAATGAACACTAGTGGCACCGCAAACTAGGGAGCTGTACTACAAGTACAAGCTGTTAACTACAATTATTGAATCTATCAAAAATGAAATAAAACGTCCATTAAGAATCTCAACTCAAATCATATCATTTACAGTACTCACTTCCCACTAAGGACAGTGGAACACTTACCATTTGTTTTCCCTTTTGTAAAGCATACAGCTATTCAATATCTAAGTGCAACATTTGCAAAGCAGCATCAGCTGAGAAAATTCAGGATGCCACTGTGAACTCAATTCCCTGACACCTTCAGTCAATTACTCACATTGGATGACATTCTTCCAATGTTTACATTGGGATTTGGGGAGGAAAATGGATTAACACCAAGTATCAGCCAGTACATTATTTCAGTGCAGTAAAAAAGGTGCAAAAAAAAAAAAAAAAAGCACATTGCTAATCCCAGATTAGGCACATCATGTATACTTTTGGTGACAATCTAAGAATTATGAAAATCCCACCATAACTGTCGAAGTAATTTAGGCACGCAAGCCCCAGTGAAAGAAAATGTAACTTGTTCTAAAAGCCTTTGAAAGTCTCACCCTACCGCATCATGCAGGGGAAGGCAATACTAAAGGAGAACACATTTGTTACATATCTGCTCATTAGCAAAAACATAATTATTTCTAATTCTCCCAGTAGCAGGGAAAATAATAGATGTGTTTACAATTTGAATATTTTCATCATAAAAGCCCCTCTATGGTATGCAAATAAAGCTACATCTAGTCAAGTCTTATATTAGAATTATTACACCAAGCAAGGGAAAGTAAGTTTTACCGTTTCATCATTGCATATTGAGTGGATTTGGGTGCCAAACATAACAGCAGTGAAAGTGAGAAACAGAAAACCCTCAAGGCACAAAAAGACCATCAGGATCACAGTTACAGGCGGGGAGAAGTCACTGCATTCTGTGAAAAGAATAAACTTAATTATGAAAAAGAAATCACACCAAGAACCCATGCAAATAGCAACTCCAGAACAGTGTCTCTCCTCTTCAACACAAAGTGATAAAATATGTTTGTATTTATTTTACAGTGGATAAATCAGCTCAACCCCAGATTTTGCAAATCTTTTACTTTCCATCCCAGAGGCTGTACAGTTCTAGACAATTCAGTTTATTAGACAAGTAAATGCTAAATTATTTGAAAGTGATTGCAGTCCTGCCTTGTCATATACAGGAACTCCTCACTTAACAGGGTGCAAGAACAGGGGGACACCCTGACATTAGCCCCTCTCCTCTCCCCCTTGCACAGCAAGTAGGAGGCTCCCGGGATCAGCTCCAAGGCAGAGGGTGGGAGCAGCACATGGCAGTAGGGGGAGGGACAGCTGAACTGCTGGCAACTGATAGCCTGCTGGGCAGCCATGGCACAGGGAAGGGAAGCTGATAGGGGAACTGGCGGTCCATCCTGGTTCCAAGCCCTCACCAGCTAGCTCCAATGGGCTGCTCTTCCTGCAAGCAGTGGACAAAGCAGGCAGCTGCCAAACGATCTTATAAGGGAGCATTGCGCAACTTTAAAAAGGATGCTCTCTAATTGATCAGCAACGTAACAACGAAACAACTTTAACCAGGACGACTAAGTGAGGAGTTACTGCACCACATTGCACTACATGAATGTACCTTGCCCTGGGGTAACCACCAGGCTACACCAATTTGAGAGCCAATAAGCATCTTTGTGTAAGACGTTGTACATTAGGCCAAGCTGCATATATTACCAGATATAAAGTGAAGGGCAGCTAGACATGAATTCAGCACGACACACAAACTGCAGACGTGAGAGCCCTGCCTGCTCCTGGTTGGCTGTTAGATCTACCTGAGTTTTCATTCTTGCTGCTATGTTTTGCTTGCCAAAGCCCAAGCCCCACCACCCGGGGACGAAGTAGTGGGGATTAGCTTACAGGCAGTCCAGTTGGGGCCGAAGCCTTTGGGCTTCGGCTTTGGTTCCTCTGCCCGGGTGGCGGGGTTCAGGCTTTGGTAACCCCCCCTCCTCCTTCCCCCGGGGTTGTGCAGTAATTTTTGTTGTCAGAAGGGGGTCGCGGTGCAATTAAGTTTGAGAACCCCTGATTTAGGTGACAGAGGGGTTTGTGAAAGAGTCTTGAGACTGACAAACCTCAAGCATTTGTTAACAGAAAAGACTCTGGCTCGGAAGATATCCTTAGGGTTCCTAAACTCTTGCAATACCAATAGTATCAAAGATTTGGCTGAGTGGGAATCTGTGGAGCATGAATTTAGTACCCATGCAGCTGGTACTAAGCTCTTGGTATGGGAGTGAGTTGGCTCTGCTCCCCTCAGTAACTTAGGGAGATGAATAGCCCTTGGTACAGTTAATTTTCCTGTTATCAGTACCAAATATTGGTCAGAGACAGCCCTCTCTGCCCTCTCAGGTTATCTGAACTCAGTACTGGAGTCTGTCTTAGATGACAGACTCCTCTTCGCATTTGTGGTACCAATCTCATTCAGCGCCTGCATGGAATTCCCACTGGGACTTGAGGTCTCCGCAGCCTTCTTACCAGACAGTGACTGAGAGCTTCTTGGAGATTTACTCCTTACCTCCTCCTATTTAGAGGCAGGTGTAGATGACGACTTTGGTACTGTTGATTACTCAATGCCATGTACTTCTCTACTGATCTACGATGACCGAGATCTTGAGGTGGATGGGGCACTACTTGTACTAGGACATACAGCTTGCTCCATCATTAGAAGTTTAAATTTAATTGCTCTACATTTTCAGGATCTACCCTTGAAGGGAGTGCAGATCGTGCACTTACTGGGGATATGAGTATCACCCAGACAGCAGAGGCACTGGGAGTGTAGGTCACTTATCGGAATAGCCTCGTGACAGAAGACGCTCCCCTTGAATCCCAGGAGAGACCAGCATTCCTGAGCAAAACGAATAAAAATGTAATCCCTATAATAAGGGGAGATCTCCTACCTACATAACTCTCTATGATTGTTTTTTGAAAATTTTTTTTTTAATAGCTTAACTGTCCCAACAACTGTAGCACCATAAGCTAAGTAACTATGAGGTAACTATCTGAGGGAAAAAAAACAACAAAATGTTAAAGAACAGGCATCACAGATTCCATCTCTGGTCAAAGGTGGTTGAGAAGGAACTGAAGGCTGTTCATGCCCACAGCCCCATACAGCCTTGGCGAGAAGCATGAGGATGTGTGGGGTGTCCCCATGGGCCGAACGGACACAGCTACCAAACATCGTCCAATAAAGGCACAGGCTACAGGGAGACCTGACATGGAGCACTCAAAGGGACACTACTCTAAGAAGCATGTGCGGCTGGGTTATTTTTTTAAGCTTTCATAAGTTTCAGACCGTTAATAGGGATTTATTATGAGTTTTTTCCATATTTCAGTGCTGAGGAAGTTGTGAAAAGTAGCAGTCTGTTCACAGTACGCATGAAGACTATAGATCACACAGCAGTTTGGACAGGTTCCCCTAAAGATGAGCCATGCACATTCCAAACTGCATTATAACATGCAAAAAATGAAATAAGGAGATGTGTGTATGAAAGACTGAAGTAAGGCATTTTATGTTTGAGTCCTGGGTGAGGATATTCAATGAACTAAGCCCCTTACTTGGTCCTAGGACTTCCCCCAGTATTGAGACCCTTATGAAATGCTGCCTCACTATGCTCTAGAGCCCATCCCTAGTTGTTGTTATTATTCAAGGTGGCTCTTGAGCTCCTCATCCACATGCCCTCCCTGGTATTTACAGCAATGATCCTCCATCCCCTTGCATTAAGGACCCTGGTATTCCTTCAGCCATATAACTCTCCCCATGATCTTGACAGCCCAGCGGGCTCTGGTGCACCAAAACATTGCCTTGAAATACTAATAAGCACAAGAAAGCATGGAGGAATTAGCTACTTTCAACTAAGCACCACGCAAGAAAATAAGATGGCATGAGCAGGCAAGAGAATATTCATGGCACTTTGTGTTAAACAGTTGAAACATTTGCAAACATTTTATGATTTTTTATTTATAAACAGTGCTTGGTTATGGTGGTAGAAGTAAACACATGCTTACCAGTCCACTGTCCTCGGACACAAGAGAAAAACTGAAACCCACACAGAATGAGTGCATGAGCTGAAATTAGGGCTATATACATCTGGAAATAAATAGAAATTTGCTTAGTCTTGATCATTTTGTCAGTCAGTAAAGCAGACATTCCTTGCAGCCATTTTTTATGATTAGGAAGTGACATGCTTGGGTGCAGTATCATTTATTAATTGAATAAAATGGAGTAAAACCAACTCCAGCAAAGTTCAAATAAAAAAATCTCAGCAAGTACAACGATGTACACTAATTTATTAGCTCTTTGGATCACATTACAATTACAAATGTAATAAAATGAAAAAAAAAGGAATACTAACCTTTCTGTAACTGTTGTTCTTTGAGATGTGTTGCTCACGTCCATTCCATATTAGGTTTGTGCGCGTGCCAAGTCTGCCGCTGCTGGAGATTTTTCCCTCAGTGGTATCAGTCAGGCTGGCTCTAGCGCTCTCTGGAGCGATGCACATATGCACTAGTATAAGGGGCATCACCGCTCCCACATCCTCTCAGTTCTTTCTTGCTGGCCAACTCCAACAGAGGGATAGGAAGGTGGTTCGTGGAATGGACATGAGAGATGCATCTCAAAGAACAGTTAAGGAAAGACAGTAACCGTTTTTTCTTCGAGTGCTTGCTCATGTCCATTCCATATTAGGTGACTCACAAGCAGTACCTCAGGAAGTGGGCTCAGAGTTCAGGGACATGCTGACTGCAACACTGCTCTTCCAAACCTGGAATCATCTCAAGCCTTTTGGGTGATGGCATAGTGGGATGCAAAGGCACGAACCAACGACCAAGTTGCAGCCCTTCAGAAGTCTTGGATTGGGACCTGCAGGAAGAATGTCGCTGAAGAGGCCTGAGCTCTCGTGGAGTGAGTGATTAGGGTCGCCAGAGATGGGACATTCGCCTGTTCGTAGCATGCCTGAATACAGGAGGTTATCCAGGATGAGATCCTCTGAGCTGACTAAAAGTCCTTTCATCCTTTCTGATACTGCTACAAAGAGTTGTATGGATTTGTGAAAGAATATAGTCCTATTGCTATAGAAGGTGAGGGCACGCTTAACATCCAATGAGCGAAGCTGCCGCTCTTCTGAATTCTGGTGAGGCTTTGGGAAAAAGACTGGCAGAAAAAATGGCCTGGTTGCTATGGGATTGTGAAACAACCTTTGGCAAGAAGGCCAGGTGGGGGCGGAGCTGGACTCTGTCCTTGAAGAACACTGTGTATGGAGGCTATAATGCAAGGGCCTTGATTTCAGAGACCCTTCTGGCTGAGGTGATCACTACCAGGAAGGCGACCTTCCAGGAAAAGTAGCAGAGGGCACGATGCTAGCGTCTCAAAGGGAGGTCCCATGAGTCTCAAAAGGAACAAGTTTAAGACCCACAGGGGAATCAGCTCGTGAACCTGTGGGTAAAGTCTCTCCAATTCCTTAAGAAAACAGTGTCATCTCATGAGAGAACACTGATCTTCTGCTCACCAGTGGGTGGAAGGCCAAAATTGCTCCTACATGCCAGAGCCAGACCTTGTTGCTTTAAATGGAACAAGTAGTCCTGGGTGGACGCAAGGGAAGACTGAGTCGGAGAGACACCTTGATAGGATGACCATATCGAGAACCGCTTCCATTTGCGAGGTAGGTAGCCCTAGTGGATGGCTTCCTACTGCCCAGCAAGACCTGTTGAACTTATTCTGAACAGGCCTGCTCCTCTGGGTTTAGCCATGCAACTTCCATGCAGTTAGGTGAAGGGAGCGGAGGTTCAGGTGGAGTAACCAACTGTGGTCTTATGAGATCAGGTGTAGGAGGAGCGGGAGCAGCGTGCCAAGCCAGTGCTAGCGCAGTCACACCGGGGCTATAAGAATAACTCTTGCCTCGTCAAGCTTGATCTTCAGGAGGACCTTGTGAACCAGAGGAACTGGAGAAAATATGCAGAATAGTAGCTCTGTCCATGGAAGCAGGAAAACAACGGAGAGGGAGCCCGGACCGTGCCCAAGCAACAAGCAAAACTGTTGGCATTTTCTATTCTGCTTGTTTGCGAACAGGTTTACCTGGGGAGGTCTCCCTCTCTTTGGAAGACGAACCTGGTGACCTCTGGGTAAAGGGACCATTTGTGGTGAAAGAAGAAAGATCTGCTGAGGTGATCCGCCAGGGTGTTCTCCAGGCTCCTGGAAGATGTGAAGCCTCGAGGTATGTGGAGTGCTTCACGCAGAATTCCCATAGACAGACGGCCTTCTGACACAATGCAGAGGATTGGGCTCCTCCATTTGTTGATGTAAAACATAGCCACGGTGTTGTCCATCAGTATCTGCACTACCTTTCCTGGGATCTGTGGGAGGAACACTAGGTGGACTCCCCAACCTAGGTTGGAAGCATCCAAGACTAGAGACACCAAAGGCTAGGGGGTGACGAAGGAGAGGCCCATTAACACTGACAGGAGCTGCTTCCATCAGATGAGGGAAGCAAAGATGGGGGTTGGAACAGTAAGCACTGAGTCCAAATGTTGTCTGTTCGGGGCATACACTAAAGCTAACCATGTCTGCATATGCCCCAGGCAAGACCATGTTCGGCTGAAGTGAGATAACTGATCCAAAACCAAGGAGGAGGTAGAGTCCAAACTGGGAATTGGTATAGCACCCATGGGTGCACCTTCAAAAACGCCTGCTTGGGCTCAATGGAGTACCTATGAGACCCGGAAAGTGAGGTTGAGGTGGACAGCAGTGGCTGACAGCATTTGTAACCTCCTCCCTTTCTATTAAAGGGTTCCTGTCTCGGAGGTGGAGCCGAGAAGTGGGTCGGCTGCTGAGGCCTGAAGTGCTCCTTCAAAGTTGATGAAGCACAGAGGCCCAGGGACCACGGTGGGCCTTTAAGTCCTTCAGGCCATGGAGCTTTGTATCAGTCTGCTCCAAGAATGAGGAGCCTTTGAAAGGGAGGTCCTGGATCTACTGTTGGACCTCCTGAGGTAGCTCCGAGGGTCTGCAGTCAAGAACATCGCCTCATGGTCACTGCAGAGATCACTGTCCTTGCCGCAACATCAGTTGCTTCTAGTACCGCCTGGAGTGAGGCCCTGGCAACATTCTTACCCATCTCTAAGAGGGCAGAGAATTCCTGCCTTGAGCCCTGAGGCATAGAGTCTTTGAACTTGGACAAGAAGTCCCACAGATTGTAGTCGTCTCTCCCCAGATGTCAAACTTTCCTCCCAAACAGGTCAAGTTTCTTTGTGTCCGTTTGGGGGTAGCACCCGTCTGGCCTCCTTGTTGGCCGCCGATACAAGGGACCCTGGAGAGGGGTGGGAGTATAGATACTCATACCCGCTGACTGTCACATAATATTTCTTCTCAGCCCTCTTTGAGGTGGAGGGCAGAGAAGAAGATGTTTGCCACAGGGCCCTGACCAGATCCATTACAG
Source organism: Mauremys reevesii (assembly GCF_016161935.1). NCBI lineage: Eukaryota > Metazoa > Chordata > Testudines > Geoemydidae > Mauremys > Mauremys reevesii. Next base: position 36,686,451 of record NC_052638.1, read on the forward strand.
CCTCATTAATGGACAGGGCAACCTCAGAAGGAGCTGCTGCAGCCAGAATGTCAACAAGGATGTGGGATGGTTCCTTGAGTTCCTCACTCTCTAGCCCCAGGATAGCTGCTATCTGCTTTAGAAACTCTGATTAGTCCTGAAGTCAGCCTGTGGAAGCAAGATATTCAGCCCTGAGACAGCCTCATCTGAGGAGGAGGAGGAGGAAGAGACTTGTACTGGAGAGAAGATTTTTTTTTCCCCCCCTCTTCCTCAGCCTCAACAATATCCATGGGGGCTACATCCTGAATATGGGTATTGGGTTTGATACCGGAGTCGGGGTTCGATGCCGAGCAGGATGGAGCAGGACCCCACCTCTCAGAAGCAACTGAGTAAGATCGGCAGGAATGTGGACCCAGTACTGGGGGAAAACCCCCAAGGATTCCAGTATGGCCATTGCATAAGCCACACTTCCCTTGGCCATGTGCCGGTGGGAGGACCCATACCGAGGTCGGGTGGTACATAGGATGGGTGCTGGTGGTGGCCCTTAGGCTGGACGTATGGTTGTACCTCAGACTCAGATGAAGAACCCTCCTGAAGTGACCATGGCGAAGTGGTACTCTCTCAGCCTCCATTTGATGCCAAGTGTCCAGAGATCGGTGGTGGACAGGAGATTCTCCCAAATGCTTCAGACAACTGGAGTGTGTGTTGCTCATGGACACAGGCTTGCCACAAGAGGCACCGGGTTTGAAACCCGTGGACCGGGCATGCCTGGCCCCACGGGCGAAGAGAGCACCTTGACAATAAGGAGACTGGGGTTCTAACTATTTACACTAACGCTATTTACAATATATACACTACAACTATACTTAAACTATGAAACAGAGTAAGAAACCACTGAGAAGAACGCCTTGCCGAAGCGAGAGTTGTTATAGCAACCGGTGGTGCTCCTATACCAGTGCATAAGCATGTGGGTCGAGAGGGGAAAAATCTTCAGCAATGGTGCACACACATCTAACATGGAATGGACATCAGCAAGCACTCTAAGAACTACTAACGGACTTTAAGTCATTGCAACACTGGACTCAAACACTGATTGAAAGAAGCATGGCTAATATCTACTAATAGCCTCTCCAAGGCAGGGGAAAAATTAGGGGAAGGAGAAGGGCAGTGGTACTCTTCCAAGGTCTGCCCATGTGAGTTGCCATTGAGCCTGTTGCGCAGACGCTCAAAATATGGTTGCATTCTGACCTCAATTCCTTAGCTCCTTAGACTTATGTCCCCCTCAGTGGGGCTCAGATTCCCAACTTGGCTCTACCAGGCTCCTTCTTGTGTGAAGGAAATTACCGCCCTCTCCTAAACAACACTCACTTGTGGCACCAAAAGGAGAAGTCACTCACTGTAAATTGTGCTGATGTAGGTATGCTCCCTCTCCTTTCTTACATGAGGAATTAAATTGTGAACAATGACATTTAAAATCACCACCGGGCATCTCAGAGCTATTGTTCAAGGCTTACTGCAGACTCGTGTAGTTATCATAATCAGTTCACATTTGAGGTTTTCTTTGCCACCCTCAACAGATTTTAAATGAAAATTGAGATTCTGCGGAACAAGATCGCAGCTTTAGCAAGGTACCAGCATATTATATCAGCCTGATCCAAGCCCTGCCCCCAGGCATATAATTATATCACATTGCAAACTTTAAAAACTAGTAACATACTGTTATATAATGCAATATACTGCACACAGTGAAATGGTATAATGTTGCACATCCAGGGTATGTATTCCTAGGGGAATTCTGCACCATGGTGTCTGCACACCATACGTATGTCCCACAGATTTTTTTTTTCTCTGCAGAAAATACATTCTGCTGGAGAGACTCTGCAATTATGCCTTTTTCCCACCAGGGGCTGCTGTGGCACCAGAATAGAAGCAGCCAGCTCACTGCTCACCTGCCTAGTGGTCAGCAGCTGACAGGGAGAGAGCAGAAGCTGCATTCCTCAGAGCCCTGCCTGTGGGGGCCAGGTGAGGCGGCATGGGATACAGCGGCGTGGGGAGGAGACAGAGTGGGGAACATGGGGCTGCTGGGCGGGGGGGGTCACAGACTGGGATTTAGAGGGGTAGTAGGGGAACAGACTGGAACAGGGGTTGAATGGGAGTGGGGATGCAGGGACACATGGGGTCAGCGGGTGGCTGGGGGGTGGGTCCAGGGACACAGGCACAGGGGCAGATGTGCCCGACTGGGAAAGGCTAGGGGTCAGCCAAAGTCTGCATGGGGGAGGCTCCCCAACTCTAATCCCCCCACCCCAAAAACAAAAAAACAAAAAAACAACCCACAACAACTGTTCCATACTTCTCCCATCCACACCCAACAACCTTGCAGGTTCATTCCCAGACTTCTTCCCAGCAATTACTTCCCTCTCCTTCATTACCCTGGATTCCTTCAAGCCTCTACACTGCTTCTGAGGGTGTGGGAAATACAGTTCCGTATTGTAGTTCATATGAATGATTATTCAAAATTCTGTATTAATATGCTTAGGAATCTATGCGTCAAAAAAACATTTCCTGAATCTTTTTTGTTGTCTATATTGTTAGAGACATACTTGTTAACAGGTATTTTGAAATAAATTACCAAAATAAATGAAACTGGCTTGTGTTATTTTGTCAAATAAAATATGCAGAATTTTAAAATATTGTACACAACATTTTTAATTTTTTGGTGAAGAATTCCCCCAAGAATAAGTGTACGGCTAAATAGTGAGCAACTGAATCCTGAATCCTGTACAAGGATAAATGTGTACATCCAATTGTGTATATTTTTTATTTTTTAATAACCCTGTAGCTACAAGTACACCATGCAAGTAGAGCTTCAAGCCTTTCCAGATTCAAGGTAAAAAAACAGCCAAAAACAGTATTTGGCAGAAAGTACCTTACAGATAAATTGACCTAATATGTGCAAGAAGGGAGATTTTCAATCTCCCCAGAAATGTTCACAGCTGTTTTACTACCCACACAACTCTATCAAATATACTGAACATGTGCGCACAGCCAAAATGCTTCAGAGAACAGTCTAAACTTCATTTATAAATTGTCAATTCCCTCTCATTTCTCAGAAATAAAATCTATCATTAAATTACAAAGTATGTATGTTCATATTTATGTTCATAGTTAGAACATATAATTATGTTCATAATTAGAACAATTTGTTGGTCATCTGTACTCACCGTAAACAGCACGAAAAACCTCTGGTTTTTCTCTCCTACACAATTATTCACCCATGGGCAGTGATGATCCATCTTTCGAATACATCGCTTGCAAATACTTGCGGAGGGGAAGAGAGAAATAGGGACTTTTTATTTTTTTTTATTTTTTAAAAAGGATCTAAATGTCACTGTAGGAAAGAACACGTAGTGTGTCTCAGCCAAAAATTAATATGCAGAATTTAATGAAAGCTGAAGGGAAAAAAGCAAAGGTCTTAACTAGTTTTGTCTGTTGTGGTTTACCAATTTAGAACAATATGTTTTCTTCAAAAACATGTATGCCATGACTTCTGAGAGCGTAAATGACTTTATAGAAAACACTTGTTTCATACCCACTAAAATGAATACCGCCATGCTCCAAAAAGGATAAATGTGTACATCCAATCGTGTATATTTTTTATTTTATAATAACCCTTAGCTACAAGTACACCATGTAAGTAGAGCTTCAATCCTTTCCAGATTCAAGGTAAAAAAACAGCCAAAAACAGTATTTGGCAGAAAGTGCCTTACAGATAAATTGACCTAATATCTGCAAGAAGGGAGATTTTCAATCTCCCCAGAAATGTTCACAGCTGTTTTACTACCCACACAACTCTATCAAATATACTGAACATGTGCGCACAGCCAAAATGCTTCAGAGAACAGTCTAAACTTCATTTATAAATTGTCAATTCCCTCTCATTTCTCAGAAATAAAATCTATCATTAAATTACAAAAGATTCAATCAGGAGCAGCATATGATACACAACATACATTCAGATGTAGTATCATCTTTATCCGCTGCTGGACCAGTACCAATGGGCTGTTCAATGCATGCCTTCAAATTAGATCTGCTCTTTGTGTGTGTGGCTTTGTCTGTTGGACATTTCTGGCAACAATTCCAGAAATCTCTCACCACATCTCTTTGATAGCCTAAGGGCTATCAACCAACATTTCTCTTAAAGTTAGTTACAAAAGAATCTAATCAAAATCTCTATATTCTACAGTGCAAAATAAAAAAGTTGCTATATTTGTTGCTGTCTTTCCCCAAACTGACCATTTAAGTAATAAGTATCTTTAATTTTCCTAATTTAATATGAGGTGAGCTTGTAGAGTTACAGATTTTCTTGTTGACTATGCAAAAACATTAAATCCCTTCAACTTCAACAGTAATAAATGAATAGTTCTGGTGTATTATGAATAAATATATTCAGATAGAAAACAATGGATATTTATAATTGGTTGCTTCCTTGGGATGGTTTTAAAATAAACCTAAGTAACAACACTCAGTAAAGACTTGAATTTAGAAAAATAATGCAATGTTAAAAACTTTTCTCTATGATGTGATTACAATCTCTGTTATGATTCCCAAAAGTAATATTGCTTGCCCTTTTTAACAAGAGCATTTTCCATTCCTATATAGTGTTAGCCTACAGATCCACCCTAAGTTATGGATGCTGTGAAAGTTGTTTTCCTGATGTATGCAATTAAATTTTCATACTTATTGCTATCATAGCATTTCCAGAATGTAAAAAAAGACTCAAATCTTTCTCCCAGAGACACCAAAATAGTCATGAGTACCTTTCAATCGAAGGTCTAAAAAGTGCTTTACCATTGCAATCTATTTAATAGGTAGGCTAAGGCAGAGATTAAGTTAAATAAAGAGCCAGTTACAGAGGAACTTGGGAGACAGATTTCCAGGAACCAGGCTAGAAGATGCACTTCTTGGCTCCTGTTCTACTGTCTGATGACTAGACAATGCTTGTATCTATCTGGAACATCTGACCTACTATGCGCTTGCCAAAGTGCAGGAAAGTAAAATTGTAACCTTCTGAAAAGAATACAATCATATTGCTTAAAGAAAACACTCAAAATTGAAATCATCAAAGGCTCTGATCCTCACAAGCACCATTCCTTACAAACCAAGTTCGTTAGGTTTAAAAAGAAAAGGCATTTGAGTTCTGTGTATAAAGAACATGTATGAAGTCTCAACTGAAGAGACTCTCCCCCTCTCGGGGTTAGATAATTTAACAATTATTACATATTTACATGGAACTTTCCCTTCCCACTCCACATACTAAAACAAAATTCACATCCAAGATAAGAACAAGATTTCAGCTCCAAGACAGTTTATATGGAAGTGACTTCTCAACCATAACCTTACCACAACTAGAGTGACAAAACAGTTAATTTATATCAACTGCAATTTTTTTTTTACAGTCATTTCCATAATGATTTGCATTTTAGCGTTCCAACAAAAAGTTCATTCGCATCCTTTAGGTTAGCAGAAACTGTCAATATATTACACAGCTGGATATGCCTTACTCTATACAGAGAGGTGCTATTAAAAACATTACACACATGTAGCTCTGTGTATATAAACATGCATACACAGTATACAAATATTTACATGTCTCTTAGTTAGACAGAGAGACATATTTAAGTTAATGTTTTCAGTGGTTGAACATTACAGGTGCATCTAAAATATGCCTTCAAGCTAACAGGAACAGAGTGAATTTAAAGTAGATAGATTTACTATACTTTATACAATATCCTAATCCAAGACTATGATAATCACGTCTTTCATTACTCAGAACACTCTCCAATGAACTGAGGAATATTTCATTGGTTTAACAAACTGTTAAGGCATGCTGCTTAGGGGAGAAAAAAAAACAACCGAGTAGTCAATCCACATGCCCAAGAACGTGTCATTTTGAACAGACCTTTTCAGAATTTTCAAGAAGAGCACACATTGAGGTGGCCATTTCAAATGTACTTACAATTAATTTCTTCATTTAAAATTACCCTTGTAACCAGAACAATAACTCCAGAATCCAATATCAAAGTAAGACCAGTATATAAAAGTAGTTTTTTGTTGTTTTTTTTTTTAATTTTTTAGCTAACGGAGTAAATAAGAGGAAAAGCTTTCTGCTCTACAACAACATTTACCAAATAGCAATGAGATCCTTTAAAACTTTTAGGCTTCTTCCCTGCTCCACCTCAAGTTTTTATATCTATTCGATAGACAAATATACACAGTTTTGTAGTACAAAGTCTGCAAAACTGTCATTAAATCAAAGCAAGAAACCTGCAGACCATGTTCATTAGCTACTTTATACTTTTTTTTAGAATTTCACTTTCAAATATCTTTATGAATGTTTACTTTAAAGAAAAAAATGATATACCTGCAATGATGTGCACGTTCTGGTTTGATACTACAGCATTTTGGACATTTGTAGATCACTTCCCCTGGTTTCAGCTGCAAACTCTCCATGTATTCTTTAGTGGCATTTCCTTTTGGTACAGCCCCCTAAATATTTAAAATGGAGTGAGAGAAGAAATCATCTTAAATTGGGAAAGATAACACTTTTTAAAATCACTTTTTAACAGCAGATTTGAACAGGTTTGACTATTCAACATTAATACGGAGTGTATTAAATATAAAATGTTTTTCACACTAAGCCCATTTTAGTACAGACATTATTTTCCTTTTATAGGAACCTGCATTCAGCACAATTTCCAAAATCAGTTTGATCAAAACAGGCCTAACATAAGGCTTAATGGCTTCCAGAGAAACCACAACCCATTAATCCCAGTTCAGTTTCAAGTGAACCGCCACAAACTTGGATAGAATCCATGATCTTTACCTACAAATGTCAAAACTGCTGTCAATCTTTGCTTAGGGTTGAAAAGATTTGTTGTAAGTGAGCAAATCAGGAAAGGGACATGCCTCCTTTTAGGTATATATAGTAGGTTAACTATGCTGAAGCCCAAAAGCTAGGGCAATCAGCTATTGACATTACTAAGAGGCCCAGAGTGAACCAAGATTTGAAAGCTTTTGCTTTGGATTGTCTTGTCTTTAAGGGTTTAGTCAAACTGCTAGAATGAAAGCAAAAGGATTTATATGAAGGAAGTGTGGAGTGTGTGACAAGGGCAAAGGTGTTACATGGTAAAAATCCACTCAGGCTCCCTCCCAACCCGTTTTCTAAAAATGGTGAATGTGCTGCTTGTTTTTCTACACTCAGAACACACTAATGCTGATTTTCTGGGTGATGGTGGTGAAGTATCAGGAAAAGAGTAGTTGTATTTGGAGCCTGTTATTGTCAGTCTTTGCAATTGTTTGTGATTTTCATTTACACAATCTAGTAAAAAAACCCAGCTTACTTAAATGATTTAAGGAAGCTCTTCTGGAGAGAAAACTGAGCTCTGCCAGATCTTAACACAGGAATGCGTATTTCCCTCCTGTTCAGTAGGAGGGAATTTCCACTGAAGCAGAATGTTTTGTCAACCCATGTCCACATCCCAATGTTTCGCATTCTATGGCTTCTCTTCACTACAGTACTAACTCAAGGTATAACTTAGGGCTTGCCTTCACTACTGGGATAAGTCAACCTACCCCAGCTACATGAATAACGTAGCTTAGGTCTACTTACCCCGGTGTCTTCATTGTGCTGCATCAACGGGAGGCACTCTCCGGTCAACTTACCTTGCTCTTCTCGGAGAGGTGGTGTACCGGGGTCAACTGGAGAGTGCTCTGCCGTCGATTTAGCGGGTCTTCACTAGATCCACTAAATCAACCCCTGCTGCATTGATTGCAGCAACACTGATCTCCCAATCTCCCCATAGTGAAGACCAGCCCTTACTGTTGCTCCTAACCAGACTCCTGTTAAATACCCTAGCTCGAGTTAAGTGATTCTGTACACTTGAGCTAACTGGCCCATCAGGGGGCATGTTGATGCTGGAGCTAGTAACGCAGAGCAGACTCCACAACTCTCTGCTGCTCAAACATCGTTTATGAGTGTGACCATTCTCATTCAAGTTAGGCAAAATGGAACTAATACAACTTAGATAATATTTTTTACCTCAAGGTTCCAAAGACACAGACAAGTCTTTCATCTCGAGACCAAAAACATCAAGACACTTGATCACGGCCTTGGATAGACCAAGAGACTCTACACTTGATCTGAGCTACTACACTGAAGACAAAACCTAAGAGATGATTTAATTAGTTCTGGAGGGATTAAAATTTCTACTTAAAAAAAAAAAACACAAAAAAACCCTTCCACCTCTTTTCCACTAATTTCATTCATTCATAAGCGTAATTATCCAAATATTCTCGATCTCATGTCTTTGCCATTTTGCTGAATTAACAAGTAAACACAAATAAAGACAATGATACTTGATTCCAGTTACAAACATTGGAGAGATTATGACTTTTATAATCTCAAACTGTAGCCAGTTTACTTCTGATGAAATTCTCATGGTCATAAGATAATAAAATCTATTTGCTTCAAATGTAATGTTATACTACTTATGAATTTTGAGAGACACTTTAATTTTCCTTTATTCTTATTTAACAGTGAACAGTTTCTACTACACAGACTTTTTTTTTTCTGGTAATATGGGAAGTACATTAAGTGAAACAGATTAAGACATACTTTGTCTATAAACAATATCTTGGGTCTTGAGGTCTTAAGTATTTTTAATAATCGGAGCTTAACACACCCATAAACACACTAACTGGTTCTTCAAGAAGGCCTTGTTTAATGCATTGGCTTCAAGAACGAATCTTTCATCACTGGGTGAGGCTCAGAACTACTCAAGCACTAGCACCTTTACTGAATTGCAAAAATCACTCCTTGGTGTGTCTCCCCACCCCCAGCGCCCTAATAAATACTCTTTTTTTGCATATGAACTCTAACAAAGCCAATCCAATCAGTTTATAGTTTACAATATCAATTCAAAATTTAGTTTTATGTAGACAGGGCTTGCTTACTAACAGAACTTTTTAAAACTTGTGCTGTGAATACTTGCTACAATGAATGATAAAAAGCTGCAAAGACCTGAACTGATGAGAAGCATTATAATCTCAACTTAAACACTTCAGAAGTCCATTCATTCACCATGCTCCAGTAGTTAAACTACTGCAAATCCCACAGGCTTCAATATAGAGCTGAGACACCACCAAATTCACTGTTTAGATGTCAGTGTCAAGACTTTTATAGCAAGATGCTCTCTATTTCTTCTAAGGATGACATTTTATACTAAATGTTATCTTGCCACCAGTTCCACCAAACAAGAGTTAACCCAGAAATTGAAGAATATAATTTTAGACAACTAGTTATAAGCACAACTGCTATTGAACTGGAAATAGGTACATTGTTATAGCAATAGTTGAAAATACACCATTTAGGCTGCCATAAAGCTATTACTATGCACGTTGACAGAAATGTATTCGCATATGCTCATTCAAATTTTGTGTGGCAGTAAAACTGTGGCAATTTGTAATTTTTACCTTGCAGAACCATTTTCGGTAGCAAGGAACAGACTTATTTACCAGTAAATGCCACTTAACTATATCAAAAACCATTTTAAGATTGTGAAGATGTAACTGCTTAATTTAGTTTTCATAGCAAGATTTCCAAAGTAATTTTAGATTTTTGTATGTACTCTGTATACAAATTATATATTTTAAAGTTCTAAGTAGTCATGAAAGCTTTTAGTTTAACTGAATTATACTTTTTACAGGAAGTGATAGCTAATTTTTCCAAATGTTTGTTTCCTATTAAAAAAAGGTAAAGCTACATTGAGTCTTATTAGAACACTAATAATTTAATCTTTCTGCTAATCTCATTAATTTATTCAATAACGTAAAAATATTCATAACATTTTAACCTTAGATTTATTGAGAGAAAAATATCCATAATGTCAAGTGAGCCCTGGTCCTAAGTCTCCCCTCTACATTGATCAACTTACTCCACATTTTAACTGTCAGGTCAACAAACTCTGCTAAATGTTACTGCATATCAGTTTATATCAACAAGTCTTAAGGATGAGTGAGATTGTCAAGAGTGCCACAGATATTTTTGAAAAAACCTTTAACTTTTTCTATTCGTTAAAAGCAGAAGATTTTCTTATCACATCACCTGGAATCAAACAACTTTTATAAAGTTATCTAGATTTGATAATATAACTAGGAAACAAACAGTTACAAAACAAAACAGGCATTTAAATCATTTTCTATAATGGACCTGAATAGTAAATAACAAGTGACCCTACACTGCCCATGTGCCTCCCTTTCCCTTACAGTTTTCAATGGTTTCTGATTTGTTTTTCACTCAGCTCAAGACTTGTTTATGATACTATAAAAGAACCAAAGGCTGGAGATTGAGACCAACCTCTGCTTCAATCAGTTTCAAGATCTGCAACCAATAGAATTATCCTAGCAGCAGGAGATAGACCCTACCTATCTATAAAAGAGAACTCAGAGTTGCATACTTTATTCTCTGCAACTGACTAAACATGAGAGAATGACCCAATTTCAAGAGATAATCATATACTTACAGGATCAGTTAGCATAGTTCTCAGATGAGACGACAGAGCTAGCACTGCCAAACAGTTAAAAAGAACACCATTGATCACAGAGTACCAAAAGTCTTTGGAAGGCAGCAACATGACAAAAGTCACTACAAAGTCTGCATAGACAACCAGAAACCACGTCATCACAGCACAGACCATGCCACAGCCATCACGGATGAACCAAACCCTGTCTGCCATATCGGCTTCCGATGAAGAAGAATCATAGCTGTCATTTTCAGCAAGGAGGGGATGGTGCTCAATGTCCCGGAATCTGTGCCCCGATGACTGCATGGTTTTCTGGACTTGCCCTGAAGAAAGATAGAGAGACTACGTTTATGCACAAATAAGCCATGAAAAATAGATGTCAACTTTTATTTTTATGACACTATAAGCAAAACAAGCAATTAAGAATTAACATTCTATGATTGTTTCAAGCTGGAATGTTTCTGTAAGTAATTGAGGACACTCATTTACAAGTCCTTAGCTCCAATTTTGTAAGTTGTTTATTGAAAACTTATTATTTCTAAAAATATATACTCTAATTGTAAGAATTCTGTAATGTTTGCAAGTCCCATCTCTCCTCATGCACAGTCAGTATTGATGACAGACTATATACACTTCTGGTATATGCAATCAGCTATTTACAAAAGAATAAGGAGATTTGTATAATCAGTATGAGCCACTTGTGTGTGAAATACACACATTTCTAAAGAGAAAAAATTCAGGGAGGAGTCTCCTAATTTGCATGAATATCAAAAGAACTTTAATATTCCCTTTGGATAATCTGTCATTGGACTAAGATTAGTTCTACCTGTGATTTAAGATTCTGAATGCTACAAGGATGAAGAGGACAAGCTGATTTTAGTACACTGGCCCAAGATGAAACCATATAATCTATTTAAAAACAAAATGCACGGAAAATTAAAGAAAATACACAGACTGGAGATTTATGTACAAATTTGTCATACTTTCTGGTGGCAAAATCTAGTTGTGTGTGTAAAATTGTGAGGCTGGTTTTCTTTGAGGCATTCCCCCCCCCCCATTTAAAACTATCAGTAATTTAAATACCAATTCCCTTATTTGACCCTTTACTTTAAAAGGAGGGGAAGCATATTGACTTTAATTTCATTTTTCTGGAAACACTGCAAGTTTGAGTTGAGGAGGAATTTTTAATCCATATTTTTCAGAAGAGTTTTAAATATGAAGAGATTCCTGCCACCCATCCTGTGCAAACAGTGAGAAAACGGTTGGGGAGAGAGAGATTTTTTTTTTTTTGCTGCCTTTACTACCACAATAGAGTAAAGCTTACAAGAAGCATACATTCGCCCATGTTCATATACAGTGTATCCAGTGACACATTACTATGGATTAAAACCCCAAAAACTTGGAAGGGACATAAATCCTCATGCTTCAGGGTAAAAAAACCTGATCAACCAAGCTGATTAGAAAGAAACTTCCTCTACAAGCAGATAATTCCAAGATCTCCCACTTCAGGGTTTCCTCATATCTTCCTCTGAAACATGACCACTATCTGAGATAGTATAGTGCAGTGGTTCTTAAAGCCGGTCCGCTGCTTGTTCAGGGAAAGCCCCTGGCAGGCAGGGTCGGTTTGTTTACCTGCTGCGTCCGCAGGTTCAGCCAATCGTAGTTCCCACTGGCCGTGGTTTGCCACTCCAGGCCAATAGGGGCGGTGGGAAGCGGCGGCCAGCACATCCCTCGGCCCACGCCACTTCCAGCAGCCTCCATTGGCCTGGAGCAGCGAACAGCAGCCAGTGGGAGCCGCGATCGGATGAACCTGCGAACGTGGCAGGTAAACAAACCAGCCTGGCCTGCCGAGGCTTTCCCTGAACAAGCGTCAGACTGGCTTTGAGAACCACTGGTATAGTTGATTAAATAGACCATTGTTCTGACCCAGAATGGTAATTCCTATGGATATCCCTTTTTGCTCTGATACCAGAAACATTATGCTTGTCTGGTCAGTTTCACATTCCTTTCCCAGCAGTGACAATTATTAACTTTCAAAAATATAAGTGAAACTTCATGATGTGAGTAGCTGAAATCAGATTCTCCTGCTCTGGAGCACAGGAAAGAAAGTTCTCCTGCAATTTTGTGTCATACTTAAAGTCATAACTGCAAACCACTTTAAGTACTTTTTTTAGTCATAACGAAGTGATTGCAGACTCTGCAGAAAAGGCCAATCTATTAAGCAGAGGGTAACACCTTAGAACCCAATAGGTTTCCATTGCTTGTTCACAGGATTAAATAAAATAAAGCGCATATCTACACAATTCCAGAAAGTTAAAATTGTGACATTCTACAACAAATCCTAATACTCATTTATATCCTGATGTCTTATGAAATGTTAGCATTAAGAATGAATAATCATTCATCATAAGCAGTCAAATAACAGGTGTGTTTATTGCTTCCTTCTTGATGCCTTGAAATACACCAAGTTTCTGAAACAGGAGAGGAGACTACAGTATTGAAATTCCATGTAAGCTTAATGTTATTCCAGGGGAAATAAAATAAATTGAAGTGACCTGTAAAGTCTCCTCAAACCATTTCCTGCCTTTTTCTAGTTCAGGTAAGCGATTTCGGGTCCTCTAGCTTGTGCCTTGGAGGGGCTCTTAGTTTTAAAGAGTTTAATGATTAAGACTGTACTGGTAAATCATTTACACCAGGAGCGTGGGCTACTCCAGAATGTGAAGGACTGCAATGTTTTCTTCTGGGGACAATACTTTAGGCATCATTATCGACACAGGAACAGATTCAGACCTGGAGCTTGTCTACATGCACATGGCACTGGTATAACTAAAGGCACAATGCTGCACTAACAGGTATGAGACTATGGTGTAAAAATTTTTTAGCATCTTAGTACAGGGGAGGGGATTTAGTCTTACACAGGATAAATGGTGTTTCCAAGAAAAGCTGCTATAGGCCATGCAGCAGTAATTCCGATCAGTTCACACGGTAAGATAGCAGGAAGGCCAAGGGCTGCTCAAGTCACACCAACAGCTATAGGCAAATAAAACCCCTGTAAGGAATTATGCTCAGCAATTTTCTAAATAGCAATTTAATCTTGCAGACAGATGTTCTCCCTGCTATTCACATTGCCTATTTTTGTCTTTCAAAACAGTACTTAGCAGACTAGAATATTTTCACACCATGAAGCAAAAATGGATGTTGAACCAACTTTCATTTTCTCAGAGTTGTTAGTTGCATCACAGCCTTAATGGTAAATATGAGGTTTTTATACGGGCTATATTTTTGTCTTGTTGACTTGCCAAACATCGTTCTTTTCCTTGCATTAAAGTGGGGCCTCCTGCTTTTCAATTCTGACCAGTATGGCAAAGCCCCCCTTAAATACATCTGTTGTCTCCAATGAACTAACAAGCTACAGCAACAACCTGCTGAGTCGTCATATTGCCGATGAAATTTGACAGGATGGTTTCTCAGGTCCAGTGTGGGCTTTCTGGAGAGAAATATCAAAAGCCTGACCATTTCAATCTGAAAAGGGATGTTTTCATACAGCTCTGTCTTGTGAAAACCTTCCAAAGGTTCTGTTTTCATGCCAATGCAGAATGAAAACAAAGTTCAAAAACTTGAAAGTTCTTGTAAAACAGAATTTTTTCCAGCCACCTATAGCTAGCAGTGTGGAATGGTAGAATCAAAGTTTTATCAACAAACAGGAGACAGATTACAGTCTGGACACAAAGTTCCAAGAATAGCATGCAATCCTAGAAGTACACTCAGTCCTAAAATTGCTATTGATTCTGTACTACTAAAGGCCATATCTGAGAGAAACTTGAAAGCACTGTATTGATTGGTGACAGCTGAGCAGATGTCTCCAGTATTTTTTCTGCGCTAATGGTAGCCTCCATATGACCGCTGGGATTTACGGTACTTTAGGTCATACCTCAAAACCCTGAGTATATTTACTGCTTTGTTAATCCAAAATTATAATCTACAATGCCTACATTTACCAATTAATTTCTGAGGGACTCACACTTGGGGTAGCTGTCAGACAAAGTTACATACATTTTTCAGCCTTTTTCTAGACTTTATTACTAATTCTTAGAACATTTTTAATTAGGATAGCTATCTACTCCCTCCCTCTGACTCTAGTGTTGGATTGCTAAATCAAAGACCCACTCCTTCCAAGGACAGACACTATTAACATATTGTAACTATGATTTGGATTAGCTAAATTAAATTTATTCCATCAAAGTAAATGTCCTTAAATCATAGCAACAGTAAATCATGAAGCTATTGGTCAAGTAAATTCTTTTATACAAAAGTCCTCCCTCATTTGAATGCAATAAAAATGCTCCTAGTTACAAATGACCATAAAGATTGTTGTATTCTAGAAAATGTCTTGGGAAAACAAACTTTATTTCTCCCATATAATTCACGATTAAATGAACCTGGTTAGGAAAGGTGTATTTCTTTTTAGTGTTTAATATTCAGTGACAATTCCAAATGACTTAACCTTTGAGCAACCACATTAAAAACAAATGTTTTTAATTTTGTACAGTTAATACTGCAGCCCCAACACATATGCCCACTAGTATCACTAGGAGTTTATGACTCTGAATTGCTTCTCAGGATCAAGTTTTTAGCTCTCTTTTGCAGGTGTAATATGAAGTTTTAAATACACTATATGACTGACAAATGGAATTTATGTTAATTAAGAAAACAAAAATGACTTCCCTGGAAAGCAAGAAGACTATACAAGGATTACTTAAGAAAACACACCTTTCAAGCACCTTGTAATATATTACAAGGAAGTAACATGCAATTTGCAGGGAGCAAAGCTTTCAGACTTGGGGGGTTGAATCTCAACATGGCACAAAGAACTGAAGGCAAAACAAACTTTATGTTGTTATCCTGTTGGTGTCCTATAATGTGTTATGTCAGGAAGTTTATCCATCAGTAATGACTTAGAGATGCAACAGCTTTTGGAACTTGTTGCGCACAAATTAAAGTAGCAAAAGTCAGTAAAACTCAAAGGGCTTGTAAACGGGCATGTTGACTCAGAAATGAGAAGTAATCCATAAAGATCTTTCAGCCAGAGTCAGGCTTTAGCAGCATTAAAATAAATAAATAAATAAAAAACCAAACAAATCATCATAAACAAAAACATACAAAAAAAATTCCCAACCAAGGGTTCACCCAGCCCACTGTACTTCAAGACAAATGAGAACTTTAGAGATTGATTCTTTTAATATTTTAACTACTTTAGCTTTAGACCGTTTCATTTTCAAGTTACTGTATTTTGTATATGTTTAACAACTGTATTAAAGACAAATGTAGCCTGAGTTAAAGTTTCAGCATAATAAAAAAACCCACATACCTCACAAATGATGTGTGTGTTATTCTGACATCATGCCCTTCCTTCTGGCTTCTAAGATGCCCATGGTCATATCTGATGTAATCTGAAAAGACAGTCAAAAACTGGTTAGAACTGCACTGTTGCTTCAGGGAAATAGTTTTAAGTACGCATAATCTATTACAACTGAAGGACTTTGGAAGTGTAAGAAGTATAGTATGCAAACCTATATCAATTATGAAGTAATTTTAGGACTGATCAGTCATGGAATCAATATATAGAACCCTACAATGGGAACTGTGTTGACTACCTAACTGAAGTAAACAATTAACGAAGTCTGTTCTGCTATGCAATTCTTCAATGTTTCTAGACAGACCAGATACGTGTACTTTATTTATGATCTATTCCTCCATCATTGATCTGTCAAGTTTTATTCTTGTTTGGCAAAAATATAAGATACAGTGTTAAAGGGCCTCTGCCTCCAGAGAGTAATAGTCAATCCATTCTCGTTAGAGACCTCTCAATAAGGCATTTGGTAACAGCTGGGTAAGGGAATCATGTTCTCTATTTTACGTTATCAAAGGGCAAGTTACTTTGTAAGTTTAGAACTATTCCCTACTCTAATGATCAATGCCCCCCTTATGGTTAAGCTGAAAATAAAACAAATTATTCAAACCTATTTATTCAAAGCAATCAGTTTAATAAATGCAAAAATCTATGCCAATGAAAATTTAAACAAAAGAGATTATCTTCACTATGGTCATTTGCCACAGTGGTAAAATATATGCATGACCAAAAAAAAAAAAATCGATATTGCAATCAAAATCTCAATGGTTTCACTGCTTGATTTGAGTTTAAATGTACATATTGCAAGACAGTTACAAGAAAATGGACGGTATTAGGTGCTTTTTGAAGCTATGTGCTACTATTAACTAACAGTGCACTGCAGATCACAGTTTAAGATATACTAATGCAGTGTATTACATTTTATAGTTAATCTAGACAATAAAAACAGTGAGGAGACACTGAGTAAAAATATCTATAGCGTCCTTAACTCAGCTCTGTTGGGTGCAAGTACCAATTACCATACATATGGCTTGTAGTTAAACACCTTTAGCTTACCATGAAAGGTTATTAATTTGTCTTGTTTTAAAAAACAAGACTAATAGTAACAAGGATTATTAAATTAATTTTTGCTTTGTCCTTACGGTATGGGTTCAGACAAGAGAAATCTGAGACGTTTAGACCAACAACTAAGTTTATTTCTGAACAGTTTAGTCCACAGCACGCACTTTAAGCTTCCTGACACAGCAGTTATACCATTTAATTTGGATGCTTCAGCTTCCTAAGTCTTAGTAGTAATAATATTCTACCTATTCCCCAACTTATCAAATGTCAAATTATCAAGCGGCGCAGGCCAAGGGACATGCTGGCCGCCACTTTCAGCAGCTCCCATTGGCCCGGAGCAGCGGTTTATTTTCTGTTTTAGGTTTCCTTTCATGTTACACAGTGAACAGTTTTTATTTTAAATAAAATTCATGCTGTGGTTGTGGCGCTGAAATGAAAAACCTCTATTTCAACATTTCTACTTAATAGTTGGTGCTAACAACTCCACCAACAGATCTCTGCAGAGAAGCCAGGACATGCAGTATTAGAAAACAACAGTCACACTCTGACAGGTCAATTTCTAAAGCTTAAATGTGATTTACTTAAAGCCACCTGAGTCTTAAGACAAAGTTACCTACAAAGCACAGGATTGGTGCAACAGACTTCTAGCTAACTGAAAGCAACGGATTGCCCTTGAAAGGTCAAAGTTTAAAATGTTGCAGTAATTCACACCTGAAGGAACATGACACTGCATACAATTCCATGCGAGGTATGGACAGCAGATCGCAACTGTCTGACATTGATAAAACTCACCTTCACAATGGTACACACGTGATCCTGATCCTCAAGCTGCCAGACAAAGCTAAAGCATCATATAAAAGCTCTCTGTGCAGAGAGGTTAAGTTACTGAGACAGAATCCGTGTCTATTTTAGTAGAAGAATAAGTCACTTTTCATTATACCTTTGTAAGATCCAGGAAAGACCCTTTGTTAAAAAAAAGTCAGCTCTTGCCGGCTCTAGCGACTGTTCAGCACCTGACTCACCTATTATTTACTCCACATATCCAATATTCAAGGTCACACTGTAACAGCCTAAGCAGTAACAGAATAACTTGGTATTCTGCAACTGAATTTCAAAAAGGATTCTCTCTCCCCTCCCCATGTGACCCTTATATAAATGCTCATCTCTGAGATCAAGAGGTGAATTTTGGTAAGAGTATACATTTACATGGTACAATTTAGAGAACTATTCTAAAGTCCCTTGTTATGCCTGTCTCTGCTTATCACCACTTTGTATTATTTCACTCTACAGAAGGTACATGCATTTGAGAAAGAAATATTGGAATTTTCCCCTTTTATCTTTAAAAAGGAAATGCTTCCTCACCCCCGCAACCTTCCAAAAAGCAACATAGTTAAACATTGCTGATTAAAAAAATGGCTACTTCAGCTGTACCAAGACCACTGAAAGCTTCATCACATGACTGCACATGCCTCTATATTGGTAACCCCCTACAAATGCCACTAAGACATGCCATCAAGAATTCTGAACAATTAAGCAAAATGAAGTTAGAATTATCAAATCATATAGCATTTCTTAGGTATTTATAAATATCACCTATCAGCAACAAACCTGGTAACTTTACAAGACAAAAATCAGCTTTTAAGTTTATGTAAATCTCTGCATATCTTGTCCCTGAAATGGTTCAGTGAAGTCTGTTAAAACCTTGACAGAGGACTTGTCTACATGGTGCACAAGCAAAGGTTTAAATTCTAATGAATACTAGTGTGTCACACATTAACTGCCCCATGTGGACTCTGCTTCCATGCATTAAAAATTCCCTACTGCATGTTAACGTAGACTCATTTCAAAACAGTACTACATTAATATACACCAGGGAACTTTAATTGCACTAACTGGGCTATGTGGGCCCTGCTGACATGCTGGTGTGCATTAGAATTTACACGCCTCTGGTGCGCACTAAGGCATCATGTAGACAAGCCCTAAGATACATCTTCTACCGCACCCTGAACTGTATTAAACTGGCTCTGGGAGGCAGGGATGTGGGATTTCTGAGTACACTGCCACCGATTCCGCAAAATCAAGCCTCAAAACAAATAGTAAAAGCAACTCAGAAGTTATGACAGGTGGAAGTCAGGGTAGCTCCCAGTCTGCTTTCACATATACCAAAAATTCAGGTAGGCACTGGCCTGGACAAAACAGAGGAAATGCAAAGGTGGCATAGAGTAGGCAGGGATAGCTTAAGAATCAGGAAGTCCTGACAGCCTCCCTGCCCCAGACAGTTAAAAAAGTCAGTTTCTCTTCCTCTTACCCAACAAGAGGAAAATTCATTGTCTGCTTCTATTGCTACACATACAGGTGAAACATGGAGTCCCAAGTTGAATTTTTCACAGGTCGGCAGATGCCGTGGTAAGTTTAAGATGTGATTTTAAATCTATGAACATCTCATCTCCTACCTTTCTCTCCTCTCATTCTGTATCCAAAGCCCTGCCCAAGTACCTGTCAACTTCCTCCTCCTTAATATCATCCAGCCTAATCATTTCCTGAAGCACTGATTACTGTAACCTCTTTCTTATCTGGCCTCTCAACTTTTTCCAGTCTGTCCAAATGCCACTTATAGACGTCTTTCATTTCCCCGTGCTCTGATCACATCATCCATTCCCCCATATGCCATTTCTTTATACTCTTCCCACAGCACAGAGTCCTATACAAATTCGTTTCTCTCTCTGCTTCTGTCTCCCTATTCCACTTTTTTCCCAATGCTCTCTTAGGCCCAGATTCACAAAAGTATTTAGGTTCCTAACTTCCACTGATTTCATTAGATGTTAGGAGCCTAAATACCTTTGTGGATCGGGGCCTAGATCCGTTTGGCTTACCCAGTCTCCTTTCCCACCTCCCTGCGCCATACCTTCTTTCATGCTGTCCCCTATGTCTGGTCTAGTTCTCCTCTTCTCTTATTCCCACCTTAAACCACTTCAGGTAATCTCTCCTTCCTCCTTATAAATATTCTCTTCACTAAGCTGTTTTCCTGGCGTACTGAATTTGCCTTGTCTTATTAGACTAACTTATTTGGAGCAGGGAATGCATCTTCATGTACATAAAGTACTAAACAAATTATTGTTAAAAAACTGTTATCAGATCAGCACAGAAGGGCACAAAACCCCTCAACTCCTACTGAAGTCAATGAAAGCTGAGGGAGGTCAGGACATCACAGGATTAGGCCTTTAACTTTTTGTTTTGTTTTTTTAAAAACCTTGAAGATGTTTCCACCACCTCACAAGAAAGAGTAAAATGTGGCTATGTTGTAGTTATCAGGACAATAGAGAAAAGAACATAATGTATTACTAATGAAAATATTTTATATTTAGAAATGACAAAAATCTGCTGACAGCAGTATTCTTCTAACCACTATGTCCTTTCTCCTGCTTCTGACTCAAACAGTCCATCCTTATAAAGAATACTAAACAATACCCTTCCTTGGTAGTGGAATTGTATTATTTACTAACACAGCTATGTAGAATTTTTTCTATTAAAACTTTTTTTAAGATTACCATTAGATGTTCACAAGATTGTCACCCTTCATTATATAAACTACAGCTCTGAAATACCCTGCATAAAAACAAGTATTGAGAATGCATCTCTATAAAGATACATTCAAGTTACATTGCTTTCATTGAGATATTCATTTATTATCATGCTAAAAATATTGTTTCATTGAGTCCATCTACCCCCACCCCTTTCAGAATTTAGATTTGCCATTGTCAAATCCTCAAATAGGCATTAACCAGAAGAACTGACCTACTCACTGCCTGTGCTTAAAGTCAACACAGGATTTGGGTTGGCTGAAAGTCCTGAAGTTCCACACTTATAGCAGTCTAGGTTTAAGACACAGGGCCCAATTCTCCACTACCTTGCACCTTTTATAGCAATTTTACACCTGTGTAAAGTAAGCGGAAAGTGGGTGTAATATGCTGCCTTTCTGATTTGGTAGCACTTTACACAGATAAAAGTATTAGCCAAGGTGTAAGGCAGTTGAGAAACAGGCCCAGAATTGGTAACCCACTGAAATGAATAAGCAGTTCACATGTCTGGCAAAATTTCAGTCCACTCTTCCACAGCTGGAGTTGGAAAACCCATGCAAAAAACTTCCTCCACAGGACCTCAATGATCACAGCAAGGATTTGGCAAAAGGGGTAGCAGATTCGCTTCTGCATAGATCCACTAACCACTAAATGGTAGAGGTTCAAGTAGTTGGGTTACATTAGAGAGGACAGAGCAGCCAGATAAACGAGTTTACCCCAGAAGAACACAGCACAGACTACATCTGGGCTGTGCACTGGTGGTAGAATTTGGACCTTAGATGGTTCAGATCTCTATTTTTTCAGATTCAGGCAGACCTGACTTCCTCTGTTCACATTCCAGAGGGCTAGAAAGCTACTGCCTTTTTAAAAAGGGCAAGTTCTGCAGCAATGGCCAGGAAAAATTTCCTACTTGCTACTAATGAGTTGATGTGTCAAGATCCTAAATTATAAGTTTTAATATATCTGCTCTATCATTTCCAAGTTTATCAATTTAAGCTAAATCCTTACCATCATTTGAATGTGGTTTGCCATATTTACTGACTGTACTTTGCAACACTACGCTGGCAGCACATTTTTCTGTCAATTAATGTGCCACAGAAGTGATCTTTCCTTTCAGAATTCAACAAGTCAACACAGATCAAAGCTGAACTATTTTCACAAGCCTGTCAAGTTATTCCATTTTCAGTATTAATCTAAAACAGTGTGACAAGTATTATTATTATTTAAAAACATCAACCATTTTGTCTTCTGAGCATGCCACACATGCAAAATCTGCTAGTTCTTTTCCATGCTTCACCAGCACCTCAGTTTCTAAATTGCTGTGTTAGACTATTAATTTATTCCCCTTGGGAGTAACCCAGTTAATGCCGTCATAAAACATAGGTAAGAACAATTTGATTCAGATACGCACAGCACAAAGAATTTGAAATCAAAGTCAAAGCAAGCAAGTTATAGAGACAGAATTGTAAGATGATTTGACCTGCACTTCTTCAATACAAGGGGTTGTCAGCTTCTAAACTTTACTCTAAAGGGATTTTACATCAGTTTTATCCAGTCATGACTCACTAGGTCCCAGTGTTTTTCTACAACTGACAAATTAGATACAGCATCCCCTGACTGAGCCAATATTTCAGAAGATCTTCTAAGCCTGTTATGAATGCACATAAGTAATCCCATTGAAGTCAATGGGACTACTTATGTGCTTGAAGCATGCGCATAAGCATTTGCAGGATCAGGGCATATGTTTATACATTTGTATCTCCAGAAAATCACAGAAGAGTAATGAAGTCTCGACTTGGGGTCTAGATACCATAGTACAGTGTATCCTACCCCAGTGTTATCCTACCTCAGGGGTTATCCAACTTCATAGTGTAGCTCCCATTATGATCTTATTGTGGATACCTCATTTCCACTTGGGTTAGATCTTTATTTGCATGCTCTTAATTTAATCTCCCCTTTTTGTGTGTTCTGCTCCTCCCAGACAGAAACAAAGAGGCAGCTCCATTTAAGAAGCTAGATCTCTGTGGATCACCAGTAAGCACTGCCCAGACAAGTTTGAGAAACTGTGGACTAGAATGTGTGGTGCACCAACAACTTCTTCGCCTACTTCAGCACTAGTGCATTGCTTAAGAGAGGTTTCAGATCTCTATTACTTACACCGTAGTAAACTGAAGGGAAGTAAGTTGCCATGTTTATTAACTGTGATGCTAGCACTGTTTAATTCAAGTCCTTTTATTTTTCAATTTAGACTGCAGCACAAGCATGAGATTAAAAGTCTCAGAAACTAATTTCTTATTCAATGGCTGCAGAAACTGAGAATATAATTGATTTTATCCAGCAGACTCAACCAGCCAAAGAGAGCAGCAAATCCCAGCTCTGACACACACACACAGTTCATTGTAGTCACCAATAACGGGATGTTGGGAATGGATTTGGGGGTGGAAGGAAAAGTTGGTTATGTCTGATGTTTTATTGATTAAACTCAGCTCCCTCCCAGTCTGACCCTCTGAACGAATGAGATACAGACACTGCCCTGGGCTGGGCCATGGGGAGGGAGAGGGCCCAGTGCCAAGGCACATCCCAGCCTCCCACCACAACAAGGGAAGCAATAGGAGAGCCCTGGCCAGCGACCAGGGAAGAGGACTCCAGAGGAGGAGAAACTTTTGTGGAGGCAAGCTGGGAACCCCGCACAATGGAGATCAAAAGCAAGTGGGGAAAGGAAAGAGCAGGGAGAGATTGGGCGGTGGCAGAGTGGGGGAGCGGGAACAGAAGGCAAGATAAGGGGGAGACACAGGGAGCACAGCAAGGCAGGGGCAGATAGGTGGGGATGGGATTGGGGCAGCAGAGCAAGGCAGAGAACAGCAGGGAGGGGCTGGGGGAGCAGGAGCAAGGGGAGGGGCTGGGGAGCAGAGCGAGGGGATTGATAGGTGGGGTTGCGAACGCAGAGCACAACAGGGAGAGAACAAGGAGAGGGGTTGGGGAGCAGAGTAAGGGGGCAGAGCACAACAGGGAGAGAACAAGGAGAGGGGCTGGGGAAGGGGGACAGAGCATGGCAGGGAGGGGACAAGGGGAGGGGCTGGGGAGGGAGGGGACAGAGCCCGGGGAGGGAACAAGAGGAGAGGGAACGGGGGCAGAGCCCGACAGGGAGGGGCTGGGGGAGGGGGACAAGGGGGCAGAACACAGCGGGGAGGGGACAAGGGGAGGGGCTGGGGGAGGAGGGAACGGGGGGGGCTGGGGGCAGCAGAGCGAGGCGGGGGCGGCTGGCCAAGGAGCGGAACAAGAGCGGGGCAGGCGGGCGAGGAAGAGGGAGGCGCAGAGCCCGCGGCGGGGCAGGAGGCTGAGCTGGGGGCAGAGCAAGGCGGGGGGAGGGTCTCTAGGGGGCAGGACGGAAGCCGGGAGGGTCCGTGGGGGAGCCCCCGGGGCGCGGTACCGCCCCGGCCCCGCACTTACCGCAGCCGGGCCCCCAGCGCCGGGCCCCCGGCGGCTCAGAGAGCAGCGCGGAGCCCGGCCCCCCGGTCCTGCTGGCGCGGGGCGGCACGCGCCAGGGCCGGGCCCATCCCGGCGGGCGCCCCTGGCTCTGCGGGCAGCGACAGCGCCGAGCCGAGCGACAGGAGCAGCGAATCCCGGAAACGCGAAGAGAGGGCGGCGCGACCCCGCGCCGGAAGCGAGATCCCCCGCATTGCGCCTGCGCCTCGGCCGCGCGGCGCTCCCAGGAAGACGCATGCGTAATGCGGCCGGTTTCCAGCCACGTCTCGGAAGTGCGCGTGCGCCCCCTGGCCGGCTGGGGAGCGGCGTGTGTACGCCTCCTGGCGCTGCGAGAGGCAAGAGTTAGGCATTGCGCATGCGTCCCAGCTGCCCAGACTAAGCAGCTGGGTCTAGGTACCAATGCCTGAGCTGCTCTAGCTTATGAAGAGCTGTGGGCAGTGCCCTGCCCCTGTGCATCCCCACTGCTCCACCCCACTCACGGTGTAAGCGGCCTGGGGTAGCAGCTGTGCTAGATACC
This sequence comes from Mauremys reevesii, assembly GCF_016161935.1. Classification (NCBI taxonomy): domain Eukaryota; kingdom Metazoa; phylum Chordata; order Testudines; family Geoemydidae; genus Mauremys; species Mauremys reevesii. Next base: position 36,711,063 of record NC_052638.1, read on the forward strand.
CCGCTCCTGCACCCCTGCCAATGTTACTGCCCTCTCTCTTCACCCCTAAAAGTAACAGAGCATGATCCAGCTAAATGCCAATGCACATATTTCAGTTCCAGCCAAAGCATTCCCCTGTTGAAGGTAATTGTTGAGACTGCCCCAACTAAGAGATGATTGGCTATTACTTTATCAGCTATTTTTCCTCTTCCATCACAGTGTTACAATGAAACATTCCAATACAATACAAGGTGATACAGCTTGTTACATTAAATGGTCAAATGATAAATTTAAGTGGCAACAACATTATTTCTCAGGATTAACATGAAACGCTTATGTGTGATCTTTTAGAGAGAAAGGCTGTTTAAATTAGGACTCATTTACTATTGAGGTACTAATCTATACACTCAAATACATTCTGTGGGTTTTAGCCACAAGCATCTGCACTCCCACCCATCCACACTACAAGGCAACTGCTGGAGTTAAAATCAAGCGCAAAATGCTGAGATAGATGAGTCCCTCTACTAATACAGAACAGAAAACAGAACTCAACCAAACCGGTTGATATTTATGCAGAACGGTTGTCACAACCACTGTTGTTTCATTCAGCTTCAGGAAGCTGGTACAGGGCTGAGAAGATGAACTGGTTGTCTTAATGTTGCGGATGTTTAGCATCAACTAACATGCTAGCTGGTTAGAGTTACTTGCTTGTAGCTGTCAAATCTTAGATATTGCCTGTTGCTGGACTCCTATTCCTCAGTGGCCAGTGGGAACTGTGTAGGAAACACAGACTGATTTGTCAGGCATGGCAGCATTGCATAACCAGAGAGCTGCAACTGATAGTTGCAGCAGCAGCTAGTGCAGGGGAAAAAGGCAAGCCAACAGTAAAGCTTCTTCCTTTCCTTCAGCTTTTTGATGATAGTGTATTGGCTAGCTTTTCCTTTTGGAACTTCTCTCCGGAGCTTCTAGGCAAATCAGAATGTGTCCCTCCACTTCTGAGGTTGCTGGTGTAACAGATGAGGAGATGCTCTGTAACAATCCAACAATGTGGAGATGTGATAATTTTCTGACAACACTGTATGTGATCTGGCAAGTGAAGTGAAGTTGTTTCATATCAGCATTGACCTAGCTTTATAGGGGGCTATGGGAAAAACAAGCAGTAAAATAACACAGTAGCTATTGAAATGCAACTTCCCAGCTAATACCGGTGAAGCAGTTACAGGGCAATGGCATCCTTCCATGCTCCAGGCCAAAGTGACACAGCTGTTCTGTCAGTGCTGGGAACTAAGATGAAAGACTATAAACAGTTAAAAAAAACACTTGTGGGTGGGGTGTCAATTGTCAAGAACTGTCCAAGGAGACTTCCTGATATAGCCAGAGGCTCTGGAGAGGGAGTCTGAAAAAGCTGGGCTTTCCCAGATCTAGGGAATGGTAAGGCTTAAGGAAAAGCAGGCATGAATAGAGACTGGCTTATTTTTTAAGATCTGTTTTCTCTTAAATGCTTTTTTTCCAAAATAAATAAAACATTGCTTTAAGAAGACTGCTTGGTTCCTGAATACCAACACCATTGCTCTTCGAGACAAGAAGACTGCAGGTGCTGAACATAAATCAGACCTGATGAGGTCATCAGGGTTGATCACAAGGGACTGCTCTGCAGCCCAAGGCATGGTCAGAGTGGGAGAATCATGTGATTCCATCCTAAAAGAGGGGTGACAGCTTGAGGCCCAAAACCTGAGAGGGGTATACTTGAATTGCCCAGAAGGGTTCAGAAGTGCAGTTAACAACTGTGACAACTGGCATCATCAAATGGGGGCTGATTAGGTCACCTTTATACAAAGGAAGAACCTTCCTACTCAAGTAAATTTGGGTAAGAAAGTCCATAGATCCAAAAATATACCTAGTCGGTAAATCTGTAGGTAGTTTGAGACATTTGAGGTCATGGGTCAGACCCAAGGCATTATCTCAACCATCCTAAAGTTAGCAAAAAATTGGAAATCCTATGAAGATGCTGATCATACATTCATTCAGCCATGCACAGAGAGGGACAGTTCCTGTTTTAAGGACAGATGCTTTTAACTTCCCCCTTTATATTTCAATACTAAGCAGCAGACTTCGAAAAGCATTTTTTTGACACACACAATCTGGGTGGTCAGAGTAAAGTCTTTTCCTCCTTAAAAACACACACTATTTTGGTGTTCAATTTTTATATGCAGGCCTATCTGCCTCACATTTTCTTTTCACCTGAATCAACAATAATATTTGTATTATCATAGTGCCTAAGAGCTCTAGTCTACAGACTTGTACCCCTCCCCCCATGCTAGGTGCTGTACAAACACTGGGGGGGGGGGGGAAGAGACAGTCCCTGCCTCCAAAAGCTTATAATCTAAATATAAGATGAGACACAAGTAATTGCAGACAGACAAAAGGGGGGAGAACAAGGAAACAATGAGACAATATTGGTCTGAATGACAGTGGTCTCAACACACTAGAAGCCCAACTGTTATCAAGATTTTTGTAGGCCTCATGGCAAAGGAGAGATTCAAGGAGGGTTGTGAGGAAGGATAAAGAAGGCTAGTTTTGTGGATGTTTATGGGGAGCTCCTCCGAAGCATAAGGTGCAGCAGGGGAGAAAGCACGATGGTGCTTGTTTGAAAATATAACAAGCTGGATGGAGGTTGGCACGATGGGACGATCAAAGTGGTAACATGGGGACGTGGGACTAAAGGAAACACTTTTACAATATGGGTATATGTGATATGTGATATGTGATAACCCGCACTCACACTCCCAAAGGGCATGGTCTGAGGGTTTGGACAATGGTCCGACCATTCACATTAGCAGTCCCCATAATAGCACTTACTATTAGAAGGAGCAAGAACAAGCCACCAATGGTGCTAGCTGGCAGCACTGCTTTCTTGTTCCTAGTGCCTTGGCCCAGTGGATCTCTGCAACAGAGGATGTACCAGCCTGCATTTTTTAAACCCCATCACTTCATCAGCCAACACTATTAAAAAAAAAAGGTGCACTTTCCATCTTCCCCCAAATAATCCCAGTGCCAGTAGCCTAGTACTGGTGTGCAACCCTATAACAAACCAGTGTATGCCTGCAATATCTAGATAAAAATTCAGTACAGACAATGATTTGATTTCAGTCTTTCTAAAGGGATTTTTACTGAAGTCCTGCACACCATTTTATTATGGTATTTCATTATTTTCCATTTGTTATTATGGCAGATGCTTACAAACTATCCTTTATAAATAAGATTCAGAAGGGGGAAATTGTCATTTTGCATATCAAATTATTTAAAACAAAAGTGTAAACAGCTGAACTATGACAAACTTTGAAAAAAATCACAGGCACTTTTTTTGCAGTGCATGATTTTTGCTTGTTGCATGAATGCCATCTAGTGGGACATTGAAAGAAACAGCATAAAGCAACATCTCTGCTTATCTACATTAGAAAGTTTTGCTCCTTTAACTATACTGGTATAGTTGAAGTGGCAAAAAATACTACAGTATATAAGTGCTTATACTGCCATAGTCTATTCCAGTTCAGGAAGTGAATTAAGCTATACCGGTGTAACGCACCTCTTTGTTGTTACAACTGTGTCCACACTAGGGCTTATATCAGTATAACATCACACCCTAACAGACATAGTAATAGTGATATAATTCTTTCTAGTTTAACTCCAAGCTTAATCATGGGACACGAGCAACTTAAAAACATGGGCCCAAGTCATCACTCTGCTGGATCCCTTTATGCCAGTGTAAAGGGGCCATTAAGCTAATAATCTATCTCCTGGGGACTCTACTTCATGTAGGTAGTTAACCAGGCTGAGTAACAGCTCCATGTCCCATCTCTGCAGAAGCCCCCAACACAGATGTTTTGGGATGTGTGGCAAAGTGGCTCACCGGTGCGCTGCCTTGTGGCCAGGACGAGCATTGCAGTGTTTAGTTCCTCGCAGTTCTCCTGCTGCCCGGGACCTCTAGTGCCCTCCTTTTGCCTTGTGACTCGGCCCTTTGGTTAGGGTGACCAGACAGCAAATGTGAAAAATTGGAACAGGGGGTGGGGGGTAATAGGAGCCTATATAAGAAAAAGACCCAAAAACCAGGACTATCCCTATAAAATCGGGACATCTGGTCACCCTACCTTTGGTCTCACCCCTTTTGGGGTAAATCAGGGTTTTCACTAGGGATGTAAAAGGTTAAACAGTTAACCGGTTAGCATTAGGGTTACCGTTAACCAACCTTAATCATTAACCCCAGCGGCCCGCGCCGGCCAGAGGGACCCCAGCCCCGGCCGCCCCACGCTGACCAGCCAGAGAGATTCCAGCCCCAGCCACGCCAGGCCGGCTGGAGCAACCTCGGTTAATGGTTAATTGGTTAAATGATATAATTTTAATCGTTTAACCGGTTAACCTTTTAAACCGATATTTACATCCCTAGTTTTCACTCAGTAGTCCCAGGCCCATACACAGGTTTACGGTCTTGGTCCAGGCTCAAATAGTCCTTCAGGCCCCTCGTGTCTGTGGTCTTCCAGCTAGTTCTCCCAGCAAGGCTGTAGGAGAACCGAGTCTCTCTCCTTATCCTGGGTTCCAGCCCAGGGACTCTTATAGCAAGCGGTTAAGGTCAGTCAGACCTCTTGCTTCTTCCCCAGGCTATTTCCTACACAAGCTCACCTTCTCCTCCAGGGGCTTATACTCACAGCAGGGGTCTGCCCTGGAACCCAGCCCCTAGTCTCAGTCTTCAAAGTAGCAAAAGACAAGAAACCGAAGTAACAGAAATAAAGAACAGCTCCAGCTCCTCTGTCCTACCTGGATCCTCCCGCCACCTGTCCCACCACTCTGTGTTCACAGTCAAGGTAGTCTGGCTCTCTACTGTGCTCCTGTGTGGGAGCTGAGGGTGAGAGGATTGTCCATCACCCCCAGGCTGAGGCCTTCTGATCAGACCTTCTCCCTTTTTAAGGCTTCTCCTCCAGGGCTCCAAGTTAGACAGGGCTGCTGGGGCCCAAAGCTGCTTCTTAACACGTTCTTGCCTGGTGCTAGGTTTGTATACCCTGTCACGGGACGTTTCCAGAAAGCTGAATAGGGGAGCGGGCAGGTGCAAGGTTGGGCTGTTGCACTAGCTGGCTGGAAATTGGGGCAGCCCTTGGGCGTAAGTGGCTCCTGACCAGAGGTACAAATATGGCATAGAGCCCAGCATAGGGATGAAATAGGCCCTCTATGTTTTAATCAGACAAATGGAGTCCTGCACCACAGCTAGGACTCTTAGGTGCTATGGAAATACAACATCATTTATTAAGGATTGTATTTATTATTATTGCATAGTACTTCGAGTCCCTAAACAGAGATCAGAGTCCCATTGGACATGGCACTGTACAGACAAATAACAGGCAGACCCTGCACGGTAGAGCTCAGTCTCTTACCAATAAGACTTCAGATTAAAAATGCCAGTTAGGAATCCAGTTTACATGTAAAATGTAAACACGGAGCCTAAATGGTGACATTTCCTCTAGTTGAAATGACGAAAAATTAACAGACATTTTCACTTTTGTTTATAGCCACTTTTCATTTTGAGGCTCTTAACGTTGCAAAGATTGGAGCACTCACAGGAATGTTTATTAAAACTTTAATTCTAAGTTGACAGTGTCCTTTTACTAAGGCCTTGCCTATACTACAGTGGCACAGCCGCAGCGCCACAGCGTAGACACTTCCTACATGGAATTGAAGGGGTTTTCCCTCAGTGTAGGTAATCCACCTCTCTAATTGGTGGTAGCTAGATCAACATAATAATTCTTCCAGGAGCTGACAGTTGCATTTAAAAACACCCTAAATCAGTGCTTGAACCAGGAAGTTCTGTTTCAGGCCTGAACTTTCTCAAAGTAAAGGAGTGTTTGGATCAGCCCGTTATAGCTATGGGGCCAGCCACATGGTTTGGATGCAGTGTCAAATGGCCCGTTCCATCTCCTAATCATTTGTAGAAAATGTCCTTTCCAGTTTTCCTTTTTAACTGGGCCATTTCCACTTTGCGCTCCGCAAATATTGCCACATATGTTGAGTATTTAGTACACAGGAAAGTGTAGAGCAGGGGTGGCCAACCTGAGCCTGAGAAGGAGCCAGAATTTACCAATGTACATGGCCAAAGAGCCACAGTAATACGTCAGCCGCCCCCCCATCAGCTTTCTCCTCCCCCGGCTCCCAGCACCTACCACCCACCAGCAGCCCAGCCAATCAGCACCTCCCCACCCCTCCCCACACCTCCCGATCAGCTGTTTTGTGGGGTGCAGGAGGCTCTGGGGGGGGGAGGAGGGAAGAGCAACAGTACGGCAGGTTCAGGGAAGGGGGTGGGAAGGAATTAAGTGGGGGCAGGGCCTGTGGCAGAGCCAGAGGTTGAGCAGTGAGCACCCCCCGGCACATTGGAAAGTTGGCACCTGTAGCTCCAGCCCTGGAGTCGGTGCCTATACAAGGAACCGCATATTAACTTCTGAAGAGCTGCATGGGGCTCCGGATCCCCTCGTCTAGAGAGGACAGGTCTAGCAGGCTTTGAAATCTGTATTCAGAAGGGTCCAACCAACATGTAATTTCAAAACCTGCAGGGGCATCTCCTAATTTTAGCAGCCAATCAGCTAGCCTCAAGCCAGCTGGAGTCCAGTGAAGAGAGGATGCTTATAACTGGAGTGTAATCTCCCAAGCAAGGATTGCTGGCCAGCACCGCAGAGACTTAGTTCAACTCAGGGGGATTAACTTGGAATAACCGGAGACTAGTAAATCCAGGTTATACTGTATTATAAACTCTTCTGCATTCTGTATTTTTAGTGCTGCACACTTCATAGCAAGTTCTGATTTCCACCACAAGTCTTAAAATAAAAAGAAAACCTGCTTCCTTCATAAGCTTCCTTGAGTCTCATGGAAGAGTCTGAATCCTCAGCGAGGCTAGCGTCACAATTTGACAAACACTGATTCGTATGTTAACTGAATGTTCAGTATTCCAGGTACTTTGGTGACTAATACTGTGGAATAGGTTATAGTATTTAATATTTAAATGGCAACACACAAATTCAGAATGAAGCATCTGTGGTAATAAAAGTGCCTGTTGCACAATCTTTTTTCTTGGAACTGGTGCCTGGTCAGCTGGGCTTTGTGTAAATACCATTTTTCTGCCTCCTTATAAGCAGTAACAGCGGTGTCATGACCTTGATTACATTCTCTGACAAGTTTTGTTAGTTGGAACTGATTTTCATATGATACCATATTGATAACTAAATCATTCAGAAACAATGTCTTCAGATCCTGGAACAAGCAACCTAAGAAATCCAGAAACGTATCCAACATCACTGCATAAAGCAGAACAGTTCAATTCTTTCTGTTGTCAGTTTCCAACACGTCTAAATATACTAGCAAGGGTTGGTGTTTATCTTTATGATGTATTGATACATGCATATGATAGTTAATAGAAATCATCACTTTTTGGAATAAGGGATACAGAGAGCATTCAGGGATCAATGAGACTTGTGAAACATTCAGGCCTCGGGTAGTGATAGTGACAAAAGAGCAATTGTTAGAAACTGGAAGTCAGTGAATAGTGTTGAATTTATATAAAGGGCTCAATGGTTTGGCAAATGGTAATAAGTTTGTATTAATATTTTAAGGGAACATGACCTTATTTCTCAGACCTTTATATCTGTGGAAATTCAGTATAACTAGGAGTTTAATTATATATGTTTGTGAATCCAGAATGTATGTGACAGCAGAATGTATGTTTTTCTGGTTACTATTGATTTGTGCAGAACTATGAACAAAAACAATCAGAGCTGTTATTCATACTGCTCTCAGTTATAGGGTTTTTTTTTTTTTATTGTAGTGAATCATGGCTGCTCTGATACAGGATATCAGAAAGGTACAATCATGAATCGTTTCATCTTCTGACTTCCTGGAAAAGACTCTTTTTAGCCAAGCCTGAAGGTGAGAAAACAACCTTTGTGCTCCTGCCCTCTCTGCGCATATAATTATCCTATGTCAAGTGTACGGCTGAAAGTCAAGTCAGTGCAGTTTTGTTGTCTTTAATGGAGCTATGCCAGTGGTTCTCAAAAAGCGGTCGTCAGGACTAGCTTAGACTTGCTGGGGCCTGGGGCTGAAGCCTGAGCCTCACCACCTGGGGCCAAAGCAGAAGCTCGAGGGCGTCAGTCCCGGGCAGCGGGGCTCAGGTTACAGGCCCCCTGCCTGGGGCTGAAACCCTTGGGCAGTGGGGGTCATGTGGGCTCAGGCTTCAGTCCCACCTCCTGGGGTTGTGCAATAATTTTTGTTGTCAGAAGGGGGGCGTGGTGCAATGAAGTTTGCACTAGCAAAGGATCTAAACCCACATTTACACTCAATTGTTCTTACTACTCTTTAGTTCCTGTCCTTTCACCTTTGATTTGATCTGTTCCATGCACATCTTCCAGAACAGACAGACTCCCATTTCTAAGGGCACCAGGCGATTATTATGCAGTCAGGGCTTGCTGTAGCTCTTAGTGAAGAGGATGGCAGGACAATCAGTGACTTGGGCAGGAGCAGGCGCTAATAAAGAAGACCTCGCAGGTGGCAATCACGTCTCATCAGTGGCGATATACTGGGTACTGTGCTTTGCCTTATTTGCTACTCTGTAGCAAAAGGTCAAACAAAACTCCCAGGCTCACTTATTTGGAAATAAGAGATCATTCATCCCTGCTTGGCTGCTTGCAGCTTACACCTACATGTTGACAGAGGGAAATAGTGGTTCTCCTATTCAGAGGGGTGTGTGTGTGTGTGTGTGTGTGTGTGATCATAGAATTATAGAAGATTAGGGTTGGAAGAGACCTCAGGGAGTTATCTAGTCCAACCCCCTGCTCAAAGCAGGACCAACCCCAACTAAATCATCCCAGCCAGGGCTCTGTCACAGACAAGATAAGTCTTGAGAATGGCTTTAACTTGTGCCCCTGCTGTGAGAGGCCCTCTGGGGCTTTGAAGGGATGCACAATTGCAGCTTCATCCTGGCCATGGCCCTTCCCACACTCCTCCAGAGCCCCAGGGGGGCACTGTGATGGGGATTTTTCATGTGGGAGGCCCTGGGAGAAGGGAGAAGAAACTAGCCCTGCCCTACAGCCCTTGGGCAACAGCCTAACTGATGTAAAGTGGCCCCATGACAACAATTAACAGACCCCCTGGTAACTGCAACCTAAGGGCTGGTCTAAGCTATGCCAGAGGCCACTTTGGCCCCCACAGCTCCAGGATTAAGGGAAGTAGAAAGGGGTCTCAGAGCTACTATCTCCCCCTACCTCTGTTAGAAATGTGAGTTTGGCACCACTGACGATTTGCCTCAGAGAGCTTTTTGTTCCTAGGCTGCCAGTCATGACCCCATCTCAACAGTGACTAAGAGTCTGATCTTTTTCTGGGCACATTATGTTAAGTATTTGTCCAATTTTCTAATTGCAATAAGAATCGGCAATCCCTCTCTCACACCTTCTGCAGTGGGGTCTTAACGTGCTATGGTAGTGGCAGATCAATGTTCATTGGGCTGTGATACCTTCATGGGCTGAGACCCTGCCGGAAGTTTATATGGAAAAGGGTAGCTGCATTCATTTTTTAGGAGGGAAAGTTTAGTGAAGAAAGATACGAAAGGGCCTTATTCTGTTCTTTCTTGCACGGGTGTAGAAACAGGAGTAATTCTACAGAATACTGCTCCGGGCCAATGGGAGGTGCTGGAAGTGGCATGGGCTAAGGGACGTACTGGCTGCCACTTCCAGCAACTCCCATTGGCCCAGAGCAGCCAACCGCGGCCAGTGGGAGCCGCGATCGGCCGAACCTGCGGACGGGGCTGGTAAACACACCAGCCCGGCCCGCCAGGGGCTTTCCCTACACAAGCGGCGACCCCTGTTTGAGAAACCCTGTGTTATCATATCCCATGTGAACTGATCTACTAGTCTCAGCCCAGCGCTCATTGGACAGTTGTCCACATCAGAGAACCATCACCATTAGCACTTTGTTATTCTCACCAGCGGCAGAAAGGTTGTTCCAGTGGTTACAGCATTACCCTATGACTTGGGAGATATGGGCTCAGTTCTCTGTTCCTCTACAGACTTTTGCCTGTGATCTAAACTAAGTCATTTAGCCTCTTACAGTCATAGGGATAATGGCACTACCCTACCTCACAAGCAGGTGGATAGCTATATTAAAGATTGTGAGGTACAGATACTATGGTTATGGAAGCCATGTAAGTATGAGTTATCAATGTCATGAAGGACTAACTGGGCAAAGGAGATTAAACAAGTATTAAAGGCCCTTTTCAGGTTAAGGTTTAAGCATGTTGGTGGGGCAGCTCTCTGGTTATCTTCAGATTAGTACAACAGAGAACCTCATTCTGGCATCTACTGACTCCTTCATAGAACAGTGGGTGCTGTGTGGGGTTTTCTGCTTGGTGTCTCCATCCGGTGCCCTGGTTTTGACCCTCACTCCCATCCCGTTTTTTTTTTGTTCCATTTGCTGTCCCAAGAAATTAGTTGTATCTGGTTCTGTGGTCCCTCCCTCTGGTGAGGGGGCAGGCCTTTAATTTTAGATGGGCTCTGCCCACCTTTCCAGAACATCAATAGGCAAAGCACTCTTTACTAGTGGTAATTTCACCCCACCACCCCTCAGAAATGATTATACTTATTTAAGAAAAGAAAATAATCCAGAAAAAAAGAGGGGGGGAGCTAGACCCGTCAGAAATGTTAAATGTTCCATGGTGCAGAGAAATTCTTCATGGATATGAGACGTTTAGTTTGTTTAGGGAGTTGAGTCTTACCGGTTAGAAAAGACTAAAAACAGCAGCCTTAGCTCGAGCTACCATTCCTAAAAGAGTTGTCTTGAAGGACATTGCTGGTGTCCATCCTGGAAATGGAGCTAGAGAGCTAGGCCCAAACTGGAATCTGTCATTTGAACCCTGTTGAACATTGGTGGCTTCAATCAAATGGAATCCACGTCCCAACCACCACTGACTTGGGTTTTCCAAAGTCAAAAATCCAGCTGCTGAGACTTTATAAGACACATAACAAAGCATGGCCTCTTCTGCCTATCTCTGCTCAAAGATCAGAGATACAATAGACCAGGTAAACACCATATATGGAACTAGTAGTGACTGAAAGCATTCCCAGCTCTATAAGAAAGGTAACAGGGTTCTACTGTGACCTAGTTTGGTCCTGCAGAAACCCTGCCTCAGTTCCCCCTCAGGTTCCTTGGAAACTCCACTAGAGGCTCTCTTATTACCAATAATACCACTGCCTGGGGCTGGTTGTTATCATAGCTATTCAAAGCAATCCACAAAGTCCCAAAATGAACTCCAGCACAACACAGGAGTTCATACTCCGCTCTGGCATCTTCAATACATCCTGGGGCTCCTCTTCAGTCCCAGTCTGCTCCCGTTGAGCAATATATGTTGGCTAGCATATAAATATAGACCATATTAATAACATGCATTATCTGCACCATAGATATACTATACATTAGTGTCCATCAAGCACCAATACCCTTGAGAACAAATCTTGTAAGTGATATAGCCTAAAATGGCCTATACCATAATCCTGTTCACATATGCCAAGTATTCCATAACTTCTTGCATTTGCTCAAGTAAGGATTTGGCATAAGCAGATAGGAAACATGCCAAAAAAATTAATGAAGAATCATGGGCATAGTTTGTGGGGCACAGGAGGGGCATTGCACCCCCAAAACTGCAAGCAGGTGCAGAATCCTCCCCCCCCAGTCCCATTGGCCTGACTAGCACTGCTCCCCCAAGTAAGTCAAACTATGCTCATTCTATAGAAGACGAGGAAGTAGCTTCATGGACCAGCACCTGGAATGCTAGTATCCAAGGAGAAACAGAACAGGTTAGGAGAACTGGAACAAACTGATAGGTTAGATTTTAGTGACATGTAAAGAAATGTGTCACTTGTAAAATCATATAACTAAAACCAGCTGAAATGTGTAACTTGGGGAGCACACCTTCTGGATAAGGTGAATGTAACATCACTGCACAGGACTGCTCTTCAGAGACTGGTATCATGTAGAACTTTTTTTCCTTGTACCATATCAATACACCTGACTGACTCTGGTTATTTGGTCTCTTGAGTATATTACATACTCATACAACAAACCAACATGTGGTCATGCAATTGACTATACAATTTATCAACATTCTCCATCAAGCAGCATGTCCCAACCCATGCTAGCTACTCTTCAATCAGTCCCTCTTGGGCCTTCCTACCAGTACCTAGAGTCCTTTCTTCCCCCCGGAGAGGATCCAAAACTCTCCTTGGGCCATTTCCTGTCTGTGTCAGAGAAGCCATCAGTAAACCCATGTTACTACTTTTTACCAAGCAACAACTCCCATCCCTTCTATATCAACAGGTTTTCCCAGGCCTGTCTTATCTACAACCAGAAGCCTGATTGGGTCACATGACTGTAATTTTTCCCACCTGAGGAGGAGGGCGTGGCTGTGTCACAGATGAGGCTGAAACTCATATCCCCTTAAAGAGTCAGCCGCCTTGTGACAATAAAGAAGGCACTAGAGGAATTCTGCTCTACCTCCTCCAAATGACACTTTCACAAGCACCACCAGACCCCGGGGCCACTACCAGCAAAGATAACCAGGACAGCTTCAACTTAACTGCCAGAGAAGCTCTTATGACATTGGGAAATCATGTCTGAGGTCCAGGCAGCCAGAAAAGCCTGGAATTCCCCTTCTAAATTTCTGCATAAGCATGCATATCCTTTCTGGGAAATATACTGAGATCTGCAAGAATTCCTTTAGGAAAAACAGTTCTGACTGACATCAAGCATCTGGGAACAAATAAATCAGCCCCTAAGGGAGATGAGTAAAATAAACAGTGAAATATCATGTATTTCAATACTATATTTTTCACTCCATGCATCTGATGAAGTGGGTTTTAGCCCACGAAAGCTTATGCCCAAATTAATTGGTTAGTTACTAAGGTGCCACAAGGACTCCTCGTTGTTTTTGCTGATACAGACTAACACGGCTACCCCTCTGAAATGTGAAATTTGTGCCTCTGGTAGGTGCCCCTGAGATGGAGCTTGAGTTCAGGAAAAGCTGCTGACCATGAATGGACTAGTGTTAGGATTGGGGCTGGTTGGTAGCCCCAGGCTAGAGTCTGGGGTTGATGGTGGTCCCAACGTAAGGTTAGGCTTAGGGCCAGTTGGTGACATCAGGCTTGGGAAGAAACCTATTAGTGGCCACAAGTCAGGTTTATGTGTGGGGCTGGTGGGTAGCCCTGGACTACAACTCAGGCTGGATGGTGGCCCCAGGTTAGGGCTAAGGTTGGGGCCAGCTGGTGGCCCTAGGCTATGGCTGGAGATCAGTGGTTATCCTAGGCTAGTGTTAATGTTGAGAGTAGACCCCTATTCATACCAGCTCCTAAGAATTTGGAAGGCGGCATGAAGGAGACAGTTGCCTTTCAAGTATTAAGGAAAGGCAAAAAGAAAGAGAAACCAGCGGGGAATTCAGTCCAAATCCAAAAGCTGCCAAGAGTGGGCAGGGCTGGGTTGCAGGACTCATTGCTAGTGGTGAGTAGCTGCAGAGAGGGTCGTTGTGAGCTAGGATTTGGCATCGACGGGCTGGAGGACTCTGCACAGCATGTGTGCGAGGAAAAGGGACAAAAGACTATAGCTTGGGACCAAGTGTGTAGCAATAGGGTGAAGTGTAGCCAGTGGCTGAGGGCACCACAAGTGTAGCCAGGAGCTTGTGGTTGTACTAGTGAGTATCCAGGGGCTGGATCCTGCAGTGAAGTGGAGGGGGGGGGGTGTAGCCAGGGGCTGGATCGTGCAGTGAAGGGGTTGGGTGTAGCCAGGGGCTGGATCGCGCAGTGAAGTGGGGGTGGGGGGTGTAGCCAGGGGCTGGATCGTGCAGTGAAGTGGGGGGTGTAGCCAGGGGCTGGATCGCGCAGTGCAGTGGGGTGGGGGTGTAGCCAGGGGCTGGATCGCAGTGAAGTGGGGGGTGGGGGGTGTAGCCAGGGGCTGGATCGCGCAGTGAAGTGGGGGGTGGGGGGTGTAGCCAGGGGCTGGATCGTGCAGTGAAGTGGTGTGTGTGTGTGTGTGTGTGTGTGTGTGTAGCCAGGGGCTGGATCGTACACACACACACTCACACACACTCTCACACACAGAGGCTCCGAAGCTGCCCTGGGAGGAGGGACCCAGCGCCGCATCCCCGGACAATGCCCGATCTCCTCAGCCCGCTGCTGGCCGCGCTGTGCCTTCTCCTGGCCGGGTGGCTGCTGCGGAACCTGCGCTGCCCCGCGGCCGGGCCGGGCGGCAGCGGCCGCTACTCGGCGCCGGGGCGCTGCTTCCCGCTGAAGAAATGGGCCATGTGGGGGCTTCTCTCCCTCGCGTTCCGCCAGCGTCGGAGAGCGAGCGGCGCCGCCCGGCGGGCGCAGACGGACACAGGAGCCGGCAAGGAGGCGCTGTTCTCGGCTGCCCCGGGCGGGCAGCCCGGCCGCGGGGCGGAGGAGCGGGAGCGGCTGCAGCGACTGCTCTGCGATGCCCATGTGAGTGCGGCCCGTATACCCCCGCCTGCTCGGGTGTCCCCAGGGGCTGGAGCCCGGCACCTCTCCGGGAGCGGGGAGATGCGCAGGGCTGGGACCAGCGCCTCCTCCCGGCAGATTTGTGGCGATCTTAGGGGCAGATTCTTGGCTGGCGTAACCGTGTACGGCTCCGTTTATACACCTGGGCTTCCCACTAGAATCTGGCCGGGTTAGGGCAAAGAAATTAACCATCTAGCTTTGGGTAGAGCCGTTTCATGCAAAAACATGTTGGTCATTACCTGAGTCCTGCTCCTCCTCCTTCTGATGGTTGCACCCTCTTGTCCTGTCTTGTCTTTGTAAGTTCCCCTTGGCAGGGATGCTTCTGTCTGTGTGTCTGTGCAGTGGGCATCTGATCTCAGTTGGGGCTCCCCGAGGCTTCTGTAATGCAGATAATAAATATTATGAAGCCACTGTTGCAGGAACTGGAACCAGAATCACATTGCAGGGCCAAGAAGCTAGAGATGAGAAAGTGCTGGCAAGCGGGTAAGGCGGAAGATGCAAAATAGCTAAAGATGTAGGGTCACCTCTTCATCTGGTGTAAATGGGTATTGCTTCATTGAAGTCAAGTTGATTTACACCAGCTGAGGATTTGGCCCACTGTCACTGTCTACCAATTTGCAACATTTTCTAAAGGTTTTGAGGAATCCAGATTTTCCTCTCTTTCTCAGGCTGATTGTCATCACATTGGCATTGTGTGTGGTTTTGATGGGCAGGGATGGTGTCCCTCTGTTTGCCAGAAGCTGGGAATGGGCGACGGGATGGATCACTTGATCCACCTGTTCCATTCATTCCCTCTGGGGCACCTGGCACTGGCCACTGTCAGAAGACAGGATACTGGGCTAGATGGACCTTTGGTCTGACCCAGTATGGCCGTTCTTATGTTTTGTTTTGTTTTATTTTTTAAATAAAAGACTGTTTTTAAAGTTGGTGTTTGAGACACCGGGACACAAAGCAAGTCATGAAAATTGTAATAAGTGATATTGGATGTGCTTCTTAAAGTAGGGCTGGAAGAACCCTTCGTGTTTTTGTCCATTCCAGTTCTGTGAAAGCCCTTTCTGTGGCAAGGACAGAGATCGCCTTCCAAAACTGTGCTCACTCTATGACCAGACAACACGCCGACACCGGAGTGGTCTGAAAAGTGGTTCAGACTGTAACCTTCACCTGTCACCCAGCGTTACCCTTTTCCTTGTCAGACTGAGAGCAATGGAGCACCTCTTCTAGTATGCTTCCAGAAAATCCCAGCAATGGTCCTGAAACTCTCTCCCCAAATATCTATTTTGACAGTCTAATGAACTCTGCTTTGCACAATATAGGACCCAATTATCAAACTTGGCTACCTCAAGTCACGCACATACATGCATATTTATGTGCTTAGATGGGCACTTAGTCACCTGAAGTAAGTATTTTTGAGCATTATTCTGAGTACATTTTTTCAGAGGCAGGAATTTATCCACACCCAAAATGCACAAAGAAGTCAGGTTCTGCATGTGCAAACCTGATTTCGGAAACTGCATCTGGTGAGGGGTTGAATAATTTGTGCATGTATACAGCTGAATTTGAAAATTTGGGTCTAAGCACATAACACAGGCATTAACATTTATCATTTGGACCCTTAACTAGCTGATTAGGACTGTGATTGGATTTTACTGAAATAAAATTCTATCTTCCCTGTAAATCTGAATATTCTGCATACAATTTTGAGCTACTATCTTGACTCTGGTGTAACAAGTGTAGTGCCTGGGTTTGGAACCACTTCACACTGGATGCTGGGGCTAATAGCAGTGCTGTTTGCCAGCTGGGCAGATGTAAAGTCAGTCTGGATCATGACTCCAAATGCCTGGGGATATCAGGCATGCTAAAACATATGAAGCACAAGAAGGCCCATGATGAGGCCTACAATAATACATACAATAAATAATCATTTTGACTTGAAATGTGTCAAAAATCATCAAAACGAAAAGTTTTGATGTTTCTAAAACAAAATTTTCCCAGCATTTTGGTCTGGTTAAAAATGTTGAAAACTTGTCTTTTTTTGTCCCGGTTTGGGACAAAGCAAAATGCCAAGATTGTAGAGTTTTTTTTGTGAGTCATAAATTCCATCTTCTGGCCAGCTCTAGGTGACTACTCCCCACTCACCAGGCTACACCAAAGGAAAGGCACAGGTGCTCCCAGGTGGAAGTGATCAATGTTAAAAGGAATGAAAATTTGGTTGTCGATGCTCTGTGCAGGAAATACGTCAAAGGGTTTCCCCCGGGGTACTGGTCGAGCACTCTAGTTATACCCATTTCTTTTAGGGGAGATGTGACACTATTCATTGCAAAACTAGCAACCTGGTTGATTTAGGACAATATCAGACTTGTTCCAACAGACCACAATGCCAGGGTTTTCAGTCATATTTTCCTTCTCCTACAACTTCCTCTCATTTTTTCTGAACTCCAAAGTCAGCAAACAGGGAAAAAAAAAGTATTAGGGTCTAACGAGCTAATAAATGGAACCATTGCACAATCTGTTGTTAAAGTAATTGCTGTGGAATGAAGAGATTATTTTCTGTCCATTTCTTAAAGAGACATGTGGTCGTACAAATATTAAAAGAGGAAGAAGCATTGACAGCTGATTAAAAATAGTGGACTGGGAGTGCACCCACTGACCAAATGTGACCTTGGGCAAATCTTTTAACCTCTTGGCAGCCCAGCATAAATAGAAATGAGAATACTTACATACTTGCCTGAAGTATTGTGAGGCTTAATGTAATACATTGCTATTTGTAAAACACTTTGAGATGCTTGGTTGGAAGGGACTTGGGGGTGGGGATTGCAGGTGTTGACTAAAAGCAGTCTCTGGATCAAGTCCACTAGTGTCATTCTACAAAGGACTCACATTAGGAAGAAAGAACATCCTACATCCTTTGAGTAGAAGGGAAACTTAGCTGGCCTGATGATTTTTGACATGCATAATCACTCTTCCCCACACACCTCGCTTCCCATTTGTTCTTTGTTCTCTCTCTCAGTGCTAAAGCATTTTTTTCCCTTTACCTTTCTGTAGGCCCTGGATTCAGTTTACTTCACTGGGTTTACAGAAACCGACAAGACTTTTGTGATCACTCGTCTCGCAAGACGTCCGAATGGGCTCTGTGAAATGTGGCTCTTCCTCCGCGTGGATGGAATTGGAGAGTTTGAAGTAAGTGGAAGGTGAGAGGAAAGTAGGTGGCTGGAGTTTTGGGATAACATTCAAGGGTGATGTTTGTTACCCATCTGGAATTTAACACTGAGGTATGACCTCAAGATTATTCTTCTATTATCAATGGTAATGCGTAATGACCAACCCGGAATGTGGCTCCATTGTACCAGACACTGGACAAATGGAGAGTAGACAGTCCTTGCCCCCAAAAGTTGACAATCTAAACAGACAAGACAGACCCAGGGTGAAAGATGAGGTATACATACAAGCAGAGTGAATGACGTGATGGTCGATTTAGTGGCCAATATAGATCCCTGCGAGACGGCTCAAAGAATGGATAAAAAGTAACTCAAGCAGAGACTAAAGTTTTCTCCCTCTTCATAAACATCAACATCTGGAATTCTGTGCAAGAATGCAGTGCTATGACTAAGGTCAATTACAGGTAACGTGTCTGTCCCTTTGTTTCCCCTCACCATGTTTCAGTCTCTTTCCCCATTCTCTTGTTTCGCCACCATCCTTCAGCAGCAAAGGAGGTCTTACTAGCTCAACATGCCTCTACTCCACAGTAGCTCTTTTTTCCAGTGGCTCTGGCAGCAGCAGCATGAAGCAAAATACAATTGTGATCCTAGTTCATCCATTACTGGGTCATAAATGATTCACTCAGCTGTAGGGCAATATGCAGGAGGACAAGGAAAATGCACCCTTTCCATGTTCCTGCACTGAATGTAGCTGTTGCCATGATCCTGAAATAGTATGTGATTTTGGATTAGTGAGAGCTGTTTGAACTAAAGTTTTTGGTGGATTTGACCTTTTTACTGTTCACAAATTGCCCGCAAACTGATTGTGACTTAAAATTGAGCTTGTAAGATTTCTAGGAACATATTTGTGCTGTGAGCTGCATGCTCCTATTTAATCTGAGCGGTTGCTCACCTAAGTGATATGGTAAGGTTACCGTTCTGTCATTGGACAACCTATATTTTATAAACAGGTGCGTCAAGAAATCCGTAAGATGTTGAATATTTCAGGGACGGACAAGGAGCATTTTAGGGAGACACATGTAGGGCTACTTATTTTTTGCAACCCCCCCCCCCCAAAAAAAAACATGAAATCTGTTCCTAGGTGTGTTTTGGGGTTGGTTTTTGTTTTTTTGTAAATGTATGGATTCTTTCCTGACTGTGGAATAGAGAAAAATATAACAGATTTTTTGGCTGTCTAGTAGACTACATATTTTAGTTTCTCTTGAGTACTTCTGGCACAAATGCCATCATTTGCAGGTAAAGAATTATATGCACATGAATAAAAGTTCTTCTCTAAACATTAACGGGACTAAAAAGCAACAGTTTAAATGTTTGCAGAAAACCAAACAAGTTAGGAGCTAAATACACTTCTTATTTTCATTATAGTAACACTTAGAACCACCAAAAGCTAGAAGAGCTTACGGTCTAAATAGATGAGATGGACACAGGGTGAGAGCAGGGAAGTATTATCATACCCATTTTGCAGATTTGGAATTGAGGCAGAGGGATTAAGTAGTTTAATTGAATTGAATCATAAGTGAGATTTAGCAAACATGCCGATATATTTTCCCACTGTTTGCCTAGCTACAGTTAGGGAGATGTGTGTATAACCTGGACTCACTGCTCTGAGTTTAGCAGTTGGTAGGCAGTTCAGTTTTATTGTCTGTTAGCTGGCTAGTATTACCTGCAGTAAATACCTGGTGATTTGAACCGGATGGTAATTCAGACTCTATTATGGCAGACGAAACTGAAGTCTTAAAACAGTGATTGAAAATTGCTGAGTGTTAGAATGAGGAGGTACAACTGGTTCGTGGCTGGGACCGTATGTATGCAATTGACAGAAACCCCATTCTTTCGTAAACCAAAGCTCTGCCAAAATATTGCATATAAAGCTATTTTTACAAGAGAGAGTGACACGGGGAGGGACTCACAACAGATGCAAATCCCACTGACACCAAGTGGTGTTACTAATGTGCAGTAACTGCAGAATCAGGCCCCTGGGTTGGTAAGGATTCTGTTTGATGTGTTCTGCAGGAGTAATTTCAAATAATAATAATGTCTTTACCAGCTGCATGGTCCTCTACAGCTCCTGACATCTGCAACATTCCTCTTCTTTTACCACTGTCGCAATATCATCTCTTTCCAAATTTCATGATAAAACACATTTTTCTCCATTTCCCATGCTATTTCATTTTTCTGTACCCCTCTATTATCAACTCCCATGAGTGTATGCCTGTATGAGTGTGTGTATTAGAGTGGATTCACCATCTATTGCTTTTTTACAGCATGACTTCCTCTCATTTATATGGTATATGCTGTCATATATTTAACCTCATAAAGCCTTTCATAATGCAGTTTACATTTAAAAAGTTGTGCAGAATAACTGCATAGGGTGAAATCATCTCTCCATTGACATCAGTAGGAGTTTTTTGTAACATTCTTTGAGATCCAGTGATGAAAAACGCTATACAAAAGCTAGGTACTATTATTTTGCCATTGACTTCAGTGGGGCCAGGATTTCCTCCATTAAGTTTATAACTGTGAGCAGTCCCATTAAAGTCTACATAGGGAAATTGACTGGCAGAACGATAGGAATAATGATGGATGGATGATGGGATAAAAGTGGTTTTCTCCTGGTATAATCACGCCGGTCAATTTTCCCATGTAGACAAACCCTAAAAACAGTGTGGTAGTAATGGTTACTCTTGACAGTGTTGCATCATGAGGTCCTAGAATAGTAATTTACTATTTCATTCCATTTACCATATGTGCTGTCTGCAGTAATTACTTGATATTCATCAACTCAGGTGTTTTACATGCAGTTTTCTCCTCTGTGAAATATGTGGAATCAAAAAGCTCTCTCTGTCAATGTTCTTCCGACCACAGACGAATAAATTATGGCCCCACCTCTGCCTTACCCCCACACTTTAATTCAATGAATGTTTTACTGAATTGTCTCTTAGCACCCAGTACATCCGGACATGATGGTGAGTGATGAATCTGAAAAATGCTGGCGTGGCGGAGGGCTGATGATTGAGTGCTTACAGCCACACAGATGCTGGAAAATAAAATTCAATGGACGACTCAGGTATTGTCATATCATCTCGGGGTGGGGGGAGAGGATTGCTAAGACACCGGACTCAGGAAAACTGGGTCAGTTCTCAGATCTGCCAAAGACTTGCTCTGTCACCTTGGAAAAGTCTTTCTGCCTCAGTTCCCACCTGTAAAATGGGGATGATGATAATGCATTGTTTTTTACCGCCTTTTGTCTGTATTATCTATTTAGGTAAGTTACTTGCGTGGTCAGAGAGTGCCTCTCACAATAGGACCTGGATCTGTTTAGTTAGAATGGTTACATGGGATAAATCATGCAACTACAAAAGAGGTTTCAGGACAGGTTGTGTACAAACACTTACAATAGCCTTTTCCCCGAGCCTCAGCTAAACTCTGCTGAAGCACAAGCTACAGTGCTGTCTGCTCAGGAGAATTTAGAAAGCATAACACGGAGTTCGAAACAGTGAATTCCATTTCTTATTATCACCTTCAAATCGTATTCAAAGACAGCACCAGACCACGCAGTAGCTTAGTGTACAAATGTTTACATTTAATACAAACAGCTCAAGCATTTTAACCAGTACTTGGAAACAGATTTAAATCATTTTCTATTAGGTAATAAGTCTAGCAGTGTAGTCTTCTGATATCAGCTTTAATAAACTCTGCTGTTGATGTCATGCAAGTAGAGTTTGTAATATCTGCATCACAGTGAAGGGTTTCAGCATAACATTTACATTTTACTTTAGCCCACATACACTCATTCTTTCCCCTCTGATCTTCTTCAGAGATAACTTCTGGTGTGATCTAAAATATACAGTGTCAATGATAAAAATTTCAGGCAACAGCAAGAACTGAAGTGTCTCTTATCTTGTCCATATCCAAACACTTCTTCCTAGACAGGAAACAGAAAAAAATGTGGTCTTAGGGAGATCCTGCTGCTAGCCGTACTCAGTCCTTTGTTGACAGACGACTTGCTCTCTTGAGATTGTGTTTCAGATGGGAAATCTGTAGCTAAAATGTTACAAGTTTTGAGGCTATGGCTGAAATGTTCAAAAGTGTGTAAGTGACTCCCATTTTTGAAAGAGATGTAGGCTCCTGGAGGTGTTTTCACAGGTATTTAGGTGCCTCAAGATGTAGCTAGACCCCTACTGGAATTTACAAAAGCACTTGAGCATGTTAGTTGCCTATTTGCATCTTTAGGCCCCCAAATAGCTGTGAGGATCTGGGCCTAGGAGTCTGACTTTCATGGACTACACACCTAAATCACTTTTGAAAATGGAGCTAAGGCTCCTAAGTCACCTAGGGGCTCTTGAAAATTTGACTCCAAGCTGCAACACCAGACACATATTTTGGCTTTGCATTATCATTTAGCCAAGTCCCCTGAGAACATCTTGTAGCAACTATATAGAATAATTCTCCGTCCTCCACAAGATCAGATTGGCTCAGCTCTCACAATGAGGATATGCTTTGCAGAAGTGCCAGCCTATAAAAGTTGGCGACCTATGTTGGCTTCACGAAAGCCATCAAGCATGTTTAGTACCTGCAACTCTTCTCTTTAGATTTTTCTGGTTTGCCTGCCCTGCCCACGTACAGAAACAGGTGATTTTAACAAAGCCCTTCCTCCCTCTCCATTGTTGCTTTCCCATTCGTTGGACTTAAACTAATGAACTGTTGCGATATAAAAGCATATGGGTTACACAACAGCTCAGTAAATGAAAAGGAAAAAAAAATGTAAGGAATGTTGGTAAATAAGGCTGCTGATACAGAAACAAGGCAAGATAACAACATGTCTGATCTTCCAGAAAAGGACCCTATCGGCATCAGTGGAAGGAAGAGGAGGGCGAACTTGTCCACGTTAAATTCTCTTTCCAGTAAGAACATGGCTGTTTGATGCATCCATTTTTTTTTTGTAAGAGTACAAATAAGTTGTGGGCCGGATCTTGACCCATTCTAATTCTGCTTAAGCTGTGCACGGACCTTGTTTTGTCCTTCAACTCAGGGTGAATTTTCTCCTGTATGTATAAAAACATTCCCGTTTAAATTACTAATATCATTTATTGAGGATTGGCCTGATAAATACAAATCTGTTACCTAATCATTGCCTGAGTGTGCTGTAAAGCAATTTGTCATTTTATTAACTCACTACAGCAAAAACTTTACTTATATTTTGGAACTTTTAATTTAAAGGAAAGCTGCCATATGCTTAATTGGCAAAGTTAGGCCTCTTTAAAAAGTTTTATAGTCTCCTGGGGCATCTAGATGCCACTATTCATATATTTTCTGTATTTGTGCAAAAGTGGTGGGTAAAAAAAAAAGAGTAATGAACAACCATAGTTTATAGTAAGGCTGCTGTGGCTATAATCATGTAGTTAGGAAAGAGAATACAAGCAAACTAACACAGAGCCACCGTCTGCTTTTGCCTATCTATGGACTTGGAATTTTGCATGCATATCCAAGCGTGGGATTTGACGCATCGCATCAATGACAGAAATATATACACAAAGAATTAAACTGAGCAGCTCCGTGATGGACTGTGTAAGAAACAAATCCAATGTCTGCATCATAGCAAGGGTCAAAACTGGTGGGGAAAGGAATGTTGTAATCTAGAGTTAGATTCACATTTTTATAGTGTCCCTTAAAACAGCCCACAACTTTCCATCTCCCTTAAGCAATCTGTAAACTGGGAAAAATCAAGCTTATTAAAATGATCTTGAGTAATATTTAGAATTTTTTTAGTTTATTAAGATTAGGGTGACCAGATGTCCCGATTTTATAGGGCCAGTCCTGATATTTGGGGCTTTTTCTTATATAGGTGCCTATTACCCTCCACCCCATCCCAATTTTTCACACTTGCTATCTGGTCACCCTAATTAAGATTATATTTTCAGAACAATTTTTTTCTAAGGGCTGTATTCTCCAGAGTACTTTGATGATATGTGCATGCAAATAGTGCACAGAGCCAACTCTTCATGTAACTGTCTGCCTGCTCTGATATGCTGCTGGGAAGTGACAACAGCATAGAAAATATAGGCAGATATAACTGTGTCTTTACTATGGACTTTTGCCAGCACACACATGTCAATCAGGGATCGTATGTCTTCCCACCCCAGACCATCATGGCTTTTTGTAATGTAGAGTTGGCCTGCGTTTGATTTGTGGTTGCCTACTCCTCCTGATCTATAGGGTGTGGCTACTCACTTTCCATCCAAATTCTGCTGACAAAATGACATGGCATTTGTGCTACAACATGGAGCGTGTACGTTACAATAGATCACGAGAGAAAACGAGGCAGCAGTATCACAGATTAGAATCTTTTGCTATCTCCACTGCCATTAGCTGACATGTCCAGTGCTGCTATGCAGTAATTGCATCTTTGCATCATGGTTTCTCCATTGATCCCTTGTTCTTTTTCCTAGAGAACTGTAATATCTAGAACTATTGTAAAAATCAGAAGATTCCAAGCATGAGAAATTCAAAGGCACAAATCCTGCAGACAAACTGAAGCTTTGTCTGAGTCAGGATTGCAGGGTTTGACTCAATCCAAACTGAAAACTGATGAGATTTTGCTTTCTCTTCTTTTGTAGCTGGACTTCCTTAACAGATATATTTGACTTTAACCTTGACAGTCACCCGAAAGTGTTTGCACATGCCATTGCTTTGGAAAAGTGGAGTGCAGAGTTCTTCCGGAGAATCAAAGAGTGAGAGACAGTTTTAACTCTTCTGGAGTTGATGGTAACTTTTGCTTTACTGGCCCAGCTAGTATTACCAGCTAGTTTTTCCGCAGACCAATTCATAATAAAGCTGATCAGATACAGTCAACGTCTGTGTAAGTTTCTGCCTTTGTTCTGAAGGTTGTGTGTATTCTTTATTCTTTTATAAGAATAATTTAATTTAAATCTGTACATTAAAGAACTTTGCTCCTCCTGGCCTAGATGCATACATAAGATACATTTTTATTGTAAAATACGGTAGTCACCAGTAAGGAGTCAGCATTTGCCAATAGTTGCTATGCACATAATTTAGACCCCGATCCTGGTATGCATTCTGTGCAGGCCCCTCACTCACCTGGGATCCCATAGGCTTTAGCGGGGCTTTGGCAGCAAGTACTTTGGGGCAGGGACCATTTCATTCTTGGTGTTTTTTACAACATCTAGCACAGCGGGATTCCGATCCTGATTTGACCCTTTCTCTCGACTGCCTGGCACCTGGTGTAGGCAAGTGTGTGTCTGTGAAATGAGTAAAAAATGCTACTCTGTCTCTTCTGACATGGCAGCGTTTTACACCCACTTTGTGCAGGTGTAAATTACTACCCCATTACACCGAGGCAGTGTCTACACCGGGAGCTAGGGGGTGTGATTCACCTGCTCGTGTGCACACACTCGCCGTAGCTCCCAAGAGTATAAAGAACAATGTAGTTGTGGGAACGACAGCGGAGCATGGTCGAGCCGTGCCAAGTATGAACTTGCCTGAAACTGGTGCTCAGCTCAGCCCTGCCACCGCTGCTGCTGCTCATGTTACTGTGGCTGCACTGCTATTTATACTCATGCATGTGTACATGAGCAGGGGAATCACAACCCTCGCTCGCACCGTAGACTTAGCTGATGAGGCAGAGAAGAAAAGGCCTAAGAAAATTGTCTCTCTTATTCTAAGTATAGGGAAATACAGTGAGATCGTTGTTGACATATGCTGACTTTTAAGTGGCAACTACTGAACTGTCACTTTTGTAGGGAAAAAAGAGGGCAATTATTTTAGGAGGGGAAGAACTTCTTATATAGCCTCAGGGTGTCTTTTTGTATAACCTGTTTATAGGCTAAACAGTTCGTAGCAATATTCTTAAAACTCAAAAATATGTCTGACAACTTGCAGCTGGGATCCAGATGTTCTGAAGTCTGTGTGTCTTTCATAACAGTATCAGCCCTTTTCTGACTGGGGGTTGGGGAGTGTGTTTGAATAAGAAGCTTTGTTTCTTAGCTGCATGATCTCCTCCCCACCCCTTTTTTTTTTCCAGAAATGGGGAACAACATTCTCGTTATGAACAGTGGGGCCAGTCTATAGGAGAAATTGAAATTGAAGGTCATGGGAAGAAAGAGGTCTCTCTGAGAGGCGTTCGGAGCCACTCGTATGGTAACAATATCCTGAACGATTCAATTACTTGGCAACCTAGAGGTTATCACTGTGGCTATTAAGTATTGCGGCATAATCACCCTTAAGTGTGACTTGTAAAATGATCTGTTTCACGATTAGATCTACAATTGTTTAACAAAAACCATTTTGCAGCTGAATTTATGATATGCAATGATCAGAATCTTCCCACTGCAAGTTCATTCATGATTTCTCACTTGAAATGCCAAACAAAGCTTGTGCTGGGAGAAAACGCTGTCTTGTGACCATCCAGCCGCATTCCTCTAGCAGAGGGAGTGCCTAAAACTTCATCCCTCTCCATGGCCCATATGGCTGAGAGACAATCTGAGAGACTGAAGACTCCTTCTTTGTCCAACCCCACAATCGGAGCCAGCTGACAGCTCTGAAATGGTGCTAATGTCTGGCTAAGGGGCCCACTAGGGTCAAAGATTCCTTCCAGCCTTGCATGTAAGCAGTGTGTGTGCATAGGATGGAGGAGTCGTGCGTGGGGTAGATAAGGCCCTACAACCTCCCCCCACACGGGTGTTGTTTGTGGAGAGCTCACTCTGAGCTCCCCCGCCCCCATTCACAGGCGTCCCTACCTCCCTCCACTTCAGCAAGGGCGTCTGCTTCCTCTAGGCAGCATTAGCCTCTGTGGTTCCTGCACAACGGGGAAAGGGGTTTAGGATCCATGGAAACCCTCACCAGAGCTACAGGCCTGTCCCCAGGATTGGTTAGGTCAGTGCAGAGTAAGGGGGCTCTGCTAGCCTGTTGATACTAACCCAGTTAAGTATTTGAATTCGTTCTGAAGAGCTTTCCTCGTCACAGCAGAGTCTATCCTGTGGGGGTCATGCCACTACCCTGGAGTCTATCCTCTGAGCTGCACTGGGCAAGCAGATGCCTACAGCCATATAGCCCTGCTCGCTAGCTTTGGGGCCTTGAACAAGTTAAAGGGGAATGTTTGGCCCCTAGCTAGGATTGCAGCTAATTAACATTAGTCAGGTCTAAAATTAAATCCTTAATAAGAACAGTTTCATTGATATTTCTACCTACAGGCATTTTTATAACCTTAGTATGTGATTGCCTGGTAGAGCATTTATCTGGCTAAAGATAAGGAAGCCAGATACCTTTATATAAATGCTTGTGCTTAAAGTGTTCAATAAAGGTGAACTTTCAAGCACATATTCTCAATTTTTCCCCCCAGGCATCCGAAACTGGGCTGAGATTTACCGATACATCATGATTTTGATGCATTGTGAGGTAGGTCTTATCGTGCCTTTCAGCACTCTAGAGATCAAATGCAAACTTCACTCGACTTGTAGGATATGTCTGAACATCCAGAAGCAATATCCTAGGAGGAAATCAAATCTCATAACAGCCACATCTTTAGACCTTGCCTTTTAGCAAGTTGTCTCGTTGCCAAACCTAACATTAACACTCCCTGAACAAGTTCTCAGTAGCACGTGCTTGCTGGACTCTGACCTCGTTAAGCATATCCGAGATGTTTGTTTATACAGTGAACACACAAGAAGATTAATGGCAAATGATCATCTTGAGATAGTCACATTGTGCAATTTGCTAGGTGCGTGGGTGGGCAGTTGTCATCCTCTGAGACATCAGATAATGGTTCAGATCCTCTGGTCTGTCTGAGCTGTGCTTGGCACAGAACGCCTGCCACCCCCCGTCCCTCCCACTTCAAGCCATTTTTAAGTTCCTTCCGTTTGGTCTGACCAGTCCGATGCCTTGGTACAAATTTGAGCACGGCTCTAATTTATCCTTGGCTGTCCACAACCCCAAGGATCTGCTCCTGCAACTGGGGATTGCCGGGTATAGGGATGCCCCAGCCACACACCCTTTCCCCTGGGATTGCCACCTGCTGCTCCTTCCCCCGCCCCCCAATCTAGATTTGAGGGTGTGGCACAAAGTTACTGTGCAGGCTCTATTCCACCTGGGGATTCCCGTTGCACAAGGGAAATTGACAGGGGATTGGAGCTGCACGCGTTACAATAACGTTGAAGCTTCAGAATGTGCTACTGAGAATGAGTTCTCAGCGTGTGATTGGTGGGTACTGCAGCATTAGTTGTTTTCTCTAGAAAAGTTCATGCATGAGGACTCTAAGGATGTGGCTGTTAATCCTTTTTGAAGGTGATATTTCATTTCCTCTAAGGGTATATGTCAGGGTGATACAAATCCATTCTTGCCATTTTCCATTCCCAGGGAAACTGCTTCTAAAATATCTGTTTGTTTCCTCCCATGTTTCACTCAAAACTTTACATCTTTTCCTAGCCCCAATTCTGATTTGCAACTTCTCTGTTATCAGGAATGTCACCACAGTCCCACTCCTGAAATAGCAGCAGAGCAGATTTATAAAATGTCCTTATGTCTGGGATTCCCCGCCTCCCTCCAGTGCACTTACATTTATTTCGCTAGCTTCTCAATTTCTCATTCCTCCTTTGCCAGGCATCTTGTTTTGATCTGGCTGTGGGTCCTTGCAACAGACTGCCCATCTCTGCGGGTGACAGTTCATCACTTCTGGGGACAGATTCTCAGCTCCTGTAAATTGGCACAGTTCCTTTGACGTCAATGGACTTGGAGCTACCCTGATTTAGACCAGCTGAGGGTTTGCAACGTTCTAAGTCAGCTCTAAAATGAAAGGCTCTGCACATATTTCCATCTTGTTTCTTTCCCATGATACATTTTTGTGGCTATGCTGAAGGAATGTGCGGAAACATCCTGCTATGAGCAGCTGGGCTGGTGGAATTATTCACGGGGGGAATCCAAACTTGGGCATCTTGCCAGGCAAAGGCTTCTTAGAAGGCAGTTCCTGTGTTGATATAGGTGTAGGGAATTCCAAAATGTCCGCATTTCAAGAGATAAACTCCCAAGCAAAGAAACAGAATGAGAGGGCTCAATCTTACGCGGCCAACATCACTTCATGCCCTGTAAAATCTAGTATGCATGAATGCAGCTGCCTTGATTTAACATGCAACATTGTGCAGATGTGTCGTAGGGTAGGACTGATCCGCTGGAGTATACAATTCTTATCACCAGGTGATACCCCCCCAGCAGTTTGTTTAAAGTTACGGAGCATATGGCTACAGTGAACACCTCCCCATCCTTCCGGCAGTGAATTCTCACAGCCCAGATCAACTGACTCATGCTACGGGGCTTAAAATAGCAGTGTAGACATTCCTACTCGGGCTGGAGTTCACACTCTGAAACCAGGCGAGGGTCTCAGAGCCCAGGCTCCAGCCTCATAGCGTGGGCCCAAGGCAGTTGAGGTGGGCTCTGAGACTGGATCTGTTTTTGCAGTGGACACATAACCTTAGAAGTTAAAATTATTTCCACCTTTTGATTAGAAGCCACCCACATCTTTGCTTTGATAGGAAGGAGTAAGTGTTTGACTGGGAGAGAGTTGGCCCCCTTCCTTTGTGTGTATATGCAACTCATGATGGGCTGAAATTTACACAACAATGGCAGGAAAGGAACATACTCTAGAGCCTTAGAATCAAGGTAGGGGCAGGTATGAAAAGAAGGAAGGCGCATTTGCTTCTTTATTTAAAAATTTTCCTATGTACTGTTCCCAGACACTTCTAGTCCTTAACTCTGTGTCGGCTTTCATTTCTTACTGCTGCTACTGCCTGTGCTCATTGTACTGCTACTGCTGGCTGCGTGGTCCTTCTATGCTCCCTTTGGGTATCCTTCTCCCATTCATCTCCATGGCTTCTTCCATGCAATGCCATTACGCTGTGCCAAAACACCCTCTCTCTGAAAACACATAAAGCCATTAAACATCACCGCTGCATCAAGGTTAGTCCTTAATGTGTCTGGTTTGAATTGTCTGCCTCACATTTACTGAATGCTTTTCACGGGAAATATAAAGTGTCTAGTACTTAAGTTGATATATCAAGAAAGTTTGGCAACATGCAATAGTAAAATGCTACATAAGCCTGCTCTTCTCTGGAATGTCTCATTTTAGGAGATCAGTGGCTTTCTGGAAGAAAGTGGCAAATAGGAATTATTTTGATTAGTAGCATCATAAACTCAGGTGTCTCATCTGCTCCAAGCAATGAGAATACTTTCCCAGCTCTGCTCTTTTTCTTACAGGATGGGACGTCAGCGCACTTAACTATTATTTGTGTACCAGCAACTACAACACAGTAAGTTCAAGCAGCCTCTGGAACTTATACTTGCCTTCTTCTGCACTGGAATGGCCAGGTTTTCTTCCAGACCACAGCCAGACCTTGGTTTTTGCCCCCAGTTTTGTGGTTGCAAATAATCATGAGTCCAGCTTTCACCTTCAGCTATTTGCAGTCTCTGTTTAGATCATTCAACTGTCTAAGTATATGATTTACAAGCACCAATTGAGCACTTCCAGAGATCCAAGTTATTTTATGTGCACTTGCAAGTGAAAGATTGGAGGCAAGCATTTAAAATCTGGCCTTTTGTAGTCGGTGTGATACTAACGTAGCTATTAACAAGAAAGAACTTATATAGCATCTGAAATCTGAAATCTCAAAGCACTTTACTAACATTAATACAATCTCACATCAACTTCATGAATCCAGGGCTGCCCGGGGAGGGGGGGGGGGCAAGTGGGGCAATTTGCCCCAGGCCCCGGGCCCTGCAGGGGCCCCCACAAGAATACAGTATTCTATAGTATTGCAACTTTTTTTTATGGAAGGGGCCCCCGAAATTGCTTTGCCCCAGGTCCCCTGAATCCTCTGGGTGGCCCTGCATGAATCAGGACACATTATAACCATTTTACTGATGGGCAAATTGAAATGGAGTGGTTAAGTGACTTACCCAGAGGACACAAACAGATCAGGAGTCATTGTGGGGAAATAAATCCAGGAGTCCCAGTCTTTTTACCTTGAGGAATCAGTTTACAGCTTAAAGGCAGGCGGTTTAAAGTTTCCAGTGAAATGGGCTAGTGTGTATGTTTTCAACAATATTTAGACTCAAACTTTAGAACTCCCCTTCCTGGATTTGGTGACTTCTGGATTTTTAGCTTAACATCATCTTTTCTCAGGCCTTCACAACCTTTTCTAGCTAGCCCCCCAGCTCTGTCGTAAAATCCATAAAAATTCCCCTTCCCTGAGGTTCATAAGAACTGCCATACTGGGTCAGACTAGTGGTCCATCTAGCACAATATCCTGAGTTTGACAATGGCCAGTACCAGAGTCTCAGAGGGCGTGTACAGAACGGGGCAATTTTGGAGAGATCCAGCCCTGTCTTCGCCTCTTGGTTTCTGGCAGTCAGAGCTTCAGGGTCTCCCTGAGCATGGGGTTGCATCCCTGAGCATCTTGGCTAACAGCCTTTGATGGACCTATTCTCCATGAACTTAGCTAGTTCTTTTTTTAATCCATTTATACTTTTGGCCTCCACAACATCCCCTGGCAATTCTATCTTGTTTGCATTAAACCTGCTGCCTATTAATTACATTGTGTGACCCCTAGTTTTTGCGCTGTATCTATTCACTTTTTCCACACCATTCCTGATTTTATAGACCTCTATTATGTCCCCTTCATCGTTTCTTTTCTAAACTAAACAGCCGGAATCTCTTTAATCTCTCCTCGTACGAAGCCATTCCATACCCGTGATCATCTTTGTTGCTTTTCTCCAAACCTTTTCCTGTTCCACTTTTTTGAGATGGGGTGGCCAGATCTGGACAGAGTATTCAAGGTGGGGGAACACCATGGATTTATTTAGGGGCATTATGGTATATTCTGTCTTATTTTCTATATCTTCTAATAGCTCCTAACACTGTCAGCCTTTTTGACTGCTGACCCTTCTATCCAACTGGCTCTCCTACGTCTCTTCACTGTCTTCCTCTCAAGAGCCTCATTGAAAGACTTGCTTCTTGCCTACTCTTGTTACTAAAGAGCAAAGAGATCTTTAGTTTCCTTGCTCCCTTTCCCAGCATGCATTACCATCCATCTACAGTTCCCAGGGGTCCTCCGGGAACCACTCATCCTCAGTTCTGTGCTGGATCAGAATTAGGGTGGTACCTGCCTGTAGCATCCCTTAAAGGGCCAGCATTCTGTCCCATGAAAGACGTTGTTCGTTTTAATTGAGCATCGGAAACAGTGACCTGCCCCAGCCGTGTTCTGTTTTTTGTTTCTCTCAGTCTCGCTGTAGGTTATGTTCTTTTCCCCGATGGGAAGAAGGCTGGTATTGATTGGTCCAGTGCCTCCCTGGCTGAAATGGCGGATGATGGTTTTATCAGAGATTTATACCAAGTCAGTTTCACTGCAGGTAAGTTAAAGGAAGTCAGGTCATCTTCAGTTTTTTTCAGTACTAAACAAAATGCTTTAGCGTCTAGGAAATAACTTCACTGAATTATAAGACAGGTACAAGCAAGGGGAATTTTGCAAGATGCTCTATTCGATTGCTGTATTTTCCAGAGATCCCATGTACAGAATACAAGGAGGGGGAGACCAAAATCAAACTAACAAGCATGTCCCCTCTCCAACCCAACCCAGCCAGCAGAGTTCCTAGTGATTCTAAAATGTTCTGGGAGTCAGGGCCTTGAGTCAGAGCAACCATGGTCAGAAAAACAAAGTCTCTAGGGTCTAGGTCAGGCTCGTGATGTGTGTGGGGAGAGGGGGCTGCAGTCAGCATGGCTTCTGGTCTCCTCTCTCACTAAGCTCCCTTTTCTTGTGTATATAGCCTAGCCCCAAGGGTGGGGCAGGGTGCTCCATGGTTGCACCCAGGCTGTATTGGCTGTAAGTTCCAGACTGTCCCTTCACTAGCCAGAACATCCTGCTACAAGTCACTATTATAATTGTATTTATCCTGGTGTGGTTTAATTGTGTGTGATTATCTCTCAAAGGGTCCAGCTACCAGACTCTTTTTCACCCGCAAAGACGTACAGGGTGTGTCTACACAGCAACTAGACACCCGCTTGGGCTTGGGTTGTGGGGCTGTTTCATGGCTGTGTGACTTCTGGGTATGGGCTGGAGCCCAGGCACTAGGACCCTGCGAGGTGGGAGGGTCTCAGAGCCCCTGCAGCCTGAGCCCCGTGAGCCTGAGTTGGCTGGCATGGGTCAGCCACAGGTATCTAGTTGCTGCATAGACATACCCACACATGTGCTTAACTTTAAGCATTGGCGTAGTCTCCTTGGCTTCAGTGAGGCTATTGGAGTGCTTAAGTATAAGCACATGTGTAATTCTTTGGCAGCCAGGAGCCTCAGGTAGCTGTACCAGAGGATTTCAAATCCCCAACTGCGCTGAACATCCCTGTGTTGCTCAGGTTTAACTATCCGGGAAATGAGCGTTGAAATTTCCAATCTCCTTTGGTCAAAGCTCCCATTTTGGCTTGGGGAACC
This sequence comes from Mauremys reevesii, assembly GCF_016161935.1. Classification (NCBI taxonomy): domain Eukaryota; kingdom Metazoa; phylum Chordata; order Testudines; family Geoemydidae; genus Mauremys; species Mauremys reevesii. The sequence continues at coordinate 36,744,324 of NC_052638.1, forward strand.
AGCTGCTCGAAAACACCTAGAATGGTGGAGGGCCAAAGAAGCTTTAGAAAAAAATGTTCAAAATGTACACAAAACACTTAGAAATATTTTTTTTAAAAAAAGGTTTAGGGGTGGGGGAACTGTATGAAATCAACATAAAGCTCTTGCTTGTTTCATCTCGACTAAGTACTCTGTCATATGGTCAAGGAAACCTGCCTACATTTTCCCTTCCTAAGGTGGCCAGTTCTTTGAGGTTTGTGCTATGCTGGACAAGCAGGCTCGCCCTGTGGTATATAATGGTTTAACCGGAACAGGCGTATTCCATGAGTGCATTGCTGATTTCCAACTGAATCGGACAGTCCCAGGCTGGGGCTTGGTTGAATTTTATTACAGGTGAGATCCTGGTATACAGGAGTAGAGAAATTATTCTTATACTGAGACCTGAGTGGAGATAGCAAACCAATATGCTTTCGAACAAAAAGCACACATCTGAATTGCCAGCCGTGGCATTCACTGTTGTTTGCTTTCTGTGAACGTTTGCACAAGCACCGTTTGTTCCAAAGAACATTTGTGCAAAACAAAACTGCCCTGAATACTTATGCATGTTTTCTTGTGTCTATGTGTGCATCACAGGGGCTTGAATCTCCTGCTGGCTTTGTGAGTTGGAAGGCCATCTGCTCTGGGAAAATGAACAAGACTATGTCAATTGGGTGGCCTGTCACATTATGTAAATAATGAATCACGAGCATTATCCATTCACAAACAGCACTTTGGCCATCTCAAGGCTGAAATTTGTTCAGCTGAAAGATTTGTCAAACAATTGCAAGTAGCAGACAGAGTATGAATAAACTCATCCTTTGTTCATGGGTAACTTTGGACACAGCCCTGGTAAAGCTCCCTCTGCTGGCCATTCACCAGGCTGTTCTTTTGGGCCCACATGCTGTGTGGCACTGCCTCTGGTTTGGGTCTTGAGGCACACTCTTGGGGTGCAGCTCCTCCATTTAACACGTCCTTCTGAGAGCTGAGAACTAGGCTCCAAATGCCAAGACCCAGTGACTTATGCCAGCTCCCCCAGAATCTCCAGTTGCTTAAGCTCCTTTCTTACAGCTCCAGCCTCGGGGTCACTCTGGATTACAGTTTACTTCTCCAGGGACACATCATAGATAAAGCACGTAACACCCAGATGCTGCAATAGGGATTTTCAAACAATTACTCTTTACTTGAGACAGCACAAGAAATGTATAGGTCTAAATTAAACACTACAACCTCTCTATCCCATCCCTGCCTCAGTTTCCTTACCATTCTGGAGTGTTCTTCAGGATTTGAAGCAATGTCCTTTCAGGATCCCAAGTCCCCCTCTCCTGCACCTCTCACATTATGGCTCCTTTTCTAGAACATGGAGTCTTCCACTCTTCCAACCAGCTTCCTTTGGCTTGGCTGGTCCCACAGTTCAAAGAAGACCCTCTCTGCTATGAAAGCATGCTCTTCTATTCCTCTCCTGCCTAAGATTCCCTTTTCTCTGAGTCCCTCTGAGTTTTTAAATGTGAGCAGTAGCTCCTGGTTTCGATGTTTTCCCATTGGGACATTTTCCACTCTCCACTCCCCTACAGATAAACTTGGTTGAATGGGTTTGCCAGCTCAGGCATCGCCCTTAGCATACCCACTGTTCAGCCAGAGCCCAGCTGTTACGGTTAACGACTTCTTTTTGTTTATTCTGTGATATGTCAAGGACCCTATCAGCCCACGGTTGACTCACTACACAGTGAAGCCTTTGATGATACAACACTTGTATAAAATTAACCAGAATTCATAAACGGTACATAGACAGGTTACTCAAATTGTCACAACTTGTAAACAGGAGAAAAGGCTACAGTCACCAAATACATTTTTCACTGCAAATTGTTCACTCGGCTGTGCTGAGAAGTATGATTATTTCTGATTCACTAGAGAATCCAGTAAAAGATTAAGCCCAAGTTTTTCCAAAATTAGTAATGATTTCCAGGACTCAACTTCAAACATCTTAAAGGGTTATGAAGTTCAGAGGATGGGTGCTCAGCACTTTCTGAAAACTGGACTCCTTTAAGGTATCTAAAACTGGACTCCAGTGGAACATTAGTTACTTCTGAAAATTGTGGTCTAAGACTGTTGCCAGGTAACCCGATAGCTTATTAGACTCATAGACTTTAAGGCCAGAAGGGGCCACCATGGTCATGTAGACCAGTGGTTCTCAACCCGTGGCCCATGGGCCGCTTGCAGCCCAATCAGCACACAGCTGCGGCTCATGTGACATCCTCAGGGCCATATAGGTAGTATATAGTGTTCATGCAGCCCACAATGGTAAATAGGTTGAGAACCACTGATCTCGCCTGACCTGCACTGAGTGACATACATACATGTTGAGAATGTAGTATTCATGACAGAAAGACAGTCTTACTCCTCTTCTTCCCTACCACGGTGGCATAACATGCATCATTTCTATACTTCTAGAGATGCTACTGGGCAGCTTATTCCTAATTCTGGCTCTAGGCTGAAGGAGCCATCCGTTCCTGCCAGCTCCAAATTCACTGAAGAGCACTCTCAATGTACCGGGGACGCGGAGGGCAAAGGAGACCACAGCTAGATCAGCTCACATAGTTAAAGAAGCAGCTCAGGAACAAGGTGAGTTTTCACAAGGAGCCAGGATCTTTCAACCTTCAGCTCTCCAGTTTCCAGGCTGTGGAGTTTTGCAGTGACATCTGTGTTGTTATAAATGTATGTATGTGGCAGGTCAGTCTTGGAAACTCAAGCTATATCATAGAATCATAGGACTGAAAGAGACCTTGAGAAGTTTGACAATTGGGTCCTATACTGAGCAAAGCAGAGTGCATTGGACTGTCAAAATAGATATTTGGAGAGAGTTTCATAGAATCATAGGACTGGAAGGGACCTCGAGAACTCATCTAGTCCAGTCCCCTGCACTCATGGCAGGACTAAGTATTATCTAGACCATTCCTGACTGGTGTTTGTCTAACCTGCTCTTAAAAATCTCCAATGATGGAGATTCCACAACTTCCCTAGGCAATTTATTCCAGAGCTTAACTAACCTGACAGTTAGGAAGGTTTTCCTAATGTCCAACCTAAACCTCTCTTGCTGCAATTTAAGCCCATTGCTTCTTGTCCTACCCTCAGAGGTTAAGAAGAACAATTCTTCTCCCTTCTCCTTGTACCAACCTTTTATGTACTTGAAAAGTGTTATCATGTCCCCTTCTCAGCCTTCTCTTTTCCAGACTAAACAAACCCATTTTTTCCCCAATCTTCCCTCATAGGTCATGTTTTCTAGACTTTTAACCATTTTTGTTACTCTTTGGACTTCCTCCAATTTGTCCATATCTTTCCTGAAATGTGGTGCCCAGAACTGGACACAATACTTCAGTTGAGACCTAATCAGCACAGAGTAGAGCAGAAGAATTACTTCTTGTGTCTTGTTTACAACAGTCCTGGTAATACATCCCAGAATGATGTTTGCTTTTTTTGCAACAGCGTTAAACTGTTGACTCATATGTAGCTTGTGGTGTACTATGACCCCCAGATCCCTTTCCGCAGTACTCCTTCCTAGGCAGTCATTTTCCATTTTGTATGCGTGCAACTGATTGTTCCTTCCTAAGTGGAGTACTTTGCATTTGTCCTTATTGAATTTCATCCTATTTACTTCAGAGCATTTCTCCAGTTTGTCCAGATCATTTTGAATTTTAATCCTATCCTCCAAAGCACTTTCAACCCTCCCACTTTGGTATCGTCCGCAATCTTTATACTTTAACCTTATCACCTTATTTTCTTCTAAATGTTTGCAAATTGATTGCTTCATTTTTGCTCCATTATCTTTCTGGGTACAGAAGTTAAGCTGACTGGTCTGTAATTCCCTGGGTTGTCCTTATTTCCCTTTATATAGATGGGCACTATATTTGCCCTTTTCCAGTCTTCTGGAATCCCTCCCACCTTCCATGATGTGACGAACTGGGAATGTTATTAATGTGTTCTTTGAATACTGAGTGGGGAGTCTTGACCTGGGAAGGTTGCAGGGGAGTTTTGCTGGGACTGTCTGCACTGGGGATGGGAGACTTTCCTTGAGGGAGGATACCTGAGCACGTAATATGAGAACCCAGGAAGGGGGTTGGGGGCCAGGTGACACCTTTGCCCAGGAAACTGGACAAAGGGTAGGGGAGGAGCCGGGGTTGAGTGAGATGGCTGGAGGGAGTTTCAGTCTGGAGCTGGCTGGGAAAATGGAGGGGAGCCGAGATAGGGCTCTGGCCTCCCTGCCCCCCATCCCCGCTCCAAGAGGGACCTAACTGAGGGGGTCCTGTTGTCTGTACCTGCAAGACTGATCTTGGACTGTGTTCCTGTCATCTAAATAAACCTTTGGTTTTACTGGCTGGCTGAAAGTCATGGTGAATTGCAGGAAGCCGGGGGTGCAGGGCCTTGTCTCCCCCACACTCCGTGACACATGACTTTTCAAAGAGAATCGCTAATGGCTCAGATATCTCTTCAGTCAGCTCCTTGAGTGTTCTAGGATGCATTTCATCAGGCCCTGGTGACTTGAAGACATCTAATTTGTCTAAGTAATTTTTAACTTGTTCTTTCCCTGTTTTAGCTTCTAATCCTACCTCATTTTCACTGGCATTCACTATGTTAGACGTCCAATCACCACCAACCTTCTTGGTGAAAACTGAAACAAAGAAGTCATTAAGCACCTCTGCCATTTCCACGTTTTCTGTTATTATTCCCCGCCCCCCGAGTAACGGGCCTACCCTGTCCTTGGTCTTCCTCTTGCTTCTAATGTATTTGTAGAATGTTTTCTTGTTACCCTTTATGTCTCTAGCTAGTTTGATCTCGTTTTGTGCCTTGGCCTTTCTAATTGTGTCCCAACATACTTGTGTTGTTTGTTTATATTCATCCTTTGTAATTTGACCTAGTTTCCACTTTTTGTAGGACTCTTTTTTGATTTTTAGATCACTGAAGATCTCCTGGTTAAGCCAGGGTGGCCTCTTGCCATACTTACTTTCCTAGGCAGTGGGACCATTTGCTCTTGTGCCCTTAATAATGTCTCTTTGAAAAACTGCCAACTGTCTTCAATTGTTTTTCCCTTAGACTTGCTTCCCATGGGAATCTCACCTACCAACTCCCTGAGTTTGCTAAGGTCTGCCTTCTTGAAATCCACTGTCTTTATTGTGCTGTTCTCCCTCCTACCATTCCTTAGAATCATGAACTCTGTCCTTTCATGATCACTTTCACCCAAGCTGCCTTCCACTTTCAAATTCTCAACCAGTTCCTCCCTATTTGTCAAAACCAAATCTAGAACAGCCTCTCCCCTAGTAGCTTTCCCACCTTCTGAAATAAAATAAATGGTCTCCCGTACATTCCAAGAACTTGTTGGATAATCTGTGCCCTGCTGTGTTATTTTCCCAATAGATGTCTGGGTAGTTGAAGTTCCCCATCATCACCAAGTCCTGTGCTTTGGATGATTTTGTTAATTGTTTAAAAAAAGCCTCATCCACCTCTTCTTCCTGGTTAGGTGGTGTGTAATAGACCCCGACCATGACATCACCCCTGTTTTTACCCCTTTTATCCTTACCCAGAGACCTTCAACAAGTCTGTCTCCTATTTCCTTCTCAACCTCAGTCCAAGTGTATACATTTTTAATATATAAGGCAACACCTCCTCCCTTTTCCCCCGCCAGTCCTTTCTGAGCAATCTGTACCTTTCTATACCAATATTCCAGTCATGCATATTATCCCACCAAGTCTCTGTGATGCCAACTATGTCATTGTTGTATTTATTTACTAGCATTTCGAGTTCTTCCTGCTTATTCCCCATACTACTCGCATTAGTATACAGACATCTAAGCTACTGATTTGATTCCCCCACACACCCTTCGTTCTGTCTTGTCTCTCCTTTATCCCAGCTATAACAATCCAGTCTCCCCCCAAATTCTGACTCTTCTCCCAGGTCTCCATGTTTTCGACTTACCTGTGGGCTTTGGTCACCTGCCCCCTTCGAACCTAGTTAAAGCCCTCCTCATGAGATTAGTCAGTGTGTATTCAAATATGTTCTTCCCCTTCCTCAATAGGTGGACCCCATCTCTGCTTAGAAGTCCTTCTTCCTAGAACAGCATCCCGTGGTCAAGGAAGCCGAAGTTCTCCTGGTGACACCGTCCTCGCAGCCAGGCATTCACCTCCAGAATGCATCTGTCTCTGCCTGGGCCCCTACCCTTGACCAGAAGGACTGAAGAGAAAACCACCTGCACTCCTAACTCCTTCACCCTTACTCCCAGAGCCCTGTAGTCACTTCTGATCTGTTGAGGGTCATACCTCGCAGTATCATTAGTGCCCACATGGATGAGTTGCATGGGGTAGTAGTCGGAAGACCAGATGATCCTTGACAATCCCTCCAACAATATCCTTGATTTCTTTGTCTCTAGAAGTCACTACAAAATGGTCACAGAACATTTTGTGGTAAACTACCCAGATTTGTTAGTCTGTCTACAATTGTACCTGAAGCAGAACCAAAAAAAAGTAAGAGACTATGACAGCACTTCTTTAAAAGGGATATTCATCAGTGAACTCAAACCTACAACGCTATGTGCAAATATTAAATACTCATACCAAAACTTCTAGTAGAAAGTTTATGGTTTATATCTAAGAATACAAAAATCTCTTACTTTATTTTTAATATCAGAGGGGTAGCCGTGTTAGTCTGGATCTGTAAAAGCAGCAAAGAGTCCTGTGGCACCTTATAGACTAACAGACATATTGGAGCATGAGCTTTCGTGGGTGATACCCACTTTGTCGGATGCATCCAATGAAGTGGGTATTCACCCACGAAAGCTCATGCTTCAATATGTCTGTTAGTCTATAAGGTGCCACAGGACTCTTTGCTGCTTTTAGAAAAAAATCTGCATTCTATTCACAGCACTGAATGGTTACAATGTGCCATAAAACAGTAGAAATGCAGTGTTATTTATTAGTATAATTCTTGTGAAAGATCCTGGAGCCCTATAAAGTGAAGTCCCATGTATCTGCAGAAGAAGATACACGGTGCAGCTGCAGTTTAAGTCTTGTCAATGTGCCTTAACACCAGTTTAGGTGGGTGTGCCACCTGTAGGGTTAAGAGGGTAGTACAGCCTCCGTGCATATTCATTTTTAGTTTCTATGCTCAGACTGCCAGCTAGGAGACTATTAGTGCCAAAATTGATGGTTTTTTTCTGATATGGACACCTGTCCATTAGAAACCAAGCTGAGATCACCGCACAGATAAGCAATTCCTTTGAAATAGGTCACCAACGCCACATCAGTTGGTAACTAGTCTGGGCCCCACACAATGTCAACTGCTAAAAAGCTTTGTAGCCCATCACCAAATTCTCAAATTATCTAGTTCCCCCCAGGAATAAAGTTCTCGTGTAACGTTGGCCTGTTTCATTAGAGGGGCTTAAGTGCTGAAATCCATTGATAGTAAGTTTGACAACTTTATATAAGGGAAATTTATTTTTCATGATGCTTGGCTAGTTGTAACAGTCAATTAAAAAATATACATCCATGTACTTTTAAGAATAGATTACTTAACAGTTAATGTAAGTATTCAGCAGCCAAGGCAAACACAGTGTATGTTAAAACCTGCACATAGTAGCAAATAGACAGTTGTTTAGTAAATGGCTTTTCGGGGAGGAAGAAGGGGGAAAGTCCAATACATTTGCTACTGTGAGCTGTGAATACACTGTAAATTATTTAAGTATATATTATTGTGCACTAACTGTCGATCACATACTGAAATATGTTAGCTCTTTATAATTCATAGTTGGACAACTTTTAAAATCAGTTACTTTTTAGAAGAATATAAACCACAGAAATTCTTTATTTAGCAATCAAGACCTGGCTAAACAAAGACACAGACATGAAGCAGGGTTTTGAGATTGGGTAACATTTAGAAATTGGAACCTTTCCAGTCTGATCTTGAATGAGTAAATCATTGTAGTAAATGCCAGTTAGAAAGGCTTTAGCCATTAAAAACAAAAAGATCACTAAGCAGGAAAAACTATAATGCACAGTTTGCTCTTGTTTAAAGATTTGCGTGGAACAAACCATTCCTGGCGTCTGTCTGATATCTTAGGTTTCAGAGTGATATCTTAGTTAATCATGCAATACCGGTTTTGCAATAAAGTTAGAGCTCCCCTTTTTTCCAAACATTGGCTTAATAATATACACATAACATTGATTCTGATCCCTGAGTCTTAATGCCGTTTGTGTTCAAAGTCCTCACTCTCAGCCATTACAGGCTATTACGCCTAGGGGAATTCAGCGCATCCGCAGACGCGCAGAATTAATCTGTCTCGCATAATTTTGTATTTTCCTGCATAAAAAACATTTTGCCTAAGAAGTGCTGCAGTTTCGCGAATTTCCCACCAGAGGCCGCTGTAGGGCCAGAACAGCCGGCGGCGTCCATGCCGACTGCTCTAGCGCCACAGCGGCCTCTGGTGGGAAAAAGTCGGAACTGCAGCAGTTCTTAGGCAAAATGTACATACAGTATTTTATTTGGGAAAATACAAAATTCTGTGCCCGGTGCTGCAGAATTCGCCCAGGAGTAGAGTTCATCACAGCACCGGCTAGGACCAAGTGGGGCACACAGGGCTGCTGGGGGGGTCACACACTGGGGTTCAGAGTGGCTAGTGGGGGGACAGACTGGAACATGGCTCAGGAGCTAGTGGGGTGACAGTGTTGAGCCTGGGATGCAGGGGCGGCTCTAGGAATCCCACCGCCCCAAGCAGGGCGGTGTGCCGCGGGGCGCGCTCTGGCGGTCGCCGGTCCGCGGCTTCGGGGGACCTCTTGCAGACGTGCCTGCAGAGGTTCCACTGGTCCCGCGGCTCCGGTGGACCTCCCGCAGGCATGACTGGCCGGGAAAATGCCACCCCAAGCGCACACTTAGCACGCTGGGGTCTGGAGCCGACCCTGCTGGGATGGAGGAGGGTGGCTGCAGAGACTTGTGGGGATGAAGGGTGCGGGGACAGGGGCAGACGTGCCTGACTGAATGGGAGAGGCTTGGGGTCAGCCAGTGTCTGCATGGGGGAAGCTTCTCATCACCCTAATAATCTCCCCCCAAAGAAAAACCTCCCTCCCACACCCAACACCCTCCAGGTTCACTCGTAGGCTCCATTCCTTTCCCTCAGTTCCTGCATTACCCCTGACTCCTCCAAGCATTTGCACTGATTCTGACAGGTGCAGGAAATACAGTCCCTCCCCCCCTCTACTCTAATTGCAAGGCTGTGCCAGAACCTCACTTCTCTGATGGTTAGAAACCGTCTTCTAATTTCCAGTGTGGATTTATTCAGGGCCAGTTTATAGCCATTTGGTTTTTCGGCCAACGTTGTCCTTAAGTTTAAATAGCTCTTCTCCCGCTGGGGTGTTTATCCCCCTGTGTATTGATAGATTGATGTATTGTAATTTAAATGAATTGCACAAAGTTCTGTATTAATATGCCTAGTAAGGAATCTATTTGTAAAAAAAAAAAAAAATACCAGAATATTTTTTTTTGGTCTGTATTGTTACAGACATACTTGCTGACATATTTTGAACTAAATTACCAAAATAATTGAAACTGGCATAATTATATTGTGTACTTTGACAAATAAAATATGCAGACTTTTGCTGAATTTTCAAATATTGTGTGCAGAATTTTTATTTTTTTGCAGCAGAATTCCCCCAGGAATAAGCTATGTAACAAAACAACTGAATCTGGCATGGGCTGGGACTCTGGAGCCCTGGTTTCTTTTCAAGGCTGTGCCACTGGCCCCGCTGGGGGACCTTGGGCATGTACTGCATCACTCTGTGCCTCAGTTTACCCATCTGTAAAATGGGAATAATGATACATCCCTCATTCGGAAAGCCCTTTGAGATCTGATTGAAAGCACTGTATAAAACTACGGTATTATTATTAGAGCTGTATATTCTGTGTTTAGCTTTCTTCTCATGGGTCCCAGAAAGAGAAGTCCTACAGCTTAGAGCTATCAGTGTTTTAGAAGTCATAGAGTGAATTGGCCTTTCTTTTGTATTGGAAAATATTGTGTGGCATCCAGTCCTAATGACAGTCATGCTAGATTGATCATGGTTTGACATCACACCGAAGTAAGCTGCTTTAAAATCTCATGGGTGAAATCCTGGCCCTATTGCAGCTGATGGGAGTTCACCCTGTGAGTGATATTCTGGCTTCATTTAAATCCGTGGCAAAACTGCATTTGACTGTAAATAGGATCAGGATTTCATGCTTAAGCTTCCTTCATACTCTGAAATCACTTATAGCCTTTAACTCCTCTACATATAACCATGTGGTTACTCATAGTTCCCAGATAACAAAAGTAACACTGGGAAACACTGATTTTGTGATAGTTTAGAGAGGGCTTTTTCGGTCACTGTTTCATGCCTTAGTTTTCTAAGTAGAACTCTTCATTGACCTGTGTAAGGAATTTTGCATAAAAACTCATGCTTTAAATGACTTAAATTTGATGTGAGACAAGAAATTCTACTCAACAGTCTGCTTTCAGTTCTCTTACACAGATCCGTATACTTTATATCAGGGGTTCTCAAACTGGGGGTCAGAACCCCTCAGGGGGTTGCAAGGTTATTACACGGGGGGTTGAAAGCTGTCAGCCTGCACCCCAAACCCCGCTTTGCCTCCAGCATTTATAACAGTGTTAAATATATAAAAAGAGTTTTTAATTTATAAGGAGGGGGGTTGCACTCGGAGGCTCGCTATATGAAAGGGGCCACCAGTACAAAAGTTTGAGAACCCCTGATATAAAGTATATGGCATTGGCTGAGGAAAAAAGTTATAAAATATACTATAGCTAAAGTCAGAGCAGGGACCCAGGACTGGAAGGGATCTCCTGGGTTATCAAGTCACCAGTGCTCTGCCATGGCAGGCAACCCCGTCCTATAATCATGTTAATAAACTTATCAAGCTCTATCTTAAAACTAGTTTCGGTTGTTCCCCCGCATTACTCCAATTGCAAGGCTGTGCCAGAACCTCACTTCTCTGATGGTTAGAAACCTTCTTCTAATTTCCAGTGTGGATTTATTCAGGGCCAGTTTATAGCCATTTGGTTTTTTCTGCCAACTTTGTCCTTAAGTTTAAATAGCTCTTCTCCCTCTGTGGTGTTTATCCCCCGATGTATTGATCGAGACTAATGATATCCCCTCTCAGGCTCTCTTTTGGTCGGCTAGTGCAGCTTGCTCATTCCAAATAGGGGTTCTTTCTTCTAACCCACTTTGAGGGGAAGCTTTCTGAGCCAAATCCCTCCCCTCCCCCCCAGGAAAACTTACTCCGTAGCCTTGGTGAGTTTGAATTCTCCAAGTTGTGGAATTTTACTCCACTTAAGCAGGAGTTTGGGGTTGTGTGGAGAGGATAGGGGATATGGACAGGAACTCATGATGAACCTGGAGTTGAATCTGGTTTCTTCACCTTGTATCTGAAGATTTCCCAGGTTTGCCCCTCCCAGTAGCCCTGCACCAGTGGTTCTCAAAGCCAGTCCGCCGCTTGTTCAGGGAAAGCCCCTGGCGGGCTAGGCCAGTTCGTTTACCTGCCGCCTCCGCAGGTTCGGCCAATCGCAGCTCCCACTGGCTGCAGTTTGCTGCTCCAGGCCAATGGGGGCTGCGGGAAGTGGAGCAGGCTGAAGGATGTGCTGGCCTGGCCCACCAGGGGCTTTCCCTGAACAAGCGGTGGACCGGCTTTGAGAACCTCTGCCCTACGCTATTCCCCAAACCCAGAGAGCTTCTGCAGGGTGCTGGTCATGGGGCTGCCATACGATTCTGCCGTTGAAGTGGAAGAGGGTAATATGCAATGTAGGTTCCACTCCCATCCATCAGCTTTTGGGACCTATATTCCTGCTCCCTTGCCATGCTGGGGACATGACAACAGAACCCTCTTGAGTTAACAGAAAACTGTAATAAAGTTAAAAACACAGGGTTTTGTTTGCCAGGTGCTAAAGCACATGAAGCAGCCTTTTGCTTAAGTTTAAGAGCTAAGAATTCACATCTCAGGGTTGCTCCATAATCTGTAAATTACTTTCCAAAGATTAGTGTGTCCAGAACACATGGCAGAACTGTGTTATGTTTAAAATAAATCACCTACCAAAAACCTTCATTTAAACCATGCAAAGTTGTCCCTTTTCATGGCTCCTTTCTCGGTGGAAAATTAATCTTAGGAAATGATACTGCTGCCCAATAAAACAGGAATTCCAAAAGCATGAAGGTCCTCGTGCTGAACATTCAGGATTTTGACAGGAGGCAATAAAACAGAGGAAACTCACAGCTAGAAGTGAAATGTACCATACAGCCTGCACTAGTTCAGCACAATAGGGATAATGCACCTTATGTCTGGACATTGAGGGTATGTCTACACTGCAGATGAGATTGAGCCTTCCAGCCCAGGTAGACAGACCCAAGCTAGCTCTGCTGGAACCAGTGAGCTACAAATAGCAACGTGGACATTGCGTCATGAGTGGCGGCTCAAGTTGGCCACCCACATCCAAGCCCACCCCACCCCCGGGTCAGATCTTGAGTGGCTACCTTGGGCTGCTGTCCATACCACAACATCCACACTAATAGTTTTAGTGCACTAGCTTTGAGCAGACCTAGCCCGTGTTGAGCAGACCTTCCTAGGCTAGGAGGTAGGCTCCCAGCAGCAGTGGAGACATACCCTGGGGGACCTGGATAGATGAAGTCAATAGGCCAAGTCAAATATTTGCAACTCCCACTGGAGCAGTACATGGTCTGCCTAGATTTGCTAAATTTAAAGGCACAGATGCTTTTAAAGATGGACCAGGATGGGACTGGCATTCTAAGCATTTCTGGTCAATCACTCCATAGCTAGTTACCTGATTTGGAAAATGGTTTCACTGTGTTACACACCTAGACCTTTATTTCCCTTTAACTTTTCTGGTGGTGTCAAAGTTACTTATTATTTACCTAAAGTTAGGTGATTGTCTTTTGTATAACTACAGTAGATATAATCTCACTAGGAACGCCCTATGTGTATTTCCATTGCAAGGTGGAAAGCTGTAGCAAACTTTTGCTGCATTTAGGTTTTAGCCTCTACAGTTCGTAAAACCAAATAACAGACTTAGTGAATCCCAGAGAGCTCCACCGGGAGGAATAAGTTATCACAAACTGTACTGCATGACTGAATTTTCTCCAGCAAACAAGAGGAATTACTCAGGAAATAGATTATTCTCAATAAAGCTGTCTAAAAGTTGAGCTCTCTGTCCAACAATGAAATGAATCAAAAACAGTCCAAATGAGTAAAAAATACCAATTTATCAGAATCCAGACATCTCTGGAGTCCCTCACATTTCCCATTAAAAATTCAGTTAATTCTTTCTTGATCTGAAGTTGCTCCTCACAGAACCATAAATATCTGTGTTTAAGTTAAAGCCTTAAAGCACAAATAGAATTCTAGAATTCAGAGCATAAATCACTCTCACTGAAAGATCTGATTTAAGGGCTTTATGAATTTACTCCATGCAGATGCCTTATTCTTTCACAGTTGGGATGTTGGTTTTTGCATTGTCTTTAGAACTTATACAAGAGACACTGGAGAAATATTACAGAGTACAAACAGTGCAAGTGAAGTTCATTCTAATCTGGCTATAAAATTTAATATAGATCATAAAACCAAAGGGAGGAGAAGGAGATAAACCTGTGGAGCAGCTGAGAAGCACTGGAGCTTTCTCACTAGAATTAAATCCCTTTTGGAGCGAATTACCTAACAAGGTGTTTAATCCAGTTATAAATAACACCACAGACTGAGACAAAGAACAGCCAAGGGGTCTGCTCAGTTTACAAGGGATTTGTATTATAGACTTACAGAAAGCAGCAGCGACTGTGTTCTTTCTAATCCAAGGGGGAGGTGAAATTCGAAGCGTAGCTGGACAAACTTATCTCAAATATTTGTTTTGTTTTCCAGTAATAATAGAGCTTTGTGCCCCTACTCTCCTCACCTCAGCCTTGTTCTAAAGTGCTCAGTAGCACTGCAGATCAGGACACATTTAATTCAGATGCTTAAATATGGAGTTAGGTGCCTAACCTCAACCACCCAAGTTAGAACATACAGTCTGTGTCTGTATAGAAGCACGCAGGAGGTAGTTCAAAAATGATACTGTTCTGATGAGTGTGGAGATGGAACTATGTGGGGACTAGAACTGCCTACTGCAGGGTTTCTTGCACCTGCCTCTGAAGCAGCTGGACCGGTCTCCATCAGAGACAGGATAGCGGGCTAGATAGACCGCAGGACTGATCCAGTCTGCCAATGTCTGTATTTCCATGGGAGTTACGAGTATAATTACTATAAAATCAGAGTACAGAGAGTTCTGCTCAGAATGAATTTGAGTAACAAGATCTGTGTACCTTGCTAACCTTTATTGGATTGTGCTGGTTTGTGATTGGTGCAGTGATCAATGAGAGTTACTAGTACACACCTCTCTACATTGTAATCCGCAATCTCTTCATATGGAAGTTGGCAGCGATACCACAAGGTGGTGCTGTTTAGAGCTTTTCTTTCCCAAAAGAATGAAGCAATTCCGATGACAGAATGACTCATCCGCTCTACTCTTTTCTTTGTTGTCCTCCCTCCTTTTCCTTCTCCTTTCTTTGTTTGCCTTACTCTTCCCCTGGCCTGCTTGGCTTTTCTCCCTTTCCTTTCATCTCCCTGTCTTTTTTTTGTAATAATACCTTGTAAATTCATAGACTTTAAGGCCAGAAGGAACCATTAGATAAATGTCTATCAGGGATGGTCTAGACAGTATTTGGTCCTGCCATGAGGGCAGGGGACTGGACTCGATGACCTCTCGAGGTCCCTTCCAGCCCTAAAATCTATGAATTAGAATAATCTAGGCTCAAAGCATTTAGAGAGAAAAAGGATTTAAAAATAACAGTCTACAAGCATGTCTGTCTTACCTAAAGACTTACCATCCCCTGATGATAACTTAGGCAGATCTAACTTTCTTAAACGCCCTCAGCAGGGCCTGTGTAAGTGTTCTTTATTTAATCGCTATAGTCCTTTTAATCTCCTCCTTCTTAGGCCTTGCCCCTGCTTGTCAAAACCTTCTGTAGGTTGGCTGGATCTAGTAGGTAAACACTTCAAAGCTCACAGTTCAGACTTATGTCTTAACAATCCTTAAGTGTTTACCGTTGGGCGATTTATTTTAAGCCATTGTTTCCCTTCCTGCTTGCTTTTCCTGACAACCCCCCATTAAACTAAACCAACATGTTCGGACAGTAAATATCCCAATAACCAGATCAACATACAGTATTCATAAATTATGACAGAGACGCTCCAGCTCTGTTTCTGGGCCCCTCCAGAGCGATAAGCATAAGCTGTGACAGTCTGAGTTAAAGAGCCAAGTTTCCCTCGCTAGGGCTGTGAAAGGCTCATATCCCCTGTGGATCGGGCACAAGGACCTGTTACATATCCTCACCAGTGGGTCACCCACAGGAGAAGGAGACCTGTTTGAGGTCCTACTGAAAATCAGGCCCAGAATTGCTAACGGTGTAAACAGCCACTACTTACTAGATTTAGCTACACTACTGAACCACTTGGTGAACATGAATAAAACCCTTTGAAATCTCCCCCCTTGACTGAAATCAGCATGAAGGATGGAACAACATGGCAAGTTATTGTGGCCTGTGTACAAAAAGCAAAATCATAGGTTTTCTGACAGCTGAAATCCTCATAGCACTATCCACAAATACTCCCTCAATTCCTTCCTCTCCTGTGCCAGATTGGACCCCAGAGGCCATGGCTGTGATTGCTGTGCTCGGTAACACCTGCCCAGATGTTTTGTCTGTGGAGTTGCCCAGGTCAGTTGAGGTAAGCCACACTGATACTCCCGTTGTTTTCCAAGGCACCACTGAGCTCAGGAAGAGCTTAGGAAAGAGAACATTTCTTTGGAGCTTATTGTAGTGTTGTTGAGCAAATGATTTCACACTGCAACCCCTCTTGATGGCAGTAGTTTTCATTTTGCATGTAACAGGCAGAAATCCTAGGGCATACTGTTCAACCAACTCAGTGAGATTTACTGGCTTAGGACCGGTTCCTCAACTGGTGTAAATTGTCGTAACCCAGTTGAAGTCAACAGAACTATGACAATTTATAGCACAGTCAGGAGAGGCAGCATAGGGAAGTGGACTGAGCTTGGCCTGTTTCAGAGTAGCAGCCACGTTAGTCTGTATCCTCAAAAAGAACAAGAGTTTCATGTTCTCTGTGTATATATATATCTTCCTAAGGTATTTTCCACTGCATGCATCTGATGAAGTGGGCTGTAGCCCACGAAAGCTTATGCTCAAATAAATTTGTTAGTCTCTAAGGTGCCACAAGTACTCCTGTTCTTTTTGAGCTTGGCCTGGGAGCCAGCAAATCCCAACGTTTGTGATCATTTTGTCAGACATGTTTCTTGTCTTTGACATCTCCCGAATGGGTTAATGCTCCATGGCGATCCATTGGAAGAACACTAAGTACAGAATGCTCCAGTATATCTGACCTATGGGAGTGGATTACACTGACACTCCAGTCTCTTTTGGGTTCAAGTCAAAGAGCTGACTTTTCCTTTAACAGTCCTGGATGGTTGGGAACTAACTAATAGAGAGACTGCTCTCCTCCCATTTTCTGCTAAGAGGGCTAAGATTAACTAATCGCTTGATCTTATAGTTCCAGTATTGGAATATTTGAGGCTGATTGGAGGAATTTGTTTCCCCTGTTTGACTAACAGAGCTCAGGAGTGTTGATCTTCAGGACATTCATGGTTCAAAGTCCATCTGTTTATCCAGATCTTTGGCTGCAGGAGAAGGGGTGAATGTCTTATGTTTATTTTAATTTGGGGTAGAGTGTATATAAATTGGCATTTAGGATATTTTCCTTTTAGAAATTGTTTGGATATGTGTATGTCTATAAACCCCCAGATCCAGAGTATTCTCTACTATCCAAGAGTTCTGCGAGCTGAACCTGTAACACCAAAGTGAATATCCAACTGCTTGTTGTTTGTTTTTGTTTTTCCAGGCTATAATTCCAGTTGTTAAAGACTAAGGGAAAAGTGCAGAATTTAGAAAAATGGATCCATGGAGTCACCTTGCAATATGTAGAGACTGGAGGGCTTTTGCTCACCCTCCTCTGTGGCTGAGAGGAGCAAAAGCCTGTTAATTACTAGACCCAAGTGAACAGTTCATAACAAATAGCTTGATAAAATATAATCCTCTTTTTGTCCAGTGTCTGCTAACAGATCCCATGTCCTCAGTATGGAATTTCCATTCTGTAGCGGATGATTATTTTTGAGAATTTTTTTTTGATTCTGTGGATTGATCACTAACAGTGCCCTGCAAATATATGATATTCAAGCAGTGGTGGTTAGTTGTGATTGGTTAGATAAGCCCCCCGTTGTTATGCATATCCCCAGGTTCAATAAGCAAGCAAGCAATTCCAGCCCCCACAGTGCATGGGCATTTTAAAATAGTTTTCCTTGAAGGGCAGGTGGCTTTGAACTCTGTGGTCCAGAAACATTAGTGGTATCAGAACCCGGCTGCTCAAATAGTCTCGTAAAGCAGATGCAAAAGGACCCTGATTAGAGTCAAAGTGAATGTATTTAAAACTTTGACTACAGTCAAATAAACGCTTCTTCAGTGTTCACCCAGCTTGAGTAATCATGCTGGAGCTGGGGAGAAAGCCGCAGAAGATGGTTGCTCTACCTGACATGCTCCCCTCATTCCCTCCCCTTGAATAACCTTTGGCAGCTTTCTAAGGAAATTCACAGGCACATCTAGCTAGACACCAATTATTTTCCCTGAGAGTAGGCAAATTACAGGTTTGACGTCCATGATGATGCTCCAGATTAAATGAGAGTCTGTGGCCTAATTATTATTATTTCTTATTTGTATCACAGTAGCACAGTCATAGATCATTGTGCTGGGTGTTGTACAAACACATAACAAAGAGATGGCCCCTGCCACAAAGAGCCTACAAGCTAAGTAGTAATGAGACTGGTGTGGCAGCCGGAGAATAAAAGCAGAGCCTCAAATCAGTTTTTCGTATAGTCCCTTCACCGGTATAGTGCCTCCAATTTCTCAGCACATTAGAACATCAGAATAGCCGTACTGGGTCCAATCAGTGCTCCATCTAGCTCAGTGGTTCTCATACTCTGGGTTGGGGCCCCAAAGTTGGTCATGACCCCATTTTAATGGGGTCGCCAGGGCTGGCATTAGACTTGCTGGGGTCCCAGGGCCAACGCCCGAGCCCCACTGCCTGGAAGCAAAGCCAAAGCCACAGCCCGAGCCCCAGGCTTCAGTCCTGGGGGGCCGGGCTCAGGTTACAGGCCCCCCCCCCCGCCCCAGGCAGTGGGGCTCAGGCTTTGGCTTTGCCCTCCCCCCTGCCTGAGGCAGTGGGACTTGCACTTTAGCCCGCCAGCCCAGGGCAGCAGGGTCGGGCACACTCAAACTTCAGTCCCCCATCCTGGGGCTGTGTAGTATTTTTGTTGTCAAAAGGGGGCTGTGATGCAGTCAAGCTGAGAATCCCTGATCTCGCCCCCACCTTCCTGTTTTCGGACAGTGGTCACGGCCAGCTGCTTCAGAGGGAATGAACAGAAGAGGGCAATTTTGAATGACCCATCGTCCCAGGTCATCCAGCCCCAGGTTCTGGCAGTCAGAGGTTTAGAGATACAACTCCATGCTCTGGGTATCTCTGACCATCTTGGCTAATGGCTGTTGATGGACCTATTCTCCATGAACTTATCTAATACTTTTTTTGAATCCAGTTATACTTTTGGCCTTCAAAACATCCCCTGGCAATCAATTCCACAGGCTGACAGTGCATTGTTGACTGTGCATACTTCCTTATCATTATGTTTGGTTCAACCTGCTGTCTATTAGAGAACAAGCATATTTGTAAATTGGCAGTTTGGGGAAGTTAACATAGAAAATACCTTTTGCATTTCACTTGAGCTATGAAGCTAGCGTGGTTATTCTTATGCTAATACGAACAAGGATAATGATGCTGTGTTTCAATTTCCAACTGTGCTTGAGATTGTTTGTTTGAATAAACCAACCCTTTTTTTAATGAAAAATTTTCACACACAGTAGATCTTGTTAAATAGTAATAAATATGTTTTAGTCCTACACTGGTTGGCAGTGCATCCCTCTAATCATGTGATACATTGAACACCTGGAGTCACAATATCTCCAATAACCTTTGTCATTCCCAACAGGGTTTCTTGCCAGATGAGGACTTGTTCTTTCTAACACACTCAGAGATTGGAGAAGTCTTACGGCATAGATCGGCAGACATCGTACTCAGGTGAATCTTGAAGGTGTTTGTGTTGCTTAGAGCTTTTAAGCCTCTCTTTACTTCCAGTCTAGTGCCTGAAACTTGCGTTGAGGTTCTTTTTCTCTCTGTTCTGCAAGGCTAGAAGGAGGAGGAGAATATTAGACTATCAGATGGCCTTACAGTTCCCAGAGGTGAATGTGGGCAGACTGGTTCCTTTACAACTTGATGAGGGTGCAACACCAACAGCTGGGGCCATTCTCAGTGGTAAGGCTGAGGGGAAGTCTATTGAATAGAGAGTGTACAACTGAGTTAGCAGTTTGTATAGATTCATAGTTTTTGAGGCCAGATGGAACCATTAGATCATCTAGGCTGACCTCTTGTAAAACACAGGCCATAGAATGTATCCAGTTACTTCTGTGTTGTGCCCAATAACTTTTTTGGCTAATGCATATCTCCCAGAAAGGCACCAGAATGTTTAACAGGTAAATGATATAAAGAAGTCCATAGAATATGCATGAAGTTATACAGGGAAATGGTGTGAATAGCCAGGAAGTGACAGAAAGAAATAATAGAATATCAGGATTAGAAGGGACCTTAGGAGGTCATCTAGTCCAACCCCCTGCTCAAAGCAGGACCAATCCCCAGGCCCCTAAATGGTCCCCTCAAGGATTAAACTCACAACCCTATGTTTAAGAAGCCAATCCTCAAACCACCGAGCTACCCCCCCCCCATATTAAGTGTAGGATTTTCAAAAGCCTTCAGGGTTGGCTCAACTTGGCTCACACCCATTGGTGTCAATGGGGATTTTCCAAATCACTTCAGTGGGACAGATTCCAACCAATGGCTGTGAACTTTTGAAATGCCATCATAAATGTCCTTTATTACACAGCTAGGGCTTGGCTACACTTACAAATTTGCAGCGCTGCAGCAGGGTGTGAAACCCTCCTCAGCGCTGCGCTATCTTGCGGCGCAAAGCCCCAGTAATCCAGCCCAGCGCGCTGGGCCCGTGCTCTCAGCTCCCCAGCAGCTGCCCCCCCCCCCACTGGGAGGGAGAGAGACAGCGCGCTTGGGAGGATTTCTCGCTGCGCTGCTGACTGCTCAAAGCGCGCTGCCGCTGCGCTGCAGCGCCCAGCGCTTTGAAGCTTAAGTTTAAAGCCCCTAGTTGGAAGTCAAGCCACTGTCTGGTGCAATATATTAGTTGATAAATTAGCAGCAAGGAGACATGCACAGACCTTGGAGTGGCATCATGATATGTGAGTGGTCACTCAAGATGTTTGGTGCAGCTAGTCATGTTTCCCTACATAGCTGGAATAAGTTTGTGTTGGTGTTTTAGTATGAAGCCAGGGCTGCATGTATTTTGGTTTTTTATGTAGCAAGTGTTAGGGTTGCCAAATTATCTTTCATTACACTAGGCCTGGAATTGTCAGATTCAGGCTTTAATATGTATTCTGACTAGCTACTTTTCCAGCTTAAAAAAAATTGGATATTTTCAAGCCTGGTCCAAAATACTATCACAACTTTTATTTAGTACTTTCACTGCGGTAGCACCGAGGACCCCCAGTCATGGAGCAGGGCCCCAACTTCTCATATATCTTCTAGGACATCATCTGCAGTTAAAACCACCACCAATTCCGTACTGTATTTGTGTAAAAAAACAACTAGGAGTCCGGTGGCACTTTAAAGACTAACAGATTTATTTGGGCATAAGCTTTCCTGGGTAAAAAACCTCACTTCTTCAGATGCATGGAGTGAAAGTTACAGATGCAGGCATTATATGACACATGAAGAGAAGGGAGTTACCTCACAAGTGGAGAACCAGTGTTGACAGGGCCAATTCGATCAGGGTGGATGTAGTCCACTCCCAATAATAGATGAGGAGGTGTCAATTCCAGGAGAGGCAAAGCTGCTTATGTAGTGAGCCAGCTACTCCCAGTCCCTATTCAAGCCCAAATTAATGGTGTTAAATTTGCAAATGAATTTTAGTTCTGCTGTTTCTCTTTGAAGTCTGTTTCTGAAGTTTTTTTGTTCAAGAATAGTTACTTTTAAATCTGTTATAGAATGTCCAGGGAGGTTGAAGTGTTCACCTATTGGCTTTTGTATGTTGCCATTCCTGATGTCTGATTTGTGTCCATTTATTCTTTTACACAGGGACTGTCCAGTTTGGCCAATGTACATGGCAGAGGGGCATTGCTGACACATGATGGCATATATCACATTGATAGGTGTGCAGGTGAATGAGCCCCTGATGGTGTGGCTGATGTGGTTGGGTCCTCTGATGGTGTCGCTAGAGTAGATATGAGGACAGAGTAGGCAACAAGGTTTGCTACAGGGATTGGTTCCTGGGTTGGTGTTTCTGTGGTGTGGTGTGTAGTTGCTGGTGAGTATTTGCTTCAGGTTGGGGGGTTGCCTGTAAGCGAGGACTGGCCTGCCTCCCAAGGTATTTGTGTACACACCTTTTGGACTTCATGCACTCAATGTGTGAATCCCATTCATTATGCTAAGCGCAGACAAAACAAGCCAGTTATTTAATGATTTCAAATCTTCTGTTTTCTGTTATAATGTCTGCTTAATGTTGTTTTTGCTACTTTGGGCATCAGGCATAATAATTAGTCATGGAGTGGCAAAAGGAACAGCCTGTGTTGAAGACCATTCAAGAAACTAGCAGCATTAAGCAAGAAGATATAATAATTGTGGCAACCATAAATATCGGCTGGACTTCATGCTTCCCATTCCTGGGAGGCTAAGTCACAGAAATTGGAGGAGCACTGTCACATGGTATATATATGGGTGACTAATTCATAACCACTGATTGATCAATGAATTTGCCCTCATTTTCTGTTTGTGAATTTTTTGAGAACAAATCACAACATTCTCAAAATGTATCTATCATTCACAATGATTTATAGATTCAGAAACTCATTTTTGTTCTACAGATAGCACTCAAGCTGGTAAGTGTGAATAAGCAAAACTTTGACATGTCAGTCATGTGGTATTTTTTTCTGTTCTCTGATCAGATAACCCTGTAACTAAACAACACAAAGTTAAAATTTGCTTTCTGTGACTATTTGACTGTTCCGCTGTAAAATGTATTTTCCGTGAGTGTTTATGTTAGTGAAACTAGAGTGCCTGAATGTTTCAAAAAGCAATGAAAATTCACGAATAGTTTTTCCACAACTTTGGAGTCCCTTAAAAATTTGGACAATTTTGAAAGGTTCAATCGTTTCTAGGGGAATTTCACATTTTACAGATAGGGAATATTGCCGAAATCAGTGGAATCATTCACAAAGCTACAGTGAGTATAGTGAAAGTTGTATTTGCTCAGCTATAGTCCAACAGTTGAATCTGAAAGTGGCCCTTGTAGTCCATGTCACTTACTTCCTCTCTGTCCTTTATATGTGAAGATTATCTGCATTCTGCCTTGGCATTTGTATTCCTAGGTGTTGCTCTTTATGCACTAACTCTGGATTTTGTTAGATTATTACCTTTTCTGAGACCCCCTAGTGTAGTGTGCACCGACAGGAGTTTTTCTTCCGGTGTAGGAACACCACCTCCCCGAATGACTTTAGCTACAAATAATGGGAGAATTCTTCTGTTGACATAGCTGCATCTACACTGGGGGTTTTGTTGGCATAGCGATGTCACCAGAGGGTGTTTTTTCACACCCCCGATCAACATAGCTATTCTGGTATAAATTTTAAATATAAACCAGGCCTACCATGGCAACACCCCAACTACTTATAATGTCTGTGGTTTGAATCAAACTTTTAGCAGAGCTTTGGTTAGACCCTATTTCTGTGTGGAATATCCTGCACAGCTTCATTAGTCGGGCAACTCAGCACATATATTACTGGGCTTCACTCAGTGTTGCTTTTGGCTTTGCCTTTAAAAAAAAAATCAATCAGAAAACTCGTTAATGCAATGTTATGATTAAGACTTTAATTGCACCAAGTCTGGAAATTCAAGGTCATGATTTTCATAACAACAACTTAGCTAAGTTGTACATAAAGGAGCCTCAGTCCAAGCTTCTAATTTTGCACCTGCGATTTTGTGCCTGCAATGAATTGTGGGTGCAAATAATAGCATTTAGATGTCTGGCTACCTGATCTGGAGGCATAATCAAGCAGTTAGATGTCTAAATGCTATCAGCTGTTCCTGAAATGCATTGAGGGCAAAGGAAGTGTGGGTACAAAATTAGATGCCATTTTAAAAATATTTGGCCGATACTGTATTTTAAAGCATATGTGGTCATAATAAATCCATGCAAAGAAACTGAGTTAGGGAATGTTGTTGAAATTATGTGTGTGTTTCCTAACTTTAATGTTAGTAAAATCTCAGTCATAGTGTTGCATGAATGTAGATCTTTCATTTGTATATTGGTTTCTACATTGGTGTATAGGTAAGACTACAAGGAGTAGGGCCTTAAGAGAATATTTTTAGCCTCATTTTCAGTAATAGTGAGAACAAAAGTTAAATGTTAAATGTTAAATGTTAAAAGTTAAATGTTTGTTTAGATAAGGAAATGCTCACAGGATTTTTTTAAATTACCCACCAAAAGAATGGATAGCTTTTATTGGCATGCGTCTTTCAGTTCTTTTTTGATATCTCTAGGGACTGCTGGTTGTTCTGTATCCATTATGGCATCAAAACAAATGTTACTGCAAGGAAATTTGCCCCAAGCCTTGAAAAACAAAGTTAAACAACAAAATGTGAAGAAGCCCTGAGCCAAAGTTGGTCTAGGTGGGGTGATGTGTTACCGTTGCTGAGATGTGATAACCCAAAGGGACTTTGCATAGTCTTGATTAATGAATGTCTGTAATATTTTCAGTGTACCTTGCTGCAAAAGGTATAAGGACAACTAATTTACTAATAATCCAGGCCCAAATGATGTATTGCATTACATGACAGGACATCAGGTCACAATGTGGATATAAAAGCCTCTAGAGACCTCTTGTGGACAACACCGATTTCTTTCTTCTTATACTATACGTCTGTGTATTCACGAGATGCTGCATTTCATGTATTTGTGGTTCTCTGCTTTCCCATGTTTTATTTTTTCCTTTCATGACATATTGTTCATCTTCTGAACTGTCATTGGCCGTGATAATTATTTTAATTCCTGGGCAAGTTATGACTATTTTATTTCCCTTTTAACAAAAGATGGCATTTAAAGCAGAACTCCTTGGGTGCAGCTTTTTGTTCTTTATACAGCACCTTGCACAATGGGGTCATGGTCCATGACTAGGCCTCCAAGGCACTAGAATGATACACATAATTAATAATAATCTCTTTCTTTCTCTGTTGTTCCAGGCGCTGTAATTGCAAGGGAGTGTGGGCTGCCCTGTATTACGAAATGCAACCTCCTATTTTAAATCGGGTTGGTTTCCGTATTCCTTCATTTATACTTTTTCTTGTTAGACAATAGCAGCTTTACTGTCTCTGAAGAAGTGGTGTTTCCCATTGTCGTGGGGTAGGTCCATCCCATTGGGGGGTGTCGGGTTGTGGGGGAATTAAAATAGAGCTAGGGTGGCCAAAGTGGCCTAGTTTTTCCAGTTACCATAGCAGCCCTGGCTCCTAAGGCAGCATGGCAAAATGATCAGGGACAGATCATGGACAGATGGCCCGAGTCACTAGGACTACCCTTCTAGCTTGGGCAGCGTGGCCTAGCAGCCAGAGTCAATAGAGCTACCCTCTGTGGCAGGGCAGAGTGGCCTGGTGGCCAGAATCAATAGAACCACCCATTGTGGCAGGGCAGTGTGACCTAGTGGCCAGAGGGTGGTGGGCTGCCATCCAGGGGTGGACAGTGGCTGGGGTAGGGGGACCCAGGCCCTCCCTACTCTACCAGGTCTCAGCCCAGGGCCTTATCTGGGGTGGGGTTATCCGCCACCGACTCAGTGGGGATCCTTCCAAAACATGCTGAGTCAAAGACCGGTACCTCAACCGGATCAATGCTTAGTTCCCCAGGGCTACTTCCTGTGGTCAGATGTTTGGCTGCGTGTGCGTTCTTTCTGTGTCCTGTCCCAGCTCTGCGCAGATAATGGAGAGAGACTTTGATTGAACTGCCCAATAAATTCACAGACTTGGTTTTCAGGGAAGGAATTTGGTCAGGTTTATTGCCAACAGAGCACGGTATTGGTGTCCTATACTTGCTACAAGTACACTCAGTGCTTGTATGCCCGTGACAATGGATTGGCTCAGTGAATGGCAGGATTCTCCATTCTCCCTTCAGCCAGACAAAGACACTCCCTCTCTAAGACTCCATTTTATACATCAATACCAACAAGTTACGTACTTCCCCTCTGACATAGTTAGCTGACACCCTCTGACGTAGCCAGTTACCACCCATCACCTTGTACATCTCTATTCATCACACGTCATCCTGACCTTATCTTTAGGAGGGGTCGGCGTGTTCAGGTTCTCTTTAGGGAATGTACTCGTATTGAGGTGGTCTAGTACCACGCTTCTGGAATGCATGAGTGCTCTGTGTCTAGCACCTCATAGGAATGTGTGGTTTTGCAATATCAGCCTGTTCTTGCCAGATTCTGTGAGCAGGGCCTGCCTCTAGCCCACAGCCTGATTTTGCTTTATAGCAGCAAAGTTTTGACTGCCCCTTTAGCCGAGGCCTCAGGCCTCTGATATAAGGACTTATGTTTTACGCCCTCTTCCTACCTGTCCTCCCACGGCTGGTAGTCTTGGGGGTTCTGTAGTCTCACTGTTGTCTGTGGTGTTGGGTATCTGGGGGTTGGCTGGCGCCACAGCCCGGCTGGCCTGTACCTCCTGGAGCACTGGCAGCCTCTTTGCAGGAGCCTGCAACACACCTCTGTTCCCTTCCGCAGTCAGCCCAGACTCAGCTGAGCTGCTCCCTTTTATATCCTGGTTTCAGCTGGAGCATGCCCAGCAGGGAGGAGGGGACATGACCTCCTTGGCCCACAGAGAGTGCTTAACCCTTGCTGAATCAGTGCAGGGTAGGTACATTCTGTCACACCCATGTTACACTAACTCTGTTCCCATTCACAACTGTGGAACAGAACTACTAAGAAATGGTGGGTTTTTCCTCCCACAGAAAATGTTGATGAAAATATAAACAATGCTTTTTGTTTTGTTGACAGTTTTCTATCATTTTTTTTGGATTTGCTTCAAAGAAACAAAAATCTGGAAATTAATTATTCTTTCTTTATTTTTTATTTGGAAACTGGGAACTGAAAAAAATCAGCCAACCAGGCAAAAGTTGTGGGGTTTCCTGAAAGATTTCATTTGTTGAGACTCAAAAGACTTTCAAAAAGGTTTAGTTACTGAGTATTTGTGGTGACTTTTGATGAAAAACCCCCAAAATATCATTGAAAAGGAACCTCAGAAATTTGTGTTTTGACAAAAAAGCCATTTTTGGGGAAAAATATTTCAAAGAATTTCAACCAGCTCTACTGTTAAATAATAGACATGGTCTCAAGAAGGTTAGCTTGAGTATGTGGAGTGAAGGCTTCCTAGATATCTGTATAGTCTATGGCTAGATTCATGGCCACTCTGTTTTTGGTGCAAAATTATTGTTAACCTTGTGGCCATGGAGGATTCCCTTTGTGAAATGAATTCTCTGGCAGGCTAGTGCCTCCTATGGTACCTCCCTTTCTGCCCTCACCCTAGTGTAGTGGGTGTGGCCAGGGGAAAAGGAGCACTGCCAAGACACGAGGTCATCCAACTGATCCTGGATGTCAGCTGGCACAAGACACAGTTTCCCGTAATACTCTGTCTTGCGCTGGGGACCAGATTAGCCTAGATTTGGGGGAACAGGAAGTGGACATAACTAACTTCCTCACACCAACCCAACCCTGTGCACTGCTTGGCCAGTCTGGAGAATCTGGACCTATATCAATAAATATTGTTTGCATATCATCTTCATAGATGTATGCTGACAGACTGTAAGTTGCAATTCTTCCTGTTTAGCTAAAAATTAGGTTATCCAGCTAGGGAACATAAAAACATATAATGACAGTTTCAGCGTAGCAGCCATGTTAGTCTGTATCCATAAAAAGAACAGGAGTACTTGTGGCACCTTAGAGACTAACAAATTTATTTGAGCATAAGCTTTCATGGGCTACAGCCCACTTCATTGGATGCATAGAATGGAACATATAAGAAGAGTATATATATACATAAAGAGAAGATGCCATACCAGCTGTAACAGGTCATCTTAATTAATTAGCCTCTTAGAGCTTGTATCGCATTTTCTCTATATGTATATATATACTCTTCTTATATGTTCCATTCTATGCATCCGATGAAGTGGGCTGTAGCCCACAAAAGCTTATGCTCAAATAAATTTGTTAGTCTCTAAGGTGGCACAAGTACTCCTGTTCTTTTTAAAAACATATAGTGACCATTCACATGGCAGGAATACCAAATAAAAAACAATGGATTCTCCTAGTGACCATTTTGTGAACAATGAATAATATTTATTCTCCCAAACTATTCATTGAAGATTTGTGAACAAAGAACACATTAGCAAAAACAATGCCCACTTCACAAATAATTTGAGTAAATTGTTAGCTTAAAATAGTTCACCCATTGAGAGTTAAAGCAAAGAACAATGTGTGAAATGAAAATACTTTCCCACACAGCCTGTGGAACTCAATACCACAAGATGTCATTGTGGCCAAGACCTCAGCAGGATTCAGAAAAGGACTGGACATTTATAAACATAACAAGAATATCTAGAGTCACAATAGTAAGGATTTTAAAAATAACTAACAGCCTTGGAAGGGACAGAAACACTTCTGGCTTCAGGGTAGATCCAAACTCTAACTATTGGAGTTGGGGAGGGAACTTTCCCTGGGGCAAGCCATTCCATAACCACCTACTGCAGAGTTCTTTGTTCCTTCCTCTGAAGCAGCTGGTGGACTAGAATAGGTGCACCCTGGTCTGACCTAGTCTGGACTTTCCTTTGTTTCTAGGCGTTTGTACACCAGTTTTGTTAAGTTAGTGGAAACCTGTGACTCCCATTCAAGAGCAGAACTTTGTCTAGCATGAATGTAGTTATTCAATCCCCATACATCCTGACGTATTTTTCCTAGTAAGGACTTGTGAGCACTTTAAATATTTGTCTTCAAAACTGGATGTCTTTCTAGGAGATATGCCTTTGTTAAACAAAACATGCGCTCGAATTAGGAGTAATGGGATGACTTTCTCTGGCCATTATTATACCAGAGATCAGACTAGATGATCTAACAGTCCAATCTGGCCTTAATCTATGAATCTCTATGATTTGATCCAGTTTGTGAATTAAGAATAAAAATAAATTTGTATGTACCACGTAACACAACGTATCCCAGGGCACAATATGTTCTTGTGTGGGGACTTCACCACCACCACTGAATTGGTATTAACCAGCCTGAACAAGCTATTGTATAATTACCAGATTTTACAGCCGTCAAAGTTTTGTCCTTTGTACAGCAGCAACCTGGAGACTAAGATTAGGGGAAACCTGAGTCCACTGAAACAGTTATTTTTTGTTCTGTGCTGAATATTAGCTTGAAGGTTAGAGAAATCTGCTTTCTCTCTCTCTCCCCTCAGATGTTTGCTCTGCTCACCTCGTCCATCAGGGGACTTTTAACACTGTGCTGTTGGGTTTTTTAAAAATTCTTTAGCCCCGTGTGGTCTGTGAACTGTTGAGGGACCCCACAATAAAGTTGGAGGATGCTGGGTATTTTTAAGCTCAGTCCCTAGCCATATGTTTTTTCCCCCAGTACAGTTTTGGATTCTGGCCATAGTCAAAGCCAAATATGGACCTGGAATCTAAAGTCCTGTCCTACTTTGCTCTGTCTTTTTTTCCAAAGCTTTCTCATTTCACTTTGACAAATCACCAAGGAATATGACTCTGAATATTATTTTTAGTGGTACAGTTTATCTGCCAATTAAGATTTTAATTTAAAAATATGAGAGCCTATCTCTCCGTTCACAGTTATTCTGTTAGATAAAAAACAATTGTTTGGTTACAGACTACATGAATCAATGTTATCAGGACTCATGAACTATCTTATTTGCTTTGGGATATGAATGTTTAAACATATTTTTAAGTTTTTGGGGGTCTCTTACTTTTATGTGCCATGAAAACCTTCATGATCTCAGCAGGCTATTTTCCTGTTGTTAAGCTCTGAACCCTAATCTGAAGGAAACAAGCCCAGCTCCTCTTATTTTCAAACAGATAAGATTTGTGAGGTTATTAATCACAGGTTCAAATGCTACGGTGGGAATTGAAAGTGATATACAGTTTTATATAAAACGTGTCAACATTTATTACAGAGTTGGACCATCAGTCCAGTGGGAGCTTTAGAAAGTCATTATGTGTCTGGTGCATGATAAAGAGCAATTGAACTGCATAAACAACCATGACATCATGCTGAACTTACATGTGCTTTCATCTGCCTCCTAACAATACAATTTCTTTTTAGTGCATTGCATTATGCTTTGATTCTTGGATGGGGGAGTGGTCTCTGCTCCTGTGTATCCTTTAATCTACCCACCCTTTTAATAATAATATAAAAATACTATTTTTCTCTAAAATCCTTTTGTCATTTTGTTCAGGTTTATTGTATAGCTCTTCAGCTGCTATAAATCAGCATAGTTCCAGTGAAGTCAGGTTAGACCAGTTGAGGACCTGGCCTATCAAGTGGTCTCTTGGCCAGTCTGTATGCTGAAAAATAGTCACCTCTCCCACTGCTAGTAAAACTGAAATTGTCCCAACCACGATAACATCTATCTCCATACAACAATAATTCTGGATAGTGTCCAACCTATTGAAAGAAAATATATTTGTGTTTTCAATGCACATTGTTATTATTATTACTTAGGCACCCTAGTCATGGGCCATGCCCCATTGTCCTAGGTGCTGGACAAACACAGAACCAAAAGACAGTCCCTGCCCCAATGGGCTTACAGTCTGAGTATTACCTGATTCAACCCTGCTGCTCAGCCTGGTTCTCAGATTTACCTATTTCATGGGTGAACTAAACTTAAAAGCTAATGAAGCCATTGGATCACTTGACAATTGGCGGTACAGTACAATTTATAAGAGGACAGATTTCTTCTGTTGGGGTCACAGTAAGGGTGATGATTGTTGAAAATTCTTTGGCTAAAGGTGCTGTCATCAGTCAGGATAACACTGCCATTACGGTGATGACGTAGTTTAAAACATTCGTATATAACCTGTCAAAGTCTTTTCAGTGGGCCATTTATTTTGAGGCCCAGTTCTCAGATGAGTTAGTAACAATGCACTAAGACTTTTCGTATTACTTATTTAGGATTGGCTTGTGGCACCTAAGAGTGTGCCAGGTGCAGGAGCACAGAGTAGACGAGCTCCCACCTGTGCACTAAGTTCCACAGCACAGTCTCCTTTTGAACCATTTCTGGGACCGACCACCCTCCTTTGAAGCACTGCAGGATCAATGTAAAAGGTTCTGGGCTTGTAGTTGATGGACAGCTGTTCTGAGTAGCTGAGGATAAAAATCACAGTGTGAAAAAAACCCCGAGAAACCTTATTATAAGGGATAAAAGATGTGAAGTCATTTTGCAAGCTGCAGGCAGGCCCTTCGCTGCACTTAGGTAGGATTAGCTCTGGCCTCTGGAAAAAAAATAGCCTCTGATCCAGACGGAAATGTGCAGCGGGTGGAGAGATTACACAGTGTGGATGATAAATACAGCTTCTTTCCCCCATTAGCACTGCACAGCATGACTGCAGAGGGACCGCTGGTGGCACCAGCTTGTTTTGCTGGTGCCTAGAGCCGCCCCTGGCACTGCAGCCTCAATAACCAACATACTGATGCTGCCACAATGTGAACCCCGAGGAGAAAAAAAGCATCTATCCCCTCCCATGACAAAGTATTGGCCAATGCCAGAAAACAGGAGCGATCCCAGAAGTCCTCCCAAAAGAATGGCAATCAGCTTTCAAAGACTTTCCCTTTATCCTATCCAACTTCCCCACTCCACACAGGGGAAAGTGTTGAACAATGGCGTCTCCAACGGAGGCAGTTGTGCATTTACAGATACAAAAAGGTTCCTATTTCACAGAAGAGGAAGGACGGCCAAGTGGTTAGGGTGCCTGCCTGCCAGGGACTCAGGAGATGAGAGTTCTTGTCCTTGGTCTACCACAGACTTCCTGTGTGAATCTTGGCCTCTCTGTGCCTTGTTGTACAATGGGGATGATAGCACTGCCCTACCACACAGGGTTGTTGTGTAGCTAATCACATAAAAAAGATGATGAGCCTCTCAGATACTATGGTAATGAGAGAGCCAGATAAGTAGCATAGACAGGATCCGAGCCCTCATCTAGAGATGGACAGCTATCAGTGGGAACAATAATACACTTTGGATCTTGTTAACATACTGTTGTAGCTCATGTCCACTGACCACACTACCATCCATGGTTTACCTTCATAACCACTGCACCCAAGGCAGAGCCGCCCAGAACTCTCTACAGGGCTCTTCTGCTTTACAGGTTCTGAGAGTGATGTTTCTTTGCTCCTCCTTGTGGTTGATACTCTTTGCTGCACCAAGCCAAGCGCAGAGGTGGGCGTATGATTGCTGCTTTCAGGTTGGCCATGTTGATAGAACCAATGCGGAGACTCTTGGACTGCACATTGGGTTTTGCCTTGGCAGCTGCTCCTAGTGCTTAGTAGCGTGGTTGAGGTTTTATCATTTCTGGGTGCGGGATGGAGAATCGGGCTGGGGTCAGAGTAGTGGGGGTCTCCACGGCAGGCTGAACATACTGTGTTTCTGAACTCAGTAGGGGAAATGGCACTGGGCTGAATACAAGCGAGAAGAATCCTACCTGATGTGATTCAGTGACTTCACTCTACTGCAGAAGTGGCCCATCCACCTGCCAAGATGGAAACAAATGCATCTGAGTTTTAAATTCCTGGAAGGGAGAAATGTATTTGCTTATTAATTTATCAAGCGGCTCAAGAATGCTTATTTTCTTACTCTCGCTACACAAATGGAGTTCGGAAAGTGGAGTTGGGAGTGGAGCCGACTTCATTTTGAATGCTGACGACTGGAGCACCAGAGATCATGTGAAAAAGACAGTGCTATTCCCAAGTTCCTGGATGCTACAAAGCGGCCACGATGGAACCAATAATAATAGAAAATAAAATGTGGAAGTTTGGCAATGGTTGGGATTACAAAAGCGAAACCCAAAAGAAAGTTATTACCTGTTGTGAATTTAGGCTGAGATGTCCAAAGGGGCCCAAGTTAATTTACAGGACAATTATAGAGTCCCCGACATGTTGTGGGGGTTGCAGCATGCCATTGAATCGATGTACATTGACTCTGTATCATGATCTGATAACGCAATGGCCTTATGCATATATGTAACCATTTGACGAAGATGAGTTAGTTGTCATTTTGGAGCCATTCCAAGATTGATCTCACTGAAGCCAGATAAAATTCTCTCTCTCGTTTCCACCTCCTCCACCCCTTTATGTTCCACCATCATGGACTTTTGCATTTACTGAATCAGAAATGGATACAGAAGTGCTGCGATACGGAGAGAGGGGATTTTCCCAGTACAGTTAGCTCCATCAGAACCTAGATGCAACAGAAATCTCATGAAATACCCTCTCCCCACAATTTTCTCAAATCTATTCTACAGACCCAAGAGGTATAAGTAGCTGAGATGGCCACCCAGACTGAACATCTATACCTTTTGAGCTTCCGCCATCCCAGGCATATTCTCAAGTAAGGCTGCTGTGGGTAGCTAGATATCTGTGCAAATATCTCATATTGTACTAGGCTCCTGCCTCTCTCCCAGTTCTCCAGCTGGGTTGACTAAGGTACAAAGAGGTCAATCATCCATTGATCCAGTGAGTAAAGGATTTGGGCTGAATTAAAAGCACCCACAATGATTTGAATGTTCTACGGTGAAATCCTGGCCCCCCTGACATCAGTGGGAATGGGAGTCAAGATCTCATCCCCAGGTTTTTGTGTCATGATACAAACAGTGGGTCCAGGAAAGAAACAGATGTAGAGAGACTCCACTAAAAGTCAGTTCCAATCTTTGTGCCTTTTTTAAGTTTCTCATGCTCTGAAACAGATTTATATAAGGGAAGCACGTGAGCTCTATGGCTAATTCCATAGCTGGTTATTAGTATGCATCTGTATTTTTAACGTTGCCTTAGGGATTTATTCTGCATATGGAATCAGAGAGGGCAGAATAGGTCCTTCATTTCTTGGGCTAAAAACGTTCTGGTTTCCTAAGTCCCTAGAAATGAAGGCTATGGCTTGCGCTGCCGCGGCAGCCAGCGCTTTGAAGCGCTAAGTGTAGTCAAAGCGCCAGCGCTGGGAGAAAACTCTCCCAGCGCTGTCCGTACCCAGCTCCTGTGGGAATAACGGACAGCGCTGGGAGCCGCGCCCCAGCGCTGGGGCTTTGATTACACTGGCGCTGCAGCGCTGCAGAGGGTGTGTTTTCACACCCTGCTGCAGCGCTGCAAATTTGTAAGTGTAGCCAACTTTCCCTTATTAATAGCACATTGCCAGACTGTGTCCAGCTATTCCAGGAGCATGCTGGGGAGCCAGGACCCCTCTCTCTTTGTGCTCCAGTGTAACCGCTGGGTGTAATTGCAGCCCTTGTAGTCTCTACACTTGCATTTCAAAGCGCTGCCGCGGCAAGTCAAAGCCCCAGCGCTGGGAGAAAACTCTCCCAGCGCTGTCCGGAATAACGGACAGCGCTGGGAGCCGCGCTCCAGCGCCGGGGCCGCTGCAGACCTGCTGCAGCGCTGGTCTGGAGTGCAGGTATTGCTCCCTCTGTCCACTCCACCCTCCCAGTGCAAGTAGGTGAGGAGGCAGGGGACAGAGGTGGGGCTGTGGCTTGGCTTCAGCCTTTGCATTGGTCAGAGGTGGCCTGGTATGCAAGTGAGCAGGGGGAGTACGTGCCTCTCTGTGAAGGGTTGTAGTGGTCCCAAGAGTGTCAGAAATCCTCTAAAAGGCCCCTATGCTGAAATGTAACCTCCACCCCCAGTCAGGTGTATTATGCAGCACCCCCCCATGCTCAATGGGAGTCTGTTACCACCATAGCTGCTTAGCTCCAGCTGTAGATAATTATGCTTTTAGCTTTGGAGGTCACAGGTTCAATCCCCACTGTGCAAGCTGGCACAGAAGACCGGCACAAAGGTGGGGTTGTATGATAGAACCCACACATAATACCTCCAGCCTTGACTTCATAATTAAAGATGCCATCAGAATACGTGTACCAACGGAAAGGAAACACAGCATCTTATTGGAAATGCAGTTGCCCCCGGGGATGAATTTGGCCCATTCTATTTCCACTCCAAGGAGTTTAGGGTCTAGTCCTGCAAAACCTGGTGAGTAAGGGTGACTTGCAGGAGTAAGGGGTTTGCAGATCTGGCCTCTTAAATATCCATCTATGTTATTTAATTTGAAAAGCATGTGTGTGGGAGGGAAGTTTTTACTGAAGTCTTTTGCTCTCAGTGTTTTGATCTTTACATAGATATTTTGCCTAAAATGTACATTGAGTTTTACATTTCAAGGTTTCTTTTTCATGTAAGAGAGGATTTGATTATGGCTAAAGACTGAAGCTGTAAAATGCTCCAGTCTTTAGTCAGAAAACGGCTCAGTGTTTATGCAATCCCAAATTCTTCCTTTTTAAATAAAATTTACAACCTTCTGAAATGGTTTGTACAGACCTCCCAAGCTTTGATTTCTTGCAGAGTTTTTGAAATGCATATTAGCCCTGAGACTGCTAACAGACTGAAATAATTACACTCAAAGGTAGGTGTTAATGCCTTCGACATTTGCCTGCCAGTTGTCTTCATGCTTGTGAGAAATTTATGTACCAACTGCCCAAGATTTTACTGCCAAATTGTATTCTTTCCATTTCTCTTAAGAGTTAACCTCCATACTATAGGTTTGCTCATTCATTTATCACAGCAATCCTTTAAAAAAAGTCCGTTTGTTAAGAAGGACATATGCATGTGACTATATAATGTTACTCATTTGCAGGATGTGGGCCAGATTTTCAGCAAAAATTAGACCTACAAATACAAACAACTGCATCTCCAATTTGCCTGTCAGTTACTACAGTGGTGTAGGAAAATCAGGCAATTGCACATTTACCTGATATATTAGGTGCATTGGTTTATGCAATTACCTGAGTTGTGTGCATAGTTGCACTCATTGCATGCTCAGGTGAGGTATAAATTTATGCATCTAAATTTGTCTGAAAAGCAGGTCCAAGTTACATTAGAACCATCCCAGCTGTGTTGTTAAATCAACTTTACGGAGGAGGATAGCAGAGCTGTTTTTGGCTAGAATTTTATAATTACCCAAAGGATTTAGACACCCAACACCCACTGAATGAAAACTTTTGCCTAATGCTCCTTTGATTAATCTAATGTTAATGTCTCTAGTACACACAGATCATGTGAGACACATTTCTCAATCAGTGTATGGGGTCTTAAAATGAGATCTGCCAATTAATACATTTAGGATTAGGAAGGAGTTAAAGAAAGGGATTTGCCAGCCTTTTGTCTCCTATAACAAAGCTATCAGTGCTCCTGAATCCTGATCTGCAGCTCCCTCTGCTGGTCCTTCACTCAGTAGTTGTTAACTCAGATACGATGGTGATGGGCACATTAAAAATAGCTTAGACATTGACTTACTAGAGCTGAAGAAATAATTATTTGATTCATTTCAGCCTTTAGTTCTGTGAATGGCTGGAGACATTTCAAATGTATTTATTATTTGCATTCATTATTCAACACTGATTTGCAAGTCTCAAGTCCCCTCAGGAGAATAATTATTGGTCTGTGGCTCTTTTGTTGATCTACTGCTGCAAATATTTGCACTATGAAATCCTCCCTGTGGTGGTTAGTGTATGTCAGATCCTTGTTGCATAGTGCCAGAAACAAACTGAAGGCCAAATCCTCAGGTAGTGGCCACAGCTTCACCTAGCCCAGAGTTGTTCATGGAAGTGGATCAGATAAGGTCTCCTGAATCCCTTGGGAAGGAAGGGAACCTGGCAGAGGAGGTGGCAACAGCGCTTCCAGACTTTCCTGGAAGCGTGAGGCCTTGCAGTGAAAGCAGAGCAGGTGGCATCCTCTGCACACACTGTGCTGTTGTTTCAGGTCCTTGACTGGGATGACTCATTTCTAGCTAATTAACCCAGTGAGAGTGGTGAAATTGACAACTGAAGATAGAATTCAAATGTCGATGTTGCCAACTATTCAAACACTGGAGCCCAAAACTTGTTTGTGTGAGGTCCTCTGAGACCTTCAGACAATGACATAGAAAGGCCACAGTAAGGGAGTGGGGGAGATTGAATTGAAACTCCTTTTGAACTAGACCACAGGCGCGCTTCCCAGCTCTGCGGCCAATTTAGTTGTAGCTTTGTGAGGCTGAAACATGAACTGGTGTTTACTAGGGTGTAGGCTGAGGCCATCAAACTCATTTCATTTGTGACTTAAGCCAGGCATTAAACATAGCTTTCCTAGAGGTGAAAGGCCGATCCATGATGCCACCATTGCCCCATATGTATATTTGAAAGCAGGATGGGTTTTCAAAAAAAGTACCTAATAGCTTTAAAGCAGGGTGGGGCCACACTCCCACTCTGATGCCTGGGGATTGGCCAAAACCACAAAATAAAAACTGTATAGAACGTCACCACTCATAGGTCAGAGGCAGCTTTTGTTTCCTGGTGTATGACTTACACCAAGTAACACAGCAGGATACTTCCATATCTAGTACACTCACCATACAAATGCCACGTGACTTTAATTCTCATTTCCTCACTAGTATCTATGCAAGTTCTCTTCTGAAAAGCAGAGCGACAGCTGCACAACAGCCATTTCCATTTTAATAATCTAAGGTGGCGGTCACCATGTCAAGTGAAGAAATATGTTCATTTATGACCAATGCCTTTAAAGAAAAGTCCTTGGGCATGTAAACTAGTGTGACTCCAATGGAAATTAATGGAGTTGCACTAGTTTACAAGCAGAGCTAAATTTTGCATCTCTCACCCTAAAACACTCCTTCTCTCAAACAGGACCCAACTCTGCAATCCTGCTTACATTGAGTAAATTGGGTTCTCTCTCCAGTTAAAACACTGCCAGGTGACACAGCTCCAAATTTGTTAGCCTGCCTCTTGCTCGGCCTTTTCAACTGCATTAAGCTACCTCAACTGAGCTAAAAGAATTGAAAAACATACCCCTTTAGCCCATCAAAACAAGCACTATGGATGGCATAAGAACATAAGAACCATGAGAATGGCCATACTGGGTCAGACCAATGGTCCATTTAACCCAGTGTCCTGTCTGCCGATGGTGGCCAATGGCAGGTGCTTTGCAGGGAATAAACAGAAGAGGTAATCATCACCCCGTCACCCATTCCCAGTTTCTGGCAATCAGAGGCGAGGGACACTCAGAGCATGGGGATGTATCCCTAACCATCTTGGCTAATAGCCTATCCTCCCCGAACTTATCTATTTCCCTTTTGACCCCTGTTATAGTTTTGGCCTTCACAACCTCCCTGGCAACGATTTCCATAAGTTGACTGTGCGTAATATGAAGAAGTACTTCCTTTTGTTTGTTTAAAGCCTGCTGCCTATTAATTTCACTGGATGACCCCTGGTTCTTGTGTTATGTGAAGGAATAAATAACACTTCCTTATTCACTTTCTCCACACCAGTCATGGTTTTATAGACCTCTGTTATATCCCCTCTTGATCATCTCTTTTCTAGTCCAAAAAGTCCCAGTCTTTCTAATCTCTCGTCATATGGAAGCTGTTCCATATCTTTATTTTGTTGCCCTTCACTGTACCTTTTCCAATTCTAATATATATATTTTTGAGATGGTGTGACCGGAACAGCACGCAGTATTCCAGGGGTGGGTGTACCATGGATTTATATAGTGGCATTATGATATTTGCTGTCTTATCTATCTGGGCAGAATCAGGCCCAGACTGAAAACTATCTATAACCTAGTTTAATAGTTAGAAGCCAATGCCTCATATAAAGTCCGGTTCATAGCTCTGGAGTGAATGTTGATTTGTGCTTGGCAAATTCTTTTGGGGCTTTATTTTTTCAGGTGGCTCGGTGTTGGAATTAATTGGCTTGGTTTGTACGCTGCTCTGACAATTGCTGCAATTTTCATATCAGGGTCTGACATGTTAAATTCTTGAGGGTGGTGGTGGTGGGACAAGCGTTGGAGCCTTTCAGCTTCTGAACAATTATAATGATCTGCAATCAGCGTGCCCTTCTGTAGATACCAATGCTCAGAGAGAGCGTGTCGAGTGAGATCTGAGTTACTAATAGCATTCAGGGAAAAATACATGGCTGTCGAGACGGAGCAGGGACATTTAAAAACAGTTTCTGTTTACAGAAAGGTGATTTTTTTTAATCCTGTATTCCAACATCTGCAACACACGTGTACAGTTTTTTGATTTTGCCTACCTGTTTATATCTTGAGGATGGGTGCTGCAACAGACTCCTTGGCTAGCTGGAAAGTAAATATAGCATGACATGCCATTGCTCACCAGTCGCTAATGTTTTAATAACTACCACCCTCTTTAAGGATGTCTCATTCTGATCCTTAGTCTAAAGAACAACTGGGGCCTCATGGGCTACATTGAGAAAACCTTCACTTTGGACATCTTTCTGCTCACTGAATGTCTTTTCTGTAGTAACTTTTTCTCTTCAACTTGGGGCTTATGGACCAGCTGTGGAACATAGGAGTTCATCTGCTTGTTTTCCCCTTGAAATCCAGATTCTTGTCAACAGCATAATCATCTCTTCAGCCATGCCAGAAACACAAGGTGGTTATCTCTTGTGGGGAGTGAGCTTGAAGAATAGGTGACGTCCTAGGAGCACTGGAGATGGCAAACTCTAGTACAGCGGTTCTCAAACTTTAGTAACCCAAGGACCCCCATTTTGATTTAAAATTTTGCCGCAGACCCCCCAAGCCCCTTGCCCAGCCCCAGACCCCATCCCCACTCCACCCCTTTCCTCAAGGCCCCACCCCACCTCTTCCCAACCCTGCCCCTCCTCTTTCCCACCTCTTTCCGCCCCCTCCCCTAAGTGTCCCCCCCCTTCCCTTCCCTCCCAGCGCCTTCTGCATGCTGGGGAACAGCTCCCATCATGCAAGAGGTGCTGGGAGGGAGGGGGAGGAATTGAGGGAGGGAGGGGGAAGAGTTGATCAACAGGGCCCACAGATCCTCTGGAGTACCCTCATCCTCAGACCCCAGTTTGAGAAACACTGCCCTAGTAGCCTGTCTCCAACTGTGGCCAGATAGGGACATCCTAGGTCATCAAATCCAGTCCCCTGCTATTGCAGGCATCCCTATCATATAATACCATTCTTGAATTTATCAAGCACCAGCTCAAATCTTACTAGGTTGTGTGCCTATTGGAAGGCTGTTCCAAAACCACACTCCTCTGATGATTAGAAACTTTCTTTTAATTTCCAGCCTAAATTTATTCATGGCTAGTTTATGCCCATTTCTTCCTGCTTCAGAGGAAGATACAAGAAACCCGATAATGGACAATTAAAACTTTAAGATCCTGTTTTAATGAGGGATCAGAGAATCAAAATGTAGATAAAACAAGAAGTTATGAAGATAGCCATTAAGTTTAGATCCAGAGCCAAACTTTTGCAAAGTTCATGGACGTTCTGACCTGGGGATTTGTTCAGGCCCATCTTTCATATACTCAAATGTGGACTATTAAGTTAAAAAAATTCATAAACTTTCATGGTTGTGAAAGGAAGAATTTCCTCATATTTACAGTTAGATTTCAACAACTAAAGAGGTTTGGCTAATTAGGGAAACATCCAAACCTTTGAATTCTTAAATAAAACTCCAGATCTTTGTGGCACCTCCTCATTGCTTGGGAGCAAAAGTCTCTTATAAAGAGAGGAAAGAAAATCAGAAGAAATATTTAATCTCTGAGAATAATTACTCCCAAATAGATTGCTTTTCTGTGAGTCTTAGCTGTTCTCCAAGAAGCTGCAAGTTAGCTGAATTACAGAGAGAGCCAAGAGTCACATCACAATCTTATTTCCATCTTCATTAACCACTTACATTTGGGGATAAATTCTATGAGCCAGTTGGGCTCTCTGCTTAGACAAGTGGAGAGGTGAAAATTCCTTGGGGGTTGGAGATAGTCCTGAAACCCCTGGGACTTTGATGATGGAATGGCTTTGACCTGGGAACTATCCTTTGGTCTCATGGAATCCCTTCCATGACTGTGTGGCTGGGACGTGGTTCCTTTGAGGTATGGGTGAGGACTGAGCTGCATGAGATGTGGCATCTTTTGTTCTAGCTTCTGAAATGTTGGGAGCAAGCAGAGCAGCGTGGTGGGGCCAGTCCTGTCTGCATCTGGGTATTCCGTTTCCAGTGGATCCCTAGGGATGGGAGGTTGCACTCCTGAGGTTTAATCTGAAATGTCAGCTATCGGCTATTGTGGGATGTAAGATAACAGACTCACTGGAGCAATGGTCTGAGCCAGTACGGCAGACTTCGCTTTCCTCTTCCAAACAGAAATCAAATTATGAGCTCAGCAATGAAATAAATCATGGCCAAGGGATTGTTGCAAAGACGAATTGAGAGCCTTGCTTTCCTAGAGGGTGAACACATGGAACAGCAATCAGTCTGCTGTCCATGTGTAGTCCTCGCTGTCCCCCAAATGGCTAGTTATTAAGATATTTACGGTTAGTATGAATTTCCTCTACCGTAAATCATCCTCCTCTCTACCTGCAGGGAAGACATAGCAATCAGTGACCCAGCTCAATCAGTTAACATGGCAACCATCATGTTCTTGTAAAATGAAGATTGTAACAACTTAACATCATCATAAAAACAACAAGAGGAGGAAAAAATCCCTGTGCTGGTATCTGATAACTTGCTGTAATCAAGTGCTTGCATATCCTTTTCTTAGAAGGCTGGTAAATGGAAAGTTACATGGTTTCATTTGTCACTGAGCAACTTATGAACTGTTGGCCAAATTCTGATCCTGATTATATGGTCTGGGTGGATTTGCAGGCATTCTGTTCAACCAAACCAAAGCACGTATCTTTGGGAGAACTGCTTCCTACTGAGATGGGGTGTACGTGATCCAGGGAGCGTAACTGCAGAAAAAAGCAAGTTACCTGAATTTCTCGCTTAAGAAACACACACACATATTGATGCTCTATGAATCATGCTTAGGAAAGGGTCACTTGTATGATCCTTTGGGATATGATGTCTCAGACCCTGGTACGACACAATCAATATGGCATTAAAGGGATTGGAAATATATTAGTATAATTTAAAGAGACATTTTTCAGGACAAATTTAGCCACAAGTCTAGGTCTAGCTTTAAGATGCACAGAAATTTTGCTAGACATTTTAATTCCTATGAAAACAGCAGTGAGACTGTTCTTCTTTTTTTTAAACAAACATTCCTACTCAAACACTGCAGCATTTTGCTAATGCATAAGAATCTGAAAGAGAAATCGACCAGAAAAGATGCCTCAATACTGCCCCAATGGGCACCCTGTCCATACATAGATAGGGACCGTAAACTAAAGATGAAACTGACTAGCATATTTTCATTTGGTAACAGATTAGAATCTGACCCAGTGACTGTGATATTATCAGACACTAATTCAGACCCGTACCAATTCAGTTCACCAGGTATGGGTAGGCAGTAGCTGGCCATTACTAATTGGGGCCTGTGATTTGGAGAAATGGGAATTTGTTCCCTTCCTGTCCTTTTAAAAACCTGGGGAATTAGTATATGTAAAAATGCAAATTATTTTAAAAAACATAAGTGCTGAAGTTACGTAGACAAGCTCATAGGAAATGCAAAGGTGAAAGCTGAATGTATATAATTCCATAAGAGATCTCATTTCCGTTCCGTAGCCTGCAGTCAAGCTGTCAATCACCAGTTTCTCCCATGAGTGGCAAGCCAATCATCTTGTTGCCCTGAGATAGCCTCAAATGGCTCAGTCACGTCCAGTGTTGAGGAGATGTGGTAGCTTGGAACAACTCAGTTCTTCCCCTTTCCTCCCCCCCGCCCCGCCCCAGTCATAGGGAGGACCTTCTCTTAGCCTGGCACATATCCACCAGCCACTCATGAAAAGGAAAAGCAAGAGCAGCCGTGTTGCCAGCTGTGGCAATTTCACTGTGACCCTTCTGATATTTAGCATGTTTCTTAAAGACCCAGCTTCTGGAGTCCAGTTATTGTGGAGTAACCTTAGTTGTTTTTTTTAAGTAAGATTTTAGCCCTTCTGCTTGCATAGAAAAGATTGATAATGTAGCCTCAGATAATGCACACTCAGAGATCCAGAAGACAAATAAAGAGAATTCAAAATGTATGATTTAAAAAAAATTCTCAAGAATTTTAAGCCATCTCATAATGACTGGATTCATGAATTTTGAATGTTTGCCACCATTCATGATGTCAGGTATCACAAAACTCATGATGTTTTTCTTAAAGCCTGAGCTCCTGGAGTCAGGTGATAAAATGAGAATTTCAGCTTTCACTTTAAAAAATAAAAGAAGTAAGTTTCTAGCCTTCACAGGTGCAGAGAAAAGTTTGAAAACATCGTCCAAAATGCTCAAAACCTAGAAACAAATAAAAGGATCCCAACATAGTTTTTTTTTAAACCTCATGGTTTTTTAGCCATCCGCGTGATTATTAGGGAACAGACATGATTTTTTGAGTCATGATTTAACTTTTGATTTGCAATACTGCAAGAGGTTTGCATCCTTCCCTGCCTCTTAAGATAAGTGTATTTAGCAGCAAAATGCAGATTTGGGCTTTAATTATTGTTCTTATTACTTTATTGCTAATATTTACAATAGCTGCTAGAAGCCCAACAAGATGGAATAATGAGAACCAGTCCCTGTCCTCCATAGGTTACAACTCCAGGAGAATGAGACCTCCCATTATTCAGAAATGACGCACAGAGGGTACGTCTACATTGCAAAACAACCTCCCCCTCCTGGTCCCCCCAAAAAATCCTGTGACAGCGCCCAGGCCAGCTGACTCCAGTGTGTACAACAGGGCCAAAAATAGCTGTATTGATGGTCCCCCTTGGGCGGGAGCCCAGTTTCTGAGATCCACCCCCCCTTGCCAGATCTCAGCGGGAATGTCTACACTGCTATTTTCAACCACTTAGTCCCAGCCCCAGTCAGCTGGCCCAGGCACTGAGACTTGCTGCTGTTGGGTTTATTTTTGCAATATAGATGCCAAGAGAGACTGAGTGACTTGCCCCAGGCCACCCACAAAGTCTGTGGCAGAGGTGGGGACTGAACCCAGATGGCCTGAGTCTCACTGCAGAACCTTCGCCACAAGTTCATTCTTCTTCTCTATCCTCGTCTTCCTTCCTCTGGTGGGTAGGACCTACATATAGCACACTAGAGCCCTGATTCGGAATGGAGCTTTTGGACACTTGTGCAAGACAAACACTAAATCGTCATCATCTACATTCCCATTCCCATGCTTAATTTTTTTGCTTCCTCTCTCTATACTGTGCTGGGCAAATCCAGTCCACAGTAATGGCTGTGCCGGCCCGTTAAGTCCCCTGGGTTTGCATCAGTGTCAGTGAAGGTAGAATGGGACCTTATATCTTCACTGTCTTGCAGAACCCCAGTTAGTATCAATATGCTTCACGGCACTATCATCTTACTGCTTTGGTGGCATGTCATATTGTCTGAGAAATGAAGGACTAGGCACTAAAATGAACGGGGGAGGGGAGGAAACCATACTCCTTTCAGCACCACCATCATCTTCTGATTGTCCTTTCAATTATTTTCTCTCCTAATTAGGA
The DNA here is from genome assembly GCF_016161935.1 of Mauremys reevesii. Taxonomy (NCBI): domain Eukaryota; kingdom Metazoa; phylum Chordata; order Testudines; family Geoemydidae; genus Mauremys; species Mauremys reevesii. The sequence goes on from NC_052638.1 coordinate 36,788,429, forward strand.
AAGGCTCTAAACAGCTACACATGCTCAGGAGCTGGTGCACCCTGTACGGCAATGCCTGGATTGTGTCACTAGATGGGGCTGTTATATACTTTATGAGGCCACTGTACAGGTAAGGCGTATGACCAGCACAGGAGATGTTCCAAACACTAGATTCCTCTTTCTGGCTAAATGCAAAAATGCTTCATTGCGCTGAGTGTGAAAGTGGTGAGGTTTTGCTCTGTGGTGTCTTATTCTCCTTTACACTGTACACATCTTTCACTGTGGCTGAGGTTTAAGGACAGATCATTTTGAAGTCTGGAGTTTAGTTTATCATTAGCATTTTAATTCAAATAAGCAAAATATAAGAATTCAGATTCAACACCTATAGCTGGCTCTGCTTGGTAAATATTTGGATTGCCACAGACTGCTACTATGCCAGAGATACTATTCTGAAAGACTGGTCCCAGGCAGGAGGGAAATACTGCCAGACAAACTGATGAGGAGAGATTCACTCCTAGATATTTTGCTTTACAACTACACTGATATGATTAATAAACAAACAAATAAATAAAAATCTATTTTAGGCTGGTTGATTTTTAACCTGTACAGAGTAAAAGCCCATGATGGTTTTACAAATTGGCACAAATTCTGCTGCACTTTGCACTCCATGGAAATCTCCTTGAAGCCAAGTTATCATGGGGTACAGGTCAGGAAAAAATTTCACCTAGTGTATTCATTTTAGAGCATTTGATAGATCAAATTCTGCTCTTACACCCACTGGTGTAAATCCAGAGGCAGCGTTCTGGCAAAATCTATGGGGTTGCTCCAAATTAATGCCAATGCCACTGAGCAGAATATGGCCCTCCAAAATCTCTGTTCAGAAACTGTTGCCACTGAAGACACAATGAAGGCTGTTTTGGTGTAAGAATGGAGTTACCCCAGGGACTGATTTTGCTGTTTGCTTCCATTTTATCTGAGTCAGCTGGGGTTTATTTTGGAGGCTTTGTAAAGGTCAGAGAGTTCAGAGTTCAACAATGCTCCTCAGACTTAAATCATATTTTGACTTTAAGTTTTAAAAAAAGAAAGGAATTTGTCCTTCACTCTGAAGTCCCCTGCGTTTTGAATTCCTGCCGTCATCTAGTCATGTTTGTCACTTTAAACATTTTGTTTCTTTTACAAACTGATCTTTCCCAATGTACTCCCATGGTTTGCTCTTTCCACATGTTACCTTGCAGTTTATGCAGGTTCCCTGAGCACCTTCACCGTTTCATTGGCACGTTTCTTCACTCATGTATTTATTACATTCTCCGACTCTTTGCTAAACCAAAAACAAATAAAAGAAATACCTAAACTCAGGTAAAAATTCCTAGTGGGCCTTTCTAAATAATAGCCTCTAGGAAGTCAAGTGCATGGCCAGTTAACAATCAGACATTTTTTTCCCCACTACACTACTGATGCAGTATTAGATTTGTAAAAGACTTGACTTCAGTGCTGTTTTATCTTGAAGAACATCTAAATCACTTAGAAGTCTGTTGGCTGAACTCAGTAAATAAATAGGAGAAAGCTCACTAGTAGCAGTGAGTTATGGCTTTTCTGTCACTACTTTGTGGGACTGTATATATTAGCTGTGCTAACAGTGTTCTCTGTATCATGTATATGTTTTTTTTAATCCAGCTCTGAAGAACTAAACGTGTGTCCCCCTCCACTCTCTGGAGTGCAGTGCTTTATAAACTCGTCACACTGTAAACTCAGCTTTGAATATCAGGATTATGTTTTACTATCAGTAATAGCTGCAAGTATTTATATGCAGCAAAGTCCTCTGATGTGCAAAGGCAATGTCCCATAGAGAAACTTGTGTTGAGTCTGAACTCTTTATGAACTGAAACTTAAGTCAGACTACATGTCTGTGTCTGAAACTTTTAATCAAAAGCTCTGACCTGCGAACTACTCATGACACCCCCCCTCCCAATAAGTAGCCATCTCCTTTGTCTTCTCTAATTTACATTTTAACCTGTTTTATCCTGTAGAATCTTGATTGATTATGCATGACCATTATGATCTGTTAATCACTTTGTTTACTTCTGTGTATAAACATTGATGCTCACCCCTAATAAACTTGCCACACTTACTCCGAAGCTTTTCTGTAAGCTAAGGATGGTGTGAGCCCGTTGATCAACGAATTGTCTGGTCTCTGACAGATTTTACCAACTCCGCACAAACTCGGGTGCTGGAGAGGTGAGTAAGGACTTGCTTTTTACCTAACAATTTGGGGCTTTCTGGTGCGGTGCCTCTGTCCAGTGGTCAGACCACTCACATACGAATTGGCAGGCGCCACGGGAGATTTCTCCCAGCCAATTCAATATTGAGGGTCGTGTACTGACAGCAGGATAAACGCCAGTTGGAGGGCTCCTGTCAGACACCATGGGTCAAGGGACTAGCGTGCCTCTTGTGAGTCCGCTGGGGATTGTAAATAAGTTATGGAATGAAGGGAAACTCCCAGTACAGACAGGAATGTCTAGGAGGAAGTTGTACACACTGTGTGTAAGGAATTGGACTGGGTATACGCGGTATTGGCCGACCCGGAGATGAGGTGGACAGGCTGCCTTAAGAGGAGTAAGGAGCCAGATCGAAAAGACCATCCGGGACAGTTATGTTACTGGTTTTGTTGGGACAGCAGCAGAGCTGTGGAAATCTTTAAAAATTATGGCAGTCAGGTATTCTTCCGAGAGTGAACCCCCTCCATGTTATTTCGATGAAGGGTGTAAACCACGGCGTCTTTTAACTTGTCAGTTGGTCCCCACTGCACCTGCCCCTATTCCTCTCTCCAGAGTGCAGAGGGGAATCTGCAGGACTCCAGATTGGAATCTCTGCAGAGGGATAAGGAGGAAATGGAGGGGCACACCTCGGGAGGAGTTTTGCATGGGAGAAAGGGAAAGTAGCAGAAAGAAAGAGAAAAAGGAAGAATATAAGTTGATGGCTTTAGCGTGGTATTCGAGGCAGAAGCCGTGGCCTTGGCAGGATCTCAGGGTGCGGAGAGGGTCCTGGCAACCCCAGCCACCAGGAAATTGTTTTCAGTGCGGACAACCCGGTCACTTTAAACGTGAATGCCCCTGGGGACGCCCAGAGGGTCCGGTCGCATCCGCAGATACTTACACCAGGGACGAATACACTCCTGCACCACCAGCCCAGCCCAGCCCGTTCCTCAGGCCTGGATCAACTACGGGCAACAGCAGCAGCTGCAGCGAACTCAGCCTTCTCAATGACAGGCAAACAATGTGATGGTCTTTTTCCTTAATGTCTTTAGCCGGCTCTTTCCTCACTTTCTCCCCTCCCAGCAAAGAGCCTCATCTAACCCTTTCAGTCCAGGGACTGCCTGTCTGTTTCCTCATTGATACTGGAGTTACTTTCTCTTTTAAATCATGCCCCTCTCCTGGCTATCCTCTGAGGTTAAAACTGCAACTGGGGTGGAAGGCAACCCACAGTCTCTGGGACTCACTTTGCCTCTAAATGTTATTTATGCTGATAAATGTTTTTCTCACCGTTTTTCCCCAGCTTGTCCGATCCCTTTGATGGGCCGGGATTTACTCTGTAAGCTTGAGGCTACTTTAACCTGCACTCCTGAAGGGGTAGGATTATTGATGACAGTGTTAGGAGATTAACTCAGGTAATTGGGAAACCCCCTTCTCTCCCCTGACCTCACTGACTTGCCTTCAACCCTCTGGGGAATTTCTGACACTGATGTTGGCCTGCTCCTTTCAGCAGAGCCAGTAAAGATTCAAGTGAAGCCCTCCTTAGCCCCGTCAGTCCCCAATACCCCTGTCGCTGGAAGCTCGGGAAGGCATCCGCCCCATTGTCGAGGGATTCATTGCACAAAAGCTAGTCCGCCTCAGCGCACTCCTGTAATACCCCTATACTGCCTGTCAAAAGCCTCCTAAAAAGGACGGAGACCCTATTCGTTGGCGCTTGTACAGGATCTACGGGTTATTAATCAGTATGTGGTCCCTCTTCATGCAGTAGTTCCTGATCCAGCTACTATCATCAGCCAAATCCCCTGGGATGCTGAATGGTTCACTGTTATTGACTTAAAATCAGCCTTTTTCAGCATTCCTGTACACCCAGACTCTCAATATCTCTTTGGTCTGGCAACGACTTCCTCAAGGCTACAGAGACAGCCCCACGATTTTCAGCCAATGCCTCCGCCACGACTTGGAAGGCTTCACCAGTCCGCAGGGATCCACGTTAGTCCTATACGTAGATGACATCCTACTAGGTAACCGCAAAGAAGCCGCCCTCCGCATCGATGGTAAGGCACTTTTATTATACCTACACACCAGAGGCCACAAGGTAGACCCTAACAAGATTCAGTGGGTCTCACAGAAGGTTCTGGGCTTCCTGTTAACCCCAGAGGGGAGACAAATGGACCCAGTCCGCATAAAGACTATCCAAAACTGCCCTCTGCCAAACACCAAGAAACAACTTTGAGGTTTCTTAGGATTAATTGGCTTCTGTCACCCTTGGTTGACGTCCTGTGGGGAGTTAAGCAAACCGCTCCACCGACTCACTGCTAACCTTGCTCCTGACCCTTTGCAGTGGTCCCCAGACACAATCCAAGCCTTTCAGTTACTCAAGGACAGTGTGGCCTCCTCCATGTCTCTCTGCCCCCCCCCAATTACAGCAAACCCTTTCACCTTTTTGTCCACAAGAGGGGCAGAATTGCTAGTGGCGTCCTTACCCAGCTGAGCGGGCCCCACCATTTCCCGCTTGCTTTTTACTCCCAGCAGATCGACCCTGTCGCTCAGGGAACCCCATCCTGCACCTGGACTCTGGCAGCAGCTGCCCTGCTGATCACAAAGGCAAAGAGCCTGACCCTGGGCCATTTTACCACGGTCTGGACCTCTCATGCCTTGTCAGCCCTTCTGTCTTTCGTCCCATCGTCAGCAGCAGCTAGAGGCCGAACTCCTAGAAGACACTAACCTAATTTTTGAAAGGTGTGGGCCCCTTAATCCAGCTACCTTGCTTCCTGACCTGCCAGTCCTCCAGGAACAGCACGACTGTGTGGAAGTAGTTCATAGCATCTTACAGATAAGGAACAACCTGTTTGACGTGCCACTGGACAACCCTGATTGCATCCTCTTCTCGGACGGAAGCTCCTTCTATGTTGATGGCAAGCGCGTTATGCAGTCACCTCTGAATGGGACATTCAAGAGGCCGCCACTGCCAGGCAACTGGCCCGAGCTTGCCAGTTGGCCGCTGGTAAGACCGTTACCATTTTTACTGATAGCAAGTATGCCACTGCTGAACTACAGTCGTGGAGAGCCTCGAGCCACTCTGGTCAAAGGGACCTGGCTTATGCCGGATGGCCGAGCCTGCCTCCCTCGCTCCACATACCCCGTGACAGTTCGCTGGCACCATGATAAGGGGGTCACGCACGCACGCCCTTGTGGACACCATCACCGCTTTGGTATGCTCCAGGCATTCAACCCTACTGCCTGTCAATAGTGAAAGCATGCAGCACATGTCAGCGTAATAAACCTGCTCCGCCTCTTAACAAAATTAAGGGTAAAGACCTCCGCCTGCTGCTCCATTTCAACATCTTCAAATTGACTTTGCAAATATGCCAAAGGCTTTTGGGAAAAGCACCTCCTTGTTTTGGTTTGCCCTCTGACTTCATGGGTCAAGCTTTTCCTACTGCTAATTGTACTGCTGCCACAGTGGCGAAGATCCTCCTTAGAGACATTGTACCCGCTTTGGCATCCCTCTCATACTTGATTCAGATCGCGGACCCCACTTTACTGGTAATGTCCTTGGAACAAGGACTGGGCATTTCACACTCCTTTCATACACCCTACCACCCCAGTCTAGCGGGAAAGTTGAGCGTATGAATAGGGAGCTTAAGCTTACATTGGCTAATACTGTCAGGAAACAGGGTTAAAGTGGCCTCAGGTACTTCCTTTGGTCCTGTTTCACCTTCAACCCGTGTATTGGGATTATCCCCTTTGAACTGCTCTATGGACATCCCCTTTCAAAGGCGGGTGCTACCACGTGCTGATGTTTCACTATTGGGAGGGGATCATATGACCGCGTGCCAGTTTCTCTCCCTACAGGCTCGCCTCCGCACTTTGGAAAGCCTCACAGTTTTCCCAGACCGTGCCGCTGGAAGAACAGATCCACCTGCTCCAACCAGGGGACTTCGTCTGGGCCAAAAGTTCGCAACGGGCGCTCCAGCCGAGGTTTACTGGACCCCACCAGGTTCTTTTAACAACCCAGACTGCAGTGTTCCTGGAAGGACGCAAATCCTGGATCCACCACTCCCACGTCAAGCCAGCCATAGTGGACCACAGTGACGGACCAGCAGCTCTTGCCACCACTGAGGACACTGCCTCTGACCAGTGGACCAGCTTACCTCTTTCAGACATCAGACTTAAATTGACTCGGAAAAAATGAGAGGACCTTTTATTCTGACAACTGTATGTTTTTATTATGCCTTTTAGTTTATTTTCTGCTTATGAAGATAATGCTTTATTAGATATTCCCACGAGGTTAAAACTCGTATTTTAGGAAATAGAAGTAATTGCTGGGTATGTACTCAATTTCCAGTAAATGCAGAACAGGGACTCCCTTCACACCCATTCCCCTGACCACTGCTAATATGACTTGGATGCCACCGGCTAGAATAAAAGATCCAGTCCAACACAATCTTACATGGGACAAAACAGGAGTGCCAATTAACAGATATCTCAGGGTAACAAATCAGACAGGATCACTGTGTTTTGTTAAAGAAAAAGGGTCAACTTTTGTGGGAACCAGTAAATGCAACATCTAAGGGAAATGGCTAAGAACTACTCCTCTGGCCAGCCACCTTATGATTGGTGGGGAGCCTTATGGAATTGGTTGCCTGGATTTGGGTGGGTTAAAACCTCTTGGTGGGTATTGTTGGGGCCATAGTAATCCTTATAATACTGTGTTGCTGTATTCAGTGTGTTCCCTCCTCATAAACTCATGTGGGTCAGTTTATTCTTTTTCTACTTCAGCCAAAGGCCTTACTCTCGAGTTGGCCTAGGCTGAAATTGCCCCTTGGCTCCTTAAAATGGGGTGTAGCTGTTGGTAAATAGTTATCCCAATAGCTACAAATGGAGGAATGTTGAGTCTGAACTCTTTATGAACTGAAACTTAACTCAGACTACATGTCTGTGTCTGAAACTTTTAATCAAAAGCTCTGACCTGCGAACTACTCATGACACCCCCCCTCCCAATAAGTAGCCATCTCCTTTGTCTTCTCTAATTTACATTTTAACCTGTTTTATCCTGTAGAATCTTGATTGATTATGCATGACCATTATGATCTGTTAATCACTTTGTTTACTTCTGTGTATAAACATTGATGCTCACCCCTAATAAACTTGCCACACTTACTCCGAAGCTTTTCTGTAAGCTAAGGATGGTGTGAGCCCGTTGATCAACGAATTGTCTGGTCTCTGACAGATTTGTGAGCCCCATACCAACTCCGCACAAACTCGGGTGCTGGAGAGGTGAGTAAGGACTTGCTTTTTACCTAACACTTGCACCCAAGTGTGATTTGCTTATGGATCAGAAATCCTCACCCATTAATCACGCTATGGCCCAGATTCTACTCCCCGCTCCCACTGAACTCAATTGGGGTTTCACTGATGTGGCGGAGAATAGAATTTGATCTCTTGGATTCAAACATGTAAAAATCTGGAAAAAAATAAAAGCATTGCACCCAAGGTGCAATTTCTATACATCTGAATTGCACACGAAAGGGTCTGAAAGGCCATGTATATATACCGATTTTATTCCTCCCCCCCAGTCATCTTTATTAAAAATAAATAAATCAAATCACCTTAAAGGTTTCAGTGCAAACTGGGGGGGGGAGGGGAGAAAGTGAAATCATGCCCATTGACCTTCATTCGCATACCTCTCTCTCTTCACACACACCCCACCACACACAAGGAGAGGGGGGCTGCAACATGCATAACTTGTATAATATTCGGCCCATATCTGTCTTCTAAATACTACTGTAAAAAGCAGTGTCACCTTTCAAATATGTATATTTTGAACGACCTGCATTTGCCACCTTATGCCTGAACAATAATGCTTTTTAGTCCTCTTGATTTCTTTTTATTCAGAATTTCACTGATCCGAATTTTTATGCTCAGGTACAAAATGTACATTCTTTATAAAGCCAGAAGAATGTCTTTATCAGTTCTGTTCTATTCTCTGTGGTAAACACAGAATGAGGTTGTTTTTATTATAACCTGTTATATTCATTGCTAATATTTTATTTTTAACCTAAAACCCTGAAGGCAAAAGCTCTGGTGTAAATAAAAATGCTTTTTCTTTGCCTGACATCTCCTTGCCTGTTCAAACCAATGTCAATGCTCCCCTTTATTTCACTGATGCAGGTTGAAAGGTAACAGCTGAATCATGTAAGGTTCTGAAAGTCCCATTGACTTCACTGCCTAAGAAAGCAAGTCTACTTGTCATTTACTTGATCCACTACTCCCCTATTTTAAGGAGCAGATAGTATTTGTTAAAAGTATAGGAGAAGGCTCTGTTCCCTCCAGCAATTAAATACTCAAGCACAATCTGAATAACTCCTTGTTTGACCCTTTCTTCTTTAGATTGAAGATGATTGCTTGTTCAATTGGCCTTGTTCCCAGCTTGATTGTTAGTAGAACTAGTTGAATGTTTTCATTCAACGTTTTCATGCAAATGTTTTGATTATCTTGAGATCTTCCTTTTTTGAAACCTGAATAATTGTGGTTTGTTTGCTTGTTGATGGGGGTGGTAATTGTTTTTGTCAGTTTTCCTTTGTCATTTTTAGTTTTTATTTTTCATTCTTTATTTTTTGTTTGTTTGACAGTTTCATTGTCAATTTTGATTGTTCAGCTTAGTCACTGGGTATAATGCTTCTAAACCAAAATATGTGTTCAAGTGAAAATATTCAGTTTACAATTTTGGAAAGAAAAAAAATCCACAGAAATTTAAAAGAACCAATAAATAATAAATAATAATAACAACAACAATTCCACGGAACCAACCTTCAATAATGTTGAAATGTTCATGAAAATTGTTTTTGATTTTTCAACCAGCTCTATTTGTAATCATTAATGAAGGAAATCCTTCACTCTTCAGATCCAGCAACATACTGTGCATGGTGCACAGCAGAAATATCATTTCAATATGCGTCAGATTCTGCACCATTGTAGTCGGTGGGATCTTTGTCATTGATTTCCATGGGCACAAGATCAGAACCTACCTACACACTTCACAATTGCCACTGCTGATATTTTTCTCCTGGGCCAGGCCCTGAGAGATGATTCCTTCCAGTAATTTCCTTCCCCTTCGGTTTGATTTGATACTGCTGCATTGCCTGACTGCTGGGAAGCTTGAAACAATCCCAGGTTCATAGAGAGTTCAGTGCATGTAGCATCATGTAGCACCCTCAAACACGTCATTGGTAGAATGTCCAAAATGTTTCAAAGTTCCCCAGTGAATTAATTCCTTTGAGCAATTTAATAACTGAGGATTAAAACAATGTATCTGTGGCTTTGAGATTAATTTGTAGCTAGACCAGCTCTTAAATTCCCTTTGATGCATTTTTCACATACTATGCACCAGGCAGCTCCAAACAGACAGCAGAATTCATTGTCAATTTGGAAAGACTTAAAATAAATATATTTTAAGCTGTTAGAATTTAGGGACCTGAGAAAACTATAGCCACTGGGATGGAGGATTAAGGTTATGACTGAGATAACCACTCAGGCACATGCTTAATTCCATCCCTATTCAGCAAAACCGTAAACACATGTTTTGCTTAATCATGTGCTTAAGTCCCATTGACCATGTAAAACACTTTGTTAAATAGGGATCAAACTAAGAATGTGTTTTGCTGGCTGGGGCCTGTGACAATTGGGCTGAATCGAAGGAAGTTTCAGACCCCAGTGATTAGAAAGAGGCACACCTTTAATTTGTAATATAAAAGTTATTGTAGGGTGGCCATACCTTAGTGTCAAGTTAGGCTGGAGGCCTTCCAAGATATTGGGGACCAATCTTTGTTCACCAAACACACATCTTTGGTTTCCTTTGCCTTCAATGGGGAGGGGTGGAGTGTGTGTGGGGATCAGCTCTTCACAGGAGATATATTTACTTAAGGGACACTAAGAATGGGCCCAACTGTCAGATCCAAATCTGGATCCAATCATTCCCAAAATCTGGAGATTTGGGTTCCACCCATTTGATAGAAAAGGGGGTGGCTTGTAAACTTCAGATACATACTCAGACTTCCCCAAAGTGCAAAGGTGTCCAGATATGGGAGCATGGTGTAAGAACCCTGCATAGAAGAAGGATCAGAAATCAGCAATGTCATAATGGAATATGGTCACCTGATTTAAATATGATCCCTGCTCATTGGTCAAGGATCAATTAAGATAAGATCCCTGAATCAGAGATCCATAAAGTTAGGATACAGGATCCATACAGTGAAGGGAACCACCACAGTGAATCACCATGGGAGTTGGGGAGATGGATGTAACTCTAGCAAGGCAGGGATGCCAGGAGAGCCTATGGAATGGGGTGGGGGCAAGGAGTAGGGATTGATTTGTTGTTGGGTGCTCTTTGGCAGAATTAGATCAAGGCTCCACTTAGATTTAACCCCTGACTGTCAATGCCTCTAGGATGAAATTTACCACTTACAAAGGGCCAATATACTCAAAATAGGGCTTCACTGGGTCTTCAGAGATGCACTGGCTTTGTGTTGGCCCTCTGTACTGGATTAAACTTCACCTCTAGCAATTCTGAATGGATGCAGATCATTCTCTTTCAAGCTATGTTTCCTTCACACTCAGACAGCAGTCTTGATTCTCTCTTGTCCGGGCATACTTAAGTTCTACAAACTATTAAACAGAGAGAGGAAGAGAAATCCAAATCCTTTTAAGTTCAGTGTATTCTTTCATATCACAAACAGAACCATTAGAACCAGCATTCCAGAGCGTTCAAAACTAGCTATTAAAAAGCATGTCATAGGCAGCCCGCTAAAAGTTGTCCCCTTAAATATATAACATGATACGTTGTTATATACGGATGCAAAACATTTCAAAAGCACCTAAGGCCTAGAATCGTCCAAAGCATTTAGGCTCCTAAATTGATTTCAGTGGGAGCTAAACCCCTTTGGTGATCTGAGCCTAAGAGAATTAGGAACCTAAATGCCATTGAACAGGTTCTAAGGTATTTTTGAAAATTTTATGCAGTATCTGTATTTACCTCTTTAGAAGGCTCTCAATTGAGTTCAATGGACTTTAGATCAGGCCCTGTTTGTACAACTCTTGCTTTGCTTGAACTTTCTGACAAATTATTTTGACAGTTTTTGATGGTCTCGTTTAAACATTATCATTAGTGTCCTATTCAGAGAGATGGCATAGAAGAGATTGCCTACCAAACGGACAGAGCAAGACTTAGAATTTATTGAATCACATATTCATTTTCTAATGTAATCAATAGCAAACTAAATCCAGCCCACCTATGTTTTTGTGGTACAAATAAATCTGTCCATATGAGGTTTATATGTGGATTATATGGGAAAATTGCAGATTAATGCATATGAGGACTAAGCAAGCATTAATGTGTCATCTACTAATATAAACAGGAAAACCAATGCCTTCCCTGCTTATTGGTTTAGTGAATAAAGCTAAGTTAAGGCCCTTGGTCTTATGCTGAAAATATCTCCATGAGTTCTAATAACATATTGTAAACAAATGAGAGTCATAACCTTTTCCCCCAATGGGAAAATAATACTGAATTTGGATATAAGTACATTTTATTAGGAAAAACATCCTTTGAATTAGTTTGGCAGGAAAATATTTCTTGAAGTTTGAATTTTTTTTTAAAATTGAACATGTGACTGAAACCACAGGTTTTCCTTTCAAATGCATGCTGCTGTTTTTAAAATTAAATCATAGGTTTCAAAGACTGACAATGCTTTTAACATGGCAGATTAAGAATGGTCCTTTTGCTCTATAATTATTGGATACAAAAGGAAGGACTGCCCTCCCCATTTTTTTTTACATTTGTTCATTAAATCTGTCCCAGACCACCTACACAAAATGAAGCTTGGAGGTCTCTGCTTAGCTCTTTGGGGGCAGGCGTCTATCTCCTCCACAGTTTCACTCCCAGTAGTTAGCTATATATATATATTCCCATCTTTCCTGGATATATTTCTCTTGAGAGGTAGAAAAGCTGAGTAGTTAAACAGAGACAACACTAATTCTTCTTTCCCAAGACCCATGGCTTAACTCCTACCTTCCGTTCTAACTGCAGGGAGTGTTAGCTCAAACCCTGCTGCCCAGTAATTTAAATCAAAATTACAACACACAGTTTCCCATAATTTGCACAAATGGGATATCAGAAAGGTCCCAAGATGGAGCTGGTAGAGAAAGTGAACTGTCCTCAATCATATCCCTTGACAAGGTGACCTCTGCAGGGTCAGGCTGGAGGGCACTTGAAGAGTGGTTTGGGGAAATTTTCACCACAGCTGCATGCTCACACCTGGTCTGTGCAGAAATGGAGGACGCTGCTTACAACTTGGACCAAACTATGAGTCTTTCATTTCTCCCAGCAAAAATGCACACATAAGGTGTTGCAGGCAGTGTTTGCATCAAAATAGCTTTAAACCATTTTTACCTTGCAGCCCTGCTTGTTTGCAGAAGGATACATGTGCCACTTTTTCACACTAGGATTAATCAATGTGCCAGTGTAAAAGATTAAAGATATCTGGGTGACATGACCGAGTACAACTGATTCCTATAACTCAAGAGAATTCACTTGCAAAATGTGATCTCTGTCCCTGCATGTGATTTATCATCACACATATGTGATTCTTTAGGGAAATAAAGGCAAGCTGCCCCATCAGCAGGTATGCAGAGATGCCATGTTACATGGTCGATCTATCTATCAGAGCTAGCCGAATACTGCCTACTGTTTGTGCATTTTTATTCCAGTTCAATGGCTGCTCCATTCAACCACGCTCATGTCTCCCATGATTTGTTATTGTCAAATTAGTGCACAAACATGTTCTGTTTGCATGAATGTCTGGGAAATAACTGTGGGTGAAGTACACTCCCGTGCAGAGCCCGGGACATATGAACCACTTAAGCCCTCAAGGCAGTACTTAAATTTAAGCTCAAGATAGGACTTACTTACGTCTTTCTCTGTAGAGGGTAAATTTGAATCATAACGAATATAGTGTGAACCTCATAGCCTCTGGAATCTATTAATCTGTCTGGCTCCCATACCAGCTCCTTTTTCAGTCAATATCCCATAATTAGGTTCCATATTACATTTTTTTTTCATGTACCTATACATATATATTATATATATATATCTTAATGTACCATTTAATCATGGTTTTTATAAATTTCCATGCCTGTCTAACCACTTTTTACATGCAGAGTAATTGCCTCTTTTTTATATATATGTATAATTAGAATAACCTGAACATGCACACAAATAGGGTCTAGTCCAATGAACGGACTGACAGCCTGTAAAGCTCTCTATATATCCTCTCCAAATAGATTTAAATGAATTCATTTTTATTAGCATGCTTGGGAAAAAATGAACCTGAAACCAAGTCCAAACAAATTAGGGTTTATTGCAGTTCTCTATCGCTACAGAGAGGCTTGATGGATTGAAACCATTTTTTATATTGAAAAATAAAGCAAACAAATTATCCTGGCTTAAAATTTGTAAACCATTTTTTCCTCCCTTGTGCTATGCAATTTGAAACAGGTGGGATAATAAACACAGACTTCAAATCCTCTCATGAAGAAGGCCAAGCAGCATTTTTGACTTCATCACCAAAGTAGACTCTCAGTTGCAGGGTTTTCTGACGCTTTCACATATAAGGATTAGGGTCACAAGGGAATTTGTGCCCCGATCCTGAACCACTGATGTTAACAGGACAGTCTCTAGGGTCCTAACTTGTATTGAATAGCATCTTACTCCACAAGGAGCCCTGTTGACTTCAGTTTGTGAAGAAGGTTGCTACTGAACATGAGGAATGGTCCTATAATATGGGCCCAATGGAAGCGTTGTCAGTGACTTCAATGGCTACAGGATCAAGAGCCTCAGGAGCACTGACTTACTGCTTCCTGATTTCTTTTAATTGAGTGTCATTTGTTTTTACTTTGTTTTCTTTAGGCTTCTTTGGTTGTTTTTGTGCTGCCCTCCCAGTTTACGTGACATCATGAGTTTGGTTATCCAATGCCATACATGACATCTCCTGTGTTCTGTCTTCCTTAAAGCCTATGGGCTCAGTTCCTCAGTGGGATAAGCCAATGGGGGTTGAGGGTTCTCAGTGTCTCACATGATCTCCCAGAGGCTCAATGAGCCCCTGCAACTGTTAGTTAATTACAGCTCCCTTTGAGGAATATTTATTAGACCCATTTTACAGATGTTAAACAAAAGCACAGAGAGATTAATTAATTGATTTTATTTAATTACCTATTATTTGCATGACAGTAGTGCCAGTTGAGCGCAGTGCCCCATTGTGCTAGGTCTCATAGGAAGAGCCAGTCCCTGCCCTGAAGAATTTACAATCTAAATAGACAAGACAAAAGGTGAGAGGGGAAACTGAGGTACAGAGCAGCGACGTGACTTGCCTATGGTCATGGAGCTGGGAATACAACCCAGGTCTCCTGCTTCATCCTTTAGACCATCCCTAACTCCTGTGTGTGCTTAGTTTACTTGTTTTAATTTAGATAATGTTTTAGTGTAACTCTAGCGCCCTCGTAGCCAAGATGGAGTCTGCTCTGCAGGCAGCTCTGGCCGAGAAGGCGCAAGCAGGGATGCAGCAGGAAAAATCCCTTCCATCCCAGGGGCACCTGTTCCAAACCCCGCAGAGTGAACACACCCACCCACAGGAAAAGTACAATGGATATAAGAAAGGGAGATATGTATTTACAGAGGGGTGAGAGGAAAAAAACAACAAGGGGAAATAGAGGGGGAGCAGTAAAACAGGGTTGCATGCAAACCAAGGCCCCACAGGCCCAGTGGTAGCACAGTCTGGAAGGGCAGATACTGAGCAACGTGTCTGCACACAGAATTCAGGAGTCCTGAGCAAAGTTCCAGTCCAGTGGTGAGTCTTGGGTGCTCCTGGTCGTCTTTGGCGCCAGTGAACTTTCCCCAACAAACCCCTCTGGTGCCCTTTTCTGCCGCTCTCTGCAAAGCCACACAGAGCGACCACCTCCCCACTTAACTAGCTAGCAGCCTTCCTCCTTATTTCCAGGGCAGAGTCACAAGCTCCAGTACTCACAGCCCCATGCAGGTCTGGGCAGCCGTGATCCTGGGTCCACCTCCGGCCTGTCCTTCTCGGGAGATTCCTCCCCGGCATAGTGCTCCTCCTGGCTCCTGTCCTGAGGTGTCCCCGATCGGCCGCCCTGTCCTTCCCAGGCTTCAGGCAGGTTCTCTGCTGCTTCACTTTGTGAGGGCCTGCAGGATGTAGCTCTGTTTTCTCTCTGCAACTCCAGAGCCACCCCCTGGAGTTTCCCTCCTTACTCTTACTGCCCCCCAACCCCCTTAGGAAAAAGATTTAAAGGGGCCATGCTCTCTAAACCCCAAGGGGTTACATTAGCATTTAATTACTTGCCTGAGGTCATTCAGTTACAGAGATCCCAGATGTCATCTATGTGGGGTTTTGTGGTCCCATCACAATTTTTCTTACCAAACTTGTCTCTCAGGTCTCAGGTGCCAGCTCTTCCATTCTGTCAAGAATCCCCTAATTTGCAGGACCTAATATTGAAACTGCCAATGGAGTTGCTTGCAATGGTGGTAATATAGATAGCAAGGCTGGGGCTTTGGGGGTCCAGGTCCAAATGGTAGACAAAGGAAGGGGAGACAGGAGAGAGGAAATATTTTACAAATACTGGTTCACAGCAGGGAAATATATACAGAAAAATATTTTGCAGCAAACTGACAGTCACTTTGCTTGTCAATTCCGCTTCGTTGCATCATTTCAGAGAATCTTTACTTAAAAAAACCCAAACTTTAATTTTTTTTCTTTGATTATCATTTCTGTCCTGTGCTGGTTATAAGGCTTTTTACAGCCTTAGCAGAACTGGAAACTATTTCCCCCTCGCACCTAGCAGTCATTCACCCAACGAAGAGTCAATAAACATTTTCATGCCTCAGAGGCAGTTGCCAATTCCATGTATAGGATAGAGTGAGTCCAACTTCCACATGCTGTATGCACTTTCTTTTCCTATAGTGCATTTGCAGATAGGCAAATAAAGTCATTCAGCCCTGACATGGGAACTGAGCTGTATAAAAAAGCAAGCTCCATCTTAAAACCAAGACATGGCAGATACGTATACTGTGGGTTGAGGTCAAAGTTAGGTCTAATATTTCAACTTCAAGTGATGTATTCTATGCCACAAATGCCGTATATATCACTATGATCAACGCAGGCAAGACAAATGTCATATGTTCACCAATGGGTCTCTGTCAGAGTCAGGAAGTGATCACAGACACCACTAAGAGCCTTCCAGAACAAGATCTCTTAATCTGACTGCTCCACACAGACTTTTCTGATCCAAGAGGCGACTCCCTATGCACTCACATGAATTCTTGATTCCAATATTTGCTTGGTTATTTTTCTTTATCTCCCTGCTTTCTCCATTAAGTTATTCCACTGGGAACGTTCATCATTCATTGGCTCAGCCCAAGTCGTCCCCCAATCAGAGCACTGGCAGCACTTCACTTATTAGTCGGCCAGCTCATGGGATCCTGGCAACCTCTTTCTTTCTGTGAGGACAGGGTCCAGGCTGTTCTTTGATGTTGTCAAGCCATGACTTCCACTGGTCTCCCTGCTGATTTCTTTGCTCTTTCTCCCTGGGAGTAGAAAGCCACAGGGAAGTTCCTACTGTTGTATCAGGCCCGCTGCCAGCACGGCTTCAGTCTTTGTTACTGTGCTCTGCAGACAGTCTGTCCAGTCTAGGCTTACAATTGGGATGCTTTTCTGTTCTGCGAATGTCATGGATTTCAGTTGGACAGGTTTTACATCTACCTACCTATCAATGTAACTTTTGTAACATTGACTCTCTCTGAAATCAGAAGGCATAATAATAATCCAAGTAAAATGTAGAGTTCAAAAGTTACCCTGAACTGATTCTATATTATCTATATTTGGAAACATAGAAGACAGGATGAAATCTGAATTTCTGATGAGTTGCTGATTTATTTCCATTAATTCAGCCTCAACGTTTGAAATACATGGAATAAACAGATATGATTCCCTAGATCTTAGACAATATGCATGAAATCCTGGCCTCATTGAAGTCAGTGGCAAAACTCCCATTAACATCAATGGAGCTGATTCCACACTGTTACTTTTTTTCTTGCTTTATTTTATTGTTCTTTCACTCTCATACTAAAGAAATGCAAGTCTTCTTTTCCAGCACAAGTCTTTGTATTCCATAATCTTTATTGGATTCAAAGTACTCCATGTGCGTTTTAAAAAAAAAACAAGCTGGGGGGGAAAAAACCAGTTAAGCTATATAAAAATGATCTGTGAGATCTATAAAAACAGCCATGTTTGAAAAGAGAGAGCCATTTAAATAGTCAAGTTAAACAAAGCACACATTTGCACCACACATAAGATTAATAAATCTGTGTATTGGAGACCACACATTTTGGGAGCTCAGGTAGCATCATAGACCATTCAAGCTTCACTCCATGGTTACCATGATGTCCCTTTGATGCCTTTATAGAAGCTACCTGAGTAGTATCACAACCTATAGAATCTGCAGAAGCAGCCAGTTTTGATGTGATAGAAGGAATATGGGATTATCCCATTCTCGCAGCATGATTCGGACTAACTGGCTAAAAACTGTTCATAGTGGAAGGAATTTTTGTTTCCTTCAGGCTGACTTGGTGGCAACACACAGTGTTCTTCCTGTCCAAGTCTTGTTTTTGCCAGAAACTTTTCCAGCAGCCTTACTCAGACTGTTTAGAAATAATGGTGTGACATGCATTCGGTGGGAATACAAGTAAATTAACAATAACTTACTTAGTGCCTTACATTTTTTAAAGCACTGCAAAATTGAATTAATCTTCAACCGCCCCTATCCCCGAAAAGATTTGAACACCTGTAAGATCATCCGTATGAGCAAACACAGCCACAGCATGTTTAAAAGACTCTCCCAAGACCACACCATGAGTCAGTTGCAGTTAGGATTTGAAGAACTCAGAACAAGTCCTGACTTACAAGGTCTTGCATTTAATACTAGACACAACACCATGGTACGTCTAGTACCAAGAAGAGAAATAACACAAGCAGGTTGATTATGAGTCATTGGCCAATCTGAGGCTAGAACCCAGGAAGTTCTTTGCTTGAATTTTATGCTTTGGCCACTAGACTATGCTGCCTATTACAGCCTGGCTCTGACTCCTTCTGCCAAAGCAGGATTGTTCACACTAGCCTATTCCCCAGTGCTTTGTCAATTCCAGTTCTGAATGATTGAAGTGATGAGACTTCCATCACCTCATCTGGGAAACTCTTTAACTGTCTAATAGCTCTCTCAGGCCAGACTAGGGATTTGTGACACCTGCACAGTATACTTAGCCTGAGAACTTTTTGAAATTAATCAAGGGTCAGAAGCACTGGGCCAAAATTCTGTCCTTGACATAACAGGTCTGTTGGTTGTTAGAACACAGACTTGGGAGCTGGATGATTTGGGGGATCTGACCCTGGCTAATGCATCATTTAATTGGGTAACCTTTGGCAAGTTCTTGACCTCTATCATCCCAGCTGGAAAACTGAATAAACTGCAAGACCGCCCTAAAATCCTGCTTGTATCAAAATTGAGCTTTCTCACTTATATGAATAAGAACCAGATCATATGGTCTGTGTGTTATTTCCTTTTCAATTGGCTGAAATGACAGTGAAGACTGATCACTCACATAAAGCAGATTTTATGTCGGCTCTGCTTTATAACATGTGTTCTCTTGCACTTGAGAACATGGGTTAATAATATTGTTCTTTCTGAAAAGATTATAGCTCTCTGAAACATTTCAGACAAACATCCTAAGAAGACTTAGCAGCCTCAATGTTTGACTTGGAATCAGACTTTATTTCTAATTAGACAGTCTTCAGCAGTCTGTCAGAAAGCACAGTGAACTGCCAATTTTCACACCTTAGGCTGAAAAAAAAAAAGATTTACTCCCAATAAAAGTCACAAAAATATCCACTCATTTCTACCACTAGGAAATTCCCAACATGTTTAAGTCGCTCCTTCTCCATTCAAACACATGCACATGAAGAACTAAGATCCTGATCCCAATAAGTAACTGTACAGAATCCAGTATGAAGATAAAAAATTTTAAATGTCTCTGAGTTTCCACAGAAAATGAAACAAAGATTCATTACCTTTAAACAAGTCTGGATCATTTAAAATAATCCAAACCAGCGTAAACCAGTGTTTTATCTACTTAAATCAAAATATTGTAATTTTAAAACCAAAATCTAAGGGGGAATGAGAAAAAATACCAAACAGTGTCTGGGCCAAATTCGGTTACAGTATAAGCTGTATAATTCAGTGCAGTTTGAATTGGGGGGCCCATATTTTTTTAAAAGAATCCTATCGCATGCCACAATATTTTCTCTCCAACTTTTGTTAACTTAGATTTATTGTTGTTCTACGCTAGACCCAAAATCATCTCAGATGTGGCAACCTGTGCATAGAGTTTTGTAGTATGAAGCTGCATATCAACTGCTTTTTAAATAAAAGATGGTGAGAAAATGAGAAAAAATCATTCTGACAATTTTCAGCAAACTGTTTTCCCCCGATGGTTGTCAAAATTTCATTTTGAAGGAAATTTTCCAACTAATTTTCCCTGTTTTTTATTTTCATCTTATTTATTACTTTTTTTTTCTTTTATTGGGTGAAAGGACTTGATTCTGAAGCCTTACTCAAGTAAAATTCTTATAGCCTTTCTAACAGTTTTGTCTGAGTAAGGAGTGATGGGTTGGTTGCATCTTACGATGAGTTAAACTGGAACTCTGGTCAGGCTATGAAGGAATTCTGGAGCTTCTCACTGAAAAGATATAGAAGAAACCATTTGCATTGAGGAAGCTGGAGAATGAGGTTTACAACACCAAGCTGTGTTTTAAGAACTGATTGATGACTTAACATTTTATTCACGGCTGACATTTGTGCAGTAGAGTTGCATGCATGTCTTACTGTTCAAGACCAGAATTTTCCAGAGATCATCACTCACATTGTGCGCTTGTCATTTCTGAAAATCTGTTCCTTATTTAGGTGCCTCTGTAGGAGCAGAAATTTTTGGAAAAGGTGGCCCCAATCTACAAAGCATACAGTGCTATTGAAACGTCCCGGAGTGTCATCACTGCATAATGAACAGTGGCATAGCACTGGAATGCAATTTCTCCCCCTACCACCTGCCAATGTGCTTCTACCCTGAATGGAAAGGATCACTTCTAAAGGTAGTTCTATTTCCTAGACTATACAATTCTTTGTCTTTCTCCAGAGACTGCCCACAATCTCTTGATTGTGGTGATGATTTTGAGATGTGGGCATCTGTTCACTAGGGACTAGGATTGAGACCAACTAGCTCTTTTCACAGAGGCTAATGAGCAACAGCTATCGAATGGTAACAATTTCTGTGTCAACCTTGCCTGGATTCAAACTAGTGAGAGAGAGGTGAAAAGTATCATTATATTCTCTGACCTTTTAGGTCATCAAAAGCTGATTTTTAAAAAATAAATTAAGGGCCTCCATTTATAGTGCTGCATGGAGAGGACAATTTTTCATTACACAGATGGAAAATGTGAAGGAAGGCCTGTGAAAAATGGGATTTTGGTGGTTTTTTTCATTATTAATGTTCACGAAGGACTAAATTTCACCTCATTCACCGCTAAGCAGAAATCTCCTTCTCTCTATTCCTTCATTATTCCTTTGTGAAAAATAACAAATTTCCACTCTGGAATGCACAGCACTTTTCACATATTTTCCCCATGTGAAATTTTGCCTTTTGGGGATTTTTTTTTTAATGGGGAATGGTAGAAATTTGAGAGGAAACAGAAATATCTTTGCTTTTAATGACACTGACAGAACTAGATTTGTCTCCATTAATTTGCTGCTGCTTCACATTTGTATGCACCACTCTGTCTCCTTTTTTGCTTTTAATAACCTTCAGATGCAGAGGAAAATGTTGTTCATTGTCAGCCACAGTGACTGTAGAGCTTTACATGCCAGTGTACTTTACATGCCTGTAAACTGGCCTGCTGGGACTTTTCAACACTTAATCAGAGCATCTGGTACAATAATGTACAATAGGTCCCAGTCCTGAAGACCTTTTTCAGCTGTTACTCAAAATTCCTATTGACTTCCATGGAGTTTTGCCTGATGAAGGTCTAGGTGAGAACTTCCAGAGCTGGTCAATGCTAATAAAATTAGCGAACGTGACCTTGCTTTCTCAGCTAATAATTTCCTTGAAGCTACTATGACATGTGACCATTCTTCTGTTGTAACTCATGGGCCAAATCCTGCTCTCCTTGCTCAGCTACATAGTTCCATGGAAGTCAATGGGTCACACACCAGCCCATACTATGGCTCCTTTGAGCTGCTCCGGTGAACAGTCTAAAGTCTGTTGTTTCTGCCAGCAGTTAATTGCATCTGCCACAATGTGGGAGACCAACTGGAGATCAAGAGGAAGCCTCTTGGAAGATCCCACTAAGAGCAACATTATTTTTTTCTAATAAAATAACCCAGTAAATTCATATTTGGGAACTTCTAGTAGCATGTACACAACTTGTGTGGCAATCGGTGTCATTGTCTGATAGGTAGCATTTGTTCTGTATTTGGACCCCAGAACCACACAGCAATATTTTGGAGTTGTCTCCCCCAAAATTAACTCATAGACAACACTGATATCAGAAAGGAGCTGTCTGTACTTTAATGTTACATGGAGCTGGTCAAATGAGGGGGCACCAGGTTTTATGTCAGTCTAGCTTATTACCCATAAGAAATCCTGGATTTTATAGAGTCTAATTCTTTTGAGATAATAAATGCTTCCTGCAAGATAGAAAACGTGTTAAATGTTCCATTCAGGATGGGGCCCATACATTTAACAAAGGAGTCTCTTCTTTTAGGACCAAACTCTTAAATCCTTACTCAAGAAGATTCCCATTGATATCAAGATCTGTCTCCTAATTAAGTCATGTGCATAATCCCCATTCTATCAACATTCCACTCCCAAAAACTCAATAGCCAGGGAGAAATGAATGTTTGGATTCATTCTTGTTTTTCCTTACTGGACGTTTATTTAACACCGGAAAGATTATTAAAGATGTTATCATCTCAGAGAGAGTTCACAGGGGAATTTCTCTCTGACTGTATTATTCTTCCAAACACAGTCGGCTGGCTGTTATCTTTAGCTAATAAATGTATATTAAACAGGCAACACAGCTCAATTGTGCACTGACCGTAATTTCATTTGGATTCTGATATAATGTAAATAGCATATTATCATCATCTTTGTTCAGTTTAAAATGGTTCTACCTTTCCTTGCTTATCTGATAATCCTTTATCCGACGAAGTGGGTATTCACCCACGAAAGCTCATGCTCCAATATATCTGTTAGTCTATAAGGTGCCACAGGACTCTTTGCTGCCTATAGGTAATGGCTCATTGTCACCTTTTGGGTTAATGAAGCTTTAACTGAAGTTCTCTTTTAATATTTTCAGCCCTATTTTATTTGTGCTTCTTGCTGCTGAATTATTAGGTCTGTTGGCGATTTGTATGGACTGTTATCATTTAAAGATCATATTCTGTCTGTAGTCCCCATCCCTGGAGTAGAAGGTAGAGCCATGCTCAAAGGGATTGGGTTATTGCAATGGGCTTTACATGGAA
Organism: Mauremys reevesii; assembly: GCF_016161935.1. Classification (NCBI taxonomy): domain Eukaryota; kingdom Metazoa; phylum Chordata; order Testudines; family Geoemydidae; genus Mauremys; species Mauremys reevesii. The sequence goes on from NC_052638.1 coordinate 36,811,351, forward strand.
CTACACCTTAAGACCACCCAGAAACTACAGCTAGTGCAGTATACACAGAAAACTTGTTTGCTTATGCTTCTTGCCAATGAATTGGTTTCCAATTCATTTCCGTTTGCATTTCAACATATTGGTTTTAACCCACAATGCCCTCAACGGTTTCAATCATAGGTACCTCCGAGACCATCCCCTTTGAAATCAGCTGCTGCAGTTGAGCCCCTTGTTTAATTGAGATGGTTTGCATGCAGGGGGACAGGTTCCTAGCTGGTGAAAATCAGCCTAGCTCCACTGACTGTCAACAGAGCTACACCAGTTTACACGAGGTGGGAATCTGGCCCAGGATATTTTCAATTTTAATTTTTATGCATATAACTAGACCTCCAGATGGATTTTTAAAAAATAAATCAATACAGCTAATAAATAAAAGTTGCCCACCCCTCACTGATCATCATCTGGCAGCGGGTCCTGCCTAACCAATTCCCACATACATCTCTTCTCTCTTGTCTTCTCCTCCTTGTCACAGATGCAACAGCCGAACCGTCACGAGCATCCCAGTTTCTTCTTACTCACTCTTTCTTTCTTTCAGAAACTTGTTTTCAAGTGAACCTGTTTTCAGAGAGGCAGTACCAGGGAGGAGTGATTTAGGTTATGGGGTGGAAACCGTGGAAGACTCAGCGGTTTTGCATGATTTTTGACCCCGCACCAGTCATCACTTGTCAGTTTGAGGGTAGTTTTACTTTGAGTTGTGGTTTCATTTGAGCCCAAATGCAGAAGGATGAGAACTCAGCACCCATCACACTGAAGCTACAAAATAGCTCAGAGGTTTGTTCTGGACCACAATCAGTTCAGGCACATTCTAAACTTAAGGTGAAGAAGAGTGTGTGTGTGTGTGTGTGTGTGTGTGTGTGTGTGTTTCTTGTCATTTTCATGCTCAAGATGCTCATCTTCATAGTCCTTTCACATCTCCAGTTCTGCCAATGTTTTCTTAGGCTCGCTTCCAAATCTGCAACTTCAGGAGAATTTGCCTTAGTTTGAGAAGCACCAGCCTTTGATCCCAGCAACCAAGGTCTTTATTTTTTTAAGATGGTAATTAAGTGAATTAGTAATGGAAAGTTTTTGCACTTAATGGTCCATTAGGTGTCTGAAAAGCTCTGTTTAAAAAACCAAACCAAACCAAAAAAACACCCTCCTGTAGCTGTTTTCTGTTATCTTTCCAATTAAATAGCTCTAAATTGAAGGTATGAACTTACAGTTCAGGAAGTGTTTAGTATTTAAACTCCATACAAATCAAAAGGCAAGACATTCACTAGCACAGACTACTATTGTTCGTTTATTATGAAAGCCCTGTGATATAGAGCATGTGGAGCATTTGCACTCTGCCTTGGGTTTGAGGTGTGATGTGTCTGTGAACCTCAATTTGTGTCCTCAATGGCATTACTACTCTCCAACACACACCTTCCTCCACCTAAACGAGCCTGGGGTCCCCCAGCTTCATGTTTGCCAAACCCAAACTCCACCAGAACCTGTGAACTGGGCTTGACTGTCCTAACCCACCACAATCCGAACTCTGCAAGGTTCATCCAGCTGCATTGCTTACATTATGCATCCACTGCACATCAGCTGTACACCTCTAGGAGAGAAAGACGGGCCTGTGACTAGAGCTCCTAGGTGCTATGGTATACAAATAATGACAAAATAATTCCCTGCACAGAATGTTGAAAATGAATTCTCTGTTTTCTGGATATACAGGAATTGTGCCACTACAAGAAAATTATTTACATCTATAGAATAACTGCAAGCACAAAGTACTGCATCTCTGTTAAATCACATTGTACCAGGGGTGAAAGTAACTTAAAGGACTTACTGGCATGCCAGAGTCCTGAGCAGGGGCCGTGGCCTGAACCGGAAGAGGCGTGGCCTTAATCGGAGGAGGCGGGCCCTTTAAATCAAGATTTAAAGGCCCCGGGGCTCCGGCTGCGCTAGTGGCGGCTAGGAGCCCTAGCACTCAGGGGTGATTTAAAGTGCCTGGGGCTCCGGCCACTGCTACCGCAGTGGAGCTCTGGGCCCTTTAAATCACTGATGGAGCCCTAGGGGCTCCCAGCTCCCACTGCTATCCTGGAACTTGGGCGGAGATTTAAAGTGCCTGGAGCTCTGCTGCAGTAGCAGTGGCCAGGAGCCCCTGGCCCTTTAAATCACCGCCAGAGCCCTGCCACCACTATCCCACGGCTCTGGCAGCGGGGCTCAGGAGACGATTTAAAGAGTCCGGGGTTCTGGCCGCTGGAGGGAGTCACAGGCCGTTTAAATTGCCATCCTGGGAAGCCGGTCTGGTCCAGCACGGCGTACTGGCTCTTGCTGGTATGCCATACCAGACTGTACTGCCTTACTTTCACCTCTGCATTGTACTGCCTATTTGTAACATACTAACAGACTTATATTCCATTACAGTCTTTTCCTTTTCTTTAACCTATGCTGCAATGACATGTAATAAAACTATCAAACTCCATAAGCAGAATGGGACACTTATTGTTACATTAAAAAAAAAATTACGCTTTAAAGATAAATAGCCTGAATTCTTCCCTGAATTAGGGGTGATTTGCTTGAAAGCTACCAGCACCAGAGTGGCTCTAGAATTGATGTTTCCATCCACAGAAAAGCACCTGGTGCTGTACCAGTGATATGATGTCTCCTATACTATAGCTGCTCCCTACATCTAGCAGAGGTCATGTGTCTAGCAGAAAGGTGGCATGGCCAGGAGTGTTCAGGTGGTGGACTCGCTCCCATGTCTTTTAAAATCAAAACGCGACACCTTCTCTGTTTCTCTTCCCACTGGGGGAGTTCCCCTGCTCCAACCCCCTGGTCAGCAGTTGGGCAGACGGTTATTGCAGGTCAGTGGCTTGGCCACTAGCAATGCCACAGTCCCAGAAGGGTAGAACAATTCAGCGTTGATGACTTCTTGGTGGCGTTAGCTTCTCAGACATAGTCTGTTCCTGCTACACACTGGGGGGTTCCTAGTCCACACTGAAGATTATAATCATAAATGATATTTCACAAAACCAAAAGGAATCCATAAGTTCATATGGACATATGTATTGGGACTCACACTGACTGAAAAGGTTTAGCAACATTCATCCGTCTCTAACAGGAATCCCTGCATTCCTTTAAATAGAAGTTAGCTAGTAGAGAAAGTAACTTATTGTCTACCCCAAAACATAGGCCTTTAGCTCCAGCAAGGACCTTACAAAGTTGCACATAGAGAAACTCAACAAGAGGCACTAATTGTATTGTGCACTGTCATCAGATATGAGCTGCACTCTGGCACTCGCTAGGAACTTTACAGGACTAGTGCAAAACCATGTTCGTGGGCCTTTGAGAGTTGGAAGTCAGGCCAAAATCATGCACTTTTATTATCCCTAACTTTCCAGTCAGACCAGAGCGGCTGTTCTATTTGCTTCCCTTTCAGTACAGCACTGGCTCCACCTCAACATTTGCACCTTATAAAGTGTTGTCGTGACCCGACTAGATCAGTTTATATAAGGCCCTTCAAGATCTCCAGTAATGAAGAGTAAATAACTGGGGAAAACTTTCTCTCACTTTGCAGCTTTCGTTCAGTCTCAAAAGAAATAAAACAACTTACTTAACAGCATTCTTTAATCTTCTGCACCAGTGGCCTCCTTTATAGGGTGTTATACAGAGCCAGTGTAAATCCAACCCCAGTAATGGGGTCAATGTTTCTCAACAGGTGTTGGGTGGATACAGTGTAAGATCTATTTTTTCAATAAATGTCAAGCCAGAAGGCTTGCTGTTCATACACAGGCAAATTTAACACGTGGTTCTCTCTTTCTCTGCCCCCTCCCCTTCTTTGTCCTTTCCTCATCTTTTTCTTTCCAACAGCCCAGCAAAGACTCAGATTTAATAAATGCAAAGGAAGGATGCAAGTTGCATAGTTTTATGAGCAAGAGTAATGAAAAGGTTGAACATCTTCTGTGCTACGGCACAACAAACAGTAAAAGTGTTGGAATCAAACATTTGTATTTTTGAAATAATCCTTTTCTCCTAGCGCCTGTTGTTGCAATGTGTTTTCTTTCCACTAGGGGGTCTGCAAAACAAACTTCTCCTGGAGAGGAAGCACATTCCACCTAGTAATTCAAAAAGACCGCAGTACTAGATTTATAATCAGCCTGTGGCCTGGATCCTGAAGTCCTGAATTACTCCTCAATCAGGCAGCATGCCCTCTGAGGTCAATGGGAGGTTTGGCTGAGAAAGGAGTCCATTATAGGGCCCATGTTTACCGAGCTGAAATCCAGAAACTGAGGAAACATCAGGAATAGCATGACATGATTGCATAGTCACAATGCAGTGACACAGTAATAGTCAGTCCACAGAGTTAAAAATTCAGACAGATTGTCATTGAATAAATCTGAATAACATATAAATTCAAGGCCACTCTTGAATGGCTCACAAATACTCCATGAACAGACAAAGACTAACCCAGTGAAATATTAATTGTTCATTGTTAATTATGATTTAACTCAGGGGTCCCCAACGCGGTGCCCGCGTGCGCCATGGTGCCCGTGAGGCCATCTAAATTCTTTATTGATAAACCAAGCAACAATCCTGAAAAAACTCATGTGTATGAATAGTTCCAATCAACGGTGTAAGTGTGGGCAGGATTGATGCCCTAGATTCTAATTGTCTGAAACAGACAAGGTGTCCACTAAACCTGTTTGACTCGATCTGGTCAATACTGGAAGTTGGAATCTAGCACTCTTTTGCCTCAGTGTCATTCTGATTACATCTACCTTTGATTATATCAGTAGAGCAGCAATGGCGTCATAGTGTAGAACACAGTCACAGGATCAATGTCTCATTTCCAGCTGGTCAACATTGCTTTTTTTTCATTTTTTCATCCAAAAAGTATTTTTGAAAAACAAAAATTTTCATGTATGTTAAAATTTTCTAGTTTGTCATAGAAAAAATGGCAACTTAAAGCCATTTTTTTTACCTAAAACCAAGTTTTTTTAACTGAAAATAGTTACCAGAAAGGGTTTTGAAACCCCAGAACTTTTCATTTTAGAGGGGTTTTTCTGTTGAAAAAACAATACTGTGGAAGGATTTGTTTGTTAAATGGCAGTTTTCTGATATTTCCCATGAAAAATGATTGCCTTCCCCCCCCCCCCCCCCAATCAGCTCTAGATATTAACAAACATTTCAGGTACATCTCCTTGTGAGCCTGATGTTACAGCCATTGGACTCAATGATAAAACTACCATTTTCAATAGAATAGGAGCAGTGCTTATGGCGGGAATATTCGCACTCTTCCTTCAGCTCCTTCTCAAAATCCACTTCAGTGGCACTGCTTGGATGAGGCAGGTCTATTCTTAAAGGTAGTAGGATCAAGTAGTAATAAGTAAGGTAGTAGTAGCAGGTAATAAGTAAGGGGTTGCAGAATCAAGCTCTTTTTTAGTAGTTTCCAAGGTTATTTTGACTTTGTCAGTACCAGGAAGCAGCTCAGGTCTTGCAGCTAAATCCTGGTATGATTTAGTAATGATGTAAGTGATTTATTTCTGCTGAGTATATATTCATAGATTTTCAAGGCCAGAAGGGACCATTAGATCATTTAGTCTGGCCTCCTGCGTAACACAGGCCATGCAATTTCATCTAGTAACGTGCACTTGTCCACAGAATATTTTCTGGGGAGGCATCTATTCTATACCTGAAGACTTCATGAGACATGAGATTGTACAATGAGCTATGGAAATCCAGTAGGACAGTATTGCTTTTTTCTCTCGTTCACTTTGAAATTTTACATACAAGCTCTTGGGGGGAAAAGAGTCTAGCTACACGTTGTTTCAAGAAATAATAAAATGCAGAGTTAAAGTAATATCATACAAGGCCCCGTTCCTGCAAGTGGAACTTTGCATCTTCACAGAGACTCCATTGGCATAACTAGGGGTCTGCCCAAGTCTATCAGTTTGAAAGATTGGGGCTAAAAATAGAACAATTAAAAGTATATCAAACCCGCTGAAAAAGTCCACAAATCTGATCACCAGAGAGGCAGCTAGGTGTAAAACAATACTGATGTATACATAATAGACAAATATTTTTGAGCTTATTTAATTTTACTGCCACTTTAAAATTTTGGCGCTTGACACTGAGAATTAGGAAGGCTGAAGCTGTCAGAATTTGACTCTGGATCAACTGCAACATTGGAGTATTTTTTGTTGTATTTTATGAATTTGAGTGAATATCAATTCAGAGTTGCAAGCATAAAACAAATAGTAACACAGGGCCAAATCCTGTTTTCTCTTGAGGAGCTTCAGCTCTCATTTATTTTGGTGGGTGTCACAGTTGCTCAGTAGTTCTTGCAGTTTGGCTTTTCAGTGTAAGCTACTTGGGACAGGGACTGTATATTCGCTATACTTTGTATAATACCCTGTGCACTGACAGCATGCAATAATACTACTATAGCATCGTGTGTTCCAACGTAACAAACAGAACTGATCCACAGTTTTTTTCCTCCTGGACATTTTCATCAATGAAAATGAAATGAAAAATGAAAATGAAATGAAAAAATGAAAAATCTTTAATTTTTCCATGGAATTTTTTGAGTTTTCTGTGAAAACTCAAAAATCAAAATTTTTCAGCTGAAAACACAAATCTTTCAGCTTTCCTCTGAGAATTATCAGCCAAAAACTTGCAACGAAAAAATGAAAATCTGAATAGAAAGCAGACACTTCTAGTGAAAAAAAATCATTTAATCAAAAACCCAATTGTCTGTCCAAAAAACGTCCAATGCAAAATTTTTGACCTGTCCTTGTAACAATCAAATTTTCATCTTTCCTTCCTTACAGGATCCATCACATCATACTACAGCAGTTTGCTAATGGTAAGGAACCTACTGTTACTGTCAGCTAATGGCATTCCCTGTAGTCGGAGGGCTTTTTATTTGGAGCTGATGATGAGTGGCACAGCTTGGATTCATCATGTGTGTGTGTGTGTGTGATTGATAGAGTAGTTGTGTATTTGTATAGCCTAGTGCAGTGGTTCCTAAACCCTTTCATACCATGACCCGCTTTGGATTCACCTCTGTTAACGTGGCTCCCTGGGGAAGTAGGGTTGCCAGCTTTCTGAAAACTGGACCCTCCTACCCCACCTCTTCCCCAGAGGCCCTGCCCCCTTCTCAGCCTCGTCCCACAGGCCCCACCCCTGCTCCATCTCTTTCCTTGTGGCCCAGCCTCCTGCTCGCTCCTCTCCCTACTTCCCCTGGCTTGATTCTTTCCACCTCCCACTCCCTACCCCAGCTGGGCTCCCTTTGCTCCATAGCTGGGCTGGGAGCTGCAGCCTAATGCAGAGCCTGTCCGCCCACAAGATGCAGGTAGTAGGCACCCCCAGCTGAGCAGGGGCTGGTGTGGGTTGATGACCCTGCATCTCCCCACCCTGGCCCCCCTTTCAAACGGACTTTCTGGTTGAAAACCGGACGCCTGGCAACCCTACGGGAGAGTGGGAGGGAGTTCCAGAGTGAGCCCACTCCACACGCCATAGCAGCAGCTCTTACGGGTCCTGTCCTGTGTGATTGGCTGGGCCCATATCCACTTCAGGCTTTACGACCTGGCTCCTGGAGCATGGGGTTGCATTGCAACACTACTTAGGTTTGGTCTGCCTTCAGCCTCAACAAGGGAGTGTGTGGGAAGTCAGGCCAAATTTGAGTGAGTGGTGTTGCAACCTGGTGCACCAGGAGTTGGATCACAACAGCTGCAGCAGGGAACCAGGCCCAGGCAGCCCTGCTGTACACAAGCCACTTCAACCAGGACATAGTTGGGCTTTTTTGCATGTTCTCCCCCACCCCCATTTTCAACATCTCACGACTCCCTTGTATCCTTATACACAATTTGCAAAACTCTTGCCTAGTGGGTAGAGCACTAGAGTGAAACTAAAGAGACCTGGTTTCAATTCTTGGTTCTTCTACTAGTCTGCTTGGTGACCCTGTGCAAGTCACTTTCCTGCTTGTGCCTCAGTTTCCCTACCTGTAAAATGGAAATAATGATACTGCCCTGCTTTGTAAAGCACTTTGAGACCTAAACATGAAAAGTGCTAGATAAGAGCTAGGTATTATTGTTACTGACAGCACACAGATTATTACAGAGGTTGTAATATTTAATAAACCCTGAGGAACCAGCTTTATCCAGAGAAGCGGTCCTGTTCTTGTTATTAACTGCGTTTAGCTCAGGATGAATGTGGCAGGTTTCTGAAAATGTCTGGGTTCACATGAGGCATCCTCATGAGTTTAACACAGGAATTAATATAATTGGGGCAAAGACAGGGTGTTTTTCTGTGTACAGTGCCCAGCACAATGGAATCTGGTCCATGACTGGGGCGCCTAGGGACTGCCATAATCAATAAGAAAGTTACCCCCATCATCTCATTTGCATTGCTATGTCTATACTAGTAATTTGGGGACTGATCCAAAGCCCACAGAATTAAATGCGGGTTTGTCCATTGACTTCAATATGCTTTAAGATCAGACCCTCCATACCCCTCTGTATGGCAGCTGTCTGACTGAAAAATGACTTACCTGAAACACTAGCAGTCTGGAAGCCCCATGTAAGAGACTGTCAAGATAAGGGCTCCATCCACTTCAAATAGTTCAAGTTATTTTCCTTTGTTTTAAAAGTGTATTATAAATTGCAAGTTAATCTGGAGTCTCTCCCACCAGGTTGGCATGCTATTGCCACATCCGTATCCTTGCCAGCAGGCGCTTGCATTTCGTAGGTAATCTCGTTCAAATGCAGTGACAGTTAATTTTTAAAGAGCCATATAATCATACCCATAAAGCAAGATTTTATCCCTTTGTAATTCACTGTTCAGTGCTTATCTCATCGATTTGCTTCTGCCTATTCCCCTGCCTGATGTCATAACTAGAGGTGGGTGAAATTTTTCTGACAAATAGTTTATTAGCTGAAAATGCAGTTTGGGGTGACACACAACTTTTATACATTTGACACAAATAATTTTACAGTACAGTCAGGGGAAGAGGGTGGTGATGTCCCTTTATAGTCTTTAGCCCACTGCTCAGAGCAGTGTCCTGGGACCTGGGAAACCTAGGTTCAAATCACCCCTCTGGGGCATACTCAAAATGGATGTTTCTGATTCAACCAAAATTCTGAAAAAAATTCAGATTTTTTCCAAGTTGAATCATTTTTTTTTCAGTTTTTCAGACCAAATGGCAAAATCAATTATTTATCCAGCTCTAATCATAACTCATTGTTTATGATGTCACAACTGACATAAATAAAGGTTTACGCGGGATCCGGAATAAGAAGCAGGAGTAAATCACTTCTTAACATAAAAAGGATTCTGGTTTCATGGAAATATTTTTGAATACTAATAAAGAAGGAAGTAAAAGAGTTAAAAAGTTATCAACTTTGTTGGTTTTTGTAGTTTCCCATGTATCCACAGCACCTTTCCCAGAGTTTGAAAATAAATTAAGTTATCATTTATTTTAAATTGTGATAAAAATCCTGTAAAATGAAAAGTGCTGTGGGGAAAAAACAGGTTTAAATTGTCTATGTAGACCCTGGCAAGCTAGGGTTCCACATAGTTACTTTATACGTTGAAATATATAGACTCAACTTGCACAATACATTTTATGCTCAGGTGCAATGACTTGCAGTCCAGTATCAGCCACATGAGATTTCATAGCCTCTAAATGTACCAACATTCCCAATCACATAACCAATTAAAAAAAACAACAAGTAGTAAGGATTTCCCAAAAGAAAGCATTTGAGCAGCATTCAAACTACACAGCTATACAGGCTGCAAGGTGACTGCTCATGAATAAAAGTTGTAATTTGTTTGCTCAGGCTACTCTCTGGCTGATACAACATGCCAAGCTTTATCCCTGATGTAGTCTCATTGACGTCAGTGGAGTTAACTTCAGGGTGGGACTGGCCCTTTGACACAACCATCCTACACTGGGTTTTTTTGGTTTTTGTTTTGGTGTGTGGGGGTGGGGAGGAGTGAAAAGAACAACACTTAACTTGCAGAAACCACTCACTAATATTTAACGAATACAAAACGACAGTGGAACACCCAGGCAAGCACATGGGAGCTCCCTACAGTTACCCAAGGAGTTCTCTATATAGTTGCTGCTGTTGTTCTAAGGGGTTTCAAATCAATTCATAATGGTGGGACCTTGAAAGTGTTCTGATTCTTATCTCTGCCTGGGAAGAAAAACACTTAAAGCACCACGTGAAAATGTGGTCCTCATGCTAGATTCCAAAGCCTGCTATTTGATGTAGGGAATTTGGGGAACATGCTTCAAATTATAAAAGGGCAGGAACATCATTAACTTTTTTTTTTTAAATCTGTAATTAAGAATATCACTCAGTTTTCTCTTTTAAAACAGTGTGTTCTCATGAGATCTCCACAGGTTGTTTGAAATCTGGGCCTCTTCCCAGTATTTTTCAGCCAGTTTCCTGAGCTTGCTGACAGAGCTGTCTGGAGAGCCCCTGGCTCACATTCCAAGCAGTCTTTGCTCCAAGTCAGCTTCTCTGGGCCCAATTTCAAACAAACACAGACGGACCACCACAATCCAGAGCTCAACATGGGACTGGCACCACATGCCTTTGAGATATTAAACATAAATCAGTTGTGGCGAGCACAGACAGATGTGGGCGTTAAGAGAATGGCCAGCTCCATATGCTGTATATGGGGTTCTAAATAGGGGATGCCAAAGATTGCAGGTCGTTAATGTCAGTGTGGCTGAAGGAGCAAGAATAGCCACTTGTTAAACAAAAGGTACTTTCTACTCAATCCAGAGCTTGGAGATCTGAGTTGAAGACAACATGGTGAAGGCAAGTTGCCTTTGTTTGCATCTCAGGAGCACAAAGTCTATTTCACATCAAGATACTTCACATTGAGAGAGGACTGTCATTAAGAATCCAAATGGTGTTCAGGGGATTTACATGTATAACTTCCATTAACTTTACCCAAGCAAGTCCCTCATATATTAAGAAATGATAAAGTCGGCTCCTCTCTCAGCCAATTCTCCTGAATGGGAAACTCAGAGGAGGAAAGAGACGTGACCTGTTTCAATAGCACGGGTTCCAAAAAGATGGCTTTTGTCATCTGTGCTATCAGGTCAACAGACTGAGTTGTACAACTGTGCACTGACTGACTCATTCTTGGAAATCCCAAAGGAGTTGTAATCAGCTGCAAGAATTATCTGCAATCCCAACAGAAGCCATTGAATTCCAAGATGTCTCCATCATGTAATGGGTATCATGCCTTTTGCTATTATCTTCCCCATAATCCCAGAGCAAAAGTCATAATTTTGGGACATGTCATATACACTTTTGCATTCCTATACATATAATAGAAAGATGAAACAGACAAGTGTAAATGTGGTCTTGTGGGTTGTCACTGGACTGAGACTCAAGAGATCTGAGTTAAATTCCTGAGTCTGCCAACAATTTTCTGTGCAAATCACTTCACTATTGAACTTCTCCTGTTTGCTTTTCAGCTGCATCTTCATCACATTTCAGACATTTGTTCAAGCATCCAAGAAGTGTTCATCTCTGTACACAGAGAAACAGAGATCTCATTGATGCAGCCAAGAGGTAATTATTGAGCTACTCCATTAAAGTATATTAGCTAGTATTCTGTTGTATTTCAGCCTTTATTAATTATGTTGTGTTATGTTATGTCATGATGTGGTGTGGAGCGTTAAGCCCAATTGTCTTTTACTCCGATGAAACACTCATTACTCGTGAAAGTGAGGAAGTTAATTCAAGAAACCAAGAGTCTTCATCAATATAATTATGATTTTAGATGGGAAAAGGAGAGATATGCCTTGCAAGTGATTGATTTTATACACATGATTTATCTGGAAGGCATAAAGTCTCCCAGATAAAAGTGCGGCAAAGTAACTGTACCTAAAATAATACTGTCCAAAGTAATTGTGCCTCAGGGAGCTGAGATCTTTCTTAGCCCTGCTTAATTAGTAATTAATGCAATGACACAATGACAATGATACTGAAAAAATGCAACATGGTAATTGAGTCCATTAAGAGCCTCATCTGAGTAACTCATGTGCCTTGTTCCATTGAAGTCAACAGGACGCAGGGGCGGCTCTAGGCACCAGCGCGCAAGCAGGGCGCGGGGGCGGGCGCTCCGGGGCGGCATTTGGCTGGGAGGAGCTCTCTCGCCCATGCTCATCCGGAGCGAGGACGAGCCGGGCGGCGCCGCGCGGCAGGCGCGCGGGCGCCGTCCCCCGCGCGCCCTCCTTTCGCTGCCTCGCTGAGCTCCGGCAGGTCCCCCGCTCCGCGGTCTCCGGGGTCGACCCGGACCCGGCCGGGGCAGAGGGCGGGGAGAGGGACCCGCGACCGGGAAGGGCCGCGCGCGCAGCGGCGCAGCGGACAGGACGCTGGCCCTTGAGCGGCTTTACTCATATGTACTAGAGTGTGGAGGACAGGGCCCCAGGATGTTACTGCTACAGCTTTGCAGATAAGTCCATATTGATTCCCAGTCAGAGTTACTGGTATATATTTGTGTGCAAGTGCAGGCACATCTTACAAAATGTCAGATGAGAATGAAAAATCAATTGCTTTCACTTCTAGAACCTAAATTATAGCAGAGTAAAACTGCACTCAAATAGAAAATGAGGTGCTAAAGTGTTATATTTGGGATCAAGACATTCTATGAGTTTCTGTGTGGAAAGTTTATATTGATTAAAAGACCAGAAACCATTTGTTAAAACTAGGGCTGTCAATTAATTGCAGCTAACTCATGTGATTAACTCAAAAAATTAATAGTGATTAAAAAATTAATCGCCCTGTTAAACAATAGAATACCAATTGAAATTTATTAACTATTTTCCAGTGCTGTTCTACATTTTCAAATATATTGATTTCTATTACAACACAGAATACAAAGTGGACAGTGCTCACTATATTATTTTTATTACAAATATTTGCATTGTAAAAATGATAAACAAAAGAAATAGTATTTTTCAATTCACCTCATACAAGCACAATAGTGCAATCTCTTTATCATGAAAGTGCAACTTACAAATGTAGATTTTTTTTTTGTTACATAACTGCTCTGAAAAACAAAACAATATATAGCTTTAGAACCTACAAGGCATAAGTCCTACTTCTTGTTCAGCCAATTGCTAAGACAAACAAGTTTGTTTACATTTACAGGAGATGCTGCTGCCTGCTTCTTATTTACAATGTCACCTGAAAGTGAGAACAGGTGTTCGCATGGCACGTTTGTAGTGGCATTGCAAGGTATTTATGTGCCAGATATGCTAAACATTCATATGCCCCTTCATGCTTCAGCCACCATTCCAGAGGACATGCATCCATGATAATGATGCTCTTTAAAAAATAATGTGTCAATTAAATTTGTGACTGAACTCCTTGGGGGAGAACTGTATTGTCTTCAGCTCTGTTTTACCCACATTCTGCCATATATTTCATGTTATAGCAGTCTTGGATGATGACCCAGCACGTTTGTTTTAAGAACACTTTCACAGCAGATTTGACAAAACGCAAAGAAGGTACCAATGTGAGATTTCTAAAAATAGCTACAGCACTCGACCCAAGGTTTAAGACTCAAAAGTGCCTCCAAAATCTGAGAGGGACGAGGTGTGGCGCATGCTTTCAGAAGTGTTAAAAGAGCAGCATTCAGATGCAGAAACTACAGAACCCGAACCACCAAAAAAGAAAATCAACCTTCTGCTGGTGGCATCTGACCCAGATGATGAAAATGAACATGCATCGGTCCGCTCTGCTTTGGATCTTTACAGAGCAGAAACTATCTTTAGCATGGACATATGTCCTATGGAATGGTGGTTGAAGATGAAGGGACATATGAATCTTTAGTGCATTGTTTTATTTTTCAATGTCGTTATTTTTTGTACGTAATTCTACATTTTAAGTTCAACTTTCATGATAAAGAGATTGCACTATGGTACTTGTATGAGGTGAATTGAAAAATACTATTTCTTTTGTTTTTTACAGTGCAAATATTTGTAATAAAAATAAATATAAAATGAGCACTATACACTTTGTATTCTGTATTGTAACTGAAATCAATATATTTGAAAATGTAGAAAACATCCAAAAATATTTAAATAAATGGTATTCTATTATTGTTTAACAATGTGATGGTGGTCTGACTTTTGAATGATGAAGAATTCAGTTCTGGAGTAGAGAAACAAAAACACAGAAGGTAACCTTGGTTGCCAGACATGCGTGAGGATACAGATCTGGTAAGTATAGAGTGTGGTTCAAGTCAAGAAGTTCTTAATATGCTTGCTCTTACATCCTACCTCCCTTGGAAGTAGCCTGGAAACCCAGGTCAGAAACAATTATTTTGTCTTTGCTAAGACTTTCAAATGGATGTGCCTCATACTAATTGAGGAATATTTAAGACATATTCAAGACATTCAGAGGTAAAAAAATTTAAATAGTACACCCCTTAGCCAAAAAAAAATAATTCACTGATGCTCTGAGAAACTGGTATGCTGCACGGGTTTCCAGAAGAAACTGTTGTAGACAATGTTCTCAGTTCATCATACAAAGAACATCCGACACTCTTAAAGAAGGATAAAACATGATAGTCACTAGCCTCTGGGATTTGCAGCCACAGTGGTAACATTAGTAGCAAGGAATGGAATGTGACCTCTGCATGTTTTTGCGTGGAGCTAGCTACTCCCATCCATTATCCTTTTTGGATAATGGACTGACCTGACAACCCCCTAAAGAGGCAGTGGGAGTTGGGGAAGTAGCCAACTGGTGAATCCTGAAGAACTGGTAGGGGTGTGGAAGCCTGTGGTCCACAAGAAGTTGGGGAGATACACACTAAATTCTGCTTCTGAAACCTAGAACAAGAAATGGAACTTTTCCATGTTTTGGATCTGACTGGGACCAAAATTCCAGGTGGTGGATCCAGATATAACACTCGGAAACTGAAACCCCACTCCCACCCCAATAATCTGGGAATATTTAGATCTGGAGTCCTAGAATTACTGGGGCACCTGAGTTCAGTTCATCTACCAAGCCAGCCTATCCATACTGCAGCATTTGAAAAGACTACTCTGCTTTTTATGGTAAGTCACGCTGCAGAATTTCTCAGTCAGGGGTGCAGTGGTTCTCAAATTGTGGGTCGGGATGCTGAAGCCCGAACCCGTACTGCCCAGGTCTGACACTGAAGGGCCTTGGGCAGGCTCAGGCTTTGGTCCACTCCTGGGGTCGTGTACTAATTTTTGTTGTTAGAAAGGGGTCATGGTGCACTGAAGTTTGAGAACCGCTAGAAGAAGATGACTCAATCCCATCCAGAAGAAATACATTTCCCTTGGAGATTCAAGTGTCAAAGTTTCAGAGTTTAAAGATGTTTTCTTGAGTAAAATATCCCTCATCTCTGCATCTCCTGACCCCCTTCCTGCCACCCTTCTCCAAAATCACTTCTAGGAAATACTTCATATGAAGAATAGTGCTGCATCATTAAAATCCTGCACCATTAAAATCAACAACCAAAGAGGAATAACCCATGGTTTATAAATGATCATTTGAATTATCTCACTTTTTCTAATGAATAGGCAAAGGTACTATATATTGAAAATGCTAGATCGAACAATTCAAACTCGTTGGTAATTCAGTAGCTAATATGTGTGACTTTCCCCTTCTGAGATTAAAGAGCTGCCAGAGTTTTCAGTGAGCTAATGAAAAAATTACTAGTAAGTTTGATTTCTTTTATTTATTTAGGCAAAAGATTTATACATATATTCTTTTGGAGGCAAATGGAGATAAAGGTGTCTGTCCCCAGGAGTCCAGGAGACTACTCAAATAACTGATGTATAGGATGGAAATGGTTGGTATGAGCAGCTCTGTTGTAGGGACTGAGATCTCTACTGATGATGAGTGCACCTGCAAGCAGCACAGGAAAGGTTCTGAAGCCGTCCAAAATCTCCTGGAATTGCACTGGGTTTGAAATTGTCTTTGTGTGTCTGTGTTTATATGTGCTGGTGATGATATTTTTCATAATAAGAACAGCAAACAAAAAATGTCTTTTGTATCAATGTAAAATCCTTTCAGATCAATTTCATTTTAAGATGGGGGTATGTAGCCAAGGATAATAACCAGACAGCATGATGTTATTAGGCTTCACAACTAAAGGTGTGAGCCTAGCAACAACATTTCCATGGAAGTAGACATCTGCATGGGATTATGGCAGGATTATGCTCTCTCAGAAGCAATATTTCATGCTCTTGATGAGCTGGGGAAGAAAATGCTTGCTTTTTTAGTAGCCCTTTGCTTTTCCTAAAGTTTATTGGCTGAAACTAAGGCAATCAAACTTCCATCTCAACTGGGAGATAGAAACAGATTGGCGATACCAGCCCTTTCTTTGCTATTTGCATACACAGTGCCCTGGTTTGAAGAGATCCAATCTGCAGTTTGGGGATTATTATATCTATGCAAAAGCCTTCCAGCTCCATTCCTTTTCTAAATCCTGCAACTGTCCTCATTTGGCTTTTTGTACATTCCTTGCGCTGAGAATTTCCTCTCAGGGGTGTGTGTACGCATGAATGTGATAAGGATGGTATGTCAAACATATTTAGTTGTCCCTCTCTTTCCTTTTGGTTTTCTAAATAGGTGTAAGCTTGCTGTCTTTCCAACCAGTCCCGACAGCAGGAAGGAAGTTGGTTTTTTTTTTTTTTTACAAAATGTCCCTGTTTAAGGGATTATCTAAGTGGCGCAGTGTTACTTCAGCTTGGCTAAAGTTGGGACGAGAGACAAGAGTCTCCCCATAAAAGGAAAACCTGAATATAAAATGTCAGTTGTTTCACATTTCCCTCCCACCTCATAAAGATAGAAGCTGTTTACCCTGGCGTGGGGGAAGGGAGAATAAAAGTTATTCCCTTCTCCAATTGGAACCACAGCAAGAAGGCCTGGATCTGTCAGCTATTGCGTGACAATTCACTGCTATTAGGGCCCAACCAGGCCACCTGTGGTTAATTTAAGGAGTCCCAGGTAGAGCACTAATTAGTAAGGACTGAGGCAGCCTGGGTAATTCTGCTGTCGAAAAACTCTACCACAGAAGGGCGGGGTTTACATTAGGCAAGAGCTGTAGGAAGAGCGGATGGCAAATACAAAGCTCTAACTAAAGCTTTAGCAGATGGAAGTTAGAGAGCTCGAGACGTTCAGATTCCCCTTCATCCCCACTAATAACATGTGCCATATGCATTTTACCTCCCCTTGCTCCGAGCAATCATTTTGCAAGCCTGTCCGAGCCACTCAGCCAGTGATGTGTGTTGGTACAGAGCTCTTCAATTTGTGTGATTAGTTCAGGTCTTTGCCTTCACAGGTGGCTCATGTTGGTGGGTAGCTAAATGTGGTGACCCCAGGCTATGAGAGCTCCTGTTACTATTATTACTATTTATTTGTTTGTGGCATGGTAGTGGTGGAAGGCCCATTTATTATTAGTTATTTATATTGTTGTAGTGCTTGGGAGCTCCAGGCATGGATCAAAACCCCATTGTGCTAGGCACTGGGTCAAGCACAGACCCTGAGGATGATCCTTGTCCAAAAGAGTTTACACTCCAAATTTAAGACAAAAGACAACAGACAGATGGGGGAGTATAAGGAAACAAGGGGACAGTATTGGAGAGCATGATAGGCAATGATCTCACCACCTCAGCAGGGCCTCAGTAGGTGAGGCATCGTACATGCACCTATTCAAATCAAAGTCCCTGTACCTTACAGTCCATTCATATAATGAGACAATAACAGGTGGATAAGACAAATGATGAGGGAAGACAGGTAAACAGTGAAATAATCCTGATTATCTTATCAAATAGCTCAACCAGCCCACCCACTGCCTAGTGATTAGTTAATGATTTTTAGGCATCACTGGAGGATTTGAAACAGGGCAATGTCATGGTCTTGTGGATTTTTATGAGGAACTCTTCCCAAGCATATTCCTGTTAGTGGCAGGGATAACCTTAAAATTGGAGCACAGTGGAGAGAAGGGAAAGGAATCCCTTGGAATCTTTCCAAGGTAGTTCAGGGATCAAGTGCAAACTCCTAGTTGAATACTACCATGCAACCTTGGGCTGCGATCTCACAGGATGAGATACCTCTGGAGAAGACTCCAGTTGCTGTTGGAAAAGGCACTGGTGATCCTGTAAATGGCACCATTCCTTTTCAGTTAATACTGAACCTATCCCTCAGCATGGGGCTGTTTTGCTAGCAGGTGCTGTGGAGCTGCCAGGAGTGATGAGCTCTGAAACATCTGCTCCTGACAATCTGTTGGGAACAAATGGCACTTTGCACAAGTGTTGGCATGTTAGCTTTGTCCTGCACATACTCCAGTACAGCTGCCTGCCTAACTTGCCTGGTAGTTACATACGGTTATTCTGGTCTTCAGGTCCTCTGTGAAGGGTTGATATTCCCTGGTACTCTGCTGCTGTATGTCAATGTAGAGGTAGCTCTGTAACAAACCCCACAACGCGTCTTCATCAGTGTGGGAACCCAGTCCCTTCAGCACTAAAAGAACAGACCGCTCCTTTTTGGGTCAATGATGTATCTCCATTAGCTGGCAGAGGTATCCAGCTGTTTTCTTCTATGTACATCAGCCACTAGAAGGATATATGACATGCACTTTACAGGCATGTTACAGCTGGACTTCTGTGGTGGGCGAAGTCATGCAAAGAAAAAAATGGGGGGAGAGGAGGAAATCACAACTTTTTCATTTCTGAGAGTTGCAACAATGCTGTAGAGTTTGCACAAACCATTAGTTCGGATTGTAAGGCACGGTGGATAAAAGGGGCTAAAAATGTGATGTATACAACCCCACTCAGAAGCAGCACCATGCATCACAAGATTACAACATGCTGAAGAGCTGTAAACATTCAGCAAAACACAACATCTATGGTGCTGATTTAAAAATGCAGGTTAAGTATGGAAATCAGATCTTTTTGGGGAAAGAATTCCACCAAAGGCAAATTCGAAGAGTACAAACTGTCTATATAAATGTGCAAATGGAAGGTCTGAGGTGACAATACCTCTACTGGGTGGAAGCAGAAGCCAATTTATGAAAGTACTGGTAAGCGAGGTACTACGGTCAGGAAGATCTTTAAAGTCAGTATACAGGGATTGAGCATAATTCTTAGATTAATGTGTAACATTAAATAAATAACAAAGGGTAGTGAAGGGGTTCAAAGGGTAGTGAAAAACTAAGCAATCATTGGGTTTGGATAACCTGTGATGTGGCTCTTGGACCAGTGTCCATTCTTGGCCATTCTTTTATTCTCCAGTTTCATGTGTCATCTAGATACAGAACTCCTCAGCCGCGCCTTTCTTTGGAATGGTCACAGCTTGATAACCCTACTTGTATCCCAAAGAAAATCTTTTCCATCAGCAATGCCTAATGTGTCTATTTTTTATTACTCACTTAGCATATAAAGGAATATTCCTAGCTGCTGAGCATAAGACAGACATCCCCTAGGTGTTACCATACTTGGCAGAGATTTTCTATTCTTAGATTACTTTTTATTTGAAAGAGCTTCATTACTTTCATAAGTATAGGTCTCCCTCTGCAGCTAGTGCTCTCAGCAGCTGCTAGGTTTACTAGTGCAATGTAATGGATGCTAAATTTACCATGAGCAAGATATTTCCAGTTTGAACCACCTCTGATTAACTGGCACAACAGTGATTTAAAATGTTCATAGCTGCCTTCCCTCTCAGGGTTTCACCAGCATTCGTGGGCATGGAATTTTATGTTCTGCAAAGCCCTTGGCGATGAAAAGAGAAAATACAGTGCAATCAAATACACCCCCGAAAGGACAAGAGGTCAGTGTAAAAGACTTATAATATCAGCTGCGCAACGATTATAGCCCTCATCCAGGAAGATCTCAATTTTAGTTGTAACTAAGCCTTCTGTTTTGCTGTGTCTGTTACAGACCTCACGATTCACAGACTGCTCGGAAATTGGGTAAGTGTTTTTTTTACCCACACTTGAGAAACCACTTTTTAAATGTACGGTTGGAAAGTCTGGCTTGTAGAGCAGACCACACAGTCATTCTCCCAGTGAAATTCAATGCCTTTGGTTTATTTTGTTTTACCTAAGACACCGCTGAAGCAAAAATGGTTTGGGAGGAGATAAATCTCTTTCCATCCGTGTTTATGATTTTTAACAGTTTATTGACAATCCTTTTGGTGCCTCCTGATCTGACTCTGCTTCTCTGTTTCCTGCACTATTCTTCCCACAGAAAATAAAGCAAGGGCCCCTTTCAAAGAACAAGCGATTGGATATGCAATTTCATAGTCTTGCGACTCTGGGTGTCCTTACTGGCTGTATTCGATAAGTGATCCAGACAGCCAAGAATGATTTACTGCTAGTCTCAGTTTCCCCTTGCACTAGGATTACAGTCTGGGAGGCTTTTCAACAGCGTATTCCCAACCCCATTTTTAATCAGTCTTTCACCCAGATTGGCCAAGAAAAAAGTAGTAAAATTAGAAGGAACGCTGGCATCTGTTATGTGACTCGGAACAGAACAGAGTTTGTCTCCGTTCCATTTTCTGCAGCTCTAGTTTTTTGGTGACCACACACAAATGGTTCTAATCAGCTTCCACAAGGTTGTCAGTTTAAAATGTTTGCTCTTTGCATTCTTCTAAGAATTACTTGTAACTTTCAATGTCCCTTTCCCCCTTCACATCTGAAAGCAAAGAAGATGTTGAAAAAATGGACAATTTCTTTTCTTTTTTCCCCTTTTGTTTCCTGACCAATTTCAGTTTTCCATTAGCTGAACACTCCTATTGAGGGGGTGTTATGCAATGTAAGTGCAGCGGATATGGAAACCTCTTTATTATGCTTGGAATGTCAATTTGGACATTTGTTTTAGTTGGACCATGTGAAACATGTTCATGGCAAGCACAAGCCAGCAGTTTGCTTCTTTAATGAGCCTCTGCTAATGGGGCTGGAGCTGTCAGTCAGTGATACATGCTTCTTGATCGCAGGTGAATTCAGGTGCTCATCAGTTTGGGGCCAATTGGAAGCTGACAATGCCCTTGTCAATCAAGCCCCCAAGAGACATGGATTGGATATATCTTTTGGTACTTAAGAGGCAGCATCCTTCAATCATAGTGCCATGGCATAAGAAGCCATTAGAGGTCTTTTATTTTAAGATGACATTTAAAGTCTAAAACGGTAAGAAAAACAAAGCTTCGAAGAAAGAAAGAAACTTGGTAGCCATTGTGGCTTATCGATGTGAGAGAACAGATGTATTACTGAAGAAAAGAAGAGACTAAATGCCCAGCAATCAAATGCATGCCTCTTTTCCAAAAATATTTTCTTTTTGCTATAGTATCTACAGTGAAATATATTCCTTTATAAAAACAAAAACAAGCCCTTGGCACAGGCCTGTCCAATCACACATTTTGCACAAGGCCAGGCCAAGATGGAAAAATATTAAGTGTATTTTTCCTGAAGTTTTCCATCTTTTTTGCAGTGTGAAAACAAATGTGAGATGCTCGGATTTTTTTGGATACATTTCAGCAGCATGCCACAAGAATGCCATCTAGGCAAAGAAACTCTAAAGTGCCGTCTTTCTGTATTGTAAACCACAATACATTCATATTTCTGACATAAGAAAGAACACTACATAAGCAACTTCAGCTCTTAGGATAACTCTTAGGAGCCTCCACAGAAAGGCTGCACAAACACCCCACGGCTTGTGGAGGAAGATTTGTTCTCCTTAGCTCCCTGCATATCTAGGCTCTGATCTTGCAAACACCTTTGCACAGAACTACTCATGGGCTTGACCTACAGCCCATTGAAGTCAATGAAAAGCATTTCATTGACTTCAGCGAGCTTTGGATCAGGACCCATGGGTGAAATTCTGGCCTCATTGAAGCTCCTATAGACATCAGTAGGGCCAGGATTTCACCCCATGTGCATTAAGTTATTTACTTTTGTATTTGCAGAATCAGAGCCCTACGCAAAGCACCCAACCTATGTGGATAAGCTCAGCATGTGGTCAGGAGTTTGGCCTTAGAGTTAAACTGCAAACACGTCTTTCAAAGACCTTTCCCTTCCTTTTCATTACATAAGTGAGGCTAAAAAGAAGCAAAACTTCTTTGTCAAACTTGAGGAATAGTTTCAAACTGAGAGTCGTAACCATGCTGTGTAGAAACAATATGATTGATTCCTCCCCTGGCTATACCAAATCCTTCTGAGGAGTGAAGACATGGTTGATTCTCAGGAGGACTTCTTGAGATCAGGGTACAGAGTGCGAATAAAAGCCATTTAAAAAAAAATATCCAGGCATGTTTGATGATTTTAGGGAAAAATCCTGTTGTGCCAACTTGTTAGCCAAGCGTTCTGGATGGAAATGAATTTCAACCCTAGCGAAGGCCATTAGCACAGGATCTGAGCTCCTCACAAGGTTTATTATATTTATCTTCACAACACCCCTGGGAGGTAGGGCAGTGCTGTTTACCCCCATTTTACAGATCGGGAGGCGGGGTGCACAAACTTAGGGGTTGTCACAAAGCCTAACTTATAGATGCCTAGAAAATCACAGGGAGACACTGTGGTCCACAAAGCCCGAGTTAGGTGCCTAGGCTCCCCATGAGAGAGAGGCGCCTTCAACTGCAGTTCATGAAAGCCAGCATGTTAGGTGGGGAGCCTCCTAAACTAACCAATGGGAGATGCCAAAAAGAAGGGTGTGTGCTAAGGCCCACCCCTCTCCTGGTGATTGGCACCTAAGCCCAGGCTTCAGGGAGGTATCCATCTCTGCTATCACAGCCGGGAGATAGGCACCTATGCTGCTTTTGCAGGGAGTGGAACCCCATCTCCCTCTCATAACTTTTAACTCAGTGGTTGTCCTGGTTCAAATCTCCCCTCTGTCTCTGGGGGAGAAGGAATTTGAATAGGAATCTGCCACCTCTTAGGTGTCTGCCCTAACTACTCGGCTATGGGATATTCTGATGAGGGGCTCAGGTCATAGCACAGCAGGGACTGGAACCCAGGTTTTCCAAGCTTTGATTCTGACCTCTGCTGTTCATGTGCTGAACAATTGCTCAAGAAGTGGGGATTTTTCAGGGGAAAATTCACACAGGGAGGAAATATTTTAAATGGAAAGAATGAGGCCTGCCTAGGTGCAAAAGATGTCTCTTACTTCAGATTTCTTTGGGAGACAGCACGACTTTTGGTAAAAGAATGGGTCTGCATATCTCCTTGATTAATGTGTGCCCTGCACCTACAGAAAGATGAGGCCTTGGTGATCCAAAATGGTGATCCTTAATCCTGGATCCTGATACCCCAGTGATTGAGCAAATCGATTAGATAGATCAAACTGCATGTGTTAATGTCCAAAGAAATCCAGTTAAATTGTAAAAGCATCCAATAATGGGCTAATTATGTCACATTGGGTAGCTCATGCTCATCTCCAGAGCATACAAAGAAACATAAAAGGGAGTACTGGGTGGAACGTAATTGAAGTACTGATTATAATGATGTTCAACATCTCCCCAAGACACTGCATGTTATTGCTCGATAAATATTTTTTCAGCTGTTTTTGTGCAGAGGTGACAATGAGTGGCTGATAACACCACATAACAGTGGTAACTCTATGGGGTTTTACTGAGGGTTATCCCAGGAATACATCCTAGCACATACTTCCTACAGAGAGGTGACAGCATGAGTTTCAAATCAAACACCTGAGTTTAGCCAAGTTCAGCAGAAATTATTCCTCCTCAACATACCAGCCAGTATAAATCAGTCTAGCGCCATTGAGACCAATCAAGCTGTGCTGATTTATGTCTACTGCAGATCTAGCCCTTAATGTGGAGATGAGCAAACAGTATATAGACTAATCCCATTGTGTCAGAGCTGCCCATGTACCATAGCTGTGTTTTCTGATGTCCTTAAGAGAAGAACCATACTTTAGAGACAATAGTTCCCAGAATGTTATCGTGTATGAGATGAGCAATATAGCACATACTCCTTAAGTAGCAACAAGATTGTTGAACTTTTCCCTACTGGACAGCCTATTCCCATCTAGCTGGGATCTAGCTTTAATTCCCCAACCCCCCTCATTTGCTAATAAGGCAAAGGAAGGCTGGTCATGACCAGGGGCGGCTCCAGGCCCCAGCACGCCAAGCGCGTGCTTGGGGCGGCATGCCGCAGGGGGCGCTCTGCCAGAGCCACGGGGGCGGCAGGCAGGCAGCCAGCCTTCGGTGGCGTGCCTGCGGAGGGTCCGCTGGTCCCGTGGCTTCGGTGGAGCCGCAGGACCAGCGGATCCTCCGCAGGCATGCCTGCGGGAGGTCCACCGCAGCTGTGGGACCAGTGGACCCGCCGCAGGCACGCCTGTGGGAGGTCCACCGGAGCCGTGGGGACCAGTGACTGGCAGAGCGCCCCCAGCGGCATGCCGCCATGCTTGGGGCGGCGAAATGTCTAGAGCCGCCCCTGGTCATGACCCCCTGACACCGATTGTGACCTGCTTTGATGTTTTGGGGATCATTCAGACCAGTAAGGGGTTCTGTCACCACTTGGGTGCTTTTATGCTGTGCAGCTTTGGTTCAAAGCCCTGACACCAGTAGCCTGCCAACAATCATACGGTCTCCACCTGGCTTCCACCAGTCTAGTTACTCCTTGCACGGTGTCTCCAACAGCCCTTCCAGTTCTCAGAGTCCCCAGCCCAAGTTCTTAACTACCGGACACTCAGACTTTCTCCTCTGGTTCATCACCCCCCCAAGGCGTGAAACCAGCCCCCAGACACCAGCTGATTTTGGCACAACAGAGTCCTGCTTGGTGTAAGAACAAACAAGTTTATTTAATAGAAAAACCACAGACTCAAAGATAATATAGCAAGGTAGAGCAAATAGATACCAGTCACGCAGTAAATAAATATATAGATGCAACCCTCAGGCTTTACACTTCTATATTAGATAAAATCCCTGTTCTTATACAAGTTACCTATTTCCTTTGAAGAGTTTCCCTCCTTGGCCTCTGCCATAGCAGCATTTCACTGACAGCACCCATCAAGCTACTGTCCCTCAGGGCAGGTCTACACTACAAACGCTGCATCGGTGCAGCTGCGCTGCTGAAGCAGTTTCATGAAGATGCTCTAAGCCAACAGTAGAGAGTTCTCCCATCAGCTTACTTACTCCTCCTCCACAAGAGGCGGTAGCTATGGTGACAGGAGAAGCTCTCCCTCCGACGTAGCGCTGTCTACATGTCAGAGTTAAGGTCCGTATAACTACGTCGCTATATGAACAATGTGGTTATACCAAAGTAAGTGTGTAGGGTTCACCTGGCCTCAGTTTCTGGATCAAGACCTTAGTTTCAAGCCTCCTTTTTAAAACAGCTTTTCCCTTTTTAGTTTTTTCTCTCCTGCCATGGTGACTCATGGTTCATCAGGGTAGAGAAATTCTAAGGGATGTTTCAGTGTCTTTCCATTAACTCTAATGGTCTATCTTTTGTCTGTTCCTGGGTTGTATAAGACTAGGTGCTTGGAGCTAGTCTTGTCTGCTTGAGGGGGCAGCCCCTCCGTGCCTGACTGCCCATCACCCTGCTGGGAGGTGGAGGTGAAGCTGCATCAAAGATTATTAGCACAGTTTTCTATATACACAAATACTTAACTTCATAACCATAGCCTATATACGTCGCTCATAATGATTATTAAGCTTATGATTACAAGCTTTCATAAAAGAGCTTACTCAACATATTTTGATACACAGTAACTTTGTACACTATCAGTTAGTTCAGTGGCCCATTCTTTGGGGTTCAGACCCCCTGTTCTCCCCTTGGGGTGACTGGACCCTGAGAGACATCAAAGTGTTGTAAGGTCTAGGTAAGTACCAGACACCCTATATCAGTACACAGCCCTGCACATATATATATGCACCATTTTAGATCCCATTTCCCTATTTCCTTGGGGAATATATGAATGATGAATGATAAAATTGGGCTTATGTTGTGAAATTTCACAATAGTTCCTAACTTTGATATACCAGTGACTGGAGCAGAATTGTTAATTGCTGATAGCAGAAGCTAGAGAAACAGAACTTTGCCCAACAAAGCCACTAAACATCTCTGTTCCATTGGCATTGTTAAAAGCAATAGGGTAGCATTCAGTTTTTCTTTCTATCTTCCTTTTGGTAATATCTGGCATAAATGCTTGCTTTTCAGAGGCATGTAGCCTGAAAATATTATGCTCTGTTTTCATTATTTTAAGCAAATTTTCTTTTGCTATTTTTAAATGATGTGAATACCAGAGCCCGGGGAATGGCTAAAATTACGTTGCCTTTTTTTAGCAGACCAGAAAGTAACGAAAAGAACTTGAGGATATATTAGGGTGTTACTGGTGCCAGCAGTTTGTATGTAGGTTTGCAGAATCACAGAAATGTGGGGCTGGAAGGGATCTCAAGAGGTCACCTTGTTCAGCCCCCTGCACTGAGGTACAGTCATCTATACCTCGATCATCCTTGACAGGTGTTTGTCTACCTCATTCTTCAAAACCTTCAGTGACAAGGATTCCATAGCTTCCTTTGCTAAGCTAGTTAAGTACTTAACTATTCTTATAGATAGGTAGTTTTTCCTAATATCTAACCTAATCTTCCTTTGTTGCAGATTAAGCCCATTACTTCTCGTCCTACCTTCAGAAGACATGGAGAAAAAAATATCACTCTCCGTGTATGACAGTCTTTAACATATTTGAAGACTATTATCAGGTCCCTCCTCAATCTTCTTTTCTCCAGACTAAACATGCCCAGTTTTTTAACCTTTCCTCACAGGTCAGGTTTTCTAAACCTCGTCACACTCATTGCTCTTCTCTGGACTCTCTCCAATTTCTCCGCATCTTTCTTAAAGTGTGGTGCCCAAAACTAGACAGTACTCCAGCTGAGGTCTCACCAGTGCCAAATGGAGCGGAACAATTACTGTCCACCTCTTCCATATGACACCCCTGTTAACACACCCCAGAACAATAGCCTTTTTTGCAATTACATCGCATTGGTTATAGTGGCTCATATTCAGTCTGTGAGCCACTCTAACCCCCAGATCCTTTTCAGTAGCACTACCAGCTGGCCAGTTATTCCCTACTTTGTAGTTATGCATTTGTGTGTGTCTTCCTGAGTGTAGTACTTTGCACTTGTCTTTATTGTTTGCCCTCAGTTTTTATGGGCGCATAATACTGTAATAACATGTAGCATTTACCCAGTGTTTTACATGTTCACAATGGTGTTAAATTAATGTGTGTTGTGGGTGAATATTATTCACCATTTTACAGATTGGGAAACTGGCAGACGGCTCATTATTTGTTGTTTCGGTACATAATATATTTAACAGTGAAAGCTAAGATAAGGGGAAGAAATAAGAGTGAAGGAGAGGATGTACAATAAAGAGCTGAACTTGAAAAAAATTCCAGGATGCTGAAGTTCCCGGTGAGTGAATGCAATTGCTAAAGAGAAAAGACTCAATATTCTGGACCTTTTTAGTTTTGGCTAGAAAATAGGTATGTATAAATGCTGCATAAAACCAGCATTGAGTGTTTGCACTTCCTTTGTACTCTGTACCATTTATTCCTCTCGGGAAGAGGAGTAATATGTGCTGGATGAAGGTACACAAGTCTGTGTCGGGGCACAGACACACTGACTGCTACGCCTCTGCAGTCTGGAATACGTCTCCATTCCAGAGGACCTGCAGAGCAGCTTCTCTATTGCTTTTAGGAGAATCCTTGTTGGGAGTGGGGAACTTTTTTCCCTGAACTCTCTCTGGCTGTGTCTTTTACATTATACCCATTAGTGCAACTTGCAGCTACACTTCAGGCAAAAATCTGTAACAAAAATGACTGTCTCCTCCATTCTTTTGCCTATGTTCAAAAAGTCCCATGGCACTCACAAAAGGATTCTGTTTCAAAAGCCTTGTGTCTATTTATTGTACTTACAGGGACCCTGTCTTACCCTAGTATCTGACCAGCTCACAACATTTAATGTATTTATCCTCAGAACCGCCCTGTGAGGTCGGGCAGTACTATGATTCCCCTAGTATAGCTGGGGAACTGAGGCAATGGAGAGGCTAAATGACCAGCCCAAGATCACCCAAGTCTGTGACGGAGCAGGGAATTGAACTCAGGTCTCTGAGTCCTAGGCTGAGTCTCTGTTTGTGATCAAGTGGGCCCTAAGCACCAAACCAACCTTCTTTCAGCCCCATGCTACAAGCAGGAATTAGCAGGATTTAGGTGCCATTGCAAAAATCCTGGGGACCCCAACAGTGTTTCTGAGCTATACCTACTTCAAGGAGCTGCATCACAACCACCCTCCCAGGTTTCTCGACTTCCTTTGGAGACCCGAACGCCATCGATGTTCACCTTATAGACACAACAGTATCACGGTAGCCTGCCTCTTGATATACATTGTAAGCATTGTTATAGACTTTACCCAGACCAAATTCCATCTTCCCCGTCTTTCACCTAGCTCGCCCATGGGTGAATCTAGATGCTGGCCATAAATCAGTGAAACAGCAGCAGATCGGTATATCATTTCTTCTGGGAGGGAACAAGCAGAACTTTGTTACAAACTCATTCATGGATGAAACAGCCTGTAAGGCTCTAAAACTACTTGTCATTTCCTCATTCCTTGATGCCAGGTCTTCTTGAGCTTCCATGAAGCCTGTGAGAGGCCAGTTGTATTAATAGCTCTAAGGTTCTGCATTTCCTGGATCCGAAGCACTAATGAAAAATCCTTCCTGATACTTCTCTAGGGGAAAGGCAGTTTCCTCCATCTCCCCATCCCTATCAGCACATCTGATCCAACCAGTCAGCTGACCTTCTGGACATTTATGTCCTATGACAGATTTACATGAAACATCTGCCTCTTCTTGGTGGGGTGGGTATTTCATAGTTAAAGGCCATGGGCTATCTCAGGACATGAAATGGTTCTTGCTTCTCAGACAACTGTTCACAGTCTCTGGAGGGGAAATAGCAATCAGACCTTTTGCCCTGGCTGACTTATCATACTGCTGCTTCTGCCCGACTTGGGCTTCCTCTAGGGTCTGTTAAGTAAGATCCTTCATCCTGTATAATTATTTCCCCATCCTGATTCTCAGTACTGACTTGACAGGGAAGAGCAGTTCAAAGAATACGAGTGGTGGATGCCTGTGTTTTTGATCTATGCATAAGTTGGTATGGGAACTACTTCGAGCTGATACCTAAATTATTTTTGGAGTGTATTATTCTTCCTAAGGATCTAGATGAACGGCTTTGGAGATTTATGGGAATGATGTTTATGGTGGTATTCCTATAAGCAGACACTGGTGAGTTTGACCGATGAGATGTTGCCCTTACACACTGCAAATGGTCAGTTCTTAGGAATGTTGGGATAATCCTGATTAGATGGGGAGGCAGAGGGGTACTAACATGTTGGAAAATACTGGAATTACCTTGGTGATACCTCTTGCATTTATTTATTTTTTACGATTATAGCAGCATGGATGTGCAGGGCACTTTACCAACCAATAAGGAGATGCTGCCAACAATGACAGAGGAAGGGGAGACGGAAATATTTGGGAGGAAAGATAAAAAGCTCACTCTTTTGCCGCATCACTTTGCAGCCCATAGCAAGAGCTCCATAAAGATGTCAGACAGACACACTGAGGCGTGAGATTCCACAGGGGAGCCAGAGCAGGAGCAGTGAGGTAAATCTGTGACTTTTCAGTATAATGGAATTACATTGACTTGTGCCCTTGGTGAATTTGGCCTATTGATTAGTCCCTCCCCCACCAAGCACTGCAAAGGAGCTAATATTTATTAGCCCATTTTACTGATGAATAAACAAAGCTGCAGCGAGGCTAAGCAATTTATCCAAAGTCACCTGGTGAGTCAGGATTAAAACTCAAAAGTCCTAACTCCCACATAACACCAATCACAACACTGACACATGGAATGACTAGTGTAAATATTGGAGATAAAACTACCTACGGGGTAGGACTGATATTAGGCCATAGTTACAAAAATACAAAACAAGAATTGGGCTTCCTATTGTGTCACAACCATTTGCAGGGGGCACAGCTGTATTACTTTGGCTATGGGAGCTTGATGCTGTCTATTCTTAAGTGAGAGAGGTTTTCATCATATACAAAAACAAGTTCTTACAGTGCTACTGCCCCACACTTATACTACAGTGATACTTGCAGTTTTGGCTATGAGTGTAGTCTACTGTATTTTATTTTGAGCGGTATTGTGCCACAAGCCATATTATATATACAGAGTGAAATCCTGACTTTATTGAAGTAAATGGGTGAAATCTTGTTTCCATATAAGTCAATGGAAGTTTTACTGTGACATCTTGAATCTAAAAAGAGAGGCATCTAAAAGTTACCTTAAAATATTCTCTAAAGATCAACACTGAAAGAGTTAACACTTAGAGCCTCCCCTCCCTAACCCTCCCTCACCCCTTGATGTTCTAAACCTTTTCTAAGCTACCAGCTTCCCAGAAGTGATTGCCCGCTGTCTGTGAACCAGACTATTTAAGCATCATGAATCCTCTGAGTTTCAGTCCCTGGGCCTCCCTGCAGTTGTTAAATGGTTCATGTAGTTTGCCAAGCAAAGGGCTGCCTGTGACTAAAAAACACTGGGCCGTTTTAATAGCTCTAATATAGCGGGCCAGCAACTGTACCAATGGGGTACAGTCAGAAACTGGGACGGGGCAATTTGCAAGTAATTTGGAGTTTCCACTAGGAACAGGGAGCTTGGTTTGTGAGGAACGTGATGAAGTCTGACATTTTAGAGGTAAATGGACTAGTCAGTTTTTGTACATTTTCCATTTTGTTGGCAAGTTCTTATTTTCCTGAGAAAACACAATGACCAAAACACCAGTGAAATTTGGTTTCCTTTCCTCCTTAAGGAACGTTAATCTCCAGACTGATCATTCTGAATCTGACTGCACACTGGAAATGACGAGAGGTGCTGTTTATTCAAGACTCTTTTATGCTCCCTAACATTACCATGCATGTCTGGAAACATGCTCCTTCTTAGTGTATTGTCATGCTCACAACACAAGGCACATTGTCACTTCAAGGGGAGCATTATCTAGTGGTTCAAATCAGACAGTGAACTCTTCTTGGTGGCAAATGCAAATAGTCTTAGCTAACGGAGCTATGATAAATTATAGCAGATGTCTCTTGGGCTCTATTCTGGGCTGCTCCAGTGACATGCAGTGTAACTCAAAAGGAGTCCCTCAGTAGCTCCCTGCCTCAGTTTCCCCCCAATCTGAAAAACAGAGATTGCCTGGGTTACAAGGTTGTTGTGGGGCCTTAAAATTAATGTCTGTAAAGCACTTTGAGATCACTCATATATATCTATATAAATGAAATTATATACAGTATAGACTAGATAATAATATAAGTGTAAAGGACTATTTAAAATATAAAGCAAAGGATTATTACAAGAAGTCTGTTCCAGAGACCCATGCATGGCTTGGATTCAGTAAAGTATTTGCTGTTAGAATCCTTTCTAGTGAAAAAATGTTTCAACAGCAGCTAGTTAAATATTGTGATTTCATATGGCGCCTTTATTTACAGTGTGTCGTTATCTTTAACAACATCTATTTATAATGATCTTTATGAGATAATAAACAGTGCTATCCTATTAACAGTGACCTCAAAGTTCAGCCAAGAACATGAGGAAGTCTGCCAAAATAGCTAGGTGGCCTTTCTTGCAGTCTTGCGGAACACAGCTGACTTTTATTTTTATTTTCAGATCTAGCAATATTAATACCCAAATAAATATAAATTAGAGGTGTTAAGTGAAATTTATGGATCGTGAAGGTGTGACTCAGATGGCACCAGCAAAGTGTGGATTCAGGTATAAGCTAGGTATGCATACTGCTCTCGTGTGGCTTTGCCAATACTCTAATCTTATCTGTAGCATCTCAGGCATTTTATAGCTTTGACGTTTGGAGGAAAATCTGTTGGCTTGTCTTCTGGAAAGCTTGGCCTAGGGACAAAGACAGTTCCTGGTGTAGAGGGAGTTGTTTGTATAGGTGGCTTGGTGGCAGGATGTAGGTTGAGGAAAGACTGGTGATGTAATTAATGCCAAGTTTAACAGACTTCTTGCAGAAGAGGAAAGTCATTGTACCACTATTAATAGTATGACTACTAGTACAACCACATGCTAGGTTCAGGGGACAGATACGGACATTGCCAAAGGAGAGGTGGACATTTATGATTCCGAAATGTCATGTGAGTAACAGGTTTTGTGTTCTGTGTTGAGTCCTGTTCACTCCTTGTGTTCTTAAACTGTGTCCTCTGGAGTCCTGCAGTCCTCAGAACTCTTCCTAGCAGTCCACAAAATGAAATAATTTTGCAAAACAAACGATGTGGGAGTCTGGAAAGAGAAAAAGATGCTTGAGAGGTTCTTTCATTGACAAAGTAAGCTGCAGAGTGAAAAGCTGGAGAATGGCTGGTCCAGACAACAGTTCCTGTGTGAAGCGCTGAAATACGAGCTGACCTTCCTGTGCGCCTGACCACCATGTATCATTCCCACAGCCGCTTTTTTATGCCCTGGGCAATAAACAGTCACTTTTATACTAACATCTGTATGAAAAGCTTGCTGCCCTCATTGACCAAGAAAACACCCATCTACTCCAACAGTGCTGTACGGCATAGAACCAAATGGATTGCACACCCCTGCTCTGAAGCTTTCTTCTGCCTTCACCAGATTATTTATTGCTGTGTTCCACACTGGGAGGAAGAGAAGGTTTTACGCAATGTCTTCATATTTAAAAACTAAACAGCTTCTATAAAGGCCTCTTGTCACAGTCTGGGTATTCATGTGTTATGCTTTAAATGGTAACCCACAGCTAAATGCATTTTATGCTATGGATCTGGCTAGCGTGTGTGCTATGTTGACACAAATTATGGCATTATGTTGTATATGATATCTGATATTATTTTTATTATAATACCAAGATCAAGGCCCTAGAATGACTCATTTCTGAAGCACTTACATTTAGAGATGTGTGAATAACAGATTTTTCAGAACACTGGCAATTCTGGAAAAAACATTTTTTGGGGTGACCCGAAAATGAACTTTTTTGGCGAATCAAAAATATTAAATAAAGTCATTTGGGGTTGAATGGACCATTTAAGTTTTACCAAAAGTTAAATGCTTTGTTTGGATTTCAAGAGGTTTTTTTAAAGTTAAAAAAATAAATACAATTTGAAGAACAAAAAGTTGTTTTGAATAAAAAAGGATTGAAATAAAACATTATTTTTTTTCTTTTAACATCAACAATTTGGCAAAACCAACATGAATTCACAAAATTTTCAGTGCTGCTGAACATGCATTTTTTGCTGGACAAAAATTTCACCTAAAAAATTTCACTTAAATCTACCTATATTGTAAATAGATAAGACAAGATGGTGGTGTTATCCTAATTTTACAGATGAAGAACTGAATCAAAGAGACATTAAATGATTTACCCGTGTTCACACAGGAAGTCCACTGCAGGAGCAGGAAGATAACCCAGTTATACCTTTTGCTCTATTTAGATTAGCTAAACCTTCCCATCTCCATTGATACAATACAGGGCCCGAAGAGAAGCTTAAACCCTACATACCCTGTGTAGCCCATGCTTACTGAATGTGGCTGTCTAGACCACACATGGAAGTTAGTGAACAGCAAACTTGCACTTTTAGGGATACCTGGCATACCAGGCTACCCAATTGCCTACTGTAGGACAGAGAGCGAGAGCCTGGATCACTGGGCCTCGTGCAAGACCCAAGGCCTGCACTAGAGGCTATGAACCAAAGTTAGGCCTATGGCTGGATTTCCAATTAGGCACAGTAGGCACATGCTTAGGGGCACCTGTGTTCTAGGGGTGCCTTACCTCTCTAAAACAGTGTGCATGGGGGGCACTGAGGATGCTATGCCTAGGGGTGCGTAAGGTGTGAATCCGGCCCTGGTTAGTCCATGTATTAAAGTAGATGTTTACAAATTCACTGTCTAATATATGACCTTGGAAAAAATATTGCTAGTGTTGCTAAAACACAGGCACTTTTAAGAAGCAACTTCTTCTGGATATGTGTGAGAACACACTTTAAAAGATTAGCCCAGAGACACCAGATATGAGGATGTTTTGCCCAAGACACCTGGAGCATGATACAAGGGGAGGTAACAAGCAGATGTCATGAAACACATAAAGTGGTATGTAAGTTGTGTGTCTCGGTCTATAAATGCCGGGGTACCTCGCCTTAACCCTTTGTGTGGGGGACAGCAGAAATTCCCACTGCTGACAGAGCCATTCTTTGCCACAGGGCATGCATGTGTCTGACGAAGTGGGTATTCCCCCACAAAAGCTTATGCTCCAATACATCTGTTAGTCTATAAGGTGCCACAGGACCCTTTGTTACTCTTAAAAAGGCACTCCTGCAGTTCCTGAATCGCACTGGCCTGGCCCATTTTCAGTTTGAGTGCAGTCTCCCTACCTACAATTCCAACCACAGCATCCACAAGATAAGGGCTCTGTCCTCATTTTTAATTCCAAACTATTTGTGGAATAATACAGTTAGCTCTGAACACCTGGTGCATTTCACCCCAAAGATGGCTGGATTTTGGTGGCTGGTGAAATAAGACCTGCATAGCTAGATAGCAAGGTTTGTACTGTGCTTTGGGATCCTTCGGAATGGAAGTAGTTCAGGGATTTGGTATTTTTTATCATGCAACTTTGAGGTGTATTTTTGATTCTGGCCAATCACTTGGCCCTTCTATATGTTCCCTGGCAAGCAATGGGGTCCAAATTCATATTCCAGCATAAAAACTTGTATTTCCCTCTAGGAAAGCGAAGGAGAAAAAAAAATCACACCCAAGTTTTTTTTCTGTAGAGAAAGCAAAATTACGTTTGCTGTAACATCAGAAATCCAGCGGTGGCAGGGTCAGTACCTCAATCAATTCCTGCTATGAATAACAACCTGAAAAAATTAATGTGTCAACCTCTTCAGGCCTGAGCTATCTCAAAGCCCTTTGATCCCTTAACTCATGACTGCTGGCCATCAAAAGTGTTTTCTCTCCATATTTTCCCTCGACAGGTTCAAAGGAAAATCAATTAAATTATTAAAACTTGAATTGCTTTCCTGTATGAAATTATCACCTATAAAAAGATACCTTTAATTGGGGACTGAAAAGATCTAAATTACCTCCCCTCTCACACCTCTGAAATCTGACCTGAAGCATGAATCCATTTGGGGGCGAGAGCAATTTTAATGTGGCTGAAATTATAGTTTCATTTTCTTCCCAGTGGTATCTATTTATTTATTTTATTTTTTACAACAGTCCAGCTGAAGGCTAACACTTGACTTTAATGACTGCTGAGGAAAACATATTAGTGGGGTGATATATTGTATCTCTTTACTTAACAGCTGTGCTTTCCCTAGTTCAAAAGAAAATGAGGTCTCAAGTAGAGACGAGTGTTATTAAGAAAATACAGATTGACTTCAGAACAATGGTATGTACCCTGAAGTCTGCTTTCCAGGACACAGAGCAAGAGAGGGACTGGGGAGATGCAAATGATCTACCCTGGAATAAAGGGGTTAACGACTAAATACAATCCTTGGTCCATATGCTGAATTCCCTCTGGTATCTACGAGAGTTAGTTCGGCATGAATGGCTAGCAGCACTGAAGATCTGCTTCTGAACCACTGAAGCTAATGGGACTTTTACCATTGATCCCAATGGGAGCTAGATGAGGGCATACATCTCTAAATTCTAGCGTTATCCCTCAGTCTCGCCTAGTACAACTATTTTGCACATAACTGTATAGTCTGAGAGTCAAAGATTAATAGATCTGAAGGCCAGAAGGAAACATTTTGATCCTGTAGCCTGAACAACAGAAGCCAAAGAGCCTCACCCAATTATCTCTGCATCAGGACAAGAACTTCTGATTGAGCTGTAGCATATCTTTTAGAAAGACATGTAGGCCTCATCGACAATGATAGAGAATCCACCACAACCCTCAGTAAGTTGTAAATCTTGGTTGTAAGGAAGAAAGAAACTCAGCATGTATAATACTGTTTATTTGTTTGTATTAAATAGCTGTTTTAATAAATGGTATATTAATGGTTATTGATTGTTATGGAGTCCAGCAAGCTGCTTACAACCTTGGCTTATAACCATCTATAATACTGTAAAGATCAGTGCAGACAATAGCTCCACCAATAGGTAGTGCAGCATATTTATCTTTAGGATAAGCTGTTATCTTGATATAATGTTTTGTTGTGATTGGTTGGGTAGAAAGGAAGTTACGTCCTACCTATGTGTGCTGGAGTTGTTACCTGCCGTGTTCCAAATACCTTGTACTGATGTGCTTATAACTCTTCTACAACACATGCTACTCAGGTGTATTGTAACGGGGTCAGGACTCACTACCATTGGCACCTCCTGCTGGTTGCACCGGGACTTAGCTCTGGTCAGCTGTGGAGCACCCTCTGCATGTGGTGTCGCGCCCATTGTCTGCTCTGCTGATTTGGGAACCGCCTTGCTCCCTGCTTGGCAGTGTCTGTTTCAGGACACTGCCCTCCAGCAGCACCCACTACTCCATTCTCACCCCCTTCTGGAGGAGGGGGGGAGGTAACGACAATCCTTCACCTTGCACCTGCCTCAGTGGCCAAGCACAACCCCAAAGTCTAGCCCCTCACCTCAGGGCAAGTTGCAGTCTGTCTCGGTCACACTCCTCTGTGGCCAGGTGCAGTGCAAGGGGGGAAGGGGCGGGACCCAGGCCCACCCACTACTCTGGGTCCTGACCCAAGGACCCTCTAGAGGCAGCCTCCCTCTGCCCTCCTTCTCTCCCTTCTTGTCCGCCTATCTTCCCTGGGACACTTCCCCTTTGGCCCAGTGCACCTTCTCGGCCCTTTTAGCAGGGGCCGCAGCCTGGCAGGTAACTGGGCTCGAGCTCTCCTCTGCATCCCCGAGCCTGCCCAGCACTGCTGTGTCCAAGGTGCTACCTCCTTACCTCAGGAGCCAGCCTCCTCCCTTGCTAGTCAGGGAGAGACTCCTTTCTCCTTTGCTAGGCAGCCTTTATATACGGCCAATCCGGCCCTGATTGGCTGCCTCTTTCTTTGCCCTGATTGGCTCTCCACAGGCCTTTGCTGATTGGCTGCTGGTCTCTGCAGCCTCTCTGGCCTGTTCCAGCCCTTTTTCTCATGGAGTTGAGCAGCCGCCCCACTAAATGTATAATATTCTTATGAAAGGTAAATAAATTCTTGATAGATTTTATGTCATTTCTAAAGGTCTTTTTCACTATAAAATGTGACTGTCTTGTGTATACTTGAAATTTCAGAATGAATTTTTTTTTTACTAGTGCTTCATTCCCAGAAGACCACATCAAAAGTCGGTGCATTTTTAATTTTTCCTATTGCAGATATTTGGAACATAAATAGATGAACATCCAGGCAAGTCCTGCAGTCAGCATCTCCACAGGAATTTAATTGTGGGGACAAAGCACCTTAGCCTAGGCCAGGGCTTCTCAACCTTTTCCTTGCGGAGGCCCGCCCTCAACATGCTATAAAAACTCCAGCGCCCGGCTGGGGGAGCACAGAGCTTTGGGCTTGGGGGGACGACCCTGGGGCATAGGCATAATTTTACTTCTATTTTGGGGCATCAAGGGCTGGCAGGGCTCGAGCCAGTTCCGCACAGCAGGGTCCGAGCGCCACCTCCACCCCCTGACTCACTCAGGAGGCCACTCAGCCTGTCTGGGTTGTGTGGGTGGGGGGATGCAACCAAAAAATATAACTCAAAGGGAGGGCTCAGTTCAAAAAGTTTGAAAACCGCTCAGGGTGCAGGCAGCGAGGGGTGAAGGCAGGGGATTGTTAGGGGCTGTTTGCAGGAAGGGGGTAGCTCAGGGTGCAGGCAGGGGGTAGCTCAGGGTGAAGGCAGGGGGTTGTTAGGGGCTGTGTGCAGGCAGGGGGTAGCTGAGGGTGCAGGCAGGGGGTAGCTCAGGGTGCAGGCAGAGGGTAGCTCAGGGTGCAGGCAGGGGGTAGCTCAGGGTGCAGGCAGGGGGTTGTTAGGGGCTGTGTGCAGGTAGGGGGTAGCTCAGGGTGCAGGCAGAGGGTAGCTCAGGGTGCAGGCAGAGGGTAGCTCAGGGTGAAGGCAGGGGGTAGCTGAGGGTGAAGGCAGGGGGTAGCTCAGGGTGCAGGCAGAGGGTAGCTCAGGTTGCAGGCAGAGGGTAGCTCAGGGTGCAGGCAGGGGGTAGCTCAGGGTGCAGGCAGGGGGTAGCTCAGGTTGCAGGCAGGGGGTAGCTCAGTGTGCAGGCAGGGGGTAGTGAGGGGCTGTGTACAGGTGGGGGGGCTCCCAGCATGGCTCCCAGCTTTGGCGGGTGGGGGAGCGCTGGGGCTTCTGGCTTGTGGGGGGAGGTTTACTAGCTTCAGCCCCATGTCGCTCCTGGGTTGGGGCGGGGGAGCACCGGCTTCACCCTCGTGCCACTCCTGGCTTCAGCACTGGGGCTCAGGGCACCAGGTTTCAGCTGCGGGGCTCCGCGGACTCCCTGAAAGGGCTCACGGACCCCTGGTTGAGAACTGCTGGCCTAGTCTACACATAGTTATACCAGTACCAAAACTATGTCAGGTAGGGGTAGGATTTTTTACTGATGTAGTTATACCTGTACAATCCCTAGTGTGGACACAGTTATACCAGTATCAAGGTGCCTTATGCCAGTATAGCTTATTTCCCTTCCTGTGCAAGGGGAATATAAGTTTTAAATTATTATAAAAGAATAACTGTGTCCGTTCTAGTAGGAGTTGTACTCATTTAACTATATCAGTACCATTAAAGCAGCTTAACTTTTTGTGTAGACAAGGCCTTACAGTAACTGATAATTGCCATACATCATCTCTTTCCATGTTCTGGAATGGAAACAACCTAATGGACAGTGTTATATCAGGAAGGACGGCTCTGTTGCAAGCAGCTGATATGAAGGCATCAGCTCAGTCATTTTGCTTCCTTCCTGCCACTCAGCATGGAGCAGGAAACATAGGCCACTAGCTCTGAGGGCTTTCCACACACCCCCTCAAAAACAACAACAAAAAAAGATAAAAAGGAAGGAAGACGCAAGAAACAAGGATAAGAAGAAGGGAATAAAAGGCAGAGAAAAAGTGTGACTGCCAACTGTATGGCTTAACCTCAGATGGAAAGCTCCATTCTAGGGCTGTGAACAGGAGGAAGGATATGAATTCCCAATAAGTAACTCCTCCTTCCCAAAGATCCCAAGATTTCCAGTGACTTTCTTAAAAAATCCCATTGATGAAGCTTTGCTAAAAATATCAATGAGAAACAAAACAAAGCAACCTAGCATTTGTTTTCTCATGCTTTTAACCTCTTGTGGTACTGTGAAAAATTCTCCTGTTCCTGCAATGCACTATTGTGGTGAGTTTTTCTTGCCACGATAAAATAAATACTAACTTCATAGTTTGTATCTCTGTAAACATACACATTCTGGGTTCAGATGATTGGCTCAGGCTAATTACTGGAATTCTGTCTCTGATCCTCACAAATAACAGAGGTGAAGAAATCACATTTTCAGTCCAGTGAGCCTGTACAGAACAGACTCAAAAAAATCAGGTAAATAGCCTGATTTAAATTCCACCTATAACTTGTAATTATTGTACTTTCTATATCTCAAATCTATCTATCTATACAGATGTGGACAGATGGCTGGGTGGGTGGGTGTGGCTGTATGGCTGGACAGGTATCCAGATGGATAAACAGTAAAACTCGTCTCATTTCTCCTAGCATAAAAATGGGAAACGTTGTTTTCAAAGGGAAAAACTACAGGGGATTGTCTTCTTGGTTATTTGTCTGTGAAACACACCCCTATACAATGTGGCCCTGATCTTTGAATGAAAAGGTGCTATTGTAATACAAAGAAAAAAATAATAATTATGAGTCACTCCAGGAAATAGAAAACCTTCAACATACTGGGAACCAAATTTCATGACACCAGCCCTACTTGCCATTTGACCAGTCACTGATATCCAAAAGAAGTATTTACACAACCTATGTCCAGAACCATATCACAAAGCTAATCAAATGGCATTTCCTCTTTTCCGCTAAGATTTTGTATAAAAGTTTTTCACAGGTTATGGTTCTTGCCTCAGGGATGCAGAACGCTGGGTTCCCATTTTTGGCTCTAGTTTTGTCTATGGGGCAAATCCTCAGTCTCATGCAAACTTTCAGGTCCTGTGCTCAGCAGAAGGCATGCAAAGGAGCATGCATGCAGTAAAATGTGATACTTCTTGCACATATTTTTTTACACACAATAAAAAATCCTAGCCTCACTGAAGAAAAATTTTCATTGACTCCAGTGGGCCAGGATTCCACTCATTGGAATAGCACTCCATTTATCTCACCTCTCTTTCTAAGGAACCGCTAATTGTTCATTGAGTCCTGATATCCAAGCAGTTTGGATACTTGGGATTCTAACTATCAATCACAGTAAAAAGTAGTAGATCATCTGTCTTTAATAACTTCCATGAGAGATTTTTAAAATCTTACCCCAGTGACTTAAATCTTGCTCTATTTCTGTAATGTCATTGTGCAGTGGAAACATCTTCCAAATGTTTGAATTCTGCTCCTGTAACCTAATCCATTCATCACTTCAAAGGAGATAAGATATCAAATGTGCCTTCTCTTTAAAATAAACATGACACAATGCAAAGGAGAAAAGCAGTGTCAATAACTGACTAAAACAGATCAGTATTTCATTTCTGAGTCATCATCTGTTTGTCAAATAAAGTCCCTCTACCTAGGGAAATTACCACATTAATCTAAAAATTGAGCACTGCAGAGACTTCCTTGGCCTGGAACCCTGTAATCTGGGGATCTAAGAAACAATCACATTAATTTAATAGCATATAAAATGATTTCTCTGTTATATTGCATTTTCGCTTGGTTGTATTCAGCCACCATGGGAGGAAATCTCCATGAGGTTTTCTTTGCAGAGGTTTGGCCACATCTGAACTCACCACTCACCTTGGAACAGGTTGCAGGGCTTGTCTACAATTACACCTCTACCCTGATATAATGTGACCCGATATAACACGAATTCGGATATAACGTGGTAAAGCAGTGCTCGGCGGGGACAGGGCTGCGCACTCTGGCAGATCAAAGCAAGCTAGATATAACGCGGTTTCACCTATAACACGGTAACATTTTTTGGCTCCCAAGGACAGCATTATATTGGGGTAGAGGTGTATCAGTCGAAGATCCTCCAGGCCAGGAGCGGGAACATGTTTCAAAGCTGAGAACACTCTCCTAAAGCAAAGGACCTCCTCTACTCGCCAAGTGGGCACTATAATAGAAGTGACACAAGACAGCTGATAGAGACTGCTGGCATGTATTTCCTGGCCCCTGGCCAGTACACACTCCTTCCAGTACCTACTAGTACATGTGCCTCTAGAGATGCTAACAAACTCACCTGATGTTGGGAGAGAAGTAATCTGAGGCCTACATAGGACTTTATTATCTAGCAGCAGGACCTTGTATTGCACTCAGAAGCAGATGAGAAGCCAAACCAGTTCAGGGTGAACATAGGACAAATAAGAGGAAATATAGAAAAAATGAATATCAGACTAGAAAGAGATGGGCATGCTGGAAACTGCACAAGAGGGCTCCATAAACAATATGGGCTGAATTCAAATCTGATGCAAGTGAGTGCTTTACAGAGCCAGGGCTACGGCTGCTGAATTTGGAACTTTGGAGAAGTAACTACAGGCTGTCTTGCCACTCATGAAAGAATGGCACTATTCTGGTGACTGTCATCGTAGCAGCCAATCATAGTTTCCATTCTGCAGTGGTTTAATGGGCCAGGCTTTGTGCTAATTGCTATTTAAGAAAGGAGGGAAAGAGGGAGAGGAAACAGAGACAGTATATGAAATACCAATGCTTACATATACACCCCCCTCCAGAGGGCAAGGAACAGCCACAAACTTCCAAACTATTTTTAGCCCATTTTCAAAAATCGTACATAAAACTGTATTATTACCAGTTGGCTTTTCTCTAATTTATGAAATACAGTTCAAGTGCTTTTATTTCCAACTGGAAACAAAGAGTGATGGATTTAAATTCGGAGGACACGACGCCAGTGAGGAAGGATGAGATACATTTAGTTTGCACGCTTATATTTTCATAATAATAACTTAAAAGAAGCAAAAAGAGAAATCAGGTAGAACCATTGAAAAGAAAAAAAAATCTGAGAAATTCATTTTAGTTGAGAACTGGAAAGTGACCAGTAGCAAACCAATTAAAACAACAGAATAGCGTATGCCTGTGTGGGTGCGCACATGTACCTATAATCATACGGAGTCCAGAAGATGATTTTCAATATATAATGTTTCATTGTCTTTGAGCCAAAAAATTAAAGGACTAAGAAAAACAATACTCTGTGGAGAATAATAGTGATGTAATATAACAGATTACACGCTTTCGAGTACCTCCAACATTCCAGGCTGACTAATTTAAGTTCATATTAAGCTTTTGGGCCTAATTTTTCCCACCACTTGACCATTTTTATCCGAGTATGAGTATCTGGGATCAGATCCTTGGAGCAGCTAAAGAAGTAGGGGGAAGTGACTCTTGGGCATCTTTCTGCTCCTAATCCTGGGGCCACCAGAGGCCAAAATCCCACCTGAATAATGTAGAACAACCTAAGGGTTGCCCTGAAATATATCCAGTGAAGAGGACCCCTAGAGCAGTGTGCTCTGGCCCTGCCCCTACAACACAGCAGGGGAAGTGGGTGTCTTAATACCAGCTTTACACTGAGGATTTCTCTTATGTTGGGGAAAAGCACACTGGGGAAATTCTTAAGCAGCCTCGTCAGCTTTGATTAAAGAACGCTTTGTGCTGCTCTGGGAGTAGAAAGAGACTTTAGCAGCAGCTACAAATCTGGCCACTGACTTTAGTGGAGTTACTCCTGTTTTACATGAGTATATTCAGGCCCATTAACTTTGCATACATGGCATGCTATTTACTTTGAAAGCCAGTTTAGAACTCCCTTTTGAATCCTACACTGCATTTTTGACTTTCCTTCTCTCTGCACGCTATACACAGTAGTTGGACATGGTCCGTGGACTTTTAGAACTGCTATTTTTCATCAGGAGGATAGCTTTTAGCTGCAGGAGCAAACCTCACTGCATGCTGGGCAAATATTGGGTGGAAAAATATTTCACAATAGGAAACTAGTTGGAATAAGTCAAAAAAGAGGATGTCAACCAATCCTTGGTGCTGTTTGGTCTTGGTGTAATATTTCAAAGTTCCCTGTTTTGAAATTATTAGACCACCAAAAAAGTAAAAGGCTGCCAAAAATTACTGTAAAAGGTAATAATTGTTAATAACTTGGCATCTGCTTGCTCATTTGAGCAGCATGGTTTTGGCATACTTTAAAGACAACATTGTAAGCAAATAAAAGAGCAACTGCCCGGTGCATAAAATTGTTAACCACATCATAACTAAATATTAAATGGGAGTTTTTAATTCAATTTATAGTTTAAATAAGGATCATTACAGCAACTTAAAAAAAAACAACCGGAAGAGTCAAGCCCTTAAAATGTTAGTTATAACAAGATCTTAAAGCAATAATTGCAGTGTCCTTGACCTTGGAATGATCCTTTTCTAAATTAGCACAGGAATTTAATTAAAGCTTCAAACAAGCTTTCATTCTAGATTCAAGTTTCCAAATATTTTGAGATCAAACGTACCATTTCCCCCCCACAATGGGCCTGATCCAAAGCCCATAG
The DNA here is from genome assembly GCF_016161935.1 of Mauremys reevesii. Lineage (NCBI taxonomy): Eukaryota > Metazoa > Chordata > Testudines > Geoemydidae > Mauremys > Mauremys reevesii. The sequence continues at coordinate 36,855,127 of NC_052638.1, forward strand.
AAGCCAATGGAAAGACTCCTACTAATTCTAATAGGCTTTGAATCAAGCTTGGTGTTGTTTTGGCTTTCTAAGTTTGGAATGGTGCCTCCAGACCCGTGAGGAACATGTAGAACCCCTCACCTGGTCGCACCTTGCCTGGGGTCATGAATCATGGGGAGTCTCATTGCCTTTAAGACCGCTGGAAAACATGGGCTGATTCACAAGACGGAGAAGAGAGAAAGAGACTCATTCATCTCAGACTCTCATTGCCTACTGAAACTAGGATCAGGTGAGGCTCCTAGCTTTTTTAAAAAATGGATGCCATATGATGACGGCAGCAAGGATGACAGAGAGTCAATACAACTCCTGGTTCACTGATTCCTTATTCCTGGCTGCTACCAAAGCATGACTCTAGCCTTTCCTATCAGCTGTTGGTCTCCTTCCTGTTTGTAATAAATACAATTACTGTGACACCAGAATGTTAGCCCCTGATCCAAAACCTGTTGAAGTCAATGGACATCTTTTCCATTGACTTTAATAGGCTTTGGATTTGTCACCATTAAGAAGTCAACATTTACTGACAGTGGTATCTGGACACCTAGCCATTTCCCATTCTAAGTATAGGTGAAAAGGGGGTATCTCAGATGGCATGGAGCAGTTGCTTTTAGTAATTGTTGACTTTTTAATGAGTGTCCAGTCTCCTGGGGTAGCCAATGTTTTAGATTTTTCGGGAGTATGGGTAGGAGGCAGGGCAAGCAAGGCAGAAGAAGTTATCCCATTCTTTGTTATCCCCATATTCGTCCTCTGCCATTTGAATTTTTATTAAGCTCCTCATCATCTTCACTGGTCACTGTTTCCATTGCACAACAGTTAGGTGTGGTTGGAAAATGGAAACAACAAATGGTGACATTTCATTTCCTTATTTGTTTTGGTTGAAATTTCATTTTTGATTGAAACTTTTTGATCAGTTCTGGTGAACAGCTTCTCCTCAGACTGGCACCTGTCGACAGCTTGAGCAGTAGCTGAGGGAGAGAGACAGGGTAGGAAAAGCCATGACATGATATAAGTAGCCATTACAGCTGTGATGGTCTCAGGAAACTCTTGATGTGAAGAGCAGGAATGAAGAACCTTCAACATTTCAGGACCATCTGCAAGGCAATCTCCTTGTGTGCTTCCTGCAGCTCAAAGGTGCCCCATCCCCATACAGTATAAACCCAGCCATTCTTTAAACTTACCACTTATTTATTAATATGAGGGTTTGTGCTCAAAGTTCTTGCTCATTCTTTATTCCATTGACGTGAATGGCAGTTTTGCCAACATAAAGACAAAGTGAAGAATTTGGTCCTCAATGTGGCCTTGCATAATCAGCAGTGGCATCTTTCAAAGGAAATTTCTGCGCACTCAAAAGGATCACTTTCTTCTTATTTTTGTTCAGCAGAGGACTGGTTTCTTACATGGCTTTTGTTTTTATTAGTGAAATACACTAAACTGTTTTGTCAAGACTTCCCAAAGAGCTTAAAATGTAATACCATTAAATTTGAGGTCCTACTGGGAAAAGTAATGAAATCTTAATTAAAATTAACCAGGCTTTTCTCTTTCTCCACATCCCTGTTTGCTGTGTTGAAGTTTGGTTGTAAAGTGCTTGCTTACTAAACACAGTATTTAGACTAGAAAGGTTGATCTAATTCATCAAGGACCCAAGCAAGGAGCAGGCTAAAGTACGAAAGGAATCAGTAACAAAAGTAGCGGGGACAAAAAAATGAAATGGTTGGTTTTTTGAGATAAAATGTCCCGATTTTCATTTTTGTTTTCATGGCACTTCCAGGTTTCATTGAAATTTAATCCGGAGCAGAACTAAGTATCTCCCTAACATGGGATAAGCGCCATGAACCTAACAAAATAGCTGTTAATGTTGAGACATTAACCTTTCCTATATCCCATTCTTTGTTATTCTTAATCTGTTTCTTTTTATCCAAGGACTGTCCTTTTTCATTCTTTTCAGTGCTGGGGGGGGTTTTTTTTTGTCAGTGACTTTTCTTCTTTTTTGCCAACACCAGTCTCGCTGGAAAGCATCACAGCAATGAGAATCCATAAGGAAGGATGACACGACAGAAAAACCATGCAGCTACATGGTACAAGAAATGGTGTTGGTAATTCAGTAAGTGGCATGCTCCAATAATGAACCAATTCCACAGCATGACGTTAGGATGTGGTGTGCTGCTAGTGGCGCTGGCTTTCAGAACAAACATCAAATTAGTACATTGACTACTCATGATCATTTAACATCCAATGGAATTTTTGTCTAGGGTGAAAATATTAGCCCCAGTGTTTTGGTAAGGTAACAAACTGGGTAATTTTCCATTCTAGTAACCAAACATTCTTCCTGCATGTTCGTTGGGTATTATATTCTTAATTTTCTGTCCTAAACTGTTGTGCGCTGCTTCTGCGAGCTGTTAAACTGCTACTATGTTCTACCCCAGAGGTGGAGGCATTTCAGTAATTCTTGTCTTCATAAAGAGGCAAATCCTGGTTGTCCTGTCATGAGCAGGGACATAAACACACACACACACACACACATCCAGCAAAATTGTTACAAAATTGAGAGTGGGCCAGAAAAAGCCAGGGATACTATAGTACCACTGATGCAGGGGTGTTAGTGACCCAGAAAGGATGGGACATTCACACTGGGTGAAAATTCAAAGCACTGGTCAAAAAGCTCAGAGAAGAAAATGCAGTTGTCTGCAGCCACAATTATAGAATCAGTGCTGCAGTAAGTACAGCGGACTGACTTTATGTATGCTTTGCAACCTGGCTTTCTTTTGCAGTGAGCATTCTGTCACTACTGGTCTCCACTTATTTTAAGTCATTTGAGCAAAGCTCATTTAGTCAAGATATACATAAGATTTTTGTCCCATATTGTGTGTTCTGATGTGATACTCCCGCACAAAGGCTCTTAAGCAAACTAAGCAGTCATGGGACAAGAGGAAGGTCAGCTCATGGATCAGTAACTGGTTAAAAGACAAGAAACAAGGGTAGGAATAAATGGTCAGTTTTCACAATGAAGAGAAGTAAATAGGGGGGTCCCCCAAGGATCTGTACTGGGTCCTGTGCTGTTCAACAAATCCATAAATGATCTAGAAAAGGCAGGAAACAGGTGGCAAAATTTGCAGACAATACAAAATTACTCAAGATAGTTAAGTCCAAAGCTGACTGTGAACAGATACAAAGGGATCTCACAAAACTGGATTACTGGACAACAAAATGACAGATGAAATTCAATGTTGATAAATGCAATGTAATGCACATTGGAAAACATAATCCCAACTATACAATGATAGGGTCTAAATTAGCTGTTACCACATAAGAAAGAGATCTTGGAACCATCATGAATGGTTCTCTGAAAACATCCACTCAACAAGCAGCGGTTGTCAAAAAAGCAAACAGAATGTTGGGAACCATTAGGAAAGGGATCAATAATAAAACAAATAAAAGAAAATAGCATAATGCCACTATATAAATCCATGGTACACCCACACCCTGAATACAGCATGCAGTTCTGTTTGCCCCATCTCAAAAGAGATATATTAGAATTAGAAAAGATACGGAGAAGGGCAACAAAAATGATTAGGGGTATGGAACAGCTTCCATCTGAGGAGCGATTGAAAAGCCCAAGACTGTTCAGCTTCGAAAAGAGAAGACTAAGGGGGGGATATGACAGAAATCTATAAAATCATGAATAGTATGAAAGTGAATAGGGAAGTGTTATTTACGCCTTCACATAACGCAAAAATTAGGGGTCAACCAATGAAATTAATAGGCAGTATGTTTTAAAAAAACAAAAGGAAATACTTCACACAATGCACAGTCAACTTGTGGACTTCATTGCCATGGGATATTTTGTGCAGACCAAAAATATAATTAGGTTAAAAAAATTAGATAAGTTCATAGATAAGGATAGGTCCATCTATGGCTATTAGCCAAGGTAGTCAGGGATGAAACCCCATGTCTGGATGTCCCTAAACCTTCAATTGTCAGAAGCTGGGACTGGGTGACCGTGGATCACTCAATAAATTGCCCTGTTCTGTTCATTCCCTCTGAAGCATCTGGCACTAGCCAGTGTGAAAAGTCAGGATATCGGGCTAAATGGACCATTGGTCGACCCAATACGGCTGCTCTTATCTGCTTTTGGATCTTTCTGAAAGAAAAAAATGCTATCAGAATGAGGTTATTATCCTGGGCTATTATTAATGCTATGTAAATCCTGCAAACGTTCCCCATAATCTTTCCGTTTTTCCAGTGAATTCACTTTGACTTTGTTTATACCCGTAGAATATCTGCTTTCCACCAATGATATAGTGAGCGAGTTTTTAGGCAGGAATTTTCTCTGAGGAAAAAAAAAGAAGAAGAATAGTTGCATGGGAGTATGCTTTGATTTTTAATCATATTTGGACTAGAACCCTGACTCTAAGATTTATGCTTATCCAGTTAGGGAAAATAAACACATCATGTGACCTATGTGCCCAGTCAAAGCAATGCACATTTTGACTACTGAATCTCACAACAAACTGCTTGTTAATATGCTATAAACTATTATATGCATTATGTATTCACAGGAAATATGTAAAAAGGCAAGAGCTGCAATTTTACAAATAAATGATTTGTTATGAATTATAGACCAAGTATAATGGAGCATTGTCACCTCAAGGAGCCTTCCCTTGTTCCTTGATGCTGCTTTGCATGGGTCCTCATCTCCATTGCCCCCTGTAACTGTTTCCTTGCACCTGAGGTGGCCTCTCTCTGTCCAAGTCTTCCATGGTGTGGGCCTTCAGCCAGGTCAGTTAGAAGTTCAATCCCCTTCTGGGATAACCAAAGATCCAACTGTAAATCCAAATGAATATCTGAACTAATAGTTTTTCTACCGCTCTTGGGCTACACTGAAGTCTTCTGCTTCCTGGGCCCTGTAGAGCTTCTCCTATGTTGCTTCCTCCCAGCAAATTGTCCCCACCACCTTTCCTCCCAGCCAGTTCGACACCTTCACTCAGATTTCCCTGCTCCTGGCAGACCCTACTTCAGGCCCCCAACCACAGCCTGATCTGTTTGCTGTGGGATTTTCCAGCCTGACTACCCTAGAATAGCTTACCGTTTATGATGTTCCTCCCTTATTATGATATAAAGCAAGTCTGCTGAAATTACGCAGCCTTGGGCAAGTTATTTAATTTCTCATCCCTCAGTTCCTCATCTGTATAATGGGGATAATAGCAGCTCCCTATCTCACAGGGATATTGTGAGGATAAATATACTGAAAAGTTTGAGGCACTTAGATACTGTGGAAACAGGGGCCATATAAGTACTTAAGAGAGATAGACAGAAATAGGTCTGAAGAGATTTCTTCGCTGTTTCCAGAAAGAAAGCAAAGTCAGCCTCCAAAAGTACGCACTCCTCTGGACAAGGAATGACTTTTGCCCCAGATCTTTGCTCCTATGTGATGGAAAAGTCCCAGCAATTCACAGGACCTTTGTTTTTTTCTTACTGCCACCTCATGGAAATCCTCAGCAGTAAAAGTAGTGGGTTGTAGCTTTTTCCCCCCACATCACTTATATATAGGTCCTACTGAGATGGCCACATGGTGTCTGTGTTTTGATAACAGGGACAAGAATAGCCTTTTTTCTAAAATTGAACAGGTTGCACAGCCATTACTTTCTCTTTTACTGCAAGCACGATTATTACCGAGTGTTATTATTATTGAAATGCCATAAGTCCTGTCTGCAGGGGCATTTCCTGACCAGAAATGAGCAGTGTGACATCTCTTTCTTTCCACTACCCTTGGAGAACAACAATTGTTGGGAGCGAACTACGCCTACATGGAAAGTTCCCATTTCCTCCTCAAAACAACCGAAAAAAGAGAGACTCTTGTCTGTCTGTTCCACCACTCGGCAGGTTCCCGCCTATGCTACACCATGGCCCTGGCCTTGGCGCCATGCCTAAAACTCCCGTCTGTTTTTCAGACAGGAAATATGAATCAAAATAACATGACAAAAAACCAGTAATTAGCTTTTGTGTGTGAGGCTGCTAAGGCCTTAATGAGAAACAGGGCTTGCAATAAAACTCTTGGCTACCCTCTCCGAAACTTTCTTTCCTTCTGTCTCTGATTTTTTTTTAATATTCATAATTTATTTTCTTGTAAGGAGCAGAGAGCGAAAAAAGCTCAATCTGTGAATTGATTTTTCAGGGTTAATTGGCATGGAAAGACATAAATATTTTGACTTGTTTTTTTCCAGTTGTTTGGAGTGTTCTCTCGCCACCTCAGAATTCTCATCATCGTCCATGATCTCTTGGTCTCTTTAATGGCATCTTAGGTTTCTGGCCTTGAACAACAGTACATTTTTAGTGCTGGCTCATGTTCCGCAGGGGAGAAGAAGGCATTGTCCGTTGAACTGGCATGTGCTTAGTCAAGCAGCATGTGCTGAACGGACCTTTTGGCCGGGGTGGTGTAATGTACTGGCTTTGTGCGTATGTGTGAGTGTTGTCGTCTTAGCTAGTCCACAATAAGGATAAAAGAACTACTACTGCTATGAGCTAAGAGAGTTCTCTTTTGGGCCCACATGGAAGAAGCTTACGTTCTAGCAGATGAAGTATGAGGTTTATAGTCCCAGTTCTGGAGGTCTGAGTGGATATGTGCACAAGTGTTATTTCTCTAGTAACTGCGTCTTGTTACACAGCACATGGATTTGTTATATTAGCCGTACCTCTCTTACCAGTGAGGCTGGGCAGTGCATTATGTAGCTAATAGCCTAGACATGGCACAATCAGGATTCAGGCCAGGACATGAAACTGAAATTGCTTTAGTGGCACTCATGGATGATATCCTGCTGCCAGTGGATAGAGGGTGGACATCCATTCTCATGCTCCTGGACCTCTCAGCTGCATTTAATACTGCTGACCATTACATACTTCTGTCTCATCTGAGACAGGTAGCAGGGATCCAGGATAGTGGGTTAAACTGGCTCGAGTCCTTCCTGGTGGGATGCATCCAACAAGTAGTGAGGGAAAACTGCACCTGCACCACTAGACCCCTCACTTGTGGAAGCCCACAAGGATCAATTCCCTCTCCAAATCTATGCAACATCTACGTGCAGCCACTATGTGAAGTGCCCAGACTACATGGACTCATGTGCCATCAATATACAGATGGCACACAGCTCTGCTTGTCCTTCACCACATATGATCATACCACTACCACCAAGATGGCTCACTGCTTGGATGAAATGAGTTCATGGATGAAGAACAGCTGGTTAAAGCTGAACTCAGGCAAGCCAGAGGTTATGCTGGTGGGCAGAGGAAAGCACTTTGAGGAGTTTGCAGCCACGGAGCAGTCTCTTGTGGTTGAAAGTGCACAACCACAACTAGTTAATTCAAGCTGTAGCTTAGAAGTGCTTCTTGACTCCTCACCAGTGCTAAGCTTTCACATAGCAGCACCAATAATTAATACTAACTACCATCTCCAGTTGGCTAGGAGACTCCATCTCATCTTGAAGAATGATGACCTGACCTCAATTATTCATGTCTTTGTCACCTCTTGGCTGGACTACAGCACAGCAATATATCTGGGCATGAAGCCTTGAATCTTAAAGTTCTCGGTGGTCTGGGCACAGGGTGTCTAAAAGATTAGTCAAAGCTCCAGGATGAAGACCACAATAGACAACTTTACTCCTCTAGTAAAATGGGACTTTCTGCCATAAGGATAAAGCTCATCTGTGCAGAAGACAGAACTTTCTTGAGGGCAGCCCAAGTCTGTGGAACAAACTCCCACAGGAACTAGGGACCATCGCAAACCTCACTACCTTCCACTCTAAGTGCAATATGCATTTCTTTGACCTTGCCTTCTTTAACATAAACCTATACCAACATGTGTATACATAGATATTTTACTATATTATATAAATAAAAAACAAAACACTCACTTCACACTCTACTTCTGCATCTGGGGAGAGGATGAAAGAACAAACACCATCTGACAGATACTTACTTATTTACTTAATCTGCAACCGGAGGTGCTCAGATACTTTGGTGATGAGCGTGATATAAGAACCAATATTGAATAGAAAAGAATGGAATAGAATAGCACTGTGATAGTGCACTATCTTTACCTTAGAAGACCAAAGTCTGCACCCTTCCTTAGGCCAGAAATTAAAATGAGCTGTGAGGAGAAGGAGGTTCATTCTACTCTCCAGCTGTGCACATCAGCAAATTATCATAAAACTGGCAGCCTCTCTGCAAGAGTGATACAGGGCTTGAACAATATTAAGGTTTTATCATTCCTATGTGTCTCTGGTGAGACACTGGTTGAAATCCTGTCCCCACTGAAATCAGTAGGAGTTTCGGGAGATTTGCCATTGACTTCACTGGACTCATGATTTTACCAGTTAAATACAAGTCCTTCATAATCAGCCACATTATTTTCCTCAAATTCCTTCCTCAACACATCAGAGTCAAGCTTTTCACTTTCAAGGTGGAATGGATTCTTATCATGTGAAGCCTTTAAATCAAGACTGGATGTCTTTCTAAAATATGTGCTTTAGCTCAACAGCAAAATATGGGCTTGATGCAGGAATTACTGGCAGAAATTCTAAGGCCTGTGGAGATCAAACTAGATGATCACAATGGACTCTTACGGCCTTAAAGTCTATGAAACTGTAGTTTCTTCCCAGTTTTGCCCTATCTGTATCTATGCTCTTATTGTCAGCTACCTTGCAGTCTTCCCATGTCTTTCTCTTAACTGTAATGAAACTGAGAGGAAATATTTAGATATATTAGGTGGAGGGGCACCTGTTACTAGCTTAGGACCTATTATCAGTTCAGAACCAGTATACAGTTGGATCCTGAACAGAAAGTCAACCAGGTTTAAAGCTAGCCCTTGCCAGAGTCCCAGCGATTCTGGCTGGGATGGGAGGCTGCAGGCAGGGAAGCAGCGAGGACTGGGGCTCCACAGGGAAATGAGGAGCTGGGGATATGCAGCGTTGTGTGGTACTTCTCCCTGTGCTCTCTGGGCTGCATCCTACCCTGGCCTGGAGGCCTGGGCTTGGCACGTCCCCATGTTTGCTTCCCTGGCTTCAGCCCACAGGCAGGTTGCAGGGCTGCAGCCAAGGAAAGAAGCTCTGGGATGAGCCTAGTACTGGCTGCAGGCAGGTTGCAGTGATGCAGCCAGGGAAGGAAGCACTGGGACATCTCGAGTACTGGCTGCAGGCAGATTTGCAGTGCTGCAGCCAGGGAAGGAAGCACCGGGATGTCTCGAGTACTGGCTGCAGGGACGGCTCCAGGCACCAGCGCTTCCAGCACGTGCCTGGGGCGGCAAGCCGCAGGGGGGCAGCCTGACGGTCGCCATGACAGTGACAGTCAGGCAGCCTTTGGCAGCATGCCTGCGGGATGTCCGGCGGTCCCATGGTTTCTGTGGTAATTCGGCGGCGGGGACGCCGAAGGCGCGGGACCAGCGGACCTCCTGCAGGCATGCCACTGAATCTGTGTTACCAGCAGACCTCCCGCAGGCACACCGCCGAAAGCTGCCTGACTGCCGGGCTTGGGGCGGCAAAATACTGACTGACTGGCTACAGGCAGGTTTGTGGGCTGCAGCTTACTAGCAGGTTTGCCTTTCATTTATTAGCAACCGTTGGCTAGAGGCACCTTTCTGCTGAGAACTCAGAGGTTGCTAATAAGTGGAACCCCCTAAAAATGCAATAATAAAATAAAGTCAAAATCAGAATGAAAGATTTTCATTTTATCAAAATGGAATGTTTTGAATGCGACTAAAGCAATTTTTGTTCAAAAATTCCATTTGACAGGAAATACTATTTTTTTTGTTAGGTTGGTTGTATGTTTGGCTTTTTGTTCCGATTCAGAATTAAACTAAATTTCAAAATGTCAGGATTTGTTGTGGAATGTCAGGAGAAGGAAATTGCTTTATCATCTTTTTCTGGTGTAAGGAAAGAAAAGAGAAGAAAAAGAAGAAGAAACCCCACATTAATTCTCCTCTCACACTAGTTTGACACTGCTGTAACTCCGCTGAGATCAGTGCAGTTCCTCCTGATTTTCACAAACTAATAATAGTTAATTAATTGGGCAGAGATTCTCTGGCACACAATTGTAGGGGATTTTTTTAGATGATCTTGCCAAGGACATTTTCACTTAGTTACTTGTACACAGGATTCATTTTTGAGCCCAGGCCTCTAAAGATAACAGCATTGTCTCATACTTAGATTGTAAGCTCTTTGGGGCAGAGACTGTTTTGCATTTATACAACACCAAGCACAGCAGGATTCTGGTCCAAGACTGAGGCCCATAGGTGCTAGAATAATACATATAATAATAAATAAGAAAAAGCAGAACTAGCCCACTGTACCAGTAAAAAGTGGCAAAAAGTATGAAATACGCAGAGAGTTTCTCAAATGGAGTTGGAAGTTAAAGTAACAATACCTTAATCTTAAAGATATAATTGTGCAACAATAAGCTTTATAGCGCGAGAATACATTGTAATAGGGATAAATTCCTTTCTGATTTGCTTCTACATTTGAAATAGTTGTTGAGATGCACAGATAACCATGCAGTGCCCTATGTACCTTAAACTCTGTGTCCAACATTCCTCTCCTCACATACACACTAGAAAGACACATGGTATTATTATTAAAGATTCAATTATTCAGTGGTAGAGCTTGGACCTGTGTAATATAGTGAAAGCCTTTGGGAGACTATTAAAATGTAATAGGGAAAGTATGGCATTTAAACATTTTTTTTGCTTCCAACCATTGATGTCAAATGATTTGTTTATTATTTGTATTACCAAAATATAGTACATCTGTGGTGGTGGGGAATACAGGAGGTTACTAATATACAGTTGCAACACGTCAGCTGGGATTAACCCCTTGTGTGCCAGTGACTGAGATTTCCAGATGTTAAAACCCATGGACAAGGCCCTTGGGCCCCATGTATTTTGCCGAAAATCCTTGCCTCACTCAACAAAGGATTATGATGATCCAAGGAAGTGGGCACACTGGTTTGTATCTGGATATGCTGGTTGCTAAGCTTGTGGTTAACTGTCCCTATGGATAATATTTTGGGTCAATTATTCTCCAGACTTGACTGCGCTTTCATTACAAGCTGTTTGGGAATAACACCGGTCATGAAGAGGTTCCCTCTTTGTGCCCTCTCTGCAGCTGGCTGCTTGTTTCTCTCACTTTCTGTACTTTCCTTGTTGCTTGTTTCACTCAGAATTGCCTGTCCAAAGTGTCACCACTCTTTGCTCCTTCTCACTCTTCTCTGGTTCTTTAGGGTGACCAGATGTCCTGATTTTATAGGGACAGTCCTGATTTTGGGGGCTTTTTCTTACATAGGCACCTATTACCCCCCACCCCTTCTCCCGATTTTTTACACTTGCTATCTGGTCACTGTATGGTTCTTCCAGGCTCTGTGCTTCTTAGACCAATTAACAACATCCGGCAGGTCATTTGACATGTGCTTGCTGTGGCCTAGCTCTTGTCCTTATTGTGTTCCATGCCTCGTCCACCCATTTCTTCCCCAGTACTGTGTCCTCCCATCTCTGCTATCATCTTATTTTCCTATTGAACTCACGCAGCCCTCCCTTCATCACTTAGTAGGTGACGTCTCCAAATCTTGTCCTTATCTTTTCTCCGCCTCTCTTCCCTCCCTCCCCACCTAGCTACCACTCCATCCCTCCTCTTTCTCTCCTCCCATCTCCTCCAAGGGTCACACTTTTGACCTAATCATCTCAAACTTCTTTTGCTCTCCCTCCCCGCACATTTCTGACCCTGCCATTAGCAGTTACTGACTCCTCAAATTTGACTTTGTTCCCCCTAAAACCACGTTTTAATCCTCTGTGATCCCCTAAAGCACTGGAACTCATTTTCCCTGTGAATTTCTCTCTTAGCCCCCCATTTGCTAACTGTATCCTCTCCACCTGTCCCTCATCACCTTTAACTTTATCCTTTGACTGCTGAGCAGCTCTTAAATTTCACACTTCCTAACCTAACGTTATATTCATCTTGATACACAGATCACTTCTGGCATGTAGGGGTGAAAATTGCAGCACTGGGATGTTCAAAAAACTGACTCATTATCTAAAGATTAAAAAAACATAAGACCATAAGAACGACCATACTGGGTGACACCAAAGGTCCATCTAGCCCAGTATCCTGTCTTCCAACAGTAGCCAACACCAGGTGCCCAGAGGGAATGAACAGAACAAGTAATCATCAAGTGATCCATGCCCCTGTCGCCCATTCCCATCTTCCGGCAAACCGAGGTGAGGTACTCTTCAGAGCATGGTTTTGCTTCAGAATGTAAAGGCCCGGCTTCTCTTGTCTTATCTCTGAGTACAATGGTGACTTATCCTCACGCTCTGGACAAGTGATAGAACCCTATCAGCCACTCAGTTCTTCTCCCTCTTTCTTTGCTTTCCACTGAGCCTTGTGAAAGAACTTGCTACACACTTTCTTTTAGAGCTCTAGGACACCACGGTAGCCTTGGACTTGTCACGGCTTGGCAGCTATGGAACGTGGTTTAATATCCGTGTGTGTAGCTAGCTGCTTTAGCACCACCTGTTCTCGACTTGGCCCACTTACATACCACAATTTATTTTTGTACTAAGGGGAAAATATATGGAATAATAAATTGTGCGCTTTAGCGTTCAGGCAGCTATTTCCTTGAGAAGAGGGCCCTTGAAGAGGATCCTTAGTGGGCCTTTACCTATGAATCAATGTCTGTGAATAGCTTATGCGCCCAACTGCAAATCCCAGGGTGAAGGAGAGGCAATTTTTTAGCTCTTGCCTTTATAACACAGTAGGAACTTCAGCTTCTGAGTCTGCCTTTGATGCAAGAAAAGGACAGACGGAAGCAATATCACTGTACAAATACAGGAGACAGTTCCAAACCGTGTTATATTTTCTCCCATAATGGTTTTGAAAGACCCTTTCATCCAGCCTTGTCAAATTAACCGTTATATTTGCATTGCTGTTATAGGCACTACTTAAGTCAGTGTGGAAAAAATATATATTTAAGGCAATTTAAATGCTATTATTCTTTTCCTTTCATCCCCAATGCTTTCATTTTTGTTCATTTCCCATGTTACTGGCAGGGGATGGGTGAACAGGTGCAGCTAAAATAAAGGCCCTCTCCTTTGCCCTGAAATTTCACCCTATATTTGAATCAAACATTTTGGAAGTTTGAAAACTTTTTAGCTAACTTAGTTTTATTTTACCATTAGTAACGTAATATTCCAGTAACTCCCTGAGGCCCCAGTTAAGAATAGGGGGTTATTGCACTCTATAAATACATCGACTCCTGGTTGTACAAACACTCGGGCAGATGGTTTCCTTTATGCACATGAGGTGTTCCATTGGGTCTGCTATGAGAGCCAGAGCTATGTGAATCAATTTAGATTCAAATAACCACCCCTCACCACCACACCCAAAGCTCCTCCCAGAAATGAAGTTGGAGGGTTTGTTCGGTTTTTTAAGCCTCTGTAATTCCTGATTCCTGCCAACCTCCGCTCCTGAAGGGCAATGGGTATATCTGAGTAGCACTTAGAATTACATCCCAGCTTGCCATGTACTAAGTTGCACTCAGGGCTGTCCCTAGGGGGGCGTGGGGCCTGGGACATAGGCACCATGTTTCTATCTGCCTGAGACATAGGCACCATGTTTCTTCTCCGCCCAGGCTCTGCTCCCACTTCACCCCACCCCACCCTGCCTCTTCCCACCCCTGCTCCACCTCCACCCCACCTCTTTCCGCCCAGTTCCGCCCCTTCCCCCAAGCGTGCTGTGCCCTTGCATCTCTCCCCTCCCCCCCGAGTGCCTCCAGATGCAGTGAAACTGCTGATTGGTGGTAGGCGCTGGCAGGGCCGTAGCAACAAAGAACATGGCCCCCTCCGAACATATGTCTGGGGCCCCTTACAATGCAGAAACTTTTTTTTGCCACTTTTAGGGGCCCCCTTCCTTGTGGGGCCCCCTCCAGTCGGAGGGTACAGAGGGCGCTCGCTACGCCTCTGGGCTCTGGGCGGGAAGGGGAGGCACTGATCAGCGGGGCCAGCTGGTGGGCAGGAGGCACCGGGGGGAGAGGGAAATTAGTAGGGGGGGCTCCTCCTCGTCCCACCTGCCCAACAACTCCCACCTCACCTCCCTGCCCACCTCCTCAAGAAGCGCTGGGCCCCCCAAAGCACGGGGCCCAGGTTGGTTGCCCCAATTTGCCATACCCTAGGGACGGCTCTGCTTGCATTAACCTGTGTTAAGAAGTGGAGTACATAGACCCTGCTGCCATGCACTAAAAGTTCTCCCGTGCGCTTTGCTCTACCCCACTTTGAAATGGGCGCCGATTAGAGTGCAGTAGGGAGCTTTCAGTGAGCAGGATCAGGGTCCACAGGGATGCAGTATGCAGCAGGCTCCTGCATAGTAAATATACAGCCCAGCTTGCCATGAACTAAATGTTCCTATAGACAAGCTGTATGAGAAAGGATGTTCTAAAGATATTTGCAGTCTGCCTGGAAGCAGTAAACATTGACAGCCACAAAAGCAGGATCCCCTAAGATCTTTAATTTAAGTCTGCAGACTCTAGGTGCAGATAGCTCAGACTCGTGTAAAGTTTTGAGCTACTTATCTCCAAAAGATCCTTTTTGAAGTTAGTCCCTCGTTGGCTATAGTGCAAAAAACCTGCCCTGACATAGTGCTCAGGAGCTCTGGCAAAGCTGAACAGTATATATGCATTGAGTTTTCTGGGAGGATGTAGGATTGGATCCAACTTCCACTGAAGTCAATAGAAAGACTCCCATTGACTTCTTTGGCAGTTGGATTGAGGGTTTAGTGAGGTTCTTAGTGTGTAGAGCGTCTGCCTCATGCTCTATATATGTCTTGTCATGCAAGCCTTAGCTCATGAAGTCAATGTTAGAAACCTATTTTAATTAGGTTCAGTTCCACTGTTGAGGAAACCTGAGTCTCAGGGCAAGGAGCAGGCAGAAGAAACAGAATTTTTTCATCATGCTTTGGCAGCTGTAGCTCTTTTTCCCCAATCTTGATATTTGCATATCCTTTTTTCCCCTTGCATTCATTTCAGCCACGACTTGAAAAGATTAAAGCCTGACGTTAGTACTTAGAGGGAAAAGGCCAACAGTGCATCCTGTTCAATGAGAATGGAAAAGAACGTTGGATGACCAAAGTTATTTGAAATGACAGCATTAACCCTTGGCAATTATACTATGTATATTATACTAGGTAGAGCCTTTCATCTCAGGATCTCAGGGACCAGATTAAGAACATAAGAACTGCCATACGGGGTCAGACTAATGAACCATCTAGTCCAGTACCCTGTCTCTAATAGGGGCTAATATAGAAGCTTCAGGGGGAGTGTTCCAAACAGGACAATTTTGGAGAGATCCACCCTGTGTTCCTCTCCTGGCTTCTGCCAGTCAGAGTTTAGGGTTGCCCTGAGCATGGGGTTACATCTTGGCTAATAGCCATTGATGAACCTATCCTCTATGAACTTATCTAGTCCTTTTTTGAACCCAGTTATACTTTTGGCTATCACAACATTCCCATGGCAATGAGTTCCATAAGTTGTGTGAAAAGTATTTCATCTTGTTTGTATTAAACCAGCTGCCTATTAATTTCACTGGGTAACCCCTGGTTTCTGCATTGTGGGAAAGGATAAATAACACGTCTCTATTCACTTTTTCCACACAATTCATGATTTTATAGACTTCTATCCCCCCCTTAACTGTCTCTTTTCTAATCTGAACAGCCCTAATCTTTTTAGTTTCTCCTCATATGGAAGCCGTTCCACTCCCCCGATCATCTTTGTGGCCCTTCTCTGAACCTTTTCCAGTTCCCGTTTTTTTCACACCCCAAGTGACAAAAGCTTTGCTGACATAAGTGCTATCATAGACATGGCCTAAAACTGAATTGTCTCTGGAACTCTTAGGATACGCTGCAACAGCATTCCTGCCACAGAAACGGACTTCCTAGTGCCTCCTCCAAATTTTTCACTCCTGTGACCTGTGCTCCTTCCTCCAAGTTCCATGCAGGTGGCTACAGTGAATAAGCTTCAGTGGGGCAATATGCAGAGCAAGGAAATATTAATGAAGGTAGCAGAATCTGGCCCCAAATGATTTACAAATGTTAATTAATTAAGCATAATAACATCCCTGTGGGACAAGCACTATTGGGTCAGATTCAGTCTTGCTGGTGCACTTGCTAGGACTTCTGTGCCTCCTGGAGGAGTCACTCAAAAGCAGGCTAACAGCAATGCCGCTGCCTCCCCTCCTATGGGATTTCTACTGGGGCAGGCAGATTTAATCTCGTGAACATAAGCCCTTGTGATGCAGGGCATTTAGGTACTGTGCTGCAGCTGAATCCTAGCATTCATTCCCAGACTGCCTTGGCCGTGTTTGGAAAGATTGCCACATCACTGTGTTATGTAGGTGTTATGTTATTTCGCCATCTTGAATGTATGGAAGTTGTTGTTTGGACTCCATGTTGGAGCCCTTTACTTGTCAGAGCTTGGCACCTTTAGGCAAAAAGAGCAGGAAAGTAGTCATCACATGACAGATATAATCTGCCCAGTATATAAGGCCACTCCGCCAGTCAGTGGGGGCTACCTGATAACCACCATACAGGATGCCACAAGAGGGGAGGAAGAGTGTAGGGTCTAGGGTCTGCCAGTCGGAGCCCTACTATGTCTAAGGGAAAGACTGTTTACCTGTGTATGTGGATGCTCCTCACCTCTACGGAGTCAATCTTGTCCAGTCCATCATCGAGCGCAGATGCAGGAAACGGTAAAGGAGACATCATCAATGTGATGTGAAAGACAATTTATGCCTGTTACAGAAGCAGTGTTTGTTATCTGTTTAGTTATCTGGGAGTTCTCCCTTATCAAATAAAACTGTACCCTGGTTTATTTAATCTTGTTGTCTGTCGTGCTGGCGGGAGTAGAGGCAAAAACAACCCATTACATAGATGCGGGATAGGGAGACAAACTCTGGGACTGTGCCCTGTGGCCTTGAACTTAAAAACCTTGTCAACAGTCATCCCCGGGACCCAGCCAACATTGCCCAGGTTTGGGGCAGACTTAGCCAACATTGGGCACTTATGAAACTCCTATCCTTGAGGTACTATAAGTTGAGTTTCGGGCTGATGCTGTTTTGTTTCTCTCACTCTCTGAGGTAATTCTGATAGCCTGATGCTAACTAGTTTGAAAGGGGTAATTGTATCCATGTCCATCTCAAGGTATTAGAGAGACAAGGTGGGTGAGGTAATATTTTTTATTGAACCAATCCATCTTGAACATAACATAAGAACAGCCATACTGGGTCAGACCAAAGGTCCATCCAGCCCAGTATCCTGTCTACTGACAGTAGCCAATGCCAGGTGCCCCAGAGGGAGTGAACTTAACAGGTAATGATCAAGTGATCGCTCTCCTGCCATCAGTCTCCACCCTCTGACAAACAAAGACTAGGGACACCATTCCTTACCCATCCTGGCTAACAGCCATTAATGGACTTAACCTCCATGAATTTATATAGTTCTCTTTTAAAGCCTGTTATAGTCCTAGCCTTCACAACCTCCTCAGGCAAGGAGTTCCACAGGTTGACTGTGGGCTGTGTGAAGAAGAACTTCCTTTTATTTATTTTAAACCTGCTGCCCATTAATTTCATTTGGTGGCCCCTAGTTCTTATATTATGGGAACAAGTAAGTAACTTTTTCTTACTCTCTTTCTCCACACCACTCGTGATTTTATATACCTCTATCATATCCCCCCATAATCTCCTCTTTTCCAAGCTGAAAAGTCCTAGCCTCTTTAATCTCTCCTCCTATGGGACCCGTTCCAAACCCCTCATCATTTTAGTTGCCCTTTTCTGAACTTTTTCTAATGCCAATATATCTTTTTTGAGATGAGGAGCCCACCTCTGTACACAGTATTCAAGCTGTGGGCATACACATGTCTTTCTAATTTGAAAGGGGACAGCTTAATAATGGCAGAAGCTGCCAGGTAATTTTTATTGCTTTGAACTCCTTCCCTGTGTGACTAAAGGTCCACCTGAGGAGACATTTTTCACTGTTCATTTTCATGCATTTAATATGTCACTTATTTTTTTGTTTTTCTCCTATCCTATAAACATGACAACAAATAATGCTTTGCCTCAGTCTAATGTGAACTGGGTTTTGTCTGTTTTATTGGGGGAAATCACTTGAAGGAAGTGGAACTCTCTTCTCTCAAGCGAGCTAGAGATAGGTGGGAATGGCCAGTGGTTGGCTGAAGAGAATGAGCAATTCTTCCTCTGGAGCAGTGTCTTTGAAAAGTTTTCTTTGGTTTAAAAGGAAAAAATAAATAAAAAGAATACAAGATAGCCCAACTAATAAAGGGCAGAAAGGACTCCGCAGATGATCACGAGGTTGACTAGGTTACAGGATTTACTAAATAGGCTAACACCTAACTCTGTTGTAGAAGAGAGATGCTGGACAAGCAGCTGGGCAGTGCTATTGTCACAGATAAGTATGAGAGCTGCGTCCACTGAACATAGTTTTTTAACTCTAAAATAATGCAGTCATTGAGGGAAGCAATATCTCTGTCAGTGTTATGCCTGTGTTCTCAGGTGGTGTGAGACACCACTTATCGATTTCTTCTCTGGATTGTTGTGTGGGACCCCCATCTGGTCCTAACTGGCAGCCAATGCATTGACAAGTCAGTGGGCTCCATGTGTGGTGGGTGACTGAGAACTTTCCCCCATGAGATGGGTGAGAACTCATGTTGTGTGTGCTGTCTTGCTTGGGAATGGATCTCAACTCCCTTTACTGCAGCGATTTACCTTTAGCTCTGTGATGGCTTTTAAACACCCCATGGCTGCCCTGAAAAGGCCCTGGCAGCATAAGGGAAGCTGGGCTTGAAGATGAAATGGTTACCTTCTTAAGGGTGATGAGATAACGGATGATCCTATTATTGACGCTGACATACTCTTCCTGGAAACCTTGTTCAAAACCACATTTCTCATGCTTAACAAACCACACTTTTGATGCTGAAAAATGAGCTCACGTGTATGTAATTTGGAGACATATTTCTATTCTTGCTTTAGCACCAGAAAGACTCTGATCTCCCCGAGAAGCTGGTTTGACAAAAGGAAGCTGACACGTCAGGGCAATGCAGAACAGACAGTGGATGCCGGTAATGTATGGAAAGCTTAGCCTCTGGTGATGTCAGGTCTCATGATTCAATTGCCCTCAAATTATGTGTGGCTTATCAGGCCTCAGATATATTTGTGGTTAAGCTTCACTACTAGTTCCCCACTGAGTGTGTTCCATCTGTATTACCAACAAAAGGGAACAAATATCTTCAGTCGGACCTGAATACTATTCTTTCAACCGCAATACTTCTGCATTGGCGGCAGCCTGTGTGGAGTCTAACGAGAATAACTCCAGCCGGCAGTTCCATGAAGTATTAAAGAACATAAAACACATTCATGAATCACACTGGATTTCGCTGAACAAGGTTTGCTTTTTTTTCCACTCCCGTCAAGGGTCCTCTGCATCTCTGTCATAGCCCCACACTATATATCCTTCATGCCCCGGGATGGATACAGCCATTCTTCCAGCTGAGTGGAACTGGATGGAATTCCCTTCAGAATCTGTCTCTCCTTAATCATCTGGATGATTTGTTTTCATGCTCTGCTGCACTTACTACTCCCCGACGACTACAGGAACAGCAGACTTGGATAAGGATTCTAGCCCATGGCCCTTTGCATATCAGCACAAACACTACTGCTATCAACAATTGAATTTTAATTCAAAAGCATCAATATAGAAATATCCAGGTGATTTTAATAGTAGATTAAAGCCATATTTTTTTCCCTTTTAAATGAACATTAAGGTATGTATTTTTTTTCTCCTTCAGAATTAAAGCTTAACCACACTGCTCATTCCAGAGGTTAAAAATATGAATGCATGTTAAATAAATAGCTAGCTTCCAAATCAATCCAGTCACCTGTATCACCAATCAGGCCTCTTAATATAATGCAGCATAAAAAGGAAGAGTCTTTGGAAATTTGATCATCAATACTAATATAAAAATAGGCAGAAACTCATACAAGTCGTAGTTAACTGTGCACCCATTAAAAATTCAGTGTTATGTACCTGCATGTCCGCAGTTGTGTCTATTTTACACATAGCTTGAGGAATCACATCTGAAGCATTGGTTCAACAGTGTCCATTGCACACTCACAGTTGCTTCATATAATAATTCTTTCCAGCAGCCTATTACCCGCCACAACAGATGTCGTCAGCCTAATTCATGTAGTCATGCTATTTAGATCTTGAACAATTTTTCTCGGCTATGGTTATGTACAAGCTCTAAATATTTTCCTTTTGAAGCGCAAATACCCTCTTCCCCCTCCCCTCACATACACACCCACTCAAGAAGATCACAAGAAAATGGTTAATCCGCACCATATTTTTAGGGCAATCTCCTTTTTGCAAAAAAACAAGGAACCTCTCGACCATGCTTACATTTTTATTTTCATGTTGCCGTTGATGCGGGGAACCCTGACAAGCTGGGCTGTATTAATTTCGTTGATTGGCACCAAAAGTAAATTTACAGCTCACATTTCAGCTCCAGTCTGCTGTTCTGAATTTCAGCCCCTTTCATGCAAAGGATACAACTTTAAGCACTTGGCGGGCTGCGTTCGCTTAATGAAGACCGTGTTTTTTGACACATCTTATACTTACACTAAAACGTCTTCCGTTTGTTCTGAATTCTCCCGGAGGGTTAGGATTATGGATCACCTGGCCTGAAATATATCCTTTTTGTTGCTGAAGAAGAAGAGTATTTTTCTTTATTACAAAGAAAATAGTCACTGCAGAAACTGTGGGTTTTCTTACACCCCTGGAGACTTCTCTGATACATAATGGAGTTACATTGTGGGCCACCAGACACTAAATGTGTTTACTTTGGTTAGCTCAACATGAGTTATGACCCCGGAATGCCTGAGGTCTATGTTCTTGAATGTATTTAGGTATAACGAAGGCTTATATCATAAAATTAGATCACCAGATTGCGATCTGGCTAAATGAGATCTGAGAAATGATGTGCAGCATTGTAAATTGTGTTGTGGTCACATCCGGGTAGCTTGACTACAACATCTAGAGAACATTTTTTTAAACTTTCCCCCGCCCGCCCGCACACACCCAGCATGTTTTTAAATATAACACACACAGCCGTCTGTAAAGCCTGCCCCTGAAATGCATCCTGATGGAATCACACAAAGAATATTTTAGTTTTTGCATGCCAACATCTGCAGAATAATAATAATAAAAATAAGGCTATGAACGTTTCAGCTTCCCTGGGTCTGAGTCGTTCCTGTCTCCAACTTGAAAATAGCTTGATCAATGGACAACTTTATTTCCATTTATTTATTTGCCATTCATTAATTATTGTATGAAGTGTAGCAGTGCCTGAAGGACTCAAATGACCTCATGTCTCCATTGCGCTAGGTGTTGAATACACACGCAGAGTAAGAGATGGTCCCTGCCCTGAGGAGCATGCAATATAAATAGGCAAGATGGACAAAGATAGGAGGAGAAACAGGCACAGAGAGGTGAAGTGAATGGTTCATGGTCAGACAGCAGACCAAGCAAGACATAGAACCCAGGAACCTGAGCCCCAGTCCTGTGTCCAAGCCACTAGACCAGAACTGTAACATGATTATACTTACTTGCTTTGTAAAATATTAATATTAATCTGTGAGGTAGGATCAAAGGAGGCTTGGTCCTTTAAAGAGCTCCTGGAGTTCTAAGTTGAAAAGAACCACGGAGTTCTGAACAGCCCTCCATATGTCTACGATTCCTCCCACCCTCACTGCTGATTCAATTGCATCCAGCCAGCGAGCTGACAGTCAAGCTGAGCCAGAATGTGAAGGGAAACAAGGCTGCACGTAGAGACAGTTCTGGGAAGATCTGCAGGGAGCAGTTGCAGGCACCATTTTGTTCTTAGTCTAGTTTAGGTTCACATATCTGTCTGCTTTCAGAATGGTAGCCGTGTTAGTCTGTATCAGCAAAAACAACAAGGTGCCATCTCTTCGGAGGAGTCAGGACTAGGTGACAGAATCAGTAGTTATATTAGTGTGGCAGAGGTTCTGGATCTCTGTTCATACTTCATAGTTCATGACAAAAAAAATCTACATAGGGGGCTTACCAAGAGTCCTGTTCAAAACTAGTAAAAGCAAGTCCAGGTTTGTCTGTAAAAGGTGGTACTTGGCCAGGATCGTTAAGCCTTTGAAAAGTGGCCATTAATCATCAATAACTGTCTTTGTATCTGTAGTATCCAATCCTTACTGAGGTAGTTGGAGAAAATGGTTTGGGTTCAGGGAGAGCTAGATAACAGAGAGCTTTGGACACAACAAGAAGAATTGGCATTCAGACAGCAAGTGATGCTGACAGTCTGGCAAAAGAGCGATCAGAGACTGGATTGCATTCAGGGGATTGTAAGCTATTTGTTATTCTTGTTTTCCCCCTGTAATTCATCTGAGTGCCTGATCTAGCGTAGTTTATATGAAGTGTAAATCTAGATATGGGAAGCAAACCTTTTGTTTGCTTTAATTCCATTTGCTCTCTGTTTTTAATACATCTTATTTTGTTAAGATTCCTGTTGTGTGGGTAATTTCATGCAGGCATCCCCAAAGAAAAGAGAACCTGTAACCCCCTTCTTATCTTTGAGAGTGGAGTAGCAGCTGTGGTATTTTTTACAGCATTCCAAAGTAGATGCCTCCTTCAGAAGCATTTTATGTGCTTATTATGCATCGTTATATGTTTATTGGTATTTATTTTATTTATTATTTTATATATGACAAAAATATGCTCTGATGTTGGATTTATTGCTCTCTGGAGCTGAAAAAAAAGAATATCAGAAATTCTTTTTATTAACTTTGCAAACAAATGCTGGTGAATGTCATTTGGTTTGCATAGCCTTTTATTTATCCAGAGAAGACATACAGATTGGACAATAGTAGAATAAATTTTGCCACGCAGCTCCATCAATGTACTTCTCCTTAGATTTGGTGAGACAATCTTAAAAGGTCAGATACTGTAATCCTGGGACAAGAAAATCTCTCATTATATTCAAATACCACTGCTCAGTGAGGAGGGAGAAAAAGTAACAGGAAACTTGGAAATGGCAGAGATGCTTAATGACTTCTTTGTTTCGGTCTTCACGGAGAAGTCTGAAGGAATGCCTAACATAGTGAATGCTAATGGGAAGGGAGATAAAATAAAAAATAAAAAAAAAACAAGTTAAAATCACTTAGAAAAGTTAGATGCCTGCAAGTCACCAGGGCCTGATGAAATGCATCCTAGAATACTCAAGGAGCTAATAGAGGAGGTATCTGAGCCTCTAGCTATTATCTTTGGAAAATCATGGGAGACAGGAGAGATTCCAGAAGACTGGAAAAGGGCAAATATAGTGCCCATCTATAGAAAGGGAAATAAAAACAACCCAGGAAACTACAGACCAGTTAGTTTAACTTCTGTGCCAGGGAAGATAATGGATCAAGTAATTAAGGAAATCATCTGCAAACATTTGGAAGGTGGTAAGGTGATAGGGAATAGCCAGCGTGGATTTGTAAAGAACAAATCATGTCAAACCAATCTGATAACTTTCTTTGATAAGATAACGAGTCTTGTGGATAAGGGAGAAGTAGTGGATGTGGTATACCTAGACTTTAGTAAGGCATTTGATACGGTCTTGCATGAGATTCTTATCAATAAACTAGGCAAATACAACTTAGATGGGGCTACTATAAGGTGGATGCATAACTGGCTGGATAACCGTACTAAGAAAGCTTATGCTCAAATACATTTGTTAGACTCTAAGGTGCCACAAGTACTCCTGTTCTTTTTGCGTACTCAGAGAGTAGTTATTAATGGTTCCCAATCCTGATGGAAAGGTATAACAAGTGGGGTTCCACAGGGGTCTGTTTTGGGACTGACTCTGTTCAATATCTTCATCAACGACTTAGATATTGGCATAGAAAGCACGCTTATTAAGTTTGCAGATGATACCAAACTGGGAGGGATTGCAACTGCTTTGGAGGATAGGATCATAATTCAAAATGATCTGAAGAAATGGTCTGGAAAATAGGATGAAGTTTAATAAAGACAAATGCAAAGTGCTCCACTTAGGAAGGAACAATCAGTTTCACACATACAAAATGGGAAGAGACTGTCTAGGAAGGAGTACAGCAGAAAAGGATCTAGGGGTTATAGTGGACCACAAGCTAAATATGAGTCAACAGTGTGATGCTGTTGCAAAAAGGGCAAACATGATTCTGGGATGCATTAAGAGGTGTGTTGTGAGCAAGACACAAGAAGTCATTCTTCCTCTCTACTTTGCACTAGTTAGGCCTCAACTGGAGTATTGTGTCCAGTTCTGGGCACCGCATTTCAAGAAAGATGTGAAGAAATTGGAGAGGGTCCAGAGAAGAGCAACAAGAATGATTAAAGGTCTAGAGAACATGACCTATGAAGGAAGGCTGAAAGAATTGGGTTTGTTTAGTTTGGAAAAGAGAAGACTGAGAGGGGACATCATAGCAGTTTTCAGGTATCTAAAAGGGTGTCATCAGGAGGAGGGAGAAAACTTGTTCACCTTAGCCTCTAAGGATAGGACAAGAAGCAATGGGCTTAAACTGCAGCAAGGGAGGTTTAGGTTGGACATTAGGAAAAAGTTCCTAACTGTCAGGGTGGTTAAACACTGGAATAAATTGCCTAGGCCAGGGTTTCTCAAACAGGGGTCGCCGCTTGTGTAGGGAAAGCCCCTGGCAGGCCGGGCCGTTTACCTGCCCCAACCACAGGTCTGGCCAATTGCGGCTCCCACTGGCCGCCGCTTCCAGCAGCTCCCATTGGCCCGGAGCAGCGATCCGCAGCCAGTGGGAGCTGCAATTGGCCGGACCTGTGGATGGGGCAGATAAACACACTGGCCCGCCAGGGGCTTTCCCTACACAAGCGGTGACCCTGGTTTGAGAAACCCTGGCCTAGGGAGGTTGTGGAATCTCCATCTCTAGAGATATTTAAGAGTAGATTAGATAAATGTCGATCAGGGATGGTCTAGACAGTATTTGTTCCTGCCATGAGGGCAGGGGACTGGACTCGATGACCTCTCGAGGTCCCTTCCAGTCCTAGAATCTATGAATCTATGAAAAACCTTCTTAAAATGCACTTCTCCTGAAAAGGCTTTCAGTGCTAAGACACCAAAGAGATTTATGCCTGCAAGAATGTTTGGAAAACAGATGTGGACATTAGTTTTGCAATGAAACAAGGACATTTGTGCTCAAACAGTAGTATTTCCTGTTCATTGTTCACTATTGGAGATTTGCTATTCACTGTTCATTTATCTCTATTCTCCTGTTTTAAAGATTGCGCTCATGCAATCAGGAAGCAGAGCTAATGACATGTGATTTAGGTGACCAATCACACATCACAAATAATAAAGACTAAATAGATAAAGTATTCATGAACTGTCATCCTCTGACATTTGTACCCAATATCTGTCCAACAAATATTTGCAAATAACTACTACAGTGTGAAAAATCAGGACTCATTCACAGACATTTTAGCAATATGGAAAAAGGGGATTACATTGGTGAAATAATTTATGCAGAACCTATAATTGACTGATTCTTGTTTGCAATTTGACTATAAACTATGCTGTACTTAAATTGTCAATAGGCTTTCTCTTTAAGAGTATATCCCATACTGCATAGATTGTAGAATATACCTATGAAGCAGTCACGTTATATTATAGCTATGGAAAGCACAGATAGGTCTGAACCAGGACTCTGAATCTGAGCTTTTTTGGTGATGATGTGGGTGATAGTTTCCAAAATCAGATTTAAACCTGTTCCCAACATTTACTGCTCAGGCCCATCTGTATTAGGCAGAACATATTGCCCTTGGTTTTTGGGAGTTGCTACAAGCGTCTCTGAGCAGTCCAGACTGACCACACTACCTTCCCAAGGAGTTGCATTTTCCAGTTTCCGTTAAATGCTTTCCCACACATGCACGGTCAAAAGAACCCTTATGTGCATATCTAATTTGGGATTTCACCTCAACTAGCCAGCTTATCATTTGTAGTTAATATTTGTATTGTCATAGTGCCTAGCAGCCCTAGTTGTTGACCCCATAGTGGTTGGCAGTCCCTTGTCTCCTATTTTGCTGGGCAGTCGTCATTACTGCAGGTCTGCTGCTCAACCCACAACATTAACCTCTTTCTGAGCCAGATAGTAAAAAGTCGTAAGACTGAACCACAAATCAGAGCTGTATCTGTGAAGTTCTGTACTATTTTTGATAGAAGCTTTTGTACTGTAAATGCTCTGTGTAAAGAAATTACGATGTATATTATGTATAAAGGAGCCTTTCTAAATCCATCTGTGTTTGGGGGAAAAAAACTGGTCCACCTCAGTTCAATCTTCCTTTTAAGGTGCACAAATAAGTCTTTGAATGCTGCAGATTGTATTAACAATCCTCTGTCCCACCCCCTTCGTTTTCCAGAACAAAACCAGATTTTGGCTTGCAGGCAGAGAGAGCCGCAGGAACCGAAGGTATAGAGAATTCCATGTCACAGGGAGAGCTGTGCAGTTCTGTTTGTTCTGGCGTGCTGCCCTTTTATTTATATGAACTTGCAGCCGTTTTTCACTGTGCGGGGCCATCCCCAAGAGAGTATGTTTCAGAAGGAAATCTATCTAAACTTTGATGAAAACTGTCACGTTACCTCCGTCTTGTAATTTGCCTTGGGTGTATTGACCATGTGAAAAATGCAGCCACCCACAAAATGATGAAAAGAAATCCATCCACCTACAATAAAAAAATCCAGCTATTTATTTTCCTGCCGTTTGGATCCCTCCAGTTCACCACCTACAAAGCCTTTGGAAGGCTAAAGTTATATGCAAGCAAACAAGAAAAAAGGATAGAAAAATCCATCTAATCAGACATTTCTATGGCCATTTGGCCTACTGACTTGATTGGAAAATACGTTTAATGCAGCAAGCTAAATAAGCATCGTCACTGTGGGGCAGCAGTAAATAAATGGCTTACTTAATAGAACTTTGGTTAGAGTTGTGGTCGACTGCTGCTGAAGACCACTGAGAAATAGCCGTTTTTAGGAGCATCTGAAAATTTGCAGATCCTTATTGGTAATGCTTCCTTTTAATCAAAGCCAAACCATTAGGAATATCAGATGTTGGTTGGATGGGTGGCCTTAATTATTTTACCATAACAGTCGTTCCAAAAATGCATGTGGGGCACCCCAGCTAATTCTGTAGATAAATTTGTCACATAGGAACCAATATACTAACCAAGCAGTTATTAGTGGTGCAGACAATAATGTTAAAGTTAAGAAAATGGCCTCTGCATGAATGCCAGCATGGTGGCCTTGGGATCTGCTCAGTCACTCGGGGAGGCCTGAGTTTTACACCATTTCTAGCATCTCCTCCCACTCTTGCAAATAGGGCCAGATGTGCTAAAGAGACGGGAAGCTTGGTGCTTGAATCTGACGACTAGGCTTATAAGATTTTATTCGTAGTCTTCTTTCCTCATTGGCACACGGTCATCACATGATACCTTCCCGTTGTGAGGTGCTGATGCAATGTCACGACATTGCAAGACAAACAACACGTCATAAAGGTCAAACATGTAAAGCTGGGAAGCCTGGCTCTGAAGAGAACTCCACGTAGTTCCTTGGCTATAGAGTTAGTGGACCAGTTAAAGCACAGGAAATAAAGGAGGGACCGTCAGGGTTCTCTAAGGGCTGCAGCTGACCAACTCCTCACTAGAAAAATGATATTTTTAAACAAATTCGCTTTACTCAAGCTATTGCTTGGGGTACTGCTCTTGAACACCTTGCCTCTGAAATACCTTAAAGGGAAGTATTATAGGTATTCTAACTCAACCAGCAGAGACAGGAGACTCCCAGAAGCTTCTGAGATGCATTTGTGATATTTTATGTCCATAGCAAGATGCTTCTCTGAACCTTTCGAGCTTCATAGAGTCTCTGGTTTCCAGCTCTCTCCCAGACTTGTCTCTCTCTTTACAGTTTCCATTATCCACTCTCTATGCTCTCTATGCTCCTCCACTAAGACCCGAGCCCCTACAGGATTTCATGGATCATCTCTGTCTCCTAGTTACACCTCTACACAGACATGCACACACACTTTCCAGCTCTCTGGCTCCTTTGCATTTCTGGAAAGGCACAAGGAGTATTGTGGGCAGCAGCCCATGGCAGCAATCTCAGAGCCCACGTCATGCTATCATGCTAAAAATAGCCATGTCGATGTTGCAGTTCAGGATCTGAAGCCTAGAGACGGGGAAGGGCTTCAGAACATGAACCTCAACATCTACACAGCTACTTTTAGCAAGGTAGCCTGAGCCCTGTGAGCCCAAGACTGCTGAACCAGGCTCTGAGATCACTGCTGTGGATTTCCTTTCGCTGTGTAGACATACCCAATGGGGCCAAAGCAGGCAACAGGCTCAGTCTTGATATCTACAATTCACCTAGGCCTTCAAAATGAAGCAGAGGCAGGGTGCCTAAAACTGGGTGTTTGAGTTAATTATTGTTTCTCTCTATGGCCCTGATCCTCCAATGATAGCCACACAGGTGAACTGCCATTGACTTCAGTGGGGCTCCAATGTTGTTCACTTAATTGCCCAGTGAGGACTATATGTACAAGAGTTAACTCTGCAAAGCATTTTCAATAGAGCGATCTATGTAAGGTACTTACATAGACCCCAGCACCTTAGCATCTGAGCACTTCACAACATCCCCGTGAGTCAGGGGTGTCCTCTTATTTCCATTGTACAGATGGGGAACTAAGGCACAGGGAGACTAAGTGATTTGCTCAGGTCACACAGGAAGTCTGTGACAGAGGAGGGAAAGGAATCTGGGTCTTCTGAATCCCTGGCTAGTCCATTAACTACTATTAACCTTCCTTTTCTAGCTCATATGAAAACAGTTCTTCCAAATAAAAGTATCTCTCTCTCTCTCTCCCAGTTTTAATAGGATTAAATGGCAATACAGCCACACTCTTTTATGACATTGCTGTAAAACAAAGGGATGCAGTGATGTCAGTGCAGGAAAAATGTCTCAATAATCCAAGAAGCTGTTTAATGCTGAATTTCCAAACAGAAACCCAGATACTCCAGTTGTATTTGAGTTTGACTCCGACAATTTGAAACCGCAATAGAAAAGAAAAAATAACACTTTAAAACACTAACAGACTTATCTCCACTGATGTAGCACATGCCCAACCATGAGGCTGCTGTACCCTGCAAAGAAACATTCAAATGCTGTCACAAAAAAATTTGGCTGTGACCCTCCTTCAGAAATCAGGATTTCACTGTCTGTTAAAGCTCATCCCATATCAAGCTATAGCAATGACCTGGCATGTGAAGAGAATCCTGAAATGTGCTTCATTTTCAGCATTTTTATGCTAATGCCACGTGCCTGCAATGACTGTAAGTGGGGACAGAGTGAAGTAATACACCATAAAGCAAGAATGTGAGGTAGAGATTGTTGGAATCAGTTTCACCTCTATCCTTATAGAGAGGGTGGTTGGATCTAACATTCCTTTGTGTAATGATCTACCGTACCAGTTGTTAATAGGAAATTTAGTGCATTTTTTATCTGCAAAGATAGTTTTATGAGACCAGCCTATCTAAAAAGTTGCTTCTACCTTTCTCACCCTGTATTATAAAGTCACATCTGTTCATTTTATAACATACAGAATGGTGGGGCTTGCATTAACTGTAAGACTTCAAGAAAACAGGATTATGTAGCCTGGAGACAATAAGAAATGTTCAGAATTATTTGTCCTGTGGTCATTCAGTGATTTTAAATATCCTCTACATTTAGAACTAACACCAGGAAATAGCACTTTATATGGTGTATTATTAATTTGTGGAATTCACTGCTAAAGGAGGTCATTGAAGCAAATACTGTGGCTGCATTTTAAAAAAAGAACAAGTAACTATATGACCATTAATAATGGTTGTAGTTATGCTGGCTAGCGTGCACATGATATATGCTCACATACATGAAGTGGTCACCTTAGAAACGTTTCTGATTTTGCCTTAGATGTATAGTTAAGGTTAGCCTCAGCAGTGCAGTATTCCTTGTACTTCTTTACATTTAGTATAGGCAAATCCTAGAGCCTATTTTAAATACCAGCCTAATGTTATTGAACTATCTAAGGCAACTTGCAAGTTTAAAGGGTTATATTTATTTGTATGATTGGTATATGAATATATTTCTAGATGCATGGCTATGGATGTATACATACACAAGCACACACACTACACATTTTTAAGGTATATTTCAGTGTAATTAGTATAACCTTTCTCTTCAGTTTGTTAATCAATTATACTTTGGGCTTCATCACAGAGGATTCAAGTATAACAGCAGCCGTTATTGTTACAAGGCGAAGAACAGATTGATTGATGGTAGCTAATCAAAGTAATATAGAGACCTTGGCACAGGCAATATTTACTTTACATCTGTCACTTAAGACATTTTACTGCCAATCAGTGCCTTCAGAAGGCTGGCTGGAACAATAGAGGTCTTTCTACTTAATTCCCCCTATTGACTAGGGCTTACGCTGACAAAGTTCACTCGGTATGTAATCCTCAAGGCATGCACTAGCTGCCGCAGCCAAGTTTTTAGATATATATCCCCCTGTGTCAATGAATTGGAAAAAGGCTGCTCTTCTGAGCCAAAGCATTGAAGGTGGTCCCTTCAACAGAGCCCACGACAGTGTACAATTGGCGTTGTCCACTGCTGAGGTGTCAAAGTGATAGAAGTGCTTACAGGAATCCTCCCTGCAGCTGCTGGATATGTGAAAGGCCTTTGATGGTTCATTGGTGACCAGTGTTTTCAGGTCAGATCTGGCCAGGAAGATCCTGTGCAATAACAAATGTGTTCTCTTTCTTTCTTTCTCTTTCTTTCTTTCTTTCTGTTTGCTGAGGAGACCAGTATTTACAGGATGACTCAGAAAAGCCACAAACCAGGATCAGCCTGCGAGCGAGAAGACTGGAAAAAATGCGTTTTGTGCGTCTCTCCAATGTTTGGCTCCCCTTCCTTGTTCATACGGAACTTTGTTGCTAGAAGTCAGAGGCCAAGATCTTAGGGATCTCATCTACAACAAAGTGATCTCAAACATCCCAAGCAGCTAAATCTGGGGATAAGATGAGGCAACTCTTTGCCCTCATAGTCAACCTGAACAGTGGGGTGAAGAGAGGAGAGTGAGTTAAAAAATCATCCAGATTTCATTAAAAGTTGCTGCTTTTAAACAGGAAGTCAAAAACACCTACTTTGGGGATCATTATTTGAGCTGGCCTGGTGCTCACACAGTCAGTGCAGGAGCACCTATGGAAATAAGGCCTTGTCTACACAGAGGGGTTAATTCGCACTGAGATTGTGCATCCTTGACTGGTGCATATTAGTCTGCAATAATTGCATACACACAGTCATCTGTTTTCTGCATCAGTACAAATCAGTGCATCTACATGGCAGGGACTTTGTGCGCACTGAATGTGAGGCATTCTGCATGGGCATCCCATGTGTTTTGCTTCACTCCATGTCTTCTGGGACTTGTCTCACTGTGGGATACATAATGGAAGTCACTGGAAGCAACTGGAATTCTGGGACTTTTATTCAACAATTCAAATTATTCCTCTCTCACCATCCCATGATTCATCTCCTGTGGGTGAGACAATGCCACCTTCAAATGGCTAGTATTTTCTGTCTGCCATCATGGACTGAACAGTACTCCAGGTTCAGGTGCTGAAAACCACCAATACACAGAGGCTGCTGAAGATTTATCTGAGATCCGGCTGCCATAGTGGCTTTGAGGGTATGTAGGACTACCAGTGTCATTACCCCCCATGCCCAAGTGTGGGGTAGTGAAACTGAAAGGCTATGCAACATTTTTATGGTCTTGAACTTGCTAGGAGGCTTGTGTGTGTGTTACATTTTTAATGAATGATGGTACATCTCTCACTTTTCTTCTCTGATTATCATTGGATTTCAAGAACTATGATCAAAACTGAGTTAATTTACACATAAATATTTATCTGTAACATTCTACCAACTCCCCAAGAAGGGGAGAGTAGATAATGTTTGAGCTGACGCACAGGTCTGGGAGTCAAGAGATGTGACTTCTCTTTCCAAGTCTGCCACCGACTCATTGTGTGACCCTGGGCAGGTACTTCACCTCTCTACACAATTTGGATGACAGTGCTGACATATATTACAGTGGGGTTGCTAGGCATAATCCACTAATGTCTGTAATGCAACTGAGGCCTGATCCAGAGCCCAAGTGAAATCAGTTGAAAGACTCCCATTGACTTGGGATCAGGCCCTTAAAGATCTATCTAAGATCTGCTCTTTATGTAGTTCCATGAGGGCACTAAGCATTTACGGGCTGTGGATCTCATACACATTTTTCCAGTACTTGGCACTGATTGGGGGTCAGAATGCCAACAGCACTTCAGTCATTCCTCCACTAAATCAGCTTCTCACCAGATTAGAGCCATTTGGCCACAGGATTTACAGGTATTTCCCCCCACATCACTCAAGTAGATCCCTAACTTCTCTGTAACATGTGATACAGCTGTCATAGCTTGCTTCGATGAGGGCTTAGAATATTAATGAACTACATCGGGCTTATCAGTAAGATTGCAACAATTTACTAACTGTTTAACTAATATCTTCTAAAAAAGCATATCCATTTTCACATACTAAACACAAAAGAGCCTGCCCAATGATTCTGTAGGTTTTTCATACTGCCAAATTTCTATTACATAAATAGCATTCGTTCCTTCGCGCTTTTCATACACAACAAATACCCACAATAGGGCTGCAACCAGAAGTGCCAAGTTTGCTCTGTTTTGGTCTTCAGCATCCTATGCTCCTAAGGGTTTTTTTGTTTGGTTGGTTCAGTTTTTGGCTTTTAAAGGGGGTGGTTGGGAAGAACAGGGGGGAAATGAAGAAGAAAAAGAAAAGAAAACAATTCTGAGTCTTTGCCAAAGTAACTAGCTAACTTCCAAGGCATGTCTGTCAATGAGTTTGCTCTGGAATTTCCTCTGCATGTACTGGAAGGTTCAGTTTTTCCATACAACCCAGCATTCTGTTAGATTAAGGATCACATGATTAGACTTGGGCCCTTGCATTGCAAGCGCATTTGTCAGAGAGTCGACAAAAGATAAGAGGCAGATTCTGAAGTGAGTGGAGTCACTCCAGATTCACACGGATATGTCTGAGAGCAGGACTGTCAGTGTTTCTACTTCAGTGGGAGTAGGGTAGAATTAAAACTGAATATGGAACTGAGATTTGACCCCTCCACTTTAAATTGGAATAGAACTCATTAAAATT
Organism: Mauremys reevesii; assembly: GCF_016161935.1. NCBI lineage: Eukaryota > Metazoa > Chordata > Testudines > Geoemydidae > Mauremys > Mauremys reevesii. The sequence goes on from NC_052638.1 coordinate 36,888,556, forward strand.
TGGATGTGATTTAAACTTGTCATTAGTGTGCTACAATGCATTAACTGCAATGCTTTGACTCAGAAAATGTATTCTCATTCTATTCATCTTTCACAGATTTCCACAGCACTTTGCTTGATATAGTAAGTTTGCAAAACAAATATGATGATCTTCAAGTAGCCCCATATCCTGGATATTTGTCTGTATCACAGAATTCAGTATCAGTCCATTTTTCAGTCTTCACAAAGGGCTGAAATGGCAGAGGGTGTTTGCGGTCAGGACAGGGAGACATTGGCAGAGATGTATGGGAAGCCTGACATTGCTTACTCGCCATATGTCTGCCTGTAGTCACTGCAGTTAGACTCTGATTTTCACAGCAACAAAATTGAAATTGGAAAGGGGAAAAAATAAATTAAACTGGTACCCAAGATCTTAACTAAGCAATTGACCAACGTGTGACCCTCCATAAAAACCTACATGTATGTACTTCAAGCATGTGTTCAGAAGGCAAGCAGTAGGCCAAGATGGGGAATAGTGAGATAACTTGTGTGCTCTCCCTTTTACCTTTCATTTTAATTTATAAATCAATACAGTGTTGGTTTAAAGGGCCTAGAGATTGAAGCCACAGACCAAGACTGAGATGTAGCAAGTGAAGCCTCAGATCTCAGATGTATAATCCTAAAGATATTTATTGTTTTATTACTTGAATTTTTATGACTTAAATTCTCAAGTTAGCCACTAAATAGGTTCAATCTGGTGTCACATGCTGGGGCACAACCCGTATCAGTGAGGGGCTCTGTCACTACCTGCCCTGTAGCCTTGAGTGCTTCAAATGCTCTGCTGCTGTGGCTCATAGCCTGGACACAGCCAACCAGCGGACATGCATGCACCAAAGCAGCTCTGACTCAGCACTCTGATTCCATTAGCCTGCTTGGTACACCCCAGCCGTGCTCTGGAATCCACCAACGTTGGTTGCACCTAGCAAGATGACCCCAACACCTCCCCACCCAGTTCTGAATATGGTTTGCTGATGTTTTTAAAATCTCGTGATCTGTGGGGCCAATCTCATGACTTTTTTGAGCTTGGACTTATCATTTTTGGTCCCTAGTGGTTGGCAGTACTGCCTCTCTCAGCCAGTTCCCAGACCCCGGGAGTCTCCACAGTTCACGGTCCCTGGGCTTTCTACCTCAGAATCACCCAGCAGCTGGGTTCTTTACCCTGAAGTAGGGACTCCTGTGGGAACCTACCTGTTCTCCACTGTACTTCAGATCAACTGCCTTTTAAAGGACTGGCTGTTCTTCAGACTATCACCTCAGCCTTAACTCCACAGCCTCAGTGTGCAGGCACCTTATTATTAGCAGGTGGGGCTGGGCCCAACTCCCTTGAAGGAGCCAGTGACCGTGTAGCACTGTTACTTTCACAGTGTTTTATTTCCACCTGCTGTGAACCAGCAGCAGTGAGGTGGAGAATGGGTTACGTGTGCTGCGCTGCTGCTGGGTCAAAGGTAAAAAGTTCACAAGTGCGCACGCACACGGTGAAGATTTCAGCCCTCCAATTTGCTGGAATTTAAAGGGCTATGGTTTCGAATCATGCCTTTGGAATGCAGGTCTGACCCTAATAGCTCAGAGAGGGAGGGATGACTGAGTATTAGTGTGAGGTGACAGAATGGAAGCTTTGTGCAAGTACACTGCATGCACAGGCAATCTGAAAAATGAGCGGGACGTGAATGTTGAAATTGGGGTAATGCTTGTATTCTGGCAGCTTCCCTTGTGGCAGAGGGGAAACTAATGAAACATGCCAATCTAGGTTCTGCTTCAGCTCCCATCAAAGTCAATGGGAGTTTGATTGATGCCATTGGGAGCGGGTTTGAGCCCTTACTGCCTGAATCTACCTGGCAGTGATACACAAATACCCGTCCCTTGTAGTTTACTTAGCCAGCTGATTCTAGTTATAGGTTCATTAGGTATTTCTTCCCCCTGAATAAATAATAGTAATTTATATAGTCATAAATGACTTTTTCTGAGAAAGTGCCCCTTGATTGCCAGCCACCAGTTGTCAGCCAGGGACTTGTTTCCTTTCCTGTTAATAAGTATAGTTTCTTTTTTTTAATTCAGCCTTTTTGGCGCATTATGTCATATTGCACCAGGTTATGTCAAGCCTGCATAGAGATAATTCACATCCCTTCAGATGAGCCATAATACTGTGGGCTACAGTCCAACATGGTAAAATGTGAAAGGGAAAGTAAAATTGGGTTGATTATAATGTAAATGTGAAAGGAAAGTAAAATTGGGTTGATTCTAGTGTAAATTTAGGCTATCAAATACCAGGCACATGTCTTTGGAAGGTAACTAACTGATTAGAAAGTGTTTTTATGTTTAGGTCCTCCTCAATTTCTTCCCCTCTTCAGTTCTGCTGATCATAACCTCAAAAGCTCTGTATCATGACAATTTTCTCTCTGGACAGAGAAGGTTGGACATGACTCCCACTATAACTTATCAGCAGAGTTGTTCAGAAAATGGAGATTCCATCCCATGGGCAAGTCTGATGCTCTTTTGACAGTAGTAAGAGGAAATTAATTAATTTGCAAACTGGACACCATCAAATTAGGCCTGAATAAAGACTGGGAGTGGCTGGGTCACTAAAAAACTAAAAACTAATTTCCCCATGCTAATTTCCCCCTACTGTAACTCACACATTCTTGTCAACTGTTTGAAATGGGCCACCCTGATTACCACTGCAAAAGTGATTTTTCCTCCTGTTGATAACAACCCACTTCCACTTTAATTGAATTGTCTCATTAGAACTGACCCCCCACTTGGTAAGGCAACTCCCATCTTTTCATGTACTGTGTATATATATTCTGCCTACTGTATTTTCCACTCCATGTATCTGATGAAGTGGGTTTTAGCCCATGAAAGCTTATGCCCAAATAAATTTGTTAGTTTCTAAGATGCCACAAGGACTCCTCATTATAGTTTGAAAAGATAATCTAATACACATGTGCATAAGCATTTCTGGTACTAGTATCTTCCTTGACGGATGAAAGTAAACTGCTTCCTATACAACTTCACTAGTGATTAAAGACCTGATTTTGTTCCATGCAAGTCAATGGGAGTTTTGCTTTTGATTTCATTAGATTCAGGATGAGGCCAGAAAACCTGAGCTTTGACCTTACTCCACATTTACCAGGAGATGGAAGCCACAAGCTGTAGTTTAAGATTCTGTTGGCCACATTTACTCCTCAGCCTGCAGTTTGGACATCCTCTACTCTGAGATTTGAAGAGAAAGAAGCAAAATCTCACACTTCATAAAAGCAACTATAAATTGGCATCAGAATAGACACTTTTAAATATAAACTGTGATTAGTTGCAATAAGACTTTTCTGGAGACATATTGTTGTTATATAATAATCAGGATCCAAATTCTGAGGTTCATAGTCTTTTCAGATCTTACTTACGTCACTGTAAATCTGGTACAATGCTAAGCAATTCATTGGGGTTACTCCAGATTTGCACTGGTGTAAATGAGAGTAGAACCTGATCCATGGCCCTCAGTCTTTATTAGGCAAACTCCAAATAAAATTAATGGGTTTCTTGCTTCAGTGAATACTTCAAACTTTGGCCCCACGTTACTACAACATGATACATTTCAAGGGCATCTGAAGCTGGAATAGCTTCCAAACTGAAAACCATGTAAGATATTTCTATGTTTTGTACTACAAACTCTTTGGAGTTCTTCACGTCCTTTTGGTTTCATTATTGGTTTCTGCTCTTTAATGAAGCTATCATAAAGCCACAGCATATTTAGTCCAAAGAATTCCAATAAAACTGTTCAAAGGAAAAACTCTAACATGCCATCAATGAAATGTCAAGTGTGTTATTACAATCAAATGCAGTCTGACTGTTTATTTGGGGTTAGGAAAAAATAGGGTTTAATTCATGACAGCTAATTTTGTGTGTGTGTGTATCAGTATAAAGATTGTGTACCTGTCTGAATCAAATTATGTTTTTGATTCTGAACTGGGGGTGGAGAAAAGGCAAAGTGTAGTAGAAAATGGTTTCCCTCTCATTACAAAAAACCCAGCTAAACAAAGAGACAGGTATTTAAAAATAAAAACAAGTAAAATTCATTATTATTTATGGGGAAACCATGAAGAATCAGAGGAAGAAAACTGTCAATGTATTTTAGAGACATGCAGCAAATATTTTTCGGAAAAATCTGTGATGGAATTTTTTGTTGCCTCATTTCAGGCAATTCATTGCCCCTCAGATTTCACTTTCTGCATACTTTGATTTGAAAAAAAAATGGCCAATTAAAAACGTTCTTCTCTTTGAAAATGTAAATGGCTAATTTCAAACCTCAGCTTTCAAAGGCAGCTGTGGCACAGATTGGACCCATATTTCTATAGAAATAGTCTCCATCTTTAAAAATAAAATGCGTAAGAGTTTTTGTTAAAAGCAATGAAATTGAATGAGTTGGGAGGAGGGGCAAAAAAGGGATTTCATTTGTAACAAAAGACAAACAAACAAACAAACAAAACCTTCCAAGTCTAAGTAATATTTCCATGAACCATTACTATTCCAGTCCTTTCCAGACACTATGCACAACTCATTTAACAGGATCCTTGTTATCACATCCAATTTCCTTTGAACCTCCATAGCACTTCTTGATATAGCACAAGATAGCCAGTCTTATGAATGCCAGAGGAAGTGCCTGTCTTCCTACTTCCTTCTACTCTTCCACTCCATTCATCTCTTCTTCCTTCACCTTTTTAGCTACCCAGGGACAGCTCAACCATTAGGCTTCTTAAGTCATTCCTAAAAATGCTACCTTGAGAAAATGCTGTTCCTGTCCCTGAGGCTGCAGCCCTGGAAATACTCATTAGCTCGTGGTTAATGGTTTTTCCAAGGAGTACCCCCATCCAAAGTCATTAATTCCAGGGAAGATGTCAAACTGTGGTACAAAGACATTTGTATGTGTATTATGTGGGGACCAGCACGTAGATGTGGGCAATGGTTCAGATAATGCCTCTCCATTGTTGAGATTAATATGCAGCTTTCCATCTGAATGTTTCTCTTGCCTGCACCATCAAATGGGTGATAGGCTGGCTTGTGAGGAAATGGCCATCTTTCTGTGGTTCTTGACCTCAGTTTACTATGTTAAAAGGACCCTTTTATTCATCTAAATTTCCATAAGTCAGGAAAAAGAGTCAGAGGCTGGCAGTCTGTTTCTCAAGAGCCACGCCAGCATTACAGTCACACTTTAATATATCAAAGATTTAACACAGGAGGCTTTGAGAAGGAGCACAAGCCTCTGGGTATCACTGCTGGGTCAGACTGTTCTTCCACGTGCACTACATATGATGAAGATTTGCATCCCCACGCTACAGCTCAGGAGGGGTATCACAGCTTCCCTAGCCACGTGCCATTTCGAGATCTAGCAGCTGGCCAGAGCAGGCCTTGGTGCAAAGCCACAATATGCACAACTGGGGAGCTCAGGGAGGGATTGTGTTTGCCGTATAACACAGCCTGGTCCACGGGCTGATACAGAGGAGGGCGCTGACCAGTACAAGAAGCATTCTTCCAGACTACATGGGCTAGTGATCTGATGGTAAATTTTATATTCATATTAGGGAGCTTTAACTTGTCCTGAGTCTCTTTGCTCCCTGAGGGTGTTGCTCATATAGCAGTAGGAACTATTCCTCTCCAACAGATAGTTACTGAGTCTCATTTCCAATGTACACAGATCTGACTTATGTCAAAAGAGTGAGGATTTTACGTTTTAATCATGTTCCACATGAATTAACATGTACATTCAGGACTGAATGGACTCCTTCCCTTAAACTTTCCAACAGTGTGTTTCTGGATTGTGGCATGAAAAAGAGAAAGGGAGAGATCTAAATATGAATTACTCAGGCTTCCTTACTTGTAGGAAAGCCCTCATTTTATTATTTACAAGACTTCCACTGGCACTTTCCAGACTGCCAACCATTGAATGCTTAGAAAGACCAATGTATATCTTAGCAATCACCAACAGATAATACATATAGGTTAAAATTAATCTTTGGTGTAAATCCATTTGTGGTGTATCCATTTGTAGCCCACCTTAATCAATTAGTCTCATTAGAGTTGGTATGGCAACTCCTATTTTTCATGTTCTGTGTGTATATATATATATATATATATATATATACACACATAGAACATGAAATATATAACTGGCTCTGATTGCATGCTTCCCTAGAGAGACCCCTGCCTGCAAGCAAGACTATGAAGAAGCCCAAATAATTTAAAGTGATAGCTCACAATTTTAACACAAAGAATGAGGAGTACTTGTGGCACCTTAGAGACTAACAAATTTATTTGAGCATAAGCTTCCTAATGCATTTTCCATTGCATGCATCTGATGAAGTGGGCTTTAGCCCAAGAAAGCTTATGCTCAAATAAATTTGTTAGTCTCTAAGATGCCACAAGTACTCCTCGTGTCAGGCCCTGCCCCGCCCAAGGGTGGGCACAGGAGCCCCAGCCTATTGTGTGTTTGCCTCTGTCAGGCTGGCCGAAAACCATAAACTGTGTACGACTCTGCCCTGCTGGGTCGGCCCGAACCCAAGGACTGCCACCCCCCTACGAGGCAGAGTGGACTCCCTCCAGACTGGAGAGGGAGGGACCACTACACTCAGCAAAATGGGATTAGAGTTTTACCAGAATAGCCTTCATTTCCTGCATGGAACCCAGAGAGTAAATGAGAGAGAAACTGTGAAATTATGAAAGAAAAAAAAAAGCCAATTTTTAAGAAGCAGAAGAGAAGGTTAATTTTAGGCTTGGTGTGAGTTTTTGGTGAAAGTTCCTGGGTTCTGAACTATTTCACTCTTCCCTACTAAAACAGGTTACATCTGTTAAGTCAGTAAACATGGGGCTGCTGTAAATGTAAAAACCAGAAAGAGACATTCTGCAGAAGGTTTGAAAAGATTGCTCATTATTTATCATTGACTTGAAATCGAAAGCTTGTTTTCATTCCATCTGGCAACACAACACAAAAGAGTTCCTAAATCCTTGCCACTTCGCACCTACAGTGTCCATTATATTTTAAGTTCTTTCTTGAAACCAAGGAGGAGGTGGTGGCCGTTTCAAAACACTGGCCAAACAGCCTAACTTCTGTGACTGGCAGCCCATCTGGAAGGGAAGAATTTCAGCCTTGAATAATGAAAGTGAGAAGTATGGTGGAGGGGGAGTGAAATACATTCCCTGTCATAGTTTGTCACCCAGCGCCGTTAGAGTTCCAAGCAGCTGAATTTGTTTGGACCTGCAGTTGAGTGATTTGCCCTTTTCTCTGAGGTAAAGAGATATTTGTAGTGGCATGAAGTGAGCTGGGAACATTTCTTGTAAGATTGCCCAGAGGAAACAGCACCACGCACAACTGGCTTTTTGTGTAGAAGAATATGTTAAAAGAAAAATTGAGTCCATGTAGTCTAAAAGTATTTTAAAAAACCCATATATTTCAATCCCTGTTTAAGCTGCTGAAAAGTTTCTCTGTGGTGCTAACTGATCTAAGTTATGTCTGCAAAGAGTATCTCATCATTTCTCAGACAACAGAAGGAATTTGTGGCTGACCTCATGAGGGGAATGGTCAGCTTTCTCCATCCTTCCACTGTATGCTGATGCTTGGGCTTAATTTATGCTGCTCAGCTGAAAACAGAAAGCTCAGTTCCAAAGTTGGCCTAGGGAAAATTATACACCATGGGAAAAGGATTCACTCATGGAATCTTTTTTTTTTTAGATGCACTAAGGTTTTACACAGACTGAGTTTCCATATTTGTTCCCGCCTGTTTATCACCTCACCGTGAAATAATTTTGAGTGCATTCCCCAGACAGAAAAATGAAAGCCTTCAGTTGTTGTTACTGTTAACTGTTTGCAAAGGGGGGGTTTACAAGCGTCTTGGCCACCTACATCAGGTCAGAAGTTCCACCTCTGTTTGAGCCACTCTGGTGTGTTTGCTTTCAAAATATCATAGGGGATACATAATTTCATGAAAAAAGTCATAGGTGCCTTTCAGTCAAATCTGGGTGCCTAACTCCTTAAGACATTTGAATATCTCAGCCACTACTCAGTAATATACTTATTCACAGAACTGTTTAAAAAACGAGAAAGAGAAACTCACATATTTGCATATAAATGATTACTTATATGTATATTTTCCTTTACTTTAGCTCACCAAAGCAACATACTAAAAGGAACGGGGGAGAGATAACTCAGTGGCTTGAGCATTGGCCTGCTAAACCCAGGGTTGTGAGCTCAATCCTTGAGGGGGCCATTTAGGGAACTGGGATTAAAAAAAAACTATCTGGGGATTTTGTCCTGCTTCGAACAGCGGGTTGGACTAGATGATCACCTGAAGTCTCTTCCAACACTGGTATTCTATGATATGCATATACCCTAGTCAATATCAAACCAGCAAAGATACCCAAATATCACCTTGTTCAGGAGATAAAGGATGCTGCTGAGTCAATTATATATAGAAGGCTTGATCATGCTTGATCGCTCAGGAGGTTGGTAATGGGGTGTGGGCTGCAAGTTCAAATCCTGGTCAGATCTGTAGCAGATAAAAGTTGTTACTGTCAGAAAACGCTTAGTGCCCCATGGGGAGCAAGTTGTTAGGCCTTCTTAGGCCATTTTCAATGGGGCTGTGGGCCTTCATCATGGAACAGTTGAATCTGACACTGCTCATCCTGGCCCTGGTCTGTGGGAAGGAAGGATGGCCCAGTTATTTGGTCACTAGCCTAGGATAGCTGAAGACCCATGTTTAAGTCCTTGCTCTGCCACAGACTGCCTGTGTGACTGGACAAGCAACTTAGCCTGATTTTCCTCCCTGTAAAATGAGAATAATAGTACTTCTCTATCTCACAGGCCATGAGGCACTTAGATACTACAGAGATAGGGCCATATAAATACATAGAGTACTAGGTAGAAAACTCTTGAAGTCAGTTTGACACCTTCCAACAGTACCAAGTGTCCTTTCCCCTAGAACAGGAAGAAAAGCCAATACAGCTTACTGCTCTAGTAAGACGAACAAAACTTGAGAGCCCCTCTTACATGCTGCAGTTTTATAAGAAAAATATGTGTATAGATGCATACTGAATATCAGGTTGCTACACAGATTTTAATATCCATCTGGAAAAGGTATGATGAGATTCCAAGAAGTGCTGGAGTACTTAACCTCTTGGTTAATATTTAAATAACATATCCCGTCTCTAGAGGCTGCCATCTAGAGGTTGATGACCTGAATTTCAGAAGTGCTGAGCACCCTGGGCTTCAAGCATGTCTAAAATCAAGCCCTAAACTTTGATATCTTAAGAATTAGCCTCACAAATCCCCCAAACAGTCAGAGACTGATCAAATGCAAACACACTGAGCATGCAGCTAATACCCAGGAATGAAGGCTAAGGTTTCTGTGTCAATGGATTGTATATTTCTCTGATACTAATGTTACTCATTTCATTGATGGTTGCAAGGATTTTGAGGTGGGTGGGTTTTTTTTAAAAAGAAAGTTTAGCAGAGATTCTGTGGTTGTGCCTGTGCTCTTGCAATGTTTCTGACAAGTCTCCATCTCATGCTTATTATTCACCTTTGCAGTATAGTTTTTATTCTTGCAATCAGTCTTAGATGAGGACAGTTGAGAGATGTATTTCCTGAGCAAAGCAGTGGCTTGCAAACTGGGAGTGAAGAACATGCACTCCCACTTTGCTTCTTGCACAAAATAAAATTTAGGCAGCCATGGCACATGTAAAGTCAATTTAAATTAAATTTAAAATGGTAACTATCCCTATAAAATCCCCTGGTATCATGTTACTTTTTCCACATAGGACCACACAGTGATGGAATACTTGATTTCAGCAAATCACATCTCTCCCCATCTTTGAATCATAACAAACATAAGAACATAAGAACGGCTGTACTGGGTCAGACCAAAGGTCCATCTAGCCCAGTGTCCTGTCTACGGACAGTGGCCAATGCCAGGTGCCCCAGAGGGAGTGAACCTAACAGGTAATGATCAAGTGATCTCTCTCCTGCCATCCATCTCCACCCTCAGACAAACAGTTATAAGTTGCCTAAATTTAAATATCAGAGGGGTAGCCATGTTAGTCTGGTTCTGTAAAAGCAGCAAAGAGTCCTGTGGCACCTTATAGACTAACAGACGTTTTGCAGCATGAGCTTTCGTGGGTGAATACCCACTTCTTCGGATGCAAATTTAAATAGCTTTCTTTAGAGACGGTGGGTTCAGACTGTTCCACAATTTTGTACAACCAGGTCATTTGAATGAGGTTATTTAATAGTTCTGTATTATCTACCAGCAGCTTTTGACAGTGTGGATCATGAACTGCTGCTGACTCATGTAAGAGAGCTGGCAGACTTGGGCAGCCTCCCTTTGCTCCCACCCTCTTGGACAGATCTGAGAACATTGCAATCTAATGGGCAACTGCTCCTCTTGCCTGAGAGCCCCCAGGGTTCCCACAAAGCTCAAGCCTTTGGTCAGCCTGCAGATGAGAGTGTGAGGCATGCCATCGATACGACACCTCAGTCTACCTCTCCTTCTCACTGAATGCAGACTAAGCCATCACCCAACTTTTTTCCATTGTCTCGGAGGTAAATCTGGATGAAAAGCAGCTGGCTGAAGTTCAGTGCAGGCAAAAGAGAGTTGGTGCTGGTGGAAAGAGGAAAACATTTCAAAGCACTGGTCAAAGACATCATCTAACCCTGGTGCACTGAATGTGCTGTCCTCCCAGTTGTCAAGACGGAGTGCTGTCTCCATGTGCTGTGGGATTCATCACTGCTCCTGGACACCCAACTAACAGCAGTAGTTCCACTCTTTGACTGCATGCCTTTCTTTTGCATATTCCTATGAGCCTAATGTTTCTTACCTCCAGTCTTCCTTACTGCTGTAAGCTCTGTCTGGACATGGGGGCCAAGTCCATGAGGGAAACTCTAGATATCGTAACACAAGGCAACTCTAGGAGGCCCATCTTCTAGGTAAGACAGACCAGCAAGAGTACATCCCTTCATTGAGCCGTGCTCAGCACTGACTCTTTGTCCAACATTAGATCTGTTTCAAAGTCCAGATCCTAATTTTCAAAAATCTGGGCCAGGCTTTCATTATCTCAGGACCAATCTCTGTGACTTGCAATCTACAAGAACTTGCGGCTGATGGAAGCTGAATCAATCATGTGCCTTTCACTATGGAATTAGATCTGTATGTAGAGTATATGTATGTTATAGACACAAACTGTGAAGAAAGGGAAAGCTGGGGACCAGGACCTTCAGGGAGAATTTTGTCTATGTAATTTTCCTGGCATTTCAGTGAGGGGTGCACTAAGAATGCATAGAGGTTGCACATGAGATACTGTGCCTATGTGCATTGTTTAACAAATACTACTAACAGCAGGTTGGCATCTGTATCTTAAATATATACTATTTTCACACATCTAATGTATTTAACAATAAAAAAGAACTGGTGCAGTTTATGACCGGGCCTCATGCTGCGTCCAATTAAACCTACTGTTTCCAATCAGGTTTAATGTGGGGATAAAGTGAATGCTCCCTGAGATTTGAGAGGAGGATAATTTGTCAGTAATAATAAGTGTAGACAAACAGGATGTTCTACAGTGCAGGGGCCTGATTAGAACCAAATGTGCTTCAAGGGATCATCTCTAAACTCTTGACTGCAAATGGATTTATCATTATTTGCAATTTGCTGAATTTCTTTTGCAGTCATTTGCAACCTTTGCAATTATTCCCAACTCATGTGGAAAAATAGTAGCCAGGCCACTGGGTCACCCTAAGCCATCTCTGTGCTTTTTTTCCAGCATGATTCAGCTTTATAACCTGTCAATGCAAGGACATCCTAACAGGAAAGGGAAGAAGTCTTGGATTTTCAGCCTGGCCCTATCCCACTTCCTGACAAGAGCCCGTCTAGCTGCACTTAAGGTTGGCATAAAGTACATTTCCTAATCAAAATGGAGTTTCCTCCAAAAGGTGAATTCTTTCTTGATGAACTTTACCATGGAAACAAAATTGTCAGTCATCATATCATGATCCAAAAAGTCCCTTCAGGTTTGGGAGAGCTGATCAAGAAGAAATGAGGAAGGTTTCAGACAATCCCAGCTGTCAGGTTTTAAATTAGACCAAAGATCAGTCTAATAACCTCCCTTTCCTTTGGGATGGAGAGGGCAAGTTTCTTGCGTCTTGGCCAGACTGAAAATTCAGTAACTCAATGCTTGTTACTTAAGTTATAGTCCCTGAGAAATCAGTGGTTACCTGTTGCTAAAGGACTGCTTTTGTTCATTAGAGAAGAACCAGCCTGAGGTCTATGAGCAGAACAGTTAACATACTAGCAAACCACTAATTAACTTAACACAGAAGAAAAAGCCCATTTCAAGGCAAAATGTGTCTCTAATTCACCATCATTCAGTGTTCACAGCAGTACAATGGATTGTGTGTAGGCTTGGCAGAATGTGTTTTTTTTAAATCATTTTTGACAGATATGATTGATGATTATTTTTAAGCTTTTTTTCAAATTTTCTTAGTTTAAATTTTCAGAGTTGTGGGAAATTATGGGGAGGAGGTCCACAATAATTATTTTTATCTGTAGATGTTAAGATTGAAAAAGTTAAAGCTTCTATAATCATTAAACACAAATTGTCACCATCACATGTCAAAATATAAAAGGTAAATATCCTTAAAGCAAACTCTAATAAGTTCTCAAGCAGCATTTTTTCTCACTTTGCCTGTCTATAGATTTAGATGATTATCAGTGGAAATATCTTTTGTGTGTGTGTGTGTGTGTGTGTGTGTGTGGTGAAATCCACATTTACCGGCATTTACTGATAAAAATCGAATCCTTTCAAACCTGTGGAGAGAGTAGCTGAACGGGGCTCTAACTTTGGGGAGCATTTCTGTAAATCTACATGAAATTTGGAAAAGCATAGGGCAGTTCACTAGCCCAAATGCAAATCTGTATTATGTATTGCCAACATCTCCCTGTAGTTCTGGGATTACGTTTCCTCAAGTGGTGTGTCTTCTGTCTGCTGCCTTTGAAGTTCTGCGACCTCACAGCAGAGCAGAAAGCATGCTGGGACATCTCTTTCAAACACGTGTTCCCAATCTCATTCCGTTTTTGTTTTTTTTCAAAGATGGCCTTGACCTAATGGGAATCTTTTATGCTTTTGGATCAGCACCTGAGCCAGCCTCCTGAATGATCCAAGGTGTACTCTTTTTTCCACACATCCTGGTGTCAATAGGTAAGACCTAAATTAACTAGAGTGGAAGTCACAAAGGAGGCCACAACCCTCCTTGGAAGGTCACCATAAAAGTGTGCTGATCTTAGGGCATGCATGGTACCTTGAGCAATAATACCCTGTTTCCAAATGGCTGAGCCATTACACACATTGAATCTATTTCCCCCATGTTAAGTATCTTGTCAAACTGTCTTAAATGGGCTTTCTTGATTATCACTACAAAAGTTTTTTTTTCTCCTGCTGACAATAGCTCATCTGAATTAATTTGCCTCTTAGAGTTGGTTGGGCAACTCCCACCTTTTCATGCTCTCTGTATGTATATCTGTCTCCTCGCTATATGTTCTATTCTATGCGTCCGATGAAGTGGGCTGTAGCCCACGAAAGCTTATGCTCAAATAAATTTGTCAGTCTCTAAGGTGTCACAAGTACCCCTGTTCTTTTTGCGGATACAGACTAACACGGCTGCTACTCTGAAACCTGTTTCCAAAGCTTGTTTTACATCCTTCCATACCATTCTTAAGTCACTATTTATAGATCATCTTTTATTCATTTTAAAGGGCTCAGGCCTGGCTCTCAGCTCCTCTATTCCTCACCTAAATGCAGGTTAAAAGTGTGCATGTTTTGACTGCCATGGCCCCTAAAGGGCTGTCTGCCAGCACAAAATAACTTCTCCCAGTCTCTCCATCCCGGGAGGCTGTTTTGGGCCATTACAGCAGCAGTGGTACTGGAACACTTTTAATAAGGGGGTGCTGAAAGCAGTCCCCTTACCCCTGTCGCGTGCCCTCACCATAGCTGGGGCTGGGAGCAGGGCAGTGTCTCCTAGGGGTGGGGGACATGGACAGGGGTAAGGGGGTCGAGGCTGCGGCCACAGATGGGGGCAGGTGCGAGGCCAAGAGTGGAGCCCCAGGCGTGAGGCCAGCAGCCGGAACCCTGGGCGCAGGGCCGGCAACAAAGCCCTGTGTAAAACCTGGGGGTGCTGCAGCATCTCCCGCACTCCTAGTTCCCATGCCTATGACAATAGCTCTGTGCTGCCCAAGAAATCAGCCTCAACAATGGACTCTGCATTTGCACCTGAAAAATGTGCATGCAAGACTCAAAAATGAAAATGAAACTGGCCAGTGTGGTCTCACTGTCCATGCTGAGCTCCCATTAGACAAACAGCAGAAATGGAAAATAGAAAGATGCTCAAGCATAGATGCTCAAGGATGTTCAGGAGCCTGCTTCAGACCCTGCAGAGGATGCTTTGTAGGTGTGAGTTGCCTGTGGGAGGAGACCAGATTGGCCAGACTGGGAGCAGAATGTCAGGGCTGCGACAAAGGTGATTGGGCCTAGTGGTTGGAGCAGAGTCAGAGTCAAGAGTCAAGCTAAGGGTTGGAGCCAGAACCAGAAGCCAGGCCAAAGTCAGAGACGGAGTCAGTCAGAGTCAAGGCAAGGGTTGGAGCAGGAGACCAGGGGCAAGGATCAGAAGCAAGGCAGGGACCTGGAACAGGTCAGGGAAGCAGGCACTAGGAATGAGGCAAGAAGGCAGGGTCCAGTGTAGTAGCTGGTAGGGCCCACTTGTGCAGACAACTTCCTGGTCCACTGTCTCTCTTAGATGTAAGTAGAAAGCCTTGGCCATTCAGAGGTCTTGATGTTCCTCCAGTCAGGACCCAGAGAAGGCCTCTCTGATGTAGGTTCAGGTTTTATGGTCTCTCCACTCAGTTAGACGTAGTGAGCCACTGGGTAGGAGCAGGGAGGTGACAGGGGACTGGGAACCCCGCAGACCCGGGGTCATGACACAGAATGGGTGGACTGGGAACAGGGCCAGTGACACACTTTGTCCATCCTCTGGCCCACAGGATTAGGTAATAAGGATAATGCAGCTTGGGGTTGTATTTATCTTTCCCTCTTTGGGGGCAGGCAGGTAGAGAGGCACCACTGGAGCTCACCTCCAGGGAGCTGGGAAAAGCTACCAGAGATTAGAGGTGCAGAGGGGCAAGGCCTTGAATTCTTGTAGATTACGCACAATCTATCGGGTCTGAGATGGGCCCTGTGGCCTACTCCGCAGGGCAGGGACAAGGGGTGGGGGTGGGAGGGAGGAACGACTCCTTCCTCCACTTCTTTCCTCCCCATGGAAAAATATGGGATGAATTAATAGATTTCTTTCCCCAGAACTCCCTTACCTGGCTTTTGTCTTTCGAGGGCCAAGGAAGAAAAAGAGAGCCCTGAAAGCTCTATGCTTTAAATGGAAGAGGTTTCATAGCACTTACTGATCCTCGCTGTCTTCAGATTGCAATATCTAATGGGGACAGGAAAGTTGCACTTGTCAAAAAATATCCATGGATTGAAACATTTCAGGGGAGGAAAAAAAAGTTTGTGGACACAAATGCAAAGTCTGGTGTGGGACTTCCATGCATTTCCCATTCCTTGATCAAGGACGAGGTCCAAAAATGCATGCTTGTGTTTGTGCACCTTTCACATCACAATGGCGCCTTTGAAAAGCACGTGACGTATCTGAGTCAAGCTGTCAGAGGGAAATAAATGGTTTGACTTAATTTAGAGGCATATCTTTTTTCTGGGATAATAATTGGGGGGGTCTGCAGAAACAAAGCAGGAAGGTGCGACTAAGATAAAGTGACGAGGCAGCTCTGTTGGGATGGATAGTCTTTTCCTCTTCCTAAAATTTCTTATGTAACAAAACCCCACTTTGTCCAATGATACATTTTAATTTATCTGAATTTCCTTTCCCATCTTTTGCCTTTGACACTGGTTTTCTTCTGATAAAGGGGCACATGTTTTTTTTAGCTAAGCAAAGCAAAATTAGCATGTAAATAAAAGTGTGTAATGTAGTCTTAAACAGAGAACCAAAATCCTAACTTAAATGGGACACTTTTGCAAACTCACTGCTTGTAGTGCGGCAGCTGCTCCACACAGAGAGAATGAGGGGGTTAAAAGCAGCACGAGGGAGGCTGCGCAGAACCCACTAATCAGGAAAGGGTTTATTGAGCCCACCAATAGGGGGAAGGCTTGCTGGAGCAGCCAATAAGGGCCAGCAAGGGCCATATATAAAGGGCTGCTCAGCAGAGCAGAAAGGAGTCTCTCTTTGGAAGGCAAGTGAGGAGGACTGGCTGCCTGAAGAAGTGCCATAGATAGAGCAGTACTGGGCAGGGGTAGGGGCAGCAGAGTGTGAGGGTTAGGAGAGTGGCCAGTATCCAGACTGCAGTTTGCCCCTGAGGTGAGGGGCTGGACTGTGGACTGCAGTTGGCCTCCGAGGCAAGTGGCAGGACTAAGGACTCACAGCTGGAGGACTGTGCCCAGAAGAGGACGCTGCGGTCCGGGGAGCAACGCAGGTCCAAAGAGTGGCGACAGCAGTGACGGCAGGCGTGACACCACTAGCTGAAGGCGGCCTGGAAGGGCTGAGAGCTAATTCCCAGGACAGCCACCAGGAGGCACCATGATGGTGAGTCCTGCTTTGTCCTCCTGCTGCCACTTCCATACTGCAGCTTCCAACCTTGGGATAGCTAAGCACGTTGAGAGAGTCCCTTAGGTTTTAGCTGCTAGGTGACTTCAGCCAGGGCCTGGTAGGGAGGCTCGGGAAGGAGGGTGGGCTGCTTAAGTCTTTCCTCCTTTCTTCACCAGCCCAGCAGGTTAAAGAGAATGTGATGGAGGGGACTGGACTATCGCGTGTTGGCTGCTGTTCCATATGGACTAGCCTGAGCTGGCTCTCGGCAGGATTCCAACAGCACAGCTGCAATAAAACTGGAATTTGGTCCATCACATGGGCCCAGGGATAAAATTAAGGCCATGTGCTTGTGGAGTAAACAAATATCAATCCTGGGGAACATGTCCCCCTCATACAAGGCAGGTACCATGGACAGAGTATTACAAATACCATGCATGGCTGAGAGACAAATTTCTTGTTTATCAGCAGGTCCTGAATCAACCAGCCCGATCTGAGCACCTCCAAACTCTGGACAAATTCATATTCAAGTCTTGATCTGAATCTTCTGGCGCAAACCCATCTCTAATTAACCTAGAGCTGCGGGACAGCAAGATCCTCTTGGAAAGACATCCATTTGCCTTCCACCATTGCACTGCCATGGAACTGAATTATTGATACTATTCTGGGAATATACAGTAGTTAGTGAAATGTGGTGCTCTGTGCATGTGTGGAAATCAATGACTAAGCTGTTGCTGCTTTTTAAGACATTTTTTGGATATCAATCCATTTTTTCATCTAGACACTCTAAAGATGACAATTCTGAAGTGTTCTCCCCTCTCACTTGACATAGCTACAACATGTGTTAATAAAATAAAATCCAAAGAGTTCTGGATATTAAATAAATAAATGGGTGCTCGTAAATCTTAAATTATAATTTACTTTTACCAAGTAGTTGGATACTATCACCACTTTAAGTCTGGGCATAATTTTCATAACCCTGCATGCTCCTAATTTAATACTGGCCAATTAAAAAGGATGACTAGCTGTAAACCTCTAAAGAGCCAACTGGAAGCTGTTCCAGGGTTTTTTTTTTTTATTGTTTAAATGTCACACCACTGAAGTATGGAGCCACCAGAGTCTGAAAACTTGAATAGTTTGAAGGGTTTCATTAATCTGGGAACCAAAATGGGTAACAGGAAGTTTATGTGATTTAATGTTGTAGACTACCAGGATTATAAGGGACCTCAGGAGGTCATCTAGTCCAATTCCCTGCTCAGAGCAGCACCAATCCCCAGGCAGATTTTTGCCCCAGATTCCTAAGTGGCCCCCTCAAGGATTGAGCTCACAACCCTGGGTTTAGCAGGCCAATGCTCAAACCACTGAGCTGTCCCTCCCCCCATTATCATTTTATGTCCCATTCCCCCACTCCTCACCCACCAAGGGTTCTGCATATTCAGAAATTAGCAGGAAAGGATTGGTTTTAATAAGATCTGGGAAGAATTGTGATAGTATTGAGAACATGTTAACCTTCCCTTGGTACTTTGTTTTCTAGTTGGAATTGTTTGTGAATCTACATGGTTGGAAAATGCCTCAGATGTATGTATCAAAATCTTTCCTTGCAGACACACAAAAAGATGCTGGTGTCAGCAGGGAATCCATATGCATTGTTGTTTTTTTTTCCTAGACCAATGCATTGGGTGATGAAGATACAAGGGTCTCTGTTGCATTTTTTACATTATGATTGTTTAAAAACAAAACAGGTTGTGTTAACTTGCTGCTTCATTCCCGATGTTTCAGTATTATGCTTTGAGGATTTAAATTGCATGCAATTATTCGTAAATCTCCCTGCAGTTTCAAGTAAAGAAGAAACACCCACTATCTCCTTTAGAGGGTGGTGCTTTTAGAGAAGTGCACAGCAGCTGGAGGCAGCCTGCATTATATTCTGAATACATCTACTAGCCATACATTCCTTAGCAGGTGGATAAAAGTGTTTGCCACTATTAACTGGGTGGCAAGCTGTGTCACTGCCTTTCCTTAAATGGCCATAACCCAATCTTTTCCCTACAGCTTATTTAGGAGGAGGAAGTGTGGCAGTTTATCCAGTAATGAGTCAACAAGTTTATTATACTCGCTACCTCCTGGGTGTTAATTAGTGTTTAATTCATCTTGTTGTGAGCTCATTGGGAAAAAGGTGTTATTTAAGGGCAAATAACATTCCTTCCCTTTGTCTCTCCCTGTTTTCATCTCTTCTCCTTGCTAGTTTTTGCCCCTTGCCATTTGCCCATTTTGCAAGCTCTCTAGTGTTTCAAAAACGCAACTATGAAGACCTGATTTTTTTTTGCAGGGGGGGGGGGAGGTTGATTTGATTTTGAACTCCTTTCTTAGAACGCCTAAGCAACAGAAATTATACAATCATCTGGGGCCTTTCGAATTATTGCTGGCTTCCAACACACTCCACAAGTCAGCAATTACAGTTTGAAATATTGAGTGGCACACAAATTTATGGCTCGCTTTGGTGTTTTTCTTTTCCATTTTCTAACAAAGAAATATATGAAATAGATGGAGCTCTCATGGCAGGCAGAGAGTTAATGCAGCCCAATGTGGTTAAGAAGCAGGGGGTGTTCTGGGTCATCGTATGTTGCAAACCAGTGACTGCAATAAACTACTTAGTAGGCTAGCCATTTGTTTTTTAACACCTTTGCCAGGACCAAATGCAGAAGGGGTGCAGAATGGGGATGTTGTTTACGGGAAGCTGTCAGAGGCCCTGGGGAATAACATTTTAGGCAGGAAAACCCATGACTTTTAAATCTTCGCAGTTAATCATTTTGGCTTGCTGCAATGAGAGTGTTAGGTAAACACAGAGATAACAGACGGGACCCCATGGAATGCTGGGCTAAAACGCACTTTGATGAGCTAGGCATTTAGGCCCAGATCCTCATAGGTATTTAAGTTCCCAGTTTCCATTGATTTCGAGTCATTTCCATTAAATCAATGGAAGTTAGAAGCCTACATACATTTGGCGAGGATTTGGGCCATACAGCCTAGTCCTGCCATGTACTGAGCACCCTCAGTTTGCATGCAGTCAAAGAACACTGTAGCCTTTATAATACCGTTGGATTGATATTCCTAATGGTATTTTAAACCAGAGTAACCAGGGCCGATGCAACCATTTAGGCAACCTAGGCAGTCGCCTAGGGCACTGGCGTTTGGGAGGCGCCATTTTCTTCAGCAGCGACCGCGGCGGCCGGATCTTCAGCCGCCCCAGTCGCCGCCAGCATTTAGGCGGTGGGAGCTGGGGCAGGGGAGCACAGGGAGGGCCACCTGCAGCAAGTAAGGGGGTGGGACGGCATGCAGGGGAACTCCCCACCCCAGCTCACTCCTCTCCCCGCCTCCTCCCCGAGCACGCTGTGGCCTCTTCACTTCTCCCGCCTCCCAAGCTTGCGGCGCCAATCAGCCTGCTTGGGGTGCTCGTGCATGGAGCAGGGGTGAGCTGGGGCGGGGGGAGGGGTGCCTCAGGGCGGAGGGCAGGAACTGCCGTGGGGGGGGGTGCTGCCTCAGGGTGGGGGTATGGGGGGAGGGCGCAAGGTGGAAGTTTCGCCTAGGGCGCGAAACATCCTTGCACCGGCCCTGAGAGTAACCTGTATCAAAGGTTCACACTCCCTAAAAGCTTCAGAATTAGCAAGGCAAGAACCACTATTAGAAATATCACTAGGTCTGGAGACTCTAGGAGCACATAAGGAACAATAGC
Source organism: Mauremys reevesii (assembly GCF_016161935.1). Classification (NCBI taxonomy): domain Eukaryota; kingdom Metazoa; phylum Chordata; order Testudines; family Geoemydidae; genus Mauremys; species Mauremys reevesii. Next base: position 36,908,993 of record NC_052638.1, read on the forward strand.
AGTGACCACAACAACATTCAAAAGTTAGCAATCTTCCCTTTATTAAAAACCTGACTAGACAGATAATCAGTGCCGCACTAATAGATACATAAATGAAGATGAAACAATACTTTAAGATGTCCAGCATCACTGTTTTCATACTCAAGGGTACCATGGAAGTGGGTGGATTTCGCAAGAGGTGGTCATCTGTGGAGGGTCTCCTGATGGATTCTTCCTCCCTATTCATGCTGGGATACACCTTTTATTCTGTATTATTCACACCACCATAACGCTTATCCATATGCCTGAGGGTTCCAATCTCTTTTCCCCTTATCTGGAATTCCATACCCCATAAATTCTTTTAATGGGTTATCCTCTTAGTTCCCCTTATCTTCATTAACATTTATGTAATAAATCCCCATGGTAACTTGCAGTCATTGCCGAATTTCCTGTGATGTTACAATCAGGCATCTTGAGGTACTGATGGGTACATGTGGCATACTTTCCTGAACATCACTCATCAACACATCTTTTACTATAATCTTGCAATTTTACAGGTACAGGCTTACCCTTGGGTCAACTAGTGATGTCATTCTTTTTCAGGCCTCAGGCCTGGAAAAGCTAAGCTGGAATTTGACAGGCCACTGGCCTGGAGGCCTTACTTTACAGGCTTACCTTACTTATATACCTAACATGGTCTCACCAATAATATAGGCTCATCAATCCTATATGCCTATAATATTATTTTACATATTCTCACACTTCTACCTACAACTTCAATCTATTCATCACACACTGATTACATATGAATTAAGCACAACAATAAATAACACAATTAAATAATTATATTAGGTGATTAATGACAATGCTGTAGGATCTCAGCACTACATAGGGTGGGGCCTTTATATCCTGGTCCATCAAGCTTCACTCATACAGGTAGTCCCATTGAAGCGAGGAAGGATTGCAAAGAACGGGCCCTCAATCAGCTAGGAGGCACTGGGATGAAATGAGGCAGTATTTTTGTTAGAGTCCTGAAATTGGGGGTTAGAGCCTATTCCACTGAAATTAACGACAAAACTGACATTACCTTCCAGTGGTACTGGATTATCCTATTGGTAGGTTTGGGATAGGAAGCTAAGCTGTACTCCTTGTTCTCATGCTGCTAGTTGAAAAAATAATTGAGACACCCTTAGCATGAGGAATCACTTCTTTTTATATCCTACTGTGAATTCTTCATATTGTGATTCTTAATTATTATTATTATTATTTTATTTTGGGGCAGGGGAAATGAAAGATTTAAAATTTCTCATCCCTGAATTTTGTTCAAATCAAGCACAGGAAGATGTGAAGCTGAGAACGGTCTCCTCCATGGGTAAGAGTCTGCGGCTCTCACGCCCTCTGCTACTGGTTTCATTATAATTTGTTATGTATCATAGCTGCTTTACAGACAGGACAATGAGGTCTGGACCGTAAAAAACTTACCATCTAAACTGAATCTGTAACAGTCAGGAGAAGGAAAAATGTTCAGGTCTCAGCTAACTCTAGTTAGAATAGGTCATTATGGTGATTGATTTTCTTGCATTCTTCTGGATTTTACTGTATTATATCACACCAAGTTTAGAGGTACCCTTTTTTAGTAGCCGGGTGGGATGCCAGCACCCTGCACAATTTTCTTGTTTTGTAAAATTACTTTAAAGAAGGGATATTTTGAGTAGACAACGATCAAGGGATCAATAATCGGGCACCCCATACTGTTCCCATTGAAGGCAATGGCAAAACTTTCACTGATTTCAGTACAAACACGAGTAGGGCCGATCTCTGTGCAGGCAGTGGTGCCTAGTGGCTAGAGCGCTGAACTGGGCCTCAGCAGACCTGGGTTCTGTTTCTGACTCTGACACTGGCCTGTTGCGTGACCTTGAGCAAGTCATTTTCCTCACCTTTGCCTCAGGTTCCCCAATTGTACAAAAGGGATAATGACACAGGCATCCTTTATGAAGCACTTTGAGACCCGCGGAGGAAAAGGGCTCTCTTATCATATACCAAAATTTTAATTACACTTCAGAACTTCTGTTGTTTTGCCACTCCAGCCTTTAATGGAAGCCCCAGTTTTTAGGTCCTTAGATATCCATGTGGTCTATACTGTATATAATAGCGAGACTGATGTACTGAATGCCCTTAATTCCTACTAAATTCAGCTCCCAGCTTTGCCTTTGCTGAGAGCAGAGTCAGGGCCAACATCTTTAACTCTTAGAAAAGGTAAGAATGCTCTGAGGCGATATGACACTGTGTGAATACAAAGTTTTCAAAGCAAAACAATATACATCTGCAAAAGTACTACAAGCCCTGCTTAGTGGTTAGCTATTACCAAGGTGAGTATATTTCTAATGTAACCGAATTGATTGAAACCTTTATCAGACGCTTAAAAGAAGAACCTCTGTGCTCAGAGTAATCCAGAATTATTTCCCTGGGGCTGTTTGTTTGTTTTCATCCTTTGGCTAGGCTTTCCCACTCCATAACACTGAAATCAATGGGAAAGGTCCACTGAAATCACCGGCAGAGTTGCTACCAACTTCAGTGAGAGCAGGGTTGGACCATTAGCATGAGCAAGAATGTGCAGGATTGGGCCCTTAGATTTGATTGGCCCTCCTTTCTGACAAGCATTTTTATGGAATAAATATAGATCTTTACTTCTTCAACAGCCTGATGTTTTAAAATGTACAGTGTTGTCATAGCCATGTTGAGCCCAGGATATGAACTAGACGCTCCTATTTTACAATCAGTTACACTGGTTTGTCAAGTGTTCAGTTTCACTGTCACAGAAAAGGCACTTTAATTAAAACGTTGCTTCATGTTTCCTATAAACAACCATCAAATCCAAGTTAACCTTCAGTTAGCATTTAGCCCTGCAAATGAGAAATTGACTTCTCCTGGCAGCTTTAGAATGATTGAATTAAGATCTCTAACATCTGAAAGGTACCAGGGAACTGTTTTCCTATAGTAGCCCAATATCTTTGGTCTTGCTATATGGCACTAAGGCAACTGTGGGTATAGATAAGCCCTTATCTAAAGGATATAACACTTTAGCTTTACAGTCCACACACTTATTTAACAATTGCTACTGAGTTTATTGCACCCCATTACGCTCAGCACAATCATGATTATCTCTACTAGGGAGCAAGCCATGCCTGAGAAGACACCAATATGTTGGTTTTAGTGTAAGACGGGATCTCTTGTTATAAACAACTACTTCAGCAGTTAGCAGTGAGCTGATAATAGAAGGGGCTTTGCCACATCAATTTAAACTAGTGGCAGCCTGAAGCATTTTTTATGGTCTCAAAGTGTGTGTTAGGAATTAAATGCATAATGCAGGTTGACAAGGAGCCATTAGGCTGTAACTACGGTTTATCCACATTTAGGATGGAGAGCCGAACCTCACTCTTTTTAAATCGATGATGTGACTAATCACAATAAGAAAACTGATATGGATAAAAAATAATCCTCCTTAAATAACTTTCTTTGTGTTGCAGGAACAAAATCATAAAATAACAGCTAGGAAAAAAATATCCTAATTTTCTTCTGAGCTCCACGATACTAATGCAGGGCTAATGCCTCCTTAAAGGAGTGGTGGAGGTATATTTAGAGAAGATGAGAGGACAAGAAGAAAGAATGTAGTTTTCTTTTCTTCTCTCTAAATCCTCCTCCAGGAAAGCGTAGAAATGTATCTAATCACTAAAATAATTTACTGAGTCACAATGTTTTGTTCAACTTTTTATTATTTTATTTTATTTTTAAGTATGGAAAGCAGACAGAAAAGAAAACAACACCTAAATATCCATTTATGGAAGCATGTGGAAAGAACAGCACAACCGTGTAATGTACAAAATGAATAGAATGAAAAGAGGCAAAGTAATGCACAACCGATAGGAAGTAGTATTAATACCATCAGAAGTAAAATATAACAACCTGTTACTCTGAGGAATTAGGGTACAATTGTGCTCTATTGTGTATTCACAAATATTGACATTTTGTTCATGTCACGTCAATCTTACTATTGAATTACTGCAAATCACTTACTTACCTACAAGCAATTATTGATGGGAAAAGGAAGTATTTTAACTTCCAAATAAATTTGAACGAAATATTTCAGTTAGGCAAATTCTTCTAAGTGCTGTTGCCACATTTCCTACTGAAATAAATGTAGAATTTGGGTTTTTCTTTTCCTTTTGCAGCTCAGCAAGGCATTGTTGTCTTTAATATGCACGATCTGATAGGCAGAACACTTTTTTCTTTTACTTTCCGGTTTAGACAGTAGCAACAAAAACAAGGGAAAGGACGTTTGTATTTGCAAGCCAGAAATGTATTAATCACGTGCTATAAACATAAACTAATTGAGTCTGCTCCCTTTCTACCGACTTCGTTGAACAAAGTCGTTTAATAAATGCCCTGTACAAGTGATACACATACTTATTAAACAAATGACACCAAGCCTACGGGAATATAATTGCTACACTTTAAATGTGTCCTTTCCTATCATATAAGTCATTAGGATCATTAAAACATTTGAGTGGGAACCTCATGTTACATATGAACCATTCTGCTAAAGCACACAAAATATCCATTCCCGTTGTAATATGTCCCCTTTGTTCAGAAAAATGACTGAGTTATTATATAATTCAAGTGGCAAGAATAAAAGAGGAAAAGAATATAACACAGATGGGATTGTAGGGTGCGTGTCAGTTACAATGAGAATTGAATGATCGAATTCTTTTTAAAGCTATTTTACCATCAAACTGAAGGATGGAAAAAATCCTACTCGGGCAAATATATAATGAGCCCCTTATATCCAGCATTTAAAACTCTCCAGGCGTTATTAACTCAGAGCAGTTTCTTGGCTTTGCTTGATTCTGCTTCTTGATTTGTTTCTTATATGTTTGTGTGTGTGCTCATTTTATTAGGTTAATAAAACTAGCTTTTCCAACTTGTGGGTGCCTCCGGGAGCTCGGATGTCAAATGGCTAATGAAGGGATTTCCAGAGGTCTCCAAAGTGTCCGTAGCAGCGGTGTGTAGTGTCTCAGAAAGGTACATCCCACTTTGTCTGTTGGTTTGCTGGGTCCTCCAACCCAGATCTGTTGTAATTTACAATTGCATTTACTGCGGATTGTACACGGGACTTAAAGAACCACCATCTCTTTCTCTCTCGTAGGTGCTGTAATAAAATAAAATAAAATAAAATAAAATGTGTTAACGCCAGAATTTTCGGGTTTTCCTCTGAAAGGGTTGTGGGAACAGTTCAGGAATAAGCATATCATACATGAAAGGAGGAATGTACCGAATGGAGATCAAGGGGGTAATATGACCTGGGAATAAAAATCCTTAACTGAGGAAATATTCTGCTATTTAAAGATCTTGTTTGGGGGGGAAAACTGCCTTTTTGGGTTGTTTTTATTCCAGTGTATTTTTGGCTAAATAAATATTTCTTTGTGGAGTTTCAGGTTCGCTGTGGTGCAAGAAAGGTGACAGTGAAGAATGGCTGTAGTCTGTGGTAGGTCTGACTGGTATCTGAAGAGAATTTGCCCTGGATGTATATAGAATATACCCAGTCCCGGTGGGCATTCTCCCCTTCCAAATATTTTTGATCTGATCAGCTCGTCACTGATCCCACAGGTTGGGTTTATTCTGGTTAATCGGGGGCGGAGGGGGGGGGGGAAACCTAACCAACCCGCCCATCCGCGACCACATTTTATAATATAAATAGTTTGAGACTCACTAAAAGGGACCAGACCCTGCTCCATTTCATGCCCATTGCAAAGCGTCCTTTGACTTCAAAGGGAGCAACATTAAGTCCCAGGTAGAGGATGGCAGGCGAGAGTTTTATTCTCAGACAAATGGATCAGCCTCTCTCAGAGTCCCCCCCACCCACTTCCAGAAATACACTGCTTGAACAGAGCTCAGTTAATATAGTTTAACTGCAACCCCTTTGCACTCGATTACTATAGTAAATTACTTTGCATTTCCAATTGGCACCGCTGGTTTTGGTTTGGGTTCTTTCTTTTCCCCTCCCAGAGACAGAACACTTTCAATAAGGAGCTATTGTTCAATACCCCAGTGGCTGCTATCAAACCTTATCGGCAGCGAGCTCTGCCATTTGTTAGGAGCGCTACCCAGCTGTCAGATTAAAGAGATCAGCCGTACAAAATTCGCCCGAGTTGGGGGACGATTCTTCTGCTCTGCGGCACCCGAATCGGACTTGTGAACTCCCACATAGAGGAAGCATATTAATGCTGATGGCTCCCGTCCCGCCCCCCCCCCCCTTACATTGTAGAAAGGCTGGGGGGCTTCTGAGGTCAAGAGGGATCTAATGTAGAGGCAGAACGTTCCATTCGGATCTGTTGTCACCCTTAAAACAAAAGGTCTATTATGAAGCCCATTGATCACTGGCAGTAAAAGCTTTCCTAAGGCACAGATCTCTATATGAGGTTATAACAGCAGTGTTAATCTTCTATTCGCTGTTTACAGAGCCAACTCATCCATGGGGTGGGTGGAACTCAGCCAACTTGCAAAAGAACATTCTTTATTATACATATAAAGTTGTGTTGCTTTTAGCCGCAAGCTCTCAGGGTCACAGGCTGATCTGCAGGCTTGCAGACCAGTGGACAGAGTGGGTTGCAAACTGACACGCTGCTGTTTTGCAGCTCGTGTTAGCAGGCAGTGCGTAGCAAGATTGCACAGAAGAACTAGGGTGGTATTGTCAGGCTGCATCGAGTAACTGCTTGATGTTAGGAAGTCAGAGAGAGGTGGGCAGTTAACCCTCTGTTTTCAAAGGTCTATGCTGAAATACATCTTGGTTGCATTTGAGAGTCATTTATCAATACCTCTAAGCTTTCCAAAACATTCGCTTTGAGGTCCCCGGTAGAATGAGGGGTTTTGAGGGCATATTGTGTGATCCATCGTATTTAAGCACCAATGCATTTATCTATCAATAAAGCATACATCATCTTTAAAGCCTCCAGTTAGGTATTTCGTTAGTTTGCACAATACGAACATTTGCTAATCAAAAAAAAGTCCCATAGAAAAATGATTAGATTTCACACTGAATATGCGTCACGCTTTCCAGTTATGGATAGAAACTTCTTGGCGGTGGAATTATTAGCACTGTCCATGTAGCTAATGCTTTTACTTTCAGTCATAAAAACGCCTCAGCAGTTCGAAATATGAGTCTGAAACAGGAAAAAAATAAAGTTTTTTTAAAAGGGGGGTGGGAGACATCTTTGGGAGGAACCTGTAGAAAGATCAGGCAAGTCATCACTGCTTCAGTCAGGAGTTGTGTGAATTGAAATGCATTTTTTAATGGAACAACCGCAGAAACGGTTTCATTCTCCATCTTGTTTATTCCAGCTCATCGTGAATGAAAAATACCCCCCCTTGAATGGAGTTTCACTCATTGCACGTGTTAGAAGCTATGTTTTAACAGGGGGGAGGGGGATTCTTTTGATCTCGGTATTTTTTCTTTACAAAGCAGTTGACAGTCTGGGCTTGTTTCGACCGATGCCAGCTCCCATGTGTCACTGCACTTTTGCTTTCCGTGTGTGTGTTTGTAAATTAAAAATCAACAAACAACAATTTGTCTTTGGTGACCGAGCGCATTCATTCTAGGCGTGTTTTCCCAGTGGGTAATGCACAAATTCTTCACAGCTTCTGCCTGGAGTTCAAGTGAAGTCAGCTGCGTTTATAACCTAAGGCCAAATTCTTCTATCACTTTTGCTGGTGTAAATCCAGAGCAACTCCTAAAAACAGTGGAATTGCTCTGGATTGACTCCGGTCTCAGGGTCCATATGAACATTAGACAGACAGACACACAGTGAAATTTACAACCGATTCTGAGACACCACACTTGGAAGAAAACTATTTATAAGCAAACGCAGATCAAGGACTTTAGCATTCTGTATTGCCATTCCGGTGGAGATGAGTTTACCTCTTAAAATATCGACCGAGAAACGTTTTAATGGCAAACGAGGAAGATTTTGTGTTCAAGTGAACAAGTAGTTTGCAGGTTTGGACCGAACAAAGCCGAATCGCTGTTGTGTTTAGCAAAGCGAGTTAAGTTTTAGGCTCCTGCAAGCCGTGTGAACACTTCTGCACGTTTGTAAACTGTAGCTTTGTTTTATAGTACGACCTTAGGCCAGCCGCCAGAGAGAAGAAAGTCCTGCAAACTCCGATGTCTCCCTCCCCCGCCACCCCTAAAAATATCTTGATTACTCTCCCACTGGAAAAATGCACCATCTTTGTGAAATTGTTGTATTTCCTCGATTGATTGTTTAGTTAACGATTTTGCCAACTTCCTGATGGTTCGTTTCTGATTCTGCGAAAGAACTGCATTTCCTTTTTGACTTGCCTTAGGGAGAGGGAGACCAGAGGAGGCTGGGGCTGTTGGACTCATCAATCTGTAGGTACTGGACCTCTCTCTTGCCTCTGCACTTTCAGCCCTTTTCTAACCCTCCTCCCTCTTCCTTTCCAAGCCTGGAGTTTGCACATTCAGCCAGGGACATTCTAAAATCTCCCACCCCACATTCCCAGTCTGTGTATTGCAGAAATCCTAGCAAAACTGCCTGTCTCTAAGAAAAAAACCTTGGGCAAATGCATGACTGGAAACAAATTATTTTATGCAATGCATTGGCTTTCCCTAATCATGTTTTGTCAGAACAGTGGAGGCTTATTTTATACAATATTAGAAATTATTTTATAAACAATCAATTTGCTGTCTTTTACTCCACATTAACATCCTACCCCTCAGATTTATTAAAGATAGAACAAAAACTCAGAATAAAGGTACCAAAATAAAATATATTCCTCCCACTCTTTTGGGGGGACAAGTTTCTGGAGAATATTAGAGAATTCCACAAAGATATTTTACATTGTTTGCTGGGTCCAGATGTCAATATTTTATTCTTCCCTTTTATGTCTGTATTTATTTATTTTAAATTTGTTTTTCTTTTTATAAACATAGACTTGGAATTTCATATCTTAATATTTTTTTTAATTCACACAAAAATGGAGGGTTAAACAAATCCTGGAATAATCATAGCAAAATTTAAAGAATGATTATGGATTTTTCTTCAAACTCCGTTGTGCAGGATAATGTTCATAATTTAAATCAACAATGAGTTCTAACATGTCTGCAGCAGGTCAGAGTTTGATGAAGAAGATGGGCCTGATCCAAAGACCACTGAAATCAATGAGAGCTTTGCATCAGGTCCTAACGGAATAAATTGGAGGAAAATATTAGACGCTTGGAAAATATCTGTGACTCACAGAGAATAGTGCTTTGTTTAGTTGTATCTGGGACAGAGTAAAGCAAATTTATGCTGGTTAATATTTGTATATCTGAAATTATTTGAAGGTCATTAGGAATTTAAAGTCACTACGAGTAAAATTCTGGCTCCATTTAAATTAAATGCAAAACAGGGCCAGGATTTCACCCTAACACTCACTGTAGGTCAAAATCTATTTAAATTTTAGATAGATCCAGAATAACTTCATTGCAGTCAGTGGAGTTACTATGCTGGTGTAACTGACAGCAGAATTTGGTTCGGCGTGTGTCAGTACATGTGTGCGTCCATGCATGCTTGTGAGTGTGGATGTGTGCGCGTTTATGCCTATAAATATGTATGTAAGGGCACATGCATATCTGGGAAGATGAATGTGCTTATCTGCAGTTCTTCATGAAAGTATTTGTCTCCATCTATGAATATGTATATGTGTGTACGTGCATGTCAGGGAGTGTGATTGGGTGTGTGCATGCTCTGAGCATGTATGTGTTTGCACATGTGTGCCTAGGAGGAGGATTGTGTATGTGTGCATGTATATCCGTGACTATGCATGTGTTTGAGCTTGTATATTCATTAATTTGTAAAAGCAACAAAGAATCCTGTGGCACCTTATAGACTAACAGATGTTTTGCAGCATGAGCTTTCGTGGGTGATACCCTTGCACTTCTTCAGAAGAGACTTGAATCCGAAAAGTCATTCACAAACATGCTCATGCTGCAAATCATCTGTTAGTCTAAATGGCTCTTTGCTGCTTTTGCTTATCAGGCTAGCCACTCTGATCATTAATTTGTGTGTCTCCTGTTATTGAAGCTACTTGTCTAATATGAAATATGGGAACTTTTACTAGGGAGATAAATATTAGTAGACATGCATTTAGTATAAAACAATCGTAAAAGACATGCTCACATTTCTGGGTGAATATATGTGACAGGGATGGGGTGGAACAATAATACGCATTTAAAGTGTTGACATGCAGCAAAGAAACCAACATTTTTGTGAAGCCTTTGCTCCAGTATTTTTGTTAGTCTTCCGTATAAACTCTTGCTTTGTAAATCTGATTTAAAGCTTTTAAATCTGGGCACAGATTCTTATCAGGAAAAAGTTCTGCTTTGCTGGTTCTGAGGTCCCTGCGCTGTCCATTAGATGGCATTGCTACTTTTTGCAGTAATGGCTGGGGGGAACGTTATAGTGCACTTTCTCAGTCAGCGATCAAGTTATACTGTAGGGGCTTTTATTTGCATTGCAATTGACAGCATATTTATCTTTTCAGCACCTATTATGTACTTAAAATACAATTTGCTTTATTAACAGATGGTTTAATATTTGTAACAACTGTCTCTGTATTGAAAAAAAGAGTATCAATAGCCTCTCTCCTTAACTAGCTTATGACAGCACATAAAATATGGACTTGCCATAGAATGAAAATAATGATGAAATAATATCACTGCTGACTATATACTAATAAAACATGATATATCAGTAAAACATAATATAATATAATACATAATATGCCCTTATACAATATAAAGACTTTCCTATTTTGCAAAGTTTGGGGCACATTTTACTATTTCTAAGATAATTCTGTCCTATTCTTGTGAGATATTCAGAATCTTTTGACATGCAAGTGCCATATAAATACAAACTGTGTATTATATTATATCATCCAGTATGGTTAAAATATATAAGATAACTATGAAAAACATATACTTTAAAGTTTAAATATCAACATGTAGAAATATGCAAATAAAAGATTGGGTTTGAAAAGGTTGCAAATGTCATTTTAAATATTAAAAAAAAAAGGAATTAAGTATAAATCCATTAGGAAGGAGACATGTTCTGTGCACATCAGTATTTTCTCCTTGGGAATGTTAATATATCTTGTAGGCTCTCCAGTTTTGTAGTTTTAAATATCCTTAACTCGAATAGAGTTCTAACTTTTTTGTTTCCAAGGCAGAAGTCCATATTAATCATAAAAATAGAAAGCCTAATTCTTATTTCATTTACACTGGTACAATTCCAGTGACTGGCATGAGGTCAAGAAGCCACTAACTTTTTTATGTTATTTTATTTTATTTGAAGGACATGCTTCGCCTTTAAACTTGGGAAAACACTTCAGAAGAAACCCAAATGTATATTTTAATCTCACCAAAATCACTTTCGGGGATTTTCTCTAGCACTGATTCAGAAAAAATATGCATTCACACTGAAAGACTGAACTGTACACTTTGACAAACTAATAAGCTGGAAACAATATCAGAAATGTTACGTTTTAGCAGATATGGTAAAATGCTTCCTTTTGCAGAGGGCTGAAAATCCTGAAAAGCAGCATTTCAGTGCTAAAAAACAAATTCCTTTCCAAAAAGGTGATTCTGACTTTAGGACATGAAACCAGCTTGTAATATAGTTCATATATCACTTTTACTGTATTTAATTCACCTTATTTGCATCAACTGAACTTTTAGTAGAATTAGGAAGGCAGATTTATTATGAGCTCCTTTAATAACATGTATTGATTTCTTATGTTTCTTACATGATTAAATATTTAGGATATTTTGTCAGTGGAAAATTATCAAAAGCTATTTTTAAATTATGTGGTGTACAACAGCAAAATCATGTTGTAACACCAGAGCCAGCAAAAATGAATATAGTCTCCATTCCCTTCCTTTTGATCTTTAAACTCTAAGAACTATTATTTTCAACATTCATGTCCACAGTTACATTTTAATATTACACTAAGGAGTCATTGCACTACAAATATTTGAAATATCTCTGGCAAATGAAAATGTATATAAGTTTAGCTTTAGTTCTAGGGTCCTAGTCCATGTCAGATATTCCTAATTCAGTTGTACCCTATTAACGTACATTGTGATCAGTTAAATTAAAAGTAACTTTTACTCCTTTTGGGTTGCAGAGGAATCTATAATATCACCAGATTTATTTCAGAATATCATGTTGTGATGTTTAAACTGTAGAGGTTCAATCCAAGAATTTTCTCATGTCAGTTTCAGAGTGAAAAGCAAAAGCCTGATGCCAAGAGAGAACCACAGTCAGACAAAACTATATAAGAAAAACAAAACAAGCAAACATTGATCTCCAAAATGGAGCATTTAAAGTGCCAGAAGAACCATATAAGTGCCTAATCCTGTCACATTAAACACATTAGTTGAGTTCAGCACAAAGGGATGGGCAAATTAGATTGCCGATGATAGAAGTTTTGTGTAACTGTTTTCTTTTTTAAAGCTAGATTTAATCATCTTGTCTTTTTTAAAAAAATACTTTATCATTCATCAGAAAACATGTTTGTCAGCCAGGATTATTACTATAGTTGTTATTTTACAGTCAGCATAATTAAAAACAACAACAAAACCAGGATTTCATTTTTTGTGTCGAGGAATATCACAAATGGGAAGAAACTGCAGAGCAGATCCTCAAAAATAGGTATGGTTCCATAGGAGTCAACGAAGATGTGGCCACACATATATTTTTCCTGGCTGGAAGAAAACTGATATCAAAGTCAACAACATTGGATCTCACCCTCAGAGAACATATACATAACTTGCCCACTAAGCTGAATTTTGCCTGCATCAGGAATTCAGAATCAGATCCATAGCAGAAACATTCAAGGATTTGGAAAAGGGACCATGGTAGCCTATACAAGCACTATCTTAAAATACATCCTTCAGGTATCAGTAAATTATGCTCTATAGCATCAGATATCATAGACTATCAGGGTTGGAAGGGACCTTAGGAGGTCATCTAGTCCAATCCCCTGCTCAAAGCAGGACCAATCCCCAGACAGATTATTGCCCCAGATCCCTAAATAGCCCCCTCAAAGTTTGAGCTCACAATGGTGGGTTTAACAGGCCAATGCTCAAACCACTGAGTTATCCCTCCCCCCTATATATACAATTCAAAGAAAATTAGCAACTGAAGAAAGTTGCTCTTAGACGATGCAGCCATAAATCATTTACATTTTGATGTGAATTATAGCTTTTGTCCAGTGCCTAGCACAATGAAGTCTTGATTTTGTTTGCAGCCTATGATGATGATAATAATAATAATAATAATTAATAGTTAATACACTATCCTAATAAATATGTACACATGAGCTTTCTAAGGGGTCAGAGCATCCTCTTTATTTATGCATCATAATTTTTTTATCCAATACTGTGCTACTTAATGTATGCAACAGTCTGAAAATTGTTTAGTTTTAAATCCCTTACAGAGAGAACCAATTATAGGACCACACTTACAACACTTCTGGGGGTAAAGGTTTGTAGGGTGGGGGGCCTTTAACATGCAACTGTTGGTCTGAGGCTGTAATGAGAGTCTAAATAAATGCTCACAAATACAAGAAATAATTCTCCACAGCCAGACTAGATCAGAAAAAAATAATAACGGGCCAAACTCTGCCATAAGTCACACTTCTGTAAGTCTGGAGTAACTGCCCAGAGGTCAGTTTTAATCACAGTGCTAGGAGCGGGGAAATATTCTTAGGCTGTGGTCTTGTAAGGGCATATGCATGGGTAGAACTACATGCCTGTGTGGGGCGCCACTGAAATCAATGGGATTTTGCCCACATTCATGCTGTTGCAGGATCAGGCCCTTAATATTGGTTACATTATGATCATTAACATTTCATTTGGCTGTTTTGTTGTCACATCCCCCTTTAGAGGATAATGTTGTCTTAAAGGGGTATCATCAAAATACCAGAAATGAACTGATGATAATGGTAACAACATACCTGAAGGTATTACCAACCTTAGTCAGTAGCAATCAAAATGCTGCTAAGGTACAAATGCAAAAATAGCAGGGATCCTGTATGTAGCCAACATGAATTTAGAAAGAAGATAGTAGCTGGGAATGAAAGTGAAAAGTATTTTAGCTCGCTGTTAAAAAAAAAAGGAGTGTAAAAAGTAGGTATTATGTTTATTCAGAGTTGAGTTTGACTGAGGTTTGTTATAAAAATATTGTAGTAATTTTTTGAGAAACATTTTTTTGTTTGGATAGATTAGCTGTACATGAAAGCACTTGAGCTTTTGAATCCTTTATGTAATATGGTAATGTTCATTTCTGGCATCAAAAGCTGCTTTTAATGTGAGCAGTGGGAAATCTTCAGTGCCAGTCAGATAAAATCTCACTGCAATTCAGCACAGCGATGACCATGTAGCAGAGTGTGTCATTTTTTTTTCCGTGTTGATGAACATGGTGCTGTATGCAAAAGGTTCGATACTCCAGTGATACTCAGACTGAGGCTCGTGAGGCTCAAGTGGCTCTTTAATGTGTCTTCGGGGCTCTTTGCAGCACATGATATTAAAACACTGTGTGATTTAATAATTAATCACCCTAAGTGATTAACCAATCAGGATGCTTTTACTATCCAATTGATCAACAGTAGTTGATAAAATAATAATGCTTGGTCAGTCATTTTACTGTGATATATATATAAACCAAATATTTCCCCTGTCATACTGTTTAAATATGAATATAGAGTATAAATATATATATTTACTAGAAAAAATGAAACAATGAATTCACACAACTGTGGCTCTTTTGGATAATTTTAATTTGGCTCCTTAACCACTGAGGTCTGAGTATCACTGCTCCATGGCATCCGTTTCACTGTCCCTACACTGTACACTGTTCCCTGTGAATGAACCATTTCTGGTAAAGACATTGTTACAGCACTGGTCAGTTGCAAGATCTGGTGGTGCAGAGACAAAAAAAACCCCTAGTAGTAACTACTGTAGAGCAGTAGTAGAAAATACCCACTTACTTCTAGGATACAAGCCCCTCAAGCCCTATTCAGAAGTGTGTAGCTTGGGGCATATCAGAATGCCACAGTCCCCTTCCTCCTTACCTCCATCTACACTGACATCTCGCCAGGCCCCAATTCAGCAAAGCATTTAATCTTGCATTTTATGTTAAGCATGTGAGTTGTTACCCTGAAGCGAGGCACTTGGGATTGTCCTTCTAAATTGACTCTGGTCTCCTTTTTGCAGGCTGAAAGTGCCTTGGATGCAGATGTGCTGATTCGGCTATTCACTCTGTCCTCTATATTCTCTGTCTCAGGCAGGCAAATACAATTTGAGGTTAGATAACATGCTCTTTGAAAGCATGAACAGATTATATCCAATAGTTAGACTCCGTCATTCTGTATCAGTTAAAAAATTAGAGCCAGCTCCTCAGCTGGTGTAAGTTGTCATGGCTCATTCTAGTTACAATTTATGCCAGCTGAGGATCTGGCCTTGAGTGTCTTATTTTCCAGTTCAAGGTTAAATCATCTAACAGAAAACAACAAAAGAGTGAAAACAAACAAGGATTCTCTTAACTGTATATTACATCAGACAAATTCAGACCATCATCTTTGCTCTAGTCCTAAAGAAAGCCCCCCTGTTGACCCCTGAGACTACACTGTTGGGCTTCTTTAGTGCTACCCACATGAAGAAGACATTACAGAGCTCTTTTCAGCCCTAACTCCAGTGCTCTTGATTCTGAAGTATCCTTTGTAATAACCTCACAGAGAAACAATTCTCCCTTGATCCATCCACACGCTAAAAGGATGGCTCTCTATATCAACTGTTTTTTTCTGAATTGTCAGTGAAATTTCCATTCCGTCTGTGACTGAGCTCAGATTTTGCTTGGTAACTATTTATGCCTTTTAAAGTGTTATTATATAATCTGTCATATTGCTGGTCTGTTTAAAATCCTTTGCAAAAGTTATGTTCTTATGTTTGTCCTTTCACAGTGTTTTTGTTTAAGTGTGTGCACTGATGCTCTGCCAACACAACTGTGAATGTTTCTGAAAGACGAATGTCCGATTAAGTAGCTCACTGCTCTTTTGAGGTCATACGCTAATTTAGCATTAAAAAAAAAGACTATTTGAGTTAACCTTGTCTCACAGCAAATTCCAGGAATTTGGGTAATTAAATTCTGCTTACTTAAATTTTGCTGAAACGTCTACTGAATAAGATATTCTTCATCAATGCCTGTACTAAACTGGTGTATAAGTTTTGTTGCGTGCTGTTAAATAGATGGTACATGCCACACCAGAGATAGCTGCATTTCACACACACGTGTGTGTGAGAATATATACATACATGCACACACACACATATATGTATAGTTATGTCCCTTGAAATTCTTTCTTCTGTGGCACCATAGGTATGCATGGCACCTCTTTAAAGAAAAAGAAATGTATTTATGGTTTTTTTTTAAACTTCAGTCTTAAGATTCAACATTCAATATTGCAGAGCTCAATTTATAGGAATCATAAAAAAAGTGAGATTACTGTTCCGTCAATTTTCCTCTCTATTCTACTTCCTATCCTCCCAATTTGTGTGGGACACAAGTAATCCTAGATCTAAAAGGAATGTATGTTTCTCATAAGAGAACAGAAGGGGATGACTATGTCTTTGGATCTATAGCAGGTGGGAACTGAGGGAGATTTTAGGTAAAAGCTGTATAGTGAAGTCAGAATAGCTTTAGGGATAACTTCCTTATTTTCATAAAGTTCCTTGTTCAGTGTTAGAAGAAAGAGTCTCTGATTCTCCATGACTATTACATGGTAGTAGTTAAAGGATAGGACTGAGTAATTGGTGGACACAGCTCATATCAGTCTTGGGTGGCAGTTCTGATGGGGTGGAGATTATGTATATAAATCCCACCACCTGCATACAGATATAATAATTGTGATTAACATAATCAACATCAAAACTAAAGTCCTTATTTAGTAATCCTTTAAACTGAGGCTCGCTGCAAGATCTATGCCTCTCCATAGTCCAACTGACATGGAACATTACAGAACTTTCTCCTTCTGCTATCCTGACTGGATCCTTCTCTTCCCAATTAGATTCAACCGGGGCCAGGACTTTTTCACAACCCCCACCTCCTGCCTTCCACCTCAGTCATCTTCTGAGCCCATCTGTTGAGTGGATTTTTAAGGGAGCCAATACCACCTTCTTGTAAGGCTGTGTGTCTACACGTTAGATGGGCGTGCCAAATTGGAGTCAGGACACCTGAGTTCTGAGACTTCCGTGGGCAAGTCACTTAAGCTCTGCCTTGGTTTTCCAGTCTGTAAACTGAGGAAGACTGGCTAATAATAGCTGCCAACTCAGGGGGCTGTGAGATTAAAGAAATTAATCCTTTTATCTGGTTTTAGGACCCTAATTGTTTCTGACAGGGTTTAGGGCTCTAATCCCTTCCTCATAGTTTAGTGTGCACCATCTCAGAATGGTCTGCTCTCCTACTTCTAAGGCACTTTTGTCATCCAGCATTTGAATTTCTGGGTTACTTGTGCTGCATTATTCCTTTTTCACAGGCAGACACACAGCCTGATAGATAGGACATTGGTCCAGTGTCTTTGCTCCAGCTGAGGCCAATCTAGGAGGCTTCAGAGGAGGGGCATAATCCCCCTAATGTAACATTTTCAATGCTGAACATGGGGGTAACAAACCTTCCTGACCCCAGCAGTGCTCAGCTTGTGTCTTGAAGCATGACATTTAAATTAAACCCACATTAGCTGTCATACTTACAGTTGTTACCAACAGTCAACTAATCAGCTTTTAAGAAACTTCACCATATCATTTGACTCTGAGAACCACTATAGTGAATTTTAGCCTACTTCACTCAAAACTCTTGAAGTTCAAAGATGGGCTTTGGTACACATTATGGGATATGACTGGATGTTGAATTTAACAGACCATATGTACTGTGCAGGTGGATTGGGTATATGGAAAGGTCACACCTACAAGCTTCTTAGGTCTTTGGTGTGAAAGATAAAGCCATCTGGTCACCATTTGACAGCTTCAGTTGTAATTACACCATTTGGCCTATGAATTGCTGTGAGCTGCTGTTCTGAACTAAAGGGCTGTGGTTCAGCCATGCTAGCACCCTCCTAGAAATCAAGTCATTACCCAGAAGCTGAGTTTCTAGGCTGCAGCTAGTTTCATTTCTTTGGCCTTATTTTTACCTTTCAGATTTATCTCTGTGGATCTTTGTGAGGATTGTGAACTTGGCAGTACCTGTTTAACATAAATAACCACAAAATAACCAATGACACCTGTTCCTCCCATCACACTGCACGGGAGACGAGCAAGGGCATTTCCAGTGAAATTCCACCAATGCAATATGGAAGTGTTTAAAGGAAGACCGGCACCTTTCAGGGTAGCAGAGATCTGAACCTTTAAATTACAGCCATTCCCAGCCGGAGGATAAGTAAATAAACAATTCACAGCTGCATGGACTAAACACAGAAACACATCTATCTCTTCCAGCCATGATTGCTGAACAAGTAATTAAGTGCGAAACGTGAGCCCTCAATGTCAGTCTGAGACGATAAAGGTCTCCAGTTGTAAATTAACTGAACTCCAGAGAGCCCTCCGGATTAACCCTTAAAGCACCCTTAGGTGAGACAAGAGACCATTTATACACTGAGGCGTTAGCCTTGCATAAATCCAACAGCATTTGCATGTAATTAAATTGCACCCTGGAAGTACGGCATTGTTATTTAACACATTAAAAAAAGCCAACCAAACAACCCAACACAGGAAGTTCCTTTCTCTCCTGCCTCCTTGGACTACCATGGTCCAGTGGCTGGGGCACTAGCGTAGGACTCAGAAAACCTGGGATCATTTCCTGGCTCTGCCACAGAGCCAGTCATTTCATCTGTGTCTCAGTTCCTCATGTGCAAAAGGGGTACAATAGCACTGCCTTACATCCCAGGGGTGTTCAGAGGGTAAGTACGTTAAAGATTGTGAGGCAGTCAAATATTGCGGTGGTGGGAGCCATATATGAACCATGCACAGATAGATATCAACCAAAAACTGAACATGCTAACTGGGAGCAGGGAGACAAGGTGGGTGAAGTAATATCTTTCATTGGACCCACTTCCGTTGGTGAGAGAGACAAGCTTTCGAGTTTACACAGAGCTCTTCTTCAGGTCTGGGAAACGTACTCCGCTAAATACAAGGTAGAGCAGATTGCTTAACGTAAGTATTTAACACATCTTTCAAGGGAGCAGGGAGATGTTTAATGATTCGATTAACAACTTTAATTGAAATCCGTTAAACTGCATCTCTTTTTAAATACTTTATTTAAAACCAGGACATTTTCCTTCCCCATGAGAACAGCATGCAAAGGTAGCTTGTGTAGCCAGCCCTTGTGGTTTTATCATGAGTCCTTCTCGTAAAGCTCCAGCTTCTGGAGTCATGTGATTATGTAAGAATCTCACCTTTCATTATTTTTAAAAAGTACATTTCTAGCCCTTATGTCTGCAGAAAAAAATTTGAAATGTGACCTGGGTGCACCCTAAAGGGCTCACTTTAAATGAACCCAAATGGACTTTTTTTTAATTCTTATGGTTTTTAAGAAAACCTGATGATTTTTTAAGGCTCAGCTCCTGATTTTCTTACTTTTGGGCAATACCTATTACAAGTTTCCTAATTAGCTGATGATTATTTTTTTTTAACTTGACTGATTTGGAGCAAGACTTTGCTTGTGAGAGAGACCCTGCAATTGGGGAGGCAGCTCTGCTCATCATCTGGATCTGGCTGCTCAGAGTGCGGAGAGGCCCTGCCATGAGCCCAGCACCCCAGTCCCATGTCCCTGCTGCTTGAAGACCAGGACACATAGCTGTGCCCAAGGGTGCTGGAATAATTTGTATAGTGGGGGTGCTGAGAGCCATTGAACCAAAAAGTAAACCCTGCATATGTAAACCACTTCAAGCCATGGAGTGTGGCAGCACACCCACACCCCTAGTTCCAGCACCTCTGACTCTGCCATCATCATGCAGTGACATGGCGGGGACTGGCCCCACTATGATGTGAGGCCTGGGCTTTGGAGCTGCATGTGGTTTCTCATGTGGCATGAATGCAGCTCCACACCCCACTCCCTGTTTTGGCACCACTGGTTTCATGGTTTCTGTGGGTGCAATTGAACTGATGAACCCCTGCTAAAAGTGCCCCTGGGATAAGCCCTGTGACTCTGCATAGAGGAGGGGGAGGAACAGATGCCTCTTATTCTCTATGTGGCCACATAGTGTTGTGTTGTAGTCAAGCCCTGTAAAAATAATATTTGAACTATGGCTCCCTCCTGGGCCATGCAAAATAGTCCAGTAACATGGCAGTACATTGTTTTAGTGTCTATACAATGTGTGTGAGTGAGTGTTTTGTTTTGCTTTGTTTGTGGATTCTGAATTTCAAAACCCTAAATTTAAAGAAACTGCCTGATGATACCTTGTCACTGCTGAGCACTTTGAAATCTGAGCATTCCTGATTCACTAATGAGGTGACAGTGAAACCACCTTCACTGAATTTCCATTTTGTTACGGAACATAATTAGCTAGGAGGTCCATATGTTAGGTCTGCGTTAGTGTCTGTATTAGCAATATACCTTGCTAGTACACCTCCTCCCCAACCCCAAACCGAGACACAAGACATACTTGTCTTGTATTCTCAGAGCATGTTCGCTTAACAAATTCTTATGTATTCATTCATAAGAATTAATTTTCAAATATTGTACAATTACAGACTTCAACAGATTATAAAACAAATACATAGTCAGCTGTTTTCTTCATTCACCTTTTCTTTTGTGCTTCTCCTTGTTTAGTTCCCATGCTAGCAGTCACTGCCTAGTTACAATTAGCAGGCCTGTTTATTCTTCACTGAGGCTATGGCTGCACTAGAGAATGTACAGTGCCGCAGCTACACTGATGCTGCTGTAAGTTCTCTAATGTAGCCGCTCTAAGACAACAGAAAAGAGCTCTCCATTGGCTTAATTACTCCAGGGCCCGCGACCAGCCATAGCTCTGATAGTGGGAGAAGCTCTCCCGCCAATATAGCGTCCACACTATAATGTCCACACCAGCGCTTAAGTCCCTCAGGGTAGCGGCTAATTCACAAAGTGACCCAGACCCAGGCCTCAACTAATGACAGAGGGACAACAAATGAGAAACCAGGGGTGGGAGTGAAGGTCACAGGATAAAATTAGTGACCTCAGTGCAGCTGAGGACTGAGCCAACTGGCTTGGATTTGTGTGATAGATCTTAATCTGTTTGGAGAAGATGCTGGCTTTCGCTACACGTCTGTACAGCGCCCAGTGCAATGGGACCTCAGTTTTTTGTGATGCCTCTAGATTCAATTGTAATATAAACAATACTATATATAATTATAATAAACAAAATTAGAGATTTTTTTTTCAGAAGGGGTCGTCCCATTTTAAATTTAATTGTTGAAAGGGAGCTTACTGGGAGCTGGTTATGTGCAGAAATATCTAGTTCTTTCATTCAGGTCTCCTTCATATTCATTCCTAACACATTCTCTCATATCATGTGACTGGATGGAGCTACTGGAATAGCAGAGAATTGTGACACATCACAGCACTGTAGCAAGGACCTATTGGGTCATACTGTCCATGTCTCTATCCTTTCCAGGTAGGATTGGTCCCTACAGTGGTGCCACAGACATATGCCGAGTAGGCAGCTATCTGAGGAACTATATGTAAGAGGTGTCGTTAACTTAGTACTGGGACAGGCCATTCTCAATTCCCTGTTCTCCATTTGGGGAATTTCTGCTTTCCTGATACTGTATATGACTGAGCAGACACTATTGGAGTAGGTAAGTGCCTTCAGGCCACAGATACGTCCAGGGATCATTTGCAGCACTTGTCATTAATTCATACAGGGGACTTGTACTGTTATGTTCGCTGGGGAAAGGAAAGAGAAGAGGGTGTGAATGGTGGCAACGGGGAAAGGTATTTAAAATCTCCTTTGCTTGGAGCATATAATTTATCTAGGACTTGGTTCTCTACAGTATATTTCTTCAGACTTCAATTATAGTCTTTTTCTCCCCTTTCTCATGAGGCAAGCTGGTTATCTTTTATGGTCTTGATCTTTAAAGACTGTTGAAATCAATGGAAAGACCCTGAAATGTTTAGCAGGGAGATGTTGATGGGAGTGTCTCACAGGTAAAGAAGGCCAGAAATGAAACCACTGGAATCCACAAAATAGCTATGTACGTGTGCATATCCCAAAGCAGCCTCCTGGCCCAATTGTCAAGTTGCCTGAATGCCATTGCAAAGCCAACTCCTGTAAATAGATTGCCAGCGATGTATCATAATTCTGCGAAATTATGATACATGCAACCAACAATTAAACTTTTGCAAGGATGATGTAATAAAAACACGGCGTTGCTGGTTGTTAGCATCTTCTCTTCCCTATGTTTGAAAGTGTTGTTTCTCCTACTCTACTGGCCCATTTCCACAAAGGCAGAGCTGGCATGACACTGCACAAGTGGCTCCAGCAGAATTTAAGCATGAGCTTGGTCAGCTACCACAGATAGTGACCACTACATCCATTTTAAGATCTACTTCTAAAGATGGACCCTGGGAATCAGTCACAGAGAGTGAAAGCTTTAAAAATACCTTAAAAGCTAAGCTGTGAGAAAGAAAATTCCCTAAAGGTTCCGTCTACACTGGAGCTTCCATCTTTGGTTTTAAAATGCTACTTTTGTTGCCTCAGTTACTGCTCTAACAAAGAGGTTAATGTTAATAGAAAAGAGCTAATTGTGAGTGGGGAGGCTTGAAAACAAAAGGAAATGGATGAACTGGAACTTAATTTTCTATTAGAAACTATTCTTTCTTTTTTCTCTTTTAGAAGATGTTTTATTAAGTTTATTGCGCTGCTTCCTGTTACCTTTTATGAGTTAGTTCAGTCTAAAAAAATACTAATTAAGGACAGAAATAGAAATCCAAAGTTTTGCTTCTCAACTGCCAAGTAGTAAATCCTTTAATGCTCCAGGATTTTGCATTATAGCTCTAGATTTCTCATTAGTATTTAGTAATCTGCTGATTGTATTGACTTTAATTCCTTGGTCCTCCGAGCCTTCAAGTACAGCACTAACTCACAGTAGCTCAAAGTTTTGGCAAAACAACTAATAAAAGCTACAGGTTTTGTTTCAGTCAAGCTTTTTTCCCTGCTGAGTCCTGTCTATGTCACTTTAACAGGAGTTGTATCGTTGCAGGACAAATGGCAAGGTATTGCATGGTCCCATGGGACTCGTGCCATCATTTTGGATCTACTTATCTGCAACAATTTACTCCTTCTTGTGAAGTGAATCCAAAACGGTGAGGTGCAAGCAACTGAGGTTGCCACTTAAGTTTGCACTCTGAGACAAACTTCTCATTATAACACTATGGTTTGTTTCTTTTAATGTCCTACAAGACTAGCACAAAAATGAGGGTCAGCTCCAAGAAGAAGTGAATTTTTTTACCCATTAAAGCTTATGGTCCAATAAATCTGTTAGTCTTTAAGGTGCCACCGGACTCCTTGTTGTTTTTGTGGATGCAGACTAACATGGCTATCCCCTGATACTTAGAAAGTCAATCGTAGGCAGTTCTGTGGTGGTGTTTTATGACTTCTATGATGCTGGTGTGAGAGGCACACTGGTCCCACAAGAACAGGGATCAGTGAAGCAGTTTAGCTCAATTTAGAAACCTCTGACCATGTTTAGACCCGACAGGGGTTGAGAAAGAGTTGCATAATTTTTTTTTTCACTCCCACATTTCATGGAGATTGGAACCAGATGGGTCAAATTACTGTGAGATGTGCCTGAATCAACAACCCAAAGATCTGAACACCCCACGATCAGGGGAAGGTTGTATTCACATCTGATCCAAACTTTGCTGTGAGAGATGTTGTGTTCATGGTATTTATGACCAGGACCAAAAACAGGAGTGTCAGAATATCAGGAAGATTGTAGGATCTCCAGTTTCATTTTGCATACACATGGTTTGAATAGTTCACATGTAGTAAACTCCAGATAAGCATCTACATTTTAGATACTTTTCAGAATGAAAAGCAAACTGATCCTTTTCAGAGATGTTTGTCCATCTCTAAAATGGAAACAATGAGCCAGATGCTGAGCTGGTGTAAATTGACATAGCTCCATTGACTGCAATTTATTATTTTTGATTTACACAAGGAGGGGATCTGGTCCATTACGTCCATTGCCTTTTCTGAAGTGACCAACTTTAAAACGTGAGGAAATGTGATTCTCAACCAGTGGCCACACAACTGGAAAATCAACACCTGTGTTCACAGTTGACAGCCTCTGATATTTGGATGCATAAATGGTAGACCCAAGCCCAAAATCCATTTGTCCAATATTACATGTAAATGAACCACAGTTAGACAGACACCATGTGGAAGCTTTGGCTCTGAGTGTCTAGGTAATTAATTAATCTCCATACAATCTAGATCAATTTTGTTTTAAAAGGGATATAGCTTTATATTTTCCAATCCACTTTACAAATCAAAAGACAGAATTGGTCCTCAGCCCGTCTTCACTGAAGCCAATGACGTAAGCTACCGAGCAATCTACACAGCTGACTTGACAGTACAAGTGAGTGTGAAGTGAAGCTAACACACTTTGGCAATAGGAATGACATAATCACATGCGGGAAGACCTGTTTACATCACTGAGATAACCTGTTTCTTTAAAAATAGCTAGGTCAGGGAGGCCATAAAGCTGTCAGCATGGAAATCACCACTTTGCTTTTGTTCCATCAAGCAGGGGGAGGAATGCTCATCTTGCTAAGGGACAGTATGGTGTCAGTGTTCAATGACTGCCTGCTTGAATAAACAAACCCATTGCAATGTCACAGCCCTATTATCTCTTGGACAGGCTATACAGCTCTATTTGTGCCAATGATATTTCCAGGTTAGATCCTCCTAGGCCAATAAAACACCATTTTTATTTATTTTCGCTGGCTTTAATATTATTATTATTATTTTAAATCTCCTGACAGATGAAGTGCCCATAAAACATGACAGCACCGTGTGTGAAATCCCTGTGTCTCAGAGCCTGGTCTAGAGCAATCGGTCACCTTGCAGGCTTCCACATGGCTCATGTTTGGCCAGCGTGCATCTGTTTGTTGAACACTGGGATTGCTGGGTCTCTGTTTATTGGCTGCATAATGATCATCCTACTGTGGGAATTTTTTAAATTGAAACACAGGCCAAGAATGGAAACTCATAGACTCTGTTCAGCTTAATGGCATCGGGAGTTACTACATAGTCCAGATGGGAGAGCAGCCCCAAAATCTTACTGTGTTAAGAGGGTGCATTCTTGAAAAAGGAAGAAGTTGGGTAGGGTTCATATCCTGCCTATACATACAGTAAATTTCAGCTGCAGATGTAGTTCTTGGGAATACCCTTTCCCTGGACGAGGGTATGTCTACGTAGCAAAGAAAAACCTGCAGCTGGCTCGTGCCAGCAGACTCAGGCTTGTGGCGCTTGGGTTGTGGGGCTGTTTCATGGCTACGTAGACTTTCGGGCTTGATCTGGAGCCCAAGCTCTGGGACTCTCCTCCCGTGCGGGTCTGCACAATGAACCAGCCCAGCAGCCCTAGCACCACAAGCCCAAGTCTGCTGGCCCAGGCCAACAGCGGGTTTTTCTTTGCTGTGTAGACATACCCACATTTATTTGTGCTCTTGACCTGAGTCAGAGTAAGTGGACTAATTTTTTTTGACAATTTTTAGACTTAAGTCTTTTGGATCCAATGGAGTAATATCGACACCAACTTTGCACCTGCAGAATATGTCTAAGAGCAAAATGCACATCGGTGCACTCAAGCCGTGAGATGCACACTCGCCCATAGAATGTACTGCATGGCTTTCAACTCGAAACTAGGTGAAACAAAGAGGTTTCACTTTGAGTTGGTCTTAGGCCAAACAGTCAAAGCTAATTTCCAGAGACAGGGCTGGAGTGTCTGTGGAATCCAAACATAAGAAAATGTTTGTTTTAGCGTCTCGGAAACTAAACATTGATTTTCACACTACTTTATTCCCCAAAATGCCCAAAGGCTTTCACAAAGTCCTGTCACCTTCTGGAAAGGAATGAAACCCTCAGATGAACATCCCTGGTGGACTACCTACTAGTTGAAAAACATTAACATTTTCATTTTCGATACTATATTTCATATCAAATT
The DNA here is from genome assembly GCF_016161935.1 of Mauremys reevesii. Lineage (NCBI taxonomy): Eukaryota > Metazoa > Chordata > Testudines > Geoemydidae > Mauremys > Mauremys reevesii. The sequence goes on from NC_052638.1 coordinate 36,935,283, forward strand.
CTAACCTGATAGCAAGTGGGTCTGGCTCCTTTTAAAGATACTGGAAGCTGCATTCATTTACTTCTGTGCTAATTTTGGTTCTTTGTCTGTGATAATGTGTACTTCTCATGTGCAACATGCATGAATGGAGCTGACATGCCTGGTTCTTTTGCATAACCTCCAGTGAGGTCTTTTGAAACTTCAGAGAACCAAAGAAATCTCCACAATAATGTTTTATCCTGTCCATATATTCTTTGTACAGGTGCCATAATTTACCATCTCAATGCTCTAGGGTGTTGTTAGCTAACATACATAACAATTACAGCTCACATTCTCTCCTGCTGTGCAAAAGCATGTGGATGAAAAGAAATCAATTGGTGAAAAACAAAATTAAAAAAATCCCTTATGCCCTTACAAAGCCATAGAGCCAGCATATGCCTTAGGTCTGTGGGACAGGATAAAATAATGACCCATCAAAACCTTCACTCTCAACTTCAACCGAGTCTCTTTTGAGGTTCTAAAATGTTCAGTTAGTTTTTAAACTATTTTGCACGTAATTCCACTTTCTGATTTTGGCTGGGACCATAAACAGAAATACTGTGAGACGGGCTATTTCTGTGGTATATTACTGATCTACAGTTCAGGAAGAAAGCCTGTTCTTGTAAGATTTCCAGATCAAAGAGAAGTTTGAATAAGCATCTAAACTTGTGGATGCTTTTCTAAATGGAGTAGTGTGTCTGAATCTTTTTAAGTTTGTCCATCTCCAGGTCCCTAATTACTCATTCAGATTACAATTAGTTGGGCCGATGCAGCACAGATGACATGAACATCCAAGGCAATCAAAGACTTTAACATTTTGGAAATTAAAATGTCAGAGCTGTTCTTTAGGTCTAACTGGAATCTTTCAAGACAAGATTCCGAAGTTTTATAGTGTTCAGAGCATGGTTTTCATCCTGGCCCATTTCTGATAAGAAGCTTTCATCGCTGATGCATAAAGCATTAAACTCAGCATTGGCTTAACTCTGCCCCCATTCACTTCAGTGGGAGGAGAGACGGGCCAGCACTAAACGCTTTTGAAAATCCCACCCTTAAATGTACTGTGCAGTGCCGGGTTTACAACGCTGCCAATGGCGCCATGGACCTGGGCCCATGCTCAGAAGGGGCCCCGGCCTTCTGTGCTTGCCCTGCACCCCAAAACCCCGCCACCCCACTGGCTCTCCCCACTCGACCCACCACTTGCTCCTCTCGGCCTGCCTGCCAAAGGCTCCTCTTCACCCCCGACCCCACTCACCAGCTTCTCTCTTCCCCCTGGCCGGACCCCAGTGCACAGCTGGCTCTGGGCTGTCTCTGCTTCCCACCACCTGTGGGGCCCCACCTGTCTCCCTGGAGCTGAGCCACCTGGGACTGGTGCAGAAGCCTGGCCCGTCTCAGCCAGTTCAGGGGGGCAGTGTGGGGGGCTTGACTGGGCCCTTCCAGGCAAGTTGGTCCTGAGGGAGCCCAGCCAGGGCAGCCCCTGGCCTGGCTGATCGCAGCACTCCCGAGGGGCTGGAGCGATTCCTGGCCCTGGGACCAGCCCTGGCTGTGCTGGCAGCTCAGCTTGGCAGACAGTCGCCTCCCAGCAGGGCTGGTGAGTGTGGCCGGGAGGCAGGGCTTGGGGGAGTGGCTCTGTGGGGAGTCTGGGGGGATGCTGGGCAGTGAAGGTGCAGGGAAGAGGTGTGTGTGTTGGGGCACTAGGGAGTGGAGGTTCTGTATGGGGTGTTGGGCAGCTGTGGTGGGGCTGTGGGCAGGGGTGGTGTGGTGCAGGGTGCTGTGCATTTGTGGCAGGGTCTTGCGGGGGCGCTGGGCATAGTGTGGGGGGGGGGGCTCTGGCCATAGAGAATCAGAGGGCTGTTCCAGTGTTAGGTGGGGGGGCTCTGTGGGGAAGGGGAAGGGGCATGCTGGCAGCACAGGGCTGGGCAGGCCACTGTGCATCTGGCAACTGCAGTTTGTAAATAGTGCCCTTGCACTGTGCTGGGCGGAGTGGGGCCGCCCCTGCCAGGCCTCTGGCCAGCTGCTCGCTCCAGGGATCGATCTCCTCATGTCATGCTCCATTGCCCCCATGGGGACCCACAAATATGTTTGGCACCAGATCCACAAAAGATTAATCCAGCCCTGGGGTACTGTCATCCAGGTAACTGAGTGAGCTGTCTTGGTTTCATGTCCATCCTGTGCTCCTCCTCAAACCATCTCTTGAGGGTACTGCCAGCACACCTTAAGTCAATGGTCAAGTGTGCATTTAGTAGATAGCTAGCTAGCTAGAACAAGTTGGCAGGGTTTGTCTGAAACACCCCGTGAGGTGTTGGTCCTGCTCAGTAGAGTTTAAGTAAATTCTGCTGATTCACTAGGGCAACAAAGAAAATAGAACAAGCCCTTTAGAGACAGATGATCTAAAGTGTGGGCTGAGCATTCTGAGGGGAGGAGCTCTGAGAGCAGCCACCCCTGGAGGAAAAAGTCTGTCTTGAATTTTGTTATCTTAGTGTTAATTTCAGTGATGATAAAACCAAACCCTAGTAAAAGGGCGAGTTTTGTCAATACATACTTTGTGTGAGAACAGGTTGGGAACAGCACCAATTCTCAATAGACACAATTTGCAATATTGGCAGCAAGTGTGTGGAATGGGCTACATTTGTCTTAAAAAGGAAAAATTGCAGAAAGCTTTTTCCTGCATGGTGCTGGAGAGGTTGTCTGGAATTTGGCCATAGGTCTTATTTTAATTGACTTATATTTGGGGGTGTTTTAGAGTATTTTTCAAATCATTAGATGAGGTCCCAAGGATTTCTGTAAGGTGGGGCAAGTTGCATAAATAAAATTGTTGTTGTTATTCTCCCTAAAAGCAAGAAACCATGTCTATTTCAAATCTTTTTATTTCAGCTCAGACCATAGGAATATGTTTTGGACAGTAAATTTCAGAAAAGTTGAAACATTTTCGCTACAAAACAGACATCAAATTTCTCCATCAAGGTGTTAAATTTGTGCTGAGCTGGTACAAAACATGACAGCATCTGGTTATGTCTAGTGTCTGACTACTACAAAAATATCCCAAATTCCAGACAATCTCTTGGGTTTAGAAATAAAACTCATTAATCCAGTGTTTGATTTTAATATTTGAAATTTTATCCTAATCTTTTTTTTTTCTTCAACACGAATTAACTTTTGGAAACTTGGAAAGAAAAATGAGGGTTTGGAGTACGGGGTTTTCTGAGGTTTTTTTTTTTTTTTGAAAGTGGGGGAGAGAGAGAGAATATGCTTAACAAAAGGGTATAAAATTAAACTAGATTTGACCTCTGCCTTTAGCAGATTTTCCACCTGGTCTGTGCAGGAAATAGATTTCTATATAGCAGCTCTTTCATAAGAAATAATATACATGAGCCTGTAAGTGACAGTTTTTCTTGGGCGGACAACTATGTTAGTTACGTTTTATGATTTATTGATAAATGTTTTGATACAGTGCCTGGGCTGTGAGTCAAAAATCACTTGAGTTAGATGAACCATCATTTGGATCAGTTCAAACCAATTGCTGTTCAGGAACAGTGAGAACAATTCAAAAATATTTGAGCATAAAAAATGCATATAGTTGTTAAAGAATCTGACAGGCGGGTGTATGGTGGTATCTTGAATTACAGCTGCATGACGGACAATTTCTTAAGGAATGCAGTGATGTAGATTCCAAACACATCCATATGCATTTCAAAAGACCTGGGAAAACAGAAGGATGGCCTGTAATATATAAGAGCTCAGACTAGATAATCTCGTGGTCCCTTCTGGCCTTAAACTCTATGACCAGGATCACATGGATTCCTTTGGCTGTAGAAAAGCCCAAAGTGGGACAAAATGTGTTTTCAGTGCCTTGGGCTATACAGATCCCTCGGGGTTTGATTTGTTGGTGAGGCTTTCGCTTTCGCTCTCCAGAGCCCCTGTGCTGGAGAGTTAGATGTTCCCATGATCTCCTCTGAGCTTCTCTCTTTGTTTTCTCCAGGACTTTCTTTCGATTCCAAGCTCCCTTCTTCCTCCTCAGACCTGCATCTTTGCTCAAGACTGGACAATCTTCTCGCAAGATCCCATTAAAAGTAGGATACCATCACCTGCCTGGCTATACACAGGGTTAACCCTAGCTACCGGGTGACTCACACTATGAGGACCTTCTCCTGCACTGGGATGCTAGCCACTGGTGTAGCCGCTCCTATGAAAACCTGCTATAAATTGCTGTATGGACAGGTGCAGCTTACTCCTGCTTGAAACTGAGATATCCTCAGTGAACAAATTACCCCTGAAATTAGAGGCTTGATCTCCCTTATTATTAGGAGAAAGCACCAGTGTATTTTTTTTTCTATTGTTAAGTGACAATATTGGCATCTTCTTAACTGAGATTTTTGGGTCACCAGTTTCAAGCTGATTCATTTGGCAAATTAGTCATTCCACATTCCTAGTGATTTCATATATGGAATCTAGTTTGGGCTCCTCCTGCTGAAGTCAATGGATGAAGGATCTATCTATCTATCTATCCTCTTTTGTTACATGGCACTTACATCTTTCTGAACGAGTTAAACATGTTTCCACTAACTAATTGGCAGCAGAGACTGAACATATATATTAGCCCCATTTTACAGATAAGCAACTGAGGCACAGAGAGACTAAGCAACTTGCCCAAGGTCACACAGGAAAGCTACAGCAGAACAGGAAATTGAACTCAGGTTTTAGGTCCCAGCCCATCTTCCTTATCACTTGATCATCCTGTCTCTCATATATAATTGCATTCCTTTTCATGCTGTGTTCTGCCTCTACGGCCAGTTAGTAAATGAAAATATGTTAATCCTTTCAGGAAAATTTAGATACTACATAAAGAAAGGTTTATTCATGGAAGGCCTTCAGTGATAATGGGTCACGGTGAATAGTTTCCACCAAATAAAAATGGGAGGAGGGGAAGTTCAAAAAAGTTGAAACACTTTAATTTGTCATTTTGAAATACTGTTTCATTTTGAAATGTAGCTGGATTTAACTTAAAAACCCAATTCTTTTTCAGGTTTACATTTCAGCAAGAAGAAAATTAAAAATTGTCATTTTGGGTCAACCCGAAACCATTTTTTTCCAGATTTTTCAGTTTAGCCGCCGAACTAAAATATCCAGCTCTACTCTGTACCTTCAAATATGCCTGTGACATATGGAAAAGAGGCTTGGAGGAACTGAAGTTATCTTTTATACTTGTTCAAGGAAATTCTGACACACTTATGAGTAAATCTGGTTAAAAATACCCCTGAAGACCCATAAAGAATTATATTGGAAACTCTTATATGGTGAAAAAGTCGCTATTCCCAATTATCTGCTCTCACTCCTGAGTCAACACCTGAATTGTATGATCTGTTTGCTCACCTATTCTGTCTCAGAGCAAAGATCCTTACTGCTAGGTCTAAAGACATTCCTGCTTTCCCTTTATTCAACATCGGTGGGTTTCATTGTTGCTGACACGAAAGGAAAATTTCTAATATTATACGGTATAAACCTAGTTAAAATTTTATTGTTCGTGACTTTTTTATCGTGTGGATTTCATGTTAAGTTAGCAAATGAAATCCCTTAATAAACAAAGTTAAATCTAGTTAGGCTACTGGAGAGGAGCAAAAGAATTTATACTCCTTCAGCTACACAGACATTAGGATTTCTCACACACAGGTTTCCTGTCGGCTGGCTCCTTGGAATGGTGTCTAATGGTGCATATTAATTTACATTTAATTGATACTGCTGGGTGTTCCTTGCACAGGGAAAATATACTTTCAATACAGTGCTTTCATGAGATCAGCGGGGGTAGCATGGCCTAGTGGATTATGCAGAGGGCAAATGACTCCAGAATTCTAATCCCCCTGCTCACACTGACTTGCCCTGTGGTCGGGGGCAAGTCTTAATTTTGCTCTGTCTCTGTTTCCTCATCCATAATCTTACTTACCTACCTTATTTATTGTAAGGATACATTAGTCATTTGATCGTCAGGTGTTTTTAAAATAAGGCACAATTAAAGTACTAAACATTATTATTAATAAATGCAATGTGTGTCTATACTCATATGTTGTTTTCAGTAGTGGTGTAGCCATGTTGGTCCCAGGACATGAGAGGAACAAGGTGGGTGAGATAATCTATTTTACTGGATCAACTTCTGCTGGTGGAAGAGGCAGAGCAGAGACAAGCTTTTGAGCTCCATAGAACTCTTCTTTAGGTCTGGGAAAGGCAAACGAGGTGTCACAGCTAAATGCAAGGTGGAACAGATTGTTAAGGGTAGGAGTTAACACAAGTTGCAAGGGACTATTCAAAATTATGTGGGCCATGAAGGCACTAAAAATCACGGACTCAACAGAGATAGTGTTTTTAAGTCTCTTTACTACAATCTGTAACACACTAACCCTCCTAGAAATATGTGTTAACTACTTATGCTAAACAATCTGTTCCAGCTTGTATTTAGTTGTGACACGCTGATTACCTTTCCCAGACCTGAAGAAGAACTTTGTGGAGCTCAAAAGCTTGTCTCTGTCTCTTCCACTGACAAAAGTTGGTCGAATAAAACATATTATCTCACCATGTGTCTCTCTCCACATATATGTTTAACAGAGTGAAACCAGGCATGGGATTTGGTGAGTTTTCTTGGCTACTTTGGATTATAACTATTTTCAGTGTTATCCATGATTGAAATGAGTCAGAAACAGCAGAATTCTTCCTTATGATCGTGAAGAGAATTTGGAAGTGATAATAGGCTGATGCCTGTATTGTAGAGACTTAGGCCTGATCTACACTAGAAAATGAGGCCATCACAACTTCGTTGCTCAGGGGTGTGAAAAATCCACACCCCTAAGCAGTGTAATTAAGCTGACCCAAATCCCCATGTAATCAGTGCTTGGTTGTTGGAAGAATTCTTCCATTGATGTAGCTACTGCCTCTTTGGGAGGTGCATTACCTATGCTGATGGGAGACTGCTCCTGTCAGTGTAGGTAGTGTCTACACTGAAACACTACAGCAGCACCACCAGGGCCGGCTCCAGACCCCAGCGTGCCAAGCACGTGCTTGGGGCGGCGTGCCGCGGGAGGGCGGCAGGCAGCTCCGGTGGACCTCCCGCAGGTGTGCCTGCGGAGGGTCTGTTGGTCCACCGGAGCCGCGGGACCGGCGACCACCAGAGTGCCCCCCGCGGCGTGCCGCCCTGTTTGGGGTGGCGCAATTCCTAGAGCCGCCCCTGAGCACCACTCTGGCATTTCAACTGTAGACAAGCCCTTAGAGTTCCCATGGCTTCTCTTCGAATGTGTGTATTTTCCACTGGCCTTTCTTTTATCAGGCAGCTGCTCTCTCTACCTCTCTCTCTCTTTTATCTTTGATTGTTTCTTGTCAGGTTTGTTCCTAGATACATATAAAACCTTTAGTCCTTTCTTGGGTTTGACAGAGGAATGATAAGGGAACTCAGGAAAAATCATTGGCCTTTTAAGGATAGAAACCTGTAAGTTTGTTATTTAAGTACATTAGGAGTCAGGTTTGTTTATGAGGAAATAGGGACCAATACAATTCCTGATGAACTCAACAGGAGTCTTTCCATTGGCTTCAGTACAATTTGGCTCAGAACAACCCCAACACCAGGAGACTTAGCTAGTTTGGGGCAGTGCTATCTGTACTAAAAGTCCTGCATAGGTTTTGTGAAATCCAGATGCCAAGACAAATCCTGGAGACATTGCTCAGATCTTACTCATCCTTTATTCGGGCAAAACTCCAGTTGATATGAAAGGAAATGTTGCTCACAGGAACACTAAATAAGATTAGGATCATTTGTTCCATGATGCTGTGGACAATGGTTAGGCATCTGGTGATTTGAGACCACTGCCTATCATGCTGACCAACATGGTCTTATTGTTTCCTCATACTCCCGCCATCCCCTCGTCTGTCTCCATCTGTTGTCTCTTGTTTTATACTCTAGATTGTAAACTCTTATGCTAGGGTGTCAACCTGTCTAGAATGGCTCCTGACAATGAGTGCCAACCTCAGGGCAGACAGTTAAGAAGCAGGTTGTGTGTTCTATGATTAGATTTCACCAACCAAGTATCAGGTATGAATTCCTCAAGCACTGCAACAGCCTTAACAAGGAGTCACAGACAGTCCTCTCGGGTACTCTTCTATCTTGCCACCTAGGCATACCTGCCTTTGTGATAGATTGTCCCTTACACCAAATATCACAACAATATTCAGGTTAATCCCAGTCCCACAGTCACTTAACCCCAAATCAAGTGCACCTGAGGTCTCTCACCAAAGACAATGCTTGTAGCCAATCCTATAATGAACTAAGTAAAGGTTTATTAACTAGGAAAAAAGAAATGAGTTATTCACAAGGTTAAAGCAGGTAAACGTACACACACAAATGAGCTATAGCGTTAATAGATGCTTCTGTAATGTGCAAGCTCTCTGCATCCTCTAGGGCTAACCCAAGCTAAGCAGCTTGGAGATTCCTTGCTTATGCTTAGAAATATTACCCTCTCCAAATTCCAAGCAGCATAGGATACAGTTCCTTCTGGTCGGGGATTTTTATTCCCTTCTCCCAGAGGTCAAACCAATGGAATAAGTGTCGACGCCTGTCTGCTCTTCATCGGTGTGTGTGTGTTGTGGGGAACTCAACAGAGTCTTTGTCCTTTGATGTTTCCCATTTGGTTTCAATGGGCCTTCTTGTGTGCAGGCCCAGCACTTCACATTAATTAATGCTTCGTTCCTGTTTGGTGAGTTACACAATGACAGAGGTTTACTATGCAAACACTCAACATAACTTGGGCTGTAGGTGTTGTCAGTGAGATCAATACATGCAGCATCCTACAAACTTTTCATCAAGTCTAAATGCTAAACACATTCTTGTCAACTCAACGTCTGTTCTAACAATGCTAACACAGAGATGAGCCGGACTGGTTTCCAGCTCTGCATTTGTCAGCGTTCAGTGAGGCCCAGCGGCCTTGGCATGAGCTGGCACTTCATCTGCTGGTGTCAGACAGGGACTGTCATTTTATTCTATCTTTGTACAGCTCCTAGCAGAAGAGAGTCCTGATCCATGACTGGAGCTCCTAGATGCTACATTAATACAAATAAAAATGCCAAGTTAGGAATGTCACATACACATACTGGGCCAGAGACTCAGCTGCGTCAGAGGTTTACCGAGGCAGCTGAGTCAGAGATCTACCCATACATCTGTGTCAATGATCATTGGAATGGGATGGGGCCAGGATCTGGCCCATTTCATAAGAAATATGTGGAAATTAAATACTTGCAATGTGTGGAACATTAATAGAATCAGATCCACATATATGCACAGGCATCTGTACCATCTTGTTTTTCTCCCTGTGGTGCTTGAGGCATAGCCCCCTGCTTGGGACAGGAAGAAACTGAAGTAAATAACTTTTTAACCGGTTTCTGGTGGGTGGAAATGAAGGATGGCTAATACTCAAACAGAAAGCTTGTGCTTTCTGGTGACGAGGGCTGAAGAGAGAGTGTAGTTAATTGAAACCACTCCCTATAGTTTTTGCAGCAGCAGAGTATTTCTGAAATTTTACAGCTGTGCTGGAAATTCCCTGGAGCTTAACAATCAATTTTCTGCCAATCATAAAGCTGAAGGCGCTCTGTTTTGGTCTGCAGGATGGGAGCCCAAAGTGACATTTTTACTGTTACACATCTTAAATGTGAAGCGGCTTAGAGAGAGCACCTTGAAGGTTTTTGAACTCTGAAGTAATTATTTTCTGGTGCCAAGCTACACACACTGGTAAATGCTGTTTGCTGCACACCACTCTTGCTCCCTATAATACTGCCAAAAATTAAAATGTAAAAAAATATGGCCCAGAAGGAAGGCTTGTGTGGATGCATTTCAAGCAGAAGCTCTGTGCAGTATTTAGTATACTCGATGGCCTTGCAGCCTTAAGAGAATGATGCATAAGAAGGCTCAGCAGCTTGGAGACCTTCTGGGGACATATTTTTGGGAGGACAGGGGGGTGGGAAAGGGGGAATCTAAGAGACCAATAACTACAATGAAACCAGTAAGGCAGGATATTTCATGGGCCTGTCTTTCATCTCATCTAATCTACACCAATTTTACAGGAGCATAAGTTTGTTGACTTCACGGAGTTACCCCTGATTTTACACTAGGGTGAATGAGAGGGAAGCCAGTTCATACAAAGAGGTTCAGCTTATATGGGACATACGTGGTACTCTAGTCTGGTGCTGTCCTTCTGCAGATGGGTAAATCTCACCCATGCAGAACATATCAGCACGTCAAGCCAATTTCCAGAGTATGCTCAAAATGAAGACACTGCAGTAACCCATCACTTTGGCATTGTTTTCCCCAGAAGATCATCTGGATGATGATGTGGGGAACAGTTAGCCTGGGCTTTAGTTACATTTAATAGAATTATAGAAAGACAATGACATTCAAAAAATAACCCAACCAAGCAAAAGAACAGTAGGCATTGTTGACTAGTTAGGTTGGGTTCTCAGCTAACATAAATGGGTGCATCTCCACTGACTTAATCAGAACTGTGGTTATTTATACTAGCAGAGAATTTGGCATTTCAAGTTGCAACGTTTAGCTGGGGTGGTATTGAAAAGTACATGATAATGAATTTTAAATTGCTGAGAAAGAAAGAAAAGAAAAGAAAAGAAAAGAAAAGAAGGCTCTGATCCTGCAACAGGTAGGATCATGTGTAGGCAGGCCCAATGACAGCATTTCCAGGCACCAGGGCCAGGGCCATCCCTAGGGGGGGGTCTAGGGTGGAAGTGATGAATCCATCACTTCCGAGACCGACTCGTCACTTCAGGGACTGACCACACTGGCCAATTACGGTGGCCCGCAGATGCCCAGAGCGGTTGCCTCGATTTGCTGTACCCTAACAGTCAATGCCCCCCCTAGAAAGGTCCACCTGACATTTGGGTGGTGCAGTGCCTGTGCTGGCTGTTGCCCATTGAGCTGCCAGCTGCACTGCTGGGCACGCTCTTCCGGAATGGTCAGGGTTTCTATATGCCCACCTGGCTGCCCACCCCGCACACACCTAGGAGCCCTGCGGCCACCTGGGCGATTTAAAAGAGCCCAGGGCTCCCGGCCACCACCGCTGCCAGGGGCCCCTGGGCCCTTTTAAATCACCCAGGCCTCTGGGCAATTGTCCCCTTTGCCTCCCCCTGGGCCTGTGAGTAGGTGACCTACTCTGCATGCTACCAGTTGTATAACTGGAATCTACATTGGTAATAATTTGTGTGTGTGGGAGGGGGGGGTGTGCGAGAGAGAGAGAGAGAGAGAGAGAGAGAGAGAGAGAGAGCGCATACAATCCGGTGTTTCTGTTGTAGGCTGTTTTCCATTAACTGGACCCAACTTTATGCATGCTGGAGTGCACTGCCTTCAGCCAATGAACTTGAGCCAATGCATTATATGTGTATGAATAAATAAAATGAATGAAAAAGATAAGCCAAATTCTAGTCCAAATGAAGTCAATGGCAAAACTCCCTTTCCCTTCAGTAGGACCAAAATTTGACTGAATGCGTGAAGAGTGTAAGGGGGGGAAAAATCCACCCTCCAGTAAGTAACCTGTCACTTGTGGCAGAACTTGTATGCCTTGTTGAGATCCAGAAGCGGAAATCTGTCTCAGGAGCTTAGAAAGTAAAGAAATTTGTCTGTCTGTATTTTCATTGCAGTTAGTTAAATCCTTAGGGTCCTGTTAGTGCTGGGCTCCAAGCAGATTTTTCTTAAAATGCTGAAACCTAATTTTTTGTTTAACAATTTTAAGTTTGAGGCCAGCCTCAAATTAGTGTGCCTTTCACTGGCAGAGCCTGGTAATTTGGTAGGTTGGAGGCTCTCACATACTCAAGATATTCAATACATTTTGTTATAGTTTGTACAAAAAAAATCTAGTCAGAAAATCCTGATTTATGATATTGCTCAGGTTTCCTGTTACTTTAAACCACTAACGTACTATGGCCTGCCCTTCATATGCAGCCAGCACATCTGGTCTGGAGTAGTTCCTTTCCATATCTCCAAAATGCTACACTTATAATCTATTCATAATTGAAAAGAAACAAAAAAAATATGAAGAAAGAAAGAAAGAGAATTTGTGTAGCATCACTTGACATTTCAAAATCATGATTGGATGTTTTTCTAAAATATATGCTTTAGTTCAGACAGGAATTAATTCAGGGAAGTCCTATGGCCTGTGTTATGCAGGAGGTCAGACTAAATGACCACAATGGTCCCTTCTGGCCTTCTAATCTATGAATACTCTACCTTCCCATTTCACCCTCTTTTATTTCTGCTTTACCCTTCACACACACATGCACCACTCCTCATGGAGTATATACAATTATATGTAAATAAACGCATCTCTCCCAGTTGTGAGGCACAGAGGTCAGTGGCATTCTGTACAGATACATGGGTTTGTCTATTTGTGTGAGCTTGCAGAAGCAGGGGTTTGTGCATATATTTTAAATCTGTGTGGAAAATGGGCAAGATATATTTGGGGAGATGCATTTTGCAGTGGGTTAGTTATACAGATCAAAATTTAAAAAATGTAGCTATAAATGCTTCATATGGACTATAATGGTGTTATGTTCATGACATACAGAGAAGTAAGATAAAAACATAAAACACCTTTTTTGAGAAGTTTGCAGTGTAACACTACTTTATTACTTAGAATCCAGAACCCTAGCACACAAGAACCCAAAACCAGAGATAGACAAAGCAGGCTGCTCTGGGACAGTGGAATGACTCACCCCACCTTGTTCTAGGCTGGTTCTTTGCAGACTGACTACTGACGAGACTCAGATCACATTCTTCCCAGTAGCCTGAAAGCCAGACCAGGAAACCCCTTACTTTTAAAAGGATAGCTTGTGGGGGTGCTGGAAGTGGGGGTGCTGAGAGCCATTGAACCAAACTGTAAACCCCTGTATATAATGGAAACCACTTCAAGCCAGGGTGTGCTGCAGCACTCTCTGCATCCCTAATTCCAGCACCTATGATAGCTTGTCATTTTAACACAGGTTTCTATACACCGCACATTAGTAAATCAGACAATGTGTACGTGTCTGGAAAAGCTACTGAAATCCACAGAAGCTGTGGAGGCTCAGGATATTTGACAATCAATGACACCCTCTAATTTCCCCTATCAAACAGGTATGACATTTTTCAATTCAAGAATTTACCAAAATCTGACATTTACAAACAACTGCGTTATTACATGCAGTGGAATTGTAGGATGTAAAAACAGATCCCCAATCCAATTTTTTAAATTGCATTTTGGTAAAGACTAATATACCTATGTATAGTATTGTGAATATGTGAAGGACTATGTACATTCTAAGTATTGTTGGTATTATGTTGAGGTAGGTCTTATGTTTAATAGTTCCTGTGGTAACGTGGCATAATCTGAAATAACTGTATGTTCAGAATCTAGATACCCAATGACATTGTCTTTCTGTTATTAATTAGGCTGTGTAGATGAACTAGTTGAAGCACTGAGCCAGCTTCTTCATCCTTGAATTCAATGGAACTATGCTGATTTATATCAGCTGAGAACTTTGACCACAGTTTGGGAAATAGTTGCCAATTCATTTCACGTGGAATTCCTGTGAAAACACAGTGGACATGCAGCCTGCTTTCTCTTTCGCCCCAATTCAGCAAACCATCTTTAGTCAGCAAGACACGTAAACACATGCTTACCTTTAAGCAATGAGTAAGTCCCATTCCCTTTAATGGGATTTAAGCATGGGCTTAAAGTTAAGCATGTACTTAAGTGCCTTGCTGGAGAGGAATTGATTTGTGCATGTGCTTAAGTGCATTGCTGAGCTGGAGCTTCCTCTGGGGTGCATGCTGGCACTAGGTGAAATTTAAATCTCCTTTATCACCAGGGTACGCTGTACCCCATCAAACATCAAATTAATGTTAGCAATGACTCTAATTGCTTCTGTTGGAGAAAGAGTTGTAAGTCTCTCTCAGAATTAGATAACAACTGGGCATTCAGCACAGCTACACAATCTCACCTTAACTACTATTGGTTAGTTTAATAAACAGGATGAAATTGGACAGATGCTCAAATTTGCTGGCAAATCCACATGATTTTATTGTCTTCAAAGTAGTTCCAAAGGTCCAGTGGTGTGGAGCCAACCTTTCAGGCCCCATTTTTGGTCTTTGCAAAAGGTAGGGCATAGCGAATGGCCAGCAGTCTTTGGCGTTGACCTCGGTGTCATTAGCTATAATGCACAAACCAGAACGACAAATTAGTTGGATCTTAACGATAATCTCAGCAATATCCACCGTACAAACAAAAGAAGAATTCAAGTGCCCAGCTATTCTTTTACTTCATGTGAGGGTTATAAATCTCCACTTCTGAAATGTGAAGCCCATTTTAACAAACAATTTAACGTGGTATTTTTTTCCTTCAAAAAGTGCCGAGTCAGGTAGGCTTTGGCAGCTCTGAGAAATGTCTCTGATTTCACTAAAAAAAAAATTATTTAAACCAGACCCATATTGTTACTTTGTCAGACGAAGGTGCTTGATGCTACTACTGCCTTTTTCCTTCCAATGTTATTTTTAAAGCCAGAAGGAAAGCAGAAGAGAGCGGTCTGGGAGGCTGGGTAATTTTTGCTTTTATAAATCTGATTTTTTTTAAATATCACATTAGTCATAATGATTTTAGGATAATCCCCCAAGATCCAGCCTCTGAATGGTCACTAATAGATCTGTAAAAAGGGTATTGGGCTAGATCCACAAAGGGATTACAGGCACGTAACTGCCACTTTGGGTACCTAAGTCCAAAATTTAGACCCTCAACCCCATCCCCCTCCTCCCAATTAACTAACTGCCTAAATTCCCTAGGTGCCTAATTTTCTACCAATAATGTCCCCAGGCATTGTTTGGGGACCCTGGGCACCTAACTCGGGGCTGTGGATTCCATTAGGCAGCAGAATGCCTGAATAGTGAGCATTGCAACACTGAGTCTAAATTCCCTAAATCCAGCCCTGTAGAACAGAAGAAGGATGAACTTGTGGTTAAGGCAGTGGTGTGGGATCCTGTAAATCTGTGTTCAACTCCTGAGTCTACCACTGGTTTCCTTTCTGACAACTTCTTTGTGCCTCAGTTCCCAATCTGTAAAATGGGAATAATTTTATCCCCCCCATAGGGATATGGGGAAGATCATTCATTAGTGATTGTGAGGCACTCAGACACAATGGTGATGAGGGCCATAGAAGTACCTAGATGGCGTCATTCACTGGTATGATGGGGCAAAGAATCAGGCAGAGAGAAGTGGTGAATCTGGCTAACGATTGGCACAAAATTTCATTTTGATATTTGATCACATATGCAGCCATTAACTTTATTTTCAGTTTCAGTTCTCGAAATTGAGAGAACTGTGAAAACACCCTCCGAAGGCAATGAGAGGGCTTTTGTTTGATTGTGTATGTGTGTAGGTTAAGAAAAATGTAATAGGCCCTTAGAATTTGAAAAAAACCCTCATATGCCCAGTGCCAGCCAAGAGCGCATTTTTACACTTGAGTTACAAACCCTTGCCCATGTGAGTTAGAGTAAAAACACTGCCACAGATTTAAGAGTGGCACTTGTAGGAAGAGCTGGTCAGGAAATGATATTTTTCCTGAAAAATATTTGCCCCATTCCTCCCCAAATCAGTTCCACTCATGGACACGAGAATTTATATGTTAAATATAAAACTTAGTAAAAGGACAAAATGAAAGTCTGATATTGATTACAACTGATCCAATGATGAAAAATGATCCAGTTAGGTCAAATTACCAGTGATTGGGCTGGATTGGAATTCTATGCGTGACCATGCTTGGCATTGTTCTCAAACATTGGGATGACCAGTTGGTAACTTCGGAAAATGTTTATGAATCCTGAACATTTCTTGAATTGGTGCTGTTTCCTATGCTTCTAATATGAAGAACATACTGTACTATTGTGTCCCTATAATGGTTTGTTTTGGCAGCAAAATGGGTGCTCAGACAATGAGGCGATGAGGGCAGTTTCAGAACTTATATAGAACAGACTAGATTTTCTGTTTACATGGCTTGTGGAAGCATGTCTAGTATAAATGATTCAACAAGCTAAGGAAGGCTGCCTATCACCTGGCATGCTAGAGGAGCAAAACTGAAATCATGGGTGTGAATTCAGTTTGTTACACATTGATGGTCAAAGCAAATCTTCTTTGCAACCAGCAGGCAGTTTAAGAAACATTCCTATCATGCAAGAAAACTTGTCAGCACGACAAAGACAGTCCATGTAAAGCCCTTAGTTGCACGGCAATGTAATCAATAGATCAAAGTACTTCTTAGTGTCTGAACGTGAAGGGATTGGCAATAGAATAAAGTCTCTTTATTTCTGGGAAAGGAGGTGGTGTAATTTAGGTGTCAATATGTAGTTTTCAAAATACTGTGGTTCATTGTCTTCTGCAAGCTCCTGAAAGGATGACACTAGGAGCTTCTTCCAAACATCCAGAATAGAATTATTTATAGAGACCTGGTGACTGTACATACATTACAATGGATATATCATACTAATGTTAAACATGGCAAGTTTTAGACTGAAACCTTTCAACACATCAGGAGTAAGAGTGGATGAGGTTTCCATAGTTCATATCTCTACAGGTAAGGAAACCTTTTGATTGGGTTTCTTTTTCCTTGGATGCAGGATATAAATTAGAGAAGTCATCAGAAGAAAACCTGTTTCTGAAGAACAATGGGATGGAGAAAGCATATATGTGAAAGTATCTCCTCAGAAAGTCTGAGACCAAATCCTGACATCCTAATGCAGTTTTCACTCAGGCACCTCTGGGACACTATCTGCTCTCACAGCAGTGTAGATCTAGTGTAACCGTAAGCAGTACTTAACCAAGACTAAGGAAGGACTTCAGGATGAGAGTCTTGCTTGCTTTCTTTAAGCCAATATGTCTGGAGTCATTTTGGTCCTCAGTTTCCAGAGTTGCAACTGTAATTTACTTCAATAGGCGCTGCTTCCACCTAACTTCCACCTAACTAGTATAGTAGACCCACTCAAGTGTCACCTGGATGCCTTTGGGAGTTGTGTGTGTCGAATGGGGGTAGAACATGGTCCTTAGTTCATTAAAATGTTAGGGTCTAATCCTGTTCACATTGATGTCAATGGGAGTTTTGTGATTGACTTCACTGAGTGCAAGACTGGGCCCTCAGGATAAACTGTACGTGTCTTAGTATTCTGGTATTTAGAGTAAAAACATGCTCTAAAACATGGGTTTCGTTGAACCTCCATTAAAATTTAAGAAAACACACTTTGGGACAACAGGCAAATTTTCTGACTCTATTCTCGTCTAACATAATGAACTCTCTACATGTTACTAGAGGATGCTTCTTGTTACACCTAGAGCGAAGGACTGAAGGGGTCAGATTTTCCTATCTTGGTATCAGGACTGGGGCTGTTTATTAAAGTGAAAGAAAAAGTGGAATTAAAAAAAACACAAAACCCTTAGGCAGATACACAGGGCAGGAGTGGATAAGTGACCACTTAAAGACAGCAGTGTAAACAAATCTTAAGGGTCTAATAAGTCTTATCAGCTGAGGAGGACTGATAGAGGAAAATTAGTAGCATTTTATGGGCTTCCTGGTAATGACCTTTTCTTCAACAACTATTTCTTCCACCGATAGTTTTTGTTTCAAGTGAGGAAGCTGTTACAAAATGTGCAGGGCCGAGATTCTGCCCTGTCAAGAGCTGTTCAATGCTGCGTGATAGCCCTTCATATTCTGGAAGATAAGGTGATCTCTTGCAGCACATAAGCAATGGGGTAATAGTTTACATCATTTGATCTCAATTTCTTTCTTTTTAAAAGGATTTTTAAATTAAACCAGTGCTAGGGAAAGATCCTGGATCAAGAGCACAGGCCTGTATAGGCCAGGTATAGTGATGCTGTGAAATTTCCTCCCATTGCCCCCTACCTCACCCCTGATAGAAGGAAACATCTGTATGGTTAAGAGAGTAATTCAGTCTTTGGAAGCTCTGCTAAAACTACCAGCAGGAATAGCAATGAGTACCAATGCGAGAATGTATTTTGTGAAGAGAACAACTATGTTTTGTGTCTGTGTCTGTGAGAGAGAAGAACAATTATTCATTTTCTATCAGACTTTTATACTGTTGCCCATGACCATAGTATCTGGGCACTGTCCACATAAAATCAATAGCAATAGCAAAGTCCCTAGTAGACTTCATGGAGTCTCTGTCACTCTTTCCTTTTTGGAGTCAAACTAACTAACTGTCTGCAAGAAAATGGGCTGAGACCACCAGATCATTTTACATCAGCCACCAAAAGGGAGAAATTACTCTCAGTCACTGCTGGCCTGAGTCAGGCTCAAAACAATGAGCTGTTCTTAATTAGTAATTGCCATTTATACAGTATTCTAAATGTACATGGTGCCAGGCTCGCATGGTGACAGTCATGCTCACGGGTTAGAACCTGGCTGAGGGGACCCCACACCAGAGCCAAGCATCAGAGTCAGACTCAGGAACAAGACAGAAACAGGGTTGGAGCAGTCACAGAGCAAGGCAGGAGGAGGACTGGAACAGGACAGGAGCTGATGAAGGAGCAAGAACAATCACAGCTGCAGAGCCAAACCACAGAGCTTCTTTTGTGGCTACTGAGCTTAAAAGCAGCCTGCTGGTTCCCCTCAACTAATCTGCCAGTCCCGCCACAACCCATCAAAGCTCATTAATCTTCCTGGAGGCTGGACTGACTAGTCATCAGCTGAAGGTGTTTAATCCTGACACATGGTGCTTATTATGAAAGTGACCAAGAAGTGTAAGGGTTACGTGTACCATCATCAATGCCCTCACTCATCCCTCCAAGCTCTTTATTTTAATTGCATACATTTACAGTAGTATAATTTGCTACAGAGCCAAAGTGCCCAAATTTGTCACAATGCTTCCTACCATGGCCATTGAGAATTGCACGGCCACCGTTGGGATAAAACAATAAAAAACATAGGCCCTTACATCTACAGATAAAGGTGAATCTCTTTTGGCTATGAGTAGTATAGGGCCAGTGATACTCAGCTGAGCAGTTCAGCTTCTTGTCCAGAAGAGAGCAGTAATACACACACTAGCCAATTAGTGCAATATGTGTCTCAGAAAAATATAAAATCCTATGGACTCCACATTAGAAGACATTTTTTGAAAATGTGTCCCATTTTGCAACATACTCCAGATTAATAAATTAGGACCTTCTTGTGTCTAGTCCTTGCATGGTTGCACTGGAGAGGCAGGATGAAAAGACCCCTCTCCATCCTTATTTTATAGATGGGGGCCTGAGGCACAGAACGTTTTTGTGACTTGTCCAAGGTCCCAGGCACAGTTTGTGACAAAGCCAAATGCTGAACCCATATCTCCTGAGTGCCAGTCCAGTGCTTTAACCTCAAGTTGAACCCCAACCATTTTCTCTGCCGAATAGGAAAAATAAGTGCTGAAGTACTGAAAGGCTCTTTAACCCAGCTGAGAAAGGTATAACAAGAACCAGTGGGGAGAAGCAGAGATGACCTGTGCCTGCTGACAGTGGTGGGGCAGAGTGAGGGCAGCTGGCTTCATCAGTGTTACTGAGCATGCTCAGTCTGTGTGAGCATGCTCAGTACAAGCCAAGCCCCAAATCTGTGACCTCCCATGCCCTGCCCCATGGGATGCCTCTAGATGGAAGTGAAAGCCAGACAAATTCAATTTAGAAATAAGGTGCCAGTTTTAACAGGGAAGGTGATTAATCACTGAGACAATCTACCGAGGGAAGTGCTGGATTCTCTCTCTCTTGAAGTCTTCCGATCAAGTCTGGGTGTCTTTCTGGAAGATATGTTTTAGTCAAACACCAGTTATCGGGCTCAGCAGAGGGGTAATTGAATGAAATTCTATGAGCTGTGTTATACAGGAGGCCAGACTAAATGATCTAATAGTCCCATCTGGCCTTTCATCTTTGTAAAGCATTGTGAAAATGCAAAGAGCTATCAATATATAAGTGCTATTATTATATTTGCCTGTTGTGATTATTCCATTGGCCTTAGTGTTGAGATGGTGCACAGTGCCTTTTAGACTATGCAAAAGGGTGTGTGATTAACCCCTAAATGCAAGGAATCACAGCCCATACCATATGCTATGTAAGGTCTTTGGATACATAGAAGTCTGTGCAATACCTAGGGACAGCATGGTAGAGCAAGGAGGATGTAATTTCAGCCTTCAAAGTCTTTTTTCCCCTTGCTTTTGTTTCTCTAACGTATATTTTTGTGGTTTAATTTTATTCCTTTGATTTTTATATGTAAAATACAAATTAAAAAAAAAAAGAAGAGAAAAACGTTCACTGAAAACATTTGAAATATTCTCTGCTGGAAAAATAATATCCTGTAATATATGGATAGCCATGTAAGAACTCTGCTGCCCAGCACCACAAAACCCTCCTGGGTGTGACTTTACACGGCAGGGGGGGTGGTTTCATAGCTGGTTAATATACTATGTTTGCATCTCTAGGGACCTCAGTTCAAATGCTGGCTCTGGTTAGGAGGGAAAATAAGTTTGGTGGTCTCATTAGTCCTCACTGAAAAAAAAATCAGCCCCATAATTTGGTATAGTTGGCAGCCTTTGCTCTGGATAAATCGAGGACTAGAATAACAGGGGTTAGTGCAAGCCAGGATTGAGGTACATTGGCAGAGAGGGAAAATTTGCACAGAGCCTGCCTGTACCAAAGCCAGTGTTAACAGTCCTTTTACTTTTGTTTGCTCTGAATTCACTCATATATTTGCAAATCAAAATGGTTTTAAAGACATGGGGGAAAAAAGATGGCTTTAGAGTTATAAAACATATAACAGACCCCTTTCCCGACATGTTTTATTGCAGCTCAGCAAATCCCCAAACTCCATCTTTAAATTACTTGAATTAGAAAAGATGTAAAACTAATCAGAATACTGCTGTCTAGATATCCCTTTGTCTGCAATATAGGAACTTTATCTTCTGGTAAAATCATTACACAGGTTATCAGTTATAAATAATCCTTTATAAAGGACTAATAAATCAGAAAGTTTGCATTTCTTGAAAGGAAATATAATTGTACTCCCATACAAATAATTTCAAGATTTGCATTTCAGCAATTTGCATTAAGGCTGTGGTTTATTAAAAGTGGCCTTAAATTGCAAAAAAGCATGAGGTGGTGCTATTTGGATGTTCCGCTATGCATAACACAAAAGCAAATTAGTATGACATGTATTTGTTCTATGTTTTTTTTCTTCCTAGATAGCTTCAAGATGGGCCAGATCCTCAGCTGGTGTAAATCAATGTAGTTCTAAGGACTTTGACAAAGTTTTAAACAAATACTTCTCTTTCTTTCTCTTTCTCTCTCTTCATTTAGAAGATGATATACTGCATCAAATCCAGAGTCTGGCTGATGCAGCTTACGCTGTCACCATGCCTGGTTTAATTGTAATTAGAGGCTGCACTGCTCAGGAGTCCATACCCAGAAGCCACTGAGGATTAATTAGGTCTGATATTTATTTCTTTTGATATGAAACCCAGATGTGTGCAGTTAACCAGAAAACCATAGGGAGAGCCATCCTGATTTTTTTTTTCCAGTTTGGACAGAGGAAAAGCAGCCTTGCCCACCCAGAATTAAAAACAAAACAACAATAACAAACTAGCACCAAATAGTGATCATGGAAAAGATTTTAGTACCTTCACTGATCATCTGCAAAGCCACTTTACCAGCACAATCATCAAATAATTCAGACAACCCCAACTTTCCTTTGTTACAAACTGTACAATTTAGTACACATACACTTTGTTAATTTATCTTTCTGATAAAGCCTGGAAGAAAAATATGGAGGGAGTTGTTTTCCTCTTCATTAGCAACAGAAGGTTGAGTGGGACACCAGTCAGTCTATCTTTTAAATAAAGCTTCTAAAGACACTAAGAAGAGTTCTATGTAGCTCAAAAGCTTGTCTCTTTCACCAACAGAAGTTGATCCAATAAAAGATATTACCTCACCCACCTTGTCTCTCTCATATCTTTTTAATACCACATTCATCACCATATCCAAATACCTGTCAATTCAGTAAAGAAGTTGCCTGCAAGTGAATTATAGAGAATAGCATCTGAAAAGAGCATACATTGCCAACAAGCATGGGACTGCCCCAGAATCCTATTCTGGAAGGTGGCCACAGGGATACGAGAGTAATTCATTTTCTATGCTCTGGCTGTCAAAAAGAGCAAGTTTCTGTCATTGGAATGGCGGGTTTTGTGCTGTGGACACCTGTCTATTAGGAAATGGAATGAGGCTACCAAGTCATTCACATAGCCAAACTGGTCAGCTATTGAGTCATTCATGTTATGAAGCAGGCCGATATGGTAACAGCTAGCACTGGTCAACCTTCGGGCCAAACTTTTTCTTTCATTGAAAAACTGTCTCCTTAAAATAAATAAATAAATAAATAAATAAATAAATAAATAAATAAATGTTTCAAAACATTTCCAATTTTTTTTTTATTAAAAATACCAACAGATAAATAAAAATCAGATTTTTTTCAGGTTTGGATTTTCCTCTTTCCATTCTAGCTCTTCAGTTTGCCTTCCCTTTCCATTGGCAAAATGTAAAAAGTAACAACAGAGGGCTCATAAGAAAAAGTGAACAATAAAGTGAAAAAATAAAACAGAAAAAAAAACCCAGTTTTTTTAAATGTTTTTTCACTGATAAATCTGAAAATTTTGAAATTTCCTCCTCCCCCAAAATATTGAAAAAACAAAACAGTTTCAAAATTGCTCGTGAAACATCCAGATTAATTTTCTCACCAGATTGAGTCCTTTGTTACTATGCACTTGAGTACTGATTTAAAACCCATTGATGTCAATGGAAACATTCCTATTGACTTCATTGGGCTGTGGCTGGAACAGATTTGAACTAGTGGCAAAAGGCTTTAAAGGCCGTTTCAATCCCCTGACCCACCCAGGTAACATATTTTACTGTTTCTAAATAATTCCTATAGGACTAAGCGAAGATTAGGGGTTTGATTCTCCTCTGTCTCACAGGGAAAATCAGAAATACTTTCACTGAAATCAGTGGAATTATACAAGTGTTAGTGAGATTTGGATCAGGTCTTGGATTTCTACAAATATTGCACTATCTTCATAATGTGTGTGTGTGAAATTATATATATCAAATTAACAAGCTCTCAGTTTAAAAGAAAAAAAACCAAGAGGACAATAGTAGGCCAATTTTTTTTTCTGAAGGAATTTGTAATATTTATTTTTCAAGTAGACTGTCAAAAGCAGGCTTTTGCATAGTTTCCTGGAAAACTTCCTCACTGCTTTGCAGTTCATAAACCTCACCTTCTTCAATCCATTTATGGTGCAACTCACAGGTCTGCCCAGCTCCAAAAAGTCAGCTGAAAAAACAAATGGTCCTTTTAGCTCCTACAGTACATGTAAGATATGTCAGGACTCAAACATAATGGAAAAAATTGAAACCACTAAATTTGAACTTGATATCCACTGCTACTACTGTGTGTCCCATTACTCCTAGAGATTCCAGGTTCTGGAGAATATCAACCAAATTAACCTCAGCAACTGAGATGTGGTTTGTCCTTCTGTGGCCACGTTTGGTATAATTAGAAAACTATTCAGCAAAGAACACCTCTCTCCTTTTATCTCTTTTTTTCCTTTTTAATTTCAGGGGGATTTGTGCAGCTTTTATTTTTTCTAACTTGATGTCTATCAAATTTAGTTAAGTTTTAATCAAGGCTTAATCAAGAGTTGTTGAGTTTTTAAAATAAAACAAAAAGATAAAAAGCAAGGCACACTTGCCAGAACCCTATAGGTGGAAGTTAAAGCTATTAACTCAGATGTTCCAAAGTGCTAGAGTATCAGGGTTACTGTCCAGCTGGTAGAGATGGGTAAATTTAATACAAAGAAAAACTGAGTTGAGTCGACTCTTTGAACTGATTAATCCTAGGGGGCTGATCCTGCCATCTCAGGACATGAATAAACTTAACTGATTTCCCTGAGGGTCACTCGGAATCTAGGTCCAGGAATGTGTTTGTTGCTTTACTTTCACAGTTGTTATTAAACTGAAAATCTTACAGAGAGAGAGAGAGAGAGAGAGAGAGAGAGAGAGAGAGAGTCTTACTAAAAGGTCAGGGAGATTTCTCCCAGGTAACATCTCTGATAATGAAAGCCTATCATTGACAATTCCTGAGAGTCGGAACAGGAGCTCCTTCTCATTACTGCAGATACAATTTTGATTGTGTATTAACACATAGATGTGCCATCTATCCCAGATTTGGAACCTCTATCCACAATGATGTAAATCTTGGCTTAAGACTCTAACAGACAGATAGCATGTTCCCAGCCTGGTCACATTCGTGAAGGTAATAAACCATGCTTGTTCTATGAAAGGCACAAAATAAAAATCTTAAACCAGACATGATGAAACACATACAGGCTATGTTTGTAAATAAAAGCTGCTAAAATGGTACTCTGGAGAATAATTCAAGCAAAGTCTCTCTGGGCATGACCGTTTTATTTTTCCCTTGAAGACCATGTAAACATGAGGGAGGGGAGAAGAATCAACCCAAACCACAGTTTGTAATTTTTGTGGTAGCTGTTGCAATGTAAATTTTGAGAAATAAATCTGAGTCAAGGATTGTGTTGAGGCAGTTTGTCTGGTTTCAATCAAGTGAATGGTTTATAGTATTCTGATATAATCAAAGAATTAACCCGATTGTCTAATTGAGTCTGTCTATGTCTAATGCTTTTGCTCCACATTATGTTGCTCCTGCACTTTACTTAATGTATATATCTTAACTGACTTTTTACATAACCAGATTGGCCTGTGGAAAAACAATATACAATTACTGATGGTCAAAATTTTTCACTCTAAAAGTTTATTCTTCGGAAAATGACCTTTTTTTTCAGAAATGAAGCTTTCCACAAAAAAAAGTTTAACATTATAAAAATGATTAATTTTTCATGAAATTTTAAGTGAAATTTGTATCAGTATAATTATTTCTGATATACTTAATTATCAGTATAATTAATGTAATTTTTAGTGAGAAAACATGATTTTAATACAACATAACATTCTATTATGATTTGAAAATGAATTATGTAAAAATGTTGGGTTTTTTTGGAAAAAATATTGTGAAAAAATGAAATTTGGCTCCCTTTCAAATCCTGCAAAATAGAAATAACTACAAAATTGACATTCTTAATTAAATTTAATTTTTCAACTAGATCTCGGTTAAACTTGGTAATGTTTTGTTCTTCCCCTTTTGTTGAAACTATTGTGTAACACTGTTGCCTATCTTTAAACTGCTGCTGTATCCCACCCAGAGGAGGCAGTACTTCTATGATGGGTGGAGTGTTTTCCATCAACACTGGTACGTGGAAATGCTTTCCATCAATATGTTGACCAAAATCTCAGCCAAAGTACATCAGTGGAGCTACACCAGCAGACAATTGGGTCCATAGTCTGCAAAGCACTTCAGAATCCTTTGAAATGAAATGTCCTACAGTGTATAGATTAGAGCTGTTCAGGAATTTTCCAGTGAAACTGAAACTGCAGGAAAGAGTTGTTTTGGTGAATCTCCTAACATGAAACAATCTTGAAAAAAAAGTTTCAAAATTATCAAAATGTCCCCTTTCAATACTTTTGAAATGGCAAGTTTCTCCTTTTTTTCTTCAAAGCAATTTTGTGTTTAGAAATTTTATTTAATTTATACTAAAAAAAGGTTAAACATTTTTTAAAAAATCAAATTTGAAATAAAACCTTTAAAAATTATTGAAATTAAAAGTTTTGATTGACCTGATCCAAATTTTGTGGCAGTCTATCAGTTTCTGATAATTTTCAAGATTTAAATATTTTTGTCCCAATTCAGGATGGGGAAATTTTTCAAAATCTTGAAAATACTCATAAGATGTAAAAACCATTTTCCATCCACTTTTAGTATAGCTTCCCAAATAGTTATATGGATTGGCCCAGCTTCAAAGCATGATTGTTAAGACACAGTGTAATTAATCCATGATGATGAGCAATGGGAATGATGTATCAACTAGGATCAATCAAAAATTTCCCACTAAAATAATTTTTCAATGGAAAACTGTATTTTTGACTAACCAAAATTTTTCACTAAAAATACCTGCTTTGTGGGGAAAATTTTGACTTTTTGTTTAAACACTGAAAACCCAAAATGTATTCAGTTTTTTGCTAAAAACCAAAATTATCTTTAGCCCAAAACTGAAAATTGTTGTGTTTTTGGTAAAAAGTAAAGTGAGATTACACAAAGCCTTAAACACACCGGCATTAGAGGTAAGCCTGATCCATAAAGTCCAAATCCGGAAGCAAACCTTACCAAAGTTTAGGGCTGTTTAGATCCAGGATTTTGGTTCAGGCCCATCTCCAGGGACAACATAAAGTTCACGTCTATAATAATGGAAGCTCAATCCTTCTCCCCTTGCCCACACATACCATGGTTCAGTCAGCAATGCATTACCTATGTGCTGTTCTGCTCCGAAGACAGGGCACTTTGTTCTAGTCGTCCTCTTCTAAGATACAGGCACTGTTAAAATCAGTGGGAGTTTTGCCATTGGCTTTCACAGGGTGGGGATTTGCTCTTCTCTAGGTAAGTGTGACTTTTTGTTACTCTTGTGACTCCAGAAAGGAAAAAATAACAGCAGGACAAAATAAAAAGTCACTGGCCAAAATCATGCCTGGTGTAAGTGAGTGCAACCCTCTCGACATCCAATATGGCTGCTCATTTCTAAACCAGGTCTGACTTTGGCTCTACATAAGCAGCACAAATTTCTTGCAATCATAGTATATGCAATATCTGAAAGGGTGGTAAAGGAGGGGGGACACACAAGGTCATAACTGTCATAGGTTATCTTTTGCAATGTGGGGTCTTGAAAGGCTTAAATAAAGGTGGTATACATCAGGCATGTAACAGAATGTGCAGCCCTATCTCTGGGACGTTGGATGTCTAGAAAAACATAATATCCTGAGGGCTGCAGATTAAGGCTTATTAATCAGTTAAAGACAAGGTCTTAGGTAGAATTGGCTGCAGTTAGTTCTGTGGTGAGTTTAAGCACCATCCTAGTCAAATAGGCTTTAAACAGTTATTGAGACTCGATTGAGCATATAATCCCCGGGAAGGAGACTGTCAGTGATTTTTGTATGTCTGTGTTTTTCAACTTGTGCCGTAGCCAGTGAAGGAAAGAGACAAGGAGTCATTACTTTTGTGTGTTTGTGTGCAAGAGAGAGAGAGAGAGAGTATGTTTCCTGAAGAAACGTTATAATTCACTTCACCCCCATATGCTTTGCCCTCCGTTGCTGCCCTTCCCACCTCCCCTCATTGCTTTTCTTAGCACTGGCCCCCCCTAAAAAGAAAGAAAGAAATATGCTGCCTGGATTGGAAAAGTCAGCTTTTCCCAGGAGCAGTGTAATAATGTTAATGGAAGGGAGAACGGGAAAGAGGAAATGTTTCGCTAACGTGGAGAATTTCTGGCCTGCGTTCTTTCTGAGGCCTGTTTGTCAGGGGAAAAAGGAAATTGGTGGCTGGATGAAATATGAGCTGGTGCAGCTGCAGTGCCTTTAAATACAAGCTTTTTTAAGCACACTGGCGCTTCAGTTTGGGGGTCTAAGCAGATGCCGAAATGCCTTTCCCCACTTCACATGGGGCCTTTGCGTGCTGTGGTTTTAAGACCAATGTTCAGGTGATAAAAAAAAAAAAAAGGACGAAATGTCATTTTCAGAGAAGCAAAAAATACTTCAGGCTCTTTGGCGTGGAACTCATAAAGGGCTTTTTGTGTGTGGGTAGTCGGTGCAGTGTCAAGACAAATCACTTGCACAAGGTGGAGTAACACTATCTGAAATTAAATTTGGGCCTCCATTTACAAGTAAAACTTTCTGGTCAAAAATGCCTTTTCTTTTGAAGAAGCTGGGGGGAAAAAAACCCACACTGTTTTGCTTGCTATTTATAACAAGCTACCCATGCATTAGCTAATTAACTGAACTCATCAGCTGGAGTTAATAAACAGCAAGCAATTTGAGAAGTTTGGTAGAATCCAGGTCAAGATTTAGGACTAGCAGAATTTAAATACCATGAACTCGCTGCAGACTCCTGTGTTATTGCTTTTCAGATGCTTTGGGCTGATTTGGATTTTGGGCTGATTTGGATTTTATTTCCTTGGTATGAGAGGGCCTTAAAGTGGGCATGCAAAGAAGGGATATTTCAAGAAAAAGAGAGCAATGGGTAAAACAGGCATTTTACTACCCACATTGCATCTTTTTGGAATAGGACTCTCCATGTTTTCTTATGTTGAAGTGCAAGATACAACAACACTCTAAGAATAAAGACCAAGGGTCTGATTCTCACTTACACTTAGGCCCCTTCACATTCCTCTGGCAGCATAAAGGGGATTTAATGAGGACGTACATGTAATTTATGGGTACTTAATGTTTTTCTGATCCAGATTTGTTCTTCGTTAGTTAATGCCATTCAAATTCAGATTCTAAACTGTTTATCAATTGTGGTGAGAGATGCAAACGTCTCCTAAAACCCAGTAGGTATGTGCCTACATTGGAGTCCTGCATTGCTATGGCCTGGTCCACACTAAAAAAGTTAAATCAACCCAAATACACTGCTCTGGGGTATGAAAAATTCACACCCCCGAGTGACTTAGTTAAGCTGATCTAACCCTGGTGTAGACAGAGCTAAGTCAACGGAAGAATTCTTCTATTGACCTAGCTACTGCCTCTTGGGGAAGTCAATTACTTATACCTAGAGTGACCAGATGTCCCGTTTTTAAAGGGACAGTCCCGTTTTTTGGGACTTTTTCTTATATAGGTGCCTATTACCTCCCACCCCCATCCCGTTCTTTCCCGGTTGCTATCTGGGCACCCTACTTATACCCATGAGAGAATCCCTCTTGTCGGCTTAGGTAGCGTCTACACTGAAGAGCTGCAGTGGTGCAGCTGTAGCGTTTTAAGTGTAGACATAGCCTCGGTACGAGTAAGAGTCTTAGAGTCTAGCCCTGAGTTTGAAATTTTAAAGTATGATTTTACAAGAAATTATATCCTGGATTGTGGAACATTTTTTTTTTTGGGTGCTATTTATATTTCAGCAATATCTCTGAATTAGGGCTTGTCTACACTTAAAACGCTTCAGCAGCGCAGCTGAGCTGCTCCAGCAGTGCCACTGTAGTGCTTCAGTGTAGACGCTACCTACACAGACAGGATGGATTCTCTCATAGGCATAGGTACTCCCTCTCCTATTGACCTAGTGCTGTCTACACCAGGAGTTAGGTCAGTTGCACCATGTCTTTGAGGGTTGCAGATTTTTCACACCCCTGAAAGACGAAGCTATGCAGATGTCACTTTTCAGTTGAAAAATGACTTTTTTTCAAAAATGTTGCCAAAATTTTTTGTCAGTTGAAAAATGTTGTGATTTTTTTTTAAACTTTCATTTTTCATGACGCCTACAAAAACTTGACAATGGTTAGGTTGCTGGTGTGTTAACACCACTACTTGTCATGTTGACCAATATTGGCTCATTGTTCCTTGTACTCCCCTATCTGTCTGTATCCATCTGTTGTCTCTTCCCCCCCACCCCCATTTGTACTGCATCTAGCATAACGAGGTCCTGGTCCATGACCACCACCATCATCAAAAATATTATTCAAAATGCTCTCAAAGTTATTTGCTTGCCACAAAATGGTGTTTTGGTAAATGAGACATTTCAATACCCAAATCATTAACTATTACAATAATGATTTTGATTAAAAAAATACCAAATATTTCAAAACATTTAAAAGTGTCCATTTTGAACCCTGAATAATGGATTTCAAATGCAGTTTGTTTTCATGCTTTAAACAAAACAATGTTGACCATCTCTACTGGCCAAATGCCCATAACATTCTATAGTCAGCACCTGTAATGACCTATGGGGAATGACCTAATATAGCAACTAAATTTGCAAATGTGCTTTAGTGGAGCCTCAAAATTTGTGGACAATATCTTGCAGCCAGAGTCTTTCACATACCAGGTTTTCCATGCAGAAAAACCTCATATTTATGCACACAGGAAGCATCTGTGTTCATATCCAAGTTTTGATGCACACACACAGACAACGTGGCACATGTAAACAGAATGTGCAAAATTTTAGGTGCACAAAATTGGGGTCAAGAGTGAAATCCTGGCTCCACTGAAGTCAATAGCAAAATTCTCATGGACTTCGGTGGCACCAGGATTTCATTCTGAGAATCAGCTTTCAAAAATTTGGCTCAGTAAAATCTCCCCTCTGCAGTTTTTATGATTTGATGCCTCTGGACAATTTTGCCTCCTATCTAATGCTGAATCATTGTTGCCAAAGGAAACTGTAGGACATTATCCACTAATCTGATGCTTCAGTCTCCAGGCCTGTGGTAGCATATTGAAAATATGCTTTCCGAAATAATATACCAAATTACACATTATTTCATTTGACTAACAAAACCCCTCTTGTGGTTAGCAGAATGAATCGTGTAGATCATAATTTTGACAGCGAGTACTGAGGTTGAACTGACTGTTTAGACAATTTTGCTGTCTATGCATCGTTGTTCCAGTTCAATGCGAGCAATGGCAAATTCAGAAACTATACTTACCGATACCAGGGCATGACCAAAATTTATAATACTGTTGTTTACTTTCACCAGCACTGCAAGGAGAAATGCAGCCTCGTGAACTTAAATGGCCTCACGCTGGTCACGTTGTTGTTAATACTTCATTCAAAGCACACGTTGCCTCACAGAAATGTCAGGACAAAAACAGGACTGCATCAAACTCTGATACTTTGAGTCTAGTTTTTCTCCATTACAATGCTCAGTTTATTGAACTGAAACCAAAAGAGGACTCCCAACGACGCTGCTTGATTTGGACGGATGTGGGAGGAAACAGTTGTCTATTGATTCCACTTTGATTTGTTTTGTGATTAAAAAAAAAAAGTATTTCAAGATCTTCCACGCAGGCTGCTCTACCAGCTTCCTCCTCTCACTAAATTAGCATTTTCCCTTAATCACTGTCAGGAAAGACAGTCTTTCAGCCTGCTAGTTCTGCATCTTCTGCATCGGGACTGTAGCAAAGTGGCAACAAAGCTTTTCTAATGCTTGAAATTTGAGGTCTCTTCTTTTTCTTTCCCCTGCTTTTCCCCAACACATGCTTGTACTTGCAATGCTGCAACATGTAAAGCTCAAGATGCTCTTGTATTTTGCACTGTCTTCCTCTGCACGCTTTGCAGTGCCACTCTGTCTAGATGGAACACGGACACGGTCTAGACCTTCAAATGCTATGAAGAGAATAAACACTCTAAACTTCTCCCCCACAAAAAAAAATCTGCTGGAGAACAGCCATAAATATCATGCTGGCTCAGAAATATTGAAGTTCTCCAAAACCAAAATCAGAATTATAACAAGGTGCTTTTCTTCCCTTCCCTTCCATCTGAAATACGGCAAAGCAAATGTAGAGGCAGATGTAGCATTAATGGAGTGTGGGATGTGCCTTGCTTAGGACAACATAAATATGTCTGATGAGGGAAAAATAGGGTGGAAACATAAAATGTGCACAACACTTTGTTGATGGACCGCATACTTTCGTGTGACATGTTGGAGAAATTGCTAATGAACAGCTCATTCATGGGGAAAAATATGACCATTGCATTAGGGAGATGTAATGTAAATGGATCTGCTTGGTAAGTAATCGTTACCCAAGTCAGAGATGTCTGAAAAGAGCTGTGAAATATGTTGCCAGTGTTCCTAAGACTGGAAAGTCGTAGAAGCCCCAGTTCTATGAGAGGCTGAACACCCTTCATTCCTACTGAAACCAATGAACACTAAAGGTGCTCAGGATCAAGCATTTAATAAGAATGGGTCTGAGTCTCCGATCACACTCTTATAAATAAGGATAAACGCTACTGGAGTCAATGGTTTTTTCACTAGTGTATAACTGGCAAATAAAGAATAGGTTAAATATCGAAAGAAAGAAAGAAAGAAAGAACCTTGCCAAATTCCATTTCACTCTTCTTCGCACCTCTTTTTTAATATCCAGACACATAAACACACATAGTGGCCTCTGTCATTTGTCAGCAGAGTTAATAGCAGAGTCCTCATAAGGTCTCTTATTAAGAAGAATTGTTATTTTTACAAGATCATCTATTCAATTTATATTTGGTTACTGTGAAGTTTTACAGAAATTGTTAAAAATCCACTACACTTGTCAAATAAAAGAGGTACATATGCAGTGCAGCATCCTTGTTTTTTCTTACTGTGTTTCTCCACCTACTCTCATATCTATAACCTCCAGTAACTTCCAATGTGTATTTCAACCTTTAATGAGAATTAGCTAGGTTCTATAGATCAGCCATGATTCCCAAATCATGCCAGGAAAACCCAAGATTGACCATCAAGTAGGCTCCATCTCTAAAAAATTCTTAATAACTATAAAGGGCAGTCCAGTGAAAGACTTTCACTTACTACATAGGTAGTTTAAACTGGAGAGGTTTACAAATTGTTGCATCCTAGCCACTGCTGCTATCTTCTGCTAACATCTATATGTATGTTAATTGCATGGTTTGGAGAAAAAGTCCTCACTTAATATTGATTAGTGTTAAGCATCAAAGATAACATCAAGGTCCTGAACCAAAGACCACTGATGTCAATGGACAGTTTTCCACTTGCTTCAATGAGCGGTGCATCAGGCCCCAACTGAGTCCTTTCTGAAGAGACTAGTCTAAGTTGATATGTGCCTTTGGCAAATTCCAGGGAACAGATTTCATGGCTGCCGCTGAAGTGTGGATGAAACAAGATCTCTCAAATTTTTGCTCATCTTGGAGAGAACCCAAACATGGAGGTTCCAAACCCCAAACCCCCAATGTATTGCTCAACATTTAATTTTGATTTCTCCATGTGATACCCTCCTTGTTGGTACAGGGCCACTACTAATAATGAAAACGCTAGCATCAGCGTGGATCATGGCCCTTCTTTTTTCTTTCTTTCTTTCTTTTTTTTTACTCACATAATTTGAAGCATAAGGCCCTATTATTGTCTGGAAGTGCACAATTTATTAGTGTCAGTTTCTCTGCTCTGTTAGCTCAAGACCTTGTATAAACTGTGTGTTTCCATATTCTGGAATAGATATAACTTAACTCTTGGTCTGCTTTCATTTTTCCTTTTAGAACTCAAAAATGTTCTTGGTAGAAGGCAATGCAACAAGTTCACATTTGAAAGTTAAACCTCATTTTATTCACTGGTGTTTAGCACTAGTTCATCCGCGCTGACAACTTACTCTTTCAGCTGGAAACCTAAGATCTCTCCCCCCGGCCGTGACATGTAAATTAAGGTTTTAGCTCTGGTTAGAAAGTTCCAATCCAATCAGTAAAAGTACTGCAAAAGATCAGCAACTGACTAGGGATCTGATAGTCCTCCCCGTTAATAGTGTATAAGTGAAGAGTGACCTTACTGAAGTTAATGGACCTATATTAGAGTCTAAAAAGTGAATCAGTGAGATGTTTTTGAATATGGGTGGGTGAAGTTGTTCAGATCAAATTATAACCCATGCAGAATTTTATCTCAGACCCAAACCGAACTATTAATCCAATTCCTAAAAGGTCAATTAAGTTGTCCCCAACCCCCAGTTTCATATGACTTTCTGGGCTTCTTGATTCCAATTTTAAAGGAGAAGCAGAGGTGCTGAAATACAAGAAGAAAGGATGTCCTCTTTGTGTCCCTGTTCTGACTGGAAAGAGGAAGTACTGGAAATCCTGTAAGAAATCCTGTTCTTATGAGACTTCCAGCCCCTTTATCCAGATCAGAGAAGTCTGAATAGTTCAGATAAGGTTATTTTGATTGCTTACCTGTATCAAACCAAACTGCTGAAAGTTTTGAGGTTTGTCCATCACTAACTAGGATTCTCCCATGTGAAGGATAAGAAAGAACTAAATCCAGTTATGCTTCTGGAATAAGAGCTGCACATTCCGGCACTAAAAACATCCTAAAGTTATAGGAATATATTAGGGCAATGTATCCAAAGTCTGTCTATCTATTTGATCAACTAGAGCTCATACAAAACAACCACAGCTTTCACAGAATAAATGGTACCATGGATTTTAGACAGTGAAACAAAATGTTCAGGACTTCAATATACCCAGTAAAACAGCCAGAAACCAGGGACAACTTAAAGGCGGTCAGTGAAGTAATTATCTCCCTTTCTTATCTGGCTCATTTAAATGGGCACTAGCGATATGCTAATGCATGCTAAGTACTAGATCTCCATCCTATCAAATGAGCAGAATTGTATATAAACTATTCTCTTCGGTCCTAATTAATGGACTCCGATTCCACATGATTTGCCGTAGCTCTGTCAGGAAGTTATCTTTCTTGCTGTGGAAGATCTTCTCTGACTCAAGAGAATGCTCAGGCATCCGCTTGTTCTATTCCAGACTTGTTGAACTGTCCCTTTAACACAACTGTCCATCGGGTTTACAGTTCTCTTTGTGTGGGTCTCTTAACTATTGCATCTAGCAGAACAGGATGGGATGAGAATTCTGTTTCGCTTCCTGGCTGGCAGCAAACCTAGCTGAGGTCCATGGAAATACCAGCAAAAGATTTGTTGCATCCTTTTGGTCATGTTCATTGCCATACCATACCTCTGTGCTTCAGAAAGTCTTTGTTTATTGTATGCCCTTTTAATTCTGGCACTGTCAAAGCTGGGTCCATTAACATAGCATTATTATGATTTATTAGCTGTGCATGGCAAACACAATGTTATGACAGTTGGGCTGAGATTAGTTTGCAGGTCAGCCTACTCGTTAGACTGGAACATTTTCAGGTCTGTTTAAAAGTTGGATCTGAGCTCAGGTTTTGGATTGTGGAAGCCCCAGAGGAGGAGGCAGGTCTGTGGTGCTTCTCCAACCCACCCATATGTCACCTCAGATGAATGGCAAGAAAAACCCACTTGTTAGAAAGCAGAGGTGGAAAAAAATGGCATTTGACGAGGTTAGAGGAACAGAGCTCCTTCTCTGGAAACCAGAAGCTCCTCAGACCAAGAGAAAACACTCTCACATTTTCCAGGCCATGCCTAATTTCAGACATAATTTACAAGATCAAAATACTTCAGTGATCAAAAGTAGGTACTTCTTGCATGTTTCTAATTTTTCTTCCCCCCACTCCAGTGAAAACAGTCAGATCAAAATTCAACCAGACTCCTTTTACATGCAAGAAGTCCTAAGTATTCCTAACAGAGCTTTTTCTAAATTAAAACAAACATATCCAGTGGTTTGCCAGCTTTTAAGTACTTTTTCTTTTTTGTGAAGTAGTTGTCTCTTTGTTTGTCTGGGGAAGGTCTCGTGCCTCCCTTTCCACAGAGGTGTGCTGACCTCTGAACTAACCAAAAATAGCCCAACTGCAATAATTTCAACAATATGCTTAATATCTGATCTGGCGTCTGGTTTTCCTCTTAAGTTCTGATGTGTTACATCACGTCACACCAGCCAATGGGACAAAACAGAACTTGAAGATGCTGATGTACACAAAAGGGTTGTGATTTTTAATGGTTTTCCTATTGGAGAGTCAAGTATTTTCTTGGCGGGATTGGGAGCGAGGTTAGTTTTTTTCCCCTAACTGTCATTCAAATCCATCATCGTTCAATGCACACATCCAGTAAATTGTTTCAATAGAGCTGTGGTTAGGAGAAGTATGTGTCACATAATTCTCTGCAGCCTCCTGCCTGAGGACTGTACTGTTTATATCATGGCCTTAATTGCTTTTGTGTGTGTGCGCATTTGACCAAATTCATTTAAAACACCATGATTAAATACTGCACTAAATCACTGATGTACCTAGGAATTGCTATACTGGGACAGGCCAATGGTGCATCTAGTCTGGAATCTTCAGTGGCTATAAAATTCCCATAATGTATCTAAACAGTGCAACTGTATAACTGGAGAGAAATTGTTTGATGGGTGAAGCTAATAGCTTAAACCCTTTCAGAGAGTCAGCAAGATCCACCAGCTCATGAACGCAGGAGAACTAGGTTCTAGTGCCAGCTTTGACACTAATATATTATGTTGCCTTGAGCAAATCATTTCATTTCTCTGTTCCCTTTCCCGTCCTTTCACTGTCTTTTTCTGTTTAGACTGTATGCTCTTCGGAGCAGCAACTTTCCCTTATTGTGTGTTTGTATAACACCCAGCATAATTGGGTCTTAATCTTATTTGGGGTTTCTAGGCTTTATTCTAATACAAATAACTAACAAATAACAATTTGATTATAGCTAGGGTAGCTGCAGATACTATTCTCATGCTTATAATTGTCAAATCCTTGTGTTTAATCTTTCTAATCTATTTGCCTCAATGATGTCCAGTGGCAGTGAGTTCCAAAGGTTAACAATTGATTAAGTGAAAAACTTTTTCCATCTAATTTGTTCCCTTAATGAATAAAAATTGGGCAGACACAGTCTCATTAGTACTAGGTGTTTCATTAAAAGCACAGTTACACAGGGAATTCAGCTAATTGGTTGGATAACCCAGGATTCATTTGTAAAAACAAACCCCTCAAACATGAAGTACTCAGACTTGCTAGTCGTGTACTGAGAAGTTTACTTTAAAAGCAAACGTTTAGGTTAATGGGATCCATATGATATAAATTCCTAATAACTTACCATGGGTGGGCTTATTGAACTGCTTATCATAACAGAAGTCGGGATGTTTCAAAGGATCTTTTTTTTCAGAGACTTGCTGCAGACTTTTTTCACCCCAAATCTTTAGGAAATTCAGCTAACACTCCATTGAGAAGATATGTTAGCTGTCACTCTCATGTCATGATTTGAATGGATCCCTTTTCAAACTTCATTTCTTTTAACCCTTTGACAGCAGGACAATGCCTTTGATAAATAACCAGAGCCCGGATTTTAATACTCAGTCCTGGAGAAAAACGTTCTGAGAAGAAGCACTTATTAAGATGTTGCTACTCAACCTTGGTGATGGTGGGCAGCAGGGAAAAGTGCTGAGGGGAGTGGCATCAGGGTTTGGAGTTTGTCTTTAAAAATTAAAAGAAAAACTCGAGCATCAATGGGAGATTTTCCACTGACATTTACAGGTATCAAAACAGACCCATAAAAAGATTTTGATCACTATCTCTAATTACAGAGAAGAGTGAATCATTACAAACATTTGTTTAAAAAGTCTTTTGAATAAGAAACAATCAGATAGGCCAGTATCCTCTGGATAAGTTGATGACATAATTTAAGATTTAGGAAAAGATTAACTTTTGAATGCATGAGTGCAGCCACTATTAAACTAGCCAAGAAGAAACTTCTAAAAATTAATAGCATTTACTGTAAAATAGCTTTAGAAAGACAAGCTGGGTGAGGTGTTATCTTTCATTAGACCAACTTCGGTTGGTGAGAGAGACAAGCTTGAAAGTTGTCTCTCTAATATTCTGGGACCAACAAGCCTACAACAACACTGCATATTACAACAGTGTTGAAGGTCTCTGGCCTTCTTCATGCATTCCAATTAGTGCTGGTTGCAACTTTTCCATCAGAACTTTCTTTAAAATGGAAAATTGAGGCTTTGATTGAATTAAAATGTAACATGAAAAGTGGCTGCTTAAAAAAAAAAAGAGAGAGAGAGAGGCGTCAGAAAACTGATTTTTTTCAGCAGATTCTGGCCAAACCCTTTTTTTAGATTTTTTGCCAACATTTGGGGTGGGGGTTGCATAAAGGAGAGAGCTTTTGATTTTTCAATAAAAAGTCAGCATTTGACAAGGGAAAAAAATTCTGACCAGCTCTTATTCAAATACTGAGCTACATTTCTCATGTCTAAAATTACTTAATCAGTTTATACTTCTTGCTGGGAATTGCAACATTGCCACCTTCAGGAGTTCAAAAATCTTGAGTGAGGAACCCACAAAATCATAAGATTTATTTAAAAATAAAGAGAGAAATGTTTTGTCTTTAGATTTGCCTTCTTGTTTTTGAGACTTTAGGGTTCACATTTTCAAGCTTTTCTCTGCAACCCTAGGGATGAGAAACTTACTTTTTAAAAAAAAAATGAAAGGTGAGGTTCTCACATAATCATGTGACTCCAGGAGCTGGTGCTTTAACAAAAAAATCAATATCAATAAAATCACCAGAGTTGGTAGGGAAGTAAGTAAGTAAAATGATAGGTCTCAGTGAGAATCTGTCTTTGGTATGTAATAGTAATATTGCAAGCAGTGGTTAAATAAGGGGTTTACCATTCAATTTGTTTAATTTAAACCATACAGTTCTAATATTTATACAAAATAACCTAAGAAAATAAGAGTTTGTGATGAATTTGTCTTCTGACATGCGATAGAATGAATATGTGAATGGGTGTTTTTTATCATTGTCTCAACGGAACAGGAGCTATTAGAAAGCTTTGTTTAATTACCTACCCCTTTAAACAGCAAAGCAGGCAAGAGCAGTGTTGCATGGAACAGCCTTATCATGTGGGTGTGGGGAGGGGGGAAGGTGTTTTATAAAGGACAAGTTCGTTTTCCTAGTCATCTCTGGGAAAGAAAAATTGTCAACATTATGACAGGTGTGAAAATGGTCATTTACTTTCCTGGTTTCCTGTTGAACATGTAGTTAGAACATTTAAGACACCACAAACTCTTATCATGACTGTTTCAGTATTTATACACAAAATAAACACCAACCATTTAGCATAAGCCTGGGTGTCTTAAAAAAATAAGTAAAATATACGGAAGAGAGCCCTCCCAGGTGTAACTCTGCTTACCGAAAGATATTGGCTCAGGAGGAAAGATTACAACAGCTAAATTATTTATGGTATGACTGGGCAATGATTAGTGGGGACATTATAGCAGTCTGCAAATATCTGAAGAATAATACCAGCAAAGAATTATTTAGGGGGATAAAAATGGAGAGGGGTATAACTGGACTTGGCAGAATTCACTGTTTATTTTAATGCTTTTTTCTGATTTTCATAGAATATCAGAGTTGGAAGGGACCTCAGGAGGTCATCTAGTCCAATCCCCTGCTCAAAGCAGGATCAATCCCCAGACAGATTTTTATCCCAGATCCCTAAATAGCCCCCTCAAGGATTGATCTCACAACCCTGGGTTTAGTAGGCCAATCTCAAACCACTGAGCTATGCTGTATCAATTTACATTGTCACAGTTGCAGGAAAGTATGGGTTTTATGGATGGGAGTGTCAAGCAATGACGGATGGGATACTAATGACAGTAGATGCTCAGATTCAAAAAATTAAAGCTTTATAACCATTAAAACACAAATTGTCAAAGTCACGTCAAAATATATAAATGAAATAGCTTAAATCAAACTCCAATAAGTTCCCAAGCAGCATTGTTCTCACTTTGCTTATTTATACATGTTGATGGTTATTGATGGAAATAGTCTTTCATCGATTTGTGTGTATGGTGAAATGCATGTTACCAGCACTTACTGAAAAAATTGAATCCTCCCAAGCCGAGGTATAACTCAAAGTAATGGAATAAAATTAAGAAAGAGAAAATGTAAACTAATTTCAGGAAGAACTTCCTCACAGAAAGGTCCAGTAGTCTGTGCAATAGTATCCCAGCCCCATTGTTGTGACAGTTCATAAGTATACCAGACAAAACACCAGAAGGGGACAAATTCATATATTTCTGTAAGTCCTTTCATCTCTAAATTCTAGGATTCTGAAGATAACGGTTAAATACGTTGGGTAGTAAAATGTGAAAGCATGATTCTCCCCTGAATCACTTACTGAACAACACTGCTTGATGTTATAATTCCCCTTCTGAGCTATCTAATGGTACCCCAAAGCTTTGTCCTCACTAGCTTCAGTTCAGTTAAAATTCGCAAGTTTGTGTTCTACACAACTGAAGACCCAAGTTGCCAAACCTCACTTATTGGTCCTCAAAATTATTTCCAGGTGGTTTGTTGCAGGTGTAACAGGGATCATTGTATCCTATCTCTCACAGCATGAGGGACAACACAAGCCTGATATATACCAGG
Organism: Mauremys reevesii; assembly: GCF_016161935.1. NCBI lineage: Eukaryota > Metazoa > Chordata > Testudines > Geoemydidae > Mauremys > Mauremys reevesii. The sequence continues at coordinate 36,975,347 of NC_052638.1, forward strand.
ATATATAACACAAGCAGCTGTGCCGAGGTAATGGAATATGTTGGTATGCTAGCTCTCAAGCATCAACTGAAGTATAAATGAACCTGACTTTGGAAGTCTTGTTCTTGTCCTTAGTGGCCAGCTGACTGCTTCAAAATGCCACCACTTAGTACATTGCCGTTCCTCATCTCCACACAAGAGAAGCCTGGATTAGGAATGGCGGGTAGGAGGACATGTTACAGGAAAGGATCGAGGTACCCTGGCAGAGACATGAGGAGGATGCTAGTAGGCTACTTGTCAGCACTGTGGCTAGCTTTGACCAGGGGTATTAAATCCTCCACTTCCTGGGAAGCAAATCCACACACAGTTTTAAAATAAATAGGAAAACGGGGGCGCAAAATGCCAAACACTTTACAGTAGCACCTTTCAGATCATACTAAGGCTGTTTCAGTCCCAGGACTTCTCTCTGTTTCTGGTCATTTGAGGGATGCGGTTAAAGCACTAAATCTGGATGCCCCAGCCTCTGTTTAAAACCAGCAAACATGGATTTTACTTGTCTAGCAGCCCTAAGCGCTGGCCTACAAATCTCACCTCTAGGAGGCCTCAGAAGTAACTGAGAGAATTTGCAAGCTGAGATTTCTTATTGCTATGCTGTAAGATTACTGTGTTAGTTAAAGGCTTAAAAGGCTTGAAAAAACTGGGCTGGAGAGTTAGTGAAAGAGAGAGCAGTGTTTATTGAGCAATAAAAGAAACATTATATTTCACTGCTCAGCTAAACTGCTCTACAGAAGCAAATCCCCATGCCTTATAATACAGGGTGTAATAAATATTAATACCATAACGGGGTCTGTTGGAAACAATCAGCAAGGCCCTATCTCAGTGTAATCAAGCCTTCCATAAAATTAAGGTCTTGCTTGTGCTCCCTGCTTTATTGTCTAACAGTACTGAAAGCCTCAAGGCTCCTTCACTCAAGACGTGTTTGAGTGTCTATTATGAAGTTCTAGTTGGGTTCACCTCTTGAACAGCTGCACTCTGGTTACCCTCTCTCAGGGACATCTTTCCAAGGCCAAGGGTTAGGTTTCCTTCTAAGGATTAAGCATTAGGCTCATGTCAACAAGGTGGTCGTGGAGATATAGGCAAAGCAGGAAGGACTTATGAGGCTGGTGGAGAAAAATCCAATGATTTTCAGACAGTAGATTAATTCTGATAATACCATGTTGGATCATTTTTTCTAATGAGTCAGTTGGGTCAAGTTCCTCTGGCAACCACAAAGTCTGCCATTAATAAAATTAAAAACTCAATCATAATTTCTAACCTCCCCTTGCCCTCTTTCAGAGGCTAAAAGATAAATAGCATGTAAAAATGAAAGCCTCTTTTTTTTTGCCTTTGTAAATATATTCTTGCTTTTTCACATTCCTCCCCATAATTTTGAATTGTCCTGACCTTCTCCATGTTGCACTGGGCACAGTGATATCCAGAACATATGGACTTAATTGTCTGATAGAAGCAGGGCAGTAGTCAAGTTTTTCCACTGACCTTTCACAGTTCAGTCATGTGTATATTACTTATCTGTGTTACCGACTGCATCCACACATCTGTACCTGAGTTGGGCTGGTTAAAAGCCTTTTTCCTTCTGCCAAGTAAAGTAAATAGTCTCATGTTGAGACTCAATCTGACATTACAGTTGTTAGAGCTGGTTGAAATTTATTCCTCTTTTTTTTTTAAAGGGGTCTTTTCCTAACAGAGTTATGTGTGTATGTGCAAAATTTATGTTTCATGTGAGATTTTGGGGTTATCCAATATGAAAAAAAAAAGCTTTCCAAAACTGAAATAAAACAAAGCCTGAACATTTTTAGTTTTCAAACCAAAATAAAAAAACAAAACAAAAAGAACTTTAAAAAAAATTAAAAACCGAAAAATGCCTGGATTTTGTTTTTTCTTCAATAAACCAAAAAAATTATGTGAAAAAATTGTAATTGTATTTTTTTTCATTCTTTACATTATTTTGTATGAAAAAATACTATTTTCCAACCATCTTTAATCATTATTGAACTTTCACATTATTAATTAGCTTTCTCTAATTTTCTTCTGGTCATGTTACACAAGGTTTTTCATTTGATGGAAACAAATGAAGAGAATATGGGGCAAGCCATGCTTATTCAAATAAGTAATCCCACCAAAGTAAATGAGATTCCTCACAGGAATCAAATTACATAACCGGTTCTATTTATGTCAGTATTACATTCTGGATAAAAAAAAGCTTTTGTAGGTTAACATGAAGCTGGAGATCAGGAACCTACCAATGGTAGACATCCAGAATTAATATTTTTGTGGCCAAATATTGGTATATTCGTGCCACCCATTTGATTTAGCATGGCTGTAAAGAATAGAATGGTAGAAGACAGATGGTCTTATGGATAAGGCAAATCACTGAGGTTCAGGACACCTAAGCTTTGTTCCTGATTATATCATAGGCTTCCTGTGTGATCTGGGTAAGTCACTTGATTGCTCTGTGCCTCAATTTGCCCATGTGTAAAATGGGGTTAATAATAGTCCCTGCTTCAAAGGGGAGTTGTAAGGATAAATTAATTAATGGATATGAGGTGCTCAGATACTACAGTGAGGAATTATATTAAGAAAGCCTACAAATACAATGAAACTTGATCTTCTTTTGCAATGATCTACTGATTATTTTTCCATCTCACGTAGTGACAAGTGGCACCTTATCAATATAGCAGAATCATGTTACCTCCAATCTCAAGTGCTTAAAGGAGGAAGGAGTGAGCTGAATCAGTTAAAATAGGTTATTTTTTCCACATTAACATAGTTTTATTTGTTTCTCTCCAGAGAACTACATTTGATCCATGATGCAACAGCAAACTGAAGTGCTGTTCATTTTATCTTTGACCACAATTCTTTCTGAGCTTCAATAATGCTTTATTGAGGACAAACCCTGACAAGTTTGCAGTGTAAAAACTTGGTGTGTGGTGGGGAGAGGAAGGAGGTAGCTATTATTAGCTCAAGAAGCATTTTTAATCTGACTGTACATGATTCTATTCTCACTTATATCAGTTTACTGTAGTTACTTCAGTGGATTCACAGCAACATCTATGAAAGAAAACACCTCATTTCCCCTGGCCTGTAACTTTAAGACAGCCAAACTCATTTTACTGGATTTTTTTTTTAAACTCACCTTTAGGATCAGACTAAATATGATAAATTTTAGTCCTAAAGTACGTTTTTGGAGAACGTGGGTTAAAATAAAATGACTTTTTTTAACCTAGTTGCTTGCAGTGTTGTGGTAGCTATATTGGTCCCAGGATATGAGAGAAACAAAATGGAAGAGGATAAAACATAGATAAGATACTACTTCACCCACCTTATCTCACTCTACCTTGTCTTTCAACTTAGGTTTATTATCTTTATGGTGTTACCCAAGCTCTGAGGTCACTTATGATCATCACAAATGGGGTTTAAATCTCAAAAGAATCTCAGCGGTTCACACTTTAGGTGACTAGGACAGTCTTAAAATATATATTTTCTATTTCTTGTATAATTAAAGTCTCAATTGTAATGCTACAGCAACAGTTCTTCTATGTTCCCTGATATCACCATTTCTCTAAGGTAGTAGTGCACATCTGTAATATATTATGGAAGTAATTTGCACTTAATTGCAAAGTGCATTGATTAGACCATTGCATAATAATTAAACTTAATTAACTTTTTACAGTGCATTGGTATTTAAGTGACATACTTGAACTGGCTTATCAGTTCTAATTAAAATGCTTGTTTGAGGTGTTTATCTTAAAGTGCTATCATCATATCTTTCTAATTTCAGGTGAAGGCAAGGCTGGGGATTAACAAATGGGTGTCAGTCTTTGACACAGCATGAGTTACTGAGCATTCTCAATTGTTTCCATGTGTATGTCATCTAATGTTCATCTCAATTCTATAAATAGTGGCCAATCTGATTCTTTTCTCTCTCCCCTCCCCCCCAAATTAAACAAGATGTGTAACATTAGTAGGGTATAGTGAGGGTGGGAGCCTCAGTTGTTAGTGAGAGTCATGCAACAAACTCTAAGGGAAAAATTGTGTTTTCTAGGATGTAATTTCAGGTACATCTTTGCAAAGCATCAGATGATGGCATTTCATGACAAAGGGTAAAATTGTGAGGGATTACTCAGAATAGGAGTTTTAGCTGGGTTCAAAAGCTTAAGGACTTGGAGTTTGGTTTAGGACATAATTGTTGTTTTGTTTTGGTTTTTTTTAATAGCAAAACTTATGCTGTTACATGTTCATGGTTAGAGTAGGGGTTTGATCCTATCTCCATTAAGGTCAGTGGCAAAATGCCTATTGACTTCAATAGAAGAGGATGGAGTCTTACATGTGTGATTATTGAGAGGACTGTTTCATAGCCAATCTTCACACTAAATAGGAGAGCCACTTATTTATACTATTAAGGGGTAATTTCACCTAACTCTACACTGTTTTAAGACTATATGGTTCAAATTATTCACACTTTGGAAACTCAAAGAATTTGAGTTGGAAGATTAAAGTGAACTGACTTAAAATGTAAACAGCACTTTATTTACTATTGAATCCTAACTCAAAAGCAGCTCCGAAGAAAGACAAGTTAAATTATATTAATGAGGAGAAGAGGATATATTTGATCTGAAGTTGTAAGAGCAATAAAAGGACACTTTCCAAATGGAAAGAGACTTGCAAATAAACCTTAATGTTATAGTCAGCAATTTATGAATCACTTGGACAATGAACTCTGCATATGCCACATCCATTTTTTAAAAAGTGTATATGGTGGTTGGTCAGAGCTTTCTAAACAAGAAAGAGATAATTAAGAAAAGAATGGCTACAGCTTTGCTGGCTGCCACCTATTTCTCACCACTCACCTAAATGGTTAAAAATATTGTTAGCCAGCTGTGTTCTAACCCACCTGTAATTTATCCATCTCATCTAAATTATCATCTATTTTAATATTCAACATTTTTTTTAAAAAATAGGGGTAAATGGAAAGATGAGTGAGGCTGTATGATGCAGTGGAAAAGATTCAAAATGAGGAATTCAGAGGACCTGGGTTATATTCCCAGCTTTGCTTCAGACCTCCTGTTGAACTTTGAGTCTCAATTGCCCATCTGTAACAAATGGAGATAATGATGTCCATGAATGTTAAGACTAAGCTGAACTGTACCAAAATATAGAAAAGCAAAACAAAAAAAATGATTCAGCTGTAACATATTAAGAGATGCACCTCCCCTGTTCAAGTAAGTTGAGTTTGGGATTTTCTATAGCATGTGGTTGTATATACAAAATACATATCAGCTGCTTGCATAAACAGAGCAAAACTGATCCCTAGGCTTTACCTCATCCTGATAGTTCCTCAGCTTCACAGATGAATAGAGACAGTTGAATAATATTAATGGGATTATTTGTCTGGCAGACTTTGTTTCCCCCCCCCTCCTTTTGTTTTTATTATATTGTTTGACTAACCTTTTATTCAGCATTTCCCCAGTTTAAAGAGTTGCTCAGAGAATTTACACAGTCACTTCACCAAATTCATTCTCTGATGAATCTTTCAGATACAATATTTTTGCAGAAAAAAAAATATTTTCCTTTTATTCACCCAGTTTGGCAACCAGGGAAAATACAAGAAAAGACCCCTTGCAAAGTTCAGGTATGATACTCAAATTGATAGGGTTTTTTTTTTTTTTTTGCCCCTCTCAAGATTTTTTTCTACCAGGCTGAAAATAAAATGGTAGTGAGATGTTAATCAAAATATCCAAACATGCCCCGATTACTGCAGTGAAGGGCAAACAGAAAAGCTTCCTTATTTCGCTACTGAGTTTTTAAATATCCTTTTAAATATCAGTCTCTGACTCCACTTTAAAGTTTGATAGAGGGGGAGAAGGAGAAAAGAGAACATCTATTTTTAAGCAGCAGGAGAGTTCAAGACCTGTTTGGTGGTTAGCTTAGAGCTTGAGTCCCAATGTTCTTAGTGATTTCTTTCTGGAAGCGTGAAATGTCATAAAGCACCACAGTGATGCTTTTATGAATGGCCCATTTGTCTCCTTCTCCCCTGGCAGTCCTTTTTCAGCCCAGACTTGTCCAGAAGCCCAAAGCAGTTTAGCAGATATGGCAGCTAGCAACTCCTGCTCACATGAATTATGAAAACTTTAATAGAGCTCAGCTGACTTTTACTTTATAAGCTGATGCTTTTTCTTCTGCTAACTATTTTTCTTTTTTATGAGAAGGGAGAGCATGAGGTGCTGTTATACAATATTTCAAGGCACAAGCCAGTGCATCGATCAACCATTAACAAGAAAAATTATGGTCCTAAATCAAGCTCCAGGTGTAAACATCCCTGAATTATACGGGTAGTTGAAATTCAATTCTGAATTTTGCAAATGGCCTCTGTCTTTCAAATGGGCAGAGCAAACACCAGATGTGGACACTCCTTGAGCTTCAGGGGTTCATGATCTATGTGTAGTTCCTGGTGTAAATTTTGCAGCTTGGGCTTATCTCTTCTTAAGAAAACAAAACACTTTTTAAAATATTCCACATCTGGGTCACAAAAATTGTAACACTGTTGATGAGAGTGCCTCTTAACCCCCTTGTTCAAAGAGGCCAAAAATAGTGTCTTCCCCAGACTGTAGGAGGCATACGTTAAAGGTTTCAGTAAAGTTTGTTTAATTAGAAGGTGTTAGCAAATCATTTCAGAAGCCTTACTAGCAAATCACCTAAGAACTTCTTCTGGATCTGATTGTTAAAATCTGTTTCCACAAAAAGATTGCCCTTTACTCTTTCCAGCAAGCCAGGGAAGCTTGAAACTGAAGGGATGGCTTTTTGCCCAGACAGAGAGGAACTGAAATAAGTATGAGCAAGGTTAAGAATTTTCTTTATTGAGAGCACCTGCTCCTATTTTATATGTAGCTGTAGTTAAAAATTCCTTCATTACAGCATTCTCTGTTCCACAGGAGTGCAATGCAAGCCTTTTGGTACTGAGAAAACTACTCTGTGACCTCTGCTGCGAAGGACTTTCCTTGCTCCCTCCAAAGGATCTAATTCATTTCCAAAGCAACGCAACAAAAAGGCCTCTTGCGGATACACACACACTGATTCTTTTAAAGTCAGTTCATTTGTGGCATGTGCTGACAAACTGAAGAGCTGCATTTATGACATTTCCGAGGAAGAATTACTGAGCATAAGGGTGAAGGCTTAAAGGCATAGGCCAGCTTTGCTCACACAACTCTGTGGATAAAATTAAGTCCTAACCTGCAGCCCTCAGTCCTATTCTTGTGTTGGCCACGTTCCTCTGTGATTGCTACTCCATCCTGACCAGCAGCAACTTTTGATATGGCAGTAATACGCCTCTCTTGTTCAGAAACTGACACATGGGCTTGCAGATGCCAAAATTGGCCTTTTGGTTAGCCAAGTTGGGTTGGCTTTGTGACGTGGCAAATGTTGGCTAGGGACTAGACTGAGATCGCAGCATTCATTTGGTTTGTGTGTTTTTATAGGTAAAGAATTAGGACTAACCATGCAAACCTTACTTCTGTATGGTAGTTCCCTTGACTCCAGTCAGACTACTTTCAAATCGCAATGTAAAAAAAGAAGTCTATTTCCACATTTTTATATGAAGATTAGCCTTCACCTTTTCCATCAGGCTGGGAATGCTTAAGACTGAAGGGATGGCTTTTTGCCCAGACAGAGGAACTGAAATAAATATGAACAGACCTAATAACTCCTCACATGAATATAGGCTGTCGAATCAGGTCCCTAGCCTGTAACGTCCTTTGGGACAAAAAGTGCCAAATAAATGTGTGCACGAGAGAGAAAGAGAAGGTAAGTGAGGTAATATTTTTTATTGGACAAACTTCTGATAAAGTAAAATTCCAATAAAAGATCTTTTCTCTCTCTCTCTCTTTCATATCCTGGGACCAACTTGGCTGCAACACTGGAAATAAATATATGATTGAACCAATAATGATGTTATGCACAAGCACTTGGACACAGGAATTGTCAGAGTAGTTCAGACCAGTATCTTGTCACCAACATGAGTCAGTACCAGATGTGCCAGTGGAAGGTGCAAGAAATCCTGCAAGTTCCCTGCTCCCAGGGAAAGTTTCTACCTAATGCCCAGTTCTTAAAGTTTGGCTTTATATGCCTCCCAAACTTGTTTGTTTTTAAATATTTACTACCCTCTTTGAATCTTGCTTAGCTCTTGGCCTCCGTGATATCTTGTGGCATGGAGTTCCACAGGGTAATTGTGCCTTGCGTGAAAAAGCATTTCTCTTTGGTCAGTTTTGAATTTACTAATCTTCCCAATTTGTGTTTTAAATACAAGATTTTATCAATATTTGTGAGGTAAATGCTTCTACCTATTAGGTAGACAATAACATTTTTAAATTGCTCTTTTTATTAGCAAGAGACTATCTGATAACTCCAGAGTCAATATGTGGCTGTTCAGTGCCCTGCATGACAGAATTCATGGGTCTGAGTGGAGCCCTTCACACTCCAGTCTCAAACCACATGAACAGGATGTTGATCGTAGGGAGGAGTGGAGGCTAGTTGCTAGGATGCCTACAGGTTAATATTCTGGCACTGTGCTTTGTGCTAAACACTTTGCCTCAAACACACAAATTACCTGTTACCCACTGTGTAGCATACACCTACAGCACTATACAAATAATCACAGATCATTTAAACTGGTAGATAATTCCGACATGGCACATTCAGGGCAGTAGGCTCTGTCAGGTAAGGTGACATTTGCTCTGAAGTAAGAGAGACCAACCAATTGGTTTGTGACTAAATTGTGGCTTTAGTTTTATTTTGACCAGTTTGTTTGTAGATACCGATGGCCAGCATTTCCATATACAGCCACTGGGGACTACTTGAATGGGATAACATCAAAGAGTGCTCCTCAGATATGATGAAGTGTAATTGAATCTGAGTTTCTTGCCCTATAAATATGTCTTCTGGGATTCCTTCCCTCCTCCTTTTTAGTTTTATAGGAAAGGATTATTGTAAATTCTGTGTTGTGCCCAATAGCGCAAAAGTGTTTTATCCCTCTCTTTCCTGCACAAATTGTACCTCCGAGAGTTGCTGTATATTCAGTAAAAAGAACAGGAGTACTTGGGGCACCTTAGAGACTAACAAATTTATTTCAGCATGAGCTTTCGTGAGCTACAGCTCACTTCTTCAGATGCATAGAACGGAACACACAGACAGAAGATATTTATACATACACAGAACATGAAAAGGTGGAAGTACCCATACCGACTGGAAGAGGCCAATCAGTTGAGATGAGCTATCAGCAGCAGGAGGAAAAAGAAAAAGAAATCTTTGAAGTGATAATCGAGATGACCCATAGAAGGTATGAGGAGAACTTAACATGGGGAAATAGATTCAATTAGTGTAATGACCCAACCATTCCCAGTGTCTGTTTAAACCTAAGTTAATTGTATCTAATTTGCATATTGCATTTTTTTCCTCCTGCTGCTGATAGCTCATCTCAATTGATTGGCCTCTTACAGTTGGTATGGGTACTTCCACCTTTTCATGTTCTCTGTATGTATAAATATCTTCTGTCTGTGTGTTCCGTTCTATGCATCTGAAGAACTGAGCTGTAGCCCACGAAAGCTTATGCTGAAATAAATTTGTTAGTCTCTAAGGTTCCACAAGTACTCCTGTTCTTTTTGCGGATAAAGACTAACATGGCTGCTACTCTGAAACATGTAAATCCAGTCAAGACCAAATCTTCATACCCGGATAAATAAATAAAATTCTGTAAAGTCCATAGATTTCCTGGGTCTTTTGAATGGGATATTTTTGAGGGGCGGGGAGATATACTACAAACAATACCTAAATCTGACCATGTAGGGAAGGACACAGCAATCTCTGATCTGTAATTAATTCCTTGAAGGATATAAGCATGGCAGCAAATCCAGAATCTCTTTGCAATCTGCTAAATATTACAGGAATGAATGGCTGGCATAAGGAAAGGAATGCTGATTTAATGTGACAAGTACAGACTTTCTGTTCTAGCTTTTCCTGGGTTGTGTTTAGTTTATTTAGGGTTATTGCTCATGGGTACTTGCTGTTTCATATTTAGGAATAGAAGCAACACAGATAGGGTTACACTGAAAAATATACAGGTTGCTATTAAATCTTTTGTTACCTGTAGGTAAATTCTGCACCTGCACAGGACCTTAGAATGGAGAGGACTGTGTTGGACGAGCTGCATATAGTGCTAATGTCCCAGAATTCTAGTTTGGCAGAGGGACTCTAACATTATTAACAACACCCCCTTCCAACCTTCACTCCAACAATACACTCATCTCTGGACCTAAAAACTACTTAGTTAGAAGGCTACATTCAGAAAGGAGTGTAAAAGAGTGAGCCTAAATTGGTTGAACTTATATTTTTCCCCCCAGTTCCCGTCTTCTAATAACTGAATTGGTCTCTTAGAGATACAACTACTTAGTGCAATGATGATATACCCTTCCACATTGCCTCTGAATTTAACTCAAAATCATTAGGATAGTGGCTTGTAAAATCAGACCTTTTGCACAAGTGTGATTATATAAAAAAGAAACCCACTGGGTCTAATCTGAGCATCCCATCAGCCTTTGTAGTTAAATCTGCAGCCGGCTGTGTTAGTAAAGTCCCAGGGCCTGATGCTTCACTGACTGGCACTCTCAGCAGTCATTTGCCCCAGGGCAAACTCCACCAAATCAGAATGATGGTGTTTTACACCCACTCTCATTCACTGTGCATTGGGGTAAATAACTATATGAGGTCCTCAGGTGCTTCAACTATATGGTGAATCAGGCGCCCAGAGCACAAAGTATTATTTTAGGTCCTATCCTTAGCTTTTTTTTTCCCCACCAACTCTCCCCCCCACACACACACACACAAGCCCTACCAAAATAAAACACTCCATTCTACCCTGGGAAGATGAGAGAGAGAACAAACCACATGTGACTCATATCATTTAATGCACTACTAGAAGATGCTCAAATACTGTGCTAGTGACGCTGATATAAGAACTATGTAGAATGGAATGGACTAGCTGGTGTGTATTGACATAGTCCACTGATGTAGCTTTAATGGAACCAGCTGAGGATCTGCTCCAGTGACAATAACTTTTCCAAGCTGCAGATGCCAAAAGTTTTTTATCTTTTGTGATAGAGAATAAGTTAGCTTTGTCCTCTGGGTGGCACTTTCATCTCCTCCCTCGTTGTGAGCTGTTAGCAATTTGTGTCTTTTAATTCTTACGTTGCTCTTTTTATGGCTTCTAAATCTCAAACGGATTGTTTCTACTGATCCAGAGCAAGCTCTAGCTAGACAGGGCAAGCCAACCGAAGTGGTGTTTCTAATGGACTATGAATGTTCTCTCCCAAAGAAACAGAACTGAAGCAGAAGAGATCCTTATGTTACCAGACATTACCGAGCCCTTGGTGTTGAAATGCAGGTGATCAGTTTCCAATCAGATAAGATGATGGCAGTTCCAGATGACCCTGCCATGAGTTTAAGGAATCTCCATGCATGGAATGTTGGGATTAGGTTTCACTTGGAGCCTGGACACATTTATAATGTTTCAGTAAATGAATAGGGAGTACGGTGACCCAGCAGGGAAATTTATGGTCCTGGTTGTGACTCTGACAGGACTTTGGAGTGAGATATCATGGGCTTGGGGGTGGAGGCTCATCTTAAACTCAAATTGGGGTGGAGGTGAGAAGCAGAGATAAAGCAGCTGTTGAAAAGCTTGAGCTGTGTGTCTCTGGCTCAAAACAGCTAAACAGAATTTTCTCCCCGAAGTGTCAGCCATCCACCAATTATCCATTAATTGAAAAACATTCAAGCCGTATTTTCAAGGATGAATCAAGTCCCATGTTGGGAGGTCCTGGAATTTGCCAATGAAATCTTCGGAGATTTAGTCCCCTTACAAGGAGGAGGAGGAGGAGTATTTTCACAGGGGAAGGAATTGTTCCTAACACTGCACATTAATACTTGTGCCAGACCAGGGAGCTTTGCAACACAGTGACCTTTCACTCTATAGTTTGCAGTCACATAACTCATCTTCCTTTACACCAGCCCCAGCGATTTATTGCACCTTTTTGTTTTTTAACATCTCAAAGGCTGATTCAGATGAGTCTCCTACAAAAAGTGGAAGATAATCTTTGTCTAACTTAGTGTAACTATGCATCGTAACTCCTCCTCTGCTGCTCTTTATGTGCTTGCTTGAGCTTTGGGAAACTTTGGTTACAAATAAAGGTAGATGGGGTTGAAAGATTCCCTGGACAATGTAGCAAAATTTGGTAGTATTTTTTCATCCTGATTTTGTTTTATAACAGTCCTGTTTCTGGTTGCCAAATTTTCTACAGAAATATTTTTTGAAAATAGAATTTTTTGGCTTTGAAATGGGAAAATCAAGCCCAAAATGTTTAGACTGTGAAGTAATACAGTTTGTAAAACACAACAATCCACTTTCAAAAAAATTCACCCAGGTGACTAAGCCAACCAATCAGAAGTTACATAGTGGCAATACAGGAAACAAAAATCAAAGACCGCATAAACAAAAAAGCATTTTTCAGAACAACCAATAGGGTCTCAATTATTTTTTGTTTTAATCTGAAAGAGAAAACTTTTGAATTTTTTCCAAAATTAAATACCAAAAACAAACAAACAAAAACCAAAAATTTCCACCACCTCTATCTGTGAAACAGTTGAAAATGTAGAATTTGTCCTAATTTGAGTTTCTCTGGAAACTCAAAAGTCAACCAAGGTTCATCAAAAAGTTTGCAGAGGTTCCCAATTTTTTTCAATCATTTCTGGCCCAAGTTTGTTTAAAATTGGACCCACATATCAAAACCACACGAAAATATGAAACTCTATTGACTCAACTGAGTTTGCTTTTGGACTGAACTCAAACCAAAGTTCAAGGGGTTTGAACCCAAGGCAAACTGAAACTCAAACGAAAGGCATTCACAACTAGTTGAAACCAAAAAGTAACTGAATACCAAGGATGAAATCCTGGCTTCGTTGAAGCCAATGGAAATTTTACCATTGATTTTTAGTGGGACCAGGATTTCATCTTGAATGTTTGCAGTGCTCACCAGAAGCCGAATCTGAATTCTATCACCCTGATTTGACACTGGTAACTGTGTAGGTATTAATTCCTAAAGGAACTAGCTGATTATCATTAACTTTAAAACTTCAAGTCCTCTGTCAGCCACTTTGGATTAACAGTTAACTTAAAATGAAACAAATATGAAACTCTGATTTACTTCTTACTTTTCTTGGGGTTAAGAACAACAACACATGTCAGCATACCTTATCTTTGCCCCAGGCCAACAGAGCTCAAACCTCTCCAGTTAAGAAAGAAAGGACTAAAAGTACTTTTTGTTTACATCTCTGTGCCTTCGTTTCCTACCTTTACTTCCATACTTTTATCCTTAGATAGTTCTTTGATTTAGCGCAGTTTTCAGCCTCATATCAGTCATATTTAAGTGTTTCTATTAACTTTAATTTGAAAGGGCAAAAGATGCCTGTTCAGAACTCCTTTCTGGACAGTTCACATGTTATGTGGTGAGAAAGAGCAGCTGATATTGCAGTGGCATTGTAAGCTGATAACAGAGGTTCCTCGGCTGTTTTTTCAGAGAAATCTACACTCAGGCAGCAGTTTTACTGGAATTTAAACCATTTCATGTGGGCAAAAAACTTTGAATTCTCGCCAGCAATGATAAACACATCCCATTTTTCTTTCCTTATCTGTTTGCATTTTGCTAATATCACCTCTCATTCCCTTCCGTTCATTTCCAGTGGCTATTATCAGTGGACAGCAATGATATCCGCCCCACGCAACAAAACTACAACATTGTCGAGACTTTTCTCACACAACTGTTCTCTTTTCACGTAAGACATGGTTTACAACAGACTATATCTGGGAAGCAGGGCTTTGATTCAGAGAGAGCCTTGTTTATAGGAATTAAGGTCCAGCATATAGCAGGTGAATACTGGAATTAAGATGATACTGCTTCTAAGGGATTTTGAAACTTTAACATAGACTCTGATTCCAAAAGATCCACAAATAGACTCCCATTAATGATAAAACTCCCTTTGACTTCAACTAGTTTTGGACTTAATGAGTGAAACCATGCTAGCATTTGTTCTAACATGTAAGTACATTTAGAAGTAGACAACTGAGATGCTAAAAATTTCCTTGACTGTCTTCATTGGTCTGAAAAACATTATAAAATAAAAACCCAATGAGAAAATTCTAGCCTGCGGTTAATTATTTTGAATTCCAAATTCTATGTTTGGTTTTTTTCTGACAGTATGGTGTGTATCTCAGAAAGCACACTGCTTATATGTGTTGCCAGATTGCAGTCTCTAAACAAGATGGTGAAGGTGTAATTGCAGTCTGAGACAAATTTACCCCAGGAATTCTATTTGAATTTATCACCTGTATTCTTTCTTTGTGTATTTGGAGGGGAAGTTTTCCAATGATGATTCCCTTATTCGGTGTGGTCCATTAGTTTGCTAAATGCATTATGTTTATTTTTTTGAAATTGCAGCTTGGAAAAGAGCACATTTTTGCATGTTAAGGTTCCATGTAATAACTTAGGGCAGGCTCTCAAATGTACATAGCATTGATAGTAAATGATTTTCTGTGGCACTAAATGCTGTGCACTGGAGGTGGGAAATGAACATTTGGAAAAGTACAAATCTAGGTAAAAACCCAGCACAATAATGCTTGCTACAAATGTGGGAGTTGCTGAGCAAGAAGCAACATTCCTTAAGTCTAGTGCAGGAAAAACTGGAGGAGTTAAGATGAAGTACAGATTTTCTTCTAATCAAATCCAGAAGACATGCCGTAAACCTTATTCTAAATAGATCCACTAAATTTGCAGCATGAACATGACAGGCAGGCAAAATTGTGGATTTGATCACTTTAAAACCTGTGGATTCCTGGGGTTTTGGCTTCATCAGAGGCTTTGAGAAAAGACATGCTGCAAATTGCTGAAGGGTGTTACCAAACCAAGTTGCCAAGAGTTTAGTCTGCCTCAGTAATACAGAGAGCAGCTGGTTGCGTTAACTCCCAGTTAATTACCTCTTCATTTACGCAATCACTCCATAGTTTGTTCAGGGCAAGGTTAACTGGAGATTTTAGTGCTCAAATCATTGAATTGAGTCACTTGCTGTAGAAAATAAAGGCTGAAAAGATATAAAAACCCTCATCATTATCTGTTTTTCTTTACAAAGTCATTTTGTAATAGGCCTATAACAATTGTATAAGAGTGTTGGGTTTGCAACAATACAATATATTCAAATCCTTTTCTACCTGAAACTGACATGCAGAAACCTTGGGGGTGATTAAATGCTATGCTAAGTCTTACTGGGCCAGATTCTGACATTGTTTCCCACACTGAGTAGCACAACACTCCACAAACAGCCCCTGTAATATAAATGACAGACCTTGTAGGGGAAGATCAAACTCAACATGAGAGAGAATGTCAGAATCTAGCCCATTGTCAGCTATCTGAGATGGAAAATGACCATATGGGCCATCTTCTCTATCCCATCTAATTCAGGTTGTCCACTACAGTCATATTCTCAAGTGCTTTGTTTGGTCTATTTTAAATGACTCACGTTATATGGCATTTATCACTTTCCTTGGAAGAACAGGGTAAAATTAAGGTATTTTCCATTACTCAATCAATATCACCCCTTTAGATCACCTTAATCAATTTCTCTTCTTCCTTGGTATTTATGACCAGCATGCATACCTGTGTATACAAAACAAAGCTACATGTTCCTATAAAGCTCTCTCCCACAAACATCAGTTCTTATTGCAAGGGGGGAGGCTCTCAGAGCCCAAGCATGAATGTCTACACAGCAATTTTTAGCCCCACAGCCAGAGCCCGGCAAGCCCGAGACAGCTGGCGCAAGCCAGCCACGGCCATGTTGCAGGTCTTTTATTCCAGTGTAGATGTACCTATAGAGTTTGAGGGTATTGAGAGATCGCATTTAGGTCTGGCTGATGGAGAAGCCATGAAATTCATTTAAGGTTGGGATTCAGACTGACACTCCCCCTGCAATTTCTACCAGGAAATGTATAACATTCATTACTTTATAAAAGCATAACCCAAACATTTCAAAACTTTATAAAAGTTTAGAGTTCTTTTTGATTGAAATTTTGGACAAAGACTTTTGATGGCTTCTTATTTTATAGAATCAATTCACCCTTCCCTAACAAAGCAACTTTGAGGATTGTTTATTTTTTCTTTTTAATTCGGTGTACAGAGTTGGGGGCCCTCGGAATCTTCTATGAACCTCTGAGAATTCTCTTCCTCTTCTTCTCCCCCCCCCACCATTTTAACCATTCACTCATTCTCATAATATCCATATTGTAACCATCATCCTTTCAGCCAAGTAGGATCAAGTTTCTGTGAGATTCCCTTTGGAAGAAATCATTGGGGCTCTTTCATCAGATGATGAACAAAGCAAAGATTTTCCTATCCCTCAAGGGATATATATGTTCCCTCCACAGCCTTCCTAACCCTGGCTGGCATCTGGAGTGAAAGACCAGGTCTATGACAAACCAAGATATCGAAATGGGCAGGCATGTTACCAAGCTCTGCCCCCACTAGGCTAGCCTAATTCCTTAATTTTTTTTTAAAAAGGGTTTGGTTGTTATAAACAGCCTACTCCCCTAAAAGCGTCAGTGGTACAGTCCTCATTAGCCATTCCACTGCATGAACAAACATCTGTTTTCTAAAAATAGCTACTGGAATATTCAGCCAATTTTGTAATTCAACTGTTCTTAGGTTCTTAATATTAGAAGTTATAACAAGTCTGGGTGAAATGACATATTCACAGATTTGACATCAACAATCAGCCAGAAAACTCCATGGGTGTGAAGAGTTACAAAATCATTTTGTTTAGGAATGTATCAGCCCATTACAATAAAAAATGGATATTTCCCTGCTTGTATTTTTTGTTTCCTCAGAACCCCCCTCTCATCTCAGCAGAAGGCAACAATAAGACAGAAAGATGTATTTCACGTCACATCTGGCAATTATATTCTGTAGCAGTTCCAGGTTGGTCCTTTGGTAGGAATGGCTAAACTCTCTAGTTTTTGCACAGTAGAAATTACATATACATTTCCAAGAAACTTTTCTGCAGACATTGCCAACTCTAGCTGACACTTCTTCAGCTTTCACATTCTTGGTAAGATTGGGGTGGCCATTATTTGTTTGGAATACCTCGCAGGTAAACTGAGGATGCCTCAGAAAATGTGGCTAATAATTTGAAAGCTCTTTTAGCTCTGTCAGTACTGAAGCAATGTCCCAGCTTGGCATAGGGGGTACTGTGCAGCTGAAAGTGCCTTCTTTGCCTTGAGATCTTAAAGCAAGGTCTTGACCTCTTGGCAAAGGGTCCCGAGGTCTTTGCAAACAACTCTCATCTCAGGTCTGACAAGCTCAATGCACCAAACACTTGTCTTGCAGAGTATTTATTCATAAAGGGTAACATGTAAGCTATCCACAGAAAGCTCGTAACTTATCAAAACTCATAAGCATTGTGAGATGTACGTACAAGTAAAATTTAAGGGATAATGTAACTACACTGAAAGTATGTCTTGGAGTAAAAGTTAGTCAGCACAGAGGCTAATATGTGTCTGTGATGGCCCATTCAAGCTGGTGGTTAGCTGGTGATGTAATGCAAGGCTTAATTAACTATCCTTGTTCCATTCTAAGACTATCAATGGAAGACCATCAGAAGTGCCTGCAAACAATCGAAACCAGTTGGAGGTAAAAAAGGAACATTACAACAGAGGTGGTCTCCTTGTCTATGAACAGAAACAAACGACCATTTCAGTACAACATAGGGTGGGAAAAACATTTTGTATCCTTTTACTGAGGAAACATCTTGTGGAGTTGGGGATGTTTTCATGAAAGTTTGGATCCTGGTTTCTGTGAAACCAGCCAGCTCTGCAACAGATTGAATTTTGGGAGGAAAACCTACTTTATTTGATAGGAAAGGTAACCACTCATAAGTGCATATCCTAGTTCATGTTTTAGGATTGGTTTTGTATTGTAACCATTTGTTTTCATCATGCTTCCTTGTTTCTAGATGAACCTTTATTCGTTCCTTAAATAAACCTACTTATGTTTAATTATAAGTGCTCAAGTGCCGTGAGATTTTACAGGAGTGGCGATTTAAGGTAAAATTGGTAAACTGGGGTACAGTGCTCCTTTGGGGGCAGAGAATATGGGATTTCTCTGGGTAGCCAGTGTCAGGGGCTGGATATCACAGGGGAACACTTCAAGGAGACTCCAGCACTGGGGTCCACCTCATGTTAATGTGCTAGGCAAAGACAGGGCTGGTATAATCAAGAGGAGAGCGTGTGAGTGGCTGAAAGGCTGGAGGTGTTAGGGAGTTAACACCCTATTACCACAAGCAAGACTCCTTCCTGCTGGAGGCAGGGAGTAACAAGGTGATTCACAGTCCTGGGTACCCTGGGAACTGCCATGTTGATTACTTATGCCATAGCACTTTTCACAAGAGTTGGGGGTATTAGCCCAAGTGTCTTGTCCAGATTTTAGTCTGCCTATTACTCATACTCAGGGTCTAATTTCAATCAGATACAGTATTTCTGAGTATTTATTTCAACTCATGTGCTCTGTACTTGTTCACAAGCCAAAGATAACCAACTACAATGCATCAAACCCAACCCATATATTCCTTTCCCAGACATATTGGTGTATTGTGGCCTTTCAGTGTATCCTGAAGCTCAACACATTGAAGCTATTTCCATCCAACATGGTGAGAGTAGTTTCCAACGTTGAAGACCGCTCAGAGAGAGAATCTGGTTAGCTTCCATTACTTTTATATGGAAAGGGATTTGAGCGACCTGAAGAAGAGCTCTGTGGAGCTCGAAAGCATGTCTCTTTCACTAACAGAAGTTGGTCCAATAGAAGGTATCACCTCACCCACCTCGCCTGACTTCATTGATGGCAACTGTGACAATACAGCATGATGCGAAGGGCGTCGCTCAACATATCTAGGGCTTTAGAGGTTGAACTCTTATGAGCTCTCTGGAAGCCAGTGTAGATCTCAGAACTCTGGTGTCTCACACTCCCAGCAAGATCCACTGCTTGCTATGTGAGCTGTTTCAGTTTCCAGGTTGGATTTCTAAAGTGCTCTCTCTGTAGCCATCTAATTTGGTGGTGACAAAGGCATGGATCATGGTACCAAGGTCTGCATCTAAAACAAAACACAAACACATACAAAACCAGCCAGTCTTCTAGCCAGGCACAGAAGGGAAAAGCTATCCTTCCAAACTGTGGCTATACATTTAAATGCAGCTCCGGATCCAGCTATGGTTCCAGGCGCTGAACACCACTAAGAAATGACGGGTATGAATCTTCAATGTGAGGATCAACTACAATCTCTGCCATGCCTTCTGGCCACCCTGGTAGCATCACATGATTAGTCTGGATTGAACTCATCTGGATTGAACTTCAGTGAGCCAATTCTTACTCCATCTTCATTTTTTGCTGCTCCAGCAGACCCCAAAGGCCGTACAACTGGTATATGAGTTGGCAAGATGTGGACACAGAGTTCATGGAGGGGCTTGTTCACGGGCTGGGAGAATGGGCTTAATCCACCCAACCCCCTGCAGACATCCCCAACCTCTTACATGTGCTTGGGGAAAGCATATGGCCCAAGATTTCGGTAGTTCTTTGGGGGCTCTTTTATGACAGACGGTATGGTATCATGCATGATGATGATGATGATTAGCTTGTCCTACGCTGCATCACACTGTCTGTTCATTTATGGTACACAATGTATCCCGTGGTCTGCGAGTTGTGGTATTGCAGTGTGCACTTTGGAATGACAATCTAACAGGAGCTTTCTGATGTGTGGTTAAATGCACATTTCTTTTCAAACTGTGTATTTATGCCAGTTAGTAGATCTGCATAAAGACTTAGACTGCTGCAAATTTCATAGGGCCATGCCCCAACACGGATCACTTTCCAATTTCATTCCCCTCAGGATGCTATGTCAACGTCTCCCAGTTCCATTAATCTTGTGTTTTACCATCTGAAGGCCTCCAGCTCTCTCCGCTCCCTCCAACATGTGACAGTGTTTCTCCTCAAGCGCTGACAAGTGCTGTTTCTCATTCTGAGGCGGAGCTGCTCCCTCTTGTAAGAACCACATGCAGTTTTAAATAATACTTATTCATCAGTAATGGCTATAGTAAGCCAGCTCTGGATTTCCATGCTGAGGTACTGATGTGTTTTACATCCCTTTCCTTTCTCAAAAGGGATTTTCTGTCTCCGAACACTAAATATGAGAAGCATTTTTCAAATTCTTTGACAGAATGCTTTTAACATATCAGTAGGGTTAATAAATCTCTTCCATTTGTCCCATTCACTTTTACCCTTAATGAAGAATTGATCAGGAACAAGCCGGGCTTGTGAGGGAGGGCTCTGTTTCTAAGGCTGAAGTGAAAGTGATATATTATGCTCCGGGGCTCGGATACAAACAGGTTTGCTTGAAGCAGTGGACCACTCACTCCTGAGAGCCTTCCTCGGAAAATAAGGAAACTTGAAAAAAAGAGTCTTATAATTATGCCAGAGCACCAGCATGTCAGCATTCTCCATTCTCTGAAGCTTTCAGACAGACTTTTATTTTCTGTTGCTTGCTCTAAATGTGAATATTGGCTCATTCTAGAGCAGGAGCAACTGGTTGGATCCAAGTGATCATCCATTTACAGATAGAGATGAGACCAAACCAAAGCCCCAGTAGTTCTTAAAATTGAGATGTTCAGATCCAGACCAGGGGATGAGGATTATTGCCAAAGAGGCTTTTATTTTTCTAACAGGTCAAACTGGATTCCCAGATCCAAGACACATCCAAGTGTTTAATTTCTGGTTCTGAATGCTGCCTCTTGCATTCCTTTCCATGTTCAAAGTTTTGTAGGGTGTTTTAGTCATTCACACCGGATTACAGTAATCAGCTCCCATCTATATGCTTTGACATTCTCTCAAATTAGAGTGCCAACTCATTTACATTTAAGATTCCAGACACATCTCTGAAAACACCCTTATCTCACAAGTGGGTTACAGGCACACATGGTAATTTAAACCAGGACAGCTCAACAAAGTGTCTCCCTTCAAAGTCAGTCTTGAGCTAGAAAAGAATGTCACTCACTATAACTTTCGTATTAACTTTTAAATCAGTATTATTTTGAATGACCTAATTTTTTTGTAGTATGAGAGAACCTGTGTGGAACGTTTTAGCATGATCAAGGCTCGAACCTCAAGCTGCCACGACAGGGCCTCGCACTACAGTATAATTCCAGTTATCTAAATTCCTTTTATCTGGTGTTTTAGTAGACTCAATGACATTTTTTTGTTCTTCTTCTTAATGAAATAAAGTATTAAGAAAACATCAGTGTTACTCCCTTCATTCCTTATATTTCTATATCAGTGAAAATGCCTCTCAAAATAGCACTTCCGTTTATCTGATCATCTGGTTATCCCAAAGTTTTGGATGTCCCCCGAATCATTTGGATAAATCAGAATGCACTGTATTTAGATGTTCTATTCTTAGACTCACTATCATTTAAAGGAACAGATCACGGAGCGAGGACATTTGTATGAACGGCTTTGTGAAACAAACCAATTTACATAGGGAAGGAGCCAAAGCCCATTGAAGTCAAACATAAACATCTAACATCATAGTTAGGTTAACTAAGGTTCGGGGAGGAAATTAGGCCAAATCTTGAGGCTTTTTTACTCAGTCCTTTGTCAAGCAAAACTCCCAAAGCTCCTTGGTGATTTAGGAGCCTCAATCAGTGTCAAAAGCAACTTAGGCATTTAGGAACCTACGTCCCATTGACTTTCCGTGAGAAAACTGAAAATCTGGCCAATAATGAAAATTAAGTAACAACTGAGGAAAGGCCTCTGTCTTTGGCCTATCCTTTGAGAAAGATTTTTCCTTTTTAAAAGAAAAGTACATACACACAAACACCCGCACAGAAGAATTTTCAAATATGCCTGAAGATCAAGTGTTGCCATAGTTAAAACATCAAATATCCTGCAAGTAGAACACATTCAGAGTGACCAGACAGTGAATGTAAAAAATTGGGATGGGGTGGGGGTGTAATAAGAGCCTATATAAGAAAAAGATCCAAAAATAGGGACTGTTCCTATAAAATCGGGACGTCTGGTCACTCTAAACAGATTAAAGGGCCTGGTAGCACTGTGGGGGTAATTTCAATCACATGCTTGTTAGGTTAAGGATGCAATACTAGATGCAAGCATCAGTGTCAGGACAGATGAGGAGACAATTTGCAGTCACCGTCTGAGTCAAAGTCAGCCCTCAGGACTCTTCCAACATGAGCCCCATTACAGTTGCTCCGATGGGGCTTTGTGGGGATGGAGAACTGTCCAAGGAATGCTGCTATAAGAGCCGGTGATTATGTGATTGCCAAAAGCTTTGGTGGCACAATAAGATCACCAGTGATGGACATAAACTGAATATTCAACCAGACCCCCCGCCCCCTTAAAGACCTAGTTAGAGAACAATCTGGGTGGTGCTTGATCTGCAAGGAGGCTACGTCCCTTTGGGATTTGCCATGATGATGAGACCTGCCACAGGATAGATTCATCCTGGCCATACCTGCTCCCCTCTATTATCAAGCCCTTCTCTTTCCCTCCTACCCCCTGCATCCATTGGTCCCATGCTCTGGGATGGGGCTGCTACAGAGGTGGTGCAGAAGCTGTTGGAGCTGGCTCTGCACATAAGCTCTGGAGCTCTATTCAGGGGGCATTCCTAATGGGGTGGAGGAAGAAAGTGACACAGAGCAATAATGAATTCTGCCCCTTTTCTCTTATTTTTCTGCATAGCACCATGAACATTAGGGGCCTTGCATAAATAATGAGTAGTAATGACATCAGGTTAGATAGATTTTCTATAAATAGTCTGGGTCCTGTTGAAGTAAGTAGGAGTTCAGCAACTGGCTGCAGTATTCCCAGAGTCAAGCCCATTGGGTCCATTGTATATTGCTGCTTTGATGGTGAAATTCACATGGGGTGGTCTTGTTTGCATTGGTCTCAAATGTTTAAAACCTAACAAAACTGAACTTGAAAAGCGGAGCTCTAGTTAGCCCCTCTGATACCAAAGTCCTGATTTTATAGGATGTGTTTTCATAAATGTAAAATTTCCCCTCTCCCTAAAATCTGTGATGAGGACAATGGTGTTCAGATTAATTAATAATTGGATTAAAAAAAAGAGACCTTGGAAAGTTTACAGCTTCGTCCTCTGCATATGGCAAACATCTGGAGAACCCATCAGGCTTTTCATTCATTGTCCTCACCTTCTCCGCAGCTCTGTGTGTGTGCTACTCAGTGCCAAAGTGAGCATGTGTAACAATTAGAAGCAAAATCTTCGCACAAGTGTCTTGCAAATAAGGAATTTTTCTTGGAGCTATTGCCATTAAACTCATTTGCTAGGTGCAGCAGTGCTCCCTTAGAGGGGAATAAAGAATTGATACTCCAATCCTATATATATTTGTTTGTTCTCCTATAGAAATATAGACCAGGTTCATATACTATTTCAAGACTTCTCCCCATGCTTAGCTTTAAGCATATGAGTAGTTCCATGGCAATTGCATGTTGCATAGCATATTGAAATGAGACTACTTATATGCATATAGTTAAGCATGGTTACACATCTTTCCAGGGCCATTAGGGTTATTTAATGGCTACCTGGAAGGGAATAGACTAGTGGGGTATTGCAGGGATCAGTATTTGGACTAGTCTTATGTAATGTTTCCATTATTGAAATGGAAAAATGAGTAAACCGCATGCTAATGAAATTAATTGGTTTTACTACATTGGAAGGAGTTCTACCTAGCAGTGAGGATAAAGGAAATAATATAATGGGATCTATAACACTAATTTATACTTACAGTCTTTTATCATCTCCTCCTCTTCAGGTCCCATCCATCAGCTTAGCAGTGATGAACGGGCCAAATGAAGTCTTTCCACCATTTTGTCTTGTACCAGCTTCATGTCTTCATTCATCTTTTTGTTCCATGTCATTCTTCAGTGTCTTTCCAATGCATCCTCTCTTTCTAGTTCCTTCTAGTTCTAATGTGTATCACCATGTATGGTATCCTTGAAACATGTCCAAACCATTGCAGTCATCTTTCTTGAATCTTTTGAAACAGAGTTATTTCTTGCCCTAGCTGTTTTCTTTTCTTATCACTTCATTTTTTGCAGACTTGAAATTCTCAGTAGATCCCTAAGACAGTTAATTTCTGCAATCAATATAGTTCACTTGTCAGCTTTTCTCATACTCCAACACCCCTACCATGTAGCAGTATCTGCATGATAATTACCTCATATAATCTAATTTTTGTTTTTATTAAAATGTCTTTAGTCTTCAAGATCTTGCAAAGTTTCCCAAATGCAGTAGCAGCTAATCTGATTCTTCTATTCTTCTAGACTAGACCTCCAAGGTACACAGTTTTTTCCAGTTATTCTAGTTCTTTGTATCCACCTTTGATTATCTCTTCCTCTCATCTTCCAATTGCCATAATTTTTGTCTTCTCCGTGCTGATCTTCAGTCCAAATTTGTCTGCTTTCCCAGTCTTTGTCAGTTATTCTCTGTCAATCTTCCTTGGTCAGTCAATATTCTCTGCGAATCTAAGATTATTCACTGTCCTCCTTCACAACATTGACTTTTCTCATTGTGTCTCTCAGTGCTTACAGCCATTACTACTTCGACTACTAAGTTGAACAAATCTGGCAATAGTGTGCGACCTTGTCCCACTCCTACAATCACCCTGAACCATTCTGTCAGCTTCTTGTCTACTCTCACTGCACTCATCAACTTGCTGTAGATGTTTTCTATCAGCTTCATCAATTTCTCAAGACTTGCCATAACCAACAAATGCTGTCAAAAGCCTGTTTCAACTCTATAATGCTGCTGTAACAGGTTCAGTTGTGTTCTGTGTACTTCTCTGATCCCTGCCTTACCACAAATAGCTGATCTATTGTAAAAAGAACAGGAGTACTTGTGGCACCTTAGAGACTAAGTTAATTGTATTTCAGCATATTGCATTTTTTTCCTCCTGCTGCTGATAGCTCATCTCAATTGATTGGCCTCTTACAGTTGGTATGGGTACTTCCACCTTTTCATGTTCTCTGTATGTATAAATATCTTCTGTCTGTGTGTTCCGTTCTATGCATCCGAAGAAGTGAGCTGTAGCCCATGAAAGCTTATACTCAAATAAATTTGTTAGTCTCTAACCATTCAGTCTCTGTTTAAACCTAAGTTAATTGTATCTAATTTGCATATTGCATCCGAAGAAGTGAGCTGTGGCACCTTAAAGACTAACAAATTTATTGTAGCATGAGCTTTCGTGAGCCACAAGTACCCCTGTTCTTTTTGTGGATACAGACTAACACGGATGCTACTCTGAAACCTGATCTATTGTACTTCATCCTGGTCTAAATCTGGCCTGTTCTGCAAGCACCGCTTCCATATCTCTCTTTATTCTCTTCTGCAGCTTCTTGTTGAATATCTATCCTGGCACATTCAGTAAGCTGATTCCTCTGCAGTGCTGACACTCACTCTTATCTCCTCTTTTACAGATCAGTACTACGATCACTTTCCCATTTGCTTGGCACCTGCTCTTGTTTGTGAATCTTCTCAAATAGCTTGTGCATTGCCTTTACTGGGTGTGCCTCACCTGCCTGCTGCAGCTCTGTGGTTATGCTGTCATTTCCCAGCACCTTTTTCTTTTTCAAACTTTCTATTGAGATCTTTACTACTTCTAAAAATTCTGGCATCTGCTCTCCCACATTTGTATTGGGAAGTTTCTCCAAGATTGTTTCATCTACTGCGTTCTACTCTTCAAAATATTTTTTCTATTGTTTATTCCTTGCTTGTTCATCTTTATTTGCTTGTGCTTATCTTTCACTGCTGATATCTTCAATTTATATGTCCCATTTGGTTCTCTTCATGTCATCATCTTTTTTTATACTGTTCACTTATCCAGTTGCTTCTGTCTCTCTTCACTTTCCATTTTATATCTCTAGCCAACCTACTGTACCCAGCTCTTAAACTTGTATCTTCTTTTTTTAATTCTCCTTTGGCTTCTTATGCTTGTCACTCAACTGCAGCACATAATCCATTACCTGCCATGTTTGTTTGTTTGTTTTGTTTTTGCCTTGTAGCCCAACAATTGTTCAGCCATTCCCATAATCCCCTTTTTTACACTGTTCCATTTCTTTTCATTGTTCATTTTTTTTCTTTCACCAGAGATGTGATTTTCCCCCCTTGGTTTCTTCGTATTCTTTCCTGATTTCTGGCTCTTCCAATGTCATAGATCTTAGTTCTCAGCACTCTTTTGTTTGCTCTCAACCTCACTGATGCCAGCACTAATTTATGCTCTGATCCAATATTCATCACAAATGATTTGCATGACAACACACTTGATTTCCATCTGATTCACAAGTGTGAGGTTGATAAAGTTCTTCATTTGCCCACCAGGTGATATCCAAGTCCACTTCCTCTGCAACTTTCTTTGTGGAAATCGCATGTTTGAAATCAACATAGGCAGAAATTTAGTAGCCTTTCTCTTCTTTTGTTTTCTTCATCAAGTCTGAATCAGCCAATTGCTCTAGCCCAGGAATTCCAGTCCAATCCAACTTTTCCATTAAAATCTCCCATCACCAATATCATATCTTGCCTTGAACATTCTTGCATTGTTCTGTAGGTCTTTATAAAATTCATCAATTTCTTAAGTGCTGCTAAGGTTGGCATATATACTTGTACTACCGTGACCATACCAGGTTTACTTTTCAGTCTCGTCGTCAAGATACAAGGAGATATCAGGTTAAATGCCATAAGAACCCAGCTTGTATTTGGCTTTAGCACCAATGCAACTCATCTTGGTGTCCACCATCTTCTCTTCCTGACATCAATATGCTATGCTGACCTTTGTTTTCCCATCTTCTTTCATATAAACTGATAATTTCTGCCTGATATCTTTTCAACTTGCATATCATTATTCCTAGTGCTCCTTCCTGATACAGTGTTCTTATGTTCTAGGTTCCGATAAATGTCTTATCCTTCAAGCTGATCATGTAATTGCCTGTTGTGCCTGTTGCTGTGTTTGTCTTTGTTCTGATTGCATACTTTTCACCCCTGCGTTGGTTTTTGAGCAGTGAACATGGACACGGCCCTTGTTTGTCCGGGTGATGATGACCGAGTCAGCATGCTTTTGTTTCTCTTTCCGTTCATGTGGTTTCTATGGTCCAATATTTGCCAAGTGTCCACCCATGAGTCCTTGGCTTTGTGATTGACCAATATATCACAATCCATCTGCAATACTCTTATAAGCTATCCACCAGCTTGCTCCAGCACCTTTCAGTCAATGATATACATTGGAAGTTATTTTGCTGGCATTGTTGCAGGAGACACTGTGCACTTGGAGAGCCAGATGTGCCATTCCACTAACGGTTGTTGTTGATAGCTACCCTCACTAGTTGTATCATGCCAGATGAGGCAGGGTCCTGGGGTGGGGTGCTGCAGTGCACATATAGCTACTTGGACCTACTAATGAGAGTTGAGTGAGTCACCAGGACCAAGCATATAACCCCTTGTAGGTGCGGTGGTCTACACTGTCTTTTGAATTCACCCCATGCACCTCAGCAAGTTTCATCTGCAGATCTCAAATTACCTTACAAAGATGGGTCAGTATTATTTATCCTGCTATGACAGGGTAATTGAGGTTCAGACTGATTAAGTGACTTGTCCAAAGTCATACGAGACTAATTCAGAACCCTGCCCCTTTACCCACAGTTGGCTTAGAGAGTGTAGAAAATGGGCAAAAATTTTTTTAAAAAAATCATTTTTTTAAATAATTACAGTTAATACGTCTGGTCAAACATAGTGCAAAATTGATAATCAATGGATGGGAGAAACCTAGAAACAGTAATGCTGAGGAAGACTTGGTGGTGATAGAAGGTAGCAAATTAGCCATTAGTTTGTCTTCAAATATTTGGACTGTGAAACATCAAGATAAAGAGGAATCCTTGTTGGTAGCACCAGGGACCATAATTAGAAGGAATGGAATGAAATTCAGAAAAGGAAAAATCTAGTCTTAAATATCAGAAAAAATGTCAAGTCGTATTGATGCCAATATGTATTGGGTTATAGAAGAATCTTGTCAGATAAGTGATAAAAGCTCTATCGTTTAGGAAATTTAAAATTAGATTGTTCTATAGGGAATTAATCCCCAATTGGAAAGGAAATAGATTAGATGATCTAATAGACTTTTCATTTCTAGCTTCCATGATTCTGTAATTCTATGATACTTTTCTATTGCTTTGCATGTGAAAAGAGCTTCCATGCATGGCATTTCTTCTTAAAGGTCTGGCAATTATAAATTACTATTTAATATTTCAATATCAGATGATTGATTTTTGCACTCTGTGCATCTTCTCACCTTTGTTAGGGAGGGAGGTACATATGCTATGAGGAGAACAAAGATTTTAAACACAGTTGGAAATTAGTCATAGCCCGGCCCTAAAGGAATCAATTACTGAGCTTTGGAGTTTCATCTATTTTTAGTGGCCAAAGACTGTTCCAAGGTTAAAGGATCATGTAATTCTGAGGGAAGGTGGAGAGAATATTTGTCCTCACTGGAGCAAATCCAGTAGGATTTCAGAATAAAAGGTCAGTTGAACAAGGTGAATGGAAGGGAGAAGAGATTTCTGTGACACAGCTGTTCTTGAAAACAGAAAATTGGGTGGCAAGCCAGAGTTCCTTAGACTCTATCCCACTGAAGCATTTCTCAGAGTGGTGGAATGGAACAAATGTGCAGTCATATTTAAGGAATTGGACCACCTACATCTTAACAAATCACAGATCCGCAAATTGACATTAATGAAGCCATTTATAAAAATTTTAAATTCAGCTGGAAAAATAGAATAAACGCTAAAACACTGGCTTACTTGTTCAAAACAGCTTCTTAAAGCCACATTTGATATGTTTGCTGGAGAAAAGAACAGAAAGGAAAAAAGTTGCCTAACAAAATATACCTAAACCAGTAACTTTCTTCAATGTGTTTCTGGCCAACAATGGTACAATTTGGTTTATATGAAGCTGTTCATTAGGGACAAAAAGGTTTTGCATGCAAAAAGAAAATTCTAAATTTTGTCATTTGCTGGCAAAGTGAAAATTCGGGCTCGGGGAAGACATTTGTGTATCCATTTGCTTGAGATGAAAATTTCTGTAAGGGTTACTAAGGACAGAAGATCTATTACACAATAGTGATGGTTAAACTGAGGAAATGTTGATGAATCAATTTTGAGAAGCATTCAGATAGTATCGGAACCTCATTGCCCTTTCCCTGTTTTTACATAATAAAAATAATTTTATTTTTTACCTGAGCAATTTTTGTGGGGAGACAAGGCCGGTAACTCACAATGGAGAGGAAGAAAAGGAATTTTGCCTAAAATTACCTAGTTTTACTAAATATTATATAACTTTTCCAAATTTTTCAAACTTTATTCCACAAAGTGGGCAGGTGGAGATAACTATGTAAAAAAAGACCAGAAAAACCCCCAAGTTCATGAAAGTGTGAACTAGCATTTGCGTGTCTAAGTTTTAGCTTTTTGCATTGACTAATATGCTATGCACACAGATTCTCTTTGCACCTGCCAATGTCTGCACAGTTACATATATTCATTTTGAATGTGCAAGTGGGCCTTGAATCTTTCAGAAGTGTTCCCTGTATTTCTGAGGTATAAGACAGAGATGCCATTGTTCTTCCTTTAAGTCAATGGTTCTCAAACGGGGACCGTCGCTTGTTCAGGGAAAGCCCCTGTGGGCCGGGCCGGTTTGTTTACCTGCCAGGTCCACAGATTCGGCTGATTGCAGCTCCCACTGGCTGCGGTTCGCCACTCCAGGCCAATGGGGGCTGCGGGAAGCGGCGGCCAGCAAATCCCTTGTCCTGTGCCGCTTCCCACAGCCCCCATTGGCCTGGAGCGGCGAACCGCAGCCAGTGGGAGCCGCGATTGGCCGAGCCTGTGGACCCAGCAAGTAAACAAACCAGCCCAGCTGTCCAGGGGCTTTCCCTACATATGCGGCGGCCCCAGTTTGAGAACCACTGCTTTAAGGGCTACTTTTAATGGATACACATTGGTACTCTAGAGTAGTCATAAATATGCCCTTTAATCTCTTTGCTGTTCTCTAATTTAGCTCCTTTAGTATCAACTAGACCAGGGTTTCTCAAACCTCATTGCACCGTGACCCCCTTCTGACAACCAAAATTACTTCACAACCCGAGGAAGGGGGACCGAAGCCCAAGCCGCACCACCTTGGGCAGGGGGGGGTGCCAAAGCTTGAGGGCTTCAGCCCTGGGCAGTGGGGCTCAGACTTTGGTGTCAGCCCCAAGCCCCAGCATGTCTAATGCCAGCCCTGGCGACCCCACTGAATCCCGACCCACAGTGTGAGACCAGTTGAACTAGACTATTCTTTCCAAAATCTATCACTGGATCCATTAGGGGAAAAATTCAGGGAAATATTCTTATAGTGGGAAAAGTGAATTTATTCAACCAGGTGTAACTTCAAAATGGCTAAACTGATTTAGAAACAATTTTCCACCAATAAAATATCACCTTTGGACTGAGATAAAGAATGGAAACTTTCAGATCAAAAGGAGTTTGTTCAGAAAGTTTTAAGTAACTGAAAATGCTGGTGAATGTGGGGAGATATTAGAATGGAAATAATGCCAGTTCAAACTTCACTGCTGAAGAGTACTCTTTTTCATACATATAATAAACTACATTGGAAGTAGATTGAGGGAGCAATTTAAACAACGCAAAGGACTTTACTTAATTTATACACCCCCAAGCTGGTGGTAGTGCTTAAAACATTCCCACTTTGCCCTGTATAACTAATATATATATGAAATGTACATAATGGTAAAAGACAAAAACACTGTATCACCTGTGGGCGAACATTTTTCATGAAGTGATCACTCCATATCTGACCTCTCAGGTCTCATCCTCAAAGGAAACTTGCACAACACCATCAAAAGACAAGCCTGGAAGTTTACATTCATAAATTTGCTAGATACTAAAAAATTATGGACTGACTAGAGACACTGGATTTATGGCCAACTACAACAATCTATAATAACCCACTAACCCTCCCCCCCCCACACACACACATACACCCCAGCTTTTTTCCTCTGCTCCTCCCCACCACCACCATGGGGGAGGTGTTAACTGGCCACTTAACACGTATTACAAGGGACCATTCAAGGTGAACTATTTATGCTAAAAAATCTGTTCCACTTGTATTTAGCAGTGACACCTGAGTACCTTGCCCAGACCCAAAGAAGAGCTCTGTGTAAGCTCTGAAGCTTGTCTCGTTCACCAACAGAAGTTGGTCCAATAAAAGATATTACCTCACTCACCTTGTCTCTCTAATATTCTGGGATCAACACAGCTACAACACTGCATGCATTAATATACATACCTATACATGAATAGTACTTCTGTATTTCTCTTATTCTATGAGCCATATATAATAGTGGATCTGTTAAGATTAAATGCATGAATATATGGGAATCTATTTTATTATATGCAATTTTCCTGCATTGTCAGAAAAGAAAAGATTTACTTTTGCAATGCTATGGTCTGCTGTATCAGAGGGGAAAGGGGAGAATTTATCCTGTCTTCCTTTATTTTCTTTTGAAACTTTTGGCTCGTAAATTTAGAGGCTCCCAAAAGACACACACTCTCTCCCAGTGTTGTGATACATTTTGGTATTTAAGCTGAAGGTAAGGCTTTTTTGTGTAGTAGATTTTATTATTCTAAGGAGAGTATTTAACCCTCTTCCCATGACTGGGACTCAACAAGGACTTTATACAATCTAACAGCCAAGTTTCAAAGAACACCACTTATTCTTTGTTCGTTACACCTCTAGCTGTATAGCAGCCTTCACTTCACTTTGCTGATTTCACGTTAGTCTTTTTTTGACAGGCTGAAGGAAATGCCTTCCAGCATTTCGTCTCACCTCATAAAAGCCCGCTGTGTGAATTGACGGCACATGTGGGAGGCTCTAAAGAATCTGTGGATTCCAATTCTGTTCTCCCCATCTACAGTCATAGCAATGATTCCTCAGCAAATTCTTCCCTTTGCCCTTTATTCATCAATGCCATTCTATCCTTGGATCCTTCTCTCTCTATGGATCCCATATGCTGCTGTCATGGGCTAGCATTGCTCAGTCTGTGTAAAACCTCTGTGCTGCCTATGTCCCTGAGTCACTTTTTGCTATAAATGCTTTAACTGTTTTTTCCCTATTTCTGGAGAAACTAAGAGGCTTTCATTCCACAAAGCAGATGAATGGTAAAAAGAGAGAGCAGCTGATGCACCACAGTCTATCTCGCTACTGTACATCTACCTAACTTCTGCTTGGTATTACAAAACATGCAGGTTTCGTGTTCAGAATCAGTACCGAAGAGTATGACAGAGAAAGGGATTTGGAGAGAGGTTATCCTAACCTCCACTTCCATCGCTGTGTAGAGTATAATTATTACCAAAGTTTTGAGCACCTGCAAAAGAAACACCACAGCTGATGCAGCAAAGTTGATGTAGAGTAGCAGAATGCAAAGACCAAAGAAGAACAGACAAGGACTCAGAATTATGATCGTGTCAGTCAGAAGCTCACGTTGCTGGAGGAATAGCAACACCGGTCTCCTGGGGGGAAAATTGAGTGCAATTGTAGATTCCTTTGTTGCAGTGCCTCCTTATTAGGGTGAAGGACAAAGAGCTTTGGCCTTGAATGGCCAGTGTCCCTTTCCACTTGTCCACAGCAGGAGTTGGGGTATGCTAAATTGAGAAGATATATTCTAAGGACAGGTGGGGAAGGAAATCATTCATTAAGATTTTAAAAACAAACATGCTTATAAAACAGCGTATATGGTATTGTACGATATTTGGCACTAGATAATATTTGGGACTGTGCGTGTATAGGTATGTAATATATATAATATGCTGGATCTTTAAAAAGTTCTGTAACTGCATGTCCAATATATGCACTATATGTGCACAGTTACTGTGACTGTGCAAGTCCCTGATTTGTGCACACATCCAGTGGCTAATTGGATACATTTGCCCACAGTTAACCACGTTGCATGTCCACTTGTCATAACTGTGCATGTAATGGAGGTGTGGAATTGCACCAGGGGTGAAAGTAATATTAAACACTTACTGCTACGGGGGCCTGGCTCCAGGCCCCCAGAAGGGGCAGGGCCTCGGGCACAAGGGGCAGGGCTGTGGGTCAGCCTCCCCCAGCCAGCCCATCCATGCTGCCTGGCCTGTGCCGCCCGGGGCTCTGACAGTGATTTAAAAGGGCTTGGAGCCCCGGCCACTGCTACGGTAGTGGTGGTGGCAGCCAGGAGCCCCGAGCCCTTGTAAATTACTGGCCCCATGGCAGCTGCCCCTTTTGCTTCCCCCTCCACACCCCACCCCCAGCCAGTGGCCCTGCCAGGAGGGTCCCTATAGACAGGGCTGCCGACGGGGGGTCGAAAGAGGCAGCGACATTCAAGGGCTGCCATGGCAGCGCTTTAAGGAGGGTCCTTTGCTGCGGCAACGCTTTAATGTTGGCTGCGTACGGGCCGGTACCAGCTTCTTACCGGTACGCTGTACCAGCCCACTTTCACCTCTGAATTGCACATACATTTTGCGCATCTAAACTCTAATAAAATCAAACTTCCTATGCTGTAACGTATGGTCTTTGTTCGAACATCAAACCTACCACAACATCAGTTTTGAAAGTCTGAGCTAAATTTGAATATGATTGGTTTTACGTGTCATTTGAGACTGTGAACGAAGGAGCTGGGATGGGGAGAGAAAAGAATTCTAAGGAAAGCTTGACCTTGCTACCTTGTGAGCTGAGTACCTGGCTACAACCACAGAGCAAAGCTCCAAACCAGAGGGGAGAATCTCCATGCAGTGGCTCCAGCCCATCTCTGCAGCCACTCAGTACGACCTGGTTCCCAGCACGCAAAGTTTGTTTCTGCTCCTCCTGCCATGTTTCTGTACCTGGCAGATGGTGAGGCCTCACCAGAGAATGAAAGGAAAGGCAATGCCTTCTCCAGTGACCCAGTTCTTAACTGAGTGCAGCCAGAGAGTCAGTGAAGGGACCAGCTGCCCCTTTCTCCACTCAGTACTTAGCCTGGATGACAGCTACAAAGTGGAGATGTCAGCTGGCCCATCTCCAGGGGAGATGAAATGGAGATAGTCGAGACCTGTGTTCTTCTTCCCATAATCCTCCTCTGCACTGCCCAACAAACCATTGTTTTGAGGCCTCCTGTTGCTCTACTCTTTTTTTTCCCATGATGGTGACTCCATGGGATTTAAGGCAGGCCAGGAGAGACAAAGGGACCACAATCTGTACAGACCCATTGCAGGTCTGGGGAGTTAACTTGGATGGGAAGCGCTGTTCCTTGTAGAGCTTCATAGAAGACAACTGCAGCAGAGCTGAGCCTTTGCTGAATGCCCCCTGCTAGGTTGGTCTGGCTACATTGAGGATCATTTCAGTTCCCTTTCAAGGGAGCACAGGGGAGGGTGTCATATCTCACATGCACAGAAAGGGCTTTCCTTAGTTAGAAAACACATTGGTACAAAAAGCGAATCATCCTTGGGGGAATAAAAGGAATAGAAGTCATGAGTTTGTCAAGCCGTGTGGTCCAGTGGATAGGGATACTGGCCTAGGGGTCAGGAAACCTGGGTTCTACTTCCCTGGCCTTCTGTGAGATCCTGGGCAAGTCACTTCCTGACTCTGTTTCCCCTCAAACACTTTGTCTTCTGCTCAGATTGTATGGTGTGGGGATTGTGGGCTAGATTTTCAAAGGTATTTAGGAGCCTAATGTTGCAGATAGATACCTAATGGGTTTTTGAAAAGTACCCGCTCAGGCTAGATTGCTAACTCCAATTGATGTACATGGCATTTAGATGCCTTTTTGGAAATCTCATGAGGTGTTTATCTGCATCTTTAGGACTCTAAATACCTTTGAAAATCTGGCCATGTGCCTAGCTCAGCTGGGCCCTGATTATAGCTGGCGTCCGTAGGTGCAAATAGTAGGCTTTAGATTACAGGGGGAAAGTTCACAAAGTCATGCAGGATCCGTGAACCTCCAAAAGAGTCTGATAGGTTCCCAAAACTGGCCCCTGTGAGGTTCATCCACTCCAGTATCTTTGGGGAACAATAAACGGCATCTCTATTTAACCTGCCACTGTCCATTCTCAGCAAAGCTCAAAGCATCTGGAGTACAAAGAGTGAACCTTTTTTTGTTGCTGGTAGATTGCCGCAAGATAGAGACCATGTAGTCTGTTGATGTACTGTGCTAGGGTAAAAATATACTACCAAAGGCATTAACACTTTGAGGAGTCAGCAGATCAGCCGCAGTGGTTAAACTCATTAGCGTTAGGTTAACTCCCATTGTGAAGCTTCTGGCTTCACATCAGAGGGTAATAAAACACTGAGCACATCGTGATGACTGTTATGATCAGGAAATTTGGGACATGTGTCATTACAGAGAACAAACAGAGCCAGCAGAGGTGTCGGCCAACAATGCTGCTGAGGGTTCGGTGCCATTCCCTCCCCCCGCTTATGCACTTTATCAGCTTTTCCTCCCACTTTGGATGCAAACAAAGTCTGGCCCCTACCTGAGGGTCAGGAGAGATGAGAAACAGTGTTACACAGGATATTCCCAGCATTTTCAATGCTTCCTTTTCAGTATATTACGAACGTCTGACTGACATGTCCTCGCAAAAGCGCTCTGGGTTCCCGCGGGAGCAGTGTGGCCATAAAACTCACAAACATAATAATAACAAAGTCATAAATTCTGACCTGTGGTACAGTACGAGTTGAATAACAGCTCCCCAGCTGTGGAATATGTGCCCTTGTTATGTGAAGATGGCAGACCTCGGGGGTGAAGTTCATGTCATATTTGTCCCATCGTGTAGCGCCAGACCTGTTTGATAAGCTCACAGCAGTCAAAATCCCAAGCGGTAGGACAGATGCCCAGCAATGTTTTTAATCTGTTATGATTTACTGCTTATTTTGTAAGGGCTTTAAAAAAAATATCCAGTGAGGGGCCGAAAACGGAGTCTGATAACGAGCGTGTGATACTGTAAGACATCTAAGCTTCCCAGGATGTATTGTCTTAGAGGTTCACCCCTTGCACTGCCAACCTTTTTAGGACATTTGGGGATAGATGCACCCTCCTTCCCCCCCAAAAGGTAGAGGGAATATCCCCAGTTAATTCCTGCTTATTATGGGTGTCATTCACCCCAACTCAGGAGGTCTGCTCCAGACCTCTCAAAACTTCCATAAGGGCTCAAGAGGAGCACAGAGCCTTAGGATGAGTTCTGTTCGGTGGAGAATTTCTCCCTACATGACTGATGGGGTTTACAGAACCCTCACAAAGGTTAAAGGCGTGGTGGAGCATTATTGGGCCAAGAAGCCCCCATCCACTGGGGGGAGGGTTAGCTCAGTGGTTTGTGTATCGGCCTGATAAACCTAGGGTTATGAGTTCTTATTCCCATTTAGGGAACTGAGGTTAAAAAAAATGTCTGGGGATTAGTCCTGCTTTGAGCAGGGGGTTGGACTAGATGACCTCCTGAGGTCCCTTCTAACCCTGATATTCTATGGTCCCTCAACAGCTGCCAGGTATGCTCCCTGTGAAGGAACTGGTTTAATGGGGAGCCCAGGCAGTCAGGTGTGGGTCAAGGGAAGAAGAGACTGGCTGCCAGAAGGCAGACAGTGTTAGTTGCTGAGGCAGAGAAGGGACAGGACTGGGGCTGGAAGTAAGACTCAAACAGGAGCCTGACCCCATCCCTGTTCTCCCCTTTTCCTTGATTAGGGGGGGGAACTGGACACTGAGTGTAGGTCTACACTGTAGTTAAATGATTGTGGCTGGCATGTGCTAGCTGACTCAGGCTCACGGGGCTTGGGCTGTGTGTGGGGGGCTGTAAAATTGCCATGTTGATGCTTGGGCTGGAGCCTGAGCTCCGCGATCCTCCCTGCCCTGCCTGAGAGATCCTGGGAGAGGGTGGGGTGGGGGAGGCAGGTCGTGACTAACCAGGACTAACTGGGCCCCTCAGACTTCCAAGACTCGGAGAGACTGTGTGGCCATGGTCTGACCATAAGGTCTGCTGGCCCCCAAATGGAGCCTGCTACAATGACATAGCCATTCTTGGAAAGCTGCAACTCTGGTAAATCCTGCTGGTCTAGAAGAGTGAGTCCAGGGCATGGAAAATCCACTGATCTGTTTTGACAAGAGATCATGTAGTCTAGTGGCTAAAGTGTCAGCCGTATGTATGTGCTCAGAATCCCAACAACGAATACCTCCAGAGACAGGCAGGGAGAGGGGTAGCTCTCCATTGACAGAAGGAAGGGTAATATGGCCTAGTTTGTCTTTTTCCCCCATCTCTAATAGCTGGGAGGAAACATGTCTACTTTCAGTGAGCGTACTGCACCAGGCTGTGGGAGTACAGTGACTGATAAATGGACATGCCCAGACCTCATTCCCATGCTGCCCCTCTTCACTGCTCAGCAGTGACACACAATCCACTCTCGAATTCCTCCTCTTTCTTACCCTACTGCTTTCACTCAGTGTGTTTATATAGATAGACAGACAAGGAAGGCGGTGCGGGAATGACTCAATTGCCAACAAACCAGTCAATCTGTCTCGTTTTAGGGACATTTTAGGCATGGAATGTTAATTTCCAAAGGTTTCCCATCTCTTCAGAAATGGCCAAATTCTAGAATGTCTGCGATTTCCATCACTGATTTCCCCGGTTGCTATGAATAATGCTGACATTTATACATGCTCCCTTTTCTCTAACACCTTGCTTTGGAGGAGGGTACTTTGAGTGTTTATAATAACAAAGCTTAGCTCTATATCACACTTTTCCACTTCAAAGAGCTGGGCAAACAGTCACAAATTAATCCTCACAATGCCCCCCTGTGAAGGAGGTAGGTATTTGTACTGCAGCTGTTCAAAAGCCATCTGTTTTGATTTGAAGAAAGGTGGGGCACCTCCTTGCGAAGCAGCCCTTTCAGTGGTTCAAAGTAGCTCTGATTCCAGCTTATCTGGCTGGTGAAGGATCCCCCATAATGTTCAGGAAATATGCAGCTGGAGTAGAGGCTCCTACACAAGCCCTCCTCCCAGCCTCTGGTAAAGGGGGAATATCCAGCAGAAAAAGGGAGCTTGGCTGGAATATCTTTGTCCTAGCAAAACCTGTTGGTCAGAATGGCCTCTTTGGACCGGAGGCACCTGGTCATCAGTTAGAGAGGCCCTAAAACTGCTGACATTTATCAGGGGGACCAGACTGAACCACAAGCAATCCAGAACTGGGGGTAAACTGTGATTATGGGCAGCTGCTAGAGTGTGCTGTTCTCCTGGACCCTCTGGGATAAGAGAGAGAGAGAGACATTGAGCCAAGAACCTGATCTCTTATGCTCATTAAATACCCCGTGGTATTTTCCCTGAGGGTTATGGGTATTAGCGCTGTTGTCCAGGCAAGTATCTAGTCTGAGAAAATACATCATGCTTTTACAAATTGGCCATACATAATTCATCTTCACTTCCTGGCCTGAACAATTCTATGCTGCTGTGACACTTAAACTCCAGTTATGTTCTATCCCAGAGGTAGATGCATTTCAGTGGTTAATGGAGTGAGTTCAGTGCATGTGTGAAGTGGCTTTCTCTTCTACTATTCTAGAATTTGGGCCATATCTGGGATTCTTTAGAGTGAAAAGTGCCACCTATTTTAAGTTATTACTGTTGTCACATCAGTGAGTGCTAAAATAAGGAGCCTCATGGCCAAGGATATTGATATTTATTAAAAAGTGACAGAGTCCTGTGGCACCTTATAGACTAACAGAAGTATTGGAGCATGAGCTTTCGTGGGTGAATACCCACTTCGTCAGTCTATAAGGTGCCACCGGACTCTGTCGCTTTTTACAGATCCAGACTAACGGCTGCCCCTCTGCTACTTGATATTTATTAGTTTTTCTCTGTTCGTTTCACTTTCCCTCCCCGTGCCAGTGTCTGTGGTTCAGAGGCGAGTTATCACAGGTTTGAATGGGCTATTTCACCGCAAAGCTGCTCCATAAGGGATCATCGCCCAATAACTTGGTGCTGTGCCAGGAATGGTCACTCCTGATATCTCCTGTGAGTTCTCTCTAGAGGCCACCCACTCCAAAGACCGTACGCCCTTTCAAAAGGTAGTCCTGTGAAGAGATGACCATTGACTCCATAGTGCAACCTGCTTTTTGGTGCTAACCAAATATATTCCAAGGAGTAGTTTATCAGGAATAGCAAGAGATACGGTAAAGCAAGAG
Organism: Mauremys reevesii; assembly: GCF_016161935.1. NCBI lineage: Eukaryota > Metazoa > Chordata > Testudines > Geoemydidae > Mauremys > Mauremys reevesii. The sequence goes on from NC_052638.1 coordinate 37,014,803, forward strand.
AACACTTTGGACTTTTATTTATATACATATATTCCACTGATTTCGTTTGTGGTTTTGCTGTTATAAACCTTGTAATATAAATAAGCCAGGTCTGTTTCAGTGTAAAAAATAACAACAACAAAAAACCACCAAAACAAAACTGATCTAATTTTGAGAGACTTGGAAGATCATTAAAATTTCATAACAGGAAAAAAAGTTGTCTGCTTACAAGGTCTCCAGTGTTTAAAGAGCAAGAGACAAAGCTGCTGAGTCGTATATTCCAGTTTATCCTGTGGAATAGGAAGGAATGGCCCCAGATGTAATTATAAGTGAGTGGTGCACAGAAAGAGTGGAAAAGCCTCAGGAAATCTGAATGTCTAAGAACTTTTCGCCAGCAATTAATCAGTTCTCCTGGGTGTACAGTATGTGCTTTTTTGTCTGTTTGTTTATTTATTGCAAACTTCCTCAATTGTAACATATTTAGTTTTTCAAATTTGGATGTAAAGTTTTTTTCTCTGTCTGCTTCTGAAATTCAGTGCCGTAAAAGCAATGAACATGTATGAAATGTGAAGCTTTTGGGGGGAGTTACTGAACTGAAATCTACAGTATGAAGTTTCATTGCTGGACTGAGGGCTTATTGACTTTTGAGTTTTATCAACCGAGCAAGCACCTTGAGAGTGAGATTAAAGAAAAAACTGAGTATCTTGTTTCTGTGTTATATTTCTTTAACAAGCAAAAGAACACCAGGTCAGATATTTAAAAAGATGTGTCAGGATAATGGTCAGATATTTTGGATTTGTAGAATTTTCAAGAAATATGGGCTGTTCCTGTTCTTTATCTTTACTTTTTTTTAAACCAACATTAAAAAAGCCAATTTAGATGAAACCTGAAAAATACATCAAATAGCAAAGCCTGAAAAGCCTTCCTTTGAAACACGACTCTAGATTTGAAGAAAAAACAACGATACCATAGTACATCTTACATTTGATAACTGGTATGTTACTGCAATACAAAGTATAAATTATATTGTACAGTATTATAGCCTGGTTTATAAATACACCGGATCCCTCTTAAAGTCATTGTATAATGATTTTAAAAGATCATTATTAAATCGCTTGCTATATTTTATACCATATTTGTTCATGATCACAAACCCTTATTATATTATATTTTGTAATGAACCTATATTTATATATTTAACTGTTATTTGTACCATTTTACAGCAATAAACATATAGGTTAAAATATTTCAACTTTATTTTGTATTTCACATTTTCCCCATTATTTAGCTGTTCTATTTTTTACAAGAGACACTGAAAAAAATTCTTACTTACCATTTCCTACTTTAAAAGTACTTTCTAGAAAACTTAAAACTAAATATCAAATGCAAGAAGAATGCATTTAGTGAGAATTTTACGTTGATAAATTACTGATTTTTGTTTAAAAAATAGAGGATTATAATTAAAATCCTATTTTATATCTATACAAAATTGGATAATTATGGGTGAAATTTTCAAAAGTGTCTAATTTGGGACACAAGTCCTATTGACTTTCAATAGGATTTGTGTTCCTAAATCACTCAAGTACATATGAAAATCCCACCCAATTATTCTAAAACCTAAAACTATTCTCTATTTGTCTCTTAGAAATGTCCATCCCAGGAGGGGGGATTTTTTGTTTTTTATTATGTCCCAATTCTCGTCTTATTCTTTCCATTTTGTTAACTGTCAGTAAGTGAGACCCTGTGTTTTTTTCAATGCTTATTTACAGGGTTATAGAAATGAAACATAAGCAGTTATTCCATAAAGAATTTCAAGGGAGGTATATTGATTTATGATTCTACATCTGCAAAGAGGTGTAAATGAAGTAAAGTAGATAAACACAAAATGACAGCTTTGAATGCATTATTGTTCTGATCATGTGTATGTAGCAATCCCATTGATTTTAATGGGACTTTTCCAGATAGGAACTGATCCAACTTGCATTGAGATCTATGGCTATATGGGATCAGACCAGAGGAGTGCTTACAGGACTGGATTCTATATTTTCATAAGGGTCTGCATCTTATTAATTTATAAGGTAGACAATTTATAGCCATTCAGTTGTTTAGACTATAGATGCAGAATTTATTTTTAGGCTGTAATGTTATCTTTTTCTGTATGATTTAATATTTATCAGTGGTTTTGTGTATGACACAAGTTTTTAACTCTTAAACAAATTAACCCCTATGGATTGATGAGAGGATGTAAAAAAAAATGAACTTTTTCACTTAGAATCTGACTTGACTTTTTTAAAAGTTAATTTAGGGCTTGGTACTGAACAAACTCCTGAGGTGGGCAGAGTCTCCTCAAATCCCACTCAATTCACTGGGAGCCGAGGAAGCCCAGAGCTGTATAGGAGTACTCAATGAACTGAAGAGTCAAGACCCAATTTTATACTTGTGGAGCGTATTTCTCCTTTTTCTTTGATTCGTCGTTACCAGTTATTTTTGTTCTTGTGATCGTTTTTCAAACTGAACAACATGGGAAAACTCTAATCTATTTACTCTTTTCTTGAAGGCATTTGTTTTTTATATGCTTAGACTGAAAGCAGTTTGGCAAAAGAAGTATGTTTTCACAGTATCTTCCACAGTGGGGTCCAAATTCTGACTGAGGGGCTACTGTCATTCAAGCAATAATTTTCCTTTTGATTCAACCTCATTTTTGAGAGTGTTACTCACCCTCAAGCAAGCAGAAGGAGGGAAGAATTTAGTGAGTGCTTATTCTGGTTTGAGAGATTTTATAAGGACAGTCTTGATATTTGAGACTTTTTTTATATATAGAAGCCTATTACCCCACCTCCCACCCCCGTTCCAGTTTTTCACACTTGCTGTCTGGTCACCCTAAGCTGGCTCCACCAAATGTCAGCAGCTCTGGGTCGGTGGGAAGGTCTCTCTGCTGTGCCCCTTCCCTTGCAAGTAGTTTCCCAAACCGGAGTGGGGGTTACTCAGAGTCCTACACTGCAGGCCCACCGCAGTCAGCTCTAGGCACAGCAATAGTCTCTGCCCTGGCTCCAGTCAGGGCCAGCTCCAGGCACCAGCATAGGAAGCAGGTGCTTGGGGCGGCCAATGCAAAGGGGCGGCACTCCGTCCGGTATCGGGGTGGCACGTCCGGGTCTTTGGCGGGAATTCAGCGGCGGGTCCCTCATTCCCTCTCTTCCTCTTTGAGCTGCTGCCGAATTGCCACCGAAGAGGAAGAGAGGGAGGACCCACTGCTGAACTGCCGTAGAAGAAGCGGCACGGTTGAGCTGCCGCCAAAGTGCTGCCGCTCGTCTTTTTTTTTTTTTTTTTTTTTTGCCGCTTGGGGCGGCAGAAAAGCTGGAGCCGGCCCTGGCTCCAATGAAGCCACCAACAGCCTCCAAGACTCCCTGCTCGATCAAAGCCCCAGCAGGCTCCCAGCAGCAGCTTCTGGCTTCCTCCCAGCAGCTCCTGGTATGGACTGAGCGCCACACCAGCAATCTCACTCCTTTTCCCACAATGGAGTCCACCCCCTGCTCTCCTTGCACCAGGAAGTTTCTCCCTCTTTCCCCACGGCATTGTGGGAGTTGTCGTCTCTAAGGCTAGATTGCAGCACAGGCTTTTCCCCTGGAACACTCCCAATAAAGTTCAAAGGCCCCTCTAGTAAAGGGTGCCTACGTTGTTAAAGCTGAAGCATTTGGGGGGCAAGGACTGTCTTTTTGTTCTGTTTGTACAGTGCCTAGTCCTGGTCTATTATTGGGGTTCCTAGGTGCTACCTAGGTGCTGGGGTTCCTAGGTAAATGATAAAAAGGGTGAAATTGGCAACCTCCTATTCCAGCACCAGTAAATAAATCCCATTTTAGCTTAGTTTTTATTCACTAGAAAAGCATCTCCAGTGGCAAGAATTCTTCAGCAACTGCGCTGCAGCCATACAAACTCAAGTTTTCAGCAGGGCACTAGACTGCCCAAACACACATACAATCACAGTCACTCACTCGTGACTCTCTTCCCTTTAATCCTTACAACCAACTCGTTATTCTGGAAAAGTCAGTTTGGCTTTGTTTAATATATTGTCCCTGCACCCGGCTGTGGTAACTGTAAAAGCAAAATAGCTGACCCTATTTGTGGATGAGCAAAACATCCATGTGGTCTGATAAGCCCTCCTTTTCGTTGCAATACCTGTTAAAATCTCTAATTTGCAGACACTTTCTTCTATATTGGCATTATTATTACAAGAGCATCTCTGGATCCCTGTTGAGGATCAGGACCTCAGGTTGCTAGGGACTGTAAACATAACAAAGAAGACAGAGAAGTCACAATCTACACAACCGACAGGATGTAATAGGGGGATGAAATAGACCAATAAGACAGCAGTAGGTTTGGAGGTTAACGTAAAAATAAAACGAACAGAGTTAGCAGAGACACAGAACTCACAGCTTGCCACTTCATATTCAGTGCATTTTTTCCCCTTTCATTTGCTGAAACAATCTCACCTCCACGGAGATTACTTACTTAACAATGTGTGTGAATTTTATGGCTCTTTGTTTTGCTTTTCTGTAGCACCAGGGGGGAAATTTAGAAGGACAACTAGCCATGGATGCCTGACTCCACAAGGCATCCACATGCAGAAAGATACTGAAACCTGCATGTCGAAGTCATTAAGGGCCTGATCCTGAGATGTACTGAGCTCCTACTGACTTCAACCACTAAGAAATGAACAAGGAGGGGAGAAAGCATTTGAATTAACTGCATGAAAAGAGCCAGGTTAAAATGTAACCTTGTAAAGCCTTTGGAAACTGGACATGGATGTTCCGATTTAACTGGGTAGAATGCGTTTATATACAAACAATGATTAGAAACCCCATATGTATAAGCCCATTTGTACGTCGTTTATTATTCTATTGTTTTCCCTTAGAAGAATATGGTTATTCAGGCATCATTGTTGAATTGTCTCTTATTTGTATTTCATGTCGAGCCCACTGCACAGCCCTTCAATTCTCAGCTTTTCAAAGCCAATAAAGAATTAGGGACGCATTACAAGGATGCTTTCCCTTGACAGTTATCCCAACTAGACACCATGGCTGCTGCAGCTGAGGGTTGGACTCTTGCTGACTGACATTGCATTGCATTCTGGCAGTGGCATGGAGTAAAACTAGAGACATCTTTTCTCCTTCCCTCCAGCAAAGCGCTCTCTACTTAAGAGGGCTGGAGTCAAAAGATGGCAGATGGTTATGTTGTGTTAGAACAGGCAAATGGACCGCAGGCCCCTAACCTAAGTGTGTCTCTATCGTGATGCTTTCCCTGCCCTTTACCCTGTTAGCCCTGTTTGGGCCATAATTGCGTAATGTGCACAAGAGAAATAACACAAAATAGCTCATGATGTGCCTCAAACTGTGAGCAAAAGGGTATTAAATCCTCTCCAAACACAGTGGGACCTTAACATTTCAAAGGGGGCATTATTTAAAAACCTCAGTGCATTTTGTTGTTCTTCAAACCCCATCGTTCTTTTGAAAACGTTTGCTCAGCCATACTTTTGACCTATTGAGAAAACTCACTGTCCAGCATGACTGATGCAGAGAACCAGTGCTTAACACTTATACAGTGAATCCTGCACTGACTGGCCCATCTCCGAAGCAGAGCTGAATCATATGGATACACCTCCTGATTCTGCACTGGCTGCCAATTGAAAACTCGGTTCCTTTTTTTTAAAAAAACTTCTTTTTCCAGGCCATGAGTGGACAACAGAACAATTATTCCAGGAACCAGATCAGCACAAAGCAGCCAGAGAATACTGGTGAATCTTGCCCTAAATACATGTGATAACATAGGAATTGTTGTACTACATCAGACCCAAGGTCCATCAAGTTCCATGTCTCCAGAACACTATGTAAACAAACCAATCTGTATAACACCTGTGTGAGTAATTATATACCCATTTGACAGATGGAGAAATAGAGGTCGAGAGGCCAAGTGATCTACCCAAGGCCATGCAGTCAGAATCTGGTTGAGGTGACATGAGATCTCCTCCTTGCCAGCTTTATGTTGAGTTCAATGGGAAATGTTGCTCTCAGAGCCACCAAGTATGAAGAAACACGTTTCTTGTGTTATCAAATCATATGACAAATATTAAATATTAAAACTGAATATGGCTTTCTTTTTTCTTTTTTGGTAAAGTCTGTGTCTGTAATTTTTTTATGCTGTTATTTATGAAACAGCATTGGGACCTTATTATGAAAGCAGACATTTGTTATTCGGTTAATTTAAATGACATAATAGATGGAGGTTTTGTGGCCTGGGAAAAAATAAACAGAAACTGAAAGAATCACTTATTCCTATTATTGTTTTGACCCAATGAGAATTAATGTCAGATATGTGAAAGGCTTTGTGGTTAAATTCCTTGAAGGACATGTGACTTTGGTTCACACTGCAGCATCTGCCTTGTTACTAACTGTTGGCTCTCAAAGTCAGAACCTTAGATGGTGTAATAGACAGACATATGCCGACTTCAGAGCAGTTGCAATTTCCTTCCAGGAAATAAAAGAATCTTTCCCCATCCTCTTGTAAATGCCATTTTCAAATAATCTTGCCAAGGACAGATGCTGTTCAAGGCATGTCAATAATCATTGATTGCTATATGTCTCCATGGGTTGTACTACACACTAGATAGAACATAAATATATCATCTGCCCTGGAACAAATAGAGAAAACAAATCTATGAACATCTACATGGTGATGGAAACATGAGCCTTGGATTACAAAGACCAAGTCATGCCAGATGAACTTTATTCTTTATTTTTTTTAAATAAAATTATAAAAGTACAAATTATTGAATTAGCAGATGACAGGACACTAGTAGACATAATGGCCCAACCCACTTGGCCTTTCCTCTTCTCTGATTCTCAGCTCCCTTTGTCCTGAGCAGATCTCTTAATATAACACAGAGCCGCCCACAACTGCCCTAACTTACCCCAGCTGCCAAAAGTCCCAAGGGGGTGCTTTGGTAGCTGGAGATCAGTAGAGCTGGCAGCAGGGAGGAGTAGTGCTGTAGAAATCTCAGGATTGGCTCTACGCCGCCAGAAGATCTCCCTGAAATGGATTGACCCGTCTATGACAAATATGCTGACTTTAATTGGCCAACAGTGCAGTGTTCAACAACACCAGCGATCTGAGCAAATCTGTCTGGATTTTAGTGAAGCATTTGGTAGTCTCGTAAAATGTTGAAAGATTGATCTAAACTGGTCTGGATATAAGCACTCATCTGTGGTCTCCGAGCTGGCTAAAGTATTATAAACAAGAGGTAATGATAAATAGCAGCATGTCGGATTGGGGGAGATGTTCCAAAGGAATTGGAGTTAAGTCTTGATTTATTTCATGTATTCATTCATAAACTGGAAGAAGAGGCAAACATGTTAATTACATTTGCAGATAAATGAGAAATGTTACAAGCATCAGTGAAGACACAGGAATAAAACTTGGAAGCTAGAAATCCTGACAGGAAGTAAAATGTGATTTGTCCTAAAAGAAAACAACTAGTTGATACAAATCAAGAGCCCCAAACACACTTATGCAGAAAGAAGTGTAAAGACAGAGAGCGGACAGAGAATTTGATCTGAACTTGTCATGTGATAGGGCAGCAAAAATAAGCCAAATGTGATTTAGAGGCTCCATAGGCAGAGATGGAATATCATGCCAGAGAGGGTGTTAGCTTGTCTGAACAGGGTACTGATGAGACAATACATATAATAGTGTGTTCCATTATGACCACGTCAATACTGGGAAGATATCAACAAACTGAAGAGAATTCAGAAAAGAGCAATAACAATGATGAACAGTCTAGAGGGATTGATTTATGAGAAAAGATTAAAAGAACTATGTATAACTTGGCCAAATTATGACTAAGAAAGGATGTGATGACTGCCTGCGTGTATATGAATGTTGTAAAACATGAAGGAAGGAAAGGAATTCTTTGGTTGGCATAAGGAGAAATTTAGGAGATGAAATTAAGCAAATGAAAATTCTGATTGAATAACAGGAAAATTTCCTAATGGTAAACTCTATTCCATTTTGCATAACATTTTTATATAAGCTGGTCAGAACAAAACCTTTCAACATGAGAAAACATCTTGGATCTCAGTGATTAAGGAGACTAGCTTGTAATGCTTCTCTGAGCGAAGCAAGTAGTGAAAACAATCAATAACAAACTCAATGGAAAGGAATTAGCTCTCTGTTTATTGGTGCAGCAGACTAACAATTTTTGAAAGTCCTGCCAATGAGCTAGTTATTAAAAATGTACTGAATGCACCCAAAAAGCTCTCAGTCCCAAATGTATATGCGTGTTTCTATGCTAATGGCTGCATTCCCGCGCTTTCAGTGTTCCAAAATATTTCCGAGCAAACTCTGCCAGCATGAATTGCTTGTGCACTGTAATAGCAAGAGTACTAGGAAACTGACAAAAGAGGAAAACATCTTGATTTATTATCTCAGTTCAAATGTCTGGTGATATACGATGGGCAGTTGGGGTCAGATTTTTAAAGTGGCTTCAACCAAACTTCCAAATTATGGGCCCAAGTTTGGGCACTTCATTTTATTGCAAGAAGAAGTAACAGGAAATAAATACAATACGTGGAAGTAGCATTAAAAGCTATACAATCCATGGCAGTATTACACACCTATAAATACACTTTTTCCCAAAGCCCCTCTGTATAAATTAAAATCACCTACTGCATCAATTGCCTCCCCTGCACCTTCTTGACAGCTTAGGTCATTATCCTATACCCATTTTGGCAAGATTATAATTATGAAATGACACCCATAAAATGTCTATGTATATTACAGTCCTGTATGTTAGAATATTGTACATTGTCTGATTTTAAAAAATATATTAAAATATTTTATTTTAAAATTATAGATAGCTCAGTGGTTTGGGTATTGGCCTGCTAAATCCAGGGTTGTGAGTTCAATCCTTGAGGGGGCCACCTAGGAATCTGGGGCAAAATCAGTACTTGGTCCTACTAGTGAAAGCAGGGGGCTCAACTCAATGACCTTTCAGGGTCCCTTCCAGTTCTATGAGATAAGTATATCTCCATATATTATTTATTTGACTGAGAATCTAGAACCCCCACTGCGGTCAAAGTGGGGGAATGATAGGTGCCCAACATTTCTGCAGATCTGTCCATACTAATTTAGGTGTATTGCTTTGGTCACTCCATTTTGGACATTTGAGGCCTGTACTTTTAAGCAAGAAATTATTATGGGGGAGGGATAGCTCAGTGGTTTGCGCATTGGCTTGTTAAACCCAGGCTTGGAAGCTCAATCCTTGAGGGGGCTACTTAGGGATCTAGGGCAAAAATCTGTCTGGGGATTGGTCTTGCTTTGAAGCAGGGTGTTAGACTAGATGACCTCCTGAGGTCCCTTCCATCCCTGATATTCTATGATTTGTTCAGGTTCCAGGATTGCTGCAGCTCTGTGAAATGGTGGTAATTGGCTTCATTTCATCTACACTGATTGTGTCAAGACTGAAGATTTTCATATTTCAAAGTGTTATGATTTAAAAAATCACAAACAGGAAAGTATTTATATGCACAGAGCTCTTGCTGTGCATTACATTATCCATTTAGAATCATATTTCAGAAATAAGCTGTAAACACTTGGATGAAAGGATTGGACACTTCTATTGCCCCCTGACAGAGGGGTTTGTTTAATTGGCCAACTTGGCTTTGGCATGTAACTCCCCCCTCTGTTCTACCTATATTATATAATTTGAACTCGGGATGGAATGTATTTGTTTGTCTTTATGCAGGAAAAAAGAGGAAATCATATTAAAATGGATAAATAAATACATTTACCAAAAAATGCTCATTCACTTCTAAACCAAATATATGCTCTGAATTGGATTCTTATTAAACTGGGATTATTATTTTTTTTGGTTGGGGGCTTAATCAATTTCCACCTGCACTGACTATAGCTTATTTAAAGTCAAAATGCAAAAAGCTTTTACCTATCAAGACTTAAATTAAAGATTAATTAAATATTTGCACAGTGCTTTGAAGACATAAAAACACTTTGTAAGTGGTAAGCGTATAAAGACCTGAGTTTGTTTCTCCTGCAATGATAGCATCAGGAATATTAAGTACAGGTCTGGGGTTTGTAAAGTTTCCACTGAATCAAGTAGAGGGCTCATTGTCAGAATTCCTATCAGAGCTTATGACACCAACAACGGAGAAACCCAAAGCCCCGATCTCAGGACTTGGCAACTACATAAAGGTGATTTGTAATATATTCCGTGAGGCTGAAATCCATCCTGGTTTGAAAGGATTTAAACAAGACCCTCCCACAAATTAGACCTTAGTCTGGGGCCACATAGGAGGAGTGGGTTGGCAAAGATGTGGGGAGAGGGTTGCACACCATCTGCCAATGTCTGTGCCGGCCTCAGAAATCGAAGGTGGGTGTCAACGTTTCAATAGTGAATGAGAGATGATGGGCAGTGTGGGGATAGGCCATGAAGGGTCTTGAAAGCAAAAACAAACAGCTTATATTTTGATGTACTAGAGAAGGGGGGAGCCTGTGGTGGGATTCAAAGAGAAGGGTGATGTGGTTAAAGCAACTGAGTAAAAGAATGATCTTTGTGGCAGCATTCTGCACAAAGTACTGGAAACCTCATAAGTGCTTCCTTTCATTACATTTTGATCCTGCTTTCTATTGAGGTTTGAATAAGTTTTCCATAGATTTCTGATAAGCATCTGAATTTTTAGTAGTTTAACAGAACCTGCAAGCTATATTTGAGGTTCACCTGTCACTAATTGTAAATGGGCACTTCGATTTACGTTTCTTCCAGAGCACAAATATTCCGTGAAAAAAAATCACAGAATTTGAGAAGCAAGAGAGAGAGAGAGAGAGAAATAGTGAAATCTGTTCCTCATTTTAATTTTATACATTTCATATGGGATGCGAACCATTTATTCCATAGTAATTGCAGATGTTAGCCTGAGACTAATAATGTAGCTGGCAATAGCTTTATTGCTTTGCCACCAAAAGCTTCCCAGTAGCAATAAAAAGATAACAGAAACAATAGTTTCAACACATTCATATGTATTGTTACTCTGGAAGCACTCTGGCTTCTGATCTATCATGTAGACTTCTACCAAGTGTGTGTGAAGTCCAAACATTCTGTCATACCAATGTTTAAAAAAATTATTCTGGTATTCCTTTTAATCAAGCAAGCTCAGAAAATTGGAGACAAATTCTGCCTTTAAGATGGTACTGCTGCTTACTGTCTATTTTTAAAACAAAGCAGATTTTTGTAGACTTTCCATTTTTTGATCCACTTATTAATTAGATTAGATTTACTGGACTACAATTTAGGGGTCTAATCCAAAGTTTACTGAAGTCAGGGGAAAGGCTCTCTGATTGACTTCAATTCCTTTTGATCAAGCTCTAATTGAATAATATGAATGTAAATGGTATGTAAAGAAAATACATTTTACAATCCACCCATGCAGTGTGGGATGTTCTCAGTGACCATTTTATATGCCAGCCAAGGTCACTTTTATATTATTGTGCCTTCAAAGTTCCACATTTTTGTGACATTTTTCATAAGCAGATGGTGTCATACAGCCTGACCAAATCAATGCATCTGTAACATCTTGCAGTTCCTGACATAGCTTTCCAACAGCTATATTTTGGTCCAACTGTACGTTTGGAAATTTTAGATGTAAATTAATAATAATGATTTTTAAAAAACATGGCAAAAACAAGCATTCTAACTTGTACACTTTATCTAACGATAAAAGAAACTGCTCTGATGATGGTAGAAGAAAATAATATATGGCTAATATTTATGAAAACATTTCATATAAAGATACATTTTCAACTAGATATACAGTATGATGGTATTGTAAACCACAAGAGCAGAGCTCATCTAAAATGTCATCAGATCACTAAGATGGAATTTTCTTATGTTACAATTTAGGCTTTCAAACCATTCCTTTCTAACCCAACTGCCATTCAAAGGAACCGTATTCTCTTTCCATCCATTGTTATCTATTTATGTGTTTGGTACCGTAGCGTGAGATTGGGAAATTTTTATTTGAAAAAGGACTCAGAGTTGGGGGTTTTGTATATATTCCATGTGGCAAAGAAGTCATTTTTTGTACTGATATTTGCTGAAAGCGATAAGTTATTGTATCATCTTCTGCATCGCCTCTGTCTCTGCATATCCTCAGAAGCCATTTCCATCTCGCACATATACATATACATGTGTTTTGTTAAAATGTTGCTGAATTTAAACTGAAAATGAAAAGCACTGAATTAATAACAATCTGCAAATAAACAGATGAGTTTCTAGTTTCACAGATAACAATCTTGACTTTGCTTTTTGCCCAGGAACAGGAATGATCTGAATCTCATGGAAACTTGTACCTCACATTTTTTTCCATCCTCAGCACTGCCCCATGGTTGGCTTTACCTGGCTTATTGTGGAGCTCACAATATGTTGAATCATTTGTCTGGCACTTAAGATGTTCGAAGGATTGTACAGACATTAGTTAATTAATCCCTTGTGAGGTTCCATAGTTATCCCCATTTTACACCTAGAGAAACTCAAACGGTGAAGTTACTTGCCCCAGGCCAGACAATGAGTCAATGGCAGAGCCAGGCTTAGAACTCAGGACTACTTGGTGCCTATCCCTGTGCTCATTCCAGCAGATCACGCAGCTATTTCTGGTTTGGCTGGGACTCCCCCTTCCCTGGAGTTGAGAATGTTAATGGACCCAGATCCTATATACCCAGGAATGAGGTTGATCATTACTTCCATGTAAATTACATTCTGGGTCAGCAGAAAAGCTCCTAAACCTAGATCTGTTGCATTGCAAAGCCCGAAAAGAAAAGCAGTAAGAAGAGTTTTAACTCCATCTATCACCTGCTTTTAGTGGCAGGGCAGGCCAGCCATGAAAACACATCTACCCCCTCTTTGTTAAAGGATTGAAAAGCTTTCCTGGAATCATGATAAATGGGAAGTCAGGATAACTTACAATTCCCTTCAAACTGTCAGTCTTAGGGTTTTTATATTGCCTCCCATTGCCGTAGTATCTGCAAATCAATAGCCTGAGCACACTTGAATTAAATATGATGGACCTAGAGCAGTGGTTCCCAAACTTGTTCCACCGCTTGTGCAGGGAAACCCCCTGGCAGGCCAGGCCAATTTGTTTACCTGCCGCGTCCGCAGGTTTGGCCGATCGTGGGTCCCACTGGCCTCAGTTCGTTGCCTCAGGCCAATAGAAGCTGCTGGAAGCAGTGCAGGTGGAGGGATGTACTGGCCACCGCTTCCAGCAGCTCCCATTGGCCTGGAGCAGCGAACCGTGGCCAGTGGGAGCCACGATTGGCCGAACCTGTGGACACGGCAGGTAAACAAATCAGCCCGGCCCACCAGGGGCTTTCCCTGCACAAGCGGCGGGACAAGTTTGGGAACCACTCACCTAGAGTATACCTCTCCCTCTCATAAAAAGAAGTCTAAGGATCAGATATTTCATCAGTATATGGAATAATTTTGTGTTCTTTATATGTTCTCGTGAGTCTTGGCTTACCTGCAATCCCAAAGTCTTTGGAAAAAAATATCTCTGTGCCCTATTAATCTTCTAAGTACATCAAGATGGCTATGAAATCTGGATAATTTCTGAGAGAACTGGCTCACTCATTGCTCCTGTTCATTGTCAGGGAGGAAACTCCTTTGGTATGGTTGGCCATAAAAGCAGCACCTAATGGAAGTTGTAGGTATCTTACTAATGTTCAACCCCCCTTTTCCTTCACCATGAATCTAAATTCCAAAGGAATCACTCTTCTGAGCAACTGAAGTGTGGGATTTCTGATTAATTGGGGGTAGTGCCTCCTCAACACTCCTGATCTTCAGTAGTAAGGCTGATATTCCATATGATTTCCTTGGCCTATTTGCTTCATTCCCATTCCATTTATGTGTGAAATTCTGTCTCCATTCAGGTCTCTGGAGTGTGTGAGGTTTAAAATAATAATTAAAAAACCCCTAAAACTATGTGTTGTACTCTGATTTCAGTTACACTGGTGTAAATCAGGAGTATCACCATGGACTACAATGGAATTACACCAAGGTGAGATCAGAACCATACCCTGTGACTCTAGAAATTATTTCTACCAAGAAGAGTGAGAGAAAAAAAACCCTACACAATTTAGGCTTTATTAGTCATCCCTTTCCAATCCACATCTCCCCACAGAGGAGCCTTGTAAAAGTCTTTCCATTGCGCTCTTTTCCAGCTTTCCTTTGGTCAGACTACACTACAAGAAAAATGAAGTAATGGTTCAATAGGCCATTGTTTTAAGTCAAAAGCCTGTGTCAGAATATCTGAAGTCTTTGAATATTAAAGAACATGTTTCAGACTAGAGCTCAGATTTTCTTCAGCAAATACTGCATCATCTTAAGCACCACCTGTGGCAGATTCAAGTTGGCTGTGACTGGGATGTACATGTTATATCTGAGATGGGCCCAGACTGTGAAGTTCACGTCCATGGCTTGATCTGAACTGCCTCTGAGTTGGGCTGTGTTCAGAATTCTCAGGAGCTCAGAGATGGGTGTGGTTTAAAACCTAGGAGTCTGTTTCAGAATTTTTGCAGCGAGAGGCCCACGCCACGAATCTGGACTTGAAAATTTTAGCCCACCAGTTTGCGCAGTAACATAATGTGTTTATATCTAGATATATGTAGAGAGATGTTCCTGAAGTAAGGCTTTATGGGGGAAGGCTCCCACTTGTTCAGGTTTCCTGTACAGAGCACCTCGTTCCAGTTTATTCAGCTCAGAGGCATTTTTTAGGGGGTGTCTCTGCACACTAGGAGAACAATGAAGAGAGAGGTTACCTTCCCTCTAGCTTTTCTAGCCCTTGTTCAGTTCAGTACAACTGGATAGTTGGTTGCTACAAGTCCAATCTTGCTGCCAAGAATTAAGCAGGTTCCATTTCCCCCCTCAAGTTTCCCTTAACAAATGGACATGAAAAATAGTTCCATTTGCCATAGTGGGCTCATTAGTTACAGGTAGTACACTGATAAACAATATATCCTCAGCACCAAAAGAACCTCTGACGGAAACTTTGTCCCCGTTCCTATTCTTATAAAGTCAATGGGAACAGGATTGGGCCCTAAAAAGGTATTATTCTTAATTTAAACATCAATGGTTTAACACGGTTGGTAATAATAACCTCTTGGACAATTCAAACTGAAATCTGTTTCCTTGCCGAATTTCTTTTCTCCCATCAGGCATGCAAACTGGATTATTATTCTTGGGTTGTTTTTGAGTGCTTTGGGCTGCACACACTGGTTTGTTATTGTTGGGTAGCTCAGGAGTATTCAGCTGCACACCCTAACTAATCTGTTATTGGAGCGGTGCTCTGAGCTCTCCATTCCAGTATGTTACGGCAGGAGTGTTCGCTGAATGCTGGACTGATGGTTTTTTATTATTATTATTATTTATTATTACTGAAGTAATTATTTTTTGAGGTTGTTATCCACACAACTAAACATGAACAATGCAAGGTATTGGGGCTAATCAATCTTGATTAACCAACTTTTTTTAAAAAAAGAACTAGGAAAACTGTTTCTTACAATAATTCATTTTGCCACCATGTTCCTCCTCCTAAAGCTAGGGTTGCCAACACTCCATGATTGTCCTGGAGTCTCCAGGAATTGAAGATTAATCTTTAATGAAAGATTATGTCAGGTGATGAAACTTCCAGGAATAGGTCAAAACCAAAATTGACATCCCTCACTAGAGCAGAGGCTGCTTTTTGTATTTTATTTTTGTCTTAAGTCTGTTAGTTTTAGGAAAAGCAGCTTTGCAGGTATAATAGGTGTAATACCATTTGGAAGAGCTGAAATCAAATGGCTGCCAAACTAACAGCATTATTATTCATATTAGTCTTGTGAATATTAATAAAGTAAATTAACTATAGTAGAACTCATAAACAATTCATATATTATTATACATAGCATATAGATCTATATACATCCAGTAATATGCAGGCAAATGAACAGATATGCATTCAGTTGTCCATCTGCACACCCAGGAATTTGTGTGTGCAATCATGGTAATCATGCCCCCCACCCAAAATGGGTGTGCAGTTTCCCTTGTACTTTGCACATGAGCAGTTAGGTGCACAATCTTCTCAATCAGGCCCCGATTAAAAAACTGACAATACTATTGTGATTAATTTCAAAGAGAAGTAAACTGAGGCAGAGCAGTTAAGCCGCTCGCCTAAGGTCATAGAGCAAGTCAGAGAGAGAACTGAGAAAAGAATGCAGGATTTCTGTGCTCTAATCCTTAGGGTCATCTTTCTCTAAACTTTAAGCTTTGGTCCGCAGCTGACTACAGATTTAAGAAAAAATACTCTCACCATACCACAGTACAAACGTCATGCTAATGGCTAATCAGAGCGCTTATTTTGGAATATTCACATCAAATATGTATGAACTCTGTAAAAGGAAACAAAATTTAAACAAAAATCCCACAGAGCACTCACACCCACCTCCTGCTCTTGAAAACAAAAAGAGCAAAATCTTTTGATTTTTATAATCAAAACATCACTTGCTTCATCTTCTAATTTTTCTTCTAATAGAATTCATTTTAGAAGGGACGGCTGAGTATTTCTCATCTGAATGTCTTCAGCAGCAGGTCTAGTGCCTGAATACACTGAGTTACAACTCTAAATGCCAAATTTTGCCCTCGGATAAACACTTGCAACTCCCATTGACTTCTCCACAAGCTGCAGGCATGTATCTGAGGACAGAATTTGGCCTAAAGACTTGTTGTTTTGGTTATTTTGCAATCCAGCACAGAAACTGGATTTTTTTTTTAAAGGACGCTGTTCAGTGAACAGCATCCTTTCCAGTGCTAAATCCCAGTTTACTAGTAAATGAAGCCCAGAGAGTTTATCAACAATTTTTAACAACTGGGTTCGATTCAGATTCTCATGTTTTACAGCCAGGATATAGGATCTCTGATATGAACACCCATGGATTTATTGGTCCCAAAAGGACTCAGGATTCTGCTGGCACCACAGTTCAGAGAGTCAGAGGAAGTCAAAGGTTATCTTTTGTTGGGTAGTATGGGATTTGCCAGTTGACCCCTCCCTCCTCTCTTCTGATTCATCTGCTAAAATCATTAAGGAACTTTCCTTTACCCTCAAGAACTGTTAGTGTCTTTTTAGCACTGAGATCAAGTTACTGACCTCTGCGTTGCCAATATACCTTGAGGATTTCACGAGCTATGGGATATTTTCAGTGTTAAAAGGAACAGAGTAAAGAAAGATGAATAGGTGCATGGCCTGAAGTGAAGTTTAATGGTTTTTCTGGCTAGTTAAGGAGATTCCTCACTTGTTCATACGTGTTTGGTGTCTCAGGAAAGCTTTGTTCAAGTAAACAGTTCAATTTTGTTGCATGACAGAGTTTGGAAATAACTAAAAAACAACAACAAAGAAATGCTGTGTTAATAAGTGAGTTCCATGTTCTGAATGAAATGGTGGCTAGACTGCCCTGTATCTGAGATCTGCTTAGCCCAGGAGAGTGGGGAGCCATCTTGGGAAGTCAGGAGATGAGCTCATCCTGCTGAGATTCAACCATTCAGGAACCTCTTTAATTTCTGCTGAATTTTCCATGGGAGTCTGGCGGAGTCAGAAGGAAGTTTGCACTGAATCAGTGCATGTCCTGATTCTTCAATCTATGCCCCCTCCGTGGCTGGTCTCGGCAAGCTGCAGGGTTGCCTCCCCTTTGACAGGAAATGACAGGTGACTTTTGCTGCTGCAAGCCTGTTCACCCATCAGACCTTCTTCCCCAGGGGGCCCAGCATCAGGCTTGCCAGGCAGGCCCTGAGTGAGGGTTTCGGATTGAACTGATTGCTTTCCCAAATATGGAGATGGAAAAAAATTGTCCTGCAGATATACATCCTGCTAGCTAGCTACACTTTCCTCATAGTAGCAAAGAGCAGCTAAAGGAGGTCATTTAAGGCTTCTCCTGTAAGGTCCCCCTCCCCATGCCCCCAATGCTGCCACATACATCAGTGATCTAATCACCTGTGAAACCCAATGCAGAGAGCTGCAGAGTTATTCCATTACAAAATCAAGATTTATTCTGAACATGACAAGCCTAGCAGGGTTTTATGATGTGCATGGCGCCACTCCTTTCTGTTAACCTATTTGTAACATTTATACTCAGGAGCTTTTTATCATTCCTGACACCCCTCCATCTGTTCCTGGCCATTCAGTAGCTGGGAGTCTTATTTCATTGGACAGTGAAGATGAAATCACTCCATCACGGTAATGGATTACAGTAATTAAGTTATTGTTTGAACACTTGGATTTTAATCTTCTTTTGGGATAAAGTCTCTATATTTTTTTCATTCTCTTTATAAATGGAAAGCCAAATGCTTACAAACCCACCAATTATTGGCTTTACAATTTAATATATTTTCTTTTTATCGTGAAAACAGGTTCTGAATATCAGACTCTCTTCTTGCAAAAAAAAAAAAACAACCAAAAAAAAACCAAGCCAGTGGACAAAGGTTCACGGGCACTAATTATGCCCAACTCATCTGATATAAGGAAGCAGCAAGTGAATTTTATTGCACAGTATAAACTGTGGAAAGAAAAAAATCCTCAACCCATTGTGTTCAATTCAGCATCAACCATTTGGAACTTCTTAACTGAGTGCAAAAGTTCTAAGATGGCATTGACAAATAACAATCACAGTGGTGCAGCAGGCAGCTCAGTGACATGAGCGGCACCTTTTTGCCAACACTTTTAATGACCTAGTTAAAAAGTTAAACCATGTTTACATTAAATGGAACCCATCAGGAAATTGGAAAATATTGCACGTGCTTCTAAATCTGCCGATTCCCAAGACAGCTCCATGGTACAAGCTGGTTTGCAGCAAATCTATACTGGCAAAGGGCAAGGAAGAAGTTCCTTTCTTAAGTGACAGCACTTGCATCTTATTTTCCATGTGACATTTTATTTCTCTTTCACCAGATCACTGCTAAGAAAACAACAAGAGATAGCGTTGGTCTTGTAAAAAGATGGATAAAAGGGAAGGAAGCATTCTTAAGTGGAT
This sequence comes from Mauremys reevesii, assembly GCF_016161935.1. NCBI lineage: Eukaryota > Metazoa > Chordata > Testudines > Geoemydidae > Mauremys > Mauremys reevesii. Next base: position 37,033,892 of record NC_052638.1, read on the forward strand.
GGATGGATGCAGCCACTTCTCTTCTTCGTTTTACGAGGAGCACCAGATGAGAGCGAACTATGTCCCATAAAACATTTAAATTCAAGCGTCAAGCTCCAGGACAGTCACGTTGGTCTTATAAGTTGAACAAAAAAAGGGGGGGGGCTGATCTTGCTTTAGCCTTTTCACCTTTAAACTGAACAATTGCTATGAACTTTCTACATGTATAGGCAAGTTGGTGGTGGCACCCAAGGGTTGGTAGGTAGGCTCTGATCCATGATCTTGTAAAGAGCTGAAATCCAGTCCAGATTAGTAGTGATAAAATTTGTTGACATATGTTTTCTCTGTGGTGGCCTATATGAAATGGGGCTATCTCTGTTCAACTCCTAGTACCATATGCCACCTCATTAAACTAGCATAACAATTGGCAATGAGAGCTCAATTAAAAAAAAGTTATCTCAAAATGTGAGTGGTCAAAATGTGAATTTAGATGCATAAGATGCCATTTGCACATGCAACTTCTTATGTATAATTACAATAACTGTTCTCAGAAATTAGGCCTGTCGTTGCACAAGCATGTATATGTGCAAATATGCGTCTAACTGCTTAAATCACTGGGGCCTAATTTTCTTCCTGGTAAGCAGTGTCAGCAGAGAAGCCAGAGACTGAATGGACCATGGCAATTAGCTTACCCTCTTGCCCCAGTGTGGTCCTAATGAACATGGTTGAGCCACATTGGTGCATCAGCTTGAAAGAGCTTTATAAAGTCTGGTTTGCAAAGCCACATTACTCATCACACATGGTAGAGCTCTGAATGAGTGATACATATAAAGGCTATATATATATTTGTCCATTCTAATGCATATTTTGTATATTTTTCAGTCTCCCTCTGCTTTTTTCCCCTTTGTCAGTTTATAGCATGTTTTGAAATTTAGATTATGGCATAAAGGAATTTGTATGCTGTATATTTTGGCCTGTGATGTGTGTACGTGTATGTGCATGTACACGCACGTACACATATATACCACACGTGTGGTCATAATAAACAGCATGTAAATTACATAATAAGCAGCATGTGTATATATACAGTAATTGGTGTGAATACACAAAAGATTTGTTAGGGCCAGATTTCCATAAATTTACTCATCCTTCTACAAAAAGTCACACTGAGTTCAATGTGACTATTTGCAAAGCAACATGCTTCTCAACATGAGTAAAGCATCAGAATATGGACTTTAATGTGCTCTGGTCACCATTAGCTAACTGGTGTTTATGCCAGGTTCTAGATATCGGGAATAGTGATGAGTTAAAAAAAAATCCCTTCTCAAAAATTGCTGAGTGTAAATAAACCCTAGATCTACCTGCGTAGCTGATCTGAAACGGATTAATTTGATCACTCACTAAAACTTGTGGTTCTCTGCAGCCTTTGTTGGCTTCTGCAGAGTTTTAAAATTCAATTTGAAAAGTGACCGTCATCTGCCTTATTTGCCCCTGATCTGATAAATGATAGAGCTGGGACGCAAGGCCACTTGAAGAAGTTCAAATAACTAAACTGGCTATGACCTGAACTAAAATTCATAGTTTGTGCTTATGATGGCTGCAGGAGCAGCATCTGGGTTACATTTAAATAGAAGGTTATTCAATAAGATGTTGCATTTTGAAATCCCAGGGAAAAAAGAGATTAATTATGTCATTAATGATAGTTTAGTTATTCATGCTAAAAAAAAAGGGGGGGGGGGGTAAATCCCTTCAGGAAAGCTGACACAGAGAAAAAAACATGTAGTGTTGTGTTGTCTCTGACATTTTGCCCAGGCATCCTAAACATAGCATTAAACATAATCTTTACTAGCAAACTTCTCTTGCTTATTATCCTCCCAAAGGGCAATGCAGAGTTTCAGATGGGCTTTTAATAGCAACACTCCAAAGATCCAGCCCCACTGTCTTTCAGCTTGTCGAAAGGATTGTGTTTCACATTGCATTCATTCCTCAGTATGTTGGCACGGCCTAACACTGGCTTCAAACATTTGGTATTTGAAACAGAAAATCTTGGTGTTTCATTCCTTGACTCACTTCCCCTTGTGTTTCTAGCATCATATAATATTGACAGCCCTTGCCTGTAAAGAAAGGCCAGGTTCTCTCGTTTATTCAGCTGCAGGCTTTAAAAAAATATAGAATAGGGGGTTTGTTCATAGGAGAGGGCAACTGCCAGTGAACTTTTCCTTTCTCTACGTAAAAGTAGAATAGCACAATAAACAGTGGTAAGAGAAGTGGGACCAATGGTATGCACACACACATGTAGATATAGTTGGCCAGATTTTCTGTGCCCACAATCTCTGTTCTATTCTACTCCTGTAATAAGAGTAAGAATGTGTGTGTGGGTAGGTGTAATTTACATCCTTTAGTTTTCTACAGGCTTGATCCTTTACCCACTGAAGTCAGCGATATAGGATCCAGTCCTCAGTGCTTTACTGTGCCTGCACATCGGATACTTAAGTGCATTCATTAACTCAGCAGTGTCCTTACATTTCATGAACAAGACTGCACCTACCATTTTTTAGGCACAGAAGCAAAGGCCGGGATGAAAATCTGAATGGGAATATTTAAAGTCCCAATTCTGCACTGTGCTTGCAGGAGTGAAGGCTTCCAGTATTCACAGGAGTAATGCTTCAGGGTTGGGCACCCACATCACAGAGTTTCTCAAACTCTTCCATAGTTTAGGCCACTTCTAAATAGAAAGATAGACTTAGGGCCAGCTCCCCCATGCAACACATGGAGCACCTCCCCTTCAGTTGAGATTGCACAACATTTCTGTGCAACTACAGCATGTACAGAAAAGTAATGTTTGGCAAATACTTGTGCATTTTAACTGTCTTTAAGTGCAAGATATGTACCCTCCCCCCCCCTTAAGTTAACCACCCTGGGTCAGAGCCCACAGTAGGTATAAATTGGCAAAGATCCACTGAAGTGAATGAAATTAAATTGATTTTCACCAGCGGAGGGTCTGGCCCAGTGTCTCCTTTTGCTCCTACTTTAATCTCCCCATCCCAGTTGTTCTCTTTCAATCACCTGGAAATAAGGGGGAGAGGCAGAATCATGTAACATTCTAAATTACCATAGACCACCAGTGTTCCACAGACCGTTGCTTGAGAACCTCTGCTGTAGAGTAAGCCATTAAGGGTGCCTAAATAAGTTGCGGTGGTGGTTCAGAGTTGCTCAGTTCATGCATTGTCCTTGCCAAATGTCTATTTGGTGGAGGTGGGGAGTATGCCTGTACCATCCCCCGGGCATCATTCTGCATGATTAATACCATTTCACTCTGCTTGTGAATTTCCTTTTGGGATTTTCATGTTCATTTTGGCCATAAACACAAAAGAAATGAGAGAGGGAAAGCGAGTTTTGGACTCATTACTGTCTCTCTTGTTAAATACTTATTGAGGCAATATTTTAATGTGTACTGTTCACCCATTCGATTGTAATAGCTCTGAAGCTGTCATCAGGCATATTACTGTGTAAATATGTATTTAAGCACATCTCAGAGAAGTGGATTTTTGACCTAATGTGCTGCATGAGTGCATCATTTTTGGCATGCACCAGAGTAATCACAGTGGGCTTGATCCTACCACACAGCTCAGGGGCAGAGGTTTGTATGGGAAAGCAGGAGGTAAGAAGTGATGAACTGACCAGGGGAGGATGGGGAAACTGAGTCCTAAATTAATAAGAGTTCTGCTGGTGTGGGCCTCTAAGTTTATCCTTCCTACTTATAGGAGCAAGATATGGGAGAGGAGTACAGAGCTAAGGATTGCACAAGACTGCAGTAAAATCCTAGCCCATTGAAGCCAATGGGAGTTTTGCCCTTTACTTCAGCAAGGCCTAGATTTCACCCCATATCTCTTCAGACATGGCTGTTGTGTGCCCTTTTCTAACCTGGCACTCAGTACTAAAGGAGCGGACAAACAGGTGGTTAAAACTTTCTATGTCTGACTGCAGAGGGCTATGCATAGTATTCAACCTTACTGGAGCCCATGCGTGTGACCTTTGCTTCCATCTGTGATGGAACACAACAACCCTGCACACCCAGCTGTGCACAGTTCAAGGACCTGAAGGATCAAGGCCCCAAAAGATGGTAGGCCCAAACCTGGTTCCATTGAAGTCAATGGGGAGTTTTGCCAAGGAGTTGACACAATATTTTATTGAGTATGGTCTGTTAATTGGATAATTGATCCTCATGATAATGTGAAGAGATGATTGTAGTGCAATCAGGAACAATATATAAATTTATTCACTCTGAAGCTGTATATACACAGCTTATCTAAGCCTCCAGGGAGGGATTTAAAAAAGCATTTAGCATTGGCCTAACCTTGTTCCCATTGAAGCCAGTGGTAAAACTCTGATTCACTTCAGAGGGAACAGAACTAAGCCAAAGATGACCATTTTAAAAACCTTACCGTGTGTGTGTGTGTGTGTGTGTTAATCATTTTCTTCTCAGTTGGCACACACAGATGACTTGAATGCTTTCATTTTTGTATATGACAATTCTTGGAATAACTGGTGTGCCGTGCCTGCATTTTCCAAAAGACTTTCTCATAAGCCTCAGAAGATCCAATTAGAGTAAACTATTCAAAGTCCTAGAACACAAAGTATCTCGTTAGTGATGTAATGTCCACATTTGGCAATGAAATTATTTCGAGATATAGAAAAAATGCAACTTGTAGGCTATCAGCCTAACATTACTAGTTGTAAATATATGTATTTATTTATATTTTATGTCTGTGTATACATATATGAATGGGAAGAGATGTGATTTTGCAGGTAAATAGCTAAAATCCCCAAACCAGTCATTTCATTTACTGCATATAATGAACAGCTGTTTGAAATTTGTCATTCAAAATGTTTTTTTCCATGAAAAAATAGCTTTTTCATCAAAATGGAAATTTCTATGAGAAATGTCAATTGTGACTACATTTGTTGGGGTTTTATCAAAAAAAATATTAAGGCTTGGCTGAAAAATGTTGAGGCTTGGGGATTTTTTTTTTTTAATGAAAACCTAAAAAGTATAGAAGAAAAATGTTGATGAAAACAAACCTGTTTTTGTTTTCATAGGAATAAAAATTATTTCCTGATCAGCTCTTTTACAATATCCTTCAAAAATTTTTTTTTTTAAAAATACTGAAAATGGCATGAATATAATTAGGTAAGATTCTGTTTCCAGTTACAATGACATGAAATTGGAACAACCATTAAACTCAAGTTATTCCATTTTTATACCATTGCAACTGATATCAGAATCTGGGCCAGTATTTAAATCATATCTTGCAACTGTAAACATCTGCAGTTTGTGATCATGCATTTGATTCTTTAGATTCACTTTTAAAATGTACTTTAATATATTCAAAGAACATATCAGTTGGTTTACTTTCAGTCCCTACTTGCTGTTTTCCTTTTCCCTCTTCCTAGTCTACTTAAAAATATGCACAGATTTTTACCTACGATTCACCCCTCTTGATACCAGATCTGAGTGTTAAACAGTTCATAACTAATTCAAAGTGGCCACATAAAATTCAAAGTCAAAGGCAGATTTTTGAGCTCTTCGCTTAAATCCATCTCTTTATTTGTTGTAATTCTTAAATTGCATAAAATTGAAACTCAAATGATAAACATGCCCCAAAGTGAGAAGAAAATAGTGTAGTTAGATGGATTGCTTTGGGTAGTTTTCCCTGTCAGATATAGATCAGATATTCTCCTGTTTACATGTAAGACGGTTGTGAAGGCTGCAATTTAAAGATACATCTGGTTCTCACATCAGATTAAACTGCAACAAAAAGGAACTGGGCCCAAGTGCTAGGGCAGATTTTAAAACGTAGGAATGAATGTGTGTTTATATAGTATTTGCATTAATGCTTCCTATGGTTTATTTTGAAAGTGAAGAAAGGACATTGCATAGTAGGCAATTTAACCCAAACAATATCGGTTTAAAGTTAGGGGCATGCTCTTTGGAATATTTTTCTAGTGTTTTGAAGTGTCCACTTAAAAAAAAAAAAAAAAAAAAAAGGAATTGTTCTGTATTCTGCTCTGTGTTTGGCCTGGCTTGGTAGGCCACTGCAGTCTCATCTGGTATGGATTAGGCCTTCTCTCTCACACTCTGTCAACTTGGGTGTTCTGCACGCAGGCTGTTTCTGCAGGGGTCTTGGTTTTGCTTTTTTTAACGGCAGGAAGTGCCCCACTCAGACCACATGTGAAATTGTGTGGGAACAGTGGGGGGGTGGGGGGGATGAAAGAGTCCCATCAAACATACCAAAAGTGTGGGTGGAGAGACAGAGATCATAAGGGGAGAGATATGGGCTGAGTAATTGAACCTTCTGGGCCTGGTTGGCAAGGCAGACTGGGGGTGTAGAGGAGGCATGCTGGATGAAATCCGTCTGCTCTTTGTGACATCTATTTCTAATATTTTATAATATCGCAGGCAGTTAAAAGTGTGAGGGATTACAGCTGCTGCTTAATTTGTTCTAAATTTCCTGCTAGCCTCACCAGACATGTACAGGAAATAGGCAGTAAATGTTTAATAGGTAATACCTAACTGGACAATTAACAGGTGCTGTCACACAGAAAATCCAAACCTGTGTTTGTGCATATCCAGAAGTGAATCAAACAGTCGTCAAAAGACAAGCTCTCGGTGTATTGCAGCCTAGTGTAACCGTACAAAGTAGGTCCCATCTGAGGGCTTCAGCACTCAATGAAAGGCTTCTTGTGAGCAATATGCCCCATCCATAACTCATAGATTGCTCTCATTGTAAATCCTGTGGGCCTCATTCTTTAGTCCCCTGCACCATTTAGGCTAGTGAAAAAGAGAGTGAAATGCTACTAGATCAATGTAGTAGCACTGTGTACCCCTTTTGCACTGCTATAAATGGCAATGCAAGAGGACCAGAGAATCTAGCCCTATAAATTTGTTGAAATATGGAAGTGATCGGAAATACTTGTTTTGTTGTTTCAGCATTAAACTATTCACTGTTGACTTTGTCACCTGTATGATAAAATAGCTTCAGCTCAGGTTCAACACCTAAACTCCATTTGCCTCAGTGCTTCTTGTGCAGAGTCTTTGTGTCAGCCTGGTAATAAATAAACCTCATGGAGTTACCGCGTCTGTTATACACGTCCTTGGAGAGAGCATTTCAACAGTAATTAGGGCTGGTAAAATCATTCATCCCAATGTTCAACATGAATTTCTGGCATTCTTTCATCAAATTATTTGTGAATAACTTTTTCACCACCCGTCCAGCTCCATAGATGGTAGTTTGGTATCCACCAAATAATTATTCCTGGCACCTAGTTCTCTGCTCCATTACTCCCATTTTACATCAAATTAACTCCACTGACTTCAATAAAAATAGCACAGCAGATGAAGAATCATCTGATATTTTTCATTTATCAGCCCACTTGATTTGAGAATAACTTTGTTCCATTATTCAACCATCTCTAAGCTTCAGTTTAATTCTGATCATTCTGAACAATTGCATTTCCAACAAAAGAAACTATTGGTGACATTTGGTTAATTTGAATTGCTATTATTACCTCCAGACCAATATAATTTTAATGGGGTTGGACAATATACAGCAAACCAGTCCCTTGGAATTTGCTTTTATTAAGTTCAAGTCCAAATGAGTTCAAAAGATCCTTCTGTAAAATTTAAATGTCCCCTAATAGTTCATGACTAATGTCTTACACTTGGCTTTCCTATAAATTGCTCTCTTTACTGAGCAATTTCTGTAGCAATACTCGGACCTCCTTATCAGCACTTGATGTTCATGTAAACCATCTCTTGTTAATGACTATGTGGGCAAAAAGAAAAAAGAAAAGTAACATTGCACAGACCTCAAGACTCCTGCTTCATCAGAACTTTGAAGTTCAGCTGTTAATAGCAGCGTTGACTACTTACATAAAAAGCGTGTAGTAAACTGAACTGACATTGTCTAATTTCGAACAATTGGTTTAAACTATCACAAATGACATGGGCTTCCTTCCCCCTCTCCTCCTCCCCTGTCTTGACGCAGCCAGGATAATTAAAGTTGTTTCCAATATGTGGGCTATTGTCCTAAGCCGAAAAATGCAAAACGTTTTTACAGTTGGAAGCAAGAACGCTTTCAAACAAGCTCCCATCTGTGTGAAAAGGGGATCCTCAGCTGCTGTTTATTATCTATCTGTTTACATCACACATGTGCATGCTGAGGACAAAGTGGTTCCATAAATTACTCCTCTAGTATCATTTTGGCCATTATTGACTGCCAAAAACAAAAGCATTTAACGGGTTGTTGAATGCCTTTTAGTGATCCTACAGTCATTTTTAACTTGCACTGAATAACTGACATGATCTCATCTGCTTTCCTACTTCATTTAGGCTACATAATATTTATCACACTGCACAGAGTAAATAGAAAGTGACATAAACCACATCCATGCTCTCCTGATTAAGTGGTTAATACATAAGCATGGCTGAGTACATAAAGCACAGGGCTATAAGTCACGAGAGATGTAGATTCTATTCTTTAAACTGACACTGACTTCCTGTGAGACCTTGGGCAAGTCACTGAGGCCTCAGTTTTCAAACTGTGGTCATGAATTGGAGATATCTCCACTTGGGGGGTTGCCCAACTTGAGACACCTCCTCCCCACTGGAAAAAAATTCAGGAGCGGGGGAGAAATCTTGAAATGTTTTATCTCATAGTGAAGGCTAGTTATTCTGGGCCTGTATGTTCAGACACACATTTGTACCTCTTTTCAGCCTCGCAGACCTTTTCAAATTGCTTAAAAGCATGTTTAGGGTCTGATTTTTTTTCACACTCTTGTCCTCCTCTGTCACACACTCTTTTTAGTGGAGCTACTTGCACTGCATAGCAGGGGCCTCCAGGGTAAAACCATAAGCTGCTACAGCTTGAGGTAAAGATCTAAGATTTGATACCCAGGGGCTATGACAACTCGCATCCTCTGGAGAGTGGTATAGAGGTGGGCCTGTAACACATGTTCACCAGTGGGTTATGTATGCATGTGCAGAATTGTGCAAATAGAAGTCAGATGGAGGTGCTACTCTAAATTATGCTAGTAATATTCATTATATTGTTTCATCATGGGCATAGGAGTTAAATTTGGTTTTAGACTGAGCCGAAGCTTTCAAGCTAAGCTTAGGCAGGTAAATCCCTCCTTAGTCCTTAGTCACCGAAATAAAGTGTTCTGATTTGCAGAGGTGCTGAACACCCACAGTTCCTCTTGACTTTGGAGGAGCTACTTCTGATTCATACTGGCCTGAGAGAAGAATAAGGCCCATCGTGAGGGTAACCCAGTGAGTTATGAACCCTAGTTCCTATCTCAGACATGAGTTACAGCTCTTTCTTGCATAGTCTTCCTGTGAGAGAGTTGTCTTACCCATATATTACTGGGCATTAATGCACTTCTCAGGTGGATGAAGTCATTCCCCTTTGCACCTGAGGCATGCATTAAATGCCAGGTAATCATGTGCAGCATGTCATGTCATAGTGCTTAAGGCTAAGAAAAGACCAAGAAAAAAGAATGGTAATACCACTAAGTGCAGAACAAATGGAGATAATGTTTCTTTCTGTTCCTAATTACTCACCTCACTGCTTTAGCAAGCTAAAATGGAAGTTGTTTTACATAGTTCAAGTTGCAAATCAGAATATTTTTATTCAGTCTATAATTGAATATACGCTGAATGAAACCTAGATTAAGTATATAATAGGAACTGATCTGAGACCATGTGAAAATTCAAATAGCCAATTTTTACTTCACACCCACTCTCCTCTTGTGCCAATTTCTACTCACAAATACATTGATTTTCTCTGGGGAAAAAAGACCTATTTTCCAGCAAAAAACAAAAATTGTGAAATGCTGCTTGTAGCGGCGAGAGGGGAGGGAGAGATTTAGTGAAATGGGACCATTTTGAAGTTCAGAATGAAATGGGTGGGGGATCAAATATTGAGTGGATTCAAATTTCATTGTGAATATTTTTGCAAGCCTCTAACTGTGATACGATGACAGTGGACCAGATCTTCAGCTGTTGTGAACAGGCGTTCCTCCAGTGTGGTCACACCAGCTGATGGTCTGGCCTGTTATGAATTACACTACAACTTAGAATTCAAAGGAACCAACATTTCCAAGCATCTTTTGCCTTAGTAGTAGTAGTATTATATTTATTCTTTGTATTATAGCATCTCAAGACAGATTGGGACCAGACACTGTAGAGACGCGTGGTAAGAACCAGTCTCTGCCCCAAAGCGTTTATAATATAGATCAGAGGCTGCTCAAGACAATCTGCTGCCCTAGGCAAAACTTCGGACTACTGCTCCCCCTCCTCATAAGCCTATGGTAGCAGATCTGGCCCAGCCTCCCCTCTGTCACGACAGAGTTGAAACACCTCTCAAATTAGTCAAAAAGCAGGAGGGGAAGCAGACAGAGAAGTGAAGAGACTTGGACATCCAGCCCCAAACACTGGAAGACATGTCTGAAGTAGGGATGGAGTGAGCAGGTTGAAGAAAAGAATAACTTTCCTGGAGGTTGACTCAATCTTTCTAAGAGACGCTGAAACTAACTTTGTTGTGGTTCTGAGATGTCTGGATAACTTTTTTTTTTCATGCTTTTGTATGTGTGGTTTCCACTAGAGCCAGAGCACACAAGGCAGGCAGTTTTCTGAAAGGTACCTGGGATGGGAGCAGCTAGTATTGGGACTCTTCCATGGGGAGCTTGTTCTTGTGAGATTTCTAGCCCGATTTTCTTGACCCAAGAATTTTGAAAAGTTAGGAGGAGCCCTGGGGAACCATGTGAACTTTGGAATGATCAGCTGAACCGAGCCCACACTCCAAAGTGGTTGAGATTGCCTGTGACCTACATGACGTTTTACAGTAGTTGTAGTCAGTTGAATAAAGACACTAACTTTCATGATTCATTCTTAGCACAGAGCAACCTTTTGTCTATTCCTACCTTTCACTCTTTCTTCATTAAGCAGAAAATCCAAAGTTTCCTTTAATCAGGTTTGAGTTTGCACAGATGTGATGTTTACTGACTGAGATGGTGGTTTTAAAACGAAGTCAGGAACATCTAGCCCAGTGGCTTGGCAGTAAGCCCAGCAAATTGCCATTCCAAAGGCCCAAATTCATGAGCAGCCTTGGGCCCTTTCATCCTGGAGCTTTTAAATCCTGAGGGTATTAGAGGTGGCACTTATTATCTAGATGTAATCATCTTGCTTCACTACCTACTGGCACTACTGGCTTCCCCTGTAAGATTTCACCCCGGGCATAATGTCCAGCATCTTGCCTTTTGTCACATTCCCTCTTGTTTCCCACCAGTGACGCTAACCTCACTGCCTTGCTCATTTCCATCTCCCACTCCCATCTTTGCCCCTTCTTTCATGCTCCTCTGCAATGAGGTTGTCACTCACCGCTGCCTCCTTACATCTAGGTCTGGGAATGTAGCTCTTGCTTCATCGGGTGCCCCCTTGCCGCTCTTTGCTTGCTCTGAGATAGTCTTTCTTCCAGTAACTTGGCCTTCAGGTCAGGTTACCTTTTATTCCATCCCCTCCCAGGTGACCAAGTCCAGCAGGACCACTGTCCAAATGCTGTCTCCAGATGGTGTTCAACCCCAGCTCGGGGCTCTGTGCCACTAGACCAATGGCTGGTGGGGACCCAGGCCCAGCCACTGCCCGGGGTTCCAGCCCAGAGACCCTATAACCAGCAATCCAGGTTCTCAGTCCCTATCCCTGTTGCTGTTTCCCTGGGCTACTTCCTAGCCAGCTTCTCTGTCTTCTCTTTCCTGGATCTGGGTTTACCATGGGAGTCTACTCTACTCCCTCCCTGTGGCCTTTGTCCCTCCCAGCCTCATGTCAGATTCCTTATTGGAGGGCAGGATCCTAGTGCTTATCATCCCCCTATTATCCTCCTTGTTCCTGATAACCTCCCTCCTTCCAAGGGGTGATCACAAAATCCTTCCTCTGCATCCTCTTTCTGCTCTCAGATCCTTGGCTTTATAGTGCTGGCCCAGCCCTTCCCAATCAGGGCTTCACTCTCAATTAACCCTTCCCCTCCCCCTGCTCTAAGGGGATGCCAGGTAACCTAATTGGTCTCTCAGGGCCTCTTTAACCCTACCAGGGCTGGTGCGGGGTGTGCACTCCACCACATCCTTGAACAAGAGGCCTCAATTTTTATTCCTCCAAATCCCATCTGTTCTGGCTTTGATGAAAAAAAAATTGGATTTGGTTTTTAAACCTGAAAAGTTTTCAGGGTCCTGCCCCCTTCCCCCGCCAAAAAAATAATTTTAAACAAAATGAAAATGTTCCAGAAAAAAATGCCATTATTTATTTATTTTTAAAAGAGTGTAGATGGAAACATTGTCAAACAGCTCTAGTAATAAATGAAAAATTACCCCATTTTGAGGGGAAAACAGATTTAATGTGACTCTTTCTTTCTGCTCTCCCAGAGTTTCCCAGGCAAGATACCACTTCCTATATTCTTGTCACTCAAACCAAGCTTAAATCACTGTCCTTTTTCTGCTTCTTTATATCCCTTAAAAATGCTGCAGTCAGATATGGCTGACAATTTTGTGGATGCTGTCCGAGTCAGAAGAGAATTACTCAAACATAGCTACAACTGCAGAAGCTCTGTGGAGCTAACAGTATTACCAACTTGTAGTAAAGTAGCACCTACTGGCTCAAATAAATCTAGGACTCCACTGGGCCAGATACTGTACAAACACAGTCACAGACAGTCCCTGCTCTAAAGAATTCACAATCTCAATAGACAAGGCAGACAAAGAATAGGAGAAGGATTATTATCCCCATTTTACAGATGGGGGAAATGAGGCAGACAGGAAACTGGGATCTAAGCCAGATCTCAAGCATATGAATGAGGGTTGGGGGAGACACTTAATCACATGACCAATCTCTGTGTCTAGTAGGAGAGCTCATTTTTTTGGCAGTAAAGAAAGCTTGATATGACTGGAAAACAAGGTGGAGGAAGACATACTACGTAGGAAGGAGTTGTTTTTCACATAGTCCTTTTTACAACTATGACTGCATTTTAAGGGCTCAATCCTTCAGAGCTTTACTCATGTGAGTCATCTTTACTCCAATGAGTAGTCCCACTGACTTCAGTGAATGAGTATGAGTTCACAGGTTCGGCCATAAATTGGATCTCCTGTTAGGCAACGTGAAATATTAACACCTGGCTCCATCTGGTCCAGACTGCGTCCTTCACAATGATTTGTTTATGTGTAATTGCTGGCTTTGGCATGAAGGTTTAGCTACTGCTACATTGTCCAAGTGGAAACCTGTGAAAGAACAGGATCAAGTTGAGCTGTCTGCTTTCACTGCATGGAAAATGTATGCTGAGAGGATCACCATGCGGCTAACTGTTTGTTTATTCGAACAGTCCTTTTGAATTACCATCGGCTGTACTGAAATGCTTAGTGAGGTGAGATTTAAAACAGCTAGGGAGGAAAAAAGTCAAAGGGTTAGTGGACAGCCAATTCCAGTCAGTACTGACCTCTTTCTGCTCTGAAGTTTGCTGGCATCGTACATGTTCCTTTGCTGAGAAATGCAAAGGCTCCTTGAGCGTACAGAGAAAGTAGTCTTTGTTTCATCAGATGTTTATATTAGAGCAGGGAGGATCTTTTGTATATTGTCACTGACCTTTCCAAAAAAAAATGCAATCTGGTTTCAAGATCACAATTTTTTCAGCTGCACATAATAATTTGATTCAGGTATTTGATTCATGCACTGAAGCTGAAAGCTCAGATTGAACTAACAATTGCGTCTGCTTTCCCACAGTCTCTTCTGTCCAGAGATACCCTGTGCCCTTTAGGCTGGCAAATTGTCTTCCTGATAATAGGCTGCCCATCAAAACCTGTTATGCTGCATTGTGTCAATACAATAAAATGAAATTAATGTGTCTTGTACTGTTTTGTGTGTGATTTTTTTTTTCTTTCAAAGGCTAGAAAATGAAAAGGAAGTGCTAATAGGCCTCTGGCTCACCTTTCCTCTTCCTGAGACAGAGTGGGGACTACAGAATTTCCTGCCCCAATGCAGCTATCCTAGAAGAGCTTAAAAAACACAATAGACTGTAAGGAAAATCAAAGGGAAATCTTTGAAAATGAATACAGAATTTCTAAATCTTACAGTAGGAGCTGCCTTGAGGGGGCTAATTACATAGAGGTGGAAAAAGGAAGCAGGCAAAATGTAAGGTTTCATGTGTATTCCCTTTAATACCTCTAAAATGTAATGGAAAGCAGGATGGGGGTGCAAGTCCTGGGCTGGGAAGAGAAATGGCTCCTTGATTCATCCCTCTGAGCACAACACATCGCCTATCATTTAGAACAGTGGTTCTCAAACTAGGGCTGCCACTTGTTCAGAGAAAGCCCCTGGTGGGCCGAGCCAGGTTGTTTACCTGCCACGTCCGCAGGTTTGGCCAATTGCAGCTCCCACTGCCTGCGGTTCAGGGCTCCAGGCCAATGGGGGCTGCAGAAAAGGCGGCCAGCACGTCCCTCAGCCCGCGCTGCTTCCTGCAGCCCCCATTGGCCTGAAGTGGCGAACCGCGGCCAGTGGAAGCCGCGATCGGCCGCACCTACGGACGCAGCAGGTAAACAACCCGGCCCGGCCCACCAGGGGCTTTCCCTGAACAAGCGGCAGCCCTAGTTTGAGAACCACTGACTTAGAAAACCTCTACGGTGATGGCGTGCATACACTTGCATGTAATCATTATGTAACATCGACAGACCCCAGTGGTCGAGGGGCAGGATCGAACCTGTGGCCTCTGGAGCTTAGTGCGTGAGCCTCTACCGCATGAGCTAAAAGCCAACTGCCTGTTAGCTAAGGTTGTAGAGCAGACTCAGTTTATATCTCTCTCTAAGAGGTCTCGGTGCCATTAGATGGGACAGAACACCACACCCAGGAGATGCGAGGGTTACATAAGCACAGCCAGGGAGGTGGCTGGAAGGTTGGTTTGTTTTTCATATGCTGCCCTACGTGAAGCTGCAGGGAGATTGATATTCTGAGCTCCCACCAATGTCAGACAGTGTGATTTGGGTAACAAATGTGCAGGGCAGATCAGAGAGGAGAATTTTTACTTCGACCAAGCGATGCCACTTTACACTAACTGAGGAGCTGGCCTCTGATGTATATATGCAATTGGTGCCTTTGCGCACATGCCATGTTCATACATGAATTAGGTGCATGCAATTGTGCATGTCTGATTTTCAAAATTAGCCTAAAATGACTTGCCTCAGGTCACACAGTCTGTGGCAGAGCTAGGACGAGGCAGCCAGTCTCGCGACTCTGGTTCTATGGCTTAACTACAAGATACTCCTGCAATCTTTTCCCTAGCTCCATTTATATATCTCTGTGTGTATATATATAGAGGGAGAGAGATTGGTATTGTGCTGACATTACATTTTTTAAATCTTATTTTCATCAGTAAGAAGAACTGAGAGGAACAGGCGGCAGAAATAAAACATGCCCTATAAGGCCTGATCCAAATCCTATTGAAGTGAATGGAAAGAATCCCATTGACTTCACAGGGATTTCATTCAGGCCCATGGGGCCCTGCAACAAGAAAAACAAAAAATGTGAAAGAAGGTGTTAATTCACCAAAACCCTAAGCAACATTTAACCCTTTGATTTCTCACCTGCCTTCTGTCCCAGTGACATAACTTCATAAAGACATCTCTTGTGCCACTCCTTCCAGTGCAAGTGCTAAAACACATTTTTCCATTGTCTTCTTAACAGAAGAGAAAAGAAAGCACTTTACAATGCAAGAAAGTATAGGGATTGGAGGAATTGCAGGAAGGCTCGAGAACCCTAAACAAATAGTTTGTCACTTGTGCCATTGTCTTGCAGTGTTTTAAACATCATGGATAATCTGGAATGCACTCTTCTGCTTTGGAGACAGATGATCCTAGGGAAGTAATACTGAAGAAAGGAATAATAAATATTTCAGGGTAAGTAAATGTCTTGGTTTTAAGTGCGTTTGGCTTGTAGTTTTTCTCAGAGTGCACAAATGTCTTTGGGTTCATTGTGCTGAACAGTACTAGTAATCTTTTCATTGCAAGCTTCCTGTAATGTCTGGCTGCAGCAAAGATAGATGAGCATTAGGACCCAGGGGTTTCTAGAGCCCAGAACATTCCAAATTACTAGGGCATGATGGGCTAGATTAATGGATTGTTGGTTTGCTGCTGTTAGCTTGAAGTTAGCAGTTTGGAACAAAGGCACTGTGGAAGGTTTCTCTGTTACCAAGTTATTGTAGGGGAATATTATACTTCCTCCCATTTTATGGGCTGCTCAGAAGTCAGCTTTCCTCATCTACGTACCTATAATCTGTGTGGAAAATGGCAATATTTCTGGAGGTGCTGCATAGCAATGCATACTACAGCTGCATAGAGATTGGAAATGCATTATTTAGCATATGTTTATTCCACATTACTTGTGATCTTGTTGACAATAATAATCTTGTACCTTTCGTCTACATGATCTCAAGGATCTTCATTAACTTTAGTGATTTTCAAAGGTTAAAGGGTCCAGGTTTTCTCCAGCACTCAGGATCTCCTGGCACTGTTGAGACAAAGAGGGCTGCCAGAGAACTGGTTGCAGCTCCATGATTCTGAGCATGGATGTACGTTAGCCCCTGCCATGTCATAGTTTAGGGTAGCCTTGGGGCTGCTCTAAAAATGACACCAACTACTAAAGGTCCCAGGGGCATCCTCTAGCTTAGACATCTGGCCACATGCTTCCAGCATGCAGCCTAATCTGGGGACAAGGTGGTAACTGTTTAATTGCACACAGCAACACTATATAACTGTTTAGGACAGAAAGTGAAGAAAAATATCCTATCCAAAGAATACTGTATCCAGTTGACACAGGAGGAGGAATTTAGGTAGGCAGTTTGTAATTCCTCAAGTTGGAATTTGGCCAGGACATGGAAGTTACACCCCTATTTCATAAGAGCTTCAGAAGCAGACAAAGATCTCTTGGAATTAGAAAGAAATGTAGGGAATTTCCCTGAAACCTTCTGACTTCAGACATCATATGCAATGCATGCAGTGTCTAGCATAGGCCAGGGCCAGGATGTGCAATGGGTATGCGTGATGTTTAATATGTCGTCTTCATTGACAGGAAGGAATAGCATAAACAGATTTTGCTTCTCCTCAGCCCCAAGGGTGTTGGTATTCTGCACAGAGTTGTGATCCTGCTTAAACCAGGTATCTCTGCTTGGGATGCTCCACCTTTTCAGTGTGCCAGAATAAAGGGGCCATGCAAATACAAAAAGCATACAAAGTTGCAGCCCGAGGAACAGAGAGAGCATAAAATGTACTGTCCTGGCCAACTGGTAGCCTAGTTTTTGCAGAAAGAAATAGCTTCATTTCTGTAATTTTAGGGTCCAGCTTTGGTCTTTGTTGTGCATAGTGCATTGTGAAGGCCCTGGCTACTGGATATCTTTCCGTCAAGGCAATCCTATTTTATGACAGCTTCTTACTCACTTAGACTCCAACTTTGACCTTAACCAGTCTCAAAGGCACTGATTTGAACATTGCTTTGCAGAAAGATCACATCACAAGTTTTTCTTGGAACTGCTACAGAGTAAGAGCAACCCCTTTTCCTCAGGAATTGGTTAGGTGTTTTGAGTATGATTTAACTATGCATGTCATTGCTTTAATTTAACCATGCAGAAGATTCTGAGGAGGAACAAGACTGTGCTGAAAAATCAAACATGGCATATTGCCTGTGACATGAAAACAATGGTATCAGAGGGGTAGCCGTGTTAGTCTGGATCTGTAAAAGCAGCAGAGTCCTGTGGCATCTTATAGACTAACAGACATATTGGAGCATGAGCTTTCGTGGGTGAATACCCACTTCGTCGGATGCATGTGAAAACAATGGACATTTTTCTCCACCTTCAAGACCAAAGGACAAGACAAGACATTTAACATGTGCTGAAGATCTATAGATGATCACTGTAGCAGTCAGAATAGGAAATACCACCTATTAAAGCTTGAAGGATGTTGGGATGACTGAGAGCTTTGTGAAACTTGGTAGTGCAATCAGTGTTAAATACAATGGAAAAACCATCAATCCCAAAGTTAATCTATGGAGATTTCTGGGGAAAACTGACATACCCAGTGTTGTTTGCTCAAATCTTGACATACTGGTCCTAACCCTGGCAAGGATTCTAATCTGCTCACTTAATCTGACTGCAAAACAATGCCATGCTGAAAATTGTGATGCTGTTAAGCAATCTGATTCACATAAAAAAAAATTTGATCCCAATTTTGATACAATTTAAGCCAATCCTCTTGGTCCACTTGAGTAGTTCTCTTCTTAAAGGCACCACAGAAGAGGCTTATTTCTTTCCAAACATGACATATTTTTAGACAGTTGCAAAGTATCTTGTCTCACAGAATTGCCCTCCACAAATCTGACTCATTGATGTACCTGAAGCAAAATGTATTTCTTCATCTCAAGCCCTAAAACATATCTGGGCAAATTGTAGGTGTGGTGGAAATGCCTTGAGATGGCTAAAAATTATGAATAAGAACTTTGAAGTTTGAAATTCCAGATGTTTAAAGCTCCATCTTTTTTTATAATAATTGTGGAAACTTTGGAAGGCTTCTCAAAAACTGGCTGTTGTTTCCAAAATTTGTTCAGAATGCCATCCGTTTGGGGTTTATTTAATTTATGCAAATAGTTTAATATACTGGGACATCAGAAATATTCCAAATGAGGAGAATGGTTTTAAAGTTCTGCCCAAGAATCACAAATGCACAAAAGCCTGTTATTTATTAAAAGAACTTGTGAGCTGAAATGTTGCAGACCTCTAGAAAAATGCAGCCCATAGGTATATTAATTAAATCTTGTTCCTTGTCTCAAGCAAAATAATATTAATAAAGGTTTCAATCACCATTCGTATCAGAGTTATGCATTTCTGTGTCAAATTTGCAAACACATTTAAATTTAGGCACATGCATAAATGCTTGTAAGGGGTCAGGCCTTTACAGGTAGAAACGTATGTTGCAACTCTAACTGTGCAACTGCCATCCTGAACCACATGGGGAAAAAGTCAGAAGAGACTAAAATACACATTTGGGACATAGCAATATAGATTAATACAAAAAAATAGGCAGGTAGGCACAGAAACAAAAAGGTTGACATGCTATTTTTCTGCTAACTTTAGTATCATACAAAAGGTTTTCTTTTCTAAGCATGTGCAGTGCCTAGCACACTGAGGAACCAATTCCTGGCGAACTACCAGAATAGAAGTAATAAAAGCTCTTGTACCATGGGCTATGTCGGCTGCCAACATTAATGTCTTGATTATCTTACGTTTGCCTTTTGTTGTATCAGCTAATGATTTAAGGCAAGTTTCTTTTGCGGTGAGACCTGGGAATTTGTCCTGGCTTCCTGATCGAAAAAAAGAAAGGGAGCCCCTATGTTGAGAAATTTAAAGGCACAATTATATTTCTTTACGCTGGAGAAACTGGACTATCTACACGCTCCACTGTACAGCTTTGTGGGAGGGATTTTTAGGTGGATATATGATGACAATAATGAATCAGGGTGAAAAGGAAGAGGCAACCAAACCCCCCCCCAACTACCTAGCAACCTCATCCTATTTGGCAATGATAGAAATGAAAAATTAGAGGCAGAAGGATGCTTGGATTCTTGTCAGGGAGAGCTGAAAGATGGTTCCCAATTGGATCGTACAAGTAATCAGACTGGGGCCCCAAGCCTCCAGTACCAGGCCGTGGCTCTGACAGAGGCCTAACCGCCTAACTCCCCAGGGCCCTGTCAATCAGAGCTAAAACTGAAGCGATGGAAGGAAAGTGTCAGGCTGGCTTAGACGAAGGCATAGTATTGTTTTTCAAATTTAACCCCTTTGCAGGTTAAATTTCATCCAGATCTCTGTGTGACCAAATGACCCTGTTTGGTGCTAGGGGTGGTAAGTGTAACACTTTTACATCAGTAGCAGCACCCTGTTATCACTTAGAGCAGGGTGAATTTCCATTTCTCTTTACAATCCTAGAGTAAGACGTGTTTATCTGCCCCAAAGAGGTTACAGTTTCCTGAGTACCAGTTAGTATTGCATTGATGTACTTGTTGGTTTTCTGTTTGTTCAGTTTTTATCACTGTAGTAGTCAAATTATATTTTGCATAACAGATATTGTCATGCTTAAGCACCACAGTACTGTAAAAAAAGTCTTAGACTGTAAGCTTTTGGGGGCAAAAACTATATTTTCATGATACATGTGTACAATACCTAGCACAACTGGGCCTGATTCCTGATTGAGGCCTCCAAGTGCTAACTCGATTCAAATATTAAATAATAATGTTAAATCTAAACAAACAGCTTGCAGAATGTGGTGTGCACTGGATAGAACTGATAGAACACTGGATTTTATTTTCTGTAATAAATTTGGGGGGAAATGATTGGTTTGGTTTGTTTGTTTTCATCAACATTTTTCACTGAATTTTGGAGGGGAAGAGGTTATTATATTTCGGCTGAAAGTTTTTGGGTTCGGCGGTGTCAGTGTTTCAATGTAAAGTCAGAATTTTCCACTGAAATATTAGACAAATATTTTTGTTTGTTTTTGTTGATTTTTTTCCAGAAAGAGGAGGACCCGTTTTCCAGAAAGCCCTCATTGAAAAGCTATTTTCTTCAAACAGAAGTTTCAAGGGGGAAAATTGAACCAGCTCTAAAACTGTCCTTTCTAGCTGGTTGACTAGGTCTGCATTATCTCTGCTAATGAGCATGGTATGTGAGGGATGGATATGAGATGTGTGCGACTGTCAGCATGTCGAGGCCATTTCCACAGGGTCCTCATGATAATAAACTGGGTCTGCTGCTCCAACATGATGGGAGCCATCTACTCCCTTTAGTTGTTTTGCGACTCTCACACTCACAGCTGTACTGGTATGCTCTGGAGAAGCAGATGTATATTCATTTATATTATAATACTACCCAGAGGCTCCATTCAGGATGGGCATGGTACAAACACATAGGAAGATATGGTCACTGCCCCAAAGACCTTGCAGTCAAAGACCCAATGGTGCAATTCACTTCATATGGACATGACGCTGCACCACTGAAGTCAGTGGTGCTCTGTAGTGAATTGCAGGGTCCCGGCTGAAGGAGAAAATGCATGACAAGTAGGCCTATGTGAATAATGGCTGTTTTGATTTGCTGGCAATTCTGAAAAAAAAATCAGTAATTGTTTTGGGTTGAACTTTTGATTTTGAGCACTTAACATTTTAAAACAGTCTTAAATTATGCTTAAAAAATTTAATAACAATTTCCAAAGTTGCTTTGAATAAAAAAAAATCTAAATATTTCTGTTAAAAATGACAAGAAAATATTCTGATTTTTTTTTCAGAATTCATTTGTTTCAATCAAAACAATTTGGCAAAATTAACACTAATTCACAAAATATTTTGGTGTTGCTTAATCTGCAGTTTTTCACGAAAAAAGTTATGGTTGAAATATTTCACCCATCTCTAACAACAAATAACTAACAAACATATGGAAGTGGGAGAATATATATTTACATAGACTGGCTATCTGTACAACTTGTTGGTTCTAAATCTCTTTTAAAAGGGTGCTTTTTTAACATAGAGAAATTATATACCACACCCAAGTTAAAATAATGTCATTTAGGCTGCAAAGTCAAGCATGCAAAAATTAGAAAATTATAGAATTAAGGTTTCCCAGACTACAAATATAGGTCAGCTCATCAGATGGTATAGATCAGGATATCATTGGTCTGAGCACTGCGCAGATACATAAGAAGTTTTTATAACCCAAGATGACAAAACATGACAAATAGCTGTAACAAACTTCCAGTGTTTTGTTTACAACATTTTACTGTGCATCAACAACAGAGTTTTGGATGTGAAGTCAATCAAGCCTTATTCGATGATTGGGGGGAAAAAAGAGAGAGAGAGCGCACGGTTATTATTTTCTATCCAAAAAAACAATAATTGCTTCTTTTCTTCTGTTAATGGAGATAAGGTAAACTGAAACTTTTCACACAAATCAGTGTACAATGACACAATAACCTACTGTGAAATGTTCGGGGTAGACGTACCTTGGTTACAGTTCATGCATGATTTAAAATGATAGAATAGACTAAGCTCATGAGGTGATTTTTAAAAAAAATATATTTGATGGAGAAAGGTCTGAGAAGAAATAAACAGTAAAATACCTTGATTCCAAATTTCCTCTTCCATATGCAGATGGAAGACTCCTCCTCTCCCCCCCCACATCTTAAAGGATAAGATAAGTCAATTTGTGGTTGGAGTATTTCCACTTAGCCCAAGCATTTTGTGTCTACCATAAAATGGTCCCTTTTTTAAATAGCTAGAGGCCTGATCATGCAAATGCTTACTACCAGAAGTAATGCACCCCGCTGCGAGTAACCTTGTTGTCGATACTACTCACCACAGCAAGCACTATATCTGACAGTAAGTGTTTGCAGGGGGCCCAGTATTATCACTGGTCAAATCTTGACTTCAATGGATCTTCTGCCTGAATAAGAACCTTAATGAAGGCCCTGTAGGATGTTCCGATAGAATATCACATCAATTCTGCTTTTCATTTTTTTCCTGTTTTTTTTATGTATTATGGGTATTTGCATGAAAACAAAACTTTGCTTCTTAACAATCTTGTCTATTCCTTCTGCCTATTTTCCCATTTGAGACGATCACAATCCTGTGTTAGTGATAGTCTAATAATTTCCCCAACAATCAATTCTGTGTCGTAGGAAAGTACAATCATCCCCATTCTACAGATGGGGAACTGAGGCAGACATTGGGAGTTAGGTGCACAAATATCTTTAAAAAATCTGGCCCTATGAGTGACTTATCCAAAGTGACACAGGTCTCCTAAGTCCTATGGTAGTGCCCTAACCTCTAGACCATCCTTCCTGGCTATGATGTGCTTGTTCTTATGCAAATATCCCCAGTCATTAACACTATGTAGCTCTCATCAGCTTTACAAAATCAGGTGTTGATGTGAACATTTTCTCTGATTCTGATTTATGCACATTTGCACTCTTCAAGTTCCACACTGGGCTGTGTATTTGAACGAACCTGAATCTCAAAATTGAACTTAATTGGAAATGGGTTATTTTCACCTAGAGAGATGAGGTGGGTGAGGTACTATCTTATTGGACCAATTTCTGTTGGTGAGAGAGACAAGCTTTTGAAATACAAAGAGCTCTTCTTCAGGTCTGAGAAAGGTACTCAGGGTCACAGCTAAATACAAGCTCAAACAGATAGTTTAGCATAAGTAGTTAGCACAGATTCTGAGGGGCCATTTTGTAGTCATGGGACAAAAAGGGTGGTTAGTGCATTACAGATTGTTGTAATAAGCCATAAATCAGTGTCTTTATAAAACATAGTTTTTAGTGTCTAACAAAGTTATGAATTTAAGCTCCCAGGCTCATCTTTTAAAAGTGTAGGGCAAATTTCCTTTGAGGACGAGGACTGATATCAGATATAGAGTGATCGCTTTGTGAAAAATGTGCATTCACAGGTGATATGGTGTTTTTATCTTCTATCATTTTACTGTGAGAGTTCATTCAAGAGTGTAGTGATTGTCTGGTATCACCCACATAGTTATTATTGGGGCATTTAGTGCACTGGATGAGGTACACCACATGTTGTGATTGGCATGTGTAAGACCCATGGATCTTGAAAGTTGTGTTGTGGGAGTGTTGATCATTGTAGCAGTGGAGATATATCTTCAGGTGTCGAATCTGTTGTTCTGGTAGGATCTGGCGCCTCTTTGAGGTGATGTGTCCTGGTCTGTGGAGAGCTTGCTTATGGTGGTCGGCTTGGAGAGGTTGGGGAGTTGTTTGAAGGCCAGAAGAGGGAATTCAGGAAAGATTTATTTCAGGATGGGTCCCATTGAGTATGGGTTGTAGTTGTTTGATGATACCCTGTATGGGTTTCTGTGTGGAGTGGTAGGTGACGACTAGGGGTGTGTGGTAGGGGAGAGGGGTTTATTTCTGTATTGACGCAGACTCTCTCAGGATATTTGGGTGGTCCATTCTATGATGTGATCTACTACTCTGGTGGAGTGTCCTTGTTTGGTGAAGACAGGTTTTGTAGTTTTATATCTGTCAAAACCATTCAAAACTGATAGTTTGTTGGATGCAAAACTATAACCAGTTTGGCTTAAAATGTGGGCTCCCTGAAAGTGATGACAAATCTTGTCTGAGTTTTCAGTTTGTAATCAAATGTGAAACCTTGTGCATTTCCTGTAGTTTCAAGATGAACAACAGTATTTTGCATGATTCTGCTGGAGATCCTGGCCAAAATTTCAGGATTTCAGTGGCTTTTGAGTGCTCAGCACTTTTGATAATCAGACTACTAATTGAGGCCCTGATTCAGGAAAGATCCTTATTTTGGACAGCACTTAAGCTTAGGTCCCTTTAAAGCCAGTAGGATTTAAGTATGTACTTAAAATTGAGCATTTGCTTAAGTGTGGTCCTGAATAGGATTGGATTTAAGCATGTGCTTGAGTGCTTTCCTGAATTGTGGCCCTAGATACCTAAACATGGATTTAGGAGCCTTTCTTTAGGCAATTAGTTTTGAAAAATCTTGATCTTGGTGCCCATGTGACCCACTGGTGAGTGTGTGTTACCAGGTCCCCCTCTGTGTGCAATCTACCGAGAATGTAAGTCTGTTGCAGCCCCATTTAGTGAGATGGGCTCTTTACCTCCTGTATATTGGCTCAGGCTTTTACTGCTGGCAGACTCTATTTCAATTCCTAGTCAAGCAAGATGGTGTCCGTTGACTAAGTGAAAGTTCGTTCGGGATTTGAATTGCTGTGGGCCTCAGACAGTTGGGATGAGTATCCTTTGATCCGTTGAGGTATTTAACCCAAGAGCAAGTACGTGTTACATGTAACCCACTGTGCCTGATCCATAAAGGATACAACACTGTTACAGTTCCAGCTAAGCAACTTTAGCTCAAGCTATAGCAGTTTGTGCTTTTGATTCTGGAGTTCCCTGGTTCTGTTTCTGGCTAAAGGTGGTGCCCATCACATCTACACCTTATGGAAAGAGACTCATTGGAAATCCAATAAATAATAGATATTTTTTCCTAAATGTGAAACCTTTGAAGAGGCATGTGTGGTTTATTTATTTGTGCGATGCAATCGTTGTGCATGGATTACTGATCAATAAGGCTAACTGTACCTTTTAGAAGTTCAGATTGCTAGACTGTGACGGAAGAAGGCAAGGGGTTACTGCCTGAAAAAGTCAGGGAGCAAACAAAAAAGTTTACCGAAGAATTAAAAAATGCTCCTTGCACCTTTGGCCGAGGGGCTTTGAATGAAATCATTTATATTAGCTGCAATATCTGGCTGACTCAACTGAACTCCATAATCAAACGCAAGAGATTTGGAAAAAAAAACCCAACGTATAATTAAAACCTTGTTCTAATCCCACTTTGATGCCTCTGCCAGGACAGGTTGGACCAGTCAAAAGCCTCAAACATTTTCTGTAATCTTTTTTTTTAATTCTGTCAGTGACTGTGAAGCGGTGAAGTGGTTATTAGCCATATAAGGTATCAAGGTAAATATTTCAGTCCCCCTGTGAATTTCAGTCTCTCCCAAGTTAGTTTATTTGTTCTTGTCAGTGGACAGTGAAGTTTTGTTTGTCAAAACCAGTTGGGGCTGAGAGTGACAGCGGCAATGTGATGTGATTTATTTTCTGCTGGTCTGCGACTTCCCCTGTGCTGCTTCCCCACCCCCATGTGCACACACCCAGCCCCCCCGCTCCCCGGGTTCTGGCCGGTGTGACATGGCATAGTGTTTCGTATTTTCAGCTGTGGGGGTGACCCTGGATAAACTCTGCCGGCGCCAGTAGTTTTCCTTCCTTTTTTACAGCTGTCTCAGGGCCTTGTTGTTGATTGGTCCAAGGGGGCTGACAGAATTTTGATGGCGGAAGGGTCCTTGCTGTATCAGCTTTGTTCAGAGGGGGTCTTCCTTCTGGTGTGTTGGCAACAGCAGGCTGAGCACAGAGGCTTGGGGAGTCCTGGGGAGCTGTGTCACCCAGCGTCGCCCTCAAGTAATGGCTGTGCATCACCCTACCCCAACATGAGAGTGAGCATGCAGGCAGACACGACTGCAGCCCTCAGCACTAACCCAGACAGAAAGCGCACGCAGAACAATTACAGACAATCGAAACTAGCTGGCAAATGGCTCCTGAAAGCTCTTGTAAAACAATATGATCTCATTTCACAAGACTCTCTTGCCAGATGGCATTTCTCTCACTTAAAAAGGATCTCCGTTAAATGGGAAGAGAAGTTGAGGCAAAATCATAGTTGAAGATACCCAGATGGGTCGCTTCTGCGCATTATTTGTGGGCAATATTATGACTAAAAAATGAATCGCAAGATTGTTGTTTACAAAAAAAGGTTTCCTTTTAAAAAAAATGCTGAATAGGTGGATGTCTTACAGGGAGAGACGTTAGGAGTTCAATCTGTCAAGCTTATCAAAAAGAAGTACAAGAGGTGACTTGATTCTAGTGCATAAGCACCTTCATAAGAGAAAATATGGGGTACTAAAAGGCTCTGTAAACTAGAGGGGAAAGGCATGAAAAGATTCAGTGGCTAGAAGCTGAATCCAGACAAATTTAAATTAGATAGAAAGCAATTTTTTATGGGTGAAGTTGATTAGCCACTGCAACCAATTACCAAAGGAAGGAGTGAATTCTCTATTTCTTGGAGTCTTCAAATCAAGACAGGTTGCCTTTCTGGAAGATAGGCTTTAGTCAAACAAAGTTATTGAGCTCAGTATAGGAGTAACTGAAAAATTCTAAAACCTGTGTTATACAGGTGGTCAGACTAAATCATCTAATGATCCCTTCGAGCCTTAAAGTCTATGCCAATTACTGTCTTTATTATACTTACATTTTCCAAAATGGAGGAGTTATTCTGTGTTCTAGAGGGTGCTACTATAATATTAATATTCAGTAATAATTATTATATATAAGATCATCTCAATAAGGTCATGCATGATTGTTAGGTTCATCCAAAACCATTTAGGCATTGTTGACCTGACATTTCATGTTATTTTATACCAGTGTTCCAAAACTGGCATAGAGGAGCAGGAACAGGAAAAGGGGATGGTTCACTCATCAGTTTGTTTCTGCCCTGTATGCTGCAGACTGACTGAGAAGTTTCGCAAGAAGGGGTGGAAGAGATATTAAACAGAAATCAATAGGAACATTGGCTGAGGCCAGTGTGATCGAGCAGTGTTTATGCCCCAGGGTTAGGGTGGTGAGTAGAAGTAGGTAAGAGGCAGGAAGCCACCAATGGAGCTTGAAGCCCAGACCACAAAGGTAGAAAGAGAAGAATCTACAGTAGTGAGAGAAAGAGGCAACTTTAGGGCCTGATCCAAAGACCATCTAAATCAATGGAACTAGTCCCATTGACTTCAATGGACTCTTAGCCATGCCTTTATGGAGGAAAGAGAGACTGTAAAGTGGTGGACTAATTCAGGGACTGTGCATCAAAGAACATTCTCTAGCCAGGGGTATCAGTCTCCTTCTCTTCAGGGACTCAGCTTAATTTCCTCAAATTACACAAGTTCAACACATCAGTCATGTCCCTTCCCTTTAACCTGTGGTGGTCTTCAGGGATCTATCTACTCCCTATGGGATTATACTCCTCCATCTGCCTGGACGTCAAGGCAAGCCTTTCCATCCCCCTCCCCTTCCTAGCCTGCTCCATACAGGATTACTCATGGCCTGCAGGAGTTCCTGGGTCAGGGGAAAGAGTCTGGTTTATAAGAGATGACAGTTAGTTTGAATATCAGCTGGTCCTAACAAAAGCACTAACAGCTCAGTGGCAGGGGAGAACTGCAGGGTGTAGGTAGGTGCCTGCAGGATAAACTGAATTCTTCCCCCTGACCCAGGGTCTCCTGCAGGCACCTACCTACACCCTGCAGTTTTCCCCAGCAACTGAGCTGTTGGTGGCGTTTGTTAGGACCAGATGATATTCACACTATTGCCCCATCCCTTGCCTCACAGCCTCAGCTAGGAGGCAGCTGATTAGTCATAGATGGGACTGGGGCCCAAAAGGGCCAACCACCCTCTGACAGGGGCCGTTAGGAACAGGAGCAGTTCTGAAAGCACAAAGATGGAGTAGAGGTGGTCAGAAAATTATGGGGGGCACATTTCTCCCTCAGAAAATGCTGATATATCATTTCATGGAAATGTGGATTTCGACAACGTTCCGTTCTGAAAGAGAAACCAAAAAAAGCTTTGATTTTCTGTTTTGAAATGCCGCTTCATTTCAAATGGTTTATTTTATATTATTTAATGTAAAAAATGAAAGGTTAAAATAGGAACAAAACATTTTGATTTTATTGAAACTAAACATTTTGATTGGCCCAAAATGATTTTTTTTTAATTGTTTTGTGGAAAATGTCAAAAAAGTTTGTTTTCATTCTGTTTTGGAATGAAAAACATTTTGAAATCACAAATTTTCCAGCAAAATGAAAAATCTGGTTCCTGCCCAGCATTAGGACGGGGAGAAATTCAAACCTGGTGAAAGCAGGGCAACTTCATTAATGGCTGGAGTTCCTTACACCAGGCCTCGATTTGACCTGTAGAGGCCAGATCAGTAGAGAAGAGAGATGGAGTCCTGGCAGCAAAGAAACAGATGTGGTTTTGAGAACAAAGTTGGTGGTGGTGGTCAGTGCTTCATTTGTGCCGGGGCTTGCTAGGCCTGAGCTTCTAGACTTGGCAGTTCATCACCCCAGCACCTCTGGGCTTGCTGTATCAGTTATGAATGTAAAAAAAAATTCCTTGAACCCCTAATTGCTTGAGCCCCCGCACCTCTTCCATTACAAATTAAGCACTGGTGTTGGGGTGGAAGAGAGCGGCTGCTCATTTGAAGCAGCTAGGAAGAATATTTTCCTCTCAACAGGCGCTGAAGAGTGGAGCAAGTGGAATGAGACCTCTAAGTTAAGTTGGAGGTCCCAGGGTTTGCTGAGGGAATGTGGTTGTAAAAGACCATTTGGAGGTTGAGCTATTTCCCTGGATGTTGGACTTCTCCAGACTTAGGCTTCCGAGCACATCTGCAGTAGTGGTTTGTTGGAACCTTCTTCCCATCAAAACTCCAGGGCTCAAGTTCTCAAATTCAGTCACAAACCAAACCCCACAGGGTTCAGACATCTCTGGGTAGGGGGCAGAGAGCTGTAATTGTTTCACACAATTCCCACTCTGTGAGGCTGTGCCCCTCCCTAAAGACAAGCACTAACAAGCAGCGGGCATTAGTGCATCTTTAATATTCATTGCTAATTTTCCTATGGAAAAACTGGATAGCCAATTTTTCATTGCTTGTATCTGAAAATAAATTTGCCTTTTGACATTTAGACTCCTTTCCCCAATCTACACACACACAGAGCAGGGGAAGATTTTCAAAAGCACTTGAGCTTAACACGGCTTCAACTTGCTCCCAGCCTCTGCTCTCTCCAATGGGAAATTCCCACCTAGAGTGTTTTTGAGCAGAGTTGTTTCCTATCACATCAGTTCAAGTCATCTTCTGACACCAATGTAATCAGTACATGGAGAATCGTGTCTGTTAATCGATTGCATGTGGAAAACCAGCAGTGGGAGCACAAAATATTGTATTTTTACAGATTCAGCAATAATACTGGCCATTTAAACAAATATTTAATTTCTTGCCAATGGAGTTGTGACTTACAACCCAAAATTGGAATTTGAAGGGCTTTCCCTCATATTTAGATTTGAGTAGGCAAGACTTTTTTTGTTTTATTTTATTTCAGATTCGACTAATAATACAGATGTTTATAATTACTGCATTTTGATTTTTATCATCATTAATATTCTTAAGCCTGTGTACAAGAAATACTTTTTGATTGCTGTTCTATGAAAAACGCTAGGCAAAAACAGCTGCCCACATCATTCATGTTTAACTTTTAAAACTGCTCAGTAAACTAACACAATTTAAGTTTTCAGATTTGGGGGGGGGTGTAAGCTCTTTGGGGCAGGGGCCATTTTTTGTCCTGCATTTCTACAGCACCTAGCACAACAGGACCCTGATCCCTTATTGGGGCTCCTCAGTATCACTCAGATTTTAAATGTGCTTTGAAGTATATTACTATTTATATTGATTTGCTATTATTTTGGTCCCTATTCTCCCCCATACAGTCCAGGGCAGCAAGGTATTCAAGCGTGTGCACAAGCTTAAGTAGGGGAGTTACCTCATTGACTTCAATGGAGTTGTTTATAAGAACATAAGAATGGCCAGACTGGGTCAGACCAAAGGTTCATATACCGTGTTCTTCCAACAATGGCCATTGTCAGGTGCCCCAGAGGAAATGAATAGAATAGGTAATCGTCAACTGATCCATCCCCTGTCGCCCCTTCCCAGCTTCTGGCAAATAGACGCTAGGGACACCATCCCTGCCCATCTTGGCTAATAGCCATTGTTGCTTAAACCTAAGGATGCACTTAAGCTTTTTGCCAGATTGTTGCTTAACTGGGAGCTCCAGGGGTTCTTTGGGTTGTGGGACAGTGTTGAGTGCCACTGTTTGCAGCCAGGTCACCCTCCTTTTTACTTGCTGATTCATCAGTAATGGTATTGGTTATTATGTGTGTCTCATATGTTTTGCCTGTTATTAATTTAATATTTTTTGTACTTCCTTGCCTGTAAAAAAAAAAAAAAAAACCACAAGTAATACAATAAGAAGCTTAAGGGTCAACGTTTTCTCAACTAAAAAACCCACCAATGAATGATTCCTCACAGCATGGTCTGAAAGGTTTATATCTATAATTTACACTGACATTCTAAGCGTACATCATTTGAACTACAGCCAGCTTTCTAGAGTGATTAGGTGACTCTAAAAAGGCAATTTTTTTTTACTTCCACTGAATTGGAGGCTACACTGCTGAAAAGACTTCAATAATCCAGGCTGTATTTATTTCCTAAAGCCTCACTTATCATTGTCAAAATGTTATCACTCAACACACACACACACATCCAGAATCTTACTTCAATTATATATAAAAAAAATTCCTTCTGGAAATGATTCTTCTACAGTTCTCTTTATTTTTCACTTAAGGCTTAATTAATGTTTAAGTAAAAATAGTTTGCTGTAACGAACATCACTTGAATGGAATTGATACCATTGCTTTCTGAAGGTGGAGAACCCATTGTAGCAGAGTTGTATTATAGTTGGTGAAATAAAAGTTTATAATGCACTTCATGTATATAGATATAAAGTTACATGCTTAAGTCTTCCCAAAATCTGGGCCTTAATCATTATTTTAATACAATGAACTATAATCTACAGTTTTTTCTACTACTAAATTGGATGATCCAATTTTTTGGCCTATAGCTGCAAAGTCTCAGAGTGAAAATCACATCCTCATAGCAAATAGTGCGGGACTGATGTGAGAATTAGCACACTAATTTGGATGATACTTTATAGAAGGTGGCCAGACATTGCTAATTATTTTGGTATTTGTGTAATAACTTGAATCATGAGGAACTGATAGAGTAAAAAGTTGCCTAATGAAATTCCAAGGAAAGTCTTTAGTTTGCTGATAGCTGAAAGACAGCAATGCCAGTTACCATATTTTACATGGTGAACTTTCTATGACTTTGTGGAGTCAGTGTTCTTCTGTACTGAACTTTCTCTGCATGGAATGGGAAAGTGGCAGCTAAGAAATCAGAGGTACTAAAAAATTGAGTTAGCACATTTATACCTTAGGGGGTTTAATGAGCTCGTGCCTGTTTTTACAGGGAGCTTTTCAGCCTACTTTGAACTACCTTAAAACAATAAAGTGCCCCCTTTTCAACAGCTTGGTTTAATGGAAAGATTTACTGTATTTTCATTCTCCTGCTGAAAAGTGATAATGAAGCCAAGTTCCAAGCTCTGTGTCGAAGAGGGAAGTTCTGTAACCATTTCAGAGAAATAACGGGTTTAATATCACAATTCATGCCACCGACATTGCCTTCTGGAAAGGGAAACTGGGTATTCCTCATAAACTATCGATGTGAAAAATTAAAAGTAGGGAACACATTTATTAAAAAAAATCCGTAGTCAAATGCCAGTAATAACTTGCTTACTTTAAAAATGGGTTGTAGTAATAAAAGCAAAACTTATTGAATTTTAATGAACGGCTATGTTTAATGAAAGCACCAACTTCATCAGGCTCTTGTTGGTCCCAAGCTGGTAGATGTTTGCCATGTATGCATCTAATAACCCTTATTTTACTGGAGGGTTTTTTGATCGAAGATTTCAGACCAAGCCAAATGATGAAGGCTCCAGGCTTTCTCCCCTGTAGACATAGGTGCTGGAACTAGGGATGTGTGGTGTGCTGCTGCACTCCCTGGATTGAAGTCATTTCCATTATATACAGACTTTACAGTTTGGTTCAATGGCTCTCAGCACCTCCACTATAAACATTGTTCCAGCCCCCCTGCCTAAAGATGACCTGGCCTTACCCCAGTCAGCATGTTGTGAAATCTGTATACCCCACACCTATATTTCTCTACCAACCTTCCTATTGTTGTCAGTGTATCGCATCTTGCCAATGAGAGTACAGACATGAGCCTCCAGCCATTACTCATGCGAGTAGTGCCCATGATTGTTGAAAGATCAGGGCCTTAGTCAGTTAGCTCATGATCCTTTGCTCACTTAAATCAATGGTAAAGCTCCCATTGATGCCAATGATACTGGGATCAGGCCCTTAACCACTAATGTTAAACAATAGGATTTAGACCCCAGTCCTGCAAGCTTTTATGCATGTGCTTTACTTTAAGCACATGAGCATTTGCTCCAATAGGACTATGTAAGTGCTTGAAGTTAAGCAAGCATAGGTGTTGGCAGGACAGGGGATGTAGTTATAAAGAATAAGCTCATAGGTATGTCCTCAGCTTTTTCAACTGCAGGGATCCATTAGTTTGCCCTTTCCCCCACAAAAGCATATATTAGGAAAGACCCATTTTATATGATGCAGCTTTCAAGTGTCAACCCTTCAGTGCTGTACATGAACGCTTGATGCTGGATAAGCATTATAAACTGCAAAACCCCCAACAGCAGTGGGATTTGCTAAACATTTTACAATGTTTCTTTTAATTTTTGCTGTTGAAGGAAGCAAGCAAAACAAACCAAAAAGTGGGGATGTTACTTTTTGACGTGTTTTAACAAAGCACAATGACAGGGAATTTCTGTGAAAGAAATTTTAGAAGCCCGCTAACCAAGGAATAATAAGCTGTCAGAGAAAAGATCAAGCAGTAGTGTCTAATTCATCTAACCAACCTCAATGTTCCAGCTAACAGTAGACAGCACAAGCCAGATTCTTGCCCTTTTTATCTATTAAAAGCTACATTTATCAAAATAAGCAAAAAAAAATGTGAGGTATGGAATGCAGTTCATTGGAGGGAAGGGCTTTACTGCTTGATTGGTAAATTGAAACACATGGAAAAGTGCTACATGTAGGAACACGCTGCTGACTGTATTACTCATTTTTTATTGGTTAATCTCTAATAAGAACCAGCTGGTAATAAAGAATGGAGTTCATGGGAACCCACCCTTTGTTGAAAGCAGAGTTGGTGTCAATACTAGAAACACATGAGCACAAAGAAAACAGATGTAATTGGCTTCTGGAGGTCAGGTTACGTAAAGACCCCAGTGAGCAGAGGTGAGCCTTTGGCTGCACAGAATGACAGAATAAAATACCCATTACTTCTGTGTCTGCAAGTGTGTGTGTGTGTGTGTGTGTGTGTATGCTGAGGAGATGACAATCACAGAGATTTCCATCTTGGGTAGAAAGTCATTGATTTATGTCATCCAGAAAATGTGTCAGTTGAGCTGTTCCAAAACTGATGCTTATGAAGTAAATATCTTTGTCAGGAAACAATGACTGTGTAGGCAAAGAATCTGAGAATTGTGACTTTGTCCTGCGTCAATGGCCAAATTCTGCTCTGAGTTTTACTGGTGTAAATCTGGAGTAACTGCATTAATTTCAATGGAATCACACAGTTATGTAAACTTGGCCTTAGATATTTATTTATACCTGCATATTAACTCAACATTGCTTGAAGTTTAAAGCCCTGAGTCAGGAAAGCATGCTACACATTGAGCCTGCATCACTACAATGGGCATTAAACACATGCTTAAATGCTGTCCTTCACAGGTATGTTTTCCTGAACTGAGGGATAAAAACCTATTGGAAGACCTCTAAAATAATATGTCAAGTGGGGAGAGGATATGTCCTTCTTCCTTTCTTTAAGGAAGGCCTTTTGCACCAAGAGTAACCTTTAAATATATTAGGTTGGAAACTTTAAGGTACTTGAAATATAAATGTCTTAACTTGTACCAATGTATATTTTGATTGTGTGTTTTGATTGTGTTTAAAGAAGCTCTTGTTCCCTCACCCTATCTGAGTCTTCATGCTACAATGAAGATATGATGCCCAATTTGTAATATCACCAATGTTCCCATAGCAAGACTGGTTGCTAGATCGGACTGAATAATTCATATGATAAATTTAACCCCTCTGTTCACAGTGTCCAAATTAATTTTCAAACATATCCCTTATTCAAAATTATTTGCCAAAAAATAGATTTATCTGCAGATTGTTTGGGAACAGTTTAGTATATGCTATTTGAAATTCAAGCTGAGTTGGATACCTTTGATCAGTCACATAGTATTGTTTCTATTCCTTGACTGGATGTATGTAATTCGAAGAATTGGGATTCTATTGTGACTATTCATGGTCATGAGTTCAAAGTTCATATTCTCAAAATATTCTCTAATATTTGATTTAAATCCACTGTTTCCTGCCTGCAAATATGTTTGAAGGCAGATACAAAAAGAGGCATAAATACTGCTCAAGCTAATTCAGGATTTGATTCTGATCTTACTTACACTTCTCAATGGAATTATTCTGCATTTACACCAGAATAAATGAGATCAGAATCTTATACTAGTTTCAGTATTTGTATTACAGTAGCGACTAAAAGCCCCAACAGAAACCAGGCCCTCACTGAGCTAAGGACTATAGAAATACAAAGTGAGAGGCACCTTGTTGCACAGCGTTTATAAGCCAAGAGATAAGGCAGAATTATTATCCCCATTTTACAGTTTAAGGAACTGAGGCACACTGAGATCAAGTGACACAGGAAATCTGCATCAAAGCTGAGACTTGAAATCGGGTTGTCAAAGACTCAGTCCAGTGTTTCAGCCATAAGTCCATCCAGTGCCCAACTTGTAATGAAAGAGATGCTGGGACTCAACCAATTAGGTGCCCGGGTTCAAGCAATTTTTTTTACTTTCATACCTGACACAACAGGCCCAGAGTTGCCAGGGCTATGAACTGCCAATCCTAGAGGTGCTGGGGCTCAGCCCTGGCAAAAATTAAGCACTGAGTCTATGCTTCATCTCTTACTTGCACTGCTAATAGCAAAAATCTTTAATAAACTACCGGTATTCATCCACATCTGCTGATGTCACAGGAATACCTCATGTATACAGAACACAGTGCATGGATTAGCAATCCTATCTGTTTACCCTGTCAAATCCACCCCACCCCAGTCTGACAGAGACTCCTTCTGACATTCTCTCCATTTCTGTCTTAGCAAAGCTGGTTTTATACATGTAAAATGTTATGATGGCTTCTGTTCCTGCTGTGGCAGATAATCCCAGGGAGGTCTGAGACAAGAGGGCACCAGAAAACCAAGTGAGGCTTCTCAGCATTTAGGGACAACTCTTATAATGACTGTGATCAATGGCAAAGCTCCCCGCTTCTTACAGAAGAAATTTCATACTGCAGCAAACATGGGGAAAAGGCATGGAGAATCATAGAATCATAGAATTCAAGATCAGAAGGGACCATTATGATCATCTAGTCTGACCTCCTGCAAGATGCAGGCCACATAAGCCGATCCACCCACTCCTTAAGCAAGCGACCCCTGCCCCATGCTTCGGAGGAAGGCGAAAAACCTCCAGGGCCACTGCCAATCTACCCTGGAGGAAAATTCCTTCCCGACCCCAAATATGGCGGTCAGCTGAACCCAGAGCATGCGGGCAAGACTCTCCAGCCATACCCTCTGGGGAAAAAAAGGCCAGTATTATCTTCCATTTCCTTCACTATTATTCCACATTTTTGTGGCTATGTAAGCAGGAGGGATCTCCAGCATTTTCAACCCCTGCTATTTTATTGCAAGTCTCCAAGCTCCTGGAGTCAGGTTATTATCTGGAAATTTCAGCTTTCCATCTGAAAAAAAAACCCCACTAAAGTAAATTTCTAGTGATTGTGCTTGCAGAGAAAAGCATGAAAACGTGATTTCAGTGTAACTTAAAAGTTCAGAAAATAAAAAACAAAAGAACACAAAATGTATTGTTTTAAAATATCATGATTTTTAAACCAATCTCATTATTTCTTTAAGAATATAAGAACGGCCATACTGGGTCAGACCAAAGGTCCATCTAACCCAGTATCCTGTCTTCTGACAGTGACCAATGCCGGATGCTTCAAAGGAAATGAACAGACTAGGTAAGCATCAAGTGATCCATCCTCTGTCGCCCATTCCCAGCTTCTGGCAAACAGAGGCTTGGAACACTATCCCTGCCCATCCTGGCTAGTAGCCATTGATGGACGTATCCTCCATGAACTTATCTAATTCTTTTTTGAATCCTGTTATTGTCTTGGCCTTCACAACATCCTCTGGCAAGGAGTTCCACAGGTTGACTGTGCATTGTGTGAAGAAATACTTCCTTTTGTTCATTTTAAATCTGCTGCCTATTAATTTCATTTGGTGACCCCTAGTTCATGTGTTCTGAGAAGGAGTAAATAACACTTCCTTATTTACTTTCTTCACAACTGTCATGATTTTATAGACCTCTATCCTATCCCCCCTTAGCCATCTCTTTTCCAAGCTGAAAAATCCCAATCTTATTAATCTCTCTTCATATGGAAGCCCTTCCATACCCCTAAGCTTGACTCATAAAATCTGAACACTTGTGCTTGGCAATACTTTGCCTGCTACCTTTTGATCCTGCAGGGCAGTTGGAGGCTTTTAACACCTTGTAGCATTGATCCTACATTTGTTTTCTCTCTCCTATAAGATATTGGATGTGATCACTGAGTCTAACAAGACATGAGTTGTGGAGATGGGGGCAAAGGTGTCTATATTCCTGTGTGAGGATCCGTAAATCTTGAACCCAGAGCTGTGGGGCTCCAGGCAACCATTACATCCTAGCCACTGGCTTCTTAGTAACTAAGGGGCCTAGTGGCTAATAGAACCTTAGACCCATCAGAGGCACTGCCCATGGGAGTCCTGATTGGAGGAGTGGCCAACACCACCGATTGATCCAGCTCCACTATTTAAGTCAGAAGGAGTCACTGGAAGTTGTTGGTGCAACAATGAGAATTCCTGGTTGGCTGCTACATCGGACTTTGCCTTCTCACTTGACTCCTGAACCCTGCTTTCCTGACTTGTCCCTGGTTCCTGCTTTCCTGACCTGTGCCTGGTTTCTGCCTTCCTGCCTTATTCCTGATCCCTGCCCCTGGTCTCTGACTGTGACCCTTGGCTCAAGATTACTGACTGCTGACTCTGAACTGCAGCTCTGACTACAATATCTGACAGCCCAAGCCCTGGTCATGACATCTTGGTATCTGGGTACTGCTGGAGCCACTGGGAGGACTAGAGAGAGCTGGCATAGAGCCCTGCTATACTAGGGACTGGTTGGGTGTCTGGCTTTGTGTCAGCAGATTGGTGCAAACAGTGGATATCAGGGGCTTGGATCTGGCTCTATATAAGGCTATAAACTGCTAATGAAATGAGGAACAGAATCCAAACATTGTAAAATACTTTTAAAATCTAGTCTGGCTAGTGTTCCCTATTCCCCCGTCTGTGAAATAGTTTCTTTCCTGGTGGACATACACACAAGAAGGTTTTTAGAAAAACATTTGCTTCTGTTATTTTAAAGTTACCTTAATGCCTTTCAAGAAACTGTGGTTACAAAAAAAAAATGTTGGGAAGAAATTATTAACACAAAACTCAACAACATCCCCCCTTGCTTTCTCTGAGGTATTGCCTGAGTGACTGCAGCATTTACAAAAGGGATTCTAATCTGAAATGAATTTGCAGCTAATTCAACCTGTAGGCTAGTGACTCTGGGATTTCCTAGATAATACAATCCAGACAGTAATGTTGATGGATGTTAGGGACTTGCCTGTGTAACAGTTGTAAAGCTCTGTCATAAGAACAAATGAGGCATTATTGCTTTAACAAAAGTAATCCCACTGCACCAGTAAATTTTGCACTCTTTCAATATTGCAGGATTATTTAGTTAGTGATTTAGTGATGTATCTTCCTTCAAAAAAGAAACAAATATAGAGTGTTGCACCCCTCGATTTGCCATTTATAGGGCTTCATGAGAACTACTTTTATTTATATATATATAGAGAGAGAGAGTTAAATGTAGCAGAGTCGGTTTTTGTGCGCAGATGGACAAATTAGAAGAAATGTAGCCAGATTATAGAAAGTGGTTTGGGGGTCATGGGGTCCTGATTCAATGCTACTCTAAAACTTGCCTTAAGTAGGCAAAGAATCATTTTCTGATTTGGGGATATTAAAGCAAAAATGGCTTAATGTCCGCACCTCTCCCTAACCATTGGAGAATTAGCTGCCTGGCTATTCTTGACTGGCAACAATTTCTACACTCTCAACTAATGCCTATATGGACTTTGATTCCTACACCAATATCCCCATTATTCAGATGTCCTTAACGCCCTACATCCAGGACATTTGCCTTCGATACAGATGCAGTGGTTGGTTAAGGTGGCCTAGCTCATGTTTTTCTCTAGAAGTTCATAAACTCCAGTAGCACTGAAAATTCAAAATCCTCCCCCCGACACCCTCTCCAACTAACCACCTTTATTTCTTCTAAATGTTCTCAGGACATTCATTTCTTTAGGTATCTTCCCACCATAAACCTCAGTGTTTCCTCTTCATTCTCCAGTATAAAGGATTATTTTCCTCCACTTTTTACCCTCATGTAGAACTTTCTGAGCAGCTCAAACTGAATTGTCAAAAGACGGTTGAAGGTTCTCTGGGCGTTCCCTTGAGTTGCAAAGTTTAGAAGAGGTTCAGATATATAGTTAGGCCATATTCTACTTTCACACTGTCTTACTCCAGAGTAACTCCATTTGCTTCCGTGTTAGTGAGAGTAAAATTTGGCCCAGAGTGGGAAGAAATATGTTAAATTTACATATATTCTAACTGCCTCAATCAGAACCTAAAGGCCTGCTGACTTGTTACTATTAATGCCCCTTCCAAACTTTTGAGGCTGTCTTGTGTTACTCACAAGACCTCAGAATTCTGCTCACAGTTTGTGTTAATAATATCAATTTTCATGTCTGGTGCTCCTTCTGTTCCTAATTTTCAAGTTTTTCCAGTCTTCCCTCTTCCCTTTCCAGTAAAGATTTGAGGAACTCAAGTGGTGCCCACCAGAGTTTGTGATCAAAACACCTATTCATTGAATCCCTTTAGATATTTTTCTGTGCCTTAATTAGCCAAATGACAATTCCCTTAATGCAGTGGAGTTCTCAAGTGGTATGAAATGGCATAGGTGGCTCCTACACCAAATGATGCAGAGTGTGTGTCTGGACTGACCCCCTCTGCCATGCTAGTCCCCTACTAGAGTATGGTCCCATAGGAGATCATAGCTCAGTCCCTAAATAGCTTGGCATACACTAAGGCTTCAGCTGGGACTAAGGCAACTGGTGACTCAAGATGGCGTAACTGAGTCCCTTTGCCCCCTTGTGTATCATCACGGAGCAGTGTACGTGGCCCTGGGTCTGTGTAACATTGAAGGTTTTTTTAACTGGACTTTCTAGAAAAGATCACACTTGTCAGCCTGTCTCAAACTTTCCCATATGCCAAAGGTTAATGAGAAGATGGTCGCAACACAACTTTAGGGACACTTCCCCTTCAACAATTAATTTGACAGGTGGCTTTTTGGCTTTTGAGAGAGACAAGGTAGGTGAGGGGTAATATCTTTCATTGGACCAATGTCTTAACTTAAAAGAGATTACCTCACCTACCTTGTCTCTCTCATAGCCTGGGACCAACACGGCTACAACAACACTGCAAAAGATGTCCGACTTTATCCGGTTCATTGAGGAGACACTGCCCTTGGATGCATTCAGAGTGACCTACTTATAAGTGCTAGTCAGGATTTTGCTTTTTTGTTGTTATTGTTGGAGTTTTCTGCCGTGTTTCATACAGACGACCAGCAGGAGGCGCCACGCTGGTGAGTCTCCCTTTGCTACAGGCACTCTCTCCATTGCATACATTGTACTTAGAGGACCCTGTCATTTGATCATTTCAAAATGTTTCACAAACAACAATAATTAATTACATATCCCCAATACCTTATAAGTGAACTAAGGTGTACACCAAGATGTCTTCATCCACTACTAAATGCAGCCAGCTGTGGTGTAGAACACAACAGACCTAACATTGATCAGCAGGGTTACACAACAGTTTAGGACAGGAAATGACAAAAGACCATTTTCAATTGAAGCAGCAGAGGGAATTGGCCCTGGACACATGGATTTTTAATTACTACAAGTTATCAGTGTGCTACGCGGGTGTCTTTATTTCCTGGCCCCCTCCCCAGGCAAAAGTAATAGGGTCAATGTTACAAAAGATTCATACCCTTGTCACGTGCCATGGGTCAGAGTTTACTAACTCTACTAGCTACTGTTAAAGCCAAGACCTCTGTATCATGACTCAGCCAATGAAACGGTGTCGCCTGACTCTATTCAACATGTTCATTGCAGGCTTAGAGGGAAGAGCACTACCAACTGAATTATCCCTGTCATCACTTCCTGCAGCACTTGTGTATTCTCTGGAGCCCTTCCATCCCATGTGCTGGCTTGGCCTGATGGTGCTGGCTGATCTACATGGGACCATAAGGTGCTTCCCCCCCCGCCCCCCACCCGACCTTACATAGTTTACTGCTTTTGGCCCTTATGTTTCCTGTGTTGCTGGAGTGGCAGAGCAAGTTACCTTGGCAGGCATTAATCCAGGCTAGCCTGTGACCAACTCAGTTTGAAAGGTTTAGGTTTGGTTCAGCTGCAACGATCCAGCCAATCCTACATTGCTGTCCTTATTCCTCAGTGTAAATGGGCATTTAGGCAGAGGGAAAAATGGAGTTGCTTGTCCAGAGCGTCCTGCAGTTTCCCACTGGAGCTACCGACTACTCTGCTGTCTGTCATGAGTAATCCTGTTCTAATGCTTCACAAAGCTGGGATAGGGGATCCAGATGGATGCCCACTTTCCACTCCTGCAACGCACGTGTGCAGTTGTTGAAACTATTTGCACTGGGCCCTATTTTGATCCTATCGAAGTTCATGGGAATTTTGCCCTTTGATTACAGTGGCATCTGGACTTGACCATACATGTTTCTATCATGCTTAATGCCAAAATGAACTGTGGCAACTTGCAGCAATGCCCTAGCAAGCCATATAAGTCACATATTCATTTAACACACTATAGTTGTAGATGTCTAGATAGTTTTGTTGACCCAGATGAAATGTAAGGCAAAGGGAAGGTTTTGAAGAGAGCTGGGTAATATAAAAAAGAAAGTGACACATACACAGAGATCCAGCAATAATCCCAAACTGATATTTTTAAATGCTGATTTTCTATCAGTCATGACATTTCAAACTTACCATGGGAACTGTTAGTTATTTATCAGCTTTTAAATGTCAATGTACAGGGAGGTCAAATCTCCACAGACGTCTCTTCATTACCCCTGTGATGACGAGGGCTATTTAACCGTGTTTAAAACTAAAATAATATTTTCTCCAAATGCTGGCTTTGCCAAATGCAAAAGCAAGATGACATTTGCTTGGCTTCAGTTGGGGTCACATACAAAGCAGCCTATAAACTGAATAAATATTTCAAATGAAAAAAGAAAATCATTAACCTTTTGTCATTAGTGTTAGCAGTTCTTTGAGCTGCTCAGCAGTTTGAAGTCAAGCACCTGCCAAAATAAGCATCAAGTGTTGTTACCCTCTTAGGGACAACCCCGTTCCATAAATCACAGCATTTCAATGACAGCTAAATGTGTTTTATATCATATAGAGAGCCTGTGTTTATGAATGTGAGATAAAAGGGGTTTAGCCAGTGCAAACACTGAAACTACTGTACAGAGTCTGGCTCTCTTTCATGATCCCCCCACCCTCCCACCATTCTTAAAGGAGTTTCTATTGCTCGCGTCCATGTTTGGGAGCACGGCTCTCAGTCTAATTCTCTGTCAGTTTCGTCTGCAGTAACTTTCTTTTTATTTCCTTCTATTTAAAAGTGGGGCACTAAGTAATCCCTATAAATGGCAAGCTGAGTAAAAAGGGGGATTGGAAACGTGGATTCTTTTGGGGCTGTCTTTGTTACAGTAGTTTGATGTCTTGAGACCTAGATACCAATACACAACCACATCAAATTTGTAAGTAATGTATGTTGGTTTCAGATTGACCTCTTCCATATTTAACACTATTCTTTACAAGATTTTAATGTAGTCACCATTATTCAGAAGCACATTAAGGGCCTAGCACCTCATGCCTGGATTCCGTGAGTAGACCCATGGATGGCAATGGGACTACTTGCATGAGTAGTGTGAGCAGCACGTCACACTAAAGACAGATATTGTCAGTACAATTAGTCCTGACAGAGAGAAAAGAAGGATAAAGGAAAATAATCCCTTCTCCCTTTAAAGATCCGGCTTCACAAAAAACAATTTAGTACATAGTCCCTCTTTATTTCTGTCAAAGGGAGGGAGAG
This sequence comes from Mauremys reevesii, assembly GCF_016161935.1. NCBI lineage: Eukaryota > Metazoa > Chordata > Testudines > Geoemydidae > Mauremys > Mauremys reevesii. The sequence goes on from NC_052638.1 coordinate 37,076,751, forward strand.
AGGAAAATCCCAATGATTAAACCACAGGACTAGAGTTGGGAGATTTGAGTTCTGTTTCTTACTCTGTTAACTTGACTTCCTGTCTGACATTAGGTATATCGTACCGGGCATGGTTTTCAGAAAGCAACCCTGTGCGTGCACTTAGATGTCCACTTTCCACTCTCACCTCCAGCAATGCGTGTGTGCAAGTATTGTATTTTGTATGTGCACATGGCTAGACAGATCTCTGAAACACTTGGGACCTGATTCTGCAATCTTTGTTCATATTGAGTATTCAGTGGGATTACTCACATGAGCAATTACTACTCAACATATGATTTGTGATTTGTACTTGTGTGTCGGACAAAGCATGTGCAAAATAGATGTCAAGTTTTAGGAACACAAATGCACTATATTGCAGAAATTGGACCTTAAACTCTCTGCATCTCAGGTTCCCCAACTCTGAGGAAATAAATTACCTACCTCAAAAAAATTTTTGAAGCTTACTTCACAGATGTTCAGAAAGCACTTAGATCCTGGGATGGAAAGTGAAAGAGGGGAGTGCCTATGCACTGTTTAAGCAGCAAAGAGTCCTGTGGCACCTTATAGACTAACAGACGTATTGGAGCATGAGCTTTCGTGAGTGAATACCCACTTCTTCGGATGCTATGCACTGTTTGTGACCACCACCGTTCTAGGGCTGGTATGAATGTATAAACAAAACAAAGTACATTTAGAATATACCCGAACTCTGCTTTGCTGATTTCTCCTCCAATAGGAAGTTCACCTGCAAGGTCTCAACATCTGTTACCGCTTGACAGAGGGGCAACATAATTATAAAATGCAATGATTAACAGAAGTTTAAATTTGTGTTTCAAACTACACATTTTTCTAACCAACTGAGATTCAGTTTATATTCAGAAGCTTAGCTCTATAACATTATGGTTTGAACCACCCTGAACCACTCACAATTAAGGCAATGATAACAAATCCATAAATAAAGGGTTTGTGGGTATCAGATGCAGTTCATGTGACCATGGCCAGTTCATAGCAGGGGAAATCCTAGCCCCACTGAAGCTAATGAATGTTTTGCCATTGACTTCAAAGGAGCCAGGATTTTACCCTTTGTCTCTGTGTCTCAGTTCCTCATGTGTAAAACGAGGATAATAGTTCACAGGGCTGTTGTGAGGATAAATACATTAAAGGCTGTAAGGTGCTCAGATACTATGGTGATGGGGTGCTTGTGATGGGGTGTATAAACAGCCCGAGAGCGCAATTAACCCACCTTGTTGCACCTGGAGGTCATTTCAGTCTTAATTCAGTATGAGACCGATCTGGGAAGGAGCTGGGTGGTGGCCAAAAAGTAAGGAGTTCAGAGCAGTAGTTAGTATGGGAGGCCCAAGGTGGACGCTCCTGGGTCATATGTTAAGGAATAAGGCCTGGGGAGAGGCAGGTTGGAATTCCCCTCCTGGATAGAGGGGTTGAAGAAGGACCCAGACAGAGCGGGAAGAGAGGAATAAGCTGTAGGAACCAGAATTAGCTTCTGAAGGGGCCCCTAGTGAAGGGGCAGGACTTGAGGGAAATGGCTCTGTGGGTTGGGTGTCCTGACAAGAGACCAGAGAAACTGGAAGAGATTTAGAAATCTGAAGCCTATAGGGGTGGCAGTGAGTTGGTGCTATTGTTTTGTTTGACATCATTTAGTGAAGAGACTGGAACTGAAGACCCCAGCTGTGGCAACTACATCCTACTGGTTTGCTACATCCCACTAGTGAAGGATATTATTCAGTACATAAAGGACATTGATGCCCCAGGAGGGGCAGGACTCCAGCAGGACCTGGCTGGAGAGACAAGTCACCCACTACAGAAGATGGATGACAGTGCCAGAAGGGGGTGCTCTGGGACAGTGAGTGAGAACAATGCCATGAGGGAGCATGAGAAGGTCCATAACAGGATCATATAAATACAAAACATCTATGGATAGAACCTTCCTATACAACCCCAAAGACCCTGGAATAAATTGTAACAGCTAACATGTTTCAATCAGCTGTGTCTTACTTTGCTGATTTCAGATGCAATAAGTATTTCTGTAGGCCAGTATGACGCTTCACTGAGGGTACTGCAGGAATTTCTGGTTCCCTCTTCCAACAAGACCATTACTGAACAAGCATTATTCATATGGCATCCTTTTACTGAAAAATATGTTTGTGTCAGGAGCATATCCCCCAGAGAGCATGGCTACAGGTGCAAATCCCAGAAAGAAGTTTGCCACCCAGCTATTAACATAATAGTAGTTGCTTTCCAGATGTAGCTGATTCGGAACATAATGCGCTGCTTGTCAATTATACATGCTTGGGAGTTTGGTCATTTTACTTTGGTTAGAGAAAGCACTCATATGTTTATAAAATGCAGCTCTACATTCCACCAAATTGGGTCATATACTGTTTTCAATTTTAAACGCTCCATGAAAGCAAGGAAATGCTTGAGTGTTGCCCTGTCCTCCTCCTCCGCACATTCTTTGCCACCTCAGTTGTTAATTCCTAGAAACTATTGTCAAGCATTGAATTCTTGAGATCTCTGTGGAGTAGTGGATCGTGGAGAGCGTTGGAGAAATTTTCTGCTGCAATCCTTTGGAACTAGTCTCTGTTGCTGCAATCTCCATTACAACACAATAACAGGAAATGTTTTAGTGGCCTCTACAGTACTTGGCATATTATTTCACTATAATGCTTGTATTGTTTGAGCATGAATAAAACTGGAAAGTGTGATATAATTAAATCCATTCTTCCTAAAGAGAAGACAACTGACCAAGATAACAGCAAGAGCAGTAAACTTGCATATTACTCAGTAAAAGGAGCATGGTCCTTCTTCCCAGACACAGTGTATATGCTCTTTGTTTCATATCTTTGTGTATAACAGCACTTAGTTAGGCCATCTATGGGACCTTTGAATCTAAAGACATGAATCTGTATGGCTTGAGCTAAAGGAGTAGGTCCATTGGTTTGCAGACAGTACCAAACTCAAATCTCTTTTACATGGTCTTATATTTCCACAAGTAGAGGTCTGTACCTTTAAATCCAAAGATCATAGGTTCAGCCCCTACAGATGATCGGTGGTGTCGTTGCACATGGATGTTGTGTACTGTGCTCAGCTGGTTGGAAAGCTGTTGTCAAATTTAATTTTGTTGAAAAACGGGGTGGAGGAATACTCCCCAAAATATTCATGAAAACATTTCCCCATTTTGAAACCAACCGTAACACTGAGAAAATGAAGTTTGGGGGTATGTCTACACTGCAATAAAACCTCTGTGGCTCAGTGGCTGGCCCATGTCAGCTGACTTGGGATCACAGGGCTCGGGCTGCAGGGCTAATACAATTGCAGTATAGACGTTTGGGCTTGGCCTGGGCTCTTGGGCTGGGGATGGTCCCAGAGCCTGGGTCCCACCCAGAGCCTGAATGTCTACTTTGCAATTTTATAGCTGCACAGCCCGAGCCCCTGCTGACACAGGGCAGCCATGGTTTTATTGCAGTGTAGATGTCCCCTTAGGGTGTAATTCCATTCTTTAGTATTGGGGTGGAGAATCATGCCCGGACACATGACATGTAAAATTGTCTGCACTGGTTATGCATATAAACACAAGACAAATGTGATATATTTGCCAATGCCTGCTGTGAGCTCCTTTGCATCAGTCCTAGCATAATTAAATCACAATTACAAAACGCAGGGGTAAAACTCAGGTATGCCCTGGTGGATCTGCAGGATTGGAGCAGTATAAAGTAAAAGCCAGCAGTTTCCTCCTGGGTTGTATTCCATAAGTCACAAGCAGACATTTCCTGCTGTAAGGAGTTCCATAAGTCATTAACCCCTAAATGTAAATTAGTATATGAAAAGTGATTATGAAATTAAAACTCTAAAGAATTTGTGTTCATTATGCCATATTGGAAGAATGGACTTAAAGTTCCTAGATGAACTTTTTGTTTTCGGTTATTTAAATAATATTCTTAGTGAACTGGTTATGCCCACTCAATAAAATTAGGGCCAAGCTATTAAACAGCATAAAGTAATATTATATAGGAGTACACATTATAACAGGGAGTTGCTAATTTAACTCAGTACAATGAGTGTTTTTGTTTGGCCTAGCTATATAGCTGTATAGGCTAAAACAATATTTCAGTAACCATTTAGTCATATGAATGTTTCAACCTGTTACAGGCAGGGGCGGCTCTAGGTATTTTTCCGCCCCAAGCACGGCAGGCAGGCTGCCTTCGGCGGCTTGCCTGCGGGAGGTCTGCCAAAGCCGCAGGACCAGCGGACCCTCCGCAGGCATGCCGCCGAAGGCAACCTGCCTGCCGCCCTCGCGGCGACCGGCAGAGCGCCCCCCGTGGCTTGCCGCCCCAGGCCCGCACTTGCCGTGCTGGTGCCTGGAGCCGCCCCGGGTTACAGGACAGTAAATTCTTCTAATTACACCCTATTGTTTTGGAGGTTGGAGCTGCACAATTTAGTTTCCAGTCTAGTTTGCTCTCAAGGGCTGGGAGTGGGGGCGGGGGGAGGTAGGGAGGAAAAGATTGTGGTTTATATTGTACCAACTATTAAAATTCTTCTTTACACTGCTGACATTTACCACTTTGGAGTTAGAGTGAAGATGGATGTCTATGTATCCAGTGGCAGATCCAACAGTATTTTCAGGTTGCTTACTTTGTTTACCCTATTTCTTAGTCTTCTGGATGTTTGGTTAGTTGGGGGTGGAGTTGTATGGAGGGGTAGGATGGAAGAAAAACACAAGCTTTTCAAAAATAACTAGTGATTTTTGGGAAGTCTTTACAGGGTCTGGTTTTCGGGGATGGAGGAGTGCTCAACACTTTCTAAAAATCACATCTTTGTCAGGCATCTTAAGTTGGACACCCAAAAATCCAAAGATGAATAAATTGAAAACATTTCCCTGTATTTCTTCCCCTGTAATTTCATGGGATGCATGCAGATTCTTGGCTTTAAAGCTAACTTAGTGATTCAATATTTCTCTTGCTCTGCTCTTACCTATTATTTTTGTTTTCTTTTGAATATTCCCAGGGGCCAAGAGGAATTATGTGGGAAGTAGACCCAAGCACTCAAAGTAAATGTAAGTAGAGATGGAATGAGCTGTACATTTTTGATTGGTAGCGGGGTTTCAAACATCTCCCCTCCCCATAAGTGTTGGAAGCCAAAGATTTCATCTGGTCCATTGTAAAAAACAAGGAATGTGAAATCCTAGTCTAGATCTAGGTTCAGATTCGCAAATGCCCACAGAGCTTGGTGCTGTTTTTATCTGGGATTCTGGTTCTGTCTCCCATTGATTTCAAGGGGCCCAGCATTTCACCCCCATTTTTTCAGAACCTGGTCATCCCTCTCTAGTTTTACAATCACTTCCTGCCCTTCTCATTCTGCACTCTCTCTCCCGCCTCCATCTCGGATGCATTTACCAGTCATGCCTGGTGTTTGTCTGGCATGTGATTTCTCCCTTGGTTTTCAGAAGATAGCCATGCAGTGATCTCAGTCCGAACCCTAACCTGAGCTTCAGCAGCTGCCCAGTTGTCCACTGATCCTGGAGGAGGTTAAAATCCCTGCTAACCTCTGTCTTAGCGTTCGTAGTGATTTTTTTAAGTCTGTCATTGATTATCTTCTGGGTGTGATGGGACCCACACACGTTTGAGGAGTTTGTTCTGGAAGCTAGTTCAAAATCTATTTAAAGAAGCAGAATTTGTTTCCTTCCCGTCTCAGAGGTGGGGAAAAAAGGTTTGTTGCTTTCTCAATGGGAAAACCAAGGCAAATCCAAATGTTCCCCCTGACTTCACTCTGAACTACATATAGCAAAAGGTTACAAAGTCTGAAGTGGGGGAAAGATCAAAGGTTATGGAGCTCATATTTCTACATAACATGACCTTATCTCAGTGGCAACTCAATTCTCATGATCTGCTGCTGTGTTCTCACAAAGATACATCTTCTAAAGATACAGGAGAGTGTTTTAGAAAGAAAAATAGGGGAAAGCACTTATGGTTATTTATTTTAAAAGTTTGTCTGCTTGTGAGTTACAAAATACTGTACTTAAAATGTCAAATCAAGCAATCTGTCCTGAAAGGAAAATTACCAGAGCAATCAGAGACCTTGGTTTCCCCCGACTCATGAAATACAGACAAAATTATGAAAATCACTTGGCCACCCAGAACTTTAGTGCTGAAGTGGAAGGTCAAGGAAATCTCAAGCAATTAGCCTGCTGTGCTAATGACATGCCTGTTTGATAGAGTAGCCAAATAGCAGCATGATTGCCAGTGATATGATTGTGCATATTTTTGGTTGCTTTTGTTAAATGTGATGCTTTGAGAAAGAAGTATATTAATATAGTATTTCTGAAAGAGCAGTGATTCATTAAAAGCCAAAGGCATATTTCACCTCTCTGTGGGCAAGACTACACTACAAAATTAAGTCGACCTAAATTATATCGATGTACAGCCACCGCAGTAATTGAATCAGTTTTACCCGTCCACACTATGCTTCTTGTGTCAATGGTGCACATCCTCACCAGTGGTGCTTGCATTGACTTAACTGCCGGTGTGGGGCATTGTGGGATGGCTTCTGAAAGGCAGCAACAGTTAATGGAAGCAATGCGGTGTCTACACTGCACTGACACTGCATTGACCTAACTACATCAACTTCAGCACTACACCTCTCAAGGAGGCGGAATTATTAAGTCGGTGTAGTGGGCGAGTTACATCAGTGGGAGCTACATGTTAGTAGTACAGTTAGGTTGATGTAAGCTGCCTTGTGTTGACCTAACACTTGTAGTGTAGCCCAGGCCTGTATATCCATAAACCTGTTAGTAGATACCCAACCTTCTTACCCAGTAGGAGGTGCCATTGCTTTGAATGACATCCTGGATTCCTAGAAGCACCACTTCAAAATGCAGCATTTCCAAGAGCAACTTGAAAGCCTCACCAGATACCCTATGGCCAAAGCTCCCATGCTTCATGAAGTGAAGCAAAGCAAAACCATAGCAACCTCTCTCTTTATCTATGTTTATCTCAGGCTGCAAATGTTGAGGGTTTGAAAGAGGATTGTTGTCAAACTGAATCTGAAAAGTTGGATATGTATGGCAGTAACTGTAGTGAGTACAGGGAAAACATATCCTTTTGTCTTTGCTTCTTCCCATAACTGAACCCAAGCTCTGCCTGCTTTGGCAGTTGTGAGACGTTTGGGTTAAATTTTGTTTTCATTATTTTTCATTGTTCGTGTTTGACATGGTCCATCATCCTGGCTGGAACTAGAACTGGAAGTGCTGAGATATGGGGAGCAGAGTTGGTCATAATCTTTTTGAATAATCAACACTTTTGAAGAGAAATTACCAGTACTTTCTACATCATTTTTTGTTAAAAGATGTTTCTGTCTGTCAAGCAGTTCTAATGACATAAAAGTCCATGCTTGGATTTACATCCTGGGGAGAAATTGGATGTGTAAGAAATCTCATGAGAGTCTACTCTCACCAAGTTACCAGCCAAACTCTGCGGACCCAAGACATGCAGATAAGCATCTCTACTTTTGAATATTTGTCCAGATTACACCTGAATACTCATCACTCAACTGCTTGAGGCTTGCTCATCACTTTTAGTGAATTAAGATCATAGGTAAAATAAGGATGGAGACTGAAATGGAAGTAACAGCTGGGCACTCAACATTTAAGCAGGACACTGTGACAAAGAAGCCAGTGACACAGCTGAGGTGAGATGAAAAAGGATTGGAGAAAAACCTAATTCAATATTTGGTTTGGGATGTGATCTGGCTTCTTTTAATCCAACGATGTTTGCATATTCAAACCACAGGGACCATCACTCACTTCAGCTATGCCATAAAGCAGGGCTTGTAATGTTTCAATCAAAACCACAGTGGTTACTTGCACTGCCTGAGCTCTGTCTCTGGAAACAGGTCTGGGTCCTACAGCCTGGTGCATTTTCAGCTTTTTCCTGGCATTATGTCCCTGACAGTCTAATCTCAGACAGGACTATTTATTGACTTTTTAATTTTTTCCCCTCTTTAGAAAGAGGAAAAGGAAATCTACATATGATTAATACTCATGGCCTCATGTACAATGACTGTCTGCTTCTTATAAGTCCACCAATGAGACTTGAAGCTGATACAGTAGATTTCACATAAAGCAGGATGGGAATGTAAGCCATGAAAACTCCTGATCATCCTAGTACTTGTTCATTTGTTTTTCCTGATGAAGAGATCAGATACATGCTTAGATCTCTGTATAGGCCCTTTAAACCAACCCAAAAGATTTTTTAAAATTAGGGTCACCTAGAATAGTTTGACTTTGGATCAGGTACCAAGAGATCAGCCTCTGATGTAAATGGGATTTTAGTCTGATAGAAACAGAGCATTTTACATAAGTTTACATTTGTGATTTGGGTTTTTTCTTCCAAAAATCTTTTTTCTCCCCTCATGTCCAGTACTACTTGGTGATTATTAGAAAGCTGGTTGGCAAAGAGAAAAAACAAAAAACACACAAACTTTCAAAACATTTCAAGCCAGCTTTTCAGTTGGTATATTTCTGCAAAGGTCCTGAGGAGGGCCTTTTGATTCAGTTTAATCAGGGCTGACCTTACCATGAGGCGAACTGAGGCAGCCACCTCAGGTGCCAAACTGTGTGTGTGGGGGGGGCGGGTGCCACTAGGACCCAGAGTGTAGAAAATTGTGTCTCCTGCTGGTTCATATGTACTCTCTCTGCTCTAGATGCACAGAGATGGTGGAGTGCTGTGCTGGAGGAAGGAGGGCACAAGAGACATAACAGGCAGGCAGGAGAAAAGATGAGAGGAAATAACAGAAAGCAGCAGGAGCTGCAGGGAGAGAGAGGAGGAGGAGCCTCTTATGTACCTGTCTAGCACCCCTCAGAAGCCTGGACTGATTGACACCAGCTTCTCAGGGAGCTTCCTGTTTCCTGCTGCTTCCCTGAACCCACTTGAGGAGAACTGGCAGTCAACTGAAGTAGTAGGAGCCAGTTAGGCCCTTAAAAGGCTGATATCTTCCCTCACTCAGGCCCTGCTACCAGCCTGCTTATTTGTCCCCTTCAACTGAGTGTTGAGAGCCACTATAGCTGGCACAGAGCAGCAGTCATGAGTGAAAGAAGAAAACGCCCCTCTGGGGCAGCATTCAGAAAAAGAAAGAAAAGCTTCCTTTGGTTTCTATCTAAGCAGGAAGGAGCTCTCCTGAGATACATAGACACAAATGTTCACAGTGAACCTTCCGGCCCCAGTGAGGATGTGAGTGGTGAGGAGATGCCTGATCTTCCAGGTAGTCAGAGTGCAGGTGACCGGGCAGCTACTGCAGCATCCATATCTCCATCTCAAGTGGGTGCAACCATGCACATTCCTGAAGAAAAATGTAGATCGGAGAAGAGTGTGGTGGAGGCATAAGAAACAGCTGCTGCTGAGTTTAGTTCCTTAAGTCTAGATGATCCAGGACTGTGGACCCACTTGAGCAGTAGCCTGAGAAACTTCCTTGTACTGCATGGACCACAGCAAGTGAAAAACTTCATGTTCCCCAAAGACAATGAAAATAGAAGTTTCCATCCAACACATTACTGGAGTGAAATCCCCAATGGTGACAAAGTGGAGAGACCATGGCTTATGTACTCAAAAACCCAGAATGCTGCATACTGTTTTTGTTGCAAACTCTTCCAGTCTAATGTTCCAGCCACACTGTTCTACAGGAACAAAGGACTGGAAAAATCTGGCAAGAAATCTGGCATGCCATGAGAAGGCAGCAAATCACCAGAGAGCATTTCATAGGTGGAAAGAGCTTGAGATGTGACTAAAGTTAAAGGTCACCATAGATGATCAGCATCAAGAGAAGATTGCATCAGTCTCTTTACTTGAAAAATGTTCTGAAAAGGCGTATTGCCATTGTAAGAATGCTTGCTACCCAAAACCTAGCACTGTGTGGCACTTCAGATCAGCTGTATGTGCCAAACAATGGAAACTTCCTTAAAACTGTGGAGCTGAGGGCTGAGTTTGATGCTGTACTCCAGGATCATCTAAGAGTTACCACCCAAGAAACGTACACACACCACTACCTTGGAAAAACAATTCAAAATGAGATCATACAGTTACTGGCAACAAAAGTCAAACAGAAAATTGTGGCAGATCTGAAGTCAGCAAGATATTACTCTGTTATTCTGGACTGCACACCTGACATCAGCCATATGGAACAAATTACTTTAAGGTGCATTTTGTAACAACAACAGAACCTAGTGAAAATGTCCCTGCAATGGTGACTGTCAGAGAGCATTTTCTAGAATTTATTGGCATTGATGATACTACAGGAGCTGTTATGAGAAATGTGCTTCTTAAAAAGCTGGAACATATGGGAATTGCAATAGCTGACATGAAAGGTCAGGACAGAGGAGTGCAAACATGGATCTGAGAGTTAAACCCTCGAGCTTTTTTTGTCCCATGCAGTTCTCATTCATTGAACTTGGTGGTCAGTGATGCAGCATCAGCTTCCAGTGAGGCTGCTGAACTTTTAATGTAATTCAAAGCATCTATGTATTTTTCTCTGCATCAACTCATCAATGGCAAATTTTGAAGCAACATCTGGGAACATCCTCTCTGACACTGAAACCACTGAGTGCCACACGATAGGAAAGTTGAGTGGAGAGGATAAAGCCTATTAAATACTAAATTAGGAAGATAGATGATGCCATGGTTGCCATTATGGAGGATAATGCTATGACAGGAACTGTTTGTGGGAGAACAGTGGAAGAGGGAAATGGAATCATCAGAAACATACATAACTTCAAATTTCTGTGTGGCTTAGTGTTGTGGCATGACATACTGTTTGAAATAAATGTTGTAAGCAAGCGACTCCAAAGTGTTGACCTTGATATATCTGGAGCAATGGAACAACTGGACAAAGCAAAGTCATACCCACATACCGGTCAGATGAGGGATTTCAAAATGTTCTGAAGAGTGCACAGAAGTTGGCAGAGGAACTTCACACTAAAGCTATCTTCCCACCCATTCAAGAATACAAGAGTCACCGAAGAAGACAACATTTTGATTATGAGGCAAGGGATAATCCCATAAGAGACCCCAAACAATGATTCAAAGTTGAATTCTTTAACCGGGTGCTAGATTGTGCAATACAGCCAGTTGAGCGTTTCATGCAGCTCAAGGAACCCAGAGTATATTTGGGATGTTGTAGGATATTCCAAAACTCCTCACTATACCTGAAGAAGACCTACACCAGCAATGCAGGGCACTAGAGACAGTGTTGACACATGATGACATGTGTGATATTGATGTGGGTGATTTAGGTGATGAACTGAAAGCCCTTTCAAGATACATTTCAGCAGGATCAACTCCAAAGGCTGTTCTGGAATATATGTGCACAAATAAGATGACCACCCTCTTTCCAAGTTCTTTTGTTGCTCTGCACATACTTCTAACACTTCCTGTAACAGTTGCCAGTGGAGAACGCAGCTTCTCCAAGCTGAAATTAATAAAAACACATCTACGCTCCACAATGACACAGGAGAGGCCGGTCGGCCTTGCAACCATCTCAGCAGAGCATAACCTGGCCCAGACTGTGGATCTTCAGGAAGCAGTTCAAATCTTTGCAACACGGAAAGCACCACTTTGATTATTCAAACAGATAAAAATGCCAGTGTTTACTATGCAAACAAGAAAAAGTTCATTTGCTATTCAGGCGTTTGAAAGTTGGGTTACTTAAAATTTTTGAACAAGGCATTTTAATTGTTTGTTCTTCTTTATTGGGGTGGGTAGCAGAGCAGTACCATGAGAGGAGTAGAACAGGAAGAAGGCAGAATTGAGACCTTTCAAAGTTTTGGCCCAAGCGAGGGGGCATGGGGACGTCATTTGAACTCCCTGCCTCAGGTACCAAAATGTTTTGGGCCAGCCCTAGGGTGACTAGATGGGATGAAGAAAATATCAGGGACACATGGGGCGGTGGGGAGGAAGTCCCGGCGGTGGAGGGGGAAAAAAGAAACAAAAAAAGAGTCCCGGAGTCCCGCCGGCCGAGAGGGGGGGGGGAAGAAAAAAATGGAGTCCTGCCAGCAGAGAGAGAGAGAGAGAAAAAAGAAAAAAACCGAGAGTCCCGGACTTCCGCCGGCAGAGGGGGAAGGAAAAAAAAAAGCGGAGTCCCACCGGTGGAACAAAACAAAAAAACAGGAGTGCAAAATATCAGGATAAATTGTGTCCCGACCAAACATCGATCGGGACGTGGGACAAACACCTAAAAATCGTGACAGTCCCGATTTTATCGGGACGTCTGGTCACCCTAGCCGGCCCTGAGTTTAATGGTGATATTTCTATTTCACTGAAAGGATAAACCCTGTGTAGATACAATAAAAACCAGCCGAACCTCAGAATGAATCCTTTTTGAAGTGTGAAAAATTTAACAGATTGTCTTTTAAATACAAAATCCATGAACCTCTGTTTCCCAATGTCAGCGAGGGGAATGGATGAATCTTAACTTTTCTCAGATACTTTTAAAGGAACTTACACTCTGAAATGTGCCAACAGATAATCAGAAGAGACAAACTCTAATTTGCACCTACAACTTTTCATGTACAGTTTTGCCACATTGAATATGAAGATGGTAAGGGAAATGCCACATAAGGAATATGAAGAGGAAATGGTATTTAATATGAAACCGGCCTGATCTTACAAACACTTACATAGTTCTTGCTGCTGGGTATAGCCCCAACGACTTCAATGGGATTATGCCTGGAAAGAAATGTTTGCAGAACCTGGCCTACATTTTATAAAACCGGCCTCATCTGACTCTTTCACATAGACAAGATAAGGAAATGTTATCTGGGAAAATTCTGCAGATTCTATTTCTCTGCTGTTAATTGTGGACTCTGTTCTCAGTGACAATAGGGTTTTTCTACATGGCGCTGTCAAAGCACTTTATAGGGGTGTGATTCGTAAAGCACTCAAACTGCCTTGTGTAGACCCTGCTAGTATGATAAAGGTACCTAGTTTGCATTAACGTAATTCTGTTTTAACTGAGTGTCACCATCTGAACTTAGGTTAATGATGATCCGTTAAGAAGGGCCTGCACTCATACTGTAATGTGTATGATATAATGTATTTGGATTATTAGTTTGTCCTGCCCCGTCCTCTTTTTCTTTCCAATTTCTGTCCCTTTCTTTTCCACTCCTGGATATACAGTGTTATCTACATAGATTGGTATTGTTTCTTTGCAGTGAGTTTTTTACTTTGTCCTGGAACATTCTCATTGTTATGGAAGTTCTAATAAAAATGTATCTTTAAACCTATATGTCACTGTACATATATTTTTTCTGACTAGCACGTAGGATTTCAGCTTGTACTCAGGTTGGAGTCCACTTTGCTAGTGTTTCTGACTCTCAGCACAGTTACACAAGAAAATAAATTGGCATGCGGTGGTTCAGAAAGAAGCAAGATTTATAGAAGAATAATTTTTGGAGCATTAGATAAACCTCCTTTCCTGCTTTCTTTTTTTATTTCATTATAGTAAAATATCTGTACTTCCAATCTGCTTGTGTCCCTGACATTTCTGTATCTTCTCAGTTTCTGGTGTTCAATGACTCATGTTGATCGTTTTGTTTCTGTAACTTGTATTCTTTATTCTGTCCCAATCCATTTAGAACCCCAAACCACTGTAGTTGCTTAGACTCCCGAGTAATCCCTCTCCATACTGAGTCTGGAATGTTTTCTGCCAAGACCCCAAAATAGACCTGATTCCAAATGCAACAGGAGATTTCTAGATTTAAAATAAATCTAATGTTTGTGGAAGATGCAATGTGGACAGCCCTGGGCACTGATGCCTTTTATTAATCCATGGAACATATGTCACTTATCCAGGCACCTCTTCTTGAGTAACTACTTCTAAAAGTGAGCTCAGTCTCTAGGTCAACGCAGTACTTGGCTTTCAGAGTGAAGCAGCCACTGTAGGTGGTGATTTCAATGCGGGGTTTTGAGACAGGCACACTTATTCATTAAGAACTAGACTGAGACACCCCCCCCCCCCATTGATTTACCAGGGCATTCAGATGCAGGCCCACTGACAGCAATTCTGCGCCTCAGGGTGGAACAGTCAATGGACGCTCGTCCAGCATGGCCAGGGCTTCCACATGCCCTCCCGGCTGCCTTCGCTGCTGCCGGTACCCTCCTGCGCATGCCTAGGAGCCCTGCCTGGGCAATTTCTCCCTTTGCCCCCACCCGTCGGCAGGCCTGCTCAACTGGCAACAACTTTTGGTCCCTACCAGTCTGGGTTGAGATGGAAACAATCCCCTGCTAAGATCCATATTCCATTGCCAATCCCAGAACATCAAAACATTCCTTACCAGTTGGGAATGGGACATTTTGGCTTCCAGGCTTTTAACAGAGCTCTGATTTTATTCTCACATAGCTAAGATAGCTACTGTGATGAAAGTCACCTTGACACAGAAAGGGAATACTGGCTGACACCCTTTAACTTATGATGACTTCCTGACACCTGACTGTTGGTTAGTTCCTTCCACTGTTTCACTAGATTAATCACCTTGAATTCAGAAGACAGTGAAGGAATTCATGGTGATTGGATACTCCTGTTAGAATTATGTAGCTAGTTTGTAGTTTCCAGAAATAGTAGTTTTACTAGGGACGGTTTATTAGTAGTGAGTGGCTGCGCTGGCAATGAAAGATTTCACAAAACTGAGGAAATTAAATTTATGCCCCAGATCCAAAGCTCAAAGCACAGCTTACTCCTGGGGGACTTTTCTAAGGAAAGAACCCCCCTTGTTGACTGTTATTGTTCCATAACTGTTATTGCTGCCTCATGGCTCTAGTAGCCCCTGGAACGCCTACATTCCCCACCCTCTATTCAAGAGTGTAGCATCCACGGACTCACCCCTGCAGCGCCTCCTGCGGACTCACCCCTGCAGGCCGGTGATCCACCCTGTCCTCTGGCCCCCATATCCCTCCCTGGACCCGGTGCCCTTTTACCTGGGGTGCTGCCCCCTGGCAGTACCCCACCAATCTGGGTCTCCCCTCCCTGGGGAACCCCCAACCCACTATCCCCACTTCACCTCAGTTTTGGCTACTGCCCAGTCTCCATCTAGCCCCCGTTCACTGGGGCAGACTGCAGTATCAGCCACTCATCATAGGCAAAAGGGTCTGGACTGGCTGCCTTTACCCACCCTCAGGCTGCCCCTCTGCAAGCCCAATACCTAGGTGGGCCTAGAACTAGGCCCTGCAGCCTGGGGAGTTGCTGGCCTAGGGCTTCCCAGCTCCTAAGGTCTTTCCCCAGCCCTGCCTCACTCTAAGTCCCCTGGGTGAGTTCCCCAGCAGCCAGGCCTGTCTCCCTCTCCAGTCAGAGAGAGACTGCTGCTTCTAGCTTCCCTGGCCTTCTTATAAGGCCCTGTTGCTCAGTTTGGGGCGTGGCCCCAGCTGCAGCCACTTCCCCCAATCAGCCAGGGTTTTACCTTGCCCAGCCCCAGCCCTCTGCAGGGCTTTTCCAACCCCTCCAGGGCTGGAGCAGGTGCTCACCCCACTACAAAGAGGAAATGGCTGGTGGCTCCACATGATCATAAGGCCATTGGCTTTGTGTTCACCCCAAGCCAATTGTGCTTCAGATTTCCAGTGGGCTGGACTCCCCCCAGAACACAGATCCATGGCACATAGGTGGCTTGGAGGGAGAGGAGTTCTGTTCTATATAGGTTCTTATATCATGCTCCTTACCATAGTACAGGTGCTGGAACTAGGGGTGTGGGTGTGCTGCCACACCCCCTGGCTTGAAGTGGTTTCCATTCCATACAGGGTTTACTGTTGGGTTCAATAGCTTTCAGCACCCCCACTATAAACATTTTTCCAGCATCCCTGCCATAGTATCTAAGTCTGTCCCTACACAGCAAACCCACACTGCACCCTCTATAATCAAGGCCCTCCATGGCTGTAGAGCATGGTTTGCCTTTATAACTCCTTAATTTCACAGAAAAGGTTTGGCGAGGGAGGTTAGTTGTGTGGTTATGGCACTGGACTGGCACTCAGGAGATCTGGGTTGAATCACTGGCTCTGCCGCAGACTTCCTGAGTGGCCTGAGGCAACTCACTTAATTTTCCAGTGTCTCAGTTCCCCATCTGTAAAATGGAGATAAAAAATGAGACTTCCATTGTCTGACTTGGCTGTTTAGATTGTAAGCTTTTGGGGGCAGGAATTCTGTGCTGCTCTGTGTTAGCACAGTGCCTAGAATAATCGGGCCATTAGGTGTTACTTTGATAATATATAAAAATAATGATGATATAATAGGCTTAGAAGTTTGGGATGACCAAAATACTGGATATGTTACTACCCATACTTTCAAGTATCAGAGGGGTAGCCGTGTTAGTCTGGATCTGTAAAAGCAACAAAGAATCCTGTGGCACCTTATAGACTAACAGACGTTTTGCAGCATGAGCTTTCGTGGGTGAATACTCACTTCTTCGGATGCAAGTGTCTTATATTTATGAAGAGCCTTTTGATTAAGCATCATATGTAAAAATCTAAGCAGGAAACCTTCAACAGAAATTTCAGACCAATGTCAGAGAAATCTGAGTGGGATGAGAGTAAGCCTGTCAGGGACTATTATGGTCTGTTGTAGTTTCCTGATGGGGACTGCCAGCCCTTTTATCTAGATTGTAAAATCTCAAGGAAGGCCCTCTGGGGAAAAACAGGCTTGGAACTTCCCAGAATGATCTCCAGACTCCTTTGCAGGATGAGCTCTGTTGGATTGCCCTACTGGAGTTATATATTATTCAGTCATAAATCTCCGCTGGTCCCCGCTTACAAGGGCCTTCCAATATTTCAGAACATCCCATATGTTTCATCCATCCCATATGCTGTTAGACACTTTGGTCATCATAAAATATGTTCAGTAGATAAGAGGCTGAATTATGAAACTGAGATTTTGCAGTGTTGATGAAACACTATCCCACATGACTATACGTCTATCCCACATCACTTGCCTTACTATGAATCTCTAGGGCCCTTGATAGCTCTTTGTTCCACTTCATATTCGGCATACAGTCCTAGGCAGGCTTCATGTAGGCATACTAACCTATGTGCACAGCCAGGGACAACTCATGATGCTGATCTAAATTTAAAATCATTCCCCTATTTTCTTTTGCAAATAGGTTTCTGAAATGTTTTAGAAATGGAATAAGCTGCTAATTACAATATTACTATTAATGTGTGTGATCACTGTTAACTTTCCTAAAGCTATTAAACGGTATTTCATTCCATGTTCATCCCTTTGCCCACTCTGGGGGCAAATTAGATGCTGTTGAAAATGAAGGATGTATAGCATTTAAACCTAGGGCAGTGTAAACAGGTGCCAAGCAATTATCCCACATGCAGCTTTGATCCTATCTTGCAGCATCCCCTGCTATTCCAGTTCTTCCACTCTTTATCTTCTACGCATCTCTTCAAATCCACCTTGAGACCAACCTGCCACAGCCCATGCAATTCCTGCCAAGGGCCTGCTTTAAACAGAGCCTACCATCATGCCAAATTTTGTGATGTGGACATTTGTCCCTTAGGGACTAGGTTGAGAGCAACACATTCAGTTTTGCTATTGATCTAAATTGGGTTTGATACCAGATCTTCTAAGGAGAGAATATCGTGTGCATTAATTCATTGTGCTACCAAATTGAACTCTAAGAGCAGGAGTTATATTCCTCATAATGCTGTAGTTTGAGTTCACCCTTTGGAGCTGTAGTAAATTTCAGTGTCACTGTGGCTTTCGTTCATCCAAACTTAACAGCCCTTACAGATTTTTGTTGGATCAGAGTTACAGTTTATGTAAACCAGTGATTTTTTTTTGCCAGTGTTTTAACTCGGACTTCAGACAAGAATCTTCCCTTTACCCTGTGCTAAATCCAATGTCATTGGGGTGTATGTGTTACCATTTAAACAGAAACACTTTCTCCTAACCAAGGCAGGAGGAAGCAAATTTGTATCAAGTTGCACTTTGCCTTTAGTACTCATGCATTGATCCTGAGTAATATACAGAGTATAGTGATAATACAGGGTAGTCTTCTATGTGAATCATCTGGAGTGGGAAATTCAGAAGACCTTTGAAGAGAAATAAATGATATCTTCTCCAAAGTCACCATTTCCTGCAATCTGGTTCACTGAAAAGCAAAATATTTGCTCTTCAGAAGTATTTTTAGAAGCCAGGCCTGGCAAGGAAGATTTAGAGCGATCCAGATAGGGGATAACTCCATGGAGCTCCAGTGTCCCTTTCAATACATCAGTGACACGAAGCAGCATCTCTTCTAAATTCAATCCTATTCTTTCCCCAGTGATGGCCTAGAAAATCATCTCCCTGGGTTACAGGACCACAAACAAAGATCTTAAAACTCCCTCTGGATTCTTGCAAGAAAGGACCCAGATTCTTCCAGATGTGATTGTTTAAATATGGCCAAAGAGAACTTTTAAAATTTCATTTAAAAAAAAAGTGTCTTGAGTTTGAGCCCTACCCACTGACTCTTAACCAGGAGCAAACTTTTCCAAGAGAGCTGTGGAAACTCTCTGAGCCTATGGATTCCGAATGAGGAATGCTGCCACTCCATTAACCTTCAAAGACAAGAAGGGTGAAGCTATAGTGAAATGTACATGTTCTAAGTGGGGCTTCTTCGTTTTAAGTGTTTGCCAAAGCTATATAAATGGGACTCCTTCATTTCTCACCCTTTGCCCTACTTCAAATGAGCTTTTAAACCTGTTAGAAAACACACGGTTTCACTTGCAACTTCATTAGATCTTATAATGTGTTATTTTGGCTCTCCTAATGCATTCAGGTTGAAGGCATAGATTTCATAGATTGAGACTTGTAATGTTGACAAGCAAACCTTATACGAAGAGTACCAAGCACCAGAGTCAGCTTCTTTTAAAGTTCTGTTAGCTCAGCTGTATTTTTCTTTGTACAATCAAATACTTGTGAAGGTTACAAGAGTCTCCACACTCAACATGATCCAAACAGTTCATATATAATGTAACAAATGTTCTCCAAGTGTATTGATGGTGTCAAAAAAACATCCCTAGCATACAATCCACTAAAGAAAATACCAGTGGCATCCAGCCTTGCTGGAGCAGATCCAGAAAACTGAACAAATTACCGTGCCAGGAGCAAGAAAGGACAAAACTGACAGGGATTAAAGTGAAAAGGACTCATCCATCTTTGTCATCAGTATTGATTTAGCTTTGTTCAGTGTGGTGCCAATTTGCATTTAGAGATTTTGATTCTGTAGCCAGAATATTTTGAGTTTTGGTTACACATCTGAGAGGAGAGAGAACAGGGATGAGTGAGATTTTCTGAACAGTAGAGGGGATTTAGCCACTGATCTTTCACTAATCCTCTAGCTGGCTTTGAAAATCTACATATAGCAACAAAGAGTCCTGTGGCACCTTAAAGACTAACAGATGTATTGGAGCATGAGCTTTTGTGGGTGAATGCCCACTTCGTCAGACACATTCACCCACGAAAGCTTATGCTCCAATACATCTGTTAGTCTTTAAGGTGCCACAGGACTCTTAGTCTGGACCTGTAAAAAGCAACAAACATGGCTACCCCTCTGATACTATCTACATATAGTGGATGGCTCTTCAAATGAATGTTGGCTGTCTGTACAAGGTGATTAAAACCCAAGGAGAGTTTCTAGGTGGCTTGGGCTATCACTTAAACTATACAGAATCTTAGGGTCAAATTCTTTTTTGGTAGAAGTAGGTGAAATTTCAGCAAGTCAGTGGTTCTGTGCCCATTTACACTAGTAGAGATTTCAGTCCCTGGTTTGGAAGGAAATATTCTGGAATGCCAAAAGGTTCTTCCATGACATCTGCTGGAATTTCTCCTTGGAATGTCCTCCTAAGTGTTCTACTCACCCTATTCTGGGAAACACTCCCCAGTACTTTGCACATCAGAGATAATTTTTGACACTATCGATACAATCCTCCAACCACTACTCCTACCCAAATCCATCAGTTCTTCCTGGTATATCCCCCCATCTCCTCCACAATTCCATATATGCATACTGTCGTCAACATCAGGTATGGAGGCATTTTTTATGCTATGGATACCTGTCTATTAAGCTCATTTACCATAAACCACTGACCAGCCATCGGATGGCAATTATACCTGAAGCAATGACTTAGACATGACTTAGCATCTCCCTGCCATTACCAAGTCTCTGGAGCTATCCAGTCCCTTTATCTTATGCAGTCACCTGGAGATCTCCGCAGGTCCTTTCTTGCAATATATGGGATTTGGGCTTGTGACAGGTTCGGTCACAGGACTGCCACTTGATGTGCTGAGACTACCTCTGAGCCCATTTTCCCTACCGGCTTGAGACTTCTGAACCCTGTCTTGTTGAGCCAGACATGCTAGCCAGCTGCAAACACAGACCCAGGTCTGAACCACGTCCTCCAAAGCTTCAGGCTTTAACTGAAAACCACTTAGCAAGTACTCCTGTCTCCAGCTCCCAGATACCCAGTTCCTAATGGGGTCCAAGCCCCAAATAAATCTGTTTTACTCTGTATTGATTACTTACTCTGGGTTAATTAATAAGCAAAAAGTGATTTTATTAGGTATAAAAAGTAGGATTTAAGTGGTTCCAAGTAATAACAAACAGAACAAAGTCAGTTACCAAGCAAAATGAAACAAAACACGCAAGTCTAAGCCTAATACATTAAGAAACTGCATACAAGTAAATCTCATCTTTAGAGATGTTCCAATAAGCTTTTTTCACAGACTGGGCTCCTTCGTAGTCTGGGTCCAGCAATCACTCACATCCCCATCGTTACTGTCCTTTGTTCCAGTTTCTTTCAGGCATCTCTTGGGTGTGGAGAGGCCATCTCTTAAGCCAGCTGAAGACGAAACGAAGGGATTTCCAGGGCCTTTTATATTCTTCCTCTTGTGAGCGGAAACCCCTTTGTTCTCCTGTGCAAAATCACAGCAACAAGATGGAGTTTGTAGCCACCTGGGCAAGTTACATGTCCATGAATTATTCAGCTTTTTGCAAGATGATGCCATTGTTTACATGTTAGTTTGAACATTCCCAGAAAAGCTCAGATGTGGATTGGCGTCTCCCAAAGTCCATTGTCAGTTAAGTGTTTCTTGACTGGGCACTTACTGAGAATAGTCCTTTCTCAAGAAGCTGACCAAATGCTTCACTGAGGCTACTTAGAATCAAACACATTGAGATACAAGTACATAGCCAATATTCATAACTTAAAATACAAAAATGATACACACATACAGACAGCACAATCATAACCAGCAAACTACAACCTTTCCATAGACACCCCACTTGGCCTTCTCTGTTCAAGACCTGGTGCAACAATGATCTATACGGTCACAGTTCATGTCAATGACAGCTCAGGGCTGATTTGGTCACATGAAACAATTCTCTAGCATGCTTTCAGTTGAAATATTATTTTTTTAAAAAGCTAGTAATGTCAAAATGTGATCAAATTTATGAAAAATGCCACCAAACTACAGCACTAAATTAGGAAACTTTTTGTAGGCACTTTGCCTGCAACTTTCAATTTGTCTAAGTGAGCTGAAATATCTATTTAAATCATGACAGATAGAACCTTAAAATAAAAACATTTTAGTCATCAAGGGCTTTGATGTTACCAAAAAATAAAAGTCTTCCAGGAAATGCTTTATGACAGCCTCAGGTAACTTCAAAAACACTTTCAAGAACCAGAGATAGAAGGTACTTTTGGTTGATTCTGCGAGTAAACATTTTAAAGGCTGTTCATGTTGGACTTTGTTTCAGGAAGTCTTTTTTTAAAAGTAGTTTATAATTTTTGTTTGGATTCACATAGTAACTAAAATGACTCCTCTCCAAGGCTCGGGGCATCATAGCACATCATTAACAATACAAATAATTCTTAGCAGCATTAAAATGATCATTTGAACAGGAACTCAGCCAGCCAGCTACATAAATTCCTTACTGTCCCTTCATCTAGGAAGTGTACCCTCAACTTTCTCAAAAGACCCCATCAAACAGATGTCTTTTATGCCCATAAACATTTTTAGTTTAATGTTCCTCCTGGTGTGCGAGAGACTCAGACAAAATGAACTCCCAACGCCTACTGCTACAAAATTCCAAACATCTAGAAATACTGTACTGACATTACTTGGCAAGTGATGCTTAGAAATGTGTATGGTTTGAAAACAAACAGACAAATGCAATGAATTTCATTTATGGAGATATACCTATCTCATAGAATTGGAAGGGACCCTGAAAGGTCATTGAGTCTAGCCCCCTGCCTTCACTAGGAAGACCAAGTACTGATTTTGCCCTGGATCCCTAAGTGGCCCCCTCAAGGATTAGAGTTCACAACTGTGGGTTTAGGAGGCCAATGTGAAAACCACTGAGTATCCCTCCCCCTTGTGAGACTTGCCTATCAAAAACATAAAGAATAAGAAAAGCCAGAGCTGTGAGGTTTACATCCAGATCCCAGAGCTTAGGGTGTTTTGGATACAGTGTTTTGGTTCAGGCCCACTTCTGAAGAGAATAGAAACTTTCAGCAAACTTGAGCTGATCTGGCCAAGTTTTTAAGAGAACCTCAACTGATTATGAGTATGTGGATGGAAGTTGGTGGTTAAGCCACACCTTGAGACCAAACAAGGCAAACCTTTGGTGGTTTAGGCTAAATTTTGGAGGTTCACACTCAAAATAAAATTTAGTGGATGCAAAATGAAATCCCTGAAAACCGGGACAATCAGTGGGGTTTGATTTATCCTGTTGTTAACAAAACAATGAGCCTGCACCTCTCAAAACTTGTATTTGTTACGTGTGAAATCAGCATCGTTCGCATGGGGAAAGTCTCATCAAAATTCAGCAATTATATCATTTCCATGCCATTTTTAAGGGAAAAGCAAATCAGTTTTTTGGAAAGATTCTACTGAGTTTCAACATTTTTTTTAATGTTTTTGTTATTGTGCCATGGGCCAAACTGTTTCATTAAACCTTGTTTTATTTTTGGACATGTACGTCTGTCATGACTGCAGCCCAACTTGGAGCAGAAATTGACAAGGTTTAAATGCAAAATACATCTCTTTTGGCCAATGTTATTTTCATTTTCCTGGATCTCATCGGCTGATCTGTATAACCAGTTGGGTCCATTGTTAGCATTGGCCCCGTCTCAGCAAAGTACATGTGGATCAGACAAATACAGTACTTCAAACATGAAGAAATATTTTGTTGGCTTATACTTTTAGATAAGCCAATGTTATCTGCACCTTTTCTTTTAGCTGGCACTAACTCTATTGAAATCATTCTATTTTACAAGCCATACGTAAACACTACCTGTTTGTGCAGGGTGACACAGGCTACCCCCTGCTGCTGGTGTTATCAATGAGGAAGCACTAAGTGGGTGTGTGGGTATTTTTAAAGTGCACTGTAAAAATAAAATAACAGTGGGGCCTGATTTATCATATTGTTAACAAAACAGTGAGCCTACAAGCTACAAATATATTGTTCTGTGCAGTACTCCCAGCTCTCCTGTATTCATTTTGTAAGGAACCTTTGTTTCTACTTGTCAAGAAAAAAATGGACTATAATTTAAAAGAAAATATTGACTGCAATTTAAAAATCAGAATATATATATAAAAATGATGTAGCGTGGTCAACTTTAAAAATTGAATGTTTGCCTACTATTACCACAAGTGGCACCTGTCTTATCTGCATTTCAAAAGTACCAAAATCTAGAGAATGTGATTTCAAAAATGGTCCGTGTCAACAGTAAAACTCCCATCAATTCTGATGGGGGCAAAATTAGGCCAAATGCCAAGTGCTTTTTAAAATCTTACCCATGATGTCCAAGCATGGTACATAGACACCAATTACTTCCTATATAAGTATCTCACATCAATATCTTGTATATGACTATGCAGTAACTTGTACGTTCTGACTTTGTAATGGGTTTACCATGTTTCCTGGTTGATAAGTTTTATACCAAGTTTCATCTCAAAGCAAATTTTTATGGTTCTCTTATTACAATCCTCTAAAAACAGAGGTGGATGGTAGAAGTCATTACATGACCTTACCTATAATGGCATGTACTCACCAGCACCATGACAGCACTAAAGCTAGTGCATCCGATTCTAGCACACTGAGAGAGTGTTAGAAAGAGGACCATCTTTTTATATGCATTCATAGCTATAACAACAACAACAAATTTATCCTAAAAGGGTGCTTTGCACTGGGAAAATAGGGACTCATATTTCTCCACCAATGTGTGTGTATGTGCGCGCACATATGGTTATAGTTATATATTACAAAGATTTTAACATTTAAAAGGTCTATTAATATTTTACCACAATCACATAAAAACAATTCATTTCAATGCATCTCACTCAAACACACTTTCAGTAAGACTATAGGACTTACATGCCATATTCAGGCAGATTAGTTATTAATAGGTCAAATTCTGACCTCAGATATAGGTGCAAAACTACCAGCAAAAACAATGGGAGAAACTCCCAGACCAGCAAGGGCTCTGTAATCAGTAAAATAATGTTCCCAGGCATTACACATTAAAGACAATTATTTTATGCCCCATTCCACAAGAAAAAGAAAAAGAAAAAAGTGCTCGTTTTTGCACTAATATAATATATATTTGAAAAATAAGGACAGTTATGAATGAACCTTTGTTATATGCAAGAATAACATGCTGTGGGTCAAATTCTGAATTATTTCTTCAGCCATTACTCATGGAAAATTGATGTTAAATTCAGTTGTTCAAGGTCAAGTTCTTGTAGTATTAGTGTATTTTTGTTAAATAATGAAAAGCCCCCCAAATTGTTTAATTTTGCATTAAAAATTAATAAAAGGGGATGTTTATAACTGTTAAATCTGTACCAAGGAAACAGCAGCTCAGAAGAAGCATCTGTTTTTTTCAGTGTGGTGCAGTTTTGCAACTGGGATTGACAAAGAGGTCGTATGACTTGCCAAGGTCCCACGATGTCTTCTTGGCTCCCATTTCTCTTCTCTAACCATGTCACAGTGTCATACGGCTATGTGGATGTGACTCTTTCTGTGTGCACGTGTGTATGCAAAATATGTGCGTAGATAGACAAAGTTAAATGTATCACTTAATTGCAAGCACAAATCTTACCACATGCATTACTACCTCATTTGCAGCCACAATCTCTAACTAGACCTGTACATTTGAAGAATGCTGCCTGAAATTTTTGGCACCTGCAAAAATGCAGGCATAATATTTGCATCCTCAATAATTGTGGAAGCATAGAACTATGTCCACAAAAAGCAAGTCGCCCTGGGGAATCTCGACAACATTGGGTGTGTGTTCAGTATACAAATCTGAAGCCAGAAATCAAATCTGGTCATGGGGATTTTTCTCTTTTCATCAAGAGGAGGACCAGTGTTGCATTTTTACTACAGGAATAATACAAGTGTGGGTTTTTCTATGCTCAAGTAGCAGTAGCCACTTTCTGTTACGTTCTTAATGTCCTAAAGAGAACTGATACTGGACACGCTCCAGCTCTCCCTGAAGCCAGAACTCCCCTCAATAATTACCTTGCACTGCAAAAATATTAAGGCCTGATCCAAATCCCACCAAAGTCAATGTGAGCCTTTCCGTTGATCTTAATGAGCGTTGGATCAGAGCCATAGTAGCTCAAATGAAGAAATGACAGCAGAAAGGGGGAAAGGAAGGAATTCAGCAGAATACACAGGGCCAAATTCAATGGTTGAACTAGGGAAAAAATTGAGCTATTGTTCCTTTTTTTAAGGAAATGTGCATTCAGTGTAGAGAAATTGAATTCATTTCAAAATGATCCAAATTCAGCTTTAAGAGGGGAAGAAAATATTTGAGACTTAAATATGTTTCTCCTGTTGATAGTGGAACAAACTCCATTTCCTTTGGTCATACTGACGAGCACATTTTTTAATACTGATTCATGCTTTTTATGTGTTGGTATGGTAGCCTGCACTGGCTCTATTCTTCAATCAAATAAAAAATATTTTCCTGCCAAATCCAAGACTAATTCTAGAGAAAACCCATATGTTTTAAATGGCTCAGCTCAACTTAGCCTACCATCTCCAGGCTCAATTTGCTAATGAAAGGTCAATGATCTTTCAGGGGAGTCTTTTATGTTGGGCTCCTTCCTTTCAGGTGAGATTGGCTGGAGGCATGTCACAGAAAGGTTTGTCTGGCAGATGACAGCGGAGAGTTGATTCATTATGATGATGGATCTTTTTAAAGTGTGGACATGCGGAGCAAACAAGTGATTTTTTTTCTCAAGAGGTAGAGCATGTGGGTAGTCATTTCCTTTATCCCCTTTGCCTAATATTGTAGCTAGTTGTGTCTTGATAAAACTGTCCTTCTTTAGAGCCCAGAACCTCGTCCTGCAGGCAGAGCTGGCTCCAGGCACCAGCCCAGCAAGCAGGTACCTGGGGCGGCCAAAGGTGAGAGGCGGCACGTCCAAGTCTTTGGCGGAAATTCGGCGGCGGATCCCTCCCTCCCTCTCTGAGCAAAGGACCAGCTGCCAAATTGCCTCCGAAGACTGAAGCGGCAGCGGTAGAGCTGCAGATCACGATCGTGCCTTTTTTTTTTCTGCTTGGGGTGGCAAAAAACCTGGTGCCGGCCCTGCCTGCAAGACCTGCCTGCAAGACCTGCCTGCAAGATCTTGACACTCAAGTAATGCGTGCAATGTCACTAATTGTCCCTGACGTTGATTATTCACACATAAAGCACTGGAAACTCCCTGAGCTTGCGCTTCCAGTTTCTTTTCCATCTTTCCTTCCACTCCATTTGAAACTAGCAAGGTTTCTGGTTAAATAAACCACTTATCCCTCAAGTTGTCCAATGCAAATCAGAATCATCTGCATGGAGGCCCCATACCACTTCACTGCCTCCCTGCCACTAGAGTTTCCCCCCGCCTCTGCTGTCCCAAGAAAAAGCCCACCCCATTGGCGCGGGGGGAGAGGATCATGCTATAAGAGGTAGAACCCGAGTAAGGCTATGTCTACACTACGCACCTTTTAGCGACACAGCCGTGCCACTACAGCCGTGCCGCTAAAAGGCACACCGTATAGCCAGTGTTTGTCGGCGGGAGAGCTCTCCCGCCAACAAAAAAATTCCACCTCCAACAAGCGGTGGTAGCTTTGTCAGCAGGAGAGCTCTGATGCTTTTCATCGGCAAAACTTTTGTCGTTCAAGGGGGTGGTTTTTTCACACCCTTGAATGACAAAAGTTTTACCAACAAAATCCAGTGAAGACAAAGCCTAAGAATGTGCTGAAGGAGACAGCATGCACAGTCTCAGAAAATCCAAGCTGGCTGTTGTTGATTTTTTTTTATTTTTTTTTTGGTGGGTGGGGAGGAGTGCTGAGAAGAGACTCGTCACTCCAAACCCTCCCTATTCAGAGGCCCAGGGAATTGGATGATGATTCCAGTAAGGCTGAATCCTCCTCTTACGCCCCCTTTTCAGAGCCACAAGTTTTTGTTTGTATTTTTGTTTCTCCGGCCCCAGAGAGTGAAGGAGAATTATTTGCCCCATACGACTTCCCTGGCTAAGTATCAACTGAGCACAAAAGATGGGGCTGAGGAGGCAGGAATGTTTGTTGAAGGCCAAACTTTACTGATCATGTTGGGGAAGGGGGAATTCTCAGCTGTTAAGTGTTAAAAATGTAAGCAAGTCTGCGTTGCAAAGCTGTCCCCTAGGTGAAAAGCCACCTCTAAGGCGTAGCGACATCAAAGACAGGAAGCTTCCCTTGTGTGTGTGTTGATATGGAGTGACTTGGCACACGCACGTCTGTTAGTTTTCCATGCTATGTGGTTTGATTTCCTGTGCTTTTCTGCACTGTATTTCCCTAACTGAGTATTGATTCGGGGACCCGCCTTTTCATATGCCTATGCTCGTCGCTTAGCAGTCAAGCCTAACAACACAGCACAGATAGCCAGCCGTGGCAGCTAAGTCAGTGTGGAATTTCTGACAGGCTAGTGGGGCGGGGAGGTTACTTCTTCTTCAACAGCTGCCTCTTAACAAGCAGACTAGTGCTTAGTCCGTCTGATATGATGTGAGAAAGCAAAATAATCACCTGCCAAGGATTTCATCTTCATAAAAGGCAAGGTGTAAGATCAGGTTTCAAAATGTGTAGGAGTTCGGAGTGTGCTGTGACACCAGTCTGAACTCTGAGGAACCCACTTCTGTTAACTTTAAAAACAGAACATTCATCTCCTCTCCGACTGACTGGCTGTGATGGCCTGCTTTTGGCAGCAGGTCCTTTTTCTGGGGCTTGCTCTAGGAAGATAACTTCATGGAGAACAAAAAAAAAAAATATGGGGAGGGGAAGGAGGGAGTTGGAAAGGCTATTGAATCCCTAGCCAGCTCGAGCAAGCTGTGTACTAGTTCTCTTACGTTAACGTATGAGAGCACTTCCCATTTGTGACTTAATCCAATGTGCTTCCTTGGCAGTTGGTTACCCTGGGAGAATTTGCCCACGTACACAGATGATGTGACATGGAAAATAAGAGCTTTACTCTCAGTAGAAATGTGACCAGCCTGTGGAGGAAGTGTTTGTACTCAGTTTGATCCATAATGAAAAGTTATCAGGGAACTTATCTTGAAAAAAATCCTACATTAAGCTGTGTTACTGATTCAGCTTGGCTGTGGAAATGGAGAGAGTTTGAAAGTCTAGTTACTTTTCACTGTGTTTATGCTTTGTTTAGCTTTTCAAATTCACTCAGCCTGGATAGCTACCCGGTGTGGTTTCCAGTCTAGATTATCATCAAACAATTACAATCTATTCTTGATGGGGACCCCATCCTCAAAGAAATCTTTCCCAATCCCCCCTTATGGCCTTCAAACAACCCCCACAACCTTAGCAAGCTCCCCGCAGACCAGGATACACCAACTCAAAGTGACACCAGACCCTGCTAGAACAACAGATGCAAAATCTGCAGACATATTTCCACAGCTACGATGCTCAATAACTCCACAACACACCTTTCAAGATCCATGGGTCCTACACATACTTATCACAACCTCTGGTGTACCTCATCCAGTGCATCAAATGCCCCAAGACCAACTATGCGGGTGAAACCAGGCAATCACTACGTTCTCGAATGAACTCACACAAAACAATGATAAAAGACTAAGACACCCCATCACCCCTGGACAAACACTTTTCACAAAGTGATCACTGCAGATCTCACCAATCAGTCCTTGTCCTCAAAGGAAGCCTGCACAGCACCTTCAAAAGACAAGCCTAGGGACTTAAATTCATAACTTTGCTAGACACGAAGGGCATGTCTACACATACTGCGCTGCAGTGGCTCTGGTGAAGATGCTCTATGCAGACAGGAGAGAGCTCTCCTGTCAGCATAATAAAACCACCTCCACAACCAGCAGAAGCTATGTCAGCGGGAAAAGGTCTCCTGCCAACATAGTTCTGTCCACACCAGCGTTTATGTCGGTATAACTTGTGTTGCTCAGGGGGTGGTTTATTCATAAGTTCTGCTGACATAAGCTGTAGTGTAGACATAGCCTAAAAATGAGTCTCCACAGTTTTATGGCTCATCAATTTGTAGCTTACTAAGCCTCCTTTCTCCTATGACTGCAGAGGTGTTAATTGCCCACTCCATCTTAAGCGGTTTCTTGCAATCTTCTGCATAACAACCTGTCCCATCTTGTATTTAACTGTGACACTCTGTTTACCTTTTCCAGACCTGAATAAAAGCTCTGTGAAGCTGGAAAACTTGTCTTTTCAATTAACAGAAGCTGACCCCATAAAAGATATTACCACATCCAACTTTGTCTCTTTCTTTTATTACAGTCTGTTTCATGTTCTCACATTAGCACAATTCTGTTTTGTCTGACATTTAAATAAATGTTTACATTTTAAAAGTCTATGTATGAATGACAACAATTTCTGTTCTTAAAATATTTGGGGGCTGATTCACTGTTGCTTCACATGCTATCCTTGTTTATACTACGCAAAGAGAGCGTGAAATGGGTGTCAAATGATACAGCACTGATTTACTCATTTTGCATACTATATAGCTCTTATCTAGAGTGTCTCATCAATAGATCTCCAAGCACTTTACAAAGGAGGTCAGTATCGTCATCCTCATTTTATAGATGGGGAAACTGACACACAGGGAGGTGAAGTGACTTTCCCAAGGTGTCTCAGCCAGCTGGTGGCAAAGCTGGAAATAGATCGCAAATCGCCTGAGTGCCAATCCAGGGCTCTACCAGTAAGCCACACTACCACCCTAGAGTTCTAAATGACCACATAAGGTGAAAAGCTGTGGAAGATCAGGCTTTGTCTGTAGTGCCTATTCTGCCTCTGACCAAGTCTAAACCCAAAGTTCTATGGGTTTAACAAAAAGTATGGTTTTTCAGTTGATTTAAAACTAGTGCTGTTTTGTGTGTAGACACTCCTAAATTGGTTTAAATATGGTTTCTATCCATTTAGCAGCACATGATGAAAGCCAAGATAACTGCCCTTTGTATGTTTATTTATGTGGAAGGAAACTATCTGGTCCATAGACTTTATTTTTGGTGTGCTCTGTACTGGATATCTATGCACATCAGCATACTATGCAACTCCCTCAGGGCAAGGCTACATTACAGAATTAAGTCAACCTAAGTTACGTCGACATACAGCCACAGCAGTAATTAAATCAATTTTGCACTTCCACACTACTCCCCTGGTGTCGGCAGTGCACGGCCTCACAAGGAGCTCTTGCACCAATTTAATTGTCAGTGTGGGGCATTGTGGGATGGCTCCTGAGAGGCAGCAACAGGCAATGTAAGCAATGTAGTGTCTGCATCAACCTAAGCACTATGCCTCTCATGGAGATGGAGTTATTAAGTCGATTGGGGTCTAAATTACACCATTATGTATACCTCTCTGAGGTTATTTCATGCAACTGTTCTTGGTTATGTATATGAGATTAGAATCCCTGATCTCTCCAGAACTTCATCATATTAAAATATACAGGGTATATTAAAATCCTGGTCTCAACAAATGCAAGTCCATATTTAAACTCCTAAAAAAGGGAGCTCAGCACCCAACAGTTCCTACTGAAGTCAATGGGTTCCCAGCACTATTGAAAATTGTGCCACTTATTTAGGAGCCTATTTATGGGTTTAGGAGCCTAACTTTTTGCTCCTGTCTTTGAAAAGCCTTGTCTTTATTTTCTTTTTCTTCAGGAATTCAATACAGTCCCAGCTTCTGGAGATGGAACTTTCCAAACCTTGGAGAAAGTTCTCTCAAAGAAATGAAAGCAAGCCCACTTTTGACTACTTCACTTTGATAACATCTTGTTCCTGTGTTTTCCAAGTCACTTCCAAATGACTTGCCAAAGCATGCAAGGTCTGCTTGCCCCAGTGGAAGCATGGATTAAAACTGATTGACAGGGGCTCCCATTAAGAACTAAATCATAATTCATCAGGCCTAAATTCCCTTGGCAATAAAATATTTTGATCCTAGAAAAAGTGATAACAATCGCTTTTAAAATTAAAACAAAAAATCTTCAGCTCTCAAATGGTGATTCAGTACAAATACGTTTTAAAAAAATAGCGCACAGCAGTGGTTGGATACAATTTCTTAAAACAACAACAAAAACATGAGGTCTTTAGACTAAAATCTCTTTGTATATTTCCTTTTGTGGCGAACTAATTTGCATATTGATACATACCAGATGTTTCAGAAACAAATGCCATTACCTCTAGCTTCTCCTGCTTGAGAGAGGCCACTAAAAAGAATTTGATGGGGGAAGGGAGGATTTTGTAAAGGAAAATGAGAGATGTGACATTGTTATGTGTCTTACGGTGACACAACAGCACCTGGTGTTTTTTTTACCTTCAATAAATTGCTAATATAAATAAGCTTTGGAAAAAAATTAGGTGGTAAGGGGGGATTCCAAGGAAGATGGGGGAGCAGGTTGGTGCTAGAAAGATGGAATCTTTCAACTTCTACACTCTTTTGTTTTCTCTTTCAAAATGCTAAACATGATTTAGATGGTCATCTTCTCCTTTAAGAGATTCAGCAGAGAGGGAGGGGAGAAAATTGGGTCAACTTTCACGGAGGACTGAGTGTCCTTTTAAGAGCAGGGCATGACGGGAATTCTTTCCAAGATAAAAAATAGTGTTTCCAGAAGGAGCTGCCGATTGAGGATTTGGGTGAGGCGGATTTGAGATTTAGTGAAGGGGAACAAGCTGATGTATGGTTTGTGCATAATCATTTTTGCTCTCTCTGGTTTTGTCTTTCTATTGTTCGGTTATATTCCTAGTAATGATAAGGGCTAATTTTTCTGCACCTCTTGACTCATTGCAGTTTTATTCTCCCCTGAGCTCCTGGGGTGAAATCCTGACCCCTACTGAAATCAAGGGAATGTTGCCACTGACTTCAGTGGAACCAGGATTTAATGCCGCCCTCCAGCCCCCGAAATGCCCATGCATCACACTGAGCCACTCACAATCACTGCTCAATTGCTACTACAAACCATACTCCAGCTGCCTTAATCCTGACTGGGCTGGCAAGATGCAGCTTACATCAGTTTACATCAGCAATAACCCTCTATAGTTGTACTTCCAAGTGATGCTCAGTTTGCCACAAAAGGTAATGAGCAACTGGAGATCAGGAACATTGCCTCTTCTAGGAGCTTAGTCTCCAGCTCAAATCCATCTCGAGTCACCTATCTCACAGCTGGAAGCAGTGAATATGCCATGGTCTGACTCCAAATCATTCTTGTTTTCAGACACCTGTGAAAAGCATGTTGCCTCAGTGTCCACAACCAAGGTCACAAAAGGTGTTGAAGGTAATTTGTGTGTATACATCTCTTCTGTTGGGCTCAGGGATTAACCAACACCTTTAGATATGATTTACTGTACAAGAAAAAGATTATGGCTGAAATCCCCTTGGTGCTATTGACAGTCCCAAGCGTTAAGAGTGAATTGCTTTCCTTTTAAAGCAAGGAAAACAAGAAGAAAGAACAAATGTGAAGTCTCTGGAAGGGAGTACAGCGTGTGTGTCTCTTCTGCTCATGCTGCATCAACACTGAGAAAATATGGCTGTTTGCTTTGCACAAAGATGTTAGAAATAGAAGGGTGCAGTATACAAGAACAAAAAAAAAAGGCTTAAAGTTTCCAAGCTACATGCTCTGGAAGAAAGGATTTAGCTCAGAGAAACAACACTGTGCATGTTCTGTAAAAACAATGCATAGAATCCTGCATTAGAAAAAACCAAATAATCTATACCTAAGGAAACAGCAAGGACTTAGGAAGCTTAAATACAGGCCTTGCCATGATACAATAGCTTTATTAAGCCTGATACTTTATGTATGATTTTGATAGTTTGAAGGTTTTTCACAGTGTTTGGGTAAGGATAAGTGGGATTTTAGAAGCTATGACCTCATCCAGCATTTGATGCTATCAGAGTTCAGCTGTCATTATCCGGCACAAGGCTGACTGATTTGGCTAACTTTGAGGCCAGCCCATAGCTGAGTGCAGTATTTGGAAAGCTTAGTGTTTATAATCAGTGAGTATATAATTGCCTTTTGTGGGGGAAATTCAAGCCCACCCAAAGAGAGTTTCATAGAGCCCACCAAACCAATACATACAATCATTATGAATGGCCACATAATGTATCTATTGGCCATCTCTTGCCAACTCTTGGGCAGAGGGTTAGCTACATGGCTCCCTATGATTTTAAAGCAAATTGAGTAGCTAAAATCTCATGCAACTCTTAGAAGGGCTCAAGGTCTGACTTGCCCACTAAAGCCAAGACATTTGGAAGGAGACCAAAGTTCCATTGTAACTATGTATTATGGGTTTCTTCAAAGAGATGTGCTCTTAGATACCACAGGACAACTCTTGGACTATCCCACCCCTTATGGCCCTAAATGCCCTGTAGTTTTCGTGTGTGGGAATCAACATCTTGAGCATGATTGGATGATTTAGTGGGGGATTGGTCCTGCTTGGAGCAGGGGGTTGGACTAGATGACCTCCTGAGGTCCCTTCCAACTCTGATATTCTATGATTCTAGCAGCATGAAGCTGGGATGGAGGTGGATGTGCATTGGGGAAAGAGTGCCTATAATAATGAATTATCTGATGGGATCGATTCCTTATTTGTTAATTCTGTGTGTAAGAGACTTCCTGTAGGTGTCCAAGCTTTGGCAGTAAAAAAGCAGCATAGCAGAATGAGCTTGCTCATTTGGGTAGGTTTAACTCACATGCCCAACATTGCTTACATGTAGTTTTGGGACTTATCACTGAAGAGATATTGTGCATGAAAAAGTGTGGTTCGGTTTATTTTAAATCATGCAATGGACAAAATAGGAGGCCATTGGTTCTTAGACATTCTTAAAATTTATCATAATCAAAACACATTTCCAAAGATTAAATCAGACCCGCCTGGAGACATTTTTCTTGTCCTGCATTCTGAACATGATATAAACATGGCCATGAGTATTTATTTCACTAATAATTAAACATGGTCACTTACTCTGACATCATCTGCAACTCTCAGTATATAAACACACCTGGAGCTTTCCTTAATGCGCAGCACATTGCTGAGTTTGCATATCATTGTATCTCCCCTTCTTATTTAATTGATTATTTAATCCAGAGTAGCTCCCAAAATTCCTGACCATGAGGCTGGCGTAGGGTTTAGAAAAAAATGTAGTTCAATAGAAGAATAGTTGCTTTCTAATGCCTTTGAGTTAAAAATGGATTCATCCAACAATAAATCCTCTTGACAACCACTGTAGGATTTGTGCAACCAAGCGAGAGGAAGGATGGTCTTGCAGTTAAGCCACTGAAGTGGTACTCATGTGCTTCGAGTTCAATTCCTGGCTCTGTCATTGACTCCTCTGTGACTATAGGCAATTCACTTATGGCTTGTCTTCATTATTGGAGTAAGTCAACCTAAATTACATTACTCCAGCTATGTGAACAACGTGACTGGAGTTGACATAGCTTTTGTCGACATACCACGGTGTCTTCACTGCACTGTGTCGACGGGAAAAGCTCTCCCATCAACTTACCTTACTCTTCTCAGAGAGGTGAAGTACCGGAGTCAACCAGAGAGTGCTCTGCCTTCAATTTAGCAGGTCTTCACTAGATCTGCTAAATCAACATCTGCTGGATCAATTGCAGTAGCATAGATCTCCCCAATAGTGAAGATAAGCCCTCAGCCTGTTTGTACCTCTGTTCCCTCTCTATAAAATGGGGATGATACTACAGGCGAGTCTCATTTTACGCTGGGATTACGTTCCGCTGTCAGCACGTAAAGCGAAAATCGCGTATAGTCAAAATTACATTGAGTGTAATGGCGGGTGGAATCACCCGCACTACAGGTAGAGTATTTAAATTATTATTTTTCTCTCTCTTTTTTTTTTTTTTTGCTGACCGCACAGAGCTGAATTCGCTCATATTAAATGCCCATAAGATGAGACTCACCTGTACTTCCTTTCTCTCTCTGGTCTATTTAGATCGCAAAATCTTTAGGGCAGGGACTCTCTTGCTATTTGTACAGTTCCTAGCACAATGGAACCCTGCTCATGTGTGAAGCCTCTAGAGACTACTGTAACAGAAATAATGTTTTTTACTGCATATAATTGGCTGCTGGATTACGATGGTATCTGAACAAGGCTAGATATTTTAATTATTGCATATGAATATTTTTCTATAAATTGTTTAGAGCTTAAAGATAAGTATATGATCATAACTCTAAATAACTAAATACTAATGAGATAGAGAGGGTGAGGTCATAGCTTTTGTTGGACCAACTTCTGTTGGTAAAAGAGACAAGCTTTCGAGCTACATTGAGTTCTCCAAGAGCTCTGTGTGGCTCAAAAACGTGTCTCTTTCACCAACAGAAGTTGGTCCAATAAAAGATATGACCTCACCCATCTTGGCTCTCTAATATCCTGGGACCAGCACAGCTACAAGAAAACTGCAAACATAAATAATAATGGAACAGATAAGCGATTCCTTGTCTTGTTTCCATTCTTGATCTCGGGATCCTTTGTACTCTGCATTATTAAATTTGTCACCATGGATATTTCTCTTTTCTTATAGGCTTAGCAAGGCTTTTGAGCTTAAGAAAAACTCAGAGAAACCTTTTACATGTGTTATATACATATGCTCTTTATAAAAACATAAGAACTACCATACTGGGTCAGACCAATGGTCCATCTATCTCAGTATCCTGTCTTCTGAAAGTAGCCAGTGCCAGAGGCTTTAGAAGGAATGAACAGAACAGGGTAATTTAGCAAGTGATCCATCTCCTGTCATCCAGTCCCACCTTCTAGCAGTCTCACAGATTCATATACCTTAAGATCAGAAGAGACCATTGTGATCATCTAGTCTGACCTCCGGCACATTGCAGGCCACCAAACATCACCCACCCATTCCTGAAATAGACCCTAACCTCTGGCTGAGTTACTGAAGTCCTCAAATCATGGTTCCAAGACTTCAGATTACATAGAATTCACCATTTACACTATTTTGAACCTGTAAGTGACCAGTGCCGCATGCTGCAGAGGAAGGCAAAAAGACCCCAGGGTCTCTGCCAATCTGACCTGGGGAAAATTCCTTCCTGACCCCAGATATGGCAATCAGTTGGACCCTGAGCATGTGGACACACCACCAGCCAGACACCGGGGAAAGAATTCTCTGGAGTAACTCAGAACCCTCCCCATCCAGTGTCCCGTTTCCAGCCTTTGGGGATTTTTGCTAGTGACAGTTGCCGACTGGCCACATGCCATTGTAGGTAATCCCATCATACCATCCCCTCTATAAACTTATCACGCTCAGTCTTGAAGCCAGTCTTGAAGGCAGCTTGCCTTAGAAGGCTACTCAAGAACATCACTTCTCTGATGATTAGAAACGTTCGCCTAATTTTGAGCCTAAACTTGTTGATGGCCAGTTTATAGTCATTTGTTCTTGTGTCCACATTGGCGCTTAACTTAAATAACTCCTCTCCCTCCCTGGTTTTTATCCCTCTGATGTATATAGAGAGAGCAATCATAGGTTTAGGGACACCCAGAGCATGGGGTGGCATCCCTGACCATCTTGGCTAACAGCAACTGATGGATCTATCCTCCATGAGCTTATCTAATTCTTTTTTAAATCCACTTATACTTTTAGCCTTCACCACATCCCCTGGCAGTGAGGGGTATGTGAAGGGGTAAATAACATTTCCTTATTCACTTGCTCCACACCAGTTGTGATTGTATAGACCTCTATCATATCCCTCAAAAGTTGTCTCTTTTCCAAGCTGAACAGTCTTTTTGATCTCTCCTCCTATGGAAGCTGTTCTGTATCCC
The DNA here is from genome assembly GCF_016161935.1 of Mauremys reevesii. Lineage (NCBI taxonomy): Eukaryota > Metazoa > Chordata > Testudines > Geoemydidae > Mauremys > Mauremys reevesii. The sequence goes on from NC_052638.1 coordinate 37,114,093, forward strand.
TACAAATTTTGATGGCCCTCCTCTGTGCTCTTCCAATTCCAATATATCTTTTCTGAGCTGGCGTGACCAGAACTATATGCAGTATTCAAGGAGTAGGCATATCATGGATTTCTATAGTGGCCTTATGATGTTTTCTGTCTTACTATCTACCCCTTTCTTAATGGTTCTTAACATCCTGTTCGCTTTTTTAAATGCTGCTGCACATTGAGCAAATGTTTTCAGAGAACTGTCCAGGATGATCCCTTTCTTGAGTGGTAACAGCTAACTAAGACCCCATTGTTTTGCATGGATAGATGGAATTATGTTTCCAATGTGCACTACTTTACATTTATCAACATTGAACTTCATCTGGCGTTTTGTTGCCCAGCCATCCAGTTTTGTGAAATCCCTTTGGAACTCTTCGCAGTCAGGTTTGAAATTAACTATCTTAAGTAATTTTGCATTGTCTGAAAACTTTGCCACCTCACTGTTTACCCCTTTTTCCAGATCATTTGTGAGTATGTTGAACAGCTCTGGTGCCAGTACAGATTTTTGGGGGACCCCATTGTTTACCTCTCTCCACTGCGAAAACTGACTATTTATTCTTACCCTTCGTTTCCAATCTCTTTACCAGTTACTGATCCGTGAATCCCTTATCCCATGACTTTCTGAAAGTCCAAGGACACTATGTCCATTAGATCATCATTGTGCACATATTTGTTGACTCGCTCAAATAATTTTAATAGATTGGTGAAACAAGACTTCCCTTTACAAAAGCTGTGTTGACTCCTCCCCAACACTTCGTGTTCATTCATGTATCTGATAATTCTGTTCTTTACTAGAGTTTCAACCAATTTGCCTGGTACTGAAGATAGGTTTACCAGCCTATAATTGCCAGGATTGCCTCTGGAGCCTGTTTAAAAAGTTGGCATCACGTTAGCTATCTGCTAGTCATTTGTTACAGAGGCTGATTTAAGTGATAGGTTACATATCCCAGTTACTAGGTCTGCAATTTCATATTTCAGTTCCTTCAGAATTCTTGGGTGAATGCTATCTGGTTCTGGTGCCCATTAGGCCAATGCCTGATACATCATCTGTACAGAACTTGGTCTAGAGCCTGGAAACACTTAAGCACATGGATTACTTTATTCAGATGAGTAATCCATTGGGACTGTTCATGTCAATAAAGTTACCAGATGCTTAAATGTTTACAGAATCAGGGGGCCACAATTCTAAGGGGGGGGGAAGGGAGCTTAAAGTTATGCTCCTAAATCTAAATGGCAGCTAAGGACCTGATACAAAGCCCATTAACATCAGAGAGGATATGTCTACATTGCAATTAAAAACCTGCTGCTGGCCCATGCCAGCTGACTTGGGCTCACGGTGCTTAGGCTAAGGGATTGTTTGATTGAGATGTAGACATTCAGGCTTGGGCTGGAGCACTAGGCCCAAGCCTAAACATCTACATGGCAATTAAACTGACCCTTAGATTGAGACCTCCAGTGCCGGTATCTAATTTCAGTGTAGACATACCCTGAGAGCCTTTTCATTAACTTTAATGGGCTTCCGATCAGGTCTTAAGTGACTTAAGCACAAGTCCCATTGACTTCATTGAATTGCTTCTCTTGCCTGAACATTAAAATTAGTGAAGTCTGATAAGTTTCACAACCCTTGATGAAGCAGAACAGCCTGAACGAGGTTAGGAAACCAGAACTTCAAAACTTTTGCAACTTTCACAGCTGTCATGAGAAGCAAATGTGCTGCAATCTCCAAGTGTCTTTCTGGAGACTGACTGGTTTATAGGTGCAGGCCGACTGCAAAAGTCTTCTGCAGGTTTCAGTAGCTATTTGTTACCAACTTAAAGATCAGGTTCTTCAATGTAAACTGAAAATGACAATTGGAAAATAAACATGAGCCACTTGGTGTGTGTCCTCTATGGGGCAGAAATGTGACCCATGTGCTGAGAGGTTAAGGGTTAAAATGTGCTTCAATTATTATAGCTGGACTAAAAATCTTGAACAAATTCAGTCCCGCTGTTGGAACAGTGGGACAGGCTAGTTCTGAAACATATTATGCTGCTTGATGTTGCAGTCTAATGATATGTGGTGTCTAATTTCCAGAGCGTCATGGTTATGAACTGCTTAGGCTTATGTGGATTAACGTCAAAAAGCCTTGAGCTTCTGCTCTCTTACTGACTTGGGGTAGCACTGTTTGCTCATATGAAAAGCATCATGTGTATTTACACATGAAGAACTTAGTAATACCTTCACTGAAGGGGGTTATCTGATGGAATCTCACCTGCAAGGTGGCTATTGTGATTCTTTCCCTTTTCTTTTAGCTGGAATATGACACCAGCCATAGTACCTAGATCATAAAAATTAGAATGGCTCTCAGAGCACATTTCTGCTCCCTTGGATTTAAACAAGCTCCTGTTAGTAGCACATAGAGCCCTTCTGAAAATCAGCCCACTGATTTACTGCAGCAAAGCACTTAAGCATGTGCTTAACTTGAACCACTGGCGTAGTCTTCCTGAAACACTGGGACTACTCATAGGCTTAAAGTTCAGCATGTGCTTAAATACTTTGCTGGGTTGGGGCTTAGGTCACTAAAGCCCAGATGCAATAATGTACTTAAGCATGTGCCTAATTTTAAACACCCATTAAGCCACATTGACTCCTGTAATACTTCAAGATGCTACTGTAATACTATCAAGTTAGTTTTAATGGAATTTTAGAGCATGCTGAAAGTTAATCATACAGTAGAACCTCAGAGTTACGGACACCTTGGTTGTCTGTAAAAAGAACAGGGGTACTTGTGGCACCTTAGAGACTAACACATTTATTTGAGCATAAGCTTTCGTGGGCTACAGTCCACTTCATCAGATGCATAGAATGGTACACATAGTAAGAAGATATATATACATAAATAGAGCATGAAAAGGTGAACGTTGCCCTACCAACTCTAAAAGGCTAATTAATTAAGATGAGCTATTAGCAGCAACAGAAAAAAAATTGTAGTGATAATCAAGATGGCCCATTTCGGACAGTTGACAAGAAGGTATGAGGATACTTAACATGGGGAAATAGATTCAATTTGTGTAATGACCCAGCCACTCCCAGTCTCTATTCAAGCCCAAGTTAATGGTATCTAGTTTGCAAATTAATTCCAGTTCAGCAGTTTCTCGTTGGAGTCTGTTTTTGAAGCTTTTCTGTTGCAAAATTGCCACCTTTCAGTCTGTTACTGAGTGACCAGAGAGGTTGAAGTGTTCTCCTACTGGTTTTTTAATGTTATGATTCCTGATGTCAGATTTGTGTCCATTTATTCTTTTGCATAGAGACCACACTGAACAAGATGTTATGGACTTCAGCCAGGGGGCAGCTGGGGCTGCAGCCGCATGGTTGGGGGTCAGCGCTCAGGGTGGGGGATTGGGGCTTCTGATCCTAGGGGCCGTCAGGGCTCCCAGCGGGGCTTCTGCGCCCTGGGAGCACCAGGCCTCAGGGCTTTAGACCTGGGGAGAGCGTTGGGGCTTGGGGCTTCACCCCCGTGGCTCCACTCCAGGTTTCAGTGCAGGTGGGAGTGCCTAGGCTCTGGGATTTAGCTACGAGGAGAGTGCTGGGGCCAAAACTGGTACCCCCCCATTGCTAAAACCCCGATCCACGGTGCGCCTTCCCCCTCTTTCCCCCCCCCGCCACTGAAACCAGGAATGGAGCCGTGGGGCTGAAGCCTCAAGTCCCAGGACACACTCCGGTCTAAAACCCTGTGCCCCAGTCTCCTGAGGGTCAGAAGCCCTGAGTGCCCTCTCCACCCAGAGCCCTAACACACATACACACCCCGCTCCAGCCTGCAGCTGCAGCCCCAACCTCCACTGGCTGAAGCCCAGAGGCAGTACAGCATTTGCTTTTTTTTTTTTTTTTTTGGTCTGCACTGCCCCCTGATTGAGGACTTCTGGTTCCACAGGGTGTCTGGTAGACCAGTAAGTTCATAACTCTGGTGTTCGTATCTCTGAGGTTCTACTGCATGCTTAAATGCTTTGCTGAATTAGGACCTAAATATGAATTTATGGTAGGAACCTAACATGAGGCTAATTTTGAAAAACTTGGCAAGGGGCTAAAAAAGAATTAAATATGTTCCTGGAGGATGGGTCCATCAATGGCTATTAGCCAAAATAGTCAGGGACAACGCCAAGCTCCAGGTACCCCTAAACCTCCAGTGCCAGAAGCTGGGGCTGGATGGCAAAATTGCCCTGTTCTGTTCATTCCCTCCAAAGACAGGATACTGGTCTAGATGGACCATTGGCCAGATCCAGTATGGCTCTACCGATGTTGTTAGAAACTGTGCATCTTTTGTAACAATGTGTGTGCTTGTGTTTTTATTTGTTGGTAAAATGTTTGTTTGGAGGCTTATAAATCATAATATGTTGACAATTATTTAAAAAAAATAACAATCAAGAGGTGCACAGAGTAGAGTTCGTGGGAGTCAATCCATCCCTGCTAATGAATAGTCAAAGATAAACTATTGATCAATGTTTTTAATGGCACATAGTGCCCAAATCTTTGAAATACATGCTAAAAAAGAAGAAAAGACCATTTGCTGTGTCCATTGGTTTCTCTATAGCTGGAGTCCTCCATAGGTGTAGTCATTAGCTAATGGTGGTTAGATGCTACATTATTTTAGAATATATATATTTTATATATATACACACACACATATGCATATATGCACTTGAGGCTATTTTCTTTTAAGAAGAAGCCACTGGATCTTGGAAAACAGCATTAAACTGTCATTTATATTTATACATTTATTTAAATTATATGTATAAATATAGGGCAAATTAATGGCAAGATGAATAAATAATGTTGAGCTAATCTGGTATTCATGATAATTGGTGGAATATGAATCCACAGTGCCATTCCATTCTTATAATGTAACATTGACTGTTAGTCATTGCAAAACATCTGAAATACTTCTTGCCCCCTATATTTTTCATTAAAGTTGCTCAGCAGTCATTTCTCTGATGGCCCAATGAAAGGTGCAAATCATTCAAAGATTCAACTCTGGCAATGACCTTCTTTCGCATGGCAAGAAATGTGACTAGCAATGTTCAAATAGCCAAATCCAGATGATGAGCCAATGGGTAGCCCTGAGAATGCCTTGGCAAGTATCCATTCAAAATAACAATAGCAATAAAGTTAGTAATTGAGTTATACCAGTGGAAAACAAGCAAACAGGCAAGCTAAAGCATCTTAAGCTTTTAATGGGTTGTTTATTCAGATGAGTAATCCATACATGCCCAGCCGCAGCCAGCATCTTGCACTTAATAAAGGGGTTTTGTGAACCTTTGTAGGCAGAGTGTATAAATGAACTGTATTGTATATTTTCCATATCTGTTACGTGTGTTTGCGTGAGTGCGTACATATGCTGTGTGAAATGCAAATTGCTCGAAATGCGTGACAAGGCATGTTTAGAAATCATTTCAAGTTCCTAAGTGCTCATTCCTGGAAATAGATGACACAGACGTACTGGGAGAATATCTGTCTCTTTGCACCCTAGAGAGGACTCGGGTAAGCAATGTGGCCTAGTTGTTAAAGTAGCTGCTTGGAAATCAAGTTTCTTTTTCAATAACCTATTGTCCTTAACCTGTTTGTCCCTCATTTTGCCCATCTGTAAAGTGGGCATGATATTTCTTTGATCCACAGATGTTTTGAGGAGGTTTCATGAACTGGTACTTGGATAAAAGTCTAAGGATCCATTTTATTGTCCTTATTTATTTGCATTGCAGCAGAACCTGGCTCTCCCAGGCACAGAATGGAACCCCATGCGCTAGTAACGGTACACGCACACAATTAAAAGACAGTCCCTGACCCAAAGAGCATAACACCTCTTCTTATTGCTTAATTGCAAAAGTTCAGTTTTCCAGCTGATGTTTTTATTTGTCAACAATATTCAGCCAATTGAATCTGCTGGACTAAGCTGTTTCATAAATTCCTTTATGAGTGATCTTCTTTATGCCTGAAGTTAAAATGGTGGCAGGGGCGCTGATGGTTGATTTCTTGCTGTCACACAGTATACTGTCAAATGAAAAATAAAAAAAATAAACTGGAACTGTGCTATGGCCTGGTTTGACTGAACTATTGAATTGAGGCCAATGGATGATGCCGTATGTTGGTACTGTGGCTACAGTATAATGACACTATCATCTGTAGCAAATCTTTGCAAGATAAAACCCTAATATTTCACAAACCTACACTGAGTTTTAAGCAGTGTGGCCTGTTTTTGGCCAATCAACTCTAGCAAAAATGAATTTCACCCATCATGAATCAATATAAGACTGCTGTGGTCTGTAGCTGGACAATCATGAATAATGGACAAAAATGGGAAAATTCACTGTGAATTATTTGCTCAGCTGTACTGGCTACATGATTTCCAGTAGAGAAAGTATATAGAAGGAAGGATGGAATTTTTTTAAGGTGAAGGAGATAGTTTCTTTGTAGACCTATAAAAATAGAGAGCAGTAGATTGACATTTGCAATATCCAAAAGGCATCTGAACATTTCCCAATCTGACTGGGCCATCTCTTAATTGTGAACAATGTCTTACCTCTGCTCCTACCAATGCTGTCTTTCAAATATTTAGATTTCACTAACTTTCTACTGTTCAGGGTGACCACTTTCTGGAAGTCCAACCTGCTGCCCTTTCTGTTCTCTGACACCACATTTCTGTATGATTGTTTAAAATATACTGTTTTCTTTTTTCAAGTAGAAGGGAGTTGTATATTTAAATTTCTCATGCTCATTAGAACTAAGTCAATACGGGGGAATGAAAAACACCTTATAAAATTTCAAACAAATTCTGGATGTATTTACAAAGCGATGTGACTCTCCCCCCCACCCCATAAACTCTATGTTAATGAAAAAAGGTTGTTACATTTAGATCCCTCTCCCACCAGCCTTTAACTGTGATCATAGATAATGCTCAGTAGAACTGTGAGATGGTGATTGGCTTAAGTCCCACACTGTGCCCTTTGACCTCTGACATGGTGAACATATGATAACAAGCATGAGTGAGGTCCCTGTGGGACTGTGCTAAGGGCTGCAGTGGATTAAGAATTCTCAAGCATGACTTCTTCCAAAGAAAAGAGCAGCAAAAGAGCCTGTAGTAAGCTGCAGAGACTGCTGATTAAGAACCCTGAAGGATTTTCATATCCCAGCTTGTCCCGCTACTTATTGTATAACACTAAAAATCTGCTTTGACAGAAGATCAAGTTTTGCTACTTAAAGACCAGCAATGGGGAAATGGGGGAGTTGGAAGACGATTGTTTCACTTTGTCCTGCCCTCCTCAAGCCATTTCTTTTTGCTAGCATTTTAGGAACAATGTTTCATTGATCATGATTATAAAAACGTGTACAACAACAAGTAGTTTGGCTGCCAAAGAGAATAACTTAAACTAGAGTCCAATTTAATACTCTTATTTCTGTGACTAATTTATATTGCCTGATCCTGCAAACACTTACACGTGTGAATAACTTAACTTGTGTGAGTTATTCATTGAAATCAATGGACATATTAACAAAAGTAGAGTTACTTATGTCTTTGGGATCCGGGCCTAATAATTCACTAGACCTACACACATTAAGGGCAGCTAGTATAGACAGAAACAGGTCATTTTTAAACCTTTTTTAAAGTGATAAATGTTTTTTCTACCAACCCAAAACCAGAATGGATTTTTTCCATTTTGGTCAATGTTTTCTGACTTTTCAATGAAAAAATGAAAACCAATTTTTTTTTTTTACATTTTTAGTAAAAGTTTTTGTTTCTTGGTTCAGTTTTCAGTTAAAAATAAAAGAAAAGAAAAGAAAAAGAAAAAGAAAAAAAATCTGTGTTTTGGTTTTTGAAAACCAAAATTGTTTTTACCAAAAATGGTTTTAAAACAAACTGAAACATTGTGATGGGATATATTTTAAAAAATTTAAAAAAGAAGAAGAAAAATAACTGGAATGTTTTGACAATCTCTAAAATCAGCATAGCTTCTCTGAAGTCGATAGACTGGCTCAGGATCTGGATCACTAGAATGGAACCAATAACTACTAGCCTAACAAAAACACAGAATAAGAAAAAGAAAAGATGGAAAATTGGGTGAATGAAAATAGGTATGTAGACACCTAAACAAAAAATTTAAAATTAAATAAAGCCCAAACCCGTAACTAAGAACAAAAATATCCCAGGCAAAGTTTTTACCCCAAAAAGGGAAAAGAGGAAAGGACTCCATGAAATCCACCAGGACTTTGCTCTTGTGATTTTACATGGAAGGTGCTGAGATACTAGGGTGATGGGTAGCAGCACACATCCCTAAGATTGACAGAGCTAATCAGTTTACAAGCAGAGGTTCTGAAAAATCTGTTTTTCCTCTGTGATGCTCCCATAGCTACCCATAGGTGTGAGGCACCTGCATGAGGAAGTCCTGTCTGTGTCTGCTGTGGGTCAGCTCCCTGACTCCACCACGTCTCTGCAGACCTTGCTGTCTCTGTGCAGGCTAGCAATACTCACACACCAATCCTCGAGGCCTACAAGCATCCCTCTGAAGTGCTCAGTTCCTGTTCCACTGAGCTCTCAAATTCACTGTTCCCAAAAGAACAGCACACACCACTTCCAAGATTCAACTCAGGATCCCCATTCTGCTTAACACATAGCACTTACATCTATTTATAAAGCAAAAAAAATGTTTATTTAATCTAAGAACAGAGATGCAAATGATAGAAAGTGAGAATATTGGAAATAAATGGTTACATATCAAACAAAATCATAACACAATTTCTAGAGCCTAAACTAAACGCAGGAGCTTAAACGAAAGAAGTCATTAGCCTGAATGAAAGATGCCTAGCATGCCCTCAGCTTCAGTCAGCTGTATGATTAAAGACACACTTGCAGGCACTGCCAATGCCCTCCAGCCCCACAATATAATTAACATGTATGTTGTGCAGGTCAGATGAGATCATTATAATGGTCCCATCTGGCTTTAAAACCTATAAATGAAAATCTGTCTGTACAATTATTTTTTACCTTTTTAATACCTATACATATGAAAAATGGGTACTACAAACATTTGGCAAATCTTTTAAATGCATCAGTAGGTTTTTAAAAGAAGTGAATACCTTATGAAACATGAAAAATAAACAGAAAATCTTGTTTCACCTCAACATTAAGGTAAATTGTTGAATCGTGCTTAAAATAGTTGTAAGACACTTCAGCCTTCCATTACTCTCATGGTTGGATAAGCTCAACAGTGATGTACCCGGTAAACAATAGGCCAAATTCTGCTTTCAGTTACAACAGTGCAAATCTGCAGTAAATCAACTGATTGTTGCTCTGGATTTGCAAAGGTGCAGCAGAGATCACAATCAGGATTAATAGTGACAGGATCAGGCCCTGAGCATAATTAAAGGACAAATATATGTAATCATCTATCCTCTGATCTTTTATGTTAATAATGACCTGATAAATAACATTGCAAATATACGTGTTATATTTAACATCATGGTTTTATTTCAAATACTTTAGTTCTAATTTGAAACAATATTATAGCTGCAAAAAGGACTGTGTCAGCACTTCCCTGGAAGGATTTTAACCTAGATGTAAAACTTACTTTTCCGGGCATCCCTTGTCTACAGGAGAGGTATTTAAAACAGTTTAAAAAGCATATCTGGGCCTGATAATCATCTCAGTTACACTGGTGCAACTCCATAACTATGTATTTGCTCCTGATTTACTACAGCATACAGAGACAGGTGGATCAGGCCCATTATGTATGTTTGCTAAGCTCTAGTGATACAAAAACAACCCATTAAAAGCTTAAGATGCTTTAGCTTGCCTGTTTGCTTGTTTTCCACTGGTATAACTCAATTACTAACTTTATTGCTATTGTTATTTTGAATGGATACTTGCCAAGGCATTCTCAGGGCTACCCATTGGCTCATCATCTGGATTTGGCTATTTGAACATTGCTAGTCACATTTCTTGCCATGCGAAAGAAGGTCATTGCCAGAGTTGTTGCAAATGTTCACAGCTAAGCCACATGAAATTCTCCTGGTTTGATGTTTTGTTACAAGTTCCAAATTCAGCCCAAGTTTTTCCAAAGGTTTATTAAGCTTCCTGAACTTTCTGAGACAAACATGACTGAGTTCAAAGCAAATTGGGGTTGACTGATGGGTCTGAACTGAGACCAAGCAAAAGTCGCAGTTACAATTGAGTTTCCCTTTGGGTTTTTGGGCTCCTTCAAATCTGATACTCAAAGCAAATCTTGGGGGTGGGAAACCCATGCAGAGTGAAACCACTGGGTGGCAGATCCTCATCTGGTATAAATAGTCATGGCTCCACAATAGCTATAACAATTTCTACTACTGGAGCATCTGCCTAAGAGAATTTTTGCACAAACCTTTGCAAAATGAAGCAGCTGAGTTTTGTTAGTTCTTGGCATTAGAGTTTAATGGTGAGTAATGAGAGGGTTGAAAATAGCTAAATATTGTATTTAAGCTGGGATTTTCATAGATGCCTAAGGGAATTGGGCTAATAGAACCTGGGCACCTAACTCCCCTAGGCTCTTTGGAAAAGACCATAACAATAAATACTAATTGCCAGCAATCACCAGCAAACAGTCCTGGTAAAGAGATCACAACAATCTAACATAGATGAATCTGAAACATCTATGAACACAACAGCCCCTTTTCAAGAAGCAAATGACAAATGGAGTTGGTGGAGGAATCAGGAAACAGGTACTTCGCTGCTGTTGTACTTTGTAGATGGACTCTCCAAGACAATGGCTTTGCATGAGCACTCGGTGGAAACTTAATATTACAGCCAATGTTTGTCGTTAGTCTGAAGTTTTGGCAGGGGGTGTCATGACTTCATGCGCAGAAAGTGTATAACAAAAGACCAATGATTTTGAGGTTTGGAAGGGGAATCCTTGTTTTAATGTGTAATTGTGCCATTGGACACATTAACTTCTCTTCAAAACATCAAAAAACATCATATTAAACTCTGGAATGCTTTTTCACTGCCAACACACAGGCCCCAGTCTGTCATAGATTTTATTTATTAAGCAGTTCTGAGAGCTATAATGTTTATCTCCTTCTAGCAGGAATAGCCCCTTTTCAAATTTTTGTACGTTGACATTGGGCTTTGACGTGTTTCAGTCTTTATATTTTGAGGCATGTTCATTTCCAACCACTGAGCCTGATTCAAGTTTTTCTTGGAAATCCCTCGATAGACTTGCCAGCACGTCCCTTGACATGAATGTTGTTGGACATTATTATGATGAAGTCTCATTGAAACTGTTGGCTGAGGCAGTATCATAACAAGCAAAACTAGGTGATGGCTCAAGTATCGGATTGAACCAGTGAGTTCCAGAGTGCAGTAAGCCAGAGTTTAGCACCAGCTCTACACTTTAACCCAAGGTCAGATAAGACAAATGGTTACAATGCAGGGCCTTGGGCAATCCTGATTTGGCTGGCATTTCTAGCAACCAGATGATTAAAAATGAAGAAATGAAATAATTCACTCAGGGCTAGATTTGTATCTGGACTATACACCCATGCAAAGGAGTAAGTTGGAGTTGAAACCTTCCTGACACTCCTGCATATACTTTGGTTCCTGGAACACAGGAATAACCAGGGCTACTTGCTCTCCAAAGGTTAAAGTAACTGGCAGCAGAGACAAGCACAGCTCCCCATCCTTTGCTAAAAGCCTAGGACAATATCACTCTCCTCCCTGACTAGTGTGCGTTCTCTCTCTCTCTCGCACTCTCTGACACACGCACCCTTGGCAGCTGTTTCCATCTCCTTTCCCCACTGTTGCTTTCTTACTCCCTCCCCTGAAGTGGTGGGCAGAGAGGGGTAGGGAATGAGAGTGGGGAGCCTCGGTTCTACACACACACACACAACCACGTCAGAATCTCTGATCCAGCAAAGTTGTACTACTAGTAAAGGCCTACCATAAATTACCACCTTCACAGGAACAAGGAGAAAACAAGGGAAGGAACTGTGACTTACATGTGCCTGTGAGGCACAGAGACTCCCAGCGCTATATGTGGGTTGGTGCACATTACACACCACCCCTTGCTCAGGACAGTGCCTACCGTCAGCCCTTCATAACTAGACATTTAAAACAAATGTATAGATCATTTTCCTGGCATTCTTGCATAGATGTTTTTGATCTTGTGTGGGTTTACGGGCCATGTAGAGGACACACGTACGTACAAGTGTTGGCATGTATTTGTCGGATTTACTAACCGCCTTCCCCTTCACAGCCCTTGGTAGCCATCTCTCCACTGCACACCTGAGAAATGTGTAATTCAAAAGAGGATGTGTCATATGCCGAAAAGAATAATAAACATCTGTAAAAAGAGAATCAGTCTCTACTTGGCTTCTTCCAAGGATAATCCTTGACTTTTTTTATAAAAAAAGGGCTAAACATAAATAAAGTGTTGAGTTACAACTGTCTGGATAATCCAAGTATGGTTTTGATGAATGTTCTCTGATCTGGCTCTCTGCATTTTTTACTTATTTATTTCTTGCACACTCTGGGCAGGTCTACACTTACACCGATGCAGCTGAGCCGCTGTAGAGTTTAAATAAAGGTGCTTCTATGCTGACGGGAGATCTTTTCCTGTTGGCTTAGTTAATCCAGAGGCAGTAGCTGTGTCAATGGGAGAAGCTGCTGACACAGTGCTGTCTACATGGGCAGTTGGTCAGTATAACTAATGGTACATCTACACTGCGAAGTTGTCAACAAAACTTTTGTCTTTCACGGGTACTTAAAAAAGCCCCCCCGCGAAAGACAAAAGTTTTGCTGACGCAAGTGGCAGTGTGAATGCAGCTTTGCAGCAGGAGCGCTCTCCTGTCAGCAAAGCTAATGCCGCTCACGGGGCTGGAAGTATTTTGTCAGCAAAAGTGCTGACAAAGTACCGACAAAGAGCGTTTACACACGCTGACTTTTAGCGACAAGGCTGTGTCTCTAGACAAGCCCTAAGTCACTCAGGGGTGTGGATTTTTCACACCTCTGGCAAACACAGTTATACCAATATAGATCTGTAGTGCAGACCTGCCCTCAAAAGCCAGTGTGAGTTCTGAGTGTGCAATGGCCATAGGGCTGAGCCCCAATTTGGAGAAATCAGTGAAAATTGGAGGCTATGATACAGCATTCTCAGCTCTGTATAAAGATGCATACCAACCACTCTTAGTAACATCCCTGTAGTCTGTTCTGTTTAAAAGCTTCTTCATATTATACTCATAATCTCTAAGGTCAGAAGGAACCATCATGATCATCTAGTGTGATCTCGTGCACAACGCAGGCAACAGAATCTCACCCACCCATTCCAGTAACAAACCCCTAACCTATGTCTGAGTTACTGAAGTCCTCAAATCATGGTTTAAAGACCTCAAGGTGCAGAGAATCCTCCAGCAAGTGACCTGTGCCCCACGCTGCAGAGGAAGGCGAAAAGGCTCCAGGGCCTCTGCCAAGCAAGCATAGTTTTTAATTCAGATCTGCTCATTTCTAAGGGGGAGAAACATTGTTATTCTGAGCACTTCTATTGTCACCACAAAAATAAGTAATAAGAAATAAGCATTTCATCCACAGAGTTTTAGAGAAGGGCTTTTGCGAATTCACTTGGCCGCCTGGTATTCTGTTTCATTTTGTCTCATTCAAAAGTCTTTGCTAAAATGAGTTTGTGTTACTTTAGCTGTTTACCTGTGGTTATATAGGGGAAAAAATGTTGATAGAGACTCAAAGCAGCCACCTGATGGGAATGGAGTGATGAATGAACAGCGGATGAGACTTTCATCGATTGAGACACTTCAGGATTTCCATGGACTCCCAGCAGTCAAATCAAGGCAGCCACATATCCTGTCGATACCTCCAGATCTATGCATTCTACCAAAAAGAAAAAAAAAAGCCATACAATGAAAACACAGAGTGCTCTAAACATGGACCGGAGCCCAGGAGTTGTTATCAGGCCCATTCCAAGGCCTAAAGTAAACCTGTAAGCGTTTGGCTTTTCAACACTTTGCTTTAGCAGTGGGTGTGATTATTTTGGACAATGTGTAAAAAGATGCTGAGTGAGGAAAATATTGCCGCATCCAAGACACTTAAGTTCACACGAAGTTGAGACTCCTGTGGTGAGAAGCTTTGCAAACAAATAGATTAGTTAGACTAAAGGCTTCACCACAGCCTCCCAGGGTTGCAGTTAGTGAGTCCATTGCATAACTTGAAAGTGTGAAGTTGAATTAAAAAAAGAAATAACTTCACTAGAGTTCTGCTGAATAGTTTATAAAACACATGGGTGAATGTGAGACTCTCCAATGACAATACATCAGTTTTTTCCCCTGGGAAAGCAAATTTCCCATCTTTTTCACTAGAACATCAGCATAGGTAACATTCACTGTGCATGAAATTTACTCACTAACATAAAGTATATTCCCTGCTTAGGTCCCACAAAGCCTATCCACCACTTAAGATATTCAGGGCTTACATCAGACTTGAACTATGAATCAATTTGTGCTGGGGCCTTCTGAGCACAGGTGAATTATACCCATAGTGAACAGCAGTGTTATAGCTACAGATCCAGTTTGTTCACAAAACAGCATTCATCAAGTTCCATTGTGATCTTTTGTGCTGCATCTCCCCACAGTGAATGTCAAATGGGAGAATGCAGAAGGAAGTGTCCATGGTGGTTCAGGGAAAGAAACAGTGGACTCATATTTACACAGAACCAGTGACTAGGAACATGCGTATGGGAAATATGAAAAGCCAGCACCCACTACTCCAGCCCAGAGGCTGGAGGTACAGCTATGGAGGGCCAGGGAAGCTGCACTCAAGTCCCATGGCCTGCTGATTGCATAGGCTTATGCAGGATTTGAGAGAATGAAATGTAGAACCCTCAGTATTTGCTAGCATTCAAAATGTATGAATCAGGCCCCAGAACTTTGAGATTGGCTTAAAAATCAGGAGTTTTTTTAATGGGGTTCTTTTTAATGAGTCTTCTGGTTTTTGAGTCTTTAGGGACCCCTTGGATCAAGCTTTACCCTGCAGCCATAAACCTACACACTTATTTTTTAAACGAAAATTGAAATTCTCACCCCATCCATGCCTCCAGGAGATGGAAAAACACCAAATATACATGAAGAGACTGCGAGGCACACAGATACCCTCGTAACGGGGGCCAAGTATCTAAGATAGGTAGCTACTCTCATTATTCACCCCAGGACCAGCACATGAGACACAAAATTGCTGAAGTTTTTTTTTTAAAAACACCCTGAAATATTAGTGTTATTCAGTAAAAAATAAAGATATCAAGGCAGAAGGGGGCTTTTTCAATTTTAAGTCTCCATAAAAGATACAGATAACTGAAGCTGTTTGGCATGAGTCATGGCTTAATTAAAATTTTTGACATTTTGGGATGACTGATAAATAATGAAAAACAGGATTTTGGATGGAAATAGGGATAGAACAGTGAGGGAGAAGGTACTTTTAAGGCTTTTGAGAATTAGCAAAAGTTTCCAAAATGTCAGAAGCGGTTAAAAGTTTTCGATCAGCTGATTTCTTGTTTTTATAACTGTGTCAGTATCAATTTGTCCTTCATTTGCCTTATGTCCCTGCCACTGTCATGATAAGTTAGTCAAACATAACATTTAAAGTAAAGAAACAGTAAAGTTCTCTCTCACTCTGTTTCCATGCAAGTCTAAATGTTCTAAGGTATATTCCTGCAAGGATTATTTATGATGCTTGACCCTGTTACATCATCATTAAAAATCTCCATCTTACTGATGTGAAAAACACATTTTTGAGCTTTCTAGACCATTTATTTTGTCTGGGCTGTGGGCATATGGTACAGTGTCATCTCTCCCAGGCAATAATTTGTGAAACTAGATCCAAGCAAAAATCTTTTAACTTTATCTGCGTCAGAAATCTCAAATCAGCTAGTTAAAAAAAAGTGTTTACTATGTTTACTCTGGCATCATCATTGCAGAGTATTATGCATGATGAGGATCTAAATCCATAAAGTCCATTTTTTTCCATCAAGACCTTGCCAATCCATGAAACATCATCATTACTTAACTTAAAATAAGTTTTGCTTAAGGATGTTTTTTTCTTCTTCTTTTAAAATGGTTTTCCTTTTTCATACTATACTTTTTCTGTATTGCATGAAAATTAGTCATGAGGGGACAGAGACGGTAGACAATCTTCTATGTCTTATCTAGTATATTCCACATGATTCCTGAAGATGGACATGAAGGTACTTCTCTAACTCCTATTGACTTCAACTTGACGTGGATCAGACTGTAGCAATGGAAAATGCAGAATCGCCTCCTCTTCGTTCCGGTAGGCATTACTGAGAGCCAAAAAAGATGAATCTCCTTGTCCTGCATATCTGAGTCATGCAAAATCCATACCAGTGAGATTCTCATGAACACAGCCTTCTGATGAAGATGGTAAACTCACAGAGATAGCACTAATGAGACCCAACTGTCACACTGGCTCCGCATTCAGTATTGAAATGTCTCCCACTGAGAACAACAGCAGAGGTTTTGTACAAAAGAGCCTCGCTCAAACTTGCCCATAATCAGAAACTGCTACAGACATTACTCCCCAGTTCTGGCAACCCTCCTTTTCTGTTTGATTGGGTTATCCACGTAGGCTAATGGCTTAGTGCATTAGATTTTCAGTAGCAAAAGATTGGCTCTATTCATTGGACTCTATTTCAATAAAGTCAATGTAACTGTTAAGACAATGCTTCTACTCCTACCACATATAAAAAGCCAATGGCCATGGCTGCCAGCCACTCTCATTCCACCCTTTCTCCAGCTGATACCATTAGGAATTATCTGAAAATGTGTGTGTCATCTGCACACACTATATCTAGGCTATCTCCTTACTATTTCTGCTTGAGGGAACTGATTGCCACTTCCCTCTCCTTCAATATACAGGTATGGACCATAAAAACTACAGGTTTCTGCATGGACTGCTACATCTTATTCCAAGCAGAAAGAAACACAGATGAGAATTGTAGTCTCTGACCTTATCAAAAAGCCCCATAGAATGTAATGAGCAAAACAGATTGAAATTATAATATTCTCTGTTAAATCTATCATCTTTAGAGTAATTTCTATAGAATCATATTGGTTTCATCCCTTTTCTATAACAGCGTGCAGCCAACCTACATATTACATAGGATGGCAGCTGCAAAGCTGAGTGAGTTCTGGAAACTAAGCCCTGAAGATATGTTTGAGGTAAAAAAGGCAAATGGATTTCCACTGCATTTGTCACCTATTTTATTTGTTAACATTTACATGAGCAAATTTTGGACATCAGGAACGTTCATGGAAAGAGAAAAAAATGTGACTGTGCAAATATGAATTTGTACCTAAAGTGTACATATTGGGTTTATAGCGGTCATCCAATTGGATAGCAGAGCAAATACCATATGCCAAAGGTGACCACTCACACAGTGAGCTAATTATAAATGCAAATACCCACATTAGTATTCACAGAGGGGGAGGGGGTGTATTGCAAGCAACACTTAGGCTGATATATATTGGTACGAGCCATTCATTGAACCATTTCAAATAAATCTGTAAAAATTTACCATTGTTATCCATGGATAACAGAAACATATAGCTAAAGTTATCAGATAATGTTTTGTTGTAACTGACCCTGCAATAGCTATGGGCTACACTCTAGATATATATGGATTTTGCATTGACCATCATTAGTTTGCATGCTGATTAGATCTATATGGTTCTTGATGAAAGCCCTGTTTTGTTTTATCCCATGCTTCTCTTTACTTATACTAACCTGCTGTAAATTTCATCACTTTCTCTTTTAAAACTTTTAGAATGAATTGTGCTCTACGAGTATATTTAGCCTTTTCAATCCGAGTAAAACGTTGTGCTTTCCAAGACAGACTCTTGGTGTGATGTTAGATAATTCACAAAGAGTTAAACAATGAAACTTTTTTTTTCCAAGGGGAATGTTTTAGGGCTGGTTTGGTGGCTGTATCTGGGAATTATAAAACAACATGGGTGGGGACTCCCTGGTGGCACAAATGCCATGAAGAATCAACCATCTGTTGTATCTCTGCATGTTGGGAGGTCCCAGTCATAGCTTCAAACACCTAACAACTGTTTCAGGGACAACGTCTGCAATACGTAGAGGGCAGGGAAATACAGCTCTAGGACACAAAATTCACGTGGGCAGATTATATATGCAACCAAAAAGAGATGCCTAATTTGTTTGTTTTTCAAAGGTGAAGGGATAAAGACCAGCACAACATGGGACTGACTCCAGGTTCTCCAGCCAATGTAAAAGCATTAGACGTGTGGATGGCAGCTGTACTGTGACAAAATTCGTACTTATACCAGCTGGGTGTGTAACTGCAAACACTTTCCTGCTATATCAATAACTTTCACAATTAGAATTTGGTGAGAACACAGGCCTGTGAATTGAAGGTAAGATAGTTCTGTCTCACCTGAGCACACGCACACACACAGATATGAGGAACCCAAATGCATTACTTTTCTTGGAACACAGACACAGAACTGTACATTGTTCTGCATCTGGGCATAGGACTCCCACTGATGTCAATGGGGGCTATATTTCTGAATCAAGGGCAGTATATAACTCATATACATACAAAACTAGCCAGCTGTTTGGGACCTTTCAGGGGAAGAAACTAGGAGGTGTCCCCCTCCACCCCCCATCAGTCAGAAAACGTCAGCAGTTACCCACATTTTGTTCTCTAATTAAAGGTTATGTCAGGTGCTTTTAAATTATGGCCCTGATTACTGACTTTAGATCAAAATTCAGCAGGCTTTGGAACTTGCCATTTTATTTAATTACTTGCAATAAATTACTCTGACATTCTCAATTAAGAGTGCCCATCACTTCACTCCAGCGATGATGAGTGCAAGGAATTTGTTACTTGATCTGTTTTCTCTGCTGCTAGCGTGTATAGAATAAGCTTTCTGTGCATCTTAAGAGTTGTATAGGGATTTTCAGCACAAAGGTGAAAATATGAATCATTTCCTTCATTCCACTATAGACCAATAGAATCATTAATAGAGGCCAACTTTCATTGCATTTGTAGTGGGTAAAGATGCTGCTACACAGCCACAATTGCAATTAACTGGTGGCAAGGACATGGGGTACATTCTTACTTACATCAAAGCATTATGGACCCAATCCTATTCATTGGAAGCAGAATCATCCCATACGGCCCTGATCTATAGCCCAATGAAGTCAATAGAAAGACTCCCATCAACTTGAATTGGTGTTTGAACAGGCCCAAAGTATGTAGGTTTATGCCCATCAAGAGGAAAATAGTGCTCTCTGTTTTCTTTTAATATCTTGCGCAGGATACTGTCCTTTGAGTAAGTCCGTGTAGTACAGCACGCAATACATCATCTCCAGAGTCGAACAGTTGCTGCTTCACTGGCCAGGAGAATATTAAACACCAACATTCACAATCCCTTTAATAACCTTGTGGGTGTTGATGATGAAACTAATTAGCCATGTTCTTAATTTATTAAAATCATAAATATTTCACTTCAAGGGGTGAGAGTGGGAGGGTGCAAGGGAGACAACTGCATGAAATTCTCTGGCTGATTAAACTTTCCATAATATAGGGCAATATTTTACTTCTGTTAAGTGATTTGGCAGCACATGAGACCTGGCATCTCACTCCTCATGCTGTTTGTTTTTCATTATGATTATTATTTTATTTACCATAGGCCCTTTTAGGGGAAATGGAATGGTTGGGTGAAAAAAGCCAAATGAGCACAAAACCATTTTAGTTTTAGAAGCTTAACTAAGAGCAACGGAGCTAAAACAGATTTCCATGCAAAGCTGTGAAACACATGGACTCTGAAATGAGCAAAAGTACAGAAGACCAGCTGTGGAATGATGTGGGTTATAGCTTGTTATTAACCTATGTTAACTTATAGCATTAAGAAAGAAAAAGGGACATTCCAGAATCCACAGTTATTACCAGTGAGATGAGTCTGCACTCTTCGTTGTTTTTGCTGATACAGACTAACACGGCTACCACTCTGAAACCTGCATTTTGGTAGTTGTCCTTTTAAAATAAAATTCTAGAGAATCCAAGTAAAGCATGGGGTAAAAGGAACATTTTGATACTAGAAAAACTTGCAAAACTCTATAATATAATATAATATAATATAATATAATATAATATAATATAATATAATAAATAAAGTCTAAGTAGTTTAAAACCCTTGTAGAAGATTTACTTCACAACTACTCTGGGAGGTATCATAGTAAATAAATAATAATATAACCATTTTACAGATGAATAAATTAAGCAACAGAGAGAGGCCAAACTCTTCAAACTTGGGTGCCTGAACTTTCTCCTTCTAGCCCAGAATGAAAATAAGTCCATCATCTGTCCCTCCGTGTGTCATTTGTATGTACATTAGCTACCTGCGTAAGGCATGGTAGCATGTTCCAATGGTTAGAGCACTAGCCTAGGTGAATCAGAGACCAGAGTCCAAGTCCCTGCTCCACCACAGATTTCCTTTGTGACCCTGGGCAAGTCACTTAGTCTCTCTGTTCCTTTACCCCATCTGTAAAATGGGGATAATAGCACTGCCCTACCTCACAGAGGATAAAAATTGTGAGGTGCTCAGATGCTACGGTAATGGATGCCACAGAAGAATCTTAGAAAGCATGCCTGCCAGGGCAAAACCTCACCTATCAGCCATAAGGACAGGCAGACAGGCAGTCTAGCCCCACCTTTAACCATCATGGAAGAGGATGAGAGTGGGCACCGGTGCCACAATATAAGGGCAGAGATGAAAGAAAGGGACAGAATAAAAATAGGCTAGAAAACTGATCACATGGATACTCTCCTCAGCCACTGGCTCTGTTACACAGCATTGGATAGTGGGGAAGACAGAGGCTACATTCAGATACCTGGGATCACCTGCCACCATCCCTTGCCTCCCCCCCCACCCCCAAATATTGGCCCCCTCCCTTTAGAAAGAGAGATTGTAAAGATATATGGTCAATTGTTCACAGGATACTGTGGCAGGAGAAGCAGATGCAATCTGTTGCTCATGCTCATTGTCTGGTAACAGCTTGATTATCTTGGGATGGGAGGGGAGAATGCAGAGTGGTTGTGCCCAGTGAACCATGAAATTGCCACTGCTCTGAGGAACAATTTATCAGCAGCCCTTTAGAGTGAGGAAGGACAGCAACTCAGTGGGAGAGAGGCAGCAGGTATTCATCCAGAGTCTGGCCACTGGAATGCGTGCTGGAAGAGCCCTACACTGAACTTTCCAAGCAGCCAGTGAACCCTGGAGGAGAATGGGCAGGAAGGCCTTTCTGGGGAATTCAGTGTGCTGAAATTCTCTGAGATGAATGGCTGAAAAATCTGAGGAATACATTAGGAGCCTTGCCTGAGGAAAACTGCTAAGCCTTCTTCACTTCCTCTTAAACAGAGAGGACTTTTGGGTGAACCCATTAAGCTCCAATTCCACCGGGCCCAAGCAAGGTATTTTGTGTCAAACCCATGTTTAAAATCTAGAAACGTACAAGGAATCTGTGCAAAAGAAAGCAGCTAAAGGTCATGCTCTGACATTTCATCCAGCCCCGCTGGGAAGATTGCATTTTAAAGAACTAGGTATTAATTTATAAACTAGACCTAATTCTCCCTTCAGATATTCCTGTCCAGCCTCATTGCTGCCAGTGGTTTCCACAGAGATAAAATGAGGACAGAATATTTCATCACCTGTTTAGCCTTGATGAGTGAACTGCTCAAAGCCTTGTTTCAGGTCATCTGCCAAAAGTTCTGAAGCTTAGCTAAACTGCTTCACTAGAGCAATCAGATTGGAAACCTCACTGAGTTGGTTCTTTTCCTGATTTTGGCTGAGCTGGAAATGGGGCCATCAGATCCTTTTTCATGGTGTTTCATTGACTGTGCTCTTTGTCCCAGATGAACCCGGGACATTCAGAGGTGCATGCAAATGCTAGTGGAAAAGATTACTGAATTTATTTAAATGTCAAAAAGGGCTCAAATTTTGATTCAGGTTGAATTTTGGACAGAGGTTCAAATCAGTTTCAAGGTATTTCATACTTTATCCAAGCTAGTTTCCCCATCCTTAGCTGATAGTATTTTGTCTAACACATGCACAGTATGATCTCCATGATCCAGATGTAACAGGAGACATGACATTCATTTGGACAATTGACATGGCAAAGAACAGGGTGGTAGGTTTTACATGCTAAAGTCCTACTGGGCTGCTCTCTCTCAGCTCATGGCCAAGAGTAGACATGTGCAAGGAATTCTGTGGTGGGGGAGGGCTCAGAATTCATTCCCACCAAATTTTAATGGGATGCAGGTGCAGCTCCTCATCCAGCATATGGGCTGCAAAAGCATCTGTACATCTTCTGCACCCTGTCTGTAGAGGTTTTCAGGCCCTGGCTCCCCGCCCCCTTTTTTTCCTGCTCTCAGCTCCCCCTCCCACAATGGCTGTTTGGAGATGTCACAGAGAACCCTTCTGCAACATACTCTCCTCACCACCTCCTTGGCTATGGTACTCCCAAACAGTCCCACCTATCTGTGGAGAACCTTCTGCTGGCAGGAATGTCACCCTTTGTGCATAAAGACCAGAGCACATAAAGAGCACTTCTGTGCTGAAATCTTCAAAGGTTTAACGACTTCAGCTCAAAAAGTTTTCTACAGACAATGTTATTTACTGAAGTCAAACCTTGACAGACTTAGCCAGCCTTTGCGTAACAGGGAGGTTTGATTAAACTGGAACTTGGATAATCAAAATTCCACCCAAAGCACTGGTGTGTGCGTTCCTCTGTTCATTGCCAGATATCTGGCTGGATGTGCCGCAATCCCTTCTAATGAGAAAAGATGAGATTTCATGATAATTGCAAATCTCATGAGGGTTTGTGGAGTAAATTAGATTTGACAGGGGTTGGCTGTCATTTATCCCATTTCCCATCATGCAAATGGGAATTCCCCCTTGTTGCAGTGGATCAGCACAAAGCCCAGGCATCTGTTAAGACCTCCGTTGTGTTGTGTTGTGTTGTGTTGTGCCTAGTGATCTCAAGCATTGTGTTTTGATGAAGATGTACTATGCACTCTGAAAAGGCAGCAAATAGTCCTGTGGCACCTTATAGACTAATAGACGTATTGGAGCATGAGCTTTCGCAGGTGAATACCCACTTCGTCGGATGCATGGGACACTGCACTCTGAATGGCATCTGCTGTTCGGAAATTAAACCACTAGTGTGCACAAGCACTAAAGGACACAGAAAAAAAAATTCAGTTGAAATACTTAAAATGACATAAAAATAAAATATATTTAGTGTCAATCGTTAAAAAGCCAAATTGTGAAAATTGTTTATTTTGTTATCTAGGAACATAGGGACAGATTTTTAAAGGTGTTTAGGCTCTTGAAGCTGAAGATAGACACCTGGTGGGACTTCCAAAAATGTCTAAGCAGAGGAGAAGCCTAAGTCCCGTTGATTTGAACACACATTAATTTCAATGGGATTTAGGTGCTTAGAGACCTTTGAGAATCTGAGCCCCAGACTTCCTGTACAATGTGTGGGGAGAGTTAGGCGCTTAAGAGAGGGATCTTCAAACTGGCCAGTTGAGAAGGGAGCCACCTAAGCTAGCCAGGAGTAAAATGCCAAGAAGAGGGAGGGTGAGAAGAGGGACCTTCTTAAGCGACTGACCTGGTGCACCTGGCTGACAGGTCGGAGGATGCGCCTCCCTTTACTGGGGATCCTTATTTGGGAACACTCTCGTGGATTGAGGCAAGTAAGCCAGGTTAGCCACTGAGGTAGCCCAGGCCCGGCTAGCCAAAACGTCCCCCCTCTCTTTGGGTACCTCTACAGTACAAAAAGCAAATATCACAGACTCAGAGCCTGGGTCAACTGACTTGGGTTCATGCTATGAGACTAAAACTTGCAGTGTAGACGTTCCTGCTCATGCTGGAGCCCAGGTTTTGAGATCCAGAGCCCCGGCTCCAGCCTTAATGGAAACATCTTCACTGCTATTTTTAGCCCCATAGCGCATGCCTGAGTCAGTTGGCCTGGGCTCTGACACTTGCTGCCATGGTTTTCTGCTTGCCATGTAAACATACCCTTAGGTGCCTACAGAGAACTAAGGGTGTGTCTGCACAGCAACTGGGAGATATAATTCCCAGCTTGGGTAGACGTACATGCAGTAGCTCTGCTTAAGTGAGAGCGCTAAAAATAGCTAGCCACCAAGTACTTCCCTAAGGCCTCAGATGGGGGGGCACTCGGGCGGCTAGGCCAAGCCGCCACTCATGCTGCCACAGCCATTCTGTTATTTTTAGCATGATCTCTTGAGCAGAGTGAGTGCACCTATGTCTACCTCCCAGCTGCTGTGCAGATACACCCTTAGATGCCTACAGGATTAGGAAGCAGCTGAGCTGCTGTTTTAAAAATATCAGTGGTGCCTAAATGGTGGACATAAGCACATAAAGAGGCAGATAGGTGCCTAAATACCTTTGAGGATCTGTGCCATAGACACTTTTGAAAATGTTACTCGTAGTGTTAGGTACACCTGCTATTGGCTTTTAACAAGCGCATACTTAGATATGCTCAGTGTTCCATGGTTATTGACTGTGCTAGACAGTAAAATTTCTTTCACCCTTATGAAATGCCCTTGACTGCCATTGCATATGCTTTGTAGTTTGTAATGTTCTCTCTCTTGATTCAATTTTCATCTAAAACAACACAGCCCTTTTCTTTTGAAACTCTCCGTATTTTTCCAGAGGCTCACTTGTTTCTTTACAGAAAGAAAACAGACTACAGCGATTTCACAAAGAGTGGGAAGCTGTGGAGTCAATAATTACATATAATTAGCATCTCCTAACCTATAACGTTTATTGACTCAGTTCTCTAGCTGCACCACTAGGAGGTGAGCTTGGTAGAGTTATCACTGGTCCAATTTCACTGCAGGAACGTGGATGCTCAGACAATGACTATCCTTAATGAAGCTGGAAAAAAAAAGAACATAAAATCCCAGGACTCTCCTTATCTCTGTGTAATTAAGAGGACAATTACATACAACTCTCCAATTAAAGGAACCCATTTAGCAGTGTAACAATACCTGACATGTTCTTAAATCCACTCAGACTCACTCAATAGCTATCTTCTGGGTGGCTCCCTACAATTCTGTTAGAAATAACACGTTACTCTATGAAAAGAGAATAAAGGAACAACAATTAGTGCACAAGCAGATCAGTTATCCACCATTTCATTGCTTTAGGAATGTCAGGGCTTGTCTACATAGGAAGATAATGCACACTATGGTGGTGCGATTTCTAATGTGCTGCACATTAATTGCTCAGTGGAGACCCTAGTGTGGTTTCACATAGTTTCAAACACTACTAGGTTAAGGCACACTAGGGAACCTGCAGTGAGTACCAGCAGGGTCTACCTGGACCAATTAATACACAACACATTAATCCACTTTAGAAATTACCCCTCTGTAGTGCACCCCATGTGCACAAGCCCTCAGTCTACTAGTCATCTGCCTTGTGTCCATTTTAACTCATTTCAGCTCCCTTTTTCTTTCGGAGCACTGTTATATTTTGCAGTAATAAGCAATACACTGTGTACCTGTTCATGGTCCCGTAATTCTGGACACAGCACTACTGCTGGGGTAGCTTGGGAGATCTGAGAACTAACCTAGATTTCATCTCCTAGATACCCACAGAAAGCCAGAAGGAGGTGTATTCATACACCACGAAGATGATGAACTTGCTTCTCGATGGAGGAGAAGGGCAGTGAAACTCCGAGTGTGCAGCCATTTCTTCTGGCCTCCCGTATGGATCCGCATTAGATTTAAGGGGGCTGCTCCTATTTACACCAGCCAAGGGTGTCCCAAGGGTGTTCATTATTGGTCAATGACAATGAGCTCAAGCTGCACAATTCAGCCTCAGAGAAAGTATTGCCAAGGCTAAATGTCCAAAAATCAGTCAATGAGTTGGGCCCCAAAACTCATGAGATTGGCTTCAAAGGTATTAGACTTCTAAAAATAACAATGTTGGGGGTTGTTTTTATTTGCTTTCTGATGTCGTAGCCTTGAGGGTTCACATTCTCAAGCTTGTCTGTGAAACCATGACTGCTAGAAACTTACCTTTTAAAAAAAATGTAAATTGAGATTCTCAGCTAATCACATTAATCCAAGAGCTGGGGCTTTAGGAACAGCACCAACTATCCTGAGACTCATAATTAAATCATGAGAATTGGCAAGACCAGAGACCCTAGAGTTCACAGGTATTTGGATGTAAAGATTTTGGTTTGGCCCAAAGTAGCTATTTGCAAATTTCTGATCTCAGGCCAAGTTCAGGTTTTAAACACCCAAAGGCTTGTGCGTGCTTAGATGTGAGCTTTTGGCTTGGGCCTCTCTCTAGATGGCACTGAACATTGCTTGCATTTTTACCTGGTTCGTTTCATTCTTTGTGATAGTTTGTGGAATCCTGTAGGATTGACTCATGCATTAGGCTCATGCTGAGCTTGTCTAACTCCGTCCTTCTCAGTCTATCAGATTATTTTAGCTCGATGTGGCAAAGAAACTGGTGATACCATCACTTTGCACCGAGTGAGTCTTTCTCTGAACCGGTCAGTTTAAAAGCAACAGCCCAGTCAGCCAAGCAGTCAGCTGGCAAGAAACTCTGGGAGAAAAATTTTCCATGGGCTATTTTTAATATGAAATGGGTCTGAAAACAAGGACTGGGATGGGCTTTCATAGCATGGAAGGAGGCACGGATGCCAACTGTCCCAATTTAGGAGGGACAGTTTGCACTCTTTTAATAGCAAAATAGCTGTTATTTTTCCATTCTGCCCTTCCTGAAGGCTCTCACGATCCAATGTATTTCAATAGACTTTAAAGGTGTGTCCCTATTTTTCTCCCCAAATGTCGCCATTTATAGCTTTTCAAATGTTGCTGGTAACTTTGTAGGAGGGCAAGAGTAACGTGTTTTGGGGTTTTTTTTGCTTTTTAAAAAATTTTTAACATACGAATTATGGATCACAATTGGGATGTAGGAGGAATGGATTGTGGAAGGGTCTTTCCCTTGTACTGCACAAACCACCCCGACAACTGGAACTGAAAGTTTCATATCGGTGATTTATTAAATAAAATATAACAGATACATGCAAAAATACTGTCAGCCATACAAGATTTAAGGCCATGAAGTATCTTAAATTTCCTATTAAATACCATTCAGCATTCTCCACTCAGACTTTATGCAAATTTCCCATGAAAGTTCATGCCTAAGGAGAGACCACTGACTTTTCCGCTATACATACATCTGATGCTCCATGCCTTCTGTCATTCTGCCTCCTGTGCATGGCACTTTCTCTCTAGCCTTGTCCCCAGTGCTCCTTTTCTCCACCTCAGGGGATGGCTATTTTATGCCAGCCTACTTCAATCTCTGAACTGTTAGCTGGGAGTCTCGCTTTGAGTGTTCAGTATTTGAAATTTGAACGGTTTGCTGTTTTGACTGAATACCTAGGTTCTGTGGTGCATTTTTTCTATCCTGCTTGTATGAATGTAATTGTAGAAATAGATTCCTGATGCAAACACTCCTGATCGCGAATTTGAAATTCCTTTTCTGTGAATATTCTCCAAGACTCACTGCACAAAATAATAGCTGTGTCTGCAAACATTCCCACTTGTTTGCAGGAATATTAGACCATTTGAGGCAAATTCAGCCTAAAACTTCAAATGAATGGCCGTGCATCATTTTTGCAGAATTCACCCAGCTCAAGAATCGGGAGCCAATGGAAAGAATAGAAAATCAGACCGCTTAGCTAAATATATGCAGAAAATAATTGCAGCTCTATTGGTCCTTGGGCAAAGTAGCATTGCCCAGGAGTGAATTTCTCCCAAAAAGAAGAGCTTCTCTCTTGCAAATGTTGTTGACTGTGGCAGCTTCTCTTGTGCAGGAGCCTCTCAGGTAAGAGCTGTATCATCTGGCCATGAATTAACATAACAGCCTGTAACTTTCATCAAGTTCCTTGTTAAAGGCTAGGTAGCTGGGTGGCTTTTCTGATAAAGCTTGTTTGGCAGGCAGGTTTCCTTCCAAGCTGTCACAGCCCTCCTGTTACTATAGGTGGCACAAGTAACAACCCTTATAATTAACTTTGCCTGACTCTTCCCATTATAAGACCCTGTTTTCCGTTGCTTATAAACTTAAACTGTTTGGGCTGAAATTTCCCATACGTCTTATCTGCCTCGGGGTGAATTTTGTTTTGTGTGTTTGTTTTTAAGGACGTTTCAGCTTAAACAGTTCAGCTATTTCTGAGGGCAAGATCGGGGGACCAGACGTTATTGTGTCCATCTTTAAAAAATTCTTACAACCAGTTAGTTGAGAAGCTTTAATGCCTCCATGCTTTGGAGCAGGGACTTGACATTTTGGCCCTAGTGTCAGAGAGGTGCCTTTTGCTGTCCACATAAATACTTGGCCAAATTTGGCAATGAGCCTCTGTAAAACCCTATTTCACACTTGTTCAGTAAAGACGTGTTAAAGCTTGACAGCTAAATTAATCTGCACTGGGCATACTTCATCTCCCCCCTGCCCCTATGTACAAATGAATTGCACAGGAGGGAATTTCTCCCTCCAAAATTTCTCCACACGGACTGAGCACATTGCATCCCAGGGCTGCCCAGCCTGAGCTGGGCCTTTTCCTGCCATTGCTTCTCAGCCTCTGACAGGGAGCCTGTCTGGCCTGTGCTCTCACAGCTTCCCACTGCTGGAGCCCAGGCAGAATGGAAAAGGAGGGAGCTGCCGACTCCAGTGCAGGGGGGTGAGGGTGGAAAAGGTTCAGACAGGGCCACACAGAGGTTTTTGGGGGAGAGGGGCTAGGGCAAAATCTGAACCTGAGCCCCACCTCCACGCCCTTTCAAAAAAAATACCATGGCGCCAAAAGGGTTTAAGAAGAAGGGAGGAGCTGGGGAGTCAAAGAAGACCCAGACCTACGGGGTCACTGCCCTCCCCACAGAGACGAAGAGGGAAATCAGAGAGGGTCCAGACCAGTGGGGTTGCTGCCCTCCCCACACAGATGGGAGTGTGCAGCCAGGGGGCACTTCTAGACCCACTTCTCCAGGAGCTCCAGCCCCACCACCAATGGAAGTAGTATTCCTGCTCCTGCCTCCAGGCTTTTGGCCTGGGAGGCCACCTTGCGCCCAGTGCAATGATACTTGGAACAATATAAAGGAACTGGGACCAGAAAGACTATGGGATAGAGCCAATTATAGCAATGTAGCTATGCCAAGCTATACCGACTAAGGATTTGACCCTAGGACATTCATCTCAGTAGGCATTCGTAACCTACGTTGTAATGATTGTAAAATTCATCACTGGGAAGACATACTTATTATGTGTCTCATAAATCCATAATAAACTTGGGCACTATACATATTATGGGTTGAGAATACTCAATTCGATTTAAAATAATTAAAAGCTGCTACACGGTAGTACCTCTTTAATTGTTAGCTGTTGGGGTGGGGGGAAGGGATTGTTTGCTTTTTTTAATGACGGCAAGTCACAACACTGTATTGTTTTGAAGTTGCAAGACTCCATAAATCATCCATAGCTGGGAAACTTATCTCTTTTTCTCTCTCTGGCTCTCTTTTTTTTTTTTTCCTGCATTCCTCAAAGTTAGACACAGCCAAATGTATTTAAAAAAAACCTGGGGTTGGAGAGGAGAAATGATGAAATTTGCTCACAGGCTGAGATCTATAGCCAAGTTTCAGCTGGAATGAATTTCCACCACTAAGTTTAACCCCCTAACAATAATTCTTTTCGTTTATCACTGGCTTTCTAAGAATAATAATAAATAATGGAATCCCAGCAGAAAGTGGTTTTTTCATGTACTTTTTTAAATAAATAGGGCAAATTTCAGTGTTCATGAAAATGCAGGATTGCTTGTAGTGACAAGAAATAGGCAAGGTCTGGAGAAAATCGTGTGTGTAAGCGTCCTCACTCTTCCAATGCACCTCAATCCTAAATTACAGTACGCTCTGCCACTGCAGTCCTCCTGAGTCCTTCCACAAAAAGCTACTGATCATGTCAAATTCTCCCATATACCGTAGTGGATCATCTACTGTGAACTAATATTCAATTGGGACGATCCTATCAACCGCATTTCACTTGTTACTTAACAGGGATTTGAATGCAGGTCTCCAGAAATAAGACTTAAGGGTGAAACCCAATGTGCCATCTAATTTAAAAGCCATATCTTGATTTGAAATTGGCTGCTGGCTCCAAAGAAACCCCAGCTGCCAATTAAATCTGATTAGCTGGATTAACTGTGGCTTTGTTTTAACCATTTCAGTGCTGCCAAGCATACCAGATCCATGTAGCCTAACACATCTCCGAGTGTTGTCTCATGCGCTGTACAGGATGTGTAGGATGTTGGCACTTGAATGACTGTGGATGCATGCCCCTCCAGCAAGCAATACAAGGCTATTGATACAAGTTTTGCACTGCTACGTTATTGCTGGCGGAGTACCAGAAAATACTGTTTTCTTGTTGGCAACCCAATTCCTGGATTACTCACAGAGCGTTAATTTGGCTGTTTGGTATTCAGTTGCTATCCACAGATGGGCATGAAGGAGACACACAAACCTCATTTTTTTTAAGTATGCCTTTCCACAAGCTGTGCAGCGTAAGTCCCATTTCTGTTCCCAATCACAAATGTGCGTTGAAGTCAGTGAGATTGCATTGAGTATAAATGCCATGTTAGCAATGCGTTTGGATGCAGTGTGGGATACCCCATGTTGAAAGCTAGCACTGTACTTTGCTCTCTTGGAAGCTTATGTTTCATTTCAAAGACTCTCTCCTTGACTGCAGCCATGGTGCTCCCATGGTATTGTACAAATGACCTTTGTGCTCACCAAATCCTGGGCCACCTGCGTGCTCAATGGGTGCTTTGGAACAAATTAGAGCAGCCTGAAGTCCGCTCTAAGTTATGTCAGCTGCTAACAGGTTTAAGGGGCTGTTAAGGCAGCTGCACATCACCATGCGGTATTTGTGAGCTCTTATCAGTCACAACTTTAAAATCTATTATACCCCTTTTGATATGTGTTAACTTTATAGCATCAAGAACAAAGAAGCGGATATGACTATATCAAGTAGCAAGACTCATTGTACATGGTACAATACAACAATAAATACATTGCACTTTGTAGTGCTTTTCACTTAAGAATCTTTACAAACATAAATTCCCATGATGCCTACAGCACCCATTTTATTGATGGGCAAACTGAGACCAGGTAGGTCATAAGGCCACCCAGAAAGTCAGTGGAATAAATGGGAATAGAATCCAGAAGATCTGACTTGTAGCTCCCTGCTCTAACTATTAACCTACGTGTTCTTCCATTATACAAAATGGCTGGTTAAGTGCTCTGAGGTGCCTGAGATGTAAAGCCTAGGAAGTCTATGGTTTTGATTTTTGATGGAGTGGATAATCAAAGGCACTGAAGGATAATCAAAGCTTTATGTACCAGCCTTAAAACAGAACATGTCACAGTACTGAAAAATCTTATTACTTTCATGAGGGGTAGAAATGGCTAATCATACACATATGCTGATTCCTGTTCTGGAGCTAGAGCAGTGGAAGACAGCCTGTGTAGTATCTGATTTGGAGGTGCAGATCTAGCTCAAGGGGGCTTGCAGCACCATTAATTTCTGTGATATGTATCAAAGCTTATGCAAGTGCATACAAGTATATGTAGCCACAAACTTTCAAAACAAACATGCTTTTAAGCGAACTCTGCCAAACTACCTGTTAACAATGCAAGTAACTGCTAGACAGGCGGGGCTGCTGATTTACAGGTGGATGCACATGAGTTGATTCAATTTGAACTAGGGGCCTGATTCTGTTCCCGTTTACGCTGGTGTAAATTATTGAAATCAAAGTGCTGTAAATCCAATATGGGGTCAGAATCAGAGCCAGGTTTTGCTTTGTTTGGGGGTTTTTTCTGTCTACCTGGAGAATGGAGGAGAGAAGCTGCATGTGGATTGTGTCACATTCCACAAATGCTGCCTATAACTCAATAGGCGTGATTCTGAGCGCACTTTCAGCAATGTGTAAACCAAGGATAATTCTATTAAAGTAATTGGAATTTCACTGGTGTAAGAGAGATCAAAATCAGGCCAATATTTATCCCCAGGCAGGTAAGAAGAACATTCACCAGCCCCCTCCAAAAAGCTGTGTTTTCAGTGAATAAGCAAGGTGAGGATTAGAGCTCTCCAAGGTATATTTAAGTGAATCGTGTATATTATATTTTTATAAATACAGTTAATTTATGACTCTATAAAAACAAGCTTCATGTAGGGACCAGGGCATGGGCAGTTGGTCCTAATGGTTAGAGTCAGGACCCAGAGACGGGGGTCAGAGTCAGGCGCAATGCCAAAGATCCGAGCCAGAGGCAGGACTCAAACCCCGGGTCAAAGCTGGGGTCGGTGCTAGGGGTAGTGCATAAGAGCAGGGACCTGGAGTGAGACAGGAAAGCAGGAACCAGGATCGGGCTCAGGAGTCAGGCACGTAAGCCAGGTCTACAGTAACAGCCAGCCAGCCAGGGATTCATCTAGTTGCTCAGACAACTGTCTGTGTCTCTTTCCAGTTCAAGTAGAGTGTCGCTGCCAATCAGTGGGGCTGGATGTCTGCCCCAACCAGGAGCTTCATGGGAGCTGTGAAACTAACCTACCAAACTCACTGGGGGGAGAAGGGTTTCATGGTTAGTTAACTAGATGATGTTTGTAAATGGCTTTGAGGACCTAAAGCGATAAGTACTAATTACACTATTAGAATAGGGCTCCATTTTACCTTTTCAGGCACTAAGCTGCATTAAAATAGGCCACTGCTTCAGAGAGTACTGCATCTGCTCCTGTCCCTGACCCGTCTGTGGTGTTTAGCACCACTACTGGCGCAAGTGTCATGCAATCATTGCACTCAGGGGAGTGCATCGCCTGTGACTGTGCTCGCTCTCTGAATGGGGGCAAATAAAGAAGGCAGGCTCTTTCCACCCTCCACCTTTTCCTATGCACTCACATGGGCAGGACACAGGTTAGTCCATAATGCACTGTGGAGTCTATGAAGTTTTATCATTTGGTTCCTCTCAAAAAATCCCTCCTCTCCTGAATCTCTCAAGCTAGAGGAAGGATCAAAAAGTCTCCCCTTTTTTGCTGCAATATATTCATTCAGTGGCACTGTTTAAGATCCAGGTCCTCAATGGAGCTTTTTGTTACCATTCAAGTCACTCTGAGTGTGTTTAATGTTTGTATTTATACAAGTAGCATTTCTGTCGACTGTGCACTAGCTTCAGTACCATTTAGCAAATACAGATCAGAGCCTCGGATAATGGTTAGATGACAGGAAGCTGTTCCAAGCCACTTCCTGTGGTCATTTCTTTGCTTGGACCACTGGCTTTTTGAGCGAGGAATGAAAACAGGAAATGGTATGAGAACATCTTTATGCATGGTGTGATAAGTAAAGAGAATGACTTCTCACTTGTAGCTCTCTGATAACAGCCTCTCTGTAAATTGACCTCTCCTGTTTTCCTTTATATGGCTAAGGATGGCTTGGATTTGTTTCTAAGAAGTCCTTTCACAGTATGGCAGCTCCTCCTCTTTGAAAGCTTCTGCCAGCCCTTAATACGCCAAGTGGGGGGGGGGGGGAGAAATGTAATAAAGTTGCTTAAATCTCAGGAAATGAAGCTTTGCCTCTTTAAGTTCCTTTAAGAATAAATGCTTCACTGTGGCAAACACAAAGCATGCTGAGACTCTGAATGCAGTTCCTTTGGCTATCTGAATGTACTGATAGCTCATTGCTTTTCTCTGCAAGCTCACAGTGAGAACATGAAGTTGCTGATCTTACAGAGCAATTTTTTTTTTGCTCTTATATCAGCTTTTTATAGAATGCCCCACACTTTGTAAAGTTCACGGTGATCACATAATAGAATAATGGCTTTGTCAGCTAACCATGTTCCACAGTGCAGCAACCACCATTAATGCTAACCAGCTGGGACAGTCATGACAATTAAGATAGCCGTCTGGGGTCGGCTTTGGTCAACTGAGCCCTCAAGTTCCAAATTCCTGCTGCTGAAATAACCTGAACTATGAAATGTGGGGCAGGGAGATGAGGAAAACAAGTCTCTATGAACTGTCTTTCTAAAAAGTACAGGATGAATGTTGTGTGTGTGTGTGTGTGTGTGTGTGTGTGTGTGTGTGTGTGTGTGTGTGTGTGTGTGTGTGTGTGTGTGTGTGTGTGTGTGTGTGTGTGTGTGCGCGCGTAAAACGCCTTTTGGGATATAGAGCCAAAACTTGATGACTTTATTCAATCTTTCAATGGGAATTTTGTCTGAATGAGGACAGAGAAGAAAACTGAGTAAAGATGTCAGGGGGTTGGCCCCTAGTGTTTAAAAATACAGAAAAAGGCAGTGGAGAGTGGATAAAGATGGTTACTGTTTTCAAGACCTATAAGAGCTCATCAGTCATTAGCACTTTCAGTTCATCCCATGTTCTGAACATGGTGAAACCACAGCTATGAGACTTCTCCCTCCTTTAGGTTCCCTGCAGTGTTGTAGTCAAATCAGCATGTCAGTAAGAAATTAGCCTACTGGTACATATAGTGTGTATGAGTAATAGATTGTGAGCTCTTCAAGACTGGGGATTTATCTGCATACTCCTCTGTCCAGTACCTAGCATACTATCTCTATATAAAACAATATACAGTTATAATATAGGGCCCTTTGATGTCCTAGGCTGGCTACTACTGGTGCGTCAGTTCATGCATTTCCTTTTTATTTCACTACTGGTGTGGGTAATGATTGCTCCATGTGGAAGAGGAAAAGGGCTCGATCCCCTAACCCTGCAAATTCCATTGGAAACAGGGCAGAGGTGCCTGCTGCTAAACTGGCACCTGGTAAGCTTAGCTAAACCATTGAAATGTAACACCACACACAGGCTAATGAGACTATTTTGCCTATACAATTATTTAAGGTAACATACATGTGCATGTGTGTAAATATACATATGTATATTTTTACTTCTGACCCAGAACGCTCTTGAGCTAAAGTCCTTTCCAGCCTTAAAATCTGTGAATTTATTAGGATTTTCCTTCTCATGAGGCAGTTCTAGTGAACAAGATGATTTCCCAACTCTAGTGATTATATTACAATATTTAATGTTTTTCATAAATCCCTGGATCATGGAGACATGTAGTTAGGTGGGAACCTCCACTTTCATTAAAAATAAAAATACCTAGTCCTCCTGGCTGAAGAGAAAAACTTGAAAATGTGAACCCTTAGGGCTACAACACCAGAAGGCATATAAAAAAATGCCAAAAATTTAGTATTTTAAAAAATCTCATTAATAAATGATTTTAGGGTCTGATTCATGAATTTTTTTTAATGCTGGGCGTTAGTAATGGTTTAATTTTTGAATAATACATTTCCTTAGCCCTGTGAAGAACTATTTGTTTTTGCTGTTTTGTTAAATAAAATTTTGCAGTTCATCTTTTCCGCTGGTTCCTTTACTATAGGCTTGATCCAACCTCCGATCAAGTCAATGGGAAGACTCTGTCTTTATGGTCTTTGGATCAGTCCCTTGGAGAGGAAATGGCTAGGAAATGATCTGAATCAGCATGTGAATGGCTTCACTTACTGGGCACCTTTGCGGCTAGGTCCAGGAATTAGCTTTTGCCCTGCATGGTGCCTCCTGTTGTCATTTGCTCATGTTGTGGTCCCTCTCTCTCTTTGCAACTCAAGGGGCTTCCTTTTCATGACTCATCCTTCCAGCCAGGTCTCTATACAGTCCCATTAGACAAGCTGTCCAGACGCCCCCTCAGACAGTCTTCCAATCCACTGCTAGGTCCCATGCCACTTTCCAGTGGCTGGAAGCAGAAACCAGGCCCACACACAACTCTGCATTCCAGCGAGGGACCCTCTGACTGGCACTCCAGGTTTGCTCATTCTGAGTTCCTGTTGTTGTTTGCCTGGGCTCTTTCCAACACCATCTCAGTTTACCACCAGAGCTTCCTCTGCTCCCCATGGCTACTTCACCCCTGTTAGCCTCTTACCAGAATCCCTAGTCCAGGGAAGGAACCCAGGACTTACTTTCCCCCAGATCGCCTCCTTGTCCCTGACCATCTCTCTTTCCCTCTAGAGAGTGACTATAGGTTGTTCCCTGCAGTCTTCTGCTGCTCTCACTTCCCGGCTTCATAATCCTCTCCCAATTCCTCCCCCAGCTGAGCTTCATCTTCAGTTAGGCCTGAGGCAGTTAGGCCTCAGTCTAATTGGCCCCTTCTGGTCCACATTAACCCATTCAGGGGTAGTGTGGGGTGAACACTGCATCACATAGTCATTCACATAGTTTCAAAGAGCAGGATCCTGTGGTCTGAAGCTATATTTATAGCTGGAAAGAATGGGGCTATGGACATCTCCATCCATGTTAGCTGGTATACTTAAGGTTAATCTTACTTCATTTAGCAGTTCATTTTGTCATTTACGGGTCCTGTCACTGGCTTAGACAAGATGGCAGGTGACATGGATATTTTGGAAGTCCATTTAAAATAAGCATAAATATAAATAAAAACTCTTGTTAATATAATTTTGACTGACACCCACATAAATAACCTATTACGCTGCCTATCAGAAACTTGACATGAATTCCTTTGCAGTGTGCCAGGACTGCCACTGCTAAGCAAAGGATTTCCTTTGTGCAGAGAAATAAGTATTCCCAGCATATGTATTTTATCATCAGTGCTGTTGGGTGTTGATATTACAGCACTTGGTGTTTCATCTACTCCCATTGGATGCTAGTCCGTTCCAAAAGTATGTATGGCAACTTTATTATAGTCTTTGCAAAATCTGTCCTCTCAACCCAGTGTTATAGCTGATGTTTACCAGGGGTATATGCCAGCTATTGTAAAATGCAGTTAACCACTGCAAAGTGCATTTAAATGTTTGGAGAAAGAGCGGGAAGGGGTGTGAAAAAGTGAATTTCTCCTCTGGAAAATCGGTTAACTTCTTTGAGTGAAGATTTGGGAAACAGGGACAAAATTAACCAATTTAGAAGCAGAAACAAAAGGCTCCATTTTGGTAAACTCAAACCTGGGAAATCTCCTGCCCAAACAACTTGCAGAGATTGGAGAGAATAAAACATAGTCCTAAAAATGCCTTTACAGTATGGCCTTATACCATAGCTTTGGCATGGGGACCACTGTATTCAACCTCCTCTAATGATACCCTTCTAGGAGTAAAACTAGGCCAACTTTATTTGGAACATGTGTCACAAAAGCTGGTATGTGGTGTGGGCTGGGAATGCTAAATCCACCCGTACATTCAGGGTGTTATTAGTGACTTTTATCAAACCAGTATGGCTAACTACTGTACGCCCATCTCCTCTGAGAATCCGTAGGGCTCTGGGAGTAAATTACAGGGTAAAGAATGTCTGTCTCTCACCCAGATGTTTACATTATGAAATCAGTGACAGCAGCACCCGAAGGTGGCATTCAGAAAGCAGCCGATGTCCAAGATTAAAACTGGAAATATGAAATCTATCTCTCTCTCTCTCTTTTATTGCTGTAAGAGAAAAATCAGGATGTATAGAAATCTTTACTTGCAAATGGCCAAACTGAGAGGGGGGGTGTTATTTATTTAAAAGTTGAAATATGGAAGTAGTTACAAAGACATTGCTGATTTTCTCTGAAATATTTAGATACCTCCAAACATAGAGGTGTATTGGCTGACCTGCAAGTAGGTTGAGTGCTTTATTTAACACACACCCCTTACCTTTACCTACTATGTCGTTTACTGCTCCAACCATGTTTTTGAAAATATTGCCTCCTTGGACTCAGTATAGCCCAAAACAATACTTTACTTTTGGAGCCAGTGACTCGTTGTCACTAGATGTAATTTCCAAAAGTTAAGTATCCCTTACTTCCTCTCATAATTAAAAAAAACAAACAAACACTTTTTGTGTCGTGTTTCTTGCACTGTGAATGGCTGTAGGTGACTGCATATAATTGGTGGATGAAGGGCTCACATATAGAACTTCCTGAATAAAAGGTGCTATAAAAGTAAGAAGTCTGTAGTAGTCCATTGTCCAGGAATGCAAAATCAGCTTTAGAAATGCATATTATGAGGCTTCAGAATGTTATTTTGCCTGATATCATCATCTGTTATGGTCCTAGAATCTCTTCAAAATACTCCCTTTTTGCACTGCACATTTTCTCTGCTGACAATTGAAACTTTTCTACATTGTTGAGACCATTTCCAGATCTGACTGTGGGCTGAAATGTGGGTATTTCCTCCCCCACCAGACAGTGTTTAGTATTCAACCCAATTTCTGTAATGAAAATAGTAAGATTTTTCACTTGTCCCCAAGCCAGCCAAAGAGAATGCGAGAACCAAACTTGTTGGTCTTTAGAGGCCTGACCGCAGAGAAAATGCAAAATAAAACCTGCTTTGGCCCATTAAGGGTGTAATTACAGTCGTCCTTTATTAATTCTGAGTCTCTAAGGGTCTGAGCCAAAATCCCAGGGAAGTCAATGACAGTTTTTTCCATCCACATCATTGGCTTTGAGTCAAGCCCTTGATTTCAATGGGGGTTAGACATCTAACCTGCTTTCATACTTTTGAAAGTCTTACTAAGCTCCTCTCTGTATCTTTGGGCACCTAAATATCTCTGAAAATCTTGTCCTTGGTCACTACATCACTGCTCACAGGTTCCCAAAGGGTAGGATTGCCACAGGTGTATCCAGTTTTCAACCAGCAAGTCCGATCCAAAGGGGATCTATGCAGTGTCCGGTCAGTACTGCTGACTGGACACCAAAAGTCCAGTTACCGCAGTAATCAGCCTCTGCTGCTGCGGGGAGGACCGGGAAGAGCAGCTGCTGCTGAAGGAGCTCAGCTGATGCACTTGAGAGAAGCTTAGGAAGCAGCTCCCAGCTCTGGCAGAGAGGAGGTAGGTGCCACCTTCTCAGCCTCCCGGGGCCCCAGTGTCCGGTTTTCAAAAATTGGAAAGTTGGCAACCCTACTGAAGGAAGGAAATACAGGTGCCTGAAACCCAGTTGAGCCCAGAGGAAGATAAGCGGTTGGTATGCACAGGTGTGGCTGAGGGCATGCTCCACTCCCACCTTTTCCCAGACAAACAAACTATTCAGAGCTAAAACACCAAGTGATTTGTTTACAAAGCTCATTCCCACCCTTTTAACAGATGCTGCAGCAGCTTTAACAGTATCCTGGGCCTCTAAGTCTCCTGAGCCCAGCAGAAGACAAACCTCCTGTGGCCTGGGCTCTACCTGCCTACATAGGACTTTCTATCCTTCCGCCATCACACTTCCTTCCTGTGCCTTTTTACCTTCTTAGTTAACGAGCTTTTCACTCTCTCCAGCCTATCTTCAGGCTATCAGCTTAGCACAGTTCTCATATTCAGATATACAAATTGAAGTTGCAGTGATCAGAGTTCTGGATCAGCTACTGTTGCTCAGCACTGTCACAAGAGGGTACTTTAGCTAGATCCTGGTCTAGGAATGGAAGATTTGTGGAATTCCCTCCTGAGACAGGTAAGGGCAAGACGCCTCCAACACAAGGGGTGCACTCAGAGAGACCAGAGAAAGGACGGAGAGGCAGGTAGTCCTGCAGCCATGAAAATCAGTAATAACATGAGCTGCAGAACAAAATTTTTAAGTGTACCTTATGGTTAGAGCCCTACCAAATTCATGGCCATGAAAAACGTGTCACAGACCGTGAAAGCTGGTCTCCCGCTGTGAAATCTAGCCTTTTGTGTGCTTTTACCCTATACAGTACAGATTTCACAGGGGAGATCCAGCGTTTCTCAAATTGGACGCACTTCACAAGAGCTAGCATTATTTTTTTCCTTTGTGCATTGTTCTCCAGTGTGGCCAATGGCTGGTTTCTCATGATCTCTCTCTTACACATGCCATCTCTTCCTGAATTGCTATACCACTCCCTCAACATTTGCGGCTCTCATAAAAGTTGGCATCCACGGTGAATTATTGTCAGAAAAGTCCAGCTACACTAGCTTGTATTTCTACAGTTCATGTACAACACATTTTTGGAAACATATAATGAATGTGTTTGCCCTGTGTGGATTCTCCTCACCACATTTGAAGTAGATACATTGGGTAAATCATTGTCTCATCGATGACATTATTGCTGGGAAACTGCTATGAAAGAAGTCCAACTTCTGAAGAAATCAGGACAGATGTTTAGGTGTTAGACCTTGAAGTTAGACCATGTGAAGGCCTAAGCAGCAACTGCAACTAATCATGTTCCTGAGATCATCTTGCTTTAAAATAAGCATTTGAAACCTTGCAAATATAAAGTGATCAAATTACTTTCTCTTAGAATTATGATGATAGCCCAACAAATATAAATGTTGCTATGTTGGACTTACAGAAAGAACAAAAAAGGCTCAAAGCCTGTATTGTGCACAAGAAGAACATTACAAAGATTGTAGGATCTTTGTTTTGCTCAGACTTGTGAGTAGCTAGACAGCAGACTATCAACATAAGATGAATGATGATTTAATTACGCAGCTATAAGTCTGGAGGAACTCAGTTGGGTTGAATTAAATTATTCTGGATTTGAGATCAGAATCCCACCCATAAATTAAAGCAAACCCAAAACAAGTTTCCAGGATTTTTCTTCTTTAAAAAGTGTCCTCTGAGTTTGCTAGGCTGTTAAGCCTCAGAAGATTTTAATTCCATGCAATGAAAAATGTCAGGTAGAATCCCATTTGCTTCAATGGGAGTTACACCAGTAAAAGGACTTCAACGAATCTTCTTCATTTGCAGTCTATTCTAAGGCAAAACTGGCAAATAGTGAAGATTAAATGATTGCCTCATATACTTGAGAGACAAGGTGGGTGAGTAATATCTTTTATCGGACCAACTTCTGTTGGTAGAAGGTACAAGCTTTCAAACTACACAGAGGTCTTCTTCGTATACTTCAAGAAGTCCTAGTAAGGACAGGGGAACTGGTTCAGGGGGAATGAGAAAAACTGGCCCAAACTTTCCTTAAGTCTGAAACAAAAAATTGGTTCACTTTTTTTTTAAATTAATTAATTCTCATTTCCACACATCCATCTAGTTCCTAATTCCAGTGCAGACATACCATGGGAAAGCCAGTTCTCACAGCATTTGCAGAAGCAGGAAGTATATGAATTTTCAAAGAGACTCTATTTTTATGAGCGCTCCCGCTGAGTTTTGCTCTATCAAAGAGACCTTGGCTAAAATTTAAATAAGCAACTTTTCAGTAACTGAACCAGCTCTCTGGATTTTCAGATCGCATATCTGCAGTCCATCTTCTAAACAAAGCAAATATACAGAAACAAAAGGAAATCCCTTCCCCCATATGGAAACCAAGCAAAAGGCAGCTACAGAGTAGTAATTATCACTTAGCAGATGAAAGGTTTCCCGTATATCGTAAGTAAACACTTAAGGCCACATCTTGCAGTCCTCAATAAAGCCAGTCTCCCAGTGAATCCTACTTCCTCACCCCTGTTGTCAGAGTGAAGACTGAGTCACGTGAAGGGGATTTTGCCTGTCATTAGTGGAGGCTGTCAGAAAGCTTCACTCCTTTCGAATCTGACATTGCCCAGGCCCCAGGATGTTAAAAGCCGTCAGTCCTGAACGGGATGTTTACTTCTGTTCATTACAAGGTAGAGATTTGTTATCCACTTGGCATCCTCTCCAAGGAGCACAAGAGCACGTCACTGGCTCTAATAGTTTGTCAGGTCTTCTTTGTTGGGTTTCTTAACCATTCTGAATTGGGGGAGAGGGTTATGCTACCCCCAGCAGGTGTCTGATGGTCAGTGGCCAGCTGGGTGCATGGCAGTGAGACTGGTATGGCAAAAAATCGGATTGAGCCCTGAGCACAGTACTCAGGGCTGTGTTTTTTATTCCCGGATGCTAATTGAGGCTTTGGGGAGGATTGGACGGAGCCAGCTCTCTGGAAAACAACTGGCTTTTTGAAGAATAAGGTGAAAGAAACTTTCTGTGGTTCAAATTCTTTACGCTAATTTTAACAACTATTTCAGCCCCTTGAAAATTGCCACTCTGAAAAAACAAACAGGGCCTGCATTGAGCCTCTGGCCTGGCACAGGGGCCTTTTCTCAGCCGCGTCTCGGAATGTCTAACAGTAGCCAGG
The DNA here is from genome assembly GCF_016161935.1 of Mauremys reevesii. Lineage (NCBI taxonomy): Eukaryota > Metazoa > Chordata > Testudines > Geoemydidae > Mauremys > Mauremys reevesii. Next base: position 37,156,319 of record NC_052638.1, read on the forward strand.
CTTATTCATGTGTGGAAAAGTGAATGAGAGAGAGAAACAACGCGAGGGCCACTTTAGGCTAATTGGCCCTCTTTTTGGATTGGGCTGCTGAGATCGGGTTTTAAGTTACATGTAAGCAAGTGAAACGGTATATAAATAATAGCCGGGGGAGAGCTCTAGTGGAAAAGCCAGCCAGTGTCTGTCTGACTTGATGTTCTGTTATTCATCAAGTTCTAGTGTGGTTTGTCTCATTTTAGGCTCACTTGCCTTAACTCAGAGCCCGAGAGCTACATTCAGAGAACTTTTCCACCAGTTAGGGACTTGTGACAGATTACTGATCGTTTTATAACCCCAGATGGGTATTGCCATTTCAGGGAAATCCAGTGACGAGGGGATCCATTTTTAAATCAAATTTAAGAACCCTTGCTTCATCATTTAACCACAGACCGGGAACAGCCTGAGCAGCAGCAACAGTGGAAGATTCTCCACAATGCCCCACCATTGGGCTCCACTCCTACCCTAGAAGAAGCACCTGTCAATAATTCCGTCTCAATGCCTTGTGCCATTATTTGGCTTTCTGTTGAGACTGCTAGCTTGGGTGGTGGAAGCTGAGCTTTGTGGACACCTGGCTATCTGGATTTGAATGAGAGCACAGGCTCATTAAACGTAGGCCCCCGAACAGCCATCAGATGGTAATGGCTTCCAATCTCTACCAAAATGGTGGCCAAACTTCTCACATCTATTTGCCAATTCTTTGAGACCCCCCCAGTAGCAATTCAGTCATTCACAGGTAAATAAAGAGTGCTAATATGTCAGCTACTCCTTCCTTTTAATATGTGGAAGGTCCTTTGTTTTCACTCGTTACCAGCTGGGTAGAGTTTGAGGCCTTGGAAATCTGTAGAAGGATTTTTGGACTAGTTTAGTTCTGTGAACTGTTTTTTCCCCCTACTACTTAAATGGGTGTCTTCTTTCAAGGGTGATTCAGCTTGTTTAAAAATAACTCACATTTTCCAGTTGATGGTGCACCTGGAGTATCTATTAGGAACTGAAGAATTCCATTCCCCTCCCTCCTTCACTCCATCCCTCAGACACACACTCAAAGGTTATGCTGGATGAGTGGGTGCCATACATGAGGTATATATACACTACTCTGTTTATTTGTTCATTAGATGTCTTTCTGTTCCCCCTTTCTAGTCTTTTTTTCCACAGTCTCCTCATTTACTCTACTCTTTACTCATTTCTTCATCCTATTTGTTCATTGGTTGTTTTCTCACTTGTCTCTTTTTCTCACAGTCTCTGTGTGGAGATTTTTCTCAGTCTCTAAGTCAAACTTTCAAACTCAGTAGGTAAAATGAGTTGAGTTTTTTGTTAGTTTTACAGAACCTAGAGGTGTGCTAGAGTTCACCCTATGGTGGACCGTATATGTTGATGATTTATTAGTATCTGTATATTTTAGTTTTGAATTGGGCTCTGTAGAAGAATTTGTTTCTTGGTTATCTGTCAGCACTTCTGCTCCTCCTTTTCCATCAGGGGCTCTTGGAGAAAGCAGAGGGTTCTAAATGAGAATGACGCTGTTATTTGCCTGGCAAACTAGAAGCAACATTTGAATCAAGCAAGGCATTTACAGAGGAAGACATGGTTTACTTTAACACTCCAAGCAGGTCTCAAGATATGGCATTCCTGAGAGCATGGCACAGGATAAATCAATGTGAATGGAATAATTTAGTAGATCTCAGTGGATCAAAATCTCTGCTATAAAGACAACCAACAGCTATATGTCTATCCAGCTTAGCTATGTTTCCAACCTGAGTCAAAAAGGCCAGGCTTTCCATGAGAAAAAAAAACTTTAGCAAGGCACAGAGAAATCCCTGAGCTGTTTCAGTGTTCAAGAGAAGCTATTTTCTAATTAGGCCTACTACCTACGGGACATGATAATAAGATTTGATCTCATACTGGACAGAGTTCATATAATACATGCAGTTGTGTGTACACACACACACACATATACACAAACATCATCTCTACCTATTTCCTTTCAGTATGATGCTCAGTAAGCCTTTGTTTGTTTGTTGGATGCTGCAACAGCTTTAAACACCACTCTGGGCAGAATCCTAAAAGGCAAAAATGTTACCACACAGGATGGCTGTGAATGTGAGTTTGTTTTAAGGTCTTACTACAGCGAGAGTGCCTCTTTTATGTCGGAAATTCTCAGATCATTACCGAATGGCCACAGCACAAAGAGGAGACAAAAAAAGACTCTTACAGAATTGTCAAGCCAATAAGTATTTGTCATAAGTAAAATCCAAGCCTGGCTGAACTCGAGCCAGACATTGCAAGTTTGTCCTGGCAGTCAGAATGTTACATCGCAAAGAGCATTATGTCATGCTGCAATGTGATGCTGCCGGCCAAGAAGTGCTCTGAGACAGCATCCTGGGGCATGGGAGACAGAATAGAACTGGCTGCTTCCCCACAGCTGGCCCAGAACAGCCTGTGCTCTGGGGGCTTACTTCCAATGGCCAGGTGATGGAGATGAGTAAACATACAAGAAACCAAACCGTCTTGGAATCCATCCCAGAGGAACATCAGTGGGAAGATGGTCACGTTCCTATAGCCAACCCAGAAGAGAGCTATACTTCAGGACCCCCAGACAGTGAATGGCAGGAAAGAGCACACACATGGGGACATAACTAACCAAGGGCAACCCTGGGTTCCCGGAGCCCATCTGTGGACCACAAAGAGGAGGAGAAAAATGGCTGTTTCCTGTGCCCTAAAAAAAGGAGAAAATCCATGCTCTCCGTGGCTCTACCCAGGGAGAATGAGGAGGTGGCCATCTCTGACTTTTGCATGTCCACTAAATGGCAGAAACAAAATCCAAATCACTCCAGATTTACTCATCCTAAACATCATAAAGGCCATGACCTTTAATGCTTGTCTGTAACTCCAGACTTATACAGCCTGAAGTGTAGACATACAATTGCCTCAACTGTATATGAAATTGTAGTGATCATGTAACCATCTTCACACAGGCCTTAAAGCAAGTTTGAACCCTGGGCCTCCAGCACTAAAAGCGTGACCCTCTAGTGCTTGAGTTAAATGATCCAGGCCCTGAGCCAACTGTGTTGACAGTTCTGACCCAAAACCTATGAAGAACTTGAGCTTAACTTTAAGCACATGTCCCCTTCTCATGACTGATCCTCAGAACACACCCTGAGTAGTGGTTTACAATTAAAGGTGTAAATGACCTTTGCTTTGAAATTTACATGGTCAGTCACATCTTTGTGTGAAAATAGGCCCATGTTTATGAATGTGTGTCGGCACACCTAGACTTCTGAAAATCAGGTCCAAAATGCCCCTGGGAAGAAGATACAACATAAAATATTTGGGCAACTGAAAAGAATTACTCTGTCTTTCTAATCTTACATTCATGACTCATAGATCACTTTTAGAAGAGTAAAACAAGATGAACATTTGATTAATTAAAACATTGACTCTAGGACATCTTTTTTTATATTAAGAGTGTTGCACACTCGGTTATGTTCCTGGGCTACATTTGTTCTGCAGATATTTAGGACAAACCTGACATTTTGTAGGCTTCCGCCTGCATGGTGCATGTGTTGTTTGGATTAGCATGATCAAAAAATTTGACACATCTTTTCAAGATCCCATTTTCATCTGGATTCACACAACACACAGGAGAGCATTATGCCAAAAATATGTTTTTAGCAAACATACACAGACTTTGTTGTGACTGTTTGTAGCTGGTAAAATCCTACTCTACACTGATTACCATGACCTGCACGCTGTTATAGAAGTCTAAGATAGAAAAAGTACTGTACACAAATGAAAACCGTTAGCTTTCATACCACATGTGTTGTACTTATGCCAGGGGGAAATGACAGAGAATGTACAAGGTCATGGTTTACTAAAAATATAAAAGTTTAACATGTGGTGTTAATAGAACACACAACAGGGGTCAGTGGTATAATGGAAAATAATTCATTTCCAATGTCAAGCCAAGTAATTCACTAAGAAGGAACATTTGGAAGTGTGTTACATATATCTTTCTCTTCTGTATGGTGGGTACAGAAAGGCAAAACAACTGCTAATACAAATGCAGCCATAGTATGTCTGGTTTGGATTTCAACTGTGCCACTGTAAAACTGGAATAATTCTACTGGATAAATGAAGTTACACCAGTGTGAGTAAGAGCAGAATCAAGCCCAGTTAAGTTAATATGATTTTTTTAAAGTTTTGAATATGTATTTTTCCTTGTGTGCCTTTAATTTCTTAATGGTCTATCCAGCTGTGTAGATATTTATATGACACCTATCATCAGATAGCTAGTATGAAATGCCAATGAAATGATGCATTCAGTGTCAAGACTGAGTATGTATAACAATCGTGGCGATCCCAAATCATAGCCTATGTTGAGATCTGTTTGTCCAAGTGGACAACAATGTCTCCTGTCATCTAGCATTGCAGATTTTTGGCTGCAATCATGACCTGATTAAAGTCAATGGGAGCTTTGCCATGGACTTCAATGGAGCCAGGATTTCACCCTTTTAGCTCTCCTTCACTAACAATCATAATGGTGAGTAATGCAGTTGGCCAATGAAAAGAGATACATTTGGAAGGCTATATGACACTGCAGATAAGGTGTTTAGTTTTTGAAGTCTCAGAAGAAAGAAGGGCTAAGTCTTCAGGAGCAGACCCTGAGTTCATGTAACTCAATGTAGCTCCATTCATTTCAATGGAGCGGCGCCAATTTACCCCATCTGTGGATCTGGCCATCTTAGAGTCTGAATTTTGAAAATTCTAATTTTTCTCAATCACGTCTTGTTGTTATGAATAAAGCAATTTGTGTGCTTCTAGGATTGAATAGAATGATTTTTATTAATATTAGAGAGTTTATAAAATAGACAAAAAGGGGTATTTGTTGGCGCTAGAAATGATGCTACTGACACTGACCAAGAAACACCATCACTGGCTCTAAGTAAAAGGAAACTATGTTTTTCTGGACTAGAACAATTGTGAGCTAAATGCCACAGTTGATTGGCACTGAATATTTGAAAAAAGCATTATAGCTGTTGAGCAGCATTAATGCCGACTTTGTCTTTACCCGTCTGTCTTGATCTATGTAACCCACTGTTCTGTCATTGCAGTAGTCAGTTGCTTTCTATAGATAGAGCAGCAGGTGAAACTGTTTTTCTTTCCTTCACTCACTTGCTGAAAGTGTTTTGGTTTCTGGATTGACTCACTCCATTTATGTAGCATCCATCTCCCCGTCTGAATAGTCAAGTTGATTGAAAACATGTTTTAACTGGCTATCCTTCCCCCCATCTCCTATTGTTTCTGTTGCAATCTCTGATGCACACCCTGCTACCCTTCACAGGGGTCTGTCAGTGGGGATTTACAGGGTCCCATTGTGTGCATTTCAAGCAGGAATGGCAATGTTCATGCTAGTAATGCTGTTGGAAAGCATCTATCACCTAGACTATTGAGACCTCCCTAAGCCACTGCCTCTACATTATTTGATACCTTCTCCATTAAGACACCATTCAAGATGATGCCAGCTGCTGTGAGCCAAATCCTGAAATCATTAGTGCTTATTTTGAGCCTGAGTATGGACTGAGCATCAGATTGTGATCTGATTTACACCAGTACAAATCAGGAGTAGGTCCACTGAAGTGTATGGAGTTGCACCAGTTTGAAGCAGGCACAGAATAAGGACTTCAGAATTTGGTCATTTATATATTTAAAATATTAACTGTGTGCACATTAGTTCTGAATGCCAAGCAAAATTTTGCAGCAAGAGATATGCACTTATACACACCAGTCTCATCATTAAAATGTGGATTTCAACAGGAAAATCTTCTCTTCCATCCAGCACCCAGGATTAAAGGTGTAACTGCAATTTGTTCGTCCCTGTCATTTTGTCAGTCACCATTCAGATAAGCCAGTTTTTCAGCCATGCTATTTTACGGCAAGATTGAACAAGGAAAGGTGAGATGAAACAGGACAAAAATGCCATCAATTGTACTAGACACGCTGTAGTTTGTACACAGAAGAGACAGGTTGTGTTCACGTAGCATAAAAGTATAAATTGTGCATTTGAAAAGAATGTATTTGAAAAAGCAGTAAAACCTAAAACCTTGGTTCCTGTGATCCTATGAAAATCTGGATGGTCGCTCTATGGTTATATGTGTCATTCAGTGGAGTTACACCAGAGATGAATGTGGATCTTTGGAGAAGCTAGGTTACGTTGTCACACTGAAATAATAAGGTGATGAGTATGGTGAAACTCCCAAAATAGCTAGATTAGATAGATCAGGAAGAAAGCCTATGGTGGTGATTACCGCTGGGCAGAAAATGGTTTTCCCAGCCCGTGAATATTTTCAAGAGTTCTAAAATGTTTACCGTCCTGAATCAAGACAAAACAAAAAGTCAAAACCTCAAAATCATTCCTGAATCAAAAAACTGGGGAAAAAATGTTTAGGTCGATCAAATCATTTAGCGTGGATAACTTCAAAACACTTCATTTTCAGTTTGACCCTTTTTTGAGTCCAATTAGCTTAAATGTCAAAAAGTCATTTCAAACCAGAAAATGGGAAATTTTCATTTCAAAAAATCTCAAAATGAAATGTTTTGACAATTTCTAAACTTTTTTTTTTCAAATTGGGAGATTCATCAAAACTGACAGTTTTGTAAGCCGTTTTAATTTCAATAAATTGGCATTTTTAATTTAAAAAAACATTCATTGAAAAGTTCCCAACCGAGTGATTTGAAAAAGTTTTCAGCAGTGTGTGTGTCTGGGCACACATGCACATAACTCTTCCGAAAAACATCCATAAAATTTTCTGTCAACTCCAAATTGAAAAAGGCTTGATAAATCGAGTGTATGTTGTTTTAGCTCTTCCAGCTATTTATATGTACATAGTGCTATGGTTTGGTTATGGCATTGTATAATTACAGTGAGTTACTTAACTCCCGTAAAGTTGCAAATGTTGGCCTGAAATTAATCTTTCACTTACAAATGTGTATTAAATATGTCCCAGATGCAACTATTAACAACTTGGCATCAAATATATTACTGGACATAGTACACTTGGAATAAATACCAAAGAGATGATATTAGCATGCTGTTAAAAAGCAAACCATATTATGGCACTTATTACAATGGCTATGGCTTTTCAGCACATGATTAAAAGTTGTCATAATGCAAACTATTTAGTAAGATGTCATCTCATAAATAATGGTGGGATATTTCTAAATAGCATCCAATATTTTGTAAGACCCATTCATCAGTTTTCTCTCACTTTCACCAAGAATAATAAAAATATCACTGAAAGAGATGCTCAGCGGGATAAATAATAGTGTTTCACAGGATAACATTTGTGTATTTAGAGACTGACTAAAACCCACTGAAGTCAATGATAGATTTTCCATCGTCTTCAATGAGCTTGGGTCCCATATGCAGCTGTCAAACAATTAATAAATAAATAATAATACATCAAAATAATAATAAAATTGTTTCAATCTGAGGGACTGCTAGGCCTTAAAATGACTCCTGCACATGTTTAAATCACCTAGAAGATGTACTTTTAACAACTCATTTCCAAATTTGTCTTTGGCGCATCTACTCCTCAAATGCATATGTGAATGTTTATTGAGCTTTATGCCAGTGTTGTTGTACCTGTGTTGGTCCCAGGATGTGAGCGAGACAAGGTGGGTGACGTAACTTCTTTTATTGGGTCAACTTCTGTTGGTGAGAGAGACAAGCTTTTGAGCTTGGACTTGAAGAAGAGCTCTTTGTAAGCTTGAAAGCTTGTCCTTCTCACCAAGAGAAGTTGGTCCAATAATTAATATTCCCTCACCTATCTTGGGTCTATATTGAGCTTTATATCATTATGAAGAAGGGAGATCCTCTAATTTGACATGGTTGAAAATTTTCTTTCCTCCAGACACCACCAAAAAATTCAATCATTTTTTTTCATTTTTGTCAAAACTTTTCCTCAAAATTTGTTGTTTTGTAAAAAGTTGGGGGGAAAAACCTAAATTTTTTCAGCTAAAATTCAAAAATTTAGGGCCAAAAATTGAAATATGTATTGGAGGGGTTCCCTCCAATAGATTCAGGAAAGCAGAGATTTTCCCTAGTAAAAATTAGCTCACTCTTTCTGTAGATCTTCCTTAATATTGTATCACACTTTTTTTTTTAAAGGTAGAAACAGGATATCTTTTTGGTTGTTTTCTAATTCAGTTTCTACTAGTTCTGTATCTCAGCTATTTACCAAAACAATGTAACTAGTTTCTTTTAAGATCCATATACACTATCTATGTTATTGAAACAATGGATATAAAATAAGAAATAGGGGACAACTGCAACATTTGCCGATATACCCATTCGTATGCTCAGTAATGGAGGTTTGTTGGTACATGTAGTTACACAGGCAAATACTGCAGGTACATTTTCATAAACTGTTTTAATTATTTGGCTCAGTGTTTTGTTATGATGCCACATCTGAGAGTAAAGTAGATGCCATTTCTAAGTCCTTTGCTAAAATCTCAGATTTATGGAATTTGCTTTACTAATTAAAAAACATCGTAATTATTACAAGAAGTGACCCATATGATCAAATGCAACCCATATTTGAATTCTACCCTGGCACATTCTGTTATGGAACCATATGTGGAAAAAAATAGGAGTGATTGAAATAAAATAGCTATTTGTTCCCTTCCTTTAAATATAGCTAACCAAGTTTAAACATTCTATTTATTATAAACATTAGTTTATTATTTTGTATGGTACAACATCTCATTCAGTGTTTATATTATACACATTGCATACTGGCATGCATATATATAGATACTGTATATGAAACATTTTTGTAGAACTTGTGACCACCAGCCAAATAAACACACTAGCATTTTATTCAAAGGCTCATCTACGCTATTGTTATGTTTCTTCACATACAAATTGCAAAGAGAAGCATTCAGTCTAAATTACTTCTTTTAGTTCAAGAGAACAACAAAACAAGAAACGACAAAAGTAAAACTTCCCTGAGAGAGCACAGTGTGCCTCCCCTCTGTAACAGACTGCATTGAAATGAGCACAAAATGGCTGCCAATCACTGCCCACAGCAGTCTTTTGAGATTCAAAAGTGTAGTGTACAGAAAGAGAGTCATACTGGTTACAGCTGCACCCATCACAGAATGAAAGAACAGGATTGTGTCCTCAGTATTTAGTCCATGATTCCATTTCCTCATCATCATTTGCTGATCCTCATTAAGGCTTAATTCAAAACTCCCATTGACTTCACTACCCTTTAGATCAGGCCCCAGGTGCCAGTCCTGCAACTATAGGTGGACTCCTGAGTTTTCACAGTACCACACTGAAGTCAATAGGGTTCACTGCAGATTCAGGTGTTTGTCCATTCAGATGGAGGATGGGGACTATGGGTCTGTGATGGGGTGACCTAATTTAACTTGCTCAACTGCACCTGAGAAGAGATTTAAGCTTGAAGGACAAGCACTAAATGACGATGAAGCCCAGGTGGGAAGGAGCAGGGTAGGCCTGTTTAAAGGAAGGAAGCTGAGAACAGAAGAGGGCCATAGGGGAAGTAGTGTGCAGTTGTTCTCTGAGAGAAGGGAGGAGTGTTTGTGGCTATTAAGTCTGGCAAGAAGCCAAAGAAAGGAGTAGTCTACACTTACTCCCTGGGAGGAGGAAGTTTGGGCTGGTAAACTGGTGGCAGAGGAGAGAGTAGGGAAGTAGCAAGGAGTCCAGGGAAATAGTGGCAGGGTCTTGGAGACAGCGGACCAGAGTTGCTAAACCTAGGGTCCCTGGACTGGAATCTAGAGTAGTAGGTGGGCCTGAGTTCCCTACCAGCAGCTGGAAAAGTGGTACCAGACCTGGTCTGGCCAATTGTCTGGAAAGGCAGGTGGACAACTGACCTGTGGGACTTTGATAGCCTAGAATAGGAGGACTATAGTGACCTGACTAGAGGGATGAGTCATGAAGAGGGAGCATCCAGAGTCCCAGAGAAGAGAGAAGGGCCACAGTGCGAGGAAGGGGGCATCAGACCTGAGTGGAGCTTATCTCTAGGCCCAACAACAAAGAGGAGCCTGCGCCCAACAGGGTCCTATTCAGCTACCATTTAAATCAACAGGAATCATTCAGTTGACATTAATCAGCACTATAAGGGGCCCCTAAGGGTTTTCCTCTTTTGGCACGTCATTTAGTATCTCAATCCACACTCTCCTTATCTTTATTCCCTTGGTTCGCTTCCCTCTTGCTCACGTTCAGAGTTCAGAATTGGGCCCGTCAGGAAGTTTGACTTCCGTCCCTTCGGCCTTCCTCACACAGCCCAAGAAAATTGTTGAGTGTTTCCAGTACAAAACCTGCAGCAAACTGAACATGCAAATTTTAGGGGCAGTGTTTAAAAATGTTGACGTTATTACAATGACACAAAACAAGGAATTCTGTTCTGCTTGATTTCTGCCCTTTTATAGGTAGTTCAATACAAGTTTAATTTTTACCTGCTGCTGCCGCAGAATTTCCAGCCTGGTGCACCCAAGTACCCCAAAACACAAAGAACCATGGTGCAGAAACTAGATTGTTTGCTGCAGAACACACAAAGCCTGGAGACGGAGTATGTTTCTAACAGATTTGGCCTTTGTAGGAATGTTACCTTTAAGGAGGAATGTGGCTAATATTAGCATAATGAATTCTGCCCTCTAGTGCTCGATGTGGTATATGAAGTAAGGAGGAATTTGGCCTGCATGAAGCCAGGGATAGAAAAGTCCATTATTGTATGCTGAATTTTTAAAGTTCAATATGGAGCCCATAATCTGTTACCATAAGAAACTGAAGACTGTTATCTCTCTTTGCATACCATGAGCAATAATCCAGAAAATAACTCTAATGGAGGAAGTGTAAAGACTGACCTTTCATTATGGGGAGGTGACAGGAATTTACTAGTGATTGGCCACCCCAGACCAGAATAAAAAGGCGGGTTTACCAGGTAAATGGCATCAATTTAACAAGCTGAGTCAGGGGAGACATTCTCTGAAAAGTGCCCCTCTGACCAAACAGTTCACTGCAGCTGGGTACAGCGATTCTACAAAGAACTCAGCAGGTTCAACACCAGGTTACTTTCCCACACATAATGGTCTCTGTTTGTGCAGACAGATCCGTCTGTCTGCATCTATATTTAACTAGCCCAGAAACAAAGTGAGATAACTAGTTTAAGGTTAGTAGTGTGTGTTGTGTGTGTGTCAAATACGGTATCCTGATTACATAATTAAATGCTTTCCTGTTAGAGCAATTAGGAGAGACGTGTGGAGATTTATAGACTGCTACTCATTCTAGACATTCTCAACCTAGTATCTGTGGACCTGGGCCTGTAATTATGCCAGAGTCACTTTTCAGCCGTGTTCTCATGATTGTAAAATAACATTTTAAAATACAACAGATGCAGTGCAGTGGCCCAGCCTTGCTCATGTGGTAGAGAGAGCTGTGTGTGTTCCCCAGTTGCACTGTTCTCTTCAATTGCTTTTATGGACTTTGTTGGTGTCTTGTTACTTTTTAAACCATTTTCTTCTTTCCCTCTCAGTGAATAGGCTTAAGGCCAGATGCAGCTACCTTTACTTCAGTGGTAGTACTCAGCTGGAGTGAGGGGGACAGAATCTGGGCCAGACCTGTCTCTTGAGTATTAGAGAGAAACTGAATATCGGCGTTCTTATAAATTAAGCTGGGCAAACTGGAAAGATCTCTGATAGTAGCCATGGTGTCCGCACCTTGGGAAGACTCAGTGGAAACTAAGATTTAGACCTTTGCGTTAAAATATTCATTGTGAGTCGAGCAGGGGCGTTAATGCCCACACTTAGGGTCTGACATAAAGTCCACTGAAACCCAGAGAAAGATTCACAGAATCTTTGAATGGGCTTTGGATCAAGCTTTAAATAGCACCGTTCAGCTACGCCGATGCAGCTGCACTGCTGTAAGCTCTCTAATGTAGCCACTTTAAGCCCCCACAAGTGGCGGGAGAAGCTCTCTCACTGACATAGCGCTGTCCACCTCAGCACTGAAGTCGGCTTAACTTATGTCACTCGGGGGTGATTTATTCACAAGTTACGCTGATATAAGCTGCCGTGTAGACCTAGCCAGAATAGTTTATTTCCTCCATTTTACAAATGGGGAAATTGAGGCCCGGAGAGGTGAAATCCAAGATTTTAAAAAAATGAGTGCCCAATATTAGTCTAAGTTCATATTTAGGCATCAAATAAGCACATTCAGTGGGAACTTCTGGAATCGCAGCACTTCTGAAAATCAGCCAACTTAAGTAGGTGCCTAAATATGGGCTTAGGATCCTAGCCTTAGGCATCCATTTCTGAAAATCCAAGTAACTTCCCCAACGTTATACAGCAAACCAGTGAGAGTCCTGGAAATAGAACCCTGCTCTCCTGATTCCATGCCTCCTGCTCTCACCGCTAGACAACACTGTCTCATGTGTTTTGCTTCATGTGTGAACATTAATTATCAAGAGGCTTAGTAGCAATGACATTTCTCTCATTTTAAAACTTAATTCAAGTTTGGGGCCTGATTCTGGTCTTACTTAGATGAGTGGAAATCAGGAATAATTCCGTTGGCTCCAGTGAAGTTACACTGGCATTAATCCAGTATAAAAGGAGAATCCATCCCACAGTATATGCATATATGTTGTGGAGTGAGAGTTCTTTGTGTAATTTTGAATTCTGAATTCTTCTGTTTTGGTGCTCTAGTGTGGGTTTGATCTAGTTTGGTATATGAAAACAGATGTAGTCAGGACTTTCCTATTCCTCTTTGTAGGCTGACTTCTGAAATCCTCAGTGCACTGATGTTTCTTTCTTTTCCTTATATACATGTAACATTTGCCAAGCTATTGAAATTTGATTTAATTTCTTCTTCATGTGATCCTGACATTAGTATTCCACATCAGTGCCAAAAGCTTCAGATTATGCCAAGTGGTTTCTGGAACCCAACGGTTAATTGAGAAAAAGTCGTCTTGGCAGCAGAAATAGACTCATAGGCTGGTTAGAATAAATTAAAGGTGAAATGCTTTGCAGTGGGGAGGATGTCTTCTTCCAGCACAAGCTTTTAAGGTTGAGTTTCCTGATTTGCATTCGTTTGAAAATGTAGATAAAAGGTTGGAGCATTTTCTGCTTCCTTTGCTATTTTGAAAAATCCAGTGGGCAGCGTGTAGACACCAAGCAGTGTAACCAGCCCCCCAAAAAATAAAAACACAAGAGGAAATGAAGCTTGTAAGGATTCCCGTCCCCCTTGCCTTTCCTTTTCTTTTTCGAATGCTGCATGCTTTGCCTGAAATGTAAACTAACCTCTTCAGAAGAATCTCTGATCCCACGCCACAGTAACTCCATCAACTTTGGTCAAATATCTCCTAGTGTGAATGAGAAGAATCTGGACTGTTGGGTCCAAATTGTCCCAGTGCTGTCAGTGGAGTTCCATGAGGAATGAAGTTGGGCCCCTGCATTGTTTTCAATCATGAATTTCTCTTGGCTGCCTCTCTTGTTGCATTTCACCCTTCCAACTGAAGCATATGGATGCTGGGTGTAGGAAGAGCAACATCCCTTTGCAATGGTTCATTGGCTTCTACTCTGAGTGAGATCGCCCTGGCTTTTCCAAGAGATTTATTAGGGGGGCAGTTACTATCACAGAAAAAGTGCCTGTTTAAAATGTTGTAATTTACCTTTTAGCATCAGAGTCTTGCTGGCCTATTTTCACACATTCTGTGGTGGAATATGATAAGTAATAATCATTCTTTCAAGCCTGATTATTTGGCTCCCTCCTGTCTTATTGGCAGCCTCCCTGTTCTTCTCCTTTGAAGTGTATCTAAGCTTCTAGTAGCTATAAGATGACACTTAAGTTACACCTCTTCGGCATTCTTATCTCAGTCAGCGGTCTTTGAATTGCTGACACTTTGGCAGCCCCATGGCCCTTCTGCTGAGGAAATTGTCCCTTATGTGACCTTTTGGCTTTCTGAAGAAGACACCTGAAACCTCAAATGGAAGGGATCAGAGGAAGGGGGATCCCACCTCTTCTTCAACTGCCAAAGAGCAGTTTCTCATTCCACAGGAAGCAGCATCTGTCTTATCTCTTTCTTTGTCTCTCCTTTTATACATTTTCCTTTGGATACAGGGTCTTTTGAAATACTTTTTTTTCTGCCCAACATGTCTTTGAATCCCCCCTCTCTCTCTCTCTCTCCCTCTCTGTGCCTGTATGCATGCATGCACGTGCTGTATAACACCTTAAAAACGAGTGCACATTACTCAGGGAGACACAGCTAAAGATGTGATTCCAAAATCTTCTGGAATCATTGGCAAAGTGGAAATATTTGGCACTGAAAACAGGGAGATTTGCTTGAGACAAATGTGGGAATTCTGATTCTCCCCAGGAAAGAGGTCATACTTTATTTGACATCCCATTGGGTAGCTTCCAAATGGGACTGCTTGAAAATAATATCTGCGTATGAAAGTCTCTTATGTTTTCATGACTTTCTTTTTTTAAAAGTCCATTCTGCCTTGGGTTATTCTGTATACAGCAGAATGAGTCTCCTCTGTGTATCTATCTAGGTTCTTACGCCATGCCCATAACCACGATATCTCTAAGTAGATCTTAGCTTTTCTCAGAAAAGTCTGGGGATATTCCAGCTGGCAAATATGGCCCTTTTTTTCCAGAGTTGCATATGCAACATTTCAATTTTGTTTGGTGACACTGAAATCCAGAATGAGCCAAAACTCAATCTTCCTGAAGAAAAGGTTTATGTAGAAGTGACTTGAACCCTATAAATGAGCCAAGGGTCTGATTCTGGCCATGCAAACTCTTATCACCAGGCATAGTGCTTCTGACCATTAGACGCCCTAGTGACTGTTGGCAGTATAGCAAGCCCGCTGCCTAGTGATAAGAGTTTGCGTGGCTGGGCCTTTAAGGTTTGGTTTATCTACAGAAAGTGACTGGTTTTTAGCTACTTAAGGGCTCAAGTGTGGAGTTACCATGAGCCCTGGATAAGAGGCAGAACATAGCTGCACTGCCCCAGAAGCAGACCAGGGGCTGAATTGTAACTCACAGGCCCAGAGAGGAAGGAACTATATCACGTCTTTACCTGGAGCAGATTACTTCCTCTGTCATGCCAGCTCCCCTGCACTGGGTAAGGCACTGGGAGAGGAGTAGACTCAAGGTTTCCCAGCCCACAGTCTAGAGAGGGGAAGTAGAAGCCAAATGGAGGCTGCTTTCCCCACCCATGCCACACTGTAACGCATGATCTGTAACACACCAGATGTTCTCTTACCTGTGCATGAGCATAGGGCAAGCCACAACTTCACCTTAAATTAACAACTTTACTAACAGGATTATATTGGCACATGGTACACATCAACGCCATTTGCTGCTGTCAGTGTCTAACTCTTTAATCCTGTCACAAACCTGTGAAGAAACTTCTTCTGGTGCTGGAGAGGTTCAGCAGAGTAACAAAGAACAGAGAAGCTGCAGTGACTGGCAGCACTGATTCAACTCTTGATGAATTTTGATGAAAGGGAACTAGACTTTCAGGGCCAAGTTATTTAATGACCCTCTAAAATTACAGCCACAAATTATGCACATGCAAAACTATGCATCTGTGCACCAAAGAGGCAAAATTTTCATACAGGAAGCCAAAGGTTCACATTAAAAACATGTATGTGTAAGTACATCCCCACATTTGTGCATATGATTATTTAATCTACACAACTAAATCAATTGATTGAATGCCCAAATGGCTCTTTAGGTGCCTAGCTAAGCATTTGCACATACATTTGCTTCCTTTACATGCACATTGTAGAATCTGGGTGCACAAACACAGCTCCTCATACAAGTCTCTTTTCAAAATGTGGCCCTAAGAATGCTTTATGCCTGTGAATCAAGCTATTAGCCAAGCAGTTATCTAATGTGCCTGTTTCCTCTGTCCGGTGGGAATTTCTGCACACAGAGACAGGCACATGCTAACATTTCCATTGTTAAATAACATGTTTTGTGGTTACAGCTAGGTAGCAAGAGATTTAACTGCCATGATTTGTGCCACCAATCAACTTTACCCATAATTATTTGCAAGTGCAAAATGGGAAACAGGTTTCGAAAATTAGTCTTATCCAAAGCCCAGTGCAGTCAACAGAAAAAATGGATCAGGCCCATGACTTGTGAATAAGAAAAAAATTGTCTCCCAAGAGCTTACAGTGTAAGTTGCAAAGCAAAAACATTAAGCATTCCATTTTCTTTCCACAGAGGATAGAGTATCTGGATACTTGAAGAACCCAAACCCAAAACATTTTGTCCCTCTTACCCTGTTTGCCTTTGACAATGTGAAATTGCATAGTGCAATATGAGAGTGGTTGTGTGATGCATTTACAACAACAACCTGCCACCAACTTGAATTAAAGGGGCAAAATTAACCATTTGGGGTTATAATTCTATTTCCAGATCATTTTAAATGTATTTACAGTATATATTACTTTGCTTAAAGGGTATATGTGAGGTACAGAAATCAATCATTCAGATCCCAGCTACTGGTCAGTTGTGAACCTGAATACATAAGAATAAGTTAATGAGTTACAAACAGAAACTGGCATTATTTCATTTCATGATGCATTTGAATTCAATTGAAAGAGTAAAACCGTTAGTGTAAAAATTTCAGTAGGAATCCTGTTTTTGTCTCTCTATTTATTTGTATTAAGGTAGCACCCAAGCCGAGCAATAGTGTTGCCATTGTCCTGGGTGCTGTCCAAGCACATTAAAAAAAACGGCCCCTGCTCCAAAGATCCTAAGTTTAAAAAAAAAAAGCCATCTAGATGAATAGAGACAGGGGCCCGGATACAACATACAAGCAATGTGGTTTGGAGGGAGCGAAAGATAAGCACACATTAATGCCATTATTTTTAATCATGAAACACCATCTTTCACTTTTCTTGAATGGTTAAAGTAAATCTGTCATCAGGAAGGGATTCAATTGTTTCTCCCCTTATCTGTTAATCTATCTGCTTCTCTTCTTCAGATAGAAAAAAAGCATTTTAAAAATCTGATTGGACATTAATGACAACTTACCTGTATTCTTGTCTCAGTTTAAGTGGGGTTTTTAAATGCTTTTTCAAGATTAGCACAAAAGCACTTTGTACACAGGCCTGTTATTTTATACCTGGCAGGCAATCTAACGCGATCAGATCATTTTCCAACACCCCTCCACTTCCACCGCTCCATACTTCATATTTCATAATGTCACCTAAACACAGTGTCAGGGTCTCATCAAACCATAGCACAATACTGATGCATATTCTCTTCAATCCTCCACTCTATCCTTGCTTCCTAGGATTAAGTCAATTTAAAAAAAAGAAATAAAGGCTTGGATTAGCTGTCAGAACTGGGTTTTTTCTTCTGATGTTCCTTTTTATTCTTCTGAACTCAAAAACCTCATTTAAAACTACTTAGGAATGGAAGAGGAAATCAATTCTGCTTTCAAAAGTGAATTTAGTGCCAGAGAACAGTGCTGGATTGACAGCTCTGAGGACTGAAGACTTCTGTCTCCATAGAACATGTGAAGCATGGGGCAAGCACAAGCCAATATACACTATCCTGCCAGTGTACATGAACTCCTCCCATATTCTTGCCTTGATTCCTTTTCTGGAGAGCCCATAGCTGTGAGATGCTAGTTTCTTTTTCATTCCTATTTAATCCTTGGAATCTTTGCTGAGGCTGCCAACAAGCATTGAAAGAGTACAAGTCTGTCACGCAAATATTATCCTGTTAAGAAAATGTCGACATTGGGCACATTTTTCATGAAACTAGATCGTTTTTGATAATTCATCTTGGAGTTCCTAAGTTTTCAAGTTTTGTTTCTGATTATTTTACACAGCCCTAATTGGCATATAGTAGCGTATATCATTAAAGCAACATGATACACTGTATGCTATAGAGAGCTGGAATATTTATTTTTTGTCAGCCACATATTGCTATTGCACAACAGATCATATCTGTTTCTTTCATTATAGATCTCCTAATTAAATATATATTTTTATTCAAGCCCATTTTTTCCTTTTGACTCATTCTTTGCATATTTTGACAATTTGCTTCCACAGTATAGTTGTTATACAATCAAAATCCCAAAAATGTAACTGCCACTCCTTTTGGGACAAAATCCAAAACTAGAGCTAGCTGGAAACCAGAATTTCCATTCTGCGGGATAGTCTGACATTTCAAATATTGTTTTCGTTTCAGTAATGTCAAATAACTTTGCTTTCATAATGTTGAAACATTTTGTTTCAAAAAGGTAAAAACGTATAATTTAGACTATCATATTGATTATTTTGTTTGGACTCATATTGTGTAAAGATTAAACATTAATTTTAATACTATATTTTAATATAATATAAAAGTCCAAACAAAATGAATGGAAATGAAGTCAAAGTGACGTTATCAAAACATTGCAATATTATCTAAATGAAACATGAAAGTTGAAAGAACTCATTTTGACTTTTCCCCATTGAAATGTCATCAAAATCAATATATTCCTGTGAAACATTTTGATTTCATGATTTTTATTTATTTATTTATTTTGCTACTGAAAACTGTCACATCAAACATCTTGATTAGCACTACCTAAAACCCAATGAAATCAACAGACTGCCATCAATTTCAAATGGGCTTTGGATCAGCATCTTACTGAACAAAAATCCGTATCAGTTCCAGTCTGTTACTTGTGGCCATGTTGGATTCTAATATGCAAATCTGCCATCCCTTAAACACCACTTCAGTGCCAGTGCCGATCCTCATTTATGAATGTCTTCAATATTGCTTCTGAATCATGCATTCACAGCCATGCACCTGTGGAAAGAGAAAAGGGCACTGTTTGTATAAGTATTTCGAAGGAATCCAGTTCAATAGAATGTGAATGTAATGTGGGATGTTTGAGACCGCAGTGGGAAAAAAGGCAGTTAAGGTACTAGTTAGTATGTGCCAAATATTTACCACCACGTAATAAGAATGGGAGTGGATTTTAATTTGAAGGATGTTTGAAGCCATGCTGTGTGCTTCTCTAAATAAGGAAAACCCAGAGGCACAAGTACTTCAGGATGTGTAAAATGTGGATTTTCCTCCCATATATTTGATGTTCATAATACGTGTTTATGACTCTTACAATACTGCGTGGGCTTAGTATGAGAAAGGAAGAAAGTTTCACTTATTTCCAGAAAACTTGCCAGCTTCCTATAACTTTCCATTTCTTTTAACACTGAGCTCAGGAACAATAGCCTAGAAGTAACAGCAACAACACCACAAAGCAGCTGGACTTTGAAATGTGCTGTTCCTAAACATTGCATGTAGACTATGATTCCCCATGTTTATTACAGATCAGTGTAAATGTGCTCAAAAGTGTCAGTTCAGCAACTTCTGAATCCTAATAATTAGTGCGCTGATAGCACTTTATCTCTTCAAAGCACTTTACAAACGTGAACTAACACCCCTAAAAGGCAGATATTGTAAATATTGTCATCCTGACTGTACGTGACCAGCTCAAGGTCACCAAGTCTCTTTCAGAGTCTGCATTAGAAGTTAGCTATTGCCAGGGGTTCAAATAAGCAAGAATGGGGGATAGAGGATGAGGAGCTGTGTGCTCCCCTTGTTTAAAAGAAAAGGCAAAATTGAGGAAGATCTCCTCCCCGCTCTGGTTTGGGAAAGCTGTTCCCTTCTGTGGCTGTTGCACTCAGAGTTCCCCTTTTTGCCTTAGTCTACTTCAGTGCCTGAGAATTTCTAATTCTCACTCCTATGAGATTCTGCTCTCCCTTGCACAAGTGTTAAACCACAACAACCTCATTAACTTCAGCGGCATTACTCCCGACTGAGATCAGAATCGTAGTCCATGGCGTGCTCTCTCTCTCCCTCTCGCTCGCTTAATTTCCTTTCCCTTCCCTCTCTCATGCTTACAAAAATAAACCAAATTTAGCTTTCATAAATGCTATTGATAGGCCGTTGTGTCATTTAAATGACTGGGATGGCATCTCAATTAAATCGTGATTGACTCACATTTTTCTGTTCTGAAAGAAGTGAGCTCTGTTGCTGTGTTCACTGAGATATAAGGGAATGAGTTTGTCACATTTGAGGGGGGGGGTTTAATTCCCAGCCAAGCGGGCAATGGGGGGAGGGGGAACCTGATGTGGGATTTGGGCACGTACAAAACATCTGGAACCAACATTTTTGGAACGTCTAGTTAATACTTTTTTTTTTAAGTGATTTTCGGTTTTTATATTTGCGTGCGTCTGTGAGGATGTTTTTGGACTTTCATGCCTTTTTGAAGGTGTGTCACCTAATTATGGTCTTTCATCCTTCTATTCCCTAGTTAGAACATGCCAATCCCTTTTACGGCAATTGATTATGACTTGGAGATTTCCACATTCCAGCCAGTTCAGAGAGCTTGGATATTTGTGAGTACCTGAATAAACTCCTTTAATCCAAAAACAAACTCCACCTGAAAAAGACTGCATGAAAAGGCCTTTCATATGGTGTTTTCAAACTTACTGGTTCATGGTTTCTTTGGATTTGACCCTACTTCCTGTACTAATGGTCTCTGAATGCATTCCCAATTGTGGCTTCTTGGTCTACAAGGTACCCAGCATTAATGGGGAAGAGGAAAAAGTCATTCGGCAACACCTTACACAGAACATGCTGTCTGCAGGAGGAAAAATGGACATGAAGGTGAAAGCAAACAAAGTGGTATGAATGTCAAGCTACTTCAGCTAAATTTTTAAAACAAACTATTTCCTTGACATTGATGCTTTTAAAAGTTTTTGGCTTCCAACAGATTTAAAATACCTTTAAAGTTGCCTTTAAAATTGTCTTTCCCAAGTGTGAGAATCTACACTTTGCTGATTAATGTGTTACTGTGTTAAAGAAATATGGTAACAGGACTGTAAATGTGCTGATGAGGCCACATTGAAAGATTTCGGCTCCAGATAGCTGATTATATGGAACTGGATCCTGTGATGGTTCTAAGTATCTCCACTTATACACAAATAAATGTGTTAGTCTCTAAGATGCCACAAGTACTCCTCGTTCTTTTTGCTGAAACCAGAGAGGCAGTCAGCACCTAATAGGATCAGGCCTTTAGCTTGGCTATTTAAATTCACTAAGACACAATCTTTCCTAGAAGAGTCACATTTATTTTAATTTCATATAATTGATAAGTTTAGGCCAAAATGTTCAAACTACTGCTGCAAATGAAATCCGTATTTCGGCACCTCAATAAAAGTTTGTTTGTTTGTTTGTTTGTTTGTTTGTTTTAGCACTCGCAGTTCCCCCTGTAGTTAACTGTAGTGTGTTCAGCACCTCTGAAAATCAGGCTGTTTAGAGTTTGGATCCTGAATATGAAGTTTAGTGCCTAGCATTAGTGCCCTACATTTTAAAATATGGATATTTTCTCTTCCTTACAAAAATGTTTTAGTTGATGCATTGGATTATAAGATTTAGCTGGTGGAACTAATTCCTTTTGCTGCAATATGATCCTCTCCTACCATCCTGATCAGACCCTTTTCCTTCCTGTAAATCGGTTGTGCTTAGTCTGATAAACTGTATTTATGGTGCAGGACTTGCCTCTATTAACTTTTTTTAATGAGTTATTAGGATTTTTTATCATCGTTATAGCATCTACTGCTTCATAAAACTTGACCATAGAATGTCAAATGTAATGTCCATGGATATTTGTCTACATTTAATTTCCATTATTTGGTGGTCTGAATTCATGTATCTATCTGTGAACACGCAGTGCCTTGATTTCAGTATCCTGTGAAACACAGCATCTAATGAGGCAGAGGAAAGAAGTGACAGGCTTTGGCTTCCTGCAGCCCATCCTCAGAGATGGAAACTCCCGGTGTTGACTGACTGGTTTGGCCGAGTGATAAGCCAAGCAGTGAGCTCTGGGCCAAGATGAGGACTGTAACTCCTTCAGTGCAAGATTAATGAGTGTCTGGGGCCAGATCCTGATCTTAATTACTCCAGTTACTCCTGATTTCTATCGGTGTAACAGATTCAAATTTAGCTCAAGGGGTCTTTACATCACAGGCTCACATGCTTCCTGGTTGCCATCTGACTTTGTATTGCAAATGACAAGCCAAAAGAACCCATTCCCTGGAATATAGACATTCCAGCCAGGAGCTGGCAGTCCTTCACAGACAATATTGGTGCAATAGATTTTTTTGGAGCATATACCTACCACTACTTGCTGGTAGTGGCTATTTGCCTTCAAGATCAACAGTACTAGAAAATGCCTCATTACAGTCACACAGCGGGTTTTATTTTTCCTTGATGTTCAAGAGGTGCAGCAGAAAATGAGATTCTCTCCAAATTGATTCACACAGTGGCCAAAGAGGTCACTGCGGCTGACCATAAACTGCGTGACCTACCAATTTCCCAGTAAGGTTCCAGCATCCAGACAACGGGAAAAGGGGTGGCTGGGTCTCCAAAGAGTGTGGATTAGAGGTTTTGGTTTGGAATGTCTACATTTGGATAAATTCTGAATTTAAAAAACACAACAACAACTCTGAGACAAAGTTTAAATTAAAAAAACCCAAACCAGCCTTTGATTTCTTCTCTGAAATGACCTCACTGCATACCCAGTGCAGCCACAAAGCACGACGGCCTTCATGGGCTTGACTCTGGGAAGATGTATCACTTCCCTTTGAGAAATATGGAAGATGTGGTCACTAATCACGGTCTGTTCTGAGCCAGCTTTTTTTCAGTGGGATCCTTCTGCGCTTTTTCTTTTGTTTTTTTTCTTTCACACAAATTGTCCTACTCCATGTAAGCTGGAAAGCTACCCGCAGTGGCTAAGCGTGTCCGCAGTCATAAAGCAGAGGAAGGTCAGAAGATGATGAGATTTTAGAAAAAAGGCCTGATTAATGCGGATGTGGCTGCTGGCATTCTGAGATGACTGGAACTATGTCGCCTGATGCCATCTGTTACTCACTGGCAGTCGCATTTGATCTCCTTGCTGGTTAACCCCCAGTGTGCCAAGCCTTAGCTATGTCCTCCCGCTCACCATCCATTCATGACTAAACCCTATTATTTCCTTTGGTCCCCAGTGTGTAACATTAATAGCATATGTTCCAGTGGTAGAGAGTTTATTCTTAGTCAGGAGCAACTAGGAGATGCATTTATTTGTATGGTGAGGCAGTGAGGGAGGCTAGATTTTATTTCTACAAAACATCTTGTATCAGTGCCAAAACAGGCCACAGCGGAGCATGGAAAGTAATACGCAGTTCTAGGGGTGGTAAAATAACTTTGGTCCAGTGCTTCAGACACCGTGTGAAGTAGTATTCTCATCCAATCCCAGTTTGGCTGTGAGATTACAAACCATCCCCCACCCCCACCCCATATCTGGTTCTCTACTTGTCATTCGCCTCTGGTTACTAATCTGCAAGAACATGCATCTATTGTCACTTCAATGACTCCAGCCAGGTCAAGGGAAGTTCACGTCAACATGAGCAGAATTTGGCCCTTACCCACTCCACAAACTGCCGTCTGTGCAAACAGAGGGACATGGGCATAGAACAATAAAGGTGGACATAGGAATCTGCATCTGCAAGATATATACGAGGAGGTGTGCAGATCGTATTTCAGTCTTCCAAATCAGCTGCATTACTGAAATCATACTTCATAGTTTAGTAGAGTTTAAGGCCAGAAGGGACCATTAAATGTCTAGTCTGACCTCCTGTATAACGCACACCGTCGGATTTCATCCAGTTATTCCTGTACTGCGTCCAGTAACTTGTCTGATTAAGTTAACATAAAATGTTAATCAGAACACTTTTAAAAGCTGTTATGCTTTAATGACCCATATTTTAGGAAGGCTTTAATATTAACATTTTCCCTTTGTGAATAGTAGCTTGACTTTTATTAAATGGCAGTGCTGCACAAAAAAGGACAAAGGTAGGTTAAAAGTCTCTTTTGAATGCAACTTGGCATTTGTCAGGCTAAAGTGAAACCTGAAAAACAGAAACTTTTCACCTCCCAAACATGTGTTCAAGGTACAGCTTTGCAGCAAAAGGAAACTGCAGGTGGAAGGAGTGGGGGAGGGGCCTCCACTTGCTCTGGCCCAGGGTCCCACAACCCCCTAATCCGGATCTGCCTGTGTGAGTGCCTTTTATAACTTGCATTTGTTTCTTTCCAATTTAGCATAAGGTACACAAATGCTGTGGCAGTGAGCATTGGAGGAATCTTCCAAATAAACTATCATTATGATCGCTATTTATTCATATAACAGTAGCACCTACTGGCACCAGATCAAGGCCCCACTGTGCTAAGCACTGTACAGACACATAAGACAGTCACTGCCCCAAGGAGCTAACAATCTACATAGATAAGACTGACAAATAGTGGGAAAAAACAAAGCATTATTAGAGTTGGTTGGAACTTTTAGTATTTTGAACTTGAAAAATCAGGAGAAATTTCCACACATTTTTCATATTTTTTTCCACCAATTGATCAACATTTACTGGAATTTGGAGGTGAGGGGAATCTGGAAAATTTTCCAAAAAAACAGATTTTTTTCCCAACCACCTCTAACTTTTCTTATCCCCATTTTACAGATGAAAAACTGAGGTACAGAAAGACTTTGCCTACAATTAAATGCACAAATGTATTTGCATGTGCAAAATCCATACTTGCATTCACAAACTGGTGCTGTTGAAAATATGTAGGAAGCTTAATGACTTTTGATTAATGGGAAAATCTTTCACATATGAAGGTATCAATTTTTAACCACTCTTTCACTGCTGCTGCAGCTGCTTGTAGGGAGGAGTTGCTCAGTGGTTTGAGCATTGGCCTGCTAAGCCCACAGTTATGAGTTCAGTCCTTGAAGGGGCCATTTAGGGAACTGGGATAAAAATCCATCTGGGGGTTAAACTAGATGATCTCCTGAGGTCCCTTCCAACCCTGATAGTCTATTATTCTAGAAAAATGACTGTATGTATTAGACCCTGGCTTCTGCTAGTCAATACCAGTGGGAAGCATGATCAGAAATAGAGCATTTAACCTCACAGCCAGTGGTTACTTACTGTCTGATGGCCATTTAATTGCCCATTTGAAATGACGTGGTGATTTCAGCCCAGTTCCTTACAGACAGGACTAATTGATACTAATTTTCAGGGTTGTCCAGGGTTTTCATTCTGGCAAGTTCATCCAACAATGGAATCACCCCTTCAGCCAACTCAAAAAAAATCAACCCTGTAAATACCATTCAGCATAGCAGTAGACTCTGAAGAAACTAGCTTTTACCACCAGAAGTGTCTTTAAACGTCATAGGTTTTAGTTGCTCTCAATCAACTTGGGGGGGATTAGTTCTCAGTTATCATGAAATGTGACAGAGTTGTCTTGCATATGAACTGCTGCTGATTCTGTGTGTACTGATCTGTCGAGCAGAAAAGAGCCAGAAGCCTTTATTGGCTTTAGCATGCCTAGCGAAAGTGTCTGCCCTCTTACAGAAGATAAGTTCAGCCTTGTTTATTTTCATTTTGGCTATTCAGAATACTCAGCTATGCACTGTACCAGACAATGCTGCTGTGCCTTTAAAAAGGAAAGGAAGTGTGGTCCTGGAAAACCTAGCTGGAGCAATAAAATATAAATCTTTGTAATTGTTGTGGAGACAAAAAGCAAAACAAACTGCATTTAAGTACATTGTCAGAAAATGTCAGAGATTTGAGAGAATGGTCATTAGCATATGAAATCATTTATCTCCCATGAGTTAGGCAGTTGGATGGAGACCAACCCAATTCATTTTCAGTATTTTTTCCTTTTGGGACTTCTTGGAATGTCAAAACTACTATTTTTCTTCAGAAGGACGATATACTTTTAAGATGATGGCAGAACACCACTGAAACAAATTGAACAGAACTGCCAGCTTCTACCGTGACTTTGTGCATGTGTATCATGTGCAGGTGTATAATGTACATATGAAGAAATACATGTTTGTACACATGTAGGTTCCTATGCACATAAATGTGTGCAGAAATGCTCAGCCTTTGTAGAAATATTCAGTCTGTGGCTTTAGAACAACATGTAATTTTCATGGGTCCTCTCTGCACTAGCTATTATATAGTGCATTTCATCAGTAGATCTCAAATCACTTTATAAAGGAGGAAAGTATCATTACCCTCATGTTACAGATGGGGCAACAGAGGCATGGGGTAAAATGACTTGCCCAAGTCACCCAGAAGACCAGTGGCAGAGCCAGACATAAAACCCAAGTCTCCAGAATCCCCACCCTTACTCGGGCCACTAGAATCTTACATTATAGTTGTCACTGTAGTATTTGAGCACCCGGAAAGATTTGATGGGCTACCAACTGTGTGGTTCCCTTAGCATGCCTGGAATACACCTTCCATCCACACATGAGTGTTCCCAATGATGCACAACCATTATAGCAACCAGCTGTGTTAAATTTGCTTAGATCAAGACTCCTCTTGGTATACAATCCTTCACTGTGCCAGTCTCCACTATTGCGGGAGGCTCACTGGTATAATAGCACCAAAGATACAAACAGTCCTCCCACGATCATCTCAGAGTGTACCAGTCACTACTTACTTAGTTGGCTTGTCTGACTCCTGTCTCTATTCCATTGCCCAGGGGTAAGGTTGACTGGAAAACACTCGTGTGCATACTCAGTTGCACACTATTTTTGCAGCAATCAACTTCTTAACCTTGTTTGACTTATTCTAGCACTGGTATGTCTCAGAGGATGCCATAAGCATTTTTCATTTGATGCCCCATCCTCCTCCCATTGAAATCTATAGGAATAGGTTGATATCAAAATGCATTGCAAGCACTCTGAGACTGACTCATAAATTCGAAACTCCCTTAGTTGTATTGAAGTGAATAGGAATAAAGGGCTTTCAGCACCTAAAAGGATCAGGCCCTAATCATTAAAACCTCACAACATGCCTGTGACATAGTTAAGTATTATGTGCCCATTTTGCAGATTGGGAAACTGAGACACAGATGTTAAGAGCTGGTCAAAAACTAGGACACAAAATTGTGACAATTTTGACAAATTTCAAAAATATTTGTAATTCCCTTTGTATTATGTCATTTTCCAATTCTTCAATGAAGATGTTAGATGGATTATATTTTTTATTTTGAAAAAAACAAAACAAAAAACACAGTGTGACTAACCTGAACAATCAAAACTGGCAATTCTCTCCCTATATAAACAATTGTAGAACAAGGTTTCTTTTTTTAAACATTTCTATTAAACTTTTTTGTCTTAAAGTGAAATGCAGAAAATTTCTTTTTGTTGGAAAAATTTTAACCAGCTGTAGGTTGTCTCTTGACCCAGGACACAAAGGGTCAGTGGCAGAATTAGGTAAAATCTGGCCCTGAAGCCCTTGATCCTCAAAGCACTTAAACACATGCTTTATTTTAAGCACATGAGTAACCCCACTAACTTCTAGGACACTAGCCATGTGTTTAAAGTTAAGCAAGTGCTTATCTGAATTGAGGCCCTAATCGCTAGACCATACCCTCAGGGCTCAGTCATGGTTTTGCCACAAACCTATAGGGGGCAGTGTGTTGTTAAACTGCCCCTGGAGCAATCTGAGAGGCGGATTGAATCACTGAGTCACAAACCTCTCACCTGGTCCCCAACTGCTCCTGGGAGGCAGTGTATCTCACCGTTTCTGTACCAAGGCCAAGGCTGCATCTCCAGGCACATTGGCTTGGCTCCATTCACCTCCCACCTGCATGCATGAGAGGGGATTAATAGATTTGTGGTATCTGCATCCCCTCCCTCCCTGATACCTGCAATGCAGGTAGCCAGCACAGGAAAGTCACCTAGACCATGATTCAACCCCCAGTGGCAAGAGAAACTATGAATGGCAAAATCTTGACATAAACTGAGAAGAGGATGGTGGGAGCCCAACAGGGAGAGCTTGTGCCTGCTCCCATTGGAGTAAATATCAATGAGGTGCATTGGTGTCCTGCTGTTACCGCCCGTATATCTTGTACTGATCACAGCGGATTTATTGTCCTAGGCATTTGGTTGACATAGAATTCAGTTATGGGAACCTTTGGGTCTCCTGAACCTTTCTCTGCTTGATTTCTGTCTCAATCAAAAAGAAAATGGAGCCCATCTTCTGGGATTACCATAATCAGATATCAGCAATGAATCTGGTGGGAAAATTATACTTGTATTATTATTATTATTTTATTTTGGTTCCAAGGTCAACTAACTGCTTCCCTCACAGTACACACAATGATATCACATGTCTCAAAGCCTAGCCAGCTTGGAGGTATCATGAATAAGGTTTATTCTTTTAATTTCAGCACAGGACAATCATCTTTCAGCTCCCTAGTAAGACCGTTCCTAGCAAGTAAGTACTGAACAGTGTCAAATGCAAATATCATTTTTAAATATAAGGTGGTCAAAAGGTGTGAGGGGAAGAAGGGATTTTGGAAGTCTGCATTAAGCTAACTGAATCGTTAGCAATGGGATAGTAAAATTTCACAACTCTAGTTTGATCAGTATTTCAGAAAAATGAAGCTATAAAGGCAGAATGTCCTATGAACTGCAACTAAGGGAATCTTTATCTCTTATTTCAAACATCTATCAAGAAAATTATAATGATATTGAAACATTGAGCTGGTTACATTTTATTCCCAACTTTGGAAAATTAGTGTGCATATGATTTCTCAATGATAGTAAAAAATCTTGGGATGCTTCAGTAGTTTGTATCATTTAAGAATGGTTCAAAGTAATTATTTACTGATTTAGACATGAATGGCCAAATTCTGTTCTCAGATACAAACCCTACAACTCCTTTGAAATTAAGGGCATTCAATGATGTTGGTTTCACGTTCCATTTAGAAGGGACATTGAAAGACAGAGCAGCTAGGAATCCCAGGGAGTGAATTTGGGAGTGAGGGGATGTTTATTTTTCCCCACTGATTTTTTTTTAAACTGTCACTTCTCTGCTCCGTTTTCACAGTCTCTCCTAAACGGCATAGTCATTTATGATGGTTGTTTGAACTCAAATGCAAGCAAAATGAGTTGCTCCCTATGAAGTAGAGATGGGACAGAGACTCAAAGTTCAGACTGCATCTGGATCTAGGGTTTTGGACCCTTATTCAGGGAAACACTTCAGCGTGTGCTTAAGTCTTCATTGGGGCTTTAAGACTACTAAGCACGTATTTAAACACCTTTCATTAATAGGATTGTTTTCCTTGCTTCAACCCACTAGAGACTGCAGCCGAGTGCAATGCTTAGATCCGGCTCTGAACGTTCACAGCATTTGGAGACATTTGACTGTAGATCTGGTTCAGGCCCGTCGGTTTTATAATGGATGTTTATTTGCTCTCTAACCATAGTAATAATGTCCATCACAAGCATTTCCACTGTAAACCCCAGAATGCCTCTACGCTAATTGAAAGACAGCATGAACTGATGAATAAATCATGACTGAGAGATTGGCTGACATCCCTTTTGCCAT
This sequence comes from Mauremys reevesii, assembly GCF_016161935.1. Classification (NCBI taxonomy): domain Eukaryota; kingdom Metazoa; phylum Chordata; order Testudines; family Geoemydidae; genus Mauremys; species Mauremys reevesii. Next base: position 37,185,842 of record NC_052638.1, read on the forward strand.
AACTCATTTATGCTAAAGGTCTCCGTCGACTCCGTTACACATTTAGACATTTTGTGATTCTTAAAGGTTTCTAAGAAGATGAGAACCTTTTCTCATTGGGAGAAACAGTGAACCAGGGATCAAGCCTGTATGAGGAAAGGATGAAGAATTTTGCTCACTATGAAGAACAGCTTCAATATTTGCAAGACAGAGGATTGGGAAATTAGTTAACGGTCAGAAATGGACTTTTCTTCTCTCTTTTTCCATTTCCATATACTCCATTTCAATTGGCTATTATGGACAGCAGAAAAGTTGCCAGTCACAAAGGGACGTACTGGCCGCCGCTTCCAGCAGCTCCCATTGGCCTGGAGCAGCGAACCGTGGCCAGTGGGAGCCACAATCGGCCGAACCTGCAGATGCAGCAGGTAAACAAACCAGCCCGGCCCGCCATGGGCTTTCCCTACACAAGCGGCATCCCAAGTTTGGGAAACACTGCAGTATAGAAGGCGGGCCAGCGTTCCCCTACCAACCACTGGGCAGTGGCAAGGATGTTGGAGATGCCAGGCAGACAGTGGATCTGGAAAGACACTGAATTCCCTGGAAGGGGAGGGACTTAGTGACCTAGCCGGAAGGTCAAGCCATGAAGAGGAGAGAGCAGATCCAGGAATGAGAGCGAGACAGTACAAGGGAAGACGGCACCGGAGGGGGAGCGCAAGTCTGGCAGAGCTAATTCTCAGGACGGCCAATAGGAGGCACTGCGAGCGGTGAGTGGACCCAATGACAGGCAGCCTCTTTTCATCTGTATAATGCTTAGTGATCATAGACCTTCTGTAGTCATCTCTTAGTCCATGTTTGATCACTTCACAAACCTCCCATACGCAGGGCCTGCTCTTGCCAATTCCTGCCCATGCAAGCTGTCCTGGTGACTTCGCTCAGACTAATCATGCAAGCATAGGCAAGGACTCCTCAGAAGAGAAAGGGTTGGCAATATAAGTTCCTTGCTCTGGTACCATTCTTCAGGATGAGTTATCTGCTCAAGAGAGGTCCAGAAATGATATAGTTGTGAGTATTCAAGGTCAGTCCTGAGGTCAGAGCTGGGCAATATTTGCTTTCCACAATCTTTCAGTTGACTGAGTTTTACTATCACAAATGTTCACAGAAAGCAAATTTCCACATTGTAGGGCAAGCATTCAGGGAAAATGAATACTAAATTCTGAAGTGCAATTATTCACACCACAACTGCCTGCATGCTCATCCAGTCAGGGAACACACTTTGCATGGTACTATTTATCTGACGGCGCTCAATCCATTGAGTAAACTATTTGAATAGACACTTGCTGAATAAATTTGAACAAGTACATTTGAGGATCAACTCGTGGATAACACTGCAATCAGCTCATGGATATTCCATGAGCAGAAAAAGAGGTTAAATCTGACAAATGATTTATCAATTATTGGCTCACCTCTAACTGAGATGTACCCACAACCCAGGAGGAACCCAGGAATAGAGTAGCAAGAAGTACTACAGGTAAAAGTTGAAAAGCTTAATACAAGATGGTTTGCACATTGCTTGACTACACTATCCCTGGGTCAAGCCCCAGCTCCTAGCCATTCACTTTGTTAAGTACAAGTAAGCATTAAATGGAAAATGTCAATGTTTTCCTTAAGTCTAGAGTGTATCCGTTGTTCATTTCATATTGAAAATTGCTATTCATAAGGGTTGTGTGCATGGAACTACTTGCAGGTCAGTTCCATTCTATTCTCTACATATAGAATATGTAGGATAAACTGCAGAATTACTTTTTATTTTTATTCTCCCCTCTCCCCCCAACTTTGAAATGTTCCAGTACTTGGTGACTAACTTTGATCAGTGCTCAACTCAATTATCTGATTGACCCCTCTTTGCAAACCTCCAGGTGATGCTGTGTTTACCACAAATTAGTTTCCGAGAAACATAGTAACATCCTTGCAAGGAGTTTGTACACATAGCCAGCATATAAAGGAAATCATTCAAATGAATCTTAACATGATTCACTTTCAGTGTCCCGTCAGCATCAGCATTTCATTTAAAACTTCAGTGTAAGAAACTTTTGGAGCTGTAAAACCTCTTGATGACTAAGTTTTAGTTTAGCATTTACTTCTGTATCCTGATTATGAATCTCATGGTGCATTTTGAGGTTTATTTTATCGCCTACTGCTTCCCTGGCGCAGGTAATATAGGAGAATTGCCAGCTAGGTTGGGGGTTTACAGAGGCACAGGCCCCTGGCTACAAATGAAATTTTAAATAAACTCTTTCTCTTTGGAGTGTTTCAAGTTTACAGGCTTTTCACAGAGCCATGCAAATCAAGGAGGGGCGGTTGGGGGTGATTTTTGGTTTGTTTTCCCCCCTTCTCTCTTTTAAGCCAGTTGAGGCCTGGTTTCAGCATGCAGCAGTAGGCCTCACGGAATCCCAGCAGGCTCACGCTAAGCTAATCGGCTTGAGTTTTCACAGCTGAAATAGGAGGCTCCAGTAATCCCTAAACTGACCCTTGCTGTGGCTCTGGCCACAGAGGTGCTATAGAATTTAGGCACCCCAATGCTTTTACAAACATCTGTATCGGGCCTGGGGTGGGGGAGAGCGAGCAAGGGCCTTTATTCATTCCAAAACCCTATTATTTGTGGGTGGCAATGGGAAATAAAGCAAGACTTTTGAAAGGGAAACCAGGAAGTGGTGGTGGTGTTTTTTTTTTTCATTCAGAAACAATTGTAACATTCATCTAGCTTAGCAGAAAAGATTTTTATGATAATGAACAATACTTTCAACAAATTTCACATTTTTTTTAAATTAGATAATCAAGTTGGGTTTATAGAAACCTCCTAATAGCAGTGGGAATCTAATGAAAACCTTTCTGTTGAGAAATTTTCCATCGCAGATGTTCTGGGATGACAGGGTTCTTTTGCCAGGGGTTTCACCACACTGGAAAATTCATTAATTCTAATTTAGCTTCACACCAAACTGTGGCCTCAGGTTTTGGATCAAATTCACCCCATCCTTTTACTTTTGTACCATATGCCCATTAGGAAAAGCTGGTTGGGGAAAGAATTAGTGTGTTGCACGCTATTAGCCAGTGTAACGGGGTGACTTGCCCCTTTTCAGGCTGGTGACCTGGAGCCAACCAGACCCAGTTTCTCAGGAGGCACATCTGAGCAGGCATCACCTGCTTCCCCTATAAAGACCAGCAGGAAGGTGCAGAGAGGGGATTCTTAGTGAGACCGGAGAGAAACATAGGAAGGGTGCAGAGGCTGCTGGGAGTCGATAGACCTCCTCAGAACAGCCTGAGACTTGGTGAGTGGGACTACAGGCAAGAAAGGCCTGGGAGTGGCCTGATAAGGAGGTAAATGGACAGACTTGAGGGGGTACTTGAGAACTTTTATTTTGAATGTTCGGTTGATTAAAAACCAGAACCCAAGAAGGGGTTTGCATGGGCAAAAGCATTAGTGAGTTACTGAAGAAGCCCCTTGAAGTGGTAAACTGAGACAGTGGCCACTTGGCGGGCTGCCCTGAGACACTGGTGGGTGGGAGGTATCTCACTCGATGGCAGTCAGTAGTTATCAGAATTCACAAAAGTACTGATTAAGGCATGTACTGTTTCGGCAAGACACTTAGGAACATGCTTAATTTGAATTTCAAATCCCATTTCATTCAATGGGACTATTCATACACTTAGAGTTAAGTGCGTGCTTAAGTGCTTTGCTGAATCAGGGCCTACAAACATGATCTAAAGCTCAGTGAAGTCTACCCGTCGATGATGTCAATGATCTTCAAATGTATATGGGGACACAATATTTCTTCCCTATAGCTTCATGGCTGCAGGTGTGTATATATTAAGATGGTTTGTATCAACAGAGAAACATACTTACTGCAAAATCCAAATTACCAGCAACGTAAAATACTCTCCCTCATCAGCTAATCAGTGGTATGGGAAGAAGCTCAGTTTAAAATGACACAACAGTTGTAAATTAACAAGCTAATGTTCATGCACAGGTGAGAAAAATAGATCTCACTATGTCGTCTTTCCTCTAAAAATGCAGATGAGCTAAAAAGAAAATCAACAATAACTTTACAAATAGTGACATTTTTATACTTTTTAGCCCTCCAGTCACTAGACCATAATAAAAACTTGTTCAGGTGATAAGAACGGCCATACTTGGTCAGACCAATGGTCCATCTAGCCCAGTATCCTGTCTTCTGACAGTAGCCAATGCCAGGTGCTTCTGAGGGAATGAACAGAACAGGTAATCGTCAAGTGATCCATCCCCTGTTGTCCACTCCCAGCTTCTGTAAAGCAGAGGCTAGGGACACCATCCCTGCCAATCCTGGCTAATAGCCATTGATGGACCTATTCTTCATGAATGTATCTAGTTCATTTTTTGAACCCTGTTATAGCTTTGGCCTAGTATCCCATCCACCAATGGACAGTGGAGCATATAGACAAAAGTCACTTGTACTTTTCCAAGCACAATTTCTTTTAGCCGAAAAATTCTTAAGGGCAGACATCAGTCAAATGTCATACTATATCAGCCAGGCAGGAAAAGCAGTGGCAATGTATCATCATAGTGACAGCTATGCCCAAGCTTTAGTAACGCAGTGTCACAGTCATCTCTTTCCTGTTACAGAACATGTGCATATTTTGGATGTGTTAGGTGTATGCCCTCAACAGTCCAATTTTCTTCCATATTCCAAGCTGGCTCTTGGGAATTCACTTCACTATAATCAGTTTTGATCATAATAAAATATGGTAAAGCTTCCCATACTACAAAGGCCCTTTGACAGCTGAATTCAGACAAACAGATAAGGAAATAAATAGCATCTTTTAGTTTTAGTTGGGTGCCCATGGTTTTTTCACTTGATAAAATTAGCTGAGAGCAATAGCCCGTGTACATTCACATTCCCAATCTCAACCCATACAAACAAAGGAAGTGGTTTCCTGGGAACAGAAACCACATGAAAACCCTGCGGATAGCTCCTTACTTCCTCTCTGTTTAGCGTGCTGCATGTAACTCACCAATAGAATTGGGCACCTGGTCCCTGGTTCAAATTTACTAAACCAGCTGAAGGAAGAAAAAGGATTGTTGTTGATATTGGTCACAAGCCAGCAAACTCCCAATCACTATAACCAGATTCACCAGTGCCCTAAATTCTAGAACCTGGAGACCTATAGTCTTTCTGTTTCAGATGGGCTCCAATCTTGGCAAGTCAAGTGATGTTGTTGGTGGGGGGGAGGGGTATTTTTTTTAAATAAGTAAAGTAAAAAGGCATCTATCTCAATTCTGAGGTACCCGCCGTTTATTAAAACTACAGTTCAAACTAAAAGCCCATCACTGTAGCAACCAGAACCAGTTTGTTTGTCTCTGTCTAGTAACACACATGAACTGAGCTGTGCGGTAGCCAATACTCACCTGGCATAGATTTGAACTAGCAACCTAGTAGTGCAAGGCATTATATCTCATTACCAAGACCCTTAAGCTACTCGTTTCGCTAAAATATAATGCATATTTAGAATTTCAGTGGGATAAAATAAAATATAAAACATTTCAGATATAAATTCTCCCTTGATGACAGTAGTTAAAAGACTCTTGAGGGAGTGAAAACTCCCATTAACTTCAATGGGGCCAGGATTACACTGTGAATGTCTAATGTACTGCCATGTTCATGTGACCCTAGTATATGGCTTACCTGCTTTCAGGGTACAAAGTGCTTAAGTACATGCTGTTTATGGATGTTATGGAAGCTTCATGAAGAAATAGAAAGATGGAATATGAATATATGATGTGAGATATGAATAATTGGTCAGCTATTAAAAAACTAAAGGATTCTCTTTCCAATATTTAAGCAACAAAACCTTCCATTTTAAATATAAGCAGATGGATTTTTTTTTGCTTTTTGTTACCACTTTCTGTTTAAAAAAATTATAAGTTTGTATTTTGCACACTCATTTAAAAAAAAGTAAAATATAGTCAACTGAAAACTTGAAATGTTCATGATCAATGTTTTTAAATAGTCTTTTATACCTTGAAAATTAAGCTCTGGACATGTTTGAATCCTAGATATTCAGCAGTTTCAGCTAATTAGAAAGCTAAAAAATGCAACTTAATGAATTCAATGCTTGTTTATGTTAAACTGCCAAGGAGTTTAGCAATGAAAAAGTGTGATTTGGGGAACATCTGATTACAGGCCATGTGGAATTCCATATGTCAGACAAGCTGGAAAGCATTTTTATTGAACTATTGTCTAGAATGTGAACTAATTTCCTACTACCTCATAAAGGCTTCTAAGCAAAGTTGACAAAGGATTTATCATAATTATTACTCTGGCCAGGATCATGTTTATAAATGATACTTGTGTATATTTTGTTTTTAAAGTTTCCAATTCACAATTAAAACATCCTGCAATTTTCTCCTTTTTATCTTTCTCTTCAGAGACTGATCTTAAAATCTTCCATTTGTTTTCAAAATTAATACCTGTCAAATATTTCTTTTGATTTACAATGCCAAAAAAAGAAATGTTTGAAAGATTTTAATATAACAACGTAAGTATTGATATTGTGGATAATAATAAGGATGACTGGTATTTATTACAGCCAAGGCTGCAAAAACTTTTCAGTGAATAGTTACTTAAATTTTTAAGTGCCATATTCAGATACCCTAATTCATATTGCCCATGAAAGCAACCCTGGATTTTAATAGGATCGCTTATGGGGTACCTGAATCTGACCTTACATGAATTAATTTTAAACATGCTTGCACCCTTTGTGTTGCCAAGTGTTAAATGTTCATGCACACTTCCTGTTAGAGAACAGAAACAATATTGTATAACATATCGGACCAATTACAAATAACCAATGTGGTTTGAACAGCGGATATTAAATACTCAGAGAATTTATTGTAATGCTAGGAACTGTTCATGAATATTCACACATATAAAATGGTCAAATTATTTCTAATAACAAATACATTTGAGGAAGTTGTGATCTGCTCAAAGAGATTCCATGAGAAGAATAGGCGGATAAACTGATCAAGAACTATGTGAAGTTTGGGTGGAATCTGAATATGTAAGTGAGACTTGCGTGTTGCATAGACCTTGTTCTTGCCCTCTGCACAGAAGTGAATGTAGTTGCTCAGCTCTACCATTTATATAGGTATATAGTCTATATACTATGGTGTATATCTACATACTATAGGTATAAAGTCCTGCCATGAGTGCAGGGGACTAGACTAGATGACCTCTTGAGGTTCCTTCCAGTCCTATGATTCTACGTGTGAATAGCTATATTTTACAGCTAGAGAAAGTGAAATGAGGTTAAATGATTTGCTCATAGCCATGGAAGGAATTGGTGTCAACTCTGGGATTAGAAATCAGGAGTCCCTGACACGAAATCCTATGCTCGTACTTTAGTGACAGCATTATAGACACCTAAAGCTTCAGTCATCAACCCTTATTATAAAGCCATTTGCAGTTTTAGATGCTCTCACAAGGCAATGTGAGATGCCACTGGCACCTAAAGTCTATTTGTCCTCAGAAAAAGTTCATCACAGTTAGTGGTAGTGCACGCTTCTCCGCTCCATTAATGTGCTATTGCCTTGGAGGAAACCTCTTCTACGTTTGAGTTTCCATGGTCAAAACAATCCTGGGCCTCCCTGCTGCAACTGCAACAAGGAAGATTGTTGGTCTGGTGGTTTATGTGATGCAGAGATTGGCTTGCTAGAAACCGAATTCAGACCACCTATTTGTTTCACAAAGGCACCAAATAGCCACAGTTAATTTGAAACAGTGATCTCTAGAGGCAAAAGGCTCCATATTTCATCACTGATGCCACGAGCCATCCAGTCCCTCCTGGCCAGTGGGGTAAGGACAAAGCTTGTGAAAGGCAAGTTGAGGGGAAAAAACTAATATCTTTTTGTATATTTAATTTTTTTAAGTGCACAAATAATTAACAAGAGGTGACCTAATTTTAGAGACCACCTTTCTCACCTTGCTATTCCTGTCATCAAAGTCAGCTGGAAAACTCGAGCTGACAGCCCCCAGATTTGTATAACTGGGGGCCGAGGGCGGGAAGTTCTCTGTGAAGGGCCTAAAATCTGTAATTTGTTCCCTCCTTGGTCAGAGAGATCCTGAGTTTAGTGACTGTCAGCTCACACTTCAAGGCCTAGCTGCTTGATTTGAAAAGTTTCTAAGGAGATCTCATTTGCAGTTTGAACATTAGGCCCGACCCTTTAAAGCGCGCCTGTGAATTGCTGAGCACTTGCAGATTTCAAATGCAGCTGAAATTTTATGCTACTTTACAGGTTCAGGCCTGTAAACTGGTGGATGCATTATGGTGTTGCTGCTATTGGTTTTGTGGTTGACAGGTATCTCTCATAAATGTTAAAAATAATAAGCATAAGTTAAAATGGGAGTCAAGTTTGGCAAAAGTATATGGTTGTAGAGAGAGAATCTGTCTGTGGTTCTGGAAAGTTTTGATATTTTCAATCCAAGATAGCATTATGAAAGCCACATAATATCCACCACAATGACAATTTTCTATTTTGTATATGGTAGCTTTGTGTCTTTCGAGTACATTTTACCTATTTAATAACATCTCTCATTTTGTAATGAAAGTCGAAGCCATCCTGTGCTACTTGATTAAGATACAAGAACAAATGTTTATCTAGACTAGGTCTAGATTACAAGTGACTTCTTTGTATGAGTGAAGTTACAGAGATTCACAGATATGACATGAACACTATTTTCATAATTACAGTACGTGGGGTAATGAAGCAACTGTGGTATGTATAAAACCATAGTTCAGTATCCTGGAAAATACAACTTAAATATTACAGCGAACACCAGTGATGATGCATATACCCAACATGGTCCATTAAACGTAATAGGCTTCTATGCAAAATATGATTCCCCAGTAGATCAACTTCCACTTTTCCATGCACTGAATTTTTGTGTGTATGTCATTTTGAAGTCAACTGCTTTGGATGGTGTTCAAACATCCATATATTTTTATCAGGTTTTTTTCCTTAAGAAAGTTAAAAGCCTAATGGGCTTTCAGAGCAGAGATTGAATGGTTCCAAGGGAGGAAATAATATAGGATAAAAAGAGGGGTGTTTAATTTCAAAGACTTCTAACAGAAAGTTTCAGAAGACCATGAATAGAAAACACTTACACTAATAATGCCAACTTACATTATGTATGTCAAGTCAGATAAAGCATTTTCCTTTTTAAGCTCTTGGTGGGGAAAACAACTAACGTACTTGTACAGAGGAATATACAGTGTAACTGACTGTTTCATTCATATTTAATAGCAACATGGTGGAAATAATTTATCAGCATAGTAAAACAAGTTGGGTGTATTTTGGTGCAGACATAAAGAGTGGGCCAGATCCTGACCTCAGTACTCCGCTGATTTTGTTGATTTACACCAGGATGGGATCAGAACCAAGCTTGAGACATAATGAAACCCTTTTTCATCATCCTAAACATGTGTGTCATTTTTAAATGCATGGCTCATTCCTTTCCTTTCTTATTTGAAGTGATGTTTTGCAGAGTGTTTTTACGTGGTTGGGTTTCTGAGTTCCCCTTGGAGATGGGATCATGTCCATCTTCCTGTGAACATTTCTTGTTAGTTTCTTAATTCTGTTCATTCCATCTCCATAAGCTCATACAGGCTTGTAAACCGTACTTTATGGCAGGCCAGGCTTTCTGTCTGAGGAAACTATTTTTTTAGCTTGTATGGAAATGATAAATAAAAGGTATTTTTTGTTTGTTTTTTTCAGGGAAATGGACCAAGAGGTGTGAAATTGGATTGTGTTCTGTGGCATTTTCTGAAATATTCCTGAAATTCTGCATTTGGGGGCATTTGAAATGGTCGTGCAAATTGTTCAACTTATTGGACTATTTAATTTTTCTACAGTCAGAGCTGGGTGGAAATTACTGTACAAACTTGCTTCCTCCTATGCGTAAAAGTGATCTGCAAAGGGAAAAGATGGGGTTGTGCCCCTCTTGCTGCTTTGATGTATTATTATTTTTAAGTCTGAAACTAGGTTTGTTTGAAGTTATAAAAGTGCTCATCCAGCGCTCCGAGGACTGTACAATCATAAAATCTTCAACTGGGATAATCTAAGTCCATAAAACGAACTCCTCGCCTTGATTCCAACTGATACCCTTCTTTCCTCCCCAAACCCTAAAGAAATTCCTCCAGAGAAAGCGTAAGGAAGGTCGTGAGCTTTGTAACATGTACACACATGGGTTCTGGCAGGCTAAGAGGGAAAGTCGATTCCCGAATGCAGGGACCCTTACCAACAACACTTTTCCATCAGCCCCCTCCCATTGAAGTCAGCTCTAGTGCACCAGCTGACTTCAAGTTCTGCAATATCACTGGAGAAGAAAGAACTGGTTTCTAAGGCAGCCAGGATGCAAATCCATTGGTGTTATAGGGTTAATAAACCAAGAAATCAACCGCCAATTAGTAACCAACAGTCTATCTGGTGATGTAGTCCGCTGGACATCTCCGCTGTTAGTGTCTGGAACTCAGTGACTAGAATTTGAAACTTTGTGTCTGGCTTGGGAAAATCAGCAACCTCATTCTCAGTAGGACGGTCCAATGTTTGAAACTCATTCCTCCTGTGAGGTGGTCGCAGCCCAAGTTTGGCAAGCTGGCAGCAATGCTGGGTTTCAGGCAAGCTTTATAGTCCCACTATGAAATTACCAATAGAAGATTTTCCTCTGCGAGAACCACCCTAAAAACAGTGCAAAGACTTCAACATGCAGCATTATGTTTTTCATTAGTATTCATTAGCATATAACTACTGTCATGCTGGGCATTGCATAAGACAATAAGCAAATGAAATAGTCAGATGATACCTGGAAAACAGATTTTTCTCCATTGTGGTATGATGTGGTAAGACAGTTATTCATATATGTCCTATGTAAATAGCAGAAAAATATGATTTAGCATGTTGCTAAATCTGACCTGCAGTTACAGTCAAGTATTTTTCATAGGTTCTTTTTTTCATAATTTTTCTGCTAATTATACTGTGACTGGTATTCGTTTTGCGTGAAAGTTTGGGGAGAAACTTTATTCATCTGAAAATGAGGGTTCAACTTGCCTAAATGCCCTCATTTATGCTGTAAATTCTCAACCAGTCTCCTAGATATGCATACAGTTAACTGATGGGAATGTGACAAGAGGAAATAAAATATAAAGTCTGCTGGATAGCCAATAAACCAGGGTTATATCTTTCTCCCTACCTCAGTCAGGAAGGAACACAGCTATTTTAAAATCTGATAGAGAGATATATGTAGCCAGTGCTGTTTCTTGAGCAAAAGAAAATAAGATTTTAAAATGATCATTTCTTTCATATCCCCCATGCCTCCCTATAAAAAACTCCCCGCCCTGTTCCTGAGAGATTCACTATCCTAATAATCTGTTCAAGTACTGTTTCTGTTTATAAAGATTAGATCAAACAGTCAGGATACGGAAATCTTACCATTTTGCTTCAGTGGCCCATCAGACAGACCAATCCCCCAGATTCGGAATACTCCACAGAGCAGCCACTATGAACAGTTTGTTAAAGCCTATAGGCACAAATATATTAATAAAACTATTTCTCAAACAATCACAAATACTGTGAGAAGCAAAACTTTAAAAGTCATGGCTAACTGAAAAAACAGGAAAAAATGTCTAAATATGACAAAAGGTTTACAACCAAGAATGTGACCAGCTCTTAAGTCTCTTTAAAGTAACATCGCTTCTTCATAGGGTATTTGTAATTCATGTAATCTGTTATTCAGACATGACCTCATAAGGACTGCTCGGTAGAATTAATTCAGTCCAAGTATAACTAGTTGCAAACAATCCCCCAAAGTGAATCTTTACTGATTAACATTTTCATTGGTCTTCACTTAACAAGCAACTTGCAGCTGATGAGAAGTTTGGGGATTCTTAAGTTTCTGAACAAATAAATTAAACATTCCTATTCAATTTGCTCTGGATGGGTTTACATTGTATTACCCTCAATGTTGCTAATTTGAAAAACGCTCTTGTGATTTTTTTTTCCTGATAGATCTCCAAGTGCTAACAAGGAGTTAAGTTACATTTAAGAGTAAGGTTTCTTCACTGCCAATGCTGGCTGTTACTTTAGCAGTTTAGAGATATTGTTGATTATGTCAGCTTGAATATTATTGTCTTGATTTCCCTCCAATTCAACTGGAGCTTTCATTCTAGAGTTTTGCACCATACCCCTAGCTTCATTGAAGTTGGCTACCATAATAACTACATGGATTGGGATAGAAATTAGATACACCAGTACCATGGTGCCTCTCCTGTGGATACCTCATTGTGACAGCTTTGCAAAAATGGCTTTTGTTTAACAAGCATTCCTATTTTCCAGTAATTACAGGGTACATTTTTTTTCAAAAGCACCAATGGGAGGTAAGCATTGAACTCCCATTGATTTTTTTTTTCCAACGGACACTGGGCACCTGATTGCCTTTTTTTGCCTTTGAAAATCTTTCCCCCATAATACTTTCTAAGTGGGATTTTCAAAAGCTCCTAATGGGCTTTGAAAGTCAATGGGACTTGTGCCTCTAAATCATTGGGATTTGTGCTCTTAAGTCACTTAGGTGTTTTTCAAAATCCCACCCTGCAGGTCTCTAGTACCTTCCATATGAGGCTTCAAAGTGCTTGAATAATAAATAATGATAATGATTAAAATAGAGCTTTTCTTTCATAGCTCTCAAACATCTTTGAAACACTTAGAAATGACTCCTCAATATGCCAGTGACTACTATTGCCTTCAGATTAAGGGAATTGAGGCATCAAAAGGTTAAGCCCCAAATATTCAATGATGGCTTCTAATTTTGCGGTGCATTAGTTTTAGAGTGGTTAATTTCAGCTAACAAGAGCCTGATTTTTCAAAGATGCTGAACACCCAATTATAGGTTCTCTGCATCTTGAATATCAAGCCCTAGAGGCCCAATCCCAAACCCTCTAAAGTCAGTGGAAGACTCTCATTGACATCAGTGGCCTATGGTGTGATGCCGCCGTGTCTCATATTAGGCACCTGAATACTAAGGCACCCAAATCTGGGGTACATCTACATAGGGATAACAAGACCTGCAGCACGGCCATGGTTGGCCTGGGTCAGCTGACTGAGGCTCACAGGGCTCAAGCTAAAAATTGCTGTATAGACGTTTGGGCTCAGGCTGGAGCACATCTCGGAGCCTCCACTCTTGCAGAGTCCTCAGTGTTTACATAGCTGACCTGGATCTCCTGATCCCTACTGCAGTGCTTTGACCACAAGAACATCTTCTGCTAGCGAAAAACACCAGAACTATAGGAGAAGACTGAGTTATTCCAAGCTGAATGCTCCAGTCCACCAGCAAGCTATGGATTTGCTACGAATGCCTTGGAATTAGTGGGGTCCCAGCTGCTCAGCGGTAGGGCAAGATGAAAAGAGCCTGCACAGATATTGGTGCTCTTTCTGTATGTGGCCTGTAGTTTGTAAAGTTGATGTGGTGTTTATGATCCTTTGTGACAAAAGACAATACATAAATAACACATCTCACATTTACAATGTTGCATGCAAGAGATTTGGTAGATTACTGGAAAATATTATGAGATGAAATGCAGATTGACCTCTCCTGTAGAACTCCCATTCATGCTGAGTACTGGGGGGAAAGAGAGTACAGATTTTCTTTCTACATGTAAAGAGCAGAATGCTTTTAGGGTCAAATTTACCTCTGTGCAGAGGCCAGGCACAAGGCCTCTGTACTTGGAAGGCTTTAGTGGGATTAGTCTATGAAGCTGTTGGTGATTTTAAGTAACAAATCACGGGCAGATCCTCAGCTGATGTAAATTGTCTTCAACGGAACTATGACCATTTACACCAGTTGAGACTCTGCCCCCATATACCCAAATGCATTTTTAAAGCAACCAGGTACAATCGCCCTGTGCACAATGGTGAATTTTGCCCTTTGAGAGAAATAGGGCCTCAGTCTAGTCTCACTGGCACCACTGATATCAGTACTAGCTCTACTGAAATCACAAAAGTTACATCAGCGTAAAACCAATGTACCTGAGCTCAGAATCAGGCCTCCAGAATATTAATAGTATATTGTCCAGCTACCTCCTCAGTTATATATTTGCAGTTTTCACGTTTGACATACGATCTGGCTCTCAAAATCACCAACAGCTTCGTAGACTATTTGTTCGTTTTGAAAAATGGTGTCTCTGAATGTACAATATTACCCTTAAGCTGCAGCTATCATTTTCTCATATATCAGCTCGTTAAGAATACAATTCCTTTTGATGGGGCTGATTCAGATGATAAGAGACATCAAGTAACAGGCCGTGGCAGGAGCAGTGTGCATAATACAGTACAGTCTGATTGGACTCAGCTGTCATTTCATCCCATGTCCTATGCTTTGAAAGGAGTTCAGAATCATTTTCATTGTTCATTTTAAAGTATTAGTCTCACCCAAGTTCAGGATGTTTTTTGAAGTGAATGTATGATTTTATTCCTGTATTGGTTTATAAGTAGCTCTATGCCCAGAATGTGTAGTATTTGAATTTGAACTGTACTTCCACCAAGGAAATGTGTTTCTAGTTTTGCTGGTGTCAGTTTCTCAGAAATAATTTTAGTATAAACTTTCCTCCCGGCTTATCCTGCTGTTCTCTGTCTTGTTTTCAGAAGAAGAAGGATTGAAAACCTTGAAAATGTCAATTTTCTGATTTCCTCCTACGGTATAACAATCTTTTTAATAAATATGATAAGTACTAGTATTAAAGACAAGAAAAAACACTGCAGTCAGCTTCATATTTCCCCTGTCTGGAGTAGGCGACAGGAGAGAACAAAAGATTGCTTATATCTCAAACGGCAGCAAAGAAGGTTTGATGGATCTAAAAGATTAATGTAAATGCTAGGCGTATACAATGGATACCATTAAAAATGGACATTTATCACATAGCAGTATTTACCTTTACCATGATGTTAGCAATATTCCCTAATTCTATAAGTGTATAGTGTAGTGTATAGTGTAGTTCCAGTTTGCATACTGGTTTTTGTATGTTTTGCCATTGTTTCTTATGTCTTCCCTCCACTATAGGGGAAAAGAGGTGGCCTTGTGTCTAAAGCATTAGACTGGGAGTCTGAAGATCTGGGATGAAATGGGAATTTTGGTGTTGATTTGCAATGGAAGCAGGATTTCACCCTGATTTCTATCCCTAGCTCTACTACTGTCTTCCATTGTGACCTTGGCCAAGACACTTCACTCTCTATAGCTCAGTTTCACCATCTATAGAATGGGGTAAGGAAGCTGCATCAGTGCTAGAAAAGCAGGGTGAATTCCATGAATGGAAGGTGCTGCCTAAGTGCAAAGTATCATAGTATTTACTTTATATACAGCAGAAATATTTTGAACAGGAAAAATTGACGGGCTTCACTTGGAAAGATAAGCATGCCCTTAGTGCAGGCGAGAGAGATCGTCTTTTCTCTTTTTCATTAAAGGAATGATCTGTTAAGTCACTGATTGACTCTGAGATTAAACTGTATCATTCATTCAATTTATACACGAGGGTTTTAATATGGCAATTCATGAGTTGCAGCCCTTCCTCCCTCCCAGATTCTAGATATGTCCACATACAGTGTGTTTCCTGTGTTTAACTAGTACGTAAGTGCTGACTCCGTGGGTGCTCCAGGGATCGAGCACCCATGGGGAAAAATAGGGGGTGTTCAGCACCCACCACCCACAGTTTTTGGGCAGGCCCTGGGGCTGGCCGCTGATCAGCTGTTCGGTGGCTGACAGAAGGCATGTGGGGGAGAGTGAAGAGGAGTGAGCAACAGGTAGGCTTGGAGGGCTCGGGGGAGAGGGCAGGGCAGGGGTGGGACGAGGCAGAGTGAGGGTAGGGCCTTGGGAGAAGGCGTGGAATAGGGCCTCAGGGCAAAGTGGGGGTGGAGCACTGACCAGGAAAAATAAGTCAGCCCCTGTGATCTAGTAAACTTTTTTCAGTCGTGTTCCTACTAAGATTCATGGATTCCAATGCCAGAAAGGACCATTATAATAATCATTTAATCTGACCTCTTGTGTAGCACAAATCACTGATTTCACACAGGGCTTCCTGTGTGACTAGCTTGTGGTTGAACTAAAGCTGCTTTTTTTTTTTAAGGCAGGATGATAAAATTTTCAAAGCACCTAAGTCATGTTGTCAAAAGTGACGTAGGAGCCTAAATCTCAGTGGGATTCAGGTTTTTTAAAGGGATTTAGGTGCCTACAGATGCAGGTAGGCAAAATGCCTAGATGCCTAATTCCCGGTGGACCCCACAGGGTAGGTCTACATGGGGATAAAAGCCTCGCAGGATGACCACGGCTGGCCTGAATCAGCTGCCTCAGACTCATGGAGTTTGGGCTTCAGGGCTAAAAATTGTGGTGTAGACATGAAGGCTTGTGCTGGAACCTGAGATCTGGGACCCTCCTCCCTCTCAGGATCCCAGAGCTCGGGATGTAGCATGAGCCCAAATGTCTACACAGCAATTTTTAGCTTTGCAGCAAAAGCCCCATGAGCCTCAGTCAGCTGATCCATGCCAACCATGGGTTTTTTATCCCCAGGAAGGCATACCCTTAGGGTATGGCTACACTGCAATGTAAGCCCTGGGTTAGTAGAACTCAAGTTAGCAGCCCCTGGGTTTGTTAAACTAGGACTTGAGCATCTATACTAATTTAAAACACTAAATTAGGAATTGATGAACCCTGGGTCCCAGTCTCCGGCTCCAGTGTCTACACTGCATTATGTGGGCCTGAGTCCAACCACCCATACTCCAGACTTCCTAGCACCCTCCCTAAATGTGGCCACTCTAGCCCTTTGTTCATGGTGTAGGGTGGGAAAACTTGACTGTCCAGAGGACAAAAAGTCGGCCTGTAGGACTGTGGAGCTCTTTTGGCAAACTGCCTGGGCACAAGTCCAGTGGGGCTTCGTCTACACTGCAAGCCAACAGATCTTGAACACTGGGTCCCAGCTTGACTCAGGCTCTTACCTTTCACCCCCACGGGGTCCTGGGACCCAGGGTAATTTGTGTGTAGACAGAAGGGGTGGGGTCAGTATTGAGCCTGAGTTCAAACCCTGCAGTGTAGACACACCCAAAGTGCCTAACTTACTTCTGATAAGGGGACTTAAGTTCCTTAATTGGCCATAGCCATTTTTGAAAATATTGCCCCTAATCTTCATTTAAAGACTCCAGGTGATGGAGATGTACCACTTCCCTTCAGAATCTGTTCCAATGTTTAATTACCCTCAGTATTGAAGAAGTGCATCTTATTTCCAGTTTGAATATTGCTGACTTCAACTTCCAACCATCGGATGTTGCTAACCCTTGCCACCTAGATTAAAAAGTCCTCTGGGATCAGACCATTTCCCAGGGTATGTATTTGTGCACAAATATTATTATTGGTATTTTCTCTAAAAGTGTTTAAAAGACTTTTCTCAGGTTAAAAAGTTCCAATGACAAATTCTTCCATCATGGGCCTAATCCTTCCGCAATTGAAATCGGTGGCAAAATTCCAGCTGACATAACTGGAAGCAGGATCAGATCTCATATAATGGTCTACTTTGTTTTACTGCTTTATTATTATTACCGGTGACTCCTGCACTACTGAGGGCTTATTCATGCTCCCTGCCGAAATTCTGTCTCTTCCTCTTTATTTTTTTTGCTTCTCTACCCTGTTCTTGGTTAAGCAAGCGAGATCCCAGAGCTGACAGTGCACTGTTAAGTGTTGCTTTTGGACTATCTCACACTTTATCAGATTGGATGGGAATATTGTATCTATTTGATGAAGCTGCAGCCAACCATTTCATAGACTCTGCTCTACTCTTAGCAGATTCTGAACTCTAATTATCAGACTATTGACTTTTATATTAATCTGGATGTGTATTTCCTGGGAAATCTTTGTGTCTGGAATGTTATATTACCTTGACACATGACCCCATGCACCATGCTCTCTGCCCAGATTTGGAGAGAGTCTCTTTTAGGCTTTGGTTGGCCTGTGTAATAAGAAACTAGCACAGTCCAGGAAGTGAAAAAGGGAAGATGCCAAATTTGATTGCAAACTGTATGTAGCAGTAAATTCAAAGTGGTGTGCTTTTCAGTTCTGCTGGCATCTCTTTTCACAAACTTTAACTAGGGATGGTAAAAAAAAGGGGGGGGTTGCTTTTTTGTCAAAATTTTAAATTGTTGTCAAAATCCATAATATTTTGACCAACATCATTGTTAATGTATAAAATAAATGTGTGAAAACACTGCATAACCCATGGCAACCTCTTAAAACAATGATCCTTTAAAAAGCTGGAACAAAATGGTTTCCCCATTTCTGCTTCTAAAAAAACCCAGCGACATAGGTCTACATTCATGCAGGGTGTATACCAACTTCTTTTGGTGTACACCTTAGTATGGAGCTCTGACCATGCAAACTACATCAGTAGCCATTTCCCTGCATTGGAGTAGAGGAAACAGTAGGAGGCATTGGGTAAGGATGGCCGAATATGGCCTTCAGGGACCTCACATATCTGGCTGAAGTTAGCAGATGGAAGAGAGAAAAGCAAAATAATAATAATAATAATAATAATAATAATAATAATGTAGTAAAATCCTCTAACACTAATGGGGCAGCCCTGGAATGGCAGGGGAGCAGCAGGGAAACTGGCCAATGAGTATGCCCACAATAGAAGGACCTCAGAAGTAATAGCCTTTGATGGAAAATCCACGAGACCTTTCAATACCTTAGCAAACAAAGGCAACAAAGACTGGCTTTAGTTTTATTAGTCTCTGATACCCCTGGATATAGCTATCTATGTATTCTAGGGTTGTGAACTTCTGCCCATCACCAAAGTATCTGAGTGCCTTCCATGTAATACAGATTGGCAATGGTGAAGTACCAAGTGGACCTCACAGTCTCTGGCTCTTCTTCCTTTTCAAGTTACAGGAAGCTCTGCTTGGGAGTAGGGTATCTTGCTGATGCTGTGAATGCTGTTCCGGTTATGGTGGGAAAGTTTTATCAAAAAAGATTGTCCAGCATTTTGTAAAAGTGGACAGACTCTGGATTTGTCTAATATTCTTCAGCGGTTATATTAAGTGACATACTTGTGGCAATATAGCAAGAGATTTGTGAACCCTACCCCTTACCCATCATCCAAAATTGACACCAATCAAAACCAAACTTTACTGGACGTTCAATCATGTTCCACCTTTTTTTACACACAGCTCAGCACTTCAGACCCCCAGCTAAGACTGAAAGCACCAAAATGCCATAAGAAAGACCCAGAAATACTGTTTGAGGAATAAAGGTACTACTCACCATGAATAAGAGGGGCAGAATGTGACCTTTAATGACTATATCCTGCAGCAAGCAAAACTCGTCTTTCTGTCTCCATCTTTCCTCTGCTGTGATGTACCAGTTTCATTCTTCATAAGCAAAGAGCTCATTCTGCTTCCAGAATCCACGTTTGCTGAAAAGGTTTGCTTTTAACTGAAGTGCTAGCAAAAAGACTGATTTCACCAGCATTCATTTGTTAACGTATGCAGTTTAATTATTTGTAAAGAATATTCCAAAATAGGGCCCCGATTCTGTATGGACTTCAGTTGGACGACTCACGATGCATAAAGTTAAGCATGTAAATAAGTCTTTACTGAATTAAGATGTAAAAAAAAAGAGCATAATTGTTTGGTGCCTCTTTGCTCTGATCATTATGATGATTTCCATGTCTCATATATACCAGTGATTGAATCTTTATACAAACACCACCACACCATCACCTGTCTGTGTATGTATTTTTTCCTGAACCTATGAATTACAGTTAGCACTACCCAAATCTTCATAGTTTTTTATGCCTCTTAAAAATGCCTTAACATGCACATTTCTCCACTTCTATTTGTTTTTCAGTAGGAATAAGTGAAGGGAGGGAGAGCGATGGCCTTTGGGCTTCTCATTTGTTTCACCACGGTTGGAGATGAAGGCACATATGGGATGACACTGTTCAGTAAGGGATCCACAGAATGTCCAACTATTTACCATGTTGTCAGTCTTTACAAGGCCGAAAATGAGGGCATGGAAAATCATTAGATTTCCATGTATGCAGTAGATTTACTGATATAATTCCCATCTAAGTCCACCAACACATTATACTATGCCTGCATAAATGGGAATTGATCCACACTAAGTCAGTGCTTTTGAGGTTTGTACGAGTTTTCTTTTACTGCCGATACAACACAACGTTTAGATTGACACGCTACAAATTCAGGCTATGATTTTATCCAGTCTCTCAAACAAAGCAGGATTGGATTGGAAACCTCCAAAACTCAGGTGTTGTAAGAAGAGATGCTGTTGACTCAGCAGGGGGCATTCTTATCTGAGAAACCCTTGACGTTCAAGGGTTTTGTATTTCATTTCAAATGTGCAGATAGGGTTCAATTTCAACAACAACAACAACAAATAGACTCATGTTAATCTCTCTAAAATGGCACCCAACTATAGAAAAACAAAAATTCATACTAGTTTTAAGTGAAAATCTCAACTTTTTAAAAAAAAAATTGAAATTCAGCCGGCTGATTTTGTTTTCACGTTAGAGCATGCACACATGTCAATGTTTCCACAGTCAGAGCCAAATCAGCTAGTTCCCAAAATGATTCCTGTAGCGTAAAGCAGCAGTTCTCAACCAGGAGTCCAGGACCTCCTGGGGTGCTGCAAGCAAGGCCAGCATTAGATTCACTGGGGCCTAGGGCAGGAAGCCAAAGCCCCACCACAGGGAGCTGAAGCCCAGGGCTCCAAGCCCCGCCACCCAGGGCTGAAGCCAAAGCCTGAGCAACCTAGTTTTGCTGGGCCCCCTGTGGCACGGGGCCCCGGCCAATCACCCTGCTTGCTACCCCCTGACTTTTATATGTAGAAAAACAGCTGTGGAACAAGTAGGGCCTGGAATTTTTATAGCATGTTGAAGGCGCCTCAGAAAGAAAAAGGTTGAGAACCCCTGGTGGATAGGAATTGTGCCGTATCCCTTTAAACACCTTGTGATTGTACCACTGAGCCTTATGTCCCTGTGTCAACTCTGACTGGCCCTACCATTATCAAGCAGCAGGATGTTGCTGATACAGCTACATTGGAAAGTAAATCCGCTGCTCCAGATGCTGCTAGGATGCCTATAAGTTATCCAGAGAGAAGTCATAATCTCTCAGACTAAACTTGTAACGTTGTGCTTTTAATGAGTAATGCATTTATAAGTTTTGTATGTCCTTTTGCATTTAAGGGGAGGAGAATGTAGTATATAGGAATTCATAGTATCCTTTAAGTAATTTGTGAATCCTTTAGCGGCGCTTACTGTGTTCTATGTTTTGAAACCTGCCAAAGCTGCAGTCTGTATATATAGCTAGACCCTGTATGTTCTGTACAGTTAGTAAACACAGTTATTTGACCACTGTGTGATCCCTTCATATTATGTTTGTTGCAGCAGCAACAAGACATAGCTTAGAAAAAAACTGTTGATTAGCCCCAGGTGAATAATGGAATTTTTTGTTCTCTGGCAGTTCCAAAAATAGAGAGAGAATATGGAGGGATCAAAAAATTTGACCAAAAACTAAACATTTCAATTTCAAGCATTTCAAATATTTTCAAAACAATAAATTAAAACATTTCACTTCAAAAATGTCAAATGAAATGTTTTGATTTGTTCAGAAGTTTTGATTTGTTCAGAAGTTTTGATTCCCCCCCTCCCCCCGATGAACAATTCGGCAAAAGTGAAATAAATTCATGAAACATTTCAGTGTCACTAAATCGGCATTTTTCACTGAAAGATGTTTCAGCCAAAAATTATGCCCAGAACTACTGGTGATCCAATTTTTGTTGATATGTTCCACTTATTTGTCATTTGAGTACAATTGCTATTACATGTTAGCGGTTAAAATACTAGTTGACCATAATTAGTGTGTTTGCTCTCTGTTTGCATCACAGACTATCCAGAATGTAGAGACCCTGGGAACCTAGAGATTTAGCTTCATCCAGTTACGTGCTCCAAAAAAGGGGTGGGGCTGGCTGGGTACAGAAACATTGTTTTTGTGAGTTCTGCTGGAGCCTGCATGGATGGGGACATGTCTAGAGTAAAGACTTTATCTAAACAAATCTCTATTAACCATCGTAAGCTCATTGCTTGATGCAGGAAGGCCAAGAAATGGACCCTTCCAAGTTACAGGAGCTATTTCTCATCATTCAAAATTAATCCACCAATAGCTACGGCCGAAATGACTCCGTCACCCACGTAGTCGTTGTTCCTTTGGGGCATAATCTCAGACTTTCTTATTTTATTTTATTGTGTGTTTGTTTTTTAATTTGGCATATGTGGGGAAACAAGTCCATTGTCTCTGACTTTGGAAGTGCATACAAGACAATAGCCATGAGTTCTGTGTGCAGGCTAGAAACCTAAACCTAAGCCTGGACACCAGAAACTCCTGACTTCTAGTCCTGACTATGATACTGACTTACCTTGTGGCCTCGGACAAGTCACTTCATATTCCAGTGCCTCGGTTTCCCCATCTACAAACTCGAAATGATTATACTTGTCCACCTCAGAGAAGCATTTTAAGAATTAATTTGTATGTTTTGAAATGCTTGGAGGTGATAGCTAAACACAAAGGATTATTACCAATAAGCTATTTGGCGCTTGATCCAATGCTGATGGACATCAAGGGAAGGTGGTCTATTTACTTCAATGAGCATTGGATCAGACTCCCGATTTTTCAGTCTGCATACAGTTGACTAGCGGTAGGTTTTCTATCAATCCAATCTCAGAATATTACTTCATCCATCTTGTGTCTCTAATACCTTGGAACCGATCCGGCTACAACTACATTGCATGCTATGCCTTACCATCTACTGAAAAGCGTTAGCACAATCTGTTAACAGATGGCCACTCCCACCCCTAAGGAACACTCCCTCCCTCCCATTTTTATAAAGAAAAGAAAACAGTGGGAACTGAGTGAAAGTACATAAAGCTTTGAAGTGTCCTGTTAATCCCTCCTGTTCCCTAGGGACATAAGACACAGGTTCATAAAGTGACACCTGCCTCCCTGGTGGATGTGTGTTGTATAGCTCATGTGTTTCACTGAAGCTTCAGCTGTGCCAGCAAACAAGCCAGTGTGTGGGTGGAATTGGTTAATAATAATTAACACTAATGCTGGGTGCATAAGTAACCAGTACACCCATTTATCACATTCAGGCAGGCAGCCCCTTTTCCCCACTTTGGCAGGGGAATTTCATAAACATGACACCCCTTTCACTGGCCGTCTTTGACGCACAAACAGGGGTCGATAACAATTCTAGACCCAGGCTTGCTATTTAGGTATGGCCCGGCCTTGGAGGTGACCAGGGGCGTAGGCCCACTGCTACAGGGTTGTAGCGTCACGCCTGGCTACCTGTGGTGGTTGGTGCATTGAAGGGCACCATGGCTTTACCTCTTCTCTGCCCCTTCCCACTCTCTGCAGGGGGATGTGTGGAAGATGCAATCCAGGAAG
This sequence comes from Mauremys reevesii, assembly GCF_016161935.1. Lineage (NCBI taxonomy): Eukaryota > Metazoa > Chordata > Testudines > Geoemydidae > Mauremys > Mauremys reevesii. Next base: position 37,209,396 of record NC_052638.1, read on the forward strand.
CACAGGGCCTATAGCTGTGCCTACCTGCTGTATGAAAGGTGCTCCCTGCACCTTCTCCCTTCCCCTCCCCAAGCACATTGGCAGAACATCCCGCCCCAGTCTGTTAACACAGCACTTCACGCTGTGGATGTCAATCTGGAGATTTGTTAATAACCCAATTAAACAGTTCATCCAGCCAAGACAAATCAAGTCCAAAAGAATGGCATGTGTTTCTTTACTGATCAGTGCAGTCTAACGCAGCCAATGTTGCTCCATCTTACTGCATGTAAAATTATGTTCTTGTGGTTTACAGAGGTTAAGCACAATGCAATAAAAATATGATGATCATAGGCAAATGCAGTATGTGGTAATTAAGGATTAACACCTAGTTGTTTCTTAGCATATTTTTTTTCCTTTTGGATCCGTATAGGGGCCGTCTTTTAGAGAAGGGTTCAATTGGATTTATTAAATTACATATGGCAGGGGATCATCTGAACTTTTCCAGTGTCTGATCTGCTAGATGGCAGAGAAGAAGGCCTGGGGATCCTTAATAATGAATTCTGCCCTTCATACCAGAAGGGGCAGGGGTGGGCAAACTTTTTGGCCTGAGGGCCACATTGGGGTTGCAAAACTGTATGGAAGGCCAGGTAGGGAAGGCTGTGCCTCCCCAAACAGCCTGGCCCCTGCCCCCTATCCGACACCTCCCACTTCCCGTCCCCTGACTGCCCCCCTCAGAACCCCTGACTTATCCAACCCCCCTGCTCCTGGTCCCCTGACTTCCCTGACCCCTATCCACACCCCCACCCCCTGGCTGCCCCCCTCAGAACCCCCGACCCAGCCAACCCCCCCAGCTCCTTGTCCCCTAACAGCCCCCCCGGGATCCAACCCCCCTGCTCCCAGTCCCCTGGCTGCTCTGACCCCTATCCACACCCCTGCCCTTTGACAGGCCCCCCGGGCCCCCACGCCTATCCAACTCTCCCAGTTCCCCATCCCCTGACCCCATCTATACCCCTGCCCCTTGACAGGCCCCCCAGGACTCCCACACTTATTCAACCCCCCCATCCTCCTTCCACCCCCCAGAACCTCCGTCCCATTCAACCGCCCCCTGCTCCTTGTCCCCTGACTGTCCTCCAGAACCTCCCGCTCCTTATCCAATCCCCCGGCCCCCTTACCATGCCGCTCAGAGCAGCATGTCTGGCAGCCGCGCCACCCAGACGGAGCTAGACACGCTGCCACTTTGCTCAGCAGAGCGCTGCCCGCACCGCAGTGTAGCTGCGGGGAAGGGGGGACAGCGAGGGAGGGGCCAGGGACTAACCTCCCTGGCCGGGAGCTCAAGGACCAGGCAGGACGGTCCCACAGGCCGGACATGGCCTGCGGGCCATAGTTTGCCCACCTCTGACCGAGGGTGAAATTCATTCATGTGCAAAAGGCAAAATAAACCTCTGCACTATAAAAGTCCTCCATAAGCCCCGGTTTGAAGGTTTAAATAGGATGTCTGTGGTCCATAGTCTTTGTCATACCCTGTACGCAGAGGTGAGTTTCCCCCTAAAGACTGTTTATTCCCAACTGAGTGGTGGTTAAAATACTAGTTGACCATAATTAGTGTGTTTGCTCTCTGTTTGCACCACAGACTATCCAGAATGTAGAGACCCTGGGAACCTAGAGATTTAGCTTCACCCAGTTGCATGCTCCAAAAAGGGGGTGGGGCTGGCTGGGTACAGAAAGGTTGTTGATCCCCCCCCCCCCCCACACACACACACACACCATGACCACTCCCTTTTAGGAGAGAGGGATTTTATTTTTCTAAAGCAAAAGTGGGATTCCCTCAATTGCACCCTTCCTAAAATTAACAAAAATGTTTTTCAAAACTTTTTAAAACAGATAAAACTTCTCTGTGTTCTAAACTGAAGGTTCTGGGCCAGATGCTCCACTGGTGTAAATCAGCATAGCTCAATTGAATGCAAGGACCTGGAGTTCAAGGATTGGGTTGAGGATCTGGCTGAAGAATTTAATAGCTCTGTATGCTGAAAATAAAGCAGAGGTTTGTTGTCTGGCACTGCTGTACCAAAGGGAGATATTAAATAGCTATGGTTATGTTACTAATGTGTGAAAGGTCACATCAAAACTGAACTGTGTGAGAGTTAAGAGCTCTTGTTATAAGATTAGGATTAATGGCAAGATCAAAAAAATTAAACAAACAGGGATTTTAGGGAGGCTGCTTCATGTGAAAATCCGTTCCAGCAAGTTCTTGTCAAATACAGAATACTTATTTTAAAAAGCTTCTATTTGTTTGTACATATGCTTCAAAGTGGCCTGATTTCTGTATCACAGGGATCCCTTCACCACTGCCGCAAATGGAAAGTCTTAACAAACATCTCATCATAAGCTGTTCTGTCAGTGCTGACTCATGTGGTGTGTTGACTAACACAGAAGTCTGAGCTGCAGAAGCTTGTGGGGTCAATTCTGCTCTCTGTGTGTCAGCGTCTCCATTCATAAAACAGAGATGATGGCAATGCTTACCTGCTGCACAGGGTTGCTTGTGAGGCTGACCTTGTTCATGTTTTAAAGTGAGCTGAGATCCTTTGGTGAGAAGACTTCCCCCCTCCCCTCAGTCTGCAAAGCTAGCTTTCCATTTCTTCCTGTTGCTGGCAAACAGTATTCTGGTGTTGGCTACCATTGATAGGAAGTGAGTAAGAGCTGGGTGTATGTAATTTATCATACGTATCTATTTGGATATGTCACACATGTTCAAAATGCACTGTCTGAATTTGACTTAGATTGCAAAATCTCTGAGCAGGAACTGCTTCTTCCACTGTGGACCCGATCCTATGTGATGCTGGGCATCTGCTGCTCAGCAATACAGTCAGATGCAATCTCTTCCTAAACCAAAGGAATTGAAAGTCAGGTTATATGGCCCCAATTCAAGAAAGCATCCCTACTTTGGAAAGCATGTAAGTATGCGCTTAAGTCCAATTGACTCCAATAAAGTTGAAGATTTAAAGTTAATATTAAACAGATGCTTAAGAGCTGTCCTGAATAGGTATTGACTTCGGCATGTCCTTAAGTGATTTCTTGAATTGGGTCTATGGCAATGGCAATTTTTCCCTATTTTTGCAAACAGAATTGCATTTTTATATAAATCCATGATAATTGAACTATTCTTAGATCTTTTCATTGGCTAGATGCATCCACTAATCATTAATAATTTGGATCAACTGTCTTTGCACGCTTTCATTCCCAAAGACTAGGAAAATATTCTTTTATTTTTGTGAGGGTATTTGTGTTCCCCCAGAAGTTCTTCCGGTGATATATGAACTGTTTTCAGAGAGCTTAGCAAAAGTCTAAAACACAATTGAGAAAAAAACCTAAGTGAAAACATTGGGATTACCATGTACCAGAGTGTGAAATTTTGTTGAGTTTAATTATTATTTCCATTCAAGTTTCTTATATTCCTGGCCTTACATAAGCTTTCTGAATAAATCCTACTTTTTATGTCTAGTATCTGCTTCGCTTTATATTAAGACAGAATCTTTGGGATCTGTCAAGATGATTACATGTATTTTATGGTGACCAAATGAAAGATATGAAAGAAATAAACTAACTTTGGAAGAAAGCAACATGCTTTTCTTCAACATAGGATTTCCTCCATGGAGGCATCATCACAGACTGTCAGAAGCTGGGCAAATCTCCAAAGGTTAGAGGCAAGGCCAAAACATATAATTTCTGCTTTACATAGGGCCATTTCTGTCTCTGAGATCTTAAATACTGTCTCACCGCAGCTGTGAAATTCAGAACTCTGAGTGCAACTGGGAACAGATCTTGTTAGTTACCACTTCAGTATATTTCTTTATCTAAGGTCTATACAGATTACAGCTATTAGAGTTGTTAAAAATGCGTTTCAAAACACATAACATAGTCATGAAAGTCCGTAACCCAGAAGTCGTCAAATACGTTTGCACAAATAATTTTTTTCTTTTCTTGCAGAACAAAGTGAGTGTGGTCCAACCAAGAGGGCACATAGCTAGGAGCTGGGGTTCTGAGTTTTGTATTATTGTTATTAATTATTATTGTTACTATTATTTAAATTGCCATCCAGAGCACTCAAAAGCCTGAATCAGGAACCCATTGGGTCAAGCACTATACAAACACAAAGAAAGGCCTGCAGTTTGCCCCAGACTGTTTATACTTGAAGCCTTCCTGGCAATGATTCTCAGCCTGCGACAGCGAGCCTCCAAGCCACTGGCTGTATAGGCATACCCTGAGTGACCCTGGGGCAAACCACACAGATTTTTAAACACCATATGCAGATGTGTTTGTGTTGCACATGCAGGAGCTGCAGATGCAAAAGCCCGAATGCATGCATTAAAGTCTGAGATCAGCATGTGCATGTAACTTTACACATGCATCTTTGACTTGCCCACATGTACCATGAGCCTGATCCAAAGTCCACTGAAGTCAGTGGAAAGACACCCCTTTACTTCAGTGGGTATTGGATCAGGCCCCATGTGTTCTGAGCATGCGCTTTAAGGTGTGGAGTTTGAGGGCCACCCAAAGGATTCAGGGGCCCTGGGGTCTTCGGCGGTGGGTCCCGGGGCGGAAGGACCCCCTGCCGCAGGTCTTCTGGGCACTTCGGCAGCGGGTCCCGGGGTGGAAAGACCCCCCACCGCCGAATTGCCAACGATGACCCAGAGCAGAAGACGCTCCAGGGGCCCGGGCCCCACAAGAGTTTTCTGGGGCCCCCAGAGCGAGTGAAGGACCCCGCTCCAGGGGCCCTGAAAAACTCTCATGGGGGCCCCTGAGGGGCCCGGGGCCTGGGGCCAATTGCCCCACTTGCCCCCCTCCCCGGGGAGGCCCTGGGAGTTTGTAAACGGTCCAACTTATCCTCAATGCACCTCAGTGAATCTGTGTAATGATGGATCCATTCGCCCAGCGCAGGCCATATTTCTTCCACACTTCCCACCACAAACTGCCCTGGGGTGACAGAAGCTTCTGCTCCAGGCACACACACAGATGAATCAGCAGTCCAACTGCATGCAGGTTCCTTCATGACCTCCATTGAGAGGGGTAGAATTTGCCCTTAGTCCTTAATGGCATGAGAAAGTTTGGTAGGGAAAGCACAGAGCCGCAGCTCGGATCTCATCCGGAAAGGAGAGGACAGGTTGCTTTTCATCTATTTTTTAAAATACATTTATTTAAAAAATTTCAACCCAGTGCATTAATGATTTGAATCTTAAAGCATTGCCTTTTAGTTTTGGTTCACTTTTAAAAACTTGTCAAATCCCAAACAGTTGAAAGCTACTAATGAATGTTCCCTTGTGTAGCTGAACATTCCCAAAGATGAATTTTAACTCTTAGCCTTGTACAGTTTTTTTTTTTTTGCTTACATATTTGCTTTCTTACTGGAGAGAAAGATGATATCTGTTGAAGCAAGCAGCAAGAATATGCAAGGAAGATAAATTATGGAAATAGCATATCTCATTACTAGGCTGGATGCTAATATCCTAGTATAAAAATCTGGAGGAGTGATACTATAGTGAGTTTAGCTGAGCTGTAATGTGATGTGTGCTGGAGTTTTGAACTCTGGTGAACTTGAAAGGTTATAAGGTCGCTGTCATTCATCATTAGGCTCAGAGTGACAAGCAAGTCAAAAATCCTGATGCAGAACTGAGGCCGCTGAGCCACCTGGGTGGAAAAAAATCTGTTTTCCTATGAAGTGCTATTTTCAGTGAGGTTACTGTGTCAAGCGCCCATTCTGAAATGGATTGGGGCTGGGCGGATAGTGTGCGTGTGTTTGTATGAGAAGGAGAAAATAGTGCGATGATAGCTGACTGGGTAAATCGATCACTGGAGAAAGAGAGAGAGCGAGAGAGAGACAAGGTTAAATCATTAGAGGCTGAGCGAGTAAAGCAGGAAAAAGATTAAAGCCAGGAGGGAGGCTTAAATGAGAACTTTAACATATAGAAATATATCTATGGAAATAATTAGCACAGTGGTTTTCAAACTTTTTTTCTGGCAACCCAGTTGAAGAAAATTGTTGATGCCTGCAACCCAACGGAGCTGGGGCAGAGAGTTGAGGTATGGGGGTGAGGGATACGGGGCGAGACCGGGAATGAGGGGTTCAGAATGTAGGAAGGGGCTCAGAGCTGGTGCAGGTGGGGGTCAGAGCTGTGGGCTGGGGGTGCAGGCTCTGGGCTGGGGGTGGGGATGAGGGGTTTGGGGTGCAGGAAGGTGCTCCAGGATTGGGGTACAGGGGATTGGGGTACAGGGTTGGGGTGTGGGCTTACCTTGGGCAGCTCCCAGTCAGTGGCACAGTGGAGGTGCTAAGGCAAGCTGCCTGCCTGTCCTGGCACTGCAAACCGCACTGTGCTCCGGAAGCGGTCAGCAGCAGGTCCGGCTCCTAGGCGGAGGCGCACAAGTGGCTCCGCATGGCTCTCACCCGCAAGCATCACCCTGCCCCTTTCACTGCACACCTTACAACAGCGCGGATGTGCCACTGTAACCACACCATTGTAAGGCATTGTAAACCCCCCCAACGAGGGATAGTAGAGTCGTCGATGGGAGAGCAGCTCCCGCCGATGAAGCACTCACTGTCCACACCAACACGTTTCGTTGTTAAAACTTCTGTCGTTCGGGGGAGAGGGAGGGAGGGTGTTCTTTTCACTCGCCTGAGCAACAAACGTTTAACAACAAAAGTGTGGTGTAGACATGGCCTATGGCTAGGTCTTTTGTCGGTCACATTTTTGTTGGTCAGGGATGTGAAAAAACCACACCCCTGACTGACATAAGTTTCACCGACAAAAGTGCTGGTGTCAACAGCACTATCTCATCGAGAGACGCTCTCCCGTCCACATAGCTACCACCACTCGCTAGGGGTGGTTTAATTATGCCAGCAGGAGAGCTCTCTTCTGCAAGCAAAGAGCAGCTTCACGGGAGACCTTACAGATGTCTCCCACAAATGTCTGTTTCTTCCATGCTGCCCTTTGCACAATGAATGTCCTCCTTGAATTAACCACTAGGCCAGTGGTTCTCAAACTAGGGCCGCAGCTTGTTCAGGGAAAGCCCCTGGCGGGCCGGGCCGGTTTGTTTACCTGCCGCATCCGCAGGTTTGGCTGATCGCGGCTCCCACTGGCCGCGGTTCGACGCTTCAGGCCAATGGGGGCTGCGGGAAGGGCGGCCAGCACATCCCACAGCCCACGCCACTTCCTGCAGCCCCCATTGGCCTGGAGCAGTGAACCAGTGCCAGTGGGAGCCGGGATCGGCTGAACCTGTGAATGTGGCAGATAAACAAACCGGCCTGGCCTGCCAGGGGTTTTCCCTGAAAAAGTGGCGGCCCTAGTATGAGAACCACTGCAGTGTAATGACAGGTTTCACATCCGAAGAAGTGAGCTGTAGCTCACAAAAGCTCATGCTTAAATAAATTTGTTAGTCTTTAAGGTGCCACAAGTACTCCTGGTTTTTTTTACTGCAGTGTAAGGGATCCATGTGTAAATAGATCCACGCACATGGAGCTCTTTGCAGAATCAGAGCCTTAGAAGAAAAAAAAATTCTTTCCCACATGATATGACATTTTCTGTTGTTCAATTAAAATACATTTAAAAATACACTGGAAGTTGCTCAGGTCTAGATCCCCTTCAACTAGATGCCTTCCGGTCTCCTTAGCTTCTTGAGTCATTACTGAGCTCCACAGTTAAGAAGTAAGACAAAGAGAGAAGGAATCAAACCTGAATCTTGGGGGTCCCAGCTTGCTAAGACACCCAGATGTCACTGTAAGAGACACTATACAAAAAGTAACCAGATCTTTCTCATGGTAGTGATGGTCACTAGGCCACTGGCCTAGAGCCAAACCCTCGGCCTGGCTTAGCCTGAAGTGTTTTTCCAAAGTATTTAGGCACCTAACTCCTATTGATTTCAATTTCCATTTGTCTGGGCCTCAGATACCACAGTGATGAGTATAGGACAAGTATTATAGTTAATAAATACTAGCATTATATTATTATATGTAATCTGGGGGGAGATAATCCCTATTGCTTGTCAATTTAGTCCCACTGGCATATTGAGAAATAGAAACAAAGTGTGATGATTAATGTGAGTATTAGAAGCCTAAACAAGCAGAAAGACAATGCTAGCATTTGCTAAAGATGAAACACGTTCTTTAGCATTGTAAGATTGCAAATCTATTACATACATGAAGTCTAATGAGAGGGACAGAGCCAAGATAAATACAACTATTTAACAGTTTATGTTAACCATCCAATGGGAATGGAGATACTTAAATGGATTCACATTGCCAATTACTTTTTTTTGTTGTTGTTGCTTACATGGTATTTGTTAGAAAATCAGGATTTTCCTTAACTAAATGTCTTGTGGTCTCCTTCGCTTTGTTTCTTAACTGGGTTGTCTTTATGTTAGTTTTCTTTGGCTTCCCAATAGAAGAGTAACAGATTTCTTTTGAAGTTTTTATTGATGAATGAGCTCCTATAAATAACTCTCTGTGGCAGCAGCCTGCCTGATCTCAGAGTTTACTCTGGAATAATAGTAGCAATGGGAATGAAGGAAATTTATGGCAGCATGACATGAAATAGTTTAATGGGCCTCATACTGTTTAAGTTAATCTTTACAGATGTAAAAACAGAAATACAATTATTGTAACAACTATTATTACATATTGCTTTTCTAATGAAAACAGTGACTTAGTAAGCAGTTTAAGAGATGTAGTCAAGAATTAAGGTGGCCACCTCCCCCTGGATTCGGGAATTAGAGTGTTTGTGCAGTGTGTTTTCAAACATTCAGCTGAAGATCTGGACCAAACTCAAATGTAATAGAAAAGGAAACGCCCACACACAGAGCACTCCGCACACACAAAGTGAAACCTCTAGCTAGTGGTGAATGTTCAGTGCTTTAGACCAGACTGTGTGTTCCGTTGACTGATGCAGCTGCTATAAAGGAGAGCGAACTGGAACTGGCCATCGCAGGATCCTTGGTGTGGATGGTGAATCCCCACATCCAGCGGAGCCCGCAACAGTTCCCTCATTTTGTGTGTTCACTCACTTTGGGCTGGATCCAAAGCCCATTGAAGTCAATGGGAGTCTTTTCATTTACCTCAGCGGGCTTTGGATTGGGCCCTTTATCCCTTCCATGCCGGAAGCAAACCAGGACTTTCTCTTTATATTCTTTCCTTTCTCCTGTCACTGCTGAGCTGCCACCCTTAAGGGGCAAGAAAGAGCGTCAGACAGATAATCAAACCTGGCTGTTTGGTTCCCAGCCTGACAAATCGGCCTAAATGTCCTTCCTTAACTAAATATCTTGCAGTCTCCTTAGCTTCTCATGTCATGGCTGAGGAAAGAGACCAAGAGAGAGAAGGAATCAAACCTGAATCTTGGGTTCCCGGCCTTCTAAGACACCCAGATGTCACTGGAGGGGACACAGTTCCAAAACTAGGCTGGTCTTTCTCATGGCAATGATGGCGACTAAGCCACTGAGCTAAAGTCTAACCCTTGGCCTGGCTCTGCCTGACATGTTTTTCCAAAGCAGATTTTTCACCACCCAGAGCCCAGGTTAGACAAATACCTGTAGGGATGGTCTAGATCAGGGGCCGGCAACCTCTGGCACACGGCTCACCAGGGTAAGCACCCTGGAGGGCCGGACCAGCTTGTTTACCTGCCGCGTCGGCAGGTTTGGCCGATCATGGCTCCCACTGGCCATGGTTCTCCGTCCCAGGGTGCTTACCCTGGCGAGCTGTGTGCCAGAGGTTGCCGACCCCTGGTCTAGATAATACTTAGTCCTACCATGAGTGCAGGGGACTGGACTAGATGACCTCTCAAGGTTCCTTCCAGTCCTAGGATTCTATGATATCTCCACCCTCATCCTGAACAACTAACGCATACCTATGGCCTCGATGTCAGTGTTTATCAGAGTGGATAGACCTAAACATCCATTTCAACTTTAAAAACTGAATGTGTTTGGGGGGCCTGGTGGGGAGTGGGACTATGTGGGACGAGGATAGAAGCAATATGTAGGAGAGCATGGGAATGCTGTCTGGGAGGAGTAATGGGTGGGGAAAGCAGGACTGAGTGGGAGTCTCTTTGACAAAGTTCCTCTTGTCTGATGAACTCTCCAGTTTCCTCAGAGACCAGCTGACTCTACTCTCTGGCTCAGTTCTCCACTCCTGAGGCCAGGGAGCGAGTGCAGTCAAGAAGAAGGGTGGGTGGCTGTGTATGCTCTTCCTCCACCTATGCTTCCCCACATCCATGCCCCATGAGGATCCCTGGCAGGCCTTGATGCAGAGGATTCAAATCTGGCAACCTGTTCAGGTCCACCGGAGAGGACTCAGCTCTAGCAGATCACAGAAGGTTCCTGAGAGGAAGCCGCTGCCTCCAAAAGCGGGCGAGCACTTGGGTTGTTGTCACAAGTCTGTGATCACTACATGGCTCTTGAGTGACAAAAGGAAGCAGAACAACTGGTGAGCTGCTGAGTCATCCTCAGCAGGCGAAAATCTAGAGCACCACTCCATGTTCCACCGGCTTGAGTTGGTTGGTTTAGCTGGACATGGGGAAGTTCTCAGCTCCTTTCATGAGCAATACTTTTATCTGCTAGCAGAGACCCTTTGCTTGCTCAGAGTGCTATAGCAGCCCTAACTAGGAACAGAATTGGAATTGCAACTTACTGCTGTCAGTGCACAACAGATAACGAATCATGACAACGCATGTTGCTGTTATATTGGGCAGAATTCTGCCCTACCTGGGCCAAGTTTTCCCTGGGAAGGTGTGAAGCAGACTGCCAGGTAGAGGGCCTAGGAATTACCTTTTACACAACAGAATGGATGAACCCTTGGGGGAGGGAGCGGGGCTGAGGGCAACTTCTGAACACGCCTTTAAAAAGGAGCAGCCTGTCCCCCCACCTTGGCACCTGCTGCCGATTGCAACATGTACGCAGGGTGCCTGGAGATCTTGGTCATGCCCTCAAGTGAGCTGTTTATGCCCCCATGTAGGCTATGGATTGCCTTCAGGCATGTTAGCCAGCCCCCTCCCTGCTCAAGATCAGAATGGTGCTAAGAGTTTATCCTACCCACATGAATACAGTGTGGTAGATTCGGGGAGGGAGAGGAGATTTCTTATGCCTTTTTCCACTTGTACAAAATGGGGCAGGATTTTGCCAATTTATGAACTGTGTTTAAATTTCCTGGCACCTAATTGATAGGTGACATTGGCTTAAATATTCTGTGTGTGTGTGAGAGAGAGAGAGAGAGATTCATGGTACGTCACACAGCCACATCTTACATATCTAAGTCCTGATACCTTCACCAGTGAAGGAGCACTCAAATGCTAGAATCCCAAATTCGTTTTTCTTTCTATAACTCATTTGCTTGTTTCTTCAAGTTACTATACAATGTAGTAAAAGGACAGCCTAGTCACACCACTTATCTCAAAATATACCCAGCCTAACAATGCTGTGGGGTGGGAGCGGAGAAGCAGGACAGCGCATTAAAATAATTGGTGTCTTTAGTCTACATAGATTGACTGGTGTAATTTCCAGTTAAGTTACCTTGGTTGGCACTTTGATCACTGTAATGTGATTTAAGTCCTTGTACAGCTGATTGACCTGCATTTAGTGGTTCCAGTATTACGAACAAGAGCTGGCGTGAACTACCGCGAGTTTCTGATCCTGTCCCCTTCAGGTGAACTTTGACTGCTACAGAGAAAAATTGCAAAGGGGCAGATTCTCTGATGTAAATCACTATTGCTCTGTTGACTTCAATGGAGTTATGCTGATTCACACCAGCTGGGGATCTGGCCCAAGGAGTTTATTCGTCCATCAAAATACCAGGGATGCATGAAAGCTTCACTATTACCATTAAAGGGAATTACACAGGACCTGATCCAAAACCCACTGATGCCAATGGAAAAATTCCCATTGGCTACAATTGGCTTTGGATCAGGCCCATAACCATGTTCATTTGGGTAACACACATCCTTTCAAAAGTCATATAATTTACCCCTTGTCTTAGCCCCTGCTATAAGTATACAAGGTGGGACTCTGAGACTTGGGTAATTTACATCTCTCCAAGCAAAGGAATTTACTTAATTGGGTTTGAAGTATAATACGTGTTGTTATAATGCCCACAACAAGTGAAGCAAACCCACTATAACCAAAAATCTGTGATGAAATTATAATGAACATTATCATTTTGTTCTTGAAAGTGTATTTATTTTTGGTGGAAAACGTGCATTATTCATAATGTTGTCCAAGCTGTAGAAGTCACTCATGCAAGAAATAACTTGCAAATCCTGACCTGATTTCAAAAAATGTGGGAAAGTTTATTTATTTCTCCGTGCATTCCTGATTTGCAATGTGCTATCTAAAAATGTCACTAAGATTTAAGCTGACTGAGCTCATGCTAAATTTAGCCACTATATTTTAAATAAACATTCTTTATGTGTTACTGAACTGGCTTTGAAGCTGGCTTAAAACAAATTGCATTTTTCATGAGCATTAACAATGTTTTACTCTGGAGCAAGCTCATATCTAAATTAGTAATAATGTCTTATTTTATGTAATCTGAAAATGTAATCTGGCCCAATCCTGAATTCCTTTAAGGGATACAGAATCTGACCCTGCATTTATCTTCTATAGGGCCAGTTCTCTCCTTAATCGAGCAAAACTTCCTGTGTCCTGCCCATGATATAATGGGCCCCATTCTGAAAGCCTGCTAAGCAATAAACTCATATTGAAGTCCACTGGAATTCAGCATGTATAAAGCTTGAAGGGTCTGGCCCATTATAAAGAAAGCACTTAATGGCTTGTCTGGCTAACGCACTAAAAATAAAGTGTAGGGAGCAATTATGCAATAGCCAGACTGATGAATTACATAACCTAATAGTCCTTTTCCATCTGTAACTTCTCTAGCTCTGTGATCCCTTTTTCTCAGCCTTTAGGCTAAGATCAAATGTACTGTCTTTTTAATATCTGATATGTTGTCTCTCAGGGGACTACGTCCTAAATTTGCAGAGGTATGGATTTGGTAATCTGCTAGCTCCTTCCCACCTCTAACATCTGTGTTCCTATGCCCTTTATAAACAGCTAACGAGCAATTAGCAGAAAACTTCTGGCCTTCAGTTTGAAAAGAGACATAATCTTATGTAATGAAACCAAGTATCTTAGTATTGGCTTAGGGCAGGAAGGAAAGAAGAAGTAACTAATATTTTAAATTGTAAAAAAATGAAAGTGTGATACAATATCTGTTATTATTACTATTATTTGTTATTTTATTGTCTCACTTTGAAAGCAGCCAGGGTTGGCCATCCATTCCCTTTGCTAATTGAAGGTGCCCAAAAACATCATCTACTTTTTATGTAAATATATAAAATGCCCTGGGACCAATTTTAAGCAAACAGCCACACAGTATTTAATGATGAGAAACCCCACTTAAAAGGAATGAAATTCCTGGATTGTTGCAATGCACTGCTATGTGCAAAGTGTAGTTCCCTATAGGAAATCTGTGTTTGAAACTGTTGTTCTGTGAACCAGATAACTTCATTGTATACACTGTGTGTTCCTGCAAGTTAGAAGTGGCTGCATAACTCAAGAGACATGAAACCTCGATGAGTCGGGATATAGGTCATTCCTATCCAGTGGGATGGAAAGGCATATACACTGCCCACATAAGGAGTATTCTCTTCTGTCATCGAATATTTTCTACTTCGTTCCCAGTATTTCAGACTTAAATTTATTGCCATGCCGGAGAGGTTGAGAACTCTGGGCTGAAGATTCCACAGATGTGTCAAATAGTGGGTGGTAGTTTTCAGCATTGGCAGCTGCTCCTTTGCCTATAGAACAGGTGTGAAACTTTTGACAACAAATTCCGGGAGTGCATCGAGGTGCCCATCTTTGTATGACATTTTAGGACAAAAGTAAAATTTGTAAACATGAATTCTTATTGGAGTAGTAATAGCATGTTCAACTATATACAAGTTGTGTGTGACAGAGTGAGAGAGAGAGAGAGAGAGAGAGAATATGCACTTAGGCTCACATTGGAGTCTGCATATATTACATAGTTCTCATTTTATTATTGTTTTTCTTATCAGCCCATCATGCTTTATTATACAAACTCTTTCTCTGTCGCATACATTAGTCAACTGTCAGTGCTAATTCCAAATTGACGCTCAAAATAATTAGACTCATTCTGATTTCACTCCAATTGGTGTCATACCAGTATGTCTATTGGCATCACCAGAGTCAGTGTGATCAAAATTAAGCCCATTGTAACTTTTTAAAACAGCAGCATTGCATTGACCACATTCCACTCTTCCAAAAAAAAGGTGGGTGGGGGGGGTCACATCCCACAGAAAATAAACCTCCACAAAATATAAAAATTAACATACTCCAAAAATCTGCCTATGGACAAAAGACACCTACTGTAGATGCTGGGCTAAATTCTAGTTTCATTTTCAGCCATTAAGATGGCCGCCTGGCTGTGGCCAGCCCTGAAGTACTCACCGGCACAGAGAAAGTGACTCAGACACATTTCTTAATTCTTTCTCATGATACGAGGGCAAGGGACAGCCAACAGCACTGGACAAAAGATCATTTTAAACAATGAAAGGAAGCAATCTCTTTTCCAGAACTCACAGTTAACTTGTGGAACTCGGTTCCAAAAAATATCAGTGGGGCCCAGAGCTTGGCTGGATTTGACAAAGGATTTGCCTAGCAGTTTCCCAATTTGGGGTCCATGGACAACCAGTGGGCCAAAAAATCTCTCTCTGTTCTCCACAAAGAGCTGGGCTGCTGGATCAACAGCCCTGATCCACCTCCAGCCAGGACACCTGTAGAAGGAAGGAAGGTGGTGGATCTGCCACTAGAGGCTGCTCTTTTATAAAAGGGGCGGCTGTTTCCTTCTCTCGAAGCCAAAGAGAAGCCATCTGCCCCGTCACACCCGGATACATCATATGTTGGAGGGAAAGGAACTGGGATAAAAGTGGGTACCTTGGGGCCTAGGCTGGGTGCCGAGGAGCCACAGAACCAGAGGGCTAGAATGCCAGGGGAGTAGGCTGGGAGACAGGGGCAGGGATAGGACTGAAAACCCAAGAAGTGAGTGAAATGGAATTGATTTTTGGTGAGGATGTTTAGTTTGTGTGAGAATGGGTGGGGTGGGGTGGGGTATTTCTGTGCATGGCAGTTCTCAGTCCTACACCAAAAACAATCACTCCCCCGGAGAATTACGGTAGCTGCTAGAGGAGGGATGTTGCCTAATGTTGAAGTGCAGCCTGATTTGGAGGAGAGGGTTCATTACAGGATCTCTCTATTGAGAGGGGGGCCCACACTACAAAAAAAGATGGGAACCTTTCAGATTAAGCATTGATAGGGCTAATAAGAACATTGACCATTAGTTACAGCGGCTAGAGGTTTTTGGTTTGGTTGTTTGGATTTTTTTGGAGATATAAACTCTCATGATTCAGAGCATAAACCAACCACTAAGTGAGGGTTGGGGGGAGAAATTACCATATGGGCAGGTTGTTCCATAATTGTCCACCATAGGATTTCTTGCACCTTCCTCTGAAGCATCTGGTACCGGACACCACTGGAGACATGATATTGAACTAAATGGACAACTGATCTGGTCTGGCAATACCTATTTTCCCATGGATCTTATTCCTATCTCAGCCAAAGGCAAAACACCCATTGACTTCCATGGGTGGAAGGGAACGCCTCTTCAGTTCATACACATGTCAAATTCCCTTTGACTGCAGTGGGAGCTATGGCTGAGTCAGAACTGTGCCAGGCCTAACCGATACAGGCATCGTCCTGGCTCTTTTGTGCTGCTGCTTAAGAATGACATCACCACCCTGACCCTTAAAGGACTTCCATGATGTCATCCACCATCCCTGACACTAATGAAGCCTCCTTCACAAGGTGGCCATGTATTTAGTTTGCTGTAATACCTGTATCAAGTTACACATGTGAACAGCAAGTCAGAGGAATAAGTGGGAAAGTAAAAATATTAACCCTTTCAGTCTCAAGGGATCCGAGTCAAATACTGTGGGGCTGTTGTGGTTAAAGAGAAGTGGGCAAACTAACCTTAGCTAAATCCAGGCTGAAGTGGTTAAAATGAAGTGGGTAAACTAAACTAAACTCCATATTGCTCAAATGAGAAGAGAGTCAACACAGTTTATCCTTGGCTACACTACTGTGTCTGAATTTTACAGAACTGCTAGGGGGCTGGAACTCCTTCACAGTTGTAATGGCTCCCCTATGAACTACAGGATTAGATCGTGCCATAATTTTTTGGAACAGCTTTATCTACAGTTGGCATCATACTCGGTAGGGTTTTTTTTTTAAATAAAATAAACAAGTTGTCATGCTTACCTGAAATCCCTTTTGCAATTCAATGACAAGCATAAAAAGCAACTTTTCAGTGGTGGTGCTGCTATTTTTAGAGAAAAGGTTGGTGCATTGAATGTATAGATGTTAGTTTAAAAATGTAGTTAAGCCTCTCTCTAGGTCAGCACTACCTCCCACGGCTCCGTGACTTTTTGTACTTTCCCACATCAGATAAGCGGAGAGTTATTTGCAGATTCTGGATGTTCAGCTCCTGAACTCCACGTCTAAATGCAAATAGCCCCGGACTAAGGAGCTGCTAGGAGATTTCAGAGAAAAGCCCCAGACCATCCTGTGGGGAAGGGCAAATGATTCTGAATCCGAGCTTTGCCCACAAGCCCAGCTCTTCCTCTGCAGCCACTAGTCAAGGGGGTTATTCAAAGCCAGACTCGGCTGTGTGGGAGAGAGAGGTTCTCTCTGTCCTCCGAAAACAATTTCACTGACCCCTTCTTCAGCATCTTGTAATGCACTGGCCAGTTAAATGCGTAGTGTTACATTCTCTCTGAGCTACTGCTGCTCCTCGAGCAGCCTCTGAGAATTAAATACTGATAGTAATATTACTGTCAAAATCCATCTCTTCTAGCGTTTTTACAGAGCCTTATTCCCTTTCTACACTCCTCGCCACTCCCTCCCCCACCAAAAAAACATTTCCTTCAGCAGCGTGAACTGGGGGTGATTTTTAAATAATCAGCCATATCCCATTGAACAAAATACTTTATTGAATATAGGTTCGGCTTCATAATGAAAGCTGATAATATAGAAGATTTCCAAAGGGCATTTGCCCACTAATATACAAAGAAAGCCTCGATATTTATTGAAAGAATAAAAAAAAATGCTCCGGTTATAATGCAGCTAGGAGAAAATAAAAACATGTGGGGACGGATTAGTTGATTGTTCTTGGTAGACGTCCAGTTTGTAATAAGGTAACTCTCAGATTAACGTTTATTATTTGATCAATGTGCTTTTCTGTTTAGAGCATCGGATTCCATCTATAAAAATTTGCAGTTTCTCCATTGCACATCATTCCAAATCTGGTGTTCTCTGTAAACAGCTTCAGTGACACAGACACTATCAAAATACAATAAAAACGCAAGTACTATGCAGTAAACCACGCCATGAATTGTATACAGTCCTGATTCAAAGCAAGCAGGATTGTTCAGAAGGAAACTCCATTTGTCATTATGTTTAGCTCATCTTATATGTCATTTATCTATCTATTCGAATTATTTAAATTACCAGGTTGGGGTTTATTAGGCAGCATCGCAGCGATTGTTTATATGTGTGCGGGAAAATATATGTATTAACTGCAAAATCACACACACAGGAAAAATGATTAATTGGGGTGCATGGGGGTCGTTTTTTAACGTGAAAGCAAAGCAGTTGGACAAAAACAGGTCTTAAATGCATGATGGATGGCAAGAATAAACCATCAGGCTGCTGTACTGCAAAACATAACGCAAAACCTCTGTAATATTTTTTGTACAGACAACGTAAAAAAAAAGTTACCTTAAAGTACATTTGGAAGAAAAAATATCAGTCAAGAAATCTGCTGAGAAAGAAACGGTTGAAAATGCCCTAAAATCCTAATATTCTTAACCCAAGTAATTAATTCTTGGTTTTATATCTAAATATATGTCTACGATCCAATTCCGTGTGTGTATATAATTGGATATCAAATTGCATTGCGGGTGGGGGGGGTTGTTACTGAAAATTAAATACCGTCTCGGACAAGTGAAGAGGAAAATAGGAGAGAAAGGGAATCCCGATCTGATAAAATCTACCTTGAACTTGGGAATCGAGCATCAGGGAAGCACTGAAAGCTGGACAGACATTAGCATTAGCTGCCAGGGACCCACTGATGTATCCAGCTGGCAGGCTCTCCAAAGCCAGCTTGGAGGCGCTCGGGTCCCAGCCTCCCTCTGCCTGCGCGTCCCCTTTGGCTGGCTTGTGGAGGGTTTTATGAGCTAAGATGCTGTCTATACTGAAGCTTTTGGACTTCTCCGAGCTTTTCGGAGGCATTTGATCTGTCCCGGCTGCAGAGCCCACCTGGCTCTGGTTGGCACTTGGGGAGAGCATGCGTGCACCAGAGGTGGGTATATGCTGACATGCCGGGGCCTCTGCCAGCACCGTCTCCTCCGCCTCTCCCTCCGAAGAGCTCTCCGCCCTTTCCCCCTCGGGAACGCTTCCCTCCTTGGAGGCAGGCGCAGGGACCTGAGGAGCTGCGCACCTGGATGGGTGGGGATGGCCCCACGGGGCAGAGGGCACCTTTGGCGGAGGAGGACTCGGTGCTGCCAGATTGCATCTCCCAGAGCTCCCTTTGTTCTCTGCCGGGGCCCGTGCATCCCTGGAGGCGCAGGCTGGCTCCAGGTTCTCCTCTCCTGCGGATGCAGCCTGGCTCCCCCGGAATCTCTTCGGCTGCACATCAGCTCGGCTGCCAGCGGGCTGCTCCGTCCCCTCCTCGGCCTCTGCCTTGCCCCTCGTCTCCTGGGACCCCGAGGCTTTGGGCTTCCTTTTCCTCCTCCGGTAGTTCCCGTTTTCAAACATATCCAGGCACCTGGGGTCTAAGGTCCAGTAGCTGCCTTTGCCAGGTCTGCCTTTCTCCCGGGGCACCTTGACGAAGCAGTCGTTGAGGGAGAGATTGTGCCGGATGGAATTCTGCCAGCCTTGCCTGTTGTCGTGGTAGAAAGGGAACCGCTCCATGATGAACTGGTAGATGCCGTTGAGTGTCACCTTCTGGTCTGGAGCCTCCTTGATGGCCATGGCAATAAGAGCGATGTAGCTGTAAGGAGGCTTCTGGGGAGGTTCCTGCCTGGAGATCACGCTAGTGGAGGCGAAGCTTAAAGCAGCAGGCAGCCCAGCCCTATCTGCCCCATACAGATAGACCATGGAGGAGCCATTGAGCGGGCTGCTTATTGGAGGTAGATGGCTGCTGAAAATATGGCTCATCGCGGATGTGGTTTTAGCTCCGGATCTTTCCCCTGGCAGATCAGAGACGTGAAAGGACAAGGAAGAAACCCTCCAAGAGTCCACCGGGGACCTATTTGTGTGAGCTCAGACCCCAACCCTGCCTCGACGAGTTTGTTCTCCCTCTGTCCCGGCTTCATCGCTCTTTTTTTTTTTAAAGAAAAAAAAAGTTAAATAATTGTTGTAAGTTTGCTCTTATATGTTGACTTAGCACTGGAAAATAAATTGTCTCCGATAAACAGTCGTTTGTGTGCTCAGCCCACCCACATTAATTAAAATATCATTGCTACACAACTCCAAGCTCCCTCCACGTGTCTCTCTGGTACCAGCCAATGGTTCGCCGGGTTTGTCCTTCATTTGTTTATAGCATTAGTCTGTTGATAAGTCTGCCCACCCAAGTCGAATCAAGCTGTGTTTATTTGGAAAAATTTCCGGGCACCCAATATATAAACGCACTGATCTGATGTTTGAAATATCACGTCCACCCTTTGACGCTGTAAGCACACAGTCAGCAAAGCAGGATGTACGCGGCTGGAGCTCAGAGGGAACAGGGGCAGAAACTCCTGGGTAGAGGAGAATTTGTTTTTTTGAATGTATCAATACGGAGGGAAACAGGCAATGACATGGAGCTGCAGGGAAGAACCTAGGGGTCTGTCTCTCTCTCTCCAAGTGGAGAACAGGGATGAATCCTCAACTGGTGTAAATCAACGTAGCTCTACTGATTTACACCCGCTGTGGATCTGGCTTTTTGCCTTCCAACCTGTAGTGATTGCTCCTGAGACACAGCACAGACACCCAAGCAACGAGGTTTGCATGGACGATCCAGTAGAAAGGACATTGTAAAGCACGTCTGGAGACAGTTGAAGCAAAAGACTAGGGGAGCGATCCAACCAGGTGTATGCGCTGAGAGTGTCTGCTGCCATTTGAACAGGCTGATTGTACCGAGTGACGTTAATCTAGTCTCTCTAACCCCAAGGGTGAGGAAAGTCCCCTCACTGATAGTGAAATCCAGCAGGAGGGGATTCTGTCTTCGGACCTCAGGCCAGAGGCTAGTGCAGGGGGACGCGACTTCAGCAATCCTTCTTTTTCGAGGAACCAAAATCGAAGGGGATTTTGATTATTATTTGGGGGTCACAGTGGGATTGCAAGGAGCCACCGCGCTCCATAAAAGGCGAACTTGGCAGGCATGTGGGGGAGGTTTAGTATTTGTGAATGCAGGCCTGTTGCTTTATATTATGTACTTTCCTGTTTATACCAAGGAGGGGGATTATAACAACTTTACAAGTGCACACAGCTGGCCGGTGATTACATTAGGCATTTGTGATGCTCTTTTTTGTATAAACGCTCAGGTTTGGTTTTTGTTTTGTTTTTTTATTGACTGATGTAACGATTTTAATCAAAGGTACTGGCTGAGTCGGATTCAGAAAGAGATGTCAGCTTTTTAATGAGGCCGATGAACAGACCCCCACTAAGCGTGGCATCTAATGTGATATATTGACAATCCGCTCACCATTCTCTTTGTGGGTGAAAAGGACAGATTCTTAGGGCCCTGGTGTGTCCCCAGTTTTTAAAGCAGTCAGTGGTGGGGCGGGGGGATCTGCTACAAAGCGATAGCGAGAGATGACCCATGGAAACTGACTAACATACGACCCGATGCATTTTTAGGAAGCTGTGTAAAGGCAGATCTGAGTCATGCGTTTCTGTTCTGATTAGAGGCTCTTTGCCTGCCTCCTCTTCTGGGAGCACAGTGTGCTCAGAAGGAAACCGGGCCACGATTGTAGGATCTGATCCAGACTCGAATGACTTCCCTGGGCTTTGCAGCGAGCCCATACCGAGGGCCCATCAGCTTTTAATGCGAGCCCTCGTTTGAGGGGAGCAAGCAGGATTTGGCCTCCACTGGTAACTTCTAAAAGTAAGCGGGAAAATTAAGTGTGCCGTTAGAAAGCAAGGTTCCCGATTCTGGTAAAACTATTGACTCGAATGGGGCTTTTGTCTGAGTGCAGGATCGGGCCCTTAGTGCATCATAAACATCACGCTCCTTTTTAAAAGGCTAGCTGGGAATTCCCTGGGGGTTATCCCCCAGGTGCCCAGCGGGAGATCAGAAGCGGTGAAGAAACCTGATTTGATTTCTGCATTTTCAGATGAATCCAGCAGGGGTTCAGATTAACAGCTGGAGTAAGAAATCCTCTTGCTTTGGATTTGCAAATTAGTTTTTTTTTTCAAAGTGGATTTCAATTCTGATGTTCTCATTTGTTCTTGCAGATTGGGACCTCGCTTCCACAGAGCCTGCTTATTAATAGGATTGTGACTCTTTGATTTCAGGCATTACTTGGTAGAATTAAACCAGAGGGAAATAAATCGAACCTATTAACACGGCACATTTCAGAGAGTCAGTAAACTGCAAACACTTTTATTTGATATAAATGATCCATATTAGCAAGCGCCTTTCACTCCCGGGGGCTGTTTGATTGTCCACATCCAGCGTGTGCGAAAAAAACCCTGGCCCTTGGCTCAGTTTAGAAATCAATTCTCCTAAGCATCTCTTCGTTAAACATTATTTCACATAAAACCTCCTTGTGAAGGGGGCTCTGTGGATCAGGGCTGGAGCCCAGCTGCTTTCACTCATCTGACACCTTATCGACATCCGCAGTGGAGATTTTAAACGGGAGATCAACGTTTAGCGTCGCCTCCCCTCGGCTTTATTTAAATTCTCACAGGCTCTAGTGCGGCTCCTTGAGAAATCCAAGCAAGAAATATTAAAATAATAAATACTCCCCGTAGATGGCTGTGGGCCCGGGATGGACACAGGCTCACATGGCCCCAAAGAGATTTGCTGCCTCCTCTTTTTTTGTACATCGCTGCGAGAAATTCCCTCGGGAGGCAAAGAAGAGACGCTCGTCTCGGGTTGAAACCCACCAATCGGAGCGTCCTAACAGCTCATTCGCTGCCTGGGTGCGTTACCCTCCTCTGCTGCCCTGACCCCCTGACATTAGCTGCATGGGAGCAGCCATCGGTGTGTCTGTAATCCGAGCCGCTCTAATGACTCTGATTGCCGCAGTCCGGGGCTGGGAGTGAGTGCTCGAGAAGCTACGTGGGGAACTTTCTTTCTGCAGGCTGGGCACGGGAATCTATCAATGTCCCAGGCTCTCTAGAGACCCCTGGATGGACCTTCTCCTCCTTAAAACCGGGATCCGTGTCCCTTAAAGGCAGCAGGACAGAGGGAGACTGTCATAGCAGAGAGACACACTTGGCAGCATAGAGGGTGTGCAGATTAGCAGCTTTCCTGGTCAGGAGAAGGGAGCAGAGACTGAGGTGTGATATCTGTAGCG
Source organism: Mauremys reevesii (assembly GCF_016161935.1). Classification (NCBI taxonomy): domain Eukaryota; kingdom Metazoa; phylum Chordata; order Testudines; family Geoemydidae; genus Mauremys; species Mauremys reevesii. The sequence goes on from NC_052638.1 coordinate 37,232,039, forward strand.
TCTCCCCCCAGCCAATAACCCCTGCAAGCTATTAAAAATGGTCTATAGCCAAAATGTTCAGACTTGGGTGCCTAAAGTCAGGCACCTAAATCCATATTTAGGCAGCTCAGTAAAAGCGATCTGATGTTTAAAGGTGTTTAGCTTTAGGCATCCCCGCTTGCCCACTTTAATCTGTATCGTCTCACATTATTATTCCCCAGCTCTCTAGGCCTTGGCATCATGAGAACTAATGCTTTGCAGCTGAGTCCGTAGCGTACTGGAGCAGCCGTCAAGTTGTGCTCAGTGTCAAATGAGAACAAAAAAAAACACTTTGCCCTTTGCACGATGCAAAGCGGATGTCAGCGGCAGCTTTACAGCTGCGAATCTCTCTCACTGAGGCACTTTCTACCTAACGCCTTTTCGTCTCTTTTTCCACGCCCTCTCATGGCTTTCAAGTACTCTAGAATCTGTCCCAAGAAGGAAAAAGCTACACAAATGAAATACTCACGAGGCTGGCAACAAGATGCTACAAGGGAGGCGGTGCTAAATGGGGTGTTAATATATTTGTGCAAACCTGGCAGGTAACTAGAATGTGATCTTAATTGGTCTGGGTAGGTTATATTTTGGAGAGTCCCTGAATGGACTGCATTTGAGTCCTGTAGCACGAAGGGAATTCGCTTGTTTGATGCTTTGGATTGGCAGAGCTGGAACAGAAATACAGGGTGGTTTAAAGCGCTGTTGGTTTTTGAACACACTTTTCTGATCACAACTCATAGCCAACCTGTGGAACTCTTTGCCAGGGGATAGTGTGAGGCCAAAAGCATAACTGCGTTCAAAAAAGAACTAGATAAGTTCATGGAGGACAGGTTCACCAATGGCTATTAGCCAAGGTGGTCAGAGAGTCAACCCCATGCTCCGGGTGTCCCTAAACCGCTGACTGACAGAATCTGGGGATGGCTCACTCATAAATTGCCCTGTTCTGTTCATTCCCTTTGGAGTATCTGGCACTGGCCACTGTGGGAAGACAGGATGCTGGGCTAGATGGACCATTAGGCTGACCCAGTGTGGCCGTTCTTATGAATTAAAGTTCCTGAGAAGTGGGGGAGGGATCAGTAAACTAGGCAGCAGATCTGAAGTCCCAAGCAATTTTGGCATGACAATGTATTGATAGTGCTAAGTGTCCACCCACCATCCTCATTAGCCAAAATAAACCCCAAACAAGGCTGGGTCCAGCCGAGGTGAACTCTACAGTACAGCGACTTCCCTGATATAAGCTGTTCTTGGCCCAGTTAGTTTGTACTTGAGCACAACTCCTCATTGACGTATTTGGGGCGTTGTGCCTGAGTAGAGGCTGTAATGGGATCGGCTCCCTAATGGTGCACTGGGATTTATGTTGGTCCCTCACCTGTAAGCAAATACACTGTAGGGCCCGATCCTGCCAGGTGCTGAAGCTGTCCCTTATTGAGGCTTACAGGTGAAGGTGGCGTCACACCATAACATGAGTCGGGATGGGGAAGTATTTGGGTTGGCGGAACTATGAGATCATCCGCAACTTTCGCAATGGACGCGACTACTTTAAATGAGCTAAACACAAACACACAAACAAACACACACCGATTCTGCTTCCATCGAAGCCAATGACAAAACTCTCATTGATTTTAAGTATCAGATGGGTAGCAGTGTTAGTCTGGATCTGTATATATACCTGCCCCTGGAAATTTCCACTACATGCATCCGATGAAGTGGGTATTCACCCGAAAGCTCATGCTCCAAAATGTCTGTTAGTCTATAAGGTGCCACAGGACTCACTGACTTTAGTAGGGCTGGATCCAGCCCTCCTCCCCCAATAAAGCCACGTGAGTCAATCGTGTTGGAAAGAACGACTGTGTCCCACACTATTGCTGTGAGGACTCTAAGTTGGGATATCTGGGGTATTTGCAATGTGACGACGATTTAAAGATTTTAACTGTTATTTTCATCAGGGCTCTCACTCCCCTGGCTGGTTTAAACCACCTGGGGGACAATAATGCAGATCGGGTTAAAGCCCCCCCCCCTCCTTTTTTTTTCTTTTGCAAGAAGCGACTTTAAAAAAAAATAAAACCACCACCTCACCAAGTCTGAACAAACTAGTGATTAAATTCGCCTTTACTGCGAGCATTTCAGACAAGGTTGGGGGGAACATTATTATTATTAATAATTTAATTTAACACGCCCGTTGCTTTTATAAACGACCAGGGAACGATTTCACATGGAAAGAAACCGAGAAAAACGACTTCCCGGAAAGTTATTGTTCTCTTTGAAAAAAAGTTTCTGTCTACAGATTTAAAGAATAGTTCACGAATGGTTCCCCTCACGTGACTGTGATGTAGCGGTCTCCTTGCCGGGAAAAAATCTGCAAGGAGATGCTGGAGTCTGTTTTCTCCTTGAAGATTTTCGACTACAGTGCGGAGGGGAAGGCAGAGGTAAAAACGCTACAGCTGTTTCCAAAGGGAGATAAGGATGAAAGCTGATAGTCAGAAGGGGAAATATAAGCATTTAAACCTAAAATGTTACATGCTCAGCACCCAAAGATTCCCAGGGATGGATTTAACGCTTGGGGTTTTTCAGCATAGCTCAGAGTTGCTCTTGTCCGCTGCTATGGAACATCATACACCTACTTGGAATGTCTTCATCTGGTAAATGGAAAAAAATGCTTTGATTGTAAGTGTTTGCTAGGTGTTATTATTCTGTTGGGTTTTCCTTTTTTAATAATAAAAAACAAATAAGGAATCAAAATGAGCGTGCCCGTATTATGCACGGTAAAATAAGGTTTAAAAAGAGAGCACAAGGCTGAAAATGAACCGCGCAGAGTGCTATCCCTGCCCCCAGGCATGCAACCGGTTGTGAGATCGACGGTCCAATCTCACAAACTTTATACGGGAAACACAATTCTGGGCCCAAAACTGCTGCCACCAACTACTAGGAAATTAGCTAGCTGCTGAAACCCTGCCATTTTTTCAGGGCTAGATCCTTGCAGCTTGGGGACAAGGAGCAGGGAGCCCTGTGAGAGAGACATTTAAGTGCTTTCTTTTCCTGGGGATTTTTATTTTATTTTATTGTTTAATATGGCATGATCTTGCAGGAAGTCAGCCACCCGGAGAAGGGGGAACTTCTAGAGACAGAGACAAGGATGCATTGGACCTGCCTGAGATTATTCACTTTGAGTGGAAATCGAATAAAAATAATTTAAATACCTGTTTTTATTATTATGACTAATTCTCCTTTGGGGGCTTTTTTTGGTTGTATAGTCTAGCCGAGATCAGGCGGGTAGGACTCGATACTGGGTCTGGGAAACAGCTCGAGCCTCAGCGAAAATGGAAATTTGGAAACGCAAACAAGGGGGTGCTGCCCGCAGCCTCTGCACGGTCCAGTGTCCAGTGTCCCTCTGGAACTGTCCAGCAAAAGAGCAACTTTCCGGAGAGCCGCAGCAGGCGTGTGAAATGCCAGCTGAGGGAAAGGGCTGGTGGCAGCAGCGAGTGGCTGCCCTATCGGGGAAAAGCACACGCACCTGGCTCTGGCAGTAGCTTCAGGAGGTCGAGATCTGCCACGGGGAACTGCTTGATCCCAGGCAGCAGCTATTACTAAAATGTGATTGCAACGAGAGAACATCGTGCGGCGAGCTCGGACCGCATGTTGGCACATCATGTGTCTACCCTGTGCCAGCCTGAAACTCCCCCAAACCCCACTCTCTGCTGAGCCCCCATCCAGGGCCTAGTGCCCGTTAGACAAACAAGGAAAAGCTCATGGCCGAATTATCTGGGCAACTTAAGGACAGCAGCAGATCACCTGTGCCTGCATCCCCATTCTCCGCCCCGGAGGCCCTATGTTGGAGAGAGAATCTGCCACTGGTAACTCCGGCTCAAGCAAGGAACCTGTTAAGGAGCAGAAGTGGCAAGTTTAATGTTAGTGGCCACGAATATTCCTCTGTCTCCCTATCTCCCACACACACTTGCAGGGGATTCTCACACACAGCCCACCCTCTCCCCACCAAAAAACGAAGCAGCATCAGCCTGAAAATCCAACCTCAAGCACCTGATTTTCAGCTCACTGCTGATATAAGGCTGCTGCTTCACTGTGAGCTGGGGGAAAATCTATTAAGCGAAAAATCTCCCCGACTTCATTTTAAGAAGGGGGGGGGGATTTGGGGAGGTAGGCAGGGAAGGAGAGTGTATTTGCGCCTCTATTTTTCCTCCTTTTCCCCCGCCTTGCTATTTTATTAATAGACAAAAAACCTCGAGAACTTGGCAAAAGTAGCTTGGGTTTTATAGGAAGGCTGCTGAAATACAGCACAAATTATTCTTATGGGCCATGTTTCATTTAAACCAAGCGTTTCAACGCAAGCGGCCAGAACTCGGCATTTGCCAGATCAAAATCAATTCGGGTAATATGTCTACCATGACTTACAGTATGTCTCCTCCGTCCATCTATTCACCTTTTCGTCCTAATAGGTGATTCGTGTTTTTGATTTTTTTTTAATTGGAGGAGATCTGGAGATTAGCCTCCTCAGCAATTTTTATTGTGCTGCATTTATATTCTCCGATTCCATATGTTAACATCCACATGTATTGACAATCTTCGCAGCTAGCACCTACGTTCGTTGGAGAATTATATTATTCCAATAAAAATTAACTTGACAGAAACAAGCTGTATTTGAAAACGGCTCCTAAGGCCATTTTTATCTAAAGGCTGCTTTATTCTTTACCAGCGTGCTAGACAATCCTGTGATGGTATTTTTTCAATTCTGACTAAGCGACAATGAGCCACTGCTTTTCTGAAGCATGTTAAAGTTGCTTAGAAGAGATCAGAAGGAAGAGATGGTTGGCAGCTTTAACATATCCGCTGTTAGCCCCAGGCATTTATAATGAGAGCTCAGATTGGGGATAGGAAGCAGAAGATGAAGTCAGATGAAGATAGATCTTTTGTGCAAGAAACGAATAAAAATAAAATGCGTTCAGACAGGGCTGTAAAACCATCCTAATATGAACTTGCTGGGATAGTTCTTAGGGTTTCGTAATGGGATCCAGATCAAATGATATTTCTTATTATCCTCACAGGATGTTATCAGTTTATTCTTCCTATACACTGTTGTTTTATCGGGGCATATTGCTGCTGCACTGAGAGGTAACTGGCTACATTCAAAGCACCTCATAAGGCCTACATCTCAGTAGGTAAATAAAACTGTCAAGAAAAAGATTAAAATAAGAGTGATTAATCAGAACCTATCCTGGTGAGGATTCTTTCACTCACATCATTTGCGGATTGGAGAATCTCCCTCCAGTTTCAAACTGGCCAATTGTCCTGGATTTGCAAAGTGTTCTGCAAATCTTCAAATCCTGGGACGCCCCTTTAAACTAACCCAGGGACGCCTACATGTTTTCATGTCAGCTATGCTATTTCGTCATGTGAACTGAGCCTTTGTTAAATAAATAATAATTAAAAAAGAGTAATAAACCTTTAGTCTCCAGGAAATCTACTTGGTTTTAACATCAACGTGTTCCACGTTTTCTGCCTGAAAAATGGGATCGGAAAAATGGCAAACACACACACACACACACACACACATGCGCCAGACTTTGAGCAGAAGAAAAACAACATAGATTTATTTTAAGGTAAGTACAACGATTAAGACCACATAAGACAAACAAGCGTGAAGTAGAATAAAACCAAATAGTTCTCAGGAATGATCAGGGTGGAGACTATTATACAAAATATCACACTGTCGTAAATTTAAAAAAACGCATCAGATACTTTGTCTTTTTTCCCAAAAATCCACCAACAAAAATAAATTATTTCCTCGTCTTGTAAGAAGAACAGCTCTAAAGAGGAAGAAATTCTCTTGCATAATTGTACAAAAAAAGAAAGGAAGAAGAACTCACTTGTAATTAATTGGGCTGTTAGGAATTGTTGGGCAACATAAAAAAAATAATCCAGTGAACTCAACTTTAAATATTATATTAACGGCTCTGAAAATTAGCCTGATTAGAAATCCACACATTTTATAGCACAATAAGAGAACTTAAAATACCCCGGACATATATTTTTATATATATAATATATACTTTTCTTTTTAATCGCATAATGATCGCTGTGATATTGGTCCATAACTTATTTTCGGAGACCTCCTATACTTTAGCATATAAATTTGCCACTTTGTTTAGATAGCTCTCTATATATTTTAAAGACATCCCTTTTCAAGTAGAATTTACTTGTCTGGAATTTAAGGATGATGGAAGAGGATTAAGGGTCTATAAACTCTTTGGTTCCCAGGTCCGCTTAGAGGTTGTAAAAGCATTTCCTTATGCAGTCTGTTTAATTGGCCTACCCGGGAGAGTCAATGCTAATCAATACTTAGTGCAGTCATAGGAATAGGGGGTGGCGTGGCGGTATATGGAGGGCGTGGATCTATAGGGGATCTGACAGCTTGTGTTGCCGCTCACCTGATGCTCGTTGAGGGTCGAGCTCTCAAGCCCCAGCCGGTGAGAGTTGAACATGTCCCGGACGGTGGGGAAAGTCTGCTGCTGGGCGCCGAACGTGTGCCCGGAGAGGTGGTTGAGCTCGCTGCCGTGGTTGAGGTACCAGGAGCCGGCCGGCTGCCCGGGCCCGCCGCTGGCATGCGGGTGGCTGGGGGTCAGCGCGCTCTCCTGGCTGGAGGCCAGGTTCATGGTGGCCAGAGGCGAGGAGGTGCCGTTGGGATGCTCCGAGATGGCTTCTTCCAGCGTGGTGGGGACGCACATGTGGCCCGACCTGTCCCCGGTGTACAGGCTCATGGCCCGCATGCTGCACTGGTAGCTCCCGCTGGGGTCCATGCCCTGGCCGCACGCCTGGCTGTAGATGGAGGGCTGCGCCTGGGGGTAGCCCAGCGGCAGCGAAGCCACCAGCCCTGCCCCTGTCCGGCCGGAGGCGGCGCTCCCGGGGCTCAGCTCCCCCGCGGGAGAAGTCCGCAGGGTCATGATGTTCTCCACGCTGAAGCCCGGCAGCCCGTTGCCGGCCGGGTGGTGCTCCGGGAGGGAGCTCTCGGTGGACACCGACGGGGTGGAGGCTACGCTCCTGGGGCTGCCGCTGCCCGGGCTCAGCGTCTCCACCTTGGTGATGACCGGCAGGTCGGGCGAGGAGGCCTCGCTCTTGATGACCACCTTCTTCTCGGGGGCCTCCTTGGAGAGGTCCGGGCTGGAGACGCCCGGCGCCTTGGGCGGCTCCTTGGGCTGCCTCTCCTCCTTCTCCTTGGGCACGTCTTTCTTCTTGAAGCGCCGGCGGCGGCGCAGGAAGCTGCCGTTCTCGAACATGTTGTAGGAGTCCGGGTCCAGCGTCCAGTAGCTGCCTTTGCCCGGCTTCTTGTCGTCCCGGGGCACCTTGACGAAGCACTCGTTGAGCGAGAGGTTGTGGCGGATGCTGTTCTGCCAGCCCTGCTTGTTCTCCCGGTAGAAGGGGAACCGGTCCATGATGAACTGGTAAATCCCATTCAGGGTGATCTTCTTGTCCGGGGCGTTCTGGATGGCCATGGTGATGAGAGCGATGTAGCTGTAGGGAGGCTTCACCAGGTCCTTGGGGGCCGCCGGCTGGTGGTGATGGTAAGGCCCGTAGGAGCGGCCCATGCCGGCCGCGTACTGGTCAGGGTGGCCCGAATAGACGCTCATGTTGCTGTAAGCCCCGGCGGTCCGGTAGTAGTTCTGCTCGCTCAAGTAGGGCACCACTCCCAAGGCGTTGGGGTCGGAGACGGAGTAGCGAGCCTGCATCATGGATGGGGCTCCCCCAAATCGCAAGGCGACGGAATCACCGGGGGAGGAGACACGAAGAGGGTAGGGGTTTGGGGGGAGAGGGGCTCACCCCAACGGGATTCCTCTGCAGAGGAGGAGGGTGAGGGAGGAAGGGGAGAGAGTCTCAAACACAAGCTGCCCAAATCCAAAAGGGTCCTTAGCAGCAGTAAATCAGCAGCATCCTTCAGAGTCGCCAGGAGGAGCGTGCCGTGCGGATATCTAGTGATCTCTCTGGGTTTGGGGGGATTTTTTTTTCAGAGGTGGCAAAAGCTGCTGCTAAAAGGGAGGCAGAAGCAGGGAATAATTCTCGCAGGCAAAGAAAAGTCTTGAGGGGGAAAAAAAGATAATTCTTGCAACAACAACAACAACAAAATCTTCTGGGAGGGAAACCACCAAAACGTCTTGTGAACTCAGAATCAAAATAAACGCTAAGGTTGTGGATGAGCGTGTGAGTCCAGTGTGAGTGTGTGTGTGTGAGAGAGAGTGTGTGTGCGCAGAGCCACCGGCGAGCCCCGCAAATGCTAACTCCCCTTATAGGGTTTGGGAAAGTTTCAAAACTTTTCTTGCCGAAGGCGAGTTTTTACTCCTCTCTGGCCACGCCTCTGCCCTCGACTTTGAGCCAATCGCAGTGCACTTGGGGACGGCTTTGTCCAATCAATGGGCAGAGAGAGGCCGCGGCGGAACAGCGGTGCTAGGACCAAGGTAAACGCAGAGGGGTTGTATGTTTTTTTGAAGGCGTTGGAAGGTAACGAGCATCCAACGCGGCTCGTTAGTGACTTTTGTTTGCTCGCAGTAGAGCTTTAAATGACATGAAATGCAATATATGAACGGGACGGATTTTAAGCAGTAAACCCTGCCAGTTTTATGACGAGCTGATCGCAATGATCAGCGATCAACTGAAAACGTGTTCCCGAGAGCTGTGTTATTCCTCCAGGTTTTTAACGGAGGAAACCCGGAATGCTGAACAAACACCGAGCTTCCCATTTAAAATACATTTTATTTTTAAATCAAATCACCCTCCAGTCGTCGGGTGGCTATTCAGAAGGGGCTGTTCATTTTCTTGGGTTCTTTCTCACACGCTACTTGTAGCCTCGCTACCTATAAAAGTATTAGCACTGAAAGCTATGGGATGGCACACGTCACGTTTCATGGCATAGGCTGATATCAGCTCAAATAGCCGGCACTGGGATCTTTGGGGGGTAGCACATTTGCAGATCCCTCAACACTTTCAAAAGAATTGAGAAAATAAAACTAAGTAATAAAAGACCCAGGAGAAAAAGACCCATATCGAGATGAGTTTTCTTGCGTTTGTGTAACCCGCCCCTCCTGCTTTCCCTAATGATTTCATTACAGGCAATCAGATTCGGTTAATTAGGGACGCATGCTAGCGGAGTGTAAATTCCTGTATTTGCAAAGCTGCTGTGAACTGCACTGCATTGATTGTGGATAACGTTAATCTCAAAAGCAGACGGATGAAGAAAGAAACAACCTCTCTTACCGCCCCCAAGTAAAATAAAAAGCAAAAAAACCCCAAACCACCTCCTTTTGGATCCAAATTTCTGAAAGGCGAATTTAAATTAAAACGGAATAAAATAGCTACAGACCCAGTCTGTGTCCGCTGCCTATTGAAATAAGGCCCTCCGTCTATAATGTACTTCATGTGACTTTTAAAAGATCATCTAACAATATGTGCAGAGCAAAATTCAGTCTTCGGGAATCGGTAAAGCTTCAGACAGGGACACATTTAACAAAAAGTGAATTTCGTGTGTGTGTGTGTGAGAGAGAGAGAGAGAGAGATCTCCTTATTTATCTTAACAAATGCTCTCAGTACATAACTATCAGGGATCCAAATGGGGTAGATATTGCAGGGCTAATGCTCCTGCCTGAGATCTACTGAGAATCACAACAGCTATCTGTGAATGTCTTAATACAAACGGGAAAGTTTTTTTACCCAATACTTTAAAATCCACCAAAACCCTGTAATGGGCATTGATTGTAAAATGCAGTTCATTTCTTGAAAACTTCCACCTTCGTTTTGATGGCAATAAATTCAAATGATGCGCATCGATTTCTTGATGTAGAATACATGCCCGGGTGATTTTCACAAAAGAATAAAAAAGCAAATTATTTTAGAGTTGCTGGTGTTTCATTTAAATTAACGGAGAAACGCGGTTTATTTAACAGGTTTTAGAACGACTTCACATTTTTAAACTTCAACTTTCAGTACAACACCACTTCTGATCCACCCTAATTGTTTTAAAGCACACAATAAGCACATGGGGACTTAAAAAAAATCATATACAAGTTCAAAAAGCTGTAAACGCCAAACTCTGCCCAAAGAAACGCTGGCGGGTTATAGCTCTTTGACCTACTATTTCCTAAAGGTTTACGTTTTGTCTCAGCAAATAGCCTTGTTATTAAACCCTTACCTCCCATCAGTTCACCGCTCTCAAAACTTTACCGAGCGTAAGTTTCTAAAGAAATCGAAAAGACGCCCTGTGTCCCCGCATCACGCATTTGGAAAATCTGTGGCGTCTAAATCCAAAGACTCTGAACAGCACAAGAAAAAATAGTTTCAGCCCCAAATGAGAGCGAGCTAGAGAGATCCTTGCTGCCAGGAGCGCAAAGGTGGACAAGAAATATTCTCTTTTCCTGGGAAGGCTCCGGCTCTTTTTGTTTTCCCCTTTAGGACTCCCGGGAGCAATGTTTGTTTGAGTTATTTGAACAACAGCTTCTACGTGTCTAGAGGTTTTGTCTTGAATTTTTGTATTTACCCTGGGTGGAAAACAGTCCCCTGACCCTTTCCACTACCAGATCCCCCCCCTTTGAAATGTCCTTGCAATCTTGGAGAATGTTATTAGGAGAAACAAGAAAATTGCAAAGACCCGGTTGCAAAGACTGAAATAATCAGACAGGAGATTTGTCCCATTGTTTTTCTACAAAGGCAACAACAGAACCAGTTGCTCTGGTAGCCAAGTGAAGCTCTCCTCAAACATCACCTGAACTCTCCCACTGAGAGTCTAGTTTGCTCACTTTGTGGGTTTTGGTGCCCTCTAGGGGATACGGAGGAGAATTAAAATATTTTTCTGTGCAAACGTTCTGGGCATTTGATGGTAAAAATGTTAGTGCTGACACCTTATGGACTTCTCCCGGCAGAGCAGTCGTAGTATCAACAATTTAGCAGATGTCAGACACGAGCTTTGTATATTAGTTTTTGGGGGGATTGTCCTATGAACGTGTGTCAGTAAGTGCCAGAAATGGGAGGCAAGAGTTTATTCCAAAGAAGAAACATGCTTTGCACAGGCAATGAAAAACTAAGCTTAGCTGTTCCTGTGAGCACATTTTTCCTGCAAAACTATATGCACATAATTGCCTTAACTCTAAGCATACGCATGAGTCTTTGCAGGATCAGGGACTAACGCAATAGAGGTAGCGACATCTGAAAGCGGGTATGGGAAAATAACCCAAATACACACAGAGAGAATCAGTTCATAGCAGCAAATGAAGATCCAAATGCGTCTGACTCAAAGCAGGTTGGTTAGTTTCAACCCTGACTACCTTGAGGAGCCTCCGTTGTTTTATTGTTTCCTGTTCAAAACGTTATCCAGCCCTACAGAAACTTGTTTCATAACAAGCCAGATCTAACACAATTTCAGCAAAATGAAGCAACATTGCCCCCTTTGTTTTTTGTTTGCTTTTTGCAATTTAATTTTTCTCTTAACCAAATGATATTGAGATTCTAGAGTTGTCTTTACCTGAATTTTGTATAGCAGTGCCTATGATAATAATAATTTGATTAATAGTTCTTCAAACCAAAGCATTACAAGCAATTACCTTACTGTATTCGTTTCATTTCCAGGACAGAAAATAAAGCACAGAAATGCATCTGCGCCTATTTTTCAGGTTTCATTTTCAGGAAATTTGCAAGCTTTCTTTTATTGCTGTCCTTAATGTGTCAATTTCTGAGGTTGGAGAAAGGATTTGCAATAAAAGGCGCTTGCAAGAATTGTGGAGAGTACCGGAAAAATACAAAGGGGATTTGGAATCCAGGCTTTTAGAAGCATTCCTTGGTTTTCTTCTTCTTCTAAAACCATAAAACACTTCAAGAAAGATTTTCACATTTTCCCTTCTAAATCAAATGCTTGAATATTAATAGGTCTTATAAGACAATGGTTTATATTTTTCTATTTTTGTAAGCAGTGTTGTAGCCTCCTGGATACCAGGAGATTAGAGAGACAACATGAGTGAGGATTTCTTTTACTTTGGACCAACTTCTGTTGATGAGAGAGACAAGTTTTTGAGTTTGAAAAGCTCAGTGTAAGCTTGAAAGCTTGTATCTCTCACCAACAGAAGCCGGCCCAGGGAAAGATACTACCTCACCCACCTTGTCTATCTTTCATTATAATATGTTCAAATTCTAAAGCAAAATTAATAGGTACTCAGATACCACAGTGAAATGTGCAATGCGTGAATTATAGTAGAATAGACTAGAATACTCACTTTTATTAGGGATATTTAGGGACTGATCCAACTTCTATTGACACCAAGGAGAGACTTTCCATCGATTTTAGTGGAAGCTGGGTTGGGCCATTAATGCTAAAGCTTGAGATGGTAATATATGTATGACAGTAAGAAAAGAGATCTTAGAAAAGTGATTTTGAGCAAATGGGATTTCAGTCTTATGGGATCAAACAATAGCTGATGCACGAAACCTGTAAAAGAGGCCTCAATTGTTAGGCAAGTTGCTAATTTAAGAGCCCATCCCTAAATATTCCTAAATATATCAAGTCCAGTTCTGCTTCCCATGGAAGACCATCTCTTTTAAGCAACTTTTTTTTTTGCTGGCTTCTTAAGATAAATAGATCATTAAATTTATCTATCTTAGATAATTATATGGCCTCCAATCTGAGTGTCCCATAATCTTTAATGTATTTATCTTCACACCACCACTGTGAGATAGGAAAGTACTATCAGCCCCCATTTTATAGGTGGTAAACCAAGGCATTAAGCTGCTAACTAACTTGCCCAAGGTCACACAGGAAGTCTGTGGTCGGCCGGGGACACAGACCTCCCAAATCCTAGGCTGGTCCATGGGACCATCCTTCTTCTCTGATATACAGTAGATGATTTCTAAAGGGGAAGAGGAAAATTATAGGCACTTCAGTCCACACAGAGGAATTATCCTTCCAAAGATTCTGCTTCATCAGATTGAAGATGTCATAATTACCCAGAATTAAAGAGAGGTTGTAAATAGCTCATCAAGGGCCTAATCCTGAACTCCCTACAAAGACAAATAAATGATCCATCAATGTTGTTGGGAGTTCTGCATGAATCGAAAGTGAAGAGTTGGCCTCCAAATCCTCAGACATCTGATTCACATGGATGGTCTGTTACGTCTGGATGAGGAACCATTGACTTCAATGGCACTCGGTTTTGGTGTACCAGTCTTCCTGGATGGATCCCATTGCCCATGTCCCTAATTGCTTGTATTGAAATCAGGGTGAGTCTCACCATAGACTTCAAGAGAAAGCACATCAGGCTCCAGGGTTATTGGGACTGTTCTGCATTTAACCAAACATGTTCATATTAATCAATGTCCAAAAATGCATGGTGAACTTCGAGCAGAAAAGACAATGAGGAGTCCTTGTGGCACCTTAGAGATTAACACATTTATTTGGGCATAAGCTTTCGTGGGCTAAAACCCACTTCATCGGATGCATGGAGTGAAAAATACAGGAGCAGGTATAAATACGTGAAAGGATGGGGGTTGCTTTACCAAGTGTGAGGTCAGTGTAATGAGATAAATCAATTAACAGCAGGATATCAAGGGAGGAAAAATAACTTTGGAAATGGTAAGAGAGTGGCCCATTACAGTTGACGAGAAGGTGTGAGTAACAGTGGGGAGAAATTAGTATTGGGGAAATTAAGTTTAGGTTTTGTAATGGCCCAACCAGTCCCAGTCTTTATTCAGGCCTAATCTGATGATATCCATTTTGCAAATTAATTCCAGTTCTGCAGCTTCTTGTTGGAGTCTGTTTTTGAAGTTTAATTGATTTATCTTGTTAGACTGACCTCACACTTGGTAAAACAACCCCCCATCCTTTCATGTATTTATACCTGCTCCTGTATTTTTCACTTCATGGATCTGATAAAGTGAGTTCTAGCCCATGAAAGCTTATGCCCAAATAAATTTGTCTCTCTAAGGTGCCACAAGGACTCCTATTGTTTTTGCTGATACAGACTAACACGGCTACCATTCCGAAACCTGTCACTGAGCAGAAAAGGTTTCCTAAAGACCTGACTTCTTTTACATTTATTTATACAGATTTGTCAGAGAAAACACTTATGCAATCACTGCCGTAGCAAAGAGAGAACGCATTTGTATCTGCCCAGCAATACATCTGTAACTATTCAGAAAGGAGAATCCTAATTTTGTTCTGCTTTCTGGTTGGCAGAGTAACAGTCAGTTCTGACTGTGGATGTATATCAGTAGCATCCAACCCAAGCAGATTAGAACCTAAATTCATAAGCCTTCTCCCACCACCACCCTTTAAAATAAACCTAGGTTTCATTGTTCCCATGACCCTGTATTCCACTTGATACAGGAATGTTCAGATTCTTGAAACTCTGTCTTCCCTGAGTCATTTTTTGAATATTTGAATTCTATAAATAATAAATACTGTAATTTAATATCCCATTAAATTTAAGAGCGAAAAATGCTATTTTGAATAGCATAGGGAAATGAAATTCAGTGTAAAGATTTTACATTGTTCTGTTCATAAACTACTGGATTTAAATGAAACTGTAATTGGTTGTGAGGCTTTTTTATTAATGTGTTTTTCCAGATATAGCACGCAATCAAAAGAAAGAAGAAGATATTTCTATAACCTTTTTGGACTACACTGTGTTCTCAGTTTTTAAGCACAATTCCCCACTGATTTCCACTTTAAAATTTATGGCACAGCATGTCCCTTTGTATATTTAATTTCAAGAAGAATATCGCCATTGTTCATGAATTTGGGCCATGCAATCATTTATATTGTTCTTATTAAAACTGAGCTAAAAGACACCTTGTAATCCCCAGCTGCAGACTGCTGGATTATAACATAACAGTTGCCCACCAATGAGGACATTTCAAAAAATGAAAGTAGAGCCAAAAATATCATACCCAGAAACTCACAAGAGGATACTTAATTTAAATCAAACATTCCACTAAGGCTCCTTATTTGGAATAGGGCAGAATTCTATAACAACACTCCACTGCCCCAAAGCTTGAAGGCTCAGTAATCCTGCTGGTTTTGAGAACTGCATATATAGTAGAATTTGGCTGATGGATACATGCATGACAGGGAAGTACCCCAATTAACAAAATGTCCTTTATAGCATAGGATCCCGTCCTGCAATACTTAATTAGAACAAATTCCCATTGACTGGAAGACAAACATACTGACTCAGACCAATGATCCATCTAGCCCAGTACCTTGTCTTCCAACAGTGGCCGGTGCCAGGTGCTTCTGAAGGAAGGAGCAGAATAGGCAACCATTGAGTAATCCATCCCCTGTTGTCCAATCCCAGTATCTGGCAATCAGAGGCTAGGGACACCCAGAGCATGGGATGACATTACTTACTATCTTGGCTAATAGCCATTCTCCATGAATGTATCTAGTTCTATTTTGGCCTTCACAACATTCCCTGATAACGAGTTCCACAGGTTGACTGTATGTTGTGTGAAGAAGTAAACCTGAGTAAAAATGTCAAGATCAGGCTCAGAAATTAGTATTTTTATCAGATGCATAAATAAGTACAATGCTGTGTAAAGAAATCATGCAACTAGATACATTTTATCCCCTGTGCACTTTAGTTGCACTGGGGTAATTGCAATTTAATGTTATGGAGTGTAAGAACATGCCTGTTCTTCTCCCACCAAGGATTCAAGCCCAGACCCTTTAGCCACCGGCTATCATTTGCTGCTTGAAGGTAGTTTTGCAGCTGAGTGCTGAATGTGAAATTGCTGTTACTTCACAGGGGCCAGAAATAAGAGAGGAAGGAAAACCTTGTGGTTGAGGAGCTGGGCTGGGAAGCAGGAGAGCTGGATTTGATTCCTGGCTTTGCCACAGATTTCCTGGGTGACCTGGGGTAAACCATTTCCCACTCTTACAAGCATGTTCTTAATATTCAGAGGACAACTGCAGTGTCAGGGTTTTAATCTCCCCATTGTTCACTTCCTCATCTGTGAAGTGGGGATAATGCTTCCTCCCTCAGAGAGCTCATTGCTGGAAGCCGGGTTAGAGTCCTAGGCGAACCAAGAGTGAAAGAACTTTTAAAATCCAATTATTTGCTCTCATCTTGGACAATGGCAATGGGTGATGCCAGCTTCTCTTTTTGTTCCACTATCCCCGGCCTGGTATTGCTGACACCTGGGTTTCATCCGCTGCAGGGGATGTATAGAGAGTGTCTCTATTTGTCTTTACCACAACTGCTTGGGAGTGGATTCCTTGCCCAGGTTCAGTGTTGCTAAGAGCTCCCTGTGACGCTCTTGCCATTGAGCACCTCACAAATGCCCAGCTTTTGGCAAGGACATTTTGGCCCTGTTGGAGACACCCATAGGCTCCGGCCCGGAACTAGGGTGCTGCCGTGACGCACCCCCTGGCTTGAAGTGGTTTCCATTCTCTACAGGGTTTACAGTTTGGTTCAATGGCTCTCAGCCCCCTGCCCCATTGTCCCAGCTCCCCTGGAGACACCCTTGGGCCAGTGGCTTGAGCAGGAGTGGGAGTGGGAAGAGGAAGCGTCTATCCCCTGCCCTTGTGCAAGTCCCTTCAGCGGGGGGGTCGCCTCCCACCCAGCCTGTGAGCTCTGCGGGGGGGGAGGGGCTGGCTCTCCCGGGGGGTTGTGCAGCGCCGCGTGCTGGGGGCTTCCAGGCGCCACTGCCCCCAGCAGACGGGCGGGTTATTGCCGGGGGGGCGGGGCGCTTCGCTGGAGAGCCAAGCCAGCCCCACCCCCCGCGTGTCGGTCCGTCGGGCGGAGGGTTCGTGTCCGCTCCCGGCCGCCGTAGTCTCGGCAGACACGTGGGCCGCCAGCTGATGGGTACAGGCGGGGGGGGCGGTACCGGGCAGACACACGCGGCGCCGGCCGCTGCTTGGGGGACATGGAGGCGGGGGTGCGGCTGAGCGCCGGTGGGAACTGCCGGGAGTCCCCGGGAGGGCTTTGGGGCAATAACCCCGGGGTGAGGAGGTTGGGGATAGCACCGGGGTGAGGAGTTTTTGGGGGGGGCGAGGAGGTAGGGAGGGAGGGTAGCGGCTAGACAAGGGGCAATGGGTGCCCCCGTATTGAAGGGGAGGGAATTGTCCAGGGGCTCCGTCCCCACGTTGATCGTGGAGGTCAGAGCAGGGGGTGCAAAGCTTCTCAGTACCCCAGTGCATAGACAACGGGGAGCCCTCGTGGACCTGAGAGATGGACAAATTCATCTGGGCATGAGCTTTTGTGGGTTGCCCACATAAATTGGTTAGTCTCTCAGGTGCCACAAGGACTCCTCGTTGTTTTTGCTGATACAGACTAATACGACTGCCACGCTGACACCTGTCTAATGCATAGAGCACTTTGTGCAATTCAGCAGTCTTCCTTCCCTGTGGAAATAAGTGAAGTAGCTGAGAGACGCAAGGGTCACTTTCACAGTGGCTGTCCAGTGTGTCCTCAGCACTCTGTTACGGTGAAACTCTAACCTTCATCTCACTGGCCCGGCACTCTGCTGTATATTATATTAATTCATCCTTGCCTTGCCTTGATTCTGCTCCTGCTCCTTATTTCCTTTTGTAAGGTGACTCCAAATGGGATATCCGGACGAAGATCTGGGACTACATGGAAGCAAATAACGTGGCTGATTTCCCAAGACCAGTGCATCACCGGATCCCCAATTTCAAGGTATTGTGGTTTCTCAGAAATGAACAATATACTTTCCTGTCATATGCAAAATGAAAAGTTCTCTTGGCTGGAAACCCTTAAAAATGGAGTGGATATGTTGTATTTATGAAATATAAATGGGTTATTCCAGTGTATATCAGAAAATGTTGGTCCGTCATGCATCCCAACAGTCTGCACAATTAGTGAATAACCATAGCGCCTGGGATGGATTGGGGGGAAAAAAACCATCGGAATAATAATTGGCAAATATAACTGAAAAACTTGAGGGGTTTTGTACAGTTCATATTCCTACATACTGAATGGGATAATAATATCTTGCTCTTATATAATGCTTTTTATCAGTAGATTTCAAAACACTTTACAAAGGAGGTCAGTATCATGACCCCATTTTGCAGCTGGGGAAACTGAGGCACCGAGATGCCCTGCCCCAGGTCCTCCAGCAAGCCAGTGGTGGGGACAAGAATAGAATCCAGGTCCCCTGAGTCCCAGTCCTGTGCTCTCTACCCTAGGCCTCACTGTCTATAATGTGCTGCTGAAATAGGGTTGTGTAAATGATGGCCGCCGGAGGTATGTAGAGGTAACTGGGCAGCGGTGGCTGAGCCATATTTTCTGCATAGGAAAGCCACAGCCTTAATGCCACCAGGTCACTGGGCAGGGAGAAACGAGAGTGTGGTCAGAAGTGGCACTTAATGTACCTAATAAATATAGCATGTCCAGCACTAGCGTCAAAATGCACAGGGGCGCGGGACCATGGCCGTTCTATCAGCCTGCCCAGTGACTTGTTGTTTTCATGTGCAGTCATTGTCAGGGAGCGATGGCTGTAGCATTGCGTCTGCTTCCAGTGTTGGTGTCCTGAGTGAAAGGAAGCTCTTTCCATTCTCTAGTGCACCTGGACAGTGGATTTGGTCACTAAACATTAAGAGCCATATTACAACTCTGGCTACAGTTCTGCTCAGGGGAATAAGTAGGTGTAATGAGCCCCCGGGCTTCCTCGCATGGGCTATCAGTATCCTGGGTAGCAGTACAAGGGGGAGAATGGCTGCCACCAAGCCACTGCGTCCCCTCCCATGCAGGTGGATGGAGAATGAGTGGGCAGGGGATGAACCCAAAGCACCAGCCTGTGCAGTTGAGTTGGTGCAGGGGGGAAGCAACTTCCCCAAGAGGAGGGCTGGTGTGGCTTTACTTCCTCCTGAAACAAGGGGACCGAGGCACAATTCAGACCCTGCTCTGCTTCTGGGGTAACATCACTGGCGCTAGCCCTTATTTGGGGTGGACTACAAGGTGCCAGTTGAGTACCCGCTAGTGATCATCGATGAGAGCAAGAGTTGTGGGTACGCAATGAGTCCCATGAGGCGCTTGGATTTCAATCTGAGTGGTTATGAGTATTTGAGACATCACCAATTTAGCAAGAAATTCTTGGTCCAGCGGGTCAGTGTTAGAAGTAGGGAATTAAATTGCATTGCTTGTTGGAAGGTGGGAGTTGCCCCTCTCGGATTTGGAAGGTTGTGAACTGTCTGATGACATGCTGCTGTCTTATGAAAACAGGGTGCTTCGCATGCTGCAAGCAGGCTCCCAGGTTTACAGGAATTCAAAACTGCCAAGACCATTAAAATAAACCCTGACGCTCCCCAGAAGACTGCTCGCTTTCTAACCCTGGAAGTAAGTGCTGGTATTCCTTTTCCTTTTTAATGGCTGTTCCATTGATGCAGGGGTCTCACCAGGCTTGCCATGCTGTCCGAGAGCTTGACGTGTTCAACAGAACAAGTGAGGTTAAAGTGGACCCTGACAAACCACTAGAAGGAGTTCGACTAGTGACCTTACAGGTAATTGAACCTCCCCTGAGTGAGGGTGATGCAACCCCCAGTGCTTGAGCAGACCATGTTGTCGAAGGGTTCTTGGCATTCATATGGCACCAGCCACAGGAGAGCTTTACAAATAAGTGTTATTGCCACTTGTACAAATGGAGAAACTGAGGCACCCACCAAGTTGGTGGGAGAGTTTGGAATAAAACTCAGGAAAACCAGCCCTCTGCTCTCACCATTAGATACTATCCCTCCTGTATACACTAGCTGGTACATGACACTTTTCACAGCAGAATGAAAGTATTCTCTGTATAGCTGTAAGTCTTCAGGGTACAGCTACTACAATAGCTGTCGGATAAAAATGCCTCTCATGAAGCCCCTGTGGCTTTGTGTCATGTCGTAATACAGACTTGCAAACGCCTAAACAAATCCAGGTTGAATTGCATCCATACCATTAATGTAACATCTCTCGATATGCCCCATTTCACATTGACTGTCTGGCATCAGCACATGACAGAAACTAGATTCTTCCACTGTCACTGAGAATGATCTTACATTTAGATTAGTTCGTCCAATGTCTTGTTCATCTTTTACATAAATAATCTCTGATTTTATTGTCTTGATTATTAGAAAGGATTCATTTGCAAGTATTAAGAATTATCTATTTGTACAAATGGTAATTCTGTATTTTTGCCCAGAGGAGCATTGGTCTTTGTACTCAAACACATGGCAGTAAAGGATTTTTTTTTCTATATATTCAAAGAAAAATAAGCCTGTCCTCTAATTCTCATGTGTAACTGTTGATGGTTTCTGTTATCACAGGCAAGGAAAACTTTGTTGGTTCCAACACCGCGACTGAGAACTGGGCTGTTTAATAAGATTGTCCCACCACCAGGAGCAACTAAAGAGATCCTGAGAATATGTGCAACCTCTCAAGTAGGTATCAGAAGTGGGGGGAGCTATTTCAGACGAGCAGAGCAGTGGCCTTATAGTTATGATTCTGGACTGAGGGTAGAGAGATCTTCACTGTGTAGCCTTGGACAAATCATTTAATCTTTGCATGCCTCTGCTCCCGCTCTGTAAGAACAGGGATGATAATATTTCATTTCTGTCTTGTGTCTTTGGATTGTAAATTGCTCAGCAATGGGCTAGCTCTTACTAGGAGAATGTGTAATGTGTGCAGACACAACCATAGCACAAATAACAAGAGAAAAGGCGACCAAAATTTATTGTTGAGAGTCAGAAAAGTATAGTGAACGTTTTTACCCTTGTTATTTTTCACCTTCATGCACTCCTCCACTCCCTGTTTGGGCCTGGGACTAACACACAGAAGACTATACTCATGGTAATGCAGCCTAACCAGAAGCAGGACGTTTCAGGCCTGTTGCCAGATAGCTGGTGCTCACAGGATTTTGGCCCTTGCTTTGCCACCCCAAAAGTGTGGATAAGCTTGAAATAAGCATCAACTTTTTGCATATTCATCTGAACCATACAACTATTTAGAGATGCACCATCACTTTGCTCTTTGTTGTTTGGGATTTTCATTTTTTTTAAGTGGTGCAGATATATTAATTCTTAATGGCTTTATTTACCTGGATCACTGCAAGAAAGTTTCAGAGGCTGTATTTACACACTTAAAAACCTCAGAGTCTGATGCATATTGTTTCTGCCTTCTCTTGCACAGTTGAACTTCTGTGCTTAGAAAACTATCACACTATCAGAGGCTCGTTCATCTGCACAGCTACCAATGTGGTATGTGCCAGCAGTGCCCCTCTGCCATGTACATTGGCCAAACCGGATAGTCTCTACGTAAAAGAATAAATGGACACAAATCAGATGTCAAGAATTATAACATCCAGAAACCAGTTGGAGAACACTTCAATCTCCCCGGTCACTCGATTACAGACCTAAAAGTCGCAATATTACAACAAAAAAACTTCAAAAACAGACTCCAACGAGAGACTGCTAAATTGGAATTAATTTGCAAATTGGACACCATTAAATTAGGCTTGAATAAAGACTGGGAGTGGATGGGTCATTACACAAAGTAAAACTATTTCCCCATGTTTATTTTTCCCCCCTATGGTTCCTCACACCTTCTTGTCAACTGCTGCAAATGGGCCATTTTGGTTACCATTACAAAAAGTTTTTTTTTCTCTCCTGCTGGTAACAGCTCACCTTAACTGATCACTCTTGTTATAGTGTGTATGGTAACACCCATTGTTTCATGTTCTGTGTGTGTGTGTTCCTACTGTATTTTCCATTGCATGCATCCGATGAAGTGGGTTTTAGCTCACAAAAGCTTATGCTCAAATACATTTGTTAGTTTCTAAGGTGCCACAAGTACACCTGCTCTTTTTGCGGATACAGACTAACGCGGCTGCTACTCTGAAACTAGAGGGAAGAGTATTTTAATGTTTAAAACTGGTTGCTTACTCTGGGTAATAATGTTTACGGTGGTTCATACTTTTTTGGGGGGAGGGGGACGAGGTTAGGGGCAGATCTTTTACCCCTTTGACTCTTAAGGAAATTAACAAAAAGCATCCAAATTAACTAATTTCTGTCACTCTGTTGATGTGCAGGGAAAAAAACAATTCTGAGTGGATTTTTTTTTTGTTGTAAACTGTAAAGTGGTGCTTTGCCGCCCCCTAGTGTACAAATGTCATATTCCCTAGCTGAGTGAGTATGCCACAGATTCCTGTATTATTTTACCTATTTCTAGTATTTAAAACAAAAATATTGCATTTTTCAATTAATTGGTCAACCCCAGCTAGAGGTGAAGAAAGGAATAAAATGTTAAGACATCAATCCAAACACAGACTCCTACATATAATTTGGGGACTGAAAATGTGTGGAAACTCTAAAGTGAGCGTCGCTGTTAAGAGTTCTCTGAAGACTGTTATTTTATTAAAACTGTTAGGAGTTGGAAGTTGTACCATATGTCATTCAAAAGATAACTTTCCCTTGACCTGCTGCCTGGTCTCATATCTGACCTTTCTATCACGTCAATGCTATTTTTCAGGCAGACCTGTGCTAGTGAATAAAGTCGTAATAGTATCAGAGGGGTAGCCGTGTTAGTCTGGATCTGTAAAAGCAGCAAAGAATCCTGTGGCACCTTAGACTAACAGACGGTTTGCAGCACGAGCTTTCGTGGGTGAATACCCACTTCTTTGGATGCAAGTGAAGAAGTGGGTATTCACCCATGAAAGCTCATGCTGCAAAACGTCTGTTAGTCTATAAGGTGCCACAGGTTTCTTTGCTGCTTTTAAAGTCGTAATGCGTCTCTTGCACCTTGCAGTCACAAAATACAGCACAAACAATCCTCTGGAAGATAGGCAAGTAAATATTCTCTCCATTTTATAGATGGAGAGACTCAGCCACAAAGAGTTGTTCCTCACTGGCTTTATTTTATTCTAGGCGTTAAACATTTGTTTTTTATTGTGGGTGTCAACCTAACGTAAAGAGCAAAGGTTTCTCACCTGGATCAGATGTGTGACAAATGTCTGCCTTATCCTTTACAAACATGTGAATTACCGTGAGTTAATCTCGAAGTAAATATATCCAACAAAGACAAAATTAAAGAAGTGAAACCCCCACATTTTGAGTGACTCCCATTTTTGGGTGTCCAGGTTGAGACACGTTGAATCTGATTTTCAGAGGTGCTGAGTTATCTACAGCTCCAGAAATCTGTCTTGAACGAATGCTGTAGAGAGGGGGGGACCGTTCATTATGTTTGGCAATAACATGTACCTCACCTAGGCTCTGAAGTAGAAGGGCTTGCTTCAGGTATCTCAGCTTGACATCATTACATCAGAGATCATAGAATATCAGGGTTGGAAGGGACCTCAGGAGCTCATCTAGTCCAACCCCCTGCTCAAAGCAGGACCAATCCCCAACTAAATCATCCCAGCCAGGGCTTTGTCAAGCCTGACCTTAAAAACCTCTAAGGAAGGAGATTCCACCACCTCCCTAGGTAACCCATTCCCATGCTTCACCACCCTCCTAGTGAAAAAGTTTTTCCTAATGTCCAACCTAAACCTCCCCCTCTGCAACTTGAGACCATTGCTCCTTGCTCTGTCATCTGCTACCACTGAGAACTGTCTAGATCCATCCTCTTTGGAACCCCCTTTCAGGTAGTTGAAAGCAGCTATCAAATCCTCCCTCATTCTTTTCTTCTGCAAACTAAACAATCCCAGTTCCCTCAGCCTGTCCTCATAAGTCATGTGCTCCAGCCCCCTAATCATTTTTGTTGCCCTCTGCTGAACTCTTTCCAGTTTTTCCACATCCTTCTTGTAGTGTGGGACCCAAAACTGGACAGAGTACTCCAGATGAGGCTTCACCAATGCCGAATAGAGGGGAATGATCATGTCCCTCGATCTGCTGGCAGTGCCCCTACTTATACAGCCCAAAATGTCGTTAGCCTTCTTGGCAACAAGGGCACACTGTTGACTCATAGACATCAAAATGTGACAAGGAAGGAAAGTTCAGGAGAATGTGTGGGTCATACTGGAGCATGCATTGAGGGATAACTGCTGTGTAGAGAGTCTGTCTAGTGGCTAATGTATAAGACAGGTAGCCAGGTGATCCAGATTCTGTCCTTGGTTCTGCTACAGACAGGTTCTTGTATAACCTAGAAAAAATAGTTTAGAGTTTGTCTACGCATAAAAATTAATCCAGAATAAGGTAATGTGTGAATTGATAGCGAATTATCTCTTCCTGATTAACTCTGGCCTTCTCTACATTTAAAAATTAGATTGACTTGGCTTTGTCATTCAGGGCTGTGAACAGTTTCACTCCTGAGAGCTGTAGTTAGGTGGACCTAACCTCCGACAGTGGAAGAATTGTTCTGTTGAGCTAGCTACTGATGGATTAACTACGTTGACTGAAAACCTCCTTCTGTCCACAGAGGAAGTGTCCACGCTATGGTGCCAGAGAATAGCTGCAGCACCATAGTTGTGCCGCTGTAGTGTAGACATGCCCGATATGTGTGGACATTCTTATTCCAAATGAGACTGCATTATTCCACCTTAGTTAAAGCCACTTCTACATCTGCACACACAGTTAATCAGGAATAAATCCCCATGTAGACAAGCCTGTAATGTCTCTAAACTTCAGCTGTCCCATTTGTAAGCCGAAGTTAACCCCTCCCTATTTCACAGACGTATTGTGAGGATTAATTTAACAGTTTTTAACGCACTTTCTGATCCTTCTGTGACTTGAGCGATGCATTACTCACGTGCCATCTGCCAAGATTTTCAAAAATAGGAGCCTGATGTTAGGTTTCAAATACAAATTTAAGCTGCTCAATAACTAGCTTGGTTTTCAGAAGTAATGAAAAGCCACAGCTTCTATTGAAATATGCCAAAAGTGTCAATGGTTTAGCAGAAAATATATTGCAGAATTCTAACTCGCTGGATGCTTGGAGAATAACTTCCCAGACTTCTGATATTTGGCTGTGTATGGGAAAGGACATTTCAGAGCTTGGTTGTTTATTTGGTTTGAGCAAAGGAGGCTTGATTATTTTTAATGATGATGATGTTTTACTGAATTGGAAGTGAAACATCCTTAAAATCATGTTTTTCTTCTTAGGGGGTAAAGGATTACAGTGTGCCTATAGGTCTGGACGCAAAAGTCCATGTGGACCTGGTTGTTGTAGGATCGGTCGCTGTTTCTGAAAAAGGTAGGGGTAAAGGTTGTTAGACATGTTAGAGTTGGGGAGGTTTGGGGGGATAGCAGGATATCAGTTTCTCTGTCTTATATTTAAGGGTAATCCCTTTCCATATGAAGCATTAGTGGTCTCACTCCGGTTTCTGAAGGCTGGTGTCTACATTACAAAGATGCCATCGCTATTTGTTCCCTCTGCTGGGAGTCTAATAGTGGAGTTCCACCAGCCAATGTGTTCTGTGTGCACAGTGCACCTTCAGCAGGGTTCTTCTGGGTGCATCATGTTTTCAGTTGAACTGTCATGAGGGCGGATCTTCTCTGCCTGTAGAGATGGTTCCTCCAGGACAAAGCAGAGGCCTGTTGGGTGAGGGGGGCAGCATAAAGGTCATGCACTGCAGCTGCCCATTCTCCACCTATTTGGGGGGTGACCTCGGTATGGCAGCTGTCAGTGCAGGACCTTTCATCAGCATTACATTCACTTGCCAAAAAAAAAAAAAAAGACAGTCCTCTCTTTATGAAGCCTAAGGTGTCTTCTTCATACTTGGGTTAACCGGTACCAACTCCTGAGTCCAGCCTGGTGCAGATGGGCTCCCAGAATATCACCGTGTGCTCAGTTCACGTGCCAGACATCTGTTGCCTTTTTACAAGCATTCTACTTAATTATTGCCATCTCTTGCACTCTACTGCCCTCAAGTGTTAATTAACTAGCTCACTTTTTATTGGTACATTTTAGGTTGGAGAATTGGGAAGGGGGAAGGTTTTGCAGATATGGAATATGCAATGATGGTGTCAATGGGAGCCATCACAGAGGACACCCCGATAGTTACTATCGTGCACGACTGCCAGGTGAGCTGAAGAACATCTGAAGGCACATCTGCAACCATTCAGTACCTTGCATTATAGGCATGTATTGAGCAGCCGAGATTAGAACTGGATGGAATTTTTTGGACAAATTATTTGCCCCAAAATGCAGTTTCAGGATGAGTGAAACTATCTGCAAATTCAAGGCAAATTCGGATGTATAAAAAATGAAGCAGTGGCTGGGGCAGGGAGGAGTCAAAGTCAAAACGCTTCGTTTCGACCTTTTCAGAAGGAGACATTTCAACTTTTCGTTTCAAACCAACATTTTGTCTCAGAAATCTAGCTGATGCCTTTAGAAATTAAAATAAGGTCAAAGGCACCCCAAACCACAGCAAAAAACAAAACAAAAATACTATTTCGGTTCGAATGAAACAATATTTTTTCAGTTTCGTATTTCGGCGAGGAAATCCCCAAAAATTTAAGCTTTGGATCACCCCAAACAAATTTTTCAGTTCAGCCCCTGAACTGAAAAAAAAATCAAATAGTCACTCAGTTCCAGTTGTAACAGTTAAGTAGTTGCAGAGCAGGACTGACTTGTGTCTAGATCTGGGGTTGTTTCAGTGTAATCTGCTTATCTTGTCATTTTAAGTGAGAGATTTTTGGTATCTGGGAAGCTGTCTGGAATGAAACTTCCCATGCGAAGTCACAGTTCTGGTGGGGTTGATTTAACTACTTACCAAATTTCTCTTCCCTCTGGTTGTAGGTGGTTGACATTGCAGAAGAGCTGCTTGATGACCATGATTTAACTGTGGATTACATCATCACTCCAACAAGAACCATTAAAACAGGCTGCAAACGACCAAAACCACAAGGAATAATATGGCATAAGGTAGACTACTTCCGCTAACGATGATTTATTGGTACCAAATGCTTGCTTCTGAAACTAATGATGTACCTTCTCCTTCTGTACATCATTAATCCTTCTGGAATGTGTATGCTCTGAATATCCATGAGAACTGCATCTCCAACTAACAAACACTGTATATAGCCAGTGTGAACATTCCCGTGGCCTCCCGATGGTGGTGATGAAATAAAAACAAGTAAACAAAGTGGAATCAGGTTGCTGTCTGTTGTATTAGAAACAGTAGGAAGGTGAGGGATGTGTTTGGAAAATGGAAATAAGCAAAGACATATTGTTTTCAGGTGTCTGTGTGGTTGTTGTAAATGATAGTGGCAAAAACGAGACATGCGTTTGTAGGTGAGGTGTCCAATCCTGTGGATTTCAGGTTGTGCCATAATGGGACAGATTCTCAGATGGCTTAAATTGTCAGTAAAGCTATGACAACTGACAGGATCTGCCCCACAGAGTACGTCTTGCCTCTTGAATACTTGTTGAAGTGGATTCTGTTCCTTTTCATGAGACAATGCAGCAGGGAGAGCTTCATGCCATAAATCCAGAGTGGAATGTCTGCCAGTCTATCTTTGCAGGAAAAGTAAGTGTATGTTTTATGAATTAGTGGTAGGGACGTTGGTTTTTGCATTGCTGCTAGTGGTTAAGTGTGGCATTTATTTTAAAATAATACATAGATCAAGCTTGTTGACTAGTGCAGAAAGGGATTTCTAAATACTTTCATGCACCAACGTGACGAGTCCACGCTGCTGGATTTATGCTGCTGGATTTACGTTGATTGGTTGCTAATTTGGATGATCACCACTTTTTTCACAGAGATGTTCACAAATCCAAACAGTTTCACAAATGTTCACACGAATGATTTTGTCTGAAAGTTCATATTGTAAAGGGCTTTATTTATAATCTGATTTTTATTGTTTTCCTCTTTTGAAAGTCATCTGACCTGGAGAAGAGCTCTGTGTTACCTTGAAAGCTTGCTTCTCTCACCAACAGAAGTTGGTCCAATAAAAGAGATTACCTCACCCATCTTGTCTTTCTCAAGTCATCCAGTCAGGCAGCAGAAACAACACCATATGCCTCAAGTGACAATTTGCACACTACAGATAATGAATAGCAAATTGTTGTTTGCATAAACTATCCAGGAAATACTTGTAAGAAATTAGTACTTTTGTAGAAGCCAGGATCAGTTGGCAAACACTTTGCAAGCTGAAAAAAGGGCTAAACTTATAAAGTAACTTATCTGCAACAAATAACTCCACCAACTCTATTTATTTTTCTATCACGGGGGAGTATTCTAACCTGGTTGTGGGTGAGTTACCGAGAGCTCCTTTTGTGTTAGTGCATTTCATAATTGAAATATTTCACATGGAGATTTTCTTATACTCAAGCTCATTTAACGGAATTGTTTGAAGTCCCAGCTCTTGTGCCCCATCCATCTTGCCAGCATGGCTTTGATCACGTTCTCCCTTCATGTCGGAATTCAGCCTCAATAAATTACCTTGCGAACATTTCTCTCCACTTCCCTTCGCCAGCTAACTCTGCAAAGGTCTGGAGAAGACAAAATCTCTTGAAAAGTCCTTTAATCTTTGTGCTGCTTTTGACACTCTCGCAGACGAGGTTAGTCTCTAGCTAACCTGTGTATCAAAATGGATGTGGTCTTTGCATTTCTTCTCTTTTCTTCACTTATCAGAGAGAGATTAAAGACCAGCCATATAACAGTGCTTGGGACACGGGCTTACCAGCACTTAAGGCACTTCCATCTGTTCACATTTGTAACTTGCTCAGACATATTTTACCAAACCACACTACTTCTATGCTGTGTCAGAAACCATTTTATTTTCAGTGGTGGTGTTCACACTTGGGTGTGCTTACCTGTTTTCCCATCATTGATTTAGTGGGGGGGTTGGTCCTGCTTTGAGCAGGGGGTTGGACTAGATGACCTCCTTTAGTCCCTTCCAACCCTGAGATTCTGAGATCATTGCTTGATTTGACTGTATTATTACTGTTTGTGTCTCTTATCTCACGTGCTAAGCATGGAGTTTGTAGTTTTCACCACATATTAACACACATCTGTTAGGAATGTTTTCAGTAGAACGGCAACTAGTGCCTGATGCTAAGCCCGAGGAAGTCAGTGGCAGGGCTCTCATTGACGTCAGTGGGCTTTGGATCAGGCCCTAACTCCACCAAGTTTTTTTTCATGTTTATTCATAACCAAAGAGCTAGAAGGGGGGGGGTATTCTCTCTCTCTCTCTCTCTCTCTCTCTCTCTCACTCACACACACACACACACACACACACACACAGTTTGTTGTTCTTGCGGCAAAAAAGAAAAGACGTGGGCCGAAATTTTCAAAGCTGGTGCTTGAGTTTAGGCTTCTTGTCCATATTTGGGCACCTAAGTAAAGGTGACCTGATTTTCAAAGGTGTTGAGCTCCCACAGCTCACATGGATTTCAGAGAGATTTTGGAGTGCTCATTTTCTCTGGAAATCAGGCCATTTTTAAGGCTCGCTTTCTCAGGATACTGAATATCCTTCTCCCATTGACTCCCCACCTCCCAGGAGCTCTCAGCATCTCGCAGGAGCCAGCCCTTGTTTAGGAACCTAAATTTTAATAAGGACCCAACCTTGACAGTTTTGACCAGAGTCCCTGTCCTGAAGCGCTAACAACTGAGGTCAGATGGACTTGAAATGACACAGGAAAAGATTGCACTGGACATGGGGATGGTGGGACAAGAAGAGACTTGGAAAGATATTGAAGACATACTGTACCAAAATGCTACTGCTTGTATAGTTGTACCGCCTACGATTCAGTGGTGGTAATATTACCCTTTCCTAACACATCATCAGTAATTGCGCTATTAAGACATGAATGAGGACCAAGATCCGGGGAGGGGAGAGGAATATTTAGATTTCTGTTCCTCAGCGTGGTAACAATCATCCATGTTTCTGGTACAGCTAAAGAACTAAAAGGACAACAGATTTCCAGGTTGTTAATTCACTGGGAACAAAGTTACATGCGTACTTGTTTTTGTTACCTTGTCATTATGGGCCGTTTCCCTGTGAATAACTGCTACACACGGTGTCTCAGAGCTGGGAGGTCTAGTTAATCTGCAGGTCTTAAAACTACAGGATTTTGTTGCGGCTATTTAAGAGTTTGTCCATAAGCTCATGACTCCCAATCCTACATCCTTTTCTCCTTCTTCAAATCCGGGCTTTGCCATTGCATTCCTGTATCTCTGAGCAAAAATAAATTAGCCAAGAGGTAGTGGATAAAAGACTCATCTTCTAAACAGGATGTTTTGTCAATGGAATGTAGTTTAAGTGTATTTAGTAAGGGATGTCTGCAAGATGTGTAAATTGCCTTGTAACAAAAGTTCACCCTTCAGAAACGTGGCTTGCTCAAGCAAAGACAACAATGGCTTAAGGGTTTATATAAAGTAGGGTATTCCTGCTTGCAAACACTAGGCTAGGGCTAAGGATTGCGCTGGGAGATGTGCTTAATTTGGTGAGAAGCTGTTAGGTGAGTAGCTGTTAGCAAACACGCTCTGTTTTCAGCATTCATACACTGTGCATGCTCTTAAAATTGAGAGGCAGGATGAGAAACGTATGCGTCAAACAATGCACACCACAAAAATTAAAGTTAAATTTCAGGTTTTCTTACCACTTTGATTATTGGAAAAAGTAATGATTCAGATCCTCACCTGGTGTAAATTGGCATTGCTCCATGAATGATACCAATTTATACAGCTTGAATACCTGGCCCAACAGATTTTCACCACAGCCTGCGTTCTGCAGCACGGTTTGTGGTTGTGGCCAAGATGTTTGTTGTAATTAAAAGAATGTTGCATGCACATTTCCAACAAGGAAAACATAATGAAATGCTGGGATTGGTATCACAGAAATGATCATTCCATGTCTTTGAAAGACTTTTGGATCCTTCAGTGGTGCCTGACGGTATACAGTAGGTACAATATGGCTCAATTCTCCACCACTTACACCAGTTTAACACTAATGTAGCATTATTCACTTTGAAGAAGCCACTTCTGATTTACACCAGTGTAAGTGTAAACAGCAGCTGCCCTAAACTGTCCTGTCTAAAGTGCTAGGTGCTCTAGAAATGCTTAGTCAGCAGTAAATTCTTATCTAGCTCTGTATCTTTTTATACACAGCTCCTTTGGAAAACAAGGGAAGCTGCTAGGAGCTGAGAAGTTTAGCCATGTGATTCAGGTGCTGACCTGGGAGCTGATCCCTCTTGAAAACCTGG
Organism: Mauremys reevesii; assembly: GCF_016161935.1. NCBI lineage: Eukaryota > Metazoa > Chordata > Testudines > Geoemydidae > Mauremys > Mauremys reevesii. Next base: position 37,263,169 of record NC_052638.1, read on the forward strand.
CAATTTATTTAAATACCACAATGGGAGCTGTTAGCTCTTTTGAAAATCTAGCCCAGTGTCTCTGAGGAGAACCCTAAATGCATGAGGTAACACTTTTTCTGGTGGCAGCTGTGATCTGTGACTAGGTATTTGTCCGTCTTTGTCACAGTTCTTTGCATTTTACTTTTTAAAAAAAAAAAGGTACAAAATAACCAGAGTAATTAATATAATTATATATATTTGGGGTAGTGGAGGGGGAGATGAGAATAGTTAGTGCAAAATAACAGAAATTTCGTTCGCCTTTTTTAAAAACAGAAAAGATTTAGAACGTATTTATGCTTCTGTTGTTGAGAGTTTGAGAGAGAACCTTTGTCTATGCTACGCAGTTTTTAGCAACACAGCCGTGCCACTACAACCGTGCCGCTAAAAGGCACACAGTGTAGCCGCTGTTTGTCGGAGGGAGAGAGCTCTCCCGCCGACAAAAAAACTTCCACCCTCAATGAGCGGTGGTAGCTTTGTCAGCAGGAGAGCGCTCCTGCCGACAAAGTGCTGTTCACACCAGTGCGTTTTGTCAGTAAAACTTTTGTCATTTGGGGTGTGTGTGTGTGTTTTTAACACTCCTGAAGACAAAAGTTTTGCTGACGAAGTTCCAGTGTAGATGAAGCCTGACAGAAACAGCAAAAGGATTCCTGCTAAAGAAACAAATTGTGGGGTTGGGGAGGGGGAACTTGATATAAGGTTGGGGGCAAGAGGGAATGTAACTGAGGGCAGAAATAGCCCTACAATATGTGACAGCCTGCTTCTGAATCAGAAGTAGACAGTAATGTCAAATGGGCACATGGTACAAAGTCGTCCCCCCACCAGCTCCCTATCACTGGGAAGCTATGCGATAAAGGATGTGGGCCAGATTCTGAACCCGGTGTGCACTGGTGTAACTCCCTCAGCACCAATGTAAAGGTCCAATCCTGCACCGTTAAAGTCGATGAGCGTTTTGCCATTTGCTACAGTGGTGTAGGATGGAACCTAAATGAGATCAGACTCTAGTTGAAGGACTTAACGAGTAGGGCTTTGGACAACACTTGGGCACCTTGTTGAGCCAATGAAATGGCTAGATATTGCTACTTGCCCTGCTACAATTGCTGTGTGGTTCACTGATCTCTTTTGCTGCGTGTATTTTGGAATAGCATCCACCGCTATCAGTTGTATGGGTTTCTGTGCATCAGCCACCTTTGCTTCCTTTTCTCCACTGCTAGATGCTAGCAGGTTTTGTGACCTCCAAAAGGGGAAAGGACGGGGCATTGCTTGGCGCTAACATTCTTTACATTTTCTAGTACCTTCAGAGGAATCTGCTTGGGCAGTTAGGGCCAGATCTACAAAGGTGTTTAGGTGCCTAAAATTCCAGATAGGAATCTAATCATATTAGGTGCTTCTGAAAATTCCATCAAACAGTTAACTCCAACTGGAGTTCAGTGGGAGTTTGGCACCAACTCATTTAATAGGCACTTAGCTGCATCCTTAGCCACCTAATTACTTGGTAAATCTGTCCCTTAGCAAAATTTACTACTGGGGGAATCTGTGCCAAAAAATTAAAAATTCTGCACACAATATTTTAAAATTCTGCATATTTTATTTGTCAAAATAACACAATGTAATTATGCCAGTTTCAATTATTCTGGTAATTAATTTCAAAATATCTGTCAACAAGAATGTTTGTAACAGTTCAGACAACAAAAAAGATTGAGGAAATGTTTTTTTTGACATTTGTCCTTACTAGGCATATTTATACAGAACTTTGAGTAAGAAATGATTTAAACTACAATATAAAAATGTATTTCCTGCACCCCTCGGAAGCAGTGCAAAGGCTTGGGGGAGTCAAGGGTAACGTAAGAACTGAGGGAGAGGGAGGTAATTGCTGGGAAGTGAACATGGAGGGTTGTTGGGTGTGAAGTATGGAACAGGTTTTTGGGGGTGGGGAGCCTCCTTCATGAAGACCCTGGGAGAGGCCAGGGGTCAATCAGTCAGGCACATCTGCTTCTGTCCCTATGTGGCCCTGCTTCCCCTGTTCCCATATGGCTCACTGCACTCACTGCCCCCCATCCTCATGTCTCTGCACCTCACTCCCATTCAGCCCCCGTTCCAGTCTGTCCCCTCACTAGTCCTTCTGAACACCACGGCCCCGGGGCCAGAGGAGCTGACTCCCCTTCTTCCCCCTCCCTCTGTGGCTGGCGGAGCTCACTTTTCCCCAGCCGCTGGAGGAGCTGAATCTGCCCCCGTGGGCCCAGGGCCAGAGGAGCTGGCATCTCCCGCCCTGGCCTGAGGCGTTTGCTCTCCTTGCCCCGGAGCAGTTCTGTGCCCCCCCCCCCCGATTGGAGGGGGTGACTGTGCCCCTGCTTGCCCCCCTTTGTGCATGCCCATGCATGGGGGGAGGGCTCAGTGTGGTTTTTTGAGCATTGCTAAACCCAGGGGTTGTGAGTTTCAATCCTGAGGGCCACTTAGGGGGGGGGGCAAAAAAATTGGTCTGCTAGTGAAGGCAGGGGCTGGGACTGATGACCTTTCAAGTCCTTCCAGTTCTAGGAGAGATTGGTATATCTACCATGACACAGAGAGATCTCTGAGCCCTTGGCACAGGTGAATAAATTATCACCATTTTACAGAGGGGGGAATCCTAGCCAGAGGGAGATTAAATGACTTACCCAGACCACCTGCCGAGCCAGTGGCCATCCAAATAGAACCCAAGTCTCAGTTCTGTGCTTTAACCATTAGATGAGGCTGGGAAGTTACTGCACGTGTCAAACTGGGAAATGGACAGCGTGGAGGCGAAGACTGTCCTTGGAGTCCCTCCACGTCCAGACAAATCACTGCAGCCCTCGAGACAAAAGTAGCTTTTGCATGATTATAATTAGCAACACATTGTCCTACGGCAGAAGAGTTCTTTGGTATTTTACAACAGAGCAAACAGCTTATTTCCCTTCTCCTCCCTAGCCGCCCAGCCGCTCAACAAATGGGTTTGTTGGGTGCATACACTGAAACCCCAAACTGCCTCTTTTTCTCCCCCCCCTTTTTTTTTTGTTGGAGGAGTTAGAAATTTTGGTTGCACTCCCCCTGAAGTGACCAGCAAGGCTCCCATAGGAATAGGACTACATCCGTTGGGCAGATTGCGTTGCCCTGCTCCTGTCATGGGCATGACACGGGCAGCGGAACGAGGGTGGTTCTTTGGCATGGGCAGGGGTGGGGGGTAGTAGGATATGGGGAGCCATTGTTAAGTATGCATCACCAGTAGGAAGGGTGGTTTGGGGGGCAGGGTGGATTTTCAGCTATGAGCACTTGTCTCACTTACACTTGTGATAAGCTCCTCTAGGATATCTCAGTGTGAGATCTACTGGTGCAAGGGGGAAGCTGTGGGGAGCACTCTATAGTGTCCATTGTACTAAGGAATAGGTACAACAGCCCAGTCACATGATGAATTCAGAATCCCAGGGTTCATTTGAAAAAGAATGTTTCCCTCATGGAAACGAAGAGAAGCTTGAAAACCTGACCTGCATGTGCCTCCCGGAGTTTGCAGTCAGCCTGAAGCAATAACTCCAAGAGATACAAACTGCCCCATTTAATTTTAACTCTGAAACCTGCTGCCCCCCCAAGGAGAGCTAGGGCCATGTCAGAGCTGGGGGTTGGTCCTGGCAGCCGGTGGGGAAGTCCCCTTTGGGGGGTATCCCTGTGGCTCTGGATTGCTTTAATTTGGTTTTGTCCACAGTGTCCTGAAGGGTCTGGGAATTCTTTGCCCATCCCAGTGCCAATCCCATGTACACAGGCTGTGTGAAGAGGTGAAGGTTTGCCCTTGGTAGTGTTGATCTTTCTAAATAAAGATTCTGGATGCATGTTTTGAGCTAAGTTTGACTTTAGGGTGAAAGAAACTGTACAGTTGGTTCGTAATAGGCTAGGCTTGTTTCTGGGTACAGGAGCGATTAGTTACATGAGTGTAGAAAAATGTTTTTCCTGTTTGGTTTAATTAGCATAGAGCTTGCATTTCACATGGACAACAAATGTTCCTAATTGTTGGCCAGGAAAAACAAAGTAAGATGGCTTCAGCCATTTGTCTAATGTCATATTGTCCGGCGCAGGGGAAGCTGCTGTCGGTTTCAGCAATCTGAAAGGACTTGGCGAAGAAAAATGCATCTCTCCAAGAATCAGCAGAGTCATAACTCATCAAAATATGAAAATGGCATGTACTTTTCAGAGTGCTCGGGCTCCCATGGCTGCTATGGAAACATGTACATCTCTGAATTGCCAGCTTGTGTTAGCTTCTAGAAGAATTACGGTACAGTTTAAAAAAAAAAGTGCTTGTTAAGGGCCTTTAGCAAGGTCAAGACTCACTGGTGCAGCACCTTCTGCTGGTCGTCTGGGAATTAGCTCTTTTCCAGCCACAGAGCGCCCTCTACTGGCCGGTGTCTCGCCTGCCTCAAGCCCCCATGTCCCTCTCAGACCCCGGTGCCCTTTACCTTGGGGTTCTGCCCCAGCAGTACCCACACACTCTGGGTCTCCCCTCCCAGGGGAACCCCCTTCCCCTAAGCCCACCTTGCCTCAATGGCTACTGCTGGTCTTCATCCAGCCCCCTCTCACTGGGGCAAACCGCAGTCCATAATGGCCACTTATCAGCAAGGGGGTTGGACCAGCTGCCTCCACCTATCCCCGGGTTACACCTCTTTAGCCCCAGTAGCTGCCTTCGGCCTTTAACAAGGCCTCAGCCTGGGGAGTTGCCAGGCTAGAGCTCCTCTTGCCTTTCCCCAGCCCTGCTCCGCTTCAGGTACCCTTTTCTCCCAGGCAGCCAGGTCCTTCTCCCTCCAAGGCTGGGGAGAGACTGTCAGCTCCTGGCTCACAGCCCCTTTATAGGGCCAGCTGTGGACTGATTGGGCGTGGCCCCAGCTGTGGCTGCTTCCCCAATCAGCCTCGCCCTGTCCACCAGAGCGGGGTAACTGCCCTGCTCAGGGCCCAGTTCCAGCACCTTTTACTCCCGACCGATGTGGGGCCAGAATGGAGGCAGCCTCTGTTTTAAACTAATTGTTCTCATTCTATCACTGGTTCGTATATGCACTATTAGGCCGAAACAAGAGGAAACCAGGCCTGACTTTTGGTCTGAGCCTGAAAGTAAAACTCTTTGAGGTTCACAAACCTGAAATCCTGCCGAGGCATTCGCAAACCCTGGAGAGACCTGAATTGCCTCCCCTGTACCTAGATGGGCCTTGATGCCTCACCTGCTCTCATCTACCACCAGCAATTTCTTGGCCCCTTCCTGGCCCCTTTTCCCTTGTAGATCACTGAGGTGGAGTCGACAAAGTGCCCTGGCATCCCACTTATTTCCCACTCATCAACAGCCAAGCAAGCAATGCCCCTTCTCCTTCCAGCTACTGCAATGGCTTTGCTACAATTCAGAGGCTGAGAGCCCAACCATGTTATACAGTAACTAGGGAGTTCTTGAGTTTCCTGTAACTCATGGGCTGCAACTTAAGCCCTTTCATGGCCCAGACTGGTAGCATTCAGCAGTGAGAATAGGAGTCTTTCCTGGACCACTGCTGATGGGGCTTATGATAACTGGGGTGTGATGGAGAAAGAGCAGGCCTCGTTCTAAAGACCAGCTGCCCCTAAAGATCCTGGCAAGGAAGGAGACCACCACCCCTACCCCACTGACTGAGAGGGATGAGGAGGGGAAAACATACGAGGCCACTCAGAGTGCAACAGAAAGGGGGCTGTGCCTGTGATGGGGAGAAATGATGGAAGGGAAATTTTGGGGGCAGGGCCAGGCGACTTGTCAGAGAAAAACGTGAACACAGTTTCGGCCAGTCTCCACGAGGGAAGCATGGGGGATGCAGTCCTTGTGTTAGATTTTAACACACACAATTTATATCACATGCAGAATCTTGTACTGATGCAACATTAAAGTTGCAAATCCGAACATGCACAAGTCAGCAAATTCCAAAGTCCAATAGCTCTGGGTTGGCTGGTTATTTTCTGCTGGCTCTGCATTGTGCAGCCTGCATAGTGACTAGTGTTTTTTGTTGCCCTGCCACGTGTATTTATGGAAGTCAGCCACACAGTTAGTAAAGTTTGTTGAATGCTCTGGGCACATTGAAGGATGATGACCAAACGAGATCAGAGTCTGATCTGACCCTATATATTGGGTTAATTAAAAAAAACACACCCTCAAACTTGTTTCTGTTTTAATTTTGTAGATCAGCTACGAGATGCTGGAAAGAATCCCAATCCTAAAGAATCTTCGCTATAGAGAGAAGCAGGCAGGCAAAGATGTTATCCTGAAAGACGAACATCCAGACTTTCCAAACACCAGGAAACCAGCAGACTCCGATGAAAATGCCAAGACTGGAAATACAGAACTGCAAACTGAGTCCACCTCGGCCCAAATTGGACATCGTCATGTTGGAAATGATTCTTTAAGTACCAAATCAGAGACACATGGTGCACTCACCACTGTCTATGTAGGTAATATACCTCCAGGCACAAGAGTGAGTGAGTTAAAAAGTGCTTTAAGAGAATTCCATGCATCCCCGTTGCGGCTCAGTTGGCAGGGAGCACAGGGCAGGGCTTTTTTTGATTACATGGATAAAATGACTGCTGAGAGTGTTGTATCCTCTTTGAAAGGCTTAAGCCTCAGGGGTCAGACTTTGCGAGTTGAGATGGCCAAGAACCAGAGAAACAAAGGGCAAGTAGAAATCAGTGGACAGAGAAACAAATATGAATAGAAAAAATTAGGTATATCTTCATTGCTCAGCAAGAATCCAGCCTAGTTTTTCAAGGATCTCAGCACAGTCTCTAACTTTGTGGACTAAACAGTATCCAACAATAGAATTTAAAAGCTAGCTTTTCTAGCCGATTAGGCATGCAGTTGCACAGCTGATTTGCTGACTGTTTCTACAAATGTTCATGCAAATCAAGTATTTGCCTATGCAGATGACAAATTGGCCCTTTCTGCATACAGTTACTCAGTTTGTCTTCAGTTGCCAGTAGTTGCGGTGCACTAGATAGGTGTGTCATTGTACACACATACACATTTGTTTGCACACATGCCTTGTTTGGAAAACTGCCCCAAGGAATCTATGTACCCACAATTCTAGCCAGATGCCTATATTCTGTCGTCGGTGCTGGCAGGGAAATGTACCTGCACAGCTCTGCACACGCATTTAGAGGTGAGCTTTTGAAAATCTAGTCTGTCGGATGCAACACTTGCCAGACAGGGCCCAATCCTGTGAGGCGCAAAGGACAGTTGGTTAGGAAAACTGCCCCCCCTCCACCCCGCACCCCCCCCCCAAAAAAAGGCATTTTGAGGTTTGCAACACAATTTTGTGACAAATGGAAAAAAATTCACAGAAATGTTTTGTTGAAAAGCAATTTTTCAATGCCGTTGGATGGATTGTGATCAGGGGCGGCTCTAGACATTTCACTGCCCCAAGCACGGCAGCATGCTGTGGGGGGCACTCTGCCGATCGCCGGTCCCGCAGCTCCGGTGGACCTCCCGCAGGCGTGCCTGCGGAGGGTCCGCTGGTCCCACGGCTGCACCGAAGCCACGGGACCAGCGGACCCTCCGCAGGCACGCCTGCGGGAGGTCCACCGGAGCCCTGCCTGCCGCCCTCCAGGCGACCGGCAGAGCGCCCCCCGCGGCATGCCGCCCCAAGCACGCGCTTGGCGTGCTGGGGCCTGGAGCCGCCCCTGATTGTGATTCGTGGGGGACGGGGAGGTGTTTGTTTTGGTTTGTTTGGGTGGTGGTTGTTTTTTTACCATCTCTCCTACTGAGCATCCTCAGCACCTGTCAACTTCACGTGAAACTGACAGTACTGAGCACCCCACAGGGTCATTCTCTTAACTCTCTCAATTATGTACATTTTATTCTGGTCTGGGAAATAAGATGAATATTGCTTTTCTTTCCGGCTATTTTAGGTGCCTTTTTCATGGGTAGATTGGTATGTAGTATGTGATTATTTTCAAGACCAGTGGGCCTGATTCTTCTCTCACTGCTGCTGATGTAAATTAAGCATAACTCTGACATGAATGGAGTTATATTAGTGTAAAACTGATGGAAGGGAGAGAAGATTCAGGGCCTCTACTGCAAATACTGGTGGAAACTGATTAGGCATAAAGTTATTTGAAAAGTTACCAAGGTATCAGCACAGTGTATTCATTCTGTGCCTTCTTATTACCATTACAGCATTGCAATCTTCCTTTGTAACCATGATGCCAGAGATGGGTTTGAGTACAGAGTGCTACAGGAAAATTTTCCTGACCGGGAGGTGCTAGCTTGTACACGCATACCCACACATGCTTTTACGGAATAAAGCAGAATTATGATTTATTTAGTATGGCTTTTATTTTTTGTAAGTTCCTTAGTCCTGAAAAACAAGTTGAATTTTGGCTGAACTATCCTTTCTAAACAGAAGCACTTTGCAATTGATCCTGGGCAAAAAGTCAAAATAAGCTTCTAAATGGATATTTTCTTTTTTTAAGTATAGGAGTTGGAAACATTTTTCTTAGCCAGAGGGTATTACTAAGTATATTTTAAGCACATTATTATGCTCCAAGTGGGGAAGACCTTTCATGCAGTATTAAAGTAAAATGTTCTCAAAGCTGTCTGCATAAGAGCTCAAAGAAAGCATTGCTTTAAGTTTTTGCAGGGCAAACAAAGGAGAGACTCTGAAGAAATAAAATTATGATCTCGAGTGATGACTGTTCCTCAAACTCAGAATTATTGTCATTGCTGCTCAGGGTGAATTAAAGCTAAATCTCTGCAAAGCACTTCTCTTTGCACAGCTGGCCATGCAAACAAAACATTTAAAATATATGGGTAGGGGGGCTGTGTAACAAATTGCAAACATGTTCATTGCATAATCAGTTAAAAGAAGATCTGAAAAGCAAACTACAAATAATCCAGTATCACTTATTTCCAAAATCACTGGCAATTATGTAATGGTCTATCTAATTATGCTCTTTTTAGACTCATATAACCCCACTGGCATCAGTGAAGATGTACAGGTGTAAACAAAGGTAATGGGATGATCTGGGTAATTACAGGCCCATCAGCCTGATATTGTTCCCATGCAAGATAATGGAGTGGCTGATATGAGACTCAATTAATAAAGAATTAAAGGAGGATAATGTAATTAAAGCAAATCAAGGAGGGTTTATGGAAAATTGACCCAGTCAAAGTAACTTGATGGCTTTTTTTTTAATGTTTTTACACATTTGGTTGATAAAGGTAAGAGTGTTGATGTAATATACTTTTGATTTAAAAAAAACTAGAACAATATAAAATTAACATGGCACACATTATATGGATTAAAAACTGGCTAACTGATAGGTCTCAAAATGTAATTGTAAATGGTGAATTGTCAGCGAGAGAGTGTGTTTCCAGGGGATACCACACGGATTGGTTCTTTGCCTTACGCTATTTAACATTTTTATCAATGACCTGGAAGTAAATATAAAATCATCATTAAAGTTTGCAGATGACACAAAAACGGGGAGAGTAGTAAATAATAGAGTGGACAAGTCACTAATTCAAAGCGAGTTGGATTGTTTGTTAAACTGGGTGCAAGCAAATAATATATTTTGATATGGCTAACTATAAATGTATACATCTAGGAACAAAGAATAAACAGGGGAATCTCAGGTAGGAGTCAAGAGATTATTTCACCTTTATATTTGGCACTGGTGCAACCACTGATGGAATACTGTGTCCAGTTCTGGTGTCCACAGTTCAAGAAGGATGTTGATAAATTGGAGAGGTTTTAGAGAAGATCCACGAGAATGATTAAAGGACTAGAAAAAATGCTCTACCAAATTCGTGGCCATGAAAAATGCGTCACAGGCTAATTTGGTCTTTTGTGTGCTTTTACCCTATTCCATACAGATTTCGCTAGGGAGATTGGCGTTTCTCAAATTCGGGGTCCTGACCGAAAAAGGAGTTGCAGAGGGGTTGCAAGGTTATTTTAGGGGGTTGCAGTATTGCAACTCTTACTTCACTGCCTTCAGAGCCGGGTGACCGGAGAGCAGTGGCTGTTGGCTGGGCGCTCAGCTCTGAAGGCAGCGCCCCACCAGCAGCAGCACAGAAGTAAGGGTGGCAATACCATCCCATGCCGCGCTTACTTTGTGCTGGTGCCTTCAGAGCTGGGTATCCCGAAAGTCGTGGCTGCTGACTGAGGGCCCAGCTCTGCAGGCAGCAGCGCAGAGGTAAGGGTGGCAATACCATACCATGGCATCCTTATTTCTATGCTGCTGTTGGAAGCGGCTCTGCCTTCAAAGCTGGGTTCCCGGCCAGCCAGGGCCACCCAGAGGATTCAGGGGGCCTGGGGCAAAGCAATTTTGGGGGCCCCTTCCATAAGAAAAAGTTGCAATACTATAGAATACTATATTCTTGTGGGGGCCCCTGCAGGGCCCCTGGCCTGAGGCAAATTTCCCCACTTGCCCCCCCCCGGGCAGCCCGGCGGCCAGCAGCCACTGCTCTCCAGCTGCTGAACTGTGAAGGCAGCGCCACCACCAGGAGTGCAGAAGTAAGGGTAGCGGTGCTGCAACCCCCTCTACAATAACCTTGTGACACCCAGCCCCAACTCCTTTTTGGGTCAGGATCCCTTCAATTGCAACACTGAAATTTCAGATTTAAATAGCTGAAATCATGAAATTTATGATTTTTTTAAAAATCCTATGACCATGAAATTGACCAGAATGAACCGTTACTTTGGTAGGGCCCTACTTATAGTGATAGATTTAAAAGCTCAATCTCTTTAGCTTAACAAACAGATGGTTAAGGGGTGACTTGATTACAGTATGTCAGTATCTGCATGGAGAACAAATCTTTAATAATGAGGTCTTCCATCTGGCAGTGAAAAGGATAACATGATCAAATGACTGACAGATGAAGCCAGATGAATTCCGACTAGAAATAAGGGGTAACAATTTACCAAGGGTTGTGGTGGATTCTCCATCACTGACAATCTTTAAATCAGGACTGGATGTTTTTCTCAAAGATCTGCTCTAGGAATTATTTTGGGGAAGTTCCATGGGCCGTGCTACACAGGAGTCAGACTAGATGATCATAATGGTCCCCTTTGGCCTTGCAATCTGTGAATCTTTGAACTGGGAGCTAATTTTGCCCTTCAAACCTGACCTTATTAATATTTGAAAAGCGAGTCGTCTTCCCCACACCCATGCGCCCATCTCCAATTTCCCTTGCTGTATTTCTGCTTCTGACTTGGCCACTTGCATTTGTGGTTATGCCTCACTCTACCTCAATTTCTTTCCTAAAATTTGAACTTAATAAATTACTGTTAAGAATAATCACCGCTGAGATTTTTAATACTTTTGTCATAGTAGTTCTGCCTAGGTAAATGTGTATATGTGGAGTACATTGTATATATATATAACTCTATGCACTTGAAAGTTGTCTTGCAATTAAAGCTAGTTTTTAACACTTTCATTGGTAATTTGAAAAACATGGATTTGCTTAAAAAATTGATTGAAACCATAAGACTTGATTTAGGTCAGCTATATTCAGAACATAGTGAAACAGAGCAATAAACGTAGGGTTTGTTGTTATGCCCTCTGCTAGTGTAAAGCCCATACACACAAAGATAGCTGTATCTCTGTATGGTGTGATAGCAACACACTAGTTGCAATATGGGGCTCTTTTTTGTTTTGACAAGATGTACATAGATCTTACTGTTGATTGGGTTTCCATATCCATGCAGCTGTGCTCCATGTTTAACCCATATCTATGTCCTCTGTTAAATCCATTCTTAAAAAGATTGGTTAACCCAGTTAGTGATTCGCTGGCCAGTTCAGAAGAGCCCTCTTGGAGACTGATCTACCAGACATGACATTAGACCTGTGGTTAGCACCATGAGAAAAATAAACAACCTTTAGCTGAAATATCAGGACCCAACAGTTTTAGCTAAGAATAAGCATTATTTGTTAGCATTGGAGTCAATGGTATTGTGTTGCTATCCTTCCACCCATGTACGCACTCCTGATCTCAGCTGTGGATACGTGATCCGTCTACTAGGCCTTGTCTCTACTAGGAAGAAGGTGAGTTCTGAACATGTCACACAGAAGCCTCTTCAATTAATATTCAACAGGAGCTTGATTCTGCACTCTTGAAGTCAGTGGGAGTTTTGCCATTGCGAGCCAGGGGGTCAGGGTCTAGGATGCAGTCTGTGGTTTTGCACATTTTTCAGCTAAAGCAGAACTCCAAATGCAAGACATAGTAACTATTGTTTATTTAAATAACCCACAGAACAGGGCTGAATTAAGGCAACCGAGGTCCATATGCACGTCTGTATGTGGGCCCCCATTTCTCTTCCCTTCTGATGTAGTCCTCCCCTTCAGAACAGCCACCCCCTACTTGGAGAGACAGCAGGTTTCAGAATTAAAATGAACCTGGCAGTTCGCACCACTTGGTTTCAGGCTTTCTGCAGACTCAAGCAGGCATCATTTATACTCTGCACTTTCGAGTTTTTCGTTGCAACCACAAAAACTAGAAACATCATCCTTTTTTTAATGAATCCTGGGAGTATGATCTCATCATATGACTCCAGGGATTGAAGCCATAGCAATGGGTCTCAATATAGCCCTGGCCAAGGTTCCCCCCTCTGAAGAATCTACAATCTAAATGAATTAACAGGCTTTGAAAAGGAAAAGATTTATGTAAATCCTAAGAATGATCATTACCGTGCCAGTTGCAGTGCATTTGTAGCTCTATAAATCAAAGTGCAGGGTCTGCTCATCTGCAGATGTAGTTCATTTCTAATCCATGATAGATACAATAATATTGGGAGTAAGGAGGGCACCTGCCCAGGACTCAGAAGACCCAGGTTCAAGTCGCTCTTCAGCCACAGACTTCCTGCATGATTCTGGGCATGTCACTTAACCTCTCTGTGCATCTCTTTCCCATCTGTACAAGTGGCATAACAGTATTTCCCTACCTCACATGGGTGTTGTGAGGATAAAGGCATCAAAGATGGTGAGGTGTTCAACTACTACAATAAGGGGGGACCACCAGAGATAGATATAATATGGATCATCTCCATACGTGATCAGTGCATGTCATTAACATGCAATTTTCATGTCTGTTTCACTCACAACCACACAACAGAATGCAACTCACTTTGATACACAATGGGAGGAAAAGTTCAACAGCAGACTGAGACAGGCCAGAGCTGAAGCCAGCATTGTTTAGCAGCAATTTAAAATGAAGTCTTTCTAGTCTTTCTGCAGCCTGATGTCTCCATTGTGTCCTTGATTGTCATGTAGTTGGTGCATTCTTTCCAGCTACTTTCATGGCACAAACAAATCAGAGCCTTACTATTGCATGCTGTCATTGAGGGCTCAATCCTGCAAGATGCTGAGCAACTCCTGGAGCTGCTGAGTGCTATCAAATCACCTTGACCTTCATGACAGCTGAAGGTGCATAGAGCAAAGCAGAATCAGGCTCTGAATGTTCAAGCAACCACCCTAGAGGTTACAATAAATGAGTATTTTTCAAGAATGATTCCCCCCCCTTCCCAGTTTTATCCATATTGGTGGGAGAGATGCTGAGGATTGTCTCCATGGGGAATTATTCCAGCACAACTATTCCTGATGGATTAATTCAGAATAAGGCACTCTTATTCAACAGTAAGAACATCCACACAGGGGAGTTAATCAACTTTAGAAGTGAATTTAGCTAATACAGAATAAGACACTCTAATACCAGAATCAGGGTGTCCACACAAGAAGTTAATCAGAAATAGCGATTTGGCTTTAAATTCACACCCTCCCTTAATCTGAATTAACTTCTCAGTGTAGACAAGCCATGACTGAAGCATGGTAGCAAAAGAACTGAGAGGCTACCAGGGACACGAGGCATTAGAACACTGGCACTCTGGAGTTGGTTTTTTTTTGTTAAACGATATTAGTCAGAGCACAATGTGTGGCACTATAATATGAGGCAGTGTTGTAATCTGCTAACAGTCAAAATGAGGTGGCTAGCTGCCATTCAGTGCCGAAACGATATGATCATGAAAGTTTTCCTAGAGCCGTCTCTGGCCACACAGTTTCAATCAGAAAGCAACAGTGAGTCAAAATGATCTATTGCTGTGATGACTTCAGTAACTGAATGACAGATGTAAGCATTAGAGATTGTTTCCAGAGACCACACACAAAAAAACAAAACAACCAACCAGAAACAAAACAGCCCCCTCATAAATTGGGAAGCCATGTAAGCCCTGATCCTTTTCCATACAGGCAGAGCTCCAGGCAGCACCCCCTCTGACTTCATTGAGGTGACTCCTGGATCTGTCCCTGAAAAGCAGTTTGCAGGCTCAGGTTACCACAACTTGTCAAAAAAAGGGCAACAATTTATCATAAGAAATGTTTGGCGAAAAAATTGTCAGCAAAAATTAAATTCTTGAAAACCATTGAACAGGTTTATATTGCTGGTAGGGAAAAACAGCAAATGTTCTTTGCCTGTTAATTTTTTTAATCAAAAATCTCCAGAGTTTTGAACTGAAAACCACAGCAGGACGAGAGCTCTTTTGTGAGGGTATTGTTTTTCTCTGTGATTTCTCTAATTCAAGTTCTTGACCAAGACCACTCTAAGATCAGTTTCAGTGGAGGAAACATCTGTGTCTCTGGCCATCTGAAACCGCTGCTAGTTAGTAAAGCATATACAGCCCTCTGCAACACTTATGCTCTGAAAGATTTTACTTCCTCATTGCCACCTGCAGAAGATAATCGTCTCAGCAGAAAAGTGAGACGCTTCCCATCTTTTCATCTATATTGTTCTTGCTGTCTATTATAAATAACACACGTCCCTATCTCTTTCCCATCCTTACATAGGTAAAAAAAATCAGTCCTTCTCATTTTTCAATCTTCAAAGCACTTCAAAAATGTTTAGAGTGATGTATCCTGTCATTGTTCTACATGGACATCCCACTGAAGTAAATAGGAGAAATGATTGCAGGATATGGTCCTACCTAATTAATCTTCACAGAGTTCCATGAAGATGGGAGATGGGACAGTAGATGGGGAGGGCTCTGAGTTAGTACAGAGAATTCTTGCCCATGTGCTCAGGGTCTAACTGATTGTCATATTTGGGGTGAGGAATGGATCTTCCTCCAGGTCAGATTGGCAGAGATGCAAGGGGATTTTCACCTTCCTCTTGCCACATGGGCCACAGGTCACTTGCTGGTTTGAACTAGAATAAATGATTTAAAGACTTCAGTTTACAGAGAATCCAAGCGTTGAGGACTTCAGTAACTCAGCCAGAAGTTATCAGCCTATTACACAAGTGAGTGAGTGAGGTTTTGTGGCCTAAAATGTGCAAGAGGTCAAACTAGATGAGCATAATGGTCGCTTCTGGCCTTAAAGCCTGTGCATATTATCTGCATTTTACAGATGGGAGAATTGAAGCACTAAGTCCTAGATCCTCAAGGCACCTGAGAGCTTAAGTGACTTAGCCAATGCTTTGGCACAGCAGTGAATCAGCAAGTTCTCCGTTCTCAGCCCGGTGTTAATACCAATAGGTCACATCTTTTTCTCTCAATTATTTATCGGTTCTCATCAGTATCTGTTCAGGAGGCTGTTTCAGTTATTTGTCAAACTGTATTTGGAATATTTTTAGCACTTAAAATCATAAAATGCCCTACAATCCTTCCTTTAAAAAGCTATATGGTCTGATTTGGTTGATGCCTGCCACAATGAAGAAAAGCGTTATGTTGCTTCTCTTTGTGAAGCGCTTTGAGATCTACTGATGACAAATGCTATATAAGAGTTAGTTATTATTTTGTTTGATCTTCCAGGTATCTTCGGTCAAAAAAATCAAGCTCCTGGCTCACTTTATAAGGGTAAGAGCTTATCTCCAGGCTTCTAACCAGATTTCCATTTGGGTGATATTACATATTCTTTGCATACAGTGTTCTTCTCATCCTGGCCTATCTGATTATGTAATGCTATTAACCAGTCATCCCCTTCTGCCTTGCAGATGGCAGTGCCTCAAGGCTGGGCAAAGAAATTTGCTGGTGCAATTGGTAACCTACACAATGAACTTTGAAATCCAGCAGGTATGAAAGTGGCTTTATCAAAGTAAAAGCGTCATCATTTCAGTGACCCTCTCACTAAAAAAACGTAGAGCCATGGTCTTTGCGCTTTGATCCTGACTGCTCAGTCCTGAGCTAATGGCTTTCCTGCTCAAACTATAGTCTTGGTTGCACTCCTAAGGAATATTAGGAGAGCTCTAAGGAGATTGGGTAATAAGTTCACTTCAATATGATGGCTGCAGTAGCTTGGTTTCTTCCCTCCATTTGGTATATTGATCTGTTTTATTTCCTGTCCCTAAGTGCAGGGTTTTTCACTGAACAGATTCAAACCTCACCTCACTGTCTGCAACCCCATAGCTCTGATGTTGCCAGGTCATTGGGTAGCTTGGCTCTATCCTTCTCTGTGTTTGTGACCCCTTCCAATTCTTGTGTCATCAGCAATTTTGAGTGCAGTTGAATTTTCCCCAAAGAAACATGCAACAAAGCCAGACTAAGAGTAGCTGCATAGGATACAGAGTTCCGATGGTCCAAATAGCTTCTAGAAACCCTAAAATAGTCCTGAACTGGGCTACTTTTAGCAGCAAGGATCCCTATTTATCAGTTGTTTGACCACAGGGAAGACCATCATCCTCCATGGCTGGAGAACCGCAGTTATTGATACTATGGCCTCCCTTACCTGTACAGCAAAGACTAGCCTTCGCTAAGAATGTTGCATGAGAAAGCCCGAGCGGAAAGATGCAGCCACTAAACAAACTTGCAAAAACATCTGTATTGCTGTTCATTAATGTTCAAAAATCCTTTGCTGTCACTTCAGAGTGATTTTGAACAGTCTGCTAGGATGATTAGCTTAATCTTTTAAAGGAGATTAACTCTCACATTTTAAATTGAGGATCACATTTTCAGAGGGTTTCCAGTAATTTGTGCTGTTTAGGCTCCAGAAAGTAATGTTTTCATCTGCTGCAGGAAGTGATTACTCAGGCAGTTGATATGTGGGGTCATTTCTTTACAAGCACACATAAATACAATTGTAGGAGCAATTCTTATTACGCATGAACTCCTGGCACTACAGGTTCCTTCCAAACTTCCCAGGCTCCTTGACATCTTGCTTTCCCAGGTATGTTTGCTTATTTTTTCAGTAATTAGCATGAAGCCATGTGGTGCAGTGAAATTTCAGCTTCTGCTAAAGTATGGTTGTATCTATTTCTATATTCTCTGGGCCTAATTTTGATCTCATTAACAAAGGTATGAATAAGGAAATAACACCATAGATGTCCATGATGTCACATGTCATGAATTATTAATATTATCATATGCAAATCTCATGAATTATTAACCATCA
This sequence comes from Mauremys reevesii, assembly GCF_016161935.1. Taxonomy (NCBI): domain Eukaryota; kingdom Metazoa; phylum Chordata; order Testudines; family Geoemydidae; genus Mauremys; species Mauremys reevesii. Next base: position 37,280,557 of record NC_052638.1, read on the forward strand.
CCAATGCTCTGAGCTTTTGCTACTCGTAAGTCATTATCCATGCTCTATGAATGGTCACGTAATGTCCATATTATTGTTTCTTGTCCCTGATGATGACTCCCTAATACACAGAGTCTTTACCACGAATGTGCAAACATTTCTGCTGTTCAAATACATATTTGCCTAAGCATTTGTAGCACATTCTCTATCTGCAAACATTTTTGCCAACAAAAATATGCATGGAAGAAAGACACCGCAGGCAACATTTTTCAAAAGCACCTGTCATCCAACACCTCAAAGGTCTTGAGGTGCCTAACTCTCATTGAATTCATTGGTATGCCTGTGCAACTGGGCCTATGTGACTTAGGAGCCTACATGCCATTTTTTCAAAAGTAACAAGACCCTAACTGTCATTGAATGTCAATGAAATGTAGGCATCTAAGCACCTAAATCACTTCTGAAAATGGAACTTAGGCTTGTCTCTCAGAGGCTTTTTAAAATTTTACCTCATGTCTAAAATTTCCCACTATGGATAACCCCATTGTATCGCCACTAGTAGTGACAATGGCAGGTTCTAGACAACATACTAGGGCCAGTGAAAAAGAGCCAATTGTATTTCTGTGAAACATTTCAAATGAACCAGTTTCATTTGAGATTTTTTTTTCCACATGAAGTTTAGGGGCTTTTTTTAAATGACAAAACTGAAATGAACACACACACACACACACACTCACTCTCTCTCTCTCTCTCTCTCTCTCTCTCTGGTTATTGGACACCAAACTGAGACAAATGTTTCAAGCCAAAAACTAAACTGAGCAACATGAATTGCATTTCTGGTTTGTTTGGGATTTTTTTTGGGGGGGGGTGGTGGAAAAATTGAATGTGTCATCAAAATTGAACAGATTTTTGTAGAACATTTTGCTTTTAATGAAAACGCATTATTGATGGCGAAAAGGGTGAAACAAATAAAAAATCCTGACAAGGGTTATCTGCCGAGTCTGAGAGGCGACAAGGTGGGTGAGGGAATCTCTTTTATTGGACCAACTTTCATAGAATATCAGGGTTGAAAGGACCTCAAGTCACCTAGTCCAGCCCCTGCTCCATGCAGGACCAATCCCCAACTAAATCAGCCCAGCCAGCCTTCTCTCTCACCAACAGAAGCTGGGCCAATTAAAGCGATTCCCTTTGCCCACCTTGTGCCGCTAATATCCTGGGACCAGCAGGGCTACAACACTCTGCATAGGAGTCAGAACAAGCGTGTAACACCCCAGGAACTGCCCTGTGCTATTGCTACCCCTGCTGCAGACACAGCCTGCCAGACTAAGAGCCGCCACTGACACAACCCACGCGTGTCTCTGAAGGGCCCTTCCGGGAGGCTTTGTTTTGCACTAGTCCGCCTACTCTCCGCTCTTGTTCTTCTGGCCCTTTCCCGGGCTGTGTTGGGCTTTCGAGCCAGGGGAGCGGTGTTCGCGAGACAGCGCGAAGTGGGGGGACACGCGGGCAGCCCCCGCCACAGGCCCGTCCCCGCATGGCCCTAGCCCTGAAGAACCGCACCCCGAGCGGACGGCAGATGGCGCTAGCGCCGTGTTAAAGGGCTCCGCAGTAAGGCCGCTTAACCCTTGCGTTGCCGCCGAGTATTTCTGCTCCAATTGCAGTCCCTAGTCGCTTTTAGCTCTGCTGCTCCTCTTTTCTCTTGGGGGCAGGGGGTACCCGGAAGCCACTCCCCTGCAAGCCCCACCAAGGCCGTTGAAATCATGCGCTGCTTTATTTTCCTAATTTGCAAAACACCCCCCCACACACCCCCCTCCTTTTCAAGGGGCCCTACAAAGCTCAGGACTGGCTTGAAAGGCAGTGATCAGACTTGCTCTTTGAGGCAGGAGGCCACGCAACATGGGGAGGCAGGAGCTAAAATACAGAGCAACAGCCCAAGACCTGAGGTCAAGATGGCATTTTGCTCCTCTTTCCTACCTTGTTTAATAGGAGCTTGGCTTCACCTGAGATTTAACTCTGGCTCCATCCTCCCAGGGAACATGCCCCTATTCAAACTATGAAACTGGGAGCTGGCTGATCTTGCTTTTTGCTAAGGGGGGGGGGGTGCTTCCCCAGTAGTTGTTTCTCTGCTGCACAGCTGGGGGGCTTAGCTGGAGAAGTGTATCCCCAACCTGCGAAAAGCTGGGCCTGACCTGCTAGAGAATATTCTTGGCATCCAAGTCATGGGCGCATCTTCAAAGAGCTATAAACCTAGGCAGGACCTTTGCTGGGTCAAAAACATAGCTAGGGGAAATCCTTGCCCCTTACCCAGGCATCCTGAGGGCATCTGCCTCCCACTACCTGGGAGACACCTGAGCCAGAGACTATGGCCAAGCAATTAGGCCCTGGATCTTCAAAAGTCTTGGTATAGACTCCTAGTGAAATCAGTGGAAGTTGAGTCTAAATAGATTTGAGCATCTGGGCCCTTGTGTAGTTGGTGTCTGCTCATATCTGGACACAGTTCATCATGCATGCACACCTATAGGTCCCATAAAGGGCATAGTTATTATCAAAGCAATTTTCTACTATCTTCTGGAGCAACTCATACAGGGGAAATGGCTGCCCTGATGCAGGAGAAGGGCCCAGAGATGTAGCAGCCTTCAGGAGTTTATCTTTTTCTCTCTGCCTGTAGGTGTACGAGATGGAGTGCTGCTTGTCTGTTTAGACTGCGCTCACTGACTTGAGGAATATGTGGCGTCCATGGTATGTGGTGGTTCTGTTTTTCCAGGTTTTAAAAAAATTAACTGTGCAAAACTTTCCTGTGGAATGGAGTTAAGGCCTCTGGGAGACTTGGCCTGCAGCCTGCAAGGTGCGTTCTCTCTCCCTCCACCCCACCCTGAGACCAGACTTTCCAGGGATTTATTGTATACACAAAAGGCAAGCCTGAAATGAAGCTGAAGGCTGAAAATGAATCTTGGGAAAGATAAGGAGACTTTAAGGAAAAGAACCACTTGGTGGCGTTTGAACTTCTAACCTCAGGACCTTTATCTCGGACGCACCTAGTAAAGATATTTGCTTCGGAAGCAAAATCCCTGACCCTAGAGTCTATGTTACATGGTCCAGTTCTAGCAGGGCTACTCAGGGAAATGCCATGGATGAATAGCTGTATCTATTCAGGGCTGAGCTTTCTTCTGAATCTTTGTGGATTTTAGCAGCAGTTTAAAACAGACTAGAGAGATTTAAGGTATGCAGATATTCGAGCTATGCCTGCATGTAGACCTCTGGATTAATTGTGTGTGTGTGTGTGTGTGTGTGTATACACTTATTCTCTGTATAATTGTATTGATAACATCACAATCGTGTGTGTGTGAGAGAGAGAGAGAGAGAGAGAGAGAGAGAGAGAGAGATCAGCAGCGTTCAAATAAGTCCCATAAAGGGCATCTTTATTATCAAGACAGGCTTTTACTATCGACCGGAGGATCTCCAACAAGCGAAAGGGCTGGCCCAGAGATATAACAGCCTCCGGGGGGTTGTGGGTTTTTTTCTCCCTGGCTCTAGGAGTATGAGACAGAGTGCTGCCTGCCTGTTTAGCTTGTGCTAGACACCTCTACTTTCTGCATTAGAGGTATATGTATTATAGCCTCTACTTTCTGCAGTCTCTCTCTCTCTCTTTAATGCAGAAAGTTCAAGATAATAATACACATACCTGTAATGCAGAAACACTCTCTCGCTTTCTCTCTCATCTATCTATCCCCACCCACGCTAGCTAGCTATCCAGCCACAGATTAATTGACAGGTCTATATCAAAATACATGTATATACTTCTAGTTTCTGCATAAGCAGTATATGAACTATATCCTCTAATTTATAAGCTATATTTATACCTACAAACAGCGAGATAAATGAATTACAGCGCCATAGAGGTATGTATATCTATACAGAAGTAGAAATGTGGGTGTCTATATACCGCTAATCTACCGAGATGGCTATTTACCTATGGCTAATGGCTGTCTGTAGCTACCTTTCCTGTGCTCTCTCGCTATTTAGCGAGAACTACACGCATCCTATACATAGGTCCATGCCTATCTCTAGCTCGCGATACAGTTTCTGGCTTCCATAACGCTGTGTGGGGTGTAAGTAGACGAGGAAGAGAGCTCAGCCCTTGGCGTTATCCTCCGCTGAGCCCTGGTGGTTAATATGAGCCGTTGGTCGCGATGAAGATTTGTAAACTCGTGTTAGATTCAGCTAGATCCCCCCCCCCCGGACCCCCCAAAGCACAGCCGCACATGCAGCCCAGTTAGGGTGGATCTCAGGCACTGGGCTGCTTTGTCTCCCTGCAAGGAGATCCTTCAGGTGGCAGGCTCAGGCCCTGGTCCCCCGGGGGAGGGTTGGCTTTAAAGACAACGGCTCCAGCGCCGAAGGTCACAGGCGCAGCCTGCCGCAGTGTCCCTGCCTATGGGAGGGATGGTGCTGGGACGACACTTGCTGTCAGCATCGTCCCCAACCGCAGGGGCAAGCGGATACGCTGGGAGCGTTAAGACTGGTGTGGGTCAAATTCCTCCCCCCTGACCCTGCCCAGCATCGGGCCACCTCCCCGCAAAGCCTTGCTTCGGGGAGGCCTTTGGCGAGTGGGTAGAAGTTACTGCAGCAAAACCTCTCGGGAGCGTAAGATGCTTGGCCCGATGCTCTGTACATTTGGATTGATAACATCCCAACCAGATAGAGAGACAAGCTCTGTGCGCGCTGTACGTCGGTAGATAAAAGAGGTTTATTGGGGAATTGAGAAGCAAAACGTAAACCGCTTTTACTCAGCTCCGAATTGTCCTGCAAACACCTACATTCCCTGGCTACGGAGAGGGGGAAAGCGACAGCACCGTTGCTTTCTAACTGCGAGCCGCCTTCTGCTTCAAGCGCTCAGATGCCCGTCCGGTCCCACCCAGAGCTTTCCTGAAACTGAAAAATCTGGCCTCTTGCAGACAATTCTTTAGGTTGTTTTCGAAATCACGTAGCCAAGGCGTGTAGGGCGCTTGGTGCTTTTAGCACAGCTGATTCGAGAGATAGTGTGTGTGGGGGGGGAGTCTTTTAATTCTTTAGTGTCTTAAAAAATCCATAAAATACCTGGTAATTTACAGTTTATAAAAATGCCTGAAAGTCTCACCAGCAGCAGGGGGAAAGAACAATGCAAACGTTAATGGGACGCCAAAACGAGCCATGCACCCCAAAGCAGAGAGGAAAAGAAACAGGGAGGTGAGGCTGCCAAACAAACAGACTTTCGCTAGCGCGGTTGCAACGCAGAAGATCTGCCCTTTTACTGCTGTTTGGTGTTTATTCCTTCGGGCAATAAACCTGCAGGTTTCCTGAGCAGCGGCTGGTTGTGCTGTTTGTTTTGCTCTTGCTGGGTTTGAGGGTAAGTTTTGTTTTGGGGGGTGGTTATGGCGGAGAGGAGGGCGGAGTATTTTGTTTTTAAGGCGATTTCTTTGCCCATTGATCTGATTTTTCTCTTTATTTCTCCACTAATTCTTTTTGCATTTCATTCAATTATTTCTAATGAAGGGGAGGGGAGAGAACGTGGGGGTTTCTTTGGTCTTTACTCCGAAATAAAAGCCCCTTCAGGTCAAGTGAATGTCGCTTTATTGACTTCACCCCGAATTACCAAAAAGAGACAGAGTCCCTGGCTTTACCAGTCTGCCTTCGCTTTAGAGACAGCAGCTTGTGCCATCAATTGCGTTCGTCGGGTTTATCGATAATTTCTATGTAACCGAGCCCCACATAAATTACCCCTCACGTCCAACATGTCAAGTTTGAAAAGAACCAGTTTCAGGAGCTGTGGATCGCAAGAGCGAATGAAGCTGCGGTGGGTCCAGTCCAGAGATCAGCCCAAAGAGGAAAAGACGTGTTATCAAAGCAAGCTAGTTAATTTCAAGTCATTCATTGAGAGCTTGATCCCAAACCCATTAAGTCAGTTGGCTGGGGATCTGGTCCTAAGCAAGAAAAACAGACCATTTGATTTAGGACACCGCTCTCCATGAAATATATCTGGCTAGTTCGCTCCTCCATTAGCTTCAGCTAATCCCAACATATGTTTTTAAAACACCATTTTAGTTCCTTATAATAGGAAAAGCAGACTGCGGTGTTGGCAGATAAAAATCCCCCCGTATAATGGGTAGGAAGAAAAGAGAAAGGAAGCCTTGAATTATATTTATCTTCATCAGCACGAAATTCCTTCGACCAAAAAAAAAACCTGTCAAAAATCATATTCTTCTTGTAAAAATCGCCTCCGGGTATTTTTAAATTATTACTATTATTATTTTAAAGATTTCTTTAAAACAAGGGGATTGAATTTAGCCTGGGATAAAGGACTTTTTGGAAGCAGAAGCCAAGAACAATAGCAGCGCCTTTCAAGTTTGCACTGAAATATGAAATTGTTAAAAAATAAAATAAAGTGAAGATAGTCAAGTAAATTATCCTGGACTGCAGGGATAAGAGCTGTGGCCATTTGAAGAGGGGGAAGATCTCGTTGTAAATATAGGGTCCTATTATGCCTTCCTTGCTCACCCTACCATCCCATTGGCACCGCAAAGGGAGTTGGGGATGATCAAAAGCCTAATGCTGCCAATGGAAAGATTCCCACAGACTTTGGATCGGGGGCCCTATGTCCCCCATAGAGGTGTCGCACACTCTTACCACGCATTACAGCGCATGCTAGTTTATTTGCTGTTCATACAATTGTGAAGACCATGTACAAATAACATACGTGTTTTATTTTTGGTTCGGTTTTTTTTTAAAGGACAAACGTACACAAAGGGGCCAAAAAATCATAATTACCATTTAATACAGTGCAGAAGAAAATTAAAATAGGTGTCACCGAACTGTACAAAGGCGGAACAAAAAAAGGGGGGGGGCCGGAGGAGGAAATAATCCTTCATTATATATATATTTATATAAAACACGGGGCGGATTGTCTTTACACGCAGATCAGACATTTTAAAAAATGTACAATGGCTAACTAAAAAAAATCTATATGGCAAATATTGCCAACAAAATTACCCCACTTTAATACTGATCAACTGAGGCTACTGGTGTCTCGATTATTAGCAAAAAAAAAATGTAGAATAAATAACAAGATGAGCCTGGCTATTTTTTTTTCAAAGTGCCTTATTCTCTCTGCACATGGTCTGATCCTTCAGTCTGAGGCAGGCAAATAACTCCCTTTGGGAGATTTTTTGCCTAATGCGGGGTTGCAGGCAAAAAAACCCCAAACGAACGAACAAAGGTACGTCTCTAAAGCAGGGGCGAGAATGGGGCCTAGGATAAAGCCAATGGGAGGGGTTTTGTTACCCTTATTGAAACGCCAACCCCCCCACTTCCTCCTGAGCCAATGTTTAGTCCTTAGTGTATAGCGCTGATTCACACATTCCCTAACCCAACAGGGAGAAGGAGACCACAAAATCTACTGCAGGATTTGGAGAATTGGCCACAAATGCACAATCACATGAAAAGAGGGCACGTGGAGTGCTTTTCTGCTCTCAGGGAAGTCAATAGCCCCACAGCCATTGACTTGGCTACTGCAGGAAAGCCTCCCCACACATACACCAGTAAAGAGCTGAGAGGGAATAACACAGGCACAGAGAGGAACTATTTTCCCTTTTCTCTTTTTAAGGCAGTGAGGGGTTGGAAGAGCCCTTGGCCAGAAATCCCATCTGTGTTCTGAAGAAGATTCCAAGCAATTCCTTAACCCTTCAGTGACACGTCCCGACCAGACCATTTCCAAAAGCTTTCCATGCTCCTTTTAAAGCTCATCGTGACTAGCGTTCTGGTCCAAGCAAACCCTTCCCGACCACTTTCATCTCATATTTTCCGGGTGTTTTTTTTTAAACACTTATGGGTTGTTTTTTTAAAAAAATACAATTTTGGATTTTTTTCCCCCACCCCATCAATAAAAAATAAGAGCTCGTTTTAGCAATGAAACAGACACGTGATTCTTGGAAACTTGGTCAGATCACAGCCCCCGCTACACACGGAGGAAAGAGACAGCACCCCGGGTTCACTTTACCCTTTCCAAAAAGGCACGTGCATCCCTGCTTCTTTAGCTTAGTGTTAATTCATTTCAAAATGTTCCCGAACGCCTGGCTTCTGCGGATGGCTTCTATACCTCCAGAGTCAAATCAGTCTAGTTATTCGGATGTCCCATTAGCACAGAGGGTCTTTCGGGAGGTCCCTTCCACATAGAAAGTTTCCTTTGTGTCATGATTGGGGGGGGGTCCCCCAAAGTTGGCTTCTTTGCCTGTTATCACATAACACACGGCTTGATGTCTTGGTATGTCACTTGCTGGTGATAGTAAGATCCGCTCCCTGCTGAATGCATCGAGGAAGAGGCCATCGCGTTGAAAGAGAAGACGAACTCTTTCCTGTCACACATGCTTGGAGACTGGGAATGATACCGCGGGATTCCTGGAAGAAATCGGGGATCAGAATTAAAATGAAGCTTTAGCAAGTGGCTAGACCAGTAATCCTATAGAGAGGCTTACATCGAATGAAGCCGCTTGGGGGATCTCTACCGTCACCCCGTGCTGGCTGGGGGGCATTGGGGAGGAGGGTTTTCACTGCACGGAAGGGAACACGCCAGTGCTGCTTTATCATCCCAGGGGGGTTTGTTGCGCTCAGACAGGTGCCGTCATGGCTTCGGTGTCTGCAGTCCTTACTCAGAGGAAATTCCCATTGACTTTAATGGGAGTTTTGCCCGAATGCGAATTGCAGGATTGGGCGGTATATTTCCTGGCTGGCTAAGGAAGCAGAAGCATTTCGAAGATGTGTGTTTACATTCTGCGTCCTTGATAAACAGATTGCGGGCCTGATGCTCCTTCCGTGGGAGTCAACGGGGGAGGGAAAGGCCCCTTGATTTCCAATGGGACCTACCGGGCTCTGCCTGTTTACCCCTCCCTGCTCCCACTACCCCTGAGCTCTGACAACGAAAAGAAGTTAGCAAACGTGGGGCTCAAATGTGAGGAAGCCTGGGGTTTTTAAGCCGAACTCCCATCGAAATCAAAGTGAAACCTCCAGGAGATTTCCCCCAGTGACACCAGAAGCAAAGCAATGCGATATTAAAGCAAACCACAGCAGTGGGAACAAGGATAATAATAGGAGTAAGCGCCAGGGTGCCGACAGCCTTCCGAATTATTCATTTTTTCCCCAGCACAAAATCAATCAACTCTTGAAACGTTTCCTTCTAACCGAGCTTTGTAAACCCAACCCAAGTCCTCCCAGGCTGGTGCCATTGTTACACGCTTGGTGTTTAAAATGTTGTATTAAAAACCCCGTAGTGTGTCTCTCCGATTCGGACTAAATTATAGTTTGCAGTTAATTTCGAATGATTAATCCGGACTAGTCCCATGGAATTTTGCAGCTAATCTGAAGTGATTCATCCGGTCTATTCCAATTATATTTTCGCAGTTGGTCTGAAATATTAATCCGGATTACTCCAGGCGCTGCAGTTTAGTTCCCGTAACAGTATGTTTACACGTCTGAGGGGCTGAACGTTCCACTTGCCATCGGATAGGTGGGAAAGGAGATTTGCCACGGGCGACACCGCAGCGTTCACTCTTGCTGTTTCATGGCCGCTATTCCGGTTCACCCTTATTTTATAGGACTCAGTTTACACGCCGGACTGTACGTTTCTCCAGCAGGCCCGCATTTCAAAGCCCAGATTGGCCCCGAAAAGCCCCCCAGGAGATGTGTTAAAATGCAGTTCCCCCAAATAGCACTCGATTAAAATAGCGAGAGAAATAGGAGGGGAAGAGGCAGCGATTTTTTAAAAGGCTGCTGAAGTTAATTGTCAGGTTTCAACACAAAAGCCAGGCCACGGAGAAAACCCGGGTTTAGCCCTATTGACAAACAGCAAAGCTGTGTGGCAGTTTTAAAACTTTCCTGCTTTGCGATCACTTCGTTTCTATTCTTACTGCGAGCCCTGTTACTCCAACAGAAAATGTGATCGAGCGGGCCCACTAGCCGCTAACCCAGTTCATCGTGTCTACAGCGTATCGGTACAAGGACCCGATCGAACAAAATTGCCACTGAGGTCAGAGCTGATCCAGAGATCTGGATTCATTTTTGGTTCGACGTTTTTAGTGCCCGATCTAATGGATTCATTCCGATCCGGTTAAAATATATCGGAACATTTCCCCCTCTTCGGGTCCCACAGTCACCCCACTCCCTTCCCAATAGCACGGGGCCTAGCACGAAATTGCACACGGGACACGAAAGCACCAACCTCCGCGCAGAAAAAACATGCCTGGGAAAACGGAGCCCGGCGGAACTGGTTTCAACGCCATGCATGGCAGGCGTGAAAACCTGGCCTCTGGGCACCCCCCGGCCTGCAATGGAGCCGTGATTTCACCGACTGGGACGGTGCAAACAGCGCAGCGTCGGACTGTCCCCACCACAGGCAAAGGGAATCCCCAGCAGATTCCCGCAGGCTGCTGGGCCCGAGATAACCTCTTCCCGGAGCTCGCTGCTCCGGCCGGCCGCTGCCCTCCTAAACCCCCGCCTCGCCTCTGGCGTGTTCCCTTGAAGCGAGCCCTGTCCGGCCCCTGGCCACAACATCCCCCGGCTCCTAGAAACCGCATCCCCCTCCCCTGGTGAAATCGCACCTCGCGGGATATTTCCCTCCCTGCAAACAACAGCTGATCTCCTCAGCACAAGGGAGTAGGTGAGTTGGTTTAATTCACCCTGGCAAGGAAAAACATGATCCCGGGCTGGGCTACAGAACTCTAGATTACTTTACTTTGGGGTCATCTATCGGGACACCCTCCTGTCCCCAGCCACAATCCCCCCTAAACTACTGCGGAGCTGGCCCTGTTTGCAAAATCGACGGCATTTCACGGCTCTCACGTGAGTGCTTAGGTGTGGCTATAGCTAGGCAGCTCTACCGATCTGCTTTGCAGAGGTAGGAAGCGATCGTTCATGTACCAAGCCAGCAACTACTCTTGTTTGTTATACGGGCTGCGAAAAGACTGCAGAAAAATAACCCCAAATTGGAGGAATCCAACGCAAAGCAGAGTGCACCGAAAAAGGTGGGAGGAGTGATATCAGATTTGGGGCCTGAATTCCTAAATGGATTTTGAAATCAGAAAGATAGATAACTAAAATATCACACACACGTATTTAGCTGCCTAATTTCACATTTAGACATGACAGATTTAAAAGCTTTTCCTAAAGGCCGCGAAAATGGTGTCCCAAAACTTACACAACAGCCGTGGGAGAAAAGAGGTAGCAGCCGGGGCCCCACGCCTCTATAGGCGTGTGTATATGTTTACGTGTGCGCGCGGGCATGTCCATGCGTGTGAGTGTGTGTGTGTGTCATGCCTGAGCATACAAACACTTGCAGGAAGTGTCCGTAGGGTCACTTGCGTGGCTCGATGGCCTGGCTCGCGTGAGATCACTGGCATGGCTGTTGCAGCTACGTTGCATGCATGCTCCAGGGCCTGCTCCCCGGCAGTGCACCTGGGAAGGCCCCCGCTTTCCCCAGGCCGCCGGGCAGCGCCCCCCCCCCCCAGCACCGCCCCTGTTACCTTGCAGCTCTGCGGCGTTGTGGCTGTTCTGGTGCAGGTAGGACTGGTCCAGGGAGTGCGTGGAGAGGCCGGAGGAGAGCGGGTTGGCCGCGGGGTTGCAGGGGGACAGGGACTGCTGCTTGATGTAGGGCGCCCCGCTGTTCAAGGCGGCCGAGGCCGGCGGGGCCCAGGGCGAGGCCGAGCTGGAGTAGGCCGAGTGCGGCTCCATCACCCCGCCGCTGGCCAGCAGCGGGGAGGCCGGCACGGAGCTCTCGTGGTGCGCGTAGTCGCCCCCGGAGGAGCCGGTGCAGCTGCCCATGTAGGAGTGCCCGCCGTTGGCAGGCAGGTGGGGCACGGCGTGTCCCCCCAGCCCCATGCTGTCCACGTTGCCGGGCAAGTGCCCGTTCATCATGCCCAGGCCCCCGTCCAGGCCCAGGCTGCTGGGGCCGCAGGAGAGGCCCCCGGCCGAGCCCTGGAAGCTGTAGCTCTCCGGGGAGAGGTGGTTGAAGGCCAGGCTGTTCATCATGCTGTACATGGGCTTGAGGGCTTGGCATTTCCGCCTGAACCCGCGGGGCCGCCGGCGGAACGAGCCTTCCTCGAACATGAACTCGCTGGCCGGGTCGATGGTCCAGTAGTGGCCCTTGCCCGGGCGGCCCAGCCCCTTGGGCAGCTTGATGAAGCACTCGTTGAGCGAGAGGTTGTGGCGCACCGAGTTCTTCCAGCCCTGGTAGGAGCCGCGGAAGAAGGGGAAGCGGCTCTGCAGGAACTGGTAGATCTCGCTCAGCGTCAGGCGCTTGGACGGCGAGCTCTGGATGGCCATGACGATCAGGGCGATGTAGGAGTAAGGCGGCTTCTCCGGCCGCCGGATCCCGGCGTTGCTCTTCTTGGCTTTGCCGCCGCCGCCGCCCGCGGGGGTGCTGCTGGCGGCGGAGGAGGCGGACTCCATGGCCGAGCCCGGCTGCTGCTGCTGCTGCTGCTGCTTCTCCAGCGCGGAGGACATGAGGCTGCAGCCGCCGTGCGCCGCGGGAGGAGGGGGCTGAGAGGAAGGAGCCTGCTGCACCTCTGCAGTCATCGACAGCGGCGTCCCCAAACCAGCTCCGGCCCCCCTCTGCTCAGCCCACCTCCCCCCTGCCCCGGCCGCGCTGCTGGGGGTTATTTCCCCCCCCCTAGGTGCAGGGGGGCTTTCCACCAGGAGCCTGCACCCCCTGGGAATAAACAAACGCCAGTGACCCCTCCACCCTGCCCCTAAATCCGAGCCCCGCGGCCAGGCTGAGCCAGAGGCGAAGGGACGGGCCCGCTGTCCGGGCTCGGGTGCGGAGCAGAGAAGCCCCCTGGAATTGTTTTGGGTTTTTTTTCCTTTTCCCCTACGTTGTTTTGCAAGAGACTGCTCTCCCCCAACGCCGCCTCCTGGCTCTCAGCTCGGCTGCTGCTGCTGCTGCTGCTGGGACTTGCTTTTCATCTCAGTCGGGCTGGTTCTGCCCCCAGCCGAGCCGATCGCCTTTAACTTTATCTCGTGTCAGCGGCGTCTGTCGGGTCTTGACAGTCAGACGTAAGAAGCAAGAGGAGTTCCCCGCCCCAACCAACTCCCCCACCTCCCCTTCGCTCAAGCTCAGTTCTGGTGGGCACTTAAAGGGACCTTTACACTCTGGCCAACTGCTTTGCAACTGACTCACAGGCGGCTCCTTCTCGTATTGGGCGTTAATCCCGTCTCAATACGCCCCCCCACCCAGGCGGTCTGTGGGGGTGATTTGGGGGAGGGGGGCCGGGAGAGAGGGAGTTTTATTGTCTTTATTTTGCCTCGCAGGTAGCAATATTTTTAAGTCACTAACATTTTCCTCTGGACTCCTCTGATTGTCAGCCCCATCTTCCAAAAGCCCAGTTGAGGACGGTGAAGCCAAAGTTGCCCTGTACAAGGCAGTTTTCTGAGATCTTTGCTCTTACCCTCTCTAGTCTTAAATCATACCAGAGATCGAACCGGAGCGGGGCAGGGGACCTGGAGGGGGGGAGATTCAACGCGCCTGCAGGATTTAAAAGAGACAAAAATCTAAGTAGCAGCAGGTTTAAGTTCCCGGGCTACTCGCGTATAGCCCGAGAAAAACAGCTGTTTGCTGGCTCCGAAAGCCAGGGGGGCTGTTTGTACACAACTATGAGAACGGGGAAAAGCGGCTCGCCCTGGAGTGCGAATCTAATTTGAAATGTAGCAGGAGTGAAGCTCGCCCACTTAAAAACCCAGTTTCTTATTTCTTTTGAAGATAGACAGGAACATGGGCAGGATGTTTATACGGCGAAATGTAAACATCGTCTCAGGGGTTCTTTAATAAAAAGAAATCAGAAAGAAAAGTCCCTGGTAGTTCGCACAGGGCCCCGTGCTGCGCCATATAAAATAGCGCCCGTCGCCTGATTTGCTGCCGGGTTAGACTTTTGTTGTTGTTTGTTGTTGTTGTGATATAAATATGTGTTGATTTTTTCAGCTATGCCCAGACTTTGATCCTCAGAAGTAATGGATCTCTCTCTCTCTCTCTCTCTCTCTCTCTCTCTCTCACACACACACACACACACACACACACACCACATGGGGGGGCGGGGAGGAAAAGGAGGGCAAAGCCTTCCTCAGACCCCCACCCCCCAAAAAGTCTGACCATCTTTTCATCAGTAAAGCTGTCACTCACTAATCAAGGTAAGTCACTTTAAACTTTTGTCACCTTCTTACCAGGCGCGCGTGGTAACTTTTGCACAATTAAGCTGTGAGAGGGGCTTGTGCGAGGGGGCGGGGGTGGGGGGCCTTCACAGTTCACCGCTAGAAACTGAGCAGATGTGCTGGCTGTTGCCGTTTTCTTTCTTGTCAAGATGGAGGGGGGGAAGCAAAGGCCAGATAGTACGAAAAAAATCCAACTGAGTTTGTGCTGCTGCTGCCTGTTCTCGGCTCTGCAAAGTATCTTAACCGAGTGAAAGGCTGAAAACCCCTCCGCCTTCTCTCCTTCCTCCTTTAATTCCCCCTTCTGCTCAGATTCGCTTTTAAGGGTTTTATGATAATTTAATACCTTTTAAAAGGAAGATAGATACTGATCGGGTTTCCAAAATCCCTGTTAACGTTATTTGCAGCCAGTCGTTACTAGCCTCTAGGGCGCCTGACACATCTGTGATACCACCAACAGGGATTTCACATCAGGATTTTTTTTTCTTCTTCTTCTTTTCCCCTTGCAACACTCAGAAGCAATCGCCAGCCTTTGCAAGGGGTAGCAGGACGTGTGTTTCCACGGGAAACAAGCGCATTTCGGGACTTTTGCAGCTCAGTTCAGATCTGTCAGTGTGCCTCGGTATATAGTTGTGTGTAACTGACCCTTAAACCGTGCTAATACAGAAAAGTGAAGCATCGATGACACGGTATGCACTGCTTTGCTTTGCTGGTTGGGATTTCACAGCCGGTAAAATGCCCTAAGCTGCAAGCGAGAAAGAAAGCTATCTAGTAAATAGCCTGGATTCAGGGCCTGGGTTGCAGGATAATCCATATATAACTGCAATGTGTCAAGGGGCTCTCTGTTTCTATATGGCCTTCTCCCCTGGCTATAGAAATACGGTGAAATGTTCCCATAAATTGATATAATACGGAGAAGGGACCATCCCCCAGTGCAGAAAATCTCGTCCCACATCTCCATCTCAAAGCAGGAAGACACATGGTTTAAAACACCATTCTGTGCCAGAAAAAACTTAGAGCAAAGGGGGATAACAAATAGTGTGTCGTGTGTTGTTGCTCAGTTTTTTAACTCAGCTCTTCTTCAGTAAGTGAGCATATGCTTTCTCTGTTTACAGATCCCAAATTTATAATGCAGCATAACCTTCTTAAATCAGCCTTTAATTTTCTTATGAGCATGTCTAACCTATTTTTCTCCTTTGCCGTCATTGTGTTATAGCTCAAATTATTATTTGTCTCGATTTCTTTAAAGTATGAAATCGCATTGTAGGTACCTCTCTTCCTCCCTCCCTCCCCCCACTTTGCTTGAAAGAAATATAAAGAATGAACTTGGAAATTAAACAATTCAGAACCCAGATTATATATGTCAATTCCAGAATTCTAAACAAGGGATGCAACGTATTAAGATCTTGTGCAATTGTTTCTGGGGTGCTGCTAAGGACACATTACAAATAAAATTCTGGCTTTACTGCTTGCACTGCAGTTCAAGTCAAAATGTTGGTGGTAATTTACATGAGGAAGTATCTCCACTATTGTATCAGAAAAAAACAATCAGCTGGAGCAAACATGACGCTTGTTTCAGTGATCTTAACGAAACCATTTTCTTTAAAATAAAACAATCTTTTGCTTAATTGTTTTCTTTGTTTTCCCCAGTGACTTTTGGGAGTGTGAAGATTTTTTTCCGCCGTATTTATCTGGTAAACTTAAATATATATATATAATCTACTCCGTATTTCATAGGCCTAGCTGTGGGAAAGGAAGAAATATTACATCGTTTTATGTAGTAAACTAACCCGTGTATTTAGTAAATAGCACAGGGATTTTATTTTACAATAAATTAACCCTCAGCGTCACTCTTATTATAGACTGAGAGGACTATGTTGTTCGGTAACTTGTTATCTTCAGTGGTTTGTTGGTTATAAAACGTCAAAATTATTCAAAATATGGTCAAGACCGGATTCTTGAAGGGCAAATAGGATATGTCTTAAATTCCTGCTCTAGAAAAATGTCATGCTGGTGATTCATGTAGATAGATATTTTCCTGTATAAAACAAATAAAATAAAATATGACCCCCCCCATCTGTGACTAAACTAGATGGGGGAAATATAATTTGGAGCATTTATTGTCTTTTAAAAATATGTTGCCACTCTGATGCAGATTTCACATCAGACGGTTGGACTAAAAATCAGCCCAGTGGGCCTGTAATGTTTCTTTAAAAAAAAACAAAAACCTTTGTTTTCAAATTAATTTCCAAAGACATTTCTTTTTCCTTTTTTTAAAATCTGCAGTGCTTTGTGTAAAAATAGACAAATCTGAGCTTTCTTCCTTTTCCTGCACTGAAGGTATTTTTACTAGCTAATTGCTTAAGTGAACTAGACTCTGCAACAAGCCAGCCTGTAATCCGAGTATGGAAATGTATATAGGTAGTATTGTTGTAAGAAGACTGTGCAGTTGGGTGCTGCTTTGCTAAGAGGCCCATGTGTTTATCCGAGCGCAGACCACCCATGGAGAGGGCAGAGACACGCGTGCGTCCTCCTCCTCACTGCCCCTGCTTTTCATTAACACCAGGGACTTCAGTTGGAGAAGCCCGCCCCCCTACTTCGCTTTCTGGAGGCGATCGCTCGCCCAAACTCCTTGCTTTAGCCCAGTGCAAACGGATGCCTAAACGTTTACATAAGGTAGGAGGGGAGGGAGCGATGGGGCTGATTCAACCAGCGGGTTACAGACGGAGGGAGGAGGGCTGGCATTTTGTTAACTTGTAAATATTCCAGCCTAGAAGGTGTTGACAGGAGGGGGCACTATTTGGGGGGCGCTTCGGGCAGCTCCTTGGCATCTCCTCTCTATAATAAACTGTCCAGAAGAGGCTCCTCCAGGGGGAAAAGCCCGGGAGACGCTTGCTCCCCATCCCACCTTTAAGAGCCCAGGGGCACGTGTGCAAAGCAGATTAACCAGCGAGGGTCTGGGCAAGGCTAGGGGGGAATGCAGCGCCCTCAGGGCAGGTCTAGCAGCCGCGATCTGGTGCTATTATTAACGGTCGGACCCGGAGCGGGTTTCGGTCTCACGCACCATCCGCGTTGTAGCGTCTCCGGGTAGGGGAAAAAAAAAACCTCTCTAAAAGCACCGTAAGTGAGTTCATGCAGGAAATATGTGGCGGAAAAGACAAGCTTTCCCGGAGCGCCGCTGATTTCCCTGGAGACCAGCAAGGCAAGAAAGCCAGCTTTAGCAACCCAGGGTTGGCCACAAGAGGTTAACGGCAGAGGGTAGCAGGCCATTGGGCGGAACAGGATTCAGATGCAGGTCCATGCCGTGAGAGCGCAGCCAGGATAGAACTAGCCACACAATGCAGCATCCCCACACCCAGGCATACATAAGCCATTCCCTGGTCCCTTTCTGCTTGGGGAAAGTCACCCAAAAAACAGGGCCTACTTTCATCCCCCCCATAACTCTTTTTGGTTTCAAATCAGCCCTGATCGGAACCTCTGACTCCATAATTGATCCTTTTATTCATTTATCTAGAATGTGTGGTTCCTATCACGCAGCATATACAGGTCTCCGCACACGGGGGTATACATCTGCGCCCTGACATATGTTATGAATGTATAAATATGGTTTTCATGAACAAAAGTAGACGGCCTCAGTAGAATATTATCCTATATCTACACACACACATCGATGGGATCTTGCAAGCGTAGGTTCGAGTTGGGGCTGAGTGAAACCCATAAGGGTTTAGGGGAGAGTGAAGATTGACCCCGAGTTTTGGGGCGACTTTGCACAAATTACCGCCGCTCAATTGTCGAATCCAGCTGCTGTTGGTTCTACTGGAGCATAAATGCAGCACTTAAGGCCTCCTGGCAGCTGTATGTTAGGGAGAAGTTCAAGCCTTGGTCAGAAAAAAGGATTGTGCTTTTCAGCTGCCTGGGCCCGAGGTTGCCCCAAAGCACAGTTTCCATGACGTTCTTCAATGAAATATTTGACAACATCACAGCGCAGGAATTTACAGCCCTCTGTAGCGCAAGATTTTGGGGGAGTTTGCTGGCAGGACCAGCCCCTCAAACAGAAACCAGTTCGCGAGATATTAACCTTCAAACGTTACTATTTAGCTCCAAGACACAATCGCTTCCCACAGAGGAGACCTTTAAAATGTCTCCGTGTATTTATAACTTCGCTTACGGGTGGGTAGCTAGAATGCTTTCCTTTGAGCCTTTTCTCGCTGGCTGGAACTCAGCTCTGCGTAGCCTACCACGGCATAAATAGAGAGGGGAGGGAGGGAGAGAGATTCAGAGGGCGAACTCCGCAGCCTGCCAAGATGTTACTGAATTGCTAAGCTGCGAAGTGGCTAAGGTTGCTTCGCTATATATGGGCCAAAAGAAAAAAAAAAGCCTCAGCTTGTTGCAAAGCCCAGAGCCAATCTCCGCACCCAGCGGGAAATCTTAGCAGGATTTCACCTTTAGGTGACATTCTCTCGGGCAATTCTGCCCTCACTGAAATTCAGTGCGGTCGGGATCGGGCCCTGCCTTGTGGCAGAAGCTGGTGCTTTCTGATAAAACGTGTTCGTCTCCCCTAGCCTCCACATACTGTACTTTCGGTAGATCTGGCCTAACCACCGTTAGATTCAAAAGAAGCTTTGTCCCGCACTCCCAGCCTGGGGCAGACTTCCGGAGTGAAAGGAGCTTTCTAGCTTCGATGTGAGTGTATCAGGTAGTTGGGTGCAAGAGAAAACACAGAAGAGCTGTAAATACTCTAATCTAGAGAAAGGGAGATTAGACTGAACCCCAACGTCTGATTCCTGCTACAGCCGCGGACAGGGCGCTCTTATGGGCAGGTATTTGGAGGGAAGCTATTTGAGGGCGGATCTTGCAATCCTTTCTCAGGCAAAGTTCCCAGTGAGCCTGCAGGATCGGGTCTGTCTCGACTCTAGTCTGTTATCTCACTGGTCCCCAGCTTGTTTTGTTTTAGAACCTCCCCTCCCGCGATCATTTTTTGTTCGGGCTGGGCTTTCCCTTGGTTAACTCAGGGGGCAGGATCTTGCCTCTTTCACCTCTTGCAAGGTGACGCTGCTCTGGGTCATGCGTTGCGTTCCTCAGCAAATCCGCTCTTGAACCAACCCAAGAATCCCTTCAAGACAATCCTTATTTCCCATGATTTTTGACGCTATTTTTCAGAATAAGCTGCTGCATGGAAAGTGCAGTGTTATTTAAAGAGAGGGGAATACGCTGACAAAAATAGGGTTAAAGGATCCTTTGGGGAAAATAAATATTTATATAGATCAACGTAGCACACCAAAAGATGCCTTTCTAACCCCAACGAGCGTTATTAACCACACAATAGTCTTGCTGTAACTTGTTGTCCAGAGAAACGTTTAGGTCCCCACGAATGGTTCAGATAAGTAATCTCTTTTACTTTCCTATGTGCACCGAAGGAAAATAATTCGGAAGGAGCTAAATTGGTTTGCTGAATGAAGATAAAACAGCAACAGAGTCATTAGAAGGACAGTTATTCTTGTAGCATGAACAACTTTAATCCTTTGAGAGCAAGGTTTTATAAACTGCATCTTCCCGCCCCCGAATTATGCTTGAATTTATTTTCCATTTTTGCCTTTATAATGAACATGCATTTGAAATGCCCTAATCCAAATTTCAGGTGGTTGGAATGGCGCAAAAGTAAATGACAAAATGCATCAAAGACAGAGGATTTTGATTTTATGTGACTTGTGGAAATAGCTGTATTTGTTGTTTGTGGACAAGGGAAATTGTGTTAATTGTTGTGGTGTTGCAAGAAACTTTTGTTTCCCCCTTTGCAAAGCTTACACCATGTTGTGGGTTTTAAAAGTCCTGCTCTATAGTTAGAGTTTGGGACCGAAAAGGAAATACTGTTTTGTATTTATTCACAGTTAAGCGAAGGGAGGAAAAGCTTTCCTAATATGCAGAGTGAAAAGAATTAATACAGTATATTTCCATTCTATATCAGGGACAAGTGAGCGTGTTGATTTTTCTACTAAAGAAATAGCACAATGGGATGCAAAAAATATAAAATAACCAAATAGGTTACAGAAGTTCCCAGGAGTTAATTTACATGTGCTCTAATTGCTCTCTTTGACAATAAGAGTCTTCCTAAAGTGTTAATACCTAGCTGATTAATATCCAAATTAGTTCTCTCAATAAGTGACGTCTTGTTGTCCAGAAGCACAATGTGTCGGTGCAATCATACGGAAATATCAACATGACTGAAAAGTTAAAGAAGATAAGGAGTTACATGAGCCGAAAACTAGATCCGAGTTTCTGATAGCTGAGGCGTTGGTCCCAAGGAGAAATATAAATCACCAGATCAGCTTATGAGATCAACCGTGTGCTGATTGTCCATACCTAGAGAACATACCCGAATGCCCATGTTTAGAACAGGGCGGCACCATTACATACAAGACCATAGGGACTTCATTAACCGTTTCTCCGGCAGAGGTGGGGTGCGTATGGACTATTTGGCAGGCACAATCCGTGCATTACTGTGAAACCTTATCCCGCCTGCAATCCTTTCGTTAGAGCCCTCTAGCAGGCTTTTGAGCCAAGCGCCCTCCTCTTATGTGGAGTCAGAGAGGTCAGTGGTAGAGACCAGAGCTACGTTAGAAGCAGGATGTTGGGTTCATATGTCCCATGAATGTCGATGAATCTCCCCCGAAGCCTGGCATCCTGGGGGAGAGATGTTCCAGGCGAACGAATTGGGGTCCCTGGACTTTTAGAAGGAAGCTGTGGGGACTCTTCCGGGGACTACATTACAGCAAACTTTGAAGTCTCTCAGTGGATGGGGAAGTCCAGTCTGGTCCCTCCAACAACAGCCAAAAACCTTTCCACGCATTGTGTCCAATCAAAACTCTCCAGTTACCTGGAGCACTGCAGAAAGCCCCTTTCATAGATTCATAGACTCTAGGACTGGAAGGGACCTCGAGAGGTCATCGAGTCCAGTCCCTTTCACCCCAGACTCACAGGCTGGCAGAAACTATTTCTAGCCAAGAGGTTTGTTAATACCAAAGTGTCAGTGGTGTCCCTTGGCTGACAACATTTCCGTGCGGAATGGAATGAGACAAACTCCCCTGAAATCTTATTTTAAACCCTTTCCATACTAGAATTCAAAGCCTTCAGACAAATATTCCATCCTCCCCTTCCCCTTCCGGCGGTTACTAACTAGAGTGTAATGTAGAAAGAGTTTAGTATCCTTAACCCAAGGATGTGCGTGGAATGATCGTTCTTCAGTACGATACAATCACCTCTCTTGACTAGCTAAGGATAGTAGCGTGTATTGAACTGCAATAAATTAATCACGCGCAAATACAAACATTTTTAGACTAATCCCAAGAGATAACCGAAGAGTCCTGACATATTTCATCCACCACGAAACCAAAGAATACCTTTAGATAGGAAGCCTTTGTATGAACTATAGGTAGCAGTCATCGATAGATGATTATGGCATTTCAAAAAAAAGCCACTCCCAAAACGCACATGTAAATAAATGCATGCTGTAGATCTGCTGTGTATGGTGAGCTTTTGTGCTCACGTATCAATGGAGTAAAAGCAGGAGATTTTCGATAAAACGATCAGTCAAAATACATTTCAGTGCAAACTCTACCCTCAATGTCCTTTTCTATAAGCCAGGCTAATACAGATGCACATTGTTTATAACTGCCTTAAGGACAGATCTCCATCTGAAATCCCCACTATACACAATTATCATCAAGCAAGGCATCCGGGTGAGTTAGCCACCTGCTAAGAGAAGGCTCCTATAAATTAATCCATGATTTAACTTTCAGAGAACTAACGGACTCTCTACACCCTCCCCCCGCACACACACACGCCTTGTGGGTGCTAAATACAGCTCCAGGCAGCTCTCTAGCAAACTGTCCACAGTTCTCCAGCTCTCTAGGCAAAAAGATAACCGGTTAGATAGCGACATTCATGCATCTTTATTGTCTGGTGGCAATAAGGAGGTTCTGCAATTCTTTTGCAGTCTGATTCGTAAAGGCTTAAGACTCAGTTTTCCAACTGACCCAGCCTCGGTAGCGTCACACTAACTGCGGGGAAAGCGTGTGTAAATACTCATCATATAAGGAACGTTTATCATCAAGTGCTGTGCTTAAAACAATGCCTCTTTGACGTGGTGTCATTGCCAGTGATCAGAATGTGAAGAAATAAATAGAACAATAGAAAATGAAGATTCTAGACAAGGATGGCAGGCCCTGTGTTGCAAATCCCCGCACAGCGGGAATAGCCTGTACTCCCTCTGCTATTCCTTTCGGTGAGGAGTTGCAGGGCTGGGCGCTGAGACGGGTATCCACATACGTATGAGTGGCAATCCAAAGGCCAGATTCTGCTCCCTTTGGTGCCAACCGGATTAGGAGGCGGGGTAAAGGTTAGCCCCCTGAGTAAGAGAGTCAATGACATCAGTGGTGTGGGCTGGATCCCCTCACACTTCGTTTCTCCTTCAAAGCATGTTCTTTCCCCTGGCCTTACTGTGTCCCTTGGCGAAAGGACACCAGAACAACACCTTGTTTTTAAAGAGTCCTTTCAACAGGCCAGAGGGTCAGGGGTAAAGCACATTAAATAAACCTCTCCCTGGATCCCATCCTGAACACCGCTATGATGCTCACACTTTCTCCATTTGCAAAATGGGAATAGCAAACCCGCTAGTTAGTTAGCTGTGCAGAGCTGGGGTAATTTAAAGAACTAGGGATTATTCACTATTCTTTTGCTACAATAAAGTTGGGTATGTTTGGAAGGATCAGTAAATGGTCACGTTGTCAAGACTCCATTTAACCCCGCCCCTTTTCATAATTGTAATCAGAAATGCAGGCAGAAATACTTTTCCATATTAGAATTAGCTTCCACCTGATGTTGATCCTGCAAAGCTCAGCTAGGCAGAATTTCTGTTGAGTTTAGTGAAAGTTCTGCTTCCCCTTGGGATGCAGGATTGGGCCCCTCTCTAAAGCCCCCATTCAAATCCATGGCAAAACTCCCATTGATTTCAGTCGAGCCAGGATGTCACCCAGTGCATGTATTTTGGGCGTAGGTCCATACACAGAGCTGGATAATATTACTCCGCACCCACCGATAGTTAGTTTCACCGATTATAGATTATGCCGCCAATTAACATTTGGTGATTTTTACCTTCTTGTTTCCATAATAAATCTCAAATTTAAACTATATACAGAAATGAAGGCAAAGGAGGAAAGCTCTGGACGCCTGTCTGCGGTGTAAACGATGCAAAACGAATATTGGCATATCCTGCCTACGCAGGAAAATACAATTTTCTCTTCTCACCCTCCTTTGAGGCTAAGCGATTGTTCTTGGTGGAATCTATCCCAGCGCCTTAACGCAGAAATTATCTTCAGACTGGCTTTTTTTTTTTAAGGTCAAGAATTGATTCCCATTTGTCGTTCATCTTTGAATCTGAATAGGCGAAAGCCTGCTGCTTTAAACGATATGGTGGCGGTTTTCATCACAGTTTCAGCGTTTAATTATAATAGTTTTAGCTTTTAATTATAATTATAATTAATGTTATGGAGTCCCCACTTTGCGAACAGACACAAGTATATTATAAGCACATACCCCCCAGTCTGTATCGAACTAGAGGGGCAGTGCTTGCTAGAAATACAACAGTTTGGACAATCATATCGCCCATTTCCTATACAAATAATCATTGAAACGGTTAATCTCCTTTTAAGAATCTGTTTCAGGCTAAGTATATATGCATTGTTTTTAATTAACACAAAAGCACACTCTAAGAAATTACTCCGGAAAAAAAATCCTCAAAGGATTTGATTAGGGTTAATTCAAATGGAAACATGCAATATAGAAAAGCAGATACAGGAGTCTCTGCAAAAGACTGGTATTTGTTTCTGGAGTGACTTGTGCTCTGCAATAAAGCAGTTGTTTTCTCCATGAGTCCATGTAATTATAGGGTCTGATAGATTAAGTTTTCCCATTCTACGTTTATATTTCGTGTGTCCCTCCGTCCGCGTCAGGGAAACTTTGTAGAAATTTATTGAAAATGCAAAATACCAACCCTTAAATTCTATTGCTTTCTCCTTAGTCGCACGTTAATTTTTAAAATATCTCACTGGTTGGTGGGGAAAACACTCAGGTCCTGACAGCTAATCCCCCCATCAACTGCATCTCCAGTCCTTAAAATATGCCTCCAAAATATCAGTTTGCAGCTAATCCAATTAAAATCGATAAATCAAAGAGAGATCGAGGCAGAAGTTTAGTCTTATTGTTTTGTCTGTCTCAGAAAGCACTGCCTTAAACAACGGAATTCGGATTTATATCTTAAAGGAATAAGAACACTGAATGAATGATACATTAACCGTGTTTTACACTGAGGTTATTTTTCTGACATTCTGGGTATTCTACGGTTATAAACAAAAATCGCTGAACATTTCCCCCCTGGAGAGTGATACTATTTGACTGTTACAAATAATTAATTCAAAGCATCGTCGACGATCAGGAAATGTATCCTTTGAGCGGAGAGGTCCTGGATGAAATTGTTGTCCTAAAATATCTGCTGGGAGTTGGTTTAAAATGATGTTAGGAATCTCCGCACAGAGGTTTAGGAATGTAGCTCTCAATTGTCGCATTCGTTTCCAGACACAGTTGTTAAAGCGACTACATTTCGGGGTGCAGGGAGGTGATATCACCTCGATTCACCGGGTTTAAAATCACCCAGAGCAGCGAGAGAGCTTTTTCTCCGCCGAGTCTCAAACGACTTCTTTTCTATCCCATAGCCTGCAGCTTGTATTTCGAGCCAGCCTGGAGGGCGAGATCCCTCCTCTTTACCTAGCTACTCCCAACCGCCTCAATCCTTCTGAAACTCCCAACGCCAGGCTGGGAGATAAGGCAGAAAGCGATTGCAAGGCGGCCTGGGTTCCTCGGCTCTGCAGAACAGAGCTCCCCCGCCCCTCAAGCCACCAGAAATGGATGTAAATCAGAATCAGCACCGGGGGTTGCTATTTGCCTCTTCGCTTGGGAATCTTGTTTAAGGCCACAACGTTATGTTACGCGGTGGAGGAACCAGCGCACTGGATTGAGACGCGCGAGTCAGAGCAGAACTGAGCCCTGTTCCGCGCGGCTGAAAGGGCTGATTCCGAGCAGCCCTGAGCGAGAAATATTTGCTCAGAACTGCCCCACAGTGAGAGCAGAAATGACAAGGAGGCAAATTGCAGCAGACACTTCTGTCTGTATTTATTGCAAAACGCTAAGCACTTAAACCGCACACAAGCCCTTGTCTATATAGCTATGGCATCTGGGGAGAGGCTGTGTCATATTCACAGAGGCATTAAACTCCCCTGGTGGATATTAAAGCAGTATCAAGCGCTTTGATTAAAACAAATATACGCGTGTTGTGAAATTAGCGCAGGGATGTCAGAAAGGAGGGTTATAACACAGCCGGGGAAGCGTTTCGGACTGCAGAGCTGTAAGAGAAGCCATGTGTCTGATCTGCACAGATTTCACTTAATTGAAAGAAGCCATTTCTCTGGAATGTTCTCCAAGGTCACCCTGCAACTGTAAAGTGTTTGATTCAACTGTTTGAAGAAAACAACAGTATTGCCAAGTTCAGATGAATAATAGCGCGTGCAGGTAGATAGATTAGACACGCACGGGCACAGGTAAATTTCCCTCCGAAACTGTCCAGGGGGAAGGAGAAAGGAGACAGAGAGCGAGCAAAAAAAAGCCCCCACATGTAAAGCAACCAAATAAATACCGATCACCTCACTTCAGAAGGAGCAGTTTCAGTTGTTCCTTCTCTGTTTCTCTCCCCAGAGCCAGTAGTCACAGCAACGTACCTAACCCAAAGGAACTGTCACCCAGAGCTTGAATTCTGCATACAGTGTTGAATCCAGAACCTTAGATACTCTCTGAAGTTGAGGGACAAGAATGGAGAGAGACTGAGAACAAGGACTTTTTTTTAGTTAACCTACCAAAGTTTTGTTGTCTAGGGATAGTTTGGCTGTGTGAGAACGTCAATTGAAGTAAAAAACACCAAAATAGACTTTTGGAGGTGGGGGATCAGTTGTGGGGGTATATCTAGCTATATCGTGTATGTATTTTAGTATATATAGACATAAAATTAATGTCTATATATATTTTTAAATACTTACTTGTAAACCTATATAAGTAAGAAGTATTGAGAAAGAGAGACGTGTACACATATTCATTCACACACTGAAGGCAAGCTAATATGCTCGCTGAAAGCAATGGGATGGCCTCTACATTCACTTTACTGGCTTAGTAGGTGGCCGTGTATATTTTTGTTGAGTAGTGTTTATGTTAATAAAAAAGGATGAGATTACAAACAGACCACTGAATGCCCTGAATTTTGCTGCTGGATTGGTAAATTGTATAAGTAAATCAGTTTCTGTGAGCAAATATGATTGTTGTCGTTTTCGCAGAAACACATTTGCATTATTTGGGGAGATTTGCTGTGTGTGGTTATTGCTGCTTTTGTCTTGCTCCAAGCTGTACAATATGTTTCCCATCAGCTCCTAAGAAAAAGCCAGTCGAGACAAGGACAGACTAGCTTTGCTGCTGGGACTGGATTTGGAGAATAACTGAAAGTGCACACAAAAGATGTATGAAGAGCACTCAGGTTTGCAGCGTGTTTGGTACAGTATCAAAAGGCCCGATGCTGCTTCGTCCCGTGGAGTAGGCAAGGCAGGATCGGGCATTTAAACACTCAAGAGGCTCCCCCTACAGAGGTCAGAGTTCCCAGGTTCCCATGATCACGGCTAACACATATTGGCACGTGGTCTTTCATGATCACGCCTGAAATAGTAATAACCGTAGAAGCCATGGGGTTGGTAAATACAAGAGCTTTCCAGGACTATTTCAAGCAGACCCCCCCAAAGATCATCATCTGCTCCAAAATCAGGGGCCTCGCATGCCCGTGATTTCCCCAACATCGATGGCCAAATCGTTTGCCCACTCCCTTTAAATCACAATGCTAGGCAAAGGGCCCGATTCTGAGGTCCTTAGCCAGACACAGCTCCCACTGACCTCAGCAGGGGTTTTTACCCTAACTGCAGGATCAGGCTCTTGAGTCTAGTGGACCTTTCAATCAATCACCATCCCTAAACATTTGGGACCGCACCGAATTCGAATGTTTCTTTGGGATATTGGCACATGCGCCCGTACCAATGCATTTGATGGAATCTCTTGCGCGCAGATTACTTTTAATAAATAGGATTTTTACAAACTTCCCCTGTCCTCATCTTCAGGTAGAAAATTAATTCAATGCCCACAAATTACGTCAGCCTTTTCCATATAGGTACGTGTCTCCTTCGCTGGTTTCCTACTTTCAGTTTTGTGCGTAAAAAAGTTCTCGACAAGAGGACGTTGTTAAAGCAGGGCTGGGTCAGGGCAGTTTTAGATTCATGTGCTTTATTACTGTTGTGCTTCCTCATGGACTAAACTACAAAAGAAAAACGAAGTGTAAACAAGTCCCGTTGGAAGAGGATATTACCCAAAGTTCAGGAATGAGCGTGAAACGTTCGCAGGCCAGAATGTAACAGAACAAGAAAAAACAAAAGCCTCTAAACAATAACCTCCGCATGCAAGAAACAAGATGGCTTTGCCGAGTGAAAGCTGCCTGTGGAACTCCTGCACTGGGTTTGGTGGCAAAGATGAACGCAATGCCCCGCCGCCCCCCGGTAGTGAACTTGTTCAAAGCCCAGGGAGTTAGATCCCATCATGACAACTGCGTTTTGAGCGGTTATCTTGTCTTCCTTAAGATTTTACCCTAGAAGGGGTTTCGAACTTCACTTGGTGCTAACAGTGCTCCTCGCTGGATGCTTCATCTGTGTGATCTCTACCTGGTCCAGCCCGTTCTTTCAGGCGTATCGAGCTAAGATTTAGTGCCTGAACAATACGTTATAAATATAGAGACTATGCCTGACGTGTTAAGATTTTTTTCTTTTTAAGGATAGAGAAGCCAATACAAGATCGCCTGTTTTGAAAGATGCAGAAATCAGCCAAAAAGACACATGGGCCTAATTTCCGCCAAACCCGAATCACCTCGCCCACATTTTCAAAAGTGACTTTATCTGACTTCCTTTTAGTTTTGTTTTTTAAAAAAAACGGAGAAGTCTTTTCTCGTGAAACCTGCAATTTCTCCACTTACATAGGAGTAATAATTCCTCCAAGTGAATCAAGAATGTATCAGTTAAACCCAAACCCACCATTCCGTCGGCATGTAGAAAGAAAGGGTCGGAGAACGAATTCTCCTTTGAACTTGCAGTGTTTCAATCC
This sequence comes from Mauremys reevesii, assembly GCF_016161935.1. NCBI lineage: Eukaryota > Metazoa > Chordata > Testudines > Geoemydidae > Mauremys > Mauremys reevesii. The sequence goes on from NC_052638.1 coordinate 37,309,033, forward strand.
TCTTCTGGTTTTCCTGGACGGTTTTATTTCAAAGTGTGTTTAACCGTGGGCACAGTACAATTGGGCTGGGAGGTTTCCTGTTAATAATAAAAGCGCTAAGCAGGCATATTGGGATCTAATAAGTGAACCTCCCCCCCAACACCTCCTTCCTAGCACCAGTATCTAACCATACTGCATTCTAGTTCCAGCTTCCAGCAGCACTAGGGATGCTGTATACCCGCCGTGCAATGTGAGGCAAAAGCAGATGAAAGTGATGTCACATTAATGTCAGCCAACAACTCTAGCCCACACAGCCTTGATTGCTCTGATTAATCTTGCCAATTTGTCTGTCAGCACTTGGCTAATCCGTAAATAGCCTTCAACAGGTGCTTTATGCTTCTGCCACATCCTTGTTTCTCCCCTCCCCAGTCAGCTCGCTTAGATGGGGACAGTGACTTTCTCCTCTTGAACTGTGTAGGTTTTTGTTTTTTTTTTAAAGAAAACTTCCAAGCTATTGTTTAGTCTGTGCAGGGGATGCTTTGGTTCTCCTGAAAGGAAGTCATGGCTCAGGGAGGAAATGTGTGAGAAACAATGGGGGGGATTACCTGGCTGCAATTTACAGGCTGCTTTCACAAATTTGGCAATACACAGCTACATCACAGCCTCCTCTTTTGCAAGGATCCCTCTCTCTTTTTGTGTAAGGGATCGATGCCTATATACTGTCTAGCTGAGCTACAGCCCGTAGTAAACAAGGCTTTAACTGGTGACTCCTACCTGGTCAATGTCCTAAGAGTGCTCTGGGTTCCGTCTTACATGGATTTCCAGTTTGCTGATGCTCAAATTCCAAACACCAGGGGCTGATTCCACAGGCTGTTGTCATTTGTTTTGACAGCGCTTGGCCAATACTCACAACTGAAGCAGTTTCTGCCCCGAAGATCATACAGCCTCAAGTTATGTCCCCTTTGCCCTCCGTGGCCCTTTGTGGATTTCACAGACAAGATCAAGTAAAAGATCCCAACCAAAGCTTGAGCTAGAGAGAACACATTGTACCCGACGCAATTTTATCCTACAATTAAACTGGAGGTCAAATATTTTCTTCGCTACGCTATCAGAAATTCCACCGTCTTATTATAGTGTATCTTTAGCCATAAAATACTGGTTGTATGGAAACAGAGGATTACAATTATTGTGTTCGTAGGATGCAATCTTGCCAGCTCTGGGATTTAGCACAGTCATCTCAAACACTGGTTTTTACTTTTGGGCAGCCCTATTAACTACGAAAGCTGACTCCAGAGCGCTTTACTCTTCCTACAAAGCGATTGTTTTATTTCACCTTGGCAAACTTTGCTTACGTTAAACGGTTCACTTGTACTTTTTAAACACTTTACCTCGTAGCAATTGCAATTTATCTGGAGAATGCCTCGGTTTGTGAGGATTCATTTGACGCGCTTGGCTTTAGCATCCAGGACAGCTGCTCGTTTTTAAAAGAGGAGGTTGGCGCTGCATTTTTCGGATCCTTTGCTCAGCGACAAGGGAACAGCGTCTTTTAAACTGGTTTCTCTGCAGGATCGCTAAGAGCCCGGGAAGTCACGGGGGAAGGTTTCCAGGCAGGTTTTCTAGGGTTTTGGATCATTCACTCTTAGAGCTTTGGATCAGACCCTAAAAGCCCCAATACACGCACACAATACAATACAATTCCTAGCTGCAAGTTCACGTCTTCACCTGAATGTCCTGTGGGTAGACGGAGCGACTATTTTCAAGCAATTATTTGATAAAATAAGACGATTAATCCACCTGTTCTGGATTCGACCTGCAGTCTGAGGACATGTCAGGAAACGACTCACAGCCCTGCGCGGTGCAAATATTTGGACGAAAGACAGGTAGGAAGGATTGTCCAAATGTTTACCAAAGGCTGTTGATAGGCTCGGGATTTATAACCATGTATAATCTCTGCTTCCCCCCACCCCCCACAACTTCCCTAGCAGGTGCGTCTAGTTTGAATGTGACACATGCTGGGGGTGTGTGGTGGGAACGGGGGAGAGAGGAGAAAAGGTTACTACGCAAGTCTAGGCATCCTGATGCGCTGTAGTCCTGAGCTTGTGCCCACTGAAGTCAATGGACAATCTCCTGTTCACTCCAATAGCTACTGGATGAGGGCCAAAGTTAATTTCAATGAGTCAAGGTCCCTGTTCATAATTAAAACAATTACTGGCATTTTTTAAACCCAAGGAATGCATCTGTTTTTCTCAGCAGTTATGACAAAGATTGCAAAACTGGGTGCGCTTTTAGTCTGGAGAAAAAGACTGGGAGGGAGGGGACCTGGTACCAGCCTTCAAATATATTAAGGGCTGTAATAAAAAGAGGACAGTGATCAGTTGTTTCCATGCTCCCTGAAGGTAGGACAAGAAGGAACTGGATTAATCTGCAGCAAGGAAGATTTAGGTTAGATATCAGGAAAAAAAACTTCCTACCTATCAGGATAGATAAATGCTGGAATATGCCTTCCAAGGGAGGTTGTGGAATCCCCATCATTAGAGGTTTTGAAGAACAGGTTGGACAGACACCCATCAGGGATGGTCTAGAATTACTTGGTCCTGCCTCAGTGCAGGGGGCTGGACTAGATGACTTTGAGGAACTTTCCAGCCCAACATTTCTACAAATTGTAACAAAATAATTGCTCTGGATTACTTGGGCCTATCAAAATATTTATCGCAACACTAACTGCAATACTGTAATATAATTCTCTCTAAATAATGACTTTTACTTTCCAAATGATATGTTAGGATTCTAAATAGACCAGTCGGACAATAGATTGTAGGGAAAAATCAAGGCGAAGAGAAACTAAGGCCCAGGTCCACAAAAGGCTGTAGACTCATAACTTGCCACTGAAATCAATGGATGCTACTTGCCTAAATACCTTTGAGGATCCAGGCCCAGGTGATTTGACCAATCATGCAGCAGGTCATTGGCAGAGATGGGAATAGAAATTAGCTCTCCTGACTCCCTGTTCAATACCCGCTCCTCTAAACCATGCTGCCTGGAGAGCAATTATTTTGTCAGCATAAATGTAATTGTGTTTACTGAGAGAATCATTATGATTACTACTGTCATTATCACAGCCACATAGGAATTGTCATACTGGATCAGCCCAGCCCATCTACTCCAGGATCCTCTCTAACAGCAGCCAGTCCCAATGCTTCAGAGGGAGGTGCAAGAAATCTACCAATAAGCACTCCTATCAATCACTTGCAGAAAATCACTAGCATGCAAAATGAGAAAAATCAGCATAACATTAAGTCACTCCAGTCTGGCAATTTCCCCAGCCTCATCCCCCTGGTTTTGGGTTTTAAGGTTTTACTCTGTGCTAGAAACACTAACATGACTTTAGCATGCAGCAGACTAGAGAGGATTTCAGTGGACGTGCTTTTTTTAGTAACAAACAGCAATCCTATCTGCTGTAGAAAAGCCTTTAATTCATTACAGCCTTGTACTACCACAATTTGCTGACTGCTCAGATGGGTGGATACAATGGCTCCATTGTTGTGTCTGAGGGAGATCCCATAATTGCACACTGTTGATTAAATGGTATGTTTTCTATTTTGTTATCTGATTTATTTAAATGATTTTTCTAAGATAGGTTGGGGGGGGGGGAGGCTTGCCCTCACTGTGTTGACAAAATGAAGGAAAATGGCTGGATTATTTATTTATTATGGGAACTGTGTATTTTTTCTCCAGATCAAGGATTGGAGAATAAAACATAGAAGGTATTCAGAACTCTGTCAATTCAGTTTTCGTGCTCAGTGAAGTTTTAATGTATACTCAATAAATTAAATCCTAGTTTAAATGCAAGTCTCAATGCAACCTCAAATATGGAATCGTGCCTCTATAATAATTCAAACTAATCTGGATTTTTCTTTCTCTCAAACTATTAATTAGCACTCACCTAAACAATGTTCTTAAAGAGCTTCCCAGATTATGCTGCTGAGCCATAGACCGACTCCAAGATATATAGCTGTGATGATGCCACAGAGTAACAGTCTGACCTGCTTGTGTAAATGGACATATAAAATGACCCGTAGATCCTAGCCCTCATTGAAGTCCGTGGAGGGGTATGGATCCGCATTCACGTCGCACTCCCTGTTAGTCCCCAGCCTGGGGCCAGGGAAGCTCATGATCCACCAACGGACCAAATTCAGTGGTGAATCCTGGTTACGTGCCCCCTCAGGCATGCTGCACATCTTTCTAAGAAGACTGAAGTCAGTGGGAACTTTACTCTGGATTTCAGTGGGAGCAAGTGCGGGGTCTTCTATGGCGAATCACAAAGGTTAACTGTGGCTCTATCTTTCTGGCAAGTGCGGCTGGGTTTCTGTAAACATCTGTCTTCATTATGAGAAATGTGGTTGAGTTGTGCCTGCTCCTCAGCTTTCTTCACAACACAACCATGTATCAGCCACATTTGTGCAGCGAATATTGGTCTCTACAACATGGTTAGGGTGAGGTAAGCGGCCTTGCATCAACCTAGTTGTGGAAACATCGTCATTTAAATTTGGCTCCCACCGACATAAGTGCCTCTCTATGCAGAGTTAATAACATCCCCTCCCTGAGCAGCGTGGAGTCACGGTCAATGTAGTGAGGTCACTGCAGTGCCAGTGCAGATGCTGTGTCGACGGTTACTGACTTTCAGGAGCCATTGCACAACGCCCTACACTGACAATACAATTGATACAAGCACTTCTGGTGAGGACGCGCACCGCCGGCACAAGGAGCCACCTGCACACACACAAGTGGTTTGATAATGGTGGCTGTATGCCAGCGTCAGATAGGTCAACATAATTTTGTAGTGTAGATGTGGCCACATATCTACAACATTTCTTAGCTTTAGGCCTCTGTTATGTTCCAGAGATCTGTACATCAGAGGGGACACGGCAGGCGGGAAGAGGGCCGGAGACCCTCCTTGCATGGATCACCTCTTCCTTCACTGGATGGGTGATCAGATGTGTAGGCTGTGGTAGCGGGATACGGCCAGCACGGTAAGTGCAGCCTAGGGCTGTCACTCACAGTATGACTCTGTGGGTCATGAGGAAGGACTAGGCTGGGTAAGGAGTGGGCAGGACAGGGTAGTGGGAAGACACATCATCTCCTCACCCAATGGCCCAGCTGAATTCTCCATGGAGAGAGAGTAGAGGCCCCCAGCTATCTTACCTTTTCTGCACCACAGCCATCTGGGGTAGGAACACAAGCCATGCTTACTGCAAGCCATGACACTAATGAGATACAAAGTGAGAAGTACTGTTTCGATGCCTATAGGGGCACAGGATCTCTGTCTTACTTAGCCAAGTAATCTTACCGAGGTCAATGAGACTATTGCAAAACCAGCAGGATTTGGCCCAAGGTTAACTAAAGTAGAAACAAACGAGCTAAGGCTTTTAAATTCACTGAGTTTGGGTTGGAGACTGCAAGTGATAGTTTGTGGTCCAGAGCAAAGTGGTGGTTATATATATTTATTTTTTAAAGGGAACCATTGACAGATGGAAAGGTTTTTATTCCACAGAATTTTACTGACTGATCTTCCAGGGAACATGTAGAATTTTATGGCCAAATTCTGCACTTGGTTTCCCTGGCGTAAATCCAGGCCTGGGACTGTATTATCTTATCCGGTGATGCTGTGAAGGAAATGATCTGAGTGTCCCTGTCCTGTTCCCAGCCCACCCACCCTACTTTGTTGCCCCAGGACTGAACCCTGAACCTGCAGAGAAACTTGCATAAGGCCTGAGGATGATTGTGGGGAGGGGGAGGCAGAAGTCCCGTGGAGACAGCTGTGGCTGCTTCTACACAGGGATTTCAGGGAAGCAATCTGGGTATTACAATTGCCAGGGGAGCTCTGTATACTAATAATATTGAAGTCTTTTAATATGGGAGGAGAAGTCTCTTTCTTGGAAGGAAAGGAAGTTGAGTACAGAGTGGGCATAGACATAAAGCTGTACAATGCGCTCTCCCCGAATATAAGATCATGGTGCATTTCTTGGTGTCACTTGTCTTACTGAGCTGGCTTGAGTTCTGTTAGAATGTGGATTGCTGAAAACTATTCCCCATGCAATGAACAGTTACAGTCCAATGCCTGAACCCATACAAACCATTTTCATTCTAGCATGGAAACTGGACGCACTGAGAGTCAGTCAAAAATAATTTGATGTGAAGTTTCTCGGAGAAATGTTTGTTTTAACTGGCACGGAAGGGCCAAATAACATGCCTTGTTCAAGAAATATCGGCATCAGAGGTTAATGAACACGGTCTCAATGCTTGCATATAATGGGTTGCAGTGACAGACCCTGTATCTACACCTACATTACAGCTGTTTGGAAAATGTTTTTATTATTATTATTCCACGAGGAAAAATATGAATAATAGAAAAATATTTGTATCCAAATTCTCAGTGCAGAAAATTGACTTTTCATTGCACAACTGAACATATATATGTGATTTTTATTTTATTTATTTATTGAGGAAAGCTGACACTTCCTGTGAAAATATTCTTTTAATAAAAAAAAACATTTTCTGTCAAAAAAAATTTGAATAGAATTTTTTCACCACTTCTAGTCTACATAGTAGCTGGGGTGATGGGTTTAATCTCAGTCAAACCAGGGTGAATGAGACGGCAATGAGGAATAATTGGCAAAAGCAGGAACTCCTCACCATTAACGAGTACAACAGCAGTGAGGCTGATACAGTAGTGCTTTAATTACTGGAAGTCTCGGGAGACCCGGGCTCAATTCCTGGCTTTGCCACAGATTCCCCGGGGTGACCTCAGGCAAATCACTTAGCCTCTCTGTGCCTCAGTTCCCCATGTGTAAAATCGGATAATAGCATTTTCCTACCTCACACAAATACATTACAAATTGTGAGCTGCTCACTGATGGAGACCATAGATAGAAGGAAGGGATATTTGCAGCATGTGCTACACAAGTTGTAATAGCCTCTGGTGCAGCCTCCCAGCACTTATGTGGCTGATAAATTCTGTTCTCATTGACCTCGCCAGCAGCACTGGGCATAGGTGCTGGAACTAGGGGTGCTGCCACACCCCCTGGCTTGAAGAGGTTTCCATTATCTGCAGCATTTACAGTTTGGTTCAATGGCTCTCAGCCCCCCCCCCCCATAAAAATTGTTCCAGCACCCCTGGCACTGGGACAATATTTTCTGGGGTAACAATTTATTGTTCTTGAACAATTTCTTCACTGTATTATGAATATAGTCCATATAGTCAAGCTACAAAGAATCACTCACTAGGGTCCATCTTTGATTACCCCATGGCACTAATTATCTGCAGTGCATTGTCATTGTGCATTTTACAAGTAAGTGTACTTTAATAGCAAGACTGTAGAACTGGGAGTCAGGCAGTCTCATTTCCATTCTTCGCTCTGGCTCTGGGACAAAACATTTCACGGTCCCTGTGAGTCCATGAAATTTCCTCATCTGTAAAGTGAAGTATTAATATCTACCTTGCCAGTGTGTTGAAAGGCTTAATGAATGAATGTTTGAAAAGCATGTTGAAATTTTTGGTACCTCACTGTAGAGTATTGTAAACTGGTTGGAGCAGGGGCTGTCATTGACTAGGTTTTTATGTTCCCTGCACCATTAGGTCTCAAAAACACAGCCACAATATAAACAATATGTACTAATCAGGATGGTGAGGTCTAAATTTAGGCTCATGCTAAAGATGCTGAATCGTAGTTCTTAAGATGTTGTTGTAGTTAGTATAAAATGTAAGAAAAAAGAGCAGAGATGAAGACCTACAGAAGCATCTGCTATAGGCACCCTGAATTATTATTACCACCTCAGTATATTTGTCAAGTCTTTTCCCCCGCCCCCACCTAGTTTTCTTTTATTTTCACAGAGCTTAAAGACCAGATCTTGCACTTGCAAAAGACAATACAAAACGTCTCTTGTCTTCAGTGAGTGCAGCTTTAGGTCATATTGTGGATAAGGGGGAATACTGCAAAAAACTTTTACAAAATTTTGAACAAAACCCACAGGTTAATTCCAGCGGCCTTTGTGATCGGCAGTGTTGCCTGCTAGACAGAGCACTAGACTGGGACTCAGACTTGAATTCTATTCATGTCTCTGCCACTGCTCTGCCGGATGACCTGGGGCAAGACACTTCCCTGCTCTGTGCCTCAGTTTCCCATCCCTAAAATGGGGATAAATGATGCAGACCTCCTTTGAGGTCTTCTGATAATAATACCTAGCTTTTATATAGTGCTTTTTATTTATTCTCTTCCCATGAACAATTGTACCAGTGGAATTCTATTTGCAAGAATGAGCCTTTCCTGCTGAAGATGACGTGTTGCCCTTGTACAGGTCTTCTTCACTAAGTGCATCAAGACCCTGATCGAATGCCCAACTGAAGTCACTAGGAATCTTTCCTTTGATTTCAATGAACATTAGATTAGGCCCTATGGTCAATTCCCTCCTCCTTACCCCTAGTTTGTGAGTTCTAAAATAAGCCACCTACATCCAGATTTAGGCATCTGAAAATCAGGCCATCATTTAGAGGTGCTGGGCGCCCACTAAGGCTAATGAAATGAATGGGACACAATGCCTATATATGGATTTAGGTGTAAAATTTTCAAAGGCACTTTAAGTGACTTAGGAACCTGCTCCATTTTTAGAAGTGAAAGTCAATGGGCCAGACTTTGAAGGGCATTCCCATTGCACTTCTGAAAATCCCACCAGTTGCCTATATATGTCTTTAGGTGCCTAAATACCTTTAAAATTCTGGCCCTCCATCACTTTTGAAAATGGGGCAGGCTTCTAAGTCATTTGAAAATGTTACTTTTGGTGTCTTAACTTAGGCACCCAAGTTTGAAAACTTTAGCTTAAGACAATGTCTTGCCTTACGTAGCTTAAGAAATATTCAACGCGCTAATATGGGTTGCATGGAGCCATGCTTATGTCATTACTTTAAGTTCATTTAGCTATGGTTCTTGTTAGCTACTTGATTATTGCATGAGGTAATATAGTTGCACAGGGTTTGCCTTGATTTAGTTAATCATTTCAGTGTTGCATAATATAAAAAAAGGATAAAACAAATTGTCTCCATAAAAACAGAAAGCCAGCAATGGTTTCATGTCACATTTTAGCAAAAACATCTGTAATTGTCCCCACTCACTGAATGTGAAGCATTAATGGTCATCCTCCACTAAACTCAGTTTCAGCTCTGCTGTGCATTAGGGAAGGAAAAGTTAACACACAATCCCAGACGGAAAGACATTGAAACAAGCTGCCCTTTCCTCTTCTTGTACTTTCGTAATTCTGCCACAAACAGTTTTTTCCCCCCTCTTCTTTACAGGTTTTCGGCCAGCCATCCTGACCTACTCTGAGGAATTTTCATGCATGGGGCTTTGAATTTGCAAGCGTGCTGTGTATATCATCTTTCTCTGAAGATCTTCTACAGTATAGTAAGAGAGAGAGAATGACCGGATGATACGCTGCCCAAAGAATATCCAAAATGCACAACTTTGAGCTTCAGCTAATGGTGGTTATCAAACGGTAGTTGAACTACATAGATAGGGTTCACCTATTTTCTCTGTGTAACTGTGGGGCTCAAGTGTCAGTTTTATTTACCATTGCATGACTCCAGTGGCTCTCCTGGTTTCAGTAGTTTATACTGGGCTTGAGCTACTCGTAGGGATACCAATATCAGCACCTCAGTGGTGCACATTTAGGGTGGATCTGTGGGGATTCTGGAATACTAACTAGGCCTCGTTTGATTGCTGGGCAGACCAACCCAGCCTCTTTAATGCATTCTCATCAACAAGGACAGATCACAAATAATGGGTCATCCCCTCACTAGTGGGAGTGGGATGGTTGCCCCTTAATCCACGACACTTCTGTTGGAATATCTGTACAACAAAATGTTGTACGTTTCTCTTCCTAACTCCTAGTGTATATTGATTGTATCAGGCTGATAATAAGATGAGCCTCACTAATTGGAATGCTAAACTGCAACCATTTTTCTTCTCAGAGATCTGTGAGTATGGCGGGCCTGGTGTCATGTATATGCACTGACATCCTCCCTGTTCTTAGCTGTCTGGAAAAGCTGCTAGATTGAATTTTTGCAAAACAATATGCAGGAGTGATAAAGCAACAATTCAATATTTATTTCTGCTAGGCTCCTAATAGACCCCCTGTACATACTCCGGCGTTTTGTCTTTATTACACTTTCTTTGTTAGTTTAATCTTGTTGTAGTGAATGCTTCACTACTTTTTCCTTTCAGTGAATGTGGAAATAATAATAATAATAAATGATCAAATTCCATGTCTTGGAGATTTTTCAAATTTGTCGCCATGACCATTAACAGGTTAGGTCAGAATTAGCATAATCAGTTTAGAAATGAGAAAACTGACATTAAAGGCCACATTTAAAACAAAAAATGGCCTCGAGTTGTACACCTGAAATGTTGCACTCATGGTGAATGGGGAGGGAGAGACTGAGAGACGGTCTCATGCATGTATATAATTATGCTTTTCATTTACATAGTTTCTTTCATTCAAGCATCTCAAGGCCTTTTATGAACATCAATTACAGGTATGTAAATGTCATTAGCTCTTTATATAGATGGATAAACTAAGGGGCAGATGTATTAAATAACTTCCCCCTGGCTAAAAAAAAAGTCAGTGGCAGAGTTGGGCATAGACCCAAGGAATAAGACTGGGGTTCTAATTTGAAGATCATCACCTTTGAAGATATACATACCCCTTGGGTATACCTTCCATGTCAAGGCTGAAAAGTAGCGCCACATATTAGAGATTTGGAAGATGGGTGATGACTTTTGGAAGATTTTTGGCCCTAGGTGCACTGATAGTCTACAGATCTTCAGGACTTTTACTCAGCAGAGGTTGATCTGACTTCAGGTTGGTTTAAGTTACCAGAGTTACCCACCCGATTAAAGTACAGTTCATAATATGGTCTGTGGCTAGCTCTTTCTTTGATAATTCCTTTTTTTCCCATTTGTTTATCTCAAGGAACTGTGCTTTGTTTCAGGCCCAAACCCAAAAGTCTTTCCACTCTGTTCTCTCTTTGACTTGTTGCAGATGTATTGAAATAAATCTTTAGAAAGAACAAACCTTCATTTCCTCTCTCCACCTGATGCAGTCACAAATCCCAGGAAAGAAAAATAAATCACAATCTTAGATCACAAAGTCTTGGATGATACCATGTCTACTTCTGCAGTCCACCATTCAAATGAAAATGTGCCCATCGCTTCATAAACAAGAGCATCAGCCTAAAATATCAAACACACCAAGCCAAAACAAAGCAAAAACACATTCCCCTTGAGCCAGAAGGGACTTCTAGAAGGCTAGCTAGTCAATTCTTCTGGACCTTTTCCAATAAAAATTGGGGGCCCTGTGTGGTCTGATAGTGGGACACAGACCTTATAAGCACTAGCTCCCTGTTCTGAACCTGGCCCAAATCAGCAGTGACCAAAAGTCCCTGAATATATGAATATTGTTGGTGGCCTGTATGAAATGAGTTGAGTGGATGTGTCTCATTCCGGTTCCCAGTGGAAAGAAATCGACACCACAAGAGTGACTATGGCAATTGTCAGCCTTGTTGTCAGTCCCAGTAGAGAGACCAATGACTGAAGGAGTATGAAGATGGAGTTATCCTGGCATTCATATGGGCTCTTCTAGCCAGGGCTGCCCAGAGGGGGGAGCAAGTGGGGCAATTTGCCCCAGGCCCCGGGCCCCAAAGGGGCCCCACGAGAGTTTTTCAGGGGCCCTGGAGCGGGGTCCTTCACTTGCTTCGGGGGCCCTGGAAAACTCTTGCAGGGCCCAGGCCCCTGGAGCTTCTTCCACTCCAGGTTTTCAGTGGCAATTTGGCGGTGGCGGGTCCTTCTATCCCAGGACCTGCTGCCGAAGTGCCGGGTCTTCGGTGGCAATTCGGCAGCGGGGGTCCCCCACCGCCAAAGACCCCAGGCCCCCTGAATCCTCTGGGTGCCCCTGCTTCTAGCATAGAGCGGTGGGCACACAGGCAAGGGAAGTTTGCATAGAATCATAGAAGTGTAGGGCTGGAAGGGACCTGGAGCAATTATCAAGTCCAGCCCCCCATCATGAAGCAAGACCAAGGTGACCTAGACCATCCCAACAGGTGTTTGTCCAGCCTGTTCCTAAAATACCCCCAATAATGGGGATTCCACAACCTGTCTGGGAAGCCTATTCCAGAGCTTAACTACCATTATAATATCTAACCTAAATCTTCCTTGCTGTAGATTAAGCCCATAACTTCTTGTTCTACCTTCAGTGGACATGGAGAAAAATGGATCACAGTCCTCTTTATAACATATTTCATCCATAACATATTTGAAGAGTTATCAGGCTCCTCCCCAGTCTCTCTCAAGACTAAAAGATGCCCAGGTTTTTCCATCTTTCCTCATAGGGCAGGGTTTCTCAAACTGGGGTCACCACTTGTGTAGGGAAAGCCCCTACACGGGCCGGGCCAGTTTGTTTACCTGCCCCATCCACAGGTCCGGCCAATCGCAGCTCCCCCTAGCCGCAGTTCACTACTCCAGGCCAATGGGAGCTGCTGGAAGCGGCGCGGGCCGAGGGACTTACTGGCCGCCACTTCCAGCAGCTCCCATTGGCCTGCAGCGGTGAGCCATGGCCAGTGGGAGCTGTGATTGGCCGGACCTGCGGACGGGGCAGGTTAACAAAGTGGCCTGGCCCACCAGGGACTTTCCCTACACAAGTGGCAACCCCAGTTTGAGAAACACTGCCCTACGGGAATTACCCAAAGAGAAATACAGACTTGTAAACTGCATTTATTTCAAAGACATGTTAGGTCCAGCCTCTTGTGCCAGATCTTCACTCTTGAGGGATGAGCTGAATGTCTTGTTACAAGTGACATTGACACGTGCTAAGCAATTATGACAGTTACGATTGAGCAAAGTGTAACTAGATGCTCTGAAAACGGGAAGAAATTAACTCCAACCGCAGACCATCAGTCAGACGATTATTTAATAATACTTCCCAAATGTGCAAAGTACTTAGTTTTAGAATAACAGGAAAGAAGAATAACTTTACACTGAGTGTTATGATATTGCTCATGAAGCACGCATGAGAAACATGAATGACTGGGGTCATGCTAACGGTGGTACTAAGCAATCACCCCTCTTTTCTCAGTTTGCTGCCTTGGAAGGTTTTGGAGGGGGAGAGCAAGTGTACTCTCCCCTACCTGGAGGCTGACAATGAATCCTATTGGTATTAACTCTGCTTAAATACATGGGTCCTAGCTCTTTGCTATGAAATGCTATTATTCCTGAACTTTAACTCCAGTATTGGATGGAAGGCAGCTAATGGTAAGAAGCAGGCCTGAGGTCCAACAAACTGGAGAGTTGCTGCAATTTCCAACATGCCAAGGAAACCACTAAGAAATTGCTGTTTTCCTTCTCCTACAGGAGCAGGCAGGCTTGTTGACTCACTAGTAGCTACAGAAGGCCTGGCTAGAAAGAGATCATTGTGATCCCTGTCTGTTTCTTTCTTTGCTACAAAAGGGTCCATTCATCTGGGCTAATTTTGAAGGGAGGGCAAGGGATATCACTAGCATGAACTGGATCTGAGCACTTCAACCACAATTTGGAAGGCCAGGCTTCAAGGCCTGTTCAACCTGTGGAAATATTTTTCTTTTGAGTGGAATCGTTCATTTGATGCTGAACAGGGGTATCTTTTCCAACAGCTGCCTGCTCAAAAATAGTTAAAGAGGCAGAAGAGCATACTTGCAGCAAAAGCAATGGATTAATTAATAGGAATGAAACTAATATTATCCTCCGGGTACATGGGATTTATTTGTGTTTTTGGACTAGCCCAATGAAAATGCCCACAACCCCCCTTCTGTCCAAAAATGCTGAAACTTTATTTCAAAGCCTTCATGAAAACGGATTTTTGAAACGCAGACGTGATTCCTGATACACTTAACCACTAGTCTTCATGGAGCACAACTGGGGCTGTCTGTGTGTGGGAAGATCTACAATGTAATTGCTTTCGGCAGAATATCACCGCACTGTGCAATTAAAATATAAGAGGCTGCCAGTTTCAAATTTTTTAATTGATTTCATCTGCATCTAGGGGATTAAGTCCCTTTGAGCTGCTTACTGATGCTTCTATTTTCGGTGCACAAAATGGTTCCCAATTCCAGGCAAGAGGGAGAAGAAAAAAAAAAATCTGAGTTTTGCAACTGCCTGTCCTTCTAACAGCATCCAAGAATGCATCTGGAGGTTAGCGCAAAGGCTTTGGGCAAACTGAACGTGCATGTTGCTGAGCTGGTGAAGTCCCTTGTGAAAGCAGCTCACAACTGCCATTTCAGAGAGGGAGCTGAGGGCTGAAAGAAAGGAAGGAAAAAAATGAAGAAAAAAAAAAGTGGGGAGAGGGAAAGACCCGCAGAAAAATTTGACACCTCCTAAATCAGAGTGACAAATTCAGCACAGTGTTTACACACGGTGGTAAAACTAAATTGTCTGAGACTGATTGTGCCCACATGTCACTTGTTATCCAGCCTGGATTTCCTTGAATATCAGAAACTTAATACAAGGAAACACATGACAATTAAAATCAATATAATCATCAAAAGGACAGAATCAGCAACAAGACTTTTTAAAAAAAAAAGTTTTAATAAGTGAAAACAGTGGTAGAGAAGGGAAGTGTCGGTTGGTTGCTTGGTAGACATTCCTCCACCCGACCCACACGCAGAAGGCAGAAAGAGTAAGTTTCAAGGCAGGAGCTGAATAGGAATCACAGAGGAGAATCTGAATAAGGACAAGTACAAAATCGCTTAGTATATCCTCAATCTTTTACAAAAAGACTATGAAGACTTTATACTTGTCTATACACCCTCCATCCCGTTCACATGGATTTGTAGTAGGGAGAGAATCTGGTCCAGAGGGTAGCATGCTGGACTGGGACTTAGGAGACCTGCCACTAGTCCCTGTCGGTGACCTTAGGGTGGTCACTTATCTCTCTCTTGTCTAGTTTATAAGCTTTTGAGGGAAGGGACTATTTTTCACTATGTGTTTGTACAATGCTGAACTCAATAGTCCTGGGATCTCAGCTGGGCCCTGTAGGTGAATACAACAATTGTATTTGTAGCTAAATATCATCCCTATTTTACAGAGAGAGACGCTGAGGCACATAGAGAAGTGTTACGGCTGAGACTAAAACCAAGATCTCCTGCTCCTCAGGCCCCTGGGGATGTACCCACAGAACTATCCTTCCTTCCCATTCTTTCAGAAAGTGCTGGATGGTTCTTAAAACGTATGAAAAGTTTAAAGAACTTGTAAAGATGCTAATGTGCTGAGTCAATCACATAAACCGGCACAGAGCCTGTGATAAGGTCTGGCCCAGATCCTCAAGGTTATGTCAGTGCCTAACTTCCATTGATGTCAATGGGAATTAGGTGCTTAAATACCTCTGAGATCTGAGCCTCTGTTCCTGATCATAAGAGGCACTGGCAACCTGCAAGTCCATTTGATTTCAATGACTGCTGGAGAGATCCAGCGCTGCTCAGGATCAAGCCTTCTGTGAAGAACAAATGACACTTATCTGAAATGAAGGGTTGGTCTCATTCCTTTGGGACTAGGTCTCCACCACAGCTGTGTGGGATGGATTGCTCCCTGCAGTGGCACCAAACCAAATCTCTAAACCGGCAATTTTCAATGGAATTCATCTGTCCAAAAAAGCTTTTTAATGCTTAGGTCATCCTTTGCCCAGGGCTATTGTGGCATTATTTATTACGAGTTACTTTATGTCCTGCTGCAGAGAGATTCCCGTCCCTTTTTTAAAGAGCCTGAGCCCGATGATATAATGGAACATTGTGGAAGAACACAAATCTGGAATAGTTAGGCATGGTAATGCACGCAACCAGGTACAATTATCCCAAATGAAGTGAAGGCATATGCGGTCATTTCATCCAACTGCTCTACCTGAAACTACAGTTTGGGCTGGATTGGCTGAAATCCTGGCCACTTGAAGCTGCAGCTAAAGTCAGAACCTCTGAAGAATATCAGGGCTTTAGTGTCTTGTGGGGGGACAATTTTTAGCAAGAGATGACTGTAAGTTACGAGTGTATTAATTCCATGCAATGGCCCTCCAGGAAACAGATCCACTTTGTAGGCACTTACAAAACTCTCAACTTCTAGGGTAAAATCTTGGTCACAGTGAAGTCACACACCCACTCATTTTCTTTTTATTGTGAATATGAAACAAACGTGAGTTGTGACTTTTTCAGTTACAAGAACGCCGATATAAATGATTCTTAACTCTGTGGGAGTGGAAGTTCTGGACACTATCTAAACTATTTATAGCAAAAATAAGGAGAAAAACAGTTGCTAAGTTTCCATAGTAGGAGGAAAAAACCTTCAAACTGAACCCTTCTGAAAAGAATTCCTAAGTATCTTGTGTCACGGATGTCACACTACACGCTGGACAAGGATTCTAGAGTTGCTAAGGGTCTGACACTTCTCCCAGTGACACATTTGGCAGTTTTGCAGTTAACTTCATTGAGACCTCCGACGAAGTGGGCATTCACCCACGAAAGCTCATGCTGCAAAACGTCTGTTAGTTTATAAGGTGCCACAGGATTCTTTGCTGCTTTTACAGAACCAGACTAACACGGCTACCTCTCTGATTCATTGAGAGTAGAATCCAGCCCTAAGTTATTGATAATGCCCTTTGGGCCACATCCATCCTTGGTGTAACTCCACTGGAGTTTGGCATATTGGGCCAGATCTGTGGCTGGTGTAAACTGGCACACTTCCTTTCACTTTGTTGGAGCGATAATTGATTTACACTAGCTGGGAATGTGTCCTGTATTCTTTAAGTGAGTCTAAGCTCAGTTACTTCTCAGCATCTGCAATCTTAATACGACAGAGTATTCTCTGTATGTCTCAAAAGAGGATTGCACAGAGACCCTAGAAGTTAAAGGTATGCCTGGCATACAGAATTTTGATCAAAATGAGAAAAGTAATAAGACAAATATGATAGCATCACTGTTATGATCGTAATGAGAGACAAATGCTATTTTGATCGTTTTCTTTGAAAGAAATACACAAAACCCAACCAATGTAAAGATCTTCTAGTCTTTGTAATCAGTGCAGCCACTAATGAAGGCAAAACTACTGTCATGTGGCAGAATACAAAAGTAGGTTTCCCATTGAAAAAAAATTTTTTTTTGAAAAAAAAGTTAGTGCGTAACAATACTGGGACTCAGTATAAAGGCATATATTCCCCCCATCTGAGATAATAAGTAAGTTAAACTTAGGTCCTTTATAATGCATGAAGATGGGAGGAGTAGGTTTATGAATACTTGCATTAGAAGATAATATACATTTCCCTTTAAGTCTGAATGCACCTTCAAGAAGTACCAGTGCAATATCGGCCTGCAAACAAGCAACTCTAAAATAATGGACGTTAGGGATGAAAAAAGTCTATTAGATTATCCAGTCCACCTCCTGGCCAACTATTATTGAATATTGTTTGCATAACAATAGCACTGACAGGCTTTCGTTGGAATCAGAGCCTCATTGTGCTAGGTGCAGTACAAAAACTTAGTAAGAGACAATCGCTGCCCTGAACAGCTCACAATTTAAACAGACAACACAGAAAGCATGGAAGACAAGAACACAATATACAAAACACATATGAAGCTGGATTAAGGTATATGCACAATGGGACAGTGTCTAAGGCCCCAGTTCCTGGAAAGTACATCAGAAACTCAACTCTTAAGTAATTTTTTAGCCCTCTCGGTTGCAAAGAAAAGCTTGAAAATATGAATCAGGAGTAATTTATGCAAGACTTTCTTCCTGAGTCTGCTAGAACAATAGTTTGAGAGCTATAAACTGTGCTGGTAATCTCAATAGGTAGGCTTGGAAGAATTAGATTTTTAATTGGTAAATGTTGATGTCACCAAACTCCCACAAACTGACAAAAAATATTTCCATTGATGATAATAAAGATTTACAGATAGGCCAAGTAAGAAAAACGCTGCTTCAGAACTTATTCATTATAGTCTAAAGCCAGTGATTTAGACTTTTAAATTAGGCTTGTTACAAACGGACTAGGAATTAACAGTAAAAACAGCTATGGTTGGTTGATTTAAAGACATTGACTTTGTATATCTGGACATGTGATCTTGAGAGTGTGTGTCTGAATAGTTTATGAAGGTTTAACTTTTTTGAATCGCCATGTGTACTGCCATTAAATAATTGTCTGACCCTTTCTCCCATAATTTCCTGCAGCTGTGAACATTGAAATGGATAAATGTATAAAATAATGCTTAAAAATAAACATTGCTATTACCCATCAAAATCATAACAAATAAAAATGGAATTCTACCATGCCTATCCACAAGGGTATTATCTCTCAGACCCACAGCTCTGAGGGCCCCTGTCAGCAGCACACTCAGAAGAGGGCTCTGGGTATGGCAAGAGGAGAAGACTGATGGACCCATCTGAGTTGATGTGCCCCAGCTGCTGCGGAAAATACTGGGGGTGAGATCACACTGCCTCCTCTGCCTCTCCCTGGGGAAAAAGAACACTGCCCCTTAAACTCCCCACAGGAGATAGGCCATGCTGTCACCTCTGGGTGGGGCCTGAGAGAAGGGCTAGCCCCATGCATCTCTGGGAAGGGAGAGGAGCTGCTTGATACCATTCTGAATGGGAGAAGAGGCCAAGGGACAGGAGCAGAGTCCTGGGGTGTTGTGCTGTGTGTTGGTGTGCAGCACACCTAGAGCTCCAGATTGACTTATTCCAGCCCTATGAGAACAATGATCAGAGCAAAGGGATCAGATCCCCAACGCCATAAGTAAATTAACCAAAGCAAGTACATGTTCCCCAAAACACAACTTATTTTTGTAAAAGCTAATTCTTACTTTTTAAAAGTTTAAAATATTTGATCTGAAATTTAGAATAAGCTTTGTAGAAAGGAAGATATTTCAAGGTAGTTTGTTCCCTCCACAATTAACATTTGAAAACCAAATGAGACCTTGATGGCACACTAAGGGTATATCTATGCTGCAAATGAAGGTGTGATTGGAGCACAGATAGGTATACCCATGCTAGCTTTAATTATGGGCTAGCATCCTGAGTACAAGCCCACTGGCTGCATGCTGAAGTCTGTGCTGGCACATCTACACTTCCATGTTAGCTATATGTAGCTACCCCACAGCATTACTCCTGGGGGGAATTTTGCCCCATCGCACAATGAAGAATTTTGCAGAAATGAACAATTTCCTTTCCCCACCCCACAGAAATGGGCTGCAGTGCTGTTGGCCACCACTAGGGGCTGTTGGACCGGACAGAGCCCAGCTCACAAACAGAAGACAGAGCAGGGGGAGGAGAAGTGAACTGGAAGGTTCCCAGCAGTTGCAGTTCCCATCACCCCCCTGAAGGAAGGAGGTGGTGTGCAGGAAACTCCATGCAAGCCCAGGACCCAGCATCAGACTGTTTCTCCCTCTGGATCCCTGGGTTCTAGGAGGGTAGGGATTGTAAGTGTCTGGGCCAGGGGGAAGCCTGCAGCTGGGCTCTGGGGAGAAGGGATGTGAGTGTGTCTGGGCTGCAGGACAGGGGGCATGGCTGGGCTCTGGAGGGGAGGCACTGAGAGTTTCTGGTTCCCCAGATGGGCTCTGGGGGGGATCAGAGAAACAGGAACTAGGCTGTCATAGGGGTTTCTTTAACTCTCTACTCCTGGGAGAATTTGTGTGTGTGTGTGTGTATTATTACAGACATACTTGCTGACAGTACTTTGAATAAATTTCCAAAATAATTGAAACTGGCATGATTATATAGTGTTAATTTGACAAAATATGCAGAATTTTAAAATATTGTGCACAGCATTTTTAATTTTTTGGTGCAGAATTCCCCCAGGAGTAAGGCATACCCTGAATGATTTAGTAGTGTCTTCATGGAATAATAAGACTTCCAAAGGGTAAATCTGTTCCTTCCATAGTGAAATATGGAAATATATTGTGGTTGTGCAAGGCTCAATGAAGCTGGAACAGAAATAGATGTAATATAGGATAAGAATAATAATTATAACACTTGTAGATCTAGGACTAGGTGGATTTTCACACTGTCAAGTTCTTGAATTCTTTGTCACTTTGCTACAATGTTTCTATACAAAGTCAACTATATATTTTCCCATTGGTATGAATGAGATGGTCCCTACCCCAAAGAGTGTACAATCCAAGTATAAGACAAGAGACAACAGACGGATACAGACAGGCGTATGGGGAATACAAGCAAACTATGAGACATGATAGGCAGTGGTCTAATTTGCATGATGGTGTGTTTTGATTAACGCTATGAACTCTGGTCCACTGCAAACTGGAGTGAGGCCACCTACTCATCTCAGAGCCACCAAACAGCTATTAACTGGCCACCATGTTTGGTCAGTACTAACCTGAGCTGAGTTATTCCAACTGATGGGCTACAGGTGAAAAACTGTTTCCTCTGATTCATCCAATTCATCAGCCTCTTGAGTTACTGCAAGAGTTTCTGGAAGTTAACCAGCTTCTGGGTTGTTTATGCCTTTACCAGCCCTGATAGAGGCACAAGGTTACATATATATGATTTGCTATTGAAAAGCCAGCCTATGCAGCCACCCTATAAGGGCCAGTGCCAAAGTCCATTGAAATCAGTGGACAGTCTCCCACTAACTTCAATGGACATTGGATCAAGTCCCAAATGTACAAGCTCTCTCTAGTCAATGGGTTTGCTCTCTAGCGCCCCCTGCCCAGCCATTGGGAGCACACTAATAAGTGGTGCTGCTAAAAAAAACAAAAAACAAAGAAACCTTCCCTGCCTCACTACCACCTACATCTGCTCTACATTTGCATTTCAGAAATTAGAGAACTTAGTTATGTGGAATTACATAGCAACTGGGCTAGGACTTGTGTATGGAACTGATTGGGCATTCAACCTAAATAAGAAGAGTTTAAAAATCTTTCCAGGAAATTGAGTGGAACACCCTAGCTGACATTTGGTATTAAATATTATATATTTGTATAGTTGTTCTCTCTAGTCCTGTGGCATTTAACATCTGGGAGCAAGATTTATAAATGTAGAAACTGAATACCTGCTTGGAATTATGCTCATCAGAGCTGAGAAATTAAAATATTACGGGGTACACGCCAAGCCAGCCCATTTTTAAAGGTAGGGCTATTAAAATATGATTTGCTGAGCCATATCTGGTCTCAGAAATGTCATACACCATTAAAATTGAAAAGCCTTTGATGCCGATACTATTGGCAAAGCCTCCTGCTTGATCAGCAGCAATATATTGAGGAATGCCAATTGCAAATACATCCCCAAGCACCAGGAACCTATCCTTCCCCCCCCTCCAATCTCTTGATGGTACAATTTTTTGTTGTCCGGTTCTGGGATGAACAAATTTAACAGGAAGCACCGCTTCTTGTAATAGTGGTTGCAGTCGCCTTCTCAGTACTGAACATATAGAAACTTCTGCCTTAACAGAGGCAGCAAATATATACATGAGAGCAAAATGCTTGTCTTTAGTTTCCAGGGGTTTTTTTGGGGGGGGGGAAGAGGGGGCATGCGTCTGATTAATGTAATTCCAAACAAATCTGCCTGACAAAAGCCTACACCTCAAATTGTAATCCCGGGTACTTTTCCTTCTCCCACGGATTGCTTTTGACCATACCTCTGGCCCTATGGAATCAATTCCAGAAATATACCACATTGGCCAGAGAGATCTGCAGCAAATGCAAGGCGTATGCTGTGGAAATGATCAATAAAATAGAGATCACGGAAAGCTGTTCCCTGAAAATGAGACGTGTCACGTTTCTAAACTCGCCGTGAACTTCATGGGTGGTCGTAGTTGCCTTCTCCGCCCCCCTTCTACAGGCTACAAAGTCTGGGCATTGGGCTCACGGTAGATTACAGAGATGATTTTTAAAAAAGCTGCGATTCTTTTTACATATCCGATTGTCTCTCCTAATGAGGCGGGTTGCGCTAATCAGCTCGGGATAGCAGAGCGTTAATTACTGCAAACCTTCCTGTGATGGAACCCCTGCGCGGGCAAATGACTTCATCAGCCTCGAGCGAGTTAGGGCCCTGGGTGCGTTAATTATTAGCTGGTGTCTGTAGGAAGCCGCAAACTAAACTGGGTGCCCTTGTAGTCTTTGCAGCCCTTTGCATGAAGTTTAGAAATCACTGTAGGACGAGAAAGCTGCTCCACACGCTCCCCAAAGAGGGGGGGGCGCATTTAGTGCATGCCACCAAGATTTTGCTTATGGGTGACTAGAGCCCACTGCAAATGAAGGCTACAGCTCAGCTGAGGCTTGCTAGGGGTCACCGAAAAAGCTTTGGAAGCCACCTCAAAAGCCAAAGTTAAAAAGCAACCCTGGATTGGGGGGCGGGGGCATCACCCCACCCCACCACCTGGAACTGACATTAGTCCCAAATCACCGTCCGCTTAGTTTAAGTGGAAAGCACAATGAGATAGATGCAACCAGTCTGGAAACCGAGGCAGCTCGCTCGGCTGCCCAGGAGTAAGAAAGACCTGATCCGCCTCCTAATTTACAGGACAGATTTCGGAGAGGTGAGGAGAGTGGGTGCTTCGATAAGGCTGCTCCGCGGGTGCGTAGTGGGCTGGGGAGATCCAGCAGCGCTCCCTGCTCCTCGGGGACTGCCCGGGGAACCTAACCCCAGAGCTCGCCGCGGTCTCCCTCCAGTCAGACACGTAGCAAGGCAGAGACCCAGCAGCGTTCTCAGCTGGCTACCACCAAGGGCTGGGAGAATTCCTCCTCGAACAATATTGGCCTTTATTGCCATCCTGCCAATACCAATTAAGTCGCTTTATAAACTTACCGAAGTACCAGCAAGGCGCAAGGCAAACAAAGCGTGGTTTTAGCCATGCGCTTTAGCCTGCCGTATTGGGAGCCGAGAGAGAATTCAAAATGGGATCAAAGCGAATGTTCTTTACAAAGTATATAAAGCAGAGGCTGGGGAAAGCGGGGTACAGTGCTGGGATTAGCCACAAATACAACGTTAGTGTTTGAAAGTCATAGGATGCACAGCGCATGTAATCGGCAATAACCCACGTGTAGATGAATAGATCTAACAAGACAGTTTAGATGTTAGACGCCGAACACGAGGGTGCATCACTCATGAACAGCTGCAGAGGGATTCGGTTTTTTTAAACTTTCTGGAGTGGTCACCCACCACCTTTTAATAAAGCTACAGGGTGACTTGGGGGTGGGGGGTAGGGTGACCAGATGTCCCGTTTTAAAGGGACAGTCCCGTTTTTTAGGACTTTTTCTTATATCGAGGCCTATTACCTCCCCGCCTCCCCCGTCCTGTTTTTTCACAGTTACTATCTGGTCACCCTAGTGGGGGGCGCACTGTTTCTGGGACCTCTCCAAGGGTTACAGGCCCCCCCTTACTCGAGCGAAGGGGCTGGTTTTCTAAGGGCTTTGTCAGGCGACTACTTCATGTTTTCACACGCATCCCCAAGGTGTTGACCTGTTCTGAAAGGTTAATTAGTAATTTATTGCCCTGTCATCACGTTGAGGCTACTAATGGCTTCAATTTACCCCCAGGTTTTTTTCCCGAGCCCAGTGAGTTGGACGATTGAGTGGAGCAGTCGGTTTCCTCTGATGGACTGTCTCCTGGAAGCAACGAGAACACACGGGTTTTAGGGACCCCACATGAATCCGCCCCTTGCTCATTCCAGCAGAATCTGACCAAGAATTAAACTTAATTTAAACTTCGACTTAACGTCGAACCAGTTCAGATCAGAGGCGCATCCACAGAAATGTACCTCCGATAACCCGAAATAACGGACGGCTACAATCTCCAGTGGCTTCAGTCATCTAGAAACTGCCATGCAGCATTGCACGCGTGTTATTTGTGTTTAATAATCATGTGATTGGCTCTCATTTGAGTCGGAAATAATCAGATCGGGGAAAAGCCTGGATTTCATCCGCAGCTTGCTCGCAGAAACTGATCTAGGAGCAGGACAGAAAGCAAGTTAACAGGCAACATAAATAATCCTGTGCCTAGATGTGGCTCTTGGCAGGATTTGGTTTGGTTGCTTGACAACGTGCCATCTGTATAACGATAGAGCCATTAAAATGCATCTCTGCCTATTCACCTTTTCAGTCAATTGCAAATAGGGCTCAGTGAAGAAAGTTACTCGTAAAGGATTTTGCGTCGCAAACCGCCCAATCCTGGGAAGCATGATCGTGTGGTGAAAGCACAGGACTGGGATTAGGGAAATCAGAGTTATTTTTCCCTGTCGCAGACTTGCTTTGTGAACTAACCTTTCCGTGCCTCAGTTTCCCTACCTATAAAACGGGGAGTTAAGGGAGCTATTTTGAGCTAAATTCATTCAGGTTGGTTAAGCACCTTTGAGATCCTCTGAGGCTCTACAGTTTTATTCGCATTACTTGCAACAGTGGACCCACTAGCAAACCTATATACTTGCAAAGAAAAACCCAAACCCTCCAATGAAGGTAGCAATGCCAGGTTTGTGGCCTGAGGAACAGGTGGAGGCTCTCAGAAGCAGGCCGATTTAAATAGACTGGGAGATGCTCATGACCCAAAGTTCTTATTTTATTTTTATATAGTAACAAGGAAACAGGTTTATGGGGCCCTAAATTACAGTTCCCATTAGACTTCAAGGGGAGTTTTGCCTGAGTAGGGATCTGGCCAATTACCTAGTTCATGTAGGGCCTTATCCAACTCCCAGTGAAGACAATGGACACGCTCCCATGGACTTCAATGGAAGTTGGACCAGGCCCATACATAGGCCCCCTTCAACATCAACTCCACAATTTTGGACTTTTCAGGACTCCGAGGACATGGTTTCTCAGCCTGGGGTGGTGACCATCTTGGTTTTCTTTATAGCTAGATAGGAGGGGGATTCTGAAATTATAGGAGGAGTTCCCAGAACTTTTTTTCCTGATCTATCATGGGGTCTGGGCATGGATAATGTTGAGAACTTCTGATTGATAGTAAGGGCTTCTGATATTTGGTTTTAAACCCCATCAAAATGAAATTGGTGTTTATCCAATAAACAACGGGAGTGGTTACTTGTACCCAAGGGCTTGTCTACACGGCGCGCTAATGCAGACTCCAGGCTGTGATTTGTAAAGCGCTTTAAGGTGTTGTGCCTTATCTGAGCCCTGGAAACCCTTCTGGTGTGCAGTACAGCTTCCCTAGTGTGCTCTACCACAGTGGTGTTTGAAACAGTGCTATGTACCATTCCCGTGTGCACTTCCACAGAGAGCCTACTCATTATAGTATATGAAAAGAGAGATCCTCCAACCCCCTCCCCTCCCGTTTTTGGACATCTACATAAAGCTTAAAAATTGCTAAAAATAAACCTTCCAAAATAAGTGAATCCCATCCACCACTACCCCAAAAAACCTCCTAGAAGCCCTATTTACAGTTAAGAACAATTCAGCTTTGCAAGATAAAGACTGGCACAGCTCTGATCTCCAAACAAAATCTTAACTCTACCATCTTTTTAAAATGGTGTTGACTCAGCTAGGAACGCCTATACAATATTTCTCCTCCTAGGTTAGCAACCATACAACCAATCAGGCAGTGCTGGCTCTGAACATGAACATATTCTGATCTCCCAACCTATTTTCTTCTCTTGTCATGTAATTGAGGGAAATAACAAAAAGGCCCCATGGAAACACCTGACTTGGAAAAGTTTTCAGTATCTGATAAGATTTGAAAGATAGAATATGAGATGATTGGTGACAACCTCCTCCCACCCGCACAGAGATTATTATTTTGCTTCTGATTAAAAAAAACACAAACAGATTTTTCAATATCCCATCTCTAGACTTTCTGAATGGCACCACCACTGGTACAAGGCCTGATCCAGAGCCTGTTAAGTCATGGAATTTGGTTCCTTCTCCCTTAAACAGTGTCTTTTTTGAGGGAACATAGCTTAAAAAACAGTTGTACATCAATATCTGGAAAATAACCACGTTTCCTGTGTTTATACAGTCTGTTAGGTAAACTGGGGGAGGGAGAAGGAATGGAAATGGATGACTAGGTCTGGCAGATTCAGCTTTTCAAGTCTACAAGTTTTATCCAGGTCAGGAAAAGGAGAGAAGGAAGAAAGAAAAATTGTTCATTACCTCTCCCTCTAGATTGAGGTGTATTAGACCATTGTAGTGTGTGTGTTCATGTCTGTCTTAGAAATATCTCCTCCCACTTCGCCCCCTTCTTCTCCTCACATATGGGCAATTTTAGTTCATATTCTGCTGACACTAACACCGTAAAGCAACAGAATCCATGGGTGAACTTTTCTATTATGGCTTTTTACATATGTAGGAAAAAATGAAAATACTAGAGGCCAAGGGAATTAAAGAGATAAAGACATCTAGGTACATCAGGTTTTTTTCCTTCTAAAAATCAGCTATCAATGCAGTCTAGTCAATTTCTCACTCATTTTTTCCTTGTATTGATTTGGGGGGTGGGAGAAGGAAGCCCCCCACCATTCCCCCAAAAATCCACAAACAGCCTGTCATAATCCACCCCCCCCCCAGCTCTCCTTGCACCAGCCTGGTAACAGCTGCAACAGAAGTGTGTGAGAGCGTGTGTGTGTGAGCACACTATCTCCTGGGTGGTATCTATTACTGGCAGAATAATCAGTTGGAAAGGCTTTCCAGGTCTGAGGTTAGGAGAAATCAGGGGGCGGTCCATGGCGGTTGTGGGAAATGAGGATGTTGTTGTGCATTGGGAAAGGTGACCTTTCAGGGAGCTGGTAGGCGTACAAGCACACGATCAGATGGGCTCTTGGCTGGGATGCAAATATCTAACGTCAATGACAAGAGATCCAGGGCCGATCCTTCAGTTGTCTTCAAGGGATGCAGGTTGTCTGTCCCTTAGTACACTCAGGCAGTTGTGCATCTCCCAGAGACAATTTTCTGAAACACTCCTGATACACCGTAGGTATTGTTTCAGCTACCTTGAGCCTCAAGCTCTTGCAAATGAATCTCCCTCTGCAGCCTTAATAAGCAACTATAAGGGAACTGTTGATACTGTTCAAGAAATGGGAGCATTAGACTCCATTCTCCTCTGATTTTAAACAATTTACACTCAATTATTATTATTAAGCTGCATTTAGCAAAGTCCAGGTTTGACATTTACCCATCCTGCATTTAGGAGCTGGTAGTTAAAAAATCCTTAAAGATTTAACAGGTTTTTAGGGAAGCACACAAACAATTCAGAAAATCAGTTTCCTGTGTGTCCTGATTGTGGGTTATGTTGGGAGGAATTATTTATTAGAGAAGCCTGTGAATAATCTCCAGTAACATACACACAGAATACTCCCTTCACACCACCCTTGGCAAATAAGGCTAAGCAGCAAAAACCTATACGCAGGCCTGGCTGTGAGTGGAGTGTACATAGCAGATAAGACCTAAGCTGACAAGATGCATGAGTGACCCATGAGCTGTCAGCTTTAATTTGCTTGGGCAGAGGAGAGCCATTAATAATTCTTTAATGAAGGATGAAAAGTGCATATCTTGGAACTGAAAACAAGGGATAAAATTGTTACCCAGAAAGGAAAGAGGTCATTGTTTTTTATTTTGTTATTTTTAATAAAAAAAATCTATATTTAGCTTAATTTTTCAGACACAGCACATGGATTCCTGTACTAACATCTGCTGTTCCCCTCCTCTGTTCAATTTATTGCAGTTAACTTTAGCGCTAAGGACAGTTTATGGAAAAAAACACCTGCTTTCCCTGCTCCCCGAGCAATGATGGAATTTGCTCTGACTCGGGATTCTTAATAGCTCAGTTTAAACCAGCAAATGATTCATAACGCGGCTTTTGCACACATGCATTCCGTTAGGGGCCTTGTCAGTTGCTATGCCCCATTGCTAGGACTGAGGCACACACTTTGAAGGGAGCCCATTTATACACTTCACTTAGTTTACAACATGCCAGCTTGAAATGCTAGGAGTGGGGCTTAGGCAAAGTTGAGTTAAGGGGCGGGGCAGGTGGGGGAAGGCAGGACACATGCAAGCTCTGTGAGAGGGAGACTAATGGAAAAGGTTAGTATCTTGCACTGAGTGTAGCATCACTTAATATATGTCTTGCTATCCTATTAATAACAGCTCACCTGTTGCCCACCCTTGTTGTATCTAGGCTAGGCCCTGCTATAATCTCTCCCCATCCCCCACGTGCATCTCAGCCCTGTACTTTTTTTAAAGCAATACAGCATCTTGGCCCTTTGACATGGATTCCTGGCTCTGCTTCTGTCATTATAAAAGATTGTCTTTCCATGATCAAGCTTCCACTCATGGCTGTTTGTCAAGAAAGTTTAAAAAAAAATCAAAATGGAAATTGTTGGCAATGAACAGTAGATAAAACCTGGACAGGATTCCAAGCTCATATTTGAAAACTGATAGCCAGCACGCAAGGACCCCACACATTGCAAACAGCTCTTTGTAGACATCACCCGGCTCACCCCTGAAGTTAAAATAGAGGTTTTACTCCCTCTTTTAGCAGCCTTAAGATCATCTTTCTCTTCTCCCCCACCCCAAATTACATCCGAGGAAAGAATATTTGTTGGCCCCTATGCTCTTTTTTTTTTTAAAAAAAGAGGGAATGGGAGAGAGTATGACTAATCCTGCAACCTTTCCTTTTAGTGTTTAATAGAACCTAAGTCTGTTTACAATAAAATGGAGTGATATTTTTCATCCTTCCAAATGGAACAAGGGTTATATAAACAAAGTAACCTCAGACACAGCAAACACCTGTTGAAGGAAACTGGCTTTTAAAGAAAAAAAAATCAAGACCTTTTTGTTGACTCATGGTCAAGTTCAAGTTGAAGTAGATGGCACAGCTTGATTAGGGGAGATGCTGATAGGTAAAGCATTAGCAAAACACCTATTTTTGCCTGATTGACTGATGATCAGGCCAATGAGCTGCCTATCCTCAACTATACAGCCATTATATAATGCCTGCATCTGTAATTTTCACTCCATGCATCTGAAGAAGTGGGTTTTTTTAAC
Organism: Mauremys reevesii; assembly: GCF_016161935.1. NCBI lineage: Eukaryota > Metazoa > Chordata > Testudines > Geoemydidae > Mauremys > Mauremys reevesii. The sequence goes on from NC_052638.1 coordinate 37,338,062, forward strand.
CCACGAAAGCTTATGCCCAAATAAATCTGTTAGTCTTTAAGGTGCCACCGAACTCCTTGTTGTTTTTATCCTCAACTAATAGCACAGGAATTCTATTCTATACCAATTTGCCCTACTGAATCCGACCAGCTGTCCTACTACTCCAGTATTCTGGCTCCAAGAGTGGTCAATGCCAGATGCCTCAGAGGAAGGTACCAGACACCCTGGAGTGGGCAATTATGTAATAACCTATCATAGAGGTATTTCTTCCTGGAGTTTGGATTATGCCCTGAAACATGAGGGTTTATATTCCTTCCAAACTTTTGTGGTTTGGATTTGTTTTTATAAAATAATCTCATGTTCTCATTATCCATAGAAATGTACAATCCATTTTTGAATCTCTTAAGCTGTTTGGCCTCCATGATATCTTGTTCCACAGACTGATTATGCACTTGCTTAATAAAATTAAGAAGATACATTTGATTAATTATTAATGTCTTGGCTTTTAGAAGTGCAGGGAACCCACAGATCCCTTTATATTTCACTAGGAGCCTTTTGCACACTTAGCATTTTTGAGAATCAGAGCTTTCAAAAAAAAATAAAGATGCTTTCAGGTGTAAACAGCAACAGAAAGAGGATCCAATATGCAAAGCCAAGTGCAGGATACAAAGGATCGGAGGAGGTTTAAGTTAAGGTACCAGGACTCCATTGTGCGACATGCTGTACAAACACAATACGAAAAGATTGCCGGCCCCGCCAAAATAGCTTACAAGCTAGACCCAATCATTCTTATCAATCCATGTCCACAGGGACCTTTGGGACAAACATCTGCCTGTTGACTGCATGGAAGGGGAAATTCAGCCATCTCTTCATCACCACCCCCTTTTTTCTGAGACCCCATGGGATACAAGATCCATGTGTTGGCAGTGAAATGAATATTAACCCTCCTGCTTGCAGGAAAGCTTGCAATTCTATTACCTTTCCTGCAGAGCCCCATTCATGAGAGTGGGCAGTCCAGGGACATTCACAGACCAGGGAGACAGAAGGAGTTTTTAGGAAGTTCCCAGAGTCAGTGCAGAGATAGAAGGTTTCCACACAGGGGGCTTTTAGAAGATCCTCCACATCTTCTTGGGAATCTGCCGGGTGTAGCCCAGCCATATAACAGCAGAACTGAACAGAAGTGCATTACATATAGTTCTGTATTAAAACTCACTGTCTGCAGAAGCCTGATTCTTGCCAGTGCTATTAGTTTTTAACTTGGTAGCGCCAAAATCACTCAGCAGTAGGGCTAGCTGGGTGGAGGGCAATGCATTCTCCAGGGGATGAAAGATTGCTGGGTCGGGGTTTTCCAGGAATAATCACCCCAGCTGAGGATCTGGCCCTATATTTTTACAGCTCATATTTCTGTTTATTGTGGGCCTCCTTTACCAAGAACGAGAGAGACTCTGGTAAGGTACAAGATACTTATTTATATGATGCCCGAGAAGAAAAATACATTATCCCAGCTGACACATTGACATCACAGGGCCTGTGCAAACTGGAAGCACTGCTGATAGCACACAAAGGAAAACCTTGTCTTCTGATGCATGTGTAATTTTAATTCTTTTAAAAGGCTTGTTACAAATATTTTTTCACCTGTAATTAGAGAGGCCAGTTTGCTTTGGCTAACTGTCCTGGGTTCTGTAAGGCTGTTTTGACAGGTTGTGCGTAATGTCATGTTCCCTATTTTAACCCATGTTCCAAGTTTGGAAATCCAAAGGCGGGGGTGAGGGGTGGGGGAGAATCTGCTCTGGAGAAAGATGTTCTTTTTTAGTTGTAACTTCATTGCACTCCCATCTTTGCGACTTGGCCCTAGAGGAGATTTATGGGCAGATTTTCATAACTCTTTGGCCTAAACTGGGCGCACGTGTTGCTGAAAAAACTTTGAAAAATCAGTCCTCTAAAGCCCTCATGCAGCAGGATCTCGACATATAGAAACACCTACATAAAATCAGTGTCAACATTAAGTACTGTGGTCAGATATCGTACCTCAGGCTACCAATTGCCTATAACAAATTCCACATTATGCTACAATGGCAGCTGTACACATTTTCTACCTACAATACGTTGTAGACACAGTCATATGAAAGACACCTGGGGTTTCGCTCTGTAAATATAACCATTTACAAGGATAACATTGGTAATATGCTCAGCCTATGTAAATCATAGAAATGAGAGATGGAAAAGATCGATTAGATCCAACGCCTGCCAATGGAAGACTGCCACCTCTCTGCAAACAGAGACTGACTCTGATGGGGATTCTGATTGGCTGCTGACTCCTGGGGATACAGGATTTGCAAAGCAGTGTCCTCTTGCCAAGCCTCATCCAGAACACGTTTGCCTTTTCATGGCGATACCAGCCTGAAATCCTCAAAAGTGATAACACACAGGGGCATTCCCAGCTGCAGTTTGGAACATTGTAGGTAGGAAACTGTCAATTTCAACTATGAATTCATAGGCCTTTAAAATCCCCGAGGTTGGAGGTACAGCATCTATCTGAATTCGTCTGCTCTCCGATCAACAAGTTATTTGCATGTCATTTTCCCGGTTGGTGTCCAATATCCTTCTTGTGTAGTACATTTAAGTCCATAGCTGCTCCATTTCTGTACCTTTATCTGTCCCAGGTCATTGTGTCTGTCTGTCTTTCTGAAGGGGTAATGCTGCTAGACTCTTCTCCTTTTCTTGAAATCTAACATTTCGCCTTTAAATCCTTGGCCACTCATCGTTTGGAAACATTTTCAACTACTTCATAGAGTTCCAGTAATTGTTAGGTGCCACCTCTCCATAGGGACTCATCTTCCTATCCAGCGCCATACATATCCACTACAAATACACCCCCACAGCTTAGTACTCCATCATTTGTCTCATAACAGAAGTATAGAGAGGCCCGAACCAAAAATCGCCAGATCTGAGCCCAGATTCACATCCAGGTGTGGATGCCAGTTCTCAGCTCAAACCTCTCTAGTATGGGCCAAATCTAAATACCAGGTGCCTGATTCTCGGCACTACTCAGCCAGCTTTGTGCTATTCTTGCACAGCAAAAGCAGCTGAAAAGTCAGTTTTCCCACCTCCCTCAAGGATTCTCCTATTTCAGTGGCAGGGTGTCAGCAGAGCAGTTCTTTGCTACAAGAGAAATGTGGCATGACCAGGCCTCACTGCACCCCAGGAATCCCTGCCTGCTGGAATAGTTCCTTGGAGTCGTGGACAGTAATATAGTTTGGATCTGGATGTCAAAACACCAAGTTCAGTGATGTTTGGATCAATCCATTACGGAGATACATGACCACTCACTCTGGTTTTACAAAAGTGTAAATTCCACGGACAAAAAGGGAGTTTTTACCGATTGACACCGGTACAAGTGAGAACAGAATCAAGCCCATGAATTTGGATCTGGATAAGGGAGGTCAGATCCAAGTTGTTGGATTGGCCCTCCCTGTAACTAAGATCTAACACTGTTAGTATTAACATTTGGCATCTCCTTCCCTTTCATGACCCACCCAAGCATCCCTGGTTCGGCTCAGAAGCATTCCATACCTGACATCTCTCAGTTCTGCACACACACAATGAAGATTGTCTTCTGAGTTCTTTGGCGGCTTCTTGTCTACATGTTGGCACAGAAGTCTAATCTCCACCAGCTGTTTCCAGTTCTAACACATCCTCAGATTTTTAGACTCTCCAGATAACATGGGAGTTTTTTCACTACGTTGGAGCCTTATGTTTTAATATGTGCATTGTATTATTGCAAATATCCTTAAATACCCCTTTTTCAAGTCAGTAGGAACCAAGCATGCCCAGGACCTCAAAGGCCTGATCCTGGAGAATATAAACATTCATGTGCAATATTCCAGAGCTTTGAAAAGAATGCAAAGTTGGCTAAACATACTAATTTGCTACTAATTAGAGCCTACTGTAAGTGTTTAAATCAACTTTTTCAGTTTGATGCAAATCAGTCCCAGATTTGTATGAACCCCAGAGGGAAGTACTAACTTTTAATTGTTTAGAACCATATAGGATCATTAAATTTTTTGTCAAATGAATAAGGTAACATTCTTCCATGCTGCCTGCTGCAAGTGAGCAGCGGGTAGTGTGTGTTCACTGCTCTTCAGTTGGGCTTGATACAGTTAGCTGTGTTTCATTGACTTCAGTGGGGCTACTCATTGTAGTAAACTCTACACCCCTGGAGTGTTTCCACAATTGTGTCCCCAAAATGGTCAGCTCAAGCATTAAGGGCTGATGGCCCAGTTCTGTAAATCATTACACAAGTGGTCCTGTTGAACGATTTACAGAATCATATCATATAAATCTTCCTGGTTCCATTGAAGTCAGCTAGTCAGATCCTCAGACTCTGTACGCTGTCGTAGCTCCATTGAAGTTAATAGAGCTCCATTGATGTATACCAGCTGAAGATCCAGCCAAACAGTTCTCGGTCATTGAAGTCAATGGGAATAATGACTTTAGGCTGACCTCAAAACAGTTAAGGAACAAGCTGTTTTCTTGTCATTTGTAACTTCAGTAAGAGTGTTCGTGGCGGTGAGGACTACTCCCAGCAGTAAGTGTTTGCAGGCTCAGGTCCTAGAAGTTTTGAGTGGCTGACGATAATGTTATTATAACTGTTAATTATTTTTTTCCAGTAATTTTTAACATTTCATAATTCCACAGCTTGTCTGAGCAGCTGGATCCCTCTCTAATTAGAAACCAGCTGTAATGGAAAAAAAATCAGGCATTTCCTGGAATTTAAATGATCAGTTTTCTACCAATCAGAATCAAGAACCTAGTCCCACAGCTTCATAAAATATACTGGAGAAAGTCACAGAAATGTGCTGGACAACTATGAAAAGAAAGGTTTTCTGAGAACTTTGCTCTCCAGCACTCAAATGCAAGGTTTCCTAGGCATTCATATGCATAGTTAACACAGTACATTTCCTGTCTTTTAATATGAATAATTACCCTCTATCATTCACTGACTAATTTCAACTCAACATTTTTGAAGGTAGCATCTTTTAAGTACTTTGAGTGAGGCATAAATGGCAGTTAGATAATAGCACCTAGCTCTTATCTAGTGCTTTTTTTCATCAATAGTCTCACAGCACCCTACAAAGGAAGTCAATGTCATTATCTCCATTTTACAGATGGAGAAACTGAGGCATGGGGAAGGAAGTGACTTGCCCAAGGTCAACCAGCAGTCCAGTGGCTAGGCCAAGTATAGAACACAGATCTCCTGAGTCCCCATCCTGGGCTCCATCCAGTAGGCCTTAATACCCAAGTCCCCTTTGTGCCTTTGGGAACCACCCCCTCCATTCATAATTAATATGTACTTGACACAAATGAATCCTTTCCTAATCAATTACTACAAGATGTGTTATAAACATATTGCAATTTATAAAAAGCGGCTATAATATTTTAGGGAATAAAGAACTCCAGTGTCCAGACACCATTGGTAAAGAAGGTTTAAATTCTCATCCTATGCCATCCATGCAAAGGCAAAATAATAAATAGGCTTTGGGCCACACCAAAATGCTTTGGAGGGTGATAGAGTGACCTGGAAACTTAGAGGAGAACCTTACTGAGTTTCCTCCTAATTATCATCTTGGGCTCAAATTGGGGCAACACAGAGTGGTATGACAGGTTTCAGAGTAGCAGCCGTGTTAGTCTGTATCCACAAAAAGAACAGGGGTACTTGTGGCACCTTAGAGACTAACAAATTTATTTGAGTATAAGTTTTCGTGGGCTACAGCCCACTTCATCGGACGCATAGAATGGAACATATATTGAGGAGATATATATACATACAGAGAACATGAAAAGGTTGGAGTAGCCCAACCAACTCTAAGAGGCTAATTAATTAAGATGAACTGTTGTCAGCAGAAGAAAAAAAAACTTTTGTAGTGATAATCAAGAAAGCCCATTTAAGACAGTTTGACAAGAAGGTGTGAGGATACTTAACATGGGGGAAATAGATTCAATGTGTGTAATGGCTCAGCCATTCCCAGTCTCTATTTAAGCCTAAATTGATAGTATCTAGTTTGCATATAAATTCAAGTTCAGCAGTTTCTCGTTGGGGTCTGATATAACACCATGTCTTCTGAGATGCTATCATTTGCTCCAGAATCCAAACTTACTTTAAAAAATAAAATAGGAAGTCAGTGTCTAGCCCTTATGGTTGTAGGGGGGAAAAAACCTTCAAAATGTGAACCAACTGTAAGTAGTGCAGTGAAGTCTGCAGAGAGACTGAAACAACGACTCAAAGAAGTTTGCTCTACTGCAGGGGTAGGCAACTTATGGCATGCGTGCTAAAAGGTGGCACGTGAGCTGATTTTCAGTGGCACTCACACTGTCCGGGTCCTGGCCACCAACAGGGCCGGTGCAACCATTTAGGCAACCTAGGCGGTCGCCTAGGGCACTGGCTTTTGGGGGGCACCATTTTCTTTGGCAGTGACCGCGGAGGCTGGATTTTCGGCTGCCCCAGTTGCCGCCAGCATTTAGGTGGAAGGAGCTGGGGCAGGGGAGCGCAGGGAGGGCCGCCTGCAGCAAGTAAGGGGGGGGGCAGCACGCAGGGGAACTCCCTGCCCCAGCTCACCCCTGCCCCGCCTCCTCCCCAAGCACGCCGTGGCCTCTTCACTTCTCCTGCCTCCCAGGCTTGTGGCACTTAAGCTGATTGGTGCGAGGGAGAAGTGAAGCAGCCACGGCGTGCTCAGGGTGCTCGTGCTTGTGTGCGGAGCAGGGGTGAGCTGGGGTTGGGGGGGTGCCTCAGGGCAGAGGGTGGGGAGCTGCCGCAAGGGGGGCGCCTCAGGGCGGGCGCAAGGTGGAAGTTTCGCACCCTAGGCAACACATCCTTGCACTGGCCCTGGCCACCGGTCCCGGGGGATCCACTGCTGATCCCTGCTCTACTGAGTGGGGAAGTTCAAAGTGTTAATTCAAACGGTAGTTTAAATTCCACATTGTTAACTATTTCATGGTCCAAGCATGTAAGATAGGCAAGGGACAATTGTATTCTGAAGATCAGCACAACCTGTTATGAGCAACAGCTCACTTTAGATACAGCTACACTGCACTAAACCACACCCCCTCACACACAACACCGAGTTTCATAGTCTGGGTCTATTGACTTGGGCCCCCAGAGCTATACATTGTAGTGAAGATGCTCGGGTTCAGGCTGGAGCCTGGATTCTGAAACCCCGTAAGGGGAAGGGTCTCAGATCTAGCCCAAACCTGAATGTCCGCACTGCAATTTTTAGCCCCTGCAGCTTGACCTAGCTGACCCAGGCCAGCCGTGGGTCTTTTATTGCAATATAGATGTAACCTTTGGTACCATGGGTAGTTAGCACTTGGGAGAGAGTACCACTACTTATTTCTTACTCGGGTCAAGCAGGTGCTAAACGCAAGGAACCTAGCAGACTCCAGAAGATCATCTGAGCCCCACTGAGAGGAAGCCAGCCCAAGGATCTAAGTCAATTATTATTTTTATTATTATTACATGTATTGCAGTAGCAGGTAAGGGCACCAATCAGGGATCAAGGCCCAGTTTTGCTAGACCCTATATCAACACATAACAGAGCCCCAAAGACCTTATCATGTAAATGGAAGACTTCTACTGATAGTGATTTTAAGAAAGAAAGAAAGAAAGAATATAATGGATTCTGGTGAGCATGTGCAGAAACTTTTCATGTGGTTTAAAAAAAACAGACTTGTCAAGTAATTTAAATAGAAAGGTTATTCCTAATATTTATTTCAAGATTTGTAAATTTGGACATCTCTCACCCATGAACCCACAGCAAATGAACCTTGTGTAAAAGCCCCAAGGGTAAACAGAATTCTTTTTAGCAAAGCACAAATTCATTTTAAAAATCACAAGTAGCCCATTTTAATCTAGGGGTAGAGGAAGCAACTTTTCAGAAGGATGTCTTTGAATCCTTTTCACTCCATCTGCTAGCTAGCAGTTTTATATGGTGCACAGGAGAACATATTTCAACTAGTTAAATTTTACGTAGCAGAACGTATTGGAACATATTTATCACAGTCTACCATTCTGAGCTAAATCCAAAACCAGTTATTAGCTCTTAAAGGGCACACACAGATTTTGAATAAAAAAGGAAGGTTAAACAGAGATGTCTGTTTTTCATAATTGCACAGTGCTCCCAAGACAGCGGTTCAGCCATCTTGAAAATCAATGTTTTGATGACCTTTGAACCCTCTTTTCCTGTTGAGTGTCTCTCCTACAGGTTGCTCCCCAGGATGAAAACAATAAAAGCAAATATATAACAGTAAAGGCCTGAGGTTAATGTCTTTAACAAGATAATGTTACTTAAGGGAACTGTAAACCAAATCATTCCTAAATTCCATTTGTTCTTTGCAATCCAGGGTACATTATGAAACCATATGTGTGTGTGTGAAGCCTGAATTTTTTACAGTGATAAGACTGAGTTTGCACATTGCATATTCTGATATTCACGTATCAGAGTGTTAGTCTGATATTGTCATTATTCATGATTGTTAATAGTTATACTGAATGGTTCGCTCTGGCCACTGTCAGTAACATATGTGATCACATAATAACTCAGTGGGAGTACCTTTTAACAGCATTACCACTGCATGCATTACAGTAAAATAAAGTTACAGTAACGAATTCTGCCAAGTAGAGTTTTTTTTTTACAGTTAGTATCAAAAATATAATTAATTCCAACCAAAACCGGTATAGAACAACTTAATATTTCCTATATGTTCACTGTAAAAGAACTTCATAAAATAATTTCAAGCTATTATTCCTTAAACATATATGAACTTGAGAAAAAAAACCTGAGGAGACAAACATTCTTCTGGGGTAACTGCATCCATTTACACTTGCAGAGAATTTGACTGAATAAATTTACAGATAACTCTCTGCACCCATGTTACTTTTAGGTGGCCCCAATTCTGCTGACAGGTATTCCACTGAAATTCAATTAGCTTCAGGTTTGCTTTGGTGTAAAGGAGAGCAGGAATTGATCCCATGTGTGTGTTTTTCTTGATCTCTACATAATTGCTAGGCATGAATGGCTCCAGACTGAAGAGAAAGATTAGTTTATATGAACTACAGTTATATAAAATTTGGAAGCAACACAGAAACATAATTGTACAGAAAAATGTTTTGGGGGTTGTCCAAAAAAGTCTAAGGGTGCAATTCTCCATGGAGACCCAACATGATGGGGCTCAACTCCATTAAAAAAAAATCAATTGGCAACAATCATACTGCAGATAAAACTCAGACTATGATAATGTCCCTAAGCAATGACTCCAATGTCATTTCTATATGGTATCACCTCTCAAGTCCATATAGACACTAAAGCTAAGCATATTCAAAACTCCCTGGGGGATTTTAATGAGAATTGTCTTCTAATACCTTAGGTGGCTTTGAAAATGTCAGCCAAAGCCGTCCAGATCATCTTATTTCCATATCATGCATCTCTACACCCATCTTCTGCTCTCTTAGATTCACAGAACCCTTGCATACTAGGTGGAGAAGAATATTAGACCTGAGGTCTGTCATGATGATTAAGGAGTAGGAGGTTGTTAATCGGCAACCTGTGCTAAATGATAAATATGGGAAATGGAAGGCTTTCAGATACTACTTCTTGCAACACCTTGTGAAACAATTCCTTATTACAATCAATGCTGGAGTAGGATTTCAATCGCTACTGCAATGAGAGACCAGATCTAGCCACCATCCTGCGAGCCAGGCTGCCTCTTTAAAAGTTATCAGTAGTCCTACTTTTACAGTAGCCCCTAGAGGGTCTTTAGGCTAAAGACACATTGTGAGAGACAGTCTCTTCCTCAAAGTACTTACACTCTAGACTAAGGGTAAGAGTGAAAACAAAGGCAAAGCAACTTGACCATGGTCACACAGCAGATCAATGACCAAGACAGATATAGAACCCAGGAGTCCTCTTGTGGCCTAATCTGGAGCCCTACCTACACGCCACAGCGCCTCTCATGTAGTTCAAAAGATTCAGCAGTTGTGGGAGCTCAACCGTTTTAGACCTTTTATGTTATACAAACTTTATAGTGCACAAAATATCTCCTCCAATTATATCCTCCTTCTGGTAGTTTTCACAGCTAATCTCTTTTTTCCTCTTGCTATCTCAACATGTCTTATAAGGTATGGCAGTACAGTCAAGCTGTCTGGAAGAAGGTTCATCGCCAAATGGCAGGAAATCACTATCCCTACAAGTTCAAGAATGTTTTTGACATGAACCATCTGTAGAATGCCATCAAGCACCGTATCCTCTTTGTCATGGGGTGATACACCTCCCTTCCTAAATAATAAAGCATTGGGGCTCTGATATTGTGTGGATTTTACTGCTGCTCTGTGAAATGGCTCTAATAAATGGAAACACTTCTCCTTTCTTTGTGCATTGATTAAACATTTCACACCAAGGTGTATTCTCAGATAGATAACGGGTATTTTACATTCTCTCTTGGTATTAACCGGAAGCTCACCCAAAAGGTCCAGTAATGACTGGTGCAGGTATAATGCATTTTGAAGATATTTGGTATTGCTCATTGTCAAGATAGTGCCTTTGTTTTCTTCCCTTAATAAATATCCACTACAAGGTTCATTATGGAAAGGCTAAATTAAGGTCCAACCAGTAAGTTTTGGCCATCATCTAAAATTACTGGACTGCACTTCCAGCCTCAGAGAGAAGACTATTATTTTCTCCCATGAGTGGAATACCTGTGCAGAGGTCCCAGGAGTTATCTAAGAGTTCAAGACACTCCCATATGTTCAGAACATGTGATATCTCCAACAACCCCTTCTGGATGGAGCTATATGAGCCTCTAACTTCTCTTTCATTATTCTGTATAGGTGATGAGGGACGATCGAGTCACTGAATTCCAAGGCCCAAGAAGGGAAGACTGTCAACTCTAGCTAACTGCCAACTTTCTTGTTTGCATTTTTTCCTATGACCCAGGAAGTGATCATAACTACCTGCAATTCCAGTCCTCCTGCGCGAGTAGCACATGACATTCAATAGGACCAATGTCACAGAGATGTTTTCTGTGGTTCTCTCATGCCACTTGAAGCTGCAGAAGTAGTTAGGTCAATCCCTTAGGTATTAAGATGGTCTAAGGTGAATTTTGTATGGAATATTTCTGAAGAGAGCTACTAAAGAACATTGGTAGGAAAAAGCCTCTCTCCATTCTCTCACTTAATCTTCCAATGTTATTGGCATCTATCAAAACACCTCCCATCCACCACATGTATTTTTTTTAGAATATAACATTGTTGAGTACTTCACATGTTCAAAGTGCTTTACAAATATTACTGATTCATCTTTACTTCCTTCTTTCACTAGGATGTTGCAGGTATTATTACCTTCATTTTACAGATGGGGAAGTGGAGGTGAAGCCACTTGCCCAAAGCCAGCACGTCTTTGGAAGAGTCAGGGCTAAAACCAAGGTATTGCAACTCTGAATTCTGAGCTTAAGCTACTAGCACAGAGTTCCTTTCACCCAGTTATCCATGCCACCTACCCACCACAGAACAAAAAACTTAGGAGGGAAGAGGATGAAAAGGAAGAACCACCCCATAAATACTGAACACTGATTGGACCAAGAAGGTGAAAGACTTGAAGACAACCTCCTGGGACAAACTATTAACCTACTATGAAATGTGCATGCGCATAAGCCAGTGTGACAATACATATTAGAGTTTTCCCCACACATCTCCCAAAGAGGAATGCACTGTAATAAAATAAAACTTCTCAGGTAAAATACCATTCAGGATATAAAAATGTAATGTTCAATTAAATTCACACACACACACACACACACACGGAAAGACCTTGTATCCCTTATTGATCCATACCATGCATGTAGTTCTTTAAATTAAGAATTGTTTGGTAGGTGATTAAAAAAAAATGTATATATCTCGATTTTTCAGTGAGTCTTGATCATCCTCGATTTCAGACATAGCATCCCTAGTAAACTCAGGATCTCCACAGGTTGAAGAATATGTATTTTAAAAGAAAAAAATATTCTATAATAATAAATACATTCTGAAACAACATGATCTGCAATTAACACCTTATAACTGTACGACCCACAGACAGATTATTTTTAGGTTTCTGTACATAAAAAAAACTTTAAAATCTAATCTTGGCTATATTTTTCCCTCCTGTGCCTGAGGGATAAAAGATAATTTATAACAGGAAACCTTTGAATTCTGAGCTTTTATGTTTTCATGGTGTCCCAATTTGAACTTACAAAAATAAGTGCACACATTTTTGACAAAAAAAAAGTAGTCTGAAACCCCAAACCTGCAAATACTTACTCAGTGGAACTATTCATGGTAGTAAAGTTAAACGTGTGAGTGCAGGTTTTCAGGATCAGGGCCCTGGTGTTGGATCTTCAAAAGCACTCAGAATTGGTCTCGCTCAGCTTCCATTGAAGCCAGTGGTACACACTGGCTTGACTGGGAGTCAAATTAGGTCAATGCTGTGTGCTTTTGAAAATCCCACCCTAAAGAATTAAGGCCTGAGATCTACATTTCCATTGAACGGTTTCAGAGTAGCAGCTGTGTTAGTCTGTATCCACAAAAAGAACAGCAAAGAATCCTGTGGCACCTTATAGACTAACAGATGTTTTGCAGCATGAGCTAGCCATTCACAGTCTTTGTTTAGTCCTAAACTGATGGTGTTAAATTTGCAAATGAATTGTGATGGTGTGGCTGATCTGGTTAGGTCCTGTGATGGTGTTGCTGGTGTAGATATGTGGGCAGAGTTGGCAGCAGTTGCTGGTGAAAGAACAGAGTACTTGTGGCGCCTTAGAGACTAACAAATTTATTTCAGCATGAGCTTTCATGAGCTACAGCTCACTTCTTCGGATGCATAGAATGGAACACACAGACAGGAGATATTTATACATACAGAGAACATGAAAAGGTGGAAGTATGCATACCAACAGCAAGAGTCTAATCAACTGAGATGAGCTATCATCAGCAGGAGAAAAAGAAAAAACTTCTGAAGTGATAATTAAGATGACCCATAGAAGGTGTGAGGAGAACTTAACATAGGGAAATAGATTCAATTAGTGTAATGACCCAACCATTCCCAGTCTCTGTTTAAGCCTGAGTTAATTATATCTAATTTGCATATTAATTCGAGTTCAGCAGTCTCTTTCTGGAGTCTGTTTTTGAAGTTTTTTTGTTGCAAAATTGCCACCTTCAAGTCTGTCACTGAGTGGTTAGAGAGGTTGAAGTGTTCTTCCACTGGTTTTTGAATGTTATGATTCCTGATGTCAGAGGGGCATTGCTGGCACATGATGGCATATATCACGTTGGTAGAGGTGCAGGTGAACGAGCCCCTGATGGCGTGGCTGATGTGATTAGGTCCTCTGATGGCGTCACTTGAATAGATATGTGGACAGAGCTGGCTATTCATATGCCAGCAATGCCCCTCTGCCATGTACATTGGCCAAACCGGACAGTCTCTACGCAAAAGAATAAATGGACACAAATCTGACATCAGGAATCATAACATTCAACTCCTGTTCTATTTCCATTGAAGACAATGAGATTATCTCCGTGTGTTTGAGAGCAGAATCTGGCCCTAACATATTAGGTAGTTAAACACATTGGGGGAGTTCAGTGCAGCTCCAGCTCACCAAGAATAATTTGACAGCTTTCCCAGCAAAATGAGCGAGCCTACTCTATTCCGTTCAGCTTCATACACTGTGCCCCTGATACTGGTTGCTAGGCAAGTCCTGTTGTGACTCTTCTTCATCACCCTTTTTAAAAAAAAAACCTTCAGCGCTCACTGATTTTCCATCATTCGTGGTGTCCCATCTCCTTTTGGCTTAATCCTTGGAGGGATTCTGGAGTTTAGCTGGGCTCAGCAAGGGCCCAGTCTGGCATGGTGCTGAGCCCCTGCTGATGCCCTTTTGCTAAAAAAAAGAAAAACACAATTTGAACCCAATAGAAAAGCCACCATATGGGAGCATTGTTCAACATACACCAAAACACACGTGAACTTCAGAGACCTACAGCTGGTGTTCTAGCTTGCTCTTGCGTTCCATTAATTGGCCTGGAGACAGCTGAATGGGGAGATGCTCGGGGGAAATAGGTTGGTTTTTAAACTTCTTGTGCTCAGGCCCAGTCCTCCAAACCTTCAGTAAAAAGGGTCACCCTTAGCTGAAGAAGAATTCCCATTCATTTCAAGACAGCAATCAACGTGGGGCCTCATCCAACTCAGTGGAAAAACTCCCACTGATTTGAACGACGGTTGGATCAGGCCCATAGCAGAGAGGGCTGCAAGATCAGATTTTGATCACTGCCCTTGTGAGCACTGGGGCACCTCAGTCCCTTCCTTTCTCTGCATGTGGCATGCAATCGTTACATCTTCACTGGGCTGTCATACTTGGGTTGTTGAGCTCAGTGGGTGGTGCCGGGTGGCCTTTGACATTCAGGATTTCAGAGCAGAAGATCTGCTGGACCCATGTGGCCCTAAACTCTATAACTCTATCTTCTTTCAGTGTTGAATTTAAAATCCCTCTTTGACTCTTCACCCGGAGCTCAGCTTTTACTGTAAGAACTTAATTATTTTTCTTGGAAATTTCTACTCTAATCCCTTCAAGGACCGCAAGCTTAGTGAGCCTTTTTAAAAAACAGAAGCAGGCCAAGAAGTTGCTCGGTGAGTGAGTTATTGCCAGCTCCCATCATTCTACCCCTTCGAACTTGCAGTTTCTTCCTGATGGTATTAAAGTACGTTGTCTGACATTTCATAGCCCAGGTTGGTGCAAAGGGGTAAGGAGAGGGATTCGTATCGGAGTTTAAGTGCTTTCAGATGTGGAAGCATGGGGCACGGGTCACTTGCTGGTTTAAACTAGTGAAAATGGCGGATTCTCTGTAACTTGAAGTCTTTAAATCATGGCTTGAGGACTTCAGTAACTCAGCTAGAGTTTAAAGGCCCGTGATGTGCAGGAGGTCAGAGTAGATGATCACAATGGTCCCTTCTGGCCTTAAAGTCTATGAGTCCCTTGCATCTCTGTAGGGACTGGTCCTGAGGGAGAGGTAAGCAGGCCACTGCCACCCATCTCAGTTTTCCACCAAGCGGCGCAACCCTGCCTGAGGAGGCTACTGAGGGGATGTAGTGTATCAGTATATCCCTGGCTTCCCTAGCCAAGATCCCTCCCATGTTAGTGCCACACACTTTTTTGGGTAACACTGACCCCTCTTTTCCCCTCTCTAACCCAGAGAAGGTGATGGCTTCTTTCCACCACCCTCCCTCACTGATGGATTTTCTGCTGTAAGGAGCTTCCACTAGGGTTTACAGCTCTGGGATGAGTCTGGTCCTTTGTTTCTTCTCTCCCTGCAGTAAGTCGGTGGAAATCCCATTGATAACTATGGGCAGTTACATAGTGTCATTCCATGCAAAACCAGCTGACCTAAAATATGTCTGATCTAGTGCTGACCATGCAACAACGTACTGCATGCACAGATAAGCAGTATAGTAAAACCAGGCAATGAATTGCACAGAAGATTAAGTCAGTACCAGTGGTGACTTTCTTTGTGTTGATAGTTCAAATCATGGATACCAGCTTGCCAAAGTAATGGGTATCTTCAGCATCTCCTCCCTCCATCCCCAGAGGTCTGGCTGAAGTGAGATTCCCCACTCCACCTCCTCCTTGACTCATTTTCTAGCAAGCAGTGGAGGCACTGCATGCTGTCGGTATGGTAGGAAACAAATTAATATTACTGAAGCCATCACTGGCTTCTGCAGCCTTTTATTCTCTGATTTCTGGGATGGCAGCATTTGTCTTAGCAATACTCTCCTCCCTCTCTTGTCTAAAGAAGCACCCCTCCTTCCACTTGTCTTGCTTTTCTACACAACTCAATTTTGGTTGCTCCCCCTCTCATTTTGGAGGATGGGCCCAATTCCAAAATAGGTCACTTCCCACAAGTAACAGGGTGTTCCCACAATTCCACGTGACATTGCTCCTTTTTCTCCAAATCTGTGCTGTCTGGACCCAGTATCCCTGGGCCTTTCTATTCCTGAAGAAAAGTGGTTTTCTAGCAACAAAAATCCAAACTCCAATGCTTACGACTTGCAAAGTGCATGAGCTGGCACCAAAGTTTTTTTTTCACTAGTTGTAAATGTAACCCACATACCGCCTAGGTGCAGTGCTCTGTCACCTCTAGTGGCACCGAGACCACTTAGAGATTAATGAGTCTACTACAGCCTTAGCTAAGGGCTGGGTGGTGTTTAGCTCATGCTGTAGAGGTTCATGTATTTAGCTCCAAAGGTCCCAGGTTCAATCCTGCCCACTAATGACCAGGGTCTGTCAGCATTACATAAATACCCCCAATAGAAACATTTTTCAACAGAGCATCTACTAAAGTTAACTATATTATTATTATTTACTGTTTATGTTATGGGAGCACTCATGGGGATCAGGCCTCTGTTGTGCTAGGTACTGGACAAGCACAGAAGTAGACATGGTCCATGCCATGAAGATCTTAGTGGTGTGCACCAAACATACTGGGCCAGATTCTGAAACTGGGTTACAGTCCCTTTGCTTCACTCAGGTGGCATAAAGGGTTTGTAATCCATCTGCAAATCCCACCAAAGAATTCCCCCAGCCAAGGGGGACTACTGTCTAGTGTATCTTCACGACAGCCAGGACCTGCACCCTTCATCCCAGCGCAGAGGACAGGCTGGGGAGAGGCGGAGAAGAACTCCTCCATGACAACCTCTACGGGCATAGGGTCCCTTAAGGATCCTGCATTAGTGTCACAAGTTAAAGTTGCCTGGAATCACCTCTACCTTGCATCAGAGAATCTTACAGAATCCAAAGCAGAGTTCTAGCTCAATAGAGAATCAAACCTGTGCTGTTTAATTGATTTTATGTCTTTTTCTTATTAAATATGATTGTTTTTCCGTTCTCTTTCCATTTAAACCTGGAAATGCTGCAAATCTTCTTCAACCATGCACTTCCCTTCTCCCCTCATTCACTTTTACCCTGCAGCATCAGTGAATGGGAACATTTTTCTTGCTTTCAGAGGCGTTGCAAATGGTTTCAAAGTAAATTCTTTGGACGCCCAACCAGACCCTGAGTTTCCCCTCATAGTGTATTGATGGTGAGGAACATAGCACGGAGCAAGCACCATGACTCCATCCCAGCTATGAAAAATAAATACATTTTCTTCCCCACAAGCTGTACTTCTGTGTGGAGCGATATGAACATTTCCCACCGCCCACAGGGACTGAGGTACGTAATTGAAATCTCAAGGAGAAAGTAAACAAACAAAAATTGGAGCCGGGGATTTTCACAGGTAGAAAGAACTAAAATAATTTTGGCTGCAAACCTACTTTGTTTTTAATATGGTTTTCACTAGCTCATTAACTACATAGCTGAGCACTGGGGGAAGGCCTCTGGAGAGACAGCACTGGAGACTGTTCAACTCCATTCATCTACACAACAGGTACGGCACTGGGGAAGCTTCTGTCCACCACCGACATCCCTCAGCCCTAACCATGCAGGGACCACTTCTAGATATGAGAGAAGAGCTTGGCTTCTATTGATTATTCAACACTTTGCCTTGCTGTTCAGAGTGCCAGAAAGACACTAATTAGTGCCAATTTTAGCCATAGGTTTTCTGATGTGGATTTCTATCCGTTAGGACCTGGACTGATATCACCAAAGCATTTCACGTAAGACACTGAACATCACTAAGATGACACAGCAATTAGACCTAATTTTCAAACTGGTTTTAACAGTGCAGTTTTGTGCCCACAATAATTACACTCACATTTTTGTGATGACAGTGAATTTGGGAGGCAAATACTAGCAGCTAGGTATCCAGAGACCTATTCGCACCTTCAAATCGGGTAATTAGAAATCTGCAGCACATTTTTTCAACCCAAGGGCAAGTCGTATGTGCACAAAATGACTTCTGAACTAGCCCCCAAGCAGAGAACGCGGATGAGAGAGGACGACTGACTGGCTTCCTCTGAGAAACCAGGTAGGAGGAGTTAGAAGTCAACTGAGCCTCACTCCCAGACGATGACTGAAATAAAGCAGGGGAACAAGCATGTTTTGGAAGTGGGCCTGGAGTTCCCACAATTATTGTTGGTTTTGTAACAAAAACCTCACCAACGTTTCCTTTGTTGTTTGTGTGCAGTCTCTCAGGCAAACTTCACATTTTTAAAGGAACTTAAATGGCATTGCAAAGGAAACCCTCATGCTGAGAACTGAGACCGGCAGGCTATCAGCATTACTGCTAAGGCTAATTCAGGCACTTCGAGTGCAGAAGGTGGGGACCCGCAAGGATTTTAAAAATTAATACTGGCCACTCCAGGCTGGTATTAAACTCCCAAGGATACAGCTTTTCTCTGACTTTGGATTGGTAAATGCTGCCACCACCCAAGAGCAGAACCCCTTTGAGAGCCCAAGAAGGTGCACTTGGGAATTTCTTCCTGTGGGGTACCCTCAAGCACCTTCACCCCCCCTCCGGGGAAGAGCTGAGAAAGAAGGGGCCGGGGGGGGGGGAAGGAAATTAGCTGTTTTTACCAGCTAACTAAAGGACATGTGCACAATCTCTTAAGGCACAGAAGTCCAATCCTGTTTTTAAAAAGGGTAAATTTTATTAGAAAGAAAGAACATTTGGAAACTCAGGCATTTGCTAGATTTTAAGAGAGTAACTACAAGGATTAAGCACCAAAAATAGCTTTCTTGAGGTCCCACTTAAAGGTTACAAGCAAAACAAAAGCACCTGGGGTTAGCACAGAGGAATCCACAAGAAATAAAGAAACAAAGGAGATAAACCTAATCGTGTCTTCCTAGATATTTCCTGATCTACTTACATATCTGGGGTTTCAAAGGAGTAGTTTCTAGGTATGATACCAAGGATTTTTCATACCTGGCCCCAAGCTTCTTACAGCATAGTTACTGCCCTGTTCGCCTCCCCGGGAGAACCACAGACAGACAAAAGGGGAGTCTTTCTTCACTTTGAAAAAGTTCTTGCCTTCCCATTGGCTCTTTTGGCCAGGTGCTCACTCACTTCCCTTTACCTATGTGTAGCAGTGACACTTTTTAACCCTTTACAGGTAGAGCAATTAGATAACAGCTACTAAGAGGGATTTTATAGCTACTGGCTGGCTGGGTGTTTCATTTATCACAATTGCACTAGTGAAACCCAGAAAAATCTTACAGATCACCTCCTTGTTTACTAAGCACTTTAGACAAAATGGAGACTAAAAAGCTTCTCTGTAAGCAGTGGCAGGAGAGTAGAGAACAAAAGGAAGGAAACGTCACTTGAGAAAATACTCAAACACATCAAGACTGGATGAAGAGACTTTACAATGACTTGAATATTACTCACTCCCAGCCCCATTCCCCCACACTGCCAAAAAAAAAAATCCTTTTGAATCTGCTAGTCTATTGTAACTACAAGCAAAAGGAGCAGTATTTATTCATTTGGATTCATACAAGCACCAACAAGGGCCACCCATTTATCTGCTCTGAAAACTACATCAATAAGTAGTACCCCAAAATTGCTGGTGGTAAATTTTCCATCAAAACTTTTCTTTCCCTTGTGGAAAATTGGATTTTTGATTAAATGACAATTTTTGTGGAAAGTAACTGTTTCCCTCAAAAATTTTAACAATTCTTTTATTGGAAAGCCAGAAAGAAAAAAAAAATCAGCCCCAACCCACTTTTTATTTCAGATTTCAGCTGATTTCTTCCCTCTTCCCCAAATATTTGGCAGTTTTCAGCTGCCATTTTATTATGACCATTAAAGTGTAAAATTTTCTGCAGAGGAAAAAAAATGCAACCAGTTCTAGCCCCAATATAACTAAAGTACAGAAGTACAATTCAATATAGCCCACCAGCAGCAAGCCAGGAAAGGTTAAAGCTCAGATCAGCAATAAGCAATAGTCGGTCAAAGTTATGCCACGGCCAAAACTAACCTGTGTGGCATATGGCAAAAAAACCCAGCTTTTGAGTGTTCATCCCATATCTTCACTGGCCTTCCTATCTTTGAGCCATACTCTACCCTTGCATGGCTCCCACTGACTGCTTTAGAAACCAAGCAGATCTAGGCTCAGAATGAGTCCTTTTCTACACCCTCTGACTCAATGGGAAAGTCTCTTGTGAGGTTTTAGCTGTGTACCTCCTGTTAAAGTCCCTGCCTTAGACCCATCTTGCTCAACACAGTGGTCAAGATGACCTTTAGTTTAGGAGTGGGAATCATTCCCATAAAAAAAATGGACCAGTCAGAAAAGATCACATGGCTGTTATAAAACACAGTATCACTGGAAACGTGGAAAACTGTACAGTGTTACGAATACATAGGGATGATTTTTGACCCCCACCAATCTTGTCCAGCTCTTATGATACTGACGTGATTTTTTTATTTTTTTATTTTTTTGTCTTGCACTGTATCTGACCTTGAAAGTACTCGATGCTATCTCAGAAAAGCCTGCAGTCCTGTAGCACTGTCATATTTTACCATGATGAGCACTTAAACAAATGTAAATAAAAACAGCTTTTCTCTCCAGACTCGTCCTAACAAGGTTTAGCTGGGCCTCCACATAATCCAAGGGATTTCTGAAGCTTTTAGTTTTAACTAAGTAATTTGTAAGGCTGCCTGAGATGCTGCCAAATGTGTGGTAACTTGATTTTGGTAAATTCCCAACCATCTAATTAAAAACATGGACTGGAATCATTCAGTTTAGATGGGTTTTTGTTTAAATCAAAAGAAATCTTTTTAAAATCACACATCTTGGAGATTCCAAAGAACCATTTTGAGCAAAGAGCATACACCAGAACTAAAAAATGGATTGTGATGGCATATAGTTGTCATGCATGCTTACAGAGTTCATAAATTTTGAGCTCGCAAAAACCGTGCTAAACACAAGAAAGCCAAATTGTTTGTCATCCTCTTTGCTAAGTTAGTGTCTCTGGAGGAAAGAGCAAACATATCACATCCTGGGGATTTCCAGTCCAAGTTCCTAACTAGGATTTTGGAACAACCAATAAAGAAACTGCCCCGAAAGAGTCCAGTTTTGATTTTGCAGTGAATATACATGGGCAGAACTTTGGGAGTTTAATGAGTGCCCTATGGCACATGGTTATTCATGCTGGGTGAAACTTACCCATGTGAATAGAGCCTGCAAAAGTCCCTGTGTGGATCTTGTGAACAGGAATGAACTTCACCCGGAGAGCAGAGAAGATCACTAAAATCCATTGTTATGTACCATTAGATAATGTCTTGATTAAAGGAGCTCCCAGAAATGGAGACACTATTAAGTGAAGATGTGGGAATAATCTTGCATTCAATATTCGGAGTAATTAACTGGAGGAAAGCAACTTTCTACCCACAGATATAATCCGTTTGCAACCAGCAGCATGCATACTAAATGGCTTTTCTTTCTCCTTTATCAAGATAGCCAAAAATCAAGATTTTGTGCCTTTATTGTGATTGTTCAGCACAATAACACACACAGAGTAGAGTTTTGTTTTAGTGGCATCTGGCTAGGCATGCGAAACTGATGTGGATCAAAGACTATATGGTAGAATTAAACAAATATAATCAGGGTAATATGATTCACTCTTGTCCTGCTGCACAGATGTTTAAACAGATGTCAGGTAAAAAAAAGTGATGGGGGTTAACACATTACTTTAAATTATTGCATTTAAGAGAAGGGAGTATCTTTGTTAAAAACATTGAAGGTGAAAGTAAGTATTTATGACTTCAGTTGCTGGGAATCTTATCTTCCATTTGCCTTTTAGTGGACAGCAATCACTAGTTCCCATAACAGGAACGCTGCAATTTCTACTGTGCTTATAATCCCTGCCCATCTTTCCACTCTGACTGAATCTCTTACATCTAAAGAAACATGAGTATGCTACTTAATGTTTAATATGGTAATTAAATTAGTAGAGCAGGTTAAAGACTCTGGCTCACCTATTGGCCTGCCATTATGGGAAAAGCTAATGAGGTATGTGGATTACATGATAAAAGTGCCTTTACTGTTATTCCCGTGGGCAGCCTGGTGCCATTGTGGATTATCAGGCCAATAATTATGTACTATGCATGCTTTCCTCGCTAGCTGTTCTAACATTTCCTGGGCCAGACCGACACTCTCGGAGCATACTTACGTGTCTAATCTGTGCATACAATAGTAGCAACTGTACGCAAATTGGGTAAGTACATGAATGATCACGACTGGACATTGGCCATGCACATTTACCTGAAGTATGTTTGCAGTTATCATAACTGCATGTAAATTAGGGGCCTGAGCCAAAGCCCACTGAAGTCAATGGGAGTCTTTCCACTCATTTCAATGGAACTTCAAGGGGCTTCATTGAATCAGCCTCTTAGCGTGAACATTTTGCATAGGTAACTGCTTATAATGGTTGAAAAGTTGGCTTCCCTTTGTTAGCCAAAAGCTACACTAGTCCCAGAAATAACAGCTATCCCTAAAAGAGTCCTTTTGGTGAGTGGCTGTATAATTAAGCAACAAAGAGCCCTGTGGCACCGTATAGACTAACAGATGTATTGATTACAGGCATCTGACGAAGTGAGGATTCACCCATGAAAGCTCATGCTCCAATACGTCTGTTAGTCTATAAGGTGCCACAGGATGCTTTGTTGCTTTTTACAGATCCAGACTAACACGGCGACTCCTCTGATACTTGTATAGTTAACACATCTAAAATGACGTATTCAGAAGGATGCCTCTTAGCCCTCAGTTCTGAAAGTGGGACATTTGAGAGAAAGGGTATGTATAATGCTTATCTTTTCCCTGTAATATTTGTGCCTTTACCCCCAAATAATAATCAACGCTATTAGGATTCTGTGCTATCTTTCTCCCACTAATTGTGAAAAAAGTGTAAGGTTTTTCCTATCCTGTATGTTTGTAGACCAGAGAGGAACACAGAGCCCTGAATGTCTTGGAGGGTAATTAGTTTATAATTAGTGATCTTGGGTGGCTTCCCCATAAACCTCTATGGAAATTATTCTTTTTCTAACCATATAGTATATGTCACTGGGGAAAGCTTTTGTATCCAGAACATTCAATTTTCCACCAATGCTGTTTGACATTGGCCCTGTGATGTGGCTTTGTTAACTTTGTCTGGCTATGTAAAGACAACCGCATAAGTTCATTCTTTGCAACAACAAGCACTTCCAGAGTGGGGCCAACAAATTCAAGCCATATTATCACAAAGCATCGATACTTTGAAACAGTTTCCTGCAGCTAAGCAGCGATGCAGTTGCTTTATTTGGAAACCATGAATATTGCTTTAAATTTGCAGAACTATTTTTCACTCGTTTTCTTTGCTAGACTGGAATTCCCACTAGAATACATTGTACACCCCTTTCCACCCTACCCAAAAATAAAATAAGGCCTACTTTGATGGAACGCTATCAAGTGGTAAATATGCTAGAGATGGGCCTGAAACGGAACCCCGACCCTGTTATCATAGGGGTGTGATTCTAGCTTTGGGTGGGGGAGGTTGCAGGTGCTGGTCTGGACAAGTGCTTATACAGACAGGCAATTGTGGTCCAATGGATAGAGCATCAGACTAAAACCTATGGGAGTTGGGTTGTATTCTGCACTGCCACAGTTCTACATGAGGCCAGACTGGATAATTATAGCGGTTTCTTCTGCCCTTAAAAACTGTGAACTGCCTGGGTGTTGGATCCAAATCCAAATTTTGCCACTCCGGCTCATTTCTACTAGATTTAGTCTGTTGATCTGAGCAGGCTTGGATAAAGATTTTACTGTGGATAGATTTCAAAGAAGGCCTCGTGGGCGAGATGTCATTTACTCACTGTAATTCAGGGCGGGGTTAAGCTATTGCAGAGATTGCTTGGAGCGCTGTACGACACTGCTTCCAATCAATTGCTGCTCTGCTTTTACACAGCAAGTACAGCACAGCTTTACTGGTGGATGTAGACCACACTGATTATTTTAATTTTCAAAAAAAAAAAAATGCTCAAGGCAACATTCTTGCATATGAAGTACTCTAGCCCTAAAGGTGCGATGAAAGAATAATCCTGCACATAACCCTTAGTTCTGCTGCCTAAAATAATACTTCAGGATGCTGGCAGGGGAATAGTGCACTTCCTGTGAGTGTTTCAATTCACATTCTCCCAAAAATAACACAGAGACTGTTAACACCTGCACTTTTCAACGTTTCCTTGCTAACAAGGAGATTAATGGGTTCCATTCAGAATGGACCTTTTTGACCTCATTTATGATGTTGGGAAACTCAGGAAATTGCTTGCTAATCCAAATCTTGATAATCCCAGTATCCTTTAAAAAAACCAAACCACCCCCCTCTCCTCCCAACAACATGGATCAGAACATAACAGAATCAGGAGTTCTGTTTTCCAAAGATTCAGAACAAATAATTTTTCACAAAGGGATATAAAAAAAACAGTGGATCTTGCATTAAAAATGAAGACCAGTGAAATGGTAATTCAGTAAATTATAGAACTAACTGCTTAGTCCCTGTAAATAGTATAATTTCATACAGGATACCAGCCGTGATTTCTAGGGAAGAAAGAAGGGTGAGCCCTCCCTTTGTATTCTTCATAAACAGTCTGCGGTTTCCCATTCATTTATTTCACATTGGTTATGGGACTTCTTTGGTTGTGAGGGTAAAAAGGACTGAGCCCCAATAACATACTTAAAGGGTTGTCTGTGTGTGTGAAAATTTGCACGCGCAAACACCTGTACAAATAGTTGCAGCTAATGAAACATACACCCAGTCTCCAAGTGGTATTTGCACATAAAACATCTATCGAGTGCACCCAGGTGTGAGACCATGGAAAAGCACAGGCAGGTGTCTGTGTGTCGCAAACTGCATGAGCACAACAAGAAGCTGGGATGAGTCTATACCACCTCCTCAGTGATAAGGGAGAGAAAACATCACAAAAATGAAGAATACTTATGAGCTAGAAGGGAGAGAGATGTAACAAGAAGCAATCAATCAGTTATACAGTGGCCATTTTAGGACTGCTTGCCAAATTTGAAGGGCTAGCCCCCAGAAAGGCATGCTGGGGCAGCTTCCCTTAAAGAAGCAACCCTGTGCCAGGAAGGTTTGTACAGACAAGGTGATCACAAAGGAAGGCAATGCTCCTATGTTTTATAGGCTGCTGCTGCCTTGCAAGTCCTCTTGGGGAGAAATATCAGTAATCACTTAAAATCAATGAAGCTACAGACGTTCAGCACATTTTTTAAAAACAAAACCCAGATCATTCTTACTTAGCTCTGACAGGCAGCATGGCATAGTGGATAGCGCACTAGACTGGGATTCAGGCAACCTGGTTTCTAGTCCTAGCTCTGCCACTGCTCTTCTGGATGACCTTGGTAAAGTCACACCCTGCACCTCAGTTTCCTCATCCATACAATGGGGACAATGATACTGACCTGCTTTGTAAGGTGCTTTGAGATCTAAAGATGAAAAGTGCTATGTAAGAACTAGGTATTATATGGATTTAGAAGTCCATCTTTAGTCACTTTTGAATTTTGGTCAATGCGTATATTCTAGATTTTAATCTTGTTTCCCAGCGGCATTGCCTTTTCAAGTCATGTCTTACTCAGCATCCCTTTTATGGGATAAACTCTTATGATTATATTTGCACCTTACAATCCCAATGGGGATCGGTCCCATTTTACTGAAAACAACATACAGTCATAGTCCCTGCCCCAGAGAGTTTACAATCTAAACTAGACAAGACAGAAAAATAGCAACAAACTACACATCAAAGATATATCATTGTTAGCTACATTTTAGGGGTGTTTTTACTTTGCTGACGCAATGTGCTCCTCTGCCACCCTGCTCAAACACCGATATTTTTATTTTATGTTTAACGCTTCTTATGAACACTTGGTTACCACCAAATCTTAGTTTTATTCCAATTGTTTCCCCTTTCCCTCTATAGTCCCGTAAGGTTGGTTGGTTCAATCCTAAATTGCTATCCACAGGCTCTCTCCTCCCCGTGCTTCCAACCTTTTCTCACTTCAGCCCAGCTAACACTCTTAAAAAAAAAAGTGATATTTTCATAAACACACAAGGCAAGAAACTTTTCAGAAAAGCTGCTTATCAGCCATAGGAGTTTGAGATTCCTTATTTTTATTCTTCCAAATTCAGTGTTAGAGATCAATACATCTCTTAAGCACATGACACAGGCCGCTTCCAGGGAATCAAAGAAAACTTGCTAAGGATAGGAGAAGCTTGAATTCAAAACTAAAATCATCCATGGCCATCTATTATTTGTATAATGGCAGGGCCCAGGACAGGTTAGACTTCCAACATCCGAAGATAGCATCCCTGACACTAAGGGCCGGCGTGCTGGGACAATTTTTATAGTGGGGGGTGCTGATGATGGAAACCTGTATTTGGGGTTTGTTATGACTACTTCAAGCCATGGGGTGTGGCAGCACCCCTACTTCCAGCACCACTGCTAAGGTCAGACCTTACAATATAAGAATTTCAGGATGGTAAATCTCAAAGACCCAGCTAAACATGAGGGTATTGTCTCTTATAACATATGTGCTGTCAGTGCTTAATTTGTAAGGAAAGATGTGCCAGGGTGCAAGCAATTAGGTGCTGGGACTGGAGCAATATTTTTACATTCATAACGAATGCAGCAAGCCAGAGGTGCTGGGGCTATGAACTGCCAAGCCTAGATGTGCCAGGGCTCAGCCAGGGCACTAATTAAGCACTGCCTGCTGTATTTACGGTAAAAGAGGAACCCCATATTCAGCAGTTCTCACTAGAGATCAATACATCTCTTAAGCACATGACAAACACTAGCCATGTTACTTAATGCAGCTTTGGTTGCTGCTCAGATATTATAGTACTGTGGGTGGTATAAGAACCTGAATAGAAGAGAACAAGTTTTAAGTCTGATCAACCCTACTGGAAGTCAAAACACTGCATAACAACCTTTCACTGAGTTACCTCTGTACACAGCAAGACATTTTGTCATAGCTATATGGCGACAGACTCATAGTAACACCACAGGAAACAACAGTAACTATGTGGTATTGCTCATTTTTGGTACTGTGTTATTTCCTGATAAGGTGGTAAATAACATGTGCTACCATTGTAGCCATTTTCACTAGTTGTACTAATTAAACCAGCACAAGTTGTTTTGCAGCTATTGAACCGGGGAAAGGGGAGAAAAGCAATTTTGTCATTTTAACCCATTTGCTTAATAGGAAGTTTTCCACAATTGGGCTGAGAAAGTACAGTAGGTCTTGTGGATATACACAGCCATTTAAAGCAGAAACTATAAAGGTCGTGCCACTGAGGGCTAATAGAAGGAGTCCATTGTTTATAAAGGCCAGGTTCTACAGCTATACTTGCAGGAAGTACATTGCAAGATGAAGGCTGCTCTTGCCAAAATATCAGCAAACAGTTTCCCATGCCAAACTGTGTGTAAACAAAAGCCCACCTGGGCAGCGCTAGTCTTAATGAGCGTGAGGAGAAAATATCTTCAGACAATGAAATATTTGCACATTTGCTATGGGCCGGCTCCTGACTCCCTTACTTTGATAATATTTCCTTTGACTTTATGGTAATTTTAGTTTAGAAAGACTACAGTGTTGATCCTGGGGTCATAACCAGATAGGGGGTCTCCAGTATCCATGGAGCTCTGAATGGGAACAGAGGTTTGCCTGCGCAGATCAACATGTACTAAAGCAATTAATAAATGGATCAAACTGAAAAGCTCTGCTCTACACTGGTTAATGGAATAAATGTGTGTGGCAAAGTGATGGGAGTTTTATTCCAACATGCTATTACAATTATAGCATTACATTCCCTTCTCCTTGTGTGATACATTCTCTTTTGGTGCTCAGTAACTCTTTTACTTACTTGACTATGGCTATACTGCTGTTCAGGTCTTCTTGTAGAGCCAGCTGTTGAGTTTTTATTGGTGATGAGCTTTTTAATTCCACACAGCCCATTTTTGCTACCTATTGTGCCCCAGAAGCTGGTATTTAGTAGAGATAATCCACCCTGTGTAAGCAGGCCCTGCATACTGTGTCATCAGCTGGTGAGCTAACTCATGCCATAGGCCACCCGTTCCAGTTGCAGTTGTGTTTTTTATTATTACTGGAAGTAAGGCTTTTGGGGAATGGCATCCTGGAGAATGGCTTTGCAGGATTTAATGGCATTGGTCAATTGGCCCAAAGATCTGAGTATGATAAATACCATCTTTTGGAAATAATATATATCTGGAAATTCAGCATTTGGGCTACCCATTGTAGGACAGGTATTCAAAAATATCCACAGCCAAGGGAATTAGCATTTACCAGCCAGTTTGTCACTTGTATTTAGAGGACAGATTTCAAACCAATATTTGTGGATCATTTTTAAGCCTGAAATGAATTCCACACTCAGTTTTGCACTCAAAATTCAGTTGTATTTTCTTCCTTCCTATTTGTGGATGCAAAATGTTGGGTGCAATCCACCGCAAGGGTATAATTGTACCCCTTCCAACGGAAGCCCCAATTTGAAAATTCTGCTTTCCTAACTATAGAAACTCTTTTGGTCAGGGACACAGAGTATATTCTGTTAAATTGCATGATCACTTCACCTGATCTTCCCAACTGTGCATAAATGAAAACATCAAGATTGGGAAACTGCTGAACTCCAAAACATTCTTTTTTTTAAAAATGTCAGTTGAGAAACAGTTTTTCCTAAAGTGCTATGCAATATGTAGCTAGTTAATAGATTATGAAAAATAGAAGGATTCTTCATCCCAGCAAAAGGAAAAATGCAAAGCGCCCTGCTCAAGAATGAACTACCACCACCATCAGCATCCTCCAATGTTTGTTTATCCTGCCTCTCAAAGTAAAGTTGATGAAACATCTCTCCAATACTTGCCCTGAAGTCACAGACTTCTGGTGCCTTTTCTTATTCTCCTTTGTCACTCTTTTTTTTTTCAGTAGCTCCATTCATCTTTGTCTAGTCTGTTCACTTTCACACAACACATATTTGAAAAGCTGTGAACATCATTTTTGGTAGAAGCCTACAGCTGTAGATTTTTGATTATTAGAACATTGGCATTCCAGTCAATCTTCCATGAAAGATTTAATTAAAAACAAAACAAAGCACAAGCTACACAGCTGTGTATCTGTGAGTCACACTGAAGACGCACAGAAAGCCTGAAATGATCACAAATGTCAAGTGGTTCTTGAAGTTCCTCTAACACCCTACTGGGAGAACCCATTTTTACAGCTGATTAGCCTATGCCATAACTGATCTCCTTTAATCACAAGTGGACTTTAAACAGGTTAGTATTTGTGACCAAGTTCATTCTCACAGCTAGAAGCAAATAATGAAATCTGGGGGGAAATGATGACCATGAACAAGAGAAACTCAGGAATCTAGTGCAGAAGATATGGAGAGATGGAATCTATTTTAAGCAGAAAAGAGGAGAGACGGTATTGTTGCCCTAGAGGAATATCAAAGTAAGCAGAGATAGAAAAGGTTCCTCAGTTCTGTGAGATCCTAAGGATAGCAAATTGCTGGAAGTCAGGAGGAGATAGTTAAAAGATAGCAACAAGAAGCCATGGAGCATAGCTCCCTCCATGACAGGAGCGGCAACGGGCTTGATGAAAGGCAGGCAGCTGTAATGAGGGGCTCGCTATTTGGCAAAGTAAAGAGCAAAGAGTATAGTCATAATGACTTCACGTCCCATACAAAGGCCCCAGTTCAGCAAAGCAGTTAAGTATTTTGCTGAATAGGGGGCTAACATAATCAACATTCCCTCCCAAATAGGTGGATGGGTTCCTGAGAGAAGCTGGTGGTTTTTACTGAACTGATGAATAGAACAGTTGACTAAAATGGAAGATGTTTCCTGCCTTCAAAGACCATGAGAAATAGAACAGAAATGAGAATTGTGGACCTGATTCACCAATGCGTCAGTCCAGTTTTACATAGGTGCTACTCCTTTGATTTCAATGGAGGTAGCCCAGTATAAACCTGGAGTAACACAATGGTGAATTAGGACCCGGGGATTTAACCATACAACAGTAAGAGAACAAAATTCAGAGGCAACAAAAATCTTCATGACTATACCGGTGCAGCTCTACTTTCACCTACCCTGGTGAAATCTCATTGATTTAAATGGATTTATAGCTGATTTACAAAGGTGTAAGAGCAGAATCAGACTCAGGCAAGGAATAGCTCTGTAATGCACATCAGAAACTTCTGAAAAAGTTTTAGGCATTGTTGGAAAGTGGGAAGAGTTGGACTGAAACGGATGTTCAGTTGGGAGCAAGTTCCCCACCCTAATATAAGTAATTAGAGGTTTTTAAAAAATTATTATAAAGAACATGATGCTAGATTCAGACATCACGTTCCACTCAAAATGCCTACTTTGCAAAGGGAAACTCAACTTCTGCTCAGTTATTCCAATCCTGTTCATGGGCTTCCTACTTTCTCTAGTTGCCTGCCTGCCTGCCAAGCTAAACATATAGATATTTAAAAACCAAAAAATAGAACCAAAGAAGTTTCAAAACCTACTTTGCTTTCAGGCAGAATAACTGTAACACTGTTTCTACACATGCAAGGATAATTTTGTGCTAATCAGGGAGAGCAAACTCCTGTGTGAAACATTATTCATCGGACTGAGCATCAGCCAATTGCAGAAACATTTTCGTAGCTTGTAGATAAACAGTCGCACAGTATCTGCTTAAGATAGGTTGTCAAGTATCAGAGGGGTAGCCGTGTTAGTCTGGATCTGTAAAAGCAACAAAGAATCCTGTGGATGCATCCGAAGAAGTGGGTATTCACCCACGAAAGCTCATGCTGCAAAACGTCTGTTAGTCTATAAGGTGCCACAGGATTCTTTGTTGCTTTTTAAGATAGGTTCTCCACCTCCCCAGCATTAATGTAATTTCACACTTTCCCAAATAAAACGCCCAGAGGTTCCTGCACAAGATACAGCTGTTGTGCCGCAACCATTGAAAAAAGAGCAGCAAATGAAAATTTGTAGCAAGACAGTTTTGGCTGAACTGCTCTGGTCTTTGTTTCAATCCTTCTGGCTGATTTGATCTGAGCTACTGAAATTAGAAACAGTGGGCTTTGGGGGGTGGAGAGGTTGGTACAGTTTTAGTGGTTTACTAGGCAAGTGGGAAAGAAAGAGGCCCAACAAAGTCAAAGGCAGATGGGGGTAAGCCGGATGTACCTAGATGAAAAGCCATTAGAACGGGTGTAAACTATGCCAAGTGCCAAACGGAGGCACCAGTTCAGCAATGATGCCCTTGGGTCACATGATAAATCAGTAGGCTCACTCATGTGCTTAAAGTTATGCATATGCTTGAATACTTTGCTGAATGGGCACCTATGAGAGCAGAAGGCAGGAAAAGATGCCTGGTGATACTGGCGAACAAAGGAAGAGTGACCAAGGGAAGTCCATTCAGGTTGAAAAAATAAGCTGGAGGGTTGAAGCCTGATCCCAGGGCAGCGGGTAAATTGGGAGCAAGAGGGAAAAGAATCAAAGGTGTCAGAGAAGGGAGGAAGAAAGTCCTGGTGGGATCAGAGAAAAGTATAGGAATGCAGGCACAAAAGAAAAAAACTGAGCTACAGTATGTAGCAGGAGGAAGACAGCGGAGTTACACTACAGACATGCCTTGGGAGGTGAGTGACACACAGCACAGGAGACAGACACACGGGACTGGCAGTCCAGAGTCACTCTGGGTCTATTCCAGACACTGACCTTGTGCTAACTTCTCTGAGCCCCTGTTTTTTCAGCTCTAAAATTGGGATAAAGTCACTCACCCACCTGATGAAATATACAGTTGCCAGAGTTGAGCTAGGCAGTCCAAGAGGTACCCAGTTGTTTAACAAGGCCATTTCTTGGTTGCCTTTATTGCTATGGGCTGTATTAGTGCTAAGATGTGTATGTAAGTACTTCTATAGCTCTCACCAGCATATTACCTGAGCATCTCAGAATCATCAACGCATTTTATCCTCACTGCATCCCTATGAGATAAGGCAGATAGTAGCTCTTCCCTTTACAGATGAGGAACTTGGGCACAGAGTAAATTAAGTGACTTACCCAAGGTCACACAGGGAGTCTATGGCAGGAACTGAGCCCTGTCTACTGGATCCCAGTCCAGTGCACTATTCACTAGACCATCCTATGAGTAGCTATATCAGGGCTAATTATGCCTGATGAACTATCCTATTCTGCAGTGGTGGTGAGCAAGGCTGGAAGACCACCACTTAAGTCTCATGAAGTCCTCAAAACAGGGCTTTATTTGGGCTGACATAATGCATAGGTGTTGCATTGGCCTTCTACAGAGGGGTGAATGTCACCCTCCGAGTGGGGTGCGCTTGGTATGGCTTCTAGTGCTGTGCAATAGTATCATGATCAAGATGAGTTCAGCAAGGACCAATTTTCTTTTTGTGAAAGAACGAACATTATCTGGTAGCCAACCAGGTGTCTAAAAGGGAGCCAGGGCTACACTGGTGGCAGGAGCTTTACTAGGTATGCAGCTGAGATTTCACTCAAAAAAAGGTTGGATACTTCCTTTTAATTAGCTTCCCTTCCCCTCCACACCCCCAGGATGTGAGATGAAGTGGCATAGAAAAGTTGGCACTGGTGTCCATGAGATGGGCTTTAACAAATCGGCTAGGGCATCAGAAGTCTCTTCCAAAGAATTTATTCTGAGCAACTTGCACTGAGACTATAGATGTGCCCAAAATTCGGGCCCAGATCTGAACTCTTCCAAATTCCAGGACTGCTTGAAGCTGAACTTTTAGTTCCGACTCAGCTTTAAGTGAGAAGGAAAATTTTCCAAGACACACAGTCTATGTTCTGATTGTATATCATTTCTCAGCCCATTTGTCCTTCTGTCCTTGTCATTCATATCCAGTAGATCCTTCAGGTACACTTAATCATATGCAGCAGACATCAATGTTTTACTTAACTCCCATACCATTTGGCTAGACTACTGGGGCTTTGATTACTATAGACAAAAGATGACCAAAGTAAGGGGACATGTCTAAGTTACTCCACTGTCATAAAAAGTCCATAGTCCGCTGTTGAAAATAAAACTGGAATTGGCTGGAGGAAGGTGACATTTCTCTCTGAGACAGCTGAAGGAAGCTTGCTAACTGCTGTCCAGGATATCCGGAACTTGGCAGATTCCTTTCTCCTCCCTGAGTTTGCTCACTGAAGGTTTTCTGTTTATCTTACAAAAGTCTGTTCCTCTTTGACAGGTGTCCTGAGTGCAGCAAACATGTGCTGGCTTGGGACACTCTGCAGGGAGTTAGTTTCTGGGTTTCTTCTAAGGAGGAATGGGAGTTTCTCTGCAAAAGGTAAAGCATTGCAAGGATTATATATTGGTAACAACGTTCCTTTCTATATTTAGCCATCTTACAATGTGTGTTGCATTTTAGAAGCAGTAGTAAAAAATCTGAGATTTGAGAGGCTGCATAAAAATAAGAGATCTTGTAGAGCCAGACTGTCCGAGAGTTTTTGGATTTTAAATTAATACAGGCAAAGAAAACATGGTTTGGGTTTGCAATATTTTGTCAACCAGGGGCTTGGTTTTGCAAAATCAAAACTAGGGTGCTACAGGGTGCATTTCATCTGAACCACTGAAGTTCAAGGGAGTTGAATCAAAAAGCTCAGTTTTGGCATCTCTTATAAGTATTTAATGTGTGTGTGGGGGGTAATAGGATTTGTGTCAGTCAGGTGGTTTAAATAGTCCTTTAAAACCTGTATTTTAGCTCCTGTCCACTTCTCCAGTAGTAAAGTGAGGAGGAAGAGAGATCTAATGGTTAGAGCTAGGGACAGAGAGCCTGGGCTCTCACTCTGCCTCTGGACTCTGTGTACCCTTTGGCAAGACATTCATTTCTCTATGCCTTAGTTTACCCATCTGTAACAATGCTCCGAGTACCTCCCATCAAGGCAGTGAATCTCAGTTAATATTCGATGTGTTTAGCTGAAAAGTGCTATATAAAAACTATTACAGAACCCAGCCATGGCATCTTCATCTCAACTCAGGCAAAACAACTAGCGGGTTCAAGAATACCTAAATTCCATGGGAGAGTTGACTGAATAAGTACTTCAGCTTTAGGTACATGAGCACTGAAATCGTTCTTGCTTCTGTCAGATCTGTTAGTATAACACCAGCCAAGATGTGCTATAATAATCCAGAAATTCAGTGCCTGCAATGTCTTCTTGCTCAGTTGATGGATGGTCCATTGGGAGGGGACTGTGCATATCTGTGTGCACTGCTATGTTGCTTATGGACAGGAAAAGGCAATGAACTTGAGTTAGTTTTTGTGTTTTTGTAGTGTGAACACTAGAAGAGAATGAAGGGAATGAATCAGCAAGTACAGGGCAAAAAAGGTGTTTCACTAATAATATAAGCCAGAAGAGGACAGAAAACAGCTATTTACACTATCCGCATGTGCACAGACAATGAACTGCCGACACTAGCTTTTCAGGCCCAAATTCAACAAAGCATATTGGCTCATGCTTAACTTTGAGCACATGCTTAAGTCCCATTCAGTCAATGGGACTTAAGCACAAGCTTAATTGCTTTGATGAGCTGGAATGGTCTTGAATCTGGGCTTAAGTGCTTTGCTGAAGTGGGGCTCTTTGTCACAAATCACTGGAGCCAGAAAATAATACCCCTATTATAACAGACCTTTTTATACAACTGCAGATAAGGTTCAGCCAGCATTTTGCAAGGAGTTCTGTATCTTGGGCATAAATGTGTAACTACAGAGAATTCTTTCCTTGGTATCTGGCTGATGGGTCTTGCCCATGTGCTCCGAGTCTTAACTGAGCACCATATTTGAGGTTAGGAAGGAATTTTCCCCCAGGTCAGATTGGGTTTTTTTTGCCTTCTTCTGGAGCATGAGGTACAGTTCATGAACTAGTGTAAATGGTGGATTCTCTGTAACTTGAAGACTTTAAACCACGATTTGAGGACTTCAGTAACTCAGTCAGAGGTTACAGGAGTGGGTGGGTGAGGTTCTTTGGCCTGCAATGTGCAGGAGGCCAGACTAGATGATCACCACGGTCCCTTCTGACCTTAAAGTCTACGAATCTGGGCTAAAACTTTACATACAAGGTCTTTCTGGAAGTTTTTATTTTTGTTTAAGCTCACTATCACTGATGAATTTGTTTTGGAAAGGAAATGCACACAAAGACAAACAAATGCTATGGATTTTACAAACAGGAGAACTACGTGGACAACCCAGAGGATACAAATGTGGGCTCACCTTGATTTTACAGCCCCATATTTTGTTAGGTAACTACTACTACAGAACTGTCAGAGGAAAGAACAAAGACATTGTCCTTCACGAGCCCCACAGAAATAATGGCAATTGGATGGGTGCTATTTTCCCAATGAGGTCTTCTCTACTGCTGAAAAATAATCTGAGCCAGATCCTCAGTCTGTGGAAATTGACCTTCCTCCACTGAAGTCAATGGGATTGAGGCCAATTTACACCATCTGGCATCAGATGATAACAGTATTAAACAAGCTCACATTTTAGGCCTAAGAACGGTGAGGGTTTCTCTTTAACGAGAGGGAGGAAAGTTTTAAAGACAGATGGTAGGGGTGATCTACCAAAGCTCAGCCAGCCATTTAAAGTGGTACTTGGCATATTTCAGTAACAACAGCTTTCATGCCATCCTATACACTTAAAGCAATCAGCTTGGCCTGGCAAAGATCCAGGTGGACACTTTCTTTACTGCTTTTATTTTAAAGAAAAGAAGTGTCGTGGCAAGTCTCCAGTTAATATTAATATACATCACTAATAAGGCAATTCACATTATGGATCTGTGCCTGCTACACAAAAGGAGTTCAAACACACCCCTGAGAATGCAGAGTGCTAATGATTTAGGAACTATGATTTCTGGGACAAAGGGCACACTTAAAAAGCACGATCTCATAAATCTGCGTTCTCTCTGCATTTCTAGATTGTGTGCCTGAGAACTCCCACTAGATAGCAAGACATATGTAACATTCTTCAGTCCATGAGCCCTAGTCACGTGATAATTATTGCAAGCAATGAAGTAAAAAGGCTACATTCAGTCCTGAAATGAGACCGTGAAACTCCTATTTAAGTACACTTGCTTCAAGGCTGACTTTTTCAAAATTACATGGAAAAATCTGTTTTACTCTATAAAGCATCCAGGTCCTCAACATGTTGCTGTTCATTTGCATATCTAGATTATGAGACATGCTATGTGTAAAAGGAGATATTCAAAAGCAGCATTTTAAGATGGGATTTTCAAAGCATTCTAAGCAAGTAAGGCACCCAATTTCCATTGGATTGGACTCCTTTTTCCCTTAGACACTTTGAAAATCACAGCCTTGATGCTTTATAAATAAAAACCTTCTTACCACAATGGGCTGGGGTAATGGACACATTCCTACCATATGGAGTTTCACATTCTGCATATAAAGGTTCTTTAGAATAGGGTTGAAACTATTCCAAATGTGCGGAATACATTACATTGCCAGATAAAAGTGGAGATACATACACTTTGGTGCCATTCTGACTTGGTGGGTGGGAACACCCAAAAAATTGGTGGGAGGGTGTTGGGGTCTGCTGAGAGGGGATCAGGAAAGTAAGAATACAGAAAGAAGAAGAATAGGAACAGAAGGAGTGGGTATCTTCTCAGTCTACTGAAATCAGCGGGAGGCAAGGATGCTCTGCACCTTGCAGGATTAAACTCCTCCCAATGAACACAACATGTTTTACTGAGGTGACTTTACCTCCCTCTCCTTAGCTGGTCAGAGAGGATTCACACAAAATGAGACTAAAGGTACTTTTTCCTTAGTTCTACTGACTTTGTTATTCACCTGTTTTCTCTAGTTTCCTATGCAATAAGAATATGCCTGGTTCTGCTGACTCATTGGCTACAATGAATTCTCAGGCAGCTTGCTTTTATGCTTC
The DNA here is from genome assembly GCF_016161935.1 of Mauremys reevesii. Taxonomy (NCBI): domain Eukaryota; kingdom Metazoa; phylum Chordata; order Testudines; family Geoemydidae; genus Mauremys; species Mauremys reevesii. The sequence continues at coordinate 37,375,019 of NC_052638.1, forward strand.
TCCCCTCTGTCTTATTTAAACTAGCCAATTCTTTAGAAAGAGATAACAAACCAGATCCTCATATAGTGTAAATTGGCATAACTCCATTGACATGGAGCTACAGTGATTTACACCAATTGAGGATCTGGCTATATATGAAATCATTAAAATGTTGCTTCACCCTGATAACTGCAATTACCAGTGTTCTTTCAGCAACTCATTGTAAACACAGAAAGTTCACTGGCTTGTGTGCTTTGCTCTGCTAACATATTCATCTCCTTCCCAGGACTTCCTATTTGGCAATAGGCTCCCGCTTCTGAATCACTATCCGGCTCTTGCAGACTCTGATGGTCTGATATCGCCCTGAATAAATGCTAAGTACTTCAAACTGAGATGACACATTTTAAATACATTCTTGGTCTAGATTGTATCTTAACATTATTATTTAGAGCTCTCTGGGAAATGGAATTTCTGTTCCGCAGGAAATTCCGACATTTTGAAATTTCCATTCGTTCTGAACAAAAAGTTGACATTTCAAAATTTACCATGAAATGAAAATGAAAATTCAGAAATATTTTGTTTTTGAAGTTATCTTATAGAAACTTTTCATTTCAAGAAGGTTGAAACATTTAGTTTAAAAGTCTAAATGATAAATTCTCTCTCTATATATTAATATAACATAAAAGGCAGAATGATAGTCAAAAGGAAACATTTTACCTTATTGGAATGAAATTGTTCCAATTGTTACAGTCGTACAACATTTTTTGATTTTTTGGTCAAATCAGCATTTTCTGCTGGAAAACTTTTGCACTGGACATTTTTCAGCCAGCTCTACAGCTATTACATTTGTAACTATCCTTCTGTTTCTTTCAGCATAGATATCAAATCAACTTCAGGGGTGAAATCCTGGTCCTATTGAAGTCACTGGCAAATTCCTATTGACTTCAAGGAGGCTAGGTATTTAAAATTAATAAATAAGGATGATAACACAAGAATTCTCTGGTTTTCAATTGTATAGCTTTTACAGAGTTTCCACAGATTAATTCTTGAAAGGAGAAAGGATGGTATTGTGGTTATGAGAAAAGCCCAGGGTTCTATTCTTGGCTATGGTGCATGGCTTTGTGCATGACAGGTGAAGGCCAGATTTTTAAAAGCACAGGTATGCAATTGCTCCTGCATTTGCACGCATTTTTATACCTGAATAGCTCAATTGCACATGCAGCCATGATAATTACACACACATCAGACTAGTTAGGTATCTAACTGGTCATTTGCATGCACAATCATGATAAGTGCATGCATTTTTACCCCTTAAACTTTTAAGAATCAGGCCCTTACCCTCTTTGGGGCATCATTTTCCCATTGAAAAACTGGGGATCATATTACTCAAGCATGGCATTAGGCATTAGGTTTCATTCACCAAGGTTTGCGAAGTGCTTCGAGATCCTCAATGAGAAGATACTAGATAAGAGAAAAGTGGCCTTATCACGATCCTTCTTTGAGAAATCAACACTTGTTCAGTATTGTTTCTGTGGAAACAAGGCTTGGGACTTTGGATATGCCCTTCAACTACTGTAAAAGACAACGATGGATATCTCCATATGCCGGTATATAAAAGTCGGCCAAGCCAATGCTGATAGTATCAGTCTGACTACTCTATGTAGTCAAAGAGAACAACACCCTCGCATTACAGAAGTTTCCTAGAAATAGTCTCTGATAACAGAATTTCCAGGCTTTGAGTCATGAGGGTCACAATCTAGTGTAAAGATCTGCATCTGTCCCTAAACTGAAGATATTAGGAAAGAGAAGACTTATCTTATTTGTTCTTAACTAGGACAATTGCTTGCTTCACAGACTTGAGGTGCCTTTATCAGTCAGAATTTGGGTCAGCAAAACCCCTTTTTTTCTTTGCCCAAAATAAAAGAGTCATTGTAAACCTTTTGAGGAGACAGGTTGTCCAGTTATCACGACAAATTTCTTAAGACATGGGGCAGAAGAAACCGAGAGATGTTGCCCATATCCTCTCTTCTCCAGAACCACCACTGATGCCTTAGCACATAAATAAAAATAAGAACAAAGAAGGCAGACAATGATTGCTGATTGAGTGCTTATAGTTCATACTTTTTCACTCCTGACATAGTATTAACTCTCTTATTCCCCCACTGCAGTACTCTGCTGTTATGGTGGGTGAGCATATCTGTGAACACACTCTTTCCTCCACTGTTGAGTATTCCTGTGTTTTCACACCTAAAAGATCAACTGGTGTAAGTGGGCATGAGATGCCAAGATTTGACCCAGAGCAAGGATTCCCTGCAGAATAGCTGGCACTTGTAGTGTTTTGAACGTGACCATCTAAGATCAAGCTAGACATTGGGTCAAGATCATAACCAGCTTGCAAGCTAGCACTGAAATAGCCAGAGAGAGAGAGAGCCATGACTGTAAGTGGCCATTTTTTATGTTGCAGCAATTACATTTAACTCCAGCAAAACACTACACATAAGATATTCTCAACCATGTACCTTTAGTAGGTGTTCCCAAGAGCAACATATATGTTCCCTAATGACAAATGAGTAAAAATAACCATTCAAACCAGGTGACACTCCCAAACTCTGAAGAACTTAACCCATCTAAAGACAAAAGTGAAGAATACTTACAGAAACATGTTCTTTTCTTTAGCCTTAGGCAGTAGAAAAACGTGACCCTGAAGGTTTGGTCCTTCCACATCTTTCATGAGGCCGCAAGGGTGGCGAAGAGATCAGGTATATAAAAACATGGATATTAAAGGCATAATTCCTAGTTTACATGTTTGAAAGGGCTCTTCTTTCACAACTTCTGAAGATTACAGAGACAATTCAGTAACAGCATAGCAAACAGGTGGCTCTACATAATAACTAAAGTGAATTTCAGGTTCACTGAAATTAACTAAAGGATTACATGGGCTAGAGAATACCATTGCAATTAAGTCCACAACCCCTTTTAACTCCTGTTCCAGAGTAAACCCAGTCAAGCTTCTGGGGGACTTGGCTAAGTTAATTAATAGGTGAGCAGGTGTGGGAGCAGGTTTCATGGGCTCCTGCAGGCTGAAAATATTCTTCAGAATTTGAATAGAACCTTAAGACCAGGGGCGGCTCTAGCAATTTCGCCACCCCAAGCACGGCGGCACGCTGCGGGGGGCGCTCTGGCGGTAGCCGGTCCCGCGGCTCCGGTGGACCTCCTGCAGACGTGCCTGCGGAGGGTCCGCTGGTCCCGCGGCCCCGGTGGAACATCCACTGGCATGCCTGCGGGAGGTCCACCGGAGCTGCCTGCCGCCCTCCCGGCGACAGGCAGAGCGCCCCCCGTGACATGCCGCCCCAAGCACACGCTTGGCGCGCTGGGGTCTGGAGCCGGCCCTGCTTAAGACAATATCAGTACATAGCCCCCATTCTGATGCCTGAGTTACCTCTGAGTCAGCGGTGCCATAAGTCTAATGAATCATCCCTGAGCCAGAGAGTGTGATGAATCATCAGATACAATTACCAGCAGGTCTTGTGATAGACCCCACCCCATTCAATCAGGGTTCAGCCAGTCCACAGGCAAGAACCAACCCAGCTGATCCCAAGGCAGGTATATAGATTCCTAAGGAAAGCAGCCTCTTCAGTCTGCTTGCTGTCACTACCCAACTAGTCATGCTCCCATTGCTAGTTGTTTCAACAGATTGCCCTTGCTCCTGTTCCTACTTGAACCGGGCTATCCCCTACAGCCACTCTGCATCTGCTTCTGCCCTGGCCTGGTGGCTGAGGCAACGAAGCGATAAAGCACATGCTTAAAACTAAACACAGGCTTTAAATACTTTGCTGAACTGAGACCTAAAGCCATCAGAGGGGTTTTTCCTCCAGGGTTCTAGCAAAAGAAGGTGGTAACAGCGCATGTCTTGAAGATGTGGGGTGGCAACTAATGATGCATTTTCAGTCTAATGTAAAGCTTTAAAAGATCACTTGGCAAGAACAGCATCATTAATTAGCTCCCTCAAGTGAACATCGTTTGCAACCAAATCCATTATCTTTGGAGGTCCTGAGTACTATGGTTTCCAAACCAGCCTCAATTATATGATAAGCAACGATAAGAAACTTTACACTTGATAAGCGCTATAATAAGCCTATGATAATTCCTTCCTCCCCCATCCCTACTCTTTTAATGAGCATGTCCATTAACTGTAAGTACAAAGGGAGTTCACGCTAAGCCATAGTAATTTTTGCATGTTAGGATGGCTGAAGAACAGTTCAAAAAGCAATCTGCCTAGAAACCACAAGTTTATGAATCCCAGAAGTTTCATTTGCTCAGGTCAGGTTGAAAGCTTGGCTGAAGTTACAGTAGAAATTTTTCTCTGTCAGGCAACAGAAAGCAGTACAAAGAACCCAGCTGTGAGGCCTCATAGCCCAGGCTTCTAATTAAAACAGTGGAAAATTAGATAACTTCACAAATTCATCACTGCCACCACTGGCTGTCAAAAAAAGCTTGGGGGGTTACCACCCACCTTTGTTTATGTTGCTAACTAGTGTCTCCATTTAGCTTGTGTGCGCGAGAGAGTGTTTTATCTTTCGCCCCTTTCTTTGCTCTCCGACATTTTTTGCACCTCATTCAAGAAAACTTGTATCAGACTGTAAAGAAAGCCATAGGCTAGATTTTACACACACACACACACACACACACACACACACACACACACACCCTCCCTCCCGCCGTATTTTCAAAAGGGCTCCACTCCTATTTGGACACCAAAATGAAACGGTCTGATTTTCAAAAGCACTCAGCATCCAGAAGCTACCCCTGCTCTCAATGAGCTTCGTCATTGTCTATCATAGGAGCAGATCAGCGCTTCTAAAAAGTTGGCCCAAGGTCAACAAATGCCACCTGAAAAGTTATGATCAACTCATTTAGAAATAAAGGAGGAAAGGCTTTCTGGCAAAGCCACCTCCCCATCAGTAGAAAAAGAAAGCTGTTACTCTTTTAAAAGTTGTGTTTTATGGTTTTAATTAGCGTTTGTTAGACATGCAAGGGCTTTCAGGCCAGAGTCAATAAAAATAACTTGTATTATTCTTTATTATTATAAACAAGATGCTATTTCAAGGAATGAAGAGAGAAAGAATCTCAATCCAGAAAACCCTTAGCAGCCATAAAGAAAAATACCACAGGCCAAATCCCAGCATAATACAATAAATAATAATAAAATATAATTCTCTGCAGTAGGTTCTGCCCATATGGCTGTGGGGAATATCCTGCTCCCCTGCACCACTAAAGTCAAGGAGGGTTTTGAGCTTGACAGTGGGAGCAGGATCAGGGCCTAAGTTGTTATTACTGTTTATTATTTGTGTTACAGTAGTGACTAGACTCTCCCACTGAGATTGGTGCCCTATTGTGCTAGGCATTGTGAAAACACATAGCGACAGTCCTGGCTCTGAAGAACTTACAGTATAAACAGATGAGAAAGACAAAGGGCACGTCCACACTGCACACTCACCGGCAGCACGCAGGGGATGTTTAGCTACTTGTGGTTGTGAAAAGCGGGCTGCATCCACCCTGTTGTGTGTAGCTACACACATCAGTAAGAGGCTTTGGTGGTGGGGGGAAGCAGCAAAGACAGGCTCCAGCAGCAGGATGTTGCCAGAGCCTTTCCCGGCTACCAGAGTCTTTCACTGAGGCAGGGAAAGTTTCCAGAAGTTCGCTGCAGTGGGGAAAGGCTCTGGCAGCAGGCCTAAAAATAGCAGTGTAGACATGGGATGCACTGCTTGGGTGCACCCTAAGTTTACACCCTAAGGTTGTGGCATGTCTGTACTCCACTGGCCTAAGCAATGCCTTTCTGTCTACATAGTTACATCTGTGCTATGGGGGGCATGCAGTGAGTGTACTCTACACCAGTGGCTCTCAAACTAGGGCCGCCGCTTGTTCAGGGAAATCCCCGGTGGGCCAGGCCGGTTTGTTTACCTGCTGCATCCGCAGGTTTGGCCGATCGCGGCTCCCACTGGCCGCGGTTGGGTGCTCCAGGCCAATGGGGGCTGCAGGAAGCAGCGCGGGGAAAAAATGGGAGGCAGATTGTAACACTAAGAGTCACAGTCTGCTTCCCGATCTATTCCCGAATCAGTGCGACAATGCACTACCCTTCACATGGGGCAAGGGGGAGAGCCACAAAGTAGCCCTTACTATGGGAGGTAGCACTTACTGCCATGAAAAGTACCCACTGAAGTCACCACTACAGAAGTCAGTGGGGCTGCTCAGATCACTGTGGTGATCATCTGGGTTGACCCCTCCCCCCTGCATAACACAGACCAGGACACTTCCCTGAATTGACTCCTGTTTGAACGAAAGCTTTTCTTCTAGGTTGTTCAGGAAAAGAAATTGATGACAGAGCGAGGAATCTTTGATGCCACCTTGTTTATTTACAAAGAAAAACGTACAAAGCCCTGTTCCCCTAAACACCGGAGGAATCAAATAACAGGAGATCGTTTCTTTACCGATAGCTCCAAGCCCCTTTCAGCCTGCACTCAGCCCCAAAGTTTTTTCTCAGGGCAACATTACCAGTGCTTCTGCCACTCTGACTGGTGCTTCCTTTCTGCCTTCTCTCTCAGGGTGTGTCTACACAGCAATGAGACACCCATGGCTTGCCTGTGCCAGCTGACTTTGGGCTCGTGTGGGGCTGTTTAATAGCAGGGTAGATGTTTCAGCTTGTGCTGAAGTCTGAGGTTTGGGATCCTTCCACCTTACAGGCTCCTAGAGTCCAGGCTCCAGCTCATGTCCAGACATCTACACAGCAATGAAATAGCCCCACAGCATGAGCCCCCTGAGCCTATCATTTGGCACAGGCCAGCCACAGGTTTTAATTCCAGTGTAGATATACCCTCAGCCCACTCTTCTCCGGTCCTTCTGTTGTTTCTGTCACCCCCCACCCCCGCAACCTTCACAAAACCTGAGAAACCCGCCCCCACCCACATGACTATGTTTGGGGTGGAGACCACTATTGTTTCAGCCATAAAGGAGCTTAACCATTTCTTACCACAGTCTTAAACGAAGGGTGGCAGTTACACGCATCCCCAGTTTCAAGGAGGTTTAACCCAACCCATCAGAGTAATAAGCACAATGGCCTACATTAAATGTTGGCAGGATTGGGCCCTAATTTGTGCCTTTTGACTTCTAAATGGTGAGATTTATATATTTATTTATTAAGGAAAAAGCATGTTCTTCACCAAAAGGTAAAGACATTTAGAAGAAAGGAGCTCGTTATCATGTGTCACCTTCTAAATCTTGGGTCTTCCTTTGTACTCTGACAGTAATGTTACATATAGACATGGCTGCCAAACGACGTTTGTTTGATGTTCTTTCCTGCCTTTGTATGGCGTTTCCTTTGGGGGGTGGGGTTGGGCAACGGGAGCTTATAAATGTGGAAAAGACTCTTTTTGGCATAAAATTTGTGTCACTTTTAAAATACCTACTTGCATGGCTCTTTCTTCTTAAGTTGGCTACCGTTGGGATTGTCCGTTTGGAAAAATGTATTTTTAAAAAAAGAAACACAGAAGGAAAAATCATCATCTCTGGGAAACAAGCAAAACACTGGGAAGCCTTGACGAGTTCATCTATGGTACATATATAGCCTGTAATACTGTAGGCTCTGAGCAGTTCACAGTTTTAATGCATTTAGGTACTGGAAATATTAATCCCACTTTACAGATGGGAAACTGAGTCACAGAGACTAAATGACTTGCCCAAGATCACACAGGAAGACTGGGAGAGAGCAGAGAAATGAACCCAGACCATCCAAATCCCAGGCTAGTACCCTACTCACTGGAGCATCCTTCCTCTCATTGAAGATTTTAACTAGATCCATACCCTTCTGAGGTGCTCCATGAACTTTGCACGCCTCCCTTTATTTATTTATTTCTTCTTAAAGTGCCTAGGCATGCTAATGATTCCTTTCGGCTTAAGAGCATTTATTCAGAATAGCTTTTGGTGAGCTTCAGTTTTATGGATAAGTTTACTTATTTGGTATTTATGTACTGTAAGCATCAAGGCGTAACTCACTATTGCAGACCACGTCATTTCCTTAAAGAAAGAGAGATGTTTTTGAAGGAAACTTCTCTGTAGCCTACTTGGGAAAGAACCTGTGATAATCAATAAACATTATAAGCGTGGAAAATTTCTGTTGTCCTTCTTTAACAAGGCAACAAAGTCAATGGAGATGCACCCACCTATATTGTATTCAGAGGATCAAGGACTAGGACTGTAAAGTTTTAAAACTGAACACAAAGAAATATAATAATTGTAATCTGGAAATAGCAAGTGATGTAAACAATACGCCAAACTAACATTTTTGGAGGAAATACCTGGTCTAATTCCCCATTGTACTACCCTAGTGAACCTGGCCCAAAGTGAGCATAAAAGATGTTCCGTGTACACAAGCCAAACCCAATTTTTTTTCACTCACAAGTGCTTGATAGCCTTGACATTCATTTGGACTCAACTGGCTCTGTAGATCTGCCCAGCTAGCGCTTTTTCTTATTTCCTGCTTGGCTGTGGAGCTGCAGTATTCCAAAGAGGTCCAAATCTCTCTCTCGCTCTCTCTGTTTTTTGTTTAATTTACTCTTGTGACTGGTTTCATCAGGTTGCTCTTGACACTGCACACTTTTGGTTTGGCACATGAAAATCCCTTTGATTAATATGTATATCTTATAAACAGAAGAAGTGAAAAACATATCCAAAGTGCCAACCAGGTTGCCAACGGGAACATACGGAAGAAGATAAGATAATATGCCTATGGGCTTTATTGTAGAATCACTGAAATTAGAAATGGAAAGATCGATTAATTCATCTAATGCAGGATTGTTCCCTACAGTATATTCCCCCGGTTCTTTGTCCAGTGCTGAATGACTCAAGTGATGAAGCTTCCAATACTTCTCTTGGGAAATTATTCCAGTCTAACAGATTTCACTGTTTGGAATTTCTGACCAGCTGTATTTCAAAGCATATAAATGTGCTAGAGTGTTTGCTTTGGAAATGCTTTTAACATTTTTTAAAATCTCATATTTACAATATCACTCAATTACTGGGGTCCACATTTCAAAATGTGTCCTTTAGGATTGTGCATGCAATCACTTGTGCATGCAATTGAGCTCACACTAATAATTGTGCAAGCAAAATTGCTCATACAAAATAAGATCCTTTGAACATTTGGCTCACTGCATCAATTGGAGTTTGGTTGTTGGGAGCCAAGTAAAAGTAACAGAATAAACAAGATTTCTTTTTTTTAGTACAACCAGTTTGACTGGTCTTCTACATAGAATAGACTAAGCAGTCCAAAATGCCCCTGTCTGGCATAAAGTGGATCTATTGTAAACACTGGCTGGATTCCCTGGAGACTGTCTCGAGTTCAGTGATTCCAAAGTCACGAAGCCTGATCCAGATCTCACTTACAGAGGTGTAAATCAGAAGTATATTGAAATCACTTGAATGCCGGGGGTATAAAACTGCTGTGAAATCAAAAATCAGACTCTAGGTGTAGAAAGTGAAGGGGATCTTTCCCAGACATTGCATATACAAGACAGAGCCTACTCCCAAAGACTCACTGACAGCAGAGATTCGGAGTCTAAAGCCTGTTTCATCCATTGATGGTCATTTCAGCTTGAGATGTAAGAAGCCCTCCTGTGTTCTTGCAATCCACTGCAGGATCATTTCACTGATATGGCACATAATCTTCTCTGATTTTCCTGCTTTGGGCAAGTCCAACATCCAATCCCAGTAGCAAATTAAGTCCATAACCACTTGACTTGAAAAACTTACACCACACAGTTCAGAAACAACAACCCAGTTCCCTACTTCACTTTATGGTCTTTATGGTCACATCAGTCTTCACTTAGACGTTCAGTTCTAGGGAAACTGGAAGATATCACTGACCAACTGATATTTCAGTGCTCTTTGAAAGGAGGTTTTGGCAAATTTAGAATAAATTTGAAGCTGTGCAAGGAGTAAACCACTGTTAGCTAGAACAGCTGCGCTACTATTAATGTATTATTATTATTATTATTAAATATTTATTTCTATTACTGTAGCATCTAAAAGCTTCAGTCGTGGACCAGAACCCCATTGTTCTAGATTCTGCACAAAGGCAGCACAAAAAGATGGTCCCCACCCCAAAGGGTTTACAGTCCAAGTAGACTGGCCCACAAGACCAGTTGGGAAACAGTCTAACTTTAGCAAATATATATTTTTAAAAAGACAAAATGAGAAGATGCTCTAGGTCTACTTTGACCTCATGAATAGAAGATTACCCCACATCCCAAAGGAAACAAAGAAGGAAGTACAACCACTGGTAGAAATATTCATTTTACCATTTTAAGGACTAGACCATAATCTCAGGGAAATATAAACCTTGCAGCTAAACCTAAACCCTGAAACTAAAAGCTCATATCTAAGGACACCCCTATGCCAACTTTCTGGTGGTTTGCAATCCACATTCAGATCTGGATATGAATTTTGCAAATGGCCTTAATTTTTACAGGGAGGCCCAAACCTGCATCACTGAAGCCAACGGGTGTTTTGCTATTCATTTCAATAGGTGCTAGTTAAAGGCAAAAATGAGAAAAATCAAACGCTCAGGTCTGAACATCACCAAACTTTAGGATGTTTTAAATCTGGATGGGAAATCTGAATTTTGTGTCCTAAACCAACTCTCTGGCTAGATGCACAAACTGACTGTCCAGCCCAAACTTTATTAAACAGGCCTTGCCATTGATATCTCATGTACGCACATTTTGTTTTCTTTTTGTCTAGGTAACATAATATGCTGTATGAACGACCAAAAAAAGGCGTTGATTGATTGCACTTTATTGCATAAAACACACTGAACATATTTGGGATGGGGGGAGGGAGGAAGGAACCACAGAAGGGATTATTGCAGATGTTGGCATCAGATAGCACTACGCGTCCTCCACTGCATTAAGACGCTTCATATCATGTAGCGATTTGACAAGATACAATAATGTAACATGATATCACATATCAGGATGCAACCCCCTCCCCAAAACCCAACAAATGCAAAGGAAAAGAAGTCCTTGTTCTGGGAAGGATTATACATTTCATAGTGGGAGGGAAGTCCCTCCAGCTGTTGGGTGGGTATGTAGACAGTGAGCTATCTGCTAAAACAAAAGAGAGCCTAAATTTCCAGAGCACTAAGCATCACAGATCTAAGTACTTAGGAGCAGCTAACAAACAAGATATAATCAACAGAATTAAAACAAAATGTGGGTTTAAATTTTAATCTGTACACGTGTCCAATTCAAACATAGTTCTGCTTTCCTAAGGGATTAGTAATTATTATGAAAAATAATATTGATACATATTAAGTTACTTTCTTGAAACTTGTTACAATCTGCTTCCTCAGAGACCTCATATTAAACAAAATTAACTGAACAGAAATCACTTACAATGTGTTTCTGTAACCTAATGTGCACTACATGATAATGCAGAAATCAGACTGTGGACCAAATGGTTTGAAGTGGGAAAGTGTTTTTCAAAGGGGCCAGGTGTAGTCTGAAAAGTAGTAATGCTTTGGAATGAACATGAAAACAAACCACTAACTTTATTATGATATTACCTAAGGCAAATGAAATCAATGGGACTTAATGTTCAATGCTGAATCTAGGTCTAAATTCCCAGCTTTAATTGGCTTGGTAGTGTTAAAATTCATTGAACATGGTGTATCAACAACAGATAGGGGATTATTTTAAAATTATATGTGTGTGTGTATATATATATATATATATATTTATTTATATATAATACACACACACACATATAAAAATAATTTAAAAAATAAGAATTTGACTTGTTTCAATATGAATAATGGGCCAGATCCTAGATGTTCATCTTGCTCCATTGAAACAAGTCAAATTCTTATTTTTTTAAATTATTTTTGTATGATGTCCCATTAAAAAAAAAAATCTACGTGCTCCAATATATTTCACGTACACAAACAAGTAATGCACTGGCCAGCGTGTGTTACACACCTCTTCTGTGCATGATCCCCAGAAAATGAGAGTCTGTTATAGCTCTCAGACGGCACCTGTCATATAAGTAGGGACACATCTGGGATTTGAACTACTGTGAGCCTAGTTTTCTCTGTCCACGGGAAGTATGTAACCGACAGGTCTTGCCCTATACCCAGCCCCCAGAGGATATGAGTCTGTTGCAGATCTCAGGATGACACTTTTAGCTCCAGTTAGAGACATTTCTGGTTTGAGTTCTGGGGGCCCTGGTTCAATCTCTGGTGATTGTCATGCATGCAGTTAAAAAGAGTTCTTGTTTATCTCTGTAAATATTCCTATTAATATAGCTTTTAAATGTTAATAGCTCAAGTTACACCAAACAAGAGACTATATGAACAGAACAGTCTATAGCTGTTCTCACCTCCCCCGGTTCTCCACTACGGTTTTTCATATATCAATGCAGAGAAAGTAGTAATGATATGACAGAGGAACCCAGGTGGAGGTTAGAAATATGTATTAGTTGATTATATATATTCAATAATTATTTGTATTGCGGAAATATCTAGGGGCCTTACAAACAATAACAAAAAGATCTTTGCTCCCTGCCTGCAAAGCACTGATACAATCAAAGTTCAGAGACAACAGCTCAAGGTAGCAATGAGACGATTATGAACAGCATGATAAGCAGCGGTCACTAGGGCTGACTGGAAAACCATTCAGTTTTGCAACAAAATATTGAGGTTTAGACATTTGTTTTCCTTCCGATGCAAAATAAAAATGAGACCTTTCAAAATGCCTCATGAAAAGACACAAGAGAGAGAGAGAGACCCCAGGTTCAGGGTCTCCCAGGGAGGACAAAAGGGGCAGACTGCCCCAGGCCCCCTCATTGACGAGGTCCCTCAAACTCATGTAACAATGGCTGGGCCAACAGTGAGTGGAATTGTGATCTGGTGCCACAGCTAAGAATAGCCAATAGCTTGATGGTTAGAGGCCTCACCTGGGGTGAATCCTGATTCAGAGCAGTGACTTGAACTTGCGTTCCAGCTGTTATGCTTTCCATAAATAATTAGTGATCAGTTGGGCCAGAGTCAGAAATTTACACCCCTCTAGTGAGGACTAATGCACCATCTCGATAAGCCTGGCATCATGACATGGGAGAGTTTCAAGGAAAATTTTGAAGGAACACAATGAGGTAGCTCTTCTTGAGGGCTCCAGGCATGTCCAATCACAGCAGGAAGTGTTTCAGTATGCTAGTCACCGGCCACTACCGGGACCATTCATGGTGAACCATTGCACTTGCCCCCAATGGCACTTACTCTGGCAGGAACAGTCAATGAGCATGGAGATACTTGCCTACTGTGACATTGCTCCGACTCGGGTATGGAAGAGCACAATGCATTGAGAGAGTTGTCCAGGTTAATGGAGTTCCCCAGCAGTACTAAAACTGGGTGCCCAAAATAAAAGATCATCTGGTCAACTGTGAGTTCAGTAGAGAAAGGATCAGACTAGGAAATGTTCCCAAAGAAGCTTTGATGCTCACTAGGCACCTAGTTAAGGCAGAAAACACTGAGATAAGTCACGTCTGGCTATGGCTGAGAGAAGACACAATGTCAGTTGGGATTCCACATAGATTCATGTTCAGCACGCACCCATAGAACACACCCTGTTCATTCTACCACCGTCACCCCATAAGGTCTTGCACAAAGAAAGTCTAAGCTGTATCTGCGAGCAGAATTTGACCCTAACTATACTATAATTTGGGACAGTACCTTCTATTGGAATTCATGCTGGCAATAGAGAGATTGATGGTTGCTAGGTGCTGCCTCATGATTAAAATTGTCTGAGAGAGAACAAATGAGAAAGCATCATTCTGAAGACAGTTCTGCCTGAAATGGACATTACCAGTTCTAAATAGTGAAGAAAACGATATAAACAGTGAAAAAAGACACCTGAACAGAAATAAAAGAGAAAAACCAAGTGGAATCCGTATTCATTCACTCCCTCAATTTGCAAAAAGGAACATGTATTCAGTGGTTAATACGTACAGTGTAAAATGCCAAATTGTGAGGTCCTTACTCATGCAAACTCCTTAGCGGTTAGAGCACTGCTCTGGGACTCTGAGATTTGTGTTCTAGTCCTGGATCTGCCACTAGCTTGCTATGTGACCTTGGACAAGTCACGTCATCTCTATGGGTCTTTGTTTCTCCTCCCATCATTTTTCTGTCTAGTCCAATGGTTCTCAAAGCCGGTTCACCACTTGTTCAGGGAAAGCCCTCGGAGGGCTGGGCCGGTTTGTTTACCTGCCGTGTCCGCAGGTTCGGCCGATCGTGGCTCCCACTGGCTGCAGTTCACCGCTCCAGGCCAATGGGGGCTGGGGGAAGCGGTGTTGGCTGAGGGATGTGCTGGCCACCCTTCCCACAGCCCCCATTGGCCTGGAGTGGCGAACCGCAGCCAGTGGGAGCTGGGATCGGCCGAATCTGCGGACACGGCAGGTAAACAAACTGGCCCGGCCCCCCAGGGGCTTTCCCTGAACAAGCGGCAGACCAGCTTTGAGAATCACTGGTCTAGTCTACTTAGACTTTAAGCTATGTGGGGCATGGTCTGTCTCTCATGTGTCTGTGCAGGTTCTAGCATAATGGAGGGCTATTTGGAGTGTGGCCTCAATCAGTTATTTTAATAGACATAATAACTAGAGCTCTGTGATTAACTGATTTCTTGGTTTGGTGGCCAACCCCCCATTTTTGCCCCCCGCCCCCAAGTTTTGGTCAACTCACAAACACATTTTTTTAATATTTCAATGAAAAAGTCAGAAAATTTTCACTTTGAGTCAAAAGAAATGATGCCTTTCATTTTGGGGTGCTTTTCGCCTTTTTAAAAAGAAAATTGCAATAAAACTTGAAACAAAAAGACATTTTGAATGGAAAAATGGAAACATTTCCTTTTGAAAATGTCAAAACAAAAAGTTTCAATTTTTTCCAGAATTTTCTTCTTTTTTCAACCGAAACAATTTGGCACAGTCCAGCCAAAATTACAAAATGGTTCGGTTGATCCAGCTCTGCATTTTTCAGCCAAAAATGTTTCAGCGGCAAAATTTTGCCCAGCTCTAATTATAAAACCACTCAGGTTTCAGCCTTGCTACTTTTCAAGTGAGGCTTGAGGTGGACCCCACTGTGATCCTACACTTTCCCAAAGCCCCAGAATACTCAGATTCAGAATTCTGATACCCCACTAAATTTGGTACGGGGATCCTATTATGGACATGGGCCTGAACTGTAAAAAGTGGATCTGCACCTAGTACCAAATGACACTAAAGTTCAAAATGTTCAAGTGTTGCTTCCAATTTGGGTCCAGCTCTTGTTATTTTACTAGGAAGCTCTCTGCTTTGAGCCTTTAAATAAATAAATGAACATGTCCCCACGCTTTGTGTGGAAGGAATGATTATGATCAAGGTTATAATGCCAACATCTGCATCACAGGGGAAAAAATAGAATTCTTGATATTGTGCCTAAATATAACTAGAGAGAGGGATTTGTTATCATGAAAACTGAATTTGTACCATGTCTCTGACCCAGGAAGGTAGATGACAGCAGTCCTATGGGGTAAGTGCATTGTAGAGGACTATAATCCATGTACTGACAGGATTATTCATTAGAGCAGCTGTTTGTCCTCTTTGCATCAAACGTTTGATTGGTTCTTGAACATGCATCTTGCACTATTTGACAACCGAAATGCTTTGTGGTGATTGACAAATGAGGTGGTATCTGACAGATTTAAGTGCAATCTTGACATATAGTGTCAGCCTAAGAGCCCCACGAATATACGAGATATAAATAGATGTCCCAAAGTCTATTTGGGATCAGAATGGCAGCACATACCATATACTTTTGCAGTTCCTATATCTTCATCTAAGCCTAAGGAAAAAAACATTGTACCAGTTGGGTCAAATCTCTATCTTGTTCCTTGCTGTATTTCAGCACAGATTTGTAGATGTCCAAGAGTGATCATGCTTTCAGAAGTGTATAGATAAAAATGTTATAAGAAGGTATCTAGAAGAAAAATTTAGAAAAGTTATTCACCGTAATTTTTAAAGTGCATAGTGCAGAGAAGGGCTAAGACATTTCCAATCTGCCTTTTCAACAAGCAAATAGCTTTAGGTTTTATATAAATTACTTGATTCTCCTTTACACTACGGCTCCTTTACACTGTCAGCGCATAAATGAGGGTACGTCTTTAGTTGAGAGGTGCGAATGTAGCACATATAGAGCTATCCAGCGTAGTTTAATCTAGATCAAAACTAGTGTGGGTAGGTCTACACACATTGCAATCACAACTTCTGATTGCAGTGTAGACTTACTGTGAGAATCAGGCCCGAAGCATCTACAGATACTCTCAGAACACATTTGAAATTGTTGGTAGAGAGTTGTTTTGAGTGATAAACATTAGCCGATGACAAACAGAGATGGGTTTGAACCAAATCTATGGATCTGGATACCCTTAAGCTTTGGGGAAGTCAATATCCATTATGGGATCTGGCTTTGTTGATCCTGCTCATCTTCACTTATAATAGGATTTTAGTTCTAAGGCAACTGGGGGAAGGATGGGGTATCAGGTATATTTTATTTGCCAAAGGTCTGGTTTGATATCTGGTGATGAGAAAAGGGAGATTTCACATATTTTTTTGATGCACAAGGAAAAACTTTGTTGGTTGGACATGGGACAATATCAGGTGTGCTGAAATCCAAAGGTCCATCATCTGTGTCTTAGTAATTAATTTTTCATGCCAACATCCATATTGCACCCTAGCCAAGAAAGGTCTAAACAGATTAGTGTGAGCTCTTCAAACAAGGGGCAGAGATGGGCACAAGGTGGATGCTTTTATTTCTGTGAAATGTTGGTCTTGGTTTTCCAAACCACAGGTGATTTGGATCTGGACTTCATTTCTTATCTGTACCATCAAAAGTTTGGAGATATTCAGAACAATATGACCTGGTTCTTGCTCAACTCTAAGAGACAGAGGTGTTAAAGCTGGAAATGAAATCGCACTTCAAGCTAGTTTTATTGTGTCCTTTTCACTGTCATCCAAGTGACAGACAACTCTCACTGCCAATGTATTATCATTACTGCCAATGCACCCTGTCACCTGTGGGCGAACACTTTTCACAAAGCAATCGCGCTATATCTGACCTATCAGTCCTCATCATACACAACATTTTCAAAAGATGAGCCTGGGAGCTTAAATTCATAATTCTCTTTGACACTAAAAATCATGGACTGAACAGTGATTTATGGATTTATGCCAACAATCTGTAGCCCACTTTGTCCTATGACTAAAGAGGTGTTAAGGGGCCAGTCTACCTTGAATGGTCCCTTACAACATGTGCTCACTACCTATGCTAAACAATAGGTTCCACCTGGCATTGTGCTGTGATGCTGGGAGTACCTTTCCCAGACCTGAAGAAGAGCTTTGTGTGGCTCAAAAGCTTGTCTCTCTCACCAACAGATGTTGGTTCAATAAAAGATATAACCTCACCCACCTTGTCTCTCAATATCCTGGGACTGAGATGGCTGCAACTACACTGCATAATCCAGCATAAAGCACAGTAAGACCTAAACCCTGTGTTCCTAGCAGATATAAGTGGCCCTATTTATGAGCTGGTTCACATAGCCCATGTGATGAGAGATTCTGATGCAAGGCAACAGCCAGACACTATCGTTGACTACAGTTAAAAGTGCTGACATGTAGTTCGCTATGCACCCAACTGGGAGCGAAGCTGCACACTTGTATTGTGAATTCACAGCTGAACTCGCTTGGACGAGTCACCTGCAGGACCTCAGAAAGGGTGCCAAGAAACCCTTGAGAAATCACATGTACTAGCTTGTCAACAGTAAAGTGACTCAGGATCCCACTGTGCAAGCCACAGGGTGCTCTGATAATGTCAGCATTGACATTACCTAACCCCTTATGACCTTGCCGGCCCTACGAAGGGCTGAACAATAAGGCACAGGGTTGGTTGAAGCTTGACATTTACTATCATGTCCCTATTGCAGTCACAAAACAGTTTGCATTTCTATGTACCACTACAGTGGAACATCCAACACAACAGCAACAAAAAAGTGGACACTTAGAAAAACGTTTGGAATAGCAGAGGCCATAAAATTTATCATAGTAGCATATTCTCAGGGCAAATGGTTCCAAGCAACAGGGAACAGAGCCAGTGATTTAAATAGGCCAGTAATAACAGCACTAAAGTCTCCTCTTTCCAAGACTAGCTTTTATCTGTTCTTATTGATCAGGCTTCATTTGTGCATGGCTGGAAAAGAAGAGATGAGGGGAGAGGTCATAATTTTGTGATCAGGACGTCCCCATAACAAACAGAGCAGGGAAATGAATACAGAGGTGTACTCTGATTTAGGAGTTTGTTATTTTGCTGGAAAAAAATAACTTGGTTGAAGGAGTGGCGCATTATTAACATTTCAATCATCTTGCACAAAATATAGGACTTAATGGGCATGGTTCTGAGCTGACCTTTTTTATAAGGGTGTAACTGTAATGACTTCAGTAGTTTTACTCCTGATTTTCTCTGGTGTAAGCCAGATCAGGTCACGTATAGAGAGAGAGAGAGCAACTGAATCTACTTAGAAATAAAGAGCTGGATTCTCAGCTGGTGTGAACTGGCATATCTCCATTTAAGTCACTGGAACTATGAAGACTGACACCCGCTGAGAAGCTGGCCCTACATCTCCATTACTTTACAAAAGCCAGCCAGGCTTATGGAATGGCTCTATTTCTTCTTAAAAAAAAAGAGCAAACCTTTTTCCAAACCTGCTATCATGCTGAGTTCAGTTCAGGCAAGAAACCCTGGGGCGTGCCCCCGCTCACCTGCCACAAAAAGCCTCCCAGTTGATTCAATCAGCCATTTTTCTGCACTGCACTCATGGAGCATGGGTTTCAGTCTCTGGCAGGGACTCCTGCTGCTGGCTCCAACTCAAAGCAAGAAGCCATGGCTCCGATTGTGTCCATGTATGCAAAGTGAGCCAGGGTGATGCTGTTAATATGACTCAGCTGAGCATATTTGGCGAGAACAGTAAGGTCAACACACACTGCGGAGGGGATCTCAGAGGAAGGCTGGCTGCAAGCCTGCAGTCCACCACCCTTAAAGAGGAAGCACATCTTTTGTACTTAGGCCCTGATTGGTCTCTGTTGACCAATGCTGCCAAGCTCTGACTCATCACATGACATTTTTGTTTGCTGCAATGGCAACAGATAGGAAAGGAGCAGAATGTTTGTAATATTTTATTTTCTTAAGGGACAAATTGTGCTTTTCAGGCACTGACCCTTCTTATGGCATATGGTGGGGCAGCATGAGAAGGGACAGTCTTTCTACAAGCAGGTTGGCGCACTAGAGGACTGGGAAGTCTTTGTCACCCTACTACTCCCAACATGGGCCAGCCCTAGGCCACAGACCTGTCTTCTCCTCAGCCTTTGGGGGCAAGGTCCCCTGAGCTCAGGGTCTGCAATTATGATGCTCCTTTGCACTAGAACAGTGGTTCTCAAACTGAGGCCACCACTTGTGTAGGGAAAGCCCCTGGCGGGCCGGGCCGGTGTGTTTACCTGCCGGGTCTGCAGGTTCGTCCGATCGCGGCTCCCACTGGCTGCCGTTCGCCGCTCCAGGCCAATGGAGGCTGTGGGAAGCAGCGTGGGACAAGGGATTTGCTGGCCATCACTTCCTGCAGCCCCCATTGGCCTGGAGCAGTGAACTGCGGCTAGTAGGAGCCGCATTCGGCTGAACCTGAGGACCCAGCAGGTAAACAAACCGGCCTGGCCCGCCAGGGGCTTTCCCTAAACAAGCAGAGGCCCCAGTTTGAGAACCACTGCACTAGAAGAAGTTCCTTGTGCCTCCCCCATACCCTCCCTCATGCCTTCTGCCAGTCACAATGTGGCCCTTAGTTTTAGAAAACCTAGATGCATCCAGACTAAAAGATCTAAGGTAAAAAGCCTCACGCAGTCAGACAGGCAGACACACACACACACACACACACACACACTTGTGATAGATAGTAAAACTCTGCCATATGGCACAATCTTTCTTAGCATGTGTTTTTACAAAGATTCTATTCTGCATAGTCCAAGCACTTTGCTTTCTGCTCAGAAAAAATAAATCAGACCAAAATCCATGAAAAATCACCCACAAGCAGAGGGGCATGCAAGCAATTTGTCTGCATTACTTACTTCTCCAGGAAGACTGAGCCAGGGGAAATGGCTGGCTGGAATGTGCCAGTAGTTCAAACTTTCTGACTGCTCTCTGCAGCTGTGATTTGGACCCGGAATGCTCTGGAAGCATACTACATGTGGACATGTTTAAAAAGATACTGAGATTAGGAAAACATTATTGCACTACAGGAACAACACATTTCCGCTGCCTTTACTGCCGCTAAACCTGAGAAAGCTTTTCCAGCAGAATAAGGATTGTGCGATGACACCAAAGAGTAAGCAAAAAACAAACAAACCAAAAAAAAAACCAAAACCCTCAGGGGCTTTAAGAAAGTTTAGTTTTAATATGAAGGGCAAAGTTCAGTTTCAAAAGGGCTCAGCATTGTCCTAACTGCGCTGCCAGTGAAGTCACTATTAAACTCCCACTAACTTCAGTAGGAGATGGGTTAAAAAGCAGCTTATATTAAAACAGCATCCGTTTTACTTTCTTCTGCTTGAGGATCAGCTTCCACTTTAAAATTGTCCTAATAGTTTTTCAAACTTCATTCCGCCCTATCTGATCAAATAGCCGCTTCTGCCCTTACCCCCTCTATCAGATTTTCTATTTTCTCTCTTGAAAGCTCCCCTTTAGCAGCAGACCAGCAGGAGCTAGGAGCAATGCAGATGACAAATACTCAGGATGCACCTTCATTCACATGTTTTGATCAGATGCTTCAGCAAGGATTGGTGGGGTCCAGAAGAAGCTGTAACCCCTCCTCTTTGACCAGAAGGCAGAATCACCTTAACATGGAGACTTGTAGGTGAAGAAAAGAGGAAAGATGGCTGGAGCCTGCAGACTTATGCCTCAAACCCCCCCCCCCCCTCCTCTATTCCCCCCCCAAAAAATCCTCCCTCAAATTCATTTTCTCTTTACTACTGATTCTCTCAGAATCATCTTCTGTTATTCCACTTCAACAAGAACATGATAGTCCCAGCCCTCCATAAAGGGTAGCATCAAGCTTACCCTGAGGTTATCCAGGGATACTGACAAATAGTTAGAAAAGGCCTATTGGGCACCTTCCACAAGGCTGTGAAAACTAAACACAGTTTTAAGACCTGCTTCCATTGGGAGCTCTTCAGACCAAGGGGCCTGTGCCGCTTCAAGGGCTACAGCTGCAGAAAACTGGGGGGAGTTGGACTGCCACAGTCCTGTTGAAAGCAAGCATGCAAGCTGGGGCATCATCACGAAAAATGAAGTATGTCTCACCCTGTGTATCTCTGAGCCAAATGACTTTTGTTTATTTACTTGCTCTTCATTTAGATTTTAGATCAGCAGCAGTTACCCAGCAAGCATGGGAGAGGCAACTTAAGTGAGTACTCGTCCTACAGGACAAGACTGGAAACAGATCTGAGCAGTGAAGGAGCATTTTCAAAGGCAATGTTCTTGATCGTTTGTTTTTCTGCTTTCTTGGCCCTTTCTCAAAAGATCATGTTTCTGGAAGGGAAGTTTCCCCTGGCGAAGCGACTGACCCATTGGCAATAGTACAAAGTGCTGAGTTTTTAGGAGATGAACTCATGCTTTTGAATTCAAGCCCCTTTTGCTGATGAAAGCTGCTGATGAAGGGGAGGCTGGCAGAGCTATGGAGGAAGTATGGTCCAGTGGTGAGGGCGCTAGCCTGGGATGTCAGAGACCAGCATTCAGTTCCCAGCTCTGCTGCAGAGTTTCTGTGTGATCTTGGACAAGTCTCTTTGGGCCTCAGTTCCCCATCTGATCAGTGGAGAACATAGTGCAGTCCTACCTCAGAGTGTTAGGATGATGAGAGAGTTGAAAAAAGTAGCCTAGCTAGATCTGTATCAGAGAGTAGTAATGGCAATTGGTATCCTCTGAATGTGCTTCAGGTTGCAGAGAAATGCTACAGTGATGCGGCACCACTCTGCACTTGTCTGGCACATTCCCTCCAAGATGCTTAAAACACTTCACAGATGTTAATGGACTAACACTTGGGTGAGGTAGGGGAATATTTGTAGTGTGGTAAAGTATTTTGGAAAGGGAACTGAGGCACACAGAGTCATTGGTAGAGTTAGGAACAGAGTCCAAGATTTTCAAAGAAGTAACTAGTGATTCGCGATCCTTTTCAGGTATCCATTTTGAGACATCTTAAAGGAGTTCTAGTTTCAATGGCTGGGCCCTCAGCATTTTCAGAAAATCAGGTCACTTTAAAGTGTCCCACGCCGGGACCTCAAAAACTAAGGCACCCCACAACACTATTCAATCACTTTGGAAAATCATGGCTGATTTCAAGACTCCAGACTCCCATTCCCCTCTCAGAACCTTCAGACCTCTCCCCCTTCACTGGACAGTAGTTTATAAAAAGCCTATTAATTCTTGTGTGTTTGGCCAACAGCTCGTACGGATGCAGTGAAGGTTGTAAGGGCTTTGTTCAAACTTCATTGGTTAGTCTGTATTTTGGGGATGGCAAGAATACAACATTCCCATCCTGTGGCTCAGCTGATAGTGTTAAGTGCTTCACACGCTGGCCCAAGCAATGGAAAAGCTCTCAAGGGGCCTCCTTTTGGTGTGATCATAGGGATCTCTGTTGAATGATCGTTCTGTCTTAGGATCCACACTCCCCAGCTGTCTTTCCTGATGCCAAACATTCATAAGGCCTCCAATTCAGCAGCTTATCTTCTCTTGCATCATAAAGAAATAGGCTGGAAACCAGCCAAGGGCACATAGAAGGGAAGATACGGCAGGAGTGGGGAAACGGTCAAGGGGAATACAAGCGTATTTATAAAAGCAGAACAATGACTCTATAGCGTTCTGATAAGAGCCGCAGGAGCTATTTTTTACTCTCAAATCTGAATTCGGATTTTGATTGTTTTGGTTCCCCCCGCCCTGTAAAATAAAAACACCTTTTAGTGGGTGGAAAGGGTTAATACACTAGCCTTTTATTTATGGTCTGAATTCAGATCTACCTGCACCCAAAGGAAATGAGCTGTGTGAACTTAACCTAGTCCCTGATGGGCATTTGTTCATATCATAGATAGAACACAGCTCACAACACTCAACACAGTCTTAAACAATTGGCTTGAAGGGTGGCCTGCATTTGTAAACAGCAGGGGATTTGCAATCTAGCCAGCAGGGCTGAAATCCTTTGGCAGAGCTGCATTGGGAGACTCACACAGTATTGCCCTGGCTTGAAGCCTGGCCTCTGAAAGTGTTATCAATTGCTCGCTTTCAAGAACATTAAAGATATCAAACTTTCCTTTTTTAATAGCCGCTCAAAGGAAATGCAAATTTAGATCAAGGTCAGAGGCATAAAAAGTTCTTTTTCTCATGCTCTCTTTTGTGGAAATACTAGGGCTCATATGGTGGCTGTAATGATATATCTTCGTGCAATGTCAGAGCACAGGCTTGATTCATGGGCACACATCACTGTGTATATCACGCACGTCATTTACTGTAAAGTGATGCACCCAAGGGCATGAGATTATCATCCTCAGAAGATCCAGCACTAGTCCATGAGGGTTGCACTAAACAAAATCCTCTATGGCCGCACTGTTCTCCCCCATGTGATGTGACTAGCCGTTCTCATGTGTTTCTATTATCTTCTAATGTTGCTTTGGGGGTTGTTTGATGCACAAGGGCCATAAAGTGTTTGTATTAGATATGCCGCGACATAGGTGAGATCAGAACTGACCCCCTAGGGAAAGAACCCATCAACACTTAAGCATGTCAGTTGAGTAACTGTACCCAGGTGAGTAGTCCCATTTAATTCAATGAAACCACTCACCTGAATAAAATTATTCATGTCTGCAGGATTAGGTCTTAAGGTTGTACCACAAAGTAGCACCCAATCGGTTCTTATACATGCTTAACTAGATATACAAGGTTATACTTCAGTTCTTTGTGATAACCATATGTTTACCTGAACAAAGCTGACCAAACTCTAGATAGGAAAGGAAACTTCCAAAATTACCACATCTAGGAATATTTTGGGGAAAGTTGAAGAACAGGATTTTTTGTTTAGATAATAAAATCTAGCTCTTTTCATCAATAGATTGCTAAGCACTTTACAAAGGAGAGCAGGATAAATACCCCTATTTTACAGATAGGGAAACTGAGGTACAGAGCAGCAAAGTGACTTGCCCAAGGTCACCCAGCAGTGCAGTGGCAGAGCTAGGAATAAATCCCAGGTCTCCTGACTCCTAGTCTAGTGCTCTGTCCATGAGGTTGCACTCTCCAACTGCTTTTAAATCATGAAGAAAATAATGTATTTTCATTCATGTCCTATGACAATCCCCTGAGTGGGTATTAAAAAAAAAGATTCTAAACTCATGTTTAAAATAAAGTATGTGTCTTGGACACCCTTCCAAGTTCATCTCATGAGTGTTGTGCAATAAGCCAAGGTCTTATACATTGTGTCATCAAGGGATCACATTTACAAATAAGATTAAGAAGTGAAATAAAATCACGCTAGAAGGAGATAACTCACTCGCTGGCACAGAGCTCGAAGCTGAATTGATCTCCTGGCACATGTGCACACTCTTACGTCTGCCAATAACACCCAGCAATTAGTCAGAGCTACAGTACACAGTGTTTATAGTCCAGGGCTGTAATGAAATCAACATCTTCTCTCATGAAGGGAACTTAACCCCTGTGTGTTTATTTAATAGCACAAAAAAAGGATCATATCAGAGAACTGCATCGTGAAATACTGGTTTTGATCTGAGAATGATTTGGTATGCAATGTATACATAATTTCTTTATATAGGTATCTGCCAACAACAGAAAATCATTTTTTTTAGTGTCCTCTAGTAGATAGGGCCCTGGACTGGAACTCAGGAGACTGGGGTTTTATTCCTGGCTTTGCCCCTGACCTGCTGGGTGACCCTGGACAAGGCATTCATCTTTCTGTGCTGGTTTACCCTCCTGCCCTTTGCCTGTGAGATCTTTGGGGCAGGAGCTATCTCTTTCTAAGTGTTTGTACAGCCCCTAGCACAGAGACAGCTCTAGGTGCTATTGGAATATGAGTAATCCTATTAAGATCCACCCTATTTTAACCTTAATAGAAGAAGAGATTTCCCTCCCACTTTGGCAAATTACTTTATTTATATATATATATATATATATATATATATATGGAGAAATACCTAGCTCATAGAGCAGGAAGGGACCCTGAAAGGTCATTGAGTCTAGCCCCCTGCTTTCACGAGCAGGAACAAGTATTGATTTTGCCCCAGATCCCTAAGTGGCCCCCTCAAGGATTGAACTCACGACCCTGGGTTTAGCAGGCCTATGCTCAAACCACTGAGCTATCCCTCCCCCCTTTGTATAACATTTACATTTCCTTCCACTTCTGCCTTTTCTAATGAACTTTGCACAGTTTGTGTAAACAAAGAAATGAGATCTGGCAGCGTGGGGTGGGGGCAAACGTACCACGTCTATATCAACAGTGCAGCGGGAAACACTGGGTGCTGTCTATAGCCTGAGCTGAGCGATGAAAGGTTCGGGATGTATTCCAGCTATATTAACAGGCAGCTTGTTGGTTTGCTTACAGAATTCTGAGCTCAGACCTAAATTCTTTTGACTTGTGATTCAGAAGCAGTAAGGATTGTGTGTGAATAATGAAGTGGAAAAGCCAAGAATGGGATATATACTGGTGTTTGTATCCACTAAAAGGTGAGATGAAAGAGTTTTCTACCTGCCAAAAGGTTAGTTCAATAATTTAACTGTCTAAGGATCAAGTTTTAAATACCTAGACTCCTTAAAACCTAGCGGGGTTGGCTCAGCCCTTCTCTCTTCCAAAGTAAATAAAGGGTGGTGCAATTTACTATGTATGGGTCTTTCAGCAGAGATCACATGAATCAAAGTCCTATGAGCCAGATTGTGCCCATATGCATCTGAATTGCCTCAGGGGAAGAGCCAAAGGGGCATTTTGCTTCAGGTAGGCATGATGCCTGCTCTAGTGTCCCAGGGTGTAGGAGGGGTATGCCCAGTGTTACACCTCTTAAGAGGATGCAGACTGAACTCCCCTTCACAGCTAGCCAGCTTTGCTGGAGGAGGGAGGGCAAACCCCCAGGTCTTCTTTAGAGTGGCTTGTGTCCCTCCGGGTGTGAGCAGATACTAGTTCCTGCACTCAGGTGAGGGACCAAGTTTGTGGAAAGCCACCAGGGGCACAAAGACAGAGAAAGCTTCTTAACCCTCCCCTCTGTGAGCCACAATCCAGCTCTTTAAAAGCAGATGTTCTCTGGCAGGCATGAAAACATGGGTGCAATCACCATGATTTATATCAATGTAGGGCCAGCATTTTCAAATACCCTGGACAAAAGCATGGATGCCTTTTGGGGGAGATGAGGCAGGGGGGCACCTAGCTGAAAATGAAGCCCTTGGTTCAGTACTACCTCTGATTCCACAATCCAGCACTCAGCTCGAATCTCTTCTCACCTTTGGAGTTCTTGCTGCTTTGGGCTTCCTCCAGAGCCTTCACCCAACATCCCTCGGCCTCCTAGAGAGCTCTCCCCGTCCTGGCTACATATAGAGAACTGCCAACTCCGTTGTCAACAAGCCAGTTGCTGATTCATTGAAGAGAGATGAAGAGGACGGGGCAGTTGGAAGTGTGCAAAACCAGAAAGATTTTAATGAAGAGTGCTCAGTTATTTATATTCTTCTTCTTTTCCCTGTTTAGCATTTCATTTTACATCCATACCTGCACCTGTTCCACTCTTCCATATGTATGGTCTCCGTATTTCCAGCTTTGTAGCTCTCCAATTGATATTGACATTTTTTGTGTTGGATAACTCTCTTCTCTTTGTCCATAGGAGGGGGCCAAATTGGTTGCTGTGGCAGATTATCTTCAAGTACTGGCTAATTTGGAAGGGGGAAGACTAGGTGAGTGTCAAGACGAAAAGAGAGCAGGAATTCATAGCAGTCAAGGTATGACACGATGAAGCCTGGACTAGGGGGGTTGTAACTGGAATGGATGGATTTTCTGAGATATTTTGAGGAGACAACCAGCAGGATTTAGTGACCGTATCTATCCATGGGGAAGGGGGAGAAGGAGACATGGGATTCAACAATGAAACCAAGGTGGTGGAGCGGCTGACAGCTATGGAGAAGGGAGGGGGAGGGGAGGACCTCGGAGGAAAGATAGGCAATTTTGTCTTTAATATGTTGAGTTTACATTGGTGTCACATGTTGAGGAGTACATGTCAGAGATGTCTGGAGATGGCTAATTGTCCAGGAAATCTTTACAATGAAAACAACAATCACTTTAGCCACTGTCAGGCCATTAATGTTTCAGTTTCTAAATAGCACTGGCTCATTTCCCCATAAAACTCCTTCTCCCAGGTCTCAATAAATGGTTTTAATCTAGTAATCATCCAAACTTTTAAGTGGTTATGTGGCAACCCCTTTATATGTGCTTCATTTCAGCTCCACATATAAACACATTGCAAATTAGCAATCAGGTTAAAACCCATTTCACAGTGATAATCTGATGCAAACCAGACACTGATTCATATGCATCAGTCAAAACAAACATACCTGTGGACCATCAAACATAAATTTCTTCCATACTGCTGCATTATAGATCGAGTAACTTGTACGTCTTTTCTTTTGCCACAGGGCTGTAACTTGGTTCCTTTGCAATAGCAGGATTCGAGAAACACTGTTAGAAGACATGGGAACAGCTTTAGGGGAAACGAGTTGGCCTAGTATTTAAAGTGAATGTAAACACGTTAAGGTCAGATTTCAGGAAGGTTTAAAGCCAGCCAATAGAGAAAAACAGGAACGAGATTTGTAGATTCTAAAGCCAGAATGTACCACTGTGATCATCTAATCCGACCTTCTGCAGAACACAAGACCTTGGCGCTTCCCCAGAATAATTCCTGGAGGTGCACTGGGCTAACTCTGGAAACCTGGGTGCAAACTATATCTCAGATTAGGTTCCAAATTAAAATGCATTTGGTATCTCACCACAAGCCCCATTTATGTAAGTTAAAAAGGTCACTCGATAGTAGAACCAGTCAAAATATTTTGAAATTTTTTTTGAAGAAAATTTGTTGACAACATTTTCCATATTTTTTATTTGCTGTTTTGCAATCAACGTACAGCATGGTCAAGATATTTTAAAAAATCAAACTGGTGATGACTTTTTTTTTTTTACAAAACTTTTTTTGAAAACTTTTTCACAACACTTTTTCTGCATTTTTTGACCTGCTCTACCAGGCAGCTGAATAAATTTTAGCCTGATTGACAAATTTTGCTCAGAGATATTGGAATAGCAGAACGTCACAGGTCTGAATCACCTGGAATTTATGCACAGTTTTACTGGAGGAGCTTTGTTTATTTCAATGGAGTTACTGCAGAATTAATCCACAGTACGACAGGGCAATCCGGTTGTATAGGCTGTGGCTGAGGTGACTTGGCAGAGCTGTCTACGGAAAGCAGGCGGAGTTCTTAACTTCATTATGACTGGCCCAAGCCAGCCTTATTAGCCCATCACTTTCAAAAGCACAAAATTCACAGATACATTAAAATAAGAAGTGTTTTAGGGAAAAGACAAAGATTTTTTTAAGTCATATGGTATTACATGGGGTAGAATTCTAACCCAGAAATATCAGGAATTTTTATAGCTATATGATAAGGCCAAAAAGTATTTTGATTAGAGTTGATCAAAAAACAGAACTTCAGTCCCAGGCGATTCCAATATTTTGACATTTGGACAAATCAGGACAAAAAGTCAAAATATTAACACTTTTCATGAATGAAAAATTCCAGCAAATGTCGATTTGGAAATGTGAAAGCATTTCATTCCATGTCAACATGAACCTCTGTGTCCACATGAACTGCAGCAATACATCATGGTAGTCTCATGCATGCAGTGAATCATGGGAGATGTAGTCCAGGTGGGAAGCCCAGCCCATAGGAAAGAACACCCAAACTATAGCTGTCATGAACCATTGCAGCAGCTCAGGAGGGTTCAGAGATTAACGTCAAACCAACCTGGAACAAAATGTTTTGTCCTGATTTAAAAATGTCAGCAAAATTGTCATTCCCACAAAAATTTTGATTTTCCAGAAAACACATGTCCATTGAAAAACACCGAAGGAACATTGCAACTAGCTATAATCATGAGCTATTGCTAATGAAACAGAGGAACATGAAAGTAGAACTGGGATGTAATCAGCTGAATCTGAATTAAAAGAAATATATTTGATTTAAAGTTTTTAAAGATCTGAAATTTTCATGCAAGATTATGCTAATCCACTTTGTGAACTATAGTTACCCTTGCACAATCTGTCAGATTGGAGAACAAATCTATTTCCTCCGCATTAATGAAAGGAAACAAAAATATTCCAGTCTACCTTATATAAATTTATTGTGGCATGTTCTGGAATCTCGCTTGAGTGATAAACACATATCCTATTATCTTTTCTTCCTCCTGCTTGTTGGCAATGGCTACTAATCTTTCAGTTATGGAAAGCCAAACGTGAACCAGTATTTTCCATTATGGTTGTAATTTTGGCCTGTAATTTTATCACTCGAATCTAAATCCACCTCAGAAACACAATAAGCTAATTGTCGCTGAATAAACTGAAACTTTTGAGTGGTTTATAGAAGTGATTTAATAAAAGGAGAATAAAAAACAAATGTTAGTCACTATATTTTTGGCAAAAATGGTACAATATTTCTTTCTTTTCTGCGGATTTAACATTTGTCCAGTGTGATTTGTCTTTTCTTTAAAGCAAGTAAACAGATCAAATTTCAACAAAGATACCCTCTTCCTAATTTTTTAAACATATTAAATGCTAAGTGTTAACAATATGGCTGTGTTCTCATTACATAGTTATAGTCATTTTCACAGTTTGCATAGCTAAACATTTCAGAGCCCATTGTAAGTTTATGTTAGGCAATAATCTGAATGACTACTGGTTAGCCTGCTTCACTTCATTCATATTAAGAAACAATATACAGAGGATATAAAGTGATCAGCTATGTTTATGCTGAAGAAAAAAAGGATTGCATAACTAGTAAACAGGGAATTTGTGTCTGAACGTTGACAGGCTTCTGCTAATCACTTATGAATGAAAATCTTTTGCAAAACCTCCAAGCACAGACAAATCTGGAAATGTCAAACAACGGAAAGTCTACGAACAGTATTTCTAGCAAAAAACTAAAAGACATTAGTAACTCTTTTATTGTGGTGGTTTTTATGTTGACACGTGAAAATTTGCAAAGCATGGCTGTGTGCAGAAAAAAAGCCTGATGCTTATTCATAAACCAGACCCACTTAAAGAAAGCAACATAAATCTATTATAAATTAATAATTAATACTGAAGCCGATTGCCCATTGTGACTGGCCTGTGCTCGGCCCAGGAATGGGGTGGGAGGGCCTTATCTCACCTTTGGGGCTGTATTCTGGGTCTGCCCAAGGACCAGTTCTAGCCTCAATGTCAATTAGAGCAGCCCTGAATCTGCTCTTACTTTTGTTCTGTGGCAACAGGGGCCATTGCAGCAGCCAGAACACATTGGCCTTCTAACTATTCCTCTCTCACCTGGCTGCAATCTTGGCACATTCCATATCAGAGGGGCGGCAAGAGGAGGTAGTTTATAAGAACATAAGAATGGCCATATTGGTTCAGACCAATGGTCTGTCTAACCCAGCATCCTGTCTTCTGACAGTGCCCAGCGCCTGATACTTCTGAAGGAATGAACAGAACAGGGCAATTATTGAGTGATCCATCCCCTGTCATCCAGTCCCAGCTTCTGGAAGTCAGAGGTTTAGAAACACCTGGAGCATGGGGTTGCGTCCGTGACCATCTTGGCTAATAGCCATTGATCAACCTATCCTCCATGAACTTATCTAATTTTTTTTTTATCCTAGTTATAACACACAACCTAGGTTTGTTACTGGAGGGGACTGTTTCTGCCCCTTTATGTTATTGAAGAAGTGTAAAGGGGCCAGGACAGATAACTGACCCCACAGCCAGCTACTGATAGTTATTTCCCCTCATGTTTATGCTGCTATTGAGTTTCTTTCCTTTGTTTCCGTTCTAGCCAACATAGGTTTTCATACTGCACCATCACTATGGTATCTGGGCACCATGGAATGGAGAAAAAGAGACAAAATGAGGATTAATGTCTCCCCCCTTCCTTCTAACTCCTGGAGGTGCATCTGAGAAGTGGGTTTTTTTACCCACGAAAACTTATGCCCAAATAAATCTGTTTAAGGTGCCACAAGACTCCTCGTTGTTTTTGTTGATACTGACTTACACAGCTACCCCCTGATCCTGGAGGTCTAGTTAGCTGCAGGAGGGGCAGGATGTTTGCTTGGGTTTAGTACACTCATGTGTCCATTATTGTGGAAGAGCCAAATCAAAGATGTGGGTTTCCTTAGGTCTGTGGTCTTGCTCAACCCCTGTGGGTGGGCCCTCTGCCAGGAAAGCTCTATCCCCGGTTCCTACATGTCTAAACCTTGCTGCTGAGGGTTCCATTGTATCTGGTGAACGTCACGGTGGGTTCTGATCAGGCGGTCTCTGAGGTAGATGGGCATTCATCTCAATAAGGCTTTGAAGATCAAGACTGGTAGCGTGAACCTGACTTGGTATCCTATGGGAAGCCAGTGTAGAAACCAGAGCACCAGGGTGATGTCTTTGTATCGACCATTGCTGTTTAGTTGGGAGGCTGCAGCATGCTGTACCAGCTCAATCTTCTTCAAGGATTCTTAAGTATAGCACGGTTGTGGTACTGAAGCCTGAAGGTCATGCAAGCGTGGATTACAGTTGCCAAGTCCACACGTGTCAGGACTGGATGCTATATGAGTATCCAGTAGCAGGGGGGAATTCAACATGATTCTGAGGCTACATCTACACGATGAGCTAGGGCTGTGATTCCCAGCTCGCGTACACATGCTAGCATGATGAGAACTAGTCGTGTAACCGTGGCAGCACGGGCAGCAACAGCACACTTAGCCATGCCAAGTACATACCCACAGGGCTCAGGTGCTTACCAATGAGCTTAGGCTGGGCAAAGCCTCTTGTCCATTCTGCAGAGAAGCAACCCCTCTCCTCCCGATGGAACATTCCAGGGGAATCTTAGCACGTCTTAGTTCCTTGTCTCTGCGGACCTGATTCAGCAAAGCACTTAAGCACCAGCTTCAGTGCTTTGCTGAATCAAAATCTGTGTGAGCTTTTATCCTTCGGTGCAGTAATTTGGCCTATGATTTTCAGACCAGCACAGCTAAAGAACATGCCCTGTGATCTGATTTCCTTTAATGGCCAGGTGCTTTTAATAACGAACTGCCAACTGCGACTGGTATTGCAGCAAATGGTGCCTGGAATGAAAAGGGAGGGGGGAGGGAAGTCAATGAAACAGAACAGATAATTTTGCAATTTAATTTTCCATCTTCTCTAATAATGGTACCAATGTCATGGTTGATGGATGAAATTGCTACAGAAGGTTTCTTAAGATTAATTCCCCTCCTATAACTACAGCTGTGTTTTTCCAGAGCACATCTTTACTCCCTTACTCAATCTTTCCTGCCCCATCCCCCTTTTTTTCCCTTGGAAGAATGTTTTGGATCATAGACTGCATGGAGAATTAGACCGGGCATAAGGGCCAACTTTCATGTTTACTAAAGAGACTACAGTCCTTTTCCTGAAGGAGAGAGTGCAGCTTTTATGTGGAAAACTTGAGCACAGCAGCAAACAGACCAGAATACCCTCTTCCCTTTATCTGAAACTGCTGACTATCACACAAATACAGTGCATCTGCTCCTTCCAGGATCTTGGTGGATCTACATTTTTTACCATTATGCTTAGGCAAAATCTCTGAAACCCATTAAAACCTACAATGTAATCTGAGCCCCATATTTTCTCAGACCAGGAGATCTGCAATTTAAAGACAAGGTTCGATCTTATCTATTTTTTATCTGACAATGCTGGCTCCACCACATAAGTTTTATCTGCAAAGAAAATAATGCAATTAATGTCCTGGCTGTCTAGAACTTTACGGAGAGATCTTGGTTCTAACCACTCAGGGCAGCCTGTCAATTAAATGTAACTCTGTAAACTTTAATGAACCAAATCCTTATCAAAGAACATGCAAAGCTACTAAATTAAGTTCATGGACTTAGTAAACTATATGGAAAGGTTTGGGGTTTGTTTGGGGGGTTTTTTATGTGAGGGAATATGGAGACACTGTGTTGAATAAAATCTGATTTTCTTTCCCCTCCACTGGCAAAGAAAGCACATACCGCTAACAAGTGTCATTACTGTATTTACGTCACTGAAGAATTTTCTCTTTCTGGCACGCTCACTGGTATCCCACAGCTGAAGGAGCTCCAGGAAAAAAAAAAAAGAACAATCTGGCCTAATGGTGGTGATGGAACATGAAAACTCCTCTTGCTCGATTTGCACATTTAGCCCTATGCATTTTCTTGGCACGCTAGTGATCAAGAAAGCATTGGAACAAATCCGTGGCCACCCAGGACTTCCTGGCTACCATTGTGCTGCACACCATTGACAATCGGCACTGCACTGTGACAGTAGGGACAGAACTTTGATAATCTTGCTCCAGAAAACACAGGCCCTTGCCACTCGAGCTAAAGGAGACTTGTGATTAATTAACAGTGGGGGGCCTATGGCACACAGTGGAGCAGTTCTGATTCTCTCCAGTAGAGGGTAGTGGTGCACAGATAGCTCATTCCAGTGCTTTCAGAGCAACTCTTTATTTGCTTTTACTGCCTGCAGTAACAACAAGCAAGTCTCTTAAAGTTTGAAGTGTAGATTCAGCTGAGAGACACATCCACAAGTTCAGATGCTTATCTAGAGATTATCAAAATTATTCAGACCTCTTCCATCTGCAAAAATCCATTGGAGATCTCGTTAGAGCAAGCTGCTTTGTTAGATTTCAAGCACTTCAGAATCCTAATACCTAGCTCTCAGAGTGCTTTTCATCCATGGATCTCAAAGCACCTTACAAAGGAGGTCAGTATCATTATCCCAGCAGGAAACTGAGGCACAGAGAACTTGGCCTCCTGACTGCTGTTGAGGCATATATGACCTACCCTGCTAATCACGGTAACAACCAGTAGCAAAATAATAGCTGTTGGACAGGGTCGGATCTTTAAGGATTTTAAGTTCTGCATGGAAGAGACAGGGCTGACGCCAATTATTATTAGCATTTCAGTAGCACATAGAGGCCTGAACCAAGATCAGGCATTGCACACACACATGGTTAAACAATCCATGCCCCCAAAGAGCTGGCAGTCTAGACACAGAGAAGGGCAGCCATTTGCCCAAGGCCATGCAGCAGGTCAGTGACAAAGCTAAAAATAAAACTCACCAAGAAACTTAGGCCCAGGCATGCTCAGCGTCCCCGCACCTAACTTGTAGGCGCCTGGAACATCCCTGGGATTCACAGAGCCTGAGTTAAGTGCCTCAACTCCCTGTCCCAGGAATGGAAAGAGACAGACAGGCACTTCAGAATGGGATTCACAGGCGCCAGCATGCTAAGTGACTTCCTGCCTAAACTAACCAAGGCCAGGGGTGCGTCCTAAGCCCTAGGAGTTTGGTGCCTAAGTCCAGGCTGCATGGAGGTGCCCCCTTTGCTTGGGATTCTCAGCTGCAAACCCCCTTGGCATTAGGTTCCTATGCCCTTTTTTGCAAGAAGCAGGGGGAAAAGGAGGTAGGGAGAGGATGCCAACCGTTTTCATAATTATTAGCTCAGCAGTTAGAGTACTCACCTGGGATGTGGGGGACCAAGTCCCTCCTCTGTCTAGGAAGGAGAGAGAATTTGAATAGGGCTTTGCCACCTCTCAGGTGAGTGCCCCAGCCACTGAGCCATGGGATATTCTGCTGTGGGGCTCTCTCAATGTCTCCTGCTGAAGCTGTTCCCCTGTGAATAAATAATAAAACAAAAGGCATTGGAGGAGGGAGACTGGATCCGGGTTTCCCACCTCCACAGTGAGTGCGCTAGACACCAGACTATAGAGACGTTCTCAGGCTCTCTCTCACCCAATGATTCTTTCATTCTTTATGAAGAAGGGGCCTGATCCAGTAGGTGAGCTCTGCGCAGGGTCACCAGATTGGGCCGCTCAGGCGAGTTAGACAGAGGAACCCTTGTCTTCTCCTTGTTCACCTATCACCCTGGAATTTAGGCATCTGGGGCTACAGTGCACATATGAACAGGCAGAAGCATAGGCGGCTAGGAGACTTTTACTGCCAAAATGTATGCACCAAGCAAGTTTAGGTACCTACGGTATTCGGGGACAGATGAACAGGAGGGCTATGAACCCCAGTGGGGCCTGATTCTGGGATTTAGACACCCAAAATGGCAGCTAGGCACCTAACTCCTTTTGTGACTCTAGTCCCAAGTCTCTTGATTTTCCATAGCCTCTGGAGAGCATTGCCACTCCAAAAAATGCTATTTATTCTCAACTAAAGATACCGTGAGGAACTCATCCAGTTGGATTCTTTCCAGACTCACTCATCTCCTTAGTGGTGACTAGTAATTTCAAGTGATTGCTGTGAAGAGTCTGAGCTGTTGTTTGAAGATGACCATTGATAACGCCGGCAAGAAAAGTTCAGGTGTTGGCATCTATGGTGACAGCCCATTTGCTCACTGATTGGAGAAACTTTCATCATATTGGACCTGATGCAAAGCCCACTGAGGTCAATAGACATTTTTCCATTGATTTCAATAAGCTTTGATTCAGGGTCATTGTTCCCAGCCTGTGTTTTTCCTTACAGTGGTTTCCTACAAAATGCTGGATTGATTGTAAGAGAGCACTGTTGCTTTCTAAAGTTTGTAACAGTGCAGGACCCTGGATGCATTAAACACCTCCTTTGTGAGCCTTGTCTTCCTGGGTACAGGTGTTCATGCGCCATCTGCCTTCAGGGTTCCCATCATAGTACCCGTGGCTGACCTTTGGTCGTGTCTTTGCTGTGGCAATCTCTACGTTGTGAAACATTACTCGTCTCCAGAAATCCATCTCAGACACTCTCACCCCACTTTCAAAAAACACCTAAAGCTGAAGCTTGTTGAAATATTATCTAAATTCAGAAAAACACAATAATTATGGAAAAAATTGATAAAATTTCTCGCTATTTTTTATGCCAGCTACGGTTAATGTTTTTCAAATTACAAAAAAAAACAGGAAAAAAGTTGGGAAATTCTTCCCCCGCCCTCTTGAGGCAACGTCACCTAAAACCATTCCCCACCCCCTTAAACGTGTTTGTTGAAATGATTGCTGGATGCCTTAGGCATTTATCCTTTTATGCCAGCTCATTTCCCTGCTTTTTCTTTGTATCCCGGCCCGCCTTAAATTTACATTAGTTGTTATTGTTAGTGTCATTTTTTGTTATAATTTTTGTTATTTTTTTAAAACTGTTTTTAAGGCTCCTGGAGCGTGTGCGGCTTTAGAATTCATATTATTATTATTATCATCATTGCAGTTATGGCTGGGAAGAATGCAAAAATAGCCTTCCCAATAGGATAAGACAGCAAGACAGTGGTAGTGACAATGCGTTGGCCATGTTTTCACCACATCTTGGTGCTAATGGGAGCTGTTCATGAATCTAGGAAAAAACAAGACACTCCCACAACATTAGCCTTTCACTGAGAGGGACACCAGCATTATACCCTACTCTTTCTAAGTCAGGCTCTGATATCTTTAACTTACACCACCACAAAACCTGCTTCAATGTAGCATCTGGAGAACCTGAGTTCTGACAGTGTTGTGCCATCTCTTGTAGATTGTCCTTCAATACCTTCACTGGGGTTATGGTGAAGTTCTGGGGTAGAGCTTGAAGCCACAGCACTGCACTTCTGTCATTAAGCATGCTACTAAATGAGGCCCATTAACACCTGATAAATAAAGACTTCTTGGGATCATGGTTGTTAGAGATGGAATAGACCTTGCAGACTGAGTAGTCCCCTAATGGATATTAAACTGATCTTAACCAAATGGCTGATGGCAATCTCAGCAGGAACCATTTCAGTGAGAGGAGAAAGAACCAGAAGGTTCACAAGTGCTTGTTGCACATCACATTTGAGCAAGTTCACCATCAATTCACCATGATTTTGAATGAATATTAAAGGCACGAGCAGCCTCCCCATTCTCCTTATTTAGCTCATGGAAGAATTGTACCCAGCAAGCTGAGGAAGTCAGTTACATTCAGTAAAACTGAACTTTCCATTCCTTGTGTAAACACAATGTATCTCCCCAACGGTGTCCATAAAACGCACAAGAGTGCAAAGTCAGCAGCTTCAGACAGACTTGGTACCTCCATGCAGTGAGTGTAAACCAGGTGGTCTCTGTCAGGGGAGGTGATTTATGCTAACTCTCTCCCTCTTGGGCTGCTTTTATTTAGTTAGTGGGAGTTTGGCAGTCCAAAGGTCACAGACACTCCAATCACCAGTGGTTTCTCTGCTGAAAAGGAGAAATGCCTTTATAAGGGGGGGAAAATGCAGAACTGAAAGCAGGGTATCGTTCTCACTGGAAAACCAGCAGATGCATAAACAGTAAAGGGCTTCGAAGCAGAGAAATTTGTGTACACTAAATTAATCACAAATGAAATGCAAGAGAAAGCAGGGCTTTTATCTTCCTATTTATTCCCTCTTACTCAAGATCTAAAATCTGACACCCGGTCACGAGGTACAGTACAGTGAATATGTTACAAGCATTCAGTGAACAATCACTTCCTGGATTCTTAAAGCTTTTTCCTGCTGTGTTAGACTAAACCATCAGAAAATGAGTGACAGGTGGCAGAGTTCTATTCCTGCCTCTACCTTACTCCATGGTCTTAGCCACGGCATTTAAAGGCTCTGTGCCTCAGTTTACACATCTGTAAAATAGGAAGAAATGGTATTTACCCACCTTTATGAAGCACTTTGAGATCTGCATAGGAAAAGTGCTAGATACATGACTGGGGGTCTTTATTATTATTTAAGCCAATTAAAAGGGAAAAGCTTAATTTAGTCCACAATTCAGCACGGTGCTTAAGTGTGTGCCTAACTTTAAGCATGTGAGTTGTCCCATTAACTTCAATGGACTGTTCATGTGCTTAAAGTTACGTATGGGTTTACGTACCTTGCCGATCTGGGGACTTTAAGGTAATAAAACCCATGGAGACATCTGAGAAGGGTCCAGATCAGTGCCTTATTTATTGCATCTATAAATGTGCCCAAATAGCCTTATTTAAAAAAAACCAGAACCTTAAAATATTCTTCAGTAATGTGCCAAAACACTGTGGTAACACTAATGAAAGCTATAGTTTTGTATCATTACTTTAGAATACCATATTATACATAACATGCATAATCTTCAGTTTTAACATATGTACAGTACTAACTCCCATCAATATTCCTGGGGTTTAAGCAGGTGAACACATCTCTAAAAGTGTTACCAATTAGCCCAGTTAACTAGGTTTTTTCCCCGCTATGGCTTGATCGAAGCCTGGAGACCAAAACTCTGATGGGTTCTTGTTTTCCCTTTTTAGCATCCATTATATGAACGCTTTCTCTATTAAGAATACAGGACAGTGATCTCACCAGTATATCAGTATAGAGCCAGAAGTATATTATTACTATCATAGAGTCTAGAGCTGCACAAACACCGAACAAAGAGACAATCTCTGCCCTGAAAGAGCTTACCAGCTAACAAAGGAAAATAGACAATAGATGGATACAAACAGAAGGTAACAAGGAAACAATGTGATAGTATTGGTCAGCATGATAGGCGGTTTTCTCAGTATACCAAATTTTCAAGTTTTTTGTAATGCTGTTGGGTTCAATGGAGCTACTTTGGATTTACACCAAGGTAAATTAAATGAGTTTCTGTCCCACACACTGTGCCAAATTCCATACTGCCCCTGACATACTCCCTACAAAATGGTTAAAATTGAGTTTGGTCTCTGACCTGTTCTAAATTTGGCCACTATCCCCAATAGACTATATAAGGTCAAGTCACCAAATCGCAATTGTTTTCCAGGGTTGTAGAGGTCAATGCCTGATTTCACACTGGACCTTTCACTTGTAAAAGAAAAATAGTCTGGGTTTTGTTTCAAACCATACCCAGCACAGAGAATACAGGAAGCCATTTGGTTTGGAAATTTCTTGTGAGACCAATCAGCTTTTTCATACATCTGCTGATACAATGCTGAAGGATAATATGACTTTCCTCAGGGAAAATCAACAGTTGGAAATCTGACAGGAAAGCTAGTTTTCCCAGGAAAATCTCCATTCAAGTTCATAGGAAATGGCAGTGACCTGTACAGCATAGACTTGGGAAGCAGAGTGGGCTGTATGGGCTGGAAAAGAATACCAGTGCAAACGGAATTCTTCCCAAAGGAAGAAATTAGCTTGTCTGCTAGTGAAAAAGAGTTAACTTGAGTTAAGTAGCACGTTACTCTGATAGTAATCAATGGGATTACTCACAGGGTAATGTGCTAGTCAAGGTGAGTAAGAGTGGCAGAATCTGGCCCCCCAAAAATCCACAGTAACTGCAGAGGAAGGGAGAGTCATCCAGAGATCAGAGCAGCTGAGTGAAAGTCAGAACTCCTGGGTTCTATTCCTGACGCCACTTGTGATCTTGAGCAAGCCACTTAACCTGTCTGTGACTCAGTTTTTCCAGATGTAAAAGGGGTATAGTTCAAAGCAGTGGTTCTCAAACTGGGGCCGCCGCTTGGTCAGGGAAAGCCCCTGGCGGGCCGGGCCGGTTTGTTTACTTGCCGGGTCCACAGGTTTGGCCGATCACGGCTCCCACTGGCCGGGGTTCACCACTCCAGGCCAATGGGGGCTGTGGGAAGAGGCGGCCAGCAAATCCCTTGTCCCACACCACTTCCCGCAGCCCCCCGTTGGCCTGGAGCAGCGAATACAGTACAAGGGTATTGTGAGGAATCAATGAATGTTCATAAAACACTTTGAAATGCACGGAGAAAAGGTGCTTTATGAGTAAAACATTATTATGTATGTTGGATCCTCTGTACAAATAGATTGTGGGTAACAAACAATTGACAGCTCCTAAAAGAATATCTACAGTTATCAGCATTTCATACATTAATAGAGTCTAAGGCCACCAGGGACCATTATGATCATCTAGTCAAGGGGTCGGCAACCTTTCAGACGCGGTGTGCCGAGTCTTCATTTATTCACTCTAATTTATGGTTTCGGGTGCCGATAATACATTTTAATTGTTTTTAGAAGGTCTCGCTCTATAAGTCTATACATTATATAACTAAACTAGTGTTGTCTTGTAAAATAAATAAGGTTTTCAAAATGTTTAAGAAGCTTCATTTAAAATGAAATTAAAATGTTGATCTTACGCTGCCGGCCCGCTCAGCCCACTGTTGGCCTGGGCTTCTGTTCACCTAGGCCGGCAACGCGCTGAGCGAGGCCTGTGGCCGGGACCCCGGCTGGCAAGGGTCCGTCAGCCAGAACCCAAGACCAGCAGCAGGCTGTGCGGGGCCGGGACCCAGAGGGCTGGGGGCAGAGGGCTGGAGGCTGGGTATGTGGGGGGGTGTAGGTGTCAGGGCAGAGGGGGGCCTGGGGATGGGTGGGGGTGTCAAGGCTAGGGTTGGGGCGGGTGAAGGAGTCAAGCAGAGGGCTGGGTGTGTATGAGGGAGGTACAGGGCTCAGGGCAGGGGCCTGAGGGGTGTGCAGGGCTCAGGGCATAGGGTGGGGGG
The DNA here is from genome assembly GCF_016161935.1 of Mauremys reevesii. NCBI lineage: Eukaryota > Metazoa > Chordata > Testudines > Geoemydidae > Mauremys > Mauremys reevesii. The sequence goes on from NC_052638.1 coordinate 37,415,888, forward strand.
TGTATGTGTGGGGGTCAGGGCTCAGGGGAGAGGGCTGGGTGACTGCCCCCCTAAGAACTCCCAACCCTGCTGCTCCTTGTCCCCTGACTACCCCGTCCTGGGACCCCTGCCCCCAACTGCCCCCGAGGACCTCACCCCATATCTAAGCCTCCCTGTTCCTTGTCCTTGGACTGGACCCTATCCCCTACCTGTCCCCTGACTGCCCCCACCCCTTATCCAACCCCTCCAGCCCTGGGCCCTTTACCTTGAGGCTCCACACAGAGCCAGACATGCGGCCCCGCGGGAGCGCGCAGCCCCGATCCCCAGAGCACTGCACGCGGCGGCAGGGCTCCAGGGGAGGGGCCGGCAGCTTGCTGCGCTCAGCCGGCGCTCCGGCCTCAGAGCGCGGACCCCGCGGCTGGCCATGCCGGGAGAGTGGGGCCATTTGCCCACCCCGTGTGCACGGCTACGCTTCTGTTCCCGCAGACAAGAGAGCGGGCCAGGCTGGGCAGGATTTTTAATGGCATGCTGGAGTCCAGACAGGCTCCAGCGTGCCATTAAAAATTGACTCGCGTGCCGACCCCTGATCTAGTCTGTTCTCCTGTATAACACAGGCCAGAAAACTCCCCCAAAATCATTCCTACAGCAGATCTTTCAGAACATCCAATCTTGATTCTAAAATTGTCAGCGATGGAGAATCAACCACGACACTGGTAAATTGTTCCAATGGTTAATCACCCTCAACATTAAAAGTGTACGCCTTCTTTCCAGTCTGAATTTGTCTAGCTTCAATTTCCAGCTATTGGATTGTATTAGACCATTTTCTGTCTTTCTTTTAAGTCACCCCATAACCTTCTCTTTGTTAAACTAAATAGATTGAGCACCTTGGTCTATCACTATAATGCACATTTTCTAATACTTTAATCATTCTTGTGGCTCTTCTCTGAACCCTTTCCAATCTATCAACATCCTCCTTGAAGGATTTAAGTTGTTAGGGTTCCAGTCTACCTTGACTAGTATATCAGTGATGTCCTATGAGATCTACTGATGAACAGCACTACATAAGAGTTAGGTATTATTATTAGATCACATAAAAATAGCAGGATAAATGTATTTTATGGGTTCCATGCTGCTTTTGGTTCATGCACACTATTCCTATTAACATCAACAGGGGCTCCACAGAATTCTCTCTCATGGGATGAAATTTTCCAAGCACTTTGGGGATTAAACATGTTCTAACAGAGTTGGGACGAGAACTCTGGAAAACGGGTTTGGTTGGAAGGGTTTTGTGCAAACCTTATTTCCATTTTTGGATTGTGAGTTCAAATTATCTTTCATTTGAACGAATGCAAGTATTGAGCCAAAACTTTATGATTTGTCTGGTTTGGGCTCAAAAACTTTGAAAACTACAGATCTGGGACTACGGGTAGGGGGGAGTGTGAGTCAGCATAATGTGCTTGCTACAAAATCTCTGAGTTTTATGAGTCATCTGAGGCTCAGTCCTGCTCCTAATGACTTGAATGGGAGTTGCTGAGTGCTCAGCATGTTCGAAAATCAGGCCAATTATTTAGGTGCTTAAAAATGGATTTAGGAGCTTTGCTTCAGGCAACCATATTTTTTTTTTAAATCTTGTCCATAATTTTTTTTGGTTAAATTATGTGGGAAACGTGAGGTGCAGCTAAACGAGAACTACCCCTCCATGAGAAAATACACAAAAGAACGTCAGCAGAACAACACTCTTCTCTCTCTCCAAGCTCACCGGAGGCCCGGACTCTCTTCTACTCCGAGTCATCAAAGGAGATGAGTATGAAGTGTGTGGGGGGGTCTCCCCCTTAGAAAAACAGCTGCCGAAAACATAAAAGGAAAGGTAAAGTGGCCTGAATGAAATCACAAGCGCTCCTGGTGAGATAGAATCTCAAGGGAAGTGAAGACAAGGTGTGAGAACTATGGTCTTGTATCATCACAAAGGGCCCTTTTGAAGATAAGCACCCTTCAGCGGGAGGTTTTGATGGGCGTCTGTGCATTTCAAGGGCAGCCCAGGCTCCAAGGGCTTCCAGCATTGGTGGATCTGACCAGGGTCTGAGTTTCTATCTCCTTCATGTTTGTTTTTTAATTTTCGTTTTCACTCTCTCATTTGCTCTCCAAGTGACCCTCTCTCATCAACATCACCACACCTCCTCATGGGGCAAGGGGACAAAGGTTAATAGGCCTTATAGGAGAAATGAATTTTAAGAGAGGTTTTGAAGGAGAAGGTGAAGGCATGAGCAGACTAAGTCAAGGAAGGAGTTCCAGGTTCAGAGAGCTCTGTTGGTGTTGCAAAGACAAGACTGGGAGAAGGAAATGATGTAGTTAATCTTTGGGGAGGGACCATCTTTTTGTTCTGAGTTTCTACAGCACCTAGAACAATGAGACCCTGGTCCATCACTGGGGCTCCTAGGTGCTACCACAATACCAAAATAAATGAATGAGTAATAATAATAGTGGTAATTAATTGTGCAGCTTGGGCAGACCAAAGGGGACTTGAATGGAACTCAAGAGACTGATCAAAAACATGTTACATCACTCAAACAATCTGTAATATAGCAAATCAAATACTCCAAAACATTCACTTATGGCAATAAACACAGCATGAGCTTAGCTTGTATTCAAATCAAATGAACAAAATGGGGATCTTGTTCTATAGCCTTAAAGAAGAAAACAACAAAGATCAAAACAACATCCTTCAACATCATAAAAGAAAAAAGGTTGTTCTTGCAAGTGCTCCAGGTATGCAACTGTAGTTGACTTCAGTGGGAGACAAGGAGTCCCATGAGCTCAACACCGACGGGATTGGGCCTAAAAGTGCTACTTTCTGCAAAAATAGCTATTCTTGCTGAATATCTTGAGTTTGGAAATCTTCTGGAGACTGTGGATCCATTGTCCAATGGGGAAACAATGCATTCACCCTGTTTGAGAGAAGATTTGCATTTGTGGCCTTCTAATGGAAGAACTCACGTAATGATATCCGAAACAACTTGGGAGGCATGAAGCTGCATATGATCCTATCTCTACAAGCTCAAGAAATTGTAATGCTTTAGCAGTGCCCTGAAATGGTGAATGGGAAAATGGTGTGTAATATGGTGAGAAAACGGCAGTAGGTGGGATGTTCTGAGTGGGCTGGACCGGCACTTTACAAAACACCCTGAAACTACTCATCATTACAAATTATGAAAGTTGGGAGGGGAAAAAAAAAGTGCTTTGTGCATGTGTTTGTGTTTTCATCAACTACAGAAGTGGTCAACCTTTTTGGAATTTTGACAAAATTTCAAATAGCAAAAACCAAGAAAAATGAGTTAACAATGGTTTGATTTGTTTGTTTTGTATATGTGTGTGGGGTGGGGGAGGTGGTGGTTTGCTTTATTCTGCAGGCCCTTGTGCTTAGACCTGGACTGGTCCTATCTAATTGAGTAAATGGCATCCATTATGAATAACCCATATGATATTTTAAGCACAAAGTGGACTGTGAGATGACAACATTTACTGTGCCTTCCTAACTTGCTGATGTCCTTGCTACGAGTGCCTACAACCCACTCTTTACCAGGAAACACAGATTGTAATAGAATCTCCCTGCAAAATTTCACATGCTTTCTTCCTTTGCAGGATAAAATTAGCAGAGTTCTCATGAGATGGTAGCTAAGAAATCGGGCTTTCCTTGGATGACCTCAATGGAATCATTTGTTGCTCAAATGACAGACAAACGCAGTAATTAGGTCTATTTAGTAAAGCGGAGGTGAAAGGTCAAACTACTGGGCAAACTGTCTCCACTGCTTAACTTGCTCACCAAGTCAGGGATTTGCAAAGGGAATGTTTGTACAATAACCTGACACGAGCAATATCCAGCCAGCAGGGCTCTGCTCCATGCCTAGCGCTCCCCTAGGGCTCTGCACACCAAATGTCCTTTTTGCTTAGCTTTAAGCCTAAAAATGTTGGTTTCCACTTGGATACCAATAAGATTCTGAGCTCAGGCACTCAGCAGCAAATTAGACCTGTGAAAAAAGGAGCAGTTAATGAAGAGATATTTTATGATATTACTTAGATTTTAGCAAATATCATCATAAGTGCTCAAGCTGACTCAATCAGGAAGGGCTGGAGCGAATGAACAGAGTTAACCCATTAGATGGTAAGTTACAAACCTATTCAAACTCACCGTCCCCTCCTCTTTGGCATTTTTATTTATTTGTTTTCAGGACTGATTTTGTTTCATTTTAACAAGGAGCAGATAATCACCGTTATATGATGGGTTCTTCCTGGATGCCCTGGAAGTAAGGTGGCTGAGTGGTGATAATATTGAATGGTCAGGGGTATTGCTGTTTAGTTGGCATTTGCAACATCTGTTAACATCATCTAACAATTATAACAGTATGTATATTACATGCACACAGATGTAAAATTATACATACATATGTAAAATTATAATATATATAATGTTCAATACATAAATATAGAACACACAAAAATAACATTATTAAGGTTGCTAAGTCGAGCATTCAGCAGTTAGGAAATGCCAGAATTAAGGTGGCCGGTGCAACCTTCATTTGGCCTCCTTGTGCACTGCATTATGATAGTCTTTCATTACAAGATCACGTAGTATTTTTACCCTGCCTGATTCAGTGCACATGATGGACCTGCTCTAGTGATGAATTGGGGTTGCATAGCAATGGACGATGTTTTCTGCAGGACTCCGGCTTCATTTGTTCCAGAAGTTGGAAGGTGTGTAATACATGAGGCAGGGGATTGCTGGAAGAGAAAGGATGTGCTGAGTACTTGACTTTGCAACCTTAATGGTGTTATTTTAACACAGTTTTTGTGTATAATTTCCTAGGTTTTTTTTTAAAAGAAAATTGAAAAAACAGAAATTCCATCATGTGGCATTATAGTGACCTCTGCATGGGTTATCAGCAGGATTGGAACCTTTAGCTTCACCACACAGACCTCTGCCACTAAAGTTAATAGAGTAAATAATACTAGTAGTGGTTGTTATCCTCTGTGTGGACCAGCACTAGAAGGGAGTGAGATGCTTTGCCAGTGGGATATTTGCTGAGAGAAGAGGAATGGTGAGACTTGGGAATCTTGGGAGGGGAGTGTGCTCTAGTAGGCAGAGATGCTGCTACCTGTTGCCCCCAAGCATGATCCCCTTCTGCCTTGTCCCCTGGAACCTGTCCTTGTCCTCTCTTCCCCACTTCCAATTCTCCTCACCTAGCCAGGCCCAATCTCCACTCCTCAGCCTTCTCCAATCCCAGCTCTTTGCCCAGCAAATCCCAGTTTCCCTCCACCTGGCTCCATGTCCAGTCTGTATCTTTCCTCCCCCACCCACCTCCCCCAGCCTTCATTCACTGACCTCTCACCCACATTCCCCATCCCCAGTGGCTCCTAGTACCAGTCCCCCTTCCCAATCAACCCCTCCAGTTGCAGTGCATCCCACTATCCCCCAACCCCTCGGTCCCAATCTTTTTGCCCAGCCAGTCCTAGTTTTCCCCTCACATCCTGGCTACTTATGAGATCTGACTCACGACCCTCATCCCCGTGGTTCCCAGTCAGTCTCTTTACCCAAACAGTCCATGTCTTCCTCACCCCTCCTCCTACTCCCAGTTTCCCTCTTCCCTCCAGAAGATTAACAAATCTGGGATCTGGCGCATGCATCCACACACAGGCATTTCTAATAAGCCAGTTAGAGAAGTATCTAAGCAAAATACACAGAAGTAAGAATCAAAACAGATTTTGTCTGAAAAGGAAATCTACTTTCCACCATTACTTGAATCAGTAGCTGTTCCATAGATGGTTTTTATCTTCCTTTGATTTTCATTTACACTCATATAGATACAGTTCTACAACCCAGCACACACAAATACACTTTTGGAATATGAGAAGATGGTGAAATACGAAAAGAGCTAATGAAATCCTAGGATGCATAAACAGGGACTCTCAAATAGGAGTAGAGAAGTTATTTTACATCTGTATTTGGCATTGGTGCGACCACAGCTGGAATATTGTGCCCACAATTTAAGAAGGACGTTGACAAATTGGAGAAGGTTCAGAGAAGAGCCACAAGAATGATTAAAGGATTAGAAAACATGCCTTATAGTGATAGACTCAAAGAGCTCAATCTATTTAGCTTAACAAAGAGACCGTTAAGGGGTGACTTGATTACAGTCCATAAGTTTCAAAGTGGGGATCGAATATTTAATAATCAGCTCTTCAGTCTAGCAGAGGAAGGTCTAACACAATCCAATGGCTGGAAGTTGAAGCGAGACAAATTCAGCCTTGAAATAAGGTGTACATTTTAAATGGTGAGAGTCACTAAACATTGGAACAATTTACCAAGGGTCATGGTGGATTCTCCATCACTGACCATTTTTAAATCAAGATTGGCTATTGTTCTAAAAGATCTGCTGTAGGAAATATTTTGCCTGTGTTATGCAGAAGGTCAGACTAGATGATCATAACCTTGGAATCCATGAATCTATGAAACAAACTTTCTTATAATAAGGGGTAAAAATCTACCCAAGTTAACACACAAGGCATTTAGGAGCCGATAGCACAATCCTTACTTACACATGCAAATAGTCCATGTGTCTTCAGGGGGATTACTCCTGTAAGTGTTCGCTATCATGAACAAGAGTTGTACCATAAAATCAATTAAAGGAATAGCAGAAACAACCTTGCAATGTTATCTGGGCTGGCTTTGAAAAAATCCACAGTGCAATGTCTAGAAACTGCCAGACTTGGAAAAACTTTCCATTATTAATGGAATCTGCCAACTGGCATGTGCAAGTCTGTCTGTGTCACGCACCCTCTTGTCCCTTACCCTATTCACATTTGTCACAAATATACTAGGTTACAGAGGGAGCATTTTTCACTAAAACATCAGATTGTGACATTCCCTTTCTGCCTGAACTCCATCTGACAAGCTGTCCTCCTTAAACAGAAGTGATTTGCAGGTCTCTCACAATTACCAAGGGAAAAATGTGTTTTGGGTGGGATCTCTTTAAAGAAAACGTAGCTGCTAAGCAGCCTTTGCAAGGTAGACTTCTTCATATGCAAATAATAAACTATTAGGATGATGAAGAAAAAAAGTAAATTCCCCTACCAAAAAGCCTAGGAAAACAGAATTCCTTAGAAGCAAAGGCTTTTTTGATATATTATTTATTAATTATTAGAAGTCCCTACCAAGATCTTGGTTCTATGATGTTAAGTCTCTATATAAGGTACAACATACAGTAAGAGACAAAGAAAATAATATTTCAATCATGTTGTCTTTAGTTCCCTCACTCACAGATACTCCTACAACAACAAATGTTACAACAGCAATATTAGTAATAATTAAAGAGGACATTCACCCCGATTTATAGATGTTCATCTTGGATAGAGGGCTTGGGGGGGGGAAGTCAATCTAATCTTTTTGTTCATAAAACGAACTTGTTTCCCAGCTCCAGCTCCCACCAAGAAAAGCAACTTGAAGCAAATGTCAAAGGAACATGGCCCTGTCTCAACAGAGGTCCAAGTTCTTGCTTTACTTCTTAACAAGATGACAAATTTTGTTTAGACTTCTGGCATCACTAAAGGTGTTGGCTCTAGCTGATGTGTTTTGGTGCAATGTTTGTAGAGGCGTTAAATGAGGTATCAACACCTCTCAGATCTGGAATGGGGAAAGGGAGAAGCATTAAAAAAATATTCCATGAGTACTGAAAAAATAGCGAGAGAGAATACAGCATCCTATCTAGCACTATCACTCTTCGCTTTATTTCAAGAACAGCTTTGGAAAGTGTGCATGTTTAATTGGAACTGCCCATAGGCAGATTGCTACACAGATAGAAACATAAAATAGCTTCTGAGGCTCAGACTGAAGACACAAGGTTGATGTTTGTTTTTGAAAGAGACAGGAAGATTGTTTGTTTGTGGAAACAGGTCATTGTGGGACCATCAAGTATTAGACTTAACTGTGAGTCAGCACTCATTAGAGAAACGTTCACTTCCCAACTGGCGGTAGTGTGTTTTATTGTTCATACTGCAACTACGTTAAATCAACTAAAATATGATGACACACATATATGATAAAAACTGTCAAAAATAAAATGAAGAGCTTGCTTGAGTCTTTAGGCAAAGCAGTGGGAGCTCTGACCTCCTACTGTATATAAACCCTTCCTGAGTAAATATTTCTGTCATGTAAAGATAAAAGATTATTTTTATAACTTGTAACAAAATTAGATTCTTCTTCCCAACGGATCACCTTTGCTCTCTTTGCAAAATGCAGGGTTTGAATTGCTTCACGCTGAACGGATGCATGGAAAATCCCTGCTTTCAAAAATTAAATGAGCAAGCGAGTTAGAAGGGGGTGGGGGAGAGATCAGCTGTAAATTTATTTATTTTGCTCAGTGTCATACCTCTGGCTAATTGCTATGATTGTCCAATTATTCTTACTTAATGCTCTAGTACTGTTGATGGATACTCCAATGAATCCTCAAACATTCTGATGCATTTTGTATTGCATCTTGTGTGCATAACATCACACACATACCCCCTATGCATTATGGGCCAGATCTTCCACCCTCTACAGCTCCTTTGCACCAATCTGGTGGTGAAAAGAGACTTGTAAGATGACTCCATCAGCTTTCTGGAGATTCTCCAGGCATAGTGAGTGCCTGGGGTTATGGAGCTAGTGTACCTGGCCCAACACCATTACTATTTCTGCCTCCTAGTCTAGGGGGCATCTCCGGACAGGGACAGGGAACACAGCAGGAGCGCCTGCTGGGCTACGGCTGCCCAAAGATCTTTGAGAGCCATTGCAGCCAGGCCTCTAAGTAGTGATAGGGGCCAAATCAGCCCTAGATAAGACCTGGGGCAGGGCATTTCTCCCTGTAATGAGGGCAGCTCTGGTATCTCTGAGGCTCAAACCCTATATGCCCATGCATCTAGGTCCCCTCCCCAAATAATATATATACCTACAGAGATGAGAGAGGTTGAGCTCTGCCCCAGCATTTACAAACGAGAGCACAATTAACAATACATTATTCTCTCTGAGGCTTGTCAAAAGCCTTTGCTAAAAGGTACAAGATTTAAAACAACAAACGATGTCTTAAAAGCCAAAGTAAAAGGTGTCTTCGGTCCACTTGGTTTGAAAATGCACCCTACCTTCAGAGGAAGTTGGTGAACACTACTGCTAAAGCTGCTGGCTCTCATTTATAGATGTTCCAGCTGAAGACTATTTATCCCATTTCCTCATGATTGTCTCCTCCTAGCTATGTATTAATTAGATCCAGCTATTAGCAATGTACCACTACTCTCTTCAAGATTGGGCTTGGAACACATTTTTACTTTGGTTGTAATAACATCTTGTTCTTTTAAATCCCTTACCCTTAATAACTTTTTATGAGCTTCAGAGGTAACCAAAAATGTTAGCTGTTTTTCTGTGATGTGCATATAGAGAGAGAGAGATACAGATACACACACGCACGCACGCACACTGTGGTCATCCTTAATAACTTGCTGGTTTGCCTTACATAAATAAATATGGTTCCCTCTGTTTTTGCCACGTTTCCTATACTTGCTGTAGTGAATGCCTATGGAACACTGAGGTAACATTATTTTGTTATCTATGGCAACCAACAAGTTTTTAAAGGATGACCACCATGTATGGGTGTGTATAAATATTTGCATACATGCATATGCACACAGATAAGAGGCCCAATTCTGCAGTCCTTTCTCAGGCAAAACTCCCATTGATTTCATTAGTTATTTTGCCTGAGTAACAACTGCAGAACTTGGCCCTCTGAATAAAAGTCACTTTGCTTCACACTGTAGACAAGATCCTGGTTTCTGTTAATGGGCTCTGTGCCACGTTACTTCAGGAGTTGGGGCCCGATAGCCATGTACTTTTGCATTAGTCCAACCCTGCCTCATTCGCTCCTCACTGTGGTGAGAAACAGGAAAGAAAAAAGAATTAGGCTCAGGATCAGCTTCATTGTCTGTACTTGCTGTCCGAGCGTAATAACATGAGAAATTCCACATGGCACTTGCCCAGCCTGAAGTGTTCAGCATCATGGTATTTAGTAACAAAAAGGACAAATCCTGGAGTCCTTCCTTTGGTTAATGTCATTGGGTCAGAACTGCAACTGGCTTGGACCCATTTGCTGGACTCCGCTAGGAACTCTCCTTGTGCCCTAATTAAACCACAAGGACCAACAACACAAATCATGTGTAAATGTCCTTGTAGACATTTTGCCCGTATCTTCTTCTGGCTTGGGTTTTGAGCACACAAGATGAAGAGCCTGAAACTCATGTAAATCAGGAGAGTCCCCACTGAAGTCACTTTACCATGGAGGGAAAATGAGAAAAGAATCTGTCCCAATGTTTTGAGGAATCCTACCAGTTTCTTGCCCCTAGTGCTCCTGGCACCTCTGCTCTCAAACTGGCCATCAGTGAGCATGCAAAGCTTACAATTCAGTTGGAGTAAGGCAAGTTGCCTTTGCACTGTTGCTGCTCTCCGTACTGGACCGCATGTACTGTATGTGCACTACTGCTCTCTATTGGAATGGATGAGAATAGGTCCTGATTTTACTACAGCTTGCAAAGTCAGTTATTTTAGTCAATAATTTGTGTGCTTGCTAGTTATATGAGCTGCAAGATTTTCTTTAGGTTAAGAGCTGGAGATAAAAAGATAAAGGCATTACACAGAGCTCTGCTTTTTAGCCTACAGTAACTGAAACCAATTAATACACCCAACAAACTGATACTCCTCTTTAAATCACTAGTGCATCAGATTTCATAATAATCTGACTTCTAATCTCCCGTTCGTCGGTAAAAGGGGGGGAAAAGTCTCTCTGTGGTATTTTGGTTTCAGCATTTAATTAGATTGGTTCCACCATTATTGGGTTTTAAAAATAAAACATGATTTCATAACGAAGAGTGAAACCACAGACGAGATGGTGTTGTAATTGGAATCAAAGAGATAAGCAAGAAAGCAATGCCAGATGCTTTGAGGGGAAGAGAAATCTCGACTTAAATCAGATTTAAACAGATGTTCTGATGTCTAGAGTTTGCCAAACATTTCATATTCAAAATGCCTGGTGTTTTTATATGAACCCTGTCTTCTCCAGATGGGAAAAACCTGTTCAGATCAAATAAAAGCATCAACCTGCATCTTTACCAGAACTTGATCCCAAAGGCTTTTTGAGGTTTGGAAGACTTTGGTTAACTTGTTTTGCTTCTACTTTTTTTTCCCCCCTTTTTCATTTCTTTCTGTGCTGCTCTCAGCTGAGAGTAGCAAAAGTAGCAGGAAACTAAGAAGAAAAAAGGCTATTCTTGCAGAGTTACAAACTCAGGAATGATAAGAAATATGTTTTTGTAAGATTCCAAAGAGATTTAGATACGATCATGGTTGACTCAACAGTATGCAAGTTGAACCTCCAGATTTTCAGAGATTCCTTCATCACTCATACATTTTAATCACACATGGGATTTGAAAATTTAAGACATACATAAATATTACTAATTTATTATTAAAACCTTGTGCTTTAAAAGAACAGCTTCCAACCACTGGATACAATCTATAAGTGCTAAAACCAGATGGACACATTCAGAATTTGAAACACTGACAAAAGCAAGTGGTGCTGGGTATAACCTCCCAGATTAGGGTAGAGAGACAAATCCTGGCTCCACTGATGTCAGTGGCGAGATTCCCATTGACATCAATGGAACGAGGATTTCACCCAATAAATAACCTTTGCTGGAGCTGCTCAAAACAAGAGGTTGTCCAAAGCAAAGGAGGCTTGTATAGGTTTAACTGTAAAAGATTTCATTCAAAAGCCTACCCATGAGTTCCTGGTCTTGATCCCATGGCCCGGTCCTGAAGTTCTTGCACAGATAAACTTCCCATTGAACTCAAATGAGAGGGGTTTTTTTGGCGGGGGGAGGGGAAATAGGGGTTTAAAAGAAAGCCTTGGGCAGATTCTTAATCAGAATGATGGATACCAAGCGCATATAAACCAAAATACAAAGGATCTCGTTCTTCGCACACCCAAACATCAGTGGGACTCTTGAGCATGCACACAGAAGGCAGGATCAAGCCCAAAATGCGTTGCTTTCTTAAGCTCTAGAGCAAGAGTTTATAAAGAAACACCCTCTAAAGCAATTATACTGGCAAAAACTTCACATTAGACAAGAACTTACAGTAGCGCTCATAGAGATGGGAGAGTGGTCCTTTGTCTAAATGCCATTAGCCTAATCCTTTGGAAAGCCCAGTGACAAGAGTCAGAGATTTAGATGTGCACATTGCCTGACAAATTCAGTGCTAGACTGGGGCTTTGCCACAAGACCTGTGAACGGGCCAGTGACTTGTTGCACTGCCCAAGGACCAGCTCAGGAAGCAGAAGAGATTCATAATCTCCCTCCCATTCCATACCTGCTCTGAGGGTGACATACCCTGGGCCGCTCCCATACCTGGCTGGCATTCATATGACCCCAGCATGCTGGCACAACTGTGCTGTCCAATGCACTGGGAGGTGGAGCCAAGATCGCGGGGGATGCCCTCCCATCAATACTGAATGCTGGTAGAAAGGAGTAAGGGAGAAACTTATGGCCACTTATTCCCCTGTGCAGGCACACTGGATGGGCCACGATCTGACCTCAGTGAAAAAGTAAAACGGGATTATGAAGATCATCAATCTGGAGAAACATCTAGTAGAAGAAAAGGCCTCTCTTTTTTTCTGAATGAGTGAATGATTGTCTGAATCAGAAAGGGACAAGTTTGGACTCAATCCAAATGTGTTACTTAAAATTCAGATCAAATCTATTGTTCTATCTAGACTAGGAGCTCCTGGGGCAGGGACCCATCTCAGGCTTTGTCTGCAAAAGACCTATACAAATGATAACTAGTCGTCATAGAAACTAATGATGGAATAATCTATTCATCTAATATAGTCAGTTCTATAGCGTTTTTTTAATTCCAAGTATACAAGTAAACCTCAATTTATTAAAGTCTCGAGGGACACACAAAACAGGCTTTGTAAACCCATCTTTTGGATAACAAGGAAATTGGGAATTCAGGTCAGCAGTTGATGAAAAGCACTATGTAAGAACTAGCATTATCATCAGCATAGTCCAGTGGATAGGGCACGAGACACCTGGATTCTATTCCCAGCTTCATCACTGATTCACTGGGTGACCCTGGGAACTCACTTAGCTTCTCTCTGACTTCAGTTTCCCCATATGTAAACTAGGTATAACAAGGCTTACCTCTCTTCAAGACAGCTTTCAGATTTGTAGATTACAGATACCCCCTTTTTCTTCTCAGAACACACTCATTTCTCTTTCAGAACGTGTCCCTCTGCAAACTGAAAGTAAAATCACTCAGGATCCCCAACGCTCATCTCTAATTTCCTCCAAATGAGCTGTTAAGGTTTACTTTGCAAATACGTCTTAAAATTCTAGTGAGAAATCTAGTGAGGAGAAGAGCAGTGATATATTTCATAAGCAGGAGAATGTGTGTGTTACTAGTATTTCACCCACCTGTATGTTTTCATTTTCTATCATTTTCCCTCCTAAGATCCAAATTACGTATGTTATCCCACTAAGGTTAATATTCTGCAGGGACATTTAAAGTCTGTGATACCACATGGCTTAACCAGTTATTCTTTGCAATAGGGTATGTGTAGCATCAATGCTGATACTATACAGTATACAAAGGATCCTTATTACAATTAAACCATTTTTTTTCAATGCAGCAAAACCCTAGAAATAAGGATGAAATCGGCAAACTTCTCATTCTGAGTGGGTTTCACTGCATATATTTTGAGCATTTTCTGTGTGTGATTACTTGGCCTTGAATTTTTTCTAGACAATCAGAAAGCAAATGTCATGCCATATGGACTTTAAAGGGCAATTTTTCCTAAATTTGTGATAAAGTCTATTTGAATTATACACTAATGTACACAGTGTAATTAATAAATCTCATTATTGGTAATTTACAGGCAAACAAATTAAGCTGTCCTTTTGTTCAGCTCCTAGAATTAATTTACAAATGAAGGCTAAGTAAGGGGCTGATCCGAAAACCATTGAAATCAATTGAAATACTCCCTTTGCTTTCAACAGGCTTTGGTCAGAGTCTAAATCAGTTCAACTGAGTATTCACATTACTGGGATGGATAGGTTGTGTAATATGATTTAGCAATATTTGCAGGAAAAGATACCGTTTGCTTTTTATATGCCATAAAAGCAAAGGAGGGGCTAGTAGACAAATTACAGAAGTATTGTCTGTGTCTTTTGAAGTTTAATATCCAGTTCATAATCAATATTTGGATCCTGTAGGGTAGATTTTCCAACAGTTTAGGTGAACAAAAGTATGCAGAAAACACAGGCCTAATTTTCATATGCAATAATGATTGCACAGGAGGTTAAGACAACAGTGTACATACATTTCCAGTTCTGATCCTTTGTAGAAAATGCAGACAATGGATTTGCATACAGCAATTCGGATAACTACACATGCAAATTAGGTAGGCTGTCATGCACATATTAAAGATTTGGCTCCAAACACTCATGCACTTCTGGGCAAACAACTACCAGTATTCAAACTGTAAAATGTCTAATAATTATAGATATTAGGATGCAGAGGTGAAGGAAACAAAATAAATCCAACTTGCATGTTAATAGAGATGCAGGACTGTTTTAATATCTTAATCTTCCATGAGTGGTTAGAACGTATTTGGAATATAAGGAGTTGGATTGAGCCAAAGAAAGTTCTGTCCAAATTTCACTATTTTCCAAATGATGCCTCATTTATTACTGTAGGCAGCTCCGAGTCTCTGGGGATTAACATTTTGGCTGCACAGAATGATTAGATTCAAGATCAGGAGGAGCCCTGGAGTCTGAAGCTCAAAGTATTTCATGCAACAACAGAAACGTCTGATGTAACATAACTTGCCTTTCTCTTCTTATGCTCCAACCAAAATGCAACTCTGAACTCTTCACAAACAAGTACTGTCAGTGTTAAGTATTTGACATAAAAAATAAATATAACACTTTTTCACTATAATCTGAAGGTAACTAAGTCACCATCTTTCTCGCATACAAATCTTTGTATTGCTAGATGTCTCCAACATTATCAGTATTCATAATACATTAATTACTATTGCTAATCAGGATACTTTTCACCAAGCACTTTTTCAGCAGAGGCCCTCAATGCATTTTTGCAAACAAGACACAGATCATGTAAATGCTCAGCACATGAGTAGTCTCACTGACATCAACTCGACTGCTCATGTGGTTAAAGTTAAGCAGCATTTACAGAAACAGGCCTTAAATAATTAAGCCTCAAAACAAGAACTAATGGAGTAGGTCACCACAACTCATGTACTCAATGGATTTAGCCTTGTTCTGCTCCTGGAGTATCCAAAAGTAAGTCAGGATTTCTCCAAATTTATTATTCAAATCTAGGCAAGGAATTGCTTTTCCAATTAGTTTCTCCATGCTTTGATCGCCAATATTCAAAATCAGAGCAGTGTTGCTTGGGTGTGATTTGTCAGGTAAGTCATATGGTTTGTTCCCTGATGGGATAAGCACACAAGCATTTCAGGCATAAATACTTCAGCACAAAATTTCATATCTGGTTTCTGTGAATCCTCAAGTCTGTATCTCTGAAATTTGCTTTCCACAAACGTTTTTGTTAGTCACTTGAAAGTGAACTCAAAAGGAGCTTGTATTATTGTTTGCTCTTCAAGAGATTGTATCTCACTTTAACAGAGCTTTTTGTGCGTTGCCCTGAGTCATAGAACAAATGGTTATGGATCCTGGTATAACTCAGGAGCATCCATAGGTCCCTCCTTTAACCACCTCACTGCATTGCCTCTCTTATGAGAAACTTCCTGGCACCTAACACAGTAAGAAAAGAGTTTAAAGTTTGGAGCACAATTGAAAGGAAAGAATCTCCACTTAGCCCTTCATGAAAGGAACTGTAGGCCCAGGTACAATTATACATGAAGTACCTTGGGGCAGGTATATTCTCTGCAGAGCTCTTGACACTCAGCAAATAACATAACGGGAAATTAATAAAAGTGATTTTAAACTTTACCCAACCAATTGTCCTGTGCTCTAAATCTCATCATGTAATTGCAAGAAGAGCAATTCAACTAGTAGTTTAGTGTTCAAACTGAGCTGGAAGACACCGTGGGTAATTGTATGTTATAGATACACCAGCTTCTTAGTCAAGATTTAGGGCTAGATAAACCTCTTTCTTGTCTGTGTACAAGGGACAAGAACAATGGAAAATGCCTTGAAACAGCCCAAATTTTGTTGGAAAAAAAGATGCATCATCGCCGCCCTTCCAACTCCATCTGCATTTCATTGTATAAAAATTAATAGAAAATAATAAATATTATGGGGGGGCGGGTTGGAACCAACCTTGATAACGAAATTGAAAATGGATTGCTATAAAATGTTGTAGAATCGTCTTACATTTCAACAGCACCCTCTGAGTCTAGGGGAAAATTTTCAAAGGCACAAATGTTTCAGTGGGAGATGGGGGATCGAGCTTCCCTTAGAGACTTTGAAATCCCTATTAAAACTTCCATCAGGGCAGAGCTCCCTGCTTTGGGTGGGTGTAGCTGGATGAAGAAGGAGCAGGGCCCTACTTGAATTTCATCTTTCCACAGAAACCCCCACCCAGGCTCCCTGCATCCTGTTCTGCTGCATTAAGGACCATCCATAGCTGTGGAAGACACACAGATTTGACCCAGAGAGAGAGATGTATGTGTTATTTCCGTCCTTTTTTAATATTAAACAAACATCGTTGGGTGGATCCATGCGTACGTGTGTACACACACACACACACACACACACACAATACCAATGTATACTCCCCAGAATAGGATCTTAGGGTAAAAAAAAGAGTTATTTCAATATTTTTCCTGCTAATTTCCGGAAACCATCCCAAATTTCCATGGCAAGGTAACCAGCCTCGATTCACCAGGGAAAGGAAGTTTACATACTTTAAAACGGATTGTTTGTCCCCACACTCAAACCAAAGAGGAAGGCATTGAATATCATATAATAAGAAAATTGGGAAAAGGGAAAGAAGTAGCAATATTGTTGGACATTAATAGCGTTCATCTCTTAAGCATGAATTGTGGATCTGTAATTGTTCACAAAACTGTAATATAAACAATTGGTGCCTTAAGCAATGGCAGAAGAGCAGCATTAGAAAGCCAGATCTAAATTTAAATCTCCATTCACTAGGAATTTTTTGTAATGGGAACCTTTTCAGCATTGTTTAGGAAGACTCCTATTTAGCCCATATCAGGAAAAGCAGATCCTCTTATTTCCTTATAAATGACAAATAAAGCCCAGGGGGTCTAAATTCCACACAGACATACACCAGCCTTCAGTGGTGCTGCATGGGGCGTAAGCCAGCACAGAATTTGGCCTGGTGTACAGTTGATTGTGATATTGTGACATGAGCCTTTAAGTCTGGGGGGGGGGGGGGTTGGTACTCAAAAGAATTAGGAAATTTTTGGATGGAAAGCAAAAAGGAGGAGGGAGGTGATTTAGGGTTAAGTGATAAGCAACTGACCCACAGAGATGTGCAAGCAGCTAGGCTTGTGGGAACTACTGGCATGAGACTTTTGGTAGAAGGCTTTG
Organism: Mauremys reevesii; assembly: GCF_016161935.1. Taxonomy (NCBI): domain Eukaryota; kingdom Metazoa; phylum Chordata; order Testudines; family Geoemydidae; genus Mauremys; species Mauremys reevesii. The sequence continues at coordinate 37,433,534 of NC_052638.1, forward strand.
GAAATTCTCTCCAAATGGAAATAGAGCTCAACCTGGACCTGCCTACACTGGCACCTAGATACCACAATGATGGACACACTTGAGATGATACACATTCGATACAGGTTGTGAGATTTCAAAATTCATTGCAAGCCACATTTCATTGTCTAGATCAGTGGTTCTGAAACTTGTTCAGCCGCTTGTGTAGGGAAAGCCCCTGGCGGGCCGGGCCAGTTTGTTTACCTGCCCGGTCCACAGTTTCGGCCAATCGCGGCTCCCACTGGCTGCAGTTCACTGCTCCAGGCCAATGGGAGCTGCGGGAAGTGGAGGCCAGCACGTCCCTTGACCCGCGGCGCTTCCAGCAGCTCCCATTGGCCTGGAGCAGCAAACTGCGGCCAGTGGGAGCCACGATCGGCCAAACCTGCGGACAAGGCAGGTAAACAAACTGGCCCGGCCCGCCAGGGGCTTTCCCTACACAAGCGGCGTCCCAAGTTTGGGAAACACTGGTCTAGATTTTCAAACTAAGCCCAGTCTAGTGAACACCGGGCACTTAGCCAACTGGGTGGGTTTTCTTTGCTGTATGAGGCTGGGTGGGGGCATGATGCAAAGGCTCCTTTCATTAGAAATGAAATGCTAAAGGAACCCAATTTAAACCATGTAAAATGAGCCAAATTCCACAGTGATGGACCCCCAATAAATGCATGTAATAATCACCATCATAAGTCAGTCAGAGTTTGCTCCCATTCAACATAATCACAGAATTTCTATTGGGCCAGGTTCTCTACTGGGGTAACTACTTTGATTCAGTGGAGCTATGTCAGATGAGAATTTATTTTCCCCAGGAGCAGGGTGATTCAGGGATGAGATTCTTCTAGTTAAAACTGATACATCTTGATTAGTGCTAAGACAAAACCTATGGATCTGCATTTTTGGCACATCTCCAGAAACTATGAAACCATATTGTGTGAAATATTGTGGATTTAGTTACGCAGCCTAAGACAGCAATTAGAAAGCCTTGCATTGCATCTTGCATATAGCTCTATTGTGGTGCAGAGGATGTCTATGCAATTCTCATCTGTTCAGATCCTATGGGAAAGAATCAGTGCAATTTATCTTAGACCAGTATTTTCAAGGTATCCTCTCGCTCTCTTTCTCTCTATTGTTTGTTAACTGCTGCAAGTTTGGACGAGAGGCTGTGGGGTCAGAGCCAAGGCAGAGAACAGAGATTTACAGAGATCACGCAATGCTTCTCAGTCTGTGGCTGGAGTAAACAGAATCTCCTTAAAGGTCACTTCTTCAGGCTCCCGCTGCAATTGCCAAAGGAAGCTGCAATCATTTTTCAGTCCCTTAAATGCCAAGAGTAAAATGCACTGAGTCACAGTTTTCCTACATGTTCCTGGTTTGTGATGAGTCTACTTAGGAGGCATTTCCTTGCCAAGAAAAGCTTCTTTTTCCTTTTGAACCCGGAATAGACCCATGGCACCTTTTTACAAAGTTAAGAGTCAGGGCATAATGGGTTAGGAATTGCAATCGGACCCATTTGTGTGCCCTGGACAAAGTGTTTTCTGAATGATCAGTGGTGTCCTCTGAACAATCAGATCACGGCCTCTTTCTCCTTTACACTCATACTAGTCAAGGCTTTCGATATTGCAAGAATAATTCGTGTTGGGTGAAAAATTCGTAACACATTTTACTCAATGCATTAAATCTATTTTTCTGTTTGCAAACTGTTTTAAATTTCCCACTGTCATTTCATCTCCTTCTTCGACAATGGCCTCTCTTGAGCTAGCCTGCAAAGCCACCCTTTTCTCCTTATTTAGGATATGGAGTTGGGTTTTTCCATTGTCACTAAATTTATCCTCTGTCTGGCACCAAAGCTATCATATCTGGAAGGAAATCCAGATAAAATCTGAAGAACTACAACCCTTATCCACAGATACGAGCAGCCTTAACAAAGCCAATGAGACTACTTGCATACAAGCTACTCAGCCTGAAGAAGGGTTGTCAGATCTGGCACTCAAGTCCAGCCTTAGAAACATCCTTACATGAATAGTCGCCGTGTTTATATGAACCATGCAACTGATCTCTTCTCTCTTACCTCACAGTTCCAATCCATGTCCATAATATCTCTGGGTTTCATTAGGCAGTCCTGGCTGGATACATAAATAATACGGCTGTTGTCAGATTTCCCAATGGTGTGCAAGGGCAGATCTGGAAACCTAAAGGCCCTGACCTTCATGTTTCTCAGCAGGGAGTGAAACACCCTCGGAGCTGAAGCAGTGGGAAAATGCGAGCCTGTGTTATGCTTTAACGTGATACTGACAGGCAAATGTAATTTCTCAGAGCTCACTTGAGTGAACTCTGATCTGGTTTATAATCTCGTGCATTTAACACTGAGCCAGTTGTCGCTCATAGGCTGTGGCAGAGGCTTTAACAGGGTAACTTCCCTTTTAAGCTCTGCATAGCTTGGAAGGTGGCATAGGATAGCGGGGTGGTTTATCATCCCCTTCCTCTGTTGTTAGAGGCAGGCAGAGAAGACGGAATCGGGCTCATTTAACGTTGGCCAAGATGTGAGTACGTTTAAAAAAAATAAAAGCGAGGTCATTGTGCCACGTGGGGGAGATTGCTTAAGTTCAAAGCTAACACCTAAGGGAGGGGCAAATGTTCGAGTCTGTTCGGAGTTGGGGCAAAACCTGAACAAGGTCCTCAGGATTTGGTCTTTGATGCATGAGGCCAGACTAACCGTAGTTCTGCTATCTGAAAGTAGGAACATTGAAAGACAGATGGGAAGGGCCAAGCTTGTTCCTCTGTCTTCCAGCATCTCTCACCTTTCTCCCTCCCCCAGGACATCAGTCAGGTGGAGGCACCCAGCTCAGTTGCAATGCAAGGGCCCAGCGCAGTTTCCTACAACAGTGCATATAAAGGCCAGGGCTGGCGTTAGGGGGTAGCAAGCAGGGCAACTGCCTGGGGTCCCACGCCACAGGGGGCCCCACGAAGCTACATTGCTCAGGCTTCAGCCCCAAGTGGTGGGACTCAGCCCCATACTGTGGGGCTTCAGCTTTCTGCCCTGGTCCCCAGCGAGAGTAATGCTGGCCATGCTCGGTGGACACTCTGAAACCTGCTCATGGCCTCCCCGGGGGCCCCTGAGAACCACTGTGCTAGAGGAAGGCAACAATTCTCAGCGTCCCTGCCAGTAGGCCCTGGGGTAAAGTCCTCCCCTACAGCAAAGGTGGGCTCAGTTGTGCCACACAGAGTGGACTCGAGCTCAGGGAGCCATGGCAGTACATCACTCTGTGCACGAGGAGGGCACCTGCACCTACACCTCAGCATATTCCTCTGCCGGCTGGTGCATATGAGGTGTGGGCAGATGCTGGGCAGACTCTATGGCATAGGAGTGGGTCCTCGGGGGATGTGTTGTCACTGTTGTCATGGCTTCAAAATACAAGCTCCAGCTCCCGATATAAATCTAGCCTTCTCAAGCGGAGCAGGAATTTCCAGATTACACCCACACCTTATGTAAGCGTCGCTGCACGGAGCTCTCCAAAAGACAGCTTCCAGCAGCACCGCTGTTCTCTCAAAATATGGCAGCTCAGCAGCTCCCCATCACAAATGACCTTATCAAATGAAGATGTATGGCCAGGAGTCAGCATCCCTCTAATGTGCTGAGGCTTTGCAGATGGAGAGCGACTGGAGGAGTGGATCTGACTTGCAGCCTGAGCAGTAGTTTAGGGGTGTCATTATGATGGAAAGCTAACTCCTCTGCCTGCCCCCTGGGTCACTAGAGAAAAGACTCCTTTAGGTTACACCATGCTTCCTTCCAAACCACCCCCTACGCATGGAACCTATCCAGGTTCAATCTCCCCCTGCCTTCCTCTTGCAAAAATGTCCTTAAACCCCACTTGTTCCATGCACGATGCATTCCATTGATAATTGCCATCAGCCACATGGTTTCTCTATTTGTATTGCCTCCTATTGTTTTGCACTATATCCGTTTGTGCCTTTAGCTTGTGCTTTTTACCCTTCAGGGCAGGGAACTTGTCATCAGCATAGCTCTCCCCTCTTGAGGGCACCATGCATGCATACTTCGCTGCAAGTAATAGAAATGAGCCTGAGGTGCAACACTCAGCTCTGAATCTGAACAGTGTTTAAACGGCTCTTCCAGATGTGAGTTCAGACCATCATTGAACAGCCAGCTACAAAATCTGGGCACAGATCTAGGCTCTACCAATTTTTCCAATGCCCTAGAGTGTTTGGATCCAAATTTTCTTTGTTTGGGCCCAGGGCTAATAAAAGAATAATGCAAGAAGACAAACATACGCTCCACTTAGGGTCCAAGCCTTTGTGCCACAGATATACAGAAAATAAATAACACGCTCACCTGGGCTACGAAAGAACCCTAGAGTGATCACTCTTCACGGGAAAAAGGAGTGGTGGTGGTGGAAGGAATGTGTCTGAGCAGCTCTACAAATGTCACGAGAATGAAAGGCGCATTGAGCAGAGTGTGGTAAAGCAATTCAGGAACGTCTCTTCCTCATGACTTCATCCTGGCATACGCTACAGAAAAAGAGGTTGTTTACATCTAAATGTTGTGCAGTGGCTGAGAGCAACGGTTAACTAAATATTGTCAGATGAATTAACCAAAACTATATACAGAATGGTTCGCGGGAGGGTTGCACATGCTGAATGTGAGCATAATTTCAAGACTGCATGAAAGGCAGTTCATGCGTGGCACTGGTGATTTCTCCTGAAAATGACATTTGGACAAAGGGAAATTGAATGAGGCCAAATGATAGGACAGCCTTGAGTGCATAATGATAGCAACTGAAAGAGGAATTATAGAGATGGTATGAATTTCCCTGGAAGGGAGACAAGGACAAGGTTTGCAGATGACTTTATTAGCTGTGGAAGTAGTAGTGGCACTTTTCCAGGAGCACACTATGTCTCCTGCACAGGAATGTATACCCTGTTCTTCAGCACGGTAGTGGAGTTAATCACATAGCAAGCAGGGGGGACTTGTGCAGCACAAGCAGCAGAGCTGGTAAGAGGCAGGAAACGTTTCCAGGAGCAGGGCAGGAAGGCTCCTCCAAAACATTTACGGCCCAGAAGAAATCTCGGCCCCCTGGTAGTGGGAGGAGTGTTGCTTGCGTGCGTGCATGTGTGTGTGTATGTGTGTGTGTGTGTGTGTGTAGCGTGCAAACCCAATGCAGTCTGGTCCCTGTGTGGTCTAGAGGGGGGTTGTGTGTGTGGTCTTCCCAAAGCCCTGCTCATCTGTCCAAAGGCTGCTAACTGCCTGCTGAATGACCACGTCTGTTTACTTTAGCTCTGTCTGCACCAACTGAACTCTGATCGCTGTCTTCCTCCAGCTGGGCCGACTCAGGACCCCAAAGTGAAAGAGAGAGGGAGAGAGAGAGAGATCTGTGTGTGAGCCTCCAGAAAAGAATGGACTGCAAATGGACTGCAGTGTAAATCACAGCGAACAATTTATGGGCTATTTTCTCTCCCATCATTTCTCCCTTGACCCCCACCCCCTCTTCACTCAAACAGGCCGGGCTCATAAATCGCCTGTGCTGAGTGCTGGCAGAAAGGTTTTTCGTGTTCCTGACAGATACAATAAAAATATGCATGTGTGTCTGTTCACTGGGAGGAGGGAGAGGTGAGGTGGGTGTGTATGCGCTTGCATGGTGTGTGTGTGTGCCGTGACTGTGTGTGTGCATGGGCAGATTGTGAGCATGTGACTGGTGATTGTGTGTGTATGTGTCTGGTAATTACGTGTGGGAGAGGCTGTATGTCTGCATGTCTGGTGTGTGCACACGAGTGTACGGACTAAGAGTTTTGTTGGGTCTGGTTTGTGGATGGTGCATAGTGTGGGGAGAGCTGTGAGCACATGTTGCATGTGCTAATAGAAAAAAAAGTGTTCCCAAATATTCTTGCAAACAAAACTAGCAGATATACTTTGCTCATTTTTAGAGCTGGGTGGGAAACCTTTTTCCCATCCTGGGAAAACAGTTGAGATTTCAACAAATTTTCCCATCCCTTATTGGGGCAAAGGTTTTATCTCGAAAATTTTCATGAACTCACAAACAAAAACCAATTTAAATTAAGGTCAGTGAAAATATTTTGATTCTATTTTGATCATTTTTATTTAAACTATAATTTGTTCACTTTCCAAATGAAAGTCATTTCTAACTGGGAAAACAGAATTGTTCATTTTCAAAATGTCGCTATGGGAAACTGACAATTTTAAAACTTATTATTCAAAAAACCCCATTGTTTTTGTTGAGATTCCCATCAAAACTGACCCTTTCCCAGGAAGTTTCAATTTCAGCCAATGACGTTTATGGACAGAAAAATGGTTTGCCCCCCACCCCCAAAAATCTCAACCATCTCTACTTGTTTTCATGACCCTCTTTTATTCCCCCACCAAAGAACATTTATTAGAATGATTTTTTTATTCAGAAGAATATTTGTGGAAAGTAAAAGCATGGCAAACAAGTTTGTGTCTATTTAAGAATGGTAATGCACCATTTTGTAAAACTTTTTATTTGCTCAAAAGATTAGAAGAATTATGAGTAAAGAGCAACCTGGAATGTGGAGCTGGAATATTTGTAATAATTCACTAAAAGAATTGGGAATTCATCCTGTTTAGAAATTTGTCAGCAATCAGGAAACAGACACAATACCATGTGATTTAACTAGTTGCCCAGTCGCAAGGTTTTAATAGCAAATATTCAGTGAACAATCTGCAAATAAGTCAGTCATTCACGGATATTGGTTTGCTGAAACTAGTCAGACAACTGAAAAAAATTAAAAATGCATAAAAATCATAACTTGTTCACAGATCATTCACAACAGAAATAAAGAGGCTGGATAAATTAGCCACAATGAATAATTTAACCAGCCCCAAGCTGTGTATGTTTTGTGTGAGAGCCTCTGAACAGAAGAAGTGAATATTTATATGCAGTATGTGTATATATATGGATGTGTGTGCCTTTGTGCATGAAGGTGTATAAGCAGTGGGTGTGGGGTCCAAAATAAAGAGAGCGGGTGTCTGTGTCTCTGTGTGTGAAGGTGTGATAGTTGTGTGGGTGGGTGGGTGTGATAGTTGTGGGTGTGTGTGTTTTAATCTGTATGTGCCAGTGCGGGAAACAAAGGAAGTTGACAAAAAATGAATTATCCACTTAAGGTTGTGCCAGTTTCCCATCATCAATCTTATTTTAGAGGTTTATTATTCATTTGTGAAAAATCATTCTAGTCTTAACCTTTGCATATACAATATGGTCTGAAAATTGGAAAAAATTTATTACCAAATTGTGCTTTTATATATAGATATAGATATATGATATTATCTTCATTATATGATATTGATCATGATATATAATCAATCATTAATCTCAGACACTTTTAAACTACTCAAAAAAAAATATCCCAAAGCCTGAAAGTTATGGAAGTCTTTTGTTGTTTAGCTAACAGTAAGAAAAACCACAATTCATCTTAAAACAAATAACATTTGGCAAAACAATAAAGTGCTTTCATGGAATTTTGGAAACAATTCAACTTGATCATGATATTACACTTTCAAATTATGACGTGAAGTTTATGGGGTCTAGAATAAGTCATGCCCCTTGGAAATGAGAATATATATCCCTATAGCGTTTTAACTGATAGACTGGAACATATATATATAAAATGAGAACTCAAGAACTGCTCTGATCTGTGGGGAAGTGAATTAAACCAGTTTATTTGTTGTTCTTTATACCTCATTGACCCATTCTATTGAAAATTATGCTATTTTTCCTGATGGTCTGACTCAGCTAGTGAGGATCTTCCCACTGTTACATGCTTGTAAATAATGAACTGTATTTAATTATTGTATCAATCTACACCCTAGTCCTTCACTACCTGTGACTATCTAAAAATACACTTTAGAAGCACATCCCACATACAGAGAAAGAGTGAGACAGAGACAGAGGAAATGTTCCATTATACTGAGTACTTACCACATATTGATTAATAAAAACAGGAGACCATGTTTTTAAGAAATAGTTCAGTCTCTCTCCTGGAAAAGAAAAGAGAGAGAGAGAACTGTAGTTATTCTTTATTGCCGAATGGTTTAATTGGTGTCCAAATACTTATTACACTATAGAGACTCTTGGGTAAATTATATTTTCATTGCCTGAATATCTATTTAACAGAAAGATTAAATGAGAAATAATATGTGCTGTATAATTTTCCATATTCCTTTCCCTTTGGATTTTTAATAGGATAAAAGGAAGTCACATACAAAGGATTAAGAGTGACTGACATTAAGTTTGGGAGACAAAGTAATAAAGATAATGCTTTCTAGATCTCTTTTAGCTGCTATAATTGTTTCTATATTGTCACAACAGTGAGTTAAGAATGAAACTTCAGATTCCAAAGCACATCTTCTGGCTTTTGTCATATGCATTATAGCCTGGTCATTAGTTTAAATTCTCTTATTTGTATGACTGTAGATTTAATTCAGAGTCATGCAATGCATGGCTATTCAATTTATTTCTCTAGGGTATTTCTGGAGCCAGATAAGATTGTAAAAGCTGACTTTCCAGGTCTATGGAAATATATGCACATTGTTAAATGGTCTTCAGCATGCAAAACAAATACAGATTGGTCATTCAATATCCACGGTCCAATTTTACTGGCTAAAGATACTGATCTTTCGGCTTTACAGTTGGCTTGCAGACTTGATCAGTGTCCCATAAATGCTCATTTTTATTTTCCACCAATAGCAAAAAACAACATGTGAGTCCTTAATCCCTGGAAAGGGGCAGTGGCAGCAGCTTTACAGGGCTATTAGCTGTAGGTTATCTAGTTCGCCAAGGGAAAGGAAATAAGCCAGAGTCAGTGTCTGCTGCTCCCAAATTGTGCAATGCCTTTCTGGGCGCCAGTCTATGCACCTCCAAATAAGTCCCTGACCCCTAAAATTAACCTCTCTTGACATGGGGGGAATACCGGTTAAACTAGACTACACTCGCTAAAACGATTGGCAGTTTTCATAATTCCATAGGAGGACATGGATGGCTCCATGGACTAGGATAACCAGATGTATTCATTGGACGTACAACGACTTTGATTTTCAATTTCCCATCCGTATGGGTTTACATTTAAAAAAAAACCTGCCCGCTATGAAAGCAAATCGGATCCTTTATTCTGAGGCATCAATTAGCAAACGAATTTGTTTTGTTGTTGGTGGTTTAAAAAAAAAGTCTAGAAACTAGGATGGCTAAAAACGATTCCCTGCTAAAATGCAAGAAATACGAGGAACCGAGTTTCAATTTAACTCTAGCATCGGTGTGCTTCATGCTGGATTAACTTTGATTTCATGATATTCACACAGGACGGCGATGTATTTTCTCATTTAACAATCCCATCCCCACCCCCCACCAGAGATTCTTTGGTTTCTCCTTTCTGGTCTCTCCGGAGTTGTCACAATTTACTGGAGGCAGTTGGGTCATTTTATAGGCGAAGAAGAATGCTTTCTGCCTCATAGTCTGTTACTGTAAAAAACCAACAGGTACATTTAGCCCTGGATCGCACGTTTGTGTCCTTTCAGATTCATTCAGTTGCATCCACGTTATATTTCCTACTATATTTCCTCTATTTAGATAAACCACTACTTCTTTGGGGGGAGATTAGCTCTGAGCCGGGGGTTGTTCACTGACAAACACAATACAACACGTGGGCTATTTGTATGCGAAGGAGATTCGTTTTTCGCAAGTGTATTTACGAAGGAGAAGTTAACGCAACCCTGTACTATGTTTACGGTGGTGGGTTTTTTGTTTGTTTGTTTGTTTGTTTGTTTGTTTTTGGCGGGAGAGGGAATACGGTGAAATTCAGAAAGGATAAAGAAAGAAGTTTGTACCCAGGTTGTATAAATACATATTTGCATTGTGCCGATTTCCTTTTGAACCCCCCACCCCCCCTTTCCCTGCAATCCGATCATTTGTTTGGAAGAAAATGAATCTGGGCTTTGTTTTCAAATACTTGAGCTTCAGCATCTTCTGTAACACGGGAGTTTACAGGCACCCGCCCCGAAAAGCCGAAGCCAAACAGCGCTTTAAAGCGGAGGAAATCTCAGTAGAACTGATCAGTAGAAAAAAAAAAAAAGCTGAGAGTTTTGATTCCTGCCACTTCAGCACCCGGTATTCTTCTCATTGCCAGGTCTCTAATGCAATCCCCGGACTTATCGGCTCTGAGTCCTGGCTTGGTAAAGAGAAAAGCATCTCTTCTATGGGGGATCTTTTCTGCCACCCGGTTCTCCTTCCTTTCCTTAGCATTAGAATCAGTTCCCCAGAATGATACTCAACGTTCCCAACACGCTCAAGCCAGTCAATTTCCTACTGACCATTCACCAGGGAGCCCTAGTAGCCCTGATCTTTGGGTGATCTTCCGGGGGAGGGGGTTACTGCTTACGTTTTGTATTAAAATATAGTTGCGAAGCACCCATTTCAGAGGTTAGAAAAAGCGAGGAGGGGAAGGGCAGACCGAGATCTGACGAGGAGGAAGGGTGCTGGGCTCAGGCTCAGGTGTGCGGGTGGAAGGATGGGGGGTACAGACGGCGTAGGAGGAAGGGGTGTGTAGCTGGTGTGCACGTTACTGTACGAAAGGGTGTGCGCAGGGGAAAGGCTGAGTGGCTGAGCGTGGGGGTCGTTGGTGCACGGGGTGCACTTGGTGTGAGCGCAGAGGTAGGGATGAGCAGGAGGGGGTGTACACGTGTGTGGGTGGTTGGCTCCGGGGTGTGCATCAAGTGGGTGTATATTTGTGGACGTGTAGTTGGAAGGGGGTGTGCGCAGGGTCTGCGTATTCCAGGATGAATCCAGCGCCCGGTGAAGCCCAGGGTAAAACTCCCACCTACGCAGGATCGGGCCCCATCAGAACACACCGCCTACGACAGCCCCCGTGTTAAGAATACCCCGCGGCGCGTCGGAAGCCATTGCCCCAGGTGCAGGGCGCGTCCCGCAGGCTGCAGACGGGTCCACGCAGCCTCTGGATCTCTAGGGCCCAGGGGCATCGCCCGAGGACTCTTTCCCCGTTGAACATGCCAAGGGAGGGCGAAGGGGGGAGCGAAAGCTGATCCTGACGTTTCCATCATGTGAAATTGAAGCGCATGTGCCTCTAATGAAATATTTCCTCCCGTTTCAGGGCAGCTCAGTCATTCCCGATGGCAGGGAGCCTGGGAAAACAGATTCCCCCCAGCTCCCACCCACGGCGCCTAACCGCATCGGCCTGGCCGGGGCTGGGGAAACAAGGGCCTCGTTTTGCAGGGCAATGTCAGATTTCCACCTCCCGTGGGGGCTGGACACCTTCTATCGTTCTCCCAACGCAGCCCCGCTCCGCAGGGCAATTGCTTTAGGAAGGCTCCATGGGGCAGGAGTTTCACTAAGCTAAATACGGGGTGGGGGGAGAGCTTCCTTCTTTGGGGTGGGGGGAGGACAAATCCGCATTTAATCCCCTCCCAGGCTCCCATCCTCCAGGAGCTCATTCAGAGGAGACAGTGCCAGCCCCACAACGCATAGGGCGCAGGCAGCCGGGGAATCGTTTGTGCTGTTAAAGGGGGGAGAGAGGAGGTTGCCTTCAAGCCACTCCAGCACCGCCCGCTAGCCACCGCTGCACGAGGAGCAGCACAGGCTGCAAGGCAGTTTGTGCCAAGAGGTGACCCGAAGTGCTTTGGTCAGATTAGAGTTGGCTGTTAATGATGCCACTGCAATCATGGCCAGGGACTTGATTTGCTTTAAAATGAGGGGCGGCTTTCAGCTCCTTTCAACATTTGCACTTTTAATTTCTTGATCAGAAAACAAAAATTACTGCCAGGACAGGAGCTAGTGTAAATACCCAGCATCAGCTTTTGCTCTCAGTTAAAGTGGTGTCAAGCCAGAGTCACAGAGTCAACCTCAGCAAAAGCACCTTGGATTTGTACCAGCAGGATCAATAGCTGAATATACCCCTTAAGCGCTATTTTAGTCATGCTTCTTTTGTTTGCTTTAATTAGTTCTACTAGTTGTACTGTCCCCTTAGGCTGCTTGTATGCGGATGCCACTCCCTATCATGCTGACTTGTACTCCCCTGTCTGTAGCCAGCTGTTGTCTCCTCTTATACTTAAATTGGAAGCAGCAGGAGGCAGATACCATCTTTTTGCTCCCTATTTGTACAGCACCATGCACAATGGAGTCCTGGTCCAGGACTCTTTGCCACTAACACTAAGATTTTTATGCTTGGTTTCTTATGTAAGATGGGATTTTGAAAGGAGGCAAAGAGGCCTAACTCCCCTTGAACTTCAATCAGATGTGGCAGCCGAGAGGACCCTTTGAAAATACCAGCCAATGTTTGCTTGCTGTAGCCGGGGCACACCGCCCGGAGACCATGAAGAGGATCATATTCTGCAAATTCTAGTTACAAACTTCAATAGCTCAAGGTCGGAGAGTTAGGATTCTATTATCTGGCCCATTATAGAAAAAGGAACCAAGAGTAAAGTTTGCCTCCAAATGTCCCAAGGTCCCCAAGATTTGGCTCAGAGGTTCAGCCAAACACTTCCATTGTGACAAATCAATGAACAAAAACCAACACACTCAAATCACAGTATTTTTTACAAAACACCTAATCCCATAGTATTTAATTGTAATTGCTTAATATTTGGATCACAATTGCTTCCATAGGCCCCCAATCAAGTCCAAGGCCCCACCGCACTGGGTGTTGTGTAAATCATATGAAGACACTGTCCCCAGCCCCTACAATTTTACGATCTAAGGACTCAAGCCTGCAAACACTTCCAAAATACATAACGTTACTTGCAAAAATGTAAAACGTTGCAGGATTGGGGCCTAAAAGACAGCTGGCATGACAGGGGAGAGGGATACATACAATCAAAGATATACAATATATAATTTGCATATTTAAAAAAAAAAGATGACTAGATAAAGTAAGTGCCAGCTAATCTGATTTGCCCCTCAAGCCATAATTAATTGGCTGATTTATTGTAGGCATCGCAACAGAGGTGGGTTTAAAATACTCTTTGTTATTTTAAGAGGACACAAACACATGGGGCAGATTCTCAGCACCTGTAAATTGGTATAGCTCCACTGGAGTCAGTGAATTAAGCTAGTGGTTGAAGCCAGCGGAATTATGGCGATTTACACCCCCTGAAAACATGGCCCATATTCTTTAGAGTTCTGATCAATTTTCCCTCCACATTCCCTCCAAATTTCCCTCTCCCCAGATGATTAAAAAAAATAAAATCACAATATTTTATGTCTCCCAAGAAGAAAGCATCACCTACACCTTTACTTGTTTCATATTTTCTTCTCTCTCCACTTTTTCAGCCCTAACCCCCAAGACATTGCTAACAAGGCAGAGGTAGGAACACAGTGGCTCAGACCAGGGGGCCATGTAATCTACCATCCCATCTCTGACAGTGCTCACTACCAGCTGCTTCAGAGGAAGGTGCTAGAAATCCCTGCAGTGGATGGTTATGGGATAACCTGGCCTCAGAGGAAGGTTATTCCTAGCGCCCATCAGTCAGCGGGTGGATTATGCCCTGAAGATTCACACAAGGGACAGTGTTGGCCAGAAAGCATATAAGATTCAGGCTGTCAGGAGTAAAACTTGCAATAGGTGCCATAAAAAAAAAGCAGTAGAATCAGGAGTACTCCCAGCTTATCCTCTCAGAAAGACCCCCCCCCCCCCCACACACACACACACACTCTCTGCTTTCATGAGCAAATTGGTACAAGTATTACAGGTGACTGAGCTGCCAGTATAGATAGCGGAGGTTGTTGAAATACTCAAGGACTATTCCTGCACCACAAAAATCAGTGGTAATTTGCCTAGACTAGACTGTGATAGGCACCAGATACATAAAAACAAACAAACAATTTACAGCATGTTTTTATATCACTGCCAATTTTACTTTATGACTGTTAATTAGGAGCATATGAATTGCCACACTGGCAGATCAGTGGCCCACCTAGCTCACTACCCTTTCTCCTCCAGTGCTTAGTGCCTGCAGCTCTAAAGCAGAACCCCTGCTGTAGGCAGAGATTGGGAAGCAATATAAACTCCCAAGCTTGAAGGCATAAACCCAACTTTATTTTTTAAATACCTAATAACAGTGGATACATTATACCTGGATATGGAATAGCATTCCTCAAATTTTTACACTTAGGGCAAAATTCATCCCAGCACAAGGTTCCTAGACACCACTTGAAGCCTCTGTTAAGTGGTCCCTAGAAGTTTCTGTACTGGGGTAAAATACTGCTCTTACAGGACTTTTTGAACTTTTTTACAATCAGTTTTATCACGTGTACAGCACCATATATTTGAGTGGCCCCTCGATGCTTACAGTCCCCATCCCAAAGAGCTTTCATTCTAAGGGCTTGATCCTGTGGTGCTGAGCACCCTTAGCTCCTATCAGAGTTAATGAAAGCTAAGGGTGCTAAGCCTCTTGCAGAGTAATAGATTCAAACAGTGTAGTAAAATAGTTTAAAATATTTCCCCTGATCCTCCTTTAAGCAAGTGTCTCTGTTTCTTAAGGCATTCCCTTCCTATTCCCAAACACCACAACGTGAAAATGGCTTTTACTGCTCCACTACTAAAACCCATTCCTGTCAGGTTATTTCCCATGGCTTTAGCATTCTAGATACCTCATTTGTGTGAGGTGAGTTATTTTGTATGTTCATATGGGTTCAGGTAATATCTTTTATTGGGCCAACTTCTGCTGGTGAGAGAGACAAGCTCTCAAACTTGCAAGATAAAAGATACCTTGTCTCACTAATATTCTGGGACCAACACAGCTACAACAATATTGCATACATATTGGTTAAGATATTTCAAGCGGTCTAGGAGATTTAGACACAGATTTCATTAACTTTAATGGAAGATGTGTCTTAACCCCTTCTGATTTAATTCCATTTTCCGTTTCATGAATGGCCTATATGGAACGTGGAATACCTTATTTCTGTCATGCTTTGTCATGCATTTGGTTGGCAGCTTGGAAGACGTCATTAACATTGGAGAAGCTGCATGTGGTGGATGAAAGCAAGAAGCCAGCATTCCTCTCACTTAAAAGGATGAGTAACTGTTTTTGAATTGTACTGTGAGGATGTTGCAATGGGATAGGTCTTTCTGAAACTCAGTTGCACCACCATGCAATGACACATACATATTCTACATTCTTCACATGCTTAATATAGCATTAGCCACATAGACAGAATCTTAGAAATCACTGAGTGGCATTAGCTCAAGTCAGCCTCAATGAAGTGAGCATCACTCACTCCACCTTGATACATATCTTGATTCAAAAAGAAGAGCAATGGAAGTTATTTACTGTTCCTGGGTGACCAACTACTTACCTGGCTATATTTATATGGCTACTTAAAGATGTTGATGAAGACATTTACTAATGCTGTAGTACTGATTAGATCTACAATTAATTAAATGATTTCATGAAAATAATGGAGCAGAAGCTAGTGCATAACACAGATCTGCTCCAACATTATACTTATATTCAAGTAAATGATTTTACAATTACTCTTTCATACATCAGTAGTTGGGTACCATTTAATTTATTTTAAAGCTCCAAATAGATTGTAAACAATTTAAGCAAGAAGATCTAATTCACTACCATGTACCATTTATTTCAATGGAGTTACATCAGCATAAAACTGGATTAATACTTTGGCAAATGGGGCCTGATATTTGTAACTGGTCAGAGATATTACTGGTATGTTAAGAGAGTAGGTCCCCTAAAACTGGAAAAAATAATGATAATTTCTGGAAAATTTCTGTAGGGGCCTGATCTAATGCCCATTGAACTCATTGGAAAGACACACATTGACGTTAATGGGCTTTGGATCAGAAGAAACAACAATATTGATTTACATGAAGTTGGTGTTACCTTTATATTAGTATCAGAGGGGTAGCCGTGTTAGTCTGGATCTGTAAAAAGTGACAAAGAGTCCTGTGGCACCTTATAGACTAACAGAAGTATTGGAGCATAAGCTTTTATGGGTGAATACCCACTTCGTCAGACACATGTAATATAACCTTTATATTAGGTTATTTTTAATATATAAAATTGTCTATTCCAAAAAGTTTCTGGGCACATGTACAACATTAACAAAAATATTATTACACCTGTTTCTAATGATTTCTGGATCACATACTATTAATTATCTCCATACATGTCATATCTATTGTCCCAAGTCTTTATAAATGCACCCAACATTGTGGCATACAGGCAAATTAGCTAAAATGTTATTAATTAATAAGGAGAAATTCAGTTAGGAAAATGACTGAAGTTAAACATGTTTACACCGCGTATAGCAGTTCTTGACAGAAGGATTTACTTTTAGTAGCTTAAATGAATTAAAGTAGAAAAATACATACCCTCATTATTCAAGCATGTTCCTAAATATACCTCCTGTTACAGATGGAATGATCATAAATCATAGAATCACAGAAATATAGGGCTGGAAGGAACTGAGAGGTCATCCAGTCCAGCCCCGTGTGCTGAGTCAGGACCTGGTATTCCTAGACCATTGCTAAGGGGTGTTCATCTAACCTCTTAAAAACCTCCAATAACAGGGATTCCACAGCCTCCCTTAGAAACCTGTTCCAGTGCTTAAATATGCATACAGTTATAAAGCTTTACTAATATCTAATCTAAATCTCCCTTGCTGTAGATTAAGCCAATTACTTCTTGTCCTACCTTCTGTGGAGCGACTGATAACCGTCTCCTGGGAACAATCCTTAACGTATTTGAAGATAATTACCAGGCCCCTCCCAGTCTCCTTTTCTCAAGACTGAACAGGCCCAGTTTTTTCTTAAATCTTTCCTCATAGATTAGGTTTTCTAAACTTTCTATCATTTTTGTTGCTCTCTGTAGTAGCCTAGCGGCAGGGTTGCTCTCCGTGTGGGTCCGTGGGAGGCCACACTGCCTCACTACACACCTGTCCGTCGCCCACCATGGGGAATTAGCAGGGTGACAAGCGTCTCTAGCTCAGGCCTGTTTTCGGGGGGCAAGCAACATAGTTAAATAGCCCAGGCCCTCAATCAGGGTGGGGGCAATAGGAGTCTAGGGCTCAGGCCTGTGGTCAGGGCCAAGCAATGAACACAGTTAGATGGCCCTGGCCCTCAGGCAGGGCGGGGCAATAGGGGTCTATGTTTCGGGCCTAGGGTCAGGGCCAAGCCCCAAACCCAGTCAGGGAACCCAGACCCGTAGTCAGGGCAGGGCACTAAGAGTCAATAGCTTGGGCCAGTAGTCAGGGCTGAGCAGCAAGGAGTTTGGGCATCCTATCTCCTGCAGATGGCCAACAAACGCTGGCTCTGTGGCCTAGAGAGGGGGAAACTGCCACGCAGCTGCAGCCAGACTAGGGTTGGCTGCCCCCGGGGCCACTTCCTAACTCCCCCTCAAGGTGTACCTAGAACGGTAGGAGGTCCTCCAGATTGTCTGTGTTGAAGGCCTGTGGTAGTCCTGGCCACTCCTCTGTGGTCAGGTCAATAGGCAGCTTTGGCCAGTCCTCAGTTCTGCAGCAGTCTCCCAGCTCAGGAACAAGCAGAAGGTGTCTGGCTCCTCCAGTGGCTGCAGCCCAACTAAGCTCCCAGACCCATCTTTTATACTTCCTGTCCCGCCTACTGACTTCTGGTGGGAGGGGTGATCATGGCCTGGCTCCGCCCACCAGGGATCAGTGTGGGGTTCCTCTTCCTCTGCGTCCGTGGGAGGCCAGATCGCCTCACTACACTCTCCTTTGGACTCTCTCCAATCTGTGCACATCTTTCGTGAAGTGCGGTGCCCAGAACGGGACACAGTACTCCAGCTGAGGCCTCATGAGTGCTGAGTAGAGCAGAACAATTGCCTTCTGTGTCTTACATACGAAACTCCTGTTCATACACCCCAGAATGATATTAGATTATTTTGCAACTGCATCACATTATTGATTAATTCAATTTGTGACCCACATCTTAAGTTGACTTGTGGAAAGATCATCATCTTCCAATCACCAGTGAAGCACCTTTCAACATTCACACACAGCGCTAGTCATGGAATCTCTTCAGTGCTCCTAGATAAGAGAAAAGAGCCTATTTCCCGCCATTAGGTTAAAAGCTACTTCCACACAGAGCCACACATTTCACCCTTCTGCTCATCTTTATCCCCACCAAGACATACTTCCGTCATGCCTGTCAGCACCACCATGCACACTCCAGTCATGTTCCTTGGCACTACATAACTCAACTCTCTTCTTTTTTGGCATTGGAAAACTCTCTGTCATCTGCTGCTCTCTTCTGTCTGTGAGCAAAGAAAACACACAACTGTAAAGAGCGACCAAAGAATACAATTACACCCAAGTTTCAGGTCATTTACCTCTGATTTCTGATGATGGAGAAAGCCCCTGCTTGACACGTTTTCTACTCACACAGAGACGTGCACTCAGCTGGAGTTTGGACACTTATTTTCCTTGTCACTAGGTAAAGTACATAGACGTGAAATAATGTGGGACAGGTTTTGATTGTTGTACTAATAATACTGACCACATACCTGGTTTCTATTCCAAGCTACAGATTATTATTATTATTTGCAATAGTGCCTACGAGCACCAGTCATGGACCAGGCCCCCATCGTGCTAAGCCCTGTACAACACAGAACAAAAGAAAACAGACATTCCATTACCCAAAGAGTTTGCAATCTAAATCAGAACAGTCCAACTGGCAGCCTGCTCTCAAAATGGCACTCTATGCACAGCATGACCTCACATGCAGTGTACGTGCAAGGTCGCATTGCATGGAGGATGCCATTTTGTTTTTGTATGTTGGCCACAGGGTGCCACACAACTGCACACATGGTCCACGTTATTGAAAAGGCTGGACCACCGACATCATTCTACTCTTCTGTATTCTATTGACAAAAAGTTATACTGCACACATTTCTTGTTCTCAGGGGTTTTCAAAAATTGCCATAGGAACTAGTCCTCTCTCTACCATTGAGCTATGGCAGGGTTTCTCAAACAGGGGTTGCTGCTTCTGGAGGGAAAGCTCCTGGTGGGCTGGGCCGGTGTGTTTACCTGCCCCGTTCGCAGGTCCAGCCGATCGCGGCTCTGGGCCAATGGGAGTTGCTGGAAGCGGCTGTCAGTACGTTCCTTGGCCCACGCCGCTTCCAGCAGCTCCCATTGGCCCAGAACAGTGATCCGCGGCCAGTGGGAGCCGCGATGGGCCGGACCTGCGGACGGGGCAGGTAAACACACCGACCCGGCCCACCAGGGGCTTTCCCTACACAAGCGGCGACCCCTGTTTGAGAAACCCTGAGCTATGGAGACTGAGTCTCTGCTGACTTTCACCTTGTGTTGTTATTGACACCCGTGCAAATGGTGTGCAAAATGCTACCACCGTAGTTAGTGAGTGGACAATCCTGATTCGGTAGCATTTTGCATCAAACTTTGCAGAGGTGTAAATGGTGACACATGAGGTACAAAGCAGTGGAGAAACAAGCCCAGCAAGTGTTGATGCCTTTACTATAAAGGAGTCATTTACTTGTATTTTTAAAAATTTATATAAGTGCCAGATGGCCAGACGTGGGACTGTCCTCACAACAGGAATAGCCTGGGCAAGAAAGCTGGCAGTGTGCCTCACCCCAACGTGGAGGGCCAGTCTCTAGTGGAGAGAGGGTGTCATCATGCCAATGATATCCTTGGTAGGCACACCCTCTGAGGTGGACGCTCTGTGGCAGTTATGGTGGGTGAGCATTATGAACTGGAGTGAGACAACCAGGGCCGGCTCCAGACCCCAGCGCGCCAAGCGCGCGCTTGGGGCGGCATTTTCCCGGCAGGGCGGCAGGCGGCTCCTGCGGACCTTCCACAGTCATGCCTGCAGGAGGTCCACCGGAGCCGCGGGACCAGCGGACCTCCCGCAGGTATGACTGTGGAGGGTTCGGTGGTCCCGCGGCTCAGGTGGACCTCCCGCAGGCATGACTGCGGATGCTCCACCGGAGCCGCGGGACCAGCGGACCCTCCGCAGGCACGTCTGCAAGAGGTCCCCCGGAGCCACGGGACTGACGACCGCCAGAGCGGCCGCACGGCGCGCCGCCCTGCTTGGGGTGGCGGAATTCCTAGAGTCGCCCCTGGAGACAACCGGCTCAATTCAACAGACAATCCAATGGTTTCCAGATGGCAGCTAACTACCAATTTACTGTATTTTGCTCCTAAATTCTGCTCATATTTTTACCTCCTCTTATTACCCATTCCCACCTTATGTGTCTGCTTTGTCCACATTATGTCTGATACCTCAGGTGAAATCCTGGCACTACAGAAGTTCATGGGAGTTTTGCCATTGTCTTCAGTGGGGCCAGAATTTCACTGGTAGACTATAAACTCTCTGAGTCAGGGACCATCTTCCTTGTTATTTGTCTGAACAGTACCTAGAACACTGAGGATCCTTGATTCAGGATTAGGAACAAAGGACATAGGCCATATGTACATGATGGGGGGGGTTCTATCCTGAGAAGCAGTAACTCTGAGAAAGATTTGGGGGTCATGGTGGATAATCAGATGAATACGAGTCCCAGCTGGGGCCAAAAGAGCTAAGGTGATCCCGGGAGGCATAAACAGGGGAATCTTGAGTAGGAGTAGAGAGATTATTTTACCTCTGTACATGGCACTGGTGCAACCACTGCTGGAATCCCGTGTCCAGTTCTGGTGTCCACAATTTAAGAAGAATGTTGATAAACTGGAAAGTGTACAGAGAAGAACCACAAGAAATATGATTTATAGTGATAGACTCAAAGAGTTTAATCTACGTAGTTTAACAAAGAGAAGGATTAAGGGTTAACTTGATTGCAATCTGTAAGTATCTACATGGGGAACACATATTTAATAATGGACTCTTCAATCTAGCAGAGAAAAAAACAATCCAATGGCTGGAAGTTGAAGCTAGATAATAAGGCATACATTTTTAATGGTGAGAGTAATTAACCATTGGAACAATTTACCAAGGGTCATGGTGGATTCTCCATCAGTGATAGTTTTTAAATCAAGATTGAATGATGTTTTTGTAAAAGTTCTGCTCTAGGAATTATTTAGGGGAAGTTCTCTGGCCTGTATTCTACAGGAAGTCAAACTAGATCACAACGGGGCCTTCTGGCCTTAGAATCTATGAATCCATGACTGAGGTTCCTAGGGGCTATTATAATACAAACAAATAGTAATAATAATGATAACGTGTAGCAGGAAGAGAGACAGAGACATAAGCTCTTTCTTTATTTCTTATGCTTTAGTTACTTTAAATAAATGCTTACAGTAGCAAACGGGGGCAAGTATCTGTGTTCTAAACCTTGCTCTCCTCCCAAAGTTTATGCAGGGAAAGTGTGGTGCATCCCAACCTCTTCCCTTCTGTCTTCAGAACCTTGATTGTGACAGTCCTAAGGTGCCAATATTGCATTCACTCATCTCTCTTTTCAGAGCTAGTTCTAACGATTATAAGGATCCTCTTCTCTCTCGCTCTCTTGCGCTCTTTTTTTTTTAATCCAGAGATTTCACAGGCTCAGCTACAAAAATTCCTGTTTCCAGGTTTTTTTGTTGTTGTTGGTTTGGTTTGTGGTGGTGGTTTACTGGAAAATGTGTCCAGGTTTACAAATAATGACTGCTCTTCCTGATTTTATCTTTTTCCCTTTTATTACTTCCAGTTATTAGTCACTTGGCCAGCACTTCCACTGGGACTTTCCGAACATCAGGTCTGGCCAAAGAATGGAGTTTAAGTTTATGACTCCCCCTCCCCTGCCGCCAGCCACCCTCCGAGACTGAATGATGTCCAGTAGGAAAAGTGGGACTTGTCTGTATATGTGAAGCCTGTTTACCATTTACTGGAAGACGCCTAGAACACAGGAAGTACAATCAGGCAAAGGGATTCTATGGCGGTGGTTCCACTTTGTGGCAGCTCATTCTCCCAGCTGACTAGCAACAGCATGGACGTGTTTCCGCACACAGTAAAGATGGAGACTGCCAGAAAACCATTGATCTAATACACTGGTAGACAGGATTGCTAAGGTTTGCTATAAAGGTCTTTGCTATCTCTACAACCCCCTCTGTATTTCATGCTCACCTCTATAGTCCTCTTATATGACCATATTTAAACCATGTTAGCGGGTACCACAGTTTGCCTATACATCGTTCATCTTTTTAATCGTGCTGCAAGGGCATTCTTGTACCACATTCAAACCTTGTACAAAGAGATGAAGAGGTAAGAGCCTTTAACACTGTTCTCACTGATATGGTTCATTCGCTGCCTGGCCAAGAATCTTACGTCCTAACACAGTTCCTGGAGGGGAAATGAATTCATTTATCCACTTGGGAAGTAGCAATTATCTCCCTAGTTACCAAACCCCAGTGAAGCTCCGTAGATTTTTTTATACTTCCCCTGTAGCTTTATCCCTTGCCTGATTCTCCATTTAGGGGAAATTCATTTGATTTCACAAACTGTTACCTCCACTTTCACAGTCTTTAAAAAAATCCCTCACAAAACCTAATGCACATCGTAGATGGGTTACATTGGCCTCTCTTCAAGCAGAAACTAATCCTAACATGTCCATGAAAAGTGGTGCAACATGATGACCAGACGAGAAGGCAAATGGCTTGAACTGAGTGTGATGCTTGCATGTGATGCAGAGGTGGGGAGCTCTTGTATAGATCATAAGCATGGATCATGACATGAAGCACTTTTTATTATTATTTATATGTGCAGGGCACAACGAGACACAACAAACAGAGGGGAGAGCAATCAAACAACAGTGAGATCACTATAATAAGCAGGAGTCACAGCACACAGACTATGAAGAACCTTTATTGAAGGTAAACCTGTGAGGCAAGCTGGGGGGCGGATTTCCATCCTTTTGGGAAGGAATCCCATTGCACTATTGTGCAATGATGAAGAGGAATTCTTTAAAGAGGATGCAACAGACTGAACAACAAGAAAAAATGTTCTAAGAGTCAGGTCTACTAGCATGTGGAATAGAATTCCAAGTGGTGGAAGCTCCATCTCTTAAACCCAGACTAGACCCAATACTCCAGACTATGCTGGAAGGAAGAACCTTGCATTAGCCAGGGACGAGGGACAAAATAATCAACACTTTCCCCATCTCTGATTAGCTTGAAATAGGAACCGGAATTATTTTATTATGGTTCTTCTGGAAATAAGAAGAACAGACTCGCAGGGAGTGAAATGCATGTGACCTGCATAAAGCCAGAGTAAGCTAATTAGATGCATATATGTATGTGCGGGGAGGCACCAAGTACCTTGGGAAGGCAAAATCAATCCAAACGTGGGAAACAGTGCAGTCCTTGCCCCTCCCACTCCCCCAGATGCTACTCCAGATTATAGCCTGGAACAGCCCTCACATACCACTTGGATGGGGTGTCTAGGCCCCTTGATCTAGATAATTTTGGATTCTGTACTCTGCCTCCAGTGCCACTGTCTGTGCAATCCTACTACAGGGATTAAATGTTGCAGCTTTAGAATCTGGTCAAATTTCATTAGATTTAAAAGTTGTTCACATGAATATTGGAGGTTTATGGGCAAACAGGATGGTTTAGCTGTCTGAGTAAATTCTTATGCATTTGATATATTAGCCTTTACGGAGACACAGTTAAACTCTAGGATTATCAATAATCCAATTACACTAAACAGGACAAGTTATAAAGGAGAGAGAAGGGAAATAGATCTGGAAATGGGGTATTGGGTTACGTAAGGGAATTCCAAAACCTGTCTGGATGTCAGTACCGATAAAACTGATCTCAATTTATGACTTTGCAGGATTTTATTAGAGCGCTAGTTTAAAGTTAGATACAGGAAGGCCCAGTTCCTGAATATGATATCAAGAAACTAAAATACTAATAAATACTAATAAATAATTGGTTTTAATAATAGATGTCAGCATTAGATGAACAGCTAGGCAATACCACACAGTTCATAGACTAGAGTCTGACAAACCTGACTAGGAGCAGCCTCATTTTTCAACACAAAAGATCAAATTTTCAAGAGGCCTCTGACAATACTTCTGCAGTAGTTAGAGAGTCACCAAATGATACATGCAAAATCCCACATTTGCCTGGGCATTTTTGCAGCAAATCACACGACTGATTGCACATGTGTACAAATACTGCAGGTATATTTTCCAAGACCTTTGTAAATTTGACCCCAAATGCCATTTTGACAAACCTAAGTGCTCAAAAATCATGAATCAGGCTCCCCAAAATCATGGCCTTTGTTTTTTAAATAATAAATGTTGGGTTCTTTTTATTTGACTTCAGGTTTCTGAGCAAAGTTACACTCATTTTACATTTCCAAGCTTTTATCTGAAGCCACAAGGGCCAGAAACTTACTTCCCCCCCACCCCCGCAACAAAAGCTAAGATTCTCATGTAATCACATCATTCTAGAAGTTAGGGAACAGCAATTTGATAATAGAGGGCTCTTCAGTTAAGCAGACAAAGCTATAACTAGTTCCAATGGCTGGAAATTGAAGCCAGAAAATTCAGAGTAGAAATAAGCGAAAACAAAGTTTAATGATGGTAATTAATCATTGGAACAGTTTACCAAGGATGTGGGTAGTTTGTCAGTGGAAATGTCAAAATCCAGATTGGACGTTTTTCTAAAAGATATGTTCTTGTTCAACCACAGCTATTGGTTTTGAAGCAGGAATAAATATAAGGAAATCCTGTGGCTTGTGTGATGTAGAAGATCAGATTAGATAATCACAGTGGTCTCTTCTGACCTAAAAAATCTGTGACTCTATAAAGGAAAAAATCATGTATTGCAAGAGCTGGTAACACTGAAAATGTCAGTGAATTCATCAGTAATATAGAGTGGGTCTTTGGTCTGGTTTTATAAGGAGGGGCTTGAAGAGCAATGGGCATTTCCTTGCTGGAGAGGATATGGATTAAATCACAAATTACATTGATGTGGGGATTTCTCTGAAAATGTTAATAGTTGAGAAGGACTAAAGCTGGAAGGAGCAGAGGTGTTGCATGAAAGGTTTCCAGGTCCTTTCAAGAGCTGAGATTAAGAATGGGGCATTTGTATAGCTCCTCTTGAATACTGCAGAGTCAACACAAGAAAAAGTGCACACCACCCAGCAAGTAACATTCATTACCATCATTTTCCCTCAATGCATTTTTATGTTTTCCTGTTTCTAGCTTCAATTTCTGCTGCTATGGAAGGGACACACTTAGGCAACTGTGCACGTTTCTGGTTTAGTGGGGGATATACAAACCATCAGTGGGTCTTCTGGTTTATGAAAGGAAGGAGGTCTTAGGGACAGAGAAAAGGATTGAGCCCTGGTCTACACTGGAGGGGTGGGGAATCGATCTAAGTTACACACTTTCAGCTACGTGAATAATGTAGCTGAAGTCGACTTACTTAGATTGACTTACCGTGGTGTCTTCACCACAGTAAGTCAACTGCTGCTGCTCCCCCGTCGACTCTGCCTGTGCCTCTCACGGCGCTGGAGTACAGGAGTTGACGGGAGAGCACTCGGGGGTCGATTTAGCACGTCTAGACTCGACACGATAAATCGATCCCCACTGGATTGATTGCTGCCCGCCAATCTGGCGGGTAGTGTAGACATACCCTGAGAGTCAGAAGGTTAAGACATTGGACTAGGACCAGGAAATTAGGGTCCGATTCCTGGATTTGCCACTGGATTCCTGAGCGATGCTGGACACACCCCTTAATTTGTGCATCTCAGTTCCCCATCTTTACAATGGAGACAATAATCCTTGCCTCCCACCCCACCAAGGCTTTAAAAGTGCTTTAAGGTCCTCACATACAGAGTTAATTGCCAGCTTTACCCAATGCTGCTTGACTTCTTTGCAATGCAAAGCAATGATGTCAACCAGAATATGCCATGTATGGAAAGCAACAGCAAATAATTTCATTATCAACATGTGTTGATCTGGAATTGGGACTCTCAGCATGGACTAAAGGCTGCAGCCTCAGGTCCTTTCTAAGGGCTTGAGTACATGCACCATGTACTAATAATTCCCTGGTTCGTGTTAACGTAGTCCCATTTCAAACAATAAGAATATAAGAATGGTCGTATTGGATCAGACTGAGGGTCCATCTAGCCCAGTATCCAGTCTTCTGACAGTGGTCAATGCCAGGTGCCTCAGAGGGAATGAACAGAACAGATAATCATAAAGTGATCCATCCCCATTGCCCATTCCCAGCTTCTGGCAAATAGAGGCTACGGACACCATCCCTGCCCATCCTGGCCTATAGCCATTAACGGACCTATCCTCCAGGAATTTATCTAGTTCTTTTTTGAATCCTGTTATAGTCTTGGCCTTCACAACATCCTCTGGCAAGGAGTTCCACAGATTGACTGTGCATTGTGTGAAGAAATATTTCCTTTTGTTTGTTTTAAACCTGCTGACTATTAATTTCATTTGGTGACTCTTAGGCCTGGTCTACACTGGGGGGGGTCGATCTAAGGTACGCAACTTCAGCTACGTGAATAGCATAGCTGAAGTCGAAGTACCTTAGCTCGAATTACTTACCCGTCCTCACGGCGCGGGATCGACGTCCGCGGCTCCCCCGTCGACTCCGCTACCGCCACTCGCTCCGGTGGAGTTCCGGAGTCGATGGGAGCACGTTCGGGGTTCGATATATCACGTCTAGATGAGACGCGATATATCGAACTCCGAGAAATCGATTGCTACCCGCTGATCCGGCGGCTAGTGAAGACGTACCCTCAATTCTTGTGTTATGAGAAGGAGTAAACAACACCTCATTTACTTTCTCTGCACCAGTAATGATTTTATAGACCTCTATCATACCTCCCACTAGTCATCTCTTTTCCAAGCTGAAAAGTCCCAGTCTTATTCATCTCTCCTCATATGGAAGCTGTTCCAGACCCCCAACCATTTTTGTTGCCCTTTTCTGTACCTTTTCCAATTCCAATACATCTTTTTTGAGATAGGTTGACCACCTGTGCATGTAGTATTCAAGATATGGGTGAACCATGGATTTATATAGCGGGAATATGATATTTTCTGTCTTATTATCAATCCCTTTCTTAACGATTCCCAATATTCTGTTCGCTTTTTTGACTGCTACTGCACGTTGAGTGCATATTTTCAGAGAACTATCCACAGTGACTCCAAGATCTCTTTCTTGAGTGGTAACAGCTAATTTAGACCCCATCATTTTATATGTATAGTTGGGATTATGTTTTCTAATGTGCATTACTTTGCATTTATCAACATTGAATTTCAGCTGCCATTTTGTTGCCCAGTTTTGTGAGCTACATTAACATTAACATACACCAGGGAATTTTTACTGCATGCCAGCAGGGTCCGCACAGGCCAGTTAGTGTGCAACATGCTAGTCTGCACTAGAATTTTCATCCCCTTCATGCGGGCTAATGCACTGTGTGGACAAGCCCTTTATGGCCCTCTGCAAAAGCTAGCCAGGGCCTCACATATCCAGTTTCATCTCAGAAGCATAGCACAATGTTTCACGCTGTGTTGATGACAGCAATATGGAGCTAGATTCTCACTTGCTCTCTCTCTCTGAGTGCCCCAGGAACATGGTATAAAGACCATTCGCTTAGAATAGGGAATTAGAAATTCTGTAAACAGGGATTAGACATGCTATTCGATGACAAATGGATTTGACTGCCAGTTTCAGGCATCTGGTGCCTAATGCCAAACTGGCAAACGCCCTCTTGAAATGCACATGTATAAGGCATCTGCACTCATTGAACTGCTGTACTTTTATGGTAATAAACACAGGAGTCCTTAACACTACAGATTTCTGTGCATTCAGATGGGTTGGCTCAGACTTAGCTCACTAGCTATTAGATGTTTACAGGAGAGAATTAGCTGTTTATATTTCACACGTATACTGTAGAATGCACACCCTGACATGCAACTAATAACTTGCAGAAACCCACCACCCAGCCATAAGCGTATGGGTGAAGATAGCACTCTGTTCAAGTGAGTTTCTACATCACATGCCAATGGGTCAAACAACTGTGAATCAGAGTCTTACTTGTACAAAGGAAGATGCAACAAGTTGTCAGAGGGAATCTGCAAATATGAAAAGAGTAGAGTGGGCGTGAGAGTAAACAAGAACAGAAAAAGAGTAACAACATCAACAGAACTGGTTGAAAGAGGGGGAAAGAGGTTTGTTAGCAGACAATTTATCCATTTAATAATAATAAAAAACCCTAAATAGTTTTGGCTGAGAACTGCTGAAAAGTGCAGAAAAATAATAGGGGAAATTTGGGTTTTGGTTTTCCAACAAAAAATTTTTGAGGAAAACAGACACTAGAAAAATTTTAATTGAGCTGAAGCCCCAATTTTCCATTGCTAAAAATTGTTCATGGAAAAATTTCAACCAGCCCTAAGAAAAGTAACCTTTGCATGTCCTGCACCGGCTCGCATAGAGAAGACCCTGATCATAAGTGTCCAATAGTCACTATCAAAGTCAGTATCAAAACTCCAATAAGCATTAAATACCCATAGGAAACAAAGTGCTAGCTATCCAATTATTAAAACAAAACTCTTTCCACGTGCACCTATTTTTTGTTTGTTTTGGTGGAAATCTGGAGGCGTTCTAGCTTTATTGGAAAACACTTATGATCATTCCTTTAAAAAAAATTAAAATATGGTATCAACTGCTGATTTATTTATGTCTATCCTTTGGGTTTTACCAGAAACCTTGTAAAATTCGCTAGTTGAGCCAGAAAGGTTTGTTGCCAGTATTGTGCTTTACTGAATGTAGGTTCTGCATGTTTTGTTTGTTATTCTGAGTCCTATTACAAACATTTAGCAAAGGTATCCAGAGGCTTACAGGAAACTCAAGAGAAGCCAAAAATCACCAGATGGATGAGAAGCATCTTAAGGGGATAACACTGGGCCTAGGAACCAGTATAGAATTAGACTTAGGTTCAAACAGAAGATGCTTGATCTGCCCCTATATTCTAGCACTACTTATAGTTTACAGGAAATTGTTGTGGGAAATGGCTGAATCAAAAGAAAGTTCTAACTTTGTAGAATTTTCTCTGTAAAAGCTCTTTGAGACCTCACATCTTCCAGTACATTATATTTTAATTATAAACAAATATATGCACTCACACACAATACTGTTTTGGCCTCATCTCTGGCTCCTAGAAGGAAACACAAAAGAAAGAATCAGTTAATTCAGCTGGAAAAAGAAAATATACTCAAACTAAACATAAATGAAGAATAAACTAGCTCTTTATGCTCTTGAGCACTGTCACCAAAAGGAGGTGCTGTTCATCACAGTACAGATCAATCCTCCAGACCCTGGAATCAGTCCCATAGTGGATGGAGGGAGACTAGCTTTCCCTGTGTCATGGGCTCTGTAATTGTGAGAGCATAGCAGGATTCAGCCCCAGCCCCTCACAGCACGTGGGAGGCTCCTCGTGCAGGAACACAGTCTGGAAGCAAGCAACAGAACAAAGCAAAAAGGTGTGGAGGTGCAAAAAGACATTACAGCTGTAGATACTGTCATGAACCTGCTTCAGGGTTCTGTGCCAAGCACCAGGGGATATCTGTGTAAGAACCCACAGCACACCTGAAACAAGATGGCTAGTGTGAAAACTCTGGGCCACCTGTGCAACCTCACTAGCTCAATTAGCAAAGGGACAATTCTCTAGACCAGCACCCTAAC
This sequence comes from Mauremys reevesii, assembly GCF_016161935.1. Classification (NCBI taxonomy): domain Eukaryota; kingdom Metazoa; phylum Chordata; order Testudines; family Geoemydidae; genus Mauremys; species Mauremys reevesii. The sequence continues at coordinate 37,463,221 of NC_052638.1, forward strand.
TCAGAAACATCCCACTAACATCCCAGTGTGGATCCTCTTTCTCCAGAATGTACCTTTCAAGAGATGAAAACGGAACATTCACCAACCTGTGGCAAAAGATGCCGAGGGACAACACTTCTGAAGTCCACACAATGGGTGGGCTATCAAAATGAGAATGAAACCACTGACGTTTACAAACAGATCGGATAAGTGCCCGCAGGTATTGGCATGGGTAAGTCCAATGTTGTCAGCAGTAACAGGATTGTATGCGTTTTGTAGATGTTTGAAAGTTTAGCCTTGACTTTACAAGAAAATGTCATTTAGAGCCCAATCTAATCCAAAACCCAGGGACGTTACTAGGAATGGGATTTCTTACATGTGCCAAAAGTGACTCAAACACATAATCCCACCCTGGGAGTCTTTCCATAGACACCAAAGGGCTTTGGGTCAGTCCTTGTGTAATTATTGTCATTTCATTGCATTCAGGGGAAACCCAAATAAGGTCACTCACACAAGTTTAGTGTGCGAGCTTCCGCTATATTGCAGGGCTGTGAATTTGTCAGAATTCACTAACTCATGGTGACTGTTTTGGACTTACATACTTATTTGAATACATAACAAGTACAATGAGCCAGAGTGGCAGCTGGCGTAATTTTTTTTTTCTAGAAATCATATAAATAAATGACAGCAAAGTATTATCATTAAGTGCAATTCTGTTCTCATTTACATCTGAGCAACTACACTGAATTCAAACAAGGCTGCAAGGGAGTAAACATTTATGGCAAAACCAATTCAATTTTGAGCTTAAACAACAAACTGCCAGACTAGAGAAGCCAGGAAAAGTAACATTTCTGAATCAACAAGAACGTACAAATTAGAGCAAGATCCACCTTCCATAAAATCCAGGGTTAAGCAACAACTCAATGCTTCACTAAGTTATTTTCCCAGCTCATATGCATTAGGTACTCCTGGAACAGCTTTGATTTAGTCATATCCCAGTTTCACTGTGTGCTAATCTCAGAAATTTGCAGCTAGTTAAACTGCACTTGAGCCACGCACGGCATTAGAATGGCATATAAGCATGGCTGGATTTCAGCCAGACCCATAGCCTTTTGCTTTCAGGGGCTTTATTATTCTACTGCACAAACATTTTCTGGACTGAAGCTTGACATTGTGCAGGGGTTCATTTTCAAAACAGCTTTCAGAGATTAAGATGGGTGATTATTCCCATTAAATTCAAGGGAAGTTTGGTAGCCAAAACACAAAGTAATGTTCTGAAATCTTACCTTATGAGGTCTCCAACCCGCAGCATAAAGTTACTTCTTAGCCCTGGTCTACACTGGGGGGGAGGGAATCAATCTAAGGGCTGGTCTACACTCTGGGGGGCGGGAATCGATCTAAGATATGCAACTTCAGCTATGCTATCCACGTAGCTGAAGTCGAAGTATCTTAGTTCGACTTACCTGGCTGTCCTCACGGCGGCAAGTTGACTGCTGTGGCTCCCCCGTCAACTCCGCTTACTCCTCCTGCTGAGGTGGAGTACGGGCGTCGATTCGGGGATCAATTTATCACATCTAGATGAGACGCGATAAATCGATCCCCGATAGATCGATTACTAACCGCCGATCCGGTGGGTAGAGTAGACGTGGCCTAAGTTATGCAACTTCAGCTACATGAATAACGTAGCTGAAGTCAACATACTGAGATTGACTTACTGTGGTGTCTTCACCGCGGTGTGTCGACTGCTGCCACTCCCCCTTCGATTCTGTCTGCGCCTCTTGCGGCGCTGGACTACAGGAGCCGACGGGAGAGCGCTCAGGGGCTGATTTATCAGGTCTAGACTAGACACAATAAATCGATCCCCGCTGGATTGATCCGGCAGGTAGTGTAGACATACCCTTAGTTGTATTGCAACAGTCCCTAGTGATGCCAACCAAAAATCAGGCTCCATTCAACTAGGTGGTATACTATTATCTGGTAAGAAACTGTCCTTGACTCAAAGAATTTATAATCTAAGGCTCAGGTCTTCAAAGGTATTTAGGCACCTAACACCTATGGAAATAATAATAAAAAAAAAACCTCTGAGGATGTAGGCCTCAATTCCTGACTGCGAAGACTTCCGCACATGCTTAACTCAATGGGACTGCTAACAGGTTTGAAGTTAAGCATACTGAAGTCTTTTCATGACTCAAGCTTATACAGACAAGGCCAGCGAAGCTGGGAGAAAGACAGCACTCTTATCCCTAATTAACGATGGAAATCAAGACCCAGTGAATTCCCAAAGGGGTCGCAGAGTCTGTGGCAGAGCCAGGAACTGAATGAATGCAGCTCACTAGAGCTGCAGCCCAGCGACTTAACCTTCCTCTCCGTTATTACTTTATATCACGTTTACATTTTGTCCTTTCAAAATTATGCACAAGCAGAAGATCATAGAAAACAAAATTCCCCCTGAAAAAGAGGGTTTTTATATTACATTTTAAAAAAAAACCATATCACATAATGTGACCCCCATCATGTTCATGCAGCCACGGTGCTCCATAGCTGTACAGCACTTAACAGCAATCAAAATATAACTAATACTTAAGATGCTGAGCAGAGCAACACCGGGGAAAGTTCAGGGGGTGAGTATATCTTTGGGCCAAACTCTGCCTGACTTGTTCCCAGGCAACTCCAAATCAGGGCAAAATCTGACCTCATGGCACTGTCCTGTTTTTGTACTTTGCAAATGTCTTAATTTTTCATCTCTGAACTTCAGCAGGTTTTGCCACAGTAGCTAAACATCCTTTAACATTCTATTTCTTTGTGAAGCTAATTTTTTAAACTTCATTACTTGACACTAAACCCTGGTCTACACTGTGGGGGAAGAAAACAATTGAAGTTACGCAATTTCAGCTACGTGAATAACGTAGCTGAAGTCAACATCACCACGGTGAGTTGAGTGCTGCTGATCCCCTGTTGACTCTCCCAGAGTCCCCTGTTGACTCTGCCTGCACCTCTCGTGGTGCTGGAGTACAGGAGTTGACAGGAGAGGGCTCAGGGGTCAATTTATCGTGTCTAGATTAGATGCGATAAATCGATCCCCACTGGATCGATCGCTGCCCGCCAATCCAGCAGGTAATGTAGACATACCCTAACTGGAAAATTTCCACCTGCTTCCAGAACCAGGGCCTGAAAAATCTGAGACAGGTAGCAACCAGCAGTTTTTCTGAGTGCACCTTGCTAACATCTTGGTAACCCCCAGCTGTGCTACTCTTTGTCTTCATAGCAAAAACCAAACAAACCTGATAATACATTTCTTTGGATTGTGAATTAATGCTACCCTAAAAAAAAAAAAAAGGACTCTGTTGGCCCTTTAAAACTTGCCAGTTGCTTTAGATAACTAAGCATTTGTAGTTAGATTACCTTGGTATTCAAAGTATTTCCCATAGCGCAAGAGAATATAGCCAACACTGAGGTACCTACATGGTTTCTTTAGGTGTGTGACAGGGTTGGGCGATGACCCTGTCCATTGTGAGGCGGGTGCGCCCCATCACACTCCTAAACCCCAGTCAATATACTTGCCCTTCTAAGCAGGGGAGTGTGGCCCAATGGCCAGAGTCAATAAATTGTTCGCTGTAGGCAGGGCAGTAAGGCCTGGCGGCTATAGTCAGTAAGTTCACCCCAGTGAGACAGGGCAATGCAGCCCAATGGCCAGTGTCAATAGATTCACCCCTCTCTGAGGGATAGTATGGCCTAGTAACTACAATCAGTACAATTGCCCCAGGAAGACAGGGCAGTAAGTCTTAGTGGCCAGAGTCCATGGGTTCACCCTTCTCAGCAGGGCAATGATGCCTAATGGCTAGAGTCGATGTACTCGCCCCTAAGAGCTGGGTGGTGTGGCCCAATGGCCAAAGTCTATAGGTTTGCCCCTCTTAGAGGGGCAGTAAGGTCTAGTAGTTGCAGCCTATAGATTCGCCCTTCTTAGCGGGGCAGTAATGCCTAGTGGCAAAAAATCAGTAAATCCACCCCAGTTTGTAGAGCACTGGGGCCCACTGGCCAAAGCCAATAAATTTGCCCCAACTAGCAGGGCTGTAAGGCCTAGCTGCCGAAGTCCATAGATTTGCCCTTCTCAGATAAGGTCCATATATTTGCCCTTCTTCTGCGGGAATTCGGCAGCAGGTCCTCCTTCTCTTCCTCTTCGGTGGCAATTCGGCGGCAGCTCAAAGAGGAAGAGAGGGAATGAGGGACCCACCGCCGAATTCCCGCCAAAAACCCAGATGTGCCACCCCGATACCAGACGGAGTGCCGCCCCTTTGCATTGGCCACCCCAAGCACCTGCTTCCTACGCTGGTGCCTGGAGCTGGCCCTGGGCTGGAGCCAACGAAGCACATCCTTCCTCCCCAGTAGTCAGCCCCACCTGAGCTGAGCTGCTGCCTCTTATACCAGTGCACCTGGAGCATGCCCAGTAGGGTAAAGGGGGTGTGGTTTCTTCAACCCACAATGTAGGGTTAACCCTTCCCAGTCCAGTGTGGGGTGAGTGCACCCCATCACAAGGTGCTTATGCAACCCCTCTCACCACAGCATCTGAACACCACACAATTTTTAATTTATTCTCACAATGCCCCCGTTAGACAGCACGACTTCCTCCACCCCCTTTAAAAAACCCAAACAGGCACAGAGTCTACACAGCCAGAATCAACAAACTTGCAAGGGTCCTACCACCATGCTAAAAATAGCTGCACAGACATCACAGCTTGGGATCAGAAGCCTAAGAAGGTGGTAGGCCTCAGACCCCAAGCTCCAGCCTGAGCCGCAACTTCAAAGCACGGTCTACGCAGCTATTTTTAGCACTGCCACTAGCCTGAGTCCATCAACCTGGACTGGGAGGCTCACTGCCACATGCTGGACAGACATGGTAAGGCCCAGATCCTCAAAGGTAAGTAGGCTCTGAACTCCCGTTGAAATCAAGGGAAGTCAAGAGCCTAAATATCTTTGAAGGCCTGGGGAGTAAGTAAGTGACTTGCCCATCATTACACAGGAAGTCTGTGACAGAGCAGGGCACTGACCGTGGGTGTCCTACAGCTCAGGCCAGTGTGTAACCCACACACCATCTGGGTGTGGTGTTCTGTCCCACCGAGTGGCACCGAAACCACTTAGAGAGATTGAGTCTGCTCTGCAGCCTTCGCTAACAGCCAGTTGGCTTTTAACTCATGCGGTAGAGACTCATACACTAAGCTCCAGAGGTCGCCCGTTCAATGCCACCGACGGGGGTCTGCTACAAGTGCACTAAGCACTAAACTGTCCTTTCTCCCTATATTGGCAGCTTAAGTAAAAACGGCAAGTCACTACCGCGTCAAACATGCATCAAATGTAATGGCTCCTAGCGGGCATAGTTCTAGGTGCTCCATACCTCTCCCTCCCCTTATTTACCGTGTATGTTAATAAAATGGGAATATGCAAAGAGTGGAAAAAGAACAACTAGTTTTCTATTTCCCTCCCAGGACCTGGCAACATGTAGCTTAATCGCTGTTCCCATTTTGTTCCCTACACTTTTATCAATTAATTCACATGTGCCTTATAAACATACTTTAGCTACAGGTGACTTCATCAGATACCATAGTATGGATCTGTTCCCTGACTTGATTGTTCTTTATCAAAATGTGAGAAGTCAGACTAGGGACGTCCCTAGCTATTCTGGGGCCCTACGCTGCCCCGCAGTGGGGGGGATGTGTGGGGCCCCAGGCCTCTGTGGGCGAGAGCGGGGGGGCTGGCTGGCCCCAGGCCTCTGCGGGGGGGTGGCGGGCTGGCTTCGGGGGTAGGGGAGAACCACCCCCCAGCACTCACCAGCGGCGCGGCTGGGGCTGGGTCGCTGCACTCCAGCCACCCATGAGTGCAGCCCCGGCACTGATGCAGAGCTCAGGGGAGTGGGGGCAGGGCTGAGCAGAGGTGGGGCTGGGGTGGGAGCCCTACGCAGCTGCGTACTTTGCGTATGCATAAGGATGGCCCTGAGTCAGACTGTATTCAGGGTAGGTGGGAACAGTGTTAGAAGAAAAATGGGAAATGAAAGATTTCAGTGAGAGGCAGAAGGCATTTTTTGATTGGGAAAATCGGCAAACCAACCATTTTTTAATTGTGACCTTAGTTGAGACTGATTGAGGACTTGATACACAAACAAACAAAAATGCATTCAATCTGGATCCTCACGTAGGAAAGGATATTTGTGGTAACCAAGAAATTTGCCACCCACTGCTGTTGCTTTGGTGTAATATTTCCACAGTTGCCCTTTATCCAAAATTGGTCACTGAAAGAAAGGATAAAATAAAAGAAAAAGATTCCATGCAGTGAAGTGGGATTCCCAAAGGATGCATCATTTCTTAGCAGCAGAACAAAAAAAATCTCTCCAATGGAGTGTCCTGCTTTTCTGCTTTATATGGCACTTCAGATTACCCAACACTTTTTTGCAGTATTCCTCATCATTTCCAAATAATACCGACTTGATGCTTTTAGAGCCTAATCGTGTCCTCTTTATTCACATAAGTACGGGTATGTCTACACTGCAAAGTACAAGTGTAATTGTAGCACATGCTACCTTTAATCTAGTGAGCAAGGTAACAAGAGCAGTGAAGACCTGGCAGCACAGGGTTAACAGCCCAAGTAGGTACTCAGGGTCCCTGGCATGCTTGTATTGGGTGGCTATCATGAGCACAAGCCGGGCTTCCAAAGCTTTACTACTATTGTTACCCGTGCTAGCTAAATTAAAGCTACCATGGGTATGCCTATATGCTACCATTAGACCTTCTCTTTGCAATGTAGACATACCCTGGTGGCAGGATTGGGCCCTAAATTAATACCCCTAAAAGACTAAAAAAAAGTAAAGATTGGTGTTAGTGATACAGGAACCCTTAGCAAGTTCAGTGTTCAGGTTGTAGTCAAACATCTAAAAGTTTGGATGCTTACTTATCTGAACTATCCAAGCTCTCTATAGCTACACAACGGAGCTGGGAGTCTTTTGAGTTACTTGTGAGATTGCCAGTAGTCTGGTTCCGTTTCCAAGTGGAAGTGAAAATACAAAGATTCAGCTTGGAGTGAATGCCATAGATTTGGAGCTAGTGTGTGGGGAGGGTTATTTCTACAGAACCCAGGTGTTCCTCCTGAACGGCAGTGACATTTTAAAATCATGGACTGACCTGTAAGGAATATGTACCTTGAACATTGTGCAAGCTTCTGGTGTTGCTCCTTAGAATCAGCTCTTTATCTTTTTGGGTGCACTGACTTTTTGACCTAACCAAATTTAAATCTTAATAGACCCCCAAATATCAGACTGTGTGTCCCCCCAATATACTTGGGGCGGTCGTCAAGAGGGGGCCCAGTGGCCTTTATTTGCTTCATCCCTCCTTAATCCTCTGAACTATTTGGGTAGTGCAATGGTTCCCAAACTTCTCAGAGTCATGCTCCCCCAACCCCATCCATGCTGTGGCTGGGAGTGGGGACACAGCTCCTGCGGGGAGGGGGGACGCAGACAGGAGTAAGGGGGATGCAGCTGGGGACAGGTCTGGGCCTGGAGTGGAATCATGGCTGGGGGCCAAGCTTGGTTGTGGGCCTGGGTCTGGGAGCTGAACCATGGCTGGGCCGCAGTCTGGGGCTGAGGCTGGAGCCGGAGCCAGGGGCGCAGCAAGGGGCAGGGCTGAAGCTAAGGGGTGGAGCGGGGCTGGGGGATCACTGGGTAGTGGCTGACTGAGCTCCTCCTCTGATGTCCAGGGGCTGACTTTGGGTGCCAGCAAAGAAGGCCAGTTCTACAACCCTCCTGGTATATTTAGGAGGCAGACATGCTGCCTATCTGCATTCCAATCCCAAAGCAGCAGAAATGTTCCTGGTCCCACTGCTCTAATGACCCATTAATGTGATGAGGTTCTACTCTGCCTATGTAAAAATGGCCACTTCTTCCTCCATAGAGCTATTCCCCCTGTGTATTAGAAGGTTCAGTAAGATGTTTGGAGTCAAAAAATTAAACAGCAGTGTTCAGAAACCAGTTATCTTTGCTATACAAGGGCCATTTACAAAATCCTGAGCTCACCCGAACTTCAATAAGGAACGGTCTGTGAATTACAATGTATATTTCTTTCAGACCGTGCCAGTGCAGATTCCTCATGCTCAGCTGTGCATGAACATTTTGAAAATACTTTCTTTGCCCCCCACCAGAAGGATGATGCTAAATCTGTAAGAAGTGCGAGCCCTGTCTTATGAACATCGAATACTTGCCCACAAATGCAGAAGTCCTTACACTGTTTGACTGTAGTCAAATTATTTCTTAACGTGAACCGGAAGACTTGCAAGGGAGCGTTAGCATACGTTACAAGCAGAATCTCCTTACAGAGCGTTGCATGAGGTTTCTGACCGCAGTATCTGTGTGTTCTTGAAGATGATGTATCATGTTACTAATTCCCCTAATTGCATGTCTGGGCTAAAAACAGACTCAGTTTTCCTAAGAAGTTTCATCTTAATAACATTACTTAAAACACTGTGGTAAACTCAAGTAAATTTTAATTGATGCACTTACGTTATAAATCAGGATATATGTGTAGATACTGTTTACCTTAAATTTGTTTATCTGGCTTCGTCGCCCATTTTGCGTGTTTTGTCCAAACACAGAGAGGAGCAGCGGTGTCAGATTTAGGAACTGGAAAGGACTTGAGAAGTTTTTCTACACATTCCTGCTGGGGGATGCATGTGGACTGAGCATTTGTGTTAGTACAAAGCTCAAAGAAGAATCAAACAAGACACTTCTCCTATTGGGCTAAGGTGGCAATACAATGGAAACCTCATCAGGCTGTCCATTCTCTTCATCAGACCAGCGTATTTCAAAACAAGGTGAGTACACTAACCCAATGGAATGCATGGATCATGAGAAATAGGCCGGAATCAACCTCCAGGTTATCACCCTCTGAACTGAAGGAAGTTCACATTCAGGCCTCAACTCTGAGGTTGGATCCACCTACATACAACAGTTTTAAACGTTACGCAAATTCGGGAAGTACTTTGTAATAAGGGTCCCTCGCTACACATCACTGCAAGCATGACATTTGGAAAAAAACCCTTGGTAAAAGTGTCATGGATTGGAGGCATACAGTCAGGGCGTTGGAACAGAGGTGCCTCAGCAGCTAAAAGAAGTCGAGGCACAGCGATCCAGAAGGGTTGGGTGCACAGCCTGGAACATTTTCTGCTAGGGGTTACAGTCCTCATCTGATGTGACAATACATGTAGGGGTATCATCTCAGAGGGATCCTTACAGAGATTTCCTCCTCCACAACCCACTCCCATAGGCCTGACCATGAGAGGGGATGATCTTGGCCCAAGGCATTGTTCAGGCATTCTCTCAATTAGGATTCAACCTGGCAGATGAAGTCTGAACGTAACACACCAGGAGTCCTTGGTGATGGGAACGAACGTTCCAGCAGATGGATCTGTCAGCTGATATTTTCAAACAGACTAATTCCAAATCAGTTATTTAGGCTCTGATCACACATCGTGCAATTTCCCCAGGCACCAGCACCACAAAATTCATGGGAAAGTGACATTTCAGTCAGGGCTGCCCAGAGGGGGGGGCAAGTGGGGCAATTTGCCCCAGGCCCTGGGCCCTGCAGGGCCCCCACGAGAATATAGTATTCTATAGTATTGCAGTAGTAGCCTAACAGTAGAGTACGTACAACAGAGTTCGTCTCACTGCCCCGAGATCCCTCGTGAAACACAACCACCTGATTCTTTTCCTTTTCACACCAGTATCTTAATTAAAACATCAAGACAACTCTGTAAAACACTTAGCTCATCATGGGGCACTCCCCTTTGGGCAACAGAAGAAACTGGTATTACTTATTTCATAATACCGTGCGCAAGTGCCAGAGAGATAAGATCCAAGCAAAGTAGCTATCAAAACTTGCCCATCCTGGGTGGTCATTTCCTGAAGATTCACCCAGCACTTAAGAAATTTATTGCAGTTATTCTAGTTTTATAGCCATCTTGTTTCAGCAGCACTTTGACTTTGGCACATTTAGTATTAGAAATATGTTGGGGTTCCATTCTGAAGAGGTTATTTAATGTCTACCTTAAACTCTCTCCTTACACCTGGGCTGAAGGGTGTCATTGTTAATAAGCATGACATTATTTTTATGTCAGAGCTCCTGTCTCAGGTCAGACAATACTGTCAATGCATCAACATGCCCTTAAACAAAGATAATTAAGAAATAAAAATTGTAGGCCCCATCTATGCCAGGGATTGGTCTTGATTTCAGACAGCAGTGGCCAGCAACAGGTGTGAAATTAAGGCTTTTCCTGTCTGTGATGATGCACTATTGCTGCTTTTTATCTAAGGTACTTATTCCACAGTAATGGGGTCCCATAGCCAAGCACCTCTCAAGCTTTTAATGTATTTATCCTCACAATACCCCTCTGAGACAGGCAAGTATTATTCCCATTTTACAGATGGGGAACTGAAGCAAAAAGAGACTAAAAGACTTGCCCAAGGTCACACAGGAAGTCTGTGGCAGAGCAATCAATTGAACCTGGATTTCCCAAGTGCATCCTAACTGTTGGGCCATCCCTCCCATCTAGCCCCCATTTTAGCAGTCCCTGTAATCGCCAGTGCAAACAAACATCATGATTGCTGACTGCAGGTCTGTTGAAGATTTGGAGTTTATGGCTCCTTTAAGTTTCCCACAATGCTTACTAGTCCAGTGCCTTCGCTGATCTTCTCAGATCTCAGTCCACCATCTATTGGACGTGAGCTGTGCAAGCAACGTTCATTTCAGGCCCTACTGAAATGCACATTTGCCCCACATGTATCCATTTCGGAAATCCAAGAAGGCAGGGGAGGAGGGAGGAAAACCACTTGAATTTAACACACATGAAATATATTGGACGTGATGTCTGTAAGGTGGCCCTGCCACTCCAGAGTAATGCGGCTTCTGTAGCACACAGAAAGGGAACTATTTCCATCGCCCCCACAAAAATATGCATTTTTTTCCTGTATGTTACCGTAGAGTCCCACTTAAAGCTTTTAATCAGAAAACAATATATTTTCAGGGAAAGCATCCCAGAAATGCTAGAGCAGTAAGATGTGCTAGCCAACTAAAGTGAATACATTAAACACGGCCTGTTTTTGTGAGGGTTATGTTATTTAGAAGTTTAAGGTACTGAGAGTTTTTAACCTCAACTCCAGTTTTTTTAAAAGAGATGGTGCATTTCATCCTCTCCTCTTCCGTCCATTTATCTCCCAGCTTCTGAGATTTGAAGCTCTTCGAGGCGGGGGCTGTCTCACTCTGTGTTTGGACCGCACCTCGCACATTGTGGTGGATGCTACTAGAGCATGAATAGTTAATCTCACGTTCGATGGGACTGGCAAACTGGTTTGAATAAGAAAAAAAAATTCAGATGTAGCCTTTAAGTAGAGAGGACTTTAGTTGCAAAGATCAAAGCCCCTGATTTGGGGATTTGGTTCAGCCCTTTATAGAGGATGGGCTAGCCACAAAAGTCCAGATCTAAATTTCCAGACTCTGGAGTTTTGGCTCAGGCTTCTCTCTAATTTTACATTTATCACCTTAGCACTCAGAAATGTACTAGGTGCCTCACAATACCTGATCCCCGCACAAGAGAGCGTACCATACACATTTAACACATGACAGCTGATGGTCATCAATACACAAGTGAGCAGAGCGGGACGGACAGAGGAAGGACAATGGTAAATTCAGTTACTCAAAGTCATACACATCTGGATGACTCTGGTTCCTTACTGTCCTTCCCACCCTTTTTACAACTTTGTCTAGTTACCCTTCTTCCCTCTCAATTCCCAGAGACAAGGCGGCAGAACTGACTTTTTAAGAACAAGAAGAATGTGGCATGGGAGGGTTTGGATCATTTATTTTCCTTCCTCTTTATTTTCACCCACCTGCCCACAGTCCAGCCAGGATGAGAAGGACTGCTGTTGGGTTAACGTGGCCCAATCAGGAGCAAGAATTACTAGATCTCACACAAGCAAGGCTGCTCCTGTGAGACTTCCTGACTAGTTTTGCAGGTATAGTTAAGTCTACTGAGAAGAAAGGGACCAAACTGATTTAATTCCAAGCTGAAATCTTTTCTGTGCACTATAAATATGCTCCTAGGAGAAAATTCTTATCCCCTCTAACAATAGGTGATGCCCAAACTTACAAAGTTCAGCATCTGGGTTCATTTAAGTGCTGAGATGCTGAACCTTGTAAATTTTGGACATCACCTGTTGTTAGGGGGATAAGAATTTTCTCCTAGGAGCATAGTTATAGTGCACAGAAAAGCTTTCAGATTGGAATTAAATCAGTTTGGTCCCTTTCTTCTCAGTATATGAAGATACTAGAGATATTACATGGATGTCCACTGCCCCAGTAAAACAGTAGAAATCAGCAATTTTATTACTTCTTTGTAGCATCAGAATGATTAGAACGCTCCAAAGGCAGAGTTTTCATGCACTTCCATCTCTTAAAACCTACTATAATCACCCACGGGAAAACAAATCAAAACCACTTGAACTTCTACTCAAAGTGGAAAGGAAAGAGGAATTAAGAGTCCTGCTCCCCTAGCACTAGTCAGGCCCATGCAGTTCTTACCCTTCCCTCTTCTCTCACCTCATCCATTTCTTCCTGTTGCGGGGGAAGTCAGTGGGCAGAGGTGCCAGAGGGCCATCTACCATACAACTTCTGAATAAAGCTGATTGGGAGTTTTTCAACTAGGCTGGGTTTTTTGTTGTTGTTTTTTGTTTTTGGCAGCGGGGTGGGGGGGAATGTTAATGCTGATTCATTGAAACCAAAGCTTTTTGCAAAATAAAGAGGGGGGAGTTGTTTCGACAAATGTCTTGACTCAAAGTTTTTGGGAAAAGGTTTTGGAATCATTGCCACAAAATATTTCAGTTGATCCAAATGAGGTTTTTAATTTTTTTTTCCTGATTTGCAAAACTTTTCAAGATTTTGACTTTTTGTCCTGATTTGGGATGGGAAAAATGTTCAGGCTGTTTGCACCTAGCTCTAGCTCTGAAGCCCACAGTGCTGCTGCCTTTATCTGGTGCTTCAGTTGTTGCTCTGGTTTTTCTGCTTTTTTGCCGCGGGGCTGTGTTCCAGCAACCTCAGCAACTGGCATCGTGATTCATGAATCTGATGTGTGCAGCACTGCTAGTTAAATCAAAGCACCAAGTATCCCCCACTTGGCACCTCGCATTTGAGATGTTTCTACCCAAAGCAATCCTATTTTATGGGTTGTTTTGGATGCCAGGGAGCTTGTACGTCATTTCCTGGAAAAACCCACATTTAAACACAGCACACTTGTTTAGGGTTGACAGAACTTATGACAACTTGGCAAGCATGAGGTATGGCAAAAGATGCACACCACAAAGTGTTTTCCTCGGCAATGCCCGTGTCCCCAAAGCAAAGCAGCCTCCTGAGCTTTTTGCTGAATAAATTAATGCCAAGCTGGAACTTGACAGTGTTCACAGGCCTCGGACAATCAAAACCAAAGAATTTCTCATGCCCTATATTTGCAATCACAGTCAGATACATTTTAATTCTACCATGAGCCAGCTTGCCTTTGACTGAATTTCACTCAGAACACATACTGCCGCATAAAGACTGTGGCCCAGTCATGAAAGGCTATTAATTAATTATGCACACTCGTTTTCTGAACCTGACAAACATTTCTGCTTCTAACCATCTTTCAGCTACCACCGGCATCTAACTAATTTCTCAGGAATGACCTCAGGCAAAGTGGTTACCACAGTGCGCGCCAAGGGAACTGGCAGTACTGACAGACTGCAGGCATGCTCAAATGAGATGACAGAGTAGGTGCTAAAAATTACCTGTAAAGCTCTCCCCTGCTGTTGAAAGTAACTTTAAATTATGATGAAGCATTTCCCGAAGCTTCTAAAATTTTAAAGAGACACTGACTCCAGATGGATAACTCTGTAAGGCACTCGGGGGTTGACAGACTCTTTGCATATATATTCACATATACTATGTCCTTAGTATTTCTCTTCCTTTCTAAAATAATAGATCTTGAATATTAATATAAATAACCACACAACCATTACATCCTCTGGCCACTCTCTCTTAACTTCTCCCCTTACTTCTCCCAGCTTTTTTTCCAAAAGCACCCCAGATAACTCCATACTAGTCTGCCAGCCTTTACTACTTCCTCACCTGGGTTAAAATTCCAGCCCCACTGACGTCAATGGGAGTTTTGCCATGGACTTCAACCGGGCCAGAATTTCCCCCCTGCTGCCATTCTAGTCCCCCTCTCCCCCCTTCTCTTTCTCTTTCTACATAAACACATTCTCCTTGCCACGGAGCTACCATCTGTTACACTCGAGATCCGGTTGAAACTCACTGGGCTAAGTGTCAGCTTTGCACTGAAGGGATAATATCCTAGAACTACTGTAGCGATCTCATTTCTAAATTAGCTTAGGTTTTGATTGGCAATACACAATAATTAATACAATTATCTTTGTTGTATGATGTAGCACAGCAGGGAGTGAGAGCCGTTTGTCAGGAAAACAGTGTCAAAATATTTGTATATATTTCCAACACATGCCCCTTTATCAAAGCTAAATCTCTAACAGATCTGCTAGCAGTGCCATTCTTAACAAGTGCTGAAAGATTAGATTTCAGAGGGGTAGCCGTGTTAGTCTGTATCAGCAAAAACAAGGAGGAATCCTTGTGGCACCTTAGAAACTAACAAATTTATTTGGGCATAAGCTTTCATGGGCTAAAACCCACTTCATCAGATGCATGGAGTGGAAAAATTTTACACCATCAAATTAGGCCTGAATAAAGACTGGGAGTGGCTGGGTCACTACAAAAAATAATTTTCCCTCTGTTGATACGCACACCTTCTTGTCAACTGTTGGAAATGGGCCACATCCACCCTAATTGAATTAGCCTCATTAGCACTGACCCCGCCATTTGATAAAGCAACTCCCATCTTTCCATGTGCTGTATATTTATACTGCCTATTATATTTTCCACTCCATGCGTCTGATGAAGTGGGTTATAGCCCATGAAAGCTTATGCCCAATTAAATTTGTTAGTCTCTAAAATGCCACAAGGACTCCTCGTTGTTTTTCAAAGATTAGATGCTTCTATGGAATCTAGAATGTATGTTTCATTATGTGCCATCCTCATGCATATTCATTGAGAAACAAACATATGTAACTATTATCAGAGTCAACTGGCCTGATTCCTCTTTCACTTATGCCAGTTTTAAACTGGCTATTATTCCAGTGACGTCAGGGGAGATTACTCCTAACTTGTGCTGCTGCAAAAGAGAGGACAATCAAACTCACTATGTGCAGTGGTAGGACGAATGGAAATTTTTGTACCAAAACTGCTTTTCAATTAAAAAAATTGAGTTATCAACAAAACAATTTTTTGTGAAAACTGTCAGCTTTCTGCAGAAAAATTTAATTTTTCCATAGTAAAAACTGAACACCCAACACTATGGCTTTTGGCCCAAATATTCAGCATTTGAATTTCTGCCAAAAAATCAAAATCTCCAGAAAAACTGTTTTTTAAATTGTGGTTTAAAAAAAGAATTAAATATATATGTTATAAGCTTTATCTGGAATAGATTTATCAGGAAACTGAAGACAAAGGTTACTTTCTTCCCTGATTTATAGCCCAGGCACGATCCCAGGGAAGTAAGTGAGGCAGAATTTGTCCCTTAAAATGGAAATATCTGCCTATTAAAAAGTAGTAAGGAAACGCCACAATGAAACTGTATCTTTGGGCAATTGTAGATATAACCCCAGGGTGTTACGGGGTAAGAACCTCGGTTTGTTAAGCCTCATACAATCAGGCTATGATCAGAAGGAGGCTTGGAAAGCAGATTGGGCTAAACAAGCCTTAAAAAATAAACACCTTGTGCCAGATCCCAGGCAGAAGTTTCCTTGGTTTGCCCTTCCATGGTCATCTTGGTCAACTCTGAACTGAATTCAAACCAACCATGGTAGATGCAGATATCTAATGCACAAATGGAAAATCAAGGACTCCCCGGTGTGTGAGTGTGGGTCTTCATGACAAACCATTGAACATATCGCTACCTACTGCCCAATGTATAAATATGAAGGAGGCATCACTGCAATAAATTCTGCTACTCCTGATGTAGCCGCTTAGCACCATCAACGTAAAGTGAAATTGTAGTTGCTGCTCTTCACCAGCTACACGAAAGAAGAAGAGGAGCCTCAGTCCCATTCCAGCCCCTTCACACCAGGTAAAAGGACTGGAGCTGTGTAAAGGGGCTCTGCAAATCCAGTGTCCAGCTGGAAGAGGATTCCCTCAGCACAGACGCCGCATAAGACAGCCATGAGAGTTTCAAGGCCCCCCCACAGGAGGGAATCAGTGGGAGTTAGGCACCTAAATCCTTTTGAGGATCTGGGCCTTGCTCTGTCTCAAACCATTTTCTGTGGGATTCAGAGGCCACATCAGAAATTCTGTTAAACTGTTATGCAAATTACAGGGCCCACTAACAAATGTTCATTTCATCTGTATTTATAGCAAAACGGAAACTCAAACAAAAATGTGCTTTCAAGTAAATGACAGTGTGTGCAGAGTCCAGCTGATTTTCTTCCTTAGGTTCCCAGTCCAAACTTTTCACACTTCAAAAAACTTGAACACAAGATGAAATCCTAACTCTACTGAAGTCAATGGGAGTATTGCCAATGATTTTAAGAGAGCCAGGATTTCACCTACAATCTTTAATGTGAATTTGGTTGCCGCAAAAGGGGAACCAATTGCAAATTTCTCTACCTCTTTATCTCAATTTTAGTTACAAAGTCTGTGGCATTAAGACAGAAGAATATAGGGGCAAAAATAATTCTAAACTATATGAGCTATCACTGGAAAAACACAGAGGTTTGCCCCCTTATAGAGTAACACTTAAAACAACATAACAAGTTAGGGGTTTTTAAACTCAGTTTAAGTTACACCACTTAAATCACTGAAGCGGGTTGGGTTTAAGACAGCAGAATTTAGCCCACTGAATGTTGATTGAAGAACATATTCACCAAAAACCAATTACATCAACGGAGGCTGTACAGCTGTCTGTATAATATACTGTACGTACGTTAAATACTAAGGGCCGAATCCTGGTCTTACTGAAGTTTATAGGGACAGATAATAAAACATAAAATATAATAATGCCCTTATATTAATCCATCGTATGCTCACACCTTGAATACTGCCTGTAATTTTGGTCACCACATCTCAAAAAAGATATATTAGAATTGGGAAAGGTACAGAAAGGGGCAACATAAATGATTAGGGCTATGGAACAACTTCCATACAAGGAGAGATTAAAAACACCGGGACTGCTTAGCTTAGAAAAGAGACAAGTAAGGGGGTCTCTTTTCTATATGATAGGGGGTCTATAAAATCATGAATGGTATGGAGAAAGTGAATACAGAAGTGCTATTTACCCCTTCACATCAGACAAGAACAATTAAAAGAACAGGTTTAAAACAAACAAAAGGAAGTATTTCTTCACAAAACTCTTAGTCAACCGATGGAACTCGGTCATGGAGGATAGGCCATTCAATGGCTATTAGCCAAGATTATCAGGGACACAACCCCATGCTCCAGGTGTCCCTAAACCTCTGACTGTCAGAAGCTGGACTGGACAACAGGAAGTGGATCACCAAATATTACCCTGTCGGAAGACAAGATACTGGACTAGATGGCCCTCTGGTCTGACCCCGTATGGCCATGCTTATGAGCTCTGCCACTGATTTTATGGGACAGGGATCTAGCCCCATTCATTGTTAAAAGTAAGTAGTCTACAGCATTCTGTTTGGAATACAGCTTTTCCAATTAAATCCAGCACACTTTCTAAGGGTTCACCTATACCCGCACTTAGTTCACAGCAAGTTGGTGTATAAATCTACCTGCTGTGCACTAACTGTCTGTGTGGACCCTCCTGCCATGCACTATAAGTTCACTAGTAAGCTTTAATCTACTCCAATTTCCAAGAGAGGGTAGATCAAAGCACACTAGAGAATGTGTAGCCCACGGCAGCAGGGTCTACACAGACAGTTAGTGCATGGTAGGCTAGTGGGGGTACATTTACACCCCAGCTAAATGTTTGTGTAGACAAACACTAAGGTATTTCTAGGGAATTGATCACTACATGAATACACTGTTATGCAATGCCATGTACTTAGCAATGGTTGGTCCACCATTGTACTTTCTAGAATTTTGCTCACAATTACCGAATGTTACATTTTTGACATTTTCACATTCTCCAGTGTCGAATGCTGTACTAAGCACTTTACAGACAAATAACTGGACACGGCCCTTCCCCCAAGGAACTTGCCATCTATATGACAACAAACAGATGGATGAGGAAAGAGAAGCAGCTGAAAGCAAAGGGACTGAGCAGTTTAACATTGCATATTATGTTTAAAACTGCTCAAATGGCTGCTAGTGGCAATAGTATCAAATCTAAATTGCAATTATAAAGAGAGCTTTTTAACTGTATAACAAAAACAGTATGTTTCCACTGGATTTCTTTAGTAATATTGAGAATACTTTGCACTTACATAGATATCATCTTCCGTCAGAGGATCTCAACATGCTTTACAAATATTTATTGGTTAGTATTATACTGCCACACAAGAAGAGTACTGCGAGGCTCATTACCGTGTTTTCACAGAGGGGAAAGTGATGAGGGACTTCAGGCAATTCTGTTCCAGTGGCAGTGATAGAATCTCTCCTGCTCTAAATGCTGTTTCATGTTACTTCAACAGCAATAAGGATTACGTTGGGTTGTGGATTTTTCTTTTTCAACTGCTTTTGAATAGTTCAAATATGAAGACAGTAGAGTAGTCTATGAATAATACTATATACAATTAGTATAATGCTTGAACATGTTTTCGTGATCAGTAATCAACAGAAATATGAATGAACTGGTTTCATTGGGGGGCTGCCCATACTATTTTAATAAATCACTAGCAAGAAATGATTGGACGCAGAGAATTCACAACTAGGGCCCTGATTCAGCAAAGCACGTTGGCACACGCATCACTTTGATCATGCAACTAAACCCCACTGAAGTCAAAGACCCTTTAGGCAACCCAGGATCAATGGGGCAGAAAGGTGATTTAGAACCATGCTCCTTCTGCTCCCTGCCTCCACACAGCTGCGCCGAGTGAAAACTCCCTGCACACAAGAATCTGGCTCGATAGGTCTTGTAAGATTGAGGCCTCATTCACCATTTCTAGTTTGTTTTCTCAAATAAAGTAAATCTAAAACAAAAGAAAAAAATTAATTCCTTTTTCAGATCAGGAAATAGAAGAAATAAATAGGCCAGCAGGTTCAAACTTTTAGGCCCTACAGACACTTGAGAAATTCACCACAGTGAGCAGGGTAGGAAATGAATGAGAAAGAAGTGAAACTCCACTACCTTCTACAGATATCTATTGGAAGAGCAGGTTAATAAATCAATCAATCACATCTTCCAGCAAATAGTGGTTTCTTACAAAACTATAATTATTAAGAAAACTAATTGGCCAGATTTTCAGAAAGTCTGCAAAGGCCTACACAAACTGCATGTTCAACTATTTGCCTACTATACATGCACCGATACTATGACAGTACAAGCACATCAGATAATTATGCATTCAAATTGTTAATAGGGCACATTTGCATTTACAATTTCCTATTTGCATATGCAGTTAAAGTAACTAAACTCACGCATACAACTGCACACCTAGACCAAGATTTTCAAAAGTGATTTTTGGGTGCTTAACTTCAGAAAATGTTGAGCACCTGCCTTCTGAAAATCAGGCTCCATTAAGGGTATCTGAAATAAATTGAGGCACCCACAATCACTAGTAAGTTTGAAAATATTGTGGCCTTGATATGCATTTGTCCTTGGTTGGCTCACTAAGGTAAATTTCTAAAATCTCTCTTTGTATCTATAGGTTTGTAAGAAGTCAGCAAAGAAACAAAAGGAAATGATATAAGACAATGGAAGCTGAAAGCACTCAACACCTGCAGGATCTGTCATATATTTTACTTTATTGTTCATTTATTGCGTGGTTATGATTAACTAATGCATTATGTCATGTATAATTATTGTACACTAAATAGCGTTAAGTTGTAGAATTATAGAAGTATAAAATTGATCAGTAATTAGAAGGGATAATTATGTATTAGGTATTGAAGTTAGTAGGTTTGAAATGCAAGGCCTGTAGGCTGAGGCCTGCAAGATTTTAGCTTAGCTGTTTTAGGCCTTGAAAATAAAAAAAAGGCTAATATAAGTAAGTGACCAAAGAATAACCCGATACCCTAAGATTATGAGAAAAGAGGCACCAAGTGATATTATTGCAAAAAATTAACAGTAAGGGTAATTTTTGGCTTAGAAGATACCCGATAATTACATTTTTCTAACACATGCCCTAATCACAGGGTGTACGATGTGTGTAAATACTGAGGTATAGTCAGAATTACATTATAAAAGAGGGTGCCCAGAATGGGAAAATCGAGCTCTCTATAGGAAACAGCAGGTACCATCCCTCTACTGAAGATCAATCCATGAAAGAGCCATCAGACCAGGGGTGGGCAAACTACGGCCCGCAGGCTGGATGTGGCCCACAAGCTGTTTTAAGCTGGCCTGCGAGCTCCCACTGGGGAACGGGGTCTGGCTTTGCCCTGTTCCGGTGCTCCTGCTGGGACGCCAGGTTGGGGGCCACACCTCGCGGCTTGGCCCCCCTCTGGTGCTCTACCCGGGGCGCAGGGTCGGGGGTCGCTCCACGCAGCTCCCAGAAGCCGCAGCATAGTCCCGCTCCGGCTCCTACATGCTCCAATGGGAGCTGCAGGGGCAGTGCCTGTGGACGGGGCAGCATGCAGAGCCGCCTGGCTGTGCCTCCATGTAGGAGCCAGAGAAGGGACATGCCGTTGCTTCCAGGAGCCACTTGAGGTAAGCACCACTTGAAGCCTGCACCCCTGAGCCTCTCCCCAGGCCCCAACCCCCTGCCCCAGCCCTGATCCCCCTCCCACTCTCCAAACCCATCAATCCCGCCCAGAGCATCCTCCTGCACCCCAAACCTCTCATCCTCAGAGCTCGCACTCTCAGCCAGAACCTGCACTCCTTCCAGCACCCCTGCACCAGCCCTGATCCCCCTCCTGCCCTCAGAACCCCTTGGTCCCAGCCCAGAGCATCCTCCAACACCCTAAACTCTTCATCCCCAGCCCCACCCCAGAGCCTGCACCCCCAACCAGAGCCCTCACCCCCTCCTTCACCCTAACCCCAATTTTGTGAGCATTCATGGCCCACCATACAATTTCTATTCCCAGATGTGGCTCTCAGGCCAAAAAGTTTGCCCACCCCTGCGTCAGACCCTATTGTTAAGGATGTGAGTATAATTATACCTGAAACTTGTGTATAGGTCTGTATAGAATTTCTATATCCTTGGGTACTCATAACTTTAATTGTAATTTTAATAAAACTTGTAAAATAGACTAGACCTTGCACTAGCGAATGTGTGTGTGGTCACTACCCTTGGTCTTTGTGTGTTCCTAGAAACTCTAAATCTGAAGCAATTAGCAGAGGTGACTTTCACGCTGTTAAGCTTAAAACTGTAGCCACCAAAGCTGAACCCACCATGGTATATACCACATTACAAAAAGAACTTTAAATAAAATAAAAGGCTACAAGGTCCTTGTAGATTATGTCCTCTATAGGGAGATTGGCCCTGTAGGGGTTGAGGAATTTGTCTGACCTAATACTTCATGATATCCCGCCTACTTACTCATCTGTCTGATTACATGCATCCTCTGGACTTTCCCGTATGGCCTAACGAAGGGTGTGAGTTGATGTTTGAGGAACAGCGTAATTAGAAATATATTTGATTTTAATGGGTCATTCTCCCCTGTGACACACCCTTTTGGGGAATTAACTTTATAGTGAGCGGGATCTTCAAGATGTTTATTTCTGGAAATATAACTAACCACATTCCCTCTGCAACATACAGAAACACGAGTGATAAATTATTAGCATTTACTTGCATTTTTTTTGATGTCATAAAATGGGAAGTTAATCTCATCTGTGGCCTACACTCCTTTAAGAGACTTGGGGATCTGCCTATATCAACCCAATTCAATAAGTTACATTTCCAAGAATCATATACTTCTGGAGTGATCAACAATTTACTGTTGTTTACAAGAAATTACATCTACTATCCCAACAGCGGAAGCATCTATTCCATAATTCTTGTTTCAAACACTAAATCCAAGCTTGCAACCCTTACTTAACTTCAGAGGGGTTATATAAGTGAGCAAACTTGCTGGGCACTCTCTTGGTAAGAAAACACAAACTTGCCTTCAATTGTGACCTGTTAAGCTTAGGGGCATACTAAACTCAGATGCATGTTTATTATCTTAATATATGTAGGGAAAAAAGAAGGGTTATGATTTCCCAAATTATTTTTCTTCTTACTAATGGCATCTGGCCGTGTATATATTTAAAATGTAAATATTTAAACATTTACCCTTAGAGCCTATTTAATTTTTTTTTTGTTCTTTACTAGATTAAATCAGAAGCTATAAATACCTATACATGAAGCACACATCCATGCTAAATTTTTGGTACATATTTTAAAACATCCATCTACTGAATGGACAATTGGCATTAATTACTGGAATCAAATAAAATTAGTCTAATTTCATAATGCATTATTATTATTAGTCTCATTTCATGTGGACAGTACATGTTCATAACATCTAATACATTTATGCAACAATGATCAATTTATTCTTTACACGACACCAAGTGATTGCAGACCAAACCCTGCTCCCTACTGCACTTGTCTAAATCTGAATTAATTCCACTGTGAGCAGAATTTAGTTTTTAGGGACTGACTGATTTTAATTTTTTTATTATGGGGGAAGAAAAGGGAAAAGTTCTTACTATAAAGGCAGAGAAATGGCTGTAGCGTCTTTTCCCTTTACTGACAGTAAAATGTACAGAAATGTAAAGCAATAAAAACTTTATTGAGGGGTGTTTTTATAATGTTTACATTTCACCCAACCTCATGTCTCTATGACGCTTTCCAGAAGATAGCATTTTAATAGGCGCTTCTTTCATTCGACTCCGATAATTACAAGGGAAAGACCAAGTTTTTAAAAGTATAGCATAATTATCTGACCTGACCCTATGATCCTTCCACATTGTAATGTTCTTCCAACAATCTGTTCTTCCCCCAAACGTCTTCTTCCCCCTACTTTATTTTATTGCAATCTGCAATGTTATATTACAGTCTGCAATGTTAAATTTCGTTTCAAATTACACAATAAAAATATAGCCTATTCATTTTATTGTTAATTAAATGCATGGGGGGAAAAGTCAATGCAGCTCTCTCTCTCCTCTTCCACTGAAAGTTATTTATTTTATTACATTTTCAAAGAAAAGATCATTTTAAAAACATGCTGAAGTATTTAGAGCACATTCACATTTGTTTCTGCTTTTGACAAAAAGATACAAAACAAGATGCATTTTATTTTGAGAAGTGAACTGACCCAGCAATTTGAAAAAAATTGCATTATTGCAATTGGTCTCCTTTATTATTTTTAAGTATTATTTAAATGTACCAACATTATCTTTCTTTGCCACTGTAAAGAATGATCTGCTTTTAAGTCTTAGTGGTAAATAATATCTCCTTTTCATAAGAGAATTGTTTATTAGTCTAAGGTTCATCCTCTGATTTATCGATTCAGATTTCCATAGCAAGATGGGCCGTGTGCATAGCAAACCAGTGTGCCTGTCATATGTTCACATCTGAAGTGTTTACAATATTTTTGATTTACACCTTCCAGGTGTTCATTTGGAAAACATCACAGCATTTGGTTTACACATTTTTACAATATATTTGTAGCCATCAGCGAACTTCCACATTTGTAACAGTGGATTTGCCAAGAAGACTTTTTTTACTTGCTGGCCAGATGCAGATTTTTGGCTTTTAAAGTGTAAGATAATTGATTGGCCGTATTAGTAAAATTCCCCAAGTACATATTTTAGATTAGAGGAAGTTATCTGTTCTAAGAACTGCAGGGAACTGTGTGTCAGGTTACAGTTTTTGGTGTGTGTCTTTCAATTACAACATAAACCGTCGATCTTTACCTTCAAAATGGAACAAACATCTTTTCTGCTTCACCATTGCAATGTCTTTTCCAACAAACCCAAACACCGATAACAATAAATAGCTTATATAATATATACTGGCTCCCCTGTTTAAGGCTGTGTATATTTTACGTAAATTAGGTGTTACATCTGCAAGGTGTTACATCTGTAACCTAAATCAAAAAGATTATCAATACCTCCCATAACTTAAACCCTTGTCATCTTCATGCACATTTTTAATAACGTCATTCTGTTTGGTGCTTTTTTAAAAAAAAATGTGTATATTTCACACTGAGTTTTCATTATGGTTTATATTTTCTTTTTAATGGTCTGTGTAGCAACCGAAGTTCATTGCTGGGTGTTTTTATAACTAATTGACCATATTACTCTTTTTACAATCTGAAAGATTTTTGTATTTTCCCAGAAGCAGAAATATTTTCAGGGTAGCCGTCTGGGTTATCATCAGAGCATATTTGTGTACCTTTGCTTTCCTTAAAAATAAAAGTCGTTTCCCCCATATTAATGTCTACAACAATTTGTGAATATCTGGAGTGAAAAACCTATACGCCATTTTCCAATGTCAGAGCAAAATGCTGTTAACATTTAATACATTTTTAAAAAAATCTGCAGTCCTAAAAAGAACACATTTTAATAGACTCTGGGCCCAATCCTGGAGTCCTCACTCCAGTAACTCTCCTGTAAGAGTCCATGGGAGTTTTATCTGCAAAAAGGATGAAAAGCAGATATCTGATCTCTTATTAGGATCAGTTTGTTTATCTGGTACTTGCTCATTAAACAGATCAAATTTATTATCATGTATTTAAAATCCCACTACAGGGATTTTTATTTGGTCCCCCAGAAAACCCCCTTAGCTACAAACTTCTTGGCTCAGATTGGTGTATAATAGATATGCCAAACTAAAGGGAAACCAAGTCTTTTCATCTATTTCTTTATTATTCTCAGTGAAGAAATTGTGGAAATGAGGCAAAACGCTAGTGTCTCATATACATTAAAAAAAATCAGAGCCCTTACATATAAAGTTATTGAAACCACAAAGATGATATACTCCTTTTTGATGTGTGGGTAACAAACTGGAAAAAGTTGACAGAGTTATCTGAAAGTCATGGACTTCTGTATCTATATTAAGAGTTTGTCCTCTTAGATGTATGTGCATTCAGTATATACAAATAATCTCACTCCAGAGTTGAGGCTGTAGCTTAATATTGTATATTCGCACACACATTATATAAACACTGAGCATTATGTGTGTTATTGTCAATGACCGTACAGTACATTTTTAAAAACTTTCCTATTTCAATTAATCAGTATAAAAGTTGCAATTTTTTCATTAAAATGCTGGCATAAAGGTACAAACACCTCCGCTTTGTGCAGTGCAACCAGATCAAGAAGGAAACAGGTTATTTCGTTTTATCCATTATTTGTTGGTTTGAAATAATATCAGGCAAATGCATAACTCAAATTGAAAGCTGATAATGTAAAGAGAACGGATTTGACAGTTGACGATGCCTGTTAAATGGGCAGGCAGATTAGCAGCCTTACTTTTTAACATATAAACATCTGAAACCCGTTTCCTGTTTAAAAAAAATCTAGGTGGATGACCTCAGGCAGATTTTTTTGGTATTTTTTTTATTAACAAATGTGAATTGTACATCACGGTGAAAAAAAATGGGCCACACTTGGTGGTCTTGCTACATTCTGTATATGGGAGAGTGAGAGAGAGAAAGGGGAGGAAAAATACAAAAATAAACTTTACCTTCTCACTTTCAGGGTGGGCAATGCCATTCCTGCATTGGGGTCCTCCGCTCTGGGAAGTGTTAAGGCTGTCATTGCAGACACAATCCCAGCAGTATGTACTTCAATAGGGTCCGAGGAAAAACATTCCCTGAATTCCTGCTAGTTAGGTCCTATCTTTGCTTCAGATTCAGGCGTTGCAGGTTCACGTTGCTACTGTCAAATTGAACAGGACATGGCTAATCTAAACCAGTGCTGGCCCATAGTCCGATTTTGCGGCAAGGCAAAACATTGACAAATTTGCTGTTTAAAAAATGTTTTCTACTCTTTCCAGATTTTTTTTTAAAACCTATAAATACACAGCACCAGCTGCAACATGTTGCTGAAACCAGCTTTATGAATCTAGTATATTCTGACATGATAGATTTTATAGGGCTTTGGTTAAAATTTGATATTGGAAGTTAACATTCCAATTTTTTGTCTTTAATGATAACAATAGCAGCTGACTCCTGTAATTTGTGTATTGTTCTCCCTTTATAAAGAGCATTTTCATTACATAAAATGTATTTATAGACGACACCTTATAAGGGAAGTGGGATTGTTGGGACGTCGTTTCAGTTATTTTATCATTTTAAAATAATCCAGCAATCAATTTTAAGATAACTTGAAGTGTTTAGCTTAAATATTTATACCACTAATTTACTGTGTTACCCTTGGCACATCATTTAATCTCTTGGTGACTCAGTTTCTCCATCTGAAAGATGAGGATAATAATAATTGCTTGATTCAAAGCTCGTTTGTCAGGCTCAGTTTCTTTCACAATGTTTGTAAGGCACTTTGAGATCCTAGCATTAAAGGCACTTGAGAAAATCAAAGTATTATTAGCATTAATTAATTGCTATGAAATACATAATGAGCTATAGTACAATAAAGCTAGAAAGGACCTTTCCTGTCAGCATTAGCACAAGCAAACTTGAAAATATTTCAGCAAAGCTGCGGAACCAGACAGTCACCCATCAATATTTCTACAGATTGGAAACAGTTCAATTCAGTGGAGAATCGGTGATTATAAGGTTATAGTGACACTCCTATGGCATAATGGACTATGTCAAAAACTATCTGGCCTCATCCAAAGACCATGAAGCCAATGGGAAGCCCTCATAGACTCATAGAAATGCAGGGCTGCTAGGGACCTGGAGAGGTCATCCAATCCAGCCCCCGGTGCTGAGGCAGGAATTAAGCATACATAGACCTTCCCTTGATGTCCACAGGCTTTGGCTAAGGCACATAATGTGTAATGATGCTGCATATCAAACTGCATTTTTTAATGTGCAAGTTGCTTCTAGAACAGAGTTTTGACAAAGGGCATCTTGGTACAATGCAAAGCTAATTTAATATAAATTTCATGAATTATTTGATAAGTGCTTATTCTAACATTAAGTAAATCAATTCATCTTCTGTGCATTCTTGAGAATGAATCCTTGTATTATCTGTATATGTGCTGTCAGCTAGGAGAGTTTAGAAAATACCAGCTCCTATCTTATCTTGTCAGTTCATACCACTGATGAAAAAAAAATATGGCTGAAAGAGCCACAGGCTAGGATAATTAGTAAAATCAAGTGACTTTGTGTTTGTTTGCTTTGCAGAATGAACTTTTTCCCCCCAGATTTTCACCATCTTATCATAGAGCATTTGACATGACAGGTTAATGAGAAAACCCCCAAGTTGGACTTTTGTAGCTAATTGCATCAGTGGTCCCTCCCTGCTCAAACTACTGGACTGTCTGGCTTCTTCTCCAATGAAATCTGAGCTCTTTGGGGAATACAAAAGCCATGATTGCAAATGCACAAAAACACTTACTCATACAGTTGTAAATTTCTCTTATTACATTCATTTTGACTTCAGTGTGACTGAGTCCGGCAACTTTTATAAGGTCTGTTTGACATGGCTTTATTCAAGTCCCTCCAGTTCTACCTTAAAAATAGTATATATATATATATATATATATATATATATATATATATATAGTGGACCCTATTACAGTGAATGAAAGATAAAACGTACAGTTCTTTGCTCTAAGCTGAATTGCAACTCATAGGCTGTAATAAAGTGAAACAATTTAAGACAATAGAAGACAGACAGTCCCTATCACTGTGAGTTGGGGGAGTGGGGGGAGATTGATCACATCCTGCACCTGAGCTCATTAATAATATGCATCAGCAAATATGTGTGTCTCTTTTGTCTTTACATGCTATGTAGAATATTGTTACAAACATAACTTTCTTGCAAACTCAGGGCCTATCCCATTAGTTGAATGTTTCCCATTTCCTTCATACAATTAAGATAATTAAACAATTTGAGACTTCCATGCTACCTCAGAATAAAGGCCGTTTCATTGCTAGTGTTGGGTGAAATAGTCACCATGACATTGGGGCATATTTTGAATTTCAAGCCAGAATATTGCCGACATAGAGGGGAGCATTGATACAGAGCCAAAGGGTGCCACAGGAGGGACCACCAGATTCATGGATGGTTGCTAGTGGCAGGAAACCCTTGCACAGAGGCTAAGGGGGCAGTGGCTGCCAATGCTCTCCTTACTGACAAGCAGCAACAACAGAAGGGTTGTGCTGTAGTCATGCAGCCTATCCCTAGCTGGGAAGTGAGATTTCGTCCTGCCTAGTCCTGGTGCAGGAGCTTTTTGAATTTCACCTTCTATTTGATTTCACTATGAAAATGGTTTCCCCCTGTATTCAGGTTCTGTATCTTTCCTTTCCCCCTCCAAGCACAGCCTTTGCTGTGTGTGAAGATTTTTCACAGAACTGGCTCTCTAGGCAATGATTTTACAGAAATCCAGGGCCAGATTTTCAGTCATGCTCAGCACCCTCCTCACAGAGGCCAGAATATCAAGAGAGATCCGGTCCCATTTAGGCACCTAAATAAAGTTGTCAGATTTCCAAAAGTGCTTGCAAGCTCCTAATTAGAGCAGCAAAGAATCCCCCTCTGCTCCCCACTGAGAACAAACAGAAGTGACTGAGCACTGAGAGGTGGGGGGGACCGAACTGGGAACTGGTGGGTATTCATCTCATTTGAAAAACTACTAGCCTCTAACTTTCTTGCCATAGGGTGTTGACTTCCACATTCCGTCAGAATATTCTACTATATCACCGATATACATACAGTCAAACTAGGAAGGCTAAAAAATGTCATGCAGATCATATGTTAGATTTATTTTGAACCACTGATTTATTTGTGTTATAGCGGTCAGCCCACACTGCTGTAAGAATAGAGTCAATTAGCAGGACAGGCAACCAAGGCAACAATGGATATTGGAGGGGAAAAAAACATACGTTGTTAAACTGTCTTGAAATTGCGTAGTTTTGTTTCTGTTTTGTCAGTGCCTTGGCGAGAGTCTCGCATTGAAGCATCTTTATCTGGGAAATGCGGCCTCACACATTTTTTAAAACAGATTCTCTCTTATCACATGGCTTCATTTCATAAGTGCAACGTGAACTCAAGACCAATTTTACAAATTAAAGGTTTTTGCCCACCATATTAGTCACTATCATAATCGTGGGTTATGCACAAAGGAACAGTACTTTGTCAGTAAGGACCCAGGGTGTAAAATCCTACCTCAGACAAGTAAATGAACAAGCACACAATGCTAACAGTTTCTGACCATATTGCTTTGGAACTGTGTGCATTTAATTACACTAACTATTTAACTATGGGATCAGATTATACAAAATTATATATCACTCAAATCTCTATCGGGGTGTAAAGTCTGGCAAGTATTCTACCTGGGAAAGTGACATCATCTGCCTTTTTGTAAGCACAGAAATATATTTCCAGTGCTGACATAGTCTACATGTTGACCTAACAAAAAGAAAGACTCTCCCACCACGTTGCTCTGAAGTCACCTGGTTCTTCTGAATATATGCACCTTCAGGTGCAATCTATACAGTACACATGGCCGTTTGCACTAGGAGGCTTGCAGGTAGTCTAAACTATAGATGGGCCAGGATCAAAATTATATGAACATAAGAGACAAGGTGGATGAGATAGTATTTTTTTTTAGGACCAACTTCTGCAAGAGACACGCATACACAGCTTGAAAGCTTGTCTCTCTCACCAACAGAAGTTGGTTCAGTAAAAGATGACCTCACCCACCTTGCCTCTCTAATATCCTGGGACCAACATGGCTACACCACCACTGCATACTGTATGAATATAGTTAGTTATTCCTACATCCAAGCAGTGCAGACTTTTCATAGTTGCCCTCTGTAATACCAACCAATGTTATTTCCTTTTTATTATAAATAGGAATTCAACTAAAATGGATAAACTAATACCCACTGGCATGCTTTGTAACTGTAATCAGTGTTTTCCGGCAAAAAAAAATGCTTATCTGAAAATAGAGGTGCTAATTTTATCTTGTGAAAGTAGATATCTGTTTACGTTCCTCCAATTTCTAGAAAGATAACCAGAGCATATTATATCATCTGAATACAGCATCCTATGAGATCAAACAGAGTAATGTATACATATGCCAAGGTTGATTGAAGCGTTATTGGTGTTCACTTCCGCTTCACTAAGTATGTGTTTCATTGATATACGTAATTTGCCACTGCCATGAAAGAAATTCAAAGTCCTCTGTTTGTGCCAGTTGATTTCTATGATATCAGGAGGCTTTTAAAATAGGGATCCAAAATAGACGTGCCCTTGTCACCCTTGTGTTTCAGTTCTCTCCAACAGGAAATGGCACAGGTTCAATTTTTTTATACTGGAAGCTACATGTCGCTAGATAAGAATCACGTCTTCCCTATGACTAAGCACTGACATTTGAATGTTTAAAATATAGTCAAAATGATACATGGCAAACCCCACCTGAGACTGTTTTTCTTTGTCCAGAGTCCCACTTTCTAGCCTCTTGAAAGGGAAGGTGGAGTTCTCGAGGTTATGACATTGCTGTGTTATGTTATGGAAATGGATGTTTGCTTTATTCTTGTGTTCAGAGAAGTCGCTGCTACTGTCAGTGTATCATTTCCATGAAGACTGGGTTTTCCTGGTAGCTTGTTGGAAATGGACAACAGGTTTTCTATGTGGGTATACGCTGCAGGTTTGGGGATCAACGTTGCTTTTGCAAAATTAAGGATGTCAAATTTACATGTTAAAAATTTTAGCAGCATTGCCTTAGAATTAGTGTCTTCTAAAGAAAGAAAAACAGGTCTGACATTTATGGAGTGTGGTCGGACTTTGGCAGAAAACTCATGGAAGGAGGACAGATGGTTCAGAAAGTTGGCTATGGGCTACAGTGCCTTTCACTTCTAGGTCACCAGTTCAAATACAGCCTAGGTCAATAAGGGCAGAAAGCCATTTCCAACTAATGACTCTTTTTGTGGCCTATGAGAAAATTGCTGATGGGTTTCGATCCCCGTTCCTAATGGACAGCTGGTGTGAACCAGCCGCTTGGCTGGCAATCTCTGAACAGAGGCCAAAAGGACAGAATGGTGTGTGGAGACTGAACTACACACTTACTCCAGAGGTGATCACTCTGGGTCAATAACTGACATACATGGTCATATGAGCACCATGATTCTGGCTGTCTCCTGTATGGACATATGAAGGGACGGAAAGACTCCCTGTACCCTCTTTCCCACCCACCCTTGTGCACATGTGCAAGGGAAGCTATATGCTATCCCAAGACATGCTTTTATAAGCAGACTATTCTGAATCTGTACCCTTCCTGTGCCATCAGACATCACTTAGGCCATGAACAAGGCTCCACCTGTTTTTTTTAAAACAACATTTTATCTGAGAATTTGCAGATTATTAAAATTCAAAGACAAGTCCTCAGCATAAAATCAAGTAAATCAGAGATGGTGAAGACATTTAAAAGAGTCCAACCTCTAGAATCAAAGGATATAGTTCCCTTCAGAGGCCTATCAGATAGTAAACTTATTCTGTATTTTGGGTCAAAGTCTGCTGTCAATCACATCAGTGGAACCTCTTATCCAGCAAAATGCTTAGTCACGTGCTTAACTTTAAATACACGAGTAGTCCCATTGATTTCAAATGGGCCTACTCATGTGTTTAACATTAAGCTCATGTTTAAGTGTTTTGCTTGATCAGAGCCTACAATAATTGATGCTGCATAGCCGTAACAGAGCAGAATTTGGCAATTTCTTTTAACCAAGAGGTTAATATAATCAATGGCCCTCTACCGAATCGTTAAGATAAATTCAGTAGATCTGAACTGTATGGAATTACAGAGCCCTGTACATGTAATAAAACCAACCACTCACATAGAACAGCTAGGTGTTACTACTGTCTCCTTTGATTATTAATTATTATTAATAATAATAATTTTTCAGTAGAACCCAAAACTTGCTAGATTCCCTACAGATAGATAGGAAGACAGTACCTGACCTGAAGCATTTACTGTATCAAAGACAAAAAGGGTGGGAATGAGATTCAGTATAAGAGCAAAGTGGTTTGGTTTATGACTGACAGACCTATTGTTACTTCCACTTTGGATTTTCTGTCCTTATTGTATGTATAATCTACCCTCAAACCCCGGTCTACCTACCCATAATTAGCTGGCTAACTCCACAGGCATTAGGACAGAACTGGGTCTTCAGGCGGGACTCGAAAGAGGAGAGGATGGTGTTCTTGTGGAATAACTCAAGAAGGATGTTCCATCTACAGACAGCAACGTAAGCAGTGGCACAGACACCACTGTGAGAGAAGTGAAGAAAGGAGATATGGAGGCTGGCACCATTGACAGAGCAAAAGAGAGAAGATCAAACAGTGCTGATACCTTTGAAGATTCCTCTGTGGAATGATAACGTATGAGTTGTGTTATAGAAATCTAGGAACACTTTTCCACATCATGATGCATATTTCCTAGAAATCAAGGGCCAAATTTTCTCTGATTACATGTATGCAAACTCATTGAAGCTGGACCCAGGAATTTGTTCAGTAATTTTTACTAGGAACAGCACATGCAATTTGTAATATTACACTATATTTTATAAGTATTTTATCCCTAGTATAGGCCTTATCTCATATCTTAAAACTCCATGTTTTCTATATATTTTAAAATTGCAAAATGCTCTTATTGCCCTTTGATTTTGGAATTCACCAAAAACATCAGGATAACACATAATCCATTTTATCTAACACCACAGCTTATATGGGAAACCAAAAGAATACATCTTGCAAACGAAAATAAACAACAAACCTAAAATTCCTGGAACAAAGAGATAAACCCCCCACAAATTCTTAAGCAACAGAAGTCTCCAAAGCAATTTTCCCAGTTATAAAAAGCAAAAATAACTGTCTCCAACATACTTTTTCCCCTTACAAATGTTATACACAAGCAAGTGATAAAAGCTGTACCACTACGTAAAGTTTAGAAGAGATGGAAGCAGATTCATCTATACTGGCAAGGGTTTGTCTCCCAATCTCATTTTAAGTTCCCTATGATTGTAGGTATAGGTTTTGCTTTCTTAACTGGAGAGGGGGAAAGGAAGGCTTTGTAACAATATAGAAAGCTTCAGTTTCTGCAGTGTTGCAGGATCTCTGCTGCTCTTTCCACTTTAAAACACTGCAAATCAGCCATTGCTTCAGAGTTTTTGCTGAAGGTGGCTAAATGGGGCTTATTAATTCTGAGAACTCAGGGCCAGTTTCTGCACTTATTAACACTTTTAAACTAGTAGATTTTTGTGTGTGGAAAATTGTCAAGAAAAACCAGAGGTTTACACTGTAGATGGCAGGTGTCTGGTGTCAGATATTTACTGTTCTCTTATGTATCTGTTAACAAAATATAAATAATGTGAATTAAGAAACACAGATAAGCTTGTGAGATATCTTGGGGTCCCAATCATGCCCCCACTGAAATCAATGGCAAAATTCTAGCGGGAGGAAGAATGAGTGCCTAATTAAAAAAAAAAAAAAAAAGCATGTGAAATTGATTCTTAAGTAAAGAACAAGAAACTCGAGTTATGCTGGCTTCTTGAGCCTCTCTCTATCTTCACCGGTCTTGAGCATTTCCAAGTAATTTAGGACCCGATACAAAGTTCACTGAAGAAAATGAAATAACTTCAATAGGCTTTGGATCAAGCAAATAGAGACTTAAGTAAAACCCAGCTCAATACTGTAATCATCTGAGGTAGACAGGAGAATATCATCCAGACTCTAAACACCCAGGTTTTTATTAAATCCATCCCGCTGTTGATAAGAAGTCTATGTGTGGAGATAGAGATGCTATTTGTGCCTGACGCTGTACTCTAGTTTTTCAGATAGTGCAGAGGCAGTCAGCCTACCAGCAGAGGGAGCACAAGGTAACTATTAGCATCAACAAATGCATGGCTGGTGACATTTCCAATGCGTATGAAAAAAGGAAATGAGGAAGAAAAAAAATCAATATCTAAATGTGCTAATGCGCATCAGCTGACAATTCAGCCCCACAATTCTAACTTCGGCCATGTTTACATTACAAAGTTCAGTTGATACACGTTACATTGGTGTGCAGCTGCCAGAGTTTGTATATCACTCGGGCGCATGCACGCTTGGATGCCTGCGTCAGCGCTGCACATACTTACCAGGTATGCACCAATGCAAAGAGCAGAGCATGGGTAGGTATTCTAGTGTGCCCTACCCCACTGTCTGGCTCAATGTCTAGTGGAGCATTTCCAGTGTTGTGTGGACTGTGACTCTCATTCAAGGAGGTGTTGTTATTGCGTCGCTGTAATGGGGTGCTTACATTGGCAGGAGACAAATTGCGATGTAGACACGTGCACAACGAGGTCTACACAACCTAACTTTGTGGCATAGACCAGGGCTCATTATTAGCTTCCAAAGTTAAAGACAGGAGATAAAGCCCTGAGATTCAGCACCAAAAATGCCTCTACAGCAGGTCTTTGAAGTTGACACTACATTAATGCATTAACAAGGCTAAGGAATCTGTTATGGGGAATATGTAATGTTGCAAAATAAAGAAACAAAAGCCTGGGTAGTATTGGATTCTATAGGAAAAATACAATTGAAAAAGTCATCTGTTTGGAGTTGTTAACGATGGTCTTCCATAACACACTGTGCCATGATCAAAGATTCATATATACACGGTATTAACGTTTTTGATCCTTGCTTTATAAACAACACTTACAATAATGATAAATCGCCATAGTGCTCTGATAAGGGATTGTTATTTCAAAGTTACAGGAGTCCTTCTATAGGGCAGAGATAACCAGCTCCATAGCTTCAAAAGTAGTTTTCTGCACAGTCATTATAGCAAGCTAATTTGGTATTGCAACATTCATTTTCTTGTGTAGCTCTACAAAGTGTTTTAAGATTATTTTTTATTTAAAAACTGACATCCTTTTTTAATCAAAAACTGTGATGCATGTTACAAAAAGACACCCAAAACAGAGGGGTACGATTCCTTTGCTCTTAGCTGAGATTTCCCAAACGTCTCTCTAATGCAGTACAGCAGGGTGAAATGCCCCCTGCCCCTCCCCCTTTGCAGAAGGCTTGTGCAGAGAAAAATATATGGAGAAAATAATAAAAATGAAAAGATGCAGCAGGTCTTTTAGGTTTTGTCTTTTTTAAATTCCTCGTTTAAAAAAAAATGTCCATCAGGAATGGGAGAAAAGCATCGGCTGGCTCTTTCCTTACATAGGAAAGAGAAGGACTTGGAAGAAGGAAGTCATGCAGCTATTACCCTCTCTGCAACACTTCTAAGGTTAAAGGGATAAAAATCCATCAATTTGTAAGGCCTGACCTTGCAGTGTTGGTTTTCATCTGAATTCAGATGTGCGGGATTAACCCAGTGAAGTTTACATGACACTGATGTAAAAGCTGCATTACAGGGCCTTCCAGCAAATTACATTAATTGGAATCTTTAATCTGGGGTGGGGAGGGGGTGTAGAGGGACCTTATCTGACGTGCAGCATATAATAAACAGATGTCTCCTAACCCAGATTAATAATAAATGCCACCTTACTTTGCAGCTAATTTTGCAACCATTTTTACCAGCACTGAGAATTGGGCCGATAGCAGTTCCCTAACAACCTTATACAGTAAGCCACAAGATACAGAAAATTCCCAGTTAGGGCCAAATTTTGATCTCAGTTACACTGGTGTAAATTTCTGATCACTCCAGATTTATGTCACCACAACAGAGGTCGAAATATGGCCCCTTGACTTAGTGTTCCTATGTTATCCCTTACTAGTAGCTGGAAGCTCATACTGTCGCATAGTTGTGGCAGCTGGGCCAAGTAATCCACCATCTATGCAGCCCCTACCTCAGACAACCAATGACATTGTTGCATGAAAATTAGCTGCAAAGTAAGGTTGGTGATTGGTTGAGTTACCTTTGATATCACAATGGCCTCTGACTCTTGGTATGGCATAGACCAGCAACCTCTGGCACGTGGGTTGCCAGGGTTAGCACCCTGGCAGGCCGGGCCAGTTTGTTTACCTGCCACGTTGGCAGGTTCGGCCGATCATGGCTCCCACTGGCCACGGTTTGCCGTCCCAGGCCAATGGGGGCAGCGGGAAGCGGCGCGGGCGAGGAATGTGCTGGCCGCGGCTTCCCACCACCCCCATTGGCCTGGGACAGCAAACTGCGGCCAGTGGGAGCCGCGATCGGCCGAACCTGCCAACACAGCAGCTAACAAATGGGCCCGGCCCGCCAGTGTGCTTACCCAGGCAAGCCACGTGCCAGAGGTTGCCAACCCCTGGCATAGGCACATGACTTACTATAGCCGTACACTGCATGGGTGTAATTCGTAAAGCCAAAATGGCCAAGAACTTAAAAACTGGACAGTAACCAACTGTGAAACCCAGTGATGATTCAACCTGGGGATATTCTAAACAAAAAAGAGCTCACAGCCATGCTGGTAGCTTTTTCCATCACTTCACACTGACTCAACAGACATTCAGGCGTCACAATGACACTTACCTACAAAGCCACCCCAATCCCTTTGCAGTAAAATAAGCAGAGTTTGAAGACAGTAAAAAAACAGGAGATTAAAATATAAGTTAGTTTGGCCTGAAGAACAGCAGCAGCATAGGGCCCATTGCTTAGGTGCTGGAACTAGGAGTGCTGCTGCTTCACCTGGCTTGAAGTGGTTCCCATCATATACAGGTTTTACAGTTTGGTTCAATGGCTCTCAGCACCCCCTCTATAAAAATTGTTCCAGTAAATTAAATGTGACCATTTGTTCCTTTAGAATGGTTCAGGCTCCAGTTAGCCATGATGGCTTTTTTGCCACTTCTTGCAGTGACCATTTACTACAGTGGTGACACACACAGAGCAATAGAAGGATTAAAAAACCACTTTAATATCAGCTTCCAGCTAGCTCCTCCTCTAAAGAGGCAAGGAGAAGGGAAACAGTGTACGAATTCAGCCCTTAGAAAACCTTAATTCATCCCCCTTGTGGGTAGGCCTTATGATACAGTTCTTCCCACAGATCCTTTGTCCCAATCTATTCCCACCACCAGGTCCAAATCGCATCTGCTCTGTATTCTAGTCACGCAGCTTTCTTCTCCGCCTTGCCAGGGGGGCACTGAGAGCATAGGAGAGGCAGCATTCCTGCTCTTGGTTGTAGTGCCAGCCCACAACAGCAATCGCGGCGAAAGGCCTGCTCCAGGCTGGAGCATGCCCAGAGCAAATAGAAAGTTCAGAGAATTTAGCTGCAGTCTAGCAAGTCTCTACTGAGCATGTGTGAACTGTGATTTTTTCAAAGGTTAGCAACTTGGCCAAATTTCAAGCATGGGGGCACAAGAGCATCTCAAAGAAAAGGTCACCAGATATTTGTTAACATAGGCAAAAGAACATTGCCTCCCCTACCTCGTGCTCAGATGTGGCTGAACCATTTTGGCTAAAATTTTCCAAATAAATTCAGCCTGGGGCAGAAACCCAGCACAGAAAATTTCAGTCAAAACAGAAAAAGTTAGGCAAAGTTATAAGAAACTGAAATCAGGGGTCTTATTATAGGAAGTATCAGGCAAGCTTAATACCAGCTCTGCCTAAAAGACACAGGCACACCCACCCCTTGTGGACAAGTCTGATAGAAAATAATCTTTGTATAGGGCTTTTGAACCATCTTGTCAAGTAGAATAAGGAATTATATTCTTTCTACAGAAAGGTTCAAAACCACTATCATTTTCAAACGGTTTTTAGGACTAATGTCTAGGAGAAGCCTATTCCATTTCTATAGAACCCCATTGAATTAACCCCGTCCAGTTCTGTAGGACTTTTACATAACGGGTGTGCCTGTGAAGCTACCTCAGTGGACTTGCAGATCTGAATTTAGCCCTGCTGTCTCCAGAGGATACATTTACAAATAGACACTGATGTTCTTAGTTTCTTGAGGCAGCCAAAATGAGAGCAGAACAAAGCTGGGATGCAAACGAAAACCTACTAGTGAGTACAGCTAAATAAAGAAATGATTATTTTGTTATGGAAACCAATGCAGGAAATCTTGAATTAGTCAGTAATTCCTGACCTCTCATTGCACCGCTGGAAAAAAGTGCATATTGTGAGAATGTATTTGAAGCTTATGTCGTAAAAATGAAAAATATTTAGACATACAGTCTAAGCCTTAAACACTTTTCACTAGGAAAAACCCCTCCATATAGTATTTTAAAATTAGGACAATATCTGATTTCTGCGAACACCAAGCCTAGTTAATTTTCAGCAGCCAACTCAATCACTGAGAACATAGCAAAGGCTTTAGTAGCTATTGTGAATGAACCTTGTAGTAATTGTTTCCATGCATCCTCATTAACATGACGAGCAACACAAACAACAACAAAGGCTGCTATGTACTGTGTGCCAATCAGGAGGTTATTCCAAAAGAAACTTCTTCTGGCCTGCAGAATTTTTTTCTGTGTTTCCCACTGGAAGGAATATCGTCATTAAATGGGATTATAACACAACATTGCATTGCTTTATTTTTAAATTGCACCTTTAAGTATCAAAGCATTGGTATGCTTCCTATGGCTAAGTATCATTAAGCATAAAGTTCTGGAGAACACTCAGTGCAGGACAGGGAGAATGAGGAGATATGAACATCAGACTGGTAGGCACCTCTTTGATCATCAAATCCAGACCCCAGATACTGCAGGCAACCCTGTCATATAATCCATCATATAATTCATAAATGTATTAAACTCCATCTTAAAACTAGTTTGGTTGTTTGCCCCCAATCCTCTTTGAAGGAAGTTATAGAGTAGGGAAGTGATACTCGGACCTCAGTGGTTGAGGAGCCAAATTAGCAATCAGCATTACCCAAAAGAACCACAGTAGTGTGAAATCAGTGTTTCATTTACTATTATTCTGTATATATTCTACAGCAAAATGACTGACCAAGTATTCTACAATTGGTTAGTAACACAGTAAAACATCCTGATTGGTTAATGACTTAGATGGGTTAATAATTAAATCACACCGTGTTTTAATATCACATGCTGCAAAAGAGCTGCAGGAGACACATTAAAGAGCCACTGGCGGCTCCAGCGCTTCAGTCTGAGTATCACTGGCGTAGGGTGAGGAAACAGCCAATTAGCATAACAACAGAAGTTGCACTTGGTGGACTCTGGAATCCTGCAGTGACAGATGATTAGAATGTTCAGAGCCATTTTCATTCAAGGATCTCCATTTTTACAAAGAAGGGCGACCATCAACATCCACATTTTAGAGATGGGGACGCTGAGCGGTTCAGCAAGGTACTAAAGCGTGTGTTTAACGTCAAGCGCACAAGTAATGCCAATTAAGTCAATGACCCTACACTCATGCTTAAAGGTTATGCGTGCATTTTCCAAACAAAAACTTTTTCAGTGTTTCAGTTCAAAACAGCTTCTTGTTCCCAAGTGTATTGCGGTGGTGCATGATGGCCAGCGAACCGAAAAATTAATAATTTGCACAACTCTGTTTAAAATGATCCTTCTCTTACTGTGCTTCTAACAAAGCCTGAAAAGAACGCAGGTTTCCCTAGTATCTGCTTCCTCATTAATGCACCATCTGCAAGTAAAAGTCCATCAGTACTGAACTGTGTAGGGCCGACATTAAACAGTGAATCTTCGCTGTGCACCAGATTATTAACTCAGATAAGCTTTGGGCCATATGCTACTAGCATTTTTCCCTCTAGCCACCTGTATGGCCAAACGACAGGCGCACTCATGAAAAGGAACAGAAATTCTGCCCATGACTATGTAGAATATTATGAAGTAGCCAGGCAAGGGTTCCATTTACTCATTTTGGCATCTTGCAAAATCTATGTCATCAAAATTTTGCCTTTAAGGCTCAGCTCTGAGGAAGGGGTGGAGCGTCAGTGCATCTCAGTACAGGAAGCATTGAGTGACACTGCCTCAGAGATTCCCCTTTAGAGGCACGAGGCCCTCCACAGCTCAGCCCTGTTCATTGAGAGGGAATTAGGGGGTGGCGGGAAGGAATAATTTGCAACACCCTTTT
The DNA here is from genome assembly GCF_016161935.1 of Mauremys reevesii. Lineage (NCBI taxonomy): Eukaryota > Metazoa > Chordata > Testudines > Geoemydidae > Mauremys > Mauremys reevesii. Next base: position 37,503,587 of record NC_052638.1, read on the forward strand.
ACGGGATGGGGGACGCACTCCTCCCCCAGCCATGCACACTTCCTGCTAGCTCTATGGGCTAGCGCACACACAGAACAGAGCACGGATGGTACCGTTTTTAGGGCAGTAACCTATGATTTGGGAGACCGTGACTCAGTTCCTAGTTCTATCATAGATTCCCTGTGTGAGCTTGGGAAAGTCACTTGGCTGCTCTGTGCCTCAGTTTCCCACCTGGGGAAAAAGGGGCTAACTGCCCTGCCTCTCAAGGGTGTGGTGAGGGTAAATTAATTAAAGACTGCGAGGTGCTTAGATACTATGCTAATAGAGGCAGTATAGATAGTATGTTATTTACTGTGTGTATTCCCCTAGCACCTATCATGGAGTAATGACAAATTGTGCTAGGCACTGTACAAACACAAAGATGGTCCCTGCCCCACAGCGCTTACAATCTACATATAAGACAAAAAACAATGGATGGATACAGACAAACAAGGGAACAGGGAAACAATAGGGGAGAGGGGCAAAAAAGTCCAGGTGAGAAGAGTGAGTAATGAAGACACTCAACAATCTATCAATGGCAGAACAGGCAGGGTGGAAGTGGCAGAGAGAAAACAAGTGGTCATCAGCCCTAGATTGGAAGTCATGGAAAGGCTGAGTGACAAGGCATGGGCAGGTGCTCAAGGGCAATGCTGAAAGAGACCAGACGATGGGGGAACTCAGCAACAGAGAGACCAGAGAGACATCACGACATAGTGAAGACCAGTTTGGTGAGTGGAAGAGTTGAACCAGGGCTGCAAGTCAAATGAAGAGGTGAGGGCATGGACATGTGCAGCTCAGGGGTTGGAAATGGTCATTGATGAGTGTTGGAGATTGTGAGGGGAGGGAGAGAGAGCCAGGAGTCAAGGTCTGAGAGGAAGGCTGAAAGAGAGGGATTGGGTGGATGGTAGATGACAGCACTCTGGAGGGGGAGAGGGAAGGTCAGATGAAGTGCGGTTCTAAAGAGTGGGCAGGTTGAGGAGAGAGGGGTTGGAAGCAGCATGAAGGGGAGAGGAGCAGCCCACCACACCCACCACACCGTCTGATCCAGGGCAGGGAGAGTGGGAGAAGGAAAGGCCTCTGTAAGAGAGGGCAGATACAGATGCCACGTCCGGCAAAAGGATCCAGGTCTCTGCGAGAGCCGGGAGCTGGAGGGAGAGAGATATTGACAGATCATGGATGGCTGTGATCTTTTTAGAGATGGACTGGGCAGCAAGAGAGGGGGAGGTGGGCGGGTGGATGGGCAGCAGGTTACGAGTGGTGGCAAGAGAGGAGCAGATGTGAGGGTGGGGATGGAGAGAAGGCTGAGGCTGGGGCAAATGCCACCAGGGGTGAGGAGGAGGATGTGGGACCTAGATCAGTGCTGATGGGAGGAGATCGGGTGGAGAGGGAAAGAGGAGCAGGCAGAGCTGTGGGAACTACAGAGGATGAGAGTAAGAGGAGATGGAGCCAATGGAGGGAAGGGAAAGGATGGATGTTAAGATGCAGAAGAGGAGTGAGGAGAAAGCCATGGGTGAGCAGCAGATAGATAAAATTATTACACACACACACAGTCTGAAGTCCCAGCTGTCTGGGATGGGCATGCCCCACACATACCCCAGACACATTCATTCACTTCCAATGGGGAACATCTCCCGCACAACCTCTGAGCTCCCTTGGTCTGGGTAGCCCTAACATAGCTCTAGCCACATGAGGTTGGGTGTGCTGGGGAGGGAAAAACCTCACTGCCCCACAACTGCCCTGATAGTCTGATGAGGGCTAAGCACAATCTAGCCAACGCTGTCTTCTCAAAGAAGGAAGTGGCGCTATTTGACATTTTGCTCCTGTACCCATGATTCCAGTGCTTTGATTGGATTCTAAAAAAACAGGAGACCAAACAGTCTGCTTTCGGTATGTCCATAACTTACCAGCTAAGCCGCTATTTATCTCTCTCAACCAAGATCTAAGTTGTGATGTTTATTTCAACCATTCTGGGGGCGGAGAAGATTCTCTGTGAAGATTTCCCAGTTATTTCCTTTTTGTTCCTTTTTACAAGCATTTTCTACAGCTGCATGCCTGTCATCTGGTCACGGAATTGGAGAGAGGGAGAGCCAAATAGCGTGAGTCCCCAAATTAATCCGACTTAAAAGGTTACAACAATCTGATGGGCAGTGAAATAGTCACTGTTTCCACAGGTCCTAGGGAATAGCGTGCTGATGCATTTTTTCATGGCGTGCAAAGAAAAAAGTGGATGCTAGGTAAACTTGCGTTCTTTCCAAGCTCTGTTAGAAACACATTGAGGAGGATCTTATTTTCATTCCCTTTCTTTCCCCTTCGCCAGAGACACTAAGCAACCCCACCACCACCTTTCTATAACATAACAAAAATAGTACAATTAAAACATGCCAATCTAAGATAGGTAGAGTCCTGGCCAAACAGGGGCGATGCGTGTTGTGTGGGGAATGGTAATAAACATTGCAGTCGACAGTATAAGCTGAGGGGAAAGAAAAAGGAGTTTTTTAAAAGGTGTTTAGTTGGGAAATGGATGGAGCAAAATAGAGATCAACCAGTACCTATGCTCTATGACCGATGACAGAGGCACTCCTGCTTTCTGATTACTAAGCACACACTGTCTTCCCAGGGTTCCACACTGCTGGTGAAAGTCCGTTGCAAAACTCCCATTGCTTTCAGTGGGGCTAGGATTATTTTAATTAGTCAACATAGCAAGTCAACATTTGCCAAGTAGAAAAGGACTCGAGTCACAGAGATAGTCCCAAGCTGCAAATTTTGGTTCTAAATGCAAGATTTCCCTAACGTTCAGAGGTAAATATGGCCCACCACTAATTCTAGAAAATAAAAATGAGAAACTACAGCAAAATATTTCTTAACTGAGATCTGGGCTTAGTTGTGATGTAAACAAATATTCATAGAGCAAAGGGGACAATTTTCTGGCTAATAATAAATTTTCTGGAAAAAATGCATGGGTGGGGGGGACTATTTGCAAATTTGGGTTGAATTCGGTGAATACTTTCAGCCGAAAATAAACAGACAACAAAATTTTCTGAGATGTTGAATCAGTTCGTTTAGAAAAAAAACACAAAATGATCTGTTGTGAAAATGTCATTTCAATTTGCCATTTCACTTTTAAAATGTTGATTCGATTAGACATTCTGAATATTTCGTTTTGTCCCGAACAAGATTTCTGTTTTATTTCAGCAAGGGAAAAAAAATCAGTTTCAGTTTGACACAAACCAATTTTTTTCTTTCAGATTTTCCTGTTCAGCCAATGAACTGAAAATCAATTATTCCCTCGGCTCTTATTCATTCATTTCTTTTTACCTTTTTAGCAACTGAAATTTACTTATCACTATGGGTTTATGAAATACAGAACATGGAGAACATTTTCAGTGGAGTGAATTAGATCCTAGAACGTGCCACAGATTGCAGGCCAGAACTGAGGTGCGATAGCTCTTACTTATCTTTGGTAGTAAGCTCCTAAGAGCAAGGAATACAGGGAGGAGTCCTTAGATTTTCATCTAGTCTAGAGGGCATGTGGGTGAGTGATCCTCATTAGCTATCATTACAGTTGGGGTTTCTTTGTTCAAGCCTTTGCTTTGGATTCAAACACTGAAAGTGAGAATCACGTTATTGTAGACTCCTGTATTCGCCACAAATCTTCTCCTTGGAGATTACTACCAAAGGGAACGTGGGCTATTTTTGGACACTCGCGGTGTATTCCAAGCCATAATTCAGACTAGATTCCCACAGGCATACGCAACAAGCAAGTCGAGAGTCTATTTAACCCGGGAGAACAATCCAAACAGTTTGTAGTTTATTGCCCTGATATGTTTAGCATCTCTTTTCAAAATTGGAATTGTAAGATTGGCCTTTTGCAGCTGTATGAACTGTACGTTAAGAGTAATGAAACCATCTACTCTCTGTATTCTGGGGACATTTTTCCAAGGTATTTTGTCTTTGTAACAATACCCAGAGCTCCCTAAATATTGGGAAGGTCATTTGTTTCCTAGCAGATAGATTCCCTTATCCAGAGCTTACTGGAGCCCAAACAACAATTTATAAACTCTAAGCTCCTTTTCTCCCTCAAGATGAAGTGCTTTAGTGTTGAAGCCAAACTAAATCTTTAAATGGTATAAGAGGCATTTGGATTTTTTTCTTCTACCCAGCTGACAGTAGGTTTACAGTGTATAATCTGGCCTTTGTAAAGGCATTTGTCAGCCTGTATATTTCATTTTAAAACTCGACCACCCATGAGGGTGGACAGGCAGGAAGCATTTGTTCACTTGCACCAACAGGCCATTTGAAGGTTGGCTGCAAAATAACAGAATTTAGTCACAAAGGCGAACTTTTTTGGCATTATCTTGCTAACATCTCATTTTAAAAAGCAGGCGTTGTTTATAGGAAGCGAGTCCTCAGCTCTAAATTTGGAAATTCTTCGTATTCTCCTAATCCTCGATCCCGAGCGGGGATGCTGGCTGCGCATCTTTGGCCTCACAAAAGACAGATCTGCTTTTATCTGCCCTGGAAGGGTCCCCGGTTTAACCACCCCACCAAAGGAAGAAGAGTCTTAACACTAAAGGGGCAAAGGGGAGACTTCCACATAAATTAACAATTTGGTGAAACGAATCCAATCCTCAAGTACTGCATCATGCCGCTTGTCATATTCTTACTGTAGGTTTCCATGTTTAGTTTAAGTTTGGAACTACTGGCTGTTGGTCATTTTTGCAGCTTGACAGAAACCTGTCCAAAGGAAACTGAATGCCAGGAGACAGGAACAATCGCTAAAACACAAAAAGGGTCTGGCCACCCCCTTGTAGGTAGATGTGTACAGGAATGAGAGAGAAAATAGTAGGTGAAGCAATAGGGACTCAGACCAACAGTAACAGATATAAAATTGCATTCCTTCTCCCAGTACCATAAATAACACTCACATTTTATCTCTCTTGCTCAAAGGTTTAAAGGGAGGAAATAGCACAGTTTTAGCAACTGATAAAGACTTAATCTATAATTTTTTCAGCCACGAACTTCATTAACTAAAAAAACTCCTATACTAAGATTTGGCTTCACACCATTGTATCATTGCTGCATAGGCAGAATATTGCATTGCATCGTAGGCAGCAATTTGGAGGGTGTTCTAGGGTTTGACAACCTCTCCCAAGCCAGCTGTCATCCTCCTCTTCTCCACAGCACTGTCTGCACTCTGTCTTCCTCATGGATTCCCACCCATTCTGCTGCTGCTACCACTGATGCCTGTAATCTCCTATTCTTCTCTCCTCCCACGGCAGTCTATTTCGCATGCCTCAGAAATCTGCATACTGAAGTAGCAGTAATTTAATGGAGGAAGGGAACCGTGTTGCAGCAAAGTCACTTTACAAAACTTAGGTCAAATATATAAAGCTCACCAGGACATCTTAGTAGTCAACCTGGCTTGGGACATGTTATAGCAGCAGCAGGACTGCAGCGTACGCTACATACAAGGTGTAGGGCCCAGTATCCTAATGCAGATAGACCTACCATGCAAACACACACTACGGGAGTGTGAAGAGGCAGAGTTGCCCATTGCCTCTCATGAAGAAATGAATAAGGGCAGGAGACACTCAAAGCCAAATAAAGGGTGTGTAGAGCCCCACAGCCATAGAAATTTAAGACTTATAAAAATACTATGTGCAGTTTCAGCTAGGGATGTTTCTCTGTTAAATAATATTGCAAGGGGCACCCTACACAGTCTGAGATCCCCAAACAATGGCTGCATCACCCAAACCCTAATCCAGCCCTGGAAAAGCATTGAAAGCATGTTGCATTGAAACAAAGGCCTGCAGCAGCAGGCTACAGCAGCTACTCGGGAAGCTATAAGGAAAAGGGTTGATTCAAGTTCAAGAGGAGGATCAGATCTTCCCCGTGTTTGCTTAATCTAGGACCGAGTCCACTGGGCTTTCATCCAGATGTAGTACTGCCAATCCCAAGCATTCAAAAATCATGAGTAAGGTCCTAAGAAATCATGAGATTGGTTTAAAAATCATGGGATTGTTACAAAATAATACATTTTGGGTTCTTTTTCCTTGACTTTTGGCTTCTGAACCATTAGGGCGATCTAGCTTTGCAAGCTTTTCTCGGCAACCATGAAGGCTAGATTTTTTATTTTATTTTATTTTTTTAAATAAAGCTGAGATGCAATTCCTTGATTCCAGCGGCTGGTGCTTTCAGAAAGACTCCAAATATTGCAAGACTCGTGATCAAATTGCAAGAATTGGCAGCATTGCAGATATGCCTATGTGCCACTGTGAGATCTAGAGATTTGGGGTTTTAGCTGAAGACTGGAATAGAATGTTGAAATAAAACAAAAATGGGAAGCTTACAAATGAGGAAGAGGAGGCAGTGTGGCAGAGAGAGAGCAATCTTACAATAAGTCCTCTCTTCAAAGCTCATTTATGATCAGGGCCAGCTCTAGACACCGGCGTCCCAAGCGTGTACTTGGGGCGGCACTTTTCAAGGGGCGGCACTCCCATTTTTTTTTAATTTTTTTTTTGCTTGGGGCAGCAAAAAACCTGGAGCCGGCCCTGTTTATGATGGCTAGGTTTATTAGCATTTTGGCTGCTCCTGGGTGCAGGATTCATGCCACCACTAGTAACGAAATATGCAAGACAATGCCATCAACCAACTACTAAAGTTAATGCTGAACCTCCTTGTCCTCCATTTGAAATGCTAACTTCATTTTGTGTGGATCTGTCCGTCCACATCATTTTTGGCTTCACTGTTCATCCCGTTTTTGGCCAACAGCTATAACACTGAATGTGGAATTGCAGAAAGTATGGGACTCTAAAGATATCTGTATCAACTGTATCCAGTTTTATTTCTCCCCATTCAAACATGGGCCATTTCAGTTTTTGTGTGCAGTTACCGTGTTCAGCTGGCTTGCTGTACCATAAGTTGTTCCAGGCTTCCTTGTGAGCAAATACACTTTCCAAAACAGGGATCAGATTTCTGTTCATGTCTAATAGCTTAAACTCTGCTTTTAGCAGTGGTGCTGGGCGATGTAGCATTAGAAGGCGGCCACATTCTTTGCTAATTTGTACGTGTTGTGCTGAGCTGAATTATGTAGTCAGGGTAAAATTCACCCCGGGCAGAAGACCAAGCACAAGACTTGTGCAATACTTAAGTCTCACTTAAACCCTCAAAATAGGTTTTAAGTGGTGCATAGGCCTTTGGCTGGCCTTCTGCAAAGGGCTGAATTTCATCCTAGGTGCTCTGAGGTTTATTGCTGCCTGAGGTTTCCTTTCCCCTGCAGTGTATTCATTTGGGCGCCCCAGAAGACTGCCCCCATCGATGCACAAGCCCTATAGTGCTGTGCCGCACTGTATGGAGGAATTTTTCCTAGCTACTCAGTGTGTGCGTATAATATGAACAAAATCTCATTGAAGTGCAGAGCCTAACTGTAAAAGCAGAGACAGGGTTCAAGCTGCAGAACTGGGAAAATATTTTTTTGGGGGGAAGGGGTATTTTTAATATATAAAATACTCCCAAAATTTGGGGGCCGTCTGGATCCAGCTTTTGGTTCAAGCAACTTTCCTACTTAATAATACTGTGCATGTCTGTAGCACCTGCCACTCTAGTCTCTCAAAGCACTTTACCATTAATGGATTAAGCCCCTCACTACCCCTAAGGAGGTAGGTAAAGTGAACACCACCACTTTACAGACTGGGGAACTAAGACACAGAGCACTTCGACAACTTACCTGAAGGGGGGAGGGATAGCTCAGTGGTTTGAGCATTGGCCTGCTAAACCCAGCATTGTGAGTTCAATCCTTGAGGGGGCCACTTAGGGATCAGGGGCAGAAATTAGTCCTACTAGTGAAAGCAGGGGGCTGGACTTGATGACCTTTCAAGGTCCCTTCCAGTTCTAGGAGATTGGTATATCTCCAATTATTACCTAAGTCACAAAGAAAGTCTGCAACAAAAACAGGGCCCTGGGCTGACAACTCAGGCTTGTGCTTTAGCCAGAAGAATCTTCCCTATGGAAGTGGTTTTCATACCATTATACACCCACCACCACCTTGCTCCCTGCTGATCACGTATGGAGCATACGCCTAACAAACCCTGCCATTCCACCTTATCCCTCTTCCCTTCATACAGGGCTTTGCCATCTGGGTGGTGACTCACCATCTTAGTGTCAATGCCATGAATATGCTGAGGTTTCACGGTCAAGAGAAGTTTCTGCAGACGGGGAATCTTCAGCAGACAGACTAATTGGATTTTTTTCTTCTTCTGTAATGATGGCCTTGCTATGAGTATATAATGAGAGGTCAGGGGAAATTAAATTCACAGTAGATGCCACAAAAATCTTTTTAAAATGTCTTCCATCTATAATCAGTAGCCGAAAGACAGAGCAGTAGCCATAACAGCTCAGCGTGGCAGTACTGTTCTGACCCAGCCCAAAGGCAAAATGCATTTTCCAATAAGCTCGAAGACAAGACTAATAATGGCTCATAGCTGGCCAGTACAATAGCCACCGAGAGCACGCCAGTGATGGTTTGGCTTGGGGGCAGAGCTAGAGAGCAGGACAGGGTAACCAAAAGAGAATAGAATAAGATAGCAATAACAACAGTGGCAGAGTTAAGGAAACCCAAATGCTGAAATACATCTGAGTTTAAGAAGGTGGGGGACTAAATCAGAGAGAGAAATTACAGTGGAGAGGAACTCTCTTCGGTCTAACTAATTGCCTACTTGTGCAGAGCATAGCCACTTTGTGGCAAGACCGATCTCTGACTCCTATTCTCTGGGCCAGGAGAGGCTGGGCATATGGAGAGATGCAGCCTCATCAGCAGTCCGGGAACAGACAATGCCCTGGTTGCTTCTCTGGTGAGCATCATCCCTTGCTGTAGCTAGATTTCAACCACAAGGGACTTTCAGTATGAAATTATGGAACCAGCGTGACATTTACAAACATTTTCATTGTCACTCTATTTTCTACCTCTTCTTCCCAATCCCTTTGTCTCTCTTGTCTGTTTAGATTATAAACTCTTCAGGGCAGGAACTGCTCTGATTCTATCTATGTTTGTACATTATCTACCACAATGGGGCCTTGGTCCCAGCTGGGGTCCCTAAAGAGCTACTTTAGCAATATAAATAACTTGTAATTTTCTAAGTACGAAGAACACCTCTGGCACTAGGAATCGGATAAATAATATTTTATGAATATTAACAGTGAGGGATTGCTCCCAAACTGCATTTGTTGCCGATGGGCTCAATTTCAAGAAGAACAAACCAGCTGAAATGTGCACTTGTGTGAAATTACAGAGTGTATCCAATATGAAGAACAACAGAAATTAGAGCAGGAAAAGAGGTAAGTTATCTAGTTTGGCTTCCCCTATCTAACCCACTCATTGTAGAATGGCTGCCTACTGTTCTCTAGTACTTCCATCTACGTCTGTTTTAAATGGTTTGTGGCAGAGGCTTAGGGACACTTGGAGCATGGGGTTGCAACCCTGACCATCTTGGCTAATAACTGAAGGACATAAATCCACACCGTGTAGAGGTCAAGCATAGGAGTTTATTACACACAGCGCTGGCGGAGTGTTACCTTGCTTATTAGGCTCAGAGACACTGCTAATTTGATTACAATAGAATATATAGGTTTTTTCTGGGCGGGGGAAAGTGACGGGGTAGGCAGTTCCACACCCCGGGATAGGTTTTGCAGCAAGACGAGATAAGCACATTAGCCAATGGTTAACAGGTTACATAATGTCTCAGCTCATGGTTTTAAGTTAGCAAGTTGACATTTAATTAATACTTTGATAAAATGTTATTAGTATAAAATATACATATTGAATTTTGATTTGGGGTGGAGCAACTTTTTTGATTGTCCAACAGGTACATTTTTAGCGGTTAAAGCAAAGAAACAGTGAAAGTATATGGCAATAAAGATTGTTTTTTGTGTGTCTAAAGGCAAGGCATTGGTCCCTTGGAAGGGAGGTGGAAGGATGCCATATCTTATACTGACATGTGCCAACTTTTCATGAACTCATGGTTGGATCTGTGGGAAGTAACGTCTCCCTACAGAAGAAACAAACACAACAGGAACAAGGATTCTTTGTTTAATCTGCAACTCTGAATAAGACACAATTATTTAGTTCTTAGCTCCAACACCTGGCAATTTGCTGACCAGGTCTATCTTTAGCAAAGGCAATATTATCTGTTTACCCCAGGTTTCTTTTAGCTGATCGCTATTTGCTAGGCCTCTGGTCCCTTGACCATACTCTGGACTTTGGGTCCGGCACAATCCATATACCAGGTTGTTATATAAAATGCACATGGATTTTAACCCTTCATAGCCATTGACGGATCTATCCTCCATGAACTTATCTAGTTCTTCTCTGAACCCACTTATACGTTTGGCCTTAACATCCCCTTGCAATGAGTTCCGCAGGCTGACTGTGCGCTGTGTGAAGAAATACTTCCTTTCATTTGTTTTAAACCTGCTTCCTATTCATTTCACTGGGTGATCCCTGGTTCTTGCGTTATGGGAAGGGGTAAATAACACATCCCTATTCGCTTTCTCTGCACCAGTCATGAGTCTATAGGCCAGGGGTGGCCAAATCACGGCTCTCGAGCCACCTGTGTCTCCTTTACAGTTAAAGTGCTGCTCATCGAGCCCCATTCTCCACCTACCAGACTGGGAGCAGGGAGCTTGAGGCTTCTGCCCTGTGGTGGGATTAGGGGCTTCTGCCAGAGATGACTGGTGCCTGCTGAGAGTGGGGGACACACAATTTAAAGGTTCAGCCCCTCCCAACATCTCAAGTCACATCCCTCCAGGCATGCCCCCCACCCCTTACTTTCAGCGGCCCCTCCTTGGAGCTTCGGGGTGTTAGCTGTGGCAAACAGTTGGGAGCTGAAGGGAGGGGCCACTGCTTTAGCTTTGTGGGGAGAGGTAGCAGCTCCCAGCTGTTTGCCGCTGCCTCTCCCCATGGCTGCAGCTCCCAGCTTCCCGGCTCTAGCAGCTGCTGTGTAGGCAGGGGACTGGGCAGAACCGTGTGTCTGAGCAGGGCCAGCAAATCCTGGCAAAAATCTGGGAGGCTCCCCCACACATCACCTCTGGTCAGTGTGTGGGTGGGTGGGTCTCATGGCTTCAACCCTGAGGGCTGAAGCCGCAAGCCCCAGCAGGTGCACCCTGGCTCTCGAACTAATGAAGATTGTCATGTGCAGCTCGGAGGGTCAGTAAGTTTGGCCACCCCGGCTATAGACATATCATATCCCCCCTTACTTGTCTCTTTTCTAAGCTGAACAGTCCCAATCTTTTTAATCTCCTCATATGGAAGCTGTTCTATACCCGTAATCATTTTTGTTGCCCTTCTCTGTACCTTTTCCAATTCTATCGTCTCTTTTTAGAGATGGGGGAAACCAGAATTGCACACTGCATTCAAGGGGTGGGCATGCCATAGATTGATATAGTGCCATTCTGATAGGTAATAAAATAGAAAATCTCCCTTTCCTAATGGCTCATAACATAGTTAGCTTTTTTGGACTGCTGATGCACATAGAGCAGATGTTTTCAGAGAACTATCCACGATCACTCCAAAATCTCTTTCGTGAGTGGCAACACCTAATTTAGACCCCATCATTTTGTAAGTATAGTTGGGATAATGTTGTCCAATGTGCAGTACTTTGCATTTATCAACATTGAATTTAATCTGTCATTTTTTTGCCCAGTCACCCAATTTTGTGAGATCCCTTTGTAACTTTCCGCTGTTGGCTTCAGACTTAACTATCTTGAGTAATTTTGTCTTATCTGCAAATTTTGCCAACTCACTGTTTGCCCCTTTTTCCAGATCATTTTTGAGAATGTTGAACAGCACTGGTCTCAGTACAGATTCTTAGGGGACCCCCTGTATACCTCTCTCCACTGTGAAAACTGACCATTTATTCCTACCCTTTGTTTCCTGTCCTTTAACCAGCTACTGATCCATGAAAGGACCTTCCCTCTCATCCCAGGACTGCCTATTTTGCTTAAGAGCCTTTGGCAAGGAACCTTGTCAAAGGTTTTCTGAAAATCCAAGTATACTATATCAACTGGATCACCCTTGTCCACATGTTTGTTGACACCCCCCACCACCACCGCCACCAAGAATTCTAATAGATTGGTGAGTCATGATTTCCCTTTACAAAAGCCATGTTGACTCTTCCCCAACATATCGCATACATCTGTGTCTCTAATTCCATTCTTTACTTCAGCTTCAACCAATCTGCCTGACACTGAAGTTGGTCTTACTGGCTTATAACTGCCAGGATCCCCTTGGCCTTTTTTTTTTTTTTTTTTAAATCAATGAGCTATCCTCCAGTCATCTGATACAGAGGCTGATTTAAGTGATAGGTTACATAGGTTAGTAGTTTTGCAGTTTCATATTTGAGTACCTTCAGAACTCTTGGGTGAATTCCATCTGGTCCTGGTGACTTATTGCTGTTTAATTTATCAATTTGTTCCAAAACCTCCTGTACGGACATCTCAATCTGGGACAGTTCCTCAGACTTGTCACCTAAAAAGAATGTCACACCTGGGCCAATCTCCCTCACATCCTCTGCAGTGAAGGCAGATGAAAAGAATTCATTTAGTTTCCCCACAAGGGCTGTGTTTTCCTTGAGTGCGTCTTTGCAGCTTGATTATCCAGTGACCCCACTGAATGTTGGCAGGATTCCTGCTTCTGATGTACTTTAAAAACAACGCTATTAATTTTTGTGGGTTTTGCTAGGTGCTCTTTAAATTCTTTTTTTTTTTTGGCCTGCCTAATTATACTTTTACATTTGACTTGCCAGAGCTTATGTTTCTTTCTATTTTCAGTAGGATTCGACTTCCAATTTTTAAAAGATGTCTTTGTCTCTAATTGCTCTTTTTACTTTGTTGTTTAGCCATGGTGACTTTTTTTCTTTTTTTTTGGTCCCCTTAGATACAGCTAACTCTCCACCCCTCGCTCCCCTCGCACTTGAGTTTTTAAAAAGTTATTAATCCTTGGAAAGACTGGGATTCAGGGGATCTGGTTTCCATTACGAGCTCTGCTGCCAATTCACTGTGTAATACTATGGTAAGTCATTGAAACATCCTGTGCCCTATCTGTAAATAGAGCTAATATACAAGATCAAATTTGTTTAAAAGGTGAACATGTGCCAACCATTACTACTCAGCTACCACTGATGTGGCCTATTCTAAATATAGCAGGAAACTGGTTGATCTGAAATACCTGGTATTTATACAGAGCAAACAAAATGCTAGCAACTTTATACTGTAGTAAATGATGCCAAATGGTGACATTTGTCTATATATAATTGTTTTTCTTGGGGGAAAAAACAACAATGCAAATAAAACATGTCACACTATTTCTTCAATGCTTGAATGAGAGCAGTATTTTCCATTACAAAGTCTTATAAAGTTAGTCTCAGGTAATTTACTTTTCTTTGCTGATTACTGGTAAATTAGCTGGCAATAATCTTTGGATCCCGTCTTAAGTAGTTTCTTTCTTCTTTTTCCCCAAGGAGGCATATATACAATTCTGTATTTCTCGATAAGATGGTCCTCTTCACAATCAACATCTTATTCCATCCTCCAATTACCAGTATTTTCCATTACAAAGTCTTATAAAGTTAGTCTCAGGTAATTTACTTTTCTTTGCTGATTACTGGTAAATTAGCTGGCAATAATCTTTGGATCCCGTCTTAAGTAGTTTCTTTCTTCTTTTTCCCCAAGGAGGCATATATACAATTCTGTATTTCTCGATAAGATGGTCCTCTTCACAATCAACATCTTATTCCATCCTCCAATTACCTAAGTATTTCAGTTTTACAATTGGCAAGTGCACCTCTTCTGAGTACAAGGAAGTCCAATATTTGTTGGCTTTTTATATCCCTTGAGTTTTCATTTGATGCATTAGTTTCTCTATTACCAATACTGAACGTCTCAAATTCTATTGTAGCAAGTAATAGCACGGGGGGTGGGAGGGGATGCTTCTGTTTTTCTGCTAGCTGGTGTAAGCCACGTTACTACTAATAACGAGGTTAAAGACCACATCATTAATTGGCAGAGCTAATAAAGATCACTAGTGGGGACTTAGGAATGCTACAACCTGTTAGCTTAGGAACCTGCCTCTTTCTCTGAGAAATCCTGGAACATCTCCGCATGCAAAATTAGCAGCATGTCTCCATCAGCTCTGCTGTTTTACGATGCAAAGTTCAAAAGTTCTACTTGTGGCTCCTGCTGGTATTGGCTTGAAAACATACGTGGATATGAATTTAAACCTTGATCTCCCAGACAGCAATGTGGGGGGGACTTCTGCTAAGATACCAGGCTGGTTTCAGTTTTAAAGTTGGTTTTGTTTTTACAGATTTTCCCATTATTTTTATTTGAAATAAGAGAAGCTTATTAAAAGGCTTATTAAAAAGCTGTTTGGGTCTCACTATGACTAACTACTCAAAATGGGAGTTGGAATTTCTAGGAAAGCAGGAACAGCCTAATTCTCCTGTATCTTCTGCACACATAAAAATGGTTTTATAACAATATCTGAATCACTTTGCATTTATTTTCCAGTAAATTTATTTTGGGAATATGGCCCAAGTATAAAACTCTCATTTTAGTCAATAAAGACTATTACTTTTATTAGTTTAGCCTTATGAATCCTATAGCTCAACACTCAACCTCTATTTATTATTTGTAAGAGACATATATCATACTGGCTTATAACTGTAAATACTCTACTTACACAGGTCAGAGCACATCCTCTTTGTTTAAAATCTAAGCTGTGATGTTTTACATAAGTTTGTTTCCTTTCCAAGTTGAAAGGTCTTAGAGATAAATGTGTATGTATCCTAATTTCGTGAACCTTCCACGGAGCACAGCATGGAATGCTGATTCTTGGAAACCCCAGTCAACTAAATTCATCCTATTACTGTACTTCAATCCCATTGTTATACTTCAAGACAAAGAACAAAGGGAGAAAAAACTACATGAAAGCATAAGCACAGTACATCCAGCAAATGAGAGAAAGGAGAAGGTTCTTGTGAATAGTTCCACTAAAAAATTACTCTAACCATTTTTCCCGTCATAAGGCAGTGAAGTTGTACTCATGATTATGTGTGTATATATAATGATATATATGTATAGTTATAAATTCATATGATCACATAAGCAACCTTGGTAACGGTGGGGTAAACATTTTTATCATTTCATCTAACCCCATTTGCAATATGGTTAGATAGCTCAGGGGTATAGATGCTTGACTCCTACCGTTCCTATAGCTTGCCAGGTGGAGTTGCACTGGTTCCTTTAGTCAAAGTGCAGATAACTATAAATAGAGGCACCTTTCAAAAGGAATAGATGAGTAGCCTTTTGTCCAGGCCAACATTCCCTCTTTCAACCAGGCAGACTCCACTGTATGCATGCTATTACGAAGCACATATGGGTTACTCAGCTCTCTCAGTTACTAACTTGTTTGCTTTGTGAAGTGCTTTGGTGCTCTTACGCTACCGCCATAAATTCTATTCCATTCTGCACCATGTCATTAGCCATCAGCGGGTTAAGATTTTTTACCACAAACCAACAGGAAAGGGTTTGTAGCGTTCAGATCGATGTCACAAGTGAGTCATATAGAGTTACCGCAACATTTAGAGGTCAGAGCGGCTCAGTGGACTGGAGTGTATCCAATGCCAGGCCGTTCTGAAACGCAGCTCAGTTAGATCCCCGACAGAGGACAAGAAATAGAACTGCTCTGCTACTCACTGAGCTTGAGGTACCACCAAAACCAGAGGGAAGGTTTTAGTCGCAATCAGATACTGATGACTGCCACAATTCAGCCTATTTTATGTAGAGCTGAAAGACAATCCACTTCTGCTGTTCCCTGCTCTTGTTTTCTCCAGTTTCATGGGGGGGTGGGAATCCTTCAGTGATTTGCAGATGGAAACGCTGGGAGAGTCGGATGTTTTAACAATGATGTCATCAGCACTGAGTAAATTCTCTGAAAGTCCAGCAGAACAAATTGTGCTGCATCCATTGAATACCAAATGCCAGATCTCCATTTGCTTACAAAATTACTGGAGTAATCATGGCACTTAGTAGCCAGCTGCTAATTCATCAGGTATAAATATTTACCGAGACCCATCGTGACATTGGAGATTCTCCCAGGAGCAGAAGGGTCACCATAATTTCATAGGATTTATGAATATATTTTACCTTTTAAAAAGGAATTCATTTTGAGACACATTCTGTCCCACGGGCCATAAAAAGAATAGGAATTAAGATACTGTCAGGACTTAGTTATTAAAAAAAATTAAAAACCAGACCTGACTAGCTTAGCCAAATGACAACTCAGGGTGGAAGCAAGGAGAAGAGGGCCAGAATGACAATCATACAAATATCTAATGGCTGTAACCCACAGGAAGGGAGTAATTGTTTAGGGTGATACCATGGGATGCAAACTAGGAGTAATAGGAGGAAATTAAGTAAAGAGAAAATTAGGCCGAGTATGAGGAAAAACTGCCCTAATGGCAAGATCTATCAGAGCATGCAATGGTCTCCCAAGGGAGGTGATGGAAGCTTCATTGCTCAAGATATTTAATATTCAGCAAATCACTGGAGCAGCCCCGCATTGGCAGAGGGATGTAGATGACCTAATAAGTAATTTTCATTTCTTATTTCTATGATTATTGATAGGCCAGGGGAGTATAGTACAAGTTCAAGCCAGAGGTTTGGGCAAGAAAGCCAGGAATAAATACCCAGCACAATACTCTCTTTACTTTTCCAATAGTATAAAAATGTCTGTTTTCCATTACAGAATTTCCTCAATATTGTCCCTAAAGAGATCAACTGAAAATAGAGAATCCAAAGCAAAGAAAAAGTGACTAGCAATGTAACTTCATTGGTTTTGGTTTATTACTGACCCTTTTCTTGTCAAGAGTTATCTGTTATATTTTTCTAGCTATCTAGAGAGAAACTGTAACTGGCTGGGGCTAAAAATACCAACTTTAGCTTCCATATAGCACGTTATAAAACAACCATCCAAAATTATAACTTCAGATTTAAAAATCAAACAGAGACGTGTGACCTGGCTCAGGGTTTTGCACTGTTCTATGAACTAGACAAAAGGTCTCTGCACAAAAACACACGGATTTCAACAGAACTATTTTATTAGTAAGCAGTGAAAAATAAAGATAAGAGCCTAATGATAATGATGTCGGAAAAATCCTCCTAGTTTGGACAAACAACTTTGAGCCCTTGAATTGTAAATTAACTGTTCTTTCAGATACTAATGATATTTTGGGTGAACAAATTTGTGCTAAAACTCAAGGAACTCCATGGGTTCCTGAACTGTCACACCACTGTTATGCAAATACTTGTGACAGTAATAAAATACTACTACTACTAAGATACCGTCAATCGCAGCAAACAAAACTGGGTGCTTTTATTCAAAATTCAGGGTTTTTTTCAAGTATTTGCCCTGCTCTGGGCATGACTCCTGAGTCTATAACATGCAATTGGTGTTTAAGCAAAACTCCCCATTGACTTCAATGAAGAGGAGTGTAGAGGGGTCGGCCTCACCCCTGCGGCGCCTCCTGCTGGTGACTCCAGGAATTAGCTCTTTTCCAGTGCTGGAGCGCCCTCTGCAGGCTGGTGATCCGCCTGTCCTCTGGCCCCCGTGTCCCTCCCTGGACCCGGTGCCCTTTTATTGGGGGTGCTGCCCCCTGGCAGTAACCCCTTTCTCTCTGGGTTTCCCCTCCTTGGGGAACCCCCACCCTCTAGCCCCACCTTGCCTCAGTATTGGCTACTGCCAGTCATTGTCTAGCCCCACACTCTGGGGCAGACTGCAGTATCAGCCTACTCATCACAGGCAAAGAGGTTTGGACCTGCTGCCTTGGCCTACCCCTGGGCTGCCCTCTGCACCCCCCCGTACCTGTTGTTAGCCCTCTGCTAGGCCACAGCCTGGGGCTTTCTAGGCTGGAGCTCCCCAGCTCCTCAGCCTTTCCCCAGCCCTGCTTCACCCTAGGTATCTTGCCTATAGCCCCTGCAGCCAGGCCCTTCTTCCTCTTCAGGCAGAGGAAGACTGTCTGTTTCTGGCTTCCCTGGCCTTTTATAGGGGCCAGCTGTGGCCTGATTGGGGTGTGGCCCAGCTGTAGCCACTTCCCCAATCAGCCCAGCTTTTAGAGCCGCTGCTCTCAAGCCCTGCCAGGCCGCTTTTAAACCCCTCAGGGCAGGAGCAGGGTCCACCCTGCTACAAGGAGTTCTTAAAAGTCAAATGGCCTGGTATAGCTCATTATATGCGAAATGGGAAATTATATTAATTGGTCTCACATTACTGTCATGATTTGCTGCTTCTTTACGAAGCTAAAAAATTACATTGGATGCCCAAATCTGTTAGTATAGAAGCATTACAGAGAAGTTGCTTTAAGAAGATAACAGCAACCAATTAAGAGAACCAATTAATGATCCATAATTTTACAGCTTTCACTTGTAAATACCTAAACAGCATTAAGAAGAAGCAGATTGTGCATCTGAAGTAGTGTTTCAACTGAGTAATTTCCTGGTGGGGAGAAAAGTTTCAGAGGGATCCTTTCCTACGAAGAATGAGTGTAATTTGACACAGTCTGGCGTACACCAAGCATACTCTGGAGAGAGAAGTCTTCATGAAGCTGGCATAAACGTCATCCCAACTGGGATGGTTTAGTGTCCAGATGACAATCTCCACACGAGGCAGGGATGGGACCACTAAATAACCTTTCAGTTTGGACAGCACTGAAACAAATGGTTTAAAAAGTCACAGAGTCTAAAACTTGGCCACTAAACTGAATCGTAAGTTTATGTTAATCACAAACTTTATTTGTTATTCCTCTTACAGCCATCTGTTTGACGAGTGCCTCTACAGAGAACATTTGCTAGATGCAGGGTGTATTTTGTTCCAATTCCTTTAGAATATAAGCTAATACTTACATTACAATAGAACATGCGTGATCTTGAAAGTTACCCTGTCCCCCCCACCCCATACAGAACCTATCCAGAAGAAAATTATGGCCACACCTTCAGCTGGCATAGTGTGATAACCTCACTAATTGGCACCAGCTGAAGATTTGGCCTTCTATCTGGAAGAAAGGCTGCGATTCTGCAAGGCACTGAGGTGCCTTCAATATTTTTTGAAAACCAATGGTTGACTTCCATGGGTGGTAGCATTTTAATACCTCACATGGCTGAGCCCCATAAGGACCTGAGGTGATTTGTGGAGTAAGGTATTATTCTGTATGAATAAGAGCATCATAGTCTGGCCCACAGAAAACACTCACTGCTAAGATTGCTGACAAATGGATTAATCAACCAGCTTTTCTGCCCTGTTTTCAACACCCAAGTTTGCATATTACCTTGGATGGTGCAAAATGTGACTCTGGTGGGACTTGAACCCACAACCTTTGAATGACTTTGATCTAGTACCACACTAGAAGGCCAATGCACTATCCATTATGCCACAGAGCCATCTTACAGTAAACTGATATACTGCAATCACCTAGGTACAGTGTATTGAAAACTCCACTATAATGCATGACTCTACCATGGGCACTAAAACACAAACAATTTCAGTTAAGCAGCTCTAACTGTTGTTAGGCCACCAGGCCTCTCTAAGGAGAGCTGGGGTTGAGACACCTTACACTGGTGTAACCCACACACCTCCTGGGTGTGGTGCTCTGTCCCATCTAGTGGCACCAAGACCACTGAGAGAGGGAGAGAAAATAAGTCTGCTCTGCAGCATTAGCTAACAGCCAGTAACTCATACAGAAGAGGCTCATACACTAAGCTCCGGAAGTCCTTGGTTCAATCCTGTCCACCAGCAATCAGGGTCTGTTGGCATTACACTGGCACTGCCAAATCAGTTTGCTAGTTTTCAACAAGAAGCAAAATGTCATTTTTCTGTTGCTGCTACAGCACCGATAGCCCTCTCTGAGCACTGATTACATTCCAACCTCCTCATTTCATCTGGTTGCGTATTTATTGGCAAGTGTGACTAGCAAGTTACATTTAAACTGGAATATTTCTTCCTTTTACCTGTTTAAAAAAAAAGTGTAAAATGATTAGAGCACAGTTCAGGCAGGCGCCAAACCCCAGTAATCTGGCAAATACTTATTTAAAATTGTATAGGTCGGTTTACCAAAAAATAATAAAAGGATCCGATTTAGTGCTGGAAAAGGAACAGAAGTTAGTTTTGAATATGCCTGAAAGGCTTTTTTTTTTTTTTTTTTTTTTTTTTACTCATTCCAGACTCCAGGTCTGGGGGGATCTGGATATTTTCACTATCAAGTTATCACTCCACAAAATGTCAGCAAATTCTTGTACAAACATGATTTTTTTGAAAAGCCACGTTTTATCACTTCTTTTACATAATCGTGAAAGATAGCGGCTCTAATCTGAATTGGGTTTAAAGGAGGTAAAGGGATGACAAAGTGCAGCTCGAACTTTGGAGAGGAGACCATATGTTCTTTTTTTAATAGATCATTTTTGTATTCAATTTTACTCAGTTTTGATCAAGTGATTTGTTTGTGATTAAACACACACACACACACACACATATATATATATATTAAGGCACTAGAAATTGTTATTAAAACACCCCCATTATATAAGTGAATTTGCATATAGTGTAGCATGCAATATTCTGCATGCGTGTAAAAAATCTAGCTAAGTGTGTCGCAAGATCAGATCTTGCCCAGAACATAATGAGGTTCGAGTTAAATGTCAGGACTTTATGGGCTACAGCATGCCAACCCTCTGCAAGCAATTACTGCAGTTGCCAGGACTAAGTAAGTAACTACACGTGTGGGTGGTCAATTCTAGTCATTTGCCCATGCAGTCATTTTATTTATTTCTTTGAATTTACAAAACATAGGTGAAGGTTCCCATCCCGTACATTAATACACAAAATAATGCCATGAAATTGTTTGACTGAACAGTTTATTTGCCAAATGCCCCTTCGTTTGACCCAAAACTATTTGTGAATTTGCCATGAATTTGCTGAATATTCTCAAAAAAATCTGTGCTGCTATGTTCCTAAGATGACCAGACAAAGGGAAATGATGGTGGGACCCACCTTAAAGCTTTTATCCCAGTGGTTAGAGCACTCATCTGGGTTCAGATCCACTCTGGAGCAGGGATTTGAACTCCAGTTCCTCTCCCACCTCCACGTGAGTGCTCTAACCACTAGAATATTGGCATAGTGATGCTTTCAGTCTCTCCTGCTAGAACTGTTCCACTTTATATAAATAACTAAATATTCACTGGAGGACAAGGACTTGAAAACTTGGCCCAATGCACAAGTGCTACTAAATGAACCATGCCAACAAATTGCTTGCAAATATTTCACCAAATCCTAGCAACCCGGTAACCCCACACCTGCCCTGAACACTGACCTCTAGTGCCGGTACATTATGGTGAACTAGCTGGGATCTATGTTATACAGTTTTCTACTAGCTGCAGCTTCTCCTTCAGTCCAAGTTGCAGGGGTGGTGCTGTTGTACAGAAGGATCCAAGGTCTATCCAAGGCCTGCCGTCACCCTGAAGCCCTGGATGAGCATGGGTGTGTTACATGATTTGTGTATTAACCCTAACTGTCTCTGTCTGGCCACATGACCATTGTCCAGCAACCAGTTGGTGACAATACCCCACAAAATCATCCCATGCCTGTGACCAGCCCATTCACAAACGCTCAGCTGGAGGGTATTTTGAGATTTGTACCAACACCATTTACTGCTAACCAAAAAGAGAAATGCACATGTTATTAAGGAAGCTCACCCCTTTAAAGGGGACAGTCATTGGCTCCATCCTGGAGATCCTACCTGAGAGCACATATTGGTATTGAATAATAAGTAACTTGCTTTGTTCATCTTCCATACCATTCACTGGGTTTGCTTTGGACTTCTCCATTTGTTTGCAGTTGTTTTCCTCCCCCTCTCCCCTTTTATTAAGAAACTTTTAAGTGTTTAATTGAGTCTTCCGGGGGTGAGGGGGGCGTTGTTTCTGGTTATTTTCTGAGGGCTTTCCAAAACAATATTCATGTTTGTTTCATTTCTTCCCTTTTTTGTGCATTGCTATTTATAAGAATGATTAGTTTCTTATTTTGTTGGGTCTCCTCCCCCCTTCTCTCTCTGGTTTGTCTTATTCAGTCCAATGGGATATATGAGAGGATAACGTAATTTATTATTAGTGTTATTGGACCCCTTTGGAGCCCTCAGAATTACAATATTTAATTAATAAAAAAAAAGACAAAAAAGTGACATACATGATGATCATCAACACCACTTATTTATACTTTTTGCTTAAAGTAAGTCCTCAAAGAAGATCAAAAGACATTTAAGATGATTTTCAGAACACAGGGGGTGAGATCGTGGCTCCAGTGAAGTCAACAGGATTTCATAATGGGACCAGGATTTCATCCATGAGTTTTACATAATACCTTATGCCTATGTTTGAGCCTGACATTTGACAGCGGACAGAAATGTGGCCTTCATCGCCAAGACACTGTTCAGTTTTAGTAGGAACCCATTTTAGGGCCAGATTCAACAATAAAGAGACATCTGGCCTCTGCAGGAATGAAGTCTAAACAAACTCGTGGAAATGTGATTTTCACTGCATTCACAGTATAGAAATGCATGGGGATTCCCTGAATTCAGCTCATGAGTATTTTTGTTAACTGCAGTCCTCAGTTTTGTCTGCCATAAAAATGTATTTTTCTGATGCACTTCCATTGCGGTTCAGCACTCGGTCACCACACAGAGAAATAAAGTAATGCAACATTTCCAAGTTGCCGCCAAGAAAATTAATCTACCTTTTAAGTTTTAGAACTAAGTACAGCACACAAGCACATTAACATCATGATGCCCTTTAAAGAGAGAACCTGCTTCATGCTGTCACACTCAAGAGATGGCAATCCCAGCAGACAATGGCAAGTTTCAAGTAGGTAATCTAACTTAATCTTTCAAAAATGTCTCCAAATTACACAAGCAGAAAAAAAAAAGTGCAGACTGAGGAAACCCTCCCCTTCAATGCATACACACTCACAAAATGACAAAATTAGGTGGGGGGATTCTTCAGAACAAGGCCTACATACCACAGGTAATAACCACCTTAAATCGAAAAGCCAAGTAAAACTCGCTAGGTAATGCATTTGGGATTAGGGTGAAACAGGCTCCAATCACTAACAATGCGTCTGTTAGCAATCCAGAGATTTGGAACGACTAACCTAGGCACTGAGGGATAAAGTGCCTTCTATGTCTTGCGAAATGAATTAATGAAAGGAGGAAATGTCATGAGGCACAAAAAGCGTTTAACCAAAGGAGAATCACCTGTCAGTTTCATCTTGATTACAACAAGATCTTCTGATGATTCTGGCGCAAAATCTTCTTCAGTTCCTTTTTGACCCCCACTTTCACCAAAAAAAAAAAAAAAAAACTGGACTGAATCCATTTTTTACTCACTAGATGTGTCTGAGACTTTGACAGATGCTGTTTAGACAGCCTGATTCAGTGGGTGGTCATGCAAGGAGACCATAGCTGTAGAGTTTATGGAAGGCGCCTGACATAAATGAACTGTTGAAGACCAATTGGAAGCCTCAGTGAAATCACAACATGTAAAATAGGGGTGGGTGGGGAGGCGTTCTCTTTTAAGCGACAGAGAGAAAGGGATGTTTGGATGGAGTTTGTGAAAACTACAATGAACAGGGCTTTACAAAAGCCTGTATTCATTAGGAAAAAAAAATCCTCCCCAATAAAGTAAACATTCATATGCTGCATTAAAACAAAATTAACAGATTTAAATCATTTCCCTGCATCGAGTACAAGAAACAGACAAGTCTTTTCCCTGCTCCTGTCTAGTCTCATTAGGTAGAAAGCTAATATTTGAGAATTCATGCTCCAGTGAGGAACATTTGTGTGTGAAAAAAAGCCACCCCTACTGATTGGCCAGCCTCAGATGGAATAGGACAAATACATCCTAGTTTTTAATGCATTTGGATTTATTTAGAGATGGGCACACACTGAAAAGAAAGTATCTGGATCCAGATTTCAGTTGCATCAGCCTTTGGCAATCTGGATTTTCTGGTTCAGGCAATCTCTAGTTACATGTGGCTCTTTCATTTATAAAATTCATATTCACTTCTGAACCCCCAAACTCTGGAGGTGAAGAGATTTGTGGGTTTGATTAAGGCTCATCGCTGGTTTCGTTTTGGAAAAGTTTTATTTATTCAAAGAGAGTTCCATTTTCCTCTGAAAATAGAGCTCTGCCCATACTCTTATCCATTGTCATTGCTGGTAGCAATGGACTAACTTCCAGTACTTATCTTGAAAGAGTTCAGCTTGACAAAAGATTTTTTCCTCATCTCCAAAGCTACTCTGTGCATTTTCTGATTTCTCAATGACCCCACAGGCCCTCCAACTGCCAGTTTTTTGTGCGTCTGATGGGGATACATGTATCATCCCATTAATAACACTCACTAATGTTCAGGGGAAAAAATATCCAAAGCCATGAGATATCAGGGAAAACAGTTGAGGGACAGAGACGAGTAGAGATGGACCCAAGATACCTGGGGCATTAAGATCCTTGTTTATGGTTTCATCTCTAGAGGGAGGAAAAGGGGAAAGATGAAATGGCCAAGTAGATGGTTAAAATACTAAAAATAAAATTAAATAATATTATTTTTCCATAGGGCTTGTTGCATTTTTTTTCTTGCAAGTGTTTGCACTCTTCCCATCAGTATCATTCACCAAACCAAACAGAGATCTTAATGCATTCAGAACAGTGGCAGCGGATTTTTCAACAAAAACGGAAACTTTTCTGAACGTTCCTATTTTGATGAAACTTTCCTCAAGACTGGGTTGGAATTTCTGGTCAAAACCAGAGAGACACCCCCCCCCATCCCAGAATAACCAGTAGCCCAAGGGCTAAGGCACTCAACTAAACCATAGGAGTCTCAAAGTTCTTGCTCCAATTCATATTGAATTAGTTATATAAAAGTGAAACCATTCCAACAGGAGAGAGAAAGATCCCCACCCCAGAAGAGCCTGGTGGTTAGGACACTCGCCAGGGATGTGGGAGAAAGGCAGAGAGAGAAGGGACTTGAATCTGCAGCTCCCACAGGCTAGCCAAATATCTTAACCTCTAAACTATTGGCTAAGCTATCTCTCTGGCCTTTCACAAAAAAATTCAAAAGGCCTCGGTGTTGTCCCAGTGCCAAACAAGAAGTTCTTTGCAGGATGGGGAAAAAATGGCTTGTACCATTCAAACCAGAGATGAGATTGCCCAGTGCCATCGATAGAGAGGAGGGCAAGGAGAAAGTTGGCTGGAGACAAAATGGAAGTTTTAGGATTCCACTTCCCGTCAAAAGAAGAGATACCTGTAGAGGCACTTTCCTGCCTTGTGGCACCAGAGAACGGTCACATAGTTAACTCTGATTTCAGCCCAAATGCTAGGATGGGTGACTGAATACAGTGAGAAAAGCTAAAAAAAAACAGAGAAATACATCACTCGAATCGCTCCTGAAAAACACTTCTGCTGTGATGCCCACCAAAAGAGAGGGTTCAGTAGAATTATGAAAAAAAATCCTAAATCATCCCCCAGGAGCCTAATTCAAAGCCTGCTGAAGTCAATGAAAAGACTCCCATTGAGCAGATCCCAGCCCCTTAGCGTCACAGTCTATCCTGTCTTCCACATGTCTGCTTCTTAGACAGCAAATATTGCCACGCAGGGGCACTCTCTCTCTCTCTGTTTGTGAATCATGCAGCACCAAGCATATAAATCTTAAATGCATAAAATGGAAGGGTGGGCAGCATGCAGAGGGTAACATCTGGTAACGCACCCACCTGCAGAGTGGTGTTTTGCACACTGCCTATGTAGGTTCAATGACTACTTCATGCAGGATAGCCACCAGACAATTCCAGCCTTGCAAGGTTATTTTTGATTCAAACAGAAACTTTTTGAAAAAAAGTCCAAGGACCTACACTGGGTGAGAATTCACTCTCAAATCAACATCAGACATCAAAGCCAGACTTTTTGAGGGCATGAAACAGGAGCTAAAGAATGGACTATGAATAATGATTCACGTAACAAACTTACCGCCAAAAGTTGAGTTTTTTTCCTCTTCCTTTATTAACATTTTAAGTGTTATGATGAGAACTTCAGGCATAAAAAAACATAAAAATAAAACCATACTTCTGCTTAATCTTTCGATTCATATGCCTCGCTGCACTGGTCTTTGCAAACCTCCCAAGGAATGCACTTGTTTGTCAGGGTCATGAAATAAAATTGTCCAGTAATTAAAAATGGGCAGCCTCATAATAATTAGTAGCTGATCTAGCAGTGGAAGATGAATTTCTCCCAGCATGGCCAAATGAAACTAAGATTAGAACATTTAACAACTAAACCTCATTTTTACAGTAAAAAAAGATACTACTGGAACATATTTCATCTGGTAAAGGTCAGGATGCTTTAGTTAAATGTGTCACTAAATATCAGAAGCTAGAGTATTAAATGATATTAACGCATAGGAGGTATCTTCATGATCATACGTTATATACTCAAGCAGCAGTTCAAACACAACTGTGTAGTAATTTAATTACTCTTGCACTTGAAATATCTTTAGCCCCTAAAATCACTCCATCATTTTAGGGCCTGCGCCTGCTCCCATTAAAGTCAGTAGCAAAAAATCCCATTGATTTCAATGGGAGCAAGCTCAAGTCCTTAGTTGCCTCATTTAAATTGCTTGCAAGAACACTGGGCATATCACCAGCGATTTTTCTTCTGTGTAGGTCCTGCTGCTGGTATGATAAGGACAGCACTCTCCTCTGCAGGCGACTCCACGTTTAATTAGCTCCAGATGCAGGCTAATTAGTCAGTCTGCAATGAGAGCATTGCTCGGTTGTCACTCGAGCCTGCCCTCAACGGTTAAGTAAAAGGGATGAGATTGAACATGAAAACCAGATGCTGCGTGTGTGCCGTGCTCTGTGCTGTCCATGAGGATTGGAGGGTTCTCCTATAATCGATGGACTAAGTATAATAAATGTTGTGTTTAAAAGCCATAGGCATGGATGAATCTTTGCATGGTTCAAGTAAGACAGTAGCATATGCTGAACGAAAGGGGTCATGGCTTAAAACAACTGATTTTCTCTAATGCAGAGAAAGGACCAAAGTTTTACCAGCAGGACATGTATGGGATGTTAATTTGTAATTTTTATGTAGACTGGATTTGCATTGTATTTACATACTATTTTGCATTGTATTTTTTGCATTAGAAGATTTAGGGCCGTATCATTCCATTGAGCAAAAATTTCCATTGATTTCAATGGGAGCTTTATGCACTGGAACATGGATAGGATTCAGCCCTTGATGATTATAGTTATATATATGGGATATAGTTATATATAGTTATATGATGAATGTAGTTATATATAGTTATACATATGGGATATAGTTATATTTTTACGCAGATTGCACATTTTGCAAGCATTCTGGTACTAACCTTCTTGAAAAGCCTGCAACTTGCTAATGCATGGTTTTTGATTTAGGATTTCTCTTCCAAAGAGAGCAACAATCTGATGCACCAGTAAGTGCGCTATGGTGTATTTTGTAAAAATAATGAATTCTTACTAATATGACATTTTACTGTTGCAGAGTTTTTGTAACTGAACCTGAATGAGATGTATGTGTGTGTGTGTGTGTGTGTGTGTGTGTGTGTGTGTGTGTGTGTGTGTGTGTGTGTGTGTGTGTGTGTGTGTGTGTTACACGCTGTGCACGTGAATAAGGGTCTACAGGGTCTGAGCCAAGCCCATGATAAAAATTACACGTATCACTGTACAGAGGCTTGCTGATCTGTACACATTTTCATTACTTAGAACTGATGAAAGATTCAACAGGAAACTGCCTAACCAGCTAACAGGTGTTTTAACATCAACCTATTGTAACATGGCCGGGTGCCAATCTAAACTCTGCTAAAACAGGACTGCAGAGGAGTAGGGCTAGTTCCCCAGTGCTAACAATAGGGCCGCCCAGAGGTGGGGCAAGTGGGGCAATTTGCCCCAGGCCCCGCAGGGGCCCCCACGAGAGTTTTTTGGGGCCCCTGGAGCAGGGTTCTTCACTCGCTCCGGGGGCCCCAAAAAACTCTCGTGGGGCCCGGGCCCCTGGAGCTTCTTTCACTCCGGGTCTTCGGCAGCACTTCGGCAGTGAGGGCTCCCCGCCGCCAAAGACCCCAGGCCCCGTGAATCCTCTGGGTGGCCCTGGCTAACAACAGTAGGGGAGGTTCACAGTGTGCAATTTAAGGAGGAGAGTACAGTCCGGTCAAACCCAGAATGCTTAGTTAATGTTTTGCCCCAGCATCAATTGCTCACACTTCGCAATGTACCCTTGGATGCCTGGCTCTGCGCAAGGAGGTATTTAGGAGAGACAGTCAGCCCCAGAAAGAGACAACCCTAAAAGTAAAAGCCACATAAGAGTGAACTCCGGAAGAAAGGTATCTACTGAATGCTGCCTATACCTGGGAGAACTGCCACTTGGTATGAGCTGCCTGTTTGTTAGGATTTTGTATGAGGAACTACTCTGTTGCTTAATAAATGACAAGTTAAATCAAATCACTGCCCTAGAAACCTCAACCAACCACCACAATAATGTTGCCACCCAAGCTGGAAAACAAATTATTTCAGCAGAAACAACATGTTGTTCAACTGGAAGTCAAAATTACTAAGAATCATTGCCCATGGGAGCGGGACTCCATGGGAGCGGGACTCCAGACTGGGGCCTTTTCTTTAGCCAGGCTCTTACAAGATGACTGACTAATAATGAATTCTACGGCTACTCTGTTCCAACCCTCACATGTGTATATTATACACCCCGTGCATTTGAGCCATTCCTTCCTGTCTAATCACACAGTCCTAGGTTCCCTTATTTGATCACCCTTGGTACATTTATCAGGTGTTATCAGCCATTACACCCATGATTACACAGTCTCCACATACACCACCCACTATGTTCTAGAAGTCTTCTCAACCACTGAACGCTTCCTTCTCTCTCTCTCCTGCTGAGGTTTGCAGTTATTGCGTTGCTTCTACCCCCCATCTCTTTAGATCTCATAGGACACATCCCCAATATTTCCTTGGCTTAACTGTCCTCCAGTCTCTTTCCGATAATATTCCTTGGGCACATAAAAGCGCTGTTTGGAATTGAGTTACGTGCAATTACAATTTTTGCATGCTCTCCTCTTGCAGAATTATTCTTATATTTGGGTGGGGGAGTGAGGTAGCCACATGTATACATTGAAATCTCATAGTACTGTATCAATGCAGAAACGTTGCATACGCGCCTGGTAATAAACAGAGCATTGACACTTGATCAGCTGGTACATCAAAGAGCCAATAAGGTGACATGACTGGACTAGTGCCTGAAATAGCGGCATAAAGCAAGTCCCGTTGGAAGAATGCAGAAGTCATACATGTGCATCATGTCGCCTGTTTCTGTAAAGAACTTAGAATTTGTGACTTTTGTTGAATTGATCCAAGATGAGAAGCAAAATGTGTTTCTTCAGGATGTGTTTCTTCAGGACACCAGATTTTGGCCCAAATCCTGCCAGGTATTACATAACCTCAAATCCCTCTGAATGCAATGGAAGTTAAGGACACTCAGCACTTTCAGGAGGTTTTCAGGAGTAGGCTCTAGCGTCTAAAGTAGCATCACCATAAAATGGATACTGTGGTTCCATTTGCACACGCAGGGTGCTTGTCAGCTTGAAGTGAATCACTTCAATATTAACTGCCAGTTATAAAGCAGGACTGGCATATCAAGCTCACTCCGATCAACCCACTTCCAGCACAGAGAAAGACATGGAGATGGTTTACTTTCTCGAAGCTAAAATCCTAAATCCATACAATACAAGATCTTTCCATATTTATGTATTTCCAAATTCCTTTTCATCAGACTCTACAATGAATTCACAAGAGCAAAAGCATTGTCATAACATCTGGGGGGGGGGGGGGGGAATAGGTCATCAAGCTTTCATAGCACATCAGGTTAAAGAAGAGACATCTGTTTTTTATTATGTTTTATAAGGTTGATAGCAAATAAGGGTATTAGAGTTAATTTACCTAGTTAGAGGAAAACGACTCAGTCGCAGAAGCTGTGATTGTGAGTGAATGCTCGAATGCTCTACAACTATATCAAAGCTCCTCTGGGAGGGCAACAATGCCAACTGTACAGCAACAATTTTCCAAAGAGATCTTTCCAAGAGATGTCACTATTACAGCAGTAAATGAAAGCACTTCCCAAACGGCAGCCTGGATAGGAAGACAATACAAACTAGTAATTAAAAGAATGGTAGCAGTGAGATGCCCCAATGAGAGCAGGGCTCCATTGTGCTAGGCACTGTACATAAATATAGTAAGAGAGAGTTTCTGACCCATAGAACTTACAATGTAAATAGCCAAGACAGACAGTGGG
Source organism: Mauremys reevesii (assembly GCF_016161935.1). Lineage (NCBI taxonomy): Eukaryota > Metazoa > Chordata > Testudines > Geoemydidae > Mauremys > Mauremys reevesii. Next base: position 37,534,073 of record NC_052638.1, read on the forward strand.
TGGGAGGGGAAACAGGACACATGTGAAGCAACTTGCTGAGGATCGCACGGCAGGACAGTGACTGAGCCAGGAACAGAAATGCTGGTCTACAGAGTCCCAGTTCAGTGGACTGCCTCTAAACCATGCTGCCTTTCAGCTAGTCAGAAACTGGTTATGGGTCATATTCATCCCCCTGAATGCAGTCGTGTTACACCAGGAAAGAATCCAGCCCAAGGAGGGGCAGCCTCCCTGACTTTTTGCAACAGAAGAACCACCAACGTAAGCCTTTTGGACTAACTCAGCATTGTCAGGAAATTAAAGTTGTAGAAGCCTGGCTCGCTCCAGAGACAGACCATGGAGAGCGTCCCTCACCTCAGGTTGCCGGTTTGAATGTACCCCAGGTCAGCAGTGATTGAGTCTGACGGCTGTTCAGTAGCTTGCATGAAAGGAGCTTGGTGGCTCCCATCTGTGGCAAGCTGGTAAACATCACAAAACCAACCGCAAATGTTTCCTACTAATTGGCCCCCTTATTGGCAGCCTTGGCAAAGGACTGAATGGCACATGGAGAATGAATGCTCCTCTTACCCATTGAAATGGTCCCTCCAAGGCCGGGCTTAAGTGCATTGCCTCAACAGCATGGAAGAAGCTTGCACTGTTGATGGAGCTTGATCCTAGATTGTGGATAATTACAGGATTTCAGTCTCCAGAGCTTTCAGTAACCCCCACCTTTTGCTTTCCCGAGCACTTCCATTCCCTGGGTCCTTCTATTGAGTTGGCAGATGTTGGGAATATTGCAGCAGTAACATACCCCCTTCATGGGGTGGAGGAGTGCTTCATCCTAGTGAATAAAGAAACCTCCTCCATACAGTTAAAGGACTGAAAGGATCCTAACCAGTCCTCCACTGACAAAAGGAGGTTGACCTCAAAGCAGAGCCTCAAAAGAACAAGGGATGGAGGGGAATCTGGGTTCTTTAGAACAGTGGTTCTCCAACTTTTGTACTGGTGACCCCTTTCACACAGCAAGCCTCTGAGTGCGACCCCCCTTATACATTAAAAACACTTTTTAAATATATTTAATACCATTATAAATGCTGGAGGCAAAGCAGGGTTTGGGGTGGAGGCTGACAGCTCGCAACCCCCCATGTAATGACCTTGTGACCCCCTTAGGGGTCCCGACACCCAGTTTGAGAACCCCTGTTTTAGAAGGAAGTTCAGGGGAGTGTACACACACACACACACAAATTGCTTTAGTGGAATATTTGGCACAGAAAGATATGCAATATCAGAGCTTATATTTTTGCTTACTTTTTTTTTTTAAAAGGGGTTATGGAGTGTTACCACCTGCATCACCTGACCATGAAAAGTGGGTGAAAACACTCACATCTCCCCCTCCAAAATCAAGGTGCACAGAGGAGCAGGTGGATTCAGCAGAGGGCCAAGGCCAGTCACACCTGTTTGCAAAGCCTATTGTGGATGCCCATTGTCAAATGCAGCCAGCACAATGTCAGGTTTTGGCAACTTTTAATTTCACACTGCAACATGATTTTCAGCATTTCCAGGTGGTTTTCATGCCTGGTTTATGCTACCTTGGAGAATAAGGTGATTTCATAGAGAAGATGCGGGTTTGAGGGGGGGGGGAAATGAGGGGTTAATTTTTTCTTCCTCCTATCTATTTTAGGCTTTCCCAGGATCCCTGTTGGGATTTAACTACACATACAAGCTACTCTGGTTGAACTAATGTGTGCTGTGGCACCAATTTAGTTAACCTGAGGCAGCTGTGTGTGGGGGGGGCTACTCCACATCAGTTTAAATCTGGCTTACATTGGGTTAGCCTGCCCCAGTTAAACATCCCCCAAGCTTTTCATTTTGTTAACTCCAGCGCTCTCCAGTGCTTCTGGCAGCCTCTGACAATCATGCTCCCAACTCCCAATGGTTACATCTCTGGGGCAGGGACTGGCTTTTTGTTCTGTTTGTATAGCACCCAGCCTCATGGGAGGGGGGGCTGGTTTATCACCGGGTTCCCAGGCATTACAGTAGCACAAGATATTTGTGGAGTTATCCAGACTATCCAGAGTTGTCATAATAAGTGACAACAAAGTTTTTGGAAGGGATATTAAAATTGGTTTTTAAACCAAACTAACAAGTAAGGACCAGGATTACCCCCCATGTCTGTCTACTGCAAGGTTCTTACACTTTCCTATAAAGCAAATGGCTACTATTAGACACAAGATACTGGAGTAGATGAACCTTGGCTCTGATCCATTATAGTAATTCCTACATTCCTAATTCTGGATTAGCTTCAGCACATCCAACTGGACTCCCATCTTTAACTTCACTCCCTTCTTTTAGCCTTTTTCGAGGTCTGTTCCTCCAGATGGGATCACCAGATCTATAACCACCGCTGATGGAGCTCCTAGAGTGCTCTCTCAATGACCAGTAAAAATCATTTTCAGAAGGCATGCAAAAGTTGCTAGCTTGGTGATGAGCCCAAAGCAATATTACACACTCTTGAATTGTATCATTATTGAAATTACACAATTTATTATCTGTGTAGGGTGAAGTGTGTGCTGCATGATACACAAAAATACAGACTATCCTGCACAAAGAGGGCTTATTATTTCAACATTAGAAAGTGATTTAATATTACAGTTCACCAGATAAAGCCACAGAAAACTCCCAAGAATCTGTGTGTGCAATAAAAGTCCCCATGTAAATGAACTAATTGTTAGAGGAATGGATTCTCAGTCAGGAATCCTGGGGAGTATTCTCAGCTCTGCCACTAAGTCACTATGTGAGCTCGGACAAGTTGCTCGATGTATGCGCCTCAGTTTCCGTAAGTATGTAAAAGTTATGATTATACTGAACTACCACACAGGTTTTGAAAATTTCAGGAGTTGATGCTTACGAAGTCCTATAAGATCCTTAGATGAAAGATCCTCTGGACAAGATTTTCAAAAATGAAAGTGCCATATGGTGGGAGATGAGCATTTTTTAAACTCAGGCACCTTAATGAAACGGTCAGAGTGGGGGCTGCTAGGTGCAGAACTCTTTGGAAAAATCTCACCTGCTAAGTGCAAGGTATTACGATTATATTCTAATAGTGCTTGACAACTCCAAGCAAGCATTTTCCAAGTGCTTTTATTGCACAAGTCATCTCTATATAACCCATACATTGCTTGGATCCCACAAATATCCTTTCAGGGACAGGATATTGTTATGATGTTTCCATGCTTTTATTTTAAAGATATCAATTTTGCACGTGTAGGATTTCCAGCAAGTTACTGGGAGGTGCTGTAAAAGTTACATTAGCTTTTTCTTTCAGTTTCCTCTGGAACTTGCTTTCCAGAAAAAAAAATTCTGCTGCCACCACCTGGGCCTTTATGGAAATAGCTCAAAATAGCAACACTGCAAACTGCAGGGCAAAAGAAGACGCATGTACAAAATAACAGGCTTTTAATTCTTGGCCCTTTTATTTTGTCTGAAGCAGAGGACAGATAAGTGAGCACATCCTTGGAGTCACAGAGATTTGATACACTTTAGGAAGAGTTGGCTTCTTCTAGGTACCATCAGCTGAGCCAAGCTGTACACAAAGAAACAAACAAACAAAAAATCACCTAAGCAATAATTTCCCAGTTTAAACCATTTTAACAATGAATGAGAGAGGAGAATTTAGAGGGCCATGGCCTAATGAATTCCCACTCACCCCAATATTTGCATGATCTACGAAAGATTGTGCAATCCGGGGAAATTGTTTCAAACAGATGTTGGATGACCTGTTCCAATCTGTTTTGCAATTAGTTTTTTAGGAAATGTACCAAATATTCATCAAAAAGTTCTGAGCTGGCTTGGTAAATGGATTATTCCATGTGATAGAGTTGCCAGGCTTTTAAACAGTAGTTTAGGTTGATCTCCTCCTCCTAAGCACAGCGCCAGCAAAATGAAGTCAACAAAGAAAAAGAATTTTCTTCATTATTGTACTGTGGACCTTGCTTTGACTTTCTGCAGCGGATTAACAACAACAAAAGTGATCAGGTTCGGATGAACCACTGGCTTCTCTGCGAGAAAAACAAGTCAGCTCCAGTAAAACTGAAACCTACATTACGAGTGAAGTGATTTATACACGGAGTGGCTGAGATCTCAGATTAATGTTCTGTGTAGTTTGCTGTAATGCCACTCAAGATAATTTTTGATTTAATCCATGCCACATGAGGCTCTGGTGGCTGATGACCCTTGGCTTTTAACCCAAAGACCTTAGCTGTTCTGGCAAAAGGAACTACTGTCTGTCCTCTGATAACCTCAGTGACATACCTCAGCTGGACTTAATATCGTCTGCTGTTGTTTATTGATAAAGGTACTAAATCTATGGCTCATGTTAGCAGTTAGAAAAGAGATCGCTGCATTTTTTAAAAAAATGTATGAACTAGTTGGGTTTGGGAATGTACCTATAAGGCATGCCTGATTCTTTTGTGCTTTGGAAAAAATACATGCATCTTAGTATTTTCTGGGATGCAAGAGAAAAAAATAAGAATTTCCTTGAAGAGTTAGGGCCTGATTCTCCATTTTACACCCCATATACATTAGTGTAAATGACTATACCAGGCATAAGGCAACGAGGCCCTGGAATGTTTAGATGTGATCTGACAATAAAACCATCCCTCCTCCAGTCCCATCCTTGAGAAAAGATTTCTCTCTCTTACAACACAGTGGTATGTGCTGGTAAGTACAGCTATTGTGAAATTATCGGTTTTGCTTAGCAGATAATATATACCTGAAAACCAATACATCTGAATTTGAAGCAGGGCAGAAATTTGACATTTCTATCAGTGAACAATTTTTCATAGTAGAATTCCACCCAACAATAAAAATGGTGTGGTTGTGTGGTGTGATATACCTTGAGTCTACAGTGACATGAATTCAATATTTACTGCTATAATTATGTATTAAAATATTCAGACATTCATTCAACCAAGGTAAGAGCCTGATCCTATAAGAGAGCTTGACTGATTTAAGGATTGGACTCTAAAGAATATTTACCCATTATTTCTTTTCCCAATCCAGAGTGTGGTCTTGATTTATTAGAAACACCATATTGTACCAGAAAATATTCATATACTGCAAAAACTCCTGTAATAAACTCCAGTGTACTTATTTTATCAAATTTACCACTAGTTGTGTGGTGGGCTGGATTTTTTTAAGTTTGTTTTTCTACTAATTGCAAGCAAATTCAATGACTACAAGAGACTAACTCTGGCAAGAGCCTGAAATACCAAGACGGACCCTCGGCAGATGTAAATTAGAGTAGCTCCAATTACTTCGGTACAGCTATACTGACTTTCAGCGGAGGATCTGGCTCCCACTGAGTGCTGGGCATGCTTCCACAGCTCTGCCAGGGCTCCTTTACCTCAGCTTGCAATTCTCCCTAAAATCCAAGTTCTTTATTATAAGTACTTATAAAACAGACACCTTAGCTTCTAGGTATCAGAATTCTCAATCTGCAGTGGCTGCTGCTATTTCAATAGGCATACTAAGGATGTTCTAATATTACTGTTCTGGTCTTGAGATTCTCCCAAGCGAAGAAAGACAATGGGGATAGATTTTATGGTGGTGAGACAGGCAATTAAGAAAATATTAGACTTCATTCCTTTATATGGAGTAAAACATCTCCTTCAGCCAGCACAGCTAAAAAAAATTAATTCCAGAACTCTCTGGAAAAAAGACTAGAGCTTGGACAGACCGACAGAGCCAGAGGAGTGCAGGGGAATTCTGCTCCGACCCACCACTTTCCACTGCAGGATTTATGATGTTTTCTCCCTTCAAGTTGCAGCAATGATGAATTCTGTGTTCTGGTGGGAAAGGAGCAATGCTCCCATTGGTAACAGAGCGTAAGATTACGCAAAACATGGTGAGTGTGTGGGGGCTGGATCCTTTAGCTGATAAGAGGCTGAATTTTTCTCTGTCCTAATAGAATTTTAAACTAATCTGGGCTTTTAAAGAGAAATGTGTTTGATAGGAGGCAGGCTAAATCCACAGGTTTAAAAAAAAATCTCTGCATTTTTAAATCACTGCTTTGTAATTTGGCACAAACTTGCTGCGGAGGGGCCCACAGCTAAGCAAGCATGGAGGCTGAATTGTCTCCAAATCCCTGGAGAGGGTGGTCTCTGCAGGTCAGGGTTGAGGTCACTGACAGGGCAACAGTGGGGAAAGGTTGCATTATGGCTGCTTCTGTCATACCTGGCCTGTAGATAAACTGAAACAGAAGACATCTGTGTTGAGAACTGTCAATTCCTTAACCTTTCAGGAGTACAGATATGCCAGCAGGGCAGATTGGCAGGTTTGAGATAAGCTGAAAACACCCTTTTAAAAAGAGAGCACATGCAAAGCTTTCTAAAAGTTGGATTCATGGGAAAGATTAAAATAAATACCCCATTGTGCCCTTGATTCTTTCGTGATAACTTCTTGTGCTGGGATGAGCCAGATGCTATTGCCTTGCACATGTAGAGCAAGTAGTAGAGGTAGGAAAATATTGATCACTAATAATTCTTTGGCTCGCTGGTCCTTTGGCAGCGCTTCTCCACGTTCATTTCTCAGCTGGTGCCGTTTAAACATTTTTGAAACCACTCATGAAAAGCATAAGAACACTAAACCAGTACGAAACTAGAAAAGTAGAACCCGCAAAATGGAAATGCAATAGTTTTAAGAATGCTGAAAAGACCCGTTCCTTCATTTTTCCTCAACAGCTGTAACGGTTGGTTTGTATTCCTGGTTTAGTCCAATTCAATAAGACTCAATGATGGACCAAGCAGGATGGAATAATTTAAAAAATAGCTTCAACTTTTATAATATTTATTCTTCTATTCTTATAATATTTATTCTATAAATCAATCTATGCTGCCTCAACTCTGCTATCTTCCTTTATCTTGTATCTGACATTTTGTCTTACTACTCATAGAAGAAAACATCTTTAATAATTAAACTCAGCAGCTAATTCATGAAAAGAGCAGGCTTACTGTACACACAGACTATCCAGACAAGAGGCATTCCAGGACTTTACAGCAAAATCAACCTACTTTTTAGTTAAGACCCATTTCTTACAGCCTACAAAGCATGTAAATCAGAGCCATAGCAAAATAAGTCAGATCCCTAGATCTGGAGCAGTGAAATAATAAGGGGGCTACACAACTGACAACTGGATTTAAAATGTGGAAACTTTCCAATACAAGAAGAGCCAGCCAGGCTGCTTACGTATTCATTTATTGCCTGTCCATTGTGGGAACCATTGTATTAAACTCTATAAACATCCAGTGCTTTATTTGGGGCTGTGAAGGGGAAGGAGGGGGAGCGGAGACTGCATGTGGAATCCTCCTTCAGCTCATCTATTCCCTGGCTTAAAACGTTCAGTATCTTCACCTCCAGGGAATGCTTTTGTCCCCTTCACAGCCAGGTAACACACTGCCTGCCTCCCCCGTTTTGTTTTTTGTTTTAGATCTGCATCATCACTTGCTAAATATGTTACAACCAGAGAGGGGCTGAACCAGGAATGCGAGAAGCTCCATAGAAGGGGGGGCACTGTCATCCTAAATATTCCACCCTTTCCCCCAAGGCATCGCCCCCGCGCCACCTCTTCCCCGGAGGCCCCGCCCCTATTTGCTGCTCTCCACCCACTCCCGCTATCACTCGCCCTTAAGGCAGGTAGAAAGTGATGGGGCTCTCGCCCCCTGGGCTGAATTAGAAGACTGATGTAATGTCCCAAGTCTTGAACCCAGGCCTGGGAGTCCCCAGACAGCTGCCACATCCTGAGGAGCTAGTACGACTATAGCCCCAGCCAATGCACCACCCACATGAGCTCTGCCTGGAGAATCGCACAGCTCCACCAGTTGGTCCAGCGACACTCTTTAAGCCAGGAAGAGGAACAGGAAGTTTATCCAAGCACTAGGGTGGTTTCCCGTTGTGCCTGCCTCCTGTGCCCAATCCTGTTCTTCCTCTGCTCCTGGCTCTTGCCTTCTCCCCCCCTTTGCTCCTGTTCCCACTGTGCTCCAGCTCCATGCATGATCCTTGCCTAGCCTCCAATCCTCAGTGACCGGTCCTTGCTCTGACCACAGCCTCCGACGTCTGGCCCTGACTCTGGCATCTGACCTCGTCTCTCACGCTCAGCTTCGATTCCTGGTTCTGACTCTGGCTTGCCTCTGGCTCTGGTAACTGGTAGTCTTGTGCTGACCCTTGGCTTCGTTCCCCAACATGGACTCTTGATCTAACTACTAGGCCAGACTGCCTACATCCCGGCAGGGAAACAATTAAGCGAGATATACCCAGATAATCCTGGCAAGTGACCTGCACCCACTCACTGCAGAGGAAGGCCAAAAACACCCCCAAAACCCCAAGGTCACCACCAATCTGGCCTGGGGGGAAATTTCTTTCCAACCCCACACGTGACTATCAATTAGCCCCTAAGCATATGAGCAAGAACCAGGCAACCAAGCACCTGAGAGAAAGAATGCTTGGTGCCTCCTCAGAGCCTTGGCCAGAGCTCCTACTGTCTCATCTCCAACCAGGACCATCCCTGATGCTTTAGAGAAAGGAGAGCAACCCCCGCCCCACTTCAGAATACATGGTGAGGAGGACGGAAAACCCTTCCTGACCATGCAGGCCTCTACTTGGAAAGGTGCCCACTAGGATAGAACCCCTGCTGTTCAGAGCCAGGGCTCTAGCATTTCAGCTGATGGAGAATATGTTAGCAATATAGGGCCTAGGACACACAGTTAAGCAGTTCTGATTCCCCATGGCATAGGGCAGTGGTGACACACACATACACCACACTAGCCACTTCATGAAAGTATTGAACTCAACACGTTATCCACAATAATAAAATCAGCAGCATTTCTGTGCATAAGGCAGAGTTTTCCCATAGTTTCATAGATTGCAAGGCCAGAAGGGACCATCTAATCCAGCCTCCTGTATAACACAGGCCAGGGAACTGCCCCAAAACAATTCCTAGAGCAGAGCTTTTAGACAAATATGCAATCTTGATTTTAGAATAGTCAGTGATGGAGAATCCACCACAACCCTTAGTAAGTTTTTCCAATGGTTAATTACTCACTGTTAAAAACATACAACTTATTTCCCCTCTGAATTTGTCTAGCTTCAGGGGCCATTGGATAGTGCTATATCTTTCTATGCTAGACTGAAGAACCCATTATCAAACATATGGTTCCCCGAGTAGGTACTTATGGACTGTAATCAACTTAGCCCTTAACTTTCTCTTCGTTAAGCTTCATTGATGGAGCTCCATGAGTCTATCACTAGAAGGCAGGTTTTCTAACCCTTTAATCGTTCTGGTGGGTCTTCTCTGAAGCCTCTGCAATTTATCAACAACCTTCTTGAATTGTGGGCACCAGACCTGGACACAGTATTCCAGCAACAGTTACACCAGTGCCAAATACCGAGATAAAATAACCTTTCTACTCCTGCTCGAGATTCCCTCTTTATGCATCCAAGGATCACATGAGTTCTTTTGGCCACAGTGTCGCACTAGGAACTCGTGTTCAGCTGATTATCCACCACAACTCCAAATCTTTTTCAGGGTCCCTGCTTCCCTGGATACAGTCCCCGCCGCGTAAGCATGGCCTACATTCTTTGTTCCTAGATGTATACATTTACATTTAATTGTATTAAAACGCATATTGTTTGCTTGAGCCCAGCTTACCAAGAGATCCCAATTGCTCTGTATCAGGGACCTGTCCTCTTCACTATTTACCTCTCCCACGATTTTTGGGTCATCTTCAAACTTTATCAGGGATGATTTTATGTTTTATTCCAGATCATTAATAAAAACATTGACTAGCATGGAGCCAAAAACCACTCCCTGCGGGACCCCACTAGAAACACCCATTCAATGATGATTCCCATTTACAATTACATTTTGAGACCTAGCTGTTAGCCAGCTTTTCATCCGTTCAATGTCTACCAAGTCAAATGCCTTACAGAAGTAAATTACATCAACACTACTATCGTTATCAACCAAATTTGTCATCTCTTAAAAAAAATGGAGTTAGTTTGACAGGATCTATAGTCCATAAACACATGTAAATTATGCAAATCAACATTACCCTCCTTTGAATCTTTATTAATTGAGTCCCATATCAGCTGCTTCACTATCTTGCCCAGGATCAATGTCAGACTGACAGGTCTATAATTACTCAGGTCATCCCATTTACTCTTTTCACATATTGGCACATATTAGCTTTCTTCCAGTCTTCTGGAACTTCCCTGATGTTCAAAGATTTACTGAAAAACAACGTTGATGATCCAGTGAACTCCTCTGTCAGCTCCTTTAAAACTCTTGGATCCAAGTTGTCCAGACCGGCTGATTTTAAAAGGTCTAACTTTAGTAGAAGCTGTTTAACATCCTCCTGAAATACTGGGTGGAATGGAAAGCAGGGCCGCCTCCAGGCACCAGCTCAGCAAGCAGGTGCTTGGGGCGTCCAAGGGGAAGGGGCGGCACGTTGGGCTCTGCGGCGGCGGGTCCCTCGGTCCCTCTGGGAGGGAAGGACCTGCCGCCGAAGTGCCACTGAAGAAGAAAGCGGCGTGGTGGAGCTGCCACTGATCACAATCCCGGCTTTTTTTTTTTCTTCCCCGCTGCTTGGGGCAGCAAAACCCTGGAGCCGGCCCTGATAGAAAGAGTGTTATGTGGCATGACTACATCATCAGGGAGAGGGATAGCTCAGTGGTTTGAGCACTGGCCTGCAAATCCACAGTTGTGAGTTCAATCCTTGAGGGGGCTACTGAGGGATCTAGGGTAAAACTCTGTCTGAGGATTGCTCCTGCTTTGAGCAGGGGGTTAGGCTAGATGACCTCCTGAGGTCCTTTCCAACCCATAAAGAAATATTTAACATTTTTGCCTTTTCTGCATTCTTACTGATAATTCTACCACCATTTCCAGCTAATGATGGGCTGTCACGGGGTCCACACTAGAGGTGCCTCCTCCTGGACACTCTGGGGATCAGCTCTTTCCAGGTTCAGTGCCCTCTTCCACAGCTCACTGCACACCCTGCCATCTCTCTTTTTGCGACTGAGGGCACTCTGTTTTCACAGCTTGACCCTCCCGCCAGGCCACGATAGTCCTCCCCTTCCGGGGTATCAAAGTCTTCCCTTACGAACAGGCTCAGATGGTCTTTTCATTCACTGCCTCTTTATGGTGCCATTTCCCCAGTGACTGGTAGGAGAACCCAGGCCCACGCCCTAGAGGGTCCCTGAGCTAGAATCCAGAGTAATCAGCAGCCAATGTCTGCACCGTCTTAAATCTTGCTGCCTTTCCCCCAAGCCTTTCCTCACCTTCTAGCTCCCCCTTTCTGCTACCAGCTCCCTGGCTTTATAGAAAGGCCGAGGTGGCAGAGTTACTGGTGATCAGTGTCCCTCTTCAAGACTAGCTGCTCCTCTGACCCTTCCTCGGTCCACCTCCAGGTTTCAAGCCTTGGGCTTTTATCTCCTGGGGATAAAACCCCATAATTCTCCTACTCGGATCGGTTCCCCGGGCTACAACATCCTGTGTGCCACCTGCAACTTCTCACTGGTATTGGCACCTGAAAAACTTCCCTCTCAGCAGCTGTGACTAATGTTTAACAGTGACCCCAAAAAACAGCCCGTTTAATCTCTCACAGCAGGAACGAAGCTTAACATAAGAGAAAAGCTCTACCTACACATCTGTTTTACCCGTAGGCCTATCTTATCCCAGACATCCCTTTGCCTGTGGGGACTGCGGTTCAGCCTGCTCCCCAGTAATCTCTACTTCCCTGCCCTTCAGGGACTCTCTCTTTATTCACTCAAAGTTCTCTGTTCCATTTTCCCCTGCTTGGATCCCCCCACACACACACCATGGTTTCAAGCTGGGACCCATCCACCCCATCCCACCTCACCAAGACAGACCGGTGAGCTCAGCAGGGTTGGAAGTAAAACTTCTAACTGAATGCCACCCACATTGTCCTTTAAGTACTGGTCAAAAGGGGTGCTATGCAATGCTCTTGGCCGCTTACCTGCATACATGCAACTAACCCTTGCTTGAATCAACTCCTTGTAATAATATAGCCAAGCCTACAGGACATCATATTCGTGAATTATTACATAGCAGCTCCACATCCTTCAAAATCAGACAGCAGCGTTACTGGACATTACTCACTCTTGGGTGAAAAATCAGCACCATGCAGAGGGCCAGCACGAGGCCAATGCACCAGTACAGCCCTCAAAATTGGGTTTAAATAGATTAAGTGATGCGTAGGCCTTGCGTCTGACACGCTGCAGAGTAGAGCGTGTTACCCTGTAGCTGCACGCTTCTTTAAATTGACGAAAATAGAATCCCTCTCATCCCATTACCACAAAGTCAACATGAAGGAGAAAGGAACAAAGAAGGTCTCCAGATATCAAGTGTCCTCCGATTGTTTTTCATTTGATGACTTAGCCACCGATACCCACCAACTCCGATCCATACCCACATGCGCTAGCCCCCGGTCAACCACACTCCACCCTCTTCCAGGAAGGCCATAGAACCAGCTGAAGAAGGGAGCCCAGATGCGGCCGCTAGAACCAGCATTTGTCAAGTATTAAGAAAGAATGTGTTTATTTTTTTAGTTTTTTTTTTTTTAAGATAGCCGCAGAAGAAAAATGTGAGAAAAATATTTGGTGGAACAGGGTGGCCAAGTTATTCTGCCACATCTGAGGATTCCAGAGAAAGGAGAAACAATAGACTGGGAGGGGTGAAGGCAGAATCGGAAGGACAGGGCTGTGGCCCCCTATGCCACAGGAAGACTCCGGTTTTAACATTAAACACCAATCCTTTTTAAGTGGACTCCATGTTCCCGTTCCCGAACATGCATCCAAAACTTCTGCGTTTCCCTTCCGCATCTGTACATATTCTTTTGTTTAGCCAGTGACGTCGCCAGTTGGCCCGAAGGTTGCCTGTACAGACCAGTTCCAGTTTATGTTCTGATTCACCATTACGGTTTTGGATCCTTGACAGCAGCGACCGTGAAGTTTGCATGTTAACGTCTGTGCAAGTTTTTACTTGGGACTCATCCATCATTTGCTTAGTTAAAACACTGCTGCTTGTATAAAGGAAGTAATTTGTCTTTCGGGGAAAAAAAAATCCACCCCCACCTCCCTGGCCACACTGTCGCGGTGCATATGAGTCCATTAGCTTCCCTGGAAAATGCATCATCTGACATCAGGACTGAACTTTATACTAACAGATCTTCAGAAAGAACATGAGGGCCTCCCTGCATCAACCTATTTGGTGGTTATGTCAATACCCAATCCCTCCTTTATATGGAGTTTTATTAGCTGCCCATGTTTCATGGTATCAAGTATCAGGGAGTAGCCGTGTTAGTCTGTATCCACAAAAACAACAAGGAGTCCAGTGGCACCTTAAAGACTAAGGGATTTATTTGGGCATAAGCTTTCATGGGTAAAAAACCCACTTCTTCAGATGCATGGTGTGAAAATTACAGATGCAGGCATAAATATATGTGTTTCATGGAAAATTTTGAGAACTGGTAACAATTATGGGTTTACGGCCTGATTTAGAGATTGGCTGAAGACATCAAATCCAGACCTATATTTGAAGGGGAAAGCAGCGCTTCTCTCTGGCTGCTGGCTGCACGGCTGCCCCTGCTCCTCCTGAGTCCTCTGGCCCATGCTCGCAGGGCCGCATTCCGAAAGGGGCTTTGGAGCTGCAGGCCAGGGTCCTAGGGCCCCGTTAGCCCAGGGCCCTGCAGCCCCTAAAGCCCCTGCGTTCCGGGTGGCCCTGCCTGCTGGGGGGGACGGGAGATGGGCAGCTCCCAGAATCGTGGCCATGGGGGCGGTGCCGCGCTGCACACCCCCTGCACCAAACCAGGTAAGTGCTCTGCATCGCCTGTCCCAGCCCTGACCCTCCTCCCGCACACACACCCCGAGCCCCTTGCCACACCCTAACTCCCTCCCAGACCCCGCACCCCCACCCTGAGCACCCTCCCGCACCCTAACTCCCTCCTAGACCCCGCACCCCTACCCTGAGTGCCCTCCGGCACTCTAACTCCCTCCCAGATCCTCCATCCCCAGCCCTGAGCCCCAGGGGCACCTCCCCACCACAGTACAGTACTGTATAGTATATAATGCCTTTTGTCTGCCCCAAAAACATTTCCTTGGAACCTACCCCCCCACCCCACCCCCGCATTTACATTAAATCTTATGGGAAAATTGGATTCGCTTAACATCGTTTCACTTAAAGTTGCATTTTTCAGGAACATAACTCCAACGTTAAGTGAGGAGTTACTGTATAGGAACAGAATAGTTTGACCCCACTGTGCCCTTGTGTTTTTTTCATATTACGTTTGTTGTGCAAAGAGCAAACGACATGCTCTTTATATTAAGCCCTGAGTGTCTCATGACTGTTGTCCCTCGCAGTTGGGAGCTTTAATGGTGGAGAAAGAGGAAACTCTCCTTGATTCAACTGGGAGATTAATGCAGTTCATACCCCATGTAGAGGTTAAAAAAAGGAAAGAGGTTACATTTATTGGAAATAACTGTGATGAGCAACTGCATTTTCTATAGCAATAATGAACAACAAAATACCACAGAGTGCTAATTTATGGAGTTTCAAGGGAGATATTTCTAAAGCCAAGTGATTTCTTTATGGCTGAGCTAGAGCGATGTGAGAAACGTGGCTACTTCTAGGTAGTGGTTGTAACAGATGCTGGTTTTAAAACAGGATTATTTTTACATGGCCTTGGAGGGATTGAGATACTAGATCACCCTGCCTTAACTGAATAGCCAGGGTTGCTTTCAGCTACTGCTGGAGATATAAATCCATGACTGTGTCATAAAAAAAAAATCCATCTGTCAACCTAAGGAAGGGAGGAGGAGAGTAATTTTCAGTAGTAAATTTTGGGTAGAACAAGCACTAATGGCCTAAAATTAAGAAAGAAAAACACTGGAGTAAATAGTAGGAAGCACTTTATAATGGTGGGGTCAGTTAGACAATGGAATAACCGATCATGGTAGGTCATCTGGTCACCAGCAAGACTAGAGACAGAACTAATGGGAATGCTAGAGAAGATTTCTCTGCAGGGGGGGCAGAAGAAAGAGCCAATGAGCTCCCTCGGTCCTTTCCTATGAGAGCTGTGCATTGCATCCATGACAAACCCCGAAATCTGGCAGTACTCACCAGGATGCGTTACAAACTCAAAACCCAGCTCCACTGCAATCACAAATTCACTAAGGTGCACAAATCTTTTAAACACAGCTGGACAGAGAAAGGAAATTCTCTTTCATTGTGGATTTCAAGGTTTCATACTTTTTGTTCCAGTTAGGAATGGAACCCAGAAGTTTTTAGATTTTCTGTGAAATTTAAAAAAAAACAAACCAAAGGTTCTGGAACAATCAAAGGGATTTGTCTTGATTTCTGCTTTTTATTTGGTATTGTATCATACTATGCAAATTCATAATTATTTCAAAAATTCACAAGAAAAAGTCATTTCAAAAAGGGAAATTTGAACTTTCGTCCTCTGAAATGAAACACTGTCACAACGAACACAATTTTAGGAAGCATTTCGATTTTGATAGAGCTGTATTTTCTGATGGAAAATGACTCCATCAAAATTTCTCTGACCAGCTCTACTTTCAAGCAAATTTTGATGCTTATCATTAAGAAAGCCCTACTTCCAAACAAAATCTGGCACTGGACATTTGAATGTTCATGGGTACAAGATGCCATTTCACCGTGTTTCATGGAGAAGTGCGATCATTTGCAACAAAACCGTGAACGCTGTCTTGCGAAGCTGAATGGATAAAGCATTTGCCCCTCTGAAGGCAGATTTGTTTTAACATAGGTGCTACAGGGAGCGTAAGAAAAACAATTCCCAATGTGAGGTGGACTCAGAACACAGAGAAAAGGCACTTTCCCCCACCCCAATTAAAAATCACTCACGCCATTGGGTGCATGAATGTCATGGTAAGGATCAGAGGTCAATGGTTCTCTTCTGAGAGCTGTGACTTTACCAGTCACAGGCAGCAGCATTCAAGTGACCTGCAAGGCCATCTGCTCCTGACAAAAGCACAGATTAGACCAGCCTACTTGTGGCAAAAGACAGAGCAAAGCAGTAGAGGAAGGAGCCACCACATGCTTATATACCTGCACTCCCCCCTGGGGAGAGGCAGGTGATTGTAGTCCCAGCTGTACAACCTTGGCAGGAGCTTTCAGCACAGGCATTCACTCTCCTAGCCTACATGCAGCCGTATGCGCATGCTAGGGAGACGGCCATTCACCTAACAAAATGACGACAGACCAACCACATCAGAACGGGAAGTAAAGAGATCTCTAACAGCTGTTTACATTTAAAAAATAAAAGCCATCTGAAGAGATGGAGTTTTAGATACTAAAATAGACATTTGAGGAGCCATCTTCTGCAAGAGTATTTGGACAGCAAAGCAGCAGGCAGGGGATGACTATGTGTGTGTCCAGATGACAGCACAAGTCAGTTCTTTCATGGCTGTCAGGTTAATTTCCCCTGAGCCCCCAGCTCCGACACCTGGGCTCTGTTACATGACACGTCGTTATATTTTTGCAACTTATGGTGTCTATCACCACCCCCAGGCAGTCGCTGGACAGCTGTGATAAATGACACACGGCACAGCTTATTATACACATAAAACCCTCTTCACTTGGTGGTCCTGTGGTTTACCTAATACGTTTTACTCCTTTTCTGCTTGGATTTGTATATAGGCTCCTATGATGGGACACCCACCCTATGCTTCGCACAGCCCCCTCAGAGACGCTCTCTCCTGTACATACCACCGTGCAGTTTGTTTACAGGGTTTCACTCCACCACCTTTTATGTACTAGTGCAGTCACAGTGTTTACAATGTCCTCCAATTTTACTACCCCTTCTCCAAAGGTGGGGGAGAGAAATGGTGTCTCCTCCCAGAGAACTCTCTTGTGAAGCCCTACTAGCCTGTCTGTCTTCTGCTTCTCCCCCACTGGAATTCCTTCCTGTGCTTTTCTCTATTGGCCTTGTAAATGTGCTAATTAACTCATTAGCAAACCAAATCAGATTGGGGCTGGGAATCCAGAACCTCACTGCTTAAACAGTGACCAGAATGTTGGGTTATTTGCTGCTTCCCAGCATTTTGTCACAGCTCCATTTAATATACAGTAACGAACACCAAATTACTGATGCAAAACGATGCTTGACCATTCGTTGCCAAGCATATGTTTCCACTTGTTTGCACACCTTTTATTAATCAGCAAATGTTCAGTCAATTACTATTCTGAACATTTTGCCCTTTTATATATCACCAGTCAAAGATTATCAACCTGCTTTAGAAATATTAACTTCAGACCACCACCCTGTGTTAGGTCAGAGATACTAAAGGAACACGTCTGGGGTGAAACACCATAGCTGTCTGACTGCAGGCAGCAACACTACACACCGGTTTAACAAAAGAGGTGGGGGAGAATACGGTATACACAGCTGAAACGACAAGTGCAATTTGGGAAGGCAAAATGTAGTTACCTACGTTGGAATTTGGTGAGGACACCACTCCTACTCTTACCAAGTGAAGGGATTAACAATTACTAGTGGTCAAAACCATGGCTTTAAGGCTCATCTGAAAGAAGGCATCTGGCAAAGAAATGCAGCTCCCCAGCACCACGATTGCCATTGATTCAAAGGGAAGAGCATCACTGGCCCTATCACTTCCTGAAGCATCCTATGGAAGAGTTCTGTAGAGCTTAGCACACTCTAACTTTTCCATGGACTTTTTAAACCAATCTATATAACAAGGAGATCATTCTTCACTAAATTCTATAGGTTTTGAGAGAAATGTCTAAAGAACTCAACTGCTTTTATCTCTATTAAAAGTCTTTAGGACCTTTCCCTAAAGGTACTTTCCTTGGAGACCTCCCTTCCAAATCCTGACCCAACTCAACACAATTTAGCTTGTAAGAGCTCACTAGGGAGCAGCATGCCAACTAGCTGGAATAGTGATGACATATTTCAGTATAGGTCTGTCGCATCTTATGCTGGGGTTACATTCTGCAGTCAGCGTATAAAGCGGAAATCGCGTATCGTCAAAATTACATTGAGTGTAATGGCGGGCGGAATCGCCTGCACTACAGGTACAGTATTAAAATTGTTATTTTTCTCTTTTTTTTGTTTTTGCCGGCCGTGTAAAGCTGAAATCGCGCATGTTAAATGCGCGTAAGATGCAACAGACCTGTAAACTATATTTAATGCAATTCAATATTTGAGTTATATCTACTATGTAGTTCACGTACGTTCCTTCACCCAAGTACACTTTACATCACTGTCTGAGCTTTTATATAGGAATACCTCTATCTGTCCTGAAGAACTGCGTGTCACAGGTGCTATTTACTTGCCAAGGAGAACTAAACAGGAGTTTCTTTTGGAGTTTTACTGCCACTGCTACTCCTTAGTCTTTGGAGAAGTCAACATTGAGTAACACAAGGTCCTCTTTGCCCAGCAATAGAGCACCTGGTCAAAGGGCTACCAGGGGGAAGCCCCAGAACTGAGAGTGGGAGAAGGACAAAGAAAAGGGTTACTTTGGGAACTTGGGTGGAAGGAAGAAGGCAAAGGGCAGTAGACAGCAACAAGAATGAGGAAGCAGCTGGGTGTTGGGTAGAGCTTGGAAGGAAGGCAACAAGGAACTTAAATTAGTTGCAGAGAGTCATGGGAAGCCAGTGAAGGAATCTGAACGGGCTGGATGGGGTCCGAGAATGGGCAATACAGAGGATTTTTGCAGCCATATTTGAGCAGAGTGAAGGGGTGGAGAGGGAAGTTGAGAGTCTGGAACAGAAGAGAGTAATTGGGGAAATAAAAAGTTTCCTGGACATAGGATTTTGAGTCAATATACAGGGAAATACCAACAGGATTTAGGGACAGTATCAACTTGGGGGACACCATGGCTGTGTGATTAGCAAGTTACCGTAGTTCCTACTTCGACTGTAGCTTTGTTCCTGCATTACTGGGGGGTTGGCATGAAAAGTACCACAGTAACTTTGAGTAACTTCTCAGACTAAGGAACAGCCTCTTTAGACAGCACTGCCTGTTCTGCAGGAGGGGACAGAGCAACATGTTACTAATTAATGACTTTCCCACCACTAATGATGTTTATTGGGACAGGAAGATCTACTCAAAAGGCCTTTATTATCTTTCCACTAAATATAGGGGGTGGATTTTATTAGTAGTAAACCAGGGCTTTTTATCCTGTCACCATGATAAGGGAGATGTAAATTTTTTTCCCCTGTGGTTTTCAATGGAGAAATTAAGCAAGGATGACACAACATCTGTTTATAAGATTTATTCTTATTTCCATGATCGTAGACATTCCAGAGCCAGAAGAGCAGAGGTTGAATGTCTTTCTCTTCTGATTGTACATTGCCTGCGTTCAGGATATATACAAGTTAGGGGTCTCATCCTGTCCCCATTGCAGCCAATGGATCTTCACTGAATTCTTATTAGAACCTGAATTCTTTATCTGGGTACACAGTCACTAGACAAGACTCTCAGATATAATCCTTTAAAGCTAGTGCAGTTTTCCAGCTTCTTGTCCCTTGAAGTCCATTTTAAAAGTTACTTTGTGAGATGCATGTACAAATATTCTGTGGTCTGGATGGGATTAGGACCAAGTATTTCAGATATCCATCTTAAGCTTTTGGGTCAGGAACTGGGTTTTGTGAAATTGGCATCTAAACCAGAAAAGCCTTAAGGCCAGAATTACAAAGGGCTCATAAAATGAAAAATGAAGTAAAGGGTAAGGAGTGGGTGAGTGAGAAAGGAATAATCGGAACTTTTAAAAACCTGCCCGAGAGGAGCGGTCTGGGTTCTGAGCAAGGGTCTGGATCAAGTCTTATTAAGGATGGATGCATCAGTTTGAATAAAGGAAGTCCTCCTTCCTTGGGGCACACAAAAACCTCAGTCCTGACTTGCAAACTTCTGTGTTGTCTTGAACATAGACAGCAGTGTTGAACTGGTCCAACTTGTGAGATGGGCACAAACAGGGACTACGTCAGACTCACAAACTTCATTTTCATTTGAACCTTGATGTCCTCCTGAACCAGTCTCTGATTTGTTCACACCACTGTAAATCAGAAGTAATTTCACCCAAAGTCAACAATTACTCCCGATTCATACTGGCATGGTATAGAACCATGCCCAGGGTGTTTACTTTTCACAATCTAGCATACTTTTAGATAGGAAACATGTGTCTGTTCTCAAGACTTCCAATGTGTCGCAATAAATAGTCATGCCCTTTTTAAAAACCAGTTACTTGGGAAAGTAGCGAACAAAATTAAACGGCTACTTTGGCACTTTTGGCTCCCAATTCAGTATTCAGAGAAAGGTTCGTTCTATAGCTTGAAAGATAAATTGTTGGCTACCTTATTCTTAGCATTGCTGGATTTTTGTTGCATCTAGTAGTGCATGTTTTTTTAATGTCATTTCTGATCAGGCTGGTTTTCAGTAACAACTTTCAGCATATTGTGGGTCAAGGTTAAGAGGTAAAGGGAAACGGCAGAGGGGATATGCCTTCTTGCTCTTTGAGCTGGTGACGGCTGCTTGTAGTAGCAGCGTGGGAGGCTTGATGCAGAAATTAAAGGAGTTATTGTAATTCTGGGGGAGGAGAGTTAGGAGAGAAGCAAAAAAGTAGCGTTTGTGACAGTCGGCAAATTACAACAATCTGCAACTGCACGGGAATTGAATGAATATTGGCTCTAAAAACTTCCATGTCAACTTGATTTCAAAGCGTCAGCTATTTGGTCCAATCCATTGCAACAAAGATTGGTTTTCTGGAGAAAAAACACTTACGTTGGAGGCTAGTTTAACTGAGTCTGGAGTAGATCTTTAAAACCAGAACCTGTCTCCCTGCAGGGCAGCGGCATATTATCGCCTAGGCCGACAAGGCCTAGGCCTAGGGCGGCAAATTTGAAGGGGCGGCAAATTTGAGCACCCATGGAGAAGCTCCCCTGCTCTTGTGCCGCAAAACAGCTGTTTCGTGGGGAAGGGAGGGAGGGGGGAAGAGGGGGAACACGGCCCGCTCGGGGAAGAGGTGGGGCCGGGATGGGGATTTGGGGAAGGGATCCAATAGGGGCAGGGAGGGAGCGGAGTTGGGGTGGGACTTTGGGGAAGGGGTTGGAATGGGGGCGGGGAAAGGGTGGAGTTGGGGCAGGGCCAGTGGTGGGCGGGGCGACAATTATTTCAGGGCCTAGGGGCAGCAAAATCATTAATCCGCCACTGCTGCAGGATCAAACTTGCATAAGGCTCTCACTTTTTGCTTATGTTGTGCAGGTTGAAAGGGCTCTGGCCATAGCAAATGGTAACTCAAACCATATTCATAATTAATCTTTAAAGCAATACGCTCAGCCTTCGAAGTTCAAGAGAACCATGTGGACAACTGCTGTTACATACCTTTGTGGTGTAGGAAAAAGAATGGCGGGGGCTTTGTAAATAGCACTGAAGTATCTAATATGCCAACCCACAATGACGCAGGACAAATGGGTAATCAGCCAGAGCTAAATCCACACACTAATCTAATATGATGCATCCAGCTGTACCTAACAATTTCTGGTCCTGTAACCTATTATGCTTCATGACCTCTGAATACTTAAGACTAACTTTAGAAACCAAACAGACAGTGTCCCTCTGATTCATTCTTCTGTCATCAAATTGTAAATTGAAAGTTCCCTTTAGCAAAGAAGAGTCAAGATTCCATCTCTTCCCAGGCTTGTCTCCGTAATGCTGGAATTAAAGATAATCACTTCAGGTCTAAATTTTAAGAAGCATCCTCTGCTTTTTGGGAGTCCAACTTGAGACAGCTTGGTCCTGATCTTTAGAGTTGCTGGGAGCCTGTTGATCCCATTAACTTTAAGTAGGAGTTGTGGTTGCTCATCACTTTTAAAAAAAATAATAATAATCAGACTCAAGGGATAACATCCGGATCCAGTTAAGTTAATGAGAGTTTTACCATTGTTTTGCATGTGGCCAGGATTTCACCCAAAGAGTCTAAAATTGGGCACTGAAAAAAACCAGGAAAATGTTGGCCTTGGATCCAAGGAGTGTGTCAACAGGGCAGAAAGGTTATTTATTTTTAATCAACTATTCACATTCACATGTAGGGGGTTGAGCTAATAGCTGAATTTGGGGTTGTGAAGTAAATTCCCCCACAGGGCTTATTGGCTGGTTGGTATCTTGGGGGAGTGTCATGTATATGTAAGCCTTTGTTTTTCTCCCTATCTGATTTTCCATGCGTACTTTTAGGAGGTTTGAAAGGGTTTGGTTAATTTTTATTTGTAATATTTACTCACTTCTGCACATCCTGATTTCAGCCGGGACTGGAAGCAGACATGCCAGAATACTGCAAAAAATAGATACAACTCTGGTATTTCAGGAGCTACCAAAACCAGACAGAGGAAATGTCTGCTAGAACCCGATTTCCAGACCAAAAAGTATACGAACTATTAGATGCTTCAACAAACTAAAATGCCTAGTTTTGGAATTTGCCTCTTATGAATTATTACAAATACTTGCTGGTTCCCTTCATATACAGCAAGTAGAGTTGCTCAGTGCAACATGGTTATTACAGTTATAGCTGCATTCGTAAGAAGTTCTCTCTCGAGACAAATACTGGTTTCCTTGAACACCATGGAAGTTTTGTCATTAGTGTCAGTGAAAACAGGATTCTCTAATTGACTAAATCATCCCTAATTCTACTGCTGGGCAAGTGGAGGGTTTGTAATTCTTATTGGGAAAGAATTGCTGATCAAATGTATTTAACATGTACAAAAAGAGGCCTATTGAAACAGAAAGGGCATCAGCTGAATAAAGGCGCAATACTTAACAGCTGAAAATCAAAACATTGTGCTACTATTCAAGCAAAACAGTAAGGGGGAGAGTTGTTTAAGTGCCAATATAATGTGAAAAGCGACAAAGAGTCCTGTGGCACCTTATAGACTAACAGACGTATTGGAGCATGAGCTTTCGTGGGTGAAAGCGCTACTGATGAAAAGTGCTAGATACGAGCGTTAGTAATTATTAATAGCCTCAGAAGTCCAACAATTTTTAATTATTATTATAAGACAATGGCTTTTCAATCACTTTTTAGTCCTGCTCATGCTCAGCTATTCCTCTCCATGTTACCCAAGGTCCAAGAAAGCGGTACCCCAGTGCTTCTTACTACTGTGAGAGTGTAACATGACTACAGCACTCATGCAAGCAGTGTTATAGACATGCTCACACATAACCTGAAGTCTTCCCCCTCCCATCCCCTCTTTCCTATAGGCAAACAATGCACTGAACTCTGAGTCAAGCAGTGACTCCAGGGGGAAATCAAATGCTTCACGGATTATGAGTCATAATTGTCTTTTGTGTCGAAGCTGATGAAAATTGTATCGTATGGGTCTGGTAATGTCATAACAGTTACATTATTCTCAGACAGTTATTTATGTGTCTCTGGTTTTAAGAGGCTCTGTACTTATGCATCTGCAGCTGTGTGCATCAGATGGGGTTAGAACATGCACTTTTTACTTGAAAGAAATTTGCTGAAGGTAGCTTTAAAATTGGATTGAGACCATAATACAATTCTCTCCCACAATGCATTTCATGGGAACTCTGGCTAGGGGTCCTTGATGCAGTTAAGTAACACAGAACAGCAAAGCACACCTGTAACAGTGCCTAGCCCTTCTCATTTCAGACGGTTATCCCTGTGGTCCTCATTAATTCCTGTCGTGGCACTGTTCAGGGAGGAAGGCCACAGCTCAGGATGCTGAAATTATTCAATACAAATAGCATTGAACGTGAGAGTCGCGCTTTTTCTGTTGGTGGATGGTTCACAAGCCAAGGCAGAATATTACAAATGTCCATTGCTCATACGTATTTACTCAGAAGTTCGTGCCAACAAATTTCAGCCTATGGGTTGTCTTAAAACTGCTCACTTTGACTTTTTGGTATTTACTATTTGCAGTAATTAATTGGAAACGAAAGTCACACTATCTTCACCCTGATTGCCTTTGACTAGATCCCTCGCCAAAGGCTCTTAAGCAATGTAAGCAGTCCTGGGATAAGAGGGAAGGTTCTCCCATGGATCAGTAGCTGGTTAAAAGATAGGGAACAAAGAGGAGGAAACAATTATCAGTTTTCACAGTGAAGAGAGGTAAATATTGGAGTTCCCCCAAGGAACTGTACTGGGACCAGTGCTGTTCAACATATTTGTAAATGACATGGAAAAGAGAGTAAACAGTGAGGTGGCAACTTAGGTGCTGACTCCAGGGGTGCTCCGGGCCCCAGCACCCACTGGCAGGCCCCATTGGTCAGTTCTTCTCTTTCCACCCAGTGCCTCCCACCCACCAAGCATCAGCTGTTCAGCGGCGGGCAGGAAGCGCTGGGAGAGAGGGGGCAGAGAGAGGCGAGGCAGGGCAGGAAGAGACGGGTTGGGGCTCAAGCACCCCTCTGGGCGGCAAAGTTCTCAGACAATACTAAATTACACAAGACAGTTAAGCAGACCATGAAGAGTTACAAAGGGATATCTCAGAATTGGGTGACTGGACAATAAAATGGCAGATAAAATTCAATGTTGATAAATGCAAAGTAATGCACATTTGAAAACATAATCCTAACTATGCATATAAAATGATGGAAACTAAATTAGCTGTTACCACTCAAGAAAGATCTTGGAGGCACCATGGATAGTTCTCTGAAAACATCAGCTCAATGTGCAGCAGCAGTCAAACAAGCTAACAGAATGTTAGGAACCATTAGAAAAGGGATAATTAACAAGACAGAAAATATCATAATGCCACTACATAAATCCATGGTGCGCCCACACCTTGAATACTATGTGCAGTTCTTGTCACTCAATCTCAAACAAATATACATTAGAATTGGAAAAAGTACAGAGAAGTACAACAAAAATGAGGTGGGGGTATGGAAGAGCTTCCATATGAGAAGAGATTAAAAAGACTGGGACTTTTCCGCTTGGAATAGAGAGGAGAAAGGGGGTTATAATAGAGGTCTATCAGATCATGAATGGAGTGGAGAAAGTGAATAAGGAAGTGTTATTTACCCCTTCACATAACACAAAAATGAGAGGTCATCCAATGAAATTAATAGACAGCTGGGTTTTAAAAAAATATATAAGGAAGTATTTCTTCACACAAGGCAGTCAACCTGTGGAACTCATTGCCAGGGGACATTGTGAAGGCCAAAAGTATAAGTTCAAAAAAGTATGGGTTCAAAAAAGAACTAGATAAATTCATGGAGGATAGGTCCATCAATAGTTATTAGCCAAGATGGTCAGGGATGCAGCCCCATGCTCTGGGTGTCCCTAAACCGCTGACTGCCAGAAGCTAGGACTGGACGACAGGGGATGGATTATTCAATAATTGCCCTGTTCTGTTCAGTCCCCATGAAGCATTTGACACCAGCCACTGTCAAAAGACAGGACATTGGGCTAGATGGACCATTGTCTGACTCAGTGTGGCTGTTCTTATCTTCTCATATTCTTATCAGATGACTACAATTTTGTAAAACAGCACCATGTGATGGATGGCAACCACCTCTTTTTCCAGTTGGCATTTTCAGACAGAAATTGCTTGTGCTAAATTAAAAGACCCTTGCAGGATCCACAGATAGCCCTATTAGTACCTGAGAGCCTTTCCCGTATTTCCAAACAGGACTCCACAAACAGAAACAAGCCAAACACCGGCCTCCCTCCCTTATCCCTTAAGGAAGAGGATTTTGTTCCTCTTCTGAGGCAACTGCCCCAGTCCCAAGATGCCATTTCTATAAGATGTAACTAAATCAGTTCCTATGAGAACATACATATATTAAATGAACAGATAGCATCCATGTACGTAGCATAGACATAGACCGTGGTGGCTTAACCACCCAGCTGGGGTTCTAACAATCCACATTCAAATCAGTGGAATTACCCTGATGTAGCAGGAATCGGACTCAGGCCTGCAATATCAGTCGTGAACATTGCACAAAAACCAACATGAGCCCTTGGATAAAGGTGTAAAAGACTTGTTTGCTTCACAGGGCTGGATTCAGCTTCGATTCCTGAGGCTCAGTGACTCCTGAATTTCTCTCTGAGTGGTTGCAAAAGCTCACAACAAACACTGTTTAAACTGCCGAGTTTCACCTGGCTTCAGTCCCAAGCCTCCCACTGACCCAGGTTTACTGAACCATTAATACATAGATAGCCGCAACCACTGCAGGGAGAGGGGGAAGTAAAGGACCTTGTTAACCTAGTGATGTCCTCCTCATTACAGCACAGCCATGCACATTTGCACTCCAGATCCACTTGCGCCCGGGTTTTCTTAGAGGGATGAATCTCTGCCATTCAAACAGCCTGGGCCAAGTTCTGTAACAAACCTAGGTCATTTCTGAGCTCGCCACTAGGATTGCTGAGCCTGCTACATTTCTCCTGTTGTTGCATTAGTTATCCAGCCAGTCTAAAACAGGCTACTGGGTTCCCACCCTACTCCTTGCTGGACTCCCTTTCCCAAATCACAGGGATCTTGTGCTGTAATTCATTAAGAGATTGGTGGCACAAAGTACATTGCAGCTGGAAAGGTGGGAAGGCAGCAATATCAGCATTGCTTTCTCCTGTATCAGACTCCGAAGTAGTCCCAGAGAGGCAATGCAAACTCCTCTTCACCCACTCCTCCCTAAAAAGCCCCAGGCTTTCTATCTCACATGCCTTTTTGAGAGCAGCCCTATTGTTTCTGGCAGGATGGGCAGAGCACAAGAGCTGTACAATACAAGTGCCCTTTTCTCAGGATATACATTGGTCATCCTAGGGCAGGAAAATGCTTAAGGCAAGGCTTCCTCCATGAATCCCTCTTCCTCCACCTCCAGTTTGCTCCACTACCATGCTGCCCCCCCTCCTTGTCACATTATTGTGTAACCAATCAACCACCAATCTGCATCAGGCATGTTTCTGTTTCATAATCTCACCAGGTACATATAGCACGGCCCAAAACTGTCTCCTGAGATCCTACTGCAATCTGAACGCTCCCACTGGGCCAGGAAATAATTGCTCGAAGCTGATAGCTTCCCTTGAGTTTCTGACAATAGAAGCTTTAATGTAACGTTTGGCCACCATACGCACTGCACCAAACTGCACGTGCATCACAGAGCGTCGGCCCCTTCATTGCATGCCAAAGTTTGCCATCAGATGTGCACGCAACTCCCACTGAAGTGAGTGGGCATCCTGAGCATGAGGATAGAATTTGGCTCCTTACATTCAGCAACAGGTGGAACAGAGATCTCGCTTATATACATAACAGACACCCAGTCTGTTGAGCTCTGCATTGTACATTAAGTGACTGCACATATAATTGGATGCATATTCCAGTACAGTGGGTCCTAAAATTAAGTGCAGTATCAACTGTGTGTCAGAAACGTCCTCTCTTGGGGTTATTATACAATACATGCTGACCTTGCAAGCCTCAATCTTTTCCCCGCTCTAAACATCAATGCTTTTAATAATACCTAGCTCTCACATAGAGCTTCACAGACCTGTAGATCCGAAATTATAATTACTAGCACTCCAAAGAACCCTCAGTCAAACTAAGCAGCAAAGAGTCCCGTGGCACCTTATAGACTAACGGACGTATTGGAGCATGAGCTTTCGTGGGTGAATCCCCACTTCGTCAGTCAAACTAGAATCACAAAAATGATCATTTCTGATCAAATGCAAAATCTCCCAACAGCAACATGTCTGTGGTATCCCAGGCACCTTCAACCAGGGCCGCCCAGAGGATTCAGGGGGCCTGGTGTCTTCCCCAGCACTTCGGCGGTGGGTCCTGGGGTGGAAGGACCCCCCCACCGCCGCCAAATTGCCACCGAAGACTCGGAGCGGAAGAAGCTCCGAGGCCCCTGGAGCAAGTGAAGGACCCCGCTCCAGGGGCCCTGAAAAACTCTCGTGGGGGGCCCTGCCCCACTTGTCCCTGCCTTCAACCAATGTACAGAGATTCAGTAGTGAGGGCTGTTGATGTAGAAAGCTCGGTATATCATAAGCAATTAAGAGCTGCACACAGCACTAACTCAAGTCCCCAGCCTGTAAATTACATCTTATAAGCAGACCCTTGTGTGCACACACTACCCCATTGAGGTCAGTGGGGTTCCATGCAGGGGAAGCAGTACCCTGCCTCCTTACATGCAGCATAACTTGCAGAATCAGGGCCTACATTCCCAGGGTCCTGTCCCACCACCGAGAGCTCAGTGTAAAACCTGGGCTACACGAAGCGTTTTGAGATCTACTGATGAAAAGTGCCATATAAGAGTCAGGTGTTTTTATCATTAATATGATTATTTCTGTAGGGGCAGTCGCCTATTTACTTGATCCAAAATCCCAGTTAGGAACCCCAGGCTATATCCCCAGGACATCATCTCCAGAGTGCAATACCATCACCGCAGCCTACAGCCGGCTCGTTCAGAAAGCAGTATAGAAAAGTTAGACCCATTTCCAGAGCATATGGCTACTAAATAAACATAGAACAATTTAAGCAGTATCATTAGGACACACTTATAACTGAGTGGATACATCTGTGCCATAAGCATTCAACCTACAGACACATTTCTTCCCACCCCTATAGTCTCACAACCCACATCTCCCATGATTCACCAGGCAGGGCTTTGCTTATGGCCTATCTAAACCTCACAGGTATTCCACACCTTCCTAGCATGGGCCAGAGTAGGGAGGAGCCACCTGGGCCAGGGCCCAGTCCCTTTTTGAACTATACCTGTAGGGGCACACAGCCCCAGCACTTTAAGCAGTAGTGGACATGCAGCTCCTGGCAGGCTGGGGAGGGTGGTGGCTCCAGGTCTTTCTCCATCACCTCCATAGCTACCATCCAACCCAGAAATGTTGCAGTTTCTTGCTTTCCAAATCACCCAGATCAGAACTCACCCAAGCCTCTCGTGGGCTGGACTGAAGCAGAGATGCCTCCCACAAACCAGCCTGGGCAGAAACCATGTCCCATTAAATCTTTCTGACCTGGAGCATTTGGGATGGGGGGGCTGGCAGACTGTCACTGTCACGTCATGGCACCAGAGTTTGATCAGGTGGAGAGAAGCCTCTGGCTCCATCTCCATCAGGACTCTATCCTGCCACCTCAACTCCTTCCATGCTCACCTGACTCCCAGCTCCATCAGGATTTTACCCCTACCTTAACCTGCTATCTAGGCAAGTGGTTTTGCTTTCATTCTATTCCAAAGCAACCATGTTAAGTACTTTAGTGTGTAACCTCTAAGAGTATTTGAATTTAGCTTTTAAAAAAGGGATTCTCAGTATATTATGTAAAAGTTCACTAGGTAAGTTATTTACTGCTTCCCTCCTGTAACGCATCTTTTAGGCAATGCAATTTAAACAGTCTAGCTTAGAAATGGTCGCATTAAATATTGGTCATTTATTTTTATGAAACCGACCAATTTGTTTTCTGGCAAATACCAATTTAAACAATTCAGCATAAAGCAGTACAAAGTAACATTTCAAAGCAACAATCGTAAGAGTAAACTTCAACCAGAACTTACTGTCTCATACTATAATCCAGGTGCACCAACTTAAATATGGTCTTTAGCCGATCCACTGTGGAAAAGACAATGCTGAAATGTACTAAACAAAGCAAATCTTTGCCCCACTCACTGCCCATTTTAAATGGTTGCCCCGCAGTCCTGCTTCCCAGAACCCGGTACAACAACCTAATGCACTGGCGTAAGCAGCTTCTGTATTAATGAGAATGCACAACCACGACACCTACATTGCGACATCCT
This sequence comes from Mauremys reevesii, assembly GCF_016161935.1. Taxonomy (NCBI): domain Eukaryota; kingdom Metazoa; phylum Chordata; order Testudines; family Geoemydidae; genus Mauremys; species Mauremys reevesii. Next base: position 37,563,865 of record NC_052638.1, read on the forward strand.
CTCGTCTTGTTTCCTCTCCTCTGTCATCGGCGTGAGATAGAGCGAGGGGTTCAGTGCAATCTCAGGGCAGCACTTCCCTATGCAGTTTCCAAGTCTTCTGCAGCTCCATGGGTGCAACCCCTCTGGCCGGTGAGCAAGAGTCACTGGTTCAGCCCTTGGCAACTGGAACACCCCGCCACCTCAATCAGTAGCAAGGTGGGGAGGCAGGAGTCTATTCCACATGCACCTCCGAGTCAAGAGAGGCTTGGAGGGAACCAGGTAGGGGTGAGGGTATCAGGAAAAGTCAGGGCTGTGGGACAGGGATTGTCAGTGGCAAGGGAAGCGCCTCGGGCAGCCCAGGCATGTTGTGAAATGGAGGAGCAGGAGCAGCTTTCTCCATCATGTCCCCCTCCATCTCTCCTCCTCCTGCTGCAGCTGTTTTTCCATCTCTGCCTTCCTGGGGGCACCACTCTAGCCTGGAAGAGCAGAGAGGTAGGAGCCAGAGCACCCACCTAGCTTCAGGAAACTGGGTGCTACAGCAACCCCACATGGCTGGGGGAAGAACAACAGCTGTCTACCTGCAGCCCAGCTGAACACTTGAGATCCCTGCAGGGGTGCAAAGAGGTACAATGGACTAAGAAGCTTTGCCACCCTGCAGTCAATGTACCTGAAGTTTGAGGTTTTACGGTCCATTCCTCTACATATGTTTTACTAATGCCAGCATTATTACTTCACTTGCTTGTTTCCAACACTGCCTCCAGAGTTAAATGTGCAAGTGAAAATGCTGCCTATTACATGTTACAGCAGAATGAGGGCTCAACAAAGGAGTCTCCACTGGCTATCAGGGAAGTAACTAAAGCTGATCTAAGCAAGAGATTGGCTGGTCCCTAGCCACAGCTAAAAAGTGTTCACTAATCAAGTCCAAATTAGTGTCATGCAAATCTTCTCATTTCCTGAGGAAAAATTCATTAGAGAACACACTTCAGCTGGGACAAGGCAAGGTGTGGCGTTTCCCCCATGTGCTAAATGCAAATTAGTTACTCCCTCCTCAGTTGCAGAGAGATGTGTGATTGTGAGTTTTAGGCTCACAATCACTCTTGTTAATTTCTCTGATCACATCTCCTGCTTGCTGGTAGCAATCTTTTAGAGCTGGAGGTGTTCTAGAGAAGTTAATGGATCAATAAAGCTGCCATTCTTTATGGTGTGTTTGAATGTCTAATCTCAGATGATATCACAAGAATTGGGGATCACAAAGATGAATAAATAAATATTAAATAGAAAAAATGTGGTAAAGTTCACACAGATACTGGGATATATATGCACAGACATATTGATATGTGCCTACACACACAGCTATATCTGATTACACTGTGGAATAGAAACTGAAATCAGAATACACAATATAAGGCCCTGATTCTGCAAATATTTATTTGTGTGCTGGACTTTACATATCTAAATGGTCTCTGATTTCAATGGGGCTCTGCATGGCCTCAAGGTTTGTCCATATGAGGCCTATTGCGTGCCTAGGGTACTTTTCTGTTTTAAATTAACTGACACTGAGAAGCAATAAATAGTCACATTTTTCTCTTTGTGATGTCCCAGCAGAATCTCTGGTCCATTCGCAGATGCATCACGCTGGGTGATAATCAGTTAAAGCTACCTTAGTCCTTTCTTCCCTTGTGCCGGAACAAGCCTCCAAGAGGAAAGTGCTTCTCAGAGCCCTGACATCTGAATGTGTTGTTAAGGAAGAGGAGTGTATCACATACCCAATAATTCACTTAGGTTTGAAAGCCACAAGTGGCGTTTTGAATGGCAATTGGCTAGTGGAGTCCGTAAATAAATGACATGATTTATCAAGCCTTGGCTCACATGGGAAACAACCCAAGAAAGTGACCCTGAAACTATTGCTTTTGGTTGCACAGTTTGAACACATTCTAGCTGATTCATAAATCCTAAAATGAGGGAGGGGTGGATTTCTCTGGCAGGGGAGTTCAGACCTCTGTAACGAAGAGGGATACAATGTGCCAAAAACAGGTACATTTTTGGCTTAAACAAACCAAAGTGAAATGAGCAGTTAGCTGTTTTAGCTCTGTGTGGGTGGCCATAACTGTTTTTGAAAGTGGGTCCAACCATTCATCTAGAGCAGTGGTTCTCAACCATTCCAGATGACTGTACCCCTTTCAGGATTTGTCTTATGTACCCCTGGTTTCACCTCACTTAAAAATTACTTGCTTACAAAATCAGACACAAAAATACAGAAGCGGCACAGCACACTGTTACTGAAAAAATGCTGACTTTCTAATTTTGTCTGTATGAAATTTTAGTTTGTGCTGACTTCGCTCATGCTTTTTATGTAGCCTGTTGTAAAACTAGGCAAATATCTAGTTGAGTTGATGTACCCCCGGAAGACCTCTGCATACCCCCAGGATTGTGTACCCCTGAATGAGAACCACTGATCTAGAGTTCTTCCATGTGTAGGGAGGATGGGACCAAGAGGAGTGAGGAGAGAGTAGGGAAACTGAAATGTTAACAACCTTGTAAACGAAACTAAATAAAAAAAGTCCAAGCTAGCTGCAAGGAGCACAGGAGGCCAGTTTTCAGTAGAAATGCTGAACGGCTTGTGCCTATGCCAAGTGGGAGCACAGACCTAATTGGTGTTTTGGCCTCCAAAAATCCTCCCCGACTGGAGTGTTTTCCGCCCATACATTCCTTTGGGAGTAGATGATACCCCCTCATAGGAAATACGCTGCAATGGACAATCTGTAAACCTCTTAGTGTTTCCAATTCCGTCGAGGGAAATAAGCTCCCAAATAAGCAGGCTGGTTTTTTTTTTCTTTCCTCCTTGTTACTTCCCTAAATGTTACCTAAGGCACCACAACCAGCTGTGCTCCAGCAACTTTAAACAAGTAATTACTTGAAATTTCCAAAAGCTCCTTTCATTTGAAGAGCCTGAAATGCTTTAGAAAACTCAGAATCCTCACACCCCCCTGTGAATTAGGCAGGTATATTTATTAGCTCCCCCCATTTATAAATAGGTAAACTGAGGCATGGAGAGGGTTGGCTTTTTTTGATTTGCCCCAAATCACACAATGAGTTGTTGGACAGAGCAGGGAACTAAGTGTGGCTGGAAAACAAGAATTCTATCTCATGGAAAAATTTGAGCTTATGGCAGTTGTTCCCTGTCCAATGGGCAACAAAACTAAAACCTTTCAAAAATGTCCATGAAAGAAGAAACCCCCCGCATAGCTAATAGCCTGGTGGGTAGAGTGCTAGTATGGGATGGAGGAGAGGCAGGTTCAAGTCTGTATCTTGTCTGCTTGGGAGCAGTGTCTTTATACTGCATCCTACATGTCTGCCCCAACTGCTGGGCTATTCTGGAGATGAATGGCTCTCATTTTGACCAGTAATTCCCAATGAGCTGTACACGGAGCAGAACCAGAATACCCAGTTCCTACGCTGCTGTTCTAACCACTCGACTGTACCATCGCCATGCATTTCTTTTCATGCTATTTGTCTATGTAAATGGACATTTTCTCCCCTGTACCAAGTGGTTGTTTCTTCCTTCTGCTGGCCTTATGATACTACAAACCAGATGTTCCTGCCAATGTTTAGCATGAATCTGACTGTATTGTCATCACCAAAACTGGACTGTGGAGCTTGAGAATTAATCAGAGAGAAGGATTAGAGAAAGGAAATGAACCGACTTGCGTGAATTAGGGCAGCTTCAGAGTGAGTCAAGAAATTGCATTAAACCGAAGGGAAAGAAGAGTTCTCCTCAAATGTGCATATCATTGACTAGGCTTTTTTAAGATGGGAACTTTTCGAGGCTGGGACCATGCCCTCACATGTGTTTGCACAGTGCCTAGCCATGTCTGGGGCACTAATGTGATACATTCATATCAATAGCTACTAGTTTAACAAAGGGGACTTTGGTTCTGTTCTAATAATTGGGCCTACAAATTTACCCTAATTGTGAATACAGCTGTAAAAGGTACATGCAAGTTCACACAATGTCACAGTGACCTATGGGGAAAAGGTGCAAAAGAAAGAGAGAGTCCGAATTAGTCCAAACAAAAAGGCCTACAGCTGTAACTCCAGGACTGTGTTAAGATCATGCCTGGTAAACTAGAAAAGTGAAGAACCAGAAATTAATGAAGCAAAACTGGCGTGTTGGAAACTAGGCCAAACTGGTGGAAAAAATAATGAGGGTCTGGGGTATTCTGCCCACCATTCCCTTTGGGAGTCCTTTTAGAAAGAGACTTCAGGGAGAAAAAGTATCTACTGGTGTGCATTTCATCATCATCGCTGCAATCGCCAACACCTCTTGAGACCCTGGGCCTTCATCATCCTGATCCTGACCAGACTGGACCAGAAAGAGGGACCCAGATGGCAAAAGTGAATAAAACAACTCCTCCTCAGACGCTACCTGGGATGAAATGGGATCGGACTTCAACAACAGTTCCAGCCCACCTCCATAGGTGCCAACAGGGAAAAAATGGTCGGTGCTGAGCACCCAGCAGCGGCCCCCTATCAGCTCCCTCCCAGCCCCCAGTGCCTCCCACTCGCCAGCTGGCCCCGCAGATCAGCGCTTAACATCCCCCCCACACACACGCCTCCCACCCACTGTGATCAGCTGTTTCACTGTGCACTCAGGGGAGGAGACGGGACAGGGACGGAGAGGGGGCAGGAAAAGGTGGGTATGGATTGAGCAGGGGCAGGAAGAGGCAGGGTGGGGGTGGGGCCTTGGGGAAGGGGTGGAGTGGGGGCACGGCCTGGGACAGAGCCAAGGGTCAAGCACCCCCCCCCCCAGCACTTTGGAAAGTCTGCACCTGTGCCCACCTCAACTAACTTCTTCTCTTCTCCCCAGCAGAACAGTTATTACCATCTTTGATATCATCTAAGGGACTGTCAGACCAGCGGGTTTTTCCTTCTAAAAATTCTCTCCATCTAAAGGGAAAGGGAATAAGGGATGTTGTTAAGATGAAAGCTTGTTTAGTACTTTACATTTTAAAGGCTTTAACTCTTTTTTCTTCTTTTCAGTATCTTTAATAAGCATTTTAAAGGATTTTAATGGTGTGTTAGCCACGATACTAAGCAGGCTGAGGTCTCTGTAAGCCAAACCCCAAACCTTCTTTAATGCTGTTGAATGTTGGACAGTTACTGGTTTATGTTAACACCATTGGCCCACTTATTCCATCTAAATTAATACAACATTGTCCTGTCACCAAGGGAATCCACAGCCCCAAGTTATGCACCTGCGTTCCCCACACATTGTCCAGGGAGAGTTTGGAGCTGAGTGGGAAGCTAGCCAGCCAGTCGTGAAATGCAGAGGAAAGGAGTGGGGTTGAGGGCTCTAAGGCCGGGTCTACACTACCACTTACTTCACTATAACTTACGTCACTCAAGCAGGGGCAGCTCCAGTGTTTTTGCCGCCCCAAGCAGTGGAAAAAAAAAAAGCTGTGATTGGCAGCACATCGGCGGCAGCTCTACCACTGATGCTTCATCCTTCGGCGGCAATTCGGCGGCAGATCCTTCCCTCCGAGAGGGACTGAGGGACCCGCGCCAAAGACCCGGATGTGCTGCCCCTTTCCGTTGGCCGCCCCAAGCACCTGCTTACTGCGCTGGTGCCTGGAGCTGGCCCTGCACTCAAGGGTGTGAATAAGCTGCACCCCCGCATGACGTAAGTTACACGGACCTAAGCGCCGGTGTGGACAGAGCTATGTCGCGGAGGTGGATTTATTAGCTCCTTTCCTGTCAGCATCGGGCACCTTGACCAGATGTGCTACAGCTGCACCAGCTTGTCGTGTAGACGAGCCGTTAGGAACCTAACTCCTCTTGAGCTGGGCCTTAGGCGCCTGGCTGATGGGCCAGAGGGAAGCGTCTGTCTCCCCTCAGGAATCACAGCCATAAATCTGCTCCCAGCATGAGGTTCCTAAACCAGCTCAGTCCTCTCATAAAAATGAGGGACTGTCTCTATAGCCTAGTGGTTTGGGCACTCAGCCGGGATGTGAGAGCGCCGGGTTCAGGCCACTGCTCTGGTGACTATTTATAGGAAGTCAGACAGATTCAATAGGAAAGTGAACCCCACACCACGCTAGCCGAGGGGTTACGTCACTCACCGAGGCTGTGAGAGACCTGCGCCCAAGCTCCTGCTCTGCCCCAGGTAAAGTAAGGGTTCAAACCTGAGTCTCGCACATCCCAGGTAAGTGCCCACCTCAGTGAGCTGTTGGTTACATGTAAACTTCCTGACCTCCTCACTCCCAGCTCACTCTTGTCCAGCTAGGCATGCTCAGAGCATGCCTACCGGCTCACAGGTGGGGGGTCCACCTAGGGTAAGAATCCTGCCAGGACTTAGGCATGAGCTTGGGTGCCAAGCAGCGCAGCAGCGTCAGGATGCAGGTGGCTTCGCTGATGTCCACCAGTGGAAACTTAGGAGCCTCCACGGTTAGGCAGCAGCTGAGTGGTGCCTCAATGCTGGACTTAGATGCCTAAGTCTTAGCATTACTGACCCTCCAGGATTGTCCAGAAGTCTCCAGGAATTGATGATTAAAGATTACGTTATGTGACAGAACTTCCAGGAATATGTCGAACCAAAGTTGGCAACCGTACGAAGTCTAAGTAACCCAAAGACACTGCAGAAAGTAGAAAGACTGACAAATTTTCAAATGCCTCCACAAGAAATGAGTCAAGATTAATAAAACAATGTATTTAAAGTTGTCTGACTTGTTCCCCACCACCACAATTCCCACTGATTCCTGCCTTCTCTATTAATGATTAAAGATTATGTTATGTGACAGAACTTCCAGGAATATGTCCAACCAAAGTTGGCAACCCTACTAAGTCTAAGTAACCCAAAGACACTGCAGAAAGTAGAAAGACTGACAAATTTTCAAATGCCTCCACAAGAAATGAGTCAAGATTAATAAAACAATGTATTTAAAGTTGTCTGACTTGTTCCCCACTGCCACAATTCCCACTGATTCCTGCCTTCTCTACATCTGTCTTGTTGGGGGCACAACCACATAGAGGCCCATTGACTTCACTGGGACTCCATGTTTCTTTAAGGATCTGATTCCAAGGTAGGGCCCTTACATTGCAAGCTCTTTGAGGCAGTCTTTTTTGTCTTGTACAGCACCAAGCACTTAAAAAAAACAACAAGAAGAATTTTTTCTAGTGGCTATGCAAGGAGAAAAACAGGGTACCCTTGTTGTCAGTATCTATTCAGCTGTTTAAAAGGCCAGGAAATTTAGACCATTTGCTTTAACCATTGTATCTTCTGTTAGTCATCAGTTTTGGAAAACAGCCTCTAAAATATCCTTTCCGCCTCCCCTTTCCCATGTAAATCACTCCAAGGTTTTGTGTTGTTGGTTTTGTTTTTTTAAAGCAGCTAAATGCATTCTGTTGTTCACAGCAACATTTTTTCACTTCGTTCTAATTTAGCTCCACTTTCCCCAAAAAGCCTGGAAACAGAGGAAGCAGTTCCTGCCTGCAGCGGCTGCACGCAACCAGCAGATGCCTTGGCTAAATGTTTTTTTCCTGTCCACTCTTGACGTTCTGTCAGCTACCTCCAGTAATGAATGGGCACCAGTCAATTTCTACCGCTGCCAAGGGAATAGACCTCCTTGGTTTTTAGCTGGCTCTGTGCAGAACCCACTTAGAGCAAATTTGGACTAAGTCAAATTGCATTTACAGTAAAGAAGAGTGAAAGCCTCAGATTGTTTCAATGGAGGTGCAATTTGCAAACTGCAATTTTTGTGACAGTGAATCTGAGTTGGAGAGGAGGGAATGAGGATTCTTTCTTCACATCCAAGAAAATAGGCCTTGCACAGTGGCTCAGAAGATGGAATCTTCTCTCCTGCCCCAGAAGCAGCAACTTCAACATTCACGCAGAGGCTCTGTGCTGCAATTGTGGTCTATGTTACAGTGTAGCCAACCCAGTTCCTTCCCATAGTCCAGTACAGGACTTGGAAAAACCTTGTATGATGATGACACGGGAGTCTACCCACTGGATGTAGTAGGAGCAGATGCCCTCATTCATCATCTGAGCTAATGGATTTAATAGATCCACTAGTTGTGCCCCTGCCCTCCCACACAAGCCCTATCAGCAGGTCCTTGGAGAGAGTCAACAATGGCTACAGGAGGAAGGATGATCCAGTAGTTAGGCCAGATGCCTCGGATCTGGGAGATGTGGGTTCAATCCCTTGCTGTACTCCAGACCTCCTGTGAGACCCTAGGCAAATCACTTAACTATACACTGGGGGAGAATAGAATTTCCTTAACTCACAGAGGGGTTGTGAGGCTCTGTGCATTAAACACTTGTGAGAAGATCAACGTATATCACAATGATGAGAACCAACTAAATACATAAGATAGATGGGTGCTTTTTTGTCCAGTGTTGCCAAGTCTCACCATTTTTGCCATTTTCTTAAAGCCCCAGCACTTCGAGTCATGTGATTATGTGAGAATCTCAGCTTCCATTTTTAACTCTCAGGACTGCAGAGAAAACCATAGCTGAGGGCAAGCGTCAGAACCAAAGAAGAAACTAAATTCATCCCAATTTTAACTTTTTTTAAAATCTCATTTTTAAGCCAGTCATGATGTTTTGAACCATAGTGATGTTCTGAATGGGTGTGGCAGGCAATACTTCCCTTTGCATGGCCATTCCACAGTCTGATCTTCTTGCTGTATGCTGGCACTGTACAACTTCCACCATCTTTCATGACTTATACCCCTCAGTAGGTAGGGACCAACATTTGACCCAGTGCAGTTATTCTGCAAAGAAGGGAAAAACAGACTTCACTATCACAGCCATCAGCTCAAACCTTCCCAGGCTTAGGTGCTACTATAGTCTATATTCTGGACTGCCCAGCTAATGGTGGTGTACCCACAAATGAAAGCTCGTGCATGTATCCAAAGAGAAGAGTTTTGAAAAGTGGGCCCAAGAGAAGCAGAAATATGTTGTCAAGCTTTTTTTTAAATAGGTATTTGGGGGATTTAAACATTTCCCTGTTGTGCTGTGTATGTGAGCCCAAACTCTGTACTGGTTAGTGTGTGCATAACCCACTGGTGAGTGTGTGTAACTGAGCCCCTTCTGTGCTAATCGGCAGATGATGACATGAGATGTTACAGCCCCCCAACTACAGAGCCTTTAGCTCAAGCACTAGCAGCTAATGCTTTTTATCTCAAAGTCCCCAGTTCAATGCCGCTAAAATCAGCCAAGATGAACGGCAGCTCTCACAGGTTGAAATCTGCCAGTGAAAGTAATTATAAATAAAAGTGAAAATGACCATCCTAGTTTCAATGTGCAGACTGAATGATATGGAAAAAGTAAACAAACCTAATAGCCTGATCCTTATGCATGTGAATAACTTTATCAGTTCAGTTGCCTCACGGAGTTCAGTGTGATTGTTCAAGTGCTTAAACAACTTCTGCATAACTGGGTGTTTGAGCTGGCCCTAAACAGTCAGAAATAAATTATTTTTCCCATTTTTATGTTCTAAGGGGCATAAATAAGGAATTTTTTCAATGTGTCAGTGCTAGGTTGAGTATACCTTCAAAAAGCGACAAAAATCAGATTCCTTTATAAAAGCTGTAAGACAAAAGTGTGGTTTTTTTCCCAATAACACAGATGATGAGTGAAAGCAAGAACTGATTCAAATTACTTGGACTATTGCTTAAGTTCTACCTTTCCATTCAAAACATTTTATTCACTTTTGCCAATGACCACCAGAATATACTGTTATAGATACCACAGGCAAGGCTTGGTTAAACAGCTGAAAATGGTTCTCTTCTCTTAGAAGGACACATACAGAAATGATTAGCCAGATTTCTCAAGTTCTCTGGAGAGCCAGGGAAGACGGCTGGAAAGCCAGAGAGACAGTTCCTTTCAATTCCACTACTGAAAACTATCGCTGTCTCTAAACGGTGCCATGTCTCTAACTTCACCTCTAAAGTTTCCCCTCTGTCAATGGATCTCTCTGACACCACTTTCCCTTTTGGTTCAGTCCAGCTGCCAGTCTTGTGTGGGAGTCAGGCGAGTGGTTTTAAAAGGGCAGCTGGAAGGGATTAAAGTTTCCCATGGAACCGCTTGGAATCCAGTGCTTCGGCACTACAGGAATGAGATTTTAAAATGCAAAATGAGCGTATTGCAGGATTTTTTGGAGGAAAATGTTTTTAAATGAGGCAACGTGCTAAGGAATCCATGATCCTGGATCTGGATTTAAGGATATTTCACTTTCAGAGTAGTATGGCTTTGTCTTCACTAACGGAAAAAAAAAAGGAGTATTTTACACTGAGATAGCTGACCTGAGTTAGACAAGGCACAGGTAGTTTTTACATTGATTTAGCAAGTTAAGGTAAACCCAAGTAGGGTGGGGTGTACGGTTAATCACCTTGACTAGCTACAGAGAGGTAAAAGCTACCTGAAATTTCTCTCTACTAAGATTTACAAGTTCCTGTCTCACTGTAAAAACACACCTTTTCAGTGAAGACAATATTTCAGCAGAAACTGCATCTCTTTTCCCACTCCATTCCCTTCACAATCCATAGCAGACTGCTTTCTCATGCAGCTGAGATATGCAGCATGTGCACAAACCCACCCTGTTGATTATTCTGCAGTCACTGTTTGAGGGATTCTGTAAGTTCAGTGGTAACAATCGTGCTTGTTTATGAATAGCCAAGTGTCTGCCTTATTGCTTAATTAGCCCACACCCACTCGTCAATGAGAACGAAGCTGTGCAGCATCTCACAGATAGATTTGGTCAAAAATATTTCAAGAATTTTTTTGCGGGGGGCTGAGAAATCATCTTTGGACTAAACAAATTTTTGTTAGAAACTTTCCATCTAACAGAAATTTTCAGTTTTTTATAAAAAACAACCCCCCCTTCCATTTCACTTTTCCCCCCCAAAACCAAGAGAATTTTAGTATTGAGGGGTTTTTTTGGGGGGGGAGGACAAATTCCAATAATTTTTTTTCTAGGAAAATAAATACATTTTTCAACCAAGTGCATTTACAAGAGGAGACGTTTAAAACACATGACTAGGGAGGAGGAATGTGTGTTCAATTTATTAATTTGCAGAGGAGATTCCAAATAGATGAAGATGCACAAGAACGTAAGATGGAAATTAGCATGTAAGACCCAGATCCTGCAAACACTTACATATATGTTTAACTTTACTGCAGTGTGTAGTCCTATTCATTTAAATGAGACTAGTTGTGGTAGTAAAGTACACATGTAAGTGGTTGTAGGATGGGGCCTAGGACTGTCACAGTGCTCAGAAAAAAACAGAATCTGTGACATTATGAGAATGTGGAAATAGAGTAATGACAAACAGCCGTAACTACAGCAGGCACTACAAAGTATAGAGCTGGTCAAACAAAAAATCATCAAAAACTTGGACAAAAAACAAAATTTTGGTGAAATGTTTTGGTGTTAGACCATTTTTTTCATTTGAAAAATGAAAAAAATTGTCTTTGTTTTTTTAAGGTTATCCCCATCTTTTCTAGCACTTTTTTCCCTTCAGTGGACTGAGGAAGGGGGAGGGAAATGACATCAAAGGGGGAAAAAACAGACTGAAAAAAAAATTGAAACAAAACAGAAATTGTTGCATTTCAGATGGAATTTCTGTGACAAAAGTCCTGAGAATTTTCAAAGGAAATGACAAATTTTCAGTTTTCCTAGCCTTTTTCACAAAACTAATATATTTTGGCAAGCTCTCTCTGTATGCGCATTATGTATATAACATATCAAATACTGTTAAACAATTAACTACATGGAGTATAATGTGCTATACAGTAGGAATAATATTAAGGGCCAATCCTGTAAACAAAATCTCCTGCATAGGAGTAAGTATAGATGCAAATATGTAATTGTAAACTTGCATTGTAAACTTCCAGGACAGGCACCCTGGTCTTCTTATATCTGCCTGCAAAGCACCAGGCACATTTTATGGCCCGGTAAAAATAATTAACAGTATTAATAATTAATCATACTATGAATCATATACACAAGGGTGTCTGACTTCAGATCAGTGTTAGCAAAGAAGATCTAATCTGAAGAAATATTCTAGTTTATCTATGATTCACGGTCCAGTCAAGTCAATGGAAATGCTTCCATTGACGTCATCTGGCTTAGGAACAGGCCCTCACTATTGCAAAGCTCCAGTTTAATGGGCAAGCCTCACCTGAGAGCAGGATTCATTTGTGATTGAAATACGACCAAGTCAGCACATTCACCACTAACCTCAGGGCACACCGTATTCCAGCTGGGAGGGAGGGAGTCATTGACGAAGGGTGATGTCCCATATCATGTACTCCTACAATATTGTCAAGCCAATGCTAATGCTTAAAAAGGAATTTAGCGCAGCCTGCAGAGTTTGGCAATGGTTACACAAACGATCAAAGCAAGTGGCTTTTTGAGCTGGGGAAGGGAGGGTCAATATACTTCATTTATTTGACTTCTGATTCCCCAGGGAAACAGATCAGACTGCATGCTCAAGCAATAGCTCCTAATCCAAGATATAAAAGTAGGGAGGAATCTGTATAATCTCCTGCTGACCTCAGCAATCATGCCCTCACTTAAATACCCTCTTTTAAAGGATATGGGAATGTTGCAATTTGGAATCTGGCCTTCCTCCCTCACACAGTCTGATTCTGCCCATCCCTTCTGCCCCTTCTAAAGGAAGGAGCCAACAGGGTGCAGGAGACAGTGTTTAATGAATTATAAGAGCACATAGTTTAGATACAAGAAGTGTCTCTCCATGCAGCTGAATTCCATATTCTTGCCAGAATCAGGCTACTCCCACAGCCAGACCTCCCTCAGAGTGAAAACAGAATTAGCTAAGGATTTTCGAGGTTTCCCACTAAGGCACCAGACCTAAAGATGAAGAACCTTCAGCCTCCAAAGCAGAATTGACACTATGAGCATTCATTCCTGGTGTCGCACCGGAATGAATGTGAACAAACTGCCAGGTCCAAAAGAAGGCACCTGGGAGAAATCCTGGATCCACTGAAGTCAATGGCAAAACACCCACTGACTTCAATAGGACCATAATTTCACCCCAGATGCCTCCCTGGCCATTGGCAGCCCTGGCAATCTTTGCTGCATGGATCTAGGATTAAATTCTGCCACCTGCTGGTCAGAACTCTTGAGTGAGGATGATGACCTACCAGCACCAACTAAGGACTTCTCAACTCCAACTAGGTGAATGGTGGAGACTGAATCGGCAGCCAAAGCCAATGAGGAAGTCACACATCTTACCGGGAGTTCTTATCTAAGCCTGGGACCCCAACAGCTCTTCAAAAAGAAAATGTGAGGCATCGATAACATCCATGGGAGGTCAGACTTTGTGGGGAAAGAATCACCCCCCCTTCCCTGTTCAAAAAAAGATGGCTCCTAGCTTTGCATTTCAGTCTTCTCTCCGGTGCTTAATTTCTGCCCGGCTTGGCAGGGCTGAGCCCCAGCACCTCTAGGCTTGGCAGTACACAGCCCTGGTACCCTTGGATTGCTGCACCAGTTACAAAAGTTAAAAAAAAAATTTGCTTGAGCCCCAGCATCTCTTTCATTACAAATTAAGCACTGCTTCTCTCTCCTGTTCCTCTCCGTCCCATAGTTCCTCTCTCTTCCTTTGCCTTGGCTGGAGAGGGGATCAGAAACAGATCCTTCCTTATAGTCCCACTGAATCATAGATTATTAGGTTGGAAGGGACCTCAGGAGGTCATCTAGTCCAACCCACCTGCTCAAAGCAGGACCAATCCCCAAATGGCCCCCTCAAGGATTGAACTCACAACCCTGGGTTTAGCAGGCCAGTGCTTTATCGTCTGTATGCAGCTGGTGAGTGCATTTGACAGGTCGAGATGGTGCACGTGAGGGTGCCACCCTCCAAACAAGGCTGGCGCCAACAGCCCCAGGCTTGCAAACGTGGCTGTAACCTACCTGAATCTCGGAGGCGTGAAAATATTTAACTTTTGATGGCTCTGGTCTGGTGAATGCCTGGGTGGGGGAGGGGAATTCCACTGTCAGAAGCTGGTGCATTGAAATTCCATAAGACGGGCTGTCCTTGCACAGCTCACAGCTCTGTGGGAAACCAGGGACACTTTAAGCCTGACCTCAAGAAATTTCCCCACCACAGGGCCTTGTGTAAGCTGAGCACAAAGGAGCTTCTGAGAAGATTCCGCAGGTTCAGCTGATCAGACAACCCCTGAAGGTTTGCTCACCACTCAGCACTACTCCCAGCAGTTGGGCCTTTGAGGGCCCCATTAGTTTTTGCTGTTGGCTTCAGTGGAGCAGAAGACAGCCCCACTCTTGTATCCTTCTTGCAGAAGCATCAAGTGTGCCGTGACTGTAGCTTTGTGACCTTGAATGACAATGGACAATACCATTGCTACCGGAGATGGGTGGGTTGGTTAGGTCTTAAACAGAGATGAGCGAGTCGCATTTTGCCTAATTGCAAATCCAGCCAGGGCTACCTGGCAGAGTTTCCAGGGATTCATCCCCACCAGGGCAGATAACGAGGGACTGCCTTTGTCGGCGCTGTTAGCTGGGCAAGGCATTGGCCTTTATTTCTTAGGTCAGAGCGGCAGCACAGGAAGTCTGGTGAGGGCTTGATGTGGGATGTATATTGCTCTCCAGAGTAACTCTGAAAGGTAATAAAAAAAGACAATAAGGAGAAACACAATAAAATCCTGCCGCCTGCGCAAGACTTTTCAGGAAGGTCTGATGTTTGTCTGCAGATTTACTGTACCCCAGGCACATGGTTCAACCAAAGGGGCAGCTGACGTTACTTGGCAACCCTTGTGAAATGCTGCCCAGCTCTGCTCTACTTTTCAACCTTCTATGAAATATAAGATGAGCTCAAACCAGTGCGTAGGGAGATTCAAACCTGGCACCTCCATGTATAGATCATACTAACTCCTTGGAGTTTTGTAACCAATCTGACTGGTTTAAAATGAGTCTACATGAGCCAAATCAGATTTGTGCTGTAATCTCTCTGATTAGGCAGTACTACACACTGGCAGGAGATAATCTACAGCTGATAGGTTAACTGAGTAGACATTCTATCATGCGGTCAGCTTCTCCAGAGGTTCACGGCGTCAGGAGCCGGCGAGCTCCTCTGAGATCCACTGAGTAGGAAAGGTCCTGCACAAAAGTTGTCAGCTGCTGTGACTCCACCATACCTCAGAGCAGCTGTCTACACACTGCCATCCTTATGAGCACAGAATGACCATAGCATATTAGGAAAAAACCCATAAGGATAATGAAATACTGACTTCTCCAATGGCAAAAGAAGTAAAGAAAACTGCCCTCAGGGGAAAAAAGAGAGACAAGGTGGGGTGAGGTCATATATTTTATTGGACCAACTTCTGTTGGTGAGAGAGACAAGTTTTTCAGCCACACAGAGCTCTTCTTCAGCTCTGGGAAAGGTACTCCCAGCCTCACAGCACAATGCCAGGTGCAACAGATTGCTCAGCGTAAGTAGTTAGCCCATGCTGTAAGGGACCGTTCAAGGTAGAGTGCTCTGTTGATACCTTTGCTGTCATAGGACAAACAGGGGGAGTTAGTGGGTTACAACAGATTCTTGTAATAAACCATAAATCCAGAGGGTCTCATTATTACAACTACACTGCATACAACTTGTGGGGGGGGAGTAATACCTTCTACTGAGCATTCTGTCCTCAGCTTCAACCCAGATCAGAACTCTGAATACATATGCCTGCAGCCTGTAAGCAGTGGTGAGCTGGAGCCAGTTCCCACAGGTTCCCAAGAACCGGTTGCTAAAATTAGACCTCCGTGGAGAACCGGTTGTTAAAGGGCCATTCATTCATTCATGAGTGCCTGTCTGGTGATGTTGGTTGGCTGCCCACCTTCTCCTTCTAATTTCTTCCTCTGCTCAAGAGGTGGATGTTACTGATGGTGTCTGGCCAGCGGATCTGGAGAATCCTTCTGAGGCAGCTATTAATGAAGGTCTGGATCTTCCTGGCGGTTGTTTTGGTTGTCCTCCAGGTTTCAGCTCCCATACAGTGGACTGATTTCACGTTGGAGTTGAACAGTCGAATCTTTATTGCCAAAGACAGCTCTCTGCTCCAGATGTTCTTGAGCTGTCCTGCTGGTCGATGATGCTACCTAGGTAGGTGAAGGACTGTACTTCTTCCAGGGGCGTCCATTCAGTGTGACTGGGTCGTTGCTGATGGAATTGATCCTAAGGATCTTGGTCTTGTCCTTGTGGATGTTGAGGCCAACCTGTGATTTGGTCTTCTCTTGCATCTGCTGTTTACTGTGTGAAAGGAGTGCAAGGTAGTGGATGTCTTCATAATCCAATCAATGAAGTGGTGACAACAAGCATCCTTGTCTGACTCGAAGCTGTTTGTGAGTTGCCTTCCATGGATCACTCTACAGTGTATGTGAGTTCTTGATCAGGTTGACCACCTTTGCTGGGATGCCATAGTGAACCTGCCTGTTCATCTCGTAGCTGTGGATCGACGGCATCCTTCATTCTCTCTCAGAGGACTCGGTTGAAGACCTCCTCTGGCACGACAGGAGGTGTGATCCCTCTAGTTGGCACAGTTGTGCTGGCTCTCTTCTTGGGGGGATTTTGATGAGATATCCCTCTTTCCAGTCAGCCGGAATCACTTCTTCTTCCCATATCTTCTCAAAGAGGGTACAGCATTTCCACTGAAGTATCCAGGTCTGCTTTCAGGGCCTCTGCTGGGATGTCATCAGGTACTGTTCTTCATCATGGTGATGGCTTTTCTGATCTCGGCTCTGCTTGGTTTATCGCAATTGATTGGGAGGTCTTCGTTGGCTGGGTCGATGTCTGGTGGATTTGGTGGTGCTGGTCTGTTCAGGAGTTCCTCAAAATGCTCCGCCCATCTGTTCATCTGTTGTTCTATTCCTGTTATAGACTTTCCTGCTTGTCTTTTGCTGAACTTTCCAGACAGTCGCCAGCTGTTTCATGTTACCGCTGTATGCTGCCTGCTCTGCTTCTGCAGCCAGTCCATCCACATAATCTCTCTTATCCTTCCTAATATTCCTCTTCACTGCTCTGTGGGCTTCAGCATACTCTTTTGAGCTTTGGCCTTTGCTGCTCTAGTCCTGCTGTTGTTGACTGCTGCCTTCTTCTTCTTTCTGTCTTCTATCTTAGTCAAGGACTCTGCTGTGATCCACTCTTTCTGCTGGTGTTTCTTAATTCCAAGCACTTCCTGGCATGCTGACCTAAGCGTGTCTCTCACTTTCTGCCATCTGTTGAGTACACTGTCTTCCTCTTCCTCAGACCGATCCTGTAGTACTGAAAACTTATTCTTCAGCGTCAATCCAAAATCTTCCTTGGTCTTATGGTCCTTCAGAAGGTTGACATTGTCAGTTCTTCTTCAGCTTCAGCTTCAATCTGGCCACCACTAAGTGATGGTGCTCCTCTTCTAACTCTAACGTCCTGCAAGGATCTTCTGAACTTCTTGCTAATGCAGACATGGTCGATCTGGTTTTCTGTCATGCCTGCTTGTGGATCTGCTTGTGAGGAAATATGCTGCCTCTTATTACTAGGTTGTTAAGTGCACACAGATCCACAAATCTCTCTCCATTCTCATCCTGTGTTATCAGGTCCAATTTTGGCATTAAAGTCTCCCATAAGGATGGTAATGTCTTTGTCTGGGAGAGTCTCTAATATTTTCTGGAGTCTGTTGTAAAGTAGTCTTTGTCCTCCTCTTCACTGTCATTGGTTGGAGCGTAGCACTGAACAACATTCATCTTAATCCTCTTCATTTTAGTTCTGAAGGATGCTGTGATGATCCTGGGACCATGTGCCTCCCAACCAATCAGTGCTCTCTGTGCCTGTTTGGACATCATATGTCCTGAATACAGCAACAGCTCTCCTGTCAACAGTCGTTAAAGGGCCAGGGAGTGGGCAAAGAACTCCGGTCCGCAGGCTGGACCATCCTGTTGCTCCCAGGATTCCCACCTGGGGAGGGTGAGGCTCCCCCCGGCGCTTTCCCCCCCCCCCAGCTGCAGCATGGCCAGCCGCCAGCATCAGCTGGGCAGCTCAGCTGAGCTCCGGAGTCATCCTGCTGCTTTGAGCTGCCAGCAAGGTAAGGCGGGAGGGGGCTGCAAGCTCTAGGGCTCCTGGGGGGGGCAAGTGGGGCAATTTGCCCTAGGCCCTGCAGGGGCCCCCGGCCCCACAAGTATATCTCCCCCTGCCCCAGCCCCTACCCCGCTCCCCACCCTTAAATCAGAACTTTTTATAGGGAACCGGTTGTTAAGATTTTGGCAGCTCATCACTGCCTGTAAGCCTTAAAGTGCTCAGACTCCAGATCCAAATTTTGGGTGATGATAAGTCTTCCTCTGCTGTGACTATCATAATATATAGTGGGACCAACTTTTAAATCTATGCACCGTAATAGGAAGACTAAAACCCACATATGAATGCTCAAAACGGATTGCTAAATAAAAGATATGTAAGTGTAATATAATATTAACATGAAAAATATGATATAATAGTCAATCCAAAATAATAAAGTCAAAATAAACTGCTTTGACATTATTGAAACAAGAAAGTCAAATGATTCCTTTAGACATTTTTCCAGCAACACATTTGTTGAAATTGACATGTTCCCGCAAAACATTTCCGTTGCAATGAAACTGCATTTTCAAGCGGAAAACGGTTCTGTTGAAAGTTTTTCAGCCAGCTCTAATGATGAGAGCATGATGATTAGACAGATAATGGCCAGTTCTGGAATGTTACTGAAAATGAGGAAAACGAATACGATCAATGTCAAGGAGCGTGACAGCCTAGCTCCACTGCTAATGAGCGGTGCACAAAATGGCCACTTTTGTGCTTCCATGAAAATCTGAGTGCCTGAATTCAGGTCCATATTAGGTGCCCTTAACTGAAAATCCAGCTAGTAGGGTCCGAATTTCAGAGATGCTGGGCATGGATGCTCAGGCTTCAGCTGCTGTTGTGGGTGCTCAGCACCTTTATAAAGCAGGGCTGAAATCCAAGCCCCATTGAAGTCTATGGGAGTTTTGCCATTGAGTTCAGAGAAGCAGCCAGGATTTCACCCGAGGGAGATAGTATCTCTGTATCGTTGATTGTTCACAACAAATGGGTCTCCAAAGAACGGGATGGCAGAGTTTACAGGCCTGGAATGAATGCATGATTCCAAAAGTGATGATACAAGAAATTAACAGATCGCTCCCGACACAATAACCTTTAAGGTGCGGTCTCATCCTAACGGTTGTGATCTAGAGGACAGCCCAGCCAGGGCACTGTGATAACAATAACTCCAGATGTTTGCCTGTCAGCACATTAAATTAATCCAGCTTGAAAATGGCATGATCTATAGCATCTTCTGGCAGAATCGACGACATTAAGTGTAATTTATTGTTTCTATTACACGCTCTTTTGTGTTTCCAAACCGCCTTGGGGAGCAATTTCTCACTGAGCAGACAGATGTCTTGGGAGAGGAAAAAAAAGGGTTAGGAAAAATGAGAACAGGGAAGCACATGCTGCTTTCTCTAGGAACCGTCAGTTCAAGATTGCTGTTGACAGGACCTGTGATAATAGAATATTGCCATGAAGGAGCCCAAGGGCTGTGTCTGGACAAGGCCGTAGGGGCAGGACTTTCACTACAGGGTTTATCTACTTTCCTTTTTGGTGCTAGAAGCTTTGCCCTCAGCAACCAGGGTCAAAAGCTCAACAGTTGCAGGGCAGTCAGTGTTTAATGAGGCAGTGCTGTCTAGTAGCTGGAGCAGTGGTTCTCAACCTGCGACCCATGGGCCACTTGCAGCCCAATGAGCACACAGCTGGGGCCTACGTGACATCCTCAGGGCCATACAGATAGTATATCTATTGTGCGGATGCGGCCCACATAACACAGAGAGCTGCATATATGGCCCACAATAGTAAAGAGGTTAAGAACCACTGGGCTAGGGGCACTCACCTGTGACTCAGGAGACCTGGGTGACCTTGGCAAGTTACTTCATCTCCCTGCGTGTCAGTTTCCTCATCAGTAAAATGGAGATAATGATACTTATAGAAATGCAATATGAACTAATCAAGCTATTTATCCTAAAGACTGGGAAAGGAGAGAAATATTGTTATTTGCAAAATCCCCAGGAGGCACTCATTAGTGCTGGGCAGAACTGGTTGGAAAGCAGAACTTCCTTCCCACAGGAACTTTGGACATTTCAAAATCTGTTGTCATTTTTAATCTGAATCACAAGCTGAAATTCCAGAATCTTTGATGGAATGAAAATTCAAAAAAAATTTTGATTTGGAACTTTGAAATGATTCATTGGGTAATGTCTAATCGGTTCATTTTTATAATATCAGAGCAACATAGTATGAAATATAATAAATATAACTGGAATCTAAATATAGTATTATATTGATGCTAAAGTAAGATACAAACAATAAAGTTGAACAAAATGCTTTGACATGATTGAAACTAGATGTGAAAGTCAAAATGATTCATTCTGAGACTTTTCCATCAAAAAATTCATTGAAATCAACACTTTCCCGCAAAACACTTAGATTTCAACAAAACTTTGATTTAGTTGGGGTTAGTCCTGCTTTGAGCAGGGGTTGGAGGGGATGACCTCCTGAGGTCTCTTCCAACCCTAATCTTCTATGATTCTTTTATGGTACATTTACCAACAAATATTCTGTCAAAAGTTTTTCAGCTGGCTCTAATGATGATGGCCTTATGATTAAATAATGGCCAGTATCTGGAATGTTAATATGAGTTAGGAATATTAATAAATAAATAAAAATAATAATAAACATAATTAATAAAGTCAAGGTAGCTTCAGAGCTATTTATTCCTCCACGTGAGACCTTCCAAAACACAGGTAAAAAAAAGACCATTTGTCCACATAGTGCTTACTTCTGATGTAAGAAATAACACCTATTTTTAAAAACACATGTATTATTCATATAGATAGTGCTATAAAATAGGTGAATCTGTATATAATAAACATACACTCTCTGTCCCAACTGTCTGCTCCATTGCCTAAGGTCCCAGTTCAGCAGAGTACTTAAGCATGTACTTAAGTTTAAGCAGGTGAGTCATCTTGTTAGTCAATGGAACTAACTAACACACTAAAGTGCTTCATTGCATCGGGGCCTATATGTACAAGTGGGTACGATGCGATGCAATACAAAGTGACAGCCCCAAATGTTGCCCAATGCAATATCAGCAAAATATGCTTCCATTAACTTATTACTAAGTCTTGGACAGGTTGTAGGCAATAAACAACCATTCATGGAAGCCCATGACCTGTCCCTGACCTTTACTAAAAATACCTGGGGGGAGCCTAACAGTCCGAGCCCCACCACCGAGGGCTGATCACCCTCCACTGCTCCAGCCACTGGGGGCTGACCACCGTCCACTGCTCCAGCCACTGGGGGCTGCTCCAGCCACGGAGGCTGCTCAATATGTGGGGCTGACCCTTGGGGGCTGCTCCTGTGGCTATGGCTGAACCAAAGAAGTCACAGAGATCCATTAAAGTCACGAAATCCAGGACCTTCGGGACAAAATCGTATCCTTACTCATTACAGGCTTAATACGAATGGATATTAATAGATTTCTCTAGTTCCGAACCAGTTTTGTCAGGATCTTCTCCACACACCCACACAATTTACACCATAAAAAAAAATCTGTCCCAATTATCTATGCACTTCTGTCCACATTCTAGTTGAAAAACACATTAATCTTACCCAACATGGCTAGCAGACAGAAGCCAAAAGGTTGACGCTGGGGTGTGGTGAATGGGAGACATATTTACATGCTATTGCTCAGCAGGTCACAGAAACAGGATGCTGATAACATCCTGCAAACTTCCTCTCTGCACTGGCATGGAAAAAAAAAATTATGACCCTCAGGCGCATAATGACCAGTCAACCATTCACAAATTCACCTTCTGGGAGCCTTGCATTTCAGGGCAGACTGGCAGACGCGTCACTTTTCTCTCATTATAAAGAGGAGCTACTTGAAAGCAAGGAAAACAGTGCTACAAGCGAGACAATCTCTGCTGCTGCAGAAGGAAGGACAATGGAGGTAATTGCTTGGCTAACGCAAGACTTTCACGAGCTCCTTTTTTATTGTTCCAGATGTGTTTTAAATTTTAGAGCACCAGAAGAGAGGCCTTTTAATAGCTATGTTCTTGTTATTTGCTGTTCTACAATAGTGAAGCGTTCAAAGAGATTTAGGGCAGAATTATACTCAGTTACATCAGTGTAAATCCAGATTAATTCCACAGAAATCAAATTAATTGACTCCACTGAAATCGTTGGGAGTTCATATGGCTTTGCACCAGTGCAAATGCCCTAATTCTCCCCAGTTCACTCATCTTTAAAAAGAAAAAATGGATTAGATCTGGGTGTTTTAATGAGAGGTCTGCGGAATTCTCCTAATAAAAGAAGGCAAATAGAATTGGGCCAGAACCAGATATTTTGTTTCCCAGAGAATGCCAAGAGTTCAACATTTTTCCTTTATTCTGAAACGGAACGAAAGCCAAAAATTTTAAATGTCCCATTAAATGAATTTCTGAAATCAATCATTTTGAGTTGCTTGAAATGTTTTGATAAAATTGAGAGATTTCATTCTAATTTTGATGTACGTATTTAAACTTGACAGAATTCGATTTTTATTTTGTTATAATTAACAGATATTGATTATTTTAAGCATTTTTTAAAAATTATCAATTTAAATGTTCACAGTTGTACAAAATTATGTGAGGTCAGAAAATAGGTTGCACAGATGATTATTTCATTACAATAGTTTTTTAAAGATGCTGAGATTCAAAAAGTAAAAACTTTATAGTCATTCAAATACAAATTGTCAACATCACATGTCAAAATATCCTTAAATCAAATTCTAAGAAGTTCTCGGGCAGTATTTTTCTTACTTTGCCTAGCTGTACATTTCAGTCATTATTGGTGGAAATATTGTTTTGTTGGTTTGTGTGTGTGCCGTGAAATCAACATTTACTGACATTTACTGATAAAAACCTAATTCTTCCAAGCCTAATTATGTAGTACAGATTTTTTTTAAAAGGTAACAAAAAGTCATTTCAAAATGGTAAATCAAGAGGTGCCATTCTGCTTCAACCATCTCAAACTGCTTTTTTCCCCCATTTTTCTTTGTAAACAAACTTTCATCAAAATCAACAAGCTTATGCAAAACGTTTCCCTTTCAACGGAGAATTTTTCGATGGTAAAACATTCCATCTGAAAATACTGCACACTAGACGCAAGGCTTGTTTGGGTTTGGGGTTTTATTATTTGTAATTTAGGTTATGTTAAAACCCAGAATGAGACAGGCACTTTCCAAACACAGAAGAAAACACCGAACAAAAAAAATAGTCCCTGCCCCAAAGCTCATTCTGAATCTTTTTGCTAATTTCAACAAGCTTTGGATCAAGGCTTGTATCTATTTTTAGTCCTTTCCCTGCTTCTTCCCCCTGCCACACCATACCACCCCCACACACCTTACTCTATGATCTTGCTGCATTTGAGGTTTTGGGGTCATGTTTTCATAGTTGTGAAATGATTTTAACTAAGGTTCTTTAACTCCTTAGATTGTCAGCTCTTTGGAGCTGGAACTGTCTTTCTGTTGTGTTTGTACAGCACCGAGCACAAATGGATCCTGGGAAATGACTAACAATAAACAAAGAAAAAAGAATAAATACCCGTTCCAAAGAGCAAACCTAAAATCTGCTATGGATTCCTGAAAGGTCTCCAAATGTTTTAGTGAGCTAAGGCCAGGTTTCAGAGCAAGCGAGGTGCCAGATCTGAGAGTTCTATGCATTTCAGTCTTGAATGGCTTTGACCAGAAACCAGACAAAAATTGAGGATTTGGGGGATTCAAAGCTGAAACTCAGATTGAAACTCAGGAGGGTTTCACAAAAAGCAAAACTGGGAGGAAAATGGCTAACAACCAACCCCCAAAAGGGACACAGTCTATAGAGCTCTGTCCTCCATCCCCTTGGTAAGCTACTTACCATGGGTGATATTCACCCCTGTGCATAGGACCAGGCATATCCTGAAAAATTTAGTGGCCATCATGGGCCTGGTGCTGGCCCTCAAACTATAACGGGGTGAAATTCATCCCCAGGCAAAGCATGTGCACATGCACATATGTATGGACGAGTGCATGCGTGTGCAAAATACTTTCAATCCTGTTCCTTGTCCTTCCCTCCACAGAACATTTGGGGAGAATTTGCAAACCATCGTGAAGGGGTTTCAGCTACATGATTGTCTTTAATGGAAATCGCATGACTAATTCCCGGCACCACTCCATGGAAGACTTTGAAAACATACCGGGTATTATATACAGACCATTTAAAGATGTTTCTTCTTTGCTGTGTTTAATTCTTGTAAAAATCATAAGCATATAGAATATCTGCTACAAAAAAATCTCCACTTGTAAGAGCTTTTGTTCAAATAAATAGTCTGTCGTCTTGGTTGATAGAAACGTCTGTACCTAGGACTACAAGTCTTGGTTACGTGCCCACTGACTTTAATCCTCAGGGCTGCCCTTCACCCTTCAGTGCAGCTGTGTTGAGCCTGTCAAATAATAGAACATAGGCTCTATTTTCATTTATTTGCTTTGATGATACAATTACTCTGGACTGGCTGGTAGCAGCAAGGTCTGTGCCACACTCTCAGTCCGGGAGACAGCGTGTCCTCCCACTCACCCAGCCAGAAGAGGATCAGGCACTCTACAGAGGGGATTCAAGCTGGGATTCTCAAATGAGACTAGGGGAATTAAGCACCCAACTCCCAGGCCTGGTCTACACTGGAGGGGGATCGATCTAAGATACGCGACTTCAGCTATGAGAGTAGCGTAGCTGAAGTCGACGTATCTTAGATTGACATAGAATCACTTACTTTGCATCCTCGCGGCACGGGATCAACGGCCGCCGCTCCCCCGTTGACTTTGCTTCCGCTTCTCACCGAGCTGGAGGTCAGCAGTCGATGGGGGAGTGATCGGGGATCGATTTATCGTGTCTACACTACACGCGATAAATCGATCGCTACCCGCCAATCTGGCGGGTAGTGTAGACGTACCCCCAGTCTCATTCAATTTCCAGCAAGCACATATGATCACACTTCTGTCTAGCACCAGATTCCCTGGGGCCAGTCTCAGAACAGACTTTGGGGATGTCTACACTGTGTTAAAAGACACACAGCATGGCTGCAGCTGGCCCAGGTCAGGTGACTCAAGCTTGCAGGGCTATAAAATTGCTGCATAAATTGGACTCAGGCCTCTGCTTTGAGACCCTTCTCCCTCACAGGGTCTCAGAGCCAGAGCCTGAACATCGACCCTGCAACTTTATAGCCCCACAGCCCAAGCCCTGTGAGCCCAAGTCAGCTGATCCAGGCTCTGAGACTCGGAGTCACGGGGTTTTTTTTAATCACAGTGGAGACGTATCCTTTGAGTTCAATTCCTTGGCCAGAGGAGCAGAAGGCGCGCCACCCACAGCATACAGTGCCCAGGCTTCTTTTTGCCTCGTGAGCTGCTAGTGTGTCTCACATACCTTCCAGAAGAAGGATTTTCATTGTACGATGCACCCCTTACCAGATAGCTCATCTGCCGGAGCAGCACCTGCTGGAGAACTCGCACCATTAGGAGGTGCCGTTCTGATCCACTTCCATTTTGGGTCAAGTCTACACTGGAAGCTTTTGCTGGTATAATAATGGAGGTTGGGGGAGGGGAGTCTTTACGACATTTTGATACCAGCAAACAAAACCCTTCTTAGCATATGCACAACGTGCCTCAAGTGGCATGTGACCAGGATTCATCACCGATTTTGGTCCACTGGTGGGATCATTCACTTCCCCAGCCCGGGCCGGGTACTGACTGGCAGTGCAATGTGAACGCTGATCCCGGGCAAAAAGCCCTAGTGTAGACACACTTATACTGGAAAAAGGACCCTTGGCTGGTATAGCTTACATCATGTATAAGCTATGCTCGCAAGAGGACTCTTACCAGTATACGTTGCATCTCTACTAGGGAGATCTGCCAAGACAGTTCTGCTGGTATATTCCAACAAACCCTTTCTAATGTAGATGGAACACTATCTCATACACAGAGTACAGGTATATACCCACACACAGACATCATATTGTTTGTCACTTGGGGTAGCACCTAGGAACCTTAGTTATGGACCAGGGGCCCAGTGTGCTAGGTGCTGTACAAATACAGAGCAAAAAGAGAGCCCCTATGCATCTCCCACCCCACCCCCCGAATTACCTCCAGCGCCCCAGCTAACTTCCATTCCCCTAAAAGTGCAAACCCCTCTGCCAGTCTGCATGCTTGGACTATGTGTTCCGTTCCCATTGGACAGGCTGCCAAATCGCTCTGTTCTGTCACCCCGCTGGAGAAATGAAAAATGGCCACACCCACACAGTGACTATTTTTGTTTTCTTTTTTAAGAACCAAAAGCCGAGCTTGGGACCCATTCCGGGGACCCCTCTCCTCAGCCTGACCTTGCTCACCATGGATTGGGAGCCTCCAGCAGTAACAAGTTTCACAAAGCCAGCTCTGTCGTTTCGTCTTCCCCTGCCAAAAATGTGTGTGTGAAAGCTAGACCTGCCCCTGGGGCAAGTCTACCGTGTACTTGGCCACTTAGAAGGAATTTTTCTTTGTATGAAGCATGGACATTTATCTTGGCAACAGCTGCCTTGCAGGCCTGGCACACTACCACTGAAAAATGACACCCAGTTAAAGACACATGCACACACACAGGTAGAGGGGCATTTTAGCACAGGGAGTGGCGTGTCTGCAACTGCATCCCTTCGCCTACCATCAGGTACCCATGCATAAAGCAGCAGGATACTTGCACATCAGTCCTTGCAGAGGGTTCACTAAAAACAAACCAAAGGGAAAGGTCTGCAAAGGCAGGTTATTTTCACATCTCCCAGCACACGAGTCAGGGCGCAACGTCCACATGTGACTTGCATTAGGCAGGGAAAGGAGGAAGGAATGTGATTTCAGAGCACAAGCAGGGCAGAGTTACAGCTCATGGAAAGTTACATAGGGAGATCTGCTGTGGGAGATGAATTCCCTTTTTATGTTGAGAAAAAGATTTCACGTAACCAGGTTGACCAAGAGCTTTTCACTATGGGTCTCATCCAAAGCCCACTGAGAGTCTTTTCATTAACTCCAACAAGCTTTGGATCAAGGCCTATAACTATTTTTTAGTCCTCTCCCTGCCCCCTCCTCACACATAGGCTATGAACTCACAACGTTTGACGTTTGGGGGCTACGTTTTCACATTTGTGCAGTGGTTTTAACTAAGGTTCTTTAACTACTTAGATTGTTGGCTCGTTGTGGCAGGGGCTGCCTTTTTGTTCTGTGTTTGTACAACCCCTAGGACGATGGGGTCCCGGTGCACACACCACAGTACGAATTCAATATTTTCTATTCTTAATTATTTGTGTCCACTTTCAATTACTTTGACAGGGAGGCAGCATGGCCTAACTGAGAGAGACAGTTCCATGGCTCAGTTCTTGACTGTGCCACCAACACACCGTGTGACGTTCGGTAACTCATTACTCTGTGCCTCAGTTTACCTTATCTATAAATAACAATAATAACCTGTGACCAGTCCCTAAGAAATTCTAAACTTTTTTTCTTGTTTGTGCTTCATGGACTCTAGACGTTCCCCTGTCTAAGTCTCATATACTAACTTAGGCCCCGATCCTGCAAAGCGAACTACATAGACAGATAAACTATAGGCACAGATAAAATCAGGCTCTACATGAGCATATATATAACCTGTGAGTAGCCCCACTGAACCATGAGATTCTCTTCTCAGGATTGGGCCTTAGTATTCAAGAACTGTATCTAAATTATGGCTCGATGTGATTTGCCCCTTAAATAAAAGGAATTCTGTGTGCCAATGCAGTATGTGCTCAAGAGGTTAGACAGGACACGTGCACACGTTTATTATGCTCACAGGAACAAGCAGAGAGAAAAATCTTGGGGCAAATTTTCCATGTCTTTTCCCTTCCCTGCTCTTAAACAGATCTCTTTGGAAATCCCTTAACTGTTCCCAGGAAAACCTGGGGAAGGAACTTCCATAAATTTAGCTCCATCAAAACCATTCCACAAGGCCCAGATTGGGCACCGGCGCATACAGAACAAAACTATCTTCTGGGGCTCCTGGGTTAGTCTTTATTTAGCTAAACTGAAAATGAAGCATGCAAAATAGCAACTTCTGACCCCGAAACTCAAGCTTTTTCTTTTTCCCTTTGTGAGCATTTCATTTGCTTGCTGAAGTCCTGAGTTACATAGTGGTTTGCCCCGTTTCATTTTCAAGTCATCGCTCCTGGAGAAGGAACTACAAGGCAAACCCGACAGGCCAGGGGTTATTTTTAAAAGTACACGAGAACCCTACTGCTGGTGGAAGCCCTTCCCTCCACCCCTCACCCACAGACTTCAACACCAAGGAGAGGTGCTATCTGATCAGGATTGAAAAAGCTACACAGGAAGCATTTGGGACTTTCGTTCTCAGTGGAGTTTTATTTATAATCATGAATTCGCTGCAAGCAGGTTTCACAGCACACTGATTTCCAGTTGGCAGGACCACAGCCCTGGTGAAATGCTGGACAAAATGGATTGACTGTCCTGGCTGTCCACAGAGGTGAGTGAAAGCACTTTCCGAATACTAACCCTGGTTTTATTTTATTTCTAGTAGTTGCGTTCCAACCATAAATCTCTGGTGAGGACCTTTTGGTGCCAAAGTGCATGTAGGTTGATCTTTAAGGGCCCGATCCTGTAAGGTGCTCAGTGAGAGCGGTAAGAGGTCAGCAGCCAGCAGGATCAGGGACACCACCCTGAGGACTGGCCATCTCTAGGTGGCGTGTGTTTCAGATCTGGGAAATTGGATTTAATAAAAAAGAAATGGATTTGCCGGTTTGAATGCACGCCAGGGTTGTTACTTTGAAGCAAATCGTCATTTCATCCGTCTCCTTTTTTTTTTTTTTCTGCCCGAGAAGCAGCCAGAGCAGAAAAACTCTGTAGTTGAGAAACGAGCTCAGATCAAAAATTAACTTTCCTTGTAATTCAGCAATGAGGAAAAAATGGCAAGTGAGTCTCCTTACAGGGAGATATAAAAGTCTCCTCCAGAGTGGAAACTGGGCTCTGCCCCTTTTATTTCTTAACAATTCCAATATGAATACCAGTGACAATGATCGTTCGCACTGTGGCAGCATCTTTCTGCTGAGGATCTCCAACATCTCTGCAATTATTTATCAGTTAATTCTCCAGACACTCTTGCGAGGCAAGTACTCATATCCTTTTACAAATGGGAAAACAGAGCTACAGCAAGTGAAGTGAATGACTCAGGGTCACAGACCAGGGTGAGGAAAAGAACCCAGAACTCCTGTAGTTTTTGCCAGCACCACCTATCTACAGGAGCTGTCTTAGGGATTTTCAGAGGAGCCCAAAGGAGTTAGGTGCCCAAATCCCATTGAAATTCAAGGGGGAGCTTTGGGGTAACATTTTCAAAAAACACTTAAGTGACTTAAACCCTCTTGACTTCAGTGTGACTTAGGTGCCTAGGTGCCCAACTCACTTAGGCAGGCACTTTTGAAATTTTTCCTTGGGTGCCTAACTGCTCCTTTGCAGATCCCAGCATGATCAAGCACCGGCACCTACGTGCTATAAAAGCACAGTCCAACCTGCACTCCAGAAAAAGTGCACCGTGAGTGCACTACACAAGATAAAACCACAACGGTATCTCCCCACCCAAAATAAGAGGGGAGGAAAATCAGAAAACCCATTCCCACCATGAGATGTGAATTAATAAGTATAGAAGGCAAATGCACTGGAATTAAAGCCTTTTATCAAACCCACATGGGTCCATATACTGCAGGTGGGGTGAAAACTCTGGAGACAAGCTACAGTAACCAGTGACAGTCCACACGGCTGAATTATCTGCTAGGTAACTGCAGAGCAAAAGACCTGAGAAACTCCAGTGTGTGGATGCTGAGCTGCAGCATCAGAGGACGTGCTACGTTTGGGGAAAAGCAATGCCCTCTTTGTGGTTCTGGCTGGGAGTGTTTGGAAGAATAAAGTGGTTATCTCCCCCTAGCCATACAGCTGTAATGTTCTTGGAGGTGGCTATCTTCACAGATTCCCCTTTGAGAACTGGTTCCTGGATTGCCTCCAGCTCCTTATTAGAGGTGGCGGCTAGGCCAAAATATCAAACAGGCCCAGCATTCTGCAGCAGTGACCTAAGAAAAACTCCCTACACTGGCTTGAGCTGTTTTCCGGGAACACCAAACCTTCTCCAGTTACCCCAATAGAAAAGCCCCTTAGAAGAAGTCCCACTCTAAGGTTATGTACAGAATATTCCTCCCAGGTGGGATCAGGACTTGGAAACCCCAGGCATTCTGAAAATAACCTCTAAGAAAGGGCTTTTTCAGATGTTATGCTGTATGCTATGGGCACAGTCATTCGAAAAAACAAAACATAAAAAGTCCCTGTGAGAAAGGGGTACATTACAAGATAGGGAGGCTGTTGTGTCACCTAGTGCAGTGTGAAATCACACATCTGTATACTCTATGACCTATAGAGCATGCGCCAGTCAGGGGTTGGCCAGGTCAGACTCAGTTTCTGAAGAGGGAGGAAGTTCACAAGAAACTGAACTGTAGAAATGAAACAAGGGGCCAGAAGAGGAATAAGGTGCATCTCAGCGACTGTTTCCTCACATTTTGAGGCTGTATCCTCTTTTCCTGGGCCAAAATTAAAGAAATAAAACTAGAAGATGCTTGTTAATGTGACCATGCAGAAGGGAGGGAAAATAACACAGTAGTGAAGGCCGGGGGGAGAGGGGTTGCCTTCAAATGGCTGCCATCGGAACTTCTCAACTGTGTGTCACAGGCCCCGACCAGCTAACGAAGCGTCTCCTTTAGCCCAAGTGGAAGGGTTTATGCATTAGGAGCAGGAGGATCTGAATGAGTTGTTGCTGTGAAGATTAACATGACCTGCTTGCATAATAGTGACAACAGTGAACTCCTAGCTGGCCTCAGACTTGTTGCAATATCTTCCATCACTGACTGGCGTATAAAGAACATACATGCCAACTAATACCTCTATGCGCCAAACAAAAAAAATCACTTCTGCTGTCTTCGTGGCTGCCTTGTCTCACCCCATCACCCTCATTCATCCCCTCCCTCTCTGCCAGTTCTGGCATCCTCTCTTCTACTGAACAGCTACAGCTACTACTGCTGCCGTGCCAACCATCTGCAACAACCCTGCCAATGCCAGCCAGTGCTGCTTGTCGCTCCATATCCAGCCCTACTCTTCTGTTTGCATTAGAATAGCAGAACGGCACAAATACCTACATTCTCCGGAGTGTTTCAAATTGAGAGCCAGGTATATACCTTGTGGCTTGGGTTCATCTCTAATATGAATGAGTGGGTTTACAAAATTTAATACAAACTTGCCAGGGATCCAGGAAAGCTTTAGTTAGGAATTTCCTGGTGACTCTCCTCAGGGGAACAATGTGTACAGTGGGGGTGCTGAGAGCCATTGAACCACACTGTAAACCCTGTATAGAATGGAAACCACTTCAAGCCAGGGGGTGCGGCAGCACCCCTAGTTCCAGCACCTGTGGCTCTCCTGCATCTCCGTATGGAAGGAGCTGGCCACAGGCTCCAGTCCCAACAGGTTCAACTTAGCACTTCCTCCTTCCAAGGAAGTGGGGTCCCCTTACTGGGCAGGAGGTCTCTTTGGGATGAGTGGACTCTAAGGATTCTGTGGCACTTCCTGTAAGAGTCAGGGGTTGTGCCTGTGTCATCACCACATGTTTGAAAAAGTCCCTTTACTCCCAGCCTTTGCCTGCAGTCTTCCCTTTCCAGAGGTTGCTGTATTTAAGGCCTGGTCTACACACAGTTCTTGTATTGATAACTATTTCAGTTAGGGATTTCTTTTGGTTTTTCTACAGAAACAGTTAGTTGGTACATCCCCTAATGTTGACTTAGTTATACTGATAGAAAGGGAGCTCATTCCCCTTATCCCACTGTACAGAAATAGCTATACGAGTACAAGCACATTTATACCAGGCTATGTCTACACTACAGACTTCTTCTGGCATAGCAATGCTGGTCACAGATATGAAGAGGTGTAATCCTTCACTGATGCAGCAGTGCCAGCTGAAGCCCTGAGGGTAGTTGCAGTTATACCAGCAAAGCGCCATTTTGCTTTTCCTTGTGGTTTGGGAGGCTGGGGATTAGGGTGACCAGATGTCCCGATTTTATAGGGACAGTCCTGATTTTTGTGTCTTTTTCTGATATAGGCACCTATTACCCCGCACCCCGTCCCGATTTTTCACATTTGCTATCTGGTCACCCTACTGGGGATCAGTGTTCAATCCCAGCTCTTCCACAAATTCCACGCAAGCTCAGGAAGGTCAAACTCTTTGTGCCTCAGTTCCTCCTCTGTAAAATGGGGATAATAATAATTCTGCCTCCCCATCCCCTGGTGGGATTTGGGGATCTCCAGGCCTTGCTGTGAAAGTCATCTGCTCTCCTGGAAAGGAGATTCACTAGGGGGAGTGTATGCACACATCCTCATCTCTAGGGTGCCCCCTCATGCCTGGACATGGCATTGCAGGGACCTTCCGCTCTCATACTCACACCTCCCTCTCGTGGCCATGGCCAGTCCCAGCTGGTGTCTTCTCCTGACTCCTTCTCTGGGTTTTCTGTGGCTCAGCCCTCTGGCCAAGTCATGTAACAGTTCACTCCCCTTCCAAGGTAACAAAAGGCCCAACTTCAAGTCCAAACCAAATGCCCAGACTAATAGTTCTTCTACCCCTCTCAGGCTGCGCAGAAGTTCTCCGCCTCTCGACGCCTACAGAGCGTCTCTTATCTCGCTTCTCCCGCAGCAGGATTCCCCTACTGGTTCCCTTCGCCAGGCACTCCAACAGTTCGCCTCTGAGGCTCTCCCTGCTCCTTTCAGGCCTTATCTCCGGGCTCCCCATGCCGGGAGCCTACCCTGCTCCCTGTGGGAGAGAGACTGACTTCCTCTGGCTCTTCCCACACGGAAACACCCCTTGTTCCTCCTTCCAGGGTCTTCCTCCTCTACTGAGCTCGTAACTCTACGCCGTCTCCCTGCTGGGGTCAGCCGCTCACACCCAGCTGGGGTCACTAATAAGCCTTCATGTTGCCAGGGCATTCGTGAGGCTGAGGGCTAGCTGCTAAGTCATGCCCAGCGTGACTCAAAGGGCCCACCAGCCCATGGCAGGGTGGAATGTGTTTGGCTGCTGGGGGAGAACCTTGTTCTGTTGTAGGGGTGTCTCTCTTGAGGGGCTCAGTCGGGATGATGAGGTGGCTGATCGATTTCAGACTCAGGGAATCCCCTTTGCCACAGATCCTTGTAACTGGCCGATCACATCTCTGATTTACTCTGGGTTGGGTGGGTGTTTTAAATTCATGCAACTGGTTAGAAATGATCGATAGATGCAATACAAACACAGTTGTGCCAAAAGCTTCAGAAGGAAGGCCCTGTGTAAAGCTACCATGCAGTTCCAGTGGCAGAATATTTTAAAATGACTGAAAGTCAGTAGCCAACTCTGGCAGTCAGATCATTTCTTTCTCCCGGCACATTTCCAGAACTCCCAGGACCATGCAGCAATTCCCGATCCCTCCACTGATCACACTGACTCCTATTCATTGTTGATTTAGCTTGTCAGCCCATGCCTCCCCCACTCCATGTTCTCCAATCACCCACTGCTTCTGCCTTAGAGTGACACCTGCTGGCAGAGGCCAGGCTAATGCAATTGGAGTCTTATTTTTTTCCCCCTCAGTGCTACTGCTTTTTCCATACCTGGGATTGGGGGGCAGGCAGTGAGGTCTCCTAGGGTGACCAGATGTCCTGATTTCATAGGGACAGTCCCGATTTTTGGGTCTTTTTCTTATATAGGCTCCTATTAACCCCCACCCCCAGCCCGATTTTTCACATTTGCTGTCTGGTCACGCTAGCCTGTGAGTTTGAATTCCTGGGTGGGGTTCAAAGTCCAGGCACCAGAGAGCGAAGGAGACATGCACTCCATCGAAAAAGCTTCATGCTGGAAAACTGCACGCCGACATTTTGACTCTGAGTCTCTAATGCACTCAGCCCCAGGCCCTGATGCCACAGAGAGGAGTTGAACTCCAGGCACAAGCCATCGCTCGCTGGGATTTGATTGTCACCAAGCAGGGAAACAAATAGGGGATGCTGGCCTGAGGGTGATCTGTCAAAACTAATTAACGCCTTTGAGTTGCAGCCAACCGCAAGCTGAAGAGTGAACTTTACACGGCCCGTGTACTGAACTCCATTCCTCGCAGCAGCCACGGCCTCTCCGCCTTCCCTCGCCATGCAGCACATTTACCCTTGATCTCCCCAGCGAGTTTTCCTGTTTACATTTCCCGTTAGATTACTGTAATTAATGTAATAACAGCAGATACTGTTTGGGAACTCGCCTAGCTACTATTCAGCAGAGGATTGTTCACTGCGGGGGCAGGGGGGAGAGAAGACTGGAATGTAGGAGTTTATGTGAGGATTTTCAAGGCTGGCAAACACAGTGTGCTGCCTGCCAAAGGCTCAGTTGGCATGGGCACTGGATGGCTAGGGCTGGGGGGGGCTCAGCCCCCTCAAAATCATCTCTGCCATGTCATTTTCTGAGCCACCCTGCCACCCACGTGCATGCCCAGCCTAGCAGGCAAAGCACCGTGGCTAGTGGTGCCAAGGCCAGGAAGGGGACAGGGTGAGGTGTCACATGGGGAGGGCCCAAGCTATATATGGACACACGTGTCAAGTGATGTAATGGAAGAGGAAAGAGCCAATGGGCCGGAGCGGGGAGCCGGGCCCAGCCCCGTGGGATAGGATTCGCCCCTGCAGGGTGGACTCAGCCAAAGAATATTTTCACAAGCTGCCTATAGAATCATAGGGTCGGAAGGAACTCGAGAAGTCATCACGTCCAACCCTTTGCACTGAGGCGGGACATAAGTAATCCTAGACCATCCCTGACAGGTGTTTGCCTAACCTGTTCTTAACAACCTCCAATAACGGGGATTCCACAACCTCCCTCGGAAGCCTCTTCCAGAACTTAACTATCCTGAGAGTTAGAAAATTGTTCCCAATATCTAACCTATGTCTCCCTTGCTGCAGATTAAGCCCATAACTACTTGTCCTACCTTCAGTGGACATGGATGACCATCCTATTTATAACAGCCCTTAACGTATTTGAAGACTTATCAGGTCCCCCCCTCGGTCTTCTTTTCTCAACACTAAGCAGGCCCAGGTTTTTTTAAACCTTTCCTCATAGGTCAGGTTTTCTAAACTTTTTATTATTTTTGTTGCTCTCCTCTGGACTGTCTCCAATTTGTGCACATTTTTCCTAAGTGTGGCACCCAGACCAGGACACATAAATCCAGCTGAGCCCTCACTAATGCCAAGTAGAGCAGAACAGTTACCTCCCAAGACTTTATATACAACACTCCTGTTAACAAAGCCCCGGGGGATATTAGCCTTTTTCACAACCGCATCCCATTGTTGACTCGTATTCAATTCGTGATCCACTATAACCCCAGATCCTTTTCAGCAGTTCTACCACCTAATCAATTATTCTTCCATTTTGTAGTTGCACATGTGATTTTTCCTTCCTAAGTGAAGTACTTTGCACTTGTCTTTACTGGATTTCATATTTATTGATGGTCACCAACATGGTGAGAGTTCTGGTAGCAAAGCCTCAAAGATCCCGAACTAAACTTTCCCCAAAGTTGTCTGGTCCCAGGGATTTGCTTAAACTTTACTTCTCATAAAAAAAAAAAAAACCTACATGTGCATGGAGATGTTGTGTGTACAAAAAACAGGAAAGTGCTCAGCTAATGGTCCATTTGCACACGCAAACTGATTGATCTAGAAATAATGTGGTTGTGTATTTTTAACACCCAACAAAGTTTTGGCTCTGGAAGTATTATTGCATACTGGGGTTGTGTGACGATCGCCATCCTGGCCAACACAGCAGGGATTGAACTGGGGACCTCCTGAGCTAAAAAGCACAAGCTGCAACACCTTGAGCTAAATAACCCAGCCTCTTTAGATAGGGGCTATAACACTTCATATCCTCTGCGAATCAGCACAGAGCGGGAACCTGTAAGACACATTCACCAGTAGGTTACCGTAGCACTTAAAAGCCCCAGTTATGCCCCATGACTCCATTGTGCCTGTTCCAAAGAATTCACAATCTGCATATTCTAAACTGGATCACTTCATTCCATTTCTGAGGTGGGCAGGGCTGTTCTGCTCCAGCCCAAGTGAAAACTACAGCTGCGGAAGAGTAAGATTATGCTGTAGTCATTTGCACGTACAAAATGTTTCCTGATATTCAGTCTGCATTTTCCCCTGCTTAATTTTATCCTTTTATCTCCCATTCCAAATGCAATGGGGTACAAGGAACCTTTGCTCTCTGTTACAGAATGGGTCAGATACAATCAACAAGGGATTTTTCTCAGGAAAAATCTCCACTGATTTCCCCCCACCGCTCATTTCCTGCCTGGGAGAGAACACTCCTCAACCAAAGATCATTCCATCCCACAACTGCATGCACTGATAGGAGCTTCTGCCATTCCCTCTGAGGCAGAGGGGCAATAATCTAGGGGAAGCCAAACCATAAAAGCCTTTGCATCCCTGTCAACTGAAAGCAACGGCTGTGCAGATCGCTATCAGAATCAAAGTTGCCCAGATGATGTATTGTGTCTCTGCTGTGTGTCAGGGACCCTTTGGTGAAAGCAGCCCCCTTGCTGTTATATGGTCCCCAAAATAACTTTAGATATCGGCTTACCAGAGCTCTTGAGCCCTGGGAGTTTAATATGGCTCACACAGTCACTGGTGGCTGCAGCACATCTGTGCCTCAACTCATCAACACTTAGGTACCAGTGTAATAGGTGCTATATAAAAATCTAAGCTCAGGAGGGAGATATGCATCTTCAAGAGGGGAGAAAACTGAGAACCAGTGCAAGAAAGAACAGGCTTTCCTAGTGCTTTGAAATCAAAGCTCACTAGACAAACAATTTAGATTAATCAGAGAATCGTTATACAGTGAATAAATTAAATCATGCTGGGGTGGCATAGTGGACATGTGACCTGGGATCTCGTTCAGGGAGACGTTAGTTGAAATCTTGGTTTAAGGCCCAAGGAGTACATCAGTTTGGTGCACACTTTGGCATGGGTGAGCGTCTGCTCAGGAAAGCTGGAAAGGCAGAGGGTCTCACAGGCTGGGCCAGAAGTGCAGTGGAACAAGGACAAGCGTTCCCTGCGCCTAATGGCATTACTCCAGGTCACACCTTGCTATCAGCGCCTCACTGTTAGCACCAAATTCACTCAGGACTGGGGAGAGCGGGTTCGGGCCCCCCAGCAAGGGTGGACCAACTAAACAGGGCCGACAAAGCCGGGGAAGCCGAGCCCTGGGCCCCCTTCCGGACCACCGGGCCCCAGTAATTTGTACCAGCTTTTCCGCCCCCTCTCGTCAGCCCTGAATTCACTCCCAAGTTTAAATACATACATTCACAAGGGGGGCATGGAGGCAGGATCTAGATCCAAATTATGATCAAATATTTATATTTCAGTAGCAGCCAGAGGCCCCACTCAGGATCAAGGCCCCACTGTGCTGTACACATACGAAGACACAATCTCTTCCCCAAGAAACTTACAGTCTAAGACATCTGCATCTGGATTAGATGTAGGTCTGAGGGTCAGCTTCAATGGTATCAAAATCCCACGAGCTTTCTTGTAACATTTTTACGGCATCCAAAAAGAAACTAGACTCATATTGGCTTGGGTCAATACCAAACAGTGACGGGCTCTGTTCTGAGGAAAACACAGATTCTGCCATGCAATCCAATGAGTTTTAAGATGCCAGGTTCTGGTTTTTGCCCATCATAGATTTTTATCGATAGCTAAATAGATTATACATACATGTGCATGAAAGTCTTTATACACACAACACGAGTGTCTATTATTTATTACATCATTCCCTCCAGGCACACATTTCTAGCAGATGCAGTTAGCTTGTATTTATGTATCATGCAGTAAGTACTCAAGTGGGATTAAGCACATATTCCAGTTTGTTGCCATCAGCTGGGTTTTTTGACAGTAGATGTTTCCCTGTCAGTCCATTTCTTGGGCTTGTCTGCAGCTTTTGAGACTCCATCCTGCCATCTTCCACCCACACGCTCCCCTTCCCACAAAGGTATTTACTTCCAGCATAAACCTGCCATTATTCCACAGAGTCACTTGAGGCATTAAAAGTTGCAACGCTATATTTGCAAGGGCCCTCCAGCCACGGAGGTAGGCAGCATGCCCTTTCCCACCATGCATGTGGTTTCTCTTGCTTGCAGTGTTTGCAGACATGACACAGCTGGAAGATTTGCAGCTTGTGTGTCAGCCCCGCTGACCCTCATAGAATTTCTTTCCAAGCCCCTGCAGCTTGTATATGATTTGCAATGTGCCTGTGCTATTTTGAAGCCGCCCACCAACAGGGAGCATCGGTCTGGAGTATCAGTGTAATCATAGCGTCCTTGTGGACCACAGCAGTTTTCTTGTGAACTGGAACAGTTATTTTCCCAGGAAAGACAGACTCTGCGTTAGATTTCCAGATAAAGGATATATTTTAAACTCTGCTAGACAGAGCCAATGACATGGAAGCACGTGCAGAGAATCTGGAGAAACTGTTGAGTTCCTGCTACAGCAAGTTGGTAAACACACTGCAAGGGCTACAGAGAGAGGGTGATTTCTCTTCCCTTCCCCAGCCTGGCTGCAGATGTGTTTAATTGTGATGTGTGGGGCAAGCTGAATTCAATAGCAGCCCCTTTTACTGCATCCGTAACTCATCTGGCGGATGAGAAGAATGGTTGGTAACTCCTGCAGCTGGGAACCGCTGATCAGCAGGAGACGCAGTGACATTCTCTCTAACATCATCCTGCTACTGTATGGGTGTTGTACACTTGGGGGCAAAGACAGGCAGGTGGAAGGTACCACCTGTCCTAAATGTCACCTGACTGTCCTGCTTTCCATGAGTCTCTCCCACACAGCACAGTGGTAAGGCATTACCCAGCCCCATCTGCAGCTGGGCCACAGAGAATAGCTGCCTCCTGCTGCTTCCAGCTAATGGATTTAGGGCCTGGTCCCAAGCCCACTGAAGTCAATGTAAAGGCCCCCACTGATTCCAAATGTGCTTTGGCTCAGGCCCTAAGGCCATTAGTTCAGATAGCAGAGGCCTGGCGTTCAAACCCTGCTAACAGCCCCGAGGCCGTTGCACCAGCATCTCACAGGGCATTTAACATCCTGTGGCAGAGACACCCAAGTTCCCCACTTGCTTCCAGCGGCCCATGCAGCCTGCCCAGCAATGCACTCAACCCCTCCTCTCCACGGAGGATCCCAACAGCTCTTGCAGCACATACCAGTGTTTTGCCTTAATGGAGCCACACACCCTCCCACCGCATCTGCAACTGGAACCAAGAGAAGGTCCCTTTCCCTTTTTGGATCTGGTCTGGAACCAAAGCGAAAGGAGCAGGTTCTGATCTGGACATCTGAATCCACATTCATCCAATGTCATACTGGAAGCTCCAGGTTTGACACATCCCTAATTTTCTGATAGAGAGTGGGTGAGGGGAGGTGCCCATGTGTTTAACTTTGGAGTGGGATGTTGTGGAAAAGTTCTGCTCACCAGCTAGATCAAGCATGCTGCTCTTTCCAGCTAGAGACGTGTCCCATCTGTGCAGCTGGTTCCAAACTTTTCCAGCATCTAGGAGTGCTCAGAACTCCTCATTTGGTTGATTATAAAGATACCTTCTGACGGTCAGTCCTGCATTCCAACCTTTCCAATACTCTGGATTGTTGAACCCATTTGTTCTCTACCTTACTCATGTTCATCTGGGAACAGCATTCAGAACGAGTAGTTGGTTGGTTGTACAGTTCTGTGCTGGGTAAATGAAGTTGCGGCCATTCCTAGTCTGATAAGAAGGTCGCAACAACAGGGCCGCCCAAAGGATTCTGCCCAGCAGTGGGTCCCGGGGCAGAAGGACCCTCTGCCACGGGTCTTCGGGGCACTTCGGCAGCGGGTCCCGGAGCGGAAGGACCCCTCGCCGCCGAATTGCCGCGGAAGAAACCCCGGGGGCCCGGCCCCAAGAGAGTTTTCCGGGGCCCCTGGAGTGAGTGAAGGACCCTGCTCCAGGGGCTCCGAAAATCTCTCATGGGGGTCCCCCAGGGCAAATTGCCCCATTCCCCCCCCCCGGTTGGCCCTGCGCAACAAGCAAGTTAACACAGCAGAACAGTGTGGAGAGGAAGATGTCTGGACTGCTGGATGTGCCCATGTCAGTCTCAGTTATGCTCACTAGAGGGAGGCAACCCCTAGGAGATTGCAGGCTGCATGGACGCTGCTAACTGAGGCCAGCGGGTTTTGAACTTTCAGTGCCTGTTCAAGAGAGGCTGTTAAACTGCATGTGTGTTGTGCTCTGCGCTGTCATTTCACTGCTGTATTTAACTATCAATCTACAGGAGCAGTCTGTTTAGTAGGAAATCCTGCCAGTTCTTCCCTTTGATAACATTCTTTTATAAATAGTGGGCCAAATTCTGCTCAGTTATGCCAGAGTCAATCTGGATCTCGGTTGAGTTACGCCAGAATTACACAGGTATAAATAAGAGCCAAATGTGGCCCATCATTATTAATCTTATTTGTCTTCTTTTGGTAGGTTTGCTTAGTAAAAATAACAGAAGAAA
Organism: Mauremys reevesii; assembly: GCF_016161935.1. Lineage (NCBI taxonomy): Eukaryota > Metazoa > Chordata > Testudines > Geoemydidae > Mauremys > Mauremys reevesii. Next base: position 37,604,609 of record NC_052638.1, read on the forward strand.
AAGGTGGGATCATTTTTGTTATTTAAATCTTCTATTCCCTCCATTATAAAACATTAACTTTTTGAAATAATAATGAGCTAGTTAAATTCATGCCAAATTCCAAAGAGTATCCTATCAAGTAACCCTTTCGCCTTGAACCCAAAGGAATTCCCCTTGGTAATGCTTTGGCAAGTAACGCCCAAGTGAATTATATTATCTGGGCTATTTTAAAATGTTAGTAAAACAAGCCCTACATCTTGCCATCAAATGGCTGGCGTAGAGGACCAGGAAATTGATTTCTATTCCAAACCGATACTCACTCAGTCTGTGACCGTGACCAAGTCATTTCACCTTTCTTTGCCTCAGTTTACCTGTTTGTGAAACAGGAATAATCTTTCTGTATGGCTGTTGTGATGCTGAATTCACTATTGTCTGAACAGTGCTTTGAGAGCCACAAAGTAGTGTTTTTTAGTGTTTGTGAGCAAAGAAATCGGTGGCTATAATCTGCTTAAAAATAAGCTCATAACCTCACTACAAAATCAAAAAGTACCTTTGTTAATACAGTAACTCCTCACTTAAAGTCGTCCTGGTTAACATTGTTTCGTGGCTTGTTTAAAGTTGTGCAATGCTCCCTTCTAACGTCGTTTGGCAGCCGCCTGCTTTGTCTGCTGCTTGCAGGAAGAGCAGCCCGTTGCAGCTAGCTGGTGGGGGCTTGGAACTAGGGTGGACCAGCAGCCCCCTATCAGCTCCCCGCTCACCTAAGTTCCCTGTGCAGCAGCTGCCTGCAGTTCAGCTGTGTCCCTCCCCCAACTGCCATGTGCTGCTCCTGCCCTCTGCCTTGGAGCTGCTCACCGAGACTCCTGCTTCCTGTGCGGGGGGAGGGAAGGAAGAGGGGGGCTAATGTCATGGTGTCCCCCTCCCCCCTTCTCCTGCACCCCGCTTACCCCATCTTCCATAGAGCAGGGCTCAGGAAGGAGGGAGCTTTTAGCAGCTGCGGTCTCAGCAAGCTGATCTAATTAACAAGGCAGTGTACTTAAGGGAAATGTGCATATCTCCCTCCATTCCTGCTGCCTTGTGTAGAGAGAGAGTTAACCCTTGAGGGCTCAGCCAATTGCTAGTTCATCATTTAGCAGTAAGGGAAATATCCCACCCTCTGACTCCTCCATCTTGACAATCATCATCACTGTGTACCAGTATTAAATTGTTTGTTAAAAATTTATTTTTTATGTGTGTGTGTGTGTGTGTGTGTGTAAAATATAGTCTTTTGTCTGGTGAAAAAAATTTCCCTGGAACCTAACTCCCTCATTTACATTAATTCTTATGGGGAAATTGGATTCGCTTAACATCGCTTAGCTTAAAGTCACATTTTTCAGGAACAAAGTGAAAAGTTACTGTAAATTCCTCCCTGATATACATGCTCTGTTAAGAACAATTAGGCCTATTTATAAGAACATGACTCTCTGCCAGAGGATGTTGTGAAGGCCAAGACTATAACAGGGTTCAAAAAAGAACTAGCTAAATAATGGAGGATAGGTCCTCCAATGGCTATTAGCCAGGATGGGCAGGGATGGTGTCCCTAGCCTCTGTTTGCCAGAAGCTGGAAATGGGCGACAGGGGATGGATCACTTGATGATCCCCTGTTCTGTTCATTCCCTCTGAGGCATCTTTCACTGGCCACTGTCGGAGGACAGAATACTGGGCTGGATGGACCTTTGGTCTGACCCAGTATGGCCGTTCTTATGCTCTTTGATCAATCAGATACAGTGTGATAGCAGGACAAGAGGGATAAAAGGCTCCTTTTATTTCTTCCTTAATATACTGAGAGAGAGAGACCTTGTAACCACTTGACCAAATGACTTCAAATTAGCACCATTAAATCTAGTCCAGATGCTGACAATGCAGTAATTTTCAATACAATCTGAAAATGCATGTGGCTTATAAAGCATTTAGAATAATTGGCTGTTAAACAGTAGGATATAATATAACTATATACAGTCTGCCTCTCCACTGTTATATATGTAAATAACCTGAGGAATATGGTATAAAGAGTTGGAAAGGGGTGTGTCTCAAAAAAGCCTTTTCTAAACAGACCACTACTCTAGGTTGCATCTTTTCTTAATTTATATTGTACTTTTTCATGCAAATACTGTATTTTCAGATATTTTGTAAAATGTCTGCAAAAAAGGAGGATTTTTACCCAAGTGGGTGCATTATTTATTTTCCCCAAAAGGAAAAAATTGAGTCCTGTGAACGCTTAAACTCAATGTTTAAGGAAGTCTCAAAAGGTTAGAAGATTTTGAAACCAGCGTCACTTCTGTAGGCTGATTTACAGGAAAAGGCAGTTTCTGATTACTCTTTAGACTTGAAGGGTTTTTTTATTTTGTTATTTTGCCACTTATCTTGTTTGGGTTCATTTGTGTCCTTTTCAAAGTCCCCATAAAATGACAAGATATTGAAATTAACTATACAAGTTGGCAAAACGTACAGCAATTGTTAAGTTAGGACCAAGTCATGGTCTGACTGAGGTCAATAGAATTGTGCCACTGAATTCAATGCCTGTAGGATATTATCATAGAAATATCATAGAATCATAGGACTGGAAGAGACCTAGAGAGGTCAGTTAGGCCAGTCCCTTGCACTCATGGCAGAACTAAGAATTATCTAGACCATCCCTGACAGGTGTTTGTCTAACCTGCTCTTAAAAATCCCCAATGATGGTGATTCCACAACCTCCCTAGATAATTTATTCCAGTGCTTAACCACCGTGATAGGTAGGAAGTTTTTCCTAATGTCCAACCTAATCCTCTCTTGCTGCAATTTAAGCCCATTGCTTCTTGTCCTAACCTCAAAGGTTAAGATCAACAATATTTCTCCCTCCTCCTTGTAACAACCTTTCATGTATTTGAAAACTGTTATGTCCCCTCTCAGTCTTCTCTTTTCCCGACTAAACAAACCCAATTTTTTCAATCTTCCCTCATAATTCATGTTTTCTAGACCTTTAATCATTTTTGTTGCTCTTCTCTGGACTTTCTCCAATCTGTCCACATCTTTCCTGAAATGCGGTGCTCAGAACTGGACACAATACTCCAGCTGAGGCCTAATCAGTGTGGAGTAGAGCAGAAGAATTACTTCTTGTGTTTTGCTTACAACACTCCTGCTAATCCAGTAGTTTTCAAGCTGTGGGTCACGACCCAGTAGTGGGTTGTGGAACGTAAAGTGCTGGGTCATAGAATCATAGAATATCAGGGTTGGAAGGGACCTCAGGAGGTCATCTAGTCCAACCCCCTGCTCAAAGCAGGACCAATCCCCAGACAGATTTTTGTCCCAGACCCCTAAATGGCCCCCTCAAGGATTGAACTCAACCCTGGGTTTAGCAGGCCAATGCTCAAGCCACTGAGCTATCATTGTGCACATGTTAGTTAAAAACAAAATATGTATTTACATACAACAGAATGACGCACCCAGAAGCAGCAATAATAGGGTTTTGATGTTTATCACATATCTAGTTTCAGATAATAAGGTACCATCAAAATGTCATCTAAACATACAGCAGCAGTGGGTGTTTTGTCACTTGCAGGTAGCCATGAACAAGAAAATATGATTCAAAGTATACAAGGAAGTTTTCAAATTCAAAGATCTCCCATTGGAACTGCATTTTCTGAATTCCAGGTCAATCCAACACAATATGCACCAAAATCACTCTGTTGAAATGCTCATTCATTGCAAACAGTGTTAAATATAAACACGCTGCAAAGTGCAAAGAGATTTTTGTCCAGACTGATGCCTTCTGTCCTGTAGATGGAAATGAACTTGCCTGAATGCAAGCTCACACCCAAGTAAGGGCATTTTGCAAGATAAGGAGATGGCAGCACTCTTGAGTGGCTCAATCACAGACAGAAAAAATTCCCAAGGCAGGACTTTCTACAAGACTTGGTTCAATCAAAAATAACATTGATTATTTGAAGGAGTTTCTACCTGTCCCCCAGGAACAGCCAATCTAGGTTCAAGAGCAATCAAGGGCTAAATTCTGCAGCTTTGATTCATCTCTTACAGAGATTCTTAGTGTGGGACATAGAAAGAGACCCAGTTTCACTTCCTGGCTTTGCCAGCCACTCCTTGGGCAAGTCACTTAGCCGCTTTGTGCCTCAGTTTCCCCATCTGTAAAATGGGGGCAATAACACTTCCCTACCTCACAGGGACGCTGTGAGGATAAATACATTATAAGGCACTCAGTAACAGGGGGTAGATATGTACCTAAAATAGATAACACAGATAAATCTCCTATTGAAACAGCATGGATTTCTTCAGCTGAGAAGTGAGGTGCATTTGGGCAGAGTTGAGTGAAGGCCAGTAGCTGGAGTAGCAGGATTTGCTCCTCAGGGTTGTAGTGCATTGGCAGGACTCTGGGGAAGGGAGCAGCGCTCAGGACTGAAAGACGGGGGGTTGTACAGCTAAGGATTGAGATGCATTGCTTGTGGAGGCCGTACAAGGACTGGAATGGTTGCTACGCATCAGAATTGATATGGATTGGCAGGTGCATGTAGAAGCGTGCACAGGGCTTGCCCACAGCATTAGGCTTTAGGGTTTTAGCTGAGCACTTTCATGAGCACTAAACTCTTTCACACCCTCGTTTTGCACACACCGGCTCTGCCTCTTGTGCAGTGTCACTCCTGTGGGGCCCGATTCTACGTGCATAAACCTACCCCTGTTCAGCCAGGCACTTCAGCACATCCTTAAGGGCTTTTGCTGCAGAGGGACCTTATGCACCAAGACTCCTTTGAAAGCGACCCTCACGTCATGGCCAGTCCGACTTACATGTATGCTGCAGGTGCCATCCTAGCTCATCCCAGCAGGCATATATTTCCCATTGGCTCTCACCCTCAGAGCAACTGGCTCCAGCTTTCAACAAAAAAGTATTTATAACAGCATGAGGTTGTTATATAACTAAAGGGCTTTTTCCTCTTACACCCCCCCACCCCCACCCCAGTGTGGTTAGAGTTCTGTAGAACCCACCGACAAGTTTTGCTCGTCTTCTGGTTTTAGAGCGTGCGTCTCTTAGAAAGAGGAAATGGTTTGGAAGCCGATACAAATTTAAAATGAACAAACACAGAGGGTAAACGAAATGCTGCCATCTCAGAGGGAAGCTTTTCTGCAGGAGTTAGGGGGTCCCAAACACCCCATGCTGAGCTGGAAGATTCTGACCCTTGAGCAAAGCACATCACCTTGCTACCACAAAATACTACAATAGTCTAGAGTACTAGCCCCCAGCTTTTGTAGTAACATTAGAAGCGGCACAGTTTGGGACCATTGTTGCAGAATATTATAGTTAGACAGGAGGGAGGTGTCCTGTAAATGCTGCAAAAGAAGCGTGTGAGACTCCTAACTGGAGAGCTGAGTATGTCCTGGCTGTTACAGACATACTTGTTCTCAGAGGACCAGATTTTCAGTTGAGTTCCATTGTAACCGTGGACTTCACTGGAGTGACTCCAAGTTTAGCATGGTGCAGCCCAGATCCGAATTTGTGCTTATGCTGATTTGAAAATCAGAGATTTTCAGATCAAATTGTCACTTACAATTCTCCACTCTAACAAACTAGAGTGAATTTTTTGAAAAATTGCATTTGAAAAGTTACTGAACCGTGAGTAAGTTTAGTTTCCAGAAACCTATACTGAGAAAGCAGGAAGTAAGTGGCCAGCTGACTTAGGCCAAAATACTTCACTAAAATCATTCAGTAACTAACACTCACTTGGAAGGCGGTGATTGATATTGTACAATACCTACCACAGTGGGGCCCATCCTGACTGTGATTTTTACATGTTAACAGAATATAAATGCTAAACAGTGATACTACATTAGTCCATTTCACCCACGGTACATAGAAGCGGGAGACAAGGCATTTATAACAACACTTCTGATGTTTTATACCATTTTTCTGTCAGTAAGACATACTGGGCCAAATTAATCTGTGATGTAGCTACTGGCAGTAGTGATGGAAATGGCCAATTGTATTATGCAACTTCTGAAGCACCACCACAATATATAAATACACATTTGGGCTTTAGGAGCTCTACATCATCATCTACATAACAAAAAACAGAGTAAAGTGGGACATGATTCATTCAGACTGAATGCCCTATACTGACCTGCGGCCCCAGGCACCGCTCGCAATACCACCAACAGAAGCAGCACTGGTAGAGCAAAGACAGGATGTGGCTCTTCGCAGTTTAATTATTTTCCTTTAAATTCATTTAACCTCACCCTTCCTCTCTACAAGCATTTGCAATCCTAGAACAGAAATTAGGGAGACTAGAAGGTCCATGAACTCCCCAAGGACAAAAGCAATGGAAACCATAGCAAAAACACTTACCAGCTGGAAGAGAGCTCCAGCAACCCACCACTACACAGCCACTATAGGGCTGAAGCTGTTTCTCTGGGCCAGATTTAAAGGGCCAGGTCACCAGACAAGCATGCTGGGAAAGGTGCTTATAAAAAGGGTGATTCTTATTTGCAGAGTTTTGACAGTGGTTAGGCAGTTGTTGAGAAAGAAGGGGGGGGATTCTTGTGTAAAAATAAATACTGAAGTTTTGGTATAGGTAATGAGAGTGATTCTATTTGCAGAGCAGGTTTCCTGTAGAGAAGCAGATTTTCCCATATTATTAAAGTTTCTTAATTAAGAAATGAGTTGAGTGAAGGGTGTTGCCCATGTTAAGTTCTTGCTAGTTGTATCTTGGAGAAAAAACTCATTAGTAGAAAATGAAATGCAGATCGTTGAATAGGTTAGCATTAGACACATATTAAGCACTGTAACAAATTTATGCTTATGTAGGAACTTTATTTTTGTCATTGTGTTGCATGCTATGGGCACTCAGAAACTGAAAGCTACAGAAAGGATAGAGTTCAGCCAGAACTTCCTGCTCCAGCAATCTAAAAGCATTGGTTTCTATATCCTGACCATAAGAAGAATCTCTTTTAGCAGTATAGGGCCAATGACACACATTTGAACATATGTACCAGTAGCCAGTTAACTGCTGTAGTGACTGTTATGAATAGACCTTTCCCTGGAAAAGGAAACTGCCTATCTTAGATATGCTACAATCAGCATAGATGAAACTGGATCAGTGACTGGCAAAACAATGTTCTCTTCTACGTTAGAACTTCGTTGAGGTTTCCTGAAAGGATAGTTTAAAGGCTGGCTTTGTAGGGCCCTACCAAATTCACAGTCCATTCTGGTCAATTTCACAGTCATGGGCTTTTAAAAATCATCAATTTCATGATTTCAGATATTTAAATCTAAAATTTCACAGTGTTATAATTGTAGGGGTCCTGACCCAAAAAGGAGTTGTGGGGAAGGGGGTTCGTGAGGTTATTCTAGGGTGGGGTTGCAGTACTGCTACTCTTACTTCTGCGCTGCTGCTGGAGAGCGGTGGCTGCTGGCTAGGATCCCAGCTCTGAAGGCAGAGCCGCCGCCAGCAGCAATGCAGAAGTAAAGCTCTGAAGGCAGCACAGAAGGAAGGGTGGCAGTACCACAACCCCCCTCAAATAACTTTGTGACCCCCCCTTCCAACTCCCTTTTAGGTCAGGACCCCCAATTTGAGAAATGCTGGTCTCCCCTGTGAAATCTGCATAATATAGGGTAAAAGCACGCAAAAAAAAACAGATTTCACAGGAGAAGACCAGATTTCATGGTCCGTGATGTGTTTTTCATGGCCGTGAATTTGGTAGGGCCCTATTGATCAGTCATGAACATAAGAACATAAAAATGGCGATAGTGGATCAGGTCAACCTAGCCCAGTATCCCGTCTTCCCATGGTGGTCTGTCCCACATGCTTCAATGGGAATGAACAGAACAGCGCAATTTATCAAGTGATCCATCCCGTCGTCCAGTCCCAGCTTCTAACAGTCAGAGGTTTAGGGACACCCACAGCATGGGGTTGCATCCCTGACCCTCTTGGCTAATAGCCATTGATGGCCCTGTCCTCCATCAGGTCACCTAATCCTTTTTTCAACCCACTTACACTTTTGAACTTCACGACATACCCTGGCAATGAGTTCCTCAGGTTGCCTATGCACTGTGTGAAGTACTTCCTTACGCTTGTTTTAACTACTGCCTATTAATTTCACAGGGCGGCCCCCAGTTCTTGTATTATGTGAAGGGATAAAAAACACTTTTCTCCAAGCCAATCACGATTTTATAGCCCTCTATCATATCCTTCCTTAGTTGTCTCTTTTCTAAGCTGAACAGTCCCAGTCTCTTTAATCTCTCCTCCTATGGAAGCGGTTCCAGACCCCTCATCATTTTTGTTTCCTTTTTTTTCTGTACATTTTTCCAATTCCAAAATATCTTTTTTGAGATGGGGCGATCAAAACTGCACGCCCTAGTCAGGGCATGGGCGTACCCTGGATTTAAACAGAGGCATTATGATATTTTCTGTCTCATTAGCTATCCCTTTCCGAATGGCTCCTCGCATTCTGTTCACTTGTGTGACTGCCGCTGCACATTGAGTGGATGTTTTCAGAGAACTATCCGCAATGACTCCAAGATCTCTCTCTTGAGTCGTAACAGCTAATTTGGATCTCATTGTTTCATGTGCATAGTTGGGATTATGTTTTTCAATGTACATTACTTTGCATTTATCAACATTGAATTTCATCGGCCATTTTGTTGCACAGGCACAGGCCCGTCCACAGCGGGGGCAAAGGGGGAAATTGCCCACGGGCCCGGGCAATTTAAAAGGGCCCAGAGGCCCCCGGCCACCACCACTGCTGTGGTAGCGGCAGCCAAGAACCCTGGGCCCTTTTAAATCTCCCCGGTGGGCCGCAGGGCTCCTTGGCGTGCGTTGGGTGGTGCCAGTGGCGGTGAAGGCAGCCAGGCAGGCATGTGGAAGAGTTGGCCGTGCCGGAAGATTGTGCCCAGCAATGCAACCGGCAACTCTCTGGTCACCAGCCAGCACAGGCACAGCACCACCCAAATGTCAGGCAGACCTTTCATGGGGGTCCATTGACTGTTCTGCCCTGGGGCCCGGAATTGCTGTCAGCGGGCCTGCCCTGGCACCCAGTTTTGTGAGATCCCTTTGTAATGCTTCGCAGTCTGCTTTGGACTTCTATCCTGAGTAATTATGTATTGTCTCCAAACTTTGCCACCTCACTGTTTACCCCATTTTCCAGATCATTTATATGTTGAACAGCACTGGTCCCAGTACAGATCCTTGGGGTCTCCACTATTTAATTCTCTCCACTGTGAAAACTGACCACTTATTCCTATCCTTTTGGTTCCTATCTTTTAACCAGTTACTGGTCCATGAAAGGACCTTCCCTTTTATCCCATGACTGCCTAGTTTGCTTAAGAGCCTTTGGTGAGGGACTTTGTCAAAGGCTTTCTGAAAGTCCAAGTGCAGTATATCAACTGGATCACCCTTGCCTACATGTTTGTTGATACCCTAAAACAATTCTAATAGATTGGTGAGGCGTGATTATTGGCCTTTAATTGCCAGGATAGCTTCTGGAGCCTTTTTAAAAAATCAGCATTTCATTAGCTATCTGCCAGTTATCTGGCACAGTGGCTGATTTAAGCGATAGGTTACATACTACAGTTTGAGTTTCTTCAGAACCCTTGGGTGAATATCCTCTGGTCCTGGTAACTTATTACTGTTTAGTTTATCAATTTGTTCCAAAACCTCCCCTATTGTCACCTCAATATGGGACAGTTACTCAGATTTGTCACCTAAAAAAGAATGGCTCAGGTGTGGGAATCTCCCTCCCATGCTCTGCAGCGAAGACTGAAGCAACGAATTCATTTAGCTTCTCCCAAACTGCCTTGTCTTCTTTGAGTGCTCCTGTGGCACCTGGATCGTCCAGTGCCCTCATGTAATAAGGTTCAGCCAGAGTTTCATTCTGAAGCCTTGGACATTAGTTGAGGTTGTGCTCAAATGTGATTAAATAATATTGTGGATAGCCATGAAGTGTTCCTAGCAAAGCAACATTTGAGAGGGTAGCCCTAATCCAACCCACATATTCGATAATGAAGAGATGATGGACTGATAAGTGACGGAGGGCTTATGCCCTCTTTCATTTCCTGCCTAAATGCTGTTATTTATGAGCAGCCTTTGATATACTGTATTTTTCTTTCAGAGCTATTTTTTTCTAAAGACACACATGACCACTAGGGGGCAATAAATATCCTGAGCAGTAAATCTTAGCCTGGAACCCATTCAACAATTAACACTGTATATCGCTCTATATATCCAGTTTATGCAAATTCTGAAACGACAGCCGCATCTGGCAAAAAGGCCCCTTATAAAGATAGCCTCCATGTAAGCAAATAAAGGAACAGAGTCCTGGTCAACCTGTGAAGTATTTTTAATCTTTAAAACAAATCGTATTTGCATGATACCGTGCATACTTGTCGCCTGGCTTTGCTTTGTCATCCAGGGTTGGTGTGTCAGGGCAGATGGGAGGTAGCGTACTGTCACGGTGAGCTGGCAACCCTGCCATCACCCAGAAGAAAGCGGCTGTATTTTTCCTAGTGTTGTAGATTTCCGACTAAAGAAGCCAACCAGCCCTTTCATTGCCTTTGATTGATTATTATTTAACTGCTGGGAAAGATGCTGCCCAGTTTTTACAAGCGGTTCACATAGCACAGGATTTAAAGCGTTATTATTTTTAGTTATTATTGGACCGAGGCCCCATTGTCCTAGGTGCTAAAACCCCCAGAATAGAAGATTTCCTGCCCCAAAGACCTTACAATCTTCGCATAAGACCTGAGACAGCAGATGGATACAGACTGACAGTGGGGCGTGCTAGGAAACAATGATACAGTCTTGGTCAAAGTGACAGGCGGTGGTCTCAGCACACCAGCAGCCTGACTGTTGTTAAGATTTTGGTAGACAGGAGAAGGTACAAATTGTGCTCACATGTAGCTGGTGCAAATCAGTGTAGCCCCTACATTTAGATTTTGAGTGACTTTTTTTAAATGCCTTCTGAATCCCTGATTTTTTTCCCTACTGTTTCATCATCCCACCATGCACTGTTAATTCTCATTAATATTATTTATACGGTGTCCAAAATGGTGCTGAGTGCTTCCTGTTTGCTGGAGTTATAACAATGTCTTTAGGTAGCTGTCAAGAGAGGCGAAGTCGTTTCCTCTTCAGCAAAATTTTGTCACTGACAACCAATTATAGGTGCAGTTCACCCCTGCCCCACCTCTTCCTACCCCTACTCTGCCCCCCAACTCTTCCCACCCTGTTCCACTCCCTCCCCCAACCACGTCCCTCTACACCCCTCCCCCCCACACAGTGCCTCCTGCACGCCGCTGAACAACTGATCACTGACAGGCAGGAGGTGCTGGACGGGGAGGGGAAGAGCTGATTGTCAGGGCTGCCGGTGGATGCTGAGCACCCACTATTTTTTCCCATGGGTGCTCCAGCCCCGGAGCACCCACAGAGTTGGCACCTTTGGTTCCCAATATCTAAACTAAATTGCCCTCGCTGCCAATTTAAGCCGATTACTTCTTGTCCTACCTTCACCGGGCACAGACAACAACTGATCTCCATGAATCCACAGTGAGTAAATCCACATTGTCTGGGAGTAATAAAATTTGGCATTTCTACCAGCTTTCCAGCCAAGGACCTCCAGCGCTTTACACATAACCTGGATGAATTCAGATGTCGGGAAGGAGGCTCCAAGCAAGCTCTACTCTTGAATGGATTAGAAAGTGTTTGTGGGACCAAGGGAGGCTGGACCCATCATAGCGGAGCCAACGAGGAGAAAGATAACACTAAAGAACAGAGCGATGTGGTTCCTCTCTGGTCTTATGATGCCAGGCACCTCCACCTGGGGACAAAGGGATCAGTCCCAACACATCCCAGGATTTCTGCTGTGGCTGCCCCCAGAGAAATTGCAGTGGTAACGAGGAGATGAATTGCTTCAGGAAGAAAAGCAAGAGCAGTGAGGTAGGGGAAGGCCAAAGGGGACCCGGAGAGGAGCAAGCAAGAGGGGCCCTGACGGACGGGAGAGATGGTGCAGGGCAAGTGAGCCAGTAGCTAGTGGGCACTACCATAAACAAATAAATAGAGAGAGAAGGTGGGTGATGTCATATCTTTTATTAGACCAGCTTCTGTTGATGAGAGAGAGACACTTTCCCTCTCACCAACGGATGTTGGCCCAGTAAGAGATATGACTTCACCCACCTTGTGTCTCCAGTATCCTGGACCAACACGGCGACCACAACAACACTGCATGCAAATTATAAACAACTAATAATTGAGATTTCCTGGAGGGAAGGCGAGAGACTGAAATGGAGGGATGGAGAGAGAGAGAGGAATAAAGGGAGGAACCAAGAGAGAGAGAGAACTAAAGGGAATCACTTTAGGATCCAGTGTTGGGGTATCTGTCCAGCCATCTCCTTGAGAAGGAGTGTGACACTCACAGAGAAACACATCGATTCTGTCTCCAGAGTGTCTGCCATTCCTGAAACGAACAGATCAATCAGCTTGATATCTCCTGGAGAATCAACACATCCTCATTTGGGGAGGGATCACTTTGGTCACAATTGGGCATAATTCCCACTTCTTTTGAGAGGCCATGAATGCCGATGTTCACTCCCCAGCAGAGGGATGCAGGCTGGCTGGCATTTCAGCTCTGGAACCAACAGGACTGATTTTCCAAGAGAGGGTCTTCTCTTGGTAGAATCCCCCGGCCCTGCTGCCAGACTGCTTTGGCAAGCCTAGGGCAGGAGGTTGCCCTTGTTTCAATAGCAACGGCAGTACACTAAAGCAGCGTTTCTCAAATGCGGCCACTGTGGCCGCGTGTGTCCACCAGGGGTTTTTCTTGTGGCCACAGCCTCCTGGGCAGTGACTGGGGGCGGGGGCAAAGCACGGTTCCTCCCCTTGGGCTGCAAGGAAGGGTTGGGCCCTGCCCCGCTCTGCAGCCACAAGCGCCAGAGCAGCAGAGAGCTGGTGTGAGTTCACCCCCATCCCGGGGGTGGTGGGGCTCAGGCTTCAGGTCTGGGATGGCAGGCGGCAGGCTCCGGACACGGGCTCCAACCATCGGGCTTTGGGCGCTGGGTTTTGGCTGCATGGTGGCAGACTCTGTTTTCCCAGCCTCTGGACTCACCACCCTTTTCATCACCCCTGGCTCCCGCTGCTACCCCCAACCCCTCACCCATCCACCCCATCACCCCTGGCCCCCGCTGTCTCCCTACCCACGTCCCCTTCCAGGGCTTAATTTGTCCCCCCAGCTTGCCAGCGCTGAGTAAGTCTGCTGTGAAAAGTGGTATGTTTGTTTATTAATATCACTCATCACTGCCTCAGAGCTACCTAACCAGTCCGCTGCTGTGAAACGTGATATTAACAAACATACAAATAACACATTTCACAAAAGCAGACTTGCTAGCTAGCAAGTGTAAAAGAAAAAACCACAACCAGAAAAGCAAAAGAAACAACAACAATGAAAAAGACAAGAACATACAAAACACCTTATTTGTGTTTCTATTCTGTTTAGGTCCAGTAAAGACTAGAGATAACTGTACAGTATTATTATTATTGAGTCTGCAAATGAAAACTCTACCTAAATAAATTACTATGATTTGGACATATATATGTGCGCATATTTATTTATTTTTCCTAAATTAATTAAGTATTTTAGGAAAAATTGTCATAGTGGCCACCAGCAAGAGTTGGTGGCCACATGCTGAGGCCACCAAAAAAATTGTGGTGAGAACCTCTGCTCTAGCGCAGCATCTCCTGACCACGTGGGAACTGTAGTACTTCTTCCACCAGAGACTTAAGGTGTGTAAGGTGTTTGAAGAGGAGTGGCATTTACAAGAAAAGGGGACTCATATCTAACGTCTCCATGGGCTCTGATTGGAAATGCTTCGTGCTAATATGACATTTCCAAGGCTAATCATTAAACAGGAAATCTCCTTTATGATTCACAGGAATTCGAAGCACCATAGACAGCTGGCTAAGTGACAGGGTTGTCTGTGGCCCCAGGAAACCTGCTTTACATTTGTGGTGGTTGTAATTTAGAGCTGGTGAAAAATGCTCGATACACATCCCCAAAGACTGAATCCACCAAAGTGGCACAGGCAGGGAAAATGCCTCTACACTGACCTGGAGGGCACATTCAGTGATGGGCATCTCTGCTGAGCTTGCCAACAAAGGTTTCTGTTCTGCTGGCTTTGAAATGCAGGCAGATGTTCACATGGAACTGGCTGGGGACCTGCCAAATCATTAAAGCCACCAAACAATTCTGAATCACTGCCAACCCTGACCAGGTTTTTCCATTTTGCCTATGAAGACTCATACCCTAGAAGGCATTGCTAGGACGCTGGTGTGCATAAAAAAAAGACACCAGGAAACTTTTCATATAAAAGAGAGAGGGCGCTGAGCATTGTTGCCCACACAGCAAGGGTGCTTGCTTCAGTTTCATGCAGCTGGAACTAAGAAGAATAAGGGGCCCCCCAAAAAAATCATTCCTTGGTTTCAATGATGAACCACATTTTTCCTATAAATAACTCAAATGGGAGGTGGGTGGCGAAGGGAGGAGGGGTGAATAAAAATGACAGGGTTATTTCCATCCAATCAGTCAAGGATCAATGTCCAACCAATCAGGTTTGAGTTCTTCACTCAGTATTCCATCCTTTCCTTTTAAGGCAATGGTTTCATTCACTCTGCCCGGTGGGTTATCGTAATGTTATCCCTGCTTTCACAAATCAATACCACCTTATACCAACTCCCTCAACAATAGAGTCACTGAGGACAGACTAAGACACTCCACTGTGTTTGTGTAAAATTTAATGGCATTTAGGGCAGCCATGAGGCCAAAAGGCAATGACAGACTGGGACATTACACTGGTAGGTTTAGTAACAAAGAGAGACACGCTAGGAGCCTTTGGTCCATTCTGTTAAGTCTGCTCAGGAGAACAGTGTTTGATGGCACCATGGTCAGGGGCGGCTCTAGACATTTCGCCGCCCCAAGCACGGTGGCATGCCGCAGGGGGCGCTCTGCCGGTCGCCGGTCCCGTGGCTCCGGTGGCCCTCCTGCAGGCTCCACCGAAGCCGCGGGACCAGCGGACTCTCCGCAGGCATGCCGCCGAAGGCTGGCTGCCTGCCTGCCGCCCTCCCGGCGACCGGCGGAGCGCCCCCCGCAGTGTGCCGCCCCAAGCACGCGTTTGGCGTGCTGGGGCCTGGAGCCGCCCGTGACCATGGTTGTTACTCTTTATTGTTTGGGTAGCACCTCGGAGGCCCAGCGATGGATCAGCACCCCGTTATGTTAGGTGGTGCACAACAACAGGAAAAAAAAAGACAGATGGGACAGAGAACAGGAGAATCATTACTGAGACCCTGACAGTCATCTCCTTCCCACCCTGTTGCCCTGTCAATGGAATAATTACAGAAGCATTACTCTAATCTGCAACAGCAGCTGGATTCAGCAGAGAATCTGACCTGTTATATGGAATGAATTATCGAAAGCAGTGATATAAAGAGAGTGGGCCACATTCTAGTCTCTGTCATGCCAGAGTAACCCTATTGGAGTCAGATGCAGAATTTGGCCCACTGTCTATATTAGGACATCAATGCAGATGGTTCTATGAGACTTACCATAAAAATGGACTGAAAATCTCATGGGAAATTGAATCCATCATGGTATTTTGGATCTTCTAATTCCATTCTCAGATGGAAACCGGAAACATGGAAATGAAAAATGACTGGAGGAAGGAAAAGGGTCATTCAAACACTTTGGCTCCTTCTTGGGACCAAAGTTTCCCTTCGCTCTTATTTTACCTGAACTGGTTTGCCCAGTGACTCTCCAGCCTTTTCCGTCTTTGGGTCGCTTTGCGGTCCTTTCATGGACCAACCCAACACCCCAATGCGATTCATCCGCCCAGTCATAATTTGAGACCCACTCAATGTAGGGTAAATTAAAGGATTTGGTTGTAAGACTGATGGTAGAGCAAGAAAGGTATGAAGAGGTGAGAAATGAGACATGTTAGGGAAGATTTTCAAGGAAATGGATACACTGGGCCCTGAGTTAGCTTCTATCAGGCTTAGCTCTATTGGAGCTAATGGAGTTACCCAGGTGTACAACTGGTGTAACCAACATGAGAATCAGAATCAGTCTCTGTTATTCCTTTCCCATCTGTTTTTCTTAATGGCCATGTGATTGGGCTGGAGCCATCATGCTAAAAAGACTATTTTGTTTCTTTAGAGTACCATTAATGGCATCCTCTTCAGGTTGTTATTTGTATTAGTATAGGCATTAGAAACCCCAGCCTGGATCAGGCCCTGTTGTGCACACCCAGAACAAAGAGACAGTCCTTACCCCTAAAGAGCTTACAATCAAAGTATCAGCCTAGAGACAACAGGTAGATACAAACAGACTAGGGGAGCACAAGGCGACAAGGAGACAATCTGGGTCAGCATGACAGGCTGTGATCTCAGCACACCAGCAGCCTCGCTGCTATCAAGTTTTCTGTAGACACCACGGCAAAGGAGAGTTTTAAAGAGGGATTTGAAGGACAGCAATGAGGTGGCCTTGTGGATGTTTGCAGGGAATGTGTCCCAAAAGCGAAGGGCAGCTGGGAGAAAGCACAAAGGTACTTGTCTGAAAATGTCACCAGTGGGTGATTGAGGCCAGCATCACAGAGCCATTGGAGGTAGGAGTCGACCTTTCAGTACTGAATTAGATCAGAGCAGGTTTCAGGAACAAATTGGCAAATGTGGTTCACTTGCAAGAAAAAGAAACTAGCAGCACAGAGAGCTTTTCCTCCCTGGTTACCACTCAGTTTTCTGTTCAGAGACCTTCTGGTTGGGGGAAGCAGGAGGCGGGGGGAGTGAAATATCCATGGTATTAGGCATTAGCCACCCATTTTTCAAAATCTTGGCCGAAGATTTCCACGTATGACCTTCTATCCAGCAGTTAGAGAAAATGAAGCAACTCACACTGCAGCCTCCTCCTTACAATTTCTCCCATTCTGTATCCACACATTAAAGGGATGCTACAGTAACAACAAGAGATAGGACCCAATTGAACGTGCAAGGGGGTGGAGAATTATATGGAACTAAATTCTATAAATCAGTGGTGCAGGGTCAACTGGATATTGTGTGCAGTACAGGTCATCCTACCTCCCCAAGTATATTATAGAACTAAAGGGAGTTCAGAGAAAGGCTACAAGAACCATCAAAGGCCTCGGAACATTCTTATACAAGGAGAGGTTGAAAAGACTGGGATTGTTAGGAAGAAGGTCAATAAGAACCAACGTAATGAAAGGCAATATAATAATGAACAGAGAAGACAGATTGGGCGCATCTGTTCTTCCTGTCTCATAATATGAGATCAAGAGGCCATTCAATGAAATTATAAGGCGGGAAATTCAAACCTCATGAAAGGAAATCCTTTGTTCACACAACACATATTAAGACTGTGGAACTCACTGCCACATGGTGTCACTGAGGCCAAGAGTTTAACAAGATTCAAAGAGGGACTGGACTGCTATATGGATAACAGGAGTATCCAGGGTTCACATAGTCCATGCTAACAAAAAGAACATTGGGAGAGAAATAAAACCTCATATTCCAAGGCTTAATCCAGTTAGAGAGTAGGATGAGACCTCCATGGGGAGCTGGTTCCCCTGCTATAGGGTTTCTTGCACCTTCCTCTGAAGCAACGGGTGCTAGCCACTATCAAAGGCATAATAGTGGGCTAGATGGACTATGGGTTTGGCCCAATCTGGCAATTCATGTTCTCCTGTGCAGAAACTAGAAGTTTCTCTCCCTAGTGGAACTCTCTGTAGGGGGGTCAGGAAAGGAAGGACCATTTCACATTTCAGCAGCAATGGCAGATTTCTCTTTTAAGCTGACGCCCACCTATTTCCTGAAAACATATTATGGATAAACCCTATAAGGACAGGACCATAAAGATGACCTTTGCTGTATATATTCAATAGTGCATTTTTATATAAGCATGATTAATGTTTAACTCATACCCTTGTTTCTGCTGATTTAGTCACTAAGTTGAAAAGCACTCTCGATGTATTAACGATGTGTACATCTCCCATTGACCCCGATAAGATAGTGCTCCACTATGGAGATTAAGTAAATACGAAGGCAGGTTACATATCTACAATGTGCCCTAGCTGCTGCAGTTTTATGACATTCCTTGTTCACTTCTTGGAAACATCTCCCCTTTCCTAGATCAAGGAGAAGTTATTTGCTTTGCACTGTGTTTGCCACATGTGTGAATGCACGCTCTTCAGACATGGAATGCCAGATCCTCAGCTCTGCTCTGTCCCGCTGGGGCTAAAAATACAGCTGAGGATTTTGCCCTATACAAAGGGAATTCCTATCTAGCAGAACTTGCAAAGTGGGGCATTCCAAGCTGTGGCAGGGAAGAAAGGGACTGGCCGGTGGGCATTATCTCCTGCACAAGTTGGACAAGTCTGAGACCTTGTTGTATTAATGCAGATGGAATATATGGGCCCAGAGAGTCGAAGATGTTAACATAACCCAGTCACCGTCCAATTCTCAATAGTTTGAAACAAGGTTTGGGGTTTTCGTGTACAGAGACCTCGGTTTGCTTAGTACCGTGGCAAACACCCTATTAAAAATCCTTCTAACCTTTTATTAAAGATACGGAAACGAAGGAAAAACTGTTCAGATGTTTGAAATGTGAAGTATTAAATAAGGCTTTCGTTTCAGCAACAATCTCTTGTTTCCTTTCCCTTTAATTGGAGAGAGGCTTTAGAAGAAAGCACCCCCTTGATGGACAGTCTCTTTGATGGTAATAACTGTCTTTTGTGGGGAGGGGGGGAGATGTTAGCTGAGGTGGGCTGGAGCTGTCGTCCTTGCTGTTGGTGTTAAAGTTTCATAAGTTGACAAAACAAGCCACACACACACACAAGGGAAGAGAAAAGAACAGTAAAGATAGAAAATGCAGCTTCTGTCTCTGCAACCTCACTGCTGGAAAAACACATGGCCAGCACATGGTCTGACCTGGCAAACTTGTACCAGCCTCGGGCTATTGAGGGCATTGCTTTGAGCTGCGTTTCTGGCCACTGGCTCACAGCACTATTGCAAAATGTGCAGGCTTGCCCGGCTAAGCCAGACCCTTATTAGAAGTGAAAGGAGAGAGTTAGGAAACAGAAGAAATAAGGGAGGGAAAGAAAAGAACATAAGACGGGCATCCCAGGTGGTGTTTGGGATTCAGCCAGAGCTGGGGGAGGTGGTGATGTCATCTGGTGCCCCCTCTCTGGCCTGGCTTGGTCAGGAATTTCAGGATCAGGAGAAAGACCTTCCAGGAGACAGTGGGGAAGGCAGCCATGATGGTGAAGCTCATACCAGTAGCCAATTTTTTCTCCCAAAGTCCATTTCTTTAAGGACCCCAAAAGGGAGTGAGGGGTGGAATAGCCCATTCTCCCTCATTATTTTGTCCACCAACTAGGCCTAGTTTCCAATTTTGATTCACTGATTTTTAATTCCACATTTTTACCAGACATGAGCTTAACACAGCCCATGAGTTATAGCCAGAGGCCTTTTTGTTTGTACCATTTTTTTCTGTCTCGCTTTTGCACCTTTTCCCATCAACCTTTGCTGTTCTGGGTTATTGTGACGTCTTAGGAACCGCCACTCACTTTTTAGAATCATAGAATATCAGGGATGGAAGGGACCTCAGGAGGTCATATAGTCCAACCCCCTGCTCAAAGCAGGACCAAACCCAACTAAATCATCCCAGCCAGGGCTTTGTCAAGCCAGGCCTTAAAAACCTCTAAGGAAGGAGATTCCACCACCTCCCTAGGTAACCCATTCCCATGCTTCACCACCCTCCTAGTGAAAAAGTTTTTCCTATTATCCAATCTAAACCTCCCCCTCTGCAACTTGAGACATTACTCCTTGTTCTGTCATCTGCCACCACTGAGAACAGTCTAGATCCATCCTCTTTGGAACCCCCTTTCAGGTAGCTGAAAGCAGCTATCAAACCTCATTCTTCTCTTCTGCACACTAAACAATCCCAGTTCCCTCAGCCTCTCCTCATAAGTCGTACTTCAGCCCCCTAATCATTTTTATTGCCCTCCGCTGGACTCTTTCCAATTTTTCCACATCCTTCTTGTAGTATGGGGCCCAAAACTGGACACAGTACTCCAGATGCAGCAAAGAGTCCTGTGGCACCTTATAGACTAACAGACATATTGGAGCATGAGCTTTCGTGGATGAATACCCACTTCGTCGGATGCATCTGCCTAACACCCAGCCCATCCGCTCAGGATCAGTGGTGCCAATTAGGGAGGAATGGGGGGCCGGGGAGCAAACACCCCCCCACAAGGTTTTTGCACTTGCTCAAAGTTTCATAGGCTGCCGAGCTGGGCCGGGGGGGGGGGGGGGTCACGCCTTACCACTTTTAAGCAGCATTCCTGTGCTCAATCAGTACCGCTGGGTCAAATGGTGATGCAACCTGGTGCACAGGTTGTTTGTCCATGTCCAACATCAGCAGAGTGCAGGGGAGTCCACCAAGAACTTCCCTCCTGGCAACACCAGCTCACACACTTCATGAGTGAGGAGAGACTCTCCTGCCAAGGGAGACCCGGGGTCCCTGCAGTAGGAGAGCAAGTGGGGACTGGTATGAGGTCCCCAACGGGAGCTGACAGGGACTAGAATTTGCCCCGTCCCCACAAGAAATATCTGAATGGCCCCCACTGCTCAGGATGGGCTAGTATTTCTAAGCAAAACATGCATTCATTAGCGAGGAATAACCTTTTCTATTTCCTGGCCATTTTCACTCTTCTCCCAACTTCAGGAGAGACCATCTGAGAGAGACTAGTCCAGCCTCAGACTCAGGATGTTCGGCTCTCAGTCCACACAACTCAAGCCTATGTCCTATCTTCTATCCACCTCCCTCTCTCTCACCCATCACAAGAGTCTGTTTATAGATGTAAACTAAACTTCTTGGAATCTCTCCTAGTTTTTTAGATGACTCACTGTCACTAGAATGAATAGAAGTGTTGTAACACCCCGCCCGCAATTGCCTTACCAATAAATACCAGTGGCCTTAGGCAATTTTTGTAAGTACATATTCCCCTGCACATTTTAAGGTGTATATTTATTCACCAGCCTTGTTTGTTCACCCTCCGAACTGATAGCACCAATGGCCTTTTGATAGAATTCTGGAAACCGCTATCCAGACCATAGTAAACTGGTATTGTACAATCTCAGCTATTGAGAAACAGTCCCCTTTTCTCCCTGCCTAGATGTAGGTTTTCACTTTCACATACCGTCGCTTTAAATTCCACTTTTGAGCAGCCTTCTGAACACATCAAACATTTGGGAAGAAACAGCCATTAACCTTAAATTTTACACTTACAAAAATCAGAATGTAAATCACATTGTTTAACCACTGAGCTTCCCACTCAAACCCAGACATCAACATAAGTTCCCTTGAAACTCTGCCTAGAGAGGCTGAAAGGTTAGCAAAAAATACCAAACCCTTTCTCGGTTTGTAACACAAACACTTTGCTTTCATTATGAAGGTTTATGCAGCTCTAGTGCCTTCCCAAGCCAAATACAGTACCTGATTCAAGAAGTGACTCTGTAAGTGGCTTTCAAATATTTGAGCGTATGACAGAGATTTGTTTAAGAACTATTTCTTCTGATGCTTCTGAGGAAGGTGTAATTTTTATACAGATCTTCACCAGGAATAAACTGACGTCGTTCCAGTGTGGTCAGTGGAACAACAAGGACTAAACACCACCTGAGGGTCTGGCCCTCATCATTTAAATGAATCTCAGTTTAGCATTAGTTTAATTATAGTAAGTTTTATAACTTAATTCTGCCTTAGTGCACCACAGGTCCCCCTGACTGAGCAAAAGGCTAAAGTGAACTTCCAAATGTTCTTTCATGTACATGGGTGATGTTTTCTATCGATTTATCTATCACCATAGCAGCGAGGCACCAAATACGCCAATTGCAGAAGAATCAGTAGTAATCTGACAATGAGCTGTGTTCCTCTTGTGGACCCACCTTGCTTTCTCAACACCCCACGCTGAGCTCTTAAAAATACATCTCTACCCCGATATAACACTGTCCTCGGGAGCCAAAAAAATCTTACCGTTATATTGAACTTGCTTTGATCTGCTGGAGTACGCAGCCCTGCCCCCCCTCTCACCCCCGGGAGCACTGCTTTACCGTGTTATATCCAAATTCGTGTTATATCAGGTCGTGTTATATTGGGGTGTAATTCATTCTGCAAACCAAGTGGGTAGGGCTGCACTGACTGCTGATTGTCTCACAGGCTGCAGCTGGAGAATTGCTGAAATACTGTGGGTATTGATTTCATTTTCCAACCCCTGCCAAAGTAAACTTGCTCTTCTCTGATCCTGGGGTTTACACCTCCTGAGTTACTATTTTCCAGGGACTGTGCTATTTATGTGGATTCCTGAAAAAAGTCTGAAGCACTTTTATTGTCTTGCAGGGCAGGAAATGCCCCCTTTATTGATTTAGCGAGGTGGAATTGCATGCTCCTCAGCAGTGTTTATAATCTACATGGGCATCCTTTGGTTCTGAGGAGCGACCTTTATTCCAGGCAGTTTCCCCCAGTATCCTGAAAAGAATCTGCCCCCAGTCTTTTATTTCCCCCTCCATCTCTACTCCTCCCTCTGCGTGATGCAGACAGGGCTTGGCTGATGCCTCCAGAAGGGCAGCAAGCAACCATTTGTTTTCTTGCAGAGGGCCCTCGCGCATCGGTGTGGTTGTATTTCCTTCCCTGTGAGGGAAGGGGGGCAGGAGAGGGTGATGCCAAGTGCAGAGGGGATTATTGCACAACGTCAGGATCACATCAACGGTCAGAGCCCCAGGGCAGCAGCAGGGGGAGGAGAGACGTGCAGTTGGACAGCGTTGTGGCCCAGGGTCTTTTTATACTTTTAGAGAAGTTGGGCTCATCCCAAGTTCCTCTCCTACAGATTGTTCCTGTTGTTGCTGCGCTCCAAGCCCGCAGGCCATGTGACTGCCCACAGCAGTGTCTCAGCGTGACCTGGGCTCAGCTCTGTCTGGCTCACCTAGCCCACTCCCCACCGCCCGCCCCTCGGCTTTGTAACACCGATACCTCCACTGCTGCTCTGCTTCCACCTTCGGTTCTCGAGGGCTGGCTCAGGCCCGTCCTTAGCCCTGGGGTTTGCTCCTTTTCATTCACTCCCATCTCTTCTGTCGGGTGCTTTGGATTATTTGCCTTTTTGTAATTCTCCCCTTTCGGGTCTCTAAACCCTTTCGGGTCTTGAAGATGAACAGTGATTGAGGAATGGCTCTCGTGAGCACTCTGCATCCCTGCGTCGGGGGAGAGGAGGAGTTGAATTTTCTCTGGTGTCTTGTATTCTTTAATAAAACTTGGCCTTACTAATAGGCTGGGTTTCTTAATTTGTAAATGCACTAGATTAGCAAAATCACGTTGCCATGGAACTCATGTGCATTGGAGCTGGGAGGAGAGACCCTGATCTCTGTGTGTGCATTGGGGAAAAATTTTGGTTTCATGGCATGCCCTGGGGCTAGTTTCTAGTGGACATAAATAGTTTCTCTGGAGGAATATCAGCATGAATGAGATTACAACTTGGCCCCAGAACTCTCGGGGGAAGACAGTTATTTCAAGAGAATAACAGAAAACTGTATTTTAAAATGACAAAAAGGAAACCAGTCAATCAGTGCATTTGCAATGATCTATATAAAGTTAAAGTGTAGCAAGAACTTTGATGAAAGAGAAATGTTCCCCACTGCAATATCGTTGCTGTTTCTTGCTACTCAGGTCCGGTATTAATTCAGGTTGGGTTTCTTTCCGGTGAAGCCTTAACATCGGAAAGTACCTTGTAAAGCATGCGTTCTCTCGGTATTCGTAGCAAAAGGAGGTTAACGATTCTGTTGCTATGAAGTTCTTAAATAAGGGTGAGAGAAGCAGGGCATTTCTCTACATTTGGCAAGTCTGTCTTCCTATGAAAGTAAGCTAGGAGAGGTCTACCAGCGCCTGTAATATGAAAGCAAATAGCATGATAACCTCATGATTATGAGAAAAAAAGAAGCAATTTTTTGGAAATGATGCCACCTCTGTGGTAATAAAGGCCTGCTGACTGCCATTGTTGCAAAAGGGTGAAACTTTGTGCTCTTGATCAAGCAAAACTCCTATTCACTTCAGTGGGAGTTTTGCTCAATGGAAAACCACAGAATTTGGCCTAAAACCAGATCAGAAGTTGGTTTTGTCCTTATTTTCTCCTGCTGTTGCTCTCTGCTAACTGCACCGGTTGCATATACCCTACTGTCAGCCGGTAATACTGACATCTATCAAACATATTCTCGGCATAAGCAATGCAGAATTAGCCAGCTGTGGGCTGCATGCTAAACCGCTTTGCTTTGTCGGGATTTTAGTATTAATTATTTAGACTTCCAAAAAGGCTTTTGACAAGGTCCTGCACAAGAGCTGCTAAAGAAGTTCCATTGGCATGGGGCGACATGCTAAGTATTATCATGGATCAAATGCTGGCCAGGAGACAGGAAGCAAAGAATAGGATTAAATGGTCACTTTTCTTCTTGGCAAAAGATTTATAGTGGATGCCTGAAGGATCGTAGTAGGTGGTGTTTAATATTTATTTATCAGGGGGTAGCCGTGTTAGCCTGTATCCGCAAAAACAACAGAGTCCAGGGGCACCTTAAAGACTAACCGATTTATTTGGCCAGATAAATCAGTTAGTCTTTAAGATGCCACTGGACTCCTTCTAATATTTATTTATTTATTTATTTATTAATAATCTGGAAAAGGGATGGGGTGAGTAGCGAGGTAGATGACAGTCAGGACCACGAATGCAGAGGAAGTTCAATGTCAGTGAATGCAAAGAAATGAAAATTTGAAATGAAAAATTTAAGCTATTTATATATTTTACAGAGTTCTTCCTTAACTTTATTAACTCAAGAGAGGGACCTGGGAGTCATTGTAGACAGCTGAATGGAAACCTCCGTTCAGTGGGAAGTTGTGGGCAAAAAATCAAATGAGATGTTAGACTGCATAAGGAATGGGATGGAGAATATTATAATGACTTTATTTAAATCAGTGGTGCGGCCTCATCTGCATACCAGTTGTGGTACTGGTCACCCCATCTCCAAAAGGATATTATAGACTTAGAAGGGATTCAGAGAAGGGCGACAAAAATGAAGAGAGATTGAAAAGGTTGGGATTGTTGCCTTAGAAAGAAGATGAATAAGTGCGGGCACAATAAAAGTATATGAATGGTCTAGAGAAGGGAGATCAGGCGCTTCTGTTTTCCCTCATAGCACAAGAACTAAGTAGACATTCAATTAAATTAAAAGGTGGGAAAACCAAACTCAATGAATAGAAATACTTTCAAACAATGTATAATTAGACTGTGGAACTCATTGCCATGGGAAGTCCATCAGACCTAGAATTTAATGATATTCAAAAAAGGATTAGATATTTATATGAATATCAAGAATATCCAGAGTTATCATAACTAAAGATAGAAAAACATTGTGGTAGGGATATTAAATCTTGTTCTTCAGGACTTATGCCAGTCTCTAACTATTAGAAATGAAGATAAAACCTAATGAGGAGGACAGATTACCCCACAACTGATTACTGGGGGGTTCTCATCCCTTCCTGGGAAGCATCTGGTTCTGACCACTGTCAGAGAGAGGTTATTAGACTAGATGGATCTTGAACTGATTGATTCTGACAATCTCTGTGTTCCTAATTTATTAGTGCATATGGCTGATGTCACTGTACAGATATTTTTAGAAAAAAAAATATTTAATTATTACTTCACTGCTCTGTCCTCAGTTTCCTCTCTGCAAAATGGGACATAATACTGTGTAATGGGCTTTGAAATCTATAGATGAAAAGGACCTGTGTTTCTGTAAAATACTGTTGTTATAACACTGCAACATTTAACAAAGCACAAGCACTGCTAGAATTGGGATAATGGCAGGTTTAAAGGGCTGGTCATGTTTGCCTAGAATACTCCCTCCTTTGATAACGCTGACAAACGTTAAGTGGGTTCTGTTGGCTCATTCCCCCACCTGGATTTAAGGGAAGTGGGAGAAGCTCTTTAAAGATTGAGGATTTAGGGAGTGGGCTGAGTAGTCCTGAGAGAGGAACCCTAGGAGAAGCCAAGCCTGGGGAAAAGCTTATGTTGTATCCTTGTTCGTTCCTTTGTTCATAAAGCTAAATGCCTGAATGGGGGTGACTATAGATTCTGCACAGTTCTCGTGGACTCTGTTTGGAAGCAGATTAGGAGCAACACCTGCTCAATGCATGCTAATCATATTTAGCATTCAGGACTTTCCACTTTCAAAAAGCTGCTGAAGGCACACTTTAAAGGCTGTTTCACATCCGTAACATCTGCGAGGAAAGGGTATCTTCTAGCTACCTTTTGTGCTAATATTCAGAAGTCTGGGTGATACAGTATTCCCTGGAGATCTGCTCGCATGACTCCCAGGGTGTATAAAAAACTGCCCCCAAGACTAATTTTTTCCAAGGAGTTGAACCCATACCGAATTGGACCCACTGTATTCGGTTTGTTTTTCTAATGAGCTGCATGTCAACAACCAGGTACCAGGCCTTCAGATGCAGAGAAGAGCTACTGGGATGATCAGGGGAATGGAGACCAGTCTTACAAAAGGCAACTGAAAGAGCTTGGCTTGTTTAGCCTAGCAAAACAAGGCTAGGAAGGGATCTGATTGCTCTCAGGAAACACATGAGGGTAAACACCAGGGAGGGAGAAGAGCCGTTTAAGCTAAAGGACAAAGTTGGCCTGGATTCGATGACCCAGGAAGTCCCTTCCAGCCCTACGGGCCTATGTTCAATGGCAGGAGCCGTGCCTGCTGCTTCTGCCTTGTCCCATGGCATTTGTTTCTTTATTTCTTTACCCAGTAACAAATCACGAATGTATCTATTTTTGCTCGGTCTTGATCATTTCCAATGGTGAAAGAGCAGCAACGATTTTGAGGAAGTGGCTTTCACTTTGCTAAACTTTCTCCAACGAGCAATGTCCTCTAGTGCTGGGGTTCTCTGATTTTTCACCGCTGGTGACCCCAAAACTGGAGGCAGGGCCTGATCCTCATCTCACTGACACTGGTGTAAATCGGGAGTAATTCTAACAGAGCCATGCTGATGTAAGCCCTTTATAAGTGAAGGAAGAATTAGGCCTGTAATAGCCAGTGGTCGAGCAAAAAGTAAGAGGCTTCTTATTGACCAGGTCTGAGTCATTCCCCCTGGTGCTCAGGGTATTGTCCCATCCTACCCCAGCAAGATCTGGGTCCCAGTGGTAGTGGCAGCAACAGAAGTGTGCATTCATAAGCATATCCCTACACGTGCCCGTGCTCAGTTCTTGTAAGAAGCACTTGAGAATATACAAATAACTGGAGCTGTCAATTAATCACAGTTAACTCACGTGATTAACTCAAAAAATTAATCACGATTCAAAAATTTAATCACAATGAATTGCACTTATAACAATAGAATACCAATTGAAATTTATTACATATTTTAGATGTTTTTCTACATTTTCAACATTGATTTCAATTACAGCACAGAATACAAATTTCACAGTGCTCACTTTATATTATTATTTTTATTACAAATATATGCACTGTAAAAATGATAAACAAAAGAAATTGTATTTTTCACTTCAGTTCACACAAGTACTGAAGTACAATCTCTTTATCATGAAAGTGTAATTTACAAATGCAGATTTTGGGGGGGGGGGGGGTTACATAACTGAATTCAAAAACAAAACTGTGTAAAACTTTACAGCCCACAAGTCCACTCAGTCCTACTTCACTAAGACAAACAAGTGTGTTTACATTGACGGGCAGTACCGCTGCCTGTGTCTTATTTACAATGTCAGCTGAAAGTGAGAACAAGCGTTCGCATGGCACTTTTGTAGCTGGCGTTGCAAGAAATTTACATGCCAGATATGCTAAACATTCGTATGCCCCTTCATGCTTCGGCCACCATTCCAGAGGACATGCTTCCATACTGATGAGGCTTGTTAAAAAAACGTGTCAATTAAATTTGTGACTATACTCCTTGTTGGGGGAGAATTGTATGTATCCTGCTCTGTTTTATCCGCATTCTGCATATGTTTCATTTTACAGCAATTTTGGATGATGACCCAGCACATGTTCGTTTTAAGAACACTTTCACAGCAGATTTGACAAAACGCAAAGAAGGTACCAATGTGAGATTTCTAAAAATAGGTACAGCACTCAACCCAAGGTTTAAGAATCTGAAGTGCCTTCCAAAATCTGAGAGACGAGGTGTGGAGAATGTTTTCAGAATTCTTAAAAGAGCAATACTCTGATGTGGAAACTACAGAACCCAAACCACCAAAAAAGAAAATCAACTTTCTGCTGGTGGCATCTGACTCAGATGATAAAAATGAACATGCATCAGTCCGCTCTGCTTTGGATTGTTATCAAGTAGAATCCATCATCAGCATGGAAGCATGTCCTCTGGAATGGTAGTTGAAGCATGAAGGGAAATATGAAACTTTAGCACACCTGGCAAGGAAACTATCTTGCAACGCCAGCTACAACAGTGCCATACAAACACCTGTTCTCACTTTCAGGTGACATTGTAAACAAGAAGCAGGCAGCATTATCTCCTGCAAATTGTAACCAACCTTGTTTGTCTGAGTGGCTGGCTGTCCAAGAAGTAGGACTGAGTGGACTTGTAGGCTGTAAAGTTTTACATTGTTTTATTTTTGAATGCAGTTTTTTTAAACATAATTCTACACTTGTAGGTTCAACTTTCATGATAAAGAGATTGCACTACAGTGCTTGTATGAGATGAATTGAAAAATACATTTTTTTGTTTTTTACAGTGCAAATATTTGTAAGCAAAAATACATATAAAGTGAGCACTGTACACTTTGTATTCTGTGTTGTAATTGAAATTAATATATTTGAAAATGTAGTAAACATCCAAAAATATTTAAAATAAATGGTATTCTATTGTTGTTTAGCAGCGCGATTAATTGCAATTAATTTTTTTAATTGCTTGACAGCCTTACAAATAACCTCTCTTGAGGCGAAACTCAGGCTGCTTCCATCCCAAAATGCACCTTGGTGTCAGATCCTCCAGAGCTGAGAAGTGATCTCTAGTTCCTTACATATGGAAAGTACATTAATACAAGGTAACTGGGTAGGATTTTTCAACTGAAAGGCTATGAATGGGCATTTTGCCATCTGCTTTTGAAAATTCCACCCACTGTCTGTTTCCATTAATAACAGAGTAGGACTTTCCAAAGCAGTCACCATTAATCTGACTGTGCTGCCATTGAAGACAACCCGCGGGAAGCAGAAAAAGGCCAACACTGGGCACTTTGCAAAATCCTACGAAGCAAGAGAACTGCCCTTTGTCAGTCCAACAAAATGGCCTTTGATTGCCAAGCATTTCACTAGCTGTGGCTTGTGTTAGATGTCATGTGTTTTTGTTGTTGTTGTTGTTGTTTCCTATGCTGCAATTCCCTATTGTTTCTGCCAAGATGTTTTCTTTCACAACATTCCCACAAACCGTTAGGAAGTATTTTAAGCTCAAAGTTTCAAGAACTGTATAACTTTTTTTTAAGTTCATCTTTCCTTTTTGCAAAATGTGTTGTAGTTTTGTACACACAGAAAAAGGAAGGTAAGGAGAGCCCATTGATAGTGTCTATCAGTAAAACTCTGATTAGGACATACTTCTATATCATCTAATTCAGAATGTAACAGATAAAAATAAACATGAACAAGAAGCGATAAGTGCTTGGCTTAGCTCTCATTAAGAGTTATACAGATTGAATGTCGGGGACAGTTTGCATTCTTCTTATGCCAGCTTCTACAAGGAATGGATAGAGGTTAGAAAAATTGCAGTTATAAAAGCATCATTTTCTTTGCTATCTGAAGCATCAATTGTATTGGTCAGTGCTTCTCACCCTTGGGATCATGGGCCTGGGAAGGTGTTTTCTGGGGGTTTCAGAAAGTTTTACAGAAAGATTCCATGCTTCTTAAAAAATGTTTCTAGCCCTTGAGTTGCAAAGGAATAGTGCTGGATGTAAACAGATGAACTAATCCAGTTTAGTGAATGCATAACCATGAGGAACGCACACTAAATGAAAAGTATTAAAAGAAGCATACTGAGGGCCATCCATATTCCTCAATAGTTCATGTAAATAGGCAAAGCCGCATCCCCTTTGGTATTGGTGGACTTGCTCTTGTATCAAGATGCACTTGGTTTATACAGCAAAGAGTCTTGTGGCACTTTATAGACTAACAGACGTTTTGGAGCATGAGCTTTCGTGGGTGAATACCCACTTCGTCGGATGCATATTTATACAGAAGTTACATGATATTGTCTGTTTTGGTGTGAGTGATTTAATAGGTTTATCAGACCTTGTTAGTGCTTTTTATTACTTCATTCAAAAACCTTGTTGTATATTTAAACATATGACCATACTACACAGGTACTCAGATCCCACAGCAAAATGAATAAACAGACAGACCTTTGTGACTTATTTGGACACAGAATTACACGGCTGGACAAACAGCGCAAAAGTCAGTCTAATCTTTGTGGAGCCAAGAGAACAGTATAGAGAGATAACATGACAAATGAAGTCCAGCATCAATCCTTGGCAGACAATGCTGCTGACATCCCAACACGACAAGACACTCTAGAATACACTGAATTTTAAGCGTGTGAGATGTCCAAATGGAAGGCAGGGAAGTGAATGGGAACTTTGCCTGAGTCAGGACTGAGTAAAAACGAAGGGGCTATGGACATGGGGAGGTTTTTGTGTAGTATGTTTGTGTTTAGAAGCTTTTGGGAAATAACAAATACAAAGTGCATCCACGGGCTAGCTTTAACCTACTTCCCTTTGAATCGTTGCATCCACATGCTACGGAGGGCTTTTTTTTTTTTCAATAAATGCTCAACATTCTGAGCCAGTTTCCTGTGGTGCATCGTCCTGCTGCTTGGCTCTATGCATGCTGGGATTTTTCTCGCAGTGTGTTGTGGGATACCTACTGGAAGCCACTGGATTTCTGGGATTTGGGGTCAGCAAGCAAAATCCCACGATTCCTCTCCTGAAATCCAATAATTCATCTTTTTAATTTAATTTTATTTTATTGGTGAGCCAGCACCACTTCCAAGCTGCTGTGAGCCCGCACGCAGGGAACACTGCTGTATCCTGTGAGCCTGCCATCATTCATAAGCAGAGGCTGCTGCGCTTGTATCTGCAGTCCTACAGCCAGATGGCTTTTGACTGTGGAGGTCAGCCATTGTGCCGCCCGGCTTAGAAAAGGAGGAGGAGGAAATCAAGCAGCTACTGGTGGATGAACTTTTCCTGGAGCAATTTCACCCAATGGAGCATCATTTCTGGGCGTGGGGAAAAGGTGGGAAAGGATAGTAATGCAGAACTGGGAGGATCGGGGTGGCGATAGAATTTCAGGATGACAAAGGCAGCTTTCCTAGAGATCTGTGCAGAGCTCACCGGGTGATGCAGGGGAGGGAGGAACCCTTGTATGAGATATCTCCTTAGCATGGAGAAGCACGTGGCCACTGCCATCTGGAAGCTCGCCACCCACAATTGCTATGACCTGTTCTTTGGAGTTGGTAGATCAACTGTCAGAGCTGCTGTCAAGAAGGTGTGTGCCACCATAAAGAGGGTGCTGATACCCTAGGTCATAAAGCTTGGCAATGCACAGGATGTTAAGGATGGGTTTGCATGGCTGGGGTTCCCAAATCATATCCGGGCCATAGCTGGAGCTCATGTTCCTAGTCTTTGCCTCAGACACCAGGCCTCAGAATTAATAAACAGGGATATTTCTCCATGGTGCAACAAAGCCTGCTTGATGACTATGGCAGGTTCACTAATATTAATGGGGGTGTCTGGAAAGGTCCAGGAGGCCAGGATCTTTAGAAACTTAGACATGGTTTCTGCAATGCGAGACGAAACATTTGCTACCAGGACTAATATGGACATTAAATGGTGTTGATATTCCCTGTCCATATGGGGGACCCAGCTTACCCTTGGTACCCCTGGCTTATGAAGCCTTTTGCTCGACACTTGTATAGGAGAAAAAAGACCTATTTAATTCTATCCTGAGTAGCTTCAGAGTGGCAATAGTGTGTGTACCTGGAGAAGCTGAAATGCGTCGTGCCGAGGCTGCAGGCTGCTGTAGAGTATCTGCCTTATGCTATAACCACTTGCTGTATTTTGCAAGGGAGGGAGTAAGGACCTTGGGATTTGCCCATTAAATTGCTTGAATCTCACACGGCAATGGGCACTAGGTGGAAATATAGAATTATTGAAATGTAGGACTGGAAGGGACCTCAGGGTCATCTAATTCATCCCCTTGTGCTGGCAGGTGCTTCTTAAAAACCAGCAATGATAGGCCTTCCACAGCCTCCCTTGGTAACCTTTGTGACGCTGACAGACTAGGTGCCAGCTCATGCCAAAGCCCCGAGGCATCACTGAACACTAACAAATGCACAGCTGGAGACCAGTCTGACTCTCCCGTGTGTTAGCATTGTTCAAATAGCTATTAGCTGTGTTTCATGTTCAGCCTTCATGAGATGCTTGTGAGTTGCTGCCTGCGTTAATCTCACTTGCAATATCTGTATCTCACGTTATATGGTAATATTTCAGTGTTTGCTCTGTACCTATAAAAGTGTTTGCTATGAAACTGGAGCCCCTCCCACCCACCCCCAGTCAGGAGTGAAGCATTACCCAGTGTGAGATACTAGCTTACCACAAGAGGTGTCACCTCTTGTACCACAAACGAAGGCCTATAGACACCAGACGAATCATTGTGTAACATCAAGGGACAAAAAGCTTTGTTGATTGTTCCCCCTACACCCATGAAGAGGGGATGTGCACAAACCCTCCTCCCATCACAGTTTGAACTCTGGGGGAAGGGGATAAAAATCCCTGACCAGAAGGATCTGTACCACTGTGATGCTTCGAATTTGGAAAGGGCAATGTTTCTACCCTTAAGATCCCTTGATCCCCAAGCAGCTTAGCTTGCGTTAGCCCTAGAGAACATATGGAGCTTGCATATTACAGCAGATCCTATTATCTTTTGGAACCTAAGCCTGTAGCTCATTTGTGTGGGTATGTTTACCTGCTTTCACTCATTTTATTTTTCCTACTTAATAAATCTTTAGTTAGTTTATTGCAGGATTGGCTACAAGCATTGTCTTTGATAAGAGATCTAGGGTCTGAGTGACCTGGGATAAGTGACTGGTCCTTTGGGACTGGGAGTAACCTGAATCTTGCTGTGATTTTTGGACCATCTATTGCAAAGGCAGGCTTGCCTGGGTGGCAAGATAGACCGGAGTGCCCAAGGGGACTGTCTGTGACTCCATGGTAAAGCTGTTAGTGTTTGAGGAGTTCACTTGATACTTGGTTGGTGAAATCTAAGCACAGAGCACACAACCAGTTTGGGGGTTGGGCCCTGGTTTGTAACAGTCTGCCCCGAGGTTGGCACCCACGTTCATGAACCACTCCAGACAGCTTGACAACCTGTTCCAGTGTGTGGCAGGGTTCTGCTGGAGAAGGCCTCAGTTAGCTCCTGCCACTCCAGCCCCAATTAGGGAGCATGGACTGGGGCTGGGTGAAGCGCCCTATGTTTGCCTAGTAACTGACCACACCTGCCAGCCTCAGTAGCAGGAGTATAAGGCTGGAAGGAAGTGAGAGAAAGGGGGGGTGAAGACTGAGGGCGGGAGGTCAGGCTCAGAGGGAGTAGGAGCCTCCTAGCCTGTTGCTGGCCAGGCCTGTGGTAGGCCAAGCAGTTGTAAAGCCTGTCTATAGTTGGAAACTGGCGGTGGGAAACTGATCACGAATAAAGAACACGGGTCTTGCACCAGACTGAAGTGTCCCTGATTTACGGAGAAGAGGGGCCAAGGGGCTGAATCCGGAGGGGTGCAGTGTGACCCCCGTTACACAGTGCTTAACTATCTTTAGCGTTAGAAAGTTTTACCAAACATCTAAGCTAAATCTCTTTTGCCGCAGATTAAGCCCATTACTTCTTGTCCTACCTTCAGTGGACAGGAAGAACAATTGATCATCATCCTCTTTATAACATATCTGAAGACAGTTACCAGGTTCCCCCTTAGTCAGGGCCGGCTCCAGACCCCAGCGCGCCAAGCGCGTGCTTGGGGCGACATGCTGCGAGGGGCGCTCTGCCTGTCGCCGGGAGGGTGGCAGGCGGCTCCAGTGGACCTCCCGCAGGCATGCCAGTGGATGCTCCACCGGAGCCGCGGGACCAGCGGACCCTCTGCAGGCAAGTCTGCAGGAGGTCCACCGGAGCCGCGGGACCGGCGACCGGCAGAGCGCCCCCCGTGGTGTGCCGCCGTGCTTGGGGCGGCAAAATTGCTAGAGCCGCCCCTGCCCTCAGTCTTCTTTTCTCAAGAATAAACTTGCCCCATTGTTTTAACTTTTCCTCATAGGTCCAATTTTCTAAAGGTTTCGTCATTTTTGTCAGTCTCCTCTGGACTCTCACCAGTTTGTCCACATCTTTCCTAAAGTGTGGCACCAACTTTGTATGGAAAAATAAATCGGCATTTCAGATCACCAGTGCTTAATGCTTAATAACCCCCCATATATTATACTAGGTCTACTGAACAGATAATACAGCAGAGAAAGGCTCTTTAACATGCAGTACTGAGTCCTGATCAGGGAGCCAGTCAGAAAATAAAAATTAAGTGATCTAGACAGCAAAAATACTGCAGAAAAGTTGATATTTTAGGTGATTTCTCCAATCAAGCAGAACTAATCACGGGCTGTCCCCACCTTCGAGCAGCACACATTGTTATCTCACACTTCTCTAGCGTGCTTCCTGTCTTCACCTTGTTTAAGTGCTATTGTCAAAGACAGCCCACAAATGTTTCCCAAGAGGGCAATGTTTTTTTCTCTCACTGCTATGGTATTCTAAAGAATAGAGACATATTTCTAGAATGTTTTCTTGTTCCATGAGGGCTGGGTGTTAACTTTAATAGCTACAATTAAAGGTGAGATGGTCTAGTAGCACTTACTCATTTCAACCGGCACTTTACTCCGAGTAGTCCTACTGAAGTTCATGAAACTATTCAAAGTAAGCATAAGGGTATCAGAATAGGGTGCCAAGTGAAACTGAGCTAATTGTTCTGCCTAGTGGGAGGTGGTTTTATTTTTTTTAATCTAAAAAACTTTACTATTTAAATGCAGTTTCTTCTGCATCACGTCATGGTTGAAGGCCCAAAATAGGCCACGATGAATGTACGGAAACACCTCCAATTCCTTGATTTGTTCCAGTGGTTTTAGAAAGGTGGGGGGTCTGTCTAATGGTCTTAATGTGCACCCCGAAATGGGAAATAGTCTTTAAATTCCATTTTTAAAGGGTAATTTCTTGTTTTGTACTCCCTCGTGACTGAGAAGGAGGTTGGGGGAGGTTTTCAGATAGGAACATTTTCATTAAGGAACAAAAATGCTCTTTTCACACAGACGTTCCTCATAGACAAAACCCGAGGGAAGCAAGAACACAGCGGGTGTGAGAAAGGGTTGTTTTTGAATAACATGTTTTTCAGTGTTTTCCTTGTGATGTCAGAAGCCTTTTATAAAGACCATTGGGTCAATTCTGGTCCCATTGACATCAATGACAAAGCTCACATTGACTTCAGTGGGGTCAAGATTTCACCCCAGATTCTCATATGGCACAGGGATTACCTGTTGCATGGACAGTGATGTTATAGGAGGGCACTACAGCCAAGCCCTCTTCATCAACTATTTGCCTTGAATTACTCAAGTGGCTGATTCTTCGAAGCAAATGTGACTGAAACATGATGGTGATAAACTAGACAAGCCCAGGGTCTATCAAACTATTAGGAAATGTATTGAGTTCTAGATGTTGCTGAGAAATACACAATGTATGCTTTAACAGCCAGTTGGGAGCCCAGAATTCATATGTGGATGTCTAAAGTTAGACCCTGCATCTCCATTTAGGCCTCCAAAGATGGGCACTTTGAAACCTAAAGTGGGCTTCAATGCACCCAAATTAGCATTTATGGGAGCGATTTTGAAAAGCACCTAGAGGAAGGCAGCACCCATTTCTCATTGAAAACCAATGGCAGTTGAAGGCCTAAATCTCTTAAATGCTTTTGAAAAGAAATCGCACCCTAGAATGGGTGGTCCAACCTTTTCAGTGCTGTGGGATTGATGCTAGTTTTGGGGCACGTTCATGGGCCACATACAGAAATATGTGCTGTACAAAATGGCGTCCTCCATGTGGCATGACCTCATACATACAGTGCATGCAAGGTCACGCTGTGCAGAGGACGCCATTTTGTGAGCTTGCATGGAGGACACCATTTTGTAAAGCAGGTCTGCTGGTGGGGCAGATGCATTTGGGGGCTGGTGGAAGTCTCCCATGGGCCGAATCCAGCTTGCAGGCTGTTGGCAGAGAAACCCACCTCCACAGTAATCATTATTAATAGTGTTATTTATTTGTTTCTATTGCGGTAGTGACCAGGAGCCACAGTCATGGACCAGGATCCAATTGTACGAGGCACTGTACACACACACAACAAAAACACAGCCCCTGCCCTAGAGGGCTTATAAACTACATAGCCCTCATTAATCCTGTTCATTTATTTTAGCAATTGACACCTGGTGGAGTCTAGACTGGATGACTAATAATTGCTGTACTTAAAAGACTCAGGCAGAATTTTTTTTATGCAATAAATATGCCTCCATCAGGGTTGTGTTTCACAGGTATAAATAACACTGAGAGAAATACAATACAGGTTGGACATGGGGTTTGCATGATAACCTTTTGTCACAGCATACAGTAAAGAAAGCAGAGCTGCCATCAAAATGGTTAGACCTGGCAGGTTTTCAGCCCTGGCTTCTGATCCCATGCCACTATTTATCTACATGTGTGATTCCGAAAAATGAGTAAGCTTAGTAATAATATTGACACTATTTGGATTACATTAACAACCACAGGCCCTTGTGCCAACAGTCAAGACAGACAAAGGGTGGGGAGAGGAAGCAGAAGCACCCAGAAGTGAAGTGATTTGCCCAAGGTCAGACAGCAAGTCTATGACAGAGCTGGGAATAGATTCCAGGTCTCCTGAGTCCACATGGAGCACCCTACCTACTAGATCACACTGCCTCCCCAATAGCTTCTATTATCTGCTTTGCAATTACTGTAACTGAATATAACTAACTCGGTGTCTTCGTTCTGAGCCACTCCAAAGCCCTCTACAGTCAGTGGGAATCTTTCCATTGCCTTCATTTGGCTTTAGATCAGGCTCTCTGAGCTAGTTCCTGAAGTCAATGGCAGATTTGATTGATTGATTGAGGACTGACTTCAAGGACATCATGCCTGGAATCCAGGGTTTTTCAGCTCATTTCATACAGCCTTTGCAATAGACTTCTTCACATTTCATAATTGCATTTTTGCAGAGGTTATTATTGAGTAACTCTACTTTTTGGAAAATTGCACCATAAACAGTCAATGAGGAAGGAAATAAATAATTGTTAATAAATGTCTAAATAACTGCTGGGTTGCTGCAAAGATTTGATTTAATGAAAACAAGTCAAGTGCATGGTAGCAGGCTTAACTAATGCTTTGTCATTTCTTAGGACTGTTGTCCAGTTTCTTCACTGTGCAAGGGCTCCCATCAGTCAGTCTGAGGGGAAATAATCTGAGGAAAATATTCTCCTTGGCAAGGTAAAGAATGGGAAACTAGAAAATGCTGGGTTTCTTGTAAAGTTTATGAGAAGCTCAAAAAGCAGAGTGATGAACTCAGGGGGGAGTGTTACCAACTTGTGATTTTACCTCAAGTCTCACAGTAGTTAGTGTTTTTCCTAAATCCCCAGCTCTTAGAGTCATGTGATTATATGAGAATTTCAGCTTCCATTTCACATCCAGTATAGATATATGTATAATTTAGCCATCCTGGTTGCAGAAAAAAGCTGGAAAACATGAAGCCTAAAGGTTTAAAGCCTACACAGACTCCAAGTATTTTTTTTTAATCTCATGATTTTTAAAATAATCTCATGTTTTTGGGGGGGGCTGACATGAATTTTGGCTACCGGGGTCTGGTAAGTAATCAGATCTCTCATGGCTTAGCTTGGGACTTTTCTATATTGTACCAAATGTATGTATATTTGTATTGAATCCAACCCTACATAGAGGTAAACAAACAAGTAAGGTAGGACTATGCTAATACTACTTGTGACTACTTCTTTCATGCCCTGATTGGTCAATGCCTAACCATGTGCAGCAGCTTCCCAACAGGTATATAGTAGATTTACAGATCCATGTAATAAGACTAATGTATGGAAAAGCTAAAATGGCAAGACAACAGTTAAATTCTGCTCTCAGTTCCACCAGTGCAAAACCTCTTTACCTAGAGTATAACCCTTGCTCAGAAGGAACCAGTTTCTCTAGTTTTTCTGTTGACCTTTGTTTCAGAAGTTCCGAGGTTTTTTTCTTCAACTCGTGTTTATTATGCAAAGAAACCAACAAACACAAGCTGCTTCAGCATAAATACAGGACATTTTCTAAATTATTTTTGCACAGCGCAGCAGAAAACCTTATTGCCTTGCTCCTTGTTTGAAGAAATAAAAAACCTCGAGGGTATAAAGCAGGGGTAGGCAACCTATGGCATGGGTGCCAAAGGCGGCACACAAGCTGATTTTCAGTGGCACTCACACTGCCTGGGTCCTGGCCACTGGTCTGAGGGCTCTACATTTTAATTTAATTTTAAATGAAGCTTCTTAAACTCTTTAAAAACCTTAGTTACTTTACATACAACAATAGTTTAGTTATATATTATAGACTTATAGAGAGAGACCTTCTAAAAATGTTAAAATGTATGACTGGCACGCGAAACCTTAAATCAGAATGAATAAATGAAGACTCGGCACACCGCTTCTGAAAGGTTGCCGACCCCTGGTATAAAGGATATAGAAGGAAAACAGACAACTTTTGTTTTCTATTGTTCTTTTCTATTATGGCGGCTATTTTAGCTACCTCTGATTTGAACCATTTTGAGTGTCTTTGTGCCTTGCAATTTTCACTAATGAGGGAAATCACAAATCCCTTTGAAATAGCAGGTCTAATTTCACCAGTCAAATGACAGTTCAACTTCACTGAAGGAAACTGAGTTAAATGGTTATAAAAGTGATGTCATGAGATGGCAAATCAGTGCCAATATCAGGATTAAATCTGAATTTATGGGGCCCAATTCACTGGTATATTCCAGTTGTTTATACCACGCAGGTGATGCAAAAGCAGCCATAAATCTGCTTAAACCTCCCGGAGAATCTGGCCCCTGGATGGGACTATGTGGGCTGATGGGAGAACTCATACAATCAACCAGACTCACCCAGACAAACAGCAAGTACCTCTGACATATTGAGGTGCCATCATAATACAGAATGTCTCTCCTGGAGGTCCAACCAGCTATGATTCCTGAAGGTGATGGCATGAGGTTTGCCTCCTCTGTGGCATCTTTCAGACATTGTGGCAAGGTTTTCAGCCACTGGGATATTGTACATACATGTAGCCAGCCAGGATGGGGTTATTTTAATATTCACCTTTTCCTAAGTCAGACTTGTTTTATTCACTTGTGTTTCTAAACTCCATTTATACATTTGTGTGTTTGTAAAATCAGCCCATACGCTACTTACCGCTGAAACCAAATTCTCAGTGGGCTGTCAGCTGAGGCACCAGGGAGCTATTGGGCTATTTGGGAACCAGCATTAAAGAGGAATTGAAAGATTTGGAGCACCAAATTAAGGTTTTTGTGAGAGTCTCAGCTCAGTTATCCACACTTAAGCATCCAGACTTCTGAGTGCTTGTCCCAACTGCACCTCCACATTTTGGGAGGTTTGCCCATCCCTATTTAGATAGCATCCCAAAGCTGTCCATCAAGCGATATAGTTCTCTTTTCTGTGACGGTGAAGAGAGCTCTGCATTAAAGCTGTTTGAATGTATGGAGAGTTTTGTCAGTTCTCAAATGCTCTTTCTTTCTCATGGCCCGTGAATTAACTGAGCATGAGAGAATGGGAGACAGCAGAACCTGAAGCACATTGGACCTGATCCTGTGAAATGCTGAGCCCCTACTAAAAAGGCTTTGAAATCAGTTGGAATTGAAGGTGCCCCTAAGCCCTGAAGAAGAGAACACATTCCAACAAATGTTTTCCTTTGATACTTCGTCTTTTCCTCTCCAGAGACCCCCAAATGCCTCCCCAACTAGCAACGCGCAGTGACACTGAAATGCAGCTACTTCTGGGGTAGAGGGTGGCAACCAACCAGTGCATAGCACATTGTATACAAGTGGAGGGAAAGGAAATTTCAATAGAAGATATCAAAGCAACTCACATATCCTTATAAAAAGATCTTTAATGGCCAAGCAGAACCTTTGCTTTACCGGTCATTGCCACATGTACATGCATTTTTTGAGTTGTCAGGCAGGATCCTCCAGTCTGCTAAGGCCACTTTGTATCACATACACTGAGGGAGTAGTGGCATAAGTTAGAGCAGCCTCAGTGCAACCCTGACATGCACCAAGGCCCCTCAGCTTTGACTCAGGGAGTTATGATAGCTAGATGGCTCAAGATTATGTTCTGTGTCTTTAAACCTGTGCTATATCCCTGTACTGAGAGTTTGAGCCCTACCTTAAGCAGTTTTTAGAGACTGTGTGTTGTGCACGTTCCCGGTTCTCTTATACAGGAGGTCAGGCTACCTTCTGGCCTTGGACTCCATGAACCACAACCAGTGCCCTGTAGCCATCTCTCTGCATTCCATCCCAGCAGAGCTCAGGTGGAGTGGGGTACCAAGCCTGTGGTGTTTAGTTGAACAAACAGGCAATTATTTCTGAGGTGGGAGATTTGTGAGGAATTTAATTGCAAGTGGAATTTCAGGACTTGAGACACTATTGCAAGCAATAAATTTCACTGAGGCTGCTGTAGATTTATGCTTCATTAATGGACAAGAATGTCTCAAGATGGTGGAGACTAAGGAAACCAATAAATAATAAAGTGAATGTTACCTGCTGGTGCACATGGTAAATCTACTAGCTAGTTAGAGCAGCTATCAATCTGAATTCATTGATTTCAATTGTCTTTCTAAAATTGATTCTGTATTTTTATATTATATGTCTATTTGGGTCCTTCAGATCAGAAACTCAGAGTATTGCAAATAAGACAGGATTTTGTTGGAGGTCCTCAGTGATACTCCCAATAACCATGAGGCCGGATTCTTGACTTCAAAGAAACAAAGCTGGTTTAGACCTGGCCCAGTGGCATTTTAATCCTCAACATTTTGGCATTTTCCTCCTTGCCAGCCAAACAACTGTTTAAGATGTCATGGTTGTATATGACAATGCATCACCTCTGCAGTCTCCAAAGGGTCAATGTTCCATTTAAAGATGCTGTGTTGATACATTATACTTAAACTCTGATACCAACCCTAAAGCTCAGCCTTGCATGCAGTGGAAATTTTGTCTGCGCAGGGTCTGCTCCCTAGTCCATACAGGGAGCATGTTCGGCCCTCTAGGAATAGAAATAAATTGTTAAATGTACTATAACCCTCTTTGAGTTTGACTTCAATTTCTCCTTGTGTTGGGGATCTTTTGAAACCCGAACAGTTTCCCTGTTTTTAACCGCTCTCCATGTTACCAGCTGCTCTCAGCACAAGAGACCCTCCTTAACCAAATGGAAACTGGTTTCAAACAGGGTGCGGTGGGGTATTATTTTTACCAAAGTCCATCTGCAAAAGGGGCTGGGTGGCCAGGGATGGGACAACTCCCATGTGGTTTATACATCTGTATTGAGCATAGCAATACAGCAGGGAGGCATTCAGATGTTGCCAGGCCTATTATATCATAGTGAGTGGAAATGTGGAAGTGGCTATTAAATATTGGGGTTGGGGAGGATTAAATAAAGAAAGGAGGGAACATGAAAAATGTCACTTTGGTTCACATCTGGGAACCTGGCATCCTCAGCCAAAAGTGGCCTCCT
The DNA here is from genome assembly GCF_016161935.1 of Mauremys reevesii. Lineage (NCBI taxonomy): Eukaryota > Metazoa > Chordata > Testudines > Geoemydidae > Mauremys > Mauremys reevesii. The sequence goes on from NC_052638.1 coordinate 37,646,616, forward strand.
AGAAGCTGCCACACATGAGGTGGAGCATGTGAAACTATTAAGCAACAGTTTCCATTCATGTGCACAACCCCATCTGTTCAGGCTGCTAAACAGATCGGGGGTGGAAGTTTCTCCATGAAGACGCCAACTCTATAGCACATGTGCATCCTTTCCCACAGCACCTGGGCCGCTCTCTGACCAGCAGTGCCACAGAAACCTCAGTATTGGTGTTGCAATGACTTGGTCCCAGCCACACTGCAGCAGCCTGGAGCAGATGCACTCACCCAAAGCCACTGGAGTCAGAGGCCAGTCCAAGTGCCTGCAAGGGTCGGAGATGTGGAGGTCCTGCTAGGAACTGGCCCCAGTGATTGTTCGTTCATTAACATTTGGGTGATGGAGGGGCATGAGCTTTTGACAAAACACAACCAAATATGCTCCTGCACACTTCCTCTTTCTCTGAATAAATTTTTTTTTAAACACCAGGACTTTTACTTTTTAATGCCTTTTTAGGTGTCTCTTGTTACTTTTGGATGGGATTTGGGAAGTGGCCACAGGTTTGCAGCTTTCAACTTCATTTTTTCACTTTTTAAACTATTGCAAGATGACTAATTCTCTAACCAGCCCTATCACATTACTTTGCCACTGGAAATACCCACCATCAAATTAAAGATTAGATTATTATTTGGCGTATGGTCGTCCCTTGAAGCCCCTGCTCAGAGCCACCAGTGTCCATCGTAAGAAACAGTCCATGCTCCAGAGAATTTACCTTCTAAATAGACAAGGCTTGGGAGAGGGAAACAGCTGCAGAGAGGAGACATTTACCCTAATTGTAATCCCAATTGTGGGAAAGGCGATAAAAGTTTATGAAATGGTCCAATAATCTATAATAATAAATGCTCATGGAAAAGGTGCAAAAGGGAGAGAGAGAGACTGAATTAGTCCAAACAAAAAGGCCTCCAGATATAACTCAAGGACTGTGTTAAGATCATGCTTGGTAGACAAAGGAGGTGTGGGACCAGAAATCAATGGAGCAAAATTGGCATCTTGGAAATTAAGTGGTGAACAAAATAATAAGCAGATGGACCATTCCACCCATCACTCCCTTTGGGGTCCTCAAAATGAGACTTGGGAGGAGAACCAGGGCTGCCTGAAAACCACTACCGGCTGGGAGACGAGTGGACTAGAAAGATCAAGCTTCACCGCCATGGCTGCTAGACCCACTGTCTCCTGGGACCCTAGCATCCATCATAACACAATTGGGTCTTCATTGTGATCCTGAGAGATGTGCTGACCAGCCCAGCCCAGAGAGAGGCTCCCAGATGACATAGCAACCTCCACCTGCCTTGGCTAAATCCCAAATAACACTTGGGATGTGAGACTTTGTCACACACACAAAATGTATCTTTTTCCTTCCCCACCTTATTCCTTCTCTACTCAATCCCTCTCCTTTTGCCTTCTGTTTAATAACAGTTTGGCTTAACAGTCCAACACCGTATATTTTGCAACACTGCTGTAACCCTGTGACCAAAGAGGCTGCTAAAATCAATGCCCTCGTACAATTTTGCCAGGTCTCAGAGTGGCTGATAAGACTGTGTGCTGGGCCTGTATCTTTCCAGCAGTCAGACTGCAAGTGAGAGGCAGCACCAGAGACAGAAGCAGCATTTTCTATCTTTGCTGTACTCTTTTTTCCCCTTTCGTGTGTCTCTGTCTTGGTCATCTAGGAAACGGGATCGGACTTTAACAACCACTTCAGCCCATCTCAACTAACTTCTTCTCGTTTCACTAAAAGGATAGTTATTACCATCTTCAGTACCACCTACAAGACTGCTAAATCGGGGGGGGGGGGTCTTTATAAAATGCTCTTTCCAGCCAAAAGGAAAGTTAACGCTGGATGTTGTTGAAATGACAATCTGATTTAATGCTTTACATTTCAACTGTTTTTTCCTTCTTTCCTGTGTCCTTAATAAAAGGCTAAAGAGATTTTAAAGCAGGGGTAGGCAACCTGTGGCACGCGTGCCGAAGGTGGCACACGAGCTGATTTTCAGTGGCACTCTCACTGCCCAGCTCCTGGCCACCGGTCCGGGGGGCTCTGCATTTTAATTTAATTTTAAATGAAGCCTCTTAAACATTTTTAAAACCTCATTTACTTTACATACAACAATAGTTTAGTTATATATTATAGTCTTATAGAAAGAGACCTTCTAAAAACGTTAAAATGTATGACCGGCACGCAAAACCTTAAATTAGAGTGAATAAACAAAGACTCGGCACAGCACTTCTGAAAGGTTGCCAACCCCTGTTTTAAAGGGTGTATTTGCCCTGATGCTCAGCAGGCTGAGGTCTCTGTATACCAACCCCTGACTCTTGTCTAAAACTGTTTGACATTAGACAGTGAAGGGATTTTATTAATACCTTCAACTAATTTATTCCATCTAAATCAGCACAGCAGAAGTGGCTTGTCTGACAGGGGAATAGAACTCAGGTCTCTTCTCTGTCAGCCCAGCACCCTGCCTCTTGGGCCACACTGTTTTTCTATTATGAGTTGGGATGTCTTATATAGTTTTATGCTCAAGGTGCTGTTATTGTTCTAAAGCCCTAATCACCTTCCCTGTCTTCATTCCACCCCCACTTCTTCTGTGAGGTGCACAGACACTCATCCATGACAGCTTTGTCATCACCATCCCAGTGTCTAAGCACTCCTTAGCCTCTGGGCTTCCCTGGGCGATTTGGTCTGTTAGAGTGTAAGTTCCTTGGGGAATGGCCCATGTCTGTATTTGTACCCTGTGAGGAACCAGAGAGTTAATTTTAAATGTTATTTTTTTAAATCGCCGAATTTTGAGCTAGCTGATGAGCAGCCATAGAAATATAGGCTGATGCAAAGGGATGGCTTCTTGAATGGCCTACAGCAAATCTGGGCCAGGCTGGAGAAGCACAGTGCCTACTGACATGAAGCACGCTTGACGGATGTTTTTCTATTTGGTTGCTAACCATAAAGAGAAACCTGCTAAGAGTAACAGCCCATGAGGAAGTGTGCTGCAAAAGGAGTCAACAAGCCCAAAAGTGTGATGCAGAGCCCAGCAGCAAGAGCAGCACTTCAAAATGTCACCATGGATCAGTGGCCTGGGACTCATGCAACCTGGATCATAGAATCATAGACTATCAGGGTTGGAAGGGACTTCAGGAAGTCATCTAGTCCCACCCCCTGCTCAAAGCAGGACCAATTCCCAATGGCTGCTAGCCTGGTTCCTGTTTCATGCCCTCTGGCAAGTGACTTCTCTTCTCCCTTCCCACCATTTGTCTCAGCTATTTAGACAATCTCTCGGTACATGTTTGTACAGCACACAGCAGCCTGGGCCCTTGATCTCATCTGGGGCCTTTAGGTGCTTCCAGGCTACAAATACCCAGTGATAATAAACTGGTGACCTCCCCTGACCTGGGCAGAGGAAAGAAAGCAACCTCCCCCTTTCATTTAAGCAACACTCCCACAATGTCGACTATGTCACAATGGAAGTATAGACTGTGTAGATATTTAACAAGGAGACTAAAGAGAGACACAGCAGCAGCATTCTCAAGTTCTCTGAGTGAGACTCTCTCCCAGCTCCATCCAGCATGATGATGATGTTGTTATTAAATACGAACATTTCTTTGAAATCTGAGACCTTCTGCTTCCTCAAGAAGAAAGATCAAGAAGACAGAATTAACAGAATTAACAGTTAGCAGCCAAAGAAACTGCAGTTATTGAATGATAGTTTCCATAGTAGCTAGCAAGCAAAACAACTCCACTTATTTAACCCGTCTCCAGAAAAGCTAGCGACCCCAACACAAATGTCTCTCGCCCACTGCATCCCACCCATTGTTTTTACAGTAGTGTCCAGAATAATGTAGCTAGTAACATAGACAGTGGGGGACTCATCACAAATCATATTAAACCATAGTGCCCTGAGGAGCTAGGAACCATACTAAGTGTTTAAAACTACAGACGATATAGCCAGCAACAATAATGTCATATCAAATATAGGCCAATCCTTGGGTTCAGTGCAAGACTCAGTGATGCTCCACATCCTTACAGCCTTCCAATCTAGGGGTTCCAGCCAGGGCTTGCTTTGGCCCTGTGTAAAAATTTAGAGCCTCCTTGGGTAGGTCTACACTCCACTCTGCTCTAAACCCAATCTCTGACTCAGGATTGAGCCTAAGCCCCACTTCCAACCACACACAGTTCAGTCTGACTCGGGTCAGCAAGCACTCAGGGCCCAGGTTCTATGACCCTTCCAGGGGGTTGGGTCAGAACCCGAGTCCTGCTGTGACACAGGTCCAAACCCTGTCATTTTCCAGTGTGGATGCAGCTCAAGCTGCTGACCTGAGTCGGAATGTCTGCACAGGGCAATCTGGACGTGTTAGCGCAACTGTGAGACCTGGGTCCAGCAATTGCAAGCCCAGGTTTACAATGGAGAGTGGACACTTAAGCATGGGCATGGAAACCCCAAATCCATCAGCCTGGCTCCCACAGACCCGGGTTCACTGTGCTATGTAGGCATGCTCCTTAAGGCTGCTCTAATTTCAGCCCAGGTGCAATGGCCCCCTCCCACGTGTGTGTTTCTGAAGATAAGGAGCTAACTTAGGTTGTTTTTTGTCTTGTCTGGCTTGACTGGCTTTGAACAGCTAATCTATTTTCTGAACTAGTTGTTTAACAGCTATCCTATCCCTACACAACTCGGCTGTGCTGCCCCCTGCCCAAAGTTGGGGTGTTTTGTTTGTTTTGTTGGGGGGCTGTTGGAGTTTTGAATCCTGCCCTTGTTACAGTGAAAGTAAATGATGGAGCTCTGAAGATGGCCACAAAAGGCCAGTGACACTCAGACCTCAGTGGTTCAGGAGCCAGATTAGTGATCAACATTACCCAAAAGAGCCACAGCCATATGAATTCATTGTCTCAATTCGCACAGCAAAATGACTGACCAAGTGTCCTACAATTGGGTAATAACACAGTAAAAGCATCCCGACTGGTTAATCACTTAGATGGGTTAATATTTAAATCACACAGTGTTTTAACATCATGTGCTGCAAAGAGCCGCAGGAGACACATTAAAGAGCCACTTGCAGCTCCTGAACCTCAGTCTGAGTATCACTGCAATAGACTCTCCAGTGGTGACACAGGACTCACTCCCCACCCTTTGCAATATTTCATGCCTGGCCAAGAGTCTCCCACTTTGCTCAATGCAAGATGCTACGCAGCTGCACCATTTCACCGGGGGAGCTAGGGCCAGAATGTACCACCAAGATCCAGACATTAATAGGAGGCTATGGGGAAGAGGGCAGCAGCACCATCCCCATGGGAGTTCCAGGAGGTATAATACCACCCTTTAGGAGGGGGCAGCCCTGGCGCCGGCCAGTCCTGGTGGCTAGTGTGCAGGTTGATGGGCCATTTCCCAGCTCATTTAGAGAGACTAGAGTCCATGGGAGCACTAGCCCGACGCAGATTACAGGATTAGAGTTACAGCAGAGGCCAGTCCCAGCCCAAGGGGCATCAGGGGCATGGCCTCCAACCATCTCCCTCTTGCGCAACCCTCTAGGGACGGCCACAATCTGGCTGTTACTATGTCATAACATGTTGTGATCGATCATGAGGTGTATAAGATAACTAAGATCCCCGCAATAACACACATTCCTGGGCCATGATTTTTGTTCCCCTCCTGCCCTGGCGCATCCTGAGTTTCAGGAGACAATGTGTGTGCCTTCAAACTGAAAGGGTCCGGATTATAAATAAATGAAACAAATAGTCTTCTGTTCAAAATTAGCACAAGACAGACAATGCGTACACAGAGTGTAAGACTTGGTTTCCTGTCTGTTTGTCAGAGCTCTGAACAAGCTTCCTCTACACAACAAAGACCCTACGGCGGAAAGGGTAAGAACCAAAATCTAATGTGTACAACTGGGTTGCATAATCTAGCCCTGCTGCACCAGCATCCACGATCTAAGGAACTAGCAGTGCGTGTGTGCTGTTTTTTACTCCCATCTAAGTTACATTAAATTAAAATATACACAAACCTGGAGCTCTGGTTTAAATCGGAGATTTGTCTTTTTCTCGGCCTCAATGTTTTTCCTAATCTAGTTCTTTTGATCCATGAAGGGGTCTTTGGTTTCTCAGCCAAAACCTTCCCCTTTGGCTCATCTCTCTTACAGTAAAAGCCTCTAGGACATAGTCTAGTTTAGGTCTGAGCGTCAAATCCTGCCTAGTGCTGCCTTCTTTATGAGCTGGAAATTCCAGCTGGCCCAAGCAAGTCCATAGCCTAGAAGATGTGGCAAGGAAAATTCCTGCCAGAACTGTGGGAAGCGTAAAGCAAAAGCTGAGAATGATGATGCAGCATTGTTCTTGTGGTATTTCTGGCCCTGCCAGAAGTAGGAAGTATCAGAAATCTCATGAGAGAGCCTGTCCTTGTGAGATTTCCAGCTGTTTTGCAAACCCCAGAGGCTTGGATAAGCATCTGAACTTTTCAGTGCCTGTCCATATCAAACTTGCTTATGGCTAGAGGGTCACCCATCTCTAACCCCAGTTCTGCTTCACATAACCCAGTGCTGTTCTAGATGCAGGATCCTTAGCGGGGACTACAACAAGATTTGAATTGAAGTCTTTGAAAGTGCTTGAGGTAAAAAACCGATGCACCTGTCAGCCACCTCCACCTGAAAGCTGATGAAACATGAAGTCTCACATAAAATCTGTGTGTCTAGCGTTACATTGACGTGACACAAATAAGTAATAAGAAGAAGACAATCTCTTTCATGGGCAAATTCAATATGGCAGTAAAGCCAGAACCACCCTTCCAAGCCCTGTTGCTTGTCCAGTGCTCTCTAGGGAACTCTTAAATAACACCGTGCCTTGAAGGACTGAATGCCTAAGGGAGCAGCAGATCGAGTTTACCTATTGGCTAGAAAGTTCTGCAAAGGATGTGCAATCATTGAACTGCAAAGCTATGTACCCTACTGTAAGAGTGAGGATTAGAGGTGGTTGGAAAATGAGAATTCCTATTCATGGGTAACTTCAAAATACTGAAACTGAAAATGTTTGGGGTTTTGAAAACCAAAAGTATCCGGGGGGCGGGGGGGGGGTTTGAAAACCAAAAACCTACAAATGTTCAGTTTTTGATAAAAACAAAAAACAGTTTTTGAAAACTAAAAACTAAAAATAAAAAATAACTAATTAATTAATTTAAAAAAAAATAGATTAAATTGAATTTTTTTTTCAGTTTTTCTTTTTTTATTCAAATATTTGAATGACGCCAAAATCTGCCGGATACAAATTGTTTACATGTCCGGCAATTGACATTAAAAAACTGTCGGAATGTTCAACCCATTCTAGTCAGCATTAAGCAAACATCACTATAACATGAGACACCTTTTTCATAATAGCGGACAGCACAACTGTATCTATGAGCCCAATGTGCTTCCAGGTCAGCTGACAGAACTATACATCCTCATGGCATTTGATGGTCTCCCTTTTCGCTCTCATTTGCTTCCGACTCTCTCCTCAGTGCAAAGCAGAGTATTTTGCATTTTGGTTGATTTATGGGCTTTTAAAATAAATTAGTTCCTCTCAGTCCTATTTTGTGCCAGTTGCTTCTAAGCCCTCCAAGATTTAAAGAATACACACCCTTGGGCACTAAACACTCTGGCTCTGATCCACCAAAGCGCTTAAGCGCATGCTTAACTTTAAGCCCATGGGTTGTTCTACTGACTTCAATGGGACAATTCTTGTGGGCAAAGTGCGTAAGTGCTTTGCTGAATAGGGGCCAGAGTACGCCAGATTGTACAGGAGGATCCCCCTTATTGCTTCTACCTAACTCCACTGATGCGGATGCAGGCTCCAGCTTGCTTTATGTGAACTCCTTGGCAACCACCCACCTCTAGGAGGAAACTTAATAAATCTTCTAATCCCTTCCCTGAGTGATTTCAGGTAACCAGCCAACAATAGCATGCTGCTTCTGCCAGCTTCATGGAAGAGGAGTGCCTCGATCAAATGGAGTCTTCACTGTTGACTGTTGCTGACCAAGAGACAGATTCTGTTTCACCTGGGCTCAGGTGTGCAGTGAGGCATACGGAGCCTCTGCACATGTGCACACACATACACACACCCCAGTGCAGGGCTTACATAAAGGTCAGGCAGAACTACAGCCCATTCGGTTAGGTGAACAGAGGGACTGCAACTCCTCTGTGAACTCCTGAAGGGGTGAAAGGAAGTGGGACCATGAATCTGCCCTACCCTAGCAGAGCTTGCTGGCTGCACGCTGAGGAATTCCCAACCTATGGGCTCTGTTTAAACTTTCTTTCCGCCTTGTCCGATGCTGTCACCGGTTGCGTGCTGAGAAAATGAGCCAGATCATTGGCAGCATCGACAATAATGGAAAAATCCCATCTTGCTTCACAGCTGAGAGCACACACACACCCAACTCAGTGCTAAGAAAGTATTAAGAGAATTGGTTAGAAAAGGATTCAGAGATACGAGTTGACTTCCTGAGCTAAAAGCTCACAGCTGTTTCCTTGTCCTCACGTGACTTAGCCTAGCACCTGTACATGCAAGTTTAAGTAAACATACACATAGTAATGCTTCAGTGGAGATAATCTGATCATATAAGTGTGCAGCAGTATGAGATAGCAGGGGGATGTGTACGTTTGAAGGGTAGTGGTCTATTGTTTAGGCTTTTGTTTGAATAAAGGTAACCACAGAGGAGCTACTTCATTTTCTTCATGCAATTAGCTTGGAGGAGTTCTTTTTACTGCAAGGTCCCGTCTACACTACAAGCACCAAGCAGTGTGCAGTAAACATGAGCTTCAACTCTCTCTGAGACTTGACATGAAATCAGCTCACACCCTACATCTCAGTCTATCAAAATCAAAATGTGGGCCAGAGGGAGGCTTGCAAGGGGATGGAATCAATGTCCTTAACATAATTCATGTTGTCCGGTGCCTCAGTTTCACTGAGTCACCACTTCTGATGCAAGTCATTTACAATAACGAAAGAGAAAGGAAACATCCGTTTTCTGTAAGGAAATTCTGGGCTTAAAATAAGGGACATGCCCCCACCCCCAGAATGAGATAGTTAAGGGCCCAGAGTTAGTTCAGGCTGTATTCAATAGTGAATTCAAATTATACCAAGCATCACATTGAAGAAACGTCTAAAACAATGTTGTAGGCATCATAAGAACATAGGAGTGGCCATACTGGGTCAGACCAAAGGTCCATCTAGCCCAGTATCCTGTCTTCCGACAGTGTCCAATGCCAGATGCATCAGAAGGAATGAACCGAACAGGTAATCATCAAGTGATCATATTTTATTTGTGTCAATTGGCTTTCTGTATAATATATAGTGAAACAAGCAATTAAATAGTAGAAATCAGGAGAAGACAAAGTGGCAATGCACATTACTTCATTCCTCACAAATTACAAATTACAAGTTTAAAGCAAAGTCTTACTTATCCTCAAAAGGAACTGTGGACTTTGAGGCCAGAAAGAGCTGTGTATCCTACAGACTTGATTCGTTCCAGAATGAAGCCGTGTTATATAACATACATGGAACAGAACAGTAACTCAGTCTCAGTCATAAGTAGATCTCAATGAACAGGTTATTCAGTGAATTCCCCTCTTTTTCCATTTGCAGGATGTCTACAAATAGCTATCGATTTTCTGGAATGTATTCATTAGTCAATGGAATTTGTTTTACTCTATGACTTACTATTTGAAATTTCAAATCTGAAATTCAAGCCATCCCTTTGCAATGGTTAGTCATACAAATCACCTGCTACAGTTTCTGCTTCCCGAATGGATAAGGTATGAAAACAAATCTCTAGGGTGAATGCCCAGGAAAAGCAAATCTGAAATTCACTTTCCACAAATGGAGCTACTAAAATTCACATGTACAAGGTCTGACACAAACACGTGCATACACAGCCTTAGTGATTCCATTTTCAAATGCAGGTGAAAAATTGCAGAAATGATTTCTGCTGTAGGTCCCACTTTGGTCATAAGTAATCCAGCCCACCAACCAACTTGGCTTTGTGCTGTGTGACATCACATCTTCCTCTCACAGCTGGAGAAACAGCACATGCACCTGCTGTCACAGGTGGGCTAGACAAGCACACACTATTTTGAGATTTCAGAGCTACAGCCTGGAGGTTTGAGGATTCAACTCTGCAGACAGGGGCAGGAGTACAGGGGCATTGAGATACAAATCCCACATTTAAAAAGCACCCAGAGGAACTTGATACCAAAAGGCAAAACTGATCCCATTGTAGTGATTAGCTTATATTAGCAAAATGCAGAGGCATTAGGTCCTAATTCAAACTGTTGGGATAGAATTTACATGGGTTTACTTACTAGATCACCTTTGGGCTGGGTCAATGCATCTGATATTTCAGCACAAAAGGAAAAATTCTCAAAGCATTTTGAGGAAGTGCAACATGAAAGATATCTTCTCAGAATCTTAACAGTGGCATCTCCGTGAAATCAATGAGATGGTGTCAGTTTCAATGGGGCCACTCACCGAGTCAGGTACTACTCAATACGACTAATGGTTACAAAATCAGACACTAAACAATGGGCTTGCCATATCAGTGAGAAAGTGATAGACTGCTAGAATAAGCAGCTGGGGGAAAGACCCAGGCTACAGAAAGACAATGATGCAGTTACTCAGTTCCTTTAATTAAAACTTGATTGACTTTACAAGCTCTGCGAGATGGACTCGTCATGTATCTCAGATGCTTCTGATGTTGTGGGGATGGGTTTTTTGTTGCTGTGTTGCTTTTTGAAGTCTAGCTACCCTCTTTTTTTAAGGCAGTGCCACAAGAGTTATTTGAAATAGCCAAACCTGGAGATTCGGGTCAGAGCCAAAGGCTATTAAAGTCAGTGGAAAGGCTCTCATTGACTTCAGTGGGAACTGGCTCCATAACAAATAGATTTTTGCAAGAGTCTCCCTTGATGTACAGCAGCAGCCAGGCAGCTGAGTACAGGGAGATGAGATTTTCAATATCGAATGAATGGGCCTGGTTCTCCATTGCTCTTTGCTTTATATACCAATTTGCAACAGCGCAAAGTAGGTGAAGAACGCTTCCAATCTGGTTTTGTTGCATTTTAAATTGCCCCTTCCATTCCCTTTGCACTGGTGTAAATGACTCAACATGGGGCACAGCACTGGGGAGCCAAGCTCCACAACTTAATACATTGATATAGCACAGGGATCAGTAACCCTTGGCATGCGGCTCGCCAGGGTAAGCACCCTGGTGGGCCAGGCCGGTTTGTTTACCTGATATAGCAGATTAGAATGGCAAAAAGCTAATATTGCAGAAAGGAAAGTAACACAAGAGATTAGATTTCCTTGTAAATACTGATATACGTTCCAGTGAGAAAATCATGCCTAGCCTCCATAGTACGTGGCTAATAAAGTAATCTCAGATTGTGGTATGGGCTAACTCTCAACAAACAAGGGTATCATTTATGATGGGTTCACGTACCATGATACGCAATCAGACGGTTCATATACATCTGCATGATTCACAACAATCCTCAGTTGACATGTCCTCTCCTAGGTGATGTTCCATAAGGCACATATACATGTCAATAGCTATAAAAGAGAAAACAAACATAACTATTAATGACAGTCCTGGTCCTTTAATATTTTGTCTTGTCCTGAAAGGAGAGTCTGTTTGACAGAAACTCAATGTTTCTGAAGGGAAGAAGGAATTTTAAAGGGACAGGCTATAACTTGTTTATTACCAATGCCTTCCACTTTTTAGATTGAATAAGGCAAGTGTGATATTGGGATGTTAAATAGCAAGAGAAAGCCTGTTATATGCTTGCTCATGTTGAATTATGTCTGTATTATTACTAATCATCATTAGAATTCTGTATGGCACTTGGACTTGAAACCACAAGACATTTTGATTTAAAATGTCGAACAATATAAAATTAACATGGCCCACATTAAATGGATTAAAAACTGGTCTCAACATGTAATTGTAAACAGTGAATCACCATGAAGCAGGTCTGTTTCCAGTAGGGTCCTGCAGGGATCAGTTCTTAGCCCTGTCCTAGTTAACATTTTTATCGTGACCTGGAAGAAAACATAAAATCATCCCTGATAAAGATGGCACAAAAATTGGGGGAGTGGTAAATAATGAAGAGGACAGGTCACTGATTCAGCATGATCTAGATTGCTTGGTAAACTGGGCACAAGGAAATATGTGTTTTATACGGCTAAATGTAAATGGCTAAATCTAGGAACAAATAATATAGGTCATACTTATACGATGGGAGACACTATCCTGGCAAGCAGTGATTCTGATTCTGAAAAAGATTTGTGGGTTGTGGTGGATAATCAGCTGAACATGAGCTACCAGTGTGATGCTGTGGCCAGTAGGGCTACTGCAACTCTGGGATGCATAAACAGGGGACTCACGAGTAGGATTAGGAAGGTTATTTTATTTTTATATTTGGCACTGGTGCGATCACTGCTGGAATCCTGTGTCCAGTTCTGGTGCTCATAATACAAAAAGGATGTTGATAAATTGGAGATGATTCAGAGAAGAGCCATGAAAATGATTAAAGGAATAAAAAATGTTTCTTATAGTGTTAGACTCATAAAGTTCAATCTATTTAGTTTAACAATGAAAAGATTAAGGGGTGACTTGATTACAGTCTAGAAGTATCTACGTGGGGAACAAATATTTGATAATAGGTTCTTCAATCTAGCAGAGAAAGCTATAACACAATCTAATGACGGGCAGTTGAAGACAGACAAATTCAGACTAGAAATAAAACATACATTTTTAACACTGAGAGTAATTAACCACTGGAACAACTTACCAAGGATCGTGTTGGATTCTCCATTGCTGACAATTGTCAAATCAGGATTGGATTATTTTTCCGAATTATTTTGGGGAAGTTCTCTGGTTTGTTTTGTTCAGGAGGTCAGACTACATGATCACAATGTTCCCTACTGGCCTTCTAATCTTTGAATCTATGAACCACCATCATCATACCATCTAGGAGCCCCAGTCATGGACCGGGACCCCATGTGCTAGGTGCTTTACAAACAAAGAACAAAACGACAATCTAACACCCAGCTCCACAAATAGTCCTATTGAACTAAGTGGCACTACTTGGGGGAGGGGTCTGGTGACACCCAACATGAGTTTGTGTTTCAGAATCTGGCCCCAAATGATGTTTAGGCTTCAGTAATTAACACACTCTTAATCCTCATAAACATATATTTTTTTAATAAGCAATCATTGTATCAGGGTTTGCACCTGCCTTCACTGAAGCCAATGGCCAGACCCTCACTGACTCCCCTTAAAGTGCAGAGTTCATCGCTCTTCACGAGCTATTGTAAATAATTAGATTGAATAAAAATCTGAGTCATCCCATCACATCTGAACATATTCACTGCAAAATGTTAGCCAGGGTTTTATTCCACCTCCATACATGTCTTAAGCCGCCAGGCCCGGATCCTCAATGCTATTTTAGGTGCTCAGCTTCCATTGATTTCAATGGGATTACTGCACCCGAATACCATTGAGGATCTGGGCATCATCTTAATCAAACACATATCAGGGCTGTTGCGCCAGGCAGAGCGAACACAATTGATGGTGTTGCATCAGGCATTGTGGAGTGAAGTTCCCAGATCTGGCTCAATCCTGTGACTCCACCAATCTCCGGAGCAGCCTCATGGGCAGCGCTAGGTAGAATCAGGGCATTCACCCTTTCCCATGTCGATGGGGCGTTTGAGAGCACAGCGTGCTAGGGGAGTTTTGCCCATCCTGGCTTAATTTGTAATGAAAAAGGGTCCCAGGGCTCAGCCCTGGCAAGCCCTGGCAAAAATTAAGCACTGGTAATGCCTGAGGCCAAATGTGTAAGAGAGAGCCCCTGAACCTTTGACTCAAGAAAAACATTGCACCAAGACCCAGAGCTATTAATAAAAGGAATTTGTTTCCTGATTCCGCATTTCTGAGTGATGTCACTAATTTACTGTAACTGTGAGATGATTCCAGGTCTGGGAAAGGTAGAAACCTGCAAAGCTTCTGTGCAAAGGACTCGCCCTGAAATCAGTGGGCGTTCTGCGTGCTGAAGGCTTGCAGGGTTAGGCCCATGGCCTGAAATTCTCCCCTGTGCAGAGATGCAGCGCAAGGTCTAGGCAGCACTTCCACTTAAACTCTGCTTTTAGGATGTGACTTGAGTGGTGCCTGGGCCTTGTGGCTGGCCCGCTGCATGGGAGCGGAATTTTACCTCTAAAGGTGAAAATGAAGGACAGCGGAGAACTACGCTCCTTGTCATACTTCAATCAGAGCAATTGGAGATAGAAAATCCCCCTCAAACCCCTTACAGGCCAGTGCAGGATCATCCCCTCTAGCACATTTTCTAGTGCTTTTTTTGTCTAGTCTTGTTTTAAATGTCCCAAGCAACGGACCTTCCACAGCTTCTGCTCCGTTTGCTTCTCAAACACCTATTTGCCCCGAGCTATTGTTATGATACATTTTGTTGCCATGAGGTTACAGACGGAGCCACTCCATTACAGTACTGCCTAGCAATGGGAAGTTGTTTTCTGAATTATTTCTGACACCTTTACGAGCGTCACGTTGAAGACTCTAAGCACTTCTCCAAAGTGCCGTGCTGTCCGGGCTGCGGTTTCGTTTCTGATCGATAATGCTCGAATCTGGACCAATGTTTCTCCTGTGGGAACTGCAAACCGTGACTTTGACTGCCCAGCGTGGCAACCTGTAAAGCCCCGTCATTTCTCACAACCCACGGCGAGGTTATAATTGTATCAGAATTTCCAGTCTCTTGTAGAGACTGAGAGTTTCCCCCATCCACCCTGAACAGAGTGTGTCTCGGACCAAGCACCCAGGGTTTATTTTCCCCTTCTCTTTGGTGTTCTACAAGCCTGCAGCCTTCACCTCTCACCTTCACAAAGAGGACGAGATTCGGTATTGCAATCTGTGGTGGCTGAAAAAGAGGAACTGACACAGAGCTGCACGTAGAGGTCTTTTTAAAAAATGCACAGGAGGAGTGTGTGAGATTCCTCCCCTCCCCACCTAACCATCGCCATGACCTTGGAGCCACCCCGTCCATCATCTCTTTTCATAGTCATCCTGTCCCCTGCCTCTCCTTTCTTCTCATGATCACTGTTCTCTTCCTCCACCTCCAGTACCACCTTCCCCCAGCCCATCCTCTTTGCTCCGCCACATTCACCGCTCTGTCACCCCATCACCCAATCCTTCCTGGCACCTCCTTTTCCCCCTAAACTCAGCGTTGCCTGCTTTGCCCCCAAATACCCCCATCAGCCGCCTCTCCATGACACACCTTCCTCTGTGGTTTCCTCAATCATTTATAGGAGGCAAGGTGAATTGTTTAAAAAAAAAAACTTTTTTTGGAAATCAAAATTGAATTGAATCAAAAGCATCCCGGTGTCTTTCCTTCTCCACCCTAAAAATGGCCACTTCAGTGCTGTCTTTACAAAATTGTACAGCCCCATAAATGCCCAGAGCATGAGGTCTTTCTCTGCTCTAACTTCTCTGACACTTTGTTTTCTAATCTCACCCCTCGGGAAGCAGGGATAGAGTAATCTGGAGGCCTTCTCTGCAACCCGCATGAACATTCATGAGCCAGATTTATCTTGGGAGAAGTGGTTACTTCTAAAGAGAAATACAGAACAGAAAGACAGCAGGGAGGGAATCACCTTGTGTTTCAGAACCTCTGTGTGGCTTTCACATACACCCCAATGGCTCTCCGGTTTCCTGTAGTAAATCAGTGAAATGCCAAGTTAATTTGCAATTGATTGTCCCATAGAAGCAATTGTGTGCGAAAATGCGAAATATTTGCTTTACTAGGAGCGTTACAATGGCCTGAAAACTACTCCTGTAGCCACTTGTGCTTTGGGGCAATAGAGGCTAAGGCCCTGATCCAAAGCCCACTGAAATCAATGGGAAGGCTCCCACTGACTGCAGTATCAGAGGGGTAGGCATGTTAGTCTGGATCTGTAAAAGCAGCAGAGTCCTGTGGCATCTTATAGACTAACAGTCGTATTCACCCACGAAAGCTCATGCTCCAATATGTCTGTTAGTCTATAAGGTGCCACAGGACTCTTTGCTGCATTGACTGCAGTGGGCTCTGAATCAGGCTCCAAACTAAATGCATGCAGCAAGACACATCAGCTGGACTCTGGCTGCCTGAAGTTCTGCTAGAGCAGTGGTTCTCAACCTATTTACCATTGTGGGCTGCATCCAACACTATCTGTATGGCCCTGAGGATGTCACATGGGCCACGGCTGTGTGCTGATGGGCCAGGTTGAGAACCACTGTGCTAGAGGCTTCCTTATCCTCTCTCTGCAGCTCCAGGTGCATTTCTGACAAAGCCCCGCTTTGAGCAAAGTGTGCAAGGATTCTTCTGTGTCCTTTTCATACTCCTCCCAAGGCGCGACTTTATATTCATCCCCACGCTCGAGATATTTAATCAGAGATCTGGCGCCCACAGGGGCCTAGGAGGGAAAGATTACAAAGGGCTTTGGAGAGATCACAAGATGTGTGATGAGAAGTGACACAGGGTCATAGTGTAAGGGGGTCAGGACCCCTCTCAAAATCCTTGTGCAGGTCTCGGTTTAACAAGCTGAGAAGACTGACCCCCATGACTCTTTGGTTTATGCCAGCGCGTAAATCATTGTGAGTTGGCCACTCCTTTTTATCAACAGAAAGTGCAAGCATTTCCTCTGATCTCAGCTGCACTGTGTGGCATAAGTACAGAGGCAGGGTCTCTCCAGGAGGCAAGCTCCAGGCCACTGTAGGGCATTATAAGTCAAAGCGGTGTTAGTTCCTGTACAGCTCTCAGGCACGAGCTCATAGATCATTAACAAATTACACCTGTGACCCCTTGGTTGGGGCCTTTGTTTAATCTAAAAGTCAGATACACTCGATGATTACAATGGGATCGGCTAGTTACAGTATTTGAGTCCATGGGGTGCTATTTAGTGAGTGACGTTTAAAGGAAAACATCCTCCAGCTGGGATGCTGGAACTGCTCGGCCTTTCCCTCTCCCTTTCCAAACAAAAACAGGACTCTGAGAGCATCTGTTTGGCAGAGCGAACAGCCGTCTCTCGTGTCACTAGACTCTCAGCTTGCTGTAAACAGGAAAGGTCCCTTCTGGAGTTATACGTATGTATCAGTATCTTATATAATGCAATTTATCATCACCATCTGCTCTGCCTCCATGTCTAGTTATGTGATACACACAGTAAAGCTGCTGGGTTCACAGGATGACGAGGCAATGTTTAAAGTTACAAAACCAGTGGGTGCATGAACCCCACGAGTCCAGCTCTGTGTTTGTGTCATTGCATCCTCTGTTTTTTCCCTCTCTTACTGGTTTTATTTCATTAAGGCCTATTGGGCAAATTCTGCAGTCCTCACTCAGACAAAACTCCCATTGATGTCACTGGGTAAGAAGCAAAATCAAAAGCCATAACACACCATCAAGCAAAAGTTCTCATTGAAATGAATGAGGCGATCTGTTGGCATATCAATGCCCTATTACAGCCTTCAGTTATTAAGCTATTCCTCTGAATCCTGAATCATTTGCTTTTGTGACCAGCCCTTGCATAGTTCATGTGTGTTACATTCATAGTGAGGACCATTCCAAACTCCTTTGAATTTCTGTTTGTGTTGGTATCATCCACTTCTAGGAAGCAAGGAAGAATATTAAGTTATGAAGTTGTTCTCCTTTTCATACATTTTATTTCATGTTCTTTAAGGATCTCTCCTTATGTTAATCCTAAACACACTATTTTTTTCTTGTCGCTATTCATTGGTCCAGCCATTAGACTCGGCTAAGAAATGTCTTGTTTCTTATTCTTATTAAATCTAAACCAGACCCAGAATATCAATATCCTAAAATGTAACAGGTTACCATTGTAACTGCCATAGAAAAGAGGCAGACCACTTCTGCATAATTTGACATATTGTGTCCTTCTTTTCACCTTGATGCATCAGTGTATCATTACAAACTGTTTATGAAAAACCAAAGATGGATCCAAATCAGGACCCTCTGTCTGCACAATCTCAATATGTGGAGAAGATTCAGCTGTGGACCCTAAGTTCACAGACTTTCCTATCCCAAATAAAAGTGAAGTCTGGTGAAGCAAAACAATAATTAAAGCTGTATTTCTTTTCATTCATGTGTATTTTTGCATCTGTGGTTTGAGCAGGGTCTATTTTCATATTCTCATAATTGAATAGTAAAGAGAAGGGTTAAATACCAGCATGAAAATGTCATAAACCAGAAATGGATTAAGAGAAAAATGTACTTGGCATTATTGTCAGAGGTTTAAATTACCAGATGGTGGCTGGATTTCAAGTATACCCCACCCTGGCCTACTGGTCCTTGTGCCTTCCCTCTTACGTCTAGATCTGCACAAAACTCAGTGGCTCCAGCACGCATGGTGGGGATCAACCATTTTAGTAGCCTTTTCAGTTTTTGTGTGTGTGCACCCCCCAGGTTCCACTTAGAGTCTGGAGTCTGAAAATGCATCAGTAATCGGCTGAAAGAGCGTGATGGTGCCTGGTTTGAGCTCAGACGAGCCTAATTTCATGTGACTTCAAGCAATTCTATAAATCTCGCCCTGACAAGAGGAAGATGGTTTGCTTGAAACCCAACCCAGATTGACTCTAAACTGTTTCCAACTTTGACAAACTTTCAGATGAACCTCAGGTTTCAGATGTGTCACCAATTCCAGAAGTCAGATGAGTTTTAAATAGGGCTGAGCGGAAAACAAGAATTCCGCTTCACGAAAAATTTTGAGGTTTCAAAATTAATTTTCAATCCAATGTGGGAGGGGGGTGGAAAATGAGACCTTTTGTGCATGAGAAAGAGAGCACTGCCCTAAAATAGCCAACAGCTATTTAGAGCACTCACTTCTGATGGGGGAAAACCACATCCAATCCCTGATCCAAATGAGGCAGAGAAGGTACCTGAAATACAGTTTCAAGTGGCTTCATGTCCGACAACGAAGGATTCGCAGAGCTCTGACTGCCACCTGCTACGTTCTGGCTGGTGGTCGTGTGCGAGGTGAAATGAGCATTAAGGAAATCTTTTCTAAAAACCTCCCCAGAATATGTCAGGGCTCAAAGGTGCCCAGGATGGAGCAAGAAATCCCCTTACAATCTCATCGTCTAAGACTATAACCGACCAAACTAATAAACCACATCACGACACCTCAGAACTGTTCAGACCTGGACCCCAACCTGTCGGTCTTGGACCCCTTTCTGATTTGAACTAGGTCTCCCTGAGTCACTGAAGTTTTAGATGTTTACAGCTGGTAAATAAGACATGGGGCAGCCAGGATGCCTGAGCAAACAGACTTGTCCGTTCCTCCCTCCCTCAATCTCTCTCTCTTTTTCTCTTTCAGACAGATGGAGAGGAGAAAATCTCTGAGGTTGCTGACCCTAAGGAAGAGAGTGCATCCACAGTGTGCTTCCCATATTACAACATGAGGACAGGAAGAAACCAGAGATTCTCTTCGTAGATGGGCTGCCGCACTGAAATGGTGCATTGAGCAATCAAACCAGTTGGAAACCCAGTATCTAGAAATAAAAAGTGACTGTTTGTTTTATAATGCAGGGGGGCTGCACGAGGCCAAACCAAAGGCAAGAGGTTTAGAGGAAGCAGATGTAGCTGGTTTATTTCATATTCCTAAGCAGTTCAACTGCAAGTTTGGGTTGGGC
This sequence comes from Mauremys reevesii, assembly GCF_016161935.1. NCBI lineage: Eukaryota > Metazoa > Chordata > Testudines > Geoemydidae > Mauremys > Mauremys reevesii. Next base: position 37,666,340 of record NC_052638.1, read on the forward strand.
TATTTATTTGTAAAAGGTAATGGCTACCCATCTCTCTGTATACAATCCTCTGCATCCAGGGCAAACATACTGGTCTTCAGGAACTTTACACAACTACTGACAATAGAGGTGGGTCCATCCCAAACACCCTTAAATGGTGACGGCATTACTTGGTTGGACCCTTTTCTCCAGAACGAGCGGCACCAAATCCCAGGATCTGAATGTTCCCAAGATCCGGGGAAATGTGGATCTGGATCTAAGCTTTGCTACTTGGTCCTAACCCTAAATTACAAGTTCACCTCCCCTCCGCACACATATAGACACACACACACCATTCAAATGAGTCCATTTCCTCTTCATCAGACTGATTGATTATCTCTGTAGAGCTTCTCTTGCAGCATCATTTTACCAGAGCATTAGGGAAGGACGGTGTTTGGAATGCTGGTGGCCATTTCAGAAGCTGGCTTCTATCCCTAGAGCAGTACAATGTAACCCAGGCCATTGGAAACACTGGAGAAATATGTAAAGCTTATTAAACAGTGAATTATACTGAAGTGTCAGTCGTGCGCCTCTCCTTCCAGCGCGCGTGCCTCTCCACGGAGCTTTGGAACTCTAGCTGTTCAATCTGTCAGTCCTAAAGCCGCCTTTGAACCCCAAGAACGCTCCAAGCCCGAGTGGGCCGTGTCAGGCTTGTGGTTGCAGTGTAACATCGGGTACGAGGTCCTCTCTGTGCCCCCAGGAGGCAGTGAGCACCACTCTGTCTCCTGCAAAAACCATCCCTTCGGTGTGAGGCTCTTAAGAAAGGGTTAAAAGGCAGCTCATCCTGCCAAGAGGGTGTGTTGCTGAAGGCCCAGCTCCCCTAACCTTCACAGCGACCCAAGCAGCCCCTCGGGGGAAAAGGTCAGGCCAAAGTCCAGGTTCTTCTGCTTTCAGTATATGGGGCCGTTATGGCTCTGAGCTGTTGCCTGCTCTGCTGGGAGACCGCAATGGTGTCTCGTGTAGCCCCTTACTTCCATGCACGAATGCGAAGACATCAAAGGAGTGTGGTCTGCTCCCTTCCTTCCCTCCAGGGGATTTTAACCCCCTTTCTGCCAGGGTTATTGCAGGGTCCCTATACCATCTCAGCCCAGGACTTCGGTTCAGGTCGCTCTACAAAGAGACTGTCCAATGTTCACGTGGGCAGGGATGGTCCCAAGAGGGTCAGTGAGAAATGGTTCTTTGGCTGGGTCTTCCCCAGCCCTTATGGTTTCAGACCTGTGTGGTATTTAGCTGCACAGCAGCTACAGCTAATGCCATCGGAACAGAGCCGCTAAATCCCAGGCAACACTGATTGCTTTGGACGAGCACGTTTTCCCTGACAGGAGGCCGGAGGGCACATATTTTTGGAGGGGCAAGCGCTGGGCTCTCAAGTAACACCAACGGCTGAATTCTGAACCCAGGGTCCTTTTCACTGGTGCTGAATGGAAGTAGCAGAAAGACCACTGCCTGCACTGCAGAGGCCAACTGGAGCGTTGTGCTCTGCCTACAACTGCTCAGCTGGGGAAAGGTCGGGGTCCTTACTGGGATGTGCCAATGGAGGAGAGTAAATACAAGGCACCCAGGTTCCACTTCAGTGGGACCAGAGAGAAGAACCCAAGTGAAGAGAAACCAACGAAAGTGTTTGAACAGCTCCCTGCAGCCCCAAACCACTAAGTTTCATGCAGCTGTGCTGGGTCTGTCCGTATGCTCAAGCGAGGCAGTGCGGGTGGGTTAAAGTACAAAATATGGTGGCAGGTGGCTCTAGCAATGACACGTTGCATTTGGGCAAGTCAATTAACTTCTCTGTGCCTTGCTTTTCTCATCTGTAGAATGGAACTAGCACTGAGCTCCCTTACAGGGTTGCAGCAAGGCTTAATAAGTGTTTGCAATGCATTGTAAGAGCCTCACAATGGGAGTCTACAGTGTCGTTTACATTTCTAGCTTTCATTATGGGAAGGCAGCATTGCCTAGTGGATAGACCACTAGACTGGGACTCAGGAGAGCTGGGGTCGAATCCCAGCTCTGCCACTAGCATGTTTGGTGACTTTTGGCAACTCATGTCACCGCTCTGTGCCTCAGTTTCTCCATGTGTAAAATGGGGATAATGATACTGATCTCCTTTGTAAACCATTTTAAGAGCTACAGCTGAAAAGTTCAGTATAAGAGCCAAGTATTGGTATTGCAATGCTGCATATTATTTATTGGGGCTGCTAAAACTTTGAGGCAGAGCCTGACCTTGCATGATTTGGTGTAACACCACTGAACTCAGTTTACATCCCTTTGCTTTCAAATAGCTAGAAATGCAGTTCATTGTGATCTCAATTTGGGAGGGTTTTTTGGGTTCAGATTTCTAGAGGGGAATACAGCAGATACGCCCTCGCTTGGAGCAAATAGCCTGTGCAGCCAGGAACGATTCACCAAATGTTGTTGTTAGATCTATCCTTGTCCTCATCAGAAACTGATCCACGTTATCTGCCTTCAAATTCCTCCTTAGAAATCTCCTTTGCCACAAGGCCTACAAAAAACTTGACAACGGTTGGGCCACTCCTGTGCTGAGACCATTGCCTGGCATGCTGACCAAGACTGGCTCATTGATTCCTTGTACTCCCCCATCGGTCTGTAGCCATCAGTTTTCTTTAGTCTTTATACTATGAAGCTGTTTGGGGCAGGGACTGTCTGTTCAGTGTCTAGCACATTAGGGTCCTGGTCCTTGCTGGGAGCTTGTAGGCACTGCTGTAATACACTAATAATATAGCCTGACCCATCCAAAGGTGACACTGCGCTCTGTCACTCATGCCCTTCAGCAGCATTGCTGTGGCCAGAGCAAAAACCAGGACGGTACAGAAAGGGGTTCCAGACAAGCACGCGGGTGATTTCTGCAGAAGGGCTTGTTCCAACCACAAGCCATGGTTGCACCTGTGACCCATCATGAGTGTCACAAGTGGGAATGCATCATGCCATTGCACACACAGCTAACCCAGATCTGGTGCCATGCTGCCTCCTTCCCACTCCCTAGCTACATGGGATCAGGTGGGAGGAGGGCAAACAGGGGTGGAAGCAATGTGAAAAATGAATGACTCCCCTTTCAAGCTGAAAGGAGCATTAGCTAGCTTGAGCCCTCTTTGGTAGGACAACACCCTCCAGCTCTTTGCAAGACATTTAGCCAGAGAGGGGCTAAAGATTATTCTTGTCTTCTTTCATCCCCTAAAATCCTGATTTAGGAGGTACCTAAGCCATGGTGTACGCAAACACACTGATCTAGGTCCATCAAACAAACCTGGTCAGGTTTGGTGGAGTCACCGTTGGCTTCGGCTTATGCCGCAGAACAAAGCCCTGAAGGACGAGCAGGGCACCTGAGGGAAGATGGGCTGGCAGCTGGCTTTTGAAATCACTGCGCCACATACACCAGACGTTCTCATCACCTTGCCAAACAAGTAGCATACACACGTCCCATTAGCCAGAGACCAGAGTGCCTGGAGCAGGTGCTCATGGGACCGGAGAGGCCACAGTAATGTCTTTGTGGGGAGGTGGCAGATTCTCCAGAAGGCCATGACAGAGGGCAAATTCCTGCACTACCCAGGTAGACCTCATGGAATTAAGCTAAACCTTATTGAATTCAGTGTAAGACCTTTCGGGGGGGTCCATTATATTAAAAATGCAGCTGTGTATGGGTTAGTGTAGGATTGTATGTAATTTTTCTAGGAGTCATGACTCCTACAAACCTTGGGGAAATGCTAGAACTGTTTGGGACAATACGTGTGAAGTGGATATCCTAGGCAGTATTTGGGAGGCCTTCTGAAGCTAAGTCCTGAGGAGAAAGCCTCCTTGTCTACCTATTACCTGCTCCTGAAAACTGCAGATCAAATCCACCTGAACTGTACAACCGATGGACTAAATTTGTCATGTGTGTGTGCTGGTTCTAAGGGGAGGCTGTTCTGAACCTGTGATCGAAGGTGACCCCCTTTGTCAGGTTTGAAGGGTTAATTGTCCTGCCAGAGCTCATGCTGGAGTTGGTTTTGATCGCTGGTAGGCTTATTAGCATGCGTGTAGGTTCTTTTATTGTTTTTAATGCTTTCACTTTAAGAATAAAACATGCTTGCTTAGGAAGAGCTGTGTGGTAACTTACCACTGTTGGCAATTACTCTGTTATTTGCCTCTGAAGAAAAAGCAGAAGGAATCTGTTTAGGCAGCTTGGCCTTCGATGGGGATCTCACACGATAGTCAGGAAACTGTGCATCCTGGAAACACTCTGGTCAGAAGGGAAATAGACACGTCTCCACCTAAGAGAGGCAATGGCAGGGGAGCCAGAAGCCTGCGTTGAGTGCCCTTACCGGACCATAAAGGGAGAATACAGGTAAAGTTGCCCTCAACCATGACAGACCTCAGGTCCCATCCCCGGAATCGACACTAACTATTCTGCCCCTGCAGAAAGCCGCAGTTCCCGTCACAATTACTTACACACCGGTTTTGCTCCATGTTTGCCCAGCGCCTAGCGCAGTAGCATCCTGGGCCATGGCTAGGGCTCTTCGGCGTGATGGCAGCACAAATAATAAAGAATAATAATTGACTTTTCCACGTTAATAAAAGTGTGTGTGCAAATCAATGGCAAAACTCAGAGGCTGACTTTAAACTGTTTGGTCCTTAAACCAGAATTCCTGCCAATAAGTATAGCCGTAGTGACTAGGAAACTGCAAGCAGAACTGATTCTCCTCTCAGCCCCAGCATGTGAGAGGAAATAGTGGGGCCAAAATCAATTCTGTGGGTGCTGCAAGGGCCCAGCTCACAGGGTCAGTTCCTTAGAACGGTGACCAGCTTGGCAGGCCAGGACAGTAAATCCCTCCCCATGATTAACCCCAGAAGAATGCAATAGTCAGCACACTGCCCCTTGGGAGGGAAACTGGCTCCCAGTGACTCCCCATTGGTACCAGTCATTTGGACATTGAAGAAGAATGGAGATAAAAAGATACAAAATAGAGCACTTTATTTGCAAGATACAAATTACAAAACCATTTAAAAAGAGGCATAAAATAAATACTCAGCCGAGCAGAGAGAGAGACACACACACAGTACTGGCTTTGGGCTTTCAGTTGTAAGGCACACGACCCCATTTCTTAAAAATTCCCACTCCCTAGATGCGCATGCATAGAAAGCATGATGATGGGTGTTAGTCGGGACATGCACACACATACTGCACCAGACACACGACTTGCACACACATTGGAGGTCAGGCACATGCATTTTTGAGGCTAAAGCCAACTAAACATGAACATTTTACTACAAACTTCTTCTGCATTTACATATATAAAACTATCTCTTTGGCTAAGACAATTAAAATGATCATTTCCTACATTCAATATTTACAAATAATGTTGGGATTTATTTTCAAATTGCAAAATACTTCAATATACAAAAAAACCCTCATTCATAAAGGCAAACAAGAAGTTACTTCAGGAGTGGGTCCTTTGGACGCTAAAGGATATTTGCTCTAAAAAAGTTTCCATTGTCTTTTACCATCAGTGGTATTGCAAACTCTGTTTGGAAGTCAGTAGGACGACCTGATCCCTGGTGACATTCCAGTATGTTTGAGCATTTTAAAATCTTTCACAAGCTTCAGTTCTTCCCATATTGAGGTTTTCGGAAAAGAGGGTGAAACGGCAGCGGCAGATCCTCAGCAGCTGTAAGTCATCATAGCTCCATTGACTACAACTGAGCTGAGGATCTGCTCCTAAGTGTTCTGACTGCCAGATGGGTCACGGACACTAAGAGCTGTTCTGTGACAGCCTCAATATATTATACTAGCATTACCGATCTTTCTAGTCACTCTCCCACAACACGCAAGAAACTTTCCTCATCCACTTGCTGTTAGCACTAGATGAAGACAAAGAATGGTTCAAAAGCCATCCATATAAATAAAATGTAGCCAGAATTCACCGTTCTGGTCTAGTTGCTTTGTTCACAAATGAAAAAATGTTAATTGCTGAGTTTATTTTAAACAACAACAAAGAACAGCCATGGGCATCTAGATTCTAAATCAGAATGTTTTCCACGGGGGAATTCAAACAGTGCTGGGACCAACCAGGGTCTAACTTAACCCCACCATTATTTATTTAAAAAAGCACTCAGACAGTGATCTGTTGATTTTCTCTAAACAGAGGTCTTTGGTGTGTCCCGCAGATATCTTGGAAGATCCTGAATATTTGGTCATGCTGGGTCTCATCAGCTACCGGAAGCATCGGGCCACCGCTGTAGACCTTTCCTGCCTCTTCCACCAGCTGCCTAACCCACAGCTGCTCAACCTACAGGAGAAGGAAAGGCCACCACGATGTTTAAATAAGATGAGAACACTTACGACATACGTCTTCCTCCAACTCACCATAACCACCACCATCCAGACTTCATTGAACACTCTAGCAGGGGTACATGAGCTACTGTCAGTACAGTACATCAGATACCACAAGGAAGAGAATGGTCTAAATGGGAAAACCTCCTTCAAGAGAGAAATTGGGAAAAGAGGGGAAGGCTGGCAGGGGCATGGATAGCTCAGAGGTTTGAGCATTGGCCTGCTAAACCCAGGGTTGTGAGTTCAATCCTTGAGGAGGCCATTTAGGGATCTGGGGCAAAAATCTGTCAGGGGATTAGTCCTACCTTGAGCAGGGGGTTGGACTAGATACCTCCTGAGGTCCCTTCCAACCCTGAGATTCTACAGTTTTGTGCTTAAGGCAACTGGTCTCAGATTCAGGTCTTTGGGCAAGTCACTAACTCTTTTGTCTAGTTAAATTGGAAATTCTTCAGGACAGGGAATGTCTCTTTCTATATACAGAGTGCCTTGCACAATAGGGCTCTAATCTCAATTGGAAGGGGGTGCAGAGAGCCATTTGAAAATGTGACAGGGGGCAGATTTCCCCACCCTAACTAGCCCTCTTCTTCCCTCACCAGCAGCCTGACCATGAGCCCCCACCCTTTCCAATTCTGAGTGAGTGGTGCACAGGATCACAGCACCACTTGGGTTTGGCCTGGCAGTCCCTCCCTCATGACCGATGGGCCAAATTTGAGTGAGTGGTGTTGCGAACGGGCACATAGGGTCACAACACCGCTCGGGTTTGGCCCAGCCAAAAACTGGTCAGGTCATGACCCAGCTTGGCCCTGCCTGCTCTGTGGCTTATGTTGACTGGAGATTTTAGGCGGTGCTGTAATACACATAAATAACACGCTGAATATATATTAGGATGTCATCAACAAAAGAAAGCAAAGATGTCCAACTTAAAGACTCGGTGGTCCTGAATTTTTTTTTTATTTATTTTATTTATTTATTTTTACAGTCTTTGAACAAAGCCATTCTGGGCATAGTAAACTAATTTTCCTATTTGTTTCTAATTTACCACCAGGGTTTTTCCCCACTCATTTCTTCCATATCCTTTGTACTGTAAGATTTTACATGCAAACTATCCATTACTCTCAAGTTTATTCACCCCTTACGCTTGCTTCTCTGCATGAAGCCCTAATCCTGCTGTTAACAGCACAGCCAGTTGCAGTGATTTATCTGACAGTTGCCTCGAAGGCAGGAGTGGGAGGCCAGAAAAAGGTTACCAGGCTGCAGAACAGGGTACATAGTTATTTAGCACATGACTATGCAAACAGAGAGGGGACGGGGGAAAAAATACATTTCTTCCTAATATAGGGCCAGATTTTCAAACCAACAGCATCTGTGTGCAGTTTTGTGCTTACTTTGCTCATTTAATTAATTAATGTGATGACATGGGCCATTTGGGGATGTGTGTGTGCGCAAGTTAAGAAAATTAACTGGCAGCCTGGATGCCTAACTGATGATTTATGCAAGCAAAAACCTGGTTTACACATGCAATTGATGCACATATGTAAACAAGTTAGGCAGGGCTAGATTAATTCTCCTGTGGGCCCAGGGCTATTGTATACAGAGGCCCCACAAAATCTAAGTCTTTTTCCAATTTAAAACAAAATGATCAGTTATGGCATCGAGACTATTAATGCTAAACTTGCCTTTTAATTAATGAAGTTGTTCTGTGATTACATTTCAGTCTTAAAACATGTAGAATATAGTTAATTCAAAATAGTGTACCTCTTACCTTAGAATAGCTGTTACATTAGATTCTTTCTGGGACGGAATTTGGGTGAAGGAGGGGGGTGCAGGCTCTGGGAGGGAGTTTGGTGCAGGAGGGAATTCTGACCTGGGGCAGGGTGTTGGGGTGCAGGAGGGGGTGCAAGGTGTAGGCTCCAGCTGGCAGGCGCTTACCACAGGCAGCTCCTGGCTGGTAGCGCAGCAGGGCTCAGGCAGACTGCCTGCCCTGGCCCCACACCACTCTCGGAAGCAGCCAGCTGCTGGCATGTCTCTGCGTGCCCTTCAGGAGAGGGGGACAGCGCGTCTCCGTGCACTGCCCGCGCCCACAAGCGCCACCCACGCAGCTCCCATTGGCCAGTCCCCATCCAATGGGAGCTGTGGAGACAATGCTGGGGCAAGGACAGCGTGTGGACCCGCCTCCACCCCCGCCAGTGGCGCAGAGACACATGCCAGCAGCCGGCCGCTTCTGGAAGTGGTGTGGGGCCATGGCATGCAGGCAGCCTGCCTGAGCCCTGTTGCAGTGGGGCCCCCCTTAGCCCGGGGCCCTGGGCTGCAGCCCCTCAAGCCCCTACATTAATCCGTCCCTGAAGTTAGGTACGCAAATTGCATGCAGCCCTATGCTTCTGAGGTTGGAAACATCTGGCTCTGAATGTTAAGAGACAGAAACCAGATCGCCTTGGGGATGCATTTCTGAGTTATAGGAGAACGAAGGGGCAGCTCAAGCAATGGCTGTTTCTCATGAATGTGCCTTACCTGTACCAGGATTAATTTACAGCGTAAAGGGACTGTGTCAGGAAACTCTTCGCCAAAGCACAGCAGGACCCTGCTCTCAGGGAAACGGCCCTGGTTGCTGTAGAACTGTTGCAGCTCTAAGAGGAGAAAAACAGATGGTTGGAAAGGATGGAAACCAACTAACTTCCGTGAGACATTAGCACACACAGCTGCAGCAGGTGTCTTATTCACCTGCAGGGAGAATTGCATACACACACCTCGGCAGCAAACCCCCACAAACACCTGCCGGCAGCACTGCATGCACACCCAGCGAAAAGTATTTAGCTTTTATGGAGAGAGAAAATTAGAGGGGGAGGTTAAAAATCCCAATGCAGGAAATCCTTGTTGAAGAGCTGTATAAGCGACACTGTGCTGAGATGCAGACTAAGTTAATCTCTGATTCAATAGCAGGGCGCCTGGGCAGTCCAGGGCCCTGGCTGTACTGCTTCTGTAGTCATTTAGACTGAGAAGAGTCAAGATCCTGGGTGCAGAGCCCTCTGCCTCTGAGTCTGGCAACAAGCACTTCCCGTTCCTCTACAGCGACCCCCTCAGGAGACTGATGGAGCTGCAACTTCTCCCCTCTCTGGAGAGACTGATTTGATGTAGAGCTGAGGTCCTCAACCTTCTTCTTTCTGAGCCAACGTGCTATAAAAACTCCACCGCCCATTTGTGCCACAAGTGTTTTTCTGAATATAAAAGCCTGTCCAGCTGCCCAGGACCCCACACCACAGGATGCCCTGTAAAGCTAAGGTGCTCAGGCTTTGGCTTTGTCTCCACACGGCAGGGCTCTGGATCAGCTTGGGCTCTCTACCCTGGGCCCCATGGACCCTGATGCCAGCCCTGCCTGGCGGACCCCCTGTTTGTAGCCCCCCGGGGGCCCTGGACCCCTGGCTGAGAACTGCTGATCTAGCACTATCAGGGGAGGACTAAGAAAGGAGGAACGACTAAAAGTCCCATCTTCCCACCACAGGGAAGTCCACAGATATTCCTTGTACCCTGAGGAGAAAGAATTGGGCCCTGCATTAATATGTATTAACACAGATTCAGTATCACATGCAGTGCCTTTAGGACTGTTATTCTGTAACCTATCAATTGTGCCCTCGCTTGATGTAAAACACAGCAGTGGGGGTTTTATACAATATCTCCAAACACCACCGCTCACAAGAGAGAAGCCACGGCGTCTGGTGGAAGGGATACGGCTGTGTTTACTTCTATAAGTGTTGGCAAGGATGGAAAAGACTACGTGAGCACTTTGGGGCTGAGGTCTATACATTCGGGGCCAGATCCTGACCTGGCATAAATCAGCATAGGTTCTTTGACTTACGGCATAGAAAGGATGCTCAAGCGGTTAGGCCACTACTATGGGACTTAAGAAACCTGGGTGGAATTCCCTGCTCTGCCACACATTTCTTGTGTGACCTTGGGCGAGTCACTTAGCTTCTCCGTGGCTCGGTTCCCCGCCACCCCACCTTACGCAGGTGCGATGAGGATAAATATGCTAAAGATTGCGAAGAACTCAAGACACATGGTCTCCTGTTCCCATCGTAAGTGCCTTAAAAACAACAGCCCTTCACTGGAGCCGATTTACACCAGCTGAGGATCTGACCCCTATCAGTACAGGAAGATGTAGCCACCATCCTACAGCAACATGGCTCTATCCTTGTGTCAGTGCACAGAGGACAAGGGGGGAGAGAGGGCCCGGAAAACTCAGCTGTAATGAAGAGGGTGGATCAAGAGAGGTGGGAATGTTCCACAAACCTCGGACAAACTGGTTGGAGTCGAATATTTTGACCACCTCATCCCGGTCCAGCTTGTTGGGCCTGTCCTTGTACAGCACGTTGTTTCCACTCCAGAAGACTCTCCCCTGGCACAGCCTCTTGATGAAGATACCCTGCTTGTTGCTATGCAGCAGCACCCCCCGATCCAGGTGCCCGAAGAGCTTCTTGGTGATGTGCTTCTGGCGTTCGTTCGGGATGGCGTCGGCGGAAGGGAACTGCACGTGCTCCAGGCTATCCGGGCCATACAGCTTGTCACAGTGGGCGGGGGCGTGGCTCAGGGAAATTCGGCAGCCTTCATGGTAAGAGGTAGTAGTGTGGCCAACCAGCTTCCCTCCATAATAGAAACTGATCACCATCTGCGAGTACACTGCAGGGAGACACACCCGCACGCAGCCAGTCAGAGGACGCAGCTAACCCCCTCCGCTGCTTCACCCACTGCTGCAGGAATAACCATCCTGTTGCACAGGAGAGCAAAGCTCCAGTTAAGCGCTGAAGCCCTTGAAATGCTGTGTGCCTGGCTCCACAGCAGTGAATGTAAAGTCAGCATCACAGCTCTCTGGGACTAGAATCAGCAGGATAGTCAAGGGCTGCTCCTGCAACCCCGGCACGCATGAGCAGACCTCACTCAGCAAGCATTGTCTATAATGGGGCTACTCCTGAGAGGAAGAACTCCAGCTGTTTCCTCCCTGACCCTCTCAGACTTTCCACTGGGGACACTGATTTTCAGCACAGGTTTTCTGAATTCAGCATGCTCTGTAGCACGCAACCTTTTACCTTCCCAAGCCTCCACAGTCCCACATGTCTGTCTGCAGCTGATAAGCCTGACCAGTTAGATTTACCGATCTACTTTTACCAGTTACCCCTTGGTTAGATTTAGGTAGAACATGCCAGCAGAACAGTTTGCAAACGTGATTACACATGTCAGCATGGTGGGCACCGATTGAATGCACCAGGATCCTGCTACCTTTTCACTGGGAACTGGAGGAGCAGATGGCTGCATACTTCGCACAGTAGCTGCCCCGGAGCAGATTCTAACGCCCTTCCTCACCTTGAATATTTCCTCACTCCAAGAGCAGCCCCACTGTTCCAATGAAGCAGAATATCTGGCAGACCACCACGATACTCAGGTAGGTGCTCAGCCACAGGGGTAATGGGTTTATAATCTGCCCCTTGGAAACTCCCCACCCACTCCAGATTTCATTATCCAGGGAACAATCATCCTGGAACAGCCTTCATCCAAGTGAACTGCGCTGCCTTTAGTGAAGCAAATGTAAAGGAGTCTGAGACCAGGACAGCCATTTTATGCTGCCATGTAGGTGTGCAGGAGGGCATCCCCTGTGGGCCTGGCATCCTTCCTCCAACAAACTCTCTGCCCTTAAGGTGTCTCAGACTTTGTCCCTTGTTAGATAACTATATCGCACTGTGTTTGCATCTGCCACTCTGCTGAAACCTGCCCTTTCGCCGCGCTACTGTTTGTTATCTAAACAACCTGCTAGGTCTCCACATAAATGCCTGTACCGATGCACAGCAGATTTGCCGTGGGTAAGCAACCTGCATGGTGGATTTGCAACCAAGAGCCCAGTCCTCAGCTGTGCCAAGCCCAGTTCTCGCTGTGGCTGGAAGGGAGCGAAGGAGGCTTAATGTCACCTTTACACTCCTCTTCCCCAATCCTGGTGGCACCCAGGGGCTGGTTTGGTCCTCAGCACAAGTCAGACCAGCCTCAAGGTGCCATCTAGGTGCTGCTGTGCTGGCCAGATCACCGAAGCACAGAGCGCTCTGGCCACAGTCACTCCAGTTTTTGGCATATCTTTAACACCTGGGGAAGGCTGGAAGGACTGGCACAGAGCCAGGGCTATGGTAGCCTCATGCCACTTGGGGATTTCCCTACGCTCAGGGAATCCCCAGCTGGCTCTTTAAGCCAACTTTACGTGTTGTTGGAGCAGTGCAAAGGCATCACCTTATTGGGCAGAATCTGGCCTCCTCCCGGGCACACACATCTCTGCTACTGCTTAGAAGCTTTAATTCCTTTGCCTGGGTGCTGAGAATGGAACAGCGGCTTATGAAGTCAGAGCGTTTCTGAGCAATTAAGCCCTAAGCTGCCATTTTCGGTGGCTCTGCCATTTTTAATGATTATTTTCTCTGGGTGCACATGAACAGGGCCACAATGGCAGCGAAGCCAGGCCCCGCCTGCGAGTGCCACATGAGATGCAGCTTACACTATATCGACTGAGGGCACAGTACGTAACTGAGCAAGGAAGTGGGATTTCCAGTACCTGACTGCAGCTGTTCATAGCCGGAGTACCCATTCATCAGGGGCATAGCTGCTGTGGGAGAAGAAATAAAGTTATATTTGTGTGTCAAGTTTTGACACAAGCACCGGGATCTCTGGTAAAATCCAATGACCCGGCCGCCCGCTCGTTTCGCCCCAGTGCCATTTCCTCTCCACCCCTAAATTCCTCCTCTCCACATCGTCCTGATCCCTCCACAGTTTCATGAGAGAAGAAAACCCTGCAAGGAGCCTTGCCCACATCAGGGGTTCCACTTCCCCGGCCAGATGAGCAGCGATAGAATGGGGATTCCCAACATGGGATCCAGAACGGTGCTGCCATGTACGGGGAATTCACTTAACAATGTACCACTTTAGAGCCAACCTGTCGCTTTAACCCCATTGGGCCTGCAGCTGTCGTCTTTACCATTCCCCGTGGAATCAATGGGAGTTTTGCCAGAGCACAGACTACAATCTCACTGCCAATGCAATGATGAAATGAACCTTATACTTTAGATCTGGGGCTTCTGAATGTCTGCAGAGTCAGACGTAACCCCCTGAGCAACTACAAAACGTTGACGGTCATGACTCATGCCATTGCAAAAGTCATTTTTCCCTGTACTTACAATAAGATTTAAATTCGAGGTATGATGATATTTTAGGCATTCTTAATAAACTTGTTCCTCAAACATAAAAATCCTCCACAAGCACCAAATATAGAGGCAGCTATTCAGAGATCCCCAAAATTAGTCTTTGCTATCCTGGTTGGGTCCTCGACGGATTACCCAATCAAACTAGACACTCTGTTCTATAAGTCCTGGATATGTTGTTAGTGTCTTACCAGGGCTAGGTTGCTGCATCCACCAGTCTGGTATTGGAGGGTTTCTACAATTCTCCTGAGGTGGGGAAGGGCTTCTCTTTATTATACCAAGGTATTCGTCTACAACGGGGGACTGAGGAAGACAGAAAAGCCATTAGATCATCCAGGCAACAAAACCGAGGTTAAGCAGTTTTGCAGTTTCAGGCAATCAACATCGTATCAATGGCAACCAATACCGTATGGAAACAAGTCGTTATCTAAATTGCTCACTGGCCCTTGAACAGGAATAGTAAAAACGAACATACTGTGACACAGGTGAACTCTTCGGTTTAGAAGGTTAGAAGGAGGGGGCCTTGGATTTCATGGGCACGTGGAGAGCAGAACTTACCCCAACAATTTTGCATCACAAGGCAGGGCGACAAGGGGAAGGATAGTTCAGTGGTTTGAGCACTGGCCTGCTAAACCCAGGGTTGAGAGTTCAATCCTTCAGGGAGCCATTTAGGGATCTGGGGGGAAATAGTTGGGGAGTGGTCCTGCTTTGAGCAGGGGCTTGGACGAGATGAAATCCTGAGGTCCCTTCCAACCCTGATATTCAATGATTCTATGATAAGAGCTGCAAAAATCTGACCCTCTGGTGAAACTTTTACTGAACTGTATGCAAACGTGAGATCCATTGATATGACAAGCAACTACCGCAGGTCTACGCATTGTGTTACATCAGAGATGGGCAAACTACAGGCCACATCTGGCCTGCGGGACCATCCTGCCTGGCCGTTGAGCTCCCAACCGGGGATGCTAGCCCCCGGCCCCTCCTGCGCGGGCAGAGCTGCGCACTCCTGCTGAGCAGAGCAGTGTGTCCAGCACCAGACGGCACGGCTGCCAGACATGCTGCTCTGAGTAGCCATGGTAAGGGGGCTGGAGGATTGGATAAGGGCTGGGGGGTCCCTGGGAGGGCAGTCAGGGGACAGGGAATGGGGGTGGAAAGTGGAAGAGGGCGGATAGGGGGTCGGGGCCGGGCTGTTTGGGGAGGCACAGCCTTCCCTACCGGCCCTCCATACAGTTTTGCAACCCCAATGTGGCCCTCGGGCCAAAAAGTTTGCCCCTGTGTTACATGAATGAATGTAACTAACATGTCTGTAAAACATGCAGATTTGTTCTTCTTGCACCAGTGATATCAAAATCTAGTTCCCCTGGTCCTATCATTAGAAAACTGCAAGACACAATTTCATGGAGAAACTTTACCATCTAGACCTTCCAACCAAAGAGAGATTGCTTCACTATAGCAGTTAGTTACCTCTTTCATTAGGTCATCTATTGCAGAAGGACTGCAGTCCATGTCCGTGGCTTCATTCAAGCTGCCTCCATTAGCAATACCTGCTTTGCCTGGAAAGAAATATAAGAATTCAGAGCTCAAGGCATCATACCACATGCAGTGATCTAACAAAGAATCAGACCATACAGCATGCAAGAGAAGGCCATGGGATAGGGGTGACTTGCTTTTGGGAAATGTTTACCATTGTTAAAATACAGAAACCTAGAATCCTTCATGGGACCTTACCCCTCACTGCCGTGTATGGGGAATTCACTTGACAATGTACCACTTTAGACCCAACCTGTCGCTTTACAACGGTGCAAGCCACTGGCCCTGCAGCTGTTGTCCTTTCCATTCCCAGTGAAATCAATGGTAGTTTTGCCAGAGCAAGGACTGCAGGATTGAGCCCAGCGGATTGCATGGGTGTGAATAAGATTAAATCCAGAAAGCAGCCACAGTTCTGCTGGGGCTGGGAACAGTTTAACCTTCACTGGAGACTTTTTTCCCTCTGCCAAAGCACAGCTCTACATTGTTGAGGGGAACGATTTGCATAATGCTTATAACAAGTGTACAGAAATATAAAGCCTTCTGCGTGAATGAAGTTGACAGAGACCAACATGCTAAAGGTAGACTTCCTGACAACCAGATTTTGCATGCTTAAAAAAAAAAGCAAAAACAAAACCACAAATAAAAATAAACTTAGCACAGCTAACACCAGACCGGACATCACAGCAACAAATGTTCTCTGCTGAACCCCGGTTACTATAATCGCTGCTTTTACTGTTGGGTAATGCGAGGGAGTTATTCTATTTCCTCAGCATCTGTACAGATTAAAGCAGATGTGCCTTTAGGTTAGAAGGGGGCATCAGGACTGAATGTAAGGCCAAAACCACAACTAAAACCTTCCCCAGGACAGACTTTGGGGCTGATTCTGATTTCAGCCCACACTCGCCCTGAAAGAACTCCATTGACGTTAGTGGAGTCACTCCAGGTTTATACTGGTGTGAGTGAGAACAGCATCAGACCTTCTGAGCCAGACTGCCATAGAGTATTGCCAGCTAATGTCACAGACAGCATGCTCTGTTGTTTGGTTTTTTACTCGGGGGAATAGCCTCTCCTACTCAAACAGCTGTGGGATGAGGCAATGGAGAGGAGGGTGAATTCCAAACTTTCCACATGGAGTTTTCCCCAGATCCTTCCAGCGGGGGTGGAGGAGTGTTTGCTCTCCTCCCTGCAGGAAGAAAGGAAAAAAGTCTGGATGGTTGGGCTTCCAGTGGCTCTCCACATGCAGATCCTGTGCATCTTCAGTGGCCTTGGGACCCTTGTCCCTGTCCCCAGCATACAGCCTCCTGCCAGGCCTTTCCTTGCTAAGAGGCAACCCCAGACTCCTCCCTGAAAAGGTTCCACAGTCCAATTGGCTACAGTAAAGTGAAGGCAGTTTAAGGCTTTGAGGAAGAAAGGATGCATGACGCCCTGGCCTCTCCTCCCCCAACCCCTTGATCTCCCATATCTGCCTTCTGCCTGCCCCTCCCTAGCCCCGGATCCCTGCCCCACAGCTCTAGGGAAGAGTGGGACAGTGCCATGGGGATGGCTGATTCCCCTCCCCCCACCCATCCCATGACCAGGGCAGCTCTCCAGGCACTGATCTAGGGGGGTACAGCCTGACGCAGTGGAACCATCCAGATTAACACTGGCACACATGAAGGTGGGATGTGGCCCAGGAAATGCAGCTCGGTATCTGAATGCACATCAGAGCTGGCGTAAGTCCACTTCTGTTTTTCCCTTTGCTTTAATAACCAGACACAATCTCTCTTCTCCTATAAATCCTTCAGACGGTCAATGCTCAGGAGGTAGGTGGCTATGGAACAAGTCACTTAGTTTATCAGGACACTTACATTTCTGCTCTTCCTCTGGGACGATCCTGTACACTTTGTATGGCTCTGAGATGTCCAGCTGGGACCTGTCAGTCACCTCCTCGAAGTCCGGGCTTTTGTTCAGAGCACAGCGTAGCCTCGTTTTCCAAGTGGCTGGCTCGGCTTTGTCACCTTCTTTAAATTTCCCTTTGAAAACTGCCCAAGCCTAAAACAAGAGAGAAAAGTGCCACAGAGCTGAAGAACCAGCTTTACAATTAGAGCTCTGTTTTACGGGGTTTATTAATTTCATTTTTCAGGGTTTATTTTTAGCAATTTTTGAACTTTTATGCAGATGGCAAAAAAAAAAATCAGGGGATTTGGGGCCCTCTCTGTGTATACAGCAATGAGCAATCGCTTGGTAATATTCCCGAATGGTGCTTTAATGTAGTACCATTTCAAACAGCACCACATTAAAGCGCACTAGGGAGTCTTTAGTGAGCACCAGCAGGGTCTACACAGACCAATTAATGCACAGCACATTAGAGCACTTTAGAAACCACACCCCCATAGTCTGTATTGCAGCTCTGTGTAGACAAACCCTTTAGATCCAAGTAACCGTTTCTGGTGTTTATTGGCTAAACGCCAATTTCACTGTCTTCTGATTGGTTAAAGGCTAAAATCAGAAGCCCAGTTTATAACTTCAGGGCCAAATCTCACATTTGTTCCTCAAGGCCATTTCCTGATGTTGTCACTCAGGGAAACTCCTAGTGACTTCCACCGCAGATCTAACCACCACTCCTAGGTACTTGCCTGGCCACTGTCACTGCAGCGTCTGAGCTCCTCACAATCGTCATTGGATTTATCCTCAGTCACAACACTGCTGTTAGGCAGAGAAGGGCTGTTATCCCATTTTCACCAATGGGAAACTGAGGGGCAGAGATACGCTTCTTGGATAACCTTGAGCAAGTACATCAGCTGTGGGAACTGAAGCCTCATCTCCTAGGTCAGGGCCCTAACTACTGTACTGTCCTTCACGCTGATTCACAAAGTGCCTGATTCTCCAGGGCACTGCAGCTTCTGCAGTCATCATTTAAACCCATGGAAAATGCTTCCCACTCAGAGTTCTCCATTCATCCCAGGAGTAGTGTTTTACAGTCACTTTGTCCAGGTGGAAATGACCACTGAAGGCACAGGGCATGGGAGAATCTGGCCCACAATATCAGTGTAATCTCTGACTCGCCAATGCAAAGAGGAAGCTGCAATAGGTTTTGATCAAGTTTAAAAAAAAAAAACCACAACAAAAAACCTCTTGCCCCAAAATCTGACAACCAGCCGAGAGGGAAGACTATTGCATGCAAATAGCCTGTATCGGGCCACCATATCCCTGACATGAAATTATTTTCTTTCCAGAATTTTGCACAAATTGTGATTTACACAATCTGTCACGGTCCAAAATTAGCCTTGTAATTACCCTCATCATGATGGGAAGGTGAGTGAGAGATGAGGGGAGAGTCTGGAGCTTTGCACTCTTCTTTTTGTTGGTGTGTTCCAGCTCTAAACTAATCTAAACAATCTTGTGTGTGCTCAATACTCTCGCCCATGGAAGGGCTGATTTCCAAAAACCACATTTGCAATTAACACAACTGTGCTCAGCTCAGGCATAATAGCAACAATTGGGGGTAGGGTTTTTTAATTGTTTTTACATAGCAGATGCACAATGGTGCATTCATTCTTGGAAATCACATCCACACCACAACGTTAAGTGCTTTTAAAAAGCTATCACTCAAGGCTGGCATGATTTTCATTGCAGGGGAGGCAGTGTTGCCCAGTTGATATATTGTAGCACAGAAGTGGAGACTCAGGAGACCTGGTTTCTATTCTCTGCTTGGCCACTGGCCTGCTGGGTGACCTTAGACAAGTCATTTCCCTGCTCTGTGCCTCTGTTTCCCCATCTGTGCAATGGGGATAATGATACTGACTTCCTTTGTAAAGCACTTTGAGATCTACTGACGGAAAGATCTATATGAGAACTCGGTATTTTTATTATTATTATTACAGGCTAGTGAAAATTCATATTTGGGGACATTTGAAAAAGCTTATCAACATGGTGTCTTGCAATATAATGTCCACATATTGATTTGGAAAACAATATTAAATTAGCAGGCATGATCTCTTTGGAGCAGTTTTGGTGTGCCATAGAAATACTTCTTTAGTCCCTGATCCTGCAGAGACTTGACTGAAGTCAATGGGACATTTTGCAGTGAATAAAGCTGTGCACGTGAATAAGTGTTTGCAGGATGAGGGCTGTAGCTTTGTTTAGAAATAAATATCTACAGCAACAATTCATAATAAAAACCAGAAAAAGACCAGCTAGGACCACCAATATACACCATATTCAGTCTTAGCTTTTTTAAACTCAGAGCCATAAACTCCTGAAAAGTTGGAGACACTAACTCACTAGGTCAAATTCTGCACCTTACACCTGTGCAGCCTCAATGCAGTCAACAGGGCTCCGGCGCTATGTCTGAGTCAGATTTAGCCTACTGCCACGGTAATGTAGTTTTATCAGGACCCAGAGAGCTGTAGGTGATTTCATCTCTCTACAGAGGCGGTTCTTTGCAAACAGCAATTGTCCATGAAAAATTGTTAGACCAGCCCTATCAACAACGGCTGTGGGGGCTCAGCACCTTTAGGAAGAGGTAGGAGATGTATTATTAATGCCCGAATTACTTTAATTTAAAGAAGAATTGCAGCTCTAGGCAATTCTCACTGGGAAAAAAAAAACATGCAAGGATGGAAATCTGTTATAGTGCCAAAAAGGAGAGCAGGCTGAACACTGCCTGCAAAGTCAGTGGGAGACAAGGGCACTCAGTAACTCTCCAGAGGCAATCAGCAGCCTAGAGAATCAGAGCCAGGAGCAGTGCTGCTCAGGAAGGAAGGAAGGGGATGTGTCTAATATGTTTGCAATGAAAGAAAAAGTCACGGTACATGAGCAGTGTTAAGAAAAGAAATTTACCGTCTCTCCTACCTTGAATATAGAAGCATCCACCTCCTGGTTGTAATCCTGTTTCCCAGCATGTTTCCACGGGATCCGGAACATGCTTTTTTCTTCGTTTTCCCAGATCAGTCCTGGGTACATCCCACTATCGATCTGTTCAATCAGCCACTGCCTGAGCCGTCTCCCACCATTCCTGTCACACATCCTGAAAGTGAAATTCGCAGGATCCGTTAAATGCCTCCCACCAGGCACACTCCTGCCACATACAGAAATCAAGCGTCACACTTCAAGGAGCTCTTCTATACAGTACGCAGACATCAGGAGTCAGCAGCAATTGGAGGGGGGTTAGACTACGCACCATTGGCCAGGGCTGTCTTCATTTTCTAGGTCTTGTACATGGTCAGCACTTAACAGACAATATACAGAGATATCAAAATGTCCTAACTATTGTGTACAGATAACGCCAAAACTATTAAATGCCCCCAATACTCTGTGACAGACAGCCCATTATAAATTACTATTAATAGCAATCATTTGCACTTATATAATAACTACCATTCAAGGATTTCAAAGCTCACTATTATTATCCCCATTTTACAAATAAAGAAACTGAGGCACAGAGAGGAGATAAGTGATTTGTCCCTAGGCCACAATGGGGGTGGGTGTCAGCCCCAGCTCTCACCACTAGGCCATGCTGCTCACTATTCACACTGTGGATTCAAACTTGATTTCAAGGCTCTTTGGGGCAAGGACTATCTTTTTGTTCTGAGTCTGTACAGCGCCTAGCACAACGGGGTCCTGGACCAGGGCAGAGCTCCTAAGTGCTACCATAATACACCTAATAAATGAGGAAAAGAGCACAATGTAGATGTAAAGAATCAAATTCTGTTTTCAGTTACACTGGTGTAAATGCACAGTCCCTCCACTGATTTCAGTGGAGAGAGAATGTTTAATAGCCAAGGGCAGAACCTGGCTTCAAGTGCAGTCTGCAGGGCCCATATGCATCTGCTTGTAAATTGGGGAGGGGAGGATCCAGGAATAAAACAGACATTTCATAGAACTAACATAGAGCCTCTGTGAATCAGACGTGTCCAACACTTCCATAGAACTGTCCCTCTTGGAAAACTGCAGGCGGGACAGGAAACTTAGAACTTTCCTCCCCAACTCCTCTGTCCCTGCTCACAAACACTTCTTCCCATAATATGCACGTTGCGGCAGATCTTGACAAATGCCATGAAAAGGCGGCTTTCTATTGTACAAAATCATCTTCTTTGTAGTTCAGGTGCCAGTCACAAGAACAACAGCTGGAAATCCCCCCGGTTGGCTGAAAAGATGCTCAGCCCTTAACTAAACATTTGTCTTGCCAACGTTTCAGTGCTCTAGACTATTTCCCCCTGTTATTTTTGATGTGAAAAATTCCTCACGCTGTGCTGGATGCCTGCCTTAACCAGGCTAATAAAGATGATGAAAGCTACCCAATGAACGGACTGAAACTCCCAGGAGCACTATGGAAAAGAAGCCTTATTTGAATCAGTCTAGCTGGAGTAACAAGAAACAAAAACCACACTGTATTAGTTGGCTCCCTTGGATTATTACAATTTCTTCTCTCTGGCTTTTACACTGAGGGCAAGAACTGAGCTGGTGTAAGCTGATGCAATTCCAGTGACTTACATGGAGCAACGTCTACTTTCACCAGCAGAAGATCTTACCAGTTACATGATGTATTCACTGCATACAAAATTAGGGGCTATGGGGCCCGATACTGCTGTACCACTGAAGCTCCAGAGATGTTAGTGGAGTTATTCCTGCTCTTCACTGCTGGGAGAGGAGAACGAAATCCACTGAGTTTGCACTGAAGCCTATTTAGTAAGTGGACATGCTCTAATGGTTAGCATTTCTTATCCCTGTCCTTGCTGCTCACACAGACTCCATTACCTCTCGCTGGTACAAGGAACACAGGACTGAGCCATTAATTAGCACATATACTAATTAACTCAAGTAAAACGCAGTTAGCATTTCAGAGACTCATCTAATTATAGTGCATTCAGCATCATTATAGTTAGAAACTGAGAATTTCCCCTAATCACTGGGCCTCTCATTATAGCTCAGCAGTTTTAATATACATCATGCTGAAAGAGACAGAGTTCTCTGCCTCGTGTAATTTTATTCCATTTTGGCTGTAAGTCAGTTTGGCTGTGTTTTAGGGACCAATCCTTAGTCAGACAATAAACCCTGTTGATTTCAAGGAGCTAACTTATGTGAGCAAGTCATCCAGGATCAGTGTCTTTGTTGCATGAGAATAGGTGTGTACATTATTTGAATTTCCAAAGCTGTTTTTGCACACCACAAAATGGTGGGGGGGGATAATTCTTTTAAACAATTAAGCAAGCAGGTCATTGGCATGCTGGTAATAGGCACAATTTGAAAAGCACCTGTATGCACATACTCAACTAAGTTTAACAAGAATTGTGATCCACAGTAACCCACAACTGAAGTCAATGGGGATTGTGTGGGTCTATCCCAGGGAAAATCTGTCCGCACATTATGCATGGATAACCTACATTCCAAACATGGATTTCAACTGGATCATGCTCAAGAGGTTCCTCTGAGTGATAGATTATTCCATTGGCCAAATCCTCACACTCAGGACACCAAGCAAAAATTCAGGTAATAGATTCAGGAGTCATGACAATGTCAGTGGAAGAGTGGTCCTAATTCTACAACTGCATGCTAAGGACCTGCACACCTAAGGAACCACAATATTCCAAAGGATCTAAGACTGTAGAAGGATGGGTTAGGGAATAGATCACCCAAACCAATGTTTGCACTGGCTGGCTGGTTCTTTTTGATGACATCACTTTGTGCAGCATCTCCCAGTGGTGGGAGGCCCCAGGGACTTCATTGCTTCAAATAAATATGTAAAGCGAATAATCCCAAGCCTTAGTCTAACTTCCCCCACCCACTCTGCTTCCTGATTTCAACCACTCATTTCTTCCAATTGTTGAAAGGTGTTTTTATCCTGTCTGATACCAATTAGCATCCCATTTTCTTCTTCAAGGGGAGCTGCAGATCATGATTTAGATAGATTCCCAGGATGCTACGACCAGCATTTTTCCTCCCTGGCCTCCACATCAGAGATGGGAGCAGCCTAAACAGCAGCACAAGGGCTCAAACAACTGATCCATTTTCAGTGTTTCTTCCTCTTTTAGAAATGGCATTTTTTCACCCCTCTCCCAATTCCATTTCTGCAGCAGGTCCTAAACAGTTTAATCATTAGGAAGTTCACAGCAAAGTCCAAGACCACCTAAATTATGATTTGTTGGCTCATTCCTCTGAAAAAGGATCCACAGTAACATTAAAGACAAACCATGTAAACAGTCAAAAAGATCCTGTGTACACACTTCACTTCTGTCTCTGAATTACTCAGTGATATTTAGGCAAATTCTTCTGTTTGAGAATAAACTGTTAATGCTTCAAATTGTCTTTTGTAACTTTTTACTAAGGTCCAATAGCACTAACTTGACAAGGTGCATTTTGAGGCCATTGCCTAACTCAGGCCAAATGACTTTGGGCCTAATTAAACTAATGTTAACTGTCCAACTTAACCGACACCATCAAGGTAACAACTCTTCCCTAATTTATCCGATTGTTCATAAATGCTGTCCTTCCTTCCTGTTAGGCCAGAATCCCTGACACATTGGCTTGGCTTCCACACCATGCAAAGCATGCAAACCCTGAATGACTGATATTTGGGGTTTACATGATGTAACAGTTAGATGGAGTTTAACAGAACTAGCTGGTGGCATGACACGCCACATGCTGACTGGAGATCCCTTACAAAATGTAGGGACGCTGGAGCTAGTTGAAGACTGAGTGCACACATGACATAGGAATGACTTTGCCTTTTGTACATTTAGCCCAAACCTTTTATATTACTCCGTCTTTATTACCCCAGAGCCCAAAAGTGGCCACCATACCCATTGCTTAAATAAGAGATCAGCTCAATTCAAGAATATGGTTTGGGGGCAAAAGATAACAGCAGGGCTCCATCACACTGCTTGCTCACTCGTCATTCTGTCCAGATTCCTATGAAGGTTAGCCAGAGTTCTGTCTAATTAGAGGGTGTGCTGAATAGACCCCATAACCTGTGTCTAGCCTAACTGTGCCTATTCCAATTTTGGGCTCAGGTGGGATTCGTAATAGCCCAGTTAGAACAACAAGACTTTATTGTACTGTTTAGGGAGCAGGAGACAATAAGATAGGGATCAAAAGAACATAAGCCTGGCCACACTGGTTCAGAACAATGGCCCACCTAGCCCAGTATCCTGTCTTCCGATAGTGGCCAGTGCCAGATGCTTTAGAGGGAATAAAGAGAACAGGGCAATTATCGAGTGATCCATCCCCTGTCATCCAATGCCAGCTTCTGGCAGTCGGAGGTTTAGGGACACCCAGAGCATGGGCCTGTGTCCCTGACCACCTTGACCCAGAGCCAGTGACAGAGCCTGTCACTAGGCAGGGTCACAGGATATTGCACATCCCTCCAAAGCAGTTTCAAAGCACCAGTTACCCTCACAGCTTGTGTGTATTGTGCCCAATGCACTTGTTTTTTTTTAAGCAGAGACCCAAGGTGGGAGTTTGGAATTTTGGAAGAGGGGGGAAAACATTCCAAGCTCCCAGCTTCTCCATTGTTTCATGAAACTGCTCAAGAGGTAATGCTGCTGGCATTAATGCAGGACGGTGTGGGGTGTCATTTTTGTTGGGGTCTTGTTTTAAGTTAATAGAAGCTTTACATATGTTGCTTTTCCTCCAGCCTGTACTTTAGTATGATGGCTATGGGCAAAACCTTTTACCTTGCCTTTGCAAACTAGCAAATGCTCTCCCAGACACCAGTCTGAGCGTTTCACCCAGGTGTAGTCCAGATAACATTATTTAAATATAAAAGAGAACATATATGGAAAATATCTGCAATTATCCCTCTCCATAAAATCACTGAGGAATCATTGATTTATTTCTTGTCAACATAGCAGGCGATTGTTTTAATCAATTAGGTCCTGGGACAGGCGCTGCACTCCACATTCTTAAGGGTCATTTCTGATCCCTGCCTGGAGCGAACTCCATGCTTTCATTTAAAGTTAGGTCAAAATGCAGTAGCAGAAGGCACGGGGGGAGCCCAGCGCGGATCAGCGTGAGGCAGAAACGTGCCACCGCCAAAGTTCAAATCTCACCTGCAAAAAGGAAGCTGAGGTTGCAAAGAAATAAAAAGCTCCTCAAATCAATGCCAAAGCGGGCCAGGTTACATTTGCAAATGCAAACGTTAGTCAATGGTTTTAAAGAGAAGAGGCAAGGCTTAGCAAAGCCCTTGTGCTAACGCACCATTTGGACTCTGCCCGGCCAACCTACCAACTACCCTGCCAGCTGCAGAATGTTCTGCTCGGAGGAGGAAGGGGTGAGATGCAAATACCTGTCAGCGGTCTGCAGAATCGGCTTGCGCCCCGGTCGCTGCTCACCCAGATGTGCCGAGCGGCTGCGCGCAGCTGGCTCGCTCAGCACAGCGCTCACAGGCCAGAGAGGGTAAGCGAAAGCAGGCACTCCCCCGCCCCTTCCTCGCATTTATTAAAAAGCAGGGGGAGGGTCTGCGATATCCCGCCTCCGCCAGGGCTTGCAGCCAATGGACAGCGGCGGAAAGCCTCCGGCTAGCCAATCGGAATAGGACAGAATTGAGCGCTTTCTTCTAAGTCCTTTCTTTTCCGAGAAATCAGGCTGCGCGGGGGCGCAAAGGGGGTCTCGACGTTGGAGCCTCCTCTCCTGGGTCAACGTTCCATCCCCCCGGGGGCTCGCTTGGGTCAACGTTCCATCCCCCCGGGAGCTCGCTTGGGTCAACGTTCCATCCCCCCGGGAGCTCGCCCGGGTCCCATTCCTCGGCCCCATGGAGCGCAGGGCTGCCGCGCAGCAGCCAGCATGCTCTTAACCTCCTTTTCCCATCAGGATCCCTGGCTGCTTGGCAGGGATCTCAGCCCGGCTTTCGTTCCCAATCCCTTTTCCCGGGGGTATCATTTGCAAGACTGCATGAGGTGGACAGGCAGGGAGCCAGCGGCTGGGGGCGTTTTCTGAAACTCTGCTCAGTGTGAGGGAGCCAGAGCTCGAAGAGGGGATTTCTCGTCGAAACCCAAGTTTTGGTGGAAGGCTGCCCCCGCTTTGCAGCGTGGCTGGGAATTTCCTGGAGCGTGTCCAGACACCTTGTGTCTTGGGAGAGTGACTCTAGAGCTCTGGGCAGCAGGGTGACTCGCCAGTGCTGTTCTCTCTGCCGCTAAATTACAGCTCAGTCGCACGGTTAACTCACTCAGCACCTCACATTTGCTGACTCCAGTGCAAACAATGAGATGGGAATGGTGGGACACCCAGAGCCATCACCCGCGCAGCAGGTTACCATGTAGGAAGGGAAATGAGAGTGTAAATGGAGTGATCTAATAACACACATATTTGTTCTGTGTCGCTCCAGCAGCACTGGGGCAATTTTAGAGTGCAACATTATCCCAAGAGAAAAGATCGGAAGCTCCGCTGTGTGAATCATCTAAAACTTAAGCCAGACAAATCACAGAGTGACATGCTGTGGCAAGTGATCTTGCATTGACTGGAAAACGGACTTCACATGACCCAATACGTCCCTAATTTCCGGTTAATGGGCACTATTAAAATACTAAAGTTGCACAGCATTTCCAGGGGAATTCTGAAGTTGTAGGACCTCTAGGGCATTTATTATAATCAGTGGATGTATAAGACACCTATCTTGGATATCTTTTCACCAGCTTTATTGTCTTTCCTATAATTATTGCATTACTGGCACAAAGAAAATATAATTCAAAGAGATCATCAGCATGTAAGTAAGTGATGCAGTATTTGTAAAATAGCTGTACACGGATAGGTGGAGAATGTATACAGCTGGAGGTGTAGCTTACTATTAATGGATACTTTGGAAACACTGGAATTGCTTGCTGGTTATAAAGTAGAAAGAAAGAAGCACTGATTTTGTAAAACCAAGATTCACTAGAGCCAGTTTCTTTTACATAAGCTAGAGAGTCTAAAGCTGATACTTCAGAGGTTCAGGAGCCGAATTAGTGATCAACATTACCCAAAAAAGCCATAGTAGAGTGAATTCATTGTTAGTGCAAGTTAATAACTTAATTGGTTAATAACAATAATAGCATCCTGATTGGTTAGTAATTTAGATTGTTTAATAATTAAATTACATCGTGTTTTAATATCATGGGCCTCACAGAGCCCCAGGAGACACATTCATGAGCTACTTGCACTCTGAGTATCACTGTTCTATAACATTTAGGGATTAAGGACCTGATTCTATAAAGTACAATTTTGATTAAAGTCACTAGAAGCTGCAGGTATCCAGCACTGCACAGGGTAAGGCCAGCCAATATCTGAAAAGGATTCTCAGGAGTAAGATGACCTGAAATGCAAACCTATACTTTATTATTTGGAAAATAATAAGCAGGGAAAATGTCATTTTGTGACTGTTTTGCCAGTGTTTTTACTTTGATCTCCATTGCACCTGTAGATCTGAACAGAAAATTCTTTATTACACTGAATAGTGTCTTTCCATGTTTTATCTGGAACAGAAATGTGCCAAAATATTCCCCAAGTAGATCAGTTGTGATAACAGAGACAAGAGGACTTCTGCTTCCTGATTTTAGATATTTGTTTTTAGGGCTGCCAAATTAAATACAGAGAGAAGATGGGTAAGGTAATATCTTTGATTGGCCCAACTTCTACTGGTGAAAGAGACAAGCTTTCAAGCCACTCAGAGCTCTTCTTCAGGTCTGGGAAAGGCACTCCCAGCATCACAGCACAATGCCAGGTGGGACAGATTGTTTAGCATCGGTAAACAATAAGGGACCATTCAAGGTAGAGTGTCTCATTAACACCTCTGCAATCACAGGACAAAAAGAGGGGCCTACACACGGCATACAGATTACCAGTATGTACCTGCTTTTTAGAAGAAGAAATATGTGTGCATCTCACTGTGGCTAACACTGAGAGATGACATTGCTATCCACAAGGGGAGTGTATGGAGCTATACACATAAACAATATAATAAAAATTAGGACCTAAATTACAGAAACACTGTTTTAATTTATGACCTAAATCACAACCCTTATCTTTAAAGTATTTTTTTATATACCCACACTTGAAGCATGATCCATATCCTCCGGGAGATTTGGGGATTGTTTTTAATTTAGTGGGAAAGCATTTGTTCATTTGGTGCCTGATTCTGCAAACACATACGAGTCCCTTTGACTTCCTGGGAAGATGACATGTTCAACAACTTGGACAAGAGGCAAACACCATCACTCAGGATTGGGCCCTTAGGCTGTATATACTTTGCAAACATAAAAGAGTATAAATATACATTTCTTTTTCCAAAAAAAAGCAACAACATTTTGTTACCTTGTAAAATGAGCTTTGTTTTACCAAATCTATCTGTCCATCTATTCCATGTCCAACACAGACTGTGAACCTCTGGAATGATGACAACATCCACTCCTGCTGTATGCCGAAGGAATTCCATTGAAGCCAGTGGCCTGTTTCTGTTGTCATGATCTCATGCACACCCATGGAAATCAGAAGTGACGTCTGAAGTCAATGGGTTTACATATATAACACACCTATGTAAGTGAGATCAGAAACAGGCCCAAAGGAGTTGCACTGATTCACAATAAGTCTGAATTTGGGCCCAAAGCATTAGTGAGCTGTATGAACAGGTTGCCATTCTAATCATCCCTAAGCAATAGAGATCTTTCATAGATCACTCTACATTTTTCTTAATAATAACATAACTTTGTTATTGTTATTTGTATGACAGTGGCATCTAGGAGTCCCAAACTCATTATACTAGATTGTCATTGTAAGGTCTTTGGAGCGAGGACTAGAAAATAGTCCTTGCCCCAAAGACCTTACAATGACAATCTAAAAGAGAAGACAAACAGAAATAGACCCACAATTAAATTCTGCTCTCACACTGGTTTTAAATCAGGAGTAACTCCACTGAACTCAATGGAATTACACAAGCACAAAACCCAGAATAAGCGAGATCAGAATCAGGCACTTTATACTGTAGTGGTGACCTAACTGAGGTAGTAATAAGTGAATGGTGAGTCTAGAAAGAAGTTACAGGGCTACTAGCTGTCGAATAATAACCTCCCTGAAGATTCCTTGGAGGTTTTTCAAAATCTCAGTCCACACAGTTCCTTTCCAGTAACACTTGCTTATATTGCCATATCTACACATTAACATTTGAAGCTCATTATGTCTGAAACCAAAACGCATGTACTTGAGAAATACTCCAAATCATTCCCATCAGCAGTTGGCAATGGCTGTACAAAACTAGCTAAACCAGTTTCTGTGCAAATGGAACTGCCAAGTATTTATTTTAAGAGACCTATTTCCCCATGTGAGAATAACATATCAGTGCTGGACCTTTATTGATATTGGATGACTTCCAAATATGCAACATACACCACACACGGAATACAGAAAATAAACATACAGAAATAAGACAGTTGTGATGATTTGGGAAAGCTGCCTACGGACAACTTGTGAATTCTGAAATATTGTGAATTCTGCATTATGAAAATTATTGAATGGTGGAATGCCTCAGCGATGGGGAGTCAGCCATTTGCTGCCAGGACTGTGTGTGTGTGTCAACAGTTAAGCAACATAAGAACCCCGAAAGATGGTGAGCACCTTCAATGCCCATTGAAGTAAATGGAAGTAGAGAGTGCACAGCACCTCACTGGACCTGTCCCATAGATTTTCAGAAGTGCTGAAGCATCCACAGATATCAAACTTCAGCTACAATTGTGGGTGCTTGGTGCTTCTGACAAATCAGGCACATAGTGTTCATTCTCAAAATTGCCAGGCCGTCAGCCTGCATCCAATTCTCCTTATGTTTACAGTGACACCTACTGACTGCAACCAGATCACAGAGAGAGAAGGTGGGCAAGGTCATCTCTTTTGCTGGACCCACTTCTGTTGGTGAAAGAGA
The DNA here is from genome assembly GCF_016161935.1 of Mauremys reevesii. Classification (NCBI taxonomy): domain Eukaryota; kingdom Metazoa; phylum Chordata; order Testudines; family Geoemydidae; genus Mauremys; species Mauremys reevesii. The sequence continues at coordinate 37,696,287 of NC_052638.1, forward strand.
GAAGCTGTCAAGCTCCACAGAGCACGTCTTTCCCAGACTTGAAGAAGAGCTCTGTGAAGCCTGAAAGCTCGTCTCTTTCACCAACAGAAGTGGGTCCAACAAAACAGCGGTTCTCAACCAGGGGTACACAGAGGTCTTCCAGGGGGCACATCAACTCATCGAGATAGTTGCCTAGTTTTACAACAGGCTACATAAAAAAAGCTAGCAAAGTCAGTACAAACGAAAATTTCATACGACGACTTGTTTATACTGCTCTATATACTATACACTGACCTGTAAGTACAAGATTTACATTCCAATTGATTTATTTTATAATTACATGGTCAAAATGAGAAAGTAAGCAATTTTTCAGTAATAGTGTGCTGTGACACTTTTAGAATCATAAAATCATAGAATATCAAGGTTGGAAGGGACCTCATGAGGTCATCTAGTCCAACTCCCTGCTCAAAGCAGGACCAACCCCAACTATTGGCCTACATGAGAACATACACATTTTGTATTTGTATGTCTGATTATGTAAGCAAGTCATTTTTAAGTGAGGTGAAACTTGGGGGTAGACAAGACAAATCAGACTCCTGAAAGGGGAACAGTAATCTGGAAAAGTTTAGAGTCACTGCAATAAAAGATATTACCTCAACCACCTTTCCTCTCTCATATTCTGGGATCACCACTGCAAACTCCAGATTATAGAGGTACTCCAGGCTGCTTTGCTTTGGAAAATCCTTTCTAGAAAGAAGTATTAGATCCACTAACTCTATTATGTAAAACTTTACGCATGCACACACACATACACACACAAATTCTGATTCGTGACCCGTTCAGCGTACTGGATCCTGGCAGATGAGTAGCTAAGGCTTGGACTGACATGGTATCCTTTTACCTAGGCAAAAAAGCAATGTGTATACATGATAAATTGTGCAGGCAGGCTATTGTTTGTTGTTGGACACAGAGCAGTCTGAGAACCTAGATTTCAGTAACACCACTGAACAATGTGTCTTCTGGGTTAGAAGTACTGCCCTTGACTCTTGTGTGTGAGTGTGATTGGTTTTTTTAAATGTGAGACAGTTGTTTCATTATATGATACCTGCTTGGATATCATTTGTACCCTGTGACGTCAAAACCTTAAGCCAAATCTGAGACCTTGTGGTAAGTCTAGGGAGAAGTGAATTTCGAATCGCACAATAGTTTGGACCTTCTGACCATTCCTTTATCAAAAGAGCTCAATAATACAGCCGCACATAAATGACTAACATGGCAACGGTTTAGCAGTTTGCTTCAGCCTTGCCCGTGGGGGTTTGTAACACCTATTGCACATGTAATCTCTGCTTATCACATATCTACTATAACTTCCTATTAATACCAGAGAAACCAACTCTCTTCTCTTTTCCTATACACAAGCTCCATTTCTGCTTCCTAAAATATTACCCAAGTTACTAGATGCAATGTCTATGAGTTTGACTTCCTCACAATCCATTTGATTAAGAGCATTTATGATGGTTTATCTAGCTAATTGCTAAGGGTGCATTCCCAGGTAGTGTATGTTGCAGGTTTTGTTTTTAGTGTTTTCAGCTGGCTTTCAGGCTCCCATTTTGAATGCTAGAGAGTAATGGATGGAGAAAGACAAGAAGATAAGAGGCCTTTTTCCTGCTTTAAGGGGAAGAAAAACTCCATCAACTTATTTTCCAGAATCTCAGTTTGTATCAGAAGAAAATGATCTGGCTCTTTTTAAATAAAACTATGTTGATGTTGATCACGGTTCTCTGAAAAAATACACGTGACATGACATCAGTGCAATAGTGCCCAGGCCCCCAATCCCTACCCAGACCCCACTGATTTCACTGAAGTTATGCCAGGAATTAATCAGGCCACAGCAAAGACCAAGGACAGGAATTCCCAATGTATAATAAAGCTCATTTTTATTCTAATGTTGAATTAAAGATCTCTCAAGTCATCTACCCTTTTGTCAACCTCAAAACACTCCAGCATCCAGAACCAACAATCAACTGAATTATTAGAAATATTTTGAACAACTTTTTTTGCCTAAAAATGGATTGCAGATAACAGATCATTTTGAGATTCCAAGCAGGCTACTTACAGGACTTTTTTAATGAAAGACAAAAATCAGTCATGTGGGTTTAAATATTTCCGATGCTATAATAGTAAGGGTCCTATACATTCTTGGACAGATGGATGGATGGATGGAAATTATGTCTGGGTTTTAAGTCAATACATAAAACTAGTAGCCTGTCTTTAGCAATGAAAAAGAACAAATAATAAACAAAGGCTGATTACATTTTAGGACAAGGTTTCTATAAAATATTCCATGCTATTTTCCCCTTAATCTTATTTAGCATCATAAACATTGTGGGGTACTTCATTCCTGATCCTGCAGTCCTTACTCAGGAAAACTCTCAGGTGGCAACTCAGCAAAGCATTTTTCCCATGCCTAACTTTAAACACATGCGTAGTCCATTTAAGTCAGTGGGACTGCTCAGTTGCTTAAAGTTAGTCACCTTTTTAATAAGAACAGGAGTACTTGTGGCACCTTAGAGACTAACAAAATTATTTGAGCATAAGCTTTCGTGGGCTACAGCCCACTTCATCAGATGCATGCAATGGAAAATACAGTAGGAATATATATATATATATATCACACACAGAGAACATGAAACTATGGGTGTTACCATACACACTCTAATGAGAGTGATCAGTTCAGGTGAGCTATTACCAGCAGGAAAGAAAAACCTTTTTGTAGTGGTAATCAAAATGGTCCATTTGCAGCAGTTGACAAGAAGTTCACCTCCTTAAGTATCTTTCTGAATTATGGACTGGAGGATCAGGTCCTCTAAGTCTGAATACAATCATTGTTCTTGCCTGGATTTTTAAAAGTTTTTAATAGCGTAGGGCCTGGTTCTCATTTACACTAATCACCACTTCACACCACCTTGGCAATGTAAAAGGAGTGAGAACCAACTCCAATCTCCCCCACTTTACTACATTTCCATTCATTTTAAAGCCCCTTTGCATTCCCAGTGCTGTGCAAAGGGGTCTTGGTGTACATGAGAACCTGGCCTGAACTGTGTGTTAAAAAAAAAAAAAAATCTGTGAATTTTGAGTTGCTGGGCTGACAACTTCTGCCATCTACACACTCTGTTCCTCCACACACCAAAGCTGCACAGCCTGCGACACTGCAAGCTTCTCTTACTCTGCCCCTAGAAATGTCGCTTTATCCTTCTGGGGCTCAACAATTTCTTGTTTGGGTGAACTGTCTGCTTTCCAATCTTATTTAAATGTCAGACACGACGGGCAAATGATAACACCTTGACCTCTTCCTGTACTCCATATTAACCATGGCACAGACACCCCGAGCTGTTACTTTGCACATTGTCACTGTTGTGCAACTGGAGTCAAAACATTCAACAACAGCAACACAAACATTGTGGGGAAAGAAGCTAATGAAACTACACGGAGTTACCCCAGTTGAGAATGTGTGTGGAGCCTTCGTTGTAGACTGGATTTGATGTTGGCCTTTGTGATCAAATCTTCAGAATTACAGTTCTAAAAGAGAGCACAGCTCAGAAAGAATTTTGCTCAGTTCACGTATCGGACACAGGTGAGGAGCCCAAGACCATGAATTTTCCACGGGGTTCTGAGCCATGGATTTGAAGGGTGAAGACACCCAGGAAACAAAGAAATTCTTTGGGGTGGTCCAGTGAGGAGGAATAGGAGGAAACAGGTCACAAGAAAATGTAATCTGGACAAAAGGAAAAGTTTCCTGACTGCAAGGTCCATCAGTAGGCTCCTCCCCAAGGCAATGGGTTATGCAACCCTTACACATGCTGGTGAGCATTTACTTACACGAGCAGGCCTATTGAAGCCAAGGGATTGTGCAATCCAGCCCCAAGCAAGTGGTGGAAGCCCTTTGCCTGAGTCATTTAAAACAGAGCTTCACCAAGTATTAGGGAATGTGCGTGAGTGGAAAAGGTGGGCTAATGGGCTTTTCCATCTCTGGTTTCTGTGACTCTGTGGCATGCTTTTGAGAGGCATGGGTCTGCTTGCTGAAGAAAGTGACAGCAATGCGATTGCAACTGTTCTGTCATTGCAGGATATGGACCTCTGAGAGCTGTGGATGTCCTTCCCCAAATGTCCTTCCCCCAACCCCTAACTGGCTCTCTGCAGTCCAAGCTTCCTTCTTCTGAGATGGGCAGATGCCCCATCCAGGCTCTGATAGGCACATCTGTAGCGTAAGGTCAATCTGAACTGACGATGATTAAGACAGTGAGTGAAGTCTGTATTATCTGCTGTGCTGTGTGGGGAGTAAAATGGAGAGTGGCACTGAGCAGTAACTGTGTGCGTTTTGAGAGATCCTGGCTCTGTACTGGCCCTCAGTGTCCAACAACTGAAGAGATGATGGGATTTATCACACCAGTAATAATAGGAAGACCAGAGACCAAGGAGATGAAGTCCCAGCAGGCGGAAAGAGCTCCTAGGAAGGAATTTCAAAAGCTATCACACGTCCTCTTACTGAAACATGATGGTTGGTTGTTTTCTAAACACCCTGAAAGCAAGTTGCGGGCCAAACCTACTGATGGAGTAAATAGCTGCAACTCTTGACTTCAGTGGATTGATGCCTGGTTACCCCAGCAATGAATTTGGCTCTACGTGGAACTGACAGCATGCCTGTCATTTCCAGTGCAGCCCTACCACAAAACAAGCTAGGATCCTAAAGTGATCCATCGGCCAAGCAGAACACTCACCCTTCATGTGTGCAATAGTGCTAAAAGTTTCACAGGAAAAGGTTCAGCCCAACTCAGTAACATTAATAAATTCGCTTCCATAGGATCTTTCATCGGAGCATCTCAAAGCACCCTCAAACGTTAATAAGTGAAACCACTTGACACCCCTGAGAGATGGTTACACTGACGCATGGGGAGATCAAGTGATTTGCCTGGATTCACATTATGAGTCAGTAGCAAAGTTGGGAGAACCCAGGAGTCCTGATTGCAATCCTCAGCTCTAACCACTAGATAACATTGCTTGACATAGCATGTTTTGGAAGTTGGCATTCAGTTTGCTCTCCACCCTAGCCATAAACATCAAAGCTATTCTCATTGAAAGATGAATGCAGAGACTTTCATCCAACAGCGATAGCAATTCTGTGGAATTAGCTGTCCTTTTTCATCTGTTCATCCATCTGTTGCTGCTGGTACCATAGGCATTGTAGGGAAGCGGGTAACTGGGTGTCGGGGAGTTGATCCAGTGATTCTCCCTGCTTCCAAGCTGCTGTTCTCTCTGTTTCTCTTCCTGCTCAGTGATTAAGCGCTGCAGCTCTTCTTGGTCGTTAAATGGGTTCTTGCCATACTCTTGTCGAACCCAGGCTCGGTACTGCCAAAACAAAACCAAAATGAGTTGTGAAGGCCACTGATAAGGTGCAAAATGCCCCTGCTTATCATTAGCCCTACATCAGAACCTGCAGATAAAGATCCAGATGCAAGAGGCAATCAGAATTATTGGGATGTAGAATGAAATTCTAACTTGTCCCAGTGCACATTGCAATTGCAATTATAGTGAATCTTTGCTTTCCATGAAATTCTGTGAAAAAAGTTTATAGGAGGATTCCACACCATGCTGCTGGATGTCCATCATCATACAGCATTTAAAGGGCCCAGTTTGCAGAATTTTGCACCTACTATTGTGCACCTAATTTGTGTCTGCGGTTGCTGCATGTACATGTGCAAACTACTAACTGCACTAATTTACACTGCAGTTATCCAGTTTGTGCACACAGCGATGGTGACTGCACTTTCTAGTTAGGTGTGCAATTGTGCATGCACTTTTGGACATGCACAATTGTGGAACTCAGGCCCACAATGATTAGATACTAAACTTGTAGTTAAGTTAATGAGGGAAGCCACAACCCCTTTTCTTTTCTTCTGTAGCATCCTTCATATAAACTGTATCCCTAAGCATTTTAAGCACTGATGAACAATGGACAGGCTGTGATATAAAAACAAAAACACGGAGACTCCTCGTTGTTTTTGTGGATACAGACTAACACGGCTACCTCTCTGGGCTGTGATATAAATTGTAGAAAGCAATGGTGCAAAAGTTTAGCATGGGGAATAAATTAAAGCCATACACAGCGGGAAACATAAAGAAGAAGAGAGATGTTGTCAGAAGAGAGGTGAAAGATTATGATGAGTAAACAAGGTGGGAAGGATACAGGGAGGCTGATACAAGCTGTGGGAGCTACAGAGGAAAAGGTTCTTAAGCCAACAGTGGTTCCATTAAGAGCAGAGCTGTTTATTCCACGGCTCAGAAGCTGTTTCCCACCCCTAGTGCTATACAGGCAAAGAGTGGCAAGATAAATGCTATCAAGTTCTTGTGCAAAGGGTGATGTCCGGCTTGGTAAACATAATGGTGACACCATTGGAAAATGTAACCACAGTCACTCACATCCCTGTTTGCACTTTATGTCATGACAGTGCAATCGGGTTATTTACTCCTTGTTGCCAAGAAGTTACCCCGGTTCCTACTGCAGCCGAATTACCACAAACAAACACCTCACATTCTTATCTGATGGTGACTCCGGGAACAACCGGCATCACTGCAGTAGGTCACCAACACAAGTCAGTTCTTGCCTGTCGTACTATTTGGTTTTGTACCATATTTGTTCACTCTGATTTCTCATCAGTGTCTCCAGTTCCTGCTAATGTCTATGGTCAGCTGGGTTTGGGCTGAGATCGCGGGGTTGTCTGAAAATGAAATATTGCTAATATGTATCTTTGTGACACACACACCCCACCCCTCCCATCGTGCTGCAACATGAAGCAGTCAGGAAGAGCCCTATGCTCTGGGAGTCCATCCCTGAGGGCACAGATAGGAGGAGGAGGCCAGTTTAGGGTTCTGCAAGGTCAGCAAACTTTATGGTCAACTGTCCACTTAGGGGGGTTCTTGCACTTTCCTCTGAAGCAGCTGGTGCTGGCAATGGTCAGAGACAGGATAATGGACTAGATGGAGCATTGGTCTGACCCAGTATGGCTATTCCTGCGTTCCCCATAGACTCTAATAAACTCCTCAGGCTCCAACCTGTTCGGGGCAGGGACTGTCTCTTTGCACAGTGCCCTGGCCTCTAGATCAGGGGTGGGCAAACTACAGCCTGGGGGCTGCATCCTGTCCTTCAGACATTTAATCAGGCCCTTGAGCTCCTGCTGGGGAGTGGGGTCGGGGGCTCGCCCCACTCCGCACGTGCCGGAGCTCCGCACAGCTCCCATAGGCTGGAAACTGCAGCCAATGGGAGCTGCAGGGGCGGTGCCTATGAATAGAGCAGCGCACAGCGCTGCCTGGCCGCACCTCTGCATAGGAGCCAGAGGGGGGACATGCCGCTGCTTCCGGGAGCTGCCCTCTTAACCCCTCGGTCCCAGCCCGGAGCCTCCTACTGCACCCCAGAGCCTGCACCCCCAGCGGGAGCTCTCACCCTCCAAACACACCTCAACCCCCTGCCCTAGCCCGAAGCCCCCTTCCATACCCTGAACTTCTCATTTCTGGCCCCACCCCAGTGCCCACTGTGACAGAGCAGGAAGCGGGGCAGATTTGACCTGGGAATGTTGCAGGGGAGTTACATTGGGGATGGGGGACCTCCCTTAAAAGGAAGCTACCTGAGCTGTAACCTGAGCCAGGAGTGGGGTTGGGAGAAGTGACACCTTCTGGCCAGGAGACTGAACAAAGGAGAGGAGAAGCTGGGGGGAGGGGGAAGAGAGCTGCTGGAGGAGGTTTTGTGGTCAGGCTTGGGCTGAGGGGTGCAACGCAGGGAACCCCAAGCTGGGGTCTAAGCTCCCTAAACCCCCAGAAGGACTTGATTGAGGGGTTCTGGTTGTACCTACACGCTCCGCTTGGGACTGTGTTCTTGTCATCTAATAAAGCTGTTTTACTGGCTGGCTGAGAGTCCCGGTAAATCTCAGGAAGAGGGGTGCAGGGCCCTGACTCCCCCACACTCCATGACACCCACACCCCCAGCCAGAGCCCTCACCCCTTCCCACACCCCAACCCCCAATTTCATGAACATTCATGGCCCACCATCCAATTTCCATGCCCAGATATGGCCCTCAGGCCAAAAAGTTTGCCCACCCCTGCTCTAGATGCTACCACAGTACAAATAATGGTCCTACATTTTTGAATAGCCAAGCATTCTAGTTGCTTCAGCGAAAAATGTGGAATCAGGACTGGGAGCACCTGGGAAGAGCCATAGCCATGAGAGCCACTCCTTTGCACCATTCGTCTGGCTGTGTCCGGGGGAATCCCTTGCTAGGTGTCCTCTCTGCTCTCTGGAGCAGTGAGGGTTGTCACCAAGCTGAGCCCTCCCTGATAGCACAAGCTTTTGAGTGGGTGGTGGCTTCCACTGAAATCCGGGGGCTTTCCAGCGGGGATTTTTGCAATTCCAGGTCTAATCACTTACCAGGCCTGCAGGCTGCAGAACCCACTGTATCAAATGTGCACTCGTTGCCTTGAATCAGGAAGACATTCAACATTTTGTTAAGGGTGGAGACATTGCTATATTGGCCGTAGGCCAGAAGGCAAGGCTTAATTTCCTTGCTAGAAAACAACTCATGGGAACTGGCCTCCCAAAATGTGAACAAGCAGGATATCCTGCATGCTTATTCAGTGCAAAGAGAACACTGCCCTGAAATAATATAGACTCCATTCTCCTCTTTGCACTGCCATTCAGTTACTCCTGATTTACCCCACTGTGAGAGAAGAATCAGGCCTGATGTCCTTGGCACAAGCTTTTCTGCACCGAGGTTTCCATGGGTCCTGGTGACACTAGATCTTGGAAAGAGTCTAGTTATACATCCAGTTCAGGTCAGGTCACCATGAGTTCACACTACACATGGCTTATCTGACATGGCAATCTGCACAGTTCACTAACAGCAGGACAGGTCGATGGGTCACTGGAGAGGGCGCTAGGACAATGCATTGCAAGAAGACCAGCATTAACAGACAGCACGGCTGCTTCCTGCCAAGAGGAAGCTCCCAGAAAGAAATACACTTGCCAGAAGCCATCTCTGCCTTAAACTTAGCTCTGAAACAATGCCAGTGTTAACCCTTTGATGGCCTAATCCCTGTGAGATGCTGAGCGCTCATAGCTCCCCTTGGCTAGGACCAGAGATGGAGGTGCTCAGCATCGCCCAGGCCAGGGCCTGAATTTGCAGAGCAGGTCGCTGCTGGGTGTACCCAGCTGTTTTTGGCAGCGACCGTTGTGCATGTTACAGCAGCATGTTCCTAGTCTCTCATTGCGCGGCTCACCTCCCAGAGGTACATTTCCAGTCACTGCTCCTGGGTAAATAATCTGGGGCAGGGAAGGGGTGTGCCACCACCATGCAGCAGCCTGACAGGCCCAAGTTTCTACTCCCTGGCTCGAGGGTACCCAGCCTCTGAGCTGTCTCTGACTTCCTAACAGGGGAAAGCGAGAGGCAGCATGACTGACTGTTGTAGCTGCTGCCAAGTGTTTGTTTATCAAGTCAGATACAGGTGTGGTTCAAGTGCAATTCCTCCAGCAGAGCCAGTCTTCCCCTCACATCTCACAGCTGGACCTTGCTTCAGGACCACATTTATTTCCATCACCTGATGCAACTGGGTCTGTCCCACTGAACGTGTGATGGGTGGCACATCCCAGAGCAAGTGCCAGGGGCATTCTCCGGTCTGGGGCTCCTTGGGCCAGTGGGAGCTCTGCTGTGTCATGAAGCTTTGTGGTGGGGAAGGGAAATCAATGGATTTACAAATATTTCCTGTGCACCCTGGTGCACAGATCAACATCAGCATCTGCCTGGGAACTGGCCACTCATCTGTTATTGCAGGCAGAGGACAAGGCAGCATGTGTCTAAAAGATAAGGGGGGCCTTATGGGGATGAGAGGTAGTGTAGTGCAGTGGGCAGGACACTGGACGAGGGATACATCTACACCACAAAATCAAGGTGTGATTGCAGCATGGGTAAGCATACCCATGTCAGCTCTTACCTAGCTAGCACAGGTAACAATAATAGCCAAGATGCAGCAGCACAGGCTCCAATCTTGCTATTTTTTGGGGTCTTCTTAAAGGCCCAACTTCTGGAGTCATGTGATTAACTGAGGCTCTCAGCATTCTTTTTTTAAATACTTCTAGCTTTCATGTTTGCAGAGAAAAGCTTGAAAAATACGACCTGAGCTGGGGTGCTGGAACAATTTCGTAATGTGGGAGTGCTGAGAGCCATTGAACCAAACTGTAAACCCTGTATAGAATGGAAACCACTGCAAGTTCCAGCACCTATGGCATCCAAGTGTGACCAAAGGACTCAAAAAAGCCAAAGAACAGGAATGCAAAACAGATTTTTTTTTTTTTAATCTCATGATTTTTGGGGTGGGACTGACCCCTGATTTTTGAACACTTGGGATTTAGTTCAGCGGAGCCTGCATCACAGCAGTGTCCTGACGGCCCTCTCTGTTAGGACTCCATCCAGCCTTGCTGAGTGCCTGATGTCCGGGCGAGCTCTGTTCACTGGGGGGAAGCCCCAGAGGGAATCTCCAGGGTGTGGCATATTTTGTAATTTGTTTGACATTTTTCTGGAGAAGTTCCTAAAGGCTGGTGACTGTCAGGCTGCTGCTTATCATGTGACACAACAGTCCACCCCCATGGGATTTTGCTCAGAAGGGCCTGACCTAAGCTCACCCATCAAAACAACAGGCCCAGAAAGGAAGTAACAGGGCACCGATCCACACAGCCTGGGACTCAATGGGAAGCTGTTGACATTCTGAGCTGTGTCACATGCTGGCTCCTTTGGACAAGATTAAAAAATCCCCTCCAGAGACCCTGGGGCTTGGACTGGAACAGAATATGCCCTAGCTACAACCTGGCACAAAACTAAGGACCGTCACGTGAAGCATCTTGGTGATCCTGGCAGGAAGCATTTTGCCTGAGTGGGGGTGAGGCAGGCGGAATGGCTCCGGGGACACCGAGGGGAGCATGCATGGAAGTGACACGCCAAGAGGTGCACCATGCACTGCTGGCCTGCAGGCACTAGCAGATGTTCGAGGAGGAGTAACATTGGTTACCTGATCCCAGCCCTTTCCTGCCAGGTCCTGACTCCTCTGGGGGTAAGGTGCTACTGCCAGAGTTAGCCAACCTCACTCCTCTTCGCACTGAGTTGGCTGCAGATCCTCAGTCTCTGCCTCTAAAAAGCTGCATTCCAGCTCAGGAGCGCAAAGTGGTTCCAGGTGCAGAAGAACTATGCAGACGTCATCATCTTTACTCATGACATCTCCTCTTTGGACTTCTAGGATTTGTTTAACTTAATCTCAGGGGCGGCTCTACGAATTTGGCCGCCCCAAGCAGTCATGCCTGCGGGAGGTGCACGGGAGCCGCGGGACCAGCGGACCTCCCGCAGGCATGACTACGGAGGGTCCGCTGGTCCCGCGGCTCCAGTGGATCTCCCGGTTCGCTGGTCCCGCGGCTCCGGTGGAGCATCCGCAGGTATGCCTGCGGGAGGCCCACCCGAGCCGCGGGACCAGCGCACCCTCCGCAGTCATGCCTGCAGGAGGTCCAGTGGACCCGCGGCTCCGTTGGACCTCCCGCAGACATGACTGCGGAAGGTCCGCCGGACCCACCTGCCGCCCTCCCGGCATTTTGCCACCCCACGCGCGCGCTTGGCGCGCTGGGGTCTGGAGCCAGCCCTGCTTAATCTAACGCGAGCCAAAAAGAATCCTTCTCTTCGATCGGACCAGGCCGGGCTCACCCAGTGATCATGTTTTCCTTATGCCTGATCCTCTGCTTTGTTTACTGGAGGTTGGGTTTCTTAATTAACATTTACATTCTTTAGCTGCTGAACATGGGAGACTTGCTGTCAAATGAAGCCCTGCTTAGATGCACACACTATCCAAGCATCACTATCTTGACCTGCAACTATCTCACCCCTCCCCACTTTTCTAATTTGGGCGGCTGCTGCTGCTCAGGCCCCAGCCAGCACTCATCATCCATCCTGGACTACCCAGCAGCGTCTTCTTTTTCGCCAACCAGCCTCACCAACAGAGCTCATCAGACGATTACAGTTCCAAATTTTCACACACAAAATGCACCCACAAAATTTGTTGGTACTTTTTTTTTTTTATGCATGCATACATAAAACAAAGAAAGTCCCCAAATAACAAGAAGCAGGCCCAACCCCCAACTTGTGCAAGCATTTGGTATTTTTGCATGATCAGTTACCTATTTCATGGGTGCAAAACAGATGTGCCTGTGAATTTTGCTGACACAGACAAGGGACCCTCTACAAATTTGGTTCTTGATTTATTTTGAAGGCCGAGACATAATGACATTGCAACTTACTCTCACCACATCCCAGGCACGCACCAACAATGCGTCACACCAGTAAAACGGGAACATCTGAGTGTCATGGCCTACAATTGTTTTGTCCCATGGGTAAATGCCCGCCCATGAGCAAGGAGAGGAAAGGATGTACCTCCTTGAGCAGAGTCCTCTCGTACTCCTGCAGCTGCTGCTGGAAGCCGAAGTTGGGACTGACATAGGAACGGACGCCCCTGGTGGCAGCCAGACACTCCTCCCAGCTGAGGTCGGTCACAGTCATAAGGTAAGCCACCAGGATGGTGGTGCTGCGGGAAACTCCAGCCAGGCTGTCATAGCAGGAGGATTGAAAACAAGAAGAGCACACGGTGACATGGTGCACTCAGGAGGTGGGAGAGCCCCAGGCAGGTGAAGAGGAGGAGCAACCCCAATTCAGCTGCCTGGCTAGAAGTACGTCCTGCATGGAGTGCATCGGTCAGCCCTGCACCAACACCCTGTGAACGATACAAAGTGTGTGTGGAAAGCCAGTCCCCTGTCTCAGAGGGGGCCTCTTTCAAGAATGCTTTTCCTATCAAGAGCTATCGTTAATCCAGCGGATAGGAAACTGCACTGGGACTCAGAAGATATAGATTCTGTTCCGAGCTCTACCGCTGATCTGCTGGGGGACCTGGGCAAGAGGCTTCCAATCTCTAGACATCTATTTCCCCTCCCATCACTAATCTGTCTTGTCTATTTAGACCGCAAGCTCTTCAAGGCAGGGCCTGTCTCTCTGTCTGTGCCCGGGCAGAACTCAGCACAATGGGAGCCTGGTCCCAGTCAGGGCAGGGCCTCTCTCTCCTTGTGTATCTGTGCAGCACCTTCACAATGGGGCCCTGCTTTCACTGGGGCCTTTGGGTGCTGCCGTAGTATTAATAGAGTTTTGATAACAATGAAAAACACAGTGAATATAAGCAAAGGGGGCAACTGACATCAACACTGACCAATGAATGAGGCAGCCTCCCCCATGGAGCCGGCATTCATGAATGAACCTGATGCTCTCCTTAAAATGCTGGATCCTAGGAGAGAAAACAAACAGCAAGATGAGGCAGAGGTCACCCATTTTATGGAGCATGTTGTTCTGGGTCAGCCCGTTTCCAGAGAAACTGAGCTCTCTGGACAAGACACTGATGAGCTCCTTTCTACGGGGAGGTGTAATAAAGAGAGCTGCCAAGTCTCGTGCTGCTGCAGGAAGATGCTGGTTTTACAGATTATTTTTAAGCACGGCCCTGCTGACCTGGCGACTTAGCATAGGGGCCAGGTGAGCACTGCTGCCAGCACTAATAAAAAGACTGCATCTGGATAGCCGGTTATATACCCAAAGTGATGCACAGCCAGTAACCAGAGACTCCCCACAGCCCGATGAGAGAGAAGTGTCAGATTAACCCTTTTGTGCCATTAGGCAGCTGAGACTCAGAGAGCTCCATTGGTTAGCTCCCCTGCACCTCAGGGTTAGAGCCCAGGACTCCCTGGCTGCTAGTCCCCTATTCAGTACACTGGCCCGTACTCCTCCACTAAGAAAGGATGGTCTTGGAGACGAGGCACTGGTTTGGAACTCGGGCGATTGGAGCTCAGTCCCCAGCTCTGCCACATACTTCCTGAGTGACCTTGGTCAAGTCACTTCACCTCTCTATACCTCAGTTTCTCCATCTGTAAAATGGAGATAATGATACAGGTCTCTCTATAAAGCACTTTGAGATGTGCTGATGACAGGAGCTAGATAAGAGCTAGGTATTGTTATTATAAGGAAAAGTTAAAAAAAATGGGCATGTGTAGTCTTGAGAAAAGAAGACCGAGGCGGGACCTGATAGTCTTCAAATCTGTTACGGCTGTTATAAAGAGGATGGAGACCAATTGCTCTCCCTGTCCACTGAAGGTAGGACAAGAAGTAATGGGATTAACCTACAGCAAACAATTTAGGCTAGATATTTGGAACAACTTTCTAACAATCAGGGTAGTTAGGCTCTGGAAGAGGCTTCCGAGGGGAATCCCCATCATTGGAGGTTTTTAAGAACAAGTTGGACAAACTCCTGTCAGGGAGGCTCTAGGTTTACTGGGTCCTACCTCAGCATAGGGGACTGGACTGGATGACTTCTCGAGGTCCCTTCCTGCCATTTCTATTCTTTCTCTGATTTTCTGTACAATGGGGATAATCATGATTCCTTTCTCCCACCTCTTGTCTATTTCGATTGTGGGCCCTCTTGGGTGGGGACTGTTCCTTACAGAGCTCAGCGCAGTGGGGCCCAGATATCAGTTGGCATCTATAGGTATTACCTTCATACAAATTATAAGAAGAACTCCATGCAAGCCAGTGATATGTTACCAGATTTAAAGGCGGGGTGTTACGCTGATTCAGATCACAAACATCTGCCCATGCCCAGCATCGGTATCTAGGTGCCAATATAAACGTCACTCTGCTAAATCCCATCAAACACAAAGAACATTTCAAGAATAATGGCAAGGTGCAAACCTTTGTGTTTCTTCTTCTTCTAAGTTAGTGTTTACAGTAAATGTTTCCTTGTTATTCACTGGCCCAGACGCTGCTGCTAAACCAAGGCAGTGATGGCTGAATTCTGAAGACCTTTTTTCCCCATTAAAAAAACAAAGGGGCCGTTTTCAATCCAAAAGGGAGAGGTAACTGAGGGGTGATGATAGGTCAGGGGAGAAACTGCAAGGAAAGCCCAGGCCCAGGATAGCAGGTGTGCAGCTGCCCCTCATCATTGTTTCATCAGCACCCCCTGCTGCGTTCTCCATTCACATTCCAGATTAGATGTTCCTTTCTCTACCTCTTGCTCTCTCTGCCCAATTCTTTGGGATAAATTCAGACCTGGTGTCGATGGGTGCAACTCTGGGCAGGGAGCCACTTCTGGGAGACTTGAATGGACTCTGGAAAGGTGTTTGGTCCAGGCTTCCTTGGGAGCCATAAGGACGAGCCAGGACAATGGTCAGGGGAAGATGTAGGGGAAATCCTGGAAGGTTCCTGCCCTCTGCATAAAAATACTGGGCCAGATTCTGGCTTCAGTTATACCTGGAGTAACTCTACGGATGTCAATGGAGTTACTCCTGGCTTATGCCCATGTGTGCCAGAGATCAGAATCTGATCTGTTCTCTCTGCCTTTCTTGGATCTGCAGAGCTCCTGGCCATATGTGAACCATTAACAAAAGATCTAAGAAAAATAAAGCAAGCCGAGGTCTGGCAACCAGCCAGACTGGTCCCGGCGAAGGAGACATTAACCCTTGGCGTGTGTGGCAGCAGAATGCTTCCTTTGTCACCATCCAAGTGAATTGGTGATTTATTAAATGAGTCCAGCATCTCTCCCTGGAACAAGACCCTTGGAGCCGAGATAAGGGCTATTGTTATTGCAGGAACAAGGTTAAGCCATCAGAAGCTCCTCTCCTTCCTTCCTTCCCTACCCCCACCACACATGCTTTCTCAGACATCACCCTGACTTCCTCAGCCTTCTCATGATAAGCGTGGGGATGTTCTCCCACAGCCTTCCTGATTTCTCAGAAGTTAAGACAAGATTCGATTGATTGTACAAAGCCACAGCAGAGCCATTCCCCAGCAACCAGACGGGTGGCTTTTCTCTGTAGAACATGCGACTCATTCTACACTGGTACCGGAGAGCTTGTTATTCATGTGTGACCACAGGAGTGGGAGTCCAGACTCCTAGGTTCTAGGGGATCTGACAAATCTTTTCCATCTCTAGCTTCTCTGCTAAGAAGGGATGCTGTCCACCGCCTGGAAGAACACAGTTCACACGCCTTCTAGAAACCAGCCACAGATGGTGCCAAAACTAGCAAATGCTTTAGTTGCCCAAAGCTCAGAGAGAGACTACTATCCTATAAAGGTTTTTATACCACACTCATCACCATGGTACCTAAGCGTCTTCCCATAGTGCATTAAGCAACGTGTCTACACATCTCTCCCATGTGGTTTTGTTCTCTCATCCTCTCCCCAGAGGGAAAAGCGTGTGCTGTGGAGTATCATGTTTTGGTAGGGTTCTTTTTTTTTTTTTAATATAAATATACTTGTTGCTACATGTTTGTTAGAGAAGGCTAGTGAAAGGAATGCACCTTGCATCTGAAGTGGCAAGTGGGTTTTGGGATGGATCTTCGTACCTGGGGGAGTTCATTCCAGTCTCGGACCCCCCGAGAAAGTTCTGTTTCTACCCTTATTGCTGAGAGCTCCATTGTGTTAAAGCACAGTTGTCAACCATGCTTTGTCCTGGAGCATTGGGTGGTCTTTTAGCCACTCTGGGCTCAGGCCATGGAGGGCTTTGAAGATAAGGACTGAGATGTTGCAGTTGATTTGAAATTCTATGGGAAGGGCAGCTAATGTAGAGAAAGGAGGATGGGTTGGATGCACTCAAGGCCCTAATCCTATTGGGTTTATAACAAGCTCTTCCAGTCTGTTTTATAGCAAAAGCAGTTAGCTCTTAAGCAGATTTTCCTTCTTTCTCTGGACTGAGAAGCAGATGAAGGCTGGCTAAAAGTGAGCTGGAAATGTCCCAAGTTCCCCTGGACTTGGAACAAAAGCTTATCCGCATGCAGATTTCCAGTCCTCTCCTTAACTCATGGAAGGTAAAGTCTCTCTGCTTTTGGGAACATAGGAGTAGTCACAGCATATCAAGCCACTGGTCCATCTGCTGTGGTATCCTCCTGCCAGGAGTGGCCAATTCTTGATACTTCAGGGGAAGGAGGAAAAAACCCTATAATTCAGTTGGCCCATAGGCAATCAGCTAACAATCTGCAGCGTGAGGTTTATCAGATTATTAACTGATAATACTTTGCATTTTATAGCACCTAAAGAGGTATAGTGGGTGGGGAAAAACAGCTGTTGGCAGCAATTTGGTGTTTAACAGAGTCCTATGAACTTGGTGGTAGCGGAATTTAACCCCTGGTTCACTGGAGCTAACCCCTGTTCCCTGTCACACCTTGTAGCGAAGTCTCCCATTCCCCATGCAGCAGCTGGGTAAACCAAAACTCAGAAAGTTTAAGTGAGTTTCCCTTGAGAATCAGTGGCAAGGTCTAGGAATAGGAACAAATCTCCTGACTCCAGACCTTTGTTCTAACCACTAGACCATGGTTGCACAAGTATATATCTTAAAATGCTGCTACACTAGATAACCTCTGGGGACAGTGAATTCCTTAGGCTGCTTAAACACAGTGAGCCAAACCCAGAAATTCTCAATCCGTTTTTAAGTAGGCAGGACCCCCATCCACTGTCTTACAATCCCATCCAGTGTCAGGCAAAAGAGGCAATGAAGAAATCAAGAGAAGGACACAGCTTGCAACAAACACATTCAACAACTTCCAAAGACTCCGGGGTTGTCATAAGTTGACACTACTCAGCCACACTAGATTGCTGACGGGCTGCATGTGGTCACCCCTCCACCAGGCATGTGGGAGCTGAACACTTATGGAGGATACAGAGATGACTCAGAGGGTCTGAGTTTGGGCGTTACAGAAGAACATTAAAATTAGCTGGATCACCAAAATTAGGCACAATGAGGTAATGAGAAGTATGAATTGTTAAAAAGCCCACTTACTTGAAACCTTAAGAAGTCAATCACATCTTTCTGTAAACACGCTGATCTCAGAGTGACCTCACAGGAGCATTCATACTATCAGGCAAGATGGCAGGGAAACAAGTAAGAGGAAGAAAGAAAGCCAGCTACGTCGGAAACAGCACCAGATCAACCGGTATCCAAAGGAGAGTGGAAGTTTTATAACTCTGTTGTGACTGGGAAAGATGGGTGGTAGTGGTGGACAGCCTCCGTATTGGATATATCATTTGAAAAAGAACAATCCCATGCAGAGACCCGTTGCTTTCATGTTATGGGAAAGGGACTCTGTCCTTCACCATTCTGAAGTCCTCAATCAATTCCCCTCTAGCACCTCTTGTCTTGCTACATAGTTCCTCTGTCTCTAATATAGAAACGAATGGATGGCTTTGTAAATTATCATCATCTCTCAGATCTTCTCTTTCATTTCCATCCCAAGCCCCTTTGCATTCCTGACATAATCCTGGGATAGCCCCCTATTTTCTCCACCTCGAACTCACTCCTTCTAACCATCCCACCTGTCACAGCCACTCGCCACCATCCTTCTGGCCAACGACAACTCAGAAAGTTTCCATTTGGAGCTGACTCTTTAATCAGCCATGAGGGGGCACTGAGTCACATGATGCCTCCACTCCTTCCGCATATCTCCAGGGGGCTGACTACTGCTGCCCCAGCTCTCCCACCCATACTGGCTAAGGAAGTGAAAAGCAAAGGCTGTGAAGGAAGCCTGAATTGTCTTATACCATCACAAAGCCCTATGGTTAGGTCATGAAACTAACCCCAAATACAGCTACCTGATTGGGTAATGTCTTCCATGGGTCAACAACTCCCAGCTCATATACCCATAGGAATGTCTTCGTAATACTTTCCATTCCATTATAGGAATAAGGCACTGCTGGCCTTGTGTTACGGGGAAGGCCCTTTGTTTTCAGTTTTGACTGATTTTTACTGAAAAAGTCCCGGGTTTTACAAAAGCTATTATTTGGTTTTTACTGATTTTCACCCAAACTTTGGACCATTCAACTGATTATGTTAAGATAAGCCTATACACTACATTAGTAGATGTGTTTATCTTAACAAGTTAGCCTAAGTGTGAATGCAAGGCTGTCTGTTAAAGTAAAGCTATCCAGTGGACAGGGGCGGCTCTAGGCACCAGCGCCAGCGCCGCCGCTTGCGGCGGGCATCCTGGGAGGGAGGTATTTGTGGGGGCTCCGCGGCTCCGCGCGGCAGGTCACGTCCACGGGACAGCGGACAAGGACGAGTCCGCGCCGCGGCGGGTCCGGTGCGGTCCCCCCTTCGTCGCTCCGCTTGAGGCAGGCATGACCGCGCAGGTTCGCCGTCGGGGGGCGTGTGGACCTGGCCGCGCGCGCGCACCGAGAGCGGCGAGCCAGCTCCCGCCGATGCCGCCGCCGCCAAGCGGGACGAGGGAGCGGGCTGGGGGGGAGGGCGCTGCGGGGCGGGGAAGGGCAGCGCTGCTTGGGCAGCTGCCGCCAGTGGAACACCCATACACACACGTGTGTGCATATATGTACTATTAATGTACAGTTAATAAAATAAACCACAGCATTAAACTGCTTTTACTTTCAATACTCTTACTTTATCTATTTGTTGCATTTTTTCTGCCCTCACATCCTCTAACATTAATGTGGATTTTTATCCAGAGAATTGTGAAGTTAATTTTTTGCACCAATTTTCACCCAGTTTTTAATTTTTGTAGTAAACACAGATACATTCCCAGGAATTTTAAACAAAATAAAACCCCAAAACACAGCGCCTCAGTTCTGATGGATTTATTGCTCTCCTTGAGTAGCTTGAAGCCTTTGGCTTCATGTCCCACAATACACCAGCCCCGGAAATGCACTGCTGGCCATGCCGTTTTGTATAATTGTTTGCTTTAGGTTTTTAATGTAGTGCTGACTTCCTCACCATGGGAACCCACTTTTGCTGACTCTTTACCCAAGGTGACTTCCCAGACCATGTCAGCCACCAGAATCCTCTCTCTTATGTCTACAGGCATCAGCCCCAAGGAATATACTCAATTTCCAGCCATCTCCTAGAGTAACTGGTACAGATTCCCTCTTTACATGCAGGTCATTGTGAATTGCCAAGGTCTCCAGTCACAAACCTCCCTTCTTAGAAATCCTTTGTAAGTGCACCCGCATTGTGAAATCTCTGGCATAAAGCAATGTGCAGAAAATAGTTCCTTGAACAACTCTTCCTTCCTGTGGCCAGTTTTGTGTAGACATGTCACAAAGGAAAAAAAAAAATCCTGATCTTGCTGAGGAAAGGTTTTCTTGTAAAGCTTCTCTTTCCGCTCAGTGGGAACATGAGCAAGCAGAATTGGTAGGCCGGGGCATGTCTTTTTCTCCGAAAGATGCACTTTCCAGTGGAACACTAGCAGCTCTCCAAATACCCAGGGATAGGGGGACCAGATGTCCCGATTTTATAGGGACAGTCCCAATTTTGGGGTCTTTTTCTTATACAGGCTCCTATTACCCCCCACCCCCGTCCCGATTTTTCACACTTGCTGTCTGGTCACCCTACCCAGGGACAAAGTTTCCAAAGTGCCTCTGAACTTGCACACTCCCAGTTCTGGGCACTCAGAGGTTCAGGACTGCATGTGCAAGTGGCATTTCTATGTGGAAATGGGGTGGCGATGTCGGACTGGCGTCATTCCTGGGGCACCCCAATACTATGTGTGCATGGAAAGATGAGCTTTGGAGCACCCAAAGGTACGTGCCCCAGAACAGAAGGGTTGCAATTTAAGTGTTGTGGAGAGGCCACTTTGAGATTCTGCCACTGGATTACGCTCAGTGGGTGCTGATACCGTGAACTTTTCAGTGATGATGGTACCGCACCGAGGGTTGGCCAGCACGTGCAGGACACCTTGGGAAGAGAAGTCAAAACCTCCAACTCCAAACACCCAACCCTCTGTTTGGAGCTGGGTTTTGTGGCCCATGAAATCCACCAGTGTGGGGTCACCGCTGTGGATGGTCCTGAATTTAACATAGATCCACTGGGATCTGGAGGGCACTGACAGGCGCTCTGCTGGCGCCGTGTGGCCATAAGCAGAGTAAAGCTCAGCCGTGGGAAAAGACCTGTCCACCAGCAGGGCTTCCCAGAGGATTCAGGGGGCCTGGGGCAAAGCAATTTCGGGGGCCTCTTCCATAAAAAAAAAAAGTTTCAATATTATAGAATACTATATTCTCATGGGGGCCCCTGCGGGGCCCAGGGCAAATTGCCCCACTTGCCCCCTCCCCCCGGGCAGCCCTGTCCACCAGCCCCATTCTTCAGATCCCATGGCGGCCTGGGAGAGAGAAAATCCACTGCACCCTCACAACACACACACACACACACACACACACACACACACACACACACGCTGTCCCGGGCCTGGGGGTCAGGGGAGCAGGGGAAAGTGGGGTGAGAAGGAGCGAAGCAAGACAGAAAGGATTTGTGGGTAAGGAGAGAACTCCCATCCCAAAGACAGGCCTGCACAGCTCCTCCCACTCATGCACCAGAGAACTGAACAGACCATTACTAGGGTCTGACACAGAAAGTCACTACTCCACGCCATCTCCCTGGGGTTATAACGCTGCAGCAGTTCCTAGAAGGCAGGCTCCAGAGTGGCTGGAGAGTAACACCCACCACGCTCCCTCACCAGCGCATTCCTTCCAAGCACTGCAGCACAAATGAGGAGCTGTAATCAGCTCTGCCCCCAGCCATATCTTACCTGGGAAGAGGGTTTTGCAGTGTGGAAGCAGCTGCATGGACCTCAGAGCTTGGGGGGGTGATTTACTAAATCTGCCAGGCTGACTGAGGGCAATCATGCATGCATGTAAAAGCAGTAGCACCTCAGCAAAACTTAGTATTGCAGAGTACAGCACCGGGTGCTGGGGCGACAGGATTCCTGAAAGGGCCCCAAATGCACATGCAGCTATTCATACACACACAGATGACAATGCCTAGCTCTTAGCTAGCCCGTTTTTTCAGGAGATCTCAAAGCGCTTTGCAAAGGAGATCAGGATCATCATCCCCATTTTACAGATGGGGAAACTGAGGCACAGAGAGGGGAAATGTCTTATCTGAAATCATGTGGCAGAGCCAGGCATAGAAGCCAGTCTAGTGCTCTACTCACTCCAGCACACTGCCTCCCATTGTAGCCATTTATTCCTAAGCAAATGGTAAGAATAAATGGTCAGTTTTCAGAAAGGAGAGAGGTAAATAGAGGTGTCTCCCAGGTGTCTGTACTGGGACCAGTCCTATTCAACATATTTATAAATGATCTGGAAAAGGGGGTAAACAGTGAGGTGGCAAAATTTGCAGATGATACAAAATTACTCAAGATAGTTAAGTCCCAGGCAGACTGCAAAGGGCTGCAAAAGGATCTCTCAAAACTAGGTGACTGGGCAACAAAATGGCAGATTAAATTCAATGTTGATAAATGCAAAGTAATGCAGATTGGAAAACATAATCCCGACTATACATATAACATGATGGGGTCTAAATTAGCTGTTACCACTCAAGAAAGAGATCTTGGAGTCATTGTGGATTAGTTCTCTGAAAACATCCACTCAATGTGCAGCAGCAGGCAAAAAAGCGAACAGAATGCTGGGCATCATTAAGGGATAGATAATAAGACAGAAAATATCATATTGCCTCTATTTAAATCCATGGTACACCCACACCTTGAATACTGCGTGCAGATGTGGTTGCCCGATCTCCAAAAAGATATATTGGAATTTGAAAAGGTTCAGACAAGGACAACAAAAATGATTAGGGATATGGAATGGCTTCTGTATGAGGAGAGATTAATAAGACTGGTGTGGAGAAAGTAAATAAGGAAGTGTTATTTACTCCTTCTCATAACTCAAGAACTAGGGGGTCACCAAATGAAATTAATAGGCAGCAAAAGGAAGTATTAATAGACAAACAAAAGGAAGTATTTCTTCACACAACACACAGTCAACCTGTGGAACTCCTTGCCAGAGGATGTTGTGAAGGCCAAGATTATAACAGGGTTCAAAAAAGAATTAGATAAATTCATGGAGGATAGGTCCATCAATGGCTATTAGCCAGGATGGTGTCCTTAGCCTCTGTTTGCCAGAAGCTGGGAATGGATCACTTGATGATCGCCTGTTCTGTTCATTCCCTCTGAAGCACCTGCATTGGCCACTGTCAGAAGACAGGATACTGGGCTAGATGGACTTTTGGTCTGACCCAGTATGGCCGTTCTTATGTTTTTATGTATCTATGTGTATACACACACACAAACAGACCTGGTCAACTTGTTTCCAATGGTTGTACACAGTGTCCAATAAAAGATATTACTTCACCCACCCTGTCTCTCCGGTATCCAAGGGGGCATTTGCATTTTTAAAAACAGCCTTTTTTCAGAAACAATATTTTTTGGCAAAAAATTTTCTACTTGGTCAGATTTTAGGGGGAGGGCTTTTGTGGAAAATGTGCCTTTTTTCAATGTTTCTTTTAGAGTCAGTGTTGAAAACATTATCCAAATGCTTATCGACACTTGTTTGTGCAAAGTTTTGACAATTATTTCAGGAACGTTTCCAAGGAAAGTTTGGAGGGAAAAATGGGGGGGGGAAATGGCAATTAAAAAATATAAGCGAATGAAAAATGGATCCATTTCAAATCCTTTGACACAAAATCAACTTGGAAATCTTGAGGGAAATGAGTCTGCCATTTTTTGACTAGCTCTGCACACATGTACATATAGATCAAATCTAGAAATGTTATTAATATGCAGGCTGTCTTTAAGCTCAGCAATGATCAAAAGATTGTCCCAGCAATGAAGGGGTGATCATTAGAATTTGAACTTTCATTCACTGAAAACTGACAATTTGCTGCCCATGTAGGTTAAAGACTTGGAAAGAACTTACAGGTTTTGACTGGACGAATCTGACACAGATATACAGAGGTAGGTCATATCCTGAAACAGAAGGAAGGAGACAACATTAAAATGGCTTCAACAAGCTTGTAACCAGAAATCTCCAACCCCTATGACCGTCTTAAACCCCCCACCCCACACTGTTCTTTCAGCTTCACCCATGTGACATTGTTAAACCAGGTGCCAGCTCTTGCCAAGTCTGTAGGCGTCAGCTGACCACTGACAAATTTATAGCTGGAAAACAGACCAGTTCACCTATATGTTAATATTGTTCAAGATAGATGTTAGACTTGTAAGGATGTGTTTAGTCTCTATAAAATGCTTGTAAATTGCTTCCTGCGTTAATCTCACTTGGAATGGCTGGATTCCAGGCTACCAGGTAAAATATGTTTGTTTTATAATTATAAAAATGCCTGCTCTGAACTTGTGAACTCAGACGGGAAGAGTGGCTCTCCCCGCCCATCCAGAAGGATTATCAAAATTAGGTGGGCCATCCTAGAACAAAAGCTTTGCTGACTGCCCCATGCATCCATGGGGAACTAGGTGCAGAAGGCCTCGTCTCATGGGTTTGAATGCTGGAAGAGGGAAATAAAGATAGCTGACATGAAGATTTTTCATCTCTTTGCTGTTTGGACTCTTACAAGGGCTGGAGCTAAGAAACAAAAAGCAGAGGTCCCCAGGATCAAGCTGGGTTAGCCCTGAAAAGACACTCAATGCTGACGGATTACTACATCTCTGTCGCTTTTGGAACCATATACTGCAACTCATTTGCACGTATCTCTTGCCTCCTTTAACTTGTAAATAACGCTCCCATTTGTTTTTCCTAGTTACTAAATTCTTAATTAGTTTGCTATAGGATTGACTACCAGTGTTGTCTCTGGTGGGAGGTCTAAGGTACAAATTGATCTGGGGTAAGTGACTGGTCTCTTGGGACTGGGAGCAACCTGAATCTTTTGTGATTTTTTTGGTGTAAGTGACAATTTATCACCAAGTGCAACTTGCCTGGGTGGCAAGATAGACCGGCGTGCCCCAGGGGGCTGTCTGTCACTCCATGGTAAGACTGTTACAGGGATCCAGGAGGTCACATTTGTTATCAGGTTGATGAAATCTAATTATAGAGCACAGCGCCAGTTTGGGGTGTCTGCCTTGCTTTTGACAGTCTGCCCTGAGGCTGGCACTCACGGTCGTGAGCCACTCCAGACTGCATGACAACCACCTGGGGATGAAATCCTGGCCCTGTTGAAGTCAAAGACCTCAGAAAAGGCTGGCCAAACAAAATCCAGGATGGAATATGGGTAAAAGTTCCCCAAAGGAGGATGGGAAAATATCATTGAATTTACTGGCTTAATCAAGTTTGTGGATTCTGGATGATTTATAACATGCTTTTCAGACAACCCCAGCCCCTATCCAGACGGGTGAAAGGAGTTAATAAAGGTAGCATCCACTATGTGCCAGGCACTTTCCAAGCACTTAAGGACAGCCCTTGCACCGGGCTCACAATGTAATCACACTAAAACCCAGCAGCCATATTTAAAACACACAGTGGAATCCTGGCCCCATGGAATCTAATGGGGGTTTTGCCATTAACATCATCACGTCCCCAGGATTTCATTCACTGTACTTGCTTAACATATAATCTGTCTAGCTAGCCCCGTTCTGATCCCAGTGAGGAGGGGCTTTTTTTTCTTTCTTAAAATGGTCAGCATTCTATGGATAGTACCCAAAATAAAGTGAAATTCACATGGCGCAGCCAACGCATGAGCTTCGGCGCGCTTGTGATTCCCATGGTGAAGCTACTCACAAGCCCATATTCAGGGGCCCTCGTTACAACACAGTTTTCCCTGACCCAGTTGCAACATGGTTCCCTCTTTTGCTGCAAACGGGACTTTAACCACATGCTGAGACCACGCTAAAGCCAAGAATTTGGCCCAGTTCATGAACGTGGTTAGAACACAGATAGTTCCCATCTATTCCTCAACGTGGAAGCATGCTGTATTGAAGCTGGGGGAGGATGTGTTGTAACTAGTTCGCCTGCCATGGAGCTAGTTGTCATGGAGATGGGGGCCCCACCTGGATTAGGAAGATGGTGTGTAAACATGTACATGTGAAATCACTCGGCCTGCTGCACTGTGGGAGGAGGTTGGGGGGTGTTAAATTTACTTCTTTTCTTTAAAACAATGCTTCCCAGATCCTCCCAGCACAGCACTAAAATTAGAAAGTGGGATGTTTTTAAGGCTCCCGCTCCACAGCAAAGTGGATGAGAATCCTGCCAGTCAGCGTTTGAGCAGGTAAACTCCAGCTTGGTGCAGCTCTCCTTCAATCTCTTTGCTGTGCGTCTGTGATCAACGGCACTGGACTTTTCAATAAAAACGACCCATAAGCAAGTAGGGCTAGGAGTGAAGCGGGACCTCACTGTGCTACAAACACACAAGGCCCTGGGACCGAACATCTGAAACAGGGACCATCGATTCACAGACCATCTAGTCAGACCTGCACAACACGCCTGGGCGGCATGTGAACCCCCCCCTTAGGGGAGGCTCGTCCCCGGCTCTGCCCCTTCCACCTGAGGCCCTACCCCACCCTGTCCCTTCCGCCCTGCCTGAGCCCCCCCACCCCGGCCGAGCCACCCTGAGCTGCCAGCTACCCCACCCCAACCATGCCGGCCAGCCCAAACACCAGCCTGCCCGCCCGAGCTGCCCTGAGCCCCAGGCCACCAGCTGGAGCTGACCTTGCACTGGCTTCAGGGGGAGACGCGGAGTGAGGGCGGGGCCTCATGGCAGAGCGTGGGCGGGGCCACGGCCTGGGTTTGGGGAGGCTTAGCCTATTATACCCACCACCCATGAGAACACGGGCCACAGAACCTTCCCACACGGCCCCTCTCATCAACTTCTGTTACACGGGACGAGCCCAGCAGAGACACAACCCCGCCCTGCACACGTGGCTCTTATGGTAACACTACCCCGGTCTCTGTCCACCCTGTGCGTACCTCACGCTACGCCGCAGAGACCCAGAGACTCCTGAGACTCTCCTCTCTTCCTAGCGGGGCTGAGTCCAGCCCCCCACGTAACTCAGGTCGGACGGGATTTGGGGACCCGGGTCTGTTGTTCGGCTTGTGAAGGAAACTCGAGCCTCGAGCCGCCTGTGTCTGCCCCCTCCTGGCTCTGGTGATGAAGTAGCTCAGGCCTCTGTCCCTGTGACCCTGGCGTCCAAGGTCTGCCAGGATGGGAATCCCCTCCTGGGCACTGCTCCCACACTGAACCCAGGCCCGTGGGATTTCCAACAAGACCGCGTATAAACCAGCCCACAGTGCACATATCCCACTGTGACTGACATGCAAGTGCACACTAGAAGTCAGAATTCCCACTGCCCTGCCCCACAAAGTCCCTGGTAGCCAATGAGCTGGCGGCGCTTGTTACCCCTAATCTCATCTATTCTATCATCAGCAGAGACAGGCAGCTGATAGCACAGTCGCTCTGGGAAAGCAGTTTGGTAGTACTTAGTCCAGTCCCTAGAGGGGCAGCTGTCCAGATCTCAAAGGTTACCTTCACAGGCAGCTCCCTGCTGCCTTTCTACACTAAGAGGCCAAAGTTCAAATGAGCTACAGGCTGAATTACCCGCCTTTGTACCCTTAGAGATGGCCCCTGCAGGTGAAGGGAAGCCTGCAGTGCCCAGGCCCATGCTGTACCGATCAATACTGCTACGGGTGGGGATTGTGAAGGCCGTGTCTTTGGCTGGCATCTATTGGCAGATTTAGGCCAAAGAACAATCAGACAGTCCACCCCTGGGGAATCTCTCTCTCTCTTGCTCTGCCTGTGCATTTGACAAGAACTCTGCTCCTTTTCAGCTTGGCCTTCTCATGGGAAAAGCCATATTCTGGATCCACCTCTCAGACTGTCAGAGGCAGAGGAGGCTACTCAGGGATTTCCTTGTGCTCTCCTCTACTGTCCCCCTTGGAGCAGAGTTATACTGGTCTGTCTCTCCTCTCTAGATATTTATGCTCTGCCCATCACCTTGGTGTCTGGTTGCCATCAGAAGTGTTGATCCCCAATGCTGGCTGTTTCCTTTCAGAACTTCTCAGTGTTCCTGCATGCATCTGTGCGTGAGCGAGCGCGCACACACACACACACACACACACACACACACACAAGAAGAACTTCCGGAGGAGCTGGAAAGAGAGGCCTGGGTGTAATGCACTGTGGCGCGTCACTCTGGAGCCCTGCCCTTCCATAAGCCCTTTGCATAGCGTGAGAATTCGCCTCTCGCACAACTGAGAGACTCCAAATTAGTTTGGGGAAAAGGGGTTTAGTGGTTTCCTCATCCGTACACATCAGCAAACCAGTGTCTGCTCTGCCACGGACTGGCAGCTGCTGCCAAAGAGCTGAAGGAAACTGAGGTGCATTGGCACAGCGGGTTGTGGGGGGTCAAGCCCAGGCCTGGACAGACGGGGGGGCTGCGAGTCGGGAGTGAGGTGCATTGGCAGAGCTGTGACGGCAGTGGACTGTCAGAATAGCAGGGGATGCAGGAGGGGAGTGAAGGGGGAGAGCATTGCTCAGGGGTGAGGTGCACTGGCAGTGCCAGGGTGGGAGCAGCCCTGGAATAACACACGGTGCTGCAGCTCATGGTTGAGATGCATTGACAGGGCCATGTAGCTGCAGCTTGCCTGGTACCTGCTGGCCTCACGCCAGAGCACCCAGTCCAGCAACAAACTAAGCATCAACTGCACCAAAAAAACGTATTGGCTGGAACATGCAGCTTCCCAGCAGCCAGGGAAGCCGCACTGCAAACAGTCTCCAGCCCAGGAGACCATCTAGCTCCTCGGTGCTTCTTGCCAGCAGGTCCCCTCTTCCCACACACACCCCGGGATTAACTGCTACTCTGCTAGCCGTTTCCTCTGCCATGCTGGAGACAGGTCCCCCGCCCGAGGAGGGAAGATGACAGCACTGCTGCCTGCCTGGGAACAGCACTGGGGTTTGCGGTTCCCTGCCTGGCTCTGTGATTGACACATTGCTCAACCCACCATGCCTTTCCGGTTCCCCTTTTCCTCTGGCCCCACGTGCTCAAACGTGTTGTAAGCTCTCGCTGTGGTTCGCCACCCGTCTGGCGTGGCTGTGCTCTGGCAGGGACGGCTCCCAGGCAGCTGCTGCTCCCCCTGCTCCCGCAGCCGTTTCTACATCTTTGATTTTACCCCACAAATTACTCAATGGCCCTTCACGAGGAAAATGCTCCCGCTGTTGTTTCTCTTTGTAATCCTCCTGGGCAGGAGGAAGGTCCAGTAGTGCAGGCTCAGTGCTGCTCGGACAATCCCAGGATCCTCTGCGACCGCACATGGCCACACAGGACTTCATAGCCATCAGCAGGGATCAACCCGAGAACCTTCCACTCCAAAGACACCAGACCTCTGCCATCAGAGCTGCTATTGCCACCATTAAACGGCCCACAGGAAAATGCCCTTTGACCTTTCACCCTCACCGAGTTTCCCCAGGAACAGGAGATGTTATTTGAATAGCAATGCTGCTGTCCAGAATAGCCGCTGAGCTCCTCAGGTTACCATACCAGTCCATGGGGTTAGCAGAAGGTCCTGCCTGCACTGCAGTATGGACTGAGCCTACTCCCTGCCCAAGAGGAGGTGGAAGACTAACAGCATAGTGGCCCAGCAGGGAGGAAGCATGGCCCAGTCGGTAGCGCAATGGACTGGGCCTCCAGAAACCTGGAGTTTCTTCTTAGCTCTGACACTTACCTGCTGGATGACCTTTGGCAAGTCACCTTCCATCTCTGTGCCTCAGTTGCCCCTCCAACCCTTTGTCTGTTTTGCCCTGCAAGCTCTTCTGAGCAGTCACTGTCTCTGGCTAAGTGTGTGTACAGCACCAAGCACAATGGGGCCTTCATCTCGCACGAGGGAAATAATCACAACAACAGTCGCTGGAAGGAAGTGACTAGCAGATAGGGGCGTGGGGAGCACAAGCACAGAGGGCCAGGAAGCTGCAGAAGCTGCGAGGCACAAGAGATGTAAGGATTTATCTTGTCAGCGAAACGTATCCCCATCCAGCAGAACCATGGTCCCCCCAGAAGCAGCAGGCCTGGGTACGAAGTTCACACACATTTGTGTTCCTATCCACTAGAGGGCAATAGTGCACTTACACAATAGCGGGTGCTGCAGAAGGGACTGAAGATATGGGGCTGGCTAAGTGGGATCTGGGGTTCCTCCGGATTACTTTTTCACTCTAACCTGCTATTTTCCACTGTGCAATTCTACCCACACCTTACTCCCACCAGGAATCCCAGCCCTGGAAAGGAGGGCGAGCCGCCCCTGTATACCCACAGATCTCTGAGATTTGGCCTCTCATCTCAATGACACCCAAAGGGCTGGTGTCCGAAACTCCCCCCACTCCCATCGCCAGCACCTGGGGAGTGTGTCTGGGATTAACTCTACCAGATGGCGGCCAGGCACCCAGTACCTGCCCCGCCCATCACCCTCCCCATCACAAACCCGGTTCCTGAGCTCAACACGGCTGCCCGCAGAGAAGTCCCCCAAGTGGCCCAGGGCCATGCCGATCTGCCCCGTGTGCAGCGCTTGGCAGAAGTACAAGCCTGCAATTGACAAAGGCCTGGATTCAAGCTTGTGTGTGTACCAAGCTATTCGCACACAGGCCAGGATCCCAAAGGAGGAACACTCGCGTCACCCACGAATGGCTGCATCATCCCCTCCCGCAGGCATGGCTCCTTCTCTGGCCGGGAAGAAGCCTTGTAACACTGCACAGAGCTGGGGTGCCCTCTGGTGGCCCTGTCTATGCCTGGCACCTCTGTTTTGCACAGCAAGCCTCCTCACTGGTATTACAGCAGCAGAGCTTCATCCAGAGATCTCAAAGCACTTCAGAGACATCAGCAAACTGAGCCGCACAGTCTCAGCTACAGGAAGCATTATTCTCCCCACTTGATAGCAGCAATGCTCGCCTCTCACATTTCCCTCCTTCCCATCTCCCCAGGCTGTGGCTGCGAATGCACCCCCACTCACCTCCAGCACAGGTCTGGCGTTGTTATGCACAGACAGGATGTGGGTGACCCTGTTCTTTGTCAAATTTTCTCTGTCCTCAGAATCTGTAGGCAGAAAAAGTCTCATAAACATCCAACCCTCTCTTTAAAAGCTGGCCCATAAAGCATTAAGTAGTAATATTCGTTTGCAGCAGCTAAAACACGTAGTGGTCTACATGCTAGTCTTTTCTATTACATTGACTACATTCTGCACTAGGAGGGGCAGGAAATTTATGATCCAATAGGTCTTTCCCACTGCTAATAGCTCTGATCTTATTAGAAATTAAAACTGGTCAAAACCTTGGGTTTCCTCCTCTTTCCCTGCCCCCTCCCACCCCCAGCTCCATGGAAAATTTCAACAAAAATGACAGGTTTCAGAGTAGCAGCCATGTTAGTTTGTATCCACAAAAAGAACAGAAGTACTTGTGGCACCTTAGAGACTAACAACTTTATTTGAGCATAAGCTTTCGTGGGCTTCAAGAAGTGAGCTGTAGCCCACAAAAGCTTATGCTGAAATAAATTTGTTAGTCTCTAAGGTGCCACAAGTACTCCTGTTCTTTCAACAAAAATGCAATTTTGTTTTGTTTGGTTTTCATGGAAATTTTCAGTGGAAAATTTTGACTTTGCCAAAAAAAAAAATATTTGGACGAACATGGCCAAAATCGACTGCTCAATTTTCAGGCCAAAAAAAACAAACAAACACCACACAGAGTTTTGGGGGTTTTGATTTTCTGACAAATAAAAAAAAAGAAATGCTTCTGAGGAGAGAAGACATTTTGTGGGAAAATTTTACTTTAATTGAAAATCCAATTTTCCGTCCCAAAAAAAAAAGTTTTGATGGAAAAATGTCATCGGCCCCCTGAGAAACATACCTGTTTACTAGCACCAGCTTGGGTTCCTAGGTGTTTGAGGGACCATTCAGGGACGGGATCATTCAATCCAATCCCACAATCTTTTGAGAGTGAGAAAGGTCATGGGCTTTGTGCATTCTCTTATTTACACAGAAGCAGCATTTGAGATGTTCTGAATCCTACAGTCACCCTTTCCCAGCCCTCTGGAGACTGTGGATGCAGATACATCTTCTCCATACTGCTTTGACGTCTTTTCACTCTGGAAGGTGCATGCCAGGGCACTCAGCATTAAGATCATACCTCCGTGAGCCACATTGGTGGAGCCGAGTCGTCTTGTGGCCGGCTGTAAAACTGACAAGTCTGGAGTGCTCTTATGACTTAGATTCCCCTCCAGGGCTGGGACCCCATGGAACTGCACAAACACGCACAGAGATGTGCCCAGCCCATAGGAATTACAGCCCATTCTCCTGTTTAAAGGCAGCAGTCACTAATTCAACAAGGTTTAGCCTGTAGAGAGACATAAACTGCTCCCTCTAGTGGCTATATCATGTGTCCCAAATCCTGCCCAGCCTCAGGCATCGTCACCGGCTGCTGGACTGTTCTGTGGTGCCACACACTTTCCAAACCCCATCACCATCCCCTCTTCAGTTCCCTCTGCCTCTCTCCTTCAGGCATCCCTGACACTGGGTGAGGGATAAACCCACCAGCAGCACGGCAGGCTATGACTCCAAGCAGGTCTAGGAGAACAGCTCCAAAGACTACCTAGTCTATTACGTCTACACTATATCTGGGAGCAGGCCACCCAGCCTGGATCCACAGACTTGCTGTGGCAGGGCTCACACTAGCGCCCTAAACATACCTGTGTAGATGCTGCAGCTCAGGCTCTAATCCCAGAACTTACACCAACTCCCTCTGTGACCTCGGGCAAGCCACTCAACTGCTCTGTGCCTCAGTTTCCCCCATTGTTAAATGGGATACTCATACTTAGTTCTCCACCTACCTCTCCGAGGAGGAGTGAGGATTAACAAGTTAATGTCAAAGGGCTTTGAGAATTAAAAGTGCTGAGGAATAGAACAAACCTACACCCACCCAGGACTTGCATCTGTCTCTTTGCTGTGCACCAGTGTCCTTCAGAACCTCACTGCTACTCCAGAGACAGCATGTTTCCTCCTGCTCTGAAAGTCTGGGTCCCTGCCACAGGAGAGTTTCCATTAGCAGCATGGGGACTCTGCCATACATAGGCACAATTCAGATTGCATCCCGCAGAACCACAGACTACTCTCTTTATTAAGATGGCTCACAGCTTTGCAATGCTTCTTTTCTCTCTCTTTAAAAATATACATTTTGCGGCTTCCCCCACCTACACATTACACAGAGTGGGTAAGTCGACATTGCAGACATACCCACACTAGCATTGAGCTAATGGCCACTCAAGTATATCCCCTAGGTCCTGGATGGGAAGAATTAACCCACCTGTGCTGCCAGGCTTCAATACTATTGTTACTTGAGTGAGTTTTGATCTAGCTCAGGCATGTCTCCCTGTGCTGCAGTCACGCCTCCTGACTGCAGTGTAGACGTACTGGCTGTGGCCTTTCTGGTTTCCGCAGTCTCTCCATGGAGAGGTTCTACTGACATGCAAACTTACAGCCCTTCTCTCTTCATGTCTTTCTTTGCTCTGTCGCCCCACTGCTTCATTTAAAGCCAAACGTCGGACACCTTTAGAAACCAGCACTGGGGGAAGAGAAATCATTTAACCGGAAAGAATGGAGCTTCCATCCAGCCCTTCCCTGACCTTTAGAGAGAGCGCGCCTCTTATACAAACAGGGGGCAAGGATTCCTCAGTCCAGGTAATCAGATCCTTGAGTTACAAGGGGCTTTTCCCATTGGGCAGGTGTAGTAGATTGAAAACACACCAGTCACCTAGAACCCCCTCTCTGTGGTACTTCTCTGGCGCCCATCACTGCTGTATCTAAGCACCCCATAACCGTTCAGGTACTTACCCACCCTCACAACGCCCCCGGGAGACAGGGCAGTGCTGTTATCCCCATTGCACAGATAGGGAACTGAGAGGCTGTGGTCACACAGGGAGGCATTGCCGGAGCAGGGAATTAAACCCAGACTACCCAACGCACTGGCCCATGTTTCCTCTCTACCTGCTCCTGCAGAGTACACCAGCTCTGCAGTGGCAGCCACGCCATCCCAGGCATGGTGATCACTAACTCGCTAGGGGAGAGAAATCCAGGGGTGTGTGAATCACTGAAGAACCAAACCCAGCCCTTCACGTTCGCCGGAAAAAATGTCACCCTGTCCAGGAAATGCAGGCTGTCTGCTGTGGCGTAAAAGGCAAGCCCACAGTGACACCCAGACTTCATGCTTAAAGTGCAGGGCTGCCTGGAAAACAACCCTTACAAAATAAATACAAAATACCCGGCCTGAGTGGCTAAATCCTGGGATACAGAGCAGGCTCCACATTATGCTAGTGTAAATATAAAGACGTCGGTGCCTATATATTGCAGTGCCTATATACTGCTGGTTCCTTATAGGTGTGTTTGAGCATAGGAGTGACATCTCTTTAAGGTCCCCTATAAATGCAATAGGCAGATTATATCAGCTGGGTATTATTATTCTTCAAATATTTACATTATGGTAGCCCCCAGAAGCCCTGGTCGGGCTCATTGTGCTAGGAGCTGTCCAAACACATACGAAGCCACAGTCTCCACCATAAGGAGTTTACAGTCGAAGACGTAAAGGGGTGTGTGAGGTTGGAGGGGTAGGCATATACTCAAATAGATACCATACAAGGGTTAGGGAGAGACACACATTTGGAATTCTTTACCTGTTAATTATAAATGTATGAAATGACATCTGCCCTTCCATCCCCCTTGACCCAGCTGATTTCACAGAAGCACCACAGCGGAGCTGGGTCCGGTGGG
The DNA here is from genome assembly GCF_016161935.1 of Mauremys reevesii. Taxonomy (NCBI): domain Eukaryota; kingdom Metazoa; phylum Chordata; order Testudines; family Geoemydidae; genus Mauremys; species Mauremys reevesii. The sequence continues at coordinate 37,730,942 of NC_052638.1, forward strand.
GACATATAAAGGAAGGATGGGGTAGTGAGCTGCCTTACAGAACAGTTCACAGGACCAGCCTTTAAAAATGCACCCAAAAATATTTTGTTTTACTTGTAAACTGAGCCAACCTGCTATGGAATCTCTGCCTAGCACACACAATGCTTAAATTCCCTGCTCGGCTCTCAGTCTGGTGATAGTGAGGTGGAGAAACCTAAGATCCACACATCAGATAGACAAAAGGAAGCACACAGAGGAAGGAGGGTCCGGTGGTTAGAGCACTAGTGGGCCATTTCGGAGACCCCGCTTCAATCCCCTGCTTTGCCACTGACTTCCCATGTGACCGTGGGTAAGTCACATGATCTCTCTGTGCCTCAGTTCTCCAGCTGTACAATGGGGTTAATAGCACTGCCCTCCTGTGGTGTTGGAACAATTTGTATCATTGGGATGCTGAGAGCCATTGAACCAAACTATAAACCTTGTATATCGTGGAAACCACTTCAAGCCAGGGGTGCTGCAGCACCCCCAGCACCCCAAGTGCCAGTGCCTATGCTGCCCTCTCTCACAGGATAAACACATTAATGGTTGCGAGGTGCCCAGAGATGGCCCACAGACAGTATCCTGGCAATGTTTCATAGCAGCGCTGGCGTGGCAGTTCTGAAAGGTTCGTCTAATAATTAATTATCCCCATTCGCCCAGCCCTCCTGAGGAACGCATTAAAATCAGTTCAGATCTGTCATCAGGCAAAGCACCCTGGTGCCTCTCAGCCTCTTCCCAGAGAACAGCTGCAAGCTGGAAGGGCATGCTGGGTAATGATATGCAAATGAGAACATCAAGCAGCCTGCCTCTCTGCTAGAATCCCACCAGTCTCAGCAGTGCTGACACAAGGAGCTGGTAACCTGGGGGCTGGGTTTACTTAGGTCAGGTCTGTAACCCCGGCCCAGGCACATACTACACCGTGCTAGCTCTCGTCAGCCCAGGGAACCACCCTGGTAAATTCCACTTGGTGCAATCTGCACGCTAAACACAGACTGAAGGCAGAATTAGCATTGTCCAAAGAGCCTCAGTTCCAGGGTTGCCAACCCTCCAGGATCGTCCTGGAGTCTCCAGGTATTATAGAATAATCTTTAGTGAAAGATGATGTCATGTGATGAAACCTCCAGGAACACGTCCAACCAAAACTGGCAACCTTATCCCTGCTCTGCAGTTCATTTTCTTTTTTCTTTACTCTTTTTTTCACTCCTCCTGCCTCTTCTCTTTACTCCTCATCCTCCTAACGCTATGTGGAAAAACTCCTGGCCCATCCAAAGGGGAATCACAGTGCCATCGGCGGTGCAAGAGATACATAAAACACTTCCAGGCCCTACTTCCAACAAGCAGCTTGGCTGTTCTGATGGGCAACAACCAGAGGGTCTCCTAGCATCACCACCCAGGGAACAGCTTTCAAAGGGCAGCAGCTTTCATGGAAGATGCCTGGGGCTGGCTCCCAGTGGATCGGAAAGCACTGCTAAGAAGGTCTAGGTGTTGGCCCGGTGGGAATTTCACCGTAAATACAATGGTGTGGGCGCCAACGTGTCTGTTAAACTTCCCCAGGGCCAGCCACGTGCCAAAGGCCTCAGTGCAGTGAACGGGTCTCTCTCCTCAGCAGCAGAACTGCTTGTAGCTCCTGCAAAAGGCCACGCAGGACTGGGACGAGGGACCTTGCATTGTCTCGCCACGGGTGAGGATGAGAGTCCTGCAGAGGGCAGATTCTCTGTGGCACAGCGATGGGGAACAGCTCCCGGGACCCCGCCAAGGAACCTGTCTGCAGGGCCCTTGCTGACTATCAGGCGTGTTTGAGTGAGTATGTGTGTGTACGGGGGCGGGGGGGGTGTCCTCTCTACAGCTTCTGAGAAGGAAGCCTCCTTGGGAAGGAGGGAGCGCCCTTTTTCATACACGTGGCCCATTTATACAGTCTCTGGTTCATAAGGGCCCAGTCCTGGGTGGGTGCTGAGAGCCTTCAACTCACAATGAAATCACTGGGAGCTGAGGATGCTCGGCACCTTGCACAAGGCACTCAGTACCCAATAGGATCAGGCCCTTGGATTCTTTACTCGGTGGGGCAGGAACCGTGTCTTCCTGTACAACACCAAGTGCACTGATACTGCTTGGTCAACAATCTTCCTTGGTGCTTGGGAGATGGAATGAGCGAAAGACACTTACCCCGGATGTTCCCCAGGTACAGGCCCTCAACAACCTGAGAAGAGACAAAGAAAGGAGAGATTTCAGAGTGGCCTCAGGGTAAGAATCCTGCTGCTGGAGCAGGTGAATTGCAGGATTATGCAATAAAACCAATGATGACATTAAACCTTGTGATCATGATGTCACTCAGCCTGGCACCAATCCTGTGGCTGGACTTTAAAAAGTGGTTTGGATCATTTCTGACCCCTTCCCACTTGTGCAATGAAACCTCATCATGCTTAGGGGGAGACATGTGGTGGTCTGCAGTGATCCTCAGTTACAGCACTGCACAATGAGCCAGGTACCTAAGGGCATCAGGTTCTGGCCTGTGACAGAGACAGGGCACCAAACTACAAGGAGCAGCGTGTCGCCCGTTTGGACTGAGGGCAGGTTGTGGTGCAGTTAGTTGATGAGTAACACAAAGGGTGCCGTGTTGTTACTGTGATTTGCTTAGTCAGTAGTGTGCTCCGTGCTGTACAGGACACAAAGACAAATACACTCCTGGTCCCAAATGGTTTAACAGTCTGACAGATGCTGAGGTTCTGGCAGTGGCTGAGGTGTGACAGGGTGTTCACCCCACAGTAGCCTGAAAAGGGTTGTTGTGTCTCAGAGGGGGTTAAGTTACCTGATAAACCACACCTGAGGGAGAGGACTGAGAATGGAGCCCCCGCTGAGCAGGAGCAGGGGGGGCTGATATAAGGCCAATCATGAGGACAGAAGAAGACTTCAGCATTGAAACCTGCAGTCACTCTCCCGGCTTACCGAGAAATGAGGGAGAAACGCAGGGGGAGAGTAGAAGCCCTGGGACACGGGCCCTAAGGCAAGGGTGCACCTATACAGAAGGGTTGTGGATAAGGAAGCCTGATAGAGACAGAGTAGGAAGCAGGCCAGGGAAACAGCAGCAAGGTTTGGGACAGAGCAGACCCTGGCTGCTGATTGTAAGGTCCCTAGGCTGGAACCCTGAGTAGTGGCCAGGCCCAGGTTAGCCTCCAGCCACAAATGAAGTGGCCTAGCCTTGAACTGGAGGACTGCCAGGAACGATACCCGGACAGCCAGGGAGGTGAGACACTGATACCCAGGAAAGGGAACGCTAGAATGACCTGGCCCAGTCCCAAAGAGGAGGCATCCTGAGTCTCAAAGGGGAAGCACTGCAACTCCTGGAGCGTGAGCGGGACTCAGCGCGAATGAGACATGAAAGGGGGCGTCAGAGGCGGAGCTATTCCCCAGACACAGCCACAAGGAGGCGCCCCAGCCCTGACTAGTGAACCCCCTGACACAGGGAGGAGAGAGGAGGGAATAACTGACTTTTTCTTGTTTGTTTCATTCTCTCCTTTCCCAGCACATGCGTCCTTCTCTCTTGAGCCCTGATCCAGCAAACACGCACATGCTTAGCTTGAAGCCTGAGATTTGTCCCATGGTATGAATTCAATGGGAATGATCACAGGCTTCACGTTAAGCACATGCGTAAGTTCTTGTAGGATCAGGACCTGGGGTTGCAAACCCTTTGGAGAAATTATAAGCTACATGTAGAATTAAAAACTATCTTAATTAATAAGCAAACAAAGTGCATTAGGTTGTAAACATTTCCAAGACCCTGGGTGTCTTGCCCAACGCCAGTCTGGGAATGCAGAAATGTAGAGTTCAGTCAAACTCAGGCCTTTGACGTTAACACATTTAGTTTGCTGGCTTACATTTAAACACATAGAATCGTAAGACTGGAAGGGACATCGAGAGGTTATCTAGTCCAGGCCCTGCACTCCTGGCAGGACTAAGTATTATCTAGACCATCCTTGACAGGTGTTTGTCTAACCTGCTCTTAAAAATCTCCAGTGATGGAGATTCCACAACCTCTCTGGGCAATTTATATACCCTGATAGGTAGGAAGTTTTTCTTAACGTCCAACCTAAACCACCCTTGCTGCAATTTAAGCCCATTGCTTCTTGTCCTACCCTCAGAGGTTAAGGAGAGTATTTTTTTCTTCCTCCTCCTTGTAATAACTTTGTATGTACTTGAAAACTGTTATGTCCCCTCTCTCTGTCTTCTCTTCTCCAGACTAAACAAACCCAATTTTTTCAATCTTCCCTCATAAGTCATGTTTTCTAGACCTTTAATCATTTTTGTTGCTCTTCTCTGGACTTTCTCCAATTTGTCCACATCTTTTCTGAAATGTGGCGCCCCGAACTGGACACAATACTCCAGCTGAGGCCTAATCAGCGTGGAGTAGAGCGGAAGAATCACTTCTCGTGTCTTGCTTACAACTCTCCTGCTAATACATCCCAGAATGACGTTTGCCTTTTTTGCAACATGGGTGGTTCAGGAACCCAAATGTTAGTGCTGGTCAATCGCCCTGGAGCTGGACAGTCTCTGTTTATCACCAGAGCAGGTACCTTATGGGCTGTGGCAGGGCCAGCTCACCCCCATGTTGCCAAGTCAACGCGTCTCCACCTTTACAGGGTGAGTCCAGGAGTCCAGTCTCCATGGCCCAATCAGCCCTTGGCTCTCCACTGAGGCTGCCAATGAGGGGGCCAGCTGAGCAGGTGGCGTTATGAGGACACCTGAGCACCAGGAAGTGGTCTGAGAATCTCAGCTCATTTCCCCCAGGTGATCCACAGTCACACCTTCAGTCATCAACGACCCCGGGAGCTGCAGAAGAAGCGAAAGTTTCCTGTATCCCAATGTCCTGGGCTGTCCACTCTCCTAACATACAGTACGTTAACCATCCGACGCTGTTGGAAGAGGCACCACAGCTCATCCAACCAGCCAGTGACTCCAATGGGGAATGTGGCCCAAATGCCAAACCAGATCAGCTGACCCGCTGCCAAGCTCCACACGCACGTCAAGTTGCATGGCAACCGAAACACAAGCAGCACCTGCCGTGACCTTTTGAAGAGACTCGGCTTGCCTTTAAATGATGATGAGCCAGGGCTGTGCCAAGAGACGCTGGGACTTTGTTTTGAGTTTCTATAGCAACAACCTCTTGCAAACAGTTTTAAACGCTGGCTCTGGGGATGCATCCGGGGCTGGGAAGAGATGGAAATGCCTGGGCTATTTTTAATACTTTCCAATGGGGATACTTCAGCCAACTTGTTTTGTCTTTGATGCTCTCCTGTTGGTTCCAAAGAGGAGAGGAGATCTCTACGACGATTTACATAACGTCGTAAACCTTCCATGGCACTTTAGAGAGCTGGGACAAACAATCGGGTCCCTGGGACCCTGGCAAGGTTGCTTTGCACCATTCCAGCATCACAAAGCACTCTTCAAGCTGGGTCAACAGGCTGCACGAGGATTCTCCTGGGGGCCATTGCAGCCGGGTAGGAATTTAGGGCAGCTCTAGACCCCATCAGCCTCGGGACCAGGCGTGCACAAAGCCGCCTTTGCCCATACCTCTCTTTGGCTGTGCTGAGCGGCCCACTGCCGCTAGCACTCAGATAGTGGACGAGTGGAGGGATCTGTCAGAAGAGATAGATGGGTAGGATCCAGCCCACAGTCCCTGCCCCAAGGAGCGTGCAGTCTGAATTAGCCAAGCAGAGACCATGGTAACGGACAGAGAGAGCCAGGTACGTTCAGGTGGCTGCAGTCAGAGGCTGAGGCTGAGGCAGGAAGAGCAGAGAGCCCATGAGCAGCAGCCCTTGGCAGACAGGAAGGTAAACGGAGCAGGTTTTAAGAGAGGTACTGCAGTAGAAGAGCATGGCCTCCTGGTGCACAGGACAGGGGAGGCTCCTCCAGGTTTGGGGAGCAGCGTGAAAACCCCAGAGGTGGGAATGGTAGGAGAGTGCACCATGCTCAGGGCAGGAGACGGGACGCAATGGGAGATGGGACAGAAACAGCTGAGTTACTTAGTTGAGCTCTGCTCCTCTAGCGTATCATCAGAAAGGCAAAGGCCAGAGGAGCAGTTACCCAGGGTCAGATGGCTCCGAGGATTGGGGCTGGCCAACAGGGCCTACGGTTTATGATCAGTGACTGGCCATGTCTAGACTCTGTCTGGGAATGATTTTGGCTATGCAGTGGCTTTAGCTCTCATGACATCAGAGGACTGAACTCTTTGCCCTTCTAAGGAGCTAAGAGAGAGGAGGGAGGAAAAGAAACCAGGCACTTTGTCTTCAAGCACTGTGTTGCTCCTGGTAGAACAGCCAAGCCGGCAGTGTCATCATGACTGATCGCTCCATGCAGCCAGCTGGAGGACCTTGCGAGGACATCGCACAGTCCAGAATAGATCTCTGTCTCAAGACCACGCTCTACAAATAGACAACTTGAAAAGCCTCACTCTGCTGGGACCTGGCTGAGCCCACAATCAGAGAGATGAGGCAGCTAAGAGGGATTCTGGGGCTGGCAGCTTTGAGTCCATAACTACAGGCAGCACCTGGCCCAGGATGAAACAAACAGGCAGCAGGTGTGAGTCCCCATCCAGCATGAAAACTCTGAGTGCTGGAAAGCAGGGGTCTGGTAGTCATGGCAAAGCTGTATATCTCTTCGGCAACATGGAGCGATGCACAGCTAGGCATCTTCCTGGGGTTGCTGGGAAACACACTGCCTGCTACCTAGCTGGGAACTCATCCCGGGGGACACCATTTGATGGCTGCACAGCCCTACCCCACGCTGGGGTGCAGAGCACCCTACCTACTGCCCAGCTGGGCATCTCTCTCTGCACAGTAGTTGCTAGCCCTCATGGCTGCAGAGAAAGACAGGAAGCCAAAGAACCTGAAAGGCTCAAAAGGCAAATAAAATAAAATAAAAGTTGGTTCATTTTCATTTTTTTTAAAAACCGCACATTGTAAGTCAATCATCATGATTTGGGGGAGGGATTGGACTCATGATTTTTGAACATTTGGGTCTGGCAATACTGGTTCCCTTTCCGTGTCTCAGATCATTGTCCTGCTGCAGCCTCTCCTCAAACACCCAGAATGCCCTGTAAGCTCTTGCTTTGATTCCAGTTGCCCCACCCCCCCTTTGAAGCACCATGAAAGCTGGACCCTGCTTTGATGTATGGTGGGAACAGGGGCAAAGGGCCACGAGCACATATGAGGAAGAGGGGCTGGAGGCAGGATTGTAGTATAGAAATAGGGAGTTAGTGTTTGCAGAGTCCTTTAAGATCATATGTACGATGAAAGGCTGAAAATTTTCAAATTGTTTATTTTGTGAATTTTTTTTATGTTTTTTCTATCAATTCTAGTGCAAATTATTGTAATGAACTGTCTAGCATGTATGTGCACCACTGCCATCTACTGAATGAAATCAGAACAGTGCAACTGTGTGTCATTAGCCCCATACTGCTAATAACCAACAGAGATTCTCCTTCAGTTAAGATGGCAGGAGTCTGCTACTCTTGCTTTTGGAGTAGGAGAATCTGATTTGTAGCCACACTACTGATTTCCCAACTGATCATGGCACAAAACACAATGTGGTCATCACATTCCTTAGGGGGCACAGGTTCGTAACAGCATTAGGGCTCCTTGCATCCAAATGACAAGACATTCTATGCATAGAAATGTCACACCCACACATTTAGTGGAAGTGGACTCTAAGTCCAGACCTGCTCTGTCATTCAGTCTGGTTTCTGCTAAATCAGAAAAGTTTGCAGTTTGTGTGATGCAAAATATTAACTTATCAGAAAAGCCCACAGTCAAACCCTCTACACTGTCCCCCTGGCTTATAAATATTTAAATGTCAGAGAGCTGCTTAAATTATTTAAATCTACTCTATCTGCTTCTACAAATTATCACTAAACTCCTGATCTCTCATACAGAAGCTTGGATACTAAAATTAAAGCGTCAGTAAATAATCATTCCACTGGCAACTCAGTGCACTTGTTTTCTGTCCTGTAGAGAGGCCGAGATCTCTCCCTGAGGCTGCTGCAATATGAGTCATCCCACTTGTTCAGCTGCTCCCTCCTCTGGCTATGGACACAAAGAGGGAAGCCATGCTCTCTCCTTTTCATCTTCTGGCTTCGTCACTGCTGCAGAGCCAATACCTGCCCCTGGAAACATATCCCTTCCCCAGAGATTTGCCCTGTTACCTACACCTCAATCCGCTACATCTCACTATCTTCTTTTGAAAACAGGAAGAACAGTTCAGATGTATTTTTTACTTAGGACTTCTGAAGTTATTGTAACAATAACAGACAAAGTACAGCTATATTATCCCCATAAAAGTCCAATAATTATGTATAATAAACCCACTCAGCAGTAGGTAAGGCCACGACACACCTTAGGGTAGAAAAATCTCACAAAAGAGGGGAAAAAATAATTCTTAATAATTAATCCCACTTTGAACCTGCAGGATCTAACAACACAAGATTTAACAGTGGAATGGGTCCCCAAAATGTGTAAAAATATGTATTATTTGATTCTGATGGCTCTGTGGAGTTACTGAGCTCTCAAAAGAGTAGTAGAGGACTTGAAAATGGCTCTGAATTAGGAATCTGAGTTCTGTATTAGTGTTGATGCCCTATGGATAACACATACCTACTCGCCTCTCTGGGAGATAAGAGTGCTGTTAGCAGAGCACTGGATCTGCCAGGGTAGCAAGTCCCCAAATTCTCAGCCCTGATCTTCCTCAAAGCTTGGGAGTTTTCAGTTCAAGGTTTCGATTTGAAGCCGTAAGACACAAGCCCCAGTCCTGAAAGGGTGCCCCCTGCAGAGCTCTTATTGCAGGACCAGGACCACAGTTTGTCCAATGAGTGACTATTTTCAGATCCAGGCTGTGTTTGAAGAAGTTCTCATAAAACAACGCCCCAGCCTTTCTTGCAGGGACGCCAGCCATCCTGTTTGTGAAACTGGTGTTATACCACGATGCAGCAGCATGAGGACAGGGTGGCGAGAGTCTGTGCTGATCCAGTGTCTCTATTTTAGTTCCAGGATCTAATTTTAAATGTTAGATAAGTCATGCCTCTCCCAGTGATTTACGGACATGAACAGTAATTGATCCTTCCACTGCCTGCACTAGAGTAACAAACACCCTATAAAAATCTACTTTCTCTCCCAATGAATCATAGCCAGGTGAGAGCAACATACCAAAAATACATATAAAAGTGGGGAAAATACAACCTCACTCCCTCTCACATGGGCACAATAGTGAATTAGGGTTTAATAGGCTAACTGGATTGGTGAGTACTGGCTCTAGAGGTGCTAATGGTGTGGAGTTCTTATTACCCCAGGAAAAAGAAATGAGGGTTCAGACCCAGTCTAACTTTAATTTTTTTTCCTAATGGTTTTATCACCCCCTTCCAGGAAATTATGTATTTGTACTGTGGTAACACCTAGGAGCTCCAGTCCTGGATCAGGACTCCATTCTGCAAGGTGCTGAACAAACAGAGAAAAAAAAAAAAAGACAGTCCTTACCCCAAGGAACTTACTGTCTAGGTATAAGCAACCCACAGATCCTTGCTTGTTTTAAAAATGACAGTCTTTAAAATCTCTCTTCTTTTCCCAGGGAAAACTACAGTAAGCCTCTAAGCTGTAAGAATCATACAGGGCATAGACGGGAAAGACTTATTAGATCACATTTAGGGCATCCCCTCTTTCCTACTGGCCAGTGCAGCCGGCTGGACAGGAGTAAAAGGTTCTTCATAAGCATCAGGGTTACTGCCTCAAATGCAACAGCTGCAGCGTTGAGGTGCGTGTACCTTGCTCATTCCAGTCCCCATGACAGCTCTTTCCCAAGGCAAAGGGCGCAGGTTTCTTCTCAGTAACCAAGACTCTCTGCAAACAAACAAATCAGGACAGTGAGATCTGCCTCCTCCAAAAGAACAAACCAAAGCTGTGTGCAGCTGCCAAGAGGCGAGAGTGGGACGCATGCACTAGGCAGGAGTTTACAGAGCCCTAGCAAATTCAGCTCACCTACCAGCTGCAGCAGCTCTGCCTAGTTCTCAGCAGGACGAGGGAGCACTGAGCACTACACCCAGTGCAGGGCGGAGTTGGACAAGGAAGGTTTCCAGGATGTGTGTGGCTCAGGTTTCTCTTCCGGATTCCCTGTCCCTCTGGGGACTCTCACATGCACACCGGCTCTAAGGAAACTTTTGGAGTTAGTCATTCACTCATCTCCATGCAGAACTGTGCCTTTCCCCTCTCCTTTGCCAGTTCAGGCCTGCTGGAAAGGAAGGTGCTCAAAAGCTCTGTGGTGGTGAAGAAATGTAGCACAGGAAGAGGATTTAAATATTTTAGTGAGACATTGTCTGTGCTAGTGCAGGACAAAGCAGCAGCAAGCTGATGCAAATTCCCAGGGCATTCAGCCGGACACCTACCCGCATGCAGTTGGCTATTATCCCCCGGCTGCTCCTTTCACCTGACAGACAGTTTAAGTCTCCCTCTCTTCCCCCACTACTTTTCCTTCACCATCCGCTCCAGGCATCTGTTCACTGCTCTCCCCAGTGCTTCATGGCACAGCTGACCAACGTTCTGCTAAAGTGCTGTCTGGGCTATAACTCCTACAGAACCAATTCATTTCTCTCCTTTTTTAGGGCCAGATTCTATTCTCTCGTAAGCGATAGTCAGACAAATCTCCACTGCTACAATGATCAACACCCCTTTCAAGATCCACGGCTCCTACACGTGCCTATCACAACATGTGGTGTACACTCTCGAATGAACTCGCATAGAAAAATGATAGAAGATCAAAACCACCACAACCCCTGGATGAACACTTTTCACAAAGCAATCACTCTATCTGACCTATCAGTCCACGTCCTCAAAGGAAACCCGCACAACATCTTCAAAACATGAGCCTGGGAGCTTACATTCATAACTTTGCTAGACACTAAAAATCATGGACTGAAGTGAGACGTTGTAATCAGCCATAAAACCAATCAGGGAATTAACCCCTAATGTCGAGTTACTATAACTAATGGCCCTTCCTTTCCTCCCTATGACGGGAGGGGTGTTAATGGGCCACTTCACCTTGAATGATCCCTTGAAATGTGTTAACTGCTGCTAAAAAATCTGTTCCACCTTGTATTTCCCAGACCTGAAGAGCTCTGTGTAAGCTCCAAAGCATGTCTCCCTCACCTGTGGAGCTACTCCAGATTTACAGAGCAATACAGTCAGAATTTGGCCCATGGTATTTAAATGATTTTTTTTGCAACGGGGGGGGGGGGAGAAGATGTTCAAGTAATTGAGCACGTATTAGGGGTGAGGGGGAAAAGTGGGTGTTCGGTCAATCTATCAACCCCTCCGAGGAGGCCAAAACAAACTCTCTTCTGAAGAGGCGCAAAAGTATTTTTCACTTTGAAAGAGTCAGTAGCACCCATCAGAGGCCCTTAGGCCTTGGCTACACTTGCAAATTTGCAGCGCTGCAGCAGGGTGTGAAAACACACCCTCTCCAGCGCTGCAAATTGCGGCGCTGCAAAGTGCCAGTGTGGTCAAAGCCCCAGCGCTGGGAGCGCGGCTCCCAGCGCTGTACGTTATTCCCCACAGGGAGGTGGAGTATGGACAGCGCTGGGAGAGCTCTCTCCCAGCGCTGGCGCTTTGACTACACTTAGCGCTTCAAAGCGCTGCCATGGCAGCGCTTTGAAGTGCAAGTGTAGCCAAAGCCTTAGCACTAAGAAAAACAAAACAGCAGCAGTTCAGCATAGTAGTTAAAACCTGGCAATCAAATATCTACACTCCAGCACTGGATGGAATGTCTGCATTACCGCCTAAATCATCATCTTCCAAACCAGTTGGATTCTCTGGAAACAATAAAATGGTAGAGACCTAATTCTAATTCCCAAAACAGATGGGAGGAGAAAATATGACAATGCCCCTATTTAGGCCGCAAAAAAAAAAAAAAAAAAAGTTCTGAATTGACATGACCCATGAAAGGCACCATCATTGGTTCACAGGATACTGACAGGTGCTTTGAATGTCACTGTCATCATTCTCTTCCAAGCTTCGAGTCAGGAGCAACAGAATTTTGCTGTCAGGTTTATCACTGCAAAACTGACCATACCACACTCACCTCTGTGATATACGTTCCAATAGTGGCAGCCCAGGGTACATAGATGGAGACATTTTGAAATGTCCAAAGGTAAGTTTGGTACACAACTTCCCTTGAAAATCAACGGGAGATGGGCATCTGCCTGCCTTTGAAAATCTCCTCCTAATTATTATATTAAATGCATGCTGAAAGGTTCATTTCCTGAAACAAAGATTGACCACTTGACCTCTGCTAGGGTAGGCATTGGATATGCACAAGGAAGGGACCAGAAATTATTTGACGTATAAGTTTTTCTCTGACGTTCCTCACCCCAGCACAGGAATGCCAAACATGTAACTGGCTTTAGAATCAGGACACCCTCCTGCGAAGGGGAAGCACTGTCTCCTAGTTTGCAGGCAGGGAAACGGACAAAGGAAGTTAAAACCAACACTTAAAAAAAAAAACCCACTCAAGTGTGGTACCCAAAAATTAATGTGCACAAACCGAGACCACCTTTAAATATTTTGGCCTGAAGACTTTTCCACAGAAATTTTATGGCACAGGTCACTGTTAGGTGTCTCCCTAGGAAAAATACAGCAGCTACAGGATGTAGAAAGTGACCCCAGAGGTGGTTCACTCCACAAATGCCATTAGTACTGATCAAATATCATGATGTGTTATGGGGCACTGATTAGCTACCTTAGGATCTGTTTAGCACCAGTCACCGTGGTATCTAAGCACTTCCCCCTGCCCAGCTGGACACACTGTTTTTACATCTAAATCGCTTCACACGTTATTCCATTGCTGCAAGAGAAAGGGTGTGAAGTTGGAATGCGTTCAGACCAAGTTTAGGTAAATACAAAGGGATTTTAGGTAAACAGCTCATTCCTATTGGATAAGGTATTACTTATTTCTAAAAACTTTAGTGTTGCTGACGTTCTTCCAGAGATGAAGAAGTGATCCATCTACATGGTCACCCTCTAGGATGAGAGGCTGACTAAGCATTAAGAGTGTATATTGAAATATAGTCATCGCCACATCTTGGATATTTCTCTTCTCCCTTAAGTTTTGTTAATTTGTATTTAAAAAAAAAACAAAACAAAAAACCAGAATAGTCCAAGCCCACGCACAGATGAGCTAGTGTCCTCTCCTTATCCCACTTTATAATAAACTTCCCCTGCCCTCCAAAAATGACAGTATAAATATGGAATTGACCATGGGTCAAAATGAAAACAGAGGTCAGAAGCTAGACAGTGAAAATCCTCAGCCAAGTTTCCTTTAAAAAAGGGGAGGGGGGGAGGAGTTGCATTGAAATCTGTCAAGCTACTGTGTTCTGCATACTGAAATTCTATCTGTGGGACAAAGATAGCTTCCAGGAAAGCAGCTGTGGGCTGTCATCTGCTTGTACTGAAAGCAGATCAGATCTTTATGTAGCCATACTGATTTCTGGCTGTGCAACAGAAACACTTTAGATATATTTTCTTGAGACTGTTTCTGTTAAACCCTTGCAACAAGAATTCCAAATGCTTTGTACTAATGAAAGATAAATCACTACTTCCTAGTAGGACTTCCAGGGCCAATGGCTTAGCTAAAAAGCACTTAGTACACAGCAGCATGATACTTCGCTATTTCAGTAAAAAAAGTGAGGATGAGGTCATGTACTGGGGCTTTTTAAACTGCATTTTTTATTTTGGTGTTATTCTCTGATAAAATGAGACCCCCTAAATTAAAAATAACTGGCAACACGGGTGTATCATTCCCTTTTACTGAACCTGTAATGCTGTATCATCAACCCATGACAATACAGTAATACTTAGAAAGACTTTGCCCCTTAGCAAACTGTACTAATCATTACAGCCTACACAACTGGAAACATTTAAAATCAATACAAGAAACTTTCAAGTAAACCAGACATTTATTAGCATTTATATTTAAATGGAATTTGTTCCAGTACAGAAGCAGTGAGGTCACATGTAGGTAATGGAATCATTTAAAATTCAAGTGGACAGCAGGTCCAGTGATCCCAGGAGTGATTTTACTTCTTCCATTCGTTCTTGTCATAGTCCCATTTGGCCGAGAAGCCCTCGATTGGGTTAACTCTCATATCCAGCATTCTCTTGGTCTGCATAGCCACCCATTCCTCAGAGAAGGTGTGAGGAACAGGACCATAAACTGCAATTCAAAATTCAGTTGGGATTTTATTGTGACACAACGATGTTCAAAGCCATCTATTTGATCTCATGAAAAATGCACTTTTATCAATTCAAAGCTCATAATGCACATTAAAATACCCATCCACTGAATAAGTCCCATAAAATCTATTTAGTTTCCTGCATGAATTCTAAATGTCCAGTTACAGATTTGTTGATTGGCAAGGATGCTGTAAGAAGGGGCAGTCTTCTCCTGTACCTCACCTCGTTAGCAGGGAGATGCAAGAGGCGTCCTGCCAACTCACTGTTGCAGGTGGTTCAGTTAGCCACTCTTAACTGCTCTCTGTGATGGAGGTTATCTTTGGAAGAAAGGATCTGAGCTGGGCAGTTCTGAGGGTTAGAGGAACTCTAGGAGCAGCCAATCACGTTGAGAAGGATTGGGCTGGAGTCTGTTATACAGTTTTTAGTTTTCTTGTAAATAAAGCCAGACTCTCAGAAGGGGGTGAGTTTTGATTCTATAGTGTGGAGACTGTGTTTTGAAGGAGGAAGGGAAAGCTGTGTGATCACTGGTACACAAATATGGTTTCCCCAAGCACATCTGATTAAGATTTTGGGATGGTTAAGCTATTTATCTGCTTAAAGCCAATAGGAAAGAACCTAAGTAGAAACTAGTACGGCTTAAGGTTTCAGCATTTCCTAAATCACAGTGTCTATCAGCATCATGCAAGACTTGGAGTTCTAAGCACAGTTTATAGTAGGAAATTTTTTTTTTTTAAACTGAAAATAGATATGAGCTGCTTTGTAAGATTAAAGAACATGTTGTTCACTTACCATACAGTCTCTGCCAAATGACAATAAAGGCAGTTAAGCCAAAGAAGAAGAGCGCACCACCAATAACAGTCTTCCACTCATTTGATCCCCTATTCATTTCAGCAAAGGTCTCACAGAATTTGATACGATACACTGAAAAGGAGAAAGCATCAATCTTTTTTACTGCATTATTTGTAAGCTACACAAAAGACTTCTCCCCTGAGTTTTAACAACTAGCACATGGCTCCTGAGGCTGAACATACATCTTACAGAAACTACAGTACATTTGTTTGAGTCTAAGAAATATTCCAAAAACCTACTAATCAATCACTTATTTTCTCCACAAGTTTATAGATAGTGGAACCTAACTGTGCCATATCTATTTTAATCCCCCTTTTCAAACAGTTTATTGAATGGTATGAAACACTCTACTTGGCAAAGAAGTGGCTGAAATCTTTGTGCATGCAGACTGCGAGGTGGGGAATATATAGAGAGAGGATACTAATTTGTAGAGCAGTTCTAAATTGCACAGAAGTTGTAACAGCTTTTCAGTTCTATACCATCTTCCACACAAAGATCTCATGGCACTCTACAAACATTAAGCTTCATCACACCTCTGAGTTAAGACACTATGTTTAGCCTCACTTGTAGATGGGGAAGTCAAGGCACTAGAGTGATTGTGTGACCTTGCCCAAGGTCACAGAGTGAGTGACAGAATCAGGAATAAAATCCGAATCTCCTGACTCCCTGCATGGTTCTTTTGTTTTTAATAGGAATTGTCTGGGGGCTGAATTGCATTTGAAGTTTTTTAAAAGGCTATTTCTACTCTGCTAAAGAGTCTTAGTTTCGTCTGTGTTTAAGTATCTTGAAAAATATAATTTAAAGCGCTTATTGCATATGTAGAGAAGCTTCAGAAAGACAAACATATTACATCTTACAATGCTGAAGTGACATAAGACTCATGCCACTAGAAAAGAGGATATGACAGTACACATTGTACATAGATCCCAAGCTGTTGGGAAGACCTCACAAGATACCTCAACACAACAGACTGATATAAAGATACAGTTTCACCTGCACCTCTAGATGCCTGTGTATCTATGTCTGAGCTTTAGCCAATAATGTTAAGGTTTAATATTTGACTAATCACAGACTAAAAGTATGCAAATATTTCAGTTCTGTGCTGTATACTTTGCAATTAATATCAGCTGCTGTTAGCAACAAGCGAAAACAAATGATATTTCCAGCCATTTCCCCATCATAGAATAAAGAATCATACAATGTAATTCAGCTTTTTAAATTACATAAGCAGGGGAGTTGAGAGGTGTTAATGTTCTCCACTACCCAGTATGAAACCTGGGTTTCACCAGCTTCCTTCTCCTTTAACCAGCAACTTAAGGCTGTGGGAGTTAAGAAGTGCCTTTGACTGCTCAACAGTGACCCCTCCACCTGAAGGATTCAGACACACAGATGGTAGCTGCAAAATGGGTGTAAAGTAGAAGGGGGGCGGGGAGGAAGCAGAAGCTTCTAAAGCTCTAACGAGAGCAAGAGGATTCTCAGAAAGCCAGAGTAAGCAGTAGGGCAACATGCACAGCTTGATGTCCTTGACTATAGCATACAGCCTAAGCTCTTTATAGCTTAAGTTGGGAGTCACAAATGAGCAGTTATTTTGGAGCTCTTAAGATCAGCTATCAGTTGGCTGAAGTAGTTGGGACACCCCAAAGTGAAGGAAGGAACTTGCAGGGTGATTCTGAAGTAACCCCAAGACACTGCATCTACACCACTATTTGCTAACAGAGTTACCGTTACACAATTCTACCATGGGGCCTTTATCAATGAGTTTAAGCATCAATGTGTGCTCCAGGGGGTTTAAAAAAGGCAAGCCTTTGAGACAATTAGGACTCAAACTGCTACTGCAGATGACTGATACTGCAATCAGATTGGGGGGCTTCTGCATACAGAAGAGTTCTAATGACTTCAGTGATGCTCCAAACTGACCCAAGAGTCTCTACCCACACAGATCCATGTGCAGGATCAGGGCTTAAGACTAGAGAGTTGGAGGTTTCCTTCTTTGTTCATCTGTTTCCTGAGAGATGTCCATCAATACTGTATGCACAACAGACCAGATTACATCATCCTCAGCAGTAGGGTTGTATTTTATTTTTCAGTGCCCTGAGTACCTACATCCAACCTTCTCATCAATGGAGAGGGCACTCCATGATGCCTTTTCCTTTTCTTTCAGGGCTTTCTGCTCAGCAGAGAGATTCCTTACGTATTCCAGTTGAGGCAGGGGAATGTCACGACGATCAATGTAACTTGGAAGACTGAAGTCTTCCACTTTCGCAACACCTGCTTAAGAGATAGAGAGAGTCAAACGTACATATGTGCAGAAGCCAAAAGTACCAGGAGAGCATACCTGAACTTCTAAGGTTAAAAAAAAGTAAGAAGTTTTAAAGGGGGAAAATGCTTCTGTCTGATTTTTTAAACTACTATTGTTATAAGAAACACCTAAGATTACTATAATTTAACAATTAAAAGAGTAATTCTTTATCCAATTTGTGTACTCTGTTTGTATCACAGCATCAAAGGAGAGATTTATTTTTTTAAATACCCATTAGTAAACATTTTCAGACTACAAAAATTGGCAAAGGGTCTCAGAGAAACTTGTAATACCTGAAACTACTTTTTCCCCTCCCAAAATTTACTCTATTTAAAGTTGACAGTCACCCTTTAAATATTTAGAAAGCCCTCAAGTTATATTTTCCTACACAATTTCATGCAATTACCCTGTCTAGGTTCTATTAATCCAATATCCCTCTAGGGCTATTGTAGTTCTGTGATGCCATCTACTGGTGATGGCACAGATTATCAACTAAACTTTCTTGCGACTGGACAAGTAAAGCCTGGTCTACATTAGCAAAATTAGGTCACTTTAAATCTGTAAGGGGTGTGAAAAATCCACATCCCTGAGTGGCGCTGCTAAGCCAATTTAAATCCCTGTGTAGACTGCGCTGGTTTGACAGAATTCAGGTGCAGCTGTGCTGAGGTAGTTTTTTTATGGCTTGTCTACACTGGCACTTTACAGTGCTGCAACTTTCTCACTCAAGGGTGTGAAAAAAGACCCCCAGCGCAGCACATTTCAGCGCTGTTAAGTGCCAGTGTAGACAGTGCACCAGTGCTGGGAGCCTAGCTATGCCCCTCATAGCCTCCCCCAGCACTTTGCCGCAACTACACAAGCCACGTTAAAGAACTGCTGCGACAGCACTTTAAGGACTTGTCTACACTGGCACCGTTAGTGTAGATAAACTCTAAATCAGTGTGTGTCACCACTCCTTGATTCGGTTTTTGCTGCCTTGTTTTCACAGTCACTGCTTGATATTTGCATAATATCCCATCCTCTCCAAACACACTTAAGTTTGAAATGCCCAGCCTGTGCTGGGTCAATAAACAATATCCTTAAAGTACCAAATTACAAAAAGATTCCCAAATAATGGTGTGCTGCCAAAAAACCACATTTGGCTCTCATAGAAATCGCTGTCATAGCAGAGCTAGGTCTATGTTCAGAACAATCACAGATCACAGTGTACTTTTATCTCAAGTTTTCAGAGAAATTTAATATTGTTCAGCGTATAAGAACATTGATAGAGGATAAATTGCATTTTTAATGGCCATTGTTACGAAAATTCTTTAAATGCAATTTTGTGATCCTCTTGTGAAGTATTTTCAAACACTTTATTTAAAAAAACAAACAAACCAGCTTTTTCTGTTCAGGGGACTTTCCAGTCTTTGCTATTTGTACCAGTGATTAGCTTGGGCTTTACAAATGCTTGTTTTTACAAAATTTAAAGCTGCTCATAATGAGCGATTTAAGAAGAAGCACCTAAAATGTTAAGTTACTTCTGTGGTCATATTTAAAATGAAACAAGTTACCTACCATGTCCTCTCAAGCCGATGGAGGTGGAAATGGCACGCTTGCCAATTAGGTTAAATGCCCTAGAAGCCAACATTCTAAGGGGAGAAAAGATAATGACCAGTTAAAAGATGTCAAATTCATAGAT
Source organism: Mauremys reevesii (assembly GCF_016161935.1). Lineage (NCBI taxonomy): Eukaryota > Metazoa > Chordata > Testudines > Geoemydidae > Mauremys > Mauremys reevesii. Next base: position 37,750,047 of record NC_052638.1, read on the forward strand.
ACAAGTGGAAGAATGCTGTCCTCCATCCTCTAGAATATAACAATGCAATTGAAGACCTATGTGTTTTTTTCCAGGCTTCTTCTCCTAAGGAATCACATAGTTGCCAAAACCCCCTCAACTCTTTCATGACCATTCAACAAACCAGGGCTCATGGGCAGATGGGGTGATAAGAAGGAAAGAGATTTCAGATGCAATCTTGGAAGGGGAAGTTACAAATAATTAAGAATATTATTTCAAAAGTTGCGAAATATACCCTAGCCCTTTGTGCATGGAGTCATTTCAAGACCTACTAGCAACAGAAAAACTAGATTTTGATTGACAATGGAACAAGCATCAAAAAAGGCATAATACCAGTGGTCATTGTGAAGATGAGTATTTAATATATTTTGCCCGTGTTACTAAAACCACTTAAAAATAATTTTAAAAATTCTTTCAGCTTTAGTAATTTATTTTTCTCCCTACTTTTCATTCCTCAGCTTAACTAATGAAACTAGATCAGTTAGTTTCAACCTTGTTTACAGAGGTTTCTCACTTTGCAGTACCATGATGCTGCTGTTTTAGGGGTTTCAATTCTGTAGGCAAATAACATTTTGAGGAGAATGTGATGAAGACATCTTGACAAATCAATAAGATACATTTAGAAAAATCCTAGACACCTTATTCAGTGCTTCCCAATGAATCCCAAATACTGTATAGTTAAATGCATTGGTTCAGGCCAGATTTCTCAACCTCTTCATGCTGTAAGTCCTTATTAAATGTTTTCATGACCCCCTTATATTTACTATAAAAGAGTAAACAAAATATTATAATATGCCTATATAATTTGTGTACGTTACAAGAAGCTGACAGAATACGTGACCTTGAGAGGTAAGGGTGTATGGGGAAGTGAAAGGGCTAGCTTGTCTTTGAATTATTGTTATAACATTTTCAATGCTGTCCAACACCACTCCCCCCACCTTTTTGCGACGGGGGGGGGGAGGGGGACAAACCACTGACTGAAAAACACCGATCTAGGACTAAAGTAAACATGGATTCTAGTCTGACTATGACTCAGACTGGGACTTTAGTAAGTTACAATCTCTGTGTTTGTACCCTACCCAACAGAAGCATCCCAAACAAAAATTCATTCATGTTTCCAAAATGCCGGGATACTACACTAACGGGAGCACGGAGAAGGCAATAAATTAGGACGACCTCTCCTGTCTAGCAGGAAGCTCTCTGGAGCAGGGACTGTGTGTCTTTTGAGTCCTGTCCACCACAGATCGGCATTCAACTATTAAATCCTCTCTTCCTGGTAGGCACCTCACCCCCACCCGATTAGGGCTGAGTTCCCAGCTCGATCTCCCGGGCCCGGCCTCCCACAGAGCTGGCCCCGAGCAGATCCCGCCAGCGCACGGGGAGCCCGACTGTTACCTGCCCGCGGGGGTGGGCGGGGGCGCCCTCGAGGGAAGCAGGAAGCGGAGGCCGCAGGGGCCTGTGAAGCGGGACAAGACATGGGGGGAGGGTCATGGGGCACTTGGGGCGAAAAGGGGCCCCCACCCCCTACACGGCCCTATAACAACCCCGGGCCCCAGCGTGTCCCCTCGGCCTGACAGCGCCCCCCCCGGACACCCCTCCCCCACACAGGGATGGCTCCGGGCGGACCCTCCCCCTTCCACGGAGGCGGAGTCTGACCCGGCCCAAGGCCTCGCTCACCCGCCGCTACCAACGACCTGGCGACCGTCCTCTACTCGGCTGCCGTGCCGGACACGAGAGAGAGGCGAGGCGGAAACGCTCTGGCGCACGGCCCGCTGGGATAGTGGAGGAGCGCGCTGCGGTTGGAGGGAAATAGAGAGCGCCGCGCCGCGGTGCAGCGTGGGACGTCGGCGGACTCCCGCCCCTTCACTTTCTCTGGGGGCGCTTTGCGACAGCGCTGGGCGGCTGGGGAGTGCTTTGCGGCAGCGAGAGCGAGCGCGTCGCGTGCGGAGGGCTGAGGCGGGAGCTGGCATCTCAGGGGCCGCCCGGAGGAGCCTCACGCGGCCCGGCGGGAAGCCCCAGCGTCCCCTCCCCTCCGCCGCCTATGGTGCCCCGCACCGCGCCGTGAGGTGAGGCGAGGCGGGCGGAGCTGGGGGCCGGCCCCCGCGGCGGAGCAGGGCGCCCCAGGATGAAGCTGACCACCCAGGCCTACTGCAAGATGGTGCTGCACGGAGCCAAGTACCCGCACTGCGCCGTCAACGGGCTGCTGGTGGCCGAGAAGCAGCCGCCCCCGCCCCGCAAGGACCAGCCGCCCCCCGGGCAGCCGCAGCCCCACACCCTGTTCGTGGACTGCATCCCCCTCTTCCACGGCACCCTGGCCCTGGCCCCCATGCTGGAGGTGGCGCTGACGCTGGTAAGGAGCGAGAATAGCACTGGGCCCATCGTCAGCGCCCTCACGGCTCCCCTAGAGCGCTAGACAGGTGGGGAAACTGAGGCACCAGCTTCAGCGATTTCCCTCCCCTCCTCCCCCCAGGTCGCGTGTCAGATCAGTGGAAGGGCTAGGGATAGAGCCCGGACGTGGAAAGACTCCCTCAGACAAAGCTGAAGGGAGGGAAACTCGCATATGCGCCCACACAGGTCTACAAACACACACACAACTTTATTGCCAAGACCCACGGAATGCCCCGAAAACAAAAAGGATCCTGAGAGGCGTGTAATGGCCGAGAGAGATGCAAACTCTACCTCGCAGAAGGGCTTGTAGACTGAGCCGTGGAAAAGCAGGGGGTCATGCAGACAGATGCTCTACACTCTCTGCACTACAGTTTTTCACTGGTGAAAACTGCCCCAGCTGAAAAATACAGCTCCTGTTTTGCTAGTGTAGACTTAGTGCTTGTCTGTAAGAGGAAGTTGACAGTTATAGCAGTATAATTATACCAGCATAATTCCCCAAGTGCACACACTTATTCCACCTTACCCCTGCCAAAGTGATATAAACTAAACTGAAAAAGGCGCTCATATACTGGAATAAGAATGCCCACACAGCAGGTTATACAAATATAACTAGATTAGTTTTACAGGTATAACTTTCCCATGTAGACAAGGTCTGCCTCCTAGACTAGGGGAAAAAAACCTAGGTTTTTTAAAACGATGTTAGCTAACATGACTTGAAACACCAGTTAGCATCTAATGTAACACCTTTTAAATCGTGTTACTAGTCATGATGTAAACAGGCGTTAAACTTTGTTTACATGCTACAAATGGTATTTTAAGTCAAGGTAGGTAAATCTTAGGGAGACAAGGTGGGTGAGGTAATATCTTTTATTGGACCAAGCTCTGTTGGTGAGAGACAAGTTTTCAAGTTTACACGGCGCGCTCTTCAGGTCTGGGAACTGTACTCCGAGGGTATGTCTACACAGCAAACAAAAACCTGCGGTGCTCCAGCCCAAGCCTGGAAGTCTACACAGCAATGAAACAACCCCACAGCTGAGTCAGCTGGCATGGGCTAGCTGCAGGTTTTTCTTTATTGTGTAAATATACCCAAAGTGTCAGAACTAAATAGAAGGTGAAATAAATAAATACTACGTAAGTAGTTAACACACATTGCAAGGGACCATTCAAGGTGAAGTGGCCAGTGCTATGGGGAGGGGGTTAAAGAGTTATAGATTGGTTTTATGGTTTATTAAAACAATGTCTCTATTCAGTCCATGGTTCTTAGTGTCTAGACAAGTTATGAATTTAAGTCCCCAGGCTCGTCTTTTGAAGATGTTGTGTAGATTTCCTTTGAGGTCAGATACAGAGTGATAGTTTTTTTGAAACGGTGATGTGGTGTTTTTGTCTTTTGTCATCTTTGTGTGTGTTCATTTGAGAATGTAGTGATTGTCTCATTTCACCCACATAGTTATTATTGGAGCATTTAGTGCACTGGATTGAGGTACACCACATATTGTGATAGGCATGTGTGGGACCCATGGATCTTGAAAGATGTATTCTGGGTGGGTGTTGATCATTGTACCAGTGGAGATATGTCTGCAGGTTTTGCATCTGTTGTTCTGGCAGGGTCTGGTGCCGCTTTGAGTTGTTGTGTCCTGGTCTGTGGGGAGATTGCTTCTGATGATGACACATAGCTCATAGGAATTGCCAGACTGGATCAGACCCAAGGTCCATCTAGTCCTGTCTGACAGTGCCAGTACCAGATGCTACAGAGGAAGGAATAAGAACCTCAAAGTAGGCATATTTGGGATAATCTGCTATCCCATATTATGTGTTATCCTGGTCGCTAACAGAAATTGGCTTAAACCCTGAAGCACAAGTTCTAATATCCCTTCCAAAATCTATTCTTGTGAATTATAACTTTGGCTATTGTTGATATCCATATAAATATCCAATCCCTTTTTGAGGCCTTTTAAATTCTTGACTTCAATGACTTCCAGTTTAATCATGTTACGTTAAAAAAGCATTTCTTTCTAAAAATGAACCAGTTTTTCCTAGTCAAGACAGGGTCACAAAAACTAAAGAAATACATGTTTACATAAAGCCGGATGTGGTTAGAGTACAGGACTTTGACAGGAGATGAGGGTCCTCTTCCTACATCTGCCATGGATTTACTGTTACACCCTGGGTAACTCAGAACTTTTCTACCTTAAGGAAACTTCCACTGGTATAACGCTATTGGTGTAGTTATGCCAAAGCAAACCCCTAATGTATATATGATGCACCGTTGCAAAGTAGGGATTATACCACAGCAGTGTACTGTGATTTAATCCAATAACATGCCAATGTAGTCACATTTGTGTGAATTTCTCTATGTAGACAGGGCCTGGTTTAACCCTTCTATGACCTTCAGATGGTGAACTTTAAATTCATTCATGTTTTTAAAGGGTCCTGAGCTACTTGGATGAAAGGTATTATTGAAGTACAGTATATTTTTTAAGATATGTGGCGGTCATAATGTCTTTAAATTAAGATTGGATGTCTTTTTAAAAGATAGGATTTAGCTCAACCACAAATTCTGGACTTGATACAGGAATTACTGGATGAAATTCTCTGGCCTGTGTTATGTAGGAGATCAGACTAGACCATAACAGTCCCTTTTATCCTTCAGATCTATGAATAATGTGGTTGCAAGCAAACTGAGCCCTGGTCTACACTGGGGGTACGGGGGGTGGGGGGAGGCTCCATCTAAGTTACGCAACTTCAGCTACATGAATAACGTAGCTGAAGTCAACGTACTTAGATTGACTTAACTGTAGCATCTTCACCGTGGTGAGTCGACTGCTGCGGGTCCTCTGTCGACTCTGCCTGCGCCTCTGGCAGTGCTGGAGTGGAGAGCGCTCGGGGGTCGATCGCTGCCTGCTGGGTAGTGTTGACATACCCTGACACCTGCCATGACTAGCTTTAAGGAACTTTTGCTCAGGCATCATCAGTTTTAAAACAAACTGAAATTGTGACTTCCCAGATTGCCTGCTACTTTGATGTGAGTATCTCACATTATATTGTTTGTGTTGCACTGGAATATACTCAGCTAATATTTTAGGACTGATGTATGCTTGTGGCTTTCATTATATTAAATGTGTACCTCTTGAAGTTATACTAGTCATCAAAAAATATAAATGAAGTATCAGTGTTGATAAGCAAAAGATGTGACAATGCTTAAGAAACAAAATAAGGCTCAGCTTTCAAACATGGGTGCCCAGACACGGATTTTAAGATACCTAAATACACAGATTTTGGTCCAGTCCTGCAAGCTGTGTAGAAGCTGACTGACTTCAGTGCGGGTCCATGTGGGTATAAGGGTCCACTCACTCAGAGCTCTGTGATTGGGGCCTTAGATGCTTAGCTACAAGCAGCCAAATTTGAAAACTGAGCCTGTAGTAAGAGATAATGATGTTTCTTAGTTTTTAAAATGACACAGTTGTAGAATGTCTAGTTACTGGAAGCTGAAACAGCAACATTTAGGCAAGATTAAAGGCTGTAGCCTTTTGAGAAACACCAGTTCTGTCTAAATGAGCTGAACTAGGTGACCGTTTGTATATTTGTTCATTTCCAGTGATTAATTGGTTTAAAATATTGGTAAGTTCATACAGATTGCTATATAAGTATGTCAGGCTATGTCTATATGTACAGCTCTGCAGCAGCGCAGCTATACTAATACAGGTGCTCCACTGCAGCACATCTGGTGAAGATTCTCTATGCTCTGGTGAAGCGCTCTCTCATTGGTTGCGAGCGACAGAAGCTATGTTTGCAGGAGAAGCTCTGGCCCAGCTCTGCTCCAGGCCCTAGTCACAGCTCTGATTCTGGCCTCTACATTACAAGTAAGGGGGGTGGGGTGCAAGGTAAAAAGTTTGGAGACCACTCCCTTAGAGTGTGTAAGTCTCTGAAGTGCAGTGGAGTGTTTCACAGTTTGGCCTGTATCAGAAGTATTGTTTTTCAGGAGTTAAGATTCTAAACTGTTAGGAAGAGGGCCTTGTTTTCTTAGATCCTAATCCTACAATATGTGGCATGCAGAGGGACTGCTGCAGCCCCATAGAACACAGCTGACTTCAGTCGGGGCCCTGTGTGGGCATGTAGCTTCCAAGCTTTTTAAAAAAACGAAAACCAGAACACCTAGGAGTTTATGGATTAAAGCCCCAATCCTGCAAACATGCTGGGAGACTGCTGTGTTAAACGTTTTGTTGTTTATATTTTTTATTTTGAGATGCTGGAAAAATTGGGACACAGTGCAATTACAGAATGATTCAACTATGTTAAAAAGGTACCCTGGTCATGGAAGTTTTTTGTTTTTTTTTAATCCAAAACTGGACCCTGATCCTTAATAGGTCCACATGTGAAGCTCATTACAAGACCTGGGTCTTAATCTGTATATTCTGTTTCTTATACAGCTGAAAAATTGAATTATTAGTACATTATGTAACTTAAGAAACCTTAAAATCCTTAATTTATTGCCTTTTCACTACTTATTTGTACTTGGTTATTGATTTTAAAAGTAAAAGACATGAAATCCCTGACTTTCCCACAATTAATCAATTTTTGCAAGCCCTAATTATAAAGTTCATGAAGATGGGTTGCAAATTACAATACTTGTCAATTTTTAAGAACTTCTCAAGAGCCCAAAGTCTCTTTATCTATTTGTACAAAGGCTAAGTATTAATTTAACAGCTCATAGTAACTGCATTGTAGTGGCTTTTAAAATGGAGGCTGTTTTGCATGTGATGTAGCAATATGAATACCAGGAAAATCCTAAGTTAAGGAACCATCTTAAGTGAACAAGTCAATAAAATTCATGTAGTTAAAGTTGATGTCCTTTTCCAGAAACACCTAGATATCCAAAGGGTCTTGCAGCATTGGTTGAATTTAATGAGGGGATGTATTTTTTTTTTCCCCAGTGCCTATTACTATAAACTCTTCCTTGGGTGAGTAATCATTATGCTGAAGGTGAATGGACTGCTTATGTGAATGAAGATCTTTAGGATCAGGCCCTTAATGAACAAAAACTCCCATTGATTTCTGAGTTATGCATGAGCATCAAATTGAGTTAATATTTTCTAAATCTAATTCTTAGTTCAGAGGGTACATTTTCAGTGCCAGCCTTGTCCATTTTAAAAAGTTCTAAAAATGAGTATTAAAGGAATACAAAAAAAATTCCTGTTGATATCAAATGACACTTGAAATGATGTCATAACTCAATTGCAAAGTACACATGGGGAAAGGAACATGTACCAAGTCACATGTGTCCTGTAGGCACAACAGCGTTAATGGAAATATTAATAGTCTTTACCAGGCTTTTTTAGCAAAAGGATTGGAAGGAATAAATTTGCACAATTCTTAAATTGCACATTTTGTTTTGAATTTTTAAAAAGCAAGTTACAAAAAGTTTCAGTTACTGCCTTTGACTCCCCCAGCCGGTTGTTGTAGTTTTACAACCACACTTTCCTTTTTTTAAAAACTCTCTTTCCTGATGTAGTGTAGTTGAATAACAGTGACTCAGACCTTATCTATACTCATAAAGCTTTCAAAATCCTCCATGGTTGCAGTACTGTGGGTGCAGCTCCACTTCTTTTAGCAATGGTAGAAGCTCTGGGGGAGATCCTCTGCTAGAGTAAGCTGACTTCAGTGGAGCTCTGACAGTTTACACAAGCTGAGGATCCGCCCCTTGGGTATACTGGCCACTGGCATTTTTACCTTTGTAAAGCACTTTGACATCCACGGGTGAAAAACACTATATAAGAGCTAGGTTATTTTTATCACTTGTCTCATGTTGACCTGCTCTGATCAGGATTAGACAACAGGAATAGAAATATCAGTGGCCAGTTGATGCTGGGGTTATCATTGGTGGTATTGCAACAAGGTGAAATTTAAGGAAAAGTGCTAGTGTAAATCTAGCGAAATTGCTGTTAAATTCAGAAAGTTAACAGTCTTTGTTTACAGAACAAGTTTTTTCACTGGGTGAAAGTTTACTTTAAAAAGGAAACTGTCAACTTAAAAGTTACACTTGTTTGAAATTGTTTTCAGTAGCATACACAGTAAAAATGTCAGACAAATGTAATTTTTAAATTGACAGTTTCCTTTTTAAAGTAAACCTGTGTCAGGGTTGCTGGCTTTAGTGCCAAGGTTTCAGCCCACTAGCAATTAAAACTGAAATCATAAACCCTTGAAATGGGGTTTATAATTGCTCCAGTTAAGGGCCAACTGCTGTTTCAATGCCAGAAGATGACATTTTAATAAAACACATAAATCCGTGTCATCCCCTGTGGATGAGGGATTATTCACATGGCTTTCTTCTGCTTAGACAGTTTAATACTGTCATTATTCTGCTAAATATGAAATTGTTTTGATTTACAGGATGCCAAAGTTCAGCATCAAATACATTTTGGAATCCATTTTAATCAATCTATTTGGGTTTTTTAAAATGCATAGTAACTGGGGAGGGAAGCACTAGCTGTTTTCTCAACCTCCCAAATTTCTGGATTATCCTGGCCTGATACTCTTAATTGTGAGCAACAGGAATGGTACATGTATATTTTCAAAACAACAGAGATAATGGACCAAATTCAGAGTTGATATCCATTGTTTTCCAGTTATTTTTTTCCTGCTTTACGCCAGGTCTGAATTTGTCCTTTTCATTCAAAAAACTGTATAAACTTTCATAGATTTTTTTTTTGTTTTAAGTATTTGCATATGTGAAGTCTTATTCATAGAACAAGGAACCATTATGATTATCTAGTCCAGTAACTCTCAGTCTTTCCAGACTACTGTGCCCCTTTCAGGAGTCTGATTTGTCTTGCGTACGCCCAAGTTCCATGTCACTTAAAAACAACTTGCTTACAAAATCAGACATAAAAATACAAAAGTGTCACAGTACACTATTGCTGAAAAATTGCTGGCTTTCTCATTTTTACCATATAATTATAAAATAAATCAATTGGAATATAAATATTGTGATTACATTTCAGTGTATAATATATAGAACAATATAAACAAGTCATGTATGAAATTTTAATTTGTACTGACTTCACTAGTGCTTTTTATGTAGCCTGTTGTAAGACTAGGCAAATATTTAGATGATTGATGTACACCCTGGAAGACCTCTGTGTACCCCCAGGGATACATGTACTCCCAGTTGAGAATCACTGATCTAGTCTGACCTCGGTATAACACAGGCCATAGAATTTAACCTAGCAATTCCTGCATCAAACCTGTGTTTTATAGCTGAGCTACAGCATGTTTTTAGAAAGACATTCTATCTTGATTTAAAGACTAAGTGATGGAAAATCCACCCAACATCCCTTGGTAAATTGTTCTAATGTTTAATTACCCTCACAGGTGAACAATTAAGAAAAAATAATCTTGTGTTAATGCAGATCCCCCTAGCAACTGGGGTGATTTGGAAGAATGAGACAATAGTCAGATTTTTTTTTGTCACATCTTTCAGTTCTTACATTTAAGGCATCAGTTGCTTTTTAAAGAAAACATTATACAATATAAAAAGTAAACATTTTAACACTATGTGAACTTCTTCTATTTTGAGCAAAATGGATGCAACTTTCGTGAAATGGGATTATAGTCTCACATCCTGTACATTTCCCTACTTCCCATTGCCAACTAAACACTAACAGAAAATAGCCAGTAAGACCTAAAATTTTATGCCAGTGGTTACTCAAGCTCTTCAGAACAAATTCTGTTCTTTGAATTTCAGGCTGTACATCACAATTCAAATATCTTCTTGTTCAATTTAATTTCATTAATGTTTTATATATCTTTTCCCTAATAGTTGTGTTTCTTCCTGTGTTGTGGTTAAGAATATTAGCATTTGGTTAACTTCCTTAGCAATTGGCTAAAATGTTATAAGGTTTCAATTGCCATTTTATCCTCAGGAAAGATGTATACTTTTTGGTAGTTTTGTGTGATTTTTCTGGACTCACAATTGTTTTGATTACTCTTTCAGATTGATTCTTGGTGCAAAGAGAATAGTTACGTGATAGCTGGATATTATCAGGCTAACGAGCGTGTGAAAGATGCCAGGTGTGTCGATGCAATATCTCCTCCTGTTTACTCTCTCATGCTGCATTTGTACTATGCCAACAAAAATAATTGCACGTATAATCTGTGAATGTTGTTTAACTTTGACAACTGTCATGTGGTTTCACCTTGTTTCCTTAATACTGTTAGATATCTGTGAAATGTCTTTTGTGTAGTCTCAAACCTCCATTTTTCCAGAATTACTCCTATATCGTAGATGTTATAGAATTACTGGATGTTTCAGTGCTTGCTAATCAGTTTAACTGGCAGCTATCAGGGAAATCCACTAGAATTCACAGATCTATTCATGAATCTCTAGATCTTTTAGGAACTCATTTTGAAGTGATTTAATCCCTATCTGATTATTTAATTGCCTTTATTTTTTTATGAAACTCTTTGCCAGTTAGCCATGGAGTTGTCTTGCAATGTAAGTAGAACACAGAAGTCATTTCTTACTCATCACTTCCCCAAGATTACTCTTTAATAACAAGTTGTAAAATTTTCAAAACCAGCAGTTATTTCAGAGTCTGAATTCTATTGAAAGTCAGTAGGACTTAATGCACTTTTGAAAACGGAATTTAGGCTTCTAATTCACTCATGCTGTTTTTGTAAATTTTACCCACGATGCACTCACTGTAAATTAACTATAGTATTTTAACTGCCATGTGTTAATCCTTTTTTAAAAGTAAAGTCCACTGTAAATATTTTACAACTAAGATACACTTAGGGCTTATCTAGACTAGGGAAATTTGCATCACTATAACTACACTGATATGTAGTCATAGTGGTGGAAGCGCCTAATGTTGTAGACACACTTGCCAGTGCCAGAGGAGACTTGAATTGCGTGATTTGTAACTTGTACATCAGTGCAATACATCTACACGTTGGGGGTTTGTGCTGGTATAGCTGTACTGATGCAAAAATGAAAACACTATAGACAGCAAATTTTATTTGCAGTCCTGTCAGAAACACTATGCTTTTTGAGAACAGTAGTGACACAATGGATTTGTTGTCCGCTTTGTGTGTCTGCTGTAGATTAATACCAAGTTACTTAGGCTCTTTAGTTCAGCAAATAGCATTTTGGGGAAAAGCTTCAAAATCACACTCACTCAAATGCATCTGCAACTGCATACCTTATCTTAAAACTGAGTAATTCTATATTTTCCCTCTCATTAATTCAGCTCATTAAATAACCAATAAAAGTCATCCTAAGGGACAATATTTTAAGTTTTACACATGTATATTGAATATTTTTTCTTCCCATGTTTAAATCATTAAGCATATCCAGTATTAAGACTAATTAGAGGACATAAATGCTTTCATTTTAAATCAATATTAACATCTTGTTCTCAGTAAAACATTTAAATTTATTCAAGCCATTTTGTTAAAGCAACATTTCTTCTGGTCTTGAGGGATATCTCCAAACAAAAATTCTCATGTCTCTGAAACTATCAGAGGAGTTGAGAGGGTTTACCATTTGATCAGTTATGATTTAGGTGCAAGCAAATTTTCTTTGGAATCTGCTAATTATAACATAACGGGACGGGGCGGGGGTTACTTCCACAATACTTTAATACTATATATGCTTCAGCATATGACTTGCTAGAGACGCTGTGAATTTTTGGAGATGTTGCTGTTGACTTTCACATTGCCACAAGACTAGCAGGAAATATAAAATAAGGCATTTAAGGAACTCTCAGCAGAGACTCTCTCTGTATGTGTACAATGACTAGAACAGTGCCTCTAGACACCACCATAAAATTAATAGATATGGGGTTAAATCCTTCTTGCGCAAATGTGCCTATGCCTTTTAGAGATTCTAAACTCAGTGAAGACTGAATCTGCTGAAAAATACAAACTTCATATATCAGTTTGTCTATATACACTCTCTTTCTCTTCATATATATATATATATATATATATATATATATAGTCTGTGGAGGATTTTCTGGTGGTCTACAGAACTGCTTTTCTCAGGTGATGATGCATCTATCACTTTTTAAGTTGTGATGCATTCTTCTGATAATAGCACAGTCTGGGACATTTTAAGACTTCCAGAGGTATTTTGGACCAACTAAACTGAAACACACACCTATCTACACCCAGCACAGCTTTATTTTGGGTAAATTCAGCTGTGATGAGATTTTCTCCACCAGGGCTAAAGGAGTGGCAAACACAAGATGACAGAACTGAATTCTAAAGTGACCTGAAGGGAGTAAAGTAGCAATTGCTGTAGGCAATGAGGGGAGATTTGGGACTATTAAATGTAAATCTCTAAATGCAGGCAGAAGAATTTATAGCAAATCTATAAAACAGTTAAATTCCTCCACGGCCTAAATAGCCACAATTATCCCATTAAAGTGAACTATTCATCAGACTACTGTTTTAATACTATTTGTTCCTGCAGAGAAATTGTGCATTTGGAATATTGGGAATGAAGGGAAGCTAGTATGCAAGAGGATCTGTAGTAGAAGTTTCATACATAATGGAAGTTTAAGGATCACTGCTCTGGACTTTATTAGTTAGAGCAAAGTAAATCCATTAAAGACTTCTAGAAACATAAGAGGAGCACATAACTTAGATCTTCCAAGGGAATGTGTTTTACATGCACTTGGGTAATTTGGAGGAATATTATGCACTTATTCACTTTAAATTTATGAATTTGTTTGCCAAGATACCCTTGCACCACACAGTGACTGTACCTTTTACTACCTTGTTAAAGAAATATCAATACATTTGCTTACTAGTGGAACTGGGTATTGAATGAGTTTTAAATGTAGATTGGTGAGCAAATTTAGAAATATCCTTTTCCAAGTTCCTGGAAATGGAGCAAAAGATAACCATGATAGTCTGGATCTGGTGGGAAGGTTTGGTGGCTGCAAACTATTGGATCCACATCAAGTCTTGAGTAAGCATTTATTGTAGAATCATGGAACTGTAGGTCTGGAAAGAACCTCGGGAAATCAAGTCCAGCCCTCTGTTCTGAGGCAGGACCAAGTAAACCTAGACCATTCCTAACAGGTGTTTGTCTAACCTATTCTTAAAAACCTCCAGTGATGGGGGTTCCACAACCTCCCTTGGAAGCCTGTTCCACAGCTTACCTACCCTTATCATTAGAAAGTTTTTCCTAAGTAATGAAAATCTCCCTTGCTGCAGATTAAGCCCGTTGTTTCTTGTTGTACCTTAAGTGGAAATAAAAAACAGTGGATCCCTGTCTTCTTTGTAACAGCCCTTCATATATTTGAAGGGTTATCATATCAGGTCTACCTCAGTCTTTTTTCCCCCCTCAGGTCTAAACATGCCCAGTTTTTTTTTTAATCTTTCCACATAGGTCAGGTTTGCTAAAGCTTTTATCACTTTTGTTGCTCTCCTCTGGACATTCTCTAGTTTGTCCACTTCTTTCCTAAAGTGTGGCAACCAGAATTGGACATAGTACTCCAGTTGAGGCTTCACCAGCGCCAAATAGAATGGGGCAATTACTTCCCTTGTCTTACATAGGGCAGTCCAGCTAATGCACCCCAGAATATTAGTCTCTTTCACAACTGCATCCTATTGTTGACTCTTATTCAATTTGTGATCCACTATAACCCCAAATCCTTTTACCATCTAGACAGTTATTCCCCATTTTGTAGTTGTGCATTTGATTTTTCCAACCTAAGTGAAATACTCTGCACTTATCTTTATTAAATTTAATCTTGTTGAATTCAGACCAATTCTCCAATTTATCAGTTATTTTGAATTCTAATTCTGTCCTCCAAAGTGCTTGAAATCCCTCCAACCTTGGTGTCATCTGCAAACATTATAAGCATACGCTCTACTCCAGTATCCAAGTCATTAATGAAATATTAAATAGTACCATATCCAGGACTGACCTATGTGGGACTAGATGCACCCTACCAGTTTGACAGCAAACCATTGATAACTACTTTTTGAGTACAGTCTTTCAACCAGTTGTGCCACCCACCTTCTAGTAAGTTCATTTAGACCGCATTTTCCTAGTTTGCTTATGAGAACGTTATATGTGACTATAGCAAAAGCTTTACTAAAATCAATAGATATCATGTCTACTGCTGGAACATAGCTAAGATATAGATCATACGCTAAAGGGAGATAATTCAGTGTTTTCTTACCCTTCTGACTTAGATCAAGTGTAGTATCAGTTTAATATCTTGTTCCTGTTTGCTACAACACTGTTTTTCTCATGTCTCTTCTCAGCTCTTATTTCCTACTGGTTTCAGCTGAAATATATAGTACAATTAACTTGACCTTCTTCTGTAGTCCAAACCAGGTCGCTGAAAAGGTAGCCTCCAGGATTGCAGAGGGCTTTAGTGACCCAGCACTCATAATGGTATATAATTTCGTTTATCTCTCTTCTGATTATAATCACAATATTGGAATGAGCGTTTAAATCCCATTTCTTGGCTCTGTTAATAGAGTAATGTGATGACTAACTTGCTGAGCCCTCAGAGTGCCTGGGGGAGTCCCTTGCAGGGTATTCAGGCAGCCCCTTTTGGCCAGCAGAGCAGTTACTGTGCTCTAAAGAGAGCCTACTTCTGGCCCTCCTTGGTCATGGAGAGAGTTGCTGCATTCTGTGTACGTGGTGGGAGAGGAAAGAAGGCATATTCTTCCAAAACCTTTCATGACATAATGGCTTACCTTCTCAATGGGTCAAAAGCAGTGGTGGGTTACAGTGAAATGTTGGTGGTTTAAAAGAGACCACTTTAGACCATTTAAAAATTGGCACTTCAGAAGCAGCAGCAAGATGAAACACTGAATGGATTAATGGAGGTGAATGGAAGATGCTATGATGTTCAAAACCATACTGTCATTTTTATATCATCTCTTTAGTTGGGATCTTGAAGGAAAGAACATGATTTGTTTCTGTTGCATGTTAGGTGGATAACACTAAATTTACGATGGAGTGCAGAGAACCTGCCATTCATGTGTATGAGCATCATGAAAACAAATGGAGATGCAAAGACCCACATTTGTAAGTAATATGTTCGTATCTGGGTTGTGATAAAGAGATGTTCCTTTGTGTATATAGCTGTAAAGAGCAAAATTGTCTTATTACACTTGAACAACATAATATAGAATGACCTTGTAAGTAGAAAACGGGCAGTAGTTGACCATGTTTTGAAAGCTTTCTGGTTTTCATAATGTTGAGAGAAACGTCTAGCTCAGGGATAGGCAACCTATGGCACATGTGCCGAAGGTGGCACGCGAGCTGATTGTCAGTGGCACTCTTACTGCCCTGGTCCTAGCCACCGGTCCGGGGCCTCTGCATTTTAATTTAATTTTAAATGAAGCTTCTTAAACATTTTTTAAAACCTTATTTACTTTACATACAACAATAGTTTAGTTATATATTATAGACTTATAGAAAGAGACCTTCTAAAAACGTTAAAATGTATTATCGGCACGCAAAACCTTAAATTAGAGTGAATAAATGAAGACTCGGCACACCACTTCTGAAAGGTTGCTGACCCCGATCTAGCTTATAAAAACAAAACTGTCAGTATTCTGCCTCCTCAGCTGTAGCCACACTGCATAGTGCTATGGCTTATGTTTTAATTGAAAGAGCTGGTGGAGATCATTTTCCTTGAACTATTAATTCCTAGTTATTTTACATTCTAGTGATTATTGTGAAGACTGGTCTGAAGCCCAGAGGATCGCCACATCTCTCTTGGACAGCAAATCCTACGAAACCCTTGTGGATTTCGATAATCACCTAGATGACATCCGGAATGACTGGACAAACCCAGAGATCAACAAAGCTGTCCTACACCTATGTTAGGGAGGCTTCCACTGACTGATTTATGGGCATTTCCACTATGCTGAAGATGCTTTAAAAAAATATTTTTGAATGTAAATAAAGTTATCTTCAGTACATTCTGGGGAACGCCAACAGCAGATTTAAAAAGAACGGCATGTCACTTGGAAAAGGTAACGTGCCCAGAAGCAGTCAAATCTTTTTAATGAGAATCTTTAGAAGAAATACAAATTGTCAGTTATAGCCATCCTTGTGGATTCCTTCCCAATTGTAGTGATTGTTGCTATAACCTTTAAAACCAGAACTACTTCTGCTTGTCCAAATTATTCATATTAAAAAGTTTTGACTAACCTTTTATAATCTTTAGAGAGAGTAATTTTTAAAGATTTATGAAATATCTTTCAAAAATGAATCTTGTCCTTAGATGAGATGTTTTTAAACTCTTAAGTCACAAATGTGTAAACAAAATCCAGTGGTAACTGGTCTTTTGACCTGGTTCTTAACTGGCATTATTATTGATGCAGTAGAATAATGCTAACTGCTAAAGATTATACTCTGTGCACATACTGCATTTGTTCTGCAGCAGTTTAGCATATCATAGCTACAAAATAACATATACTGAAAGCAATATTCCAAATGCTGCAGAGATTCCCAACCACGCTGGGACTACAACCACAGTTGTTACCTAAGAAATAGTTACAACCAAGGCCAAAACAAATCTTAACTTTATGGTTTGTGAAAAGGACTTAAAGCACATTAATGGTTTTAATCAACTACAAGGCTCTGTAGGAGTTGAGAAAACAAGAGAAGAGTAAAATGCCATCTTGATTATATGCAATCTTTCTATCTGGATTTTAAACAGATAATCTTAATTCTGAGCTGATTCGCACACTGTCCATTCAAATAGGACTGAAATGTACCTATCTGTAAATTAAAGGCAACTGATCTGTCTTTAGCATATGGATCAAAGGAACCTTGAAACACTCTAGTTCATCTTAAATCGATCTGTCTATCTAATTAATATCTGTTTATAACAAAAGTTTACCAGTTGATGGAGAAGCTTTATAGCAGAATTTCTTTTGTCATTTTTATATGTATTATTTTGTACCAGGTACACCAGATGCATAGTACCTTACCTTCTGTCTCTTTCCTTTAACTATGTTACTGTAGAACTCCTAACAACTTAACCTGGTGAACCTAATGAACTTGAAAGGATACATTTTATATCATTCAACCCTTTTTAACGGTAACAACAAATGGAAGGAAAATACTTTAGCTGACCAACTACTATTGTAGCTTGTCCCCCATCACCTGAAAATAAACTTGATGACATGGGGAATGTCAATCAGATACTTTGTGGCATCTTTGGTGGCGTTGGGTGAGGAGAGAAGCAGGTAAGGAGGAAAGGAGTGCAAGATAAGTAGACTCAGTTACTGGCTGCATAGTGCAATTAATGCACTAACTTGTCTTTGACCTTGAAAGACCTGAGTTCAGTTCTTAATTAGATCAGAAATTGAGAGAATTTGGTCTCTTGCTCATAAGAAGTATTTGGTACACACACATGTTGCAACATAGTTCGCTCAAAGTCTTTTCCTAAGTTCCCTACCGAAACAAACCCTTCACAATGAAGATCCAGATGCAGTATTTATCTCCTAATTTTTTGCTTTTTTCTTAAAGCAAACTTTTGAAACTTGTACAAAAAGTAAGGGATGAGATTTTCAAAACCACTCTTGAGTTGACCGTGGTGTGCTCCTATTAAAGTCAACACGAGTTTTACCATTGATATCAATGGGAACAGAATTAAGGCCAAAATCCCACTCTAAAGTAATAGTTGTTATGAATGAGGATTACAGAAATTAGTGCTCCCTTTGTTTCACAGTGATGATAAACTAGTTTGGAGAAGGATGAAGCAGACATCATTTGGGGAAGTAAAATGCTGAATAAGTGAAACTGAAATCTAGCTGACAACCAGTGAACCGTGCTGCTATTCCACAGATTTAAATATACTAGCTAGTGGAATGTTTCCAGCAGTACATGTACAGAAAAAAACATTACCAATCATGCACATTGTATAAACAGAGCGTTTCAAGATAGTTGCAGAATATAAGGCAAAGCCTATGACATGCTATTCTTTCCAGGGACAGATGTTATTGTTTGCCCCTTTTTGACCTGAGTGGCTAGTCAAAGTTTATGGCCCTGTGCGTGATCCAGTTGAGAGCAGAATTTGGTGATAGTCGTGTTTTTCTTCAATGCAGTTTTGTTTATTTACAAAGACTGTACAAAGTTCTGTGTCTCTGAATGCAGAAGGGATCAAATAACAGGAAACAGCTTATTTTGTTCACCAAGAGCAGCCTTTTCACCCTGCACCCCGACCCAAAAAAAAGTCTCCAGGTTTTTTCCAGGGTCCAGCCACATGCTTTCAGCTGCTTCTTCAGTCTGTCTCAGTCTATTCTCAGTGTGTGTTATCTCCTGCCAACGCGCACACAGTCACAATACCCAGTCGAACCATCTGCCCACTTGGTGCTAGTTTCTGAGCAGACTATTAGGCTCTGCTTCAAGGGTGGCCCCTTAACTGTCTCTTACAATTGACTTAAATGGGGGACTCATTCAGAGATCAGTTTAAAGGTATAAACTGAACCCATAACAAAGTTTCACTTAACTGATAACATTATCCTAACAAGCCACTGGGAATTGAACATACACGAAGAGTCATTAAACAGCACTGAAATACAAGCTGGTATTTCTTTGAAGCTACAGGAAATGTATTTCTCATTCTTCCTAACTAGATGTCATGTAATCAAGTTTTTGGCCACATATGCATTCACACACACTAATTTGTTCTGTCAGATACTCAGCTCTTATCCAGTTAAGGCTTCCCAAAATGCTAAATGTTTTGTAAAGATCAGTTTTTTTGTAGTTGTAAAATAAAATTAACTCAAAGCAAAATCTGTATCATTGGGGGCTCTAATCTGATAGAAAAGATAAATGCTCTTGCTGAGCAGCGTATTGTTAAACATTGAGACTTTGCTGGAAGGGACAGGAGAGAAGCACCATATGATATCCTCCCCTCCCACCGCTCCCTCTTTTGTTTGCTTGTAGGTTTCTAGTGAGGTCCATTGGACATTTGCCCACCAATAAAGCCAGAGGCTGGTTTTAAACAAACAAAGGGCAGGTGCAGCAGGGCACCAATGAGACTTGCCCTGTCACCTGGACAGTTTCCATTCCACCCCTTTCATTTGAATTGAAAGCTGGACAAAAAGTTATAAAGGCGAACCTTGGACTTGCTTTCATTCATGCTGGTTGCATGCGTAAGAAGAGAGGAAGCAGGTAATCTCTGTGAGGACGGATCTCTGCCTACACGTTGATCTTGCTACAAATCTAGGTCACTGATCTGTATGAGAAGCTGGATATTTCTTGGCTTGGGCAGCAACTGCATTAAAGGAATGCAAGGTAACTTCTGGTTTTGTTTTTTTTTAACTTTCAGGGAAGGAAAAGCTGGTGGGATGGGAAAAGTCTGCATTCCTATGAAAACCCTGATGATTTTTTTTTTTACCTCTACTTCGGTGTCACAGCCACCATGCTTCTGGCTGGGAAGACTACTTCCAGAGCATATCCCTCTTTCTTTTATTCTGCCCCAGTTGTCTGTCAGTGAATGCCATGCAGAGGTCTCTTCCCTCCTCCCATTGACAAATGTCTTAAGTTTCTTCTCCTACCACTCTTTTGGCCTTGCCAGCCCAAGTTCCTATGATCAGAAATCAAACGCTAGCCCTGCCGTAGTGTCTATCTGCTTTAGGGTTCTCCATAATACCCATTACCATTGTGTTAGCACTTGGAAAAGCAGAAAAGCCCTCCTGGTTGTATTGGTATTACAAAGTTATTTTCCCTCTATATTAATGTTTGAAAGATTTGTGATGAACAGTTCTAACAAATAACAAATGTATAGAAAACTGGCACAAAAGGAGGGAAAACCCCAGCTCAATCTGATATTTAAAGTGCTGCTTTTGAATAAATATAGGCAATCAGCACCAGAAATGATGCAATTCTGAATTACTTTGAATGTAAAGTGGTTGAGTTTTTGTAATGTGCTATTTACCACTTTGCAGACTCTGGGTTAGTGGCAGGAGCAATAATGGGCACTAATTTTGGAGTCTTTCAGGATGAAGATTGGAGCTTGGCTTGCTCCAGCATATGGTTTTGAAGGAAATCCTGCTTTCTTCCCAAGCAGCTGTCTGAGTTGATTTAAGACCAAGGAGGCTAGGTGACATGCCAAAGATCATGGTTCTTCTAACCACTGGGCACCATGGCCAAGATTTTCAAAAGTGACTCATTTTGAATTTTAGGTGTCTAGCTTGAGACACTTCAAAGGGACCTCTTTCAAAAAGGCTTGAGACTTTGCCCTCTGGAAATCAGACCTCTTGAAAGGAATTCCCAGTTAGACACCAAAAAATGGAGGCACCTAGAATCACTGGACACTTTTGAAAGTCTTGGCTGGCATGGCAGTGCCAGACTAAGTAGTTCTGTGTGGGCAGGGGTCTCCCTCTGTAGGATCAAAAGGTGCAGGTAATCAGTAGTACGTGTGACTGCAAGTACTGTGGCACACTAGGATGGCTGTGCTCAGTGATGGTTAAAGGAATGTCAAATATCTGGTAACTAGGGGATGGTGGTTGGCCTGCGGGGGATGTTTTATCCTATATAATGTAGTTTGCTGTGCTGTAAATAAAGATGAAGCTTTTTTCCTTTCCCGCTACCATGTAGTTGAAGTGGGAGGCTGAGCACTTTGTCAGGTTTCTGTTAGCCTAAGCAAATTGGCACATTTTGACCCACGTCTCTTCTTCATAATTCCAGACACGAAGGCTGCCTTGTGCCAGCTTTAATCAGGGTACTCTTTGTAAGAGCAAATGTTTATATAAGGAGACGCATGATGCGGAGTGGTTAAAACACAGGGCTTGGCTTTCAGATATCATGGGGCCCATCAGCATGATAAGAACCTAGATAAATAGAGTGGGATGCCAGAGACTGGGTTCTGTTCCCAGATCTGCCACAAACTTGCTGTGAGATCTCGTGCAGATCACTGAGGCTTGGATCCTCAAAGGTGTTTAGGCACCTAACTGCCATTGATTTCAGTGGGAGATAGGCACCTAAAGGCTTTTGAGGATCAGGGCCTTAGAGCCTATTTTCAAAGGTGTTGCTCTCCTGCAGCTGCCAGGGGTTTCAGTGGGTTTGTGGTTGCTCAGCTCTTCTGAAAACCAGGCTGCCAAATTCCTTCTGTTTTCCCATCTAGACAAAGACAGTAGAGACAGTGGTGTGTGATGAGGCTTAACTTGCTAGTGTTTTATTTGTATGACAGTTCAGAGAGGCAGATCCCAGTGAGGCTGGGTGCTGTACTAACCCATATGGAGAGGCAGTCCCTGCCCCAAACCGCTTACAATCTAAATGGAGAAGAGACACAGAGAGGGTGGAAAGAGAAAGAGAGGCATGGGCTGCCTCTATTTGTAAAGTGTTTGAGATCCTCAGCTGGAAGGTGCTATCAATGGAGAAAGAGTAAGTGAAACGTCAAATGCAGGAAGCTTTTAATAGTTGGTAACTTAAATCTTATTGGGACTTGGAAAATGTTCTTGAGATGAAATCTGCTTGCCCTGCATTTGTGAGCAGTGCTTCTGCTGTACATGCTAATGTAGCTTCTGGAGAGGAGCCTAATGGGCCCAAGCCACTGACAGTTGTGTGTGGGAACCGTAAAGCACAGGCCATCTATTGAACAAAAGAAGCTGTGCAAGTTGCTTCTCCTTGCTCTGCCCACCCTCTGATAACATCTCATAATTCTGGTTTTAGGCCCCCTTGCTACTCTGCCAATACATCTTAATTCCGTGCTGCAAGATCCCTTGCCATCCTAGCCTCCCCTGAATCGATCATTCCAAAATAGGCAGTGGTTGCACCATGTACATGTATCCACTAGGGGCTTGATTGAGGCCATTGTCTTTATCCCCTTTAAACCTTATTTTAACCCAGCTTGGCTCTCTCATCAGAAAGGCTTCTGCACTGGCAGTTTTATCCTTGATTTCATTTTTGACTCTGCAAAAGATTACAGATATAAAACCATAGTGAACCGAGACAGACAGCTGTAGTCTGGGGTTTCCATTAATAGGATTGTGTGAAAGGTGAAATTGTTCCACCTTTCCATGTGGCTGTTCAGCAATTGGCCAAGATGGCCTTTGTCTCTTAGAAATTCTAGTGATGGGCTAGGCATTTCCCCAACCTTGTCAGGCAATGGATGGAAGGGAGGCAACAGCTTGGAGAGTAAAATTGCAGAGTAGTATAAAGCCATTAGATGATTCCAGGTGGAAGTCACAAGCCATTTCATCTTTAAAACTGGCTTGTGAAAGCTGCAATCATCTGGTGGATAATTGAGCAGAGCATACGTAGACAAGACCTCTCCAACTGAAATGATTCTTCAGCCCTTTGATTACCAGGGGGACAGGTGTGTGTTAAAGTTCCTTTGGAAACATAGCAACTGCCTTTAGATTTTTAGAACTGACAACACATGAAATGTTTAATTGGTGCACTAAAACTGTTTGTATCTTAGCAATGCCTTGGAGATTTGAAACACTCTATGACATGGGCCAGAAATATTTTATAGTCACAACTCCTTGAAATTAGTGTGAGTCATTACTGGCTTGAGATATTTGCAACGGTAGGGTATGAGAGCCTAATGAGACACACTGGCTTCTGTACTCAGTGATTCTCCAAGACTCTACATCAGTATCCTAGAGCAGTGGCTCCCAAACTTGTTCCGCCGCTTGTGCAGGGAAAGCCCCTGGTGGGCCGGGCCATTTTGTTTACCTGCCGCGTCTGCAGGTTCGGCCCATCGCAGCTCCCAGTGGCCGCGGTTCGCTGCTCCAGGCCAATGGGAGCCGCTGGAAGCGGTGGCCTGTACGTCCCTCGGCCCACGCCACATCCAGCAGCTCCCATTGGCCTGGAGCAGCGAACCGCGGCCACTAGGAGCTGCGATGGGCCGAACCTGCGGACGCGGCAGGTAAAACAGCCTGGCCCACCAGCGGCTTTCCCTGCACAAGCGGTGGAACAAGTTTGGGAACCACTGTCCTAGAGGTTCCACAAAATTCATGTGACACAATCCTGTCTTGGCTTCCCAAACCTCTCTACTGGAGTTTGATGGTCTTCAAGGAGGTGTATATGGCCACCCCGAATTGCATGCCTGATGCTTTAACAGTGCAACATCTCAAATGGTCCATTGAAGCAAGTATCCCATGACAAAAACCTGGGGTCTTCCAAAGTCCAGCTAATAAGTTGTCCTCTGAACCTACTGATCCAAAGTGTTTAATTGGCCCTTGGACCAAGATTCTGATCCCCCACCATGTGAGCAGGGTCTTGTGGTTAAAGGACAGGATTAGGAGTCAAGCAATCTGCTTTCTAATCCAGTTCTGAGCTCCCTTCACGCTCCTATATGTGGTCTCTTCTGCTCAGGCTTGAAGCACATTGGCTGGATAGTGGGGAAACTTCCACTTCTGCTGGTTCCCATGATGCTGGTATACAGGAGACTTCATGCTGTCAATACAGCACCCCTCACCAGCACTACATTCAGTTAGTTTTAATTAACATTTAGCCTCGGGAAGATTATGAGATGTATTGAATGCATCAGGTCATTTGAACCAGCCAGTAAAAAAGCACAACCCCTGGAAAAAAACAACCCACGTGCTATATAGCAGACCTTTAACCAGTATGCTCTTGGATAACAATCTCCTGCAGCTGTCATTACTGCATGTTAATAGTAGTGAGATCAGAGCTAGATGTTCATAGGATGGAAGAAAATCTATCAGGGAGTGGTGGGCCAGGTAGCAAAATGGCGGGTTGTCAGGGAAAAGAATAGAAAGACAAAGAACCTAGCTCCTCAAATATATGATGAGTAAAGTTCTGTTCGTAATCCTGTTTGAAATGTCTTGGGATGCTTGAATGATAGTGATTGCTTGCATGGGTTACAGGCAGCACAGTGTGGAGTACTGGCAGGTGCAGTTATTTTGTACTTATATGAATTCATAATTCATACTAATGTACTTATAGATTTCAGTTCTCTCTTTCTGGTTAATAGGTGAGGTGCTTCTACTACCCCTTGGAGCAGAGCCAGACCTTACTACCCTCCCAGGGGAAGCCAGTCTACTCCTCCCACCCTCCCAGCTCCTTTGGAATGGGACTGTCAAGGCTTTCCCTGGTAGTCATCAGGGACAATGCGTATTTGAGCTGGCACACTGAGGAAAATCTGAATGCTTTTGCTCACCGCTCCAGAGGTCATGCAGCTTCTCACCTGGGAGACAAACATCCGCAGTAGTTGGGAATCAAGCTACTGTCAGCCTCATCCAGAAGATGCCATCCAGGGAATCTAGCTGCTGTCTGCCTCTCCCTGACGATACCTGGTACTAGATAAATGTACACAAATAATACGTTACTAAACCATGAGCCTGTTGCCTTACAGCCATTCTAATGGCAGTGGAGCTGGTTATGCCAGCCAGCCCTAAAAAGCACCTTCAGACCCTGTATTGCAACTCACACTCCCAGTCTTGAGACCACTAGTGGTAGCTACAGTTGAAGGCAGGAAATGAAAGGGTGTCATGGTTGAGACCGGGGAAGTGTAGTGTATATAGTGTTTAAAGCACTGAGATAGGATCTGAGTGTCCAGCCTTGCCTCTGCCACAGACTCCTTGTGTGGTCCTCCAGCCTCAGTGCTCAGTTTACCTGTGTCTAACATAGGAATAATGAAACATTCCTCCAAAGGGGACTGTGAGGCTTTAATGAATTAATGTTTTAATGTGCTTTGAGATCCTCAGATGGAAGGGACTGGAAGAGCTGCTCCTGTTGTCATAAGATAATCCGATCAAATTAGGTTGTGTTGCAGCCCACAAACCAGACTGCAGTTACTCTAACGCACAGTTTATCCACTAATATTTTTGTTTTCATCCTGATCATGATGGGCCTTTTCCTCTGCTCACACCCAGTCCTGCCTTCAATGTCACGGAGCAAAGAGACTGCTATTCCCTGCCAGGCTGACTCTAGGACTATTTTAACAGTGGCAGTGGGCTAGTTTACATGTAAATTACCTTATCAGCTACTGGTTGATTTCTAGCTGCTCAAACACGATCTGTAGCTAGAGTACAGCCATGTAATAACTAGTCAGAAAGGAAACATCCCTTAACCCCAATGTTCTTGGAACACTGAATACAATGCAATTGGTTTAGGGTCCATATTGTAATCATTGGGCATATAGAAGAACCTTTCTGCCTACAGTCCAGACCAGAACCTCCTGGTCGTTAGACCTTCCAACAGAGCTGTCAAAACATTGTCCCAGTTTTTCATTGAAAAAGTTCAAAATTTGAGAATTTTGTTTGAACATTCTCCCCTTTTTGGACCAGCTCCACTTTCCAATAATTCTGGGAAAGACATCAACTATGTAGCTAGTTCACTTAAGATACTCAGCTCAGCAGCAGCTGGTCAGCTGAACAAGGTAAATTCTATCATCTGTCTCTTGGCTCGGGCTTTGTCAGAACCCAGTGGGCTGAGCAAAGTGAGCTCCTACACTTAATTCAATGGCATTTTTTGTTTGTCTGCCCAGTGCCGCCCTCCCCCCAGTTCTAAGCCTCTATCAGCCAGCACTGAGCCCCAAAGCTCTCTCTAGACTTTTCTTAGGGTCTTGCTCAGCAATGCTTCTTCCAGCTGTGGCTGGAGTTTCCTTGCTGCCTTCTCAGTAGTCTCTGCTTCTCTTTCCTGCTTATTCACATCATGCCCCCCTCCCACACACACACACACTCTACTACTATCACCACCAAAACAATACCTAGCCGCACCCCTCTTTTACATAGTTCACCTTACTGAGTGGTCTCCCATGCCCCTTTGTTTTGAGCAGTGAGCTTGCTTCACTGGGGTGAAGAATGCTCTTGTTTCATAAAGGAGCTCTAGGATTCCTTACAGATACTTAAATGATGGGTAGTGGTTCCATCTATCAGCTGCAATGATGTTTCACACAACCCCAATGATACTTGAAATGTGGTTGGAAAAGCGACCCTTCAAAAACTTGCCCCTTCTTTCTCCACAGATCTGGAACTTGCACCAAAGTGCTGGCAACCCTGTCCCCCCTGCCAAAAATAAATAAATCAGTTTTTGCTGCTTTTAATGGCTCCAGTGCCCTCACCATTCTGGTGCAATGAGCTAGATGGAATCTGTGCTTGCCCATTGCATCAGCAAAGTGATTAGCTTAGTTCCAGTCAGGAGCTAACTTCTACCCTCAATTTCACCGGAGAGGGGAAACAATGGTGCTTGCACAGGTGTATTGCAGAGCGGGGCCTACGGAAAGAACTGTTTGATGCTCACATCCCAGGTTGAGTTTGCCAGGCTGAGGGGGAAGGGGAAGTCTTTAATACAAGTTGGGGCTGGAAGTCAGAGAGAGAGACAAGAAAGACCAAACTGCAGCGGGTCAGTTGTGAGGTTGCGGCTCGGAGCAGAGCTTCATCGGAAAGATGGAGGGACCTTTGGGACTCCAGTGTCACAGTTCTAGCATGGCACCAGCTAAGTGGCCTTAACAACAGGACAAACCCCAGACTTAGGGGTAAGTCCCCTCCTGGGCCAGTCCCTCTCCTTACCCTGCCTAGAAGTATAAAACAGGTTGGCCTGAAAGGGATGGAGACACTTTAACTGTTTGCCAGAAGCTGGGAATGGGCGATGGGGTGGATCACTTGGTGGTCTGTTCTGTTCATTCCCTCTGGCATTGGCCACTGTCAGAAGACAGGACACAGGGCTAGATGGACCTTTGCTCTGACCCAGTCTGGCGGCTCTCTCAAGGCTCTCTTCAGACAGCTGCCTTGGCAGTTTCCAGCAGCACTTGACGGGTTTCACGGGATTGAGAAGAGGCGTTTTCTCAGCGGCGGAAATATGTGCCGGGATCAGGGCTGGAGGTGGGAGAGGGGCTGCACACACCCTTACCCGCCCCCTCCTCCCTGCCCGGTCTGCCAGGGCGCCTCCCCCGCCCCCCAGTTTGCTGTGGGGGTGTGTCCGAGACACCCGCACCGGCCGCTTCTGTGCAGCCCCCGCGGAGCGAAGGGAAGAGGCAGCCCCAGTGAGGGAGCAGAGCCCGAGGTGAAGGGGGGGAGCAGAGGGACCCTCCCCGCCGCTGGCGAGGTGACTCAGGAAGGTGGTACCAGGCAGGGATATGCAAATCGCCCTCGCCCCCCCCACCCCCGGCTCGCCCGGCTGCTGCCTTCCTCAGGCTCGCGTGGTGCGGGTGCGGGAGCGGGTCCGGGCTGCGGCTGCGGGGCTGGAGGCGGCGGCTGAGCGGCGGGGAAGAGACCAAAGCGCCGGTAAGTTTCTCCTTCCCCAGCCCCCGGGCTGCCCTCCCCCGGCGTCCTGGGAACTTTCTCCGGCCGGATCCCTCCAGAAATCCCCGCTCCCGTCTCTGGCTCCTCCGGGCAGGGCAGGGGGCGAGGTGCAGCGCTCACACCCAGGAAATCAAGGCAGAGCCGGCTCCCGGCTCGGCCCCTCTGACGGGAGACACTGGCACGGCCCCGGGGTTGGATTCTGTTCCAGAGCGCAGAGCCCGGGCATCCAGCCGGTCCTTTCCGCGCAGCGAGCTGGGCAGGCGGCATTTTCAGCGCTGCGCTGGGCGCAGGGTCAGAGCCCGGGCATCCAGCCGGTCCTTTCCGCGCAGCGAGCTGGGCAGGCGGCATTTTCAGCGCTGCGCTGGGCACAGGGTCAGAGCCCGGGCATCTAGCCTGTCCTTTCCGCGCAGCGAGCTGGGCAGGCGGCATTTTCAGCGCTGCGCTGGGCGCAGCCAGGGTGGCGGTAGCAGGTAGAGGAACTTGCCATTGGCTGCGCCTCGGAACGCGATTCCCTTACTCCGGAGCCCCCGGGGTCCTCCTCCCGCTGTCAGTCACCGCCCGTTGTTGGGGGTCCGTTTGTCTTTCTCCACCTGACCAGGGCAATAAGCGTGTGAAGGCTTCAGGGGCTGAGCTCGTTTGCAATGTAGATGCATTCCAGGCTGGGGCTGGGGCTGCCACCACACAATCCCCGCCCTCGAAGACCCTTCCTGCTGGGGCTTGTAAAAACCTTGATGCAGGAAGGTCTTCATCCACCCTTCTTCTGAGCGGCTGTTCTGCCCTGGCTACAGCAGCATTGTTCTGCGAGGGGGCTGGGGGCCCGATCAGGCCCCACCGTGCTAGGGGCTGTACAGACACAGAGCCAATAGATCAGTAGTTCTCGAAGTTTTGTACCACTGACCCTTTTCACACAGCAAGCCTCTGAGTGTGACCCCCCCCCTTATAAATTAAAAACACTTTAACCCCATTATAAATGCTGGAGGCAAAGCGGGATTTGGGGTGGAGGCTGACAGCTCACAACTCCCCATGTCATAACCTCGTGACCCCCTGAGGGATCCCAACCCCCAGTTTGAGATGCCCTGCAACAGATGCTCACTGCCCCAAAAAGCTTCCAATCTAAGCACAGGGTAACAGACAGAGTGGGGCAGCTCTAGGTAACTGCCAGATTGTCTCTTGCTGTAGCGGGCACAGGCTCCTCTGCCCAGGGCTGCTGAGAGCGGGTTCAGGCCCTGGTGAAAACATTTTTTCGGGCCCCCCAGCAAGGGCAGACCAGCTAAACAGGGCCGGGGAAGCCAGGCCCCGGGCCCCCTTCCGGACGGCCGGGCCCTGGTAATTTGTACCAGCTCCCACCCCCGCCCGTCGGCCCTGCCTCTGCCTGTGAAACAGGAATTCCCGCAATATTCTGATATTTAGTCACATTCCTGTTAAGGTGGGTAAGGTCATATCTTTAATTGGATCAGCTTCTGTTGGTGAAAGAGACGAGCTTCCAAGCCACATGGAGTAAAGCTGTTACCTCACCCGCCTGGTCTCTCTAATACCCTGGGACCGACACGGCTACAGCACTGCAAACACTAGTGGGAAGGGGCATTTTGGCTACACGGGAAATGCGCAGTCACAGATTCTGACATACTTGCTCACCCTGAGTAGTGTCACACTGGAGGTGTAGCTCCATTAATTCCAAAGGGCCTGAGGACCTGCCTACCTAAGACCGTGTCTACACTCGGGAGCTGACGTCACCACAGCCCCCTTGCGTAGATGCAGCGTGCACCAACAGAAGCAGTATTTTGCCAGGGGGAGGGACGCATCCCAGGAAGAACTCTTTTGCCCACATAGCTGCGTCTACACTGGGGGAGGAGGGTTGTTGGCATAGCGATGTCAGCCGGGGGCGTGGTTTGTTCACAGCCATGTCCCCAACGTGGCTATCCCAGTGTAACTTGGACGTGTATAGAACAGAGGTGGCCAAACTGCGGCTCACAAGCCACATGTGGCTCTTTTACGGTTAAAGTGCAGCTCGCCCAGCCCCCCATGCCCCTCCCATTCTCCATCTACCAGACTGGGGCGGGGGGAGCTCAGGGCTTCTGCCCTGTGACAGGGTGCCGGGGCTCGGGGCTTCAGCAGGAGCAGGGCTGAAGCCCCGAGCCCCAGCAGGGACGCTTGGCTCTCTAACTTCTGAAGATTATTGTATGCAACTCAGAGGGTCACTAAGTTTGGGCACCAAGCCTGTGAGGCCACCTCTGCTCATTGTCATTTGCTGCCACAGTTGCAGTCAGCAGAGGAGCCTGAGCGGGAGCCCCACTAGGATGAGAGAGGGGGGTGTGGCTGGCAGGCAGGCTCCATCAGGTCCCCAGACCTTTGGAACTCCCTTCCTCCTTAGGTCTGAACCAGCCCTTTAAAGAGGCAGTGTGGTCTGGTGGTTACGGAGCTTGGGTGGGACTCAGGAGACCCAGCTTCAATCTCTTGCTTGTCTACACTTACAGCGCTGCAGCTGCACAGCCGTAGCGCTTAGGAAAGACACTACCGACATGTAGTTAATTCACCTCCCCAGAAGGTGGTAGCCATGGCGAGGGGAGAAGCCCTCCCGCCGACCTAGCGCTGTCTACACTGGGTGTTCGGTCGGTCTAACTGCATCGCTTAGGGGTGCGGGTTTTCCACACCCCGAAGTAATGACATAAGTGTGGAGTGTAGACCAGGGCTAAGTCCTTTAGTCTCTCCATATCCCAGTTCCCCAGGTGTAAATTGTGGACAACAGTCCTGGCCTGCCTCCAGGGCTGATCCGGAGGTGCTCTGATGCTCTGGGGATGGGGGCTGCTTTAGCTGCTTGGCCTGAGTTAACCTCCACAGCTGGCCTCTCCCCAATTGCCAGTGAGGAGATGGGTGTTAAGCAGGTGATAATCCTGGGGGGTTGCATTACATCTTGTTGCTGGGCTGTTTGATTTGATCTGGGGTAACCAGGGCTTAAATTCTCATAGAGTATTTTCCAGAGCCACCCCCTCTCCCCACCCCATACCCTCCCCCATTCGGCGCTCTGGGCTTCAGCAGTGGGGCACCAGAGCTCGGGGCTTCAGCTCCATGGAGTGGGGAGCGCCGGGGCTCCTACCCTGTGGGTTTGAAAATATTTCCTGGAGCTCTGCTCCGGACAGGTCCAGCTGAATTTAAGCTCTGGAGGTAACAGAGAGGTTGATTGGTGTGTTTTTAAAAGAGAATCAAGGGCAGGCAGAGTGTTGGATGGGGGTGTCTCTGTTGCAGGGGAGCAGAAATCCAGTGACACACATACGCAGTGTAAGTATCTGGCATTTGGGTAACCCGAAAAGAACTGCACGCATCCTCTGCTGAGGGAAGAAACATTTCACTAGACGTGCCAGGGCGAGGGCAGGGCAGAATCACAACTGACTCAGCACTTTCCAATCTCGCGGTACCCAGCCTCCAGTCTAGCACGTCTTGTTGCCACACAGCTCTCTCCTAATCAGCAAGCCACAAACTGGTTTATCAGTGACGTGAATCCTAACAAGACGAGGACAACATGTGGCTTGGGTTGGCAGGATCTCTGGCTTTGAAAGGTTAGAGGGAACAGGCAATGCACAGTCTGTCCCAGCAGCTGGAGGGAGATGGAGGACAAGATGGTGTAAATGGGAATAATGCTACTGAGGTTACTTCCGTTTACAACAGCTGAGGCTTTTGCCCTGTCACTTCCAGTGTTATCCTATGATCCCTAAGGCTTGGTCTCCACTTAAAACGGACACCAACACAGCTGTTTTGGTTAGGGGTGTGATTGCTTTTTACTGATAAGCTATGCCAGTACAAGCTCTAATATAGACACACTTTTATACCAGCATATGGGGGCTTTTCCCAGCATAGCTTATGTCCCTTGGGGAACAGGTATGAGCGGTTCCATCAGAAGCACTTTTATGCCTATATAAACTGCGTCTCCACTGGGAGGGTTTGCAGGTGTAGCTATGCCTGCAAAACTTTTTGAGTGTAGACAAAATCAAAGAGAGCAGCAAATAAATATTTCAGTAATGTGCAGTTGGGAATACGCCTCGCAAATACAAAATGGAGTGTATTTCAACCTTGTGTTGGCATACAGCAATACACTTCCTAGCATTTCTTGCCACCTTCTGTCCAAATTCGTTGTGTGGTGCTACTCTACACTGGGAAACAGCTGCCATATTCCCCCCAGAGCTGGCTGCATTTCAGTGTTGAACAATTTCTGTTTAAGTGCTTTGACAGCTCTTGTGATGAAAGGCATTATAGAAAAACATGAGACTTGTACTGTTAATGCATCATCCCATCACATAATGTCGATAAATACACAGACAAGCTGTTTAGAAGGGGCCAGTGCCATAGCTTAGCAAGAACATCCGTCTCCTGGCAAGAAAAAAAATCCAGCCTTGTTTAGCAAGACATTACTGAAGGGTCACACATTTCATAGTTTCTGTAGGCTGAACGCATTGCACACACCAAGGGCTTCTTGTCTTCTTTAAGCCCCGTCCCCGCCCCAGCAGCTTTCTCACTCTCACATCCTCCTGTGTTAAAGGAACTCCCTGCAACCCTCCTACAGCCTTCCTCATTCCTGGGACTCTGAGTGCCCCTTTTCCGCACTGCCAAGGGCTCTGTGTTTCCCCCACCCCCCATTCCTCACTCCACCACATGGCGGGGGCTCCGTGTGTCTCCCATTCCCCTTGCAACTGCTCCTGTTTTAACCTACCTATGTCTAGAGGGTCGCACATTTCATTGCTTCTGATGGCCAAGCTTAAATCCCCCGATGTGTGCCCTGCCCGACGCACACACTTAATTTAAGTTGTTTCTTTTCTGTCTGTC
The DNA here is from genome assembly GCF_016161935.1 of Mauremys reevesii. Taxonomy (NCBI): domain Eukaryota; kingdom Metazoa; phylum Chordata; order Testudines; family Geoemydidae; genus Mauremys; species Mauremys reevesii. The sequence goes on from NC_052638.1 coordinate 37,782,477, forward strand.
TCAGAGATGTCCGGGGGTCCCCATTTCAAGTGCCATTGGGAGGGTGGGCAGAGCGCAAATGAGGATGTTGCCACGCTGGAGGGTGTTAATTACTCCCATCAAAGAGGTCTTTGATCTATAGACAATTCCAGCTGACCGGTGTCCTAACCAGATGCCATAGGGCTCGGTGCGTCCCCTGCTCCCCACTTCAGGCTTTATGATTTTCCCCCAAATCAATTGAATTCTGCCCACTGATGCCTCGAATATTCCTTGATGTTTTGAAATTGATTGAATGCGGCATTTAAAAGTTACCATCGGAGAAATGCCCTCATGTTGAGCATAGGCCTCGCTTCACTAAGGCCTGGTCTACCCTTAAAAATTAAGTGTAGCCACTTAGCTACATCCCCCAGGGCTGTGAAAATGTTTTGCCCTGAGCATTGTAGTTAGGTCGATTGAACCCTCAGTGAAGACACAGCTAGGAATTCTTCCATCGACCTGGATACCGCCCCTTGGAGAGGTGAATGAACTACACTGACGGATGGAACCATCGATGTAGGAAGCGTCTCCAGTATGGTGCTACAGCGGCATGGGTTCAGCACCGTAGCTGTGCCACTAGCAGCGATAGCAAAGCAGGTTTGGGGGTATTGTTTTGTCTTGTGCTTGTCTGAGCAGCGAAGCACGTGGATTTTGGTAAAGTATTAAAGAAGGGAAATCAATGGTGTCTCAGCGTGGAACACGAGAGCCGTCAATCATACCAGCTTTTCCATGTGTTCCATTGGCATTGCCTTGCGCAGGGTACAATTTACAGATGCCTTCCAAGCTGTGCCATGGGCTAGCCAGAGTGCCACTTGGATGCTCTGAGGCATGGCACACAGCAGCCATTTCTAAGGCCAGAAAATCTGGCTGCATATAAAGTGAAATTAATATTTTACTACCTGTTGTTACCGAATGGCAGCCCTGAGGTGCTGAGCAGAAGTTAATGATTAAATGCAATACTGTGTTAGCTGAATGTACCGTTAACACGGCTACTGACAAGGGCTTCAGCAGAGCTACTCCTGATTTCCTGAGATCAGAATCAGGCTCCTTTGATAAATATGATCATAGCCAACAGAGATGGAAAGTTGCTGCTAGGTCACTGAGTCAATGCACCGCAAAGACTGGATGCATCCGACGAAGTGGGGATTCACCCACGAAAGCTCATGCTCCAAAACGTCTGTTAGTCTATAAGGTGCCACAGGACTCTTTGCTGCTTTTAAAGACTGGACGTCATTCCGCGGTGGGGGATGAACTGGATATTAGACTAGGAGGTGGTAGCAAGAGGGAGTTCCAACAGGAGTACAGCTGGAACAGGGAATGTTTATGCACAGAGAAACGGGCAGTGTGTCCTGAGTTCCCTGTGCAGCTAGTAAAGATCTCTGGTTTTTGGCAAGCATTTTCCTTCCAGCCCAACCTCTTCTGCTGCCAGACTCCAAAGCAGCCTGATTCTGATCCTGTAAATCAGGAGTAGCTCGGCTGAAGTCAGTGAACTTGAGCTGGTGTAAACCTGGTGCAGCTGAGATCAGAATCAGGCCCAGGAGCTATTCCTCCAACTGCAGTCTCTCTCTTTCTCCCACCCTATGCTATATACCTCTTCCATGCTACCCCCACTCTCTAAACTACCTCCACCTCATTGGCCACAAGTGACGCCTCCAAGCCACTTCCTTTACCTCCCTCCTTAAAAATCCTGCTTTGCTCATATCCCACTGCCCGTGCTGCTCCCCCTGCCCCCCCAGTATCACCCACTCCCACACTCACACCTTAATTCTTTGCATTGCACCTGGCTAAGGCCCTGAACTTGCACTGAGCTCTGGGCAAGCAGATCCATGCACTCTATGTAAAGCCCCATTGAAATTAATGGGGCTCCATGTCATTCTGGGGTGTACGAACAGGAGTGTCGTATGTAAGACCCCCAGAGATAATTGTTCAGCTCTACTCGGCATTGGGGAGGCCTCAGCTGAAGTCCTGTGTCCAGTTTTGGGCACTGCACTTTATGAAAGAGGTGGACAAATTGGAGAGAGTCCAGAGGAGAGCGATGAGTATAAGAGATTTAGAAAACATGAGCTATGGGGAAAGGTTGAAAGACCGGTGTATGTTTAGTCTAGAGAAGAGAAGGTGGGGAGGAGATCTGATAACAATCTTAAAATATGTAAAAGGTTTTATAAAGAGGGTGGTGATCAATTGTTCTCCATGTCCACGGAGTGTAGGACAAGAAGTAATTGGATTAATTTGCAGCACGGGAGATTTAGGTTAGATATCAGGAAAAACCTAACTCTAAGGGTAGTTAAGCACTGGAACAGGCTTCCAAGGGAGGTTGTGGAATCCCCATCACTGGAGGTTTTTAAGAACAGGTTAGACAAACACCTGTCAGGAATGGTCTAAGTTTACTTGGTCCCGCCTCAGAACAGAGGGCTGGACTTAGTGACTTCTTTAGGTCCCTTCCAGTCCTAAATTTCTCTGATTCTTTGGGCACAAGGGTCTGCCCAGTTGAGCTCCAAATGAGAGGCTTGTATTGCAATCAGTCAGTGGGAGGTATGCACCTATAACCTAGGCAGAATGTGGTTCTTTAGACTATGAACTCCATGGGTGCAAAGTCTTCCTCTTGGAGAAGAGTCTGAACCAAAACCCCAGACCCAAACTTTGTAGCTGTGGGCCCGTCTTTATTTCCTGTGTGTCAGATTCCTCTGATTGTGGTCTCATCATCTGTTTCTCTGGAAGCAATTGGGACACCAGAATACAGTGCTGGACTCGGCCGGATCACATAACAGGAAGAGGGGAGTGGCAAAGTTCTCTCTAACCATGATTCAATGGTGATGCAAAAGCATATGTGCAAATTGATCCACACTCAAATAGCCTATGTTTGAAAGTTTCCCCAAGTTTAAATGTTCTTCTTTAAACTAAACAACAAAAATTGAGTCATCAGGTGCCATGACATCAGTTAGTGGTTTTTCTGTCATGAATACCACTGCTTCCTGTTGTTTCCCAGTTCGACACTGTACATGTGTGTATATATACACACAGCTAGACAGAGCCACCTTAGAGAACCTTTCAAATGCAAAACAAGAGAAACCTACCAGTGCAGCTTCCTGTCTGGGCACTTTCTGAAATGTTCATCTCTTTGCAGCAGTCGTGAAGCAGAGGAGCAGATCCAGAGCGCTGTGCGTTTAATTTATGAGCCACTCCACGCTAAAAGGATGAAAACATGGGACTTAAGTTCTCCTGCCTGAAAGGTAAGAATGCACTTCAGCCCTTGCATGTCTGTGTGGCCTGTAGCACACTCACCACTTGCTGTGTTGGGCAGAGTCAGAGTGCAATGTAATGTTCCTGGTTCCTCAAGGGTTTTTTCCACTGGGCTAGAAAAATCTCCAGCAACCTCAAAATATTTAGCAGAATGTAATTTACCTGAGAGCCACTATGGCTCAGAATCCACACTTGGGAATGTTCTGGGGACATCTCCTTTAAGCTGGATAGGGCTGTTGGTAGCAATGTACAATTTGTAGCCATGCTGAGCATCTATTGCCTCTCTCAGGTTCCACAACGCTGCCCCTTCTCCAAGGCAGAACTCCCATGACACAGGATCTGATCCTCCGTCTTTTCCATCTCTCCCTTCAGAGAGGAGGCAAGGTCTTGTGCTTAAGGCACTGAACTGAGAGGGAGGCGATGTGGGTTCTTTCCAGCTCTGCTACCGACTCAGCCAAGTTAACCCGTGCCTCAGTTTCCCATCTGTAAAATGGGAAAAATGCTCCTACTCTAGCCTGTTTAGATTGTGAGTTCTTCGAGGCAGGGCCTGTCTCTTACTAAGTTCTAGTACAGCACCTAGCACAATGAGACGCCAATCTCAGCTGGAGCTCCCAGGTGCTACTGAAACATCAATAATAACAATCAGCTCATGTCATCATCCAAAGGGGGCAGGGCAGTTCTGTAGAGATAACAGGCCTTATGAAGAACAAGAAAACATTCTCCTAGTCTCCTTCCCCCAAGAAGATTGAATGCTGGGTACAGCTACATGCTGGCAAACATGGTCTCCATAATTCAGGGTCAGTTACAACCATCCCACGCAAAGAATCTCTGTGTGGATCTGATGTGTAATTGCCCTGTGCCTCAGTTTCCTACCCAGCAAAATTGTTTCCTAGCTCAATAGCCCCAAGCCTGCCTCCTTCACACAGAGCCAGGCCACTCCTGGCTGCAAACTGAGCAGCAAGGAGGTTCACCCAGAGCCGCCCTCGGAGCCACTTCCCTCCAGAGCTGTGTCTGCCTCTCTCTGTGGTGAGCAATGATTATTGTACTCAGCATTTTCCCAGTGTGAGGGAGGGCAGCCTGTGAAGTGGGTGAGTGTTGCTCTCAGTTTAGAGGCAGGGGAAGCTGAGGCAGAGACCTTCACTACGTGCATGGGGAGTCGGTGGCCACATGGGGATTAGAACCCAGAATTTCCTAGGACCCAGCCCTGTGTTCAGACCACCTGGACAGTGGTACGTCCCACACAGGCAAGACTGCCTGGGAGGGAAAGATACCAGAGCTGAATAGTGTAGGAGGGCAATGCTGCCAGCTCTTGGGGTTTGATCCTGAGTCTTGCGCTATTTGGTGTTTTTGCTAAGAGTCCTGTGATTAGGGAAGGGTCTCAGCTTTCAATATAGGAAAAAAATAGTAAGTTTGAGCTCTCTGGGGGCAAGGGAGTGTCTTTTTGTCTGTGTTTCTGCAGCGCCTGGCACAACGGGCACCCGGGCCATTACTAGGGCTCCTTGGAGCTACCGCAACACAAATAATAAATAACAATTGTCACCTTCCTGGCTTGCAAATGTGACCTGGGAATGTTCAGAGCCCAGTTCACCTTCCCCCAGCCCCCCAGCAGATTACTTTAAAATCTCATAATATTTAAGCCAATCTCGTGATTTGGGGGGGCGAGGGGGGAGGGGGGAGGGCTGCCTCGTGATTTTTTGGCCACTCCGGGTTGGTGATGCAGGAACTGGCCAGCTGTGACTATGGGCAGAGGCATGGGCCTTTGCTACGGGCAGCAGATGCCTGGTGTTTGTAAAGCTGGCACAACGGTGGGTTTTATGGCTGCAATAACCCGGGGGCGTTGGAGGCTGAAGGAAAGCTGGAGGCCGTTAGTGATTTATGTTTATGACTTGCTAAAACCACAGCTGGCAAGAGCCCGCAGTGCTTGTCGCATGTCCCGGGGAACTGGCAGCCAGGCTGAGAGGCCAGGGACTGATGCACAGGCTGGCTCGGAGCCCCCCTTTGCCAGCCAACAGGACGGTGGGTTTAATGGGGAAGGGGATGTGGAGCTCCCGCGGCTGTGGTGGGATATATCTCTGGCAAGGCTGTGGCACACACACTTCTGCTTTTGCAGACAAATCCACCCAGGAGGAGGAGCTCAGCCTGTGGCTGCAGATGGCCGCTCCCCATGGCTTCCAAGGAAAGGTGGTGACTCACTGCTCCCCTGGGGGATGGAAAGGGCCAGGGAGATCGGCCCCAGCAGCTCCACACTGCAGCTGGGGTGGGACTGTTCCCTACAGGAAAGGCTTTAATTTGCCAAGTCAGGGGCGGCTCCAGGCCCCAGCACGCCAAGTGCATGCTTGGGGCGGCAAGCCGCGGGGGGCGCTCTGCCGGTCACCGCGGGGGCAGCAGGCAGGCTGCCTTTGGCGGCTTGCCTGCGGAGGGTCCGCTGGTCCCGCGGCTTCGGAGGACCTCCCGCAGGCAGCCTGCCTGCCGTGCTTGGGGCGGCAAAATGCCTAGAGCCGCCCCTGTGCCAAGTGATTCATGGATCGGGCTTCCATCCCTTCCCCTGGAACATTGTTCCCCGTTGGACTGATCTCGCTGCCAGGGCATCTGCCCACCTGGTCGACTTCCCGCTGATCCTCCTCAGACCCCCCTGTGCAGCCCCTGCCCCGGCTGGGCGTCTGTACAAACGGGGGCTCTTTGTGAAGGGGCAATGCGCCTTGTCCAGAGCTTGAACCCAGGGCCTGTGGCACGCCACAGCTGCGCCCCTCGACTGATGAGCTTTGTGACAAAACCGAGGGGAGGGGAGCCAGCACCCACACTTTGTCCACCAGGTGGCCGAGTCTGCTGGGGGCTCCTCTCGCCAGCTCCCAGTTCCCACATGGAACGTGGGGATGAGGGTTTGTTCAGACAGCTCCTCAGAGACGGCCACAATGAACCCCAGGCCAGCGGGAGGAAGCATCTCTCGGGAGCCCCAGAGAGGCAGGGAGCTCGGCTGCTAGGGGTGGGAGACGCGCACCTCTCAGAGGGACTGTGCTGGCAGTGCTCATGGGCTCAGATGGAGCACCCGTCCAGCCCTGCTTGGGTCAGAGATGGTCACCAAGACACAGAGCCTGAGTTGGGGAGGCCTCTCTCCCCACTATCTCTGAATGAATAGCTGCATGGGGGCTACTCTGGGGAAGCTTGTTTGCAAAGCAGCAGCGAGTGCTCTAATGCACTCCGCTGTCTCAGTGGGCGAGTGCTGAATATTGCATCACCCATTAGCTTTTACGGCTGCTGGGCCGAGGGACATGCCCAGTGCCAGGGAATGCTGTCAGTGCTAATGCAGAGCTCGAGGGCTGAGCCCTGGAAAGCCGCTGCCTCGCGGTCCCAGGAGGGCTCCGTGCACAGCTAGCGTGTGCCAGTTCCCTCGGGCAGAAGCTCTGGGGAATGGGGCTTGAAAACTATCTCCCAGGAAGATGCAGGGAAAAGCTGCCCCATGCCACACTGAACATACGGGTGATTTATCCCGTCGTTAGAGCCAATGCAGGTAAACAAGGTGTTTTGTCAAGCTGCCGGCAAACAGCACGGCCATACCACGTGATCCAGCTCCCTGCAGCCAGCCTCATACCTGCCCCCATGCAACGTAACCCAGCATGGCCTCTGCCCCCGGAACAGCTAGTCCTCAACCCAGCGAATGTTTAATGTACAAATGGTGCCGAGCCACAAAGCCCAGATGTGGAGTCAGAGCCGGATCTAAACCTGCCCAGAGTTTGAGGGGTTCCCATATGGTTTTCTGATCAGGCCGGTTATAGAGCTGGACCCCTAGGTCCCACAGCTTGGATCTGGAGTCAGACTTCCCCATTCTCACCGTAATGAGACGAGCTACTTTAAACGGAATGGGCTATGGAGCCTGTTCCACCTCAGCGCTGTCCAACGCTGGGCCAGAGGCACGTCCGCTTTGCTGGTGGGAAACCCTCTAATGTTTGCTCATGAGACAAGAACCCTGAGGAGACACCCCGCCCCTTCCCCACAGTAGCGTCTCACCCACCACCACGGTAGCTCAGAGTCCTTGGGAAGGTGGGATCCAGGTCTGGAGTGGATCTTCGCAGTTGGGTCCCAGGGATGGGCCAATCCAGATTCCCAGCTCCAACTGCCCCCTGTTCGGATCGATCAGTGATGGGGGGCCCATGAAAGATCGCAGTATCTGAGCACCTCGCAATCTTGGCAGCTGGGGAACCGAGGCACAGAGAGGCTCTGTGGCTTGCCCAAGGTCATGCAGGAAGGTATGTGGCACAGCCGGGACCTGAAGCCAGGTCTCCCAAGAGCTGGCTGTGAACTCAGACGGTTCCTCTGGTTTAAATGGGCACATGGTGGTCTCTGATGAGCACAGTTCCCCGTCTGCGCTTCTAGTTTAGCTTTCACCTTGGGTGGCTTTTGGTTTGGGCTCGGCTGGAAGGTGCTGCCATGGCGACCCTGGAGGCAGACGCCCTCCTCTCCTTCAGAGAGGCCCTGATCCAAAGCCCATGGATCAGAAGGCTTCAGATAAGGCCTATGAAGAGAATAGCGACCTACGAAGCTCCTCCAGGCAACATACCACCACCCTGCCCTGAGGGGATGAGATCCAGGGGGTGGGACAGGAGCGCTCTGGCTCCCCCAGTTCTTGTTCTTTCTACTGAGACACCCAGTGAAATGTCTGTTGTGCCCATGGCTTTTGCAGGGTGAACACTTGCCCCATAAGCGCCCGGCCCGAGTCCACGAAAGCCAAAGAGCCAGCAGATGGTAGCTACGTCTGGTACCCACAGGCCTGTACTGGAGTCCCAATGGCAGCCTTGCCTCACAGCCAACTCCGTAAGCCCCAGTGCCCTGCTGCTCACCCCTCCCATTCTGTAATGTGAGCGCCACAAGGTTTCGAAGCCCTGGGCCAGAGTCCTGTTAGCCCTAGGTCATCCTTGGAAAAGTGTCTTGGTTTTCCTCTTGCATCCAATGTGCGTGTATCGGGAGCGGCATAAGGGGTCCTTTAAAAACAGTCCCCCTGTGCTACTGGTAGCACACTAAGCTGTGCATTAGAGCCCCTCCGACAGCTCATAGCTGGGCATCTCCCACACAGCCTGCGACACGGCTGGAGCCTCGTTTTTTATACCCATCGGGACACATCCACTAAACCCAAAGGCTCAGGCTGGGGACTTACTGTGGGCATCATGTGACCTGAGAAGGTGCATCGACGGCCCAGAGAGTACCCTGGTACATCCACGCAGCCAGGTCCTGTGCAGCATCCTTGCCATTGGGCCCTGCATCCGGCCTGATGGCTAGTCCCTGGCTGCCCTTTTACAGCCGGGGAGACGGCTATTGAAAGGGTGGATGTGCTTGGTGCACAGGTCCCTCTTTGCCTGGGTTCCTTTAAGATCAGCCTGGGAAAAGCAGAAGTGAAACCAGCTCACGCCCTGAAAGGGAAGCTTCCTGCTGCAGGCTGGTGTGTGAGTGGCTGGGCTAGAAGAACCCAGTGCACTTGCCAAGGCAGCGCAGCGGGTAGGGGCATTTGAATCTCAAAAGCCATTGGCTCAGGGTTTGTTGCTGGGCACCAGATTCTGGTCTCCTGGACACCACTGTCAATCCAGGGTAACTTCGCCAGTGCTGGAGGGGCTCTGAGTTTACCTGGGTGTAACTAGAATTGGAACCCGGTCCTTCAAGTTACAGGGGGATCTTGGGCAGAGATGTGGTAGGGTGGGGCTCAGGAGTGAATGAACCAAGGAGATGTTTAGAGTGCTCCCAAAGGGTATTAGTTCCAATCTTGCAAGGGGCTGGGCTCCTAACCACCCACTGGCTTCCCTAGGAGTTCAGGATGCTCAGCAGTTCACAGGCTTGGGGTCCTACATAGAAGCTATGGGATGAAACCAATTTAGGTGGAATCAGAAGAACATGTGCAACTAGCCGAGCTCGATAAGGCCATGGGACAGCCTCAGGCAGGGAGGGATGGAAACCCCATTGCTTTGAGTAGTTTAAAGTGGGACTGGACATAGCACTGGCAGGACCAACCCTCCCTGGGCAGAGCTGGGCATGGTGCCCAATAGATCTTCCATCTCTAGGCTGATCCTGCAGTGGCATCCGTCTGTCTGCCGAGCAGCCCTTTCGGTCACTGGCTGGGGCCATTTGTGTTTCCTGGGTGTTTTGCAGCTCTGGGGCAGAGGCAGTCAACCCAATGCCACAGCCTGAGCAGTAAATAGCTTGAGCTGCAGGTCAGCGCCTCAGAGACTGACGGTCAGCAAGATCTGCCTTTAATGCAGCTCTCTCAGCTCAAGGGGGAAGGAGGGCAAGTAATTAAAGAGGGACAGCTGCTGCTTCAGGCATTTCTTGTCTGAAAAGCCTGGGTGAAATCGCGATGGATCCAGAGCACACACTCGCTCCTTGATTCCCATCGGGAGCCGCTCCCGGCGGAATTTCCACCTCCCTTTTGCAAACCCTGGGAGAAGCTGCCCCCACGTTCAGCGAACCATGGACACCGAAGACCCATTGGAACATCTAGCCCACCTCCTCCAGTTCAGCACTGGCATCTTCTAGTGCATTGTCTGGTCTACACAGAAATGTCTCCACTGGTGGGACTTCCGCCCTCTCCCTGGGAGACTGTTCCAGTCTAACAGATCGCACGGTTAGTTGTTTTCCCAGACAGTCACACCAATCTCGTTCGCCCGTAGCTTCTCCAGCTCCTAGTACAAATGCTCTGCTCTGCCCTGCTAGTGGGGGGCAGGTTCTGCACCCATTGATGTTGGTGCCAAAATGCCTGTTGACTTCAGCAGGAGCAGAATTGGGCGTTACTGCTTTTGGCAATTCTCCCAGCTTTCACGATTACAACTGTGTCTGCAGGCGCCCGGGTCGGAGACCAAACCACGCATGTTCTCACTCACAGACCTATAGGCAATCCGCTGAGGCAGCAAAGATTTCTCTCTCCTGATAACTGCTATCTGCGGTTACCTCCACCCACCATGCTCCAGTATCTCACTTCTGAGATAAACCCTGAGTAACAGAAAACTCCATGATGTGGGTAGAGAGACCTTAGCAGCTCTTCCCACGGATACCAGGGGGCTGTATGGTCGTCCTGTGTGAGTTCTGCTTTGCTGTGTTTATTGTGACTCAGGAAGTGAGGTGTTTGGTGCGTACTGTGGAAAGACTTGGGTTTGATCTCTTTTTTTTATCCCTGCTGGGTTATTTACAGCGAGGAGCAGGGTGAGGGGAGCTGCTTTATGCTGCTAGAACGACATGGGCATGACCTAGCTAACCTGTGCAGTGATGCCATTGTAGATGAAAGGAGTATTTAGTAACTGCCAGGGTTTGGCCTTGAAAGAGCCATCGCTGGGCTGAGAATTCAACCATCCCCATCAATCTGGGGACCAGCAGCAGCAGCTGCTCCTTGCAGGGAGTAAACCCAAAAAAGCAAACACGCCTCTGAGCAGGCACCATCCACCTGAATACGAGGACAAACTCCCACATGTGCAAAACCACATGCGCGGACACACCTGAACGAAGACCCAAACAGGCACACATGACTGAGTGTGTACACAAACATGCAAACATGTATTGACACACATGTGAGCATCCTTGGTGGGGCAGCAGTACTTAAAGGCCACAAGCAAGGCTCAGGGCCCATGGTGCCAAATGCTGTACATACATGATGACATGCACCAGCACACTCCAAACACATACATGACCGCCCAGAAAACCCCTCATAGAAACTGGAATAAAAATGACACTGGCCGTGGCTTTTCTTACTGAGGGTGCTGTGAGTATTTAGGAAAATGCTCTAAAAGTTGTGTTGCCAAATCCATCCCAGACCTGTAACCACAACTGTTCCGTTGACAAACTCAGCCTGTGTGTTTAGCTAAGGGTAGCAGTAAATACCGGATCATCAATTACCTGAAATACAGAGCGTAACTGCAGGGCTTTCAGCTACTTAGCGGGAAAGGTCCCTCTCTCTCTGGACACGGCTAATGTAAGAGCTTTCCCTGGTCCTTGGAGAAAAGTTTTCCAAAAATGTCTTTAATATTTATGACGGCAAAAGAGCTGCTTTCGCTGCTGCTGAGTTAATAGCCCCTCAGTGTGCGCCTGCCTGAAGATTTATTTTCTGGTCCATTTAACCCTCTCTTGTGGGGCAGATGCCCTGCCCCCACCTCCTCTGCATAGGTTTCCTCTGGCTTACTGCATGTAGCCTTTGTTGTGGCTTTCACCCACTGTCTGTCTATTTGTATAGCATGGTGGTGTCTGAGCACACGTCTCACTATTGTCAGTAGTGGTGAATATTTATAGCCCATCATGGTGCTGGGTGCTGTACAGACTCGGCAAAGAGATGCTCCCGCCCCATAAGGGTTCAGCTTCTAAAGACGCAGGCAGGTGCTGCGAGGGGATAATAGATGAGCAAATGAACCTGGTGAAGAACTGGCTCTGCACTGATGGGTTTTAGCCACCCCACCCCCTGCAAGGCAGGGAAGTGCTCTCCCCATTATACGACTGGGGAGCTGGTTAGTCAGTGGCAGTGCTGAGAACTGTCCTCAGATCCCCTAGGTCCCAGGCTACTGCCCTATCCACTAGACCAGCCTCCCCTCTGCTGGCCCATGAGATCCACTGGTCCCAGAAGACGTTAGCTGATCCTTTTCATGCTGTTAGCCACCTCTCTCCATAAGGACACCCTAGCCGCGTAAACCAGACCAGCAAGGGTCCCATGCCGCCTCCGGAGCTGGAGTCACTGGGTTGACGCCATCCCTTAGTGTGCGCCCCTTCTGCCCGGAATAGCAGGTACTTGCTGTGGGGCCCTCACCCATGGACAGGCAGTGAGTGGAAGGCGCTCTAACGTTAATGACCCAACTGACACTGCTCCCTGCCTGCTTCCACGTAAGCCCAACAGCAAACAATATGCCAGCTAGTAAACACAGCCCGCTCCCCTCCCACCCTCTCATTTTCCCTCAGACGAGCTTTCAGGCAAAACAAAATCCGTCTCTTGCGTAAGACGGGGCTTTAGCCTTAATTAAAAAGAGATTAAAAATATCAGTGTCTGCCTTCCTGCTTCAGGAGGGTTGAAATCGGTTTGTCTCGCGCTCTCCCTCCCTCCCTCCCCGCCCCACCGGCAAAGCAGTGCTTTTCCCTTAATTAAAAAAAAAAAAAGATGAAGCATATCTGGACTCAGGGCAGGGGGTGCCCCAGGGTGAGCTCGCTCTTTAAGAGGGCGAGGGCTGGGACTCACCTGTGCCAGGCTTGGCTCACCTCCACAGGTAAGGGGGAGGATAGCTTGGGGTCATGTGACAGGGAGGAGCATGTGACTGGAAGGGTCTCTCCCTAACTGGGCAAAGGGCCTGGGACATCAGTTCAGACAGCTGGTATTTAGGGCTGGAGCCTGCTGGGAAGCGGCTGGGTGAGAACTCTCCAGATCTCTCAAGCAGAGGCCTGGGAGAGGGACCTGCTGCGTGGGAAGTCCTTATAAAGGACTGTGAGCCTGGAGGGAGGGATGGGAGGGGAAACTGAGGCAGCAGCCGGGCCCAAAGCCTGCTATGGTTACAATGATTTTGCTAACAGACTCTTCCCGCCGGGGGGTGAGGCAGCCGCTCAAGGGGACGCAGGGAGGTGTTGCTCCCTCAGGATGCTGTGTTGGAAGTGGTGGGATTCCAATGAGAGCAGGGCTAGGCCCACACTAGATGTCTTGAGTTTGCCTTCTTGCTAGATATAAAGAGCAAGGCTTTGCCTTGGCCTTGTCTGCGTTAGAAACCTGCCCCACTTAGCTCCGCCTAGCCACAGTGGCGCACGCGCCTAATCCAGGCACTTACACTAGTTTCAGTCATACTTACATAGCTACGTCAGGGCTTTGCACAAGTGTGAGGAGCTTGGTTTTTAGTTGCACTGGGGCAGGCCTGCGTCTGCCTGCTTCCTGATCCCTCAGCCCCAGCCGGCTGACCTGTCTGCCCCCAACCTCTTTTCTCACAGCCGCTCCTAAGCAGCTGGGTTCGCTTTGAACGGCTGGAGCAAGGCTTCTCAAGTGGGGCTAAAGTGAGGTGAAGCGAGTCTGCTGCACCCTGCAATTCAGTGCTCCTATCTCCGGCCTCTTCCTGGTTCAGGGAGCCCACCTGGGGCTCAATCCCTATCAAACCTCCATAATTTCCCTGCCCCAGTCCTTGCCGATGGGTCCCTCCACCTCTTTGCCTCATGTCCCCTGACATCACTTGCTCTTGGTTCCCTCCCCAAACCCATGGGGCTTCTTTCCCAGGCCCTTCTGCCTTCCAGGTGCTCATCCCTGGACTAGCACTCCCCTTCGGGCTGCCTGCCAAGTGCCCAGCACCCTCAAGTCAGAGGTGTCCTCTGTTAAAAACATCCCTAGGAACGAGGGCCATTCATTGATCAAATGCTTGTAGAGGAAAAAGGTATCGTCACATGTGTGTCTTCAAAACCTGTGCACTGCTTGCACAAGGAGAAAAAGAACCGGTGTGATGCTATAGCAGCTCCTTCTGCTGCCTCCCCTCATAACGGCATATTACAAATGAAACCGCCACCGATCCCAGTGGCCTAGCGCAGGGCGAACAACGGTCTCTTTTCTCTAAACCACCCTGCTGGAGCCCAGGACTTATCGGCTGCTGTCTGTGCGGGAGCAGCCAGTGAGGGGCTTCTTTCCACAGCACCCTCTCTGGCCATGCAAGGAGCCACATGGGTGGGCTCTGATAAGAATTCTGTCCAGTTGCCCTTTGGCTGGAATTTAGAATGATGCCAACTTAGCAAAGCAAAATCCCCTTTGCTTGCTGGGTAAGGATGAGTTAAAGTTTGGGGGGAGAGGGAAGTACTGGAAGGAGGGGCTTTAGTTACTGATCCTTCCCTGCCCCCCACCCCAAAAGACAATTTACAATATACCATTTTGTAAACTGTTTCCATCGGATGCAGCCCCCTTTCCCAGCTCTCCGACTCCTGGGCCCCTGGCTTATTCTCAGCATCACGCTGACTTATTCGCCTTGATTGAACAGCTTGCAACACGCAGCTTTTTAAATACTCTTTGTAGGTCAGTCCAGCAATCAAACTGGTTGGGAAAAGCCTTAATTACACATCTCCTGATCATGAGCCTATGTAAACTGAATCACCATCCACCCACGCAGGGGTGTGTGCACAATCCACTTCTGCCCAGTAGAGGGCACTCTTGAGACGTCTTTGGCTGCCAATCTGGTTGTGTTGCAAACTGCTGACATGTCCTTTATAAATCACTTTGCTTCTGCTCCATCCTCTCCGTGCCATGTTACCAGGAGCAGGGCTTTTTTCCGGGGTTGGAATCTGATCATAGGTCACTTTTACGGTGACAGAGGAGTTCAGCGTGGCGCCGTGAGGAGCATTTGGGCTGGGGATGGGTGCACAGCAGAGCCTGAAGGACTCAACTGGGGATCAATCTTATAGACAGCAGGCCTGCTGGCATCCTGGGGAGTGCGGCATGTGCTGCCTCACCTCTAGCATGGGACAGACACAACGTGCTCCCTGGGACAGGCACAAGGGACTGATCCTCAACGCCGTCAGGAAACAGCAGGTTCACTGCGCTCCACTGCTAGCCCAGAGCAGGGCAATGAAAATTATCAGGGGCTTCCATATGAGAGAGGCTGAAAGACCAGAGACTGCTTAGTTTGGGGAGGAGATGAATTAGTGGGGATACGATTGAGGTATCTAAAATTTTGGCTAGTCCCGTCACAGTCAGTTGGGTGCTTCTATGTATCCTCCTTTCTAAGACAAGGACAAGGAGAGCAGTCAGATAAAGTAATACACAACCTGTGGAACTCACTGCTGCAGGATAACACTGAAGCCAAGAGTCCAAGGGGATTAATAAAGGATTGGGCATTTATTTCAACAATAAGATGATCAGAAGTGATTAGAGCCAGATTCCAGAAGACTTCCAGCTTTGGGAGGTCTGGCTGGCATTTAGCTCCTGTTCGTGCTACTTCAACTCCTGGTGGCCAATTCTTAATGTTGTTCTGTGTCCTCACAGAGAACGAAATGTTAATAAAAATACTTTGCACTTTCCTGGCACCTTTCCCTGGAGGATTTCAAAGGGCTTTTCAGACACTAATGAATAATGATTAGCGAAAAGGCCAGATAGGGTGACACTTGTGCAAACTCATTGATGTGTCAAGTGTTGCAGAGATGGGGTGGAGTGCAGCAGGGCAATTGTGAGTAGGTTTGACCAAATTTAGAAGCCACATAGAAATGATGAGCTGTACACTGAAAACCAAACTCACCTTCCCCAGGGGTTTGTTTCATTATTTCCTGGCAAAATATGTCTGGGCTTTTGTGAGAGTTTGCCACTTGTCCCTTGGGTCACTTACAGTGGTTCTCACAACTGGACCTAAACAGAATAGAAACACAAATAAGGTGCTTTGCATGTTCTTGTCTTTTGTTGTTGTTTGTTTCTTTTGCTTTTTTGGTTGCATTTTTATTTATTTATTTATTTCGAGACTTGCTAGCCAGTAAGTTTGCTAAGGAGCTGGGAGGCACTGAAAAGTGATAACAAACATACACATATCACTTTTCACAGCTGACTTACTCAGCCCCAGCAAGCTGGGGGACAGATTAAGCCCTGGATGGGGAGGTGGGTGGGGAGGCAGCGAAGGACAGGAGCCATGGGGGAATGGATGGGGTGCTGGGGGAGGCGGCGGGGCCAGCGGCGATGTCGAGGGTAGTAAGCGTGGGGCCAGCACCCGAAGCTGGAGCCTACCCCCCACATGCCCAGAGCCCCCTGCCCCACAGCTGGGGGCCCCAGCCTGCCGCCCCAGGGCAGACGCTGGAAGTCCGAGCCCCACTGTCCCCAGGAAGGTGGGGAACTCACACCAGCTGCCTGCTCCTCTGGCATTTGTGTCTCCACCAGGGAGCAGGGCCCAACCCCTGCTGGCAGCCCCTGCGGAGGAGCTGCTACTTCCCACCCCCCAATCACCACCCAGGAGCGTGTGGCCCTGTTGGCCGCATTTGAGAAATGCTGCTTTAGAAGCTGGTCATCTTAATCCAATGGGGAGTGCACTGGATTGGGAGCCAGGAGATCTGGATTCTATTCCCAGCTCTGTCCCTGCCTTGCTGGGTGACCTTGTGCATCTGGGCCTCTGGTTCCTGTCCCCACTTTGTCTCGTGTATGTAAGATGTTCAGGGCAGGGGCTCTGGGTGCGGGGTGGGATGCTCAGCCCAGTGGGGTCCTGCTGTCAGATTGGCCCTTGGTACTACTGTGTTACAAATCAGTTAGGGCAGGAATTACTCTCAAAGGCGAATCGGGGTGGTGAGCGCGGGGCGGGCTTGGCTTCCAACAGAGAGCGGCTGCTGTGCTTTGGTTTCAGAACCATCCCTGGCAAAACAGTCGCTTGCACTACAAGCTGGGGAGGGAGAGTTTCCGCAAACTCCCCCGTGCCTCTGCTCCCTCCCCCTCACCAGGAGTGGGCCCATCCCTAGCGCAAGGCTTAATTAAAGAAGGGATGGGGGCACTAAAGCCTGGTCTACACGGGGCGTTTGTACCGGGGGGGTGACTTTCTTTTACCGAGCTGGTTAGACTGGCACAACCCCCTAGTGTGGACCCAGTTAGACCAGTACAAAGGTGCCTTCCCATGCAGGGATAGCCAGGGGCGGCTCTAGACATTTCACCGCCCCAAGCACGGCGGCATGCCGCGGGGGGGCGCTCTGCCGGGCGCCGGGAGGGCGGCAGGCGGCTCCAGTGGAGGGTCCGTGCGGCTTTGGTGCACCTCCCACAGGCATGCCTGCAGGAGGTTCCACCGGAGCCACAGGACCAGCGGACCCTCCGCAGGCACGCCTGCAGGAGGTCCACCTGAGCCGCCTGCCGCCCTCCCGGAGACCGGCAGAGCGCCCCACGCGGCATGCTGCCCCAAGCACGCGCTTGGCGTACTGGGGCCTGGAGCCGCCCCCTGGGGATAGCTATACCACTGTATGCACCTCTCGCTGCATTTGTACAGCCCCTAGCACAGCTGCGGGTGGGATCATCTATGATGGAGGCCTCTGTGTGTTACTGCAGTGCAAAGAAATAACGTTAATTGGATCTCCTGCGAGGAAGGGCCCTAGACATGTGCAGAGGATCAGGAAATTCTCCATCGTCTCCTGTCCCTGCCCAGCCCTGCCCCTCCCCCCCCCACAGTTCATCTCCCAGCGAGCTGGGCTCCCCCAGATGGCCCTGACTCTCTCTCTCTCTTTCTCATCTTGTTCTCTCAGGCTTTAAATCATGTGTGAGCAGCGGGAGCAGCCAGACACCCGTGGTGAACAGCAAACACCTGAGAGTCCCGGCCATTATCATCACACCTCCTACCCCCACGGGCATGACGCTGTCCAGAGACGCCAGGCGGCCAGGTGAAGATCCGCCGCACAACTGCTGAGCCAGATGCTGTGAGACTAGGAGCAGCGCAGAGCGCGAGGCGAGGGCCGGAGAGTGCATGAAAGAGCCGGCGCTGGTTCGCAGGCCCCGTGAACAGCTTGCACGGGAACCCATCTGTGCCGTGTCTTTCCCCCGTTCCTCCCCCTCCCTTTAACCAGGTTTATTAAAGATTTATTAATGGATCTGCATACACCTCACTACTGGGACTGTCACACTGTTCCGAACTCCAGCAAGCTGTGGCCTGTTAAGTAATTAGCCAGGCAGCTCCTCTCTGGGAGCGATGGAGCAGACTGACGGCTGGGGCGGGGGAGACGGCTGCAATGCTGCGGCACAGTGATTTGGAGGTGGCTTTTCCGGCGCAGGCCCAGCCGGCAGCCTCCCCTTGGCCATTTAAATCACCATAAAAGGGCTTGGCTGGGGCTGAAGCTAAATCAAGGGGCAGGCGGCAGGAGCATTCTCTGCCCTGGTCACCGAGATCCTTTCCACGGCTCCGGGTTGTTCTCATGGAGCCTCCATGCCCTCAGTGAGGCAGTGGGATATGTGTCGCGTCCCGCCCTGATGGAAGCCGAGCGGCCCAAGTTTTGGCTGGGCTCACCATCCCGCAGGCTGGCAGGGTGGAATGGTTCCACTTCAAGTGCCAGAGCGCACCGGGGAAGATGCTGAACATTTTTAGCAGCAGGCGACCACTGTGCTGCAACCCATAGGCAAGGCTGGTGGCTCCCGATCTAGGAAAGGAGCATGAGCCGGGATGGAAGGGACAGATCACCGCCATCGGCTCAGAGAGGCCGGGTGCCAGCCCTCTCCTGGTGGCCGGGAGATGAGCACTACAGTGCTTGACATGGCGACATCTGACCAGAGCGCCGTGTTCACGGGAAGGACCAGGAAAACCTGACCTCAGCCCCAGCCGTCACCTGAACGTGGGTTGTCCCAGGACTTCAGCTGCATAGACCCAGAGACGACGGGAGTGTCACAATGTTTTTTGTACCAAGTTCATGCTCTGGCATTTCTGATGTACCAAACCCAGGTGGCCAAAGGTGGGGGAATCCCAGCTAGGTTCACGGTGGGGTCGGGAGGTTTGGATCTATTTGAGGAGGGGCAGATGCAAGCCTCTGATGGGAATACAAGCCTGCCATCAGTTTCAGTGTGTGGCAACCTTGCTTCCGTGACCACTTTTTTCAGCATGACCTGAGCATGTGCCCTGCTGCTCTGTGCGGATAGATACCAGTAGACCAAGGAAGAGCCCATCTGAGCTTCACAGAGTGGTGGAAGGAGGGAGCTGCTTTGTGTAGAGGTTACCTAGAGGATTTGGGCTACTGGGACTCTCCCCATCTGCATCTGCTGGCCCAGGCAGCACTTTCTTTGCTGCTGGAAGTGGCTAGATTGGGATGCTGCCGACTGCGGTTTGTGCCTGGAGTGATCTCCCACAACCCCCTGGCAGGCCAGCCTGATCCAGGATCTCTGAGGGGCGGGGGCATGGAATCCCTCCCCTCCCAGCAGAGAGAGCGAGGCATGGAGAGTCCCGGTGCAGCTGGGCAGCCCTTCGCAGCTGGCTTGGGCGCTGATGACGCATGCGTATCCTTCGCCCTTTCCTCGCCAACACATGGGCATGCAGTGTGGGGAGGGGAGCAGATGCGCAGAACTGTGAGCTACCGTGGCAGAGTCGCTGTGAGATATAGCGAGGAGAACAACCTGAGAATGCCCCAGCCTGACAAAGGGACTGAATTCACCAAGGGGCAGAGTCTGCTGCCTCTAGGGGTAGGGGCTTCTATCCCAGTCTATGCCACCAATGCAGGCTCGTCTCATGCACTGGTGGGATCCTAACCATGTCATGAGGGTGAAGGGGCATGTTTTAAAGTGGACTGTCTTGGCACTATTTTAAAAAGGGCTAGAAGTGATTTATAAGGACTTGTTGTTTTGTTACAAATAAAGATCTCTTTGCCTGACGGCCTCTGTCGGATTGTCTGTGTTGAAGACCCTGGCACTCCCCCTTGCTCTGGCATGTTGTGTCTTGCCTCATCGAAGCAGCATCCCAGGCTCAGGTGTGGACCTGGTCCCAAATCTGAAACAATTACACTCAGTGACCGAAGACGGTTGTGTTATCAAATGGGTGCACAGCTCCAATCCCTCCCCCCCCCCCCGACTTCCCTGGCTGAGCGCAGGGCATGTGGCGATAGAGTCATGGTTCAACGTGTCTCCTCTGTGCCTGATCCACAGCAGGGGGAGTCTGTTACAGTGCCCAGCGTGCCAGCCTGGCTCTTTAGCTCAAGCCCTGGCAACTCATGCGCTGGGGTCCTTTGTTCAATCCCTGGCATCAGCCAAAATGGCAGCCATCACAAAAGTGGCCCTGTCTTGTCTTCACATGGGAAGCTGAAAGTAATGTGGCTGATGACGAAAGGGACACTTGTTTCCTTCCTAAGGGTTGCCCGGGGCAGAGCTATAGAGACTCCAAAATGGAGCGAGGCAACAGAACTGTCTGCGCTGAGACAGAAAACATGAGAGACACAGGTGTGCCACCAAGTCCTTCCCTTTTGTGCACACTGGCGCCTCCAAGGGCATTTAACCTCACCCTGGGGAACAGTTCTCACTTGGAGCATCACAATGGTGCTTGTCTTGGCTGTTCTGCTCTTCCTCTATGTGCCGAACTCTCCACTGGTGTCAGCTGGAAATGAGCCCATGGAGTGAGAGCAGACGGTCAGATTCAGGATCTGCCCTGGGAACAGAGAGCAGAATTTACTGGCCTCCATGCGTACTGAACGCCTCAGAATCCAGCAGTCCCTTGCCAGCTAATTCACCCTTCTGACTTCCCATCCTTTAATGTCCTCTCCCCCCGAACCTCCTTTGTGGCAGTGTGGATTTGCTTTCATGCTGTGCCACTGCAGCCTCAGAACCCTATGGTGTACTCATGTGGCCGCTGGCAGGCAGTGCCATGCCAGGCACCGGCAGAATGCCCTGGGAAGAGGGCAGGGTGGCAGTCTCCACCAGCATCGGTGCCGACTTCCTCTCAACCCGGGGGTACTTGACCCCCCCCCTCTGTCCCAGGCCCCATCCCCACTCCACCCCTTCCCCCAAGCCCCACCCCACCTCTTCCTGCCCTTGCTCTACCCCTGCCCCCACTCCACCCCTTTCCCCAAGCTCCCAACCCTACCCCACCTCTTCCTGCCCCCTCCCCATAGCGCACCCTGTCTCCGCTCCCGCCCAGTGCCTCCTGCACACTGTGGAACAGCTGACCTACAGTGGGTAGGAGGCACTGGGAGGGAGGGAAGGGGAGAAGTTGCTCAGTGGGGCTGCCGGCAGGGAGGAGGCGTTCGGGGTGGGAAGCTGGCACCCGCTAATTTATTTCCGTGGGCGCTCCTATATTATAAAATAACAATCCCAGAGACCCAGTGGTTGGGTTCTGCAGCGTAGATGGGCCCTCACCATGTTACCAAATTATGCTACAGCCTTGCTTTGTCCAGCTGTAGTATGGTTTGAGGAGACCATTGTGTCCCATCTAGTCTACAATATGAAACCAGGAAGCTAAGGGGCAACAGGGTTGTAAATGGAGCCCCTAACAGGTTTATTTTTACAGTGCAGCTGGGCTCTGAAATGGTACCAGAGCCTCATTGGTCCCTACCAGAAGAACGAGGTCAGCACTGTATGGAGTTCTACAAGCTGAATGTACAAAGCCGCATGGGTGCAGCTGTACCCATCATCACTAATGCGCAGGCACAATGGAGCACACCACGTCATTAGGCAGGGGAAGCAGCTCCACAATCGGCTTAGAGAGCTGGAAGCTCCCACCTTCCCTGACATACCCTTCTTGGGGCTCATCACTGGAGTGCAGCTGTCACCTCAGCCAGGGGGAAAAAGTATCGGCTTTGTCAAACAATAAGGTCTTAATTGGGCTGGAGACCCGCTAAAGAGTAACAGTTAAAACACCCATGCAAGGGATTGTGGGTGGCGTTATGTAAATTTCATAGAGGCTGAAACAACTGTGCCACAGTGGTAGAGATGAGGCCCCCTTAGAGGATGGGAGAATGTGCAAGTGTCAGCGTTGCCTGCATGGACATGAATCACGTCCAGCCGCGGTGTTCAAACAACAGGATCCTGCTCTGTCAGGAACCCAGCGGTCACTGCGTGCAATTCTAACCCAACTGCTATTTGCTGCCAGCAATGCATTCGTTGGCTAGTCATAGCAACTGGGCTGTGGGCTGCTGCCTGGTTCAACGCCAGGGAGTCCCATGTGGTCTGGTACAGTCTTTGATTCAGGGAGGTTCTGGGAACCTGCAGCCGCTGCAGCTGCGCTTCGGTCAGAGAAGCACCTGTGACAAGCATCAGACTGAATAAAAAGGATGCTGTGCTGGCAGCGTAGCTGATCCAGTCTCTGTTTGATGGCCACTCTCAGCATGAACCTGACTCAGAGTCCCTGAGGCTGCAACGCCTCTTGCTGTCAGCTACTGTGCTCATGTCTTCCTCTGATTTCCATTCACCTTTCCTCTCCCTTGTCTCTTCAACGCTTTTAGTGACCATAGCAATGGCCAGTCATGAGCTATGGGTGAAATGAAGGGAGAAAAGAAAGGCCTGGGCTGCCCTCCCTCTGCCACCGTCTTAGGAGCCTTATAATGCCAGGCTTAATACTGAGGCTTGGCACGAGGCCTGGAGGAAACAACCCTGCAGACTGACCTTCGCTTCCCAGGTGCATCCCTGGAAATTTGCTGATGTTCCCAGTCTGAATCAATGGAATTTGCAGTGGCTTGGCAGCCCTGCTGATTCCTGTGCCCACCTCGGGCTGTGTTCTTGTCAGCTCTTGCAACCTAAGTAAGGTGGCTGACACAGTAATCCAGGAAGAGCAATGGGATACCATGTCGGTGATTCAGCAGATGGCACTCTTTCCTCTGAATTAGTGATCAACCAATGCCCCAGTGTCGTCTTAGGAGATGCCATGCTGCCGGAGCTGCTGTCCAGTCGCAGACACACAAAACCAATCCCTGACATGACAAATCCAATGGTACTTTTGGCAGGAGGGAGGGGTGTTAGTCCTGCAAGAGTTTTGCCATTCTGTTGCTCTAATTTCCCCTGCAGTTTCAATGTGATGCATAATTCCATTTTCACTCGCTGTCCAAACTTGTTGGCACAGTTTTACTGTGAGCTGTTAAACCACGTCCATGTTCCACCCCAGTGATGGGTGCATTTCAGCAGTGGATGAAGTGATTCCCATGTATATACTTTAGAAGGTGTAATGGGTAAAGTGCTTTGAGATCCAAGCTACTCTAGAAATACAAGATACTATGTATTCTGATCAAACCACTGGGCATTTCCCTTCTCCAACTTTTTATTATCAGGGACACACGGGAACAAGAGCATTGTGTCTTAAATGTCTGATGGCTCCTGTTCATTCCTCATGTGATTTCATGACCCTTCATGGCATCATGAATGTGAGTATTGTGATGTTCCATAGGATTGTTGAGATTCCACTAGGGAATAAGCTGCAGTCACTTACAAATTCTGAAGGCACTAAGAACTGCTTTCCTGCACGTGTCATAGCTGTAAAGAACAAGGGGGAGAAACACAGAAAATAGATTCCTCTGTAGATATAAAGTTTATCCTTGTTTTCTTTGGCTTGTCAGCTGTCATGCACAAATCCATGGATACCCTGAATTTCAGGCTTCTACCCCACAATTGTGCTTATCTTAAGAAACCTACACAAAGTGGATGCTGCTAAGAGCTCTTCCAAAACAGCCTCCCTATATTGTCATTGTAGCACATCTAACACTGTCCATGTTGGTTTACAGCTGCTTTATAATGAAACTCCTGGATTGTTACGTGGGGGCTCTTTGGAGCAGGGGGCTGCTCTTGCTTAGTATCTATTCAGAGCCGGGCACAATGTAGGTGCTTCTAAAACCAAGTAGCGGAAGGGTGGTGCCGTGATCAGAACTGGAAGCTTGTGGGTTAGGAGATGGGGATTCAATTCCCTGCTCAGTCACAGACCATTTGGGTGACTTAGTCTCTTTGTGCCACAGCATTGCCATGCCTCAGAGGGGTGTTGTAAGAATAAATCCATTCTAAATTGGGCGGTGCCCAGACCTGATGGCAATGGAGGCCATGTAAGCACCTTATCTAGAAGTAATAAATAATTAATAATACTTGGAACCAGGTAGCATCATATAAACACTAACTAATCCCAGTTTCAACATAGTGTGGCCTTATTATCCCCATTTCACAGGTGGGTAAAACAGAGGCAGAGAAGTTAAGTGACTGGCTACAGAGGGAGGGTGGGAGTGGGATTAGAATAGAGACATTCTTGGCTCTCAGACCACTACCCCACCCTACCTCTTTAAAATAAAGGTGGTGGCTTGCTTCTCTGACGTTTGCCTGTAACTCTTTACTAATTCTTTGTTTCTTGTCTAGTTACAGGGCCGTGGAGCTCTGAAGATCTGGCTGCTCCTGCTGGTGGGGGGAAATGTGTAGGTGAGTGGTTCTTGCTTTAAAGGGCAGTGGTAGCTAAAGGAACAGGTGCCTGCTGTATTTTTAATCATTCAACCCTGCCAAAGATGTTCTATCTCTCTACTTCATCCACTCTACTTCTCTCAGGGAGTCCCCAGTTTCGTTCCCTCACTAAGGCAGGGTTATCTGCTACTTCTGCTTGGTTGTCTTATTAAAAGGAGTTGTTGCTGTTATTATTTATTTGTATTGCAGTAGCATCTAAGAACCCCAGTCATTGGCTAGTACTAAGTGCTGCACTATTTTATTATCGTTAGCATATGAATCTATATCATGATTTATTTGTATTGTGGTCATGCCTAGAAGCTTGGGCCTCCAGTGCTAGGTACTATACAAACATATACCAGAAAGACGGCCCCTGCCCAGCACAACTTACAATCAACCTTTAAGATGAAATAAGTGGATGTGATAAAGTGATGTGGGGGGGAGGGGGGTATATCACCAAACAACAATTCTAAAGGCTAGAACACAAAGAACTCACAATAAGACAGTTGTAGGTGTAAAATGCACTTACAGGGTCACTCCATATAAAAGTGAGTTAAAACTCCGTATTGTGTATTAATACCTTTGACTCTAAAACCTGAAAAAGTTTTTAAAAAATCTAGGGATTTTCAACAGTTGATCAAACTCTGCTTCCACTGCATCCTATGGTAAAGCTCTCATTGACTTCCGTAGCAGCAGAGTTAGGCCAGTGTTGTACACTCCTGAAAATCCCACCCCATTTCCTTTACCATTTATTTAGAACATGTCGGCAGTCCAACACAAAAGGCTCAGCCTGCTTCCCCAGCAAAAATAAATTCCACCTGTGATCACTCAGCTCAGAACCACTCAACACCCCCTTAATCAAAGGCCTGCAAAAATAAATGAGCCTTTTGCCCTGCTCTTGTGCCCTGTTTGACCAACCAAGAAATCAGATTCCAGAGTCATGGATCTTCTGCTGTCTCTGTTCACTTTTTATGCCTCTTTGTTCAAGCTGAAGGAAGCTAAGCTAGCTGGTTTCACCACCTGGTTCTAGTCAGTTTCATGTTCAGATTTTTACCCATGATCCCAGCGCTGCAGCAGCACAAGCAAACAAAATGCAAACCCAGCTTCCACCGACGTTTCATAAAAAACATTCAGACGTGGGGTCTAAGCAGTTTGACGTGTCCCACTAATGTGCTTTGGGGAGGATATTGGTGGCATTATGTTTGTTTTTAATATGAAGAGCAAAATGAACTCATTCCAAATGGCACTAACAGGGAAACTAAGTAAGTGGCATGACAGAGATCATCCTGTGAACATTAACATCTTAAACATAATCACAGGCTGGGTCTTTCCACCCTGACCCTAGCATTACACATAAAGATCCTCCACATCCCATGATGAGACATGGGGTCTTTGCTACCAAGAAACAGAATTAATCAGAAACCTACAGGAAAAGTGGGGGAAGAGTGTGAAAACAGATGGAAATTTAATTTTTTAATGACAGCAGCAGATGGCAAAAGACACAAAAGTGTATTCACACCATGTCAGAGCCATTTATAGACTGCCTGGCACCGCGGTAATGCATTCCAATAGGGTTTAGATTATTGCTCCCCTGAGACATGCAGGCAATTGGCTTTCGAGTGGAATTGTATTATTTTTCTTGCTGCAAACTCTGAAAATAAAAGTTTCACTGTGGTTACAGTCACTGATAGGTAAGTCACTGATAGGTAAGTGGTGGAGTAAATATGCCGAATGAAATTGACCGTGCACTGCCTCCCAATGCCTAAGGAGAGAATATTCTGACCTCAGAGCTTCATTCTCTTTCTACAGTGGCTTTACACCATCAGAAGGCTATTGTCTTCAGTGGTGTTACCCTACAGCAGCCTAACTGGAGAATCAGGCCTGCAGTGATTTCAGTGAGAGATCTAAAGGCACAAAATGTGGGCCCCTTTGGAGATCTGAATCTTGATCTGCATTTTGCAAATTAATCCACCCACATGTGGACACCCCTGAACGTTGAGGTGTTTGAAAGCCAAAGCAGGATTTTGGAGTTTACGTCCATCTCTTGTGTTTAAATCACGACAGAGCTGAGTTATGGAGATTGGATCTGGAAATGCATTGGAATCTGAGCTTCTCCTAAGTCTGGATTGCTGAACATTTTAAATGTAAAGCTGGGCTTCTTGCCTTTTCCCAGCCCATTTCCTCCTCCTGTTTCATCCTGCTATTGTGATCAGCACAGGCCTGTATGACTTTCCCATGGATGGAGCAGCAGAAGCTGCTGTGACTGTCAGAGGGAAGGGACCTTCAGAACAAAGATCTTCACTAAGGATGTCTCTATGTTTGGGATCTTTGCCCCCTGTGTAGCTATCCCAATGTAGCTCCACCAGTGCAACCTCTCAGGGTAGACACACTGCACTTGTTTAAATAAGGACTTGCAATGGTGCAGCCTACACTGATTAGAAGCTGGAAGCTCTTTGAGTCCCACGTACACCCTATTTTGAGGGTTCTCTGCATCAGAGTGAATTTAGAGCAAACAGAACCCAGGGCAGTGCTTACCTAACAATTTCTTTGTGAGTTACTCTTTTCACTGTTTCAGGTTTGCTCCAGTGTTAGAGTTGCTCTTTAAACCTGTGAAGATCAGAGCTGTCAGAAATCTGGTGATTACCATTGCCAAGGGTTGCGTCGTGAGTCTTCTGTGTTTTGATTTCCGGGGGCTGGGGTTTGCACCTGAGTTTTGTTTTGAATGCGGGGGTTCAAACAAACTCAAAATGTCAAAAGCAGACTCAGGCATCATCATTGAGTTTTGCCTGGTTTGGGGCTGAAATGGCTGTTGCACTAGAAATACATAGAGAGATGGAGAAAAGCCAAAGACAACCGTTTCCAAAACCAAACTCGTGTCTGGGTTTGGTGTTGCCAGCCAGCGCTCATTATATTTGGTGTTTTTCTTAAAGCCTCAGCTCCTGGAGACTGGTGGTTCCATCTTCTATGAGAATCTCTATGAAAGAACTCCCTTTAAAACAAGAAGTATTGTTGTGGAGGAGAGCTGAAACATGTGATGTCTAACAGCTCAAAAACCAGGAAGTGGATAAAAAGGACTGCACATGTATTAGTGTTAAAAATCTCATGATTTTCAAACCAATCTCATGTTTTGGGGACTGACTCCTTTTGTTTTAAATGCTTGGGGTTAGTGATATTGCTGACTCCAAGTGCAATTGGCACTATTTGGTCCCTCCTTGTTGGCAGGCACAGCAAGGAAGCCAAGGGTGATTGAATGATGGAGACTAAGCTGCTTTCACACCCCCAACAGATGGTTCCCCCAGTCGGAAATGAGACACCTTGCCAGGGCAGTAAGCAGGGGCAGCTTGCCCTGCCAGTGCCACTCCCGATGCTGTCCCTCTTCCACTGATAAACAGAGGCCTGCGGAGCTGCCCGTCTGGCACTTTTACACACAAAACTCATTTAATTAAAAAAAAGGCCTTAGGGAGTAATAAAATATTGATCGATAAAAATCAATCGATAGGAACCATTGGCAGCTGCTGTGAGCAAGATGGCGCTTCGATTTGTTTTTTATGGGAAGGACGTGAGAGCAGAGTGAAGAAAAATCAGACTCAGACATAACAAGGCCTGTGAGTGACAGCTGCAAAATGGGATTATTATCATCCTGCAACTATGGTGCTATCATTTTTCATTTTTATTCATGCGATGTAGAGCGGCTCGGCTCTCAATGCTATGGATCCTGGTTTTGGTGAAGGAGAGAATAACGGAGTGGCTGATGAGGGGTAAGAAGAGGAAAAGTGGCTCCCTGGGAAAGACTTTTTGTGGGGAAACACAGTATACCTGACACTGGATCCTTTTTATTCTTCCCACTGCATCAAGGTTGCTGCTGTTGCTGGGACACGATGAAGGCAAGACAGAGAAATAGGTGGTGTTTTGAACAGGATC
Source organism: Mauremys reevesii (assembly GCF_016161935.1). NCBI lineage: Eukaryota > Metazoa > Chordata > Testudines > Geoemydidae > Mauremys > Mauremys reevesii. The sequence goes on from NC_052638.1 coordinate 37,810,438, forward strand.
ACAAGAACACACCATTAAATAGATCTGTCACTGCTAATATTGTTTGAAGGCTTTCTGTTTCCATGACAACCTGACAACCTAACAGCCTGGCTGACAGTGCTCTAAATCACTCCAGGATAAAAGCCTTTTATTTTTTTCTTTCCCTTGCATAACTTTGGCCATTAACATCTTCAATGTGTCTTGACAGTTTAATTTGTTGTTTTTTTCTTAGAATCATAGGGTTAGAAGGCACCACAAGGATCATCTAGTCTAACCCCCTGCCAAGATGCAGGATTTGTTGTGTCTGAACCATCCAAGACAGATGGCTATCCAGCCTCCTTTTGAAAACCTCCAGTGAAGAAGCTTCCACAACCTCCCTAGGCAGTCTGTTCCATTGTCCTACTGTTCTTAGAGTTAGAAAGTTTTTCCTGAAATTTAATCTAAATCTGCTAAACTGTAATTTGAACCCATTGCCTCTTGTCCTGTCCTCTTTGGCAAAAGAGAACAACTTTTCTTCTTTTTTTATGGCAGCCTTTCAAGTATCTGAAGTCCATTGTCATATCCCCACTTAATCTCCTCTTTTCCAAACTAAAAATACCCAGTTCCTTCAGTTTTTGCTCATCTGGCTTGCATTCCATCCCTTTGATCATCTTTGTTGCTTGCCTCCTAATCCTTTCCAGTTTCTCTACATCCTTTCTATACATTGGAGACCAAAATTGGATACAGTACTTCATCTGAGGCCTAACCAGTTCCAAGTCCAGTGGTACTATCACCTCCCATGACTTTCATGCTATGCTTCTGTTAAGGCAATCTAAAACTGCATTTACTTTTTTTGCAACAGCATCGCATTGCTGACTCATGCTGAGGTTTCGATTCACCACAACTTCTAGATCTTTTTTAGCAGTGCTGCTGCCAAGCCAGCTTTCCCCCATTCTGTGTTTGTGCATTTGGTTTTTCTTCCCTAAGTGTAGCACCTTGCATTTGTCTTTGTTGAATTTCATTTGGTTTATAGACTAATTCTCCAATTTATCAAGATCCCTCTGAATTTTAGTTCTATCCTGCCAAGTATTGGGGTACCTGGCATTGGTCACTGTCAGAAGACAGGATACGGGGATAGATAAATCTTTGGTCTGACCCAGTACGGCCCATTCTTATGTTCTCTTAATAATAGTTCTGTCGAGCCCGCATTTCTCCAGCTTACTTATCAAAGTATCAGGTCAACAGCATTGCTGAAGACTAGGTATTTTATGTTCACCGCATTCCTCCTATCCACCAAATCAGTTACCCTGTTGAAGAAGGAAATCAAGCTGGTTTGGAATGATTTGTTCTTGGTAAATCCATGCTGTCTGCTAGTGATTACCCCTTCATCCTCCCTTCTTAAACACATCGATTGCTGAGTGTTTGGAGATGTTTTTTTCTTTTTAATTAACAAGTGACAGGGAGAAGGCTCAAGATCAGAGGTGAGGAATAGTTGAAAAATCCCTCCTTAAAATACTTCTCTGCTGTGATGCTCATAACATACCCAGCAATGATTGTGGGCAGGCAGGCAGCTGGTTTGCAGGGACTGCTGTTTTTCATGCTGATTAATGCCATCTCTTTATTTCCTTGCGCTCAGCCCGGTTATCTATTGTATCCATCAGTTGGCCGTAATCTTACACTAGAGCATAAGCTCTTCAGGGCTGGGACTATCTGTTATACATTTGTACAGTGCCTAGTATAATAGGGCCTTGGCCTTTAGGTGCTATCTTATTAATATTAATGCATCCAGGTCCCTTCTTGGTCCAAGACACACCACTGTCAAGGGTAGCCATGGGAAAACAAAGCAACAATTCTGTGAACCTGCAGTTACAGGAATACAGAGTGAAGAGTCAAATGCCTAAACCAAACTGAAAGAACGTGGTAATGGGGACTGGGGACCATAGAAGAACAGTCTATGGGTGAAAGGCAGCAGAGAATCTGAAACTCAGCTGCGCCCACTGCTTTTAGCATCTACAGCGAGGTCAGGTGTTTACCTGCAGCGTAGCTGTACTTGTGCAAACCTTTGGCAGAGGTGTAAACTGTGCCCAGTGCCTCAAACCCCAGCGTAGGTCAGGGCTGAGACTCGGGCTCTTGGCTGAAGGCTCAGGCCTTGCCCAGCCCGCTCAGGGTGGGTGCCAGGTGTGCCACGGCCCGGTGGAGCACAGCCGCAAAGGTGATGCTGATTAGGAGGGAGCGGAGCAGAGCACAGGCCACCAGGCTGCAAGGGAGAGCGATGGCTCTGGAGCCCTGCAGCCGGCTGGAAACATGGTGCAAGCTGCCCAGGAGGGACATTGGCCCCTAACCTAACACATCTGGAGCGGGGGCTGGAGGGGGCGGAGCAGGAGGCGAGGGACTGGGCGGGGCCGGGACTCCAGGCCCTGAGGGGAATCCCCCAGGGGAAGGCGCAGCGCGGGGTCTATGACACACGGCAGGGCGGACTCACTGCCCCGCCCTCTGGGGATCGGGCCGGCGGCATCCCGCGGGGAGCGCTGTTTGGCGAGGACCATCCTCCCTCCAGGGACCGTTCTCCCGCCCAGCCTGAGGGCCTGGGCTCAAGAGCGTTCTGATTGGCCGGCAATAAGTCTAGCCGCTCAGCCAATCGCGTAGCACCGTGTATGTGACTAAGCCAATCAGAGCCTCTCACATGCGAGCCCCTCGGCCAACCTGAGACCGGGAAAACGCAGCAAGCTTCTCGCGCCGCTACGATACAGGCAGCGTCGGGCGAGGCTCTGTTGTGGGGCGGGGTCTATCTGCCTCCCAGCCAATGGCAAAGGGTGTAGACTGGCGCGCGCGTGCTGCGAGTTCCAGTTCCGGCGGGTTGGCGGCGGCGCCGCCTCAGGGCCATGGATCCCGCCGAGGCCGAGTTCCTGGCCGAGAAGGAGCTGGTGACCGTCATCCCCAACTTCAGCCTGGACCGGATCTACCTCATCGGGGTGCGGGGCCGGGCCGGCGCGGGCTTGGGAGGGCGAAGGGGGGCTGGGCTCGCGGGCAGGGGCTGGGCTCTGGGGTGTCTTCGGGCTGAGGGGCGGGAATGGCGCGCGGGGGGGCTGGGCTCTCGGGTGTCACGGGGCCGGGGCCCCCGCGGTGGTCTTACGCTGGGAAGACCCTGCGGGGAGGGGATTGGTGGGGAAGACGGTGGCAGGCGGCCTTGGCCCACTGGCGGGGGCCGGGGTAGGAGAGCCGCTTGGGGCTGATCCGCTCCGCAGTGGGGCTGCCGGCATCCCGCTGAGAGGCAATAGTATCGCTATAGCCTGACGCCCATCACCGGGGGGTCTGGGCGCCTGCAGGTAAAATCCATAGCGATAGCAGAGGCCCTAGTGGAGTAACAGCAAAGTGCCCAGTTGTGAACGTTACATTACCCCTCTGGCTCTTCCTAACCTCCACCTCCCCTTTGGCTAAGTGCCTGTTAGCCCAGATCCCCCCTGCAGCGTCAGGGGATACGAGAATCAGCTGCACTTACTGCCCTGCACTAGCTGTTCTGCTATTTAAAACATCTCCCCTAGTCCACCCACAGCCAAGTGGCTACATTTCAGTGATGGGAGAAGTAATTTTCATATATCGCTTATGAAACCCTTTAGGATAGAAAGTGCCATCAAAATGTAAGTAGTTACTGCTAAGGGACGAGAGAACTGTGCTGGTATCTGGGACCAAGAGCAGGGGTGATAGCAGTTGGCATGGGGTGGCTTCCCTAAATCTACAGGAAACTGTTGATCCTTTAGCAGTGTGTGAGGCTGATGAGGGAAACCTGATTTTCAAAGAGGTGTCACAATTTTCCATGCCCTGTTACTTACACTTTCCTTATTTTCAGGGGGATTTGGGTCCCTTTAATCCTGGCTTGCCTGTGGAAGTGCCTCTTTGGCTAGCTGTTAACCTAAAACAGAGACAGAAGTGTCGGCTAATACCTCCTGAATGGATGGATGCTGGTAAGGAGAACAGTAGCCTACAGGTTAGGCATAGACTTAGCCAGGCTGCAGGGCCAGTGGGGAGTCCTGAAATACAGGAATTGGACCCTGGCACTTTTCCCAAGGGAAAGTTGCAGGGACAAATGGAATTGTGGGAGGAATTGTTCTAATGCAGTGCTGCTGAGATTTTCAAGACCTAGCATGATTTTAGACAGACAAGGTGGGTGAGGTAATGTCTTTTGTTGGATTGACTGCTGTTGCTCCAAGAGACAAACTTTTGAGCTTACACGGAGCTGTTCTTCAGGTCTTGTCTCTTTCAGCAACAGAAGTTGGTTCAGTAAAAGAAATTCTCACCCACCCATCTCTCTAATATCCTGGGACCAACACGGCTATGACAACGCTGCAAACTAGCGTGATCTTTGCATATCATCACTGTAATTTTTAACCTGTGTAGTTAGAATGAATTCTTATCCTGATACATCAAATTGATTTAAAATACTGCATCCCAGTTCTGCCACTGGTTTCAGTGTGATCTTCACCTGTCCACTTCACTGTTGGCTTTATTTGGCGACTTGTAAAATGAGACTCATACTTGCCTACCTCAGTGGTGAGATTTGTTTATAATAAAAATGCAGAGTATTGTTATAATCAAGGTGGGTCTGCCGCCTTTTATCACCTCTCTTTTCTAGCTTTATCTCGTAGTTGAGGAGGGCAGGAAGCAGGTAATGATGGAACCTCAGGAAGAGTGAAGAGGCTTTTGTCTCTAAACATTCTCCCTCTTCCACATTTTCTTGATTCCAGAGAGTGCAGATCAGTGAGCCAAAATGTTACTTGGCAGAAAGATTCCTTTTTTGGAGGCACTCTCTCTCCAGGCATGTCACTCCTTGTCTCCTCATGTCGCAAGTGGTGATGGTGATTCATCCTTCTAGCCATGTAGGCCTGAGTGTTGTTTCTCAGCTCCTGTCACCGCAATCCTGGGTTGGTGGTTGTCCCTTTCTCCCATATGAGTTGAGGTCCACTTTTACTTCTAGACATGAGATCAGAGCAACTTTTGGGCATTAGAATTGTTTCTCCTGCAGCCTGTGGTGTCTCCACCTAGGTGCTGATTCCACCTGATGTAAACACGAAACTGTCAGTTCATCCTGCAAGGCTGGTTGAGGGGTGCAGCTTCTCCTGGGAGGACTTGACACCAGATCATTGAAGCATCTAGTAAAGTATGAAATTGTATTTCAGAAAAGCTGGAGGAAATCCGGGATCAGGAACGCAAAGAGGATACTTTCACTCCAATGCCCAGTCCCTACTACATGGAACTAACTAAGTTGCTGTTAAACTAGTAAGTAGGTCTCTTACTGTAACCAGTCAAAGGCATTTTCCTCCCTGCCCAGTGGGCTTTGATGTTAGTAAATATTCAGGAATGTGAGTTGTGACATAGGAAAGCTTTTAGGATTTCATTGGATTTAAATTTGGAGGCCTTTGGGAAAGTGTTAACAGGAGGCTTATTCCAAAGTACATCAAGATTTTGCTTGGGCACTTACCTAATGGTAGCCTTTGTATTTATTAACTTGGTTTCACTTGTTCTGTGATGTGATAACTGGACTCCAACACTGCCTACAGAAGTAACTAAGTGTAGTGGCCCTGGATGTATTTAGCATATTTTTTAGCTTCATTTATACAGATTCACAGCTCTTTCAATCTACCTGAGAGGCCCAGCAGCCTAATCTTTCTAGACTTCTCCACCCTCTGCTGCTGTTAGGGTACCCTTTAGGAGATGGGAAATTCTTCCCTTCTCAGCTTGGAGAGCAGGGATCGGGGATGTCCTGACTCTAAGCTGTCAGGTCTGCTAAAACATTTCATTACCATAAAATTAGCATTCTGGCTGGTATTTCTTCTAAACCAGTGGCTCTCAACCTTTCCAGACTATTGTACCCCCTTCAGGAGTCTGATTTGTCTTGCATACCTGAAATTTCGCCTCACGTAAAAGCTGATTTTGTAAGCAAATAGACATAAAAATACAGAAGTGCCACAGCACACTATTACGAAAAATTGCTTACTGTCTCATCTTTACCATATAAATCAATTGCAATATAAATACTATATTTACAGTTCAGTGTATAGTATATAGAGAAGTACAAACAAGTCATCTGTATGAAATTTTAGTTTGTACTGATTTTGCTAGTGCTTTTTATGCTGTTGTAAAGCTAGGCAAATATCTAGATGAGTTGAAGACCTCTGCATACCCCTAGGGGTTTGCGTACCCCTGGTTGAGAACTACTCTTCTATGCACATACCCTTCTGACTTGAAAAGCCCTTGATTACAGAGGACTGGCCATTTGAAGCCCAACTGTTTCTTCTGATGCTTACGACATCTTAGCATGCAGACCCTTTCCTTACACTAGAATAACCATGACGCTTCTGTCCAGGTGAATTGATCTGATCTCTTGAGGTCCTTGTGGAAGTATTTAATTGCCTAACCTTTAGGCTGTTACGTGGTTCAACCTGTATGGTCCCTGTGATTGAGTGGTAAGAGTACTGGGCTGAACTTGAGCTCTAACAACAGTTGAGCCATTGAGTTGCTGTTTTACTTGTGACTTTTCCCAGGTTATTGGACTTCCTGGTATTCCAGACCAGCTGGGCAATTAAAGACCAGAAGGATTGTATTGAAAACTGATCTTCCCTGGGTAAAAGTATCCAGAAAACCCCAGCTGCAGAAGCAGCAGCACTCTGGATTTCAGTGTTCGCTCTTTGTATAAAGCAAACTACTCTGCTCACGCTTCAGAGATTCGAGAAGTTGCCAGTGTTACTCATGCCAGAGACTTAATGTATTAGTCCCTTGCAGCCTGTTCTGACCTACCTCCTCTTCTTCTAGTGCCTCAGACAGCATCCCGAAAGCAGATGAAATCCGAACACTGGTTAAGGATACCTGGGATACGCGGATAGCTAAACTGCGGCTGTCTGCGGACAGCTTTGTCAGACAGCAGGAGGCCCATGCCAAGGTATAGTAAGGAAAATCTGGGGTGGGCTGATAAGTCTACTAGTTTTGGCCTGGGAATGTTCAAGATGCTGTGTGATTATGTGGCTTGTGAATGATTAATACTGCTAGTGAAAGTTCCAGTTGTAGCTTTTTTTTTTTTTTTCTTTTCTTCCAGTGATTTGGTTACTTGTCAGTTGAGAACTATAGCCATGTGGAGTAAAAAACTCCATATGTATTATGTTTCAAATGCTGCAATGCTTCTTTCAACTCTAAGTGTCTACACTACAGTGTTGCTCTTGACAATGCAAGTTACCCAGGACACCGACCTTAAACTCCACCTCTGCAAGAGGCGTAGCTGCTTAGGTCGATGTAGTTAGGTTGACACAGTATCACTATAGACAATGCATTTACTGTTCCAGCTGTCAGCCCCTGGTGTCTGACAGCTCGGAGCCCCAGCTGTCAGCCCCAGTGGCTGGGCTCCAGGCTTTCAAGGTTCCACAATACCCCGCACTGTTATTTAAATTGGTGGAAGTGCTCTTGTTGAGGACATGCACCGCCAACAGGAGGAGGGTAGGGTGGACATGAAAAATCAATTTAATTACTGCAATGGCTATATGGTGACGTAACTGATGTCAACTTGTCCATAGACTGACCTTCCTTTTGCCATCGAGAGAGATTGTAGTGCTGCTTCCCCAAATACTGCTGTAATGTTACCCTCCTTGTCTTTTAGCTGGATAATCTGACCTTGATGGAGATCAACACCACTGGGACTTTTCTTACTCAAGCCTTAGATCACATGTACAAGCTACGCACAAACCTTCAGCCGGCTGAGAGTGCCCAGTCCCAGGATTTCTAAGATGTCTTCTGACAATCTAAAACCCTCATGGGATGAGGCAAAGTAGTAGGAGGACTCTGCCCTCTGGACACTATTAATGAGTCCTAATGCAACTTGCCTTATGCTGTTTTTATGCCTTAAATACCCTGTATAGGTCTCTGCTAAAAACCATGCAAGTCTTATACATTTCCTGTCAATTGTATCTAACTTGAGTCTCTGTGGTGTTTGTGTTCAGGCAATAGGAAGAAGGCAGTCTTGTGGCTGCATATTAATAAGTTGAGGACTGCTAATGGCATAGAGGGCATTCCCTGCTCAGCAGCTATCGTGAACAGCTTCTGCTCTATAATGAGCATCCTTGGCAAAACAAATGATTCTACCTGGCAGAACTCTTCCAGCCCCTGTGCAGCTGTCTTTGCAAGATGAATTGGTTGCAGCAGTTAGATGCTGTTGGGAGGTTTTTCTTGTTATTGCCTTATTGGATGGGGTTTTTAAAATCTCTTAAATGATATGTAGCAGCAATAAATATGCTCTTAGTTTAGTGTCTTGCTCTTCTCCTTCCTCTGGGTTGTCTAAAGCCTGGTTGAGGAAGATCACAGAATGGGACTGTTTTAAACACCTGAATGCATAGTCCTGGGGCTTCCCTGGGCTACAGAGTGATATATGGATTTTAACCCACCTCTACTGCATTTTAAGGCTTGTTTCTCCAACTGAGGCCATCACTTAACAGCAGTATATTCGTCTCTGAGCAGAGCTGGTAGATGAGCTCACATGGCTGGCTTGCCAAGGCCATTTAAGTGCACAGTTCTCTCTCTCTGCACTTGTAGCTTTGTATTTCTCCCCCAGTGGGAGCTTTAAAGAGAACACACGCTACCTCATTTGGTTCAGGTACTGCTTCTAGCGGGCCACTGAGATATTTGGTGTGGATGCAGCTGTGGCAGGTGGTGGCTTACCAGCAGCATTTCTCTCTCATGTACACTTAAAAAAAATCCCTTTTATTTTCCTGAATATGAAAATTATCATAATCTCTGCACTAGAGAGAATATTAGGTGGTGTTCATAGAGCATGTTCCTGGATACTGTGGGGGTAGGTGATAGTTTGAAAGCAAAAGCTGATGATGCATCTTAGCTCCCACTGCACTGAATCTAATCTCTGACAACATGCCAGTTGATGTGCTAGGCTTCATGTGGACAGCAGTAAAGGGGAGAACCTAGCCAATCTGCTGCCTGTTGGAGAGACATAGAAGTGGGTCCAAAATCCAGTTGGAGGAGCAGAAGGAAATATTCCAGATAGTTGGAAGACATGTTACCGTGATGTCCTGTACATTTGATCTTTTGACTGAAGTTACTATTTGTTAAAAAAAAAAACAACCCATGCATAAAAAAGAGTGAACTGTCTGTCGGAAGAATAAGATTCCTTTCCCTTTTACATACACTGGTACACTAATTGTGTGAAAACACCTCCTCTTCTCTTGCCCTTTGCAGCTGATGGTGGGGTCCTTGTCTATCACAGAATCTATAAACTGGTCTGACTGTCGGTTTTAGGCTCAATTATAGCGGTCACATCTCAACACTGCAAGGAATCAAATGTAGCTGAAAAAGAGCCACCGTGGCTTAATAACCATGTAAAAAGCAGTGAGAGATAAAAAAGACTTCCTTTAAAAAGTGGAAATCAGATCCTAGTGAGGTAAATAGAAAGGAGCATAAACACCGCCACATTAAGTGTAAAAATGTAATAAGAAAAGCCAAAGAGAAGTTTGAAGAACGGCTAGCCAAAAACTCAAAACAAAATGCTTACATCAGAAGCAGGAAGCCTGCTAAACAACCAGTGGGGCCCCTTGATGATCGTGATACAAAAGGAGAGCTTAAAGATGATAGTCATTGTGGAGAAACTAAATGGATTCTGTGCTTCAGTCTTCATGGCTGAGGATGTTAGGGAGATTCCCAAACCTGAGGCAGGTTTTGTAGGTGACAAATCTGAGGAACTGTCACAGATTGAAGTGTCACTAGAGGAGGTTTTAAATTTAATTGATAAACTTAACATTAACAAGTCACTGGGTCCAGATGGCATTCACCCAAGAGTTCTGAAAGAACTCAAATGTGAAGTTGTGGAACTATTAACTAGGGTTTGTAACCTGCCCTTTAAATCGGCCCGTGTACCCAATGACTGGAAGATAGCTAATGTAATGCCAATATTTAAAAAGGGCTCTAGAGGTGATCCCGGCAATTACAGACTGGTAAGTCTAACGTCAGTACTGGGCAAATTAGTCGAAACAGTAGCAAAGAATAAAATTGTCCAACATCTAGAAGAACATAAATTGTTGGGCAAAAGTCAACGTGGTTTCTGTAAAGGGAAATCGTGTCTTATTAATCTGAGTTCTTTGAAGGGGTCAACAAACATGTGGACAAGGGGGATCCAGTGGACATAGTGTACTTAGATTTCCAGAAAGCCTTTGACAAGGTCCCTCACCAAAGGCTCTTATGTAAATTAAGTTGTCATGGGATAAGAGGGAAGGGCCTTTCATGGATTGAGAACTGGTTAAAAGACAGGGAACAAAGGGTAGGAATAAATGGTAAATTCTCAGAATGGAGAGGGGTAACTAGTGGTATTCCCCAAAGGTCAGTCCTAGGAGCAATCCTATTCAATTTATTCATAAATGATCTGGAGAAAGGGGTAAACAGGTGGCAAAGTTTGCAGATCATACTTACCTGCTCAAGATAAGCAAGACCAAAGCAGACTGTGAAGAACTTCAAAAAGATCTCACAAAATTAAGTGATTTGGCAACTAAATGGCAAATGAAATTTAATGTGCATAAATGTAAAGTAATGCACATGGGAAAAAATAATCCCAACTATACATATGATGGGGGCTAATTTAGCTACAACGAGTCAGGAAAGAGATCTTAGAGTCATCGTGGATACATCTCTGAAGATGTCCACGCAGTGTGGAGAGGCGGTCAAAAAAAGCAAACAGGATGTTAGGAATCATTAAAAAGGGGCTAGCGAGTAAGAAGGAGACTATGTTATTGCCCTTATATAAATCGATGGTACGCTCACATCTTGACTACTGTGTACAGATGTGGTCTCCTTATCTCAAAAAAGATATGCTGGCACTAGAAAAGGCTCAGAGAAGGGCAACTAAAATGATTAGGGGTTTGGAAAGGGTCCCTGTAACGGGGTGGGACTCACCACCTGGCTCCTCCTGCTGGTGACTCCAGGAATTAGCTCTGTCGAGTGGAGCACCCCCTCCTGGTGGTGTCCTGTCAGTCGTTCTGCCCTCTGTTGCTGTCTCTGGACCCGCGTTGCTGCCTGCTCAGCAGCATCCTCTTCGAGGCCACTGCCCTCCGGCAGTGCCCCTTAGTCCATCTGCACCCCCTTCCAGGGGTAGGTGATCAGCAGTCCCACACTCCAGCCACCATGTCCAACCGCCCTCTGAGTCCAATCCCTCTTGTCAGGGATCTGGTGTAGGCTAATGGCTGCTCCCTCCGGCCAATGGCTGGGTGTGCTGCAAGGAGTGAAGGGGGATGGGGGGGGACACCCAGGCCCACCCTCTACTCTGGGTCCCGGCCCAGGGACCCTCTGAAGGCAGCCTCGCTGTCCTCCTCCTCCTCTCCCCTCATCTGTCTGCTTCCCTGAGCCGCATCCCCTACAGCCCCTTGCACCCGCTAGGCCCTTCCCTTCAGGGCCTGCAGCCTGGCAACTATGGGCTCAAGCTCATTAGCCTCTCCAAGCCCTGGCCAGCACTGCACTGTCCCTGGTGCTAGTCTCCACCCTTGGAGACTGACCTTCCCCTCTTGAAGGCCTGGGACAGACTGACTGCGCCTGCGCTGGGCAGCCTTTATATATGTCTGAGCCTGGCCCTGATTGGCTGTCTCCAAACTGGGCCCTGATTGGCTCACAATAAGCCCTTTTCTGATTGGCTCCCTGTCTGCGCAGGTGCCCTGGCCTGCCACAGCCCACTCTCACAGGGAGTGGGGCAGTCCGCCCCACTACAGTTCCATATGAGGCGAGATTAAAGAGGCTAGGACTTTTCAGCATGGAAAAAAGGAGACTAAGGGGGGGAATATGATAGAGATATATAAAATCATGCGTGATGTGGAGAAAGTAAATAAGGAAAAGTTATTTACGTATTCCCATAATACAAGAACTAGGGGGTCACCAAATGAGATTAATGGGCAGCAGGTTTAAAACAAATAAAAGGAAGTTCTTCATGCAGCGCACAGTCAACTTGTGGAACTCCTTGCCTGAGGAGGTTGTGAAGGCTAGGCCTATAACAGCATTTAAAAGCAAATTGGATAAATTCATGGCGGTTACGGCTATTAATGGCTAAAGAATGGTGTCCTTAGCCTGTTTGTTTGTCAGAGGGTGGAGATGGATGGCAGGAGAGAGATCACTTGATCATTATGTGTTCGGTTCACTCCCTCTGGGGCACCTGGCATTGGCCACTGTCAGTAGACAGGATACGGGGCTAGATGGACCTTTGGTCTGACCCAGTACAGCCGTTCTTATGTTCTTAAAGTGTATGGGGGCTGCTCTTCACTCAGTGGAAAGCAAGTCTCTTGTCCATGGCGCTCATCAGGCAGCAGTATTTAATCACCATAACATACCCCATGTCTTCAGACAAATGTTTCCCTACTGCCTTTACTTCAAACAATTGAACTGTCTTGCAAATATCTCCCACCATCTTCTCCCTTCTGAGCTTCCCTTATGCTCTTTTTGCTATCCCACTGTCTCGTATATAGTCCCTGGTTAACTTGTATGTATCTCATTATAGTCAGGTGGTTGTGAGTGAAGTGGCCTATGTATCTGATGCTGTAACATGAGATAGGATACTCTGGACTGACTTGATCCTTCGGAAATAACAAATCCCCTGACCTATGTGTAAGCTGCTCAGATGCTTCACCCCTGCCTTAAAACAGCTTGTAGAGCCTGGGCTGGGTACTGGCTAAATGCCATGATGTAGTGTCAACCACACAATGCCTTTTCGCTTGAATCTTGTAAATAATGGTAGTGCATCGCACATGTTGTCCTTCACGCTGGATCAGTGTAACTTTTCCATCCACTAGTGGGAGGGAAAAACAATCCTTTGCCATGATTTAGGACAATTTTATTTTTTGGATGTTGTCAGAAATTACAGCAATATATTCATAAATACCTAATTACTACATTCAACAAATAATATATTACATTACAATTAATTCAAACAAGTACACTTAGAACAGGTTTAATTTTTCTTTCACAGCATCTAAACTGCCCCAGCAGGCCTGGGCTTCCTCCCTCCTCTGCCTCTCCCTCCCATGCTCTGGTTTTCACTGCTCTAGCAATTCTGCACAGGGTACATACAAATAAACACAACCAGTCAACATGACCCTTGGGGCAAGGGAGAGGGAGGGGAGTATTACTGAGACTTTTTAAGCACTGGGTCAAGAAGTTGATTAGCTCCTTTCTATGTGAGGCATGGGGGTGGAATCAACACTCAAGGTCAGGAATTGTTGCTAAGCAAAGTAACATTTTCAAACAGGCTCCTAAACATTGCCATCTGGTGGTGTGCTTGTGAACTCCCACTTTCCAGTGTATTGAAATTGATGGATAACCTGACAAGGAACTTTTTTATCATGGGCTGGGAGGGGAAACAGTGATTTAACCATAAAGTGTATTTTTCGGTGTTAAAAATTATCATGAAGTTTGTGAATTGGCAGGTAGTAGGCCAAAGGCTCGCTATGCAATCTGGTTTAAAGAACTGTCAGCCGTAAGTGCTTTTGCGTCTTAAACAGATAAGTTAAACCAAGAATGTATGTGGTTGGTTTGTTTTTTAAATGCACTTTTTGCACATGCAACAATGGCCCTTAAACACAAAGCAGTGGTAACTTCCTTTCTTTAAACGGAGCCCTATTCATTTAAAAAAGCCCTCAGTACTTAAAATGCAATTATGATTAGAAAAGTGACTCTAAAAACAGCATTATATTGCTGCTTGGTGTATTCTGAGTCATAGTTGCCTCATCTCCTAGTACCCACTCACATTTTTTTCTGCTGTCAGTCGTGTAATAGTTACAAGACAGAACACCAGAAGCTAAATTCTAGTTACCTCAGCAGCAGCATTGCAAACTAAATCCTGATGCTAGAATCTTTGATTGCGGACGGTGTATGAAGCAGGAAGGCTATGGCTTTAGTTTCACGTTAGCAGTAACCTGCCTTGGCATTAAAAATAGTCTCACTTTAAGTTGTAAAAATAGGCAAGTCTGATAACAAAAGCATCAACTAAGAGTAAATCTTTAAAAACCACATAGTATTCTAGTCACTTGCCTGCCCATAATGGCACTTTAAAAAAGATCTCTGCCCTCCGAGTGAAAGGAAAACTGGAGGCCTGTTGCTGTGAAGACATTGCTAGTCATGGAAGACAGAAGTTCCTTCATGTAAATACTTTGAAACCAGAGTGGCATAAATCAGCTCTGAAGCCAACTGTGCTGTGTAATATTTCCTGTTCTTCCTATTGTATATGTTGTTGTAGCTTTGTCTGATCTTCAATCTCCCAGATGGGAAATAGTGTCAGTCCACCAGAAAAGAAGAATCACACATGAGCAGTCATACAATTCATCATTTCAGCTTTTGGGGTAAAGCTAAATTGACACTAGTCAGTGACTGCTTTATTTTCTTCCATTTGCAAAATGGAACGGGCCCAAGATAGGCTGGAGGTTTGCTGTTTGCACTGCCCTAAATACCAACACAAAAGAGGAAAAATGTAGAATTGCATGGCTTAAATTTGGTATTAGTTTCAGCTTTCCTTTCTGGTCCTTTTCCTTGTTCATGCTGCATTACAGCCTTAGATTTATTTAATCTGATTGTCTTGGGGGTACTCCTGGGGGGAGGAGGAAAAAGAGCCTTCAATGTAGAAACTGTAGCAGGGTTGCACTGGGGTGTTTGTAGGAGCTATGGCTAAAGGAACATCATAGCCTCTACATGCTGCATCTGACAACAAGTTGACGTTACTTAAATAGTGGTCTGTGGAATTGCTTTTCCTTGTTCTGTCCTCATTGTTTCGCTCTGGCTAGCCCCTCAATCATGAGCCATGCAAGAGGGTGAAGTAGCTGTCACTGCCATCTGACAACACGTAGGTGCAAAATCTTCTAGGAATGCAATAGGCCAACCCTTGCCCTGCCTGAGATGTAGTGGGGGCAGCATGAATGTTTCTTCTGAAGAACAGCAATAGACTCAGGCTTTGTCTACACTGGAAACTGAACGACAAAACTTTTGTTGTTCGGGATGTGTGTGTGTGTGTGTGTTTTTTACACCTCTGAACAACACAAAAGTTCTGCAGACAAAAAGCGGTGGTGTGACCAGCACTTCGTTGGCAGGAAAGCTCTTCCGCCGACAAAGCTACTGCTGCTCATTCGGCGGGGAAGTTTTTGTCAGTGGGAGAGCTCGCTCCTGCTGCTAAACAGTGGCTACACTGCGCTGCGTGCCTTTCAGCAGTAGGGCTGTAGTGGCACAGCTGTGTTGCTAAAAGGTGTGTAGTGTAGACATAGTCTAAACTGCTTGCCTTTCAAGTGTCGACTGTTAGAAACCTAAAGCAAATAACATGGAGACAGAAGGCCATGAACCTTGTCCAGAGTGTGTTGTGATTCCTAGAGGCTCTTTTTCCACGCCAAGTGCTTCACTGTTCCAACAGAACAGGTTTCTGTCTTCCAAAATCTGCTGTTGAAGGAGACCTCTCCAACTAAGTCTAGAGACAACAGTAGTATGTAGATTTTGATCAGAGATGTTTGTGATACTTTTGCCCTCATCAACTATCCCACAACTCCTCCCCTCAGCTACAGAACATTTACAGTAGCTGTTTAGTAGGGGAATGGGATATGTACACCTATAGCCTTTCCTGTCTAATTTACAGCTGAAAACGAAGAGCCTGTTAGTGCTGTTCCTCCTGCTGCCACTTCATCTTAATTTAAGATGAACTATTCCTGATAAACATGCACAGCAAATGCTTTATGAGGAAACACCTAATGCACTATTACTAGCGGCTAGGAAGTAGGGGAAGCAGAAGCCTATTACTCACAGTATCCCTCACCCATCTAAGAAATTAATAAAAAACAAAATCAATTCCTGTGCACTGCTCCAAAAAGACTGAATTTTGCCAGCAGCTGCCCCCCAGCTGCTTACAAGGAATAGAGCTCAGCTAGGTTAGGGCTAACCAAACTGTAAACTGAACTTCAAGCCAGCTCTCTGGGAAAGAGGTCCTCCTACTTCACAGAACTGTTATTGAGGAATAACTACCTGGAAGAGACAGGGCAAGCTGGGAGAATTTCTACTTCCTCCTTCCTATTCCCACTGGTGTTTCTCATGTGAGTAAAGGACGGGAAATTCAGCTCAGTCTGCACTGCTTCCTCTCCTGTCGTTCTCTAACACCTCATTGCTAACACAAGCAGTCTCCCCCCCCCATATAAAACATTTTCTAGATTACTTGTCAGAGCGCTGAAAGACATCAGTAACGCTGAATCATAGACCCAAACAGTTCACTTAGTTCCTGAACTTTTGTTCCCAACACAGACTTTTCCACTCCCTTCCCCATTTAGTAGCAGCTGGTCATATTTGTAATGTAACTTTTGAAGTGCTTGAAGGGGGGAAAAAAAATCAGTGAAAGGGCAGTAAGGAATAATTAATTCCTGGCCTTTTAGTAACAGAATTTTCTGTACCAGTAACTGATGCTACACAAAGCAAAAAACAGAAGTGATAGCACATGCCCCAGTGGAAAGCTTTTTTTTTTTTTTTTTTTTAAATTCTTTTAAAACACTTCAATATTTTTCATGTCCTGACCAGCAGCAGTACAAACACTAAAAGCAAGTTATTTTGCCAAAAAAAAAGCAGAAACATATTAAAAATGGCAAGCTTTTTATAACAATAATTAAAGTAATAAAAACATACAAAACTTTTTAAATATATACACAGTACAAGGCTGAAGCACCTTTTTTGACTTTGTTTTTTTTTTTAATTGCAAAATCGTTTTGAGTTTGTATGAAAAGTTCACCCACTAGGGTATGTAATTTGTCTCTCTCTCTCTCTCTAGGTGTGTGTGTGTTGTTGTTCTGTACATTCCGCTCCCTACCCCCCAAAACAGTAATAAAAAGGTACCTTCGGTTTGTTTATTCACTTTATTTTTTATAGCGAAGTGCATTTCCAGTGGAAAGCCTGTTGTTTAGGGAAAGGCT
Organism: Mauremys reevesii; assembly: GCF_016161935.1. Classification (NCBI taxonomy): domain Eukaryota; kingdom Metazoa; phylum Chordata; order Testudines; family Geoemydidae; genus Mauremys; species Mauremys reevesii. The sequence continues at coordinate 37,827,339 of NC_052638.1, forward strand.
CAAGTTCTGAAGCTGTGTTGGCTCCTTCCAGGACTTGTTATTCTGCAGATCACTACCACAGCTTTCCATATCTGAGATACACAGTTCATTTGCTTTCCAAAGTGTACCCCAACTTCCTCTTAACACGAGAGACACCATCTTCCCAATGAAGAATAGGCAAACCCCATGGTACAGTAGTTGGACTAATATGGCAACAAAAGAATGATTTTGTGTGTGGACAGCACCCCCTCTACAGGGAGGTGGCTATTAGTGTTGTTGATGAAATCTTATCAGATTTTTAAAAAAATAATTAAAAAGTGGAGGGGAAGGAGGAAAAAAAGCACCCCTCATTAAAATTAAACAGAATCTAGCCTTCATGGGTGGGTTGCTTGCAGAATTGCAAAGATTCAGTTGCATTGAAGTCAAGATAGAGGTGGGTATTTTTTCTGGATCCCATAATCCTTTGCTCCATGCATGGCACATTCTCCATTTATATTTTAGCTTCAAACCTCCCAGTGAAAAATATTAAATATTCAAGGTAATAAAATAGATTATTATTTCTATACTATATGTTCAGCCTAGTGCAAGGGAGCGTCACCTGGGATATCCCTTGAAATAACCCCTAGACCACTGCATTGCAGGCAACGCAAGGCACTTTCTCAAGTGATCTAGTTCGGCCTGAAGTCGCTCCCTTTCCGAGACAATCTTCTGCTTCTGGTTCCTTAGTTCCTGTAAGGGAATAGGAAAAAACAAAGTGAAAAAGGGGCCATTGACATGCTGGTATGTGCATGTAGTGCCTCTCTCCCCGCGTGTGCATCTATGGGGGATATATTATGCTCTTCTGCAGGGGGAGGCCACTGGGCTTGTTGCAGTCAACATTTGGGTGGTTTGGTGGGCAGATGGAAACGACAGCAAAGTTGGATCAAATCATAAGAGCTGATTCTTCTCTCATGCTGGGGTAGTCCCGTTGAGTTCCCCTGAATAAGTGAGCTTATTTTTTCCTCAAACTTTGTGCCATCTGTATTTTTCTCAGCACGGTTCCTTCTTACATTTGTCCATCCTACTGCCTCATAGCTCCTGCCCTAAGAATGGAGATCCTGATATCCAGCCTTGGCTGGAGCCAGCCCATGTCTTTTTCCTGTGGTGCAGAGGTGGGGAACCCTGCAGCCAGCTTTTCAGTGGGCCAGACAGGAAACTAAAAGGGATGGCAAAACTTGTACTGCTGCATTTAAAAAATCCTACACGTGTTATAATAAACCTACTGCCCTGCACATGCTGAATTCCTATTGATTGAGGGCACTGAGCAAGCACAGAGAATCACAGGGGAGCAGTTCTGCCCTACAAATTTATAGGTTTGCACAGACTCTGGACGGGTCTCCTTTCATGCTGCTTACAGTGACCCTGTCTGCAGGATACTTGCTAGTGCATTTTTATTCCAGAAGATGCTGTATACACATGGGCAGTAGGTCATCTGAGAAGCTGCTATTCGATACCGGTTTTTACACCACACTCATCACCATAGTGTCTGAGTGCCTTCCAATAGGGCAATAAGCAACACGACTACACGTGTCATGTGTTTGTTCTCTTGTTCTCACCTGCACATTCCCAAGGGCAGACTCCAATTTGCCTCTACTGGGGTTCCAGTAGGTTCCCCCCCACCCCCTTCCCCGAGCATGTCAAATTGTCCATCGCTCACCGCCATGCTGTGTGACAGTTGCTCTGCAGTCAGACTGAGACTGTAGTGCTGAGCCTCCAGCCGTCGGCACTGTGTCTGCAACACTTGGCGTTCCAGGTTTTGTTCTGCAAGCAAATGAGCAACAATCAGCCTTGCTTGGTATCATCAAAATATCTGGCTAATAGCATCTCTGGTATGGCTAGTCATTCCCACACCAGGCTCCTGAATTCTCACCCTTGAGGCTGGCCTTCTGAAACCTCAGAAGGTCACTGCCAGAGGTAGGATGTCAGACGTGCCAGTCTGCTCCAGCATGGACCTCTCAACCTTCATCCACCACTACTGAAATGTTCTCACCATATTATGTCATGGAGATTAAAGACACCACCACTGTAGCCAATGATAAACTGTGCAGCAAACTACATAACCTCATGGATGGAAGAGTCCTCCATATCTTGGCCTTTTCGCTAAAATTTGTGCGCCATGCTGCAATGTTCCTAAGGTGTTCATTTGTGCGTTCACCAGAAATGACCATTGGCATTCTTTAAACCAAGCACTGGCACACTGGACAGATCTGTAAAAAGTTAAGGCAGGACACTTGTTGCCAGATTCTCTCCTATTCCAGCAGGATTAACTCTGCCCTTCCAACTAGATTAAAATAAATTCCAGGCAGTTTACAGTGCCTCTAGAATGCAGCATGGTGCTGGTTCCAGGCTTACTGCCTCTTCAGAATGTAGGCCCAGCTCCTAAAGGTGTTTAGACTCCTATCTTCCATTGATTTCAAATGTGCTCAGTTTGCATAAAGGAAGGATTTTTTGAACTGCCACTCATGCAAATACAGCCTAGGATCTGAGAGACAAGCTGGGTTCTTTATTGCTTGTGCATCATCAACTAGGTGCTTAAAAACCATGGGAATGGAGAACAGGCTCTGCAGCTGGAACAAAGATTCCATTGATGGGTGAGCCAATATATAGCATCCAGCTTCCTCCCCACAGCTCTGTTGCCTCTGCAAGGCTAACAGGAGTAAAAGCTTATTATAGCATCAGACAGGAGTCCGAATATATACAGGGAGCAGAGCTGTTGAGAGAAGTCCATTTTCCCCCTGTCATTTTTCTGACTCCACACTTTAATCAGAGACTCTGTCTGCTCTGTGTGGAGTTTAACCATCCAAAACCACTTTTCTTAAGGCAGGACTGTACTCCTGTCCAAAACTCCTCCTTCCATGCGCAGCATGCTTTGAGCCAGATGACTACCACCGTCCATGGCAGAGGTAGCTCCATTATAGTGGTGCTGTTGGTGCAATACTTTGGGATCCTCCAAGATGAAAGGCTCTCAGGAATGCAAACTAGTACCATCATTTTCTAAAGGAAAGTAAGAACTGATCTGCAGGACAGCCTGATGTCAAATAAAGGGTCCACAGCTTATGGAAAAAACACCGCGGAAGCTCCTTTGAGAAAGCTAACGGCACCTTTCAGTTTTCTAAAAGACAATTTAAACTGTATTCATAAGGATCTGAGTAAGTGAGATGTAATTAACTTCCAGGGTATCAGAAACATTATTGGTCTTGCACACTAACAAAGGATTTATTGCCGTGATAAAATGAGAGGGGAAGCTAAAGCAGCCGATCCACTGGAGGCTGTTCAATATTTCTATCATCTTATCAAGAACACAAAGAATAATCAGAGCGCCGGAAAATAAAACAGCATGTAGCAAAATTTGTGCAGCACTGAATGTGTGGAGCATTCATAGGTGTTCATAGGTTAGCCAGCTGTATTGACGCTGAAAGGTTGCTGTGTATTTTTGATAACCATCTAATCACGGAGGACTAATTGCAGTGGCATGAACAAACACCTGAGTCTTAAGAGCTGGAGAATCAGGTGGATACCAAAGATGGGTGCTGTGGAAAACGGATTAAATTAGATTCACCAATAATGGTAAAAGATGCCTCAATCCTATTTCAGACTCTGAGTTGCAGCCTACACATGTATTTATAACTGCAATAAATTAGGGAAAGACTTGGTGATCAATCTGCATTTGTGTTTTCCTGAGACTTGGCTCCAGCTCGCCATTTGGTAATTAGCCGTGTTGTAATTCCTGAAGTGTCTCTCTCCACAGATGAGACTGACAGCCCTTAAGTGAAGTGTTGTTCAAAAGAAAATGACTCACAGCCCCTTGGGTGCAGTGCATGCCAGTGGTTGAGCTAGCTGATTGTTTTGGGGCACAGTGGAGGGTGCACCAGGTCACTGTTTGACACCTGTATGGCATCTCCATTGCCAGCTTGAGGCGGTGCATCGGTGGGGTTATTTTTAGACACATTTCAAGAATATAAAGCAGGAGACTAAGGAGAAAAACATCAAGGGGTTTTGCGCTCTTGAATCCAGACTCCATTTCCCTGTGCAGCCTTACAGACACTGCTCTAAGGTGCTGGGTCGTATTAATGAATTTTCATACACACCTGTCGCCTTTATGTCTATCCTCTGCTAATTAACAGCCTTATGCTTTTCCACAGCCCCTTCCGTCGGAGGATCTTAAAGTGCTCGACAGATGTGAATAAATTTGCCTCACCTGTGAGACTGATCTGTTTTTAATCCCCATGGTACGGCTCAGGAAGCTAAAGCACAGAGTAACATGCCCAAGGTCCCAGTGGGTCGATGGCAGAGCCAAGGCTCGAACCCAGTGCGCTGAGAAACTACTAGGCACAGAGCAGTTCTTATCATTAGTAGAAAGAGCACAGTCAAGCAAGCAACTGCAGCAACAGGGACAGCAGTAGCCCTGCTAGTCCTCCACTCCAGCTGAGGTTGAAGTTGGAAGTTTCACCAAAATGCCACCTTCTCCTCTTACACGACAGAAAATGCAGTGATGTGCGCACCCTCTGAGAGGGTAGCAGAAATACCATACTGTCATTTATAGGACTGAGACCTCCAGGTGACAGGAGGGCTTGAAATTGCCTCGATGTCCCATTTGTAATCTTTTCCCTTACCTTCTATATGTTCCTGATAAGCTTCGAAGATTGCCTCGATCCCCTGCCATTTAGGTCTAGGGTACTCCTCTTCCTCCTCTTCTTCCTCCTCCTCCTCTCCCTCTGAGTCAGAATCCTTGTCCTGTTCGGGTGGGATGAGCCCCTTTCGTGCCAGTGGGGTGTCTTGCTGCCCGTTCTGTTGAGGCAGCTGGACCCTGCTTGAGGTCTGAAGCTCAGGAATGTTGTAATGGATAGAGGTGTCAATTTTGTGGTTCTGCTCTGCAGTAAGTGCTGCTGCACTTCCTGGAAGCAAGACAGGAACAGAAAACAATCAGCCAGAACTAAAGAGAAAAGAAGACTTCTTATGTCCTCAGAAGCCATTTTAAACTAAACAGGGCACAGTACTGGAAAACATCTCAAGGCCCGGGCCAGCGCGGATAGTCGACATGAGCTAATTCCCCAGCTCCCACCTGCGATCAGCCTAATTTCTGGGTGTCAAAGCATGCCCTGCAATGAAGTATATTAGGACTGATTTTCCAACCCTGGCCTCCATCTGTGTGCATGCACCTGCTCTGCACTAACACCTATGCACACAGGTGGACATGCACAAGTGGGGGCAGGTGCTGAAGCTCCGCTGACAATCAGATTCGTAGCAGTGTCTAGTTACTGTACCAGGCGGCCACAAAGGCTAAGAAGCTTGACTCTTCATTTGCTGGAGACAAGAGGCATGTGGGAGCTGGGGTGTGGCTCACCTGGCCACTAGTGTCTGATCAGAATTCTCTGTCTCCCTGCTTGTGAGGAACAGGCTGACCCTGACTGTCCGGGCAACCCCTGTGGAATCACGCTGGATAAATCTAAGACGGATGAGTGAATGAACTCTATGCACTTGCATCAGTGTGAAGAGAATGTCAAATGCAAGGCTGCAAATTCCCTTTCACACCCTTCGTAACAGAAGGTGCAGTAAGTGCAAGAAAACTCTCCTCACAATCCTGTTCTAATCCTCACCCTCTCCTGATGGCACACTTGCCTGGAAATGTGTTACTGCTTTTCTACAATGCTACAACTATTTTGTGTATTACAGTAGCGCCTAGTGGCCCCTAAGCTCTTTAGGGTGAGATCGTAACTGGCCAGGTAAGAGACAGAGCAGGAGGAACAACAGAGGTGCAGAGAAATGATGTGACTTGCCGTAGGTCATACAGTAGGTCAGTGGCAGAGTTGGGACTAGAGTGCCAGTCTCTTGCCTGTCAGTCAAGTGACCTAATCACTGAATGTGTGCCCTTAACATAGGCTTCTTATTTAAAAACATTTTTTGATCAGGTTGCATTAACAAATATGCGGCCCTTGGGTTATTAATTCATCTATAAGATTAACTTCTCTTCCTCGGTGTTGGAGATGTCTTCAGTAGATTTTAATGCAGGGGTCGGCAACCTTTCAGAAGTGCTGTGCCGAGTCTTCATTCATTCACTCTAATTTAAGGTTTTGCGTGCCAGTCATACATTTTAACATTCTTAGAAGGTCTCTTTCTAGAAGTCTATAATATAGAACTAAACTATTGTTGCATGTAAAGTAAATAAGGTTTTTAAAATGTTTAAGAAGCTTCATTTAAAATTAAATAAAATGCAGAGCCCTCTAGACCAGTGGCCAGGACCCGGGCAGTGTGAGTGCCATTGAAAATCAGCTCGTGTGCCGCCTTCGGCACCCGTGCCATAGGTTGCCAACCCCTGTTTTAATGGCTCTCTGAGCCAGTCATTGCATACATTTATGGCCCCGTACTGTCTACATTATTTTTACGCTGCTCCTCTCTGCTTTCTTAATACTTTTTTTTAATTTTCTGTTAACAGCTGCTCCCTACACACTGTAGTAACTTTACTTCTGCCCACTGAAATTAATGAGCTTTTCAATAAGTGAGCCATATTTTCAGTGCCTCTCATGAAGTTCCCATATTTTTACCTCCTACTGTAATTGTTCAGGCTGTTTCAGTGATGGGAAAGCACAGATGTATTCATAATTTCCTGATACCTTCCAGAAACAGGTTGTGCTTCATGCTTACATTGAGTACCCACATGGCTGGCAGTCAGATGTGCTTTTCTCCCTTCCCATAATGGTCATTTCTAAAACTCTTTTTCTAGAACACGTGAGAGACTAAAGCATGGCTGGAATCATTGTCATTATATCTGTACCAATAGCCAGACTTTCTAAACTAATGCCCACATTTTTACATGCGCAAGTTTTGCACGCACTTTTATTTCAGGTCTAGGTTTTTGTGCACACAAGCTCCCATGTATATGTGCAGATGTCCTTTGTGTACACAAACTGGAGGTTCTGATGTCCAAATACCTGACATTGTACAAGCAAATAAAATGTAGCCTCTATTCAGGATCTGCACCTGTATAGGTGAGGAAAAAAGTGTGCATGCAGAATCGTACACATGCAAAAGTCCGGACACTTGTTTTAGAGCTTAGATGGAAGCCTCATGGAGACTTCTGTGCAGTGCTCTTATTTGTACACATATACCGTTGCTGTCTCCCCGTCCATTTCCCCTCTGGGTCTATCCCATTACCTTTGTGCTTCTGCAATGCTTTCTGTGTGGACTGCAGCACAGACTCGTGAAACTGATGTGCAAATTCCTCAGCTATGAAGGGCTCCCATGGCTTATTCTTCCCATTCATGCTGTGAGAGAGTGGCACCGGGACATCCTTAGGCAAAGGGCCCCTGACATAATTGAATATGCTCAGGCTCTTCTTCCCGGTGTGCCCATCGTTCAGCCTGGGCTTCTCAGCAGAGACCGGAGCTGGTTCCTTGGCCCTCTGGAGCTCGTGCGGTCTCAGCTGTTCTAATCTGCTGGGCTCCGATGTCTTTTGAGTGTCTGGCAAGGAGGCGGTGATACCAACAGGTTTATCTGAATCCACAGGAAATTGCTGCACCTGGAGCTCTTTGGGAAATAAACCATAACAAAGTTACTACTGGTGCTTGGGACTGATTCGGAGGAGACGCTTGATTCGAATGTCCCTGCGTGCCCTGAGGCGTTACTGAATGGCCGGACACATCATGGCTCTGGGGAAGGCTCTCACGCTGCCCTTTGGTTGATTTGCTGTTTTCTAGAAGGTCCATTCACACAGCACGGGATAGATCTTCCTCCAGCTGGCTGGGCTGGAAGAGAAATCCTGCGCCAATAGTCGGGTGGGCCTGTAATGCTAAAGGACCTCTAAAAAACCCCAGCAGATGCTGCAGTTGCAGCACTGCACCTTGGACTGTCTGGCCCATGACTGTGCACAACTGCCCCGCAGGGCTCCCCAACTGGGCTCTGCACATGCTGTAGAGGCCCTTTGAAAATCTGACCCAGGAAGTGTTTCAACACCAAGCCTGCCAAAGGCCTGACCCTCCCCTCTCCATCACTTCAACAAACTCTGCATTAGCCAGTTACTGGGAAAGCCACCTGTCTGTCTTTGGAGGAGGGGGGAATGGGCAGAATGACAGGCGAACGTTGCCCATTAGATCCAGTTCAGTTATGAAGAGGTTATTGGTTGGACTCAGCTCTCCTCTCGCTCATGCTGGGGTAATTTCACTGACCTCAAAGTAAAACCAGTCAAAGTACGAGAATTATCAGGGCCCCTAGGTGCGCACTCTTTAGTCCCTATGATCCAATTCTCAGGAGCACCATGGAGGTCTGTCCATCGGCTCCATCCCCCTTTTCTCCCCTCCCATCAGCTCCTCTGCCCTGCTGCTTACCAGCTGGGGTGAGACTGGGACTGTCCCGCGGGGAGCTTTTCACCACCACTGCTGCTGTCGCACTTTTCTGCTTCATGGCATGGAGCATTTCCACCAGTTTCTCTTTATCTGTGGGGTGGGAAGCGGAGATTTAGTGCAGCCGTTGCCCATTGGAGCAGAGATAAGTAGGAAGATGCCGCAAGCAGACAGCACAAGGGCAACTTTCGGCTTTGCAAGTGCATACATGGGAAATCAGTCTCACCGGAGTTATAGCACACAGACATGAACATGGCACCTGGCCAGCACAGGAACATCAACTGATTTCTGCAGTTGCTACAAATCAGAGCCTGCAATGGGCATTTTGCTTAACTGGTAGGAAGTCACTGCTTGTGCCCACTCAACAGCATACGGCACTATCCAGAATCCGGGTGGTGGTGGTGAGCATGGGGTTACTGATGCTTCCTGTATCAGCTTAGCTGATATCCAGACCTGTTGAACAACAGGACACGGAGGGCCCTGTGTGTTGGCTCCAGGTAGCGGGTGGCTGCCTGGCCAGTGGAGCCATGCTACTCTCTTGCAGCACTGGGCAGACTCCCCCCAGGCTGCTGATGGGTTGCACGGCAGGTCATGGGAGAGATGAGGCTCACGACTGGACTGAAAATTAAACATTCCTTTGGATGCCCATTTCTATCACACTAGCTGGGGGACGCCCCAGCACCACAGGGTTTCATTCCTGGGTGGTGGGGAATGCCCTCATTTTGCTCACCACAACCAAAGCACAGACCAGGAACAGGGTGGGCTGGATCTACCGGAGGAGCAAAGCAGCTCCACCCAGCCTGCAGCAGAATGAAAACCTTCAAATCAAGACTTCAGTGGGCATCTTCAACTCAGACTAGTGACACTTGTCCCAGAAGTTCAGGACCTGCCTTGCAGAGGTGCTGAGAACCTGCAGCTCCCCCAACTAATGGAACTGGGGGTGGGGACCGGAGGTGGTACTTTGCTTGCTCATCTCTTAGGAGGGAAGTCACAGCACCATGAGGCAATGCATCATCACAGGGCAAAAGACCATCACCATGTTGTGTCTCAGAAGTTCATGGAATGGAGACATTTCTCCTAGTGCTGCGCTAAAGCCCATGGCCACCAGCTTTGTGAGCTCCCCCTCTCACTCATACCATAGTGACGGGGCTGTATATGTACCTAGAACCTCATCTGCAGAAGCCAACACACCACATCCCTCCCCACTGGCCTGCACGGATCAAGCCGTACCTTTCCTTTTCTCTGCACTGATGTGAGTCAGGTTGAAGATGGTCAGGAACCTCTTCTTCTCCTCGAAGTTGGGGCTGTTGTTCATTTCGTCGGGGCTGTAGCGTGTGGAGAGTGGGAGCCGCGGTGAGGGCGTCCGACGTTTGTTCTGGACCGTGGGAGGGGATGGACTCCTCTCCCTCAGCATCCTCCGCCTCTTCCTCCTCTTCTGAGTCAGCAGCTCCTCCTTCTGCTGCTGGGTGGTCAGGCCAAAAAGCTGCAGGAACTCCAATTTCTGGAGTTTGGCAATGGGAAGAGCCACATAAATGAGTAGTTTCAAAGCTCAGTGGGACTTTTCATAGAATATCACGTTTGGAAGGAACCTCAGGAGATCATCTAGTCCAACCCCCTGCTCAAAGCAGGACCAATCCCCAGACAGATTTTTTGCCCCAGTTCCCTAAATGGCCCCCTCAAGGATTGAACTCGCAACCCTGGGTTTAGCAGGCCAATGCTCAAACCACTGAGCTATCCCTTCCCGCTGAACAGTGAAGAACAGCTGAACAGTGAAGAACCTGCTGCTGTCATGTTTCCCTGTCATATATTTCTCTATCTAGCTAGGTTCATGGGGGTATAATTCCATGTACACCACACTGCTTTCTGGGGGCGCATACGCAGTCTGGAAAGGAATCCATAATACTAAAATCAATGGCATGGGAAACCCAGCGTCTTTTAAACAGAGAATGAGCTGTTCAGTTCCTCCCAAACCACAGATGTATAAGCCATCCGGAAAGGGGACAGGATTGGTGGCCAACCTAAATGCTGAAGACAATTCCGCTTGAATCAGCCTGTCAGCAGGGAGCACGGAAAGTGCACCACTGTGCTTGTTCAGAACAGAGAGCTGCAGGCTAGTGATCCAGACATGGGACTGGAAGGCAGACTTCCGAGCACGTCTCCTCCTGTTGTTGTTATTAAATATTTATAGTATGGGAGCACCCAAGGCCCCAGTCAGGACTGAAGCCCCATTGTGTTAGGTGCTGTACAGACACAGAAAAGAGACAACCCCTGCCCCGAAGGACTTGCAATTTGAAGACACAAATAGACTAAGGGTAAGGGAAGGTTATGGCTCCGACACTGTCTCTCTCTACGGCCCCGAGCAAGTCACTTTACCTCCCTGCCCGATGGGGTAATAAATCCTCACTCCCCTGTCTCACACAGGTAGTCAGTGTTGGTGAAATGCTGTGAAGATGATTAGTGTAGAGGGCCTCTTCCAAAGGCTGGCAAGGGGCTAAGCAAGCCGGGGCTAAGTCTCGGGTACAGTGAGAGGACGATGATCCTACAGCCCCTTTTCTGAGCTGAGAAAAGCTCAGTCTCTCCTCTGCATCAACCCTCTGAAACCCCTCACTGTATCTGTCCACCTCGCCCAGTCACCGTCCTTGTCTGAAAACACCCCTTCCATCCTTTCACTGGCTGCTGCTGCTACTTACTTACCTCCGCAGTGGGAAAGGTTTGAGAATCTATACAGAGCAAAGCCGCAGTGTCCTCAGTGGTGCTCCTGGGCTAGAAACATACCATGGCTGCATCCTAGCCTGCTCTGCCCCATAGTGCCCAGTGACCATATAGAGTCTGAGCTGGCACCTCACCCATAGGACTGGCCACAGAGGCTCAAGAGTAACCTCAGCAGGAGCAGCCAGCTGGCGTACCTCCGAGGAAGTATCCAGCTTCAGCGGGGGCTGCTCGGCAACGCACCGGAGATGGGCTCTCACTTCCTCCTCATCACTCTCATCGTAGGAGTCATCCAGGTCATAGTAGTAGCCTGTGCGTGAGAGACGCAAAGTGGGACGGTGAGGCCAAGAGGCGGGACAGACAGCTCCCCCCTCCCACCAAGAGAACCCGCCAGAGCTCCATCAGCTCAGACTTGGGTGGCTTGCGATGAATCCCAGCCCAGTGACACGCCGGGAGGGCTCAGCAAGCAGGCCTGGAAGAATTGCCCAGCTCTCAGAGCTTGTGACTGGACAAAGGGCTCCCTGCAGGAACCGTTTTCAGCCAGCTGTGTAATTCACGGAAGCGGCTGGCTGTACCCTCAGGGGGCTGAAGGCCATGCCATGCAATAGGCCTACAAGTGCATTTCAGTCCGTCTCCCTGGGCCCATTACACGGGGAAAGGAACAGTCCAGGGTATGTGTGCATGTACCTACGTCACTACCTGAACCACACAGGGTGCCGGGGTGACTGGCAGCAGTTTGGGTTGCATCTGTGATGCGTGGGGAATATATTCTCTACGTGCCAAAGTCTCATAGAAAGCCTGCTTTTGAAATGTTTGAAAGAGGCTTTAAGCTATCACTGGTCCTTTATTCATAAGCCTCCACCTGGGAAGCACAGCTGCTTTGAGTACCAGGAAGGCACGTGGCCAGGATTTGGAGGCAAAAGTGGGGAATTATCACTAATAAATCTCTACAAATTCACCACCAAATGGCTTTTCTCTCTGGAATAATAGCACATAAATGGCTGAAATCTTGGGACTTGTCACAGGCTAGCAGAATGTGCTGTGGGTCCCAATGGAAAGCTGGGAAGTCCCCTTCCCAATGGGATAAAGCTCCTATTTCTAGTCTTGATGAGTGGAGAATCGGTGAGTTCTCAGACCACTGCTGGCTCAGGGCTTGTCGATCCTGGGGCTTGGTCCTTTTGGTTTTGGAGTGGGAGGAGACAAAGAATAATTTCCCTGACAGGCTGTTGATGGGTTTGTTTTTCATATAAATGCAGCTGTCTGAGGCTGCTCAGTAGTTGGACATGTTACAAAGAATCCCAGGGGAGGGAGATTCATGATTAGAGACACAATTTATTGCAGCATGTGCAACTACGATGATTGTGCACTGGTCATTTGGATGTACAGTCATGGTAATTGAATATGCAGAATAGGCATGTGTGTCTGTGTGCTTAGACAGGCTTGTGTGTGTGATCATATTAGCTGATCTTTCAAGATTATTTCCTGCCGACAGAAGAACATCCAAACTAAACTGACACCCCACACTTGAGCAATACACTGGGAGCTGATTTTGATCTGCAGATGAGATCAGAATCCCTGCATATGAGGAGGAGCTCCCCGAAGCCAATGGCCTTCCCCAGTGTGAGATGAGACTCAAAGCTCTGCAGCTGCCAGCTCCCCACTAGTGTGGTTGATAGCCCATGCCCCTCCCTCAAGCATTCGGAGTCACATGTAGAATTTGCAACACATTGGGTCTGCAGCATCAACAGTTGTTCAGATTAAACATCTGCAACCTTGCAAATCGGTAACTGCTCCCTGCCTGTCACAAGAAAGCAGCTTCTCGGATATGCCCAGCCAGGTCAGTGAGGAGTTCAGGCCCTGTTGAATAGCCTCAGATAAGGATGTCCTCCTGGGTATGTGGAAGCGATGAACTACAAGGCAGCCTTCTTCAGGGAGGGGGTGGAGTGGTGTATCTCATTTTTATGGCAGAAGCATCTGTGCACTGCAGGAGTGACCAGCGTGCCGCCCTGGCACAGTACCCAACGTCGCAGGAGACAAGGCTCACATGCACGGCAGCGTAGCAGCCTATTGTGCCGTCAGCTGCTTCCACTAGCTCCAAAGAGTTAATGGGCAGAGGCAGGAGGTGGACCAAGTGCAGAGCAGAAATAACCAAAAGGGAATAGAAGAGAACTGCAGCATGCCGGCGAGCCAAGAGCCAGCCATCTGAGACACTGCATGTGTCAGCAGCAGAGACAGCAGCAGCCTGGAAACAGTTGCACTCCGAGCCTCGGCTGAGAATGAGTGTGTCGCTCCCATACCCCAAATCCCCCTCTCCCCACCGCAGAGCAGTCTCCTCCCTCTGTTGTTCCTATCCCTGCTTGTACAGTCCTATTAATATTTAAAGCCATCTTATTAGCCTCAGTTCATCATTTATTAATTGGGCATGTCTGCAGCGGAGGATTTACAGAGCTGCTCTGATTTGGCTTTCAGCGTGATTTGCATAGGCAGTGGGAACAGCAGTGTGGTCTGTCTGCTGGCAGAGGTGTCAATTAGCTCCCTGGGAGAGACACGACCCCACTACCAGGGCTTGTTCAGAATCAAAAGGTGTTATTGTCTTTATTTAATTGTCTTGGACAATACACACACGCACACACTCCCCCCCCACGGAAGTGAAAATGCTGCTGCTGCTTTACTGTGTTTGGAGCAGGATTCACAGCCCTGAAAACTCCAGTCCTCTCTTCATCTCCAGAGCAGGGCCAATGGCAGTGCTGCCTGGCCAATGCATTTGGCCCCCGTCTCAGAGGAACCCCCTCTAATGAACACGGCCCATTCAATCTTTGTCTTTCACATGGACACAGAGAGGGGTGCCAGTGAGAGCCAGCCATGGTAGTGGGTGAGTGAGAGACAGAGACTTGTTCAGCAGGAATTGGACTAAGATATCCCCATCCCGAATAATTTCACGCAGGCCACTGATCAGCCATCAGACAGTCACAACTTTCATCCCCTGCTGACCCCAGCTGGGTTTGAGCCTTTGCTCTAGAGGTTAAGGGCTCTGCAGCTCATTTCCAATTCCCTGATCCATCCAGTTCCCCCTGCTCAAAGCTACAGCCCTTTAGCACTGCTTCCGTTTGTTTCTGTTCTCCGAGCTTGTCTACGTAGGACGTTACTGCGCGACAAGCCGGGCTTTGAATCTACCGGCCAGGAGTGGGCTTTGGCTACTACTGTTTGTAAAGCGTAGCAAGTCAAAGCACCCTCCTGGCCTATTTGTGCAGTGCCGCACAGGGTGCTGTGGCACAGCAAGCTAGCGGGCTGTAGATTCACACCCTGGCTCACAGCGCAGCAGCATCCTGTGTAGACAAGCCCTCAGTGAGATGTCATCTTCAGCGCTGAGCCTGGGAGGGACTCCTCAGTGCAGGCACTCACCTTTCTCCCTGGCTTCTCTCCGCCTCCGCTCCTCCAGGTCCAGTTTGCTGACTAGTTTACGGTGTTGCTGCAGGAACTCGTCATAAACGTACATGGGGTCATGGGCCCTGGGCAGCGGGTGCCGGTACGGTGAGCTAGGCTTGGCCTCAGCAAACTGCCCCGTCTGGGAGAGCGATGCCCTCTGTTGGTTAAGGATGGTCTGTGTGGACTTTTCCAGTTCTGCCAGGAAGGGCCCATGGGAGAACCCACCATGTTCCGACGCCCCAGGCTCCCTGGCAGGCTGGTATTTGTCCAGTGTCTCTCTCTTCCTGGCCCCTTCATCCAGCTTCTCGGGGCAATATACTCGTTCCACCTTCACCAAGGGGATGGCTTGTCGGCTGGACTCGTATTGGGCAGGGTGGGCTGCATGGAGAGAGTGATTCTCCTGGATCCTGCGCGGTTCCATGTTGTTCTCCAGCAAGGACACTGGGTTCCAGAGCGAGGTGGGCACTGGATGATGCTGAGGTTTGGGAGAGATGAGTGGAGGGGGCCCTCCAAAGTGCTGTGGTTGGTCTCGGCCACTTGGCTCATGGCGGTTTGGTCCTGATCTGCAGAAACAAGAGACCCACAATAAGTTAGGGAGGTGTCAGCAGCATCATAGAAGCAACAATTTTGGTGCCACTGGGGGACACTTGAATAAATGTCTGCTAAGAGGAGAGCATAGCAGTCAGGCCCTGCCACTGTCACCCAAAGCAGACCTCACAGAAGGAAGCTGCTCTCATGCTGCTCATCTGCGTCCTTTCACATTGCTCCTGGGGGGGAGAGAGGCTCACATTCAGTAACGGGTCTGTGTGAGCAAGTGCATTTCAGGGCTCCCTGACACCAGCATTGGGAGCCCCTACACAACACCAGCAACAGGAGAGCTTCACGCTCATTTCCTTCTTAACTTTACCAGAAACATTCAGCTTTCGTTTTGGTTTTAAGGGCCAGATCATCAAAAATGATAGGTGCAAAAATGCATGTGCAATTCCTCACCTAATCTACGCAAGCAACTGGCACATCAGTACAGCCACACGGGGTGATTGCATTGCTGGCCCATTTGATACATCTGTCGGCATTGGTCACCCAGTTGGCATCCCCCCAGTGGGAACAATGGGCCCGTTTGCACACTTAACTTTGATAAATGCAGCCTTAAGAGCTCTTTAGAGGGGTGTGATTTCTCCAGGTGAGGAAACAATAGCCCGTGACCTGTAAGGACTAAGGGCATGGCTACACTTGCAGATGTAGAGTCCTGGGATTAAACCAACCCTCAGAGACCGCAGCAGGGAAAGCGCTGCCATGTGTTCACACTATCAGCTGCAAGCGCACTGGCGTGGCCACATTAGCTGCTCTTGCAACGCCACAGAGAGCAGTGCATTGTGGTAGCTATCCCAGTGTGCAAGTGGCTGCAACGTGCTTTTCAAATGGGGTTGAGGAGTGTGACAGGGAGTGTGTTATGTGTATGTGAGGGGAGAGACAGTATGTTTTGGGGGGCAGAGAGTGTCAGCATGCTGTCTTGTAAGTTCAGACAGTGGCAGGGAAAGGGGGAAACCCTGACATCAGCCCCCACCCCCCGCCTCTCTCTCTCTCTTACACACACACACACACACACACACACACACACACACACACACACACACGCGCCTGCCTCTGCAGCAGGAACATTCCACAGTGATGGTTTGCTTTGTGTCCCAGAGCAGATAAGCATGCTCACTGTCAGAAACGGAGCTTTGAAAGGGAATAGTCACATGCCTGCAGCCCAGTTCAAAACAATGACCAGAGTGGCCACTTGACTTCAGGACTTTCCAGAGGCCAATCACAGTGCAGTAATGCAACACGCCATCCACACTGACACCCTGGCGTTTCAGCCAGGGCGCAGCAAGGTGGAGGTGGATTACCAGGGGCACTCCAGCTGCGGAGTCCAGGCGCTCTAAGTGCCTTACCAGTGTCGACACCTCAGGAGTTAGGGTGCCTGGGGCTGATTTAATGTCCTCTAACTTGCAAGTGTAGCCAAGCCCTAGGACACATCTTGGGCCTCCCAGGGGAATAGCCAAGAGATGGCAGCAGGAAAAGAGGTATTCAGATTATGAAGGCATTTAACTCTGGGACGGAAGAACAATTCCCTGCTAAACTGCATCTTCAAGGCTTGATAACCAGATAAAGGGCCTTCAGACTGCCTCTGAATGCAACTGGCACGACATCTAGTGGTCATTTGGTTAACTGCAGCGGATAATATACAACTGTGGAAGGCATTCACGTTATGCATAGACCTACTCCATTATCAGCTGTTGCAGGATGCGATTACTGCGTGATAATGCATAAGTGAACTGGGAAGAACTGAGGTGGCATAGTTACCCTTGATGCCTACAGAATTTGGGGAGTATTTAACATGTGACCAGTTTGTCAGTAATCAAGTTCCTCTCTTTCTGATTCATAAGCGTTAGTCTGAATTTAGCCCCCTTTTTGGGTTAATGAATCATTTGTAAACTGATCCGGAGTCTCCCTCAATGGCTTTGTTATTTAGAAGCATTTGATAAGCAACTGGCCTAAAAAACAAAGTTGTGGCTCAAGGCTGTTTGCAAACAATACACACTTTGTTATTGGTCATCTAAGTCATATGAGACGGTATTTTCTTGCCCAGATAGGACACGCTTTCTGGTTCTTAAACACCTGGCTATGAAACTCTCGGATCCACAGACATTTCCCCAAATACCTGCTGGTCAAGCCCATGGATCCTAACCAGCTAAGCTTGGCACTTTTATTCATCAATTGCTTGTTTAGCTACCTGACCCCCCTAGTTGTCAATTCCCCTATAGATACCTTACTTCCAGCCCACGGCTCTGATCATGCCTCAGGATCGTTGTTGGTGCGCTGCTGTGCTCGCATGGAGCTCTGTTCAATGGGGATCCGCACAGAAGCAGCAGTTTACCTGCGTGGGTCCCAACACAGGACCCAAGGTGGTAAATCTACTTTTTAGCCACCTACAAACCACCAGATCCAGCCTCTGCCCAGGTTCTGCTGAACAAAGGCGAGGAGGTAGGGGCATGGCACTCAGCGCTCTAGAAGCACAAAGGGAACGACACTGTGAAACCCTTCTTAAGTAACCGGCAAAGGAATAAAACTGTTAGCAGAATAAATATTTCATGCACTGAAGCTGTGCATTTAACAGTTTTCCACTTCAGAGCCCTGGACCTCCGTGCACTGAAGCATCAAGTTCAGATCAGTGCTACAATTTATAGCGCAGCTGCCACGGAGCTGTGGAAAGCAGAGGTACAGACACCCACAGCGAGCAGGAGACAAGCCTCTTCCACTTCCTACCTAGAGTGCTTCCCCCCTGCCAGCATGCATGAGCGCTGTAGGCCTATCTAGTATAGATCGATCCTGTGCTAGCTACAGAGCTCTGGAAAAATTGGCCCATGTCACAGCAGCCTGCTTGTTTAATAGACTTTTAAGAAGGCAGGGAAGCAATGTGCATTCAATCCGACATGGCAAGGTAGCAGGGCTTCTTATTCAGTCATGATGGACGTTAACCGGCTCGACTGACATCTCAATTGTCAAGCATGAGTGAGTCCTCTTCAAGGGAGACGCAGCACCGCTGCTGAGCAAGGCAGATTAGCACCCACACGCTTCCTTGTGACCGTTCCAATGCAAGCCTCCCCACCCAGCCAGCCTGCACTTGGGGAGAGGTGGAGGGAGAAGAAGCTCTCAGCCCCCACGCAGACACATTCTGGTCCATATAGTGGAGGTGACCTTGAGCTACTTGCTTGGGTTTGGGGAGGGATGAGAATGTGGATGTGGAGAGTGAAATGAGACGTCGCCATTGTGCAGCCCTGCAATCTGCTCCCTATTATACCTGATTAGTTTAGCTAATCCCCTTGATACCCAAAAATGACAATGGAATCCAGTGGCACGACTGGCTGAGCCAGCGGCGCTTAAGTGCTCAGCCACAGAGCAAGAAAGGCAGCATCAGTCAGCCCCAAAGTGGCAGGGTTACAGAGAGGGGCAGTCACATCAGGAGGCATCGAAGGAGGCCGCATGCTGCTCTGACCCCTTGTGATTTGCTGACCTGCTCCCAACGCCGAGGGCTGACATGCCGCTGCAAGGTAAGAGGGGTGCTGCGCTGCAGGGCTGGGTTGGCACGCAGCTTGCAGGGGGCTGGCCGGGATTCCTGGCTGTTCAGGAAGGCAGGCTACCATATTGAACTCCCCACTGCATCCAGGGCTCAGCTGACGCCTGACAGATGGAAGCGCTGATGGAGCACTCGGACCTGGAAAGAATCTGGACTCTCTCTCATTAAATAGCAACGAGATTTTGCCCCTGTATTTACTGGGACTAAAGGTAAATGCTGGTGAACGGTGCCACACTGACAGGCCTGCAGCCCCAGGACTCCGGTTAGCCCCAGAACAGGTCCGAGGCGGGGCAGCAGCGCACGCTGCTTCCTCCTGCCCTGCCAGGGTGCCTGAATCCTAACCTTGGAGGAGCTGCCCCTCGGGGGTGCCGTGGCTCACTTCCCCTGCAGTCTGAGGGTTTTCATACTGCCAGCAAGGGTAGCAATTAGCAACATCTAGTCACTAGCAACTGGCCTGAGGTCACCAGACTTATCTCGTGCAGGCCACTGAGCAGCTGTCAGGAGATATTAAATTGCTGTCACTGCCAGCCCAGGCCAGATTGGAACTAGTGACCTAAAGGGGAAAAACTCTTTAACCCATTGCCCATCCCTCTGAGCCAGCCCATCCCTATGAGAAAGAGGCTCTGCCAGCCTTTCATGGTAGCCCAGCTGCTCAGACACAGCACAGAGCCCTCTTAGGTGGACTGAAGCAAAGCTGTGCGCTTCCGGCCAAGTCAGCAGTTGCCTCCTGAATCACACAAGCCAGGCCTGGCTGCTCTGCTCCTCCGATTCCAGAACTCCAGAGAGTCCCTGTCCATCCCAGCACTGGAGTCAGCCCTTACCTGGGGTTCTCTGGCCGGTGCTCAGCTTCCGGCTGGTTCGGCGGCCGCCCGATCTCCAGGTGCTGCTCCAGCACTTGCTGCCGGAACTCCGACACCTGGGACTGGCGGTCTTCCTTCTCCTGCCGCAGCCGACGCTGGCGCGCCAGCCACTTCTCCTCCTCGTTGGTGCGCTGGATGAGAAGAGCCGTGGCCGCGCTGCTCCCGGGGAGGGGGAAGACGCTGTGGCTGGAAATGAGGCTGGGCACGGGATGGTGGGAGGCGGGCGGCTGGTGCAAGGGGTGCTGGACGGGCTTAGGAGTTGGGATGGTCGCATCCTTGGTTTTCTCTGCAGGAGGAAGAGGATGCACTGCCGTCAGGGAGAACTGTCGCCTACTCTCAGCCCAGCCAATCAGTTTGCAGATGATAGGTGGGCAACTAGGTGCAGTGTTCATTACATGAGGCAGAGCAATGGAAACGGTCCCCAGAACTCATCCCTGCTGGAAACCCAGCACCCCAACACAGAGACTACTAAGAATCCAACTAACGTGCAATGACAGCCAGGACTGGCAGCTGCAAGATGTAAGCTTTAGCCTTGACCTCACCACAGGCTTCCCGGGGGATCTCGGTCAATACCCCTTTCTGCCTCATCTGGGGGTTGGGAGGCTAAATTCACCTGTCTGTGGATTTCAGGGATGGAGGGGGCTGGAGAAGGACAAAGCTTTGGTACATCACTAGTGTCTGGAAGCTGCCGGGGGCAAGCCTATCCCATCCTGTAGTCAAGAGCAGCCCGTCTGCCCAGAAATGGCTCAGCAGGAACCAAGAGGAACCCGGTAGCAGTCATTTGCACTGGGGCAAAATCCTGGAGCACAGGCTGGTTTGTGACTCCCTATTGCAGGGGTAGGCAACCATAGCATGGGTGCCGAAGGCGGCACAAGAGCTGATTTTCAGCGGCACTCACACTGCCCGGGTCCTGGCCACCGGTCCAGGGGGCTCTGCATTTTAATTTAATTTTAAATGAAGCGTCTTAAACATTTTAAAAACCTTATTTAATTTACATACAACAATAGTTTAGTTCTATATTATAGACTTATAGAAAGAGATCTTCTAAAAATGTTAAATGTCTGACTGGCACCTGAAACCTTAGATCAGAGTGAATAAATGAAGACTCGGCACAGCACTTCTGAAAGGTTGCCGACCCCTGCACTATTGGCTGGGTTGAGTCTTGCAGTGAGCTTCCAGGTGAACTCAGTGCAAAGTCCCAGGGCTGCGGTTCTCACAAAAGGCCCATGCGAAGGACAGGCCCCAGGGAAGTTACCAGTGGGGCCTGGTTCAGCTGTGCCTGGGAGAGCAGCCAGCCCGGAGTGCTCCACGCCAGGGCTCTGCGGCGCATGGGGGGAATTACCTGGTCTGTTTGGCGTCAGCTGCTCGGCTGGTTTAACACGCTCCTCTGCTGGATGGCTCCTCAGCCCGTGCAGCTCTGCCACCGGCAGAAATGGGCTCTCCATGGCTTTGGCCAGGTTCATCTCCTTCTCCCGGGCCCTTTCTCGTTGTCTCTCCAGCTCTCTCTCCCGCTCCCTCTCCTTTTCCCGCTCCCGCTCGAGCTCCTTCTCCCGCTCTCTCTCCCGCTCCCGTTCCTTCTCCCGCTCCCGATCGGCTTCCCGCTCCCGCTCCTTCTCCCGCTCCCTCTCGCGTTCCCTCTCGCGCTGCCTCAGCTCCTCGTCCATCTGCAGCCTGGAATCACCAACAGAACAGCAAAGTTAGCATCTCTACGGGCCTCCCCATCCTCCCGCCCCCAGGGGCTGCATACGACCTTACACGGGACATGGAGCCCTTTACCTCTCCGCGGTCAGACTGGACATCCGCTCGGACTGAAGGGCAGAGAGCGACGAGTGCGGCAGCTCGGTGGGGTACCTCACTCCCGACAGATGGAGGTGCATGGCTGAAGGATGAAGAGGTGGGAGCGAACCAGGGGTTGGGATCGGGTAGAAGGGGGACCGCAGGGCCGAAAGGCAGTAGGAGTCATCCATCCTGGAGAGAGAGAATGGGTCAGGTTGAAAGGCCGCACAGCTCCCCTCTCCAGCTGGCAGCAGAGGCCAGGAGCATGTGGCTACTGAAGGGAAAGCACCTGCTGTGGGAGAAGTGACTTCACGTGTCTGGCAGGCTCCTGTCAGTCCCCCAGGGATGGGTGTCCCGGCCTGACTCTACCACTGCAAACTGTCCGGCAGCTCCTCGGAGGCCTCTCCCAGTTCGGGTTCAGGCCGGCTCCCATCACTGCCCCTCTCCCGACCTTCCACAAGCCCACCTGTGGAAAGCCATGGCTCCACGCCAAAGAAACTGTACGGTACAAGCACCGGATGGGCCCTCTGGCTCTGGGGAGAAGCTAAGCACAGCCAGCTTAGCAAGAGATTTCCCAGCATCCTTTGCCTGCCAGGGGGACCTGGACTCTGTGCTGATCTTTCCTTTATCTCTGGCGAGGGGATAATGAAAGGGGTTTCGGCACTGCTCCCAGCAGCAGAGCAGATACAAGCCTGCCATGAAGGGTTCACACTCAAGGAGCTAGTTACCAGCCCAGCCGCAGGAATCCCCGCTGCTGTGGTAAATGACCTCCCTGCAATGCCTTATTACCATTGTACTGAAGCACCCGGGGAACCATCAATTGTGGATAAAGTGTACTTATTTCTGCGTGGCTTCCAAAGCCGACGCTAGGGTAATTGATTGCACTGCTCTGCCTCAACCCACGGCCCCCGCAAGGTTTGGTGAGCAGCCACTGTCGGCTGGATGCGTGGAGAAAAACAATCACTGCGCAGCCCCTAGCAGACCCTCTCTCCCCTGGCCTCTGATGCTTACCTGAAGGCTGGGTGAGGGAAGGGGTGATGGGCCAGGTAGCCGGGGTGGTAGTAAGCGGCGGCGGTGGCCGGATCCAGGCTGATGGGCGGCAGGGAGGACATACGGAGTTCCTCGGCGGTGTGGTAGGGCCGGAAGCTCCGCAGGTAATCTTCAGTGACCGCGCTGGGAGGCACCACATGGTGTACAGGCCGCTGAAGGCTGCTGGCGGGGAGGGATGGAGGGAGAGTCGGTGACCTTCCCAATCCAGGAGATTCGCAAGCCTCTGGATGGCCTCATTAGCTTGGATCTTGGGGGGGGACTGGGCTCCCAAGGCAGAGCCCGGAGAAGGGGCAACCCCTACTGAGATGCTGGTGGCTGAGCATAGGAATTCACTGCAAAGGCAGAGCCACAATCCACTCTGTGCCGGCCGTACCCCCTACCAGGTTCGCTACCTTCCAGCACCTGCGTCCCCCTGGCGGGGCACTTCCCCTCCAGGGGGCTGGCCATCCCCAAGCCATGCTGCCCGGAGTTAACGCAGCAGAATGCAACCCACCCAGTCACCCTCTGCTCAGTGAGAGTCGGCCACAGGCAGAGGGAGAAAGGCAGCTGCCTGGCCCTAGCATCTGCCTGGGAATGGTGAGGCAGTTTGAGTGGAATGCTGCCCCCCCCTCCCCGGTGAGAGCTGTCAGCGCAGCACCTTTAGCTGGCAGAGGCCATTCCAGGGAGAAGAGTATCATCCAGCCACCATCCCCCCAGTGAAATGTAATCCAGCACATTTGCCACACAGTCCTTCAAGGAAGTGCATGAAAGTCTTAGGTCTGTGCTGCTGGAGATGTGGCTTGGGAAGGAGCACTGGCGACACACCCAGCACTGGTTTTTGGAATGCTGGTTTCCAGAGCAGTTTGTTTTAATGACACGTGGTCCTGCCCAAAACCGCAGCGCTGCCTCCCAGCTCCCCCAGGCCTTGGAGACACTTGGGGCCGGGCCTGGCCTTGATCTCTGCAGCTTAGGCCCACCTTTGGTTTGCATGTGTCGCCTGCTCCTGGGTGGGTTGGTTGGAGGTTTTGCAATGTACATGGAGAAAGATGTATTCAGAGTTGTGGTTTGTGTTTGTGTTGGAAGAACCCCGGCTGGGACGGATAGGAGCGTCGCACAAAAACCGCATGGCTCAAGGCAACGTCTGTGATGAGCTTCTAAGCCACAGAACATGTGTCGTGAAACTTGGGGGGAGGGGAAAGGGCCAGTATTACAATGGACCCTGTCCTAGGTGAGCCACTCCAGGGATCAGCAGAAGCCAGGTGCCTGGTGGAGCCAACCTGCGGTTGCAGATCTCGCTGTGTTCCTCGGTTACTTCTAGCTGCGCTATTTCAGGAGCTAAACAACCCAAACACCCGCCTACAGGAAGGCCTGCTCTCCAGGGATGGAGAATTCTGTGGGGAACCCCAGAGAAAACAGCCACAAAGGAACTCAGCTTGGAAAAGGGCAGGCA
Source organism: Mauremys reevesii (assembly GCF_016161935.1). NCBI lineage: Eukaryota > Metazoa > Chordata > Testudines > Geoemydidae > Mauremys > Mauremys reevesii. Next base: position 37,851,066 of record NC_052638.1, read on the forward strand.
GACGCCAGGCTCTGAGAAGCAGTAACAGGCCACCCCGCTGCGGGATTCTCGTGTGGGATGTGTCAGAGCTGGCAGCACACGAGTGAACCTGACACTGCGGGAGGCTGATGCCGCGGATCCTGCTCCCGGGGACGTGACTCACTTTAAAGGTGGGAAGCGGGAATCCTGGACGACGGAGGTGGGGGGGATCCCGAAGGAGTAAGGCGTCCCGAGGAGGTGAGAAGGGACAGCAGGGCCCCCGGCTTTCTCCTGTGGGAGCTGAGGCTCGGCGATTAGGCGCTCCCGGCTGCTGCTGCTGCCTCTCGATCCCGCTTCTTGCTACAAGAAAACAAACGACCACCCCACCCTGAGTGTCAGGGAAAAACTGTCCTGGGGGCAGGACAGATACAGAGGAAGCAGATGCATCTGGCCAGGAACTAGCTCAGTGCTCCCTGCCCAACTGGGAGTCTCAGGGTCTCCCTGCTGAGGAACAGATCCCTAGCAACAGGCCTCCTGGAGGAGTCTGTCCCATCCTGCCCTGCAGTCAGACTCACTGGAGGCTCCCTGGGCTGTAGTCTAGGGAACTGCTCAGGCAAGACTCCCACTGACTGCCTTTATCCCCTGTCCTTTGGGAGCGGCAGCATGAGGGTGGAGGGGACTGTGCCAAGGCCAAGTCACTCTGGCTCTTTGCTAGGCGAGCCCAGTGATTTTTGATCTGAAGCACCTAGATCCAAGGAGAAGTGCTTCAGATCAATAAATCCACCCGTGGCCCTGATCTTCAGGAGGGCTGAGCGCACGCAGATCCCCCTGACTTACAAGTGACTCTGCGAGTGCCCCTCAACTCGGAAAATCAGTATGTGGAAAAGAAGATGGAAGTGCTTCAGGAGCTGACCTGATGGGAATGTTGCCAGAGGGCGAACAGAGGAAGGATTTCAGGACTGCACAGTGCACACACTTATATACACACACTCGCTTCCCAACCTTTCCAAAGTTTTAAATAATGTAAGAAAAATAAAATCAGGAGGTTTTGGAAACAGCTGGCGGTAACCACCCTCCCTGCTGGGCTGAGAACGCAGACTCTAGCACAGACCCGCGGACATGCTGAAAAGACAATATGTCTGAGCTCCAGGGGAGGAGGGAGCGATCCGCACGGGGCCCTCCTTCGCACGCACGCCAGCCGATCATTCCTGGAGTAAGGCTGGCATCAGCTGGGATGGCAGCTGCTCGCTTGCCATCCCAGCTATTCTGGCACCACTGACACAGAGAGAGAGAGACAGAGGACATTAGGAAGCTGGCATTCCTGCCGGGATAGGGCAGGCTGGTCTGTAACCAGCAGGTCCCCTAAGCGGCCCTGATATCAGCTGCGAAGGCAGCTGCTTGCCTGTGCTGTCACAGCTATTCTGGCAGCACCGACGCACACGTGAAAATAAGGGAAGGAGGCACTGGGGCTGCTGTTGCCACCGCAGCCTTTCCTCCCTTCCCTGGTAAGGCTGCCTGGCCCAGGGAGCACCTACATGCTGCATGTTCTCTGCAATCTTTGAGGGCCCCAAGAGGGCCTGGTGGGGCAGAAACCACTGGCAGGAAAATGGAGCTCTGTAAGGGCAGGTGGGCATTGAACCCACTTCTGTACCAGAGCTGTGGGGCTAACCCTCCCCCCCAGGTGCCATTGCTGCAGAACCCTTTGGGCAGGGGCACTCTGGCCCTCTCTGCGGCCTCGGAACGGCACTGTCAGAGCTGCTCCCAGGGCCATAGCTGTGCGGCTGGCTCTCAGAAGAGCGAAGGAAAGGACCTGGGTAGAGGGAAGGGAAGCAGAAAGAAGAGCGCGAAGGGAGAGAGAATACAGCCAATGCATTTGGAAGCTGCCAGATAGCCCCTAGATCGGCGGCAAAGCCGCTGGGGGAATGTTTAAACTGAAATGAAGGGGAAAAGCTGCTGTCATTGGAATCACCCCAGTAAGCAGCGGCTCTGCTGCGCTGGACACTGCACAAAACATCCTAACCCCCTTGGGGCAGGGAGCGTCTTTCTGTGGTGTTTGTACAGCACCTAGCACACTGAAGTGACTGAGGCCCCTGGCGGCTATCAAACCCTGCTGTGACAAGCCCAGGCTCCAAACTGCCGACGCGTGGAAGGAGAAAGCGAGGCACAAAGAGGGACCTGCCCAAGCAGCAGAGTTGGGAATTGTCAATCCATTGCCCTAACTACTGCACACACTGGGCCAAAGGACAGAACCTGTCCTCTTAACAAGCTTCCTGCCGGCAGGGTGGACAATGCAGGAAGCCCAGGCACCCTATAACGCACCATCTGGTGATCAAATATTAACACCTAATGGGCTTTTCTGGCCGACAGGCCTTGTTTGATGGGCTACTCCTTGTTTGGATTTGGAAGGAAATCCCATTCTGTGAAGCGTTTCCCCTCCCCGAGGGGCTGCCACGCTCCAACGCTGGCTCCCGGCCACCGAGCGCTGACCCAGCGCAGCTCCCGGCCGAGAACATGCAAGATTAAATGTCAGCAATGTTATTTTTGCCGAGCCCGCATGTTACTCAGGCCCGTTTAACGTGTGTTGCCCCTGGCGGGGAGCCAAGCAGCGCTCTCCAGCTCTCCCCGGCCCCTTGAAAGGGATAAAACCCTTCTAATGGCTCTGCGGGAGCCGACGCTCAGCAGTACCCTGGCTGTGTGCTGGGGCGGAAAAGCAGTTCAGAGATGTCAAAAGAAGTCAAAATCAGAGTTCAAGCGTCTCTCAGGCCCCTCCCGGTGTTGGGTCTTCTGAGCATTTCTGGAGCCACTTCATAAAGAAGCACAGGCCAACCACCATCCCCACCCTCCCTTTCACCGGGGGCTCAGACAACTGCCCTGCTCTGGAAAGGAAACAGTTAACGCCGCCATCAAAGCCGTAACCCTCTCCTTGCAGAGAGTCCTTTCCCCAGTGGCTGGGAGCCTCTTCAGAGCACTGTTAAGTAACTCATCCTGTTAACCCCGTCCTGTCCAGGACTAGACACCAGTCAGCTTTTGAAAACAAGGTGTACATTTTTAACAGGGAGGGTAATTAACCAGTTTCCCAAGGGCCGTGGTGGGTTCCCCAGCACTGGCAATTTTAAAATCGAGATGGGGGCCTGGGGTCTTCGGCGGCGGGGGTCCTTCCACACCGGGACCCACCGCCGAAGTGCCGGAAGGACCTCCTGCCGCGGGTCTTCGGGGCACTTTGGCAGCGGATCCCAGAGCAGAAGGATCCCCCGCCGCCGAGTTGCCGACGATGACCCGGAGCGGAAGAAGCTCCGGGGGCCCGGGCCCCACGAGATTTTTTCAGGGCCTCCGGAGCAAGTGAAGGACCCCGCTCCAGGGCCCCCAAAAAACTCTCGTGGGGGCCCCGCAGGGTCTGGGGCAAATTGCTCCTCTTGTGCCCCCACCCCCCACTCGGGCGGCCCTGGGAGTCCCCACCTACCTCTTTCCCTCCAGCTGCTCTAAGGATTTCTCACTGGTGGCCGGGGTGAGGACTGTGCAGGGAGACCAATGGCTTACTGCAGCTGTGAACAATTTTCTAATACAAATCTCTCCGTTTATAGCCCAACAGGCTACCAAGGACAATGCAATGACTGTAGCCCACACGTATTATTGGGTAACGGGATTCTCAGCTGGACTAGAATTTTTTTTACACCATCAGGTGGGGTTGCCCTGCCATCTTTGGGACCCTAGGATGTGGTCACAGCAGCACCCTCCGTTGATACTGGACTGCTACTTTGGCGGCCCTGTGGCCATCACTGTGTTCCTCTCCCTTGTCCTGCTTCACTTAAACAACCCTGCCATTTTGGGGAGTCCTGCTCAGTCAGCTCAGCTCTCTGTTGGGCTGCAGATTCCCCCTCTCCAAACATGGCTCTTCCCCAGCGCTTACACAGGATGCCAACGAGACTCCATGCAAACCCCTTCGCTCGGGGCCTTCGGCTCCGACAGCACAGCCTTCGTGCACTGCAGGGAGCCGGTACCAAGGACCGGCAGCCAGACGGACAGTAGTCGGGGGCTTTCAGAGCTCCAGCAAACCTGTCTTGGAGGCGGATGTGGGCTACTCATTTCCTAAACCGTGATGAGAAAAAAAGGACGGCAACAGTCGTGGAGGGGAAAAGAAAAACCGCCTCGGGGAACAGAGTGAACGGCCTGTGAGAGGCAGGGCTATGGACTGGCTGTGGGGGGAGTGGAGGGTGCTAGCGGGGACAATGCCAGCCAATGCCACAGATCCTGCAAGGTGAAGAGCGCCTCCTGCAGGCTGCTCTCAGCTCCTGGGTACCAGCTCCCAACCATTCCCACGGGCGTGGTGCTGTGCAACATGGCGGCAGTCCATGCATCCAGCTGTATGCTGGAGGTGCTGAAACGCTCTCTCAGCTTCTCCTGCCCTCACTCACTCCAGCCGCACATCCTCCTGCAGGAGAAGGCAGTTTGATACAGGAGCCAGCCGTTCCTCCTGTCTGGAATTTATCTCCCAGGGAGACAGAGGGAGCATTGTTTTGCATAGTCTGCCCTTCGTACGGAGGCCCATCCATCTTCATATCCCCAGATAGTGACATCTTGGAACACACCGCGGAGAAGATTTAAACAGCACTGGGCCAGGCTGTGCTGCACCATCGGGGGAACTGCCTTCATCAGTCAAGTGTATTTACTAAACACCACCACAGCACACACTCCGCGAGCAGCTGATGGCTCCTCAAGACTTCATAATCTCTTCAGAAGACACATCGGCCATAATTAATTGAAAGAGATGGGACCCGTTGATGGGAATTTTTAATGAGCAGGAACATCTGTTCACTCTGTGCCTTGTAGGCACTCGGACCCCCACGTTCGGCCTCTTTCGTGCCCAGTGGGCCACCTCTGACCTTCTCCAGAAGGTGCGTTCCTGGGATAATGATATGACTGGACGGGAGGGGTCAGGGCGACTCGACTGGAACAAAACATGTACGCCGTGGGGCTGGAGAGGACGGGCCACTGGAGAGGACGGGCCATATGGAACGGCCGCCCTTGCCTTTCACAGGCAGGGGGCAAGGGCATCGGGGAGATGAACATGGGCAAAGGGTGACCTCGGTGCAATGCCACTGACGACACCCCAGCAACTCTGAGCCTCTCTGAGAAAGGCCCAGATCTGGATGAGCAGGAAGGAGGCCCACAACGAGGTGTGTGTGTGTCTGTGTGTAGCTCCCTTCCCATCAAGCCCGGGGTTGAGATAAGGCAGGCGAGCGAGTGGGAGGGAGGAGAGCTAGCAGCAGGCCCACATTTCACCTGCCTTTAGATTTACAGGCAGCTTTGTTCTCCGGCACCATTAATCATCCAGGGAGGATACAGACGCCTATGGAGCTTGAAACAGCACAGCAAGTATAAATCCAGCAGGCCTTTGATAACGGCCATAAAACAAACAGGTTAGTCAGGCATTGCATGGAGGGGCCCAGGAAAGCGAGCCCTGTGGAGAGGCCACCATCGGCACACCCCTCCCAGGCAGCAGGCGCCCCTGGCTCATCCGTTTATAATGCAATGATGATTTTCGTTCCTAATACAGGACTAAGGTCGCCATCTCCTTAGATCTAAACTCGGTCAGCGCATGGGGGAGTCTGAAGGAGGGGGCTAAGGTGGGGATCGGTGACAGGAGGGCAGGGCCAGAGAGGGAGGGAGAAGGGAAAACTCCCGCCCAGCCTATCGTGCCTGTCGGAACAAACCCGTCACTCCCCTCTCCGTGTCACTGGGCAGTACTGACCCGAGAGGAAGGACACAGATTGTACACCCAGCCTACCCTTAGCAATAATCCATTCAGAAACAAACAGGGGCTCAGCCAGGCAGAGAGCAAGGGGAAACAGTGGGTGCCCCAGGGAATAGGATCTGGGGTGCCAGCTGTTTTAGGAATTAGATAGATAGATAGATAGATAGATAGATAGATAGATAGATAGATAGGGTGTCTGGGGATAGATAGATAGATAGAGTTCTCAACCTTGGGGTCGGGACCCCCAAAGAAGACACATACAGGTATCAGGGTGTTCTAACATCCCTGCCCTTCCTATATGGCAGAAAGGGAGCAGGGTCCTGGGTAGATTTGGGGTTGATGGGAGGTGATGCCCTGCCCGGAAGGGGCAGACAGCTGTTGGGTTGGACAGATGGATGAGAGGAGTACCCAGGGCCTGAGCTCAGCGTGGGGCAGAGAGAGGAAAGCGAAGGCAAATGAGAATGTCCCTGGGTCACATGAGTCAGAGATATCCTGCCCTGGGGCAAACAGGGCGGCCCTTCCTCATTCCCCAGCTGGACTGGCGACATGCCCCCAAGCACAGCACTGCCACCAGGGTGCAGCGGCAGTGCCTCCTCACCAGGGCGGCGGCACGCCCATGGCAGCTTCCCAGGGCTCAGAGCGGCACCGGGTGGCCTGCATTTGATTTGCTGTCTCGGAGTGGCGGCTGTGACGATGAAAGAGGAGGAGAGACGGGGGGAAAAGAAATCCGTCATTCCCTGGCGATTAGCGAGTGATCTCCACCAGTGAGAATGCAGGACATGCCCTATTAGGTTTAAAATAGACTATTCTTCATTTAATCGGGCCTTTCAAAGGCTGCCCATTACCGGCGAAATCTCGGTAACCCTGGAGAAGCGGCTGCTGATGGATCGGCTGCTCAGCTCCCCATTTTGATTTCTGCATTGCTGATGCGAGGGACTCACCCCTCTAACTTTATGAAGTTATTTCCCTCCAAAGAGAGGATTAAACCCTCAATTAAGTCTTTGTGCAGGGACTGAAGGGCCATATATCATCTGTTAATCCAGTCCCGGCTCCCTCCCCGGCAGCATTAGTGGTTCGCTGAGCGCTGCGGCGATGAATCGCTGGAGCGGATCTGTCCCCACTGGATGCTTTGCAAGCAGCCGGGGGGAGGCGTTAGTACTCACTCGGCTGCGAGGACGTGGACAATAGGGCACTGGGGATGGCACAAGGGAATCCAGCAGGCTAGACGAGCTTTGAGTCGGTGCAGGGGGAGGGGTCTAGGCGTGGCCCAGCCTCTCCCCCATTCCGTTTGGGGGTGATGTGCAGAGAATGGGGGAAGTAGGGGCCTCCCGAGGTGGGGGCCTCCCGAGGGGGAGAGGACACAGTCTCTAGAGGGAGAGCCAGCATCTCCGTGCCCCCCTCCACCCTGCACTGCCACCCGGGGGCACGGAGATGCTGGCTCTCCCTCTAGAGACTGTGTCCTCTCCCCCTCGGGAGGCCCCTACCCTCCCTGAGCCTCTAGAATGGAGAAGGCAGGTTCCTGAGCGCTGCTGTCCCTGGGCTACGCTGTCGCTTCCCCCAGCTTAGAGCAGGGGCCGACGGATCAGCGCAGCGCACTGACCCCTGGGGAATGGGACCCAGCGGGGAGAGCAACGCCAGCCCCCAGGGCTCTCACCCGGCACGGCTGTGCAGCTCACTGGCAAGCAACGGGGAGCGGTGGAAAGGGAGAGCCCCAGCCACACCCACGGCTCTCGGCACAGGGTGTGGGTCACTGATCCCAGTGGGAGGTAGGTGTAGACAGGAATATTCCCCCCAAAGCCAGAGGGCCTTGCAGAGAGGAGAGACTCAGGATTGGGGCAGCGAGACAAGATCCAAGGAGCTGGGGAGGTGAAGGGACACAGTGCCAAGGCGAGGCAGTATTCTTGAGGGCAGAGTCCGAGGTGATCTCAGGGGCAGGTCACAGCATGGGGGCTGGGTCCTGGCTATCTGCAGCAGGACCTTCATCTGCTCCCCCAGGACTCCCTTGCCCTGTGAAGAACGTGTCCCCTACGGCTCAGTCTGAAACCATCTCCCTTCGGCCGGTTGCTCCACAGCAGGGTCCAGAGGAGGGATCATGGCAGATGGTGGGGGGTGGCATCAATTTCTGACTCATTGCATGACCCTGGAGAAAAATCACTTATCTGAGCCTCAGTTTCCCCATCTGCGAAATGGGCTTGAGGATACCTGCCTTCCCTTGTAAAACGTGTTGAGGGCTGCTTCATATCGCTATCACTCCTCTCTCCCAGCGGAGAGCCCAATAGGTAGGGCGCCAGTCCCCGCTCCATCACTGATTGCAAGTCACTCAGCCTCTCTGGCCCTCCTTATGGACAATGGGGACTTGCCCTGCCCTGCCCTGCCTCTCCGGGGCGCTAGAGGGTGACACAGCGGCTTCCAGTTCACACTTTGCAGCCACTAACTACTGCCCTTCTGCCAGTCCCCTGGGGGTCCGAATTACCACCATGTTACAGCTATGGAAACTGAGGCATGCAGCCAGTAAGGGCCCAAGCGTCACACTGATCCGTGTGGACCCCTGGGCCCAGCACGGCTCCACCCAGGGGCTGCCCCGCACAGACTGGCTTGCAGGGCCGCGGCCCTAAGGGATTTGCACAGAGCCGTCCCCTCCAGCGAGTTGTGCAAAGGGCAGGGGTGGATCAGAAGGAGCAGGAATGGTCTCTTCTCTCCTTTCCCATCCTAGCGCATTAAAGCCTATTGCGCACGCGGCAATGACCTCCCCGTCTCCAGGCGCCAGGCTGGGACGCAGCTACGCGAGACAATAAACCAGACCTGGTTAACCTATATTTTAAAAAGGTCACTTCTTACGAGGCAGCCAAGTCAGCAGCCAGGAGGGGGAAGGCTGAGAGAGCGGCGCTGCGAGCACCCTGCCTCTCCCAAAGTGCTGGCAGCGGGGTCTGCTTTGTGGGATTAGAGCCTGCGTCCCTTGAAGCACCAAGAGTGTTGCTTTCCTTCCCCTCTCGTCTTTGTGTTTTAATTAGTATTTCCAAGTGGTGTAATCCCTCCGGGAACCCGCTGTAAAATACAGGCGAGGAGAACCGCTAACAATGATTCTTAATTAGCAAGTGCTTCCTACCCAGATTGCAGCATGGGCATGGGGCGGAGGGGAGAGACAGGAAGGGAAGCCTGGGACAAACCAAGTCAGATTGGGGTGCCGGGAGCATATTTACTGCAGGCTGCATGGAGATTAGAGACAAAGGCTGCCCCGCTCCCACCACCTTTTATCACTCTTGGCACTGGAACCAAAAACATTTGGCTTGAGAGCAAAGTTCCCACCAGTCTCCTTCTGTGCCTGGTATCAGATACACGCACAAAGCAAACAGCGCTGTGCACACATGTGGCTTTGTCCTCTGTGCTTGCATACACAGCACACACCCCTGCGGAGAGTCAACACATTCTTGTGGCGCTGGATGAGGAACTGCTGCACCAGGTCAGATCTCTGGCCCATCGACTCTGGCATCCCGCAAGGCCAGTTGCTTCAGAGGAAAGTGTAAGATCCTTGCACTGATGGGATAAACCACCCTGCAGGGAGAATTCCCTCCTGACCCCAAAAGTTAGAAGCCAGTTTAGGCCCTGAAGCAGGAGAGTGTCTGTCCCTCATAAGATTCAAAAGTGTGCATGTGTACACACACACACACACACACACACACACACACACACACAGAAATGTTACCTGTCTGCCTTCGCTTCTCCAGACGCCATTCACCGTTTTCGTCGGGGCGATGGTCACCACGGGGGGCGTGCTAGGCACACTGTGCCCCCCAGGGGGGACGATGATGGGGCCCATGGGTCCTCGCTTGGGCGTGCTGGCAGGGGAGCTGTGGTTGGTGGCTGGCGAGGAGACGGGGGAAGACTCGCTGCTTATCGAAGACCCTTTAAAGAAACCGAGAGAGGGGATCATAAAGGAAACCTTTAACAAACCCTTCATAGCAGCCCATCACCCATTAAACCTCATTGACAACAGCCCTGTCCCCAGATCGCCAGGCTGTGGATTTGGAGGCACCATTAGCTGGGTCAGAGGCCACAAACTGGGCTAGCAGATCACGTCCTGTGTAACCCCCCGTCAGAGCTGCTGACCCCTTTGAACAGGAGCATCCAAGAGCACATCACCGAGGGCCCCATCCTACACGGTGCTGAGAGATTCCTGTGAGCTACTTCACACCCACAATGGCCACTGACTGCCAGGGGTATTGAGGGGTTGGGCCCAGAGTGTCGGGGCCACTAGGAAAGGTCCTCAGAGTCCCATGGAGGGCCACCAGCTATCCTCAATGCCCCAACTAGTCCAGTGTCACAGCCACCACTGGAGCCCTGCCTGGTGGCCCATAGGATATAATCTGCAAAGCCAGATGTATGGCCGGGAAGGGACCTCTCTCTTATCAAGCAGGCCTCTGAATGAAATGCTGGGTGAGTACCAGGGCTGGTAGAACCCAGGCACCACAGCGACCAGCGCAAGACACCCCCACATCGCAATGCCGCTGTGTGGTTTAGACTCCCAGCAGGTGGCAGTTCCGCCCCGACAAGGCAATGAATGCCCATGCCGGGCTGAGCGGATCTTTGCCATCCCCAAGGTGAGGGACAGGGGAGATGGATGAAGATCCCGGAGGTGAGGGAAAGGAGGAGATGGATGAAGGCAACCTCAGGACATGTCTACCCAGGACAATTTCCCGGCATAATGATAATTACGCACACGCATACATCCCATGTCACTGGAAGCGGTACAAACACTAGTGGAATAAGAGTGCCCACGGGGGGGGGGGGGGGGGGGGGAGTTATAGCAGCCAAGTGGGTAAATTTCCCAGGGGGTTAAAGAAGGGATCCATGCGGCGGATTTACTGTGTACGTCTGAGGACCTATTAACGCCCCTCTTCCCCGACCCCACACCAGAAGATCCAGCAGCCAGAGAACGCAGTAGCCATGTTTGTTTTCAAAGAGACTCTACTTTGCCTTGCTTAGGCGAATGACCCCTTGCTCTGGGCTGCCTGAATGGCTGTTGTGCTTCACCCCAGAAGTGGCTGCATTTCAGTGGCAGAGGCACTCCGCCACAGCCAGGGCGTAAAGTACATCATGGCAATGAGTCTCAATGTATGGTGCTATTAATAAGGACCGTTACTCCTGCCCAGCCCGCCAAAGCTGGCTCCCTGCCCATGGCGAGAGAGGCTCCAGGGGGAGCTGGACAACCATGCAGGAGATGTGCTGCTGCTGAAAGGGGTCAGAGGCATCAAAAGCCATTAGTTGTTTATTTATAATTCAATATCCCTTTATTCAGCAGGCGGCACTGTCTGTGAGCGTGTGAGCTGGGCAGCCATTCAGTTCTCAGTCGGGAGCATCCTCTTAGCGTTAAAAGGCTTTGCCACACGCTGTTTAAATGGCCCAGAATGGATCCTCTCGTCAGTCCCCTCGGAATAGCTTGGCAACACCCCACACCCTCCGGGGCCCGGGCGGCTCTGCCAGCGCGGGAGGGCACCGCCCAGCCCGGCCAGCACCACAGGCAGGAGAGGGCTTCCACGCTCGAGGACAAGCTAGGCTGAAGTCACTCACCAAGGGCGTCTTTGTGCAAACGGGGCAGCTGCCCGGCTTTCAGTGGTGCCAGACACTGGCAGATGGCAGGGGCCGGTGCATGAGGATCCTGCCCCTTGTCCTCTCCCCCAGGGCCTGGCACATTTGGTCAGCAGGTCTGTTGCTGGGAGGGATGGGAGGGCTGGAGTTCCTGACATACTGCCTCCAAAGGACCCTGGTTTTTCACCCCGTGAGCCCCGATGCGGTGGAGGGATTTTCAAGGCCCTCTGCCCAACCATGGGGGCTTGAAAGCACTTGGAAAAACCATCTCTCAAACAGACAGCTCTGCTGAGCCTTCAGACAGGGGTCACCGGGGCTGCTCCATGATGCAGCCCTGTCTGTGCAGCCTCACATCACAGCAGCCAGCGGCGCCAGCCCCCGGTAAGGAACAGCTGGCTGGGGTGCTGACAGCTGAGGGGAATATCTCCCCTAACAGCCTTTGCTCCTGACCGTGGTCTTATTCTCCAGAGCCTGCGCAAACACTCCATCCCCAAGCACCGCATGGCCAACAGGGAGGCTACAATGTGCCTCAGTTCTCCCCGCGGCCCCTCCGTGTCCTCTGGTGCCATGTCTAATCCGACACAGTGCAGTGAGATCCCCTCTGGCAGCTGGAGGTCCTGGGGGCAGAGGACACGAGTGCTACTGTCACGAGCAGCTCACCAAGTTACTCTTGTAGTTCCGAAGTCAAAGGTGCTGCTTTCGGATATGAAGATCCTTGGTTCAAATCTCAGCAAGGATAACTGAGCCGTCTTCCATGTCCTCCCCAGCGGAGCGACAAGAGTTTAGCAGCAGGCTGCAGTAACTTACAAGTATGGTGGGGTAGTCATTTAAGATTTGGCTCTCCTGGTCAGCCCCTCAGTTCCCCTGTTGACCCTCTAACAGGGGACTACGACTGTGGCATTAGAGGAGGACAAACCCCCTCACAACAAACCCAGCTAGCAATGCCATACTAGGTAAATGAGGAAACACATTCCTTCCTGACCCCCACAGTGATCACCCCACGGCCTGAAGCATGGAGATTAGACTAACACACAGAACTACAAGCTTTATCGCTGCTCAGAAAATGTTCCAGTCCCTTTTAAAAACCTTCTATTCTATTTAACTCAGTAACTCCCTGTGGCTGATAACGCGCTGTACGAGGACGTGTGTCCTTTCCAGGGGCACCCAGTCTACAGTACGCCATCCTCCACGCAGGCAAAGCTGGGGCCGCTACAGACGTTTAATGCAAAGTCCTGATATTCCAGCTTTGAGCCAACATGAGAATTTTTCCAGCCCTCAGCTTGGCTGACTCTGAGCGGCATGGACATTCATCTATGGCACTGGAGATGGGAAAGGGGGATCAGGGATGCCAAGCATGCGCAAAGAGTGCCACTTGCGTGGCACAGCACCCGCTGCCAAGGATGCCTGTCGCGGCACGCAAGCGGGGGCACAGTGACCCGAGAGGGTGACCGCTTTCTTTCAAGAAAAATTAGCCAACACTTGCAGTCGAGGCTGCAAAAGTTACTCTTGAGTGAGCGCCGGCGCTCGCAGACGCAGGCATTGGGATAAATCGAGTCGCTCTATGTAACCCTTGGGCAAGGCTCTGGCATTATTTGCATAATACATCTGTATTTTAAATTATACCCACCCCGGGGATGCCAGTGATATTTGCAAGGGAAAAATAAAACCTCCGAAATGGACTTAAAGTACCGAGAGCAACGCGTATAGAAAGGAGAGGCTGGGGTGGAAATACAAATGGGATGCTAACTAGGGCACGCAGAGCTCATCATGTGCTTCACTGCAAATTGCTAGCATGTAAAAATGCGCAAGGCCAGGCCAAGCTCTGGGATGTGTGAATTTTGTGCTCCTGAAAGATGCTGCTGTATGGCGGAGGAGACAGAAGCAGGAGTGACCCCATGTTGCTCTGCCGATGCGCTTCAGCATTGACCTGCGGGGGGACCACTTCCAGTGCCCGTTCAATCCTTGGTTCCTCTGCTCAGCCAGTCAACAAGGGGCCAAATTCTCTGCTGGTGGAAATGGGCAAAAGGCCAACAAAGTCAATGGCGCTGCATCCATTTACGTCACAGTTTGCTAATTAGCACCAATGCTGAGAGTGGGCTTAGCGAGACGGCTGCTTCCCTGGCGGGAAGGGAACTGAGGCTGCTCTCAGCCACCGGGTGTCCCGACCGGCCTGGGCTGGAGGCTCTGCAATTCGGTCCGACTCCCCCAGCACGTCGCTAATGGCATACCAGCTGAATGAGGCGCCTCTCAGCTATGAGGCTGGCACAGAGCTGGATTGAATCCCGGGGCTTGTAACTCAGAACTGGAGCCTGCAGACCTTGTGCCCGCTTGGCAGGACAAAGGACACGCCATGCCGTGAGTTCAGTGGGCGTCTGGCGTGGATCTGGGCCTGGCAGGCTCCGTGACGTCACTAGCACTGCTGGTTTTTGTGGAAGGTGCCCAGATGTCACGGCGGCAGGATAAAGCTCTAAGATAAGATGTTCCCCTAATTCACCTGTGGGCTCTCGAACGCTATTGCTCCCCATGCTCCGGTTACAGTGCCCAGCAACGCTCTCAGAGCCACCGAGAGAGCACGGCGCTTGGTGCCGAGCAGCGGGGAGGAGCCTGGGACGTGGAGAAGAGCTGTTCCACGCGGCTATCCGGGCTGGCTCGGGGATGGGGGAAACGAAGGGGCGAGTGGCGGAGGAATCCTACCTGGAGAGGCTGCCGAGCCCTATTAATTATTCCTGAGTCTCTTCGGGGAGAGTCAGGGAGAGAAAGGCTGCCCATGACAAAGGAGGCGGCCGATACGGATTTGACACCCTCTGAGGTCTATCTTGTCAGCGCAAGGCCAACAACAATTAGCACCTAATCCCCTCTGAGCTGGGAAGCCATTACTCACCGCGCGCTAGCGTTAACAATCAATACCGCCACAATGAGCCAGGCAATTAATGAAGCTAAAGTCTTACTTCAGAACCTTAATTCTCGCTGTGTGGCTTTAAACGGGAGGGTTTGTGATCGTTATAATTAACTGGTGCTATTCAGCCAGGAGTTAGTCAATGAAACTAATCTGGATTGGAGATGACAAGAGGCACAGTGTGACGGTGTCACCTTTGTTGTCTGACCTCCTGCTTTCTGCTCAGTGATAGCAGATTAGCAGGCGAGGCTGACAGGCAAATGTAATTAACAGCTGAGACCCTGCAGAAGAAGAAAAAACCAGAGATCTGAACCAGTGAAGCCCACAATCGGCTGAGGAGCTTTGGGGATTTCTTTGTGCCTCCTTCCTCCCTCTTCGCTGCGCCTCCCTTTCGGAATAAATTTACTCCTTGATTGGACAAGAAAAGATGCAGATTTCTGTCCAGCCACGAAAGGCGCCGCGGACCCTGCATCCCAGACACTGCAAAGGTCCGAGTTATGAATGACTCATCTGGCAAAGCAACCTCACAGGCCATCCAGTGTCTCTCCCCTCTCCTCCCCGCCCCTCTAGCAAAGCCGTCCACAGCTGGGAGGCATTCGCATTAAAGGCAAAACTAGTCACCATCTGCTGGCAAATAATGTGGCGCACTGAAGACACTCTCTTTTTCCAGCTTCTTAGTCCTGTCCGATGGATAGAGCAAGGGCCTGGGAATCAGGACGCCTGGATTCATGCCCAGCTCGGTCGTCAGTCCCCGGCGCCACCTTGAGCAAGTCTGTAACTTCCCCATGCTTCGGTTGAACGATGTGTAGAATATACCATGAGAGGTCAGATGGGCACCCCGGTCTGAGCGCTGGGTTAGCCTAGCCTGAGTGTGAGCAGCCCCCCTGCAAAGCCCCACCCGAGTTACGGCATCCTCACTGGTGCTGCGCTCACCTGCGCGTGTCGCTAGGGCTTCTGGGGGCGCGTCGCCCGGTTCCCAGCACAGCAGTGACCTGAGCCGCTCAATGATCCTTTGCCAGTGAGCTGGGGGAGAACTCATCTCGCTGGCTGGGCACCTGGGGGAAGGCACTGGAGGGCTATCGGCACTCGAGAGTGAGTTAGCCGGTGTCCTCTCTGCAAAGCGGGTGGGTTACCAGCCTGAGTGAAAGCAACACCTGGGCTCTAGCCAAACCCCCAATCCCAGCTGAGAGGGCTGTGTGTGCGGAGGGGGGCGGGTTGGGGTAACACCTGGGGCTTTGGGGGGTCTGGGCCTGAGCCAAAGGCCACTGGGTCAGCTCCTGATGCAGCAGGTCTGACAGGCTCAGAACCCAGCAGGGCTGACCCAGCTCTCCTGGAAAGGCAAAGTTCTCTAGGCTTTGCTCTGGCCAGGTCTCTCCACCCTGTACTGATGTTTGCCCGGCATGGCCATGCATGAGGACCGCGGCGCTTTGGGGGCCCCGTTGTGTGCCGCGCCGGCTGCATCCTTGTGCCCCATGATCCTCGCAAGGATGGAGACGCTGCAGGGGTCCTTGGGAACCTGCAGTCTGAAGGCGAGGGATTGGGGGTTGGCTCACCCTGCCCCGTGGGAAGCCGTAGCGAGTTAGAGCCCGGGGAGCACAAGGGGGCTGCGCAGGCAAAGCCTTATGGGGCACACTGGGATGACACGACCGTACCCCACCCCTAACCAGCCGGAGTTACTCCGCGGGCCGATCCTTCCAGCTCAGACACAAGGCAGCGCATTGAGGATATGCCCCGCAGCCTCCCGGTTAAAAAACAGCCCTTCCCTTGAAATCCTTCCCCAGGACTAGATCGACGTGGCCTGCTCCTGCCGATTCGCAGCACGCGCCATGCTTCTTCAGCAAGCAGCTGTGGGTTCCAGGGAGGCGCGGGTGCTCAGCACCTGGCAGAGTCAGGCCCTAAAAAGTGGCAGAAACAGCAATGGGCAAGCAGGCCCCTGCAGGAACCCAGCAGCATTTCACTGGGGCTGGGCGAGGCTGGAAACCAGCCCGGCCCGATGAGCACACTGGGCCAGATTCTGGCTGCAGCAATGCCCTGTAAAAGCAGCACAAGCCCCCAGCGGCCAGCGCAGCCCCTCTGGGTTCACAGCAGAGAGACTGAGATCGGAACCAGGCCCTGTCTTCAGCCAGTTCCATTTGGTGAGCCCCCAGGAACCCTGCTCTGTACCCAGCCTCCCTGAGCACGGATCCCTGGACGGCTTTACTCTCGTAGAACGGAGCAATCTGGCTGAGCCGGCAACGCAGCGAGGATGGACCTGGCAGTCTCTATCCTGGAGAACAGCAGCATCGTGGGAGCTCAGCATAGCCCAGGCTCTGGGGCTCAGATATGCTGTTGATCATCTGTGTTACAGTAACACCCAGAGGTTCCAGCTCAGACCCGGCCCCTGCTGTACCAGGTGCTGCCCAAACACTGCCCCTCCACCTTACAATCTAAGCAAAGAGAGGGAGGGCAAGCAGAGGGAAATGGCTCGCCCAGGTGACCTGGCAGGTCACCAGAACCCAGGGCTCCTGAGTCGCAGGCCAACACCCGACCCGCTAGATCAGTGTAGCTGTCTGTCATGGACAAACACCGAGAGCTAAGGGCCCTGGCTGCTCTGAGATGGCCCTCCAGTTCACACGAGAGACCCTTCCTTCCTGGAGGTTAATATCCCTTTAACAGATTCACACAACACCAAGGGGGGGGGGGGAGAATGACTTTGAACTCTGCGCTGAATCTCCAAGCTCCCGGAACTCAATTAACATCCATTTGATATCAATAACTATGTTAAGCAGCTCCCTGTTTCTGGATGCGGCTGGCTCCCGGCGTGGCTGCTCTCACACACCAGCCTTTCCCACAGCTTCTGAGCCTGCCTGGCCTCTTCCTTTGAGATGAGAGAGAAAGAAATTGCAAGAGAAACCATGTCGCTTTAATCCCCACCGGGCCCGGCGCCCCTGGTTAGCTCTTGTTTCCCCCTTAAAGTCGTGTTTCAGCTTCAGCCAAGCCATTGACTAGGAGAGACAAAATCCTACTCCAAAGGCTCTGGCAGCTTTTCCAGCTGAGTTGGGGAGGAGGGGGTGGCTAGACCTGGCATACAGAGCTCTTTGTACTGGGGGGCGGCTTCCAGGGAAACTTGGTGGGTGAATTTGATGCTCATGAAAGCGAACAGCACTGGGTAGAGCCGTGTGGCTGGAGTGCAAGAGACCTGCAAGGTGGCCTCTCTCGCTCTTCCAATGCACCTCAGCCCTGCCCTGCAGCTCCCAAGCTTTCCCCTGAGAAGAAAACGACCACGGCTCAGAATCACGAGGTGGCTTCATGATGTGAATAAACATCTGTTAGGGGCCAGGGATGCCGGACTGGGGTGGGGGCAGGAGGAGGCCATGGCCCTCCCACTTTTTACCAACCATAAGGCCAAGTGACGGGGGAGGAGTGGAGACAAGTGAGCGGGGGGCGGGGTCTTGGGTGGAAGAGCTGGTGCAAGGGTGGGGGGCTCTGGGAGAAGGGGCGGTGTGAGGGTGGGGCCCTTGGAGGAATGGGTGGTGTGGGGGCGGGACCTCAGGGAGAAGGGGCAGCACAGGAGGCGGGGCCACAGTTTGGGCCCTGGTGTCCACCCCCCCCACACTTTTAGGGATCTTCCGCCACTCCTGTTAGGGACTGAGCCACTCACATTCGTTTCTCCAGTGATCTAACCGACATCTGAACCTAGGTCTCCAGAGATGAGAGATCAGTGCACCAACCTACCGCAGCCTCTAGCATTACAGCAGGGAAACACACCAATTTGCCTCCACTTGTCAAAGGCCCACTGATGCTCAGGGCTCTTTTTACCCGTAGCTTTTCCTAATGCCACATTCCTGTTCTACACAATCCCCTTCCTCTCCCCGCCAAAGCCTCCCGAGCTAGATAATCTCATATATTATACATCTAGGAGATGATCCATCTCACAAACCCAGGCAGGCGGGGAATTCTGAAGACGGGGAAGGATTCTGCAATCAAATTATACAGTAGTTAAATCTAAATCAACAGAGAAAATGTGTGGCTTTTTATTATGAACCAAATTTGCTGGAGCAGATCTTTGTATATCGCTGCAAAGGAAAATGACTGCATTGGTGAGGATGACTGGCGCGCGAGAGAAAAATTTAAGCATCAGGAAATCAATGTCAGAACCCACTAATGTCGCTTTTGATGGCTAAGCAGCGAGACGTGGCTGAGGAGAATGAGACAGAGGAGAAAAATGGGGCGGCAGAATCTATAGCATTTTACAAATTGATTCGCCGCCTTGTGTGCGGGTGGGGGAATGCGGGGGTTGCTGACCCACAGACCAGCGCCCATTACGCCAGGTAGGATTCATGTTCTCTTCCAGAAGGCTGGGCAATTTCCACCGTAATTATTAATGAATCCTCTGCCATGGTGACCCTCCACATTTCAGAGGCCAATCAGCCGCTTGATGTAATCCTGCCCCCCCACCCCCCTCCGGGCCCCGTCTCGCTCTGTGTTCGTGGGAGCGTCCCTCGGGAGATTTGCCTCTTGGCACTGGCCGGCCAGTGGAAAATGTTACGGTGCAGCAAGCAGAGACGAATGGCCGGGCACAGAGATCTCCTCTGTCACCAGCAGCCCACAGCTCCCTCCCTTCCCGCGTCGCAAGACACAGCCCCGAGCAGCCAGATTGAAGCTTGTCTGCATTTTTCACTCCCTTCCCCGTGAGAAATTCTGCTGGCAGCGCAAATGATGCGCAATTACTGAACCTCCCGCCCCAATAAAACAGATGGGCTGCCAAACGGGCGGCAGGGAGACGCTGCGCCGCCGAAGGAGGGGGCCTGGCGACTGACACACGCCATCCACGCGCTGCTGAGCGCTGGTGCGTTGTTCTTTACAGGGGCCTTGCCAAGGCAGAGGAGCCCCGAACATGCTCCCAAGGAGCCGGGATTTCTGGGCGGTGCAATGGGCCAGCCGTGGGCTCTGCCCATGCCCGTCTCCTCTCCAGACTCAGGCTGGCCCTGGCAGCACGTGGCCCAGAGGTGTCTGGCACAAAGGGAAGGGCAGCGACCAGCGCTACGCTAATAGGATTGATGCTCTAGCTCCATAACCTGGCCACGCTCATCCCAGAAAGGGAGGCAGGCCAGGGACCTGGCTTCTCTGGTTCAGCCGCCCTGCGCACAGGCACTCCTGTGGCACCACCCCCGTGCTAATGGCAGTAGCAGATGGGACAGCTGAAGTGACTGTGCCGGGAAGAGTCACAGAGCTCCAGTGGGTAGCGGTGATCCTAGCCCGCAGGAGCAAACCCAGCAAGGGCCAAGCTCTGTATGGAGGAGAGGAAGATGGCTGGGGTGCAGGCTACGGGGGGGTCTCAAGGAAGAAAATGGTCAGGCTTGGAGACTGCTGAGCCAATGGTTGTGCAGGAATGGGGGGCAGGGACCTTTCTGAGCTGCAGTGAAAGCAGCCAGGAGCAGGGCAGGGCAGCTTGTGGCCACAGGAGCCGCTTCCTTTGCCTTCTTCCTGATGTCCCCCCTTGGGATCCGGGGCCCTGCAGCACTCCCAGGCTGGCTTCCCGGGGGCAAGGCTCTCTGTAGCTTGGAGACGCTCCCTAAGGCCGACCCCTGCCAGCTGGCGCTGCGCTGCGAGCAAAGCTGGCTGCACTCAGAGGGTGGGAGTCCATTTACAGAGGGCGAGGCCGGCTGAGGCCACCGGCAAACCTCAAGCTACAGCTCTGTCCCGCTAGCCCTGTGCATTAGCGCTGCGGGGAGACTCCTACTGGCAGGGGGCAGCTTGTTTGAAACCACTTCCAACCCCCCGGCGCTGAGAAGAGGCTCCCACCTCGCTTGGAAGCGTTGATGAGAAAATGGCAGAGAGAGGGAAAGCCCAGTGAGAAAAAGAACGAAACATGGCCCAGAGCAGGAGAGAGGGAAGCTGATGGAGGAAGGGACCCAGCCTGTGTCCAGCACACCCCCTGGGACCAGCCCTGCTCTGTGTGCGAGGGTGTGGTCGCTGTTTAACGCACCCCACACCGGCTGCCCTTTAGCCAGAGGGTCACATTTTGCTTGTTGCCAGGTCTCCCTTTTAAGTCACACAGGTTTGAATGACAAAGTCCTTTAAATCCTCTGAGCTCCCCTGGCCACAGCAGCTTCCCGCCCAGATTAGGGGCTTTCAATGGAAACACGGGTCAGATTTCCAGGCGCTTGTCATGCAATCCACACTTCCCCGAGCGGTGCCACAGGGCGGCCACGGCCTCTGCGGGTGCCACTGCTGGGGGTACGAGGGCGAGACATGCTGAGGTGACACCTTGTCCGCACTGTGCCAGCACAACCCTGCCTGGCCAAATGACCTAGCAACATGCAGGCCAGGCTCACTGGGCGCATTGGGAGTATCCAAGAAGTGCTGTCCCGGGTGGCATCCTCTAGCGACCCCTCCCCACACACACGGCGGGATAACGCACAGCCACAAGTGCCTGCGAAAGGAATGACCTTGATGGAATGACGGAGTGAGTGCCCGGGACGGCTCTGCCTCGGGGGATCAGGAACGGGATTCGGCTGGGCACCTCCAGGATGCCCCTCTCCCGTAATCGCACGTCCTGGCCTGGGGCTCTAGCCTGCGTGAAACAAGCTGGGCACGCTGGCGGGCAGGTGTGAAAGGAAAGGAGACTGCACCGCATGCCCCATTGCAGCCGCAGCAGAGAGGCCAGCATGCAGGGGAGTGCTGCAGATCCCTGCTGGCAAGGCAGGGAGCAGGGGCACCCCCGCTGCAGGTAGCTAAAGGTCTTTACTTCCCCTAGACTGTGGTCCCAAACCTGAATGAGAATCCGGAGCATGGGGCCAGGAAGCCCTGCCACTCCCTGCTACCCCCCCAGCCCTCCACTCTTCCTCTAATTCCTACCTGCGCTTCCTCCAGCCAGCGCCTGCGCGTCGCCTTTGGCGAGCTCCTGCTAAATAGCCCATGAAAGAGAAATCCATTTCTCCAGGCCGGCACCCAGCAGTCGCCGGCTTCGTTATTAGCAGGGCAGTTTGGCTGGTAAGCGAACGCACGGAGGAGCCTTAGGCAAAATAAAACTTCAGTGAAGCATGGCAGCCGAGGTGGGGGGAAGGCCGGCGTCTCTCCTCCGCGTTCTCGCCACGCGTTCTCTCGGGGGACGGCAAATGAGATGGCATGTGGATCACTCCATCTGAACGGAATGTTTAAACTGCCCCCTCCAGACACGATGCCGAGGAAAGACATTAGCCCGCGAAGCAGCGGGTAGAGCAGGCTGTCGCCTGGCGAAAAACACAAGGGAGCTCGCCAAGGGGGAGAGGAGTGAGACCGGGCCTCAGATCACGGCTTCGAAGGTGGTTAGAAAACCCAGGGCCAGGGGCACGGTGCCGGGTCAGCTCTGCAGATCAGTGGGCAGGTGACTGGGCAATACAGGCTGCCACTCCATGCCAGGGCTCCGCTGGCACCGCAAAGAACCGGAGGAGCTGGAACCGCCAGGGAGAATCAAACCAGTGGCTCTGGGTTATCAGAATGAGACGAGGAAAACTGTGGCCGTGTAAACGGCGTGCAGTGACGGTGAGAGCATGTGTGCGTGCACGCCAGGCTCCCCCCGCCCCTGCCCCCAGTTGCTGTGACTGTGGCAGAGCCCACAAGCGGGTACGGGGTGGCTAGATCTCTGCTGACCCTGCCCACATGCCCAGTGTGGGCGGCTGCACACTCAGATCTGGGCCAACACGGACTGTTCTAGCAGCCATGGGGTGTGAGGCTCCCCCCATGCCCACCTCCTGCCAACACCGCCCCTCCTGCAACACTGCGCCTCCGACACCTCCCCCACAACCTTCCATTGGCTTCGATCCTGCCCCCTACTGCTATCCCCTCCCTGCGGCTGCCTCAGCTCCTTGGAGAGACTCTCACCTTCTGCCCCAGCACCTCCCTCTTCCCCGGCTTGGCCTGGCTGCTCCAGCCTTCCAGCCTCCCTGGGAAGCCGGGTCCAGCAGCATCAGGGGACCGACCATCCCCATTCACGGGCACTGGCAGGGAAACGCCAATGGGCTGCAGCACATTTCCCAGGCCACAGTCCCCCCCAGGGATCGGCGACGGCACAGACCCACGAGCCGGCTGAAGTCCCACACGCCGGCAGAGCTCTGTCTGCAGGCACGGTGCTGGGCACCGCAGAGAAGAGGGGGCAGCACAGGGAGGGGACAGTCTAAGGCCTGGCGGGGGCCTGGCGGGGACCCGCTAGGGGCTCTCGCCAAAGGGCTGAGAGGTCTGCCCGTGGGCACAGCAGCAGCAGCAGTCAGTGAGTGGGGCAGCAGGAGGTCTCCCTAGTCCGTGCTGCCCAGGATACTGCAAAATGCCACTACCCGCCTCTGCAGGGTCCTTCGCCTGCCAGCCCCGACTCTAGGCCATGGCTAAGCCCACCAATAAGCCCGGCCTCTCCAGCTCCCTGGGAAGCAGCCGCCCATGGCCAGGCCACCCAGAGCGATCAGAGCAGGGCAGGTCGCTCGGGGCATTGGCCTCCCGTGCAGAGGGTGCAGCCCGATGCAGACAGGCGCCTTCCCCCATACCCTCACCGTCCCTGGCCTGAGTTCCAAGCCGCTCAGGGCATGGAATGTGCGGGGAAGCCAGCACTAGATTTGCACCCGGGGGCCACAGACAGGCTGCCCCAGACGGGCCTGGGGTTTAGTGCCACCTGGACCTGGGACACACCAGGCATCACTGAGCTTTATTCCCAGGATCCTGACCCTGTCCCTTCGGGAGGGACCTGGCCCCAGCACCCCAACCCCAGCTACAGAAACTGCTCCCCCTTGGGACTCGGCCCCCCGCCCCATGCCCTACAAACACTACAAACTCCCTACAGCCACAAGGGGCAGCGCGTTCCCCATGCGATCCCGTACCCACCATCCACAGCATGAGCCTGGCTCGCAGGTGCACCCGCGTCCCAGCTCCCCAGGCCTCTCTCGCACAGACTGGCCACAGGGGCAGACCAGGGCAGTAGTGGGCCAGTGCAACCCCCCAGCATTTGCATGTGTAAAGTGGAGACCTGTATCTACAGACGCACCTTGAGGGAGGGGGAGACAAGCAGATGCACCTGCAAATTGGGGAGCTCTTGGTAAGTTTGGCCTGCGGCTCCGTCCTACGGAGACCGAGACCTTTTCAAAGCTCTTCCTCAGTGTCCCACAACCCCGAGCAGCCGCGCCTGAGTTCTGTGCGTGTGGCCCCCCAGCTGCCCCCTGAGCTGAGGATCAGCCGAAGGGATATGAGGAGCAGGACCGGGGTAGGGAGTTAGCAGTGGGCCGGTCTGCTCTGTGCATGCAGCATCCGGGCTACGGAGGCCCGTCCCAAAGAGACAGGGGAAGAGATGCAGCCCTCTGGGGAGTCCCGGGTTGATTCCGTGGAGGGGACCAATGGACGGTTCGTGCTAATTCTACCCATCACCAGCAAGAGAAAAACATCCACTGAGGATTTAAGGACGGTGAGATGGAAACGGCTCTGCTCCTGCCGCAGAGCCGCTCCTCTCTAGCCAGAGCAGGAGGAGAAGGCCCTCGTGCCCAGCTCCCTGTCCTGCCCTTGCGGCTGCCGTCTGGGCACAGGGCACTTGCGGGTCAGTGCTGATCCCATGCCAGGCACTTGGCACACAGGGATGTGGTCCCGGAGCCGACGGGCCTGCAATCTGGGCTGGCCCCAGGCAAACGCAGCAGAGGGAGCAGGCCGTGCGGCAGTTTGGGGAGGGTAGGAGCCACTCCTTGGAGAGGAGGGCAGGGGAGGTGGAGTGCTTCTCGGAGGGGAGGGCAGAGGCATGGGGAAGTGCCCTACAATCCACTCACACCCCGGGGGGTGGGTCACCGATCTCGTTCTCCACAGTGCTGGTCCCAAAGTCTGGGGACAGTCGCAGTGAATGTTACAAGGGTCTCTCCTTGGTCCCCACCCCTGGAGCCACGCTGCAGCTGATTGGGACCCCCAGACAGGCCAGGCCCAACCCCCTGGCTCCGAACACTCGCTGGCCAATCCGACCTGGCTCTGAAACCCACAGCTGGGCTCCCTCGAGAATGGGTTGCACCAATGGCCAGACCCCAGCAGGGCAACTGGAAGCAGCTTCTGACCCAATGTAAGGCCCTTTGCTGCTGTACGGAACATGCGGGAGGAAGGCACCGCTCTGCACCAGCCAGCCAGCGGTGGCAGCCCAGCGGGGTACGGGGTGAGCAACAGCCCTTGCCCAGAGCTCCTGCCAGCGCTCCCTCCCTGAACACCGTGTCTGGCAGCGAGGGAACAGCCCCAAGGGCCGTGGGCAGGGCCACCCAGAGGATTCAGGGGGCCTGGGTCTTCGGCTGTGGGGGGTCCTTTCGCAGCGGGTGGCCCCTGCTGCTGAATTGCCGCCGAAGACCCAGCACTTCGGCGGCGGGTCCCGGGGTGGAAGGACCCCCACTGCAGGTCTTGGGGCACTTTGGCAGCGGGTCCCGGAGCGGAAGGACCCCCCGCCGCCGAATTGCCACCGAAGACCCAGAGCAGAAGATGCTCCGGGGGCCTGGGCCCCACAAGAGTTATCTGGGGCCCCCGGAGCGAGTGAAGGACCCCGCTCGAGGGGCCCCGAAAAACTCTCGTGGGGGCCCGTGCGGGACCCCGGGCAACCACAGCCAGTGAGCGCCTGCTTAGCACCACCAGTGGGAAGCTCAGCACCGCCCCCTGAGAGCGCCCGGGCGGCTCCTTCAGCCACAACTCAATGAGGTCAGGAAAAAAGAAACCCGCTGCCAGCTCCCCCGCCCTGCCGAGCGAGAGGCGCCTGCCAGACAGTTTATGTGACAGATTTAGGGCTGGCAGGATTTATGGAACGCTTGGGCTGCGGGAGAAACAGGCTGGCACAGAGACAAGGAAACAGGCCCCGGCATCAGCCACCTCGGGCTGGGCTGGCGCGAGAGGCAGGCACCAGGGCCCAGGAAGGGACGGAGGCAGAGGGGCAGGGCGGCGGCTCGGCAGCGCTGTCGGGGAGGAGTGCGGAAAAGCTGCCACCCCCCAGCCCGACAGAGCTGTGCTGGCCACACCCCAGCGCAGAGCAGGGAGCCTGGCACAAAAGCCCATTTGCTGGTCTAGCTTATTGCGTTCAGGCAGGTGGGTTAAGCTCTGGCCATTCTACGCTGCATTTCCAGGGGGGTACAGCTCTGCCAGCCAAGCCTTCAGTGCCGGCAAGGCAGCCTCAGAGGCCCTGAAGGGGGGGGGGAATGGGGCACAATGGGGCTGGCAAAGGCAAATCCCGCATGACCACAACCTCCTGCAGTCCTTGAACAGCTTCCTGGCCTGGCTACAGCCTTCAAACCCGGCCTGCGGGGTGGGTGCGGTGAGCGGGCAGGCCGGAGCCAGCCAGGCCAGGCGCAGCGCTGCTCCTCAGCGGGCACGGTGCCACACCAGGGCTCTGCAGCACTGGGTAGGTGATCCCCACCCCAGAGGTAGCTGCATCTCATCGCTGGGTAGGTGATCCCCACCCCAGAGGCAGCTGCATCTTAGCGCTGGGTAGGTGATCCCCACCCCAGAGGCGGCTGCATCTCAGCACTGGGTGGGCAACCCCTGTACAAAAAGCTGCTGCATTTCATCCTAAAGGCGACTGCATGGGGGTGGGGGAATCCTTGTGCAGCAGTAGCTGTGTTCCGCCCCAGAGGTGGCTGCATTTCAGTACCGTGTAAGTGACCCTTATATAAACAACAGTTACATTCCACCCCAGAAAAGGCTGCATTTTAGCACAGGGTGACATGATCCCTGTATATCCCTTAACCTAGCCTCACTGGGGGGCATTGGGAGTCCTGATTCAGGTTTGTAAAGCGCGTTGAGATCCGGGGATGAAAGGTGCTCGAGAAGAGCAGAGTAACGCCATCACCGCACGCCATGTCCGACGCCCTCCCAAAGCGGGTGCTGTGCATGGGGCTGGACAGGGAAATCCCTGCCTGACCCTCACTGTCAATCACTCGGCTTCGTCCTGAAGAGAGCTGCTGTGAGTGCCTGGGATCTGCTCCGGCCCTAGGCGAGTATCTCGGGTGTGCTCTGAGCGGGGCTGGGCAAGGGGTCTGTCCCCCACCCCGCGGGTGTCATTTCAAGGGCCCCTCTCCCGGCTCCTCTCTTACCTCTGGGTTCCTCTGCCTGTTTGGCCAGTTTGCGCAGGGCGGCAGCGAAGCTGGAGGAAGGCGCTGACTGGACTGACAAGGAGGCGTTGGCCGCCGGGCTGCCATTGGGCACAAGGGAGCCATTGAGAGGAGAAGGGGTCAGGGGGCTGACGGTAGCCGTGGTCCGGGTCGCGGTGGAGAGCATTCCTAGTGAAGGTGACTTTGGCTCATGGCTCATGCCTGAAACAACGAAAAGAACAATCCAGATCACCGGGAGAGAAGGCGCCCGAGTCACCCGAGAGTCGCTACCGCACGCAGGGACAGAGGCCGGGGCAGACGACAGCAGTCAGCTGCCTGGCGCAGACAGAGGCAGCGCAGCAGCCATCCACCCCTGGCACCCACGCAGGGCTTACCAGCCGCAGATCTCAAAGCACCCTGCAAAGGCAGCTCTCCCGTTTACCGAGGGGGAGACGAGGGACAGGGACGGGGACATGAGTGCCCTAAAGTTGCCCCCAGTTGAAGCCCAGTCTCCCAGCTCCCTGGTCACCAGTCACAGGCTGCCCAATGCCCAGCAAGGCCAGCCCTGGGCGGTACTGGGGGAATGGGTGCGTCTCTTAAGGGAGATGCCCAGGCCCGCGCCCGGCGGTTGCCCAGCAGGACTGGGAGCCTCCTCTGCTTGCACCCCCAAACTTGGCTCAGCCTAAGGGGGCAACCATGTAGGATCACCATCCACCCAGGCCAGTTGCCTCCCTGGTCTCCCTGGGTGCTACAGGGCACTCCCATTCCGGCATGTGAGCATCTCCCACTTGCGTTACCCTCCCAACGCCCCCCTCCAGAAGGGCACGCTGCCCCCATCTGACAGAGAACACGGACCCAGGCCCCAGAACTCGTGAGGTTCCTAACTTCCCTGGGCACCTAAGGAAAGCGACTCAGCCAAAAACCTGTGGAGGGGCCAGGAATTGGACCCAAATCCCCATTCAGTGCTCCACCCACTGGACCATCCTATCCACCCACACAGAACTGCATCAAAGACTCCGTACGTCAACAGCATCCCAGCTCCAAGAGGAGCCCGCCTGCCACATCAATACCGAGACAAGCCCAGCTGACCCCGCGCGTTACGAGCGCCCTCCCCTCCCCTCGCACTGCGGACTCCCAGGAGGAGACTGCTGTTACGAACGAGCCCATCTGGGGGAAGTCCCGGGCAGCCGTGCGAGGGGAAGGGGAAAGAGGCAGAAACTGATGCCAGCCAGGTTCCAAAGAAAGCAGGAGCAGACCTTCCCAAGGGGGAGAGGCGGCAGCAGGCAGACGATTGGGGCCAGATCCCAAACACGGATATCTTGGAAGAAGGCCTGGGGTCAGGCTGCACCAGCCTAGGATCTGCTAGAACAGGAGCTGTTGGACTTTCAGTCCTTTTCCCGAAATCCAGTGGGAGGGGAGGGAATCAGAGACAACAAAAATTGTGAATCTAAGCTCTGATTTCACCATCCCACCGGGACTCTCAAGATCGGACACTGAGCGAGCAACTGGGCTTGCCCTTTGGCTCCGCGGGAATGGGGGGGAGAGATAGACAAGGATTTCAGCTGAAGGCGAGAAAGTCTTTGAAACCCTCCTGCCCGACAGGCCCAACCACCCCCTAGCCTGTGGAGTCGCATGGCCCCTTCTCCCATCCCCTCCTCCAAACCCCAGCCCCAGAACAATGAATCAGACGCCCGCCCGGTGCCCAGGTCAGCTGGGCCCCTTCCCCGCAAAGGCGAGAGTAGAGAATCAAAGAGCTTACAGAGCGCAGGCCGGCAGGTGACTCCCGGCTTCCGTCAGCTGGGGGTCGCGGGGCACGGGGGCTTTGGGTTTAACGTCTGTAGCCCGCCATGGATTATAAAAGAGAGCGGCGCTCAGGGAAACCCCATTCTTCCCAGCGAGCGCTCGGAGCTTATCTAACAAAGCAGCGGCACACAGGCACTGTTCCCCACAGAAACCAGGCTGACACTCTCGGCTGAACAGCTGCCGCCAAGTCACATGGCCCCAGCTGATCTGTAATATCCAGGGCCGCTTGTAGATAACAGTGGTGTTTTGTCAGCGCAGCGCCCGGCAGCAGGCCCTACTGAGCGCGTCTGAAGCAGCATTGATCCAGGCACTTGACCCCTCCGTGTCCTCCGCTCTGTCGCTCCAGGCGGAAGAGGGAGAAAGCAGCCAGGAGCGGGCTGAGCCATCGCGCTCGCCCGTGAGTCTGCGAGGGCTGAGCGAGAATTAGCACGAGCTGCACCACTGATTGCTCAGCCAGACGCAGGGGCTAGGGGCCCTCAGCTGCTGCTCAGAGCAGCGCATGGGGAGAGGTCGCTCCAGGGGGCTGGGTCCCCCCACACTGACACCCAGCGAGCTGGGAGTCCATCGCCCCGCTCCGGGCTTCTTGCTCAGCTGGGAATGAATGGACTAAAATACAGCTTAGGAAAGAGGGAGGGCCATGGCTGCCAGGTGGTTCTGCCAATGCCCCTGCTAGTCAACCAGCCCTGGGCTCCCCCAGTACCCACAGAGCTCTGCCAATGCCCCTCAATCCCGACCTGCAGCCCCTGCTAGTCATCCAGCCCTGGGCTCCCCCGGTACCCACAGAACTCTGCCAATGCCCCTCAATCCCGACCTGCAGCCCCTGCTAGTCATCCAGCCCTGGGCTCCCCCGGTACCCACAGAGCTCTGCCAATGCCCCTCAATTCCGACCTGCAGCCCCTGCTAGTCATCCAGCCCTGGGCTCCCCCAGTACTCACAGGCTCTGCCAATGCCCTCAATCCCGATTTTAGCAGCCCCTGCTAGTCATCCAGCCCTAGGCTCCCCCGGTACCCACAGAGCTCTGCCAATGCCCCCCAATCCCGACCTGCAGCCCCTGCTAGTCATCCAGCCCTAGGCTCCCCGGTATTACCACAGATTAGTACTCTGCCAATGCCCTCAATCCCGACCTGCAGTGCACCAGTGACCGCTCTGGACAGCATTCTGAACTCGGATGCAGTGGCCAGGTAGACAGGAAAAGCCCTGCGAACTTCTGAATATCATTTCCTGTTTGCCCAGTGTGGAGCTCCGATCAGCACGGGTGGCGATGCAGTCCCAAATCCAAAAAGAGCTCCAGCATGGACCGTACGGATGTGATCGCTGTATGGGCAGACAAATCTGTTCTATCAGAGCTCCGTTACAGAAGACCCACAGTGCAACGCTCCAGAAATCGATGCTAGCCTCGGACCATGGATGCACACCACCGAATTAATGTGCTTAGTGTGGCCGCGTGCACTCGACTTTATACAATCTGTTTTACTAAACCGGTTTATGTAAAATCGGAATAATCCCGTAGTGTAGACGTACCCATAGAGCTCTGCCAATGCCCCTCAATCCCGACCCGCAGCCCCTTTACCATCCCAGGTCTAGGCAGAAATTGCCGATCAGGCTTCACATGGTCTAAAGAATTGTTCTGTGGCAGAACAAACATCCACTAGCCCCTCACACTCATTGCCCCCGTGCCCCGAGCCAGGTGGGAATCCAGGGTTATGGAGGTGAAGGGCCTGTGACCACTGCAGAGAGGACGGGAACACCGACAGCCACGGGAGCTCTTCTGAAGTCCTGCCCCATTGGGCCCTTCCCAGCCCTGCACCCGCTGGGCGACACCAAACCGCCCCTTTTACTGAGCACCCACCCCTCCCGAACCCCATGCCGGGTCCCCCTGCACTTCGGCGCCAGCCGTGCATCCCCAGGAACAGGCGCTCCGGCCACACCCTCCAGCAACTCACCAGCACCTGCACTGCCTCTCCTTCCTGTATCCTGCACCAACGGGGGGCTGGCCCCCCATCCCCCAGCCTCCCTCGCCTTCCCAAGGCACCGACCCCAAGCTGAAGGTGATGGCGGAGGGGGCAAGGGGGTCCAAAGACTTTCTTTAGACCGTCCATCCAGGCTACTTCTCTTCTCACCCCTGCCCAACCGCATGGCACAACCCTCCCCTGCTGCAGAGCAGTCACTGGCCACCCCAGGTCCCAGAGACAGGGTGGAGCCACGCAACCCCTGCAGCCATCGTCGCCCGCCAGGAGAACATGCCAAGCCCGTGGGGCTGCCCCTGCGCTGCAGTGTCACTGCGGACACTGGGGCCCACGTGGCCCACGCTGACCGTCCTCCAGCCCATTTGCTGCGGCACGATTGCCCAGCGCCTCCCCCCCGCACTGCGGCCTCTTGCCTTAGCACTCGCTATGGACAGGGCAGGGCTTGGCTCACCTGCCAGCAACGGCGCCAGGAAGAGCTGCAAGGGGAGGACAGCCGGGGTACCTGGGTGAGCTCAGAGCCAGGCGGGCTCTTGCCCAGGAAAGGGCAGGGCCAGGGTCTAGATTCTGGGCCTCTGGCGGCCAGGCTGGCAGGAGCCGCCCGGCGCCCAAGGAGTGATTCATCAGAGCCGCCCACAAACGCTCTTCACTGCAGTCAGACCTACTCTGCCGGCTGCTCTCGCGGGTGGTAGCTCCCGCCAGGCTCTGGGTTCAAACGGGGCCGTGGGGCGTTACCGCCACCCCTGACAGGACTGGCTTGTCGCAGGACTCCCTGGGGGAAGTTCTCTGGCCCATCTGGGGCTGGGCAGGGATCAGACTGGACAGTCAGAAGGACACTCCTGACAGGAGGCCAACCAGGGGCTCCAAGTGCCGGGACAGCTACTGCCACCTTCCTGCACTCAGAGCCAGGGCTGCCCAGAGGATTCAGGGGGCCTGGGGTCTTCGGCGGACCACCCCCCCCCGCCACCGAATTGCCGCCGAAGACCCGGAGCGGAAGAGGCTCCAGGGGCCTGGGCCCCGCGAGAGTTTTCTGGGGCCCCCGGAGCGAGTGAAGGACCCCACTCCAGGGCCCCCAAAAAACTCTCGTGGGGGCCCCTGCGGGGCCCGGGGCAAATTGCTCCACTTGCCCCCCGGGTGGCCCTGCTCAGAACAGGTCATAGAGCACCACAAAGCCCACATCAGTGCCGGGAGGCCAGGGCGTGTGTCGCCTCACAACAATCTCCTCTGGGCTCTCTGCCCCATGCTGCCGTCCCTGCATCGGCGGCACCCCCTGGGAAGTCTGGCTCTCCTGGGCATGGAGGTGGCCAAGCAGGAGAGGGGAGGAAGGGGAACACAAGGAAAATGCCGCTGGGTTCAGAGGGAACTTGGCACTGATGTGACCCCAGGGGGCAGGTCACAGCTTTCCCCAAATCACCTCAATCCACAGCTCCCGCATCACCCCCCCTGCCCTGGCACCTTCCAAGGGACTTCTCCAACCTGGGAACCTTCCACACACAGGGGAGACCCCCCACCCGGCTCCCATCTGCTGTGGCCACTGGAGCCAGGACTTTCCCCCTCCCGGGCTGCCCAGAGGAGCCCTCCCCATCGGAGGCCCGGCCAGAGCTCTGCCGCAGAGCAGCTGGGCGCTAAGGGGGCCAGATGGCAGCGAGGGCACAAAGGGTGGGGGGCTGCGCTTTGTCCCAGCTGCATGGCGCCGCCTCAGCCCTCGGCCCAGCTCCGAGGTTGTCTCCATCTGAGGAAGCCTCTGGGGCGCTAAGCGACCGGGCTCCGGGGGATACAGCCAACCGACGGGACCAGGGAGCCCAGAGAACCTGGCAGCTCCAGACCCAGGGTGGGAACGAGAGCCGGGCCCAGCCTCCTAGCACGTTCCACAGGCAGGCTCGGCGAGCCCTGGCTCAGAGCCTTTCCCTACTCAACGCAATCCCCAGACGGCACCTCAGGCTCCCACACGGGCTGGAAGGACCCGTCTCCACTACCGCCTGGCTGAGGCCTGGCTCCATTTTGCAGCTGGGCCTGGGCCATCACCTGAGGCACTAGCAGGCTCCGTAAAGGCAACCTGTGAAACCCTGGAGCTTGTGCCATTCCGCCCTTCTCGGCACTGCAAACCGGGCTGCCCTTGGCGAGCAGCCGACGTGTTTCACAGCACGTGGGCTGAGGGGGCAGGGAGCAATCTTTAGCCAAGGCTTCCTTTCTCCAGCATGCTCACTGGCCACTGGAGTAAGATGTGTGTCAACGGCCAAGCACTCAGGTGAACGGCCGCCCAGCTTTCCCTCTGGCTGTCACACGCTCTCCGGTCACCACAGACTCCCCAGCTGGACAGGAGGCGAATTTCTAATGTAAAAACCAAACAAAAGCCCTTTCCAGCTTCCCTTCTTCCCCACCCCCCTGGCTTCTTCAGCTCCTCAGTGCCCCATATGACGGAGCCCTACTGCAGTGAGACAGCCAGCAGGTCTCCAGGCACGGTGCCACGCACAGGGGCCTATGTGTGCGTTGAACAGGGATGCTTGAGAAGGCAAGAACTAGCGCAGGAGCAGCTGCTGCATGTCTGCGGGGAGACGGGGAAGAGGCAGGGAGAAAGCCAAGCACTTGAGTGGCCTGATTCCTGGGGAAGATGGAAGGGGAGGGCGGCGGTTCTGGAGTGTCACTCAGCATTTATTAATCTTGGGGCCCGGTGGCCTCGAGAGACACCCAGCAAGCCCGAGCTCTCTGCCTCTCCCCTCGCCTCTGCCCTCATTATAGAGGCATTTATTAACTTCTGCGCTCTCAGCCATTGACTGGAGTCTTGTCTACATGATCAGCTCATGTAAATTCATTATCCTAACAGCTGGGAATAAAACCCTGCCTGCGCGGGAAGGGAGCTGACGGATGAGGGCTGTGGGGGCGGCGTGTGCCAGGCAAGGGGTCTCCTGCCTTTTATGGCACCTGCTTGAGCCAGAGGGAGCAGGCGGTGGAGGGGGAAGAGGGGCTGCAGCCCTGAAATGTCTGTTTTAAACCAACATGCAGCATGTCAAACAGCAGCTCTTTGGCGCTCTGGGTCCCTTCCCTAAAGCCATCGCCCATCACCTCAGCCTCTGGGGGCTCCACACAGAGCCAGGCTGCAGCGCCGCAGACAGTCACCAAGGCCCAGGTTTTCCAAAGCATTTAGACTCCTAACATCCACCGCGAGCGGCCGGGGCGCCCGGTGGCCTGCGCGGTACATGTTTGGTGGGTCTCATGCCACGGCAGACCCCCTGAGCGCATCTCAGCAGAGAAGCCCGGGCCAGCCTGGAGGCGAGCCCCCTCTCTCGGGAGCAGGCAGTCGCTGCCCGGGCTGTCCCTGTCGCGTTTCTAATGAAGCTGCCCGTCTCCAGGGCTGGCAACTCACCCTGGCGCGGCCATGTTCACACACTCGCTGACGGGGGAGGCACCAATCAGGACTCCTGGATCCTGGTGCTAACTCAGCCCTGTCTCCGTGTCTCCTCGGGCCCCGCAGGGCAAATGTCACGGACTGACCTCGGCAGGGTGCTTTGAGATCCGTGAGCATTACGGCTCCCGCTGCCACACCCCTCCTTCCTGCAAGGCACCCAGCGATAAGGAGCCCGGATGGGTTAATCAGTAACTCCCCCATTCACAGGGAGCCGGACCAGCTGTCCCAAGGCACCAGCGGATAGAAAGCAAGCCTCTTCTCCTCCATTAAGTATGGCATCTGTATCCCGCCGCACCCCCTGCCCAATAAATGGTTCAAGAAGCATTACTAATCAGCACTCTGCCTGCCTCCTGCCGATTCCATAATTACTCCTTCCTTTCATCCCCGGCTCTGCGCAGACACCAGACCTCGGGCCTGCTGCCTCGCTGCTCTGTAATTACAAGCTAATAGCTTCAATGAATTTTCTGCTGGGGCCCAGTTCAAGCACCAATCCCGCCCCTTCCCCCTTGACGACCCCCCTTGGGGTAATTACACCCTGGAATGCCGGGCGCAGCAGGCCTCCGCATTTCCTCACAGGAGCTCACTGGCGGCCTGAATTACCTAATCACCCCACTCGGTAATTCTTCATTACCGGAGAAAGAAATGTTTGTGAACAAATAAAGGACGCCCCAGAGCTGGGTGCACTGGGCCTTGCCCGCCCCCGCAAGCTGAGCCTCCCTGTCCCCATATGCCTCTCCCGGGTGGGGGTGAGACACACAGAGCAGGAATTATCCCCCTCCAGCAGGGGGTGGCATCAGGACACACACACACACACACACACAGAGCGAGCGAGCAGGAATCATCCCCCTCCAGCAGGGGGCAGTAGGACAGACACACACAGAGCAGGATCATTGCCCCAGCGGCCTGAGCCAGGTTACAGCAGGGCAGTGCTGATGCAGCTCCCCGGGCACAGTGACCTCCTGCACGCAGGGCTCTATGGGATCCCCTCTGAACCAGGACCTTACCCTCCACCCCGGCAATAAGGAGAATCCCCAGGTGCCAGTAACACGGTGAAGCACAGGAGATGCCAAAGCCACCCCTGGAATCCAAGCGGTTCCAAAGAGGAAGACACGTGCTGCCCGTTCATGCAAGCTGCTCTTCCTATGTCAAGGCACACGGCGACACGCTCCTCAGCAGGACAGACACTGGCATGCCTGGGGGCACCACGTTACCTGAAGCAAGCCACCTCTGTGTGGAGGGACTGGGAGTGTGTGCGCTTGGGTCTGGGTTCTTGTCTGCGTGTCCACGCGTGCGCCTGTATACATGTGTGTGCG
Source organism: Mauremys reevesii (assembly GCF_016161935.1). Classification (NCBI taxonomy): domain Eukaryota; kingdom Metazoa; phylum Chordata; order Testudines; family Geoemydidae; genus Mauremys; species Mauremys reevesii. Next base: position 37,885,782 of record NC_052638.1, read on the forward strand.
TGCCCAGGGGTCTGTTGCTGTCTATATGAGTCTGAGTTCACATGGATGTGTGTGGTCGTGGCGGTGCACACAGGGGGGTGGCATCAGGACACACACACACACACACACACACACACACACACACACACAGAGCGAGCGAGCGAGCGAGCAGGAATCATCCCCCTCCAGCAGGGGGCAGGAGAATGGACAGACACATAGAGCAAGGATCATTTCCCCCCGCGCCGCCAGAGGACAGCAGGACAGAGACACAGACACAGAGCAGAGCTCATCCCCTCAGGCAGGGGGCAGCAGGACAGACAGACAGAGAGAGCAGGGCTCACCCCTCCAGCTGGGGGCTGCAGGACACACATACAGCATGTGATGCTCAGCTGATCTCTGCCGCTGCATAACAAATTCCTTGTTGCCTTCGGCATGTTCCAAGCTCACTGGCACAGCAGCGATTTCCCCAAAGAGCTGGGCAGGAAGGGATTCCCCCTGGAGGGGAGGGAAGAGGGGCAGTCGAGCAGAGGAGGTTTAACGCCTGGGCTTTCGTCCCACAGAGACCTTGGGGTCTGGAGGGGAGGAATGAGCGAATCCGGGGGCCGGAAGAGACCAATTTCCACGGGTCAATGTCTTAGAGGCCTTGCCCCAGCGGCCTGAGCCAGGTTACAGCAGGGCAGTGCTGATGCAGCTCCCCGGGCACAGTGACCTCCTGCACGCAGGGCCCTATGGGATCCCCTCTGAACCAGGACCTTACCCTCCACCCCGGCAATAAGGAGAATCCCCAGGTGCCAGTAACACGGTGAAGCACAGGAGATGCCAAAGCCACCCCTGGAATCCAAGCGGTTCCAAAGAGGAAGACACGTGCTGCCCGTTCATGCAAGCTGCTCTTCCTATGTCAAGGCACACGGCGACACGCTCCTCAGCAGGACAGACACTGGCATGCCTGAGGGCACCGCGTTACCTGAAGCAAGCCACCTCTGTGTGGAGGGACTGGGAGTGTGTGCGCTTGGGTCTGGGTTCTTGTCTGCGTGTCCACGCGTGCGCCTGTATACATGTGTGTGCGCGCCCAGGGGTCTGTTGCTGTCTATATGAGTCTGAGTTCACATGGATCTGTGTGGTCGTGGCGGTGCACACAGGGCACGTACGCATCACAAGTGCTGTGCAGAACACTGGGTTTTGCACACGTCCTGGCTGGCACCTGCCGGTGGGTGGGGCTCGCACGGTCTCATGACATCCATCCCCGGGTTCAGCTGGAGCCTTAGGCTTCCCTGAGCCCCTACCCTCAACCGAGTCGCAGGCTCCAGCCCTGGGGCCCTGAGTGTCATTCTGTGCGGGGTTGGACCTAGGTCCATTTACTAATAATTTCTAGGGAGATCCCAGTGCTGGGGCTGGAAATGCTTCAGATCCCAGCTCGGCAGCCCTAGCGCTAGCCAGCAATGCGGGCAGCACGCAGCCCTGCCTAACAGCTCACAGGAGATCCCGAGATCCACCAGCCACTCGCCAACTTGCATGGAGGGTGGCTGCAGCCCCTAACTACACAGCATGGCTGCGGCTTGCCAACACCGGATGGGGGAAGGGGGCTGTCCGGAGGGGTTTTCTCTGCAGAGGACGCCCTGGTACCTTTCAGGAGATGCCATGCAGAGGCCCTGTGCTCCCCCAAGGCATGCAACACATCCACTGAGGGGCTCCAGTCTGCAGAGAAACAGGAGGGGCTGTGGCAAAGCATTTTCTGCACAGGGTTTGTGCCTCTGCCATTCATCTCCCCTGGCCCCCAACTTGGTCTAACAGAGCCCCGATCTGTTGCCTTCCCAAGCCCTTTCTATCACCCCAGGCTTTCCTGGAGGCACATGCATCTCTGAACCCCCTCGAAAGGGGCAGGAGACCTGCTGTGCAGCCAACATTTTCCTCCTCAGCCCTCCCCACTCAACACCCCCGCGCCCCACGTTCTGGTGAAAGAAGAGAGCCATGTCGCCAGCTCAACGGAGGTGCCTGCCCCTTTAAGAAAGAGCGGCCAGTGCACAGCATCAGTACAGGACAGACAGGTCAGGAGATCAATCCCTTTCATTGCCACCCACCGAGTCAGGGCTCTCTTTACAGGAACTAGGGATGACCAGGAGGGAGGATGGCTGGAGCCTGTCTAAAGGTCTCCCTTCTTCCCCACCATGGCCAACCTCCCTTGGAGCATATCATGGAGAGTCGTGTAGGCAGAAACAGATTCTCTCTGGGGTTAACTAACGATAGTTCTGCCCGCCCGCCCCCAACCCGGCCAGCCTCGAGGTGCAGTCTGAGCCACAAGCTGCTAAAAGCAGCATCAAATATTCAAGAGACAATTTGGTGTTAAGAACTCAGGGCGGAGCCGGCCTGCAGAGAAAGTTCCCACCTGACCCCAGGGGAGGGGAGAATTCCGCTCTGCTTAGCTCTCCGCTTCCCCCTCCATTAACTCATCCACAGAGATGGGCCGGGAGACAAGACACAAGACCAGCACAGCTGAGCCCTCCCAGATGATCTTAGCCAAGGGATGGAGCGGGAAGGAATCCCACCTCTGAGCCCTGTGCAGGACCTGGGGCCGCATTGTTTCCCCGCCACCTGTTGCCCGTGCTTGGGCGTGTCACCTGTTCCCTAGAGTACCTGTGCACACGCGCACACAGCCCCGACCCCCCAGATATGAAGTGTAACTTCAGCGTGGCTGGTACTTAGCCCTGAATTAATTCCTACCTCGATCACAACAGCTCTTTTAGGAGAAAACAGCCAGTCTTGATTTAAAAATTGCCAGCGTGGGAGAATCCGCCACAAGCCTCTGTCAGCTTTGCCAATGGTTAGTTACCCTCACTCTGACAAATTCGCACCTTGCTCCTAGTCTGAATTTGGCTAGTTTCAACTTCCAGCCACTGGATCTTGTTAGATCCAGAGCCCATTATCAAGTATCTGTAGGTACCTACAGACTGTGATCAAAGTCACTCCTTCACGGTCTCTTTGTTACGCCAAACAGGTTGAGTGTATTACTAGAAGGCAGGTTTTCTAATCCTTTAATCATTCTCGTGGCTCTTCTCTGAACCCTCTCCAATTCATCTGCATCTTCCCTGAACTGTGACCACCAGAGCTGGACACAGGATTCCAGCAGCAGCTGGATTAGTGCCCAACACAGAGGTAATACCCTCGCCCCACTTCTAGCTGAGATTCCCGTTTACACATCCAAGGATCGGAACCGCGAGGCTGCCCGATACGATCAGTGTTTTCAGCAATTTAGCTGGGACTCTGTTGCAACCAAGCTGTGAACCAGTTCTGCTACTTGGTCCCCAGCAGTGCAGACATAGTCTAAAGATCTCAAGGTCGGAGGTGTTAATACCAATGTTCTGGCCTGACTCCAACTCAGGCAATGACGTCTGGCCTACCTAAATTCCTTCCCGGCAGTTTCAACCAGAGGCCATATCCTTCTGCTCTGGGTGCTCTGGACTGCTGTGTAACATTGCTGTGCACTACGCTACAGCTGCTGTTCCCCACACCAGAGGGGGCTGCCTTTCAGTGGTGAGGCAACTTGATCTCGGATGGCAGGTGCTGAATACATCTGCACTACGCTACTTGTACCAACTCTTGCTCCTGCATTATTCAGCTGCAAAAGTCTGTGTGCACAGGTTTGCGGCTCTCCTCAGATCAGACTTATCCTGAGTCCTTTGGGTGCAGAAATTGGGCAGCGGCGTGGATCTGGCGTTCCCTCCCCAGGCAGGAGGCGATATGCTCTGAGGCACCCCCAGGATCTCCTGGCGTAGACAATTTAGAGGCAGGGAATGCTCCAGGGTTGTGTACAGGTACAAAGTGGAAGCAACAGGATGAAATGAAGGAAAGGGGAATTTAAGGTGAGTAACAGGAAAATCTTGACGGCTGCCTCAGGCAGCACGAGGGAAGAGGTGGCAGGTCCAGGGCGTCAGACTTTTAAATCGACACTAAGAGCAGGGGAATCCGCTGTAGGCAAATTCTGCACCAGCTGAACGACAAGGGACTAGTCATCCTCTTCCATCCCCACCTACTCATTTCTGTATCATTGTTACGGAGCTGGATTTCCCTGGGCTCAGTCAGATACACTGGGCTGGATTCTGATCTCCCTCTGGATTCACCACCCTGCCAGCGAGACCAGAATCTGGGCCCAGTAGTTTTAACCAGGTTTTGCATCCTGATCTTCAGGATACAGCCATCAGCCTGCCTGCTCATCTGGTACCCACCTGTGCCACGTTACTCGGAGCTACATGGCGTCAGGAGCTCTTTGGCCCAATCCACTATTTCTGTGGTAAGAGAGGAGCCAGCGAGTGAAAGGTGCTGTTTGATCCCAGGGTTTACATGCAGCGGGAGAGATCTGGATAACGGCAGCTGCTGGGGATAAATGATCTTGAGATAAATAGCACCACGTAGCCAAAGGACCCCAGCACCAGGGCTGGGCAGCAGCTCTCCTGGGAAGACCCATCAGGAACTATATACATTAACACCTGGACTTGACAAGGCGTTGATCACCCATGGATCTCAAAGCCCTTTACCAGGGAGGTCAACGGGATTTGACAGGCGGGGAACGGAGTCGCAAAGAGGTGGAGGCCCCGATTCTCAGAGGTACACAGACTCTGAAATCAATGGGAGCGAAGTACCTACAGAACTTTGAGGATCTGGGCAGCACAGCAAGTCAGATGCCAAGCTGAGAGCAGACTCCAGGCCTCCTGAGTGCCAGTCCACTGCCCTGCCTCCGGGACCACACGTCATCAGGTGCTTTCCGGACATATGTGCAGGCTGTGCGCTGCCCTTTACCTCCTGTAGGGGGAGCTCTTCCTACGGGAACGAGCAGGCTCCGTACCCTATCCACAGGGCCTGTGGTCAGTGGGGGCTGCGGGGCTCTCCCCGTGCCCGGTCAGGCCCTCTCACTCTGTAGGTCTCCCTCTCACGGCGAGCCTGGGGCGTTCGAGATCGCAGCACGCATCAGGGCACCGCCGCTCAGCGAGGCGACGGAGACACAGACTGGCCCAAGCATACAATGGGACCGATCCTCCATCAATGGCTACTAGCCAAGAGACCATGGACGCAAGCCCATGCCTTGGGTGTCCCTATGCCTCAGAGTCTGGGCGACGGGATGGATCACTGGATAAATTTTGCCTTGTTCTGGTCATTCCCTCTGAAACATCTGGCACTGGGCACTGTCGGAAGCCAGGACACTGGGCTAAATGGACTTGGTCTGACCCAGTCTGGCCGTTCTTATGGTCTTAATTCTGGGCCTAAACCCAGCCAGCCAACCCCTTCATCCCCAGGGAGTGGCTGATCCCCATCGGTTAGCCTGGCAGCTGCTGGGGGATCTGCTCTGTCTCACTGGCCCACGCTGTGTTTGGACCCTGCCCCGTGTGGCCCTGGGTTGGCCTCACAGGAGTCACATTTGCACAGGGGAGCACAAGCCCCCCCTGGATCCAGCCAGCTCTGTTTGTAGCAGTCTGGGCAGGGACGAGCAGGTGTTTCCATTTGTACAAACAGCCCCCCCGTCCCCGCCAGCCACAGCCTCCGGTTGTAATCCCAGAGCTGCCTCCTCCTCGCCCGCAGAGCGCCCGCAGTGCGCCAGACCAGAGCCAGCCCCGGGAGAGAGGCGCCGCGGCTAGGAGCCTCTCTAGACACAAGCCACCTGCAGCGGAAAGCCTGGGAGGGGTGTGAAGAGCTCGCTGCTGCTGCATGTGCTGAGCCCGGGGCTGCGTAACCCTCACCTGCAGGGCTGGAGGGCAGCTGTGGGGAGCAGCTCGGTCATGGTTCAGCCCAACTCCTGGGGGCGTCATTGGCCAGGATTTCATTCGCCTGCCGCTGACACGCATCGGATCCACTCAGAGCAGCTGCCCCGAGAGCACCAGCCTTAGATCCCTTAAATACGGGCCTCTCGTCTGTGTGCTCAGGGCAGGGCTTGGGAGCCAGGACTCCTGGGGCCCGACACCCCCTCTCCGTGACCTCAGCCTGAAATAGCCCAGGGTCCGTGAGGCCGGGGGCTGGGTACTTCCTCAGAGGAGGTGCTCCCGCTGGGTCGTGTTACAGCACAGGGAGGAGGGTGCAGCCCTCCATGGGTTGGTCAGCGGGGATCCTGGCTCTTTAGAAAGGGCCTAGACACTGGACGGGTGTGCCTAGCACAGCAGCTTGGTGACTGTCACGGGACAGTGGCTTAGGGGAAAGGTCCTTTTAAGAGAAAGCAGCAGCAGAAAAGCCTTGGCAGGGTTTCAAATGCCAAGTCTGGGTTTGCAATCTCCAGCCGCCAACATGATCCGCCCCCAGACTTCCAACGAACTCATAAACAGCCGAGAGCAAATACAGGACCACGGCAGCATTCAGCAAAGGGGGAAACTCTCCCATAACCAACCCAGCCCTTAACCCCGAGGCGGCGCTTAGGGCTTATGGGGCAGGAAGCAAAGGGAAAACCTGTCCCATTCCCCCAAGATGGGAACAGGCAGCACCTCCGCCTGCCAGGAATCACTGAGCCCCAGCAAACATTACAGCAGAACTGGGAGTATGACTTGCTTGGGGACCTGAATGCCCGCCCAACCCTGGAGAGGGAGGCGTGGGGAGAGGGACTGATGATTGGTGGGACTGAAAGCTTTAGTTTTTAATGCGCCCATCACTGCTGTATCTGGGCGCGTGACAGCAGGGCCAATCCATCTGAGGGGTAACTGCACCAGTTCTGGGGGGGGAGGTTATACCAGGCAGGAACCTGGCCCTTCATGTCCGTCTGTGTTTACTCCCAGTATGTCATGCGCCGCACAGAGACCCTACAGTGCAGCCTCCTACCCCAAGAGTTTTGCAGGGAGGAGACGGCCTGTCACTTTAGGCTCCCCCACCTTTGCTCTGAGGCAGCAGATGCAAAATCCAGGTAGGCAGCCACACCGCTTGTAAACCCCTTTCCCATCCCCCTCCACACACACCACAAAACAAACACCACAAGACTCAGCACAATCCAAATAGCCTCTTTGTTCGGTGCCTGGCTCGGTTTCTCCAAACTTCCAGAGAGCAGGATCCCCGGCTTCAACAATAACACATGGCTTGGAGTACCCACCCCCCTGCTACCCAGAGATCAGCACCCCTGAGCTCATCAGCAGACAAACCGAACCAGCCCAGATCCAAACCTTCCTGGAACATTGGGAACATTTCAGACCCAGATCTGCAGCCAAACCTCTGTGGGCCATGCCTGCCTCCAGTCAATCCTACATCATGGAGCATGAAAGACTATAGGCTAGATCCAATGCCATTGCTCAGGGATTACAGAGCTTTCCGACACTGTCACTAATGGAAGTGTACATCTCTCTCTCTCACACACACGCACACCCTCCCAGGCTCCTGTCTTCCATCATGTTTTGGATCCCTGCAAGACGTCCCCTGGGAACTAAGCGCCCCCACCGAAGGCAGGACTAGAGAAAACAATCCCTTGTGAGTTTTGCGCATTAAAGCCACCCTGTTTTGGCCAGCTGCCCTGGCACTCGCTAGGATTTGCAGCGTAAGGAGAAGCCCTTGGTGCCCCAGGAAGGGGTACAGTGGAACTAGCCGAACGGAGAGAGAAGCCCCCCGCTCACCTTTCATGGCAGGGCAGCGTCCCAGAGCTGGCCCGTCTCCTGCCGTGGCCCCACTTATCTGCTCTGCAGCTCTTGAGAGATGTCCCGCGTGGGGAGGTGGAGCTTCCCGTTCGGTGACACCTGCTGCTGCAGGACACACCCAGGCCAAATGGTTTCACTTCCCCCGCCCACTCCAGCCGGTGCCCGGGGCGCATTTTTCCCTGTGGGCTGGCCTGTGCTGCCAAACAGGGCAGGTTGGTTCTGATCCCAGCTACGCCCCTGGAAGCCGGAGTAATGCCTCTGACTCCTGCGGCTTTGCCCTGCTGGAGGCGAGGCAGGGCCGGCGCTGGAAAAAGGGGCAGGGGATTAAATTCACAGAAATGCCAGGCTGGAAGGGACCTCGAGAAGTCACCAAGTCCAGCCCCCTGCACTGAGGCAGGACCAGTAAATTAGACCAATGCCCATGCGTGGGGAGGGACAACAGGGAAAGACACAGAATCCTGCTTATGATGCAGACAGGACTTTTGGGGGCAGACGTAGTTCTCAAACTGGCCATGCAAGGGCAGGCTACTGATTCCACTTGTCCAGCTATCCAGCCTCCAGCCAACGGCTAGTGGCTTCATGCCACTAAAAGGCCCCTCACTCATAATGCACCTGGCTTTACCAAAACCATGCACGGGGTGAGTGGGGACAGAGCGATTCCTTCCTGACCCCCAGTGCAATCAGCCCCTGCCCTGAAGCTTAAGGGTAGAGCTCTTTTATCTGCCTCTCACTATGTTAGCTGAACACTTACAGCTGCAGAGATGCAAGCACTCCTCAGCCTTGACAGCACATCTCAGTTGCTTTGATAGGCAGCCACAAATCCAAGAGTGTTTGTGGGAGGGGATACAGCCTGGCTTAGTAGTTGGACTCAAGTCAAGACTCCTGGCATCTCTCTTTGCCTCTGGCCTCATGGGAGGCTTAACGAGCATTGTCTGTCAGCGGGCTGAGACCCTCGGAGAAAGGGGTCACAGGGCAGCCAGCCCTTCCCAGGTGGGACCCTCGCTCAGGCCTGTTGCTAGGATCCAGCGTGGGACGCCGTGCAGCAGCTAAGGAAGCCAGCGCCGGAGTCAGATGGCCACAGGGCTCTCTCAGTCCAGCAGGCAACCAGAGACAGGAGGCCCGATCTGACCTCCTCCCCCCCGGCGCCCCACCTGGCTTCCCGGCCCTGGAGCGGCAGAACAGCAGGTGGGTCAGTGAGGGAAGGCGGGGATTTACACGCACAGGCCGGGGGTGCGTGTGTGTGCAATGCCTCCCCCCCCGCTTCGGGAAGTGGTGGAGGATTTGGCAGCGACTCTGCTCCCTGCTGCCCTGGCACAGTCCTACGCGCCTGGCTCCTGGCACCGGAGAGCAAACAGGATTGTCAAAGATAGCGCGGAGGCCGGGTGAGTGATGAAAACCCAGTCCCTGTGCTAGGGATGAATACTGATGAGGGGAGCCCTGAGGAGGGGGACGGGCGGCTGATTTACTCCTCCCTATGCCCCCCTATGCAGCATCCCATCCGTGGGATCCCCGCCTTGCCTGGGACAGGCGCCTGGTTCGGTGCCTGTAGAGCGACGCCCATTGGGCATCGCTACGGCGGGCGCCACGCTCCCTGCCTCCAGCTCTGACGTGCGGCTGGGAGCTGGGCACTTGCCATCCTCCCTCCATCTGTTGCTGATGATGCCGACGGATTTTTTGGAACAGGCAGCCTCCTCCGACAGCGAGAGCAGAACCAGCCTGTCTGCCTGGTGCAGCTAGAGACAAATAACATACCGGCAGCAGCCGCGGGGCAGGAGGGAGTGGGATCGGGGCTGGCACCACAGGGCGATTGCAGGAGGCTGGGGCGGTGACGTGGGGAGGAAGGGGTTGGGGAGACTGGCATTGCAAGAGGCTGGCACGGAAGGAGAGGCGCATGATGGAGATCTTTGTCGGTTCGCCCCAGAAATGCAGCTCAGGGCCCCGGTGCAGAGAGATCACACGCCGCTCCGGCCTACCCCGCCAGGCAGAAACAAAACACTCCCCGGGCAAAGGAGAGGGGCCAAACTGAAGGGCTCTGGCTGGCCAAAATCCGGGGTGGGGCCTGATCCTGAGAGGCGCTAAGCACCCACAATGCCCTGTGGCTGCTGCTGAGTGGACCAGGGACATCCTGACGTGCCATCGCTGGCGGGGGGACACGTGTGGCTGGCAGCAGGGCAGGGCTGGCGAGACCAGCAGAGGACAAGGGCCCCGGGAGACGGGCACTGCGCCTAGCAAAACCCTGCCTAACCGCGTCCCAGCGGGCAGCGTCAGTTCCCCTCTCAGAGCTCAGCACAGGACAGCTGCATGTCACGGGCCGGATACAGCCGCGGGGGCCGAGTTAGTCCCAGTGCCCACCAGGGAGATTTCAGCCTAAGCCCCTGAAAGCCAGGCTGGGGGCGGGGGGCTGAGCTCCCCCCAGCTGGAGAGCGGTGTCTCCGGACGCACTGGTTCCGGGCAGTAATAGTGGGGGTCAGAGTCCAGGGGCCCAGCTCTGAATGCACCGGCGAGGTGCAGGAGAATGAGTGGCTGGAAGGCCTGGCATGTACCCCAGCAGCCACCAGGAGGCAGCAGCCAGCCAGCCAGCCCTCCCTTTGCTCAGGGGAGAAGCTGGCGAAGGGGGAATCGGTCACCTGGGAGCAGGGCCTCCGTGTCAGGAGCTCAGACTGCTTTCGTGCAGCCGCTGCTCCACCGACCAGGCTCTCAAGCCTTGCCTGGCACCCCCAGGCTGCTGTCCTGCCCAACAGGCCATGCCCGTGCCAGGCTCCCCCCTCCCGCCAGCGTCGGCATGACCCAACCCTCTGCCACCACCGCAGCGGGGTTCCAGCGCCCCTGTGCAAGGGAGCTGGGTGTGAGTCATGGGAATTTCCCTCCACCTAAGGTCCAGCCGTCCCAGCTGGACATGCTAAAGCCCCCTGCCAATGAGGGGCCGCAGCTGTGGAGGGAAACGCGGAGCAGTTTGGGGAGCAAATACCACCCCCCCCCGTCCATCGTTGTACCTCACCATGTGCTTTTCCCTGGCACCCCCCCAGCGTCCAATGGTAACGAAGCCACGAGCTGAGAGAGCCCAGTGGACAGAGCACAGGCCTGGGATCAGGGACTCCTGAGTTCTAGCCCTGGCCTGCACACTGACTCTCTCCATGCTCTCGAGTAGGGCATTGCACCTCCTTGCCTCAGTATCTGTCACCATCGGCCCCTGCCTCAAGGGGACCTGACCGCCCTGGAGCAGCATTTCACAGACACAACCCACTACGTGAGCCCTTCTCCATCCAGAGAGATGGCTGCCCCGGGCACCGCGGTGCAACGCCCCCTCTGCCGACTCCCCTACCTGCCTCACCCCAGGAATCAGATGGATTTCACCGGGGCGGAAGGATGGCCCTGTACTTCCCACCGGGCCGGGCCGCCTGTGAGCTAATGATGTCATGAATTACAATTCTCCCGGCAGCCCCTCCATACATCACGGGAGCAGGGGACGCGGGGAAGTGGGAGCTGTCATCGTTAATGGCCCCGGCCCGGCTCTCCCTGCGTGCCTGACCATTAGCTACATTACGCATGCGTTCGTTTGCTTTAGGCATCATTAGTGTTTTCCTCCTCGTTGTGGCATGGACGAGGTGCTTGGGGGGGGACGATGAGAAATAACAAGGGACTTAGCACATGCCGGCACCCCCATCGCTCGTCTGCTGCTCGCTCGCTCTTGGGGTGGGGGAGGGAAGGCCCCCCGTCATGCTCCGCTTAGCAGCTCCCATGTCTCATGAAATATGGAGCGAGGGGCTGGGGGAAGCGGATGCCTCTGAACGATACAGCAATTACTGGGAAGCTGCAGCAGGTGGCTCAGATTTATAGGCACTTGCAAGGAGCAGCGAGGTAAGTGCAAGGAGTGGGAGGGGCACGGGGGGGGGGGGGAGACATAAATCAGGCTGGGGTAGGGACATTTGAAAGGGTGGCCTGTCCTCCCGGACAGCCTGGCCTGCTGGCTGCCTCCCCAGGCTGGCACTGGGATCTCAGCTGACACATGCTGATCTGCTCCAGCAGCCTGCCCGTGTCTTCGCAGGGAAATGGGCATAGCACCTCCATTCCCCCCACCCCCCGTACTGCACAGACACCTTGAAAGGCCGATAATGAGAGTGAAGTACCCTTCAGAGCAGATTGCCATTGAACTCAACCCGCACCAGCCGCCTGCTTAAAAGCCGCTATTTTGAGCTCGTGGGAGCAGCAGCAGTGGAAGTAATAATTTATTACCAAATACGATCCGGCAATATCTCCAGCTCCTGGGAAATGGAGCATAACCCCCTCTCCCCCCGCACAGCGAGCGCCTGTGCACTGCGACACAGAGGGTGAGCCACACACAGACAACGATGTAGCCACACACCCACTTGCTCCGGTTTCACTAAACCGCTGTCGCTGACCCAGTAGAGGCCACCCGGGTAACTGGTCCACATCGATGTCCATGAAGCTAAAACCCACCCGGTTTAAACCAAAACGCACGTCCGTGCTGCCTTTGCAACCGGTTCGCTGTCACTCTTTCAGCTGGCCCATAGACAGGGCCTGGGCTGCCCCGGGAAGGAGAGCCCCAGAGCATCGGAGATGGACAAACAGCTGCAGCAAAGCCCTGTGGGCAGGAGGTGAATGACCCATAACTGACCCAGCAGCAAAGAGAGGGAGTGTGTGTGTGGGGGGGATTCCATCATCTCAACTCTGGCATTAGGTGACCTCCCGCCTTGTCCCCACCGAAGGGGGAACATGGTCGGCTCCCCCTCAACCAAATCCTGCTGGAAAGGAGCCTTCCCAACAGGGCCACCCAGAGGATTCAGGGGGCCTGGGGCAAAGCAATTTCGGGGGCCCCTTCCGTAAAAAAAAGTTGCAATACTATAGAATATTATGTTCTCGTGAGGGCTCCTGCGGGGCCCAGGGCCTGGGGCAAATTGCCCCACTTGCCCCCCCCCTCTGGGCAGCCCTGCTTCCCAAACCAACCCAAGGAGGCTGGAGAACAGCTGGGATCACCCCCGCACCCCCCGCCACGGACACCGTGCCACGGAGAGAGACAGACGTGGAATATTGGCCAGGCCTGCAGCCAGGAGGCCTGGGATGGGGATAAGGCCTCCTCTGTCCCCGTTCCCCCCTTTGGCTTTTGTTCCATTGCTTTGCCTCTTAACCCTGGGCTGCAGTGACACTTCCTCTGGTCTCCGGCAGAGCCAGCGCACAGCTGCACTCCTTCGCAATCAGTTAACAGCTGGTTTGCATAGATTTTCAATTCTAATTGCCTCGCATTGTCAGAGCTGGAGCACTGGTGAATGAGGCAGCCGGAGCCTGGTGAAAGCATGTGTGAACGTGGAGGGGGGGAGTGCAGGCGGCACGCACGGGGGCATGTGCATGCTTCCCTATTGAGGATCCACGCTTTCTCCTCCTGTTCGGTCCCTCCAGAGCCAGGGGACCCCCCGGATTTTCCAGACGGGGATTCTCAGCTCGAGGCCCCAGGAAGGAAAAGGAGGAGGGAAAAGCCTGCCTCGGTTGCTCTGCCACTGCTGCTTTTGCTGACTGTGCGGTGGGACCCAGCACCAGGGCGGATTGCTTGGCACAAAGGGCTGCCTGCAGAAATGATACCAGTCTCACTGGTGCTTGGGAACTGGGAGACTAATTGGATGTGACAGCCCAGCACCAAGCCTAGAGAGGGCTGGGCTCCCCGCCGGGAGGGAGATCTGCCCCCGGAGAGGGCTGGGCTCCCCGCCGGGAGGGAGATCTGCCCCCGGAGAGGGCTGGGCTCCCCACCGGGAGGGAGATCTGCCCCCAGAGAGGGCTGGGCTCCCCGCCGGGTGGGAGATCTGCCCCTGGAGAGGGCTGGGCTCCCCGCCGGGAGGGAGATCTGCCCCCAGAGAGGGCTGGGCTCCCCGCCGGGAGGGAGATCTGCCCCCAGAGAGGGCTGGGCTCCCCGCCGGGAGGGAGATCTGCCCCGGAGAGGGCTGGGCTCCCCGCCGGGAGGGAGATCTGCCCCGGAGAGGGCTGGGCTCCCCGCCAGGGGGGGAGATCTCCCCTGGGGTCTGGGCACAGGGAAGGGGCTGGGGGCTGACAGGGGCAGTTTACACAGCAGAGCCGACCAGGGGCATTAGACACACGATTCTCCGGCTTTCCCACAATGGCAGGAGTTGTGCATCTAACTCCCCTCTGGCTCCCCAGCTCTGTGCTCATGGCCCAGTGGCTCAGCTCTCACTCCCCGGGTGGCGAGACGTGCAGTGGCTAAGAGCTGAGCCCGGCTTTCCCATGCAGGGGCATCAAACCCAAAGCAAGGTCCTGCCTGCAGAAGTGGCGGGTGCATTTCACGCACAGGGGAGAATGACTGCACAGCAAGAAAGGAGAAGACAGGCTTGCCCCAAGCTCCAGTAACCCCCAGGCTGCATTTGCTCACAAGGAAACAGAAGCTCCCGTTCTGTCCCGAGCGCCACAGATATGAGTCGCAGACACCTGTCGAATGAGCAAAGATGTCTCCTCAGCAAGCACAGGAGAAAGACCCTTGAGAGATCCCCCGGCAGATAGTAAACCAGTAACAATCCCACCCCACCTATCCTATCCACGCACCATCAGCAGGGATGGAACCTCAGACCTTCAGAGCTAAAGCACAACCCTCTTCCACTGGAGCGAAAGGAGGGATAGCTGTAACTCCACTAACTTGTAGTAGGCTGTTATCCTCCCCAGGGACCAGCCACTAGGGGAGGACAAAGCACAGCCAGCACATGCCCCCTGTGAGATGGGCTAATGCCAACAGCCTGAGATCCCCGGGCTGCCACTTCCTAACCACTCACCACCCCCAGGACTAGAACTAGAACCAGTGGCCCTTAGCATCATGAGCCCAGGCCCCACCCACCCGTTCCCCCGGTCCTAGGCAAGTGGCCTGGAGAGGATTAACAGCAGTGGCACGTGACAGCGGGTGCATTTCGGTGGCCTCCCTGGTACTGGCCGCCTGCGAGGAATACTAATTTTCTAACCCAACAGCTAATCAGTGCTCGGTGCCCCTGCCAAGGGGGTGGGGGCCTGCCTCATTTCCGTGCGATAGTTAACGAGGATTGCTGCTGAGCTGTCACATATTCCCCGCCCCTCGTTAGCACAGCTCCACTGCACCCACAACCCGCTTCATTAATCCACTGACTGACGGGCGCCTGCGTTACACCTCCCCTGGCCGTACTGCTGCACGCTCACAAGGTTCAGAGCAGAGTCACAACCACCGGGTCCCCCGCCCAGCTGGCGGGCACCAGGGACGGGCAGCCGCTCTGCAACCTTGGAGAGGACGTGGCACCGCTCCCTGGTTGCTTCCTGCTGGCTGCCCCTCGCCCCCACCTCTCACTCCATCAGCTGGGACGCTAGATCCCTCTGCTCTTCCCCAGCGGGAGATCCGGCCATGTGGATAAAGGGGTTTTCACCACTGGGGGCCCCTCGCCTTCCCCTTGCTAAATGCCAGTGTCAATGGGGATTCAGTCAGGAGGGGTGCCATGTTCTTTAGAATTCAGGCCCAGCTGGGATCCTGTGGAATAGTGGCGGGTGCCAACCTGGCTTAAGTACTCATGCTCCTTAGGCGATGTGCCCCTGCCAGAGCCCATGGCTCTGCTTTGTCTCCGTAACATGGCAGGACCTCTCCAGTGCCCCTGGCCGCGCAGCGCATGAGCGGGAATGGACGCCCAGGTGGTCCTTGGGGGGTGAACGCAGCTAGATACGAACCACCCGAACTGACTCCAGGATGGGGGGTGGGCATGGGATGAGGCGGAGACAGCTGGAATGGGCCTGCCGGTCTGAGCTGGGACGTAGGACGCTCCCACCAATTGGGGAGCCTGTGGGGATGCTGCTGCCACCCAGTCCCCCGTCTCCTGGCCGTGGTGCAAAGACAGAGGGAGGCAGGGACCACCCCCTAGGACGGGCTGGGGATCAACCCAGCCACCCCAGCACCGAGAACTGCTCCCTGAAGTTCCTCCTGTGTCTGGAGAGACTTGATCCTGGCAACAGAACAGGAAAGAAGAAAAACGACCCTGGAATTCCCATTTCAGTGAGACAGACTCTCAGAGCTGCTCCACTGGGCCTGGGTGAGAACCCTCCTTTGCCCGGTTTAACCCAGTCCCCCAACCCAGCCAGGTGCACCTCAGTGAGTCATGCCAACCCCCGGGCACCTCCTCCCTCACCCTCCTGCTGCCTGGAGAATTACCATGCGCCCAGCAGAAACTCCCACAGACTCCACCCGGGCCCCCATGCAATGCCACCTCTGAGCTAAGCTTAGCACCAAGCTTCCTGCAGCTCCCTTCAAAGTCACTGTGACCTTCCCGACGCAGGCAGGACAAGGCTGGGCTTTCCTCAGCTGCCCATAGCTTCGGCTCAGCCTCGCGGTCTGATGGCGGGAGACCGGGGCTTTCCGAGCATTTCCAGCCATCAGGGGTGCTGCGCCGTAGCAGCGGGGTCTTCAGTGTCTAGCCACCACCAGGATAACTGGGTAACAGCCAACACCGAGGGCCATGACATGGGTGATGGGTTCGAAAGACAAGCTCCCGAGGCCAGCAAAGGCGGCCGAGGGGAAAGTGGGACTGGGGGGGGAGGTCTCCTCTGACTGACGAGACCATCCTCCGATGGGGGAGGCAGGAGCCATTTCAGCCAGGCTCTCCAGAAGCTGGCTGCAATGCAATCAGCGCCCGCAGGGATGGGACGGAGAAGGAAGGCAAAGCACCCGCAGACGCCAGGAGATCTGAAGTCTGTTGTGATGAGCATCTCCCCTCCGCATGCAGGAGCTGGAGAGGCTCAGTCCTGTGGCGAGGGTGGCGGAGGGGGGTTTATAAGAACCTAGCGGAGCTATTTTCCTATCGCTACATGTGCCTGGACTTATTGCTACGGGCTCCTGGGCGTTACGCCCCCTCCCCGCAATCCTGGAGCCCTCACTCAAGCAATGGCACAAGGGTGAAGGCCTCCTGCAGAGCTGTGCCAGCGCCACCTGCACACACCGTGACCTGGAGCTCCAGGCGGGGCGATGGAGGTGCGTGGCGCATCGGCGACACGCTGTCTAGCGATGGCTGCGGGACTCCAGCCAGGATCTTCAAGAGAGACGCAGAAGGGGGAGAACCAAAGAGCTCGGCAAACTGTCCGTGTGAGCCTCCGGGCTGGGAGTCGCTGGGAGGTTTCGAACGCTGCTGACGCAGTGTCTGCCCTATTAGCCCATTCAGTTTTCATAGGCTCTTCCATCGATCACTCTGCCACGGATCATTGATCTGGCAAACGACAACAACCCAACTAATCAGAGCTCATTTTGAGAGTGCAGGCACCGGAGAGAGGCGCCTGGCACCAGCGCCACTCGCGGGCGTGTGATCACAGCAGCGTTCTGCTGCTGCGCACCGTACTGCAGTGCCCCATGCACCACGGCTGCCAGGTGGGGCCTGCGACCGGGCGGGGATCCCCGGCGACGCCAGGCGGGGCCTGCGACCGGGCGGGGAACCCCGGCGACGCCTGCAACCAGGCGGGGAACCCCGGCGACGCCAGGCGGGGCCTGCGACCGGGCGGGGATCCCCGGCGACGCCAGGCGGGGCCTGCGACCGGGCGGGGATCCCCGGCGACGCCAGGCGGGGCCTGCGACCGGGGAGGGATCCCCGGCGACGCCAGCTGCCCTTGCAGAAAGCACTGCAGCATCCTACAGCAATGGGGCCAAGCAGGATGGCTTGGGATCCCCGGGCAGGGACAGAGAGCAGAATATGGCGTCCTCCCTACCCCACTCTCCTTGCTCCGATAACTAGGGGGGCACTTTACAGAGCATTCGCCGTAGAGGCATTTGCTGGGGTTTCCAAGGGAGGATTAGCAGCCTTACAAAGCGGAGGCTGGCGGGGTTTTGTCGAGAGGATTAGGTGAACCTGCTCAGCCATTTCAATCCGGGTGCGTTTAAGCCCATTGTAAATTACACTGGCAATGCCTGAAGGACCAGAGGAGTGTTTTAATTGGAAGGATTTCTCGACAGGCTGCAAAGCAGCACAACTGTGTGCGTCCTTCTGTGCATGCACCTCAGGCCACCGCTCCCTGGAGCCCTCAGGCCCTCCCGGCCCATCCCAGGCGTGGAAGGATGATGCATTCCCAGCAGGAATACAAATCCAGGCCACTGGGCACAGGGTATCCGCAGCGATGGCCTGGGAAGGAGCCCAGAGAGCAGCCGCAATCCAAGCGGCCATCGTGCCTGCAATTGCAAAGGGCTCGGGAATCATTTTCCTTGTCAGTTGCACACAAGGGATGTGAAAAGCAGGAGCTCACAGAGCAGCTGACGGCTGCCAGTGGGGAGGCCAGGGAGCAGAGGAAAACCCCCCACTTAGATCATTTCCCCAGGCAAAGCACTAGGAAATATCCATTAGGACTCCCCCCTGCACTGGCCAGAGGGGCTGGTGCACATGGGACCTGGTCTGGCTCCTCGGACAGGGCATTGAAAGCCAGCGGGGAGGGGAGAGGAGGGCACTCACTTCGCATCTCAAAGAACTGCTGAGACCCCCTTGCCCCGGGCAAAGCTGACACTGAACATGCTCCTCGGCTGGCACTCCCAGGGAGTTGGGGTGGGGGGGTTATTTTCTCCTGGGGCCTTTGCGGGCAGAGGAGAGCTTCGTCTCTAGCTGCACCAGAGCTCGGTGCTCCCACAGCCCAGAGCTGGACTCCCCCACCCACACTTTGGTGTAGTTCCAAACCACCCCACTGGCCCCATCTTATACCGGGCAAAACCAAAGCCTTAGATCTTAGCACCCCTGAACTCTGGGGTCATGGGAACCAAGCGTAGAGTCATCCTGGACAGCGCAACGAGGGCAGCATCCTACTTCCTGCACTGGCCAGCCCCAGGCCCTGCAAAAGGAAACTCCCGCAAAGAACAATTATGCAACTGGATGCTTAACAGGGAAGCTTCTTCCTAATCGGCCTAAGGCCGGAAGCCTGACGGTTCGGCCCCCTTCTCCTAGCTACTGTACCGCAAGCCGTTTGCCTCTGGGGGTTCCCATTCTCCAGGTAGGAGATCCCGCACCCTTCACTCATGACATCCCAGTGGGAGGCTGAAGATGATCCAGGCAGGGCTGACGCAGCGGGAGCAGATGGACTTGTCAGCAAAGATCCTGGTTTTATGCAAGCATCCGCAGTAATCAAAATGAAAAGAAGAGGGGGAAAACCCCGCAACCCAGGGGAAGAGAAATCCAGGGAAACGGAAGTGTCTGCAGAGCCACCGCTGCATCCAACGCCCTTTGCCGACGGTTACGCTGGGTCTTTATTAAAGGAGCGACAGGCTTGTCTCAGCCAGGGCTGTTCCAACTGCCAGTGACTCAGATGACCTGCTCGATGACCGCTTGTGCTGCGCTCCTACTTCACTCCTCGAGTCAGCTGGAACTCGCAGCTCCAAGCCGGTCCTTCCCCAGCGCCTTTGGCGGCTTGGCATGGACAAAGAATACAGGGGAGTCAGAGCAACTGGAACCGGAGAAGGTCAGAACGGCCCGGGCGGTTACTCTCCTGCCTGAACTAAGAAAGGAGCACGTTCGAGCGGCCGTGCCGTCCCCCCCTAGACAATGCTGAGCAGGTGGGCCCCATGGCCTAGAACCAAGGAGCACGATCTGGAAATAATCCTGCAGCTGAAGGGCTCCGGGGATAGCGCTGGGCCTCCCGTGCCCAGAGCCAGGTGGAATTGCGTCAGTTCCCCATGGTTTGGGTTGAAATCCTGCCCTGTGGTTTGAACAGGCGAGGGACTCTGTCCCAACAGACAGCAGCGGGTTTCCCAAGGAGGAGAGAGAACCCCATCAGCCCCAAGCTCACAGTGGGCCCAGGGACTGTCTGCCCCCCGAGAACGCAGCTCATACTGATTAGCAACTCCTCTCCCTCGCACACTCCGCTAGACTCAAGCACCTCGCCGGGGCACTCCGGGGGAGACCCCCAACAGCAAAGGCCCGATCAATAGTAGCTTCCATCTACAGGGGGCTTGCAGACCCTTTGATCCGCACACCCCTGCATCATTGCAGTGAGGAAACGTGACTGTCCCCGACGCCCAGAAGAACAAACCGCCCGGGATGCCCTGCACGGCCATGTCTCTTTCGTGTTCTCCCCCCACTGCTGCCACCAGCGCTCGGCCGTCCCACTGTGCCCTGCTCCCTGGCTTTGTTCCCGCTCCAAGGCTTTGCTTTTCCCCTCTGGCACAGAGCTAATAAGCTAGAAGCCCAGGCGCTGCCTCCTCCACTGCTTCCCCCCTCCAGCCTCGCCAGCCCCTTTGTGTGCAAGGAGTCAGGTTTGCCATTCTGATGCATTAAGCAAGCCCAGTAATGAATGGCTAATGTGCCCACAGGAGAGGGTGGGGGGTGGAAATCGTGCAGTGCACAGAACTCCTGGGCAGGATTCCAGGTTTAGCTGCTGACCCCCTCCCCCTCTTACCCCTCTTCTCCGTGCAGATCCCCCCGCCCAGGCCTCCCTCCCCGCAGATCAGCCAGGCAGCCGCATGCTCTGCCATCAGAAGTGCATTGTTCTAAGCAAAAGAAAAAACTTGCCCAGCAGATGGCAGGTATAACAAAGCAGCTTGCTGTGGCCAAGCCAATTATTTATCTAATTATGATTTACCACTTAACCACATGATCTTTCTGCAGAGTTGTGGGCAATTAAAACCAGGGTGATTATGTGGATTATGCAAATAGGCTGGAGCAGAGCGAATAAAACTGGAGATTAGACATTCACACAGGCTGGAGCTGGCACAGGGCAGGCCGTGGAGGCGGGGACAGGACAGGGACGCAGAGGGCAAAGAGGCGAAGGGGGCACGGGGAGCAAAGCTGTGAGGAGATGGGGCCCGGATTCTGGGAGGAGGTGCTAGCAGCCAACTCCACTGGCCAGTCCCTCAGGTCAGCCCCGTGGGTGGGTCACACGTTAGGGGTTCTGAGTGCACAGGGCGCGGGGAGGGCGCTCAGCAGCCCCCCAGATCAGGTCCCTAATGGCATGCCGTGGGGCAGCGGGGTGGAGGGAAGGGGCTCAATGCGCCAGATGGAGTGAGCTGGGCAGTAGGACTGCACTCCAGTAGCAGTTAGGGATCCCTGCCCTTTGCTCTGGGTGGTCTCAGAGGGCTTTACGCCCCCCGATGAGCTGACTGTCTCACCCCGTCCCCACAAGGCGGGTGCTGGCACCCCACTCCCCATGGGCTGCACGGGAGGGCCGCGGCGGAACAGGGAGCCGACCCCAGCGCTCCTTCGCAGAGTCCCTGGGCCTGAACCCCCAAACACTCCCTTCCCAAAGGCACGGGCCAGCTGACTGGCTTCTCCTCCCTTGCCAAGAGCGGGGAATCTATCTCCTGTGCTGCACTGGCAGTGCCCGGGCCAGATGGCCAAAGGGTCTCCAGAAACACAGTGCTCGGGCATGCAAACCGCGTGTCTGGCGGGAGGGCCTGCCTTGGGAGGGGAAGAGACGCGGGTGCGAGCCAGGGGCACGCAGGGCCACATTTCTCATGGAGGCCGGCAGGATCTTCTCATTCTCCCATCAGGGCTTTTATCGATACGCAGCTGCCCCAGCCGCTGCCTTGCTAACCGCACCGGCTTTCCTCAGTCTGGGGTAAGACCTGGCTACTGGGGACAGATCAGACCGCTGGCGAGGGGCGGGCAGCACACGTGTGCGGTGGCAGCCGTGCTAGGGAGATATCCCCACACCCCTCTTAAAGCTGAACCACCCGGCAGGCAGCTCAGAAGGGAGAGAATGGCCCAGGTTCACGGCTGGCCATCGCTCGGTTCACTGGAGGTGGAATCCTGACGCCAGGCCACAGACGGGAGGACCAGGCCTCATTCCCCGGGACAGGCACTAGCTGAGCCGCTGGGGGCTGCACTGAGGAGCAGAGGGAGCCGCTGGCCCCTGACGTCTCCCCGAAGTGCCAGGTCTCCACTCACTAACGGGGTTTGAGAGGGGCACAAGCACCGCCAACGCCTGCACAGAGACACAACCAAGCTGCCCCCCCCCCACCAAACGTGTGCCATAGAACCAAGGGCGCGGTGATTTCCTCCTAGCCGGGGACAGCTGAACGCTGCCCGCCCCTCGTCACACCACCCCGTCGAGTCTCAGGCAGCCCCAGCTTCCCCAGCGAGGGGGAGACTGCCCAAGGCCCGAAGAGGCTCCAAGCTCCCAAGTCCCAGTGGCTTTTGGTGGGAGGCAGGTGCCCAGCTGGCCTGGCATTTGTGCCAATCACAGCCCCGGTAAATAAACCCACAGGTAGGCACACAGCACTGCCCTGGGGAATTACAGGGGTCAGGGAAACGGAAACTGCCCAGAGAGCCCCAGATGACCCTGCTGAAATCCATGGGGATGCCTTGAACGGGGCCTGATTCGCTGACAAGCACCTGCCCCCTGAGAACCAGGCTCCTTCAAGGTGCCTCTGCAGTTGGGCTCCCCAAATCACTAGTGAACATCTTGGCCCTAATGCCCCATCCCCGAACAGCGCCACCTTCAGGTGACACAGGGGATTCGCTCCCCATGACTAGCCGCCTATATCAGGCCAAGAAACATGCACGGTCCCTCCCTGCCCAGGCACGCGACACCCAGGGGCGGCTCAAGGAATTTGGCCGCCCCAAGCACGCTGGTCCCACAGCTCCGGGGGACCTCTTGCAGACGTGCCTGCGGAAGGTCCGTTGGTCCCGCGGCTCCGGTGGAGCAGAGGTCCACCAGAGCCGCGGCAGCAGCGGACCCTCCACAGGCACGTCTGCGGGAGGTCCACCGGAGCCGCGGGACGAGCGGACCCTCTGCAGTCATGCCTGCGGCAGGTCCACCTGTCCCGCGGCTCCAGTGGACCTCCCACAGGCATGACTGCGGAAGGTCCGCCAGAGCCGCCTGCCGCCCCAAGCGCGCACTTGGCGTGCTGGGGTCTGGAGCCGGCCCTGGCGACACCCCCTGCCCTCCCCCACTGTTCTGAGCCTCCTTTGCTAGGCTCCTATGGGGCTTTCACCCCCCACCAGTGCCTGTCTCCTGCACTGAGAGCCCGCTGCCTCTCTACCCGCGACCAGACTGGCCGCGATTCAGCCGAGCCCCTCCATTCCCCTTCTCTCCAGTGGAAGCGCACTAATCTCACAAATGGCAGGGTCCTGCCCTGAGTGCAGGGGACTGGCCCAGATGACCTCTTGAGGTCCCTTCCAGTCTTGTGATTCTGTGTACCTGGATACCAGATAGAGAGGACTCACCTGGTGTATCCCAGCACCCTGCAACCTAACCGAACAGCAGCACCCAAGAGCTGCGCTAGTCCAAGCAAGCTTCTTTTCAGGGCGGTCCCTTCTGGCCTTGAAATCTGAGAAGCCAACCAGTGCTGGCCTGCCAGTAACGCCAATGGAAGGAGGCCAAGCCCAGCTGGCGTCATGCCCCAGAGAGTCCAGTCCATAAAACATCTCTGCACGTGGTGGGGCGGGATCAGCTAACCCCCCCCCCGCAGATCAAAAGGACCTGACGCAACATCACAGCATTGCAACACCACCAGGGCGCAGCAGCGGGACCAAGGGGGCTGCAGGTTCATTGCGTGCACCCACGCCCAGAGACACAAAGGGGCCCAGCAAAAGGCGTCTGGGGCCCGGTAGCCGGGGCGGAAGGAGATCGGGATGCTGAGTGCGGTGCATCCCCTGGAAGAGCTGGCGATCCTGGCCTTTTGTTGGAGACAGTATAACAAAGAGCTTATGCGGCGAGGGCGGCGCGTATTAATAACACAGCCTGGCAGATTACTTTGCCTGCCTGAGTTGATATGAGATTTATGCATCGCCCGAACCCAGGAAATACAGAAGTATTAATGATAATACTTCTTGTCCTAGCAAAGGTCACCGGCAATCTCTATCAATCCAGCTGCACAGAGAAGGTCCCTGTGTTCGCAGGCAGAGGGAAGGAACTGCCTTTTAATCGCCTCATTTGGTGAGGCAGCTGAGGTTGTATGTCATGAGAATTACAGATTCAGCAGTAATTGGCCAGATGTGGGGGCTATTCCAGCCCCCCGGGTGTCATAAAGTGAACTCCCACACTGGTGATTAGCCCACGAGCAGGGCACTCCCCGGTCACTGGGAAGGCGAGGCAATGCCTGCAGGAGGAGGGGGAGAGTGAACTGTGCGTGCACCTGTCTGTGTGTGTGCATACATATGTGTACCTCTCTTACGTGTACCCTTTTGCATGTGACTGTGTGCAGTTTGCACATCCGTGCATGCACATGGCTCTGAGCGTGCAGGTGGTTTGCATCTGTGGCATGCACACGCCTGCATTTGTGTTCACCTGTGTGCAGGTACGTGCCTCTGTGTGCATGCACAGTTTGCATCTGCGGGCATGTACGCTGTGTGTGCAGTCTGTGCCCGTTCAAAGATCCCGGGCACGAAAGCTCATCTGCTTCTCACTCATCCCCCCCCCCTTGCCTTTCTGCGAAGCGGAGGGCCCCACATGCACGCAGACACTCGATCAATTCCACCGTAATGTATTTTATGAACATGCAGATGGCATGGCATGGGCCAGCGGGAAGGTTTTACCTTGGGATAAGAAATTAACACTGGCAAATAGCAAATTTACTGCATGTATTTTCATTTTCCTAATACCAGCACCATCTGCTAGCAATTGGTGCCCCACATCCCAGGTTTTTTCTCCTCCTCCTCCTTTCTTTTTTATGCACATGCAGAGCAAGATGCTGCCGAGGCCTTGGCAAGATCTGTCTGAGACCTGGGATCCAGCTGCCAAGCAGCCCAACTTTCACCTGGCAGCAATCAGGCGAGAAGTGCTAGCCCTTGGCAGGGATGTGGGGGCTGGGATGGAGTTGGCTTTACAAACCCAAACCCATGGCTGGGTCGGGTCCAGATCACATTTCAAACAACGCCTGGACTCCACAGGGCTGGGGAAGTGTCCAATAAACGGTTCCGGTGTGGGCCCCTCCACCAGAAAACCCCGTTCCCTTCCCCGGCTGGAGTCCAACACTCGACTGGTGGAAATCTACCTCCACTAGCGTCAGCAGGGTTAGCTGATCCGCACAAGCCGAGGACATGGCTCGCTTGCCTTCCTCCTGCATCGATTTCTCCCTCTCCTCCCTGCCCCCAATTTCTGTCTTGCTCCTTCAAACCAGCCCCTGACACAGCCGTGAGCCCCACCGACAAGGCAGGAGGCGTTTCAGCCATCGGCAAAACCTGCTGTCACAAAACGTTAACTCCAAGCCATCCCAGTGCTGCAGCGAATGAGACCCTTCTGCATCACTCCCAGCACAGCCCCGCGGGGGAAAGCTGCCCCTGCCCACTCTGCACCCGGCCTGGCAACAGGATTGCACAGGGAGACCAATCGGCCCCAGTCTCATGGCAGCAAACGAAACCAACCTGCCTTTGCAAGCCTCGCTCTCCGGCTTGATGCACTCTGAGGCCAGATCCCCGGCTGGTGCAAATCAGTGGGGGTCCAATTTACGCACCTGAGAATCTGCCCCATTATTAGCCTCAGTCTGAAGCCTCCAGCTGGTGGCCCTGCCGGCTAGCAGCCAGGTACTGGCATCGGCCAAGCTACCCCCTATGATCAGGCTATGACTTGGGGGTTTATTTCCCTAGGGGTGGTTAAGGACGAGGGGTTGTGTCTGGGGGAAGGCGGTTCTGCTTTACCTACTAAGCAAATGAGATCAGCACAAATGTTGAACAGATCTAAGCCCCAGGTGTTATCAGAAGGTGCACGTGTCGGCGTGAGCACGCCTCCTGCTTTCAAAGCCCATGGCCATCTCCCAGAGCAGCTGGGACTCTTGGCTGGGGAAATCAGTGGCAGGGCAGCTTTCCTGGACAGCACCCAGCAAATATATTGAAGGGAAACCATTCTTCCAGGGCTATCAAATCAAACGCTGGCTGTATGGCAGTTAACCTCGCATGCACACAGAGGGCGAGGAGTGTATTACAAACCCAGGGAGATTACAGAGCAGCTCACAGAGTCAGCTGTCGAACCAGCGCTCCCACCGGGAGAGCAAACACGCTGGGAGTGGGTGAGCCAGCGTGTGTTCGGCACAGCCGGCAGGGGCACGCTCCCAGCTGGCTGAAAGCACAGACGAGTTGTCAGCAGGCACTTCTCACCAGAGATCCCCCCCGGAGGAAGGTGTGCCAGATTCTCCCCTTGCAATGGAATGGTGGAGGGAACAGGCTGCTCCAGGAGACGCCTGTATCCAGGGAGCACAGTACGGACTCCCTCTAGCTTGGGGACCAGCCGCCGGGCAGTGAACTTTACCTGGGGGGGCAGAGGGGACAGACTTCTGTTTCTTATGCTGATGAGGCGCTCACAGCCTCTCCTGTCTCCCCAGAACAGAGCCGATTACTGACAGGCAGATTTGTGATCTCGGCAGCTCTCCCAGTGCCAAGGGATGGCGAGGCTCCGGCACAGGCCCCCTTTGGAAGCCTGAATTGCCACTTACAAGGTAGCTGGCAGCACAGACTGGGATGGCTATGGCTCCAGTGCATTTATTACGGTGGTTGGCCACGCCAGCTCCCTCCGACAACAGCAGGTGGAGGCTAGCGCAGGTGTCAACAAAAAAAAACCTGAGCGGTGTATCGTCGCGACGCCCTGTGCTATAAAATACGCCAGGGTGACTTTTCTTCAGAACAGTCAAAGCGCAAAAGCAAGTCCCATATCATTAGATTGTCTCCTGGTGCTGCAAAACCTGCCCAGACAGCTGTCTGCCTCAGCCGAATTCCCCACCGCACCGGGCACTGAGCTGGCAGACTGGTTGCCTGTTCCCCTTGCCAGCCTGGGCAGACGGAAGGCAAGTCGTCAGGCTCCATGGAAATGAACCAGAAAGCACCGCAGCGGTTGCCGAGACGACGCACAGGCATTGTAAGCTCTTTGGGGGCAGGTGTCTGTGGCCCTGCGTGGCTGGGAAGCCCCTAGTGATATCGGATTCCCCCAGGAAAGAAGGAAGTTTGGATCGCTAGTCCCCAAAGTCCATCCCGCTCAGGGCTTTGGGCGATGGGGGGGGGGGCTTTTAGCACAGGAGCGGGGGGAAGGCTTTGATTTGGTCGGGTTTGATCGCGACGCACGGGGACGGTTTTAAATATTAAAGAGGCATTTAAAAAAAACAACCCCGAAGGGTGGGAGGAGCAAAGGACATCACAAAATAAAGATGGGCCCCGCACGCCAGGCTGGCAGGACGCTTGCGAAAGAGGCTGGTGTCTGAGCGGATGTGAGTTACAAAGGGAAAAGGCTGCGGGCGGATGTCTCGCTGGTTGGGTTTTTTTGATGGGGGGAGAGGGGGCAGCAGGGAAGGTTCCTGCTGCTTTGCAGACCTTTTCAAAGCTGCCTCCTAAAGCTTGCGCACAGACAGGTAACACGGTCATTACTGATGGATCAGTAGCTGAAGAGGGTAAATTACGGAAACAAACGTGGAATAATTAGGGCATTCGAGAGAGCGCAGAGGGAGAACAGGGTCCATGAGGCTTGGCGCTGGCTTTTATCTTTGCAGGTGCTCCCCCCGGTGGCAGCCAGCTACACAGCCAGTTTCCCATATGCCCCTCTCTGCCAGCCAGTTCTCAGCCGGGAGGCCTGTGCAAAGCCCGCTCAGAGAGGGGAAGGAAATAGCATCTCTTTGGCAAGAGGACTGGCGTCGCCTCCAACCTCACCCCCCTCACAAAAACCGTTTTTGTGTTTGAAAGAGGCCAGTGTGCGGGCAATACAGCTGGTGAGGCTGGTACCAGCCCATGCCACGGGGCCTTTCATGCACGCCTCGAGGATTTCGTGACAAGCACAGAACTGATCAGTCAGACTGCAGCGCCGTAATTAGGGCCAATTGAAAGAGAGAGTGAAATCTGCGAAGATCACAGTGGGAAGCGGCTGTGATGAACACTGGCTTTGAAACAGCATTTTGTAGGCAGTGGACTACCCTCATCTTTACATGAAAGCCATCTTCCTCTCGCCTTTGCCCAGATCAGGCACGCGCGCACACACACACACACGCACGACACAGGTTTATATTCTCTCTTGCTTTTCTAGGTCAGGGCTGATTTCTGGAGACAAAACAAAAGACTAGGTGTCAGCCGGTTATTTGTCATTCTGCAAGGGGGATCTTCCTCCAAACTGAAGGGTTCTGGAAACCGACAAGAAAAATCGTTGCTCTGTGCAACGTTTGTGGTTTCTGGTATTCTGCGAACGGAGAAAGCGGGAGAAAAAGCCAACAGCACTTCCCTACCCAGAGCACAAGGCTATGGATTTTCATATGGCTTCCGGGTCAGAACCCTGACAAAGCACCGTCGATTTCCACAGAGCTACATTTGTTCACACCAGCTGCCCGGCTTCCTGCAATGCTGGCCTCCATCTATAATGGGAGGTTACATCCGACTGTCCTAAACGGACACTGAGGATGGGCAACAATTTCATGGGCTGACTGCTCCCGGGGTCGCCTCTTTGGACAGCGTTTCCGACTCGGGCTGCCCCGGTGTCACGTCAGCATGTCCCGACACCAAGGGCTTGCATCGCATCAACGGGGGAGGGGCGGCGCACTACTGCAGCGACTGGTGATTAGACAGACAAATGCAACCATGGCCTTCGACCTCACGCTGATTCCTAGAGTGTGGGTCTCCAGGCCACCTGCATACCTGGCCCTGTATCCAGGCTGCTATACAGGTTATAACTGGCTAGGAACGGGGGGGAATTAGTGTCAAGTGCCTCCACCGCTGTGTATTTCACTTGTGACGCCAGCCGACGAGAACGCTGGGCCACGGGGCACATCACAGTGTTTGAGAAACTAGTGAGGAGAGGCAAGGGGCAAGGTGTTTAATGGTACCGTGACTCTTATAGCCAGTTTACACCAGTGTTCCCGCGCCTCCCTGCAGCTCCTCCCTGGCCAATGCCGGGAATTAATGAGATTAATTATATTCGGCCAGCGATCCTGCACGTTTGTGCCAAAAATACTCTCTCGTGTGTGTGCAATTTCCTTCCCTCCCCCTACAGTAATCCTCAGCCTGGAGAGCAAATTATTAAAATTCACTTATATTTAATCTGCCTTCTGGAATTAATTGAATTTTTACGCTCGGCAAATGTCACTTTTCGCACTACCTCTGACTGCTGGCCGGGGTAGGTTAAGTGACAGGCTTGAGGACCAATGGCAGCTTCAGAAAACGGGATCAGCGTTTCTGGGGACGGCAGTGCCCCGTGCCGGGGAAGGAAGCAGCTCGTGAGGCAAGCGAAGATCGTCAGGGCTCTCGGCATGTGGCACTAGGACTGGGCAACAGCTGGTCTGGAGAGCTGGCGACTCATTGGCACCGAACCAGCATACAACTGGGGCGCGTGCTGCTCCGGGTGCCAGCCGCAACTTGGCTTCCAATTGGCCGGGTGCTTGTTTCACCCAGGATCCAGCGTCCTGGCTTTGCTCCAGCCAGGGGGCGCACGGCAGGTACAGACTCCTCTGGATCATTCTGCCAACTGGGACTAAGACAATATGGTGATACTGGGGGGTGGCACCCACTCACCAACTCCACCGCCACCCCAGCTAGCGTCCTGACAGCCGATTGCTCATGCCTCTCTGAGCCCCTCCCCTGGACCCCTTTCCCACACACACGGGGAATATTTAACACAAGAAGAGCCCACCAGGCACTGCAGGTCATGATGGGACACTTAGAGGCCACTGAATCTCTTGGGTTTCATTTCCCATAGGACCTGATCCTACACCCAATGGGAAGCTTTCCATTGACTGCCATGGGAAGTGGATCTGCCCCTGTTTGAGATCAGTGGTTACTGCTATGTCCCCTCTGGGGTGCTGAAGATTCACACACATGTTCCCCATTCAGCCCTTCCAGCCAGTATCCTGGCAGCTAAAAGGGACTTGAAGAAGGTCCTAGAGTTCACTCCCTCCAAAGATCCCCCAGACGGGGCCAGCTGACAGAAGCGCAGCAAGGCAGTGCTTTTCGGAGGAGCTCCATAATCAGAGCTCTCGTTAAAGACAAGCCCTTAAGTTTCCCGCCTGCTCAGGTAACTGTCAGGATGTGTAACCGACACGGTGACCTCTGCCTGACTGCTGCCCTCTGGTTAAACGTGGCCTTGAGTCTGAACCCCGGACGTCACAGCTGATCGAAGCACACAAGAGAGGAAGAGGAGGGTCATATGATGAAGATCAGCATGACCTCTCTGGTGAGGAGCATCTCAAGTGGGTGGGGCTTGGGTTATGGGGGGAACTTGGCTATCTCTCCTCCCACTCCTGCAATTCGACCCCTGGGCAGAGGGTGCGGCTGCACACCTCCCTCCTGGGGGAAGAGAACCCAGGCCAGGAAAGTGACCGAGTTCTGATCGTCTTCCCGGCAGTGCTTGGCACTGCTGCTAAGCCGCCTCTCCCGCTGGCTGATGACGTCACTAGGGCTGCCGTCAGCTCGGATGAGGAGCCAGAGGGCCTGTGCGGACACCTCTGGAGAAGGGCTGGATTTCTCAGCGGGAGCAGCACCTCCTGAAAGGCTGAAAGAGTTCAGCAGCAGCCTGGCTGCAGAGCCCTCCCATTTCCAAGGCAGGATGGAGACACATTAGACAGACACACCAGGGCTAGTAACACCCTCTGAACTTGGCCCGGAAAAGCTCCAGCTGCTACCCGACTCAAGACCCACTCCAGCTACTGCAGGGCCATAGGCTGGTTCTGCACCGGCCTGACATGACGTAAACAGACTGAGCCTCAGCAAATGCAACCTGCTGGCTGTTTGCTGAAAGATAAAAGGCTTCCTCCCCCCTCCCCCCAACCTCTTGAAATTGCCCAAGTGTCTAATTTGCCTGCCTGGAAGGGAGAGAAAAAAAGCCTCAATTTTCCTGGGTAATAAGCCCTACAGACAAAGGCAGGAGCAGGCATTCAGCAAGCGCTGGCGCTGGAGGGAGCACGGCATGTTCCCTCCTGAAATGACAGGCCGAGTCCTGGGCCCAGGTATTGTTTCTCCACCTGGAATTTCAGAGGGAGAGGAGGGGGTGGAGGGATTAGCTGATGCCCCCGCTGTTAACTCCCTCCCACCCGTGAAAACAACGTGCCAGTGAGAGACTGGTGCCAAGATGCCACTCCAGGCAGCAGGCGCTTTGCAGAGCTCAGGAAGCAGGCGGTCTTCCCCAGAACTGGCCGAAGGGGGAACCAGACAGTGCCGGTCCTCCACTAGCCAGAGTGGTTAAGACGCTGCACTGGCATCCCAGAACTACCCCTCCTGCCTTGGGATTGCCAGAGAGCAGCAAGCTGGCGTTTGCCATACACAGGTCAGAGCATCCAGAGGGCAGAGCTGGGGGAGAATTCAGAGAGACCCCAGGGCAGTTTAAACCTGGCAGCAGGAGTCCTGAGGATAGAGGACCTGCTCCTTGGAGCGAGGGGTCCTGCTGGCTGCAGCACGCTGGATCCCTGCAAGTGTGAAGAGCAGGAATTTTGGGCTAGGCTTGGGACACTGGTGACTGTAAATCTTCCCCCACATCTCCTCGACTGTAGCCCCCCCTCATTCCCCATGCTTCTCTGGCTGCGGCCCCCCGGCTCCCCTGTGCCTCCCCAACCGCACCCCCCACCCTGTGCCTCTCCAGCTGCTGTTTTAACTGGTGGCCCAAAACCAGCAATTGTGTTTCATTGACAACTTGAGGTTTTGAGATGAGTTTTCATTCTGATGCAGAACATTGCATGAAAAAACGTGAGAGAGACAGACCCACCCACCCACCACCCAAGAGACAACAAGCCACCAATCAGGACGCTCAGCTGGGATGTGAGGGACCTAGGTTCAAATCACTGCTTTGGCCGGTTCTTTTACTTGGGTCTCCTACACTGCAGACGAGTGCCCTGCTTGCCGGACTAGTCTGGTCTGTCTCTTGCTCTGCTCCTGCCCCTCCTGAAATTCCACCCGGGACCTGAGAAACCTGCCCAGCGAATCAACCTCTTTCCAACGGAAAAAAGTTTTGTTTAAAGTTTTCTGACCAGCTCGAGTTCTGCCCCATCCCCCGTCCCACAGCACCAGGGAGCCCCCAGCCCTTAGTGGGTGGCTTACACACTGGACTCCATCTCGCTCGCCTGGGACCATCATACATGAAAACATCGTTACCCCCGGGAACATACAGCACAAAGATCCCAGCACTGACAAGTGCGTTTCACACAGACGGGAGAGATACAACAGCGCCAAGGCCTGCTCTCCACTGACAGCGCCACAGCCGGCTTTCGCTTGGGGAGCTGCCCGCGAAGGCCCCCAGGCAATCCAGCGCTGGGTGGGTGCCCTCAGCCACAGGGGAGCTGCCTTTACCCCAGCCATCCGCATGGCTGCATCATCAGGGCAAACAGGCACTTGCACAGCTCCCCCTGCTGGCCAATGGGGTTAGCTGTACCAGTGCAAATATGTCCTGTCTACACCAGGAGGCTTGTTCTGGTGCATTCGTTACGGATGGCTGAGAGCCCTGCTCCAGACAAGGACTGGGTGCCTCTGAAAATCCAGCAAAGAGTCCTGTGGCACCTGAAAATCCATGGTCTCTGAGCTACTGGCATCTGCCATGTCTCTTTAGATTTCATACACACACACGCACACAATTAATCTGCCTGCCAATCGACCTGGGATAAAATGGTAACACGCTTCCCGGAAGAAAAATCTACAGCTTACAGCAAATGCTAACAAAGGCCCTGGCCTGGCGCTGCCTGCCTGAGCGCTCGGGTCCAGTGGCATATGCTTCCGATGTTATCAGTGTCGCTGCGCCGCATTAAGGTGGAGAAATTGATTAGAAGGTTACTTATCCCCAAGCTCAGGCTGGGACTGTAAAACCTGGGGAGGGAGGTGCAGCCAGCAGCTGTTCACCAGCGGGCTTTGCTTCCTGGGTGTCACCTGGGTGTCAAACGAATCCCGCCCGAGGCTATCCCTCCTGGCTGGCAGGAGCCCCGCCCCAACCCCCTCCCTCAGTCAGCAGTGCCCTGAAGAACTGTATGTGGGGGAGAGCAGTTCCAATCCAGCCAGGGGGGTCTCCTCCTCCTTACCCCCCTCCATCTCAGCATTGCACACAACACAAGCCCACCTGGAGAGAGCTTACCCCCTCCGAACAAGTCACACCCAACGGGGGGGCTTGGCCTCTCCCCTTGCAATCCAGCCAGCCTCGCTGCTCTGCTCGGGGAGGATTTGGTGGGGTAGAGGGCGGCCCAAGACATGCTGGGATATAGAGAGGCTCTGTGAAGGGGAGGCGACAGGAGGGGAGGAGCTGCCCAAGGGAACTCAAGGGGGAGGGCACGCTTTAGCTCAGTTGGGTGGCTGGAGACCCCGTGCCCACAAGCTAGGAACCACGGCCATGTGAAGTCAGATCTACGCTAGGAGATTGCTGCCAATGGCTGCTAGCAACGGGTCCCCTTGAACTGGCGCTGAGGAGAGTCCACACGGCTAGCCGGGATGTCCATCGGCACTGAGACCCGCAGTGCCAGGGACCGTGCTGAGAACGGGACAGGGAAACCAGCTGCTCCACGCCAGAGCAGTTCCAAGGCAGCGTCTTACTAACCAGCCTGTCCAGTAACTTGCCAAGACGGGGGCTCTGTGACAGGCAGTGAAAAGGAAGCATCTGGGCCCCGGCGGCTGGACTGCGAAGGGGAGCACCTGGAAGGAACAGTGGCAGCTCCCAGGGGCTCCTGGCTCTCTGGCTTTTAAAGGAACGCTTTCCCTCACAAAGGCTGCGAGGTGGCAGGATGCCGCCTTTATTCCCTGTTCGAGCGAGACAGGCACGTTCGCTCCCACCGCTTTCATCTTGTCACGCGGGGTGCCTCGGCGTGCAGCCACGCTGGGCTTTTCAGTCGGGACGGCAGCGCTTGACACACGCCAACGGGCTCTGACTGCCTGGCTCTTCATCTCCACCTTTCATCTCCCTTCCAGGGGGACCAGCGTGCGCCACTGAAGTGGGTGCTTAAGAGAAGAAAGTGCTGAGCAGCGGCCAGCTGAACTGGCGCCTGCTGCAAAGGGCTTGGGGAAGCTGGGGTGTCAATCGTTCCAAAGGAGAGCGGGACTGAAAAGGTGTCAAGCCCTTGGCTCCCCGCAGTCAATCCTTTCTACCTCTGGGGTATCTCCAGCTGGACCCTAGCCAGCCCCCCAACTAGGGGACCGGGGAGCTGAGCCAAACTTCACACGGGCATCTCTACTATCTACTGCCCATCCCTTCCGCTCTCCCTGGCCCCCCCACCTTCCTTCCACCCTCGGCAGCTGCCCTCCCCCACTCAAAGGCCCCGGTCTACATCACGCCAGTGTAACTCCCTCCATGCAGCGCCAGCAGCATGGACGCAAAGTGGGGCTTACCCCAGCCCAACCAGTGTCAGCACCGCGCAGTGGGGCAAGCCCCACGTCCCATCCGAGCAGCGCACCCCCCACAGAAGCTGGGGTGACAGCGGTGTCGTTACCTCCTGCAAACCTCTCAAAGGCAGACAGAGGAAGAGGATGGGCTGCCACCTTCCTCCTCCCGCCTTAGACAAGCTGCTGTAATTCCTCACTGCTTTGTGCCCTGTGTTGCTATTTACAACCCGGCCAGCTGGGAGCCTTCCACACCTGCCTTGCAGGGGCAGACCTTGGAGCAGTGGCGGAGACTGACCCCATCATGTGACAGCTCTATTAACCATCGGTAAGCCATGACCCCTGCCCAAGTGCCTGGTCTCTGGATGATGGAGCGTGACTTTATTACCGATGCACAGACAGGAGGGGCAGTGAAGAACCAGGTTCATTGCTTAGGAAGGATGTGCTATAATTTTTATTTCTTTAAACCCAGGTTAAATGGGCCATTTCTCCCCTTACCCAGACTTGTTAATATATGGGTCAAAGGTTTCAGGCAAAACCCTTGCATGCCACAGGACCAGCACACAGGGGGTTGAACAGATCTAATGATGGAGTGATTCTCTATCTGGGTGTCCCCTCCTTCTCAGATCTCTGTATTAATACCAGTGGGTGCACCAGCGCTGACTGTCAGACACATACAGCTGTCACATGCATTAAAAAAAATAATAATCAATGTAGCAAACAACAAAACAGAGCGAAAATTCAGGCGGCTAAAACAAATACAGCCATAAAAAGACGGGAATCCTAGCAAAGCTATCTGTGCAATTAAGCAGTTTTCTGCTGTATAGTGATAATCACCTAATTATACTATTAATGACAGTTCAACCTGCTCTGAAATAAAAGGACATTCTTCCAGAACAGGATGCCAGCTGTTTGTTACAGATGTCAAACATCTTTAAAGCATTATTATTAAAAAAGGGGAAAAAAACCCATAAAACCAACACAGCCTTATAACCCTCCCTCGCCATGTAAAAATAATGCAGCGGAGAAAGGGTTGCTGGCTAAAAGAAAGAGTGAGCCAGGGCACAATTAAAACCTGAAACGGGGAAGACGGGGGGGGGGGGGGGAGGGAAGGCAGCGCATTTTTATTTTAACTGCGTCTTTAATTCTTTCCAATTAAATAATTCATTGAGGAAGAGGAATGTTTATCCAGTGTAATAGCTCTCCCAGTGACTCAGACTCAACTCCCCATGTAAACAGAAACTGTAAAATACGTTGTCATCCCAAGCAGTTAGCCAGAGCCAAATTTAGAGAGCTGCAGGCTATTTGTGGCAGCCCCAGCCTGCCATTCGCGCCTGCCCTGAACTCAGCAGACATATGCTCGGGTTTTCACTCCCTGCCAGTATTTCTCCGGCGCATGTGGGCCTTTGACATTTGGTAGCATGAAGGTGTAATAAATATCCAACTTTGTCTTTTGACAATAAGCAGCCGCATTTAATTATCTAGAGTGTGCAAAAGGGGAGGGGGGTGGAAGGGAAGAAAGAAAGAAAGATCAAGGGCAGAAGAGCATGGCAGGTTGTGGAGAACACACCGTTCTCCAGGGGCGGTTCATGACGGTTCTGATGGCACACGGCACTCACACCCCTGGTTTCACAGCCACAGCCCAGGATCGGGGTGACTCTGCCCTTTCCCAGCGGGTCTGAGCCCTCCGCCAGGTGAGCAGACTTGCTCAGGCTGGACATGGCGCCGTCATTCGCCTGCAAGCTGCTTTCTCTGCATTTCTGGCCGACACTGCAGACGGTGCCCCGCTAGCTTTGCCATCTGCACATGCCAGCGGAGCGGGGCAGCCCGCCCGAGTCCAGTGCCAGGGAGAAATGGGATCCAGCAGGTGCTCCAACCCAGAGCCAGGCAGGGCACAGGGGAAGGTGGGGTTGTTTATTTCCCTTTCAAAGGTGAGATTTCCAGAAGCCAAATAGATCCATTTGGAAAGGCCGCAGCAGCGGAGGGCGCCGGATCCGAGCGAAGGCAGATGCAGGAGACACCAGCCGTTAGCTTTTTAAGGTAACATCTGCTACGTACTAATCTGCTTGTTGGCGCTTCAGCAATTCATTCATAGGCCTCTCCACCCTGGTTACAGAGCAAGCCCTCCTGGCAAGGGGGAGATCAGATGTTGGTAATGGAATTAATGGTTTGTGGGACTTCCATGCAATGTCACAGGTACCCTTATCACCAAGGGGCTTTCGAGTGGGACGGGAGGGGGGATGGGGGGGGAGGCTGGGCAGCTCGTGATCTGCCACCTCCCCGATGGAGCGGCAGGAATTGCATGTGCTCTCTGCACCATGCCGCAACGTGGAATGACAGATCAGGGGCTCCTGCCAAAGCCCGAGGGGAGCATTTGCTTTCCGAACAGCAGACCATGACAAAACCTGCCTTCCAGGCAACGCGACTGGCCCCTACTCCAGCCATTTGAGCTCCTTGACAGCCAATAACCGCGGCCAGCAGAGGGTTTCCAGCAGCGCTGCGCACCTGCTGCAGTGCCACTCGGGGCTGCCTCCAACCCATGGGGCTCTCGCGAGCGCTCCCAAGCTATGATGTGTCACACTTAGGGGCTGCTTGGCTGGGAGAGATCCCGGAGAAGGCCCAGTGCGGCATGAAATGCATGTGGGGATAGTCCGGGGGTGCTCTTCCAAACCAACACCGGGGGGTGCTGTGCTGTGCTGTGCTGCCGGGGGGGGGGGGGGACCATCTTTCAGATCAGATTAGGTGAGGTTGTTAAAAATTCCTTAGCGCTTTTGCAAAAGCCCAGGTGTTGGCCCCAGTGTCCTGTCCAAATTCCTGTCTGGATAATTATATTCTGCATCCCTAAATCCAAAGCAACGTCCCATTGCCATCAGCGCCTGGCAGCCAGCAGAGCCACTGGCTCCTCCTCTGCATCCGACAGAGGCTACCCCAATCACGGGGAGGGCGGAGAGGAGGAGCCAGGGAGGAGACAGCTCCATCCAGCAGGCCACGGCTGGGCCCGCTCCCATGCAGCACCCTCGCCTTAGCCTCACAAAGGCTTCAGGCCAAGTCCTAGCCCCACTGAGTGAGGTCGGTGGCAGGTGCTTGCCCCATTGCCTGCAGCGGGCGCAGGCCATGTCCACCCCTTTCGGCAACGGGCAGGCCGTGGGTTACGGAGCGGGACGATGACGCCCGCCTCGGCTGCAGCTGGGCGCCGGAGGGGGATGCCCACCGAAGAGGGAGTGGCTGTCGGGGCGGGGAGCACGGCCTTGCCCCACTTGCCCATAAAGCTGGGCGCTGCACTGATTCCCAAAGGGGCACCAGCACCCCGCACCTGCTCAGCTGTAATGAGTTCGCTCACTCTCCACCGCCCTCCGGGCAGGTGCCAACCTGGGTGGAAGGGCGGCAGCAGCAGAACACACAGGAAGGGGTTAAAATCTCTCTCTTGTGCTGGCTGCGGTGCAGGGGTGTGAAAACGGCCCCCCTCCCTTTCCCCTTCCCCTTCCCCTGGAGCTGGGGCCGGCTGGCTGAAAGCGCCTCTGCTAATCACCGCTCAAGCTCTTGACACTTGTTCTGGGCACCGCGGTGCCAAGCAGGGGAACAAAAGGAGCCGGGCCCTCGGCATCCTCTCCCGCACACAAAGGAGAGCCAAGGTGACAAAAATCTTTGCCTTTCCAGCCGCCCGCCTCCCTCCCTCCCTTGCAATGTTATTGATTTCCACTGCCTGCTCCTCGGGTCACAGCTCCCCTCCGCGCCGGCCATGAAAGCACCACTTAGCCTGTCCCCCCTGCTCCCCCCACAGCTGCCTCTGCAGTAATTAGTCCACGGACGCCCAGACATCAGGCCCTGTGCGGTGCGGTTTTTCTTTTTTTTGCTCCCTCCTTTTATATCCTCCCTCTTTCTTTTCTCTCTCTCCCCCCCTTTCAAATAACCACAGGGAAACTAGCAAGTGGGTGACACAGTTGCCATGACAACCAAATTTAGGACTGGGGGGGTGTCCTGGAACGAATCCCACGTGAATTACGTTACAAGAGGGGGAGAGTGCTATCACCTCGGGGCTGAGCCACGCCGGGGAGCTGCAGGGAGACGGGCCAGAGAGGGGCACAGCGTCGCCAGGTGCCGGGCACCCGCGTCACCCGCCGACTCCAACGGGAGAGGTGGGGGCCCAGCACTGCTGAGAAGGAGGCTGCAGGATTGTCCAGATGACTCTCACCTAGGCAGAGCCCAACTTGTATAGAGTCACTGATTTTAAGGCCAGCAAGGGCCATTAGGTGATCCGGTCCCAGCTTACCCCTGGACGGAGGCCAGTCACTTGTGTTTGACTAAAGCACATCTGCCCTCTGGGGTGCGTTGCCAAACTCGGCTTGTTTGTAGGGAAACGGACAGGTGGGAAGTTTGTAAGCCCTGATCCCACCAGCTGCTCTTCATTTGCCAGGACTAGGGGGACACCAGTGGGGTTTGAACTGTGGACGAGAGTCTGATCCGTGGCTGCGCATTGGCTTTAAATCAACGGTGTTTGTGCAGCCAGCCCGGCCTGACGGAGGAAACACGTTCGAAGCAGCCCTGACCACGCAATGGGATTTGAACCAAGGCGAAGCCTTGTATCCGCCTAGTAAAACAATAAAGCAAGTGGCTTTGTGGCCCACGATCCGGCCAGGTGATAGTCTGGGCATGGCTGTTAGCTGAAGCATTCCGACTGGCTGGTGACACTGACCCACCTGTCTTTGTGTGCAAGGTTCCTGTTGGGGCTGGCAGGGAACTTGCCAAGGGGGAGGGAGGTGAATGGCTCCCAAGGCTCAGCCAGGGAACCTGGTTTGAGCTGGGGGCGCTGATAGGGAGTGGGGGCTAGTGATCAGGGCAGAGGGGGGAGAGGCTTTGCCACGGACTCACCCCACAGCCTGGGGGAAGTCGCATCAGCTCCCTAGGCCTTACTTGCTCCTCCATGGGGACTAGCGGGCTAGAGGCGCTTTGTAAGCACCCTCCTGATGGGAGAAGGGATAAAAAGCTAGTCCCCCGCCTGCTCCATCATTCACAGGGCACTCTGCTCCGGGGCTGCCAAGAGTACTTTTCATTGCCAGCCGCAGTGGGGCGTAGGCATTGCATTCGCTAGGCACTTGTCTGCAATTTGCAGGGAGTGTGTGCACCCGTGTGAGTGAGATGGGGGGGACAGGGAAGCAGGAAACTTCCCTCCCACAAGCCCCACTTCACAGGGCATTTCTCACTCTCCCACAGGAATGTCCTCATCTATTCATCAGCTCTGGTTCTGCCAAGGCTTGCTAGGGTAGGAAGTGTGGCCTAGTGGATACATCACTAAACCGGGATTCTATTCCTGGCTTGGTCACTAGCCTGCTGGGTGGCCTTAGGCAACTCCATTCCCCTCCCGTTGCCTCAGTTTCCCTTTCTGTAAAATGGACATAATGATCCTGAGCTCTGCAGAGCTCTCTGGAGGAAAGGCACTGCACATAAGGGCTTGGTATTATTATGTTGTTCATCTATTTAAAACCAGGACTGGAGAGAGGCGACAGGTGCCACTTTCAATGCGACAGAAGTGTCGCCTCAGCGCAATCCCCCGTTAGTTACCACTCCTCCCCAGAGCCCTTCATGGAGGGAGCTCTGGAGGCAGAGACACACTGCGAGGCCTGTGATTCAGCTACCCAGGGCCTTTTTGTATAGCAGGGCAGAATGCTCCTGGGTGCTTCTAGCAGCACCTTTCATCTGAGGATACAAAAGCGCTTAGCAAACTATTAACCAAGCGCCACATCAACCCTGCCTCAGGTGCGGTAGGTCAGCGTGGCACCCATTGTACAGCTCCGGATGTCGAGCCACATATGCTGGTCAGGCCTCCGCAGTCCCAACTTGCAGTCCCCCACTTTAACTATGAGCCCTCTGAGTGGGAACCAGAGTCCAAGCCGCATGGTGTGTTTTCCCCAGCGAGGTGCCTGGAGGCGGAATTACGGCCATGGCCCAGCAATGAGGCAACCTCAGAATTAACAGGACCTTTCCCATGCAGGTGCTAAGCCGGTGCAGCTGCACGGAAGGGATGTGAACGTCCTCGCCGATGCCGGAGAACCCTGCCCACACACTTTCCCGAGGGGAAGGCTGCACTCTAAGAACAGAGCAGGGCACCGGAGGAACACAGCTTGGGTGACTCATCCTTAACACAACGCAACCGACACAGGCAGGGCAGCGTTTACACGGCAGGCCCTAGATCCCACCATCTGCTCTGATCCGTTGGCTAATATTGCTGCCCTGGGCTGAAATTAGGAACCATTCACAGCTATCCCATTCTGCAGCTATCCCCATTCAGCAAAACACCTAAGCATGCGCTTAAGACTTTCCCAGAGCTTGAGCATGTGCTGGAGGGGGGTCACAAAGAGAACCCCAATGGGATAACAGCACTGCCTAGCCAATCACTGCGGAATTCGGGGGTATAAATGAATGAGAATCAGGGTACCCAGAGATCCCTCTCTGAGGCCCCAAAGAAATCTGCAAGCTTCACCAAACCGAGGGTCTGACCCACAGTGACCCAGAGCCCAGAGAAGGGACTCCAGTGGCTACATCGGAAGGCTGGGAGCAGCCAGAGAGCACGCGAGGTCAGCACAGCCTCCCACAGGATGCTGAAAGGGAAAGGAAACTCCAGAACGGCAAAGCCAAGTCTTCACGGCGAGCGTGGGAGCTGCTAACAAAGAGCACCACCTCGTGGGACTGTTACAGGGCCCAATCCCAAAGCCAAGGGGGGGGGCTGCCTCTGATGTGTGAGACACCCCCCCACCACCACTACCACATCCATTCTGGCTCACAAGGCCAGCTGGCTTGGATGGAAACCGAGTTCCTTTCCACCACGCGTCAAGTTTGGAAATCAATTTCTCTGCCCCAGGCAGTCCCACCCCCACTGCACACCCTCAAGGCTGGCGGCTGGACAGCTCAGAGGTCGGCCACTAAGGCCCGTTGCTGCTGCGCCCCCAGGAACACAGCTTCCCCTCGCATTCAGCACCCCTGCGCCGGGGGCTGAGTTGAACTGATCTGACCAGGTGCTCCAGCCAAAGGCTGAGCAGGACGGCATGAATCAAACCAACCATCTCGGAGCCAGCAAAAGGCTTCACCACGCTGATCTTCAGCCCACATCCTTCACAAGTTCAAAACAATCCAGCCACGCAGAAAGAATCACCGATAAAGGGGCAGCACCAATAATGGGTTACTCTGCAAGGACCAGAGCTCCTGGCTGTGAAGCCGGCAGCCTGGTAATGGTCCTTACTGGGGAACAGAACCCACAACCGACAACTCCATCCAGCTCACAGGGAATGAGCATCAATCAGCAGCCGCCTGCCCGGGCTGCCTCCCACCCCCTTGACAGCACTGCAGACAGAGAGGAAGCGTCCCAGGAGAAAGCCTCCCAACCAGTTACTGGGATAAATGGCAGAGAAGGAATTTCAAGTTTTCCATTCCCCCCGGTTCCTTGCTGGTCTTTAGAAGAAGCCTGGCTCCTTTGATGTGAGCCCTGATGATGCTGTGAAAGCCGTCCTGCCCCACTTCAGCAGCAGCAGCGGATACTGTCTGGTTGCCATATCCCTTTACTAATGACTAGCTGAGCAGCCGTGCAAGGGAGTGGGTCTGGTGCTATGAATGGCTCAGAACTGCACCCTTCACTAGAGGAGGTGCAGCAGGGAGAGGGAGGATTTCCACTCTGATGAGTCGGTTCCTCAGCCTGGACCACGCACCCATCTAGATGGAGTAATCAGACCCCCAAAGGCCTCGTCTGTTGTGGTTCCACCTCGGCAGCCAGCCACAAGGAAGAGTTCCTGTCTACAAAAGAGGGGTGGGTGAACTAGCGTTTACAATGGCCAGCTAGGCCCTGTCTGCTCCCAGCTCTAAAGCAGCCATGGAAAGGTGAGCTGGGCTGTGGTTTCAGCCTTCCTGGCCCTGTTCCGATTCTGGGCAGACCAGGGTTTGCTTTCTGAGGATCATTATTACAAGTGACACAT
Organism: Mauremys reevesii; assembly: GCF_016161935.1. NCBI lineage: Eukaryota > Metazoa > Chordata > Testudines > Geoemydidae > Mauremys > Mauremys reevesii. The sequence continues at coordinate 37,927,476 of NC_052638.1, forward strand.
GCTCAGCAGATTGGGAACGGGGTATGGAGCTTTCCACGACGGGGCCACCACTCCCCTGACACCCCACCTTAGCAGTGACCATCTCGCTCATTCGTTTCCTAACGCCCCTGTTATCACATAGCCTGGTGGACTGTGCGATGGGGAACCAAGCCCACCGCAGAACTGTGCTGAGATCCCCAACTCACTTCCACCTAACGGTCAGAGAGTTTTGCATAAGTGGTTAAGCGCAGGACTAGGAGCTCTGCAGTCGAACCCTGGCTCTGCCACTGCCTGGCTGGGTGGACTTGGGCAAGTCACTTCTCCCCGGCTTTGGTCTCCCAATCTGTAATGTGGGGCTGATGAGGAACCACTGCCTCACAGGGATGTTCTGAGGCACAACAGTCATAAAAATAAAGCACTCAGGGGGTCCTGGGTGCTAGAGAGGCACATGTGGTTACCGGTCTATGGCCCACATGAACCCCCCCCCCCCCCACACACACACACACATCCCCACTGATGCTCTTGTAGGCAAGGTGCTGGAGAAAGTATTGCCTCCAGGAACACAGATAGGTCCTAAAAGAACAGGAGGCACCTGCACTGGCATGGGAGGAGCTTGCATTGTTGCTGTCTCTGCTGCTGCATCTGTTCCCTCAGACAGAGGCCTTCAGGCCCTGGGCAGTCAGTCTAGCACCTTTCCTCAGTGCTTTCCATTTCAAATAAAAGTCATCTAGGGTGTGAGGCGCCCACCTCCCTGTTTTCCTATCTCCCCGCCCCTGCCCACTCAGGTTACAATGAGCTGTTGGCCTGACATTACACACACAACTCCACCCCTTTGACCTGTGGGTTTATGCGGGTCACTGTGCATGACACCAGACAGCATGGGGACAGGTCCAGTGATGGAACAGAGACGGTTACAATGCTCCATGGGGCTTCTGCAGCTGAGTCACCGCCATGATCATAAAACCACTCTGTAAAACGCTTGAAAGCCTAACTTAGCAGGTTGAAATTTACATCTGCTCTGACCCTACCTGTGCTATTAGCATTTCCTAATGCCTCTGGTAGCTACGAAGGCCTGCGTGCAATGATTTCTCTGTTTGACAGCACCGTGAACAGTCCACACATAATTTTCCTTAATTGCTTTAAATCTCAAAGGCTGACACTTCAATGCACCTCTTCTTTCTGACGCTGGTTGGAAAGAAAATAGACCATCTGATGGATGCCCAGAGAAGACAGAAATACAGTGGCCTATGAAGGGGAGGGGAATATCACTCTGCTGGCAATAGATCATACTTTTCTATCATTTCCTGGAACAAATCCTTTTCTCACATCTGCAGTGTATCTATTTCAATATAAAATGCCGATTGGTTTTACAGGGTGTAGGAATTAGTGATCTAACATTGATAGTAAAACAGAGAAGTTTCACGCAACAGGGGGCACCGTAGGTAAATACCACTGTATTGGAACATGTTAAAAAATATTCTCGCTCCATCTGCTTAGAGACTTTTCAGGCATCCCCTGTTTGATTTTACAGGACCAAAAAAAAGTGAAGCATTTGTGCAGTTATTATTGATTTCCATTTTAAGCAGTAAAAAAAACAGAGCAAGCGAGAAATGGAAACTCATGAAGACAAGTCCCTAAAGATCATCAAGGCCTTATAAAAACACAAAAAACTGGGAGGGAGGTTAGGGATCTGCACCCAGAGCAAAAGAAAAAAAAATTAGCACCGAATGCAAATAAAACAAAACTAATGAGCTCTGCCTCTCGGTTTTTATCTTTTGGGACACGTTTCCTGTTGGCCAGCACGGTGCATGTGCGTGGTGCTATATAAATAATAACTGCGCCTGCCTCAGATTGCACAGCATCCCTCGCACCAGTTTCTTTTTTATATACCCTCTGTGCGAAGTTTAAACAAGTCTCAAATAAACAATAAGCACACGTCCCAGGGATTGCAGCCGCTGGGCTGAGAGATGCTGCGGAGAACCCCTCTCAAGCATAGGGACAGCTACTATCACAACAGGGATTGCCACAGGTAGCTGAGTATTTAGGATCTGTCTTGGTGACTGTAAGGCCCACACAGCTATAGGATCTGAAGACCTCCAAGTATTAGTGATTTATCCTCTCTGTCCCACTGTGAAGTCAGGGTCCTAAGGACCCGTCTTAAGGGTAACAGGCCCTGAAATAACTAAACTGGTTGCAATTCGCACCTTCAGTTCTTTTGGTGCAAATCTGTATGTGGACACGCTGATTATCTTATAGACAAGTTACACCTGTGCAAATCCACTTTCGTGGCATGACTCTGGATTTACACCAGCACAACATGATCGGAATACCGTTTACCGACAATAAGAAATCAGCTGAGAAACTCAGGAAAATCCTTCAGAACACAGAATTGACCAAACTAATGATATTTAACAAGACAAAAGGTCAAACCGGTTGCTAGCATTCATACGTTACCATTGTGGGGCAAACAGAATCCCCTTCTCCGAGTCTCCAGCAGACTTTAAAGAGCACTGTCGCCAGTTTAAAACCAGGCTGTTATGAAAGACTCACTCACCAACAACCTTTTCAGTACAGGGAACTTCGCATCAGCTTAAAGACCTTTGGGGCTCTTTTTTTGAAACAGTTCATTCCTGTAACTAACTGCCACATGCAAAACCCATTTCCTGAAACAAATAACCATCACAAACAGGCACTGCTATGAAACCACCAAAGGAGTCACAACGGCAAAGGTAACTGGAGAGCTAGTCCTCCCACCAAAACCACACGCCTGGTGCACGCAAACAAGCGAGAGAGAAAACCCCCCCGCAAACTCGACAGCCCGAGCGCCGCGGTTTCATTTCGGCAAGGACTTTAATTGAATATTTTTTTTGCAATACAGATGTGGGGGGGACAACCAGCTTTTTCTAATGTGCTGTTAAATTATCCATCTCCTTAAAATAATCTGATCTTCTCAACGGCAGGCAGATCTACAGGCAAAGCCGTCAACTCATTTTCCCCAAACTTGCACTGAAAATCAAAAGTTGGCTTGCAAACTGTTGCTCCACTGTGAGGGGTTAATGAAGAGGAAACAAAACAGCATTATTCTTCCCCTGCCATAAATCTCTCTGTATGGCTTACCTCCTCTCCCCGCCCTGCGCAGCAGAGAGTGTCAGGAAAGCACATGTCAGAGCAGTGACACACACCTCCTATCAGGAGAAAGTAACCCCAGGGACATGGGGCAGAAAGGGAAAGGGGAAAAAAGCAGGGAGGGAAGAGAAAAGAGGAGAGACTTCCAGTCGCCACTTTGGTGCTGTCTGCTACATGATCGGAGCTCACTGAGCCATGAAACAATATTAGGCACCACTCGAAAGTAACTTCACACCACACTTCTTAATTCACCTTAGATTACTTAAGTGCTTCTGCCGTTTGCTGTTAAATAAAACAAGGCTCACCACTTAGGAAGCCGAGCAGGGCAGACAAGAGGAGCGAGATATGCTATACACCCCAAGGGCTAGGTGCAAACTACAGAGCTCACGTTGCACAAGGATTTCGGAGGGGAGGGGAGAGGGAAAGAAATACACAAGAGGGCCCGATTCTCTTCCATTTACGCCTAACAGCCATGTAATTCTGGCGACTCCCCGTGCAGGTATTCCCCACTTACTCCACAATACTACTCCCCACTTCAGTGGGGTTACTTCTGATTCACACCAACACAATTCCACGGACTCCAATGCAATGAACCCGGATCTACACCAACAGAATTCCGTCATCTCCAGTGGAGATACTCCTGATCTGCAGGAGCGAGGTGTACCAGAGAATCAGCGCCCATCTGTTATTATCAGCTGTACAATGAAGGGGGGCGGGGGGGACACAATCAAACACATCATGCATCTCCTTACCTGGTAAGTAATACAGAGGGGGTTTCAGTCCAAACATGATTTATGTTACAGTTCCATTGCGACCAGAAAAATCAAGGGTGAAAAGGATGAAGGGGGTTGTCGAAGAAAAAAAAATAAACCACACAGAGGGTTTTTTAAAAAACAAACAAACCCCAAAGGCAAAAATAATCTAAATAATAATAATAAAAAAATTGTTTTTAAAGCAGCAGGGATGGGGAGGGGGGAAGGTCTCTTGTCAGTTTCAGCAGCAGCCTGTCACCTGCAGATCCACACGGAGGTAATTGACTAACAACACAACAGCACTTTAAACAGCTGCCATGCCTTGATGCCTTCCCCTGTTTTTCCTGCCTTTTTAGACTAGAGATGCAAATTACACACACACAAAAAGAGAGAGAGAGAAACTGAAGAGTGAGGAGGAGGAGGGCTGGGGGGCAGAAAGGAGGGTCCCGGGCTGTAAAATCTCCTTTAGGGATTACTCATTTGGAGAGGGAGGAGGGGGGGAGCAAGCCCCCAAACTCTTTTCTCCATTCAATCATTTGAATGTCAAGGGCGAGCGAAGGGGGGGGGGTGTCAGTGGATTTGCTTCCAACAGGGCTTCATGTCCAGAATCAAAGGGGGGGGGGGCGGGGAGGAGAAAGAGGAAAGACAGATTGAGAAAAGAAGAAGGGGGGGAAGGAATCTCTCTGGTTACCAAGGAGAAATCGGCTTTGTTTTCTTTCCCCCTTAGCTACCGGCTTCCAAAGGGGGGTTAGAAATTACTGCCCAGAAGTGACGCGGAGGTTTCTCCTTTAGGGAGACAGCCCGGAGACCAGCCTGGACGGGGCCGCCGAGGCAGCAGCTGCTGCGGGCTCGGATCTCCTTTCCCTCGGTGTCCCGCCGCTGACTCGGGAAGGGGAGAAGGGGAGAAAGAAAGGAGAGAGGGAGAGAGAGACCCAAACCTCCCCAGGCTACAGCCAGCCGGGCGGAGCGAGAAGAGCGCCTAGCACCAGAAAGCTCCTCGATCAATTTTCATGCAAGAATCATTATCGGTAAATTGGAAATCTGGCTACTTGACAGCAGATTTGTCTCCTCTAATGAAAGCGAGAGGGTAGGAAACCATCAGGCATCTGTTCATCGCAGGCAGGCTCCAGCGCTTAATGCCGGCTTAGTTCCTCCGCTCCCGAGCGTTCATCTTCTGCTTTTCCCCATTGCTTTTATGTTTGTTTTCTTGGGGGGAGGGAGGAGAGATGGGGGCGGGGGGGGGGGCACAGACGAATTTGTAGCAGTTTTCACTTCCGATCTTCCGGGGTGCAGGAAGCAAGGCGCCAAAGAAGCCGATCCACGAAAACCTGGGATGCAGAAGTCTCTTTTCCAGTCCCCCCTCCCCCCAGATAACAGCTCCCCCCCTTGCTCCTCCGACCCTCCTCCAGCATTCAGCCCCCCACTCTTCGCAGCCTTCCCCCCGGAGCTGGGCTGTGTTTCCAAGCAGCTGCTGATCAAAACCAACCCGAAGGATGAGCCATACAAAAGACCTCCCAGCCACTTAAAAAAAAATTGCCTTCACCGCATGCCCTGAGCTTTCTCTTCCCTCCCTCTCTGCCGTGCACATAAAAGACTGACAGGAGCAGCGGGGGCCAGGAGTTAACTATCTTGACTGAGGAGCAGAGAGAGAAAAAAAAGAAAGAGGAGGAGGATCCAAAAACTCCTACCTGCCCCAGAGGCTGCCTGGCTGCTCACAACACCCCCCCCCCCACCCCCAGGTTCAGACTCCAAGCCATGTCCCTTTCCCCCCCCCCCATTCCCCCTTTCCTCCCCAGCCCGAAAATATTCCTGTTGTGACTGTAATCAAGGGCCTGATACAATCTCACACATCCCCTCTCCACCGAGGCATTATCGGATCCGGGAAGACATGCTCGCAGGCAAATCGGGCTAATAAATGCTATTACAGAGCTCTGGCTGCACCATAGTAACAAAGGCCCAGGTTTAATTTGCTGTAAGTAAACGATCAAGTGACACAATGTGCTGTGGGCCTTCAGTCCCTTTCCGCGGCCTGCTATCACCGCCAAAGTTCACCAAGGCAAAGGTGTGATATCTCCCTGCTGCAAGAGAAAGCCACATCCTGTGTGATAACTGACCAGCCCATCCACCAGCTTCAAGATACAGTCACTGCACAATGGGGTGGCTTCCCCTCTGAAGTCAGAGTCACAAAGGATCCTTATACCCAGAAGCCACCAGCAGGTTGAAGGGTCATCATCTGCATTCCTGTCCTGAAGTGGGGTCTGCACCTCCGCTCCCAAAGCCAGGGGCACACGGCTCCGCATTGCACTGCTACTCCCAGACAGGCCACTACAGCCGATTTTAAACCAGTCGTGTATTTGATATCACACCCCATGGGCCTGTTCCGAAGCCCACTGCTTTCAATGGGACCTGGATCAGGCCCTGTAGGACAGAGAAATACACAAAGGAAGAACTTTCAGATGATGCCAGACTCCCCCTGAAGCTAATTTGGTGAATAATATTTTGTGCAGGACGAACAGCTGGTTTTTTCTGGTTTAAAACCACGTAAAAAACCCCCAAGCCTACACCTGCCAATATTGGAGCTGAAAGCATTTTTGGGAGAGCAAGCGGGGGCCTGAATTCAGGGCTCTCTCAGGTACCCAAGTATTGCAGAGGTCCTTTTTTGAAACGACTTTGCAGAAAAATACACTGGAGCCAAAGGGTGTTCCTCCCCCACCCCCTGCAAACGAACATGCGCGCACACACGTACATGGTTTTATTAAGCAAAAGTAAAAGCACTTACAAAGTGAAATGACTTTGCCTTGTCCTCGACCTGTCCCTAACGGTTCAGTGGGTGTAGGCAGAGCACAGGCTCCTATCAGCCCAGCCAGTCTGGGCAGGAGATAAGCAATAGCTTAATCCCCCCACCCCCACCCCTGTGCGGCTCCTGAACGCTGGGGTAGCCGGAGCCGCAGAGCAGTGGTGCTGTGTGTGCTTCCTCCCTTCCCCTGAGCAGGGCGGGGGGAGGGGTTGGCCCAGTGGAAATGATCTGTTCTGGGGCCATGACAACACAAACGCTGAGCATCTGGCCCTGCTTTTCTTTGCTGGGTGACCCGGGCTCCCCTGTGGGCTCGTGTGTCAGGAATCTCTCTGGCTCCAGGGCCCACTGCCAGGGCACTGGCTAGCATCACCCACCCTGCAAGGGCTTTCAATCCCCAGCCTGCCATCAGCACCCAGCCTGCTCCCAGCACCCAGCCTGCTCCGACTCCTCTTTCTCCAGCACCAAAGATCCCAACTGTCCTCAATCCCCACATCCCCTCTCTTTCCCTTGGGATTGCCCCCCGCCACCAGGCACCCACCTCCTGTCCCCTCACACCCCAAACGGCTAGCCGCACCCACACCTCTGACCCATCTTCACCCCCCACGTCCTGCCTTCCCCGGCTCTCCCCCTGGCTACACAGCAGCAGTGCCAGTGGAGTCACTCCAGATCCTCACCTGTGAGCGAGCTCAGACACAGCCAGCCAGCTTAGGCCAGGCTCCCAGCGAGCCAGTGGCTAAGGAATCATGGCCAATATAACCTCTAAGGTGATGCTTCCGCCCATCATGACCCCAACTCTCCTGCTGGTGCTGGGGTCCAGATTGTGCCACAGCCCCTGCCTCCCCAACCCTGACAACAATTCCGCCCGCCCACCAAGCTCTCTGTTTTCAGCGGCCCAGCCTTTGCAGGCTTGTAATTCGCCAGGATGACACTAACGGCGGAGGTAATTAATACTCCCCCCCCCCCCCGACTGTATATGCTAATGGTGTGAGCCATAAAAATTAATTTGCAAACATGTCATTACACAATAGAGGTACAGGCAATGAACCTGTAATTACAGGCCAATCACAGAGCGGGTACAGCGGGAGGGGTGCCTTGCCAATCCATTCATTATTTTAATAATATAAAGCTCTGCCGAATGGTTTCACTCAGGTAAGTTGGACTCCACTTCAAAAGCAAGCTGTGCCTCTGAGGCAGAGAGCACCTCTTGGCAGGCTTCAATAAATATCAATTAATAAATACCAACGTGTGCTTTTCATCAGCACGTCCCAAAATGTTTTACAAAGCAAGTCAGTCTCATCAGCCCTATGGGGAAACTGAGGCATGGGACAAGGAAGTCACTTGGCCAAGGACACCCAGCAGGCCAGTGGCAGAGTGGAGAACAGAACCCAGGTCTCTTGCACCCCAGTTCAGTGCGCTCTACACCAGCAAGGGAGGAGGAGAGAAGCTAGGAAGGATGGACACATCAAAGGCAACTGCCTGAGCCTAGCAAGCATGGGACAGAAGTGCTGAGTCTGCTCAGCTGACAGCCAGATGTCACATTCCCCCCGCACGGGCGAGGCTGTCTGGACCCAGAGTTTTGCTTTGGCCCAGCACTGACAGGGCCGTCTGGGAACTTCAAAGCCCGGCTGAGTTTGAAGGATCCCAAGGTTCCGACCTGCCTGTACTCAGGGAAATCTTTGAGCACAGGGCAGGACGAGTCGCAGGCCCCCCTCCTGCAAGGAGCTCAGTGCGGGTGGATCCTGGGGGCTCTGCCCCGCTGCCGAGGGTCCATCCAGGCAGTGTCTGTAAACGCATCTCAGCCAGGCCTCTCCCTTCCTAGGTGTTGGTACCGCAGCCAGCACACAGGGATCCTGAACCAAAGCGGGGCCTCTGCACAGGACTGCGGTCCAGATGTTACAGACGAACGGCACCGACAGCAGTGATGGGGAGCGGGGAGGTCAAAGCTGAGGTGCCCCCGTGACTGGATGGGAGCCTCCGAAGTCATGCGGTGCAGCACTGGGCCGCCGGATTGAGAAATGGGCCTGCCTGAAGGAGCTCTGTGCCTTGCAACATCTGAAACCCAACCGAACTAACCGACGCCCTGATTCCTCACCCCCGGCCAACCTCCCGTGGCTCAGCAGGAGAAGGAAACGTCTGTGAGCCCGCTCACGGCTCCTGAGCTACACAGATTCTTGCTTCACTTGAACAAGGTTTTTAAAGACGAGGCCAAAGAGGAAAGTTCCCAGTAGAAGGTTGGTCCGATTGGGAGGCCATAGATCACACGGCATGCGCCGAGAGCGTGGGTCTGAGAGCCACAGCTCAAATCCTGGCCATGTGGCCCAGGTAAATCGCTTTCCCCTCCGGGCCTCAGTTTCCAAATCTGTCATCTGAGGCTGCCAATCCTGACCCACTTCCCAGTGGGACGAGGGGATGAACTGGCTGCTGTTTGCACGGCTGCAGAGCCCTAGGCACTGGCCGGGTGATATTAGCGAGGTGCTACAGAGAGGCTCGGGGGGCTAACTCGACCTGTTTGGCAGGAGCCGCTGGCCATGCATCACCATCTCCCTCCGACACACTTTCCGCCCCAGCTCAGAGCTCTGCTACAGAAGCACAGTTCCCCTGCCAATCTGTGCACTGCCCACTCACGCTCACCCTCCCCAGGCCAGAGCGTCCAGGGTTCGGCGATGGGAAGGGAAACGATGCCAGGCAGCGGGAACTGGCCACCTGGAAACGAGCCATTGTTTGCTTTTGTGTACGGAGCGCCAAAGGGTGGGGTGAATAATCCGGCTCAGGGAGCCCCTCCGGGGTTTGGCGTTTTCGATGGAATATTTCCCCTGCATCTGCCAAGTGCCCTTTAAACTCTTACAGAAGCGTGCTCAGCGTCCAGTGGCAATCCTGGGGTGTATTCATCTCCCAGGAGGCCTAGAGGTAACAAACGCAAAACCACAGAGCAGCCAGCTGACAGCCAGGCCAGGCCGGAGAAAAGCAAAGCAAACCCGACTCCTCTCTCTTCATGGGATGCCAGGGCCTTTCCGCTCTCAGGATCAGCTGTGAGCTAACTACTGCATCTGGATCTGCGCTGCAACAGAGGGGCCCTCTAGCGGAGGAGACAATGCCATAGCAGGGAGACTGGCCAGGCAAGGTGTCCGAACGGGGTAAAAACAGACCCTCTCCCCACTTTGTAAGTAACCGAGAACGCTGAGGTTGCCAAGCCGAGAGCTCCTGAAGCAGGATGACTCAGATCTCACTGGCACGCGGCAGCATCTGCCCGTCTCCTTTTCAAACCCTCCAGAGCAGCAAGGTCTGCCTTTAGCAGGAAGCCTCGGAGATAGCCCAACGCTAGCAGCGCTACTTCCCATAGGCCCTGCTACACCCTCCCCATGGCCTGACCCATACCCTGCACTCTGGCCTCTTGCCGGCCACACCAAACCATGATCAGATACCTTGTCTGCCTGGGAGCGCCAGTGTCTGGTGAGGGCCTGTGTGAGCTCACGTCTGGATGTAGCAGCCGACACACAAAAGCAGGTGACCCACCCCATGTCCTACAAACACACAGTGGGAGTGGGGTAAACTGTAGCACTTTGTATGTTTGTAGAGCTGCGATCAGCCTGCCCGGTCCCTTCAGTTCTCCCATCACGTATCATTTGAGGCTCTCAAAGCCCATTGCAAACGTTATCAAACTGACCCCTGTGAGGTAGGTCAGGCTAATCCCCATTTTACTGATTGGGAAACTGGGGCACAGAGACCTTCAGACCAAACTCACTCAGTTGGTCTGTGGCAGAGCTCCTGAGGTCCTAGATGGGGGTTTTCAACTTTAAATCCTTGGGCAAGCTTCTGCCATAACCCCTGACAAATGGCTCCTGGTCTCCTGATCTTATTTATGACTTTGCAATAGACACAGCTTGTTCCTGACACTGAGTGCGAACAGGTAACATTTCCCCCTGGCAAACCCTGAGCCATACGTGCTGGGATCCCTTCCTTGCTGCCTGCGTTCTGACAGGTGGGGAAACTTGTTCCCAGGGTTCTCTCCCTCTGTTTTCTTTGCAACCCGCAGTGCCAGGGAGGCCAGGGCAGAGCTCCTGCCATTCTGACCTGCCTCCTTCCCGCAAGTCCACTCCTTAGCAGGCTGTGCCACGTGGACCATCAGAAAGCGGGCGGGGGCAGGGAAGGAAAGCGGTGCCATGCTGAGAACGCTGCAACTCCTTTCACTTTGACCCAGATCCCGCCTAGGTGGCATGCGCTAAGCAGGCCCCTGCGCTGACCCAGTAGGGCAGGGTTGGAGCGCCTCATTCCCACAGCGCAGCAAAGCAAGCAGAGGGCATAGCTGTGCATGCACGGAGCATTCAGATTAGATCTCAGCTCTGAGTTAAAGTGAAAGCCTCGGTGACAGGAGGAAAATAAGCCCTGTCTCTCCCATGAGTTATACAAGCTCTTATGAGCTACGTACATGGGCCTAACCTATTTGGGTACATACAGTGATATACGGATGCTGAATGCTGCCCACATTCACCTTGGCGCCTGTTCGCACCCTGCCTCTCCTGCTGTGCTTGCCTAGGGCAAACCTCGTTACCAAGCAGCTAAGAGAACCAAACAGGCCAGTCAAACCTGCAACTGGTGCACCCGGCTCTACCCTCCTCTCTCCGGATGGGCTGAAACCACCCGGGAATGTGCCCAGGAGTGACCCAGAGAGGGGCATGCGGCCCTGTGCTTGAAACAACCAGGTTTCCTGTGGGGAGAGGAGGAGGGGAGATCACACTCACCACCAGGGCCCAACCTTTGCTGTAATTTGACGGGAACATTTTTTGACCTGCAAAGGCTCCAGGCAGCAAAACAGGTCCCATTCAAAGGAATGCGGCTCTTCCAAGCCAGCGAACCCTCAGAAGCTCAGGGTGGATTTTATGAGCACTCCTGCAGGTCACAGCAGGGACTGAGGTCTCTGAGGTGAGGAGGGACAGCAGGAGTTTTCCAGCACCTTGCTCTGCAAGCCAGGGGATGGCACCAAGGAAGGGACACTCCGGCTCACGACAGCTCTCTGAAATGGGGGCGCAATCTCCCAAGGGAAGGGCTGGAAGGCCCAACCCACGCAAGCCGGAACCAAAGGGAACATGTACAAAGCCCCCTGAGAAATGAAACCTGCCCAGGCCTGCCTATGTCCCTATACAATTATAACGCTGGGTGAAGCATCAGGTAGTGCCTGAACTTCTGGATAGCTGGGCTCTAGCCTGCCTCAGGCAGCCTGCGACCATGGGAAGAGGTGAGGCCCCTCTTCTGATTGCCATAAACTTCTGCCAGAACTGGACTGCGCTCCCCGCTTTCTTCAAACCACGTTAAGCACAGACTATGGGACAGGTGTCAGGACAGGTGCAGTAGTACTGGAGGGCAGGAGCAAACCACGGGAAGGACTCCCCATTGACTGCCTGGCACCAGCTGGACCCACAGTCAGAGTGTGGTGAGTCAGAGGCACTAGAAACCTCTGTGTGTGTGTGTGTAATGGGCACTAGGAACGTGTGTGTGTGTGTAGAAATCAAACAAACAAAATAATCAAAGCAGCACTGGCGACTGCCTTACATTAAATAAGAAACTCAGCAACGATTTCCTGTTCTCATTGACCTTTGACAATGCAGAATACAGACATAAATCCATATTTTTAAACCAATTTGAGTCCCAGCCAGGCCCACAAAACCATCTATAGCCTCCGATTTGGATGGGGAATGAGCAGGGAGGCAGTGGTTTCTTTAGGCAACATTCCCCAGGGGGGAAATGAAGTGAGAGAGAGAGAGAGAGAGAGAGAGAGAGAGAGTGTGTGTGTGTGAGAGATAGATAGAGAGAGAGAGAGGGGGGGGGGGTGTCTACGGATAGATAGATAGATAGATAGATAGATAGATAGATAGATAGATAGATAGATAGATAGATAGAGGGGGTGTCTGGGGATAGATAGATAGATAGATAGATAGATAGATAGATAGATAGATAGAGGGGGTGTCTGGGGATAGATAGATAGATAGATAGATAGATAGATAGATAGATAGATAGATAGATAGAGGGGGTGTCTGGGGATAGATAGATAGATAGATAGATAGATAGATAGATAGATAGATAGATAGATAGATAGATAGATAGATAGATAGATAGATAGATAGATAGATAGATAGATAGATAGATAAAATAAGGATTGTTCCTCTGACACCGTCCCCCTAACTCATGAATAAAACATATGGCTGTGTAACTGGCTAATTACGACGTGATGACAAACCCACTAGTCGCTGGGAAAAGAAATCAGCTTTTTAATCACCCAAGTTCCCTCTGCCTCCAACGTAAGTAGAATAGTATATTCCAGTCTCTCACACATACCCCATCTCCTTGGCAGACGGCCCCCTTTCCTGGCAGTCATTTTGGGTGGTATGTTCCAATGAGCCTAAGGGAATGATGCCCAAATCCCCCAGGAATCTCGGCTCCTTGGGAAATCCCAGCCCACACTCTCTGATGTGTCCCCGCCTTGGTGGCATTGGGAGGGACTCTCCGGGGTCTTTGCACTGACCTATAAGCAGGGCAGGGCTCAACCCAACCCGTACCCGGCCCCTGCGGTCGCAGCCAGGAACGGAGGGCTGACCTTGCTTGTGCTGGCTCTCTGCACAGGGGGGGATTTTCCCCCAGAATGCACCGGGGGTTCTCTCTGGGGTGCACATTGCAAAAGCCTCCAGCGCCTCCCCACAGCCCATTCACCACCCTTCTGGCTCAGCCTGAGCTCCCCTTTGCCCGCTTTCAGGCCGCCACTCCCAGCTCCACTCCCTTGGGCAGCTCAGCACAGGCCTGACGCTCACTCACCCTGTGCGCTGCTTACCCCGCAGGCTGCCTGGTAAAAGGGGAGGGTCAAATGCTGCTCTTGGGTACAGCAGCGGAAGTCTGGAGTAATCCACTGCCTTCACAGGGATTACTCCAGATTTACACCAGCCTAACCGGGAATCCTCAGGGGGTGTAAATCAGCCTCGCTTTATGGGTTTCAATAGCGCTATGCTGAGGAGCTGGCCTCTCCCACTGATTTTTACAATGAACCCATCCTGCTCTGAATGAGTAAAAACCATCTGCCAACACTTTGTCTAGGTCCTACACATAAACAAAGCCACGCAGCTGCCACGTCCATTGCTCGAAAGAGGGGGTAGGCAGGGAGAAATCAAGCCCCGTTACGCACGGTTCAAACGCTGGCAGATTGCTCCCTAGCCCTTCAATACGCCCGGTGCGGCAGGGAAGAGCCTCAACACTTCCAGCCACTGCTGCACCCACCTCTCAGCCACCTTCTCCGGGCTGAGAGCAGCCTGCCTCTCGCTCAGCTCAGCAACTGCCAGGGAACATACAGAGCGAGCGGAGGCTTAAACGTTCAAACCACGTTGTGCTTTTCCCAGCAAGGCACCTCAGCCCTTCGCCTGCCCGCCAGCCACCCCGCTGCAACCCCCCGGCTCGGCGTGAGATTGATTCCCCGCCGGCCCTGCAGCGGTCCGAACACAACCCGCTTACGCAGCTTGGCCAAACAAGCTGGGAAGTCATCCCCAGGTATTTCAATGCTGTTCAGCCTCCAGGAGGGGCAGGAATTGCTCAGGATTTCCCCAGTGGGGGTGTCACAGGGCAGATGGACAGACAGGCAGACGGTGTGCATGGGGATGGACAGGCAGTGAGCTCAATTAGCCTGCCAGCCCCGGGAGTTGCTGGGGGCCCTGTTATTTCCAGCTGGATTGCTCAGCGTGCTGAGGACGTTCCGTAGGGCGCAATCTGCCCTGGCCGAGGAGGAGCAAAGGGACCGGCTGACCTGGCCGCCCTTTCTTGTCTAGCTCTAGCAGCGATGAGGCGGAAACACGGAGACTGGCGCGCACGCTGCATCTTTGATCGATGACAGATGCTGGGTCCTCTCTCCTTTTATCTGCCATCAAGCTGCAGGCGAGGCAGGCGTGGGCAGAGGAGAGAGATGGCGCAAACCAGAGAGCGTGTGAAGCTGGCGCAGCGGCGAGGCAGGCCTGTGCTTGTCACAGGCTCCGTGCTCCCAAGAGCATAAGAACATAAGAACATAAGAAAGGCCGTACCGGGTCAGACCAAAGGTCCATCTAGCCCAGTATCTGTCTACCAACAGTGGCCAATGCCAGGTGCCCCTGAGGGAGTGAACCTAACAGGCAATGATCTGAAGCATCTGAACCTTCAGCCGAGCTGCCTGCTCCAGCTCCCCAGCCAGCGCGTGGAGGAACCTTGGCGCTCCCAGCTGCGCGCCGTGCAACCGAGTATCCTAGGGGGCTGCACTTCCCCTGCAGAGAGACAGGCCCTGTCTGCTCAGGGCAGATGGATGTGTCCCAGGAATACTGCCCGGCTGCCAGCCTGTGCCCTGTCCGACAAGCACGGGATCTCCCTTCCCTGCAAGCTCATGCTGCCAGGCCTGGGTCTGCGTCCAACAGGAGCCAAGTCCTGGAACGGGGAAGTGGCTCTTGTAAGCCAGGCCTTTGTCCCACTCTCAGAAACATGCTCAAAGCAGGAGAGGTCCCTTCCCTCCTCTCTGGGCACAGCTCCTGCCCGGGGACCTTGCACCCAGGCACCGAATGAGAGCAGACCCCCCCCCCCGGCCGCGAGGAGAGGACGCTCCAGGGCAGTTCAGTCACCCCAAGATTCAGTGGCAGCCCTGGTGGGGGCAGGAACCTCAAGCTGTCTGTCCTGGGGGCCGAACATAATCAAAGGGGTGCTGGGGGCAAGCAGCAAAGCCCAGGTTCCCGTGTGCAGTGCGATGGAGCGACCCTTGGGTGCAGGCACGGCCCTCCCACGGGAATGGTACCTGGGCACGATGCCCTTCCAGACCTTCCCTGGCCCTAGCCCCCATCCTTCTGGGCAGCTGCCCGGTGTGTTCTGTACCCAAACCGGAGTAGATGGCGGCAGCAACACTCACACCAGCATGCCCGTGGAGACCCCCCCTCCCCCTATGAGGAAAGGTAGTACAGTTACCCCCGAGAGGTTCAGTGATCTTCCCAAGGCCAAGCCCCGCCTGCACTGCAGGGCACCTGGTGCCCCATCCAGCATGGATCCACTAGACCATTCTGCCTGCTTCCCCGAGGTGGCAGGAGGAGCTCCTTGGAAAGGTGGAGCAGGCTGGCCGCCCCGCCCTGCCCTGCCCAGCGGGGGGCTGCATTACAGGCTGGGAGCTCGCTGGCGCTGGATCCCCCAGCTCATCTTGGCTGCATGCTTGGCCCTCAGCAGAGCGTGAGAAGCGGCTGCAGTTTCAGCTGCTGTCTCCAATTCACCCCGGAGCCGGGGAAGGGTGTGTGTGGGGGGGACAGTTCTTGTTTCTCCAGCATCACCCAAAGCCACATTCGAAAGAGCTTCCTCTTCCCAGCTACAGAGTCAGGCCGGCCAGGGCTTTTCTCCCTCCTCTCTCGACCTGACCTTTGCCCCTGTGCATCTTGGTTTAGAGGAGAGCGCACGGAAGCCTGGGTGCTGGTTTCCACGCTGGAACCATCAGCATTTCCCAGCTGTTACCCTCATCACAAGCCCAGCCGGCCCCAGTCTTTAAAGCAAGCAGCATTTTCTGGGTGCCTACAAATGTTCCCAGCGCTGCCTACAGGGCTTTATTGTCAAGCTAATTAGTCTTAAAAATACACCCAGGCTGTCTGGGCTGAGCGCTGATTGCTGTCTGGAGGCGGCGGGGGTGGGAAGGGAGCGCAGAGGAATTGCAACTGGGATATGAAACCTTTCACATCTCTAGGTCACTGCTTTGAAACAGGCCCCGGTGCAGCCGGTGACCAAAGAGGCTCTAACCATTTCCTGACCTCTGTGCAACGAGCTGCTGGTTCTCAGTCTGGCTCCCAGGCCCGGCACAGAGGCCTCTGGGTGGGGCAGGGCAGCAGCACTGCTGGGGACGGAGAGAATTTTACTACCAGCATGGGGGAGAGCGATTTCAAAGCAAGATCCTGTCCTGGGAGACTGTGAGGCTTGGATCTAGCAGGGCAGAAAGCTGTAATTAGCCCCTTCTCTGCCGAGCCTCCACTCCACGCAGGTTCGGGAATGGCATCAGACCCATCACCCAGTCATTGTCGCAGACAGAGGGGCTAACACAGTCTACCAGCCGCAGGGGAATATGCAAGTCAGGGGCGGTTTGGGGGGGTCTAGCAATTGGGCTCAGTGCCGGCCTGTAGGAATCCTAGCCTCTCGGCATCCATGAGCCCCGCAGAGAGAGCGGGCTCAGCATGGCTGGGGATGGGAACCTGCTCTCCTTGTCAGCCTCGCTGAGCCTGGATGTCTCCCAAACACTAACCAGGCCTCCTCTCCGCCTGCTGGGGCAGGCGCTGCTGACCCCGCTTTGAGTCATGTACCCAGAGCCACACAAAGAGTGGGAACTGAGGTGCTCCCGGCTCCCAGTCCTGTGTTCGGAACACTAGGGAAAGCCTCTCCCATGGGCTCCAAAGGAAACCCCAGCCTGGCCTCTTGGGGCCAAGGGATGGCGATGGGTGAAACCCACCCCAGCCAGGGGGCCAGCAAACAGCCCAGACACCACTGAAACCCCACCTATGCCCAGAGGCTCACAGGCCACCAATTCTGAAATGGTGCATTGGACCTGTGTGCAGGGTGAGGAGCACCCAGCTGAGCAGGGTGCATCGCACTGGGGGGCTAGATGCGGATGGGTCTACGGGGAAGTGAAACAGACACAGGGAAGCTCTATTCACATGGCTCCAGCCTTTTCAGGCGATGGGTGTTTTCTGGAAGGAGCCACGACGCTCTGGAAAGGTATCACTTTGGAGGCTGTAATTGTTTCTTACCCATTAGATCCATTAATGAGGACTCTGATCAGCCGACTGGCTGTTTGGCGAGGAGGCTTCAAGTAGCAATTTTCCATTTGCCTTTCAAACTTTAATGACTGTTCCTGTCTAAGGCTGAGATGCGTTACGATAATCTGTGCTGCTCGGGTCAGCGGCGTAGCAAAGGCTGAGGCACGGGAGGGATTTCACAAGGGTTTGATTTCTTTAGGGAATAGTTCATACAAAAACCAGTAATCGCAGGAGGCAGTGCTCATCTCCCATTGGCTGCAGGAGCCGGAAAGCTACAAATCAGAGGGTTATTATTTCTTTTGGCTGTCCCTAAAGGATCCTAGATCTGTGGCAGGAGAGGAAAGTTCAGCCCAGCTAAGATTGCATCACTGGGTAGGATACATTCGCTCACTGCTGCTGCTGCTTTTTTTTTTTCCCCCTCCCCGCACCTCCCTTTCCCCTTATTCTTTCCTTTTTGTCAATAATTCATGTGTGCTCCTCTCCAGAGCGGCCAATATGGCTTGAAGGCGAGCGCTCCTGGAGCTGTTCCAGCGGTCGATGGACGTCGTTCCTAGGCCGGCACAGAACGCAGCAGGTAGCCTAGCACCTGGATCACAGTTGGAGGGGCATTGCTGGGGGTGAGTGTGTTGCCCTCGCTCTCCTGGGGTCAGTGACCACTTGGGGCGAGGCAGGGCCTTGCATTTCCCCTTCCCAGAGCAGCCGAGGCCTGCTCTCCCCTCAGAGTCCCTGCAGCCTGCCGAACACTGCGGATCTGGGCTCTGATTCACCGAGGGTCCCCGACAGAGCCTCAGGAGACAGCCAGTTGGTCCCCAAAGGGTCCACAAGTGAAATCTCCCTGTGTTCGACAAAGCCCCCGATCCACCCCCTGGGTCTGAAAGAGACTCAGGATGGGCCTGAGTCCCAAATGAGTCCATGTGGGGTCCCCAGAGAACCCGGCCAGAGCGGGGTTTGAATGAGGGAGCTACGAGGTTCGTGTAGGAGGCCAAGCGAAGCTCGGCAGGCCGGCCGGCCGAGAACTGGAGTCCCATGTGCTTTCCCCTTGCTAGGATGGCCAGTGGTCAGGTGCCCCCCCACGCAGCCGCGTCGCCGGGGCTTGCTGCGAAATGGACGGGGAAGGGGTGGGGGTGGGGGAAGAAGATTCAGCCCTGAGAGCAGCTGGCACTCGCAGAGGCCGCGGGGCTCCATGGGCAGCCAGTGTGCAAAGGGGAAGGGAAGGAATCCTCCTGCCTTGAGGCCAGTCTCCTCCTGTCTTCCCACGGCCCCGGCACGACGACGATAACGAGAGAATCAGAGCCACAGACACGCTGTGAGGACGGCGCTCCCCCTCCGGCCCGAAAGGAGCGGCCCGGCCCAGACCAGTACCTCCTAAGGGGTCTGTGAGCACGTGCCCAACTCCTGCTCCCCTCAATGACAGCTGGGCCAGGCCAGAGCAGGAGAGAATAGACCCCCGGCGGTTAGCACTACCGCCAGGAGCTCTCTACACGCCTTCACTTCAGCCTAGCGAAACGGGAGCATCTATCACCTCCACTGCTGCACATTAACTGCATCAGAAGGGCACAATCCAGGAACGGAGGCTAGAGATGACGGGGCCCAGACCTGCACTGCCAAGTTGGGGAGTGGCGCCTTCTCCCAGCCTTTGCAGAGTGGAAGGTCAAAGCCGGGGTCCTTTGGTTCCCCAACGGGGAGAGCCTTAATCTAAAGCCCAACATGCTGAGCTGGCTGGTTCAGGACAGGCCCTCTGATTCGCTCCCTCCTCTGAAGATGGCTGCTCGGCAGCCGCTGGGAAATGAGCGGGTCACTTCCCTCCATTTCCAGCTGGCCCAGAGGCCCCAGGAGTGCCCTCGGGCTGGCAGGCTCCGTGGCGAGGCAGAGAGGATGGATGTGGAAACTGTCTGCGTCCTCTCTTTCTTACAGGTCATGCTGAGCACATTGGCAGGGAGTGGGTGGCGGCCGAAAGCTGCCTGCTCTGTGCGCTGAATCGCCAGCACCATTCTCCTGACATGAGACAACTCCCCCGACCTTCTCTCCAGCCTGGGGCCTTCGACAGAACCCCCTGGCATCATCCCACACCCCCGTCCGGCCCAGCCCAGCCCCTTCCATCCGCTGTGCAAACAGCCCTGCCACCAGCGCAGGGAAATCCCCGCTCGAGAGCGAGGCCCACAGAGGGGAAGTGACTCACCCGAGGTCAGTGCTAGAGCTGGGAACAGGCCGCGGGAGGCCCGATTCCCACCCCGAGCCTGAGCCTCCAGCCCGGGCAGCCGCTGCCTCCACGCAACGCTCTCGCTCCGCTGTGGTCTGTGCCCACGCCCCTCTCACAACGGCATCCCCCATAAATCACTTGGCCGCTCAGCAGAGCACTGTCACGGGGCAGGTCTGCGCCCCCCCGCCCCCGCCCCGGTGCAGCTGGGGCTGCCTGCGCGAAGGTCGTGCCGGAAGGTGAGATGGCTGCCAAGCCAGCGGCCATTTAAAGCAGCCGATTAATAATTCAGCACGTTTACCGGAGGCGGGGAGGAGAGGGGGGCACTGGAGCTGCTGGCTCCGCCATCCATCGATCTAACGCACCCACCTGGGTACTAGAAGCGAGGAGGTCAAGGCGAAGAGCAGCCAGACAGATCCAGAAATCACTCCTAAGAGGACATGATTTTTATAACCCTGTTTTGGCACGTCCACCGTTAACTTAATTTACCATCCATATTGCTGTTACTTAATTAAATAGATGAACTCATTTTACATTTGCAAGTCTTAATTCATCCTGAACAAAATTGGCCATGTTTAGTCCTTTCTACACCACCAGCTCCCCGGAAAAAATGATTGCCTTTTGGAGTTAACTGCTAGTACAGGTTAAAAGCTAATTACCAGCTCGGGTAGGGTGTTAACTTCTTTATTTATCACGAGGGGCTGTGCGATTTCTGAGGGAGCAGGGCCTAGCGCTCCCTTCCTCCGGCTGGCAGTACTCCAGTATGCTGCCTGAATGCCAGTACTGAGACTACCCGAGTACTACTGCCAGAGGGACTCACACCTCCCCACAAAGCGCGCCAGGCACGTGTCACTGCTGACAATACCCAGGTACTGCTGCCGGGCGTACCCGAGGAATACCCTGCCTGAATACACTGAGAATACCCAGGTACCGCTGCTCGGGTACCATTACTCTCTTGGTATGGGGAGGAATAGAGGCGATGCCCCAGGAAGTGCTTTGCTATGTCATTGCACCTTGATGCAACAGCACTGGGCCAGGCGCCTGGTCTAGTGGTCACAAGTCTGGGAGCCAGGGAGTCCCGGGTTTTACACCTGCTACGGCCTTGCTCCACCTCCCTCTGCTGAAGGGAACGGAGTCATGGAGCCCAAGGCCAGGCGGGCCCACTGCGATCATCTCACCCCCAACCTCCTCCGTGACAGGCCATCGCTTATCCGCGTTAATCCCTGCTGAGCTAGAGCAGGTCTCTCCCGCCACTGTGCCGAGCCACTTCTGGCAGACCCCGGCCTGGTGACCCGGGGAAGGAGCTCCCGGAGGCGGGGAGACCACGGATGGCCCTCTGTGAGTGCTGCTCAGAGGCCAGCCCCGCTGCCACGGTGCGTCCGAGCCCAAAGGAGCCCCCATCAGGTGCAGCCTCCACAGCCTGCCCTTTGAACTTTCACCTCTGTCCTGCCACGAGACCCGGGCAGACACGTCACCGAACCGCCCGATGACTCCCCCGAGCCCAAGCTGGAGTCCCATGGGGGACTAGAAGCAGAAGCTCCATTATCCCATGACCAATCTGCAGAGCTGAGCAGTCCCCTTGCTAATTCAAAGAGAGACCCCTTAGCTTTCTCCTCAGCGCACAGATCCCTCCAGCCCCGGGATCCAGCCAGGAGACCCCTGCCCAGGGGCCCACGATCCATCCCAGCCATGGGGCAGTGCCCTGGTTTTGACCCTGGCATGCTCACAGCAGGGCAGGAAGAGGGCTCCAGGAAGCCTCATCTGCTTTGACTAACAAATCGCTAACTGCTTCCCCTGGGGCAGGTGGTGAAGGTGCGGAAAGGAAACAAAAGCTCCACCGATGTAAACAACCTTCCTCGCTCTGCCCCCAACCCCCAGGACAATGTGGCTTCCCTGCACTGGGAGACCGCCCCCCTCCCAGCCCCCAAGGGAAAGGCGTGCAGCTCAGACGGGAAAGCTCTTGTGAAAACCCCCATCTGCAAGCAGGGCATGCGGTGATGCAACCCCACTGGGCTGTGACCGAGACTGTGGCTGGGCGAGCGGATCAGAACCCCCTCGGGTGCTGCTAGGAAGGGCAGGGGAATTTGTTGTGAGGCACTTTCCCACCCACATGCTGACTCATTACGAGCAGGAACCCCTGGCCCTCATGGTGTGATTCTCCACAGCCAGCTGCTTGCGGTGCATCAGCCATCATCATCCCTCTCCTTTCCGTGGGTGGGAGCCTGGCCTCTCTGCCAGAGCCCTGCCCTCCCTTAGGCCATCTCAGCCGCCCCCTGGAGAGGGGACTCCCTCCGGAGCCAGGCAGTGCAGTTCCGCATCTAACCACAGGTGGGTGGGCAGCTTCCTCCCAAACCAGAGCCCTGACCTGGCTGTCTCTGCAGCCATCCCAGGCTCGCCTGCGGGACAGCCCCAAGCAGGAGCAGCCAGTTGCTTTCATGGCCAGCGCTAGAAACACGTCCCCTTCACCTACCAACCAGATCCAGCCCGGCGATCTAACCATGGACCCAGCAGCCTTCACCGTGGCCTTCAGAGAGGACAACGGTTCCAGGAAGAAAACACAGGGCAAGGAGCACCCAACCATGTCTGTAAAAACACACGTGGGGTCTGCATGTGCAAATCCTCAGTCTCACCTCCCCCTAGCCGTCTGCCGCGACTCCCCCCAAGCCTGCATGCCCCACTAGGGCACCTCTTTACACACACCCTGTGCTGACACCTGGCCTACAGCATTTCCTCCTAGAAACTCCCTCTTTCACGGCCGGCCGGGGCTAGTCCGCTGTTTCAAACAGCGCCCTGGTTTATTTCAAGACCAGACATCGCCTCCTGGAGTGCTCTGGGCAGGCACACCATCTCGCCATGCCAAGTGATGCACAGAATGCCGCCCCGGCCACCCTACCGCAAAAGGGCCCCTTCCCATACCACGTCCCTGGCACATCAGCCTGCTCCGGGGGCACTTGACCCCGGGGCAGCAAAGGGCTTTACACTAAGCACCGGGATGGCAGTGTTCCTTAGGCCTCATGTTTCCCCTGAATTTCACCTCTGTTGACAAAACCAAGGCTCATCCCTGCAGAGCTAATGGGGGAGCTTCTCCTCACTCGCACATCAACCAGAAAACTCAGCTACTGCCGGGCAGCCTGCTCTTTATCCCCAGCAATGGTGCTAGAGGCAGGAAGAACCCGGCTGGCTGGGCCA
This sequence comes from Mauremys reevesii, assembly GCF_016161935.1. Classification (NCBI taxonomy): domain Eukaryota; kingdom Metazoa; phylum Chordata; order Testudines; family Geoemydidae; genus Mauremys; species Mauremys reevesii. The sequence goes on from NC_052638.1 coordinate 37,950,285, forward strand.
GGGCTCTGCCCATCACCAGGGGAACGGTCACGTAACAGGCGCCGAAGTGACCCAATCGGGCTATCGTCCCCTGACGGGAACTGACACTGCGTCGCCTGGGCCGGATGCTGCACCAGGAAGGGAACTGTGCCCCGAGATGGCTGCCCTCCACGGGGGAGAGGGGGAACGTACCCATCCCAACCAAACGTGATTTATACATCAGATGCATGATGCAGCTGCACTGCTCCAAATCCAGCCTGGACACAACGAGGCCAAACCCTGCCCTGGGTCCACTGCGCAGCCGGCGTGAGATCAGTGCAAGCCCCGGGGCAGACACACGGCACTAGCGTAACTCAGCGCAGTAACTTCCCAAGGCAAGGCCCATCTTATCCCCATGCAGGGCACAACATGGGGGGGAGGTTCCCCCAGGGGAGGGAAAAACCCCACTCTCTGCAGAGGGCTTTAATCCCAGAGTCAGGAAAGCTGTGGCAGGTTCACCCAGTGTCACACCGGACAGGTCGACGCTGCAGTTGTAACACCGACAGACCCCAGTTGCTGGCGGGCGGGATCGAACCTGGGACCTCTGGAGCTTAGGGCATGAGCCTCTACTGCAGCTGGAAGGACAGACATGCCCTCGCTAGCTTGTGCAGCCGGGGCAGCACAGGGGCTGCTGCCTCACGGACCTGCCTCCAGGTTCCGATGGGATTGTACTCCAGCCGCTAGCTCCTCCTGCCACCGGCACCGCCGTGGCTATGCAGCTATCGTTAGCGTGCGAGTTAGCCGGAGAGCCGGCCTCCAGCCCTCATGGCAGGATCTGCCCCGGCTGAGCTCGCTAGCTCCATTCTGGGGTAGGGACACACAGGGATGTGACAGAACCAGCAGCTGCGTAGCAGCAGCTGAGGTGGGACAAACCTCAGCCAGGCCCGCCCCCGCCTGGGGCGGCTGCAGGGAAAAGGTCACAGAGGTGCTGCTCCCTGGGGAGCATTGTCTGCACACTTATCTACACAATCTCTGCACAATGGGCCAGGCCTGCCTGCTACCTGTGCTGTTGTGTCACCTCGCCTGGCAGCCAGGAGGGCAGATAAGGATCTCTAGCCCCAGAAAGACAATACAAGACTCTGAACTGGAATTCTCCTGTTACTCTGCATTGTCCTGAGAGCAAGCAGAGCGGGTGCGCTCCAGCACCAGGTGCATGGTCCTTGGCCTGGGGCCAGCTTGAAGGCAGGCCAATTCTGTGCGCACACAACCCGAGCAATAACCTGCAGGCTCTTGCCAACACTCCCCCCCCACCGGTATTGCATCACCCTGATCTCTGCAGCACAGGCCTGGGAGAAGCAGCTGGGAGCAATCCTGGGCTATACCCCAGAGGAGCGGGTCTGCTCCTTAGTCAGGGCGGCACCTGAGGGACATGCCCCCGGCCGCTCTTTCTGCCCCACAGATGGCTGGACCAAGGCAGCCTCCCTCAGCACCCCCAGGCGAGGGCCAGATGAGACCCTGCAAAATGTCACCCTCCGTTCCCTCCTTCGGCAGTCCTGGGGAACATGGCACGTTTAGGACCCAGCCTGCACTCCTGGTCTGTGGGTGGGAGAGGCTAGAGAGGTGCTGGGTCTGGGTGAGGCAGGAAAGCAGAGGAGTGCAGGGGAAAGGAATACAGGAGTTGGGAAGGGGAGGGCAGAGGAGGAAGGTTGGGGATGGAAGTGGGTGAACGGGGAGGCGAGTGAAGGAGGAGGGCAGGGGGATGGGGGTGGGGAAGGAGAATGGAGGGGAGGGCAGTGGGGAGGGCAGAGGAAGGAGAAGGGGGATGCGGGAGGGGAGTGCAGTGGGGAGGACAGAAGAGGAGAAGGAGGGAGGGGGGCGGGGAGTGCAGTGGAGAGAGCAGAGGAAGGAGAAGGGTGGAGGGAGTGCAGTGGGAGGGCAGAGGAAGGAGAAAGGGGCGGGGAGGAGTGCAGAGGAGGGAGCTGGGGAGGGGAAGGGAGTGCAGTGGGGAGGGCAGAGGAGGGGGCCGGGAGGGGAAGGGAGGGCAGTGGGGAGGGCAGAGGAGGGAGGCCAGAGGAAGGGCAGAGGAGGGGGCCGGGGAGGGGAAGGGAGGGCAGTGCGGAGGGCAGAGGAGGGGAGTGCAGAGTGAAGGGCAGAGGAGGGGGCCGGGGGAGGGGAAGGGAGTGCAGTGGGGAGGGCAGAGGAGGGGGCCGGGGGAGGGGAGTGCAGTGGGGACGGCAGAGGAGGGGGCCGGGGGAGGGGAGTGCAGTGGGGACGGCAGAGGAGGGGGGGGAAGGGAGGGCAGTGCGGAGGGCAGAGGAGGAGGGCAGAGTGAAGGGCAGAGTGGGAGGGGAGGAAGGGAGTGCAGTGGGGAGTGCAGTGGGGACGGCAGAGGAGGGGCAAGGGAGGGCAGGGGGGGTCTCATATTTCTCAGTTTGTAAATGGCACAGAGCAGCTGCTACATTTTCCAGCAGGCGCCAGCTGATTCCAGAGGCGCGGGGCCCTCCCTGCGCCCAGCTGGCAGTTAGTGGGCAGGTTATGGAGGGGGAGGAGGCTGGAGGGAGCTTCCAGCAACCGGTGCCATTGGCACAAGAGGACAGGGCGTCCCAGTGCCAGCAGCCAAAGGCCACGCGAGCAGCCCTGCAGAGCCCCTCTCTCCGTGTCACTGCCCAGCCAGCCCCAGGACCCCAGCCATGCCGTCCCCTCCACGCGCCAGGCCTGCTTTCTGCTCAGAAGGGGCCGGCTCTGGGATGGAGCAAATGCCTTACGTCAGGGCTCAGCTTACCCCCAGCAATCAGAGCCGCCCCGGGGAATATGTCAAGCACTCAGCTATTCCTGTGAGTGCAGGGCCTTCCTTCTTCCCTCCTGACCAGCGTGACCGTCCGAAACAGACGCTGCAGGAAAGCTGCCCCAACCAGAGCGTGGCAGGATCTCCCTGTGCTGGAGACCCACAGCCACAGGGAACGTCTCACACACACACGCTCAGATCCCAGCGGTGGAGCTAAAAGAGACTCTCCCCGCGCTCTACAAGCCCTATGGCCCATGGCTGAGTGGTTCCGGTGCCTTCCAGCAGAGGGCAGTGGAGTACCAACGGGCTGGCCTGTACGCCTGGGATCTTGCTGAAAGATAGCCACAGGGCAGTTGTGACCCACCGGGGACCTCCAGAGCTGCTGCAGCGTGAGCAAAGAGCCATAGCTCTGTAGCTGGGAGCTGCAATAACTCTCATCCTCCAGGAATCAGCACCAAGCAGGACCTGAGACCCCCTCAACAGCAGGTCACACGGGTAGCGCTGTTCCCTAGAAGCCACCGGTGGGCGCCTTAGAACTGAGAGCCAGAACCCCCTTGCTCTGCAAAGCCAGTGTGCAATGATCGCCTTGCAGGTCCCTGATCTCTTCACTCTGCTCCTCCAGCCCCTGCTCTGCCCCATCGCTCTGGAAGTCTCTTCCCCCTTTGAGCCCCTAGGAGCCACATTTCCACAAGAGCTCAGGCCCCTAGATGACAGGGCCGGGTTTTCTAGGGTGCCCCCCACAGCGGCTGCTGTTCTCGGCAGCCAGCGCTGAGCACGTGTCATTCTGGCCCTACCACTTCAACGAAGCCACACCGCTGGGGTCAAAGTCCTGAGCCAGATCCTCCGCTGGTGTAAATCAGCACTGATATGAAAGGAGCCAGTTTCCACCCCCCAAGGATCTGTCCCCCCCGGATTGAAGGATGTAATTAATTCTCTCTCTCCGCTACAAGCAGCACTTCCACACTGAAGGGACTTTAACCACCTCCTCTCCCGATTCTCTCACTGAGCTCTCAGCTCTCAGATTGATGGTGAAAGGAGGCTGGTCACTTTCACATTAGAATCCAGTCAGTTTCACCCCCGCCTCTGCCCACTGTCCCCAGGCTCTGTTCGGGCTGAAATCAAGGCATGGAAGTGGGGGATGTTGGTCACTTTTCCGTCTCTCTTCCCAGTCTGCCTCTGCGCCTTCCCTCCAGTTGGTTCCCCTGTGAGCTGCTTTGTGTGGCTGTGTGCGCATTAAGGATGCGCTGTAAAAGCCGGCTGCACCGCGGCACGTTCCCTTCTCAGGATGGGTGTGGTGAGCCCTAAGCCGGGGCTTCAAAGGCAGGGCCAGGAAACGGCACCGCTCAAAGCAAATGGCTTGAGGCACTAACTCACTTCGGCAGCCTGGCTTCAGTCCTTGGAGGAAGGACTCGGTCGTTCCAGCTCTGGTGGCCAATTCTCCCTGGCATGAAGAACTGGCTCAGCTCAGGAGATGCCCTAGAGGCACAGGGGCTGCCACATGGTCGAGATGGAGATGTCCAGGCTGAAGGGCACTGGCAGAGCCTGGGGATGGTGTGGGGGAGGAACACACCTGGTCCATCACATCCACACTTCACCTGGGCACCATGACCTGAGAGCAGCACTGCAAAGCAATGCAGTCAGAATGACACAGAACCCGGTTCTCCTCTCCCAGTCACCAGAGTAAATCAGGAGGCAGTGCTCTCAGGGGCGGCTCTAGCCATTTCGCCGCCCCAGGCACGGCAGCACGCCGCGGGGGGGCGCTCTGCCGGTCGCCGATCCCGCGGCTCCGGTGGACCTCCCGCAGACGTGCCTGCGGACGGTCCGCTGGTCCCGCGGCTCCGGTGGACCTCCCGCAGGCATGCCTGCCGATGCTCCACCAAAGCCGTGGGACCAGCAGACCCTCCGCAGGCACACCTGCGGGAGGTCCACCGGAGCCGCCTGCCGCCCTCCCGGCGACCGGCAGAGCACCCCCCGTGGCATGCCGCCCCAAGCATGCGCTTGGCGTGCTGGGGCCTGGAGCCGCCCCTGAGTGCTGTTATGCCAGAGTCAGCCCATCACGAGCCAGGGCAGGCCCAGAGAGCTCAAGCATTTAACCTCTTAGTACCGGAATAGTTTTGCTACCGTCAAGCAAAATAGGATGGGCCACGGGTGCGGCTCTCAGGGGCTAGAGGGCTGGCTGCGAGCAGGGACCTACATGTGCCCTGTGTTAGCACAGCTTGTCTCGTTTGTGGCTGCGTGTTCCCGTTAGCACCTGCTTCTCCTATTTCCTAAGCTCCATCTCGCGTCCCTGCAAGCGGCTGGTGAGATTCCAAAAAGCACACGGGGCTCTGATGGAAACTAAATCTTCCCAGGCAAGCCCCCACTGCTCCCCCCATCCCCCCCACGCTAAGACTCGGTTGGGACCCTACCCAAAATCACCAGGCTCAGCAGAAGTAAATGACAGGGGCTGTAACAAGCAGGCGGGTAACATGATAACAGCTCTCTGCGAGGGAGAGATAAATAGCCCCAGCAGCGAGAAGATGTATTCGGCTAGAAGCTAATAGTGTCTGTCAGTGCGTTTTAGGCACAGAGCATCACTCCTGGTGCCTGAATAGGGGAATGCCAACAGGAAGTGACAGGGAAACTGAGCAGAAAGCGACAGGCAGCGCACAAAGAGCATGTCCTCTGTAAGTGGCGATAAACCTTGGAAAAAAGAAGAGCTAAATCAGTTGTTTAGCCGACGTACCACATGCTGACAGGGCAAATGTGAAGGCTTTTATGGCCACATGGGTTTTCATTTGCAGTTATTCATAGAGGAGCCGGGTGCTTTATCTCACTTACATTATGTACAACCACAAAGCAGACACTTGCACCACAGACTCGCTCCCCTAGAAAATATTAATATGTAAATGTCAGTCTCCGAAGGCCAGGAATGGAACGACGGGTGAGCAGCTCCATGCAGGAGATAAAACAAACCCTCAACGGGGGCAGAGAACTGAGCGGCACCTGATGGGCTCAGAAACTTTCCATCCGCTCCCAGCACCCACCTACGCCTGGACACTCAGAGAACCAGCAAGAGTGCAAACATGCACCCCCACACACACACTGGGGCAGGTAAGTGTGCAAACGTGCACCCACACACACACACTGGGGCAGGTGAGTGTGCAAACATGCACCCCCCCACACGCACTGGGGCAGGTGAGTGTGCAAACATGCACCCCCCACACACACACTGGGGCAGGTGAGTGTGCAAACATGCACCCCCCCACACACTGGGGCAGGTGAGTGTGCACACAGGCACCCCCACACACACACACTGGGGCAGGTGAGTGTGCACACATGCACCCCCATACGCACTGGGGCAGGTGAGTGTGCAAACATGCACCCACACACACACACACTGGGGCAGGTGAGTGTGCAAACATGCACCCCCCACACACACTGGGGCAGGTGAGTGTGCAAACATGCACCCCCATGCGCACTGGGGCAGGTGAGTGTGCAAACATGCACCGCACACACAGGCACTGGGACAGGTGACTGTGCACACAGGCACCACACACACGCACGGGAGCACACACAGCCATGCAGACATACGTGTACAGATGAGGAACACACATTCCCAGGAGCTGAGCACACACGACACAGCAGAATCGGTGAATCCACACCGGAGCTTGCTCGCACGCTCCTGCCGAGGTGCACACAGAGCCATGTGCACACTCAGACACGGCACAGCATAAGCACACGCTTCAAGGCAAACACCCTGGGAGCTGCCGAGCTTCCAGAGTAGCTCCCTCCAGAGAAGGGGGCTGCTGTTTGCAGAGGAAGCCCTACCTGAGCAAATGGAGCTGGCGGCTGCCAAGGCTCAGCAGGCCGAGATCCCAGCATCGCCTCCTGCTCCCCTGAACCCTGTGCTGCAGGGGGCTGGTTTATCTTCAAGTGATGGAAAGAGCCACCCCCACAGCCCTGCCACCCTTTACAAGCCCAGAGCTCTGTGGAGAGCGTGACCAGCCAGCAACCTGTCAAGCCATCTCTTAATCCTCAAACATCTCAGCTCTGCTCCAAGACGCGGCCCGCTCTGGGCTCCAGCCCCCTGGCTGGCTGCCTGCAGCGCTGAGCCCCATGCCCGCCCCTGCACAGCCTCGGGGCAGATGTGTGTGGGTTCGCTCCAGCTGGACACACTGCAGGAGCAGGGGTCTAAGGCATCTGGCCCACACAGAACCCTGCAGGCCGGGGGGAGGTGGAGCTGGAGCTCCCAGCTCAGCAGGGTGAGAGTGGGGAGCTGGGCCCCCTCCCACACAGCATGCTGCTGGCTGTCCTGCTTCCCGCACCGTCCTCCGCAGATGGCAACGTCCTCAGATCCCCCTGCCTCCTCTGAGCTCCCTGCACCAGCAGGATCCAGGCCTTTGTGCCCCAAGAGGGGCTGTGCTGGGGAGCTCCCTTCCCTTGGGTTCGGAGAGTGCTGAGCTGCGGTGACACCGGCGAACTGGGGGCAGCGGATGGGTGTGTACTGCAGGTGTCCAGAAGCCAAGGGACTGGGTGCCTGAGTGCCCCCAAGTGGGGGGTGTAGACTGCCAGGAGAAGAGCGCCTGCACTGCCAGGAGCTGTCTCGCGCTGTAAGCAGGTGGTGGTGATTCACCCCGGCCTAACCCTGGGACCTGGGCCCAGGGATCGCAGGGGGCCCCCCTGGCAGCTGGACCAGCTGCTTGTCTCACTTTCCCCCATGCCCCCAGCTGGTGCCCTGCCCAGGGACGGTTAGACAGGTACAGCGCCGCGCCTTAGCCACTAGGCCCTGCTGCTTCTCAAGCATGGAGGCTGCTGCAGAGAGCTACGAGGGGAGGGCAGCCAGAGCAGGGACAGTGCAAGCAATGGTGGGGACCCCCCCTCCCCAGGGCTCCCCTAGACGGGCCTGTTTCGTGGTGTTCTTCCCAGCCCCAATGCTGCGGGAGGGGCCATGCTCTGACAACCCCGGCAGCTGCTCTGGGAACATTCCCCACACCAGGAGCCTCTCGGAAAAGACCAGGCCTGGGGGAGCGGCGCAGAGCCCAGCCCCTGCGTGAATTCCTCCAGCGATGCTCTGGGCCGTGGGGACCCCAAGAGGACTGTGCACCCCTGGGACAGGGCAGTGGATACACACGGGAGTGGAGGGGTGCGTTGGCAGTTTGCGCAGAGGGCCGAGGTGGGAGTGAAGGGGTACGTGGGAAGGCTAGGAGTGGGAGAGGTGCAGGGGGCGGTTGGGGGCAGAGGGCGTGGGGAATCGAACCTCCTAGGCTTGTCAAACAGCTCACCCCCCTCCCAGGCTCTGGGGAAGGGCTGCACTGTGCTAGCCGGGGGGTGGGGGGGGAGCCTTGTGGTCCCCATTAGCTCCCAGACAGGTGGCCCAGCCGAGCAGGATTTGGCGATGAGGAAGGCTTGCGTCAGAGGCGAGCCCAGTGTCTAGCCGAGTGGGATCAGCGTGAAAGCCCGTGGCCGTCTCCTCCACGGCACGGCACGGCACGGCACGGCACGGCACGGCACTGTACCTGTCTACACAACAAAGCGCCCAGAGCGCAGAGCCGATCACAGCCCTGGCGGAGTCAATGGAGCGAGGCCGGGGGGGGGACCCGTCCCCGGGGTACCTCGGGAAAAGGAAATATTTCCCTCCCTTCTCGGGGCCCAACCGCTCCCGCGCGGAGATACAATTAAATCAGTGTTCTGCTAACAATCTCCCGGCTAATCAGACATCTCTCTCCTCCCCCGCCACTCCACCCCAATCCTTGTGTGATGGGAGCGCTTTGATATCAGAGTGGACCCTAATGGGTTCAGTGTAAGGGAGCCTTAATTTATTACGTGCCTGTAATTGATGTTTATATAAAGTAGCTCTTACAGCTCCTCAGAGCAGGAGATGAAAAGCAATCAGTCAGCCATTTGCCTCCAAAGGGAGAGGGAGAAAGAGAGAGGGAGAGAGACAACCCGACACATATCAAAAAGCGACTCCCTGCAAACCAGGAGGGAGGGTGTTGGATTAGCGCGCCGGGAGCTTTGAAGCTGAGCCATCCAGCCACACAGACAGGCTGCCGATTCCCACCGCGACAGGGACTAGAAAACACAGCGGCAGGCAATTTGCAGGCACAGGGGTGCCGCGTCAGGAAGGGTCCCCTGCAGAGCGCAGATCTCTGGGCCTGCCAGCCCATTCCTTGCCTTTAATGCCCCACCCTCCAAGGTGCCGAGTGCTTCAGTTCCGCAGATCAGGCCCTCTGCATGGTAACCGACCAGGGCAGCTGCACCCGGCCATGGCCATCAGCAAGGAGCAAACCCGTGCCCTTCAGCATTCAAAGTACAAGCCCCTACCACTGCAGCTAACGGTGCACCTCCTTCAGGGAGGAGCTAGTAGTAGGCTGTTACCCCCACCACTAGAGGGAGCCACAGTCTCACACACGCAGAGGGCTAGACCCATGGTGACTGGTGGGTTAGGAATACAATACCTAGGCAGGTAGGTAGGTAGGTATCTAATGACAAGGAAATGTCCCTGGGAATCCATTTACCACTGGCTCTGGTAGATCGTTAGGAACAGGACTGGGCAATGGAGAAGGAGCAGGAGCCCATTTCTGTCCGGGAAGGGAAAAGCGAAATCACAAGAGGTGGCATTGCCGGAAGCAGCATAAGCAGACCCCATGGCTCCAGAGGGGCACCCCAACAGCAGTGCATGGGAGCCCTGGGACCCTGCAATGCTGACAGGAAGCCAGAGAAATAACCTAGCAACAGGTGCGCGAACACCTCCGCGAGAGCTGGCTTCCACAAGTGGCTAGCAAGCCTCGGGGAGGGAGTCGGCTTTTCCTGGGGTGAGAGCTCGGTGCTGTCCAAGAATTAGGCCCTGTGCGGGTGACCAGTTGGGCCCCCCAAAACTGAGGAATCCAAAATCATCAGTGACCTTGGAAAGGCGTCACCAGGTGTAGCCAGAGAGAGGCCAAAGCCAGCCGGCTGTGCCACTTTTACCAAGCCCTGGGAACCAGGCCCTCCTGTCCCGCTGGCATCCCTGACTGGCAGGGACTGGTACCAAGGGAAGAGGCTTCTCTTCTCCTCTCCTCATGTATACCCCCTCAGGCCGCACCCCACGCCCCCAACCAGGCCAGCCTTAGCCCACAGCCCTGTCGAACCTCCTCCTGGGGTCACCCCTGGAGCTGCCATGGAGAAGGTGCTAGCTCCCGCGGGGGCAAGCAGTGGGACAAGAGAGAGGGGAAGGAGCAGGGAGGGGCGTGAGGCCGGCACAGCTGGCTGGCGCCTGTGGGGTCGGGATTCTACAAACACTGTATGTGCCTGGTTTGAGTCGGGGTGGCCAAGCCGCTGCCTCTGCTGCCTGCAATTGCAACTGGCATTAAGAATTCATCAGCCCAGAGGCGCGAGGTCTTGAGCAGAGATTCTCCCGGAGCCCAGGCCTGGAGGTGGAGAACTGGCTGCTGGGGAAGGAGACTGAAATTCAGACCTTGGAATGCAATGGGGCCCTCCGCTCTCAGCCACACCATCTGGGCTGCCAGGGATTGGGGGGGCGGGCACAGCGCTGGTCCCCCTGCAAAGTCCAGCAAAGCCGCGTAGCGGGCGCTGGCCCATGGGGCGTGGTTCTAACAAAGGCTCAGTACTCGGGAGTCCCATTCTGCGCAGCTCCGGCTGGGGAGCCGTACGTCACCAAACCCAGCAAAAAACTGGTGCTAAATTGAATCAATCCATCTTGGAAATGGCTCTTGTCAGCCTGTGTCAGGGAAAGCGGCTGCAGGAGAGAGGGATCAGGCGGTGGGGGGGGGGCACTCGGGAGCACTGCACAAACTGCATGCACAGCCGAGGGCGGGGGGGAGAGCTGCAGATGCTCAGCACCCCCGGAGTGCCTCTCCAATCAGGGCTGTGCACACAGCCACCATCGCTGGGCGGGAGGGGTGGGTCTGACCGTCAGCCATGGCCGGAACTGGACGGGTGGAGGAAGAGGTATGTTAATCATGCAGAGACGCAAAGACTCCCCATTCTCTCATCCCTCTGGGCCCGCAGGAGCAAGAGCCGGTGCCGGGAGAGGACGATGGGCCTCATGCTTAGCACACAAGAGGAGTCACTCTGTGCCTCGGTTTCCCCAGCTGCTGCTGATGGGCGTGCAGGGAGAGACAGAGAGATATGGCTACGAATGCTCCCCATGTTGCACTCTCTCCGTCACAGGGAGCCCTCCCCTTGCTGGGCACAGGCCGGCACCAGAGGAAGCCGAGGCTGGAGTCCATTCACTCTGGCAGTTTGGCTGCTTCCAGAACACGCCGTTTCAGGAAATGGGCGCCACAGCTGGGCCTACGACTGCCCCGTGTGGAACAGACTGACAACTGGGGTGGGGGCTGGGCTACAGCCTTGGATAGGCAGATCACAGACAGAGCCTCTGTCCTGAGTTATTCTACAGGCATGTCCCGGAGTCCCGGATGTAACCCACCGCATGGTGACGTGTTCTCCTGTCACACACCCACCCCCTGGTTCGACCCCAAACCTCCCCTCCCCTCCACCACAGACAGCCTCTCCCCGCCCGGAGAATCAGGCCCTTTCTCCCTAGTCTCATTTCCCACCCTGGAGCACCTCGCCCGCACCTGCCCACCCATGTCCTAGATCTCCAGGGGACACTGGCAGCTGTCCTACCGCAGCCACACTCCCAGGGCCCCCCAGCTACGTGGGCTAGGCCTGGCCAGGGCTCGGCAAGGAAACCTCTTGGGGAAACGCAGGCTGGGAGATGCAGGAGGTAGACCCAGGGCCCAGAAGAGGATTATGGGCTGCTGTGTGCTGCAGGAAGGGACGTCAGCTGGGAGGCAGAGGAAAGATGGCCCAGTGGTTACGGCGCTGCCTCCAATACGGGAGACCCAGGGTCAACTCCTATTCCGCCCCCAACTCCCTTCCGAGTCACTCAGCCTCCAACAAAGCGGGACTAGAGCACTGCCTTAGCTATTAGGATAACTATGGGCAGGTTGTGAGGGGCTCAGCTACTACAGGGAGGGGGGCCGGATCCCAACACCTTAGCTAGAAGACAGGTCCCGTCCAAGTCCCGCCCCTTGTGGTCATCCCAGTGCCTCCCACAAAAAGAAATGGGGGAGCCCCAGAGTCCCGGCCCCATTCTGCCTCCACATGCACCCCTTGCGGGGCCAGCCTGGCAAGTTACTGCTCACTCCCCCCCGAATCAGAGCTGCTGGTGGAGGCAGCCCACCCCAGAGGTGGCTGCATCGAGAGAAGCGATCTCCATATTCAGACTGAGAACGTGGGCTTCAGAGGGGGCTATGGAAACGAGAGGCAAAACGAAACCTCTCGCAGGCTCCTGGGGACAAGAAGCATCAGGATCCTGCTACAGGAGGATTCGAGAAAAACCAGCGCTCACGGGAACCAGCCCTGTGCCAGCACTCTGCCCACGGCCCAGTTTCACCTAGCCAATACGGTGTCGCCGCACAGCTGCCCTGCCCAGAGGTAGTACCACATCTCCACATGAGGTGGTGTGAAGGGGTGGCCACCTGTGTGCGAGAGGCAGGCAGGGGACAACTCCCCGGGCCCCGCTCACTCCCGGAAAATGCCCCTCCCCATGTCATTAATTTCCCAGGTGGTGCCCCAGAACGGTGGCCGCTGAATACGGCTCTCTGGGGTGGGATCCATGCGGAAGACAAAGGCAATCCGGCCTGACACAAATAGAGATGGATGCTAGTGTACCGAACCTGCAGACTGGCCAATGAAAATGCAGCACGAAAGGGGGCGGCGGGCGTGGATAGAGCCTGGTGATTGATTTTCCATCCAGACCTTCACACCAACCAAATATGTCACCCAGACAGGCACTTTAAAAGCCGTGGCAGGCACAGATTTATCCCCTGCCTGGACCTGAGACCATCAATTGTTTCACACTGGTATCTGCGGGAAGAGAAACCGCCGGGAAGGGGGATTTTAACTGTAGGAGTCCAAGCACCTGGCTTCATGAAACTGACGCGATACCTCCAGCCCCGCCCTGTGATGGGAGGTGTGGGGCCAGGATGACTGACCAGAGCGGGCACGCCTGGGCACGAGCGGGTGGGCAGGTCTGTGTTGGGGTGGGCTGGGTGTCACAACCACCCCGTAGGGGGCCTTGGTACACGGCCGTGCTGCTGCAATGCAAACGACAGACTGACGGGCAGGCGCCAGCGTAGGATGTGAGCAGGCACGCGCGTGCCAATGTGTTCCCACAACCACGGGGGGGGGACAGATGCACGCGTGCAACACGCAGTGGTTACGCACACACAGCGTGGTGCAGACACGTGTGCACACATCCGTACACTGCTTGACCGCTGGTCGGGGCTGCTCTGACACCTATCAGCCGCTGACACACGATGGCACACAGCCAGCCAGCAGGGGGGAAGGCGAGGGCTCCATGGAGCTACGCCCGCAGAAGAAGCAGCGAGCTGGCAGCTCAGCGCCGGCACAGGGCAGACGTGCGGGGCAATCCGGGTACCACCCATCTGCCACAGACAGCCATTCTCACCCTGCTCCTGTGGGGACAAGCCACGAGATGGGGGCGTGGGAGGTCAGGTGCAGGCACTGGCCTCCCCAGGGGTTATGGATAAGCACTAAAGCCAGACACCCCCCCAAGGTCACTTCCCCACTCAGGAGCGTGCAGCTGGGCCCCACCCCCTGTTCCAGTGCCTGCCCCAACCTACATGGAGCGGATGAGGAAGAACTGTCCCCACTGCAGCCTGCTTAGCTTGGCTTTTGCCTTGCTCCATCTTGGCCCGGGATCAGGAGCTGCACCACCTGATAACAGCCCTGATCACATCCCCCTGCTCAGCAGCTGCTGGCAGCAGGGCCCCATCAATGTCCCACTAAACAAGGAAGGGGGGAAGGCCCTGGGAGGCCCAGCAGGCGGGAAGGGCTGGAATCTGCTAGCTCAGCACTCTGCCCCTCCAGCGCTTAGGTAGGACCCCGGAAACGGGGTTCTCAGGCAGGAAATTAGAAGGGTAAATCATCCATCTTTTGCACCGCTGGTCCTAATTAAGAGCCAGCCAATTCCCCTGCCTGCCGGCTTTCTCTCCCTAGCACAATATGTTATTTACCTGCAGCTAATAGGTTCAGTGCAGTAATGACAGTCTTGTATCAAATGGCTGGATTGTGGCTTCTGACAGCTTGAAAGACCCGTCGCCGGGACACGAGGGTTTCTAATTACAGGTTTTGTCGGCCGCGAGATTCCAGCTGAACCCCACCGTTTTCCGCAGGTGACACGTCCGCCCAGATTTGAAACCCAGCCCCAGCCCAGACAGTTGAGGTGAAGAATATGGCACCATACGAGGCCAGGGAGCGCAGTTGGAGTTGCTGCCGTGTTTAATTAATTGGAATGGCGCAATCTAGGTGCCGTGTGCAGTAACTACAGGCAGGCTCCCAACACTCGCCCTCAGTGGTTTCCAGCTGCGATCCAGGGGAGGCACTGATCTCCTCCGATCAGGTGGCGCCTGCTTTCGTTAGGGCAGGAGCGTTTCATTAGGCTTAGAGCATGGAGTCCGTTTGCTGAGCCGGCAGCCTGCTGGCAATGCAAAGCACGACCCGGGAGAGTCTCCCTAGGGGACGGGACCCTCCCTGCTGCATGTCCAGGGGCGTCTCACAGGGAACGGTTTCAGGGTTGGTTGGGATGGGGGGGGGGCTCCCCAGATCCTTCCTAGGTTGTAACCAACTAACAGCCGCCACCTCCCAGCTCCTTGGGGCCATGCTCTCACGTTGGGGCCCCAGGTCTGCTGCCGTGGGTACCATGAGAGCACAGGTCACCGTGGGGGATGGGGAAAGCTGGGGATGCAGGATGGGGGCTTAGTTCTTCATGCTCTCCACGGCCCGTATCATGGCAGCCCATCCTTCCAGGCCAGGCAGGACACGGCTCCCGGGTGGGCGGGGACGGGACACACGTGCTGACTTTGAGTCAGCTGATCCGACGGGGAAATGTGCCGGGGTGCCCAGGCCCACAGATCCGCCCCCTAGCGCCACCGGACCGAAGGCGCAGTCAGCAGTGCCAGCAGGGATGGGGAGGAGGGGAGCCGGCTTGTCAGCAATTCCACCTCCGAGCCAAAATCCCTGCCTGGGGAGATGCCCCTGCTCCGCTGCAGGTTCAAACTGTGTCGAAGCCCCTAGCCCAAAAGCAGCTGTGGCAAGGGGGGGCAGCCCTGAAGGGACAGCAAAGCTCCGAGGAGGAGGAGGAGCAGTGAGGGGAAGGGCACGAGGGAGGGAAAAGCAAAACAAACGAGCCAGCAGCTTGAGATGGCGTCATCACCAAGGTCCTCCTGGCGGGCGCAGAGGGCAGCATTAATCACTGCCACGCAAGGCACGGCTTGTCCTTGCTGCCCCAGGGCCCGGTTCCCATGGTGCCACCCAGCCGCAGCGAGAGAGAGCGCGAGCGAGCGAGCGAACAAACCCCACTGGCAGGTTTGTTCGGAAGCCCGGGCCCCTCGGCCTGGCAGCTCAGCCAGGGCTGCATGGGAAGTGCCAAGTGATTTATTTTAGCCAATTACTGGTGCACTTTTCCCTTCCCGGGGACCACACTTCATTGATTGAAACCTATTGAAAACAAATTAACCAGCTCTGGGATGCAAAGATCTGTTTATCGCTCCTCTGGAGGCTTGCGGGGAAGCCACGTGAACTGCGGCGCACGCTTCAGAGCCGCACGTTTCCTCTCCAGTGTGTCTGGGATGCTGGGCGGGGCGCAGACACCCTGCCCTCCAGTCGGGCATAGCAGGACATCCCCCCGTGCCCGCCTGGGAGTGCTTCAGCCCCTCACAGCTTTACCTTGCGTACTGGATCCTGGATCCGCCTCTGAGCACGGCCACACAAGACACAGGAGGTGTCATGCGAGGCCTCTCCTTCCCCTTCCTTGTGGGGGCCACCATGGCCGTGAGCTGGATGCTGATCAGCCAGCGGGTGCTGACCTGGGAGTACAGGGCCTTTCCCACACAGCCTGCAGCAGAGCCGGAGGGGAGGGAGCAGGAGGGCTTGCCAGGGCCCAGTTGTTAAAGGCCTGTCCACAAAGCACATGTTAGCACGCATGGGGAACGTGTTATCACATGGATCAGCCGCAGCTGTGCCGACAGGACCAGACCACCCGATAAAAATCTCCAGCAGCCGGGGCTGTCCAGGGCTCCCATGCAACTCAGCGTCACGGCACCAACAGCTCCCCGTGCACCCATCACAGACGAGTCTCCACGATCCCCCCCACCCCCCGACAACACAGCGTTTGCTGTGGTGATGGGCCCTAAACGGCTCCCAAGGGGTTGATCCTCTCGGCAGGAGGGACCAAGGAGACGGTGCATTTGGACAGGGACGCCCCCGCCTCCCAGGCTGTCACCAGCAGTCGGCACAGGCAAGCGCAAAGCTGTTCCCAACCCGTGTCCTGCCCTCCTCAGAAGCCACCGTAATGACCGCGGTCTCCTTCCAAGCACCACAAAGCATTCTGGGGCCACGGAGCAGGCTCGTGGCAGGACAAGGGGCCGAGTGGCTCCCACACACACGCAGAGCCACGTGCTACAGACACGGCAGGAGTGGATGTGGCCTTCTGAGTCAATGGGCACACTTCAGTCATGCGCCTCCCCAGCACAACCCTGCTTAGCCCTCTGCTGCCCGTGACCGCTCCACGCCGGGGCGAGCCTGGGGAAGGACCGTGCCAGATACAGGCAGGCAGTAGCAAAGCCAGCAGGAACTGGGGCCCCCACGCGAGCGCTGGATTGGGGCAGCCGCTGCAGAAAGGTGCGGGTGGCGAGCGGGAGAAGAGGGTGGGTGTCTGCGGCACCGACAGCCGTGTCAGACCCGCCTCTCCCAGCACCCACCCACCCCCGAATCCTCACCCAGCCCACTCAGCAACCCCCCCCACACACCTTCCCTGCCCCACATATTCACTACTACACACGGCGGTGCAGGGAGCATCGGGGGACTGCCCAGGAGAGCACGGCGGGTCCCACCAGCACCAGGCCTTGGCACTCCTGCTGCTGCGTGAGGCTCGAGGGAGGCGTGGTGCATGTTTGCCCCCGAGCGGGCGACTGCTGTCCAAGTTTTTCCTTCCTCCTCCCCCCCCTTCGCTCCCCTTAATGGGATAGGACACAGCAGTCTAGATTGCCAGCGCTATAATTATAAATAATTGAGAGTGTGAAAGGAACGGAAGACGCCATATAGAGCAATTGGGCGGATGGAAAACGCAGCCAGCTACCTGCCTGACCCACAAAAAGCCAGGCCTTGTGCCTTACGGCCGGCCAGCGCGCCACCTGCCCCACCGGAGCCTCCCCAGGACAGCAGCCAGAGCTGGTGCTGGGAGCTGGCTGCAACGCCGTCTCAGCCTGACAGCCTTGGGGGTGACACATGGGCAGAGCTGGGAGCTCAGAGCTCCCCCCGAGCGGGGCAGCGGCCTGCGTGCTGCGTGGAGGAGCGTGACAGAGCTCTACAAAGGGACACGGACAGGCAGTGGGGGACTGTTCCAGTCCAGCGCAAGGGGGCAGGCCTCGTCCCTGGGCTCACTTCCATAGGAGAGGCACAGGTAACAGTATTCACAGGTCATCACCTCAGGCTTTTCTAGCGAAGCAGACAGGCATTAGCTGGGGTATAATCATAATTCTGTGCACCTCCTTGTCACCTCAAAGCACTTTAGGAAGCTGCATAAAGTATCCTAGTCTCCTGTTTACAGATGGGGAAACTGAGGCACGGAGCAAGGCAGCAACTTGCCCACGGTCACCTGGCGGAGTGCGGAATAGATCCTAGGTCTGCTGACTGCTAGGCCAGTGCCCTCCCCACTGTCCCACGCTTCTTGTCGAGGAGCACACGCAGGTGTGTTATGCCCGGGGACTCTGCCGAGCACTGGGGGACACCAGGGGTCAGGCAGAATAAGAAGTCAAGTCCTATGGTGCCGTACTCGGGCCCAGCCACGTGCCCAATGGCTGAGTGGTGCTGCTGCAGCGATGGGTCAGAGCAGGCAGAGCCAGAACAGACCAGCCAGGCACGCTGTGAGCACCAAATACAGCCTGGGCCGCCAGACATCAAAGGGAGCCCCTGCTGGGCTCAGCCCAAACCTGCAAGGATGGAACATAGTTCCCTCCCTGCTAGGGGCAGCTGCTGGGGGCTGGCACAGGTGGAGGAAGCTATGAAAGCTGCATAGGGCCAAAGACCCGGGGGAGGGAGGGTGTGGAGATGGCAGATCCCTGGGGAGCCGTAGGGTCAGGCCCCTTCCATCTTCCACTGAGGGGCAACCCCTGTTCCATGAATGGGAGGCTCTGGAGGAAGCTCAGCACAGGGTCTCTCTGCCTATCCTAGTCCTGGAGGGCACGCTCAGTGCTCTGGGAAGGAAAGCACCCCACAGGCAGTAGCTAGGAAGAGGGGCTGGACAGGGAGGGAGGAGCTAGAGTGCAGGACCGCCCCCGGAGCAGCACATTTCCGCACGGCGCTCTCTTTTGACATTAGCGCTTACGAGGCTTACCCAGAAGCTAATGATGGTGACCCCATTAAGTGAACCCGGCTGGCATTAATCTGACCATACACACACACACTAATCAGCAGTAACCGTGGCACCCGGCTCAATTCAAATTGATTTACCGAGGCCGGGAATGGATACAAATGTGATTAAAGGCTTTTTATTTGACAAAGGTTCTCTAGAAAATGATTTAAATCAATTGTCAGGTAGGCCTCGCGTTCTCGCCGCGCCGGGGCGCCGCGCTGGCTGGCCGAGACGCTGCTCGGAGCGAGAGCCGCCCAAGCAAAGACGTGCATCCCACCCGCTAGCAACTTGTTGTCCTTTGGCCAGAGCGTTCCTAGTGTCCAGGGGCCTGACTCACCGACGGAAAGGGTCCCATCGCCCCGCTGGGCATTGTGGGAGTCAGGATCAGCGCTGCCCTTGGGCAGGACACAGCTGGCACCAAGGAGATTAACACGCCCACAGCAAGCGCCTGATCGTGCCACTCCGGATGTGGGGAGGGACGGGCTAGAGCGGGAACTGCTACGGCCTGGGCTCAGGACTCCACCTGCTCCTTCACCTGGTGGTGTCACGGGCCCAGTTCAGCTGGGTTTGAGCCCCATTCAAACCACGCGAAGACTGTCAGATCGCTGCAGTCCGCTGGCGAGAACCAGCTCCTCTGGGAGCATGAGCCTCTCAAAGAATTTGCTTTTCCTTGGTCTCGTCCCAAGCCTTAGTGCTCAAAGCACTCACCCATCACACCGCCTGGCATGACCAAAAGGGACACCAGCAATAGCCAGGGGCGCTGCGGGTCAGGGCCGGGCCAGCCGGGGGCGCTGCGGGTCAGGGCCGGGGTGCATAGCTGAGGTGGGTGGAAGGACTCTGGACTGGACCAGCCGGGAGCGCTACAAGTCAGGGCTGGGCCAGCCGGAGGCGCTGAGTGTCAGGGTCAGGCCAGCCGGGGGCGCTACGAGTCAGGGCCGAGGTGCGTGGCTGAAAGGACTCTGGACTGGGCCAGCCGGAGGCGCTATGAGTCAGGGCCGGGCCAGCTGGGGGCGCTGCGGGTCAGGGCCAAGGTGCATGGCTGAGGTGGGTGGAAGGACTCTGGACTGGGCCAGCCAGGGGCGCTGCGGGTCAGGGCCGGGCCAGCTGGGGATACTGCGGGTCAGAGCCGAGGTGCGTGGCTGAGGTGGGTGGAAGGACTCAGGACAGGGCCAGCTGGGGGCACCGCTCCATCCCCATGGCCATTCTGACAGGCCTCACGCATCCCCCGCCCCTGCTACAACCTCTAAGCAGCGCACAGGGCTGGCGCCTGCCAGCAGCACTCCTGGGTTGGGTCGAGCGAGGAGGTGCTGCAGTGTGGGGTGTGGCAGACCCTAGCCCCCAACAGAACTACCCTGGGAAGGGACACGCTCCTAGTGATCCTCGGGGCTGGGGGTTACAAGTGGGAGATCCCAGAACGCAGAGGGAGGCACTCAGAGGTGTGTGTGGGGGGAGGAGATTAGCCTTTGCTCCCCACCTTCACTTGCTCACTTGTCACCCCCAGGCGCCCTGGTTTTCACTGGCTGGAGCGAGTACACAGGTACTTGGTAAACAGGCAGCTCTGCTCTACGCTGGCCCAGCCCTGCAGGAGCTAAGCCCCACTCCCCTACGGCCAAACATCCCCCCGACGAGGCGCCCGGGGCCTCTGCCATCAGCGCCTGCGAGTCCAAGAGCCACGCCCTGGCAACGGATCAAAGCCCCTTCCGCCGAGTGCTGAGGCCTGCCCATTGTTCTTCAATTATTCAGACAATAATTGCAGCCTTATTTAAAGTCTAGTCTTGCATCCGCTGTGTTGCAGGCTGCCAAGCCCCACGCTACGCTGGTAGATTTACACCAGACCACGCTCCTGCTCTCACATAGCCAATTAATTAAGTAAACACATTCATCAGCATGTTCTCAGGTGTGCAGCCAGAGAGGCAGCGCGTCTCCTTCCCCACCACCTCGGCTCTGTCTCATTTCATCCCTGCTGGAGCCCGCCGCACTCGCGTGAGCGGGGAAGTGGAAAACGCGTGTGCTCGGGGAGGTACCGGGCAGGGGCCATGCTGCTGCATGACCCCTCTGCCATTGCCGTACCTGGCACGTCAGCGTCCTCTATGCACAGAGGTCAGGGGAAGCCATCGAGAGCCAAACTCCACCTGGAGTCTTCCCGTTCACTTCCTGGCTCAGCCCGCAGGGACGTAGAATGCCAGCCGTGAACTGGCCCAATGCACCCAGACAGGTTCAGCGTGACCTCTGTGTGCACAAATCTCTGCTAGAAATGGTGCTTGCAGACCCTGCCCTGGCTAATGCAGTGCCCCTCACCACCTGATTGGTCTGTGATCTGAGCAGTTACTTAAAAAATTGTGCTACACACCACTGCAGGGAATAGTCTACGGCAGCATTCGGCTCCTGAGGCTCTCGGACAGACGGCCCTGTCAGGAGAACGGGCCACGGAAACTGAGCTAGCACATGGTTTAATCGTGGCTGATCAGGGGAGAAAAGGACCCATCAGAACCTATCCAGCACCGGTGCAGGATTAGTCTCCTGAGTGTCAGATACCTCTCAGGCTTTGTCCAGCCCGTCCTGTTGCTGCTAGCACTGTTTCCCTTGCAATGAGGACAGGGCGTTAGATCAACAGCGATCTTGCTCTAGAGAAAGCAGCCCGCCTTTGGTTGCCAGGAATTCCTAATGTCTTCTCCCACTTCTGTCACCAACTCATGCTTTGATCTGCGGCAAGTCCCTTCACCTCTCTGCCTCGTCTTCCCCATCTGCACAGCAATATTTACTGTGTCACGGGTCTGGGGAGGTTAGTTCGGTGAATGTTTGGGAAGCCCTGAAGAACTACAGAGCGCTGTGTTAAAGGCTGAGTATTAGTATGACAACATCCCCCAGTTTTTCCATTAAAAAAACACACCCCCAAGTCTAATAGGGCTCCCTTGGATACAGCTGCAAAATCTCCCCCTCAGGATACAGGCTGGCAGGCTGCTAGTGATTGACTGTTGTTGACTAACTTCATGTTACTGTTACCACAGTGTCATGTTGAGGACTGGCCCACTGCACGTTCCCAGTTTGCCACAGGGTCCCAAGCTGCAGCAGGAGAGCAGGACTGGGGCAGGGCAGGGGAAGGAGAACTCCAGTGGGGACACACAGGAAGGCAGTGCAGCCTGCTTCCCCCTCGGAGCCCAGACAAAGCACTCTGGTTTATATCCTATTCCTCCAGGCAGGAGTTACAGCCCTGAGCTACAGGGCTGCTTATCTTTCATCAGCCCTAGGAGAGAGAGAAGCCTTGTAGCCCAAAGAGAGCGCACAATCCCAGCGGGGCAGCCACAGACTCTAATCCCCTGGGAAATGGGGCCACTTCATTTAGGTGCCTACAGAGGGAACCAGGTCCCCCCTGAAAACGTTCGCTCAACTGACAAGTAAACAGACGCCATTTCCCCAACAGCCTGCGTCTCAAGTGCCCCCGTGCCAACTCTGAGAGCCTTCCCCGTGCTACCTGTGCCAGGGATCCTGCTGCTGGGGCTTCGCTCGCCGCTATGGTTATGGTAAGTGAACAGCATCTGAATGCGGCTCATCTCCCAGAGCTCTCAAGTGAAAATTAGTCACTGTCTGCAGCGGGCAGCTGTTCCAGTCTAAGCAAGGGGTGGATTTCAACCAACCTGGCTATTCCAGTACAGCCATGGGGATGTTCTGGGACAAGACTGGCCATATAACTACAGTGGCTTAACTAGCAAAACTTTTCCATGTGGCCAAGCCCAGAAGCAGTGACCCCACCAATCCACAGGGGGCCCAGCGCTGCTCTCATTCACACCCGGGCCAGCCGAGGGATTTCAATGGGGCCGCACGGAGAGCAGAATTCAGAGGCAGGATGAGATCTGTTGAGTGTTGGAGAGGATCACTTTGTCCTGACTGTTGTTTCATTTTAATAGAACAACAACGGGCTGGACTTGATAGCAACAGCAGTTAATCATCACCCTTCGCTTCAAACAGTTAATCAAACACCCTTCGCATCAACTGCTTCTGCGTCCCATACACACCCTCACATGCACACACACAACGTGATAAGCCTGCTGCTTCTGTGTCCCATACACACCCTCACACACGCGCGCACACACAATGCAACATAAGCCTGCTGCTTCTGCGTTCAATACACACCCTCACACGCACACACACAATGTGATAAGCCTGCTGCTTCTGCGTCCCATACACACCCTCTGTCAATATAAAACACACACAAAATCTATGTTAAAATAACATTATTAGGGTGGCAAAGTCAAGCACTCAAACATTCGGAAATGCCCACAGTAGGGCTGCCTGTGCACCAGTAATTCGGCCAGCTTGTATGTCTCGTACAGTCTTTCATGACATGATCACATACTATTTTTTCCACTTTCAGATCTGGTGCCCGGCCCAAGCCAAGCCCGAATCAGCTTGAAGGCAGAGGTGACACGTGGAGGAAGGGGCATGTGGGGTCATGTGCCCCTCCCGCTCCCCAGAGTTGCTGCTTAGTTTGTACTGAGTGTGCTCACCCGGATTGAGCATGTTCAGTAACACTGCTGAAGCCAGCTGCCCTCACTCTGCCCTCCCACTATCAGCAGGTATGGCTTCACCCCAGTTGCTCAATGTTGGGGCATGCTCAGTGAGGATGGACTCTCTGGAGTTTTTAGCCGCTAAAATCGAAAGTGTCACTACTGAGTAGCTGCAAACTGATTTTTCAAAGGCTTCTCTCTTAGGCAAATCTGGACGGATTTTCACAGGGATGACAAAGGGCACCTCCCTAACATTCAGGCCCCCACCCTGCCAAATTTCAAGCCCCTGCTCCATACCCTGGGGGCACCAGGGATGTTCAAAGAAAAGGTCGCCAGAATTTTTGTAACGTTGCGAAACAACTTATTATTCTCTTGCCTGCCTCTCAGAAATAGCTTAACTGTTTTGGCTGAGACTTTCAAAAATCATAACAGTAATAATTCAGCCTGAGGCAGACACCCTGCGTAGCACATCTCAGCCCAAACAGTTTAAGTTGGCCAAGTTATAAGCAACTGAAGCGGGGTCTTATGATGGGATGTAATAGCCATCATAACAGTCGGCACAATAACAGGTGGAGTTACCAGCCCTGTCCATAATACTGTGGCTTCGAGCACTGAGCACACAGGACTGCCTGGGATCTAATCCCAACGCAGGCACTGATTTGGTGTGACCCTGCCCCAACTCACTTCCCATTTCTGGGTGTCAATTTCGCCATTTGTAGTGCCAGGGTGAGCAGACTGCCCTTATCGCAAGGGTTAATTAGTGCTCATGCAGCTCTTTGGACATGCCAACCGTGTCACCGATGCTTGGTGTTATTCAGAACGCTCATGTGCACACACACTGACACCCCCCCGACTCCTGTCCAGATCCTGTACATGGGAATTGCACCTGATTAGCGGCATATTTAGTAAAATGGTCGTGTGCCGTTGGTTTATCACCTAGTAAAACTCCCTGGAATATCAGTGGCCATAGAAAGCCCATTAAAGGCTTGGGGGCACCATAAATTGAAAGCACTTTACACCTGTCTGTTTTTATGTGGATTCTTCCCCAAGGGCTGATGGTGACAAGAGACCGGTTCTGACTGGAGAGCCGGGCTGAGCAACGTTAATTCCCAAAGGAGCACGGCTGAGTGGAAAATTTGGGGGAAGAGGGTGGGAAGTGGTGGCGATGGGTTGGGGCTCCAGCTAATGACCACAGCTCATATAGTCTGGCCCCACCAGCTGATTCAATCCATCAACTAATCATTCCCCCACTTTTCCCTCCCCAAATGATCGGTTCTAAGCAAGGGAAGGAGAGACCTTGTGGGTTTGGCTTTACAAAACTCTCAACTGGGGTTCACCAAACTAGAGGAAATTCACAGGCTGCTTTTGTGATTACAATCGTCTGTCAGGGCGATTTGGTTTTAGAACAAACCTGTTATTCCAGCTTAGGTTTGATGGCTCGCCAGAGCAGGGTTGAGTCAGGCCAACCTGCACTTTAGGCAGGACTAACCATTGTACATCTTCATGGAAAAGCCATGAAGCACATTGCAGGGCCCATGCTTCTACGGCTTCATCCAAACCTCACCACGGCAACAGGCGTCTTTCCATTGCTATCAGTGGGCTTTAGATGAGGCCTCCTACGGGGGTGGTACCTTCTTCCCGCCAGAAGAGCTCGATTTCTACCCTCCCGGGAATGGCTAGGATCCAGAACAGTGACACGCTAGGGACACGACATGCTCCGGGGGGTGGGAGGGGATGGTTATTCATTCCCGATGGTAATCACCCAGAGGACATGGGTGTCCGGTCAGCCCCAGCTCCCTCCCCTCTTTGCCCCCAACAGCCTTCTCCTTCCCTGTGTGTGAGGGTCAAGCAGAATCGGCTGCCCTGTGAAGCCCTGCGGGGCCCCTTCCAGCGTGGCAAACAGGGGCGGAGAGGACTCGATTGTTATGACACAACTCAGGCGCTAACTGCAGCGTTCCCAAAGAGAGGAAGTGGCTGGAAGAACGGACTGTGTCTGGAAATGCTTTTGTGATTACTCGCCACTCCGGGGGGACTCGGGGAGGCTGCTCTGGATGAGTGCTCCAAAACCGACTCCAGATTAAGCAATACCTTTTCTCCACCTCCCTCCAAATGTCCACGGCTCGGTCTCTTGCACACAAAGGGGGAGGGAGAGGGCAGAGGAAGGCTGGGAGCTGACATGGATTCCATTTATTAGGGTCCGTCCCGACAATCACCTAAAAGGGAGGAGGGTCAGGAGTGCCAGGCACAAAGAGGTCAATTAATTCAGCTGGAAATGTTTTTACAAGTCAAAATTTATTGTCCCTGGGCCACATTAGCACTGGCAGAGAGGACATTAGGTTGCACCCCTACTGAATAAGCAGATAAATTAAAGACATCTGGAGAGCAGAATGAAGGGAGAGATTATTAATGCTGAAATTTAGAAGCCAAGGTCTAAGCCACGAATCCATCAGCGCCACTAGTTATGTCCAATAAATTAGGCGAGATAAGGATTGAAGGATGGTGTATTAAAGGCAACACTCGTTTCTGAGCTGGCACATGGGCTTTAAGGCATTCTTCCTCTTGGGCATTTAACCCTCTCTCTTTACAAGCCACACTGAACCAGTCGGCGGGTTAGAGCTACAGCACACAGGGCAAGGGAAGGCGGATGCTCAGGCAGATTTCCCAGTGGCTGCATGGCTGGAAAATGCAGGCTGCCCTGCGGAGCGACACCAGACTATTATTCTCCAAAGCAGTTTGCAACACCCCCTGCCAGTCCAGCCCTGACCCCTCAACGCACTTCAGTCCTGACCAGTGACCCCCCGGCTACGCAAGATCTCACCCCTCATCAGCACCCCACGCTCTGTCGTCATCCCTCAAACCTCCCAGGAAGCCCTCCCCACTAGTCCAGCCTGCAGCTCCCCACCACGCTCTGCCAATGCCCTGACCCTTCCAGCAGCCCCCCTTATTGCAGTCCTGCACCCACTTACAGCCCAGCCACTGCCAACCAAGCCTGACCCACTGAGTCCCGGCTATTGCACCGAAAGCCAGGCCTGGTACCCTGGGGGTGGGGTGGTGGGGGAGGGCATGCTGTGACGCACAAACATCAGCCAAGAACTAGCAGGTTACCACCAACCTCGCGCTCCCCTGTGATTTTGGCAGGATTTGAAAACAGGCCAGCGGATCTGAAAGGCTAATGCATTAAACAGTATCACCAGCCACCCTGCAGATGGCCCCACAAGGAGGGGGAACAGTGTAATTCGGATGACCTAGTGCCCAGCAAAGATAGGGAGAACATCAGGGCCCCATTCCCCATCCCTCCCCACGGCCAGCTGTTCCAGAACCACAGCCCTGCTTCGGCCAGTGGGGCCAGCAAAGACCGTTACGATCAGCCGTGCCTCCGGGGCACCATCCAGACATCCGACTTCCCGGCAGAGGCGCTCCCCCCTGGAGCCTGCTCCCTCCTGCAGCCAACCAGAGCCACCTTTTAGGACGTGCTGCAGGATACATCCCTGCAGCTGGGGAAAATTCAGCCCAGAGCGGGGGGAGTGACTTGCCAGAGGCCGTGCAGCGAGTCAATGGCAGAACTAGGAATAGAAGCCAGGACTCCTGAATCCCAGTCCAGCGCCCTCCTCGCTGGCACTGCTGTAGCCTGGATGTTTATTGCCAGTGGGCAGGGCCAGGCTGGCTCTCCTTGGTGGCCAGAAAGATACTGCTTCTGCAAAGGCTCCCAGCTAGCGTCAATGGGTCCCACCAAGCAAAGTCTGGGCGATGCTCATTCTGCACACCTCAAGAACAGCTCTAAAGCCTGGACCCTCCCCACAGCAAGCCCCCTCCCCCCCATGTGAAGTGCCACCCTCCATTCCAGCCGCCTATTTTCCCCAATTAAGGCTGAGGACCAGTTCCTGGGTCTTTCAGACCGCCCGAGGACAGAGCGTCTGCGCCCTGCACCCCCACCCTCCCGATTCCAACCTCCTTAACTCATTACCGGCCTGGGGTCAAGTCGGCTGAGTAGGTCGTTCAGGGACTCATAAACATGCCATGGACATCCCTAATGATCAGCCTGGACAGAGCCCATCTGGGCCCTGACCTCTGCTCCCCTGCTGTCATGGCAACATACAGGCCACATAGCAGGGGCTGGGGCTCCCGTGGCTGTCCCAAAAGGATTATTCACTTCTTCCTCGTCTGGGATTGGCGGGTGGGGGCTTATTTGGAGACACTGGGGGTGGGGGAGCATGTGCTAGGTCTTGCGCACCCCGCTATCGCCCGCCCCGCGTAGCTCTGCCGTCGCAAGTGCCAGCTCAATATTGATTTAACAGGAGTCAGGTGCTACAAAACCAGATTAGGAGCGCGGCAGGCAGGCGCTAATTGTCTAGCAGGCAATGGGAGGAAGGCAGGCTGGAGCCCCTCAAGCGGTTGGGTGCCTGGGAGTCCCACCTCCAGTCTGTGCCCACAGGACCACTGGTAAGGAGGAGAGCAGGTAGTCTATAGGGAGGCCCTGGCAAAGGGACTGGATTAGCTGAAACCCCCCAACATTCCTCAACATCAGGTGATACCCCCACCCTCTGCATCACTTGCACTGAACACCCTCCCCTCTCACCGTACTGACCCAAACAGCTTCCCTGCCCCTCCCCCCGCGCTAACCAGTGCTCCATGGGGCCGGGCGGCCCCCACAGCCAGGGTGTGTGATGGTTCATTTCCAGACGAGAGCGGTGCTGCTGGGAGCTGGGAATGAGTGACATCCCCTCCCCGTCGGCGCAGGAGCCCGGAGGGCGGCATGCTACGTGGCAGGAGGCAATAGCTATTAAAAACTCACCGGGGTTCTTTCCTCCTCACCCCACCGCTCGCTGTCGCTAATCCAGAGAGCTGGGTTCCCAGGGCTCCTTCACCCCGTGAATGATGACAGGGCATCGCTCACACTCCCATCCGGGCAACAGCACAGCCTGGGGCGGTGGGTTGAGTCTGGGGCTCATGCAGGTGGCTGGAAGTCAGGGCCTTGGCCCAGCCTGGCAGAGCCCGACTTCCAGAGCTGCTGAGAGCTCCCAGCTCCAGCCAAAGTCGGCAGGAGCCAAGGACGCTCAGCAAGTCTGAGAGTCGGGCCCTTCGGCTCACTCTGTGCCTCAGTTTCCCCATTTGTGAAATGGGGCTAATTATACCCAGCTACCTCGTGGAGGGGAGGCTAAACTGATCAATGTCTGGGAAGTGCTTTGAACTGAGCTGGAAGGGCCAGGGAGAAAGCAGCTTGAAGCAGAAAGGGGAGTTCTTGCTGTACAGCCAGGGCAGGGAGGGAGCTGCCCAGCTCCCTCTAGCTTGGGGTCCTGGAAGAGGCCACAGACATGCAGAGAATTACTGTTCTAATGTGTCCTGACAGACAGACACCCCACCCCCCCATGCATCTCCTTCAGTCTCCTTAACAGTAAGAATGGGAGGGGAAAACCCCTTCATCGGGCCTTAGGGGAGCATTGCCTTTGCTCGTCACCCCCAGACCAAACTCAGCTCATCAGTGTCACGAGCTGCCAGTTCTCACAGTCTCTAAAGGACACTTGAAGGCCTGGGTCTTGGGGGAGGCAGCAGCAGGCCATGCGGGGGGAGGGGCGCTCTGGTACCATCCGGCTTTGCCCTCGCTTAACCTCTGCCTCAACAAAGCGAGTGAGACCACCCCGATATCCCCCTCTGGCCTCCACCAGCCAGTAGCCCCGGGGCCAGCCCAGAACAGCCCTGGAGGCAGAAGCACCAGGTGCATTTACTGCCCGGAGGGTGACTGCGAATCACCACCAGGGCCCGTGAAATCGCCACGCAGAGGGTGAGGCCTCGGGAAGCAGCTTGCGCCCAAGACCGAGTGTGTCTGCTCCTCTCCTGAGCCGTGCTGGGGATCGGAGTAGGGAATGGAACCAGAGAGGGAGGGAGGGAGGGAGGGACTGGCACGTGGCCTGGCACAGGTTGGGGCTATGATGAGCCATTATTAAGCTCAGCTCCTCGCTCTGCCTGCTTCTACAAATCGCCCCCGGATACCGAGCTGGGCGCTGCTTGGCTGGCTCCTAGGGGCTGGCTAACAACACGCTGGTGGTGTCCGGAGGGAGAGGAGAAGACTGCAGCCTCTTGTGCCTCTAATGAAGATTCCCACCCCTAGGTGGTCCCCCAGGGCTGGGCTGGCTGGCTGGGGGGAACAAACGCCAAACGAATGCACCAGGCCCCTGGGGAGATCCAAGCCCCCAGGCCTGTCACTGGTGAGACACCCCTGCCTGGGGTAGCACACACCAGTCCCGTGGCTAGCACAGGGTTTGCTCCAGTGGCTGGGCATGCACTATCTGGGCATGCAGGGTTCGAGGCTGGCTCGAAAATAAATATGGCCCTGGGAGTTTCAGCAGCGGCGAAACACAGAGCGCTCTCTCTGTATTAAAGCACTCCAGGGCCGGCGCTTTTCTCCGGTAGGGAGGGACAGTCCGATTCCAAGGGAGAGACCTCGAGGCATAAAGCCTGTGTAGGACCCTCCAGGGACAGCGGGGGCAAAGCTGGCATGGCTGTGCTGTGCCCCTTCTGGGGATCAACAGAGGACCAGACATGCTCATATAAGACTTCCTAGCGCTAGGGCTACAAGCCCCTGTCCCCTTAGATACAGGGACAGCCTCCATTCCCCAGGGGCTGTGGGGACTGTCCTATCCCTCTCCCCCCAATCCCTCGCCCTGCTGGCTGCCATTTCCATACCCCTAGGATCCGACCCACCAAGGTGGATGCCAAGTTCCCAGCAGAGGAGGGAGCGAGTCTGGGCAGGATAAGACCTGAGCGGGCTCTGGACAGAACATCAGCCGCAGACGCTGCGGGACACACGGTGAGCCGCTCGCTTGGGAAGGGTGAGACAAGGACAGCGCTGCTCACCCTGAGCTGAAACCCATCGGCACGGGCAGCGGGACAGACTGGAGCCCCGGATCACTGCCCACCCCAGCCCCGACTCTAGCTGCGCCGGCTCTCTGAACAGCCTGCTCCACGGCTCCATCTGCTCATCCGCTCCAGGAGAGGCAACCTCGGAGCCAGAGGAGCTTAATCGGTGCCTCTAGCCCGCATTAGAGGGCAAAGGCTCTGCTTGGCCTGCCGTGCCCTTTGCCTCTTAACTGATGGCAGCCATAACAAGGCGGCAGCTATGCTCCTTTCAGTTGTCAGACGGCAATAATCGGGTTTCTGGTCATGGGGATGAGCGCACGCAGCTGTTTCTTTCCCACTGGATTTCCCACTTGCTCTCTGCTTCTCTCCAATCTGACCGAGACACAGTTGCATGCACAGATGCAGCTGGCGTCTGGCCCGATCCCTCTCCTTCCCCTGGCCCCTCTGTGCCCAGGGCAGAGAGAGCAGCATGACGATGGCATGAGATCGGGTGGTCTGGCTGCTCCCCTATTCTGATAGGGTTGCACTGACCCCTCAGCTCATGGCAATGGAGCCGCATGGGGACCCGAACTCTCTGCCCCCGGGGCTAAGGGACTCTGCACTAGCAGCCAGGAGGACAGCTGGCAATCTCTCCCGGGAGACCCAATCCTCTGCCGCAGGCTACAAATTGCTCCCCTGGACTTACTGGGGGTTACTCAGCCTGTGTGATGGGTGAACAGGGCCCCTGCACAGCTGGCATAACCCCTCCTGTATAAGGCAGCAACATGGAGACATGCCTGAGGCCACTAGAACAGGAACTGCCCTAACTGTGGCTTTATCCCACACCTGCAGCACAGGGCGCGGCCCCCGCAGCAGGGGCAGTGGGACAACAACCAGCAAGTCAAAGCGACACCTTGGCATTAGCCCAGGCAAGTCCCGCCAGTAGCTTCAAGAAAAACCAGTGGCTGCTTCCTCCGGGGGGACTACTCAGAAACTACTCGTGCTCATGTTATTAACTAGTTACACGGGGAAAACGGCAGCCTGGAATCTGGGGGAGCCGGGCGTGGGGGCAGCTCGGAGAGAGGGCAGGAGAGGGACCCCGGTTTCCCCCAGCACCATCTCCCAGCTCGTGGAGGGGTGGGTGTGGGACAGCCCGGTCAGTCGACTGCCAAGAGAAAAAGAGAAGGAAGCAGCGTCTCCTGGTCCCTCAGAGACACTAACCACAGCCTTTGACATCACCGCAGCTGGACAAGGGACTAATTTCCCTGCCACAAAGAGACACCGCTAGCCACAGTGTCAAGGCCCCACCCGCCGACAGCACCACACCTTATCTGAGCCTTTCCCACCAGGGCTCCCCAGACGGAAATGCTGCGGGGCCTGGCACCCTTCTGGATGCCCTAGTCCCCGGCTTGCTTGCTCTGAACTGCCCTGGCGGTGACACACTGTACGGCAGCCTCGGCCTTTAGTGCCACCACCGCACTCTCGGGCTGCTGGGGAGTTGTGTGGGGGCTGGAGCAGGGCCATGCCAGGCACAGGCCAACTCCGCCATCGGGCGGCCAACAAACCCTTCCCTCCACTGTCGTGTCTAAGCCATTACAGCCCGCCGGCACTCCCGCACCCGACCCACGCTCCCCCCAGGTCACACAGGAGGGGCTGGGCCGGGGACCCTCAACACTCAGCCTGAATGTAACCAAACGCGACCGAAGCTTCTCCTGAAGCAGCTGCAAAAGGCTGGGCTACGGGCGCTGCGCAGCTTCCCCCAAGAGCCGCCGGCACACGGTGGGCGGGAGACCAAACCTGCCCATTCCTGCGAGCTCCTGCCTTGGCCGGCGGCTGCATTTGCTTTTCTTTCGCCAGACCACACTGAGACATCTGGGCGCAAGCTCTGAGCCTCCGGCTGCCAGGAACCAGAGCGAAGGGCAACGAGGGGGCTGCATCTGACATGGGCACTCGGACGTGGGTGGCCAGGCCTGAGAACCTGGGCCAGTCCAGGATAGCGCCTTGCCAAGGCCAGCATGGACCAGGACTCGGGTCCCACAACGATCGGGGAGGGGACAGCGGGAGACCTAACCTCGGCTTGTACAGTGCTGGGCCACCTTGTGGCACGACTTGCAAGCTACTGCCCCAATGCCCCTGAAATGAGGAGCAACCTAGCTGCCCATGGCTACCAACAACTCTCCCATTCACCCCAGGCTTTGAAGAGCACGTGGCTTCCTGATTTATAATGACCATCAGTCACCATGCAGCCATCCTGTAACATCTGCCCATGCTGGGTTGGGGGTGGAGGGCTCTCCTCCCGCCATTCTAATGGGGCCCACGCCCCGCCACTCAGGGCTCTGGTAACACCATAATCTCCTGGGGCGGCAAGAACCCTTCTGCCGAGCCATCTTGCGTCCGCCTCTGAGTCCCCCCTCGGCCCCAGGGCCATTGAGTTCCTGATCCGACATCTGATGGCTGATCTCGGGAGCGTCCCCTCCAGCTCCTGAGGAAGGGCAGTGGCAGCTGAGCGACCAATACAACGTCTTGCTTTCATTGTTATTTGCGCGGGTATGGAGGGAGAAACGACCCAGTCACTCCGGCAGGAGGAGAGCTTACAGGGCTGCACACTGGGGATGTGCCTCCGCCCAGGAGCCACCTCACAGCAAATTTTAAGCAGCCTAATCTGGCAGCTGACAGATTTAGGATTTGTTTAAGCGCTTTTCACTCGCTGGACTTTAATCATCACATTTCCGTGACCTCCGCAAAAGCACCTCCCCCCGAGCTGTCCACAGTCAAACCGTATTCCTGCAGCAAGCCGGGTTCGGGGACCTGACGGGAGCCCCCCACAAACAAGGACACCCGCGGGTGAAACACCAGCCCCGCTTGCCATGCAGAGGATCTGTCCTGCCGCTGACAGTGCAGTGTGGGAGAGGGACGGGGGACACTGGGAAAGCCCTCTCTTGGGTCTGGTACTCTAATGTTCAAAAGCTAGCGTGCCCCATACGCAATCAAGCCAGGCGTTCTGCTCCATCGCTGCCCACAGAGCAAGGCCCAGCCTCTCGCCTGGGAGTTGCTGTCAAATCACTTTGCACAGAAACCCTTTTTCAGAGGCTCCTGGCACCCGCCCAAATGCCTTGGCCCTGTTTTCACAGCACCCCCCACCCCCTGCACACTGCCGGGCGCTCTCTGGGGGGTGCCGCTCTGCGCCACAATCCCAGCGAATTACTTTCTGAGCAAGGTCCTAACACCAGTTTAACAGCACGTCCCTCGCCAGGGCTGTGCCAGGCTTCGCGGTGAGATCTAGGCCGCACGCTCCACAGCCCTCTCACTTTCCCTCGCCCCCTCCGTCCCCCGCCCCCGGCACAGCCCGTCTGCACTGCCCCTGCATGTCGCTCCCCCTCCCGCCCTGGGGACCGGGGCTGGCTCCAGAAGAGAGAGCAGCTGTGTGGGTTGGACGCTCAACGTTTTCCAGGGGGGCTTTTTCCACCCTGGATTCTCCCATCCTCTGCAGCATCTCCCAACACTCCCACTCCAGGGGCGGAGGAGGGACCGTGGCCAGGCAAGCCTGGGGGGGAGGGCTCCTGGCTTCTCTGTTAGATCCAGCGCCTGGCCCCCTCCACCCCTGGCTGGCATAACAGAGCAAACCTGAGAGTCCCCGAGTGTGCTCGGAGGGGCGGGGGGGAGGTTGATTCAGCCAGTCTGGGCCTTTTACTGCTCTCCAGCACACTGGGGTAAATCCAGGGTAACCCCGCTGGGCTCACAGGAGAGGCCTGGGCCGGGAGCCAGGGCACGTCTGACCTTGTGTTTCCAGCTCCTCCTGCCAGGCACTCAAGGGAAGTAAATATTTGCACTTACTCAGACTCTGGAGCAAGGATGACCAGGTCTTCATCTCCAGCATAGTGCCCCAGCCCTGGGCAGCGGGAACCCAGCGGGTCTAAGACGCAATCCTCAGCATGGCTAGTCCGGCTCCCCCCTTCACCCTCCAGAACAGGGCCACTCGCAGCGCCTACCTCCTCGCCTCCCGCTGGAGTTTAACTTCCCAGCCCCGGGGTCAGCGGCACTCGCCCCGCGGAGCCGGGGAGCGGGGGTGGGCTCACGGTGCCTGCGTGAACTGGGAGCAGCTGCTCTCTTGCGCTGTGGGAGCCGCGTGGCAGACGGCGCGCCAGCCGAGGGAGATAGCAACCATTTTATTCCCTTTTAACTCTGCCTGCCTTCCTCCGGCTCTCCCTCTGTTCCAGGGCTCGTCCTGAGCTAAAGGAGCTTTCCTTCCCCCTTCTCCTCCCACTCCCCTGCACTTGATAGCAGGCTTGTCAAGACGGCTGAGTTGCTGCTGACCTCTCACCCGCAGCTGCTAATTAAGGTTCCACAGTGACAGTTCAAGTGCCTTGCCTCAAGTTTGCAGCACCAAAGCGTCTAATTGGAGGCGCTTTTTATTTCTCAATAGCAGCCGCTCCGGGTTTGGGGTTTTGTTTTGTTTTTTTCCCCGCCAGACCCGAGCAACAGTGCTTCTGGCTTTTGTGTTCGCTACTGGGGGAGGAAATGGGGAATAAGAGAGGGGCGGAAAGGCAGACCCTGCTCCCCCACCCCCAGCCGTCCCATCTAGCCTACCAACTGCAGCCCTCCTCCTCTGCCCCCTCTCCTGCAGGACGGCTTGGCCCCACACTCCCGCCGCTTGCCGTGTGCCTAGGCCCCGCTGCTGCCCTCCGAGGCCGGGCGACGGGAGAGGCCCGGGGGCTGGTGCGACGGGGCCACCTCTCATGCTGCGTCTTGCAGTTGGCAAGGAGCAGCAGCGTGACGGGCTGCGGCACATGCTCTGCGCACCAGGGAGCGGGTCCCTACAGTCGCACCTTCCTGGGGCAACGCCGCCACGTTATTTACGCCCCATGTTAGGTGCTGGCTGGACCCCGGCAAGCCCCGTGGGAGGGCTGGTGTGGGAAAGCGTCGGGAGAGAGGAGGCAGAGAGGGGAGAGATGGGACAGAGACCGAGGGGAAATAAAAAGGAGGGATAAAGGGTAAGATTTAAAAATAAAGGGATGGAGAGAGACAGGCAGTGGGGGGTCATGGGCAGAGCATTGGACGGCATCAGGTGTCCAGGCAACACCTAGCAGGATGGGCCCCCCCCCATATCTCAGGTGGGCCCGCTCTGCTCTGCCGTAAGGCAGTAATCATCTCAGCGAGCGAGGAAGGGGAGTTCTTGGGTGCTCAGAGTCAGGGCAAGGGGCAGGTGTGCAATACGCGCCCTGGGAATGCTTCAGCAAAGAATTAGGTTTTTTCCAGTGGCAGATTCTCAAAGTCCAGTTCCCTCTGCCAGTCACATGTGCCTAAGCGATGGGTACAAAGAAACCATTGTTGGACTCGCAAAGACCATGCCCAGCCTCCCAGACGAACCCCAGAGAGCCCCTGTGCACTGCTCAGCAGAGTCTACATTTGAACGTTTGGAAGTAAAATCCTTGCCGTGCGACAACCCACGTCATTAGTAACAGCTCAGCACCTTGGCTTTGTTCAAGTGTTTGCTGCGCAGCCTGACAGCTAAATCCTACAGGCTTTTCCTCAAGCCCCCTCTGCCTCCCGGAGCGGGATTGAGCGGGAGCCTGACCGGCGGAGCCTGAAATGCCACACAACACTGGAGGACAGCGGGCTCAGGGGCGGGATGGCTCTTGGGACCAGCGGTGGGATATGCAGCCTTTCCCCACACCTTCTCCAATCATCTGCTTCGCGGCCATCCCCAAAGGAGAAGCAACTGGTGCTGGTTAGCACGTCTGCTGGCAAACGGGCAGGGAGGGCAGGCAGTGAACAAAGCTACGTGCCAGGAGCAAGCTCCCACTGGCACAAAATGCAGCGACTCGGATCTCTAGGAACACACAGCCCAAGGGCTCTGCCGGTTATTCTGACCCTCCATGAGACCAGCACAGAGGGACAACTACTCATAGGAAAAACCACCATCCGGGCTGGGGAGGAGGAGAGTGATTGTTACACTCTGGAGGCACCCGGAGACCACCTGGGTGGGTGGGTGGCCGGACAGATAGGAGACCGGGCTGTGAAGACTGAATGCCCCCTCAGTCAGGCCCTGCCACTGCCAGCACTGCCCGTTCTGGTGGATCCACGGTGGGCTTCGGTCTCCAGGGCTGTCAGTCTGGTGCCTTTCACTAGCACTAAATTCTAACAAAGACAAATCTATCAGGGTTAATATCTGCGGGAACCTGGTTTGGCAAAACTCCTGTGGCCCATTGATCAGCCCTTTGGCGAAATCGGCAGCTCCGTCACTTCTAGGACTCAATACTGTTAATTTCCCAGACAGCAGGATCTGAGCAGAGCTGGATACGACATGTGAACAAAAATCATTGGAAGCTCTGAACACATAATGCAGCAATTCATAAAAAGGCCGTCAAGTCAGCAGTAAAGAGCCCTTCCTATTAGCCAGGGTGATTAGGACAGGGAAGAGGAGCTGAATATTTCATCTTGCAGTGTCATTAAGCAACTGAGAGGCAGTGTGTGTCTGGCCCCGGGTTCTAGGACTCTGAAGAAAAACCATGCCAATCTGTGCGTTACAAAAAGACACGACGAGAACACACCTCCTCATGTTGCAGTGTGGTCGGGGAGTCTCAGAACCATCTCCCTGGGAAGGTCTGTGCCATGATCTAGCAGGCAGGACATTGAACTGGGAGCCAGGACACCTGGGTCCTACTCCCAGCTCTGCCTGTGACCTTGGGGAAATCAATTCCCCTGTTTCCTCTGCCCTCCTTTGTCTGCTCATCTCTTTAGACTGCAAGCTCTCCAGGGCAGTGATTGTCTCTCTCTGCGAACGGGCAGACCTAGCAGCACAGGGCCCCGATTTCACCAGGGGCCTGCAGGTGTTACAACAACACAAACACATCACCACTACCGCAGGTCCTTCAGCTCTGACTAACCTACGTGAGAGTCCATCGATTCTCACAGGACCCACCCCATGCGACTAAGGTACAGGGATGGGCACTGTGCTCCCTGGGAGATGGCAGCCATACAGCCCCTGAGGGCAGATACACAGCAATCCAGGGAGCGGTAGTAGGACATGGAGCCTTTCACCTCTAGACCAGGTCTCCTGTGGACTACAGCCTTTGCTATCTGCGGCCTGTCTGCGGGCCTGAGAGAGGCAAGTTGGCAGGGTCCATGCAGGGGACAGCTAGGACCCGTGCTGCCAGCATCAACAAAACCACCCAGGTGGGAACAGGTGAGAGCAGGAAGTCCTCCCTCCCACCTGGAGTGCGCCACATGGGTTTGACCCTACTCTACCGACAGGGAAAACTAAAGCGCCAATGCCATCCTGGGAGGTTGGGGTCTCGGAGTCCCACCCCAGTTCTCACTGGGATCACGGCCCCTCCTTCCTTCAGAGGGAACTCATTCAGGATAATGCTGCACCCAGCCCCGTGTGAGTAAAGTCACCTGTCCCCACGCTGCCCATCTCTGCCACGGGTGCTTTATTCCCGGGGGTGGCTGAAGGATGGCCCAGAATGGCCCGAGACAGCCGCAGCTTCTGCCCTTGCTGCGCCTCGAGGCGAGTTGCAGAGAAGGGCAGGTTGGAGCGGAGATGGAGGGGAAGGTCTCCCCTGTCTGCCAGAGCCCCAAGGGGGACTGCTGGCATCCGCTACATCAGCGGGGCAAGAGGGGACATGGCACTGCATGACTGAGCAGCCGATTGAGCTGAGCCCTGGGGAGGCCGGCACCCAGCCCACCTGCAGCGGGGCTGGTCCCCCAGGACGCACTGAGGAAAGGCGTCTCGATCGCTGCAGAGGCTGCAGGCTCCACGGCAATCTACCCACTGGGTTTGCACACGACGCCAGGGCCAAGGGGCGACACAAGGGGCTGCAATACGGAGCAGCCTGCACAAGAGGAGGGGCCAGGTCCGTAGCTAGAGAGAGGCTTAACCTAATGGTCTGAGCACAGACCCAAGGGGCAGGAACTCCTTGAGCAAATCATGGCCCTTGTGTGCCTCGGTTTCCCCATTTGCAAAGCGAGGAGGATCCTGGGAAGGCGGTTCAGTGAGTGCCTGTTTGTCGGGTACTTTGAGATCCTTGGGCAGGAGGGGTTCGGAAGCGCTGAGTGCTATGAACACCAAGGCAAAGGGTGTCGGTGTGAGTCTAGTCCCGGAAACCCCCCCTCTTGGGGAGCACAGACTCCAGGGGGTGGGATGGGGGGACGGACACAGATGGACACAACCAGCTCTAACCTCGCTACTGCAGGCACGGGACAGCCCCAGCCAGACTCTGCTAGTCACTGTGCTTCAGAGCCCCCCAGCCGGCGCAGGGGTAAGGGGAGCAGCCGGCGAGGCCGGAGACAGGGCCCCCGCTTTGTCCCCCTCCCTTCCCTTTGCTTGTGCCAGAAGCTTGACAGATCTATTGTGTCGTGAGCACTCGAGACGTTTTATCAGGGCGAGCGAGACAGGGAGAGCCGTTGTCCTGACCCCGTAATCAGTCTGAAGAGAAACAGAAGACGGCTTGTATCATCCTCCCAGGTCAGAGGCCAGGAGGAGTTAGCCATTACCCTCCAGTGCTGCCAAATTCCTGGGATTCACGGCCAGGCAGGCAGCTGCTGTCGCAGGCCCGGCCCCTTCCGCTCCCCTCTAGGTCTGTAGGAGACAACAGAGCAGGTGCTGAGCAGGGGGGCAGGGAGGCTGGGACCAAGAGGTGGCTGCACCAACGGCCTGCCCTGCGGGGTTTGATCGACCCGGTGGAGTTTTCGTTTTCGATCCTGTTCCAGCCCCTGCGAGAAGGCCTCTCCCGGCCCGCTGGGTGCGGGAATCTGGGGCAAAGGTCAGAGGGCGCCAGCAGCCCGCCCACTTCCGCATGGCTAGAAGGGACCCCTTGGCTATGCTGATCCTGCAGCCTGGAACCTTTCCTCACTCCCCTGGCGACACACGGCCGGGGGCAAGGTGTGGGGTTGCAATGCCCCCGCAGAGAACGGGCCGTGCTAATACCGCTCCTCTTCACCGCCTTCCCGACAGAAAAGGAAAGCCGCCTCCACGCCGTATCGATGTTTTTTCCACCTGAAATCAGCTGTGTACAATCTGACCCTGTCCGGGCAGCGCTCCCCATTCGAACGGCGACCGGAGCACACACCGGCTAATCTCTAATCAGG
The DNA here is from genome assembly GCF_016161935.1 of Mauremys reevesii. Lineage (NCBI taxonomy): Eukaryota > Metazoa > Chordata > Testudines > Geoemydidae > Mauremys > Mauremys reevesii. The sequence goes on from NC_052638.1 coordinate 37,988,884, forward strand.
CATCAATTCTTAATGTCCCTGACACACGAGAGAGAGAAAGGAGAATTCATTCAATTAGCAGGGCTGGAGACTCTACCCTCGCCTGGTACCTGAAAAGGGCCAGAGCCAGACACTAGCTGGAACCTCCTCACACGAGACCCCCCAGGATCCAAAGTGGGATTATGTCCCTCTGCCCTGAAGAGTACAACCCAGGACCCCAATTCTCGCCAGGCAGGCAGGTTCCTCCTGGGTTTAGCTCCAGCTGAAATCCAAGAACTCCCTTTGCAAACGTGTGAATGGGGAAAAACAGAGATGGCTCAGGTCTGGCCGAGCCAGCTGGTCAGGCCTCTGATCTGTGCGAGCCGACCCACAGCTGGGGAGGGCAATCTAGCAGTTACAGCAGGGTTCTGGGGCCGGGAGACCTGTGCTCTGTTCCCAGCTCTGCCCCGGCTCACTGCGTGACCTTTGGACAGTTGCTAAGCACCTGATTTTCCGGGATCAGTGGGAGCTGTGGGGTGGCTCATCTCCTCTGGCAATCAGGCTGCTCTGTGCCTCAGTTTCCCTCTCTGTAAAATGAGGCTAAGACTTCCCACCCACCCCAGGGGGGCTGTGTCGATAAGTCATGCTGGTGCCTGCGAAGTGCTTGGCCACTCTCTGAAAGAAGAGTTAAGTAACCTCGGCATTCGGGGGCAGATGCTGGTTAATAAGCGACAGACTCCCCTATTTCCCAGCGAGGGGCGGAGCAGCAGAGCTCAGAACAGCGCAGCTGCCTCATGCTGTTGGCTAAGAGAGTAGCTGGGGCGGCCTGGAATTGCTGAAAAAGAAACAAGGCATCTCTGAGTGCTGCAAAGCAGCCAACGTCACAGAGTCCCGGCCTCGGGGGTTCCTCCGGCCGCTGACCTCGATTTGGGAGAGCGCGATGCAGCCCCTGCCGGATAACAGGCCCAGCCGACAGCCTTAACTGCTTCCCTCATACACACTAATTGGTTTAAATGGCTTCCCCAGGCCCCCTGCTAACGTCCCCGCATCACTGCTCCCCCGCTCTGCTACGGCACCGGCAGGCAGCGCAGGGGTGTTTTTCTTCTTTCCCTTAATAAGAAGGGCCCCAGGATCCTGTCTGCATTTGTGTCTCTCGCCGGAGGGCTGAGGCCAAGCACTAATTCTGGCACCTAGCAACGCTCTGAGACATGGACCGCGAATGTTGCCTCTCCTCGGCCGCAGCCGGCGGGTCAGGAACTCTCCTCTCTGGCAGAGGCTCATTACCAGCTTCCTCCGAGGGGACCGGAGTGGGCGTGGGGTGGGAGCAGGCTCAGGAGCTGCTGCCCACGTGCCTTCAGCCACAATCCCAGAAGCCCAAAGAACACCCCACTGGCAGCACCTGGCACAGACGCGGCAGGAGTGAATCAGCACGCAGGCACACGCGTGTGCACACCAGCACATGGCACAGGATGGGTGGGACATCTGGGCCTCTGGAATCCCTGGAGACTTGGTGTCTTGTTGCTGGTGCCCTGATGCCACAGTGATGGCCACATCAGAAAGCCAGAGATGGATCCAAACTCATCTCAGCTGGAGCTTCGCTGATCTCCGTGGAGTCCCCCCAGGGATGGAACTGGCCCCCCACATCTCGAAAGGCAAGATTTCCAGTGGTGTGGAGGAACACTGGGATCCAGAGGAGATGTGTCTGTCAGGGGACGGATACACATACCCAGACACTCGCTCACGAACACGATAAATGTGTCAATGCTCCCAGCAAGCAGACACACGCACACACGCACGCTCGTGAACACGCACCCACACACACCCAAGGGGGGCAACACGCAAACGCAACCGCTGCTGCACAATCACCAAACCAAGGGCTGCTGGCACTGAAGCCTGTGGGAATCCAGCCAGCTGGGGCCAACCCCCGCACTGAACATGGCCCCTCAAGGGGCGGAGAGGCTGATGGGGAGCAGACAGGAATATCAAGGGGAACAGCAGCATTTGGGGGGGCATGCAGGCATCGAGAGGAGAGAGGTGCTCATTTCCCGCCAGCCCCACTGCAAAGCACCAGCTGAGAATGAACCGCCCTGGCTAACGCAGAGAGGTGACGTGCATCCAGAGCAAGCCCAGGCTAGAGGTGTAGTGTAATTAATTCCCTTCATCCGCTTCCCACTCCACGCAGCCTCGGATCTGCTCCTGAGCGTTAATGATCCCGGCCTTTATTCCGCATCTTTCAGCACGTGAAAAAAGAAAGAAAGAAAGAAAGACGGAAGGGGAGGCTATCAAGCATCATCAGATTATGGATGCGAGGAGTCAGACAGCTTGACTCTCAAGACATAATCATTTTAATTGCAAACCCTCGTAAAGGCCAGAGTTGCACACTGCTCCTGCTCCCCACTCGTCGTATTAAAATCCAATTATTCTCTCTTGCCATGGGTCACTTTACCAGGCACAAAGATGGCTCTTAATCTGGATCCAGGCCTGACCTCAAGAGACACATTAGCATCCAGCAGTGAAACACCTTTGTGCTAGCAAACTGCCAGGGTCCCTACCGGGTGCCAAGGGGACAATAGAGAGGTGCAGACAGGCCTGGACCGACCTCCCAGAGCCAAAGGTTGTCCCAACCTTGCGCATGTCACTGCTGCTATAACAGGCCAAACCAACGCCCCTGATCTGAACTGAATCCCCAGGCTTCAGGGCTGTTTGGATCTGGCCTGGGCCCGTCGCAGGTTCCAGGCTCCATTCACTCCCTCACTCACACACGACTCCGGCATCCCCCCCACAGCGAGCAAGAGCCCCGCGGTTCCTCTACCCGCTGTGAGTGAGGCTGGAATTCACCCAGGCTGGCCTGGAGATAGATTGCCCGCAGAGGCGTTGGTGATTTCACAACCGCAGTAACTTTTGGATCCAAGGGCCAGCGTTTTACTCAGCCCAAATATTTGTTTTATTACACAGCTTTATTTGCTGTCAATAAAAGCGCCGGCTCAGCCAGAATCCCCCTGGCCATGCTTCCAGATATGGGAACCATGAGAGTCGAGGGGGAGAGGATAAATTCTGCTCTCAGTTAACTTCGCGCATGTTACTCAATGAACCCTGGAGCACAAAGAGGCCCCAGTTCTCCAGGCAAAGGTTCATCCTCCACCCATGTATCCCGGTTTTAGAGCAGCGTAACTGCTGGCGTCAACTACACCTGTGGGACTGAGTGCAAACCCCCGCCCTGCATCCCAGGTTTGACGTAAGAGCCATGCATGCTCCGACAGCCTGGCGGGCAGCGTTTAACAAGGGAGTTAGTTTCAGGGAGGTGGACAGTCGTGCCAGATGCAACCCAGACTCCTGCCAGCAATCAGTGTCTTCATTAAGAGCTCCCTGTGAGCAGGGATGAAGTCAGCCATCTTGGTTTCAGGGTGTGCGCGGTGACCTCAGCTGTGCCTAGAAAGCCGGTAACGTTTCAGCTGCTCAGAATCAAGAGTGCCACGGTAACATGTAGTTAAAAGGACAGACCCACCCGGCTGTCCCTCTCCTGCAGCCCATGGGCCGAATGTACCCAATGCGCGCACACTCCACCAGCAGAGTATGGGCCCACTGGGATTGCACAGGCAGACTCCCGGGGAGGACAGGGTAACCATATCACCAAGCTAAGGTTTTACAGAGCACCCATCACTGGGGGATGTAGGTGCTGATACAGACAGTATTTAGCAGTTGTGTATAATAATAATAATTAGAGATATACCAATCTCCTAGAACTGGAAGGGACCTTGAAAGGTCATCGAGTCCAGCCCCCTGCCTTCACTAGCAGGACCAATTTTTGCCACAGATCCCTAAGTGGCCCCCTCAAGGATTGAACTCACAACCCTGGGTTTAGCAGGCCAATGCTCAAACCACTGAGCTATCCCTCTCCCATGCAAAGGGGCATACAGTGTCTCACAGCAGCCCAATAAGGTAGGTGCTGTAAATCGGATTAATTAATTAGTCCCATTTCCCAAGTGGGGAAACTGAGGCACAGAGCTTAGGCATCTTGACCAAGTCCGCAGCAGAAGTCGATGTCAGAGCTGGGATAAGATTCGATCCCCAGTCCTGTGTTTATGTCTCGGCTCCTCAGATGCAGCTATCCTGGGCATCCACACAACCTCTGCAATCTGTGCTGGGGCTAATGTGAGCTGAAGGCCCTCAGCTCCATGCAGGACTGGGCCCGCACTCTACTGCACAGGTGTATTAGGATGCTGTAGACAGGGGCAGCTCCAGGCACCAGCGCTGGGAGGTCCGCCGGTCCCGATGCTTCAGCGGCAATTCCGCAGCAGGTACGCCAAAGGCACAGGACCGGCAGATCACCCGCAGAAACGCCACCAAATCTGCCTGACTGCCGTGCTTGGGGTGGCAAAAAACATAGAGCTGCCCCTGGCTGTAGACAGGCGCCGAGATGTTACGGAAAGGAATGCAGCCATTACCAGGGGAGTGCACAGAAGGGACACCAAGAACTCTTTCCAAGCAGCACTCGGCTAGGGTGGACAGCTACCCAGCTGCAGATCCTCCACACCCAAGTTCTCCCTCCCCCTCCTCTGCGCCTCACCTCAGCCAGCACCGAAACAGTCAGGTTGCCTCATTCCATCAGCATGAAGGGGGAGGAGGAGGAGGAAGGGAGGAAAATTCCCAGCTACTGAATTTTCTACTCAATTGCTGTGAAAGGAGATGAGAAATTGCCTTCCTGACCCAAAACCGAAGTTCACAGCTGCACTTCATTACAGATTCCTCTCTGAAGCCCAGAGAGAACGCCGCTCAGTAAGAGATCACCTGTTAGCAGCTCTGGCTCTGTGCTTTTCCTGCCCCACGACCAGTGTCACGGCGGGATCACAGATAGAGGAGGGGAGGGAGGGCTCCTCCCTCGTCCTGGGGGCTCAGACTGAACTGCTGGGAGGGAGATAGGAAGAGCCAGCATTGGGGTTCATCCGCCTGGGAGCTCCAACCCCATTCACTGAACCCATCCTTCGGTGGAGAGCCTTCAAAAACTGCCCGACAAGGATTGGCCAGACGCGTCTGGTTTCAAGGCAGTGCTGCTCAATGCTACAAGGGGATCCCCAGTTCAGCATCTCACTCCTCCTGCCCCATCCTTCCCTGGCCTGCCGGGGTTCTTTAGAAGTGAAAGACACTCAACTGCAGACAACAGCAGGTGGAAATTCCAGAGAGGTCAGGCTCAGACGTCCAGGCACTGAGCACCCAGAATTTGGGCCAGATTTTCTGGAGAGTTCACCTCCCATTCAGATACCGAAATAAGGAGCTGATTTGCACAAGCGCTCAGCACCCACCGGGCACCCAGTGCGTGGAGCACGTTCCAAAAATCTGGCCCTAGGGACGCGGCAGGCCTCTTCAGGAACCAGGTTTGGCCTGGCCCTCGCTGGCAATGCCAGATTGCTCCCAGCAGCGCGCACTCCAGTGCCTGGGGCAAGCTTGCAGCTCATTGGGGAGGGCCGGTATTTGAACAGTGCTTGGCACAGTGGTTCCTGGAGGGTCCTTTGAGCAGGGGGTTAGACTAGATACCTCCTGAGGTCCCTTCCAACCCTGATGTTCTATGATTCTATGATAAAAATCATAATAAATGAGATGACCATGGGATGATCTCACCAACAGGAAAAGCTTCCTAATCCTTGGCCCTGTGCTCAGTATCACCCCATTCTTCCCACACCATCTCTGCCCCCCACCTCAGCTTGGACTGAGCTTTTATTGCAGCTGAATCTAAGGGAGCTGCAGGCAAACTCGCGGGTGGAGCGAGCAGACGGAGGTTGGGGTCTAGCTAGAGAGCTCGGCTTGAGGAACAAGATCCTCACCCGAACGATCACTGGTGCCCTCTCATGATGGCATGGAAAGATACAGGTGGCAGCAGAGCAGCGAGGTGAACAGATCCCTTGATCCTCCTAGAGCTTTACTGACTCCAGGCCAGCATCATACACCAAAGCACCCCTACGTGGGTGGGACCGGCCAGCGTGGAGAAAGTCGGTCCTTAGAGCAAGATCCCCCTCTCAAACGAGGAGCCAGCAACGATTCCCAGCAACTGAGCACACAGTGCAACACAGGGACACAAAGGTGGGGGCTCCCTGCCCACAACAGGGGAGCTGATCCTGCTAGCCCTCGGTGCACCATGCTGGCACCCAGGGGAGCACTGTGCACAGAGAGGCTACGTGACCGGGAATTTTGCCTGAGCGAGGGCTGCAAGCCTGGGCTCTTGGGATCCAAAGTCAAGCCCCCGGGTAGGTGCCTAGCGACTCGGGGAGGTTCTGCGATTGGAACAGGGCTGCCCAGCCGCATGCTCCCCTCCCTGCCTCTGCCTCTCTCTGCGCTGCATCTCAACAGGCGCCTGGGGGGTGAACGCATTAAGGAGATACAAAGCAAATCAAACCCATTTCCGCTGCAATTTTCTCTATTCCATTATTGACAAGCTGTTTCTTGCAGGTGACGGCAGGGTCATCACGCCAGCCCAGCGCTGCTGAAGCACTGGCTGAGATGGGGGCCTGTGCCTCTCCGATCATCCCCAAGCGACATTCCCCACCTTGTCCCCCCCTTCCTGCCCCCCCGCCAGATCTCTGATATAGCAATGCCATTGGAGGAGGTGCAATCATCTTCTCGGCTGCAGGCTCTACGGAGACGGCGTGATACAGCAGGGAGCATGCTGGGAAATGCACACTCCCTGAACTGGAGCGGGGCAAAAAGCGGGGTGGGCTGCAGTTTTGTAAAAACAGACACCGGGCTCAGATCATCAAACCCCACAACTAGGGTGGGAGGGTTTGTCCAGTTACATCTTCAGCACTTCCAAGAAGCAGGCAACAGACCAGATGGGGGATCTGGGGGTACCCCGGTTTATCCCCAGCAGCAGAGCTCTGAGTGATGAGAACCAGTATCCTTTGGGTGCCCAGCAGCTCCTTCCACTGGGGCATCTCAATGCAAAGTCACACACACTAACAGCCTCACTGCGGGGGGCACAGCCGCCACCCGCAGTGAGGCAGCGAAGTATCATCCTCTCCATTGTACAGACAGGGAAACTGAGGCAAACCCCAAGGTCTGCCATCTCGCACAAGACCCAGAGAAAGCCAGCATTAGAACCCAGCTCACAGCTCTGCACATTAACCACTACACTGCACTCCCTCTCTCGCTAGGTAACGGAGGAGAAACAGCCCCCAGAGACAGCGCGCCCCCCCACGGCAAGCCCCTCCCCAGCCAGACTCAAGGTCACATGGCCACAGTCTGCCAAAGGGGCCGAGGAACTGGGTCCTACAGCCGGCGAGGCGCCCGCAGAGTCTGTCGTTAGCACCATGCCAAACCCAAAGTGGCTGCTTCTAAACTGCAATCCAATAAAAGCGCGGCTTGTCTATTTATCATCCTCAGGGCTTTTTATCGCCGTGCAGATGGCTGCTACCTTTGGAAGGCACAGCAGTGTGCTGGCACACGCCTGCCTCGCAGAAGCCATGCTCAACAGAATCTGTGCCTGCACCTGTGCCGAGCAGCCGCCGCTGACTGCTTCATCTCCGCGTGTGATGAAACCCTAGAGGAGAGCTACCTGCTAAGCAATAATTCAAAGGGTTCAACAATACACGTTTATAGGCCAAGCCCCCAACCAGTCGGGATTTTTTCTTCTGCTGCTGCCTAACACCGACCTGCTCTCTACGGCGTAAGCAAGTGATAAAACCCAGCTAGCAGCAACACTAACCCCCCTCCACTGATGTGCCAGTAGCAGCAGCCTCAGCACCTGCCTCGTGGCCTGTAATTACCCCTTACGCAGGTTTCCTCTTCAGAGGAAACACACAGCAGCAAAACCTGCTGCCAGGCTGGGCAGAGGGGCAGTGGGTGGGATCCAGCGAGCGAGGGGCGGGGTGGAGGGGAATGCATGTGTGTGTGTGAGAGAGCGAGAGGGTGATTAAAGCCGTATTAAGTGTCTCTCTAAATGCTGTAGAACAACACACCTAATTATCCAGCCATAGTTAGATGCAGGGGAGGATCGGAAGAAGCACCCCAGATAGCGATCACATAATGAAGCATAATGTGCGGTGAGACCCGGTGCAGGGAGCACATCGAGGGCTTTAATTAAGAGACGGGAAAGCCAGAATTACAGCCGCAAATCCTGCCTGTGAGCCCAGCATAGCGAGGCAGGGGCAGGCCAAGGGTTCAAAGTAGCTCAGACTCACACAGCAACACACCACACCCACACAGCAGGGTACACTCTACACACACTGTGGACACACCCAGACATAAGGTATGTCACTGCACCGCCTGCCCGGGCCCCTGCAGCACAGCACAAGATACACAGAGAGAGAGACAGCACAATCCACACTCACACCACACCAGACACATCCATTCATACCTCAGTACCACAGCCATACTGCGTGTACCCACACACACACCCCGAACACTCACATCAAACCCCTGTCCAGACATCTACACAAGTGACCTCTGGCTGTGTGCACACCCACACCACTGCACCCTCCCACACCGGAACACACAAACATATACCACAGTGCTCACAACACAATCCGGTCCAGAAACATTCCCACCAGCTGTATCTTCAAACACATGCTGCAATAATCACTCAGCCACTGACACGCACCAGAACACAGCCATACAGAAACACACACCAAACACCGACCACAGCAGACAGCCCGCTCTCTCACATTTGCACACCACAAGCCCCCGCCCATAAGAGCATATGATTATTGGGGGGTCAGGAGCCCAGCACCCCCAGTCCCTGGCAATGGATGCAATGGTGTCTCTCTCTCAGGGAAGGAGCGCTGAAATCTCCTACGCCTGGTGCTGAAGGTGGCCTACAAAAGGATCTAAGAGGCAGTCTTTAAAGGAACAGGCTGCCCTGCGGATGCTCAGGGTCAAATTAAATGAGCCATGAGCTGCATCAACAAAGGCCAAACAGCAGTGCTGGAACAGAGGCCATCCCCGCCCATCGTAAAACAGCCAAGCTGCTGAGACCGGGCTAACGTTTTGGACGGGTGTATCGGAGAGGACACGGGGCGCTCGAGTGACAGCAGCCTCGCCCCTGGGCCCTGTAGGCTCTGCACAACTCACCCATGTAGCCAGGTGCTGTCTCACCCTGGGACCTGGGCGCCTCTCTAGGATTTGAGCCCCTTATTCTCAACCAGCGGGAGCAGGGGCAACAATCAGCCTGAAAATCTGCCTCCCTCAGCCAGGCCCAGCTGATCGCTTGTGCTGCAGAGATGGCTCGGGTCACTGATTTGGGGTACGGGGCAGGTCCTGTTTTGCGCTGTATTCACAGCGACCCAATGGCACGGCAATGCCGGGCAGCCTGTGACACCACCACGCCATGGGGAGGGAACCAACCCCACTCTCTGCATGGAGACAGACCACTCAGCCCTACCACTAAGGATGCCACCCGGCGACGGGCAGTGCAGCACTTCGTCACCTCCAGTGCCCCCAGATGTTCCTCATTCAGTCACAGTCTGCTCAGTGTCTGTGTCTGTCCTGAATTTGTGCAGCGCATAGCGCAACGAGGCCTGCTCCATGACTGGGGCTCCTAAGCCCTATGACAACACCACTAATCAAAGGCAAGTATCCCAAGCGAAGGCCTTCGTTACCTCCCTGGCAGCGAGTCCCCAGCCAAACCCATCTCCCTGTCAGGATGGTTATTCCTGCTACCAGCCTAAAACAGAGCATAGGGGGTTTCCATTTCTATTTTTTCAGATGTTCGACAGATACTATCACTGTTTATTTTTCAGCATGCATTTCAACTTGTATCGATTTCAACTCTTCTGGGAAACGCCGAGGGGCTCAAACACTGGGGTGGGGGTCAGACAGTAATTATTTAATGACAGACTCGGAGATTCAAAAAGTTAAAGCTTAATAACTGTTAAAACACAAATTGCCAACCTCACACGTCAAAACACACAAAGCAATCTCCTTCAATTCAAGTTCTCAAGCAGCATTTTTCTGTCTTTGTCCATCTGTACATTTCAGCGATCATCACCGGAAAGAGTTTTCATCGCTTTGCCTGTGCTCGGCAAAATCGACGCTCCTCCCTGCTCCCCCATCCAACTTGTCCATATTGTTCTCACAAGGAGGAGCCCAGAGGTGAACGCGGCATTCGCCCCACAGCCCCTGAGAGAGAGAGAAACCATCTCCTGCCTCCCTGCGTCCATGGGTTACTGCTGAAGGGACAAACCCTCTGGCTCAGCTGTACTGACATCACTGGGGTTGGGCTGGTACGATCTGTATTGCAGTGGTGCCCCACTGGGCGTGGCACTGCCCCATGCGCACCCTGGGTTCCTGCCCCATAAGCTTGCAATCCAATCACAGTCTGTGTCACTGTAAGAAAACGCTGCCCTGACGTATTCTTGGCAGGGGGCGGCAGACAGTCTGGTAGGGTGTCCCCACTAGACCAGCCTAGCCGGAACTTCTCCACCAGGAGTCAGTGTCCCCGGTGGCTGGGGGTCCGATACAGGCCAGGCAAGCAATGACTGCTCAGCACGCGGCACCGGCCTCCCCTAACCGCAGCCCCCATGAGCAGAGCGTGCCTGCTCCAAGGGCCTGGGCTCTACCTGGTGCATGCCTGGGGGCCCAGGGCGGTAACACGCTGCTGGGCTTTGCCTGGCAAGGATGCACACCTCTGTCCCTCTCCTGGCCCCACCAGGAGCCGCTGTGCCATGGGTATGCGGGGAAGACACCCGCAGCATTCTAGCTCAGCTCGTTGGCATTCCCGGGGGAGGGAAGGGAGGGCACTGCAGTGGCCTCTTGGCGCCACACGCTGCTGGAGGATGCCATCCTCTCTGCCCCCTGGGGAGGCCTAGGTGAGCAGCGGGTCTCAGGGTCATCCCCATTTCTGGTGGCAGCTGGTTCCACAGTCCCCCACTGGCTCCCAAGGCCCCGTCAGCACCAGCATCCCCAGGGACAGGCAGCAGGGAGGCTGGGGAAGAGGACCCTGGGGTCCAAATGAGGATCCCGCTCCAAGCGCAGCTTCCTGGGGGGACCCCTCCCGCACAGCCCCCAGCCACGAGGGCCCGTCACCCAGGCCCACCAGCAAGAGGCCTCAGGCAGTCTTGCCCACCCTGGCACCTTTGAAACGCACGGCAGGTGCCTGGCGGGAGGTGGCTGCGTTTGAAGTCCCGTTCTTGGCGCGTTGACAACTCCAGGCTCCCGACTACAAAGCACAGCCGGAGGGGAGGGGCGGGGTGACCCTCCCTTCTTCGCACGCTGTCTTTTCTTTTCTTTTTTTTCAAAGCTCTTCAGAACAAAGTACACCCTCTCCCTCTTCAAACCCGCCATCTGCTGCACGGCTGAGCACCGCAGACAGCCAGAGCCGCCCGGCCCCTCTCCCTGCCCAGGCAGATGGTGTCAGGGGAAGGCTAAGCCCCTGATTCTAATGCCCTCCAGTGAGGCAGGTCACCGGGGGTCTATCTTCCCTGACCCCCATTCTGCTAGTCACATTAATTATCCACCATGCCGAACAAACAGGCTTTCCTGGGTAATTGTCCAGAACCCCACCACAGCCTTTAACTTCTGAACCACACTGACCCCTGCCACCCCTGGCCTCTGACCTCCACCTCAAGTGGCTTTTCTGCAGCAGCCGCTCCCCTCCCCCCCATCCAAAAAAGAGCAATAAATCAAACGGACATGACAGGACAAGGCTGGGGTGGGGGGGAATTCCCTCCCTTTGTCTAGCCTCTGCCAGAACAGTTCCAATGTCTCACCGCATGCTTAAGGGGCTGCATATGCAGAGGGACCCTGGTGAGGGACCCTGCACGAGCATTTTCACACCTGCAGTTCTGCATGTGCATTTCTCACATCTAAATTTTTGCACACACAAAAATGTTTGCTGAGGGCAACTGTCTGAGCAAACACTCGGCTGGAGTTCTCACTACCCTACGCAAAACGTCCCGGCGCGTGCACAGCGGAGTTTTTGCCCGGCCAGAAACTCAGGTGTGGAGGGAGGGGGGAAGGAACCATGCTGCCAAATACTGCAAGGGCCACTGCCTCTGAACGTTTGGTCCGTTGACCAACCCGGTTAGGTCAAAGCGAACAGTATCTGCACTGCGGAGCTGGCTGGGTTTGTGGTGGTGCTTGGTTTAAAAAAACAACCAACAATAGGGGAACAAACAATGAGAAAAACAACAATGCAAGTCAGAACGAGCCACACAGCCATCCTGCACGGCTGCCCCGCGCCCGTGCGTCCCACGTATTTATGTCTGTGTCTAAGAGGCTGCAGTGCACCGGGGGGGGGGGGGGGGAGGAGGGGGCTGGCTCTGGATCACCGTCACTCTCCTGCCATGGCTCTGCCCTGGTGGTGCGCACCTGACACAGGGAATGGACACCCACCCAGACCACAGCACGGCTGCTGGGCTGGCCATGACACTGCAGTTCTCAGCCTAACTCAGGGTGGGGGCAGAGATGCCAGGATGCAGCCAGGCTGCAGGGACACCTCTGTGTTGCCCCAGCCACAGGCAGGGCTGGTGGGTGAGACCACCCAGCCCCCCACGCGCTCCCGCCTGTACAGCTCCCCTCCGTGCCAGGGGTTCAGATCAGAGGGGAACCCCAGAACCGGCTGGGAATTGGGGATGTGAAGCGCGAGCCTGCCCTAGTGCTGCACAGGGCTAACACACCTACCAGCCCCCACCCATGCAGTGCTGGGCCCCCCGGACCTGCCTGGTAGCCAGCCTTAGCTTCCTCCCTTCCCCTCCCGGGGAGACTCAGCCACCCCTGTGACCCACCTGCCCCCCGCACATCCGGGTGCCCTCAGAGTCGGGGGAAAGGCTGGGGCTGTACAAACAGGGCAATGACCTCTGCCCAAGCCTGGCTGTCGGGGGAAAGGGCAGGGCAGGGCAGGGGGGGACAGACGGACCGGGCAGGGCTTTATTGCCTTCATTGGCTCTGCAATGCCTGGGGACAGACTTGGCAGCAGCCGCATTTAACTAACTGCTCTTCTCCAGGTCTCCCTTTGGGGGCCGGGGGCTCTCGGCCTCTTACTGTTCCCCCAGTTGGATTTTCCCCTTTTGGAGCCCTCTGGCCCATGCAGCCCCCCGAGGACTCGGAAAGGGCGACCCAATGGGGCCACGCAGCTCAGCTCAGACCGTGGCTGGGGGGTGTGGGGAGAAATCGGTCATGGCCTGTTAATGGGAAATTTCATGGGTGTGGTAACACGTGAACCCAGCTGGATGAAGTGTGCCCTGGAGCCATCTGCTCACAGGCCAGAAGTCGCTGCAGACAGCCTGAGCCCAGGTTGCTGGAGGTTTCAGCTGCGCTGACCTCATCATTAAAAACAGTTTGCAAAAGCAGATGTCACGCCCTCGCTCCCCTCTCCCGCTGCGGAGCCGTCGGGTCGGTTTCCTCCCGCTACCAGCGTGCAGCTCAGCACGGGCTTTCAGCCCAGCTGCCACGGCTAGGGCGCTGGAAAGGCAGGAGTCTGGTCAAAGGGGAAACGAGAGCCCAGGGCTCCCAGCTCAGCCAGCGTCTGGGACGTACGCCGCCTGGGCCTTCCAGCCAGCGGGTGAGGAGGCGGGCAGGGTGCAGACTGGGGGACGAGCAGCAGTTTTAGGGCACTGCAACCAGATGCTGGAAATATACAAAGGGGGACTGCCTGGGGCATGACGAGGTGAGGCCCAACAGCAGCCCTTTCCTTCCCCAGCTCCCACTCAGAGGATCAAGCTGGGTCTCTCTGCCTGGCTCCCAACGGGCTCCCCCTGTGACCGGCAGGCCCAGGAGCAAGCCTCGAACAGCCCCTTCCTCCACAAACCCCAGGACACACAGCGAGCAGGCTCCCGGACACGTGCGCCTGCTGTCCCTGGGCACCCGACAGAGCTCTTGCTTTCACGCAAGCTGAGGCAGTGGTATTTAGAGAGCTTAATGTGACTCAGACACAGCCCGCGGAGCTAATTCCCTGAAAACCTGCAGCACAGCAAGTGCTTTGCACACACACACACACACACACACACACACACACACACACACACACAGGCTGGAGGCAGAGATACGCCCCCCACCCTTAGAACAATCCATCATATGCTGCCTCTTCTCCCCCAAGGAAGAGCAGTGCCCTGGGGTCAGCGCAAGACCCTGCTGTGAAATGCCTTCGTGTTAGCGACATAAATACTCAGGTACCTCCCATCCCTATCTCCCAAAGCTCTTTACCCAGGAGTATCGTTACAGAGAGGGAGCTAAGGCACAGACACAGCGTCTGCTCCACAAAGATTCTCTCCTGCTGACGACAGGTGGAGAACATGGTTTAGTTGCAAGCATTGTTCAGAACAAAGTGTGGTTAGTGGCTTCTGCTAAGGGTGCTGATCGGGCGTTGTCCTAGGCTGCACTTGCAGTTAAGCCCTATTCAGCACTGCACCTCTTGTCAGCAATGGGCAGTTTTCCCAGAGTAGGCAAGAGAAGGGAGGGGAAGAGACTTGACCGAGGCTACAGAGGGTGTCAGTAGCAGAGCAGAGGCCAGAATCCAGGTCTGCATCTGACCATGGCTATGAAGAGAGATGAGTTACCATTCACGTTCCTCCGCACATCCAGTTCTCCTCTGTGCTCCGCTCTCTGAATCTGCATAGCTCAGTGACTGCTCTATGCTTCCCCTCTGGCGTGCGCTGTTAAACAGCTACCGCCTTCCACCCCAGAGGGGACTGCCCTGCAGTGTGAGTAGAGCCATCCTTCTCACAGCCCTTCTCAAAAAGGAAAGGCACTGTAGGAGCAGGAGACACTATTAATTCCACAGCTAACGAGGAGGCCAACCCGGAAACCCAGCCCCTGAGCTCTGGGAATGTTGGGCTCTGAAATTCGGAGCTGACCCATCTCCGTGAGGTGGGGCAGAACCGAAACCCTAGATCCACACCCCTTCCCTTTTGGACCACTCTGAACTGTGGCGTTTATCCCTCTCCCACTGGAATCTGGATCTCAACAGCACAGCCTGGGCCTGTCTCTTTTCTTAATACAGGGCCTGGAAGAACCGATGCCAGAGTTGCACGAATGGCCAGTGCTGGGCAGGAGGCTGGGATGCTGGCAGCAGAACCGCCTTGCCTGATGCTGCATTCAATGAATGCCGCTCACGTGGACCCCGAGCCCATCACTTCCATCTTAGGGTTCAAATCCCAGTGCTGGCACAGCACAGCATGGTAACAGCTACCTCTGTCATCACACGCCATATTAACCCGGATCTGCTCTTTCTAAACCAAGGGAGCGCCTGTCACTCTTTGGATTTAACAGCGCCTCGACTCCAGCCCACTGCTCCCTAGGAATGCTACGCAGGGGACCGATCTATTAAACTGGCCTGGACTTTAACACAGGCTCAAACCCTATTTTAATCTGGGCCTACAGAGTGGCTAATGACAGTGCATTTTGGACTCATTAAAATTCATTCTGCATGATTTAGGACCTAATCTCGGTGAAACTCCACAGTGCTTTATTAATAGCGCATTAGCGGATAATTCATGCATTGGGATGAAAAATCATCCTGTGTTATTTTATAGAGGGGGAGGGGGAGAGCAGCAGGCATGGGGGGGAGGGGAGACCTCGGCTCCCATTCCTCAGCTCTTGCCAAGCCTCCTGCACCTCCACTTCGCCGCGGCATCAAGGAAATGCAGCAGCCCTTCTGACAACTGCCACCACTCATTAATCTTGACGAGTTTTCTGCTGAATATTCTTCCACGGGCTTTCAAACCATTCACTAATTGCAATTAATCACTTACCGAAACAGATGTCAGGAACAATGGAATTTGGAAGTCTGGAGGCTTGATAAAGCTGTCAGAGGAGAGCGCCTGTGTGGTTACTGGTGCCAAGAGGCGCCCGCAACACCTTCCCCGTTCCATTTGTGCAGGGGAGCAGCCTGACCCCTGCGCTGCCTGCGATAGCATCTGTCAAACTCCGCTCCGCAGCAGAGACAAGCGAAAAACAGGCCAGTGTTGGAGTGACAGTCTGTGCCCTCCGAGCTGGGGAGGGCCAGGGGGCTGCACTACAGCCCTCCCCAGGGCAAACGGGGCGAGAGCCCCATCGGGAAGCCTGGTCCCCCTCCTCCAGGCGGCAGAGGAAACTGCTTTTAATCTGGTGCTTTGCCCCTTTGGATGGCGAGGGGTCCGCTCCTGGGTAAGCGCTGCAGCAAAGAGTGATCCTACGGATGTGCCAACAGGGGGACGGGGCTTGGCCTCCCGCAGCCGCCAACAGCTCTGGGTGACTATTGTTTGCCTGAGGGTGGCGCCTAGGAGCCCTAGTCACAGACCAGGCCCTGCCGTGCTGGGCGCTGTACGAACAGACAGCAAAAAGGCACCCCTGCCCTGAAGAGCTCACACGTCTAACAGAGCCGCTCAGACCTTTCACTGTCGCTCTCCAAGCCAAGGGGAATCTGCCCGGCTTCAGGTGCAGCCCAGGCCCTTCTGCTAGCTCATGAACAATGCACGGTGCTGGTGGCTGTCTGGCTCTGCTTTGGAACCAGAGATGGGCCCCACCCAGATCCGAACCCGCCCCCTGGAGCTAGGACTCGGGGGGCTGGCCCATATCAATACGGGAAGGCCTGCTGCACTCACACCTTGCATGGCTCTGCGCAAAGAACCAGTGAAAATTCCGCAGCTATGACCGTGTCTGGCTTTGCGTTCTGGGGTTTGCTCAATGAGACATTCAAATCCCACCCAGCCACGCCGCAGGGTGCCGCCCCGGCCCAGCGCCAGCCCCTCACTCGCGCTGAACAGCTCAGTCCGGGGTGGGGGCTGCCTCCCTTTGCCCCTCCTCCAGAAGGATTCTGAGATGGATTTTGTATCTCCCACGCAGGACGCTGGCTGGGAACACGCCTTCCGTCCCAGCACTCCCTTCGCCAAGTGACGGCAGGGAGCGACACACCCTTCTGCTCTGCCCCCCGGCTGCCATGGGAGGCGACAGCGCCGCCTCCTCTGATCTTCAGGAGAGCGTGGTATCTCGTATTGATCAAGAAACCCACAACAGCTCCCCCAGGGGCACCGTGTACACGTGCCAGGCTCACACGGCAACCGCACACATTCCCCATGGCTGCCAGATGCTGGATTAGCACCAGCAGGAATCCAGCGCTCCTCTGGAGCGGCCTCTTCAATGCTGTTTACCCATCACAGATGAAAGGTGCTGGATTGACAGCTCTGGAGACTGAAGGCTTCTCTCTGCCGCCACAGCAGGTACAGCCTAGGCAGCAGCAGCCCAAGCTCCCCCTGAGCCGCGCTCTGCCAGGGAGCATCGTCCCGACTGGGAAGACCCCCACCACTAGGGGCGAGAAGGGAGTTCGGTGTCCAGGCGCCTGCCCCAGCAGCATGGGGCTCCAGTTAGGGCCCATCACAGGATGGGTTTGGGGACCTCTTAGGGGCAAAAATCCATCTGTCAGAATAACCTCCCAGCATCAGATCCTGATCCCTCCTGCCTCCAGGACAGGGGCCAGTGCAGAAACCTCTCTGATGTTTGGGTTGGGCTCATCGGGCTGGAATGCAGCTGGTTCTGGTGAGCTGGGACAGGACGGCTTTGCGGCTTGACTTCAGGGCTGCCCGGGGGGGAGCAAGTGGGGTGATTTGCCCCAGGCCCTGGGCCCCGCAGGGGCCCCCATGAGAATATCATATTCTATAGTATTGCAACATTTTTTTAATGGAAGGGGCCCCTGAAATTGCTTTGCCCCAGGCCCCCTGAAGCCTCTGGGCGGCTCTGCTTGATTTCCACGCCCAGGACTCATCTCATGCCTTTCACCCAATGCTCCTCACTTTGCTGTGCTCGTTCGCTCTAAAAGCCAGCGCCTGAACGTACCTGAGGTCCCGGCACCCGAGGAGGAAGGATTAAAAACAGGCCCCTGTACATTCTTTAAGTCTATCGACTATGCTGCATTTGCACAGGACCCTTCAATAGTGCCAATGCACACGCAGACACTTGCTGGCTTACAAGGCCAGCAGATCGACTTTAGAGGGACTTTATAGGGAATTCAGAAGCACCCTTTGCTGGATCTGATCTCTCGGCCAATTCCTCTAGCTGCAGGGGCTCCAACCTGCCCCCTTTCTCCCCCCAGCCCCCAAAGCAGTGTTTCTTTGGGGCTGTCACCCTTTTGCGCCTCTCTCTCTCTGTGTTCCCGTTTCAGAAGGAGCATTCACTCCCAGCAAACCTTCCTGGTGGTGACAAGCGCTCTCCCCAAACACATCTGCTTCCCGCATTGCCAGCGGGGCTCACAGGGTGAAGGCAACTTTGGGGAGCAAGTATCCAACAGGATGTATTGTCTGCGAGACACCTGTGGCATGCAGTCTGCAGACAGAATTTATGAGTGCCACTGCCGCCGGACTGCCCCATGCATGTCAAAGGCAATCTGCAGGAGCATCCAGGAACAGCCTACTAAGGAGCAATGTTTAGTAACACCGGACCAAATTTGGGGAGCCATTGTAGTTAGTCAGAGATTCCCAGGGCAATCGTTAGCAGGCTTCTTTCTACAGCTCTTGGTCCAAAGTTGACATTCCTCAGTCAGCAGCTTCATTCTGCTGTTAGCCAGGGGCTAACACACTATTAAGTCCTCAGCTTTTTCAGAAGGGTTGGATGGATCAGACACATCCTTTGGAAAACAGTGAGCATGCATCAATTCTTATAGACCCTTTCACAAGCTTCAAAGCACCAACTCCAGAGAGATCCCTTTCCCCACCACCAAAACACAGCTAGCTTTGGGGTGAGAGCTCCAGCTATCTCAGACAGCTCAGGAAAGGAAGTAAAGAATGCTGCCTCCAGTTAAAGGAACAGGGGATGCAATTAGCCAAACTGGAATCTGCCCAAGCTAGCTAGACTCTTGCAAGACGGATCTTTAATAATCAGAAGTGATCAGGGCTTTGAGTTTTCCATCTTATCTGAAAGTACCTTCCCCCCCTCCCCACCAGGAGCACGGAGTCCCCTGGTAAACAGACCTTTGGTGGTGAAAGAGAATTTCCAGCCCTGCTGCACAGGGCCTAGGTTTGCGACCAGAGCAGCCAGGACACATGTTAAAATAAATATTCTGCAAATCTAATGTTCCATATGTATGATTTGGTGGGGTGATGATTTTTCTACTGATCACTGGAAGTGACAGCTGTGTGAAGAGCACGAGAAACAAAGACACCGACTGCTCTCCCCGTTACACTCTGCTAGAGAAATGATCGCCTGACATGGAATTGTAGCATCTGGTGGCTGTGGAATGCATGTGGAAGCAGAATGCCTGTTAGTGCTCAGGAAGAGAACATTAGAGATTCTGAGGGACATATGAAGCAGGTGTTCGCAAACAGCCTGTTCATAATAATTACTTTTAGATTGTTTTAAAGTATTTCGAGCAGGATCCGGCATGCGGTGGGGGAGAAAGGAAAATATAAAAATTAAGAGCTTGTCAATACGGTCCCGCCCTCGTTAAACAAGAGAGCGGGCAGCTGGCTCCAACCCCGGATTCTATTGCTCCAGTCTCCCCAACCCTTACATCCAGATGGGATGACTGTTCTGGGGTCCAGCCTGGCACATTCGCACACATGGTAACCTGGATGTCAGATTGTTTCCCCAAAGCTGCCATCTATAATGCAGATTTGGGGGTGGGGTGGGGGGGAACAGGGGTGATCAAAGGTATCAGCTCAACCATGAATTGTATTCATGCTGCTGATTGTTCTCTTCCAAATCTGTCTTACATTCTGTGAGTGTGACACTCAGCCACCCTGCCGCTTGCTTCTCCCTGCTGCTGTACGTCCCCTGCCCCCACAGAAACCAGGCTTCTGGAGGCAGTGAGTCTTGTGGTTACAGTGGGGGGAACTGGGAGCCAGGAGAGTTGGCTTCTATTCCCATCTCTGACACTGACTCACTGTGAGACCTTGGGTAAGTTACCTAAATGCTCAGTGCCTCCGTTTCCCATCAAATAGAGAGAATGATTCTGACCGACATTTGTACAGTGACTCAGAGAGCTGGGGATGAAGAATGCTAGCGCAGTGCCAGACGCTGTTAATTATTAAGGTGGGGCATTTACAAACAGCAGGTATGGCAGGCAAGGGTTAAAAGACTCAGGTAAGGTTCACTTGGGGCAACAAAAGCACCTGGGGATTATGCACAGGCTTCTTGCCGTTCTGTAGCTGTCTTGCACCGATCCTGCTCTGCAGGGACATGCCCGGGGACCCTTGCACAGACCTAGGGCAGCACCTGCTGGCTGACAGGGCAGGAGCCACAGTTCGGAGACCCAGATGGCAAGAGATCAGCCAAAGGGCACTGAAATCCCCAGGCATGTTCAATATTTGCATTTGATTTGCAAGCCTTCTCTCGCCCAGATAAAGCCACGGTGGGAGCCGTGTCGGGTTCAGTTAATAATTAGCGAATATGCAAATTCCCCCTCCCCGAGATAACAATAAACACCCCGATTTCAGAGACAAACGGGGCTTTCAATTGCCAGCAGCCTTTACTGGTGTAAAAATAAGTGTCCCTTATTTATTTAGCTCCTTTGAGAAGCCACATCAGTCCCCAAACAGTATTTTACTGTCAGGCTACAGTAGAAACCTTTATACACAGAGACGATACTGACAGCTACCCCCAGCACAATCATCTTTTATTCATGCACATAATATAAACTGTATTGCCTCGGAAACAAAAGGATTTAACCCGTCGCTGGCTGGGACGGCCTAACGGCAGTGTCAGACCAGCTTGGGCAGCAGAGGCGAGAGGACATGGGCAATCGTGCAACCAGGCGGGGCCATCGCGCTCGTGAGGGGTATGGATGGATGCTGGCCTCAGGCCGGTGCGGGAAACGTGCTGCGCACGTTCTCCCATTGGGTTCAACAGGGATAGCACGTGCGACAGGACGAGGGGGACGGGGCCTTTGCGGAGAGGGGGAGCGTTCAGCCACTGGCAGGTTAGAGCAGACCCAGGCACTACCAGGCTCTACCATCCCCGGTGAATCACAGGGCCTAGCCAGGCCCAAGCAGGCTCAATCTGCCCCCGTGCACAGCATGCTGTGGCCAATGGGCAGCCGAGCAAACCACGAGCCACAAGGGAAGCCAAATCGCTAAGTCCCAACCCAGCATCCGGCCAGGCTCCGAGTGACGGAAACAGCAGGGACAAAGGAGATACAGCAAGGAGCTCCAGGGTGCTTCAAAGAGGCCCTGGGCATGAACAGTGCTATCAACAGCATGACAGGCAGGCCCAAAGCAGAACCCCTCCCCTATGCCAGCAGCCCAAGCACCACTTTGCAGCTGGGTCCGGCCTCTGCAATGGGTCGAACCAAAATCCCTAGATCCAAATGTCTCTCCCAGAGTTTGGATCCAGCTCTGACTTGTGGGGATGTGGCAGGAACCTTGTGAACGTTCGGAAATCATTTGCTGAAATAGGTGTCAGGGACAGCCACTCTAACCAGTTCCCATGTCTGCACCCATCACCGCAGTATCTGGGCCTTGCATGGACGGCTGGCGCCCGCAAGGAAGTGCTCTTCCAGCCCAGAGCATGCCACGGCCTCGTCTACACCAGAAAGATGTACTGAGTTAACTAGGACGGCGTAAAAAGAAACCGACTCAGAGCGTGCCACCGCTATGAAGACTACAGCAGCGTAGCAAGGTCGGTTCAGCTACACTGGCATAACGTGTAGACGCAGCCTACACCTGACTCCTAACCCGTACTACATTTTTGCTGACCCCCTCAGAGTCCCGCTAATGCTCCCCAGTCCATATATACCAGCCAGCCTGCCTGCTCCTCCCCTCCCATCCCCAGCGCTGCCAAGCTACCCCAGGCCTAGCCTGCAGTTCTGGGCCCCTAATGATTCCGGGTCATGGATGTCGGGGACTCGTTTTCAGTTGTGACTTTGGCCAGGATTTGAACTCAGCTCTCCAGAGGGGAAAGGTTAGTGCATTACCCCAGCACGCCACCTGGAGCCCTGCGGCTCGGGCTGTGGCATCAGAAGACACTGACACATCAGAGCAGGGGCAGGACAGCGTGGGGAAGGGGAAGCCGGGGAGTGAGGAAGAATTCAGGGGGAGACCACAGATTCCAAAGGACGGGCAGAGTCTCCTGGAGACACAGGGGGATTCAGACCGAGATCTGGATGTTAATTGCCTGATGGGAATCACGAACATAGACCCCATCCTGGTGACTCAGTGCCCCCCCACTCCTTGGCAGCGGGTCTCCACTGCTTCCATGCGGGCCCAGTGAGCCTCCTCCCAGGCAAAGCCGGTGCTGCTGTGGTTGCAGGCAGCACGGCTCTGATGGGGGCTGACCCCTTCCGGCTGCCCGCAAGTCACCTGGGCTCCAGCGCCAGCTCAGGAGAACGAGAGCAGCCACAGTCCAGTCCCCCCACGCTGCAGCCTTTGCAAAGGTCTCGCCCCTGCTCAGCTTGGTGCTGGTATCTTGACGCCCCCATCCCCAGAGTCCTCCCCAGCCGCCCAGCACTTCTAAGGGCCACGGGCCGCCCGGCGGGGAGGCAAGCAGCTGCCGCCTCATTACTCTCCCGCGCTCTGTGCCATCAGTGACTGAGCACAAGTCAAATAAAACGGATAGTAATGGCTGAATCAGAGGCGTCATTATGTAACATTATCCTGGAGAGACGAGGCCGCGGCGCTGAGGAGCGGCAGGTGCACTCTCGGGCCAGCAGCTCATTTGCTGTTTCATTTCTTCCTCTCCTTCCCACCCCCCCTCCACCTCTGTAATCTAAAAGTCGCCACCATCACACGTCCAATTGCATACTAAGTGCAAACCCGACGCCCTCCGAGAACGGCTGCGGCGCCGCCGAGCCGGCAAGCGAATACTAATGAGGCCTCGATGCCGGCGGGCGCCTGGCTGCGGCAAGACAACATGATCCTGCCCCGGGCCCTGCCACCCAATCACCCCCTGGAGCAGGCCAGGCACAAGAGAAGAGGTAACGCCTCGCCTGGGTGCCTGGCTGCTGGCGAGACAGAACCAAGGGGGAGGGAGGCTCCAGGGAGGAGCAGCTACTCTCTGAAAGTTTCCAGCCTGACACCTTAAGAGCCTTTCATCCAGCCTCTTCCTGCCTCCCACCTTGGTCACTTGCTGGGCCAACCCAGCCACACTCCATCCCTGCATGAGTGACACTCTCCAGGGACGGGCCCCCAGGGCGAGAGGTCGTCTCCAAAGGCAGGAGGGCTCCCGCGGGAAGGGAAGGGTGAAGGCGCGTGGAGCGGCACAGAGGAGAAAACAAGGCCGAGAAGCCCAAGCCCGAGAGGAAGGAAATGGCTGCTGAGCCCCAGCGGCACGCCCCGCACGGCAGGGGTCTAACCCTGCAGCAGTCTCTGTTCTCAGAGTGGGGTGGATTGGATTTGTTTTCCTCCCCAAACCAGGAATCACGGCAGGCTCCCGGAAACGTGGCTCCCAGACTCAGTGCGAGGCTCAGGGTTGCAATGAGGTGGGATCTCCTTCTGGCATCCCTCTGGAATGCTGAGCGACACACTTCACCTGGGATAGCCCCAGCGTGGCAGAGAAGAGCTTGGCCCTAAGGACACTGCTGCCTCCTCCAGCCGCTCGCTATATCTAGGTCTGATCCCAGCTACCCCAGGCGTGAGAGCGAGAGCCCCACTAGGAATCACAGAGCTCTGCTGTAGGAAGATCCCTGCCAGTGCAAAGAGCCAGGTTACAAAGGGAGACTCTGATATTTAGGTTAATCAACCAAATGCACAATCTTGGCCGGCTCCCACAAGGCGTGTTTGGGATGGGCGTGTGATTAAAGTGCTGGATGAAACTCAGAAGGCCTGAGTTAAATTCTTGACTCTGCCACAGATTGCAGCCTTGTGCAAATTACAGCTCTCTTGGGGGCCTCGGGCCCCCACCTGCCGCATGGGGCTCATAATCTGTATCAGTAACGGGATTAGCTTGGTTGCCCCCTCCCATTCAGAGCTCCCTCGGGGGTGGTTTCTGACCCCCATCGAAGGGGAAAGCCAGCCCTAACAATCGCTTCCTGTTTAGCTTGACCACAGCAGCTGCTAACCCTTGTCTAGCACGCCTGGTTTTCCATAGATTTCACGTCCTTATATGGCTAAACTGCTCTTTTCCTCCCTTGGCTTATCCCGCATGCAAGATGCTTTGGATACAATCATTTCAGGACAGCTGCATTTTACTATCGCTGCTCCACCGTCACCAATGAGGTGTGAATCCCGCTGCCACCGTTTCCAATGACACCGGAAGGATTTGTCAGGCAAATCGCCAGTCAACAGACTCAAGAATCCAAAACCCAGCCAAAGGCAAGAGCCGTTCACGGGCCTCCGGGGTTCGCTCCCCTCCCGGCACAAGGTCCCGCCAGGCCCTGATCCCAAAGGATCCTAGAGCACTTCACCACCTCTGCACACGCAGGCCTACGACACACAGCCACCTCCGGGCCAGGAGGGCAGACGTCACACAGCACACTGCGGATGGGGAGAGAGGGAACAGTAGCCAAGACCACAAAGCAAAGAGCCATGGGCCCATGCAGAGCCGAGCCAGCCACAGGGGGATTTCTGTACTGCGGACACCTAGGCTGGGCTGAAATCATCTCACCCAGCAGGTCTCACTTGGAGTCACCACCAACCTAACTCGGATTCAACCCAGCGACCTAGAAGTTAATATCCCACGGTGCATTCCAAGAGCCAGCCAGCGCTCTTCCTGGGCAGCCGGAGAGCCCCACGCACAGCAGACGGCAGGTGGCTGGGCCCCTGCACAGGCCTTGCAGACATCACAGACAGCCACGGGTGCCCACAACTTACCAGGGTCTCTGAAAGGAGACCATCCTGGCTGCTTCCTCTTCTGAGACATGACTCCCCTCCCTTCCCTGCCCCAGTCCTCAGGGCAAAACTAAGGGGCAGACTGGAAACAGAAAATCCCAGGGCTTCTGATGCAAGATCTGCTCTGTCCCGTTCCCGCTAAACGGTCCTCCGCTCTCTCTCTGCAGACCCACTTTCTCGGTTTCCTTCAGGCGGCCTGCCGGTTAGTGCACAGCCCCAAAGACTGGCGCATGCCCACAGAATGGGGGACATGCCAGCTGTGGAGTTGGTGTGGGCAGTTGCATGCCACGCCCGTGACTCAGTCCCTCCTGTGGGGGGCTCTTGGCTCAGGGTGCGTATGGAAGGCTGCTCTCCACCTCACTGCTCGCCTGACATGTCACTTTTGCAGCTGCATTCCTTCTTCCAGGGTCTGCAAAAGCAGGTTAAGCTTCTAGTTCTTATCACTACGATGGGCAACGCTTTTACCAGTGAGGGTAATTAACCAGTGGAGCAACTTACCAAGGGCTGGGATGGATTCTCCGTCACTGACAATCTTTACGTCAAGACGCTGTTCCAAGAGATCTGCTCTGGTTCAACCACAGCCATTGGACGTGATGCAGGAATTAATTCAGGACAGTCTAATGGCCTGTGTTATGCAGGAGGTCAGACTAGATGATCCCAGTGGTCCCTCCTGGCTTCCAAAATCTATGACTCTATTCATCTAAACCACATTCCCCATTCACGGATGGCTGGATAGCTGGCTAACACCATCTCCAGGCCACAGGGTGCACAAGAGACTAGGGACTTCCCTGTTGCCCATCTGTTTTTCCTGGACTGTGCAGAGAGTCTGGTGATGGGCAGCAATACAGCAAAACCCAAAGACAAGCAGAAAACAGAGCAGGGCTCACACCCCGTACAAAAGAGACATCACCTCTGTCTCTAAGATCCATGCAACGCCAGCCCTTCCTCGCTACTTATGCCACCCTGGGCACCAGGGAGCAGAGCTCATCGTACTATAGGCGGACAAGGGCTTCCTTTAAAGTTGCACATGCCCAGGGCACATCTGTGTTACGCTAGGCTCCAAGGGTGAAAGAGCTCTCCTATCTGCCAGCGGGCACTGAGCCTGCATCCAGAGAAGGAAGGGAGGAAAATCATCCGTTCAACCTTGAGAGATTAGGCAAGCCCTCCCTGCTCCGTGGCTTTGGACGCTATCCTTCCCTCAAATCAGCAGGCAAAGCGGTGATTACAAGAGTGGTTCATATTTAATAATGCAATTTATATTCCACTCGCAGCATAAACTATTGTAAAGGCACACTAATGTAAAAATACATCTGGCTTGTCAATAGTTTATCTTCTGGATCTGCATCTAAATCCCTGGGCATTCTTGACTTATGGCTGCACCAATGTCTAATGAATAAAAAGGTGCAAATTATAGGCCTTGCTTTAATGCTCATCATAAAATTAGATGATAGTTGCAAAAGCTGCATTCTCCTGCCCACAGAGCAGCAATAGTAAGCTATAAATAAAGTGTATTTAATGTATCCCAGAGCTGAGCAAAGCCAGGAAACAGTATGTTATTGCACAGCTTTCAATGGATCCGCCACCAGTTCAATGAAGTGATAACTGATCCATCATGTGAATTTATGTTAACTGTCGGCTCACAAAGTCATGGCCTCCACACTGTAAATAGCCTACAATCCTTCTAGCCGGGTCTGCCTGCCAATAAAACTGTCACTGGCAGGCTTGTAGCAAGCACCTTCAGGACAGTGGAAACAAACCATTAAGTTCTTGGGTTTCGACTTGGGTTTCTCATCCCAGCGGTCTCCTAGCTTCCCTGCTATTTGCCAGCATGGTTAATCTGAAAGGGAAAACGCAAACACATCCTTGCTTCGGGGCCCGGCCAATTCATATTACAGGGGTCAGCGGAAGCCCCTGTCACCCAGAAGTTGTGCTGACCACCGTGGGGCCACCAAAGGAAGGCTGGGAGGGGGCATTCAGAGAGCGATGAGGATGAACAGGCAGGGTCACTCAGGCAGCCAGCTCTGCACAAGCTTCAGAGAACAAAACAGCAGCGGCACAGTCCTCAGCTGGCTCTAGACAACCTTGGGGGAGGAGAGGGGGAGCCTGTGAGCATCCAAATACCCACAATGCTTCACTGTAGCTCACTGCAGGCCATTTATCACCGAGCACAATGCAGAACCTCTCAGAGAGGGGCTGACCCCTCACTTGGGAAATCCGACCCGCTCTGGTGACACAAAGGCAAAACAAAGAGCTTGGCTCCAGTGCCAAGAATGGGCACAGGTCCTGGTGATGAACCCCACTCCCCTGCAGCGCTTCCCATCCCCGAGGGGGGCCAAGGATGTGGCGAGTTCGAATCCAGTTCAGGGTTTGGCTAAGAGGGTGGAGGAAGGAGGATGGTTCGACTGCACCAAACCCCTCGCCAGTTGTTTCTCGGGAGATGTCAATGCTGAATGGCGGAAATCCCACATGGCCAGTCAATCTCACAAGACTTCCGCCATCTTGAGCAGTGGAAATCTCACGCAATGAGCTGTTCTCACACCATGGCTGCAGCCAGGGGCGGGCAACTTTTGCAAGAACCTCAGCAGCAGCTACACCAGCACCAGAAAGCGACCCCCTGGTTCTCCCAGATCTAAAGGCAGAGGGAACGGCTCAATCCAGGGATCAAATCCAATCCCCACCCTGCTCCAAATCTCAAGGAGTTCCAGCCCAAGCTTCCAGGGTGGCCCATCTTGCTTTCTGTAGCTCAGAAAGGGTTAGTCTGGCCATTCTGGGGAGAGGAACAAGAAGAGGATCCCTCTTTATCTATCCAGGCTCTTCTACGGCCCTATCAGTGTGGGATCACCACACTAGCGAATAGCCTCACAACATCCTGGGAGGCAGGGAAGGTTATAACCCCCATTCTGCACAGGGGGAACCAAGGCACAGAAAGACTAAGTGACTGGCCCAGGGTGACACAGTACATCTGTGGCAGAGCCAGGAACTGAGCCCAGTGCCTTCAACACACAATCATTCTTCCTCTAGGTTGCCACTTGGCTTTTGACAAGAGCTGAGCCTGATTTTTAGTTCTGTGATGAGCTCTGCTTCCCATGCCCCTGAGACCTGTCACGTCAGGGATTCCTTAAACACAGCTCCAAATCCAGCGTCCCAGGGCTGTGCTCACTCCAGGGGCTGGGAGCTCGCAAGCTGAATAAGCCTGGGTCAGGCTAGTGCGCAGAGAGGAGGCCTGCACAGGGCTGCAGGCAACAGCGTTGGTGTTCCAAAAGGTCACGCTCGTCCAGCTGGGTCTGAACGGAACCAGCACCCCAGGGTTGTATTAACAGGCACTGCCGGTGGTGCATACGTTTGGAGTAAGCTGGAAAACCATTCACATTTTGAAAGAGATGAGGTTAACTCCCGTGTCCCAGCCCAAACCCAGCTCCACCCCAGAGCCATGACCCCACATCCCAGCCCAATCCCAGTTACATTCCAGAGCCACACCCCCATTCCCCAGCCCAATCCCCGTTCCACCCCAGAGCCACACCCCCATTCCCCAGCCCAATCCCCGTTCCACCCCAGAGCCACACCCCCATTCCCCAGACCAAACCCAGTTCCACCCCAGAGCTATGCCCCCACGTCCCAGCCCAAATCCATTTCCACCTCACAGCCATGTCCCAATGCCGCAGCCCAAACCCAGCTCCACCCCAGAGCCATGACCCCACATCCCAGCCCAATACCAGTTACATTCCAGAGCCACACCCCCATACCCCATCCCATCCCAGTCACATTCCAAAGCCACGCCCCCGAGTCCCAGCCCAATCCCAGTTACATTCCAGAGCCACGCCCCCAAGTCCCAGCCCAATCCCAGTTACATTCCAGAGCCACGCCCCTGAGTCCCAGCCCAATCCCAGTTACATTCCAAAGCCACGCCCCTTCCCTAGTTTCAGTCAGATGCAGCGTTCTGCTTTTCACCATGCCCAGAACTATACTTTGCTGTGCACTGTTAAACACCTGTTGCCTTCTATGCCAGAGCCAGCTGCATTTCAGTGGTGGTGGTTTGCCTACATACATGTCTATAAATAGCGTCCTACTCTGCATCTTTTATCCAGGCTAAGCTCTCAGTGGTGCAAGATAGGGGCGTGGTTCATAAGTCAGTGTGGGATCATTCCAGGAGAGAGGTTACATGAAACCCCCTGGCTTTCTGGCCACTGGAGGCTGGAGCAGCCAAATTCAGTCATGGGGTGAGCAGGCTCCCACAGAAACTAGAGCCCAGTATTGACCTACTGAGTCATCCAGCTTCTGTTCTGCTTTCTCAGCTCTGTGCCTCTGGTCCCAGAGAACACCTCTTTCCCCGCAGCAGGCAATCCAAGTGCAACCGCAACCCAGCCACACGGCCACATTGTACATGGAGAAAGAACCATTAATGCAGCTTATTATTTAAAGAGCATTAAGGGGGCTCCGAGGCACTGGAAAACTTCCCTGACAGTGGGCTAACCACAAACAAAACAGCTCTTAGGCCCTCCAGAAACAACCTCTTCACAGAAGGGAAAGGGTGAGCACCAACCTTCCTCCAAGGGCTCATAAAGGCCAACAGGCTAGATTCCTTGGGTTTTTTTCCTGCAAGAACAGTCTTTTACATTCGGATAGGTATTTTCCTCTTAAAAGGATCCCAAAGCACTTTGCAAACTGCAATCCCGCACTACCAGATTGCTGGCATGTCAAATTAAAAAGGGCATAGAGGAATTTTTAACTAAGGGCTGGGGGAAAGCCGACAGGTGCGGAGGTGCATGTGGATCGGACAGAGACATCCCTTAAGGGAGGATTTATTAAAAGGGAGACTCTGTATCCTAGAAGGCCCTTTGTTCATGTGTTATGTGAAGGAGTAAATAACCTATGATTTAAATCAGTTTCTGTACCAGGTGACTGGAGGGATAGCTAATGTAAAGCTAATTTTTAAAAAAGACTGCAAAGGCAACCCTGGCAATTTATAGGCTGGTAAGCCTAACTTCTGGACCAGGCATGCTGGTTGAAACTATCATAAAAAACAGAATTATCAGACAGATTGATGAACATAACATGCTGGGGAAGAGTCAGCATGGCTTTTGTAAAGGGAAATCATGCCTCACCAATCTATCAGAATTCTCTGAGGGGGTCAACAAACAGGTGGACAAGGGTGATCCAGTGGATACAGAGTACTTGGACTTTCAGAAAGCCTTGACAAGGTCCCTCACCAAAGGCTCATAAGCAAAGTAGGCAGTCCTGGGATAAGAGGGAAGGCTCTCTCATGGATAAGTAACCAGTTAAAAAATAGGAAACAAAGGGGACAAATGAATGGTCAGTTTTAACAGTGACAAGAGATAAACAGCGGGATCCCCAAGGGGTCTGTACTGGGACCAGTGCTAGTCAACATATTCATAAATGATCTGGAAAAAGTGGCAAACAGTGAGGGGGCAAAGTCTGCAGATGATACAAAATTACTCAAGACAGTTTAGTCCAAAGCAGACTGCAAAGAGTTACAAAGAGATCTCACAAAAATGGGTGATAGGACAACAAAATGGCACAGATGTAATACAATGCTGATAAATGCAAAGTAATGCACATTGGAAAACATAATCCCAACTATACGTACAAAATGATGGGGCCTAAATTAGCTGTTACCACTCATGAAAAAGATTGTGGAGTCATTGTGGACAGTCCCCTGAAAACATCCGCTCAATGTGCAGCGGCAATCAAAAAAGCGAACAGTTGGTTAGGAACCATTAGAAAAAGGACACATTATAAGACAGAAAACGTCACAATGCCATAATATAAATCCATGGTACGCCCACACCTTGAATACTGCGTGCAGTTTTGGTTGTCCCATCTCAAAAAACATATTAGCTTTGGAAAAAGTACAGAGAATGGCCACACAAATGATCAGGGGTATGGAACAGCTCCCATATGAGGAGAGATTAAAAAGACTGGGACTGTTTCACTTGGCAAAAAGACAACTTTGGGGGGATATGATAGAGCTCTATAAAATCATAACGGACGTGGAGAAAGTGAATAAAGAAGTGTTATTTAGTCCTTCACATAACACATGAACAAAGGGTCACTCAATAAAACTAACAGGCAGCAGGTTTAAAACAAACAAAAGGAAGTATTTCTTCACACAACCTATGGAACTCCTTGCCAGGGGATGCTGTGAAGGCCAACTGATTAAAAAAGAATCAGATAAATTCATGGGTGATAGGTCTATCAATGGCTATTCGTCAAAATGGTCAGGAATGCAACCACATGTTCTTGGTGTCTCTAAACCTCTGACTTCCAGAAGCTGGGACTGGACGACAGGGGATGGATCACTCAATAATTGCCCTGTTCTGTTCATTCCCTCCGGGGCACCTGGCATTGGCCACTGTCGGAAGACAGGATACTGGGCTAGATGGACTATTGGTTTGACTCAGAATGGCCGTTCTTATAGTCTGATGTTCACTGAATGGGGGCAGAATCTATAATAATGAACACAGCACAGGTAAAAGATCAGCAGGTCAGATCCGAAAGAGTGTGGTCTTGTATGCACACCCTCATGCAGACACACATGGCTCACTCACCCAGCCTCTGAAATGCAGCTACCTCTGGGCTGGAACATGACACTGCTTAGCAGGGCACAGCAATGTTGCACAACACTTTAGGACAGGAAATGCAAACAGTATTCAACTGACTGGGCTCACATAGAGCCATATTTTCTGGAGCGCTTCCCCTCCACACCTCACAATGCTCCATCAACTCTCCCTCTGTCTGAGGGTGGCTGGCTGCAACTGCCCCCCTAACCCATCACCATCACTGAATGTGGAGGTCACCCAGGACACCCCCACCCTATCCATGCTACTCCCGCCGCACCCCCGGCCTATGCACTTTCACACCCGTGCAGGGCAGCAGGCCCCTGGGCAGTAACTCATTCCACGCTTTCCCCTCCCTTCGGGAGCCACAGGCATCTTTTTATTCTTCTGGACAATGTAACACAAACAACCACAACAGTGTCTGGGAGCAGCGCAGCCAATGGAAGATGGGATTCCCCAGCGCATCACCACAAACACTCCGGCAAGGCAGAATGTGAGGCTGGGCTTCCTTCCTCCGTAATGGGAGCATTCACCCCATAGCCCCCTTCAGCCAGATAGCGATTGCCAAGCAGCCCACTGTGCCCCCCCGCCCGGCATCCCCTGTGTGCGCCGACTGGTGGCTAGAGGTGTGAGCAGATCGGAATAAGCCGGGGGAGGGCAGGAAGAGAGGGGGACAAAAACACGTTGTAAAAGAAAAAGGGGGGGAAATGAGGTTCAGAAAACCCTCTCAGAAGCCAGCTATTCCCACGGCTTGGCTCTCATTACCGCTGCGCTGATATCCCTATTAATAGTACCAGTAAATCCTCCTCCCCAGTTCGGGTCCATTTCTATAAATAATGTAGAATCTTTTTATTTACTGACAGGTTGTAAAAGTATCAGGGAGAATAATGTGAAATCAGGGGTTGCTGAATAATTCATGCCACCAGCTTAACACTCTTCTCTCCCTCGGCCTGCCCGTTTAGTGGAGAGCACCTTATGCCCAGGAATCTAATAAAATCAGGACTAACGACCTGGCACTAATTCTTTATCAATTGGGACTTTTACAGCTTAAAAAAAGGAGGAGGAAGAAAGAGAGAGAGAGAAAGGCCCAGAGCCATGAAATGAATATGCACCCGTGAAAAATGCATGGGCTTTTTGCACGAGTGGGGCCACGGTGCATTCATCTCCGCCCAGCACCTTATCCTCGTGGTGCAGAAGGGCCCGTTCTGAGCCGGATGTACCAGTTCCTACACCTTAGATGGCTGATTCCCGATATCGCCGAGGCTTTCCAAGAATTAGTATTAATTATGGAGCCTGCATTTGCACAGGCAGACAGCAGGGCTGTCACAATAAAACTCCCTCCCTGGAGGTAATTCTCTGTCATTTGTGTGATTCTCTAGACCAGGTTTGTTCTCCCAGCAGGTGGCTTCCCTTAGCATACAGGGGAAGTTCAATTCCCCTTCGGCACTGATGAAAGTGAAGCATGTTCATTCCACATGTAGCATCCCTGGAACATGCCATCAGCGCGCCGGACTTTGCGGGCCCGCTGCTGCCCTCACATGGGTGGGTGGGTACCGCCCCAGGGCAGCGAAGGGACTAGCAGTGCCAAGGATTGGGGGTTAGAATACACCCTGTTCTCTGCCCGCTTTGCAGTGCTAAAGCAGTAGCAACGGCAGTATAAAGAAGTATCAGGCCTCTCAGTCAGGTGTGCAAGCAGACATGCAATCACATGCACTCGTACATGACACACACGTACGTGTTCGCACACAGTCAGAACACAAGCGCGTGCACACAGGTGAAGGGAACCCATGCAGCATGGAGGCAGGTACAAACCCCCAGAACTTCTCTTTCCATGCAGCTCGAGGATCGGCCTGGGGAATGGAATTAAATGACGCATGGCCCAGGTTTTAATGGTAGCTTCCCCTCGCTCTGCAGCTCAGAGGCAGGCGGGTTCCCCACTTGCTGACAGCTCCCAGAAATAGGGTGACCAGATGTCCCGATTTTATAGGGCCTTTTTTGGGCCTTTTTCTTATATAGGCTCCTATTACCCCCCGTCCCGATTTTTCACATTTGCTGTCTGGTCACCCTACCCAGAAATGAGGCCAGCGTGGGGTGAGGAGTAGGGTGGGAGCCCTGCCACAGCAGGTGGCTTGTTCACTGGGCCCGTTGTGCTCTCTCAGGTATTCCCAAGGGGGGCTCTCTCACCCTAGCTCTCTGGACCAGTGACTCCCGGAAGGAAAGAGGGCCTGGCTTTTGGCCTGACCGAGCTCAGACACATCACAGCTGGCATCAGGGCAGTTTGCTCCATGGGAGCCTCCCAGGGGCTGGTTCCCAGGGTGGCAGCAGCACCTCCTGGAAGTTGAGCATCGAGGCAGGACATGGAAAGGCCTTAAGGACCATCCCCAGATCTCCACCGCCTTGCTGGGCCTTCCCTGAAACAATGACTCAACTGCACGGTGCTGTCTGGGGCTCGCCACGCAGCATCGCCAGAGCACCCTGGGCCCCAGGGGGGCTCCCCTAGCCCGCTACACGCCCTGGAGGCCCCCCCATCCCCGCATGCTGAGCAGTAGGCACCACTCTCGTGTTGGAAATACCAGCGCGGTGTGAGGTCAAGGCCAGGGTAACGCTATCCTTTCTCTAAAGAGCCACGGGGAAATGGGCAATGTACAGCCGGGGGCGTCATGCAGTCCCTCTTTGCTCTGGCCTAAAGCCTTCCAGATGTGTTGGCCTTTCCCCCCCAGCAGCCGCTCCAAGTGACCTGTCAGGTGCCTGGAACAGCTGGGGTCAATTTGTTCAGCCCCCAGGCCCCGGGAGGGGAAGAAAAGGTTCTGACCCACTGAACTGACATAGCATGGCCCTACGTCCCGCAGACAGGGGCTCCAGGCCTAAGACATCACGCAACGGTCAGCGTGTACCGCATGGCAGCACTGGCAGGGAACTTGTTCCACGTGGCTAGCAAGTCACTCGGGCTGGCTACCCCCTCCCCCCACACACACACACACCAATGCCCCGCTGATCCTGCTCCCTTCGCAAGAGGAAATGCATCTTCCTCCTTCCTGTGCTTTTAAATGATGCTCAGGAGCGCGTAGGTTTGTTTATGCGTAGGACCTACACCAAGTGCTGTGTGTGTTCGCTGTAAACCACCACCCAAGGGGCAGGCGGGACAGAGGAGCCAGTCACCTGCTCCGGTCTAACACAGAGCTCTCCAAGGAAGCGAAAGAGTCAGGGCAGTCCCGGGTGGGGGGAGGGGGGGGGAGGGGAATGCAGGGGACTTCTCAGCCAAGCCCTCACATCACAAAAGCCACCAGCTCTACCTCACAGCCGGGCTAGGGACCTCAGCAGAGTGGCCAGGGACAGGGCAGGCCTCTGGAGCCCAGCCCAGCCCATGGGCCAAGCACCAGGACAGTTAGTGCTGCTGCCAGCTGTTCTGCTCTGTGAAGCTTTAAGGTTCTATTTATGACACTGTGATAGCACCTCAGGACCTCGGTGACACCTCAGGCCCCCACTGTGCTGGATGCAGATACAAACTGTAGGTCCCTGCCTGAACGAGTGGGCGCTACCATAGCACACACCAGTGATGAAGCAGATGCCTTCCGTCTCCAGGGTTGTCGAGCCAGCCTCTCCCACCAGAATCACATTTACACAAGAGTGAGTGCACACGCACACCCTGGGCCCACTCAACCTCCAGCACAGGAGCCACGCAGGAGAATGTGTCTGTAACCTCGGGCATGCGCGCCCAGCCACGTGTACCCAGAATCCCCTGCCTGCACGCACCCAGGCGGACACGCACAGAACCACGCCCATGTCATCACAGAAATGCGAGCTGGCCCGTCCCGCTGGGCCTCGCCTGACCCCACCCCACCCCACCGAGGGGCTCCCATATTTCCAGGGCTGGGCTCTCTGCAGCTCCCCAGCGCCGTGGGGGGGCGTGAGTTTGCTTTAGCCAGAGCTCCCAGTTCCGTTCCTTGCCTTGGCCTCTGCCTGCCCCCAGCCGCCCCCTCCCAGAGGCTGGGAATGCTGCAGAGGCGACACAAGCTCAGCTCCGCCAGGGGAGTGGGAGTGACCCCGACAGCTGATTTAGGAGCAGCAGCAGCAGCACTGATGGATTGGGTCCTGGTGAAGAGGAGGCGAAGCCCATTCCCTCCCCCTCTCACTGACTCAGAGATGACCTGGGTGTGATCTAGCTCCAGGCCAGGGGGCCCTGGATTAGGGGGTTTCTTCCACCCATTAAGCACCACAGCATAATAGGCACTAAAGGAGGCTGGCACCCTGGGGCACCGGCCACCCACACAGGGCTGGGAGGAGATGGAGCCCTGGCCTTGCCCCCTCGCAGCAGGGGCACCTTCCCAAGGGTCTTCTGGGAGGCACTACGGCTCCCATCTGGGCCTACAGGAATTGGGGCTAGGCATGAAATTCAGTCCCGCCATGCAGAGGATCCTGGAGCAGAGTGTGCTGTGGGCTTGCGGTCTCCACTGCCAGGCTGCCAGTCAGATGCCCTGCTCCCCCCGAGTGCCCCAGGCCAGCGCCGCATGGGCAGACTCATAACAGGAACCTAGATGCTAGGGAGATGGGCCTGGAGGCCACGGACAGATTCAATCCAAGGAGAAAGGAGGCCCTGCCTGAGGGCCATGGAGCAGCCTCTCTGATGGAAGGAGATGGGGAGAGAAAGCCGAGGACCCTGCCTGCATGAACCTTCGGGTAAGGGACAGCAGGACAGCACAGCTGCGGAGCTCCATCCCCAGCCAGAGAAAAGCTCAGCCCCCAAAGGGTTAACTGCACCAAAGAGACCCAGATAAGCAGAGTGGCTAATCCCTGGGCCCTTTGACAACCTGATACCCAGCTCACAGACAGCACTATTGTCCCTGGCCCTGCCAAGGAAGGAAGCGGGGCGTGCTGGGGGGGCCAGCGGGCAGCTCCCCCTGCAGCCCACTCCCCCTTAGAACAATACCTAGCCTCTGCGGTTTTGATGTGCAGTACAAAGCCGAGAGAGCTTTCCATGTAACATGATAAAAGCAAGTCCCCAGCTAGCACAATTATTTGATAATTCTCCCTTAACACCCATCAAATTAAAGCAATGTCCAAGGGCTGCCTGAAGTGGCACTGATAGGTATTAAACTTTAATGAGATTTAATGGCTCTGGCCTACTTTTGAAGCGCTTAGGCCTACACTTATGAACATTTAATTTCGCAGGCCCTGACCTCTTTTCTTCTCCCTTGGTTCATCTCCCCTCTGTTGCCCCCCACCCTGTCTCTTCACTGCTCCCTCCCCGCTTCCACACGCAGCTGGTTTATGTTAGTGCTACCAGCCTTCTGCAGGCCAGGCCAGGCCACCGCATGTCACAGGCAATTGGGCGTGAGGCTCGGCAGGCTGGCTGATATTAATCTCCCTGCACTTAGTGACTGAATGTTGATTCTATCAGGGAGCTGGGGTGGGGCGGGGAGGGGGGGAGGGAAGAGAAATACAAAAAATGTGATTCAATAGCAGCAAAAGCAGACGAATTTATGGACTAATTGAATTTGCTCCCAGAATGACATTACGCTGCAGGTCGGATCAGCGCAAGTCCCTGCAGCAAGCGCCTGGTCAGTCTGCCCTGCTGTTTGATTCCCTCTCAGGTCTCTTGTTTAATTTGAAGTTCTCCTTAACCTCCTCCCTCCCCCACAACTTTCTTCCCCTGCCCGCCCCCCTGCCCTACACACACTTCAGCCAGCAGAATTAAACAGCCACCGAGGTGTGACTCCAAAGCAAACAGTCCCTGGGGCATCTTGGCTGCTGTGCCTCGGGTTAAACCTCCGGCCATTACTGGAAATGCCACCGGATCTGGCAAATTCAGAAGGTTAAATCCTAAATACCCCAGTGATTGAACGTAATTTAGTCTTGTCTGTGGGCTTGGTGCCGGCCAGCTAAGCTCACTGCTGCCCTCTAGTGTGCAAAGGACAGGAGGTCCCTTGTCTTAACCTGCCCCATCAGATCTAGAAGGGACGATGAGAATTAAAATTTGCCACAGAGAACCGGCTGCAGACACAGTTTCTGGGTGGAGGAAGCCGAGATCAGCTGCCATGGAGCAGGGGTGAAGCTCAGCTTTTTGCCTAGCTTTTCTCAATGCAGCAAGGAGTGAAGAGTCAGTCCCTGGATGATCTCGGGCAGGGCACCCTTCCCTGTACAATTCACAGCCCTCTCGAGTGCCATAAGGATCCGGAACAGGGCTGCCAGAATGGCACTGTTCTGCTCTTGTGACTCACAGTCACATCTGCCCTGAGGGATCCTGGTGGTGAGTGCTGTGGAGATAAACCAGACAGACAGACCGACCCACTTCAGACAGAACACAAAATACCACGGGATTTGTATTACTTCTGCCAGCCACCCACACATGGAGCCCCAGCACAGCTACGGAGCAAGGAATCAGGGGCTGCCTGCTCCACACCCCCTGAGCAATGTCATCCGTTGGGGGAAGCGTGATCTGAGAGCATCTGACAGTCCCACTGTGCACAGCCTAAGTGATGATGCCGGGGGGCAAGGCTGAAGAGGAAGGGCGATCTGATGGCAAAGGTGCACGCCTGAGAATTGGGGTGGCTGGGTCTGTGACTCTGCCACCAACCTGCTACATGACCGCTACCAAATCTCTTTGCCATTCTGTGCCTCAGTTTCCCCACCTGTCAATTGGGAATGATTGGGAGGCCTAATTCACTGTTTGCCAAGTGCTTTGAGATCCTCAGATGGAAGGGGCTGCAAAATGACTATTATTAGCAGCTGGAAATGACTGTGCCAGAGAGTTTCACTGGATTGTCCCTCCCACCATTTATTTTTTATATTGGGGGGGTGGGGTGCGGGAAGAGTGTTGTTTGCACTAAAATCTGCTCCTTGGCTTCCCAGCGGAGGTCAGATGCTTCTGCAAAGTGGCAGCATAGTCATCTCCAAGGCCCCCGAGCACAGGGTTCACAGGAGCATGACAACTCCTCTAGGAGCAGAGGCTCCGTGTCCATGCACTGGTCTCTAGCATAAGGCCAGAGACACGCCGGGACAGGGCCATGTGCTCCCCTCTGTGGCACCAGTGCAGAGCCTGCAGATTCCCTGGAGGGCCTTTCAAAGCTTCCCACAAGACATCTGAATCGGTCTCCGAGGCCGAGCGCCTGCAGCAGGGTCACACGGAGGAACCGGGAGGTTCTATTATGCTCAAGCCCACTTACCTTCAGCAGCCTGGGCCCATGCTACCACGTGTGCAGCACGCTACTGCGAGGGGGGCATGAGCTAACCCAAATCAAGGCTATTCCGGTGCCGTGCCAGCCCTATCCGCCAGGATTGCACCCGGGCTCTCTCTAACCAGAGGGGCGGTAACGAACGCGCTCTCTCCTGTTGAGAGCTCCACAGTCAAAGATCAACGGGGTTATTTGATAAAAACCCACGGCAGCCTTCCCGAAAGCACCTCTCCTGCCAAGCGCGGTGACCCTCTCCCTTGGAAGAGGAGGGGGCCAATGTCTTTGCCAGAACATTTCTAGAACCGATGGCTTCGATAATACACAGCACTCGCACATCACGTTAACTCGTTAATCCTCAGAGCACCATGGGAGGGGAGCAAGGTACTCGCATCAGATGGGGGAAACTGAGGCACAGAGAGGGGCAATGACTTGCCCAAGGCGGGTCAGCGAGTCAATGGCAAAGCCAGAAACAGAAGCCACGGTCTGTAGATTTCTAGGCCTCTCTGTTCATCCTCCTTGGCCAAACCATGGCCTCTTCCAGAAACCCTTCCAGCGACCACCACCCCCCAGCGTTGAACGCAGGGGAGGAGTTGCTGAGATGGTAATAAAAGGGAATGTTATCAATTCCCTGCAGCGCCAGGAGCCTGCGTTGAGCTGGGGAGGAGGAAGGCGGCGGCGGGGGGGGCTGGGAGGGAAGTGGAGCTAACCCAACCTTAACCCAGAGATCACTTATCATTCAGGCTGCATCACGCATCTTGAAAGTGCAGACACAAAAATGTAATGTCATAACATTCGCAGTTCAATAACCTTTGCTTCACGAGCCGGCTTGAACTGTCAGAGGAGCTAGGAGGTAAATATTTCAACGCACAGACACTGAATGCAAAGGCATGGGGAGGGGGCCAATCCCATGGGGAGGGGGGAAGGAAGGCAGAAGAGGCCTCTGATTTTCTAGGCAGCCTCCACACATTAACATACCCCCACAGTAAATCCAGGCCAGAGCCATGGGGAGGCTGCCGTGCGGATAAAATACGAGCCGATATAAAACCAGACACCTTTATTGTTCAGAAAAGTCTTCCAACAAGTTATGAATCCACAGCTTGACCCAACCCCATCATACTGTTATATGGCAGAAACAAAGCCGGCTCTTAGAATCAAGGCTCAGATGGGAGCGCCCTCCCCCGCTTCCCAGCCACAGCCTGGATGGTGCCATCCCTCTCAGCGGGTAAGAATCTCCCTGGGTTGGAAGCTATAAAGCAAGTAAGCCCCCATGGATCCTAGACTTGCAGCCATTAACCCCTTCAGCGCTGCAAGGTAGGTCCCAACCTGCCAACAGGTAGAGGCCTGCTAGATATTCAGTGACGCTGCACCTATCGGCTCTGCGGGGGGATCAATGCCAGAGGCAAGTCACGCTCCTGGTGCCAGCTGTCACCACAAGCACATCCCCAGGCCAGGGGGTCTCTGTGTTTAACTCGTCACTTTCAAAGGCTCTGCACCGACCCCTGGGCACAGAGGACACAGATCAACTGAAGCACCTCAAGGGTCAACCAAGCGCGAAAAATGCTTCCCGCCCCCTCCAGGAGCCAGCTGCCGATGTGCCCCTGGCCCGGGGGAGGGGAGAGGATCTGAGAGCCAGAGTCACCCAGGGCCAGGATGCCAATCTGCAAGACCTGTCCCTCCCTGATTTTAAAGATCCCAGGCTCCAGGCCCCACGCGCCAGGGCACAGAGGTGACGTCCCGTCAGGACGCAGCACCGCGACACAGCCTGATGGGTTGCACTAGGAGGCAGCACTTCAGATCTCCAGGCCAGCCCGCCCCAGGATGATACCTCCCACCCGGTCCCTTCCCCAGCACAAGCTCCTACCCTGAGGATCTCAAAGACCCATGTGGAAGCGGGAGAGAATTCGGTTTTAATTCTTTACAAATCAATTCTCTGTGGCAGTCAACTGGAAGCCCCCCTCCCCCCTCGGAAAGCAGCTGGAAGGAGGCGCTGGCTTTATCTGATCCCTGCTATGCTTTTAGCTGCCTAGCAGCCACTGAAATAAACGCCTGTCAGCCCCCGGGAGAAGAAACTAGGTTAGCTCCTTCCAATTAGCCTTCCTGAGAGGTTACCGCGGCTGTGGCGTGTGAATTCCCCGCAGCAAGGGGTTAACAGATCCCAGACACCATAGCGCTAGTACTGTCCCCAAGCTCCCGGCAAAGCACCTCTGGGTTAATGGAGGGGAGCCAGGGCTCTCCTCTGGTCAGGAAGCAAACCCTTGCGTGTCTATGAGCAGGAACGCTCGCAGTCACGGGACAGGCGGAGGGAAGACCCGGGCTGCGGGTCAGCACACCTGAAACCAGCGGAGGCGTCAGGCTCCCAGAGGGCCATGGGGTTCAGGCGCTTTCCCGACAGGCAGACTAAAAAGGGGGTGGGGGGGAGGAGCCAAAGGGGAAGGAGTGGAGCCAGCTGCCCTGCCCAGCCCAGCCCAGCCCAGCCCAGCCGCACCGGGAACGCTGGGAGGCGCGTGGCCCTGAACTCGGCTCCAGGACACCAGAGCCCACATGGGTGGGGTTGCTGCTTGGCTAATCCACACCGGCGGTGCTTTGAGGGGCAGGGGCAGTCCCGCTGCCGGGGAGACAGGGTGGGGGCGGAGAAGCAGCCTGTTCTCCAAACTCGCCTCCAGCAAGGACCTAGCCGAAGAGCGTGACCAAGAACAGGGCAGGTCTTACAGCCCGGAGGACAAGGGTGGGCTCCAGGGGCCCTCAAATGGAGTAGGGATGGGACAGTAAAGACAACAGGTACTGGGGCAAGAGAAACAGCAGCCTCCTGCGTCAAACCTCTTTGCCTGGTGGGGGCTCCAGTTGTTGCTAAGGGCTGGAAGCCCCAAGCTGCATGGGCGGTGGGGAGGGCCCAGAGACACCGCCCCCCCCCCCCCCGCCTCAGGACAGTCATGCTGCCTTGTTCTATCATTTCCTGAGGCCTGATCCCCCTCTCCCCCCAGCTTACGCAGCTCCCCCCAGCCCCCCAGGCTGCTCCTCCCGCTCCACACCACTCAGCGTCTCTGAGGTGCCAGCACTGTAGTATCCAGGGGCTCATCTCTGATCTCTCCAGGCACAAGGTCACCCTGGGGAGGGACTGACCCATGGGGCCACAGAGATCCATGGGTTGACAGAAGTCCCCAGCAGAAGGATGACTGACCCCGGCCACTTCCCAGGGGACTGGGAGAAATGCCACTGGACAATGGGATTTACCAGGCCGTGGGCTCTCAGTCGAGTTCACCTGCCATGGCAGCAATTCCTTGAACGGCCCAGTCTGGGTTTGGTACCAACGAGCCGGTCCTGGCCCCATTTGTCACCTATCAGAGTGCTCATGACATCTGCACCCATCTATAGCAGCTTCCACCGGAGGCTCTCGCAGCATGACTGGACTGAGGCCAGGATCACTGTCCTCATTTCACAGGTGGGGAAACTGAGGCAGAAAGAAGTGACAAGACTCGCCCAAGGCCCCACATTGGGTCAGTGGCAGAGCTAGGCACCACTACTTCCGACCGACATGATACAAATAATTCAGGGCTGCCCCAGGGGTCCTGGCTCCCAGCCTGTGCTCTCACTACTAGGCCCAGACGTCACGCTGCAGCCGGGAGGCAGCGTCCATGCCAACAAGACAGCCTAGGCTTCCCCCAAGGATGGGACCAGGGAACGGCGCCCGCCGACGCAAGAAACAGTTAAACGGCCTCCTCCCACGCCGGACGTGCAGCTACAGGCTTCGTCCCACCCTCCCTGAAACACCTGCTAAGGTCGCATTGCCACAGGGCAACTGTTCAAACCTGCGCGGGGGGAGGGCCCTGCGAGCAAGAGGCTGCATGTCGGCTGCTTGGCAGCACAACAGAGAGCAGCAGCCCAGAGCAGGTGACAGGCAAGCTGGAGTTTACTTTATTACAGGAAGCCAGTCTATAAGCATCTGACTCGGCTGTAACCAAAGAGGGAGCGAGGAGCTGGCCAGGATTAACCCCTTCCTGCCTACACTGGGTACACACTGTACACTGGTTGGCCATAATGACTTGTAACACATGGTCCCTTTATCCAGGCGCTCAGCACCCTCACTGCTGCGCATTATCCCCAGTAAACCCGGGGGAGCTATCTTAGGCATCCCTGAAAGCCAGTCTCTTATGTGGAGCTGCTGGATCCTCAGCACCCCGATAACACCCTAAGTCTGGCAGAAGCCAGCTGGGCCTCAGCTCCATAGGAAGTAGTCCTAGCAATGCCAGGAAGCCTGGGCTGGCGCGGCACCATGGCGCTGCTGCACACAAAGCATCTCCGAGCAACTCCATTCACCCGACTTTATGACAGGCCAGGCCAGGCAGACATTACATTTTACTAACTCCATAAATATCACACAGGGCGCTCGTAAAGGGGCCCCCGGTCGCTGGCAACTGCGAGATAAGCGGCTTGCCGCTCTCACCAGGCGTCCCACGAGGCTGCCCGGCCGCCGGCCCGGAGCAGGGAGGTCCCCGGGTGGGGGAGCAAAGGGAGCTGCAGGTGGCTGATGCAGACACTCCATGTGCATTTCCCTGCCCCAGCATCTGCTCTCCTGGTAACTCCCCCCTCCCGGGACCGTCACACACCGGCCCGGGGTTAGACCAGCACAGGACGGCCCAGAATGCTCCCCGCTCTGCTGTGATGTCACAGCACCTCGAGGGGGCAGCTGGCCCCACTGCCACGACAGCAGCACCGTGAGCTGCCTACAACCTGGCTCTGGTTCCGAGGGCTCCTTGCCTTCAGCGCCTTCCGCACTAACTGCCCACCCCGCAGTCTGGTTCCCAGAGCCCGACTAGAGGCAGGCTGCTATGGAAGGGAGACAACCTGCTCGCTCGGCCGGAAAGAGGAGGGGGCTGGGATTCCTCCCAAGGCGCTGTACTTGGAAGCTGCTCAAGGGCTCCATCTTGCATAAGCCCCCAGCTGGAGGGTATGAGACAGATTTAAAGCCCAACCCCCACCCCTTCTGGCTGCTGGAAGGGAGAGAGTCTGCCTATCTGCATTCCCCACTCCCATTGCTCCTGGCTGATGATGGGAGTCTCCATCATTCTCCCTCCACCTCTCACCACCTGGCTGTCAGCCTCTGTTCTGGGGCAGACCTCCCCCATGGATTGCTCCAGCACCTGCGGCTTCAGCGTACAGGATCCCTATGTAACTTTGACATGGCTCTGGATCCTTTCCACTGCTGCCCACAGGGCTCGGAACAGCAGCAGCGATCCTGAGCAGCATCTTGTTAATTTCTGTCCCTGCTTGGGTGAAGCAAGGAGCAGCCAGGGAGGCACCGGAGCTGCCTGCAGACTCATGTTTTGATCAAGGAAGCTTAAATTGTGTCACGATCGAGGGCTCAGCTCCCCACCTCAGAGCACATGCCCACTCCCATGTGGTCTAGGAAGGCTTCCTTCTCACTCCTAGCAAGTGTATTCTTCAAGCCTAGGGCTGCCCAGGGGAGGGGGGGGAGAAGTAGAGCAATTTGCCCCAGACCCCGCAGGGGCCCTGTGAGCCCTGGCCCGGCGGCGGTCCGGGTCTTCGGTGGCATTTCGGCGGCAGGAGGCCCTTCAGTGCTGCTGAAGACGCGGAGCAACTGAAGGGCCCCCCCGCCACAGAAATGCCCCACAAGCCCTGGCCCGGCGGAGGTCCGGGTCTTCGGCAGCATTTCGGTGGCGGGGGGCCCTTCAATCGCTCCAGGTCTCTGGCGGCATTTTGGCGGTGGGGGGCCCTTCAGTGCTGCCGAAGACACAGAGCGACTGAAGGGCCCTCCACTGCCGAAATGCCACCAAAGACCCAGACCGCCGCTGGGTGAGTACAAGCACCGCAGATCCCTCACTTTGCCCCAGGCCCCCTGAATCCTCTGCGCAGCCCTGTTCACGCCATACACAAGTATTTAAAGGGCCAGATATTCAGTGGGCATAAATCAACCTCACTCCATTGCATTCAGTGGAGCTATGCCTATGCACACCAGCTGGGAGATCTGGTCCGTAAACTCCCCCTCCACAA
Organism: Mauremys reevesii; assembly: GCF_016161935.1. Taxonomy (NCBI): domain Eukaryota; kingdom Metazoa; phylum Chordata; order Testudines; family Geoemydidae; genus Mauremys; species Mauremys reevesii. Next base: position 38,033,251 of record NC_052638.1, read on the forward strand.
CCCTGACTGAAACTAAACAGGATAAATAACACGCCACCCTTCTCTAATCACTCTCTCTGCTTTAACACTGCATTCCCACCCCTCCCCCTCCCTCTATCTTTGGCCTGGGCTGATTGTAAACTCACTGGGGCAGTGAATGTAAAGCACCGAGCCAGCTACAGGGCTGTATGCAGCACAAGAGGCATTGATGCAAGACTCCGAACTGGAGACAGACAGCACCCACTTCTTCATGGAGACAGAGCCATCCCTAGGAGATCTCGTCCATACGGAGATCCCTTGATGATACGCCTCCCCCCTCTCTCCTATCCTTTCCTCAGGGTCAAGCAAATCTTACTGAAAAAATACAAACATTTCTCCTTGGCAAACACTCCCTGAGAAAACAAAACCAGCCAGCACTCCCTCCCCTACCCCCGCTCACACACAGGCCCACTCTTCTGACACAGCAATTAGAGGCAGACATTAATATTTAAATATTGCCAGCTCCAGAGAAGGGAAATCAAATAAAAACGCAGGCGTGTCGGGAACGCTCTTCCACCCCTTGCAGCCCAATTAAATCGTCAAGCAGGAGTAGCCCATGCTGCAGAATTGCAACTTCTGCCAAGTGCCGCAGAATTGCACCTCTGTGCACCCACCCCTGGGCCACGGGGGCTGGCTGGTCAGTCACTCGCACCCAGTCACTCCGGGACTGCATCTGGGGGTCGGGGCACCACGAGGTCCGGCTAATGCTGCTCCTTGGAGTAGCTGGGCAGAGCCGCTGAGGGGCCGAGAGACACGGTGCTGAGGGTCTGCAGAGGGGAAGGGGGGGTGGACGGAGGAGAGATGAGTGGTGTGAATGTGTGTGCACACACGCACTGGGTTCCAGAGCAGGATAATGCAGCCAGGGGAACAGACAGAGAGATCCGGGTGTGTGTGCGTGCCTGGGTCACAAAGTCCAAGGGGCCACAAAGGGACAGAGCCCACAAGACAGGCAGCACCCTCCCCTCCCCTCCCGTAGGATCAGGCACATCTCCCAATGCCAGGGCAGCTTAAGGCAGCACAGGGGCCCAGCCTAGGCTCTGAGTGGAGTCCAGCTTCAGCAGCCACAGGGACCACGCAGGCCACTCCCTGCTGCCTGCCTGCTAACTGGGCTGCCTGAGCGGGAAGGGACGATCCAGGGAATCAGGAGCAGAAGGCAGAAGTCTCGATCCCAGAGAGCAGAGAAGGGGTGTATCTGGAGCAGCGGGGGGTGGTTCCGGGCTGTGCGGGAGGGACGGAGGGAGGGAGGCTGCCCATGGAGCCGGGGTCCCGTGTAGCCTCAATACATCAAACAGGGAGGCCGCTGCTCACCTCGCTCTGCTGCATTTGGCTGGCCTCAGCACCACCGAGCTGCCAGGGAGTCACCCTGACCCAGCAGTGTCACATGGGAGGCCACAGCAGAGCAGTCAGGCATAGAGGAGAGCTGGGCCAGAGGTTCGGGCTCTAGCCTAGGACTTGAAAACCCCAGGTTCAATTCCCTGCTCTGCCCAAGACCTCCAGCGTGACCGGGGACAAGTCTCTTCAGCCAGAGCGCCTCAGTCCCCCAGCCATTCAGTGGGGATAACAGGACTGCCCTGCCTCCCGGGCCTGTGAGGATCAATGTGCTATAGATTGTGACACTCAGACACTGCACTAATGAGGAGTCTGTCTCGCTAGACAGACAGAGCAGGGCTGAACCGGGATGGCCCTGAGTCAGGCCCAGCAGGAACTCAGCCCTGGGGGAATGACAGCGCACATAGGCATGAGAGAGAGACAGCCTGCTCCCCTCGCCTCCAGTCCAGCCCAGCCCCACACAGGAACTGCCTTATTCAAGCCAAGCCAGGTGGGGGGAGGGGAGATTCACAACTCTTCCCAGCAGGGAGGGACAGACGGGGCTAGTGTGGCAGGGGAGGGCGATACTAATCCAGATGGGCCCACGGGCCTGCTGTGACGCAGGCGGCAGACAGAGCCCAAACCAGCTGACTTGTTGGCCTCCTAGGGCAATTCCCACCCCCAGCCTTGTTGTTGCTAGGCTGAATCACCAAGCAGGCGGTGCCCGTGCCCTGACTTGGCTGGTGGCTGCAGAGGGAAGATGGCATGGAGCCGGTGCGCCGTGCGGGCCTGGTGCCTCCACCCAGAGATCAGGCCGGGGAATTTCTGGACTTGAGAAGAAGGGGCCAGGGGAGGGGTGGAAAGGCCCAGACTTGCTCTGCTCCTTGTCAAACCAGGCCAGAAAGGAAGGAGTAACCCAGCTCTCTGCCCCCTCCAGAGGGCAGGCGACTCCTCCTTTCACAGCCTGCAGCCACTACTGCACAGTCAGGGAGAATGAACAGGCGAGAGCGCCCGCTGCAGGCCCCCCATCCCCAGGGAGCTGAGCAGCAGGCTCAGCCCTTAACACCCAGGAGATCTGTTTCCTTCCCCTGGGTAACAGGCACCTCCCGGCGGCATGAAAATGAGCCGGGCTACCGCCAACAACCACGGCGGCAAGGCAACAAAACACCGGCAGATGTTCCCTCCTCTGGAGGCTGGCGCTACAGGGCAATCTGCTCCAGCGAGAGCCTGATCCTGCTCGGCTCAGCCACGCGTCACAAATCCCTGGGCGCTGGGAACGGGAAGCAGGAGGCTGCCACTGCGGGCACCTGGCAGGCAGGAGCTAGAGACGTTGCTGCTCTAGGACCTGCCCCGTGAGGCCCACAGCAAGCTCCCTTGGGCTCCCTCCCCCTCCAAAATAAAATAGGTGTATGCGCACACCCAGCTCTCCTGAGACTTGGCCCCAGGTCTGCTCACAGGGGCTAGGCTCAGCCCACCAGGGAGGGGAAAGCTCAGATGGGCTCCCCTCCCAGCACTACTCAGCCACACCCTCAGGAACCACCCCAGAATCCCACACACCCCGTGCCCCACTCCCACGCATGACGCTTTGGGCCACATGTCAGGAGCCAAGGCCATTGTGGTTCAACCCAAATCAGCAGGATGTGGGGCTGGGGATATGTCCAGGGCCTGGATCTCCCACATCCAGACACTGCTCTTCAACGGGAGCATGAGGAGAGAAACCCCCCAAATGTGCACTCCCTCCCTCATGTTCCCCCAGTGCCGTCAACACCCCCAGCCCCACCTTCCCCCACCCCCGCTTTCCTGAGGCAGGACCCTCCTCTGGTGCTAAGAGGCTGTGTCAGAGCAGTAAAGAGGATTTACTGTTAAATGCAAGGGGCTTTAGAGGCAATAACTTTCCCTCCTCTTGACTTAAATGGATTTTAAACTTCAAAAAGGATAGAGAGGGCATGCTGCCAAGCGCCAGGAGCGCAGCTTGCTAACTGAATGTCGGGTCAGCGGCAATCTCCGAAGGGATGACCTCGCGGGATGGAAGCACTAAGCACTGCAAAGCAGGAAGGATTGTGGGTAACATGGAAAACAGCTAACGACGCTGATCCTCCCAGGGGCCTAATGCAGTCATGGCAGAGTGGGGCGGGGGGGCTGATCTGGGGAAGGGTGCGGCTGGGGTGCCGCAGGGCGCTGGCATTACTTAGGGCCAGGGGCTCAGGTGAATTCGGGAAAGAAGCCCCCATGATAGGGGTGGTAATGGTGCTAGAGTGAGCAAACAGGGGAGCTAGAAAGGCTCCCTAAGTGGGGGGGGGTGTCTATCAGGCTGGGAAAGTGCTGGACGTGCCACCGCCTGGCACACTAGCACGGTCAGAGCCCCGGAGAACAGGCTGCAGGGAACAATCCTGCACTGGGGTCCCTGGTGCGTGTGGGGGTGGGACTCCTCCACCTCTAGTTCTGGGAGGGATCAGAGTGGATCTGAGCCCTAAGAAAATGGTGCCCCTCACCCATCGCTTCGCCTAGTGGCACTTGGACCATCCCTCACCCCCGGGGTGCATGGGAGGGGCTGGACAGGTTCAGGGGATCAGCAGAACACCAGCCTTGTGGTCCCAACTGCCTGGCCTGTCCACCCCCCAAGCTCATGCCACCATCACATGCCCATGAGTTATAAACAGCTCCCAGAGTGAAGCTCCAGCCAGGGCGCTTTCCAGAGGAAACAAGCAATGGCTAAGGCAGATGATGGCAGCCAGATAAGGCCTGGCAGGAGCAGGGGACCCTGCTTCACTCTTCTCAGAAGTCCCCGAGATAAAGCAGCCGCTGTTATCAGCAACAAAGCAATGGGGCAGGTTTCCTCTTCACGCAATAGTGCAACCACCCACAAACGGGACAGGGGAGGGGATGGGGAAGCAGCAGTATCCAGTAGTGCTCACGTCCCTCCCCAGCTCTCCCCAGGCTGGGAGGCTGCCAGGCAGCCCTATTCAGCAGGGCAAGGGAAGCCATGGCACAGGAAGTACTGCTTCAAGGACAATCCCCTTGGCAGCTGTCCCAGAGCCGGCTGGGGGGCCCACAAACACACCCAAGTGTACGACCCACAGACACACATGCAAACGCTCAGAGACGCATGCAAAGATATCCATGCAAATACCTGCACACACGTGCTGCACGCCACGACAGAGCTACACAAACAAGAGGACACACGTGTGCACACGCAAGCTTTGCTCCGATGGTAACCAGCAGCACCGGCCTCCGGAGACACTGCTGCCCCCTGCAACATGACATGTAGATGCAGAATCTCTGCTCTTCTCCTTGGGGTTTCTACTCTGTCCCTGTCAAAGGTCTCACCCCCACTTGGAACTGTTGGGCTCCAATGTGGGGACCTGACTTGGTTTCCCTCTAAACTAAAATCCTAGTTTAGATCTAGTAGGCTGCCACCACTCAATCATTAAATGTGGATTGAGACACAGTCCTTCCCCAAAATCCTAGGGGATTCCAAGAGCCCCAAATCCATGGAGTTCTTACACCCAGGAGAAACAAACCATTCCCCCTGCTTCCTCCCCCCTCCCTTTTCCTAGGAGAGACACGGGATCTAACTACAGAGGGATACCTCCCCCTTCTCTTTCCCTGAGAATCCACCCAAGGAAAGACCAACAAGTCCTTAATAGAAAAGAAAAGAATTTATTAAAGACTAAAAAGAAAATACAGAATCTCTATGAGCCCAAGCTGGACACTCATAGGGTCTAACCTTATCAATCTCTGGAGAGAATTCCCCCTCCCCCCTTTCTCAGTCAAAGCAATATCAGCAAACAGGAATAAAGCATTTCCTTTAGCAAACACACAATTGCAAATATAGAAATCAAATCATAAGACTAATTCACCTTTCTAATTAATACTCACTATTAATTAGTAGAAACTACTCCAGGAGAGCTTGGAGACATGACTGTCTCTCTTAGATTCAAAAAGAGTTCTCACTAAGACAAAGGCTTCCCTCCACAGAGATTTGAAAAAATCTTATCTCTGATTGGTCCTCTGGTCAGGTGGTCACCAGGTACTACATGTTAACCCTTTACAGGTAAAAGAACCCTTAACCCTTAACTATCTGTTTATGACACGCCCCCCAAATCGCCAACAGTGGGAACTACTGGTGGTGATTTCCTCCTAGCACTGTAACATAAACAGATAAACAAAACACATGCACTATTACATATACTACTAAGTATGTAAACAACAAGATATTTGACACTGAAGAACACTTTGTATGCATTTGAGCGGACATACTTGGCATCGTCCTTGCCCATCCCCTCCCAGTGGAAGGAATGTTTTTAACCTGTTTTTGCTTTGTTGACCCCAGAATGCCCCCTGGGATGTCAGGGCCCAAGCTTAAGAGCTTGTCCCAGTACTTAGTTGGAACTACCAACTGTCTTTGAGGATGCTGGCCTTCCTGGTGTCCACCAGAAAGAATGTCCTTATATAAAAGTCCTTGTTTTACAACAAACTGGAATTGGGTAGAAGAGCTGAGAGGCGGTGGGTTGCTGCGTGCCGCCGCCCAAGCTTTCTTAAGGCTGTCATCGGCTTCCTGCTCCGCTTGGAACTGTTCCCTTGAGGCGGGAGACACCAGTTTCTCTGGGAGTGATGTAGGTGATGAGGTTGTTTCCGTTGACTGTGAACCGCTCTCCGCTGGTGCACAAGGTGATATTTTAGGCTCTGGCTGAGCCTCTTGGGTAGAGTTGTCTGCTGCTTCTGCCAGTTTAGGCCCGTTGGCGCCCCCTGGCGGTGGAGTTGCAAGCGCTGGCGTCAGTGCTGGCGCTGGTTCTGCCGCTGGTTGCTTTTCCAGTTCCGGTACTGGGACTGGATGTACTATGGCTGCTGTAGTTGTTGGCATGAGATCCGGTTCCACCACCTCTATCTGGGTCTGTGGTAACACAGACAGGGTCCTGGTGGATGGCTCAGGAACAGGGATGGGAGTGCCTGCTTGTTTGGCCTGGCCGCGGGTGACCACTCCCCCCCTCTTGGCCAGCTGCACATGGTTGGCCAAGTCTTCCCCCAGTAGCATGGGGATGGAATAATTGTTATAGACAGCAAAAGTCCACTTTTCTGACCAGTCCTTGTACTGGTCTTCAGGGATGCTGTACCCATGGCAGGTCCTTTTAACCTTTTTGAAGAAGGCCTTAGTGTCCTCACCTGCCATGTAGGTGGGAAATTTCTTGGGATGGGGAACAGTGCCTTCTGGTGCTGGCCACACCCCTCTGCAGTCAGTGAATTTTATGTGTGGCTTGCTGGTGTTGCTTTTTGGTGCTGGCCACACCCCTCTGCAGTCAGTGAACTGGTTTTCCCAATTCCTAACCCTTTCTATTCACGAAGAGACTGAATAGAAAAAAAACAAAACTTTTCATTTGCAAATGTGTAGTTGCTGTTTGCTGATATACTGAGAAGACCAAAAAAAAACCAACCTGGTTTGTCCTGTTTCTAGCACTTGCTAAGTACCTCACAGTGGGGGTCCTTTCTAACAAGCCTCCTAGAAAAACTTGCACCTCTTTCCTAGCTGTTTTTAAGCTGACAGAAAGAAAAAGAAAAGAAGAAGAAAAAAAATCCTTTTCTAACACAGCCCGTTAGAAAACCTTATTTCCCCCAGCTAAACCCAGCTGAAAATCCGTTTCCAAAAAACAATCTTCCTCTCCTTCTGAGCGGTGGTACTAATAAGCCCAGCTGACCGGCTGGTCCTACTTAGTACCTGTGAGAAAAGTGTAGTAAATCCTTTCAGGGTTTTGTATTCCCTGGCTCCAGAGAATTTCAAAAGACACAGGGAAAAAAATTCTGGCTGGAGGGTTTCTGTCTCCCCCCCCTGCAACCCTGTTTTTCCCACTGGATGGGAATGTACTTTGTGGAGTACTTCCCCCCACCTAACCTGTTTTTCCTGCTGGATGGGGTGAGCTCCCAGGAGCACCTCCCCCCACCCAAGGAATCCTGATCACACAAAGGAGGGACACACCTCCTTGCAACCAGAGCTAAAAACCTCTGTCTTGAGATTCCTTATCTCCCCAGCAAACCTGTGAGGGCACTTCCCCCCACCTAAGGAATGCACACACTTTCTTTTCCTCCAAGGTGCTTTTCTATGCCACCCGAAAGAAAACTGCTTTTTCCTCAAGCTGCCTGTCCAAGCAACCCAAAAGAAAAACTGCTTCCAACAAAGCCTGCTGGAAACTCAATTCCCTCCAGCCAACCTGGCTGAAGATTTCTTCTAACAATGGGTTCGAAACTCCGCTGCCACCATGTCAAAGGTCTCACCCCCACTTGGAACTGTTGGGCTCCAATGTGGGGACCTGACTTGGTTTCCCTCTAAACTAAAATCCTAGTTTAGATCTAGTAGGCTGCCACCACTCAATCATTAAATGTGGATTGAGACACAGTCCTTCCCCAAAATCCTAGGGGATTCCAAGAGCCCCAAATCCATGGAGTTCTTACACCCAGGAGAAACAAACCATTCCCCCTGCTTCCTCCCCCCTCCCTTTTCCTAGGAGAGACACGGGATCTAACTACAGAGGGATACCTCCCCCTTCTCTTTCCCTGAGAATCCACCCAAGGAAAGACCAACAAGTCCTTAATAGAAAAGAAAAGAATTTATTAAAGACTAAAAAGAAAATACAGAATCTCTATGAGCCCAAGCTGGACACTCATAGGGTCTAACCTTATCAATCTCTGGAGAGAATTCCCCCTCCCCCCTTTCTCAGTCAAAGCAATATCAGCAAACAGGAATAAAGCATTTCCTTTAGCAAACACACAATTGCAAATATAGAAATCAAATCATAAGACTAATTCACCTTTCTAATTAATACTCACTATTAATTAGTAGAAACTACTCCAGGAGAGCTTGGAGACATGACTGTCTCTCTTAGATTCAAAAAGAGTTCTCACTAAGACAAAGGCTTCCCTCCACAGAGATTTGAAAAAATCTTATCTCTGATTGGTCCTCTGGTCAGGTGGTCACCAGGTACTACATGTTAACCCTTTACAGGTAAAAGAACCCTTAACCCTTAACTATCTGTTTATGACAGTCCCGCTCCTTGCCCCACTCCACTCTGTCACTAATCCTCCATCCCCTGCAGGCTCCATGCTGTGCTGCCCAGTGGGGGCTCCCATTCAAACCTCCTCAGAGGGGGCCACCTGTGGCTCAGTAAAAATTTCTGGCCCACTGAGTGATTAGAGCTCACAGACGCTCCCCCTCCCTTCCCTTCCCTTCCCCTCCCCTGTTTCTGGGCTACCATCCAGTTTCCTGGCCAGAAACAGAGAGCAGAGACAGCTTGCCTCCCACAGCTCCGAGAACAGATCTGGGGTTGTGTTCACGTGTCCCACCAGCACAGACCACACGGCACAGTGAGGACAAGAGCTGCCGGCTTGCAGTCTGCACCGGGACCTAGCATTAGGGCAGCCAGACCGCTGGCTCAGATCTGCAGAGAGGGGGGGGAAAAAAAAACCCAAAGACCCAAACAACTAAATCATAGCCCTGAAGTGACAGGGAGGAAGAGAGGGGCAGTACCCTGACTGCTTGCCAAACCCAGCCGTTTAACCTGGGAAAGCAGCTGCTGCAGCCAAGTAAGGACACCCGTGGCCCATTCCAAGCTACTGGGACACCGAGACCCTAAGATCCAGGCACACTTGGTGAGATGGGCGTGCAAGCAAGGCTCTGCTCCCACACAGATGCAACAGTGCACCAACTTTACAGCCCAGGAGCAGGCCCTCAACCACTTTGGGTGATGGGGAGGATATTTACTGCCCCACGCCCAGGGCTGGCATGAGGCTTCATGAAATGTAACACTTGCCATCCGCACAGAGGCTCCCCAGCTAGCCCTCCCAGCAGAGGCATGGGGCATGTTTGCAGGTGGAGAAACTGAGGCGCAGAGAGATGAAGCGATTGACCTGAGGCTGTGCAGCAAGTTGGAACTGGGACCCTGGAATTCTCACTCCCAAGTCTCCTGCTTAGTCCAGGATGCCTGCCACAGAGCAGAGTCAGTGTCCGCAAGAGGCTGTGGAGATGGAAAGTGCTATCTAAGCGCTCAGCGGGATCACCCCCACGTGGCCCAGCGATCAGAGCTCTGTCGCTACACTCCCATGCCAGAGGCAAGGGTCAGCTAGCTGGTGTCTGGCTCCCGGGGCTGGTCAGGGAGAGAGACAGAGCTGCCGTCAGCTCAGGATTCCTATGACACTGCACCGCGACCCAGTTATTCTGTCCCACTGAGAGGTGGGGGCCCAGCCAGACCTCAAGTCTGACATGAATCTCCCAAACTCTCCTCTCCACCTGCCAAAGGACACCTGGCCCCATTCAATCCCATGTGCTTACGCCACAGCTCTCAGGAAGGGACTGTATCCTCCTGCGGTGGAGATCAGAGCTGCACCGGGTCTTCCTCTGGGAGAAACAGGGCTCTGAGGCCCCAGAAAGGAGCAGAAAGAACCGAGATTAAAAATAGCCCCCGCCCGCACCCTCTTTCCTCCCCCTGAAACCTGCAGCAGACCCGTCCATGGCCCTAGCATGTCAGGAAGCGATAAAATGTTCTGCTTCTCTGGAGCTGCATGTCACATCCCAGCCTCCCTCACACCCCCACCAGAGACAGCAGGAATCCTGGCCTCCTGCCAAAGCCACTGTCTCCACTGTAATTCTCTTTGCCCTGGAGCCAACACACACACACACACACAGAGATACAGACAGGCACACACACACACCCCGACAAAGACACTGGCACCACACAATCACACTTCCCCTGCACACACACCCCCAGATACAGGCACATGCACACAAATACGTACACCTCGATACACATGGTCCCAGATACACACGGAGCTCAATTCTGCACCAGGCTGAGCGCCTCCACCCCACGTGACCCCCCCAGGATCAGGCCCACAGAGCGCTGGCTGGAAGACAAGGGGGAGGGAAAAACGCTTCAGGAAACCCCCTTGACTTGTCCGAAGGGACAGGGCCAAGAGACGCTCCGTGGGTGGGGCTGTGTGGAGAATCTCAGCTACATGGACCTGGCTCAGCCAGGCCGACCCCATCACCCCATTTGCAGGCCTGTGATGGGAGAATCACATACGCAGTCCCGTTCCCACACACACGCCCACAGAGTCACCCATAGACCTACCCCACACCCAGCCACACCCACTTCCAGAGTCACCCAGGTAAACCCACACATGCCAAAACGCTCCGAGCGGCACCAGCACAGACACACACTTCCTCGCAGGAGCAGGTGCTGGATGGGCTAATTGGCTTTTCCATCCCTAGCTTCTATCACCCCCATCAGGACACTCCCCTCCCATTCCTAGCCTCACAACTGTACACACTCCCAAACACGCACCATGCACACCCATTCTCACGCTCGGACCATGCCGGTGCATGCACACACGTGAGCTCTCACAGCCAGGTTACCTCCCCCCAACACACACTAACATGCCCCAAGCCCTTCTCCATTTCAGCTGCCCCTTCCTCTCCCCCGGTCCAGGATTCATTTTAGGTCAAACTAAACCAACCACGACCCAAGCGGTCTCATGCTGCAGCTCCTGCCACGAGCTTGCCAGTGTCCAACCCTCCAACCTTCCCCACTGCAGCTGCCACCCACAACCCCTGGCCCAGCCCTGCCTCTGTCCCATGCCTGCAGCCTCTAGGTGCTGCTCTGTGGCCCCAGACTTAGAGAAGCCAGGGTGGAGGCAGGGGCAGAGGAGGAGGATGGATGGGTGCCAAAGCCAAGGACATTAAGTGTGTCCAGTTGACTCACAGAGGGCACTTTCTAATGGGACAGAGAAACAGGAGCCCTATGTTGGCACCGGCCTTATCACAAACAAACGCTGGGGAGTGAGCAGAAGGGGGTGGGATTCAGGGTGCCAATCCCCAGCAGCCATTAAAGCATGCTGCAGCTGCCCATGAAGGGCTCGTGGCCCAGTGACTCTTGAGCCCCCAGGGCAAGGGGCAAGGCCAGCTGGAGAACGCCGGGGCGGGTGAGCATGCCATGAGATGAGACATGTGGGAGCAGGGCAAGAAGCAGGACTTCCACCCCAGGGCAACGACCTTACACCATGCGATATCAGATTTCCTGTGCGAGACTGTAGAGGTCATGAGAATAATCCTCTGCCCCTCCTTCTAGCCTGGGTGTTTACAAATGGTTCACAACTCCCTCTCAAAATGTACATTGTAAACGGGTAAACTGAGTCACGGGGATTTACCCAAGATCAACACAGTGCATCAACAGGAGAGCTGGAAACAGAAATCAGGAGTGCTGATTCACTGCCCCCTGCTCCTACCACCAGGCCCCATTCCCACCCAGATAATATCTAGTGCATTTCATCAGTAGATCAAAGCACTTTACAAAGCAGGTCAGAATCATTATCCACATTTCACAGATGGGGAAACTGAGGCACAGGGAGCAAAGTGACTTGCCCAAAGTCATCCAGCAGGCCAGTGACAGAGCCAGGAACAGAACCCATGTCTCCCAAGTCCAAGTGCAGCACACTCACTACCCCCGCCGTAGCCATTAGACTGCATCCCACCCCAGAGCCATGAGTAGAATCCGGGAGTCCTGACTCCCAGTACCACTCCCCACTGCCTGGATGGCACAGGCTGTAGAACAGAAAACGCAAGTGAAAGCAACAAGATGGCAAGTCTTGGTCCCTTCAAGGACCCAGTTCAGAGGTCAGAGGCAGACGAAATGGAGATGGTGCACTTCAAAGCAGGTGCTGATGACCAGAACCAAACCACAAGCAAAGAGTCAATCATTCAATGGCCACAGGTCCAGGGGAGAGGGAGACAGGCAAAGGCACGGACAAAACCGCAGCAACCCCGTGCTACCCCCAAAAGCCGAGATCGCTGGCACAGCAATGGCCAGCTGTGGCCCCACACTATTAGCTCCAGTGACATTCCCTCCTGACACTAGGTGGAAAGGAAAACCAGCTGTGGGCAACCCACCATTCCCCACTGGCCCAACAGGGGGCAGCAAAAGCAGTTTCCCATTCCAGGTAACATAAAGCTCTACTCCCCGCCTTACTCACATGGTGTGTTTGGGGGAATGATGCAAGCCAGGTCAGTGCAGTAGGAGCACAGGGGTGCATGGCACAGCGAGAGGGGGTACCTCCAACCATATCAGTCCAGTGGCCCCTCTCTGACACTAGGCAGCATCAGCTGCTTCAGATGAAGGTGCAAGAAATCCCGCAGTAGATGGGGTTACAGGGCAGCCTGCCCTCAGGGGAAGCTAATGGCTGACTTATGCCCTAGAGCAGGAGCACTCATAGGGCTTAGACCCCTTCTCCTGTTTAAAGTACCCACGGATGTTCTCATTACCCCCAACAAACGTCCAGTCCGGCTAAGCTCTTGTCTTCAGGGACATCTTGTGACAGAGAGTTCCACAGGTTAACCAGCCTACTGCATATGCAGGGGTAGGGTTGGGGGGAGCGTAGGGACCCTGGATGGGTAGAGCAGGCGCAGAGAGTGTGTCGAGGGGGGCAAGATGCCAAGGCAGAGGGGGTCAGGCTGCCTTATCAGTGTGCCCCCATCCCTTCCCGGGTGCCCCACGCACATAGCCCCTTACAGTAACCCAGAGCGTCTGGCCAAGTCCCTACGCGGCCAGCGAGAGGCTTTTAGGACCCCCCCCCCGCCGCCCCCGCCCGGGCCCGACGCCACGGGGATGGGCCGCAGGCAGGGGTCTCCCCCCAGCCCGCTGCCCCGCGCAGGCACTCACCGAGCGGGCGCACTTTCCAGCGGGGGCTTTTCTCTTCCATGGGGAGGGCTCCGAGCCGGCGGCGGCGGCTGCTGCTGCGAGCGGGGACCGGAGGGAAACTTTCCCCCGCCGCCTCCGGGCGGGGTCTGCGCGTCCCGGCGGGCGCGGGGGGTCCCAGCCGGCCGGGGGCCCTGCCCGGAGCTCCCGGAGCAGCAGGAGCAACGCGCGGGCGGCTTCCCCGCCACTTCCTGCTTCGCTCCGCGCCTGCCCCGGCCGCCGCTCCGGCTCGGCGTGACTCACCGGCCCGCGGCTCCCCGCCGGCTCCCGGCCCGCGGCCGCTGCAGGGGGCGGGGAGGGGACGCGCTGCCGGGGTCAGGTCACGCCATGGGAGGGGGAGGGTTACACTGGCGAGGGGGAGCAGCGGGGGGGGGGGTCATGCTTGGAAGAGAAACACGTGGTGTTGTCACACAACTGGGGGTACCCAGGGGAGCAGTGGGGGCCGCATTGCTGGGGGAGGAGAAATGGGGGCGCACCGCCGGCGGAACAGGGGGCGGAGGGAGGCGCACACACCCCACAGAGCACTGGGGGGAATGGGGGCGCACACACCCCACAGAGCCCCGGGGAATGGGGGCGCACCGCCGGCGGAACAGGGGGCGGGAGAGGGGCGCACACACCCCACAGAGCAGTGCGGGGATTGGGGCGCACCCCCCCCACGGAGCAAGGGGCAGAGGAGGGACGCACACACCCCACAGAGCAGTGGGGGATGGGGGTGCACTGCCCGCGAAAGCGGGGGGGCACCACCGCAGAAAAGTGGTGGGAGGGGGACGCACCCTCCACAGAGCAGTGGGGGGATGGGGGGGCGCACACCCAGGAAGCAGTGAGGGGGGAGGGGAATCACATGCTCATGGAGAGCAGCAGCCAGTGAGAGAGGTCATGTGCTTGGCAGGGAAGATCCCCGGGGTGTCGGCAGCAGGCAGCCAGCCGGGGTGTGGGGCAGGATTGCAGCAGAAGCTGCGCTGCAGAAGTGGGTCAGGATTCAGGAGCGTGGGGCAGTCATTCTGGGAGGGAGGTACTGGGGGAGAAGCTGGCTGGTTCTTGACGGGGGCTTTGCCCATGGGGCTGATCGTTGGGGAGGGTCAGAGCTGCTCCAAAAAGTCCATTTAGCTCCTTTAGAAGTATTCCTGCCACTAGGCATCCCCCATCTTAGAGACCTCCCCAAACAGCCAGATCCTCCAATAACCTGCCAGATATACCCCCAACACCCAGAGATACCCCAATGACCTGCCAGACACCCCTCAAACTCTGCCAGAGAAGCCCCAGCCTCACTAGAGAGCCCTGACACCCAGCTGCCAGACTCCCATAAACCCCTCACACCCTCAGAGATCCCTGACACTTCTCAGCCAGCTCTCAGACCCAAACCGCCTCCAAAGATCCCTGCCAGACACCCCCCTCTCCCAACTGAACCAGGCCCTGGGAGACTCCAGGATGGGCCTTTCCGCACGAGGGTGGGAGGAACCTCCTGCTGCCTCCCCGAGCCCAGGGCAAGGCTGCGAGGAGCCATCTCCCCAGGAGGCCTGGTGGGCACCCAGCAAGGGGGCACTCAGCGGTGCCAGCCTGCCCTGTTGCAGGCTGAGGGCCTGGCACCTCCAGGAGCTGTGCTGCACTGCCTGGGTTGCCATGAGCCTGTGCCCTGCAGAGATAAGGGCATCGGGCGTTGTCTGCTGCCCACAGGGAGCAGAGGTGGGTGGCTGTGTGGGATGATTTCTCATGCCACCTGCTGGACAAATGGAAGATGACAGCATGGGCCCTGAGCACCTTCCCAACACCGCAAGGTAGCTGGGGTGCCAGCCCCCGAGGTCTGGAATCAGCAGGAACAGCTGATGAATGCCACATGGAACATATCCAAAGGTGGCTGGAGAATCCCAGGGGTCTGCAGCCACTCCCCTCTGGGGTATTGCCCTGAACCCAGCAGTAACCAAAAGTCACTAATACTTAGCATGATGCCTTTTGCACACGTACCACCACCGGCCACCTCCCAAACATCCACTGAGCAATATAACCAACCAGTTTGGGGACCCTGGTAGGTCGCAATCCAGTCCTTAAAAGGACAAGGTGCTACCAGGGCTGATGAGAAGGGAAAAGGGGGGACAATCGGAGGTCAGGGGAGTGACCATCTGTAATGGCTGTGTAAATAAAGTGACATGGGAGGGAGCGTGACCCCTCAAAGATGATGTACCAGGGCCCCAGATTTCTCTCGCCAGACCTGGGTTCCGATCACTAACCCAGCCACCATCTGCCAATCCCGATCTCAATGCTGCCCCCCGCAAAGTCGCAAGAGGGACTGGGAAGAGGTGCGAGGACATGCCCCCTGAGCTGAGCTTGCAGCAGGTTGGGCTGCCCCATGCATGGTGAAATGGGGGCAGCCCAAGGCACCCTGTACTACTGGGATCCTGCCTTATCAATCCAGTGGCTTCCACTGTGCTGGGGATGAGTGACTGACTGGCAGGCTTGGACATGCCCCTCCCCTGGACAGGTCTGGCACAGGTGGCAACAGGGCGAGTTGAACGCCACACAGAACGTACCCAAAGAGGGCTGGAAAATCCCAGGGGGTAGGATTTTTGCCATTCAGCTGCCTGACACCCCCCACACAAATGGAGGGGTCCCCCTTACTGCTGTCACTCTGACAACTAGGTCCTTTCCCCTACCTCACGCTGGAAATGAGCTGCCACTCAGCATCAGCCCAGCGTGATCCTTCATCAGAGGCAGCTGTCTGCTGATGGCCAGAGGCGAGGATAACTATGCAACTCAGCTTGGGATCAGGGGACCAGGAGGCGGCTGCTCGTCTTTGACTAGCCCCAAGGGAGCCCCTCTCCTGGAGCCTCCATCCCCATTAATAGCTCTCAAAGCCCTGTCAGTGGAATTACTGCAAAGGACTCGGGCACGGTGTTCTACTGATCCATCCCCACTGATTCCAGAGAAATGGACATCTATTGGAAGAGCAAATGAATGAATCCTCTGGCCAGCGTTTGGAAATCTGGAGCACCACCCAGTCTGAGCTCCACATAACTTCACCTGCCTTGGTCTGGACGGCCACCAGTCTGCCTCACGTCATAAGGGAGACGAGCCAGGTGGGTTCTCAGCCCAGGCCCAAGGGCAGATTTGTTCAGCATCAGCAAACCACTGCACCATTCTATCCAACAGCTGTGTCTGGGGTGACAGGGATGCTACAGGACAGTAAGGGAGGGGGGGATATTGTAGGCTTGCCAAGACACTAGCTGCAAAAATGACAGTGCCCAGATATTCCTCTATCCCAGCAATAGGTGCATTAGAAATGAGCTATGCTACATATGCTCCTTCAAACCCCGCACCGCTTCCCGAGGAGCCCCTGTCCCCTGTTCAGCACTCTCACTTCAAACCCCTTCTCCCCCTTAGCTTCCACTGACTTTTCTTCCCCAGTTCCTCTTCCTCCAAAGGCCCTTCGGCTGCCTTGAGCCTGCCACCCCAGGTGTCCTCCACACTCCTTAGCGCTGGTTGCACCAGCACTCTCCTTCCCCCAGCTCCCTCTTTCTTTTCTATTTTAAATTTTTATTGCCTTTTTAAAAAAGAATACAGAGGAACAAATGCCCTTATCAGCAATTCTCACAAGGTATAAAGAGATGCTTTTATCTCACTGCCTTTACTCAGCTAGTGCGAGCCAATGCCTGTTAATTTTTTAATTTTCCTAGTGAATGCATGTGTGGCTTCGTCAGCATATATTATACGTGCACACTCACAGGGAGTCACAGAGTACGTATACACCCCCAGTTTAGGCAGATCTGCCAGTGACACCCACAGTTAAGGTTGCTCAACCTTTCCCCTTACAAGACCATGTTTCCAGAACTTTACCAGACTCTAACCATTCGGGTGAAATTTTCCATGCAGAGTGGCTGCCGCAGACAATTTAAAAAACAAAAATGTTTCAGCTAAAAGAGTCCAGCCATTTCCGAGAATCAGATGAGGGAAAAATCAGTTAGAAAAATCTTCACAGCTGTTTCATGGAGACGTGCTAGCACTCCAGTGCTTAGGAGCAAGGACTTGGATATTTGTCCTTTACTCTACCCAGGAAAATCCACCCACACTTGGCTGAATTATGACCCTCTGAAAATTGCCATTGCACATGCTCCGTTAGAGTCTGCCAGCTAAATTCTCTGAAGATGTGGTCAGCACTGAGCATGCGCCATCCTAGGGCTGCAGAAGCTGAGCAGCCTTTTTCCTGCAACTGATTCCCTGCATAGCTGGGGCCGAGGTGGTGCCATGCACCAGAACTGAGAGAAAGAGACTTTACTGTGCTCTGAATGCACCTTCTGCTGGCAGTCTGGTGGAAAAAGGAGGGAGCAGCTTGACTCAAATGCAGATGGATGAAGACGGGAGCAAAGTAGGACAGGGACAAGCTGGGTGGGGGGGGAAGAAACACAGTGGGGACAGGATAAGGTAGGTCTGTAACTACTAGAACACACTCTCCTCCATAACCTAGAATAGAATCCAGGATTCCTCAGTCCCAAAATTCCTCTGCTGTCAACAAACAGCTGAGTGTCCCGCTGGCAAAATGCGTCTCTCTTCCCAGTCTAGTGACTGGCTGACCTAGAGGATAACAGCCTACTTCCACTACCAGTTACTCAATTGGTATAGAGGTCTAAGCTGTAGATCTAAAGATCCCAACCCTGCTGATGACCCACGTTTGGGACCAGCGTGGTTCCACATGAAAGTACTCCTGATTTTTCAGCTTTTTTTTAATGTAGGAAATCACAACTAAAAACTACATTCAAAGAACATTACTGTTGCAAAGTCAAGCACTCAAAAGTAGGAAAATGCCAGAATTAAGGGTGCCCGTGGAACCCCATTTCCGGCCCCCTTTGTTCAATAGGCAGTATGATTCCAGACTTCAATTCCATGATCACATATTTGTTTCCAAAGGATCCCTGCCTCTTTCAGTGCACCGGCTGGACCTGGTCTGGGGAGGAATCAGGATTGTGGAGTGAATGAGACAAGGACATGCAGGAAGAGAAAGGACAGCCCTGTAGTGGAGTCAGCTGAATGTGGCCCTGGAGAACTGGAATCTATCCTTGCCTCTGCTACAGAGTTCCCATGTGACGCTGGGCAAGTCACTATGGCAATAAGCACCATAGAAAAGTCTATGAGGAAATTAATACCCCTGTATTTCATTTAATGCGAGGTTCGGATGGTGGGTGGGAAATAAGGCCTGGGACCACATACTGAATGAGGAGGATGAAAAGAAATACTGAATAGCTGCCCAGTTCATCCTGTGCACTGTGTGAGGCAGTACTCCTATGCAATCATGTAATTAAAGACTGGCATAAAGCACACTCCCTATTATATACCCAGCATGAGTTACTCTGGGGTGTTTCCAGCCTGAGACGCATCAGGGTGGGGCACGAAGCTGCAGTGAACCAGCTGCAGAGACCAGTGACAGCAGGCCCCGGGGGCCAGTGCAGCATGTGTCTCCATGTCTTTGCAAAGCCAGCCAGCTTGCAGGAAGGTGAAGCCCTGGGCCTTTGGGTGGGTAGCACCTCTAGGCAGTCAAAAGGGAGGGGGGGGAGCCCCAGGATTCCAAATGCCCCCTCTGCAGATACCCATGGCATGCTAGAGGAGAGACAGGCCTCTGCTGTAAGAAATGCAAACAGGGATTCCCACTGAGGCTTCTGGATGCCGGCAGACCCAATGATTCTCTCTGGCACCCAGACTGACTAGCACAGCTAGAGTCACCACGCAGGGCCCTCCCTGCGTCCTGGCCTGGACTCAGCAGGTGTGACCAGGGCCACTGTTCCCACTACAAAGTGCCTCGCCAGACTAACAGCGTGGGTGGTTGCAGCTGTAGCTCTGTCTGTCTGTAGCTCTGTAGCTCGGTACACCCTTCCCCACAAGGAGAAGGAGCATCTCTGCCATTCGGCGAGGCGTGGATTCCCCTGGGCTGTGGCTCTTCTTGGAAGCAGCCGGCCCGTTTGCAGCCATCCAGCAGCTCCTTCTCCTACCATGGCAAGTCCCTCATTGCACATAGGACCTTGCTAGTCACCCCCACCTGCCTGCAGAGTGAATCCTGGGGAGCACAACCCAATATTAAAGCCCTCCCCACTCTGTGCTAGCCCCGTCTCCCGTGGAGCCCGCTGGCACCGGGAGGCTCGATACACTCTGTGCCCTCGGCATGACAATCAATCGCGGCACCTCTAGCCGCCAAGGCTTAATCATCCTCACAGCTAGGCTGTTCCAGCTAGGACTGCTGCCCGGGAGGCTGCAGACACAGAGCCCATGAGAATCGGCGTGCCAAACAGGGAAGCAACAGAGACAAGAGACAGCGCATGCGCATGCAGACGTACGCAGCACCAAAGAGGGCATCAGCTAAATGGCCTGCGACATCGAGGTGTCTCGTGGACAGGACTCTGGGGTGGCGGATAAGAAGCCTTTCCCCGGAGGTCACAGATTCAAAGCCAGGTTGCTCAGCGACCATGTGTCACTGCCATCAGATGGCACAAACTTGTGGGCAGAGGCCTTGATGGCTCTCCCTCATCCTTCATCCTGCAGCGCAAGTGCCCCTCCCCACTCATCGGTGGTGTGGGGAAGGGGCAGGAGATCCCCATGCACCGGGATCTGGAGTGGGAATGTGAGCGCCCTGGGACAGGGGCTGCAAATGAAATGTGGCAGGCGTCTAATGAGCCATTAGTCAATGTCACCTGTGCCTGGCAGCCGATGGCAAGGCAATAAAAGCGGGTTGGCTCTTCCAGGACACAGCTCCCATCTCGCTTGGCTGGGAACAGCTTGCAAATGGTGAGGGCCCCGCGGCTCCCCAGCCTGGAGCGATCACCCAGGAGGCACTGGGGGGCTCCAGGAAGGGTAGTGAGAGGTCTGCAGCACTCACACTAGCTGTGAGTGAAAGGATAACGCAGCTCCCTTGGGCAGGGCCTATCGGAGCCACCCCTCCACGTGGGCCTGCGGAGGTGGGCTAGGAATCGGGATAGACAAGCTTTCCCTGGGGTAATTCAGTGGTTCTGCTTCCAGCCAGAACGAGAGTGAGTAGCGGCAGTGGCACCCTCAAAAGATGTTGCTGTCTAGGGTCGATTCGAGATGGGGTGAAGGCTCAGGGGTGGTGGGGTCCGGGACCATCCAAGCCAGCTGGCCCATGCCTAGTCAGCCCCCCGTCATATCACCAACTGCAGTCATACAGAATAGTGGGCTGAGTCCCACGGGCCCGATTCAGTCCTTGCTCAGGCGGCGTGGTCCAAGGAGTTCTGGCCCAGTAACGAGACCCTGTGCTTTGCTGGACGGAGGATCGCACAGTGCCCTTGCACAGCCGGGCCTGGGGAAAGCCAGGGACTTGCCCAAGGCTAGCTGGCTGGTGTAAGAGCCAAGAACAGGACCCAGATCTGCCAGCCCCTCAGCTTGACCAACTTCCCAACAGAGAGGAGCTCCCTGCACCCAGGCAGCTACAAGCGTTGGCATGGAAACGGGCCCACGCAGGGCTCCCTTCATTCCCTGCCTGGTGAGCTGCACCTGCGGTTCCCCTGCACGCCGGTGCCTCTCCCTCCTGTTCCCCTCTGCCAAGAGCTGGAGCAGGAGGCTGTCTCCACATCAAAGCAGCCAGAGCACCAGAAGCCTTTCAGGGCCACCGGGAAGGCTGCTAACAAACAAGCCCAGCCTGGGAGGGTATGTGACACCTCCCCGAGGAATGCTGCTGCTCCTGCCTGACAAGGCTCTCAACTCCCAGGAGATGGAGCCCAACCCAGCCCCAGCTCCATGGCGTCCCAGATCGCAGGCACAGCTGGCATTGCCCCGCAGCTGTCCTGGGTGCCCAGCCGAGTGAGGCACCGGTGTACCACTGGGGCGGCAGGGCCTAGCCTCAGGGGACTGGCCACAGGAGAAAAAGCCTTTCACATCCAGGTCACCCTGGGGATCCGGTCACTTCATTCCTGGGCACAGCCGCCAGGTGGCTGACACACAGGGAGTTGGTGGCTTTCACTCTGACTCCCAGCAGGCTTGTGCCCAGCCCTGGTTGGCCGTCTTGGCAGAGGGGCCACGGATTAAATGGGCCAAGGAGAGAGCACATCCACGCAGGCCAGGGGAGGCACAGCAGTGGGAGAGTGAGGGCTTGGTAGAGAGTCCTCTGCCATCAGGTCACCCTGCCCCTCACCCTGGCACCAGACCCTGGGCGCTACCTCCCGTTTGCTGGGCACTACCTAGCAATGAGTTTCACCTACACTCTGTCCTCTCCCTCGGCCCTCAGACGCAGTCCATAGACACAAAAAGGCCAACAGGAAATCTGATCAGCAGGCGTTTGGCCCAGAGCATCCAACAAGCTACAGCGCGTACCCACGGCTGCCCCCTTGGCCAGACAAAGCTTTGCTGGCTAATGACAGGACATCCACATTTCCAGTCGCCCCCTGCCCCACACACACTCCTCCCTGCATCCCGGCTCTCAGACTGCAGCTGCCTGGGGCTCGCCCGGGAAGGTGGAGGGCAAGACACCGCACTGGAGCACACTACCCACCAAGCAGCTGCACTGGGAGCAGGGGGGGAATCCCGCCCGCTGAGTGCATAGTTTGCCACCCAGCACACAAACCGTGAGGGCCCAGTCCCACAGTCCTTGCACAGGCAAAGTTTCCAGCAGAGTCGATGGGAGTTCTGCCTGTGCAAGAACAGTAGGATCAGGTCCCAAGGTCTTGGGCAAAAGCTGCCTCCTTCGCGGGGAGCCGAGCCAGAGTGAAGAGGCTGGTCCCAAGCTGCTTTGGCTTAGTCCAACGCGCTGCTGTCACTTCCTGGGATGCCCCAGGTATCTCCTTCTCTGAGTAAAGCAGCAGAGCCCAGCAGTGCCTAGCGCACATGCCGTGGCACACCAGGGGATTGGCCGGCTGAAGTCTTGCAAGCGACACTGCAGCACACAGTCAGAACAACGCGGAGACGGTGGGTCCCTGGGGTCACGCCCCAGAGCTCCAACCTCTGCTACTGCAGGCTCCCCCCATGCCCAGACAGCAAATCTAGCACCTACTTGTAGCTCCCAGGTCTGCGCCTTCCACATCCACGCTCTGCTGGCCACGGTCAGAGCCAATCTCCTGGGCAGCTCCGTTCCTTGCACCTGGGCTCTCCCCAGCGCCCGCCAGTCGCTGTCTGGGCTCGCTGGCGGAAGGCTTCACAGCAGGTGTCTCCAGAGAAGAGGACAACGCCTGGAACAAAAGCAGAGGAACAGGGACTCAGAACCTTTCCCTGCATGGATATTCAATAGCTGACAGCCAGCATCAGCTTCAGCACTAGGCAGCAGACCTCCTGGCTCCCCCTCCCAAGCCCTGATGCTTGCTACCAGCCTGGAGAAAGCAGGGTCCTCCTGCTGGAATGTGTCCCGCTAGCGCTGGGGGGCCTGGGGTGGAGAGACACAAGATGCTTTTGTTTTCTTTCAGGCAGATTGCACGTGGCTGGGTAGGGGAGCTGTCTGCTGCTCACCAGCCAGCCAGCTCCATGTCTCATGGGGGCTACAGCTGGATCTGAGTGAGCAGTCCAAGCGCTTCCAGTCAGGACCAGACAAGAAAGGCTTTAGGGAGGTGGGGGAGGGAGGGCAGGAATCAAAGCAACATCCCTCTCCCTGCCAGTGGCTGCCGGCTGATTATTCTGCTGCTGATTACTCAATGGGCCAGTTTCCCTCCCCTCCGCTAAGACAGTGCAGTCGGTCACAGAACATGAGAATCCTGCTAAAGGGACACAGGGAGGGTAAGCGTCCTAGATCCAAAGAGGATTTGAGGCTAGAAGGGATTGTTACGATTATCTAGTCTGACCACCTAGGCTAGAGATTCTCACCCGGCGATTCCTGCATCGGGCCCAGTATCCTAGAGCATCTTTGTTAGAAAGATGTCCTGGGCCAGATCCTCAGCTGGTGTAAATCAGTGTAGCCTAATAGACCTATCTGGGTCTCTTCCCCTTTACACCAGTGAAGGAGCAGGCCCCCATCTCAATGTAAAGACTCCAGGTGATGCAGACACCATCCCACCTCTTGGCAATCTGAGTCAATGGTCAATTATCCATTCCCTTAAAAATGTAGGTCTTATTTCCAGCTTGAACTTGGCTGGCTTCATCTTCCAGCCACTGGATCGCGTTATACCTTTGTCTGCCAAGTTAAAGAGCCCTCTAGTACCAAACTTCTTCTCCCTGCATAGGTACCTCTAGACCATGATCATGTAGCCTCTGAATCTGATTACCGAGAGTGAATGGCCTTCAAAACTCTAATTTATTTTACACAGCTGCTGCCGCTGGTTTACATTTTGCACTTCAGAGGGCGTGAAGAAGGAAACGACATTGGTCTGCTCCTAGTCACTTTCACTGTCTGGTCATAACTTATTCCATTTTCCGTTTCATTTTCTGAGACAGATCCATGGCTGGGGTGAAGCAGCACACAACACAAGGGCCCTCCTTCAGCTGAGGATCCAGCCCTGTTTCTAGACCTTTGCAACTTTCTTTTCTCATGCACCAGCTCCACACTGTAGTCCGTCAGGTCCCAGAGCTGCCAGGGGGGGTATCAACAGCCTTACAAATCTATCCACTGCTTCTTTATTTTGGTATTTGAATGAAAACATTTGTTTGTGCTCCATTGTGCAGAACCACTTCCCCTCCTCTAACACCTACCATGTTGGTCATGCCTACTGTAACTCATAATCTCTACTGTCTCAGCTCTGTTGTGTGCCCTTATTTGCTGCATCTGTCATCCTCTTGTTTAATGCGCATCTGAGAAAATAGTTGTACTCTCCTCAGTTCTTTGTATCTTTAATAAGTGGCAGTAACTAAAGCAATCCATATTCTAGCTCCAGAACTTCATAAACTTATGCTGGAATGGATTTTTTCATCTTTGAGACAGAAATGCAATAAAATAGTACTTTAATTTTATTTAACATAACGGCCCCCATTGCTAAATGTCTGGATACATGAAACCTATATACCAAACCCAGCACTTTCCAAAGTGACAGGCTTTATGGAGCTGCACAGAGCTATTCTACAGACTCTCCCTGGCAGACAGACCAGGCCTGTCTCATTAGATTCGACTTGGGCATATTAAAAAGAGAGCTAGAGGAAGGCAGAGGAGACCAGCTGAAAGAAGAATCCCATGATCAGCCAGACAATGGTTTAAGTTGATAAACTCAGCCTTGCCTGTGTCACTCTAGGAAGCTGGTGAACGTGGCCCAGAACCCCCTGTGTATGTGTGATTCATGGAGAAGGGTGTGACATATTGACAAATGCAGTCCGACCAAACTCAGCCAACTGCACCAGTCACTCACAGAACTCAGCCACCCCACGAAAGCCAGAGGAAAGAGGACAGCCTTGCACATGGGCTACTGGACCAGCAAACTTGGGCCCTGCCAGACCAACCACAGAGAAATTCCCCAGCTGAAGGGTTGCTCCCCCACACCCTAGTAGGAGTGTCCTTCTCCTTGCTCCAGGCTACCAGATCTGCCTCAGTTGATCTGAACCAGTGGGAGAGGTCGTGTGCAGAGCAAGAGACCCAAGTCACACACACCACAGGCAGCGAGCCTCCCAGCTCATACAGACAGACTTGTGGTAGCGGGGCTCACTAGCTTGCTGAACGGAGCTGTGTGGCCGTTGCAGGGTGGGCTAGCCACCTGAGCTCAGGCCCATCCTTTCCCTTGGCTGGCTCCAAGCTCGGAGCTAGCCAGAGCCTCCGCCGATGCCATAACGTCCACACTGCTATTTTTAACACACTAGCACAAGCCCCACTAGTATCTGCCTCAGCAGGACAGGAGGCCCTGCCATGTAGACGTATGCATTGGAGAGCAATTCGGGTTGCGATCGGGCCTGCAGAGAACAGGTGTAATGTTCTCTGTAATGCCCAGCAAGTGCATGACCGGTACCCCACAGCTGGCAACACAGTCGCAAGCACATGCAGCTGCCATGCCAGGCAAAACGCGGCAGCACAGTCTAACACACACCCAGGCATGGGGTCCTGCTGTACTGAGAGAGGACTACTAAGCCTCTCTCAGCAGACCCCCCAGCAAAACAGTAAATCCCTGCGTGAGACTTGAACCCAGACCTTCCCAACATGTGCAGCTAATCAAGCCCCACCCAGCCCTGATTGTTACCAGCCCCTTCCTGCCCTGGGATTCCAGAGAGGATGCAACTGGGCTCTGTATGCTCCAGGACTTGGAAAGAGGAGAAAGGGGCTGTGACCAGACAGACTGGAGAGGTAGTCAAAGCAGGAGGCTTTAGGTCAGGGAAGGAGCCTTTTGATGGAGCCAGACAGGCCTGCAGTAGGGACCGGCGGGATGGATGCAGGGGCTCCCCACTCCAATTTACAAGCACTAAGGCCAGGGCTGCTGTGCAGAAAGGATTTTATGTTGATCCAATTTTTCGACGGCTCAGTCCTATAAAACTGGGAGAGTCTAAGTAAGATGAATGGTACATGAATTTTGCTGGGAAGCTCTTAGAATCAATGAGCCACACATGTGAGCAGACGTATAAATTTACCATTCGTTTCCTGGAAAGGTTTAATTTATGGAATCCATATGGTAACGCTGCACAACCGCGAGCGCTCGACAAATCCCACAAGCCCTCAAGTGGCAACACTTACTGACTCCAACTGGCAGCTTTCCACCAATTGCCCGGTCGCTCTGAGCGAGGCCAGGGATGGGAGAGGCTGGCAGCTTTGCCACCGCACAAGATCTGTTAGTCAGCCAAGCGGCCATGTCCTGCCTAATCTCTGCCAGGGCGGTCCCCGGTCCCCCAGGGCTTGTTGAGAGAAACATGGGTGTAACTTTGTGCTGCTTCTTCTCTTTTGCAATTATTAATAGAAAGTGACTCTTTCCGCATGGCGGGGCTGATTGCTGCGTCAGGTTTTCTACTGCACGGCCTCCGCTTTAATTGGGCACCAAGCGGCAGCATTAGCCTGCACAGCCTTCCAGGGAAGGCTGTGGGCACGCGCAGGAGAAAGGGTGTGTCAGGACCTGTCCCCTACAAAGGGAGTCTTGGGGCTACTTGACGCAGACGGTAACAGGGCCCCTCTCCTCTAAGCAGAATCTCCCTCCATCCCTCTGGGTCAGGGGCCTCATCTGCATTGGGGATCCCAGCCAACAGAGTAGCTGCACTTGTGCAACCCCTTGGTGTAGCCAGGCAAAACCACGGTTTGCACCGGTTCATCTTAGCCCTGCACGAAGTCAGGACAGACGGCACCAATGCAAACAATGACTACGCACTAGGGGGTTGCACCAGCAAAGCTAACCTGGTGACAGGCCACTGATGGCTGGAATTAGGGCAAATCCGCACTGCAGACAAGCCCTTAGAATATGGCCAGCAGGCACAGACGTACCCGGGATCCCTTCCCGGCTTGTGCTGTGAGTGCCCTCCTTTCACACCAAGGGAATTCACGGCTGGTGCAATGTGCCAGGGGACAGACCTGGGGGCTGAAATCCTGCCTTTCTAGAAAGAACAGCCCATGTGATTCCCCTGCCAATGCTTCTCCAAGACTGCCAGGGGAGACATCACCTCTGGGGTGAGAGGGGTGACCGGTCTCCATGCCCCACTCAATCCTGTCAATGAAGGGGCCCATTAGGGTTGGCAACAAGAACACCTGTCCATTAGGAACTGGGCTGAGAACCATCAAACTCATTTTGTATGGGGGGGCCTCTGAACACAGGTCCGACGACTGGGCCTGCCCATCACTGCAGGCATGCCTGAAATGCAGACCGTGAGCAAAAGGGTTTTAGGGCCCATGACCAGCTCCCTGAACAGGGAGATTTCTAAGGTCACACATCAATGCTGATTCCTTCCACTGCCTCCCCAAACCTCTCCACTTCCCTCAGGGGAAAGAGCCCAGCACCAGCCCAACAGGCACTTGGATTCAGCCAATCCAACCATCCACGCCCCACAGACACTGCCAGCAAAGGAGAGACCCCGTGAATAGCTCCCACTGGCTTCCTAACCAGGGGCTGGGCACTGAGGCAGGGAAGAAGTTGAAAGACAGGGAGGATGGATGGCCGGCCGGACAGGAAACTGCTGCCATCCCATCTCCCGCACAGAGCTGGGCACGCATAGGGGATGCGGGTGTTTTCTGGAGACAAGGCACCCGCCCGGTGTTTTCAGCTCAGTTCACGCCACCAGCAGGAAACGCGGTGTCCTGGCCAGCAGCCCCCACTGACACGCCGTCCTCGCCTCACCCCGACACCGAAAGAGACAGGAAACAAGGTCCCGCAAGGTGAGGCCAGGACAGAGCGAGCAGCAGCCTCGCCGGGTTTCAGCCAAACTCTTTGTGTTCCAAACTCCCTTCCTCGGCCTGCTGAATGGCTGGTTGCCAAGGGCTTGTTCCTCTGTTCAGGGTCTCCCTGGAGATGGCAGAGGCTTTTCCTCAGGCCGGGCCCCCTGGGGGGGCAGGGATAAGTATGCTGAGAATCTCACATCTTCTTCCCTTCCTGCGCCGGTCGTGGGGAGAGGGGCCCCGCCGCAGCACGGCCAGAGTAGGAAGCTTCGGCACGGCCCAGCCACCACTCTGGCTTTTAGCTGGGTGACCCCTGGGGTACCAATCACCATGGAGCTGGCCGGCTGCTGAGAGGGGAGCTGTGTGTTCCCCGGGTGTGCTGGGGGACTTTAGGGGGAGACTGAACCCCTGAGGTACAGCCCTACCCTGAGATCCTGCTGAGGCAAGAGGGCTGTGAATGGCACAGTCAAGCCCTATCTGAATATTGATTTGCTGTAATACACGGGAGAGTAAGAGAGAGAGAGTCTGGAACACTGGTAACCAGGGCGTTATTCCACAGGCCATACTGCACCAGCACCAGGAGACGGTTACTTAGGGTGACCAGATAGCAACAGTGAAAAAACGGGACAGTGGGTGGAGGGTAATAGGCGCCTATAGAAGAAAAAGTCCCAAAAAACCTGACTGTCCCTTTAAAAACGGGACATTTGGTCACCCTACCATTACTGGGCATGTCACTCGCATGGAGCAGGAGGTTGTTAGGCAATCAGTTACCAGGGTAGTTACCGAGCAAATCAATACTGAGTCAATACTGCTCAGGGTGCTGTGCTGCCACAGGTGCCCTCTCCTGGAGATGTGAAACCACTTGTAATTGTCAGGAGTCTGATCCTGCTCCCACTGAATTCAGTGGAAGTTTTACCATGGACATCGGGAGGGGGGCAGGATTGGGCCCTAATGTTCCCATGGCACATCCCCCCTTAAAGTAATGGTGTTATGCCTGGTATTCTGGCCAAATTCCAACTCAGGTTGTCACATTCTGCCTCCCTAAATCCAACCTCACTCCCAGCTGCAACTAGTTACAGGGCTCTGCATCACTTTTTGTCCTAAAACTGCTAGGCAAAGTTAATGTGTGCTGTTAATCAGCTGCCACATTCCACCCCAGAGGTGGCTGCACATTGCTGCCAGGCAAATGATTACCTACCTGTTGGAAAGCATAATTAATTAGAGTTTGTGAATTGCTTTGAGATCCTCAGATGAATAAGTGTTAAAGAGTAGTGCAAATAATTACTAATTATTATTATTAGTGGCTAGGTAATATGTGCAGCAATAGGCAATCAGGAGTAATTCAAGGTATATTAGATACCAGATCAAGTGTTAATTAAATGTGATGCTTGACATGATTGGCAACAGCTCCTCCAGTCCTAGCAGATGAAGGTGTCCTTCGATAATTATCCATTGGCAGATTATTGGCATGCCAGGCCGGTGCTGCCGCTTGTGAAAAGGAACAGGCTCCTGATGAGAAGCAGCCTGATTTACGGAGGCACTGACTTGTGGCAGCCCTTGCAATCCCAGTCCTAGGCCTCTCTCAAGTAGACACTGTCCCTATTGGGCCAAACTGTGTAATAGGGACCAACCGAGACACCATCTGACTCCATCTTCCCTTGCAACCTAGGGCAGGAGTTAAATCTAGATCCCTAATGGTGAGACGCCAATGATGAACTAGACATCCAGATCCCTTCTCAAGGTTCCAGTGTAAGAACCCAGTCCAGGTTTTACCGTCTACCTTCCACTGGGAAGGCTGCCAACCAATTTACTAAGAGCTCTCCAAAGCCGGGGACAACTATAAGGCTAGGGGCTTGTGCTGGCACCGTGGGGAAAGCGGGATGGATTTCTGAGCCTGGCCCTAGCAGCCCTGCTGGCGTTTAAACACATTCTCCTGCAAGGGAAGCAGCACTGCCCTTTGATTAGATTCCTTCCAATTACCATACAAGCGAGGGAGTTGGCCTGCACTTCCCGGGAGAGGCGAGAGCCTTTTGCTTATCTGGCGTGTAATGTTCTGCAGGAGCTGCCCAGCTCCCCCTAGACACGGTGATTATCTTGATGGAAGTGCCAGAGCGGGCTGTGCTGCCAAGCAAACAAACAAACCACAGCAAGGCTCCCTGCTCTGTTTCTCCCCAACGGTTAGCGCTGTAGCCCCGTGGCAGGCGACCTGAGCTCAAAGCGAGGAGGCCAAAGCACAGCCTTGTTTGGTCTCAGTGGGGCAGATGCCCCGGGGGAGAAGCTGGGCCCGCTCTATGCTCCAGCTGAAAAGGGTGCCCTGGAAAACAGGAAGGGGCCCAGAAACGGAGGTGAACGTTCACACAGTGGCGTACAGTATAAGGCAAGGAGGGACCCCCCCAGATCACCTAGTCTGCTCTCCTGTACAACCACCAACAGCACGCGGCCATCCCCACACCAAACTAACAACCAGAACCGGGCCAAAGTATTACAGCCCGTCAGGAGACTCAACCACCGTGTGAGAACAGGGGGCACCAGCAGCCACTGCATTGGCAGGGAACTGATTGAGATACACCCAGATGATCCTGGCAAGCAACCCATACCGCACGCTGTGGAGGAAGGTGAAAACCTCCCAAGGTCACTGCCAATCTAAGCTGGGGAGAACCCCACCACCACACAGGGTGATCAGTCAGACCCTGAGCACGTGAGCAAGACCCAGCCAAGCACCTGGGAGCGAATTCTCAGCCACCCAGAGCCCTGGCCCACCCTGCCCAGTGCCCCAGCTCCAGCCAGATGCTTCAGAGGAAGGGGGGACCACTCAGAAAGTCCCCCCAAGGGGCAGACAGGAGACTCTCCAAGGCAGCCCTGGATACACGGGATATTTCCATCTCTGACACCACGAGGCTCCAGATTGGCTCTTCAGAGCAGCCTCTCGGCCCACGACACCCACTCTTGCTGCCAGAGTCTGGCACCAATGAGCACTTTCCTAACCTGGGGGCAGGTCTGTGCTGGGCACCCTTCCGTGTCGTTAGACTGGAGCTTACAGAGCTCTCTGGAGGGGGGAGCAGGGGCCTCGCTCTGCGGGTATAAGGCGTCAAAGTCTCAAGGCAGGAGGTTCCTGGAACAGACCTAGGAAGGAAGATGCTGATGTTGGCTCTGGGAAAGCTCCAGGTGGGAGCCACAGACCATGGACGGACAGACAGACTGAAATACAGGATCGAGCCCCTTCTGGTCCCAGGGAAAACATGTCAGTGCTTCCTCTCTACCCCAGCAGCCTTCCTGCTTCCTCCTTCCCCCATCTTCTCTCTCCCTCCCATTCAAAAGGGCATCCCACCACCTTTCGGTGACATGATTGCTCACAGCCAGCAGTACCTGACCTGCCGGGCACAGGGAATCTTGCCTTGCTAGCCCCTGACGCATGGCAATGGCCGCAGAATTCTGCCTCTTCCAAGGCAAGCGATGCTACCCCTTGCTGAACGGGGCCTAGCACTGGAGAGGACAATCTCGCCCTGACGGGCACAAAGCCCTTCCTGTCTGCATTTACAGATCTGACATGAAGTGGGCCACATGCCAGCTGGTCTCTTACGCGGCCCCCTCAGAGGGCTGGAGGGATGTGTTGTTCATGCCCCGGCTAGCTCAGCCTCCTTGGATCCTCAGCAGGCAAACTAGCTCTTTGTACCACAGGGTGTCTTGGGCTTTGCCTGGCTGTTGGTGCAGCACACACCGACCGAGACACACCGATCCCTGCTGACGCTCCAAAGAGAGGAGCTGTTAGGCTTCCTGTCAGGACCAGAGCAGAGCCAGACTGGTGCATCTGCAGCAGAGACAAGGCTTCAACGCAACTGGAATCCTGAGCCACGAAACAACCAGGGACAGGTGCTAACCGGCAAGGAACCTCTCGAGAGACACCCCCTCCCCGGCTCACAGTCCAACAGCCCTCCCCCTCCCCAATGCATCGGCAGGGCCATTGTGTATTAGGAAAGTGCACAGCAGTGCCAGACTGTGGCAGCAAGTGTGGGTGTCTGGGCCTCCTCCTTCTTTAACTCTCCCCCGTGCTATCTGTCAGAAAATCATTCCCGGTTACACAGATAAGAAATAATTGATGCAAAGAAGCCATCTGTTTGTGAACATGGAGTATCTGCTCAATTAGGAGGAATCTGTCCAGCCGGATAAACCATCTCTCCATCCCCACTCACGGGGAGGGCTTTGCACCCTGACCATGTCCTCAAAGACTCACAACCAATTAGCGGCAAACAGCGTGATTTGGGCACTAACTTGTCAACTAGCACCCCGAGGCTCTTCCGCGGGCGGGGCGGGGTGCGGGGGAAGCCGCCGGGAGTGCAGGGGCCTCAGACATGCCACCTTTTCTGCTGATGCACAAGAAAGCTCTAAAGCTCAACAGATGTTGCAGGGGTTTGTCAGGGAGGCCGGCCGCAAAGGGCTCACAGCAAACAAGCCCTGGCCAGACACTAAGCCTGGCCAGCTGCTTCCAAGCCTGCTGCTGGGGTGAGAGGAACACAAGGGGGCAGAACTCCCTGCGGGGAAGATGGCACTTCCAGCAGTGTAGTGCCGGGGCCCTGTGAAATGAGAACTGGCAGGCTCGTTCCAGGGACAGGTTTCTCTAGACAGTAACACACAGGGACCAAGCGTCTCTGCCTAGCTGGTGCATCATGCACAACAGGTGCTGATCAGAAACAAGAAGCGAGCCTCCCGGGTGGGAGCCTGCCTTCTCTGCAGGATGGAGTTCAGTTTGCTGTGTTTCTGCTTTGCCAGCTGCATCTCTAGCTTGCGCCATTTACTGGACCCAAAGGTGCATTGTCCCGGAGCTGTTGCCTGGCTACAGCAAACCCAACCCATCCCTGGCTGCAGTTCCCCTGACTCTGCTGGAATCACACCAGGGTCGAGTCTGACCTCGGAAAAGGAAGGATGGTCCCAGTGGCTAGCACAGAGCAGCAGCAGGAGTCGTGAAAGCTGGCTTCCGTGGCTCGCTATCACTGTATAGCCTCGAGCAGAACACTTCGCCGCTCTGCGCCTCAGTTTCCCCACAAGCAAAGTGGAGATAAGAATTCTTCTCTCTCAGGATTCATTGCAACTACCCCTGCCCCACCCACCCACTTCCCTGCAACCTGTTGTTAGGCAGAGGGTTAGGATGCTGGGACCCCTTCCACTCCCAGCAGAGGGCATGGCTGCCTGGTAACATGGGCTATATATTGCCAGAAGGGGAACGTTAAAGTCACGTGTTATTAAAATACAGGACACGGAGGGAAACTGACACAATGGGCTGTTCCTACAAGAGGTCCCTGCTCAGCAGCCAATCAGAATAATGTCCACCCCTCTCAACAGCCAGTCAGACTTCTTAGCATTTCGGGAGCCATGACAATGTTGGGCAATCCCCAATGTTGATTGGCTAGTGAGAAGGCACTGATTTATCACTTCCTTTGAGCGCCCCTAGGGGGCAGCAGAGCACACAACGGCTCCACCTGGCCTTTGCCCCACGCCCTTGTCCTGTGCACTGGGTGGGTGCAGGCGACCGGGACGTTGTTATTATTAACGTGGACAGAACTGTGCTGCCAGCCGGCTCAGTTTATCACATCCTGACAGCGCATTAGAGGAGCGATCACTGGCCTACTTGTATTTTCCAGTCCCTGCCTGGGGTATTACAGTGAAAAACGTCAGCTCAATTCCAGGGAAATTCTTCATGGTGACAGATCTTTTTTTGGGGAAAAAGGCTCTAATTGGATCCGATGTCAATTATACCTTAAACATCCAGAGAGCGCAAGAGACACTGCATACATGTAAGTTACTTTGGGGGCTGATTTCCCATCAGACAATAACAGAAGCATAAGGATAGCACCAATCAAACTTATTGTACTGTCCAATCCAGTGGACTCAGCTCTGCCACAGCATGGTGAGGTATTTTGAGACGTCCTTTCTAGGCAGAGCAGCTGGTATTAGCCACAGTTTGTCTATTCACAGGCGGTAGGGCCCAGTGGTTTGAGCAGGGTACTGGGTTCCACTTGCACTTTGGGCAAGTCCCTTAAGCTCAGTGGGCCTCCGTTTCCCCACCTGTAGAATGGGGCTAATCATGCTCGCCTGTCTTTGTAAAGCATGTTGAGCTCTTCGGCCACCTCAGCACCAAGGATTCTATCGACGGTTACACAGGTCTCTCTAGGGATCAGACTGATAGCAAGGGGAGGCTGACAGAGGTACAATACGAGACAGCCAGCCCTCCTCACTCTCCCAGCAGGCCTAGGCTTTTCCTGTCTTCAGCAGGAGACAAAGACCCACTGTAATCTGAGAGAGGAAGTGCCAGAGATGTCACCAGGATGCCTGATTCCCCTCCTACACCCGCCTTCCTCCCCCTCTGCCCTGGAGTGACAGCTCTCCGCCCAGAAGAGCTGGACTCATTTATCCCTGGTACTTATCTGTGCAAGTGTCCGATTTGCACACACAGATGGCAGGGGGAGGGGGAGGCTCCAGGGCAGTGCCATCCTAGCTGGGGGTGCAGGGACAGTGCCCCCTCCACGCTCCACACTTCCCTCAGGTTTTCCCTCAGAGTGACTCTAGCACTGGGCAGCCGAGCAGCTACGCACCAGCGAGCCTAATGCGGCCGCTCGGCCCCTGGGGCCAGATTGCTTCATGGCAAAGCACACAACGCACCTCCTTCCCAACCTGCACCGTGCCCTGCCTTCTCCGCCCTGGGCACCTCCCACGCAGCCGGCCCACAGGGGCAAACGCCTTCTGTGGCTATGGGCCGGGAGACAAACACCTGCCCAGCACAAAGGAGATTAAAGCCACCAAGAGCTCGACCCCAGGCCTCCTACAAGGCTGGAGGATGGGTTAAGCTTAGACCAACAACAGAGACGAGCCCTGGAAAACTAGGAATCCTGTGGGAGTGTGTGAGAGAAACTCCCGGCCCAACCCCCCTACACAGTCAACCCCACCCCTCCACGCCCAGGGGTGTTCCACCTCTCGGGCCCAGATCTCTTTCTAGCAGGAGCCTTGGGGATTCAACAGGTGGAGGTGGAGAGACAGACTCCAGAGCTGACCTTTGCCAGTAACTTTGTCCTGAGTGAGTTTAGCCCCAAGCCTGGCGTCCACGGCTTGGCTGACCCAATTGACCAAGGAGCAGAAGGAGGCTACCCTGCTCTCTCAGGGCGCGTCTACACAGCCCGTGTCGATGGGCTCACGCTAAAGAGCTGTGGAGCTCGCCGGAGCTCAGGCTCGGAAGCCTAGGGAGGAGACGGGCTTCGGGGCCTGAGCCGTAACTTCAGCACGCTGTCTACACGGCTAGTTCAGAGCCCTGGCCTGAGTCCTGCAAGCCCGAGCGTGTCGACCAGGGCAGGGCAGACGTACCCTCCCTGGCATTAGCCGAACGCTGGGGCCTTTCCCACCAGCTGTCCAAGCTCTTCATTAGGCTGCGTGTTTTGCTGCCTACAAAGTTGTTTGTTTGGTACCCTTCACCCCCCGCCTCCCAGCCCCAACGGTTATCGGATGTTACCTTCCAGTGGGCCAGTAAGGGACCGTATGCTGCTCCTCATCAGCTTACGCCCTCTCCTTCCAGAGCGCCAATGAAGCAGGGGGAGCAATGAGGTAATCGGCTTTTGAATAACTCCCTGCCCCAGGGGAGATGGGCTAAGCCCGGCTGCCTTGGAAAGCGCTACCTATTGATATGCAAAAGGAGCTCGACCTTGCAGCCTCTGCAGCTCCCAGCAGCCGGCTCCCCCTTCCCCACCATGTTGTTCTCAGGCCAGACAGTCCCAGTCGCGCTGCACGGAAAGGCTGGAGAGCGGAGCTGCAGGCCAGTAGGGGAGAGACACCAACCGAACCTTTGCACGCGGAGAGGGCTGGGCGTGTGTCTGACTGGGAGAGGCCCCCTGATCCATGCACATGCATATACCGACATACATGCGCAGCGTACAACCTACATTAGAAACAGGCCAGATGCAAACCCCCAGACCCACGTTCCGAGCCAAATCGTGTATCTGCGGCAGAACCAAAACCCTGGATCCAGAAACTCCCAAACTTGAAAATGCAAATCCGAACTGCCCCTACAGCTGCAGGTCTGACTGCGATCCAGGTCTGGGGTCAGATGCATTCCTGCCCTCCATGCCCTGGCTGTGGCCATAGCTCTGTGGTTGGGAGTGGCACTGGTTTCTGTCTCAGCGAAAGCTTCCATTTTACTGACCCCGCTCCCCACACATAGGCAGTGCGATCCAGTGATGCGATCTGAGACCCAGGAAGCACAGCTCAGCACAGGAAAGCAGGTCTCCAAACGCTGGAGACCTCTTCCAAAGCCGTTGCAAGGAAAGTTCTGATCTTTACAGTCAATTTCAGTGCTTCCCGAACCTGATCCCAATGACTCCAATGGGCTTTTGATCAGCCCCAGATCTACTCTGGGGGCTGTGCCATCGGATACACATGCAGGGTCTCCTCTGAATTCAACAGGAGCTGAGCTTACAGCTCAGCAGAATTGTGTTTCAACGTTTTCTGCATGAGATTTACCTTACAACAGCTGTGCAAGCATCTTCCTACTACGCTACGGGGCTTTTTCCTGCCAGCGATGCCATCCGATTGCCACAAGGCAGCTTCCCTCTTCATTTGCTTTACCCATGAAATGCTCAAAAGTGAGAAAACCCTGGTCATTTCAGGGGTGATCTTTAGCATTGCACTCCCATCGCATTTGCATGCAAGCCATCTTGTTGGCTAACTTAGACATTTAACTGGCCAGTATGGGTGGGACTGGGATTGTGCGGCGTGAGCACATCACGCGAGTGCATTCTGTGTGCTCAGCTCTGAAACACGGCCTTGCGCTGCTCTGTGATTCCAAAAGCTCATCCCTTGCACCGCAATTTGCCTCCCACCTTCTTCCCCCTCCTCGCCGTCCACCCTCTGCCTTTTAAAATCCAATCAAATGCCACTCCACTGTGCTGACTGCAGGCCATTCCACGCTGCACGGTGACCTAAATCAGCCAGCTGCAAATTGGCACTGCCTGCCAACGGCTTCTGAGAACGAGTTCACCTGCGCCTGCGGGGCGTGTGCCTGGATTCGCTAGCGGGGAAGGGGAGGGGGAAGGGACCCCGGCTGTGTGGCCAGCAGTGCCACTGCCAGCGTTCAGCTCAGCTTGTCTGTCAAGAGCCCCCCCCTGTAAATGAGAAACAAGCGCTCGGGAAGTTCACAGTCAGGAAACAGCAAACGAAGCAAAACCCCCTGATTGGCTCAGACAAGCATGCGGGCAGGTGGTGCTTCGGGCATCCGACACAGCCGGGGCTAGGTGGGGGCTCCTCCTGGCGGGGGTAGGTGGGGGCTCCTCCTGGCAGATCTTTCCCAAGCACGGCCTAGCCCAGTGGCAGTTCTCAGCCCCAGGTCTAGGAGGGGGAGAGTAACCTGCTGGAACGGCTCTGGGAGCTGCAGATGCACTTGTTAAGTAAGGGCACATTGAAAAGCCCTTCAGTCCTGTGCTGCGACAACAGGCCTGGGCGTATCCCTGCAGTGCAGGTGCCCTCCCCGACATCCAGCAACTGCTGCAGCCTTGGAGGCCAAATGTGCCCACTATCCAGCCTGTGCATTTCGGCACCGAACGCCCTACAGGCCCCGTCAGCAGGGGTGTTTGGAAAACCTCGGGCTCAACTCTGTTCATTACACACTGATTTGGTCTACAACTTCACCTTTAAATGAAGAGCTGTACTGTACCTGCTGCACAGAGTCAGGGGGAAGCTGCATGTAATAAGCTGGGAAGCATGTATGTGCACCACTGCCCTCTAGTGGATGGAATCAAAACCACTTAACTGAGTGTCATGCACCCTATATGGCTAGCAGCTGATGGAGAGTCTCCTTTAGCTCAAGTGATCCCAAAGGGCTGTGACTTTGGGAGCTGGCAGAGCTGCACTCCAGCTGGCATGCAGCACACTGACAAGTGCCTAGGTGGCCTTGGGCTTACTGCAGGTAAAATGAATTCTTACATTCATTCCCTAATTTCCAGGAGCGGGGCAGTCACCTGTCTGCCCCAAATGCAGCATTGCCACGGGCTGATACATACTATATTCTCCATCTCCCTGGGGAAGCCAGCTCCATGCAAGGTCTGGGCTCACCGTCTCCCCCATCATGCACTGGGACATTTTCCATGAACCACTGACCTGGAGGAGTCGTACCACCTCTAACCTGGAACGCAGAGAGATTCAGCACCTGCCGAAGGGACTCTGCCCTCCTCCCAGCACTGCTGGCCTCCTGCCATTCTGTGCCCTTTAATAACAGGACTTGGCACTTAATGCTCTTCCAGCACTTTGCGGCTATTGGCTCGTTAACCCTCACAACCCCTGCGTGAAGCTGCCGGAATTATCCTCCCCGATTTACACAGCAGTGAGAGAAACCCGCACAAGGTTAAGTGACTTGTGCAAGGCCACATGCCACGTTAAAGGAAGAGCCGGGATTGGGGGTCTGGACTTTCTGGCTCTCGGCCCTGTGCTCAGTCCACTAGGCCACACTGCCTCTCGTTCACATTCACAGACATGGCCAGTAACCCCCTGCCAAGTACTAGAAACAAAGCCCTAGTCCAAGAGCACCATATCACCGAGAGAAAAGGGGTGGCCCAAACCCCAGAACCAAAGATCCGAATTCCCCAGGCCTGCTTCACATGCGCTTTAGAGGCTCGGAACCAACTCGGGGGTGCAGGTTGGCTACTGGACAGCATCCTTAGCAAGCCACCATCAACTCTCTCTGGGCTCCTGCTGCATCTCCCCTCCTAGCAGGGCCAGGAAAGCACAGCACAGCACAGCACAGCACACACACACACACACACACTCTCTCTCTCTCTCTCTCTCCCTCCCCCCCCCCCCCTCGGGGAATCTCCAGCAAGGAAAGAACAGCTCTCAAATGGAGGGCAAAGGTGGGAGATCCTGCCCCAAATCCTTGCTCCTCAGCTAACAACTCAGCACTTTTGCAAGGGCCAGTCACGCAGACTTTAGCAGTCAAGGTCTCGTGAACAACCCGAACTGGAAATTGGGCTTGTCCAGGATTCCCTGGCTCGCCAGTGGCGTCAGCTATTCCTGGCTGGCACTGGCAGTTCTCAAAGTAGCAGGTCAAAATGAAAGGACACTCCGGGGAGTAAGGAAGAGGGTACGCTTGATCTTAGCTCATAGGCCGAGAAGCGATTGGAGTAAGGAAGAGGGTAATCGGAATGACAGGATTTTGAAATCCAAATACCTTGCACCCTGCCAGGGCTGAGAACAAATGCACTAGGCCATCAGCAAGCTGGGATTCCTGGGGCTCTCCAGTGATACGGCCCATTGGCTTGACATCAGCATGGGGAATATCAGACCTTTCACCTGTCTGTGGCGGCTCGGCCTAGCTCTGCCTTTTTGGCTCTGACCAAGGGCGAGTCCTGGCTCTAACTGTGCTCTAGGCACAGAGAATCCCACAAGGAAGGGAGGGGGGCTTGGAGGGTCCGAAAAGCTGGAAGCAGCTGCAGCACAAGGTCCCCCAACACTGTGGCCTGAGGTGGGGGTTGGCGGCCAGATACTTGCTTGGTGAGCGAGGTGGGTTTTTAACCAGGTCCAGCCCCAGATTTTGCGGGGGTTCTAGGAGAATAAAATCCCCAGGCAAGTTTGCTCTTCCTCTCAGCAGTAATCGAGACATTTGCTCCCCCCCAGCAGGCTTGCGAATCTGCACTAAAAGTAAAAGGCATTTGGAGTGTTTACGGCTGCAGCAAAGGGCTCCCTCCAGCTCCTTTTGTGGGGAAAACTGCTGAGCCCTCCCGCTCGTGCTGGGCTTCTCACGTCTACCGTCCTACCGCCAACAATTACAGCCGCGCGGGGGGGCGGGGGGAGCGCTGGAGTTACTTGTTAAGCCAGATATTTTCAGCCGCTCTGCACTCCAGAACCTCCCCCCCTCCCCACAGGAGACCCTGACAGAGAGTATCAGCTCAAGCAGCCATTGTTCTAATGCCTCCGTCCCAGAGCACAGGCCAAGCCCTGCAGTCCTCAGTGGAGTAAAATCTCCCCCTGGACTCAGGGTCTGGCACTGAACGCTGGCCGAGGTCCAGGTGAACCCCAGGTCTCTTGTAGGAGCAGACAGAAGAGCCCCAGGTTCTCCTACCCCTGCACAAGATCCTCAGAAATCACCTCACCCACCACTGCAATGCTGCCACCTCTGGAGTAGAGCTCGGCGGCTGTTCCGCTGCGCAGCAACACTCTGCACGCATTTGAGATGGGAAGTGAAGGGAAATGTTTGAGCCAGTCAAAACTTTGGGAGATAACCACCCAAGTCAGGTTTGACAGGGACAGCCCCATCAACACCAAGCTCTGCGCGACTCCTTGGCTTCGATTCGCAGTGGGCCCTGAGATGTGCCAGCCAGGTCTCGGATCCCATGGAAAGGCTCCAGCATCCCTGTTCCCTCACACAGCATTACCAGCAACGATGCTGCACCCGGTCAGGACGCCATTCTGCTGAGCATTTCTAAGCACTTCGCGAACAGTCCTGGATCGCGCCTTTCACCTCCCACCCACCCCCAGCCACGGTTATCCCCACCTTCCAGAAGGGAAACTGAGGCACAGAGCTGGGACAAGACTGAGGGCTCAGTGCAGCAGTGCTGCACTCCCTGGTTAAGCGTTTGCAATCCTGTACCAGGGGGCTGCAGTGAAGGTGATTGGCGGGGGCGGAGGGGCTTTGAGGGCCCTGCATAGGAGGGGCCAGGAGCACTCAGCGTTCTTGTGGGATGCTGACAGGCATCGTGAAAGGCTCGCTGAGGCAGTCTCCCCGGCAGCGAGCTCATCGTGCCAGGGCTGCATGCCCCGCTGCCGGATTTCGAGTTTCTCAGGCGCGTTTGCTTTGCAGAAAGCCGGAGCCTGTAATTACAGCTCCCACAACCTGCCATTAAAAACCAGAAATGCTCCAGTGGGGAAGAGCACATGAACCCTTCGGAGGCGGGGGACACGCCCGCGCGCTGTGCACCCTGTCGCCTGGCAGGAGGTGCCGCTCTACAGGGTTAACGGGAAACCCGGGCCGGCCTTCCAAATGCATCAGCCAAGATCCCCGGGGAACGGCTGACGGCTCCCCTGTGCGATGCACCAAGCCCTGCGTCTGGGCTTGGTGAGCTAGGAAGAGGAAGCTGGCTGAAGCCCTGCCAGAGAAGCAGCGCCCAGTCATCAAGGCAGATCCCCTAGACACACCGCATGCAGCTGGCTGCAGCATATGGCCGTGTACAGTGGGTGAGTCCGCTGATTACATGTGCCCTGGGCTAGGTCCCAGAGCGACTCCCCAGGTGTGGAGGCTCAGGCATGCTGGGCAGGTCTGTACCACCCTGCAACTGCCCTAGAAAATGCCCTGTCCCTGGCAGGGGGCAGTTGTCCCATGCCCAGCTAGCACTCCAAGCAGGCACTCCACTGCAGGTTCCAACTAGCTCCTCCACCTGCCGCCGGGCTATTCCCCAGCCCAGTGTGAAATGACACTGGCAGCGGGGAGACTGTCCCCTCGCCACTCAGCTCTCCATGCTCACAAATGCAGATGTTCACCCCTCAATTGGCTTCACCTCGTTTCTCCTACTCAATCCCGCCTGGGTCAGATCAGCTCCACACAGCACTCGTGGACCAGCCCCTTCCCCGGCCACCCTGCCGTCCGGGCACCGCGTGCCGGGGCTGCCGTACTATTTAATGGTGCCCAGGCGTGGGGTCTCCCCGCCTCCCTGCCCGCGGCTGGGTTGCAGGCTGCCGGGGGGCAGAGATGCAGAGGAGAGTCCTGCTGTTGGATTCACAGCTGGGCTGAGGGGCTTCATGCTTCATTGGAAGTGACAGCCTGCTTCCCCCCGCGCTCGCCGGCAGTTCCTGGCTCCTAGGCCCCCCGGCCAGCCGGAAAGGGCTCTTTTACCACAGCCCACGTTGGGGGGAGGGGCGGCACAAGGCGGTGATAGCAGAAGGGTCCCACGAGGGTGGAGGTGGCCCAGGGACTGGGACCAGAGATCACATTCATGGGCCCAGCTGCCCCAGCACCAGGAGTGGGAAGCAGGAGATGGGGGCGCCAGGGGCTGTTCTGGCCCCGGGGTGCTGACGCCAGCCTCAGCCCCTGAACTGTAGACGCCAGGGCAGGGCAAGCCGCTGGCTCTCCAGGGGAAGACAGGGAATCAGAGCAACAGCAGGGCCCTTCGGTGCCGTTCCCCAGGAGCCAGCCAGCCGGCTGGCCAGCCGCAAAGGGAGCCTTGACATGCGAGCTCTCAGGGGCCTAGACGCTAGGGGGCAAAGGGGCGAGAGATGCCTCCTGCACAGCAATCACTGCTGCCAGCCGAGAGTCGCCACATGCCCACCAGGCTCTGCCCAGGCCTCTGCCCCGCACTCAGGGAAAGCCACGGCAGCAACGCGACCTAATCTTGCAGCGCATCTGCCGGGGAGCCCCAGGGAGCTCTGACAGCAGCTGTCTCCCAGCCCCTCACCGCCCCCTCCGGCCTGCAGTCGTCCCCTCCTCGGAGCTCCCAATGCACAAATCCTCCCCCACCTCTCTCTAAGACCCAAGGCCACCCACCTCGCTTCCCCTCCCCAGCCCCCCAGGGAGACTACCTCAGAGCCCCTGTTCTCCCCCTCAGCTCCCAATGCACATCCCCTTCCTCATCTGCTGCCCCAAGGCCCCCCTCCAGAGCCTCCCTTCCCAGCCTGCTCCCAGCACATCCCTGCCTTCCAGTCCTCCCCGGCGCCCCGGCCCTGCCCGCTCATGGCCTCCGCGCACAGGTCTACAGCGAGAGATACGGCGCAGCTCCGATCAGACCCACGCAGAGAGCAAACGGGCCCTGGCACCAAGCGACGTTGTTCCCTGCCTGGCAA
The DNA here is from genome assembly GCF_016161935.1 of Mauremys reevesii. Taxonomy (NCBI): domain Eukaryota; kingdom Metazoa; phylum Chordata; order Testudines; family Geoemydidae; genus Mauremys; species Mauremys reevesii. The sequence continues at coordinate 38,075,281 of NC_052638.1, forward strand.
GGAACAGGTGGCACTACGGCTCCGTCAGCCAGGGACATGCCAAGCACGTGGCTGTGGCTCTGTCTCGCTGCCAAGCCCTGGGATGGCGCAGCCGCCACCCTTCTAACGCCGGCGTTAACTCAGTGAGCTGGTCGCTCGTCAGTGCCTGGCCACTGCCTTCCCCGAGTCGGGGCTCTGCACGCCTGCATGTATCTGAACAGCGTGGGCAGGCCCGTCTGCGTGTACACGCCAGAGCCGTGTGTCACGGCACGGCTGCGGTGATTACTCAGTCTCCAGGAGCTCAGTAATTAGGCCTGCTGCAAGATCCCACACAATATGCTGGCACTTATCTCCCAGCTGCCCCCAGACTGCCTTGGGTTACACATCCAGGCGTGCGCTCTCAGTGGGCTGGGTCTTTTAATAAAAGAGACGCGGCTTCCCACTTCGGTTCTAATCCAGGTGCCTAGCCCTGGGGTGGGGCAGTGGAGGTGCCAGGGGGAGAGGGCAAAGCAGGGAGGGCTGGTCAGGCAGACTCTGCTGTCCCCCCTGCCCTCCCCCGGGGGATCACATAGGCAGGGACAGCCAGGTCCTGGGGCTCAGGCAGCAGGATGCTGCCCTACCAGGGACCAATCGCAGAAGCTGGGGCTTGGGGTTGTTTCATTGCTCTGGGTTTCAGGAAGGCTAAGGCACCTGCTATCACCCCCCCAGCCAGTGCCCAGCCCCCCCTCCCCCAGCCCAATAGCCCTCCCCACCCAGTAATGGGCCCCTGCTCTAACCACTAGACAGCTCGAGATACATACTGCCATGCCCCAGGGTGGGCAGATCTGTGCCCATGTTAATGGCATCACTGCATCTGGTACCAGGTTTAACACAGCCGTTCAGGTCACCGGCGCAAAGGGCAAATAGCTGATTAGACAGCAACGTGATTTCATTTCACTCCCGGCCGATGTTCACCCAAACCCGGATTACAGTCGGCACTGGCCGGGGGTTCCGGCAGGATGGCCTGGTCTGTCTACAAGCGCATATCACGAGAGCTGTTCACAATCTTGCTCAGCGTGGATCCGACTGTACAGCCACATGAGAACACGGATGATGCCGTGATGTCCTCACTGGCCGCACTGGACAGCCGTACAGTACGTGAGCATGGCGATGTGTATAAAGAGCCTGACTACAGCGCGTGTGCACCTTTCGGGTTTCAAATGTCCGACACACTGGGAACTACCAGCTGTGAGGGTTAAATGGTTCCCGGTGAGGAGGAATGGGGTGTGTGATTAGCACTAGGATTATCTGCGTGCAGAGCCCCCTCCATGCCCTGTGACGGTCTTGTGTGTTTCAACTGGGAGTTCTTTGGGGCAAGGACTGCCCATGAGTACAGCACTGAACTTATCTGGGCCCAACCTCAAACCAAAACATACAGGGCCCCAGCCGCTCCTAAGGGTTAAATGGGAACAGCTAAGCTAACAGGAATTCCCTCCCCACACTCCCTGGGTCTCAGCCTTCGAACAGCACCTGATTAGCAACAGCCATTTGAAGAACAAGGGGGTATGAACCCCTCCAACTGCAGTCCTACCACATGCCCACATCAATGTCCCTTCCCACACACACAGCCAAACCACCTCCTCACATGCATGTGCATGTACACGCAGCCAGCCACACTGATTCCTCATCTGCACATACATGCATGCAGCCATCCCGCCTCCTCACATGCATATGCATGCATGTACGCACACACACACGGAGCCATATGTCCTTTGCACACACGTAAGGACTCACACAGAGTACTTTGTTGCCTCCTGCCTTAGCCTAGCTGCCTTGGTAATAAAGTCCTTGAAGTTTAATTTGCTCCCGTCTCAGCCTGGCCGGGCGCTGAAGAATGTGCCATGTCTGGGCTCCCGTCGGCGGAACGCCAAGGCCGGTGCAGACGGCCCTGCACATTCCTGCTGGCTCCAAGGAGCAGAGAGCGCAGAGTCACATGCCGGCGAAGCCTGTCATTAGTGACTGGGCCTCCCCCTTCCAAGCCCAAGGGGAGCCCACAAGGAGCCCACAGCTTCACTTCCCCAGGACGGTTTGCAGAGGCCTGGGCCCCTCCCACAGCCTGTGGTAACAGAGAGAGGAAACCTTCTCTGATTTAGGATGGGTGCAGAGCAGCCCCCCGCCGTGGGGCCAGCAGCAGAAGCGCAGGTTCGGAAGGGAGGGCTGGGTGGAAAGGCGCCATAGTCACTGCTATTCGTCCTGCAGCCTCATGCGGAAAAGGTCCCTATTATCCGAGCTCTGGGCTTGCGGCGCTGGCAGATTCCCAGGCAAGAGATCATCCTCTGTGAGCTGCGATAAGTGGACCCCCCAGTCTGCATGAGGGCACCCTGCCAGGCAGATGTACATACTAGTGGCCTGGGGCACCCTCGCTCCCTCTCAAAGCACCCACCTGAGCGACACAAGCCCTGGGAGGCAAGTACAGGATCCCTCCACTGACCACCTCCAGGGTGGAGCCCAAAGGCAGAGGAACACCCACCAGTCCACTACACAGCACATAAGGGCTGGGGCTTATGCCTACCCTACCCTTTGGGGGATGGCCCCCACTGCTGCACTAGCGGGTGCCCCTCCGCACTAGAGCTCCCTGGTGGCGCAATGGAGGGACATTGCCCTCGCCCTCAAGGCCCTAGAACACCAGGGAAATCCCTGACCTGGAACCGGCGAGGGCAGTGGGGCTAACACCCGCCCCTGTGAAAAGGGTCACGGGATCATTACAGGGTGTAAGTGGCCAGGGCTTTGGGTTCATCTGGCATCCGAAACAGACACTGATAGAAACCCACAGCACCACCCTGGGCACTGGGTGCCCCACTGAGCTGTTCAACCTGCTCCCTGCAGCACAGCGCCCCCTAGTGCCACACACAGGTCTCAGTGCTAAGTCACAGGGAGAGCACCCCCCGCAGGATCACCACATTGCTCCCTGCAGCACAGCGCCCCCTAGTGCCACACACAGGTCTCAGTGCTAAGTCACAGGGAGAGCGCCCCCCACAGGATCACCACACTGCTCCCTGCAGCACAGCACCCCCTAGTGCCACGTTGGGCTCAGCACTGACACACAAGGAGCACGCCCCTACAGGATCACCACACTGCTCCCTGCAGCACAGCGCCCCCTAGTGCCACACACAGGTCTCAGTGCTAAGTCACAGGGAGAGCGCCCCCCACAGGATCACCACACTGCTCCCTGCAGCACAGCACCCCCTAGTGCCACGCTGGGCTCAGCACTGACACACAAGGAGAGTGCCCCCTACAGGTTCACCACACTGCTCCCTGCAGCACAGCGCCCCCTAGTGCCACACTGGGCTCTGACACAGGAAGAGTGCCCCCTAGTGCCATAGGACTGCACTGGGCCTGCACTGACAGAAGGAAGACCAGCCTCCACTGAATTACCAGTAGCACTTCCAGCAGCTCCCAGTGTTCCCTGGACATCTCCTATACCCAAGCTCTGACTGATGAGCTAGTCTGGTGGGCCAGGCTCACAGCAGGCAGCCACCTCGGTTGTAGGGCCTTATGGTTCCCCCTTGCTCTGGCCAGCAGCACTCCTCTCCCAGCGCTACCCCTAGTGACAGGCTACAGGGGAAAAGCAGCAACTCTGGGAGCTACAGGCAGGCAGACCACACGCCCCACAGCTCTGCCTCCAGCTCCCAGAAGGAGCACATGAGTCTTTGCCCCGGAAGGGCCAGATGCACTCTGCACCATCCACACATCTGTCTGCCTTGGGGCAGCTGGGGGATGGCGTGGGGGCAGCGCTGGCGATCAGACTGACCCGCCTAGGGTTCAGCGGTGCCTATTCTGCAAGGAGACGCTCCCCCTGCCCCCAGAGTGCAGAGCCACACGGCTTTGCCCTCCCATCCTCCCAGCAGCGACAGGATCTCACCCGGCAGAACCACAGCGATTTCTGACAGCTAGCTAATGAGCTGCAGGCTGCAATTTGGGTTATATATAGTCCCAAAGCGACTGCCTCTAATTGAGGCCGTGCGCTCGCTGCAGAGGGGTCTGGACAGGTGAGGGGGCGTGAGCGAGGGAACAGGAGGGAACCCTCACCCCCTGGCCAGAGTCACCCAGCTCCAGGGGCTTCTGCCCCCACTGTTTCACCCAACGCTGAGCCCCTCGATGAGAGGCATTCCCCGGGGGCTGGCAGAGCGGCAACAGAGCCAGGGGGCTGGCGACAGACGCCGGTGCTTGTTAGAAAAGCTTCCACTGACTGCCCTAGACCCACCCCCCATCCCCCAGGGATGGCTTGGGCTCAGCTTCTCTGCTGCTGCCCCCTTACAGAGCTCGGCAGCCTGGCCTCGCAGGCTCACACCCGGAATGGGGCTGCCCATGACTGGCCTCCTGAAAGCCCTCCTTGGGTTTGCTCCAGCCAGCCTCATGGTCCAGTCTCGCCACTCTGCTTCCCCACACTTGTCCGCATCTGCCCCACCAGCTGTCGGTGCGAGAGCCTTCTCCTCTGATGCTCCCCGCAGCTGGCCTGGCCTCCCTGCATCCCCCCTTTTCAGCTGGAAGTGCCTTCACCTCTTCCTCCCCCCTCTGCTCCTGCGCTGTCCCCACCGGGGCGCTGGGAGGCATTTGGGGGGGGTGTAGTTTCCCACAGAAGCACCATCCTGGATCATGCTGGGGCTAACCAGCGGCCATGGGGCCCAGGAGCTGCGTGGAGCATCTCGGAGCGGCACAAAAGGAAGCGATATTCGCCCCTTGGCTTTGTGCACAGCCCATAATCTGCTTTGGCTAAAGCCCGAATTGCAGCCTGCTCCAGCCAGAGCCGCTAAGGCGACTTTGTGGCTGAGAGATCCCCCTTCGCCTACCTTCCCCCTGGGCCAGCATGAGGGTCCATCTGCCCCCCTGGGAAGACCCACACCTTTCTATCTCGCTCCCCGCCCCATCCAAATCCAACCCACGGTCTCCTTGGTGCTGGGAGCAGGATTGCCTGATGCTCCTGGGGCAGGACACAGGTTCCAGTCAGCAGCCTCAGCTTGTGGCTGGCTGGCTGGAGCAAATCAAGCGGGGGGAAAGGTTGTGCCAGGAGCCCAGGGAGCGGAGGGGTGGGTGGGGCTGGCGAGGGGTGCAGCGTGGCCCATCCTTCCTCTTTAAGCAGTAAAATAAATGAACCCGTCTGCCCCGCAGCGCGGCCCCAGCCCTTTGTTCCGCTCCCTTTTGGCTCCGCTCCCCTCTCAACAGCTGGAAGGCGAGGGGTCAGCGGCGCAGACGTGCCCCCCGCCCCAGCTCCCCTTGGCCGCGCAGAACAGCCACGGGGCGGGGAAGGAGCCCAAATCGCTTGCCAGCTTCCTTGGCGCGGCACAATGGGGGACCGCGCAGGCGGAGCCGGGGTCAGGGGTGAGAACAGCAATAAGTGGCTTATGCCTTTGGTGAAGAGGCTGAACTGACAGCCCAGCGGATTAACAAAGACGTCCTCTGTTCTCGGGCAGGTCATGTGGAAAGCGCTCAGCCGACCCCTGGCACTGCTTTTTTTTTTTTTTTGCAAGAACAGACATTTGTTCCAGAGCTGGGGGGGGAGGGGTGAGAGTGAGGGGGGGCTGGGGGAGCTGCTGCTTAGCCTGCTAGAACAAAATCCCTTCCGCCAAGCACAGTCACCCGGGCTGGAGACGGCAGCAGCAGCAAAGGGGGGAAGAAATCGAAGGTGACAGAAGCTGGTTGGCAAAACATGGCTTTCGATGGGCAATCAGGGCCGTGCCACCAAGGGGTGATTCGCACTGGGTGGGGTGCCGGGGGGCAGCTGGGCCAGGAGCTAGGAGGCACGGGTCTCGGGTGACCAGATGCCCTGATTTTATAGGGACAGTCCCGATATTTGGGGCTTTTTCTTACATAGGCGTTTATTACCCCCCCACACACACACGCCCGCGTCCCGATTTTCCACACTTGCTGTCTGGTCTCCCTACATGGGTCCTGCCACACGCTCACTGTACAGCCTTGTGCCGGGCCTTGTGCCCTCTCCTTTCTGATAGCGAAGGCCAGCAGGCCACTTGCCCCCAGAAATCACAGCCACCCTGTAGCTAACTACTCACTGCGGAGCGCTGCCCCCTCCCCCCCCGAGACAGCCCCACTGGGGCAGAGCTGTTGCAGCCTGACAATGGATGCTGCGTCTCTGCAGTGCGTGAGCACCAGGAGGGTTTTCATGGGCAGCCAGGCACGGCACCACCCATTCAGCCTGCCCCGGGTCCATCATTCCGCAGGGCGCACACAGTCCCACGAGCTAGTGCTACGTGCCAACTGCAACAGCCGCCGGCGCCTTAGCGGGGAAGCTGGCGTACCAACAAAGGTGGGTGTAAGCTCTGCGGGAACTAGCTAAGAGCCCCCCTATACACCAGCCACTGGCGTCCAGGCCCCAGCCTGGGAACCGGGGAGGAGCCCCCACTGCTCGCCTGAGACGGACGTGCCAATAACTGAGCTGCACTGCAAACCTCCAGCCCGTGCAGCCGCCACCGCCAGCCATAGGTGCCAGAACACCAGGTATCTGTGCAGGTCAACAACCGGCAGACACCCACGTCTTGCCCAGCTTCCACCCAGTGCAACTCCCCTGCTAGCAGCGGGTTTGCATGGGGAGTACAGTCCAGGCAGAACATGTCCCGGGTCCCGTAAGGCAGGGGCATGGCACGGCACGGCACGGGGTGCATGACAAATCAGGCCCTCGCCATGCATCCATCCTGCTCTCTCCTGACAGACACCCACGCAAGCCTGCCTGGAGTTCACCTCCTTGCCCTTGAGGTTGGAAGGTGAAACCAACCCTGGGCAGCATTCGAACCCGGGCTCTGAACCAGACGCCTTGATCTTTACACCACCCTCTTCTGCTGAGAGAAACTGCTCAGTCACCTTTCGTTGCTAAATGTTACAAGCAAATGTTAGCAGCACCTAGGACAAAACCCAAACACCCCTGCAGACGGATTTTCAGCTCCCGGGGTGGATGAGACAGACGTGTGCAGAGCTGCAGAGCAGGCTGTGACGGCCCCTGCCAAAGCTAGTCGCCCCTTCCTCGTAAACACTGGTGCCAGCCTCTGAAGGAGCCAGGACCGGGCTTGATGGATGTCAGCTCTGTGCTCCTAGGACAAACACATGGAGCATGGCTCTCAGGTGTTATGTCACCCCCAGAAGCCCCCAACAGGATCACAACCTCCTGTTACACAGCTGCCTTGGACTGTTCTATGTAGAGCTGCAATGCACTGTTGCGGGGGGGGGGGGAGGGGGGGAGTGTGTGTGTACACGCACGCGTGCACAGCAACCTGTTCATCTCTGCCCCCAGCCTGTCTGGGGCAGGGCCCCCCAGGATTTCGTTACTGCAGCTGGCTTGTGCTGGTGGGAGGCACGCAGGGTCATGCAGTGCTCAGTCTAACGGGTGTCAGGGAGGATCTGTGAAAGAGGAGCACACAGTCTCAGAGACCTGGACATGGGCACGTTCCAGTCTAAGGGACCCCCGGAGGGCTGTGACCCAGGAGGCTGGCCCATAGGGGCGGGGCGCAGAGCACCATAGCTCCACTCACTTCAATGGCACCAGCTGAGGACCTGGGTCTCAAAGGGTTGCAAATCCTGGCCTGCACTGGGCCCGGCTGCAGGAAGGCGCAGCTCCCAGGGCTGGGCTTGGCCCCACCCCTTCCGAAGCCTGCGTTTCCTTCTCCTCGACACGACCCAAGCGCACAGGCCCTTGGCTGTGCCCGGAAGAGCACCAGAACAGCCACGTTACCAGCCAAGGACAAATTTAACCAGAGAACAGCTGTGCCCTCCTATAGCACCTACCCAGCGGGCTTCTCCCAGCCCCCCGCGGAACGCACAGCAGCCGGCCCCTCCCAGGCCCCTGGCTCGGGGGTGAAACACACCATCAATCAGCTCTTTGGAGGGGCTGTTTAAAGCTCAGCAGCACCCTCTACAGGCTGCTTGCTGCACTGGCAGGGCCTCTGGAGGGGCTAAGAATTGCCACTCTCTTTGGCTGACCAAGGACGGGTGAGGGGCAAAGACACGCAGGTGGCACAGGCAGCAAGAGGCACCCGAAACAGCCCCAGCCGCCCACATAAACGCTGCGGCGCCAAGAGCCAAGCACTGGACTCCGCTCAGACGCGAGTCTAGACGGAAACCGGCTACACAAAGCTGCTTTGCGAGGGCATTTCACTCATGCCAGCCGGTGGCTCCCAGTGATCTCAGCGGGATAAAGGGAAAAAACCCTGAGACGGGGCAGCCAAACCCAGCCACCGCACAGCTCACTGCACAGCGGCAGCCAAGCCCTGCCCTGGCTCCCACGAGGCGTAGGTCAGGGCTTGGGGCTGGGCCAGGAACTACCAGGAAGAAAAGACAACAGCTAGAACCAGCCTTTGCAAACATCAGCCAGGCGCGTGCGCCCCCCTCCCCGCCCCCAGAGAATCATTGATCCTGCCCAGGCACAGAGGCCCTTAAGCACCTTGACCGAGGTGGCCAGTGTCAGCCCTGGGATCAGCTTATCTGTGGGAGGAAGGCAGCTCCCGGCCGAGCACTCAGCCTGCGGTACGCGGATCCCACTGGCGCTCTGAGCTCAAGGGGCCCCACTGCTGCGGGTGGAAATTCCCTGCTGCGTCTCCGGCTCTGCTCAGCCTAGCCTGGCAGGGTGGGGCCGCAGGGAGACAGCGACTTGGCACCCCGCCCGCCAGGCAGACACAGGTAACGCGGCCCTGTTTCCTGCAGCACCGGGTGCTCCGCGGACACAGCAGCTCCGGGGACTTCCAGAGAACTAGTACATCGTGCTGGGTGCGCCCCCACCACAGACAACACCTCCACCCGCCTCCGCAGCAGCAGCCGCCCCAGACGCCAGGGGCAGGGCAACAAACGAGGACGGAGTCCAGGCATGTACGTTCTCGCCCAGTAACAGCCTTGCTGGGCCCCGCTGCCCCTGCCTGGCCCACACGACAGCACCCAAGCTGCAGCGTCCCCCGCCTGCATTCCAGCACCCAGCGACAGCACCCCCGGCCACACAGTGCCCACTCTGCAGCGCCCCTTATGGGGTTCATTTCTTCTCCGCTGAGCGCCTGCACCCAGCTGCACCCGCTCCCAGTGCTTAGAGAGGGAAACGGAGCAGGGCTGACCAAAGCCCCAGATGCCCGGGACGAGGGGAGCGGCGGAGCAGGGCAGGGGGTTCCTGGGAAGCAGTCAGACCGGCTCTCCGGCCCAGGTCACAGGGAGGGAGCCATTTGGCCAGGCTCCAGCTCCACTCCCTGCGGCTTCTCTCGAGTCAGCGTTTAGGGCTTGGGCAGCTTACTGCAGATGAAATAGGCTGGCACGGGCTGCAGCAAAGGTACTACCCAAACCCCACCACTGGGCCTGGCATCACTGCCACCTGTGTGGGCAACCCCCCACGGACACCCAGCATTGAAACCGGCTGGCCAGGTACCAGGTAGGGGGTGCTGCCCCAGGAGCGACGCTGCTGCAGAGTGGAGGAGGAGCGGGGATTTGCCCACCAGATCTCCAGCTGCTGCTAGTAGAGGCCACGCCAAACCCACAGCATTGGCACTGAGAAGTGGCTGCTCCCCCACTGGTGCAGGCGGGAGCAGCCCATGGAGGGATGCTGCCCCATGGAGCAGACCCAGCTTGGGGAGCTCTGCTTTGCCGCAAGGGGGCCAGCAGAAGGGCTGGTGCAGAACAGGGCTCCAGACTCTCCCAAGATCCTGGAATCGCCAGGTCCACGTTCCCTAGGGAAGTCCAGAGGCTCCAACTCTTTTGCATTCCAACCAGGACCCCCCAGGGCTCAGCTCCCAAGGTTTAGCACGCTGCCTCGGTCTCCCTGCTCCCCCTTCCAGGGGCCCTGGCATCCACAGCCGGGTCTGGCAGAGACCATGCTCCATTCTCACCCCACCCATCTCCCTCTGCCCAAGGCCCAGATGCCATGCCCCACAGCCACAAGGGGGTGCTGTTGAGTGACCCACCACAGCTGCCCAGGAGCAGGGTCCAGGCAGGGCTAGCAGCTAGGGGCCTGGGCTGGCCTGAAGGGACATGTTCCCCTTGGCTAAGATGTCGGCTTTCAGCTCATGTAACCGAAAGGAACAGCATCCATTTCAGATACAATCTGGCTATAACACTGAAGCCTCCCATGGGGGCTGCCTCCCTGCTGGCGCCTGGCAGGCATATGGGCCATGCAGGGGTCTCACTCTGAATCCCACCACCACCTTGTGAATCTCCCCCTTCTCCTTCATTATGGGGGTGATCTCCTTGGCATCTCCCTTTTGGTGAAGGACTGAGCATGCATTCCCCCAACAACACACCACCGCCCACCACCTCGCCCTGTGGTGTTCCCTCTTCCATCTCACAGCCTGGCACACCCCCTACCAGCCGCTGCTGCTCCAGTCAAGCTCTGCATCCAACCCCATGTACTGCTCACAAGCCCCACACAGCCAAAATTTCTGCTAAAATGTAACTGGAAGTGAATGAGTTACCCCCATCAATCAGCTGTCTTGTTGTCAGTAGGTTTCAGAGTTAACATCACCCTTGGGCTAAATGGGGCCGTTGAGCGCCACTGAGCTGAATGGCGCTCAGAGTCAGTGTTTCCAGTGGCTGGCCCTTGTGGGCAGAAGCTGCCCTCTTTCCAGTATTATATATCATCATCCCTGCCAGCTGTGAATGCCCCTTTGTGCCAGCCTTGCCCGCCCACACTCCTGTGTCACTAGCCCTCCCCTACTGCTGCTGGTTGCTCGCAGACACACAGCATCAGCCACATGTGGAAGGATCCCTCTGCAACTAGAGGGGCTAGTCCCTTGATGCAGCAAAGATGCCAGCCTAAATGCAGCAGGAGCCGATGGGCCTGCAGGGAAGTGCTGGCACGTCGCTCCCCTGCACAGGTCAGCACGGGAACTTCGGGCTCTCCCTACCTTGACGATGGGCTTCTGTGCCATCCCTTCAGTTGTGCACGCTGGAACCTGGCGCAGAGCTGGAGGGGTGACAGGCAGGGAGCGCTGGCTGGCACAGCCGAGGTCTTAGCTGGGTAAATTGGCACAGATACCTGCGAAGGCTGGGAACCCCTGACCAGGAGAGCCCAGCAGCCAGAGTGCAACCTGCACAGGGATCTCTGGCAAAGCCATCCGGAGGAGAGCTGGTCTCCTTGCTACATTTAATACCCCAGACGCCTGCCCAACCAACAGCCTGATAGGCTGGCTGGGAGCAGAGCTGGTGATGGTCAGAGGGCGAGACCTCCCCCCCCCCGCCCCACGCACACACTCTGGAAGCCAAGCAGCGTGTCCAGCGTGCGAGGGCGAGCTGCTGAGGCGAGACGGGAAGGGTGGGGGTGGGGCTTTGGAGGCGCCACTCCTAGTTCTGATCAAAGGGGGGTTTTTATGCTGGAAAATCCCCCCCATCCCAAACGCCGCTCTTGAATCTCATGTTCATGCAGCGCTCCCTCCCTCGGCTCCCAGATACACACCTGCTGCCTCCACCCTGAAACCCCCTGCGTCTAAAGCCAAGGGTACCGGGCTCGAGTGCACAGCCCGATGCAAGGCGCCATGCAGCCTGGCGCCCGCACAGCACCACTGACCTGTAATGTCAAGTGGTAAACTGAGGCACATGCCCAGCAGCCCAAGGCTCAGCCTGGCCCACTGGGCTGTGCTCTACCCGGATAAATCCCTCCCTTAGAGGGCAAGGTGCCAGCAGTTGAAATCCTGGTTCAGCCCCCCACACTGCCCCAGCAGGCATCATGGCCCAGGGGATAGGGCCTTAGGAGAGCAGGGGTCTTCCTCCCATCCTGCCCACCCATCCTGGAGTTAATCCCCCAAGCCTCTGCTTTCCATGGCCTCCTCAAGAGCCTGGCAGGGACCAGCCCGCCAGTGCTGGCTGGCTTGGAGCAGATTTCACATTTCCCTGTAGTTCCGAACCATCCTGCTGGGTAACGGGGTCTGTGTACCCTCCCGATCCCACCCCCAGTCCCCTCGGCCTCCCGCCCCGATTCTTCCTTCATCACCCCCACCTGGCCTCGCAATCAGACAGCAAGCGGCTCTGTGTGGGGAGGGCTGCATCTCTGTGCACGTTCACCCAGCATCTAGCACAACCGGGCCCCGATCCCAACCACTAACGCCAACGATACTCCCGGCTCTGCTGCTGCTTTCACTGCAGGCCCTTGGGCATGTCACCAAACCGCCCCGTGCCTCAGTTTCTCCACCAGTACAACAGAGATGAGGCTACCACTCCTTGCCAAGGGCTTGGAGATCTCCATGGGAAGGGTGATAGAGCCCAGTCACATGGACCAAGGGGCCAATGCACTCCCTCACCGGGAAGCCTGGCAAAGCGTGGCAATCGTGATGCAATTCCAGGTGTAACCGGGGTCTGGGATTTGGACTAGAGCTCCACTAAGGTGCAAGCCTCACACAGGGCTGCCGGGAAAGTCTATATGCCTCCCTCACCCCAAACCACTGCGTCCCCTCCGGCTCTTCTCAGCCGCCGCCGCGGGATCCTGAACGCCTCGCTCGGCGATGACGGCCGCTCAGCAAATTGGACAGACAGGAAATTCATTAGGGCCCAGGCGCACGTTCTGATGAAACCAGCGACTCCTGATAAGGTTGCCCCCGAGTAGGTGGCAGAAGCGGCGGTTCGTCTTGTCAGAACGCCTGCGAGTCACGCTGGATTAAATTAATAATGATTAATTGGGGCTTCTGAAAGGCGGAACGCCGAGCGTGGCATGAGGATTACAGATGGGGCGCTCAAATCCCCCCGGCTGCGGGTTCTTCCCGGCTCGGCACGGCACCGGCAGCGGGATGCTGGGCTGCGGAGCAAGGAGGGATCAAGGTTACACGTGCAGGCCTGTCCTTGCCCACACGCCGGGTCGGCACTGGAGGGCTGCTCCTTAGCTCTGGGCCGTACACACTGTTCTGTCACTGCGGAGTGCTCTGCCCTGGTAAGGGCCAGGGGCCAGCCAGTCCTGGGCGGAGGCAGAGCCCCTAGGAGACCTGGGAGAGGGGATTAGCTGACCAAGCTGGGAAGGGGTCAGAGGGTTGTTTTACCGAAGACAGGAAGCAGGGGGGATCCAGTGGCAGGCCCTAGAGCAGTGGGGGAGACCCAAGCAGAAAGGCCTGGGGCCCAGCAGCCTGCCCTGGTCAGGGGACGGCTCACTGTTACCTTCCGAGACCTTTCTGTTTGAAGAATCAACTGTGCCCTGAAGGAGAGGCCTGAACAGATTCTGCTAAGGGCACGGAGAGGCCCTGCAGTTCCCAGCGCATCTCCCTTCCGCCGTCTGTCCCACGCCAGCAACAGGACCCCCGGTGGGGGGGCTTTGGCGGAGGGCCCCCCACTCCATGCCCCATACCCCTTAGCAGGCGGCAATCAGAGCTCCCTGGTATGCCTGCAGCCAGCTAGGGAGGGAGCGCCGCACCAACCCTAGACGGAGGGGTGTCTTGCTGGCACCCCGAGGGCCAGTCCACTCGAATCAGGCCCCGGGGCCCACAACCCAACCCCGGGACGGGATGCAAAGGCAGCAGGGAAGCCTCCAGGGCTCCGACGGGGGTGACCGAAGGCCTGTGCTCTTGGCCAACAGCCCCTCTCTCGCTAGGGCCCCGTCGGCACTGGCTGGCCAAGCTGGGATTGAGCCAGGAAGGAACCCGAGCAGCAGGATTCGGATCCAGACCTGAAACAGCCCCACCCCCTCCCACACAATGCCAGCTGGGCAGGCCAGAGCCAGCGGTCAGGGGGACGCCGGACACCATGGAGCAATCCCTCTTCCCATCTTTCTGCAGTCGGGCGCCAGCCCAGTACCTGGGCTCAGGCAGGGGAGCCGGAGGTGCCCCAGGAGGCTGGATGGGGCAGTACAGTCCCGAGGCCACTCCCTCCCCAAACCAGTGGGACATTGCAAGAGGTGAGCCCTATGGATTTCCTGCTCCGGGCCCAGGCCACACCAGCATCATCTCACGGCTCAGCCCCCTGCCATCGCCGCGCACCGTGGTCTCCTTTCATGGCGCAGTCTCCCTGCTCTCCCCTCGCTGCCCCTCATGCTTCCCAAGCTGACACCTGGGAGCGTGTGCACCTGAGAGGTGGCATCTCAGCCGTGTACGGGTGCAGCTCCCACTGATGCCAGGAACCTCCCTGGCAGGCAGCCCCCTGGAAGTTTGGGTTTCAGACCCCTAATCTGGGGGACATTCAGCTCTGGAGTTCCAGCCAGCCCTGCCCCCGAACACACGCCAGCCCCGACACCGTAAAGATCAAAGGATCAGAAAAAGCCCAGCCACTCACGTAACCTTTGACCCCAGCTTGGGTAGCAGCCAGCAGCGCTTTGCGGGAGCACAACCCTCTGCGGGCACCAGAGAGAAGCAGGCGCTTCCCGCGGCGATGAAAGAACAAGGCAGGGGCTGTACACATACCCGTCCGGCAGAAACGCCTATCCACTGCACCGCTACCCCAAACACCCCTCCTACCGCACACACATTCACACCCCACGGACACCCCTGCGCGCACGCGGCGAGCCGAGATGTCAGCGCTAAGCTATTAAAGACACAATCTCCCCCTTCACGCAGCAGCGATGGCTTAACGGGCTTGTTCTCAGCTCCCGCCTGCATCTAAAGCCAGACTTCCAGCGCGGTACATGGCTCTATTAATCCGCAGATTAAACACACACCATCTGCGCAGGGAGTGTGGAAGGCAGGCTAATGCCTGCAGCACACCCTGGTATTACCGAGGGCATTAGGCGCACTGGGTGGGGCGGGGCTGCCACCCTGCTGCTGGCGGTAACAAAGCCCAGTGGTCGCAGGTGCTGTACACGACCGCCTGGTGGCAAAGCAAGAGCCCCCTCGCATGCCATCTAAGGCGGCTGCCCGGCTGTGGGGTTGTGTTGCTGCTCCACACAGACGCACGCCTCGGTGTGTTTGTTGGCTACCCCAGCCAGACCCTGGCAGGTTCATCCTGCAGCCAGGGCAGGAGCGGAGGTTATATGGGGTGGGTTGTGCCACCTCCACAAACACCAGGGCAGGGGGGGCTCTGGGCACAGGGAGCTCACGTGTGAGCCAGGACACACAGGGCATGAAATGAATCCAGGACGCAGGGCCCTGGGTGCGGGGCAAGGGGGTTTGCCCATGCAGCTCCCCTGGGTACACGCGGCGCCATGGGAACTTTCCACAGCCCTCTGGGTCTTCGCTCCCCAGGCACTGGGCTTGGGGGAGGGAGTGCCTGGGCCTTGGGGAACTCCACCTGGCTGCACCTCGTTAATTACTTTAAGAGATTATAAACCTCTCGGTCAGGGCGGGAGATTAGATGCTGCTGCTGCTGTCACCAGAGCCCTGGCCCCACCCCTGGCTGCAGGGGGCTTGAGGAATTAAAACCCAGACAGGGACATAGGCCGGGGAGACAGACACTGACCTGGGGCCAGACTGGCAGCTCCCACTGCTGTCAGTGGGGGAGGGGGAAACGTCTGCATTGTTCCCCACAGGAGGTGCAGGATGTGGAGCGTGGAGAAGCCGCGTATCTGAGTTGCCTGGTGTCCTCCCAGCAGCCCTGCACAGGGCATGGAGAAGGGCTCCTTCCCCTCCTCACTGTGCCCAAGAGCTCAGCAGCCTGTGACTCAGCCCCAGGCACCCGACCTGGGCCAGCACAGCAGGGGAGAGGAGGGGAGGCAGCGTGGGTTGGGCTCACATCTCTGCCCTGAGGAGCCAGGGGGAATCTGCCTGCCCCCGGAGACCCAGAGCCTGCGGCTCGGACCCCAGCACTAGTCTTCCCGGTTGTGACGGAAACCTGGAAAACATGACGCGTGTGTAGTGAACGCAGCGTCGTCTGCCTGAGTCTGCAGCCGGACAGCAATGGCCCCACTCAGCTCAGTGGAGTGTTAGCACTGAAACCTAATGATGGTGTGTAAAGGCCCAAGATTGTTAACTATTTAACCACTGATGATTTTAGCAGAAACATGCAACAATCCCAGACTGCTTCCCACACCTCCCCAGCACCAAAAGCCTCAGCTGCCTCTTGCCCAGCTTCTCTCCACAATGTTTACCACAGAGTAACACATTCAAATCCGTAAAAGCAGCAAAGAGTCCTGTGGCACCTTATAGACTAACAGACGTATTGGAGCATGAGCTTTTGTGGGTGAATACCCACTTCGTCAGAGGCATGTAGTGGAAATTTCCAGGGGTAGGTATATATATATGCAAGCAAGAAGCAGGCTAGAGATAACGAGGTTAGTTCATGGAGCACCTGAGCAGGAGACACTCATTATTCATACCTACAGACCCCAGTTCACAGCCCCCCAGCCTGCTCTCCGCTCCAAAGAACTGGGCTCCCCATCACTGGTAGTTCCCTGGGCAGCATGAGAAGAGAGGCACCATGAGCTGCATGCAGCATTAAACACTTAAAAGCCGTGGGAATCAGATGCACCATTAGGCGCTAAGTGATCCAGTCTAGGGGAAGCGGAGAAGTGTCGCTCAGGGAAGGAAGTGGAGCTGGCCCCAGGAAGCAGGAGACTCTCTGCACAGGCACTAGAGCAGCGGGATTTCCTTCAGGACCCACAATGAGCCCAGTCTGGCTGGAGCAAGCGGTGCAATCCATGGCCTCTCTACTAGAGGGCAGCACGGAGAGTGTCGCCCCCACTCATGCTGGCCTGCCGAGCCCTAGCAGCCACTTTCGTTGCTAGTGTTCAAGGAGAGCCAGAGCAAAGGGCTGCTGCTGATTGGGGAACCCTGGGCCCGACTGCACCGGGGTCTCCCAGGAGGCTGGGGCCATATGGGCTGGGTCGCTGGGGTCATTCAGCTTTGCGCACAGGGACAACTAGGGGGCACAAACAATGGTTAGATGGCCCAGCAAGTCACAGGCTCACGCTGCCTTTAGCCAGTGCTACAGGCTCTAGCCGTGGGGCAGAAGCGAGGAGGCAGGACAGGGACTGCACCAGGAGCAGGTCTCTGCCTGCTGTGGGATTTCCCTGTGCAGCCCGGCAGCTGGCCGCGCACGCAGGCCGCTCCTGAGCAGCCCAGTTGGGACGATTGGAGAGGGGGCTTGGAGAGGGATGGCTCATGCTTCTTCACTCCACATGCTCCCAAAAGATCAGCCTGTGCCCATCGTTCCCTCCCAGCACTCAGCCCCCCACCAGTGCAGTACCCGCAGAGTCTGATGCCACGTGGTGGCAAACCCATGCACATGGGCTCTTAGCGTGTCCACACAATCCCCATGGGGGGCGGATTAGCACTACTGTAAAGCTGGGGAAACTGAGGCACAGAAGGTTGTAGTGACTTGCCAAGGTCACCCAGCCAGCAGAGCTGGGCATAGAGCCGAGGTCTCCCAGCGCAACGTCCTCAGCTCAACCCACTAGAACCCACTGCCACTTCCCCTAGTTGAACAGATTAAAATCCCAGCTCCCAAATGCAAAGCGCCCAGGGCCAGGCACTCAGCAGCGGGGGCAGGGCTGTGCCAAGGATGCTCACACAGCATAGCTCCCTCCTCCCCCTCCCCCATCATGGGCTGGAAAAACAGGGGCTTTCAGGAGTGTAACCCAAGCTGCTGTGTTGCTGCGATAGGAGCGTGGTGGCTGCAGGGCTCCTCTCCAGTGAGGCTTGCAGAGAGGGGACGGTTAGCGAGCAGACAGGCCTGCATTTATCACATTACAAGGTGGCTGCCTGCAGGTGGCACCACGTCGGCTCATGCTCTGTGCGGGCGGGGTGCCTGGCACAGCGAGGGATCAGCGGGGCTGGCAGGAGCCAGCACCTAACTGCCCCCTGTCCCACCCACCACTGCCGGCGTTCACCACAGCCCTGCAGGTACCCCTCCCTCCTCACCTGTAGCCCGTGATATTCCAGTCCTGGCCCAAGCCCCCCACCTCAGCTCCACCACCAGTGCACCCCCCACCTCCCCACAAAGCTCAGCTAGTGCCCCCCCACCTCTGCACCCCTGACCTGCAGGGCCCCCACTGTTCTAATCCTGGGTCAATCAGCCAGAATTATGCTAACTCCTGCAGTGCTTTTGTGAGGTGGGAAGAGTCCAGCTTGGCTGAGACCCACAAATTCATGTCAGTTGTGTCCGAGGCCGCTCACAGAGCTGTCACGCGGCCCCTTTGGGAACATCAGCGCCAGCCCTCGTTAAGGGCCTTTGGTCTCTGGGGAAGGTCCCAGGAATGCTGCCCTCCTGCACCCTGCACATATCCCAGAGCTGCCCCTGGAACAGGGCAAGGCTCTGGGAACCGGCCCACGCAATCCCGCTCCCTGTGTCACAGCAGCCAGCGCTGAGCCGCGGCCACACACGGTGCTAGACGCCGCTGCTTCCGCCAGCCCAGCTCCGACCCAGCCTGCCGCAAACAATCAGCCCCATTCACAGGCCAGTTGCGGATCCAGAAAGCAGCGCTCCAGAAAAAGCCACTAGAGCGTCCCCTGTCTCGAACGAGGGCTCCAGGCCAGGCTCTTCTGGGGGCTGTGCACGCCCGCCGGGAGCCGGGGGAAGGGGGCTGGAGAGTCCACAGCCCTCCTGGCTCTCCCCAGTGCCGGGGTTGTGAGCAGCTGGCTCGGCACAAGAGCCTGCTGAGAGCACCCTAGCGAGCCACCCTAGCACGGCATCAGGCCCGCTGCCTTTACCGGACAAACTCCATGTGTGTGTCAACCTGGAGCTCCCTGTGCCAGCGGGGGGAACAAAGGAGGGGACGGGGTCCACCTAACCCGGGGGAACTAAGGCCTTGTCAGACAGGGACACTGAGGAAAGTTAATCTGAATTAACTAAAGGAGTGAATGTAAACTGGGTTAGTTCAACCGCATTAGACCCATGTGGATGCTCTCCAGTGGAATAGAAGCGGCTTTAATTCAGTTTAGTTTAATTCCTTTCCAAAGTGAGCTCAATTAAGGCCACTCCTGTTCCACAGGAGAGAATCCACACAGGGGCGCAATGCGGTTTACCTAATCTGGTATCTGAGTAACGCCTGCAAGTGTAGATAAACCCTCACAGCAGCCAAGGCAGAGCAGGTTCGGCTCTGCTCCCCACCCCACTGGAGCTGATGGTGCAGGGCTGCCTGATCCCACTGGGGTCTCCAGGATCCAACCTTTGCTGCAGAGCCTAGGGGCTCTGGGCGCTTCACAGGAACCTCTCTGCACAGCCCAGTGCGCCCCTGCTCTGTGGGGGTGACGTGGCACAGAGTGGAACATGGCACTGCCGCGGGGACGGCAGGGCAGTGCCCAGCCAAGCGGAGTCGGCTGCCGCCCAGGGAGGGCCCAGGGAATGATTCAGAGTGCCCTGATTAACTTGCCTAAGCCTGGGGCCTCCTCACAGTCCCCTGCCTGCCTCCTGCTGAGAAGGAAGCGACTGGCACAGAAGGGGGTCCAGTGGCCAGCAGGCGTTAGCCTGCGTCCCCCCTTCCCCAGGAGGGTCCCCAGCCCCCATGAGCCATCACCTATCCCTCACCTCCCGCTGCCCCCCAGAGCCTCTGGAGTGGCAGGGACACTGCTGCACAGGATTCTGGGTGTGAGCCAAAGAGGAGACTGGCAGAGGAGAGCTGCAGGTCAGGATGGAGGGGCATCAGCAGAGCCGGGGGGGGGGGGGAGCCCAGGGCTGGAATAGCAAGGGGGCTGGGTGTAGGGACAGAGCTTGTTATGTGGGAGGAACAGAGGAGAAACTAAACCCCACAGAGCACCAGGCACTGACAAGGGGGATTAACAAGCCAAGGCATGGCCCAGGACCCCATTACGCTAGGTGCTGTACAAACATAGAATAGTCCCTGCCGCACAGAGCCCGCGATGTAACCAAGTGGCCTTTCTCCTCTCTAGAGTCTAGGCTCCCCTGGCGGACGGCGTGCTAGATTTCGGGGCCTCCCTACCCGCCCACAGTCTGAACACCATGCTATTGCACCACACCCATCATGGCTAGGGCTCCCATCCCCTGGCCTGGCTGCTACTGCCACAGAGAGATCAGCTGGGAAGCTGCTCAGTCCCTCCATGCAAAGCAGCCCTCTGGGAAATGCAAATGCAGCTGGGGGTGGGGGGAAACTGACCGACTGCACCCAAGCTTCCGACAAATGCAAACCCCACTCTCAGGGGGCGTCACGCCCCGATGTGGGGGCCGTGCCCAGAGACAGACCTGTGGTTTCAGCTGGCAGCAACTCCACCTCTCCTGCCACTTCAGCACCAGGGAATGAGCAGCCCTGCCCCTCCAGCATGGAGATGGAGCCTGATGGCTAAAGCACAGGACTGGGAGCCCCAGGCTCCCTTGGGCAAGCCACTTCCCTCCTGTGCCTCAGTTTCCCCATTTGTAAAATGGAGACGTCGCTGCCAGAAAGGACCATGATGTTCAGTCTGATCTCCTGCAGAGCGCAGGCGCAGGGAGAGGCAGTGCCTGGCCCACAGTCACCCAGCTGGCCAGTGGCAGCGCTGTAAACTCAACCCTGGTCTCCTGACTCCCAGTCCAGTGCTCTACCCACTGGGCCATATACTATTCACCACCCTCCCGAGGGTTGTGAAGCTCCAAGCTCTCCGGCCAACCTCCATTCCCAGAACACTCCTGCGACCGGGAGTTCGGGGCGGGGGGCACATCCAGGACTGGACCCTGAGTCTGCCAAGCACAACGAGCTCTGTGAACGGCGGGTGCGAGAGCTGCTCTCTCCTGGGTACCGCATCTGTGCAACCTGCATTTCCGCCTGAGGCATTCCAGCAAGCCGGACTCGGGCTGTTTCTTTGCGACGCCTGTTGCAAGCCCATCCCAGCTGAGAGGGCTGCGTCTGAAACCCGCCTCAGGGAACTAGAATCTCCCTCCACAGGGCCCCGTGGGGACAGGGCCCAGCAGAGTCAGTGGAAAAGCCCAGTCACAAAAACCTCGCTGTGGCATGTGCCGTTCTGCAGCTGGGACTTGCAGCTGCCACCCGCCCTCCTGAGAACACGCAGCCCCTCTACACTGCTCTACCCCACTCTGCAGCTGTGGGTGCCTCTGCTTTCACCACGAGAGCAGCCCCCTTCCCCCATCTCTACATGGCTGCAGGGATGGACTTTGGAGCTCTTCAGAATCAGGCCCCCAGGAACCTGTCCCACTGTTACTGACTGACAGGATGATGCTAATACCTGATTAGAGGCTTCTTGAGAGACAGCTCATAACCTGGACTTATAACGTGGCCCCACTTCCTGACTGGTGGATCTGTGCTAAGGAGGGTGCGTGGAGCAGCACTCACAACAGCCCAGTTCAGTGGGCATATGTAGCAGTCACTCAACGCACTCGTTAATCCGCAGAGTGCCCCGGAGGTAGGGAAGGGCTCAACCATCTCACATGGGGAAACTGAGTCACAGTGGGACATGACTGCCCCAAGACTGGGCAGCAAGCGAGTGGCGGGGTTATGAAGAGAACCCAGGCGTCCTGACTTCTAGCGCTCTCCTCTAATTTCAAGCCAAAGCTGTGTCCCAAGAGTGGAAGGGACTGGCGTGAGCCCTGGGATTAGAACTCCCAGCCCAACCGGTCACTTTCACTGATTGAAGAGGGCTGCGTGACAGCCTCCACTCCTCAGAGGTTCCCTCTCCTTCTCAGGTGCCTCTTCGGCAGCTCAGATGTCCAGAGACGCTGCACAGCCCGTTTCTGCCAGCTCACGGTCCCAAAGGAGGGGATTTTAGTCTCTCCAATGTGATTTCAGCCAAGAGATGGAGTCTCTTGTCTGGAGGTGCCCATGGGCCTTTGCCCTGCTCTGAGTGCACCACTTGAATGACTCTTCACCCTGCCAGAGTGGAGTACAGGGGCCATAGCGGAATTGGGTCTCCCCGTCCGTAACTTTAGCACCCTGCTGGCCCATGGCAGAGCCTGCCCGGCCCTCTCAGCATTGCCCATTATTTATTCTGCAGCCAGAGCCGTGCGATTGCTGGGCCTTCGACAGCACCCAGCCCACCGCCCTGCAGGGAGCACCCTGTCCTTTGGTGGCCTTCTCCAGCCAAGGATCTGAACGGGCGTTGCTCATAAAAATGGAGCCTCTAACCTCTACCATAGGATTATCCCTATTCCCAGATGAGGAAACGTAGGCACAGAGAGGTTAAGATTCTCCCTGAATGTCAATGGTATTTGGGTGCTTCAACCCCTTAGGCAGCTTTGAAAATCCCAAGCTTAAGTGACTTGCCCAAAGTCACACAGGAGACCAGCGGCAAAGGCAGGAAGAGAGTCCAGGTTTCCTTGATTCCCAGCCCTGGGATTTAGCTACTGGGCTGGCCTGTTCTCCTGCCTGCTATTTACCAAGGGCCTTATCAAAGGCAGAGTCCAAGAGGTTTTGCCCTTTTCCTGGATCTCTGAGCACCTGAATGTGAGCCTGCCGAGGCTTTGCACATCGCCTCACGAGCCAAACGGCCAGAAGAGGCGGGTGGGACTGTCTGGCAACTCACAACTAGCAGCCGAGAGGCAGAAGGGCTCCCAAAATCTGGGCAGCTTGCACCAACCAGAGCAGGTGGCAGCGTCCTCAACTCCCACCGAAGCCAGTGTGCCTGTGAGCTCAGCGCGCCAAGCTGCATCTGACTCCACGTTCCGCAGAGTGCCACGCGTGGGTCACAGCGACACAGAGATGGTGAATTATGCCTCTGCCTGCGGTGTAAGCAACCACAGGGTCCTGCTTCAGCTGCAGTGTTAGAAGAGGAGGGGGATAGAGAAAAACGATCCCTCTCAAATGACTGATCCTGGCACCCCGCTGTTCCCTCCCATCCGAGGATCTCAAAGCACAGGGCAAACAGCAGGGCATAGCCTATGAGGCAGGGGTGTAGATCCCCACTTTACAAGGGGTACTGCAGCCATGTGCCTTGCCCAAGAACCAACCACAGCAAGTCTGACCTCCTAACTCAGAGCCCTGTGCCTGACCCACCAGAGCACATTTCCTCCCCCTTGAGTTTGTCAGGGCTTGCAGATCCACCTAGGCAACGCGTGGTGTCACAAATCCCCCCACCCCGACAGGATGTGCTCAGACAAGACAGCTGTCCCCGGAGGCATCCACTGTGCATGAAAGGGGCTTTGTGCCCGTTTCCATTTCACCTGGACCGCATCCTCTACGAAGGCCGGCAAGCCAAGCAAAGCTGAAGCCTGGCTCGGAGCCGAGAAACACTCTCTGCAACAGGCCGTGTGAATGAGCCACCGAGGAGCTCAGGCAGTAAGAACGCCCTGGCAGCCCCCCCTCCCAGCGGTCACAGTGACCTTACACATCACTGCAGCGGGCTTGCGTGTGCAGGCAGTCCCTCTGGCTTGGCTTGGGTTTCGGTTCTGAGAGCCAGCCCAGACACTTGGTTTGGCACTTTCTCCCTCTGCCTTCAAACTCACTGGCTAGCAGAGAGCTGGGAATGCAGGGGCAGAACAGAGGGGGAATCAGATTCCTCCCAACTGTCCATCCTCCAACAGCTGCAGGACAGCATGGAAGGGCAGAAGGAGCTGACCCAAGACCCCGGATCCATCCCACCACCCCCAAGCTGTGGGAAAGTCCGCACCAGAGCCAAACTCTGAAGCCTAAGGCCTCCCCTACTGGGAGGATGGAGGGGAGAGGAATCTAAGACAGAAGGGTGGTCTGCAGAGACCACAAGATCCAGCGTGCAATATGGCCAAACTGCTTGCCTCAAGCATGCTGGGACATGTAGTCTCCATTGGCCACAAAGCAACCTAAGGGGTTAAGGCACCCAAATCCCATTGACATACCTCATCTGTAACAAAGCTAAGGGCTGCAGCTATTGGCTTCATGGCACGCCCATCAGGTGCAGGCCACCGACTCTTGTGGGGTGGACAATGTGACCTGCAGGGCAGGCAAAGCCAAGGCAGCCCCTGGTCTGAGGAAGGTCCCCAGTGAAGTGGGATTCCCCCCAGCCAAGCGAATGGAGCTTTCTAGGGAGGCACTGAACCATTCCACAGAGTAGCCCTGGAGCAGAACCTCTTAGCCCAGCCAGCTGCACCATCTGTGTTTCATGGAGCCACCAGATGGAAGCAGCTCCAAATGCCACATCCACCAGGAAACAGAGTTCCCAAAAAATACAGGGGTGACAACACTATGGAGAAGGAGGCAGGGAGGAGCTGAGCTTGAGAAACAAAGGCTCCGATGCTTCTGAAGGCAGCAGCATCTTTCATGGTGATGTGTCCACACACACAGACTGGGTGCACCTCTGCCTTCACAGCACGTGTGTCATGCCAGGATCTCCAAGGAGGGAAGTATCATTCTCTCCCTATTAAATGTGGGGGAAACTGAGGCCAAAAGACTTGTGTTGCACCAGGAGTCACCCCACTACCCTGAGCCCTGAATGTTTGGGGGGCAGGTAGAGTGGGGCCCGAATCCCATCCACCCATAATTTTCCAGTAGTCAATCCCCAAACTGGACAACCCAGAGCCAGGCTGCATCTGCCCATCCAAGCAGAGGGCACAAGGCTTGTGCATCGTTTATGGACAAACCCAGCTGCAGCAGGTCTACAGGCTTCTCTAGGAGCAGCAGGACAGGCAGACGATGGGGAAAGGACAGGCAGACAATGGGGACGTTCAACAGGTTTTGCTCAGCGGGTTTCAATCTCATTGTTGCCAGGATCCCAAGAGACAATTTCAGCCAGGTTAATCCTTCCTTCCTCCACAGGAAATGGAGAAAGGTTTAGCAGCTCTGCCAGCCACACCAGCACAACCACAACCCAATCTCCACCACCAGCTCCAGAAACCCAAGCTGGGATTAGATCGCCTCCAGGGGGAAGGGGAGGGTAAAATACACACCAGAACCACTGCAGCCTCCTAGGCTGGGGTATCAACCAGGATTTGCCCCCACCATACCAGCCGGGGGGAGGAGGAGGGGGACTAAGACCTCAGGCAGCAGAGCTCCCAGCTCTGCCAAGAAATCACAGAAATGCCAGGCTGGAAGGGACCTGAAGAAGTCACGGAGTCCAGCCCCCTGCGCTGAGGCAGCACCGCGTAAACCTGCCTGACACAGGGTCTGTCCAACCTGGTCTGAAATCCACAAAGAGGAATTCTACAGCCTCCCTTGGGAGCCTATTCCAGAGCCTAGCTCCCCTCCTCTTTAGAAAGTTGTTTCTAATAAATGCCCAACCCAAAGCTCCCCTGGCTGCAGATCACCCGCGTTACTTCTTGTCCTGCCTTCGGGGGGGATGAACTGGTCCCTCCTCTTTAGAACGGCCCTTAACATATTTGAAGCCTTATCAGGTCTCCCCCTCCCTCCCCTTTTAAGCGGAAACATGCCCAGGTTTGGTTAAACCCCAGCCCGTCAGGGTCAGAACCAAGCCCCGCCGCCGGGAGAAGGGAGCCCACCCTCCAGCGCTCGGCAAAGTTTTTACTCAAGGTGCATTTTGGCTGCGCGCCCTGCGGGGCTGCGCTGCTCCGGGGCTGGCCGCTCCCCTCCGCCCGGCCGCCCCCGCAGATCGCCAGCAGCAGCGGGAGAGGCCGCCCAGGGACCCGGCAGACAAAACACACGCGGCCGAGAGCGAGCCAGCAACAAGCTCCAGCCCGCAGCCACCGGGGTGGTGCGTCCGGGGCGCCCCTCGTCCCCCGGGGCTGGTCAGCCGCCCCCACCCCCCGCCCATCCCCGCCTTACCCGGCCGCTAGGCGAGGGGAGCCGGCGCCCGGCCCCGGGGAAGGAACACGCGGTCTGCTCCCCACGTACCTCGGAGCAAGGAGCGCCACCCAACCCACCGGGGCCGGCGCGTCCCGGACTGCGGGGCCGGCCGGGGGGGGGGCAGGGAGAGACACCCCCCCTCCCCGAGCCGCTAGCAAATCTGGGACTGGGGGGGGGGGGGATTAACCCACCAGCCGCCCACCCCCACGGGGGGGGAGGGGGGATTTGCTGGGATTGATGGAGCGGGAGGTGCCACACAAAGCCCGGGCCCAACAAAAGCAGCATATGGCCGGGGCAGCGAAGGGCCGTAAATTAAACATAAAGGGGAGATTAGATAATTAATGAGCGCGCACATGGCCGGCTCCGGCCCTACCACTGCGGGGCCGGGGCGCCACGATTCGCCGCCCCTGGGCACCCTCCCCGCGGCCCCCCCCCCCGGGCAGCCGGCCGCTCCCTGCCCCCCGGGCGGCCCCCGGCGCCCCGCAGCAGCCCGCGGGCCGGGGACAGCCCAGCGGGGCCCGGCCCGGCGGCGGGGGCGGCACCTGTTGCGCGGGGAGAATGGCAGCGCCCCGCTCCCCGCCTCGCCAGCTGCTCCGGGGGCATCTGCCGCCTGGGCTGCGAGCGCCTCCTAGGATCAGGCGCTGCAGGGGATCCGGCCCTCACCTGCCGGCTGCAGCCCCTGCCCCAGCAAAGGGAGGGGACAGCCCAGCCAGAGCCCTGCGGTCGGGGCACAGACACCCAGCACCACCCCGGGAAGCCCTCGGGCCTGGACTGTAATGGGGGTCTCGCCCCTGGGCCATTCAGCGCCTCCCCCCCCAACACACACCCTGTCAGCCTGGCAGGGCATGGGGTGCCCCGGGCGGGGGAAGAGGGCTGCTGGAGACTGCGAGGAGGGGAGCGAGGGAGAGGAGCCAGGTGCACTCCTGGATTGGAGCCCAGCAGGAAGGGGGGGCTGTCACTGGGCCAAGGCTTGGAGATCGTCCATCAGGCTTTCGAGCACCCAACCCCAGGGTGACAGCTGGCGGGAAGAGACTCCCCTCCTCTCCCAGAGCCCCAAGGGAATCAAAGGAGGCAGAGCCTGTACAAGGCTGTTCCTGGGGGGAGCCCAGCCCCCACCCACGGCCCCTGGGGAGGGAGCACTGAGGCATGGCCGAACCTGGCCTTCAGCTGAGAGGTGGGGGGCTGCTGCCCCCTTAATGTCCCTCATGGCATGGGGATAGGAGGGGATGTATGGCACCCTCCCCCCCCCGTCATTATAGCAGCAGATCCCCAGCACTACTGGGATTTTCACTCGAGTGGGCAGCACGGCATGCCAGTCTGGGAGGGAACAGACAGGCGCCCAGCTCTAGTTACAGACTGCCGGCCTCGGGGTTACTGAAAAGGGCCCCTGCTTCTCCAGGGGTGGTGGAGCTTGTTCTAATACACACTCACATCCTGCACTGCTCCAGCCCCTCCTGCCCGAGGGCCCTAAAGCTCTGGGTATGGTTCAGTCCCTTTTCTACAGGTGGAGAAACTGAGGCAGGAAGACCTTTAGGCTGGATCTGCAGAGGTTGTAGCACCTAGCACTCCGCCTGAGTTCAGCTGGAGTCAGAGGCTGCACTCAGCACACCTGGAAATCATCTTTAGGTGTCTCACCCTGTGTCACAACATGGCCCATGGGTGGCAGAGCCAAGACTGGAGAGCCGGGCTGTCCCACCTCACCAGCTGGTGCTCTCACCCCTAAGCCACGCTGCCTCCCCAAGAGGCAGCACAAGCACCCCACCGTCAAGAAGTGGCACCAGCCTCCAGGTACGGCACCATCACGACCACCTCCTTGGCCTCATGTTCCGCAGCTCCCCTGGGCCCAGCCCGTTAGTAAATTACTATAACTGAGAGAGCTGGCAGCAGGTGGGGAGAAAGCTGAGACCCCCCCCCCCCGTGATGGAGGAGGACTGAGAGGTGCATGGCACAGTCTGACAGACTACCCTCCTCCTACCCCCACCCCCCATGCCCTCTGACCTGGCAGGGCAGGAAATCTCCCCCTCCAGCCCCCTTGCTAAGGACCCCAGGATGCTTGGCTGTACATGCAGCAGCATTGCTCAGGCAACGGCTGAAATCACTCAGCACTGTAGCCTCCTGCCTGAGCCATCCCCACGGGAACTCCAGGTACGGCAGCAGCACATCACGGGGAAAGAAAGACACCAGGGTGCTCACTGGTTAGTCGGCCCTACCCAGGGAGCCTGATCTCTCTCCACAACACTTCAGCCAGGGCTCTTCACCAGGCCAACCTCTGGTCTTGTCGTCCATTCCCCTTAAATAGCCTGGCACTTGGACCCAGGGCATTGGTAATGGGATTCACCCCAGGCACCTCAGCACATCGGAGCTGCCGAGGTCAATAGAGGCTGAAAGTCATTACCAGCTGAGGGCCATTCCCTGGCCCCCACTCGAAAGGAGGGTGGCGGGTCTTAATCCAGTTGCTACCTCCCTTGTCCTATGGCAGCAGAAAGGGCGCTGAACACCCAGTGGTAAATCCAGTCGCTGGCAGCAAATGGGCAGAGCCTAGACTATGCACCCCCTTCCTCCATGTCAGATCAGTGGTGCATGTGGCCATGTGCAATCCTGGCTTTAGAGGCTGGACTTTCAAAAGTGGGTATTAGGGCTGGGCTTGCAGAAACATGTGCACTGTGCCACCTGTCCACACTGCATGGCAAGTCAGGAGCCCACTTCCCTGCCCATGCCAATGCAGCTGTCTGTGGGTGCATGTGCAGTCCTGTGGCTCAGCCCACTACATAGAATATCAGGGATGGAGGGGACCTCAGGAGGTCCTCTAGTCCAACCCCCTGCTCAAGGCAGGACCAATCCCCAGACAGATGTTTGCCCCAGATCCCTAAATGGCCCCTTGCATGATTGAACTCACAACCCTGGGTTTAGCAGGCCAATGCTCAAACCACCGCGTTATCCCTCCCCCCATCCAGGCTTGCTTTTTTAAAACAAACAATAAAGCGCCTTTGTCCGTCCATATTCAGCTTCAAATCCTTCTCCCAGGGGAGAGGCTGAGTGTGAAGTGTTCTGAACAAAATACGGCCTTAGACACAAGTGGTGACTGGGGCTCGGACCCGGAGCAGCTGGGCGGCAGGGTGCCAACGGCAGGCACAGGCTAGGATCCTGGCAGGTCCTAGCAGTGCCCCTATAGAGCATGCATAGCCAGGTTAACTGCTTTGCCAGAGTCTCCGTTACCAGCCTCTGTACTACACAGCCATGCAGGACCCCTGCATTGGCATCAATTCTGTGCCCCCTTTCCAGCACCCCCATCGTTCCCTAAATATAGGGCAGACTGTGCTTCCAGCTCCTTTAGTGAAACCATCAACCCCCTGAGCAGCCGGCCCCCAGGGCAGCAAATGTTAAAAGCTAGAAGGAGCAGCCTGCTTCGTTCAAAGAAGCCCCAGAGTCACAAATCCAGCCTTCATGATTTGCATGTCGGGGTGATATTTGGACATGCAGCTACTGAAGGGAAATATATGCCTAGGCGAGCGGCGTTATTTATTATGGTCAGTACTGCAGGAACTAAAGGTGTTTGTCCTCACAGAGAGTTCACACGGGAAGGAAGCCAGAAGCTTGGGATTCAAAGGAAGAGTGGGATCCTTATCTGGATGTCAGGAGCACCCCCAGTGACCCCTGCCTTTTGCAGTAATACACTGTGCTTCTGGCAGATGGAGCTTTCCATTGGAGGCACTCAAAGCACTTTACAAACAACGATGAATTAAACCTCCCAGCCCACCCTGGGGTATTCATGGACTCTGTTAGACAAATACAGAAACTGAGGCACACAGCGAGTCAGTCCCACTGCTAGGAAAAGAACTCTGCAGCCCTAGCAACCCCCCCCCCCATCCTCTCACCCCCACCCCCCACCCTTCCACCGTCTAAATAAAGCAAGAATTCTAAAGATGAAAAATCCTCATGCTTCAGAGCCAGGTTGGGGAAAGTGGGGAGGTCAGGAAGGAATTCCTCCTTTCAAATGCAGCACTACACAACTAGCTAGGTGTGCTATGGAAGGTCGATGAGCTGGACAAAGACCATCTTAGACAGGCTAGTGCTCTGCTCCAGGCAGACAACTCTCTAACTCTCTGTGGACACTGCAAGGACTGGTATGCTGCTGGGTTTTACACAGTGCCGGGGCGGTGGATTGTGGCCACACACGCTTAGCCATCTCGCAGTAACTCTCTGTAGTCACACAGCTAGTCTGCCCCAAGCCACCTGGGCAGGGGAGTCCAGCATCGAGTTTGTCCCAGTCCTGTTTGTCCTCACATGCAGCAGCTCCATGGCGCTCCCGCAAGGGCCTTTAGCCTGGCTCCCCATCCTGCCGCGCCTGCACGTTCAGACCCACGGCCAGAGAGGCTTTCCCCAACCCTTTCACATCGCAACAGACAGCGTTTGGGTTTGTTTCCACAGGACCCTGCCACAGCAGCTGCTTGATGTCCCCGACAGCTTGTCACGGTCTGTATGTTACAAGTCAATTCTGCAATCGCCCTTCAGGGCACAATTACCATGGGGGGCGGGTGTCTGACACTAATGGAGAGCAGCACGGCTTCTCCTGCCTTCCTTTTGGAGGGCCGTGCTCAGCCGCTGAAGCTCATGCTCCGAGCCCGAGCACAGCAACCAGCCTTCCAAAGCCGACAGCCCCGTTTGGACCCACCGAAACCTGGGGCAACTGAGGGGTTAATACACGCCCCAAAGGGCATTACCAGCAGACGGCTGCTCAGTGGCTTAGGTGAAGCGAGTTGGTGAGTGCTCAGACCAATTCCCAGAGGAACTTAGACCCTACAACCACACTTGATACGAGTAGGTCTCCTGGCTGGCACAGCAGAGAGGTCAAGGATAGAATGACAATGAAGTGACCCTCACACCTAGGGTTTACAGTCAGTTAGCGAGATGTATTGAGGATACGTGGAAGCAGCTTGTACGGACGCTACCTAAGACACACCTGTTCTTTGCATAAAACAAGAGCATGTCCATCTCCAGGGTCTCGGCCTGCCACATTTCATTGGTCTGTAACATGGAGAGGAGGTGTCTCATCTCAGATCTATTGCTTCGAGATACTAAAGAAAGTCTACATGAAAAAGGACATTTAGTTCGCAAAAATCAAGCAGTCACAAGTTAGCATGGGTCAGAGTTAAGGTTTTCCCCATGAAATCATAATTTGGTCCCCTTGCGTCTAGTACGCATTAGGATAGGTTCTCAACCCACGTCACACAGGATGGCTACAGCAGAGCCAGAAATAGAAACCAGCTTTCCTGGGTCCAGTCCAGAGTCTGAACCACACCAGAGCAGCCTCTCTCCTCCTGCAACCTCTACCTCATTCACTATCAATCTTGTGCACCCAACGAGGCAGGGGTGCTGTAGGCGTAAAGCAGAGTATGGCATCACCTAATTAAAGAAGGTATTACAATGCATGTGCCCAGGGGCGGCTCCAGGCACCAGCATGCCAAGCGTCTGCTTGGGGCGGCAAGCCACGGGGGGTGCTCTGCCAGTCGCCATGAGGGCGGCAGGCAGGTTGCCTTCGATGGCATGCCTGAGGAGGGTCCGCTGGTCCCGCGGCTTTGGCGGACCTCCCGCAGGCTGCCGCCAAATTTGCGGGACCAGGGACCTCCAGCAGGCAACCCGCCGAAGGCAGCCTGCCTGCCGTGCTTGGGGCGACAAAATGCCTAGGGCCCCCTGCATGTGCCCCAGGGACAGAGTTAAGGTTGCACAGGTAACCCAAATTCTGGCATTTCCTAGTTGTTGAATACTTGACTTTGTAAGTTAAAGAGGTTTGTGTGTAATTTCCTCCTTTTTAAAAAAAGCAGCAAACTAAAAACCCTCCACAAAACCCCAGATATCTATTCTGTGGAGTTGTACTGAAGCCCCTGTGAGTCATCAACAAGATTTGGAGTTGCAGTCCTGTGCTCTACTAACACTGACTGGGCACAGTAGTAGGCAGACGTGTTTCTGCTGAAACTTTCCAAAATCGTTCACCCTGACACAGTGGGCAAGCATGGAGCATTTTAAATGGTTAAAGTTTGGCAAAGTAACTAGACAAGGGCTTAGAATGGAAAGTGTCAGGCAACCTTAACTACAAGTGTCACCACCAGCTCTGTGCAGAATATCTGTTATAGCAAAAACTAAATTCACCTTCCTTTATGAGATCCTGGGGCTGGGAAAGTGGATCCTCTGGGAAGAGTTGTGAGCTGCTCAGCCTTCAGTATTCTCTAATCTCTAGGGATGTGACTTGGAAATTAGCCTGCGCAAGGAAGTACAGGGGTGTCTTCCATCATCACGGCCCTCCTGCTCATAAATCCGAAAGGGAAGGCAGCCCCTGAAGCGTGTCACAGACAGGAAGGTTGCTCCAGTGGGTTAGCACACTAGCCCAGCGCTTGAGAGAGCCAGATTCAATTCCCTGCTTCACCACTAACTTCCTGGGCAAGTCACTGAGGGCTCTCTTACTCCAGAGTTTCGGGAATAAGGCAGGGTGTGAGTTGAGCTATTCCAGAGTAACGATGTGTGGACAAGCCCCTGGACTCTCCAACTGCGCCCTGCTCAAAGGGGAGGACAGCACCTTCCGACGGCATGGGGAAGATAAATACATTACAGCCAGTGACATGCTCAGATACTTCGGTGCTGGGGGCCAGCTAAGAGACAGGGAAGTGGGGCTCCGGCCTTGGAGGATTTCAGTGTCTGGGGGAGGCCTGGCTCCGAGGAAGGGGAAACACCCGCTGGAGGTTTCGCTCAGGCCCAGTCCCTCCGCAGGGGTGCGCCAGCGGGGTCTCAAAGCTTTACTGTAGTTCTCGAGGGCTGGCATGGGTCAGGCTGCAGGGCTTCTGTGACACCTTTGGATTGGAAACCAAGGCCCACCGAAGGCCCCGTCTACAACTGATCCCTCAGCAGTGCGGATTAGTAACTATTTGTCGCATGGTGGTGCCCCAATCAACTATCACAGCCCCATTGTGCGAGACACTGTAAACACACACACACACACACACACACACACACACACACACGGTAAAGACAAGAGACAACAGGTGGATGGAGCCGCCAGCTGGGGAAGCCCAAGGTGACCGTGAGCTGATTACAAACAGTGACAGGCCCTGGTCCCAGCACACCAGCTGCCTAGCCCTTGACAGTTGTTTTGTAAGCAGCGCAGCAAAGGAGAGGCTGAAGGAGGGATTGGAAGGAGAACAATGAGCTGGCTTTGTGGCTGGCTACCAGCACTCCGCCCATGCCTGGGGGTGGCCTGGGAGAAAGCACGCTGGAGAGCTTGGCGAGGCTTGGTAATGAACATACAGAGATAAGCTGCTGGTCAGGGCGGATCAGTTAAGAACCTGCCCCCTCGCTTTTAAAACCCTTCATGGACTTTGCCCCAGCTAGTCTCCCCAATCCTCAACTTCTCTTTTGACCTCTCTGATCCTTCGGCCCTGCCCCTCCCTGGCCCATTGCAAAAGTCCTAGTCTGCGGAGGACAAGGACCATCTCCTCTGCAGCTCCTGCTCTCTGCTGTAGTGTATCTTTTCTCCACGCTCAGCGAAGAGGCAGTTTGCTCCCCTGCCCTGTCTCCTTTCCTCTCAGATTCTCTCTCAGATCACGGGACTCTGAAGGATGCTTGGGATAGAGTAAGGCCCCATATAAAATTGCATCACTCTCTAGAGAACCACAGAATAGCTACACGGGTCTTTCATGCTTAGGGATGTAATCAGAAGTGCCAGCACCCTGTCTCATGCTGGGACACCTGCCTCTTCAGCCTTCCCTCTCCACTCCTAGGGGCGTTCCTGAGGGCAGGGTAGAGAAGATGGAGAACCCCACCACGTATTCACCTGTGGGCCAGGACCCCAGGGCACTGAGACGAGGGAAGAGCCTGCTTTGCAACCATACCATGGCATTTCCGTACGGTTCTGACGGAGGTGCACCACTCCGGTCCTGCCATGTTCCCGGCTCACCTGGAAGCCGTGTCTGATTGGCCCCCAGGGCGCTCTCTGATCACAGGACCATAGCATCCAGTGCTGTCTACCTAATTAAGCCCCAACTCTCTAAGGTGGGGGAAGTGGGGATGGGGGTGGTTTTGTTTCCTGTCGCTTCGGTGGAACCGGATGAGGCTTCAGGCAATATTTTGATTGAGTCCAAGGTGACAGAAAGGGTTAATCCATCACTGGCAGGCTCCCAGCTGGGGACTGAACTGATTGCCCCTGTTTAACACAGATTTAACAGGAAACATAAGGAGGAGGGGGATGGAGACCCACCACCGTTCTCGCCCAGGCTCCTGCCCTTTGGAACACCAGGCCCCGGGTGTCCCATCTAGCTCATCCCCCACTGCTACTCCGCTCCCTCCTGTGTGACTTCCCGGTGCTCCCATCTGGACAGTTAGCCCCTGCCCAGCTCCTCCCTGCACAGCCAGACCCACCTGGGCCCCTGCCCTGCCTTCCCCCCGGGAGGTGGCGAGCGACCTGGGCAGATGCCAGGAGGCTGGGGAAGGCATTGAGCTAGCAGAAGCCAGGCAAGCGAAGGGGAGAACCCCAGGCCTTTGGAAACACACAGCCTGTTTGTCCTGCCCGGATCCATTCAGCGCCTGCACTGAAAGGGGAGACACAGACAAAGGGGGAGAGCGGAGGCTCCTAGACAAACATGTTCCAAACAGTGCCCAAAGCCTGGCCTGCGTATTGTCCTCAGGCTGAACAAACAGGCCCATTAATCTCTGTCCGAAGCGCAGGCAGGCGGCTGTGGGGCTGGCACGGCTGGCTGCGGGTGGGTTTTAATTGTCTCCTGAGCAACCAATGACAGGCGGGGTGAGTCACAGAGCAGATGTTGAATGCAGGAGTTGGAGAGAGGAGAAAAGGCCCCATGCAAATGCAGGCCATTTCTCGGCGTGTCAGACTAGCTGTTAGGTCAGCGCAGAGGTTCTGTTTACCAAACTGGGGATATTTAAGCAGCTGCTCCCTGCACATTTTAGGTGGCATCAGCAGCAGTGGCAGCAACCCCAGGATTAGGGAGTGTCTGAAAAGGCTGGAAGCCGGCCAGAGACGTAGAGAGATTTCCATTAGTCACGCAGGAGCCCCGAGGCTTTAGGGCAGGAAGGATCTGTCAGCTGGAAAGAGTCGTGCCCAGCTCAGCCAGAGCGAGAGTGAAGCATGGCCAAGAAGTGTGGGTGGGGGAAGGAGACTTGGGGGGGGGGGCGGAAAAGTGCCCAGAAAATCAAGGCTAGCTGGCACCAAGCCAGCATTCACCTGCCTATTACAATGTGTATTGCAGTAGCACCCAGAAGCCCCACGCAGAACCAGGGCCCCACGCGATGAGAGAAAGTTCCTGCCCCAGCGAGTTCACAATCCAAACAGGCAAGGCAAGGCCAGGCTTGTCATACCCACTGTACAGATGCGGTATGGAGACGCAGGGTAGATGGAGTGACTCGCCCACGTTTCTGGAGTCCCACTCCAGTGCCTGAGCCACAAGAACGTCGTCCTCTGCAGCCCAGCCCCTCGATGGAGAAATCTGGCAGTTCCCTACCCCACCCCTGGCCTCACTGTCAGAGGGGTGGGCAGGGACATGGGGTGGAGCAGGACTTGGGCTGCTGATTCTGCGCAGGACCATCGCCTGGGCCAGCAGGAAACCTAGAGTCCCTGAAATCCCACTGAATCCTTGCCCCTTTGATCTCAGCATCAGGTGGGCAGTGCCCATCCTGCTCCATGCTGGCAGGGCCGAGCTCATGGAATGAAGCTGCAGCCACATCAGGGTCACGTAGGGTGACCAGATGTCCCAATTTTATAGGGACAGTCCCAATATTTGGGGCTTTTTCTTACATGGGTGCCTATTACTCCCCACCCTCTGTCCCGATTTTTCACACTTGCTGTCTGGCCACCCTAGGGTCTCAATGCTCAGCCCCAAGGCACACGGAGCAGGCTGTTATCCTCACCAGCCACTAGAGGGCGACATGGCCACTCAGCAGGTGGTACCCAAAAAGGGCTCCTGCTCAGCACCCCCTCCTTCCAATGCCAGGGCAGAGACATCCAGCTCCCTGGCAGGGGACCCAGGAGGCAGAAGCCTGCAGCGCAGTTCATGGAGGCTTTACCAAGTGCATCCCCAAGCCTAGATGGGGAATAAAATCTTGCAAGTTCCAGCTCTTAAATGCAGGGGATTTTTTTGAGACTGCAACTGTCAAGTCCATCCAAATGCCCCCCTGGGCTCAAGCCGGCAGCTTGAGAGATGAATTTACTCACTGCTTCTCAGCAACCCCATCTCGCCATGCAGGCAGTGCCAGGGGCCTCAGCTGTGCCCTGGCCCATTGCTGCCAGAGCCTCTCCCCTGAGGCTGCCACAAAAGGCCACGGGTACAGGTGGCTTTGGTGCCTTTTGGTGAGGTTTGACACACACACACACACACACACACACACTCAGCAGCACAGGATTTCTGCAACATCTCCAAGTAAGAACCCGTGTGCCAAGACCAGCATGGCTAGAGAGACAGCAGTAATTTGTTAGGTTGACACAACCCCTCTGCCACCGTCCACAGGAACTGGCGTCTTTTCAAGATGCCTGCACCACAAAAGAGACCTACAGTAATATGAAGTGGATGTTTTAAAAGCAAGGGAGGGAGGGATAGGCAGATGGCTAGATTCAGACCTCAGTTATCTGGGTGTAAATCCAGAGTGATTCCACTACAGTTACTGCCATTCCTCCTGGTTTACATCCATGCCACTGAGGTCAGAATTGGGCCCAAGGAATTTTCTCCTTTTTGACAGTTCCCTAGGGCTATTTTAGAGCAGCCTGTATGAGCCCCCGATGTCAAGACCCCTCGAAAGCTGTACTGCCAAAGAGCAGGATTCTTAGATGCATCAGCCAGCCGGCTGACAGGACCCAAAAGACAGTTCAAATCAGGTACCATTCAGAGCAAACCTCTTCAGTCTAATTTTAAGACTCTCAAACACTACACCTTTGATTCTGTGCTCCGGAAAGCAGGAGGTTGACAGCAGTGGCTTGTGCCAGGCATAGCTTGGATGGGCACTCTGCGGGCTTCCCACATGCAGGCTCTGCCCATGCACCACAATCCTGAGGTGCAGCGTCACTTGGTATTCCAGTCCCGTGCCCTGACAGCGATACTGCTCCAAACATAAATGCCTGGTGTCCACCCCATGGGGAACATTAACCTCAACCTGCACCTCCTGCAGGGACCTCCCACAGCTCTTCCAACCCACCTCAGTCTGGACGCCCAATATGCCAGCCCAGGGACCCCTGCTCAGCTCTGCCCATGCCCTTTGGGGCATGCCCCCAGACTTGCACTTAGCCCCCCAGCAAAAGAGAACCAGGATTTGCAGATTCAACCCCGTCTCAGGTGCAAGAAGCAGCACAGCTAGTGCCCGAGCATCCTGCCACAGGATGGAAACTCTGCCGCAAGGCCGCTCTCCAGGGACGTCCCCGCACTGAGCCCCTCTGGCCAGGATCCAGAACGGAGGCAGGGCTCTCCCCAGCAGGACAACAGAGGGCACACGTGAGCCAACCCATTGCAAAGCCATGTTGGAGGTCCCCATAGCAACGGGCCAGCATCGGGGGCAGCTGGCAGAGATGGAAACCGGGTAAACAAGGGGGCTGCCTGTCCAGCTGGCTGCAAGGGGCAGGGGTCAGCGAGGCGAGCAAGGTGCGCCCCGGCAGGAACACGTCCTCTGGAAAGGCCCTGACGACGGCAAGACAGGACGCCGGCAGCACTTCTCTTGCAGGGGCACTCAGAGTGAGACAGACAGTGACATGCAAACCAGCACTGCCATGGGAAAGCAGTGCCCCTTTCCCTCTGACCCATGCCGCCCACATCCTAACAGGGCCCCAACCCCTCTCTGCCAGCGACGGTGCGTGGGCCCGGGCCTGGCTAGATCGGGACTTGCAAGGAGCAATTCTGCAAGGAGCTGGCATGGAAGGTTACCCTTGCCATCACGTGTGTGGTCCTTGCACCCTGGCCAGCGTGGGCCCCTGCCTAGAGTTGCCACCCCTCCAGCATTGTCCCAGAGTCTCCTGGGATTAAAGATTAATCTTTAATGAAAGATTATGTCATGTGATGAAAGCTCCAGGAATACGTCCAACCAAAATTGGCAACCCTCTCCCTGCCTCACACCTACCCACAGCAAACACGGTCCTGCCCACAACAGCTCCCCACCTTCCCCGCCCAGGCTGGCGCTGCTGCTTCCATCTAATCTCAGCTGTTCTCCCCCCCATGCGCACACACGCTGAACCGCAGCCAGGTCCGACACCGCCAGCCACACGCTAGGAAACTGACAGCAGCGCTCTTCGGAAGCCTCCCGCTGGCTCAGCCCCGCTCCCATCTCCAGCGGAGCCAAGGTTTGCTGGAGCAGTCAGACACACTGCTGAATTGAGAACCATACAGCGCCTGGGAGAGCGCGCCCCACTAGCTAGCCAGCGCCTCCGCCTGGCGCAGGGCCCACCCAGCACTGCTCAGAGCAATGGCCTTTCCGAGGGCTCTGCGGTGCTTTGATTCCAGCCCGCTGGCTGGGAGAGCGCTTGGCGGGGCAGATGCATTTTGCAGGCCTTCAGAGATCCACTTCTCCAAACCAGCATTTCCCAGAGACAGAGAGAGAGAGAGAAACATTCAGGCCACAACAAGGGGAAGATGAGGCAGAGGGAGTTTAAGCCATCTACCAGAGGCTTGCTTCATGGTGAGTGGGTAGCCAAACAGGGATTAGAACCCAGGACTTCCTGGCTCCAGGGCCCGTGCCCAGATGGCTAGCTTGTGCCCATCTCTCTAGGGGTGCCCCTTTTCAAACACAATCCCCTTGAACCCACAGCCCCCCGCATGGTACAGCCCCCAGCAGGCTTGGACACTGGGGTGAATCCGGCACATCTCAGAGGGACGTGCAATGCCAGGTGTGCTTCCAGCTGTGCCCCAAAACATCCCCTGCCCTCCTCCCGCCCCATCAGCTCAGTCAGCCCCCTCGACCCTTCCTTGAACTACCAGCACCTCGGTTACTCAGCACGTCTCCCATTGCAGCCTGGGCCTCTTCCACTCCACAGCCCCAGCCCTGCCTGAACGCCGCCCCCCTCCCACTGCTCTCCCTTTCTGGGGTACTCTTGATGGCAGGCCCCTGGCTGGGCGACTGTCTCAATCCACTTGGGCCCTCCCCAATGTAGCTGGGCCCTGGTGCCGTGAGGCCTGGGCCCTGATCTGCCCACAGGTGGTGCTGATGGCTGGAGACCTGAGGCACCAGACCACTGGTCCCTGCTCAGATTATGCACAATGCAGCATGGAGTTAATTAGCAACCTCAGGGCCTCGGAGCCAGCATGAGACTCAGACAGACGCCATTGGAAGAGAAACACCCAGCCCCACACAGGACACAATGAGGAAAGTTAACCGCTGTACATTCCTGGGGTGGGGGACCCCGCTCTGGCCCCTCTGTACCAGGCTGCTCCTGACAGAGGGCGAGGATACCACACAGCCGGAACGCCAGGGCGCAGTCCATACCACTCTGGTAACACCGGCGCCCCTCAGGGAGTGCCTGGCCCTGGAGCGATGCCTTTAAAGCGGGTGCAACAAGGCAACAGATTCAAAACCTGTCTCTGGAGCAGCTCCGAGCCGGAGCCTGGCCCTGGCTGCTACATTTATGAGGTGTTTTATTCCTTGGCTTTGCAGCTGCCAAGTTCAGGGCTGTTTTGGGCTTCCTACAGAGCGCAGCCAACTGATGTGCAGTTTGCAGGCGGGGTGCGAATGCACGAGCGTGTGCAAATGATGGTGCTAAAGAGAGAGACACACCTTGGAAAGGGCCCAAGTTGTAGATCCAATTAAAAAAAAAGTTGGGGTTTTTTTGGTTTTGTTTCAAACAAAAAACTCGACACCAGTAGAGATAGTGCCAGGAATTTAACAAGGGAATTAGGAGCCTGCATGCCACTGAAATTGGAAGACAGCTGGGCATCAGACTCTGCTGGGCTCTCTTGAAGACCCCCAACCTACAGCTATTCCCAGGGGAACCAAGCAGGTCCCCACGGCATGTCTGCCTCCCAAGCACTGAGAGTGCACTCGGCTATGCCAGGGGAGGGAGGAGGATTTGACTTCTCAGAGACGGGGGGAGGGGCACAGGAACAGGCCCCCTTCTGGCTGAGAAAGTATGAAAAGGGAAATAAGTAGGAAAAAGTTAGAGTGGCACTTTACCCTCCTTGCAGCTTTAATCAGCGAGAGGCGTGTGAAGTGCATGGGGCCAGGACTGCATCGTTTGCCTCTGATATGGGATCTCTAAGTCTGAGCGCGTGGGCATGTGCACGCG
The DNA here is from genome assembly GCF_016161935.1 of Mauremys reevesii. Classification (NCBI taxonomy): domain Eukaryota; kingdom Metazoa; phylum Chordata; order Testudines; family Geoemydidae; genus Mauremys; species Mauremys reevesii. Next base: position 38,114,964 of record NC_052638.1, read on the forward strand.
TGTGTCTTTTCCCCCCATCACTTCTGCAATTTCAGACTTTTGAACCGTGGCCTTCATGGAAACGTGCCGCCGAGTGCAGCTCCTAGAGCCTGAGACGAGGAGCAGAGATGGGCGCACACAGGCTTCCCGCTGCCCCGCAGAGTGGCCGGATGCTCCCACCCTGCTGCTGGGATGTCCTGGGATCTGAAAGGCACCTGGCTTTGCACTGTTGGGCACCCCCAGCTGGTCACAGTGCCACCCAGAGGTGACCCAGAAAGCAAGAGCCCCTCCCTTTTCTGTCGGAAACCACGGGGCCAGGCTCCTTCCTGGCACCCGCCCTGCCAGAGTCCCAAACTTTCCTCTCGCCCAGCCCAACTGGCCACCAGTTGTGCCCTGCGCTGCCACCTGCCAATCTGCTTTCTACGGCTGAGCCCTCGGGGCTCCTTCTGGCCATGGGCCCTGACCACAAAGACCCCACCTTAATCCCCCCCAGTGTGGTTCTGCCTTTGAACTGGGAGATCTGCTTCCTCCTGCGACATGAGCTGCTGCCCAACCGCCCCTCCACCCTCCTCTCATCTGCTTTGAGAGGGAGCCCGCAGCCGCCCTTCAGGTCTCTGCAGGTCTCCGGCTGCTCCTGAGCTTGGGCCCCCAATGCCAGATGCCCAGCTGGGAGCAGGATCATGGATCCTACCAGCATTCAACCTTCAGCGGGTAGGTAGCTGTGCTGCAGATGGGGTCCCCACCCTCCGTCACCTGGGCAATGGCTTTATTAACTCCTGCTGGAATAGGAAGCACAGTCTAGCAGAGCCAGCGAGCAGGGTCGGTGTTGGACTTGCTGGGGCCCAGGGCAGAAAGCCGAAGCCCGAGCCTGCTGAGCAGGGCTGAAGCCACAGCCTGAACAAAGCAGCTTCGGGGAGTCCCCTGGGGCATGGGCCCCGGGGCGGCTGCCCTGCTTGATACCCCCTAATGCCAGTCCTGGCTTTTAAGCTACAGGATACGCAGAAAAACAGCTGTGGCCAAGGAATGTTTACTGCAGGGCGGGGGCCTCAGGAAGAAAAAGGTTGAGAACCCCTGACATAAAGCAAGTCACAGCCCCGCCCTCTGCCTCAGTTTTCCCCATCTGCCCAGCAATAATACAGATGGGGGTGCGAGGCTGGGTACCTTGAGCCCCAGGGATTGTAGGAGCTGGAAATGGGCCATGGATTGTCCGAGTTACTGGTACTGATCCATTCCCCAGCTCATTGCTCGCTGGCCTATTTAGATGGAGCCTCCCACTTCTTGTGTGATGCACCCAGTCCTGCCTTCAGCCCAACACCTCCAGAGTCTGCACGTCTCACTGCCAAGATCAGACGGCAATACTCCAGTCTCACCTCCCACCCCCGCCCCAATCCCGCCTACCCCAAGCTGAATCAGCTCTGCAAATGCCTGCCCACCGAGGCCCTAAGGTGGCTAACCAGGGAGGTAGTGTTGCCTAGTGGGTAGTGCACTGGTCTCACAGGAGACCTGGGTTCTAGTCCTGCCTCTGCCACTGGTTTGCTGGGTCCCCTTGGACAAGTTGAGTCACTTCCAATCCCTGTGCTTCAGTTTCCCCATCTGTAAAATGAGGAGGAGGCTGCTGCTCTCCTTTGCTTTCCAGCTGCCTATCCCAAAGTGCTTTACAGTCTCCTCAGCCCCTGATCAGGGAACCCAGATCATGGGGACATCTCATGGACTCCACTAACAGAAAGCACCATCACCCCTCCACTGCAGGGGTCACACTGAGCAGCAGGCCAGGCAAGCCCAGCCCAAGACACCTGGCTGTCTGGAGGAAACCATGGAGACAGGGGCCGCGCACAGAAACCTTGGAGCCCGATGGCTGGATCCAGAACTGGGCAGGGCAGACAGAAAAGCATGCGGCTTGAGCTCCCTGTGCTGAATGGCCCCGGGGGGAGCAGGGGAAGGGAGCCTCGCAGCAGGGCGGCAGATTAAAATGGGACCTGTTTGGGGAGACAGGCGGGGACACTTCCAGCCCCACAGGCTGTCGCCAGCCATAGACCGTTCGCTCCCATGCAGCATGGCCCCCCGTGATGCGCGGCTAGCGAGGCCACCCCGCTCGCTGAACCCTGGCCCAGTAGGAGCCATCCCATTGTGCAGCTTGGTATTATACACAGACCCAGCCCCATGCATGACACTGCCCATTTTACACCCCCCAGACCCCTGCCCCAGCTCTGGGGCCACCGATGGGAAATGGGAGCGCTCTGCATGGTCACTCCAGCCATCAAGGCAGAATCAATCCCCGCTATAAGCAGTCCCCAGCAGGACCACAGGTGCTACTCACTCACAGATGGTGCTTGGCAGCAGGGCAGGGGCGCTAGGCCGCAGACCACACAACAGCTTAATGCAACACGGGCACAGATGGGGTGGCCCAGAGCCTGGCAACACCAGGCCTCTCCCTCCCCCCAGACAAGCCACCACACCTCCCTGACTCAGTTTCCCCTAGCAGCAGCCTGGGGACGCCTGCTACCGTCCCATCAAGGGTTGTTTGGGGACGTCCTTGGAGATCCCAAGACAGGCAAACGGTTATCAAGAGAGATTGACAATTCCACCCCTCCGCTTCCCCAGTGCACGGGGCCTTGGATGCCTGCAGCACGAAGGGAGCTGCCCTCGGGGAGCTGGAGCTCTTTGGAGGAAAGATGAGCCCCCAGGAGGCTAAGCGGGTGTCCCTACCCCTGTGGACTGCAGGGAACCGCCCCCAGGAGAGGCTGCAACTCTGGAGCCAGCCCCAAGCCCTACCTGGTCAGAGAGAGAGAGAAACTCCTCTCCAATTGCACCCCCACCAGCTGCTGGATCCAGGCTCCCACCCACACCAACAGCCTGGTAGGTAACCAGGCTGTGCTCCGAGGGAGGGCCGCAGACAAAGGAACCCCCCCACGGGTAGCTGCTGCCAATAACCCCTCTGTGGGGTGAGTGGGAGCTACTGCACACACCTGCCCCACCCCAGCCTGCCCCCCTGTGGAGGAGCTGTGCACTGCTCCTTGTTCTAGCCACCTCCTCCCACCCTGCCTCTCTAATCTCCCCTATGCACAGGTCTCTAACCTCTGTCCATATGGAGCCTGGCCAAAGCCTTAGAAAATCCACCCCAGGGAACGACCCTGCCCTGGCCAGGACAGCAGGACGAATGGGCTGGCCAGCCTGACAGGCTGTTCCCTTCTCCTGCCCCAGCTGCCTTGGAACGGCCCTGGCTTATGTGGCTGGCACCAAGCGCCCATGGTCAGCCGCCCCATTCAAGCTGAGTCCTGTCCTGCGTCCTCTCCCACAGGCAGCAGAGCTGGCAGCAATCCGGCAGCCAAGTGCAGTGCCCTTCCAGAGCCCCGGGCGCCTGCTGGCACACCCTGGCACGAGGGAAGCTCACCTCTGCCAGGGATTGTCATGGTTTGTCAGCCTTCCACTGTTTAGTGTTGCTGGGCACCTCTGGGAGGGGGCAGAGCTTGGCTCCTCTCATGCCAACCCCTGTATGAATTACAGGGGGTACAAATGGGCATGGGGTGGGCATGCATCACTATGCCACTATGCATTAGTACAGAGTGCTCCCTGCAAAGCCTCGGGTGCTGTGGGTGCTTCAGTTACCCTGACCGCTCCCGGGCGGTGATGGGGAGTGGGTTGGGGCAGCCCAGGACGGGCCTGCATTTCCACTGGGTGCAGCTTAGCCTCATGCCCTAGCATGGTGCATTTCACTGGCCGCTCACAAGCCAGGGCACTGCAGGACTAGAACATCAAAGCTCCAGCCAGCAGCCAGGGGCCCCTGAGCGAAACGAACGTGGGGGAGCCATGGCCTCTTCCCTGGGGGCAGGCAGCCAGGTCCCAGAACTGTGATCACGAGAGGTAGCAACTCCACCTCCCCTTTACTGGCAGTTTCAGAGGCCAAGAGATCGAAGTCAGACTGGCGGGGAGAAGGGGACACATGGTCTGGCCAGCGCAAGGCCATGGGGGCACACACAGCCCTTTGCTCTGCACAAGCGCTGAGGGCCTGGAAAGCCATTAGAAGAGCGTTCTAGCTCAGAGCTGCAAGACCCCTGACAATCTCCCCACCGCCCACCCGCAGCAGGAAGGCCAGGCCCCACTCCTCCCACAGGCCAGCGCACTGCGATTTCCATCCATTACAGATCTTCCAATCCATCAGCCTGGAGCAGACAGGTTGAGGCATGGAGCTGCCTCTCCCCGCGCCGTTCCAGCCAAGACAGCACTCCCCAGGGACTAATGCTGGCATGTAAATATTAGATACTTTTGTCTCCTCCGAGACCAATTACACAAATCATGGCAGCTCCCACAGGACTCCGGCTTCCACTTACTGTATCATCATTAACAGCTTATTAGGGAACAGCTGCTCAAAAAAAAAAAAAAAAGTGACAGGCTCGAGGCTGTATCCCCACTCTTGTCTTTCCCCACCCTAAAGTATCAGACTGGCTGGATCAAAGCTGAGGGGGCAGAAGACCTCAGAGGCGGTTGCTTAGCTCCCCTCCCATTTGCCATATCAGGACTTGGACGGGACGGGAAAAGCCCAGGGGAATCCATTGCAGGGCTCTCCGCACATCCCCAGGGAGTGCAGGGGCAGTGCCATGCAGAGGCTCGGGCACGTGTTTAAACAAATGCACTGGGCACAAGGGGCTGGTGCCCAGGACACACTGGGACCCAGTGACTTTGCAGAGGAAGGCAGGAGAAGGAACTGGCGTCTCCACTGGGAGCGGGGCAGCAAGGGGATCTTGACAGAAGTCTCAGAAGCCCACAGAGCTGCGCAGTCGGGGCGGAGCAGAGTCCAGAGAGCGGCAGGGAGCGACAGGTTGCAGCCCAGCCCAGCCACGCTGAGGGCAGGCCTTGGGCTCTCCATCCCAAGGACAGAGCCGCATGGTGATGGGCCGCGGGAGAGGAGCTGGCAAAGGTAGTTCTTTGGCGTTTCTCCATCTGACTCTCCCAAGCCCACGGGGGAATTCTTCACACAGCAAATCCTAACTGTCCATCAGCCGGCAACCACTTCTGGAGCTGCCCCAGGGGGAAAGGGAAGCTCCCTTGCCTCACCAGTCTGCCATGTTGCATGGGGGCTGCTGGCGGGGGCATGGAGAATCAAGGGCAGCACCCTCATGTACACAGCCTACCAAGGAAAACAGACAGCTTTGAAGCAGGCCAGACACAAGCATAGCAGTGTGGCCCAATCAAAGGAGACGTGCCCGCTGCCCATTCAGCCCCAGCTGCTGTCTTGGCAGCTAGGGTAATTTAAAGCAGCTCTCAGGCAGGCCGGGGGATCAGACTGGCACACAGCTGGCTAGGATGGGAGAACACAAAGGCCAGTTTGTACCCGTGTGCACATGCCCTGAGCTGCTGCAGCCGCAATATCTGGGCCACTGTGGGTACACACAAGGGTTTTCCACACTGCCAGAGCCTGGCTTGTTTTAGAGAGAATTCCTGCCCCCACCTGTTAAAGTCCACAGGTGCCGCGAGCAGCCCTGGCAGGCCCGGGTTAGCTGGCACAATGGAGGGGATCTTTCTAAGCTGATTATTTTGGCATTAAAAGGTGAATCTAATTTGGAGCTTGGACCTTTGGCATGCAGCCTTTAGCCCTCCTTCCTTATCACCATCCTCATCTCTCCCAGCAGGCAGCCAGGTTCTGCAGGCAGGGAAGGGAAGCCCAGCTGACGGCCAGGAGAGGAAGAGACGTCTTGGCTTTCAAACCTGCAAGCTGCCGTATTTCGTCTCTTCCAGGCTCCTCTGGTGGGTGAAGCACTAGGAGCAGGTAGGCAGGGCGGCAATAGAAATCCCTGACCAAACCGCTCATAATACCGTTGCTTGGGGGCTGTCAAAGGGTCTTGGCCCTGGGAACACGTAGGAAAGGGAGAAAACTTCCACCCTCCCTAGGGCAAGATCAACAGATGCTTCCACCACCCCCATGCTCTGCTGGGACACCACATCCCTAGTGCCAGGGAATCTTAGTGTCAGGAAGATGGGGCAGCAGGGGGAAGAATCTTGGATGCGGTTTGTATTCCCAAGGACAATGACACAGCAGGGTTCTGCCGCTCTCTAGTGTCAGGTACTAGGTACTGCATAGGCTTGCAAAGAATTCCAAAAGCGACAGTCCTGTAGCACCTTATAAACTAACAGACGTATTGGAGCATGAGCTTTCGTGGGTGAATCCCCACTTCGGCAGCCGCACCAATGGGTGCAAAATAATTCCAAGCAATCCTAGAGCGGCTCTGACCCAGAGAAATCAGAGCACAGCACTATACGGGGGAGAGAAGAAAGTGCCTCTCACCCAAACGCTGTAGCTTTGGATAGACACAATGCGGGAGGCTAAGCAGGTGGTGACACTAGACGTGAACTAATGGCCCAGGCAGACAGTCAAGAATTAAGAGAGAGCCTGGGGGTCTGCAGGGGCATGGGACAGCTCAGCCCATGGCCACTGGGGAGTGTTTTTTCCACCTCAAAGTCACCGGTTCAAATCCGGACCAGAATGGCTCTGGCCACACAGATCTTACAAGGTGATGGGTTGGCCAGTTCCTTCCCCCTCCATTCCACCCATCACAATTTGACACTTGTTCGCCCAGAGGCCAAGGCTGATCAGGCTGCATCAGGCACACTCCAGTGACTACTGCTCACAGGGCTGCAGCCAACACACCAGCTCCATTTGTGTTTCACACCATCCAAAACCCAAGCCACGGAGAGCAGTGATGCCTGGCAGAGCAGCTGAGGGAAACCGCCCAGTTAGGACGGACTTTTCTGAAGGGCTCAGCATGCACAACTGGGGCAAGATTTTCCAAAGGGCTTTGCTCCTCGTCGAGCCAGCAGAACAGTTTCACAGTACAGGTGTCATTTGCTGTTCCTAGCACAGGGAATGGCACAGATACCACAGAAAGTTCAGCCTTCACACTGCAACAAACGCGGAGCATTAGCTGGTGGCTGCCAGGCCCCACTCACGCTGTCTGTTTTTAAGAGCTACCTGGCAGCGTTTCGGCACTGAGAGCAGGGAACTTGGACCCCTGGGTTCTAGCAGCTTTCACTTGCCTCCCAGTGCCTGAGCCCCCCCTTAGGAAGCAGTCCATAACGCCTCCCTAGTGAGCAGGCTGGGTTTGAGAGCCAATTAGTGTTTGTCAGGTGCCGCAAAGCCCTTACATGAGAGCAGCCATGTAAGAGCAAAGCAGGATTGCGATCTCCATAGTTACAGGTGCTGCTGGTGTCACTCGGTGAAAGCTGACAGTGCCTCCCCAGGGGGAGATTCAGGGGCAGGGCAAGGCCTGGGGCTGGAGACACTGCATACGTGGGTGCAGAAGATCTCCCCCTGAGGGAGGTTTGGGAGGGGTTGATGCCCAGTCTGCACAGGGTGCAAGGCCATGGAGCCCCAGACCCTGACACTCTTGGATTCAAACACACGCCGCTGAGCCATAGCCCCCGAGCTTCAGCCAGTGGCATCAGATCAGCGAGGTGGCAGCTTCCTGTTTGATTGCTAATTACCCTTGTTATTCTCGCTCAGACACTTTCTGAAGCACCGGAGTGATTTGCTCCTCTCTGTAATTAGCCACATAGCAATTAGCATCTATTTCAAGTTCAAGCTACTCATCCTCACCAGCAAAACCTTCTATCGCTCTGCCCCTGTTTTTCTGCTTTGCTTTTATTGGGTCACCCAAAACTCCCCCCCCCCCCATTCCAGCAATGGCACCAGCCATGCACAGGACAAGCCATGCTCGGTCTGCTGTCCAGATGTGGGCATCTGTCCCATAGGAGGCAGGTGGGGTCAGTTGTACACCTCCCCTGGATGCTCTGCCTGCGGCAGTTTTAATCCATGTCTTCCTTTGTACTCGAAACAGGGTGCAACGCGCTGTGGGTGCTCCCTGTGAATGGGGAGAAGGGACAGGATCGGAGAGGGAGCAATGGAAGCTCTGGAGACTAGGTGGGGGGTGGCAGCCAGCTCTAGCCTGGGAGGAGGCAGCCCAGCAGTTCCTTGGTGGCTGGTACCCTATGCGCCAATGCCCCCGGCCAGGAGATGGTGCCCTATCCCATCCCCCCTCCATGGTTCTGCCCCTTCTCTGGGCTGGGTGTCTCTGGCAGGACCAGTGGCGTCTAGAAGGCAGGCCTGGGCCGGCTCAATCTTGGGGATCATGGTGGCCACTCCAACCTTCAGGTCCTGCCCTCTGTGCCCTGGCACCTCTCCTCGCACCCAGCCTAGCCGGGTCCTGTTCTCACCTCCATGAGATACTGGGGGCAGAAACATTGGGAGGGTGGATCTGCATTTCTATTGTGGCGGGGAGGGCAGCCAGTGCCCCTGCAATCACACCCACAACCCCACCCCCATGTGGGAGCTGTGATGCTCCCCAGGGGTACCTAGGGTTGTGAGGCACCTCCCCACCCCCTTAAAGGGAGGAAATCTTGTCTGTGTCTGCTGTGGGTCAGCTCCCTGGAACCACCAGCCCCTGGCAGCATGAGTCCCTCCCTCCAGGCCTCTGAAGACCTGGCTCGCGCTGTACAGGTTAGCAACGGGCACACACCAAATCCTGAGTCCTCCCTGTAGCACCCAGCCCCATATCCACTGGACACTCCCAGAATGACCGGGCCTGCTCTTCCCAAACAAACAGTGCACGCCAGCTTGTGAGATTCAACTCAGGGCCAGCACTTTGCTGGACACCACAGCACTGAGATAGATTTAGAGTGAAAACCAGACTAAGTCTATAGCCAAAGAAGAGAGATTCAAGAGAGAGTGAGTAAGGATATTGGAAACAAATGGTTACACACAAGACAAATCACAACACACTTTCTAGACCCTAAACTTAACAAGTTAACCTGCTGCCTAAAGGAGCTTCTCACCCGAAGTCCTCACCTTGGTTGAAAAGGCTGGATGCTTGGGACCCTCCCTTGTGAAGCAAATGCGCTGCCAGTTACTTCCTAGGAGGCCAGGGTGTCTTCTTTGTCCCCCAAATATACTAAAGCAAATCTCTGATGTGCACCTCAGGATAGGGTTTCCTTCCCCTTGTCCCCTCCACCGTTTACTTTTCTCTTTGAAGTTTTCACAATCCTTCCTTAACAATCAGTTGAGACGGAGACACCCAGTGTATGGTTCACAACACTTAATTTACATGTGACCAGTTAGATAAGGATGCCTTGCCGGACAGAAAACCTGTTTTTCAACTTTGCTGGTGACCAGTCCCTAGCCACAGGCTTTAAGAGCATTATTTTCAGTGTAAACTCCTCACACAACATCCGTACACACGGTTTGTGATGATACTGGTGCCCAGTGTGACACCGGCTTGTATTAGAGACCTCACTTGACACTCTCGGGTGAGCTAGACCAGACATACCAGACCCAGGAGACCCCTGTAGTCCCTCTTACCCATTGGCACTACAAGGTTCCTGGGTCACAGGCATTTCTTTGTAAGTCACGGTAACCCCTGGAATGCTGGGTGGATGAGGCCAGATCCTCAGCAGGTGTCAATCCACACAGCTGTGCAAGTCAACGGAGCTACACCAAGTGCCACCAGCTAAGGATCTGGCCTCAGTGCTCAGACAGCGGCATATACTGGTTAGCCAGCTGCAGAGGGGTTAATTCGCAAATTGTGGAGAGCCCTGGGAGGCTGCAGCTACGGGCTAGCCCCTACGGCAGCCCTCCTCCTTCAGCATCATGATCTGCGGCCCCTTTCACTCGGCTCCTCCGCCCAGCCCTGCAGGAGAGATTCCCTTGGAATCCAACGCCGGGAAGACAGAGGCTCGTCAGTGACTTATTGCTCAATAAAAACCAAAGCCCTGTGTCTGCTCTGGGCTGTCAGGGGAAGGGGCAGGGCACTGCTGGCAGCTTCCCTTCCCGCTCCTTGTGTCACGGTGTCACAGCCCCACTAATGAATTCAATGTGTCCCCTGCACACCCAGCAGCTGCTGCTCCCTCTGCCTGGCCTGCTTTGCTCCGGGCTGGGGCTGGCCGTGGCAGTGGCACAGGCAAAGCAGCTGCAGTGCTGCTTAAGCAAATACCTGCCAAACAGAGCAAGAGAGAAATGCAGGATGAAAGGCCGAGGGCAAGCCAGATAAACAAGAGGCGAGGAACCCATGCCCAGCCCCCAGGAGCCACAGGGCTGGGAGAGTGGGTCAGCACGGTGTGTGTGTGTGGGGGGAGGGGCGTGACACGGGACGACGGACGGACACAGCCCTTCCCCAGAGGGCTCATTGTGGCTCCTTGGGGGATTCTGGTTGAGGAAGTTTGGGGGGAGTCTAGACATCACCTCAAGCTTTGGGACTCTCTCATTATATCCTCCAGGGAGCATAAATGAGAAGGCATTGGCCGAAGGACTGGGAGGTAGGGACCACGCCTCTTAGCTCAGTAGATACCTTGCACTGCACTCGGAACAGCCTGGTGCAATGGGCTCCCTGTGCTCAAATCCATGCAGTGAGGGAGTGCTGGGTGCCGCACCAGCCACTGCTTCCCAAAGGTTTTCATGGCGAGCACGTTTCAGTGCGTCCATGGCGCATCCTTCATCTCCCATGCCGTGGGCACTTAGGGTCATCACCACCTGCCCAGAAAGTACAAGAGAGAGACCCCTTCCACCACCAATCTATTCCCCGACTCACTCCACACCCCTAGGTTATTCCTTGGGGTGGGCTAGCACGTCACAGCCACACTGTGCTCGGCCTCACACCCACACGCACAAGCTTCAGTCTGACTAGACAAGATGGGCCGGGGTAGGGGCATGGGATGCGACACAAGCAGGGTGATGCTTTGCTGGTGCGGGCAAGGGCCACGCTCCGTCTCGCTGGGGTTCTTTCCTGTGAAGTCAGGGGTGGGTTTCTTTGATGGAATTCATTTGTGTTTCTATTGACGGTATTCAAGATGATAAAGCCAGCCGGGGCCACTGACCATCTCCTCTGACTTCCTGCCCCACGCAGGCCACAGGTCTTCCCGGCCTTCATTCCTGCTGGAACCCTCTATTATCAGATACAGGCCTGGTGGGGGGCAGAGGGAGGGCTGCTGGAGTGTGACTGAAGACCAGACTCCAGGAGGGAGCTGGAGCCACCTCCTAAATCAACACAGGGGAGAAAATGTGATGAGAGCACGCACTGCAGAGAGCAGCCTGCTGGCTTCCCTTCTGCTGGAAGGGCCCTGCTGAGCACGCAGCTTGCATTTGCTCCTACTATCTTGAGATCCTCTAGCCCCAGTGGGCCAGCTACACCCTAGGCTTCCCCTCCCAGCTCATGTGGCCCCCCCGATTCCCAGCATGCTAAGCAGGAAGCTGCCCCCCGTCTGAGCGAGAGGGGCGGAGGGGCCTCGTGTGTTGTTTCCCTGACCTGCGACACTAGCAATCTCGGAGATAAATCATTTCAGCGACTTTAAACAATTAGGCTCGGCCAACTGGCCGGCTGGGGGAGGCCATTTGGGGGTTGCAGGGGAGCGCGCGGGGTGGGGAGAGTGGAATTTGGTTGAAACCGGAGCCAGTGGGAATGTGTTTGCTGACAGCTCCTTGGAGAGAGATTACCAGCATTCCAGCGCTTCCCAGCTGCCTCCCACAGCGCCCAGCCAGGCTCAGCCACAACAAAGGCCAGGCAGAGTGCCCAGAATGGGGGGTGGAGAGCAGAGACCCCTCCAAAGGAGCCATGCTGGAGGGGTTTCCCTTTTCAGAGAACATGCTAAATATCAATTAGTGCTGCCCAAGGAGACAGAACGGGGGTCCCCTCAGAGGGCAGCCAAGTGCCAATCACGGCCCACTGCTGCCCCCCCGCTCAATCCACTGGTGACTGCAAGCCCTAGTACGTACCACGCCCCCTTGGCCGAGTGGAGACTACAGGCTCCAGCGTGCAACACGCTCCACCTCCATGGGAGCCGCCTGGCCTCTGGAGCACTGCGTGCTGGGATCAGTCGTCTCTTGAGCCAGAGTCATCTTGGGCAGCCCCACTGCATGGGCCTTGGAGGTGGCTGCAACCTGGCCGATATTATGCAACTTTAGTGCAGCTCTGTCCAGCTCCTGGCAAGGTGCCACTTTCTTACACCCCTTGGTGGGGCAACATCTGGGCCCCCCATTTTGAACCGTTCCATTTCTCTGTCTCAGAGCCCTCTGTTTTCATGTCAACCTTGTATCACGCTGGAGCAAGATACCCGAAAACCTAACTGCTCCCCGGCGGGCAGGCAACCCTGGCGAGCAGCACCCCCACAGCTCACGCTCACTCCACGCGGGACGTGCCATTTCTGAGTAGATGAGGGAACACACAGCCAGACTCCCTACACCACTAACAGCGCCTCTCTCCAGCAGGATCCCCGCACGCCCACAGGCCGGCTGACAGTTTTGGTCTGTGTTTATCCCGCACCCAGCACCGTTGGGTTCTGCTCCGTGACTGGGGAACCCAGATGCTCCGGCAATACAGATGAATAATGCTCGCCCAGATGTGTGATTTAGGGCTAGGAACTCCTACATTCTAATCCTCGCTCACCCCTGGGGATCCCCTCCAGAGCTATAGGCCAAGGAGCTTAACCTCTGTCTCAGTCCTCCCCACCTACCAGATGGGAGTAATCCCAGGCACTTGGCAGGGACTACAGGTTAGTTCATGGATCCTTATAAAGGGTTAATTACAAATGAGACAAAAAGGGCATTAACCCTGTGGCAAGGCACGTCAGTCAGTGGGGATGGTTTAATGCAGGGGTGGGGAACCTAGGGCCTCTGGGCCAGATCTGACCCGTTGCTTCATTTCATCCAGCCTGTGGCAAATCTCCACATCGCAGGCCGGAAGCCCCGAGCTTTGGTGCCCCCCTGTGGGGCTGGAGCCACAAGCACCAGCTCACTGGGTTGCCCGAAGTCCAGTCAGCTCCGCATAGCTCCTAGCAGCAACTGGCATGTCCCTGTGGCCCCTAGGAGCAGGGGTGATCAGGGAAGCTCCATGCACTGCCCCCATCCCCAGCACCGGCTCCACAGCTCCCATTGGCTCTGAACCTCCTCCTGCACCCCAAACCCCTCATCCCCAGCCTCTCACCAGAGCCTGCCCCAGCCCAGAGCCCCCTCACACCCCCTGAACCCCTCATTTCTGGCCCCACCCCAGAGCCTAGGGGAAGCCCCAAGCCTCCTCTGCCCCATCCCGCGGGGCTGCAGCCACGAGCGCCGGTTTGCTTGGCTGCGGGGAGGGGGAAGTGCCGAGCCTCCGCACACCCGTGTGGGGCCCACGACTGATTTTTTCTGTGGGTCAGTGGCCCCTGACAGAAAAAAGGTTCCCCACCCCCATTTTAATACCATCTCACTGGCAAGGCTAGGCAGCATCCTCACAGCTCCACCCCAGAAGTGGCACATCACGCTCAGGAAGGGGTTAAATCCCCAGCCTCTGGGCGTGGCAGGAGAGCAGGCTAATTGGCACTCTCAGCAATAGGCTCCTTGCTGCTGTGCAGTTGCAAAGCGCCAGCACAGGAACAAATTGCTGCGCTCCTGTGACCTTAATAAACAGATCGTCAATGTCAGGGGCATTTGGTGGAGCTGCTTATGGGCAGGATTTGGGGATGGGGTGGGGGTATCTTTAGGGCAAGTAGACAGTGGGATTCAAGCTGATTGGAGGGAGGGATAGCTCAGTGGTTTGAGCATTGGCCTGCTAAAGCCAGGGCTGAGAGTTCAATCCTTGAGGGGGCCATTTAGGGAACTGGGGTAAAAATCTGTCTGGGGGATTGATCCTGCTTTGAGCAGGGGGCTGGACTAGATGGTCTCCTGAGGTCCCATCCAACCCTGATATTCTATGAAAAAGGGGGGGCTCACTGACCCACTTCCACTAGCTAGCAGGCCCCTGCTGTTTTAACCCTCCTGGCGCTGCCCCACTGGTTCCTCTCCCATAGCCTGGCATTCCTGCAACTGCACCCACCAGGCTGGGATCAGACCCTGCCCCAGTTACAGGGCTCACCCCTCCCTCCCCATCCCACCAACTAGCTGTTCCCTCTGCCCAGGTAGGCAGATGGCTCTTAAAGCAGCAGAGACCCTGCCTCAGGTGGATTGATTTTATCAACACTCCCTGCTGGGACTCTGAGCCATGAATTGAACCAAGGGCTTAAGTCCTAGCCCCCTAACCCCTCCTGGGAGCAGCCCTAGGCAGAAGCTGTGCTTGTGCAGCACTGCTCCAGCTCAGAACCCAAAGCAGCTGGGTTTTCCCAGCGTAATCAGAGGCTAGTGTCAGGCCAGACAGGGCACGCTCATCACCGCAGAGTGTGGGCAGAGCCAGCACAGGGCAGAAAGCCTTCAGCAGCCACCAGGGGTGCCCACACTAGCCCAGTAGCCAAAATTCCCCCACCCCCCCGGCATGTAGCAGCCCTGGCATTACCCACAGCAGGGGTTCTAGGGTAGTGGAGGAGGCAGCACTGGGATATGCAGATGTGCTGGGGACAGGTTAGAGGAGGCAGTGCTTTAAGTGCTGGCAGAAATGCCTGGCCTTGCGGGGGACGCACTCACTGGGCAGTAGCCATTTGAAGCCACAAGCCTGTGTTCACAGTCCAGCTACGATCCCACACACAAGGGAGTGGAGCCCTGCTACCCCGCTGGGGATCACAAGCCCCACCTGACACCCACGCTGGCTGCTCCAGAGGTGCCAGGAATGGGCCAGAAGCATATGGCAAAGCTGAAGGGGATGCCAGCGCTGCACTGGCAGGGGGTGCTGCTGCAGGCCAGGACGGACGTGCATGCGCAGGGCTGCTTAGGGCAGAGCCTAACGTGACTCAGCCCCAGGCTGTCAGCTGCCCAGTTTCATGAGCCCCAAGCACAGCCTTTGCAGAACAGCATTGCTGCGGGAGAACACTCCAGCCACGGCTCACCCTGGCTGGGGGTCGCGGCGAGCATGGGAGCAGAGAGGGATTAGACTTGGTAGAAAAAGTGTAAAATAGAAGCACAAAAAGGCCATTAACATTAAAGAAGGGCCAGAGGAGAGTCACTGTCAAAGCCAGGGTACTACATACAGCACACCTCCTCCATTGTCCTTTACTGCAGTGGTTCTCAACCTCGAGTCCTTTCAGGGGGGCCGCGGGACCCCATGGCTGGAACCCTGAGCTCAGCTCCCCCCCACCACAGGGCTGAAGCCCCAAGCGCTAGTTACCCCCCCACACACACACACACACAGTGCCCGAGCAGTCCCAAGGGCAGCTCCACACACACACACACACACCCCGAGGTCCCACCCCTTGGCCAGGCCAAAGGTGGGAAGCCAGGGTCGGCCAGTGCGGGCAGCTGCTGCTCCGGCTGGTACCGTGGAGCAGGCAGCCTTATCGTTCCCTCGCCTGCTGTTGGTGCCCAGGGTTGTGGCTGCATCCCGAGCTACCCCCTGCAAACTCTGGGGCAGACCCCCAGCTGGTGCAAGTGGGTGTAGCTCTGCCCACTGACAGTTACACCCCCTGGTGTTCTAGCCTCCCAGCACCAACCACTGCTGCATTAACAGCCCTGTAGCTTCTCCAACAGCTCAGGCAGGGGCGGGATCCAAGTCAGCATGAAGCAAGCAGCTCCTGGAGTGATCCATTACCCCCCCACCCCGCACTGGCGTTTTTAAGACAATCTGCTCACTGTCGCTTATTCCGGGGGAGGAGGGGCAGTAAAGAGCCTGAACAAGAGGGAGAAGCAGCCAAAGGAAGCAGAGAAGTCAGCCAAGCCCTTCACGCCGTGACACAGCGAGAGCATGAGTGGGCTGCCCTGTCAATGTTTTGAATTTCAGAAACAGAAGAGAGGAGCCAAGAGCTGCAGTGCTCCCAAACGAGCCAAGGACAAAGGGCCTGCCTCTAACAAGGAGAGCCGGGCAGTCACCCAGCACTCGCTCACCCCACAGCTCTGTGCCAGGGGATGCCATGCAAGGCAGAAAGACATCAGCAATAGCAACTTGCCTGCTTCAGGGCACTCTGAGCATTAGGGGTCAGGAGGAAAACACTGGGGGCAGGTTATCCCATCACCATCTGCTGCCGTGTTTCACATGAGGCAGCTCGGTCCGGCCACTGGCAGAGAGATCAGGCCTCACTGACCCAGTATGGCTGTCATGTCCATATAGTCATTCCCCCACCCCCCAAGATCCCTTTGTGAGCTAATTCTATTTCGTTATCGTTTGCTAGGGGCCAGCCCGGCCCAGATGCTGAGTCAAACCTATGCGCCCATTCATGGAAGAGCAGGGACAGGGTGTAGCAGTAACGTAGTGCATGCACATTAGCACGGCTGGTGCACCCCAGACACAGAGCTGGAGTCTGTACTGATGTGCAAGTGGTAAGAGGAGCACAATGGCTTGAATGCCCTGTAGGGTCTGTTCTAACTACAGTAGTGCTTAATGCGGGAAGCACCTCTATCCTTCACAGGAAGCTGGGTGTGTGTCTGACTGGAGAGACACAAGCCAAGTAGAGCGGCTTGTTAGTGGAGAACCTCCAGGTCCAAATCGGGTCTTTAAAAACAAACCCCACGTGTGTCCAATGTTCCACAGCAGGGATGCTCAGGCACAGGGCCAGGTGATGTGGGAGATCTTATTTCCCCTGGTGCTCTATTCCCACCTCCCTCCTGTCAATCCTCATACTTGCTGGTCAGGTCTCTTCTCAGATTAGATCATAAGGCCTGGTCCTCATTGGAGCCTCTCAGCAGAGCCGTGATACTGATCAGAGCGCCCTGATGGCTAGTTAGGGCCACAACACACAGGAATGGTGCCCATGCGGAAGATCTCCAAATTCAGAGGCTGCTCTCCAGAAGTCCAGATTACACAACTCATGGCCCTATCCTACCCTAGGGCAGGACCCTCGAAGCAGCATCACTGGCATGGCAGGACTGGCCCAGATGCAGGGCTGCCCAGAGGGGCGGGCAAGTGGGGCAATTTGCCCCAGGCCCCGGGCGGGCCCTGCTAGCCCTGGCCCGGTGGCGCTCCGGGTCTTCGGCCGGCATTTCGGCAGCGGGGGGCCCTTCAGTGCTGCTGAAGACGTGGAGTGACTGAAGGCCCCCCCCCCCCCAGGCCACTGAAATGCTGTTGAAGACCCAGCGCAGGGCGAGTACAAGTGCTGCAGCTCCCCCGCTTTACCCCAGGCCCCCTGAATCCTCTGGGCGGCCCTGCCCAGATGCCGCGTGGGGGCTAACACCCAGCCTGTGAGAGTCTACAACGTGGCTGGGATCAGCCCATGGAAACAGCAGCTCCCACCATGCAGTGCCGATTCCAAGTGGGCAGGGGTCCGTGTCACTCAAGGGTACGGCTGCAGGTCGAACCAACTGGGTCTCTCAAGAGACTGCTAGCAAGGAGGCAGAGCTCTGACTGACTCCAGAGGGACAGCAATGAGCCCTGGAAGGTGCTACATCCCTTCTCCAGCACAATGCAAATGGCCATGATGCTGGAGTAACGGGGGTGGAAGGATGCACCCAATGAGACATGCCTGCCCTATGCAATACAGCCATCTGCCTAAAAATCAGACAAATCCAGGCCTCGCTTGAGGGGATTGTTTACCTTCTCTTAGAGCACGGATTGTATTTTCACTTCCCAGGCCAATAGCCCCCCTGCCTGCCCCCTCCTCATTTGAGCACCAGACTCCTCTCCCCGTGGGGAGTCCATAAACCGAGTGCCAAGGAGAAAGAAATCCAGGGTGCCAGCAAAACTACTGTGCAGACATCACAAGAGGCGAAACCCCCAGCAAAAAATGTCACCAGATGCGTGAAGCCCCCCGTCGGCATTTCTGTGAGGTATCGCAAGGTTAGAAGCGGGTAGGAAGACAATCTACGGACTATTTGGCCTCCCCTCAGCCAGATGTGCGTTAATAAGGCAGCTGCCCTCTAAGCTAATAAGGTCAGTCACTGGCTCCAGCAAGACGAGAAAACAAGCAGGGTCTTGGCTGCAGTACAGCTCTGACTTGGCACCCGCTGTATTCCAGCTTCCTGCATCCTCGCAGATTCAAGAACAGCAGAACGGGGTGGAAAAAAAAAAAAAAGTGAAAAGAATAGTAACAAAATTCCCTCCTGCCTCCTCTGGTGTTTTTTCAACCTCCTCCCTCCCTGTTAAAAATTAGATACTTCCCTTTAACTCCGTCAGAACCCAGCGTGAATTGCAGGCCCAGGACCTCTCACTGAAGGGGACAGGGGAGAGGTGTGAACAGGGAGACCCCTGAGGCAAGGTCCCAGGTGCACAGCGAGTGTTAAACATCGCAAAGGAAAAAGCCGATCTGGATTGTCAGGGGAAAGGCACCTCAAATCAATGCCAGCAATGCCTTCGTTCAGTGCCTGTGCAGACAGGGAAACTGAGGCACAGGGCGAGACTGCATGAGCTGCCCTGCCTAAGGAATCAGGATCTGAACTTGGACCTCCCACTAGCAAGCCCCGCGGTTGCCCCAACCAGCCCCTTCTCCCCTCCGCACCCCGAGGGGTTACCACAGGCTTGTTGGGGGTGCTATGAGGAAAGCGGCAGCTAACCTGCAGGATTGCTTTACCGCCTAGGAAAAGCTCCGCGGGAAGGAGTAGGGTGGAGGGGTAGTTTCTGCTGTTATCACCGCATACTTTCCCAGCAGTTACACCTCAGTGAGCAGACCACCAGACCCCTCCTTCCCCTGCCCCAATAATGGCGCCTGCAACTCCCTTTGTTTGAATATTATAAAGCAAGCCAGATGCTGGCTTTAATCTCCCCAGCTGGTGAGGATTTGCAAACTGAGTCAGCCCCTCTGCTGCTACCACTCGGCCCCCAGGCTCAGGTTCTCAGGCGCTCGCTAGCCCGGCCTTCCCCATCTGCTGCCTCTGAAAGGGGATCCCAGCCTGTAATTGGCTTCTTATGTCCAGATTAGGAGCCAACAAGGTGTCTCTTGTTGCACATGTGTACGCCACCGTCCCCAGCCATCTGCGGTCAGGGGACTGGGAGCCGGAGGGAGCAGCCTATGGGGGTGCCCTGCAGAGGCCGATAGCCAGTGGGTGAAAGGGCAAGAGAGAGTGAACATGGTGCCTGCAGCAGAGGGCTGAAGGCAGAGCCACACCTGCCTGAGGGGCCGCTCCCCTTGGGCACTGGGAAACCGGGAAGGAGTCTGGCCTTGTTGTTACAGCACAGGCCAGGCCTGCTCTCTGCCTCACGCCTGACCCGCAGCAAGTCGTTTGACCTCCCCGGGGCCTCAGTCGATGCAGATGGAAAGCTGGAGAGAAAGCAGGAAGCTGACTGCAAAGCCAGATGCTGCGTCTGAGCCCAGGCGGCCAGGGGAAGCGGATTGCAGCAGAAAGCCACCCCCGCCACCTCCCTCGCCCCAGCGCGGAGACTAGACAACAGCAGGGCAAGCAGGAGCCAAGGTGCTGTCAAACCAACTGCCAACGGCATCTGAAGCTGCTACCAGGGCACCATGCTGTGCGCCCCTTGGACATCCAGCCGCTCTCCTCCCAGACGCTGCCCCAGGCACCCTGCCTCCCGAGCATCCCTCCCCCTTCTCTTGAACATCCCCTTCAGACACTGTCTGCCCCCAAACATACCTTCCTCACCCCCACCCATCCCCTCACAGTGACACCCCATCCCCCACCCCTCCCCAGCAGTACTGAAATCAGCTGGCTCCCTGCGGTGCTGGAAAGGGGATCCTGATTTCAGGAGAGTAATTCCCATCTACAACGAACGAACGGGGCAGCCACAAGCAGCCAGCGCTGCAGGGCGCACGGCTCGTTCTCTAGGAGATCTCAGCCCTAGCGCACAAGATGGCTTCTGACCAATCCACAACCACCAAGTGGCCCCCCTATGCCGAGAGTCGGGCGCTCAGTTCATAGCTCAAGGCTTCCCCGCCTACGGGAGGGGAGCGACACAGCCTCCAGGGTGCTCCAGACCCAAAGAAGGAGCAACTCATGCACATGCCAGCTTAGAGGGCACAGACCCGGACTCCAGCAAGTACAGTTTAGGGACTTGCCGAGGTCACACAGCAGGGCAGTACAGTGCCTAGCGCAATGGGCCCAACCAGATGGAGGCTTGTAGGCACTCCCACGTCAGAGTTAAACAGGAAGACCATGGAGGGCTAACACCCAGGCCCCTGCTTTGAGGAACTTCTAGCATCCACCCCCATCTCTGGAGGCCGAGTGCCTGTAAGACTGGATCACCCCGGGCCATATATCCAGTGCCATAATCCCCATTATAGAGAGGAGGAATCGAGGCCCAGAGAAGCTAAGTGACTTCCCCAAGGTCACACCGGAAGCCTGTGGCAGAGCAGGGGTTTGCAGGCAGGGCTCCCAACTGCCAGGCTAGGGTTTAACCCTTGAGCCATCCTTTCTCCCTACTGCTGGGCCCCACTCCCCTCCCAGAGCTGGGTGCAGAACCCCAGCATCAAGCCAACAGTGACTCCCAATTCAGCAAGGAACGCTCACGAGCAGGGGCCAACCACGTCAGAACGGAGACCTCTCAAGTGCTTCCGTCAGAACAGCCTGGTGGCGTTTGGATCCCACAGGAGAAATGGGAGCTGGGGGGGGGGGGGGGAGACACACTTTAGAGGTGTCTATCTTCTGCCTGCAGCTGTGCTGGAGCAGACAAAAAGGGTGTCCAGGCACACACAATATCCCACAGGCCACCCCCTACCCTTGTGGAGCCCTGGTGGATAGTACTCATGCCCCCTGCTGGGCACTGGATTTGTCCCCTGGCCCAGTGCAGAGCTCAGCCCAGTGGAATCCCACACAGCTCCCTCCACCTGCTGCTACTCAAATTAAATTCTCTCTTGCCCTTGGACATTGGAAAAGGCTGTGGGACGGCTTGTTCCGTGGAGGGACAGCAGGGCGCCTGCCGAGGCATTCCTCTGCCCCATGCCCAGCTGGCTGCAGCGGGGTGTTTAACTCTGGGAGGCAGCTCCGTTAGGAGCTGGGAGAACCAGACTGGGAAAGGGAGCCAGTTTCCACCTCCCTAAGCCTCTCGCCACAGAGAGCACTTGAGAGGCTGCCCAGACTGGGAGGAATAAATGCACAGCCCTTTGGATCCGACAGCTTCACTTGGGGGCTGTTTGCTTGTGGTGGAGAGAGACCGGGTACTTGAGACCTCCAGAGAGAACCCTCTACTCTGGCTGATGCCCTCTCAGCTCCCGGCTCTGCGGTGCAAGGGGGCAGGCTGTGACAGGGAAGCTGATGGCTGCTCAGCCTGGATAATGAGAACAAAGCACTGCACAGACAGGAAGGGCTCATTAAGGGAGCTGAGCGAGTTGGACTCATGCACGGTTATACGAGTAAAGGTTAGCCAGGCAGTCATCTTGGCGTCAAGATGATGAATCGTGCATCTTTTATAGCAGTAATATCAGAGCACGAGTCCAGCTAGTCCTGGATCCCGTCTCAGGCTGCAGCAGATGCTAGATGCTTCAGATGAAGCTTTTAAAATCCCAGTATACAATTATGCAATCAGTGCTTCATTTGTAATGAAAAAGGTGCTGGGGCTCAAGACATTTTTTTTTTACTTTAATAACTGATGCAGCAACCCTGGAGGTGCCGGGGATATGAACTGCCAAGCCCAGAGATGCCAGGGCACAAATTAAGCACTGTATGCAATGCAACAGCGGGGTTAGGATGGGATCTTCTTCCTGACCTCAGCCGCTTACTTCCTGAAGCATGAGGATTGCTAGCCGTTGTCATTTTAATTTTAGCTGTGTCACTGCCAGGGCTGTGCTAACTGTTTTTTTTTGGGGGGGGGGTGGGGGGGAGGGATGGAAGATGCATGGTGGAGTGGAGAAAAAAGAGGAATGCTAACAAACAAAAACTAGATCACACCACTGGCAGACAATATTGTCTCCACTATGATACTGGTAACCCCTGCGGTGGCTCTAACAACCATTTTAGGAAAACAATGCCACTGTGCTCTGGTGTTTGCAGTTTATTTACTTTGTGCATACGGTCGCTGCACTGTATCCCTTGTATAGTCATTTCCCCTGTGGGTCTGTCACACAGCAACAGGGGAGAGAAAAAAAAACATTTTAAAAATAAAAAAATGGCTTTAAAGCCAGAGATCGGGAAGGAGGGGGACAGTGAGCAAGAATCGAGGTAGGCGCCAGTCCCATTACAGCATCACCCACTGCAAAGATACAATCAGTCACGACAATGGGAAGATGCCGCCACGGGTGCCAAAACTAGGTCTGATCCATGGCGTGCCAGGTAAAGCCACTCCCTCCGCTAAGCGCTGACATGAAAGACTGAAACCCACAGCCATTCCCCCCACCCCACCCCCAATCAAATCCTCTAGCGCCACAGCACCGTCTTTCCAAAGACCCAGAGTCACATTTCCACCAGCAGGGGGGACAAGTGTGCACAAACACAGCAACCTTTACCATGACCTCCTCAGCTCACACAAGCTAAGCAGGGTTGGACTTGGACAATACTTGGAGGGGAGACTGATGATTCAGTGGTAAGACTCCCATTGACTTCAACATAATGTAGACCCTTAGTGGGCTGCAATTTCCCTTCCAAGTTGCTACTGAACTTGTGGCACTAGGGGGAACTGTGCTGCTAGATGAGCTATAACTGCAGCATCCCCACTGGCTGCAATGAACTAGGGATTGCAAGGGGAGCTAACCCTGTTATCTAACCTGAATTCTAGCAGTTTTGCCTCCCCAAAGTTCCCTTTGCAGTTTAAGTTGCCTTTTGTTCTAAGTGCTGCACAGTGTTGCAGTGTGCTGTTTAAATGGCTGCCACGTTCTGTCCCAGAGACAGCTGCATTTCAGCGAGGGGTGATCAGATGCCTATCTACACACACTTATTGGGTTGGGAGACAATGTTTGAGATCCACTGATGAAAGGCTCATAAAAATGCAAACTTTGGATGTTAGGGGAAAATCCAAGTGAAGCAGCACCCAAAAATTCTTTACTATATAATTTTTTTAAATGGTAAGAAAGCACTTAAAAAAAGAAAAAAAGAAAAAAAGACACCTGCTGGGAGCACAGAAGGTTAGAGGGAGCCAAGTTTTGAGTGATTAAAAGGAAGACAAACTTTTTAAGTGGCCCATGATTTGCCTAAAAATAAACACTGGAAAAAAAAATCAGAAGAAAACAAACCCAAGACCCTACAGCATAACAACCCTGAGCAGACGTAAGCTACAAAGAGTCAGGGCTAGTCTGCATTCCAGTGACTTATTTCTGCACTTCTAACAGAAAGGCACCAGCACTCAGGTCTGAAGGTCTTGGCCAGCCTCCTCCCACTGACAGATTTCACCTTCTCCAGCCCCCCTCGCACCCCCACCACGCTCAGCTTGGCTTTCTGCTCTGCAGGCCATCTCCCCTCTGGGAAATCCATGGCTCCTCTCCCCAGCCCTGCACATGGGGCCTGGAACTGGTAGGGCTGTTGCAGTACGTTCACAGATCGGGGTCACCAGGAGGTCACTTTCCTTTATTATGGGACTCCTGGGGCCCAGGAAGGTTTTAATACTGACTTGTAACACACAGCTCATTCCCTCCACTAGCTGGGGGGGGGGGGGGGAGAAAGAGGGAGACCAGCAGCATTTCTCAGAAGAGGATAAAGGAATGAAATGGCAGGAAGATTGGGGGGGGGGGGAATTAACACTTTCCTGCCAGGCAATTTTCAAACTCGGGGTTAAGAGCTGGGGTCCACTTTAGAGAGTGGGCTGGGAACGGTGATGGCACGGGGCAGGGGAGCGGGTGAGGTGTGTTTCTGTGCCTGCCCTTTGCTCTCCATGCTGGCAGCGCTGGGGCAAGGGGTGTGGAAATGGGGTAAAGGTGCCTGTCCCATGGCCGATGCCTGGAGAGTGGCAATTCTCCCCAGAGGGAGCAACAAGCAGACCTACTTGGCTGGAGACAGGCATCCCGGGGCATGGGGCACTCGAGAGCAATGGGACCTTAAGGGAAGGTGTCCCCAGTGCCCAGCACCCTTAACTATGCTGGGATAGTGCCCCAAAAGACACAGTCACCCGGGCTGGGCTGCAGATTAGGATGGGCTGGTTGTAATGGGGGAAGGAGGGAGACACTGTCTACCTTCTGGGGAAGGTGAAGCTCTACCCATTAGGACTGGAAGGAAAGTCTGTGACCCTCACTGGGTTGGGGAGAGAGGATGGCTTATGAGTAACATTGTAGCAGCTGTTCAGGCTCAGGAAGAGAGGACTGGATGCTCCAACCCGTAAGTAGCTTGGAAGGGGCACAGCCCCCTTGTGCCCCCCCCCAGCTGCGGGGGTGGGGGGCGCCGTTCAGAGGAGACACCGTTAATCATCCCCTCATGCGCCCACCTCCCAGCAGATGGAGCATCTCTCCAGAGCCTGCATCTGGCATTTGACATCAAGGCAGAAAGTGATGCCTTTGGCTGGCCCAGAGCTCCCCACGCTCCCTCCCCCCCGGCTTCCCCCTTCCCCTCCCAACAGCTCCAAGAAGCCGATGTCTCCACCCAGCCCTCGCGCCAAAGAGATGAGAATGTGGAAGCAATTCCACTTGGCAAGCCAGCAACAGTGAGTCAAAAACAGTTGTTTGGCTTGTCAGCCACCCAGGCCCTGCAGGGCTCAGAGCAGCCGTGTTTTCTTTCCGGTGACTTAACCCTTTCAGGGCCCCCCCCCACCCCTTATCTCCCCAGGAGCCAGAGACAGTGCACACAGCCAGCTCTGCCCCCTCGAACCATAGCCTTGCAGGCCTGACGTACCTTATTCCCCATTCAGAAGAAAACTGCCCCAGGCTGCAGCTATGGAAGTGGCACCAGATCTCCTTTCTGCAAACCTCATGGCTGGATTGGACCAGCTCACACAGGCGATGAGTAAACACAGCCTGACAGGACCATCCCTGCACAGCGCCTGGATACAGGCCTGGCTGCCCCCATCGTAACCAGCCTGCTTGGAGCAAAAGCTGGCAGGTAATTGACAAATGAGAGGCTGGGATCAGGGTAAGTGGATGGGAACTGGGGAAAGCTGCCTGGTCTGTAGCTTCCTGGGAAGGAACTGGGATAGACCGTCAGTTCAGCCAAACCGAGCTACAATCTTACCCCACACAATACCTGCAGGACTCCAGGGACCACCATTTGGGGATGGCCCAGCAGTGGTAGGACACCTGCGCTCCCCTCATTGCTCACCAGGGGGGATGCTGCACCCCTGGGCCCAGTGTTGACTCAGTCCCACCATTTTCATCATGGCATCCAAGTTCCGGCAGCAGGGAGAAGAGGCAGCCAGGCCCGGCCTGGGCTTCCAGGGCACTCTGAGGAGAGCAGCGTTGCTGGGTCTGGACAGGAGGGACTCAGGAGCAGGCTTCTCCCTCTGTACAGCCAGCCGCTGCCTCAGTGAGGTCACCACCCTCCATGAGACAAGGCCCCAGCTGTGTGTGCTTAGACACTCCTCAGCAGTGAGCCTGGGAGAGCCGATTAACATTTACACCGGCGCTGCAGGGAAACGGGGCCATCAGACATGCCCAGCCTTCAAAGAGCTCCAGAAATTATATTCCAGGGAAGAGGAGACAAGCTGCTCACCCCCACCTGAAAGCTCTGGCTGATGGGAGGACAAATTTCACCTCCAAGAGATCCCAGCACCATGTCCCTATAGAGACAGATCAACCCCCAAAGACTCTAGAGCCCACATCCAGAGGATGGGGCTTAGAGGCTGAGACATTGGTCAGAAGCAAAAAAAAGTGTTCAAAGGGAGAAATTCAGGAGCTTCTGGCCTGCTCCCATGCAACCTGTGGCCTGCAAGCATTTAGAGGGTCACAATACAACGGGGGCTTATCCAGAAGCCAGTGTTTGTCCGTCATTTGCCAGCCCCAACACAGGGATGCAGGGAACATCCCAGACCTGATATGCTTGGGCTTATGTCATTACTTCAGCCATTCTCACCCATCAGTGTATCCTCCCTATTGGAAACCCCAGGGCTTTCCCCTTCCTTTTGAAAATCCTCAAGGCAGTGGCCACAGGCAGAACTACATGGGGTACCGGAGTGCCAGCTCCAGCCACAGGTTGCTGGGATCAATAAAGGGTTTCCTGCCTGTCCTGGAACCCCTGCACCATTAACCTTTGAGCATTCATCACATGGGCTCCACAGTCTTTCATCTGCTTTCCCACCCGTCTGCGTGAGGAATGGATCCTCCACATGGAGCCACCTCAGCAGTGTCTGTGCTATTTAAAGCTCTGAATGCAGCTAATGACATTAGGCTTCGCGCTGCTCTCTGGCCACAGCTTGGAATCAAAGTCTCTCTCATGCCTTCAGATGATGCTGTTTAGAGGTTAGCTCTGACGAGAGCCCCCTTCAGTCCTCTTCAGCCAGCACAGTGCTGGTGAGGACTCCTGGCCCCATCAGTCCTCAGACCCTGCAAGGCCACACGTACGCTCCTGCCTTGGCTTCGTGGGAAGGACGTGGTGTTCAGCCCCTCACTGGATCAGACCCCAATGATAACTCCGACAAGCCCCGCTCTGATCACCGCCTTCCATGCATTTGGAAGGCAGGGCCTGGTATCTCCAAACCTCTGCCCAGCCTCTAGGTGCAATTAAAATCAGGGCTCTGCTTTCATGCTGCTCCCGGATGACATGTCCCCCCAAGCCAGAGGAACAACGTCCAGGTTAACCTCTGCTAATGGAGCAGGCCGCCTTGGAGCCAACATGACGACATTAGATCCCTTCTCTGCACCGCGGTGTGGTCAGCAATGCAGGCCTCTCCTCCCACGCTGCCAGACCTTTAACACTCAGGACCCAGAGGGACACTAAAACAGTAGGGATCGGTTAGATCAAGGCAGGGGATTTCTCCATACACTTCTGCTGCATGGGATGACACCCCAAAGTTCCCATCCCCTCCCCACTCCTCAAGAGGATGGGGTCACCTAGAAATAGCCCCAAATCCCTGTTGCCACACAGCACACAGAAGTAGGGTAAGGAACAATGACTTCTGGCTTCTACCCCAGGTTCTGCCGTTGACTGGGATCCTGGCCAAGTCTGGGGGGTCTCAGTTTTCCCACCTGAGAAACAGCAACAAACCCACTTGTCTCCCAGGGCTGAGGTGCAGCCTAGCGCTTCCAGACCTGAAGATAGTGGCATCTAGAGAAACACCAAACACTATAGGGTTGTCACCTTTCTAATTGCTGGTAATCAGAACCCCCAGACCCTGCCCCACCTCTTCCAAGGCCACACCCCTTTCCCCGAGGCTCCACTCCATCATTCGCTGGATTATCTCAAGGGACCTGCATGCAGGTAGGAGGCGGCTCTGGCTGAACAGGGGCAGGCACAGGTTAATGACCTGGTGCCTCCCCCCCCGCCCAGCAGTAACCAGACTTTTGATTCGGGTGCCATATTTAGGGTTGCTAGGTCCCTTTTTGACCAGACTTTCTGGACAAAAACCAGGCACCTGGCAACGCTAAATGGCTCCTGGACATAGAAGCCAAAAACCGGACTGTCCCGGTAAAACCCGGGTGAGTGGCAACCCTATTAGCTCCCTATTTCCAGGTGAGAACACAACTTGCATAAAGCTGCTCTCCAGGTTCTGTTTGGTTTCCCAGGGGAACCCCATTGTATTTCAGGTGTGGCCATCCTAGAATCTTATGCAAAAACTTCCAGCTGCCAAATGCCGGGACTGGGATCACTCAAAATTGCCCTGTTCTGTTCATTCCCTCTGAAACCTCCGGCACGGACTGCCGTAAGACAGGATAGGAGCTAGACTGACCACTGGACTCACCCCGTACAGCCCCTTCTTATGTTCTTACAAAGCCACACACCGCAGCCACCGCTGAGCCGCCCAACTTCCCCTCCATCATGGCATGCTACAGAAGGAGACACACAAAAAGGGTGCTTCCTGGGGGCAGGGGGAAAGCTAGCAGGTTGGAGAAGGAAGAGTTAAACCAGCGAAAGCAAGCCTGGAAAAAAGCAGAGGGCGAGAGAAAGACAAAGCAAGAGGCTAAAGCCAAGAGGTGAAGGAAGAGCAGGATAAGAAGGGGAGACAGGGAGTTGGTGTGTGCACGCCGCCGTTCAGGAGGGGAGGGAAAGAGGTGGTTGATGACCAAAGTCATTGAAAATTTTTTGGCACGCCTGCCCTCCAGTATCCTGGCTGCCGGCCCAGCTCGGAGCTGAACTTAAACAAACTCCTGTTGCAGCCATCTGCTTGATTTTAAAATAAATCAAACAATCTGTTGAGCCGTGGGTGATCAAGTTTCCATCTGTGCGGACGCCTGCTCGCCTGCTTGGAGCCTCCGCTTGCCTCTACCAGCCAAGCACTCCCGGCAGCATGTGGCCTCACTAATTCCTCCAGGAAAAGAAGAAACCGGACCTCCCCCACCCAGCCCAGCCTCCTAACTCAAACCAAGTGCTATTTTTACAGCTGCCCACCAAAGAGACAGAGGTTTTAAATGGGGAGAGGGGGAAGAAACAGGGGGTAGGATGATCCTTCGAGGTCTTGCCCATGTGCTGCACAAGCGGGGGAATTCCTCATTGGCAAGCACTAGCGCCTTTCCCACCCCCATCTCTCTCCATCCCACACGATTAGGGTCCAATGGAATAAACAAAGTGAGCTGCGGCACCTGGCTGGCCTGACACTCTGGTGACCGCAGGAGAAAAGCCACTGACCGGCCAGAAATAGCAGTTGTGAATCCCACTCCATATGGCTGTCTCAGGAAAGCAGCCGAGTGAGCATGTTCCAGCCAGGTGCCGGGGAAGCCCAGAGCATGCATGGAGGAGCGAGCCACAGAGGAGTTCAAAGCACTGTGAACACTAAGCCTCAAGATGCCCCAGGTGAGGCATCTCATCACCCCCATTGCATAGCTGGGCAAGTCCTTGCTGTGCCTCAGTTTCCCCCCAAGGCCACTAAGGCAAATACTAGCCGAGTTCCCAGTCCCCTGCTCCTGGAGAGGCTGAAGAATGCCCAGGTGAGAGGAGTCCTGCTTATGGGTTATTCCTCTTCCCCTCTACCATCTGGTCTAAGGGTATGTCTCTTAATCCAAGCCCAACATCATCACCCTGACTAGTGGATGGAAACCTCCCAGGCCACAAGTGTCCCATGGCAGCTGCCACAAACTCCCTTATTACCAGCCATCTCCCCTCTTCCTGGTGACTCACTGGGGTAACCCCACCCCCAGTCCACATGCAGTGCTAAGCCACTGGCTTCTCTCCCAGCTCAAGACTTCCATCCTGCTGATACAGAGCAGAGGGGAAAAAAAAAAAAAAAGAAAAATAAATCGATGGGCTGTGAGCCAGCGTGGCCAGAAGAAGGGCGGAGGAGAGGAAAGAGGGCAGTACAGCCGAGGAAAAAGTGAGAAAGGAGCTTGTGGTTAAGCTCACCAAAGCCCATCAGTAGCAGCAGCACTTCAGAGTCCTGCCAGGCCTGACCCTAAGGAAACAGGATGGTGTGAAAGGCAAAGCTGTGCCAGTTGCTTTGGGGTTGGGACTATTTGTTTGGAAGCCTTTGGACAAGGCTGCGGGGAGAAGGAGTGAGTACACTCAGCCCTGATGCCGAGGGGAGGGTAACTGGGTGCATGCATGGGGGAGGCCAGGGGGCCAGCTGTGCTTGTGAGAACTTCCAGCCTGCAGCTCTCCCCCTCAGGAGAGAAGAGACGGCCGGAGTTCCACCAGCTCCCCTCAGAAATGCACAGTGATTTGTGGAGGCTGAAGTCTTTTGGTTGGGCAGCTGGGTTTGCCACAAACACATTGTCCCAGGCCCCAGAAAACTAGAGGATCAGCCAGATCAGAAGGGAGAGGGGCTCTACTGAATCAGCTGCTCTCTGGAGCTCTCCCTGGCAGATAAGGGGCTGGCTGAATAGCGTGGTGTCCTGGAAGGACAGGCACACGTACGACTGTCTCAGGTCAGCTCCGTTGTTACTTGTCCTAGGCACGCCCTGATCCACAGACTCTGGGACAGGGGAATCCAATGAGATCCTCCAGCATCCCAGGAATAGCTGGGTCGTCATTTGTCCCTTTGAAGCAGGCTCACAGCCTGAATCAAGGTGCCAGCTGGGACATGAGAATCCAGCCTGGGATTTGCCTGGGGGCGGGGGGGGGGGGAAGCACCTGCTACTGCAATCTGCACAGGTAGAGAGTCCCTCCACATGCCTGCCTCCTGGAAACGCATGCATCTAGACCCTCAGAGTCACGCTCCCGGCCTGCACAGCTATAGGACATCGCAGGGTGACAGAGGGCTGCAGGTTCTCATCTATGGATGGAGGCAGGCTCTCTTTAATACATGGAGGGGAATATCACCAGATCTGCGCTCTCCATCCCTGCAGCATGAAGTACCACCAGATCACACCTTATTTCAGCCCCATAAATCTCCCTGCTCCCAAACCCCAGCAGAAATACTAACTCAGACGCACAGCCCTGCTCCGGGCAAGGAGTGTCAACACCAGCCTGCCTGGGCAAGGACAAGCTGGGCAGGGACACCGCACACTCAGCACGTTGTTGCTGCAGCTGCCCTAGGGCTGGCTGAGGAGGCGAGCATGAGAGACTCCCCCCCCCCCCCCCAGGGTAAGCTAGCTGGAGGAGAGACACAGATAGAGCCACTGCCATGCGACAGAGGCAGCAGGATTCAGGGATGTTCTTCCTTTCAGTATGAACCAGGAGCCCCAGGCACTGCTCCTGGCAGAGGGAAAGAGCAACTGAGAAGGACAGGCAGGGAGAGCAGCAGTGTCCTTGGCATACACAGAATGGGGAGAGGGAGATGCCGGGCTGGGGAGGCGTCTGTGGGCAGGAAGAGGCTCCTCTGCAACACTGGGCTTCCGCCTTTCCCTGGCCTGCCCCGTGGGGGGAGCAGATGCAGGCCCCGGGTCGTGCCGCCTGCCGGTCCCAGGCACAGCGTGCCCTCCGGCTGGTGCTGCCAGGAGCCCATGCCAGCAGCAGAGCTGGAGGATAAACATCCCCCGGTGCAGGGAGAAGACTGGAGCCAAGAGCTGCCCAGCCACTGTAAACAAACAATCTCTCCCCCGCCGCCAGGCCAGGCCGGGAATTAGCACTTTGCTGGTCATGAGTGAAGGGCGGGGGAGTAGCCAAGCGAAGGAGCCCCAGAGCCTGCATGGAGCTGGAGACCCAGCCCCACCCCCAGCAAGGCAGGGAGAAGGGATGCCTGCAGAAGCCCTGCCAGGGACCAAGAGCACTGATCTCCCACTGGCACCTGGGAGCAGCCAGAGGGGCTGTTAACCCTTCCCTTTCCATGCCTTCTGATGGCAAAGCCCATTGAGTCCCATGCAGCAGTGGGATGGGAAGGGCCATGTGGGATTATCGGCACCGTGAGAGCCTAGGTGCTCCAGTCACAGCCCTGGCTCCCACCGTGCTAGGGGAGGGACAGACGCACACAGTCGCGGCCCCAGAGAGCTCACCAGGCAAGCTGGAGACAGACTGACTATCCGCACGGTGCCAGCACGGGGCACATACAAGCAGCTCATCACCATGGGCTGTGACTGGTCTAACGCGAGCCAGGGTCAGGCCAGGTCAGTATTGAACAGGATCAGCAGATGGAGCGTTTTCTTTCGGCTCAGTACAGAACCCAGCACGCTACAAAGGGGCATTGGACTGAGAGTGGGTCTGATTTTAACTCTGGCTTTGCATGTTGCAGAGTCCTTGACACCAGTACAAATGCTAACCCGGTTGTGCGCTGTGCCGGTGTAAGTCACTACGCATGGGGCAAGAGATTCTTTCGGATGGGATTTAAAACTAAAAGTTACGGGGAAGAGAAAAAGTGATTCTCCCAGTGTCCTGGAGAGCTTCCCATTGAGTCATTCTATTCCACTTCCCTAAGATTCCAATTAAATAGAGTATTCTTCATTTCCTGTCCTAAAAGGTTTTGTCTGCTACTCAACAGCTGCAGGGGTCCACCCCAGAGGTGGCTGCATTTCAGTGGTGGGCACTCATAACGTTGGATAAGGCCTAGCAGAATGAGAAAAAGCAGAGGATGGGCTCACACAGACACCCAGCACTCAGCTCTGGTCATGTTGCTTCCTACAACAAGGGATTTCTTGGCTTAAGAAAGAACTGACATGGCCTGGCTGAGAAGCAGGAGAAAACCCAGGTTTCCCAGTTACTGTGCAGATGTTCTGGACCAAAAACAGAACAGAGACTGAATTCATCTCCCACTCAGCAGACACCACAGCCAGGACATTTGGAGCGTATATTGCCCCCTGCCCAGCAAGTCCTTCATCCTGATGTCAGATGGATACTAGCTGATTCTTCATCCCAAGCCAGGAATGATAAACCCAAATCATTAACCAAGAAATCAAGAGAGGGGGTGGTGGGGAGAAGTGTAATTTCTGGCCCGCCTAATAATTGAAGTCACTAGCATTCAATCAACATAGGAAAAGCTTCCCAGCTGGTTGAATAGTCTGCACCCAGAAACATGCTGCAGGCAGATGGATTTTATTGGTGGCAAGTTTGGGGCGTGAGGAAAGGAGGAAACCCAGCACTGAAGTCTCCCACCCAGTCTGCACAGCTGTCCCCCACCTCCCTCCCTTACTTAGCCACACTCTCTGCATCTGGAAATGGCGGAGCAAACGCAGACGTCCTAACAATTGGCAAAAATGTTCTAGGCTTCAAAGTCCCTCCCAGGACTTCAGCAGCAGCAAAACTACAAAGTCCTCCCGCCTAGCTTCCAAAGGGCCAATCCGCCGACACGCAGCGATTGTCTGAGCCCCAGGAAGTGTCAGCTGATCCCCTCTCCCACCTCAAAAATAAAGGGGAGGGAGAAGAGTTAGATTCTGAGATCAGAACCGTTTCCGAGGGTTACAGGACAAACATCCAGCTGACCGCTGCACAGGCACGAGGCTCAACTCACTAACTGGAACCACTCCTAGTCTACTTCCCCCCACCCTAGCTCTAGCCACCATTACGGGATCCTTATGGGGGAAGTGGAGTTCGAGCATGGACTATGGAAAACAGGGCTTGGTGCCAGGTCAGAGCCATTAGAACCAGGAGGGGACGTGGCGCCATGGATAGCCCAAGGCACTGTGCAGTCTTT
Source organism: Mauremys reevesii (assembly GCF_016161935.1). Classification (NCBI taxonomy): domain Eukaryota; kingdom Metazoa; phylum Chordata; order Testudines; family Geoemydidae; genus Mauremys; species Mauremys reevesii. The sequence goes on from NC_052638.1 coordinate 38,147,693, forward strand.
AGCTTCCCGCTGTGCGGCCCCACTAGAAACCGCAATTTCACATCTCATGTGACCAGGCCCTCTGCAGAGGCATGGACTAGATAGTGGAATGGGAGCCAGGAATCCTCAGATTCCAATGCCAGCTCTGAGACAGACTCCCTCTGTGACCTGGGCCCAGTCACTCTGTCTCCAAGCCACAGTTGGCCCATGTGTACAGTCAAAATACAATAGATGTTGCCATCAGTGCTGACTCCGTGGGTGCTCCGGGGCCTGGCCTCACGCCGCACCTGGAAGTGCCTGGCTGCGGGCACGTCTCTGCGGCCCTTGGGAGGGAGGGGGGCAGCGGATCTCCGGGCATTGCCCCCACAGCTCCCTTTGGGGAGAACCTGGCCAATGGGAGCTGTGGAGACGGTGCTAGGGGCGTGGGCAGTGCGTGGAGCCGCCTCACCTGCCCCCCAGGGCTGCAGAGACGTGCCAGTGGCCAGCTACTTCCGGGAACAGCGTGGGGCCAGGGCAGGCGCCTGAGCCCCGCTGCGCCACTGGACTTTTAGCAGCCCAGAGATCGCGATCGACTGGCAGAGGCTCCAGGATTGACGAGTTGGTGAGCACTGGTCTAGCCCAAGCCCTGAGTGGGTACCTCTTATCGCCAAGATCCTGACCCAGAACAGAACATCTGTACTGCCTGGTTGGATCCCGACTTCAGGAGTTCTTGGCAATCCTCAACTCTTGCTCCCGTCCGGCAGCTGTAAGTGCAGAGATCCCCTGAAAACAAGGCCCAGGATGTGGTGGTGACACTGCCACACACTAAATGAACTAGGAATCCAATGTGTTTAGAGCTGGGGTCACCAGACAGACCAAGGTCCTGGGAAATGCTTGTGCACACACTATATTACGAACGTGCACACACTCTGTCCTGGGACACCTGTGGGCCTGGAATTGATCACACCGGCTCTTTGCTAATGATCTGCTAAGTCAGCTTCTGCATCCTCTGTGCAGACAGCAGCTGGAGAACTGCCACTTTATTCTCCCCATCACTAACTCTCCCCATGGATTCAGCAGGCTGCGCAAGTCTCAGAAAGACCAGACTCTGGCATATCAGATCTCCCCCTCCGGAAGCAGCAACAGCCAGGCTGCTTGGCTTAACGGAGACCTGAGGGCTAGAGAAATGACTAACAGAGCAATCGTTAAGTCAGCATGGCTTCACAGCACCACAGATGATGGATGGGAACGCAGCCTGCCCCCAAAAGCAGCAGGGAGGGGTACCCGCAGCAGTGCAGTCATCGACCAGGCAGGTGAGAACAGAGGTGCCCCGCCACTGAAGACACTCAGGCTGAAAGCCAATAGTTCTCCACAAACCCTCATTCATCACAACAGCCACAGCCAACTAAAACTTCCTGCTGCTTACCATACTGCCCACCAAGGCCAACTGGCAACTCCGAGACTACGATGCGTGAACTCAGATTTCCCTGCTACCTCCGACCCTTGAGCTAAGGTTGGATCCCTGTTAGCATTATATAGCATGACTCTCAGAGTGCGTCAGTGCTGGGGCTGGAGGGTTAATTTCCAGCTTGGGCAGACACACCCTCGCTAGCCGAGAGTTGCTTGCTAAGAATAGTGGTGTAGCCACGGCAGCATGGGCAGTGGGATGGGCTAGCGGCTCCAAGTGCAATCCCATCTGAAACCCTACGTCCATATGCAGGGCAACCAGCCCATCCCGCCATGGATATGCTGCTAGTTTGCTCAAAGCTACCGCTTGTGCGTCGACCCAAACTGGGAGTTACACTTCTACATTGGAGCTAGATGTAACCTTAGTAAAGCAGCTTTGACGCCATGCATCATACTAGCAATTGGTTACGGTACCAGCACCACCCCACCATCGTGCAAATGGAGTTTGGTCCTGATTTGCAGCACCCCAGCGGCTGCCACACACCGCTCTCTGCCAGTGGGACATGCTTCTCCCTAAAAGCTGTACAGAGAGGCAGGACCGTCAACGCCTATACCCTTCCCGACACCCCTCTCGCCAGGCTTCCTGCTCCTGGTTCAGACACACAGCACGTGCCTCTTCATGACAGAGCCTTTGTCTCGCATTTTATCTGTTGTCCCTGGAAATGAAGCCTCCCCAAAATGGATCTCCATTTGCCCCGTGGTCACTGATGCAATTGCTCCAAGACACTGGAGACACTTGGATGCCCCGTTTGGCCATAAGCAAGGATCAATCCCAGTACTAGGGGACTATGGAAAATGCGGATCCCTCACGCCAGCTGGCTGCTCAAGATGCCTGCACTCACTGAACACAGGGCTGTGTTCCTGCTACCCAGCTATCCCACGCTGCCGTCAAACTCTAGAGGGCAGAAGCAGGCCCCTGGTTCTGGAGGGGCTCCACCCAAGCCAGGCTGGGTGAGCAAGAGGCAAGCCAGCCCTCACATATCCAGGCCTTCCGGCTCCTCCCCATCAGCCGGAAACTAGCGTAGAGAGAATCTGTTCCAAACAGGCAGAAAACCCAGGTTCTAGCTTTTCCCCTTCTCCCTTACCACCAGGCTGATGGGCACCTGTCCCGTCCCTGCCTGATGCATCAGATCACGCTTCGCTGGCTCCCACGTCTTGCCTGCATCAGGCACAAATCAATCCCAGACAGGAAGTTAGCAGCCCTCCCTTGGGAGCAGCCGGAGTGGAAAGGGCTGCAGTGCTCTTAGCTCTGAGGCTGCTCACACCAAGGGTTAGGGGCTCCCCAGCCTCTCAGTGTAAATGAACCTGGCAGATCCTGGTGGACTCTCAGGGCCCTGTTTCTCCCTGGTTCCCACTGCAGCTTGGAGACCTCCCTAGCTGCTATCTCCCCCGGAAGAGGCAACACCAAGGACTGGGCCAGACAGGTTTCCTGAGACCTTGCTCAGTGTTTGACTAACCGACAGTCCTGGCTAATCCTGCAGCATTTTATAACCCCCAGTGCCAGAGCATGTGCTGGGAAGGCGAGCGGTGTCTGCATGGGGGGAGGCAGAGACGCAGGTTGAAGAGCACCCCACAGGCAGCAGTTGGGGACGGTGTAAGAGGCACCGCACTCGCCTGCTGCGTTTGATCCTTGTCCGTGCCACTTACACGAACTGGAAGCCATCATTCCTAGGGCTTGCATGTGGCCACCAGAAGTTTACAACCCCCAGGCTGGGGAGGTGTCATAAACAGTTAGTTAAGGGTTAAGGTTTTTGTCTACCTGTAAAGGGTTAACAAGCAGTACCTGTGGACACCTGACCAGAGGACCAATGAGGGACAAGATTATTTTCAAATCCGTGTGGAGGGAAGTTTTCCCCCCCCCCCTGTTCTTTGTTTTCTTAGAGAGTCTCTCTTGGAAATTAAGAGAGTCCAGACATCTTAATCAAGTCCTCCCAGGTTTCTGCAATAAATTCTTCTATTCAAGCTAGTGAGTATTAGCAAGGAACTAGTATTCTTATACTTTTATTTCTGTATTTGCAATTCTGTGTTTTGCTATAGAATTTCTTTAAGTCTGTACTGTGATTGCTTTTACTGAGAAAGAAAAGGAGGGGGAATTCTCTCCAGAGATTGATAAGTTTAGACCCTGTATATTGTTCCAATTTGGTTACAGAGACAGTGACTTTTCTTTTTATTCTTTAATAAATTCTTTTCTATTAAGGGACTTGGTTGGTCTTTCCTTGGGTGGATTCTCAGGGAAAGAGGAGGGGGAGGTATCCCTCTGTAGTTAGATCCGGGTGTCTCTCCTAGGAAAGGGGAGGGGGGAGGAAGCAGGGGGGAATGGTTTATTTCTCCTGGTTATAAGAACTCCATGGATTTGGGGCTCTTGGGATCCCCTAGGATTTTGGGGAAGGATTGTGTCCCAATCCACGTAACTGATTGGGTGGTGGCAGTTTTACCAGATCTAAACTAGGATTTTAGTTTAAGAGGGAAACCAAGGCAGGTCCCCACATTGGAACCCAACAGCTCTAAGTGGGGGTGAGACCTATGACAGGAGGCATGACTACTGCTTTCCTTCGCTGTAAAGACGCACTGGGCTGTTTTCCCCCGCATTACCCAGTACTGGGGCTTGCTTCGTAACTAACCATGTAAATGGAATTGCAGAGTGAGCCTGTAGCAGTGCACCTGACTACAAATGCAGGGAGAGATGGAGAAAGCCAGCCTAGCGCACCCACTGGCTGAGTGCAGTGCAGTGCCAGTGTTTGCATTTCCAGCCCTCAGTCTGCAAACTGGGAGAACTAGTGTCAGTTCAGCTGGGTTTTCCCTTTAGCTGGGATCAATCCCTCAGGCTGACATGTCAGGATCCAGGAACCTGGCCAGGGCCTTTTGGGAGGAAGGATGGTTTTGTGGTGGAAGCACAGGACTGCGTCAGGTGACCTGCGTTCTAATCCCACCCTGCCACAGACACCGTAGCTTGGTCTGTGCTAGGATTCTCCAGGCCCATAATTCCCATGGGCTCAGCTCCAGGAGGGGTAGCTGCACTGTACCAAAGGCTCAGCAGTGGGTTGACCACTTTGCCGGCCCTATTCCAACACTGAACATTTACCATGATGTTATAGTCGCCCACAGATCTATTCTGGACACTCAGACAAGCCTGGACCTGCAAGACACAGATTTGGCTCAGTTAATTCCCTTTGTCTCACTGCAAGCCTGTGCCATAGAACACACAGCAAGTACGTGGACGCTGTCCTTCCTCGACCAGGGATCAAATAGCTGAGACCCTCAGCACTTCAACAGCTGATCTAGCTCCTGGTAGGGGAGAGGTTGATTATCCCCTAAATAACCTTTCGCACATGAAATGAAAGTTCATCTCACACACACCTGCCCCTGGGGAGATGATCTGAATGCGACATACTAGATGAGACCAGAATACAGCAGCAGCGGCCAAACGCTCCTGCATTCTTGCCCAGCTCGAGTAGTTCTCAGCCCTTTCTTGCAGCCAGGGGTCCTCCTGGCTGCAAGACCAGCTGCAAGGTGACAGCTGGGGAGATTCAAAGAGCAACAGCTTGGTACTCAAGAGCTCAGCGCATGGTTTGGTGGCCAAGGTAATTGCCAACAGGCGGCTGCGCCTGTCACCCGGGCATCCCTCGAGGCCAGGGGCTGCAATCCAGGCGCAGTCCGTAGCAGCCGGCTCCCGATGGCCACTCTGTGGGCTGTGAGAAAGGGGCAAGTCTCAGTCCTGGCCTGGTAGGTGCAGCATTCACAAAGCCACCTGTACAATCAGCACCTGGACCTGGGTGACCAGGTCCGAGGAAGACGCTTGTCTCCTGCTGCCCCAGCCACAGATAAACAGATGACTTTGCTCTCCAGAGGGCTGTTAAATGCAGCAGCACCAGCATGAACAAGGAAAAAGAAAATCAGACCAAGGAATCGTTCGTGCCGGGCTGAAACAGGCACGGTTTGAACTGTCTGTAGAGGGTGTCTCAGCGCAGGCACAGTAGCTCCCCCCAGCTTGGCGCAACTCAGCCTGGCTAATCCCAATGAGAGGGGAAGAGAATTTTCCTTCCCTCCCGCTTCTGCCACTGATGGTTTAGCAAAGCCAGGCTGAGGCCACACCGGCTGCACAGAGTTGTTTATCTAGCGACTCCACTCAGCACACAGGGTATTTCTGAGGTCAAGGGGAGCCCACGAGCCCTGCATGTGACACAGCTGTTCAGCAGGCGGCAGCCACAGGGGCGGAGGGAAAGCAGGAGCAGAAGGAACACAAACCCCAGCTGCAGGGCGAGTGGCTCAGGAATCATGGCACCCTTGTGCTCCCTGAAGGCGGGTCCTGAATCATTGTTAGTTCTCAGAGCAAAGCTCTGCGTTATGCTCCGTCTTCTAGGGAAGACTAAACGCCAAGGGTACCCAGTCCTGCCCGGCCGAAGGCCTCGCTGCCAGCGGGGGGGGGGGTGTACTTTGTGCTGGTGCAGTGTGCCAGCCCGACTGCAAGGCTGCTATAGCCACAGGAGGGGGACAGGCTGAGCAGCCATAGCACGAGCTTCCCACATGCCGCTTCAGCCCTGAGCCGATAGGACTCTTCCCCCCGCAGGCCTCCATCTTCGGGATGGGAGGGGAATTCATTCTGTGGCCTATTAAGTCCAGAGTTCCTGGCTGAAAGTGACAACATGCAGGACAACTAGTGCCAGCCCCTGTGTCTGTTTGAGTGATGGCCCCTTGCCCCCTGGGAAATGAACAGAGCCACCCCAAACGCCTGTCACATCAGGGAGCATCCGATCCAGCATTACACACTTGAGACAGGATCAACTTAGGGAAAAATGGAGAACAAGGGGTAGGAAATACACGAGAGGGGTGCAGACAGTAAGTGGGGTGCAGAACCCAGGGGCCCAGCTCACCAGTGCCTGCGGTACAAGCGGATGAGTTTTTACACCCGGATCGGAACAAGAGCATTTTGCACTGAGGCGAACGAGCGCACGAGATGCAGGGGCCCAAGAATTATAAGGAGACCTGGCCTTGCATCCTTATTTTCTGCTGCAGCTAGGTAAGAAACATAAAAGCCCCCCTGCAACCAATACTTCGTAACACAAGTGAGCTGGCTTCTCTCTCTTCCCCACAAGCAGCTACTGACTCAGCCTCTGCCTCTTGCCAGAGGAGTGGCGCTCAGCATCCCAGGCGTCCTGGTGCATCCCATCAACTCTGAGGGATGGGGTGAGATTATGGAGCTGTCATGGCTTTTTCGGCCTGGGAGGATCTGGCGTTTGGAACATCTCCCGTCTCCAGCTGCTAATAGAAAAGGAAAACCCGGCCCACCGCTGGGAGCCTGCCACTAAAGATATAATGTAGCTTTTGTGGGGCTGCTGCTCGGTTCAGAAAAGAGGCCCTGTCCCCAGGCAGGAGCCCGAAGTGAGCACGCGGCCTGGCTCGACAATGACATCACAGGGGGAAGGTCAGTTCTTTCCTTCCATGATGTGAATGGGGGATCTGTCTTCTCCCCACCCAAACACTAAGTCACACAGGACCCATCTGATGGGAGGGCAGCTGGCTAGCAGGGGCTGCAGGGCACTGCTGTCTGACCCAGACTGTTGGGCGTTTCATTTCCTTCCTTCACCACACGTGCCCCCTCCTGCACCCACAGAACATGCTGCAGCCTTCTCCTTTATAGATCCCTAACCAGCCTCCGCACTGAAGAGTCCTTCACTGGAGTCTCCCACTGTAGGGGAGAGCACAGCCCTACATCTGTATGCCCTCATCCCTCCCCGGGCCTTAGGCATTCCACATCTGTACAGCCCTGTCCTCCAAAGGATCCCAGTCTGCCCCACACAGCACTGCTGAAATGCAGCCACCTCTGGGATGGAACAGCACAGCAGGGGCCAGGATGTGAAATCTAGCCAGACACCAGGGCAACCAGCCCTGCTCTTGTAAGAAGTGCCAGAGGACCTCAGTGTAAGGCCCAGGGACAGACAGAAAGTTGCATGGGACACAGTTTATCTGCTGCAGGAGACGGGAGGGCTGAGTCAGCCCTTCTAGGATACAGGGGGTCATTCATTAGCCTCTCTCTCTCACACACAGACACACACTGCCCATAGGAGACAGCTGCCCTCGCTCCAGGGACAGATCCTGCTTTCTGTGCCATAATAAATCCCAGCTCAAGTCCCCAAGACGATGGCGGCGCTTTCACTCTCGTTTGGAATTAGGAAGGGTCGTCGCTGCCTGAGCGGAGACGTGGCCCAGGTGAAGGGGGGTGAATCACTACTACAAGCACCAGGCTTTCAAATCCCTGCCACCCTCCAGTGCTGCCAGCACCACCGAGGGCAGCAGGGCAGGTGCTCTTGCTTGCTTCAGACCCAAATGCCCACGCTTGTCGCTGCATTCTGGGCAAGGGCACCAGAATGCCGGAAAATAGCTGGGCATAGGGCGGTGCTGGGGGAGAGTTGTACATCCAGTACCAAATGGCTCCACAGCATTCACACAGGCTGGCCAGCTCTTTGAGAGGAAGCCACGGCGCCTGACTGCCACTGCGTCCTGGCCCAGCCAGCAGGCCCTGAACCCAAGGTGTGGGAGGGGGAAGCTACCCTGATGTGTGCACATGGCAGCAGCAGCTCCCTTGGCTTGAAGTGGATGTCTCCTCTCTGGAGAGCCCAGGAAAGCCCACAGCAGCACCTTCTCTCATGCAATGGCCCCAAGGTGATGCTTTTGGGGGACTTCCCTGGGCTATGAAAGGAGCCCACAAAACCCCTTCAAAAAAGTTTCTGCACTTTTCCAATAGTTGGGGCCTCTCCACTTCCCTCCAAACTCAGACCTACAGCTGGTGCCCTGCAGCTTGGGCAGCAACCTACATGGGTGGAGGATGCTACCACTCCAGTTTGGTAGCGTTTGCACTGGCGTGAGCACACACAGCACAGGGCAACAGCAAATCGAGCCTCTCACTCTACTCCCAAACAGGGACAGAAACAGGGGAATCTAACCTGCCTTGAGACGGGATCTAGGCAGATTAATCATGAGTATCAAGGAAAGTACAAGTGTGCTGCTGGAACATTCCCAGTTAGAGAGAAGAGCTGCACCGGGGTTCTTTTCATCGTACCTAGCTAAACAAAACCCATGGAAGTGCTACAGAGACGGGGAACCCCAGTTTGTAAGTCACACTGGCACAGCCCACCCACACCAAGAGTTTGTATTGGTGCAGCTACATAGTGGTGAGGAGACCAAGTTTGAGCTTAGACACAGGACAAGAGAGAAAGAGGCGGGTAGACAGCCAGGCACCGTGAAGAGGCAACGCTCTATGCAAGAACTGATGCATGCAGTGCTTCGTTGAAAACGACAAAAAAAATGACAAATGCAGATTCTCCTAGTCGGCACAGTTAAAGCCAGCCTCGTCTTTGGCAGGATCCCCAAGCTGCCAGAGAAGAATGAGGGATTGCAAGTTGTGGGTCTCCTCACTCTGCCACTGCTGGAGGGGTGTGATCGAGCCAGCTGGCAAGTGACTGAGTCAGCACCCGGCCTGGAGGGGATCAGGACTGCAAAGCAATGGGGACCCCTGATATTTTAACAGCTGTTAAAGCAACTAGCCACGGCAGCAGGACAGAGCTGGTGAGAACAAACAAGTGCAAGGGCGAAGGGTCTTTTTTGCAGGGGGAGGGGGTGGGGAGATGGGTGCAGGGGCAGGGTTTGCTAGAGGAAGCTAAGGACAGAAGTCTTAGCCTGTGCCCTGTCTGAGGTCAGGACACTTAGCCCTGATTTGTCCCTGGCCCCCTGCTTACTCTGCACAACACCAACACCAGCTGGCTGGTCAGCAGGTGACACTGAAACAGCTGATCAGAAAGAGCTGAGAGCTAGAGGGATGGGATAGCCCAGAAGGGTGTACGTTTACAGTTCAGCTATGTACATACCAAACGCTGGATGCCCACGGACAAACACTCCGTGACCTCATCTGCAGGAAAAAGCAAGAGGCACATTTTCCTAGTGTTGTTTCTTTGTTTGCCCTCTGGCAACAGGATCCAACAGGAGGCTGTGCCCCGAGACATGAAGTCATAATATGATTCTATTGCCACCTCGGAGTCTGACTCGAGATTGCAGCTAAATGCCAAACAAGTTCATTTTTAGTGGCTGCAGGGTTTGTCTCCCAGAACTGCTGAATACCTGATCTTCAAAGGGAAGCTCTATCCACAAAGTCACTTCTTACATATGGAAATCTAGCAAGCCCCTATTCGCTTAAAAGTCATGGGTCTGATTCAGATCTCACTTGCACTCTGATGTTACCCCATTGATTTCAGTTGAATTCATCACAATTTACACTGCTGCAGAATCAGAGCGAGAAGAATCAAGCTCATTTTAAACAACACTGTCCTTAGTTGCACTAGCAGCATCACCCAAGATTATTGAAACTGGAAATTAAAACTAAAACTAAACCCATTTTCACCATGCCTCGTTTCATTTCCCCATTTCTGCCAATTCCAACAATGCAAATATAGACTAGCCCATTTATTGTTTACAATCCATTTCTCGTAGATGCTGCACTGTTTGGGTTGCAAACCGAAGACATTTCCATTAGTTAGTAGGGCTGGGTTTTTTAAGTCTAAGTTTAGGATCCTAACCTCCAATACCTGACAAGACAGTGTCCCATTAAATGGAACCCATCATGCCCAGGCCAGTTTTCCTGTTCCTCACAGGAGAGGCTTCCGAACTCATGCACTAAGCAAGAGATTCCCATAGTCTCTCCCAGCAATGCACTCAGTTTTAGCCCATGGGCTTGGCTTGGCTAGTTAGTAGGTTGGATTGGTTTCAGAGAAGCCCCTGTTCTTTTTGGTTGAAGGAGATCAGCTACACTGTAGTCAGAAGTATCAGATTCTTGCCAGGTGTTTTGTTGGGCGTTGTTGTTTTTTAAAAGGGAAAGGCTGCAAACTCCAACATGACCCACAATGTTGACAGTGCCCATGAAAAAGGTTTGTTTAGAAGACTGTAGGGGAAAGAACTGACACCTTCCTGGCAGCGTTGTGACCCCAATCGCATCCCCATTCTGCTAGTATGAAAGAACCACTAAGTGTCCAAAGCACAGCGAACGCCCAAAGAAGCCCATTGGTGTTTAACGTTTGGGGGCAGAGACATTAACAAAAGTAGGGACTTGGTTCATTTATAAACACACACTTTAAAAGGGATGCTTGAAAACTTGTGTAAGTGCCCAGTTCTCTAGACAGATTTTTCTTCATTTTCCATGATTCAAACCCTAACAATCCAGCACAAAGAGGGTCTGATTATGATCTCGTTTACACCAGTTCAGCACCATTGACTCCAATAGAGTGGCTCCTGATTTACATAGCTGCAAATTCAGAACCCCCACTCAACCAGAACTCTGTTTTCTTTGTTAAATGCTACAGTGACGCAGGAATATACTTCCAGACCAAGGCAATGGGCCACGAATCAGATTAAAAATACCTAGATTAACTGGACCAACAGGTTGAAATCCAGGCTGAGATCTCTCAGCCTTTCATCCTCCTGGGGTAATGGAGTTCCATGCAGTTTAGTGTGAGGAAGTCTTCCGAGTGGATACTCTGGGAACGATTCTGAGGGCATGGGTCCAGGGACAAGAAACACTGGAACAGGCACTGCAAATGAGAGCTTCCCAAAGGAAGGGGAGGCCACTAGGATGCAAATTTGGCAAACCATTGAGAAATGTCTGAACATTATGAAAGACAACAACAATGTTGCTTGCCATGCAACAGGACTCTATATGCAAGTTGCTGGCAGAGTTTTGAACATTTGCAGACCCTCTCAGTGTGTCTATATGTACCATGAATATACAAGCATGTGACTGGTCTTTTTGTATTACAGTAGCACTTATGCCTTGATATCAGTTGCGGCCTTACCATGTTAGGTGCTGTATAGACACACTGCAAGAGAGAGTCCCTGCCCTGAAGACTACAATCTAACAAGACAAAGGAAATATCGTCATCCTCCTTTTACAGATGAGAAACCGAGGCACTGATATTAAGCGACTTGCCCAACGTCACACAGATGGCAGCAGAACCCATATTTGTCAGCCCCAGTCCTTTGCCACAAGAACACCTTGCTTCGACAAGAAGAAGAATTTTACATGCACTTGTTCCACACTGAAACATTGACAGGTGCAAAACCTTGGACGGGTCTGAGCAAACTGCAGGGACAGACAAACCAGGCAGATAAGCATCTCCCTAGCCTGAGTGTGCAAGTGCAGAACGTGCGAGAGCACACATCTGCATGGCCTCAACCACTTAGCTAGAAAGCCCCACGTGCGCAATTTTAGAGGCCTCTTTTAAAATAATAAAAAATAATAAAAAGTGGCTCAGAAAGTCAAGCCACGCTGTAGTCACACCGTTTCTCAGCCCACTCATCCTGGGCAGGTGAGCTATTCATTTTGTCATTCGGATCAAGTAGACCGTGCTTAGGCTCTTAAGTTTCTGTGACAGTTTTACAAAGCTGCAGTATATAATGTATATGATGGGTGCAGGTACGTGCCAGTAAAGGGAGCAGACCTGCTTTGATGAGCTAGGAGATGTAGGGTAATTGACTCCATTGCCAAACGATCAAGACCAAAACTCACTATGTAATTATTTTCCCTTCGCCATCACTGATCCAGCAGCTTCCCCAGTCAAACACCAGAGTCAGGCACAGGAACTGTTATCCAGATTGAAAGTAGCGATGATGATCCAATCCCAAACCCAGTTGGTTCCTCTTTAGCGAGATGCGCCCTGCTATATGTGGACATAGTGCAGTGTAACAAGTCAGTGCGTCATTCCCAGAGTCATAGAACACTTCACAGCAAATATAGCGAGCTGAAAACCAAGTGCTAGACAACAGGCTGCCTCTGTAAACTATTAAGAGCTGCTTAATGTAGATCCTTAAAAAGCAGGCAGCCCAGTCTATCCACACAGTCAAGGTACCTGAGTTGATCAGCACCACAAAGCTCAAAAAAACCCAAAAAACAAACAATCAATCACTGGATTTGGAGAGCACACCTGAGGCATCAAAGCTTCTGCCACACAAGATATCTGCTCCTTCTAGTCAAAAAAAGAGGCTCCTTCTGTACCTTTAAATATTTGCTTTTGATGCCTGCAGTATCTATAAATACTAAACTCTAGGCAGTCAGTTTTTTTAGAAAAGTCAAGTCACATGCACGATTGTCTCATGTGGTGTGTGAGGAACAAGGAACAGAGCTACCCGTTACCCTTCTTTGGTCTTGTTCATAACCCCAACGTGCTGCTCAATACTTACAGAACCAGCACTGCCTCAACATATCCCCTCTAAGCACAGCCTCTGAGAGCAGAGACAGCCAAGTGGGAGGAATTACTAGATAACGAGATTAAGATGTGGGAGTCAAAGGGAAGTGAAGGAATCCCCAAAAACGCTAGTTTTTAAATCCTTCTTTCACTCTAGACCTAGATCCTATGGGGATTAGGATCTTACTTTAGATTCTAGAATAGGCTGCAAGTCACAGACAGGGCCGGCTCTAGGTTTTTTGCCGCCCCAAGCAAAATATTTGCCACCCCAAACTCAGGCTCAAATGACCCCTCTCACTCCCTGTTGTGTCTCTACAGTCCTCAGAGTAGCTGGGCCCAATTTTCCAAACCGCGTATCTGAAAATCATTTGTGCCTGCACACATGGTAACTGCGTGTGCTAATGGCCAGGCCTGAATCCAACATGCCACACATATGACAGTCACATGTATGTAAGTCTGGTGCACTAAGGCACCTATAGTTACACACACAATCCAGCCAAATCGGGCCCTTTGTGCCCTTGTAATACAGCACTATTAAGAGTGCTCTACACTTGGTATATTGCATGCAGAGATGGTATGCCCAGCTATGGGTCTGCCATTAAAGAGACAGCTGCACTACAGTTAACACTATTGCCTATACCAGCATTCCTCCAAGCGGCAGCTAGTTGCTGCTCTGCAGCACTTCCTGCTGAAGTGAACATCACCAGTCTCTCCAGATGCTCTTTTTCAGTGGCCTGTTACCCCCCCTGACCTTCAGGCCTCCCATCTGTACTGTACCACGATGCTTCTTCCTGCAGACACTTAAGCTTGTGAGCTGCCGTATATCACACCAGACAGCAGCAGAGCCTTTAGTCTAATGCCAGACATTGTCCTTGCAAAGGAGGGACTGGGCAATTCTGCAAACAGCCCAACAGCATCAGCAAAGGAATGCAGGGATGCTTGAGGAGTGCCCTTGATTAACAAGGTCACAGGCAGCTTAGGAGAGTTACAACATCCCAGCTGAAATGTTGGCCTGCAGCCCTTCCCGGCCCAGAAGACTGAACTTAAAGGGACGGGGTCAAGTGACTTAGGCCCAAAATTATACCCAACTTGCACATGAACACCCTCCCCTCCCCCCAGGTATTCATTGATTTGTGACGCTTTCAGGAGAAGGGAGATGAGCCACCCAATAATCTGGAAGGCGAGGACCAAGGCAAATAGCACAGCAGGGTAGTCAGCAAATTTCAATGCAAGCCACAGATAAGTAGCGGGGAGACAGAGGTTGGGAAATGAGCGAGAGGCCAGACTCAGGTTACTGAGAACAGGCTTGTTTGCGGTGTTGTAAGCCTGGCTAAAAACTCTGACTGCAGAGGCTAAACACCCAAGGGCTTGGAGAGGCTCATTTTAAATTCACAGTTCTCTTAGCAGTAAATCAGAAAAGAAAAAACAAAAACCCAACCATTGCTCTCAATTGTGGATCCCATAGAAATAATGCAGCTTTCTCCACCCCTGCAGAGGCCAGGACACAAAGACAACTCCCTGGAGTTGTCTTTATGCAGTCAGCGATGCCGATGCGCACAGAAAGACAAGGGGTTACTTGGACCAAGGCTGCTGACTGAAGAGCAGCTGTCAAACAAACAGCAGCAGAGGACAAGCCAGAATCATTTCAGTATTGAAGGCCTCTAAGAAGATACCACAATAAAGAATCTGCTAGAGAAATATCTGGCTGTGTCTTTTAAAATGGCAGTTTTGTATCATGACTCTGTCGTTACAAGGAGTTTAATGAATGGCAAGTGTACTCCTGTTAGATTTCTGCAACTGTTGCATATGGAACCATAGTACTGTTGCCAGTTATTCCTGTTGGGATTCTGCAAGATTAGAACCTGTCACCCTTTTCATTCTCAGCACACAATTCTCAAGGCAAGAGGAGATTCTTCTTCTATATTGCTAGCCTGGCCTCATTCATTAGGAGCTCGTTCCCCACCACTTGACAAAAGTGCACAGTGCGGAGGCTTCTTTCACAGCCACCATCTCCAATTCAGGAGTCATTCACAATTGCAGGCTCAGCTGGCAATAACTGCCCCAGGAAGGGTAGGAGACAGGCAGCTCAGCACAACAGCCAGCTACAATAACCTTTTGTTCTCTAATCCACACCAGCAGCACATACAGCAAAGACTGAGGAGTGATTTGACCAGAGAATAACACAGAAAGGCTCCTTGTCACCTCAGACAAAGAGTAGATCCCATTGCTCCTGCAGGATACAACATACCCAGGAACTCTGAGGAGAATGTGCCCTGCCCTCTCTTTTATATATAGGGGCGTGTCAGAGGTGGAGCTAAAGGCCTTGTCCCACCCAGCACACACCTGAGCCCACCTAGGCCTGGTGAGAAAGTATGAAAGGTCAGTTTCCCTCTTTCTGTCACCTAGGGCTGTAGGAGACACCTGAGGCATAACACCTGCCTTCTCAGGCTGCTACAGGAGAAGGAGCTGGTCCTATTAGTATCTTACTGGAGTTTGTTCAGCAAACTAGTGAGTGAATTTATGCAGGAAAGTCACTCTGGGGATAAACCCTAACTCTGAAGCTTGCGTAGTTCTGGCTCTAACAACTCCCCCCCAACAACCGTGTTCCCCCACTCAGTGTTTAACCCCCACCCCCCAGACCTATGCACACTAAGGGGTTTGGGTTTGCTGGATGTAGAAAAAATAAATAGAGCCCAAAAGGCGGAGCTACAGGGAATCGTGGGAAATACCTTATGGAACATATTGTCCAACCCCCTTTTTGGGGAGGGGGAGGCTTTTCCCCACTGTATAGTCAAGTGCTTTGGTGTGTCTGGTTTTAAAGGAGGGAAGTTAGCAAAAACTGGCACCGAGGGCTTTGTGATGAAGGGTAAAGAGCCCTTACTGGGCTACTAGCCACAAGAACCCTTGAATGTGTGAGCGGCAGCTGAGAGGAAGAAGAGATTTCTCCCATTAGTTACATTAGGCAAATGTACCCAGTCCTGTTTTAAATAAACCTGAATCCCAGCCTTACCGAAGGCTAATACGAACTTGGGGAGAGTCAAAGGCAACAGGGACTAGTAGAGAGTTGCTGTCCCAAACCGCAATGAAGGAAAAGCAAAGAGCATTAACAATCAAATGGGGCTGAAATTGCAATGCCCCACATAAGCAAATCTATTCAAAGCATCTGTGTTGGGGGCTGCCCCAGGGTGCCCAGCATAACAGCTAGTTACATCGCTCATTAGCAAGCCATGTAACAAGAGAGAGGAATTGAATAGCATCTGCTCTAAGCCTCGAACACCCTCCTCGCACAGACCTTCTGGGCTAATCCCATCTTCCCAACACACACTTCTTTCTTTCACTTCCTCACACAAAAGATTCTCCGAGCCATTCAGATTTGGGACAGGGCTTCAGACAAGAGAGCCAAAGTGGATATTTTTTTCAAGGCCCATCTCTGAGCAGATACTTTCCCCTTTGCCAAAACAAGCCTGCTGCACTGTTCAGCTGAAACAGTGGAATTCCAGGAGAGGGAGGGAAGGAGGTGAAATCACAGGGGCTTTATGTGTTGTCCTGCGGCCCTACTGCAGGCTTCCACAGGGTGCCGAGGGTTTTCTTTGATTACTAAAATGATGAGCACAGCATATCACCTGAGCATTGGGTTAGTGCTCTGGTGGCAGGGAGCCATTAAAAGGCTTAAGAAATATGTAGCTTTTGGGTTGCAGATAACAAACGCTGCAGGAAACTCAGGAAACAGATGCGAGTGTCTAACGCTGACATTCGAGTGATGACAGAAGCGCTCTGGAATAGTTCATATGTCAGTAAAACACCCCAGCAGCACCTGTTCCCAGTCCAAATGGCACTAATGTAAAGTACCCTTGGACCCGTGATATTACCCAGCGCAAGAAAATAAAGCCCAGTGGAGGGAAATAGCCGCAGACAGCATTTAAAGGGGAAGTGCACCCAGCTGCGGAAGAAACATCTCCTTCAGAGTGAGGGATGAAAAGGGGGTTTGGTTGCTGTGGTTCACCCTGTACAGCCCAATCCTGCAACATAAGCTCACACGAGTAATTCTGTTCCAGGCAGCGGGGTAGCTCACGTGACTCCCGGGCACTCCAGAGGCCAAGGGTTGTAAGAACAGGCCTTTTGCAGCTACCTCTTTAATGGAGGGGCTTTAACTCTCACATCAACCAAACAATGGGATATAGAAAGGAAGGCTCTTCACTCATCTATATCTCCTTATGCTCTGCTGCGTTCTAGCAGCTGCACGAGTGTCTCCTACTACAGTTACTGCCGCAGGCCTGGGATTCAAGGGGAGCGTGTGAATGAACTCTCTGGAGACAGGAATATTCTCAGCTGAGTTACCTGCTTTGGGAGCCAACTCTGAGTTTCAGCGAAATCAACGAGAGGTTTGCTATTGGATTCAACGGGACATGGGTTTGGACCTTTTATGTACAGTGTAATCTCAATTTCAACTGTGAAATCCTGAGTTATCACCCGCATTGAGTTAGTACCATTTGATCCGGGAGTCTCATGTTTCCCAGTCCCCACCATCGCACACACAATGTGTCAGACATGAGCATAACTCACAAAGTGATTAACAAGGGTGGCTTCTAGCCATGCTCTGCCAATCGGCATGTAACTCGCAAAGAAATAATCTGCATTGAGGAATGATCTGCATTGAGATCAGGTCACTCTGGCTTGCACTGATGTAGGAAGGGAGCCAGGGGAAAACTGAAAAGAGTGACTTTCGGAGGATTCCTGTCTCTGGTGCCAATCAAACTCACATCTCCATCCTGGAATTCTCAAAGCAGGCACTGTGCTCTGAACCTCTGACTCGTTCAGCTGTCACCCAGCGAGCCCAAAGGGAAAGACTTGTGGATTTGGCAGCTTGACAGCTTAAGGAGCAGCATCCCTTTGCTTCGAAGCCAGTGAGACTCCACTTTGAACACAGCGCCCATGCTCCAAATGAGCCCATCTGAAAACCGTACTTCAACCAGCCACAGGGGAGAAGAAAAAAGGAGTCCCGAGTTGGAGAGACTGTGGTGCATTTCTAAAGAAAATGTCAATGCTTCGAGAACAAATGCCGGCTATGAACAAAATCTGAAGATTTTCAGAACTGATTAGTCCTTTTGGATGTCTTCATTTTTGGGGCACCAACTTGAGATGCTTTAAAGGCTCCTGATTTTCAGATAGCGCTGAGCACCCAACTTCTGAAACCAGGTCCCTTTAAAGTCAGGCATCTCTAGTTGGGCCCTCCAAAAATCTTTCCCTTTTGAGCAAAGGCATTAATGAAATTCCCCTTCCTAACAAGAGCGAGGAGGACAGTTTATGAAACATAGGCATGGGCCTTCCCTTGTATGAGTGAACTTTCTGGGGTTCTCCTTCAGCAACAACACACGGCACCCCTATACCACCTTCCCACCGGAGGGTCTCAAAGCACATTCTGTAATTTAGCTAAGCCTCACAGCACACCCGTGAAGTAATTATAAGGACTCAATTATCCCCATTTTACAGGGGTATCAATGAAGGCAACCAAAGCCAAATAGAGACTCCCAGTCCTGCTTTTAAACTACAACATGCGTGTGCACACAGCATTTATTTTGTAATGAGTACTATCAAAAATTCAAACAGGATCCCATTCCTGCTGACAGAAAAGTAACCTCCAGGCAGGCAAATGGCCAATTTTCAAAGCAACCTGTCCTTGCTGCACCTAGACACTGACTGCCTGCATCTTAGTAGATGTCGCTGTTCTGGGTGCAGGCCACTCGGAAAGCAACCCCTGGACGATCAAGGTTTAAATGACTATTATTTTCAATCCGGCGCTCTTATTCGATGGGACCCACTGGGAATCTATTAGGAGCTGCTGCCCCGCTAAAAGGGGGATGGAACCACTGATGAGAATGAAATAGGTTTCCCTAATCTTAGCAGCATGAAGGCAGGTGCCCTTTATAAAGGATAATCCCATCAGCTTCCCCTGTTCCTGCACAGCTGATGGGCAAAGAATAAAGGCTCATTCTCAGAGGGGAAAAGCAAACCAGGTTGGGAATGTCGCCCTGTCCTCTCCTCCTCCCCGCACCCAAAAAAGAGAGTCTGGACATCCGTTTCCCATCTGGTGGAAGGACTTGAGTTCCTCTTACGAGACACTGTTTTGATTGGGATTCTTAGGAAAACAAAGTTAGCTGGATAACTTTCCTCTGAGTCGGAGGCTCCTCTCTCTGCTAGCTGGCGGAATTTCCCATGGGGCTTGTCTGCTGTGAACAGGCCTGTTCCTTTAAAGCTCTGCTGGCTGGAGTACAGGGAGACAGACATGTCTCTGACCAGCCAGAGAGTGGCAGCTGTGACATTCACCACTGAGAAGGGTACAAGACCAGGATTTCCCCACTTTGGCAGACTCAGGTCCAAGCCAACCCCACCGCCGCAGACTGAGCCCTTGCTTTCTTAACAAGCCAGCTCTTGGCTGGCCATAGCTCTTCTGGAGTGACTCCATTTTTTAGCTAGGAGGCCAGCGACCCCAAACCAGTTTGCCAAAAAGCACCCTGCTTAGCGTTTACCTCCTGAATCAGACACAACAGAAGAAACTTGGTCAATGACCCCATTGTAAAACCAATGCCACTGAAACCAAAGCATCCAGCTTCCCCTGCCTCACCAAGGGCACTCAATGGAGAAAGGCGTGAACGTTGTCCCTTACCTTTGGGAGACTGGCTGGGGGCGCCACAGCCAGAAAGTCTGGAGGTGTCATGCTTTTGCCAGCAAGCACCACCGCCCCACATTCTCCACATGCTCCAATGGTCAGTTGTTTGCCATCATCCACCAGTAAGCTGTTGGCCATGCGGAGGGTGTACAGAAACACAGGGAGCCGGGCAACCTGTACTGCTTTTAATCCAAGGCATCGCTGCTTCTCCTGCCGACAGAAGAAGCACACGAAGGTCTCCACTTTGTACTGCCTGGACCAGGCGCTGCTGGGATGGTGGGAATTCCTGCTTTCGTGCTGCAGCCACTGGCCTAGGAGGTCATGGTAGCAGAGCACGCAGGTAGCCACCAACCCAGTGGAGTCTGCAGGCCTGGCCCTGGGGGCCGGGGGGTAGACGGTGAGGAAGGGGAAGAAAGGCTCCTTCTCCCCAAAGCGCCCTGGCGGGTTGATGTTGAGCTGGAACTCTTTGCCGGCTCCCAGCTCAGCTCCGCAGATGTAACAGACAGAGGCAGGGCCTGACGTGGCCGAGGGGTGCATGCCAGTGCTGCTGGGATCCCCGGTGGAGAAGACCTGGTGATACCTCCCCAGGAAGCTCTGCACCGAGGTGATGAGCTCCTCGTTGCGGCACGCCCGGTACATGGCCCACAGGTCCTGCAGCACCCCATAGCACTTCCTGCAGCTGCGCACCTCCCCATGCTTGTTCAGCCCCTTGGAGCTGGGAGGGCAAGGCAGGTGGCTGAGAAAGGGGAAGTGCATGGTGCTTTTAGCATTGCCATTAGTGATCTTAGCAGAGACCGGCCTGGCCTCCTTGCTACAATCCTCCCCACAGAGGTAGCAGGCTTCCTGCAGCAGGGCAGGGGCACCCTCCTCTTTCTGGGCCCTCCGCCCTTTGGGGGGCATGCCCACTGCGCTGGCATCCAGCGGCACCACGTAGAGCCTCTGCAGGACCGGCACGCTGGCCACCTCGAAGCTCTGCCACTGCTGCATGAGGGAGGTGAAGCAGCAGGAGCAGACCAGGGTGCTGCCCGCCGGGCTGATGGGCAGGGCCCCCAGGGGTGGACTGTGCAGCCACAGGAAAGGGAAGAAGGGGGCCTTGGAGGTCTTCTCCTGTTTCTGCACATGGATCTGGTGCTGGCCCGCCGGGGACAAGGGGCTGCCGCAGATGTAGCAGACGGTGCCCGGCGGGGGTGCTGGTGCCCAGGGCGGCTTGGGCAATGCCAGGGCGCGGGCGTTCTCCGGCCTGCTGGGGGCTCGGCAGGGCCCCTGCCTCTCCTCGTCGCTGGTGATGTTGATCTCGCTCTCCTCTGAGGAGCCGTAGGCCGGGACCCGCTTGCCCATCAAGTCGCCACCCCCCGGGGCAGACTCAGGTGCCCGGCCGGAGGCCGCCGCTTTGAAGGCATCGGGCAGGGCTGCTGCGCCCTGGCCCCCTCTCCAGCTGCTCCGGACGCTGCCGGGGGCATCGGCCGGCCAGTGGCGCCGCCGTCGCCTCCTCCTCCCCCCAGCCAGCCCATTGTCCTGCGGCACAGGTGCCTCGTCCGGGGCTGGGGGCGCCTGGCCGTGCCACTCGCGGGGGCGGCTGCCCATGGGCGCGCCTGGCACCGGCCGCTCGGCGGCCCCGTTGGCTGCGCCCGGCTGGCGCAGCAGCTGCAGCCCCGCGGCTTGGCTCAGCGGCTCTGGGGCCGGGCAGCAGCCGGGGCTCCTGGCGCTCCTGTCCCGGCCGGGGGCGTGGAGCTGCAGCTCGGGCTCGGAGAGCTGGTCGGTGTCCGAGAGGGAGGACAGGTCGGAGTCTCCGCCGCTTGCGCCGGGATCCTCCTCCTCCTCCTCCTCGGGGGGCTGGCTGCTGCTGCTGCCCCCCAGGCTGAGCCTCCGCTGCTCGTCCAGGGCGTAGGAGAGGTTCCACTCCTGGGGGCCCCTGCGGAGCCCGGCGCCCGCCGCCGCCTCGCACTGGTAGGGGCGCTTGAGCCAGTACATGCGCTTCTCCACCGGGGTCCGGCTGCGCTCGAACGCGTCCCACTGCTCGCCCAGGAAGCAGCGGCAGACGGCGCACACCAGGGCGCAGCCCTCCGGGGTCACCTCCAGGGCCCCCGGCGCCGGCTCCTGGTGCTGCAGGAAGGGGAAGAAAGGCTGGTTCTCCCGGGGCTGCTTCACCTGCAGCTTCAGCTCCTTGCCGCGCCCGATCCCCCCGCCGCAGATGAAGCAGCAAAGCGCCGAGGGGGGCTCGGCGCTGGAGCTGCCGGAGGCGATCGCGGCCATCAGCCGCTGCTTGCGGGAGATCGGCGCCTCCTTCTCCAGCGCTGGGTGGTCGCTCATTTTGCACCCGGGGCGCCTCGGCGGCGGCTGGGCTCGCGGCTGCCTGCTCCCCGGGGCTGCGCTTTCATCGTGCTGCCCAGCCGCGTTCACGGACGGGCCATGCTCCCACTCGCTGTGCAAAAGTTGGTCCAACTTTGGGTGCGATCAGCGCCCCATGGCAGGGCTGGAGGGGGCAGGGGGGTCGCTGCGGAGCGGAGCCCGGGAAGGCGCCGCGGGACGGGCTGGAGCCGCCTGGCAGCTGGGAGCTAAGAGCTAACTTTGTCCGTACGTGTCTCGTGCAAAGTTGGGCTGCGAACTCGGCAGCGCCATCTCCGCAGCGCGGTGGGTCACTTCGCTCCCACCCCCAGCAGCTGCTGCTGCCCCAGCCAGACACCCGCCCCACGGCTCGGGGCTGCAGCTCCCCCCTCTCACGCGCTCCCGGCCATCCCCCCGGAGGGAGGAAAAGCCACCCGGTAACCCGGCTCTGCCTGCCGGGCCGCCCACTGAGCGCACAGCCCCGTATGCGCCTGCCAGAGCCTTGGCCACTGATTGGAGTTGGAAGGAATCTCGCTGCTGCAGGCGGAGGAAGCTGGCGAAACCACACACCTCTGTGCACTGGCTCGCCCGGAGCCCCGGCTCGGCGAGTCTCCAGCGCCAGGCTGCCTTGGGCCGGGGCAGGAAGAGGAGTTGCAAAACTGGGTAGATTTTGCTCTGGCAGGTTTGCGCATTTACCCACGTGTGGTTGGGGGCTGGGAAGAAGTTTCCAGGATGGCTGCTGAGTGGGAGGCCCATTGCCCTGTTAATTCCCCCTGCAAGAGAATCGAGCTCTTAACTCCCCCCGCCCCAACACACACACACGATTATCTACTGCTAATTCTATGGTCAACCTCTTGTCTCCGGCCCCTTTGAGACCGTTGTGCCGATTCCCCCCGAGCGAGGAGCTTCCCAACTCAGTCAGAGCTTTGATCCAGAGCAGCCAGAGGGCAGCGCCAGACAGAAGCTGCGTGGGCATAGCAGCAGGAGACAGCCCTGAGCCCATTGTGTGAGCTCTCCCCTCTGGGCCCAGCAGGGCGCCCATGGGTGCTGTGATACCCAGCACCACCCTGAAGCCTCACACTGACTGCCTGGGGGCATGCTGGGTCCCAGGGCACCTTGCATAAGAAAATACCACCCAGATTTTATACAGGGCGTTACATCAAGCAATAACCCAATACTAGCTTTGGTAATTAGCCCCACTACTTAATATGTACCTACAGTTGCAATCAGAGACAGCATTTCCTTTCCCTATTAGTCCTAACATGCTGTGTAGTGTTCCTGTGCACTGTTAAACAATGGATGTGATCCAAGCCAGAGCTAGCTGCATTGCAGTGATGCCTGAATGAAGCCTTGAATAACCTGACCTACCTGAGGGGGCATTATGAGGTTTAATGCTTGTAAAGCAATTTGGTGTCCTTGACTAATAGGCACTGCAGAAATGCAACGTGTTATTACATTCAGAAACAACTAACACTGGCTTTAGTCAACCACCCAAGCAACCAGCACAGGTTTGCAACTAAAAAATGTTCTGGAAACCTTCAAGATGCTTCAGCGTTGTCACTGAGGATGTGTGTGCATGCACTAGGGGAGCAAAGGTAGCTCCAAGTGGTTCTACTTCAGGTGTTTAAATTTCCTACCATGTATAAAGGCCTGCAAAGTGCGGTGCGCTCTGCACTTCCATGGATGTCACTGGTAAAGAGTATCAGAGGGGTAGCCGTGTTAGTCTGGAAGCAGCAAAGAATCCTGTGGCACCTTATAGACTAACAGACGTTTTGCAGCATGAGCTTTCATGGGTGAATACCCACTTCTTCTTGCATTCGAAGAAGTGGGTATTCACCCACGAAAGCTCATGCTGCAAAACGTCTGTTAGTCTATAAGGTGCCACAGGATTCTTTGCTGCTTCTACTGGTAAAGAGGAGGTGCTGCTCATCACCTTGCAGAGACTCCTTGGAAGAATCAGGTGCTCAGGACCTCTCAAGATCAGGCCCAAGGTATGTAAGTTGCCATCAATAGGTAGCACCCACCAGACACAGCGTAAGGAAGAGTCCAGGGGCCTGTGACGAGCACCACATAAAGGCCTGGATGGATAGCTTAGACAGGCCTAGTTTTGCGAAGAACAGTTGAGCATGGAACAGCTATAGGTGCTTGGGATATGTATAGATTCTTTATGGCTCCAGTACCTATAGGATCTCAGCACATCCTTATTGTTCTGATGAGAGAAAGGGGGCTAGGAAGCAGCTTTGAAAGATAGTCTAACAACTAGTCTCCCAAAGCCCATTCCTTAGGAACATTTGATAATTAAAAAAAAAACTTGCCTTGCTTTTTTCTTTTTTTTTTTTAGTGGAGATCTTTGCATGAAAACAGGAACGTTCTTCCTTCTCAGTCTATCTGCTCTTGCTGCTTGTTCCTTACTCAGGTGCAAGTTTCAAATTTCTGTGCGCTGGCTGATCTACCAAAGAGAAGAGCAAACTTGGTTATTCCAGGTGTCGTCCAGCATTTGGGCATGAATATCAATTAACTGCACCCGCAGACAACACCTGTGCCTGCAATATCATGATCTGCCCATGCAGGGATGTGGGCTTGACTCCCCTCCATTACAGCTCTACGACAGGGCTCTGGTAGATCAGGTCTTAATGTCATCCTCTTCCTCTAGGGCAAGTGGCCGTGAGATCAAACAGATTGTATGACGTCAGCTGGAGAATAAACAGGAGGGGGCAGAAGGACCTCTAAGGGATGAAGATCCTGTTTCTATGCAGATGGCCCTAGCAATAAAGGATGAGGGGAACCCAATACAGAATATGATCCATAAGGAGAACTGTCTCTAAAGGGATTTTTTCCCCAAAGTTTTCCAGGAGGCACCAGCAGCTCATGACATTTTATTTATGTATAGGCCTGATGTTGCAGTGGTTCTACGCCCAGATCGTCCACTGAAACCAATGGAAGTTATATGCATGTGACAGTGCACCTGGCTTACAGTTCAGTGGCTGAACAGAAAAATTCAGTAAAAAAAAAAATATTTCAGGTTGACCCAAAATGACAATTTTTAAATTTTTCCTCACCAAAATAATAATAATAAAAAAAACTAAATTAAATGCTTCATCTTGTTTTTGGTTGCTCCCCCTTGCTCCCCCTGTTGTTGTTGATTTTATGTCATGCCTAAAGTCAAAATGTTTCATTTAGAAAATGTAAAAAACAAATGTTTCAACCCTTTGGGGTCCCCCCCCAGCCAAAACTATTTTCCAAATTCGACCTGAATTCACAGGTAGTTTTAGAAAACCTGAAACCACAGTTTTCAGTAAATAAATCATCAGCCTGAAAAAAAAATGCGCACAAGATCTAGAAGCAAGTCCTGTTTTTACAGATTGAGAGCCTGAGGCACAGAAAAATTACATGATGTGCCAAGGCAACAGAGAAAGACCATGGCCCAGACCCCCAATACCTGTCTCCTGGTCCTGTACTCTGGCTCCTTGCCAATGCTGTTTGTAAGCCTCTGTTTTCAGGGGGAAATGTGAATCTCCAATTCCCGGCACATGCAGTGCATCACCGCACAGGCACACAGCAGGCATCAGAGGCCGCTTCCGGGGCCCTGGATGCAGCTGGGCAGAGCAGCTCATTTATCACTCTGCCTGGCCTTATTCCTGTGGCTGCTGTTTGCAAAACGCAAGCTGAGCAGGGGAGAGAGAGGATTTCTCAGTCAGCTTCAGAAAGGACTGAAAACATCTGCCCTGGCCGCCAGCACCTCCTCAGGGGAGAGCCGCGGCTCCAGCAGGCTCTAAACAGGATTCTCCACAGCAATTCCATTCAGTCTGGTGGGCAAAAGCAGTCCTTTTGATCGTTTTAAAGTGAATTTAGAGCTGGTGAAAGGGGATTGAAGACACTAGTAGCTGAAATCCACTAGCCACAGGATGGACATAGCTAGCACAAGTCCCTACACAACACATGGTCCTCCACCCCGACATACAGAGACCTCTGTAGTGGTAGCAAGATAAACTAGTCTCAGTAGCCAGTCTCTCTGGTGATGGACAAGGATGGCATCGGTAATGGGGGTGACTGATGTGACAGCCCTCAGGAGTGAGGCTTCCTACAGCATCTAGCACAATGGGGTCGTAGTCGATGACTAGGGCTCCTATGAGCTGCGATAAATAATCATCATAATTCTGTGTAGGCCACCGAGCCACTGCCAGACTAGAGTGGCCATCAGATATGACTGCATCCAAGCCAGTGCTTGGTGATCCATATGCTCAGTACCAATCCCCTGAGCCATTCAGTACCCACAGTAACATGGTTTCTGGTTACAAGCATCGCAAGCTAAACACTCCCCTCGTTTTGGGTGGCAGCATCCCTCTTCCCCCCCCCCCCCATCAACTTCAGTGCTGTCTCCGTGATAGAACGGAGGAGAATTTTGTGGCAGAACTTAGGGCGCAGCCCTGCTCTCTCTGAAACCTCTGGCCAAACTCCCATTGATTTTAAAGGAAGCAGTATCAGGCCCTTAATTTGAAATTATTATTTGTACTGCGGTAACATCCAGGAGGCTGAGTCATGGCCCAGGACCCCATTCTGTTAGCCTCTGTACAGACACAGAACAACAGGACGGTCTCTAAACTCAGCATGCAGTGGGCATTTGGAATATACATGCACTGAAATATACATACACTTTTTTAAAGCTAACCCCAGCCTCACGGAACTGACAGCACATAGGACTGGATCCGTAGCTGGGTGAAATCTCTGCAGCTGAAGCCAATGGAGCTAAATCAGGTTGCACCAGCTGGGGATCTGGCCCTGCCATCACCATTGTTGTTGGATCAGGCTGCTTCCTGTTACATCCCAATTTCTGTGTGTGTTCACCCTGGAAGCTCTTTGGGGCAGGGATCTCGCTTTCCTGTCTCAGTGATGGCACCTAACACACTGTTGGAGCTGTATGCGAATGATACCACATTACCAACAAGCACTCCCCAAGTCAGCGGGCCTGATTT
Source organism: Mauremys reevesii (assembly GCF_016161935.1). Taxonomy (NCBI): domain Eukaryota; kingdom Metazoa; phylum Chordata; order Testudines; family Geoemydidae; genus Mauremys; species Mauremys reevesii. The sequence goes on from NC_052638.1 coordinate 38,174,308, forward strand.
ATGGTAGCAGAGGCTTTTAGCACCATTGTGGCATCTCCTGCCTATGCTCTGTTTCTAGTATGCTGAGGTTAATATGGAAATTACTAACTGCTTATTCTTTCCAGCTGTTCCGTGAATCAGAGTGTGCACTAAAGCTTATTTCAAACACCACACTACTTTGGAGTCAGCGTGGCCGTTCCCCAAACCACCCCCTCTCTGTAATCCTGCTCTTGGTATGTTGTTTGAAAACGGAATATTTCTCTAACTAGTCAATTCAAAAGTATGTATAATTTAAGACACAAGCCCAAGGCAGTGCTGTGCTGGGAGACGCAATGCCTTTTTGATGGAATCTGTAGGGGGGGAGCAAAATGGGTTCTCTTGTGCTCCTGAGGTTTGGGGTGATTATTCTGCTGTTTCTTGGACATTTTGTCAATGGAAGCACCATCTAGCAGAGGGTTAAAAAGATTTTTGGATGTGAATCTTAAACCTAAACTCCCTGTTCATAAAGTGCCACTGAACGGTGCAGGGCTGACAGCCACACCCCAGGGAGAGTCAAAGCTTCTTCCTGCCGTCCTGCCTTTGCATCTCCATGTCAGAGCTGCAGGAACCACTTCTGGGAAGGAGAAGGGACTTCAGCCTCCATGGGCCATCTCATCCTTTGCCCCTCAGCTGAACATGTTTGACCACTCACCACGGTGCCCCTCAGTGCCAGCTGCAGTACAGGCACCTATCCACTAGCAACTGGAGAGAGAGCCACCCACTCCTTTTACACAGACTCCGCAGTAACCGTTAGAAGGTAGCTTTCAGGGTGAAATCTTGGCCTCGCCACCGAAGTCCGTGGCAAAACTCCCAGTCATCCTCAGTGACCACCCATCAAGGGGTAGAAAGGATGGTCTAGTGGACAGGAACTGGGACTCAGGCTGCCTGGATTCAACTCTCAGCTCAGACACAGACTTCCTGTGTGACCTTGGGCAAGTCACTTCAGCATTCTGTCCGCTCAGTCCTCACCTGGAAAATGGGGATCCCAGTACGGTCTTACTTGGGCATGTCCTGAGGATAACATCCATTAAGCTGGGAAGTGCAGTAACGAGGGCCATGTCACAGAGAGACACCAAGGTCAAACCTTGTGAAAGACTCCACAGTAATTACCAGTTCCCAGACTCATCAAATCTCCTTTCCAAATACATACAGAGTCCAACTGGGAAAAGTAAAGGAAATGGATGATTTAATAGCTGGAGGCAGCTGTGAATGTGTATTTTACTTTGATATGGCATTGGAGTGATTGAGGTTTAAGTAGGTTTTTTTAATTATTCCTAATAGACAAAGTACCACTTTCTGAAGAAATCAGTTTAAAATAATTCATTCTTACATGCTCAGATCCATACTCAAGTTCAGAATGGCTCACCCAGCATCTACAGCTGCATTTCTAAACATCAAGAATAAAATCATCACCCCTCTAGAAATACATCGCACCACTTAAAATGACCAATTTCAAACCGGAATATATGCCAACTGCTGAGAGAATCCTGATAAATATGCCAAGATAAGAATTCGTGCTGATAAATACAAACAGTAACGTAGCTTTGACACCACTAGGAGGTAGAGATGATTATTGCCATTATACAGATAGGGAAACTGAGGCACAGAGGAGTGAAATTGACTTGCCTGAGGTTTCACAGAAAGCCAAATGCATACCCAGGATTAGACCCTGGTCATCTGATGGCGAGTTCTGTGTTACTAGTGTGCCTGGCATGCCAATCTGTTACATGGGTAAGAGGCTGATGATTGGTCCAAAGTTCATCCATCTTGAACTCTGACATACAATCTTTTTCTTGACTTTTTTTTTTAAATGGGCTAATACATGCACTTGGTTTGTGTTTATTATTAAAACTAGAGCTGGTTGGAAAATGGTAAGTACGTTTCATGACAAATTTTCAAGAGAAATGATTTTTTTGTTTAACATTTTGAATTTTTTTCAACTGACTTAACCAGTGATAAAGATTTTGCAGGCTAAAAACCCGCCTTGAGAGAGATCCATAGCACCTCGTTACCTTCCCATTTTGTCTTCATTTGCAAACTCATTGAAGCTCTGATCCTCCACTGCCCTTTAGCCCGGGTTGTTTACACGCATACAAAGGAGTGTACCAAGGCTGCCATTCTGGTTTGCTAGTGTTTCACATCCACCTTTGCACGGGTGTAAACGTTGACACGAGTTCCACTGCAGCTGAGAATCAGTCCCGGTGTAAGATGTAACTAAGGGCAGAATTTGTTGATGATGCGTGAGCCCAAAAGATATATGCAGGGAGCAGATCGTTGCTAGCTTTGCAAATCCACTGTTCTGAGCAGGCCACCCTAAAAAACATACAATGTGAAATCTGAGTTAGCTTGTCCCAAATGATGCAAAATAGAAAGTTCGCTAGCGGAAGAGGTAACTCCCAGGAACACGATACACAGAACCGTGTCTCATGTTCCCTGCAGGTCAGTCAGACCGGCTGCATCCAGAGATGGAGACAGGCAGCTCATAAAGAGCATCTTTCGTTAGTGCAAATGGTAACTGGAGGTCACCCATTAATATTTATCAAGAGCGAAAGCTGAACTCCAGCAGAGGTGAAAAATAGCAGTAAACAGGTGCTGCTATTTGCTGGCATGACAGCTCAGGGAGAAGCTTGAGAAAAAGATAATAGAGCCTGAGACAGGCAAGCTGTTAAGGAAATGAATGAAGATGGTTTGATTTGAAAGCTTGAAGGCAATATTTCTCCTCTTGTGAAAGCGTTACCTCACTTGCTAAACGAGCGAGCTCAGCCTACTGTCCAGGGGTACGTACGCCACCCAGCTCATTCCATTTTTAGGTTATGTTTGCATATAGCACAGCTCTCTAGCGGTGGATTCAGAACTGCTTGGATATGTCATAGGCCCTATACTGCTAAACCCAATGGAGAGCCTCTGTTAGCTCAAGTGGTAGAGGCCTTGGCTTTTGTTCTATCCTCAATGTCACTGCACAGTTCCAAATGCTTGTGATGTGCGGCATAAGGACAGCCATGACGTTGCAGATGGCCATGGATTTGTTACAATAATAGGCAAACATAGAGATCACTGAAATGCAGCTGCTTCTGGGGTGGGATGTGGTGACTATTTAAAGCAACAGCAACAGTATGCAATAGTTTTCAGGAAGTGAAATCAAGAGCAGCTCCTGCAACTAAAGTGCAGAAGGGACTAGTAACACCCCGGACTGGAACAAGTTTAGGACACTTGAGTTAAGCACCTTAGACCTGTGCAAAAGGCCATTGGATGACCACCAGTAGACAGAAGGAGGTTGGTTTTGCAACTTAACCAAAAGATGAGCGCCTCCTTGTGGCAGGACATTAGTACAGTACTGATCCAGATAAGAGTCCTCCTGCTGGCTCACCCTCACCATCCTAGCTAGTCTAGATGTTCAGTGTGATTCCTTTGTATCAACGCCTCAGGCAAATCAAACATCCTTATGGCAAGGAAAGCTTGGTTGTCCAACAAGGCACATCTGTCTGTTCGCTCTCTGGACTCTGAACGGATGTGGGTAGAAAACACACAGCTGTATTTCACAACAGGAGGGGAAGGCACGTTTCTCAGCAGTCCTCATGCTGGAGGGCAGCACCATTACACATCATGTGCATGTCTTTCTGTATCAACCTCACCAACGTGCTGTTGCCATTTGCCCAGGTATCCCGCTACGTACGTCCTGCTGATCGGACTCAGATTCAGCAACAGCCTTCGAACATGGTCACAATAGGGCGCAAATAATCAGTAATAAACTATTACGGAGTGCTGGGGAGGGGAGGAGCAAAGCGACTTCAACCTGCCCCAAAAGGACCCTCACTGGCTGGGAGGAAGGTCACGGTCACACATGGCCTTTGAAGGAGGTGGTGAGGCACTGGATAGAGAAAAAGGAAAGGGTCAGGCAGACAAACAAGCTGGTTAACCCAGACTCGGACTGACTTCAGGGCTGAATTGGGACCAGTTAGGGTTAATGTGATCTTCACACCCCAACGGTGAGATTAGAGATTCCCAGGATCGGCACAAAGATAATCCCCATTCAGGTTCTCGACCAGGAGGTCACAGCCGGGTGTCAGGGGCTCACAACCAGCCTGCCTTTTCCAGAGTGTTAATGGGAGAGGGGTCCCAGGTAGACCCCCTAGATGGGGTGGAGGGTCTGGGAATGGAAAAGACTGAGACCTGAATGGGAGGCTTTACAGAAGCCAGGACATGCCTGTTTCAGTTGGCGAATCCTGGTCTAACTGGGCAGTGCGTTCTAGCAATCGCCGCTGACCTGTCCTTTTCCTACCCTGCCAGCGAGTGCTTCGGGCCGGGCTTGTTTCTGCATGGCTGTTCCCTTTAAAAGCAGGAATTAACCGACGCGAGGGAGCTCCCGGAGAAGTTTGGATGGATTTGGCCTTGGGTCAGAGACAGGCGGCATATTTACCAGAGCAAACAGGAGTTTCATTTGAAAGAAAAGCAGAGGGCAGCCTGCGCAGGGCACCTGGAAACGCTGTTAGAGAGAAAGGGCCCTGACAGGCCATTGTCAGGGCAGGGAGCTGGGTGCCCAGAACCACGCTGCAGTGCCCCATGCACCTAGTATAATTCCCTCTACTCACGTGCCTCATTCTCTGCAGCTCCCCTTCTATTCCAGACCTGACCTTCCCTGCCCCCCGCCCCACAGCTCTGCCTGTGCACCCCCCTCCTGAGCGCTTCAGGCCCCACATCCCTTTCAGAAGGCCTGGATGTCTCCTGGGCTGATTAGCCAACAGCGCTAGCAGGGGGCGTGGTTGGTGCTTTGTGGCACTCACAGATATGCCCTGGAGACTGTGCTCCAACCAACAAACCCACCCAAACTGGGACCCGAGACAGATGTGATCCTACATCTTCAGAGGTCAGAAGGCTTCGCTCTCAACTCATTGCACCACCAACAGCCAGACTGAGTGTGGGAGGAGGAAAGTGATGAGCTACCCTCACGTACCCCCAGCCGGAGCCGTTTCATCTGTACCTCGCTGCAGGTAGGCAAGGGGTCCCCTTAGTCCTGACTCCCGCAGTGACTCAGGTGCATCCTGGCGATGGGCTATCCAGTTACCTATGGGCTCCGTGCGAGCCTTGAGAAACCCACCTATGGGTCTGGCCAGGCTGCACTTAGCCATAGTTCCTCCCTCTCGTCCTGGTGCTGGCCAGAGGCCAAAACACTGTAATGTAGAGCGGCATATGGACTGCTCTAAATGTGCTGGATGGAGCAGGTTCCCTAGGGACTGCTCCGCCAGTGGGGATCACAGTGCACTGTGAGCTCTGGTCTCACCCCAACATGCTTTAAGCTGACCCCAGGCACTGGATCTAGTTTTCCTGAGCTCATCTCTGCACCCTCCAGGTCACTTGTTCAAGTATCACCCAAGCCCTGGGCTTTGTTTGCACAGATGCTGTAAGAGGGTGATTTGTGCCTTCAGCTCCGCCCCTTGCTCTCTTCCAGCTGACAGATGCTAATGACCCCAAAGCAGCATCTGCAGGAGCGTGTGGGCTAACGCCGCCGCAGGGCCTTGCTCAGTGCAGGGTGTCAGCATGCTGGCGTGAAGTACTGCAGTCAGCGCCGGCACTAGGTGGAAAGTTGCTGAATGTGTATTGTAGCTACAGTGTCTTTGCTCTACGAAGCACTTTCCTAAATGCTGCATCAAAAAGTGCTGCTCCCATCACAACCAGAGGCCGACAACTCAACCCAGAGTGCCATTTCCTAGCCAGCCCCGTTCAGGGCCTGATTCTACAGCCCTAACTCACCAAGTCATTCTTGCTCCCATAGGCAAACCCACTCACGGGCAAGTGTTCCTCTCATTTTTGCTCCGGCTGGTGTCTCGTTGGTGGAGTTCTGGCGCTGTCCTTGTAAAGTCAACAGTTGGATGCTTGTACATGGACCTGGGCAGATGTCAGGCTAAAGCCTCGCGCTCTCTCACACGGCGGGGGAGAGAGGAAAGCAGCGTTGCTCTTCTGGGAAAAAGAGAAGCCCCTGCAAGAAACATTGATTTCTCCTTGCGTACACTCGTTTATACATTCACAATGGTGCCACATGCTTTATGTAACACAGCTGCATCTTTCCTTTCCTCTCTGAGCGATGGAGGGAGCAGGACCTGACCTGTAGCATAGGATTCCACTAAGCCAGAGGTTGCATGCACACACCTCCCACTGAAGTCAATAGGTCCCTGGATTCTATTTCTAGCTCTGCCACAGGCTGCCTGTGCAAACACAGGCAAGTCACTTCACTGCTCTGTGCCTCAGTTTACCCACATCATTTCACCTCTCCACCGCTTCCCCATCTGTTCAGTAGGGATAACCCCTCCCACACGGACATTTTGAGGGGCAAGTCACGGTCTCTACAGGGCTTGACGATGCTTGGATGGAAGGTGCAAATATTCTCCTTGCTTTGCGAGTCCCCTGCCAGCTCTGTGGCAAATGCATTGTTAATTTCAACAATGCAAGTATCCAACAGCACAGACACAGAGTAACTAATGAACTATAGCAGCGGCAGCAGGCTTTGGGGAGCATTCAGAAGGGAGCAGGCATTGCTTTGTTTTAGTAACACATTGTCTGGTTCTTGGCTTGTCAGAACAGAGTAGTACAGACTCATGGAACCGGGCAGGCTCCTGGAATACTCTGTGGACTCTTTACAAGCCAAACTGCAGTTGTGCCCCTCCGGGGGGGCGGATGGGGGCGCTGTGATTTTGACAGAGCCAATCAACTAAGCAGGTATGAGGCACCCAGATACCACGTTGATGAGCTCAGTGCAAACACAGACAGGGTCAATTAGCGAGAGAGAGTTCTGGCCAGCGCTTGGAGGGGAGGTGTTGGAGGAAAGGCCCGGGTGCTGCCTGCGGGAAGCTGTGCTGGTGATTCACTCAGTGGCACTCTTCCGCGAGTCGGGCGCGAGCCAAGTCCTTCAACATGGTGTGAGGTTTTTTAAGACTCCTTTGTCCCCCCTCACCGCTTCCAGAGCACTATGCTCTGCCGTGCCAAGCCCCTATGCCAAAGGGCCATGTCAACACGGTGGCTATTAGAACCTGCTATTAAAAAATCACCAACCATCTTTGAATTCTATAAAGCAGTAAAAATACTGGGGATATTAGCCCTGTGGACCCCGGCTGCAGCCATTGACAGGCCCGCAGCATGCAAATCTACCCCTAGCTCTTTCCTTTGCCCCAAGATCCTAATAGCACTGCCCCCATAGGGGAGCTAAGGGTAATTAAGGCTCGGCCCTCCCAGAGCACCTTCCCTGCTAGGTCCTCAGAGTGCCTTGCCAGCTACTCAAGCCTCCTGAACTATGTGTCTGGCATGTGTCATTATTCCAAAGAGGAGGTCAAGAGACCAACTAATGGAAAGGATAACTAGTGGCAGTGCTGAACATTGGATTCCTGAATGGGTGTCCCCGACTTTAAACACACATGCATCCGACGAAGTGGGTATTCACCCATGAAAGCTCATGCTCCAATATGTCTGTTAGTCTATAAGGTGCCACAGAACTCTTTGCTGATTGTAAACACACATTTACTACAGAGAGTGCCATGCGCTACACGCCTGTAGTTCAGGAAGTGTGTGTGTTTGTGTCTTCACACACACACACACACACACACACAACCTGCTTTGATGCAGGAACATCTGAAGCTGTTTTCTGGGCAACCCATGCCCATCGTTTGAGAGGGAGGGAAGGCATCTAGCATGACGCTGAAGATGCCCCAGGAGGAAATGGTCTCTGGTTTTAACTTTCTATTCCAAGCCCATTCACTGAACAGGTGAAAATGCCATCTGCGCTCTCCTCCTCTGCCTTTGGCGCGGGTCCAGCCCTTTGGAGTTGAACTTGAGCTGCTGAGAACCAGCCTGGAGGGGGCCAGTCACCAGCCAGGACATCCCTGCAAGGCTGAGCCTGGTGTAGCATCCTCTTTGGCTCTGGGATCTCCATCACTGGGCCCTGTGACCCTGGGCTGGCTCGTCCCTGTTCACAACTCAGCCCTCCGGGGCAGTAAAGAGGCCAGTAAAGCAGAAGTCTAAGGAGCCTGTCCTAAGCCATCAGCCCACTTGGGGGTTGGTAGTCCTTGTCCCCCTTTGTATCACGGGATTTTACCTCCCCTTCCTTGGGGGTCGGTAGGCAAACCCAGGCGCTCCCTCTCCTCCGGTTTCCAGCCAGGGACTCGATATTAAAAAGCTAGAGGCTGCAGTCCCATAGACTTGCTGCGGTTTCCCTCGGCCACTTCATACCTTCGGTCTGAGGAGAGTCCCCTGAGGTTACCTGACAAACTGGGTCTCCCAGTGATCTCACTCCTGACATTCCTGTTCCTGGGAGCTCCTCTCCTCTGGAGTCTCCTGCACTTTCCTCTTGGAGGAGCAGCCTTTTATCTCAGCTGTGGCTGGCCCAATAATTAGCTGCAGGTGAGGGAGTAGCTGTTCTGTCCATTAACCCCTTGGTGGCTGTTGAAGCTTAGGGTCTATTCATCCCATCTCACAGTCCTTTTGGAACATGGGGCCAGATCCTCGGCTGGTATAAACTAGCACAGTCCCACTGTCCTCGGTGGAGCTACGCCCGTTTACATCTGACCCAGGAGTGCTACGCTCTCCATTAAACATCACGCACATTTTTCATGAGAGGAGTCAGCTCCTGGATGCCGTCCCATCTCACTTCAATGTAGCTTTACCAGTCCTGATCATCTGCTCTCCTCATCCTCGTCCCTCCAATTTTACACCTCTTAACTTGGGATTTCTGAAGGGGCCTGCAAGTTAGGTGTCCAATTTGTATTGAAAGTCAACAGAATTTAGATCCTTAATGACAGTCACAGCTGTTATGTTCCTCTCTGAGCCTCAGTTCAGAGATGGCTGGTAAGTTGTGGGATTGATGGGTTACTGCATTGCTGGTCTGGAACTGGAATTTGGACATTTGGGGGAAAAAAATCTTTCTGAATGGAAATGAAATGTCAAAATTTCCCATGATGGGTCAGTTTAACTATTTCCTTTGCATTTTGATATTTGCAATGCTACTTTTTTAAACAACAAAATATATGTATCTTAGTTTTTAATTGTATGTGTATCTTATTTTTATTTTTAATTTATTTTAAGTTAGAGTTTTATATTATTTTGCTTTGTCTTATAATTTATAATACAATATAAAAGAAAAAGTCACTATGAAATGAAAAATCAAACCGTTCTGTTCTGAGAAGGCAAACACACGGTCTTGGGCGCCGGGCTCACCTTCGGGTGATTGACATCTGCTTCCTTCCCCAGGTCTCCTACAACTGACCTGTAGGGCCTGCCTTTTAAACTTCCTGTCCCGCCCCTCTGCTTCCAGTGGGGGGCTGGTTCAGCTCTGCCCACCAGGGGGAGTGGTGTAGTCCCTACCCCTCAATCTTAGAGGGAAGCCACGCCCCCTCATTCAACCCATCTAATCCCCTCCCTGTGACCTTCCCAACTGATGCAGCAGGTTGCGCAGTGGTAGCCATGGGGTTGATGGCTAATTCCCACCTCTTTGTAAGTTTCTCTCTACTGTATTTGCCAGTAACTTTTAAGTGGTTTGAGCAATGGGTTTCCACCACTCCAGCAGGTGGAGTATTCCACCTTTTTGGTTCTTTTCGAGTGTCGTGATCAGCTGGAAGGCCCCAATTCTGGATAAATGGCCAGATTTCCCCATGTCCACCCCCCACCACAGGTCTGTTTGAAATAGCCCCAGGAACATTTATACCTGTGCACATCCGGCACCCCTGTGAGATTACGTTTCAAGAGTGTGCAGTGGGGGTTAGAAGCAAGGGACGGTGATGTTTGGAGGAGACTTGGTCTGGGTCCGGGAATGAAAGTTTTGGTGCCAGTTTCACATTCAGGTTGTTTCTACCTCTGCCTCAAAGAGGGCTCAATCCTGACTCTTCCAGCTCAGCCAGAAGGCCACTAGAAATGTGCACCAGGGAGGAGCCGGGCTACATTCTGAAAGGGCATAGCCCACTTCTCTGCACCATGCCCTTTGCGGTGCATCATGCCACTGTGCTGCTAGCCCTTGGGCACAGGCGCACTGAGACCCAACAGAGGTACATACTGCCAGGAGGAAGGCTCCTTGCACCTCACCCACTCCCCAAAGCCCCGCCCAGCACAGGCTAGCTACAATCTGCCTCCAAGTTAGGCATTTTGTAGAGAGCAGCAGAACATAGGCCAAGCCCTGCTATCTGGACCCCTTGTCACTCCTGTTCTCTGAATCCCAAATTCGTATGCAAGCTGAATGTTGGTTATCTGAAACGCTGACTCTCCAGAGGTACCAGATGTCCCCAAGGGTGGAATTCACTAAACAAACGGCCTGCGATGAATAATTCAGCCTGCTCTCATTATTAACAACATCTTGCAGGATTGGGTGAGCCCACACGAGTTGATTAGCAAGCCAGGAGTCCTTACTCTCAGCAAGTTTTCTACCAGGGCAGGGGATCAAGATCTGTAAGAATTGGTGGAAGTGCTTGTTTGGAAGGTTCTACTCTGGCTTCAGTTGGCCAAGTGATCTAGAGGTTTTCTCAGAAAGCTCACCCCGTAAATACAGGACACTCCTGTATGGAATGAATCAGGTATATATTGTCTCCACTGGGAGCAGAGGGGGTGGGGAAGGAAGCACATGTGTTGGAAAGCTTTAGTTCCAGAGAGCTGCTCTGCACAGAAAATAAAATACAAAATCGGGAGGCATGGAGCGTGACATGCATTGCTACGTAGTAATAACCGCAGGATGCATTCGCTACAGCCGAGTGATACATTTACACAGCAGCTAGAGAATCAGGATTCCTGGGTTCTTTCCCCAGTGCTTTGCGATCTATCTTGGTATGTATATAGCCCCAGCTACGATAGTACCTGGATACCTGACAATGCACTTATCCGCACAACCCTCCTGTGAGGCAGGGCAGGGGGTTATTCCCCCACTTGTACAGATGGGAAGCTGAGGCACAGAAAGACTAAGTGACCTGGGCAGGTCGCTCAGGTAGCCCGTGATGGAATTGGATGCAAGTCCCTGGCTCGCATTCTGACAACTGGCCTTCCTTTTTATTTTTGTTAACCAAGTCACTGTGTCTGTTTCAGGTTTCTCATCTGTAAAACATTGACATTAACACCTTCCTACTTCCCAGGGCTGTTGCTTCATTCATTAGAGCTTGCTAAAGAGCCGGAGGTTACTAGAGCCTCCAACTCACATTCACACACAGTATGGTGTGGGGGGAGGAGGACAGGTAAGTACCCAGGTTAATAGATTACTAGACAAAGACACAAATTGCAGTGGAATTTACATCTAACTGACCCAAATCCACCCCGGCACAACGTCACAAGAGTCCACGAACCAGCTGGGAATCACAGTCCATGGCTTTAAACCAAGGAGGATTTGACCCTTCTTTGCATGTCAGGTGCTGCTTTGGTTTGTTTCTTTTTTAAAAAACTGGAGCTGAAATATGGGCTTAGTGGAGGGCCAGACACCTCCCTGTTGCTATAATTTGTAAATCATCCCCCTCATTTTGTTATTCAATGTTTTCCCCTTTGTGTGTTAGTGTATTCCAGGTACAGTACCATCTTCTCAGCCAGCCACAACCACTTATTTATTCTGTCTGGCTGAAAGCACATACCCCTGGGCCCTGGTCTGGCCGAGCTCGGCCAATCACTTTACATTTCTGCACCAAATGCAAATTTTCATCAGCTCACCCACTCCTGCCAACCAATAGCTGTAAGTACAAACAACAATTTAGAGTGACTCTGAACACAGAGAGGCTCTAACCACAACACTGGGGCTTGAATGAATCTCAAAGTTCAGGATGGGTTGACCCTGGAGTTTGATAACGACATTCAGAGCAGATGACCGTACCTTAGAGAGCACTGGGTGACCATTTGCAAGAGCGGTCCTGTTGATTTAGGAAGTGGATCTCTGCAGTTGATTTGAATTTGCACCATTTGAGGTTTTCAGTCATTCGGAGATGCTTCATCTGAATGGAGTCCAACTTCTTTTCAATCTCCACGGTGAGGGGTCAGGTTTCAGTCCTCTACGTCAGGACACTGACCACCAAAACATGAAGCCTCAGCGTCATCTCTCTACTTATCGTGGCGCTTGGTTTGCAAAAGACCTTCTTGGAGAGGTGCCCAATTACTGACACTGGTTTTGCAGGGCGGGCTTCGAGTTCTCTCTCAATGCCACCCATGTTATTGACAACAGAACCGAGGTAGGTGAAATCACCAGCAATCGCCACTGGGTTAATTTTCTGGCAGACTTTTGCTGCTGAGCTTTCCAGGGCTTTACGTGCCACAACCACCTCATCCATTGATTCAAACACTATCTCCTCAGTAAAATTGACACTGGTAAGGTTCTTATCATCATAGCATAGGCCTGAAATGCATTTACCTAGTGTCTGGTCAAGCACGTAGTCTATGATGGAATACTCCAAATGGCTGCCCGCTTCTCTCTGGGAATCATCTTCAACATTGACCCTATGAATACAGGAGGAAAAAGACCCCTTGGAAGACCTCACATGGTGTTGACGGACACCTGTCTGTCTCAAGCATCCCATCCTGTAACACGCCAGATCTGGCTCAGGACAGAATATCATGGAGGCACATAACTCGTTCAGTGGCTTCTACACGGTCCATGAGACCGAACCGAACCTTACAACGACAGGGATCGTTTGCAACATTTGACTATATGCCTAGAGCTTGGACCTTAACCTCTTAATGGTTTGTGGGGGCTTAAGATCCAGGGAACTGATCCAGAGCAATTTCAACGTCCTTGGAACGATTCTAAATCCCATCCCAAATGTCAAACCCAAACTTCTGACTCAGCTCCCACTTTGGCAGGATGCCAAGGAGGAACTGAACACCCCCAGCTGTGGTCTAGGAGTGAAGTCCCGGCCCCGTTGGAAACAAGGCAAAATGCCCATTGACTTCAGTGGGGCCAGGACTCCCCCCCATGAGAGTTATGAGAGCTTGACCCTTCTCAGGACTTAGCCTCAGCATAAGGATGAAAAATAAATTAAATAAGGTGTCCCAGGATTGTGCCCCAAGAGAATGTATTTCCTGACCCAAGCGGATTCCCCCACCCCCTGCCCCCACCCCAAATACATGATAAAAAACAGTGAGTTTATCTTAAAAATATATATATAACTCAGTGAAAAGCTGCTTTGCTTTTCTTTGTGTGAAAGGTTTATGCATCTCTGGAGACCGCTTTAATAAAATGCATTCTGGCTCTCCAAGCATCTGCCTGCAAATCAGGGGCCAGCCTTTCCCTTCCTGTGCCGACCTGCTGGAGTCTGCTGTTATTCTTGGCAGGCCGCCCTGAGGAAGAGAAATCACACTCCCCCCAGCTTGGAGCGGCTGGGAAATGCTGATGTCATGACACCTTCCAACATCCTTCAAGGTCAGGAGGGAGGATAAAAGGGGAGAGGTTTGGGTTTTTTTTTGTTTTTTGTTTTTAAATGGTAGTTATTCCCTTGCTCAGGCACTTCCTTTTCATGCTCCCTGTTGTTTCACAAGATGCTGCAGGCTCCACACTTTAAAAAGCCAAGTGCCAGGGTTATAAACCGCTCCCTCCTACCTCTGCAAGATGGAACCGAGACTCCTTTCGCTGACCATTGGCTGGGAAAGCCGCATAAATCATTCCCCACTGGCCAATCACTGAGGGAATTGGCACCAGCAAACTTTGCTGTAGCTCTAGTTTAGTCTGTGTCATTCAGCTTAGCATGGCAGCCAGCAAAGGAAGACTCGAGATGAACTAGTACTAGACTGTAAGCGCTTTGGGGCAGACTCCATCTTTTTGTTCTGGGTTCATACAGTGCCTAGCGCACTGGAGTCCTGGTCCATGATGGAGGTCCCTAGATGCTACCACAATACAAATTAATAATCAAAGCAACACTCAAGCAGTCCAGTGTTTCTTGAAAACATTTATGTACCAAATCATACTTTGGACTTCCCTTTCCTCTGAAGAAATATTTCACAACTTGACTCTAGTTAAATCTCACCTCTGCCGAACCTCCTGGCTTGTACATCAGCAGGCCAGGGCCTCAGCAATCTAATACATTCTCAGTTCTAAAAGACAGGGGACATTGAGTTTGATTTGAAGTTACTAGCTGCAAAAATAGGATACTGGTACACCTTCTAGATTGCGTGGACTAATGCTCTCTTTGGAAAAGAGCTGAGACAGATAAAGAGAAGATCATTTGGTTCCTCTCTGCTCAGGAACAGCCGGTTGCAGTTGCTGTAAGCACCTTTGCGCACTAAAATTCAGGAGAATAAAATGAATAGATGCTCCCAGCTGTTTCCGCAAAGCCAGCCCATGAAACCGTGTTTATAAATATTAAAGTGACATCGCCGTGCGGCAGTTGCGCCTGGAATGACTCCACTGCGTACAGAGTGTTATTTATTGTTTATTGCACCGTCCAGTAGCGTTCCTGTTTTATGTGCCAGCATCTCTTCGGTGCACTGATGTTTGGGGGAAGTGCGTGATCCATCATGCAGAGGCAATGGCACACGCAGTCAATGTAGGCCATGCCCCAGGCTCCCTGCAGAATGCATCGCATGGCTGGCCTGCATGGGGCACGCAACTTCAAACGGGCTCATCCTTTGGGGGCCCCATTTCACAGGCTCAAAGCCTCACCCCAGAAAGGGAAAACTTGGCACTTTTACTCCCGATCCAGCAAGGTGCAAATCTCTCCGGATCCCCAATGCTTCCAGCTGCCAGAACTCCCCCCACCCCTCAGCAAGCAGTCTAACTCTGCAGTGCACTGGGCATGCATTAATTAATCCTCGCAGAGTGCACAGACAGGGAGACAGGTGCAGAAGAGCAAGTGACTGGACAGAGGGGAGGGATAGCTCAGTGATTTGAGCATTGGCCTGCTAAACCTAGGGGGGTGAGTTCAATCCTTGAGGGGGCTGATTAGGGATCTGGGGCAAAAATTGGTCCTGCTAGTGAAGGCAGGGGGCTGGACTCAATGACCTTCCAAGGTCCCTTCCAGTTCTAGGAGATTGGTATATCTCCAATTATTACCTTTAGGGGAGACACAGGCAGAGCCCAGGGAAGAACCGAAGACTCAGCTCCCGGCTCAGTGCTGCCATAATGCAGCTGGCCCCCTTGAGCAATGCTCGGTGATGGAGAAAGGAGACATTTTATCCTAGCTGCTGATCACCCACTGCCCTGAAACCTGGGAGCGTACATTGCATTCCATATCCGTACCCTGCCGGCGCAAACAGCCATGGGGTTGTACGAGCTCGCCCCCTCAGAAGGATGCTGCTGCTTTCTCCCTTTTCCTGGCTGAATTTAAAACAAAGATCCCCAACGGGGTAAGGAACAAACAGCCTTCTGGTGCCGACTGCCAAGCTGCGCGCCTGAACTTCTGAACCATGGAAGCAGGAGAGGGGAGGCCGGGCAGGAACCGCACGGCATGAGAGCAGGATGTGCAGCGACCTGCGAACCGTGAAGCAGCAAGGAAGGTGAAACGGGAGACGCCAGGCAGGGAGCACAGAATCCGGGCCAAGGGCTGGAGTGGGGAGAAAGTGAGCATGAAGCATGTGGCATGGGGAGAGGAAGCAGGCGTGGACTGCAGCAGGAGCGAAGGGGAGGGAGGAGACCCCGGGTATGACGACCCATTAGCTAAGAGGCACCTGAAGGAGGCGCTGATGGGAGATGAAGTTGGAAGTGCCTGCAATACCTGTGCAGAAATCGGTATGTGGAAGAGGGAGCAGAGAGACAGGAGGGTGCAGCAATCCCTGCTTTTCAGACATCTGCTCCTCTCCCCAGAGGGATGGGGACCGTATGGAGTGCCCTGGGAGTTAACGCACCAGGATCCAGCTCACTCTTGAGGCTTCACTCACTGCTTTACAAGCATCATCTGCAGAAACAGACGTGCTGGGTTAAGTGTCTCTCAGATCTTCCTGTAATTCACCCAGGGCCTTGGCAGCCTGTCAGGATAAAGTGCTCTAGGCAAATGGCTGTCTTCCTAGGAGTGCCGACACACAGCGCGTTCTCCCCTCCCGCCTCTAGAACAAGAGCAGCAACCGAGCTCTTCCTGCAGCCTGTCCTTCCGGACGTCATCACGGCCACGAGGGAGGCAGCAAACCAGCCCAGTGGCCACATCTCCAGCTCTCACGGATCGAGCACCCCACCACCGGCGCTCACACCTGTGCATGCCGGCCCCGTGAGAGATGCTGGAGGGATAGCTCTGTGCACATTACAAATGGGCAAGAGTACCTCAGGCCTCTCCCACGCTGTCCCGTCAATGGACTGCACCCTCAGACCAGAAGGAACCAGCTTCCTAAGGCAACAATGGCAGAGCAGAGTCCACGGCCCTCCCGAGTCTCTTGTTGAACTCACCACTGAGCTGGCTTTTGCCAGGGGCTCATTCCACTGCCAGGAGTGGGACCGACACCACACATCAGCCAGAATCTCAGCCACATGCGTGTTCACTGAAAGAAGGAGAGAGAGAAATAGGTGATGTTACTGCACTGGGAGATGCAATTCCAATGGAGACAACGCACATGCGTTCCAAAGAGCCAGATGACCAAAGCTACCAGATTCTTAATGAACCACATAGGAAAAGCAACTAAGTGGAACAAAGTTTCATAGGGGTATTTTCTGCATCCACCCCCGTGAGGGGCTTGCCAGCGGGAGGGTGCGTTTAAACAAACAACCAGCTTTTCTATTTTACAGACAAATAAAGGAGCAATAAAACTGAACTGATGCCGGGCTCTGGTGGCTTTTTATTTGCCTGGAGCCCTGTGGGATAGCTACACAGCACTGCAGCCATTTTATCTGCCCCCCCGCTTTCCATTCGCAGCTGCCACGCCGGACTCACAGGAGGGTCCCTCGGGTCAGTGAGGTGGATGACATTATGATCAGCAGGGAAGCGTCAGAAATATAAAGGGAGAGTTGCCTCTCCCCTCCCCTGGACCCCACGGGAGGCTTTCGATAAGCAGTGCCCAGGCCAAGCCGTTTGCAAAGGGGTGGGCGGGAATGCAGCACAAGCGGATGGTGCTGGAGCATCCTCCCTGGGGCAAAAGCCGCCATGAGTGCGAGCTGGTGCAGGAGAGCTCGCGGAGGGGCAGGCACCGGTCAGCCCCCGCCAGGATGCAGCGAGTACAAGATAAACTAGAGGCAGGGAAGCTGCTCGCAGGCTCCCTCCTCAGTTCTAATGCTCGGCTGAGCGCTGGCTGGAAGGCATCACAGCTAAGGTACATGCACACAGCAGCTTCTGTGCCCGAGGCAGTTAGCTACAGTAGAGCGGCAGAGGCTCCCTACCGAGCAGTCAGGGTCACGGCAAGTGTTAGCAGAGCCTGGGGCTGGTTGCTAGCATAGCCCCTTGGTGTGGGCTTGCATTGGGTGTCCCCACAGGTCACGGTGACGCACCAGCCCCACCATTTCCAGCGCTAATGACGCACGGCTGCAGGAACCTGTCACCTCCGGCGCTTGTACTAAGTAACCCCAGCAACCAAGACCTCTTTGGTATCTGTAGAGGGGCACGGACACCCCTTGGCTGACGCTATGACTGAGCTAGACCAAGGGATCTTTCTCAGGGCTTCATTGCTCCTCAAGTGACTTGTGTCTTTTATTACTCAGACTAGACGGCTCCAGTGGTCAGGCCTCAACACGGAGCCTCTGGGTTTGAATGAAGTCCCCTGGGAACAGCTCTTCTGTCTCCATGGATTGGTTCTCAGGCCAGGTCCCAGTGGACAGGTGACAGGGGCTGACACCCCTCTCGGCCAGAGAGGTGGCCCCTCCAGGTCAAGGGAGACAGAGGCTGCTGGCAGGCTGGTGGCCTTAGTGTTTGCTCTCATATATGCAGCATCCTCTGCCCAGTGGCCGCCAAGTCTCTAGAGCTGCCCGTCCGGCCTCTCCCTTTGATGTTCGGAAAGTGCAAGCGAGCTGGGTCTCAGAGCGGCCCCTGGCATCAGCGACGGCTGCAGGTTCCGCTGGAAGCTGGTGGGGAGCCGTGTCCTGCACGGGGAGCTTTTGCAGGATATCCAGGAAACCTGTGTTACAATACATTACTTCCTGCCAGTGAAGGATCCGCAGGCATGGGACAGAACCCACACTCCGGTAAGACACTGCCATCCCCGGGGAGAGGCAGCGAAGGCAGCAACCCCTGTGGCCGCAGTCGAACTGGCTCCAGGTGCTTTCTCAAGAGCAATCCCCCCTCCATGGCTTATCCACATCAAGGGCATGTCGATGCTGGAGAAATGTCCCGTTTGCCATCATCATGGGTGTGTGTGTGTGTGTGTGTGTGTGACACCTCTTCTTCCCTCATCGGAGAGAACAGGCTAGTGAGCAGAGAAAGGGACAGGTATCTGGGCATGCCTGAGCACCAATCCCAATCCTGCATCACTTTGGGGGAGACATTTAGGCCAAGGATGATTAGATAGATAGATAAAAATCGGAGCATCAATTTAGGCTCCAAGACCATTAATTGGGCTCCTGACTAGGTAGCCAAAAGGCCATGGGAGGTGCAGGAGGGTCAGCACTTTTGAAGATCAGGCCACTTATTAAGGGGCCTAAATATGGACCTGGGAGCTGAACTTTAGGCCTCTGTGGTGGCAAATCGTGCCTTAATCTTTTCGTGCCTCAGTTTCCCATCTGTGAAATGGGGACAATATTTAACAGCCTCGCTGGACTGTTTGAGACAGCTCAGTAACATGCTGATGTAGGTACTTATCTGACCCCCATCACCATAGTGTCGGCACATCGCACTCTGTACCCCATGACACCCCTGGGTACCAGGCAGGACTATTAACTGAGGTACAGAGACTTGCCCAAGGCACATGGGATGGCTGTGGCAGAGCAGGGGCTTGAACACAGGTCTCCCAAGTGAGTGTCCTGGGCCATCCTTCCTCTGTCTGCCTTGCACATTGGTGTGTCAAGCACGGCTCAAAGGCCAAGCATTGCTGTCACCTTTTGTTTGCTAGCCAAAGAGACCCCAGGCCAGCTGCCTGGATTGTCACTGGAATAACATGGCCCATGCTGACCAGCTGCTACAAGGAATCAGCAGAGCTGGCCCAGGCTCTCATGGCCAGGCACTTATACAGGGATAAACTCAGTTTGTCAGGAAGCCGATACAGTCTGAGGTACATCAAAAACCATCTATATATGCACACACATTTAGGATGGGTCCATTGCTGTGCCAAAGAGGCACCAACTAGAATCAGGGCATTCAAAATTGGGTTTCATCTACATAGAGGCTGTTTCATGTAGTGCATGTTGGGTACTAACATGCAAGGATTCCATGCTTGTGAAACTCAACTGGCTCTTTACAGAGAGAACTGTTTATGGAGATGCTGCAATTACAGATAGCATGCCAGCCATGTGCACACAGACTGACTTCCTGGTGCTGCCTCCAAACTCTTCCCTCCTGCAACTTGTGCTCCCCCGCCAAGTTCCATGCGGGTTGCTACATAGGCAGACGATTCCTCAAAAAGAAGACTCAACATAAAGTGTGTTTACGGTCTGATCCTGTGAGGTGCCAACCTCCCACTCATTCAGAATTTGGATGGATTAGGCCATTACTTGCCAGGGAACTACTAGGGGCTAGTTCTGAGGGTCTTACACAGGAAAACACCTCCTACGTAAAGTCTGTGGGACAAATCCTGAAAGAGACTGTACATCTGCAACTCCCATGGAAACCAGCAGGCCTGGGAGGGATTCAGAGTGGCCTCTCAGAAGAATACAGTGTGATGGCTCTGTAAAATAGGGGACTACAGCTCCCATCAGCCCCTTCTCCAGTGCACTTCCATTTCCCCATGCCAGGTAAGCAGAAAAATAAAAATTCTGTCTCAGAATAACCAAATGCATCCCTGGGTTATTATTGAATTACAGCCGAGATCAGTCAGACTGAAAGAATTTTTAAAATCTAATAGACTTTTCTAAAGTTTGTTTGCTTTTTGTACTTCACAGCAGTTTGGCATTGAAACCAGGTTGGTGAGTTTCACTTTCTGTTTGCAATTAATTTCACTTCCAGGATCTCTGGCACTTTGAATTGCAAATTCTGTAGGGCATTTCTAAAATCCATTTAATTGAAATTAAATCCTGAAAACATTTCAGTGAATGTAGATGGGCTTGAACAAAAATCCCGTTTGTTGTTCCCCAAACTCTATTTGTCTGATTGTGCCCATAGACTGCAAATTTCTCAGAGCAGGGATGGTCCCTTCTTGAATGCACAGAAAGCACAAAGCACCCTGTGGAACCATTAATAATAAAACAGGACTGGTCAAAAAATGGGGAAATGATTTAAAAAAAAATCTAAATAATTTCCATTTCACCAGTTTGAAATGGACCCATTTTCATGGAATTCTCCCTACTATTTTTAAAAACTGACATATTTATCAAAATTGATTTTGAAATGTTTTATTTATCAAAAACTGTTTTCTTACTGAAAACTGGGTTCAGTAAACAAAAGTTGACCATAGGTGTGTTCATTTTTTAAATAACTTCATGAAAAATAGACAATTTTTATATCAATAATTTTTTTGCTCAGTTTCATTTAAAAAAGGCATTTTTTTAAACAAAAGTGAAAATTTTCAACCAACTCTACATTTTTTTCTAGCAGATTAGACTGTAAGTTCTATGAGGCATGGACCATCTTTTCATTCCATGCTTATACAGCACCTAACACAATGATCCATGACTAGGGTGCCTACATGCTACAATAAAACAAATTAATAAGTTTTGTAACCAGCATCCTAACTCTCCTAGCAAAATCTACACATTGAGTCTAAAGCTGTTGGACAGAGTTCTTTTAAAGTTTTTTAGTTTGAAGAAAAGTCTGACTGTCGAAGGGAAAAAAAATAAAAAGTTATCAGCTGCTGAGTGCTAGTTGGATGTGAGAAAACTGTTGATCTTGCTTTGCGGGCTGCATGCCGGACAGACGGATGGACAGGGAACTGCACAGATATCATTTTGGCCTCATACCATAAGTTTATGGCTCTGGCTGGAAACCTTCTGAGAAATCCATTGGTATGATTTATTGCATTTCCGATGTATACAGATCCATTTCTGTTCCACTGACCAGCCCTAAAGACAACGGCTGTAATATGTCAAAGTCAGAGATTTAAAAAAAAAAAAAAATCGGTGGCGAGAGATGTCTCATGGCAGATTTCCTTTCCGTGTTGTCTTTTGAAAGAGGAAAGAAACCTTTTGCAAAAGAACAGCCATTCTCCTCTCCCTCGGCCACAGCCCTGGCGCTCACCCTACTGCTATTCTCATGGTTTTCCCATTGAGTGATGAAAAGGCAGAGAGGCAATAAAACTTGTTTGAAATCAACATACTGCCTTTCCCATCACAGCCAGTTAGGGATGACCTAGCCCCACTCTGTTTCCTGACATATTTACCCTGGCAAGCCCTGAGTGGGCTGGCGTAAGTGAACCCCCCTGGACTTGTCAGCGGGAACGACTGAACCCTGTCCTATGCTGGTTTAGAGGCTGGGATCTCTTCCCAACCACGTCTCCACCATACCCCCTGCCACCCTCCGCACATGCTCCCTGGGCCAAGTTAAACATCATGCACAGTGGAAAACACCCAGATGTGGTAATCTGCAACAGGGTGAGGTTTGGTCAGGCGAGCCAGAATCACCCCATGGAGGGGAGGCGGGGGTGACACTTCCAAGCCCTCCGCTCTCCACCAGCAGAGGTTCACGTTCACTGGCGAGGAGTCAGGCACTGCAACCCACCAAACCGATGAAAGAGCATTCCCAGATGTTAAGAGTGGGTCATAAAAATATCAACCGTTGCAGAGAGTGTGCCCGAGTCCTGCTGGCATGTGCTCCTATGGCAGGTGTTCCAGCCAATCCAGGCGGCACATAGCAGCGGTTTGTGATGAACAATGGACTGGGCCCCAAATCGCAGCCAGTGTCCCAACAGACCAGAAGGGAAGAGCTGTGCAGACACCATGGTGGAAAAACCCAGAGTGTCCCTGCATTGGTCAGAGGACGTCTCCTCCAATCCTAGCCATAGAGAGTCTTCCCTTATAGAGCCAGGCCTGCTGGGGCTGGCGGCGTAGTACAGGACGTCCAGTAGCCGAACGAGACTGACAGCAGGCAAGATGAGATAGAAAGAAATACTTCTTCATGAAGGACATAATCTGCCTGGGGTTGGACTGTGGCTGGAATTTTACGCTGGGCTGGATAATTTTACAGTCAACAATATTTGGAGTTGCAAGCTAAGATGAAACCAATTAAACCTCAGGCTTCAGGGCATAGGCTGATCACTACAGGGGTCAGGAAGTAATGACAACTGGCTAGATCCATTATGGGAGCGGGCTTCTTCTTACATCTTTCCTCTTCACCTTCTTTCTTCCTTCCTCCTCCCTCCTCACCATCTGCTCTTGAAATTGATAGACTAAAGGCTTGATCTGCCCTGCTGACTGCCAGCTCTGAGCAGGTGCAGGAGGACATAGTGGGCCTGATTTTCTGGTGTGAGAGAGTGCGGGCATTTGTGCAGCTAACTGCAAGGAAATAGCCAGTAAAATGCATTATTGGTAATGTGGGCATGAAGTTAGCAGGACCCCCCGTCTAGTCATTTGTGCACCTTGACTGCTGGGGGCAGAAAGCAGATTGCAACACGGGAGTCACTCAGGGCTGGAGTATCTTCACTGGTCTGTCTGTTGTTTGTACAACATGCAGCGTAAATACATGACCTTCCCCACACTACAGAGCTCCACCCTGCTCCCACTGACGTCAATTGCAGGACTCCCACCGGGGAGCAGGACTAGCCCCAAAGTCAGTTAATTTTGGCAGCCCTAGGAAACACCACGTACCCGCTGGTCTGCTCCGTTGTAAATGTGGCCCTGTGGGCACTAGCCGTGCCAATGAAAGGTAGCACTTCCCTTGGCAACATCACAGGTCTTGGCATTTGGGGCATCGTAAGGACATTCCTGGAGGATAAGGCTGCCAAGGATAACAGGCCCTGGCCTTGCGGGTATATGCTAACAACACTGCCCTTCCACTGCTTCTTCCCTGGGAGCCTCTCAAAGGGCTTCACGGAGATCAATGAATTCAGCCTCACTGCCCACTGGGAGGCAGGTTACCACCCCCCACACACTTGATAGCTGGAAACTGAGGCAGAGAGATTCACCCCGAGTCCCCCAGTGAGTCAGAGCCAAGCCTAGAACTCAAATGGCCTGTGCTTTAACTTCTGCACAAGGCTGCCTCCTAGTGTACAATGACAGTATTACAGAATCTGTCCTACCAACCAGCATGTGAAAACACTGCAGCTACCGTAAAATCTGGGCAAATCTACCACTTTTGGTGCCAGAGGTGAAAATCCCCATTTCAAATTCAATTTCACCCAACGGGAAAACTAGGATTGTGTTTCCCAAAGCCCACACGGGGTGCGTGTGTGTGCGTGTGCATTTTTAAAGGTAGCTCACAGGGGAATGCACTGACCAAATGAGAGGAATCAAGGGACCCAGCCTGAATCTCCCTCCCCTGGGAAAACCTGGCAGAGAGGCTGTGTGCACTGCATTGCCAGCAGGGCTGGAGCTCATGTCATTCCTTGATGTTAAGTGGAACACTGACCTGCGGTGCTCGCCAGGTCTCGCCACGCCGATAGGCAGACGGGTTGTGGGGGAGGGCGGGAGGTTGTGTCAGCATGGGAAATGCTTCAGAAGGAAGCAAGCTTTAAATATGGTTCAAACTGGAGCCAGAGCTCACTTGTGAGTTCTCTGAGTCAGTCAAGGGCAAACTACATAATGGGGAAAAAAAAGCCCAGCTAAATTCCCATGAATAAGTAGGGAGGTTCCCAGACACCCAGCTTGGGAAAAGGTGGAGAGGAACAAGGGTTCAGAGGTTAGGGCAGTAGAACCTGGGTGCAAGTCCCTGCTTTGCCATAGACTTCTTGTGTGAGTCACTGAATCGCCCCATGCCTCGGTTTCCCTATCTGTACAACAGGGATAAGAGTTCTGCCCTACCTCACAGGGCATTGTGAGGTTAAATGCATTAAGGATTGTGAAAGCAGACCTCGATCGAACTGCCCACGAAGACTTGATTAGTAGCGAAGGCACCCGGCCAGGCCGATTGCTGACGAAGCCCGGTATTAGTGCCCTATACGTACAAGTACCCTTAATACATGTGTGCCTGTGATAATGGATGTGGGTCAGTGAATGGCGGGACTCTCCATTGCCCCCGGGGCTGGCTAAAGACAAGGGGCTCAGAGGCTACGTTGCTGGACACCATGCAAGTCCCCTAGGCAGATAGGAGAAAATCACATCCCCTTCTCATAGCACTGGCAGTCCTCCGCAATGGGAGAGGGAATTACCACTGGGTTTTGTGGGAGGAGGTGCAATTCTTTGCCAGTGTGACGAATGGGACTGGAGAAATTGCAAGTAAGGGGCACGGCTCCCCCAGTGATGGGCACGGGCTGTGAAGCGGGAGAGAAAAGTAAATAGCGAGGAGTCTCTCAGCGGAGGCTTGGGGGAAACGGAATATCCCAGCTAGGTGCTGCTGTCCATGTCAGCTGAGGGGAGACAACTGAGCGGATTCAGGGTGGAGGAAAACGCACGGAGGGGGGAAGCGTCAGGCCATGTGGAATGCCTCCTGGGGTGCTGGCAGGGCACCCGGGTGCCCATGGAGGAGGAAGGTCTCTGTGCCAACAGCCGCTCCCTGCAGCAAAGCCCTGTCATTTCGCAGAGTGGACCCGAGTTGGAAGGTCTGCCCAGTGCGGCACAGCTGTGGGGCCCAGGTCCAGCGACTGTGAGCCCTTTAGAACGCAGTGTGCACACTCACGCGCAGGCTTGGGACCACCGAGTCCACGAGCCCAGGTCCCACAGACCCCGGGCTTACAATGCAGTGTAGACATGCCCTGCCGGTTCCAACCTGAGGACAAGCTCTACCTCCCTAGCTGCAGATGGAAACCCACTGAGCCTCCAGGCCCAGGAAACCGCAGAGGGGAAGCCCCAGGCCCTCTCTGCCTAGGAAGGCCTAAGAGGCAGAGGCAAACCCAGAAGCTGCTGCCTCTCCCCTCTCTGAGGCGGAGGGAAGGGGTGGGCAGATGGAATTCCACCCGCTCTGTGCTTCCCCAGCTCCTTAGAATCATAGAATCTCAGGGTTGGAAGGGACCTCAGGAGGTATCTAGTCCAACCCCCTGCTCACGGCAGGACCAATCCCCAACAAATCCCCAACTAAATCCTTGAGCAAGGCAGAACTGGGGCAGATCGTGCAGTGCTGAAGATGGATAACTGGAGGACACCCTGATCCAATCCCGGCTTGGGGCGTGGGTGTGTCTGATCGAAGGGCATGCTCTGTCCCAAGATGTCGGGCGGGGGGGTCACCCAGGTTGGTACAGATGCAGCGCAGGGAGTTACTGTCTTTTAGAACAACAGAGCCAGCACTGCAGCACACAAGCAGCAAGTGGCAGCTGTTTGCCTTCCTGCATGGCCTCCAAAACTCCTCTCAGCTCTGGCAGTGGGGCATGGGGGTGAGAGAGTACCATCAGCCTCCTGCAGCAGCCTTGATCGGCTGCCTTTCCCCAGGAGGCACGGAAGGCATCCAATCAGAGAGGGTTTTCCCGCAAGCGCAGCTGAAATTAACTCCGGAGCAGGCCAGTGCTTCTGGCCCCGTTGCCATTGTGTGATTTGGTAAGGCTCCATCATAAGACCAAGGCACAGTTGGCACAGCTGGTCAGCTGTGGAGAATCCCAGGGTTGGAATAGCAGGAGGAGGAGGTGCCCCGGCAGTGGAATATATGGGTCCAAGGACTGGACTATCCGGATGCAGCAGGACAGGTCAAGACTGAGATGCAACAATCAGGCTGCGTGTGGAAGGTTGCACATAGCTCATCTCAAGTCAGTGCTTGCAGCTCTTTACTTTTAGGAGCATTAATTTCACCCAAAGGAAAGATCTTCTTATGCTTCTTAAGCAAACATGGTGATTGGCAGGCACCCTGTAGCCTGACTCACGCACATGGGACTAGCTAACCCAAGAAGGAATCATTAGAAAATCAAGTTGAATCAGATTTTGTTTCTGTGCCAGCTTTGACAAACTCCACACCCCCCGGAGCCATGAATCAGCACATCAGACCCCACCTTGCTGAGGCCCTGCACGTTTATGAAGCAAGAGGCTGATGGTTTAAAGGACACGTTCTCCTTGGCAGGGAGGCCACGCAGTCGTGTGCCGCTTGCCTATTATTGTTACTCAAGGCTGAGGCCCACGTCAATGCCTCGCTGAGGTTGCAGGTTCTCCATGAAGGGAAAAAAAATCAGGAAATGCAGAAAGGGAGATTACCCAAGCAATGGTAACCCAACCACACTGGGTCTCCGGGCCATTAAAGAAACACATGACAAAAGCCTGCTGAGCGCAGGAATCATGAAAGCAGATCAGGCCTATGGACCACCTCATCCCGTATCCTGCCTCTGACAGATGCTTCACCAGTGATGCTAACGCCAGATACTTCAGAGAAAGGGGTCAGAGACCCCATAATGAACAATTATGAAATAACCTGCTCATGGGAAAGTTTCTTCCCGACCCACCTTCCGGGGAGGCTAAGGCTTATGACTCAACTTATGCTCGCTGAAATCCTTGACTGAAAGGTACAGTACTAGCACCAAGCCAATGAGCCCTACACACTCATTCTTTGCATTGACTGCAAGCCAGCTGGCTTCTCCCCTCCCCCAGACCCTCTGTTCCACCTTCTTTCCCCCCAGCACCAGGGCCGGCTCCAGGCATCAGCATTCCAAGCTGGTGCTTGGGGCGGCAATGTGCAAGGGGCGGCAGTCCCTGTTGTTTTGCCCCCAAGCAGCGCGCCGAATTGCTGCCACGGGCAGTCCATGCGCCGTTAGGGCGGCAGGCGCGTTTCCGCGGTAGCAGCAATTTGGTGGCAGCTTCTATGTTTAGCTGTCCGCGGCGGCTTCAGCTAAACATAGAAGCTGCCACCGAATTGCCACCGCTGCGGAAATGCGCCTGCCGCCCTAAGGGCACACGGACAGCCCCCGCCGCCCATGGTGGCAATTCGTCGCGCTGCTTGGGGCGGCGAAAACTGTAGAGCCGGCCCTGCCCAGCACAGTGGGTTAAATTCACCCCGGTACAGAAGGCCCATGCACCACATAAGGCTTAGGTAGCATAGAGACTTTGTGAGGTCTCTCTACAGGGGGGTGACGTTCAGCCAGCGCGAGAGGAGATGATTGGAGATGGTTCACCTTGGAACCTCCAGAGGCAGGTTGGGCACGCTTCCTTTTCTACTGTCACAGGCCGCAAGCTGTAGCCTTCGGTATTGTTCTTGCTCCACATTTTAGAGCGCTGCAGGCTCAGTAAATAAGGGATCACCCTTTCTCCATCCCACCCCCCTTGGCCCAAGATGTGTTAAGACTCCACCGTCAGTGCAAACGGGCTCAGTGCAGAACTGTGCCAAAGAACAGACGATGACTGACTCAGTGCTGTAGACCATCGTCCGCTGCTGGGGATTGACCCAAAACAATCCAAATGCCAAACACCAAAGCCCACAGGTTGGATGCTAGGCATGCAACTGTGATTTAAAACAAAGACCAGATGGTTACAGTAATACGACCAGCTTGTATGCCATAAAATGACTAAGTGTGAGAAGACAGGAAGACTCCCAGTGGGGTTAGAGCAGGCCCCAGCCTGGCCTTTGAGCGGCAAATGGCAGTTCTTTATTCAGCCAACTCTCTCCCTTCCCAGCAGCCAAATAATTAAATATTCATGTGTTTCCGCCATCCCTTAAGAAAGCAATAAGTCAGATTTTTAGGGGTGGGGTGGGGGATTAAAGTTACCCGAAAGCAACAAATTAGAGTAAATTTCCAGATCTGCACAAAGCCCCCCGCTTCAGTTTCTGAATGAAAACAC
This sequence comes from Mauremys reevesii, assembly GCF_016161935.1. NCBI lineage: Eukaryota > Metazoa > Chordata > Testudines > Geoemydidae > Mauremys > Mauremys reevesii. The sequence continues at coordinate 38,202,092 of NC_052638.1, forward strand.
GCTTTGCCTTAGTGTTTGCAGATTTCCTAGATACACATGGGTAGGAAGGGGGGGAATCCTGGAATTATGAGGCTCCAGGACCAATTAGGGCTGTTTACACTGACGTCAAGTCTGGGCAAACTCCCCACCCCTGCTTTGAGCTTATTTATGAAATTACACCCGCTGACATTGACAGATGCAGAAGGGAAAGTCCCAGTGTACAAATAACCAGCCAGAGCTACTTGGGTTTATTTTAACAGCAACTCACACTATGCCGGAGGCAGCCGGTTCTTATAAAAAACCAACAACAACCCTCAACTAATGTATTCCCAGCCCCACCCCCGTTTGAAACATTTTCCTGCCTTGCCATTTTCTGGGAAGAGGGGCCCTGAAATTTAAGCAGTTTGGCTTTGTGAGGATTCCGCCCCCGACAACGAAGACCTCCCCACTCCAGTGTCTCCCCAGCTGCGAGACGGAGCCAGAATTCAGCCCAGGGAAAGCAGAAGAGGCAGAGAGATCGCCTTTCTTCCGGCCTGGTGTGATTTCAGGGGGCCTCTCTTATGCAGGAACAGAGGGAATGACTCACTGTCATGAATAGTTAGTAAAGGGTTAAAGTATAATACCTGGTGGGCACCTGACCTGAGGACCAATCAGGGAAGAGAATTTGAAACTCCTAGGAGGGAACTTTTCCCTCTTTTGGGGTCTTTGGTTTTTCTTCTTCGGAGTTATAAGAGTTATAAGAGTCCAGATGTTTTAATCAAGTTCCACCTTTCTGAACTAAGTTCTTCTCTCAAGAGAGATAGTGAGTATTAGAAAGATACGTTGTGTCCTCACCTAATAATCCTATGCTTGCAATTGTGTGTGTGTATTATTGATTTTTCTTTGTGTGCTGTGTTGTTGTACTGAGAGGAGAGATTCTCTCCAGAACTGAATTTATTATACCCTATACCCGTCAGCTAGGGCTCATGAGCTTCTGTATTTTCTTTTTTTTCTTTTAATTTTCTTTTTCTATAATAAATTCTAAAATCTTCCACTGGGGAAGACATGCTGGTCCTCACTTTGAAACCCCCCAGCTTCAAGTGAGGGTAGACCCATGACACTCACTAAGGAAGAAAAACAAAGAGGCTGCCTCTACTGCTGGACAATGAACAAATCCTTTACTCTTCACTTCCCATTGGGCTTCTCAGAAATCCCCACAGTCATTATCACGATTAGATAACTTAGCCTTGCAACCGAGGTTATGAACGCCTACCTGAAGGCCTGTCAGTGCTCTCACTGAAGTGAAGGGCAGAACTCCCAGTGACAGCAACAGGGGCGGGACCGGCCCCCTAGACTATAAACTCCTGTATGTTTATTCTCTCTGGTCAGCACTATGGAGAGAGAGACAAAGGATGAGCTGGGTCAGTGTAATCCCCTCATTTAGCAAAAGGGGAAACTGAGGTAGGGAGCGGCAAAGGGACTTGCCTAAGGATGCATAAGTCAGTAGCAGAGGTGGGACTAAACCCCAGGAATCCCAGCTTCCAGTCCCGCGCCGCCCCCAGCAGCAGAATGATAGGAACTAGGGCTACGAGAGCACATTCCCTCTTGGGACCAACGGGACAGGTCACTGCCACCATTTACAAAGGAAAACCATTTACAGAGACTCCAGCCTTTTCTTCTTCCTGCCTGATTCTCCAAAATGGGCGTTTAGAGTCTCCCTAAGCCAGTGCTCAGGTAACACGAGGCACCAGTGGGGCTGCTTTGTGGAGCTGCTGGGGACATCAGCAAGGCTTCCTCCAATGCCCTGGCTCTGACACTCAGGTAACGCGAGAGCAGGAGTGCTGTCTCTGGGGTTGTAATGCCCTTGGGTGTTGGCCAATGCGGATGTAAGTTACACACAAAAAAATCTGTTAAAAGAACATTATTAAGGTTGCAAAGTCAAGCACTCAACACTTAGGAAGAGCCAGAAATAAGGCCCCCTTATTTCGGCCCCCTTGTGCATATACACAGTGACAGACTCTTTAAGTGTATGATCACATGCTATACTTTCCACAGGACTCCTGCCTTCTCCAGTGCCCGAGATGGACCCACTCTAGGGATGAATCAGGGGCATGTAGCGAAGGAGGCTGTTGTCTGTAGGACCCTTGCCTCAGTTGCTGCAGGTGTTGGAAGATGCAGAGTGAATGAGACTGGGAATGCAGGAAAAGAAAGCATGCAGTGTAGTTGTCCCAGGGTATAAGGAGAATCTCTTCATGAAGTCACCTGAACGCTGCCATGGAGAACTGGATGCTATCCTTCCCTTTGCCACAGAGTTCTTCAGGCCAAATGGTTAAAGTCTGGCAAAGTCAGAAGCAACTGAAAACAGGATCTTATAATGGGAGCTATCAGGCAACCTTCATTATAGACAATGCTACCTCCTCTGCCTGTAACACACGACCAGGGCTTAAAATCAGCTGGAGCTGTGCGGAACAGAGCTCTGGAAAATATTTTCAAACCTGCGGAAGCCCAGGCACACCCTGTGGGGCAGAAACCCCGAGCCCCGGCGCCCCCACCCCCTGGGGCTACAGCCCCGAGACCCCTGCCTTGCAGCTGAAGCCTGGAGCCCTGAATGGGGAGGGAGTGTGTGTGTGTGTGGGGGGGGGGGTGTTCTGGGAAATAATCTCTGAGAATTTAAGCCCTGTATGGGGCCATATGCAAGGATGGGCTCTTCCAATCTTTCTGACCGGTAGAAGCTTTAATGGACCCTTGTGAAATCTTGCTAGACTCAAAGGACTGATAAAGCAGGACCTAAACTCACCCTGTTTGAGCTGTACCCACTCAGAGTAAAATGGCTTTGAGCTGTGAGGAGGCTGATGGATCCAAGTGTCAATGGGAGATGGCTGGGCTTTACCTTGGGGACAGGGGCTTGTTCTCTGCCCCAAAGAGCTTACAATCTAACTAAATAAGACTTACAAAGAGTGGGAGGGAAAAGAGAGAGACAGAAAGGGGGGATAAATTGCCCAGGGCAGAGCTTAAGACTAGAAATCAGGTCTCCTGAGCCCCGGATCAGTGCCCTACCCGCGAGACGGCCCTGCAGAAGCTTGTGGTGACAAAGAGGGGTACCGGGAAGGCCAGAAGCTTTTTACTGAGGAAGAGAGGATGGCCTTTTGACTGGATTGGATCCAGTCCCCAGTCACTCTTAATGAGGCCCAGCAGAATTTGATTCTGGGTCTTTACCATTTTGATGGATAACATCGACGTTTATTTGTAAACCTCTGCCCCCCCCCCCACCTCCAAGCCCTGATTTTTATTGATTTTATGTTCACAGTTTCAGGAACTGATGAGGGGGGTCACAATCGAGGGACGTGATGGGGTGCACCGGCTTTTGCAGCTCTCTCCAGGAGTCCCTGCGGTCCTACTACACTCCACCAGGAAGCAGCGAAGTGACTGGTAAGGAGCAGCAAAGGTGGCTCTGGAAGGCCTGCCTAGAGAGGCCTCATGGGAGTAGGGTGACCAGACGTCCCGATTTTATAGGGACAGTCCCAATATTTAGTGGTTTTTTAATATGGGCTTCTATTACCCCCCACTTCCTGTCCTGATTTTTCACAATTGCTATCTGGTCACCCTCGTGGGAGCAGCCAATCAGAGCCCAGCAGGCTCAGATAAAAGGAGCTGCAAGGCCATAGCAGCTGAGTTCGCAGCTGCGACCAGATGGGGGCTCCTCTCTGGCCAAAGGAGCCTGACAAGTAGCTAGAGTTAATGTCGGGCTGAACTGACACTGGGAATGCAGAGAGAGAAGGACCTGAGGACGTTGACCCCCAGATAGAGCTGGACATACAAGGACCCACTAGGAAGAAGCCCAGGGAAATAGCAGCAAAGGATTGAAGTTGAGCAGTAGGTGGCTTCTGTGTCCCTGGGGTGGAACCCAGAGTAGTGGGCAGGCCTGGGTTCCCGCCCTAGCCACAGGTAAAGTGGCATGAACCCAAGAAGGGGATGGATCTTATTAGGGAGCTGAACCAAGGGCTGAATTTAAAGGGCCCCGAGCTGGGGCTGAAGACCCTAGTGAGGGCAGATGCACTGTTTATTGATTGGACTCTGTAATATCCTGAAAGGGGGCATTTGGACTCTGTAATACCCTGAAAGGGGGCATTGTGATTTAGCTGGAAACCCAACAAAGTAAGCCGGCAGCCTGCAGGGGGTTCCAGGGGTGAGAAAGCCCTGTGATGCCCCACCTCACCACTAGGAGGTGCTCTAGAGGTGAGCACTCCTGAGTGCAGGGGGTCAGACAAGAATTCTTTAGCGACAGCAGATGCTGAGATTCAAATTGTGAAAGCTTAACTGTTAAAATGCACTGTCAACAGCACACGTCAAAATGTACAAATTAAACAGTCTTCAATCAAATGCTAAGAAGTTCTCAAGCAGCAGTTTTCTTTCTGTGCCTGCCTGTACGTTTCGATTATCGGGGATGGAACTAGCTTTCCGTTGGTTTTTGTGTGTGTACAGTGAAACTGACATTTACCAACCGTTACCGATAAGAATCTAATCCTTCCAAGCCTCATCTTAATCCATCACTCCTTAGTCAGCTGGCCCATCCCCCCTCCATTCGCTCATTCCTAGAGTAACATCCCGACCAGAACCCATCAGCCACACTAGAAACCTGGGGAGGGGGAGGGGGGATTTATGGCCAGAAAATCCACCGTAAAGATGTTTTTTCCTCCATAAAGAGAAGCTATTTGAATCTGATCTCTTGCCCCTAATATGCCAGCCCGGCTACAGAGGGGGCAGTGTCTGACATGGGAATATTTGATGTGAACCTTAAAATTACAGAGGTTTGCAAAGCCTCCGCCACTCACAGATTAATCCAATACCACCAGCCACTCTGCAGTGGAGCTCACATGAGAGGGCTCTGCTTTGTGAATATGATCCAAGCCAGCCGGGTTCAGCTGGGTGCCTCTGCCCTCCTCAGTGCAGACAGCAGCTGCATCAATCCGTGCGAGAGGGATGGATAGAAGCATTCCTGGGGGATATGAGAGATGGGCTAGCAGGCGGATGGGCTGTAGAGAGAATGTGCATTAATTACAGCTTCGTAAGATCATGCCGTGTTGGTGGGCGATTGGGAACTCACCACTGGGCCGCTGGATGAATGGGACAGTTTCACCTAGGATCTCTGCCGGTGGAGGGGTTCCTAGGGTATACAGTCCACCAAGTGGGGAGAGGCTGCAGCAGTGAGGAAATTATCTTGATCCCTCTCCGTACTAGGAAGGCATACAGCTCTCAGAACACGGGCCTGGACTGGGCAGGCATGAAAGGCAGTGACTCACTGTGTCTCCTCGATAGCGTTTGGAAGAGCAGCTTCCACGCGCCCTGCAAGGCGGCAGCGCGGAGCACAGCTGGCACAGAGAGGCTTATTCTTATCGCCATGGCACCAGCACTAGGCAACCTTGCCTGTGGTCTATATTAAAGCAAATCCAGGGAAGAGATTTCACTTACAGTAATTCACTAACGGGCCCTCCTTTCCCATCAGTTCCCCTTCTACCGGCAGAGTGGAGGGGTAGGGGCAGAATGCCGACGGGAGCGTAGGGGAAGCTGGCGGGGGCGGGTAGGTCAAGAATCTTGGATGTGTTAAGGAATAAATGGTCAGTTTCATCATGGAACAAGGTGTTGTCCAGAGGATCTGTGCTGAGGCCAGTGTTTCTTAATATAGCCATTGGTGAGCTGCTAAAGTCTGCCACAGTGAGGGGACAACATTTGTTTGCATGTGCTAAGACTAAAGAGGGCTGTGAGGAACTCCAGAGGGACCTAACACAACAAAGCATTTGGGTCCCAATTCAGTTAAGCACGGAATAGGGATGGGACAGCTCACATGCTTAGAGTTAAGCACGTGCTAAGTGCTCTGCTGAATCAGGGCCTTGGTCAACTGATGTTCGACTAATGCACATTGGAAAAGATGGTTTGAACTATTCACCACACTGCTGGGCTCTAAATTAACTGCCATCCCACAGGAAGAAGATCTAAGCATCACCAGGAACGGATCAATAAAAGCTTCTGCTCAATGTGCAGCAGCAGTCAAACAGAATACTATGACGGTGAGGTGCATTCAGAAAAGGACAGCAAATAAGGCAGAAAGTGTGATGCCATCATATGGCACCTTCAATTTCAATACTATGGTCTGTTCTGGTCAGCCCAGCTCGGAAAAAAGACAGCAGAAATACAAAAAGATTCAGAAAGGAGCAATGGAAATGAGGAAAGGCATTAAAACAATGTCGGGTAGTTTATTTAAGAGGGGACAGGAGAGCCGTGGGGAAAATAAGATGAATGAATGGGACAGTTTCCCATATCAAGGTCTGCTGGGTGCTAAGAACTCTGGGATACAATAGTCCACAGAGATGTGGGACTTCTCTGAGGGCATGTCTACACATGTCTAGACCGCTGCAGTACTTCAGTGTAGTGGGAGTTCTCCCATCATTGTAGCTAATCCACTTCCCCCAAGAGGCAGTAGGTAGGTGGATGGAAAAATTATTGCATTGACCTAGCTCTGTCTACACTGGGGGTTAGGTCAGCAGAGCTGCATCTCTCACAGGTGTGGATTTTTCATACCCCTCAATTCTGTGTTAAGCTAAATCTAGAAGATGGCCAGGTATAAACTGAAGGTTTTAACCTTATTCTCCTCCATTTCTTTCATTTAGAAAAAAAAAACATTAATTTGATGACTAAATAGTTGCTATTAAAATGCTCCATTAAGTTAGGAGGAAAAGGAAGCTCTCTCCCCAACCTGCTAAAAGCGGCCGAGCTGGAGAGAGCAGAAGCCGGGAGCGGAGACAGATCCAGGGCAGCAATCCAAGCCAGGAGATCCCTTGGCTTCAGACACAGCATTGGATTTCCTGCCACACTGGACTCGGGGGGCAGGAGGAGGTTGGCCTAGCAGTGGCTGCCTCCTCCTACTATGATGACGACCCTGTGCCTATCCCTTATTTAGGGGCTGTTTCTGACCATTGCCCTGCAAACCCAAGGGTTCAGGTGGCACCCCAGATGAGGGAACACCCCACTTGCCTGGCCTGGGTTTCGTATTCATTTTGCAGGAGCAGACAGAGGGGGGCGAGGGACTCAGTGAAAGAAACAATTCCTGGTGTTTTCCTCCCAGTCCTGAGTGAGAGGCAGCGAATCCAACCTGAAAACGGCTTAGTGGCAGAGAATGGCTTTTAGTGGCAATTATTCACCCACATGATTCAGAACAAGTAGCACCCTCTGCTGGAGGGAGTGAGTGGCAGAGCTGGGACAGAGGGTGCTCAGAGACTGGTTCGTGCAGTCCCACAGAGGCAGGGTGTCAGGGCACCCATGAAGCGGAGGTGGAATACTGTCAGAGCAGCTGTCTGCACTGGGAGGGTGGAGAGCCAGGGATTTGTTTTACCGTGTCCCTTCCATACCAGCCTCGGCACAAACAGCCGCCCCGCAGAAGAATGAGAGCAAAGAGATCGCGCTGCTTATGGAAAAACAAATGAGTGTCTACGGCCAAGCCAGTGACCTCACCAGCTCTGAGCCGCCAGGCTGAGACAGGGACTCCTTGTTCTGCCACCTAGCGGGGCCGATGCAGGAAGATAAATGATCACCTCAATGCTCTACAAGCAGAGATTTGTCCAGCCTCCTCAATAGCCGTCTTGAGGGGCTCTAAAGGTTTGCTCTGGCCTGGGCCAGGGTGGGGCCTGAGCTTTGGGGAGTCCTGAACCTTCCGAGCTGTTGCAAAGGCTCTGCTGGACCCATCTGTAATTCACTCTCTTGTTCCAATGACTGTAACCGGGGGAGACAGGCGGCGGTCCCTACAGCTCAGACAAACGGCTTGCACTGCGACCCATGAATGGCTCCTTTCAGAGGTTCTCCTGGGGAGTGTTGCTGTTGGCACTCTGGCCAGCCACTGTTCTAGCTCCCTGAACCAGGCCTTCAGGGCAGCACTGACTGCAGAGTCAGAACTGCTCATTAAACCCCAGCGGCGCATGCATGAATGCGTGGGAGGAACCACTGCTTCCCTCCCTCTCTTAGGTCACAATCCAACACCTGTCGAAGTCCGTGGGAATCTCTCCCTGGACCAGACCCTTCCAGAGCTCAGATCCAAACTCCCGGCTCAAGCCAAACTCCCCTTGACATCTGAGGGAGACTGGCTTGAGGGAAGGCCCGCAGGATGGAGCCCATAGCGCCTTGTACTCCATTACGGGGGAGCTAAAGCACCTGACCTGTCTTTGTTGACTGGGTATCTTGGCTAAGGCGGGATCATTCCAGACACTCAACTGGGTTTCAAGTATTCTGTGCCGTCTCTAAAGAGGAGAGAAGCACAGGTGGGGCTCAGAGAAACTGGCTCTTTTGCTGTTCTTACTCCATCACACCGGAGCCATTTACATGTTCTGAACTGGACCCTCCTCCCCATTGCAAGACCCAACTTCCACTGCTGAGCAGAGCAACGTTCAGGGATGGGGAGGTGCATAAGAAGAGGAACTGGCCCCACTAAAGCCGCCAACAGGGACACTGAGCCATCCAGCACAGGGTGCTGCAGAATGACGAGTCCTTCGTCCAGCCCCTGCACCAGATCTGGGCGCAGGCAGTAGAATCAGAGCCTGAGAGTTGAACTCGGGTCTCAGAAATCCAGTCTATTTGAAATCACCGTCTGGGCTGATGGGGGAGGGCAGGGCAGATGGCTGGTGTGGCCAGTGCGGACTGGCTCTAGAGTTGCTATGACCCTGTTGTTCTGCAGCAGGGTTTTTAATCCCCCTTATTAGTCCCTTGCCCATTTTCTGACCTGGAATCTTTTTGTGAATGGAATATTGTCACCTGATCGCTGAAAAGGAAGGCAGCAGACAGACTGGAGCAGATGGAGAATGCTCCCCTTTCCCTGGGTGAGGTCAGGAAGGTCGCCAACAGGAGAGGGATGGAGAGGATTCAGGAGGTTGTGAGCGATGTGACCAGGTGCTAACGGCCGTCATTGCTCCAAGGTTACATAGGCTCCGAGAAATAAGAGATGGAAGAGACCTATGAGGTCATTGACTCCATCCCTTTCCTAACAGGGCAGGATTGTCCTTACAACACATTGCCTAGCATGCCAGTCGAGCCAGCTGTAAAGGTCTCTGACGGGGTTTCCACCACCTACCTCAGGAGAACAATCCCCAGTCTGTTAGCAAATGTCTCCCCAATATTTGCACTAGGTTTTCCTGTGATCAATTTCAGTCAATCACATCTATCTAGAGAGAGATCATATTTGTATGGCCCCCTCACAAATACCTCACAATCTTCACTGTATTTAACTTCATACTGCCCCTGGGAGGCACAGTGATTGTCCACATTGTACAGAAGGGAAACTGAGGCACAGAGAGGCTAAGTGACTTGCCCAAGGTCACACAGGAAGTATGTGGCAGAGCAAAGACTTGAACCCAAGTCCTATGCTAATGCCCTACCCTCTGGAACCATCTTTCTCTGCTAGTTACTGCTATACCCTCTGACCCAGTGGGCCAAATTCATCTCAGATATAATGCCACTGTTCCAGGCAAATCCACTAAAGGAAGAATAACTACAACCAGAATGAATTTGGCCCAGTGTTCTTCAGTGAGACTCATCTACCTGAATCTGTTCCAACACACAACTCTCTGCACAAATAGAAACATCTGCCATTAGGTAGCTTGTTTTTTACTTGCTAGCCATGCTCCTACATGAGGCTACCAGATGGGCATTGGACGGATGAATGCCAATGGTCCACTGGCTTGAAAGTGATTTCCCATGTGCAAAGTGGATATGGGTCGCTAGGCACCCTGTTATACAATGTAGGGTGCAAACCTGTATTGCCCCTTCTATACACACAGACTGGCACTCGCGGCTGTTCCAGTTTCCCTGGATGCCACACTGGCGCTATCACCTTACACACACCTCGACTTTCACGGTTCACCCAGGAGACTCCAGAAACGCCTCTGGACCTACATTCTCACCGACCAAAGGCCAAGCACTGCCCACAGTTGGGAGGTCAGCAGAGCCAGTTGGGCGCAGAAGGGACGGGCGTGGCTCCCTGAACACTCTCACCTCGGGCTGTTTGCGGTTGGGAAGCGTGCAACGGGAAAGCAGAACCCGCCAGCACACACATTCCAAAGGCTTTGCCATTCGGAGTCAGGCCGGCTGGAGAATTCCAACTATTCCAGCATCTTTATCTTTCTGGCTAGGACAGCTCCATCAGGCACATCATAAATTAGGCCGCTTGTTTGCTTTCAATCTCATCCAAGCTGCACCTCTTGACCCTCTTCCTGGGACAACTTGAACCTGGCCCAGGCAGCTGCCCAGCTGTTAGGACTAGCGCCAGCAGGCCACGGCCCTCTTCTCTTTCTCTTCTCTGTACATGGCACCAAGGAGGGCTGCTTGCGAAAGGAGTCTGTCAGCACGGATGGATGACGTGGGCGGCACTAAGGCTGGAGATAGGATGCCGGGATGTGGCTAAGAAGGGTTTAACCAGCCACCCAGATGGCACAAAGGGGCTGCCAGTTCGGAGACCCAGGTTTGAATGCTGGAATCATTCTTACCTGGAAGTTGGCATCCAGCACCAGGACACTGGGGAGTTCTGTAGCAACTCCTGGCAGGAAATAGGTCACGTGGGCACGGGCCACGTAGAGGGGGAATGGGAGATAGTATGGGGGGAAAGCGAGGCCTTCATGAAGGAACAAATTCAGCCTGGCAATTCCATGCCTAGCAATTGGAGAACAGGCCTGGGAGCCAGGATTCCCTGTACGGCCCTGGGAAATCACCTAACCTCCCTGCCCTACAGTCTCCATCTGTATAACAGGGAGGACACGCTTGCCGGCTTCATGGGGTTGTCACCAGAATTCCTTCATTGGCGTGTGCTGGGAGATGAGAGGACAGTGAGAGTCTCGTTCTGAGCAGCACCGCCTGGGACTGTACGAACGTGGAGTTCAGATGCCCCAGTGATGGGCAGATTAGAAAGAGCAGATGGATATAGAGGGAGGGAGGGATGACAGACAGACAGCCAGCCTTGGCTGCTAAGCTTTAGCAAAGTATTTGCTCTGCCTTGTTGGCTTCCTACACTCGGGTATCAGTGCTGCTCTCAATTAGAGAAAGGCTTCCCATATTACTGTCTCTTGGCTCAGGGGAGGAACAAATTAGCCAGTTGTGATTATTAAGACATTTAAAGTGCATTTAACCCAGGAGCCTTTCTTCCCCCCTTTCAATGTAACCACTAATTCCTTCTAAATGGGCTGCTCTGCACACCCAGAACGAGACAAAGCCTTTCATGTCTGACTGAAAAGGCTTATGTCACACAGGGGCTGGAGCAGCAAAGGAAAGTGAAATGAAAGGAAGGTGCAGTCTCCGAGGGGAAATCAAACGCAGGGGCTGCCAGCTGAGCACTGCTGGATCACAGCCGGAGCCCTGCCGCTGAATCCCTCCCAGCTCATTTGGAAATCAAACAGGCAAGCCCCTCACACCACATCAATAGGGAGCTGCAGGGTGGTGCAGCAAGTTACAGTGTTGACCTTTCACCTCAGGCCAGCTGGGTTCAAACCCCAACTCTCTGCTCTTGCTACTGAATGAGTCTGGGTGTCTCCGTTTAGCCCTCATTGTGGGCACAACAAAACCAGCAGATAATTCCACATGACTGGCGCCTTCTGCTCCCGGCCGGCTGAGAAGAGAAAGGAGTTGCGGCTATTGAGGATGGAGGTGCCTGGGCACAGCCATACCGGGGCCCAGGGCTGGAATGGCAGGGGATGCTGCTGGGCAGAAGGGAAGTGCACCAGCAGAACAGTGTGTGGGTGCCAGGCTGGAAGCAGGGCCGGCTTTAGGCCAATTCAACCAATTCCCCCGAATCGGGCCCCGCGCCTAAGAGGGCCCCGCACACAAGCCCTGACAGTGCGCTGTACCGGGGTGGCCCAGCTTCCCCAGGGGGCAATTTAAAGGGCCTGGGGCTCCCAGCAGGGACTGGAGCCTCAGGCCCTTTAAATTGCCACCAGAGCCCCACTGCTAGAGCTCTGGGGGCTATTTAAAAAGTCTGGGGCTCCCCTTGCTTCTACTGCCCCAGCCCTTTAAATAGCCCCTGGAACCCCACTGCTTTGCCAAGGCTCCCGTGGCTATTTAAAGGGCCGGGGCTGTAGAAGCAGGGGAGCCCCAGGCCCTTTAAATAGCCCCCGAACCCCGGGCTGCTGCTGCTGCTACCCTGGTGGGGAGGAGGAGGAGGCACTTACTGTACAGGGTGGGCGGTACCCCTGTACCCGCACCCCTGCCTGCACCCAGCGCCGCACTCCCTGCCCTGCCTGCAGCCAGCCCTGCCCGCACCAGCCCCGCACCTCCTGCCCTGTCTCCAGACAACCCCTGCCGCACGCCCCTGCCTGAAGCCAGCCAGTCCCGCACTCCTCTGTGTCCAGCGCTGCCAACCCTTGCCACACCCCCCTGCAGCCCTACCTGAAGCCAGTCAGCCCACCCCACACACCCCTGCCTCCAGCCAGCCCCACACCCCTTGCCCTGCTTGCAGCCAGACCCTACCTCCAGTCAGCCCCTGCCCTGCCTCCAGCCAGCCCCATGTCCACTGCTGCCCTGCAGTTCCCAGGGCAGTAACCCTGCTTCAATGAGGGGGGGCAGGGAGCAGCTGGGACCCACACATGGGCACACCTAGGGTGTCCAGAGAGCAAATGTGAAAAATTGGAACAGGGGTGGGGGGTAACAGGAGCCTATATAAGAAAAAGAACCCCAAATCGGGACTGTCCCTATAAAATCTGGACATCTGGACACCCTAGCACACCCCCAGGGAGTGGCGGGGATCCACACACATGAAACGGAGCTCAGTTCTAGTTCAGGCTCATCTTTTTAAAAAAGAACTTTAGGTCTGGTTAACGTACATCTGTATTTTCCCAGACATGTCCAGCTTTTTGGTTCTTAAATCGCCATCTGGGAGGAATTTTTTAAAATACGGACGTATTTTGTACCCTATTGGTACAAAAAATACATACTGTGGCACATCCCTTAAAGCAGAACTTTTTACAGGGAACCGGTTGCTAAGAAATGAAAGGCTTTTTTTTACATGTTTTTTTTTTTTAGTCATCCCTGCCGGGGCCCCGCCAAAAATGTTCGAATTGGGCCCCGCACTTCCTAAAGCCGGCCCTGGCTGGAAGAGCAGGGCTGCAGCAGATCAGGATGGAGGGTCACTGGCAAAGATATGAGCGAGGAAGCATTTGCATGATGCTTGTCTTCCATTAGCTTTTCTGGTCCCCCACTTTCATGAGCACTGAATCACCCTTTGCTCCATAACAGTGAGGAGAAAAAACACGTGTTACAAATCCAATAGGCTCAAAGGCAGCCCACCGCTCAGTGACCATGTTGTCACACACCCCAGCTGGTGACTGACCCCCAAGTCACTGTTGTAACAATTCAAGGAAGGCCAGACCCCAAACACCCTTGCCAACTGGACCTCCCACCAGCTGTTTCCCATCAGGGGCTTCACATGAAACATAGCTGGGTTTTTAGAAGTTATGACAGCCAAACCCATCACTGATGCATAGTCCAGGGATGGCACTGATGGAGTTGCACTGGAGATGAATCCGGCTCTTAGTGGCTAGTAATGATATTACCATTTCCTTGTGAGCCAGCCAGCAAGGTACACCTCAAAAATTGTCCTGGTCCAGTGAAAAGAATCCCTCCATCTCTAGAAAGGATCCGACTTTATAAACTCCTTGTCTCATCTGCAATTAACACCCCTCTATTTGTCCAGTTTCACGCTGCATTCTTAAAATACCGGGCTACGTTTATCATTGCTGAAAGGATCCCCAGAGATACACAGCTAGTTAAAGACTTCTTAACACTTAATTCCTGCAAGAGAAAGGACGCTCAGAGGAAGCCTTTCCAAACACTGCCTCTGGGCTAATATTCCCAGCCTGAGGTTATCAATGCGTGCAGGGCTGATGGGTAAAACAGATGGCAACAGCTTCGGCTCATTCAGGATGGAGGAGAGAAAGACCAATCAAGCAGTGCAAGAGGGGGAAAGCAAAAGCAGATTTGCAGGATTCTGGTAACCCCACAGTGCTTCAGCAGGCTCCAGAATGCAGTGGAGATTGAGAGAGGGGCTGCAATTTGCTGCAGGCTCAGGGAATTCGTTATCTGTTTTCATTTCTCAAAAAGAAAAAAAAACAGTTGTTCCCAGATTCCAAGCAGGGGCGGCTCTAGGGATTTTGCCGCCCCAAGCACGGCAGGCAGGCTGCCTCCGGCAGTTTGCCTGCATAGGGTCCACTGGTCCTGCGGCTTTGGCGGACCTCCCGACGGCATGCCTGCGGGAGGTCCACCGAAGCCGCAGGACCAGCGGACCCTCCGCAGGCAAGCCGCGGAAGACAGCCCGCCTGCCGCTCTCGCGGCGCCGGCAGAGCGCCCCCCCGTGGCTTGCCGCCCCAAGCACGCGCTTGGCGTGCTGGGGCCTGGAGCCGCCCCTGATTCCAAGATGGGAAAAAAGAAATCAAGCTGAAGTCCTTTGATTGCCCAGAGATTAGAGAAAGAGAGACCCACACAGATCCTTCCATGCATGCGTTACTGGCAGCTTTGCATTCAGACTACAATTAAACAGCTGTATTTGCTTTAATGTACAATTTAGAGAGTTTGTTTAAACACATTGTTTTCCAAAGGGTCATGGGCATTTGGATTAATATTGTCACAGTTTCAGGGTAACTGCACCTGCATCTCCCACCCACTCCATGATCCATTCCAGAAGGACCCAGTCAGGTCTCCAGCCATCACCTATTTCAGGGCAGGGACCCTTGTCCCCAGGGCCGGCTCCAGACCCCAGCGCGCCAAGCGCGCGCTTGGGGCGGCGTCCCGCGGGAGGGCGGCAGGCATGGCTGTGGAAGGTCAGGCTTGGGGCGGTGGAAATCCTAGAGCCGCCCCTGCTTGTCCCACTCCCTTCTGAATGGGGGGTATAAGACTGCACAGCTCCAGGCCTGACCAGCAAGCCCCTCTGCTAACAGCCAGCACCAGTGCTTTGTTTTCTCTCCGAGGGCTAGGAACAGTGTATTGCCAGCACTTGCAAGTTACCATGCAGCTTCTTCTAAGCAAGCACCTTTATTGTTAAGGTAACAGCATCACAGAGAAAATGTATAACAATAAACAGATTTAAACACACTAACCATAACAGGTGTCACCCATCAGTCTTACGCCACCAGGCCAAAGTCTTTCCAACCCTTCTTCAGGAGCTGGGGTCCCCACTGGACAGTTCACTGGATCAGAAGGAAGACTCTGTATCAGTTCAAGCTCATCCTTTTAGACAAACGGCCTTTTCTTTGTCTCCCAGTCTCTGGAAAACTCAGTTTGAGCCAGTATATGCAAACCTCTCCAGGGGGACGTATCACCTCAGTGATTCACCTTAATCACTGTTCTTAGTTCCTGGAGAAGCTGTGGGAAGCCTGCCCCACGGAGTAGAACACAGTCATACATAAACCGTTCATAGATTCAATACAATATGGTCCCCAAAGACATCGCATGTGATTGCAATATCGATCAAATATTTTTAAAAAATATTTGGAAATACTTTTTTGCTCAGTGAAGAGGATAAGAAAAAAGGCAACAGATCTTTTTTTTTTGGCGGGGGGGGAATTGAATTTAGAACAAAAATTCAATCGGAAGTTGGATATGTAAAAGTAAGTCCGTTTTTTAAAAAAATGGTGTGTAAACACAGATGCAACTGTATCTTTACCTGCATGTGCAACTGCCCCAAATGCACATGTAAAGAGGGCAGCTGTGCCCATGTGGGTGTGCTTAGCAGTTGTGCACATGAATGGGCCATCTGCAAGGACTGACCTTGACCTCTCTTCATCTAAAAGCCTCTCTCTACTCCCTGAGCAAAAGGACAAGCTACAAGGAGACTCAAAACTATTTCGTGGTTCAGTCATTAGCGGGGAAGATGATTTACATCTCTAGGGAGAGAAAATCCAGCTGTTTTCCTCCACGTGCGTTATCCCATGCTCCACTTCTCCCCCTCGCGCACACAGATCCATATGGGTGGAGGACACGCCTGGCCTCTCAGCACATTTACATTAAAAAATATCACTCCAGCGAGATCACAGCAGGCCACCTGCAGCCAGCATCAGCAATGCACAAACCCTCCGCTCCTGGAGCTAGTACAGTCAGCAGCCGCAAGGCTGTGATGGCACATGTACCTCTCCATACCATCCCCAAGATGGCCGCAGACAAGACATTGCTCAGACCCACCTCAGGAAAATGCTGGGCCTTCCACTATGGCCAGCAAACTAGCTCACAAAGCAGGGGCGGCTCTAGGTATTTTGCCGCCCCAAGCACAGCAGGCAGGCTGCCTTCGGCGGCTTGCCTGCGGGAGGTCCCTGGTCCCGCAGATTTGGCGGCAGCCTGTGGGAAGTCCGCCGAAGCCGCGGGACCAGCGTTCCCTCCGCAGGCATGCTGCCGAAGGCAACCTGCCTGCCGCCCTCGCGGCGACCAGCAGAGCGCCCCCCACGGCTTGCCGCCCCAAGCACACGCTTGGCGTGCTGGTACCTGGAGCCGCCCCGTCACAAAGAGAACAAGCACCTCAGCCAAGGGAAGGCTCTGACTTCAGAGTCTGAAGCTGGGGACCAATGACAGGAGCACCTCAATGGATCACAACTCTCCTTGGACCAACCAAGCTGGGCTAGAATGAGCCAGTCTTAATGCCCCCAGGCCTGCTGGCTGTAATCCTGGGGGTAGGGGAGTGTGGGGGAGCTGGGAAAGCCTCCTGGGGAATCGCACCGAGACGCAACACTCCAGATATGTCCCAGCTGATCAGACAACTCAGCAGAAGAGACACAGAGGCTGGCAATCAGCAAAGTCTCCTCCTTCAGGGACAGAATAACATGAAAGCAAAATAAAGAACCAGAATCCTCCCCAGTGCAGGGTTCAACCCAGCTCTGAGTCCTGGGTGCTGAGCCCCACTTTCCAACCTGCCAATTCAGAGCCAGCAGGAGGGGGATGCTGAGCTGGAGTTAACCTCTTGGTTACCAGGCAGTGGCCCTGCCTCTTGCACAATTTCCTCCCAGTGTCCATAGAGCAAGTGGCTCTTATGGCTGGCAAGGTGGCTTTTAAAACCCCAGCAGGGCTCCTGGCTGTTGGAAACTTGCTGGGAGCCTGTGGGACGCCCTCGCCCAATCTGCATAACCCAACTTTAACACGCAGGTGCAGGTCTTGATGGGAAGTGCTCCATCTGGATCCAAGCCCAGGGCACCATAGGACTCTGTGGGCTTCCTTGGCCTGCAGGCCCTAGAGCAGGGGGCGGTTCTCTGAGCCATGCATTCAGACAGGTGCACCAGTGGGCACGGGGACCACAACCAGACGACGGATTCCCGAGGGGGTTGGGCAGGAACTCTGCAGTGACATGCACTCTTGGAGGTTTCAGTGAAATATACAAGAAGCCCTGGGATCAGATACACACTGGGGTGGGTCATATTTTAGCCAAATTTAGGAATTAGCAATAATTTAACCTATAATTGACAATTCAGCATGCCGTGATCTGAGAGGGTTCAACCTCCAGATTACCCTAGTATGATGAGTGATCTCAGAATGAGAGACCCCATGAGTAGGGCCCTATCAAATTCACGGTCCATTTTGATCAATTTCATAGACGTAGGATTTTAAAAATTGTAAATGTCATGATTTCAGATATTTAAATTTGAAATTTCACGGGATTGTAATTGTCGGGGCCCTGACCCAAAAAGGAGTGTGGGGGGGGCGGGGGGGGGGGGTTTGCAAGCTTATCGTAGTGGGGGTTGCTGTACTATTACTCTTGCTTCTGTGCTGCTACAGGCGGCAGCACTGCCGTCAGAGCTGGGCAGCTGGAGAGCGGCGGCGGCTGGCCGGGAGCCCAGCTCCGAAGGCAGAGCTGCTGCCAGCAGCAGCGCAGAAGTAAGGATGGATGATATGGTATTGCCACCCTTACTTCTGTGCTGCTGCCTGCAGAGCTGGGCCCTCAGTCAGCAGCCGCTGCTCTCCAGCCGCCCAGCTCTGAAGGCAGCAGTGCAGAAGTAACAGTGATATGGTATTGCCACCCTTACGTCTGTGCTGCTGCTGGTGGGGCGCTGCCTTCAGAGTGAGGCACCCAGCTAACAGCCGCCACTCTCCGACCACCCAGCTCTGAAAGCCAGGAGGAGTAAGGGTAGCAATGCTGGTCTCCCCCATGAAGTCTCTATAGCAGGGACCAGTCTTGGCACGTGCCCACACCGCTTCCCGCAGCCCCCATCGGCCTGGGATGGTGAACTATGGCCAGTGGGAGCTGCGATCGGCCGAACCTGTGGACGGGGCAAGTAAACAAACCGGCTAGGCCTGCCAGGGCACTTACCCTGGCGGGCCGCGGGCCAAAGGTTGCTGATCCCTGCTGTACAGTATAAGGTAAAAGCATAAAAGATCAAATTTCACGGCGGGGAGACCAGATTTCATGGTCTGTGACGCGTTTTGCATGGCCGTGAATTTGGTAGGGTCCTACCCATGAGCCAGTTTAGCCTAATCACATTTACTTTGATTAGTAATCTGATGAGCATAACAAACAAAATTGTGCCTAATGTAATATAACAAATAAGAGAAACGTCCGGCACTTGCCTCGCCGTCTCCTCCTCGTGGGGAAATCGCAAAGCAGGTGGTACGGCCAACAGAGAGTCAGCAGTCTGGCACACTACAGCGTATTCCATGGCATCTAGGCTGGCTACCAGCTTTTATAACAGGTGACGCTGATGCCCCTTGTATCTGATCCATGCTCATAGGTCTCCCTGACTCCTCATTTAAACTTCCACAGCCTTTCATATCTTTGGGGGTACACGCTGTTAATTGGTTACTTACCGATTTCTCGCACTGTCAGTAGCATTTATGTCAATTAGTCGCCATGGTATTTCTGTGGTTAATACATGTAAGTTTCACTCGTACATATTCCCTAAATTTATCCTAAAATATTGTAATTTGGCATGACCTTCCCTATGTTACTTAAAGCTGAAGCATCAGTTAAACACAACTTACCCTGCCACTATCTCCATTGTTGTTGCCATATTATTCTTATGTCAAGCCTGAGGCCTGTTATTTGCATTGCAGCGTTAATCAATACTTATCTTACCTCTATTTCGATATGACAGGCTACAAGAGTGTCCCTAATGCTGTCATTAGAGTGGGTGAGTAGCAAATGCTAAGAGCCAGGGCTCTTCAGCCAGTGAAGTCAGGGTTAAAGCTGCAATCAGTCCCCTCAGTTATTGGGTGAGCACATGCTAGTGGTTTAATATTAAATGAAGCGTGACGGCAGGATTTCAGTCCAACTGTCTTGCTGCTCAGCAGGAACTGTTAGTTCTCACTCAAAACTCCTGCTCCCTGGAGGGCAGGCATGGCAGACAGAACAAAACCTGACCCCAAAGCCTGCACGTCCTATGGCTACAGCGTCTACCACAAGACGTGGAACAAACGCAACGCAACCACCGTTGGGCAGAGGGGAACAATTCTAAATAATCCACTGGTGTGTGTGTGTGTGTGTGTGTACCTGCTCGCCCTACACGCATGCTATTGCATGGGGAAGTGTGATTCTGCTTATAACAGGTGGCCAACCAAGTAGGCAGATAGTCAATACCTAATTTGTGGTTTCACCTTTTAGCAATTTCCCGTTCATTTCAGGAAATGGATTGGATTCCCATATCTGCGAGAAGATCGAACAGTCTTCTGCATCTGCAGATTCCCGCCCCGGACTCCTCATCAATCGGGGTGACAATACAGATGCTTGCTAGAAGCAGAAAGGCTGCGGTGCAGATTCCCCTCCCAGGCAAGTCAATGACAATCATGGGACATCAGTCCAGATGCAGAAATGCCAGGCTAACGACCACAGTAGTTGCAACCTTTGAGCCAGCTTGGGTGCCTATTTTTTTAGGCAAATACAACTTCAATCTGCTGGATGGCTCAGGAAATCAGTCATGGGCCATGGAGTGATTCACCTCTAGGTCATTGGTTCAAATCCACCCAAGGTCAGAGACAACCAAAGGTCACTATCATCTGGCAGCCTTAATAGTGAACAGTGTCTGTCTCACAAAGACACCAGGCCAAATGCCGAACTCCTCCTCAATCTATTGCTGTCAGCAGCCCCATGGCCTCATTTCCATCTCCTGTCTCTCACTTTGTCCCCCCAACACCAATGCTGGTTTTAGCTCCATGACAGCCTTAAAATGCAACTGTTGTTCCCACCACAAATCCTCATCCAGGCTTTGGCCATCTCGCTCCAACTGCAGCAGCCCATTCTCCACAACACACAGCCTCTCTCCCTCCAAGCCAGCCAAAACTGCTGCAAAAACTGTCAGCCCCTTCTGACGCCCCCTTCCTGGCCCCAGACCGCCTCCCAGATCAAAGCCAAGCTCCCTGGTTTCATCTGCAAGCCCCTTAGTGCCTTCCTACTAGAGCTGGGTGGAAAAATTCCATCAAAACAGTTTTCTGTCGGAAATGCCATTTCAACAAAACCAACATTTTTCAGGAAATTGTATCGCTTTCGATGATATTTCATTTAGAAAATGAGTGGAAAAAAATGTCACTGCATCCCAATGCAGCATTTTTAAGAATGAAAACTCGGGAGGAGGGAGTGTGTTTTGAAAAGACTTTTCATTTCAAAAGGTACTCAATAACATTTTACAGAATAATAAAGGATTGAAATCAAACCAAAAGGTTTCAACTGTCCAGGAATGGGATTTGTTCTTGGACTCTCCTGAGTTGGGATTTTTTTTTAATTTAGATTTTTCACAGGATGGAAGATCCATTTGCTGACCTATTCTGCTTCCTACTCTCTGCTCGTGTGGCCTTTTGGCGTCCGCAGCTCCCAACTGGCTCAAACCAAGCTGCTCACCCCCTTTGGCTGGGTCTACACTGACTGGTGACACGCTGCCTGTGCTAGCAAAGGTGGAAGCTGCCTACAGAGTAACAAGAGCAAGGCAGGCTCAGCCAGCACCCTGTCTGCATTAGATCTCCCACCCTTCATACCACTCATGCCACTGCTCCTTGGTGAGTGATGTGTAACGCACATATCATGGTATGGCTAGGGGGGCTGCACCATAGACAGAGATTTATGAGGCTACTTTTGGCTCTGATCAGCAGCTGATTTTTTTAGCTCAGGCAATAGCAGCTCATGGTCCCATGTTCAATCCCTGCAAAAGGCACAGCCAAGGTCATTGTTAGATATGGATCCCATTTTTGCCAGGGGTCGCTGGTGTTGTTGCATCCTCCTCCTTCTGCACCCTCAACTCAGCCTTCTGTCTCTCCTGCTGCCCCCTATGCCAGGAATCCTTTTCCTGGCCCTGTCAGCTACAGACTGAGTAACCCTCAATTGGGAGTATGACAGACGCACCCAGAGGCTCCAGCTGAGGCTGGGTACGCTGCACAGACACAGTGAGGACAGACCCTTCCCCAGAAGAGGTTGCATTCTAAACTGGCAAAGGGGAAGGGAAGCTGTGACCCAGAGAAGGGACTGGGCTGTACAGTGGGTCAGTACAGAGCCAGCAGTCAGAGATTTGCCTTCACCTCCCTCCCTCTCCCGCCGGTGTTCTCCTCCTGTGGCTCTTGCCTTCACTCAGTTGAAAGGGCCAGGTTCTGCTCTCAGTTATACCAATATATTCCCTCTGAAATCCACGGGGCTGCAGTGACAGAACTGAGAGCAGGACGTCTCCCGGTGCTCTCTGGCACAGGGAATCGTCATCTCGAGTCGTTTTGCAAAGGTCCATGCATATCTTTGACACTTCTGGGGAAACTGAGGCAAGAGACAGCTCAGTGACTTGCCCAGCCCCACAAAGCAAGTCAGTGGCAAAGCCAGGATCTTGAATCCCAGTGTTGCTTTAACTGCAAGACCACCCTTCTGTTCTCCCTACTTTCCCTCGTAGAGGGAGCACCCATTGCAACCACCTGCAGGGGTTATGCACCTGGGATGCAGAGAATGCACCTGGAAGAGCTGATTGGGAGTTAGCAAAAGGGAGGAAAGAGGAGATTCTCTCCCTGGCTCGGTACCATCTGGCATTTGCCATCAAGAGCTAGTGCAAGAGTCATAACAACCGATCCCTTCTTCATTCCCATTCCCATTCTGTGCAAACAGTCCACAGGAAATACCCGATTGTCACCCACCAGCAGGATAAATATTTGAGGAAGGAACGCACTGTTTTTGGGTCAAACAAGCTGCCGAGCATGTGAAGGGAACATGTTTATAACACACGCTGGGGAACGGCTGACTGGATACAAAGTTCTCTGTTGCCCTCTACTGGTCCAGGGGCAGGGACTCTGCAGCGAGACCTGTTTGGAAGGCAGGGAAAGCTGCGTGACAAAATTATTCCTAGAGCACAGGACACCGAGTGGGAGAGAATCGCTGCTCCCAAGAGCTTAACTCCTCAATAGACAAGACAGGCAAAGGGTGGGAGGGGAAACTGAGGCACAGAGAGAGGCAAGTGACTTGCCTATGGCCACACATCCGGGGTAGCACAGCTGGGACTAAACCCTGGTGCCCAATCCAGGTGCACTACCCACTGGGCCGAGCTGGGCCTCCTACACATTGCCAGCAAAAAGGAAAATCACTGAGCATTGCAGGAAGAGGGCTGCCAAGGCAGGTCAGCAGTGAAGAGCTGATCATGCCACCAGACTAGTATTCAAAGGGGCTCAGGATCTGATTCCACACCCCTGGCTGCACTGGGGACCTGCCTGGTGAAAGGCATCGGCCATAAGACTGGAGGGCCAGAGGGAAGAAGTAGCACTCGTTTCCCATACACCATGGAGATGAGCAGGTTATCAAACCGAGCTCGGCCCATGCAGCCCGCACGCAGTGGCGTTATGGCCTTTAAAACCCGCTGCATTTGTTTAAGCAACTGCCTCTGGCTGCAGCAGCCCAGGTGGCTGAGAGCCCTGCACTGAGCCATGTCTGAACAGCTGCCTCCTCACCAGGGGGCAGCTCTGCACTTTGGTTAGATTTGCTCCCTGCCCCAATCTCCCCAAGGAAAAGCATCAGGGAGCCCCCCACACCACGGTGGTTCTGTCAGAAGTGCAATGAATACGCCTGTGCTCAGCAAGGCTTGACTAACCCCAGGCAACTGCAGTGTGTGTTATAAAACCAGGCTTGTCAGCTAAGCTCCTTCATGATCCCCTGGACACACCATCTCCCTGCCCAGCTTTCTTCTTGCCCATTTCCAAGCCAATGCAGCTGGATGTATGGAGAAATATTCCAGCTTGGCTGAGCAACGGATCCCAGCTGTGTGGTAGATCCCCCAGACTCAGGAATCCTTGGTACTGACCCCCACCCATCCAGCTGTGCAGTAGATCTCCATCCCAGTAGGAACCTTCTTGAACCTTTGATCTTTCCAGGGGGCCCAATACTTCCAGTACTACACAAACAAATCATTGCTGGGCACTTGGAAGCCAAGAGTCGGAAGGCAAAGTCCAGTGCCTGCTAAATAGAAACCTGGAGTTCTAGTCAAAGCACTGTGGGGTTATAACTTTAAAAGACGGCCTGACCCACTGGTGTAGAGCCAGCCACGTGCATTGCCTGCCCTTGCTGCCTCCCCCGCCCCCAAGCCCTTTGCTGCACACCACCCTCTGTGCACTCGGGCATATTTGAGCGCCAGTCAGGGACAGCTGCATTCAGCTGGCAAGGACCCAAAGCCGGGCTGGGGGGGGGGGCGTGCTGGGGGACAGGCCCTGCATGTTCAGGTAGCTCTGACCCCTGCCAGCGAAGCGGCGTATCCACCTTTGCCAGGGACTCATCTGGCTTTGCAAACGGTTCCAACAAGAACACAACTACAGAGCTAAAAAATAAAAGTCTCCATGGCTGCACATTGCTTACACCTGCTGCAACTACAGATGGATTGTCTCCCTTAAAACTATCCCCCCAGAATAAACATCAGTACTGATGGGGAGAAATAATCCCCAGAGGGGCACTATCCTTCACCAGGGACACACTCTCTTAAAGCCCAACCAACATCATGGCCCTGTTAGCCAAAAGGGCTCGTTTCCCCCCAGAACTTACCTAATTACACCAAGGAGGCACGTCCCTTGTTCTATTTAGTCCTTTAAGTTTTCCAACGGTTCTCCCCCCTTTTCCAACAGCCCCATCACACGGGGCACTGCACAGATACACAGTGAGAGACAGTTCCTGCCGTCTAGTGGCCAAGACAGCCAGAGTGGACTGTCATCTCCATTTGACGGGGACGGGGGGGCCTGTGGCACAGAGCAGTCGTGCCCAAGGTCACACAGAGAGTCTGTGGCAGAGCTGGGGGTTGACTACAGGTCTCCTGAGTCACAGTCCAGTGCCTCTCACATAGCCCCTTCCCTTCCTCTCTGAGTGAAAGACAGCATGGAGTCCTCTGACCCCAAGGGACCACAGGACCTTACACCTGCCTTGCCAGCCTCATGCTTGAATCCCTTTTCCAAGACTGTTACTTAGCAGAAAACACAGCCCCTTATCACCCCCCTGAGACGCAACCTGCCCTTCGACGTCGCTCTGCCTGGAGAGCGCCACAGTGCACTCCAGTTAAGGAGCTCATTAAAACAAGCTGCAGCTCTTAGAGGTTCCATGAGCACCAGAGCCAGTTCAAGGGATGCTGGGGGACTCCCTCAGAGCAGTCGCTTGGATCCCTCCTGTCATGCCCCCCTCCCCAGTTCCAAGCACTGGGCTCCGTCAGCTGCTAGGGTGGGGACAGGCTGGGTTGGGCCGGGGGAAGGTAGGTGACGTGCCCAGGACCGAGGAAGGAGTTTGTGCAGGGAGCACTGACTGGAGGTCTCCGGTGAGACAGAAAGGAGGAGGGGTGCTTGTGATGTGCCCCCGCCAGGGCCATGGGAGAAGGGGAAATCCCCTAGTTCCCTCAGGGACTAGCACAAGTCACCTCCCTCTCCGAGCCATGGAGCACGAGCAGTCAGCACTGCTGTTTGCGTATCTGCCGGGGGGGATCCCTGGCCAAGTGCCAACCAGAATTTGCCCCCATAACTATCACAGGAGTTTGGTAAAAGACCGAGCTGGGCCTGGCTTCATTTCCTAGCCAGGGCCCTTGCGCTTTACTGGTAATGCCAATAGTTTGCCCTTCTCAAGTGCCTCCTATCCAAGGCCTTCCTTTGCAGCCTGTGAGAGAGGGAAGCACTATCCCCATTTTACTAAAAGGGAAACTGAGGCAGAGAACAATTTAAGGGACTTGCCCAAAGTCACAGAGGAGGCTGGAGTAGAACCTAAGTCCACTGAGTCCCAGGCACAGGTGTTTAGGCCAGAAGGAACCATTGTGACGATCTAGTCTGGCCTTCTACAGAACACAGGGCAGGGAATTCACCCTGTGCTTTAGCCACAAGAGTATCTTTCTTTCCCGAGCCTCTGGCTACTCAATCAGACTCCATCCCCAAGAGGGGGCTGAGTGGAGACAGCAAGACGCGATAGCTCACCTACAGCTTTACAGGGGGTTTTAGTTAATGGAGCCACTCCATGTAGTGCTGGTGGAGCGGGGAAGAGTCCGTTCTTTAATCTCTCTCTCTGCAGAAGATATTGAATTTAGATTAGACTTAATCCTCAGCCAGCCAGTGAGCTAGACCCCAGAGCATGTGAAGCAGGCAGTCCAAGCCCAGCTGTAACACATACACAAAAAGGTTTCATGCTGACCTTTAAACTTTGTACAGAGTCATGGAAAGATAAGAGCCTTTATCCTCTTAGCAGCAGCTTGCACGTCCCCAGGCACTGCAAGGAGGCACGGGAGCAGATCTGGCTGGCGGTCATGTGCCTATCCTGGCAGACCACCCATCACCCAGAACAGGTACCTACCCCGGCAGAGGATTTGTGAGAGGAGCGGGATCTGCAGGCCAGCCGACAAAAGCCAACTGAGATCCAACGGCTGGGCATCGAAGCGTGACAAATTCCAACTGGAAATAAGGGGCAAGTTGTTCACAGGGAAGTGATTAACCATTGCAGCCACTGATCTAGGGACATGGCGGATTCTCCGTCACTTGGTGCCCAGGCGTCTCTCTAAGTGATCCATTCTGTCTCAGGCAGAAGTTGTGGGTTCAGTGCAGGAATCACGGAGGGAGGGTCTCTGGCCAGCGCTAGACAGGAGGTCAGACAAGATGATCCCAATTGTCCCTTCTGGTCTTAATGTCTATGCGACACAAGGAGAGGCAGGGACTAGACACGGGGCTGAACCATAGGTGATGACTTCTGCTCCTGCTGGTGAGTGCTCGACTCCACGCCTGCCCCACCCCCTCCTACCCCTGCCCGCCCTCATTCCAGCCCCCTCCCCAAAGTCCCTGCCCCAACTCCGCCCCCTCCCTGCCCCTATTCTGACTCCTTCCCCAAATCCCCACCTCTTCCCTGCCCCCTCCCATAAGCGCCCCACGTTCCTGCCCCCAAACAGCTATTTGGCGGCAGCAAGGCAGGAAGTGCTGGGAGGTAGGCAGAGGAGCGGGGACATGGCACGCTCAGTAGAGGAGGCGGAGGTGGGGTGGGGTGGAGCTTGGCTGCTGGTGGGTGCAGAGCACCCACTAATTTTTCCCCGTGGGTGCTCCAGGGCTGGAGCACCCACGGAGTCGGCGCCTATGGGCTGAACCAGAACCCTGTATGCCAAACACCTCCCCCACCAGGTTTCAGGGGAGTGGGTGGGAGGATGGCATTTCATATTCAAAACCCTGGATCTCGACTCCAGTACCTACTTTTGCTTCTGGGTCAACTGTACAATGGCCAGGGGCTGATATTTTGCCACTGTGTCATGGCTGGGTTTAAATGTGTCTCAAGGTGGCAGAAGCTTGCGAGGTGCCCCAAGAGGGAGACTGCAAGGCATAGCTACGTGTCATCCCTGCCTTAGCCACGCCTGTGCTGTCTGAGGGGAGCAAAGCGGAAATCCCTCCAGCCCCTAGCAGGGTGTAGGGCAGTGTTTGGGTGGCTCAGGGCCAGGACAGTTTTAATCCACCTTTCAGGCCAGCTGTCTAGTTGTGCAGGAGTTCAGTTCTGAGACTGCATTTCCCTTGTGGCAGGGACTGTGCTAAACAGAGAAAGACACTGTGGGCATTGTGGGTAATACAACTAATTATTCATTATAAAGGATCAAGTTCATCCCCTCGCTTCCCCAGAGCAGCTGGGGTTGGGAGAGCTGCAGGGGGGCACCTCCAAAATATGGGGTCACGGAGGGAGACCTTTACGTCGCACCCTCCCTGAAGGCGTTCATCAGGAGAAGCAGCGTGCATCAGGAGAAGGCTCACCCTGATGCAGAGAACGGGAAAAAACAAAGGCTGTGGGGGGCTCCCCCAGAACACGGCTGAGATGGGGGAAGGGGGCAGCCACGCAAGTACAAGTGCCGAGCCTGGCACTGATGGGGGCTATAGAGAATCGGTGACATCAAAATCACCCCTCCTGCGCAGACTCAAAAACCAGGCAGACCCGAACTGCCAGGCCTGCCCCCTACTGTCCTGCTTCCCGGGACCAGCTTCTGCTGATTGACACCTAGCCAGCCGAGGAAGGACGGTGCCTGGGTGCTAGGGGAGGGGCAAAGCTGGTTCTCGGAAGCAGGCGGGGGAGATCCACACATTAATATGGACAGATCTGAAGAGGAAGCGGCCGCAAGCTGGGCAGGGATACAGAACAGGCCCAGTTACCCCTGGAAACCAGAGCCATGGCTCCACCCACATCCCAGGCTCTCTGTTGGTAGTGTTGCCATACCAACCAGGCTGGGCGCGCCACCTGAGCCGGGTCAGGAGCAGCTGTGCTTTTGGTGGGTCCCTCTGCAGCCAGAGCTAGTGTTATTGCTCGGTGATAGAAAGGCTGGCCCACTCCTGCAGCCATGAACATCGTCCTTTCCAGGTAAGGCGGGCTGGGGTCCAGCAGCTTGGGGGTGTCCTTTCCCTTTGTCCCCCTCCCATGGAGCCTGCCGGGGAAGAAGCTTGCAGCGAGCGGCGGGAAGCTTCCCTGAGACATACAGAGGCATTACACAAAAAGCGACAAAGAGTCCTGTGGCACCTTATAGACTAGCAGACGTATTGGAGCATGAGCTTTCGTGGGTGAATACCCACTTCGTCAGTGAATACCCACTTCGTCAGACAGTGAGTATTCACCCACGAAAGCTCATGCTCCCAAACGTCTGTTAGTCTATAAGGTGCCACAGGACTCTGTCGCTTTTTACAGATCCAGACTAACACATCTACCCCTCTGATAGGGGCATTGCAGTGAGTGAGGACAGCTTGTCTGGGTGGATAGAGCAGCAGGTGGGAGTGAAGAGACCTGGGTTCTTGTCCCACCTGATGCAAGCCACTTAATTTGACCTCCACTTTCCCCTCTGTGAAATAGGTGCAATGATACTGACCTAGCTTCACAGGGTAGACTCAGTTCAGCCACATTTCTGAAATGCATCAAGGTCCCCTCCAAGATTTTGCTGCACAGCCCAACAATGGGAAGGAGGAGCCTGGAGCTTTAAAGGCACATAGTGGGAGGTGGTCATTAATATCACTACAGCCCAAGGCATTCTCACAGGGAAAGCCTGCATTGCAATCACTGGATGTGACTGTAGCTCATGTAGCCTGCAAAGCAAACTAGCTTCAATCTAGCTAGCTCCAGTACCTGTGAAGCTGCAGCAGCCTCAGGTTCAGCCCAGACTGTACAAACCCACCTGGAACCAAGAATAATTACTTGCGCAGCCAGCCCACGGTGGAGCCTGCGCTGACCACAGCTTCATTGCTCTGGTATCCAAGCTAGCTAGATGAATGCTAGCTCAGGTCCATTCATTCGAGCTGCAGTCACCCCCCCCCCCCACCCCACCCCCCGATGCAGTGCACACAGACCCTTATGCACAGAGCACAGTAGAAGGTCGGGGGAGGTTTGCATGGCAAGGACCTGGAGAATGTGGATATTTAGCACAGCTGCTGTTATCTAAGACTTTTGGGGAACCCTGGGAAATAAACGTGAGCAATCTACAAAGCTCAGGAGCGGCCTGTAGCCGTGAAGTAGTCAATAGACTTGTAACTGGAAATTTTGCTTGTGTTCTGGTGTCCCTGAGCTGACCTCCGGGCCAAGGGCCTCAGCGTGTCTCTGAACAACTCACCACTTTGCATGCTCGCCCCTGCAACCCGCAATTTTCACTGTCACTCACACATACAAACGGTAAACGAGACCTACACTCCTTCAATTAGCATCATTTGGCTCTCCATGCACAAGTGACGGTATACTAATGGGGGAAGCTGGATGTCTGAAAACACGGCCCTAAGCATTTGCATCAAGCTCGCGGGGGGCAATGGAGACGCAGCTTTGGCGAAGGGCTCTCACCTACAGCTGCAGATAGCAACCCTACGGAGAAGTGGAGCAAGAGAAACATCCTCTATATGTATCCAATGTTTAAGAACTGTGTAAAGCAGCAGCAACTTCTGGAAACTTTGCATCTGCTGGAGCTGTTAGACTATGATAACAAACATACACTGAAGTGTATTGGAGCCAGATGTTTGACAGCAGAACTAAAGCCAAGATCCAGCCTATAATGCAGGGCCTCAAGCAAGAGAACAGAAAACACTGGGTCCCTAGAGATTCCCGGGCTCCTAGAGGCAGGAGTCTGGCTGTAACTTACTTCCCCCTCCAGCAATACTGCCAAGGTGAGAGGATCTGGCAGAAAGCCTCCTTCTCCCTTCCCCACCACCACCCTGCGACCAGACCTGGCGGAGCTATTTGCCCCAGGTGGTCCAGGGAGAGATCAGGCCAGGCTGCAAAGTGCCCTGTCACTGTGTCGCCAAAAGCACACAGCTCTCAGTAGCTTGGATGGCTTCTGCTGAAGGCCACACCCAGTTAAGGTTTCACTATTAGGGACCTTTTCCTTTTTCCTAGCACACATGAACGCAAAGGAGTGTGTTTCCAAGGCTTGAGTCACGTCAGGCAGCAGCTCCCAGGCCATGGCCCATCGCTAGCCACCCAGGTAGCCCTCTGCAGAATTAAAATGCACAAACTAGCGCTCATCCACATCTTGGTTGTCACAACGCGTTTTGGATGAGAAATGGAAACAAAATTTTTCCACGAGACTTGTCATGTTGGTCAAAATATTCCAGTTCTCGACAAACAATCGGAACTGAAAACTTTTCAGGTTTTTGGAAAAATGAAACATTTGACTAAAAGCCAATTAACCCACACACTCCCCCCCCCCCAAATTGGCTTGCAAAAACTGAATAATTTTTGGTTTTCAGTTTTATTGAAAAACCTGAAACTCTTTAAGGGGAAATTGGGGGGGGGGGGAACACAAGAAAATGTTTCCAACTCTCCACAAAATTCATTGTCATTTTTCAGCCTGCTCTCTCTCTCTCTCTCACACACACACACACAGTGGTTTGTGCAATGCAAACACTGGAGAACCGTGGGTGTATGTCTTACGGCATAGCCCACCTGGGAAGCATGGATGAGCGAGGTGTTATTGTGGAAGGAGAGCAAGGCAGAAGTTAGAGAGAAAAGGGTTGAGGAGGGCTAGGTCCCTCCTACCAGTTCAGGGTGTTCCCCACAACATATCTAGTATTTCATCCAGTCCTATTTGGCTTCCCACCAGTTCCTTGGTGGACCACTGCAGCTTGAGAGAACATCCAACTGTCAGGAAATATTTCCAGAGATTCAGCCTACATTTCTCCAACTTGATTCCATCATCTTTAGGTTTTTATAGGGACCCCCGTCCCTTTGGATTTTGAGGGCCTCAGTGTATTTACACTAAATAATTCTGCTCCTTTTGTAGCATCTCTCCTTCTCAGCCAAACTGTGCACCTTTAAGCTCTTTCCATCTTTGCTCTTAAGTCAGCCCCTCTAGCCCAGAGGTGGGCAAACTACAGCCCGTGGGACCCTCCCGCCTGGCTCCTGAGCTCCTGGCCCGGGAGGCTCACCCCCATCCCCTCCCCCGCAGCCTCAGCTCACTGTGCCGCTGGCGCAATGCTCTGGGCGACTGGGCTGCGAGCTCCTGGGGCAGCACAACAGCCTGACCTGGTGCTCTGTGCTGCATAGTGGCGACAGCGGCATGGCCCGGCTCCAGCCGGGCGGTGTGGCTGTAGCACCACCAGCTACCGGTGCGCCAGGCAGCGCAGTAAGGGGGCAGGGAACGGGGAGGTTGGATAGGGGGCAGGGACGTACAGGGGTGGGGTGGTCAGGGAGTGGGGGGGTGGATAGGAGTCGGGGCGGTCAGGGGGTGGGGAACAGGGGGGGTTGGATGGGGCAGGAGTCCTGGGGGGGCCATCAGGAATGAGAGGGGGGGTTGGATGGGGCAGCAGGGGGCAGTCAGTGGCAGGGATTCCAGAGGTGGTCGGGGACAGGGAGAAGGGGTGGTTGGATGGGGCAGGGGTCCTTGGGGGCCATCAGGAAACAGGGGGCGTGGATGGGGCAGGAGTCCCGGGGGGGCAGGTAGGGGGTGGGGGCCAGGCCACGACCTCCTCCCCCAACCGACCCTCCATACAATTTCCGAAATCCAATACGGCCCCCAGGCGAAAAAGTTTGCCCACCCCTGCTCTAGCTCCTGCTCATTTCACTGGCCGTGTCTTTGAACTCCCTCCAGTTTGTCACTCAATTCCTGTAAGGAGGAGCCCACAACTGAGTGCCGTAAAATCACGCTGCAAACGTGACTGGCTACACCACACAGAAGAGACAGAAAGGCCTAGGGGCAGCAATGTTTAGTGACTTTATTCATTGCAGCAAGCCTGGGAGAGGTGAGTATAGTCCCACCTTGCCGCTCTCCAGAGCCAGCACAGTTTGCAAATGATTTATTTTTAACAGGAGGTCGGGGGAAGGCACTTAACTACAGCTCTGAGCCTTGAGAAATTTAAGGCCCCCTGGTCTTTTGTGGCAATGAGTCAAGCTCGCATGATGGAGACCAACAGGCTTTATTAGATGATGCACAGCTGCAGCACTCTTGGCAGAGCTGCTGGGAGAACTAGACACATAGGCAGACTGCAGCTGTATCTTTCCATTAATACTGCTCTTAAAAGAATTTAGGAAGGTCTTACACGGATAGCTTGGGGATTTGGGTTTCTAGATGGGATGAAGTGGCGCGGATTTGAAGTTTATGAAAGGAGCATTCAATAATCGGCTTAAGCCCACCAGTACCATACAGGGCAATGCAGCTGGGAGATGTGAGCGGAGCAGAGCAGAGTTTAGCACCGCTCCCAATGGCTCAAGGGGAGGCTTGTTTTTAGCTAGCCTGGAACAGTTGCTGTCTATTGACCGTGAGGCTCTAGGTTCGAGTCTCAATGGTTGTACTATGCAGATCACATACATGCCAGATGAGTCCATCGAGCCGCCCAGTGTGGGGCTCAGCTGCACCAAAGGGCAGCCACACAACGCCAAATATCAGACCCCTAGAAGCCAGGCTACACCAAGAGGCAATTCTTCAGCCACCCAGCCTCCTTTTCATGGGTGCACTTTTGTATCTCAAATAAACTGCAGAGGCAAGTAGCAGCACAAGAGAGGCTACCTATCCTGCTAGCGTGTCATCCCAGTGCTAAGATGTGCACCCAGAATATATCTGCAGGTGCAAAGTCTGCAAAATTGGAACCCCCATGTTTTTAGGTGGGTACAAACTACCAGCAAACAGGGAGACCTGGGTGAAAGCGTATCCCCTAAGTGAGGAAACTGTGCCATGAAATGGCACTCCCCAAACCTTGCAATAGTGTAGTCCGGGCTGCTTTTAAGGGCAGGCAAATGGGGTGGTTGCCTCGGGCGCCAACTTGCCTCGGGTGCCAATGGGGGGGTTCGCCATAATGCTGTGCCTCTCAGACTTTTTTTTTCCACCTCTGCTGATTGGCCACCAGGGTGGGCAAGTTGCTTGGGTTTTTTGGGGGGGGGTGATTTTTTTTCCCCTTTGGCCACTCATGGCGGAAGGGGAAAATGGGGCACTGAAAACATTTTCCACCCTTGCCAGCAAAACTCCTAGCATGGGGCCTGGGTTTAGCCGATCCACATTACTTTTGACAGTGCCGTGATGGACAATGGGCTGCTCTGTAATAATTTAGGATTCCTATGTATTTGTTTGACTGTGACTAGGGTGTGCTACTGTACGAAAACCTGGGGTGCATTTAAGAGGCTGACTGCACATGGGCAGGAAAGATACAGAGGCTTCAGAGAGCCACCCAGCGGCTGACACGTCGGAGAGCATGCAAGAGCAATTGGCTCCGTTGTCCTACTTCTGTTCACCAAAGAGAACCAAAAAGCCCAGGGATACAAGTCATTCTCCTGAGGGAGGGGGCACTTGTCAGGGGACTGTTCAGGGGACACACACAGACACACACCAGGTTGCCTGAAGTGCTAGGCCATCCTGGGCTCCTCTCATAGGTTGGTGGGCTTATGCAGATCCTTTTTCTCTTATGCTTTGCTTTATTCCTGCTCTTAAGATTAGCCCTGCAGACTTTGGTTTACGGAGGCTGTTTGGTCACTATGGACCTCTGCTCGCAGATTCCCGCAGGGAAGAACTGCAGCTGCCAAACCCAGCTGGACGTGCCGAGTAAGCACGAGTGATCCACAGGGTGCTGTAGCCCAGGTCCTGGCCAGGCGCTCAGACCGTGGGCTCCAGTGTCTACATAACAGTTTTATAGCGCGGCAGCCGGAGCCCCACGAGCCTGAGTCAGCTGACCCGGGCCAGCCACTACCATGCCATGGGTCTTTTATTGCAGTGTAGACAGAGACCAGAGAGGAGACGCGCACAGCTAGCCCTGGAACTGCGACATAGTCCATTATGGAATTCCTTAAAGCCATGCTTGCCCCTGTGCCAGAACCCCTCAATCACCTATCCCATAAGGCCCAGCACTGTCATGGGGAGGTCATTTTCAAAGCAAGGGAAGGCACTGTGGGATGGAGATAAGGAGACAGGATGAACTGACTCATTAGGAACCATTATGGACTGAAACAGTACAGCTGGACAAAAAACCCAAATCTTGCTCCTACACATTACAACCAACTCTCGCAACTGATGCTTTAAAATGTTTGAGACAGCTTTTGGGTCTAGTTACAAGCTCAAGACATTCTGAACAACAGCATCTGACAATGCCGTCACTCAGCATAAACACTGGGCCCGGATGTGACCTCCTACTGGGAAACCGCTCCAGCTGTTTCAAAGGCAGTCTAGACAAGTGGCCCAACATTTCAAGTTTACATTGTCACCATAGAGGTTCTTGGGTAACAAATCATTCAGCCTGATTTATTGAATTTCTGACTTGGGTTGTTCCTTTTATGGTTGACCAATAATAGACACCTGAGACGTACGTGCGCGTGTACACTGAGCAGTCAGGTGCACAGTTCTCCAATCTGTGCATGCAAATGCCCCATTGCATACATACAAAGGTGAAGTTCTGATGCACACACAAGAAAAATCTTGCAAAACTCTGGGCTCAAGTTTCTAAAGTTGGGTCATACCAGCATTGATGGTGAACTAACCCAGCATGTGGCTCTTCTCTTCCCTACCCAGAGATAGCCAAGTGAGGATCATGGAGAACACAGTAGCCAACGCAGAGAAATATTTCGGACAGTTCTGCACGCTGATGGCCTCCTACGCCAGGAAGACAGCCAAGCTGCGGGACAAGTCAGATCTCTTGGTGAAGCAGCTCATCGACTATGCGAACACCGAGAACCCTGAGCTGCGAAGCACCATGAAGAACTTTGCTGAAGAGCTGGCCAAAGTGCAGGATTACAGGCAGGCAGAGGTAAGCAGCTGCCTAGCCCCCACAACACTGACTATGCCAGGATTGTGATCACAGCTAGAGAGGCACAATCTGACCATAGTCATGGGACTCCATGTTGAGGGAGCAATGGAACTGTATGTGAGCAATACAGGAAACAGTAAATATTTCATAGTCTGTCGATATACTGCGCTAGTGTAACCCACATACCGTCTGGATGTGGTGTTCTGGCCCATCTAGTGGCACCAAGACCACTTAGAGATTAATGAGTCTGCTCTACAGCCTTAGCTAAAATCCATATGGCTTTTAGCTCATGCAGTAGAGCAGGGGTGGCCAACCTGAGCCTGAGAAGGAGCCAGAATTTACCAATGTACATTGCCAAAGAGACACAGTAATATGTCAACCGCCCCCACATCAGCTCGCCCCCCTCTGCTCCCAGCGCCTCCCCTCCCAATCAGCTGTTTCATGGGGTGCAGGAGGCACTAGGGGGGAGGAGGGAGGGCACGGCAGGCTGAGGGGAGGGGTCAGGAAGGGGTGGAGTGGGGGCAGGGCCTGTGGCAGAGCCAGGGGTTGATCAGTGAGCACCCCCAGCACATTGGAAAGTTGGCGCCTCGGA
Source organism: Mauremys reevesii (assembly GCF_016161935.1). Taxonomy (NCBI): domain Eukaryota; kingdom Metazoa; phylum Chordata; order Testudines; family Geoemydidae; genus Mauremys; species Mauremys reevesii. The sequence goes on from NC_052638.1 coordinate 38,237,244, forward strand.
GTCGGTGCCTATACAAGGAGCCGCATATTAACTTCCGAAGAGCCGCATGTGGCTCTGGAGCCACAGGTTGGCCACCCCTGCAGTAGAGGCTCATGCACTAAGCTCCAAAGGTCCCAGGTTTGATCCTGCCTGCCGACAACCAGGGTCTGTCAGTATTACACTAGCAACTAGTGTCCTGTCCCAGGATGGCCGGGCTCATTGCTGCTTTCCCTGTTCAGTGGCTGAGGGTGTTGAACTGTGCAGCCTTCCTGGTCCTTTCCAGCCTGGAAAGGAGGAACCAAGCTAAGGAGGAAGAACTTTAGGGGTGAATTATCCCTTATCCAAGCTGACAAGCTCTGTGTCATCCCCCAATTTCTGCTTCTGAGAGGATTATGGGACATTCTTTGGTTACTATTTGGGGAGGATTCACCCTCTTCCATGTCTCGCTGTGCCTTCTGTGTTAGGGAAGTGGCAGTGGGTTAGAGGGCCTTTCACCTCTCAGGTGTCTCATTTGAATCCAACTCCGGTCAGTAGCATTTTAGTGTTGCCATCTGATGGATGTTCAGGGGCCTGCATGGAACATGTCCATGCCTGCCAGCCCAGTTTCTGTTTTGAGGTCCCTGCTGTAATTGGCAGCGGTGACAGACCAAGGACTCAATGATGTGGATCCCCTGAGGTGATGACAGAGCAGAGGACAATTGCAGTGCCACTGCTTGGTGGCTAGAGCTCACCAACCCTATCAGGCAGCCCTGTTTGTACCGAGTACATGATATCCCCACCGTACTGAGTGTGTGACTTTCCCCTTTAGGTGGAGAGACTGGAGATGAAGGTTGTGGAGCCACTGAAACGGTACGGAGTCCAGCTCAAGCAGACACAGGTAAGCGCCATATCTCGGTAACCCTGCCACATCCCGTAGCCAGCCGGCCGTGCCAGCCTCGTAACAAACGCACGTATCTCATCTCCTAGGCAGAGATCAAGAGGTTCAACAAAGTCCGAAACAATGAGATAAAGCAACTGGAGAAACTGGAGCGACTGCGGCAGAAGTCACCCTCAGACCGACACACCCTCGTATCCTTTATGCCACGTTACAAAACCCAAGAGGCGCAGAGTTAGCCCTTGGTTAGGCAGCCTGGGGCGCTGGCTGATCAGTAACACAGAGGTAGGAAGCCAGGACTCAGCAGCTTAGATTTCATGGTGGTTTCTTCTGAACGTTCCACAGAATCTGTTGGAAACCGACCTGCGTCAGGAAACCACTCACCCCAGTAAGGGAAAACCCAGACTGTTGTAAACTAACCACAGGCTTCCCTGGGAACTAACCAGAGCTCAGAGAAATGAGACGCATGCAATGGGATTGAGGGTCAGGTGATGAGCCGCCAATTCCACCTCCCCCCAAACCACTTCCTTATCAGGCTGCAGATGTGAAAGGGGAGATTTCACACGTGCTACATTTTGACACCAATCTGGTCACACGCATCTCAAATTCGTTCCCAGACCCACGTTCTGCACATAAATCTTGGGCTCAGCTAAGTACTCTAAGAGCTTCCCCACCTCAGCTCTCACTGAATGGTGTGTGAATGGGAAATAGGGTAATGTTCCTTTCCAAAATATCCCTCCTCCCACCCCCTGCACCTTATTATATTGTTTGCTGTAGCCGTGTTGGTCCCAGGATATGAGAAAGGTAAGGCAGGCGAGGCAATATCTTTTATTGGACCAACTTCTGCTGGTGGAACAAGCTTTCGAGGGACACTGAGCTCTTCCCCAGGTCTGGAGAAGACAGCCAGAATGTCTCAACTAAACGCAAGGTGGGTCCGTTTGTAACCTAGATCTGAAGAACAGCTCTGTGCCAGCTCGAAGACTTGTCCCTGCTCCCAACAGAAGCTGTTGCAATAAAAGATATTACCTCACCCACCTTGTCTCTTGTTATTTCGTACTTTCTGGGTGGGACACCTTTTCAAAGGGATAATCTCCACAGCTCAAGAGATTTCCCTCTGCCTGACCAATATTTTAAACGAGCAGCCCCTTCCGCAGCTTTTCCAAAGAAGGCAATTCTCAGCTGAAAGTCCCAAAGATCCTCAAGGGGGAAAGAAGTAGCTGGATATCTTTGTGTAGGCCCAGCTTCTCTGGAAGCAAAACATTGCATCCAGGACTAGTATGGGCTCTCCCCAGAAGGGCTGGATGTCACTCTCTCTTGTAGATTCACAGCGGTCCATGCTGATTAGGGAACCACATGGACCCCCAGCTCAGCTTCCTACACGGGGCAGCATAGAGGCTCACGCTCCCCTAGGGTCCTGTCTCCAAGAGGCCAGATGCAAAAAGCACTCAGGTTTTGCTCCTCATTTGCACACGCACAGAGTTGCTTGACACTTTTTGAATTTCAATGCCATTTTTCGGGGGGGGGGAGGAGGGGGAATCAAATTTCAGTGCAAAACCTGGCAGATTTTCAACTCTATTTTTCCATGAACCTTTGTGGGTTTTCCACCTGCTACAGAGGTAGCTGAAGGTTTGTGAAGGGCGGGGGAGGGGAGAAACACAGTAAAAATCTAAAAAAAAAAAAGGTCGTGATTTTGACTGGGTTTTCTCCCAGCTCTGTAGGTGCTTTAAGGGCAAGAGCTCCTACAACGCGGTTGTTTGCACTGACAGGTCACCTCCCTCCACTGAGATCACTCCCTATGTGGCAATATTAGGGTGACCACATTTCCCAAAGGGAATACAGGACATGGTGTGGGGCTGACCCAAGCTCCACCCCCGCCCCGTTGTGAGGCTGGGGTTGCTGAAACCATGACTCCACCCCCACAAGGCTTGGGTCCCTGGAACCCTGTCTGCCCCCCGTGTGATGCTGGGTTCACTGGAACCCTGCCCCGCTCTGCAACAGGCTGGGTTGCAGGACCCTTACCTGCCCCTCTCCCCCTGTTCACTGCAGCCTTGGCTCCTTGCTCCCGCTCCCCTGTGTGAGCCCTGCCTCCCCCCCCGCAAGGGGCTGGCATCTCCACATACCCCCCATAAATTCCCCCGCACTGCACCCCACTTTTTTTTTGACAAAAGTGGGCATTTGTCCCGTTTGCTCTTGCCAACTGATCCAATTGCCAAGAGTAAAAACGGGACAAATGCCCACTATTGCCAAAGAAGTTGGGACAGCCAGGACAGGGCTTAAAAAAGGGACTGTCCTGGCCAGAACAGGACGTATGGGCCCCCTAGGCAATAAGCTGTGTTCCTTCCAGGCTGACACGCTGGTCTGATTGGCACTATTTAAAGGCACTCCAATAAAGTCACAGGCAAAGCTGGGCCTACATTTTATGGGGGGGGGTAGTTGTCATGTTTGCCCCAGGGTGAAAATCCTCTTTCAGAAATGCAGTCAGGGCAGTCAGCGTAAGAACACAAGATTCCTTCCTGCCCACAAGCATCGGACTAGAACTGCTCCGTTCAGTTAGTTATTCTGGGCTCAGCCGCTCACACAGACACCAGCACAAGGATCAGTGTCTCTATAAACTCTTCCCGTTTCATCAGATTGTTCCTTGACTATTGACGTCAGTCCCAGGTAAGCACAAATTCCTCTGGGCGTAATATTTGTCCTGTGCCCAAGATATAATTTCAAGCAATGGACAGTAAAAGGTTGTCAGGATAAAGCACAGGTGAGTGCTTAAGAGACACACTCGACCCAGGGCAGGACAGAACATTCTTCCCCCCCTTACCCCCCCGCCCTTGTGGTATTTATAACACAGCATGGTGTTGTGCAGTCAAGACCCAATTCTTTCCAATAGCACCAGGAACTGGAATCCGACTTTTTTTCTCCCATCCTGGGTTGTATTGTCGGTTTAAGCTGTAAGCACACTGGAGCAAGGACTCTCTCTTACTGGTCAAAAGTTCTCTGTCAAAACTTTTTTTGGATGGAAAATTGGGTTTTCAGTTACACCACATTTTTGGTGAAGTGTCTGCTTTCCGCAGAAAATTTAGACTTTTTGTCAAAACAATAAAAAATGTTTTGGCTGAAAATTTTCAGGGTTTTTTTTTTTAAATGAAAAGTCACATTTTTTCATGGAAACCCCCGCCCCATCAATATTGTGACCACCTCCCCTCTTCCCACACACATGTGCAGAGCCTAGCACAATGGCACCTGATCTCAGCTGGCGCTGCTAGTAGGGATTCATTTATCGTGTACACTGTTTAGACCAGCACCACTAATGTCAGTGGAGTGACTCCTGACTGACACCAGTGGGAGAGGAGAATTGGGCCTGAGGTCTCAGCAGGAATGCGCAGTGGACACACTGTTTACTCAGTAGTGTGTGCAGCATGACCGTAAAGGGTTAACATTTGGATGCATCGCCTGCCAGGGCTGGGCGGATGCTTATCCTACAGTTTTGTATTCAAAGGAGAAAAAAGGATGACTGAGCACCACAAAGCATTGAAATCCACCCACCCTGCCAGCCAGCTTCCCTTCTGCTTTTTCCCTACCTGAGATCCCCCTACTAAGACAGGCTTTATTTCACCTCCCAGCTGCTTTTCTTATCAACACACTGATGCGCCATGCTCCGCTGGTCCAGATTTTACGCCACATGTTTAGTACCTGAAATAGCCCTGGTATAAGTATCATCCATTTTCCTGTAATGACATTCAGCGCTGATGGATTCACGCCTTTCCTCCCCTCTCTCTAGCTGCAGGAGGGATGTCGTGCAAGCTATAGAACCTTTTGTACTGGAAGGGAAAATCATGGTAGGGCTCCCTGAGGGTGTCTGCCACCATGGAGATGCATCCGACCCCCCTCAACATGCCCACAAAAAGCATCCTTCTGATTGCATATGCTGCACTTTCCAGCCACCTCCCTCACCTAGAGGAACCACCACGGGGCAGTTTATAACAAAACTTAGTTCTCACACAGGGCTTTTCCACTGTAGATCTCAAAGTACTTTACCAAGGAAAGTCAGTCTCATTATCCCCATTTTACAAGCTGAAACAACTCAGGGAAACTGAGGCACAAAGAAGGGGGAAGTGACTTGACCAAGATCACACAGCAAGTAAGTGACAGACCAGGAAAAGAACCCAGGAGTCCTGACTCTCAGTCTCCAGCTGTAGCAACTAGCTCAGCATTCAGAAGGAAGATGTAACCTATCCTAGGAATAGAAAAGGAAGACCTGACTCCTGATGCCCTGACCCCTCCACAGACATTGTCGATTCAGGACCCAGTTGCACCTCATAAGAAGCTTTAAGAAACATACTAGCTAGAAGCAACCCTGCTGCTGTAAGAGCAAATATCCTCTGCATTGTACTTCTGTAGCTTAATTTACGTTGACTAAGGATACTTGCATGAGGCCAGCTGTCAGCTCCTTACAAGCAGAATTCAAGGCTTACTCAGCAGGTGGGCCTATGAATGTGCAAGAACAAACTGGGCTCCACATATGCCCCTGGCACCTATCTGGCCATGTGCATGTGCAAATGTGTCAACTTGGGTGCCTGGGTGGGGTCAGTGCACACACAAAACAGGTCTCTGCTTTTTGAAATTCAGGCCCTACGACTATCTGCACCTTCTGTTTGTTCCCCATCTGAAGATGGAAACAATTGCAAAGTCATATACAGAGAATTAGGGGGAAATCACAGGCAGACGGGAAATAAGCAGTAGGAGCAGATGAATCTTTAGAAAACTAAGATCCTATGGTCACGTTAAACCCCCGGCTGATAAAAATCACAGGGAGGGGCACATACCGAACAGATATGCCATATAGGCTGAATTGGTTCTCAAGGAAAAGGGCTAGGTAAATCCCTGCGGTCACTCTGCCAGTTTCAGTAGAGCTCCCTAGGGATGCATTTGGCCTAGCTCTCTCAAAGGTTTTCATAGGGCTTTAAGCTTATGAAACTACGGCCATTATAAGGCACGTTGGGCCATGGGTCTGTTCCCCCATGAAGAATGCATGCCCTACTGCCCTCTGCTGGATAATGTCAGGCCTGCTGAAAAGCACGCACATATATCACCATCAAGTGGTGACACAGAACAGGGATCTAAGCATGGGAGGGTCCAGGTGTATACGTCAGAGAGAGATCACGTCACCCCCAGAGTGGCTGCAGCCCCAGGAGATAGACACTGGGTGAGTTTCAAAAGAAACCATTTACTTGATCGTGGTATTGGCTTTGCAATGGGAACCTAAAAGGTTTCCTGTTCTGCACCCCGTGGTCAATCAACGCAAGCCAACGTCAGACCTAGGGGAGTTTGGATTCTGTGATGGATGCAGGATCGGGCCCTTGAACACAATATTGGGCCGAGGCATTTACACGGCAGTGTAAACGCTTCCTTTTTAAGGTTGCTCATTGTAAGCCCAAGCATTGCTCCACAAGCATTAATCCCAGGGTTGCTTTATAACGAAGGTTTACCAGGGCACGGTCATTCCCCCAACCACCTCCACACTGGGACAGGGAGGCTTATGGATTTGACAAATCGGGGGGCTTGCACAGTAACCATGTCTGGGTCTCCTTGCTGGTTCCGGTGCGGCAGTGCCTCTGGCCTGTCTACCCACCTTAGGGCTCTGTATGCTCCCCATTACCAGAGTATCTGAGCACTTCACAATCTTGAATGTACTTATCCTCACAACCCCCTGGGAGGTAGGGCATTTGTCCCCATTGTACAGATGGGGAACTGAGGCACAGAGAAGATAGAGAACGTGCCCAAGGTCTCAGGAAGTCTGTGGCACAGCAGAGAAGTGCACCCTGGTTTCCAGGATCTAGGCTTGTACCCAAAGCACTGGACCATCCTTCCTCTCTGAAGGCCCAGTCTTGTAATTCTATACTCTTCTCCCACCAAGCTGCCTTTGCTCCCCGATGCCCATGCAGTTAACCCCTTCTGGAGCTGAAGGAACAGCATAGGCACCATATGATGCTGTGTTTCCCTTGGGATTTTTCTCAGGCTGAGTCAAACGTGCATAAAGCCTCAATAGACGCCAGCCGCACCACCCAGCAGCTCGAGGAAACCATCGATGAGTTCCAGAAACAGAAACTGAAAGACATCCAGGTAAAGCTGTGAAGGGTTCAGAAAAGAACTACAAGAAAAATTCAAGGTCTGAGAAACCTGCCCTGCAGTGAAAGACTAAATCTATGTAGCTTCTCAAAGAGAAGGTTAAGGGCAGACAGAGCAAAGAGCCCTCTTCTATCAATCAGACAAAGGCATAGCAAGATCTTGTGACTACAAGTTGACGTTAGGTAAATTCAGACTAGAAATAAGTTGCACGTTTCTTCTAAACTCTGAGGGTAATTTTAACCACTGGAACACATTAGCTAGGATGTGGTCAATTCTCCATCCCTTGAAGCCGTTAAATCAAGACCGGACATTTCTTTCTGAAAGATTTGCTCTAGCTTGGCTTTGGTGCAGGAATCTCTGGGTGAGGCTCTCTGGCCTGTGTTACAGGAGGTCAGACTAGAAGATGATCACAATGGTCCCTTGTCTTAAAAGTCCCTATATCCCCCCGGGTCTCAGCTGGAGTAGGGCTCCGTTTGATCTGGGGAATAAGGGTTTTTAGGAGCAGTTTTGACTGTATAGCGACCACACTTTGGGATTGGGGTTCATTCCTCCTCATTTCCCCACCCGTTTCCTTCTAGTATCTCACTGCAGCCACCATCCATATGGTCAAAGCAGAGCAAATGGAACTGCCTCCAGAGCCCCATGATGCCATTCCTTAACTGGCCAAAGGGGGCGCCCTTAAGTGCCATCAATGCTGGGGAAGAGGGCAGGTACTTGGTGCTTTCAGTACGACTCATATTTCAAGGGGTTTGGATAATTAGGAGTAGGAAAGGGCTGGCCTATGTTACACCCCACCCCCACATTCCTTTCTTGCAGAAGATTTTCTCGGACTTTGTCACCATCGAGATGGTTTTCCACGCCAAGGCTCTCGAGGTCTATTCCAGCGCCTTCCAGAACCTGGACGATTATGACTTTGAAAAAGATATGGAGGTACGCGGGTTGGAAATGCACTGTTCTGTTAGAACACTTGGGCAGGCATGTCTATCAGCAGAGCTTAAAACATGTTGCCAACAGTAAATGAATCCCTAACACCTCTTAGAAGTAGGTATCATCATCCCCAATATACCGATGGGGAAACCAAGGCACACGGCAGTGACATGACTTTTGACCTTGGATGATATGTCTGTGGAAGAGAACCCAGGAATCCTGAGTCCCAGCCCCAGCTTAGGCCACTGGATCAACACTCACTAGATCAGATGTAACCTCCCCCCTCCGGCCCTTCCCCCGCAGCCTGAGTACAGCACATCACTCATGTGCATGTTTTATTCACAAGGAGATAAGATTTTAATGAGCAATTTGTATTTCTGAGGCGCCTGTAATTTTCCATCACACGGGATCATCTCTGATAAAAAAGCCTCATCAGGTCCATCCCTCTACAAGAAGATACACCCCACATTAACCCAGTACAGTGCCAGCTCTGCGTGTATATTGTTCAAGCACTTGCACACTTCTGGCCTAAGCCAGGGGATGCTTAGTGGCCGATCGTGTCCAGCCTGTAAGCAGGAGTGCAGGGCACAAGGCACCTTCCCCTTCGTGCGGGCACCATGCACAGATGCAGCAAGGACTGCTCACTGCTAGCAACCCCCAGGGCACAAGCCACTATGAAGGAGCCAGGATCATGGTCTGATCCCAGACAGCAATGGAGGGAAGAGCGCGCAGCTTCTTAAGGGCTAGTGGCAAGTGCCCACCCCTGGCACAAGCCAATGCCTTTGGTTTGATTAAATCAAGCTGAGTTTGCCAACTCTCTCTCCCAGCTGTTTTGCATTTGCTCCCAATTTAGCCCTGTGTGCTAGTTATACCTACAGCAGCTAGGGAAGTCCCAGAAACCGAGCTTGCACAGCTCCCTTGGCTAGCGTGCATTTATTCACTGCACTGTTACGCGGGAGACACCCGCTCGCACGCCAGGTCTTCATCTACGGCTGGCATTGACCCTCACCGTTGGTGTGTTGCCTTGCTAGGATTTCAGAGCGAAGATCCACATTGCTTCTGGAAATTACGATGCCAGGCCAATGAGTACCACGCACCCTTCCTCCACCCTGCCGTGGTCTACCAGCAGCCAGGTGAGAGAGAGGCAGCAACACGCTGGTTGTGCCCTATTAAGATTTTGGCCTCGGATTAGAGCCTGAGACCGCCCCCCCCCCCCCCGCCCACCCCAGTGCTCAAAGGAAGTAAATTCAAACCACTCGGGGGAGAGGGGAGAAGTGACCCCTGAAGAGGAGCGTGGCTGTCACCACCTCCAAAGCTGAGCTCATGGAGACTGAAGGGGGCCAAAGCGCCACCCACTTACTCCCAGACAAACACTGGAGTCATTGCTGATTGGCTGTTTTCTCTAGCTGTCTCCCTTAGGGTGACCAGACAGCAAATGTGAAAAGTCAGGACAGGGGGTGGGGGGTAATAGGAGCCTATATAAGACAAAGACCCCAAAATCGGGATTGTCCCTATAAAATCAGGACATCTGGTCACCCTAGTCTCCCTCCCTCGCAGTCTCTTCCCTCCTTCCCTTTTCTTTCCATTTAGCTGAGCCCCTCCTAGCTCAGACTCTAGCACCAGAAGGAACCATCATGACCATCTAGTCTGACCTCCTGCGCATTGCAGGCCACAGAACCTAACACCCCCCCACACTTCTATGGTAGGCCCCTAACCTCTGGCTGAGTTCCTGAAGTCCTCAAATCTTGGTTTAAAGACATCAAGTTACAGAAAATCCACCATTTCCTCTAGTTTAAACCTGCAAGTGACCCCTGCCCCAAGCTTCGGAGGAATGCAAAAAACCCAGGATGTCTGCCAATCTGACCTAGTGGGAAATTCCTTCCCAATTATGGCAATCTGTTAGACCTTGAACATGTGCGCAAGACCCACCAGCCAGACACCTACAAAAGAATTCTCTGTAGTAACTCAGAGCCCTCCCCATCTAGTGTCCCATCTCCAGCTGTTGGAAATATTTGATGATAGCAGTCACGGATGGGCCGTATGCCATTGTACGCAATTGCAACATAAATGTATCAAGGTCAGTCTTAAAACAGGTTAGGTTTTTTGCTCCCACTACCTCTTTGGAAGGTTGTTGCAGAACTTCACTCCCCTGATGCTTAGAAACCTTTGTCTAATTTCAAGCCTACATTTATTGATGGCCCATTTATATCCATTTGTTCTTGTGCCAACAATGGCCCTTAACTAAAACAACTCCTCTCCCTCCCTGGTGTTTATCCCTCGGATGTATTTGCAGACAGCAATCAGATCTCCCCTCAGCTTTTCTTTTGTTAGGCTAAACAAGCCAAGCTTCTTAAGTCTCCTCTCATAAGGCAGGTTCCCCATTCCTCTGATCATCCTAGTAACCCTTCTCTGCTACTCCTCCCCTCCCTGCAAAATAATCGTGGCATTAACATGACATTTGTCATCACATTGCTCACTGTACTTGCGTGCTCTATCCCTTCCCCCAACCTCTGTCTGCCCTGTATCTCTAGCTGGTCAGCTCTTCTGGCAGGGAACTTCTCCTGTTCGGTGTTTGGGCAGCACCTAGCGCAGCAGGGCCCGTTCTTGGTTGGTCCTTAGGCACTACCGCAGTAAACGTGATTAATAACAACTGTGTACCCAGTTATGGAGTATTTGGCCCAAGGAGCCCAGCTTAACCATATTTGGGGAACTGGCATAAATTAGGCTCCTTTTAAAACCGATTTTGAAAGTTACAAATAAGGAGGAAGGACATTCAGCAGCTCCTGCCCTGTTTACCAAAATATAAACCAGCTGCTATTAAAAAGCACCAAGACAAGCATCTTGGCATATGATGATCAAGGAAGCGTCACACAGTGAAAAAGGTCCAGGAAATTTAAACAAATACTTAACAGATACATGCTGAGAAAATATTATTTTGTAGCAAATTCATGAATTAAGAACTTCATAGGGGTCACTGAGCTGTGGAGAAATTTGGGGGTTCTTTTATCTAGCTAAACCCCAACCTTGTCCAAGTTCACCCCAGCCAATTTAACACAACTCCAGCTATGATCAGAGATGGGCTTGGTCATGATATACGGAATCACAGTTTTCTTGAATGGGAGACATTTATTAAGACAAAAACAGATTCCTACACAGCTCAAGTTCCAGCGTGTTTTGCTTTTGTTTACCAGGACCTACACCCTGGCTAGAAGTCTGTGCAGCACAGAGTCAGATATCGGCTGGATTATATAACTAAGTAAATATAGCACTGTAGGCCCAAGTATCAAAGTTCACATTCAGAGCTAAGTTTCCCCAAAGTCTGAGGGGTGTTTTAGATCTGGGGTTTTCACTTGGGTCCCCTCTTACCGGTAGCCTGAAAGTCAGATTTCAGGCTCACTGGTGCAATTCTGGAGTAACCTCACTAAAGGAAACCTATAGCAGAATAGAGGAGATAGGAGATCAAAATGGTAGGCTGCATAATGGCTTTCTACATCTTCATTTCTAGAGCGTTCGGAGCACTCTACAGAGGCAGGAAAACAGTGAAGAAGACTCTGAAGAGAACGAGTTGCAGGATTTCAGCAATCCAGAATATGCACAGATTAGGCGGTAATTGGACAGTGGGACTAACCTGCCATGCTCATAAGAGCTGGATGTATTTATTCTTAATTCCACTGTATCTTCCCTTATTGAACCTTAGATTTTCCGTGAAGGCAAGGAACTCCCAATGAGGTTCTTAAGCCGTTCGGAGCCTATGTAAATGCATTGTTCCCAAGCACTGAGGTGGCTCTAATTCGGAGACTGATTCTTAGTATTAGAGGGGAACCAAAAGGCTTATTTGCAAATTGAACATCCTCTGGGAAAGCATGTGGGGTGGACTGTCCGTTGACATTATTCTGTGTTATTACAAACCAGCAACAGACCTCAGGTTACACGACATTGTGCATGTACATCATGCACTGAGCAAGTGAGTTTCCATATGAACAAAACCCGCTGGCTGAAGTTTGGGAAAGCAAACTTGTACCCAATCCCAGGAACAGCTACCCTCTGCGGGATGCGTCCCCTACAACTGGGTGGGATCTCTGAAGAAACAAAACCCTCATCTCTCTACTCAAAATAGCCACTTTAAAGACAGGTATGAACCTCTCACCAATGAGACGTGTAAGAATCACAGCTCACTTCCAACTAACGTACGTCGTCTTCTTTACAGAGTTCTGTCTATAAGTCTTTCCAAAGGGGACACCCCAGTAGCATGCAGGATACCAATGTTATACTGTAGGATATTGATGATGTCAGAAGTATAATCGCATTTTCCCACGACTTTAATTTTCCCATTCGTGCAGTATCTAAGCGCCGCCTCATCTCTAATGTGTTTATCCCCATCACACCCCTGGGAGATAGGGTGGTGTTACTGACCCATTGTAGAGATCAGGAACTGAGGCACAGAATCACATAGGAAGTTTAGGGCAGAGAAAAGAGCACCCTGACCACTGGGCCATTCTTTCCTCTCGCAGTAGCCCTTTCATTTGTGACTCATGGGGGCTTCCAGCAGGACAGCACAGTTCTGCATTAGGGGCTCCCAGGGGTATGTTTACACTGCATTACAAACCTGGCCCTATAGGACCCGGGCTTGTGGGCTCAGTGTTTCCCAGCCCACACTTGAGTCTCCACACTGCATTGTAAATCTGAACCTGGCTCTCACAGCCGTGCAAACCAGGGGCGGCTCTAGGGATTTTGCCGCCCCAAGCACGGCAGGCAGATTGCCTCCGGCGGTTTGCCTGCGGGAGGTCCTCCAAAGCCGCAGGACCAGCCTGCCTGCCGCCCTCGCAGCGCCGGCAGATCGCCCCCCGCGGCTTGCCGCCCCAAGCACGCGCTTGGCGTGCTGGGGCCTGGAGCTGCCCCTGGTGCAAACACATCCAAACTGCACTACCCAGACCCTCTGGCTCGGCTCTGTGGTCTGAGCTGCATCCACGCTGCCAAACGACGGGGCTTGGATCCAAATCACAGCAGGTCTCAGGCTCTGACCCACCCCCCTAGCAGGGAAGTGGGTCCTGAGTGCTTCCTGATCCTAGTCCGGCTGATTTGTGTGTAGACAGAAAGGGGCTTGGGCTCAAACCTGAGTCAGAGCTCAGGCTTAGTGTCAAGTGTAGACATACCCTCATAGACTTCAATGAGCTTTGGCTCAGACCTGAACAACAGTTACTGTGACCACAGATCCCTCAGTTCCAGACAGGGTAGTCACAGCGCCACCAGCTGGTGAGAGGAGAGCAGGCAGCTGCTGGCTTTCCCCACTGCTGCAGCATTTCCGCAGTGCCTGCAGGACTGCGCCAGAGATCCTTTTGGGATATGGCCCCAGGCTGCGTGCGCCTGGCCTCCCGCGATGTCAGCTAGCTGAATGGCCCAGCACGACGCATCCAGTGAGAAATGAGCCCCATTGATTTTTCCCTTTCAGGCACACATTTTTTTTCTCCTTCCATCAAGCAGCAAATATGCTTTCAGTGCAATAAAGACTGCTGCTCGGTCTATGGAACAAATGCTTTGCGTCAGCCATTGTCCACCAAGGCGGGAGGGGGCCCATACTGATTTAATGATGGTGATTTAAGCAATTTTGATCCATTTTTACGGTGCATTTACAGTTAGGAAAAGAATCAAGAAGGAAAGGGAGGGGACACACCACGGAGCACTTAAGAGGAGTTAGAGAGGCTGCAGTTACTGCAAGCTTCTTCCCTTGGTGCTCTGCCAACACAGCTCTGACTCCAACCACCTGAGCCCCATTGAGAAAAGTCTCCATTCAGCGTCTCATCGTGGATGTCTCCCCTTTTCCCTGCAGTTTACAGCTTCTCAGAGCGAGGCTCCGGCTCTGAATCCTTGCCCAGCTAATAGCAATAGGTACGGGAACACCTGCCCCTAGTAGCTTCCTGGTGCAGCAGGAACCTGGCTAAGGAAAAGCTGGTGTCAAAGCAGGGCTCTAGGACCTGGAGAAGGTCCTGCAATGGTGCCTCTTTTGCAGGGATGGCACCTATTTTCCTGGGTACCGTAGAGCAAAGGACACTAGTCAACAGCGGAGTAGGTCCTCAGCCTACGTACAACGGCACAGCTCATTGGGAGCTGCCGGCTGCCCTGCCCGCCCTTTGACCAACCAGGCTACTTACTTAGGCGCCTCACTGTGGCTTTAGAAGCCTGATGTGAGGCTCCACTTTGAAAATTCTTGACCTCCATTGCTGCCCGTGTGCCTGCAAAGCCAACAGTTACATGGGCCAAAGCGCCACTTGCCCGGCTGCATGCACAAATTAAGCACTCGACAGCGCTGGAGACGCTGGCTGTTCATTTGCCGCTGGGAGCAGCCAGGTAAGCAAAACTCAGGAGAAGGAAAGTTTCCGCCCCATTCCATGGCTTCTCTGTGACCAACCCTCTTGCTCGCACGTCTCTGTCGCATGCACTCTGCACAGCTTTGACCTTTCCTCCCTTATCGTAGCATGCAACACGGCTATTAGTTGGGACCAATAACAATTAGACTTTTACATCTGGCGTTACTAGTTACCAGGGTGCAGTTTAGAGAAGCATGCTAGAGAAGAGCAATGTGGACTCATTCTGTTTTTTATACTCCACCTTCCTCCTCCTCCAGGGATTTTTAGAAACCACTAGGGCTCTCTGATACAATACTGCATACAGCAGCAGGGCATCCTTTCGCTGGAACAGGCTTGCTTGCCGATCTGAGCGTGTTCCTAACACAACCATGAGAGGCTATGGGGCCAGTCAAGTATCTGAATGGCCGGTTCACGTGCTACAGTTCTCTGCATTCAGGGCTGCCCCTATTCACTCCACGGTGCTTCGTCTCTATAGTTCCTGACACTACGAGCTACTGCATTTGCATTAAGAGCTTAGGGCGGCAAGATCTCAAGCCCGGAGCTGAGGGATCGATGGGATATTGACACAATCATCATGCAGCATTTAGCAACATCCACGCTCATATTTCAGGCATATTTAACTTATATTAGAGAAGAGGACGGTTCAATGGATCATCGTGGCAACAGCAACTCTTCTACTTCTGCTAAAGAGGGCCACCTGGCAAAGATCTGTGATTGGCTGGGAGAGATGAAATCTAGGAGGCCAGGCCAGGCCAGTTGTCAGAAAGATCTACCGCATCACTGGCACTCCAGCAAGGGCTCAGGGCTAGGCAGAGCAGGCCTCGGCTGGATTTGTAACAAGCAAAGTGCTTGGCTAGACCTATTCACCGTACACTCTGCCTGCTCTCCCTTGCGGTGAGGAGGGCCTCCTAGTGTTCCTGCTCTCCTTCCATAGTCTGAAAGAGCGTTTCTCATGGGTGCAGCGCATCACAAGTGCTTGTCTCAGGCAATAGCGTTAGTGTGAGCCTCACGTTCATTACCTGCATCGCCACCTGCCTGAGGACCAAACGTCACCGCCGCACTTCAGGAAAGACAGCAGCAGCGCCGGAGAGCCTCCATGTCTAGCCGCATGAAAACAAGCTGCAGGCACAGCCTGAGGAGATAAGGAAGAGCAAATGCCGCATAAATACCCACGTTGAAAAGGAAAAGAGCCAAGCTCCTCCTCTCCCCCCCCCCCCGTACATTGTTCAGACATGGTCAGCACAATAGGGCAGGTGGTAGCTTCTGCTCCTGGCCACACACCAGGGAGCTCTTTGCTCAGGGGTTTTGGCTTCTGCCAAATGTAATTAATTTCCTCTGCACATTCAAAGCAAGGCAGCTTCTGTTCAGAAGATGGGAGCACTTGCAGCTTACAAGGAACTGCCAGCACTTCTGCTGAGTCCCACCGAGCTGGGTCCGCATGCAGGAAGCATCTTGCACAACCAGGGCCTTAAACTGATATCTAGACTATGCTTCGGGATCTTCCCGTCCTCCAGGGGAGAGGTGCTGCCAGTGGGGAAGCTGCCTCAGCTGTTTAACAGCACACAGAAATGTTAGACTTGACGGCAGGAAGTAAAATTGAAACGAGAGTAGAATGGGGGTCAGCAGAAAATGGCTCCTCAGCCCTAGTTCAGGACCTTGCTTAACTGTCAGCACATGCTTAATTCCCGCGGAAGTCAATGTAAAGGGGTAGATTTAAGCCTTGTGCGTAAGTGCTTTCCTGAATCAGGGTCTCAAATTGGAATTTACCAACCACCTCTAATTTTCCAGAATCCGAGGGGGCTCTTGACCTGGCGGATACCGTCAGCACACTCTTCTGGCAGGGCAGGGTACACTATATCTAAACTGAACACGATGCAGATGTATGGAATTATCCCGTCCTCTCTCTGAATCATCACTCTCCCTTTTCTGCGGTTAGTCTGAAACAGTCTACAGGGTGCTCAGGAGTCAGAGCACTTAAAGAAGACCTCAGCATGGTCCTGCACTCCTCTGCTGTGCACTTCTGCTCCAGCATTTATGATACAGGGGAGTTCCATGCAGTGCTAAAGGATTCTGCTGCCCTGTGAACAGCTCTTCCTTGTGCAGAGCATCTGACCCTTTGTCTTTGTTTGGTCTTAAAGCTGGTTTTGGAGTGTCAGGTTTTAAATTCGTTTCCCACAGAACCAGCTCACGGCAGAGCCCAGCGGTGGGCCGCTCCGGCAGCAGTCACACAGTGAATCTGTACGCTGCAATTAAACTGGCCATTCATTTTATAGGCTTCCCTGGTCAATGGTTTTATGGTACAGTAATTGCAAAATAACTCAGATAACAGAGGGAGATTAATCCCAATTTTACCTGTGCCACAGTCACAAAATTCTCAGTGTTGTGTGCTGTATACTGAGCGTAGCTATATTTAGGTATCAGTTTGTATGAGCTTAGCACAAACCTGATTATTTACGGTTTGTATTACAGTACCACCTAGAGGGCCCCCCAATCAGGATCTGGGCCCACTGTGCAAGGTGCTCTACATACACATAGTAAGAGAATGCCTGCCCTAAGGAGTTTACAATCTAAGTAGACAGACACAGGGCAGGAGGGAAACTGAGGCACAGAGGACATGCTTTGCTCAAGATCATCCAGCAAGTCAGCAGCAGAGCTGGGAATAGGAGCTCAGTCTCCTGGCTCCCAGTCCAGTGCCCTTCCCAACAGACCACACAGCCTCCAATGGGGGCCTTTGGGCAATACTGCAATACAATAATGAAACAACACACTGAGAAAAAGAGAGGAGCCTGCAAGAGGAACGGCCTGGCCTACACATGCCAATGGCATTTGACTTAACTTAGGTCCTCGAGCAGCTTAAATATCTTCTAGCACCAGGTACAATCAAGCGTGCAGAACATAGGACTGGAAGCGAGGGACACGCATAGATGTGGGCTCAGACAGGTCTCTTGAGCTCTGTGATTTGATAGCCTCCCATGTGGCGGGGTGAAATCCAGGCTCCATTGATGTCAGCAGGCGTTTTGAGCTAGCTAAGGTGCTCAGATACCACAGCGAGGGGAAGAATAATGAGCGCAATGGACACTGCTAGTGAGCCCTTGGCTACAGGGATAATGCTATTGCTACCTGCCTTGCAGAAGGGTCGGGAAGGTTAATTAGTGTTCAGAAGGTGCTTTGATGAGAAAAAGTGCTAAATAAATGATAGTGTTGTTACCCTCATAGGCAACAGGCCCCATCCTATGGTTTTCTCAGTCCAATAACCTCACTAGGTGTTCGCCTATATAAAACCCCCTTGTAAGGCATCATTACAAAGCTTATAGTCTACTGAGTGTGATCATCCTATTTGTATAAACGTACCACTCTTGTATCTGAAACTAGAAATATGAAACATAACTCTGAGGGCTGATTGTAATTATGCAAAGTGTGGGCCATTAATGGTGGTTTAGAATCTTGATGACTCCCATTAACCAGGGCACTTGTCTGCAGATGGGTGTGTTTTACTTGCAAGTTTTCCTGTATAGGTGTGTGCTGGCAAGTGGGCAATGAAGTCTTGCAGTGACATGTGATCATGTCACCTGAACTAGACTCCATCTTTAACCTGGTGTCTTTCCATTGAGAAGGAGGCGGTGGGAACCCAGAGAGGGACAAAGGATTCTCGCCTTATGCAAAAGATTGGAACAGAACAAAGAGGAGAAGAGCCATCATGAAGAATCCCCTAGCTACCACCTGAGCTGGAACAAGAGCTGTACCAGGGGAAAGAATTGTGCCCAGGCCTGGAAGGTGTCCAGTCTGAGGGGAAAAAAAACTTACTGAAGCATCTCTGAGGGTGAGATTATCTATATTCAGTTTGATTAGACATAGATTTGCGCATTTTGTTTTATTTTGCTTGGTTATTTACTTTGTTCTGTCCGTTACTACTTGGAACCACTTAAATCCTACTTTCTGTATTTAATAAAATCACTGTTTACTTATTAATTGACCCAGAGTATGTATTAATACCTGGTGTGGGGCAGGGGGACAGCTGTGCATCTCTCTCTCTCAGTGTTATAGAGGGTGAACAATTTATGAGTTTACCCTGCATAAGCTTTATACAGGGTAAAACGGATTTATTTGGGTTTAGACCCCATTGGGAGTTGGGCAGCTGAGTGTTAAAGACAGGAACACTTCTGTTAGCTGCTTTCAGGTAAACCTGCAGCTTTGGGGCAAGTAATTCAGACCCTGGGTCTTATGTTGGAGCAGACGGGCGTGTCTGGCTCAGCAAGACAGGGTGCTGGGGTCCCGAGCTGGCAGGAAAAGCAGGAGCAGAAGTAGTCTTGGCACATCAGGTGGCAGCCCTCAAGGGGGGGCGGGTTCTGTGATCCAACCTGTCACCCTCCCCACCCCCATTACTGATGCTTGGCTCAAAGATATACCAGAGCAGCTAACCCTACCTTTCTCAGCACATGACTGGGGACCCATAGGCAGCACGTAATGGAAGCTGGGGGAAGCTAAGTCTCCCCAAATCACACACGGCTGGGGTGGGCAGTGACAGATTTGGGGCCCCCAGAAAAGTCCCCCCCCACGGCTCTGGGGCACAGAGCTTTTCCAGCCTAGGGGCCACAGCGGGGGGGGGGGAGGGGGCGGGGAAGGGGAACAGAGCGTGGGCAGAACAGGAAATGGACAGGGCAGTGGGCGGAAGGGGGAGCCCAGTCACAGGGCAAGGGGTGGAGCAGGGGAGGGGTTCCAGGCTCAGAGCTCCAGCCAGGGCTTCTGCCACAGCCCCAGCCAGGGCTTCTGCCACAGCCCCAGCCAAGGCCGAGCGCTCAGCCCCTTCCTTACCGCCCCCCCATGGCCCTGACCAAGCTCTCAGCCCCCGCTGCCAGTGCCACGGGGAGGGGCCAAACTCTCAGCTCCTCCCCAGGTTTGGGGAGGGGGGGCGAGAGCAGCGGTGTGGCCTCAGCCAGAAGAGGCAGGGCCGGGGCTAACCTCCCCAAGGGAGATCTGTGCTCCAATGCTTTGCCAAGCCTGAGAGAGCTCACATCATGCCATTGTCCTGACTGGGACATTGCTACTCTCACAGCACCTCGGGAGAGCCCTCAGCTACTAAGTCATTTGGGATGAAGTAAAATACAGTTCGTGTCATGTGCTAGCCCAGGGATCGGCAACCTTTGGCACGCGGCTCGCCAGGGGGCCGGGCCAGTTTGTTTACCTGCCGTGTCGGCAGGTTCGGCTGATCACAGCTCCCACTGGCCGCGGTTCGCTGCTCCAGGCCAATGGGGGCAGCGGGAAGCGGCAGCCAGCACATCCCTCTGCCCGCACTGCTTCCCAGCGGGTAAACAAACCGGCCCGGCCCAGCAGGGTGCTTACCCTGGCAAGCCACATGCCAAAGGTTGCCGATCCCTGTGCTAGCCCGTGGGCTCCAGGATTGGTAAGAGCTGACTGCACCCAACAGCTGGGACCCATTAACACACAAACAACACACCAAAAGACTTAACTAAGATCTAAGGAAAGCAGGTTAGAGAGTCACCCTCCACATTACCTCAGTTTGCAAGAGTAGCACGAGACAGCTCCTCTGCCCACTAACAGGGGCCTGCATGATATAGGGTCTTAGACCACACCCCTGCCCAATTAGCTTGGGAACCACCCAGAGAAAGGTGGAGTCTCCTGCATGCTGCAGGGCAAATACACTCCCCAGGATCCATGGACTACAACTCCCAGCGAGCGAGCGATGTAAAAGGAGAGCAGGATAGTGGTAAGAAGGGTGGAGGGCTTCAACTTGGCCAGCCTCGTGTGCTACTGACCCGCTTTGTCCAATCTTCCCCTGTCACTGCAGTAGGGTTGGGGCTCTCACAAGGTACTGGACCGGGCTGGCTGCGTGTCTGCATCAGTGGCATTTCACTGCTGTTACTGTGCTGAAGTTTAGCCTTACTTTCCCCTCTTTTAATATGTCCTCCCTGGTAATAAATCCCAATTGTCATTAGTTACGCACCTTCACCCAAGCTGAGCATTGTCTGAGGCATGAGACCCCTGCCCCAGGATAAACTTCATGCTGTTCCCTTCAGCACCCCACCCTGCCAAGTGAGAACAGCTGCTATTTGAGGAGGGCGGGGGGAGAGCGAGAGCTCTGTTTGCAGCAGCTCTGATTGGTTGTTCAGCCCCAGGAGGCAGGCAACACAACCAATCAGAGGGCTTAATGTGCTAGAGGGCTAGCACGTTCTTAGGAGCCCCTTTCAGAACTCAGTCACTTGGCAGGGCCCCCTGAGCATTGGCGGCAGGATAGGTGATGCCCAAGGCGCCAGTGTGGTCAAGTGGCTAGAGCACTAGACCAGGAGACCTGGTTTCTATTCCTGGCTCTGCCACTGGTTTGCTGAATGACCTCAGCCAAGTCACAGCCCTACTCTGTGCCTCAGTTTCCCCATCTGTAAAACAGAGATAATGCTTTCCTGCTTTGAGATTTGTGGATGAAAAGCAGGGCAGGCTGTGCCCATCACTGTGACATCTGAGCAACCTCCAGAGGGGCGTTAAGTGCTGTGACTATCTCCTGCCAGTCACTGCATTAGCCTGCTGTGCTGAGTTCTGTGTGTGTCCGTCTATAATGGAAAGTCCCCTTTCTACATTTGCTGGACAGGTGTTTGTTTTCCCCTGCTTTGTTAGCTGTGGCCAAACAGCCTTTTCATCATGTGGGAGCCAGACTCAGCCAGCTGAGGGGTTTATGCATCTTATGAAACCTGTTATCCTGGGCACAGCGGTGTGTGGTGCAATGGGCTTCCTGAGGAAATGGAAGCAGGAATTCTGACCGGGGTGCCGCTCCGCACAGCCGCTCCACTTTATGGAGTACATCAGAATGGCCACGCTGGGTCAGACCAACGGTCCATCTAACCCAGTATCCTGTCTTGTGACCATGGCCAGTGCCAGATGCTTCAGAGGGAATTAACAGAACAGGACAATTATCACATGAGACATCCCCATCACCCAGTCCCAGCTTCTGGCAATAAGAGGTTTAGGGACACCTGGATCATGGGGTTGTGGCCCCGATGATCTTGACTAACAGCCATT
Source organism: Mauremys reevesii (assembly GCF_016161935.1). Lineage (NCBI taxonomy): Eukaryota > Metazoa > Chordata > Testudines > Geoemydidae > Mauremys > Mauremys reevesii. Next base: position 38,258,541 of record NC_052638.1, read on the forward strand.
GATGGACCTATCCTCCATCAACTTATCTAGTTTGGTTTTTTTTAACCCAGTCTTCATAACATCCCAGAGCAACAAGCATGGGTGGAGCATGAATTCCCCCCCACCTTGGGGAGCTAGTCCTCTGGCCCCACCCCTTCTGTCCAAGGCCCTGCCCCTACCCCACCCCTTCTCCCCTTCTTGCACACCAGAGCCCCCACACAGCCAAAGGAGCCCTAGACAAGCCACCCCGAGCACCGGCCCGCCCCAGCCGCTTCCAAGCCCTGGGCCACTGGCTTCGAGTGGTGAGGGGGAGCGAGGGCGTGGTCTCAAGGTGGAGCATGGGCGGGGCCACACCTGCATTAGGAGAGGCTTAGCCTTCCCTGGCCTATTATATCCATCACCCATGGCAACAAGTCCCACAGATTGCTATACATTGGGTGAAGATATACTTCCTTAGGTTTGTTTTAAACCTGCTTTGTTTTAAAATGTTGCCAATCTCCCTGGAAGCGGACGGGGGATACAGGGCTACACACCAGCACAACATTCATTTATTTACTGAATGTTATTTGCTTGTTTAGACCGCCGAGATAGCAGAAGCATCAGCATGGAGGATTGAGGAGGAGATCTCCCCCTCCCCAGCAGCTCTGCCACTCTGATGGCCACACACCCACTCACCACCACTCCTATCTGTCTCCATTTCCCCATGTGTAAAATGGAAGGCACCTTATACAATATACTATGCAATGGGCGAGATGGTGATGGGAACAGGATCCACCATAGTTTCATTTAGTTTCTTTTGGCTTGGCTGGAAGGTGACAGACAGACAGCATGGCTCTGTAATTAATGGGGCTAAATGGATGATGCTACTGTTCTAATGGGTTGGAAGAATGAAGGAATAAAAAGAAAAAACTGGAAAATCATCATATTAAATAATCAATTCAATTGAATGAGAGCAGCATGCTGCACTGGGTTCCTTCAGGAGGGAGGGTCAGGTTGTCTGCACAGGATAGGAAAAATAATCTAAAATAAATAGGAATTATGAATTGAGAATTTTTAGTGTTATACTAAACCCTCACTCAACACACCTACTTACACTCATTTGCATGTTAGCAATATTGTAATGTGGTGTGAACTAATTTAATTAAATTTATTAATTAATTAAATTTAAACTACAACAAAATCACAACAATTTAAATTTAATTTTAATTTTTATTAACTAATCCACCTCTTTAGATCATTTGGATTTAATTTAATTGGATGTCCCTGTGTAGACTAAGAACTCTAATGTGGAGACCTGCTGAGCCTTTACTCTGTTGATGTCATCTTCACAAATTGGGAACTGTCTCATTCTGTACCCGTGAAATGGTGGTGCTGTTTTGAGACCATCAGTGAGGTTGTTGGTTTTTATATTTTTTATTAAATGTAGTCACTGATTCAGAGAAATTTACAACAGGCTTAAACCCTACACGTGGTTGTTTTACGAAATAAATGTTCTCAGCAGCAAACACAATAAATCATATATTCAAACCAAAACAGAGTGAAACAAGCATGGATCCTTTGCAGGAGGCTGTTTGCTATAGCCCTGGGAGTCACTGCCAATTTCAGCACTTGGTCGCTCTTCCAGTTCTCTTTGTCCTATAAACAGACAACGCTTGCATCACAGCCCATGTTGCTCTGGGATGGGCTGTTTCCTTCAGAAGTTTGGCTCCGGTGTAGGAAAGTGTCCCTATTCAGGAAAACACCTAAGCCTGTGCTTAATTTTAAGTGTGCCAGACTGTGTCCCTCCAAACTTGGGCCTGTTAATGGGTTGGCACTGGAATCCACGCTGTCAGTGCAAAACCAGCTGGAACTCCTGCATTTTGGCTGTGAATCCCGAGGCTCGCTCCAACCCTGGAATCAGAGCATGCGCTCCAGGTGGATCCCAAAGACAACTGCTGTGTGAAGTGAAATCAAAGCCCCGGCTTTAGCCTCAATCCTGCCCTGGAGGAATACAGGCTGTGTAACATAGCTGCTCTGTGTAATGCAGCTGCCCCTCTTTGTTTAAAGAAACAAACCTATGGAGAATACAAATGAAAGGAATAGAAAAGCCCAGGATGATGCTGGAGACACATCTGCCTGTGATTTACCTCCATTGGAGGTCAATAAATTACATTCTGCATAAGATTCGTGCCTAGTGAAGGAAAGGACTGAGCTGGTGTTTGAATTGCGGGGGAGAGAGGATGTGTGAGGTGGTCTGTCCTGCGGTATATCAGACCCCACTGAGCCCTGCTTGTAAATTACATTGGAGTTACCCTGCAGATTGCATCCATTGCCCGAGCTAAGCAGAACCCACTAGAGAACTGTGCAGCTCGCATGCACTGAGGAGACAGCACATGGATTACCATTCCCCTGCTCCTTCCAGATATTTTCTTCTTCCCATTAAGAAACAAACAAAGCTGCTCCATAAAACCAGGGTCAGCGTCAGAGGGTGGCCTTTTGTCTCCCAATTAAAAATATACAGGCACCAAAAATCCCATGGGTGTGGGTGTCTCATCCTGATGGCTAAATAATAGAGCAGGGTTTGTTCAGCAGAAAGGAATCCTTCGGCTGTGAAATCAAAATACGCCTGGGAAACAATTGAAAGTGAGAAATAATAACGGTAGGGCTGCATGTTTCCTGGGCTGGTAGGAGGCCCAGAGCTTTATCTATAGTAACTAAAGTGGAAAAGTGCAGTGCTCTCTCTAGTCTCCCTGCACAGGCCAAGGACTGAGAAGGATCAAAGCTGCAAAGTCCTTGCTTCTCAAATTAGTTGTAGGGTCCCGGCATTCTTGCTTTGATGGTGGCACTGGGAAGAGTGGGGTAAGCGGCCACGGCTTCCTATTCACCTCTAGATCAGAAACTGCTTCTCCACCAGCGTTTTTGCCGCCAGATTTCTCCTTCCAAGTGCCTGCCGCAGTATCTTCACCAACTGAAAGCAGAACAGAGCATGAACCAGAACCTGCCCTGGCAGCACCACAAAAACCCCACAGGCAGACAGGCATCCGACGAAGTGGGTATCCACCCACGAAAGATTCACCCACGTCTGTCAGTCTGTAAAGTGCCACAGGACTCTTTGCTGCTTTTACAGGCAGACCAAGCACTTTGAAGGATGCTGTTACACAGCAGCCCTCACGGAAATGAACTATCTGATCAGAAGCTACGTTTTGCCATCGATTCCCAGTGTAAAGTGATTCTGACCATTCAGCGTGGCTGAACTCAGCCAAGCAGGGGATACACAGCAATAGTGGAGGGGGTTTGAATTGGGATGGGTTTCCAAGCCACTTTTAGAGAGGGGTCAAAAAATGGAGGTTCATAAATGCCCATGATGTAATTATCTTGATTGCCGGCACTGGTTGGATAACTGTGCAGACAAATCACTAGCTGTGCTAGTGCATGTGATTAGCCTATTTGCAAATGAGGGCAGCATTTGGACACCTACTCACTGTAGAAAACCCAGCACTTGGCATTAGCGCCTGCCGCCGGCTTTACCTTCTGCACAACAAAGGTGATGATTGCGGCCAGCAGGAAATCCTGCGTTCCCAGGTCGACGACCGAGAAGAGCAGGGTGTCGAAGACAAGCAAGGCCAGCTCGTTGTTGTAGAAGAGAGTCCTGCTGAACAAGGCGCTGGCATCTGGGGGCAGGAAGAAGCTGCTTAGAGCAATATCTAGCACGACGGACATCGTGCCCACAGGCGGGTGCATGATACACCAGGGTAGAGCCGTTAAACTCTGCTGAAGATACTTCTGTTCAGCTTCTGTGGAGGGCAGCACGTGCATGGCCCTGTACACAGAGCCTGAAGCATGATCCCAGCCCTAGCAACAGTGCAGGGCTGAATCTGCCGCACCGTGCTGCTCCTTCTGTACTGGGGAATACTTGATTTTTCCTGGGTGCATCCAGGGGTTGCATCCTGGGGCAGGGTGGGGATCACCCGGGCTTGGCATGGTCCAGGGCTCTCCTTCCCCTCGGCTAGTGCAGGGAGCCTGCCCGCTCTTGTCTCAATGGAACGGGAGCCCCCAGCTCCTGCCAGGGCAGCACCGATTCCAGCAGAAGGTGAGAATTTTACAAATGCTCCTGCTGTGTCTGAACCCATTGGCAGCTGGGGCAGGTCCTGCTCAAGCAGGGCAGCCCTCAGGTGTAGCTGGGGGTCACGGCCTCATGCATGGAAGACAGGGCAGGTGGCTGAGTCAGCGACAGTGGGCTCCAGCGCTGCACAAAGGGAGCAGAATCCTACCAAGAGAGTCCAGCCCCTCTGTCAGCAGGAAGGTTTAAAGGTCCCCTCTACCCTTGCAGGGCTCAAGTCCTATCTCTCAGATACAGCTAGTAGAGAGCAGAGGACTCAGTCCAGTACAATGAGACATGCTCAGACCTGGCAGCAGCAGGGGGAAGAGGGAGCTGAGTGATCCTGGATAGTGAGGTCTTGGAGATCTTAGGAGCCAATATCATCCCTCCACTTGGGAACAGACGTTTGAAGTTTACAATGGGGCATGCTCTGCCCACCCTTTCCCAACAGGTGGAGGTCTGGCACCCCATCTCCACCCAGGGCCAGCACTACCTGAATCAGCATGCGATGGATCCCAGTAGCAGCACAAAGTGCAGTGACCGAACGGCATGAGTGACTGCAAGGCCTAGGTGATGAAATCAGGACATTTCCAGTTTGTACGGAGCAGCTAACCCCTGAGCGTCCCAGCCTGCAGTCACACCTTGCTGACAACTGCCAGCAATTAGAGGACCAGGAGGATTCACATCTGAGTAAATAAGCTCCCAAGAAAAGCTCGGTGAGCTACCTGTGTACAGAATGGACATGTCTACCGGCTCCTGGAACTCCATGTCCATAACACGCTCCAGGAAGAACTTGTCCTTCACGATGTAGTCCATATCTCTGTATGCCTGGGGGAGACATGCTGGTGCTGTCAGTGGGGTTAGGAGAAGTAGTGATGCACATGGCAGCCTCACCATAGTGTCCAAATAGCTCAGTGGGCCAGAGAGAAGAACATAAGAATAGCCATTCTGGGTCAGACCAATGGTCCATCTAGCTCAGAACTCACCATCTTCTCTGTGATAGCGCACAGAGACCCCCGAGAGCAGGGTTCCATTATGCTAGGCGCTGTATATGCAAACACACAGCAAGAGAAACAATTCTGCCCCCCGAGAGGTTTACAGTCTCCTTTCACAGGACAATGGAAGCATTCAACTGGGACCACCGATCAAAGGTATTTAGGCTCCTACCCACCTCTGAAATCAAGGGGTGTTAGGAGCCTAAACACCTTGAAGGATCTGGTGCTATGCCTGGTGTCCATAGCACCTATAATACTTTTTGCTCTCCTAAGGTGCCGTTCATTGGATAATGTCAAAGCCCTTCATGAAGATCAATTAAGCCTCAGAACTCCCCAGTGAGAAAGGGACAATCACCCTCATTTTACAGCTGGGGAAACAGGCACAGAGAGGGGCAGCAACTTACCTAAGGTCACACAGTGAGTCAGTGACAGAGACTAAATGAACCCAGGAGTCCCAGTTCCCAGTCTCTTGCTCCAACCACTAGTTCCCACTAAAATCTTAGGGTGGACACAACCAGACCTTTGGAAAAGGCAAATAATGGACTCACGTGTTCAAGGAACGAGCTGAGAAATCGATTCAAGGTGTAATAACTCCTTAGTCTTTGCTCATGTAAGTCGACCCTGACTCTCTCGCCTCTCGGGCCCTGCAAAGAAAGTTCCCAGAAGCACTTTCAGCTCACGGCAGGAGCCCAGGGAGCCCAGCTCTCTGCTTCTGAGGAAAAATAATTTGTTTTCATTCAAATTTTCACTTTGGCAGCAGGGATATTGGCTCAATTTTCACCTGCTGCTTTGGAGCCTTTGCTTTGCATGGCAGACACCCACAACTGGGGAGTTTTCAATTATGAACCGCATACGCCAAGATGTAGTTACAAACAGCTGGGCAGCCTGTAGCCCTTAAACAACTGAAATCAAAGGGACGTGCAAGCGTGCACTTCAACTCAGGTGAGACTGAGTGATGCTGGTGATAGGTGGAGCTGTGCAAAACTCATCCAATTGGGATCACAGAAGTTTGGGAAATTGTATTTGCTCATTTGATTTGAATTCAAATGAACACAAACCTCAGCTCAGCTGGCCAAGTTTTAGTGGTTTTGAGTATCTGAACCTGACGTGGGCAAGAACTTATCTGTCCCAAAGGCTCCTGCATCTGTCCTGACTTTCCAGTGTGTAACGGAGCATGGCACCAGTGACACTTGCCTCATTTGGGGTTCCATGGAATATATCAGAATATCAGGGTTGGAAGGGACCTCAGGAGGTCATCTAGTCCCACCCCCTGCTCAAAGCAGGACCAGTCCCCAGACAGATTTTTGCCCCAGATCCCTAAGTGGCCCCCTCAAGGATTGAACTCACAACCACCCTGGGTTTAGCAGGCCAATGCTCAAACCACTGAGCTAACCCTCCATAGCACCGTAGAAAGGGTCCCAAGTCACAATTGTTGAGTCTGGAATGGATGGGTTTGGCTATGGGGCATTGGTTCAGATCGTTACAGAGAGATGGGTCAGGTGCAAAATTCAGATCTGAACCATGGTTTGGATTCCAGCATCCACCCAGGAAGTTCACCTGTGTTTGGGTCTGGCTGTAATGAACCATGGACGAATCCAGGACCTCCAGCACCGAAATCACAAGACCCTACACCACTTGGATTAAAGGAATAAGGCCCGGATCCTCAAAGGTATTTAGGCTTCTAACTTCCATTGAAATCAATTTGATATCACAATAGCTGTGAAGAAGAGACCAGTCATAAGGAACATATGACAGTCACCAATGCAGTGGTGTGTTACAAAGGGTTTAGGTTTAGACCATCTCCGGTTTTGCCTTGAAAATTGTGCCCTGTTCGCTAGTAGGGTGTCTCCTGGACAGGGTGGGTGCAAGGATGTTTTGAACCCTAGGCAAAACTTCCACCTTGTGCTCCCCCCCCCCCGAGCCCTGTGGCAGCTCTCCACCCCACCCCTCCGCCCCTAGGCGCCCCCGTGGCAACTCCCCCCCCCGCCCTGTAGCGCCCCACAGCGGCAGCTCCCCCTGGCCCGGGGAGCCATGCAGCAGCTCCCTGCCCCAGGTCACCTCTGCTCCGCCTCCTCCGAGCACGCCGTCACCGCTCCACTTCTCCCGCCTCCCAGGCTTGCGCCGCCAATCAGCTGTTTGGTGCCGCAAGCCTGTGAGGGACAGAAGCAGAGCGGGGCGGTGTGCTCAGGGGAGGAGGCAGAGCAGAGGTGAGCTGGGGCGGGGAGTTCCCCTACGTGCCGCCCCCCACCTTATTTGCTGCAAGTGGCCCTCCCCGCACCCCCCTGCCTCAGCTCCCTCCACCTAAATGCCAACGATGACCGGGGCGGCCGAAGATCCAGCTGCCACGGTCGCCGCCAAAGGCAGGGGCGGCTCCAGGCACCAGCGCTCCACACGCGTGCCTGGGGCGGCAAGCCATGGGGGGGCTCTGCCGGTCGCCGCAAGGGCAGCAGGCAGGGTGCCTTCGGCGGCTTGCCTGCGGAGGGTCCGCTGGTCCCGCAGCTTCTAGAGCCGCCCCTGGCCGAAGGACCCGAAATGCCGCCCCCCAAATGCTAGCGCACTAGGCAACCGTCTAGGTCGCCTAATGGGTTGCACCAGCCCTGCTCCTCCTGGAGCAGGGAGTTCAGGAGAAATGAAGAGCAGTAAGAAGGTAAAATCCATTTGACAGCTGGAGACACAGTTAGGGTTCCAGGCTACTCCAGCTATTCTCTAGCATCATCATTAAGGAAGGGCTGGATTTATCATCATCTTTTTTTTGAAAGGTGTGACTATATTGGAAAGGGTTCTGATTTTTTTCCAACACCAGCCTGCACAACGGATCTGGCAATAACTCACAGAACTCAATGTCACTGCAGGTTTCTTCTGCTCCTGTCTGAGGAATCTCGAGAGCGGAGAATTGAAAACCAACCCGTGTAAAGAAAAGCATGAAAAGACAGCAATAAGGAGTCCAGGTAGCCCAGCAAAGGGGAAAATACCTCCATCAAGGGCTGCGTTATCTTGTCATACAGCTGCCTGGCTCTGTCCGTGAGAAGCACCTCGAAGGTCTGAACGTCAGAGTTGGCCTCAAGGCCTCTTAGAGGGCACAGGTTCTCCTGCCAAGGGAGACAACTGAAGTGTAACCAGGGAAAGGCAATAATTCTGGCTGGCATCTCCATAGGTCCGTATGTCCCAAGATCGCACGGTTCTCTACAGAGTGATTCCAGATTCTGTACACAAGGATTACGCCACCCACCACTAACGGCAAAGAGAAAGGGCTTCTGCATTAAAGAAAAAATAAACGAGGCAAGTACTGCCTCCTCCTGTGCCTTATGGTAAACCTGGCACTGGCCCCCGTGAGGATGGCAGCCCTCCAGATGCACAGACCAGCAGGCTCATGAAGGAGTGACTAGGAAGTAAGACCGAACAAGGAGGCTGGATTACCTCCTCTTTCCTGAGGCAGGCATGCATGGCATCCATGCCCACATCCGCGTGGCCGTGCACGCTCCGCCCATGGACGTAGAAGCCGTAGCATCCGTGCATCAGGATGAAGACAGACACCTGCAGGGATGGAGAATAGGACATGGAGGATGAGAGGCTCATTACGTTTCCGGAGGTCAAGCCCAGAAATGCGCAGTGTGCACCAGGCTCCTATGCTTCATGATGCCTCCCCGCCCCCGCCTAACACACATCATCTGCGGTGGACACACTGAGCCGCTGGCAATCTGTAGAGCAGACTTGGGTTACAGCCAATGCTTATACACGCAGGGCAGCCACTCACGGTAGCAAGTCAACCTGGAGCAAGGGGAGTTGTGGCAGCGAACGGAAGGAGAGCGAGTTACTCACTCATTTCCTCCTCGACCTCAGACCTGTTCCGAATCGCTCGTTTTCATGGACCATTAGCATAAAAAAACCAAAAAGGCTTTCCGGGCGCATGGCAAATCCAATAGTGAATGAAGCTGCAGAGTGGATTCCTAGCCACGCCACCAGCGCAGGGAGGAAGCACACTGACGGGTCAAGAAGAAAGCTGATACATTGTATAAAGTACCCGGTGGATGGGAGTCTTCACCCTGCACTGCCCCCAGCCCTTTAGGCCCAGGCTGTCAACTGGCCTCTGCTTTGTGCCAGCGTGAAATTCACATGCACAGCGCTGAGTGTGCGCACCTGCATCCGCAGGCCTAACTGCCCATTGTGTGTGCACAGTGCGGGTTGCAAGGTGTGCAAATGTAAGGTTTGTGTGCACAGAGTGGTGCATGCCCAGATTTTGTGCGCACACCCCAGGGGAGCCTGGCTGGAAATCAAGCCCTTTCCTAGTCAGGTAAATTAGAATCTAAATTAGAATTTTAGAGGTCCTCTGTTTTAGTTAATGAGGGTGTTATTAGGGAGACAAAGAAACAACATCGTTTTACAATATAATTTAACCTTAACAGTGCCCCTTTAAATGTTCAGTTGGTGTAAATTTGGAGCAGCTCCATTGACTTTAATGCAGGGGCTGGCTCAGCACATGTGATCTGTTGCTAACCCAGGACAAGACTCACGTTGCTCATGGAACAGAGATCTATGAACTGATTAATCTTGTCCTCCACAAACCGCTCGTAGATGCCTGTGAAAAACGCCACCTGCAGAAACAGCAACACGCAGCTGCGCCGTCGTGACTTAGCAGACATTTCACGTAACACATCCCGGGAAGCAAGGCAACACAAAGTTTCCTTTCCTCCCACCTTTTCGGGAACACTCATTTTTGTCCTTCATCATGGCCTACAGGGGTAACACTCTTGCCCCCAGGCCACAAGTTCAAGTCCCACACAAGCACAGAGGTTCAAAGCCAGTGCTGACGGACATTCCAGGGTTTCAGGCATGAATGCTAGATTGGCCGATGACCCAATAGGTCTTTTCCTTCTCTAATCTCCATCGTTTGTGCCATAGTGGAGGAGTGAAAGGTACCATCCTGCAGATGAAATGCTAAACTCTTTCTTCTGCCCATTGTTGAGCTGCCTAGGTGGATATTAAACCCACACCCTTAGGAGAACTTTGATATCTGGCTGAGCCTCCCCCTATCTCAAAAAGGGCCCGATCCTGAGTGCTCTTGGCTCCTTTCACTCCCTAAGTTTCCCCAGAGCACTTTACCAACACGACAGGCAGAGTAACCTGTGCAATCCCCAGTGCCAGCCAGAGAGAAGCGGCAAGGCCAAATCTAAGGATTGGGCTCCAGGCAGCCAGGTAGGCGTCAGCGCCAGGGTGCAGATCCAGATTCAGGTCTCGTGATGTGATGTTCTTCAAGCCCACAACCTGGAATAAAAACAGGGGAAGTAAATCAGAACCCTTATGTGAGATGAGTTCTTTAGGGGCCGCAAGGCATGAATAAATAACTGACCATGGAAAATCCTGGAAGGTTACAGTAAACCTGGACTGCTCCCTGAATTCCTGACCCTTCTGCAAAAGTCTCCAGCACATAAGGCATTCAGGTCCCAGGGTGATGGACAGGGCATAGAAAGGTTCCTGCTTTCTAAACTCTTGGGACCAAATTTTCAACCAGCCTCTAAAATCAGTGCCCACAATTTCATGCCCACCATTTTTTTTCACATATAAAAACTCCCACATTGCTCTGAGCAAATGGGGTGCATCATTAACTGCCCGATTTGCAAGTGCAAATGCTGTTTGGATACACAAATACAAGTCGTTGCAGAAGCAAGACGTTGGAGGTGCAAAGGTAGAGATTGCTTCCGGAAAAGAAACGGGATTCTTCTCTCACTTCCCAAATTTTGCCAGGCTCTGAACGGTCCATACCCAGAGTACCATGCTACATAGACTCACAGTCCTTAAAAGGAGGCACTTAATAAACAACTATATACAACAGACACAATTAAGCAGGCTTCCACAGAGCCTAAATTCCGGCTTTGTTTCCTTTCTTCACCAGTGACCTTAACCTGGCTGAATCTCTCTCTCCACAGCACACAGAGACATCTAGTGGCTGAATGCTATAACTGCAAGCCCACCTCATTCCACAGAGGGCCAGTCACCGAGATGCTGTACCCTTTCCGCATCATTACAGATGCTCAGACTGGTTGGGATTAAAATACAAAACGTGTCTCTCAGTTGAAACCTCAAACACGCCCAGTCTATTTCCCCTCCACGATCAGAGCTGCAGAATGGTGGCAGTGCTTTTTCACGGTGTCACGTCCAGAATTATATCCGCAGAGCGCGCCAGGACTATGGATGGGTCGGTGCCAGATCCCAGAGGTTACTTACTTCCTCCAGGTGTCCCTTTCCCCACCTCCCACGTACCTCCAGGAGCAGTAACACTGCGAACAGCTGAAGCGATGGATTCAATTTCCTGTGAGTCTGAATCTCATTCCACTCATTGGCTATCAGGAAAGTTCTCCAAATACTCACAGAGGAAATGGCCCTCTGCCCTCCTAAGGGGAAAACAACACACTGATTTCAATTTGCTTTATTTTAAAAACCGGCACAGGCTCCTAGGACACAAAGCTCCACACAGTTGGGTTTCCCTGAGCCTCACTTCCATTAATTTACCGCTCTCGATATGAAATCATTACAATCAGAGGTGAGCTGGCTCCCAAAATAGCCGCCTGCCAAGCTGCCACTGATTTCCCAGAAGCGCGGAGGATCTGGAAGTGCTTTATAAACACTAATTAGCCAAGTCAGCAGCAATGCAGCCCTGTGCTGTACAGCAGGGATTATCATCATGTTTTTCCAAAAAGGGCCTCTCTTTCTGGGTGTTTGACTTTCAACACCTCGGAAGGGGGTGAGGGGGGTTTTCAGCAGCCCCCAAATCACTTCGGCACAAATCAGTGGGATTGTGCTTCTAAATCCTTTATGTCCAGATATTAAAAAGTATTTAGTCATTGCTGCAATCAGGACTGCACAGCCCCACAGAGGAACCAGGCTCCTTAATCTCTTTAGAAAATGAGATTTCAACATTGCAATGCTGAGTGCAGCTAAGCATGGTGGTGGTGGTGGTGGCGGGGGGGGGAATCCTGGCTGTTGAAGTCAATGGCAAAACTCCCATTGACTTTGGTAGGGTCAAGATTTCACCCAAACACCTAAAAATGGAGGTAACCCCAAAGCAATTTCTGAAAGTCTGACCCTAAGGGGACGTCCACACTACAATCAGGTGTAGCTAGCTTTGATCTAGCTAGCTTGAGTAACGCTAGCAGGGAAGCTACAGCAGCACAGGCAAGCTGTTGAGCACACACCTGGGGTCCAGGTGGGCTTGGACAGCCCATGCTGCCAATCTGTGATGCCGCAGCTTCACTGCTATTGTTATTGGAGCTATTTCAATCAGAGCACGCTCGGATCTGTCCATATGTGCTGCAGCCATACCTCTGACGGCAGTGTAGACACACTCTGAGTGACTTCACTGAGGCTGCACAGTGAGTCACCCACCCAGTCAGGAATAGAACCCAGGAGTCCTGACCCCCCGCACCCCGAGTCTCACTAGACCATGTTGTCCTCCCCTGCATGCTAAGTGAAGAGGAGCCAATGAGCATTCCATTGACATTTCTGCAACGCTGACGTTTTATAAAATCCTTGAGCACTGAATTCTCAAAAGAGAAGTGGAAACGGCACATGTGCAGGGCTAACGCTCTGTGGGCGCACATGCGTGCAGCAGGGACCGAGGCACATCAGGGCGTGTCACAGGGTGGCTGGTCCCTGTGCAAGCCCCTGCACCAGAACAGATGCTCCCAGTTTGGTCAGTTTAGAGGGTGGGGCAGCACCTGGGGGGTTATAAAGGAGCAGGGGAATCAGAGGGGAAGTCCTGGTGAGAATCAGCCAGGAACGGTCAGGGCACTGCAGGAGGTCTCTGGGGAAAGCTGCCGAGAACTCTCTGCAGGCCCCCTCTGAAAGGAGGGGAAATTATCAGGAAGCCAGTGGAGGGGCTAGCCAGCTGTCCGTCCTGAGCCCGGGAGCCAAGGCCCGAGAAGGCTGAAGGCTGTGGCAGAGAGAGAGAGGACTGCCGGATCTCAGAGCCAGGGCGCAGTGAGGGGTGCCAGGGACACTGGGTGCCAGGGACACTGTAGTTGGTGTATTGCCCGGCTTATTATGGTGTTGGGACTTGTTAGGTGCATGGGGCTTTCTTCTATCATAATTAACCCCACAAGGACCATTTGCACAAAGAAAGACTGTATGGACTATTTCCACGGACTCCGTAGGACAGAAACGGAGGCAGGTTTTCAACCAAACACCCAGTGGAAAAGGGACCCTCCCCAGCTCGGTGAAAATGAGCGAGTGAGCGAGGGTGGGGGAGAGCGAGCAACAGAGGGAGGGGGGATGGAGTGAAAGGGGCGGGGCCTTGGAGACAGGGCGGGGCCAGGGTGTTCGGTTTTGTTTGGTCAGAAAGTTGGCAACCCTCATTCGTGCCGTGGTCCGTGGCAGGAGGTAGCTCCAGTCAGGGCTGCTCTATGACAGGGTGGTTTATAAACACAGAGGGCACAGAGAGGGAAAGGTTGAACTGACCTGCCGGTGCTTTAAATGCTGGTTTCTCCTTTGGCTTTTCCCAGTCTATCAGGAAGATGGAGATTGTCACCTGGGTGATCAGGAGATGAAGCAAGTCCACAGCCTGAAATAAGAGCAGCCAGAAAGGTTTAGCTCATTACCACAAAGCCAGCAGTCTCACTCTAACCAGAGCCAGCGCAGCCCAACCTGGGGCCCCTCGGTGAAGCCATTTCTTTGGGGGCGGGGGGGCGGCCTTCTCCCCTCCTGCCCCAAACTGCTCAGGAAGGAGAGGCAGTCCCTGGGGCAGAGAGAGGTGCAGGCAGCACAGACTAGGCAGGTCACTACTCCAATGCTGTGGGAGGGTGTCTGGGGATGGAGCTCAGCACGCGGTGACCCATGCACCAAAGCGCAAGTCACTGGAGCACCAGCTGCGAAGCTCTGTGGCTGCAGGGCCAATCGCCTGCCTGAGCTGGCCCCGGCTTTAGCAAAGGGACCCCGGGAGCTGCCCAGAAATCCCAAGCCAAAGGCCACGGCTAAGCTATGAGAACCTGTGAGAGCTCCTGAGAAGAGGCTGTTTCCAGGACTGTGGGTTTCAGACAGGCTGGAACCGCAAAGAAAACGGCATTTTCCCCCAGGATTTTGGCTTCTGACCTACTCTTAGGTGGGTTTTGAAACTCTTTGGGACAGGCTTTCCCACCCTCCCAGGCCGACCCCTGCCCCACAGCAGCCAGTTCTGCCCTCCCCTCCCCATCCCCCACGCTTCTCTGCCCCGCACGCCCTCCTGCTTACCTTTAACACAAAAGCACAGGACAAGTAGATAATAAAGTTGGTTTCAATTTGACTGCCTGCCGGGGGCACCATAACCTCAACCGCTGCAGACTGCTGCCCCTGGGGATGGATTAAATGAATTTAGACTGGAGGAGAAAAAAATCGTGTCATTTCCTACAGATCAAGGCTGAGAAAATCTGGGGTCACACTTCACCCACTGGCAGAGAACTGCTGCTCTAGCCCACTGTGTAGATTCCCCAGTGCTTTGTCTGTCAGGTCTTTAATAGCCCAAGCAGCCAGGCTTCCATCACTAGCCGCGGGGAACCTTTCCACAGTCCCATTGCTCTCCCTGGAGGAATGAGACGTCCTGGAGAAATAAAGATCGTCTCTTTATTCTGAGCCTGCTTCAACCCTCAGCAATCTGGCTGGGCTTGATCCTGTGCTTTGGCACAGACTCTCCCCACCCCCGGCATATAAAAAATTCAGACTCTGAAAATTTCAAGTGTGACTTGACACCAGATCTATCAAGCACCACGTCAGCCCGATCCCTGTGAGCCCCAGAACTAAGCCAGGAGGCCGAGTAGCTAGAGCAGGGGGATCTCAAACTTCATTGCAGCATGACCCCTTTCTGACAACACAAACTACTACATGATCCCAGGAGCGGGGACCAAAGACTGAGCTCACACGAGTCCCACTGCCCCGGTGGGGCGGCCAAACCTGGAGCCCCAGGTGCTGGGGCTTAGGCCCCGAGTGGTGTCTAAGCCAGCCCTGGTGACCCCATTCAAATGGGGTTGCGACCCACTTTGGGGTCCTGACCCGCAGCTTGAGAACCGCTGAGCTAGGGGCCTAGCAGTCCAGAACAGCTCAGGAAAGAACCAGGTGAAATGCATAAAGGAACACGACTCACCTTGAAAACAATGAGCCAATAAATCCCCGTCCCAAGGGCAACCATGAAGAAGGCGTTAGCCAGGGCCCCGGCAAAGAAGGCAAAGAACTTGACTAAAATCTGGGGGAGGAAAAAGGAAATGGACAAATACTGGGAGGAGAAAAACCTTTGTTAGGTGTGTCAGCTTGACCCTGGCCTTGGGGTCAACTGCTGGAACTTGGAATCCTTTTTACATCCGGAAGGATCCCAAAGAGCTTTACAGACCATGGGCCAATTCCACCATGGATGTCAACGGGCCGAGCCCCCACTGACTGCAGCAGGAGCTGCGCCGGCTTTCGCCGGGGATGAGTGTGGTCCTAAATGTAGCAATCACTCCCTCCAGTAGGGAAACGTGTTAGATCAAGCAGTTCCCCCACTGTGTATCTGAAACTCCTAATCACTAGCAGAGCAGTTTTCAGATGGCTTAATGACATCATCGCAGAAGCTGCTGGATCAGCGACGCTAATGCAGCTGTATAATGGCCATGTGGAGAGTTAATGCGGATGCCTCTGTCCCAAAGTAATAGGGAGGAATTTCACCTCTCTCTAGTGCTTTCTAGCCAAGGATCTCAGACACTTTATAGACATTAATGACTGAAACCTCCGTCTCTGTTTGGGGCTGGTGTTGATATTCCCAATTTACAGAGGGCAAAAACAAGGCAGGGACTGGTTAGAACTAGGAGGAGAGGGGGGAACCACAGGAAAGGGTAACCCCTCCAAACCCCAGAGAGTTGCATGGAAACGGTGTGGAGCAGACCAGAAACAGATGTACACAGTGTGGGGAGGGGGAAGCGCAGTAGATGGACCTGAGCTCATGGAGTCTGGATAGAACAAAATCAGTGGAGCGGGGAAGGAGTCAGAAAGTAGAGGCCACTTTGAACTGGATTCAGACCTGGATAGGAAGCTGGAAGAGTTGACCAAGGACATGGGTGTGATCCTGCTTCCTAATGACAGAACAGTTGGGCTCTTAAAATCTAGCAAGTAGGGATGGAGGAAGACCATGAGACAGGGAATTTGCAATAGGCCAGTTGGGAATTGCGGAGACACTATTAAGTATATTTGCAGTCTCAATGTTGGGGTATTATCACATTCTGGCAATGTTCAGAAGGCAGCAATATGCAGCGTACAGGCATGTAGCCAACATTTACAATCTCTTCCTTACTATAAAGCTTATATTCTGAAGTCTAGACCTCCGCATCCAGCTGCTGGTCTTCAGCAAGGCGTACAAGGCTGCCAAAGAGCCCAGGATGGCAAGCGCTATCTGTCAGAGAAAGAAGTTGTCATGCTTTCCAGAACTCAGAAGAGAAGGCAATCACATCTTCACCTGCTCCGGCTGAACACCCATGCTTCAGGCGGTCAGGCCGCATGGTAGAACGGTCCCTGTTCTGGCCTTAAAATCTATACATCTGCGAACTGGGTGAATAGAGGGATCCAAATCCAACCTGCACTGACTCATTAGCATACATGAGTCCTGTGCACACGTGAGTCATCATTCCATATGCTATTCTGGAGGCTAAAGGCTCGTCTTATAGTGAAACTACTGCGTTTTCGGGTCCCTGGTTTCCCCTCATTGCTTATCATGGAGTCCAACCCAGATCCCTGTGGGCCCTCATTTGGTGTCCTAATTGGGTGTCATGGCAGCCTCCTTTTTTATTTCTTGAAGGCTGAACACATGCAGCTCCCCAAGTCGTTCCACATCCATCATTCCCTTCATGCCCCAGAACAGCCTTTCTGTCTCCTCCAGACACTTTCCAGCAGCTGGATGACCTGTGGCCCATGGAGCAGCATGTGCGAATGATTACTACTCACATCTGTGTCTCGTGGAGACGTTCCAGGGCGATGTGTGTATGACACTGCAAACGATACCTGCAAGGGAAAGAAAGTGAGCAAGGGAGACAGCAGCAAGGCAGTCTAGGACTAGAGATTGAATTGATAGCGCTGGCCAGGATTTTCAAAAGTGATGTATGACTTTTGCGGGGGCCTCAATGGTGCAATTTTCAGAAATTGCTGAGCACCTGTCCTCTGAAAATCAGCTGTATTTAAGGTTGCCCACCCCAGAAGTCACTAGTCACTTTGGAAATCATGGCCCATATGGGCTTTAACAACAATGGTGAGCATCACGGATGGTCCAGACCCGGCAATCTCAATACATTTGTCTAACCAGACAATGAAATTGCCTGGCAAAGTCCTGGCAGAAACAGGCTGCTGCCATTGCTCACAAAGACCTTGTCTACAGTGGCAAAAACATTACCCATAATTCACCCTGGTGGTAGCAGCAGAAGCTGTCGTATAGGCAGGACACAGGGGCTTTTACCACCATGTTGTCAGTATCTGCTCAGATCGAGATTAGACATCAGCGTGGAAAACATTTCAGAGTCTACTTCCGCCTTGCCCACAATATGGCATTGGCTACTGCCTGGGGATCTGCCCCCTGGGGAATTATTTATCGTGTGTGTTTATGGTAGTGCCTAGAGCCTCTGACAGAGATCGGCATACCAGGCACTATGCAACCCTAGGGAGAGACAGGCCCTGCCCCAAGGAGCTTACAGTGTAACTGGACAAGACTGACCAAGGGTTGGAGGGGGAATAGAGGTACAGAGAGAAGTGAGTCACCCAAGATCACTGGGAGAGCCAGAAATAGAAGTCAGGTCTCCTGAGTCCCAGTCCAGTGTAGATGCATGCAGCCTTTGAGAAAGCTGATGGGCACAATGAAGATGGAATCAGTTGGCTGGTTTCCAGCATTTGTTCCTCCCACAAAGTTAGACCGTAGGTTCCCCCCTCCCATCCCAGGTTGGTTACAGGGGTTCCAGACCCATTAATGTCACCAGCTGATGATTAGATGCTATGATGATGGGTGCCCCGTCTGCAGGATGTGTCACACAGAACTGGCAGGAGCGTACAGCATGTAATAATAACTAAGCTGGCCCATGAACGAGGCACTTAGATGTCCGAGGATGTCTTAGATGGGCACTTAGATGAAAAGGGTGCCAGTGCTGCTTCAGAGACTAGCACATGGGAAGCCATGAGTGGCCAGTCACTAAGGTGACCAGACAGCAAATGTGAAAAATCGGGTGGGGGTGGGGGTAATAGGAGCCTATAAAAGAAAAAGACCCAAAAATCAGGACTGTCCCTAGAAAATCGGGACATCTGGTCACCCTACCAGTGACCCTTTCATGCACTGACGCAAAGCTGTCCTACCAGGTTCAGGTACACGCAGGAGATCCCCCAGTCTGCACAGCTTCAGTGCAGGTCTCCCATGCCTGCCCCAGAGCCATCAGTCCTGGCCTCTTAATGCACGACTGCCCACAGCACCAGCCACCAGCACAGAGGGCGAGTTTGTTACATTTCCTACCTGGCTGGCAAAGTGTGGGCTTGGGGAGAGGAGGCACAATTGAACTCAGTCTCAACCCGGACAACATCCAAGCTCATTCCCGGCTCTAATTATCACCTGCTGAAACAACAGCTGCCAAGCGCTGGGGAACTCAAAGGAAAGTCAACCAGGTCTTGTTGTTTCAGCTGCTTCGTTTCACATTATTTCTCTCCCTCTCCCCCCCTTTGCAGCTCCCGCCAAGGGAATCCTGGGGTGCCACAAACTTGCCTGCGTCGTTGCAGTGCTATCTTGCTTTGCATACTTCACTGTCAACAGGAAAGCAGACTGGTCTCCTGGGCTACTGGTTGGCAAGTCAACACTGCACGAGCCAGCGTCAGAGGGAAAAAACAGAGAGGGGTTATCCGGGGGACAGAGCAAATAATTGGAGAGGCGAACAATGAATTTTAATGAAACCTCTGTAGGAAACGAGTGGAGGGAGTTGAGTTAATTGTGCAGAGCAGGATGGGGAGATTAGAATTCTTTTTGCACAGAAGATGGCGAGTCTCAGCACGAGGGGAGACGCATGGAATGTGATCTCCTTGGGGAGGGTGATAAAGGAGGTGCTAGCTGTAAGCTGCAAGGAATACGCTAGAGAGGGGATGGCTGGTTATAAACACTATCTCCTCCGGGCAAACCAGGCTGCCTGGGAACCCAGGCTTTGGTCTTGCCGATGGGGCGGTCGGCGGGCAGTGCTGCAAAGCTGTCTGTGTAGGCAATGAAGTTACACATACAAATAGCTCAGCTGTGTCCTGCCAATGCTTCTGGGCACTACATTAACGCCAGGGTGGCTAGCCCTGGGTGGGTTCAAAATGCAGCTTGTGGGCACCAGGCACGGGGCTGTGCAAAGTCCCCAGGTTAGGTAGAAGCAAAGCGCACTAAGACTGCCACAGAGCATGCTGGGACTGTGTCCTGGGAGCCTTCTGGCCGGTGGATCTCACTCAGTGCTTGGCTGGGGGCACTAATCACATTGCACAGGAGCAGACCCAAGGCCTGGACACACATTCCACAAAGCTGCCTTTATTGGTCATTACCTAGTAGGCGGGTTATATATGGGAGGGCAGGTCCTTGCACCTTACCTCGGGGGTGTGTGTGTGTGTGTGTGTGTGTGTGTGTGTCTCTCTGCCCACTAGCTGTGGGCTCCTGCCTAGGGGGTGGAGCTACAAGTCCCCACATTCTAATTAAAGGGCCAGGTTATATTTTAACCTGCAGGATCCTGACACACTGCAGGGTTCAATCTCTTCCTGATGCCAGAGAAGAAAAGTGATTGAACCACCTACCCCCATCAGTCTCTGAATTCTTTGTGCTCCGGGGCTTGCCCTACTACAGAGCCAGCCGTGCTGTACCTAATTTTCCTGGAGAAACGCCGGTAACATCCCTTCTTTGTGACAAACTTGGAGGAACAAAAATTGATGGCAGTCAAAAAGGCTGAACCGGTGACTGCCCCAGTGTTCTGCCCATGCCCTTTACCTTAGGAGCAGCCCTGCTGCCAACGTGACAGATGCTGGTTGATTGGACAGGTTCCCTTGCCTGCCCGAGAGCCCATCGACTAGAAAGAATCTTCTTAGCCTCTCAGACCTCAGGGAGGCTGAAAGAAACATCCAGAGAGAAGAGTTAGCTGCATACACAGATGCACCATTTCTGGTAGCCAGGGCAATCAACCAAGATGCAACCTCAGAGAAGGGCTGCAAATGTAATGAGCACTCGGCTACCTATTTACAGAGACACCATAAATGCCAGCTAGCTGCACACCCAACATATGAAGAACCAGGGATGAGAACACACATCTGCTCCAAGACAACTTACTTACGCACCCTTATAACCAGCCCTATCACTTCCCACCCATCAGCCTGTTCATTGGTAATAAGACTACTACTACCTAGCTCTCATCTAGGGCTTTTCATCAGTCAATCTCAAAGTGCTTTACAAAAGGAGGTCAGTGTCATTATTCCCATTTTACAGATGGAGAAACTCTCCTGAAGTGAATAGACAGGGTTCTAGGTGTCTCGAGTTGGGTGCCCAAAACTGGAGGCACCCAGAATTAGAGGCTGCTTTTGAACATTTCGGCCTAAGTGATTTGCCCAAAGCCATAGGGAATCGGGGCAGTGCCAGTATTAGATCTGCTGGCTCAGAGTCCCATGCACTAGCCACTACACCACACCACCTGTCTGAACTCCAGAGGCCTTAAGCTGGCCAGCTAACAGATTGAAGTGATTGGCCGCACACTCGCTGGCGCTTTATAGCACAAAACGACACCTGTTCCGTCCTTTTCCTGCAGATTTGCCGGATCCCTGCTCATTAAGAGCAGGCCTGTGGAGCGTAAATGTCAAAGCAAACCAGGCAGTCTGAGCTGAGCCCATTGCCTTACAAGGATTCATTAGTCCTGCCTGAGCGCTTAGCAGAACAGGTACTCGGCTAATGAGCTCCAGCCCTGCTTCTCGCTGTGGTTGGAAGTAGCTGGGGATCCTTCCCAGCTAAACAGAAATATTAGGATTCACAGAGAAATGTTTAAAGCTGAGAAGCAAAAGAAAATCACGACAGGGAAACCAACGCTCTCGCCAGTAGAGAACCTCACCCGGGCTATTCAGCTGCAGCTGGGGATTCGCTACAGGGACTGGCCACAGCCAGTTCCCCTTGCCATTGGAGAACTGCAGGAACATCTCATAAAAGATGGGCTCGGGGACTCGTCGCAGCAGGTTGGACACCTGTACAGTGCACTGCAAAATAAAACCATGACGATGCTATAGCAAAGATGCTGTGTAATTAGCCCTCCTTTGCCCAGATGCAGCTTTATCTGCACCGCCGAGACTTGTTCCATTTTTAAGCAGAAAAAGACTGTGCGATTTCCACTAACATTTGCTGCCTGGGATTTGGGGGATATTCAGCCCCTTAGATTACGCTCTGGTCTCCTTTGAAAATCTGGCCCTCAGAGCAAACTTCTCTCCTGTCCAGTTCAGCTTGATGAGATTCATTCCCAGCCTGGGGATTCCCGGGACACAGGGAATGTCAAAGCCAGACAGATAAGCAACTCACCCAAGGGCCCAGAGGGAATCTGTGTCAGGGCAGAGACTAGATTCCCAGATCCCCAGTGCTGGGAGTGTCTGACTGTCATTCATCATTCATTCATGCCCGTCACCCCAACCGGGGTATGGGCCGCCAACCACAGATCTCCAGAGTCTTCTATCCTGGGCCATTCGCTCTAGCTGGTTCCAGGTATAGCCCATTTTTTTGCTATCAACCTGAAGGTCGCGTCGCCAGGTCTAATGCCTAGTCTGCAACCTGCGCCGTCTTTCCTGACTCGTACATGGTCCTCACGTTCCATGTGCCGATGGTAATCCTCCTGGTTGTAAGAAGGGTGATCGGCTTAGTGGCTTCCTCGCGGCTTTCACCACCCAGCGTCATGCGTCTTCGAGTTGAAGACCCTTCTTTTTCCAGGCTAAAAGTCTCTGTTAACTCTATTGTTGGCGTTTCTGTAGCAAGCTGATTTTTACGGGGTGGAGTTGCTAGCCCCACGCCCAACCCTCCTCCTTTACCCTGACTTGGGACAGGCAGATGGCCCCAAAGGACCTCTCTGGTGGAGTTTGTCTGACTGTAAAGACCATGAAAAGATTGAGCATTATTTCAAAATTCATTAACCCTGGGTCGGGGGTGGGGGGGATGGAAACAGAAAAGTCTTGTGCGCAAGGGAGGAAAATAAAATCACTAGCTCTGGGAACCCAGTGGCTTATCATGGAGTTTCATTGCAATGCCTCCATGCAACTACTGCAGCAAACAACCAGCCCAGCCCCCGTTTAGTGCTCGTTCAGCACATGAGAAGCGGGGCGGGGGAATGGCAAGGAAGATGCAACTGTAACTTACAGACTGTTCGTAGGATGTCCCAAAGGAGTAGGCAGCATCCAGTACACTCTGACGGTCTGCACAGAGCTGCAGGAGACAAGGAAAGGCACTGGGACCAGGCGGTGGTGACATGCACCAGAGATTCCCAACCCTGCTTCCTGGGACACCTCTGTGCTCCTGGGGCCATTGCTATGAGACCACCAGCTGTGTGTAGGCTCGGAGCTGGAGGATTCAGGGGGCCTGGGGTCTTTGGCGGCGGCACCTCCTTCTGCTCCAGGTCACTTCGGCGGTGGGTCCCGGAGCGAGTGAAGGACCTGCCACCGAAGACCCAGAGCGGAAGAAGCTCCGGGTCTTTGGCAGCGGGTCCTTCACTCGATCCGGGTGTGTTTGGTGAAGGCCCTGCTGCCGAAGACCCACTGAAAACTCTCATGGGGGGCCCCTGAAAACTCTCATGAGGGCCCCTGCGGGACCCGGGGCAAATTGCCCCACTTGCCCCCCCCCCCCCCGGGTGGCCCTGGTCACCAGCTGAGGAGACGGCCTCAGACTACACCCTGCGCCAGAGCCTGCATGCCATAGGGCGATCAGCGGTGGGGGTGGAGCCTCCCTGAAGCAGAAAGAGGGGAAGGTGGGGATGTGACACACGTTTCAGTGGGAGGTTCACTTTCTCCCCTCACTCTGGCCTCTATTACCCCCTCGGTGCGGACACCCAATTTGCTCCCATTTACACTGATCACTCTGCACACCACCTCTTAAACAGCCATGTAAGTTATACCTGGAGCCTTCCCTACATCTTCCGGCCAATGCAGGATTGTTCCCGGCTGTTGATTTTCTACTGCTTTATCCCATCTAGTTTAAAGGTCCCGGCAATGGCACTTCCACCAATTCCCTTGTGAAACTGCCACGAGCGGTGCTCTGAGATAGTCAGTTCCCCCTTTCAGCCCATTACCCCTTCGATAGCTATCTTACATAGCTCCTATTCCTGTCGCGCCCGGGCACCTCACAATCCTTTCACTGAATTCAGCCCCACAACTCCTCCTTGGGAGGAGGGCAGTAATCCCCATTGCACAGGTGGGAACTGAGACAGAAAGAAGACAGCACCCGCAGTCTATGACAGAGGAGACACCTGAACCCAGGTCTCCCAAGTCCTAGGTTAATGCTCCACCCACCCGACTAGCCTTCCTCTCTAGTGCAACTTCAATTCTCTTCTACCTAAACTCCATTGTCCCCAGGGCCGGCTCCAGACCCCAGCGCGCCAAGCGCGTGCTTGGGGCGGCGTGCCGCAGGAGGGTGGCAGGCGGCACCGGTGGACCTCCCGCAGGCATGCCTGCGGAGGGTCCGCTGGTCCCGCGGCTTCGATGGAGCATCTGCAGGAGATCCACCGGAGCCGTGGGACCGGCGACCGCCAGAGCGCCCCTCCGCGGCATGACGCCCTGCTTGGGGCGGCGCAATTCCTAGAGCCACCCCTGATTGTCCCAGCCTAACTAACCCCCCATTAGTGAGACACCATTCACACGTTTGCACTTACGTGCCCCTTTGCCAGGCTGGACGTACTTGATACTTGTGATCTGCTCTCAGCCGTTAGACTTTCCAGCCCCCGGATTATTTTTGTGGCTTCTCCAATTTACCATCAGTAACTGGTAATTATCTCCACAGGGCTGTAGGAAGACAGCCCATTCCCCCTCCGGTCTTTGGTGCGCAGCCTCTGCCGTGAAGCCCCGTAAAGCTCTGCTGGCCTCCCCCTTACCACACTGGGAACTCCTGTCTAATTTCCTGCCCACTGTCAGCCCTACTGCTACATCCCTGCTTTCTGGGTTTGTCCCTCCCATTAAATATCTGTACCATGCTCCTAATCTCTCCAGGCCCCTTTGGGTTACATCTCTGTCCTGATTTTAGTTCCTCCTAATTTAACATGACCTGCAGTTTTCATTATTGTGCCGGTAACTCCCCCTTCTAGGTCTTTAATGAAGCTGTTGAATAAGAGGGCCCCTAACACCAGCCCTTGGGATACCCCTGGAACCCCCCACCCTCAACTTGATATGCTGATTTTTATCATCCGCTTTTGTTCATGATTCTTCAGCCACCTTGTTCTCACTGTGTCCATGCTCATGCCCCAGCAGGATTTATTACATGGTTGCGGAGACCCAGTGGTTCAAGAGGGGGCCACGGTTCCGCTAATGTTGGCGGATCAGACTCAAGTAAAGTCACCCCTCCACCCCCTAGTTCTAGCAACTGAATCCCAGCACTGGTTACATACCACAGCAAGGAGAAAATGAAATTAACTCACCTGCAAAGTGCCACCCGTCACGTCCTCCCAGCCTAAGAAGTTTCCTCGGGCATCGTACTTTACAAGCTTAAAATTGATCTGGTCAGGGTGGGGAAGATGAAGTACAATCATCAAGTACAAAACTTTGCAGAAGAGCTTGGCAAGTCTAAGGTTTTTCCATAGCCAAGTTCAAGCAGGTTTCATTTAGAACACCCTTTATTTTAGCTGAGTGAAGGTTTAACAAGGAGCTTATTCTGAGCTCCCAGTGCAGCTTGTTCAGTAAGATACGTTTAGAGAAGCAGAGTCTCCTACAAAGAGAGGCAACTTGAGCTGTCCAGGACTCTGCGTGGACACCAAACAAGACCAGTAAAGGGGACAATGCCCCACGCACAGCAGTTTAGGTTG
Organism: Mauremys reevesii; assembly: GCF_016161935.1. Classification (NCBI taxonomy): domain Eukaryota; kingdom Metazoa; phylum Chordata; order Testudines; family Geoemydidae; genus Mauremys; species Mauremys reevesii. Next base: position 38,283,587 of record NC_052638.1, read on the forward strand.
AAAGTGAAGACAGGGAGGTGCTCGAGAGATGGCAGGAACAGGACTGGGGTTAATAAAGAACATGTATTATTTCTTGTCTTAATTCATACACCTGGCTCTGTATGTCTGTCTGTGCGACAGCCGTGATTTACCTTGGAGTTCTTCCCAAAGGAGAGCGGAGGCAGCCCTGTGTTGCTATAAAACAGCTTTGGAAGATTCTGGCTTCTGAAAAGAAAATCAAATCACATTTCTCCATGAAATAAATACATACATAAATATAAACAGTGATAATTTAAACATCCTTGGTGTCTCCCAAGCAGTCTGGATAATCAGGAGTCTGCTGGTTTTTAAATGACCTGGAGCAAAGCTCTATTAAGACTATTGGGTCCCATCCCGTCCATCTCCCTGCCAATATAGGATTGTCCCCTACAGGACTTTCACTCAGGCTTTGTCCAAACGTTCACCTCTAGGCCACCATTTTGCATCTAGATTATGCCAGGAGAGACCAAGATTCGTTATCTTCTGATGGCTGTTCAGTGAGTGAACTGATCTTATTCCCCTCGCACCCACATGCAAGGCCATAGTGCCAGTGATGATGTGGACACCTCATTGTCAATTTTGCTGGTGTCCTCAGCAGAGACACCTGCTGAAAAAGCCATGAAGACTGAACTACCTCTTTTACCTGACTGGTGGGACCTTCTAGGTTAAGGTCTAGGTTAACAGGAGCAAGGGAGAGTAATGTAATAGGAGAGGAGCTTCCGTTGCCCATTTTGGCCAAAACAAAAGTCCCATGCATGGATGGCACAAGGATCAATTTATTCCAGGATCACGCTAGGTAAGGATGCTCTTGCATATTCTCTGCATGATCAAGCCATGATTTTGCTGCTCTCCTGCTGTAGCCAAACAGCTTCGGCCTCCAGTGCCGTCAGCCTGGCACTCAATTCACTTCCAGCAGTAGCAGCTTGTCACCCAGTTCTGCAGGCACAGTGGGACTCACTTAGCCTTTGCATACAGGTCGTAGGCCCGGGTTTCCAAGGAGAAGGCGTTCAGAATGACCGTGTTGGTCAGGAGCTCGCAGGCAGTCAGGTTGCAAGAGTTCTAGGGAGAGCGCAAATAAGGCAGGGTCGGTGCAAGAGAACAATGTTATCCCCGTACAATCCCTAGCGCAGGCACAGTTATAGCTTATTCCCCTTCCCCTACAGGAATAGCTATACCAGCCTGGGCACCTTTACACCCATAGAGCTCAAGCAATAGAACTCTTTTGTGGAGACAAGGCCTTAACCTGCAGTTTCAGTCTAGGTGGCTTTGCTTTTAAATTAACAACATAAGAATGGCCATACTGGGTCAGACCAAAGGTCCATCTAGCCCAGTAGCCTGTCTGCCGACAGTGGCCAATGCCAGGTGCCCCAGAGGGAATGAACAGAACAGGGAATCATTAAGTGATCCATTCCCTGTTGCCCATTCCCAGCTTCTGGCAAACAGAGGCTAGGGACGCCATCCCTGCCCATCCTGGCTAATAGCCATTGATGGACTCCATGAACTTATCTAGTTCTTTTTTTGAACCTTGTTATCGTCTTGGCTTTCACAACATCCTCTGGCAAGGCATTCCACAGGTTGACTGTGCATTATGTGAAGAAATACTCCCTTTTGTTTGTTTTAAACCTGTTGCCTATTAATTTCATTTGGTGACCCCTAGTTCTCGTGTTATGAGAAGAAGTAAACAACACTTATTTACTTTCTCCACACCAGTCATGATTTTATACATCTCTATCTTACCCCCCTTAGTCGTCTCTTTTCCAAGCTGAAAAGTCCCAGTCTTATTAATCTCTCCTCATACGGAAGCCATTCCATACCCCTAATCATTTTTGTTGCCCTTTTCTGAACTTTTTCCAATTCCAGTATATCTTTTTTAAGATAGGGTGACCACATCTGCACGCAGTATTGACGGTGTGGGTGTACTCTGGATTTATATAGAGGCAACATGATATTTTCTGTCTTATTATCTATCCCTTTCCTAACAATGCCCAACATTCTGGTTGCTTTTTGGCCTGCTGCTGCACATTGAGTGGATGTTTTCAGAGAACTATCCGCAGTGACTCCAAGATCTCTTTCTTGAGTGGTAACAGCTCATTTAGACCCCACCATTTTATACGTATAGTTGGGATTATGTTTTCCAATGTGCACAAGGAAAGACAGACAAAAAAGAAAATCTCCGTGGGAGAAAGCAGAGTGCACCTGCCCGTCTGAGCGCCTCCATCTTGGATCCCTTCCATCCCAGCCCGCCCCCTCTGCACGCAGACTTCCTACATGCAAAAGAGAGCGTGGGCAATAGCACCCTCTCTACAAACACTGTCTCAGGAACGTCTATAGCCTGTCCCTGTAATATGTGAGTGCTCACAACATTTACCCTCCGAACACACTGTGAGGCAGGGCTGTTATTCCCATTTTACAGGGGGCAAAATAAGGCACAGAGCAACTAAGTTATTTGCCCAAAGTCAGACAGGAACCTGTGGGAAAGCAGAGAACTGAAGCCCTGGTCTCCTGAGTGCCACGCTAGCTCCCTAACCACTAGACCATCCTTCCTCTCTAAAGGGAGAGGAAACAGCCCAAGAGGGTAGCAGCAACATTACTTACATTACAAGCCAGAAAACTGCTATCAAGGAAGGTGGCCTCCCAGAGCGAGGCAGGCTGCCGGGAACTCTGCATGGAAGAGAACATTCTGGCTGCAGAAGGGTCTTGGTAACAATGAGGGCCTCTCTACACGGCAGTCAGAGCTGTGACATCTTTGGTAGCATGCACAAGCCAGCTTTGGTCTAGCTCAGAGGTGGTCAAACTACGGCCCGTGGGCTGGACCGTCCTGCCCGGCCCTTGAGCTCCTGGCCAGAGAGCCTAGCCCCCGGCCCCTCCCCTGCTGTCCCCCCTGCCCCATAGCCTCAGCTTGCTGTGCCGCCAGCGCTCTGGGTGGGGAGGGGGGCTGCGAGCTCCTGCTGGGGAACGCGGAAGGCTCCGGCCGGGTGGCACAGCTGCTAGTCCTGCTGCTCTGAGCGGCATGGTAAGGGGATGGGAAGCGGGGGGGTTGGATAAGGGGCAGGGAGCCCCGGGGGGCGGTCAGGGGACAGGGGGGATTATAGGCGTGGGAGTCCCGGGGGGCCTGTCAGGGGGCGGGGGGGTGTGGATGGGGTCAGGGAGGTCAGGGGACGGGGGGGTTGGATAGGCGTGAGGCCCTGGGAGGGGGCAGTCAGGGGACAAGGAGCAGGGGGGGTTGGATGGGTCGGAGGTTCTGAGGGGGGCAGTCAGGGGACAGGAAGTGGGAGGGGGCAGATAAGGGGCTGGGGGAGGCACAGCTTTCCCTACCCAGGCTTCCCTACAGTTTTGGAAACCCGATGTGGCTCTCAGGCCAAAAAAATTTGCCCACCCCTGGTCTAGCTCGATCGAATAACAATAGCGGAGAAGCAGCAGCAGCACAGGGGCACCGGGAGGTAGCCACTGGAGCACCTACCCAAGTTTCTGGGTGGGGCCCCACAGCCAGTACTGACTCCAGCTGCCATGGTGTCACTGAAATTGTTACTGGAGCTAGCTAGAGCCAATGTGTCACCTACATGTACTGCACATCTCTGATTGCAGCATAGGAAACCAAGACAGTGAGAAGGGTAGGTTAGAATCCCGATTTGCACCTACACAAGCATTGCACTCCGCCGCCTGGCCTGTCACGTTCCGGCTGTCAGCACAGACACATCGCAGGCCTGGAAAACAGAGGAGCATCAGCAGCTGGAGCAGGAGAAGGCAGGAGCTGGAGTTGCCAGGTTACCACATGATCAGCTCTGGGAACACCCAAAGTTGTCTAAAGCATCCAAAGTTGGAGCCTGACCCTGCTCAGGTCTTCACTGTGGTAGGCCACGCATAGCCAGAGCAAGTATGGGGAGTCACTGGAGCTGTGGGGAACTCTGCCAGTGATTTCACGCCACTCCAGCATGCAGCCTCCAGCTGGCAGAGTCACTACAGACTGACCAGCATTAGCCAGAAGAGACTAAGGAGCCCTGGGCTGGGCTGGCTTCATTTCCTCGGCGATTGAAGCTCCTGCACTAACGCATGGCAGAAACGCATAGCCAGGGACGCAGACAGGCTTTCCATTGGGCATGTGTCTTTTAAAGCAGACAGGCTCAAGTCACTACTTTTGGATCTAGGTTTCAAAACACCCTCCCCGGTCCGACAGGTCAGAGGTTTGGCCCATTACAGAGCTGTGGGCCAGCTGCAAAATTCAGCTCCAAAGTTCTGGGGTGTTTGGCTCAGGGCCACTCTTAAAATCAATCAGTTTTCAAGCATTCGGCATAGCCAGCTCCCACTCACCTGCAGGGCTTTTCACCAGGGGCTCCTCACACGGGCTGCACTGAAACACCTGGGTGTCAAGGAACTGGCTGGGGCCACAGTTCCCTGGTGGGGTGGTGCTGCTCTCTGTTTGGGCACAGCAGCAAAGAGGGTAAAGCAGCCAGGCAGAGAGCAAAGAGCAGCCCGCTAAAAAGCGAGACATTTTTACTGAGCTCCAGCGGACGTCTGCTGTGCTTCCTTCCAAAGCCCTTTGCCTCTTGCTGCCTGTATGTGTCGATAACAGCATCCATGGTTACCAGCACTGGCCGCTTGTGTTACACAACAGAAAACCTGCTTCATTCAGCATGTGTCTGGGGTAACTGGAAACATGGCTGAGACTTCCCTCTTCAGTGAGTGCAGACTTGGGGACGGGCGGCTGAGAGCTGGAACTACCAACGCAAGGACAATCAGATCTTTGGGCCGGGGAGGGAAGCAAACAGTGGCAGTGCAACTTGCACAGTTAAACAGGCATGCAAGTGGCACTAGGTGCCTGGGACAGATACACAATGCAACAGCTGACTGCTATTGTAAGGATCCTAACAGGGAGGGGTAGTTTTTTTGTTTTGTTTTTTTTAAACACAGGAAATTGGTTTAGTAAAATGGCAAATGTAAAATCTGCATCTGCCTTGCCTCTTCCTTCGAATCTTGCATTTGCTTGTAATGGAGAGGAGAAGAATATCTCCTCTATAAATGGTCTGTTCTCTGGCTTTAACCACTCAGTTACTTCACAGGTAGGGGGTTTATGTTTATGATTCCTCTCTGTAGGAAGGAATGTTTGAGCTGGAATACGACTCTTAGAGCTAGTGGGGGAAGTCAGAGAAAGTTGGGGGTGAGAAGGATATGGGGTATTCAGCTTGAGAATGGGATGGTTGCCTCTTTAAGAAGCCTGCCAGTCTGCAGAGACAGCAGCCAGTTTGTTCTCACAGCTTCAGCAGCTTGTTACAGCGGAGGTACACACACACTGTACTCTCTCCTGGAGACTTTACTTTCATTCTTTCTTGTTTTTATTCATCTAAGACTCAGGTCAGTTTTGAAGGAGAGTACATATTCTGCTCTATGTGTATCAAAGCATGAATGGAGAGGCAGGCGACAGTAGTGGAAGTGGAGCTTAAAGAATAGGGAAACAGGACAATAATGCAGAGAGAAGGCCAGACAAAGAAAGAGAAATGCAGAGTGTTACCAAGAGACAGTGAAGGATCAGGAATAAACTCACTGATTCAGACTTGTTCAGATGTACTCCACTTTTACTCATCTATTTCATGAAGCAATAGCATTTACTGTATTAATACATCCTCCACGAGACTCTTAAATATGAAACATTTGCAATCTAGAGAGGTCGAGACCATATCTGCCTGTCAAGATTCTTTCCCTTGAAACCTCCCTTGGTTTTCAGCTAGACTCTCTCAGCCTCACTGACTGAAGGTAGGCTTATGGCCAATTTAGTATATAAGGGTCCCGAAGCCTCTCTCTTTACCAGATGCTGGGCCAAATCCATCCCTGCCATAACTCTGAATGAAGCCAGTGGCATGGTGCTAGATGGATAGCTGGCCCATTTAATTCAGTGTTGTCACTGCTGAATCAAATGAGGCACATTTGATGGGGTCCTCCTGCATTTGCCCAACGCGGGAACTTAAGTACACAGACATGCAATCCCTTCAGCAGACACGTGGTGGGGCTACAAACCTATTAATATAGGACTGGTGCACCAAGGAGCTGATTAAAAGAGCAGCTCCACTATCCTGGCCTCTGCCAGGACATTGGCCAGCAGCAAGGTAGTGCTGTAGATACTGGTTTTGCAGTTCAATATTTACTGACATCTTTGTGCTGAGCAAGTATTTTGCCAACAGGACACTGACAAAAAGACTATCGGTGAAATAAAGGTGATGCCGCTAACTCTCGGACGTTGCTGCCGGGGGTCACTGGAGGCCTACAGAGTCACTCCTGCCCCCACCCCAAACCTCAGTATAAGCAGAATTTCTCAAACTCTAAAGAAAGGAAGTGTAGTCCAGAGCACAGGATACCCGACCGGGAGTGCTGTGTTCCACTTGACTAATAAACCCTACTCTGTTTTGAAAAGGCTGTTTGGGGGAACTGCAAACTCTGGCTGGGTACATTAGTCCCTGAAGAGTGGGCAAGTCTCTGCCAGGAGTCTATTCCAGCCGGACACGCCGAACTGAGCTCAGGGTGTGAAGCAGGAGCGTTGGAGCTCAAGAGCTCAGCCTAGGAGGGGGTGAGGCTGTGGGGCCTACCCTGAAATTAGAGTGGGACTCCTTGGGGGCCTGCACATGGCGGGGGTTCCTCCAAGAGACTGTTTACAAGGTGTGTGTGTGTGTGTGTGTGTGTGTGTGTGTGTGTGTGTGTGTGTGTGTGTGTGTGTGTGTGTGTGTGTGTGTATATATATATAGCACAGATCCTATGGATCTGTGACACTGCCCACCCCCAACCTTCAACTATTTTCAGTAGCCATGGCACTGAAATCAACCCCGTGGACACAAACAGCCCTGAACATTGGTGGATTTGTTGTTATTTGCATCACCACTACTCATGGTCTCCAATCCAGGAAGGACCCCCACTGCGCTAGGTGCTGTACACTGCACGAGCCAACAAATCCCTGCCTCGGCACGCTGACAGTCTAACCAGGTAAGACAAACGGTGAGAGAAAGGAAATACAGATGGGAAACTGAGGCACCGAGAGACAAAGTGACTTGCCCAAAGTCACACAAGGTCTGTCTATGCAGCGAGAAGAAACTTGCATCAGCAAGTCACAGAGCCTGGAGCTCCAGCCTGAGCCCAGACAGCGAGGGTAGATTTAAAGGCAAGGGCAAGTGAGAGGCTCGTCTGTGGGACAAGCTCTGAAGGGGTTGGCTCCAAAGTTCTCCATAGGGGGCTCCAAAATTTGTAAGCCGGTTTTCCTCTCCCCGGCCCCTTGCTTTGGGGCTCGATGGATTTGTTTGGTTGGGACCAGGCTTTGCCTGAGCCCAGCCCTGCAGAGGCCTTTACGCAGCAAAAAGCAGAATTACAAACAATTTGAGCGACTAACCCCCAGCATCCCCACATTCGTTCCACCCCCCGCTTAGGCGGCCATGTCCATGGTGGCGGTGCTGGGCTCCAGCTGGATGCTCAGATTGGCTTTGCTAGCAACCTTTTGGCAGTACGCGTACGTGGTTTTCTTGATCCACTCTGTAGCATTGTGATGGGGTCTGAATAACATAACGTAGCATCTCTGGAAAAACAGAAAGGCCAGGCCGCAGTAGGAAGACAGCAGGATAGACACGACAGCCACCATATCAACTATTCGCTCCTTTCCCGACTCCAGAGCTGGCATCACGGAGAGCCAGACAGCAAAGCAAGTCACCATCATTAAGGAGATGCCCTGGGAGTCGCTGAAAATCTTAGGCAGGGAGTGGGTTCTGATGGCAGCTGTGAGGCAGCAGGCGGCCAGGGCACAGAGATCCTGATGCTGAAGGAGAAGCCGATGCCTGTTTCGTTGAAGCACTCAATGATCAGGTAGTTTGCCTTCCTGGGGTACGAACACCTGAGCCCAGGAGAGACAAGGGGGAGCCACAGAAAGCAGATGATGCACTGCAGAGCGGGGAGGATGCCAAGAACAATCAGATAAAGGCTGGTCTGCAGCTTTGTCGGTCTTCCCATGGGAGTGGCGAAGGCAGCCAGAATCCGGACGCATTTGGCCAGGATGCTGGCAAGGCAGAACGTGAAGCTCACCCCGAAGGCCGGCGGGTGAAGTTTGCACTTCCAACCTGTTGGCTCCCCAACAAAGAGGAACACACTGGCAAAGGAGCCCAACAGGCTGGCCATGTGGCAGTAAAATATCCCCTCTCCGCCCCCGGCAGCTTTACCAGTAGGGGTGTCTATGTGCTTCACACACAATGCCGTGACAGAGGGCCATCCCCACTAGCGTTAGCATGATCAGCACGACGCTGGTGGGCTCGGACCAGAACAGGTATACCACGGCCTTCTTCCAGAGGAGACCTGGCCCCCGTGAGACCACTCACCCTGGGGACAAGACCAGCGGCTCTCCAAGGCTGGAATGCAAAATGACAAGCTGTTGAGGAGTCATGTTTTCCATGCACTACGTAGAGGACTCTACCAGTTCATTATTACAATTACTGCCACTTATGCTCGCTCCCTGGGAGTCCTATGCCCCATCATCCTTCCAGCTAGAAGGAATTTTCTCTGCACCCTGGCAGGGTAGCCCTAGAACAAAGGCTCAAAGAGCCTCCTAGGTTTAAAAGTCTTGACGTCCATATTTAAACATCTAGATCAGTGGCCTGAGCTACTGAAAACTGCTGAGTCCCCAGCAACTCCTATTCGTCTCAGGTGCACTAAGACAATTGCAATGGGAGAAAAGCCACCTTCCAGACCCCCAGAGAGGATTAACTTGCACCCTGGAGCATGAGATCCGATCGCCTGTGCCTGCCAGTGTTCAGAACAGCTGTAGAATTACCCAGCCCTTTCACAAGCTAGCCAGCTTCTCGGCACCCGGCAGGGCTCTAGGTCACTCCTCAGCTCAGGTGGGTGCCCACGGGGCCAGCAAAATAAACTCACCTGACCCGTTGCTGTATGTCCCAGGGCTGCAAACCTCACAGACATAACAGCAGTGCTGAGGCAAATCCGGGTGCAGCTTTTGCATTTCCCCTTGGCCACAGCCTCGGGAGCAGTGAGAGGGCAGGATCTGCAGGTCAAACACAGACAGGGTTGTGGGCAAAGGCTACTGGGAAACAACAGAGAGGCCTAAGATCCTGTGGGGAGTTTATTGCTGCCTTGATGCAGGAGGATTTGCATCAGTGGTATCAGGAACTGCACACCCAAACCCACCAGCCCTTCTGGGGGACAGTTACCCCGTAGCCCATCCAAGGGAGAGGCGGGACAGGTGGTTTCACTCAGAAGCAACTGCCAGAGATGGGTTGGCATCAGGAATCAGGGTGTGTGGCAGAGCTAGTCTCTGGGCAACCAGACGAGCGCAGCCGGCCTGTAGCAGGCTGCCTGATTGGCAAGAAGAGGCAGCAAACTGGCTCTTAAACCCAGCAGCAGCACTTTGGCAGCTGTTCAAAGCATTTGCCCCACAGCTGAGAACATCTGTGTATGCTTGTGCCCTGCCCTGCCCCAGTCCAGCTCCTGCTCCTGCTCCGGACCCAGCCTTGTTGCTCTCCAGGTCACACGGCTTTGACTCCGGGCTCCAGCCCTCTCTCTGCCCAGGCCCCCTCACAGGGCTATATACCCAGCCACTTGATGCTGCCCATCTGAGTCAGACAATTTCCCACACCTGCCTGCCTGCCTCCTACAAGGTTCCTCCTTCCCCTCGCTCCCGCTGTCTGAGTGGGACCTCCCAGGAGAAGACCCAGTTCCAGTCTCTGGATCTAGTGCAGGTCTCCTACCTCCCGTGTTTGCTCTCTGCGTGGAGGGAGCAGGAAGGGTGGGAGGCAGTGGCTAGGGGATGGGCTGCGGAGTCAGGATGGACGGGTTCCATCACAGGCACTGTCACTTTGGTGAAGTCACTTGAAACTCTCTAGGCCGTAAGTGTCCCTGTCTGTGAAAGGTGGCTGGGGACCCTGACCCTCTCTTCGTGAGGAACACTGAGATCCTCCTACGAAGGGCTCAAGCAATGGCCTTATTGCCACAGGTGTGAGAGTGGCCTCACTCACCTGGATGGCTCCCCCGTCCCGCAGGCCCACAGTCCTCGCCACAGGGTCGCGGCTGTCGGAGGCTGCTCTCTCCACGTACACGTCCAGCTGGGGGAGCTTCACTTCTCCGTCAGAAGAAGACCTCAAAGGGGGTTGGACTGGTGGGCAGGAGGGAGGAATAGTTCTCGATGAGACACTGCTCCGACTGAAAGAGAGACAGAAACGAGAGCAAGCTTGGACACCAGCTGCGCAAACCAAACAGAGCCAGAAGACACGTCTGTGCGTACCAAAGATGCTACTACAAGTAGAGGGAAACACACTGGTTTGCTGCCCCCTTTAGTATTATGGGATGTAAAGAATCAATGATATTGAAGCACGTGCTTGGCCATTTAAGCCCAGTGGCGTCTTTGAGACTATTTTGGTTGAAATACATTCACAGCTGCACAATTCGCTGGACATTCATGTTTGCCACATTCACAAATCTGAGGGGAAAAAAAAAAAACCCACAGCCAAATTAGTTGTACTGGGGTATATTTAGAACAAGCATCATCATCTGCAGTTTAGCACAGACGCTGCCATGGGGCTCAGAATCAGCGCTTTCAGTGGGCTGCTCCATGGCGTGGCTAAGAAACCAGTTGTTGAAGGTGGTTTTGTAGTGTGAAATGGTACCTGGTCTCTATTGCAGTCAGAGCTGTTCTGTGGCTGGGACGGCGGGTAATTCTGGGACAGCTCTTCTAGCTAGCTTTTGCATGAACAAATCCATGATGAAGATGACATCCAGATAGGCTAAGTGGTCCAGGCACAAATGGCACATGTTAGTAGCTGGAGCTCCAAGACAAATGGCTGGCTCATGGTGGCTTAAACCTGCAGCACGGATGTTGACTGGTGCAGGGATATTGAAGTTCCTGCAGGGGTTCTCTGAGCTGGGGTTGGCTGTGCACTGGTGACACACCTTGCGGAACAGATACCCGACGGTTGCATTTGCAGACCGGTGTGTATTCGTGTCCAGCAAATAGTCAAGAAACCCAGGAACCAGGCGAGGCCTCTGGTGCAGAGACCACAACTTTATACTCTAACCCAGCAAGTCCAAAAGTGACCCCATAGCAGCAGTGAATGATGTGTTTCTCCATGGTATGATTTTCCTCTTGCCCTGCCCTTGACACGTAATACAGAGCAGACGCATCCATCAGCAGTGTGACGTTTGATTTTGAGGAGGAAATCTTATCGATCAGTTTCCGACCATCAAAGACGCTCTGCTCTGTAAATGCGATGCATATCTCCCCTCGGTCGCTTGTTCAAGGCCAGCAATGACATCCCTGACTTCTAACTCGTACCGATGAATGAAGCCAACCAGGATGCTTAGCAAGGCGGTGCTGAAATTCATCTTTAGCGTAGAACGGTGGATTCGAATCTGGGAAAGGTTAATTTCCACCTTAAAAAAAAAAGTCTTGTGTCAGTCGGACACTGAATTACAGCAACTTTTCCGCTTCTCAAACCGGAGGCACCATGGCTGCGAAGAGGGGAGAGCAGAGAGGAGGGCTGTGACTAACCCAGCATACAGTGGAGGAGTCTAACAGCGGAGTATGATCCATGGCTCTGCAGTGCACAGCACACTGCAGATCTGAACAGACCCAGACTTTCCATGCTGCCACCTAGTGCTTAATTTGTAATGGAAGAGGTGCTGGGGCTCAAGCGGAAAAAAAAAATAATTTTTTTTTTTTTTTACTCTCATATGCCAAGCCCACAGGTGCCGGGGCTATGAACCGCCAAGCCCTGGCACAAATTAAGCACTGCCACCATCAAACTTTCCACTTCTTCTCTTGAATTTACCAGTGCTGCCCTGGAGCAGCTGAGGGCTGGCAGAGCATGCTGGGTGCCACCTTGCAGACAACATCTCTCAGCGAGAGTAGAAGTCTCTCTGGCTTGAAAGGATGGGACTACAGAAATTGTTAGCTGGTTGATAATGGAAACTACCTCTCTTGTTCTCGGCAGAGTGGCAAAAGTTACGGTGACGGGACTTGATCGGTGTGAAGTTATGGTGATTAATGGATAGAGAGAGTGTGACAGAGCAGAGCAGGACTGATCTAACAGCCATAAATCTGACAAGGTTTTTAAAGACAAAGCCATCTAGACTCACTTTCATTATTAATACTCAGGACCCCCAGACACAGGAGCACTGGGAAGTTCCTAATAGCTGAACTAGAGATGCGGCCTAACTCCCCACAGACTGGAGACATTTTATCCCACAGGAGAGAAAAGCTGGGGCAAACGACTGGTCCCTGCTCTCAGACTGTAAGTAATAGAGCTGGCGTGTGCTCTGTAATTAACCTCTGGTTTTTAGTGGCTGAACATTAGAACCTGAGAACTTTATTGGTGCTGTTAAGCTAATTACAGTAAATCAGAATTAACGCTGCATAAGAGAGAAGCAGCAGTGGGTGGAAGGGGCTGCAGTAAGGTATGGTGACCAGACAGCAAGTGTGAAAAATCGGGACGGGGTGGGGGGTAATAGGCACCTATATAAGACCCAAAAATCGGGACTGTCCCTATAAAATCGGGACATCTGGTCACTCTACAGTAAGGTTATCGGGGGGGAGGGTATCATCCCTCCCAGCACCCGCTTGGGATGCTTTCCTTCCTCTGCCTGCCGTTAATTGGCAGAGGCCATCACTCACCTGCAGCACGTTAACGAAGAGCGAGTGTGCTGGCTCCATGCCTGCGTAGAAGATAGTCACAATGGTTCGTGCTCCTTCCCTGTGAGCCCTGTCCATTTCGTCGAGGATCTTCTCAGAGCAGCCCGGGGGCTGCTCGCAGTACGTAACCAGCTTATACCCCAAGGAGCCAGCCCCATCTGAATGCCTGGGCAAGGACGTACAGCTGGAGACTGGGAACCAAAGCAAAACAGGCTGCTGTGTAAGGCTGCGTAAAATCCATGCGGCGAATGACCTGGCAGAGCTCATGGGGCGTGATCTCCACTGGTAAATACAGGCTTCCTAATACAGGACTCCTACTGATCTCTCCTTAAGAATCTTTGCTTTTTCTTTCACAGGGCTGGTGTCTCCGGGTGTTACCATCTAAGGTAGCAAATAACTTGCTTAGAGGGGAACCCTGATTCTGTACCAATCTCCCCCGCAAGGAAATTTGACATACAATACTAGAGACACTACAGGGCCATGTCCCTGGGACACCTTGCCCTGAGTGACTGCTGTGTATACACTGTTCATAGCAAAACCAACGTGGCAAAAACAGCCAGCATGATGCCTCCAATAAGGCCACCAGAGTCAGGCAAACAGGAGAGTAATAATGATATTTTTAGATGCAACTTTCATGTAAATGGAGCCTATACACACAGGGGAATGACGTCACACACCACTGAAATGCAGCTGCTTCTGGAGTGGAAAGCGGTAAAGCAGCAGCCTGCTGGTACACATCACATTAGGTAACAGGATGGGCTGGTGGCAATTTTGGCCAAGGACAGTGGAGGAATTCCTATGTCTATGGAAAAACTCCACAGGTTCATTGCTATCCGCGGACTAGGCAGGATTTGGGTTTGTAAGGTCTCCTCTGAAATACTCAGCATGTCCGCTTCAGCGGAACAAAGAGCCAGGCTGTCTCCCAATGGGATTTGAACCTGCAGCCCCAGGGCACCTAGAGGTGGCAAACCAGATGGTTGGGCCACTCCCTGGTGGCCATGGATCGCTCTATAGTCAAGGGTTAAAAGTCACCAGCGGTTGTTCATTAACAGCTTCACTGAGAGGAGGAAAGAAATCAGGGAACTGGGCACTTGACTTTTCATCCCCTGCTGAATGGTCTTTCCCCAGAACAGCTGGACAATCAGAGTTAGCCCATAGCAGCGACCCCCCCCAACCCAGCCATGCACCTTCCCCTGCCTGGAAAACCCCAGCTGGCCCATCTGCCTTAGCCCAGCTACCTGGCTTACTGTCCTCATATTGCTTACCTCCCACTACCCCTGGCACGTCCCCAGCAAAGACAGGGCTGGTTAGGGAGCTCGGAGACTCCACCTCGTCTTACTCAAAACTGTGCGGCCCGGTGTGGCAGACTCTGAACAGCCCCCGCACGTACAGGTCTCCTTCCTTCACCACGAGGGGCTCTCACTCCTCTGCAGCAGCTCAGGATGGGGCCAGTGGCAGCTGCGCGCCCCCCAGGGCCAGCACAGCCATCAGCTTGCAAAGCCCTAGGAGTGGCATGTTCAGCTTCTTGCTTTCAGCCGGTGCCCAAGCGTGGTGTGCAGGGAAAGGTCATGTATGGGAGAGAAACCGCAGCATTTCAACAGAGGGCAGAGCGCAGTGAGCTCAACAGGCAGGCACTTCCCCTCCCTGCTAGGCTTTTGTACTGAACACATCCCATCTTCTCCAAAGGGCTGAAAGGTCACAGGTCGCATGGGCGAGGGAAGCAGGCCACGTTCCCACCAAAAGGGGGCAGAGTTAGGAACTCCCTGTAGAAAGTCTGTAACTGGATTTTACAATACCATTCTCAAGGAGGAAGGCTCCTTACCCCAGCTGGTCAGAGCCACTGTACTGTGAACAATTGTGTTGTGCAAAGAGTTTCTAGTCATGTCCTTCTGATGCTATAAATACAACTACCTGAGGGGATAGCATGGCTAGATTGCAGTGCAGATGGGACCTACGCATAATTACCTGGTCCTGGGACCAAGCTAAAGTCAGACAGATCAGGGGACTATTGTACTGTGGGGGAACCGGGCCTCCCTGACAGTTCTACTGAGCACAAACAATTGCCCGTTGTTTTCCCCCTGGGAGAACAAACTAGGGTGACCAGACAGCAAATGCGAAAAATTGGGACAGGGGTGGGGGTAATAGGAGCCTATCTAAGAAAAAGACCCAAAAATCGGGACTGTCCCTATGAAATCGGGACATCTGGTCACCCTAGAACAAACATCCCCTCCTATCTTTGCTGTACAAGAGTTCTCTCTCGTGCAAAAAGCACCTTCAATTTCCAACATCTATTACTGTTGATTTGAATGAACGGAACAGGAAAATGGACCCAGAACTTTGAAAGTTACCAAATATCTAGCTTCCCGTCTCAATTTGTGCCCCTCCCAGTATGTGCCATGGACAAAATAGAGCCAAGATGAGTCTCACTTTAGAAAGTAAGGGCCCTCTATCAAATGTGTGGCTATGCATCCTCGCGCAACTCAGTTACATGGAAAAGAAGCTGGTCTCAAGTGGAAGCTCTGCTGGTGTTCAGCTGAAGTCCAGCCGTCTGGCCCCATGGTCAAAGTGAGAAGCAGAATTCTAGGCAGCCAATGTGTTTATACCTGGCTTCAGCCCTTAGCAGCATGGCCCAGGGAAAGATCTAGGGCCACATTAATTGAAATTAGTGGAAAGACTCCCATCCACTTCAATGGGTTTTGAATCTTGCTTCTCATGCCCGGGAAAGTGATACTAGGGCAGCTGCTGTCTGGAAGAATCCGAGCATTTCCTATACGAAATACAGTAGCCAACAAATATTGGACTGTGCCTCCCTAAATAAACACTGACGTGTATCCAGACAGGCTTCCGAACAACTTACCAGTTCCTGTAGGAAGCCTACTGCCCGGGACTGCCCCAAAGCAGAACCAAGCTCCTGGTTACATACACCCTGTGCTGTAGAAATGGGATCAATGTGTCCCTGCCACTGCCATGCCATATGTGATTCGGGGGAGCGTGTTAGGAGCTGAAAGTCACTGATCGTTGGAGTGGATTGGCTAACAGTGCACATATATTGGAAGATAGAGCCTGCCTCTCAGGCTGATCCATTTTTTTTTTACATTGGCCATACGCAGAGTGGAAAACCAAGCTGCTCTTCCCACTCATGCTGGATTACAGAGGTTTGAAGAAGATACACGGACTTTCTTATATAACATGGATTGATTTCTGCTGTGAAGTGGTGAGTAACCAATCAGTGATCAGCAATAAAAGGCATCATCTGTCACACTGTGAGCTCACATCTACATTTACCTATTTTTGAACAGTAATCGGACCATGACCAAATTTCTCCATGTAGAAAGTCCTATAAAATGTTTAAGCAAAGGCTGCAAGTCGATCCATTTCCCCACTCCCCCAACTGTGAAATATATACAGTGCCCTAAGGATGGTCATAAAACTGTGGCAGCTGTTTGTTATTTTCCTTATAATTATTCCCTGTCTTCCTTAATGTGAGAGCACACAAATCAGTCCTAGAAATGCCACAGAACACCAGGGACTCCGATTTGAAATCAGTCTGGTCTTTAGCAGCAAGGCACTCATGACATTGTGCATACAGTTTTGAGGCCCTGATTCAGGGTAGGGAAAAAATAAATCAGGCTTTGTTGTCTCCTCAGCTCCAGGGCAAATGCTCATGCTTTAAAAAGGTGCAACAATGTTATCGTTTGTAAAAAGTAGGTTAGCACAGAGAGAAGTGAGAAGGGGGGACTGAATGGAATGAGACATGGGGAAACACTGCAAATAATCAGATGGGGGAAAGGGGGAGAGGATGGGAACATTGCTTCTTTATGCACTGATATTGCTACAAAAACCAAAACACTCCTCACGCTTAATATACAGTGATGTGCTAAATGTAAGGAAGTTGATTGGGAGTGGGGAGAAAGGGGGGTTTAAAGATAATTTATTCCAATCCCTCCCCACAGTCCAAAACAGGAATGCATTATTTAGCCCTCTCAGTCTTCAGGCTTAAAATATTCTCAAACAAAATCCTTAAACAAAGATCACTTGGGAAATCAAGTTACATAATCCCAGTACAACACATCAATTGTCTAACAATCACCCTCCGCAAATGATATGGCAGTAAGTGTTAAATACAGTGTCAAAGTCAAACTCAGACCAAATATATATATATATATATAATTATATTTATACAAAGAGTAAAATACAGCATTTGAAACCCCAATGGAAGCAAACATTCTGTAACGTGGGGCAATACATTTAAACATTTTCTTTGCATTTGCGTTGGGTTTTTTTTAAATTTTATATTTTTTAGAAAAAATACACGTGCAAATAACATGTTTTCACTGCTAAACTTTTCTAGTGTTGGAAGAAAACAGCAGAATTCAGGAAAGAAAAAATGACAGAGAGAGAGATTGAGATCAGACATACTGTATGCTACACTTTGACGATCATCAGCTACCAGCCAAGGGTGGAGAGTTCACTGCTGCAGCTGCCCCTATGTCCATCAACCCATCAATAAGCAGAATAAAATTCTAAGTGCAGGCTACATTCCTAGAGGAGCAATTTCTCCCCAAACAACACAATTCTAGGCTAATACATCCCATACCAGCAATCCTTAGGAAAGCGACAACCACTGAATTTTAGTTAGGTGATGCAACATTCAAATTCATCCCCCCTTTGGGAATTAGGACAGAGCAGAGTGTGTGCTCCCAGTTCTCTTGGGCCTGGCTTTCCCCCAAGTTCAGTACCACATTTGCACAATTACGGATAAGTACGTCCCACAGGAGTCCGCCTGGGGGTTAGGTACCAAAAGTAATGTGTACAATTGAGATGCTTGGCAATGCTGCACACTTCAGAGCGAGGGGCTCAAGCCCCATGTATTTGTACAGATCGAACCCTTCTCATTCACCTTGGCGGTTTGCAATCATTCCTCGTGTGTCTCGAGAGATCTCAAAGGGGAAAAACAGGCCAATTTGTCAAACTCTCTCTCGCAGGCTGAGCGCTGTCTTGGGGTGCTGGTCATCTCGGCTGGGGGTTACTTTTCCTGACACGCTAGTGAAGATGAGGGCCTTCATCACTTCTACTGCATCTCCAAGGTGAAATCTAAAACCAGCCTCCACAGCTTGAGCAGCACAAACCTGAAACGGACTTTGCCAAAGCCCTTTCTCCATGCGGCACAGAGGGGATTTTAAAATGGGTCTCATCGCTGCCCCAACCCCCCACTCATCACTGTATTTACTCTGGCTCAGAAACGCAAGGCTCAGCCTATGCCAGAGACACTGACACACACCAAAGTCAACGCATTTCTACCTGGATCTGGAGGGTGGCGCTGGGGAAGGAAAAACTACATAGCAAAGCTCATTTCTGAAGCCTTGTTTAAACAGGTGCTGCAGCTCCCAAGGCCGATAATTACAGGGAGGGTTTGACTCAGCAGCTCCTTGCTATGGAGATGAATCTCACGACATTAAAATCCTCATCGCGCCAACATGACCTTGCATGGTGCTGAGGGGCAGGAGGTTACCCCCGAAGACGCAGCTTGGGAGAAGAAAGGGGGTAAAGTTAATAAACTAAAACAACTGATGGGAAAGGTCATCTGGGCTGGGGGCCCTGAGCCAGCCTAGTGCTTACATACCTATGTGTGCAACTTTGATCACGTGATGTCATTAGGTCTAGTCACATGATTAAAGTTTTGCATATGGCTTGAGTGCTTCGCTGGCCCTGGCTAATGGAGTCAAGATCTCCCTCCAATCCAGCTGGCTGCTCCACAGACAGTGGTCTCCTAACTTAACTTCCGCAGGGAACCAAGCCTCTCTCCCAGCAGAGCACTCCGGAGACCCTGAGCGGGGGGTGTGTGTGTCTCTGTGGCTGCTCCCAATCCAACAGCAAGCAAGGAGCTGACCTTTACGTCCATATGCTGGACAGGCCCAGGAGAGGAGATACAGCCCTATGAGTCAGGCTGGTCACCTGTCATGGATGGCCACTGGATCCCAGATGTCTGCCTCTTTTCCAAGTGGGGACAAGGACCCTGCAAGGCTGGCACAACTCCCCTCTTACTCCATCCTTGGGTGTCTCGGAGAGGAGGTGGGGGGGAGAGGTTATTGGGAAGCATCCGCCATTTGTCAAGCTTTCCGGGAGCCTGAGTGCCTCAGCTCTCCCGCATTCCACAGAGGAGGGGAGTCTCGGGAGCCTCGCAAGAGAGCAGTGACTAGGGTATTCCCCAGAGGTGTACTTGGCACAAAGCAGCTCTGACCTGAAAGGGCTGAGGCAGGGGACTGTGACAGTGGGCGACGCTTGGCAACTGGGCTGTTTGCTAGATAGCATGGGCAAAGAGAGGCAACTCTGGGAGGTGTGGGGAACACAGAGGACTTTACTGCCTTGTGCTACTCAGCTGTTCCCACTTAATAATATTGGAAAAAACAAACAAACCCTAAAGCACGTTCTCCTTAGACTGCTCTGGGATCTCTCCCATTTGCACTTAGTCGTGGCTTCTGCCTTTTAACCCAGGACGGAAGCACGGACTTCTCCTATTAACGCATGATGAACAACAAGTCTTAGTAGTAAGTAACTGACGACAACATGGACACACCAAAACTGGCATGGATCAGAAGCAGCAGATCTACTGCATTTGCAATCTGCAGGAAAAGGATCACCCACCCCGGAGCTCATGAACACCACAATATTTGGTCGCATACCCAACACCAAATGCCGCTGCTTCTGACACTCCAAGGAGACTTTAGCACTTTTACGAACATCTACGTAGGACATTTTTTCATTTCCTGAGCATCAGTCTACGGTTACTGGCTTGCTTTGGGGGCTAGGAAGAATCACAGAGCACTTCAAAATCTCAACGTGACTGGGAATATTCGCAGAGAGGTTACTCACGATGTTAAATACCATTCTATAGATTTAGGAAGTTACACTGCAGGGCCAACAAGTCAAGAGGCTGCATTAAAACAAACCTGCGACACTATGAATTAATCTTACAGGACGTAACCGAGAGCACAGAGCAGCCCTGGACAAACATCCCTTGAAACGCAGGCTCATGTAAACACAGAGTTCAGCCACGGTAATACTTGTGAAGAGAGACAAAGCACTGAACACACACAGCAAAATGGTCACCTGAACATCACAACACAAGAAGCATTTCATTTTCTGAAGCAGACAACTGCACGATTTCTATTGTAAATTAGCGTGTGCTAGGCTGTAAATCCTTGTTTGACAGCCACCGAGCACATGAAGGGGCTCAAAGCTTGCCTGCCTTTTGCATGTCTCTGTGCGCCACAGCCTTTAACGTGGGCTTCCGACACGCCTTATGTTCCCACGGGAGAAGCAATCCCATTTCCCTTGCATAAGGCTTTTCTAGAAGAAATTCCAGCACTGATCTCTAAGGTCCCTGAGTTTTGCTACAAAGTTCCCATTTTTATCTAGCCATCTGCACCTACCAAAAAAAAAAAAAAAAGTTTACATAGTAAAGTCTGGGGCCTCTTTTAAAGTCACTGGTATTATACCTGGATAATTCTAATCACTCCATCCCTCTCTAAACACTTGACACCCACGATTCACTGACGCAAGCTGCATGCCACTCTGGTAACAAGGGACCCAGAAAGAAATGAAAGTCTGTGTACTCTGCTCTACTGATTACAATATATCCAGGAGGCTGGAGTCACTCAAGGCCAGGAATAAAATGAGTATTTACAAAAGGCCATTTCAGGATGGCTCATGAAGCTGATTGGTATGGGAGGGGTCAGGAAGGAGAACGGAGGATGATTACATTTGTGGGAAAATAATAAGATTAATATTTTGTTTCCACTTGGAACAAGAACAGCACGATCTGTAGCCTGGCATGGAGAAAGCCCAGAGGCTGAGTGACTCACTAGCACCCTGGAGGTGAGCAGGCTGCACCTGCTCTGGAAGTAGACAGACAGACATGCATCAGTCTGGCCTGGTCCATCTGAAAAACTGGTGGCTGGAAGCGGTGGTTAACAGGAAAATTATCCTGGGTTTATTATGTATTGGGGCAAGTCACAAGGACACGTCATGCTCCAATCATTTTTGGGGCGCCTCCTGCCCCAGAGTTCCTCCCCCACCTGGGGGCCAGACTCTCATCCCATATAGTTCCACGCCCAAGCCTTGAACTCCACTCCATTGCTCCACCAAGCGAACTGAAATGGGGTGAAACTCTAGGGGAGGGGACCAGGTGGGAAGGTGCCACCTGGAGGATTTTCAGAGCAATTTAGAATCTGCAAGAGGAAATGCAGAAGGGAGAAGGTCGTCCTGCTGCTGCTTTACCATCTCTACCAGCAGAACCCAAGCAAAGCAACCCCTCTCCTCCTCTCTCCAACTGACGGCTGTGGACCTCTGCAGAATCCCCGCAACAAGGCTGCCACCAGTCTATCGCGCGTACTAAGGAAGGTCCTTTATTTGCCCTCACACTGAGATGTACAAACTTCACCCGCTTCCCTTGAAGCAAATACAATCATGTTCTCCAAGGGTCACCGTGGAAGAATCTTTGTATTGAAGGAGGGGGCTGGTTAGCCAGATACTGCGTTTCTCTGACTGCAGCAGAAAGATCTGCATGAGTTTCTCTACGCCTGCTTATTGCCCAGACCAAGAGGGACGTTTTCAGATAGAAATGAAATGCATTTTGACACAAAATCAGACTACCTGCGGCGCCACGATCAGTCTCCTACCCTCTCCCAGAGCGGTCCCATCTGCCCAGATTTTGTCACTAAAGAATTCTCTCCCTCTCTAGCCCCAATAATGGAAGTAATCAACATTTCCTTTCTGTGCAAACTGCAAGGGCGGCAGCCCATCTCACTGCAGAACAGCAGGTCAAACCAGATGATGGGACAGATCGCTCTGATCTCAAAGCTGGTTCTTATCGCAGCAGCTGCTAATCTGTCAGAGCAAAACGCAGGGTGCAGCTGTCGTGGATAAGCTTTCAGTGCACAACGCACTACAAGGAGGGTACAGCTCTTGATCTCTGAGCTGGGGGGCTTAGAGTCCTGTTTTCACCTGGATTAGCCGCTGGGTACCAACCTTCTAAAGTAACAAGCACCTAGTGCTACCATTTAATTCCCACCCTTTACATCCAACCCCCCACCCTGCCTACAGTATCTCTTGACCTCATCAGCTGTTGGCTACTGAAGCAGTCACATCAGGAAACAAAGTTTTCAGCAGCATGGCCAGTGCAAGGCACCTCCTTGGTGCCTGGGATACAGCAATCCTGCCCCTTCCCCGAGCCCACATAAACACACAGGGATCTTGAGCAGTTACTCCATTTTACAGACAAAAACACCTCTTGGAATATTCGACTCGGACAATGTGACGGGGCTCAGGGATGAAGGAGCATCTGAAAAGGGTTGGTTTTGTTTGAGCTCCTATTTCTACGGGCTGCACAGCGCAGCTCTAAGGTTTGCTGACAATCATGCAGGTTTATTGCGGTGGTTTTACGCAGCCCATCTTCAGTTGTGGGTGGTCTTGGAGGAGGAGGAGTCCTCCCAGTCCGCACCCACACCCACTGCCGCGCCTCTCTCCAAACGCCGGACACAGGCCAGACGGCTATTCGGCAGCCATTTGCTCGATGTGATCACTAAGCAGCTTGTTTTGCTCTGCAATGCAAAGAGAAAATGAGATTGGGAGGCCACGGTTCATCATTCTGATAACATGAAAGGAGAGGGATGGTGGTACCCTGTCCTAAAGGTTCTGGGGGCTTTTTAAATAAATCAAGGCAGTGACACAACTAGCAAGGTACCAGCATTTTTGTTTTTTATTTGGTTTAGAAACTACTGGATGGTGAGTTTCCCCACGTGAGTCTTGAACTGTAAACAAACCAACGATACACACGGCTAGATTGGGAACTGGTGTGAAGTGGCACCTCGCCACCGTAATCGCCCTGAGCTACCTTAACTGACCCCCACTGGGGATCCAACCCCATTTAAATCAATGGCATTGTGCCTATTTGCACCAGCTGGGGATCTGGCCCTATTTACTCCAATGAAGCTGCAGCAGTTCACACCAGCAGGGAATCTGGCACCCCATCTGGGGGTCTGGCCCCATTGATTCCAGCAGCGCTGCACTCCGAACCTGACCCATCCTGTACGTTAAGAAACATGCCAAGCATTTCAGACAGTGTCAGTGAGAATACGGTGAAATATTCTGAGCTTGCCATAGATTAGGAGGAGCCAGTGCTCTTTGCCCAGGATACCCACAGTATTTGACAGATACACCCTCTCTTCCACCATTGCAACTGGATTCTCCTGGCATGTGTCTGTCGCTAGGAATGGAAGCCATCTTGGAAATCAATTACTTCCCCACCAGCCACATTCCCCTCCCGCTGGAAGGTGGTGCTGGGCTCCAGCGCACAGCTCCCGCGCCTGCTCTACCTTCATCCAGGTTGCCGATCACGGCCTGCTTCTTCAGGAAGTCGTTGCAGAGCTTCTTGCTCAGGCCGAACGCCAACATGTTGTGAGTGAAGGTGCTGGGGAAGAGGAGACGGACATGGCACGGGCACTGCCGAGAGTCACCATGGAGCCCCCGGCCCTCCTCTCACCACTCCCGCCTCCCACTTCACTAACTGGCCAGTAGGGCTGGGCCTAACTGCAGAGCTGGGCTCTGGGACGCCCTAAAAGGCGGCGGGTGTTGGGATCGGGCCTCCCTTACAGTCCAGGGGTTGGAACAGGCGTCGGGGGTGGGCATACCCCGCCCTTCCTGTATTGCTACATGGGGCAGGGGTCCTGGTCTGGAACAGGTGAAACCCCCTGCTCTAGAGTTCAACGTACACCCCCTGATGGCTGCAAAGCACCTCTCACCTTCCCCACCAATCTGGGGGTGTCTGTTGAACTCTCCCTCTTTCCCCCACCCGCAGCAGCCATCAAGGTAACCCCATTTCAGCCCCCACCTGACAAGAGTGACAAGGGCAAAGGGGAGGGGTCTTCCAATCCCAGTCCGAGCCATGGGCGAGAGGAACTTAGTGGATTTCTTCCTATCAAGGTGGGAGAATCCTTGTGTTTGCTCTTAGGAGGGGGTAGGCATGAGGAAATGGGGCTGGAAAACCCTGGACACTAGAATGCTGGTTCTGAGAATCTTTATATAGTTTTAAAAAACCACTAGTGTTTTCCAATACAGTCTCAATACAGGAGTGACAGCATTTCCGTGACAGCATTCGGCTCCACCACCGAAGCTGTTTAATCAAGGAAGGAAACGCCAACGGCCCAATAACCTCTTTGCTTTGGCGTCAGTTTGTTCATCCCCTCAGACAGACAATTTCTGTTCTTCGTTATCAGAGAGAGACCCGACCCAAAGCCCTAAATCTGAATGCTTGGGCCCCGCTCCAAGCTTCGCAGCTCTGTCCCCATCTCTTTTTATTGAGATTTTGTCCATGACGACAATGGACAGGCTCCTTCTGGCCACCCAGACGCAGGCATTAGTCAATTAGCGTGTGCCTTACCCAAGCTGCCCAAAAGTGATGTTCTCGTTAAACCGTAGGCTGTCGTCACGCTCCTCCTGGGTCATGTGACACCACTTCTCCCTGCAACCACAGGAACAGATCTTGTAGCGGGAAGTCCCCGTGCAGCCTCCCCTCCCTACCCTCACATCCATCCAAACCCTGCTGGCTGCCGAGACCCAGCAGCAGGCTTGTAGGAACTGTGGAGCTGATAAAGAATATATCAAGGCAGCCTGGAGGAGATCACAGGTGCAGAACACCTGCCTCCGTGCCCTGCTCTCTCTCTTCTGGGCAAATGGCTGAGCCCTCCCTAGGCTGGAGCTGGCAGACACTGTAGGTATTTACTGCAGTTGTGAGGGAAATCTGCAGTGCCTTGCTTTATTGTTCACGAAAACGAGTTCCTACGCCGATGACAAAAGGGTGAGTTTGGGAGCACGGACACATCAGCATGTGCCTGCCACACGCAGCTCTGAAATCTGCCTTTAATGCCACTGTTACTGGGGGTGGATGTTGGGGGTTCACCGTCTGGGAGCAGCAGTCCCTGAAAGCAGTAGCATGAAGGTAAAGTATTCACCCACGTCTCAGGCCCAGTCTACATACCAGCCTGCGCTAGTTTAACTAAAGGGGATGGGGGGCTTAATGGATTTATTTAAATCGGTGTAACATGTGTTTAGGCCCGGTCGGCTTCTAAAAATTAGATCCACCCAGCTACATCGCTCGGGGCTGTGAAAAATTTCATGCCCTGTGCATCAAAGATAGTTTGCCTTAACCCCCACTGCTGACACAGCTGGGTCGATGTAGCTACCACCTCTCGCAGAGGGGAAATACCCCTTCCGTGGACGTAGGAAGTGTCTACACCCTAGCGGCACAGCTCCAGTGCCCTGGCTGTGCTGCTGTGGCTTAGACCAGGATTCAGTCAAGGTTCACCCCACCCCCTAAAAAATAAGATGCAGAGAGATCTGAACTCCTGGATAACAAAAAAAACAAGGGAAAAGGCGTCTGTTATGCCTCCTTTTCCCCATGAGCTGCAGTCACATGACTCAGGCAACTACCTTAATTACTATGCTGCGCTCCAGATTAAGCTGCATGGCACGTCACAGTGGGCCATTGTGAGCAAGGTCCGACAGGCTTTGTGGGCTGGCAATCATCAAATAGAAGGGAGCTGACGAATCAATGGAGTTTGATTCGAGGGAGTTTGAAATGAGACATCACAGTCCTCCCCGTGAGGATTACTGAGGGCTCAGTACGCAACGCTAGCCATGTCGCCTGCATTCTCTGAGGAATATTTTGAGCTAGATGATATGGTCTCAACTTGCCTCCGGAGGTCTAGCAAGGTCACTGAAGTTTATTGCCACTGCAACTTCACTTTCAAAATAGTAAACCTTGAAAACAGGATCTAGTTTTGTTGAATTCCCATTTGAGGGAACTGACAAAGCCTTGAAATAATTAATACTTTGAAGCGCAAGCGCCATGGCAGATGATACCCAACAGCACCGGCGGATCAGCACCTTTTGGACTGTATTTTGAGCTCTTTACCCAACAAATCTGCATCCACTCCCTCCTCTCATTAGTGAGGAGCGCGGAGATAAAACCGAGCGGATTGCCAGACGCAATCACCTAGACTACACACAGCATGTGTGTTCTTGCCGAGCATTTCATTATCAGTGAACATTACATTAGTCCCAGGAGCTAGATGCAAGTACATCGAGACATGTTTGACCATGAAACTAAATCAGCCTGTTGTATTTCGGTCATAGCCAGCACCTTTTTTGTACGCTCCCTCTCACATATTGCCCATGAGAGGTTACTGTGTGCATTCAAAACTAAAACAGGAGGAGATTGTGGGGCTCCCCATACAGATGTTTTACTAGGGGGTCTTTCACAAAGCCACTATCCTGCCAGGACACAAGTCATTCTAAGTATGTTCATTACACTCATTTAATACACGCACATGGGGAAGACTGGAGGCCAGGGTTTCAGACAGCCCTCTACTGAACAGAAATCCGGTGGGGGGTTATGTACAAGGTTCAGAAGAGGATAAAGAAAAGGGAAGGAAAAAGGAACAGGAAGAAGAAACGACAGAGGAGTGGCAAAAAGAGAATAAAAGGAACAGCACACAAACTTCCACTGCATGTTTAACTCGCCTGCACCCTAACTGGCGTTGGAGGGGCTGCTTCAACTGGAAATAGATGGTGGCACTAGGGTTATCTCTTCAGCAAATTCCATAGTGTAACCATAACTAGAACAAGTGTCAATTCCTGCTGGGACTGGTGACTAGCCATAGTTATCGCAGACTTCTCCCATGTAGGGCCCAATCCAGCAAGCCGTTCCTCATGTGTTCAGTTCTTGTTAGACAGCTTTGCAAGATTGGGCCTAGAAACTGCAAGGGATTTAGCTGCTTCAGTGGAGTTTGTGGGGCCAAATTCTGTGCCATACTAGAAAGTTTAGGCGTATGTTTAAAAACACAAAGTCTGTCAGGATCAGGTTCACTATAGCAACCAATATATGCACTAAATCTGAAGGCTGCCAAGGCAGAGAAAGAAAATCAGCAAGGTGCTTTGAATGCTGGAAGCAAAACTATATAGATCTCACTGTCCCAGTTAGAGAGGAAGCGTATTTCGGTTTTTCTGCCCTCTTTGTATATTCTTGCTGAGAGAAAACAAGAGCAAAGTGACCAAGGGAGATTTATGATGCTTCTAGGTCTGTTATTCAGAAATCGTGTTTGCAAAGGAAAAAAAATATGTCTACTTAAATACTTGGATTTTTATACTGGCACAAAAGGGAACTGTAGAGATTGATTTGTTTCTTCACTTAATCCCTATTAGAAGGGCATGCGGATTAAAGCTTTGACTATTATTTACAATGTACTAGGGAAAGGATATTTCTGCAAAATGAGCTTCTAAAATTCTAGCTCCTCAGCAGGGCAATGCACCAGCAAGCTCAGGATGTTGGACTACAGAGAACTCCAGGTTTGAGCAGGTGCATGTCCAATTCTGGTCAGCAGTGTGATTTGTGATGCATGAGGGTTGACGTTCATCCCCCTCTGCATGCAGAGGAGATGTACAAGACCTTGCATCAGTTAAGTCCCATTTAGTCTAGGCCCCGTGCATGGGTAAATTTCACACCAGGCAACTAATCTGAGCAGTGCTCTGCTTACACAAATTGAGTTGATTTCCTTCCCCTAACAGACATTAGCTGCACTTTCAAGAACTTATCTGTGAGCTCCAAACAGTCTTTTTTTCAGGGAAGCTTTTTTTTGTTGTCACTTAAAATGATTTATTCCTGGATCAGACATCAAGATCTAAACAATTTTTTTAGAGTCTTTCAAGAATCTTTCCCCAGCCCCAAATTCCAGTGTTCTCACTCTGAACCCCAGTAGATCATTTCCTGAACTTGTAAAGCTCAAGAACATAACTCTCAATGCAACTTGCTAGCTTCCCCCCATGGGCACTTTTTTTTTTTTTTTTTAAACATAAGCCACGATTTAAAGACAAATAAATAAATAAAAAGGCACGATTTCAAACCAGCAAAACATCTTCACAACCTCAAAGCAACAGCAGCGTTGGAAACGCACTAAGGCAGGAGATTGAATATACCTTGATTCAGCACTGCCCAGGCATCAGGAACTGAACACGAGAAAAGCAATGCTCACCAGACCACACCATTTCACAGAGTCAGTAGCAAAGGAAAAAATAAAATAAGGAAGAGAGGATAGAATGACATTCCCCCCCGTATGCCGGGAGACTCAGTTCGTGTCCAAAAACTGCCCATGAAACTGGAGCCTCATTCAGCTGCCAGTGTGTGAAGTGGCAGAAGAGAACAGAAGTACAAACCATCAACTGCTCTATCCACCACGGAGCTAGTTCATTACCGAGAGACCTCAATGCAGCGGCCTGTGATTACGTTTTGTTTTAAAAACCAGCAGATCTCAGGATTATGGATATAATTGCTTCCAGTTTTCTTCTAGTCTCACTGATAGCACTGTCCCCATTTCCTGCAGGTGGAGCCAGATTTGAATTTGTGCCCATTTCTCACTTGAGCAGGTGGCATTTCTGAGCCCAACCTGCATCCGAGACATTTTACCATGGTGGCAAAGTTTGGACCTGAAGTGAGTCAATGCAACTGTAAAAAATGCAACAAAGTAATGCGGACAGACACACCTCTTTTCCTCTTCCTCTCCAGCGTTCCCTCTGGAGTGGCAGCAGAAACAGGGTCAACAAAGGTTACATGTTAAAGATCATGCAAGATATATGGATGGAGAAAAAGAGAAGAACAGATGAAAGAAAGAAAGTCATTATAGGCAGAGAGAAGAAAAAAGGATTTTTGTTATTTTTCTTTCCCCCTTGCAGGAAAATCGCCTTCCCAGTGATCTCAACTCTTCTCCTGTTCTTCCAAAGCAATTACCAAGTATGAAACCAAACATTTCTACCACACGCCCCCAGCCACCCTGGGAAGGACTTTAGGCAGTTGTTGCTTTAGGGATTTTCCTCCCCCAGAGGGCTGCGAAGTGAGCGATACAAACCCAGCTCAGTGAGGAAAAACATTCACAAAAGCAGACTCTCTCCTGGAGGCCTTTAAGAAAAGGAAGGACAGGGGAAGGGGTCCCACTGCAGGGACCTAGTGTGTCTTTCTAGCCAGGTCAGAGCGGGTCAGTGACTGCTGGGCACGCTCACTGATCTCCCACCTCCAAGACCGCGTCTCAGGAGCAGATGAACAGTTCAAGGGTAAGCTCCCATCTATAAAGCAGGGTTGGAGTCAAACACCGAAAGGAACCAGTCTCTGGACAGAAGATGAGTTTCTCTTCCCCTTTAATCTCCGAGGGCCAAACGCCAAGGCCCTTAACTCAGAAACTCCCATCAGCTTCAACAAGAGTCTGCCGCACGGTACGTCTACACTTGGAGCTGGAGGCGTGATTCCCAGCTCGAGGAGACATACTCACGCTACCCGGATGAAGGAAGCTGCAGCAGCACGAGCTGCGGGATGAGCTAGCTGGCTTGAGTATGTACCTAGGGTCTCTGACGGGCACGTACTTGCGGTGGTTAACCCGTCCCGCTGCTCACACTGCCATGGCTACCTTGTTTTTAGCATGGTAGCTTGGTGAGAGCTAGTGTGTGTTTTTATCTCCTCAAGCTGAGAATTGCAACCCCAGCCCTCTGTCAGGGCTTCAGTGTAGATGAAACCCTAGCGAGTAACCAGGAGACCAGAACCCATTCTAAACCAATGCTGAGCAAATGAACCACATCAGGATAGCAGCTTTTCTTTGCCGAGCCAAACCCTAACCGAGGCACTGAAACTGTCACTACCAAGGAATGCAATGGACTAGTTTAAACCCCTTTTCATGCTATGCACTGGAAACCATACAAGGAGCTATACAATGTGGTGAGAGACTTGGTCTGAGCACTGGACTGGGAGCCAGGCGCTTGCAGGTTCTAACCCCTGTCCCTGACACACTTACTTCCCTCCACCTCAGTCTCCCTATCTGTACCACGGGGATGAGAATGCTTGCCTGCCTCCTAGGGAGCTGCAAAGATGAATGTTTGTAAAATGCTTTGAGAATGAAGAGCCCAAGGTGTTATAAAATGAACCTCGTGGTGCCGACAGAAATGCAGCTATGATCTTTAAAGCACAGAGATCTTTAGAAATAGACCCCCACACCACAGGCCAGGCCAGAAGGGCTGTAAATCCGGAAGGGGTTTTACATCTGCATGTGACTTTTGCATGCAGCCCCTCTGTAGCTCTGGGGAAAAGGATAGAAGGCCAGCTTTGATTGCTCAGATTCAATACTCCATCACCATTATATGAAAGGAAGCTGCAGCATCAGTGTCACAATCCCCTTTGCAATCCATTGCACATGTGAGATGCTGGAGGCATTCAATCTGGTAGGAGAAACCCTTAAATAGGTACATGCTCCTGCATTAATGATCACGGCTGGAAGACACTGCAGGTTCCTAGAACTGGTATTCAGATGGTATCAATCACTGGTTGCTATGATAAGAAGCTGCTGGTGAATCTCTTCTTGTGCCATTTGCAGGTATGAACCCCTATTTTCATCTCATTCCTCTCTATGAAGCAGTGAGCGCCATGTCTGCATGCCACCTTACCTTGCACCCACATGGAGCAGGCAGAGCTGGAACCAAGCCTGTTGCTTCGTCCCCTGATTTCTAACTTTAAAGGACTTGCAGTGGTTTTATTTTATTTGCAGAGACTGTGCCGTCCCTGTCTGAAGGGCTGCGATCAGCAGACCTGGCTGTCTCAGAGCTCTGCCAGGACCAAGGTGTCTCAGCAGTTTGCATGCTACATTTTGGAAACTGTGCCCATGTGCAATGTGATCCTGGCAACCACTTGTTTTTGCAAGGCGTTTATCAGCCAACTGCACATCTGCAGCATGTTCACGGTCAACTACAGAAGTGCCTGGATAGAGAATGGGAACCAATTTAGGAACACACAATATTCTTTTCCAAGACAAGAAACTCACGTGCAATGCTCAGACTGCTGCATGTCTGCAGAGTTCACCTGTTGGGAGTATTGGACATAAAATGGATTCTTTTCTTTTCAAAAAGAAGAAAACCCAGCTTGTTGGCTTTTATATTTTAACTATATTCACTGATTCATAGATTTTAAGGCCAGACAGGTCCATTTGATCATCTAGCCTGATCTGCTCATATTGCAGGCTATTCAATTTCACCCAGTTACACTGACGTTCAACCAAACAACTTGCATTTGGCTAAAGTTTACCCTCTGGAAAGGTATCCACTTTCACTGGAAGACACCCAGGATGCAGTAATCGTCACTTCCCTTGGTAGTTTGTTCCCATGATAAATCGCCCTCACTGTTAAAAATTTGTGCCTAATTTCCATTTTGAATTTGTCAGGCTGCAGCGTCCAGCCATTAGGCCTTTCTCTACTGGATTAAAGAGCCCTTTGGCACCCAGAAAGGCATTTATACACTGTAATCAAGTCATCTCTCAATCTTCTTTGTGATCAGCTAGACAGACTCATCTCTAAGTCTCTTACTGCAAGGCATTTTCTTCAGCCGTTGATTCTTTTTTGATACTGGTTTCTGCACCGTCTCCAATGTTTTCAACGTCCTTTTTAAAATGCAATCATAATTGTGTGCAGCATTCCAGTATCGGTCTCATCAGTGCCGATAAAAATCAGAGATAAAAATCACAGAGATAAAAATCACATCCCCACAGCTACTCTCTACTCCTGTTTATACACCCATGGATAGCAGCAGCTCTTTTCCCCAGAGCACTTGGAACTCATGTTCAGTTGCTTAGCCACTCTGACCCAGAAATCCCCTTCTGAGTCACTGCTTTCCGGGATACATTTCCCCATTCCGCAGGTCTGGCCTGTATCCCTTGTTCCTAGACTTTGCATTTGGCTGTATTATCACACATTTTGTTTGAATGGGCCCAGTTTACTGACTGATCCAGATCTCTCTGTATAACTGCCCTCTCCTCCTCCGTATTTATCGCTCTGCCAATCTTTCTGTCATCTGCAAATTTTATCAGCAGTGATTTGATATTTACTGCTAGATCACTGATAAAAATATTGAATAGTGTCAAGCCTAGTACCACTGCTTGAGGGACCCCACTAGAAACACACCTTTTCTATAATTCCTCACCGACAGCTGGTTTATGAGATCTGTCAGGCAGTTCTTAATCTATTTAATATGCGCTCCATTGATATTGCAGAGTGCTAATTTATTAATCAGAATATCATGTAGTACTACATCAAACGCCTTACAAAAGCCTAAATGTATTATTATCTATGCGGTTATCTTTATCAACCAAACTTGTAATCTCATCAAAGAATGAAATCAGGTTTGTTTGACAAGATCTATTTCCCATGAAATCGTGCTGACTGGCATTAATTATATTCCTATCTTTTAATTCAATTCCGTGTCAACTTTTACATTATTTTGTCCGGGACTGATACCAGGTTAATTGGCCTGACCTGGGTCTTCGTGCTTGCCCTTCTTGAATACTGACACAACATTAGCATTCTCTCCATCTTTTGGAATTTCCCTGATATTACAGTGTTTATTAAAAATCTATCGTCATCAACAGGCCAGAAATCTCCTCAGCCAACTCTTTTAGGACTCTTGGGTGAAGTTATCTGGACCTGCTCATTGAAATATGTTTATGCCTAGTAGATGATGTTTAGCATCCTCCTCAGTCACTAATGGAGCGGAAATAACTTTATCCTGCTGTCTGTCTGATTTGGGAATTTTCTTTTGATTACTGTCATCTGCCTAGGACTTATCTTGAAGTTTTCAGTGACAAAACTACTGCTCATAACTATAACCATGGGGTATGTTTCCAGCATACCAAAGCTGCTTATGTCAGACACCACGTTCACCAGGGGAATTGCAGCCCTCAGGAGATGTGTGTAACACTAGAAGGTTCCTTACAGCAAAGTTTTGGTAGCAGAGTTTAGCACAGCATTTGCAGAGCAGTGAGAATGGGTCTCCCAAATGGTGACTAAGTTAATTCCAATAGGGGGATGATCTCTCTACTGGGGGCAAATTAACAAGGACTGCTGAGAAGCGACCGCTTTAAAAAAAAACAAACTATGGGGACAAATTAGGACGACCAAGCACAGCAGAGAAGAGTTTCCAAGGAGATTTAGACTCAAGATTCAATCCATTACCTCTGGATTCCTGTCTACAAACAGGAATGAGTGTCAAATGCACCTCTGGTGTAAGCAGGTGTGATGCATTCCCATCAAGTACCGCACTTGCACACTTCAGGGCTCAATTTTGGCTTGAGTACTCGAAAAAGGGCCTTCATGCTACCACGTATGTCTTGAACAGCCTTTAACTGATACCACAGACCAGGCTAAGTCATTCTTGCCTTACCCCAAGTCGGCACTTTACCCTGGAGGAGTCTTTGAATGATGTCCTAGCCTGTGCTAGAGAGCACCCATCCCTGCATAGCTGCTGAAACCCTGCAGACCCTTCGCCAGAGCTGCGTGCAGGGGGAGGGAGATGGAAGTGTTAACAGATGCTACAAAGCTGTAGCGGGAATTGGTCCAGTTTGAGGCTTAATGATGCCACAAAAAGCCTTGGTGCAATATGTACCAAGAGTGCAACTTGTATCCCTCCTCACAACAGCCAAACCAGAAGGGAGGCCAGGGCAGACGTGTGTGTGTGTCTCTAGGTACCAGTGACAGCACACATGGAAACACCCCACAGTACCCGGGCACTGACCGACTGGGAGCAGAGTTTATGGTCCACCTCCCAGTTGCCTTCTGACTAAGGCCAGTCACTAAAATACCACGTCCGCTTCTTAACATTTGACTTCTACAGCAGACTGAGCTCTTTGCCCCTCAGGAAGGGGAAACGCCCGCAGCTGTGGGGTGGGCACAGCATGCTGCATAACAGGGCGGGGAGATGTGCCAGTAGGGGCCATTCGGGCTAAGACAGTACGACAAACCATTCCTCTCCCATGAATTAGCGTCCTGCCTGTGGGGCGTGGACAAAGGGGGTTAAGGTTTCACCCCCAATGAGCATAGCACTCACTGGACACGTGCCATGGAAGGATGAGGAGCTGAAACAAGATTTGAAACTGCAGTTCCAGGGGGAATCTTGGAATTTCCAGCCGAGGCTTAGATTCCCGAGCGCCTCCCTCCTCCCCACCCCACAGCCAGCACGAACCTGACTCTACCATGGCCAATCACCCGCTGGGGACCAGGTTTGAACAAAGGGATATTGATACAGAAGGGTTCAAACCAGTGCAGAATGTTACTCTGAGTCTAGAGGGCTTCCCCTTGGCCTTCCTTGGAGCTGCTAAAACAAACCACAGAGATGCTTTCTGTGGATTTAGGACTGTCCTTTAATGAAAGCTAAAAGGTGAGCCTCTGAACCTGGTATTTTTATAGTGTCCCAAAGCGAGTTGCAGGACGTTACTCGTTTTAAATCTGCTCTCCCAGCTATGATTTAGATTTTCATTCAACAAGCTGTGCCCAGGCTCACATTATGCAGCTGGCCTTTCCTACCTTCCCAAAGGTGCCACATGAGGCGTTGCAGCTTTTCAGAACCTCGGCAATATTTGCAGTATCCTGGCCACAGCTCAGAAAACGTATTTATTACAAATATGCTTTGTTTTTGCAGACAAGGAAAATCAGCCATCCGGTTAGCTCAGAAAGGCATTCTCATCACAGAGCAGCTGCCAAAGGCACATGACCTTGCGAGACATTTGCTCCTGCTAATTTCATGCTTCATAAATGCAAGTTGTATTGATGTTCAGTAGGATCTTTCATTGGTTTGTGTTTAAAAAATACTGAAAACGTGCCAGTCTTTTCCGGTCCATCAGGGCACTTCATATCTGGTAAGTAGCTGAGTCCTAGATTGCAACACTTGGCATTTTTCAACCACAGATCTCAAAGCACTCTACAAAGGTAAGGAAGCATTGTCCCCGTTTCACAGGTATGGAAACTGTGGCAAAGAGAGCTGATTCGCCCAAGGTCACACACACTGGGTCAGTGGAAGAGCAGGGACAGAGGCCAGGTCTCCTGACTCCCAATCCAGTGCCTTATGCACATCACCATGCTATCCTCCTTAAAGGGACACTGTCAGGTTAAAAAAAATTTCTTTTAAAGTAAGTGACCCACCCTGTTATAAGCAACATTTCAGAATACTAAGTCAGAGAGAATTTTAAAAAACAAATCGATTCCTCATCACTTATGAAACTTATTTCAACATTTAATTCAGTAACTTGAAAGGTCAATTTCACTTCTCTTTTGAGTCAATTTAATTTCTACTTCTCCTCTGCCTGTACCATGCTGCTGCTGCCCTTTCACAACACTACAGAGGATTTTGCAATCCTAGCAATGAAACCTCCCATATAATTTTATCATTTCCCTGAAAGGTCTCTAGTAACACAGCTTTCGTAAGACTTGCATTTAAAAAAAATAAAATAATAAAAAAAACAGGCAAAAAACCCATACTGGATTTTGGACCCAAGCTCTGCGACTGTGTCCCTTTAAAAGTAGCTAAAAACAAGAAAACCTTTGAGATCCCAAATCCTCAACAGGATAAATGTCTAGACTTAAATTACATGAGTATCTATATTCAAAAAGAACACTGGAAAAGGTATTCTTTCCTTAGCTGCCTAGACACAAGCTTAGGGTTCTACTTCCATAGCAACCTTTTAATCAAACACATAAAGCACAGCATTTCCCTACAATCTGCTTCTGTTTCGATAGATCAGGTCCATAATGGCAGAGCGAAAGCAGGACCTTGCGTCCAGGTCTTGGCAGGACTGATCATCATCTATTTGCTATACAAACGTAGCTATTTTGGAGAGATGACTTCAATGGATTTCTCCTGTCCCAAAGGCACACGGCCTCTATAACATCCATGGGAACTGCACAGCTGAACTCCTCTAAGCCTATGGTAACCAAGCCCCTCAGTGTTATTTGATTGCAACTTTCTGTGATCGAATAGAAGTTGGCTTAGATGCTCTCCTATGAAATTGCAACCTCTGAGAAGCGCTGATCCCCACCCCTGCAAGTTCTAATGGCCGGGGCTGCACTGCAATGACCAGCCCTGGCAGAAAGAGGCTCAGCACTTTCCAACAGCTACTATGCAATATAGGCAGCCTCACTATGCGCTGTACCCAGTGCAGAGAAAAGGCCTTCAGAAAGAACGCCTGGAGGAGGGGGCAGGCTCCTTTCACCGTACTCTTCTCCCATAATGCTCCACCCGGGCCCGATTCCAAGCACCTCCATGCAGTTAGTTCTAGCATTAGCCATGGCAATTGCCTTCACAGTGCAGCAGGATTTAAACAGCTGTCAGCTGGGTGGACTTCTCAGCAAACTGCTGCAGCAGGAAGGGCCTAACCTGTCATCTCCACTGTTGCGGGGGCTGGGGAGTTTGAGAGTGAAGCATGGGCTGTTTTCCCCCTGCCTTCCAGCCCTCCCTTGCCAAGGGCAGCCAGAATTTAATGTTCACGCTCTACCTGGTGGTGGGAGATCTCTTCCTCCTCTCGCAATGGACAGCATCGAAAAAGGCTGCATTCCAAAATCTCAGGGTGTGCCTGCAAAACAGGGAGAAGGCATTGGAGACGGTGCTTTGCACGGGAGAGCACGGCCGCCACCCCAGCAGCACCTCCGAGCAACCGCGGGGCACTTGTGCACGTACACGGGGTCCTGCCAAAGTGCCCTCCCCACAGATCCAGCCTTTGGCTTCTATGCACACAGCATGCAGCAAAGAGAAGTCAGCTTTACTGAGCTGTTAATGCCTGGTTTTGGGGGCTTTTGATCAGCGGCTGCGTTGACAGATCTCATCATTTGGGGGGAGGTGGGGGGTGGGCAGGGGGAAGGCAGAGTCAACTCTGCATATGCAAAGAGTAGAATACTTGGATCAGGCACATGGCTGAGTTGTGGGGAACGGCAGCATGTCACTCGGCCTGCATGGCAGCACCAGCTCTGGGCACTGTTCTCTGAGCAGCACAGGGCCTGGGTTCCCCCTCACACTGCCGGTGCTGTGCAAGTGGATGCTCCTGCCAGCTGACTCAGAGCTACCAGGCACAGCTGGTCCCCGGGGGCTGCAGCTCAAGGTGGATAACCAGGCTTTACCAGATAGGCTGCTGCTTCAGGTGCATATATAAATAGATCTTCTCTCCCTTCTTCTCCTCTTCCTCCTCCTCGGGGCCGTACAAGGAAACTGTCGGGAAGCAGAGTTGCACACCAAGGCTTGAGGACGCTGATCTGTACGAACACAAACTTAGCACGACTCAGCTACTCACCCCACCCCCCAAGCAGTCACCCCGAGGTACCGGGGGAAAAAAAAAAAAAGCAACTCAAACCATCCCTGCGGGGGCAGAGAAAAACAGCTCTGCTTTGTTTCTCCTCCTCATGGCTGCTGCTGGAGCTCAAGGAGCTGGTCCATTAGCTCAGAGGCAGTAGCCGACACAAACCTCTATACGGGGAAGGGGGACGACACAACACCACAAAGCACCACACTGCGTGTGTGCAGGTTACATTCAGCACCAAAGGGATGCTGCTGTGGAACGGGAGATGCTACTGCTCTGAACAATGGATTGGAAAAACATCCTCTGGTTTCACTGCAGCTTCCTTAAGTGCCCCTGCAAACCGCACTAAGAAGTTGTCAGTCATTCCCCACGGCAATTTCACTCTCCCGGTCACTGGCTATGCCGGGGCATTTCACACTGGGTCTGCCCCGAGCCCCACCCTAAGGTCCTGGGGATCCCCTTGCTAAAGCCATTGATTTGCGGCTGTGCTGCTTACCTGTCTTCTGCAGCTTCTCCTTCGGTTTGTCTTCCCCTTCCCTACAGCAAAGAAACCGTGCTAGTCAGCTCCTCCCTCTCAGAAACCGATGCCCTACAGCAGCCAGCTCCCCCTCCTATCAGCCCACGTGACTAACCCATTCAGCCTGCTGGCATCCACCTCCCCCATCACAGCCACTGGGGTGAGACACAAGAGGCTGACCGAGGTGCTAGCCATGGCCAATATACACTGGAGCCCTTGGGAGAGTTTCACCCAATAACTTCATGCCCACGCAGGCTATTTCCCCAGAATGTCTCCCAGTGCTTTGCAGCCACACTTGCCTCTCAGAAGTAGGTAAGCATGTTATCCCCATTCTGCAGATGGGGAAACCGAGGCATGGGGAGGCTGGCTGATTTCCTATCGTCACCCAGGGAGTCAGTGGCAGAGCCAGGAATGCAGTCCAGCTCTGCTGACTTCTGGTCCCATGACTAACCATTAGAGAACACTCCAGCTCTGGTATCCCCACCATTGCAGAGTTGGGACGATCAGTCGGAAAGCCCCTGGAAGGTTGTTACCCTTCTCTCTGCATTGGGCACTCTCACACTTTCTCACTGAGGGAGCCACATCTAAATGGAGAGGGTATCTCGGGGACACCTGCACGCCCATTTGTGATCACACGGGCCACGCCCATTTGTGATCACACGGGCCACACCCATTTGTGATCACATGGGCCACCTTCCCTCCGCTCCCATTGGTGGTCAAACACCACCTCCCTGGCGTTTAATGCATTTGTAGTTTATCGAGCTTTACAGGCTGAAAATGAGGGGCAGCAGCCAGCAGCACGTGGCCTGCCAAATCTCTTCCGCACACCAGCACGTTCTCTCTGGGCTGTTGATGGTCCACAGAGCAGTTTGGGAACCACGGCTCTACGCCCAAAGAAATCCATCTCCGGAGACCACCTGTCTCAGCACAGATAGGGACAGACATGTAGGCCTCGCTAGGAAGCCCACATAATGCTAAGAGCTGCAACTGGAGAGCCTGAATTAGAAGGTCTCACAGATCTAGGGGCCTTGTGCTGTATGGAATCATACCTATCCATGTGTCTGTCTCATGCTCTAGTGACTGCGGAGCTGGGTGAACGTGCTACAGGGGAGATAAAGCCCTGCTTTATCCTCCTCCTTTAGCCACCTGAGTAGAGGCACCTGCTTTCAGAGCAGGAGGTCGCCTGTTCTATCCCAGATAGCACATGCATGTGTCTGGTTGACAGCCATGCGGTCTGCACGGCCCGTTTGTCCAGCCCACAGCACACGCCCCCTACTCAGGGCGTCAGAGCACTGCTGGAGCAATACTCACTCGCTTTTCTTGCCCGTGGGTCCCTTGAGCTTGGTTTCCAGCCCCCCGAAGAAGCCCTTCACATTCTCAGTCTTCGCTGACGTGTTCTTCAAGAGTCGCTCGGCAATGTCTTTCTTCTCAGCCAGCCAGCTGTTCGCCGACTTCAGGTACGAGTCGATGCTCCCCATGGGCTTCTCCTTAGCCTCTGAGGGCAGCGCCTGGGCTTTACCTACAAGAGAAACAGGAGGTTCCTAGAAATGGCTCTTTTAAGTGATCCCAGGATAAGTAAATCTAGGCGGCTCCCTACTGCTAAGGCGGCTGCACGGCTTTAGCTACAAGCGCCTCAAGTCCTTACTCCTAGAAAGGTTACAAAGACACCAGGTTTTAGCCACATGGAGACTAAACCAATACCACAAGGCTTCAGAAGGCAAATCCCCCGTGTCAGCATCTCCGTCTCTCCGGGATGCATCCTTCACTTTAAAGCCAACAGCGTGTGCATGATGGCCAGCATCTCCTGAACCAACAGGTGGTGCAAGGCAGACTGCTGAGGGGTTTGGCATCCTCATAGCTAGAGAGCAGAGAGATTCTCTTGGCTGCTGCAAGAACGTTCAGAGGGGGAACAGCCACTCGATTTGCAGCGGAGGCTGTGGGGGTGCCGGGACGTCACTGGTCTGAGATCTAGAGCAGTGGTTCTCAACCATTCCAGACGACTGTGCCCCTTTCAGGGGTCTGATTTGTCTTGCATAACCCAAGTTCCACCTCACTTAAAAACTTGGGCTTCAGCCCTGAGTGGTGGGGCTTGGGCTCTGTGCCCTGGGCTCCAGCGAGTCTAACACTGGCCCTGGCGACCCCATTAAAACCAACTCACCCACAGATTGAGAACTGCTGACATAGTACATAGAGCAGTATAAACTAGTCATTGTATGAAATTTCAGTTTGTGTTGACGTCGCTAGTGCTTTTTAGGTAGCCTGCTGTAAAACTAGGCAAATATCTAGATGGGCTGATGTGCCCCCTGGAAGACCTCTGCGTACCCCTGGTTGAGAACCACTGTTCTAGAGGAACACTCTTTCCAGCAACCCACTGGATATTTTATGAATGCCATTTCCCCTCTCCTCCGCATTCACCACTCAGAGGTAAGGCCCTCACTCTCCAGCCCCCACACTGCTCAGGGTCTCCCATTAGGCTCCCCATCTATTTCCTTTAGTCTTTTGGGACTAACTAATCCACCACTTCACTGTGCTATGAGCCCAGCTCCACACTCTAACTCTCCAAGAGAGTTTAATAGTATTCTCTAGCTGGCAGCGGGACAGGAACAGCAATTCAGAGAAACTCAATTAAAAGAAGCTGGCCCCAGTCATGAAAAAAAAAAAAAAAAGCTGTCACTGGACATTGATTTCTTATTTGAAAAGCTCCAGGCTCAGCAGAATCAGAGGAGCCTGGGTTCCTAATGGGGAATCTTTGAGCCTCACGGGTCCGTTTTAACCTGAGCTCACAAACTCTGAAATGAAGTAAACTCAATCACGCAGCACTGCCATGACCCCATCACGCTGTGCTGAGCTGATAACACTGGCCTTAGAATGGGTGCGTTCCCTGGCCGAGAACACAGGAACAGGGACCCTCTAATAATAAAGGAGAGATGTTTAGAACAGCCGGATTCCCCT
This sequence comes from Mauremys reevesii, assembly GCF_016161935.1. Lineage (NCBI taxonomy): Eukaryota > Metazoa > Chordata > Testudines > Geoemydidae > Mauremys > Mauremys reevesii. The sequence goes on from NC_052638.1 coordinate 38,323,929, forward strand.
TCTGCTGCAGCTGGAGAAAGCATGCGCTGCAGCCCCGAGTTTCAATATTTATCTACCATGGCTCCCGTCGTCCCAATAGCCAAGCACTACTGTAATAGCCAGATGACATCTCTTCTGTTGAATGGACAAGGACACACCAGAGTTTGTCGCCCTTGGGCATTTGTGGTAAGACACTGAGCACCAAGGGGTTCAAAGCAGCCGTGAGCTGCCGGACGACGACATCTGGAGCACACACGATACACTGAAAAACACGCTCCTCACTCTCTGCATATACATAACTCACAGTAGCATTAATGACAATCATGCACAGGAAGAGGGAAGAGCCCTCAATGCCATAACAACGCCGGGCTCCCAAACACAGCTCAGCTCATGCCCGATCTTGGTTCCAGTGACTGCGATACCGATTCCATCTCTGTGCTGGGCATTTGGTGCAGGAGCAGAACCCGCAGCCAGAGGAACATGGACAAGGAGAGAGAGAAGCGAGGAAGCTCCTGTTTTTTAAAATGGACACAATTTTCTGTTGAAAATGGCTCCTAAGGCTGAAGACTTCCCTGTTTAAAAGTGCATTGGATTTAGAACAAGATTTTCAGAAGTGACTAGTGATTGCGGGTGCCTCAGTTTCTGGGCATCCAGAGACCCAGGAAGGAGGCCTGATTTTAAGGAGGTCCTGAGCCCCCCCTCTCCGAAAAATCAAGCCGCTGAAGTATCTCAAGTTTGCGATCCACAAATCACTAGTTAGTTCTGAAAACTTTGACCTTTAGTTTTTTAAACTTTGGTTAGAAAATTGAGCCCTCCGCAGACACCATTCTCAGTGACTGCCTCCCAATCTCAAATCAAGCGGATGTTTCCGTGTGGGATTAGGGACGTCATCCTAGAGCCAGCTGTGCCCCTTCAAGTGAACACACATCTGTTCTAACAACCCACCCTCACACTTATTCTGAGTCGTTTCAACGCCCCCACTCCTTCAGCAACACGAGAAAGGCACCCGTGCGCACAAGCCGCTTACCGATATGATAGTAAGTGAAACACATGGTCATTAGATTTTTGGCAGGACCAAAGTCATCCATCTGGTGACACCTGAAATGGGTCAGGGAGAGAGAGAGACGCAAGAAATTAGCAGCCATATCTACAGCAGCATAGCAGAACTGGCAGATACCCAGAGGTACCAGATGTTTTGGTACCAGGCCACCTCCTCCATAGTGTCAGCTTAACTAGACTCACCCTCTGGTTACTGTAAATCCCATTTGGGAAATGTCAGACTTCCCGCATCCCAACTGCTCAGAGCCCCACCCCACCTCAGCATTACTGTCTCTAAACCCACCTACCTACCCAGGACCGGCTCCCCCCACTGCTTTACACTAAACCAGACACTCTGCTTCCAAGCAGCCATGTGCATTCACACTGGAGATGCTGCCAATTGACAGGTGGCCCTCAAAGTAATTTCGGTGCAATGCAGCTGGCTCAAAAGGTGTTTCCAGAGACACTGCTCTGCGGTTCAACTGGACACAGGTAGCTATTGTTAGCACCGGTTGCTGACTTTCTACTTAGCTGAGGCTGGTCTCCTGGAATTAGGTGGCATGGAAGCAAAGCGTCCCTCTGATGGCTCGGTGGGTAGATTACAAGAGGGCTCAGTTGTGAAAAAAGAAATCAATCCTGCTTTGATATCTGCCATTACTTACTCGAACAGCACCACCGCGAAGGACTGCACCAGCCGATAGAAAGTCTGCTCCGAGACGCACTTGGAGTTACAGCGCTGCAAAGACAAATGAAGCCGACACATGCCAGCGTTAGCACCGCTTCCTCTCCATTGCTACTGACAGCGCAAGCCTCGAAGACCTGACGTGAGTGCTCCCAGAGAATTCGCCAGTGGGGCTGGGCCACTGGATGCTGTTTTGACTGTGTGGAATTTGACTTGGGAGCTGGGAGGAGTTTTGATGAGTTATTTTGATTTTCTTTTAAATGAAACTGACGGCTTCTCTCTAACATTCCGCTGCCCAGTGATTGATACAGTCGCATTTTTAATACAATTCAATACATGCATCCCTTTGCCCCCAGCTCTCCCCACTGAGATGAGGCATGGTCTCCAAACACATCACTCTGCTGTTCTAACAGACGTCCAGGAGACCCACCCTCCTGCCAGGCACCCTCAATTGCTTTGACACAGAGTAGTTAGCATCAGGCAGCTGTTATCCCCTGCTCACCTGAGCACTGACGTATCTTGCAAACCACTCCCTGCCTTTTCCGTTCTCTCCGCTGCACAGCTCCCCAAACTTGGCCTTCTCTTCTTGGTCCAGGTCCTCCCTGGAACAGACAAGAAATCAAACACTTTAAATTCCCCTCCCGCACTGAGCTGCTCAGAAAATCCCTGCAGCCTGTGAAACAAGCAGAGGTATTTGGAGAGCCAGGAGCAGACCCTGGGGGGAAAAGAGTCCACGAGTTCTATCGAGGACACAATCAATCAAGTATCAGAGGGGGAGCCGTGTTAGTCTGGATCTGTAAAAGCAGCAAAGAGTCTTGTGGCACCTTATAGACTAACAGACGTTTTGGAGCATGAGCTTTCGTGGGTGAATACCCACTTCGTCGAATCAATCAAGGACGCAGCTGTATCAGCAGGGCTACATGTACAGGACACGTCTGTATTGTCATGCACATACCTGCTGCTCAGGCTGCTTCTTGGCCTCTCCATTCTGCTCCTGGTCTTCACTAATAGATGCAGTACGTCTTGGGGGGGAGCAGTTTTTTTGTTCAGTGCATCACAAATCACCAAAGGTATGTCTACACAGCAACATGAGCCCAAGCTTACATCTAATCCCCCTTGAGTCTATGCTGCAATTGCGCTAACTCAGGGCTCCGACACAGAGTCCCAGGACCCTGCAGGGCTGGAGGGTCCGAGGTCGAGTTAAGCCGGGACCCAGGATCCGAGCTCTATTGCTTTGCAGTGTAGATGCAGCCCCACTTGACTTGGGGGCTAAGGAGTCAGCTGGAAGTATCCCATAATTCCATGGGACAGATTGCTTAGTCCTCTCTATCTGCAATGCACTCTATTGAAAACAGAAGCCATCCCCGCTTTGCGAATGGCAGCAGCTCAGGTCGGCGTTGACCCGTATTCTTCTGATCACCAATCTGTAAGCATGCCAGAGAGCCGCCTGGGTTTGCAATGGAGAGCGAATCGATCAAGCAAAGCGAGCTGCTTCCTGGAAACATGCAGGACGGACAGTAAAGTTTTCCCACAGTGCACCACATTCAGGTGTAAGGGGTGGCTAGGGACTCAAACCTGGTTACTTTGACTCAGGTCTGCGCACGTCAGTGTGGACATCAGAGCCCTAGGTTTTAGCACGGGTTAGAAAAAAATCTTAATGTAGGGTTAAAATACGTTGACGTTCAAGCCCAGAGATCCTTAACAGGTCAGCTGACTCGAGTCCCACTAACCCTGGGCTTACATTGCACTGTAGACATACCCGGAGTCACACATTCATCTTGCAGTAACCCCTAGAGGTCCCAATTATTGACCTTTGCTAAACACTGTACACATACATGGTAAAGACAGTCCCTGCTCCAAAGAGATTACACTGGCAATACGGATTAATGACAAGACATGATCGGGGATGAATATTTCTCGCCAACGCAGGGAAGGGAGGGATTGTGTGAGTATTACACTTATTGGTCTACCTGCTGAAAGACACCATGACTATTAATATAGCATCACAGGCGGTACGGGGCATTTTACAGGAGTAGCAAGACAAGCTTATGATCCAGTAGTCTTGGACAACTCCTAAACCATGTCAAATGGGCATGTCACCTTCCTTAGCCAGGGAAGGGCTGAGAGAGGTACCAGAATTTCTTTACACACCGCAAGCAGAGTATACAGTGCTCTGTGGTGGAAGTCAGAGGCGAGACACCAATACAGCAGCTGAAGCACAGGGAAGAAGCTGTTGATGAAAATCAGGCAGGGGCCAACCAACACTAGCCACGCATGACAGATTCTCTCTGTTTGGAGCCGAGATGGCTGCCTGGAAGCGGGGAGTGGGCAAAGCCGCACTGCTTAGTGGGAATGTGATGCATTTTAATTGGGGCCTTTTTGGCGCACGGTTTTAATTTAGTTTTAAAAACCCCAAAGCAAACCAAGTCATTGTGACTGTGAGGAGCCGAGGTTTCTGCTCTGGGTTGGGATGATGCAGCATTGCAGTCCTCAGGCAATAGCACTTGTAAACGAGATAGAAACATTACACATCTCAGGGGCTTCTCTAGAGCCAAGAAAGAGTGTTTCTTAGTGAAAAGAACTGCCAGCACGGAGGCAGCCAAGTGGGTTTTCTCCTCTGTCGAGTGCTCAGACTTGCCAGGAACGTTTTGAAAGTGAAACGAGAGCTCTACTCTCAAGAGCTATTCACTCAGCAACTCAACGAGTGCAAAACCTCATTGGAAATAGAAAGGGAGCTCTCCCTGCATGGCAGGGCCGAGGAACATCTGCTCTCCTGGCCTGCGCTCTTCACACACACAGTGCCCGGCACTGCAGGAGTCGACTGGTTTGTAAGATGAAAGTGGGACAGAACCTCAGGGTAGCGCGGATGTGAGAGAGCACAAGGTGCGAACTGACCCCCCCCGCTAGCCGGACACAGAGCGACCGCACACTTAGAGTTCCTGCCCTCAGGAAGGGCAATGTGCCCGACCACCATTGCCAAGTGCTACCTACCCAGAGAGTCCTAACAGGACTGTAGTAGGGCCCCTTGGCTTCTGCCTCTGCTAGGTTCACAAAGTCACTCGGAGACCCTGGGTTTAGTAACCGCTGGTGCACTTTATTCTCAGGCTTGTTCCCACCACCGTACAAGTGCTATTGCCTGAGGACTTTAATTTGTTCGCCTAAGGAGGAACGGGTGTGACCAAGGGCTGAATCTGCAACCCTTTGCCCAACACCTGGTCACTAGGACTCAAACCTTCCCTAGCTCCCACCACTCTTAAATTTTGTCTACACTACAGAAGTGAGCTGGGCGTGCCAGACGCAGCCTCAAGCTTTGGCTAAACAGGCAAGGAGGTCAATGTCCCTCGCCGCTAGACGGCTCCTAGGGCACAGTTACGGCACTGCTTGCTGCAATGGGCTTGAGCCCCTCAACATCAGCCAGACAATCACATTCAACCCGGCCTGAATTGGAGCTTATATTCTCCAGGCATATGCACTCCCAGGAGCTCCTGGGTATTGGGGAAATGAAAAAAGATTCCATGACGGCAATACTAAAAATTCTGGTCAGTTTCCATTTGAGACACACACACACAGACTGTTCTCAGCTTGGATCTAGGATGTCTCTGCAAGGAGAGACAAGGAGAGTGAGGTCATGTCTTTTATTTGACCAACTTCTGTTGGTGAAAGACACAAGCTTCCGAGCTCCACAGAGCTCTTCTTCAGGTCTGGGAAAGGTAGTCCTGGCATCACAGTTAATACAAGGTGGAACAGATTGGTTAGGATAAGTAGTTCACACATTGTCAGAGACCATTCAAAGTGCAGCGGCTCTGTAGTCACAGGACTAAAAAAAAAAAGGGAGTGGGGTGGGAGGTAAGTGGGTTATAGATTGTTGTAATAAGCCATAAAGCCAGTGTCTTTTTAGGACCATGATTTTTAGTGTCTAGCAAAGCAGGTTTCCTTTGAGGACAAGGACTGAGAGGTCAGACATGGAGTGATCGCTTTCTGGAAAGTGCTCACCTACAGGTGATAGAGTGTTTTTGTCTTATTTTCTGTTGTTGTGAGAGGTCATGCAAGTGTGTAATGATTGTTATTGGGGCATTCAGTCCACTGGATGAGGTCCCCTACATGTGACACGCATGCGCAGGACCCAGGGATCTCAAAAGGTGTTTTGTGGGCGGGCATGCACTCCGGGTCTGACCTCACTGTCCTCGTCCCCAAAAGGAAACCTGCACAACATCTTCAAAGGACGAGCTTGGGAGTTTAAGTAACTTTGCTAGAACCTAAAATTGGAAAACAGGTAGAAAGTTTTCCCTGTTTGGATAGTTCAGCTCTGGAATGGGCTTACAAGGGAGGTTGCAGAATCCGTCACTGGAGGTTTTTAAGAACAGGTTGGACAAACCCTGTCAGCGATGGTCTAGGTCCTGCCTCAGGGCAGGGGGCTGGATGAGGCCTCTCAAAATCCCTTCCAGCCCCACGTTTCTATGATGAGAGTCTGGCTGGCATCTCCTGCACCCGAGGGCCTGACGAAAGCTCTAATCCCCACTAACTCAGATCACTCCGGGACATTTGGCTCTTGCCACAAGAACTTGACAACGTTTTGGCAGTTGAAGTGTTCCAACCACTGCTTCTAATGCTGACCAGTATTGTCCTCCTGCCACCTTGAATCTGCCCCCAGTCTGTCTGTTGCATCCATCTGCTGTCTCTTGTCTTAAGCTACATCTACACTAGCCCTTTTGTCAGTACAATGTATGTCGAGTGTGAAAAAACACCCCCCCCGACCGAAAGAAGCACCGGCGTAGACAGGGCTATGTTGGGGGGTGGTTTAACGATGCCGACGGGAGAGCTCTCCCCTGTCGGCAAAGAGCAGCTACACGGGAGATCTTATAGCGGCGCAGGCACATCGGGAAAGCTACGCCGCTGTAAGGTCTCTAGTGTAGACAGTGCCTTTTTGTCCTGTGTTTGTACAGCACCTAGCACAAAGGGGCCTGGTTCAGGATTGGGGCTACTAGAAACTACAGTAATGCAAACAAATAATAAACTGCTCCCTTCAGCCACTTCATCACCTATCACCTTCTGGCAGCTTCAGGTAGAAGGGACAGGCCTCTGTGACCCCCTACAGTCTGGACCCCCACGTGCCCTGTCCCATCTACCTTTCAGATTTATCTGCACTGAACATGGCCACCCCAGCCCAGACGGACTCAGGAAGTGGGCCAGTTTCTCCTGTACAATTGACACGATGGAGGAGGCTCCATCTGCCACCCCTCTGACCCCTCCCGGAAGCTCCAATCCCCTGTCCAAGGAGCACTTTGTCCCAGACAGCCCCCTAGCTGTGCTCTGAATCCTTCCGGCTCTACTGCAACTCGTCGCTCTCCCTAGGGTGACCAGACAGCAAGTGTGAAAAAATCAGGACAGGGGTGGAGGGTAATAGGAGCCTATATAAGAAAAGGACCCAAAAATCGGGACCGTCCCTATAAAATCGGGACATCTGGTCACCCTAGCTCTCCCTTCCAGCCTGCATCCAGCTCCGTGGATCAGCAAAGCCGCTTTGGGAGTCTCATGTTACCGTGCACCCCCCATCCAGCACAATCCCCAGGTGCGGGAACTCCCAGTTGGGCTGGTTTATGGCCATGCTGACAGGTGGCCCTGTTCCCTTTTCCAGCTTCATGCTGCTCTTTTGTTCTCAAGACAAAGGAAGGAGCCACCGATTTCCAGTGCAGAAATTCCCCAGCAACAACTGAATCACCTCGAGCAAAACTATCAGCTCTGCCTATTGCTTCCCACAGACGATCTGCTCAATCACACTGGATGCACTGAACTGGATTATTTCATAGACCGAAACAAGTAAGCTTTGCTGTCGGGATCAAAGGGCCTGAGGCATCCGTCGCTGACAAACAGCAAACAGACCCCCGTGTGCATTGGATCCCCTGACATTAAGATTAGTGAGGAGGTCTGCATCAAAGCCTGGGAAACGCAGAGATGTGTAGCAGGGCGAGAATGGAGCAGGGGACACAGTCCCTCCGCCTCCAGACACAGCTCCATTGTGACTAGATGCAGAAAGCTCTCCCTGCTCCTCTCTGCCAACCCCCCTCACTCCCGGATCCTACACCAGGTTAAGCAGAGTGATCGAATCTGGCAGCCGGGCCTGGGCAGGCAATCAGAAGGGGACGTGCCGTTCCAGGCATCGCAGTCTGAGGAAGAGCCGCACGCAGGGGACATGCTTGATGCCTCAGCAGCTCCAGCGTATGGCAAGACATGATGTCAAAGGCCATTTCCCTGCAGCCACCCAAATCCAGGAACTTAGCACGGCTCCACTGGCCAAGAGCTTTCCTCTGCTAGACGGCTCTGTGCTACAGTGGCAGGTATGGGGCGGCCTAGACAGCGGTTATATCAGACAGGTCAATTCCTCCCCTCCTTTCCTGGGTACATGCAACACAGCCACATGCATATAGGGCTGGAGAGGGACTACATGCACAGGCAGTGCCCAAATTCGGACATGCTCCTAGAGCGGATGCCCCATACCACTCCCCGCTGTCATCCCCCGACTCATTCATTATCTCGCTTCATGACCCATTCTCTGCTTTGTACGGGAGGAATGGAGCACTGGGAAGCATGCATGAGGGCATGCACCCCTAGGCTATGCAGCACAGAAAAAGGCCAACCGCCGAGCCCCTGAGCAGCCCAGCACATGAGGGCAAGGAGGGGAAACAATAAGTCTGGTTAATTTCAGTCCTGTTGGAAGGAGGAGGGGAACTTGCAGAACCTGATCTCCCTCCGCGTGGCTACCACCCTTTCCATGGGAGAATCTCCAGGCACTTTACAAGCATGAGTGAATTTAGCCTCAACCTCTCATTCCCACTCATGAGATAAGGAAATATCCCATTTTACAGAATGACAAAACTGAGGTACAGAGAAGGAAAGGGATTTGCCCAAGGTCACAGAGCCAGTCAGTGGCAGAAGCAAGAGTTGATCCTAACCTCTTGAATCCCAGTCTCTAGTTCCTCTAACACTGTGTGGAGGGGGAAATCTATATTTGCCAAATGCAGAAGGGGGGGGAGAATTTAAGCTTAGAAAAAGGGTGAACAGAGAAAAGTCATGCCAGTGGAAGTTACTCAGCAGCGTGCTCTGGAGGAGGGAGCAGCTTCATTATTCCCCACTCCTTCCCAGCATGCACCTCCGCACAGAGCAACCCCCACTGCGCCTGGCTCACTCACCCCCCACTGAAGATCTTCTCCACATACTGCCTCATGAACTCCCGGCGCTCCACCATCACCTCGTCCTTGGCTGACTCTGTGCTCTGGTTGGACGAGAAGGACTCATTGGAGGAGGAGCGGCGGTAGTTGTTCCAGCTGTGATGGCTGGGCGAATCCCCCATGTCGTTCTCACTGTCGGCCGACTCCGTGGTGTCGCTCTCCTCTCCTACAGATGCCGGGTCCCCCAGTAACCCATTGCCGCTGGAGGGTTGAGGGGGGGAGGGAGGGGTCTCAGCGGGGACGGAGGCAGGGGGCTCGGAATCAAAGTCAATGAGGTTCCCCACCGGCACGTCGGTGGCCTCCATGGCTCGTAGAGCGAGCGTGCAGGGGCAGGAGGCCGCTTTGGTGTGACTCGATTTCCCCCGTCAGTGAGATTTCAAGGCCATCTGCAGCTCAGTGTGTCAAAGACGCTCCTAGGATAAGCCGGCTTGAGCTGGCAAGTCCCCCCGAGGCTCCAGGCTATCAGACGGCATCTGAAAGGCAAGACACAATCACCACTGAAAGGACAGCCCAGGGAACTGGCATCATGGAGCCACTCGGTGGGGTCACGACAGCTCCAACCAGAGCAGCAGCGGGCCCAGAACCTTCCATCCCTCTTTATCCTCCCAGTGACTGACACTTATTCAGCCAATTCCCACTCCTTCGCCACCAACAGTGGTTGCTAGAAGGACAGGGAAACAGTGACGAGCCGGTGCTGGCTTTGCAGCATTTATTAATGCCATCTAAACAAACCAACCAACCCACTCATCGGGCAGTTGCAGCTTTTCCCCTAATTCACCCATTTTGCCTGTGAATTTAATTAGCTCAAGCTCTGCTGGCTTGTTGCTGTACACGACATTGAATCATAGAAGATGTGGGTTGGAAGAAACCTCAGGAGCTCATCTAGTCCAACCCCCTGCTCAAAGCAGGACCAATACCAACTAAATCATCCCAGCCAGGGCTTTGTCAAGCCAGACCTTAAAAACCTCTTCGGATGGAGATTCCACCACTTCCCTAGGTAACCCATTCTAGTGCTTCACCACCCTCCAAGTGAAAAAGTTTTTCCTAATATCCAACCTAAACCTCCCCCACTGCAACTTGAGACCATTGCTCCTTGTTCTGTCATCTGCTACCACTGAGAACAGCCAAGCTCCATCCTCTCTGGAACCCCCCTTCAGGTAGCTGAAGGCTGCTATCAATCCCTTCTCACTCTTTATCTTCTGCAGACTAAATAACCTCAGTTCCCTCAGCCTCTCCTCGTAAGTCATGTGCCCCAGCCCCCTGATCATTTTCGTTGCCGTCTGCTGAACTCTCTCCAATTTGTCCACATCTTTTCTGTAGTGGGGGGACCAAAACTGGCTGCAATACTCCAGGTGTGGCCTCACCAGAGCCTCCACCCCCAGAATATTTACTGGGTCGCGACAGGCCAAAAACATTTACAAAGGGGTCCTGAGCACAACAAGATTGAGAACCACTGCAATAAAACATATTACCCCTCCCACCTTGTCTCTCTAATATCCTGGGACCGACAAAGGATAGCTCAGTGGTTTGAGCATTGGCCTGCTAAACCCAGGGTTATGAGTTCAATCCTTGAAAGGGCCATTTAGGGAACTGGGGTAAGAATCTGTGTAGGGATTGGTCCTGCTTTGAGCAGGGGGTTGGACTAGATGACCTCCTGAGGTCCCTTCCAACCCTGATAATCTAGGATAATAACTACACTGCATAATAGCAAAGTAGGCAGATTTTACTCTCAATTAGCTTTCTCAGAACTGTATTTGGGGCAGGGTGGGGTCTGATCCTGGGAGGTGCTCAGCACCAATGGTTCCCATTGACGAGCCAGGAGAGCTCAAGACCAGACCTTCTTTTGAAGAGCTCAGGAAACAAGTCACTAACTTTGATTTGCAGTGCAGCTGTGCGAAACGGTACATGGCACAAGTGCCAGAAGGGAGCCAGGGAAGGACACACTGACCTCTGTGGCGGTACATGGGGATCAGGAAGGAATAATGAGTAACTCACGTCCCAGGGGGCAGCACAGTGTTGGGAAAAGGAAAACAAGTCCTTGACTGGGACACAGGCTTTTACTGGTGAATTCGGGTCAATAACAGAATCTGTGCCTGTTTCAGACACACAGGAACAGGGTCTGAATGATCAACTTCACATACAAATTTAGCAACGTAAAGTTAATTTTTAGCACTGACTGATATACGCCGAGTTGCCTTTGATCTTCATGGTGTTTCGCAGACATGTAACCAGTCCTCAGCTCCGCAGCAGGTATTCTAATCCCTGTTTTCCAGCCAGTAAAACCAAAGTACAGAGAGGTGGTGTGACATGCCCGAGGCTGGACAGTGAGTCACTGTCAGAGCTGAATTCAGTAGGTGCCCATTCCCAGCCTGCATCTGGCCTGCACACCTGTCCGTCTGCCATCGATTTCTGTCACAGGACCTGGGGGGATGGACAGGCTTCTAATTACCATCCTTGCTGACTTATTCACCTGTCCTCTCTTCTTAATTCTTAGACCCAAGGGGTTACAGCTAATTCTGATGGGCAAGGGGCTTTGGGGAGACAGTTCGGGCAGTTCCACTCTCTACCAGCAGGTGTCACTGCGGGGGGAGGGGGGAAGGAATAATCCTAAACTAAACTACACAAGCTTTACCAGTGAACCAATCGAGACTGAGGTCTTGTCTACACAGCAATGTGGCACTGGTTCAACTTAAATCAGTTTTTAAACCAATTTAGTTAAACTGGTGCAGTCTGGTATGGGCATTCCTGTTTTGGTTTATGAGTGGCTTATTTCAGTTTAGCTTCACCTGTTCCGAATTGATTTACGCTGAACTGGAAAAAAAATCACTTTCAAACCCAAATGAGAGTGCATCTATACAGGGGTTTGAACCCATTTAACTGAATCAGTGTAAATTCACACCTTAGGTTAAACTGGTGCAACCTTCTTATGTAGACAAGGCCTGAGCCTCCTGGAGCATGTGTTTTGGGATATGGGTGCGTGGCACCTCTCTACATTTCTCCCTGAAACTCCTTGTCAATCCAACTCTTGTGGGTGTCTTTCCACTGACTGCAACAGGCATTGGAGCAGACCCTTACGGAGCAGTAAGGAGTAATGGCCCCTTAGAAAGATGACAGGGTGAGGCAAGAATCCCTCCTGATGGCAGAAGTGATGCAGAGGCCTCAGCCCTTCCCTGAAGAGGCGAGGAGAAAGGGCTACATTATTCTTTCCTAGAGATGGATGAATCACACAGCCAATCTGCCATCACCCCTCGATTGCAGAGATGCAAGGAATCCCCACTGCAAAATGAGGAAGACGAAGCTTTACTAGGGACTGAGCTCTGAAAAGCTTTACATCTCCCCTCTTCAAAGTGTTGGCCTCAGGCTCTCACCCCCCTCCTAAACAGGGCATGCAACGCACATACACTCTCTAAAACCCCATCGCAGACAGCGGATGCTGAATGAACTAAACAGAGCTTGTTCCCAGCAATGCACCGAGTGAAGGATTGCCCTGCAGAAAGACCCTCCGCATCAGAGACGAAGCAGCAGCTTAATTCCCAAGGAGCTAGTTTGACCCAAAGGGAGCAACAGACAGCAGCGAATGCGTTCTGACAAGCAAACCAAGTACGAACAGAAAAGCTGCAGCAGCGAGACAGGCCCCGCAACCGAGATCAACAGGAGCAAGTACGCACCCACCCAACGTGACATACAGCATGTGCAACGCCACGTGCAGAGCTAGAAAGGGCAATCACAGAAATCCCTGCATTCAGGCCCTCAGTCCACCCCCGCCTCCCCAATGCCTGCAAACCCTGAGATAGTAAAAGCATTTATTTTTCAAAGTATTGTTGTTACTAATCCGGGGTATTATGGGTAGCATCTAAGGACCAACCAAGAATGGGTTCCCATTGTGCTAGGTGCTGAACAGACACAAAATACGAGAATCCCAATCCCTGCCCCGAACAGTTTACAACTGAAATAGACAAGACAGAAGCAGCTAGGGGACTGGGGTATAACACACAAGCAGAGTGAACGTGATGGCAAATGGCATGTTGGTGTCACAATTGTTCTCCTTGGGGTAGGAATTAGTGAACCCAGGAGCACACATCATACTCTTTCACCGTTTTAACCCTTGCCTTACCACACTGTGCTTTTCCCCACCTGTGTGTACCAGTATTACTTGCTGCATCAATATTTAATTTAGATTAGTAAATCCAGAGTTGGACTGGGCTGGTTGAACAAGCCGATACTTTCCCCAGGGAGATGAGTTTTGTATGCCAGAATCTCAGCTTTCATCATAATTACAATATATATCATATTGAGAGATTTTTCCAAAAGTAACTAGAGGATTTAGCCACATAACCCCTGTTAAAATAAATGGTTGTCTGAAAATCTCAACCTAAGTCTCTAGCACGGATCGGTAACGCGATGCTCTTGGATAGGTCACTGGCAATGAGGCTCAAACCTTGGATCTCAGGATCTAAACACCAGTTTCGCTTCTGCCAGAGCTAAAGAACCAGGCTCTTCAGTTCAAAGGCTGGAGCAGACGTGAACAGCTGGTCCCGAACTGGCCCAGGTATGTCTGCACAGCGGCTGGGAGTGTGCTGCCTAGCCAAGCCCAGCCCAGCCATGTGCTAGCTCTGCTTGCTCTGAAAATCGTGGTGTGGCCATGGCAGCGTGGGCAGCAATCCCACCCAACCCTCTGGGCACGTCCTCGGGCGGCTAGCCCAAAGCACCGCGGACACGCTGCTATTTTTTAGCATGCTTGCTCGAGCAGAGCTAGCGTGTCTGTCTTCCCGTGCTGTGAAGCACCCTCTCGAGTAAGGCGTAGAGGGACCCTAAGGGGATGAAGGGAGCATGCTGCACTATGGTAGCCTAGGTTACACGTGGCTGGCAAGATAACATGCAAGAATGAATCGATACAGCAATGTCTGCCGGAGCCTGCAGCAAGCCTGAAACAAGGCGGGGCGGTATCAGCTCAGAAACCTGATTTCAAATCAACACGCACAGTCTCTTAAGGACCATTGCTCCAGCCAGCGGGACCACACTGATGGTGTCTCGCCAGGCATCGTGTGCTGAAGGCCCCAGCTCTAGCTCAAACCCGTGAGAAACCTAACAGTCGCCATTTAAACGCCAACATGTAACTACGGGAGAGACAAGGTGGGTGAGTAACATCTTTTACTGGACCAACATCAGCTGCTGAAAGATCCCAGACCTGAAGAAGAGCTCTGTGGAGCTTGAACGCTTTCATGGAACCGACTATCTAATATCCTGGGACCAACACAGCTACAACAACATGTAACTATTTCACTGCTTAACAAAGCACGGAAGAAAAGAAAAGGAGGATCATATTATGGGGACATGTGATGTCTATTGCAAGCTGCATCCCATGAATGGGTGGAGCTTGGGGGAGTACACCTGCACCGTTCCCCCCCACATCGGGCCCAATGGGCAGGGATCTACCCTTTTAACTGTCTCTAAAGGTGGGTCTAGCCCATCTAAATAAAACAAATTACAATAAGCAGCTTTAGCATCTGCGATTAGTTTGCAGTCATTGCACAGGGCCAGGTCTGCCCACCTAGTCACCCGGAGTTACACAGGAAAAACGGCACCATTAAATGTTGTTGCCTCCCGACCGGCAGAGCAATTTTTTATTGAACTGCTGTGATTCGTTTTAGCTGATTGCTGGCAGGAGTATGGAGTGCAGACTCCTGACTATTGGCTGGCCTTGGGTCCTTCTCTGATCTGCCTTCTGCTGCAGAGGAAAGGGAAAACCATTTGCTGGTGTCCCATCCCGAGTGTGTCAGTCTCCAGGTTCGGGGAGAGATGGCCTTTAGCTGAATCCCTTTTGCTGCTGATTGGCCCCTGGCCCATCCCATTCCTTCACTGGGAAGAATAGGGACCTGCTCTTTTAAAGCTCCGGGGGGTGGGGGAAAGATTCTCACACCTCTTTGCCAGGGAGTAACGTCAAGCTGATCATTGTGATCAATTCCTGGCTCAAAGATGGCTGCCTCTCCCTCTCTGTCATTAACCCAAACAGCAGGCCACCACCTCGGCCACTCGTCTCATCCCGTCGGCCGCGGAGAAAGCTTCCAGACGTGGGGTTCTCTTGCGGGGTGCAGGACGTCGCCATCAGCGAGAGCAGTACCAAGGGCAGATGGCGCCATCTCCTGCCCTCCATTCTTAATGGGCTCTCGTCAGCGAAGCCCCCAACTAACTCCAATCACCTCCAGCGCGGACAGACACTCCCGTCCACATTGGTTAGGTTCCTCCAAAAGGCTCCCCACACAGAAGGGGATTCCTCTCTGCCCCCCCACCATGTTGCATTCCCTCCTCCTGCCTGCCCCATTCTACAAACCCAAACACTTCCCTGATCCAATCCCCAGCCCTGCCCTCGACATACCTGGCACGTCTACACTGCAAGGCGGCGGCGTTCTTAACTCGGGTTAACATAGAAGCAGTGCAGACACGGCGGGTTAGCAGTTCGAGCTCAACCCGATTGACTAGCCTGGGGCTGAATTTGAGTTGCTAACCTGAGTTAAAAGCCGAGTTGCCACATCTTCACTGTTATTTTAGTCCATGCTAGCTAACCCTAGCGAAGAAACGCACCTTTTTTTACAGTGTGGACATAGCCCTGGAGTTCTCCATCCCTTTTGGTTTAAGTTTTCAATTTGACACCCCGCCCCCGCAGGGAACCATCTGCGTACACACTGCAGCTGTTCAATCAGGAGCAACGAATAACCACTGGGGAGGAGAGAATTTCTGTTTTTTGGGAGCACAGACCCATCCAAGAAGCTCCAGCTGAAAGCCCAAGGGACGAGGTATGGGGGTGAGACTGGCTACCTGCCCATTACGAACACCATTCTGTACACAGAGAACCGTTAGTCCCACCCACGCAGCTTCGCCAGCTGCTCAGCAGCTACACCCAGTAATCTGCTAATTGTATGGCCAGCTGCAATCACCAATAATAAGCACTTTCAGAGTGCAGCTGTTTCAGGGGGCATCAGACAGCAGCTGAGGGAGCCACCAAGATGGTCCCCTCTCCACCCCATCCCTCTGCTTTAACAGCCTGCCCCAAACCCAGGACAGCTCCCCACCTGCTTCACCGAAGGCAGCTACAGCAGGCTCTCCTCTGAGCGAGAACAGCGCTGCTTCAACAGGCGGATGTGAAAGTGGAATGAATTATATTAAAGAAATAGAATGAATTAAAGAATGCTGTATGTGCCTTTAAGTAGAAATGAAACGAATGCTGCGATCCAGGTGTCAGGAAAGCAGACATTAAGGTAGAACAATTGCTCCACTTAAGGGTGACTGGTGAAGCATTAGCCTTAGATCAATAAGAGTTAGTAAGGAAGTAGGATATGCATGCTGTGCCCCAGGTAAATTTTACAATTTTGCTCTCTTTGTTTAGTTCACGCTCTTTTATCTGTATAAATAAGACTGTTTGGGTCTCGCATGGGGGCTCACATTATCTGGGTGTTATTAGCAGAGCGCTGTGCTAATAAAACAGAGTGGTCTGACAAACTGTGAGTCCTGAGTCTAACTTTGACACGGATTACCATCCGACACGCACAAGGTCTCTCCTCCAGCCTCAGAGATGCCGGGAGTGAGTCGCAGACTCAGACCTGGCCTTTCTGCATAGCAGTGCAGAGCCCGAGTTCTAGTTGCGCCACCAGCACTTTGTTTACTGTAGGCTATTCCACACAATCCCACACTGTATTTTAACAGCCTCGGAGCATGTAACACATTAAGTAGAGACAGGCCAGGATACAAACTCTCAACAGCCCCAAGCTTCGCACCCGAGTTCTGTGACTTATGCCCGTCTCTCCCCACGGAGATGTGCCATATTTTTACATGCTCAGGTCACGTGATCAAAACTAGCTGTTTTTCATTGCCCCCCCCCCAGTCACATGCAAACGTTCCCACCGAAAAGGACACAGGAGGCAGCCCAGCGTAACACAAAGGACAATCTAAAGGCTGCGATTTGCTTTGCTTTATTGGATTTCTATTCCCCAGAATGGCACGCTAGGAATTAAACTGACACGGCAAACCTGCCAGGAATAAAGCCAGGCTTCTTTCCTTCCAACGCGCACAGCATCTCATACCACAAGCAAGGGCCGCCTTCGGTTGAGAGACATCCCCCACCCCACAAAAGGTTGTTTTACTTTGGAGAACCACCTTCCTGTACTGGGACAAGCAAATATACCCTAGTCACAGGTTAACTCTGCTCGCCCGTCACATATTCCAGAGGCTTTCCAGACCTGGTCTGCCAATTTCCAAAGACACTGGGCCACGAGTTTCAGAAGCAATACTGACTTTGGATGCCCAGCTTGAGACCCCTGAAAGGGGCCTGACATTCAATGAGCAGGAGCGCAGCCAAAATTGCTAGATACCCACCAAAAGCAGAGTTCAAGGGTCAGTGTCGTCCCCCCCACCCCCTTCAAGAGGTAATGACTGAAAAGACCTACAATCAAATGCGGAACCCAGGTAGAAGTTCTGCAGTAGGATGTTAGCAGCATCAACTGCTCTGGCGAAAGACTGAATTCTGAAAACAAGACTTGGAAACAGATTTGCAAGTGCGTGTCCCCAGAGTAACCATATTCAGCCACTGAGCCAGGATACTCGGCTCTTTTTAAAAAAATGCTTTTTATTTCAATCTTTAATGAAATAAAATCTCTTGAGAGCAACAGCATCTCTCCCCCAGTAAAAACAGATGGGCATCTGGCCACTCAATGAAAGCCAGTAACTCACTAATTCAATTTAATATGTAGGAAACCTCCATGCAAAGGATCAACAAAAATGCATTGCAGAACACAGAGCCAAAGATGGAACCAAGTTTTATTCAGTATACCTGCAAGACTGAGACACGGCCTCTTAGAAGGGCAGCTGCTTAATAAGGATGAGGTTAGAAAAGGAAGATTGCGGGTATTTATTTAGGTTTTTAAAACACATCCTACCCACACTCTGTTTTGCTCCCATTTAGCTGCACTTCCTGGAACATGACAGCTACACATTAAGAGCACTTTTCAATCTCAGCACAATTATTCTCAGACAGCCTAATCAATAGGGTCTTCTGCACCAGCCTGCACTCGGAGTCCTGTCAATCCTGTACAAGGCAGATCAGAAGGGCAAGCAAAGATTCCTAGCACTGAGCAAGTACAGCTTAGGGACAAAAGATAATCAAGGTTTGGGAAGCTGAGCATTAAGAAAACAAAGAGCAAAGATCCCTTAGTTTGACACTGTTCCGCTTTAAACCACTGAAAAGGTTCATACTGCATGGCTGGAAATGCACAGCCAGCAGCCTAGCACGATCCGTGTGCCATTCATATCACACGCACACACACGCACCCCTCCTCTCAAACATCTCCCTGTAACCCACAACTAGGAAGAACACTTTCCTCAGAACTGGCTAATACAAATCTCACCACATTAGACATCATCATCTGCTTCTCAGCAGGATAAAGGTCCTATGACAGTACCCAGGGCAGTGCCAGGCTTCTGCCTGGGAGAAGTCAGGTCTATAAAGAACCTAATGGATAATCTAGCACAACACAGTACATCTAATTCAAGTTTTCCTGCAAAGCACTGTAACAGGCTAACAAACGTTTGTCTAGAACAAGGGTGGACAAAATACGGGTCCGCAGGCCGGATCCTGCCCGTCTAACATTTCTGGCTGGCCCGCCAGGCTCTTTGGCTGCCTCCTCACGATCTCCAGGCCACTAAAAGTCCCGCAGCGCAATGGGGTGCTCAGGCAGGCTGCCTGCCTACTGTGGCCCCACGCCACTCCCAGAAGTGGCCGGCTGCTGCTGGCATGTCTCGGCGCGCCCCGGGGGGGGGGGGGGCGGTAAGCTCCACACACTGCCACCGCCCACCCCCATCCTCACAGCTGTGGGGGTGGTGCCTGTGGGCACCAGCAGTGCACAGAGACCCACTGCCCCTCTCCCCCTAAGGGATGCACAGATGTGCCAGTAGCAACCGGCCGCAGCCACTTCCGGTAGCAATGTGGGGCCATGGCATGCAGGCAGCCTGCCTGAGCCCTGCTGCGCCACTGGCCGGGAACAGCATGCGGTAAGCGCCTCCTGGCCAGAGCCTGCACCTCGCACCCTCTCCTGTACCCCAATCCCCTGTCCCAGGTCAGAACCCCCTCTTGCACTCAGACACCGCACCCCGTCCTGCACCCCTGTCCCAGCCCGGAGCCCCCTCCTGTACCAAACTCCCTCCCAAACCCTGCACTTCCTCCATTAATATAATAGAAATGTGCGGCCGGTGACAACTTATCAAAATTTGTGGAGTGGCCCCGCTGCAAAAATTATTGCCCACTCCGGTCTAGAAGATATTTCCACACACCTACGGTCAGATGGCGTTGATGCTATCTCTAGTGAACGGGCTATGTTGGAATCTGCTGATTCACTGAGGCAGGTGGCTTGTTCCCCTGCCTGGACATAGAAGCGTGTGGTCTGAGCACTCAAGCCAGGAAAGAAGGTTTGAGCTGAACATTGTTAAAACTGTGCATTAAGAAAAACAAACTTTTGGAGGAGGGGGTGAATTTCTATTCCAAACGGCTTGCAGTCTCTGCGAGCAGGCTCAGAAAGGGACCTCAGAAAGCCAATAAAGATTTTTAATCGCTCGCTGGGTATCGAACTATACTGTTCTTTAATAAAATGTCATTGAGCAACAAAAGGAGTTTTTCTACATTTCTAGCAGCTCGAAGTTTGAACCTAGATCATGTTTTGAAAAAACAGACTATCCCAAACACTTGGGAAAGGTCCCTTCCTAGCACTGCTCAGCACTTTCGTTGTAGGATCTTGAAGGACTTTACAAACATGAATTAAACCTTAGCACCCGCATAAAGCGGGAAAGCACACCAGCTCCACAAATGAACACACAGGCAAAGAGAAGTGAATGAACTTGCTTCTATGAAGCACAGAAAGTCAGTGGCAGAGCCAGGAATCGAAGTAAGAGTCTCGTCTTCCATTTCCCTGCTCCTAACTTTAGGGTATATTTCCCTCCCTCCCTCATCAATAATTCCATGGGCAAATTTAGATCAACTCAGACATGTTCCAAAACATATAAAATACAGCTGGGAACAGCAAAGCCTGTGGATACAGAGGCACATGGTTCTTTTCAACTGGATTATGATTCCCATTCTGAGTTCAGTAGTGAACTGAAATGGAAAGGGACTTCCCAATTGATTCATTTACAGGATTATGAAATAGATTCTGGTTGTTTATCACATCTGTTAGGTTCCGCAATTTCAGGGCCGCTTTGTAAACAAAAAAATGACACTGTTCAACTAGCCGAACAAGGTCAGTGGTACATAGAGCTGGCTGCAAACCTGCTTGGGTAGCAAGTACAGGAGTACATCTGCCTCCTCAGAGGCAGAAAAAAGTTGGAATACATACGCTAACCAGCTTCTTCCCACTGAAAACCCAAGAGTGAAATAGCAGCAGCAGAGAAAAAGCTGGCTGGAGCCGACTGTAAATTCAGCTGCCTTGGGCCTGTGGGTTTCACCACATAAGAGGATTTTTCTAATCCCAGCTGACACTCAAACAGAGTCTGCTTTATTATTAGAGTACCCTGAAGGGGAAAGGAAATGGGAATCTTTTCCAAGTGCTTTCAGGTTCAGGTTGATGACTTTGCAATGCATCAGTGCATGATGGGCCTGACCTAACCGCTGTTCTGAGTGGGCTAATGGAAGATACATCTTAAGCCCTCACTAGATAACTCCCTGGTACTCCTGCCCTGGCGCAACGCTCCAAGGGAATGCCAGACTGCTTAAAAACATTCCAAGGGGAACAATGTATTTTTAAACAAACACACTGATGCCAGCCTTAAGGTAGGGAATGGCCTATTTGCATCAATCAGGCTCAGACTGACCAGCTGGTGGCCTTTTAAACCAAGTGGGATAAGTTAGCTCAACCTTTACGTGCCCAGCTAACCACAGATGTAGCCTGCCCGTCTCTAGGGGTCATCTCACACAGCACCACATCCAGGGTGCCAGTGAAAAGCAAGCCACTGGAGCTGTCCAGTGGGCTGTTTCTCCGCTGCCTCCCCAATGAGCCCCAGTTCAGGTTCCAGTCCACATGTGAATCAGTGACTAGCAACCAGGCCCTCGTATTCTCTAGAGCTGAACACACCTGGGGAGCGAGATCACACCTGCCTCCCCCAACAGGGCTAACAGGGCACACTAGATGCAAGGCCAGCGGAAGGTGTATGGGAGAGGAGACAGTGCGGGGCCTTCTTCTGTAGATTCTACTCTTCCCAGCACAGCTACTGGGCAGGCAGATGCAGTGCCATCTTCCCCACAGGATAGTGGGCCTCCCCCATCCTCTCGAATGACTATCGCTAAGGTAAGTGGGTAGTTCAGTCTCCACCACCAGTGACCTCTCTGCCAAGACTGCACAAGCGGAGCTAATTCCAGTGTACTATACAATTCCCCCCCACCACCGATTTTAAAGACAAAACCAGCTGAGACAAAGAACAGCACATGAACACCTGGGACGTGAACCAAATTTCATCCCAACATCTGATACCAGGGATCCATCTCCATCTAAAAGGGCATCAAGGCTGTTTAATTCAGGTGGTACCATTCCCCTCCCTAATGAGAACTAACATTAAAACCTCTACTGCTCTGAAGCACCATGCATTTAAAACTTCTGGCTGCCTCCCATCTGCAGGCAGAAAACAAAATGGCCAGAGGAGAATCTGCTCCCTTTAGAAGCGAGTAAAATCTAGAGAGGGGATACTGCAATAAAGCCACCTGAGAAGAAAAGTTTTGAGTTACCCTGAAGGCAGGCTTTGGGAGCAGAGAGCACTTGAAAAGTATCCAAGTGAAGACAGACCAGGAGGGCGACTCTGATTTCATAGATTTGTAGAGTTTAAAACCAGAAAGCACCATTAAATCATCTAGTCTGACCTCCTCTATATCACAGGCCATAGAATTTCACCCAGTACCCCTGTAAAACTTGTGTTTTATTCAAACGTATCATCCAGAATTGGATACGGGTGGGAGCTTTTATATCTGTTTTAACAAGGCCTATGCTACTAATCAATTGCTTTGCCAGCATAAGAACATTAAGATCAGAGTTTACCGAATAAACCTTGGTCACTGAGAGCACAGAAAGCCAGAAGAATGCCTGACAGCTCTTTAGCGATGATGAAATTTCCGAAAGCCAATGCTAGATCTGACTGCATCCATTTATCTACTGATAAGCTGCTGGAGAGGAAATTGCATCTAAGAATGAAAAAAAGCTGCCGCCATCTGTGGATTTCCTAATCAAGCATGATATGAAATATACCCCAGCTCTCTCAGCAGCAGCTCGTAATAAGACTTTTGCTGGTCCAACACCACAGCTCAGGGGGGTGCAATACAGTGTCATGCGTGGCAGTGATGGAATAAATATCCGTGTTGCAATAACCCTGTGCATTTCCTGAGATTCAAGTATCACCAGCTCTCAAATGCACAATGTTTGCCAAGTGCCTGATGCTGGAGTTGGTACCAAGAGATACAAAGAGTTTATTTGTACTGCACCTACCACAATGGGGTCTTGCTCCACAACTGGGGGCCCTGCTAGACAAACAGCAATAGGCTTTGCCCCCGGCGATGTAGAGTCTAACAGACATGGAGAAGGACGGATGCACTGGGTGACCCAGAAGAAGGGGTTAAGACAGAACAGGGGTCGGCAACCTTTCAGACGTGCTGTGCCAAGTCGTCATTTATTCACTCTAAGGTTTCGCGTGCCAGTCATACATTTCAACATTTTTAGAAGGCCTCTTTCTATAAGTCTATAATATAGAACTAAACTATTGTTGTATATAAAGTAAATAAGATTTTTAAAATGTTTAAGAAGCTTCATTTAAAATTAAATTAAAACGCAGAGCCCCCCGGACCGGTGGCCAGGACCCGGGCAGTGAGAGTGCCACTGACAATCAGCTTGCGTGCCGCCTTCGGCACCCACAGGTTGCCTACCCCCGAGACAGAACATTACATTTGACTGACGAAGGGTTAGGGCAGTGTGGGCCACATTAGAGAGAGGAGTCAGTCTAGGAGGATTTGACAGAGGACAGGGGGGGGGCAGGCACGCTGGAGTTGGAATGACTTCCCGTGGCTAGTGGTTCAATGCAGGGATGCACAGAGGAGGCAGCGGGGAAGGAAACAAAGGAGGCCTTGAGGCTGGTATCATTGGGGGAGGCGGGAGGGGATGCGATGGGAAAGCAGATCTGAGACACAGCCCAGGCAGAGCTGTGCCGATCCTTCACAGCACTACGGAGTGGCAGGCAAAGGGAGTAAGCCAGAGGATGGGTTCAAAGAGCATAGCGCTTAAATCACAGCAACAGGCCAGGAGGTCATTTTGCAAGTTTCATTTTGGATGGGCTGGAGGATGACCGTGACTTGGGATTTCCAGGCTCCCAATCCTGTGCTCAGCACACACTTTTCCAACGTAGACAGGGCCTTTTCTGAACACGGCCTTTGCAGTCAGACACTTCCACTCCCGCAGCTAACCCAGAAGAAATTACCCACCCCGAAACCTTACAGATTGTAACTGAGCGGGAGGAGAATTCTGGGCCTGGACATGCAAATGAGCAGGGCACAGCCCAGTACCCCAAATGAAGACATTCGGGAAGTACAGAACCAACTTTAATATTATAACTAAAGAGAAAAGGGAACTTACAGACAAGCTCATTCACTAGCCCAGTAGGAAGACAAAGAAACCAAGATTTAAAACCATCAGGGCTGCCCAGAGGGGAGGGCAAGTGGGGCAACTTGCCCCAGGCCCTGCAGGGCCCCCCCATGAGAGTTTTTTGGGGCCCTGGAGCGGGGTCTTTCACTCACTCCGGGGGCCCCAGAAAACTCTCGTGGGGCCCGGGCCCCTGGAGCTTCTTCCGCTCCAGGCCTTTGGCAGCAATTCGGCGGCGGGGGGTCCTTCCGCCCCGGGACCTGTCGCCAAAGTGCCCCAAAGACCCGCGGCGGGGGGGGGGTCCTTCCGCCACGGGACCCGCCGCCGAAGTGCCAGGTCTTCAGCGGCAATTCGGCGGCGGGGGGCCCCCAGGCCTCCTGAATCCTCTGGGCGGCCCTGAAAACCACTGGTTGGAAAACCATCAGAGGAGCAGGATTAGAGGGGAAAGTGATGCAGATGCCAAGGTAATGCTAGCAATCGGGTGATTAAGTTACTTTTAATGATCCTTCCCCCCCCCAGTGGAAGACAGTGCAGCTTATAAAAACTCATTTACAAAAACAGCACAATCCATTTTTAAAAAGTGAAAGGACAAGGCTTCTCAGCCAATAAATCAATTCTAAAAGGGAACACAAGGCTCAGTCTCCTTACATTAGAAAAAGGAGTTTAACAGGCGTGTTCAACATAGTTACAGCTCGACTGGGTTACAGCAGCTTGGTCTGATCCGCGTAGGACAGGAGACACAACCTTAAAAAAGGATGTGCTTTAGCCCAACTAGAGACAACTGGACTTGGCATCCATGGCTGAACTGTTTAGACTGCACAGAGAGGAAACCGAGTCACCTTGCCAAGGTCCCACAGATCACAGACATCAGGTAACACAGGAGAAAGCCAAAGGAAATCCTGCATAACAAGTGTCGGCAGCAGAGAAGTGGGTCTCCTGGGAAAACCAACACCCGCTGGAAGGTTCTGAGAGTAAGGAAATAAAACAATTACCGACATGACCTTCACACTCAACAAGAGCCTTCATATTTGGCTTGCTCACGGAAGGTCTGCACCAGGCCTATGCACCACTTATCACTGACAGCCACAGTCTTAAATGGTGAACAGGCCTCATGCTGGCCCTTTGCGCAAGGCAGATTTAAGAACAAATGAAATTGAGGAGGTTTTTCCCCTGCAACCCTCAGGTAAATGGATTAAGCCTCTCTGGAACTGGGTCAGAGGCTTTAGGCCTAGCAGCACACACAGCCAACCCAGGCATCTGAAAGCAGAAGATAACATCGGGTGTAAGACCCTCCTCGCAGCCAGTGGGCCCACAGACAGCAGTCTGCACCTCTCCGCAACTTGCAGGTGGTGCTTTCTTAGCAATTCATCTCTGGACGTTTCTCCCCACTATGCATTTCTTCAGGTCCCTCTAGGATACTGAGTCAAAGCGAACAGCAGATCCTTGTTAATATGCACCAGTGACAGCGGAAGTCCCTTTGTGAAGCCCTGAATTTTGGAAAGCCCACTACTGTATGCAATGCTGTCTAAGGTGGAGAGAGTCAGGACTCCTGGATTCCGTTCCCAACTCTGCCAACAACTCGTTCTGCAACTTTGGGATAAATCCCTTAATCTCTGTGCTGCATTTTAGCTGTCTGTAAAATGGGGATAAAGCCCCAAATGTTCAAGAGAAATTATGGTCCGTGCACAGCCTTGGCCCTTGTGCCCAAGTCAAGGCTGGTGTGCACTAACCCTAACTCTCTGCTTCACAGATTGCGTTTGAAGATGCAAGACATCACCTATGTACCTCGCAGTGGAGTCAGAATAGCTCAGCACAGCATTTTGCGATCCTCACATAAAGACGCTGCAGGAGCTTGGAGTATATTATTCTGAAGAGCTCTAGCACTACAATGGAAATACAAAGAGCAGAGCAGGGCACTGGATGCTTCATTGCCCTGGAACATGAAACACACACTGCGCTACAGGTAGGTGCGACACAGGGAGCCTGTGAAAGATTAGCGGGCAGATTAACGCAGCCCAGCTGCAGAATTTTCAAGCCCCACTACAGCGAGGCCTCAGCATCAGACAAGAGAGAAAACTGCTCCCATCTCATCCCAGTTAGCATCTGTGATTTAAGCAGCTGCGTTTGTTTAAAAGGCCACTCGACCCCGCCCACCAGTGTCACTTCTTATCACTGGAATTATAAACTTGAGTCATCCCTTCTGTGCTGGTGCAATTTGCATAATTATGACATTGGAACCCATACTCACATCTGCGAGCTCCATGGAGACCAAGTCCTAGCCCTGAAGTCAGAGGCTATTAAAAGCTGTAATTAAAATGAAGCAACCTTTCACTGCTTTCTTTGCAGTACAAAACAGGCACAATAGCAGCTTGCACCCATGCTCTCCCCAACCACTGACGCAGCCAGCTGGTAATCTCCTGGTGAGCAAATATTCCTTCAGGTATCTGCACCGCCCTCACTTTGTGTCTACGAGAAGAGAAACATTAGTTTCTCCAGTTTACAGTGGATAACAAGCCGATGCTCAATATGCAGGGATACCAATATTTTCAGCATTGGGCGCATGCAAAAATGTGCATGCCCTCATGATGGCAATTCCTGCAACTGTGCAAACAATTGTGATAGATGTGCAAACAAAAAACAGTGCATCACCAGGCAGAGCCTATTCAGCCCCTGGCAGGATTCTGAATCATTCTGTTGCCAGAGTTTTCAGCACTGGCCAGAGAGAGGTGTCTAAGCACAGGCAGGGGCAGAGTGGTCTAGTGCAGTGTTTCTCAACGCCCCGGCACCGGTCCCTGAGATCTCCCGGACACAGATTAGGAAGGCGGTAAGTCGGTCCCTGATATTAAAAAACATGGTCTAAGTAGCCTAAAAGCATGAGACTAGCAGCCGGGTCCTCCTAGATTCTACCACCAGCTCTGCCACTGATGCTTCACCTCCCCGTGCCTCAGTTTCCAAATTGTAAAATGGTGACATTTACTTGCTTCATGGGAGGGTGGGGATGAGAATGCAATATACTTGTTAAATATTATCCTGCAACCCAGGCACTCTGGCAAGTAGAGAGATCGCCACAGAAGGGACAGAAAAACCCACCCAGTTGAACAAAATCCCCTCTACGCTGTGCCACTGATTTTCCGTACTCTTGTTGCCCATTACAAAGATCGGCTCGGGCCAGCTTTCTCCCTTGCAACACACCTTCCCCTCCTACTGGACCCAGCAGCAATGTCCGAATCCTAGAATCAGAGCAAGTCTCTCTGGAAGGGATCACGATGTCACAGGACCCGCTGCCGGATCAGGTGAGAGAACACGAACACTTTAAGACCTGATTCTGTACCTAAAAACTTAGGTTGATCTAGCTAAGTCGCTAGGGGGTGTGAAAAATTTCACACTCTGAGCACCACAGTTAGATCGACCTAACCCCTGGCATAGAAATGGCTGGGTCAATGGACTCCTTCTGTCGACCTAGTTACCGCTTCTTGGAAAATGGGATTACCTACAACGACGGAAAAATCCTTCCTGTCATTGTAGGAAGTGTCCGCCCTGTAGCGGCAGAGCTGCAGCATAGACGCACCCATAGAATAAAGGGCCAAACAAATGGAGGGCTTATGCCTGGCGGCATTTCTCTGCCTGTAACGAGACAACTTTTGAATGGAACGCTGCACCCGATCCGTTCCAAAATTCCAGGGAACGTTCTAGGCGTTCACGGGGAAAAATTGATAAAAATCAGAAAACTGGCAAGGGGGAAAATGAGGGACACATGGAGCTCCTGGCATCCGGTTAGCAAGCTCAGTAGTTTCAACCAGGTCTGTAACCGTCTACAGATCAAAGAACCGGTTGATGGCGCCATTCCAGCCTGGCACACCTCCCATCTCAGCTCTGCCCAGGGCACAGTTTAACATGTTGACACCCTGGATGACTTCCCTGCCAGACAGAGAAAAGAAAGAAGAATGGTGGAGGAAGGGAGGCACAGAGCCCTGATACAGTGGGGAAATGGGGGACAAAGGTCTGGGGGAGGGGGATGCAGAATCCTTGCCATGGTAGGGAAGAAGGGAACAGGAGGCCTGGGAGTGAGAAGGCAGAATAAGGGGACACACAGAGCTCTTGGCATGGAGGTTCAGTGGGAGACAATGGTATTGAGGGAGAAGGACATGGGGGACACAGAGCTCGCTCCATGGTGGGAAAGAGCCGGATGGGGGTACCCAGAGATCCTGCTATACGGGGAGGAGGCCCACTGAGCCCCTCACAAGAGGAAGAAGGTAGGGAGTTGCTGGGAGTCCCTTACAGAGGGGGATAGGAGGGTGGTGCCCAGGGAGCTTCAGGGGAGGGTGAGGAAGGGAGGGATGCAAGGAGCCCCAGGTGCGTGCAAGGGGCCCAGCCAAAGGAAGCAACAAAGCGTGCGACCCTCTAGTAACAACATTGTCTAACTCTGTGGGGAAAAGCCAGTCTATGCGCGATGCTGACATGCAGGCAAAGCCAGGAGAGAGGGACATCAAAGCTTCACAATCCATTTAAACCCTGGCCTATATTTAAAAATCAGATTAGACCTAGTTCCCTCTGAGCACTGTAGTTAGGTCCATTAACCCCCTGGTTTAGACACGGCTAGGTCAACGGACGCACCATTCTGTCAACCTAGCTACTGCCTCTCGGACAGACGGATTAATGGAAAAACCCCTTCCATCGAAACAGCAGCATCCACGCTGCGGCAGCCAGAAACGTGCCACTGTAGTGTAGACATGGCCTAAAAGGTCCCCTGTGCGGCTTCCCCAAATGGGTAGATCATCTCCAGGAGACCCAACCTTTCCTTTCACTGTTGCTCTCATTAGCACCACCTGAGAATAAATCCGAGAGACATTAAACTGAATTCCTTTCTCCACAAACTAAGTTCTACTCATGTTCTTTTTAAGGGTGACCCAGTCCACTTCTTTTCTTTTAAAGAGATGGCTAATTCAATCTTGAATATTAAAGCTAATTGTATTTTGTAAAGAAGAGAGCTATCCTGAAATTCTGGAAGTCTCTTGCTTTTCTTGTGCATCCCAACCGCATCATTTCCATTATGTCAACACCAGATATCAGATGCCAGCTTCTTATTTTATTATATTTAAAAAAAAAACAAATTAAACATCTCTTAAAGGGACAGGCTCTTCAAGAGCACCATTTAGACTACCTTTTCCACTGCACTGAAATTTTTCCCTTTAATTCCATCCAGCAGGACATATTTTTCAGCATCCAGAGGAGATATTAGACTAAGCCAGATATTTGAGAGTCCCCACCCCTTTGGGGGAGGGGGGGGGGAACAGGAGCCCAGATTGACCTTGCTAAGCCATTTGATGACCCAGCTACTTTCATAGCTGCAACCCCTTAAATGAAAATATTTTTAACAAGCTTTTCACGCACTAGAGCTCTCAGAAGTAAGCTCAGGCATTGACTAATTTGAACTGCTGCCTCCAGCCTTTTATTGAGTTACTGGGATATTACTCCAAGAAGCTGATCAGCAAAGCTGGAAGCCTGTCACTGAAGCACAATATTGCCAACGCCTCGGGATAAGATTTCAGATCATGAGTGTCCCACGCCAGCGGGCAGTCTGTCCGTCCATGCACAAAGGTACCTCTCAGCTAGGGAGAAGACAGAGAGAGAAGCTCTAACGGATTGCTCCACACTGCACCAATGGGCTCTGAAGGGAATGCAATCCAGCCATCTGCAGCCCACTGCATTAGTGCAATGAGAAGATTTTAAAGGGACAAGAATGTTTTGCAAGGGGGATCCCCAGTGGAAAGAGAACAGAGAAAAATCTCACACACACACCCACACCCCCCCGAACCAAATAATTCAGACTACTCTGCAAAAGCCGAGATCTCTCCAGTTCCAGGCTGCCCTCCATGCGCCAGGCTCTAAGGTAGCGGCTGCCCCTGCTTTGGCACTCAGCCATTTCCCTTCCTTTTCACCTCACCTAGATTTTACCTGTGGTGAATAAGTCTCAAAGTGCCTTTGTTCCCTGTGCTGTTCTGCTTGTTCAGTGGCAGGTTATCAGCGCTCAGAAAGGCTCTTATCTGACTTCACAGGAGCAACGGGAGTGGGGAACAAGCGGTGGAACACCATGGATATTCTTGAAGAAGCCACAATTCCTCTCTCAGGAGCTCATATGCACCTAATCCACCCCCCCCCCAAAACGCACACTCCTCTCCCCATGCCTGCCCAGCACTCCTTGCATGTCAGCTCAAAGAGGAAGGAAGGTGTGTGTGTTGTGTAATTTTGACAGTGTTCACATCAGTGGGTTTTTGTTCCCAAGCACAGCACACCCCAGACAACAATGCAACTCAACTCCCCAACAGCAAACCTCAAAGAGAACAAAACACAAAGCAAGGGCATTGCCTCACTGCAAAACTAACCAAGTTACACTGGTCAGAATTGGCAGCGGATTACCTCTTCCACTCAGGAGTCTGAGAACTGAAGCGATATACTTCGAGGGCATGATATACTTCGAGGGCATCGTCTCGCATGCTGGGCTTACATGCTGTACTGACAGCCAGCGTGCCAACCCATAAACCAGACACATAGTTCCACTATGAATAAAGCATTTCATGCATCTTTAAGTTTAGCAAAGTTAAAATAAATATCTCTGGCTCTCTGGTGATCTCGTTCGAAAGCAAAGCAATTACTGTAACTACCGCGGGTCATAAATTACCTGCTTTGCCACTTGCCTGGTGATCTGTGCCAGGAAAATGAAGACGAGATGGGGAGAAACGTCCAACTCTAGGCAGCTGTTGAGAGGGGAGGAGAGAACAATCCAACAGCAAGGGGTAGATGCTCAGCGCAGTGCGCAAAGCAATTCAGCACGCAACATCCAGCAGCCACCAGAGCTGCGTGTGTGAATCCTCGTGCATCCGTCTCCAAATCAGCCACACGCGTGCACACCCACACGCACCCCGTTGATCACGATAGGCTCGTCAGTTTCCCCACCCCCTGAGCTCCAATTAGCAATTGGCACACAACATATTCACTGACTCAGCTAATAATTTCTCTCTTTCACTTAAAGGTCAAATGCCGAGGGATTTTTTTTTTATAATGCCATTTTCTGAGCTGATAGCGAGGAGCACGTCCCAGAGCTACCAAAAGGCTTTGACATTTTAATTCCATAGCGCATCAGAGCAGTAAATGGTGAGACGTCAAGGGGTCTGAAAGCATTCTCCCCCCACGACGCAGCAAGGGGCTATGTGAATTGTGCATCACTAACAAGACGGGAACACATCCCACCATCCTCCGCAAAGCACTAAAGTGAGAGGTTAACGGATGGAGAGTTTTATTGTTCACTCTACGGCACTTGCACCTCCCTGTGGGGGGTGGAGGTGGAAATGTGGATTCAAAAGAGCAAGTGAGGGGGCGGGAGCCTTGAAACAGGCAGAAAGGTTCATCCAAAGTTTGGAATGTTGACAGTTCTTTCTTTGAAAAATCACCACTCTTCCCAGCCCGCTCTAGAAACAACCGGTGCAGAGAAGCTCCACAGCAGGGGTATGTACGGCCACTCTGCCCTTCCTACCCCACTCAGTGGGAAAAGGGTTCTAGAAAGGAGAAGGCTGAGAATCTCTGCAACAGGGCAAACCCTGCATCTGACAGCAGCGATACTGTAACATTGAGGAGGCTGTTGTGCTGTATTTATAAAGGAGCACGATATCAGGGAGGCTTCACTGATGAAGCACAGTTTTGCTCCAATACAATAGCTAGCCCCTTCACTTCCATTTTTTTATTCTAGCATCTTCCTTCTCTCTTTCTCGGTATTCTTTGCTCTCCATTCCCACAGAACAGTACAGCAGCTACTCAGAGTTTTGTGGTCACTAGCAAGCAATAAACATGGCTACTGAACTGACTTCTCAGCAAAAGCCCCACTCTACCACCTGCTCCTGTTACAAGGGGGAACCTCTTTTCTCGCCCCAGGATTAGGACATTGTACTAATTAGAGCTGCAGCCACTAGAGGGCGACACAAACACTGTCTAATCAAGGGCAGCGAATCATGTAGTCCTAACGAGTTCCGCCCTCCCACTTCGAGAGCCGTCTCAAGCCCTGTCCTCATTGGGAGTAAAATCATGCCAGCTGTGACTGTGTGTAAAGTGGTACCATTCTTCTCCCAGAGCAGATAGAGACTGATAACAGCACGTGCTCCTCCACCCCAGCGCTGCCAGGTGAGTCCCAACACGGGAGCAGCTGGGACATTTGCAACTGTTCCTTCTAGGGTAAAATTCTTGAAGTCTCCCAAGAGGTCGGGAGAGAAGGTGGCACAACTTCCAACCCCCATCTTACAGGCACCGGTCAGGACACTATGCTGAATGCCAGATCGAAAGGCCATCTGACTGTCCACTCAAACAAGGGATCCGGTGGGAGAATTACTCATGAGCTGTAAATACATTTGATCAAAATCACCGGGGAAGACATGCCTAGGCCCTGTTGGTCACGTTAGATTTCCTTAAAAAGAAAAATTTCCTACAGATCCTCAGCAAACCAGCTGAGCTTTAAAGCATAGTGCTCCCTTAGCAACCTGCTCAGCACAGCTGCTCTCAGTTATCCCAGAGCAGTGGTTCTCAAACTTTTGTACTGGTGACCCCTTTCACATAGCAAGTCTCTGAGTGCGACCCCCCCCATATACATTAAAAACACTTTAATATATTTAACACCATTATAAATGCTGGCGGCAAAGCGGGGTTTGGGGTGGAGATCGACAGCTTGCAACTCCCCACGTAATAACCTTGCAACCCTCTGAGGGAGTCCTGACCCCCAGTTTGAGACCCCCTGTCCCAGAGCTTAGCCTCGAGGAGGGAGAGATGACTCAGTATCAAGCCCGGGATCTTACACACACATGCTGATGTATGTAAGCCACTTGTTAGGGCACCTTACACTTCCCCCTCTCTGTATCTGACCCACGGAGGATGCCAGTCTGGTATAGCCCCCGGGCTCCTCCGCTCAAGCGGAAGACACTCCTGCTTTCAGCTGTGGTGGCTCCCGGTGTCAAACAAGACGGCAGCTGTCATGGAAGCACTTGAGAAGGCCACAGCCCCTGTTTAATACACCTTTCGCCAAAGCCTCATCCTTGATGCAGAGGGCATTCAGCACTCCAATTAGCATCACTCTCATGATGGACGGCCTCTGCCACCCAACCCCACATCACAGCAAACGCAATCCTCTATAAGGTTTTCCAGTACTTTTCAGTAATCCTGTGCATCCAACTCCAGAGACACGGAACCTCTGTTCTGAGAGCTCAGACACCCCTCTAATTCATGCTTTTAAAAGGCACCTCGCTGCTGCGCATGATGCGGTGTGGGGCTTGAAGTTACTGATCCAGAGATGCATATTTTTCCATCTCAAGTTGCATTTTTTAAAAAAAATATCATGCACGTGAACGTGGCCAGTAGTTCTGAGCAGAAAACCAAATGTCAGTAATTTACTACTTTCCACTGATTAAAATCATCATCATTAACATGTCCATTGCAAAGAACATTTTAAAAAATTATCCAGACCCAAAGCTTTTATACAACAAGGCTATGCAACCATACCTTGGCTTAGTTACATCCCTTTGCACCACCTTCCTACATCCCACTTTTGTCTGTTATCACTTGTTTTCAGGTCTTAACTTTCATTGCAAGATCTCTGATGCACAAATAGCAGATCCCAGTTTAATCTCAGTTCTGCTGTTGTAAATCCACAGCAACTTCAATCGAGTGACTCCAGATTTGCACCAGAGGCTCACAGATCAGAGTCTGGCCCCATGTCTTATTTGTTCTGTGAACTGCTATTCACGTTCATGGCACTATATCAGTGCACACATCAATCCATCTCTGTTCTCTCTCCATTACACTGCAGAGCCAGCAGATAGGGGCAGAAGGAACAATGGTATTTATTTCAACAAAGAGTATTTCAATCGTTTCCCCCCGCCTCCCCCGCAACTTTGACATTTCATCCCTAAAATCATTAGTTTCTTCCAAAAAGGAAATAAAGAGCCAACAGCCCAGTCAACCTAATGTCCCATGCACACCTGCAAGAACAGGTAAGGAACCTGAGCTGTCCATCTCTACTGTGTATCGAGCTTTGTTATTAGTACAGAGATAGAAGAGATTCCATGGTGAGTTACAGAAATATATTTGCAGCCAGAAGTTCCCCTTCCAATTCTCTCTCACGTTAAGCCTTACCTTGAAAACAACAGCATGGAAAACAAAACAGATTTACCCGCCATTCGCTAACCCATGGTGTATCTGAATCCAGAAGATTACTCAACATTTGACAGCCCCGGCAGCTTTAAACTCACTGGGGCATGTGGGAGATTATTTCTGGTTATTTTCTTCCCCCGCCTCCTCCCCAAACTCTGAAGTAGGCTTGGGAAGGGGGCAGGCAGCAAAAGAGAAAAATCCCAAACCAGGCCAGATCGCAGAAACTAAGATGTGATTCTGTTAGACAGCACAGCTAACATTTCAATCCTACTGCACTGCTGGACGTGCCAGAAGGAACTAGACAATGGAAGGAACACTAATTTCATAATAGAAGTCCTTGGAAGGAACAACATGGGCCTATGATATCTTCAGATAAAAACAAAATGTATTTTTTATTCCAGGCTTGTTACAATTTGTACACCCTTCCTGCTAAAAAATGTCGCAGGAAGAGTGCCCCTCAGGCCCTTTGCAGCATCTTGCAGAGATGCGTCATCTTCGTTGTCTTATTTCCATAAGAGGATCAGCTAATTTTCTGCTATTAAATAGGCTGCACCATGCAAAGAAAATTCAAGGATCACAGTGCCTGTCAGTCCACAGTTACTGAACAAACTAGGCACATAGGAATCCCTTGCAGCCACTTCTGCGGTAGAACATTACAGCAGTTTCACAGCGCACAGTAACACTACAGGAGTGTTTCAGGCTGGAAATGAAGGGTACTTTGGCTGAAACCATAGGGAGAATGTAGACTGGCAGTAGTTACCCACACTGGAATCTGGTCAAGGGCCAGTTCTTGCCAAAAAGGACCGCGAGGACTTCAGCTTCCATAAGCATATAGGACTTTGCCTTTGAGGACTCCTCCAAAACAGCAGCAGCAGCCCAGGCCATCAGAGCTCCGTGAGAAAAGTAACACCCAGAGAATGAACCAGCTCCACTTCCCGAGTCTCCCATCCAAATACCAGCCCAGCCTGATCAGGCTTAGTGTAGGAGATCTGATGAGGTCACCAGGAGCAAGGTGCAATTTGGCAGTGAAAGTCCTTTTCAATTAGGTGCAAGACAATCCATGAAGACGTCACAGCAAGGCCCAATGAGCAGAGAAAGACCAGCCTTTCCTAAACTCAAGCAATTATGGCACCATCCTAATGAGTCCTGGTGGGATTAGAGCAGCATTTGAGCCTACTCCATGGAATGGGGCACAAGTGGATGACCATAGAAGGCCCTTCCAACTCAATCATCTAGGAGCTGAAGGGCCCTCCAAATGGGATTGATAATGAGCTAAGTGATGGAGCTGATCACTCTAGGTGACTCATTCAAATACAGCCTGTGCTAGTAATAACTAGACATTGTTTGCCGTTCAATGGCCGGCCAGAGGACTTTGTGAAATGAGTTAGTGATTTAAATTCATTTCCCAATGGGCAAAACTCACACCTCACCACCACCAGCGGGCACTGGGCCTGGAGACCTCCTCGTTGTTAGAGCAGAGCTGGTTATCCCATGCACAAGGCTGAGGCACGTCACAGTACACTGCATGAGGAAGCCTGCACTGCTGCTGTCAGCTGCGTGCACATTTTTGGGGGCTCACGGAAGGCTCCAGTTTCCAGGGCCAACAATACAGTGGATAATTTAGTTTGTTTTTCTGTGTGTTCGCAATTAATACATAAGGAGCAGAAGACAGGAAAATCCCCCTCTGCTACAACTATGCTTTTGACAGCAGAACAATAGAGTCCTTAGCACTCAAACAGATTTGTGTGTATTTAGATCAAAGTGGAAACCAGTTGTTTGCAGGTGTGGTTTGTTTTTAGCACAGAGTTCTTAACCCTTCAGTGGCAAGGGCCCTGGGCAGCTCCAAATCTGCACAGGGCTGAACACACCAGTGGCATCCAAACATCATGCTGAGAACCTGCACGGGTTGGCTGCTGCATCACTGCAGGACCCTTGGCTCTGAACTTGGGTTCATTAACTGACTGCTCAATACCTAATTTTGAAAAGTGACAGCATCCAGTTAAGCACCAAATTATACTCACCCTAAAGTCCAGGAGACTTTTTTAGAAGTAAAAGAGAAAGGCATGTGTTAATCTTTCTACGCATTCCACTTCATGGGGAGTTTTAAAGGAAACACTACATTTATGGAGTAAAACCAACTGGAGACAAGCCCTGACTCTACATTGGAAAGCAATCATCAGATCCATTTGTCACTAATGTGCCAATCTCTGTGGTATTCCTGATGCCAATTTATCATCTCCCAGGCTATATGCAAATATACATAAACACCCATGGCAATAGTGTGTTATGATGTGATTCCATTG
Source organism: Mauremys reevesii (assembly GCF_016161935.1). Taxonomy (NCBI): domain Eukaryota; kingdom Metazoa; phylum Chordata; order Testudines; family Geoemydidae; genus Mauremys; species Mauremys reevesii. Next base: position 38,359,996 of record NC_052638.1, read on the forward strand.
CCAGTCAGGAGGGCAAGGGCGGCTCCAGGCCCCAGCACGCTAAGCGCATGCTTGGGGCAGCAAGCCGTAGGGGACACTCCGCCGGCACCACAAGGGTGGCAGGCAGGGTGCCTTCGGCGGCTTGCCTGCGGAGGGTCCGCTGGTCCCACGGCTTCTGGACCTCCCGCAGGCACGGCTGTGGGAGGTCCGCCGAAGCCGCGGGACCAGCGGACCTCCCGCAGGCAAGCCGCCGCACGCAGCCTGCCTGCCGTGCTTGAGGCAGCGAAATGCCTAGAGCCGCCCCTGCAGGAGGGCACTCTTGAAAAAAAACAACAACCAAGATATGCCATTGTTCCACCACATCCCTTCAGAAAACTCTTCTAATCCAAAGTATGTCAGTGGAATTAAGCTGGCATCTCCCTCACCAAATGTCCCTGTTTACAGACTCACTGTGAGGCCTTAGGGAAGTCCCTTAGCTTAGATTCCTTCTGTTGCTGTTTTGACATCCTTTACATGGGGTAACAGCACTTCCCCATACCACAAGGATTTGTGGAGGCATTAATTAAAATCACTAAAGGCCTCAGATTCCTGGAAGAAGGTGTTACAGAAATGTTGCCACGCACGACAGTCAATTGCATTCTCTAGCCAGCCTACTACAGTGTATTGCACCGCGGGTTCATGGGGTTTGAAATGGGAATGATGCGATATGTGAACAGCAAGAGTAATACAAAAGGTGTTTTGGTACCTGCCGTTCCTGGACAGACTCTCTATCTGGGTGGTAAGGAAGTATGAAGACTGCAAGCAGCAAACTGCTGATAGGACTCTACTAGCATTTGCGAACAGAGTCATATAGTAAGCACGGCGCTTGGGGAAATGGCTAGCATCGTTCTGCCACTACCATGCTCCTCACCCACATTATGCCCGTATGCGTGGCACATGGAGTTTATTTTTGAATTAGGATACGCAGAACGAAATAATAGATTAGATCCCACCTAGTGCATCGTTCTGTCAGTGCAACATTCTTCTCTACTGTATGTTTTGACCAGAGTCTGGAATAATTTTAAAATGTGCCAAGCAATGGAGCTTTCATCACTTCTCATGGGAGGTTAGCCCACAAACTAATAGACCTCGCCACCAAGGAAGCTTTTCTTGATAATCTGTAAATTTCCCTTTTCTTAAATGTACTCCTAGTTGTTCTTCCTTTTATCATGGCAAATTCCTCTCGCCCTGGGATTCACAAACCTTTCAAGATTTTCTTTCTTCTACCCTGGGACCTCTGCTCCCAGATAGCTGTCACTTGTGCACACAACTACCAGATTGATGTGTAACTGCACACAATAGTTAGGTATTGAGTATGCATTGAGTGCACCTTAACTGTTTGAAAATTAGGCTCGTGGATCAGTGCTGGAACTAGGGGTGCTGCCGCATCCCCAAGCTTGAAGTGGTTTCCATCATATACAGGGCTTACAGTTTGGTTCAATGGCTCTCAGCACTCCCACTATACAAGTTATTCCAGCATCCCTGGGCTCATGCTAGATAGTCAACTATGCAAAACCACCTCCAGCCTTTGCAAAGAAAAGTTACACACACACACACGGAATGACACATAGAAGGCTAGAGAGTGCGCATATTTATTCTAGCGCTTGTATTCTTGTAATATTAACTGCTTTACAAAGGAGAACTTTCCCCATTCCCAAAGGTTTTTCTCTATTATGAACAGCTGTTCTACAGCATGCATGAAAAGATCAGCAAGTGACTCATCCGCCTTAATCAAGTTAGGATGAAAGCGTTACATTTACCATCAGCCTCCACACAATCTGCAGAGTGCAAAAGTTATACTAAACAAGTGGAAAATGGCTAATCCCATTCATAACACATTTTGGTAAACATACGCAAACTTGCTTAGATGTCATCTAACACAATAATGTACTCATGGATTTTAATCAGCTGCCAAACTTAAGACACTCATCACATGTTGCATTTACATTGTAAATCAGATCACACCAATTCCTTTATCTAGGTTGCCTTTTTGCATATCAACATTACCTTCCTCTCTATTTGCAACATGCAGAATCTGTAGACTGCCTTTATCCAAGTCAACAGCAGCCATTCCCACAGCACAAAAACAAATGACCAGGCTAACTGAGCTGGAAAGATGCATCTCAGTGCTAAGAATTAAGTGCACCTTGGAAGTCTGTGGCAATCATTAAAGACAGAAGAAACATGAAAGCTGCTCTTCTTTCTCTTCCTTGCACTAACACATCAGTTACCTCTCCCAGAAGCTGTTCCGTTTGCTCATGGAATCAGATGCTTCAACTTGAATGAAAGACATAACAGCGAGGTGGGAAGGGGGAAGAGAATGTAACCAATGAGAAAGCGTGGGACAGAATCGTGACACTGGCAGACCAGGCGTTAACTTACGCCAAGGCCCTTTGGCCTCACTGAACACTGACAAATGCTCAGGTAGAAAGCAGTCTGGCTCCCCGTGAGTTAGCATTGTTAAAATAAATGTTAGGTTTATAAGAATGTGTTTAATGTTTAGACTTTATGAAATGCTTGTAAACTGCTGCATGCATTACCTCACTTACAATATCTGTATCCTATAAGAGTTTTCAATGTTTGCTTTGAAACTATAAAAGTTTGCTATGAAACTGGAACCCTCCCTCCTCCCCATCCCTCTACCCGCCCCAGTCAGGAGAGAAGCATTACCAAGTGTGAAATACTAGTTCACGACAAGAGATGTCATCTTCCGCCCAACAAAACAAGGCCTATACGCATCAGACAAGCCACCGTGGAACATCAGTGGGCAGAAGACTGATTGCTTTCCCCACACCATGAAGAGAGGACGTGCACAAAAACTCGTCCCATCACAGCCTGAACTCAAAAGGAAGGGAATAAAAATTCCTGTCAAGGAGAAATTGTTATTACTGTGCTGCTTGGAATTTGGAGAGGGCAAAATTTTCAGCATAAGCAAGGGATCCCCAAGCTGCTTGGCTTGGGTTAGCTCTAAGGGGCATACAGAGCTCGCGTATCATAGCAGCTATTACGTATTTGGAAACGAAGCCTGTAGCTAATTTGTGTGGACACGTTTACCTGCTTTAACCTTGTAAATAACTCACTTCTTTTTCCTACTTAATAAATCTTTAATTAGTTTATTACAAGACTGGCTACAAGCCTTGTCTTCCGTGAGAGATCTAAGGTACAACTGTCCTGGGGAAAGTGACTGGTCCTTTGGGACTGGGAGTGACCTGAATCTTGCTGTGATTTTTGGTGCAAGGGACAATCTATCACCAAGGCAGGCTTGCCTGAGTGGCAAGATAGACCAGAGTGCCCAAGCGGACTGTCTGTGACTCCACGTTAAGGCTTGAGGAGTTCACACTTGATACTTGCAGCGCCACCACAATACAGAACAAATAATAAAAGCAGGGCAGTTGGGTGTTTCTATTCTAGGAGAGCATGAGGGTGTAATTAATTCTCTTTTGCTGTGGAAACAAATGATGCCACAATCAAGATTATGGCTTCAGGAGGCAAAAGCAGCAAGCGGGGCACAGGTATGTAGCAACAAACCCAGTTTCCATGTGTGGGGTCTCAGTGATACCACAACAGCAGAGAAATGCAGGAACTAGGAAACATTAGCAGGGTTGTTTCTCAGCAAAGCTTTCTTTAAAGCAATCTAAGAAGTATCAATAGCTCCTTAGCAATAAGGAGCTTCCCTCTGACAGCTTTAGCCAGGGATATGCAGTGCTGTCGTAGCCATGTCAGCGAGGTCATATCTTTTACTGGACCAGCTACTGTTGGTGAGAGAGACCAGCTTTCGAGGCGCACAGAGCAGAGCTCTCGCTCTCTCTCTCACCAACAGAAGCTGGTCCAGTAAAAGAGAATACTTCACCCACCTTGTGTCTCTGCTAGGCAGCAAACCATGCAGCAAATGTGCAATGAGATTTAGTTACTGGGCATCAACCGAAAATTCAGGGAAAGAAATTAAGCCAACTTTGGTCCATATAAAACGTTGACAGCTGAGACGGCCCTGCCTGTCAAAGAGATACCTACGAAAAGCAAGCAGCTAACTGCGTAATTAAATGCATGGAGTAGCGTGTGCTAAAGCGTATGCGTTGCCCTGGCAAGTGACAACTTGTCATTATCTTAGTGCTGCTGTCACACAGACAGGTCTCACTCCATTGGTTACAGAGACATTAAATGATGTCTCTAGATGCTGTATCTGAGCCTTTCAACTGTCAAAAAAGGCCTCACTTAAGCATAACTCTCCAGAGGGGTAGGTGAGTCTGAGGTTTAAGTACGGCTTGTAAAGATCCTCTGAGTTCTTCGAACGAAGGGTGCTATATAAAGTATTATTAATCACCCTTTGTCACTTAATATTATAGAGTCAGGAAAACGTGGCCACAGCAAGGGGAAATATCCTCAGATTGTCTAACCCAGTGGCTCTCAACCAGGGGTACGGAGAGGTCTTCCAGGGGGCACATCAACTCAACGACATATTTGCCTAGTTTTACAACAGGCTACCTAAAAAGCACTACAGAGTCAGTACAAACTAAAATTTCATACAGACGATGACTTGTTCATACTGCTTTATATACTATACACTGAACTGTAAGTACGATACTTAGATTCCAATTGTTTTATTTTATCATTATATGGAAAAGTGAGAAAGTCAGCCATTTTTCATTACTAATATGCTGTGGCACTTTTATATTTTTATATCTGATTTTGTAAGCAAGTCGTTGTTAAGTGAGGTGAAACTTGGAGGTACGCAAGACAAATCAGACTCCTAAAAGGGGCACAGTCGTCTGGAAAGATTGAGAGCCACTGGTTTAACCCACTATTTCTCAACCAGAGGGACGCAACACCCGGGGGTGAAGGGTCACATAAGAATTGGGGGGGGAGGTTTGCAAGGATTTTATCACATGCTAAAGCAAACAGACTCACTTCCTACACACCCTGACCTTTCAAAGTCAAGTATTCTCAGTCAACCTCTCCAAACACACATGCAAATAAATTATACAGGCATATCACTGTTAGTATTGATAACAGTTTTTACTCTTATAGTAAATGTAAGAAGACGACAAACATTTTACTTACATACAGAGTTGCCACCTGAAAAGGCTGAGAAACAGTCGTCTACCCTATGGCACTGATGCTATTCTTCCAAATACTGTAGTGCTGGGGGCTAAACTCTCTGACAACAGGCACATTCAAATGGAGAGAGACAGGCTAAGCAGTATATACCAGTGGTGTCGAGGACCTGATTTTCAGAAGTGCTGAGCATCTATAGTTTCAGTGAGGGTTGTGAGTGCTATGAAAAATATCAGGCCTTCCATCATTACCTAAATGCTATATGACAGAAGCAGGTGGTAGGAGCAGAATCTATAAGTGTGTTAGTATGCTGGGCTCCTTGGGGTAGAGAACTTCTACATCTGTAAAGCTAAAACACACAAAATTAAGCTCTTCTGCATGAGTTACAGTACGTGGCATATAAATATGTAGACAAGGAAATTTAATTTGCAATTGCCTTAAGCAATCTCTGTGCACAGACTGCAAGGAAAAAACCCTTTTCCTTCCATAGATATGAAGACATTGCTGAAAATTATTAAACAAGTTATTTTTGCTCATTTCATTCTATTTTTATTCAGTAAGGGGTTTGGGATTTTTTTGTTTCGGGCTTTTTTGGCCAAAACACAAAGCAAAACAAGAAAGTCGGACTTAATACCAAAAAGCTACACACTACTTATTAGGCGCAGGTAATGGATCAATAATGTAATGCTGCGCTTGGACATTCTTAAAATGCTTTACAAAAGTGGCTTGGAATTACCTCTATTTTATAAAGGTGGAAAGTGAAGCAGAGAGTTTGAAATGACTTTCCCAAGGTCACATGATGAGTCAGTGGCAGAGCTTGGACTGGGACCCAGGTCTCATCTCTCCGACCACAAGACCATACTGCCTCTGTAGCGTATTACGCCCTGGACTCAACTCCTGCTTAGGTCACAACGACGACACGTACAAAAGCAAAATGAGATAGTTGGCACTAACCTCGGTCTCTGCTCAGCCAAACTACAGAAGCACCATACAATCTGAGGCAAGTAGGGAACATGCTCAGAAGTAGTGCAGGTCACAGAGGGGGATGCAAGTTAAGACTGAAGGTCATGGGAAGCGTTGGCCCAGTACCCAAAGTAGAAGGGGATGCTGAGGGACGGGATTGAAGAGTACCAGTAAGCTAGGACGACTGGAAGGAGCCACACTGGATGAGACCAACAATCCATCTAGGCCAGTGGTTCTCAACCAGGGGTTCAAGGCTCCCTGGAGGGCCGCAAGCTGGTTTGAGGGGGTCCGCCAAGCATGGCTGGCATCAGACTCGCAAGACCCAGGGCGGAAAGCTGAAGCTCCACCATGCAGGCAGCCTGGGACCCTGAGCTCCAACACCTGGTGCTGAAGCCTGAGCAACTTAGCTTCACGGTGCCCTCCGTGGTGTGGGCCCTGGGCAATTGCCCTGCTTCCTACTCCTTAATGCCAACTGTAGAAGTTAATATGGAGAAAAACAATTGTTGTGGCACAGGTGGGCTGTGGAGTTTTTATAGCATGTTGGGGGGGGCCTTGGAAAGGAAAAGGTTGAGAACCCCTGACCTAGGCCATGCACCTCTGCCTTCAGACAGACCCAAATGTATCTCCGTAACGGCCAGCAGCTAAGTATACACAATACCCACCCAACCCAGAATCAGTGCAATTATTCCTTCATTTTTCTGGGCACGATGGTCATTCACGAAGATAAAGGGTTTGAACCTCGGAAGGATTTTACAAAACCTAGCATTATTAAAATGATTTCCTTCAGTTCCTAAAACTGAAGTTTGCGGTTTTAATTTGAACTTCTTCCTGCAGACTCTGAAACCCAGACCCTGTGGCACTGTGCACAGGACAATCAGAAAGTGAAACTGACGGGTAAATAGATGGGGCTGTTTATTTTTGAACCACCCAGCCTGAAGTAAAGGGTTAGGGGTTTGTAAGATTCTTTCCATACTGATAAGCTAAACTCTGACTAGCAAAGGCACGGCAATGCTTTGCCTCTGTGCTTTTAAAATTGCCTCCCTTAACAACTTGAATCACTGGATAGAAAGTCTGATGGTGTTTTCGGAAGATTGCATTGCACATTTTTATAAACTGAAATTTTCAGAGGTGCTAGGCCAAGAGCTCAACCCTTTGAAAATCAGGCCATTTACTTACCGCCCTAAGTATGGGCCTCAGAGCCTAATTTTTAAAGCGTTGACCTAGAAGAAAGGCAGCATCTAATATTTTTCCCACTAAAGTCCAGTTTTGAATGTAAGCAAGCTGGGTAATGGGGCTTCTGTTTCGGGATTCCTCCTAAACATTGTCTGTCTTGTTTTACATGCCAGACAAAGGAAGGCAGGAAAGCTGAAAGCGAGTAGCTTTACTGTCTATCAGCTGCCTAGCCTGAGGGATGGGAATCGTCAAGGAACATTTTATCAGATTAACAATGAAGCAAGGGCAATTTCATGTTTAATAACAATGGGACTGAACAGTCTTTGCTTGCAGGATTCAAGGCAAAAAAAAACCCCATTTAATCTGGGGTAAGTAATTAACCGCTAAGCAATGCCCAGAAGACAGGGTCTGGTGCTACAGCACCGCTCCTCCAGACATCAATGGGAGGGGAGAGTGCTCAGCACTTCACAGGGCTGAGCTTTTCCTGAGGATATGCTTTTAAAAGACCCACCCTGGAGCTACTGGCAATGATACAAACTTTACTATGCTATGCCATGGCTCTTTTATTGCAGTGGAGATGTACCCTAAGAATCTAACTCAGTGGGATCTGAATTCAAATCCCTTATTGCCCTAGGAGCGGCAGGGGGCTGGGAATGCTGTGGAGGTAGCAGCTGGAAAGGGAAAGAGAAAATGGATCATTCCTGCAACCCCCCGCTATTGGGTGAATGGCCGGCTCTAGAAGCAGCTACGCTCACCTCTCCTGAGCCAAGACTGTGCACAGCCAGGGTCTCTGTGAGCACAGGACAGAGGCGAGGTACAAACAGAGGAGGGAGTGGCCACCAGCCCACTGGGAACTAGGTAAACCTTCAAACAGCCATAGGATGGTGTTACTCTCAGGTCAGCACATGGTATAATTGCCCAGCACACAGTATAATACTCTCATCAGCTATGTATCTACTTTCCAATTATACCGGACAGCAAGAGCGACCATTTCCCTGGCTTTATAAAGCTGCATCACGAGGAGGGTTAACAGCCAAAGAAAAGATTTTTAAAATATATTCCTTAAATCAGTATCACTAGAACCATGTGTTAGAATTAAGAGCTAGGCAAACAGCAGCACAACACGTGCATAAACATAGCAGGTGAAGCTTCCTAACAGTGACGTCTACCCGGCTACTGAACAGTCTCCTAAGGGAAATGATGGAAACTTAAAATTGGGCTGGACAAAGGATTAGAAAAAGTCCTATGGGGAACCACCCTGCCTTGGCCAGGGGATGGACTAGATAGGACCTGATAGAGACTGAGAAGATCAATCTTCCATGAAAATCAGGATAAGTTTGCACCATTTATATATACCTTGGGTGGAATCCTGTCCATGTAGGTTAAACCAGGCAATAACTGACAAAGGATCAGTATAAAACGATGCTCATTCCTTGCCCATTACAGGCAGAAGGGCCTTCTAGATTGGAAAGCATTTGCAATTTCTAAGAAGAGCATTCCCCGGTCAAATCTCAGCAGGTTGAGATGCAAAGAAGAGCTGCAGGCCAGGATAGACCATGAGTAAATGCCACACACTGAGCAGCAGCTGCAGAACCCACCTAATCATGGCCGTGGGCAAAGGACAGAAGAGACAGGCTTTATCGGAACAAAGAGAATCCCAGAAGGGCGATTTCTCCTTGGGAGACGTGCCAGGGGTAATTTAACAGCAGCGCAATTCAGATGACAATCAGACTGTGCCCTGTACTGTCAAATTCACACTTGGCCACAGTGATATGAGCATCTGTGATCTTTAGGCTCAATGGCAGCAGCACGCTGTACCTAGGAACAGAAAACTGACCCAGAAATAGTTCGACGCTTGATTCAAAACGGAGCAGCCACCCTGCTATTAACACAGGCTGGCAAATGCACATCCCAGTCCTTTGCTCATTACTTTGGCTCCCTGCTGAACATTGGGTTCAGTCATCTTCAAAGCACACTGGCTTGAGCTGTCTAAACATGACAGCCTCTCAGCACCCCCACAAGCACCATCTCCCTCTACGTGTGTCTTGGAAGCACTCAGAGGCCCACCACAGTGGGTTCTATGCAGTCCCCACCCAAAGCAATCACTCAGTTCCTAAGAAACCGTCAACCTCCAAGGTGAGACTGATGAGAGAGCTAGCCTAACGAGCGCAGAATTCTCTTTCATGGGGGATCGGAACGACCATGAATCTCGCCGCTCTCAAGCAAAAGGCAAAAACTCCCTTTCTAGCTTTCCCACCACAAGACAAACAGTCCCACGATGGAGGGACTGAAGGGAGAGAAGACACAGAGATCATCATTAAAGTAGCTTTTGTAACTGCAAGCCCACAGTGAAGAGCATGGTACAAATGCCCTAGATTTAAAAAAAAGGGGGGTGGAAGGGAAATCAGTTCACAGTGACAAGACAGGAAAAGTTACCTTCTTTTATACAAAAAGAACGAGCAGTACTTGTGGCACCTTAGAGACTAATACATTTATTTACAGTAATTTTGTTGGTCTGAAGTTAATATCCTCTGTATTAATTCTGTTGTGATGAAGCCAAATAGTTCCATCTTTTAACAGCTCTTCACCACAAAAATTCACATACCTTTTGTCGGCCATGCATGCAGGATCACACAGACAAATGCCTCATTTCTAAAGCGTTATGACAGGCTGCAAGGAATGTTTGGCTTTGGTGGAGTTATCACTTGTGCTCCAGGAGGAAATAGGTCACTTCCTGCCATGCAAGTGAAAACAGTTCTCTTTCTCCTTCCTTCAAGTGTTCCCTCCCTAAACATATGTTTTTGACTTGCAAGCCGTCTGGGTCAGAGTCCATATCTACTGGTTCACACAGCACCTAGCCCAGAGTCCTCCATCCCAACCGAGGTCAGTGGATGCTACTGCAACATAAATGTTACAGAATGATTTAATAATACACTGGTCAAACACACTGTCTCTGAAACTAATAACCTCCATACAATGGGAAACATCTAACATTCGCCAGAGTTTATAGGCTGTTACTTTTACGATCAGCTATGAAGAGGCAACTCACTCAACAAAGAGAAAAGAGCAAATGCCACAGGAGAGGGATGCCTATTAACAGATACTGCTCAGCTCATTAACAGGAGAGAACAGCTGACAACTCCACAGAATTTAGCATCTGCCTGAGCTGCTGCAAGAACGCAGCAAGATTCCAGTGGTGCATTACGGGTAGAAGGGCTGCTCTCTCTACATGCACAGGGTTACATCTTTGCTAATTCTGTTCACTTTTTCTCACCACTCTGACACCTTCTGTAAGTGTAAAGTTCACATGAATCCCGATCAGCCGGCTTTGCTCCTGCCTTTGCTGCCTGGAGTCTATGTTAGAAAGAAGGGGAACTTGCCAGGGCTTTAACTATACTGACGGCAGGCACTGGATCAATGACTGTCGAGGTCACGATGAACTCCTCCCTACACGTGTACATGCAAACTGTTGCAGGCTTTCCTGCATCTCCAACTGGCGGGAGACGGTCTCTGACGAGGGGACCGAGGCACCATGATCCACAGTCTCATGACCTCCAGGTAAGAATACTGCAAACCTCTTTCAATGTGCAGCCATCACACAGCAACTTGTTCTGCCCTTCTCCACTAGATTAAACATCCCTTTAGTACCTGGTATCTTCTTTCAGTGAAGGTACTTCTATACTGTAATCAACTCTTCACTGGAACCTCTATAGTCCCTCTTCCCCCATACGCATTGTTCCATGCTAAGGTCTGATCCTGGCAAGCTGCTTTGTACGTGGGCAGAAACCTGTGGAGTGGCCTGCAGGATTGGAACCTACTGAAATATCCTCAGCAAGAGATTTCCACTGGAGTTTTCATTGCAGGTAACCCAACTCCCTTAAGCATGAAACACCGCTTTGCACAGCGTTCTCTGAACCTTTAGCCTCTTTCGGCAGTTCACAAGGGTTACTTGTCCCATCTACTGAACTGCCCATCTCAGAGGACAGCCAGCAGATTATGTCCAGCGCATTGTGTCATCTGCCATTCATCTGCGTGCTTTTAAAAATCTACACACCAATGTCCCCATCACACAAACAGTTTACAAGGATCACTCTTGCTTCCCAGCTAACCTTGAATAACAGAGCACCATTAATAATTCAAAATACAACTGTCAACATAACCGATGAACAAAGTGAATGTATGAGGCGTTGTCTGCTTTTTTTACTGCTTGTTCAGTGACACATTGCAAATTGCAGTTAACTTGCAATGAAAGTCCCAGCTATTACAGACAAGTCACTCTTGTTGTACGAGTAGCCCCCCTGCAGAACTGCAGCCAGAGCCAACCCCATTATGGACCAGTGGCTAGGCTACCAGCTTAGGACTCAGAAGACCTGGGTTCGAGTCCCTGCTCTGCCCATGACCCCCGTGTGATGGCAGAATGGGTCCAGGTTTTATAAGCTCTTTGGGGACAGGGACTAACAATATTTGTGAGTGGCCCATCCAGCACATTGCTAGCACTAAACAAACACTAACAGAATCAGCCAATTTGCGATGCTCCAGGATAGCTCAGAATTCAACTAGCTTGACTATGTTGTGGTAAACCTGCATCTTTAGGCAGAGCATTAAGGAACAATACAGCAGACACAAGGTCTATCGGCTTTCAAAATAAATTATCCAGTGAAACAATGGGAACTTTATTTCTCTGACAGTTACTGATCTTTAATGCTGTCAACACAAGACAAGCTGCGGATTCACGACCAGGAGCCAGGGACTCACGTGGTCTTGGTCTGGAAAGGTTTCGTTTTAACAAATGGAGGGTTTTTTCCCCCTGCAGCGCAAACAGCAAGAAACGTCCGAAGGTTCAAAGGCACAGAACAGAAGGAAACACTATAACCACCATTAGCTGGTGAAGAGTTGGATGAGGGTCGCTTGGCAGAGCTTGCTACTGCATCTTACTTACATACCCGCCTCCTCTGTTCTTAAATTTGCCCTGCAGCACTAGATGGATTTGCCCCAGTTATTTTTCAGTCCTGCTATGAGCGCTGATCTCAAAGGGTGACAGGCTGCAGCAATGCATTCCAACCATTGGATAGTCTAGTTACTAGGCTAGGATCTGATCCAGTGACAACTCATACTAGCGGGAAAAAATTAATGGAGCTGCTACTCCAAACGCCTACACTTTTTTTTTTTTAAATTCAACCATCACAGCTTTCATGTATAATGTATTTTAAAATATATTTTATAACAGTTTGATATAAATCTGTTTCCCGACAATAAGGGGGTGGGAATTAACCTGATGAAAACCTCTCTCTTTGTCAGCACTGCCTCAGGGCACACAAAACTAATCCAAAGAATACAATTTGTTGCTGTTTCTATACTGAACAAAAAACTCCAGGATCGGGGGGAGGGATAGCTCAGTGGTTTGAGCGTTGGCCTGCTAAACCCAGGGGTGTGAGTTCAAACCTTGAGGTTACCACCTTGAGGTTGCCACTTGGGGATCTGGGGCAAAAACTGGTCCTGCTAGTGAAGGCAGGGGGCTGGACTCAATGACCTTTCAAGGTCCCTTCTAGTTCTAGGAGATAGGTATATCTCCAATTATTACCTTCACAGTAATAGCAACCCTGCAAATTACAGGCCAAGGTAACAGACAGTTAAACTGCGTTACATGCTTACAGTCATAGACTATATGTATTTGAACAGCAAAACATCTTAACACGCACATCCTTCAACATCCGAGGCTTTTATTTGTCTTATATTGAGGGGTCTGGTAATCTTTCAACTATACATCACAAGTTCAAATACAAGCTAGATTAGTATCAGTTAAAAAGTCCTTACCATCTGATGGCTATTTGCTGGCCTGGAAGATATAAATTGGTGGGATTCCAGGCAGACGCCAATATTGCAATCAACACCATTCATGGCATGGAAAGTGAATTATTCAAGGTCAGGTTGATGGGGCAGCATAAGGGAGGTTTGCACTGTTCATGCTGCACCTGTTCTGTGCAGGAGGAAAGGAATTCAGATTCCAGAGCTGCCAAACAGGCTAGCAATAATGTCACTTGGTTTTACAGTATTTGCTTTGGGGGAAAGAAAACAAATCTTGGTAAACAATTTAATCTGCCTGTCCCTTGGCATCTGTAGAGATGTCAGCCCAGCAGAATTACTCTGACAGTTCTCTCTGTTGATTTCAGACAAGAAAAAAGAAACCATGTCATGCCAGATTTTGCACAGCGTGAAACTTGAGTGGCCAAACCACTATACCGCCACAAGAACAAACCAGTTTTTCCTTCAGCGAATATCTCACTTCTCTTCAACAAGATCTGGTGCTGGCATTCCTGTCACTTCCTTCTTTTGGGAGAGATACGCAATAGGCATTGTTCGCCTCTTGCTGATACACTGCACCCTGCATGATTTAAAGCTTCCCTTTCCCTGCACGACAATTGGCTTTCAAAAACAAGACTCGGGATCTTGCTTTAAAGCTTCATATGCCCAATTAAATAACATTTCCAAATTAACAAGGCCAGATTCATTCCTAGGGTAAGCTCCATTGGCTGCAAGGGAGTTTAAACCAGACAGTGGACCAAATGCATCTCTACCAGCATGCCAAGCGCACCATCAAATAGGTTTGTTACAAATTAAAAAGATGAGGAGCATATTGCCCAGTGGCTAGGGCACAAGGCTGGAATTCTAGAGACCTGTGTTATATTCCCAGCTGCCAGCCACCTACCGCAAGGCAATGGACAAGACACTTCACCACTGTCTGCCGCCCCTATGCCCGGCTTTGCCTGTCCCACCTATTTAGAGGGTGGGCTCTTCGGGACAGCAACCCTCTATTACAGGGGTGGCCAAACTGCTGCTCGGGAGCTGCCTGCGACTCTTTTGCAGTTGAAGTGCAGCTCGTGGAGACTCCTCCCTCCATTCTCCACCTACCAGACTGCTTCTATCCTGCAGCGGGGTGGTGAGGCTAGGAGCTTCTGCCAGAGATGACTGGGGCCTGCTGAGAGCGTGGGAGGGGGGGGCAACAGTTTGAGTCGTGTCCCCTCTTCTCCTCAGTGGCCCCTCCCTGCAACTCCCAGATGTTAGCTCCAGAGGCAAACAGCTGGGAGCAGAAGGAAGGGGTAGTGGCTCTCCCTGCAGCTCCCAGCTGTTTGCGTGGGAAGAACAGGCCCGCAGCCCCCAGCTTGCCAGCTCCAGCAGCTGCCATGGAGGGAAGCGGCCCTGCGGCACCACGTGACTGAGCAGGGCCAGCAAATCCTGGAAAAGCTGGGGGAGGGGTACCTGACCCCACACACACGTCGCCCCTGGCTTCTGCCCAGCAGGGAGGGCGGTCTCGGGGCTTCAGCCCGGCAAGCGCACCCTACACGGCTGAAGCCCCGAGTCCCGGCAGGCTCTACAACTTCTGAAGATCGTCATATGCGGCTCAGAGGGTCTATAAGTTTGGCCACCTTGCTCTATTGTGTCATTTCACCTCAGCTGGCACTAGGGTGCCCCAATCACTGTTGGGGCCAACCAGTGGGCTAGCAGGAGAGAACTGCAAAGCTACTGGGTTCAGCATGAAGCAAAGGACCTTTCAGTAGAGGGAAATAAGAGAAAGGACGCAGCAATGTGTATAAACAACTACAACAGAAGCCAAAAGGAATTGCTCTTCTTCATATTAGTAGCTCCAAAGCTATTACACTTCTCTTTAAAAAACAAACAAACCTTATCTGTGCTCCTGCTTTACTCGGCTTAGCAATCTATTATTAATGCACTTGTCTATAATGAACCATGCTGCGGCACTCAGATTTAATATTTGAAAACCACTTGGCCCAGCAGCAAGGGGAGCAATCTCTCCAAAGAGCATTTCCTTCCAGATTTGTCAAACTCTCATAAACAAACTCGGCAGGAAGAACTGTTTTATCATCACAATTTCACACGGGCAACAGTTTTCTAAATGATTTGGGAAAGTGACTTTGGTGTTGAGAACACTTCAGAACAAGGTGTTTCTATGTTCCCATCACTTAGAAAAAGGTGAAATTCACCCACACAACTAAGTGTTCAAAAGAGACTGCCCGTGACTAGAATGACAAGAGAGCTGCAGGGCAGGACTGAGGTGCATTAGCAGAGCTGTGGGGTCCCATACTGCAAGGTGCTAAGCACCCTTTGCTCTCATATAGATTCAGTAGGAGTTGAGAGTGACGATCATCTGAGAGGAGGCACCCAGCTTCCATAAGGATTAGCCACTGTGGGAATCAAAGACCAGAAGTGCAGAGATACTGCAAGTGGGAACTGAGGTGCATCCGCAGAGAGAGATGAAGACTTGCATAGCTCCTGCCCATCTTATACTTGAAGCACTAGAAAAGGTTCAGAAAAGAGCAACTAAAATGATTAGGGGGTTAGAGAGGGTCCCATATGAGGAAAGATTAAAGAGGCTAGGACTCTTCAGTTTGGAAAAGAGAAGACTAAGGGGGGACATGATAGAGGTATATAAAATCATGAGTGATGTTGAGAAAGTGGATAAGGAAAAGTTATTTACTTATTCCCATAATACAAGAACTAGGGGTCACCAAATGAAATTAATAGGCAGCAGGTTTAAAACAAATAAAAGGAAGTTCTTCTTCACGCAGCGCACAGTCAACTTGTGGAACTCCTTACCTGAGGAGGTTGTGAAGGCTAGGACTATAACAATGTTTAAAAGGGGACTGGATAAATTCATGGTGGCTAAGTCCATAAATGGCTATTAGCCAGGATGGGTAAGAATGGTGTCCCTAGCCTCTGTTTGTCAGAGGATGGAGATGGATGGCAGGAGAGAGATCACTTGATCATTGCCTGTTAGGTTCACTCCCTCAGGGGCACCTGGCATTGGCCACTGTCGGTAGACAGATACTGGGCTAGATGGACCTTTGGTCTGACCCGGTACGGCCTTTCTTATGCTGTCCGAAGCCAACATAACAGGGACCTCGTTTCCATAAGCACTCGTCATGAGAGATGTTTTATAAAATAACTTCAATACACTTCTAACAGTATCAGTCTGTCTAAATTATTCTGACCATAAACAGTGAAATGAAGTCATGGGACGTTAAAATAAACAGCAATATTCTGACATCAGAAACATTAATGAAGCATTTCATTTTTTCAGATAACTACTGTTACTCTAATTATACAGCACAGTGTGTGCAAACAGCATGTCTGCACAGCTGTAACCCATATGTATATGTATCTAAAATCCATATGACAGGTCTATTTCAGAGACATTCCCCCTGGCCAAGTCACAATGGAACTGTCTTGTGACACCACTGCAGGGCAAGGCACTTTCATGTCAGCATTCCAGAGCTTAGGAACATTCAACTAATCAAGCAATTTACCCATCTGAGCCTCCCTTAGCCACTTCCAAGTAAAGGCTTAACCAAGCTGAGAGAGAAGTATTTGTTATTGTCTCTGTACATCACGCCTCCTAGGGCTTGATCCTGCAAGCTGATCTCTGGGGGAAACCCTTACACCTGCACTGAGTCCCAGTGGAGTCAACAGAACTCAGTACAGGCATTCAGGGATATCTGAGATTGCAGCATCAAGGCATAAGATATTACGGTATATTCTCTAGAGCAGGAGCCCGGCTTCTCTCTGCAGACAACACCTAGCAGAATGGGTCCCCAATTCTAATCTGAGCTCCTGGGGGAACCGTAAAATAAAAGAACCATCATGCATCAGTCCCTAACAGCTGTAGAGCCCAAATCCACCCCTTTTCTCTATCCCACCCAGCACAAACTTCCAGCCCCTCCAGAACACTTCCACAAAACTCAACGCTCAACAGCAGGCAAACACTCCCTCCCCGTTTCCAGTCCACACTCACAGCAGCTGCAGGACCACCCATCAGCTCAACAGCAGCATTGTTGGCAAGTATCACACTATTTTAAACAAATACAAGTTACAAGACTTTAATATGACTGCTTCTCCTGAAGTCATTTCTCCAAAATTCAGGCCTAGTCTACACTTCAGTTTTGCCACTTTAGCCAACCAGAAAGCCCCTCTTAGTGTAGATGTAGCCTATACCTGGAAAACACCACCACAAATAGTGCGCTTCCTGGTATAGCTTATACCAATTCCCCAAGAAAACTGGAACTATGTCTACACTAGGAGTGCTTTGCCAGCACAGCAATCTGGCATATTGTATCAGCAAAGCATACTTAGTGTGGATTTTTTTGCATTTTTGCTGGTATCACTTATTCCAGATTACACACACACACCCCTCTCCAAGTGAAAAACACCATACCAGCAAAAGTGCAGTTTTGCCAATATATTTGCATCTACACTAGGAAGTGTGCCAATATAAAAGTGTCACACACAAAAAAGCACTCAGCCCCAGATTACTGCTAAATATTAAGGCTGCAGATTAAATCACCGTTAACTCACACAATTAATCATGATTAATCGCACTGTTAAACAACAGAATACCAACTGAAATTAAATATTTTTGGATTTTTTTGGCATCTTCAAATATATTGCATTCTGTGTTGTAATAGAAATCAAAGTGTACAGCGCTCACTTTGTATTTTTATTACAAATATTTGCACTGTAAAAATAAAGAAATAGTATTTTTCAATTCACCTCATACAAGTATTGTAGTGCAATCTCTTTATCATGAAAGTGTAACTTACAAATGAAGATTTATTTTGTTACATAACTGCACTCAAAAACAAAACAACGTAAAACTTTAGAGCCTACAAGTCCACTCAGTCCTACTTGTTGTCCAGCCAATTGCTAAGGCAAACAAGTTTGTTTACATTTACAGGAGATACTGCTGACTGCTTCTTATTTACGTCACCTGAAAGTGAGAACAACCGTTCACATGGCACTTTTGTAGCCAGCATTGCAAGGTATTGACATGCCAGATATGCTAAACATTCATACGTCCCTTCATGCTTCGGCCACCATTCCAGAGGACATGCTTCCATGCTGATGATACTTGTTAAAAAAAAATGTGTTAATTAAATTTGTGACTGAACTCTTTGGGGGAGAATTGTATGTCTCCTGTTCTGTTTTATCCACATTCTGCTATATATTTCATGTTATAGCAGTCTCGGATGATGACTCAGCATGTTTGTTTTAAGAACACTTTCACAGCAGATTTGACAAAACACAAAGAAGGTACCAATGTGAGATTTCTAAGGACAGATACAGCATTCGACCCAAGGTTTAAGAATCTGAAATGCCTTCCAAAATCTGAGAGGGACAAGGTGTGGAACATGCTTTCAAAAGTCTTAAAAGAGCAACACTCTGATGCAGAAACTACAGAACCTGAACCACCAAAAAAGAAAATCAACCTTCTCTTGGTGGCATCTGACTCAGATGATGAACATGAACCGGTCGACTCTGCTTTGGATCATTATCGAGCAGAACCTGTCATCAGCATGTATTCTGGAATGGTGGTTGAAGCATAAAGGGACATATGAATCTTTAGCACATCTGGCACATAAATATCTTGCAACACCAGCTACAACAATGCCATGAGAACATCTGTTCTCACTTTCAGGTGACACTGTAAACATGAAGCGGGCAGCATTATCTTCTGCAAATTGTAACTAAGTTTGTTTGTCTGAGTGATTGGCTGAAGTAGGACTGAGTGGACTTTTAGGTTCTAAAGTTTTACATTGTTTTAGTTTTGAATGCAGTTATTTTTTGTACATAATTCTGCATTTGTAAGTTCAACTTTTATTATAAAGAGATTGCACTACAGTACTTGTATTAGGTGAACTGAAATATACTTTTGTTTTTTTACAGTGCAAATATTTGTAATAAAAAGCAAAGATAAAGTGAGCACTGTACACTTTGTATTCTGTGTTGTAATTGAAATAAATATATTTGAAAATGTAGAAAACATCCAAAAATATTTAAATGGTATTCTATTATTATTTAATCATGCAATTATTTTTTTTAATTGCTTGACAGCCCTACTAAATACCTAAAAACTACAAGCGGTAGTGTCTGGAATCCTCCCTTTACCGCCTCCTATAGAAAACAGCCAGAGCATGGAACTAACAGAAAGACGATCCGATCATCTGGACAGTCAGAGGCACTTTGTAAGAATTAAGAGTAATTAGGAACGAAAGGTCTTTGTGAAAACAAAGCCACAGTTGTGTGGTGCCAAAAGGCTTGTTACAGCCAATTTTTTTTTTTAGAAAGCTTCTTAGCTAAAAATAAATTGAATGTCACTGTGCTAAACCTGGAAACTCTTAAATATGAATCTGCCTCCAGTCTGGGTCTATTACATGAGGATCCAGTGGCACAGTGGACTTTACTGTATCAAATCAAGCACTGATTCATATGAGGAAACCACATGCAAGTCCCCTGTAGAAGAGGGCACACAGGTAAAAGTGTGTCTACATTGCAACTGGGATTGAGCCTCTCAGGATGGGGAGACAGAACCCAACTGAGGCTCAAGCGAACATGCTAAAAATAGCAACGTGGATGTGGCAGCATGGGTTCTCAAGCCCACCCGACCGCCGGGATCTGAGCTCAGGTGAGCTAGCCAGGGGCACCACCAGATGCACACTATTTTTAGCACACTGGCTCAAGCCCCACTAGTGCAAATCTGTTCACACCCAGCTGCCATGCAAACATCCCCTAAGGGTACATCCAGTTTGCATTCAAACCCTTTTTAGATTCAGCACTTGTACCCACCATTAAATTGCTGTAGCGCTGGTAGTCACTGGGGAAACCCACTTCCTGTGGCTTGCTACCCAGGAAGAAACCTCTCTCTGTAATTGAAGTGTCTAGCTATGACCAGCACCAGTTCCCACTGGGATCTGTAGTATTCTATGCCATGTTAGACCCCCCCACACCTCTGTTCCAGGGGAAAATCATCTCCATCGCAGCTAAGAGGGTGGAGAAGTGTAAAGAAACACACAGATCCGCGAGGTTCAGTTTGCCTAGACAACTACTGGGCTTGTCACCTGCACCCACAGTGCCCCCCCCCCGCTCCGGCCCAGCTGCAAGGGCCTGGAGACTACAAGCTGAATATGAGTCAACAGTGTGCCCCTGTTGCCAAGAAGGCTAATGGCATTTTGGGTTGTATAAGTAGGGGCATTTCCAGCAGATCAAGGGATGTGATCATTCCCCTCTATTCAGCACTGGTGAGGCCTCATTTGGAGTACTGTGTCCAGTTTGGGGCCCCACACTACAAGAAGAATGTGGATAAATTGGAGAGAGTCCAGCGGAGGGCAACAAAAATGATTAGGGGGCTGGAGCACATGACTTATGAGGAGAGGCTGAGGGAACTGAGATTGTTTAGCCTGCAGAAGAGAAGAATGAGGGGGGATTTGATAGCTGCTTTCAACTACCTGAAAGGGGGTTCCAAAGAGGATGGATCTAGACAGTTCTCAGTGGTAGAAGATGACAGAACAAGGAGTAATGGTCTCAAGTTGCAGAGGGGGAGGTTTAGGTTGGACATTAGGAAAAACTTTTTCACTAGGAGGGTGGTGAAGCACTGGAATGGGTTACCTAGGGAGGTGGTGGAATCTCTCCTTCCTTAGAAGTTTTTAAGGTCAGGCTTGACAAAGCCCTGGCTGGGATGATTTAGTTGGGATTGGTCCTGCTTTGAGCAGGGGGTTGGACTAGATGACCTCCTGAGGTCCCTTCCAACCCTGAGATTCTCTGATTCTACACAGGCTGCTGGTTCCAACTGCAAGCTGGCCCTGCCCTAACCCGTCCTTCCTCCCTGCAAGCCGCTCCAGAGCAGGGACCAGGGGGCCACACGCCCACCTCCCCCGGAACATGCCTCCCTACAGCTCCTGTCTGCACAAGCGCTCCACCACCCCGCACTCACTCTGCTCAGACCCACGGGGTCCGCTGCCCATCACCGCCTTCACGCAGGACGCAGTCACCGGAGAGCCCACCGCAGAGCCACCGGCACCGTGCAAAGAGCTCCCCCCCCCCAGGGGCCCGGCACACGCACCCACACCTACGTCCAAGGCACCTGCCCGGGGCGCCCCTGAAAATCCTCCCGCCCGCGGGCTCCCCACACGCACACAGCGCCCCCCCCCGTCCGTGCACAGCATCCCCCGCCCCCTCGGTGCACAGCACCCCCAGGCTCTCACACACACACACACCCCCGTACCTCCCCCGTGCACAGCACCCAGGCTCCCCCCCCGCCGTGCACAGCACCCCCAGGCTCTCACACACACACACAGCGCCCCCGTCCGTGCACAGCATCCCCGCCCCTCGGTGCACAGCACCCCAGGCTCTCTCACACACACAGCGCCCCCAGTGCACAGCACACCCCTGCCTCCCCGTGCACAGCACCCAGGCTCCCCACACTCAGAGCACCACCCCCGCCAACAGCGCCTCCGGACTGCCCCCACCGTGCACAGCGCCCCCGCACCTCCCTCCGCCCCGCACTGCACCCCGGGCTCCCCGCCCACAGCGCCCCCCCGCCGCGCACCGCACCCCCGAGGTCCCTGCCGCCCCCCGCTCACCCGTGCAGCTGCCTGGGCCCGGCCTCCGCGCCCGGCTCGCAGCGCCAGCACCGCGCAGACTCCGAGCCTAGGGCCGCAGGCAGCGAACCTGCCGCCACGTGAGAGGGGCGGGGCGGGGGGCAGGGAGCTGCGCTTGGCTTGGGGGCGGGGCTTCGGCTTCGCTCGCCTGCCCCCTGCCGAGCTCGGCCGGCGCCCGGCAGCAGCCGCTCGCTCAGGGCCCCCCCCCCCAACTCAGCTCTGCCCCAGGGGTGCCCCCATCTCAGCCCTATCCTGCCCCACCCCAGGAGCTCCCCCCGCCCTCATCTCAGCCCCACAGCGCCCCTCGGGCTCCCCCCTCCACCCCATCTCAGCCCCACAGCGCCCCACGGGCTCCCCCCGCCCTCATCTCAGCCCCACAGCGCCCCACGGGCTCCCCACCCTCATCTCAGCCCCATAGCGCCCCACGGGCTCCCCTCCACCCCATCTCATCCCCACCGCGCCCCTCGGGCTCCCCCCTCCACCCCATCTCAGCCCCACAGCGCCCCACGGGCTCCCCCCTCCACCCCATCTCATCCCCACAGCGCCCCACGGGCTCCCCCCTCCACCCCATCTCAGCCCCACTGCGCCCCCCGGGCGCCCCCCTCCACCCCAT
Organism: Mauremys reevesii; assembly: GCF_016161935.1. Taxonomy (NCBI): domain Eukaryota; kingdom Metazoa; phylum Chordata; order Testudines; family Geoemydidae; genus Mauremys; species Mauremys reevesii. The sequence continues at coordinate 38,382,262 of NC_052638.1, forward strand.
CTCAGCCCTGCCAGGCCCCAGAGCTCCCCGCCTTCATCTCAGCCCCACAGCACCCCACGGGCTCCCTCCACCCCATCTCAGCCCTGCCAGGCCCCAGAGCTCCCCCCGCCTTCATCTCAGCCCCACAGTGCCCCACGGGCTCCCCCCTCCACCCCATCTCAGCCCTGCCAGGCCCCAGAGCTCCCCCCGCCCTCATCTCAGCCCCAGAGCACCCCACGGGCTCCCCCCATCGCAGTGCCACAGGGGCTCCCCCTACCCTGCCCCACCCCAGGAGCTCCCCCCCATCCTCATCAGTGCCCCTCGGGTTCCCCCCCACCCCTATCTCAGCCCTACCCTGCCCCACTGCAGGATCTCCTCCCCTGCTTATCTCAGCCCATAGCGCCCCACAGGCTGTCCCTGTCCCCATCTCAGCTAAGGTGACCAGACAGCAAGTGTGAAAAATTGGGACGGGGTGGTGGGTAATAGGAGCCTATATATTAAAAAGCCCCGAATATCAGGACTGTCCCTATAAAATTGGGACATCTGGTCATCCTAATCTCAGCCCTGCTACATCCCAAGTCTCCCCATATACCCCTATGTCAGCCCTGCAGTACCCCAGGGACTCCCCCCATCCCCATCTCAGGCCTGTAGGGCCCCAGGGGCTCCCCTACTGCCCTGCTCTGTGGCACTACAGGAGTTCCCTGCTTCCTCCCTCTCTCCCTGGCTGCCCCCACATCAGACCCACACTGATTACAAATGCTGCACCCCACCCTGCGCTCTGCTGCAGCTTTATCCACACCCCCTTGCCGTGTCACTGGTTTGGGCCTGTGCTGCAATGTTACAGGCCTTACCCTGCTCAGTTATGGAGTTTAGCTTCACTGGTTTGTTGAAAATCTAGATTCAGCATGCCAGCAATACCTCTTTTCTGTAATTCAGTACACCTCAATGTAGCTTTTAAAGCGAAATAAGCAAAGACTATTAGCACTGGAGAACTAGGAACAGGTTGTTCTGAGCTTTATTTAATTTATTAAGGATTCCATTAGCTGATTCTGTTCAGAAAAGTGCTTCTTGCTTTTCCAAACACAACCAGGCTTTTCTAGTTGGTCCCTGTACTTAGAGAGAGCATTCTGAGAGTTCAGCGTGACAACTTGTTCATTAGTGGATCTCAGATGCAGTCCCTAGAATTTCTTTTTCCCACTGTACTAAACTTTTTTCTGAATGTGCACTCTTATAATTAAGGGATCGTTGGCTGATTAAAGAGCATAGAACTAGTTTCTTACCCATCAATAATACCTAAAATGATTAGATTTTTATTGAAACAATTTTTTGTGTAGATTGCAAACTTGGTGCTTTGTTTGTTTTGTAAAGCAGGATGCATGCCTATGGGGCACTATATAAATAAATATCTAATTTACCATTGATACTGGGGGTGGGGCAGTACTCTTTGTACTGCATTCATCTTGGACGCTAAAAATAGATGTCAGTTTCAGCCCTTCTTTTTAGTTCAGTTTCACCTTCTGTGTTTCATGCACTAATAGCTCAGTGTAATGCTTGGGTTGCAGGCACACCTGAGGAATGTTTAAATTCAAACCACCAAAAAATATTTAATGGAAACATTTTTGGTAATTAGATTTTGCAAGCTTATATCAGCTATATTTTAGAGCTAAATTATCTTCCAATGTCCATTTAAGTATTGAAAATAGCATGATATGTTAGTTCAATTTTACTCCTGTGAAAGCGATTCTGGTTTAGTCAGCTTGCTCTCTCTATGCAGCTGGATACATTTGATTATATCATTTCTCCTTGGAATTGGTAAACATTCAGGCCAAGTCTGCAGAAGATATGTACAGCGGTGCTCAACCTGCCCCATTTTTTTAATCCTCTACATTGGCAGTTTGTAGAGAGAGCTAAAGGCAGATTTCTCACACCTCCTGTTTTGATTTACGAATGTGGGTTTTGACACTTATAAGCCAACAGAAATGGCGATGAAGCAATTCAGCGTACAGCCCTAGGCATATTCATCACACATTGTTCTCTGTATCGTAGGAGTGCAATAATAAATATATTGCGTATGCAGGAAGGATTAGATTAAGTCTGTGTCTATAATACTGTAATTCCATCCTGCTGCTCAGAGTCTGACACTCATTTTCTGGCCGTGAAATGGAAAGCTGTAAAATGGAATTGCCCAAGAGTTGGTGACTACTACTCCACCCATGGCATTAAAAAAAAAACATCCACCCCGGTAACTGGCCTGTGTACCAACCCAAAGGCTAACCCAGGTGTGACACTTCTTGGAATACCCAGAAGTGTGAGTCACCTTATTACCACCTGCCTATGCCAGCTGAGTGTTAGTTCCCTAATTCAACCAGCCCATCCACCTCTCCAGACACTGGCCTCTGGGCTATGCCATCCCTGCCTTGCAGGTTTACAACAGATGTGCCCCAGCTCCCAAGTCCCTTCAAAAAGAATCCCCCTGTGGTGTCCAACTCCTGATCACTGGATACCACTGAAATCCCACATCCTCTTGTTCCCAAAGGAGCAGTGTCCCGCAGTTTGCCAGTTTTACCTTAGCCCTGTATCACACACAGCGCCCGAGTTCAATGATAGTAAAACAAAACGAAATTTATTTAAGAAAGAGCAGAGATTCAAATCAAAACAAGTGTGAATGATGAAAACAAATGGTTACATTCCAAACAAAGTAATTACATGAAAATTAGGGCCTATACTTAATAATAGTTACCTTTCTGAGCTAATAAAGTAGATTATCACCCCCAAAATTCAGTCTTTTGCCGCACTTGGTAACCCCAAGGAGCCAGGACACCAGTCTTCCATGAAGCAACCACCTCATCAAGGTACCTCCTCAGTGAATGGATGCAGAGTGTCTTTTTCCATGCTGTGATAGACTGAATCAGTCTTGTGTCTTTATTCACGATGTCCTGTCTCTCCATTTCACTTCCAAATGGTTTCAACATTTATAGTTTGTCTTTGCTGGTTTTCCATTGACTGTTCTGGATGGGTGCAAAGGTGGACAACTGAGCAAGACATTACATCATTGGCTAGCCAGGGTGGGGCTGGTACAGAGACATACAATGGGTCACCATCAAGACATACAATTCCCTGATGACTCCAAGCCATAAGGGCATAATTTTCAATGTAGTTACATTATTCCTTAAATATTACCCATACACACCTCACAATGATTATGAGTACAGATAAGTTACAAGTTTTCAGTAGTGACCCTTCATGGATGAATACCACAAAAGCAGTGTATTAGGTGTAGTGAGTTTGTCAGGTCTGAGACAGGCATTGTTTGTAAACAACCTCAAGCTCTTTGCCAGTTGACACCAATGGATTCTACAAATATATACAGTAGAACTTCAATTTTACACATAAGCAGGTAAGTGAACCGTTTTTCCAGAGGGGGAGGAGAAATCACCTAACAAAAGTGATGTACATGAAGAACAAGTCGACATCTCTTCACATTCCAATGCTTGCACTGCATTGGAAATGACTTTGCAGTGGGTTGAAGGAAGGACAAGAAGAAAGTCATGCAGTGCAACATATGCACCACAACTACTGTCATTCTGAGATATTCAATGGTATGAACTCCGCACTCTGCAATTATTTCATAAAGTGGGGTTCTTATGGTAGCAAGAAACACTCCCTGCCCAGAGGGGTTTATAATCTAACTAGAGGAGACAAAGGGTGAGGGGAAACTGAGGCACAAGATTAAGCACCTTTCTTGCTCATGGTTTTACGGCAGGTCATTGAGAGAACAGGAATAGGATCCACATCTCCAGAGTCCCAAGACAGCTAGCCATTGACTGCACTGCCTTTCTAAATTGTAAGTCAACCATCTTCCCTGAGTCTCTCTGCGTCTCATCTGTGTCTGTCTTTTACACCATAAGCTCTTCAGGGCAGGTGCTCTCTTTCATTTATTCTGTGCAGGACCAGCTCCTAACAAATAATGCATTGCACAAATCTTTTCCATCTACGTGGCACATACACCTTGCAGCATTTTCCAGTGTGGGGGGAAAAAAACAGCACTATGGATTTAATGTTTACATTCAGCTGCCACGTGATATGTGATAGGAAACAGGACCAACTTGGCACTTCTGTCCACAACTAAAATAAATATGATCCAAGATACGATGCCTGTGGGGAATGAATGTGTTATCTAGGCTCGAGCCCTTGGAATTAGACTCTTAGGAGACTAGTTGCTTCTGTTCTTGACCCCAAAGGAAACAGGGACACTCAGAAATCTAGAGAAATAATGACAAAGATCTCTCCCTCCATAACCACAGGAAATTAAATCTCAGTGTCATTCGTTCAAGTGGTTTCCTGAGCCCTTAAATCAAACCTCTCAACCACGTCACCATTCTAGGGCTTCACTTGTCCTCAGTCCCCGCCTAATTTGTTTTAAATTCGCACCAGCAGGAAGGGAGCTGAGCAGCACAGCTCTAAAGAACAGAGATTTGCTCCTACATCAAGGATTAAACGAGAGAGAGAGAGAGAGAGAGAAGAGGAAGACATTGTAAAGTAGCCTTAATACCTTAGGAACTGGGGTTGGGTAAATCACCTGAGGCAGGTAAACAGGCTGATGCAAGAGAAAGTTTTGTGCATAACTAGGGTATTAAGGGGAAAGGATCAGAGTGAAAGGTCATGTGGAGTCACTAGGAAAGGGTGTGTTTTGCACCTCTCCCCACTGCGTGCAATTTACCCAATCATGAGAGGTCACGACCGTCTGCACTCCCTGGGCTATGGGTGGTGGTGCAGGGAAGTGATGCAGAACAGATGGGGGGGGGGGGGTGAAGGAGAGGCCAAGCAAGCCACAAAGAAAAATTATATGGAGAGGAGGAGGAGGAAAAGGAAAAAGAGGGGAAGGCCAGAGGAAGCGAAAGAGATCAGGAGAAGATGAATTTAGAAAGAAAATCTAAATCAGCTTGCCCTGCCTAGCTTGGGAGAAATAGGGAAGAACATTGGACCGCAGGCTTAGCGTGATCTTGGTTACCTCCTGGGAGAAGCCCAGAGACTACAGTGACCGTGGCAGGCAGGCACTGTTATAAGACCCTAGGACTCCTGTCCAGCAGCTTGCATTAAGGTCTCCGCAGCAGGATTTCCTCCCCTCAGAAGATGGCAACATTCATTAAAGGATTTCCCCAAACTGGCATGGATGGTTCCCCCATGACTGACACAATGTAAATACAATAGATCCAGGTTAACAGGAGCTCTCTGCACAGAGAAGACTAGGGCTTCCCACGGGGTGGGGGGAAGGGGCAGTTTGCCCCACACAACCCCCATTTGAGAAGGCCCCGAAGCCTGAGTGGTGTTGCAACCCCACCAGCCAGGTCACAATCTCCAGAGCAGGGAGCTGGGCCCAGCCCCACAGGACAGAAGCCATCGCTGCGGGATGAGTGTGGGGTGGGCTTGCTCTCCAAACCCCACCCACCCCCAGGGCCTCCCCTCAGTGGTTTTCACCCTTGGTTGCATGCTATTTGTGAGCATTCCTAAACTCGTCTCCACAGTAATACTTTGGGGGCGGGGGGGGAGGATCAGTTCCAGATTTTGCCCCAAGCCTGCCAAAACCTCTGTGCAACCTTGGAGAAAACACATATGGTCCACATATGCAGGCGTGCCTGCGGAGGGTCCGCTGGTCCGGTGGCTTTGGTGGACCACGGGTGCCGCGGGACCAGCGGACCCTCCGCAGGCACGCCTGCGGGAGGTCCACCGGAGCCGCCTGCCGCCCTCCCGGCGACCGGCAGAGCGCCCCCCGCGGCATGCCGCCCCAAGCACACGCTTGGCGTGCTGGGGCCTGGAGCCGCCCCTGGTTTTGTAACACATTAGCTAATGAACTAATAAGCAACACGCTCAATTCTTAGGGATTGGCGGAGTCCTTATTGCATTGTCTCATAAGCCTCATCACAAGTCGTGACACAGTGCAGCGCCTCACACTATTATTTGTATCACAGTAGCACCCAGGAACCACAGTCAAGGATCGGGGCCTTGCCATACGTGGCACTGTACAGAGACACGACCACAGGGGTCCTTCCCCAGATTGCTCACAATCCACATCAGGCAGGAGGCAACAAGCACTGATAGAACAAGCGGACAAAACAGTCAGGGAAGGACTGGGACAAAAACGGATCAGAGCGTAACGGAGAAGCAGAAGTCGCAGCTCCCCACTTGCCTAGCCAAAGCTAACTTGAAGCTTGAGAAAGCCCATCAGCTCGATTTAGCACATGATTCAGAAGCTACCGTTTGTTAGAACCAGGCTCCAAATAGTCTCAGAACAGTTAATCTTCAAAAATAGTCTCTTTGCAAGATCAGCGTTGATTGGCATGAAGCATAAGATGAAATAAATGTCAGTCAAATAGCTCCCTAGGCAGGGGCGGCTCCAGGCCCTAGCACGCCAAGCGCGTGCTTGGGGAGGCATGCCGCAGGGGGCGCTCTACCGGTCGCCAGGAGGGCGGCAGGCGGCTCCGGTGGACCTCCCGCAGGCACGTCTGCATAGGGTCCGCTGGTCCCGCGGCTCTGGTGGTCCACCAAAGCCGCTGGACCAGTGGACCCTCCGTAGGCACGCCTGCCGCCCTCCCGGCGACCGGCAGAGCGCCCCCCGCGGCATGCCGCCCTGCTTGGGGCGGCGAAATGTCTAGAGCCGCCCCTGTCCCTAGGTGTGTCAATACAAGTCGCCAGGTTCAAGGCACCACGCAGGCGCATCCGACGGGGACCGTAATGTGGGCTCTCTCGTAGGTGGAAAGCTCTAGGTCCCTGTGGCACGGCTTCCTGCACAAGACCAGCATGCTGTGCTCCCAGAAGTATGAATTCGTGCGGAGAGTCTCAGTCTTGGAGCGCCTGTTGATGCAGCCAGAGCACAGGCAATCTGGAAAAGCCAGTTTTTGAGGATGTGTGTCTTCGTTAGGGTTGATTCTGGAATGACGTTCAGCAAGGCGGGTCTGAAATCAGGGCTTTGAGACAGACTGGAGTAGCCTGGGGAACAGCACGGCTGCCACATGGGTCAACTTGGGCTCAGAAGCCAACTCAAGATCCCTGCCTACCCTGCCCTACAAAGAACCTGAAGATTATTGCTGCAAGAAGGGAGCTGGCAGTCCTGATCTCAGGGCGCCCCCTGCTGGTTTATCTGTTCAATTATTGCAACAGCTGCCTCTGGAAGTGTTCCCAGGCCAAATTCTCATTCTGTTGCACCAGATTAAATTTGAACTAACCGCATTAACATCAGTGAAGTCACTCTGGATTTACATCAGTGTAACAAAAAGGCAGTTGGTCCTCACACCCTAGTAGCGCTATTGGCAGGCCAGTGAACAAGGGCTTTTTATATTGTAATTTACATTTATGTTTTTCAACTGGCTTTTTAATGCCAGGGTCAATAGGTGGCCTGAGGGACAAATCCAGCCCACACAGATGCTTTTGAATGGACCCCAAAATCTTATTATTTTTTTATTATTATTATTTTCTCTGAAGTCTGGACCTTGACTGTACCTTGACCAATAAATTTGGGCCTTGACAAAAAAATAATGGACTATCCCTGCCTAAAAGAGAGTTAATTATTGGGTTGAAATGCCATGAGATCTGATTTTCTCATTGTACTTTAGTCCCTGCATGGTGGAAATACCCTGGGAAGATCATATTTCATATTTTTTCCCTGAGACAAAACAAAAAGCCCATGAAAACCAAATACAGTAGAATCCAGTGGTGCTGAAACTAGGGACGCTGCTGCACACCCAGCTTGAAGTACTAACAACAAACAACAAATACATGGTTTCCATCATCAGCACCCCCACTATAAAAATTGTTCCAGCACCCTTGGTAGAACCCAAGAGCAGTGGAAGCACCCTAAAAGTGTGGGGGGGGTACACAGGCACCCAAACCGTGGCCATATCCCCTGCACTGCACCACCCCCAAGGCCCCACCCTCACACTGCCCCTTCTCCCCGAGCTCCCGCCCCACTCGAGTGCCACCTCTCCCTCCCCGCAAGGCTCCACCCCAGCTCGCTCCTCTCCGCCCATCCCCCTTGTCACTTGCCCTTACTGCTGATAAAAAGCGGGAGGCCATAGGAGGCCATAGCCCCTTCTCCCCACCCCCATTCTGGCACCTCTGGTAGAACCCCATTTATCTGAACAAGCAGCATATGGGGCCAGAAGGGAACAATCTCTCCTGTGGCTACTAGATGGCCCATTCTCCAGATTATCGGAATTTTTGATTATCCAATCTGGCCTGGGGTCCCAGTTAGACCAGTTAAACGGGGTTCTGCTGTACACAGATAAAAGCAGATTTATAGGGGTTTTCTGAACAGCGAGAACACCCAGCCCTAAGCCCTGATTCTGTTATAGAGAGGGACTCTTGGTCATGCTCAGAAAAGAGACACTCCCAAAGAATGCAATACTGCCGGTCAGGATTGAGATGCAAAAGCACATCTGTTCGGGGGAGCCCAGAACTGCACTATCAGGGGGTGCCATCAGTCAGGATTACGGTGCATTGACAAAGCTGTAGGGGAGGGACTGCGGTAGCAGGGGGACAGTCCTGCAGGTTAGAACGGCAGTGCATCAGCAGAGCTGTATGGAAGGGCCCGAGTGGATTAGCAGGGGTTGCTGTAGGTCAGGAATCAAATCACCCCTTACTCTTCTCTTTGTTAGGCTCAAAGAGATCAACAAATTTAGGTTATCACTAGAAGGCAGGTTTTCTAATCCTTTAATTCTAGTGGCTCTTCTCTGAACCCTCTCCAATCAATCAACATCCTTCTTGAATTGTGGGCTTCAGAAAGCAACAAAGAATTTGCATGACAGAGATGAGACAAAAGAACGAACCAGCCCAAACAAAACAATGCAGCTGGCTGCCCATAAGACACCGAGGTCTAATGCTTAGGGAGCCACCGAGCCAATGTGAAATGCTGTTGTGTTGATAGCAACCACCTTCCCACAGAAAAACCTGAACCCTTTGGCTCCCTCCCTATAGTTACTACATTTACAACTGTACACATGGGGGCCTTTTTCTTTCATGGCAATGGCTGGTAATAAATCACATCTCCAAGAGCTTTTATACCTTTGACAGGCAGAAAATAAAAACACAATACGTCACAGAAATGTAGGCCTGGAAGGGACCCTTGAGGGGTTGCCAGGTCTGACCAAAGGAACCTGTCTGTGCTGGAAGTTCATGTCTGGACCGAAGCCACATTCTCCATTCTTGGGCAGCTGGCTCAGGGGGCAGGCTGCATGCGTTTGTCTGTCTGTAGCTCACCCAGCAGCATCCCCAACCTCTGAGCAGTGTGAGCTGGTCCATTGTCTCAAAGAAGTGGCAAATCAGGCCTGATGAGGATCATTTAAATGTCGACATCACTAGTCCATTCCTCGCGGCAAGGAAGAAGGGAGGGGCACAGCAAGGGAGGGCTCATTTTGGGGTCACGCGTGGCTGGAGTTTGGGAGATACCACCACTTACTTCTATTACTCAACGGGAAAGGCCGCAGGCCAGTGGAGTCCAGCCTGGCCCAAGGCCCCTTCAGGTCCCACTGAACGGGGTCTCTCTAGAAGGAGACCAATTAAGCTCAAAGAATCGCCCAATGGAATCTGGAATATCTGCACTAGCCCCTGTGGGAAGTGTCTCCTTTTGGCAATTCACATAGATCGAACTTCGACAAGTCCCACCCCCTTCCCTCCTCACCCCACCTTGAGGGTTATCATACTTTCGGGGCCGGGAGAGCAGAAGCCACATTGCAGCCTAGACTTTGCAACCGTTCAGAAAACATTTCAGGGGTAGAGAACTGATTGATCATGGCCAGGACTCATCCTGGCCAAATAGCCGGGACAGTACTGCCCAGGACAGGATGTGGGCGATGGCATTGGGAGTGCACACCATTCACCATTTCCAAGGGACTTCCATGGTGGCCCCAAACACCAAGAGAAAGGCTCAACTCTAGAGGAGAGAATCTGAACTCATGGCCCTTCTATTCAAGGGCAGTGCTTGCTCCGCTAAGATACCACGTGAATACACTACTCAGTGAGTCAGTCACCAAGGACTATGAGAAAACAACAGCTTTCAGAGGAGAACTGTCTAAACAGAGGTGCTAAACCTCTTAGAGTGGCATAACTTGAAATACTTCCAAACTAGTCAATCAGTAGGTGATTGCAGGGGCAATTCATGACAATTTCATGAGGGCCAGTGGATCAGATTTTCCATAGCTCTGCATCAAAAATAGTTTAAGAATCAGAAAGTGTAACGAGCAATTTGTTGAGAGACTGTATTGAAGTCACCCCTTGACCCCACATTTTTGCCACAAACTCTGTCCTACCCTTGTTGTTGAATACCAGTTTTCAAGACAATTTCCCCTATGCATATGGATTTTAGAGCCATTTGAAAATTGAACACCGTTCCTTATTGGGCCCCCTGTATCTGAGGAACCCCTGGATCAAACGACCACAGACTTGCATCACTACTAGATATGCTTTGAATTATCGTCCCTTAAACCAGAAGCTTTGCTCTTGCGGCAAAACTCCCCAAAGAACAGGGTGACCAGATGTCCTGATTTTATAGGGACAGTCCCAATTTGGGGGGCTTTTTCTTATATAGGCACCTATTACCCTCCCACCCTCTGTCCCAATTCTTTACACTGGTTATCTGGTCACCCTACCAAAGGCAGCCCTGCAGAATGTAACCTGTGTGCACAACACGCTCTCAGAAAGCTGCCCCAGGCAGGACTTGAACCGTAGAGAGCATGACTCAGGTTCAAGGGCCACAGTCTGTCACCTTAAGCCGCCCACTTACTCTGACATCAAGCAACATTCTAGCTTGCGGTGGAGCTCCTGTCCCGCTGCAGACGAGCACATGATTAATACGTCAGCTTAGCTTGAGCCCCACTGGAGAGTCCAATTTTGTCCTGAATAACTTTGAAATGTTGCTTCCCCAAAATAGCATTAAGTTCGGGAAATCAGCTGAGATCAAACCTGAGTGGATGATATCAGTGTGGCAAGGATCCGAAGCCTGGTTTTTGCCCCAGTAGGTGCAAAAAGATAGAAGAATGGTAAAATGTTGATGTCATGCAATTTAGGGGGATGGGAACTTGGCACTCTGCTCAAATGCGCCCAACTTTGAATCACAAATCCCATGAGTTTCAATGAGGCAAAGCAAATTTCAAGATAATTGGAGTATGCATGCGGATATTAGAGCACTTAGGGGAAAAAAGTCAGCAGTTAAATAGTATGCTAGTCTTAAGCTTTATATAGTAGTGCTACCACCTCACTGTATTCCCTTGGCAAGGCAGAGGTCCATGTTTACTCCTGTAAGTCTTGCCATTTTGAAGCTCTTTCTAAAGAGCAACTTTTAATACCAAACCAAAATACATACTGTAGACTTACATTTTCCAGAGTTTTGGATGCTTATGGCACCTTTTGAAAATCAGGTCCCATTCAAAGTGCTGATAACCTATCCTCTGAAAATTAGGTGCCTTTAAAAAGGTGTCTCAAACTAGGTACCCAAAAAAAATCAGTAGTCACTCTTGAAAGTTTAGGCACTGAACGACAAATTTTACGGATCCCCTTGCATCAACTCCTTCATCCCTCATCTGAGCCCAGGGGAAATGCACACATTGGGGTAACAAGCATTCTGCACATTTAAAGGTCTGAAAGTTAACAGCCACATTTCTATGGAAAAACCAGACACGACTAAGTTCACAAAACTTTCATTTTTATTATTTTAAATTGGAAAAGGCTCCTTGGGTAATCATGATCGGTGTAAAAGTCACACACACACTTTGTTCACACAGCTTGCTATCCGACACCTGGGATGCAGTGGGCAAGTGCTGCAAAATCACTGCTGTTTTTTTGCAGAACCACCCCTTTCCTCCCCAAACCAAATACAAGCAGAGGCAAAAAATCCCCCTCCGCCCCCCAAAAAGGACACAAACTGGGACAGGTGCATTGTTTAAACTGCAGTTCTGATTTTCCATGTTAATGTTTGTAGCATAAGAGGTTTAAGTGCCAGAAATGGAGGATCAAGTGGCATTTCAGAAAGAAAGTTCACCTTTCCTCTCTCTGCTACCATTTGTAGAAGGCAGATAGCTGGCGTGTTATTTATATGGTGTCATGGATGCACATGGCACTTTACAAACACTTAAGACGACAATGGTATTGACACCAGATACAAACCTCTCTCTGAAAGGCCAGGTGGAGACTGCAGTCTGTGCCATATGAAATTGTTAATGAAGGATACACATAGGAATAGGGGAAAAACTATTTAGGGGAAGGAAGGGGGAAAAGCAACCAACAAAGGGCATATTGCTTTGATAAAGCAAATGAACACAACCAACTTAAATGCTTTTTTCTTTATCAAGATTGAAAATTAGAGTGCAACCCAAATAAAAAAACCCACACATAATTACATAATTTTAATTTAGCATACACACACAAAAATCAGTTGCACTCACATTTACATAAGTTACCTCATTCTTCTATTGATCTCAAGTATCTCGTACGTTCCACTGTTTGTCTGCCCTGAACCACAAAGACCAACATGCAATCCTGTGGCAGCTGGACACAACGAAAGAAGTTTGGCCATGTGAGTAGTCGTCTATACACACAAAATTATATATTATCTTCTAAGCTAGCAATCTGAGATCCAACAGCTCTGTTTCAACACGTGAAGCCAGCACTTGCATTATGCTCAGTGATTAGTTTTAAATAAAAAAAGCTACTTAAATTAAAAGTGTCATCTGGTACAAGTAAACATTGAGCCTGTTTCATTTTTCTCCAGCTGTTCGCTTCTCCACAGCAAGTCTTCTATAAAGTTACCTTCTTCCCCCGTTATCGTTTCTTAATGAGCTGCATCCCTTCCCTTAATACCTTGTGCCAGAATTGCTGCAGCCACACTGTTAGAAACATACAGCAACCACAGGGGAAAGTGGATACCCAAAGCTACACATTTGCATTCTCCCTAAGTAAACAGAACTTTACAAGTCTGTCTGGACTGCCAAAAACCTTCTGTACCAGTGGAAAGTCCTGTCAAGTCACAGCAGTTTACAGCTAAAAAAAAATCCAGCCCAACACATGGACATCCTACTGGTTGTTACAGGCTCTATGAAGTTTGCTGGATGTGACATTGAGCTAGAAATAAACCCACATTCAGGAAAGTCTCCAAGGATGTGACAGTTTCCAGCTGCTTCATGGGCATCTCTGTTTCCTAATGTTCATGCACTGTCCTAAGCGTGCTTGTATGGAAACACCTGTCAGAGGATGCTGAGCCATGGTTTGTCTGGTAGCTGCTAGGTTAGGTTGCAGTGCAGATTGCAGGGGTTTGGTTTATGTATTCCCTGGCGCTACTGCCAGCAGAGCATTCCTAAACCAACAGACTGACCAGCCGGAGTCTATTTCCTGTCCGCGGACGTGATAAATCAACCCCCGAGCACTCTCCCTGTCGACTCTGTCTGTGCCTCTCACGGTGGTGGAGTACTGTACAGAAGTCAACAGGGGAGTGGCAGCAGTCGACTCACCACGGTGAAGACACCACGGTAAGTCGATCTAAGTACGTCGACTTCAGCTACGTTATTCACATACCTTAGCTGCGTAACTTAGATCAATCCCTCCCCTAGTGTAGACCAGGGCTCAGCCTCCTCTAACAGGTGTTTCCGTGCAAGCACCACTCGTAGGACAGTGCACGAACAATGGGAAACAGAGATGCCCCCAAAGGTGGGAACTCTGTCGCACCCTAAAAGATGCAAACTCCACCACAAGGCTCCTCATCTTGGGCCAGCTCAGACACGCAGACCCCTCCCTGGTAAGTAATTGCTCCTCCGAAAGACAAGCGCCTTCACCCAGAGGAACACAGAGCCTGGAAACATGGTACCACCCCCTGCCCAATGACAATTCTTCAACTAACCCATAAAAGGGGCCCATCAACCTCCCAATGTCAAGAGACAGGATTCCACACACTTGAAATGGACTTATGCTACACATCATTGCTATTTAGAGAAAACCCTTTCCCACAATCACACGCTTCCACACTCCAGCTTTCACTAGGCCTCTGCAGCACAGATGGTTATTGGGATTATCACAGTATCTAGGAGCCCCAGTCACGGAGCAGGACCCCACCGTGCTGGGCGCTGTACAAACACGGAACACGCTCACTTCCCCCGCCGCGGATTCAGACAACCCTGAGAAGGTCTCCTGTGCTACCAGCCGACCCTGCTTTTATACAACCTCCCCGCGGGTGGAGCGGAGGGTTGGCGGAGGCATTTGGAGCCACTCAGAGAGGGCCCAATCCTGCAAGCATTCTGGGCATGAGCCAAAACCCACTGAAGTCGATGGGAGTCTTTCCATCAACTCCAAAGGGCTTTGGCTCAGTCCCCCATGAGCAGAGAGGGCTTGCAACAGCTTTTGGTAAAATACTTGGAGATCATTGGCTTGGAGGGACTAGACTGGTGCAGAGTCCTGTTAATGCTGGGTAAAATATCACCTTGATCTGGACTAAAAGCAAGGGGGCTACTGAACAGGAGGAGAGCTTGGAGTAAGACTATCTATTTCCCCACCCCCCAGTGATCAGGTCAGGTGGAGAGACCAGTAAGTTTTTCAAGCTGATCTACAGTACAGAGCGGTTATGCCATCATTTAAATACCTTTAAATAGGGGTTTCACACCCCAGTTTTCAGGGGCACAACGGCCCATACTCCATCTGCAAGGGTCTGCGCAAGCGTCACCATTTCAGTCCCGCTGCTTTGCTATGACGCAGGCACTGGAACACTCGGGAGATGATCCCTAGCGAGAAGCTTCCCCCACCAGGAGTGATGCTGTTTTCCTATTGTTGTAAAAACTTGTCAGGGATCAACCCTATCCGCAGCTTTAGGATTTCACAGTGATACAAACACCTCCATCGCTCAGCCACCTCAGCTTCATCAGTGGCATTCACTTCCGGGTGGACCGGAAGTGTAGATTACAAGAGGGAGGGCTCATTCTGAAGAGCGCTACAGTAACTCTGTATTGATGTCTAGCCTCAAATGCATCAGCACTACAAACTCCTGTACATTGGCGCTGGATGCATCGTTACACACAGTGGCGTACGGTAAAAAAAGTGGGTAAAGAACCTAAACTCCATATTCCCCAAACGAGAAGGTGGGTAAAGTCCATTTACCCGTGACTACGCCAGCGGTTACACGTCAGTTTTGCCAACCCAGATGTCACCTGCCTCCGCTGAAAGTTGGCAGGGGAACCCCACTGCATAAAGCTCTCACTAGAGAAACTTAGGCTGCCAAGTGCAACAGCCTTGTTCTGTGGTGGCTTCCCACACTCAGCTTTCGCACAAGCAGAGGGTCTTGCTGGGCCCCTTTTGCAGTAAGTGGCATTCTCCAGGGGGAAAAAAAAAATCTTCATTTGTCACTGGCTACGTTGCCAGTAGGGCTCAGGAGGCTAGCAGGGCACATGATATAAAATCTCACCCTCCAGGGCATGTCACAGCCTGCATGAATTAGTACAGCCAGACTAGACCTCGGACACTATTGCTTGTGCACGCTGTCATGACACTGCTTAAAATTACCACTCCACCAATGACACTGCACCGCTGAACCTGACTTTTTTTTCTTTTTTGTATAGCTCACACCTACCAAGTGCCACTCCTCTCTCTCACTCTGCCCTTCTGCAGCCTGACTCTGAAAGCTGTTGGGTCAAACTCTTCACAGCAGCTTTTCTTTATTCTACTTTTCCCTGCAAAACATGGATACACCTTGATCCAAAGGCCCCTATACAGACTGTAGCGTGGAAGGCCACTGCTCCCCAGAGGTGAAGTACCAGGTTCCATGGCTTCAGACCTCTGCCAACTTTCCATTCACACAGGGCCAGATCAAAGGGAATTCGCTTCTGAAATGTCACAAGCTTGAAGGCCTTTTTTTGGCATTAGCCCAGATTCCAGTCACTGTCTATTCTCTAGCAAGAGAATAAAAACCACGATGTACCAGCAGTTCAGCCTGGTACGTTCTGACACTGAAGTTAGTCGGGCACCCTATAAATGAGAGGAGCTTCTGAAAGTCTCTGAAAAGCAGCTGCAGCACATGCAGATCTCTGCACAGCCCTCTCACTGGGTGAGGAGCTGGCCATCCTGCCAAGCACATCTCGAGTTCAAAGGGCATCCACGGAAGAACTCAAAAACTGCCATTAAAATATTATGGAGCAACACGCTCCAAGTGGGGGCATTGCACCAGTCTGGAGATCAGACACTGCTGAGCATGCGCTGACAGCCTAAGAAAAGGACTCAAACACAAGCATCAAGACTATATTTGTGAAAAGCCCCCCTGTCTTCCAGTGCATGATGTCTGGGGGCCACAGGTAACAAACGCAGGGTTACCCCACCACTCCACTCCGCAGCCAGACTCAGAAATACAGGGCAGTCTAAAAGTGGCAATCACGACCCATAACATCATTTTAATAAATCTTAGTGTACACGTTATCTTCAAACATTCCCCCACCTGGGTAAAAATGCATGAGAGATTTGTTCTACTCCAAGATCAGCTACTGAGTCAATGTAAGGGTCTATGTTTGTATTTACATGATCGATGGAACAACTCCACAGGAGTCATGAGTCTCTCAAGTCAAGTATCCATATTGTATTAAATGCAGGTTCATTTTTAAGTGCTACTGTAGAAACAATTCAGGAGAGTCTGTCAAAACTTTAAGGGCCAGATTTTTGATTTGCATATGTAAATTAGGGCAGTTATGGACACATTTTTGCCTTAGAAATTAGACCCGAAACTGGCTGCTCAAATGCCTACCAGGCAACTCACACCCGCAGGCCACCTAATTAGCCTGCACAATTGCACCTGCAATAGCCAATGCTCCTTTTTGCTTGTGCATTTGCACAGGTGCAGCTCGGAGCGTCTGGTGTGAAGGGCAAAAAGGAAATTCAGAGCTAAGATTGAGAAGCTGGTTTTAACCTGTGCCCATGGACCAATGACCAGAGAAATAAACACCCTGCCGGCATTCCACAGCCTTAGCAATGGTGTGAGAAGAAAGTGAATTCTCCCTTCTGCTGGGGTAGAAAGAGTCATAGCCCCTCACCCACATGTAAAGAGCTACATTGGATAAGCTATACAAACGAGGCAGGCTCAAACGAACACTACTAACATTCCAGAGGCCCTCTCACTCTGATGTATACCTTGGTATGGTTCATGCTAGAGATGATTGGGTAGGAAGGGAAGAAGTGCCCAGAATTGCTTTTTGATCCATATAGATTCATGCAACTTGATATGATAGGGATTAGTCCCGTGAGTGACACAACCTGCTGCTCTGAGGGACACTGTTCACTTGCAGCTCAGGAAAGGAATGACATGAAGGCTGAAGTCGGAGCAGCAGCAACAAAACTGCAACAGGAGGGAATAAGTTTCCTGTTACCAGTGAAATCAGCCAAGAAGTGAGTCTTTCCCACGAAAGCAGCACAAAATCATCCCACTCCACTGTCAAAGGTGGAAAGGGGGAGAACCTGCGAGACAAGGAGTCGTCCCACCAATGGAGGCGCCCTGATGGGGGTTGAAAGATGCAATCTTTAACAGTCTTCCTCTTCTCCAAAAGGGATTGGGACAAAGGACGCAGATTTCACTTGGAGTCAAGCCTTTCCTTACATCCCCTCCCCCCAATCTGCCTCCAAAAGAAGCTGTTGGGGAGATCGCTTCTATAATAGCTGACAAGTGATAAATAGCAGGAGAGATGTTAGAAAGGCACAGAGTTATCCATCAGCTGCCTCACAGCTGCGGTTCTCCCAGCCCCTGATCCCAGACTCAGGTCAAAGAGATGGAGGAAACTGGAAAAGGAAGGCAGTTCCCTTGATACGTTACACCTCAACTCTTTCTTCTTCGTTCAGTTGGGGATTCCTGCGTTTCTTAAGACTAATGAGAACAAAAGTGTCTGGAAAACTTGTGATGCTGTGAATAAGAGATATAGAGCCCGAACCATAATCCTTCTGCTGCACAGTTACCTACTGCCTGACCTACAGTCACCTACCGGGTTTCTGAGGCAAGCAGCTCCATTGCTTTTGAAGCAGAACAGTGCCAGATAGAAGATAGTGGTTGGAATTCTGGACTTCTTCCCACCTACCTGCACCTTCCAGTAGCGCTCAGATAGCTATGTTAAGAGTAGCTAAGGGAAATTAAGAGCAAAAGCTTTCTGAGATGGTGTCACTAGAAGAGAAATCTATATTAGGCAGGGGAAAGAATACAAGAACTCTGCTGTACAGTGATGGGGAAGCCATCAGAGACAGGCGTCTACAGAGGCCACTGAAAAATAAACAAAACGTTCCCCGGGAAGTGTCAGAAAAGCCGCTGAAAGGCATCAGAATGAACCACAGCTTCCTTTTCGCTGCACTGGGGGAAATACCACATCACAGGCACTGGCCTAGTCAGAAATTACATTTCACAGCGGCTGCCATCCAGCAAGCGTGAAGAGGTGAAGGTCATAAGTTCACCATATTTAGAGGATTTTTAGTTCTTTAAAACGAGAACTTTAAAAAAGTCTTTAAAAAGATCCAATTAAAATGAGCTAAAACTGCAGAAGATTCTCCTCCAATCTGAACTGGTTTTGTCTGGAGTTCCATATTGGGTCCCTATAAAGGTAGCTATGATTCCCCCTTGGCTTCTAGTCAGATTCGGACTAGAGTCCGAGAGGGTTATGGGGGCAGCGAGCTTTGGGAGACAGCACGAGGGTACCTGTGGAGCTGTTTGCAGTGGAAATCCCCTCTCTTACTGTTGAATCCCACTTTGATTTCCAAACCAAGGGCAGAGCTACCTCGGGTCTGTTTTTCCATCAAGGCTTTGGAGGGGGGCGAAACACACATTAGTAGTCACTTTTGAGCCACGCAATAAATTGGCAGGTGGGGGTGTTGGGTTTTTGGGGGTGATCAAGTCTTCAAATTATTAGATTGGGCCGGCTGCAGGAAAGATTGAACATGACACTGAAGGGTTTGCCTTCTGCAGAGATCTGCCAATGGCTAGAGCAGAGAGCACGTATATATTATATCTGCTATATCGATTATTTACATGTTCCTCAACATTGGCCTCTAATGAATTTTGCTCTGATACATTCTTTTAAAAATGCGAGCATGCTCATTTCCCTCCTGTGTAGGTTCCCTCCCACTATGCAGAGTGGTGTCGCAGACTATATAGAAAGTACTGCCAGGGAGCAGTGTGGGGATTCTGTTTATATTCTAACAGGGATGTGTAGATTTTGGCAAAAAGGCCCTATTGAAAAGTGCATGCTTTTGTTCAGAGGTACCACAGGCAGGAGTTCTGTCCTTGGCAGGAGAGAGCAGAAGCGTTCTTCGCAATCCCTCCTCTGTCCACCAGGGGCCGCCTGTCAAGTCGTCATGGACTGAATGTTTTTGAGCATTTCATCGAAGGCCTCTCGGGACGGCGCCTCGGCGTTCTGGAAAGAGACCTTGATCCGGCTGTAGAGGCTGAAGGATTTCAGCTCCAGCCAGATGAACCCGAAACGATCGTCATCGAAGAGAATGAAGATGCCCGGGGTTCGCTCAGGGCTGGTGAAGCCGTGTCCAGCAATGAGCCCCGTGCCATAAAAACTACAGAGAGGGAGAGAAAAGCAGGGAAAAGAACAACATGAAAAAGCCTCTGACTGCATCACTGTGGCAGTTTAAGATGAATTTACTGTACCAGAGCAAACCTGAGGTCCATCTAGACAAGCCACCAGCGGCTAGGACCTGATGGTTCAGAGGAAAATCAAACGACCCCAGAATGCACCTGAGTAGATATGCCATGCTGCATAAAGGGGGGAGTTTTACCTGCTGACTTTGAAGCAATCAGCTCACACCCTGCAGCATGAAGTGCCATTGCCTCCATCTTCACAAGCATGAGAACAATGCTACAAACACTCACCTGCTCCTTTAAGTGCAGCTACATATCTGACTAAGCTAAGGATACGGTACATGGGAGCTAACCTAACATCCCTGCAGCTATGCACACAAGGATTTGACTTCAGTTTCAAGGATCAAACCAGACTATACAAAGGCTGATAGGCCTGGGGCATGAGACGTGTGTAACCAGGCCACATTCTGGCTGTGGAGGAAAGATGGGTAAAGTTCAGTGCAAAGCCCTTAGCACGCAGTGGGAAGGGCACATCTGAACAGCGTGTTGCTTCTAGCTTGGAATCGGGCCTTTGTGGATTCCTGGAATGACCCGCTGCGAGTTAGTTAGCACAGATGTTTGGCTGAGGGTCATTTCTGTTTAGATCCAGACTCTTCCCCCCACCCCACCCCTTCATTTAGCAAGGTGCCTCACTGAAGACAGCACCTCCACTATCTGAAAATAAAGGGCTCAATCATGCTGCAAGGTGCTCTGCATCCTCACAGCTCCCATTCATTGAGGGTGCTGAGCACCTTGCAGGATTGGGCCCAAAGCGCACAAGCCCTGAAGCAGAGTCAGCGGGAAAGGGCAGCACATTCCCATGGTCTCGGGAGACAAGTGTGATGCACAGGTAGGACCCAGCTAGGGAGGATCCTGAGAAACAGGGAGAAAAGGGGCAAGTGGCTCATGGAGAAACAGAGCAATAAAGGGAAAATACAGGAGGGATTATGCCCCAGGGCACCATCGGGGCAGGATCTGCAGGGGAGGTGAGATAGGGACACAACCCCCCCCACCGCTCGCTATCTGCCAGGAGGTAAAAGGAGCAAGGAGATTGCACTGGATGGAGCCGCAGAGGACGGAGTGCTGATAAGAGATGGTAAGCTCGGACTGAGCGCTGGGGTAGGGGGGTGAAGAGCACAACACGTGCTTCGGGTGTCAGTGCAGAAAGGCTCTGGGGGTTTTTGCCCCTATATTTTCCGCTTGGGTTCAGGTTGGATGTCCCGTCTGGGCAGGGGAGGGGCAATGAGGGAGCAGTGCTAATAACGGGGCCTCTTTCCTTTGCAGGTCCCAGCTGCTTGCGTGGGGCAGGGCGCGTAGGAAAGGCTGATTAACAACATTCATTTACCACATCCGGCAGGTCCGGGGATAATCCTCGTTCCTTGATATGACTCCCACAGGCAGCACAAAAGGCTGCGAGGTCGGCGCTGACTCCTGGGCTGCTGCTGCCCCCGCAGCCTCAGTCCCCTCAGCCCCAGCATCGTCCCTCTGCGCAGGCTGCTCCACTTGCTGAGAGTCGCCCTGTCGGAAGCGGCCCTCCTCTTCGTCCTGCCCTTCCTCCTCCTCCTGCTGCTCCCGGCGCACCTGCTCCTGCACCTCCAGGACAATGCGGGAGAGCTCATTGAAGTTGCGCAGGTTCTCGATGTCAGGGAGCTGGATGGGGTGCGCCAGGTCGATCTCCACTGTCTGCTGGCCAGCTGGGATATTGGGATCTCCCTGCAGCAAGGAACGGAAATCATGCTTCAGGACACTACGGAACACAGCTGATGCCAAAAGCTCAGATACCTGTACTGCTGCAGCTGGCTAACAAGTTTCCTCCACCCTGGCAATGCCCAGTTCCACAGCAGCACCCCCCCTGCTTGTCAATTAAAAGGTCCCCCCCAAATCCCAGCAGCACATGCCCCTGGAGCTGCCTGCATCACCCCCTTGCACCTGGGATACGGCACCAAGGCCCAACCTGTATGTGGAGACTTGTTCAGAACAGATGGGACAAACTGAGTGGCTGGTGACGTGGCAGGGTAGCCCTGCAAAGTTGAAGGGGTTAGTCAATTTCAGAGTTGCTTTCAATCAGGACCACTCCCTGCAGGGGGAAGGAAGAGAGGTTATCAGCTGGTCTCAGTGCATGGCTGCTAGTGTCGGGTGCGGGGTGGGGCGGAAGAATCTCAGATACAGGTAATCTGCTCATAACCAGATATTCCCACAGAATGGACTGGGGTGGGGGGAAGGCAGTCTGGATTCAAAAGCATTTCACAGGCCTGCAGAAGCTCTGCATGGTAGGATTTTACTGCTGTGCAGACAGAAGACAAGACAGATGATAGCTCAGCATTCTGGAAAATCCTGGCATTGGACTATTTGCCTAGATGGCATTTCCCCCAAGGCTGAGAACAGCTAGGCTAACAAGTGTCCCTACCCCAGGAAATTGTACGTGCTCCTACATAATGAATTTATTCCCACCAATCCCCCAGGTAAGTTGGTTCTGCTGTGACAAAGTTATTATTCCCTTCTCTAAGTTACTTATCTGACCCCAATCCCCATAGTGTCCGAGCGCCTTATTCTCACAGCATCCCAGTGCTATTATCCCCATTTTACAGATAGGAAACTGAGGAACAAGTCAGTGTAATACCCAGACCCCTAAACCCCAGCAAAATCAATGGAAGCTAGGAGCCCAAATACCTTTGAGAATCTGGGCCGTAGTGACTTGTCGAAGGTCACACAGGTAGTCTGGCGAGCAGGTAATGGAACTCAGGTCTCCCAGATCCTAGGCTTGTGCCCTAACCACTGAATCATCCTCTCTCTACCCCAGGCAACCACCTCTGTCACACAGACCCCTGCCGCAAGGGAGAGCGAGAAGGGCTGCAGCTTACTACCCTGATTCCACGGCAGTTGGAACCTGTCAGGGAGCTCGGGAGAGAGAAAAAACCACTCACAGTTATTTTAGTCCCTTTGGCTTTCTTCCCATGAAAACTCAGCATGACAATCTCCAGGCCGTGGCTCCCATAAGTTCCCTTGAAGAGACCTGGCTTTAAGAGGTCATCAGCGTTGCTAGGAGGGAGGTAGATGCGTCGGTATGTCAAGCAGTTGCTGTGGAACAGAAGCTGGTCAGGTAGTTTACAAGAGAACAACGAGATATTGATTCTTCGCCAAGAACTTAAGCTCCCCTCCGCTCCCCTTGCCTGCCTTGGATCTTTTAAAGAGATTCTTTAACAAAAGGGGCAAGATTTTCACTTTCTGGCATTTTAAAAAGCACTCCAGATTTTGAATAGCACACATCCCCCTACACCACCCCTCCCAACCCCCTTTTCCCACCTCCAAAAGTCCATTTGGCTACGAGATCTGTCGAACAGGCAAAGGCTGCGCCGCTTGTACCTAAGCTACAGCATATCAACCCACCCCTATTTCTGGAGAACCCAAGGTGAGTGGAGCCTAGTTAAATATCTTTTAAAGCAATTAACTTCTGATAGCTCTGAAAATGACATTTACTGCTAGTTGTTACGTTCCCAGAAGCTGGGACTGTGTAATTTGTGTCTAGTGCGGTATAAAGCATATTTCCTGCTAAAAAATATAACCAGCAGATGGCCTGTAGGGATGGTTGATATTCACACCATTTTAAAAGTCAGTAAGATACATTTATTCATGTCTGAACATTGGTGACATTAGAGCAGACCTTTTGGAAGCCTTCTCAAACCATTGCTAGCTTTGAATACTCAGCAGCTACTGCACATCCTCTTTTTATCTTCTAACTGGTTGTCCCCTACAACGATGACCCATCACCATTCCTTCCATGATCATTTTCTCAAGGTTATTTTAATCTCCATGCCTGACGTAACCCAAATACATAAGTTTGCGCCTGTTGATTTCCAAGAGGAGGGGCGGCTTCTCTCCAAGAGTATTTCTATAATAAACATTTGTTTTCTCCATCCAGAAGATATGCAAGTCTTTGCTAGCACCACATCTCAAAAGCTTCCATTTTCTTCTGGTCGGCAACATTCGTTTCCCATGATTCACATCCATAGGTTGCTATTGAGAAAATTAAGCTTTTCTCCAGTTAAACCTTCGTATATTGAAACACCATGTTTTTTTCCAAACTTTTGTAAGAGAGGCCATTGCTGATGAGCTGTTCCTCATGGTCTTCTGATTTCTTTGGAACAGCCTTCTTGGTTGGATATGTATGATCCCAGATAGTTTAATTCATCTAGTGCCTCTACAATTTGAATTAATCGTGCTGTCCACATGCATTCCATTTTTGTCAATCATGTCAATGTGCATGCATTTCATTTTCACCTCATTCAGGGATAGTCTATATTAAAAACAGACTCCAACAGTCCTCGCATTCCCTCAGTGGTTGTAGCAAAGAGCACTGTATCATCACCTCAGTGGGAGATTATACTTCCTGCACTTTTCAATGATGCAACAGATGTTCACGATTTGATCATGGGTGCCTCATCCCTCTCTGAAACCATCCTGTTGTGATGGACATTCTGTTTTTATCCTTTGCTTTGTGCAATCCTGGATTATCTAGAGCAAAACTTGACTGTGTATGATAACAAAATGATACTATTCTTATTACACTGTTATGTAATCTCTCTTTGGTAAGATTGATTCCCTTTGTTCAGTTGTCCAGCCAATTTCTAGTCATCCACACAGCACTGCAAATTTACCATGAGATCAATACTGAGCACTGTCAGGCTTTCCATGGAAAGGATCCAGTATCTCTGTTTACAAGCACCCTGTGATCTGTACAAGTCTGGTTCATAATGATTTTCTTAATTTATCAACAAACTCAATAAAGTGTCTTACCTTTCTTAAAAAAAAACAAAAAAAACACACAGTCTCCAATCACTTCCAACAGTTCTGCTGGTATGCTATCTACCCCTGGTGCTTTCCCTGGCTTCACTTTCACATTAGCATGCACAATTTGTTCTCCCAGGATCAATGGCTCCACCTCCATACTCCTTTCTGTTGTCCTGTATTAGGAGTGGCTGTGAGGAGGAATACAGATTGGCACAGTAATCTCGCCACTGGCATTTGATAACATCACTTTCAGTGAGGGTTCCGCCATCATGATCTCTTATTGGGTTTGATGACAGGGAAGTCTAACCACTGTAAACATCTCTTTTGTATTCCTCTTTGTGACTCTCAACCTCTGTGCATTTTGCCCTTCTGTATTTGCTCTTGTCTCATCTAATCTGCTTTTGGAGGCATCTGCTCAGTTCTTCGTCCTTACACCTTCATTTTTCAGTCTCTCTAAGCCATTCTTTTTCACTCTGCATTGTTATTCTGCCAGCTCAAATATCTTCTCAGTCAGCCATGCTGCGATCCAATGCTGATTTTTCAGAATATGTGCTTTGGCAGCTTTGAGCATGAGTTTTCATTTTATTCCAAAGTGCGTTCGGGGTGTCCTCCTCTTTCTCCTGTGCCAATGCCTCAAACCTGTTCTGGACAGAAGTCCTGTAGTTTTCATTGATTTTGGACAGATCCAAATGTAGTGGACCTGCCAAATGTCTTATCTTTTAAGTTTTCATTTTATGTTTGAGGCTAACAAGTGACTGCCTGACCCACACGGTCTGCACTTGGGAAAGTCTTTATCCATTAGACTGTGACGCTTCCCAGGGGTTTCCAGGGCTGTGAGGCACCTTGCTACCACCTGCCCTTGTCTGTGCCTGCTGTGGGTCAGTTCCAACACCATCAGCCTCTGACAACACAAGCCCTGCCCTCCAGACCTCCATAGGCATTACTTTCTCTTCACAGGTCAACGAGAGGCATCCACCAACCCTCGAGTCCTCCAGGCATCTCCTGCAGTGCCCCACCCTTGATGCACTGGACACTTACAGAATTCTCAGATCCTCTGTTTCCAAGAGGAACAGGACACCTCAGCTTACCAGATACACTGCAGAACTCAGCTCTGCCTAGCACATAGCATTTAGATTTGTTGGTAGCGAAAGCAAGTTTAACAAAGAACAGAGATTCAAATGTACTGGAAACAAAAGGTTACATATAAAATACAATCATAACTTGCATCCTAGAGCCTAAACTTAACTCACAAGATGCCCTGCTGTCTAACTGTGACCCTAAGAGCCACTGGTAGAGAGCCCACTGTACTGCAACTCACATCAGGCCTGACACACTCATTACCCTCAACACATTGAAGTCGTAGTGTGTCTAAAAGGTGTCATGTAAGATACCCACACATACACTGGTGACATGCTGGTCACAAAAATCATTGTGTGATGTATGTATGGGTAGTGCACGAAGAGTAATATGAGAGAGCTGGAAATAGGTTCTTAAAATGCCTTTGGGAGGCAGTGCATACATGGAGCTCATCTAGACAAAGGAATGTGGATTCTCCTGTCTGACTGGAGGCAAAGGACAATGAAAGTTTCTTTACATATACGGTAAACAAAGCCAAACATGCAGCAGTTTAATAAGAACAACCGGGGACAAAGTCTGCACCCCAGGGCAACTTCCTGGCTCTTGAGGCACAGACAATGGATTTTGGGTAATATAAAGGGAACAATTAGACATTTGAGTTCTCTATCACTTGGGGAACAGCACCATTTTATTCTGTGAACATTGGTTCCCCTGCCCTAGAGGGCTGGAGATGCTGGTAACTTGATGTGAATGAGAAAACTGCTTAGGCCAAGACTAAAACTTGCTAGGATTAAGCTTTAGTCACTAGAAAACGTGCTTTATTTTGTTTTGTCTGTAACCATACCTCTCTTTTTCTCTTGCTTAGTATCACTTAAATCTCTGTCCTTTGTTAATAAACTTATTCTTGTTTTATTACAAAACCATCTCAGTGCTGTGTATTAAAGCAAAGTCTGAGTCTCCGGGCTAACCTAACAGGCTGATGGGTGCTCTCCCTCTTTGGAAGCAACAAATCTAATAATTTCCATGTGTCCAGCGAGAGCGTCTGGACGCTGCAGAGACATCTCTGGGGGAACTCAGATTGTTACCTGCAAGGCAAGCAGCATCTTGAAGAGTTTGCTGGCAAGGCAGACAGGCTGGTGTGTCAGGGAGCCGATACAGCTTAGTGGCAGCAAAGCTCTGCCAAGTGGGTAACAAGTGGTTCACAGTCCTGGATGTCCTGAGCAGGATGTAACACTAATGAAATCTATCTTACCCAAATTCTTCTCCCAGAATTTTTCCTGGCTGTGGTCCTTTTTTAATGAAACAACTTACCTCTGAGGTGAAAGATTCAGATTGAGTCTCTTTAGCTGCAGTTATAGTCCGAAAAAATCCACTGTTTTCACTTGCAAACAGGATAACCCTGCTTGTGTTTTCCTGTTTGTAATTTCCCCTGGAGACTTTGTGATCACTTGATTAGCATTTTGCTCAGAGTGTAAATATCCCCTGTAAATACTTCACAATGAAGTATACAATAGTCTGTCTACACAGATACACTTCTGCCTGAAAGAAACTTGTTTACCACTTCTGAGGCTGGCCCCAACTCACAGACCTTGTAAAGATGATTTCCAGCTTATGCGTACACACACCCCTTACATATTATCTGTACATACATTTCACAATGACAGTGATGACCAGTGTGACACAGGCTTTCAGTAGAGACCTTACACAACACTGTGATGAACTAGTACATAGATCCCAGACCCAGGGGATTTCTGGAAGGCTTACGCACCCAGTGTCCTCTGGTAGTCAGCACCAAGAGTTCCCTGACAGAGACACTGAATCCCCTTCATTGCTGCATCGTTACCTAGTCAATTTGGTTCCTGGCTATACCATCAGGCGACATCCATGTTGGGTGAAGATGGTGTTTGTAAGGACCAGCTGACTACAGCAGCAGAACTCAACTAAACCCCTTCCTCACTCCTTTTGTAAACCCAGACCATTGTTTCTCACTACTTCTTTATGAGAGCTTACAGCTCCAACTTTCGCATCCAGGTCCTCAATCACAAGGGAGATCTCTCTGCTTGCTGTTTTAGTGAATGTCTTTCAAAGCAATTCACAGAATCCTGCACTGGGGACTGCACCTTGCTGTGGTGGGAAGGCTTGTACAATTTTAAGATTACACAAAATCAAATGACCCAAAGCCATCTACTGGGCACACAGCTATTCCGAGTGACCGTACGGCCTGTCACCGTGTCCCCCTGCTGCATCTTACCTTTCACTACGCTTACAGGAAGAGACTGGTTTACCACGTGTTTGTACACTGCTCAGTGAAACAGGGCCCAATCCAAATTAAGGTCCTGGGGCACTATTGTAATCCTGATAATGGACCTGATGAGGACTATTACATACGTTCATTTTCTGTGCGGACAATACCACCCTCTCTACAAACACAGCAGAGGCCCCTAAAACAGGAGTCTGAGGAAGGAAAAAGATCCATTCACATGTGTTGCAGCAACGTTATCAGTTAACCAGGAAGACTGAACCAACAAAACAGCAGTGCCCTGGGCCAAGTTCAGATGCCCCCAACCCCAATGTTTAGAAAAGAGCTGCTCCCCTTACTCATATTGGCTGGTGTAGATGAACTTCATCAAGATGAGCTCTTGCATGTGCTCATGGAAGATATCCTCCAGAGTCCGGCCCCATTCTTCCCTCAGCCACGTCCGGAATTCCTGCAGCGCACACAGAGACATGGAAAACCAACGAGCTACTCACAGACACTTTATAATTATGATGGTGCCTTAGCTGCACAGCATCACTCTTGGCCATGCAACAGAATTCACGTAGACAGTCAGCGAGGAAAAAGCCCAAGTGCCCAGCTGGTTACAGAAACAAAAATACCTATTACTTTATACAGCCCTTCCCATCCCCTGCCCTCACGGCCCTTCATGAGAGGGGAGCAGGACCACTAACCCCATGTTAATGGAAAAGAAACTAGGGCACAGAGTGGAAGTGACTTGTCAGACTGGGAATGGGACCCAAGTCCTTGTTGTCTTGGTCCTGCACCCCATCCCCTGGATCATGCTACATGGCGTATTGATCATCAGAAAGGAGAAAGAGGCAAAAACACTAAAAGATTGAGGAAAATAAATTCTATTTACTTGTAGTATTTGTGCTCCTAAATCCTTCATGAGCTCTGAGAAACCTCCCCAAAGTGTCTCAACAGCAGCTCTGAGCAATCTCTGAAAAGCTACTACTCTAAGGTGAGTTACAATTTCATGACAACAGCATCCCCACTAAAGGTATCAGCCTCTCAAGTGATCTTCTGAACCTGCATTCTTTACCTTCTAAATACAGAACCTCCAGTTACCAGGCTCTCACTCTTACCCAACACACTGTTTCCAAAGGACTGTGCACACATTATTCATCTGCTACGGAACTGACCAAAAACTTACCTCTGCAATACATTAGCCCTCTACCGGGAAACCACTGGGGGAAAGGGTTGATTTTTTAGCTTCACAGATGGAACAGTTTGAAGTATGAAAACTCAGAGAGCCAGATTTTAACTAGATGGACTCCTAACTGAACTTCTCAGCAATGAGCATCCCTACACTGTGCAGTAGTTAACAGAGAAGCTCTCTCATGATACATCTGCTTTTTCCTCTTGACAGGCAGAGCTGCTGTATTTAATTATATTACTCCTGCACTGCTAACCAAGGTTTTAATCCCTCATCTCGGCAGACAGGCAGTAAAAGGAGCCCCTCTTGCCATAATTACAAGAAAACGAGGCACGCAAGCATGGCTGATATTTAATATCGTGCCTGTTTGTGACAGGCCCAACTTCACACAGGTCTCAGCAAAGGCTGCTTGTCTTATTCCAGACTGGGCCGTCGAAACACAACCTGAGGGGTCAGACATGGCATAGGAAGAACAAGGACATAGTGGCTTAAATCTTGCCACGTGCTAAGGAGTGGGGAGCTGAGGGTTGTTCATTGTCTCATAACCTTGGTACACAGTCAGAAATGGTTCTTCACGCACTCCGTTGTGTTTGGCTTTGCAGCACATATGGTGCGGCAAAGCAACCAATAGTGCTCCGGTATCACAGAGGTCTCCCAACAAGATGGTTGTATAGTCTGACTACTGAGACGGTCCGGTGAACTGGAGTCTGAAGCCAGGCCTTACCCAGTGGCAGAAGAGGTTCCTTTGGATTGTGCGATGCACAACACAAATCTGCGTGTGATGATTTTCAAGGGGCAGCCCAAGGGCCAAGTGCAGCCTGTACCTGACGGTCTCCCTGCATCAGCAGGAGGAGGATAAATTTGCTCCACTACAAGTTTTACCACCGGCAAATTCAAATCACAAGTTATTTCTATCCATTAGAAAAGCCCCAAGGACAGAAACTGCCACTGATCAGCAGCTTTGTTTTTTTCCAATACCTGTAAAATTATACACAAGTGGGCACCTTAGGGGTCGTATCCCAGCTCCCATCATGACCACACAGATCACAAAGATTTGGGACTGGACAGTAACGCCACACCCTGCTGTGCCTCACAAACGCAGTTAACCCCAGTGCATTTAGATGGACATGCAAGTGACAGACTCTTTCCAGCCAGGCTGGAAGGGACGCTGTTACCTCCTGCCTTCCTCCTGACATTCGATGGTGATCTGTCTGGTTGCACTTTGTGGAGAATTCGTCCTTCTTTACGATCTGCAGTTATTGGGGAGGAGAGTCGGTGAGCTCAAGTTAGCAGCAGGCCGATGTAGCAATGTAACAAAGACTGCCTCAAACGGAATCCTAATGCGACATGCTGGATGGCAAGATTTACGTAGTTTGCCAGCCCCCCCTAGCTGCACTGACGAGGCAACGGGACTCAATAGGTGACCGCTAGAGAGAACGGAGGCCAAGTGCTTCAGCCTCTTAATGCAGCAGCTCCATGCTCTGAGGAAAGGGAGCGAGTGGGCATCATTCCAAGGGAGAATCCCAATGTCAAGCTGCCTTCTGCAATTGAGCCTCTTGTTTCAAGGAGCAGGATCTCCCTGGAGTTTGTTCCTTAAACATCCCACCTACTCCATGGCTTATCCCAAGTACCCTCCCCAAGGCCCCTCCAGGGGATGACAGGTCACTGTGCATACTTGGACACGTCAGTGCATGGGACCATTTTTATACACTCCTTCCCTTGACTCCCACAGCCTGCTTTATAACTGGTGCCCCCAAGCCGGCTGATCCATCCTCACCAATGCAGGGGCAGCAACTGAAAGCAAGGCCTCAATGTGCGATCAGCCTAGAGATCAGAACTGACCAGGAGATGGCCTAAATCAGCGGCTCTCAACTTTTCCAGACTACTGGGCCC
The DNA here is from genome assembly GCF_016161935.1 of Mauremys reevesii. Lineage (NCBI taxonomy): Eukaryota > Metazoa > Chordata > Testudines > Geoemydidae > Mauremys > Mauremys reevesii. The sequence continues at coordinate 38,413,045 of NC_052638.1, forward strand.
CGTTCAGGAGTCTGATTTGTCTTGCGTACCCCCAAGTTTCACCTTACTAAAAAACTCCATGCTTACAAAAGCAATCATAAAAGTGCAAAAAAAGTCTCCCAGCACACTATTGCTGACCTTCTCATTTTTACCATATAATCAGAAATCAATTGGAATGTACATATTGTAGTTACATCTCAGTGTATAGTATATAGAGCAGTATAAAAAAGTCCTTGTCGGTATGAAATTTTAGTTTGTGCTGACTTTGCTAGTGTTTTTTATGTAGCTTTTTGTAAGACTAGAAGTATCCCCTGGGATACACGTACCCCTGGTTGAGAACCACTGGCCTAAACGATCCCTTGTGGTCACTAAAGGAAAGCCGATTGAGAGATGGACAGAGAAAAGCCTTGCGCGTGACCCACACAGTAGTGATGTCACATTCCCTACCACTGGGTACTTTTGTTTACAGGCCCAGGGAATACAAACTCTTCCTCAGCGCCTGGTGCCCAGGTTAAGCAGCCAGACTCACCTGTGTGAGGGGAGGGGAGGGAGGCACAGGCTGGAGCTCACCTGGATATGGCCATTGTGGGGCCCCTTGTGGCCGTACATACACTCAACAGTCGCACTTTTCCTCTCCATTAAGTGAATCCGGAAAAGGGGCTTGAACCTCATTGGGTCATCCACGTGAGGGTCATGAGGGGGCAAGTACATCCAGCCAATGATAAAAAAGCCATCTACCTGTGAAGAGGTGGGAGAAGCAAATGGAGTTAATGCTCCCCGGTCCTTCATTCATTGGGCAGCAGCTGTTGCCTCAGCCCCAGAACCTCTCCAGTTAGGGAGTAAGGTGGCTCTCCCCCAAGGCACTGAGGAGCTGTTCTCAGCAATCAGATGCATTTCCAGTGCTAGATAGCTGCTTTCCAGTGCCAGGATTCCCGCCCAAATAGACATAGTGCAGCCTCTGTGAGGGGGAAGAACCACCCTTTATAGGGCTTTGTTTCACGGGATAAGCATTCACGTCATTACTGCAAGCAGCTTGGTGCCAGATACGCATTGGGCTCTGGAGAGCGAGATTATGCTGAGGCTAGTCAAGTGCTAATTGGTTTGTGACGAGCTCATGCTGCCAGTGATCCTCTTACAGGAAGGACTTCTAGTCTCCCTAATTATGTCTGGCTTTTGGATGATGAATTGTTGTGCACTATTTCTCACTGCCAGTAAGGAAAGCAACAATCCCCTTCACTTGCTAAGATGCGTGAAAGAGCCGCCTTTCTTCCCACCTCTCTTCCTGCAAACCTCATCGAATCCTCACCCCACAAAGGGAAAGCGGCTTTGAAGAGCAAGTATTCTGTAATGGAAATTTCTCCCGAAGACACAAGGAGAGATCGGCACTGCGGTCTCTCTTCACAAGCTAACAGTAGTGAACAACTAAACCGGTGGAACTCCTTGCCAGGGGCTCAAAAAAAAAAAAAAAAGAACTAGATAAGTTCATGGGGGATAGGTCCATTGAGGGCTATTAGCCAAGATGGCTAGGGATGCAACCCCATGTTTGGGGTGACCCTAAACATCAGGCTGCCAGAAGCCATGAGTGAGAGACAGGGTGGATCACGCCGTAACTGCCCTCCCCCTATACACTCCCCATGGAGCTCTGGTACGGTCACACTGCTGCAGCCAGATGCCCTTGATATCAGGCTCTGGAACACACATTTCTACAAGATAGCCTTGGGCTCAAAGATTAACAAACTCAATGAGTTTAGTATGTTAAACCAGCCAAGCCATGATCCTTGGTGCAGAGGTGCCAGAGGATATCAGAGGGCATCAGGCAAGCCTCTATCCTCAGCCTCTCAGAGTAATCCCAATAATCCTAAATCCAGAGAGGCAAAATGACATTCAGCAGCTCTTCTGCTTCTCTAGACTTGGTCTCACTGTGGTCCTAACTCAAAGCTCATTGAAGTCAGTGGAAACATTCCCATTGAATTCAGTGACTTTGGCTCAGACCCTCTGTCAGTATCATGTCTGATGTACTGCTCTTCAGGGACTAGTCACTATGCAAGTAAACATATCACATACTGTGGCAACGAGGCTATGAGGCAGCCAAGTGAACTGCATATGGAGCGTCTTTACCAAACTCTTCCTAATGCAACGCAGCGGATGCCAACTTATGCCAAAGGCGGAAGCATAAAAGTTTTAAAGGAGCTTGTATGAAATTGTTGCCAGAAGCTGATGCAACAAACCTCTGGGACATCTCTGTACTCACCACCACGTTCAGCAGTCCCCCGTATGGCCCAATGTCTGGCTGCCACAGTCCCAAGATGTGTCGGTATCGGTGAAGCACTAGGGAATAGGAGACAAAGCAAGACATTTCACAATGAACGCAGCAAGAGGGATTTGAGGGGAGAGGAGGAGGCTGCCATAAAATTGCACAGATTGAGGGGGTGTCAGTTAACAAACAGGGTTCTTACTGGGACTGGGAGAGAGAATCCCAGTTCTCCCAAACCCAAAGAGAGGGGCTAATTCTGAAGACTTTCAAAAAGCTGTTACATGAAGCCTACAGCAAACGCACACTATCCTCCTGCACAGCTGCACGCCCGGCCAGGAGCAGTGGCAAGAGCTAGCTTTTCAAGGATTTATGAAGGCAGAGATCCAAGGACCCAACTAGCAAGTAACTTTCCATCAGAAAATCCTCTCATTGAGATCTGTCGATAGGCATCACATGCTCTGCTTGGAGCTTACAAGTGCAGGCTATCCACCTTCCTGACCACAAGTAAGATGTTCTCGACACCAGACACCTCTGATTTCATAGAGGTGTGAATGCGGGGGGATTTGAAACTTACAAGTAGGGGAGAGCAGGGAAAGCAAACAGCGTTTGCTTTAAGAGATCATCCCCTTCTTGTCTTACCAGACAGATGCACCCCCCTGACTCCACTTAAGCACCTGATCCTCATCCGATTCAGCCATTAAGATGGCAGCACACATGCCCCATAGTTCCTGAGCACAGCATCCAGAAGACTGGGTGTCATTACAGATTCAACACATACAGAAGACCTTGGAGAAATCTCAAATAGGTTACTGCATTTCAACATTTCCTCAAAGCTACTCCCAAGCATCGTGTACTGGAGCATATCTTGTACTTTGGATCCTCTTCTCGGAGCTAGTTAAGATTTAAAGCCTACCGAAAAAGGGGACAGAAGTAGGAAAGTTTTCCACAAACTGCAAACACAAGTGATTCTTTGAACACTGATACATACAGCCTGCTGCAGACAGGAGTCATAAGGAACTGACGGTATCTACTACATCATATGCCTGCCTTCCATGAAAAATACAGAGGCTGTTCATCTCAGATTCTAAAGATAAGCATCAGCTGACCCATAATATGAGAGTACATTTAACGGCCTGACGTGAACAAAGGACACAGGACTGGAAGGGACCTCCTGGGTTACCACGTCCAGCCCTCTCCATCACAGGCAGCCGAGCCATCGTAGGAGTAGAGAGGTTATTTTACCTCTATTTGGCACTGGAATGGCCACAGCTGGAATCTTTGCATCAAGTTCTGGTGTTCACAATTGAAGGATGTTGATAAACTGGAGACAGTTCAGAGAAGAGCCATGAGAATGATTAAGGGATTAGAAAACCTGCCTGATAGTGGGAGCTCAACCTGTGTAGCTTAGCAAAGAGAAGGTTAAGGGGTGACTTGAGCTGTAAGTATCTACATGGGAAACAAATATTTTATAATGGGCTCTTCAGCCTAGCAGAGAAAGATCTAACACGATCCAATGGCTGGAAGCTGAAGCTAGACAAATTCAGACTGGAAGTTTTTAATTTAAGTAGGCCAGACTGAGCTGGAGTGAATCCTGTTACTGGAAGAGTTTAAGCCCTAAGTGGACGTCTTAAAAAGTAATTGTATAGAACTAAACAGGAATATTTTCATTATTTAAATGCCAAAGCAAAGAGCCGTATCTGGGATCAAGGACACTGCTGAGGACTGTTTAAATCCCAAACAGCCCCATGCTAGGGAAGAACTGGAAAGCAACACAGGAGAAACGAGAAGTAGGAATGATTGGTCCAATGTCACTCAGCCCATGGAGTCAAGCGCAAATAGCAAACTGCATGAAGGATACCAAAGTGGATCAGATTTAAAATAGTCTAAGTGCAGTTACTATGCACATTCCATTTAATACACAAGAAACCCCACTCACTGATACCTGCCTCCTCCACCCTGTTTGTGTACACAGCTGATAAATGCCAGTGGCTTTTAAGATTAGAATTGAAAACCTAACAGCTGTTGAACGCAGACAGCACTGAACTGGAGGAAGAAAAGCTCTTCCATTAGAACCATCTTCAGGGCTAATGCTACAAATAACAGTCTTGTCTTAATGCCAGACTTTTAAACACAAGAAAGTGCCTGTTCAAAAGAGGAGAGACTGTACTGAACAGGGTTCATAAACTCAGTTTCTGGGTAATCAGCCAGCTACAGATTAGTTCAAGGAAGGCCATGTTTTCTTAGGGAAAGTGGCTGAGTCATAGCAACATCCAGATCAGTGAGTCTGACACAATCACCCTTGAACTTGGATTAAAAGCTGTTCAGCCTTCCAATGGCAGGCGAATCTAACCGAGCAGTCAGAGGCTTAGATGCCCTTCTCTCGCCAGTAATGTGAAGGGCTTTTTAACAGCTGTTCAGAGCCAGAAAACTCCCTAATCAGCTGAATGGGAATAGACTGTTCCCAGACAGAACCTGCAACCTGAGCAGCATTGAAAACTAACTGCAGTCTCCCCACCCTCTCCCTGGAACTTTCCAACAACCCCTTTTGGAGGCAGGCAAAGTGTCTCAGGTGGACAGCAGATGGTCTGCATCTTGGGGCAGGGGGCTTTGTATTTTTTAAAAGGAAGTCTCCAGGAAAATGGTAACCTTTGGGCTTCATTTCAGATTGTGAGCAGCGCTGCAATGCCTGAGCCTGTCAGCTCAGCAGGTGCATTCCCTGCAATCAAGACCTGGTTAGTTATAGTTCTGACTCCGAAAAATTAGGGAGATTAGGGATGAGCCTGGCAGCTCTCTCCCAATTCTGGATGGAAGCACCATACCTCTCCTTTCCAATGGACTCCCCTCCTCTCTTTGTGCCTTCAAAGAGGTGGGGGAGATAGAGATGGTCCCTAAGAAGTGGTCCCTTTGGGATATAGGCCCCTCTCCCCATCAAGGGGATGTGTGTAGGGATTTCCTTCTGGTTGTCCTGGCCCAGGGTCAGCTTTTCTGGCTCCAATGCATGCTGCCCCTGGTCAGGAGAGGTTACCTCCAGTAGTGTGATTGATGTGTCCAGCATCATTCAGGTAGCCAACAACGGATGGCCAATTAGCATCAACTATGGCAATGTCTGCAACAGAGGGCTTGTCTACACAAGGACACTATTGTGAAGTAAGCTGGAGTGAGTTTAAAGCAGGGTAGCTATTCCCTCATGTAGACAAACCCAAAGATGCATCTGCTGGAAACTGACTATGACCCACCATTCACAGGGCCACCAGGAAGCCATCAGATCGGAGGCCATTTGAAAAAGGGATTGTATTCAGTCAGGGAAGGGGCAGAAGGAGGCACATTCCCCCAACTCCCTTAGGAGGGAGTTTGCTTTGGCAAGTTCCAATATCAGTGTTATCCAGCTATGGTGAGATAAGAGAAATATAGAGAACGCTACCGAGTCCATCCCATGCAATTCAACCAAGCGAGATCTACGCAGCTGGGACACGCCACAGAGAACAGCACAGCGATGCTGTTACAGCCCTGGAGATATTCTTCAGAACGGGATGGGGACCACTTCAAACGCCATGAACGTTAAGTAAATATTCTCTTATCACCAGCATCTGGCTTCTACCACCTGGTGACTTTAAAACACAAATACTAGGTACTTGAGTTTTCTGTGAAATCTGCAATCTCCAGAGCAAGGGGAGTTGGGAATGAATGAAAGAAAGCTAAATCAATGACCCGTCACAGCTGTGTCTGCAATTCTTTAAAGCAGTGGTTCTCAAAGACAGTCTGCCGCTTGTTTAGGGAAAGCCCCTGGCGGGCCGGGCCGGTTTGTTTACCTGCGGCATCTGCAAGTTTGGCCGATCGCGGCTCCCAGTGGCTGCAGTTCACTGCTCCAGGCCAATGGGGGCTGCGGGAAGAGGCAGCCAGCACATCCCTTGGCCCACACCGCTTCCTGCGGCGGCGAACCGCAGCCAGCGGGAGCCGCGATCGGCCGAACCTGCGGACACGGCAGGTAAACAAACCGGCCCGGCCCGCCAGTGGCTTTCCCTGAACAAGCGGCGGACCGGCTTTGAGAACCACTGCTTTGAGGCTCACCTACAGAGGAAACAGGCATCAGACGTCAGTAATTTGGGAGGATGGGGAAACAACCAAGAAGTTTGCCATTAGGGAAACAGCCTGAAATGCAAGTTCAGAGCTGTTGAAAACAACAAACTCGCTATATCAGTTATTCACTAAATCAGTAAAGCAATTCTGATTCCTGCTGTGCAGCGTGGCAACCCCGTTTCATTTAATTCCAGGTGGAGAACTGGGCTGGTGGGTGCATCAGAGGGTCCAACTCGGACATGATGGCCACCGGTTCCTGTTCTGAAACAGTCACTGCTTTGCCAGGCTACTTCACCCATTCTAGCTCCAGGGCTGCTTCAAACCCTCGTAGGCTGAAACCCAATGGCTGCCTTTAAAGCTTTAGTGCAGGTGAGTCCATAGCATCCACACCACATGTTAGCACATGCCATGAAACCGCACTCCCAAGCGCCAGTGAGTTAGTAACTCCATCCTGCTTTACCCTCCTCTACAAAATAACCATGCTATCATCCCACTGATAGCAGAGGTGGCTTTATACATACCCCCAAGGACAAGGCAAAACTGGTTTTTCCTCACTCGATTTCATTCATTAGATCGGGGGTCAGCAACCTTTCAGAAGTGCTGTGCTGAGTCTTCATTTATTCACTCTAATTTAAGGTTTTGTGTGCCAGTAATACATTTTAATGTTTTTAGAAGGTCTCTTTCTATAAGTCTATAATATAACAGAGGTAGGCAACCTATGGCATGGGGTGCCGAAGGCGGCGCGCAAGCTGATTTTCAGTGGCGCTCTCACTGCCCGGGTCCCGGCCTCCGGTCCAGGGGCCCGGCCTCCGGTCCAGGGGCCCGGCCTCCGGTCCAGGGGCCCCTGCATTTTAGTTTAATTTTAAATGAAGCTTCTTAAACATTTCAAAAACCGTATACACTTTACATACAACAATAGTTTAGTTATATATTATAGACTTTTAGAAAGAGACCTTCTAAAAACGTTAACATGTATTACTGGCACACGAAACCTTAAATTAGAGTGAATAAATGAAGACTCAGCACAGCACTTCTGAAAGGTTGCCAACCCCTGAACTAAACTATTGTTGTACATAAAGTAAATAAGGTTTTTAAAATGTTTAAGAAGCTTCATTTAAAATTAAATTAAAATGCAGAGCCCCACGGACTGGTGGCCAGGACCTGGGCAATGCGAGTGCCACTGAAAATCAGCTCGTGTGCCGCCTTCAGCACGTGTGCCATAGGTTGCCTACCCCTGCATTAGATCAAAGTCCCACCATGTTCCAGACCATTAGACCCTCGGGCCTTGCTATTCTTCCCTTGATACATTAACAGTGGTGAGAGTTACGTACACTCATGGAGAAAGTGTAAACTGTTTGTTGGGCGTAGCTGCTCCATGGGAGATGTACATCACAGGCTCTGAAATACTACGGAGACCTGCTTTCTTTGGAGCTGTTTGCAGCACAGGGCACGGAAAGGTATTCTGGCATACTGGGACGTGTGCTAACAGAGCAGAGGACGGTACTGGGACTTTATTTTGCAACAATAAAGGCTGAATTTGTAGTTTTCCAATAGCACACGGATGGCACTTGATTTGGATAAAGTGACAGATCAGATCATTCAGATCAAGTCTGAGTATGGCAAGCAGGAGCCTACAATCTCTGTACATCTATTCAGGTTCTTATACTGCATCCCTCACCATGGTATCGGAACACTCTCTCCATTAAAAGCAAAGATGGCCATGGACTAACTAGGCTTAGCAAAATACCGGAGGGTGGGGTTAGTTTTCTTTTTTTGTTTGTCTTTTTTACAATTTTGACTGTTAATATTTTTAAAGCTTCTTTTGATTTGTATCCGTTTAAAATTTCACAACCGTGCAAAGTTTTGGGTTTTAAGCATTTTTCATCGAGTTAATTTCCTGTGACAGTGAAAATTTATGGGGCGGGTCGGACAATCTTTATTTAACAACAATAGATGACAATAGATGTTGAAGGCAACAAAGAGTCCTGTGGCACCTTATAGACTAATAGACATATTGAAGCATAAGCTTTTGTGGGTCTGATGAAGTGGGTGTTCACCCATGAAAGCTTATGCTCCAATATGTCTATTAGTCTATAAGGTGCCACAGGACTCTGTCGCTTTTTACAGATCCAGACTAACATGGCTACTCCTCTGATACTTTAATAGATGTTGAGATTCAAAAAGCTACATTGCAAGTTAACACACAAAATGTCAACATCACATATCAAAATATACAGAGTAAATATCCTTCAGTCAAACTCTAAGAAATTCTCAAGCCTTTTTTCTTACTTTGCCTATCTGTAAATTTCTATCAGCATCATTGGAAATATTTTTTCATTGGCTTGCATGCATATGGTAGATCATTTACCGATAAAACACTAACCTTTCCAAGCCTAACTACAGCACAGAACTTGGGGTTATGTTTGGACTGCAGGCTGCACTAGAAGGCACCAAGGTAAAGGTCATCTCTAACGTAGTGCCTGTGAGCCAACCACAGCTGATTACTCCAGGATCACTCAGTATTTTCAGGTTTCAGAGTGGTAGCCGTGTTAGTCTGTATCAGCAAAAACAACGAGGAGTCCTTGTGGCACCTTAGAGACCAACACATTTATTTGGGCATAAGCTTTCGTGGGCTAAAACCCACTTCATCAGATGCATGGAGTGGAAAATACAGTAGGAACATATATATATACACAGTACATGAAAAGATGGGAGTTGCCTTACCAAGTGGGGGTCAGTTCTAACAAGACAATTCAACTAAAGTGGGAGTTGGCTATCATCAACAGGAGGAAAAAATCACTTTTATAGTGGAAATCAGGGTGGCTAATTTCAAACAGTTGACAAGAAAGTGAGAGTAACAGTTGGGGGAAATTAGCATGGGGAAATTAGTATTTAGTTTCTATAGTGACCCATCCATTCCCAATGCCTACTGTATTTTCCACTCCATGCATCTGATGAAGTGGGTTTTAGCCCACAAAAGCTTATGCCCAAATAAATTTGTTAGTCTCCAAGGTGTCACAAGAACTCCTCGTTTTTTCAATATTTTCACTAAGCTACATGCACCCAAGGAAACTCGAGTTTAAAGGTCCCATGAGCAGTGGAACCATGGGGCTTTCTAGCATAATTTTGATTCCTAAACAGGTTCAGATTTTCAGTGTGTACATAAGTGGAGACCCCCAGTGCTCATTCAGACACCAGCAGAGTTCACATTCTATCAAGGTTACATTTCAGCATCTCTCCCTACAGAAGGAGGGTAGGTCTAGCAGTGGCTGTTAGCCAAGATGGTCTGGGATGCAAACCCATGCTCTGAGTCCCTAAACCTCAGACTGCCAGAAGCTGGGACTGGATGACAGAGGATGGAGCACTCAGTAATTGCTCTGTTCCATTCATTCCCTCTGAAGCATTTGGCACTGGGCACTGTCCAAAGACTGGGCTAGATAGTGTCACTGCATGACCCAATATAGCCGTTCTTATGAAACTTCCCTTTGTTAGGATTAAATAAAAATCCTGAAGTCCAGAGTGCATTTTATTTTATTGGGGGGAGGGAGCAAGAAGGAATTCCCCTCTGTAAATGACATGCCTCCAGCAATGATTCCTGGGCTGCAGAAGTCCAGTGATCTCCCCTCTAGATATCAGAGAGAGAGAGAGGGACTACAGTTCAGAGAGATCTATGGGAAACTTTCAGAACTGACAACACTTAGACTCATCCAGAGGGACAAATAAAGGGGATGTCTCTGCCCACACCGAAGAAAAAGCTGATTAACACCCATATTCCTAGTTTTGTCTATCTAGGGAAGTGGTTTTCAGCTTGCAGACTAGTCAGCACACAGCTGTGGCCCATGTGACATCCTCAGGGCCATATAGGTAGTTTTGGATGTGGCCCACAATGATAAATAGGTTGAGAACCACCGATCTAGAGCCTATTAGTGTCATTTCTGGGGCTGGGTGGAGTTGGTCCCAAGAGCAATGCAAGCAGCCCTCCTCCTTCCCCTAATGGCAAGCTGGAATGTGTTATCTCCACAGTACACTCAAATCCACTGCCCTGGAAAGCATCTGCTACCTGTGCCTAGTTAGTTTCCACCAGTGCCAACCCTGGATAGGATGCTCTCTAACACCAAGCATTTCACCAGAGGGGTGAGTACTGTTATCCCTATGTTACAACTACCTAAAGTGTCACCTTAGAGGGTCAGAACAAAGTGCATGAGAACCAAGTCACGGGAAAGCCTGGGTGACAGCTCTTATTCTGCCCCCGAGGTAGCTGCTTGCAGTAACTTCACACGCCATGCAGCGCCACATGTGTGCTCAGTGCAGAAAGCGTTTGCTAATGGGAGGTACGTACGGCAGGTGTAAACATCTCTGTACTCCATGTGTTCGTAGTCGGGAAGGATTTTCATAAAACGCCCCGACTTCACTCGTGGATTTATACCTGGACAGACACAGCAGGGTAAGTACCAGAGAAGTTGATTCCCCTCTGAACATCACATAACATTAATGTGAACCAGACAGGAAGGTCAAGTCCCTTGTTGACTTAAGGCGCACTTCTTCAGCCCCCAGCCCAGATCAGCCACTCAGAAGAATTCGGCACATTTTATGATTCCCTCACAAGTTATTGATGTCACCAAACAAATTCGAGTGAAGTCCGAGCTTATCTCAGTCTACGCAGGACAAGAGCAACCAAAGGCTTTTTGCTCTTTTCATTCTTCAATCCAGCTAATTGTTTTCAAAACACCATCAAGCATCTGTTTCATTATGCCCTCTAAGATCTTGGGTTTGGCTTTATTCCCTATTGTCTTAGTGTAGCATGTAGAATAGAACAAACTTTCATTGTTTGCACCTTCAAGCCTGAATTCTGCCAAGAGTTCTACATGACACTAGAGACGGAGGACACACCACCAGGCAATCCTTTCAGGAAAGCTGAGCAGGAAAGTACCAGTAGGTTTGTAAACAGAGATGTTTGTTGAATCTAAATTGACCGCAAGCCAAGGATTTCATATCCCTGCAAAACAGGGTACGGTTCAGGAAAGGAGGAATGAGCTGACAAGTGTTCTGACTCTGCAGAAGTCTGGAGATATGCACAGGTCAGGATTCACATGTGTGGTAAGAGATTCTTTATTTACAAATGGAATAGAGTGTATGGCATGCTTTCTACAGGTAAAACACTACGTTCTACGGTACTAAATGCTCACCAAGGACCTATTGCAGTGGAAAGAGACTAAAGATGTCAATCATATTAAGAGGTACTTTGAAGTGTAAAGAATCAGTGGGAAAAGTTGCAAAAACAGGACCATATCAGGTACATAATTAATAGATAATTTGTAACTATACCACCATTCTGGCTATGATGAAAGTCACACTGCACAGCAAAGAAGGGTCCTGAAGTGACTGAGGTTTCCTTACACATTTTCAAAGCATTGCATACACTCAAGTTCCCTGCATGGTCTCCCAGGGAGGTAAGTGGTACCATTCCCATTTTACAGATAGGGAAACTAAGGCATGGGGAAGTGAAGTTACTTGGGTCAAGGCCACACAGCAATGGTCTCAGAGCTGGGATCAGAATTCAAGATTCCTGGCTCCCCACACGAGGTTCAATGCACCAGGCCACCACCGCCTCTGACAGTCAGATAAAGCACAAGGTCCATTTGAAAGGAGCCAGACATCCTGGGGCCAGCAAAGGACTCTCACTCTGGTGACCTACAAAGACAAATGCTTTCATTTTTAACAAGCTAAGCCCTGCTTCTTGTAAAGGGCCATGGAACCGCAGACTAACTACTGGAGCCAATGGTTTGTCATTGCTGATTTCCTAAAGATCCTGGGTTGTTCCATCCCCTGCTAGACCAATTCAGCATCAGCCTTTGGGACCCACGAAACGCCTGGGTCCCTTGATTTTGGTGGCAAGGACAGATCAATTCACTACTGCGGGGCTTGTGTCATCCAGGCTGCTGCTGGGGTTGTCGCAAGCGCTCTCCCAGCTGGTACCTGCGGCTGAACCAGCTCCTGTGATAAACAGCCAAAGTAGCCTCTGACCCCTTGGCACAAGAGGCAGCTTGATCTGGCTAAGCAGGGGACTCCTATATTCAAATGCCAGTTCGGGGTCAAGTCCCTAATCTGCCTGTTTCTCTCCCACCCCCTGTAAAATGGGGATGAAACTCACCTACCTCCCAGGGGGCTTGTGCTGACCAAGGAGTTTGTGTTTGTAAAGCACTCACGTGCAAGTGGCAACATTCATCATAACACATGGGCTGTGGCTGCTTATTTGGAGATGTGTCCTGGAAATAAGTTGTGACGCTCTATGGAATCTGGGGGACACTTGAGGATATTATGAATATCAATATTGTAAAAGTGTAATGAGTTAGGCCATGTAAGGTATCTGCAAAAATGTTATAATTTGCCAGATATGATCATCTCATTTATGTGTTTGTATTATTAGTTATTAGATAAATATGTCTGTCTGTATTTCAGATTTGCGCTACGCTTTGGGTGACACCCCCCAGTCAGTTTGGCATCAGCACTGCTTAGCCTGCTTGATGGCCCATTAAGGACCATCAGCTATACCACTGACCCATTGAGAGAAGGCAGACACACCTTATGACTCAGCAAGGCACACAGGGACATGCCTATGGACAGAACTCTAAGGCTTTTAAGCCATGTGCTGGGCAGCTTGTGTTTGAAACAAAGAAAGCACAGGCCACATGACAAATGACTAATTGGCAGCTGCATCTTCTCCATGTCTTCAATTGTGTTTACCTCACCTCTGGAGGAACTTTGCTACAAACTGAAGCTCCGAACAAAGGACTGAATGACCCATCCAAGCAGTGGATGTGTTCCAGAGGGACTTGCAAGCCAGCAAAGTCACCAATACTGGTAGGAACTTGATATATGGACTTTGAAGTCTTTGGATGTATGTGACTGTTTTACCATTTAACATCTCTCTTTTTTCTTTATGATAAACCTTTAGTTTTTGACACTAAAGGACTGACTGGCAGAGTGGTATTTTGGATAAGATCCAAACCTATACTGACCTGGTAACATGGCTGACCCTTTGGGGTCAGAAGAACATTTTGTATATGTGAGCAGAGTTATTTTAAATAACTTCTCACTGAACCGGACCTAGGTGGTGATTGGGAGCCAAACAGTTGAAAGTATTTTTTAAATCCTACTGACAGATTAAAAACTGTCCTCAGATTTGGGTGAGTGGTTACCAGTTGCTAGCCACAAACTAATAGCTATTTCCAGAAACCCTCACACTCTGTGGTTTCTTCCAATCAAAGGGGTATTGAGAGGCAACAGCGATTCTTGATATCTGTCTGGCATTAAAATGCTGTGGTAGTCAAACTCGTTACAGCTTTAGAGATGAAATCTCTGCCACGAAATACAGAGTCTGTGTTTCAAATGCCCAGGATAAAGATTCAGTGCAAATTCACTTTTAAAAATGGAATTAAACAAGAACAGGAGCATACAGACCTGCACTGACTTCATCACTTACGTTTGGCATAGACATCTCGACAGGACACTCCTGTGATCTCCAGTTTCCGTAAGTTCTCGCAGACACCATACTCTGTAGTGACAGACAGAAAAGGGTTAAGAGGTAATAAAATGAGTGACTGTGTGAAGAGGTTTTGGCCTGTCCACAGAGCTCCAGGATACCTACAACTGCAGCAAGAATTTAGGCAGCTTTAAATTCAATCTGATGAATTTTATTTAAAGAACAATCTTGCAAATTGCTGTATTAGTTAGCAAATATTCTTGTTGCTGTTCTCCAGAAGCACTAGAGGAAAGATGGATGGTACTTCATTCCAGACTAGATTCTCAGATTCCCTAGTACATTTTACAAGTGATGGCTGCTTGCAATATATTGTGACAACTCCTTGCTGATAAATTACAGACACTTGCACATAGAATAGATGGTGGCATGAAGTGGGGAAAATGACCCATCCAAACTCGGAATCTTTGTCAGTAGAGCAAACTATCATTGCAACTAGGAGTTATTTACTCCCACTAATTTGTCCAAGCAAAAGTGTTTATTAAGACTCACAGAAAATGGCCACATTTCAGAGTCTTGAAAGATCTACAGCTAAGATTATTTTAAAAGAATAAGTATGTTTCATAGCCCCAAATTGTTAAGAGAATGTAACGTGTCTGCATGTACAAATATACTTGCAAACAAATCAGACTGAAATTGGTCCATTCTTTGCAGATGCCTTTGACTGTTTTGTTTTCAATACATTCTGTTAGTGATGCAGGGATCATAAAAGTCTTTTCAAAATTTTAAAAGCAACTTTAAAGCCGGAAATGAGAGACTTCAGTGCAGGTTCAGAAGGCATTAAACCTGAATTCCTAAAAATACAGACAATTACTAACAAACAATTCAATGAAAGAAATCCTGTAACACCAAGGGAAGAGGGAAAAACATATCAAACAGCAACAAAAATAGAGCTCAGTGCCAAAAGCAAATCAGCTGCAGAGACCCTTATAGTCCTCAGCAGGGAAAATCCACACTTTGAAAACCTCAAATGCACCTGCTAAAAATCAGACACCAGATTCCTTTAGCAGAAGATTAAAGCACCTGATAGCTCCCCGCACCTGTTAGATATCTGATACAGAGTATGTCCTTAAAGAACCTCAGGGAAGCCATCTGATCTGAAACCCACCCTCACACAAGGGACGGTGTCGATCAAGCTTCCTTGAATTTATGATTAACTATTGCTGCCTGTTACCGGTATCTATTCCTAATAACTTGCTCTGTACTCGGATTTCAATTATAGGCCAAATGAGAGAAAGCAGACACCTGCCTAGCTCAACTCAGTTATGTTCTTACTATACATATGCTCTATGTACATACACGTTTTACTCGGGTATGCAATGTAGCTTGACAGAGCATATACAAGACCACATGTGTTTTGTAAGGTTGACATACCGCAGGAATGAATGTGAACAGTCTCTTGCTATGAGAAGTGAGTTGAATAAAGACAGGAAGGGGACAAGAGGGAAAACACAGTTTCCCCTCCCTAAAAACTTCTATTGATGTGAGTGGAAGCTTGCCACTGACATCAGCGAGAGCAGGATGAAGCCCTAGTTGTTTAGGATGTGAGATGAGAGGGAGTACAATTAGCTAGTGAGCAGACAGCAAAGCCTCCAGGAATGCACTTCCAGCCTAGCACAAAACAAGCTATTTAGTGCTGGGCTAGAGCCAACCGAATGTATGCAGCAATTCTGCAGATTTGTGAAATCAAAGCTGTATTCAAAGCTGGAAATTTGGACCCACCCCACAAATGATCCAACGTCCCTCCCGCCAGTCTATCAGACATTATACCACTTTTAATGCTAGCCTGTGTCTCGTTTGATAATAATATCAGGGACATGTTAAAAGCAATAGGCTTTTGCAGCTGATCCGTGATTCAGGAAATTACAGGTCTTCAGGAGAGGCGAGAAGCAATGTTGTCACAGCCTGTAGTTTGGAGAACAGCTGGTTCTTATACTAAAGAACTTCACCTGCCCGCAGAGCCAACAAGGGGCCCGCTAATGTCAGGCTGCACACTTTCTGCAGCAAGCAATGCAGCTAGATTAAACTGGATACTGTCATCTGAAGTCAGAGACTGCATTGGAAAAAAAAAACCATGAAGGGATGTCACAGGTCCAGCTGAGCGCCTCTTTTGGCCACTCACCAGACTGCTATGTGGGGATGCCACCACCGAATCCTGCAGTTTTAAGCCCCTACAGTCTGAACAGAGTCCAGGTACTACCACTATCTTAAGGTCTCTAGGTGCACTCTTAAGGTGTGGATCTTCTCTTTGGCACCCTCCCCCCAACAACTGTAATCACATGGCCCGCTGCCCAGCCCTCAGAACCAGTGCTGACCCCTCAGACCATCCCTGTAGCTTAAACTCGCCATTTCCGTGAACCCCAGTAATAACTTCATAGAATCTATCAGAATGCCTAAGTTCTACATAGGTTCCCCAAATCATCAAGACAATTCTGACCATTTGTAGGATAACATTCTCTCTTCCTCTAGGTCACCTGCTCCTGATGCCCCAAAATTCTCAAATGTTCCTCATTGTAGTATCTAAGAGGTGCCAATCCAGTCTGAATTTGTGGAAACACAGATCATACACAGAAATCATGACGTCAGTTGGGAAAAATCATCCAATGGAACAAAGATCCTGGTTTCCAACAAGTGGCCTTATTAACTAGTAGGAGACAGAGAGACTACCTAAAAGCAGAACTATCACTAGGTCTGGTGTATTTTACATGCTTCACAGTTTGGGTTTATTGGATCTTCCCCAAAAGAGTCAGCATCTGCTCAAACATTAGCAACTTCCTAAAAACAATTCCAGTGCGATTTTCATTGCCATCTGACATTAGCCATGCAAGTCCTGCAATAATCTCGTCTTGTTTGCTAGCAAGAATGTAATCTTAGCTGGTGAAATTCCTATAAATCATAATCCTGGTCTACTCAGTGATCTAAACTACAACCAAAAGCCCATACTGGCTTTGCTTAACTGTGAATGGATAGAACACTTCGGTTTTTTCTTGAAGGGCTGTCATGGTGGTGAAAGGTACAAAATTATAGATTGTGAAGACTGAACTCCCCTACCACTCCCAGATCCAAATCCCAACTATTAAAGGCAAGAAAGCTCACCAATGCATGGACAGCACTATTTATTCTTGATGCTGGAAAGGATAAAGGGGAGGTTAAGAGCTATGTAATGCTGCAATTCAGCTACAGGAAAAAAAATATTGTTTTGCTTTCCCTGACAATCAAATGGGAGGTTTCCGGTAAATCCTGCTTCACTGCAATTAAGGCTCTTTTAAGGGAAATTCTCAATGCGCCAGTTCACCAAGGAAATTAAATATTGAAAATGTTCTAACTCGTTAATATGGATGAAAATTCACAACCACAGTGAGAGTGGTTGCTCATAATCCTACTTCAAAAGGAAAGATAGAACTTGGTTATGAAATTCTCATTCTACTAGCTGGGAAGGTTGTTCTCTTAGGTTAACAGGCAGGACTCAGAAGATTTACTCAACACGTGATAAATACACCAGCGTTGCCATGCCCTGTGGAATTTAAACAGCACACTGTTTATTATGGCCTGCACTTAAGCGTAAGATTGTCAGCTTCCTAGTGTGCACATTTGTAAGTGCAGTGTACTATATCTTTTGCTTTTATATAATGCTCTAGTCCCTTTCTGGTTTTACTCTTCCTTCTCCTTCTATAATAGATCATGGCACAATTATATTCCTTTCTGCACCTTATGTTCTCTACCCTCCCCACAACTAATTTTTTCCTACAGTAAAGAATTGGAATTGCAGCAGGTATTGCCACTACCCTCCTGAAAAGTCATGAAGACTTTGGAAGTGCTTTTCAAGCAAATCTTTAGTAGAGAGCAAGGAAACAGACACTGGAGCAGGTAAGGCCATGTCTTTACACAAAAAAACATATTTGTGAACCTAAAGAACCAAGGACAGCAAACTTCATTCTCCACTTTTATGCCACACTAAGGCTAACTGTTAACGGCAACTAAGTCTTTTAATTCTATACCTACATAAGCACAACATTAGCAGCCCAACATTTGCACTGGGAATGGGGAGACCTGGCTTCTATTCACAGCTCTAGATCACTCCCCCACTCTTCCCCCCATGCGACTCAGCTTCCACATCTGTAGAACAGACACCCACCTTTGTAAACTGTTCTGAGATCTACAAAAGACTAATCTACAGGTGCTAAATGTAACACAAAGCCTGCCCCATGATGACTATTTAACAACTTATATTTTCTCCCCAACCCCGTTTAAACAAAAACAAAACATTAGGGTGTTTTAAATTTGTGAATTCTAGATCTGGTTACTATGAACTATCAGTGAAATTTCCTAGACAGGTGCCCTGATACGGTGTGTTATTTCAGTATAAAACTGGTGACCACTTAAACTACAAGCATACAAGGTCATGGGTTAAAGTCAAGTCAAAAGCCAGAGTGTGTAGAAAAGTGATTGCAACACTCCTCTTGCCAAACAAGCAGGTCAGAAAAACAGTTTATCCCAAACAGTCACAATGATAAAAGGGCATCATCCCAAAAGTATCTGCTACAAATGTTGCATAACTAGCTAATGTTTCCCCACATCATTCTCCAGTTTCAAAGCCATAGACAAAAGCAACTGTGTGTAGCCTGAAGGGGGGATCCCCCCTACCCAAAATACTGCTCCAGGGACTGCAATAAAATTGAGTCTGCCTGCAATCACACTAAACCAAGGTGTCAAAACTCATTTGGTTGAGCGGGCTGATTTACATTTTTAATTATAGTCTACGGCTACAAAGTTAGGGCCGTTTATAACCCTTGATCCACAGCAGTGATCTCATGACAAAAGCAGGTATACACAAAAATCAAGAGTAAAACAAGACAATTATGTAGCACTGCACTCTTAGCAGAGAAAGATGTCAGAGTAGCAGCTCTGTTAGTCTCTATCCTCAAAAAGAACAGGAGTACTTGTGGCACCTTAGAGACTAAGGAATTTATTTGAGCATAAGCTTTTGTGGGCTAGTGCCCACTTCATCGGATGCATGGAGTGGAAAATACAGTAAAATACAGAAAGCTTATGCTCAAATAAATGTGTTAGTCTCTAAGGTGCCACAAGTACTCCTGTTCTTTTAGCAGAGAAAGTGTTGTTTAAAGCACTTGCATAACCATCTGTCCCTTGTTTAACTGGCCATTTGTGCATGCACAAGTGGATAACCACACAAGCAACCAAGAAGGCAGACTTGCACAACTGACATCAGGAAGTACAGGTCTGTGATGCGCTCAGAGTTAATATGTTATTGTTGGGAATAGGAGCATGTTATTGAATTGAATTCACCCCTTTGCTCTATTACTAGGCCCTTATAATTTCACAAAAATTATACTTTTCTGCCTAAATTGTCATATGCTAGCTCTCAGCCCAAACTGATGCTTATTTTTATATATCACACCTACCTAGAACTCTGTCTTCCCTTATAGATGTTTGAAAGTCATGCAACCTTATACTCACTACTACATGGAGACAACATATGAAGACAGAGCTCCAAATATACACATATATGAACATGAGTCTGACATGGCTACAACACTGCATGGAACTCCACACATTTCCAAGCAGTTGATTTATTCCTATGATCAGGCATTCAATTAAACCCAGATCATGTATTTATTTGAATGTATATTTTCATATACAAAGAGAGCATTATTTGAATATATGCAATGGTACCACTAAGAGACCAAGAGATGGTGAAGTAATTACCCTAACACAAAGTTATCAATGAGATTTTATACTTGTGCAGTCTGAAAATTCAAGATTATGGTTTTGGTATAGGAAGTGCTCCAGTGGATCAGACATGGTGTTGATCTAATTCAGCATCCTCTCTCTGACAGTGGCCGGAATCAGATGCTTAAGAGAAAACAAGGAAATGTAATGGAGAGTTACGTAATGTGTCAGCAGAAGTAGTTTCTTTCTACACCTTGCCAGATACTGTTTGGTTTATGCCCTGAAGGGAGGTGGTGTTATATACAAAAGTTTTCAATCCTATCTAATGCAACTGTGGATGCTCTTATCATACATAGTCGCATTCAAAGGAAAATGAAACTAAGTTCTTGGTCTCAATGATACATAGTGACAATGAGATTCACAAGTCATTTATGAGTTGTCTAAAGAGATATACTTCCTTGTATCAGTTTTAAATCTGGTTTCTTTTAATATTATTGAGTGTCTCTTTGTATTATAAGAAAGAGCAAATGGCATTGTATAAAAAAGGACAGTTATACATACTCATATGTAGAACTTTTGCCAGCCCCACAACTCAAAAAAAAAAACCTTATGACCTAGAAGAAGTGTGTGTTGTGTGTTATTACCTACTCCCAACTGATATCCCTGGGCAAGGAGATCAAGGATCTGCTGGAAAAACACCTGCAACTTTCAACAGTCAGTCTTCACTGCTTTTCTTGAGATCAGATCCATGGGTTCTCACCAAGCACCCAAAGCTGCCCCCTCACATCCATCCCCTATCCTTAATGCATCTGAGCACTACCTTTCTGTTTGATGGCACAGAGTGCAGCTGCCTAGTGTGCTCAGACACTCCAACTAGATGCGCTTGCTGGCAGGTCCAAAATGTTTATATGTATATGACATCATAGCTGGCCACAAATGCACCACATAGCAAGAGATGTGATGAGTACCATGCTGGGAGAAGCAGAAGCAAGTTAGGCAACTTGGAGGGTATCAGGGCAGCTGGGTTAGCAGACAAGGGACAGGCAGTGGGGTGCCTGCAAAGCAAAGGGCAAGGAGTAAAAAGCATGCATTACATTTGGTAAGAGAGGACTGGGGCTCTGAAGATGGACATGTCACTAAATATGCAGCAGGGTGTCTCTACAGGGGAAGTGGTACGGAGATGCCCTAGGAAGATGGGAGGGCTGTCACCCAGGCTGTGACCCACTCACCAGCACCAACCAGAAGCCGGTATCATTCCCCTTGCTACAGGGCTGGCAACCAACCCAGCCCAATCCCAGCAGCTCGTGTCAACACCCTCCCCCCCCCACTTCATCCCAGGATGCCCCTACTTTACCCCCAGCCCGCTACCCTTCTCAGCTGCCCCCCCAGAGGCCTTTCCAGAGCCTCACACCTGCAGAGTCAGCCCTGTGCAGCGTACCCATGGGGACCTCTCGCCCCCAGCGCCCTCTCCCCGGGCCTGGCCCCTCTGGGGATCCCACATCCCCACATCTAGTGCCCCTATGGGGACCCCTCGCCCCCAGCGCCCCCCCCCCTGCCCTCTCTGGGGATCCCACATCTAGTGCCCCCCCCACCCCCCCTCCCCTCCCCCCCCTCCGGGCCTAGGGGATCCCACATCCCCACGTCTAGTGCCCCCACGGGGACCCCGCGCCCCAGCGCCCCTCCCGGGCCTGGCCCCTCTGGCGATCCCACATCCCCACATCTAGTGCCCCTATGGGGACCTCTCGCCCCCAGCGCCCCCTCCCCGGGCCTGGCCCCTCTGGGGATCCCACATCCCCACGTCTAGTGCCCCCATGGGGACCCCTCGCCCCCAGCGCCCCCTCCCCGGGCCTGGCCCCTCTGGGGATCCCACATCCCCACGTCTAGTGCCCCCATGGGGACCCCTCGCCCCCAGCGCCCCCTCCCCGGGCCTGGCCCCTCTGGAGATCCCACATCCCCACGTCTAGTGCCCCCACGGGGACCCCTCGCCCCCAGCGGTACCTTCCCGGCAGCGCCGCCGCCAGATGGTGTCGGTGCGGAGGATGCGGCGGAAGGTGCTGCAGACCCGGGCCAGGCTGGGCAGGTCGGTGCCGGGCAGGGAGCCGAAGATCTGCACCAGGAGCTCGGGGGGCAGCTCCAGCAGGGAGAGCGGGGCCGGGGCGGGGGCCGGAGCCTCCCCTGGTCCCAGCCGGGCTCCCTCGATCCGCTCCTCCTCGGCGTCCGTGTCGGGCTCGCTGTCGGCCGGCCCCTCCCGCCGCTGCTCCCGCTGCGCCCCGCGCCGCCGGCAGCCCCGCGCCGGCCCCACCCCGCACAGCCGCGCGCACACCGCCATGGCCGGCCGGCGACTGGCGGAGGGCGGCTGCCGGCGGCGGCCCGCAGGCGCAGGGCCCGCCCACCGGCGGGCTCGGCCAATCACCGCCCGCCCTCGGGCGATGACCCCGGCGCGCCACAGACGGCGACACGCCCCTGACAGACGTAACCACGCCCGCTGTCACTTCTGCCACACCCACTAACCGTCTCCAACGCGCCGTCACATTCACCCCGCCCACTCGCCGCGTGACACGCCCACAGCCAGCGGCCGCGCCCAGCGAGCGGCAGAGCTCGCCCCCTGTGGGCTGTGCTCCCGTCTCGTTCGGACGAAGCCCCCGTTGCCCCCTGCCTGCCCCAGCGGTCACACAGGCCGCCGGGTGTGACGACACATTGCGAAACCCTCCCGTTGGGCAGCCAGTGGCCGTTTCTGCCGCCCAACGTCACCATGTGGGCTCCTGCTCAGGACTAGCTGCCGCCTGGTCCATGGGGTTGCGAATCAGGAGCAGGGCCGGCTTTAGGAAGAGCGGGGCCCAAGTCGAACATTTTCCGCAGGGCCCCTGGGAGGGATGACTAAAAAAAAGTGTAAAAAAAAAAAAGCCCTCTTTCTTCTCCATGGACTTTATTTTTTCATATATAAATAAATAAAATATATATATATTATATGTACATATATATGCTGTTGACTGGTTGTATTAATGTGCCCGCGTTTGTTGTGTGGGTCCCCACCCACACCCAGTGGTGTGTGTGTATATGAGTCCCCCTCCCCCCTCCCCCCCTCAGTGTGCTGCAGGACTGCAGGGGGAACTGCAGGGCATCAGTGGACATGGGGTTGGTTGGAGGCAGGGCAGGGGCTGACTGGAGGTAGGGTCTGGCTGCAGGCAGGGCAAGGGGTGCAGGGCTGGCTGGAGACAGGGGAGTGCGGGACTGGCTGGCTTCAGGCAGGGGGGTGCAGCAGGGGTTGGCTGGAGACAGGGCAGGGGGGTGCGGGGCTGGGTGCGGGCAGGGCGTGCAGTGCAGGCAGAGGTGTGTGTGGGGCTGGCTGGCTTGCGGCAGGGGGGTGCTGCTGGGGTGGGCTGGAGCCCGGGCTGGGGGGGGCGGGGCTGGGTGCAGGCAGGGCGTACAGTGCAGGCAGAGGTGTGTGTGGGGCTGGCTGGCTTTAGGCAGGGCCCGGGCTGCAGGGGTGTGTGGCAGGGGTTGGCTGGAGACAGGGCAGGGGGGTGCGGGGCTGGGTGCAGGCAGGGCGTGCAGTGCAGGCAGAGGTGGGTGTGGGGCTGGCTGGCTTTAGGCAGGGCTGCAGGGGTGTGTGGCAGGGGTTGGCTGGAGACAGGGCAGGGGGTTTGGCAGGGGTTGGCTGTGTGGGCACAGGGTGCAGAGCTGGCTGCAGGCAGGGGGGGGCAGCAGAGGCCATTCAAATAGCCCCCAGAGCCCTGGGGTAGCAGGGCTGCAGGGTAGGGCTTGCCGTGCTCCAGCCGGTGCTTTGGTCAGGGGAGCGGGGCCACGGAAGACCCCAGAGCAGACCTCCTGGGGTGGGAAAGTTTGTCTTTACCAGCAGCCCTAGGCAGTCTTCCCATTCACTGCTTCATCATGCCACTCTCTCAGTGGCTGGCAGGGAAACCTGGGTCCATCCTCCTCCAGGTTCCAGCTTAGGGACCCACGAGTCAACAGTCAAGGTCTGGTCTCTTCTAGAACCTTACTGCCTTTTCCTGAGCCCTAGCTTCTCCTGACTCCAGGTTTGCTAGCCCAACCATACCTCCCTTCTCCAAGGCTGTAACTACAGAGTTTCCTACCCTTTTGCTTCCAATCTCATGTCTTTATAGTCCCAGTCCAGCTTGTTCCTCCTCAGGTGGGCTCCCTCATTCAGCCAGTCTACATCAACCCTTTCCAGGCAACAGTGGGGTAAACACCCCATCACAGGAAGGAATGAAAGAGAGAGAGAAAGAGAGTGTGTGTGTGTGTAGGGGTGGCCCGTTCATATAGGTGAACTAGGCGGTCACCTAGGACGCCAAGTTAAATGGAGTTCCAAATTCGAGGAAAAAAATAAAATAAAAAAAAAGAAAGAAAAAAATGAAAAAATAAAAAAATACAAATAAAATAAGGAAGATGTCATCATTTCAATTCCTGTGTGTGTACAGAAGGAATATGAATTATAATTCATTTCTCTACACTTCTGAGAATTTATTAATATGTCAAATCTTTAATTTACTGCAAAAATAAATATTTGAGTGAATTTTTTTTTCAATTTGCGAGGTAGAGTCAAGATGACCCACTCCACAACTTTGATATGCAATAACTCAGCCACAATGAAACACGCCCGCCAGCAGCAAGAGCTGCAATGCTAGTGACACCTAACTCTAATATACATCAAGGTCACATAAGCAGAAATTCATGTAGAGTGGAGCTATTGCAAGTTGCTACATGTCAAACGGTCATTTTAACACACGTCACAGGTAGATGGTTAAGAATTGAGCAAATACTGTGGAAAAATGCATTTATTGGTGCCAAAGAACAAAGAATAACATCTTTCAGCATTATAAATCCAAAATATGAGTATCTTTAAGCGTTATTAAATCTTAGTGTTATTTTCAGGCTGTATAATTATGAACTTGCATGGCCTTGCATCTGTCTCAGTTCTGGTCCTGTTAGATTCCCTGCCCCCGTCCTTTCAGTGCCAAGTAGTATTTTCAGAATTACTATCCACCACTAGAAGTTGGTAGAGAGGTAGATCCTCACTAGATCTGATGCCACCAGCAGGTTTATTACTATCATTTTAAATGTTGGCTTTAGGTAATTTGTAGGCATTGTTCATGTTAATTCCGAAAGTTTAATACATTCTGTACACCAAATTGGTTGTTGGTGGCAAGGAGCACACAAGCCTGATTTGGAGGGTGTGGAGGGGTGACACCAGTTGGTCAGAAAACTGAGGGATAGAATTGCTGACTTGAGTGTACAGAAGCCTGATTTGTATGTCTTTATTTGTTTGTGTGCATGTCGGATGGGGGTGGGGGGGTCTGTCTGTAAAACTTGTGAATTCTAGTTGATATTATGAAGTTGTTGTCATGAAATTTCCTAATCATAGGAAACCTCTTTCTATGCGTATCCATCCTGATGGACAGGACCTACAGCAGGTACTCACTAGGCTGAGGACAATGGGAAATATATTTATGCTAAGTAGGGAAGCAGTCTGGCCAAGTTGATGTTAAGGAGAATGGGGGTTAGGAGTGGAAAGTTACTGAAGGTTGACAGAGAACAAAAGGTTCTAAAATAAATCACTGGGGGAAGACCCACAGGACAGTTGGGGAAGAGGCCCCTCCCCCCCCGGGTCTATAGTAGGCGCCCCCGGGGTTACACAGACCCGGCCCCCCACGGGGTCTATAACAGGCGCCCCCGGGGTTACACAGACCCGGCCCCTCCCCCCCGGGGGTCTATAACAGCCGCCCCAGGGGTTATGGGTCTGGACCCCTCACTGAGGGTCACAGGAAAGCCCAGCAGCTTCTGTCTGAAAGGTTCCTTGCCAGATCTGATCATAACTGGAAGCCCAGGCACTGAGCAATAAGCCCTGCAGCGCCAAGGAAGTGCAGGCCATGGGGGGGGCTATGCCCGTGGAGCTGCCCCCGGCCTCCTCCAGGGCCAGGAGCCAAACACGCCTGCTGACTCCACACTGCCCGCCCCGGCAGCAGGCAGCAGAACTCAGGGGACCGTCTGTATTACCCCCGGGGGCAGGTTGATTTCATCTCCCCACTTTAGCAGCCCACCCTGCAAGCCAGCAGCTGGCCCTGGACACCAGCTCTGCGGGGCTGGGAGCTGTCTGCCGCCTCCCCTGAGGGTTGAGCCCTGCTTTACGCTATACCCCTCTGTCGGTATAAGTAGGGTGCTCAGGGGTGCGGGATAGGCGGATCCCCCTGCACTGGTTTTCACACCCGCCCTTTGCAACAGTCTCTGCAGCCCTGTTTGCTGCTTGGAAAGCAGGGAGTTAGGGCCGCTGCATTGCTAATCTCGTGTCCTTCCTCCCGGCTGCGCAAAATCTTTTGACATCGCCTCTCTTCTGCCTGCAGATAAGGAGCAGCAGCCTTGCTCGTACTAGCTACATAACAAATATAAGAGCCGGGGGGGGAGGGAAAAAACTCAGGCTGCCCCGTGTGAGGATCGAACTCACGACCTTCAGATTATGAGACTGACGCGCTACCTACTGCGCTAACGAGGCTCCTTGAGAAAGCAGCCTTCAAAGAGATCATTTAATCTTAGTTTCCCTAATGGCTGGGTTGGGTTATTTCTCTTTGTTGTGTATTGAGTACATGAGATCTCCAGTGACCATAAACAACACTGAAATGCTGAGAGAGGGCTCTGCTTTTGCAAAAGACTCCTCCCCTTGCTGTGGCTTTTTGGGCGGAATCCTTTCCCCTTTGTAATTTCCAGGCATTCAAACATTTTTTGCTACTTAAAGGAGGGCTGTGGGTGCTCAGCAATACCTGGGCAGCAGCTCTCTGCAGAGAAGAAGCACAATGCTTTAGGATACCTATTAATATTGTTTGCAAGGAAACAGGGTGGTTTCCATTTAAACATTAAAAATTAAAACAAATCTTATGTTTGCTTCACCTCGTGAAGAGTCAGTATTAGATTTTGAGCTCTCTGGAGCAGGAACAAACTTTATAGTCATTGTTGGTATAATGTTTAGTACAATAAGGTTTATAGAGGGAAATCCTAGCCCCATTAAAAAAAACAGGAGTACTTGTGGCACCTTAAAGACTAACAAATTTATTTAAGCATGAGCTTTCGTGAGCTACAGCTCACTTCTTCGGATGCGAGTTTTGCCATTGACTTCAATGGAGCCAAGATTTCTCCCCTAATTGGGGTCTTTCAGAGCTGCCAATAAATAAATAATAATAATAATAATAACCCACACTTAATATATTGGATCATTATATCCTCACCGTATACATTAATGGCTGGAGGTGCCCTAGATGGAGCAATAACAGTTACTTCCATAATGCTGCCATCTCCCCCATGTTCATTTACAAACAAAACACTAGCTCAGGAACTCAACCAAATTGCAACAGGCCTGTGAGTGGGCAGGCATGAGTGGGATTGCTGGACATTTTGATAGGAGGAGGCGGATGCTCTGTTGATGAGAGCTATTGTGGAGGATGCAACTCAAATAGGCCTGGAAATGCATTTTGTTTTTGGTTGCATGCTCCTGTGTCAGACGCTGAAGAGGCAGCTGAGCTTGTCTGTGAAATAAGGCCAACATTTTCAGGAGTAGCCACTGATTTTGGGTGCCCAGCTTGAAAGTTTGGGGCTTGATTTTCAGACAAGCTGGGCCTCCATAGCTCTGATTTCAATGCATGGAAGCTGCAGGTGCTGTAAACTTCTGAAAGTCAGGCCCAAGTGGACGTTAAGTTGGGCACCCAGAGCCTGAGTCACCCCAAACCAGTATCCACTTTTGGAAATGTGGCTGCATGAGAGGCATAAGAGGGATGGGGGAGCCAAACATCTGCTTTCTATATGGATCAAATCACATGGCCCTCTTCATTTATCATGTTAACCTCCGGTCCCCACACAGAGGCGCACAAGAGTTCTGGTGCTGCTGGTCTAGAGGATTTTGTAGCCACTATGTAGCCAGTTAGGGCCACTGGGCTCAGGGGAAAAGCAGCAAAGAGACAGGTGGCAAGAACTCAGTTGGGGATTAAAACAAAGGATACCCTTGTGCCATTACTCCATGCTGAAACTTTGCAGCACAAGGCTGATGAGTCCTTCCTCCTTCCGTTTTTCTGGTTTTGCCTCTATTTTCTTCTCTCTCTCCTCTGACCCTGCTCCCTACCATATCCCTACCCTGTCACACCTGACCCCCACAGTCATCTCCCTGCCTCCGATATAATCTTATCCGCAACATCCCTTTGGCTACAAGGAGCTATCCATCACTCAATGATCAGCGCTGCCGCTTTCTCCCAAGTCTCTTCATAACTGGGATTGTCATCAATGAAAGCACCTTCCTTCAATTTCACCTCCCTAAAACTGTTCAAGCCAGCAGATGGCAGGTTGGTCCATGGTGATGCCAGGTGGCTTCTTATGAGCTGAGGCAGATGAAGGCAAGGGAGGGAGAGGAAATGATTCACTAACAAAGAGATGGCGGAGGTCTCCAGTCTGCATTTGTTTCACCTGACAGGTAGCCTGGCTTAGGGGTATGTGCATGGATCTGGGAGCTAAGAATACATGAGTGCTCCTCCCACCCTGGGCTGAATCCAAAACCCAGGGAAGTCAATGGCAGGTAGACGGCTTTAGATGAGGCCCTGTGTGATCTTGGACCAGCCATTTGGCCTCCCAATCTGTATGAAATATAAGGATTTTAAATCCTCCCCCATGGGGATGGGGGATCAAAGACTGCAGCTAAAGATACAAAGTACTCTGCCAGTGCTAAGGATGACTGTTGTCTCCCCCCTCAGATGCAGTGGTGGTTTGAAACACTAGGGTCCCCATGCCTTTGCAACACACAGGATAGGAGTAACTCCCATTGAAGTCAGCCCAGGATCGAGGACCTAGCTGGAGGGTCTTGCGAGATTGTTCATTCGGAGCCCCAGCTGGCAAGCGATTCAGGTGACAGCTCCTGATGTTGCTACAGGCAGAGAGGAATTATGTGGACAAGCCAAGGAGATGGGAGTAGTGGGGGCAAGTTGGGTCAGATGTAGGACCAGAACCCTTATATTTGAATCTCCTCAGCACCTCCTCTGGAGGCTTAATTCCCTGGTGTCAGATTATCAAACGGACATTCCCTGCTATGTTATCTAGGCCCCTCACCTGAATGCTATCGTCCTTATTTTTCCTGGCAGCGGTAAGGATAAATATGCTGTATTATTCACTTACATCGCTCACATGCTCTCTGGTACTACCAAGTACTTGAACATACTTAATGCCTGGCACAAAAATGACTGCTGCGTTCTGGAGTGATAGCCCCTAACACTTCAGTTTCGTTATTACAGGCTGCAGCGCTTGGAGCTGTTACTGGAGTACTTTTGAATAACGGATGTGCTGAAAAGGGAAACATCTCTGTTTCATTTCTCTCTAGCAATAAAGGGCCTGATATAGCTCCCACTGCAGCCAGTTAAAGTCTTTCCATAGACTTTAAAGGGCTTTGACTCAGTCCCCAAACTGATGTCCCCATTTTCTGGAATCCGGCAGGTGTCTACACCTTCCCCGGCTCTGTGACAGGATGCACTGCCGACTGATGGCACAACTGGCCAATTATAATCTGAATAACTATGCCAGAGGATTATTTATTTGCCAGTTGGCAAGCGAAAGAGGAGAGCTGTAAACCTGCTTGTCTGTCTGTCAGGCAGAGACAGACAGACAAGTCCTCTTTGCAACCCCTGCTCTCCACAATGATTGTAACAGTGCATCTCATGGTGTAAGCCTACACTGCAGTTTCTGCCTTGTATTATGTGGCCTTGGGGAAGGGATTATTTGGCGAACAGCCATTTAGGGCTCATCACTCCAGACTAGGAATACATCCTCAAGGACGGCACAGTTTTGTTTTTTACATCTTGATTCCAGATGTTCCTAATTTTCTGGGAAACAGCTTTTTTCCTCCTGAGTTTAGCAATCGCCACCTTTTGGTATTCTAGCTGGGCTCTGATCTCATCAGACCTTACAGGATAAGCTGGTCAATGTCCAGATGAGGGATCTCCAAGGAAAACCCAGAGTGCTGCAGAAATTGCAGTTGATGACTCAGTGGCTTTTTTCTCTTTGAGTCAATGCTGAGCCAAATGCCATTGCATGGTGCAATGGGTTGCTGAATTTAAGGAGGTGCTGTTTGTCTAATGAGCTGTAAGACTGATTGATCACCTGTGGTCCTAATCATGTGCAGTCATTAAAGACTGTGGCAATCTCACAGGCAAAGGATTGTTATTTGTGGTGTCTTGGCCAGATTCCAGTCTGAGTAATTACATTCTGCCTGTCTAAATCCTGCAGCAGGTTCAGTTCCGAGAAGCATTATGTAGTGTTTAGATCACGGGGCTGGGAGTCGGGTGTTCTAGGTTCTATTATTAGCTATACTACAGAGTAACAGTTGTGTACTTATGGGCAAGTCATGAACCTGTCCATGCCTCAGCTTCTCAGTCTGCAAAATGAGAATGATATTTACCCACCACACAGGCAGTTGTGAGACTTAATTATTATTTGTAAAGTGCTGGGAGATCCTTGAATTCAAGGTGTACTAAACAGAGTGGAAAATATTATTTCAGACATTATGCCACAAACCCACACATGCAGAGTATACAGTTTATTGTGCTTGCAAAGGGAGTGTTCCTCTTTCAGGATGACCAGCGCTATATAAATGTAAATTATTCTTTCCCAGATGCCAAAGATCAGCTGACTCCCAGTGTTGTCATGGAAAACAACTTCATCTTCAAAAGTGATTTCTGAGGCCAAGAAATGTTTGCTCGAGCACCAGCATCATTAACTGATGTCAATATATGTGGTACCAGGGAGCAATGCTTTTTACACCCTCTGCAGAGCCAGCTTGGGGAGCACAAAACACTACTGTTTTGCACTCCCCAGAAGAATCACTATTGCTTTTTGTTATTCTTAATTCCTTGCTGAGCAAGTGCAAAAGTTGTGGGGCAGAGGATGTTTTCCAAGAAGAAATTTAAACTCCTGAGGATTTTCCTCACAGGACTATACAATAACTCCTCACTTAATGTCCTCCCACTTAATGTTGCTTCAAAATTACATTGCTGCTCAATTAGGGAACATGCTCGTTTAAAGTTGTGCAATGCTCCCTTATAACGTTGTTTGGCTGGAAGAGCAGCGACTTTACAAGGGAGCATTGTACAAGTTCCTCTTCTCCGCCTCCCTCCCAGTGCTTCTCCCACCGCCAAACAGCTGTTTGGTGGCGCTTAGCACTTTCTGGGCGGGGGAAGGAGCGGGGATGTGACTGGGGTGGGAAGAGGTGGGCCTGGAGTGGAGCGGGGACAGGAAGAGGCGGGTCTGGAGCATCCCTGGGCAAAGTCAGTGCCTGTTCTTCTCCAAGGAAGCTGCTGCTGCTGTGAAGGTGCTTCCTAGCATCTGTGCCTGTGTGGGGTAAGCCAGAGGCACTTCCCAACCACAGTACAGTACTGTACTGTACAGTATATAATGCCTTTTGTCTGCCCTAAAAAAATTTCCTTGGAACCTAACCCACTGCATTTATATTAAATCTTATGGGAAAATTGGATTTGTTTAATGTTGTTTCACTTAAAGTTTTCAGGAACATAACTACAATGTTAAGTGAGGAGTTACTGTAACAATGTTAAGGCAAATGTAGGGGCTACAGTTCTCAACAGAACCATTCTAAATTATAACAAACACTAGTTGTCTCAATCCTGGTACCAGAAAATCTGTATAAGTTGGAGAATGGCTGCATTCTTGTATTCAATATATTCAAGACCATCAATGACCTTTGACTAATGAAAAGGGTCAGGTTTAGGTCAATAAAAACACTAGATAATTCACAAACATTCAGAGACTCTCTCACCAGCTCCATCTGTTACCCCCCGTTTTCCTGTTCACACTAGTTACCTGAACTTTCTCTTTCTTTTGGGGAGGGGGAGGGGGAAAGGGAAGCAAAGGGGAGGAAGAAACAAATTGCCACATTTTTTCTGAGCAAGGACATTGGTTAGACAGTAAACCACACTGTAGTGACCAGCAATAGAGTGCAATAGTTTCCTTCCCTTCATTTTATGGACTTTCACCTGTAAAGTTTTTTAATGTTTTTCCCCTCAATGTGTGTGAATTTACTGTTGGTGTCAGGTGCTGACCTGACAACTCTGGAGACTAACACCCTCTATTTAGCAATAGAAGAAGTGCAGCCCTTAGAGCAAAGGAATAAACGTCTCCCATACAGTATAAAACCCTTTTAAACACCAGGGAAGTTTGGAATGGATTTGTAATTCTGACTGGTGAAATATATTTCAATGTGCTGTCACTTAGCTCGTATGGAACCCTGACTGAATCCTGGGAGGTGAGCTTTCCTCAGGTGACCATCATGAAAGACCTGCTTGATTGAAAAGAGGGAGTTAGTCACTGCTTCCCACTACTTTGTGAGAGTAGACTATACACAGAGATTTTTTGTTTTAAGGTAGTAACTGTAGCTCAAATGTCAAGAATATTGATTCAAAAAGTGCCCCTCCAAGTCTGCAGTGGTGATGGGCTAGTCCTAAGAACATAAAAAACACCATACTACGTTAGACTAGTGGGATATCTAGCCCAATATCCTGTTTTCTGACAGCAGCCAGTGTGAGATGTTTCAGAGGAAATAAACAGAACAGGGTAATTTCCAGTGATCCATCCTCTGTCATCCAATCCCAGCTTCTGGCAATTTGAGGTTTAGGCATACCCAGAGTATGGGGTTCAATCCCAGATCATCTTGGCTAATAGGCATTGATGGATCTATCTTCCATGAACTTGTCTAATTCATTTTTAACCCAGTTATACATTTAGCCTTCACAACATCCCCTGGCAATGAGTTCCACAGTTTGACCGTGTGTTGTGTGAAGTACTCTTCATTATGTTTGTTCTAGTCAAAGATTTAGCAAACCATTCTGGAGGATAACAGCCAAGGCTTTAACAAGAAGAGGCTTGTGATTAGGAGATTCCTCTGGGGCAGGTGAGTCTGGGGGAAAGATCACTCCTGGACAATACTGGGAGGAGGGAAGATAAACAGTGGTGGCCCAGACAAATGCTTGAGGAATGGCTTATTTTATAGCAGAGGAAGCTGGTTTACAAGGGTAAGGGGAGACCAGGAAAGCCATAACTGAAGGCACAAGGACAGATAATGTGTTGGCCCAGACAGTTCTGCTGGGATGGAAGAGCAGACAGCTTCCTCCTGAAACAACTAGGTTTGCTCCAGGGCATGTTGGAGAGAGAGCAGTGGGGCAGGACACCAAGTGGGTGTCCTGGAGGAGAGGTTTCAGACTGGTAGCTGTGTTAGTCTGTATCAACAAAAACAATGAGGAGTCCGTGTGGCACCTTAGAGACTAACAAATTTACTTGGGCATAAGCTTTCGTGGGCTCAAAACCCACTTCATCAAATGCATGGAGTGGAAAATACAGTAGAGAGGTATAAATACACAGCATATGAAAATATGGGAGTTGCCTTACCAAGTCGGGGGTCAGTGCTAACAAGCCAATTAAATTAAGGTGGAAGTGGGCTATTTCCACTTGGTAAGGCAACTCCCATCTTTTCATATGCTGTGTATTTATACCTCTCTATTGTATTTTCCACTCCATGCATTTGATGAAGTGGGTATTGAGCCCACGAAAGCTTATGCCCAAGTAAATTTGCTAGTCTCTAAGGTGCCACAAGGACTTCTTGTTGTTTTTCCTGGAGGAGAGTGTGCCATCACTCTAAAGAACTGGCTATATGACTATTTACAGAGAACTAGTGTGAGCCCCATTTGCCTAAGCCTATAGATCCCGGCTGGGAGGCTCACCCCAAAGTGTAGTGTAGACGTTCCCTCAGAAGCCAGCTTATCATTACTGATATGTGATAATCACTTTCTAAGGGAGAATGATTGTGGACTCTGACCTATGTATGGCTGGTTGGATAAATGCAGAGGTAGGTGTCTATTCGCTGCCATTCTAGCGTCTTTAATTTAAATATATTATTGCTCTAAAAAGAGGGCAGTTAAGGAATTGTACAGGATCAGCTTTTTCCCAGAAGCAGGTCCCAACAGGGAAAATATTCCCTCGTCTAATGGGATCTGCTATTGTATATCAGGCAGGTAAAGGTGTTTTTTGCTGTCTCCGTATTGGTTCACTTTGCTTGTATGGTCCCTGTAGCCTTTGAGACTCAATCAATGGAATCTATGTGTAAGTTGGAATCAAAGCTAATACATAATGTCTCTCCCAGGACTGAAATATTCTGCTGCAGTCTACAGAAAAGACAAGTCTTGGTTGGCATAGGATTCTCCGAATGTGGGCTTCTGTAATCCTGCACAGAGCTGCCTTCTAACGAACAACACCACAGCCAATGCTTAGTGTGTTCTATTTCAGCTTGACAGCTCATGTGACCTGGTGGATAGGGCATGGGAATGGGGATCAGAGCTAGGCCCAGCTCTGCCACTGAGCTGCAGAGTAGGGTAAGTCACCTCACCTCTCTGTCCTCTATTGCCTCATCTGTGAAGTGGAGATAACAACACCCTTTTTTGTGAAGTGCATTAAGATCTATGTGTTAAAAGTGTTATATGGGCCGGATTTTCAAAAGGGCTCTTCTCCCATTTAGGCACCAAATCAATACTCCAATTTTCAAAAGAGCTCTGTACCCACTAACTCTCTCTGAGAATAGTAAGAGCTGCCGGGTGCTGATTACTTTTGGACAGCTGGCCCCAAAATTGCTAGTGGAATTGGTATTTCCTATATCGCTGCCTGCAGTCCCTCAGAACATAAGAACATAAGAAAGGCCGTACCGGGTCAGACCAAAGGTCCATCTAGCCCAGTATCTGTCTACCGACAGTGGCCAATGCCAGGTGCCCCTGAGGGAGTGAACCTAACAGGCAATGATCAAGTGATCTCTCTCCTGCCATCCATCTCCATCCTCTGACGAACAGAGGCTAGGGACACCATTCTTACCCATCCTGGCTAATAGCCATTTATGGACTTAGCCACCATGAATTTATCCAGTCCCCTTTTAAACATTGTTATAGTCCTAGCCTTCACAACCTCCTCAGGTAAGGAGTTCCACAAGTTGACTGTGCACTGCGTGAAGAACTTCCTTTTATTTGTTTTAAACCTGCTGCCTAATAATTTCATTTGGTGACCCCTAGTTCTTGTATTGCGGCATAAGATTGTGGTAATAAATCCTCCTAGAAGTGAGCAAGAGGAAAGCCATTCTGCAGTTTCTCCAATACACAATGGATTGTAGGGTTTCAAAACTTCAAACACGGTGTTGGCATGTTGCCCGGTGTTGGGCTGTAGGCTTTGGCAAAGTATCTGACTACCTGCTACCACAGGTAACTGAAGAGGAAGAGATACCCAATGAGCTGATACACAGTCCACGGTCTGACCACTGGTCCACATTTCAGTGGGCTGATTGATCTTCCTCACCTTTGACAGCCTCAATGCCTTGGACACTGCAACACAGAGTTTTGTTCAACTATGGTATTGCCTTAGCCAAAAAGTAGGTTTTGCTAGGTATTTGCCACTTGGGAATGGGGTATTCCATTAGTGCCTGAAAGCCCTCTGCCCTGACCAATAAAAGGGCTGCAGACCCACTGCTAGCATTGTTGCCAGTTTTGTATTAAGCATGGAGATTACAGGATTTTTCTTAACCTACTCTGAAAGACATATCAAAGTATGTGTCAGTCGATGGGTGGTTTGCCTGTGTATCTGCTTCCCTTCCTAACACTAAAAGGCATACTGGATGGAATGCCACTGACTGGAGTATTTGTGGACCGCAATTTATCAGATGTTATGACCTGTCTCCTCCACCTCTTTCTCTACTGCATGAGGGCTAAGTTGCTGAATGCAGCAGAGATGTTTCTCCCACATTATGGCATGGTTATTTTTCAAGAAGTTTCTTAAAACAGAAGTTCCTGAGGGGGCCTCTTTCACAAAAAGAACCATAGCATTGCTAGCATCTTTCTGCTCAACAGAAAAGAGTTCCACACCAATGCATTGGTCTTATCATGTGGTTGGGCAGCAGTGCATAAAAACCTACTTCTTTCCCCATCAGCATCAACAGAACCCAGGTTGTGGTTTAAGCCTAGTTCTCTTGTGACCACAACTCCTATGATGAGTGTTGAATTTTGCTTTCTTACAAATGTCTGATTTTTGCTTCCTCAGTGGCTTCACTGATTAATACTACCACCTGATCTTCCTCTTTCACTTCCTGAATGAAATTTCTCTCAGAGGGGGAAGCGTCATTACTATGATTTTCTACATTAATTGGTGCTCTCACCATCTTTCTACAGAAGGTGCCTGGGTTTTCCATTGCCCATTTTATTACTGTTCGGGGCACACATTTTTCCCCAGTAATATCAAAGTGTGCTTTATTTCTTTATTGTGCTTTTATTTCCTTCACAGGAAACTGGCTAGCCACTTGAAGTTTTTCCCCCTGAAGCTTATTGTTTGTTGCCCTTAATATTTTGTTTACTGAGTAGGGGAGCCTCTCCTGATAAACAGTGGGGAAAAATTAGATTTTATGTTCTATTTCCCTTCAGCCACCATAATCTCCTGAGAGAAGTCATGTCAGATTTAACATCTCCTGTTTTCAGACTGACTTTAGCAAAACTGAATTTTCTCTTCTTTGATCCCACGTGCAGTTTCCCTATTATAAGACAGCTCTGGTTTCACTAGAGGGAGCTGGGTCTTCAATTTTGGCAAGATCTTCAGATTTCCACAAACCATGATTGCTCACTGTTTTAAAAGAGGCACTTCAGAGAACATAGTGAATTCTAATTCTGTGTAATGTCTAAAGCTAAGGATGATTTTTCTTTTTCACAGATGGAATGACTCCAACAGTGAGCCACTTGCTGTGAGCAGATTTTAAAAGCTGTCTCTTTAAAAGGGATCTCCCTATTCTTCAATCAGTGGGCAGAGGGGTCGAGCATAGATTGTATTCCTGTAATTTAGGTTTTAAATGGACACCAACCTCCCTGATGATGATCAGCCAACTTGTTTCGGCTGCTCTTTTCTGTATGATAGATGGAAACATTATAGACCTCAGGGCTGTCTGTCTCAGAGCAGTCAGTCACGTTTTGTAGTGATCTCATCCTATGATTATATAGCTACCGGAAATACTTGGCCTTGAATCATAAGGTGCTTACTGAGTCTTCCTTTCAAAATGAGAACAGGGTATCCTGTAATTTTAATTTATATTTCCTTCCTAGAAATAGTAACCATGCTACAAGTCATCAGCCCATATTACCAAGCCTGATTGGGACTGGGATTTTTGCTTACTGTCATAAGAACATAAGGATGGCTATACTGTGTCAGATCAAAGGTCCTTCGAGCCCAGTATCCTGTCTTACGACAGTGGCCAGTGCCAGGTACCCAAGAGGGAATGAACAGAACAGGTAATCATCAAGTGATCTATCCCCTGTCGCCCAGTCCCAGTTTCTGGAAAACAGAGGCTAGGGGCACCATCCCGGCTAATAGCCATTGATGGACCTGTCCTCCATGAATTTATCTAGTTCTTTTTTGAAGCTTGTTATAGTTCTGGCCTTCACACCATCCTCTGGCAAGGAGTTCCACAGGTTGCCTGTGCATTGTGTGAAGAGATCCTTCCTTTTGTTTGTTTTAAACCTGCTGGCTATTAATTTAATTTGGTGGCCCCTAGTTCTTGTGTTATGAGAGAGTAAATAACACTTCCTTATTTACTTTCTCCATCCCAGTCATGAGTTTATAGTCCTCGATCATACCCCTGCCCTAGTCATCTCTTTTCCAAGCTGAAGTCATAGTCTTATTAATCTCTCCTCATATGGTAGTCATATACCCCTAGGGTGACCAGATGTCCCAATTTTACAGGGACAATCCTGATATTTGGGTTTTTTTCTTACATAGGCTCCTATTACCCTCCACCCCCTCTCAATTTTTCACACTTGCTATCTGGTCACCCTACATACCCCTAATCATTTTTGTTGTCCTTTTCCAATTGCAATATATCTTTTTGAGATGGGGCGACCACATCTGCATGCAGTATTCAAGTTGTGAGCATATGATGGATTTATATAAAGGAACTATGATATTTTCTGTCTTATTATCTATCCCTTTCTTAATGATTCCCAACATTTGTCCACTTGTGACTGCCACTGCACATTGAGTGGATGTTTTCAGAGAACTATCCACAGTGACTCCAATTTCTTTCTTGAGTGGTAACAGCTAATTTAGACCCCATCATTTTATATGTATAGTTGGGATTATGTTTTCCAACGTGCATTACTTTGCATTTATCAATATTCTTCATGTCTCTGAAGAATTTGAGACCTCGCTTTTCCTAGAAAGGACCCTTTCTTGCTTGTTTTATGTAATCACCCACCCTTAGGCAAAGGGTCTGGGAAGGACAAAACAATGGCTAGATGGGAGGACTGCTGATCAGGTTTATCATAATAGCATCTGCATTTTAATGGTGCCATTTAGGTTGTGCAATTTACACCTGCTTTGTCAGATGTGGTGAGTGTGTGTGCATGGTGGGGTGAGGTAGGGATGAGCAGGTGACCTCTGAAGAGGGGAATTGAATGTGGGGAGTGAATTGTTTTAGCTATTGTTTAGCTGCAGGAGATGCCCTTATAGACTAGGAAACAAACTGAAGTTAGCCCCAGAAACTGTGTGTACACAAGTATTTATCCCTATTCTCATGATACCACAGTGTTAGTGTGAGAGACACTATCTCTGCTAACAAGGGATTGAACCTGGGAGGGACCTCTAGGGCTGAAAGCATGAGTCTCACTAGTTATAAAGAGCCAGGCTCAGTAACTAGGGGCTGTAACAAACCCATATCCTATCTTGATCAGATATAGAGGATAAGTAATCACACAATGCTTAAACTGCCAGTGTCTGGTCTATACTATTCTAGCACAAATAGAGCTGCAATGGTTGGAAACTTAAGGATGATGCTAATGGAGACAAGGTCTGAGTGGTCCCCATATGGTATAAATAAACTCATATTGGGGCATCCAGTTACAGTATTTGCTGAACCCAGCCAACATGGCTGGGCTTTGCTAGTGTAGGCCTGTGGGAGGAAATTACATGGAGGGGCCATGGTTGCCATGGGGATATTTATATGGGAGTGGGAGTACCAAGGTGCTGGCATTTGGTGGTGTTGGATGTTGGTGTGATGCCAGGGGATGGATTGCAGTCAGTGTGGTGCTGGGAGGAGGGGACACTGTACGTAGGGGTTTGTGACATGAGTGGGAGGCAGCACACGAAGAGGCTGGCATGGTGCTGGTGGGGGTATCGTGGGAGTGGCTGTGGCTGGCATGGGTGTGGTGAGAGGTGTATGTGGGGGGTGTGTGGCTGGGGTTGGTAGGGCAGTGGGGGGAGCTGGTGGGAAAGTATGGGGTGTGAGGGAGACTGATGGGGGTATCGTGGTGGTGGTGGCGGCTGTGGCCTGGCCAGGCTCATGGGATGAGTTGTGCCCACACACGAGGGCTGTGGCTTGTGAGGGGAGTGTTGTGGGGGGGGAGGCTGGGGCTGGTGAGGGGGGTACGTGGTGGGGGGGGCCTGTGGCTGCTGGGATCGTGGGGCGGCCTTTGGGCGCACTCCCCCCACACTGCGCGGGGCGGGCCCGCACTCGAGCTGCGGGAGCAGCCTGTGGCGCACGCACCACGGCCGCGGCCCGGTGGTACCCGGGAGGCGGTTTGTTCCTCAGGCCGCACGTGAGTGGGGGCGGGGGGCGGCCTCCGCGGCTGAGCACCGCCGCGTTCCCTCTGTTGCGCGCACGCGCGCAGGGCACCCCCCACGCTCCGCCACACTCAAGATGGCGACGGGGGCAGGCGCGGGGCGCGTCCGCGCGGGGCCCCGCCCCCTGTGACGCGCGGGCTAGCAGGCTCTGCGGGGGGTGGTCGAGGTAGGGGCGGAGCGGCGCAGCCAGTAGCCGCTGGAGCCGGGCCGGGCTGGGCCGAGCCGAGCCGCCGCCGCCATGCCCTCCGAGAAGAGCTTCAAGCAGCGCCGCACCTTCGGTAAGGGCCGGGCCCGAGGGGGATGAGGGGCCGGCAGAGCCGCTCCGGGGAGCCGGGTACCCGCTGTGCCCGGGCAGAGGCCCGCTTCCTCAGCCCAGCGCGGGGTGACGGGGGCCCAGCCCCCCGCTTCCTCAGCCCGGGGGGGGCATCCCCCCGCTCCCTTAGCCCAGGCGGGGGGGGGTGTTGGCAGGGTCCTATCCCCCGCCCCAGGGGGCGCTGCGGTGTATGTTGAGGGGGGGGCACGGAGCGGGGGGGTAATTGTACCGGGCTCAGAGCCCCCTCCCCCACTGTACGTGGGGAGAGATGGGGAGACCCCAGCGAACGTGCTGTGCCCTCCCCGGGCCAGCATCGCTCCTGGGCCCGGCCCTCAGTAGCGCTGGGGATCTGCCTGCTCCGAGCGGCCGTGCCGTGTTGTTGTGTTGAAGTGAAGCAACCGCGTCATCCTCCTCCCAGCCGCAGCCCAGACCTGGTGTCACTTCTCTCCACTAAGTCCTCGGGGGGGGCCCTGTAGGATTCAAGTGCTGGTGATTCACTGGACTACATTTTTTTTTTTTAAATCCTTGTTGATCCAATACTCCTACAAGTGGGACCTGACCCTGACAGAGCAGGAGGAACTGCATGGGACGGCAGTGCTCTAATTTTGAAAAGGAATTAGCGAGGGAGTCAGATAACCACATTGTTACAAGGAGTTGCAACAAAAGGCTACCCAAAGATGTATTGCTGGGCAGGGCTGGGCCGCTTAAGATATATAAGAAAGGTTAGCACTGCAGCTGGCTTGGCTTTAAAATGCCACTCCTCTCCTTTATTTTTTTAAAGCGGGGACAAGATTAGAGGCTTTCTGTTGTTCTTGCACTTCTGTCTCAAGTGGTTTCCCTGCTCGCTTGACTGGAACAAGAATCATAGCTTTGTCTTGCTGCCACCCCGCAGAAAATGAAAGTAAAAGTTATTGTGTGGTTTGTTTTCATTTTGTATGGTGTGGTACTTGTTCCACATCAGCAGGCAGGGAAACCTGTGGGTTGGCAAGCATGGTAGCAACAGGACCACACTTTCAAATGGAATAGAATCATAGACTTTAAGGTCACAAGGGACCATTATGATCATCTAGTCTGACCTCCTGCACAATGCAGGCCACAGAATCTCACCCACCCACTCCTGTATCAAACCTGTGTCTGAGCCATTGAAGTCCTCAAATCATGGTTTAAAGACTTCAAGGTGCAGAGAATCTTCCAGCAAGTGACCCATGCCCCACGCTGCAGAGGAAGGTGAAAACCCCCCAGGGCTTCTGCCAATCTGCCCTGGAGGAAAATTCTTTCCCAATCCCAAATCTGGCAATCAGCTAAACCCTGAGCATGTGGGCAAGACTCACCAGCCAGACACCCAGGAAAGAATTCTCTGTAGTAACTCAGATCCCACCTCATCTAACATCCCATTGGGCATATTTACTGCTAGTAAAGATGAATTAATTGCCAAAATTAGGCTATCCAATTATACCATCCCCTCCATAAACTTCTCAAGCTTAGTCTTGAAGCCAGATATGTCTTTTGCCCCCACTGCTCCCCTTGGAAGGTTGTTCCAGAACTTAACTCCTCTGATGGTTAGAAACCTTCGTCTAATTTCAAGTCTAAACTTACTGACGGCCAGTTTATATTCATTTGGTCTTGTGTCCACATTGGTACTGAGTTTAAATAATACCAGGGAGGGAGAGGAATTTAGTCTTCCGATATATTTATAGAGAGCAATCAGATCTCCCCTCAGCCTTCTTTTGGTTAGGCTAAACAAGCCAAGCTCTTTGAGTCTCCTTTCATAAGACAGGTTTTCCCATTCCTCGGATAATCCTAGTAGCCCTTTTCTGCACCTGTTCCAGTTTGAATTCATCCTTCTTAAACATGGGAGAGCAGAACTGCACACAGTATTCCAGATGAGGTCTCACCAGTGCCTTCTATAACGGTACTAACACCTCCTTATCTTTGCTGGAAATACCTCGCCTGATGCATCCCAAGACCGCATTAGCTTTTTTCCACGGCCATATCACATTGGCGGCTCATACCCATCCTGTGATCAACCAATACTCCGAGGTCCTTCTCCTCTTCTGTTACTTCCACGTGATGCCTCTCCATCTTATAACAATAGTTCTTGTTGTTAATCCCTAAATGCATGACCTTGCACTTTTCACTATTAAAGGACCCTGAAAGCTATTGGTTAGAGGAGTTTTGTGGCATGGTGGTGCTGAGACTTGCACCATAAAAGGATGAAATGCACTGCAGAATTAGATTATTGGGCTGGTAATATTACATGTCTGCATAATCCATTATTGACTGCAGAACTCCCAGATGCTAGAAAACATCTCTCTTCCTTGTATGCCTGGAATTAGGCATGTAACCCCTTCCTGTCAGTGTTGAGCATTTAACTTCCGGTATGCTGTTGACATGAGATTTAAATTCCACTTTCAGTTTTGATTCTAACATGTGGAAATAGTTCTCCACCTAGGAGTCTGGAGCTGACTAAAATGCATTCCTTGCATCCCTGTTTAGTTCTTCAAAGGCAGCAGAGCATAAAATATCCTGTTTAATGTTGGCTGGGGAAAACAGCTTAGTCCCTTTGAGTAAACACAGTTTGCTAGAATGGTGCCAACACACTT
Organism: Mauremys reevesii; assembly: GCF_016161935.1. Classification (NCBI taxonomy): domain Eukaryota; kingdom Metazoa; phylum Chordata; order Testudines; family Geoemydidae; genus Mauremys; species Mauremys reevesii. Next base: position 38,455,176 of record NC_052638.1, read on the forward strand.
CCTGGCTAAGATGGAGTCAAAAAGATTGAAGGGCTGCATTGTTTAGTCTGTTCATATAGATCAGGGAGGAAGACTGGAATGCCATCTCCTTTTTATTGTTCCCAGAGCCTCCATTTTCTTAAAACGACAAAAATTGGCAGCACAGCCTATTCTACTTGAAGTGCAAAGTTTTCTATGCAAAATAAAATTGATGGAAATAATTGATCCAGACTCTCCCTCTACCCCCATCTGTCTCTGGTTGGAGTCAAACTATACTCAGCAGCCTCCCCACCAGTCACTCCCTTGTACTCGAGCTAGTGCCTGTACTGATGTTGCTGGCAAATTTTACCAATCTAATCTGTCCTTTCTTCTGAAGTCTCAAATACCAACAACTTCCCTCCAAAAGCCATTCTTCCCCCAATGTCTATCAACAGCTTCAGTCCCAGGTATTAAGTTCAGCTACAATGGCAGCCAATTAGTTGTGTGGAAGCAGGGAAATAATTACAACTAATGTGGTCAGAGTACAGCTTTTATCTGCAACTGACTGAGGCCTGATTTTGAACATGCCATACACAGTAATCAGTTTTGTCTGGCTCCCATTTTGTGCTGCTTCTACTCCACACTAATAGTGCTAGGAAAAAAAAATCCCCATGTCAAAACTCATCAGTTTCAATAGAAAAAAAATTACTAAAACTAAGTTTATTTGGTTGGTTGAGGATTACTGTTCCTGCTCTCCACCACTCTTCTATAACTCTCATTTCTGCTAAATTTAATATTAGATATTGCTTAATGGCATACTTCTGTCCTCAGACATGGTGATGGTGGGCCCTAAGGACTGTGGGTATATCTGGAACTCTTGAATTCCCAGTGAATTAGAACTGGTCTCTACTGAAAGTTAATTTTGGTATTTAGGATCTTGAGCAACAGGAAGTTTTGTAATAAAGATCTTAAGTTTTGGGAAGTCATTAGTTCCCACATATCACTGCAGACCAGCTTTTTAGAAGCTTTAGTTTTGCTTGATTCTTGTCAGACTAATTTGATTTGAAAATCATGAGTCATGTGCTGCACATCATTACTAATCACATAGTAAGCTTGCATGTACAGTAATTGATGGATGCATGAGATCCTAGTAGTGACCAAAGGATAGTTTATTGAATGACAGTTTATTGAAAAGCAGTTTATTGAATGACAGGCCAGGTAATCTGTCTTTACCTCAGACTAAAAGTAATGGGCTGGGTTGATGGGAGAGGAAGCGCTGTGAGCAACATCCCTGAAGATTTGTTCTTATTACAGGAGTCTGCTAATGCATCAAGGCTGTACTGTAGTATTCAGTCCTTTTTCTGCAAGAGGTATTTATAGAGGGACATGGCCCATAAAGCAGAGAGAAGTGGAGATAAAGTCTGAGTTCATGGCAAGTCCAAATTCAGGCCTGGTGTAAGCAGCATAATTGACTTTAAAGTAATTGAGTTAATTTACACCAGGTCTGACTTCTGTTTTGTCCAGAGTGAAGTGTGTGCTACTAATACTTCCCTTTAAAAGGAAACTAACCTTGTCTTGCAAACTGGGATGGGTAAATACTGAACAAACCAGAGTTTAGAAGAACAGCACTATCAGCATGGGTGACGTGGTATTCAATTAATAGAAAATTGATAACTAATATTCAAATGTACAGTGTTAAGCTGACATTGATCTAAGAGCTAGGACTACCTGAAACATGCCAGTCTAGCCAGCAACTCCCTCTTCAGGAACACAAGATTAAACCTAGGACAGTGTCATGTTAAGTTTCCTAAACAGGAATAAAGGATAATGGATAACATGACTGGATACAGCAAATTCATGTGATTAAATGTCCTTTGCTTTAGTGGGCATCTCATTCTGCATTAACACAATAGGATTCTCAACCAAAACTAGTTTAGTAGTCATCTTGCTGGTGAAAGAACAGAAGAGTCATCCCTGAGCAGGGAGGTATAGCTCAGTGGTTTGACCATTGGCCTACTAAACCCAGGGTTGTAAGTTCAATCCTTGAGGGGGCCACCTAGGGATCTGGGGCAAAAATCAGTACTTGGTCCTGCTAGTGAAGGCAGGGGGCTGGACTTGATGACCCTTCAGGGTCCCTTCCAGCCCCATGAGATAGGTATATCTCAATTATTTATTTTTTATTGGAGAGTTTGTAATTATCATTGCTTTATTTTATAAAATTGCCTTGACTGAACTGGTTCTTTCCTCTTTTAGAAACTTCTTTACCTCACTTTTTCCAATAACAAAAAACCTACTAACAAGTAAGAGCCCAAGGAAATAGCATACCTTGTATCCCTGAGGCTTAGAACAAAACCCATGTAGTGTGTATCTGAGCATTTAGTTGGGCAATATTTTTTCCTCCCACAGAGCAAAGAGTAGAAGATGTGCGACTGATTAGAGATCAGCATCCGACAAAAATACCAGTAAGTGATTAATAACTTTACCTTTCTCACCACAGAAAGGAAGAAAGGCCAAAATGTATTAGGAATCTCTGGGTCTGTAGTAATAAAATATTATCCTTTCAGGGGTGGCCTGGTCTTCAGAAAATAATCCTGAGCCTGGCAACCAATGACCAACATGCTAGCTGGTGGCAACTGCTAATCAGGCAAAATATGGGCTGCTTGTGTGTGTATATTGTATAACGCAACTTGTAACAGAACACCTCAGACTGAGTCCAGTGAGAGTCCTAGGTGCAACTCTTTAGATGGAAAAACTGAAGACCTGTCTTTCTAATAGAAGAGTACTCAGTAACTCCTGTCCAGAGTGTAACCCTAAAGAACAAGGGCTAAATTATGCTTTGATTTGAATTATATCTAAGGATCCATGCTGCCAAACTTTGCCAAAGCCTATCTTCTAAAAAACAACCAACCAACCCACCCTTCTATATAGTGCCTTCTGGGGCCTGGTGGGAGTGCTTCTTCTGAAAGCCTGACTCCTGAGCAACCCACTTGCATTCAGTCTACACAGGAAAGGTGACCCATAGCTGGAAGCATCTGTTAGCCACAGGTCCTGCCAACTCCATTTCACTTTGGCTGATGGGCCAAATGACCTCTCTAAACTAGACTTAGTCTTTATTTTTTTACTCTTACTGCTATGGATGCAGCTCCATCAATGGTGGGAGAGCTACCATGTTCTCTAGACTTGCTCAGTAGTAACTCAGGCCAGTCAGGACTCCTGTCCAGGCTACCATACTGGTGGGAAATTCCGAGTTCCATTGTATGGGTAGCCTTGATCTTGCCTTTGCAACTGCAAAGCAAAACAAAACACAGCCATCCTAGTTTAAAAATCAAAAGGAAGCTATGCCAGCAAGGATAACGTGGTGCTAATAATTTTTCTTAATTTACCATTCTCTGCACAAAAATTGCCTTTCCTCCCTGTCATGGTGTAAAATGATCTTTAGGGGGGTGTTAGTAAAGTGTGGGAGGCACCTTGTTTCTCTGAAAGCAACAGCAGTAATTTAATTAGGGGATAACTTAATTTGAGGTCTTTGCTCTCAGCTGTTTCCCAGTGCTGAAAACTGATGACATAGCCAGTTGAAATTCCTCTATAAAGTGGCTTAAAAACAAACACCGTCCCCCCCTTTCCAGTGTTCTTGCACTTCACTAGAAAGTAGCCTAGAAGACTGTTATACAGGATGACTATTCCTGCACTGCATTGATTTCGCTATAACCAAACTAGTTCCATTCTTTTTCTTTCTGATTGAAGAAGGGTCCTCTCTGCCACTAGATAAGAAAAATACTTATATAACAAGACCCATGTTTAAATGTTTAAAAGAGTAGAAGGGACTGAACAGGAACATAATTATCTACAACTAGTGTCGGTATGTTGTACTCTTGAATGTTTAGTTATAGAATAAGCAGAGACAAGCCCCTGTACTGCCTTATAACTGCTACTTCAGAGCTTTTTTCCTTCCAGGTGATAATTGAAAGGTACAAGGGTGAGAAGCAGCTTCCAGTTCTGGATAAAACTAAGTTCCTGGTACCAGATCATGTCAACATGAGCGAACTAATCAAAATCATCAGGTATGTTAAGGGTTGAGTACATGGTGGATCAAAATAAAATCATAGTTCAGTGTTAATCTGCTAGCTAGTGAATGCTTTGGATAACTGTGATAGGACAGTGCCCTCAAGCTTGCCTCCTTGTGGCACAGCATGGCCCTGCTGCCCTCTCTCTCCTGCTCTGGGTCTTTCAGTGACTTACTCAAACTCAGGGACCAAGGACAAGATGTCCCAGTTGTATTAAGGGGGGGGGTGAGAGTTAAGATCCCAGAACCCCTCTCTCCACCACCCCCACCCCACCCATTTGTACCCTGAAGTCCAACCCTTCAGCCCTGGGGTTAATGCCAACAAGTATATTCTCTCAGCTTCAGGAGTCCCTAGCATGTCTCCTGGAGCTGGATTAGCATGCAGAATAAAGTCAAGCACATCTGGTAAGGCATCCACAGCTCTCCCCTTGGAGTAGGATTACAGTTCAGGCCAGCTGTATCCCTCAGTCAGCTTCTCAGCTAGTCTCTTTTTACTTACTGCTTTCATTTGTCCACTTGGCAAGCTTAACAGGTCAAAATTGTCAGCATCCTCCTCCTCCTCCTCCTAGAGTCTTGGGTAGTTCTTCTCTCTAGCACCAGTTCCCTCCAACTGAGCACTGGTAGCCTTTTATCAGGCCTAGGCACTCATTAATTAATTGCCTAGGTGATGTTAATTAACTGCTTACAGGTGTCCTGAGATGGCTGGTTCCAATAGTGTGTGAAGGAGAAAGGTGGGTAAACAGAGTTTACCCCTTTCATACTTGAGGAAGATGGAGTTTAGGTTAGTTTACCCACTTATTTTTCCCCCCACTACGTTACTGGCTTGTTCTCCTTGAAGTCTGTAATGAGCAGACTGAGCCCTGGCTCCACTTTAAGGGGCCAGCCACCTGTGACACCCTTTAAACAAACTATACAGTTTTTTGTACCAATATAACTATTAGTTAGGGGTGTAAATTTTTTATCCAGATTGCTATACCAGTACAACTGCTGGTGGAGATGAAGTTTTATCAATATGGTTTCCCTTTCGCATTTGAGAATATAGCTATACTGCCATAAAGCATCTCTCTACCACTATAGCTGCATCCAGACTAGGGGGCCAAAGCACTTTAAGTATGTTAGGTCTAATTAAAGCAGCGCAACTTGTGTGTGGACAAGCCCTAAGTGAAAATGTTGAATCCCATAATACAGATTCATAAACTGTGGTGCTTCGATATCCATGCTTCTTACTGAGACTGTGACTGAGTATTGTAATGTTTTTGCTTTGAGTTGCTTCAGAGGAAAGTCAAAGGTGAAGTTAGAAGAAAAAAAAACAACCTTAATATGTTACATTGTATCATAATGGCATTCCTATGCAGCAGAGGAGTTCCATGTACAGTTCCTTATCTTAATGTAAGCAGGGAATATTTGATTAGAGGTAGTAAGTAGTCATCAGTGTTGGGTATCATTCACCATTTGAGTTTAGTTTGTTGCTTCATTTGAGTTTAGTTTGTTCTAAAGCAGCAGTTCTCAAACCGTAGCAACCTGAGGACCCCCATTTTAAAATTTTTCAGGTCCCCCAAGCTCCCTCGCTCAGCCCCAGGCCCTGCCCCCACTCCACCCTCCCTCCGTTGCTTGCTCTCCCCTATCCTCACTCATTTTCACCAGGCTGGGGCAGGGGGTTTCCTGCCCCAATATGGGTGTGGGCTCTAGGATGGAGTTTAGGTGTGGGAGGGGGTGAGGTATGGGCTCAGGGAGCGGGTTTGGGTGTCAGATGGGATGAGGTACAGGCTCTGGGATGGGGCAGGGGGTTGGGTTGGGGTAAGGGAGGGGTGCACGCTCTGGCCGGGCGGTGCTTACCTTGGGTGGCTCCCGAAAACGACCGGCACATCTCTCTGGCAGCGGCTTCTAGGTGGGGAGGAGGTCACTGTGCACTGCCCCTGCATTGGCTACAGTTCCCAGCCAATGGGAGCTGCAGAGTTGGCGCTTGGGGTGGGGGCAGTGCACAGAGACCCCCCTGGCCTGCCTTAGCCCCGCTGTGCTGCTGGACTTGTAGCACCTAAAAACTTCCAGTTTGGCTTCAGTAGCCTCCAGGAGATAGAGGGAGTGGGGGAGGTGGAGGAATAGATCAGCAGGGCCAGTGAACCCCCTGGAGTACTCTTGGTGATCCCAGGGGTCCATGGACCCCAGTTTGAGAAACGCTGTTCTAAAGAATAGAGTGGCTGTTTCTCTGGCTGAACTGTAGATGTGAGCTGCTTCTTTTAGAGTGGGCTTTGGGACAAATAGTAAAATAGAGACCTTCCCCATACGGCACTGTAAAAATCCTCCTTATGGGATTGTTAATGTCATAGCCTAATCCAGATTCTTACATAAGAACAACTAAAAGTGGGAACTGAGTTCAGAATTAGGGGCCCAAAGTATTTGAGCAGTTTGAAAGACTTTTTAATTAAGATCATACTTTAGCAGTTGGACTTGTCTACACAGAGACACACAGGACAACTTAATCCAAATTAACACTTAACTAGTCTATTTTACATTCACACCTAAAGTATATTAAAATCCTATGTGGATTCAGAATTAATGTGGCTTTAATTTTATTTCTCTTAATTCACTTCCAAACGGAATTAAGGTAGACCAATAGAAGTGAATTAAGAAAAACCAAAATAACTTCTCTATTGGTTTACTTTAATTCAGTTTGGAAGTGAATTAAGAGAAAACAAATTAAAGCCACCTTAATTCTAAATAAGAGCATCCACACATGGATTTAAGGCTGTTTAACTAATCCAGTTTAAATTCACACACAGTTAATTTAGATTAATTTTCTTGTGTCCTTGAATAGACAAGGCCTTAGCTGAAAGGCCTTCCTGCTACTCAGTCTTTTTGTCCATTTTTGTGTTGGACTTCAGTGCCCATGACTGACTTTGTACAGTTGGTCTTGGTCTTACCCATGCGCTTTTGCATATACCAAACTGTAGCCACTCTGTGGGAACGTCCTCCTGTGCTGTCCATTGGCTACTACATTCAGTAAGCCTTTTGTACCCGAGTGGTTAGAATTTGAGCTCAAGCTGGCTCTTCTACTGTGCTGTAGCTAAAAGAGTAAAGGAATCTTCTGTTGCGAGATCTGCAGCTGCTAGAGCCAAAAGCAGAGTTGGCAGGAAGCAGCTCTGTCCTCAACAACTCAGAGCGGTAGAACGAGTATTTATGTGCTGCTGCCTGCTGTGGACGGCAGTCTGACTCCTCAGTGCTATACTCATGCAGGAACAGAATGACAACCCATTAATTCCTTTTCAAGTTCTCCATTTCTCCTGACTTTAGTCCTGCATGTATCTGCTCTAGTGCAGAAGGCTGTGTACTCCAAAGCCCAGAGTCTTAAGAATAAGCATGTTTTTCTTGCTTCAGTCCTCATGTTTATGGGCAAAGCTATGTTTTTTTTTCCCCACAGAAAATTGTAATGCATGTCATGGCAGAGTTGTGGGGGAAAACAAGGATATGTCACAAAGGGTGGGGAGGGGCTGGAGAGTGAGCTAACCCCGCAGCAGTGGTTCCTGTCCCACAAGGCTGAGCCTGGCTCCCCACTCCAGGCATTGCAATGGAGGCAGAGGGCCAAATTTGATTGGCATTGGAGAGCTGGATGCACCAAACCTGAGCAGCACTGCAACCATGTATGCCAGGTTGCAACACCTGGAGGCCACAGGAGCTGCAGGGGTCACAGACTTATTCAGATTCACAATGACCATGAACACTGATCTTTGTGCCAAAATCTTAGCCTTACTGATGGTCCCGGAGAAGGCTGTTTGGGTCCCTCCTCTGTAACCTTGTGAAGGCCAACTTGTTTTAAAATGTCAGGGGCTTTCCAGAGAATATGAAATAAAAAGCTCCTCAGGTTAGGCTGAGCCTGGATTCTCCAAGTGCTTGTAAAAGTCATAATTCCATCCTTCATTCTGTTGGTGTCTAACCTGGCTTTCCTATTCCACAGCTTTGAAGGCTCTAGGGCCTGACTTTTCCAAACTGAGCGTGCAGATAAACAGTTCTAATCTCATGCTTGCAGTTACGTGATTTAAGTAAATGAGCAATTTCTGCACTTTTGGATTTTTACCAACTAGAAAAGACAGTTACTCACCGTTGTAACTGTTGTTCTTCGAGATGTGTTGCTCCTATCCATTCCAGTTAGGTGTGCGCGCCGCGCGTGCACGGCTCTTCGGAACATTTTTACCCTAGCAACTCCGGCGGGCCGGCTGGGCGCCCCCTGGAGTGGCGCCGCTATAGCGCTGGATATATACCCCAGCCGGCCCGTCCGCTCCTCAGTTCCTTCTTACCGCCCGTGACGGCCAGTTGGAACAGTGGAGTGCTCCGTTCACCTCCACAACCCTAGTGTTTCTCCATTGGATAAGTGTATATAGTTGGTTAAGTATAGTTAAATAGTTTAGTTAGTTAGTGTAGTAAAGGGAATTAGGGGGGTTTGCCCCTCTTTTTCCACAACCGGTGCGGGCTCATGCCCAAGGCACCGGGGTTTAAGCCCTGTTCGGCTTGCCAGCAGCACATGCCGATTGGGGACCCGCACGACTCCTGCGTGCGCTGCCTCAGGGAATCCCATCGGCCAGATAAGTGCCCGATTTGCACAGCGTTTAAGCCACAGACAAGAAAGGAGAGAGACTCGCGCTTAAAGCAGCTCCTTATGGAGTCGGCGCTTAGCCCGGCCACGTCGACCCAAGTGGCGCCGAAGTCCTCCTCGATGCGCAGCGCACCAGCGGTCCCGAGCCGGTCCGGTACCGAGACTGTTAGACCTCCGCAGCCGGCACCGGCGTCCCGGCACCGTTCCCTCTCTCCGATGAGGAAACGGAAGACGGCGCAGACAGCCTCTAAGCCTCCTGCACCGGGACCGCTCACCCAGCCACCTCCTGCACCGACTGTGGTAGTGCACAAGCCGTGCACGGTTCCGTCGACTCCGGCGTCCGGAGAGCCGTTGAGTCCGGTACCTCCCTGCTCCCCGGTGCCAACCGCGGTCGAGCTGCCTCTCCCGTCAACGCCCGAGACCTTCTCGTCGAAGAATAAGAACCTCTGGCCACTGCGCTGGGCACTCTTGACAATCTTTAAAAATATACTAAACAGCTCTTCAGTTCCCCCTATCAAATCGATAATCAAAGGACAACAAATACAACAGAAGCTAACAGTACACAGTGCCAGGGGGTTTACCCCATCAGCTCTCTGAAAACACCTGTCTCCCCACAGGCAAGGGGCAAGGTGGGCCTAATCATGTCTTCAATGTGCATGCTAAAGTGAGTTCCAAAGGTATAGGGCCCTAATGGAGAACACCCTGCCAGCTACCCATGGGGGTTCAGGTCAGGTCATTGCATGAATCTGGGCCTCAGTTTCATACCATTACAGTGAGAGGTTCCTTAACTAAACCTAAATACAACAGTCTTTTGGGCCTTGGCTACGTAGAAAAGTATTTGTGGTTCTATTGGTATAATTATAGTTATTCTGTAACCTCTGTGTAGACACTTTTGAGTGTGAGTGCTTCTTTTCAGTTTAGTTTAAACCCCTTCCTAAGTGACACTAAGCTGAAAATGGCACTTTTATACTAGAATAAGTGTCTACAGCGGTAGGTTTGTAGCAGTATAACTATGCTGTTATAACCCCACTGGTGTACCTGGCAACTTCGTTGTAGACCTTGTACAAGAGACTATGGGCAGGTCTATGCTACGGCAGGGATTGACACCCTAAGATCGATCCACTGGTGGTCGATTTAGTGGGTCTAGTAAAGACCTGCCAAATCGATTGCAGATTGCTCTCCAGTCAACCCTTGTACTCTACCCTTGAGAAGAGTAAGATAAGTCGACGGGAGATTTTCTCCCATTGACCCCCCCCCCCTCCCCCATGGCATAGCCCCTGCTGTAACTTGACATAAGGTATGTCGACTCCAGCTGGAGTTGCATAGCGTAGCATGAGTTGACTTACCGCGGTAGTGTAGACATAGCCTCAGCCTCTATTTCAGGGCTTGTCTACATGGTGTTAGTGCAAAACACCTTGGATGTAAGTTCTCTGGCACACTAACAGTGCTAGCACACACTGACTGTTTCTGGCATGCCTGATGTAGTACTGCTTAAAGATTACGTTATGCTCACTAGGAAATTTTTAGTGCATGCCAGTAGGTCTGCAAGGACAGTTAGTGTTACTCCTGGGGGAATTCTGCACCAAAAAAATAAAAAATTCAGCACACAGTATTCGAAAGTACAATTTGCAGAATTTGTCAAAGTAACACAATATTATAATGCCAGTTACAGTTATTTTGGTAATTTATTTCAAAATATCTGTCAGCAAGTATGTCTGTAACAATACAGACAAAGTTCTGGTTATTTTTTATTGATAAATTTCTTACTAGGCATATTCATACAGAACTTTGTGTAATTCATTTAAATTACAATACAGAACTGTATTTCCTGTCAGAAGCAGTGCAAAGACTTTGGGGAGTCGAGTACCGAAAGAGCTGAGTGAGAGGGAAGGAGCCTAGGCATGAATCTGGAGGGTGTCGGATGTGGGTGGGAGGTGTGCACCGGGCATAGCATTTTGCATTTTCCTGCATAAAATACATTTTGTCTAAGAAGTGCTGCAATTTTGGCTTTTGCCCACCAGAGGCCTCTATGGCACCAGAACAGTGGCATGAACGCAGCTGGCTGTTCCGGCACCACAGTGGCCTCTGGTGGGTAAAAGGCAGAACTGCAGCACTTCGTAGGCAAAATGTGTTTTATGTGGGAAAATACAAAATTTTTATGCAAGACAGATGAATTCTGTGCATCCGTGGATGCGCAGAATTCCCACAGGAGTATAATGTGCACCAGCACATCGCTCATTAACGGAGCATGTGGACATGCCTTAAATGAGCCTCTGTTAGACGATGCTGGGGTAACACAATTCCATGACCATAGCACTTTCCTCCTCTTTCTTTGTTTAACAGACGACGCCTGCAGCTGAACTCCACTCAGGCTTTCTTCTTACTGGTGAATGGACACAGCATGGTGAGCGTGTCAACCCCCATATCAGAGGTGTATGAAAGCGAAAAGGACGAAGATGGATTCCTGTACATGGTATATGCCTCTCAGGAAACTTTTGGAGTGCAGTCGTCTGTGTAAACCATTCAAGTGGCTTCTAGCCTAGGATTTTGGTTTTACCTTCTACCCCCCCATCCCCACCCCAGGAAAAAGAAAGGGATGTCACCGACTTCTCTCAGTACCTTAGCGTAGGCTTGCTTTAGCAGGTGTCCTCCTCTTACCTTACCTTGTTTGTGAATATTAAACAGCTGAGTGCCAGTACAGACAAGCATAGATCTAGCTTTGAAAACCTGCTGTCATATTTCACATAGGCACACTTGTTTTAAGTCTCTGGACTTCCTGAATGGAACCATACCTTGCACATTCAGATTGCCAACACAAGAAACACTTGGCTGACTTCAGTGACACAGGAACTGGCACCAGTTTCCAGTAGTGAACAAAAGTGTTTGGGACATCTTTCTGTTAATTCCTTACTGTTCCTAGAAAGTGCTCCTTTTCAGGGAAACGCTTCCTTTTTCCATCATGGAGCAAACATGTAAGGGTCTAAAGTGCAAGTTTGTGCATATTAAATCTTTAGTCTAACTAGGGAATCATTTGCCTCAGTATTTGCAGAAAGTCAGGGCAAGTGGTGGTGGGGGAATAGTTTCATAGTACTGCTACTGCATAAGATAAGATGCCAGATTCCTGGACATTATTCATACCAAACCCCACAGCTTTACTCTAATTGTAGCAAGTATATATTTTAAGATGATTCCAGGTTAGCTCCTGGGCAGTTAACATTAAGAGAAACTTCAATCTATTACAAATCGTCACTGCTTTCTGGTTTCACTGACACAAATGGCTGCTCCATGTGAGCTAACTTTCAGTGGATAGTCCCTCCTACCCTGAGGGGCTGCTTTTCCAGAGCATAATAGGGTTTTTTTGATTAAAAGAAATTATTTCCATAAAACATGACTGGGTGGTAGATGCAGCCACTAAAAATGGGTAATGCCCCCATAGTGATCTTGGTCTTTAAAATCTTATTGGTTTTAGTCCATGCACCATTCTGCCTAATTTGTTCTTTATTACTGTTCTCTATATTCAGCATAGCAGTTGTATGTGAACTCTTCAGGGCTGGAAGTCAAACTGCTTTGTTTATACACAGTTCTGCTGAAAACATCGGATTCAAACTTGCATTGAAATTGTCTGTCACTTGTTTGTTCATGTCATAACTGATGGGGGAAGTGTTTATAAAATCATTTCACATTCAGGAGTTGATAAAGTTCTGAGGAACAACTTCTATCACTGAAGCTTCCTTCCCACTGCGTGGAGTTTAAAAATTTGGTGTTACTATTATCATGAATAGGGATGAATCCTATGCAGAGTGTTCCAAGTAGGATCAGTGTCCTGCCTTTAGAGCTGTTGTAAAGTTAAGTATCGCAGGCTAAGATTTACCCTTGTATATCATGTGTATGAATTAATTACATCTGTTAGTGGAAGTTAACTTACTACCAGGGAGAAGGGGAGGAGAGAAGCAATACTACTGCATCTTGGCACTCTGTACAACATCAAGGTGTACAATTTGTACCTACAGCTTTCTGCATGCATCTTGTTCACAATACTTATTTAATTTTTAAATATTCATTTTTTTTACTTAATGTAAACTTTAAAAGCAGCTTGTCTTATGTTTAGTTTTTTGTGTAAAACCATCCTGTTAAACTCATGACAGCCATTCTTGTAATTACTGTGTGATCAATGACTGATTCCTGTACAAATGTTGCATTTTTTTTAATTAATACAGTGCTGATATAACTCAATCACAGCTTGAGTGGTAATTTAGAGACTGCTTTCTTCTAATTTTAATGCAGTAGCCATTCCTAGAGAAGGGCAAACAGATGTGTCAAGGGCCACTGTATGATTCCAGTACCCAGAGTTGAATGATAGGTTTGTCTGTCAGTAGATCCCAGTGTGGATTAGCAATCTATGATGATGCTTAGGACCCTGAACAACCAGATTAAAATAACTCTGTAGAATGGAGGAGCCCTGTCACAAAAGAAAGGGAAAAGTTAGAAATAGAGGCTTGTGGGAGGGAAAATGCAAAATGCAGTCCCATTGCAATTTAGTTGTTAGTAGGGAAGGATGCATTATGTTTCCCATAGCAAAGACACAATTAACTACCCACACAAAACCATACTAATAAAATAGCTTGAATATTTTCTGCACGGAAAACAGCTGTTCCCATCTCATCCAAGATTTTAATTAAAACTTCCCTCAATCCAGCTTTTTCTGAGTTTACAGTAACAGGTAAATTTAAAGAAATCATGTTTTTAATTTCAGGTTAGATTCTACACCCCTTACTTCATCAGTAATCCCCACTGACTTTACTGGGACTATGACTAGTAAGGTACTGCTACAGGCATAAGGGGGGCAGAATCCAGCCCTTCACTCGTTTAATAAACTATTCAGAAGTGTATGACTAGGTATTGAGACTCAACTAGGGTTTCAAAGGCATGGATCTAGCAACAAGCAGACAGCAGTTTCTGTGTAGCTTACAGCACAAAATGCCATTCTTCCAAAACAGTGTTTTAATACTGGCTTTAAGGGCTAAGGCTGTGTTCAGCAGTTCCACTTGTCTTTCACCAGTAATTCTTTAAGTCACAGCATGGTCCTAGTTTATAAATATTGCAAAACCCCCTGCTCGCTAGCCCAACAGTCAGGCTGCTGCAATGAGCTCCAGCAGTGAAGTGTCAAGTTGTGGACAGCAGTACTTTGCAGAGTAACCTCAGTTGTTGCAAAGTTTGTCCCTCACATTTTAATTATTAGAGAATAGCAGTTGCATAGAGACACAATGTACGATCTATCTGATTCATTGTCAGATGAGTGAAGTTAGACTGAGGGTGTCTTTAATTGTAAAGTTATTTTGAATGAATTTCTAAAATAGTTCTCAATTTAGGTTGGGAGAAAACTAAAAGGGATAAAGCCTTTTAAAAAGCATGTAAGGACTTGAAATTTTTTATTTTCCATACATTAAATTTACTTAGATAAAAACATTCTAAAAATGTACAATTTTACCTTTAACAAAGTATAATAAAACATAAAAATTCCAATACCAGAATACTTGACATTTACAATTCAAAATCAAATTAGCTGAATATTAAATATTTACAAAACTATTTTAAAAATATTTATAAAGTTACATGCACAATTTTTAATACTAGAATTGACTGAAATAAGGGAAATGGCTCAAATTGGAGTAGGAGTTTCCTTCATTCCCAGTGGAAAATTATATCCAAGAGAAGCTGTTAAACTACACTTCAGAACATAGGATTTGCTTTGTTTCTGTACCAAAGCATCTTTACTTGTGTAAGAACTTAAATAGTCCCAAGGGTTTGTATTGTATTTCCTTAGTATTGTAGTAACTTACCTTTGGCCTCAACCAGCAATATGGTTTTCCAGAATCTTGCAAGTACATTTACTTCCAACAAAATAGGACTCACTGGATTTACAAAGGAATTCTAGACCACTCCCAGAATCCATGGCTTTAAGTGTAAGCGACCTCTGATACATGTTCTGTAGAACTGATGCCATTGTGAAACTGCAAGAACTAATCTATTTTCATTTGGGGTAGTGGGATTAGTGTGGCTTCTCTGCCAAATACCATAAACTAAATTTTAGTGTCAATACTAACAAGCAGTAAACGGCATGAAACTCAAGATGAGGTAACAGGGTTGGTTTATATTATTATTTCAGGAAGTCCTTCACTTATTTTCTGACTAAATTTTTACTGGTCATGTTTTAATACACAGTTTAGGAAGTTTCACATAACATGAAACCTGATATCACTATGGAATCCTATTAATACCTGCTTCCTGATATGAATCTTCCTTGTTGAACCTCCTGACAAATGTTAATGACACACAAACTAACCTCTAATGCTTAATTTCAAATTGGACTGCTACTGTCAGAGGAGTTTGTTGGCAATTCTGCTTTCATTCTCTTCCTAACACTTCCATCACCCATACTTTAAAATCAGAAAGACTATTGTGAAATTGCACTATATGCTATATATTCCCTCTGGTAAGGAAGGGGAAGTTATAACTCTCTTCCACATACCTATAGTGCTGAGATTAAAAGCAGAGAATGACAAGGAGTTTGTCCCTCTTTTGCATTTTAAAAACTGTCAGTTACCCTATAGGGCAATCTAGTTTGTGAACTAGATATTCTTACACTGCCAGGGCAAAGATATGAATAAAAAGCTTATTCGGTGTCTATTTTCCATATTTCGACATACAGAAATGGTATTATGAGCTGGTTCTTTCAGTCACTCTAGACAGACTAATTTGAGAGGAAAGAGATGAACTTGTGCCTTTTAAAAAGGATTATATAATTAAAGTGCTCTGTTTAGGCTCACCAACTTTGGTTGTTCTTGGTACAAACTGAACAGATTACACTAGCAAATCAGAAGCTACAACCCAGGTTGATGATTTAGGGAAAAGCTCTATAAACAGTACAGGCTCTTCAAACATCTACATTAAGCTCCACTTCCTTCCATCTACTCAGGCTTTCCTGAGTTTGAATTTGAAATCAGACTTAAAAAGGTAATTTTTAAAGATAGTTAAGTGCACGTTAATCAGTCTGGGAAATATCAGCCTTAACTTTACAAAAAGGAAACATTATTGAAGACAAGAATTCTGAATGCAGGAATGAAACCATTTTTGAAGACGCTAACTGGATAAAAGTTCAGTTTAATAATCCTTGTTCCCTTTTTGATTTGTAGTGAATATTAAACAGACACGACTATACTTCCCAGCCTTGCCCATGAAACAAAATGCAATTGGTATAGAAAACAAGAATTTTTTTTGCTATTGGTTTTTGCTAGTTTGAGAGACGGCGTTTAGTACTTGCATGTGTGTTGAAATAGTTTAAATACAGTTCAATTTTAAAATATTCTTTTGTTTAAAAAAAGTGAAAAAATGTGAAAGTTTGGCTTTCAGCACATGTTCCAGGATACTGGAGAGACCATCAAAATGTTTGCTACAGGATTGTAAGTGAAAACTGCAAGTTCCCTTTAACATAATATAGTACGACAGCTTTTTTTGTACTATTGTTTCAAGCTCATTAAGGCAAAGTAAATTGCATTGTCAGTTCTCATCACGTTAGTGTTGCAGATTTGAAAGTTGCTCGAGACCATTATATGTAACCACCTCAAAATACAGACATAGCAAACAATTGTTTCAACACTGTCTATAAATACTGTGTAGTGTGAATGGAGCTGAGGATACATAAGTATGGCGTTTCTTCATTGCATAGAAATAAGAAAACAGAATTCTTGTTATTTTTGAGAAACCAAATGTTACACAACTTCAGGCTTTGGTTTCCATGAAGCCAAAAAACTATGACCTCCAAAGAAAAACTGGGACAAGTTTGGTGTCTTGCCATCTCGTGTTACAATGCCTCTTTATCAATACTAATTTATCATATTGTCCTGGCCTGTTGTTGCTTCCGGGTGAGGCTGACAGTTTTGAGAAAACAGAACTAAAAGATGGCCCAGACATTTAACTTCTAACATTTGCCATTCAAATCTTGACTGACAATTTATTGGATTAACTACTTAAACCAACACTTCAGTAGCTAATGCCAGATCTACCCTGAGGAGCTTTGCACCCACATAAAAAGGGTCTTGCACTGGTATGGCTTTCCTTGCTTTCAAACCAGAGCAAGATGCACCAACACAAGTGCTATTTATTCTGGTGTAGAACATCTACCTTCGGGTTTGCACTGATATAGCTATATTGGTGTAAAAAAAGCCCACAAGATAAACAAGGCCTCAGATATTAAAATTGCATACTCTAATCTGCAAAACAAGAATCACTTTAAATTTCAGGCCGTTTTTTAAAAAAAGGCCACACCCATTGCAGCGAGTGGAATTCCTTGGGCAAGACAGGACAAGACCTTTTCAATTCAGCAACATGAGCTTTGTTTGGCTTCCTCCTTAATTAAACTTGCCAACTCAAAATTACGTACGCTCGGTAGTTAACACCAAAATTAGTAATCTGTAGTCTACTGCCACAAAGGAGGCTGACAGTAAATCCTTCAGAGTCTTTAAAATAATGACGTTTACTACCCTTTACACGTTTGAATTCTACCCCTATGACTCCTGTAGCAAAAGCCCTGGGGTACGAGTCAGAGTTTCATTACATAAAGTAAAGCAATAGCTTGCTAACTCTGCTGCCAGAGTTTATTTTTAGGATGGTTTAAAATTCATTTACAAAAGCAGAGTAGTAAGGTTTCTGTGAAAGATACCTATATACAGTAACAGGACTTAAAAGGTGTTTCATGTATTACATAAAAAAACCCCCTCTTTGTGAAGCCTTTATGGCCCTGGAGTCTCTGGGACTTGGACCCCTGGAAAACTAAGTTCATTTCACTGCTAGTAACCCACTTCTAACTAGTAATAATGGCGACAGTGAGAGTAAGGTTGTTTCCACAAGGAATTGAAACTGCCATGTGTGTTCTTTTGGAAGGGAAAGGAGAGAATTATTTAAGAGTTTTATTGTGTAGTAAATCACATAGCCTGCTGGTGCCAGATTTAAAGGTTGGAACTTCTTTGCCTCTTGCACTGGTCTCGGAGTGACACTATCTGCTAAAAGTGCAGAAGCCTGAATAGTTTTACATTCTTCTGTAGTGCAATCCTTAAAAATCCCAGAGATTAGTGCCTGATTACTTTTGAAAAAAAGTAGTCATTTTCCTTAGCCCAGGGTTTCAGAGGCTGGCTGGCACACAGCCGCTCCTACCTTCAACCTCCAGCTCTCACTTCAAATCACACTGTAAGTAGCTGCCCTGGAGTTATCCTTTTCATTGTAGAAGGTCCAAAGATGGCAACATTCTTCAGCAGAAGTGTGCAGGGTGGTTGCTTTTTTTGCATTTGCAACAGAAAATGTAGCTGGCCAGCTTCACCTGCCATCCACTGCGCATCAATTGCATGATACGTATTAGGCAAGTTCCATCTCCCAAGATCTAAACTTGAATTTTGGTGATCAAAAATGGGTTTGATGCACCCCTAAGCTAGATTTTCTACCTAGTCTAGTAAAGTAAAGCACCTTTGGATTAAAAAACTCATTAAAACTTAACAGCAATGGACTTCTCAGTTTTGTATTTAAAATTCCTTATCTCCATGGCTTACAGTGTTCTCTTGGCAGAGAAAGTATCAGTCTGTGGAGTCAAGACTTTCAGCTGGAGGGGCATATTTCAGCCTAAAAGTACCTGTAGAAGAGGGAAAGGGGGAAAGGAAGTCAACAATGCACACCTTTTTTAGCAGTTCTCTCTCACGGCATTTTAAATATCTGCTTCTTACAGATTATGCAACAACATTATAAAATGCTATAATTTAAAAAAAAATTGATTTTTTAACATTTAAATTAAATACTTTTCTTTTAAAAATAACCCACGTCAAGGCCGACATTTAGTATAATCTATAAAGTCATTTAAAATTAAATACCAAATAATGCACTACATGTTTGCTACCTTTGGGCCAGTCTACACTAGATGTGCTACATCGGCACATCTGCACCATTGTAGCGAGTCTGGTGAAGATGCTCTATGCTGACTGGAGAGCACTCTCCTCTTGACATAATTACTCCCGCTCTGCGAAAGGCGGAAGCTATGTTGGCAGGAAAGCATCTCCCACCAACATAGCGCCAGTGTGGACAGTGCTTAGGTCGCTGTAACTTGTGTTGCTCAGAGGGGTCTTTTTCACACCCCTGAAAGACGTAAGTTAGATTGACTTAAGCGGTAGTGTAGATCCGCCTTAAATTTTACAGAAAGTCAAGCCACTGAACTGATGGAAGTCACTGGCTAAGCAACAACCTGGTTCTAGATGAAGTGCTAAGCCAGCTTTTGACAGCAGTAGCCTCAGGCACAGAGAGAATATTTTCATTCATTTCAGTTTATTCAACTAGTAAAGTTCACTAACTTGTTCATTCTAAGTTAAGAGATGGACTGACAACTGAAAATGCAGGAAAACTTGTTTTCCTCTTCTAATATATGAGTAAAAACTAAGTATGAAAGGATGACATCTACTAGTTCTAAAATGTTGAAGACCTCATGACCAGCAGTAATCAGATACTACTACTAGTTAAAAAAAAGTTTTAAATGTGCTTTTTTATAAAAACTTACTTTTCCCTTTATGTAATAAAGAATGAATCATTCACCATTACATAAAAATGTAAATAACTAAGAATGTGAATAAATGTATGTTAAACTACATATGCTTAAATAAATGTGTATAGATGTAATGTAACCTCCTGGTTAACAAAAAAGTGCCAAATTATACCAATCAATGAAAATCAGCCTATCTTTAGGAAAATAACTGAAGTACAAATGCAAAACAAGATTGATGATATTAATCCAAGTTTCCTGCTTGCTGATGTAAATCATGATTTAAATCAGTGATTAAATCAAAATGATATAAATAAATCCATCCTCTTAAACAATAAAAGCAGCAGCCAACCTCACTCTTACGAAGTTGACAGGGAGACGTCTACTGTAGGCAGGATGAATGGGGAATAAAAACACAGCACAACACAGAATGCTGCTGTGGCTAAGATGCAACTTCGGGGCAGCAGAAGTTTTAAGATATTAAAAACTACTGTAATTCAGGACAGTTTTAAAGGAATTGATGAAATGCAGCTTTAACATGCATTAAACAGCACCATTCTAGTTTTTTAGACTAAGGCTGTGTCTATACTACAGACCTTACAGCGGCACAGCTTTACTGTTGCAGCTGTGCTGCTGTATGGTCTCCTGTGTAGCCACTCTATGCCGATGGGAGAGAGCTCTCCTGCCGTCATAATTAAACCACCCCCAATGAGTGGCAGTAGCTGTTGGCGGGAGAGCGTCTCCTGCCAACAGCACTGTCCACACTGGTGCTTTTGTTGGTGAAACTTATATCAGTCAGGGGGATGTTTTTTCCACACCCCTGACCAACAAACGTTTTGCCAACCAAAGTGCTAATGTAGACAAAGCCTCAGAAGTCTGCTATTGGCCTAGGATTGACTGAGGCAGTGCCACAATTTTCTGATCTGCCACTATCAAAATACTAAGTTCTAGAAACAACAGTAATTATTATTTATATTTTTAGCACTGCTGGAAAACTCTGCCTATTCTAAAAAAAAGGATAAGTTCTGATGACATTCTCTGCACCATCTAAACACAGACAAAGCACAATCTAAAATATTGTTTGCAGTGCCGTAGCCGTGTCAGTCCCAGGATATTAGAGAGACAAGGTGGGTGAGGTAATAGCTTTTATGGACCAACTTCCGTTGGTGAAAGACAAGTTTTCGAGCGTATCATTAGGTCACCTGAAAACGAGCTCTATATAAGCTCAAAAGCTTGTCCCTTTCACTCACAAAAGTTGGTTCAATAAAAGATATTATATTCTAGATTAACAAGGTGGGCAAGGTATCACTTTAGTATCGCTAGTTCTAGCCAAAAGTCTGCATTTCATTCTGGAAAGTTATACTACACACACTATTATTTTAAACACAGAACTTCAGGAAAAGAAAATTATGACCTGAACATGCTTTTGTTAAAGTAACAGTTCACTCCCAAATGTGCCCTGTCCTGATCCGAGGATTTAAAATCTCTTTTGGAGGTGCTGTTGCTACAATACTGGAAGATACATGCATGCCATGGAACCCACATTTTCAGTAACCACAAGCCAAGTCCTTCAAGAGGATGCAGACACTTCATTACAGATGTTGCACTCTACTTATGTACTTTTAAAAACATTTATGAACTTTGAAGATAACCTTCAAAATAAGAAACAGACGATGGCTCAGGGGCCAAATTCACAGACAGTATAAGCAGCTGCAACACTATAGCAATCAGTCAATGGAAGTTCAGCCCCTCCAACCCTCAAAGGGAAATTCACTCCTATGCAGAGGGCCAACACAAGACTTATAACAGCACTTATGCCCTAAAGCAGGGAACATGGGGTACACACAGGAGTCAACTTAATCTTCTGTGAAGTTAGCCCAGAGTGTCTCTCTTTTAAAAGACACTGGCTTAAAACATGATATTCTTCTGTAATTAAATGAAAAGTTGATATAAAGACAAGGTACCATCATTAGATTTCAGTCACATCCCCACCCATATAGGTAACTCCCATTCAGATCAACACGCAGTTCCACGCACAGACTAAGAAGCCCCACATCAGCACCACCACCCGCTTCTTACCTTGCCTATTGAAATCCATTGGTGGCTGTTTGCAATCCTGAGCTCGGTGACCACTGGCCCCACAGTTGTAACAGGAAAGGTTCCCATTTTTTTTGTGACTTGAACCATTGCTGTTTCCCATCATTCCTTGTGCCTGATACACCCCTGCTGTTCCTGCCATAAAGTTCTGCATTTGGGGCACTGCAAACGTGGACTGCCCACTCATTACAGAATCCGGTGTTAAACCACTGTTGTAGGGAGAATGAACCAGTGGAAAAGTCGTGCTGCCGTTGTACTGCTGCGTGTTGATGTAGCCATTACTACATAAAGAATTAAAGGGTAGAAATGGAAAGGTAAACATTGAGGAACCTGAAAATGGGTGCTGGAAATAATTAGCATAACTGACAGTCATACCGCCTGAACCACAGTTCCCACTACACCCACAGGAACTACACACCATACACCCAGGCGGTTGCTGCTGCTGGTGGTGGTGGTGGTGGTGGTGATGATTCTGATTTGGTACTGGGATACTCCCTGCAGATCCACCACTACTGCTGCTGCTATAGAAATTGTTCTCGGCAACAGACGAAATTGTGGGGCTAGAACTGGGGGCAGGACAACTGGGCAAATTTGCCATGTTTGCAAATGATGTGGATGGGTGGCTGCTGGAAGAGGCAGTGTTACTGTTTGCACAGAAGCTGCCTGGCATCGGAGCCACTGGCATACTGCTCATTGCAGAAAAGGCAACTTTGGTGTTGGCTGTATATAGAGCAGTCCGGGGATTGATTATTGCAGGAGAGACACTTATTTGCATATTGCTGGAGCAGGAAGTTTGTCCAGCAGTGGCAGAATCCGTAGGAACAGAAGAAGATACCAGGAGCTTGATGGGTGGACGTGCCATATGGAAGACTGTGCTGGATGTTACAGTGGCAGCAGTACTTGCTTCCGCTATTAATGATGTCTGTTGAGTTGTTTTTATCACTCTGTCCAGAGTTGAAGCATGTACAACTTTGGTTCGAGGACCATAGTTAACAGAAGATGAAGAACTGTTTTCAGGAACTCCTGAAAGTACTTGCAGGGGCTGATGGGGAGATGATGTGGGCATCACATCAACCACTGTATTTCCAAAGCTCTTGTCCATTTTAATGCTGCTTCTAGGTCCAAGTGAAGCTTTATTTCTTTCTTCTAGAGACAAAAGTGAATGCACAGAAGAGGAAAGTAGCTTCATGTCTGTATTTCGCTCTGACTTGTGCATCGCATTTAGCATTCGAATAGGGCTGATGTGGGTGGAGGCTGCTGTCATCATTTGCATTGGCAAGATATGGTGGCCAGAAGGACTGGAGCCTGCATCATTCTGCACTGGTAGAACCTGGGCTGTGGGTCTGGCAGAGCTCGAAGTGAAATGATTTAGTAACATCACTGGCTTCTCCTTTTCTGAACTGTCCAAGTGAATCTCTAAACCTAGAAACAGAAAGATCTATAAATACAGCTGCTTCACTGGACAGAATCAACACAAAAATAAGCTTTGCTTGGTTTTCCTTACGTCTCTCGTTCTCCTCAGCACTATCTGAGCTCTCTTCCCTGGTCTGAATCCCCATGGGGCTGGAAGAGGAACTTGAGTACTCAGAAGAACTACCTTCTCGGGGAAGCGGGTGGGCTGGCTGATCCACATCTACACGCAGCTCTAGGGATAAAGTATGCATGATAAATCAGTTAGAAAACATGAAAACTATTTGCAAAATTGTCATCTAGATGACAAAAGCCTGGTACAATACTGCAGTTTATGAATGTGTCTCCTGCTATACTCTGACTCTTAATACACAAAGATGCTTCAGGCTACTGGGAATTCACATTGGCCTGAGGAACAGAAGTCCAGAAAAGTAATGGTTATGCAACAGCTCAAAGAGCTCTTCATATGCAAATCATGGAATGATAATTGTATGTTTGTTTCACTCAAATATCACCAGGAACAAGATTCCTCATGCAAACAACTAAGTTCTGGAAGAACATGATCACAAAGGACTGACACAAATAAAGCAGTTCAGTTTTAATCTGAGGTTGGGGCAGTAAAGCTATGAGTTTGCTGTTGTGTGAGAACATATCCATCCTATACCTTATAGCTTACGATGGTGCACTGTTCTTTATATTGCTTATTTACCTGCAGCATGGTTGCCACGAATACTCTGGATAGGCCCTACATGAGTAGTAGGAGGGACCCTGGCCACTCCACTGCTGGTAACTGAAGAAGGTGTTCCTGGATTTAGGCACCGTTTCTCTGATTTTTCTCTACAGTGAATGGGGTGGAGGGGAAAAAACAATTGGTTAAAACAATTTGGTATTTAAACAGAGTTTTGAATGAAATTGAGGCAGATGGGGTCTATGTTGTCTAACTCAGTAATCGCAGTACAAAGATTATGCTAATTTAAGATGCACAAATATGAATATCTGGAAATTAAATCAATTCTAGCCACTGTTTCTTGCCAGCACTTACATTGGTCTTTCTTGTTATATGGTATTATACTGAGCCACTTATTTGTACGAGGCATTGAGGATAAAACATCACAAAAGGAGAGACTGAATTCTATGTGATTAACTAAATACAGCGAACAGAGAGCTAGCCCTTCATTCCAAAAATGAAGAGGAAGCTAAATGCAGAGAATTTAAGAGATAAGTTAAATGTGATTCAAACTTTACAAAACCTAAGGCCTGGTCTACACTACAAAGTTAGGTTGATGTAAGTCCCTGCGCATCAGCCTCACTGTGCATGAGGTTATACTCAAATCTGTCTCTCGCCAAGATAAGTGCCCTGTTATGGCGATGAGTAACACCACCTCCCTGAACAGCATGGAGCCATGGTCGACTTACTAAGGTTGATGCAGTGTGAGTGCAGACACTGCACAACCTGTGTCAATCCAAACAGTCCTCCATCAGTTGTCCCACAGTGCCCCATTCCCTGCAACAGTGACTGCTTTGGTCACAATTGTAAATGGCAAAAGCCTCCCCATTTTAAAACCCTCTACATATTTTTGAAATGCGTTTTCCTGATTGCCCACCTTAGCTGCTCTCCCTTGATGTGTACAACTGCCCAATACACCATGCTGGCTCCACACACTAGAAGCACTTCTGCCTGGATTAGACAGCACAGCTACGGACGAGCTGTAGAAACATGATCATCTACAAATAGATGGCACAGGGGATGCAAGCAAAGGGGTACGACAGGGATCAGCAGCAATGCCGCATGAAAGCAAAGGAACTGTGGCTGGTATACCACAACGTCAGGGAGGCCAACAAATGATCTGGTGCTGAGCCACAGACCTGTTGCTTTTATGAGCTACTTGCCATACTTGGCAGAGGCCCCACCAACACCCTGCAAACCACTATGGATACCTCACAGGAGCCCAAAACAGAGACCTCCACTGTGAACAATGAGGAGGAGAAGGGGGGAGATGTGGCGGGGGGGAGGCAGCAATGCCACAAGCCAGGACCTGTTGGAGACTTCACCACAGTCTAACCAGTCCTGCCAGCCAAGCCTGGAGGAGTCCAATGAAGGGGAAGGGACCTCTGGTTCTTGTGTTATGTGAAGGAGTAAATAACACTTCCTTATTCACTTTCTCCATCCTGGTCAGGATTTATATATCCTCCCTTAGTCATCACTTGTCCAAGATGAACAATCCCAGTTTTTTGACTCTCTTCTCAACCCAACGATTTTTGTTGCCCTTCTTTGTATCTTTTCCATTTCTAATATATCTTTTTTGAGATGGGGCAACCAGAGCTGCATACAATATTCAGGCAATGGGCATAGCATGGATTTATATACAGCAGACCCTCGCTAGAATGTGTGTCTTTATAGCGCAAATACGGTTATAATGTGGGACTGGGCATGAATCCCAAATTTAATTACCTTAATTGGAATCCATGGTAACGTGGTCCTCGAGTTAACATGGGACCGCGCAAGGATCCAAAACCCCACATTCTAGCGGGGGTCCAGTGTAGTGGTATTATGATATTTTCCATCATATCATCTCTCTGTTTTCTAATGGTTCCTAGCATTCTGTTAGCTTTTTTGACTACCATTACACATTGAGTGGACGTTTTCAAAAAACACTAGAACAGTTTTAAAACAAACATTTCCCAGCAGCAGAGACATTAAATATATGGTCAGCTAGATGCATTTATGTGGTCCACTTGGCATATTTGGATTCTATAGAGCTACCCTTTCAAATGTAAAGTTAATGTTTTCCAGTGTGCATTACTTTGCATTTATCAACACTGAATTTCATCTGCCTTTTTGTTGCCCAGCCATTCAGTTTTGTTCAATTCTGGTATCCCTGTGCCGGAGCGCTGGGGTAAGCTCAGCACGCAGATGCAAGAACATGTTTTTTTTGCATCCAAAAGTTCTGCAACCACTTCTCGTTGTCTTAAACCTGCATTACACTGTGATCAAACCATTCAGTGCTTGTTTCTTGGACCCAAAAGCTGTGCTCCACCATCTGAAGCTGCTCCATGAATGCCACCAACAACCTTGGATTGTTTTTCACTATGTCTCAGCAAACTGTCCTCAAAGAAATCTTGATGTCCTCAATTGTTGCGGTACTTCCTGCGAGTGTGCAGATACAGAAGGATCATGCGTCCTGTACTTGCGGCGTCCATGAGAATAGCACAGAGCTCTGTGGGCTCCATGCTTCTGTCAGAGATGGTGGACTCTGAGAAGTGCTGAGCAGGTTTGTGGGATTTTAAAAAAAAAAGTCATGAAAATGATGGGATAAGGATGGCATTATGGGGTGGAGAGAGCTGCATGCTGGGAACTTGACCCCTCTCTCCCAGAGATCCCTGCACGACTAATTTCTACCCCACAACATATTGCAAAAAGTTCCCAACAGGCTTTGAACTGGAGAGTAGTGCGTGGCACACTGGGATATCTACCCATGGTGCACTGCACTTTTCATCGACACAAGCATTCCTGGTGCATATGTGCAGTGCCAACGCAAACAACCAAGTATGCATGTGCCCAAGTGACATACAAGCTTCAGTGGCTGCATACCAATGTAACTTGTGTTGACCAAAGTTTGTAGTGTAGACATGGCCTTCAACTAATAAAAATGCTGGGGAGTGTAGTGTAATGTGTGTACCTAAACACTGGAACAGTTTTAAAATAAATATTTCCCTGCAGAAGAGACATCAAATACATGGTCAGCTAGGTGCATTTATGTGGCCCACTTGGCATATCTGGATTCCACCGAGTGAACCTTTCAAATGTAAAGCAACTGTAACCAATGCAGTGTTGTTTGCCCGAGTCTGTAGAGAGCGCAGATGAATGATGCACAAATGTGAACCCCCTCACTTCTGCATTAATCTGGTTTGGTGGGTAGCCCCAAAGTTCCGTGCCAACAACTATTTATTTACAGGTCATTTAATCAGACAGGATGGAAACCAAGTGAAAGCGAAGCACAGGGATGAAGGGGTTTTGAAGTTGCTGCAGGGAAGAAAATGAAGAGAAAAGAAAGGAGGAAAGAAAAAAAAGAGGAGGAGGAGGATAGGGAAAGGAGAGTAACACAGGACAGAAAGAGCATTGTTGCTAATGATGAGAATGTTTTGCCACTGAGTGATGCTGAATTCAATCTTAATAATATTGAAGACAGGTAGGAGTTTAGTTACTATATACAGGGCATATGCCACCTTTGATCTTGATGCAAATATCCCACTGACATGAGTTGCTGTTCCATGGTGAATTGAGGGGAGTAGGTAACCCTAAATTTATGCTCCAGGTTACAATTTAAAATGGAACATGGCCCTCGTGAAGTTTACACATCTATCCTACAATGTCTAGGATTCAAATACTGCCGTTCTGAAAACTTAAAATTGAAAGTGACTTTCCTTGTCCAACCTGAGATAAATTAGAAAACAAAACCAGGAAGAGCACAAATAGTGAAAAGTAATGTGGATTTTAAAAATTCTTCCAGTGTTAATAATTTAAAAAGTAATTAGTAGCGTAGTTCAAGGAATTTGTTTACTTTATGGTTAAAGCTGACAGTGTCTCCTTTGAAGTTGAGTTCACCAATTCTTTTATGTGCTTATCTTATCGGCCTTGAATAATCAATAATAAAACAATAAGTACTAAATATACATAATCCACATTTTCGAAGTGCTTTTCAAACTAATTAAGCTTCCATACCCCTATGAAAAAGAAGTACAATCCAGATTTACACATAGGGAAAGCCTGGAAGGTTTAACAATTTGCTCTGTCCTCAGAGCAAAACCAAGAGAAAAACTGGGATTAAATTCAGGAGCTTGTACAATTCTAGTGCCATCTAACCATATGCTACCAACTGAAAAAGCCAGACAGACTACACACCCCTCCCCACAACACACATACTTACTTTTCCAGTTCCAGCTGGGTCTTGAGTTTTTTCTTTGCTCCCATGGTGAGGGATTCAAACTTATTCAGATCTTCTTCAGTAAGGCTCAGAAACTTTTATAGGAGGAAATATGGAGCTGATTTTACAGTGTGCAATATATGGATACATACATTTCAAATGACCCTACTGTATTCTCAGTGATTTCCAATTCTAAGAAGCACCTTGAAGACTCTTGTTTTACACATGTATGTGAATTTTAATACGTTTTATTCCAATTTTAAACTAAAGATTTAGGGCAGTATAAAAATGGAGGACTTGGATATTAAAGAGGTTTTTTAGATTAATTACAAATATACTGCTAAAATATTTGCCTATATTGATCATTCACAATAAAGACAACATAGTCCATGTGCATACGAAAGGCAATTTTGTATCATAAATGAGCCAAATAAAGTTTTAAGTTCTGGTTCCCTAAAAAAAACCCCTGCCATTTTGAGACTTCTCCCCAAGGTATCTAATAATTATCTGGTGACTACAGGAATGACATAGCATACAGGAAACAGGTAATTTTGGGACTAGTCAATCTGGTGCAAGAAATATTTGACAAATTTTGGGAAGGACAAGTTGTAAGGGGCAGATTAAGGTTGAAAATGTCTACCACTCCTCCCTTCAATGAATACTTAATGTCCATAGCACTACCACTAGCTCAATGAGGGTAAGACCGTAGCAGAATGCAGGGCCATTAACTACTTCCTAGCACACAAGGAGGGCTGCTGTAATGTCAGAAGCGGAATGATGCCGGTGCCAAGGTGGTGAGAGAGGAGTGAACTGTAGGTTGGGGATTCTTTTGGTTCTGTTTGTTTTGTTTATGATAAATTGTTTTTGACTTACACTGATAAAAGACCTGCTGCTGAAAAAATCATGCTGATTACTGCTGCTTTATTTCGGCTGACAACCCAGAGTACACCAGTTGGTTATCAAAAGTTAAAATGTAATTTATTTTCCCTAAATGTGTCATTTAACATAGAAATCATTTAGCTATCACATCTAGAGCAGAGTTCAGTTTTGTTGCATGGGTCAATCCAGTTGCAAAGGTACTGTGAATATTTTTCAACAGAATATACATACCAATATAAGCACAGCAGTTGTTTGGAAAAAAAAAAGTCAAACATTAAAATATGCACAATTTTGTCAGGAAAAGGAAAAATGACTATACCTATTTTTCCTGAATGAGGAAAATCAAATTAGAAAACTGTGGCCTTAGGCCACAGTCACTGAAATAATATCTTTCAAGCCATGCTGCAGTGCTGAAAAAATCATTGCAATTCAGAGCCATGACTTAAAAGAATCAGAATAAGTATTTAATCCACCAGAGGGCACTCAAAGTTCAAATATAGTAGGAGGAGGAGATTAATTTTACAACATGTATATTACAGATAGAACTGGGTATTAAACAAGTACTTACATTCATCTGATTAAAAGCCAATGTACTTCAAGGGCATTCATGACACTTTTTATGCAAACATTCATGCAATGCAAGTGATTTTTGTTCAAACGTTTGTGGAAAATGAAAGCATCCAACACTCATGCATGTTTACCCACACAGAAGCTCACTTCAGAAGTGAATCTTGACATGCATTTGGATAACCAAGACTTTTACAATAGGAGGGGGAAAAAATCAAGAACGAGAATAAAATGTGACTTAGATGACTTATTGCACATCAAAAGATGAACAGTGAACAGGAAGAGCGAAGGGGGTTTGTAATAAACCAGACGTTGAGAATTCTGAACAAACTAGGAAATATTTAAAGTAAGTCTCTAGATAGTTCATCCACAAAAACAGGAGGCCATTTCACCAAATAAAGTGTTCCTACAAATAGTTTGCCCAGCTCTAGCTACAAATATCAACCAGTCGAAATGTAAACATTAGCCTATTTTGCCATTTCGCTTTTCTGTACATGCTAGAGAATATATGGCTTATTTAAAAAACAGATTCCTTTCTCCTATCTAGCCCACCACTTTACCTTCTCCATTGTGAGTTGTTTGAAGACAGGATAATACTTGTGCAACCGCAGTTTCCTAAGCCAGTCTAAAATCCCATTTTGCTCCTGGGTCTGCGGCGTCTGTGAACTGGAAGACAACATGGGTGAAGAGGTGTCCATTTGGGAGCGGTAGGCTAATGATGAGCCTGTACTCCCTGAATGAGAGCAATGGGGCAGTGCAACTGAAGAAACAGCTGAGTGCTGTACATGATTCTGTGAAGACTGAATACCAGCTACTCCACATACAGGTCTGCAAAATAGAAAAATAATTTGATTTAGCATACCGAATTACTGCCATGCAGAGTTCAGTCTGTATGATCATACACACACACCCATTCACCAATAAAATAAAGGACCATGTGTCAGGGATCCAACACACTGCTTATTTTATAAGTTACTGATTTATACTTTTAAAATCTTATACTACTAATACAACAAAAACAGTACAGGTTATGTCTAACATTAAAGTTGAGATTCCAACATTGGCATAGCTTTCCCCATCAATGCAATATATAAAAAAAAAATCCATTGTGAAATGGTTTTTACACATGTGGAGTGAGTGAATCTATTCAGTTAACATTATTTTCCCCCTTGGTCTTTCCACTTCCAGGTGAAGAAACAAGAATCACCTCTCAGCTGTAAAGTATTCATTACTCAATTTCTGGATTTGTCAAATCCTAAGCAAAAAAGCAGGAATGTGTCTTTCCTTCTCTTCCCATGGCTGCCTTGAGCCTCTGTTGGAAGAGATCAGTGTCCTCTCTCAGGAAAGCCAGATTCACAGTTTAAAAAACACTGCCCTTAAAGAATACAGAATAGAAGAAACTACAGAATAGAAGAAACACTATAATGGGCCTCTAACACCACTTAGGTGATATTAGAGAAGACCATGGCTGTGTAATTATGGCTGCATGAGGATTATTATTATTTACTACTTGTATTCTGGTACTGCCAAGGAGACTCCAATCAGGGATCAGGGCCCCATTGTGCTAGATATGGTACCCCCGCATATAAAGAAAAAATGCTCCCTGCCCCAAAGAGCTCACTATGAAAGCAGAGGGCGAGCAACAACAGATAGATACAAGCCACAGCTGGGGCAATGCGAGGTAACAGTGAGACAAATATGACTAATATAATAAGCAATAATCACAGGGAATTCGCCCATCATTGTGGGTCAGCTGGTTCTAACAATAGTAGGAGTACTGATGTAAACTGATTGTCACAGTTTTACCATTCTCAGCAATTTTGCTCAGGGCAGGTAAAGACACCACACAAAAAATGCCAGCTGCTTGTCTATGCTAGAGCTCCCACCTCTGCTAGCATGAGTAGGGCTGTGCACCAGTGCTAACATTTCCTAAAATCTTCAGTGTAGACAAAGTCAGTGAAACCACAGCTTTCAGAGTTCATTGTGCTGAGAGTTCCACAGATTAACAAGGTGAGCACGCACCCCCAAGTGCATATAACTGCATATAAAAAAATCCTCTCTCAAACAAGGGCATGAAGATAACTACCTAAGTGAAAGAATTTTACAACTCTACATTGGACACAGAAGTCAGGTATCTCACCTTCCAGATGGACCCAGCGTAGTGACTACTTTATAGAGAGAGGGGTTGCCAGGACCTAAACAAGAGGAAGATTAAAAAAGTTTTGACTGGCATCAGTTTACTAGATTTATGTCAATATGTGCATTTTAAACTGTTTATTTAAACTCACTTGAACTCTGAAGTTGCTGGGAGGAAGATGAAATGCTGAAGAATTTCTTGACATGATCATTTTTCAGCACATGGGAAGGTAAGGATGCCAAATACCTAAAAGTTAATTTACAAAATTATGTTTGTTTTGCAACTGACCATGAAATCAACACTGAAATCAAGAGTGAAATTTGCATTTACCTTTTTTTTAAATGCCTATTATTCAATAGGCATGCTATTCCTTTATACTGGTTAATAGTTTCCATTCAAAGCTGATTACAGACTTATGCATACAAGAGGTTGGAACAGAGAAAAATCACAAGACAGAGTATACAGGGATAAACTTGAAAATTGCCTCTAAAAATTGTGAAACTAAAGCCCATAAAATATAGCTGTCTACTATTGTTCACGCTAAACTTTCAAATGAACAGCAGGCATTTGAACATTTAGCGCCTGGCAATATAGTAAAAAAGGCTGTAAAACTCGTGTGTCATGTTTTCTGCTAAGCTTATTCCTCTTCTTGGAATCTAAAGATGGCAATCTTCTAGAACTTTATAATGTACAAAACATACATTATATTAATGTGCATTACCAGAGTTTTTCTTACAAAGCAAAAAAATTTGTTTGGTTTTCACCTGCCAAATCATCTACATATTTTGAAAGCGCTAAAAAAATTGTTGAAAAGTAAAGAAAAAACAGGGGGAAATGTTTTGACTGCATCTTCATATTTGTAATGTCTAAAAAGACATTGGGTCAAAAGTTACTTCTATATACAGTTTCCATCCTGAAAGTTCAGAGTTTATTTTCATAGTTTACAACAACAGAGACATGAGTAAGTCACTAATATGAAAAATGAAAACATTGCCATCTGGGGTCTTTATTTTGTAATGTATTTAGCTTTTTAAAAATAAATGTCTGTCTTTCTCTGTTGTGAAGATACAACCTTTGCTTTGTAAAGAGACTCTGCTGCTCTGTTAACCTAGACTTGTAGAAAACTGTTGCCAACTAAACAAAAGCAGTGACAAAGATATGAAGCCTAAAAGGGATTATTTAAATATTAACATTATTTATCGTTACAATCTAAGCATACATTTGTTGCCTTTACTCTGGCAAAATGGTGTCCACCAGTGCCATTCCACCAACAACAGTAATGGGGAAAAAATGCTCTGTCCTGACTAGAAAAACAAGGTGTTTGGCAAGCATACTAACATGTTAATTAGCATGTTTTCCAATAACACTTTATATCCAGAGCAGACCAAGTACTTGCTGACATAATTTTGCTTGATGGTGTTCCAAATTAGATACACCTCTACCCCGCTATATCGTGACCTGGTATAACATGGGTTCGCATATAGCGCAGTAGCAGCGGGGCTCCAGCGGCGCTTTAAAGGGTCCGGGGCTCTGGCTGCCGCGTGGAGCTCCAAGCCTGTTAAATCACCGCCAGAGCCCTGCTGCTGCTACCCCAGGGTTCGCTGGCAATTTAAAGGGCCCAGGCTACATGCAGCGGCTGGAGCCCAGAGCTCTTTAAATCACCACTGGAGCCCTGCTGTTGCTATCCCGAGGCTGTGGCAGCGGGGCTTGCCGGAGATTTAAAGGGTCCAGGGCTCCGGCTGCTGTGGGGAGCCCCGAGCCCTTTAAATCACCACTGGAGCCCTGCTGCCGCTATCCTGGGGCTGCGGAAGAGGGGCTCCACCGGCGATTTAAAGGACCCGGGCTACATGCAGCGGCTGGAGCCCAGAGCTCTTTAAATCACTGCCGGAGCCCTGACACTGCTACCCTGGGGCTGCGGCAGCAGGGCCCGCCGGTGATTTAAAGGGCCTGGGGCTCCCTATGGCCGGAGACCCGGGTCTTTAAATCACCACTGCAGCCCTGCCACCGCTACCCCGATATAATGGCGTTTCATCTTTAATGCGGTAGGGATTTCTGGCTCCCCATGACCGCGTTTTATCGGGGTAGAGGTGTCGTTTTAAACTATTATGGTTGGTCCACAATGACCAAGTGAATCATGTGGGGAAGAGCTTTTTAAAACCATATATTAATACGGTTTTGTTAATGGGATTTATATGCCACTGCAAGTGGGTGTGAGGACAAATCATAAAGAGACTTAGAAAAAAGGTTAGCTCTACAGACACACAAGTCAAGCATTTTACATGAGCATAGCTGCTTATTCTACTTTAAAGTAATAGTAACATCACAACAACTTGATTCATGTTAACTGTGAGGAAAAGCATAATGGGCTGTGAAAGTGTTTAAAAGACACCCTCACATAAATGAGGACTATTACCCAGAAAACAATTTTCTTGTATTTTTCTACTAGTTCTGGCTATGTTTCTCCATTAAGGGCCCAGACCAATTTTACAGATCTTACTCAGGCAAAACTCCCATTTGCAAGATAAGATCTTGAGTGAATATCACAAAAGGCTGTATAACTAAAACACAATCTTCAAAAATGATGACAATTTCATCTTTTTTTCCTGCTACTTCTTACAAGTGATTAACCCAAGTGTGGCCTCTCTTAAATTCCATATTGAACAAGCTTAAAACTTCACTCTTAACTCACTTTGTACTGGAAATGATCTAAATGTGATCACTTTTTCAAGGAAATTTTTCCACCTTAAGGCTGTAATCCATTATTTGCTTCTACCAAGGAACCCCATGATTTTCACTTCTTCAGAAAGTGTAACATAGTGCAATGTGACCATGTTGATTTCTACACATAGGGTCCAAGTTTGTCAAAACTCTTGTACATTGAAATTAGTGGAATTACAAGCAACTATGTTTGTAGGATCAGGCTCAAAGTTCTTGAAAGTAGTTAGAAACATCTTGTCTACATTTTAATTTCTTGATATTCTCCCCCCCCCCCAACTCCCTCGGACAAGGAAGCCATACGGCAAGTAAAAATTATCTTTCAGAAGCATACCTAACATCCGATTCCAGGTCCATGTGGTTCCTTTCTAGGTAAAATGAATCTTGACCAGCTAGGCAAGGAATGAATTTCTCCAAGTTTTCTTCTGGGTACAGCTGAGATAGCTAAAGGAAGAGGATATTATAAATTGGAAAAAACAGGTGAAAAGAAGGCTTGTTACTTATCATTTGAGGACCCTGAAATAGTTCATGAGTTACACATTTATGGAGTTCAATCTATTCATGTTATCTTAGGGTGCTTCTAAAATATAATTGAACAAAATCACATATAAGGACAAAGTACAAAGTAAAGTATTTTAGAGTCCTTTACCTTTGAAATAAATTCAGTCACTTCAGTAGAAGATTTGGTTACCAATGTCACTGAAGAATCAGACCACAAGACCTTAAGAAATGAAAGGTGTTCGGTTTAGTAACTAAGCACACAACTCTATGGTTAGCTCTAACAGCCTGGACTCAATAAACAGCAACATTTATTTCACCCATTATGTGGATAAAGGCTTGGACCATCTGTATGTTTGGCATACATGATAAACATTTTTGTTCAAACACAGTTAGTCCCTCGGCTCACTATTTTTATTTTGAAGATGGCTGCCTATCCTTCTTGCAGTATTTGACTCTTGCTAACTGCCATTATAGCTAAGACTATTCAGAGTTCTTAAAATCTACTTTATATTTTATAGAGCCTTGCCAACTATAGCAAATGTTAACACCAAATGAGAGAAACACTGATTGGAGAAACATTTTCCTCCCATTGTTAACTGAAACAGCTGGTTTGTAGAATCTGAACAACACACCACAGCATGTTACAATGCTCATTTGCAATCAATCAATTCCATATGTAATGCAAAGTTGAGGCTCCGAGAAAAACGTCCCATACAAAATAGCAGAGGCTTAACACCGACGCCTGCAGTTACTGTTCTATCTATACACTTTAGACAGCACCTTGTGTATGTTCTAGAAAAGCGAAGAGATTAGCTTCTCTTCCTATCTGCTTTTCTATAAAAAGTCCCTACAACTTTTTTTTTTTAAAATCAATATTACATAGACCAGGGGTAGGCAACCTATGGCACACATGCCGAAGGCGGCACACAAGCTGATTTTCAGTGGCACTCACACTGCCCAGGTCCTGGCCACTGGTCCGGGGGGCTCTGCATTTTAATTTAATTTTAAATGAAACTTCTTAAACATTTTAAAAACCTTATTTACTTTACACACAACAATAGTTTAGTTATATGTTACAGACTTCTAGAAAGAGACCTTCTAAAAACGTTAAAATTTATTATTGGTACACAAAACCTTAAATTAGAGTGAATAAATGAAGTCTCGGCCCACCACTTCTGAAAGGTTGCCGACCCCCAGCATTGGTTCGTGGCTGACTGGTTTAACTGAGCCAAAAGAATATCAGAAAAGTCTGGCAAGTATTGCTGATCCTAAAGATCCTTAGACTGAAAATACCTGAGGTCAAGTGTTTGGAATACATCTGAATCTTCAACAGTAATGTATGGGAAAAGCCTGTTTTTATGTTTTTAAAAAGCAGGAAGCGATTTTTCCACAACACTAGTTTCAATGACAACTGAAAACATATAAGGTTTCTCCAGCCATCAGGATTCTTCCAAAACACTAGTGAGTGGAGAGTAAAATACATGACATAATTGAGGAATTTCCGCTAGCTACAGTTGCTACACCAAACCTAAGAAAGAAAACCCAAGGAGTTTCTACTTCTACAAAATGTCCCCCCCACCCCTAACCATCTCATGCTACATTACCAATTTTCTTTCAGGGTTCATGAGCAGTTTCACAAAATATGAAAGGAGATATCTCTCCCCCCGCCCCAAGTTTTGTAATAACAATAATTGACAGCTGGCAGACTGTTTTATGTTTTGATAGCATGTTATAGTTCTCAGCATTTACAAAACAATTACATGCATTTCCAAATCAATGACAAGTAATTCTCATCACACCAAATTGCTTAGTCAGCTTTGCTTCTTTTCCCCATTGAATCCAAGTAGCATATTTGAGGAGTTTTTAACCTCGAGAACCGCAATTTATTGGTTTAGCTAAACTGTACCCTGTACTTTCAGACAGTTATAGAGTATCAACTTGAAATTATAGTTTCATTTGGAAATTTTGTACCTACTATTATTACAAGTAAGATCTGAATTACTATCACTGAAATTGCAGAGGGAAAACTGTTTATGTTTTATTGTTTGTTTATGCTGTGTATTTGACAACACTGCGTGTGTAGTCAGTATCACAATTTTGTTGATAGTCTAGCATGGCATCAGACACACACACTTCCCCCAGACCTTCCAAGAGAATGTTTGCAGTTTTAGATTTGCAGCTGTTGTTACTAGTAGTAACAGCAGACACAGAGGAATGAGATGGTGAGGAGTGGTGGACCCAAGCATGTGTGTTGGCGTTTTGGGGCCTATCCTAAATATCTCTCTCTCTCTCTCTCTCTCTCTCTCACACACACTCACACACACAGCGACAAAGAGTCCTATGGCACCTTATAGACTAACAGAAGAATTGGAGCATAAGCTTTCGTGGGTGAATACCCACTTCATCAGACTGGAGCATAAGCTTTCGTGGATGAATACCCACTTCATCAGACACATGCGTCTGATGAAGCGGGTATTCACCCACGAAAACTTATGCTCCAATACTTCTGTTAGTCTATAAAGGTGCCGCAGGACTCTTTGTCGCTTTTTACAGATCCAGACTAACACAGCTACCCCTCTGATACTAAAAATTAAGGAATTTTAAAAATTCAGGATATCAAAAAAAATCAAATGGTAGTGTCACTTTGAAAAGCCAAGTTTTATTTTGAAACCTCATGTAATATCAATTAGCATTGTCCAAAATCTCTCTGAGTTTATGGCCTTTATTCTGAGTGGATATGTGCCACAAACCAAGCCCAGTTTCCAGTGCTTGAGATAAGGAGTGGCAAAATGCTTCTCTCTCATCCAATACGACTAATGTGTATTCTTGAATTCTTAATACAACACTCAGGATATTTCTCTGATTATAAAATGAGGTCACAAATCTAAAAAGGCAGTAAGGAAAAAAATAAACAGAGGAAGAAAAATACTCAAGAAAACAGGCTGCTGAATTTCAATTAAATAAGAGTATGGCAAAAAAACCCACCCTGATATGGATGTTAAATCTATTACATAAAGAAAGCAGCATGATCAGCTTGTGTCAGACACTGACACTGGCAGTATTACCTTCTGAACCACCAAGCGATGGAAGATGTCTCTATATTGCTCAATACCATAAGTGTCTGAATTTACATCAGAATTAACTTTTTTTTTTTTAAAGCCTTTGTCAAGTATACAATTGTCCGAACTTGGCTTACATGCCAACATGTGGATGTGCAATTCTGGAAGGCTTCAATTGCTGAATCCTATGGAGCAAATATAACCATCCTGTTCCACAGAAACCCTCAGAAGGGCAAGAGAAAGATTGGACACTACTACCGACACTTCCTGAGCTCATCTTGGTTTCAAACTGCACATTCTACAATGGAGTTTTATCACCTACATTCTTTCTAGGAGGGTTGTCTGAGGTGGGGTCTAACACAGCTTTTTCTTAAAATTTCTCACGAGTGCACTACCATCACTGCAGCTCCCCCAATGCAAGATTTAAGGCAGATAAATGATGTGGTCTATCCCTGTTCAGAGAGGGCAGGTCTTGATGGCATAGCGATAAAAATTCCAGAAACCATTAACACCTTATCTATATTGAAGTTCCCACTGTTGCTAGGACCAGTGGTAGTGCAGTGGTGAAATATTTTATTTTTCAGTGTAGATAAGACCTTATCGTCATTAAAACAGAGCACAAATAACCATAAAGTAAAAGTTTAACTTTAATGCAGTCTCAAGCATCTGTATAGTTGTTTGCAAAGAAAAACAGATTGCATTTTGGTGACTAAACCATACAGAAAACTAAAGTTAAGTATTTACCACAGATTTAAGGAACAATATTCTTGTAATTAGCATACAGGACTGGGAATCAAGAGAGATGGATTTTATTCCTGGCTCTGCCACAGATGTCCTATGTGACTCTGGGCAAGTCACTTATCTGTGTCTTAGTTTCCTCACCTGTAAAATAGGGATAATACCGGTCTCTCAAGGGTATTCCGAGGCTAAATTAACCAAGGCCAGATTCTTCAATCTGCTAAAGGCATTTTTTGTACAACATGAACAATGTAAAGTGGCTTTAAACTAGCCAAAGAATTCCCCATGTTCAAGGAAACTTTACATGAGTAGAGAGAGAGCTGCACACACACTTCACTGCCTCCTGCAACAGCCTTCCCACAATCTGCAACGTAAGCCAATGGGTCACAGCAGAATGAAGCTCTGCCACGCCCATTCTGCCATTGGCTATGCAGCTTTGAATGAGGCAGCTGCAACCGACTCCGTGTGGCATTGGTTGATAAAGAGAGATGAGGAGTGCAATTTTGAACAGGCAATGTTACCTAAACTTATGGAATTGTTTTTCCCTATAAGGAGCTAGATCATGATCATCGACAAAACAATAGAACCACCTACCCCTAAATCAAATTCTGCTTTTGGTGTTTCATACCAGAGGTTTCTCAGGCATACCAGAATTGAGACAAAAAATTAATTAAATCTAGACAGTCACAGATTCATAGACTTTAGGGCCAGAAGGAACCATAAGATCATCTTGTCTGACCTCCTGTCCGTGCTCAAGTCATGCTTGAATGCTCTGGAATGGCATTCCAGTATTTCTGACTCGGTTTCCTGCTCTGAAATGAGAGATGGCAGCTCAGTAACCTGCCCAGGTTACTGAAATGCCATCTCTCCTTCCAGAACAGGCCTGAGGGGTGGAGGTGGCAGTGTGAGGAGATGGTGGCTTCCTCCTCCACTTCTGCTTCTGGGCCATTCTGGAATGTTCCAGGACTACTTTTATTTTTTTAAGGACTTATCACAGGACATCATATTTTACTCAGTTACTCCTATATTGAGCCCAAAAACTTGCGTTAGACTAAAGCATTACTTGTATTTGGCTAAAGTATATCTTTCGGAAAGGCTTCTTGTCTCTGTTTGAAGACATCAAGAGATGAAGAATCCACCACTTCCCTTGGTGGTTTTGTTCCAGTGGGTAATTATCCTCAATCTAAAAAATTTGTGCCTAATTTCTAATTTGAATTTGTCCAGCTACAGCCTCCAGCCGTCGGTTCTTGTTATGCCTTTCTGGGAAGATTACAGAGCCCTTTAGTACCTGGTATTTTCTCCCTGTGAAGGGATTTATACACTAATCAAGTCACCTCTCAGTCTTCTTTTTTAATAAGTTAAACAGTTTGTCTCTTAGTCTATAAGGTGCCACAGGATTCTTTGCTGCTTAAACAGTTTGAGTAAGTCTCACGCTGTTTTTCTCCAACCCTCAAATAATTTTTGTAGCTCTTTTCTGTGCTCTCTCCAATTTTTCAACATCCCTTTAAAAAATGTCGACAACAGAATAATACACAATATTCCAGTATCAGTCTCACTAATGCCATATACAAAGGTAAAAATCACTTCTACTCTCACTCACTACTTTCCTGTTTATACATCCAATGATTGTGTTAGCCTTTTTGGCCACAGCATCACACTGGGAGTTCATGTTTTATAGCCTAGTATCAATCCCTGTGGAACCCCACTAGAAACACTCCCATTCAATGATGATTCCCCACTGATGACTATTTTTTGAGATCTGTCTGTTTGTCCTGAATGTTCCTTAACTGTTCCAAACTTTCACATTCATGTTTTAAGTCTTTTCTTCTTTTCTCTCACCCCATTAGAAAAAAAAATCCTCAAAACTTACCTCAAAGGAATAGTCAACATTTCTTTCATTCTTCTTGTGTGCCAATCCCTTTACTTCCACTTTTTCAACACTCACTATTAAAAGTAAAGAAATGAGAAGAATAAGAAGGAAGTCCCCAAACACCGAGAAAACTAGTTATTCTTATCTAGCACCAAAATTTGTTTTGAGAGAGTGAAGCATGGCAGTATTAAAGGTATATACAAAAATAAATTTGCCTCATTCAGTGCACAGGAGGAATGGCGATCATTGAATGGGTAGCTGTTTAATATTTCTTTCAATTTTCATCATTCAACGTGAATCCATGTGACTTAGTTACTGCACAACACCCAAACCCTGCACTGAACACAGAATTCTTTATTTGCTCATGGCCTTTCAGTGGCACTTAAAACCATAGTATCAGAGTTCTTCACAAACATTAATGAGTTTATCTTCACAACATCCCTGTGAGGAAGGAAGAGATCATCATCCCCATTTTGCAGATGGAAAACTGAGGCACAGAGATTAAGGAGAAAATTGTCAAACATGTCCACTAATATTAGGTGCCTGACTTTTTTCAGAGTGGTTAGCATTTTTATAGTACTTTATATGTTCCAAGCACAGCCCCCATTTGATTTCAGTTACAGTGGGAACACTTCAGTCTGAACACTTAAAATTTGGTGGTGTTTAGGAGGATGCTTCTTTTCGGGGCAGGTCATTCCATAACAGTCTACCATAGGGTTTCTTGTGCCTTCCTTTTAAGGATTTGGTACTAGCCACTGTTAATCACAGGTAACTGAACTAGATGGACCACTTAACTGATCCAGAATGGCAATTCCAATGTTAAGGTATTTTTAAAAAATTCAAGATTAGCAATCACATAAGAACATAAGAAAGGCCGTACCGGGTCAGACCAAAGGTCCATCTAGCCCAGTATCTGTCTACCGACAGTGGCCAATGCCAGGTGCCCCTGAGGGAGTGAACCTAACAGGCAATGATCAAATGATCTCTCTCCTGCCATCCATCTCCATCCTCTGACGAACAGAGGCTAGGGACACCATTCTTACCCATCCTGGCTAATAGCCATTTATGGACTTAGCCACCATGAATTTATCCAGTCCCCTTTTAAACATTGTTATAGTCCTAGCCTTCACAACCTCCTTCACAGCAATGAAGACTTCAAAAGGATAAACAATGTAACATATATCAGCAAGGGTAACACAGGTAAGAACCAATTTTTTAAAAAGTAAACTCTGCATATGAAAAATCAAACATCTGACTCCTTTTACAATTAACTTTAAGGGTCTTAACAGAATTTACAATGGCTTGGTTTTCATTTTTTTAATTTCATAGATGGCTTAAACAGACTGATGCTTTTTTCAGGATACATTTCCGGTCATGTTTCCTGAAATCAAAGACTGGTTATAGATGAAGGTCTTTGAGACATTTTTGTATATAGACAAGGTTAACAGAAGAATAACTAGACTGTAAAGAGGAGTGTGGAAATCTCACAGCAAAGCAACAGAGCTGAGCAATCAGGGATTAGACTAAATCACCCTTGTGGTTCCTTCTAACCCTATGATTCTATAGGGTAAAATTACAAAATGAAAAACTCCCCATTTAGAACAAATGCTTTGGAAGCCTTTCAGTGAGAAACAACCATGCACTCAGTGTAAAAGAGTATTTTATAGTACATAGGTAGAGACTATCTGCACATAGGATCAATTTACATTGTATGTAGAATAGTGGATACACAATTTAAATTGTAAGATCCACATGGCAGGGACTGTGTTGACTTTAATACAGCACCCAGCACACCATTGGCACTCAATAAATAAATGAGAGAAGCTACCAGTCAACTATTAAAAAGGCAAACCTCATAGGTGAAATTCTATGCCCTGTGGTATGCAGGAGGTCAAACTACATGATCATAATAGTCATTTGTGGTCTTAATCTATTAACTTCATTCATGAAGCTTTGTTTCCTTACAGGAACACTGAAGCATTCAAAGAAAAATACAGCTGATTAAATGTTTGTTTAAAATATGTGCTTGTCTTAAGCAATCAATAAAACACATTCCAAGTCATTGTTTGCTCACAGTTTTTAAACAAATGTATAGTATAGTAACTTAAAAAATGAAAAGAGAAATCATATAGGAGTACCTTTCTAAAACAAAAGAATCCCTAAAAGTGCTGGTAGAATGCCAGGAAAAGTAGAAGTGTGGTAAAAAAATACTCATGTGTGCATAATATAAATTAACTTCTTTAACTTTTAAAAGTTCTTTTTAAACACCCCCCACCCCAATGGTTTCAATTAAAAAAACAAACAGATATTTTCCCTCATTTAAAATAATTTATGGTCTGGATCCTGGGAGTAATGGAACACGACAACTTCCCTTGAAGTTGGCACTATTTTATGCCATAGAATTATGAGATCCCAGCAAATACATGAATGGATCTGCTGCTGTGCCAAATTTACAATGCTAAGTTTTGTGATCCAGTTACCACCACATTTTATTTCACCTGCTCTCTACCACTCAGCCAGGGGCGGCTCTAGCCATTTCGCCGCCCCAAGCATGGCGGCACGCTGCGGGGGGCGCTCTGCCGGTCGCTGGTCCCGCGGCTCCGGTGGACCTCCCACAGACGTGCCTGCGGATGCTCCACCGAAGCTGCGGGACCAGCGGACCCTCCGCAGGGACACCTGCGGGAGGTCCACCGGAGCCGTCCGCCGCCCTCCTGGCGACCGGCACAGCGCTCCCCACGGCATGCCGCCCCAAGCACGCGCTTGGCGTGCTG
Source organism: Mauremys reevesii (assembly GCF_016161935.1). Taxonomy (NCBI): domain Eukaryota; kingdom Metazoa; phylum Chordata; order Testudines; family Geoemydidae; genus Mauremys; species Mauremys reevesii. The sequence continues at coordinate 38,498,027 of NC_052638.1, forward strand.
GGGCCTGGAGCCTCCCCTGCACTCAGCACACAAAGATTCACATACTGTAAGCCAAGAGGGCTCCATAGAGAATTAAAAAAAAAAAGTCGCAATTTTGTGTATAAATGACAACATGGAAATGGGTGGCCAGAACTATAGAAGGTGGCCAGCATGGTCAGTAAGCTGACATAGATGGGAATTGTGGGCTCAGCACCTTTCAGAATAGAGCACTCAGAATCTAGTAGTAGTTTGCAACAGTGTATTAAATTCAGTAACAAGTGAGATGAGAAACAGCACAAACTGGAAGCTCAGGAAACTCTACATCATAACTCCTTTTAACAAATTCTAAATAGTCAATCATCATCATAGCAAATCCCACAGGGACATGGCCTCCTTGCAAACCAAGTGTCACCTGGATCTATCCCTGGTGACATCATCTGATTGTATATTCAATTTTTTTGAACATTAATACTAAATAAACAGAGCTGTGATTATAAACAGAGAGACAATTGGAAACATTGATCTGTCCTAGATATCTCCCCACAGGAACCCTCTGTTTTTAAGAGGGTATCCCAGAGGCCCCACATTTTATAAATTGCTCAGTTGAACTTTCAAACTTATGACCCGATGGGTTCTGTATCATTAAATATTAAAAGGATGACAGAGAAACCTTTAGACTTAAACTATGCTCCATTTAACAAACAGCAAGAAAAACTCCGAATTTTTTTGCCACACATTAACTCACTCAGCAACCATTCCTGAGCACTGTCAAAAGCAGGAGCCATACAATCTGCACTGAAACATTGAGGCAGAATGTGAAGGGTGAGGTATTTAAACAGGGGTGTCCTTTTTTGAAGGGGGGGGAGAAGAGGAATGTACTCAATTACAGAATCTCTCCTTTTGGGAGAGGAAAGAGAAGGTGAAGGGGAGAAATACACATTGTATCACTTCTAAAAGCTGCAAATTTGATAACAGACAATTTTATGAAAAATATTACTGCAAGAATTATATAAATGCTAAATTAAGTTCTAAACTGACAAATTAACAAATGCACATCACTGACAGAAATGGTAGCTAATTATATCAACATTAGAAAAAAAGAGCATCAGTAAGTAAAGTATACCAAAAGACCCTTTTTACTCTCTCTAAAACTAAGAGATGGTACCCTAACAATGAGTGAGGGAGGATAGATTTACAAATCAGTGTTTCTTTTTGAAGAATCTCTAAAAGTACCTAAAAGAGCAAAGCTGATTCCAAAAAGGATGAAATTTAATTCATTACGTATAGCGAAATACATGTGTTGATCTGTCACATAAGGATGATCCCTTTTATTGTTATATTAGTGATGAAATGTAAATTATTAAACGTCTTGTCACTTAGACATCACCAGAAAGAGTAGGATGATTTGCTGCCAGAGGATTAACCTGCTTTCATGTAAGAAGTTACCTAATAAATAAATCACCATCTAATCAAGGTACGAAACATGGACATTACATCAACTGATCTTGCAGCCTCTATGCAAGTGCAAAGTCTGTTTCTGCTGAGAAGTACTCAAGTTGTGTAATAATTTAATATACAGCTTATACGTCCCTCTATAAAGGAATGCAGAATATGATAGCTGTTGGAAAGGTATGAAAGCGTAGTATGATCTTTTGACATGGACAGACTGAAAAACTGTCCTTATGAAGCTGCAGCAGAAGACAGAATCACAAGGGATAATCTCTCCTCATCTGGGGGCAATTATAAGGTGACTACTTAACGTTACTGTGCAGAGTTCTTTCCCAATGACTGGATTTTTCAGCGTAAAAGCACATTGTGTTATACTGTTATCAATCTACTAAATTCATGCTTATATTCTTCTAGTTGCTGACTGGTACACTTGTTACTTAGCAACTCAATTATGTACTTAGCAACGTGGAAGTGAAGAAAGACAGTTGTAAAGCAGAACACTCAAAATGTTCTTAAGAGCTCTATGCAGTGTTCTTGTAGCTGGGTCAGTCCCAAGATAATAGAGACGCAAGTTGGGTGATGTAATGTTTTTTATTGGACCAACTTCTGTTGGGAGAGAGACAAGCTTTCAAGCTACACAGAGTCTTCTTCAGCTCTTCTTAACCCAAACCCAAACATTTTACTGAAGACTTCCCTAGGTGTACGGTTACCTTGAGGGAACAATCCCTTCACTAGATCCAAAGACCACCAAGGTGACAGACTTTTGTTTTGTGAGTTAATTTAATAGAATTTATCAGATTTACTCAATTTTCATATTCTTCCAGTCTTTTTGAGTTTACATATCCCAAATTAAATATTAGGAATAGGATCACATATGGTAAGTTCTTCCTCAATGCTCCTAACCTGCCTACTGGACCAGCTCTGTCAGGCTTGTACTATCTCCTTCCATTTTCTTCTGATGTAGAGGGGTAGGACCAAGCTGTGTGGTTTACCCTTGAATCGGAACAGTTTTTAGAAAAGGCAAAAGTATGGAGAAGGGAGAGGAGAAAGTCCTACAAGGATTCCTGACAGGCCTTTGCTTTTTCATCCACTTATGCAATTTAAGATAGTGGCCAAGCCGGGGTCCACTGTAACAGCTGCCCCTGGAACCTCTCGGTAGCTGCTACCAGTATGTCAGCTTATCTCTTGTCTTCTGCACTTCCTCTTGTTGGCCTGTTTTCCACTCTCTTAGGTCTGCTCTGCAGATGGGAAACAGAAGTTTTACATGGCTCCTCACATGTAGTTGTTGCCACAGAGGATCCTTTTTCCTTCATGAAGCACAGGCGTTCTTGGGGGACTAAGAAAGGGAGAAAGAACTATCTATCCTAAAAAGCTTAGTAGATAAAATGTCAAATGATGGTGGGATCCAAATCAGTCTCACAATGGGGCATATTGTCTTTCTGTAGATGCCCACCATAAGGCAGCAAAGAGCTGCTCTGTTGAGAGCTCCCTCTGAGACAATAATGAAACTGGAGCTGTGAAGAAAAGGAGCTATAGCCAGAAAAGAAGCAGCAAAACACCTCGTCTTCTGATTGTCTTCACTACCTACCTTAGAAGAGCAGCAGCACATTGTAGCTGGAAACTGGTGTTCTCCTGGTGCAGCGAAAATAACTTCCCAGTCAACAGCAGTGATGTCCATAGAATGCTAATAGTGGAACGCTCAGGAGAGCTGTCATTTTTCCTTGCTACTTGGAAATTAAAGACTTTCTTCCAGTTAATAGAATGGGTTTAGCACTGGGCTCAATACACATGGTTATTTGGTGACAATGTGATCCTAGTTTAATTTAAAATAATGCTCAGAAACCTACAGGCTGCATTATCCCACAGGAAGGAATTACACAGCTTTAAAAAAATGTTAATTTATTTTTTGGCAGCATATGGAAAACTCAATATTCATGGGCTGTGTCCCCTGCCTCCATTCAAATGGCTACTATTCAGCATAATCCTGTCTATTTCCTCAGTTTGGTTCATTTAATTTGAAGACTCTGAGTAACCCTTTCATGTTTCTCCAAAACAGGATCTAGATTAAAAATAACCCAAACCTTTGTCCATATATTTTAGCTCTTACAAGCTAAAATCTAAACAATGTATGAATTTAATGAACAGAGAATAGTGCTGTCAGCATTTTTGCTAGCCACAAAAGGCCACAATGTTTACCTACATAATCATTCCAGGATTTTATTATATTTAAGGGGCTATGGAAAAACATCTCACTGTCTGCACTGAACGTGGGAGATGACTCATATCTGGAGAGGAAAATCTAAAACCCAGATGAATATCATTCAGCTGTTTTCAGAAAAAAAAACATATGTTCAAACACTAGAACCTAAATAATTGAAGTTTTTCTTACCAAATATTTTGGGCTATCAGCATTAAGTTTTGTGTTACCACCATAAAACTACATAGCTTACTCACTTTACAGACAGCTGCCACAGGTTTGCTTGTTTTTTTTTTGTTTTTTTTTTTAAAGTTAAAACATTTGTACTGAATAATTTATTCAAAAGGAGCTGCTGTAATAGACGTATTGTAGATCAGCTCCTGGCACTCTTAGGAAGTGTGAGAACAGTCACATGCTAAACTAGACAGGTGCTATTCCTTTAAAAGTATACTTCTCATGGACCCAGAGCTAAAGCTATAATGTGGTAGGCAGAAAAGAAGGGAGAAGGGGAAACCTCCGGACAACAAAACTGAACTGTGTAGCAAGGACAAGAAAGGCTTCAAGAGTCCTCTCTTATTAGTTACAGATACTGCAGCTACAGAGGAAACATTTATTTTTACTTTATTAAGAATACTCTTCAAAAGTTGGTTTAAGGAAAAATATCCTCTATAAAAGCACAAAATACCTGGACAGTAATCTTGCATGCCCCTCTTTTTTACAGGGTGTGTGTGTGGCAGGGAGTACACTATTCAGACTCTTTAGGCACACAGTTGCATGTGTAGGCAGGCAGGCACCAAGCCTGCAAAGATGTGAAAGTGTGGCCATGAACTGTGAAGTATTTCCCTACTGCCTTATACTGCACAGTGTATAAAGTTAAGCATGTGCAGGATTGCGGTCACAATCTGAACATATGATTACCATATTTGTGTACACAAACTGGGTAACTGTACACCTAACTGCATCTAATTAACTATTTGTACACAAATGTGGGAATATATGTAAATTACGCATGCAACTGGATGCCTGATTTGCCTAAAAATCAGGCCCAATGTTTGGTCTTAGTTTTCAAGTTAGAAGACAAATAGTAATTGTCTCTAATCAGAGTAAAATTCTGATTTTCAGAAGTGTGCTCATGAAATTACTGTGACTGTATGCATAAATGCTCAGTTGCAAACAGTTTCAGTACCTGAATATTTTTGCACAGGCTTTTCATGTCTAATCACGCATTCCAAACCAGTGAAAAATATCTTTTAGCGTAATCTACAAGAGAGCAGATATGTAAAAACTTTGTTTGTAAATTAAATATATAACTTTTTGGAAAAGTAATGTGCCCACACTCCAAACTACACTTTACTTTCAGTCTGGTTCTAACTGACCAAGGGATTGTTTTATTTAATGTCCTTACTCGGTCTGCCTCTGAACATTAGGAGATCTAGGCTTTTTTGTTTGTTTGTTTGTTTTTTAAAGGGACAGATCTATCCTACAGAGAGAATGCTCCTTGGCAAGAATCTTTAATTCAGCAAGAAACAAAACGTAACTAGTTGACTATAAATCCTAGTTCAAAAAGTTTTATAACTTGGTGTATAAAACAAATCTCAAAGAGAGCCATTTTCTATGGAAAAATATGTACGAGCTTAGCTGTACTAGGACTTAGCCTCTCTCTGTGCCCACAACACACACAAATTGTACTAAAACGAAGGCCATGCTAAAATCCCACCACCTCCCAAAGAGGAAAAACCTACTGCAACTGAAGATGCCAAATTTCTAGATACACCTAAAACAGATATGTGCTGTCAGCTGAATAAAGGCATCTGAATAAAGACACACCCCATCCTGACACATTTTGGAAGGAACCCATCCACAGAAGAGCACTGTAAACCAAATTTACGTTCCCCGTGCAACTGGGAGTCTTGTTTTGAGCCCTGATATTCTCCTGGGTTGTAAGAAATAGCCTCAATTCAGAAGGCCAGATTCTTACACCGTTAGCCACGATGACTAGAGTGGTCCCACTTAAAAACAGTGAAACAACTGGTAAAATAAGAGTGCTATTCCACCCACATACAGGGATTAGAATCTGGCCCAACATAATCAAACTATATCAGCTCTATGAGAATGGAATTATTAGTAGAAAGTCCTATTTTAAAGCACCCAAAAATATTATTTTAAATAACTTATGTTGCCTGATAGTCGTAATTTACATTAAAAGTTTCTCCTCTGATCCAAAACCATGATTAAGTCAATAAACGCCCCAGGTTCTACATTCATTCAGATAAATGGGGAACTAGCATATAAGGTTAATTTTGTTTTCCATACAAAATTATTCGAGTTCCATTATCTGAAACAAAAACAGGAATGTGTCCAATCAGGTCTGAAAAGGGTGTGCAGATTGAAGTTCTAAGATTAGAACTTGACTGAATCCACCAGATCGGGATCTGATTATTTTATTTATATTTTTATTTACAACATGTTCAAAACATGAATGTGGTCTGCAGTACATAGCCATGTTAGCGTACAAGAGGCCACGTCAGTGAGATTACAATGCAGCAGCTGCTGGGACAGCATGCCTTGGCTTGTAGTGCTATCTGGTGATAAAAGACCAAAGTATTAAGAGCAGATGGCAGCCTGTTCAAATCTTTACTGAATGATTTCTGCAGCTCTGAATAAGTTAAAATTGTATAGTTCTGAAACAAAATGGAGCAAGAGCAGGTATTTCAAACTCACCAACAAAAAAATTATTCAAGCTAATCTTTTCAAGTTAAACACCAGATTTGTGGGACCAACCTACAAGAGGCAAAAACTCCAAGTTTTTGTTCATATCAAAACATTGTTCATATTATTTATTATTGATCACGTTTATTACGGTAGTCCCTAAGGGCCAGTTAAGATTGGGGCTCCATTATGCAACGCACTGCACAAACACAGTAGTAGATAGTCCCTGCCCCAAAGGGGTTACAATCTCAATAGACAAGACAGACAACTGTGGGAATGGGTATAACACACAAGCAGAATGAATGTGATGGCAACAAATATGTTAGTGCCACAATTTTTGGGGCGTGGAGGGGCAGGGGACTAGTTAGAAGGGGATATGCTAAAAGACAAATGGAAGGGAAGGGAGATGAGGGGGTCCTGGCAAGGGAGAAGAGAGTCAGGTGTAAAATGAAGCCCAAGCAAAGAGTGTCTGAGGGACGTAGAGGGAGAAGGTTGGAACAAAACAGCCCATCAGTACAGGGTGGAGGAAGTCCAGACAAAACTAGGAAGTTTTTGGAATGTTTAGAGTCCCTGCTTTGGCTGCTCCTGTTCCTACTGGCTGGAGTCTCTGCAGATTTATCAAGACCATATGGTGGGGTAGAGGAAAGGGAAGGCATCACATAGGTCCTAGTGCCTCTGTTGCTGATGGATGTGGTTTTTGATCAGAACACCCGCTTGAAAAGGGACCCTGGTGGCTCCGGTCAGCACTACTGACCAGGCTGTTAAAAGTCTGGTTGGCAGCGCAGCAGGGCTAAGTCAGACTCCCTGCCTGCCTTGGCTCTACACAACTCCCGGAAACAGCAGCATGTCCCCCCTCCAGCTCCTAGGCATAGGGGCAGCCAGGGGACTCCGTGCACTGCCCCCACCCCAGCTCCCATTGGCCAGGAACCATGGCCAATGGGAGCTGCGGGGACGCTGCCTGCAGACAGGGAGGTGCACAGACCCACCTGGCCACATGCCGCGGCTTCGAGGAGCTGCCTGAGGTAAGCGCCGCCTGGAGCCTGAACCTCCTCCTGCGACCCAACCCCCTGCTCCAGCCCAAACCCCTCAATCTCAGCCCAGAGCCCTCTCCTGCACCCCAAACCCCTCATCCCCAGCCCCACCCCAGAGCCCGCACCCTCAGCCAGAGCCCTCACCTCCTCCCACACCCCAACCCTCTGAGCCAGCTTCGTGAAAATGAGGGAGGGTGGGGAGAGTGAGTGAAAGGGAGGGGGGATAGAGTGAGTGAAAGGGAGGGGGGATAGAGTGAGCAGGGGCAGGGCATTGGAGAAGGGGTGTGGCCTCATATGATGGGCGTGGCAGGGGGTGGGGCAAGGGTGTTTGGTTTTGTATGAGTAGAGAGTTGGCAATCCTCCTGATGGAGCATCTCCTCCACAGGTCTGGGTCTGAGGGATGTTGGGGAGACGAGGGGCTCTGGCTAGACCTCCTTGAACCCCCTTCTTCCCCAGTGCAGGAGTACCTGCTTTGGCTGCTTCTGCTCCTATCAGCTAGAGTTTCTGGATTTGTCAACTTAAATTTTAAATCCTTAATTTTCAGTATTGCATGTGCATAAGTGCACATTTTTCTAAAACTTTAGGCCCCAACATTCTGATTTATGCTAATTTGTAAAAAAAAACAAAAAACACAATCCTGTGTTCAATAAAGCATGACTGCACACTGGTTCCCAGTAGGGATACAGCAATAATTCAACTTTATTTCACCTGCTAATACTCAGCATTTGTAGGTCACCTTTTCAGTGCATTGTAGAACCATTAGATAATTAATCTTCTCAACATCTCTGTGATCCTGATATTGGAAAAAAAAAAAAAAGAAAAAAAAAAAAGAGAGAGATAAAGCCTATGGGGAAAACTGAGGTAGCGATTTGAACTGTATTGGTCAAAGTCACTGGGAATCCCTGGGAACTGGGATTAAAGTCCCAAGAGGTTGTTCTCTAACCACGGTGTCAAGTATCAGAGGGGTAGCCGTGTTAGTCTGGATCTGTAAAAGCAACAAAGAATCCTGTGCAGCATGAGGAATACCCACTTCTTCAGATGCAAGTCTTGCATCTGAAGAAGTGGGTATTCACCCACGAAAGCTCATGCTGCAGAACGTCTGTTAGTCTATAAGGTGCCACAGGATTCTTTGTTGCTTTCTCTAACCACGAGACTATGCTGTGCCTTGAAGATAAGTGATGGATACAATCACATTTTAAATTCAAACCCTCTGCCCCCACCATGCCTTGCTAGCAGATACCAATAGGAAGACCTCTACAAATTCTTTAATATCTGCCTATTGAATGCCATTCTTTTGATTGAAGACAATAGGCTTTATTTATTTTAAACTCCCTCCACACACCAATTAATAACTAGATCATATCACACCTGCTTTTATAACAAAATTGAATTGTTTCCACTCTTATACCCATCTTCATGTGATGGTCTATAGGAAATTATTTCCCAAACACTTCATAAGCATTAGTCGCCAATCCTATCGCCATTTAAACTATACAAATTGAATAATTCATCTACGGAGGCAGAAAACACAACAAAGGAATAATCCTTCTAGGGCATCGTTGTGCTTTATGCCACTTCCTTTCAGCTGTGTATATTAATGATGTAATTTCAGCAGGGTTATCCCTTCCAGTTCTGTTAAAAATAGCATGTGCATGATACACTGATGAAATTGATCCACTCTAGGCGGTGAGGTAATGCAATAAATCCATTGCTCTTTAACAGAGGCATAAAGAGCGAGTTAGAAAGGAAAATGAAGCATTGACTTTTCCGCTTAGCTCCATTTTTTAATTGGGAAAAAAGTCCTGTAAAATCATTTTTACTCTAATCCAGGGGTTCTCAAAAGGTGGGTCGGGACCCCAAAGTGGGTCACAACCCCATTTTAATGGGGTCACCAAGGCTGGTGTTGGCCCTGGGCCCCAGCAAGTCTGAAGCCGAAGCCCAAGCCCAGGGCTAAGGCTACATGCCCCCCGCCCAAGGCAGAAGCCCTTGGGCTTCAGCTTTACCCACCTTCCCCTCATCTAGGGCAGCAGGGCTTGGGCGAGCTTGGTCTTCAGGTCCCCCCCCCCGGGGTAGTGTAGTAATTTCTGTTGTCAGAAGGGGGTCACAGTGCCATGAAGTTTGAGAACCGCTGCTCTAGCCATATGCACTGTTAAACATAATTACATATTGAAAGATTTTCCAGCTAAGAGTTACCAACAGAGGGTGGCGTTTGGGTACCTCAACGATTATTTTTTCCTGCTTTCAAAAACATTTGGGTTTCTTGTAAGTTTAACCTTAACTCTGAACTTTCCGCTTTAAGTAGTTGGTATTTATGTACTACGCAACATTAATATAAGAATTTATTTTATACCCTTAAACTAATGAGATGTACAGTCAACCTTAACTTCAAAGGGCTTTTTTGTGTATGTCAGAGATGTGAGGCATTATCTCCATTATACATAGGAGAAAACTGAAAACAGAGAAGTGACTGACTAAGGTCATATTCAGGAAGTTCCTTCACACATCGAGGACTAAAACTCAGTAGACTGCCAGACTTGTGCCTAAACCACAAGACCATCTTTCCTTCTTTTATAATGGCTCCTTTAAAGAACAGCATTTACACTGGAGAAACTTCCAAAAATAAATTACATTTTTACATCCCATTGTCTTTCATGCATTATTTCCTATGCCACATTTATAAATCAAAAGATACAGAAAAACATGTTACATTTGCACTTCAATCACTTGCAAATCTGAAAACGTTCCATGATTTTTGATCTTGTGCATTGAGATATCTGATATGCAAATCCCAGGAATGGCATCAGCTGGACCTTAGATTGCAACAGGACATTTTTAAAAAGTGAAAGCTTCCTTCTTTAAAAGCATTTGTCCTTCAATTGAATTTACAAGCTACCATTTGCAAGAGGTCTGACATTAGTGGAAGTTTGATTATACTGGTTGTTTCTTTCTCACAGTCCACCTGTACCTTATGCCAAATACAGAATGTGTGAAATCATGACCACTTCCATGGCAATAAACTGTTGTCCAACACAAGAGAAATTCACTTTAGAATTTAAAAGAAGGGGAGCAGAGTAGAGAAATATTTGCAGTAATAGCAGGGGAAGCAGAGAAAATTGGTGGCAAAGTAGACAGCTTTTTAGGAAGTGTTCTTATCTTTCCCCACCTCCTCATTTTTAAACCAGGCCAACATTGTCATGTCAGTGTTCATTACTGGAAATATTACATCCCCTCCTGATGCTTATTTCACTATTTGAATCCATAATATACGGTTTGTGATTTCCAGTGGTGCCAAGTCTTGCAATTTTATCTCAAGTCTCATGATATTTGGTATTTTTCTTACACTCTCAGCTTCTGGCTTTCTATGATGATGTGAGAATATCAGCTTTCATTTAAAAGAAAAGTTTCTAGTCCTCATGTTTAGAGACAAAAATTTCAAAATGTGAACCCTAAATAGGACACCAAAGATAGATAAAAGCTTTTGGCTCTTTTTTTTAAAATCTGATTTTTCCAAGGCCTGACTCATGAATTTTTAATGCTTGGAGGTGACAATACTGGCTATCACAATGAAAATCCCTCTGACCTCAGGCAACACTCCCAATTTCTATTTACTTGACTGTAAACAAAAAAGTATTTCTAAAACCAAATTATGTGTTGTGACTGATGGTCTGGACTTCTTGTCTCTAATTCATAACAATGGAAAATGAGAGGGATGGGGGGTGGGTGGAGGGAATGTTTGGCTTCGAGGAAAATCCTATCTGCTTTTTGAAAGAACAATATAGACAATGGCTGGGACAGAGACATGCAGGCTGGTCTGCGAAGTATGGTCTCCAACCTTGGCCATTAAACCTTTGAAAGATGGTGATTAATCATTTTTAAGGGTTTTTGTACCCTCAGTGCACCATCTCTTAGAGAAAGCAATGAGTTAAACCTTATAGTGTACATAAGTGTCTGTGTAGGTAACTCGAGAAAACTGGGGAAAAAGGTTCAGCCACTCTCGATCAAAGGAGCCACACCTGGACCTGCAAGCTGACACAGGTGCAGGAGCTTCATAAGAGACAACTCTGGGTAGTGTTAGCATTTCATTGTTGTCTAGATAGTTACTCTCTTGCTGTGTCCAAATGGTTGGGAGGAGGAAATTGCATTCAAGGGATGTAAGCTACTGCTTTCTCTTGTTTTTCCTCTGTAGCTAGGCTGAAAATGCCTCATCTGATTCATTTCAGAGTAGCAGCCGTGTTAGTCTGTATCCGCAAAAAAAACAGGAGTACTTGTGGCACCTTAAAGACTAACAAATGTATTTAAGCATGAGCTTTCGTGAGCTACAGCTCACTTCTTCGGATGCATAGAATGGAACATCATCTGATTCAGTTTATGAGAAGTGTAAATCTAGACAAGCTAAACAGTTTCTTTTGTTTTAATTCAGTTTTCTCCATTTTTAATAAATCCTGTATTTGTTAAGACTACTGTTGTATGGGTCACGTCATGCAGACTTCCCAGGAAAAGAACTTAATAAATTCTAAGGACATGTACTGAAGGGTAAAAAGCTTCTGGATTCTTGATCCCACCCCGCACAGTTTCAGTCAAGGGTCAGGACAAAAGAAAGTAACACATCTCACAGGGACAAGATACTATCAGGCAGAAGTAGGCAGACAACCAGAGGCAAAGCCAAAGGTGATGGGAGTTGGCAGTAATGTTGTTAACACATGAGTCCTGTATGACACTTTTCGATTTTATACCAAATTTGTCTCATAGATTTTATTGTTATAAAAATGGGTAGGAAAAGACATGGTTATATACAGTAGTCTTCATCACATGTAAATTTAGGTATCAGTGCAAGTTCCACTCAGTTTTGTGGACATAATCAATTTGAAAAACCACTGTCCATTTTACCCCTCTTTATTAAGTTAGAAGTAATATAGTGACCAATGCCATGACTCTGCCTATAGCAATCACTGCATTAAACTTGTCTAAAAATTCAAGAAAACTAAAGACAGAATGAAGATTCTGGCTGATGACAGTAATTTTGAATTAAAACTGACTTTTCTTAAGTGCTTTGCAACATAATCAGAAACTCATGTCACTGCTTCCAATAGCTGTGGCTGGAATGGCTGTTGATTTATATGACTGAGCAACTCTATATATTATTCTGTAACTGATACTTCCAAGATTTCATAGCCAGAGGCTGGTTGACAGTCTGTGATATAACAGAGTGAAAGAATAACTTTAGGGAGGAATATGCTTGCATACTTTGTCTTGCCACTTGTGTTTTTGAATAGCTGAGAAAAAGGCAAGAAGTGTAGTATTAAGGGTTCGTGTATGATAGTATAGTTTGCCATATCTGTCACAATCATTAAGACTTGCATGTGTTATTGTGCAATGGACATATGTTTGGTGAGGTATTTTGTCCAGGCCTATTGAAATTTGCCTATGACAGACACACAATACTACTGAAGTTTTCATTACTCATGTTGAGCCTGATTTTGATTATAATGTTTGAGCCCTGAAATTGTTGAGGGTACAGAGGACTTGAAGGTGCTCAGCAATTTTCAGGATCAAGCCTTCCATCCACACTAACCTTTTTTATTCACCCTGCTTTCTACCAAATACTCAATGATTAAAAACAAAACAAAACAAAAAAACGGATTTTTTGATAAAATGCTTTTTGAGAAAAAAGACCTATCTAAAGATAGTTTTAATTAAGATACATTATAGCTCAAAGATATCTCATCATGGAATAGGGATTATAAATTCTAATTCTAGAGAATGAGACAATATATTCATGTAATATTTAAGAAAAGTTTTGTAAATGAGTTCCAATAGTTCATGGATTAGGGACCCAATATTATGGGGTTCCAGGGGCTTCTGTACAGATTATTTAGGTTAATCTTTCTATCTACCCAATGGGACTCCGTGCTCAGTCTAGAACAGTGCTTCTCAAGGTCGGGCCACTGCTTGTTCAGGGAAAGCCCCTGGCAGTCTGGGCCGGTTTGTTTACCTGCTGCATCTGCAGGTTCGGCTGATCACGGCTCCCACTGGCCACAGTTCGCCGTTCCAGGCCAATGGGGGCTGCGGGAAGCAGCGCGGGCCGAGGAATGTGGGAGCCACGATCGGCCGAACCTGCCCGGACCGCCAGGGGCTTTCCCTGAAAAAGCGGCGGACCAGCTTTGAGAAGCACTGGTCTAGAAGACACCATCAGAGATGCTTAGTTTTGCAGTTCTCAAACTGTGGATTTGTGTCTCCTGAGATAAAAACATTTTTGTTGTTAACAAGCATGTTAACTAACTAACTATCTAATATATAGAGGTGAGAAATAACAGACCTCAACCCTACTGTTCCTCTGCAAATTTGTGTACACAGAGTCAATCCCTTACCTCTCTCTCTCTAAAAGTGCAAAGTTTAAAAAAGTTCAATGAATAGAAGATTGCTGGGGGCGGAATAGATCTGGACAAGGAGAAGAAGTCTGGAGATAAATGTGACAAGGGAGGGACAGGCAATAGAAATAAAAGTGAAACTGTTTGATCAGCATATTCCAGAAGTCTTAAGGTCTTTCTGAGTGTAGCCTTCATTGATTTGAGATCTACCATACCATTCTCTCACTAGAAGGGAAAATCTATAATGGCAGCAGGACGTAAAAGAGACTCAGTTTGGGAATAAGAACCATTCAATAAATATATGGACATGCATCCGACAAAGTGGGTATTCACCCATGAAAGCTCATGCTCCAATACGACTGTTAGTCTATAAGGTGCCACAGGATTCTTTGCTGCTTTTACAGATCCAGACTAACACGGCTACCCCTCTGATACTCAATATATATATGTTTGCTGATGATGTTTTAAAGAAAGTCACACCAGTGAACTGACGGAAGTCACTTAAGCACTTGGATTCTGAGACTGTTGAAGTGATAATCTCACTTTTAACAGCAGTAGCTTCTTCTGCCAGCATAGAAAAAATATTTTCTTCCTTTGGACTAATTTATTCCAAATTGAGAAATCGTTTTGGACCTGAAAAAGCAGGAAAGCTTATTTTTCTTTTCCAGATTATGAACAAACAGGAAAATGAAGGTGAAGATGACTGAGTTAGCAGCAGACGCCAATATTTTACATTTCTCATGTTGACCTGGCTGACAGTCGATTTTTTTTAATCATTTAACTATTTTAGTTAAAAACAATTTTAAACAAAAAAACTCTGATTTAAAAAAACTTGAATGTTTAACTAAATTAAAAAAATCATATATATGTTTGCTGTTGAAGAAATAAATCCAGAATACATAACGTTGTTGTTTTAGTTAAATAAAACAATTTAAATGTCTGTTTGGTGATGTTCTCCTCCTAATACAGCATGGCAAGAAAATCCCCCAAATATTAATGATTAACCTGTTGAATTGGAGATAGTTCACCTCCCAGTGACTTCATAAATATCTGCTTCAATTACCTTTGGTAAATGAAATAGCCAATCAATCATTCATTTTCTGATATAGCTGTAAAACTAATCTGAAAAGTTTTCAAAATAAATCACTTAAAATGTATAATGTGTACCTTCTAAAAATGAAACCTACATCTATCTCTGAGTTGTGAAGAATATGTATTAAGGTTATAACAACCAACAAGAATGCACTTTTATGTGACTAGTGATTTAAATCAAAATGCACCCTGGTAGAAAGTTGTCCCCTTTCTAAATTATTCTAACAATTTTCAGTTCTATTGTTCAGTATAATCATTAATACTTAAAGAGCATTAGAAATTCAAGCTATTGTGCAAAAAAACCAAAACAAAACTTAATGAACACTAAAGATGTGACTGCAAGGGAGTCAGGAAATTCAAGAGTTAATACTGCTATAAGCACATTTGACATGCATTATTTTGGATCATCATACAACCTGCTAAACGTAGTCTTTAAATATATGCACACAGTGTGGTAGAAGGTTGCTTGTGGGAAAATTGTATTACGCATTCCCTTGTGATAAGAGCTCAGACAACAACCTTAAATACACAGAGCATAACTTTCAACTGAGACCACATCACCACAGTCCTTGACGAGTAGGGAAACATCTTTTTAGATATTTTGGTAGGACTGTTGCTGATAGACTGCAAGGGCTTTGGTTGCATAGTGCGAGATACCTAATGTTGTCACTTCTGAACCACAGCAATAGGCACCTTAGAGCAGGGGCGGGCAAGCTTTTTGGCCTGAGGGCCACATCGGGTTTCCGAAGTTGTATGGAGGGCAGAGTAGGGGAGGCTGTGCCTCCCCAAACAGCCAGGCATGGCCCAGCCCCCACCCCCTGTCCGACGCCCCCTGATGGCCCCCCTGGGACTCCTGCCCCATCCAACCTCCCCTGTTCCCTGATGGCTCCCCCAGGACCCCGTCCCATCCACCCCTCCCTGCCCCTGGACCCCGCACCCCAACTGCCCCCCACTGCCCCATCCAACACCTCCTCTCATTCCTGACTGCCCCCACCCCAGGACCTCTGCCCCATCCAACCTTCTCTCTGACCCCCCCAGGAACCCCTGCCCCTGACTGCTCCCCCGGGACCCCTGCCCCCATTCAACCTCTCTATTCCCCGCCCTAACCCCTATTTACACTCCCGCCCCCGACCACCACCCCAAACTCCCCGGCCCTCTACCCAACCCCCCCTGCCCCCTTACCGCGCTGCGGGAGGGGCCTGCGGGCCGTAGTTTGCCCACCTCTAGCTTGGAGTCTTGATGTTTACAGTCTCTCTTTAAAAGTTATATAGTAATGAATTTCTTTACAGAAAATAGAATGCTTCATTCAGTTTGTTAAATTTAAAACTCAATAACATGTTGCAACTATGACCAAGGTCTAGAACAGTCTAATGTTACATAGACACCAAGATCTACACTTTCAACGAGGCGTAGAGACACTGCATGCCTAGTTATCACAGGTATAAACGGCAACGTAGACAGGCACTGCTTCGGTGAGCAGAGTGCCCTATAATGAGCCAGAACCCTAGGGTATACACCGTACATTGCTCTCTACACACCCAATCAATGCCTCCCACATCTATACTGCTGCTGGAGCCTTTCCCTGCTGCAGGAAAAGACTCTGGCAGGAGGAGAAAGTGGGAAAAGGCTCTGGCAAATAACCATTGTGAATGCGGCTGCAGCCTGCCTTTCACTGTGACATGTAGCTACATGTGCTGTACACACCACTACAAGTGTAGGCAAGTGTAGACAAGCTCTAACATTGTCGTTTGTTCAGTTTCTAGAGTAGATAAAGGGGACTGAGATGTCAGACTTTATTCTAGTTTTTGGCTTTTGGTGTTTTTTTGTTTTGATTTTAAACTTAAAAAAATTGTTTAGTGCTCAATAAGTGAAAGTCTGATTCCTAGCCTGAGCCAGTAGGTATACTGTAATTAAGGGCAGTAGAAGTTTCCCCACAAAGCTCTAACATACCTACTCCCTAAAACAGATCCCCAATCCTTTACTATTCCAGTCCCAGGTCGCTCTTGAACCACGGCAAATTATCATGACACACATTGTGATGTGGAAAAAAGGGGTGAAGAGGATGACTTCAAACAACTTATTTTGTCATCTAACTAGGATATTAACTCAGATCTCCAAAGTACAAAACTAACACATTTACCCACAGAGCCATCTAGCAACAAGGATTTTGACTGAGCTCTAAGCAGAGGACTAGGAAGTTCTGAATTCTAATCCCAGTCCTGACAGACTCTCCAAGTGTTCTTGGGCTAATTACTTCTCTACCTCTGATTCCCCAGATGTAAAATAGAGCTATATCCTTGCCTACATAACAGAAGGCTGTACAATTACTTAAATATCTAAAATGAATTGCAAGCTTTCCCACACTCCCTTCAATAGACCATAGACCAATTAAAAAAAATAGTCCATACATTTAAAATATGATTGTAATTTTTTTCTTAATTCCAGTTTAATTCCTTCAACCTGAACTCCAGCTCCTTGTAAAGAAAAGTGAATTTAATGATTTATGCTGTATATAAGCTTCAGAAAGTTGCTTAATATACAATAGGTTTAAGTCTAAAAGAAAAAAAGGAATGTCAAAATATTTTTAAAAGTACACTAATCCTCGGATTCAATAGCTAGAATTAACTGCAAAATACCTGATGTTCATACAACAGCTAGCATATTAGAGGGAGTAAATAAGGCTGGAATGTAGTAATGTCTTCTGTGTGATCCCAATCTGGTTGGCAGTTTTATCTATTCTGCTAGTGTTTGGAAACAGAGCTCTACTTAATCAAAGGTGAAAACAAAATAAACTAAACAGATATAAACATCTGAATAATGATGTAGGTTTGGTACAGAAACTTGGTTAAACTTCAAAACGTTTCTGAAGTATTATAATATGTAGAACTTCAAAATGTATTTAGGCTTACAGAGGTGGACCTCAAATCTTTGGAGATACAAAAGCCAACTATAAATATTTAATATAATTGTACAATTTATTAAAAAAATTATCCATACTGCTGACACAGAGGTCTTGTGCCAGTGTCGAGTTTGAATCCCAAACCAGCAGGATCTGAGAATGCTCTGTATCACTTTCCAATCCCTTCCCCTCTGGCAGACTAAATGAACAGCGTCAAGCAGCTCTGGAGAAGACCTGTTGAGTTTTGCTTGCCAGAAGGAAGGTTTCTGCAACACAGTTTTTTGTGGGGACAGGGTGGGCTGGAAGGCTGAATGGTAAGAAAATTATAGGGGAGCAGGAAAAGGGCAATATCCAGAAGGGCCAAGGAAAATATACTCAGAAGCAAAATAAGATGACAGACGAAGGTTCTGGATAGCTCATCGTACCACAGATTTCTGACACTCATACAATGAAACGTACTATAACATGACAATGACTTACAAATACCGGTAATTTAAATTGCTCTAAAGTAAACCTTGTTCACCTGAGACACAGCTGAAAATGACAATTTCTGTACTGTTCATTTTTTAAAATCAGCAAGTTGTTAATCCACAAAACAGTGTGTGAACCGCTATAAGGAGACTCCTCATTACCTGGACATAATTTAAATAAATAAATATATAAACCCACCACATTTTACATTTGCTCCATATGAACTGAAGAAAATGGACAGCCTTATCAGGTATGTCTACATTGCAGTGGGCAGCACAGAATGACTCGTGCTAGCTTGAGCTAGCACACTAAAAATAGTAGTATGGATGTTGCGGTTCGAGAAGCAGCTCAGGCTCCCATGCCCACCCAGCCCCCTGGGTCCATATTCAGGTGGCTAGCCTGAGCCTCTGCTGGTGTTGCAACATCCACACTACTACT
Organism: Mauremys reevesii; assembly: GCF_016161935.1. Lineage (NCBI taxonomy): Eukaryota > Metazoa > Chordata > Testudines > Geoemydidae > Mauremys > Mauremys reevesii. The sequence goes on from NC_052638.1 coordinate 38,516,660, forward strand.
GTTGGTGCACTAGCTCAAACTGAACTAGCATGAGTCTGCCTAACCAAGCTGGGAGATGACTGCCAGCTGCAGTGTAGACATACCCATTATTTCAACATAGCCATTTAACAATTCAGAATCTTAAGATGGAAGTGGTTTTAAACCTTGGTAGTCTCAAAACTGCCTTTTTCACCAGAAACTGGTAAGGTAGTTTGTATATACTTATTTTTAAATCCAATGTACCAGTTCACTGACATCATATGCTGCTCTGAAAACTTGTTTTACCTTCTCTCAAAGGAACAGTGTCTGACAGCTGAACTATCACTGACTTCCGAGACAGAATTGTTACTGTTTATTTTTTGTTGATGTTATGATACTATGTGAATCTTACTAAATATTACTAAAATAGTATTTTTTCTTGTTGAGTATGGCTTAATTACATAGTCACAGACACCACATCTCTTTCATCAGTTTTTTCTAATCAGCAGCCAACTCATAAATACTAGAAGTTGGAACATCACTGAGTCCCAATTATTGTCCTACTTCCTTCCCCCAAACACAGAAATCCTTCCTGCTACCACCAAACAGTCCCAACTTCTCTTTAGCTTCCCTAAGAATTTAAATCACCACCTCACACAGATCTTGATTCCCAATAACACTTAATTCTCTGCAGCTTTCAACTACCACTCAAACTCTCCAAGCAGTTCCACATCTACTTTCAAACTCTTGTAAATTCTTCAATCCCTCCCAGTGATAATAAGAATTTTGCCTTTAAGAGCTTGAATATCTATAAAAGATTGAAAATAATCCTATTTATTTGGCAACCATAAACAGATCAGGAATGCAGCAGTAATGGATACTTAAAGGTGCTCAGAGAACCTAAAATGAGATACAATGATGACCCACATTACTTCCAGTGTTATTTTGAACACACTTATCTCCTGAAATTACATTTTCAGTCATGAGTGCATCCAATGGAAACAATGACTTATTCCCTAATACATCCCACAACAAGATGGAGCATTATTACATGCCAATTTATGCCTCCTACTATTGCTTCCCACCCACAAATTAACAGTGGAATTTCACTCATTTTGATTTCCAATATACTGGAAGTAGAATAAAGTTGCTTGTCAGCGACAGAGTTTTCTAATCTGTTTTATGTAACATGATAAAACTGTACACAAGGGACTGAACACACAGGTAATTCTACAGAAGCATGCAGTACCCAAAGATGTTAACTCAGAACCAGAATGCAGATAAAGCAGCCCATGTGCACAACACACATTCTCAAAACTACCAACAGCTGGACTCAACTCATAGTACATGGGTGCTGTTTGGGTTCAAAGGCCACAGCATGCCACCTGGACTCACAGTTATTCTGATGTCTTTCCGCCTTGCGACAGAGTCCCAATTCATGCTGCACATGTGCAAGTTACTTTCTCTGGGTCCATCAACTTGGCTCTACCACACTGTTGAGTTCTTACCCTAACTTTTTTTTTTTGGGGGGGGGGAGGGAAGGGGGAGGAGGGTGTAATATTGTTTCCCTAAAAGGCAGTGGATGCCACAAACTAACTGAGATCAATCCTGAGGCAGTAATATCCATTTGGGTATGATCAGAACAATAGTCTGAGCTCATTTGTGTGCAAAAAAAAAGTCACATGATTTTTTTTTTTAAAAGGGGAACTGTATTTCAGTAACCAACTCAAATTTCAATCACTAACGCTTGCCAAACCCAGAAGTTAATAAAAGTAAGCATGTGTAGAAAAAAAATCAGTTGTTAAAACAGTAAACTAGTCTCATTATTAACTACACCAAAGCTAATGTTCCACTTTAATAACAGAGAAAGAAAATAATGGAAAACATAGTGCATCAAAAATATGGAAATAGAATAATACCAAAATAAAGGGTGTATACATATAAAATAGTTTACAGATTACAACCCTGATGATCTGAACAATTTTGCTTCAGTAAATACCTAGATCTAATAAAATTACTAAGTATCTACTAATGCTGTCTAAAAGACCATGAATTAGAAATTATTTGGTGACAAAGTCAGTAGATTAGTTACTTTAAAACAGGCTCAGATCTGGTATCAAATAGGTGGGTGAGTACTACTGTGTATCCTGTAAGGAAGGGGTGGGCAAACTTTTTGGCCTGAGGGCCACATCAGGTTTCTGAAATTGTATGGAGGGCCGGTTAGGGGAGGCTGTGCCTCTCCAAACAGCCCGGCGTGGCCCGGCCCCCGCCCCCTATCTGATCTCCCCCCGCTTCTTGCCCCCTGACAGCTCCTCTGGGACTCCTGCCCCATCCAACCTCCCCTGTTCCCTGATGCCCCCCCGGGACCCCTGTCCCATCCACCCCTCTCTGCCCCTCGAGCCGCCCGCCCCTGACTGCCTTCCACTGCCCCATCCAACACCTCCTCTCATTCCTGACTGCACCCCCCGCCCCAGAACCCCTGCCCCATCCAACCACCCCTTCTCTCTGACCGCCCCCGGAACCCCTGCCCCTGACTGCCCCCCCAACCTCATCCAACCCCCGCTCCTTCCTGACTGCCCCCTGAGACGCCTGCCCCCATTCAACCCCTCTACTCCCCGCCCTCTGACCACCCTGACCTTTATCCACACCCCCACACCCTGACCACCACCCCAAATTCCCCTGCCCTCTATCCAATCCCCCCTGCTCCCTGCCCCCTTACCACGCTGCTTGGAGCACAGGTGGCTGGCGATGCTACAGCCACGCCGCCCAGAGCACCAGGACAGAGCTGCAGGCCCCCTTTTCCCTTGGGGACGAGGAAGTAGCATGAGTAGAAACCCTTGCCTCTTAGCTCCTGGGGCACCTCCTCCACAACTCCCAGAGCAAGGAGGGACTGGACCTCCTGGATGAGGGATCGCTCATGAGAGGGGTCCCTGAAGAGGGACGGGCAAGGGGGTTGGGAGGGCAGGAAGGAGCAGAAGTGGATAGAATAGCCCACTTCTACCATGCGGAGTACTCATGGTCTGAAGTAATAAGGGATCAGGCATGGTAGAAGCGGGACAGACGGTTCAGAAAGGGAGGATAGCTGGCTGGGATGTGGGCTGGTAATCCGTCCTTCATCGCATCTTAAGAAGGGGCACATAGGGCCCAGAGGGGGCTTGGACTGCCCTTGGCCCAGTGCCGGAGGAGGGCAGGAAGGTCTACGGCAGGTATATCTGCTCATCCTGCAGGAGAAGTCCTGCCTGGGTCTAGCGGGGAAGGACTGCTGCTGGGTGGGCTGGGGTTTAAAGGGTTTTCTTTGTGTCACCGGAGTAGGCATGCCAAAAGACTTAATGGTATTACGTGAATCTTTCAGTCTATGCAGTCTGGAGTTGGTTTGTTCAGCGAACAGGCCCTGACCATCAAATGGGAGGTCCTGGATCGTCTGCTGCACCTCCGGCGGAAGACCCAAAGATTGGAGCCAGGCGTTACATCTCATGGTGATACCAGATGCCAAAGTACACGCTGACACATCCGCGGCATCAAAGTCCGGGCCACTAGTCTGCCCTCCTTGTTTCGAATCGGAGAAGCTCTTTAAACTTCTGAACTGCAGACCACAAGTTGTAAGTGTATCTGCTAAGGATCGCGAGCTGATTAGCGATCTGAAGGGAGAGTCCCCCCGTAGAATAAACCTCTCCCCCAAATAGATCCAGGCGTTTCACCTCTCTTGATTTGGGAGCGGGCCCCTGCTGACCTTGCCTCTCTTTTTTGTTCACCGCCTCCACAACCCGGGAGCATGGAGGGGGGTGGGTGAAGAGGTATTCATACCCCTTAGTGGGAACGAAATACTTTCTTTCAGCCCCCTTGGCCGCAGGGGGAACGGAAGCAGGCATTTGCCAAATAGTCTTGGCGTTCGACTGGATGGTCTTTATAATGGGCAGGGCCACCCTAGAGGGCCCTTCTGATGTCAGAATGTCCACCATGGGGTCCTCTTCCTCTACTACCTCCTCCACCTGGAGGTTCATGTTCAGGGCCACCTGATAGAGGAGTTCCTGCAGGGCCCTGTAGTCCATGGGTGGTGGGCCAGATACGGATGCACCTGCTACTGCCTCGTCAGGGGACGAGGACATGACCAGCAGGGCCGGATCCATGACAGCTTCCTGGTCTGCAGGGTCCTGTTCTTCCTGGGCACTGGGTGCAGCCTCCGCCAGGAGCAGGGCTGGGTCTGGATTTTGTGCGGGGTTCTGAGGAGGGCGGCTGATGGTTGCCTCGGAGATGCGAGATCCCGAACATGATGGTGGCAGGACATCGGGAGGGGCACCCTGGGCCCAGAACTGTCACTGGAGCTGCCAGTGGGGCACTGAAGTGTCTTGTCTGAGACTTCCTGGACCCGATCAGGGTACTTCCGATATCCCTGATACTCTGCCCGACCTAAGGGAGGGCGACCAAGAGTGGGACGGCCAAGGAGGGGTGGTGCATGACAGTGCCAGGGAGGCCTCTGCATCCTCCAACGGGTGTTGAGAATGGCGGGATCCGGATGGTGACCGACCGTGCTGCTGTGGAGAACAGTACTGGGAGATCGACAGGCATCGGGAAGTGATGGGGAGCGTGTCGGGAAGTGGTGCCATGTTGGGGAGCGGTGCCATGGCGAGGAGCGGTGCCGCCGTGCAGAGTAGTGTTGGCCCATCGAGCGAGGACTGGGGAACGCAGTCCAAGGTCGGTAAGAATGGTGCTGCAAGGTCTCAGAGCGGGATCAGGTCTTGATCTGTTCAAGGTCCAATCAGCCGACGACCACCTCGAGCGGGAACGGCTCTGAAGATCGGGGCTGTGAGAGTGGTGCTGCGAGTTGGACCGGTGCCGCAAGTCAGACTGGTGTGATGCGTAGGTGTGGTGCCAGGACTCAGAGCAGTGCGGAGATGCTGGTCTGGGTGCAGACAGCCTGAACATTGCTGGTTTGCCTCTTGATGGTACCAGGCCACGAGGCAGTGGAGGCCTCAAGACCAGGGACTTGGGTGCCATCATTTCAATGAGCCCCCTAGCGGCCTCAAAGGTGTCCAGTGTGGAGGGTAGTGTGACCTCCTCCACCTGCAGCTGCAGGGAGTCCAGGAGTGTGGGGCTTCCCGGAGAGATGGGGGCCCTTGCAGGTTGAGCTCAACCTGTGGGTTTGTCAGCCGTAGGCCCATGTTCTGCATCGTGCCCTGCTGGGGCTGCGGTGCCTGCATCGAGTCTCTGTGGAGGCTTGCCCTTCTCCTGCTTATTGCAGGCAGTCGGTGAGAGGGAGCAGTGCCGGGGGGAATGCTTTTGGAGGGCGTGCCGAGTCCTTTTTCGGTGCCGTGGACAGTACTGGCAGAGGAGTGCTCCGCACCAAGGTGCTCGGGGCCAGGTCTTGTGGTGGACGGAGAGCAGACTCCATGAGGAGCTCTTTCAGGCGAATGTCCCTCTCCTTTCCAGTGCGAGGCTTGAAGGCCTTGGAGATTTTGCACTTATCCGCCTGATGGGATTCTCCCAGACAGCGGAGACAGGAGTCGTGGGGGTTGTCCGTGGGCACAGGTATGCCTCTGAGTACGTTTAAGGGGAAGTCCCCACATCTGCTAACCAGGGGTGGCTCCAGGCACCAGCATGCCAAGCGCATGCCTGGGGCGGCAAGCCACAGGGGGCGCTCTGCCGGTCGCCGCGGGGGCGGCAGGCAGGTTGCCTTCGGCGGCATGCCTGCGGAGGGTCCACTGGTCTTGCGGTTTCGGCGGACCTCCCGCAGGCATGCCGCCGAATCCGTGGGACCGGGGACCTCCCGCAGGCAAGCCACCGAAGGTAGCCTGCCTGCCGTGCTTGGGGCGGCAAAATACCTAGAGCCGCCCCTGCTGCTAATGACTATACTTAACAACTAAATAGAACAATTAACTAACAATGGGTAACTATATACAAAGATAAGTAGAAGAGCTAGGGATTAGTGGACCATGTGTGAGCAAGAGACCACTGTTCCAACAACCGTCAGTGGCAGTAGAAGGAACTGAAGGGGGGTCGGGCCGGGAGGGTCGTACATAGAGCGCCATATCGGCACCACTCCAGGGGGCTCTACAGCTGGCCCAACAGGTAGCTGCTAGGGAAAAGTTTCTGACATCCATGCACGTGCACAAACCTAACCGGAATGGATATGAGCAAGCACTCGAAGAAGAACAGGGTGCACTCACTAAAGGAACAATCATGCAGCCCTTACTCATGCAGTGGGCTGTTTGAATGGGTAAGGGTTGCAGAATCAGGCCTGATGCTCATTTACATTTAAAAGTTTTACTAAGTTCGTCCATAGGTGCAAACTGCTTGTCCGCCCAAAAACATGGGTGCATAGCTGGGAATGAGGAACAGCGATTCACCTTCTCTATGCGAAAAGACTGCAGAGATCATGGTTGTCTCACCTGAAGTTAATGCAGCTTTTGTGGCCCAGTTTTGTGTGTCTTAGTAGTAGCACGGGAAAGGAGGAGAGAAGACATTGAATACAGGGGAAAATGGTCAAAGACTAGTGGAATTCTGCCACCTCCCAGAAAATGAAACTGGCTGGCAGTGCAGCAAGCCAGCTTCAATACTGAAGAAAAAGGAAAGATGAGGAAGATAAGGCACTTGACTTGACCCCTACAAAAGCTTGTAGCAGTGACTCTTATGAATACCCACAGAGAACTTCCACTAGAGAAAATCTGAGGTAGGAGCAACGACATATCAAACAAAGTACAAGTGAAATCTGAGAAGTAAGACACTAATAAGAAGATTACAGTTTTAGTATATTTTGAACTTTACATTGCCTTTATTATAAAGAGCCGTTTGTTATGCACTTCAACATCTGGTCTACTGTACTTTATCCCACTGTGCTTTCGGAAAATATTCTGTGGTAACGGACCATGGTTAGTGAATTGCTAAATTGTCACATGCACAGAGCAATAGTATTCATTGCCTACATGTGTTATCTACTTAAGAGCTGAAACACTTTGTTTTGAGCATTAACATATGTGGGTCATTAATAACTTCTCTGATGAAAGAGGTAAAATTCTAGGAATTACTACATTGTTTACCAAATGATGAACTGAGATGTTTTCATTTAAATTTAACCAGCTCTTACACAAATGTTCTTTCTGGAATTGAGACATAAGAGTAGAATATTTATAACTCTGAATAATCAGCACTCACTGAATCCTATGGGCTAGCTACTAATTTGTTCTATTCATGGAATTCCAATAGATGTCAAAAGGCTCTTCCTTTCTGGATTACTTTTCCCTTTTGGCAAAGCAGGTGGCTTTCCCTCAGCCACTGGCCTCAGCTGTATTGTTATTGCTCTTTTACAGCATTTGGTGACAGGCACTATGAATACTGTTAAAATACATAAACTGGAATTTGGTGCAAAGATGAAGATAGACTATGCATCAAGAAACTACCACCACCTCTCTTACTCAAGACAAGCAGTCATGCAACTAGTAATGTTTTTTTTGTTGTTGTTGTTTTATAAATTCTATACAGCCAGGTGTATTTTTTGTTGTCATAAGAAATCCAAATCTATTGTATGGAAATTATACTATTTCTTGTAATAAGATTCCCTGCGTTGTCTTAAGTAGCTCTTTCACTTGGCCTCTAACACAAAAGGTCTTGTACTAGTGTGCATTAACTAATGCTTTTATAGTTGAAGTGAAGAACATATTAAAATGCTCTGCTTTCCCACTTATATTTGATTTTTAATAGGAATGTAGAAATGCAGATATCCACAATACACGTATCCAGATTTACAAACTGAATCACGTAACAACTTAAACAGAAAATGTTCTTGTCAATCCTTCTCATTTAAAGGAACAAATGACTTGCATAAGGACTCTGTAGCAAAAATCTACATGCTATATGGGCTTTGTCATTTGATCATCCATAGTTTTTTGCATCTTTGTGACTGCTGGTAATAAACATGAAATGATGTATGTGTGACAAGAAACATTTTTACTATTTTTGTCTATGTTGGACATGTACAAAAGTGCCTCTAAATGAATTCAAAGAATCAGGGCGGAGACTTAATTGTTTGTGGAATTAACAAGAGGACAGGGAACCTTACACCTCTTGCACCTAACCCATTCAAAACTTTCAATTACATCTGAACTGGCCTTGATATTACAATTTGATAACCTATCAGAAATGAGTTAGTGGTCCCAACTGAGTTCTCTAGACTGAGGCCTTGGCTACACTTGCAAATTTGCAGCGCTGCAGCAGGGTGTGAAAACACACCTTCTCCAGCGCTGCAAATTGCGGCGCTGCAAAGCGCCAGTGTGGTCAAAGCCCCAGCGCTGGGAGCGTGGCTCCCAGCGCTGTACGTTATTCCCCACAGGGAGGTGGAGTATGGACAGCGCTGGGAGAGCTCTCTCCCAGCGCTGGCGCTTTGACTACACTTAGCGCTTCAAAGCGCTGCCGCGGCAGCGCTTTGAAGTGCAAGTGTAGCCAAAGCCTTAGATCCTATTATATAGCAGTCCACGCTATAAATAACCAGGACATAGTTCACTGCAGATAAGCATCCATAATGTAAAGCAATCTGAATTAGCCCCTCATTGGCAGTGACAAAAGGATTGAATGGACATGGAGATTGTACCACCAATTACACCCTTAGCAGATGGTCCTTCCCAGCCAGGACTGAAACGGTGAGGAAACCTACATTTCCACTACCTGTGCTATGACTCTTCTAAAAATAGAAAACTTTAGTGTTCACGGCTGTCACTCTAGCTGTTTTTGTACACAGAGAAAAGTATAACAAAAAGCAATTATTTGAAGAAAAATTTACTTTCATAGTAGAGAAACAAGGTTGATCTGAAGAAGAGCTCTGCGTAAGCTTGAAAGCTTGTCTTTCACCTACAGAAGTTGGTCCAATAAAAGATATTATCGGTCTCTCCAATATCCTGGGCCCAATACAGCTACAACAACAGTGCATACAACTTTCATAGTACTTAACTAAGACTTTTGTCAATGGTGATAATTCTAAAGACTAGAGTCCTCAAAGACTTCAATCAAATGTCATGTTCCAAAACACAATTACCAAACCAAAAGGGCCAATCCTGTACAGATGCACTGATGAAAGTATATGTCCTGAAGGCAAACTGAATTACAAGCATGAAGTATGTCACCTTTGAGACTGGAATCAACCATTCAAGCACTGGCACTTTTTCATTTATAGTAGTAAAAGAAAAACTGACAACTGTGGAAAAAAACCTTGAGGCTGTTTAAAGGGAAGTATAATGAGGCACTTAAGACGTAATGTGCATGCAACAAAAAATCCAAGCTTCATTTGTATTCAGTTGCTTTCTTTGGGATCAGTGTGGAAAGCAACATATTTCTCCTACAATGAAAACGAAATCTCTCTCTATGTTTTATAAATAAAGAAAAAGATAGGAAGGACAGAGGTCTAGCAATATCTTATCCCCCTCCTACACCCTGCAATCTAAATTCAAATGTGTAATAAATGTGCTTACCTGACAGTTTCCCTTTTTTGAGTAATAAGCTCAACAGATCCACTACAACAGGTACATTGGCCTACTTACAGCTTGGGAGCAGAAAAAGAACTTTCTGTCACTGGCAGTAGGGAAATAGCCTACCACCTAACATTCCATCCAGCTGAGACAACTTCCACAGCCAGGACCATTAAAATCTACTTTCCTAAATTACAGATTGTGTTAAAAATATATTGAGGGAAAAGCACTACAATGTCTCTTACTGAAGAGCGTGGTAAATTCCACCTCACAACAAGCAGCCCAAATACCTGGATCATCCAGCACAGAGATGAAAATTGATATCCACTGTTTCCAGAGTGGACCGGATCTGTGGATCTCATTATTTGAGAAAGGAAATTTTCAGGTAAGCATGGATAAATTCAGCTCCTCTTTTTTGTGCCAAGGTTCACAAATCTGTTATGATGGAATTTTCATAGCAGTGCACCTCCGGTGTTGGAAGTAAGATCATCCTTTAGATGTAGGCATCCATAGCGAGGTGTGCAAGCACACATGTTAAATGATGTTGGCTAAGATTGAATGACCAATATGTAGAACTTGGTGAACTTAAGTATTGATGGCCATGTGAACATCTAGCAAATCCTAATACAGACGGCATGCCAACTCTGCCTTGAAACTGTCAGTGCTCCTAAAGATGCTCTGATGCTTAGCCAAAGGAGGAATATTTCTTAGATTTATTTAGGGAATTAATGCTACAAAAGTTGCAAGGAATACCTGTTTGCGTAAAAAAGTACACCACCAGGTCTAATTAGAGAAAGTTCTCAACTTCAAATAAAACCAGACGGAACAAGTTTGGGAACCACTGCTCTAATGGATAGAAAGTATAACTGCAGGGGGTTACACACCACACTGCTGTGAGGAACAAAATGAGGTTCCAAGGTGGTACTCTAGGATCTTGCAGGGTTGGAATAAGGTTGATGCCCAAAGGAAGCATTTAATGTTGGAAACTGTATAGAAATGTACTTACCACAGAGACTTGACATTTTTGCGGTGACATTTATATACTCACAATAAAACCCTCCTAGGAGGTATTCAAGGCTACGTTTCACTGGTTTAACATGGTAACTAAACTATAGACTTTGCACTACCCAGTAGAAAAAGTTCTATTGATTAACTTCCCTTTTGGGGTGCACGAGACCAATAATAATTTCAACAAAGTATTCATTTTAAACCTACCTGGTCCCAGATGGAGAAGTGGTCTTGCAATAGCAGACCTCCTCTGTGAGCTACACCTCAGAGGAGGAAACAAACCTGAAGGGACAATCTCTCCCAAAACCAAATACAGCCCTGGAATATGTCTGGGAACTGGAGAGAGACATTACTGAACCAAATTGTTAGTCTACAAATTTGAAATAAAGTTTGGAATTTCCCTCAGAAAACCCCTACAGCAAGAAAGGCTGCCTGAGACTGCATGCCATTGAGAGAGCTGGGGAAAAAAATGGATGGAACTTCAAGTGACAGGGACAGGCTATGCCCCTGTTGCCAGTGATTGTGGGGTCTGGTTCTATCCCCAAGTTGCAAACAGGGCATAATCCTCATTGTAAGAGATTTATGGACCTTAACATGAAGAAAAAAGGCAAGGTTTATAAATCTCTAAAGGCTGACATTTATTCTGCACAAGAAATTTGTTATTTAAAGCAAGGATATATTTTACACAGATGGGATGGACAACTACTGTAGATGTTCTAAAGTAGGTGTTTAGATGTTCTAACTGTAACATATATGTTAGTCTTCTTCACCTGGTTACTTGCCTAAGTTAAGCTATATATGTTCTCTCTCACATATAAATGTTTCCAGCTAACCATCTTGTGACATACACATGACCCAGCAAAACAAACAAACAAAACAACCAACCCCACCAACCAGGACAATATAAAATACTGCAAATACACTAACTACACTATTTATACAAACTAGAATTACTGAAGCTAGGTCATTGCCAAGAAGTATTCAGCAGGCATAACAGTATAGCCCACTGCTTTTCTTGCCTCCTTCACCAGCTAGGAGTATGCGATATTTCTACCTCCAAGTGCACTGAAAGCTGGATACTAAGGATGAAGGGTAGGGGGTTAATTAACAACCACTGTCAATATTCCCAGGACTCAGAAAATCCTGCTAGAGAGTGTATGGTTTACTAAGATTTCTGCAAGTCAGGATGCAAATCATTTTCAAATTATATCCGTAGCCCAATTCCCTGGCTTGGTAAGGACCTAGCCCTCCTGCCTGCCAAGAGTGTCTGGAGTGTTTCACGGAGACCTGGCCCTCTCCTTCACCTCTGGGTTGCTCTCTGTTTCAGGCACAAGCTCCTCTCTGCGGCTGGGGCAGTCTGGCTTAGTGCTCCTGACTAGAGAGGACGAACTAGAGCATTTGCAATCTGCCCCTGCAGCAATCTATGAGGAAAGGCTGGCTAGAAACTCCTGGCCAAAAAAGACAGAATTAAAAAAAATATTTACACTTGTTTCTGGAGTCTCCAATGGAGTGAAATTCAAAATTTTGGGGTTGTTCTATCCCTGAAAGCCTCTGCTACAATGGAGAGATCCCTGGTCAACTGACCACCCAGGAGTAGAGGCAGAGAGATCAGGGGCTTTTCCATGGAGGGGCAGTCCTGGCCCCAGGCTAGCTGTCAATCTCAGATCTGACTCCAACCTGCAAGGAGAGGACCATCATCCCACAGGACAGACTGTCATACGTGGAAGAGGGGTCTGAAATTGAATTGTTGCTGGTTAACCAGAAACTAAAATACTAGTTACTCAAATAACTGTATTTGTTCCATGATTTCTTTTGATCCCTGAGCATTTTGCAACATACACATTAAACATCATCCCTGCAAACAAACTGGTTATCCTATTCTAAAATACATAGATTAAAAATAAAAAAAGTATAAGAGGAAAATGTAATTAATTTCAGTCTGTACCATGACTAGTCTTGGCACATTTTCTAGTGCTAGAACAACCATCATGGTCCAAGAATGAAAATTTAACGCCAAACCCTGTCCTATTTTTGTCAGATAGAAGTCACAAACCTTGGAAGGTTTCTGCAGAGAGCTGCATTTTTTACAGCTGAAGAAATAGCTACTTACAGCATTATTTGGCTGTAAACTTACTGCTACATATAGCTATTGGGATTATTGTTGGGTATATCACAAAATAGGAGTTTCCAGTGGAGACAAGCCAAGAAGTTCTGCTTAGGATCTTCAATTACTTCCAATCTGTTTTGGCTTCTCTGCTTCTATAGCAAATAAATAGTGCTGCACTTGTAAAAGCACTTTTCATCAAGGATTTCAAAGTGGTGTTACTGGATCCATTTTGCAGATGGGGAAATTGAAGCAGAAAGAGGTTGAGAGAGATTTACCCAAGGTTACACAGCAAATGACAGAACCCAGGAGACCAGATTTACAGGCCACTGCTCTAACTACTACACAACATTGCCCCCAGCAAAATGACTAGATTTCAGCTCTTTATTTGAACTTATCACTCAGACCATAACTTCTTAGATTTGTTGTTACATTTGAAGCCTATTCTAAATTTAAAGACAAAATATTAGCACTAATCAATTTGTGTAATTTAATCAGCATTATTTCTTCTATACAGATCCTACAAAGGCATTAACAAAAGTTGTTCTACATAAGTATAAAACTAGAGCAGCAGGTTTTACTTGGAAGCCAGCAGGTGTAGCAGGAAGGCCATAGCTCAATAGTCCTTCCAACCCCAGCATCCTGGGATGGGCTTGCATAGGAGTCAGCAAGGCTAGCGGTCAAGCTTCATTCAGTCATTTCCAGTGCCCCAGAGTTCTCCTGGCGGTAGCCAGTAGGTGGGACCCAGGACCTCAATCTCCACCGGTCTCGGCTAAGGGTCCCAAGGGAATGGCGTTAAGTGCCTCAGTTGTCTCTTTCTAATGCACCTAACTAGCCCGCCCCATGCTGCTTCCTAACTCCCTGCTCTCTCTTCAGTCCTCTCCCCACTCCAGTGGGGAGTTCCCAGTCTCAGCAGCTCACATGGTCAAATAAGAGAGAGGAGGGGGGAGGGATAGCTCAGTGGTTTGAGCATTGGCCTGCTAAACCCAGGGTTGTGAGTTCAATCCTTGAGGAGGCCACTTAGGGATCTGGGGCAAAAATTGGTCCTGCTAGTGAAGGCAGGGGGCTGGACTTGATGACCTTTCAAGGTCCCTTCCAGTTCTAGGAGATTGGTATATCTCCAATTATTACCTATTACCTAAGTATTCCCTAGCTCTCCGCCCAGTGTTCAATTATTCTATCTCAGCAGGGAGTGGAGGTGGAGAAAGAGTCAGGCCCTTACTCTCTTAGTTGTGGTTTACTCCCACAATGCAGATCCTTCTCCTGTGCATAGCCCTGTCCCCAGAAACTGAAAACTGTCTTCCTACCTTTGGACAGCCTCTCCCTCATTCCTATTCCCTCCTGCATTGCCACTCTCTGCCTGACTGTCAGAATTCCCTTTTGAGCAGATCCTCCATTTGAAGCATGCTCCGCAGCTGATGAGGGGTGAGACCCTCTTGGTCCAATACTGCGCCTTCACTCCCTTAGTCTCTGTATAGAGTCTTAAACCCCATTACAACTAGCTCAGAGCTCAACATTTTCCCCAACATAACCATGGGCCACATATTTCTCTGCCTGCAATAAAAATAAAAAAAGTGAACTTAGATTCTGGGTGTTGCTGATCTAAAGTAAAGGAGATTGAGTATTTCTAAGCATAAGCTAAAGGGATGGGAGTGGAAAGGGACATTGCTCTCCACAACCCAAAATTTCAGGAAACCTATTTTTTGCTTGTGCCCCCACTGAATGTACCATTAAATGACTAGAACTGTTCCTTCCTATACCAACCCACCCCTCCCTCCATGAGGGTGACTACACCCATGGCGATGTATTAGTTTGCTATAAGTACAAAGGTCGAAGTGTGAGCACAATCTCTGCTAGCTCCCCATCCACCACCAACATTCTCAAACATTTTTTTAAATAACCGATATCAACATGAAAGGTATACTTACACACAGATACTGGGCACTGAAAGGTCTGTACATTTATTACCACCTACTGGCAATGCAGCATTAAATTGAACTCCTTGTGATTTTGGATGAACATTCTGTTTTCAGAGTTAGCAAATGAACAGAACAATAGGGGTTGTATAGCTGGGGGAAGGAAGGTGCCAAGGGTCGACCGATTCTCTTACCCTCCACATTGCACACACGGGAATGTCCTCTCGAAAACCAAAACAGAACACCAAAACATAGCTGCTCTTCTACCCATTGTCTTATCTCTAAGAACAGCAACACTGACCATAGCAAACATTTTGTTATACTAAAATATGTCAATTAACTACTTATACAAAGACAAGATATATGGACTACCAACCACTTAAACAAATCAGCAGACATTTCGTTTTCGCGAAGACATCATTTGACCAAAGAGTTAAAAGGGGGTTAAGTTGTAAGCAACATTCTTGCTAACTGCCCAGCAGTATGTGTCTCTTACTACATAAATTTAACTATGACGACTTTCTCCAATGACCATTCTACATTCAGTGTGCTATCCTTGCTAAATTCAACAAGTTAGCAAAGAAACACAGTTACAATTTTGGGTCAGGTTTATAAAATACTTCCTTAAAGCAATTAGAGATATATGATGTGAATTATGCAAAACAAGTTGGGACCCACCTTTGGAGTGTTTTCCTGAAGACCTCTTGGGTAAAGACTCCTCAATGGAATGTGCTGACGTATGTAGTGCATTTTCCAAACTGTTACTGACACTGTTTATGGGGGTCTCAGATCTTGGAGTGACCTGGAAAAAAATAAAAATAAAGCTGATGTAACTCTGGAACATTCCATTTTCCTCCACTAAGTGAATAGTGTTTCAAATTGAGTTAAGAGCTATCAAGAGCATTACTATTCTATTCTAAAACAGTTATACATTTTTCAGTATACTGTATTTTACAAGTAACAATTTGGTGGAGGAACTTTTTAGTCAGCTATTTGTAAACCTAAATTAGTCTTCATAATCCACACAGTGGTACATGAAGTACCATTCTTTTTTAAAGTGTTATGCTTATGCAACAGTTCATTTTAAACAAGTTTACAAACTCTTCTTTTGTTAATTTTAAGAGCAAACCTGGGTTACTATGTCAAGCAAAGGACAATCACTTTTATGTTGTGTCATATATCTTAAATATTACTGCAACAAATAAGAAACCAACTTCACCTCTCAGGACAAAAAACAGCGTAAGAAAATGACTCAGTTGGCTTTGCAATTTGGGAGCTTGCCATCAAGATCTGAAGACTATATTTTGATGAAAAATTACTCATTGTGAAAGAAAAGTAGGCTGCATCATCAAAAACTGACTTTATAGCATAATATGTACCCTTTAATCAGCACTTAGCATAAGGAACATATTTTCACTATGACTCAAGAGCTAGAAAAACAAACATAAATCATATGAAAAACAGAACATTTAAACTACTTTTGTTGCTGTCCACAACAATACGCACATTTGTGTTACAATATAGAGAAACACCTATTGTTAGTAGTTTAATGTGAAGAACTTGCCACCTAAAGCAAGTCAATTAGTCTCTCACATTTTCTAAAAAAATGAGAAGCAGATATGGAAAATGGTCACATTAGCAGTAGGGCTTAAGTATCTGAAAGGCGAAAAACACGTGTGTTTAAATAGGTTACAACAAAAAGTACTCATATTAACAAATGCATTCCTTGAAATTCAACTGCCACATTTTGAATTAACAAGAAATCCCAGTCTGTAGGATTCTAATTTAACATAGGTTCTATCCTTTCATAAATCACAAGAGAGGAAAATGTAATAGTGTAACTAAAGAAACTAATCATTATTCACGATAACTAACATCAGAGTTTACAATTTCCTGTAAGGTTCAATCATATAGTGATTCCAGGCAGGACCATGAGGAGGAAAGCAATTTTTTAAAAACATCTCATCTACCCCACTGTTAGCCTAGTACAGAGGTGGGCAAACTATGGCCCGCAGGCCACATCCGGCCCGCAGGACCCTCCTGCCTGGCCGGCTAGGTCCCGGCCCCTCCCCTGCTGCTCCCCAGCCCCTACAACCTCAGCACGCCACGCCGCTGGTGCAATGCTCTGGGCAGCTGGGCAGCGCAGCTGCCGAGCCGCGGCCTGACCCGGTGCTCCAGGCAGCGCGGTAAGGGGGTAGGGAGCAGGGGGGGCTGGGTAGAGGGTAGGGGAGTTCGAGGTGGTCAGGGGTGTGGATATTGTTTAGGGCAGCCAGAGGGCAGGGAATGGGGGAGGTTGAATGGGTGCAGGGATCCTGGGGAGCAGTCACAAAGGAGGGGAGTTGGATGGAGCAGCAGGGGGCAGTCAGGGGCAGGTGTTCCAGGGGCAGTCAGGGAGAAGGGGTGGTTGGATGAGGTAGGGGTCCGAGGGGGGCAGTCAGGAATGAGAGAAGGGGTTGGATGGGGCAGCAGGGGGCAGCCAGGGGTGGGGGTTTGGGGGCGGTCAGGGGACAGGGTGTGTGGATGGGGCAGGAGTCCTGAGGGGGGGGGGCATCAGGGAAATGGGGAGGGGTTGGATGGGGCAGAAGTCCAGGAGGGGCGTCAGAGGGTGGGGGCTCGGCCATGCCTGGCTGTTTGGGGAGGTACAGCCTCCCCTAACTCGCCCTCCATACAATTTCAGAAACCCGATGTGGCCCTCAGGCCACAAAGTTTGCGCACCCCTAGCCTAGTACATTGTGACTAATTGAATAACATGTTTTAGATTTTGCATAATTTCTCCCTGTTTTTGTAGAATTATTCCTTTGTGAGGTTCACATAAAACCTTGGCCTTCACATGTGTGTGACACACACACACACACACTTTAAGGCTCTAACACCTAAGTGCACAAGTGAAGGAATTATGAGTGCAGATTTTCAAAAACTCATTTGTTCAAACTATGACAGTTTACACCTGTGCTAGAGAAGTCGACCTGCTTTAAAAAAACACCACCAGGGCCCCCAAAAGGGAAAGACAGATTATAGGAGAAAATCTTGAGAGATGCTGGTACAGAAATGATTACAAGTCCTGTCTTCCTCTTCAACATCACTACACTGCTTTTACTTTTTTAATTCAGACATTTACTTGGATTTCTACAGCCAAGCATGCAGGTGCCTTACACCCATAAGAACACTTGTAAAACAGTGAAACACAAAGCTTTCAGATTAAAAGGCTAGAAAATGAAACCCGTAGCTCAGTCACACACACACACAAATCCCAATGCCCTAACTAAGATTTTTCAAAGGCTTGATCGAAGAGCTAATCATGCACTGTTTCTGAAGCTCATTAAACTCAGACTCTGGTGGATTGCTGCAAAGAGACGTTCCAGAGGGCTGGGCATTCTGCTGACTCCAACCTGCTGCTGACAGTGGAAAGTTTAACCCAAGAAACAGATTGATGTTTTCCCAAGTAAGGATTGCTGTCACCCATTTTTGGTTATACGCAAAATCTGAATTCTTCCCAGGAAGACATAAATCCTTTTGTTATTTTTGGTATAAGATTAATTTAGCCCACATCTCGACCAGCTGAACTCATATGTTATCTGACTCACTCTCACATCAAAGTACAGTAAATTTAAACTGGCGTTCAACCACAACACCCTGATCAGTTCCAAATGGAGCACTTTAGTTAGGGAGCTAATGGTGTTATGGTCAGGCTCACTATGACTTTTTAAAAGTCTTCATGCAGATTTTAAATAACTTTTTTCCACTGACTTCCATATCCTTTGACGTTGCTTATCACTGAAGTTTTTCTAGAGAAAGGGAAAGTTTCAATAAAAATGTTTTGTAATGTAAGTAATATTTTCAGATCAGCCAGCTATTTTAAAATTAAAGAATAAGTGATATTTGATTGGACCACACACACTGCAATATCCTAGGATTGCATGAACTGTGAAACTTGCAGTCCCAGAAGAAAACTGACATGAAAAATATCAATATTTACACACAATCATGTTTTTACAGCCACACTACTCCTGAGGGAATTCTGCGCTAAGCAAATAAAAATTCGGCACACAATATTTTAAAATTCTGCAAATTTTGTTGATAAATAAATGTGGAGGCTCCAGCATAGTAGTGGGGAGCACAAGCCACTGGTTGCACGAAGATGGAAGACCACCATATAACAGCCCCACATACACCCCACCCCAGACACAGACTCTGCAGTGAGGCTGCACCCAACCCTAAGAAAGTGCAAGGGCAGGGCCTGCCCCTGAAACACCCCAGGGCCCTGCCCCTCCATGCCAGGTACACCAGGTGTGGGCAGGCAGACTCATCTCAGCAGGATCCAAGTATGGAGGGGCTTAGTGTGCGAGGATCCAGGTGTGGAGTGAAAGGGTTTTGTGGGGGGCAATCTGGGTGGAGGCAGCTCAGTGAGGATTCTGGGGGGGGGAGGGGGAGCTGGATACACAGCGGCTCATTGGGGGGGGGTTTCTGTGCAGAAATTATATATAATGATTCATTAAGTACAAACCACGTTAACAGAGTCACAGTTGACAAATTTAAAATAGCAAGAAAATTCAGAGTTCAGGTTCTTGTGTCATGGTTTCTATGTATTACAGTGCATAAAGATAAGTTCACAATGGAAATATTGACAACCCCTACTGTAGCTGTACAAGAGGTAATAAGAGCTACCAGTCTACAACGTTCTCACTAATGCATGGATGGTTCAAGTAAGTATGGGACGTGGTAAATCTTTGAAGCCAGCTTTACTGTTAGCAGTGCTACCCAGTGAGAATGTATAACAGTCAATTTACTACACTAAGTCTTTTCATGAGAACAGCAGGGTTCATAAATGGGAAATTTAACTTGGTAAGTATTTAAGTAGAACAGTAATTATCTGTTCCCTTTCAGAATAACTAACCAGAACACAAAATATAGCTGGTTTAACTGAAAACTATTTGTTGGCCTGGACTGAATTAAAGCCAACACTATCTAATGTGTAACATGACTACTTATACTCTCCAAGTTTATGAAAAGATTACGTAGGTGTTTTTTTGGGAACAAGGAATTTCATGGAGGATGTTTTTTCACGAATACTCTATGCAAAATAAATACTGATTTCCTTGCCTATTCAGTAATAAATATTCAGAGTATAATTAGACTAAAAACATAGGAAGTGAAGGCTGGATAAGAGAATAGCACTAAGTGGCATCTAATGGCTTCAAGCCCAAGAGCTGCATGAACAAATACAATCATTTCCTATTTATTGCTGAGGGAAAAATCCACATAATATTGCAGATATGAAAAAATAACTAAGGATTGGGGAGGCAGGAATCCTAGAGAGAAATGGGCTCCACTAATTTTTCACCCTGTAAATTACATTGTCTGATAGCTTTCTCTAACTCAATGTATTTATTTATTTATTTTAATTTCCAGACCTCTCAGGTTTGGGGCCACATATTGAGAATATTTAACAATTTTGTTCCATCTTTTATAAAGTCTTGGGGAAAATTTAAATAGTAGTCCTTTCAATCTCTAATTAGCATGAGCTAACTTTTGAGGGGTCATTCAGATACTACAGTACTGTTTTAGAACAACCATTCAACCAAAAGATGTTACAGCTGAAGACTGGAGATTGGGACACTCTCCTCTTTTCTGGGTTTTTAGGTACATAGTTGCTTCTAAAAAGTGTACCCTGAGTGACTTAGGCTTCCAAGTAATTAAAATAAATAAATAAAAAGAATCTATCCATCCCTCTCAGTGTTACTTATGTCAATTTCCTAACAGGCAATAGGAGACATAGTCACCATTCTAACTTTGATCCATGAAGTATAAAAACCAGGGGCTAGGCTCCAGGATGCTGTCTGAGGCCCCAGTTCTGCCAACTTTTGCACATGTGAGTAACCTTATGCATGCCAGTAGTCCCAATGAAGTAAAAGGGACTATATCCACAGGTATGTCTGCAAGACCTGGGCATTACTGATCTTAGATATAGGCTTTTCTCTTTAAAAATCCATGATACCACTGCTCACCTTCTTAAATTTACAAATGTAGTTAAGACTTTTGCTAGATTGGGGCTTAAATGCCTCAGAAAGTGAAATGTCTATACTGGGAATTTGTCCATATCCAGCAATCAATGGCCAATACTGTCTGGGGCAAGATTCATTGGCACAAATCATGGCTTTCCTTGCCTACACTTGGGTATGCCTCGGTGTAGTTTCATTGGAGGCCGGCCATTAATACTAGTTTAAACACATCAAATTCCAGATACACACCCTTGGAATAAACCCTCATGAGAGGGAATCTCTCTTTCAGTTTCTTAAATGCAGAAAGATTTACGTGTGCTGCAAAAGATTTTTAAAGAGTCTGGCTTGTGCCCTCCTTTGTTTTTTATGATTCATAAATAAATTCCTGCCCCTGCCTTTTTAGGTGTTTCTGATTTTTGTTTGTTTGTTTTAAATCTTAGACCTTTTCTGCACTAGGAATTCTGGCCACCAATGTAGCAACACTTGTGCAACCCCAGTCTAGTATAGAAATGGAAAGCAGTGATTTGCACTGCAGCAGCATACCCTGGTTTTAATCGCAGTAATCTCTAATGGTGCAAATCACTGCTTGGCTTGCCCTATCTAACTAGGGGCTCATACCAGTACAGTTACACAGATGGCTATTCATTGATGGCTGGAATTGGGATAAATCTCCAGTGTAGAAAAGGCCTTAGAAATACCATGAATGTCAAGTCTAGTCATCCCTGCTGTTGCTGGACAACATTCTGCAGATCACAGAGCACATGATGATGATCTAGTGGTCCATTCTCACCGTAAATTCTATGACTCTGTGTGTATTATATGCTCACAAGACCTTATTCAAAGGTGTGGCAAATGATGACTCTTTAATAGGGCTGTCAAGCGATTAAAAAAATGAATCGTGATTAATTGCACCGTTAAACAATAATAGAATACCATTTATTTAAATATTTTTGGATGTTTTCTACATTTTCAAATATAATGAATTACAACACAGAATACAAAGCGTACAGTGCTCACTTTATATTTATTTTTTATTACAAGTATTTGCACTGTAAAAAACAAAAGAAATAGTATATTTCAGTTCACCTAATACAAGTACTGTAGTGCAATCTCTTTATAATGAAAGTTGAACTTACAAATGTAGAATTATGTACAAAACATAACTGCATTCAAAAATAAAACAATGTAAACCTTTAAAACCTACAAGTCCACTCAGTCCTACTTCAGTCAATCGCTCAGACAAACAAGTTTGGTTACAATTTTCAGGAGATAATGCTGCCCACATCTTGTTTATGTCACCTGAAAGTGAGAACAGGCGTTCGCACGGCATTGTTGCAGCTGGCATCGCAAGATATTTATGTGCCAGATGTGCTAAAGATTCATATGCCCCTTCATGCTTCAACCACCATTCTAGAAGACACATGTCCTGCTGATGACAGGTTCTGCTCGATAACGATCCAAAGCAGAGCTGACCGACGCATGTTCATTTTCATCATCTGAGTCTGATGCTACCAGCAGAAGATTGGTTTTCTTTTTTGGTGGTTCAGGTTCTGTAGTTTCTACATCGGAATGTTGCTCTTTTAAGAATTCTGAAAGCATTCTCCATGCCTCATCTCTCTCAGATTTTGGAAGGCACTTCAGATTCTTAAACCTTGGGTCGAGTGCTGTATCTATCCTTAGAAATCTCACACTGGTACCTTTGCATTTTGTCAAATCTGCTATGAAAGTGTTCTTAAAACGAACATGTGCTGGGTCATCATCCGAGATTGCTATAACATGAAATATATGGCAGAATGCAGGTAAAACAGAACAGGAGCATTAAATTCTCCCCCAAAGAGTTAAGTCACAAATTTAATTAACACTTTTTTTTTTAAATGAGCATCATCAGCATGGAAGCATGTCCTCTGGAATGGTGGCCGAAGCATGAAGGGAAATATGAAAGTTTAGCATATCTGGCATGTAAATACCTTTAACGCCAGCTACAAAAGTGCCACACGAATGCCTGTTCTCACTTTCAAGTGACATTGTAAATAAGAAGCAGTCAAGCATTATCTCCTGTAAATGTAAACAAACTTGTTTGTCTTAGAAATTGGCTGAATAAGAAGAAGGACTGAGTGGACTTGTAGGCTCTAAAGTTTTACATTGTTTTGTTTTTGAGTGCAGTTATGTAACAAAAAAAATCTACATTTGTAAGTTACACTTTCACAATAAAGAGATTGCACTACAGTATTCGTATGAAGTGAATTGAAAAATACTATTTCTTTTGCTTATTTTTACAGTGCAAATATTTATAATTAATAATAATATAAAGTGAATATTTTGTATTCTGTGTTGTAATAGAAATCAATATTTGAAAATATACAAAAATATCCAAAAATATTTAATACATTTCAGTTGGTATTCTACTATTTAACAGTGCAATTATTCGTGTTTTTTTTTTAAATCACTGTTAATATTTTTGAGTTAATCACACGAGTTAACTGTGATTAATCGACAGCCCTACTCTTTAATAAAGATTTCCTTTGTCCAGAAATCTTTACTAAAATTCTATAATGCACACTTGGCCACAGAATCTTCCAGAACACACAACATCTGAGCTACTGCTGTAAAGCAAACAAAACTTCCTTAAAAAGCCTTCAGTTTTTTTGTTTGTTTTTTAAAATACATCATTAAACAGCAAGAGGACACAACAGCACAAGACAAGAAGTTCTACAGCTTTCATGCAATTCTGAATTACAGTATTCATGGGGTAGGACAGAATAAAATGGCAAATACTGTTGCTCTTTCCCCTCCACTCACTGAATCGGCACTAATATTTGATACATAATACAGTTTTGAGCACCTAAATTAGTTACCTACTGCATAAGAGAGAGTCAGATCTTTTCAAATTTATAAACCACTTAGAAGGATTCAGGCCTTTTCTAGATTTTCCATTTGAGATCAGAAAAAAGTTCATGCAAGTATAGACTTTGGATCACTTCTATATTCTGCCAGTACAATTTTTATTTTAAATAGTAAAGCAGTCAACAGAAGACAGTTTAAAACTAACTGTGACTTGGGCATGTATCAGCATTATCTGATATGTAGGTCTCTATCCTGAACTACACAGTATTTTAATTTATGATTAAATGTGCATAGATTTCTCTTTATGATTTTAATAAGGTTTTTGTTTATATAATTTTTTTAAAAGGCAAAATCTCTCCAGTTAGCAACAGACAGACCCACCATCTATACAATTAGAGCACATACGTGTACAATTGTAGCTGCAGATAGTCACGATAAGATTCATATCTACAAAGAAAGCAACAAAATGCATGTACACTTGCACTAAGTACCATGCAAGTCCGTCTTATTGGTCCACTTGAAAGTATCCAAGACTTCCAGTATAGGGCTTTTTGTCTGTCTGTCTTTCTCTAAACCTTTTAGACCATCTCTAAATTTGGAAAGTTTATAAAACAATTCCCAGCCAGCATCAGTGGTAATAGAGGCCAAACCATGAACAAGGCTCCTGCAGCCAGATCTGATTTTATTACCACTTAATTAAATCCACTGAAAGCATGTTTAATCAACACTGTGGTTAAAAAATGATCTGACCATTGAGGCCTTTTCTATGCTAAGACTCCCACCTGTGCTAACAGGTGACGGTACTGGTTGATTCTATGGTTGATACACTCGAAAGGAAGTCTACACTACAAAATTAAGTCGACCTAAGTTACGCTGATTTACAGCCACCACAATAACTGAATCAGTTTTGCATGTCCACACAATGCTCCTTGTGTCGGCAGTGCACGTCCTCACCGGGAGCGCTTGCACTGATTTAACTGCCAGCATGATGCACTGTGGAACAGTTTCTGAAAGACAGCAACAGTTGATGTAAGCAACGCTGAGTACACTGACACTGTGTCAACCTAACTACATCAACTTAAGCGCTATGCCTCTTGCAGAAGTGGAGTTATTAAGTCGGTGTAGTGAGCAAGTTACATTGGTGAGAGCTACATTTTAGTGTAGACGCTTACAGAGTTAGGTCAACATACGCTACCTTATGTCCATCTAACTCTGTCGCGTAGACTAGGCCTTAGGCATCAAAATTGTGTTATGCTTCTTTTGCAGCTGCCAACTCCCAGCATCACATTTCAGAGGTGAGAGGGGAAGAGAAAGAAAGGCAAGCCTTATATTTGTTGAAGTGCAAACCAGACAGTGAACGGACTTCTAGGTTGCCTTTTCACTGGAATAATTCACAGGTACTCTGGTCTCACCGACTAACAACTCACAAATTCAAAAGGACAGGTGAACAAGATAAAATCCATATTTTAAAATAGTGGATATAGGTTAAATAATGCTGTTAGATAGTGACAATATTCACATATAAAACAGGAAAACAGGGGATGGGGAAAGCCAGTTGATGTTTAAAAGCGAAATTTACTAATATACCATTGCTAGTATATCATTGACTCTACAGCTCTTCAATTAAAAAGTTATTCCTAAGCAATTGGTCTGATTACTTTTGGATCATTTTTAGTTAGTTATGAAAGCTTTAAAACTGCATACTGTGCAGTATTTTAGTTTAAAAGTGTCAGTGATTTCAAATACTGTTGAAGTATATAATTGTATTTTCAAAAGTTACCCAAAAGCTCAGTAGGTCAGCAGTGGCGGCCTCACATACTCAATGCAAAACTCATGCAAGATGCATATATGGAAACATGGATTTGGGAGAACCCAACACCATTGTCTTTACTGCCTTTTATAGTTCTCCTGATTTACACACAGGCAAAACAATTCTTGATTCATCCTGCTCTCTTCCCCCTTTTACCAATATGGAATATTTCAAAGGAAAAAAAACCAAACCTTCTCTTCCAAGTTTCATATAGAGCTAATTTTAACTGCTAAGTTATGTCAGTGAAAATAATCTACAACAGAAACGCTAATAGCCCTTAACTATACTCATGGGAATAGCATCTCTAGAATTAGCACTTACTTTGTTTTCAGCAAAAACAACAAAACCTCAAAATGGCAAAACACAAAATATACTCTAAAACTCAGGACATGGATTCAAGGGAAAAGTTATTATTAGACATATTGGAGTAATAATTAGAGGACTCAATTAGGATCAGAGCCCCATTGTGCTAGGTGCTGTGCAAACACACAGAAAGAGACAGGCCCTGTTCCAATAACCAGCTAAAGAATCATAGGATCTCAATTTATGCAATTCAAATCATACATAAAAAAAAAATTTTTTTAACCAAGTGGTTAAAAACTTTAAAACAAGGTTGCTGTTCAACAGCTTTGAAGTTGCACACTGGAATGTTTGTTTATGTGTGGTTAACAATTGCTAGCTTTGCTTTTCCATGGGTGGTTTACACACAGTTTAAGCACTGATTTATCTAAAACAGTTTAGAGACTGGTTCAGGTAAAACAGTGCAGTCTCCTACAGTATACACTTTTATTTCAGATGAAGCGTGTCCTACTTCAATTTTGCTTAATTGTAATTGATAATCAATAGATAATTAGAAAAAAATAATGTACAAACACAGGACTTGAATACAATGATGTCATGGCTGAAGAAAACATCATAGACTGCATTTAAAAAAAAGTGGGGGAAGTCAACATCATTATGAATTCAGTAAAAGTTTTTTGGGTCTTTCTATTTGGTTTCTCGCTATGGAATATTCAGTCCAATTTCCAAATAAGCTTGATTTTAAATGCCTAAATTAGAGTCTCATGTTAACATTCATTATACTATTGGGCAACATTCATTTAATTAAAATGAACATACTACTAATGGAGACTACTTTACTCCTTTCAAGTCCTTCCTGTGCAGTTATAAAAAAACCTTCCTGGTTCTTCCTATTAAACCATTTTTGTGAGAAAAAACAAGAAGCCTAATAAATTATGATAGTCCAAGTAGACAGTCTCAACTTTCCAACCTGGAAATTCAGTACCTATGTGTAAGCCACATTAATACAGTGTGGCTCACTTTTGGAACACAGGGATTTGAATGCAGGTTCATTGATGGCCCACCCATGTAGTTACCATCACAAATGAAAGAGGACCAGGGAGAAAGTTAGGGCTCACTTTGTCCCATCTGGGGTACCACCCACTTGTCTTGAAGTCCCTGGCTGGGTCATGTGGTAACGGAACAGGAGCACTTCAATTTCTAGCCTAAACAGGTATTAACATAATAAATGACTGAACAAGACATACTTTCTCATGATAGATCGGAAGCTAAAAATTCAGTTTAAAACCAGAGTTACCCAATAGTGCTAAGAACAATTCAGTTATTACCCTTCTTTTGCAAGACTGGGATAAAGCCAGAGAGCTCCTAGATATGACCCTTGTACGACTCAGGTTCAGCTTTCACACAAAAAAATAAAAATAAAAAAAAAATGTATTTTTTCAAAATCTGGTTCCATAAAAGGATTACAAATTTCAGTTACTGTTTCCTCAAAAATATTCCCAGGTCCTACAATAAGCTGCAGCAACACAATATAAAAACAAAACTATTTTGCATGCACCTGAAAGTGAGACCTTATCATTAAAACCAGATCCAGCGGTCAATATAGAAACCCTCTTAAGCAGCTTATTTCCAAAGTTTTAAATGAGCATATTAAATAACGACTGATAGATATCATATGCTACATTCTTAGAACAGAGATGTCGGTACAGAAATTAAAGGCTGACTGGCCTACCATTCATAAGATATCAACTTGCAACAGAATCACACAACTATAGTATATGAACCACTGACTGTGTTACTTCCTTGCAACTGCAAACAAAATATGTCCAGAACTACTATGTAAAAGGCTCTGATTCTGCAGCTGACTCCACACAGTCAGATCCATACACCTGCACAGAGCCCCAGTGAAATCAGTGAGCATTCCTCAACATGGAATCAGTTGAAGGACTGATGACCAAAATGTTACTGACCTAAGGGAGCCTTATTTTGCTGTTTGTTGGAATGCCCTATTGCAGGGGTAGGCAACCTATGGCATGCGTGCCGAAGGCAGCACACGAGCTGATTTTCAGTGGCACTCACACTGCCCAGGTCCTGGCCACCGGTCTGGAGGCTCTGCATTTTAATTTAATTTTAAATGAAGCTTCTTAGACATTTTAAAAACCTTGTTTACTTTACATACAACAATAGTTTAGTTATATATTAGAGACTTATAGAAAGAGACCTTCTAAAAACATTAACATGTATTACTGACACGCGAAACCTTAAATTAGAGTGAATAAATGAAGACTTGGCATACCACTTCTGAAAGGTTGCCGACCCCTGCCCTATTGTATAGTATTTCTTGGTCCTGGCTCAAAATTGTTTTACGTAAGTGACAGGTAGAGGAGGAAAAGGTATTGAAATACATCACCCCGAACCCTCATCCCTGCATCGGTGGAAGTAAAATTGATATTATCAACCTGTTTTCATCTATAGTAAAATAAATAAATAAATACCTTTTTAAAAACAAACAAAAAAATTATATCCTAAATCAGGGGATATCTAAAGCAAAACTTATTTGACACCCAGAAAATTGAATTAATTAGTTCAATTTTGTTGCACTTACTTACTATTTCAGAGAACACCAGAAGTTTTATACGACATGGTTCACCCTCAACCTTAAGTGATTAGATTGGATCAGCAATCCACAGAATCAAAACTGTCCAACATCTAGATCTACCTCAGACCGGACATCTAATCTCCTTCCAGATGTAAACATAGAATATGGAACCCTGTATGTAATCAGTTTACCATTTCATGGGCATTATCCCTTTCTTCCTGATTCTTACAAAATATGCGCACACTTCACTGATTGTAAATTGTAATTATTTCAGCAGTAACAACTACAAATTTTTTTCTTCCAGATGTGTCTTGCTTGGTATGGGAAATAACATTAACATGATGACACAAACGTCATTCAAGTACCATGACAGCATTGATGTTATATTTGTGCTGGAAGAGTCACTTTAATTATAAATGCATTTTCAGAGGTTTATAGTTCCTTCCAAAATTATTCCTTTGGCCTGAAGTTTCTCATACTTGTTCACGGCCCAGAATGGATTGGAGAGAAGGTGAGCTGTTTGTTTTTGAATTTTAGTAAAATTATGTGAGACTCCTTTTGAGTTACCTGAGCATGAAAAAAATAAAGGTGGTATACATGTATTAATATATTTTTCAGACACTGCTGCTCATGGATAATTCAAGTGTTTTCATTTTTTAATTCAAATTTGAACTATAAAAATTCCTAATCACTAAAACATTACGAAGTTACAAATGAATGAAAATGGCAGTCACTGCCTGTGTGTTTTCCCTCTCAATAGAAGTATGCACAGAGTGCATTTATCTAGTTATGTGTTCAAAGGTCGATATACATAACTGCACAGCGCCTGTGCTGCTTATTTTGATGACAGAACATGCACTCAGTGTTGCTCTTAATTTTTCAAAATATAAAAAGCAAGGAATTTATATAAAAATACTACATTAACACAAAGTAATAGATTTTATATAGACAAAAACTAAACTAAACTATGGTTTCAATTTGGCTAGAAAACCACAACCTTTTAAAGTCACAGACACTTCAGATAAGTCATTAGGCTATTTAAATTATACACTGTAACAACAGCATGGAAGTCTAAGGTAGTTCCACTGTATCTTGTGACGAGGCAAGTCTCAGCATTTAAGGTGAACCCAAAGGAGTTTGCACTCAGAGTTTAGCTGACATCAAATACCAACCCAGTATAGCTTGTGCTCAGGCAAAGAAGCACAAATGATGGGGAAAGGCTAGCACTGGGAAAGTCCTTATAGAGCTCTGATGGCTGGGGCCCCAGTGCGGCTTATCTTCTTCTGGCCCCTGCGCTGACTCTTCTGGGTGATGTTGTGATCATGCAAACGTTATCAAGTCACATCATCACAACATCCAAGTCTGTAATGTTTGGATTTAATTGTGCACAATTAAACATGCCTGGATTGAGTGAAATGTATTGTTTTTCCATGCTCTTTGTCCAACAATAGATTTAAGCCAACTTCTTGTTCTAAAAAGTATTAACTAGCTACCAGCATCTGAACATCTTAGCAGCCTTCACTTAAAAACAAGTCTGAATTTGTCTCAAACGGATTTTCTTAACTTCAAAAGACAATGAAAATATATACAGTAAAGTGACACTCATTTTTTGTACTCCCTTAAAGAGAATTTCGTTACAACATAAACTATTAGTGTTCTTCAATTCCATGTTTAAAATGCACTGCCCTCCCCGCAAAGGTTATTGTTCTTCTGAACATAGTGGGCAAGTGACCACCCAGAAGGTAATTTTTATTGCTACCAGGAAGAACAGTAGAATGGATTCTCCATCCATCTTACAATGGCTTAAACAGTGCTGAAAAATTGTATACTATTAGTGAAGACCAAAATGGTATGCTCTGAGAGGCATTCATGTCTTTTTTCCTTACCCATATTCACTTGATCCTGATCCTATTTCTACAGAACTTTTGCATGCGGTAAATTTTACTTTTAACCACCAAGAAGGTGAGTGTGTGGAAGATGGAACTGAGGTCTGTATATTTGTTCTATTCCTTATTTTGATTTGATGTCATGCTTCTTCTGCAGAATAGAAACTGTAAAATTAAGTATTCGTATGGAGGCTCCTCCTGCAGTTAATTATATCCTTATAGCCTGTACTGAAGTATTTTTCCATCTATACTTCATTCACAACAAAAAATTAAATTGAACAAAAAGTAAACCTGTAACCTCTGCTTGTTGGCTCCATGTATTCTGGGAAAAGGAAACAAAATGTTGAGAAAAATCACCCAGATGTCCACAGCTGAGTATTAAAAAAAACAAAAAAAATGCAAACTTTCAAATTTAAGGCAGCAGTATCCAAAGGAATGTACAACTAGAAGGAAACTTATGTTACGAGACACCTCCACAACACGTACCTTCCCATCTCAGGCAAAGATCCAACTCCCACTAAATTCAATAAGAGTTTTATCCGTCGGTTAAGCAGCCACTTTCAGTACAACTCCAGTACAATTTTGTTCAGAGTTATGGTTAAATGGGACCTAGAGTCATCAAAATTTCACTGCCACCAGACAGACACTTCTAACAAACCTACTTCCCTACCCCCTCCAGTCCATAATCCTTGAAGACAGATGCTTACTCCCATTTCCAGCTAGATTTTCCATGTCTTTCTCCCTCGCTAGTCTTTGATCTGCTACCCATGAAGTGAGGCAGTCCAGTCAGCTCAAGCCCATTTCTGTTGATCTACTTGTGACTCACTGATGAAGGTCTCCCTTCTGATTATATGACAGAAATCCCAAGGATCCTAGATGAATCCCTGACCATCCCATCTACTAGACAATTGATTTTTGCTTTTCCCTTAGGTTGGCACTTATCACTAGAATGTTTGAGGGGTAGGAAGGAGAAAATATGTGGTTATGTCGTTTAAGCCTTCAAGAAAACAGTTTGAGATATTACCCAAGCCCTGAAAGAAAGAGTACGAGGCTGCAATACCCACCTTATGGCAGCCAGGGTAGGTTGCCATGGTGCTAAGAGCGGGGATGCTCGGATTCTTGCTGGTGCTGGCCATGATGTTTTGGATCTGGGTAAGCTCTTGCCTCAGTACCTGCTTCTGGTGGAAGCTGAAGGCAGGGTGGTTGGACGCCATAGTGAAGAGCAAGAGAAATTCATCCCCAGTGCGGCCCTCGTTGAGCTGCAGCCCATAGTTGTTGATGACAGAATCAATGTGGGTAAGTGTGCGGAAGAGGACTCCAGCTGCCTCTCGGTGTGCAGACCCCAACAAGGCAAGGGAGACCAGCAGTTTGCTACGTACCACCTCGTCTGTCAAGTTAGTGAGGCTACCCAAGTCAGCAGGGTTGTTGGCCTTGATTTCAGAGTCACGTAGGGAATGATAGTCCTTGCGGGCCAAGTCCTCTAAGCAGGCACCTAGAAAGCGCAGTTCAAGTGGGATGCACAAGTCCAGGAGGCCACAGAGAAATTCCACCCGCTGCGGGGAGGGCAGTTCTGAGAACCAGCGGTACACACTGTCCCTCTGCAGCCGTGGGCACCGCTTCTCTACCATGTTGCTACTGCAGCTACCACCACCACCACCGCCACCAGTGCTGGCACCCCCAGGGACAGGGGAAGTACACACTGGGGAGTGAAGGAAAGTGCCCAAACAAAAGTGGGGGAATGGGACCCTGAGAGATAAGTGCCCAAATACAAGAAGGGGGCAGCCTAAGAGCAACACACACTGGGTCCCAAATAGTGAAAATCAGGGAGCTCGCATTAGAGGTGAGATATAAGGACCCTAGGGGGGTTACTGCTGTAGGGACACACAAGGATCCCAGGGGCGAGGACTTCCAATGGTAGGGATGAGGAGACACGCAAGGACTCTGGGATGGGAGAAGGGAGGACACCAAGGAGAAGTTTCCGATGGGGCGATGGGAGGACACGCAGAGACCGCTGGGAGGGGTTACTGATGGGGATGTGAGGACACAAAAGCACCTGGGGATTAGTGATGGAGGGTGACGGGACACGCAGGGGACCAGGAAGGGGTTAGCGATATGTGTGTGTGGGGGGGGGGTGACAGGACACGCAGGGACCCAGGAGGAGGTTAGTGATGGGGGCGGGGGTGACAGGACACGCAGGGGCCCAGGAGGGGGTTAGTGATGGGAGCCGGGGTGACAGGACATGCAGGGGCCCGGGAGGGGGCTAGTGATGGGCCCGGGAGAGGGCTAGTGATGAGGAGGGGATGATGGGACACACAGGGGCCCGGGAGGGGGCTAGTGATGGGGCGGGATGATGGGACACGCAAGGCCCGGAGGGGGCTAGTGATGGGGCGGGATGACGGGACACGAGGGGCCCGGTGTGTGTGTGAAAGGACACGCAGGAGCTGGGGGCTAGTGATGGGACACTCAGAGGTCTGGGGAGGGTGACGGGACACGCAGGGGCCCGGAGCGGTTAGTGATGGGGAGGGGGTGACGGACACGCAGGGGCCCGGGAGCGGGTTAGTGATGGGGAGGGTGACGGACACGCAGGGGCCCGGAGCGGGTTAGTGATGGGGAGGGTGACGGGACACGCAGGGGCCCGGAGCGGGTTAGTGATGGGGGTGACGGGACACGCAGGGGCCCGGGAGCGGGTTAGTGATGGGGAGGGTGACGGGACACGCAGGGGCCCGGGAGCGGGTTAGTGATGGGGGTGACGGGACACGCAGGGGCCCGGGAGCGGGTTAGTGATGGGGGTGACGGGACACGCAGGGGCCCGCGGTGGGGGTGACAGGACACGCAGGGGCCCGGGAGCGGGTTAGTGATGGGGTGACGGGACACGCAGGGGCCCGGGAGCGGGTTAGTGATGGGGGGACGGGACACGCAGGGGCCCGGGAGCAGGTTAGTGATGGGGTTACGGGACACGCAGGGGCCCGCGGGTGGGTGACGGGACACGCAGGGGCCCGGGAGCGGGTTAGTGATGGGGGGGGGACGGGACACGCGGGGGCCCGGGGCGACGCGGGACCCCAGGGCGATGAGCCGGCCGCGGGGCGAAGGCAGTCGGGGTGAGGCCGGGCTCCGCGGGCCGCGCAAGCGGGGCTCGCTGCCCTCTCGCTCCCCGCGGCCGGGCGGGGGAGCAGGCCCGAGGGGCCGGGCAGATGCGGGGGGCAGGCCGGGGATGCCGGTCCAGGCCCCCGGGTATCAGCGGGCGGCGGGCAGCGCCGCGTCCCTGCCCCTGGCGGCTCGGCAGAACCAGGCCTCTGGGCCGCTCCCCTCACGGGGCGGCTCCTTCCCTCCGCTTCAGCCCCGCTCGCTCCATCCTCCGCCGGCCTCCGAGGGGCCCCGCGCCCCCTCCGCGAGCCTGTTCCTCCGGCTGGGCCCCGTGCCGGCTCGCCTCCCGCTGGCTCTCCGCGGCTGACGAGCGCCGCCCGAGCCCGGCCGCCCCCGCGGGCTTCAACCGCCACCGGAGCGCCCGAGCCGCCACCACCGCGACAAATAATCCCCGCCGGCGGCAGCAAGCGGAGCGGAGGCACACAGCACTGTGTGTGAAAGTGACTAGCCGGCGGAGGAATCCCAATCTCCGATCGGGAGGAAGGAGGCCGGAACTCACTCCCCCTCCCCACTCACTCGCGGCCCAACCCTACGCGATGCCCCGCCCTCTTTCCCCACCTCCGCCCATTGACTGGCCGAGTCGGCCTAGCTACGATTGGCTCCTCCCTCCCGGCTCCCAACCTCCCGAGTGCGCGGGCCGCTCCCTCAAAAGGCCGGGCTGTCAATCATGCGTCTTAGTCCCGCCCACCGCTGGATGACTGGCCAAGAGCGACAGGGGCGGGGCGAAGTAGGAGGGGACAGCATGTGGCTGCTTTTTGACTCCCCGGCACGTGTGCCGCCTGGGAGCGGTGCGGGGCCAGGCTGGCTCAGCGGGGGCTGCTGGGACTGGGGGACGGGGCCAGGCTGGCTCCGGGGGGAGGCATTTGGGCTTGCGGAAAGCAGCCCCGTCTGGCTTCCGCCCTCCCTCGGGCAAGAGGCTGCCCCGCTGCAGAGCGGTCTGACTCAGGGCTGGCGCTGCACAGCAGAAGCCTCTTGCCTGGCGGGGAGGCAGCGAGACAAGGGAGCCCTGGCTGCCCCGCTCCGCAGGCCGGCTGGGGAGCTGGGAGCCGGTGGCTTCTCACATGTGGCCGTTCCCCTTCAATAAATTCTAATCAAACAGGGCTACTGCTGCGTCCAAGTCACATCCCGTACAATCCAGCATCTGCTCAGGATAGGGGGTGCTGCAGGAGTGGATTTTCATGGCATGGAGCTGTTCGATATTAGTGTTGTCTTTTTAATCTAGTGTCAGATGGCCCTGCTGTAACTCCTGCTGTACATCCCAACACGATGCCTCCTTTTCTTTCTTCGCTGTTTGAAGGGAGTCTTCCCTTATTGTCAGATAATTTGAAAAAGCCTCTTTCTGACATTTCCTCGTCTCCTGAACATTGGAGTAGATGGTATCTTTCAGTTTCAATATTTTCTGCGTCATATGGATTGGGAAGTCATTCCCTGGGTTTCTAAAGTGTCTTATCTCCTCTTATTTCTCACAAAGGGGCCATTCAGCAGGATGGGAAATAGTGTGGTTCTGCGAAGGAGTTGGATGGTATGGTTAGGGGGCACTATTTCTTTGTGGTTGCTGGCATGCTTAATTTGTTTTAGAGAGCAAGGTATGGAGAAATATACAAAGTTCCAAGCATATATGGAACAGGTGAGATCAGAAAGATAGCATGGTATGAGCTTGTAAGTGAAATAAAGATATTGCCACTAATGTTAACCTTGACAACATCTCTATCAGATCAGCCAGCTCTCCATGGTCAAGGACATTTTGGCATTTACATGTAGTGTGAATGAAAACATAACTGACAGTGAAGCCCTCCTATAGTGCTAATTTATCCCCCCTTCCCTCCACAAACAACTTCACTCTGAACTGCAGTTCCCTGTGACTTAAATGTGTATGTTACAGATTTTGAAACAATTTGAGAATTCAGTGCTGGATTTACCTATGGGTTTTATGGACAACATCCAGCAGTCAAGAGAGACAGATGATACTTTGATAATGCTTTTCCATGTGGCTTAATTGTGTGTTTTGTGATGTGATCAATTAGGCAATGATAGGGGTGCTGATGCACTTTTTTTTCTTTTTTTAAAACTTCTTGCCCTTATAGATTATGATCTCCTTGGATCAGGGACCATGTCTTTATTTGTCTCTTAATGGAAGAGTAAGAATATAAGAACTGCCATACTGGGTCACACCAGTGGTCCATCTAGCTCATTATTCTGTCTTCTGACAATGGCCAATGCCAGGTTCTTCCAAAGGAAGGAACAGACCAGGCAATCATGGAGTGATCCATCCCCAGTCATCCACTCCCAACTTCTGGCAATCAGAGGCTAGGGACACTCAAGAGCATGGGGTTGCATCCCTAACCATCTCAACTAATAGCCATTGATTGGACCTATCCTCCATGAACTTACTTAGTTCTGAAGATAAGCACAGTATTAGCACTTCACAAATACTAAACAAGGATAACAATTGTTCCTCACTATAAACAGCTTGTTATATCTTGAGTTCATCACATGTGAGTTCCGTGGTATGTGTGCATGGAATCACACAAAAGCCCCTTCCTCTTACATGTGTTTGTGTACTGTCACATACTGACGCAGTAAGAATTAAACAGACTTATTCCTTTAGGTAATGGTTTATTGGTAATTTAATTATACACAGTGCTAAGATTAATTGCTGCACAGTAGTTTGTAGCAGCACTGGTAATTTGTCATTTTAAAAAAAATCCATTTAGAAGATTTTTTTATCAGCTGCATTTATTGAAATAGTCTCATCAAAATACAAAGGTAGGCAGCCAGAGGAAGAGTATTAAGAATACATAGTGTTATGTATAATACAGTCACATGGCATCACTTTTATGGTGATGGGTCTGTGTCACTTTATAATTCTAACGTTTCCCCACACACACCTTTGAAAGGATATTTGTGACTCCCATAGTCTCCCCTTCTGTCCATTTCAGTGAGCCACAAGTTGAGGAAGGCAATATGCATTTCCTTCTGATGTCTTTCCAACTGCTAGCCATTGGGAGAGGAGCTCAGTAGAAAAGAGATGAAATGCTGTCTTCCCCTAGGAAGCGTTCCCAACCCCTAGAACAAGGAGATGAGTACTTGCCCTTTGACTGACACACTTAAACCTTTTAAGCACCTAATAGGTGATGTAGAAAAGCCTCGGGCCTGATCTAAAGTCAATGAGAGTCTTCTTTGACTTTAGGGCTTTGGATGAGGCCCTAAAAAACCAAACGGAATTCTGTCGCAGCAGAGACATGGTACCAGGAATCCATGGCTGGCCTACGGAAAAATGCAAAGAACCACACGGAGAGGTATAAATCATAGTTATAACAGCTCATATTACAACTTGCACAAGAGAACAGGCGGCAGCTAAAGGTCACTCAGAGGAGCAAATGGTGTGTGTATGTATTAGGGGGAGGGAGTTTCTTTGTGAAAGCTGAGTTCTCTAGACTCCAAAACTATATTTTTCCAGACTGTCCTATTTCCTGCAGTCTCTCTCTTGCCCAATGTTAATTATCTGGATGATGAGTGTGCATGTTTGGAACGCACAGCTTGGATGGCTTTATCGGAATAGTCAATAAACAGTAGCTAAACTAAAAGATAGTTCACTCTCATTTTGTTGTCCACATACTCATAATCTATTACTATATTTATATTAAAATAGCACCCAGAGCTCACAAACAGGATTGGAGCCCCAGGGTGCTTGGTGCTGTATAAACATATGAAAACATGGTCCCTATGACCCGGTACCAGTTCCTGCCAAGGCCCCAGTCCTCACTCTGCACTGACAAATGGCAAACTGGTTTCCAGCTATGCTCACCTGTGTGTTAGTATTGTTAAAATAGATACTAGAGTTATAAGAATGTGTTTAGACTTTATGGGATGCTTGTAGGATGCTGCATGTATTAATCCTACTTATAATATCTGTATCCTGTGTTATAAGGTCATGTCTAAATGTGTGCGCTGTACCCTTGCAGTCAGGGGAGAAGCATTACCAAGTGTGAAATGCTGGTTTACCGCAAACGGTGTTATTTATCTCCTCCCTTGCAGAAGGAGGTCTACAGACCTCAGACAAGTCATTGTGGACTTTGTTGATTGCTAGTCCCACATCCCTGAAAAGGGAATGTGCACTGGGGGAAGGGAATAAAAATGCCCATTAAGTAGAAATTGTTATCCCTATCCCGCTTGAACTCTGAGGGGTGAAGATCCCTAAGCATAAGTAGGGGGTCCCCAGCTGTTTAGCTTGGGTTCATAGGTGCCAACTTCCTCTTTATCCGGGGGGGTGCTCAACCCCCACCTCTGCCCCAGGCCCCACCTCCACCCCTTCCCCAAAGCCTCCACTCCCGGCCCTGCCTCTTCCCACCCCTGCTCCGCCCCACCCCTGAAGCCCCATCCCCTGCCCCGCCTCTTCCCTCCCCTGAGCACACCCCATCCCCACTCTTCCCCCTCCCCCTCAGCACCTCCTCCAGCCACAGAGCTGTTCTGCAGCGTGCAGGACGCACTGTGGGGGAGGAGTTGATCAGCAGGGCCCGCTGGTGGATGGGAGGTGCTGGGGGTGGGAGGAGCTAGGCTGCTGGTAGGTGCTAAGAACCCGCTAATTTTTTTCTGAGTTCTTCAGCTGTGGAGCACTCATGGGGTCGGCACCTATGCTTGGGTTAGCCAGAAAGGACATACAGAGCTGGCATATTATAGCAGCTACTCTCATCTTTTCAAATCTAAGCCTGTATCTCATTTGTGCACATGTATGTTTACCTGCTTTAACCTTGTGAATAACTCTAATTTCTTTTTAGTTAATAAATCTTTAGATAGTTTATTATAGACTTGGCTACAAACATTGTCTTTGGTTTGAGATCTGAGGTATAGTTGACTGGGGTAAGTGACGGGTCCTTTGGGACTGGGGATGGTCTGTGGGGATGGTCTGGGCTCCCTGTTAAGGCTGTTCTGCTGCTTGAGGAGTTCACACCTATTACTTGGCTGGTGAAATCTAAGTAAGAGAACACAACCAGTTTGGGGTTCATGCCCTGTTTCTTGACAGTCTGCCCTGAGGTTGGAACCCATCATTATGATCCACTCCAGACAGTGTGACAATCCCTATCTTATAAAGCTTCCAGTCTGATTTCTGTACTACCTCCTCCTAGATCCTATTAAACCATCTGGTCAACCCAAAGACTAGTTTTTCTTATAATATGTTAGGAAACTCATGGCTTCCATAAACATAGATTAACCTAATGGAATAACTTCTTCCGTGGATGAATTTGGGCCACTGTCATTGGCATTAAGGCTGGTATTTTCAAAGGTGTCTGGGGGAAGTGGGGAGTTAGGTGCTGAATTCACATTGAATTTCAGTGGCATTTAGGCATTTAACTCCTTTAGGTTCCTTTCAAAAGACCAGCCTAAAAAAGAAGATGTTTCACTTGGAGACCCAGTACCAGTATCTGTGGATCCAATTAGATGTAAGAGCCAATAATAGTTTAAATTAGGGTATGTCTACACTACCCGCCAGATTGGCGGGCAGCGATCGATCCAGCAGGGGTTGATTTATCACATCTAATCAAGATGCGATAAATGGATCCCCGACCGCTCTCCCACTGACTCCTGTACTCCACTGCCACAAAAGGTGCAGGCAGAGTTGAATGGGGAGCGGCAGCAGTCGACTCACCGTAGTGAAGACACCACTGTAAGTCAATCTAAGTACGTCAACTTCAGTCACGTAACTTGGATTGATTCCCTCCCCCAGTGTAGACCAGGCCTTAGAGTAGTATCTTTGTCATAGAACTTAGTGGTAAAGAGACCTTGTAGATCATCCAGTCCCAGCATCCTATCAATGCAGGACTGTTCCCTACTGTACATTTTTAGAGTTTTGTCCAGTCTATCCATGAGGTTTTGTACACTTCCCTTGTTGGGCTATTCCACAGCCATCATCAGATGGTACGATGTGCAGGTACGTATCCTGGACCAAAAGTCTGGAATCTTTGGACCACTAAATGTGGTTTAAGCCTCATTATTTCTGCCTGGAATTTAGCATGCAAATTCTCTGCCTCAGAGCAAAATAACTTGCAAAGCATAGACAAAATTGTCACTGCCTTGATATAGGCTAGCTGTGACCACACATTAATACCCTGGCACTACCCCCTTGAAACCAATTCCCGATCATCTGACGGAATATCATCTAAGGGAAGCATGAACATATTAGACATATATTAATAATGAAAGAAAGCCAGACAGTAGTTCAAACCTTTCACATGCTCAGCACAGTGTGAGACAATACATTCTTTTGCGGGATCTGTTTTACTTTGTGTGGCCTCACTTTCTTCCTGGATTGGCTGGCTTCTTTAGAGCTATTGCTTTTCCTCCCTTCAACACAGGCTTATGTCACCGACACTGTTCTTCTCATATGCTTTGCCCTGCTTCCCACTAAGTTTCCCTCACTGATTACTCCACCTCATGAGTTTTGCTGTAGATGCTGTGCTCACCTTGATTTCATCTCTCTCCTGATGCCCAGTTCCGGTCACCCAATTCCAAATACCACTCCCAATTGGCAAGACTGGATTTCCAATTAGGCACAGTAGGCACATGCTCTAGAGGCACCTTACCTCTTTAAAACTGTATGCAACACAAAGGTCAGCTGTAGGCAGGGGGGCCCTGACGATGCTGTGCCTAGGGGCACGTAAGCTGTAAATCAGGCCATGCCAATTGACCAGCTAACACTGCATTACCCCAGGCTCCCAATTCCAACCTGCCCTGATTCCCAGCTACCCAGTTCCAGCAGCTATTTCCAACTGCCCAATCCTGACTGCTATGAAACCCTTTGATCCTAGCATTTTCCCCTCACACAAATTCCCCTTTGTATTCTATTCAGGTATGTTTAGTAATAATTAAAATAGGCATCACTGTATGATCTAAGCTGTTAAAATGTCTGTAGAGAGGAGATTAATGTTATACTATGTTCTCCTCATTATTCATACATACACTGGTTATTTATTGTAGGACTGCTCATGGATGCTCGGATGCTTTAAAAAAAAAAAAGCTTTGAAACACATGCAAAAAAATTAAAGGACTTTGCATAAAAAAAAAGTTAGGCCAAATATTGGGCCTCAAGTTGTGACAATGTCCTTTTAAGATTTAAAAAACTCCATTTGAGCCAGAGTTGATGCGGCAGAAGGAGCAGTCACAGCATGTGCAGTTTTGCAATATAAAATATCAAACTGAAGCTGAAAAAGGTTAATTAACAGTACTGTGTAATGTGTTGGGGTTTGAGTGCATGTGTGCTACTGCCCTCCAGTGGATGGACAATGTCAGACCTGCTCATGTCTTTAAACTTCTGGATTCCTCTTAATTTTCTTTAGGTAAATGTGTCATGCACAGAAGTGCTTCTCACTGGCAAAAGCAGCCTCAACACACAGCTCCATCTCATCCATCTCCCTCCTTGATTCAGAGTGTTAACCCTAAACTCTCCCCCTCCCAGATTTCCTGTGTCAATAAAGCTCCTCATCCCCGCTTCCACAACCCTGCCCCGCTTCTGCTGAAATCACTTATTGCTTCTCGCCTTGACTATACTCTTCCTTTCTCTTTGTCCTGCTCATAACATCGCTTGCAGCTCGCCTTAGTGTAAAGAAACAGCCACATCAACACCAACTTCAAACACTTCCACGAGCTCCCTTTCCCAATACACTTTTCTCAGGATCCTCCATAACATTCATGGTCTTGCTCCAGCCTACCTATGAACCTCATCTATACCCTGCTCTGGCCTCTGTCCTTTAACACAGTGTCAACCTTCTCCTCTGCAGTTACTGCTGCCGGAAAAAGTATTCCTCTATCTTATTGTCCCATCCAGTGTGCCGCAAATTTTCTTATGGTTTCAGCTCTGAATTCCTCTCTACTTCAGCGCCCCTTTATCAATCTAACTCGGGGAAATATTTTAGGTGACACTATACAATATGTGGTTGTTTTGTAAGTGTTCGTAGCACCTCTCTCCTCTTGTTGAGCTAGTGCAGCTGTTCTCTGAGTAGAGATGCCAGGTATTTTTGGAGCCAAAAGTTGCAAATTCTATGCCACGTGTCTGGTTAGCTAACAGCTGTAATAGTTTTGTGTGTGTGTGTGTGCGCGCGCGTGCACCTAGGCAGAGGTACTAGAGTCTTTATTCAGGTACTGAGTCCAGATCCCCACATTAACTTACACAAATACCTCACCACTCTAGATTCATTTACCTTCCACTAGAACTAAAGAATTACTAGCACCGGAAACAAGTGCTTCTGCAAATGTTTATTTGAATATTTAAATGAGCTTGCTTTGACTGTGTTCACATCCCTACTGTCTGTACTTTCTGCTGATATTTTAATAAACATGCTTGATTAGTTTAAATGCTCAAGGAGAGTGAATTCTATGCTCAAATATTTGCCAAAGATGAATGAAAAGTTTTCTTTTTCATTGCAACACTTGAAATTTCTGCTGCATTACTTAGTTACATAAACCATCCAATCTGGAACCAAGCAAACCCATATGATTTACACCTTCTAACCAAACATTGCAATTATTGCAGCGCAAACAACAAACATTTTTCCTGACAGAGTTCGCAAAGGAATCGACAGCTACATGACAAAACACCTCATGTCTCCTGCTCTTTACTCTCAGTGCATAGCAGTACAAAACACAAAAGGAAACTAAGATGTGCTTTGGAATCATAAAAATATTACCAAAATGCTCCAAATTCGTCACACATGTTTGAGCCAGAAAGCACCTAGCTTGATTCTCAGATCTCAAGTTGAGTCTGTGGTGATGGCAACTAGATAAATCATCTCTTCTGATATGAGCACAATTGATCTAACGTCAATGAGACACAATAAACGTGGAACTTCATAATGTTTAATGTACAGATCACATCTCAGAATAGCATTGCATTTCATGGTAATTTTGTGTTGGTAAAAGGTGCTGGATTGACTTTTCTAAAGAGTGAGGTCGTCTGTTTACTCAGAGGAGATGGGACAGCAGAACACAGAAAGCAGCAGAGCAAGCTTCCACATGTTGCCCTCCTAGCTCTTCTCCACACTAGGGAATTTCAGCACACCAAATTGCTCACAAGGGTGTACACACACTGTTTGGAGCAGTCTTGGTTCAAGCAAGGCTAAACACTAGGTCAGGGGTGGGCAAACTTTTTGGCCTGAGGGCCACATCTGGGTATGGAAATTGTATAGCGGGCCATGAATGCTCATGGTTCCTGGCCAATGGGAGCTGCAGGGGCGGCGCTTGAAGCAGGGGCAGTGTGCGGAGCCCCCTGGCTGCCCCTACGCATAAGAGCTGGAGAGGGGACATACCGCTGTTTCTGGGAGCCATGTGGAGCCACAGCACGTGCGGAGCAGGACAAGTCCCGGATACCGCTCCCCATCAGGAACTCGCGGGCCAGATTAAAACATCTGAAGGACCGGATGTGGCCCCTGGCCCATAGTTTGCCCACCCTTGCACTGGGTCATCCTTCACCATGCCTGTCTCCACTGATCCAGTGCCAGTGTAGATGGTAAGTACTGATAGAATAGCTCCAGTAATGTAAGTAGTTTTTCCACTACCATTCGGTAGTGCGTTTGTTACTCTTAAATTAGCCTGCCTTGTAAGAACATAAGAATGGCCATACTGGGTCAGACCAGTGGTCCATCTAGCCCAGTATCTTGTCTTCTGACAGTGGCCAATGCCAGATGCTTCAGAAGGAATGAACACAACAGGGCAGTTATCGTATGATGCATACCCTGTCATCCAGTCTCAGCATCTGGCAGTCAGAGGCTTAGCCATCTTGG
Source organism: Mauremys reevesii (assembly GCF_016161935.1). Taxonomy (NCBI): domain Eukaryota; kingdom Metazoa; phylum Chordata; order Testudines; family Geoemydidae; genus Mauremys; species Mauremys reevesii. The sequence continues at coordinate 38,559,453 of NC_052638.1, forward strand.
CTAATGGTCTACTGCCTCTGTTCTACAGGTTCAGGGTCAAGTATTCCAGAAACCACTTACTGATACAGATAACACTTCACACACCATAGAACTTACTGGCTCTCTATTATTCAGTGCTGACTTCTTCCCCAGCAATCAACTATTTTATCAGCGTGTCTCAGAAAGCTTCCTGTATGAGCGGGCCAAGCCCTGGCAGATGTGTGTGGACAGTGGGGGCCATCTATCTTGACAAAAAGATCCAGTGGGAGCTGTAGCCTCAATCCTGACCAGGAGGAACACTGCTATGGAATGAATTAATCGCCCATGGCCCATTCATTCCTGGACTCCTCTGTGCAGACTGCCAATAATTAGTATCAACAACCATGGTGCTGCTTTTGTAACATGGACCCTCTAGCCACGAGGATCAGGCCCACAAAGGGGCCACAGGAAGGAATTTATTTTCCTTCTAAGACCATCATTAAAAAAACAAACAAAAGAAAACTGATTGCATGAAAAAGTGTATTTTGAATAACATGGAGCTTCTCTTTTTAAAGGTGGAAACTGCAAATAACTTGTTGATATGTTTCAGTTTATTTTCTTTCTTTCCTCTCTGACCACTGTATACAAATCTGTCAGAACCTTGAAAATAACATTTCTTTCTTTCCTGCCAAATCTGATCTTTTTCAATATGGCAGTCATTTATTTTCCCTTTGTTTCTAATGCAGTTAATATTAATCTGCCTTGTTTAGATTGCATCTTTCTTTGTGTTCTGGTGTCATGGGCAACATCAACACATCTCTAGATACCATGGGCCACATTTTGGTATCCTGACCAGGGCTGCCCAGGGGATTCAGGGGGCCTGGGGCAAAGCAATTTTGGGGGCCCCTTCCATAAAAAAGTAGCAATACTATAGAATACTGTATTCTTGTGGGGGCCCCTGGGGGCCCAGGGCCTGGGGCAACTTGCCCCACTTGCCCACCCCCCTCTGGGCAGCCCTGATCCTGACACACTGAATAGTATCTTCCTACACAAGTGGGCTCATATAAGGCTGTGATCCCAATTCAGAAAAGCATTTGGAACTTAAATTCACTTAAAGTTAGAATGCACTTAAGGGAGAGAGATACTGTACTGCTGAATCAGACCCAGTGGGACCACTAATGGAGCAATAGGAAATCTAGCTCTGTGTTAGCTAGCTAGCTGCTTTTCCACAAACAGCAAGCGTTCACACAGTGTTTTTAAGTGGGTTCCACAAAAATGGCTATTTTAAAAAAAGAAAACTATTTACATAAACAACCACAGAGTAACGTGTTTAAAATACACACAGCCTAATCAGAGATTTCACTCAAATTAATAAAATAGCCAGAAACTTGTCACGGATAGTGTAAAGCCGCTCATTGTGTAATACAGTAACACCCTGTTAAATAGAGAGATCTAATGACTATAAGACTGTATAATGTATATCTAAACAAAAGCTCATTGTTGTAATGATTATTTTGTCTGATATTTGCATGGCCAGGGATCTGTAAACCTGTTAAAACTTCCTAAATAAATAACTAGTTAAAATACACAGAGACAGAGAGGGAGAGATTTAGACTGCCATCCATAATTTCCAAACATTATAATTAAAATCAATATAAAATTATCCTAATTAAGACACAGGATCTTCTTAGGTATTGTGCATTATTTTTCAGTTGTTCTTTTTTCAGGCCACAATCTGAACCAAGTTGTGAACCTCATCTAATTTGTTTCCGTTGAGTACTGATCTTTTTACTTCATTACCACATGCAATTTTGTAGTCGTCATAGCTAATATCACAACTATAGATCTAGAATGTATTTATAGACCCCAAACTCTGCAGTGTGTGCTGGGTCTGTTGTTGCTATGGAAACGGGGATTCTAAAAGTAAAAGGTTTCCAATGAGAGTTTTAAAGGGACATGCTGGATTAATGCATTCGTCTTCCACTTCCAGAGATCTGGGTGCAACTGTACCTTAAGGTTTCCTGTGAAATGAGGTTGGTGATCTCAACCAAGTCCCTAGGGGACACTGGTCTGCAACCCAAAACCACTTCATGCATTCTAGCACATTGATTTCAGCATGGTTGTCACTCTCTGCTCTGAGACTGGAATAGCAGGGGTAGCTGCTGGCTAATCTTGACATGTGGGCTGGGAGGGGGAAATGGATGCTAACTGAGATGCCAAATGTGTGTGGAGCAGGGGAGGGAAAGAGGCTGACACACCAAATCCCTATCTCGCAGTGTTTGCTTTGGATCAGTAGCTGCCTTTGGACTCAGGAAGAGGCTAGAAATCTCGACACAGCTTGAAACTGGAACACTGGCCTGAGAACAAAAGCAGAGCAAAAGCCACGCTCAGGATGGAATGGGGACAACAAAAGAAACAGACTGTCAGTGGTAAGGAGCAGGCATCACGGGGTGACTAACACCATCCAATAGCAAAATCATGAAAGGGGGAACAAAGCACAGAAGCTCAAGGGGACAGTGAGACCCAGGGTTGATTCTTCTAATTACTATTGAATATTTATATTGTGGTGCCACCGACAGGCCAAGCTGGGCCTTGTTGTGCTTGGCACTGTACAAACACATATGACCTGACAATCCTTGCTCCAAAGAGCTTTCAGTCTAAAAGAGAAGATGTAACAGGCTGGTGATACATATAGGCACGGTGAGATGGAGGGGAGCGATCAGGAACCAGGACATGGGCGGTCTGGCCTAGTGGTTGGAGCAGGAGGCAGTAGCCAGCAATAGTAGCCCACAGTCACAGCCAGCATCAGGGGGCAGACCTGGAGTCAGGAATCAGAGCCAGGTTTACCTGGGGTGAGGCAAGTCAGGGGCAAGGCTGGGTCCAAGGCAGGAAGGAGGCAGGGGCAGGACTGTAACAAGGTGGGAGCAAGGCTGAGCACAAGCAGCAGCTATCACAGAAATGGGCAAATGCTCTGAACAGCCAGCAAACAGCTGCTGCCAAAGCATCGGCCGCCCAGTGTTCCTAAAACCTCAACAAAAGCCACATTTCCCCTACCTTTTCTATCCTGTCTCTCCACCACCTTGTGCCTGTTTGTTAAAAATAGAAGTGAATACCCTCCACGCATCAGGACGACGCCAGTAAAACGGACCCTTTCCTTCGATTCAAAGAAAGGTGGTTGATAAAAATAAGACACTGATATATTGCCTCCAAAATGAAAGACGCTTTAATAAGTTTTAATTAACTTTGTTTTGTATCATCACTCAATTTCAGTATAAAGGCTTGTTTTAATTTTTTGTTCTTTCTTGTGTTTGATCAATAACCTTTCAACTTTAGAATGAAGGCTTTGGAGTGTTTGCCAAAACGCCAGGCCCTCGGTAAAAAACATTCCAAACCTAAGTATCACTGTTTTAATGTTCAACAGTGAAAGTTTATAACCACCCTTAATTCTTTTGGTCCTTGAGATCAGTACAGCCATCTGCTGTACCTTACGGAAGGGGTGGGTGGATTCTGAGGAGAGACTTGAGGGAGAACAAGGCTGAATTGCACTGGCAGAACGAGTGTGACAAATATTTGCCTGAAAATTCCTGGATTAAGTTGGTGTTATTGAACTCCCAGTTTCAACACAATACATTTGCCAAATTGACATTTTTATTTATTTATTTTTTTGTCAAGTGAAATATCCCATTCGTTGCAATTCAGACTGCAAACTCCCGGATACTGCAGCAAATCCATGGGCACCTAGAATTTTGTGATTGTCATAATAATGTATTTGCAGCCCCTTGGAACTTCATGGTGGTCAGAAGGCTATGACTCTGAACCTACTCCTCTAAACGCACATCATTCTACCACCTGAGCTGAAGGAGAATCTCCCTTTGCTGTTGGCAATAGAGAGCCCATGACATACACGTTCGAAAATTCGGTCCATCAGAGAAAAGTAGTTCACACACACACTAGCCAGTTCATTACAATATTGAATTGTTAAATGCCTTAGAGGACTCATTGAAATACTTCAGTACCTTTTTATGTTCCCCAGTACCAAACCAGAGTTACGCACAGCAAGATGTAATGGAGGATAGCACCGAACTGCAGTCAGCTACTAGAATAACCCTAGCCATTCTCTGCTTTGACAGTGTTTTCTACAATGCCAAGTGCTTATTGTGCTAGCTCTGGCTGTAGTGCAGCAATGACGAGACTGTCTACTATCACTTATTAGATCATACATCTAATACATTATATTAGACAGTTCGGTCATCACTTGATTATTGTATATGCCACCATCCCAGATTTTCTGTATCTCTCTGAATGTCCTGTCCAATCCCTGGTAACAAATGTGAGACAGCTATATCTTGCAAAGGTCCATGTGCAGAACTTCTTTGCTGATAGCATTAGTTTCCTATAAGCAATGAGCTAAATCAGCTGCACACAGCATTTCATAATTAAAAGTGGCATCTCTTCTTAAAACAAACTGCAGTATCTACAGAAACAACCCAAACTACAGCAGAATCACCAACAAAAGGCTGAGATTTTTTAAATAGCAGACTAAATTTGGGGTCCTAAATAAGTGACCTGTTTTTCAACAATGATTTCATTAGGAGCTGCTTGGTACCTTGCACTTTTGAAAAAAAACAACCCAGCCTTCTTTTTTAAGGAGCCTAAATATGAGCTTAGGAGCGTAGCTTTCAGCTCCTATGTTTGAAAACATTGGTCATAAGTACAGCGTTTGGGCCACTATCGGAGAATACTGTCGTATTCATTTGTGCAAAGAGTAAGGAAAGAAAAGGGCTGCATTAAAGACAAATGTTACACAGTTAGTCCCTTGCATGTGTATTTAATTCATGAGTAAGACACAAATGGCAGAGTTGATTTAGTTTTTTTTCCATTTAAATAACTCAAGGCAGCAATCTGTTTATGTGCTAATTTCCAGAGTTGAGCAAGTCTGGCCAGGCATCCTCCAGTTCTCTAGTGGGGCCTTGACATTGGTTCAGCACATTCTTTTGGGCGTGCGTTGGCACTGGGCATCCCTCATCCGCCTGGAAGTTATTACTGTGATAGTTGATTAAAAATAGAAATGCAGACATGAAAAGCCATCTGTGAAGTGAGGGTTCAGTGACTCTTTTTTCCCATTAGAGGGTGCCAGGAAGCTGCTGTTGCAGAGAAGTTGCTACAGAGCCCAGAGTTTACAAGGACTTTAATGTTGTCTACACTGCAGGTTATGTCAGTATAATTTATGTCGCTCAAGGGTGTGAATAAGCCACCCCCCGAGTGATGTAAGGTACACAGACCTAAGCGCCGATGTGAACAGCACTATGTTGGCAGGAGAGCTTCTCCTGCCAACAGCTACCGCTGCTCACAGAGGTGGTTTTATTATGCCAACAGGAGAGCTCTCTCCCATCGGCATAGAGCATCTTCACCAGATAGCACTACAGCAGTCTATGGCATGGGTGCAGCTGCGTCACTGTAGCGCTCCTAGTGTAGACTAGCCAGGTGTATTCCAGGGGCTGACTGGGTCTGCTTCATTTCATATACCCCTCCACACCATGCCCAACTTGCTACTAAGCACAACTCAGTTGCCAGTATTTCTTTTCCCCTTTTTGTCTTAGCCTATAAGCTCTTTAGGGCCGGGACTGTGTTTTCAATACGTACCATGCCTAGTGGAATGGGTCCCTCGTCCTGACTGGGCCTCTGGACACTATTTTAACATAAATCTGAAATAACAAAATACTGCTGTTAACAACAACAGTAAATAATGGGCTAGTAGCTACTGCATGCAATGCATTCTGGGAATTAGAGTTCACAAGGTAACTACTTCTCTCAGGCCTGGTCTACACTACGGTGGGGGGCAGGTCCGAACTAAGGTACGTGACTTCAGCTACGCAAATAGCGTAGCTGAAGTCGAACTACCTTAGTTCGAATTTCCTACCTACCCAGACGCCGCGGGATCAAACTCCACGGCTCCCCCGTCGACTCCGCCACCGCCGTTCACGGTGGTGGAGTTCCGGAGTCGACGGGAGCGCGTTCGGAGTTCGAACTATCGCGTCCATCAAATCCCCTCCACCATGATGGAGTGGCAGCTATGCCTAAGTTGAGAGAGAGGTGTTGCAACCTGGCGCCTGGGGTTACAATGCCACTCAAATTTGTGGCAACAATAATAAGTTGCTGTGTGTGTTACAACTTGCGGTTTCCGTACAGTCTGAATCGTTATTCATCCTTGTTTTGTGCTACTGCGGAGTCAGGCAGGAAATGGCCCTAGCCCAAAGCAGAAATAACAGAACACTGTGTGCCAAAAGCAAGAGAGAGGGATCAGACGGTGTGCAAGAGGCAGGCAAGCTACAAGCCAGCTGTCCACAATGTGCTGGTGAGACAGAGCAGCAACAGCTCAGAACCTCAGATTGGAAAGGGTGTGAAGCCCAAAAGCCTAAAGTGTTCCCTGCCCCTCAGTGTCTGGGTGATGAAAATTATCCCTGTTTTACAGGTGAGGAAACTGAGGAACAGAGGGGCAAGTGTGTTGCCCAAGGTCGCACCACCACTCTACAACCCAGCCAGCAATAAAACCCAGCTCCCCTGACTCCTGGGACTGTACGTTAAGCATAACACCATCCTTCCTCTCTCTGGCACTTTCACTGGGATCTAACTGCTCCAGACCTTCTGCTGTGGTTTTTGCATAGCAAGAACACTCTGTATTGATGAAATGTTACTTCTGTTCAGTTTGCATCTGATCCAGATGGAGCACTTCCATTGACACCATAACGTCTCTTGGTGTTATCTCATTGCCCTACTTTGGGGACAAGAAGAAGCCATGCTCTAATCTGAGTCTCCAATTCACATTATATCTTCTGAGCCTCCGATTTCATATGCCAGGAATAGAAAATTGCCAGGTTGTCGTCCTATCCTTATGCAAACTGCCACTGACATGACTAATGGTATCATCTTACCAATCTGAATCGCCTTTTCATCCCAAAGGATCCCAAAGTGTGTTATGAACTATATATAAACTGGGGTCATTTTGCCCACTGGAGGGGTGGAATGGGACAGCTGGTCAATGGTACACAACAGGAAAGGCAAAAGAATGTTGCAGTTCATCCAATAGAAACTGCTGGGGGAATTCAGGTCAGCAGAGTACACTGTACAATAATGAACAAATCTGGGACTTTCCCAGGAAACTAAACTTAAGAAATACTCAAGCCTGATGAAAGCTATGGCCAATATGCAACAGCCTGTTCTGCTTAGGACAGTGAAACAAGACATCTTGTCACTGATGGCAGGTCTACACTGGGGGGGGGAAATCGATCTAAGATACGCAACTTCAGCTACGTGAATAGCGTAGCTGAAGTCGAAGTACCTTAGATCGAATTACTTACTGTCCTCACGGTACAGGATCGACGTCTGCGGCTCCCCATGTCGACTCCGCTACTGCCATTCGCGTTGATGGAGTTCCGGAGTCGACAGGAGCGCGTTCGGGGATTGATATATCGCATCTAGATGAGACGCGATATATCGATCCCCGAGAAATCGATTGCTACCCGCCGATCCGGCCAGTAGTGAAGCCGTACCATAAGAGTCTAGGGGGTGAAATCCTTACCTCAGTGAAATCAATGCTAAAACTCTCATTGACTTCAATAAGCCCAGGATTTCATCCCAGATATTTTGTTTTTCCACCTTCTAGATTAACCCTTTATGGGGCACATTTCTTGTCCCCCCCTCCCCATAACGAAGGGCAGCCTATTGCAGCTGTGCTTTGGAGCTTGTGTTATAGACTTAGGGCCAGATCCTGTGGGGCGCTGAGTGCCTCCAGCGGGCACTAAGGATGCTTTGCACAGTGGAGGAGGCGCTCAGAAGCATAGACAAGTACTGGGCTCTGAACTATGGGCCTGCATGGGAGCTTCTGGGCACTCAGCAATTTTGAAAATCAAGCAGGTGCCTAAACAGAGCTTTGGGAATTAACTTAAGGGTCCTGTATTTTATTTTAAAAATCTTGAGCCAAGTGCACTGTTCCTGTAGTTATAAGCCTGTGATGACAGATCCTGAATAACACACTATAGCCAAAAGATTCAACTGGCCATTCATTCTGAAGGCCTCTGATTTGGGGTCACCCTATCTGAGATGCCTCCTGTCTCACGTTGGGCTCCCCCAAATATGAGGCACCCATAATTAGGAGACACTTACAAATTTTTTGGCCATAGTCACTATGCTTAGGCGCAGACTATGTGAGCTAAACTACAAACAACAGCCAATAAAGAAAATGTTCTCTCTACAGTGGGGGTTAAGGGTAGCCAGAGATTTGTGCAGCTCTGGAGAGGAGCATTTCAAAGAGTGTGGGAGACAAACAGACTCATAGACTTTAAGGCCAAAAGGGACCATCATAATCATCTAGTCTGCTCTCCCGCACCTCACAGGCCACAGGACCTCACCCACCCACTCCTGTAATAGACCCATAACCTCTGGCTGAGTTACTGAAGTCCTCAAATCTTGGTTTACAGACTTCGAGTGACAGAGAATCCACCACTGACACTAGATCAAACCAGTAAGTGACCTGCCTCCCTCTGCAGCATGGGGCACGAACCCCAACCCCAAAGTCTCTACCAATCTGACCCAGGGGAAAATTCCCTCTTTACTCCAAATCTGGTGATCAGTTAGACCCTGAGCATGTGGGCAAGACCCACCAGCCAGACACCTGGGAAAGAATTCTCAGTAGTAATTCAGAGTCCTCCCCATCTAGTGTCCCATCTCCGGTCACTGGAGAAATTTGCTAATAGCACTCGCGGATGGGTAAATGAGGGCCTAGTTCCTGTACACCAGGCTGGAAATGAAGGAGGGATAAGAAAAGAACAGGGAGAAGGAATAGACAAGGAACAGAGAAGGGAGAAATGATGTCTGTGTCCCATCACGCCAAGGGATGGGCCCGAACAGCAAAGTTTAGATCCAGATCCAAATTTTTCCAAAGTTCAGGGTGTTCAGATCAAGGTTTTAGTTTGGATCCAACTCTAATGATGTCCAACCTTTCCAGGGTCAGTGTCTCACTGCAGCACTGGGAGACAGAGAGGTCTGGGCTTAGGCACACAAATACCTCCCCCCGCCCCCTCCCCCCGAAGCTTAATTCTCTCCAAACAACCACTCTTCCTCATCCTCAATATCTGATATGTGGTTTCAGGTGACTGTAGTAGCTAATAGAAGTTGATGATTTAGGATTCCCATACTTTGATTTCTAGATAGTGTGCTCTTCTGTGATTGTGCCCTCTAACCTCCACAGGTGAGCAAAACATGGTATTGTGTTGGCATTTACACAAGGCTAATACTCGTACAAGTGCCAACACAAAACCATGTTTTGCGAGCCTCTTCTGAATCCGGCTTGCTGATTCTGAAATTGTTTTGAATGCAAACTCTAGAATGTGCACTACAGCTCTTCCACTAAAACTTTTGGGAAGCAAAGGGTTTTAATGTGTCTAGACACAACTCCTGTGCTGTAATAGTACAGCGCATTAATACTGCATCTGTAGACAGCTGAAGAATGCCTTCCAGTGGGCCAAAGACTTACGACTACTCTTGAAAACACAAACATATACAGAGGAGACATATTTATGGGAAGCATTCTTCTTATTTTATCTAGCTGAAAGTAATAAATTCAGGGCCAGATTCTGACTTCATAGGACTACTTGTGTAAGTATTACCCAAGTGAATAACATCACCCAATCTGGCCCTCAGTCATGGCTCGCCCCTCCCCACCCAAAAAATAAATAAGGGGACTCTGCTGAATAGTTTACATCCAATATTTAGGTTTTGTTTGAAAAAAAACCAAAAAAACAAAAAAGATTTTGGTAAAATCTAATACAAAGAGAATTAATATTTTCAGTAAAACAACGTATATATCTCTATATCTAGGTGTGTGTGATAGGGTTTGCAAAACAGGAAGCAAAAGTGAATGTAAACAAAATTGAAACTGAACAGTCCAGTTTCATATTCTGAGCTGATGGACATGCAAAATAGTAAACAAAACAGCATAAATAGTTAAAAATACAGTTTTTTTTTAAATGTACATTTTCATATCTTAGGTGTCATTAGCAGAGGTAAGGCTTTTCTTTCCAGTGTTTGACTTAACTTGATGATGCCCCCTTTAAAAGGAAGACCAGTGCAGAAAGAAATGAGAGTCGACATAACACAATAAATCCCTTGTAAAAGAGTTGTCAGCAGTGAGGCACAGGCGAAGATCTCTTCAGATGTGCTGATGGGATGACTAGCCCGCTGTGCCCCTATTATACAAAGCCTCTTGCTAAAACTGGAAGAGTACGTCAACTTAAACAAACCGGATTGGGGGATATGAGTTATTAAAAAAAATTAGCTAGACTTAGTAGTAAATACTCTGCTTTTCTATAAGCATGTCCATCTAAGGATCTTAAAAGTGCTTTACTAGCACTAACGGGTTAACCCTCCCAGTCCCCTCTGCCGCTGTGATGTTCTGGGGATCACCCAGAACAGTAAGGGTATCTGTCACTGGCTGCCTTGTAGCTTTGGGTGCCTTAATGCTATGCTGCTGCTGCGGGCGGCTCAGAGCTGTGACACCACTAACCAGCCTGCAAGCACCCTGGCTTCTCACCCTGGTTTCCACCAGCCTAGTGACTCCTTGTTGGGTGACCTCAACAGCCCTTCCGGTCCCGAGTCTCCCCAAATCTATCTGCCCTGACACTCAGCATTTCCCCCTCTGGATTGTTAACCCCAAAGGAGTGAAACCTGCCCCCAGTTAATGCAGTGGAGCGGCAGCGGTGAAGAATTACCTGTCATGGTTTTCTGTGGGTAAAGCCTTGTTCATGTTTTGCAGAGACAGCATGGAAGCCCGGAGAACGTGTTTGCAGAACAGTTAAATTTCATGCCCAGTGTCAGACTGGAGGAGAGGAGCGGAGGGATGGCCATTCTCCTCCATCCCCACATGAGTAGGTCCAGCATTAGCTGTAATATCCAAAGCTAAAAAAGGGGGTGGAGATGGGGGAGGAGAAATAGGCGCTAAGAAGTTAGCCACACCAGGTCAGGGAAACGTGCTTTCTGGTGCATATCATCTCACACAACACACTTGAAGCAGCAATGCCTGAGACAAAAGCTATCAGCTGTACGGACAGCAGTGCTTGACGACTGTCTTGCTTGCGTCCAACAACAATCCTGAAACGGGGACAGACGGGGGAAAAATGCAAACAAATTTGACCAATCTCTTTGCAAAAGTGAATCAAACAGAAAGTGCTCTTGGCCTAGGGTTTTCAATGCCTCCTTTAGCTAAGCACGAACACTACTGGGAATGCAGTCCGTAGCAAGCACTACCCTCAGCAGTTTGCAGAGTCAGGCTGTACTACACCATGTACAGCAATATCCTCATACGCGGCAAGCCCTGTTTGTATGGGGCCCTGTCCACAGAGTAAATCTGATACTATTTTGCTTTGTTTGTTTCTGTAGAGGTAGGTTTGTTTTCTGAAATGGAGATTCTAGTCCACAAGGCATCTCCTCTGCTAATGTGCACAGTTATTCTACAGATCTTTGTCACACACCCGTCAAAATTATTTAAAGAGATTATATTAAATTTATCTTATAGTCCAGCCCAGATGCCCCAACCGAAATGGGGCCCCCATTAGGCACTGCACAAACACAGAGTAAGAAGTCGTCCCTGCCCCAAAAGGCGCACAATCTAACCAGACAAGAGAGAGAATGGGTGGGAAGGAAAACAGGGGTGTGTAGAGGTCAAGGGTGCCCAAGATCACACAGCAGGACAAGGGCAGAGCTGGGCTTACAACTCAGACCTGTGCCGTATCCACCACGCCACATTGCCTCTTGGCAAAAGGTGTGACAGAAATGGCAATTTCCTGCAACATCTTGGACAAATTTAGATGAATGAAGATCAAGTATTTTAGGAGTTCATTGCTTTAAAATTGCATATGTTTCTGTATTGTGGGATTGTACGTAGCGTCTAACATTGGGAAGTGTTATGAGCTTTAAAGGGCTATTTGAAACAATCAAGGCAAGAATGAACTTTTAAAGTAGAGAAGGTTTCCTAGGAAATCTCTAGGAGGAGAGGTATGGAATTTGGGATCAGGAAGGAATTTTCCCCTGTGTCAGATTGGCAGAGACCCTGGGGGGGTTTCACCTTCCTCTGCAGCATGGGACACTGGTCACTTGCAGATTTAAACTAGTGTAAATGGTTAATTCTCTGTAACTTGCAGTAAACCCTGCTTTGAGGACTTCCGTAATTCAGCAAGAGGTTAGGGGTCTATTACAGGAGTGGGTGGGTGAGGTTCTATGGCCTGCAATGTTCAAGAGATCAAACTAGATGATCATGATGGTCCCTTCTGACCTTAAAGTCTATGAGTCTATGAGAACACAGTCTTCTGAAGCTTTGCCCTGACAGGTGTGGGGAGGACCTTTTATCTGCTGATCACCTGTTTCATGAGGACAGATCAAAAAACCAAAATGAAGGCACTCACAGATTCATGGGGGTGCTTGTTCTGAGCTAACAGCTGTTATTAATTTGTGACCACAGAAAACCCTCTTGGTGGGGCTAGAAGGACTGTTCATTGGGTCACTGAGTCCGTGCTGGAGTTGGGATGATCTTTGGTAAGCTTATCAGCATAAGTGTAGGGTTTGTTTTGGTTGTTGATGTTTCTAATACGATTTCTGTGTAATTCCTTAAAAACGAATGTGGTTGCTGAGAAGGAGCTATGTGGAAACTCAACTGTGGGCAATCACACTATGCACCATCTCAGAGAAGAAAACGAAAGCAGGCCTGCTTAGACAGTCTGGCTTAGGTAGGGACGGATGAGGAGCCGGAAGCCTAGAGTAGGTGTCCTTGCTAGACGTAGAAGGGGAATATAGGTGCAGTTGCCCTGAATTGTGACATAAGGCATAAGCGTCAGGATTTATTTGTCTAACAAATCAGTATTCGAGCCACTGTTATTTATATGAATTGTCCTTCACTCTGAGGGTAGTCCCATTGGGGCTACTACCTAGGAGTGACAAAAATCTAGCCAATAGTGACTTTTGCTATTCCCTCAAACCTTGTTCCCCAAACACATCTGATGTGTAGATTTCCAAATCTTACCAGAGCTCAGTTCTGTGGTTGCTGTTTGTTCTATTGAGCAGCAGGTGATCATGATGAGGATTTGATACTGAATTTGTGGTAAACTTTGAAAATGTATTTTTGACAGATTAAGGGAAACCAGTAAATTATTGGGTTTCTTGCAGCTAAGGCTGATCTCTGCTCTAATTTTTTAAAATTTAAGTATCGTAAACAGATTTCATATAGACTAAGGGTCAGTCAATTTTATCTTAGTTATCAAATGCTCTGATTCTGTAGGGCACATGCCTAAATTTAAGCATGTGAATAGTCACATTGACCTCAGTGGGATTATTCATATGCTTAATATTAAGCATGTGCTTAAATTCCTTCTGAACTGGGGCCTTAAAAATGAAAACTTTGTTTGGGAAAGTACATCAAGGTATGGAAGAAATCTCCATATAGCCATTGATCTGTTTAGAAAACAAGATTCTTGATTGTTCTTGCTTGATATAATTTCATAAAAATAGCTAGTAAACCTAGTGTAAATGTCATTTATCGTAATAAATGTATTTATTCGGTGCCATCTTTAGATCGGAATCCAAATTATTGGTACGCTGTTGTGCACTTAAATAATAAATCCAATCATATTAGTAACAACAAGTTAATATATTTTTCCAGTTTCCCAGTTGTTCAAACAAATAAATAAAAAAAGACAGCCATGAGTTATATAGTCACTTTGCCACTGTCCAAACAGTTCTGGGAAACTCCTGGTGTTGGTTTTATGAACTCTGGAAAATGTTACAGCAGCAGCACTCTGCACTTTTCATCCTCAAAACACTTTCCAAAAATTGATCAATTGACTGGACAGAGACAGTTACAATAGGATCCAATTAACTGAACCTGCAGTCCTCTCTTTCTAATCGAGCATCAGCATGCCTTGTTGGTCTATTGACACCTGATTATCCATGTTCCTGATTTTCTGAACACATTTAGTGTTGCCTATGTGTGGTTTTGGGAATTGGACCTTTAAGTGGTTTAGCTTCAGAGACAGGAAGTCACAGGAAAAAGTGCTGCAGTAGTTCTTTTTTCATGTGTTATGCAGAAGCAGTTGGAACTACTCACTGACTAAAGAGAATCTCTTGCAAGTACCGTGGCCCCAGGATGGTTCCCGAACACCACACACTTTGCAATAAGTGAGAGAGATCCCTTCAGTCTAGGAGATTCCAAGTTAAGTTGAAACCCTCATTAAAAATATTACATTATGCTACAGTAACAAAATGTAGTTACTCTATTGCAAGCAATACTATTTCTGTAGAATACTGCAGGATTTTTTTCTAAATAAGGGAGTCTATTTCCTCAGTCTCCTGTTAAGAGAATGAAACAACACATTGAGAGGCAGCAAGGACTGAATGAGAGGCATGGTCTATCAGTTTGGACACGGGAGCAGGAATCAGCAATGCCTGAGTTCTAATCCCAGCACTGAAAAGCTGCCTCCACACATAGGTCTCCATGGGCCTGGTTGTGCTATAGATAGGGAAACTGAAGCAGAAAGGTTAATACCTACATTGCTGTGCTGAGGATTAATTAGATAGTGTCTGTATAGCACCTTGAACGTGAAAAGCGCCCTATAATTAGCAGGCATTATGAAAGGGAGTAGCAAAATTGATTTAAAACTCTTTGAACAGATACTCACAGTGCGTCAGTAAATATGCAGATTTTAATTCCTGCAGAGACCTAATATGCTGCTCATCCACCCGTCTGTCCATCAAAACAACTATCTTCCTAGTTAGCCAGCCTGGATGTGCCATGCCCCAGTCAAGGTCACAAATGCCAGTGTCCTTAGCAAAGCCATACATGGAGACAAATGGAATTTACAGTCAATTCTCTTGTTGTATTTACTTCACTTGGTGGAAACAGGCAGACTTTGATTTTCACATAATAGTGTACAGAGAATAACAGCCCTTAAATCGTTTCCAAGGTGGGGGAAGGTACAACAAGCTAAACACACTAACGCTCTGTAACAGTCTGGACATTGTGATAGAGAACTACAGCTAGAGACGCAGAGTAACTACAGGCAGCAGCACAGAAAATAGATTGATGCCACTCCAATATATAACAGGCCTTTTGGAAGTTCATCTAGGGGAAGGATGGCCTGGTGGTTAAAGCACAGAGCTGGGAAGCAGATGTGGCTTCTTGTCCCAGTTCTGCCTTTGACTTTATGTGTGACCTTGAAGAAGTTACTCCAGGTCTCTGTGCCTCAGTTTCCCCATATGTAACGTGGGAATAATAGTTATCCACCTCATAGTTACTTAATGATTGTAAAGCACTTAGAGATCCTCCTATGGAAGGCACCAGAGGGAGTGCCAGGCTCATACTAAAGACTTGTAATAGCGTCACAATGCTGGGTATGCAACCTGCTGAAAGATTTCACTGCAGCACATCCTGCTGCTGTGGGATGCCGTAGACTGCTATGCTTTACATCTGCTCAGCAATCTTTCAGCCAGCTGATGGGTCAGTAAATCATTAAAGGTTAAAGCTGCAGTTTCAGACCTGTTCCTCCCAAAGGCCACAGTTCAAATCCTTGCGCTGCTAATTGGCCTTGCAGTTTGTTCTTGGGGTCAGCTTTCTAGGCCTGAGATTGTGCTAAGGTTCTTTTCCAGAATGTGACAAAATGTAGCTTTCAATTGTCTACTGCCCTCCCCCCAAGAGAGGCCATGTGAATCACTATAAAGCATCAGTTCCCAAACTTTTTCCTGGAGTGATCCACCATTACATATATATCTCTATCTCTATCTATCTATCTCCTCCACCCCGGCCCCACAACCATAATCCCAGCCTGGTATGGTGAAGAGGCTCCAAGGTGGCAGGGAGGGAGTTGGAAAGTGAGCCTGCCCCACACTCACCCCACAATGGCAGCTTCTGTCCTGTGGGGCTGGGTCCAGCACCCTGCTCCAGGCATTGTAACCTGGTGCACAAGGTTGCTGCATCACTCGGGTTAGGCCCGGCCCAGTCAGGAATAGAAGTGTCAACCCAGGAGACGTGTATGTTTGCCTACACCAGGGCCTTGTGATGGGTTAATCTGGCCCTGAATGTGGTGACCCATCTAAAACCTTTCCATGACCCACTGGTGGGTCAGGACCCACCCTCTGGGAAACACTGTTATAAAGGTTGCCATATGGGGGGACATAACACTCAGAAATTGCCCCCCTTTTTTATTTTTAACCATGACGTTAGTTGGAGGGTATCATGAGAAGTTAGTGCAGTCAAAATACATTATCTGGAAGGGACCAGGGAGGGACCACCTTTCTGTTCTGTGTTTGTACAGCACCTAGCACAGTGGGGTCTCAGTCCATGACTAGGGCTCAGGGCCTCCATTAATATAAAGTTTAAATCATAATAATACAGTGAAGAACTGACTGATCTCAAAAAGTAGGAGACTCTTCCCTGAACAGGGTGTTTCTAGTGGGCTTCTACAGGGATCAGTACTAGCAAGTAGCTATTCGACATTTTAATCAATGATCTGAAAATAAATATACAATCACTGCCAATAAAATTTGCAGATGACTCAAAGATTGGCAGAGTGGTAAATAAGGAGGACAGGGCAGTTATACAGAGCAATCCAGATCATTTGGTAAGCTGGGCCCTTTCAAACAAAATGTGTTTTACTATAATGTAAAATGGAATACTAATACTTGCCCACCTGGCATCTTCAGATGAATGGTACTAAAAAAAAATCATCATTTCCAATTCTCACAATTTTTGTCACAATTTCTGCTGTTTTTCTCAAAGCCCTAGCTCTGGGATTCATGGGGTCATGAGAGAATTTCAGCTTCTAGTATAGTAAATAAAAAGCAAGTTTCTTGCAAACTTGACCACTAAAGGCTAAAAACCTGAACAATAAAGAAAGAGAATCCAAAATGTATATATAGATTATATATAGACATAGATATAAACCCTTTATGATTTTAGGGGCCTGACTCATGACTTTTGATCACATGGGATTGACAAAGCTGTAAAATGCTAAATATTATAATACAATAAAGTTGCTTATGCTGGGTTTACCATTTGTTGGTACTTTCTACCATAGAATCATAGGACTGGAAGGGACCTCGAGAGGTCTTCTAGTTCAGTCCCCTGCACTCAAGGCAGGATTAAGTATCTCTAGTTGTGAACAGGTTTTGTACACATAACCGATGAAGTCCAAGTACATTTTCCAAAGAAGGATTCTTCTCTTCACACTTTGTCAGCCACACAGCCTCACATACAAGTGACAGATGTCACCCTTAATTATCCCAGCATTCCTTCTCCTGGGTCTCACACATAAACTACTCAAAGGAGAACGTTAAGGCTTGACATGCCGGCCATGTTTCATTCAGGGCCGCCCAGAGGATTCCGGAGGCCCGGGGTCTTCGGCGGCGGGGGGCCCTTCCAGGACAGGACCCGCGAAGTGCCCTGGTGCCCCCCCCGCCCGCAATTACCGCGCGCCCGCCGCCGGGCCTTAGGGCGGGGGCGCGCGCGGGGGCACTTTCGGGGCGGGGGGGGCGTCCGGATGGAAAAGGCCCCCCCCCGTGAAGATAACTGAAGCCTGAACTGAACCCGCGCGGTCGTCCCGGCTTTGGTTTTGGCTCCAGGGGGGTCTTCTTCGGCCCGGAGGAAGAGGACGGGGAGCCGGGCGGCGCGGAAGCGCGGCTGAAGGTCCGCCGCCGGTCCGTTTCCCCTTTCGAGGCCGAAGGACCCCCGCCCAGGCCGGGAGGCCCCAGGGGGGGCCTGGGGGGTGGGGGCTCCTGGGGGGGGAGCCCCCTCCCCTCCTGCCCCTGGGCTTTGGCTAAGACTGGATACCTGGGTATTATTTCCTGGAATCTCTCATCTACTGAAAAATATTACTCTTGCTTTTGGTAGCATCAGGATATAAGTAAAACCTTCAGAAGCTGAGAACAGGAAAGAGCGGCAGGTTAGGTAGAGTGTCTTGGGGGGAAATGGTAGTGCTTTCCCGAGACCCTATACTCCTTTCCCGTGTCTTTATTTGTAGGGCTTACAAGATCAGAGGTCTGAGAGCAGTATGGGCAAGATATGCTCTCTCCCTTCATAAGAACGGCCGTACTGGGTCAGACCAAAGGTCCATCCAGCCCAGTATCCTGTCTACCCGCAGTGACCAATGCCAGGTGCCCCAGAGGGAATGAACCTAACAGGTAATGATCAAGTGATCTCTCTCCTGCCATCCATCCCCACCCTCTGGCAAACAGAGGCTAGGGACACCATTCCTTACCCATCCTGGCTAATAGCCATTTATGGACTTAACCTCCATGAATTTATCCAGTTCTCTTTTAAATGCTGTTATAGTCCTAACCTTCACAACCTCCTCAGGTAAGGGGTTCCACAAGTTGACTGTGCGCTGTATGAAGAAGAACTTCCTTTTATTTGTTTTAAACCTGCTGCCTATTAATTTCATTTGGTGACCCCCAGCAACTGGGCTTTGCATGGGGAAGGATTGAAGGAGGGAGTGGGCATCACCAGTTGCTCGTGAGAGAGATGTGAACTGCTCCCCATTTCTCTCTGTTGGGCATTAACTCTGAAGCCTAATGGTGCAGCAATTGGTAACATTGTTTAACCCCTGATCATTTTAGCAGAAAATCTCCTCTGGGATTTGTGGGGATAATGACGCTTATTGTACCAAACTTGAGTAAAGAAACACCACTTCCCCTACAATCTGACACCTAACTCCTTCACCCCTCCAGGAGACACCTTCAGGAAGGGTTGCGGCCCACTAACAGGACAACAAAAGGGAGCGGGGGGGGGGAGGAGAGGAGAGGGGAATTTGCATGTCCATCACTCATTTTGGACCTGTTGCAGTTTCCAAGCCTGTTAAGCTAGCACCTTTCACCAGTATGCAATTCAATCAGTCATTCTTATTTTTTAAATGTGTACTTGCTACATTCAGCAGCACGGTGGGTGCATCCTACCTGGGTGCACTTTACCAGGTACATTCAGCACCAGTTAAGGCACTCAGATACCATAGTGATGTGAGTGGGTGGGTGGATAGGCAGATATAGATAGGAGTCTACAGCTGTTTTCACCCCACAACTTATTAAGGTGGAGGAGGAGAACAACGGCATAAGGAGAATAGCAGAAAGCTTCACCAGTTGCAAAGGAACCTCTTATCTGTGCAAACATATTTTCCTTTGGCGTTACAATCGCTGTAGCTAATACTGTGAAGGATTTTGCAAATCCCAGTCTGTTCCCCTCACACACCTTTCAACTGCCCTAAATAACATGATGTTCTTTGCCACTTGAAGGGGCTGTGATATTCTGCCCTGAGTAAGATTTTCAACTCTTCCCCTCTTTTCCTGCTGACTTAGTGACCTGCTGAAAACAGGTAATGACTCATTAAATGCTTGTGGCAGCTCTGTGCTTTTTAATCTCTTCTATTTTAGACACTGGTCTCAAAGCCCACAGTCAGGGGAAAGCCTGGGAGCAGAGATAAAAACGTTTCAGGACACAAGATTTCAGGAGGCTGATGCATCTCTTCAGCCCGCTGAAGCCCAGAGTCACGTGAAACAGACATTGGTTGTTTGCTTTCTGACCTGGTGAGACAGAGTGTGTGTTTGGAGGATAAAGCTGTGACACAGAGGGCTGGCGGTGGTTAACCTCCCTGTGTCAGCCACTCTCATCAGGCCTGACAAACTAACTACACCTAACACATTGTTGTCATCATGTTTATCTGTAAGGAATGCCGTGCGAGATATCACATGAAAGCTGGTGACACACTGGTCATTTATATTGTCATGGAATGGATGCATTAACAGTATCTGAGGAACTATGGATACTCACTAATATTACTCTTTAAAGACTGTAACAAAACAAAGGGAGAAACAAAGTTTTCTTCCAGACAAGAGGGCGGACAATTATTCCCCCAGTCTCTAATGTAAATTGAGCCTGGTGATGCCAGAGACAAGGGCCAGTTCATCTACACTGGCAGTAAACAGGAGGAGCAAATTACCAAGAGGATGTGAAATCAGCATGGATAGAAACCGGAGCGTGAATGTGAGGGGGATCATCCTGACTCTGGTGACAAAGACAATAAATTTTGGGGAATATAAGGAGAAGCAAGAGATGTTTTGGTTATCCATCCCTGAGGGAACAGAGAAGTCGGCACTCTTTGCATTTATGAATGGTGGATCCCCAGCCATGTGGGTTGGTGACGATGGGAAGCAGCTGTAGGCGAGAAAACTGCTTTAGACAAACCTTGGAGCCTGCTAAGTTTCTATGTGGACTCTTGGGAATGTTAGACTTTTGGTTTTATTTGTAACCATTTTTGCTTTCTGTTGTCTCTGCTTGGTATCACTTACATCTCTGTTCTTTTATTAACAAACATCTTCTTGTTTTATTATCAGTTCATCTCCATGCCGATATATGCAACCACTAGTGGTGCCTCCTGCTGCCGTCCTGGGGGTTAGCTCTGTGAGGTGCTGCCCTCCTCTGACAGTGTCCCTGCCCATTGTTCTCTCTCTCCAGGAACTGCAGCCTCCCCTTTGTGACATGCCCCTCTGGCTAGGTCACTATGTTGTTCCCCCTTCCAGGGCGGAGCGGGGTGGGGAGGAGGAGTGGGTAACAAAGTATTTCTGGAACAAATCATCCCAGGCAGTCATCTGTCCTTTGTGTGGTCTATGCCATGTCCTCAGTGGCTGGCAGGGGAACTCAGGCCCACCCTCTACTCCAGGTTCCAGCTCATGGGCCCTCTAATCATCAGCCAAGGCCTGCACTGTCCTACCTTGGTGCTTTCCCCCTGAGCCTTTCCTACTTTTCTGGCTCTCTCCCACTCTCTGGGTTTGCCAGCCTCCCAACTCCCTCCTCTCAGGGAGTAACTGTGGACTACCCACCATAGTCCCAAACACACCTTCCTCCTTTCTGCTAGCAGCTCCTGGGCTTTACAGAAGCCTCACCTGTTCCCGTACAGGTGAGCTTCCCCTAATTATGGCTTTCCTCTCAGCCTTCAGCCTAATAAATTATTTGTCCCATCTGGCCTCCATTAGCCCCTTCAGGTGGGGTGGACAGTCCATCACATACACCAAGGGTTAATCTGCAAAGCAAGGCCAGGACTGGAAGAATTCTAAGGGAGTTGTTTGGCTGGCAGGGAGTTGCTACACAGTACGGCACCAAGACACCCCTCTTATGGTAAGGGGTGACTTACGCTTCTGGATGCCCCAAGGAAGTGTCTCAAAAGAGGGAAGCAGGGATATAAAGCTGGTGACAGCCCTTCCCTGCAGACTTTCAGCGCCTGCCCCCACAACCTGTGGCATGCACTCTAGGCTGGACAATCTGGACC
The DNA here is from genome assembly GCF_016161935.1 of Mauremys reevesii. NCBI lineage: Eukaryota > Metazoa > Chordata > Testudines > Geoemydidae > Mauremys > Mauremys reevesii. Next base: position 38,580,761 of record NC_052638.1, read on the forward strand.
CTAAGTCTGTCCAGATGGGCCCTGAAGGGACAATTCCTAGCAAAGGTCATAAGGGTTGGAAGAGAGACAGGTACTGTAATAGATCTCCCCGTGACCAGCCATATCCCCAACTCCCAAGACATTCTACACCTTGGAGCTAATTCACAGGCCATGCCCTGTTGCACTGCACCTGAATCCCATCTTGGGCCCCTCTCCCTGTTCCGCCCATGTGGTCAGGCTGGGCAGGGGATGGTAGCCTGGATCAGGAGACTGATAGATCCAGCATTGTAGGATCAGCAGAAGTAACATTTCCCCATCACAGACAGGAGAGGGGAAGCGAAAGGGAGAGATATGACGCCCTATATCCCCAGGGGCGGTAATGCCCGGCTTGGGGGAAAGAGAGGGGGCCTGTGCTCTGATTTAGTGCTGGGAGTCTGATATCCACATAAACTAAACCAGCTCAAGGGTATTAGAGAAAGACGGTGGCTGCAGTAGGTTAGTATTTCAGATAGTGACTTGAATGTAACCAACCCCCACACCTTTTTAATTTTCCCTCCCCAAGCAGTTCAGTAATACCCTGATCAATTTTTGGAGGTGTGACACCCATGTCCAGCATGCAGGCATTAGTGGGCACTTTGGGAGCCAGTCCTAAATGCGTGTCTCCATCCTGCATTCACTGGGAACATTTCCCATGTGAAGACTGCAGAATCAGTCCCTTAATATGGGAGTATAGGGTTTGCTGTGTGAATACTTTGACCAGGGAAGGTTTGAGGGAGGGATGGGACCTGAAAAAAATCCTAGATCTGGGTCACATAAATCAGGAACTAAGCTCATACCATGGTGCTTTCTTCCAGTTCTCTCCTGCTCATGCAGTCCTTGTAGTCTATCCCCTCCCCTATTAGATGCTGTCAGTATCTGATGCTTTACTCCTGAATGGAAAGGCATCTCTGTTTGGGATCAATGCATTGATCAGCAACTGCTGTAAGAGCAATGCTGCTCTCCCTCCACAGACAGAGCATGGGAACCTCAGCCCGCAATATTCCGAGCCTGACTGCTGGCAGCCAAGAGAGAGAAGTGGTGTGGTCTAATGGTTAAAGCAGGGAGGAACATGAGTCAGGACACCCAGGCACTAGCACTGTTCTGATGGGTTGAAGATCAATGCTGCAAGAGAGCATTTAAATAAATATGAAAACTATGGGCGTAGTATGGGGGGGGAAGAGAGGGTGTTGCCCCCCCCCCAAACTACAAGCCTCAGACAGTGTGAAATTTGCCCCTCCCCCCCACACACTTGGCTCATTGGCCTGACTGGAGCACACCCCTCCCATATAGAAGTCAAACTACACCTATGAAAAACTGTCTTTTAAAACCTCTCTCTTTAGACTTGAGTTTTGTGAAAGACCACCTGAATTTTTGCCCTAAACAACTTCACTATGATCCTTTAAGGCTCTCTCCAGTGGTGGTGGCACACAGTTAATATGAATCACTTCACATTCAGAAGCTGCTTAGTAAATTGTTGACCGCACAAAATAAAAAGCCATTGCATATGCACCTCAAACCTTTCGGTTGGTTCATACAGTTCGATGCTAGGAGCTAGGAGCTGAAAGGACATTCTGGGTATAACTATCCAAATGCACCCATTATATTGCCTACTTTCCTTACAATACACAGCTGTCCATCTTGGTATTTATACGGAGCCCGTCAATAGAGCATATGGGCACCTCCTAGTCTACAGAGACTTTATCCTCACCCCATCCCTATGAGGTAGGAAATTGCTCTTATTCCCAGTATACAGAGTAAGAAACTGAGGCACAGACAGATTAAGTAGTTTGCCTAAGGTCACACAGTCAGTGTGTGGAAGAGCCAGGAACTGAATACAGATCTCGAGTCCCAGTCTAGTGCCTTAATCTCAAGATCATGTTTCCTCTTACAACTACTGTAATACAGCCACTAGCTTTTTATACTGGCCTGGCATTCACCCAGGGCAGGCGCTTGCAATGAAACGAGGCACTTCTGAAAGTGCATGAAACATCAATGCCCAGATGAGGTCTCTACTGCTCTGCATTCCATTCCCAACCCTCTCCTACTCAATTTATCAAAGTGTGCATGAAGGGTACTGGCTTGAGCAAAGACCTAAGGAAAAACAATTCACTCTGTCATATGTTCAAAACAAAACAAAAACCAACCTTAGAAAATACTTCCAATTACCAGCAGAAAGCTTCCTGCCCTCTCTGCACTCAGCTGATCAGGATCAGCTTCTTTGCTGCCATTTTTTGTGCCTCTTGATTTCTTCACAGAAACTGGCTCTATTTTTACCCGGATAAAGCAGATCAGATTTGCAGTAATTGGCTGGATAAACAGATGCACACTCTGCACAGCAAGCTAATAGGATACATTCAGTGACCAGCAAATGCACTTAGCCCAGGCCCAGCACAAAGAAAACAATCAAGCTAATTTATTGTACACATGTAGCATGGCCATTAACTCTCTATCCCCAAACATATTTCCTAGGGGGGACAAGAAGTGTAAAACATTTCCCCATTTTCTGTACAACTCATAGCAAACCAGTATTAAACCCAAATACATGCAAGAGTTTCTCTTTCTGGTTAACTCAGGTCTTGACCTGGGGAGATTACTAGCACTGAAGTGGTTACACATTAAGACAGAAAAATGCTACTTGTAACTCACAGGTGGACCTCCTTCAATAATAAAATGTCCAACCATTTCAAATCGCTTTCATAACTTGTAATCTACTGGGAGATTAGCAACAATCCTGCTTGTTACAATATCATTCTGTTGTCTTTTGGGGTAGATTAGTTAGAGACCAGAGAGATAAGGGAAAGCTTGGGGACTACTCCAGCTGACTTTATTCTAATGAAACACTATTCACTGGGGACAGGGAAAGAGGGGAGAAAGTTAAAATGAAAAGCAATCAAGTCTCTGGAGAGGTATTTTTCATTCTGATGTCATTAGAACTGGTAAAACGTAAGCAATTCAGATTGATCTATGCTAGGGAATTGCTATCAGACACATTCTAGCCAGGGTGGGATAGGTAACCCAAGCAGTCCTCAAAAGGATTCACACAGAGGCCCCTCTGACATCTGTTTGACACTGGTGTAGCTTCATTGGCTTCACTAGTGTTACTCCTGATTATGGTGTAAATGAAAGGAATCAGGCCTGTATGTTGCAGAAGCAACTTTAATATGTACCTGTCTTGTGAGTGGCAGCAGTCCACTCATGGACCCCCCATGCAGACGGGGGTCTGCGCAATCTGTCAGCGATTGTGTGCAAGCACATAAACACACGGCATTCCTGATCTCATACCAGAATGCTTCCCCGTAGCTCCTATGGCTGAAGGCCAACAGAACAACCTCCCTGAAGATCTGTGGTGAGCAGAATAGGGGCAACTAACTTCTACTCTGTGCCCCTGCTGCTGGGGAAGGTTGGGTTTGGGTTTTGGTTTTAAACGGAGAGTGCCTATAGACAGAACTTTGCCTTGAATGTAAAGAGCAAAACTCTCTGCACCTTTCCCCCATGGATAGCTCTGATCCATAATGTAAAAATCTAATGCCCATTCCATGCACGTGGGTCGTAGACATTAGTGGGGAACTTCACCTGCAGAGCAAGGGCTTAATATACTCTAGAGATCTGCACACTATGGATCAAAAAGCAGGAAGTGTAAAGGGTTACCAAATCAGAGTTGGTCTATATTGCAATGATGGGGTGTCACTGCAGCTGGAGTAGCCATGCCCATGCTATCTTTAATTTAGCTAGCTCAGATACCTGAACAGCAAAGCCACAGCAGCACACTTCAGTGTGGGCCTGTCCCACAAATAATCACCCAGGGTTCCAGGTGGGCTTGTACAGCCCATGCTGCAGTATGCATTGCAATGGCTTCTCTGCTCCAGTACCTGAGCTAGCTAGATGAAAGCTAGCTCAGGTAGGACTACTTGAGCTGCAAGCACACCCCATTGTTCCCATATAAACATACCCCGAAGGTGAATGAGGACCTTGCTTACAATTAGTTACAACTGTGTAACCCCACTAAATATACTGGTGTTGCACACACATAACAGAGGGTGCAATCTGAAGACAATGGAGTTCCACAGGGATAACTGAGAACAGAATTTGGCTCACAGAATCTGTATTTCAGAGGGTGAGAAGGAAAGACTCCAGCTTGACTTTCAGATCCCAGCAGCAGTCTGAAGTTAGAAAAAACACTTTTTCACTTTTAAGGCCAGCAAATCTGATCTGTAGCATTTGAGACACAGTCCACATGGATCCCCACAATGCTGTCCTTACAGAGCCACTTTTAAGTGTAGGATCACACGCTAAAGATTTCCCAGTTATGAGAACACAAGAAAACACAGAAAATATAATACATCTGAGGATCTGTTTCTAAAACAACATGTCTTCTAATATTTTCCACAAGGCACAAATGATGCTAATGGTTTGTAGATATCAGTGACGAAACAGATATTAGAAAGATTCTCCATCACTGGCGATTTGAAAATCTAGATTAGACGTCCTTCTGAAAGATCTGCTCTAGTTAAAACAGGAAGTAATTTGAGGCAGTTCTATGGCTTGTGTTATGCAGAAGTCACAATGGATTTTCTCAGTGATCCCTTCCAGCTTCAGAATTTATGAGTCTGAATAAAATACTAAAAAAAACAAAACAAAAACCCAAACAGTATTCAGTCAATACAACATCACACTGGCTGTTGCTCGCATGAAATTAAACGAAAGGTATTTTCCCATTTGCAGAGGTGTAACTGCATTACCTTGAACTGATTGGTAACGGAAAGCTTATAATGACAGATGAGACCCAACTCCGATGCCATAAAGCCTGTTTGCCAAAAGCAAGAGCAAGTTGCAGAGTGATTTCTCCTCTGTTCACATGTTGTTATTTACAGATGCCATGCTGGCTCCATACACACAAAGAACAGCACTGAAATGATGTGAAACACGCCTCGTCCCAGCACGATAGGAGCCCCATGTCATTTGTAAACATGGCACAACAGAGGCAGGCGATCCTTTACTACTGTGGGTTTTGCTTTTTGCATTTTACATCCTGTCTGAGCATTGGGTAGTCTCCCCTTACCCCTGCTCAGCTGGTTGATCCATTGGATGCTGGTTATTATCACGTTTGTTGGCTTTTTGTTGTGTTGTATTATTCTATTTCATTTTTATTTATTTAGTAATTTATTAATCCAAGATAAGATGATTAGTGTTAAGTGGAAACCCACTAACTTGAGTTAAGGCTCAGTCAATAATGGTCCCCTTTAGTATACTGGGGAAATGTATCAAGATTTGACCAAATGAATTCAAAAATAATTCCTGTTTGCAGTGTTGCCGCAGCTCTGTTGGTCCCAGAGACACAAGGTGGGTGAGGTAATAGGTTTTTATTGGAGCAACTTCTTTTGGTGAAAGAGATGAGCTTTCAAGTTACACTCTGAGTACCTTTCCCAGACCTGAAGAAAAGCTCTGTGGAGTTCAAAGGCGTGTCTCTTTCACCAACAGAAGTTGATCCAATAAAAGATATTACCTCACCCAAAATAATTCCTGGTATTCAAGAAACATACCCACTATTGGCCTGATATGGCAGCATTTAGGCAGGTGAAACTGATGTTGACTTCAGCCTGCAGTGTAGTTATAGGGGTGTTGGTCCCAGAATATTAGAGACACAAGGTGGGTGAAGTAACACACTTTATTGGACCACCTTCTGTTGGTGAGAGAGACAGTTTCTGAGCACACACAGCTGTGGCTTGAAAGCTTCTCTCTCCAGCAGAAGTTGGACCAATAAAAGATATTATCTCACTCACCCTCCCTAATTAACTTCAGTGGTAGCTTTGCTACCCCCCGCCCCCCAAGATGGCCAGATCAGTTGTCATCTTACACGGCCTGTAGATGGCTGGGAGTGGGAAGTGATCCAACAGAAAGAAGCTTCAATTACTCCCTTCTGCGCCTCCCCCAACCCAATGAAGCCAGAATGCCTGAGGCTGACATGCAGAGAGATCCTGAGAGGTAATTAGGAGGGCAGGGGATCATGCTCAGTGTGAGCATTTTCTCCAAGCTAAACCACTGTGCGAAGCCTGAGTAAGCAGGCTTTGCCATGGCTTCTCTGGGCCAATAAGGATGCCTGAACCCTCCTCCCCAGGTCACAGAGATTCAGGGCCACAAACAGCATCTGCAGCTGTGCCCTGCCCTCACGCGTTCTTTTGACCAGCAGACCCATGCAGTAATCAAGGGTGGCTCCAGGCACCAGTGCAGCAAGCGCGTGCCTTGGGCAGCAAGCCACAAGGGGCGGCCTGCCGGTTGCTGTGAGGGTGGCAGGCAGGGGGCTTTCAGCGGCGCACCTGCAGGAGGTCCGCCGCTCTTGTGGCTTCAGCAGTGGGGACACCAATGGCGCGGCACCGGCGGACCTCCTGCAGGTGTGCTGCCGAAAGCCGCCTGCCTGCCACGCTTGGGGCGGGAAAAAACAGAGCCTCCCCTGGCAGTAATGCACCCACACCAGCCACATCTCCCCAGCCCTGGGGGCGGAGGTGTGAAGAAAAATCACTGGAGAGCACTGCTCCACAACAAATTTGCAAAGAGGCCATCTCCCCATTGGTGGAACCCCTGCCTTCCAACCAGCAGCCCCCACATGGTTACACTGCCTTCAGGGCTTTCTACCACCCTTCTGCTAGCTTCAGGATAAGGCTGGAGGTGGATTAAGGAAGCCTCCACAGATCAGGGCCTTGTACTGGTATGGGGCATTCGGACCCATAAAGTCAAAGGAGGGGGAGCCAGATGCAGCATGCACAGGATAGGGAGTCAGGAGTGTTGCAAGCAATTTAGCAAGAGGCATGGGGTTGCATGGCGGCGAGCTTTCCATGGACTGCATCTGGACTTCATTTAGTTTAAATCCATCATGGGGTTAATGAGCAAGAGAAGTTTTGTTGTGTAGATGTGTCACTGATCTTCACCAGCTACAGAGTGATGTGCTAAAAGATGGGTGGCAGAAATGGCCATGAAATGAGCATTCGTCATTCTTTAACGATCCCTCGCCCCAAAAGAAACTACTGTGCAGTATGTGCTGCTCATCCAACGGTACCAACAAGTAAAAACAATGATCAATTATGTCAAAATATGGAAATAAAACATTTACCCAATGCTCTCCCCATTGGCCTCATCTTCTGCAACTATAGATTGAGAATGACAGGGAAATAAATGAAGGTGGAAATTGCCCCTAGCACTGAGGTCAGTAGGGTGCTGCACCTAAAATAATATTCAGTTTTAAAATCGGAAAGCATGCCCAATGGCTCAGCTACAGAAACAAACCCATCACTAAACCTCGCACCTATAAACGCCCTGCAATATTTATTTGGCCTAAATTTGTCTGAGTGCAGTATTAATAGATTACTGATTGCTTTTTAAAAGAAATTCCATCTTGATTTTTTTAAAACAAGGTTTCATTAAATGTTTTTTAATCCCAGCTATACATATAAAACAGTGGAGTCTAAATTAGAACATAAGAATATAAGAACGGCTGTACTGGGTCAGACCAAAGATCCATCCAGCCCAGCATCCTGTCTACTGACAGTGGCCAATGCCAGGTGCCCCAGAGGGAGTGAACCTAACAGGTTACCACTCAAGAAAGAGATCTTGGAGTCACTGTGGATAGTTCTCTGAAAACATCCACTCAATGTGCAGTGGCAGTCAAAAAAGCAAACAGAATGTTGGGAATCATTAAGAAAGAGAAAGATAAAAAGACAGAAAATAGCATATTGCCACTATATAAATCCATAGTATGCCAACATCTTGAATACTGCGTGCAGATGTGGTTGCCCCATCTCAGAAAAAAGTCTATTTGGACTAGAAAAGGTTCAGAATAGGGCAACAAAAATTATTAGGGATATGGAATGGCTGCCATATAACGAGAGTTTAATAAAACTGGGACTTTTCAGCTTAGAAAAGAGACGACTAAGGGTGGGGGGATATGATAGAGGTCTATAAAATCATGATTGGTGTGGAGAAAGTAAATAAGGAAGTGTTATTTACTCCTTCTCGTAACACAAGAACTAGGGGTCACCAAATGAAATTAATAGGCAGCAGGTTTAAAACAAACAAAAGGAAGTATTTTTTCCATACAATGCACAGTCAACCTGTGGAACTTCTTGCCTGAGGATGTTGTGAAGACCAAAACTATAACAGGTTAAAAAAAGAACTAGATAAGTTCATGGAGGATTGGTCCATCAATGGCTATTAGCTATGATGGGCAGGAATGGTGGTAATGGATCACTTGATGATTACCTGTTCTGTTCATTCCCTCTGGGGGACCTGGCATTGGGAAAACAGGATACTGGGCTAGATGGACTGACCCAGTATGGCTGTTCTTATGTACGTGTTGTTTAGAGTGAATTTAGTCAGTGATTGTGCTATGCATGGCTTTTGGTGTAGATGAGCATACTCTGGCAGGTGATTTCTATAGAGAATGGGACTCATTAGAATCAGCTGGTGGAATGGAATAGTGGCTGCTCACATTTAAAAAGTAGGAGGCTAACATGTGAAAATACACAGAAGATACTTTAACGTGGCAGAGGAAAAAATGGAAGTGATGTGATGCATGCCAGGCATCACTCTGCTTTTATATTGTATCTGGAGCTGGCAGGGAAATCCCTTTTTCCCCTTGAAAATTTGTGACAAAGTCTAAACCAATTTCATTTTCCTCAAAAATGGTCTTGGAATTGTTCTGGGGTTCTTGTTGGAAATAAAACAAAAAGTTTGATCTTTTGGTTGCCAAAAACTGAATTTTTTTCCAGGTTCTGTGTTTTTGATGGAAACCCACAGAGTGTTGATGAAAATAGGCATTTCTTTTGTGAAAATTTCCAATTTGCTGAACAACCATTTTCCATCGAAAAACTGTTTCAATGGAAATTGTTCCATCTGCACTGGTTGACTCTTTCTCCAACCCTTTATCCAGTTAGGTTGCAAGTTCTTTGCTGCAGGGACTGTCTCTGTACAGGGCCCAACACAATACGGCCTTGATCTTAGCCTCTAAATGCTACTCTAATACAAAGGAGTAACTTAGAATAATTAGGAATGAGAGGCTAACGGTTACCAAATATATTCTTACAGACTAGAATGTAATAAACTTGAAAATATATTACTATACTGGATAGGGTGAAAAATTACTAATAGAGATGGACCCAAATGGGAATCCTACATCTGAAACCTCCCCAAGCTTGGGCAAATATAGACTCAGGTCTCAATTCAGCAATCCATCTCTGTTCAGCAGAGCACTTAAGCATTTACTTGTCTTTGAGCATGTGCCACTAAATCCTACAGATTTGAATGGGACTTAAGCACTTGCTTAAAGTTAAGCAGATGCTTACATTTTTTGCTGAACTGGGGCCTCAGATCTGAGTCCAGATCCAAACATCATCTTGCCTCGAGTCCATCACTAATTATTAACAATAAAATAAATAAATAAATAAGAATGCAGGAGTGGAAAGACTATGCAGTTACTCAAGCATATGGCTGGGAGTCAACAAAATTGCAAACATTTTCTGAAGGAGGCTGATCTCCTCCACCTGCCCTCCCCCCACCTCCCAGATTCTACTTTGCCAGGCTCCAGCTCCTGTGAATGATATTAAAAAAAAAAAAAATTCTGAAATCAAAGCCCTGCTTCTAATCCATGAAAATATAAACCTTGATCCTGCCAACACTTAAGCACATATCTCCAGTGGGAATACTCAGGTACTTAAATTAAGCACATGCTTTTTCAGGATTGGAGCCTTGTGTGGTCTGAATTCACTGCTGCTGTGACTACAGCTCCACTGAGCATGGTCTTGAGTAGCTACAATATGTTTATCGTTTTCTAGCCTGTAAGAATTCCACAAGTGCCTGGTATGTGTTTGTTGCTGGCTCTTTGCTCTCTTGCATATTTTTAGGGGGCAAAGATGGTTGTGAATTAAAATGGGGTTTAGGAGTGAGACAACTTTAATATGAATTGGACAGAAAGGCAGATGGTTTATTAATACAGCCCAGACTCTGGTGTCTGCATTAAACAATACCAACAACCGATAGCTAATTAATAATGTCTTTTTGCACCATCAGTGTGCTTGGCCCTGTACAAAAGGCAGTTTTTGCCCCAAGACTTTGCAGTTTGGCCCCGTAACATTTAGATAAATCGACTCTCCTTTATTTTAAGCAGGGTCCAGAAGCACAGCCCAGCTAGCAATTAAATCTGGGGAGGAGGATAGGCGAGGAATGTAGAGGCAGCAATACATAAACAAATAAATTACGGAGAGAAGCCCGAGGGTTTGTTTTCCTCTAGGTTCTGTGCTGACAGATCCCAGCCTGTCATGAATAATCACCCTGCTGCAGGCTAACCCCGCGTCCTGTTTTGTCTGAGATAAGCCTGCTGTGTCCAAGGAGGTAGTGGGTTAAGCGTCTGGTGGGAGAGCTCTGTTCTGGGAGTCTCCACATTACGCAGTTCCTGTCTCTTTAAATCCGGGCTGAGCAGGGAATCGAGAGCAGCCCGCCTAGGATCTGTTCTCCTTAATAAGCAAGATTTATAACCACTAGGAAGACAGGAAGAAGGGACCGAAGGGAGAGAGGGGGAAGCAAGAGGACCCCTCTTCCCCCACCCCCCAGACTGGAGATAAAAAAAAAAGAGACCCCCCCCCCTCCAGATCCTTCTCCCTCCGCCCCCCACCCCATCCTTCCCACTGCTGAGAGCATCTTTGCACCAAGATGCGGGACTTATTCCCAACCCCGAGCGGAGGCCGAACGGAGTGAGGTTTGCTGGAGGGAGGAATCAGAGCAGCTCAGTTGTTTTCTCGGGTGAGGGATGTGTGTGCGCCTGTGTGAGCGAGCGTGAGACGGGGAGCCACAGACACTGCATTGCTGCTGAGCCACGAGTCTCCAATATGCTGCTGCTGCTGCCGCTTCTGCCAGGGCTGGGGCGTGCGAGTCAGTATCAGCAGCGCGCAGCCCCAGGTGGAGGTCACAGCTGTGTGGCTTATACCCCTTTTTTCTTCTTTGTTGAGACTGGGATTTTAAAAAAAAATTGTTGGCAGTTTCTTCCCCTCCCCATATTTTCCCCCTCCCCTTTATTTCCCTTTCTGGGCTCTGCCTTGCATGATTTTTAGGTGGAGTCGTTTGCACCAAAACCCTATAGCTGCTGCTCTTCTTGCTGCTATTCCCCCCCACGCCCTCTCCCCCTCCCTTTTTTTGGTGTGATACTGTTTCCACAGCAGAAGAAGAAGGGACTGATCCTGAGGATCCTCCTCGAGAATGAATAACCCCAAGACATTGACTTAAGCAGCACCCTGGATCCGGTGCACGATGCAGATTTGATTAAATAATAATTCAATTTTTTTTGCCATTTTCTTTTTTCACCTTTTTGGGGATTTGCAAACCGAATTACATGCATGTCCAGTGGGGGAAGGTTTAATTTTGACGATGGAGGCTCCTACTGTGGAGGCTGGGAGGACGGAAAGGCTCACGGCCATGGAATCTGTACCGGCCCGAAGGGTCAAGGCGAGTATACAGGCTCCTGGAGTCACGGCTTTGAGGTGCTGGGGGTCTACACCTGGCCCAGTGGCAACACTTACCAGGGCACCTGGGCACAGGGCAAGCGCCACGGCATCGGCCTGGAGAGCAAGGGGAAGTGGGTGTACAAAGGAGAGTGGACTCATGGATTTAAGGGACGGTACGGGGTCCGCGAATGCAGTGGCAATGGGGCCAAATACGAAGGCACCTGGAGCAATGGATTACAGGACGGCTACGGGACAGAGACCTACTCAGATGGAGGTAGGTGATGCATTAGCATCTTCTGAGATGGATCAAGCTGTGATGAAAGGAAATAAGAGGTTAGAAGAAATTTCCCCTGCCTCCCCCATAAGAGGGACCCTTTGTTTGGGTTGAACTTTCAGAGTTTGCAGCCTGCTAGTTGGGAGCGAGTGATGATCACACCAATTTCCTACAGGGTACAGGAAACCAGCCCAGCATGGCATTATCCCAGCCGTTTGACACAAGCTGCCCCATATGTTCAATGGGGCTCTAAGCTTTCTCTCCCTAAAGATGACCAAAGCTTTTCAGAGGAGGGTATAGGAGGAAGAGGGACACAGAGCTAATGCAAGGAGGCAGTGTAGCCAAGTTGAAAGGAGACAGGCCAAGTTGGATTCAGAGTCATGACTGCACCACCATAACCTGTAGGATCTCCACCAAGCCTCCGAAGCAGCCATGGGTAGAATGGACATTGCACTGCTGCAAGATCTTGTACAGATATTTGAAATTCTAGCTATAAGAAACAGATGGCAAATGCTTTCAGCAAGGGTCAGATCTTTACATCCATGTATCGCCTTCCTGTCCCCTCCAAACACAAACCTACATGTGATAATACCAGGCAAGAGACTTTAATTCAAGCAGGGTTCTTATGCTCCTATTTCACTACAGCGTAATGCATTTTGTAGGCACTCAGGAGGGATAGAAAGCGCTCTTCCCTCAACATGACTTAATAAAATGTTGAAGGGAAATGAGGATTAAATAAAAACAAGAAAACTCAGTGAGGGTGATCAAAAATTGTCAGACTAATGGGCTTTAAGGCTGAACAGCTGCATTTCTGCTGCAAGTGGCTGTATCATTCCATCTAATCTAACTGCCACCATAAAAAGAATCAGGCCTATCTGTTAGAAGCCAATGGAATTAATGAGGCTAGCCTGTTTTTGTTGGGTGTGTGTCTATCAAAACTGGGCTTTCCAATGGTGTTCTTTTCCAGAACTCTTAGACTGAGAGAGGTCTCATAAACATTGCAATTTTCGGTCTTCCTGGAAGCTGGGAAAAAGCTCTTCTTTCCAGAGACATGTCTTACAAACAGAGCTCACTGCTTTATGATGAGATAAGAAGGCAACATTAAATGTTACCTGAAACAGCTTTTAGTTTTTCCAAAAAGAAATGGAATGATCTATTTAAAAAATAAATTTTACATTGCTAGGGTTTTCCCCCAAAAGAAAATACAATTGCAGCCTTCTGCTTCACATAGCTTGGAAAGAATCAGGAGCCCATTTTAAATCCGTTTGGTTTGTAGGGTGACCAGACAGTAAGTGTGAAAAATTGGGACAGGGGTGGGGGTAAAAGAAAAAGCCCAAAAATCGGGACTGTCCCTATAAAATCAGCACATCTGGTCACCCTATTGGCTTGTGTTGTGAAGCAATCTTTAAATACTGAAAATCTTCTGTGCAGAGGTTTGGGGAATAATGATTTTTTTCTTATACACTTTTAATGCTAGGACAGAATCTGTCCAGATCCTGTATGTGCCTGATCATAGTACTGCCTTTCTATGCCCCTTGTGACATCTAGGCCCTGATAATCAACATTTTCAGTAGAGACAGACAGAAGTCAGGCTGTAAAAGTCTCAAACTACGCGGCTCCGTGAACTGCATGTCATCAGACTGGCAGAGTGTGCATGCATGCATACGTACACGCAGTCACCAGCAATGCATGCCTCTGACTAATTGCAGCAGAACAGTTCTTTGAGAAGCGAGGGCACCAGACCCAAATTGGGGGCAGACTATGAGCAATTCATAGTTCTCAAGAATCTACCAGAAACGAAGCTTTCATCCCCATCTAGTCAGTGCTTGGGATTAAAAAAACAAACAAAAAAAAACAAACAAACTTATTTTAGGAAGGGTTAAGAAAATTGCTAGGGGAAAAAAAAGAAAAAGGATGGCATCTGTAGCAAAGTTATTTCAATTATAAAGGTAGGGAAAAGGATGTGACAGATAACTACATAAAGTGGTACCTATGGTTAGGCCTGTAATTACCAAGAGAAAATACAAAGCACAAAATGTATATTCCAGTGTGACCTGGTTGTATTCTTTTCAAAGCACAGCTCATCATAACATCTCATTCTGATGCTCACCTTGGGATGACTGAACCCAATAGAAATCACACCTAGGTGAACTCTGCTCCAGGATCCCTGGGTACCAAGCAGCCATGGTCCCTTCCTGAATGGATGTCGCCACTCTGTCTGGGCAAAAAGGCCAGATCTGGGCATCTCCTGGCTTCCTGGCACTAAATCTAAATGATCATTATGCATTTGGATAATGGGTCCATATGTGTGCGGTCATTATATTGAAAGAATAGTTGTCTGGATATCATAAGAAAGAGGCAGCTATTGGAAATTATGTGCATCTCATTAATCTAGCCAAATTATTAGTTTAGTCACTTTCAGGTGTATTGCAATCATTGTCCCATCATCTGTTGCTTGCCACCAATGCTAAACATCAGTCCCTTGCATTGTATGGTAAAATCAACTGGTGCTAAATGGGGTCATCAAATGGGAAGCAGGGGTTGAAAAGCAGGATGCTAGTGAATGAGGGGGTTTGACTCAAAATTGTACTTCTTCTTGAACAGTAGACAGAAAAGCAGCAAAGCATCAGCAAAAGTCTCAGAACTCCAGTGACCCCTGCCAGTGCTGACTTTGGGAAGCCATCTTTTGCATGGAACAATGCACAAATGTATTGTGCATTTAGCTTGGATTTAGGATATGGCATACAAAGAATTCAGTTTTGTTTCCACCAGCCACTCTTCCTGCCCTGCTCACAGACCTGTGTGTCTTCCCCCCACCCAACACACACATTGTACTCACACCTGTCTCACACACATCCCCCGTATGCAGATCACAGACTCTCACACCTCCCACAGACACACTCATCACCAGGCACATACTCAGTCTTGCCACACATACCCATGTAGTCCCTCAGCCCCATACAGATGCTCAGTCTCCCTAACACATCCACTCAGACCACATAATTACATCCCACAAACACAAAGAACCACATGCATGTAACATGTGCCCCCACCGTGTGCATTGCAAACACATGCTTCCCCATATCACACTGATAGTTACACGCTCACACACCTGCTGCATATAGATATACTCACTTCCATGCTTATCCCATGCACAGTCCCATAGATATAACTCCCACACAAACCATATTTTGGAAAGATATCACACCCCAGCTCCCCTGAATCCAAACCTTTCCTGCCCTCTAGCCTGGACTCCTACTTATGCCCTTTATAAACAGGCTTCAAATGACTGATTTACTGTTTGCTTTATGTCAAATTCTGATACTGGGCCTGATTTACTGCTGGGTTACTCCAGTTTTACGACAGTGTCACTTCATTGGAAGTATACCACCATTAAACTGGATTAATGCAGAAGTGAAGGAGATCTGCTGTTTATGGAGCTGCTGATCAGAAATCTTTTGAAGGCATAGGCCCCGATTCATCAAGGAACCTTACTGTAGGCACAACTTTAAGCAAGTGAATTGTCCCATTGAGTTCATTCCTGAATTGGAACCTCAGTACAGCTTGGTTAAAATGTTAAACAATTTCTCCCAAGCTGAACTGTGTGTGTGTGGGGGGAAGAAATTATAAAAACAATTCAAATAGAAAATAAAGTACTGCCACATAAATCCTTTAAACACACACACACAAGCAGGAAAAGCTTTGTGTTTTGAAGCAGACCTTCTAGTTGCTAAAACAATGATTACTAAGAGGTGGGGTTGGGGAAATGAATAAAATATCAAATTAATTGTTGCAAATCTCAGGCCTAAAAATGGCTACTGAAAAAAATAGCCTTAAAAGCTATTTTCTTTCCTACCCATCTCTATTTTAGCTGCTTTATATTTGGAAACTGAGGCAGCGTTGGGTAAATACCATCAAGAACCAGCACCCTCTTAAAATAGAGAAGTGATACAGTAGTGATTAGGCCTGATTGATGTTCACAATTTGAATTAACCTCGCCAAACCTCAGGGGGAAAAAACCCCACAGCTCCATCAATCTAGTCTCTGAAGACCGGCTTGCTTCTCTTTTCAGGACCTTGGAGAGAGACAGTAGCACTGTGCTGAATGGGCACGTCTCCCCAAGTCCATGCTGAGAATATCTACTCCTCCATTCTTAGTGGGACACTTACAAAAGGGTCTATGTAGCTCTTCCAGGTCTCTCTCTAACAAACCCCATACAAGCCAACAACCTGGGGGTGAAGAGTTTGCATAAATCAAGTGAGCATTCTTTTAACTCCAGAGAACATGCTCCATCATAAACTCAATGTAGGATGCTTCATGCAATAAGCAATGTTTCTCAGTGTATTCTCTCTCCATCTGTTATCAGACCACAAACACTAGGGCAGGATAAATGACCAAAAGAAGGCTAAATGCAAGAATGCTTCTGTGCTATATGTAGGTGATTTTAGCAGGATTTGAATAGGAGTCTGGTATTTGAAGTCTCGGGGCAAACATCTGAGGTTGTTTGGGCCCCAATAATTTGTATGTCTTATAAACCACTTACATCTACACAGCCATCCCAAACCAAAAGAATCATCATCAATATCAGTCTTGCAAAGTTCTTGTCCACATGCCTGGGGTGAATAATTTGATGGGTAAGTGAAATGTCATTTGTATTTTCACTAGGCATGGATGAGCAATTTGATTTTGTGCCTGGGCTAGTAAATTTTCATGACTGTTTTGGAAGACTGCCATAGAGGTGTAGAGTGCTTTGCAACCAGTAAGAAAAAAAAAAGAAGATGGAGGTGTCAAATTGTCCTGGGGATGGTCATGCCTAGTGGTCAGAGCCAGACTCGGGAGGCCAGGGTGGGGCTGGTGCAAGGTCAGAGGAGGACTAAGGCTTGGGGAGTCTGTTGCCACTATCAAGCAGGAATGAGTTCCAAGCCCCAGAGTGGTGTTGAGCAGACTCAGCTGCTGTTCCTCCTGTGAGGCTTATATACCTCGTCTGGGAGTCACAAGACCAGTTCCTGGCTTTTGGATTGGCTGGAGCCTAGCACAGGAGTGACTCATCACCACTCAAGGGGCAGCTTGGTTCAGTGGATGGGAGATGAGGCTTGAGGTTGGGACTCTGCCATGTTTAGCCTGGCTTAAGACCCTTAACATCTCCATGACTCAGTTTCCTCATCTGTGAAATGGAGATCGTGATGCTTATAATCCTGATTTTGTCAAGTGCTTTGAGATCTACAAAAAAAGGTTTTAAGTGTTGTTATAAGAAAATACAAAATACTCCTCCCCCCCCAAAAAAGCCAGAGAATGAAATTAAGTTCTTGCCCTGTAAATTCTATGAACTAATGGTGTAAATGGGTACAGCAGAGATGGACCAGGAGTGTTGGGCTCACATTTACCTTGTATATCTACAAATGTAGGGCTAATTTCTGCTCTCAGTTACGTCCATTCAAACCCTCCTGAAGAGAAGAGGATGTGATCCATTTGCCTTAATGCAGAGGCAGTCTGTTTTAAACTAACTCTTCATATTGCCATTAAGGGTGCTTGCAGAATCTAGTGTCTGTGTTGTATTGCTATTTGCATTGATGTTTTTCCACAGGTTTTCTTAATGCTGCAAGGAGCCAACCACCCACAAGGACAAATTTACATGAGAGCTGTTCATATCCTGGATGGCAGAAGTGCCATGGAAGTGTCAGCTCTCAAGTTATTTTGTTCCCATAAGTGGCTTGTTGCAGCATTTTAAAAAAATCAGTGGGAAACAAACACAAATACTGAGTGTTCTTTAAATATTCAGGTTCCTACAGAATCCAAAGGCGAAGACCTAATTGATGCTAATAAGCTGATTTTAAAATAATTATTGTTAATTTCATTACAATGATGGCTTTATTTATAAAGCACCCAGCTGCCTAGAAGTTTACTGGGTATGGTACACGCTTAAAATACAATGATAATAAGTGAACAATTAAAACAGAACAGAAAAATGATCAAAATACTGAGACATATAACGTGTTACGTCATTCAAGGCACAGAGAGGTACTGAAGTAATAGGAGTCTGGCCCAGGTAATAATAAACAAACACAGTAACATAGGAATTTGCAGACAGGATCAGACTAGCCCAGTGTCCTGTCTCTGACAAGGAGCAGTCCCAGATGTTTCAGAGGAAGGTGTAAGAATCCTGCAGTAGGCAGACGTGGGATAATCTGCCCCACACAGAGACCAGGATGAGACCTAACAGTCAGAGACAGACTTGGGGCCTGAAGCCCACTGTTTAATATTGCTTCCAAAATCTGTCATTGTTAATTGTTTAACTCTGGATATTCTAGATATCCACAGAAGTAGCCAATCCCTTTTTGAATATTAATTATTATTATTATTATAGCAGAGACTGAAGCTTTTATTCAGAAGATCTCAAAGTCAGAGAGTCAAAGTTCAAGGCCAGACGGAACCACCAGATCATCTGGCCTGACCTCCTATATAGCATAGGCCACCACCCAGCACCCACACACTAAACCCAGCATCTGAAACTAGACCCAAGTATTACAGCCCACAGGAGACTAGACTATTGTGTGCCACAGGCAGAGAATGGGAAGGACAGAGGCACCTGAAACCCCTGCAACAGCAGGGAAATGATGTTAGATACACCTAGATAATCCTGACAAGTGACCTGCACCCACATGCTGCAGAGGAAGGCAAAAATCACACTCAAGATCACTATCAATCTGACCTGGAGGGAAATTCCTTTCCAACCCCACATATGGTGATTGGTTAGACTCTGTATGTGAGCAAGAACCAGCCAGCCAAGCACCCGAGAGAAAGAATGCGCAGTGCCACCTCACAATCCAATGACCTGTCTCTGGCCATGGCCATCCCTGATGCTTCAGTGGACGCAGATTTTAAAAAATTATGGCAACACCACAAGACTTGCGGGGTGGGGGAAACCCTTGCTGACCCCTGCAGGAGCTCAGCTGGAACCCTGCAGCATGACCATTTTGGAACATAAGATAAAGTGATTTATTTTACCAAGGTTGGAAAATATGATCTCCATTTTACAGGGGTTGATGGAAACAGAGTCACTAAGGTGTGGAATGAATTACCTAAGGTCACAGAGACCCCAAACTATAGTGGGACTACTCATGTTTCAGTGGTCCAGGATTGGAGCCATAATGAGCTAGTGTCAGAGTCAAGACTATAGCATAAAACTAGAAGGCAGGTTTCTTGTGCCATAATTACTAGGCCAGACCACCTCCCTGTCTGCAATATCAGGGCCAAGGAGTGCTGCCATCTCACACAGTATCACAGCTATTAGAGACAGAAAAAGACCTATTAGATCATTGAGCCTGTGCTCTTGCAAGGGCAGGAGACAGTCCCCTGACACACAATGTATCAGATGTTAAATTGATGCTGCACTTGCTTCTTCTGAGTTTTGGCTGAGAGCAAGGAGGAAATTACAGGCATTTTAGAGAAGCTGGTACTCTCCTTTCCATGCTGCTTCCAAGTACTTTTTATCAATTTCATTCAGTGGGTTTTATATTTTAAACACTAAAGTCCATTATTAACTGAGCAGCTCAGCTGAGCTTCATCTAAAAGGACCACATGTGTTTACGTTAGGGCACATTTTCCAGCAGAATGTCAGGCCTGATCCTGCCTCATTTAAGTCAGTGACAGCTTTGCCATGGTCCTCTGGGCCCAGCCCTGCTCCTGTTGTACATATATCACTAGTGGGGCTTCATGGCTCCTTTTTTAGGAGGGACTTTTCACAAGGAGACCTGGAAACGGAACTTCCCTCTTACTCCTAGAGGTTATCCCTTCAAATCAGGGTCAAAGCACATGAGCACAGGGTGTTCTGCAGGTGCATGTCACTTGAGCTACCACACCCCGTGCTGTATCCAGCCTGTGGATAAACAGAGACCTTCAGTGTCCAGGGCTGTCATCTGGCACCTCCCGCCAGCACCAAACCCACACAAAAATAATCTACCATAGGAAAAACTGAAATGGGCAGATTGAAACATCCTTATGAAGCAGCCTTACCACCGCTTGCTTATTGTGACTCTTGTGATCTTTGGTGTTTTTCCTCAAAGCCCCAATTTCTGGAATCGTGATTATGTGAGATTCTCAGCTTCATTTGTTTTTTTCCTAAAGTAAGTTTGTTGACCATATGGTTGTAGAGAAATGCTTGAAAAGGTGACCTTTAAATGCTCAGAAACCAACTTAAAAGAACCCAATATTTATTATTTTTAAAAGTGGTATGGTTTTTAATTCAATCATGATTTTTTGGGGGGGAGGGAGGGAGGAAGGAGGCGGGAACCTATCTCATGATTTTTGAATGTTTGGGATTGGCATTACTGATTAAACATTTATGTTCTGCTTTACCCTTGACATGACTGAAGAAAAATATCAGAATGGTGTAAACACCAGGGAGGGAGAGGAATTATTCAGGACTGGACAATGGACCAATGGGAGGAAACTAAGAAAGAGGAAATGGTAATTGACTACTGGGGGAAAATAACACTTCCCCAACACTGAGATATATTAATGTGTAAAATTACTATTAGTTAATTGAATGCTGACATGCTTGGAATTGTATAAATCACAAAAATAAGGAGATGGAGCCTGTTCCACAGCTGACTCCAATGGAGTTATGGCAATTTACACCAGCTAAGGGTCTGGCTCTCCCGAAGAGCTTCCAGCATAACAACGAGATGTAGCTAAGATGAGACCCAGACGATAGCATCCACTTAGATGTGTGTGTGTTTTTATAGTGCCCATGCTGTGCTGGAGAAGGTATTACACTGAGGTGGGCTAGTAGGTATAAGAGCTGCGAGTCTCTATTGGTGGAATTGAATGGGGAGTGAGGGGTTTGATGCACTGGAATGAGAAAGTCAGTCCAGGCCTGGGGGAGAGTAAGATTGGAGATGACGATGGAGAGGGATTCATAGATCCCAAGGCCAGGAGGGACCACTGTGATCATAGACTCCAACCTCCTGCATAGCACAGGCCAGAGACCTGCCCCCCAAATCATTCCCAGAGCAGAGCTTTATGAAAAACATCCAGTCTTGATTTAAGAATTGCCAGTGATGGAGAATCCACCAAGACCTTTCATAAATTGTTCCAATAGTCATTTATTCTCCGCTAAAAAAAAATTATGCCTCATTTCCAGTCTGAAAATCTCTAGCTTCAACTTCCAGCCACTGGATCCAGTAAGGATAAGCAGGAAGTTTTGAGGATGGAAGCGGTGGAAGCTCCTGTCTCTTGGTTTATTTAAAGCTGGACCAAATTAAGCCTTAGCAAATGTGGACACAGACAACGGTCCTGGGCACTGGCAAGGAGATGGACCAAGAGGGTCCTTCTCATCCCTAGAGTCTAGAATTTTATTACTGTGCTTTTTCTCTCCCCAGCTACTATTTCTGATTCTCGCAGTAGGCGTGAATCAGGAGGTGGAAGGCCCAGATCCCGCAAAGGCATAAGGATGTGCTTAGCTTTAAAACACATGAGTAGCCCCATTCCATTAAGCATGTACTTAAGTCTTCAGGATTGCCAGCCCCAAAGTTAAAATAAATAAATAAAAAAAAATCACAAATCGCTCCTCCAACAATCAAAATAATGAGTGAGTTATAAAAAAAAATGGGATTGTGGGGTTTGGTCTGTCTTTTGATTGAACTCCCCCACCCCACCCTTGCGTGGAGTAGTGCGCCAATTCGTGTTGCAGCTCTCCCAAATGCACTGAGTGAGTCTGGCCCCCGCTGCAGGATCTCGTGGCTGCCTGAGGGTGAAGAGCACCCAGCTTCTCCCCAAACGTCTCATTCATTGCACCACCACCCCATCACCACACACCCCTGCCCTTTCTCCAGCCCCAGCTATTCATTACTCAGCCTCTACGTCAGGCGCCCCGCTGCAGTTCCCAGGGTTCTTAACCCCACTCCCCCTTCCCAGGCCTGGTAAGGGTGGGAAGCAGACTGACCCATTGTTTACAGCAGGGCAAAGGGAAGCAGAGCTGCTGTGTTCTTTCTGCTCCCTCCTTCCTTGCCCCAAAAAGCTCCTCTCAGCTCCTGAAGGGAGGGGGGGAAAGAGCTCTGCCTGTCTCCTGGTTGGCTGCTCTTTCCCAGGAGGTGAGCAGGTGGGGATGGCAGCCAATGGCTCCCCCCACCTCCAGCAATGCTGAAATTAGTGGGAGCACTGGCACTTCTGGCCCTACTGCAGTGGTCCCCAAACTTTTCAGAGTTGGCCCCCTCTTTACCCCATCCATGCTACCCCTCCCCAAGCTGGGGCCAGGAGTGGGTCTGCAGCTTGGGGGAGTGGGAGACAGACAGGGGTAAGGGAGCTGATGCTTGGGCAACCGCCGGGGCCAGAAGCCAAGCTCGGTGGCACCTCCTCCCTACCCCCATAAGGGTTGGCCCTGGCCCAAGCCGTGCCCCTCCTCTCCCCCTAGGGGGGGCATGCCCCACAGTTTGGGGACCTCTGCTATAAAGCACCTTTATATTGATATATCTGCATCCATACTAAGGAGTGTGTCAGTATAGTTAAAGCAGTACCACTTTCGCATTTAGACAAACCCTTAGCAACATGAGACTTTACTACAGTGATCTGCTGTGAAAGCTTTGCTGCAAAGTGAGGTGAGATCACAGAGTTTTGAGGAGGATTATAGGGTTGGAGGATTAGCAGAGTGAGAATTAGCCAGATTCTACTATATTTTGTGAGAGAAGCATATTAGAAATATTAAGGAGGCTGAATGTGTTTTAATGCATTTAGCATCTTACATGCTAAAGCCCAATATGTTTTTGTGGCCCTCATCATGCAGACAGGTCCATGAGGGTTTACCTGCATAGCTCTGATTGTAGGGCTGTTGCTTTGCTTTGTTAGGAAGCATGGATTGGAGCATGCATGTGAGCTCCCTCCAGAGCAGTCAGCCCATTCCTAGGGACAGTTATGGGTCTTATTTCTGCAAGCTGCCTAACTCGCTTAATTCCCACTAGCTTCACATGAAGTTAACACAACTGAGCAGTCCAGTGCTCTCAACCCTAAGCATTCAACAATCATTGCAAACCCCAAGTCAGGCCCCCAGAATTATGAGATTGGTTTTAAAATCATGAAAATTTCCCTCTCCCCATAAATAGACTTGATTTGCCTTTAGGGGGATCATTTTCCTCCAGCTTTGCTCTGTAAATAGAGGGCTAGAGATTTCCTTTTATAAAATGAAAGCTGAGATTCTCATGACTCCAGGAACTGAGACTAAGAAGTGCAGCAACTCACCAGAGCTAGCAACCACAATTTTTTTTTGAACTTATTCTCCTCTAAACACTGGCTGGAAGAGGAAGTTGCTAATGAAACAAACACAAGATTGATGGGGGAGGATGGGATATAGATATAGGGTCAGTGGGGTGGGCAGAAAGGCTAAGAATGTATTTCTATTTTACAGTACACGGTGGCGAGAAAATTGAGTTTTTGCCTCTCAAAGCATGTAGCCTAAATGCCTTAGAAGCCATTGTCAGGCATGCTCTAAAATGTATACATTAGTTTGCAGGGATTCCTCCATCACAGATGTGAGCCTAGCTAAATTTGTGTGTCATTTTCTGGTGTGGCTTCTGCCAAATATTCTGGGGGAAAATATACCCAACCCGGTTAGCAGCTTAATAGCATTACATGTTGGGGAATCTCTTCCCAACTGTGGCCATATTTAGTATAATCTAGTCATGGTCCAAACATATATAATCAAATGCAGGGCTGGGAGGAGGTTAGTCTGCAGCTGGCTCCATGTCTACTTGGCATTGCATATGCTGTACTGCCACTGAACCTCATCCTCTGCCTCATGCATCACTCGTGGCTCTTCCCAGACCTCTATGTGACTCCAGTGATGGGTTAGGTCACCATTTTAGGTGGAGCTCTGCAGCCCTCCGTAGCTGCCTATGTGTTGTTAGCCATGGGCAGTTCAGCAGCATCCTGTTAGTCCCATGTTGCCTGTTTATTGCAGGGCAGGTGTTCCCCACTGGTAGAATTTGCAGTGCACTTGCAGGCACTGGAATGACTGCTCCCTAAGTGGATCTATTAACAGAAAGATCAAAGATCTGTGTGTCAACTCAACAGCTGTCGTTGGTGCAGATATTGGGCAGAAGGTACAAGCAATTGACTGGTGTCATTTTCTCACTTTTTAGAACGGTGTCAAGTATCAGGGGGTAGCCGTGTTAGTCTGTATCCACAAAAACAAGGAGTCCGGTGGCACCTTAAAGACTAACAGATTTATTTGGGCATAAGCTTTCATGGGTAAAATACCTCACTTCTTCAGATGTCTGCATGCATCTGAAGAAGTGAGGCTTTTTACCCACGAAAGCTTATGCCCAAATAAATCTGTTTAGTCTTTAAGGTGCCACCGGATTCCTTGTTGTTTTCACTTTAGAGTGGAGCAAAGCCCCTTGTGCCTTGAAGGCAGAAGTGACACTGGGCAACTCTTCTTGGGTTTAAATGACAGTGGTGGGACGCCCTGATCACAAGGGGAAGGGTGCCCCTGGAGGCAAACGGCAGCTTAAAAACACAAGCTAAATTACCCCCCCCCCCCAAAAAAAAAACAAACACACACACACACACGGATGGGGCATCAGGGTATTTGTGCCACTGTCCAAATAAGGTGGCCACTTGACATTTTCTGCTTCTGGTGTATACACACACATGTATATGTGCACATACATGCATGAGTAATTACATGTGTGTATGACTATGAAGACAATTAAAAACTATCCAAAACAGACAACGTTTAAAAATGCTCCCCCTCTCCTCTGGCACCTTGGTCATCAGCATTAGCAGAGACTGGACCCGGTGGGTGGATGTTGTGAATGAACCTTTTGCCTGTAGGGCGATCACTGAGTCAGCACTGAGACACAGTGCTGAGGATGTGGAGCGAGGGACCCTCATTCTGCCACTGCCTGTGTTGTCCTTGTTCTCTAGGGCTGTCTAGGAGTTGACTCACCGCTGGTGCACCCCCTCAGGGCTGGAGGTGGCCGGCTTTCCTTCGCTAGCATCCCCGGCTGACAGCTGCTCCTGCCCTGCAATGCTCTGCTTGTGATTCACCTCTCTAGCCAGGTCCCATTCAGTCCCCTCACTTCTGGAGCAAACAAAGAGCCCAATGAAGTGAATTCAAGCAAACTTAACTCGTCACCCCTACTCTGACTCACTCCCTGAGCTCCGCAGGGTGGCTATTCTGCTGTTGGGCAGAGGGATGCCTCCCAGGGCTTTCTTCCTGGCGGCCCAGCACCAAACTCAACAGTTCTCTCCCGCCTTGTGTCAGCGTGTTTCCATATCACCCTTTCCAGTAGCCGGTGAGGGAACCCAGGCCCTTCTTCTTCTCTGGCCTCCAGTCCAGGGACCCTATGGCAGGCAGATAAGGTCTGCTCTCTCATATGCTTTGCTGCTTCCCTGGACTCCTCCCATCTTGGCCTTCCTTCAGGCCTTTACCAACAGCCCCTCCCTGGGCTTCCTGTACCTCTGCCCTCTGTAGGCTCTCTCTCCACTCTAGTCACCAGAGAGAACTAGAAGAGTTTTTCCCTTTCCCTGCTGACGTCTCCTCTGAGCTTCTTCCCTTTATGGTCACCACCCAACACCTCCCTGGCCTAAATTTCATCTTCATTTGGGCCTGGCACACCCCCCAGGTGCCACCAGGAGCACTCATGCCTCTATCTCCTGTTAGCTCTTTCATTACACACCCTGTCACTAGCTTCTTTTTAAAAAGAAGGTCTCACCTTCTGCTTGCAAGCAGGTTGGGAATCTCTGGACCTAGACTCCCTCTCCCTGACATTGCTTTTGGCCTGGAGATGTTTTATCGCCTTCCTGATTCATGCCTCCATGAGTAAGAGAAGAATCAGCCCAAGCGTTTCCCACCAGCGATGAGCAAAGGCATCTATTGGGATGTTTGAATTGTACATTAAAATAGACAATGCTCATGAAAGCTGTTGGGCTGGCAGCATGAGCCTGTATTTAGCCACAGCCTGGGTAGCATCCATGCAACCTTTGCCCCACTGCCATCTGCTCTGGAGGAGCCACTTTCAAGGGCGAGAGGGGAATGCAATCTCCATGGCTCGGTCATTCCTTGACCTCTCTGCTGCCAATACAGAGACCAATTAATGCCAATTATAAATAACGAAGGTGGGTTCTGTGACAGGGCTACCTAACCACCAGCACCTAAGCTGAGACCTCCCAGCTCATCTCACATAAATCACCCAACCATCAGCGAGTAATGTTTTCTGTTTACTGTCAGCCTGAGCTGAATTTGAACTAATGAATGAGGGACAAAAGGCTCTGGGTCCTGAAACTGGGCCAGGCAGTCTCCTTTTTCCTCTCACACTTCAGTTTCCTTGGGACATATTTTCCGAGATGCTAAATATGCTTTTAAAACAACCTGCATGAATATTTCCATAGATAGAGAGGCCCAGGCCTCTCTGATATTGAATTGCTGGCAATGGATATCTGTACAATATGCTTTCTTGTGTCATAATTCAGAAGATCTCTTAGAAGAAGATATGGCAGAGAGATCTGCCTGATTATTGTCATTAGAGTCCTTTAATTAGTATACTACAGAATCTACAGATAAGTGAGAAGGTGAATTCACCAGAAGGATTAATAATGAGATAAACTAGCAACTTGCAAGGTACAATTTATTCCATTTGGTTTTGCAATGTGGACAGGCAGTTTGGGCCATTCAGACCTAATTGCAAAGCCCCACTGAGTACAAATAGTGAGCTGTCCACATTTTGGATTGCTGCCTTGTTCTGATATAGTCCTCGTAGCATGCAAGTCTGGCCACACTTCAAAGAGTGCATGAAACAACAAAGAAACTGAGTTTTTGAAGCCTGCCACTCAACCTCTGCAAAAGGCCAAGAGCCCATATCTATCTGTTCATCTATTTTACGCAACCTGAAAAACAGCCAGGATGGTAATACCTTGCACAGATATAGCCTTGTTAACCTGGCATGCACTGTAACAGTATAGGCCTTCCCTATACCCCCTCATGGCCTAGGGTGGCACTGCAGCACCCTGCCTCAGTTTCCCCTTGTCTCAGAGCCACTTAAGAACTCCACCCAGTCCAAAAGCTATGTGACAAAATTCCTCAGCTAGGGTTCTACTTTATGACATCCCAAAACCCTTAAAATCTCCCCCCACCAACTTTCAGTTAGACCCAATTCCTCCTACCTCAGGATCTGTTGTTCTCCATCAGCTCTCCTCACCAAGAAACACCACAGTCCTTCTCCTCTGGACTGTGCAAATCCTCACAGCCCCCCACTCTTAGAAGGGGAACTGTCACCCCATTCTCAGGCTGGGCTCAACCCCTCCTCCCTAACCCACTGTCTTTTCCTGCTCTCTGATAACTGGGGAACAGACCAGGCCTCATCTCTCACTGCGTCAGCTCCTGGCTATCCCATCTTTCCTGCAGCTCTTTATGGGGAACAGCTGTCCCCTTCTCAGCATCATCTAAATTGTGAGCAGGGCTGGCTGACCCCAGGTCCTTAAAGGGGCAGGCCACCCTATTACATGCACTAAAAAACAACTGGCACTTAATTGGGGGCTGTTTTTATTTGTTTCTTCAACTCAATTTTTGTAACCCAGGGAAGGAATATTTTTCTAAATGCATGATTCTTTTGACGTGACAGTGTCAGAACAACAACACTGAGCACTCGGATGCCACTCTGCAGCCATACATTTCAAAGCACTTTACCAAGGTATCTGTCTCCATTTTACAGATCTGGAGACTGTGGCAGAGCTAGGCTAAGGACCTTTGAGGGCAAGTGCTAGGCCCACAAACCAGAGTGTTTTATTCCTATCCAAGTGTTTCAGACTCAATCCCTGGAAGGTGTGGAACATGCTGGCCTCAATCCAGGACAAGCATTTATATGCTGAAAGTTAAGCATGCATGTGAGTAGTCCCATGTGCTTAAAGTACAGCATGCACTTAAGTGCTCTACTCATTGGATCAAGGCTAGAGAGCTCAGCAACTTGCAAGCTCTCAGACATATTTGATGAGCCCGTTTCACAGAAGGAAAAATTTGATGGAAGAAAGGTTCAGCCATTCAAAAAACCCCTGAGCTCTTTTGTCCCTCTGATGGTGTAGACAGGAAGTGCCAGATTTTATAGTCAAATAAATGATACCACATTTGGTGAATGAAATCCACAAGAACTGAGTATGCAGAGGGATAAAGGCTGGTTCTAAATGTTTGATTGGGTAAAATAGATGAGCAATGCTAGTGCATCAATTTAATGTGCCAGATCTGGCATTTTGCTCTGATACTCTCTTTAACAGGGGTAGGCAACCTATGGCATGCGTGCCAAAGGTGGCTGATTTTCAGTGGCACTCATACTGCCCGGATCCTGGCCACCGGTTCCAGGGGGCTCTGCATTTTAATGTAATTTTAAATGAAACTTCTTAAACATTTTAAAAACCTTATTTACTTTACATACAACAATAGTTTAGTTCTATATTATAGACTTATAGAAGGAGACCTTCTAAAAACGTTAAAATGTATGACTGCCATGCGAAACCTTAAATCAGAATGAATAAATGAAGACTCGGCACAGCACTTCTGAAAGGTTGCCGACCTCTGCTCTATAATAAAGAACCTTCTGGGTGCTGTGTATTTATTCGAAACTCAGGCTCGCTGGGATATCCTCCCGGGAGTAAGAACTTGTTTTTGCGAGTTTCCCAGGGGATGCCATTCATGCAATCTTACTCCAGTACAAAAACAAACAATAGAAAGCAGGCCACTCAACCTGAAGTAGCAGACGGCAACACTGAACAGTCATCGCTGCATTGCACATCACATGGCTACAGCTACATTCATGTGCTGAGTATGGTATCAGTTATTATACATAAGTCTGACACATCTCTTCAGATTCGTGGGGGAGGGGAGAGATGCACTGTTTGGAATGCTCTCCCTCTCTTGTTTTCCAATTGATAAAATGGGCCTAGAGTACATCTCTTTACACACATTGATAGGAATTAAATCAATTGAATAACTTCTTTCAAACTGTGCCTCAGATTTTAAAAATTGTACATGTGATACGGAGCTTGTCATTTACACGTGTTCCTCTCGATGTGTGCCCAGCCATGGGAATGTTTTTGGCTAGTTAGATATTCAACTTCCCCTGCACCTTCCCCGTATGTTTTCTGGTTATATGCTAAGCTCTTTGGGGTGGGCACCTTGGGCCACAATTTTAAAGGTATGGGAATTTAGGTGCTTTCAAAAATCCCACTAGGCACCTAATTGCATCTTTAGGTACCTAAATATCTTTGAAAATCTGGCTCCCTGTCTTCATATCTGCCTGTAAACTGCTTAGTGCAGAGTGGGCATTATACCAATAATAAGTGCCCCAGTTGGAACGTAGCCAGGGCTTTTAACATCCCTTCACTTACTAAATTGTGATGGGATCTTCCATAACTACATGTAGTCTAGACCTCAGGTTTTAAGTCTCCCCTGAAAGGCAGCACAGCACCTCCCAGTGCCTAGCTGGGGCACTGGTGCAGGACTGGTTCTGGGAGAAACGCACCATCACCACCAAGTCACTGTTACCACTTCCCGTAGTTTGAGTCTTTGGAGGTCAAAGGAGTACAGTCTCTAGCTAGCAGGGCTGAAGGAGGGGCACTTGAGAAGGTTGCTTCTCCCATCCACTCAAGTGGAAGGAGGAATGTATGGTTCGGATAAGTCAGATGGAAGGGCAGGGATTGTTTCTGAAATGAGAGGGGCACCAGGACAGAAAGCAGGTGCCCTTTATGTCCCCGCTGTCACACTGCCCTGGGATATGCTGTAAAAATACCTTTCCTAAGGCCAGATCTGCACTACAGACTTATATCGGTATAACGACATCGCTCATGAGTGTGAAAAATTCACACCCCTAAACGACATAGTTATACAGACCTAACCCCCTAGTGCAGACAGCGCTATGTCCATGGGAGGGTTTCTCCCGTCAACACAGTTACAGCCTCTCAGTGATGTGGATTAACTACGCTGATGAAAGAAGCTCTCCCGTCAACACAGGAGCACCTTCACTTGAGCGCTAAGTAAAACAAAATGAACAGAACATCGGCGTTCTGATCAAGTCCGTAACACTTCAGATCTTTCAAGCACTTTGGAAATAGGAGCTAATCAATCTTCCCAACACCCTTATGAATTGCTCAGGTATTGCAGTATTATCCCTGCTTTTGAGATGAGAAAGTTGGGGCACAGAGAGATTGTTCACCCATGACTGACACAAGGCAGCAGAATAATTATAACAATGCCTAATTCTTTTCATCAGGAGATCTCATCACTTTAAAAAGGAGGTCAGTATTGTTCCCTTTCCGGTGCCTCAGTTTCCCTAGCTGAAAAATGGGGGTAGGTGACTTGTCCAAGGTCACCCAGTGGTAGAACTGGGAATGGACCCCAGATCTCTAGTGTTGCAATCTATTGCTCTGTTCACTAGGCCACACTGCTCCCCTACCTTGCTAAGGGTTAGCGCTCCAGAGCCCAGGTTTACGCTCACTCCTGTAACCAGCTCTGTGCAGGGTGACCCCTGCACATGTGGGGATCTGCTGACAGGATCATCACCTAAAGGTACATTCTGATCCCTGCTTTCAGAACCGTGCTCAATGGACATGACACTTTGGGGGTCAGATTGGACCCCAGCTCTTCCCTTGGGGGGTCAGTTCCAAAGCATGCCGTCCATGTGCTTGTTCCCAGCTCCTCACAAGGGGGTGCTGGGAGTGTTTGTAGCAGAAAACACATAAGCTGCTGTGGCAGAGGAATGAGACAAAACTGTTCACCAGCCTTCAGCCCACCGGACAGCTCTGCCCATTAGTGTCATGATGAGCCCCACCATGTTATCGCACTTGATACACTTCCCACTTCACCTCCGGCTTCACCCAGGATCAAACCCATCAGCTGGGCTGAACTTGCTGCTAGACTCCCACCAGCACCCAGCTGATTTATTACTGCCATCAACAGCTATGTCAGGGGTAAACCTTCTGCCCCAGCCCAGCTCTGTGCCTGCATGCAGGAGTGTCCGGTGGTGCTGGAGGTAAAAGAATCCTCCCCTTTCACCAGCAGGCAGCATAGAGCCAGTGGAGCCATTCTGTGGCTACTATGGCAGTATGCAGAATGCATCACCAGTATCTCCCCCATCAAGGATGTGGGGGCTCAGCCCCTGGAAACACTTGTTGCTCTCCCTCTCTTGGCCATTTTGAATAATCGTGTAACGGGTCAGTTGCCTCCCATGCATCCCCTCACAATCTAGGATCATGCTCAGGGCCGGCTCTACAGTTTTTGCCGCCCCAAGCAGCGGCCGAATTGCTGCCAGACAGCGGGGGCAGTCCGTGTGCCCTTAGGGCGGCAGGCACGTTTCCATGGCGGCAGCAATTTGGCGGCAGCTTCTATGTTTAGCTGAAGCCGCTGCAGACAGCTAAACACAGAAGCTGCTGGCGAATTGCCGCCACCGTGGAAACGCGCCTGCTGCCCTAAAGGCGCACGGACTGCCCCCGCTGTCCACGGCGGCAATTCGGTGCGCTGCTTTGGGGCGAAAACACAGGGACTGCCGCCCCTTGCGGAATGCTGCCCCAAGCACCAGCTTGGAATGCTGGTGCCTGGAGCCGGCCCTGGTCATGCTACAGGCAGTCTGCCTCAATTTCCCCACTAGGCCTTTTCTTGGTCAACAATACCCCTCTTTGAGGAGTAGGGTATTAATATAAAATAAACAGCAAATGAAACTCAACATCCCAAAACAAGTCCATCCCTAAGTCCACACAGCACAAGATTTCTCTTCCTCCTCCCAGAACTTCCTGCCCAGGGTCTCTGCAATCCCTCCCCTGGTTAGACAGGGTCTTTCCCAGACATCCCCACCTGGTCTCAGGGTCTTCCTTGGAGGAGCCTTTCCTCCCTCCACAAACTCTGCCATGGATTCCAGAGCTTCTCCCGCTGCCTCACAGCAGCTTTTTATAGGAGGATCACCTGAGCCCTTTCAGGTGTGGTGCATTCTGTAATCAGGGTTGGCTAGCTCCAGCTCATAGGAGACAGGCCGTTCTGTTACAAATCTGTCTAGGTTCTTATATGACATCCATCACCCTACTATGTAAGGTCCTCTGAAAAGTATGAAGTGGGTATAAAGCAATAGCTTCTCTCTTGCTTCCCACCCACCACACACCCCAACGAGCAGGGCCTGAAGTTTGGCATGTTATTTATTTAGTGTTTGCTGTTCTGACAGGCAGGCCGGCTCAGGGAAGAAGGTTTTCCATTTTGCTTGGAAGGTGCTGGGCCAAGTGCATTGAAATCTTTCAAAATTTTGATGAAAGGTGAAAAAAAAAGTGAATGGAATTTTATGACAATTTTTGTCATTTTTCCATCTAGCTCTAGTGCGGGAGTTGTGGCCTCACAAATATCTCTTCCGGGGGTGAGTTCCAGATCAGCAGTCCAGGTCAGATGCCAAGTAAGGGCTGAATAACGAGGCCCAGCAATATTACCTTTGCGACTTTCCAGTTCTCAGGAATGTGGACCCTTGTATCCTAGAACTTCAACCAAAAATGACCTGTCAGACTCCACTCATTTCCCTCTTTAGCTGCCTGCAAAGAGATACTGTCCATTCAAATTTGTATTTGTGTGAAAAGATTTTACAAAACCTAAGGCCAATAGAAATGTTTCTAGATTTAAGAAAAGAAACCAAAACTCTGGAACCAGTTGTGAAACAAATAAAACCTTCACCTAAGGGTTTGGCAGCCCAAACAACCAAAGACTATAAACAACAATGAAACTGACCTCACTGACTGTAACAGCCCAAGCTGAGAATAGAGCATAAATGGAGGGAAGTCATTTGACTTTTTACAATTCTTCCCATTGCTGTTTTTGTTAATAATGTGGGAAGAGTGTTTGTTCAGTGTGTGACTACTAAGGGTTTGCTCCCAGGTCGTATTGGATTAAAAAATTCTGCCTGTCTTTGGAGCAGATCCCAAGGTGACAGCACCTCTTTAACCTTTGGCAAAGGCTGTTATCTGGCCTTAGCCTTTGGAGCGGCTGATCTTTGTTATTTCCTGTATCTTCGATGCACACACCATCTAATTCTTTCCTTCCCAGAGCAGGAACTAGGATCCCTACTGCGGGGCAGTTCACCATCCTTCCCCTCCTTGATAAAAAGAAAAGCAAAAGAATCAGCCATTTTCTTCTCTCCCCCCACCCCGTGTCCCACCATCTTTTCTTTTTTTACTTCTAGTGAATCAGTTTCCTCTCTTGCATTCCATCTGCTGTGGATGCAGCTGAAGATTTTGCAATCATCATGAGGAATATTCTCAGCAATCCATCTTTCAGCATGTCAGTTTTTTCCCCGACCTCCAATTATCTTCCCAAATTATTTTGGTTCGTGTACGTGTGTGCGTGCATGTGAGATCTTGTTGGCTAGTTTGTGATTCTCAGAAGCCTGTTGCTTGTTGACACAGGAACAGAGATTGCACAAGCCAGGATTCAGAGGGAAAGAGTTAGAGGTGACTGCAGAAAGGGGATATAAGGTTACGATGGCCTAGTGGGAAAAAAATGACCCCTTCCTCCATTTTGATGCTGTTAGCCAGGGTGATGTTCACCCCAGTGCAGAGACCCCGCACCAACCTTCTGACACTCCAGTCATGTCAAGAGGCAAGGCATCGAGAGGGGCAGCAGCCAAGAAGTGGAATGCAAAAGATTTTACACACACACTCTCTCCTGGAAAGCCAACACGCATGAAATTAGAATCTGGCCTGCTTATTTATTCATTCTGGCCCTGCGTCTGCTCCCCCTGAAGTGAATGGCAGAACTCCCATTGACTCCCATGGCTCTTTTCACAAGGGTGGTGGTTGGGATTCCTTGGATCAGATTCCCAACTTTCACCTTCTTTCCATGCATTTGTTCTTTTAGTGACTGCCGTCGAGCATTAGCCCCGACCAAATGGCCCTGGTGTCCACGGCAGCCTGCGGGATGCTGCTGACCGCATAATGGACGCTGCATTTTCCTAAATGCACTCACTCCATTACTCTCATGCCGTTCATGCTTCGGGAAGCACTTTGCGTTGATTGATGACACAGAAAGTGCTACAAAGCAAATGGCTGTTGCTCTGGTTGTATTATCAAAGTAAGTACTGGACTTTTGACAAAAAATGTAGCAAGAGAGTGTGTCCTTTCAGCATTCTAGCCCACAGGGCTGGTTCATGGTTGCTCCATTGCCCTTTTGCACTGGATATGCCAGTGCAAAGAGACCACAAAGCAGCCACCTGGAACCCCCAGCGAATGAATAATTCCTGGCACAAGAGCAGCATGTCTGTAGGAGCCACGGGACTGGCAGGGCAACCCCTGGGCCACTCTAGCAGGAGACCCCAGTGCAAAGGGTGGTCTGGGGTGGCTTAGCAGTGCAAGGGAGGGTGACTGGGGCGTTCTTACCCTCTGGTTATTCTGTGCCATTGGCACATCCGATAACCTGCTAGCAGTGTTGGTTCAGAACTGTTTCCCATGCTGCCTTGGGGTGTAATCATGTCAGTTCTCATGAAATATGAGCGGGATTAGGCTAGGTCAATGAAAGACCATCACAGATAACCTGGGAGCTGCAGGAAAAGTTGCCAGTAACTCAGTGAGTGGTGGTTTATCCTTTATCAATGCTGAACCATTATCTCAGCATGGCAATAGGGGGCCCTATGGGCCCCTGAAATAATCCCATGGCTCATTTTGCAATAGTGGGGTACAGGGATCAGCCCAAGTGTCCTGCCTTTACTCTAGTCTTGGGTAATGCCAGCACATTCGGCATACCTAAAACTCCCCGTGCAGTTTCATTTGGATATAGGATTCTCAGTCCTGCCGACTATATTTTAAAGACCATGTTGTGTTTTTTGGTCTGTCATTTGATTTTCAAACTGTCCCTGCCCATCCCCAGTGGGAGAGACAGTGTATGAGACAATCCGTGTTTCCCACTCTCCCAGATTTATTGAATAAGGTGATTCTGGCCCCAGCGGGCAGAGCTCTCACCCCCAGAGCTGTCCCCTGCCCAGCTATTAATTCTGCTCCTCCTTTACCCCCACACCCAGCAGTTCAACCCTGCCACCAGTTCAGCTCCCTCAATCCCCACCCCATCAGTTCAGCCCTCTACCTCCCCATTGCTCCTCCTGGGGTTCTCCACCCCCCTTTCCTGGCTGGGGGGACAGCAGGGTCCCCCCACCCCTTCCAGGCTCAGGGGGCAGCTCCAGGGGCTCTTCATCCCCCTCTGCCCCTGCCCAGGCCAGGTGCTGCAGGGAGGGAGAGGGGAGGAGCAGAGGGACGGTCCTGACCCTGTTGCCCACAGGAAGGGCAGAGGGGAGGGGAGGAGGGGGCAGACCTACCCTGAGCTGTTGGGCTCTTTGGCTCCCCCACCCTTCCTGGTGGCTGTGGGGAGGGAGGGGGGCGAGTGCTCTGCCTGCAACAGCTCTGATTGGCTATTCTGCCCCAGGAGGCAGGCACGTTGGGTGGGCAGCATGGACCCAAATTCTCTAGCAGGCCAGAGCATCTCGCATTATTGGGAGAGTGGTTCCAGCTCCGGCCCAAATCCTGCTGGTTTCTTCTCCGCTTCCTGCCCCAATCTGTTGGGCAGCATTGCTGTGCGCTGTCAGACGGAGGGCATGTTCCGCCCTAGAGATGACTGCATGGCAGCAGGAATGCTCTGGAATTTTATACATAGGGTGTAGAAAACCTGACTCACCGATGACGCTCCCGCTCAGTGCTGGGCGTGGCATAGCAGCTTTTTCCTCTCTAGTGCCCCATGCTGACAGGCAATCCAGCCCGTGGTGGTCTCTCTTCTCGTGACTTGACATCCCCTCCCTGACAGCTCACTTTGAAGTCTCTCCCCTTCCAGGGTATCTGTGTCCCTAACAGACAATGTCCTACACTACACCGGTCATCAGGCTGTCATCTTCCGCCTTCCAAGGCTCCCCTTCCATCCCACTTGGTTGTCAGGGCAGTGGTCCCAGGTCTCCTCCCTGGAGCCTTTTCACCAAACTCACAAGGGCTTAAACTTAATCCATCCCGGATCCTCCCCAGCTTTCTGTTGTTCTGCAGAACTCTGACTCTCAAGAGTTACCCCACAGGAGACTTGCCCCCACTGTGGGTCCTTCACTCCAGTCCAATCCTAAGGCCACCTGCCTGTCAGCTGGCCTTCTCCCAAGTCTGCTCCAGGAGTCTTCTTCACCCCTGCTGCCCTCTCCCATCAGAGTCCATCCCAGGGTGTAGACTCCCGCTCAATGCTCTTCTTCCGTTGAATGCTTTCCTGGGTTTCTTCCCTGGAGGTCCAAGTCCTGCCCTTCTGTCAGGGCACATCACTGGAGCATGCGTCACCCTGGGGGCATCTCCATATCTCTCTGGGTTCCATGCTCTACTATTCAGAGATGGACTGCAAAGTTCTTTCCTTCTCCCTGTGCCTCGTTCTAATCTGTATGGCTTTTCTTTATAATCACCCTCCAACTCCTTCCCCAGCCAGGCTTCATCTTTAATAATGCCTGGCCCATCCTCCAGGTGCAGCTAGGCAGCATAATTGGCCTCTCAGGTGCACGCACCTCAGCCCTCTCCTTCCCTGCATGGGGTACACATCCCCTCACAAGGGCCAAATTCTGGTTCCATATACAACCCCTCTGACAACCATGGGGGCTGTGTAGTCGATGGCAGAGAGAGCACCGCATAGGATCAGGCTTTATGTCTGTACAATCTGTTTACAGAGACCGCTGGGCTCCTTTTGTGTTCATCATGTGGCAGCAGCAGCCACACCCTAGTAAAGGTTCAAGCTGGCTTCCAACTTTAAGCCTAATTTTCAACTCCTTCATCTGACTTCCCCACAAAAGGATTTTTCTGGAATTCCACACACTACAGCTCACCCCAGGAGAGGGCCTCGCTGGGGAGTTTCGTACAAATCATTAAAGGCATTTTAAAGATGCAGGCCTTGATCTTTTTGTCTGGCCGAGTTGTGCTTAGCACAGGACCCGAGTTACAGAGAGGGAAGGTGGGGAGTGGGAGGGAAATTTTTACATTCCCTCTGCAGCTTCCCAGTTCTGTAGCTGTCCAAAAACCTGGTTTGGCCCCTCGTGAAAACTAGAGAAGCCTGAGGAGATTTCCTATAAAGAGCTCCATTTCCAACAATCTCCTCGCCAACTGAGATTTGACGCTTTGTGCATATTTTTGCAAATGTTAGGGGGTGACAGTCAAGCTGGTGGCGGGCGATGTGAGCAGGGTGGTAGGGAGCGACGGGAGATCATATGGCAGTGGGTGACAGGCTGCACCCTTCCTCTGTTCACGCCCAGATGTTGGAATGGTTAGGTTTTCTAAAAGGCTTAGAATCTTGACAAAGAAATGAATGTTCATTTAGAGGGGCAGCTCGGCTCCCCCAAAACACACTCCCAGCCTCAGTTGATTTATTTGCTCTTTTTCATTAGTGCCATTACACGCTGAAATGCTGGCAGCTGTGCTTTCCAGCCAGTCCCCAGTAGCAAAATCCAGGATGCCTGTGTCCAACGGGAAAGGATACAACCATGGAACAATATAAATTTAAGCTACCATCCAAGGGAAGGGTGATATGGCTCGTGTTTTATTCTCTGCTGCGCCAGGAATGGCTTGACAGAAGGAAACCGCGGTGTGGGAAAGCTGGCCTTGTGTCGTCCCATTCTCTGGGGGTTTGGTTAAAAAAGCCAAACCAAACCCACTAAGGAGCAGAGAACAATTGTTCCTGGCCACATGCAGGTCTGGAAATGTGTTTTAAGGCCACACATTGGCCAGGTCATCTCTGGAAAAAGCGGCTGCAGTCTCACTGGGTCCTTCAAGTTGATAAAGAAATACACAGACAATTGCTTCTGCTGTAACTTGGTGCAACCAATTTGCTCCCTGAGGGCCCTCAGAGATTTGCTCTGTCGCTCCCTGATAGTTTTTCGTTCTTCTCTTCAGTGCAGCCTCTGGTTTTCAGCAAAGACCTGGATTTTTTTATTATTATCTGGCTTAATCCAATTTTTCAGCTGGGGATTGACTGAGATACAGACAGGTCAAGTGACTTGTGTGGGGTTGGAAACTGAGTCAAGTGACTCAGATGGGAGGGGGAAAGTTCAGAACTTGAGCAGAGAAGCCTACAGCTGCCTTATTCCTCTGTCCCCCTCTCTGCACCGACAGTGTGTGCATCCTCCTCTGCACCCGCTCTTGCAGTTGAGAATGTAGGAAGGAAGCAAAGATGGGTCTATACCAGCACCCGGGAGCCAGGCAGCCTGGAATGTGGAGAAATTAGGATCTCATTTTGCTCTCAATCCTGCTTCTAGAAGGAAGCAGGGACCAGAGGCTTTGTGGCTGGGTTATGATCCTTAGGGTTGAAAGAAGGGCGTTTGAGGCTTGGGGAAGAGGGCTTGGGGAGAGTTCACTCCTTTTTCCTTAGGGTGTTCCCTGATCATGTTCCCCAGAGCTTTCTCTCGCAGGGACAACCCCAGGGAGGAGTTCACTGCCAAGTCAGCTATGCAGGAGAGAGAGCAACTGTGCGGTGCCTGGACAGCTGTAACTATGAACAGAACTGACATTAGGCTTCTTGGATATAGCACTCATACTGAAGTGAGGAGCATTCCTTGATAGCAGCGTGGTCCTGTGGATGCAGCCGAGGGCTAGCAGTAAGAGGTAGGGTCTCTTCCTGACTCTGCTACTGAACTGCTGACCCCAAGAGGCCAATCTCTGTTGTGCTAAGGCTCCTTTACATCATGCTGGTGCCATAAAGGCACCTGTAAAGGGCAGACAGGCCCCAGGAATAGTCCCTGCATGAGGGACCTTTCCCATCAGTGGTGAACAGCCACAATGGCCCTGTGCCAGCCCCTGTGGTAAGGGTCACGTCAGGACTGAGGAGGGGACATAGCCAGAGGGCACTGGCTGTTCTCTTATCTCAGGGCCCATGGGAAGCCTTGGGAAGCAGAGTGGGAGAGAGATGAACTGGGGCCTGAGGCTCTTAATGTCCTGCTCAGAGCACTGGGCTTCTTTTCTTCAGCTGTTTCATAGGGTATGTCTACACTGCGGTACTGCATTTCAGAGTCCGACTCAGCTGACTCAGGCTCACGGGGCTTGGGGCTAAAAACAGCAATGTAGACGTTCGGGGTCGGGCTCGCGCCCGAGCTCTGAGACCCCCAAAGGGGGAAGGGTCTACACTGCAGTTTTATAGCCCTGCAGCCCGAGTCCTGGAAGACTGAGTCAACTGACGTGTCACAGGTCTTTTATGGAAGTGTCGACATACCCATGGTGTATGGCCCTGACATGCAGCTTCCCTCTCTGTTCATTGAACCTCCCACCCCCAAACGCCAACATGAGACCCTGACCTTTCCACTTTCTCCCTCCCACCTCTCCCCACATCCATAATCCTGACTCTCCTCCCTCCTGTCCTGTACTAATCCAATAAACCCTCAGTAAATCCTCTGTCTGCCGCTGACTCTTTCCCTGTGCCTTCTTGGAGTTAGTCTGGGTGGGATCCTTTCTCTCTGACTAGAGTGCAGATGGTGAGGGGCTGCTGCTTGCATTGCTTCATTTTTGCTCATGGCTGAGGAATGCCTCTGCAATAACTAACGTTTGAGCCCCTGGAGCAGTCCATGTGCCCCAGTGAGGGCCTTCTGAAAATCCCATTTGGGTGCACATCCCCCCAGATAACACTGCCTTGGTGCCCAGACAACTTGGGTGCAACCAGAAAAGCCCTGGCATGCTCATTTCCAATTGAAACCTCTAACTGGAGGCT
Organism: Mauremys reevesii; assembly: GCF_016161935.1. Classification (NCBI taxonomy): domain Eukaryota; kingdom Metazoa; phylum Chordata; order Testudines; family Geoemydidae; genus Mauremys; species Mauremys reevesii. Next base: position 38,620,230 of record NC_052638.1, read on the forward strand.
CCTCTAACTGGAAGCACAAATGGCTGTTTGGAACAGCTTGTTAGTGTTGGGGAAAAAATTAGCATTAACCTTGTATTCAGTTGTTGGCTGCGTGTGTGTTTTTGTTGTGTGCTGCACTGGCTCTGGCTAGAGAGCCCTTACAGCAGGCTCTGATCGAACTGCCCCGAAGACCACAGACTTGGTTTCTATAGTGAAGGCACTCGGCCAGGTTTATTGACCACCAAGCACAGTCCCAGCTCCCCGGATCAATGTCTACTGTTACACTAGCACATGTATGCCTGTGACAATGGAAGTGGTTCAGTGAATGACGGGACTTTCCATTCCCCCCTGTGGCTGGACAAAGACACCTGTGACCCCTCTTTTATACACTGATACAAACAAGTTACATATTGCCCCTCTGACGTGGTTAGTTACCACCCTTTATCTTGTATATGTAGGTTCGGGCAAAACATCTCTATCCAGTACCCTGTCATCCTGACCTTATCTTTCAGAGGGGTCAGCATGTCCCTGAACCATCTCCGGAGAGTGTGCTTACACCATACTCTTGTATCGGGGTGCTCTGCAATGTGTTTATGTGAGTGTCCTGTGCATAGCACTTCTTAGGAGGATTTGCATTTTTGCAATACTAGCCCTGTTCTTGCCAAGTTCCGTGAACTTGCAAGTAGGTATGCGTTGTACAGGGCCTGACTTTTACTCATAGCTTGACTCTTCCTAACTTTGATTTATATCAGCAGGGCTGGACTACTTCAGTTCAGGCCTTTGGCCTCATACCTCCTATACCAGGCCTCATGTCTCAGGCTCTCTCTTTCTACTACAAACCTATTTGTGCCTTAGTCTAGGGATCAAATGCTTTGAAATCCTTAGATAGAAAGTACCAGTTATTATTACATGTTATTTAATTTATTATAGAAAATAGACAGCACTGGCTCTAGGGGAAGGACTAGATAGACTCTACCAGACTTTCCAATCTGGAAGTTCTATGCGGCAAATAGCCTAGTAAGGTCTTTTAGAAAGGATGAGCAATATGAAATTACAAGGACTGTTGATCCTCACACGTTGGGGTAATAATACCACCTAGCCCTTCTCTCACACTTTTCACCAGTAGATCTCAAAGTGCTTTACAAAGCAGGTCAATATCATTAGCCCCATTGTACAGATGGGGAAACTGAGGCCCAGAGCAGGGCAGTGACCCAACAGGCCAGCAGCAGAGCTGGGATTAGAATCCAGGTCTCTCAAGTCCCAATTGTTTAGGATAAATCAGCCTGTGGAAGCTTAAAGCACAAATCTGTTACTTTTGGCTAAGGAAAGCAAAAGCAGAAAGTGCATCCAACTTCTCTGGCGACTTTGAGACAGGGTGCACTACTGTCACCTCTCTTCCTCAATGTCCTTATGGGCTCTTAAGGAGAGTAAGATCCTGATCCAGCTTTAAGTCAAGTCAACAGGACTACTCAGGTGTTTAAAGTTACACACATGCTTAAGTGCTCTGCTGGATTGGGGCTTTAGCGAGAGATATGGTACGGCTACAATGCTTTTAGCGTGCTGATGACAGTCAGCTTAATATCTCTGTCTCGTCCAGCTCAGAGTGCTGCTGAGAATCGAGATAAAAGGGAGGTGATGATGATGTGCTGGGAGGAAGCAAGCCGAGAATATTGCTGAGGTTTATGTCCGTTGCTTGTTACTGACGTTCACAGTTTGGGGGGCTGGTTACATTCCCAGTGGCTCCCAGGCGAACAAATAGCATCAGTAGCCAGGGTGGCTGTTTCCCATTTGTATCTGGTTACAGCGCTGTGTCCTTTTCTTTCATATCTCATTGCTGAAATCCACTCATCGCCTCTGGATTGGACTACTGCAATGTGCTCTAATTGGGGCTGCCCCTTAAACCCACTCACAGGCTAATGCTAGTGCAGAACACATCAGCTCATTTGTTAAATGCCATAGCCCATCCCAATCACACCACCCCAGTGCTCTGTGATCATCACTGGCTGCCGTTTAAGGTATTGGTTTTGACCTATCAAGCCCTAAACTGCCTGGGACCATCTGACCTGGGACACCTCTCTCCATGTGCCACATTGACTTGATTGTGACCAGCATGGAGGTGCTCATGTTGGAACCCCACTTTGGTTTATGGGCTTGTCTACGTGGGGACATGCAGGAAAATTAATCTGAATTAAGTGAAGGTGTGAATTTGAAGAGGATTAATTAAACCGCATTCAATCTCTGTGTGGATGCTGCTATTCAGAATTAAAGCAGACTGAATTTGGCTGAGTTTAATTCACTTTGGAAGTGAATTAAGATAAACTGAATTAAGGCCACTTTAATTCTGAATGAAGGTGTTCACTCTGTGGTTAATGTGGTTAACTAATTCACTTCAAATTTACACCTTCACTTAATTCAGATTAATTTTCCTGGATGTTGCCATGTAGACAAGCCCTGTAAGGGAGGGGACTGATGGCAGGTAGTTTCTTATGCTGACCCCTCCATTTTGGAATTCACTTCCTCTCAGTCCCAAGTAGCCCCGGATCTGTGGCCTTTCTGAAAGTGTTTGATGTGAACTAAGGTGCTCATGAGAGTGTGGGGGCATTCCTTTGGGAGTCTCAGTTTCGGGGGCGTGACTGGCTGTTATTTTGTGATCTCCTGTTTTGGTTTTTGTTATTCATTTGGATTATATTTTTGATTAGCTGGCAAGGTCTATGCAGGTCAGGTGTCTAACTCCCATTGATGTCAATGGGAGTTAGACACTTAACACACTGAGGTGCTTTGAAAATCCCTGTAGGTGCCTACCAGCATCCTTAGGTGCCTGAATCCCTTGGACAGTCTGGCCCCCTAGAGCCCAGGACAGGAGTTTTTCACAATGTGAATGTGCCACAAATAAATAATACCGGCCAGAAGGCCAAAATGAAAGGGTTTCGGTTTGAATTGTTTGAGGCAGGCTGGGCTTTTTTTTTTCCTTGTCTAAAACACACCAAGCAGGCAATGCAAATAAGAGACCTGGCTTCCCCCACTCCATTTTTCAACTCAGGCAGACAAATACAGTAGGACAGGACTATTTAAAAAACAATTGATGTAACCAATGGCAACAATATTCAGACTGCAAGGCTTGGCCAAAGGATGAGCAAGAGAAGGTGATAACCATAACTGCACAGAAGTGTCTGACCAGCCTAGATTTCAAGGAAGGAGCAGAATTATGTAGGGAATTTCCAATAACAGGGAATAAAGGGAAATTTAGGATTGCATTTTAGGAAATATCTCCTAGTGGTGTGAGCTGGTGGAAGTTCTATGGCCTGCGATATACAGGAGGTCCGATTAGATTATCCTAATTAGCCCTTCTGGCCTTAACAGTAGAAGCAGTGGAAGCCCTATTGCTCAGGACACTTACCACTGGAAAACATTGCAGGGAACAACCTTCCACCTGCCACAGAGATGGGCTAGGAGAAACCTAACAGGTCACTAATTTCTGCATGATTATTACCAAGGGCAAAGAACGTGTCCTGCTGTACGCAGAGAGGATAGAAAGACTTTATCAGACTAAGTCCGAGGGCATAATCTGAGCTTTACCGGGGCCGTTTTTATCAAGGTTTAGTTTCAGTTTGGTTCAGAGAGGGGTCATTGTTCCAGCAAGTCTATTTTCTGAAGCCCTTGCAACGTAGGTATCAGGATGGTACAAAGGAAGGGCCCAATTTTGCAAGGTGCTGAGTGTACCCAGAGTGGTGCTAGGCAGAGCCCATTCATGTTAGAAGGAGTGCAGGGAGCGGAGCACTTTTCAGGAGGCCGTCAACACATTGACAGATCAGCCCTGAGAGAAAGGATTGCCCAGAGAGGTTGTGGAATCTCCATCATTGGAGATTTTTAAAAGCAGGTTAGACAAACCCCTGTCAGGGATGGTCTAGATAATACTTAGTCCTGCTATGGGTGCATGGGACTGGACTAGATGACCTCTTGAGGTCATTCCAGTTCTATGATTCAAATTTCTATGAAATAAGGTGGATGGCTTCTTAGCAAAAACTTAACTCCTGCCCTACACCCATTATCACTTCATTGCTGGCAAAGCAAGGATGGAGTGTTTACTCGTGTTCATAAATACCTCATTGTGCACTCAGTCAGCTTGGAAACTGTGGGCACAGAAAGGATTAAGCCACTAAGAATTAAGACCAAGATCTGCAGTTAAAATGCCTGGGATAAAATTACAAAGGAAGTTGATCCCAGTGGTCTAGGACATGAATGAACATCAGCTCAGGGTGGGAAGACAGGCCTCCCGCCCCACCCCCTGAGCCGAGTATTGCACACTTACAAATGTAATAAGGATGTTATGCCTTCCCATGGACTGTTACTTATAGCCCTCAAAACTGCACATACATTTGCACCTACAATTACTGCAAGTGCCCATGTATACTTGTAGACTCCTAAATACCTGTAAAGTAACCCAGGTAAATGCCCACGCAAATGCAGGAGTGCAGATGGGTTCACATTTCTGAATGTACTATCCAGATGGGTCCCTAGGCATGTGGCCTTTATTTCTCTATTGCTGCTTCCTTCCACTGCTCTTTGGATGGAAGGTGCTATGTATATAAATAAATCTTTTGTAATGTACCAGCCAGCTTTGATCACTGTCAGAGGCTGGTGACCAAAATAGATGGGATTTTACTCTGTTCTAGGCAGGGGCGGCTCCAGGCACCAGCGCACCAAGCGCGTGCCTGGGGTGGCAAGCTGTGGGGGGCGGCCTGCCGGTCGCCGTGAGGGCAGCAGTCAGGCTGTCTTCGGCGGCATGCCTGCAGGAGGTCTGCCGGAACCGTGGCTTCGGCGGCAATTTGGCAGCGGGCATGCTAAAGGCACGGGACTGGCGGACCTCCCGCAGACACGCCACCGAAAGCTGCCTGCCTGCCGTGCTTGGAGCGACAAAATACATAGAGCCACCCCTGGTTCTAGGATAAGAGTTCCTGGGCTCTGTCTCCCTGCTCTCTTTCCTTTCAGTTTAGGGCGTGGGTGTAATAGGCAATTCCTGGAAGGATAGGCCCATGTGATGTGGTGCCTTGGCTGTTTCCTATTATTTCCGGGCCATCTCCCAAGGGAGCTGAAATGCATTCCTGGAATCTTGCTAAGATATTTCTTCCTCCTTCCCCCACCAACACACTGGCTGCCCCCACAAAAAGAGATGGGCCTGGACTAAAAACACCTCCAGGCTTGGGAGGGGGGTTGGATCTGGATCTGCCCTTCGCTGGGCTCCCATCCTCCCTGCAATGAATGGCTCAGTGATTGCTATGCTCCTGTATACAACCCACTAGGCAGGGCTCTGTGCAGTGCATAAATCAAGCTCTCTCTGTTTTTTTTCCTCCGGCATCTCTGTTCATAGGGACGTACCAGGGTCAGTGGGCTGGTGGCATGCGCCAAGGCTATGGTGTCCGGCAGAGCGTCCCCTATGGCATGGCTGCGGTTATCAGATCGCCCCTGAGGACATCCATTAACTCGCTGCGCAGCGAGCACACCAATGGCACGGCGCTGCACCCCGACTCCTCGCCCGCCGTGGCCGGCAGCCCTGCTGTCTCCAGGGGTGGCTTCGTCCTCATGGCTCACAGCGACGCCGAGATCCTCAAGAGCAAGAAGAAGGGGATCTTCCGGCGGTCCCTGCTGAGCGGGCTCAAGCTGCGCAAGTCTGAGTCCAAGAGCTCCCTCGCCAGCCAGCGCAGCAAGCAGAGCTCCTTCCGGAGCGAGGCGGGCATGAGCACCGTCAGCTCCACCGCCAGCGACATCAACTCCACCATCAGCTTGGGCGAGGGCGAGGCTGAGCTGTCCGTCATCGAGGACGACATTGATGCCACCACCACCGAGATCTACGTGGGCGAGTGGAAGAACGACAAGCGCTCGGGCTTCGGGGTCAGCCAGCGTTCAGACGGGCTGAAATATGAGGGGGAGTGGGCCAACAACAAGCGCCATGGCTACGGCTGCATGACCTTCCCAGACGGCACCAAGGAGGAGGGGAAGTACAAACAGAATGTCCTGGTGAGCGGCAAGCGGAAGAACCTCATCCCGCTGAGGGCCAGCAAGATCCGCGAAAAGGTGGATCGGGCCACCGAGGCGGCAGAGAGGGCGGCCACCATTGCCAAGCAGAAAGCGGAGATTGCAGCTTCCAGGTAAGGCTGCCTCGTTATGATGTCTGGTCGTTACGGAGATGAGGGGAGGTCGGGGGAGATGTTGGCTGGCAGAATGGCAGAGGGCCCATTGCTGTGACTCTGATCTCTGTGGCATTCGGTGTGACCTGTGGTGTCCCTCATGTTGGAGGAGAGACAAAGTTTGGCCTTCATGAATAGAAAGGGGATCCTTTATTGGGGCTGATGGACACAGATAGAGCCTGTGGTTCTCTCTGGTTCTCCAGCTCTCACCTGCTGATAGATACAGCCTGAGCTGCTCAGTGTCACCCAGGGCTCCTTGTGTCCTGGGCTGGACTTTTCAATAATGGAATTGACTGTTTGACTGCGCTACCTTATTCAAAGCAACAAGTGAGGGCCCCCCACCCATCTGAACCAGTACGTTTGCTGAGGGTAGGGTGACCAGATGTCCCGATTTTATAGAGACAGTCCCGATTTTTGGGTCTTTTTCTTATATAGGCTCCTATTACCACCCACCCTCTATCCCAATTTTTCACATTTGCTGTCTGGTCACCCTAGCCGAGTGGTCTCCCTTCCCCAGATAGTGCTTTGTAACTGGGAGCCTTTAATTTGCACAAAAAGGGCTCAGTTCTTCAATCCAAATGCAGGCAACACTCGTCTGGATGTTGGGGCTTAGGTGTTGCAGGATTAGGCCACAAAGCTCAATGTACCTGATCTTCAGTCCCTGGCTTACCACTGCAATTTTGCACCACCACAATGATGTGTGCAGTTTGCTGCACCAATATGGCACCTGCACGCATTGGCGACAGATTCTAGCAGCCTGTGCAAAAGTGGAGGACAGGTTGGGGTGTGACTGCAAATCTGGGCCAGTGTTATCAAGGTAAAGAAGTAGTAGTTTTTATTGGCCATATGCAGCCAGCTTAGAAACCTAACATATGTTCCCAGATATCCTGTCCCTGCATAAACTGGGTCTTATATAAAACCAGGATGGATTCTTCAGGGGCTGTCTCAACATTACTTGTTCCAAAGTCCTGGTCAGGTGTATGAAGAGGATCTTTCAGGGCACTAAAGCTATGAAGGTGAACAAATGTGATAATTTGGTTGCACTAAACCCGCCTAGAATTCGGCTCTGCATAGATATCAACATCTCTCTGTTTGCTAAGGGTGGCAATTGTTCATGCTGAACTCACGGAATAGATGATTCTCATCTGAAGCCAACTCTGCCCTGAGGTGAAAGGTCAAAGTCACAGCAGCTCAGCCACACCAGCGGCAGGTTCAAAGGATGTTCTCAGGTCCAAAAACTGGTGCAGGGTGTTGAATTAAGTGAAGAAAGCAAAACAAAATCTTAGTTAATATACAAACCCCAGGCAGCAGGGGATATAGCTACATGTGCTGCTGTTATCCCATGTGACGCTGGTGGCACCATCATCCCCTATGGCAGTCAGGACAGTGGCAGAACCCCAGGTTCACTTGGTGGTGACCTCAGCCAATACCCAATGAGGCAATATCTATAGCAATACCTACACGGGGAGGGTCAAAGGTCATGACCCTGTTTTGCAGCATTGCATCTCCTGCTGCAGGACAAAGGTTGAGAAGCTCATCCTTGTTTGTCAAGGAACTGGGCATCAGCTGTGATTCACGGTTTCCTGGCTCAGGCACCCTCTTAGTCGGTGACTCTTTCAGCCTAGTATACAGTGATTTAACTGTGCAATTACCATTAAAACTAGCAGGAGCCAAGCAGCCACTCACTGTCAATACTGTGGCATGACCTTGGTGTTTAATTTCCTCTCTCTATTTCTTTACGAAGTGGCATCACTTGTATGGGACACAGTGACAACACAGCTGTCACTTAGGAGGTGCTGGGTGTCATTAACCCCTTTGCTGCTTCTTTCCTCTGCATCCTGTTCTGAAGCCCTGCATTAATGGGGATCATATCTCTAATGCTGGACAGAAGGGTTCTCGACAAGCTACTCCTCTAAGTATTTTCTTGCTGGTCTGCAGCTCAGAGAAACCTCGTGGGTTCTAGCTGGTGCCGTGTGGATTCCCATCTACTTCTCGCTGCCCCGGTAAACAAGATTTCAAAGGGAAGAAGAGACAGATCCCTAATTACAGCCACAGCTCCGGGAAGGGTTTGCCCTTTGCTAGGCTCTTCTCTGCTTGGAGAGCAGAGGCTCCGTGTACCCAAGGAATTCCTGCATGCCCCAGGAAACCAGGCACTCAGCCTAGAGACTGTCTTCCTGAAGCTCTTCTTATTAATCACAGAGCAGTGCAAGGGACCTGAGGGAAAGACCCAGTTTTAGTTTTTAATTAGACTTTGAAATTTTTTCTCACTGGGCCTGTGTTTGTTCTATCTAATCTATCCATCCATCCATCGATCCATCCTTTTCCACTCTTTCTCTCTGGGCCTTTGTGTGTGTCTCTCTCTCTTAGACTTTGTTTTCCCGTTCTCTCTCTTTCCCAGTGTGGACCTGCTCTGGGGTACATATTGGCAGATGTTTGTTAGGCCGTGTGATTAAATGCAGAGCCCTTTGAAGACCAGCATGCTATGCCAGTCACTGATGGTCACAATGCTTTCAATGATTCAGTGGCGGGGACATTCCCATCAAAGCCAGGCAGGTGGGGTGCGCAGGGGGAAGGCCTCACTGGGACCCACTTCCCCCTTTCCCTCCTACCCACACTCATCCTATTTCCCTCTGCATGGCTCACCTGGGTGGCATAGTGTTGGTATCTCAGGTACGGGAGCTGCGTGTGCCTTATCTCACGCTTCTCGTAGCGCTGCTAAGCTCAGTGCCTGTTCTGTGCCGCCCACGAGACTTTTAGCAAGATCCAGAGAATTCCTGTCAGTCAAGGGAAAACCCATTCATCAGGGCGAGGCGGAAATGCAGCGTCGCCCACTTGAGAGGCTGCTGGAATGCAGGGATGATGGCCTTGCAGTCACTTGGCTGAGGAAATCTCATCTGTGCCTCCCCCATGTTCCCCTAGATCTGCCACCTGGAAAATATGCATCCCAGGGCTAGAATAAGAGATACGTGTTGCCAAAAAACAAACTAAACAAAAAACACTTCAGCTTTATATGAAAAAAATGATCCTATTTTCAAATCTCTGAAAAAGCCTGGGGAATGCTGGGGCTCAGGAAAAAAGAGTCCTCTCTCGCTCTCTCTTTCCTTAATCATTTAGAGTCAAATTCTATTATTATTATAAACTGCTTGTATTACAGTAGCACGTAGAGGCCCCAGCTGAAATCTGGGCTCCATTGTGTAAAGTGCTGTCCATACACATAGGAAGCGTCAGTTCCTGCAACCAAAGGGTTTACCGTCTAAACAGACAACACAATCAAAGGGCAGGAGAAAGGAAGGATCATTATGCCCATTTTACAGCTGGGGAACTGAAACATAGAGAGGACGTAACAAGGTCACACAGAAAGTCTGCGATAGAACTCAAACTCGAACGCAGAGCTGCTCAGTACCAGTCCCACACCTTCTGCAAAAAACCATCCTTCAGCCCCCTGTCCCTTGTGGAACCCTAGAGAATTCACTGGGGAGGCTGTGACCCTTCAAATCCAGTGGACACACTGTCCCCCCAAGTTAGAACAGTTTGACAGTGGTTTGGACAGCCGAGTGGTCTCGGCTACTCCACCATGACCTGCATTTTTTCATTCAGGCATTAATGCTTGTGTATATCAAAGAGGGGTGAATTTTAGAGCTCTTGGCAGTGAGCATGGGGGTGGTAGAGCTGGCTGGAGGTGAGCAGTTGCTGTACGGGTACTGTGCAAGCATGTCCACCCATCTCTGCTAATATCCCACAATCCAGACCTATAGCACACGTGCTCTTACAGCTCCAACACAGAGCTGTGCTAATGAACCCTAGTTCTGACCAGCAGCCCCCTTGCTATTCCAGATGTGGGATCCCCGTAAAGATCCTCCAATGCCCCTGGTTCCTGACCCACTCCACCCCCTGCTGTTCCAGTCCTGAGCTCGCCTGTGCCCCTCAGTCCTGATCTGCCACTCCCCATACGATTCTAGTCTTTTGGGCTCCCTCCATGTCTCTGCTGATATTCCTCCATCCTGACTTGCCACCCCTTCTGATATTCTACTGCTGGCTTTCCTTTCAATGGACACTGCAAATTTAAATAAAGTAATAATGGCATTGATTCCCAGCGCATTCAGCAGCCCAGTGACCAGGCAAAAGCATGGGAGAGTGTTATCCAACACCTCCCATAACCCAGTCTCCTCACTATTTGAAAAGCCTTGCTAAGTAGCCACTGTTCCAACCCTATGTTCATCCCATGAGAAGTGCCACACTGGTAATTAGTACAATGGGTCAATGATAGGATATTGTTAGCCTTTTTCCAGAGGGTATGGCTGGAGAGTCTTGCCCGCATGCTCGGGGTTCAGCTGACCGCCATATTTGGGGTCGGGAAGGAATTTTCCTCCAGGGTAGATTGGCAGTGGCCCTGGAGATTTTTCGCCTTCCTCCGAAGCATGGGGCAGGGGTCGCTTGCTTAAGGAGTGGGTGGATCGGCTTATGTGGCCTGCATCTTGCAGGAGGTCAGACTAGATGATCATAATGGTCCCTTCTGACCTTGAATTCTATGATTCTATAAGTTCCATTTATTCCTTTCCTTGTGCCAGTGCCCTCTCCCCCATTCCATTCTTAATAGAAATCTTTAGACTTATGAAAGCTTGGTTGTGGAGCAGTGGTGGGGAAGAGGGAGGGACATGTGCTAATGATGTGTTCAGAACAATGTGATCCTCCAGAGACAAATTAAATTCTTCTCTCTCTGTAGCCAGCTAGCTAGATTTATACGAATGTGCATGACAGATATACACAGCTAACTCACTGGTTCCCAAAATCTACCTGCGAGCCTAATGACTCAGAACCTACTCCAGGCAAAAGAGAGGAGGGCTGGAGAGAAAAGGCTCCTCTGTTGATTAAATGTCCCTTAATATTACTGCTCACTGCCTTAAGGCTGCAGTGCAGCGATTGTTTATTACAGCGTAGAGTTTCCTCTCCGTTTTCTGAGTGAGATGAAATTAATTAGAAAGGAAAGGGGGGAGAAAAAGAAAAGAAGTCTGGTGCCACCCAGCTCTAACTGAATTAGACAAACTGCAAGTTTCAATCATTCATATTCACAGTGACACTTAAAAACGCTTTATCAGAAAGTGGGCTGGATCTCTCATATGAGTGTGAATGAGCCTCCTGGGCTTGTTTTTTGAGCATATTTGCATTTGATGATACAACACCAGTTAGAAAGTATCAAATTACTGTCGAAGTTTAGAAAAGAAAGAGAAAAGAACTGTAGAACACAAGCAAGTCCAGATCAGTCAATGTGGTTTGATCCACCCGCAGGTCCCCAGCAATATCATGTACTATTGCCACAAGTATTGGCTGTAGTAGAAAAGCTGTACCTTTTGTTCTGATAGGAGGTGCCTTATCTGAGCATTGGTGAATTCTTCATCCCATGGTGATAACGCACTCGTGTATTGGGGTGTGTCACTGATCTGTCCCGAAAGACCAATGCAGGCGTGCTGGAGATGGAGGAGACATAATTCAGAGCTGGTGATGCTTTAATTAGCTTGTGGCATTTAAAGTTATAGCTTCTATTTTTTTTTTAAAGGAAGGAAAAATCAGACTGAACAAGTGTGCTTGTGTTTGTAATTGGCTCTCCCCCACCCCAAAACACTCAATGCAGCAGAAATCCAGGGCCAAGAGAATGGAGGACGGAAGGAAGCTTGCCCTGAGCTCTGCCCCCGAGGAGCAAGCCCCTCTGGGGAACAAACCCCCTGTGAGTGCATGGGATCTGCAGCTGTAGTACCCACAGGTGGTTATCTCGTCAGACCTTGCTAAATGAGCTGGATCAGCCCTGGTCAGTGCTCAGCTTGGAGGCTTGCAAGGGAAACCCAGGGTACTGGTGGAAGGGCTGCTGGTGACTCCATCTCCTAGTACTGAACCAATGCCACTTACTGGGGGGCTCTGTATCTTTCAGGTGAGATGCAAAACTGAGTTCCTGACCTGTCTTGGTCATTAATAGATCCCATAGTATTTCCCCCAACAGGAGAGGTGGGGGTTAACTCTAGCATCCTGGACAAATCCCAACTTAGGTAACTACATTCTGTCTCCCAATCTGGGTATGGTACTTATTTTTTGTGCAGAACTGTGCTGTTGCTGCTGTGTATTGTTAAATGGCTGATGTACACCATCCCAGAGGTGGCAGCATTTCAGTAATGGGTCAAGGGAACCCAGTATATATCACAGCTTGTGTAAACACTCCACTTGTAAAGTTTGTTAAGCATATTGAGATCTTTGGATGACAGTGGCTATATATCTTTTAGCTGTTTAAAGAGACACCATTAACTTAAAAATCATTTTCCCATCTGAAAATCTTGTACCCATTATTGTTGCACTTAATGCCTAGGATTTCTGTAACTGAAAGAGATGAAGGAATACATTGTTCTCTATTTCTGGTTTACTTTGTGCATTTTGACAGCACTGTGTGCAGTCAGTTTCACTGTTTGTTTGATAGTGCATGCCCTTTCCCATGCTCTGCAAAAGGAACAGTGGCAGCAGCAAAGTCAAAACTGAAAGTGAAGGGGCAGCCAGCAAGTATGCACACAGATAGAGAGAAAGGAGCCAGAATATTTCTGGGAGTGTTGCTTTTGAGTGCACCCTCAAAGACACTTCCAACCATCACAAAAAGGAGTAAACACAAGTCTTTGCATTTTTAAAGGAATTTTAACAAAGTAGGACACACTAAGGTCTATCAGAAACTGGTATAGTCAATTTTTTAAGAGATTCCAGTTGACAGAGTACTTTTAGTGACAGCTTACTCCCCTACTCCCTTTAGAGCCAGCAACAGTAATGCTACCAGGAGGCCATGGGTAGTCTGATCTCTGCATTCTGAAGGACTGCTCCCAACACCTTTCCCATTCACCTGTTATCTAGCCTGCTCTTCAATAGGCCCCTAAGAAAGAAAGAAAGAAAGAAAGAAAGCACGGCCTCACTCAGAAGTGAAAGCTGTGGTCTTTTTATTTTGCAAACACTGTTTCAAGTGTGAAGACTGCTTGCCTATTGAAAAGACCCTTGGAGATTATTTAGCCCAGTGTACATTCACTACCTTGTAAGCGGACAGTACCTGTAAATTTCCTTTGAAATGTTATGGGCTAAATTCTCGGCACCATGTAAATCAGTGTAGTTCCACTGAAGTACGCCGGAGCTATGCCAATTTTCACCAGCTAAGAATCTAGCCCTGTATGATTTCATTTCTGAATCAGGGCTGGCTCCAGGCACCAGCAGAGGAAGCAGTGCCTGGGGCGGCACATGCTAAGGGGGGGCATTCCGTCCATTCTTGGGGCGGCACAGTCCAAGCAGCTTTTTTTTTTCCCTTGGGGTAGCAAAAATGGTAGAGCCGGCCCTGTTCTGAATGCTATGATTCTCAGCTTCTACAGCCTTTAACAGGCCACTCTTAACTCCAAGATGGTCCAAAATTTAGAGTCTGCAAACAGTTTACAAAACCTAAGAGCAATTAGAAATGTTTTCATGGTTTTTATCTATTTAAACATCCTTATTTATTACAATTTTGTTAAAATCATCATCATTCCCCTGCAGAATCTGCAGCGCAGACATTGCAATTGTAAATGGAACCTGAAAGGGAAACCAACTGTCACCAAAAATGAAAATCTCTTCACTGAATTTCACTGTCCAAACGGAGAGAAATGAAGAAAAAGAGGAAAAAAAAAAAAAGTAAAAATGCAGCATAACTAGTGACAGGTCAATTGGATTCTCAACATTGTTTCAGTTTTAACAAACCGGAGTTAGTGGTAACATAGGAAAGGAAGTTTGTTTCAAATGTTTTAAACTTAAACTTTGGATCAATAAGAATTAGGGATGGAGCTTTTCCAGATTTCCTTTAATGCAATTAAAATGAAAGAATATGGTTCTAATTCGCCACTTTCTTACATCTGTTGTATGCTGGTGTAGCTCCAAGGAAGTCAATGGGGTACCAGAGCAAGGGATCGGGTCTTATGTGTTTGGCAATTAACAGTGACATTATCAATTGGATTTCATTTAAAAAAAAATAATAATAAACATGGAATCCCTCCAAGCCTACTTAGAATGCATTTCTGTGGTGCCCGGAAGAACCTTCTGTTTGTATTATGGGATGTTTCATTCATATTTCACTACTTAGTTTTACTCCACAGTTCCATAGCCTAGGCGGGAGCAGAACTAGAGACCAGACCCTCTGTCACCTAGTGATGGATGGACTCCAATAGGTTAAGCATACAGGTGGGCCCCAAGCAAACAAGATTTTGAGCTGGGTTATGTAGTATCCCTCACTGCTGAAAAAATACAGGACTTGATTGTAATGGGTGGGAATTCTTTGCTGGGGTTATTGCATGCCCACAGGCCCCGTAGTTCTCCTTGACTATCTTGTAGCATGAACAACACACCCTTTGCTGCCCACTGTCACCAGTCAGGGTCTCCCTAATTCCTGAAATGGACTAGCCACTCATGGAAGGGACCACTGACTACACTGTGGGTCCTAATCCCTTCAAAGACTGGAGATATTTAGCATATAAACTAGTCACATGTCAGGACATGTCTTATGGAAAGAATTTTGTCAATACTTTAACCAACTGCTCCTCAGAACAACAGCTTCTAAACCGCTTAACAGGTGATGTTACTCCCAGGCTAGTTCCAAGTACGGCACAGGAGTTGGTTCAAGATATATTATAGTTGAGCCACTAAGAAAATGGTGAGAAAAATATAATTAAATTTGCCATCCACAGCAGAGGAATTGGGCCAAAATCTATAATAGTGACATTCAACTTTAGAAAGAGGAACTTGAATGAATATATATATTAAAGAGCAAGATAGTCTAAAAGAACCGGACAAAGATGAGACTATTAAAATCCTTAGATTCTGCATGGCTGCTACTTCAGGGTGCCATAACAGAGTCAAAGAAGGTCTGCATGCTCCGACACAAAGAAGGAAGCTGGAAGGCAAGAAAAATCCCTCTATAGTTAAATGGCAAGGTGCAAAAGGTTATTTGAGCCATACAGGTCTCCTTCAAAAATCCAGCCCGAATGAAACCAACGGAACAGAACATTTAAGGTCCAAAACATTCTAAAGCTACAATAAAGTTACTACAGGCAGTGCACTGAGTTATAACAATGCTACTCTCGTTCTTTGTAAAGCTTATGCACAGGATCTTATATTTGTACTTAGCTGTACTTACACTTGCACTTAAGATATCTGCTGGCTTTTTTGATGCCTCAGGGGGCTATCTATGGGGCTCTTTTTGAGTTTATTCCTACTCCCTTGTGTGTGTGTCATCAGAAGTATCTTTGTAACAGATGACGGCAGAGCAGTAAAGAATCTGAACTGGTGGTAGAAAGCAATGGTCCACGTACAGCTGGATTTCCTGCTTCCTGTCTTCGGTGAGGAACCATTTGGGGCCAGGGTGGAGGGGAATTTGTTGTTAACAGATTTAAGCTGAAATGGGTCATGGTTAAATATGATGTTGGAGGCTGACTGAGCGTGAAAGTTCAACTTTGAGGAGCAGCTGCAGCGAGCCGTGTCCCGCACTGACCTATTTTAAATAGCAAGAGCGGCTATTACCTAAAGCAGTGAACACGAGAAAACGCGGCCATTCATAATTCATGCTGTAATTGTTTCCCGAACTTGTGAATTGGGGGAGGAGGGGCACAAACTAGAGGGCATAGCAGTGTCCTGGGAAGTGACCTGTGTGGACACACACATGTTAATGGAACACAGCCTGTGGAAAGGGACTGGGAACCACCTGCCACTGGGACAGAGCCTGAGTGAGCAGGGGAGAGGAGTGTTCTTAGAGAATGGGGCCTGAGCAGTGAGGGGACCATGTGCCTGTGAGAAGGGACTAACCATGTGATCCTGTACAGGGATGCCTGTGGAAAGCGAGCAGAAAGCCAGGTGCTCCTAAGGAAATGGCCTGTGCAAGGGGGAGTGTCACAGGGTTTGCTCACCACTAGTGTGCCTCCTGCTGGTCGCTCTTGAGAGTAGTTGATTCCAGATCTGATGCCGCCTTTCTGCCCCTCACTACATGCCCTGCCTTCTTCCTGGCTGTCAGCGAGGCGAGATGCTCTGTGTTCACAGTTTAGCCCTCTCACCAAGTTACACGTGTCCTCCCCTTCCAGCATATCAAAGTCTCTTCTTACAAACAGGCACTGTCCAGCCGGTGCCACTTCCCCAGTGGCTGGCAGGTAGGGTTGCCAGTTTTGGTGGCACATATTCCTGGAGGTTTCTTTGCATGACATAGTCTTTAATTAAAGATTGATCTTTAATTCCTGGAGACTCCAGGCCAATCCTGGAGGGTTGGCAACCTTACTGGTACGAGAAGCCAGGCCCACCCTCTACTCCAGGTTCCAGCTCAGGGACACTCTAATCAGCAAAGTCTGCATCATCTTAAACCTTGCAGCCTTTTCCCTAAGCCTTTCCTCACCTTCTGGCTCTCCCCCTTCTCTGGGTTTGTCAGCCCCAAAACTCCCTCCTCCCAGGGAGTAACTGCAGGGTACTTAAGCGCTGTAGCCCACAAACACACCTCTCTTCTCCCAACAAGTGACTGCAGACTCCTTCCCCGCAGCCCCTTCTCTGCTGCCAACTTCCTGCCTTATAAACCCAGCCCAGCTAGCGCCTTCCTCAGCTGGGCTCCCACATTATTCAGTCAGAGGATTATGTACGCCGCCTATTCCCCTCAGCTTTGGCCTGGTTAATTGGCCCTCTTCTTAGCCTATGTTAACCCCTTCAGTCAGAGCAAGTGAGGGGTGGACACCCCAGCAAAGGGAGCCGTGTAATCCTGGGGATGGGCCCTGTGCCAGGAGAGTGGGAATTATGCCACCTTTCCCCCACTCTGCAGCAGCCCTGGAAACGGCCATTTTGGGGGCAGGTTTCTGAGGCAGAGCCTGGCTTTTTCCTCAGCTAGTAATGCTTCTGTCCACTGCTGATTGGGGCTCCAGGATTCAAGGAGCAGCTCAGTTAGAGGGGAAGGAAATGTCCATGGTGAGGGACAACCCCTCTCCTAAGCCTGCTGTGGTGACAGCTCACTTGGGCCCAAATATACCAGGAAGGGCCTGGTCCTTGCTCCAGTTTGGGCCTTCTGCCCACCCACTCACTTGCGTTAGGGAATCAGTCAGGGGTTTTCATCTTAAGGGCAGCTCTGTCATCCATCTTGTTCTAAAACCATAGCTGCTTCTCTGTCACAAGGACCTCTCCAGGCCAAAAGCTCTGGGGAAGTGGCTTCCCAAGCCCTCATAGGAGACCCCATTCCCTCTCTCTTCAGTCAGCACCCAAAAGGCCCAGAACATGAGTTCCGAACATCAGTTCCTTCTAATTTCCTCAACTACCTCAAAGTTTCTGGCCCTCACAAAGTCTGAGATACTGCAGGAGTCTCCAGAGAGATTCCAAGAGGAAGTAAAAAGCCAACAAAGTAGCATCATTGTGGGGAGTTTTTTGTCTGATGCCTCCTGGGGCATTCTCAGCTTCTCAGCTAAATCCTTCCTTTGCAGCCCTTAGTGCAGTGGGGAAGAGAGAGTAAAACTACCAACCAGCCACCTTCCCAGAGAGGGATCTGACTCCAGGCCAGTCCCCATGGGGGACAGGGAGGGAGTGCCATCCAGTCCCCAGCTCCGCTTTGTCCCAGCCTCAGATGTGGCCCTGCTCCCGGACGTAGCTCCGTTCCTGGCCTCGGCCCTGCTCCTGATTTCAGACCCACTCCCAGCTGCGGTTCCTGACCATGGCTCCTGGGGGGTGGGGGAAAAGCGACATCGTGGCCCAAGTGACAGGGAAGTCAGGCATTTTTGTTGCAGCACTTTGGAGGGGAGCAGGAAGCAGCAGGGCCGGATTAACCAAACATATTTGAGGGCCCCCATAGAGGCAATGGAACATGGTGCGGAGAGGTTAGTCCCCAGAGAGAGGCCAGCCAGAAGCAATGGGGCATGGCATGGCAGGGGTGGCCCTGCCCCACCCAATGCAAGGGTACTATTTACAAACCGGCAGTTACCAGACACACAGTGGCCTGCCCAGGCCTGTGCTGCCAGCCTGCCCCTTCCCTTTGGGGGTGGGCCCATGCCACATCACGCAGCTCCCCCAACACCCTCAGACTCCCTATGGCCAGGGCCCCCCCAGACCCACTATGCCTAGCGCCCTGCACACCACCCCTGCCCACAGCCCCAACACAACTGCCCAGCACCCCCCACAGAACCTCCACTCCCTAGTGCCCCAACACACACAGATCCTCCCCGCCCCTTCACAGCCCAGCACCCCGCCAGATGCCCCACAGACCCACTCCCCCTGAGCCAACAGCGCAGCCAGGGCTGGTCCCAGGGCCAGGAATCGCTCCAGCCCTTTGGGAGTGGCGCGATCAGCCAGGCCAGGGGCTGCCCCGGCCGGGCTCCCTCAGGACCCACTTGCCTGGAGGGGCCCAGCCAAGCAGTCTGCACTGTCTCCCCCCACACACACACACACAGACCTGGCCAAGACTGGCCAGGCTTCTGCACCAGTCCCAGGCAGCTCAGCTCCAAGGAGACAGGTGGGGCCCCACAGGTGGTGGGAAGCAGAGACAGCCCAGAGCCGGAGGTGCACTGGGGTCTGGCCAGGGGGCTGAGAAGAGCAGGGGGTGGGGCCAGGGGGTGGAGAGGAGGCCTCGGAGAGGAGCAAGTGGTGGGTGGAGGGAGCCAGTGGGGTCTCAGGGTGCAGTGCAAGTGGAGCAGATCGGGGCCCTTCTCAGCATGGGCCCAGCTCCATAGAGGCACTGGAGCCATTGTAACCCCGGCACTGGGAAGCAGGGCGCTTGGAGAGGAAAGCTACGTTTAGGTCGGGGAGAGAAGAGTGGTTCTCTGCACCTTCCTATCTTACATTTAACTGCCACCTTCCATCCAGAACAATGAGCATTTACTGCAGACAGCAATATCTATTGTGCTTTCAGACCTGGCCCCCATGCTGCTCGTCAGTTTCAGGTGAGGGGGTCACTGTGGGTTTGGTTACAAATGGAAGAGCTGTGTTTGGACAAATGCCAAGCACAGGAAGTTCTTTTAGTGCTGTCTCCTTTCTATCTTCTGCTATCTTTCTCTCCTCCCTCTCCCCATCACAGCCCACCTCTTACTGACAGGGGGTCAGACGATACCACAGTCGGATGTGATTAGGATCAGCTGTTATTCCTCTCTTGTCCTTATAACAAACTGTGTAGCTGTCAGGCTGGATAACTTGGGTGCCGTCTAACTCATTGTGCAGCCAGCACGTCCACCTCCAGGCCAGAAAGTTGGATGAATGGCACAGGAAGGCAAGGATCCCCAGCTGGATCCCAGGAGCACTTAAGGGAGCCTTGATAGAACAATTACATAATCAGCAATTGTTGGCACTCAAGGTCTGCCCTCTCTGGTCAAGCAAAGGCAAAGCTGGTAACTTCCTGCTTAGACCAGACTTAGAGACTGTATTGTGTGTGGGATCTTAGCAGAAATGCTCAGATACCACGGTGATGGGCTCTGTGTATAAGGACCCATCAGAACAGAGCAGCATTGTACTAGCTGTTGCTCTTATGCAGGGATACAGCCACCTTCCTACCCTAAGCCCTTGTGTTAACAAGCCATCCACACAGAATACAGAATTACTGCTGCAGAACCCCCCAATCAGTCGCATGGTCTCAAGTGATGGCCCCTCGGACTCGCAGGCACGTAGCAATCTGCATAAGGGCAGAGTTTTATTCCACTTTCTTGGTGGGGATGGAGTGCAGGGCAATACATTTTGATGGCTGCACAATACAAAATCGCTTTGCTTATATGCTCAGAAATGAATCTGCTGGAAAATCCTCAGGAAGTTTTACAGCAAATGATTTTGTTTAAAAAAAAAACCAACCCCTCCAACAGGAAGCTAAATGCCTCCAGTTCACTTTGGCTGTATCTTATTTAACTTGGCTGTTTAAACAGCTATTATCTTGTTCTTGAGAGAACAATATTGTGGTATCTTTCTTTCTTTTATGTCTATCATGTCTTTCTACAGCTAAACTCTTCTTCTGACTTGGTGTTTTCCAGCTGTGAAATGTTTTGCACCCACTAAGTAGAACGTGAACGTACACACTCAAGATACGTAGCACTGGTTTATAATAAACATGTGTTTGTCTGATCATTTACATCAATTGCTCATTGAAATAACATTATGAGATCACTGTCCTATTGAATTAGGCGCTGCCATTGTCCCATTCAGTATCCTGTACACCAGGGGTCGGCAACTTTTCAGAAGTGGTGTGCCGAGTCTTCATTTATTCACTCTAATTTAAGTTTTTGCGTGCCAGTAATACATTTTAACATTTTAGAAGGTCTCTTTCTATAAGTCTATAATATATAACTAAACTGTTGTTGTATGTAAAGTAAATAAGGCTTTTAAAATGTTTAAGAAGCTTCATTTAAAATTAAATTAAAATGCACAGCCCCCCGAACTGGTGGCCAGGACCCTAGCAGTGTGAGTGCCACTGAAAATCAGCTTGCGTGCCGCCTTTGGCACCCGTGCTATAGGTTGCCTACCCCTGCTGTACACTGATGTGTCTGTGCACCTCATCCTTTCCTTTTTCAAGCTGACTTGTCCTATGTTATTCAGTGGAACCATTATTCCAGTCACCCTTTCAATGTTTTTTACTGTGTCATGTGATATATAAATAAGGGATGTGGGTTGATTACCTCCTATCACAGTTATCTGGTACCAGTATCTTCTGACATAGGCACCAGTTTGACATCTTCCTTTGGAGTACATGAGCTGTGAGGAGGCCCCGTGCTGTTATATCTCAGCATGCCTGACAGTGATACACATGGAAATGCCATTTTCACTTTACAGCTAAGCAGCAGAAGTGTCAAGAAGGCACAGTAAGGAGTTAAAAGCTCGGAGGGGTGTTGTGAGGGTGAAGCTAATGCAAGGGTGGAGACTGGTTAGTGGTGCATGTAGTCAGGGATGGGGTGGATGTGCGGGCAAGGCCTGGTTGGTGAAGGAACAGTCAGAAGCTGAACGTTCTGTCCCTGTGTGGCAGTCTTCTTTACACTGGGGCCAGCTGGGAACAGGCAGAAATGACATAGCATGGTAGTGAGACAGGAAGAATCTGAGGGTGATTCATTCCTGGCACTTATCACTTTCAAGGGACTAGGAAACAACATGAGGGGATGGGCAGCATGTAGGGTTCAGCTGCCAGCTTTTAGAGAGAAATATAATACCTTCTCCTGCACAAAAAGCTGCTGGAACCAGCTGTACCTCCTCACCCTGTCCTTCCTCCTCATCACCACCTGCTGCTCTTGCCTGACAGAGACACTGCAGACCATCCCAGACCAGATGCTCTGTCTGATCTAATCCGAGCCTGTGACAGGCTTACAGCACGTATTGAGCTAATAACACCGCTGTTCTGCTGGGGACTGGCTCCATTGCAGAATCGCCCCTTCCAATCAGAATTTGCAAAATCACTGTAGCCTCCTCCTCTCACCCAGTGGGACAGCCTGACAGGTTACCACCTCCGTGGAGTGGCTACATCACTTGGCAGGGTAAGGCAAGGAGTGCAGGGAAGGCATTAGGAACACAATAACTTCGAGCCTACTGGGACAAACACCTCCCTAGTGTAACTCCATTGACTTCAGTGGGCTTACACCATAGATGAATTTGGCCCACTCAGTGTATAGACAACACGGATCAGTGATAGCTCAGAAGTTCCCATCCTGCAACCCTCAGTCCCCAAGTGCAGTCGGTGGGACTACTTGTATGAGTGAGCATCACTCCCATGAGTAAGGGACCACAGATGTCTCCAGCTGTCCACTCCTTGTTCTTTTAAAGCACTAACACTCCCTGTCATCACGTGACAGCTACTTGGAGACATTTTACAGTGGCCTTTGTGGCTCTCCTGCTGGTGGGGGGGGGGAAGGAGGCAGGGTGTGTGTGACACAAGCGTATCTCCTCTGATGCTAGGCTGTGCCTCACCGACACACAACTGACGTCCAACATGGCCAAAACACACTGGGCAAATAACACCCACCTCACCTCATCTCCCCTGGGAAGTTTTCAACTTCTCAGGCATCCTTGAGACAGGGATCATCTCTACTCACCTCACCCAATGTCTCCAGCTTCCCCCAGTCTCTGCAGAGCAGGTTTCACATACACCCTTCTGGGGCAATGAGTGAGGCTCTAATGGCTTGTGGAGTTAGGCATACCCGGGGGTGAAGATGCACAGACAGGGTGGATGAGGACCTCCCTGTGGGACATATTGGTCCACAGACCTGCCATTGTTGAAGTGAGAACCGTCTCTTCCACAGCTCCTGGAAAAGCCTCTTTTTCTTTCTGCCTCATTGACTCACTGATCTTTTCTCCCTGGACTATCCCTCAGTGCTGGGACTGCCTGTTGTTTCTGCATGTGCATTATCTACCTCTCTAAAGCATTTTGAGCTATGGGCATTATGTGACAGAAGGATCAGTTCCTCCTCCTGTGGGAGCAAGATCAGACACTGCAGCTGCATTGTGCTGTGTTCCTTGGTGCGCTGCTCGTATCTCTCAGGTGGCTTCTTGTAGCAGAAGTTCCTCACATGACTCCCCAGCTTCCCACTGCTAATGTTTTTCCTATGCAAAGAACAGAGACTGCAGAGCGGCTTTTCTTTGTGGTCTAGAGGAGAGACAGAGAGAACCTCCCACACCCAGTGCAGTTGGTTTTCGGGCATCATGGCAATGGTGCATATGCCTCTATGTCCCACTGTCCCCATTCTTCCTCTTCACCACAGGGTGGGGAAAGGGCCTACTGTGAAACACTAGAAGGGTGGGGGCTGGTCTCATTGAAGACCTTATCTCTTTTGTGCATTAAAAATCCCAGACAGGACACTTTTCATGATCTTAAGCATATTAACTTCAGTGTCTTGGCCAAATTCCAGTTGGAGCAACTATATTCAGACACCCTAAATTCCCCCTGCAGTTTCCACTAAATGCAGGATTTCTGTTCTCAGCTGTGTTGCTGAGTGCTGTAAAACAGCTGCCATGTTACACCCCAGACAGGGATGAATTTGGGTGGTGAGAGGAGGGAGTCACAGACAGTTGGTGAAGAACTTTGGGGTGTATAGGGTACAGAAGGCTGGCGTGATTTATTCTGTCCTCCCATCCTGAGAGATCCAGAGGTGCTTCTTTCTTTTCCTGTTCCCTTTCTTATGCCCTGGTACGTTTTGCTCTCTGCGGTACGGTTCCCATCCCTAAATCCCCCCCCCACCTTCTTTCCTACAGTAACAACCCAAATACACTGATGCCTCTGGACCCGATTGATTTCCTTCACATCCAGAGAGGAGGAGAAGGAATACAAGAAGCACAGTATAGATGAAAATGCAGGGGTGTTTTCACAGTGTCTGGGCAAAAATATTTTGCTCGCCAGGAGTCCCCATAGTCATAGATTTCTAGTTCTTCAAGCCATAAGGGACCATTTTCATAGCCTAGTCTGGCCTCCTGCATTATTATAGGTGGGTTTTTGTAGGGCTTGGAGGGAGGGGGAATCGAAGTAGCTCCCATTTTTCCAGTGCTTTGTCTTGTTTAATTTTAAATGGCTTGAGTGATGAGGCTTCTGCCACCTCCTTAAAGGACAAATGACCATTTGTTGTGACTTCATAATCCAGGAAATAAAGGTTTTGTTTATAGACCCAGCTCAGCAAATCCCCCAGAAAATCCCATGGGGATTTACCCATAGATCTGCCTGATTATCCCTCTAATGTTGTGACTAAGAAAAGTCCCAAGGTGCTGAGCGTCCTCAATTCCCAATGAAATTAGGGGAGAAGCAGCGTTCAGAACCTTGCATGTGGACAGATGAGGTCTCATCCCCTAACCTTTATCATGGGGTATGCAGCAACCAGAAGTACTCACCAGCTGCCAGTTAGGATGTGAGCTATTGTAACAAAAGTCTAAATCTTTTCCATCCTGAATATAAATTGGCCTTTCCCCCTGTCCAAATGGCCAGATCTGACCACAGCTAATGTTTCCACACAGGCACCACATCCATGTTTGTGTTCTGGGCTAGAATGTTATTAATGCATTCAGTTGTTTTACACCCACTTTGCACTCATGTCAGTGACTGTGTGGTGTGAAGAATCAAGCCTATTCCACTGACCGGCTCACTCAGATTTGAGAAGCTGAACTTCACAGGTGTCTATTTTCAAAGGTTATGTCTAGTTTGCAGATGCACAAACAAATATTGCTTGACCTGGGTAGAATCAGAACGGCTAAATTATGAGTCATAAGCCCTTTACTGCTCATTGCTATTGCAGCTTCTTCTTTGGCTCCAGCTGTAGGTGTGCTATTGGAGCAGGAAGATCATGGTTCTTTCTTGGTTGAAGTTCTAGGTGACCATGGATGTTGTAGAATATTATCAATCCAGAGTCTAACCAGATGTGATTTTCTTTCCAGCATGTGAAATAACATTGACATTGTCAGGTCAGAACCTAGCATCTGGGCTGCTGCTCACTTTCTTTTGAAAGATAGTTTCGTGCTTTTTAATCTTTAGAAAATTAGTTTCTTCAGTGCAATTAGCAAATTAGTTTCTTTGGTGCAATTAGCGAGACCAGGATGAGCATTATGTTTTTTCTCTGCTCTTAGTTATTATTGTCCTGTTGAGAGGCTGTTTATTTACTGGAAGTTGGTGGAAACCATTTCAGAATTCTTCAAAGAACAAAGGCTCGAAAGGCTTGATTTTAGGGTTAGTGAATACAAATCAGATGCGCAAAACTGCCAAAAATAGACCAAATTCAGCCCTAGCATATGGGAGGGGAACAAACTCCTTTGATGGCATTGGTGGTTCTTAAATTTTTTCATCCTGGCACCTGTTGTATTAATTTAGATTATGGAATATGTGAGTTCAAAGAGTCAAAGGTCTTTACATGACCCTGGAACTTGTCCAACACTAAACAGGTTTTTTTTTTTGGAATTTGGTTTATAGAGACCTCAGCCCATGGCAAACACATAATGAAAAATCCTTTTAACCTCTTATTAAAGATACAGGGGAAAAATAGGAAGAGCAGTTAAAGCATTTGAAATGGAAAGTATGAAATAAGGCAGTCCTTTAAATAAGGCTTTTCCATTTCCCTTTAGCGGGTGAGGTTTTAGAAAGTAATCTCACTTGTTTGACAGTCTCTTAGCTGGTCATAACTGCCCTTTTGGGGGAAAGTCATCAGTTGAGAGGCGCTGGAGCTGTTGTCATTGTTGCGATTGTTAAAGTTTGATCCTGTTTCCTAGAAGGCAAAACAAGACCAACAAAAGGGGAAGGAAAAGAACAGCAAAGATAGAAAATGCAGCTTCTGTCTCTGGTGGAAAAAACACAGGCCCATCACAGGGTCTTATTTAGCCACTCTGGATATGTCTACATTGCAATTAAAAACACGTGGCTGGCCTGTGCCAGCTGGCTCGGGCTAAGGCGCTGTTTAATTGCGGTGCAGACATTTGGGCTCAGGCTGGAGCCCAGGCTCTAGGGCCCTGCAAGGTGGGAGGGTTCCTGAGTTCGGGCTGCAGCTGGAGCCAGAATGTCTACACCGCATTTAAACAGACCCACAGCCTGAGTCCGACTCAGCTGGCACAGGGCAGCCGCAGGTGTCTAACTGCAGTGTAGACGTACCCTCCAAGACCTGGCAAACTTGTACCAGCATCGGGCTATGTAGGGCATTGCTTTTAGCTGTTTTTCTGGCCACAGGCTCACAGCAGAGTTGCAAAATACAGTCTTGGCAGGCTAAGACAGACTCTTTAAACAGAAGGAAAAAGGAGAGAGAGAGTTAGGAAATTAAGAAATAAGGTAGGGAAGGAAAAGGACACAGAGGGTGGGAGACTATAGATCTCACATCCCACATGGTATTTGGGATTTAGCTGGAGCCGGTGGTGATGTCATCTGGCTCCCGCTCGCTGGCCCAGTCTCGCCAGGACCTCTCTCAGGATTAGCATGAAGAAGGTCTGAGGTCCCAGGAGATGGTGAGGGTAGCAGCCATGAGACTGATGCTTGCTCCTTCCCCTTCTCTTGCCTTTCAGCCATATTCACATCCCTCTGTCCATCCATCTTTTCCCCCTCAAAGTCTGTTTTTTTTAAATGCCACAAAAGAGAGTAATGGGAAGAATCCCACTGACTAGGCTTCATTTCCAGCACACCAATTTTGGTTCACTGATGTCTGATTCCACATCTCTTATTTACCAGGCGTGATCTTAACAGTCTTCAAATTATATCCGGAGCCCCTTTTGTTTGTGCTAAGTCAGGGTGACATGTGTCCCGTTTGGGCCAGGACAGTCTCTATTTTAAGCCCTGTCCTGACTTTGTTCTTGTTGCAAAACTGGGCATTTGACCACCAATTGGCAAAAACAAACTGGACAAATGCAGTTTTGCCAAAAAATGGGGTGCAACCCCTAGGGGGGCACAGAGGAACATGTGGAGAGAAGGGGGCAAGCAGCAACACCTGCCTTCATAGGAGGAAGGGCTCAGGAGAGCAGCTTGGGCTGGGCCAGCCCCATGCAGGCAGGCAGTGGGGAGGGAGGCAGGGGCCTCGGGCCGATCCTGCACATGGTGGGGGGAAAGAGGGGGGAACCTTAGGCCGGTCCTGGGTGGGCAGGAGGCAGGGAGGGCTGGGGCACTTGCGCAGGGGGTGGGAGGCAAGGCCTCATGCCAGCCCGGTGCAGTGTCTTTTCCCTTTAGGAAAATATGGTCACTCTACTTCACCGTTTCCCCATCCACATCCATTGTTATAGGTTTGTGTGACACTCTGAACTTTCACTCACTCCTCACAGCCGAGCTTGCAATCAGGGTAAATTTCTAGGCCCAGTTATCACAACAGACCCCACATTGCAAAAGAAAATACTGTTGGGACCTGGTGACAAAGTGACCCACGAGCCATTGGTTCAGTGGTTCAGGTTCAGTGGATAGGATGTTGACGCTGACACTGGTTCTTTACACCCCAGAGCCTTTCCCATGCTGTTTCCAGCATTCAAAGCCTCATGGAGCATTCTTTCAGAAGCCTGATATGGAAGACCGGCACAGAGAAGTGGGAAAGCAGCCCTCAATACCTAATCTCCAGTTAATGTTCTCGGTGATGCTTGTGCCAGAGCCCAGTCGTCCCACTGGCCACTGATTTTTGGGTGCCACTTTTCCAATTCCACGCAAAACCTATCACCTTGCGCAGTGACAATGGCTGCAGCCTAGCAGGGGCTGCTCTGCCCGCTGAGGCAGAACCAAGGAAAATTTCCACGCAGAGAGCCAGCCCCGCAGCAAGGGAGAGGTGGGGAATCTGTCCCTTCCAGGGAGAATCTGTGCTTTTAATTATGGATCCTTCGCCTCCATGCTATGCTGATGAGACAGATCAGAGAGCGGTGACAGATAGACCGACAGATAATGGAAGAAGCCTGCAGCCTGTCTTCCTAGGGTGGTCATTTATGCAACTCAGGCCACAGAGATACTGCCCCAGCATGTGTCCCATCAGATGGTATCCTCCTTGCCAGGGCTGCCTGCTTTCCGTCCTTTCCCCAAACTTTCTGCTCCTTCACAGCTTTCCCCAGGGTTCTTCCTGCTGCCAGTCCCTGAAGCAGAAGCCTAGCGGGTAGAACTGCTGGGGAAAAGCCTTTCTGCACATTCAGATAAACAGTGTCATTAGGGCAGGTGTCATTATCTTGGTTTCTGTCCTCTTTCCCAGTTCTTAATACTAACAGGGCAACCCATCCATGGCTACCTAGCTTCCGCGCGTGCCCCTGTGTTACCAGCCACAGCCGCTTGAACCCCACAGTGATCGCAGGGGTAACAACTCAGATCCCCCTGCTCTCCGGGCACAGGCCCCTGCCACTGCCTGGGTCTACCACTGCCAAGGCTATCACACTGACACTTACGGCCCCCGCCAAAGTAGATCAGGGCTCCCATGTGCTCAGTGCTTCGTCCAGCTTAGTGGAGAGGTTATATTACCCCTCTATTTGGCACTGGTGTGACCACTGCTGGAGTGTGGTGTCTAGTTTTGGTCAAGAATTAAAGAAGGATCTTGAAAAACTGAGTTAGAGAAGTCATGAGAATGAGTAAAGGATCTGAAAGTGTGCCTTATAGTGACAGACAGAAGGAGTGAAATCTACAGAGCTGAACAAAGATGATCAAGAGGTGACTTGATCAGTCTATAAGTATCTACCTGGGAATGAAAATGTAATAACAGCAGGATCTTCAATCTAGCAGACAACAGTATAACAAGATCCAATGGCAGGAAGTTGAAATTAGACAAGTTCAGACTAGAAATAAGGCACACATTTTTAAGAGTGAGGGTGAGTAACCACTGGAACAGTTTACCAAGGGTAGTGGTGGATTCTCCATCCCTGGAAATGTTTAATGTTCTTCTAAAAGATATGCTCTAGTTCAAACAGGAATTAATTCAAGGACATCTCGTGGTTTGTGTTATGCAGGGGGTCAGGCTGGGTGGTCCCGTCTGGTCTTTTAATCTATGAAACTAAATCCAAACACCACACTGTCAAATCCCAGTTTTAGAACTTTTCATGTTGGCTCATTACTTCTTCTATTTGAAGCAACCTCTCAGGAGCTTGAAAATAATATTTCTTCCCCTACCAAATGTTCTCACTCTCCCTATGGCAAATGTTAATTTCTTTGCCTATGTTTTTGATGGCACCTGGCTGCCTTCAGACTTCTTACTTTCTTGTCTGAGTAACAGCATCACTAATGATAGCAGCACAGTTCTGGGAAAGTAGACTGATGGTTCACGTGTGCTTATTTTGCTAGCTGGCTCTGCAGGAGCAGAGCAGAAACACTGTAGGGTCTATATAAACACACATATTTCCAGTCTTGGCAACAAAATGGTAGATTAAAAGAATATGGATTTTAGAGAACATAACATGAGAACATAAGAATGGCCCTACTTGGTCAGACCAAAGGTCCATCTAGCCCAGTATCCTGTATTCCGACAGTGGCCAGTGCCAGGTGCCCCAGAGGGAATGAACAGAACAGGGTAATCAAATGATCCATCCCCTGTCGTTCGTTCCCAGCTTCTGGCAAACAGAGGCTAGGGACACCATTCCTGCCCATCCTGGCTATTAGCCATTGATGGACCTATCCTCTGTGAATTTATCTATTTCTATTTTGAGCCCTGTTATGGTCTTGGCCTTCACAACATCCTCTGGCAAGGAGTTCCACAGGTTGGCTGTGCAATTGTGTGAAGAAATACTTCCTTTTATTTGTTTTAAACCTGCTGACTATTAATTTCATTTGGTGACCGCTAGTTCTTATGTTATGAGTAGTAGTAAACACCACTTCCTTATCTACTTTCTTTATATGTCATCATTTTATAGACCGCAATATTTCCTCTTAGCTGTCTCTTTTCCAAGATGAAAAGTCCCAGTCTTATTACTCTCTCCTCATACAGAAGCCGTTCTATACCCCTCATGATTTTTGTTGCCCTTTTCTGAACCTTTTCCAATTCCAATGTATCTTTTTTGAGATGGGGCAACCACATCTGCACATAGTATTCAAGATGTAGGTGTACCATGGATTTATACAGAGGCAACATGATATTTTCTGTCCTATTATCTATCCCTTTCTTAATTATTCCCAGCATTCTGTTTGCTTTTTTGACTGCTGCTGCACATTGAGTGGATGTTTTCAGAGAACTATCCATAATGATTCCAAGATCTCTTTCTTGAGTGGTAACAGCTAATTTAGACCCCATCATTTTATATATATAGATGGGGTTATGCTTTCCAATGTGCATTACTTTGCATTTATCAACATTAAATTTAATCTGCCATTTTCTAATCTAATCATGGAGATATACCCATCTCCTAGAACTGGAAGGGACCCTGAAGGGTCATCAAGTCCAGCCCCCTGCCTTCACTAGCAGGACCAAGTACTGATTTTGCCCCAGATCCCTAAGTGGCCCCCTCAAGGATTGAACTCAAAACCCTGGGTTTAGCAGGCCAATGCTCAAACCACTGAGCTATCCCTCCCTCCCGTGTTGCCCAGTCACCCCGTTTTGAGAGATCCTTTTGTCACTCTTTGAAGTTTGCCTGGGTCTTAATTATCTTTAGTAATTTTGTATCATCTGCAAATTTTGCTACCTCACTGTTTACCCCTTTTTCCAGATCATTTATGAATATGTTGAATAGGACTGGTCCCAGAATAGACCCCTGGCGGACACCACTATTTATCTCTCTTCATTCTGAGAACTGACCATTTATACTTACCCTTTGTTTCCTATCTTTTAATCAGTTACCAATCCATGAGAGCACCTTCCCTCTTATCCCGTGGCAGCTTACTTTGAATAAGAGCCTTTGGTGAGGGACCTTATCAAAGGCTTTCTGAAAAATCTAAGTACACTATATCCATTGGATCCCTTTGGTCCACATGTTTGCTGACCCCCTCAAAGAATTCTAGTAGATTGGTGAGGCATGATTTCCCTTTACTAAAACCATGTTGACTCTTCCTCAGAGGGCATGCTCCCCCCCAGTACCAGATTCAAACCAATTTAAAGGAGATCAGCTTTTGGATGCACACTGCATGACAGCACTATTTTGATAGGGATTGAGGATATGATGAAATGATTAAAAAAAGTCTAGAAAACATGACATATGAGTAAGGTTAAGCTTTAGTCACAGGTATTTTTAGTAAAATTCATGGACAGGTCAAGGGCAACAAACAAAAAGGCACAGCCCCATGACCTGTCCATGAATTTACTAAAAAATACCTGAGACTAAATCTTACCTGCTGGGGCAGGGGGGCAGTGCAGGTGATGCTTCTGCTGGGGGGGCAGCCCCGGGCCCCTTGCCGCTGGAGTGGGGGATGGCCCATGGCCCCACCACCACTGGCCCCGACCGCTGCTCCAGGACAGTGCTAGGGACCAGCCGCCTGGGGCTGCCAAAGCAGCGGCCAGTGCGGCTGGTCCTGGGGCTTCCCCAGCTGCTGGGGTGGTCCTGGGGTCAGCCACACCAGAAGCTGTGACCTCCGTGAATAATTCACAGCCTTACCCAAGAGTGAAGATTGAAAGAATTGGGTTTGTTTAGGCTGGGGAAGAGAAGACTGGGAGAAGGGAGACATAACAGTTTTTAAGTACATAAAAGGTTGTTTACAAGGAGGAGGCAGAAAAATTGTTCTCTTTAACTTCTGGGCAAGAAGCAATGGGCTTAAACTGCAGTGGTTTAGGTTGGACATCAGGAATAACTTCATGACTGTCAGGGTAGTTAAGCACTGGAACAAACTGCCCAGGGAGGCTGTGGAATCTCCATCACTGTCTAACCTGCTTTTAAAAATCTCCAATCACCTGTCAGGGATGGTCTAGATAATATTTAGTCCTGCCTTGAGTGCAGGGAACTGGACTAGATGACCTCTTGTGATCTCTTCCAGTCCTACAATTCTATGATTCTATATGTTCACTAGTGAACACTGATCTGCAATTACTTGGTTCAGCCACAACGTGAGCATTCTGAATCCGCATATTTACCCAACAAAGAACTTTATTCTCGCAGCTAAGAACTCCTTGGGAGAACCATGGTAATTAACTAATTTGCTAATCTAATAACCCGCTTCAAAACAACCTGATTCAGGACAGACTCCAGTAAAATGAGGCATTCTGCTGCCAATGCAAACACCTTAAGTGTCTCACTTGTGCTCAGCCTGAGGGTTGCGAATAGGTCCAAGGTGGATCATGACCACCCTCTCTTTCTTTGTGGCTAAAGGGGAGATTGGGGGTTTCTACATCCATCACATACCAACCAGGCAAGGAAAGATTAAAACAGCTTTGGGCTCTGGCAGCCCCGCCCTGCCACACCTACTAGGCATGCCAGTTTTGAAGAAGGAGCCTTAAAAGGGAGAAGCTAAATCCAGAAGGGCCCAGCCTGGGAGGTGGACAGACCTCTCCCCATTAGCTCCCAGACAGGAGTGCTGAGGTGGGACGGAGCTGCCTTGGGGTCCTGTGAGCACTGCACAATAGCCCTGAGACCCTGAGCTGGGCCATGGCTTGTCACGTATCTCCCAACAGGAGGAGCCCAAGAAAGGACATGTTTGGATTAGTCTGATATTGTGCTTTTCCTTTGGTGCCTTTCCTCCAAGGCCTGCAGGGGGCTGGGAAAGAAGGCCTGAGGCAGGCTGCTGCAGGACATAGCCCAAGGAAGAAACAGAAGGTCTGAAGAAACAGATCTTCATCACCTGCTACAGGGGCCCTGGGCTGGAACCCACGGTAAAGGGTGGTGCTGGGTTCCCCTGCAGGCCACCAGGGAACGGTCTGGAGAAAGCTCCAGACAATGGTCATAAGGACTAGCAGGCCTAGGGTTGGGCTGGTGATCAGGCTGCTAGACTGTTACTGGGCTGGACTGGACTCTGACTTACCCCAAAAGCAGTGAGTAAGATGTGAGCTGGCCGGAGAGTCCAGTCACAAGGCAAGGGGACCTCCACAGCTGGTCAGTGGGGCTTTAGCATGGGTGTAACAACTCACCACCACAGCACCTCCCGCTGGCGACTCCAGGAATTAGCTCAGTCCAGTGCAGTGCCCCCTCCTGGTGGTGTCCCATCCATTATTTCGCCCTCGGTTGGCATGTGGATCCACATTGCTGCCAACTTGCGGCATCCTCTTCAAGCCACTGCCCTCCGGCAGTGCCCCCTAGTCCATCCTCACCCCCTTCTGGGGGGGGTGTTATCCACAGTCCTCTGCGGCCCAGCCACCATGGTCAACCACACCCCTAAAGTCTAACCCCTAGTGTCAGGGGCCTGGTGCAGTCCACTATTACCACATCCACTGGCTGGGTGTTTGTGCAAGGGGGAGGAGGACCCAAGCCCACGCTCTACACTGGGTCCCAACCCAGGGACCCTTTGGTGGTGGCCTTCCTGCCTTCTTTCTCTCCCCTTGTGCACCTCTCTCCCTGGGCCACTTCCCCTTCAGCCCCTTTGCACCAGCTAGGCCCTTCCCTCAGGGCCTGCAGCCTGGCAGGTAGCAGACCAGAGTTCCCTTCTACTCCCCCAAGCCTGCCCAGCACTGCACTGTCTTGTCCCAAGTGCTAGTCTCCTCACTCAGGAAACAGACCTTCCCCTCTCAAGGTCTGGGAGAAACTACCAGCTCCTTGCCTAGGCAGTCTTTATATAGGGCCTAGCCTAGCTCTGATTGGCTGGCTTTAATGTCAGCCCTGATTGGCTCTCAGTAAGCCCTTTTTTAATTGGCTGCCGGCCTGCACAGCCTCTCTGGCCTATTCTAGCCCCCTCTCACATGGGGTTGGGGCAGTTGCTCCACCACAGTGGGAATTTCCTTTCACCTGGATTTAAAGAATGACCCAGTCTTTCCCCCCTCTTCCTTGCTTGCCTTCTCACCTTTTACACATGTACAATCAGAGGCCAAAACAGACAGTGTTTGCTAGGCCAGAAGGGGCTGCCTTCCAGTTACACACTGGTTGACCAGTCAGAATGCCAGGATTGTTTTTGTACGAGGGCGTTTGGGGCTGTGTTTGGGATGATGGGATCTGCCCCCTGCCACCTCTGTTTTAAATGCAGCAGGAAGGGAAGGACCCAGATAAAGGGATATGGGAAAACTGACTCCGTCTGGAGGGGGCCTGAAGTTTTAAGCAGCCAATGAGCCTGTTGGTTGCCATGGCAACAGTGATGATCTTCCACACTGAGGCTGGCTATGGACCAGCACTTTAACTCAAGGCAGCTCTGGCCAACCCTGTCTACATGCATAGGAGAGATCACAGCATGGGAGCCAAAAGGCACATACCAGCCTTTGTCCTAAGGCCTGTGGGAACAGAAGGTGGTTCCCTGCTCCCTCTTCCTCCTGCTGAATTCAGCTGGGAATATTTGTGTCTCTGACAATGATGTGGCAGTTTGCCTGCGGGGCCGGCTCAGCCCTCAATTGGAGCTCAGAAAGTTAGGCAAACCTGAGAACAGCAATGCATTCTTCCCTCAAGGAGGTGTCTTCTTTGCATCCGGGAGCTGCAAAGCAAAGTGGCAGGTGCATTAGTGCCTGCGTTAGAATGTAATGCTGCAGAAACAGAGGATGTTTAGTGACTGTTGCTGCGATTCTTTGGATGTTGTTTTCCATGGAGATTTCCTTGCAGGTTCAGGTTTGAAATAATTTGAAAAAAGAAAAAAAAACTAAGTCAAGGCCTGTCTATATTAGGGCTGTTTGTACCTCTGCTTTCAAATTGGGGAATGCCGCATGGTCAACTGGTGCAATGCATCTATGCTGGCTTAGCTCTATGGGTGTCAATATCCCCTGCGTGGGGCCTTCAGTCAAAACAGTGACAGTTCACCTGGTTTTGTTACAAAATCGTAAAGGTGAAGCTATGCACTTTGTGTGGTTTTGATGTGAAAGTGCACGCAGGGCCGTGGACTCATTCAAAGCCTACACCAGGCTTGCTTGGAGCCAGTGGGAGTTTTGGAATGTGAAAAGAATTCAGGATCCAACCCTAAATCATTAAAGTCGGCAGCATATGCAGCCAAACTAAATGCTACACATGTCCAAACAGGCTGAGTTATGACTGCTCTGGGAACTATAACTTCGTCTTTTTGTGCATTTAAAATCTCTACCGTAATGCTGCACTGATGTGTGTGGGGGAGGTGGACTGTATTTAATATAGACTATATAGATCCGCAGCGTATGGCACATTCACCACTGCTCGGGTTCCTCAGAGCTTTTATACCTTGGCCTCTTTTTTAGGATTGCTCGTGATTTCTTCCCCAACATTTTGCCTCCTGCTTATGGGCGCTTTGTAACATGCTGCTTTTGCACAGAGTTGTGGAAGCATGTATGGAAGGGGTGTATTTGAAAGGGTGTGCATGCAAGCAGCATGAGTGTGTAGGGCTCTCCACCCACCCCTCTCTGCAAAAGGCTGTGAGTAGGAAACAGGTGGAATGCCTGTATTTCACATTTACTCTTGAAGTATCCAAGCCGACCATTGTATGCACAATGAATAGCCAGTACAGTCACGGAAACCTCTTGCCAAACCAAAAGAGAGAGTCGGAAAGTAAGACAGGCCACCTCTTGCAGCTAGCTCTTTCCAGTTCCTGTTCAGACTTCCGAACAAAGTGCTGGGGCATTGCTGTCTGGTGCACTGAATCTGCAGCATGGAAGGGTGTGTTTGTTGCCCTGTTCCAACGCAGTCCCCACACTGTCGTTGTGAATAATAATACTTACTGCTCCGGGTAAGGCTGTACATTGCCAGCCCTTGCTTTACAGACACTCATCTCACCACACTCCCATGTGAGTTGGGAATTTTCACCCCTCCACAGCCTGGAAGGTGCCTGCTAAACCTTTTCTCTTTATATCCCCATACACACCCCTCTATCTATCTTAGGCTTCTATCCTGCCACCCATCACTGTGGTATCTGAGCATCTTCCAGGTGAAATCAACAGCAACAGCAAAATCTCTGGTGCATTTTAATGACACCACTGACACTTCTCCCTATTCCGGGTCTAACCTCTGCTCGCAGCATAGATATTTTGGTGAGCAGGGGTTTAGGGGTGAAAGGGAGTGGCACGCTGTTGAGAACAAAGGTTCACCCCCATCTTCCTCTCCTGTTTATTCTGTGCGGGCTTTGGGGAGCGTATAGAGAAGGCTGCTTTCCAGATACAACAGCCTCTCCTTAAAGTGCTCTGTTAACACTACACAGCATCCTGGGCTGCTGCCATGAGCACAGGCACCTCCCCTTCCCCCTCCCTGTAACAAGCTGCCACTTCTGCTACACAGAGGCTGCAGCCTGCTGGAGTTGTTATGCTGCTAATTGTGGGGGCGAGGGGGGTGCAGGGTTGGCATCTCTGGCTCCTTCCAATCAATTACAGCCTCCTGGGAATGAAACTAGAGCCCATCCAGGAGCTGCGCAGCTGCCATGGACTCCATAGCCCAATGCCCAGTTCTCTGTAACCCTTTGGCTGCTGGCACCGCCCCCACGGTTCCCATCCGGTCATGTGCTGTTGGGATTTGCTGTAACCTCTGGGGTCAGTGCATGTGGGGGGTCACATCTCTTATTAGCCAGGGAAGCTCTGGGTGCATTGGTGAGCAACAGAGCAGCTAGCAAAGGCACCTTGAAGCAGGCTGTACTGCCTGCAAGAGCCCATCTGGAAGCAGTTTTTTCCCTTCCTCTCAGAGCTCTAGCTGTTGCGCTGTTAATTGTGCTGTCTGTGGGATGGAGGAGGAGGAGAGGAGTGTGTGCAAAGGGATGTTCTAGTAGTGCATGCCACCCCCACCCTGCCAGCAGTTCCTTGTGGCTTGTAATGCTCCTGAAAGACGACTGGAGGATGGGGAGGAGACAGAAGGAACTTGGGTTGAGGATATAGGCTAAGCGTTTTGATTTCCTATAGCCAAGTATTTCCTGTCTGCGTTGTCTTAGAGAGACAAGGCGGGTGACACAAGGTGTCTTAATCAGTTGCTTGCTTGCCTGTTGCCCTCAAATAGCTTCATTAGAAGTGACAGGTGGCTGGAAACATGTCTCCCTCTCCAGACGTTAATTACGTTGCAGTTGGTAAATAACATTCCAGTGCTGCATACCTACATCCTCTTTGCATTAAGGGGGCAAAGAAATGAAACCCCTGGGAGGGGAGATCAGCATTGTTTCGTGAGCATAGAGGGAAGCTGAATGCAGGTTAAGTTGAACAAGCGGAACTTTAGTCAATCCTGTGGACTGCTCTGTCCACATGGCTGAGTTGCTTCCTGCCCAATTCTCCACATTCCCTGTTCTGCTGCTGTGCCCTCAATAACAGACCCTTCCAGGGAACATGGGCCCTCTGATTCCAGTTCCACTGATCATGATACATTGCCCCTATTTTTCAAACATTAAAAACAAAGAATTGGTGACCAGACCTCCATCCTGAGTCCCTTCAGCCTCAGGTTGCTAGACAGCTGAGTTGGAGGCTCATCTTTACCACAGACTCAGCTGGTCACATAGTCTTTGAGCTAGATTGGTCTCCTCAACAGGCAACCGCACCACAAGTCAGGATCTCTGTCTCCAAGTCTAGCAAGCTTGTGAAATCTGCTCCCTCCCTGTGGGATTGGCCTCCAGATGGTTCTGTGTCTCTCTGATTCGCGGTGATCTCTGTAGAATCTCTCCATATGCTGTGTCTGTTGGCTCGTAAGTCCCTCCTGTTCCTTTGGATCACCTGTCCCTCCGGCGTAGTCACCCCCTATGATTTAGGTGGCACTGCACCCCTCAGCACTCCTTTATTCCACTCCTTCGGGTGTCTCATCATAGAATCATAGAACTGGAAGGGACCTTGAGAGGTCATCTAGTCCAGACCCCTGCACTCGCGGCAGGATTAAGTATCTAGACCATCTCTGACAGGTGTTTGTCCAACCTGCTCTTAAAAATCCCCAATGATGGAGATTCCACAACCACCCTAGGCAATTTATTCCAGTGTTTAACCACCCTGACAGTTAAGAAGTTTTTCCTAATGTCCAACCTAAACCTCCCTTGCTGCAATATAAGCACGTTGCTTCTTGTCCTATCCTCAGAGGTTAAGAAAAACAATTTTTCTTCCTCCTCCTTGTAACAACCTTTATATACTTGAAAACTGTTTTCATGTCCCCTCTCAGTCTTCTCTTTTCAGAACTAAACAAACCCAGTTTTTTCAATCTTCCCTCATAGGTCATGTTTTCTAGACCTTTAATCATTTTTCTTGCTCTTCTCTGGATTCTCTCCAATTTGTCCACATTCTTCCTGAAATGTGGTGCCCAGAACTGGACACAATACTCCAGTTGAGGCTTAATCAGAGCAGAGTAGAGCAGAAGAATTACTTCTCATGTCTTGCTTACAACACTCCTGCTAATACATCCCAGAATGATGTTTGCTTTTTTTGCAACAGCGTTACACTGTTGACTCATATTTAGCTTGTGGTCCACTATGACTCCCAGATCCCTTTCCACAGTGCTCCTTCATAGGCCGTCATTTCCCATTTTGTATGCGTGCAACTGATTGTTCCTTCCTAAATGGCGTACTTTGCATTTGTCCTTATTGAATTTCATCTTGTTTACTTCAGACCATTTCTCCAGTTTGTCCAGATCATTTTGAATTTTAATCCTACCCTCTAAAGCACTTGCAACCCCTCCTATCTTGCTATCATCCTCAAACTTAATAAGTGTACTCTCTATGCCATTATCTAAATCATTGATGAAGATATTGAACAGAACTGGACTCACAACTGATCCCTGCAGGACCTCACTCGTTATGCCCTTCCAACGTGACTGAACCACTGATAACTACTCTCTGGGAATGGTTTTCCAACCAGTTATGCACCCACCTTATAGTAGCTCCATCTAGGTTGCATTTCCCTAGTTTATTTATGAGAAGGTCATGCAGGACAGTGTCAAAAGCTTTACTAAAATCAAGATATACTACGTCTACCGTGTCCCCCATATCCACAAGGCTTGTTACCCTGTCAGATAAAGCTATCAGGTTGGTTTGACATGATTTGTTTTTGACAAATCCATGCTGACTGTTACTTATCACCTTATTATCTTCTAGATGTTTGCAAATTGATAGCTTAATTATTTGCTCCATTATCTTTCCGGATATAGAAGTTAAGCTGACTGGTCTGTAATTCCCTGGGTTGTCCTTATTTCCCTTTATATAGATGGGCACTATATTTGCCCTTTTCCAGTCTTCTGGAATCTCTCCTGTCTCCCATGACTTCTCAAAGATAATCGCTACTGGCTCAGATATCTCCTCAGTCAGCTCCTTGAGTATTCTAGGATGCATTACATCAGGCCCTGGTGACTTGAAGACATCTAATTTGTCTAAGTAATTTTTAACTTGTTCTTTTCCTGTTTTAGCCTCTAATCCTACCTCATTTTCACTGGCATTCACTGTTAGCTGTCCAATCACCACCAACCTTCTTGGTAAAACCGAAACAAAGACATCATTAAGCACCTCTGCCATTTCCACATTTTCTGTTATTATTCCACACCCCTCGAATTGAGTAATAGGCCTACCTTGTCCTTGGTCTTCCTCTTGCTTCTAATGTATTTGTAGAATGTTTTCTTGTTACCCTTTATGTCTCTAGCTAGTTTGATCTTGTTTTGTGCCCTGGCCTTTCTAATTGTGTCCCAACATACTTGTGTTGTTTGTATTCATCCTTTGTAATTTGACCTAGTTTCCAGTTTTTGTAGGACTCTTTTTTTTAGATAATTGAAGATCTCCTGGTTAAGCCAGGGTGGTCTCTTGCCATACTTCCTGTCTTTCCTACGCAGTGGGATCATTTGCTCTTGTGCCCTTAATAATGTCTCTTTGAAAAACTGTCAACTGTCTTCTGTTGTTTTTCCCCTTAGACTTGCTTCCCATGGGATATTACCTACCAACTCCCTGAGTTTGCTAAAGTCTGCCTTCTTGAAATCCATTGTCTTTATTTTGCTGTTCTCCCTCCTACCATTCCTTAGACTCATGAACTCTGTCATTTAATGATCACTTTCACCCAAGCTACCCTCCACTTTCAAATTCTCAATCAATTCCTCTCTATTTGTCAAAATCAAATCTAGAACAGCCTCCCCCCAGTAGCTTTCTTCACCTTCTGAAATAAAAAAACTGTCTCCAATACATTCCAAGAACTTATTGGATAATCTGTGCCCTGCTGTATTATTTTCCCAACAGATGTCTGGGTAGTTGAAGTCCCCCATCACCACCAAATCCTGTGCTTTGGATGATTTAGTTAGCCTTTTTTTAAAAAGCCTCATCTACCTCTTCTTCCTGGTTAGGTGGTCTGTAGTAGACCCCTACCATGATATCACCCTTGTTTTTTTACCCCTTTTATCCTTACCCAGAGACTTTCAACAAGTCTGTCTCCTATTTCCATCTCAACCTCAGTCCAAGTGTACATATTTTTAATATACAAGGCAACACCTCCTCCCTTTTTTCCCTACCGGTCCTTCCTGAGCAATCTGTACCCTTCTATACCAATATTCCAGTCATATGTATTATCCCACCAAGTTTCTGTGATACCAACTATGTCATAGTTGTGTTTATTTACTAGCATTTCAAGTTCTTCCTGGTTATTCCGCATACTTCTCGCATTAGTATACAGACGTATAAGATACTGATTTGATTCCCCCTCCCATCCCAGTTCTGTCTTGTCTCTCCTTTATCCCTGCTATAACAGCCCATGCTTCCCC
This sequence comes from Mauremys reevesii, assembly GCF_016161935.1. NCBI lineage: Eukaryota > Metazoa > Chordata > Testudines > Geoemydidae > Mauremys > Mauremys reevesii. Next base: position 38,660,432 of record NC_052638.1, read on the forward strand.
CAAATTCCGACCCTTCTCCTAGGTCTCCATGTTCTTGACTTACCTGTGGGCTTTGGTCTCCTGCCCCCTTTGAACCTAGTTTAAAGCCCTCCTCACTAGGTTAGCCAGTCTGTATCCAAATATGCTCTTCCCCTTCCTCGATAGGTGAACCCCATCTCTGCTTAGAAGTCCTTCTTCCTGGAACAGCATCCCATGGTCAAGGAAGCTGAAGCTCTTCTGGCAACACCATCCTCACAGCCAGGTATTCACCTCCAGGATGCATCTGTCTCTGCCTGGGCCCCTACCCTTGACCGGAAGGGTTAAAGAGATCACCATGCTCCCAACTCCTTCACCCGTACTCCTCCGTACACCCCCCAATCCTCACAGGAGGGCCGGTCGGCCCTGGACTGACCTGTGGTTTTCTAGTGCCAGATTTGTCTGATCATTGGCCATCTCCTCTTGTCAGTGCCTCCATCCTTCTGGTTGCAGCAGGTTTGCCCTTTCTTGTAGCAGGGTTGGGGTCCTCCATCCCCTCAGTGCCTGTGCTGGACAGTTTTGGCACCCCTCTAATGGGATATTCCTGTGTTCCAAAAATGCTAACAAGGGGCCTGAACCACAAGACACAGCCTTGTGTAACAGTCTCTTAGCTGTTTTCACGGCTGATTCCACCTTACTGTTACTCTGTGGCATGCTGGAGAGGAGGTGTGATGGGGCAAACTCTCTATTTGCACGCAAATGCATTAAATTCTCCCAAGACAAATGGGAGTCTGTTGTGGATGAATACAGTGTCCAGAATGCTGCATCTCAAAAAGTGCACCAGTCACTGACTTGCTTCTTCTATCAGGCAGGGCATCAACCTCCCCAAAATGTGAAGAGTCATCCACTGTAATCAAGTACTGCTTTTTACATTGAAGGTAAATCAGTCCACTCCCACCTTTCCCCATGATCAGGTGGGCAGTTCATGGAAAACAGTCTCTTTCTGCTGGCAATTATCATACATCTGGCAGGTGTCCCACCCCTTCTATCAAGGAGTGGAGCTGTGTATTCATTCCTGGCCAGTCAACACCCTCTGGAGCCTGTCTAAGACAACTGCCAATTCCCAGGGGTGAAGCATGTCTTTTTTTGCACGGCATGCCTGTGGAATGGGGCAGGGACAACAGCTTAATCATGCACACTCAGCTCATCTTGAATTTGAAAAGCACCTGGCTGATCCTGCAAGAACTAAAGCCTGTCCTTTCTCTGATGCACCACACTGGAATGCAAGTGGCTCTCCTGGCTGCAGTGCTTCAGGACAGCAGCATCGGTTATCAATTGTTCCAGCGTATCAAACGCTTGCCGATGGGAGCCTGCCCAGGCCCACTCACCATCCTGCCTTGTGAGCAGAGGTATGGGTTCCACTATTGCAGCCAGGTGTGGACAGAAGTTAGACAGAAAATTTATCATAGAATCATAGAAATGTCGGACTGGAAGGGACCTTGAGAAGTCATCAAACCCAGCCCCTTGTGCTGAGGCAGGACCAAGTAAACCTAGAGCTTCCCTGACAGTTGTTTGTCTAGTTTGTTCTTAAAAACCTCCAAAGATGAGGATTCTACAACTTCCCTTGGGAACCTATTCCAAAGGTTAACTACTCTGGTAGTTAGAACATTTTCTAATATCTAACCCTTGCTGCAGATTAAGCCCATTACTTCTTATCCTATCTTCAGTGGACATGGAGAACAACTGATCCCAGTCCTCTTTATAACAGCCATTAACATATTGAAAGACTGTTCTCAGATTCCTCCTTAGTTTTCTTTTCTCAAGACTAAACATGCCCAGTTTTTTAACGTTTCCTTATAAATCAGGGTTTCTAAATCTTTTATCATGTTAGTTGCTCTCCTCTGGACTCTCTTCAATTTGTCCACATCTTTCCTGAAGTGTGGCATCCAGAATTGGACACAGTACTCCAGCTGAGGCTGCACCACTGCCAAATAAAGTGGGACAATTACCTCCTTTGCCTTACCTACAGCACTCCTGTTAACACCTCCCAGCAGGATACTGTATTAGCCTTTTTCGCAGTTGTATCATATTGTGGACTCATATTCAATTTGTGATCCACTATAACCCCCAGATCCGTCTCAGCACTACTGGTTATTCCCCATTTTGTAGCTGTGCATTTGAGTTTTCCTTCCTAATAGTGTAACACTTTGCACTTATCTGTACTGACTTTCATCTTGTTGGTATCAGACCAATTTTCTAATTTGTCAAGGTCATTTTTAATGCTAATCCTGTCCTCCAAAGTGCTTGCATCCCAGCTTGATGTCATCTGCAAATTTTATAAGCACACTCTCCACCCCAGGATCCAAGTCATTAATGAAAACATTGTATGGTACCAGACCCAGGGCTGACCCATGTTGGACCCTACTAGATACGCCTTCCCAGTTTGAGACTGAACCATTGATAATTACTCTCTGAGTACAGCCTTTCAACCAGTTGTGCACTCACCTTATAGTAATTTCATCTAGATCCACATTTCCTTCATTTGCTTATGAGAATGTCATGTGGGACGGGTCAGAAGCCATACTAAAACAAAGATCTATCACATCTACTGCTTCCCCCCATTCACTAGGCCAGTAAGTCAACGGAGCTAGGGCTTGGGAAATCAGCGGCAGCAGAAAGGGCGGCTTCCTCTTTGTTATTCATGGCACCTGTTTTTCCTCTGGCTGCAAAGAGCCAGAGCAGGTGTCTCCCTCTTGAATAACATCATGTCAGGGGTCACAGTAGCTGCTTTTTCTTCTTAATTAGGAAAAGTGCCTGATCTGGGGGTGGGGAGGGAATAGCACAGAGGTAACAAGTGAGTCAAACTTACATGACAAGCAGGTAACCTGGAATTTATCCACAGCTAGTTAATTGCTGTGGTAAATAGTTCACGCCTGAGTACAGGCACTGTATTACTGCCTTCATAAATCACTGATTGCAGTCCCTGGTGCAACAGCCAGGAGACTGCTGAAAAAAAAGTCTAACTGGAGTTGAGAATGGGTTTTAGCAGGGCAATGTACACCTGATGGGAAAATAACAAACTCATTGTTAACTGCAGGGATTCCTCTGATTTTCTAAAGGAGATGCCTAGATAGAGTTTCTGCTTTCCAGGCTCTCGGGAATAGATTTCATACAGTCCCTTCAGTGTCGGGCATGTGCCCAAAGCAGGATAAGTCTGAAGTTGAAGACCAGAGCTTCCCAAGGAATTAGGGCCTGATCCTAGGAGATGCTGAGTTCCTTCTTGGGTGATGACCACCTCACATCATCATCCCCTTACAGAGCAAATATTATAGCAGATAGGAGGGCATAGATAAAAAGGGTAATGTGTGTGTCCAGTTTTTGTTTGTTTGTTTGTTTAATGATAGCACAGGATGCTGGAATGAAGCACAGCATCTGGTAGGAAAATCCTGAAGAAATTTCCCACAGCGTAGCTTGCATCAGTCGGATTTGTCTGCCAACTGCATCCATGGAATATTAGGATTCATACCTGGGCTCCAAAAAAAGGCAGGCCTCTCACCCCAGGGTCTTAAAGGAACCGCTCAACTTGCTCAGCAGCTAGAGGGAACTGTTCTACAGCTGAGCAGATCTGACCTGTTTCATCCTGCAGAGGGCAGGACAGTAGTGTAGTCAAGGGTAAATGCATTTTACCCATTCCTCATCTGGGGAATATGGAGTTTAGTTCAGATTAGTTTACCCATTTTTTATTCATCTTGGCCTCATCACAGCATCTGCTACCTGTAACTTACATCAGCAGTTCTTCACCTGTGGTGTGGAATCCCTCCCTCCCTCCCGTACGTCATCCCAGCGGGTTCAGGGGAATGGTAAGGAAGGTGAGACTAACCTGCAAAATTAGTGCCCCTCCTTCTCCCTCCCTCCAAAAAATCAAGACACATTGAGGGTGAGGGTGGGTAGGAGACAGAACACAGGGGAAAAGCTACAGAGAAGTACAGATCAGAGCTGGGTGAATAGTGGAATTTTTGCTTTGCTGCTGTTCCGAAAAAAATATTTAAAAATTTATTTCAAGTCGAATGAAATGTTTTGTTCAACCCAGAACAAAATGTTTTGTTTTAATTTTGAGTGTTTAATGTTTTTAATTTTTTTAAAAATAAAATTGACAGACACTGAAAAAAAGTTGTTTTGAATAAAAAAAACCCCTGAAATATTTCACATAAAAATGTCAAAATAAAAACATTTAGACTTTTTTTTTAGGTGTGGGGGGGTTCCCCCCCAAAACAAACACTGTGGTGAAATGGACTGGTGTCACTCAATCTGTGTATTTTTCTGAAAAAATTTTAGCCGAAAAGTTTTGCCCAGTTCTAATAGAGACCAGAAAAGCTGTCCCACCTGAATCAGAGCTGTTAGTTGGTCACAGACGGGAACTGATGCCTCCAGAAGAGCCATTTCAGGCATTGAGACATGATCAGCAACACAGTGGAACAAATGGCCTGCCCTAAGGCAGGAAAAGGAAAAGTGAGACTGGGAATGAAAGTGGTGGGGGGAAGAGAGGAAAGGACATTCCACTGGTGTAGGCAGTGACATTACACTTAGTGTAGGCTCACAAATTACACCTCCTCCAAGAGCAGAGGTAAGCAAGCATCCCCCCAAACACACCCAGAACTGTATTTAAGACCTGGTGCTCCCCAGCCTTCCCCCTCCTGTCGCAATTTGGGTGTCAAAGGTTACCATTGGGGTGAGAAGACCGTGCTGACAGGGAAGCGTTTCATGCCCAATCAGGGCACAGCAGGGGTCGGTTGCCAGAGCAAGGTGATGGGGAGGGGGCAATCGGGGCAGAAGGGGGGCAGACAGGATTCCCCCCCTCCAGGCGGCAGCACCTACCTCTCGATAGCCACTGCTCTCTGTCAGGCGTCAGCAGCTGAGCAGAGAGCAGCTCCTCCATGTGGCTCCAGCAACAGCTGCCGATCTTCCTGCCTCTGCCTCACAATGGCTAGAGGCCAGTTACTGCAGCCAACTGGACTTTGGCATCCGGTCGATGCTGTTAGGTTCCTCTTTCAACTGGACATTCTGGTCGAAAACCGGACACCTGGCAACCCTAATTTTGCACACCCATAAGCAATGAAATAAGGCCACGGAGAATCAGGTTCTTAGTGTAAAACCTTCCAGCACCTTCCCTCCCTTGGCCCCTCCTTGCTTGATCTCACACTGACCCTGTCAGCGAATGGCTTTTTGACAGACAGCAAAACTGAGGCACAGCTAGACAGAGATGACCCTTGTCTGCCAATAGTGGGGTGGGGCGCAGAGTGAGGGCAGCTGGCTTCAGCAGTGTTACTGAGCATGCTCAATACAAGCTAAGCGGCAAATCGGGGCGGGGGAACATAACCCCAGATCCCCCCTACACGTCGCCTCTGACACAGCAGGAGATCAGGTGACTGGCCTTAGGTCTCCCAGGGAGTCAGGGCAGACCCACACCTTTTAACTCCTAATCCTGGTCCCACACCTTCAAACTCAAAGCCATCGTTCCTCCCACTTATGGTCCTGCCGCCAGAGATAAAGACTGAGATGTGGATGAGGTTTTGAGGTGCACTCAGAGTGGACTGCAAGCCTGAGCTGCATTTTTAGGTACAATTCTTACTGTAAGAATTACACCCCAGTTGCAGTTCACACTTCATATGAGGCATGTCCCTCAGCTGGGCCAGGGTGTTAGCCATTGCATTTTTCATGATGAGCCTTTGTAGACAGGGGCATGATATTTATGTACAAGGAATTAGAACTGGACTGAGCAGACAGGATCCTTGGGGCAGGGGAGGAGGTGATAACATCCCTTGGGTCTGTACTGTAGCATCAGAGGAGGAAAGGGGTTGAGAACTGGTGACGTACACCCAACAGGTTTATCCAGGAAGCACACACACCCCTTGCCCTGTGTCTGCTCTGCCCATTCCCCTGGCTGTAAAGCTGCAATCTTTTGTGGAATAGATTCTGCCTGTGCTGTGAATTAATGCCCATTAGCACCTGCTCCGTCTAACAGTTATTCCCTGAAAGGCTGGCAGATCTCTGGGAAGCCAGTTTGCAGGGTGTGAGCCTCTGGGAGCAGCTGGGAAATGTTCACAGCACAGGAGTCATGGGGGAGAAGAACAGCTGTGAAGAAGATCAGGAGAAAACAGGGAGGGATGGCAGGAGTAAAATGCAAGAAGGATGGATGGTCTGATGGGCCTGCTGGCAGCTCAGTGCCAGGGGTCTGAATTCAGATCCCCACCCTGCAACCGCTTCTCCAGGGCCAGCAGGCTCTGGGAGTATTAGGAAAGTGGCCTGCTGAGTCCTAGGTTGCTTCTGAAGTGGGCAGAGTGGCTCATGTTGCCCTGGAGAACCTCCCACAGCTGAGCCAGGAACAGTGGAAGCCAGGACCACCCAGAGGATTCAGGGGGCCTGGGGTCTTCAGTGGCGGGTCCTGGCGTGGAAGGACCCCCCGCCACTGAATTGCTGCCGAAGACCCGCCCCGGGACCCGCCCCCGAAGTGCCGGAAGGACCCCCCTGCTGCGGGTCTTCGGGACACTTCGGCGGCAAGTCCTGGAGCGGAAGGACCTCCCGCCGCCGAAGACCCGGAGCAGTAGAAGCTCCGGGGTCCTGGGACCCGTGACAGTTTTCCGGGGCCCCCAAAGCGAGTGAAGGACCCCGCTCTAGGGCCCCCGAAAAACTCTCGTGGGGGCCCCTGCGTCAAATTGCCCCTCTTGCCCCCCCGGGCAGCCCTGGTGGAAGCCAGTGCTGGAGGAAGAAGCATCCAGTGTCCTCAGTCATAGACGGGTGGGTGGAATCCCAGATGAGTTCACACACTACCCTAAAGCCACTGCAGGGAGATCATCAGCAGTGCTGAGCTGAATGGGGCAAGTGCCTTGATTTCAATGGAGTTACACCAGGGATGGATCTGACCCTGTATCTATAGCATAGTCTATAATAGCATAGTCTATAATGGTAGCATGTATGTTTCCTCTTCATGGAATCTCCCTTCCTGTCCCAGAGGCAGGGGATGCTGTAAAGAGAAGGAATAAACTACAGTTATTCATCCAAAGGGCTGAAGAGGGATATGGGCATTTGGCTGATGAGGGCCTGCTCATTTGAAGGTACCCAGGAGATGGCTGCAGGGACTGGGCATACACTAGGGGACAGAATCATGGTCCTGGCAGGTATCTGCAGGGTAGGATGGTGTGACCAGGTTAGGGAGCTTCCTGCTTTCTCCTTCCCCTCCCCGCAAAGGTACATTTGAATTAGCTGCTCCTGCAGTCAGAGGAAGCCAGATGGCTGGAGATGGAAGCCAGGCAGTCTGCAGTGGCTATTAATAATTCAGTTCCAGTTTGCACCCTCTAGTGAGAGTGCGGAGATGATAAAGCTGCCATCTCAATCAATCCTCAGTCGCTTCCAGACAGAACCTGAGAACAGAAGGGCTGCTACTGAGCATTGCCGTAGGCAGGCAAAAGCCTTCCCAATGGCTGTCTGGAGCTATTGATTCTAAGCAGGTACCTGCTGCAGTGTTTCTCCTTCGTTAGCTGGTTTCTTGGATAATCAGATACCCTTTGGAGAGGGTTACGTCATGTACATGGCCTTCGCCCTACTCCCTTCTGCTGAGGGATTCATTTACCAGCTCTGAGCAGAGACTTTTGCTTTTCATTTTTTGGTGCTTGTAGGTTGGATGCATTTAAGGTCAGATTCTGCTCTCACGTACACTGGTGTTAATACAGAGTAACCCCACTGAAGTCAGTGGGGTAAGCATTTGTCTATATGGGACCACTGACCAGAATGTCTATTTCAGAGCAGATCCCTATGTGGAAACTTAGAGAATAAGTGTGTTCCCATGGAGAGTTATTCTGTAATAGCTATTGCACTTTAGGTTTACACTCTACCTTAATCCAGAATAGCTTCTCCATATAGACGAGCTCTAATAGTTAGATTGTCCTCTCAGCCCTGGTCTACACTAAGCTCGGGGGTCGAACTAGGGTACGCGAATTTTCAGCTGTGAATACGTAATGCTGAAATTCCTATAGTTTTAGTTCTACTTACCAGACGCCGCGCGGCGCTCGCTCTCTCTCTCCTCCAAAGACAACCTCGCCAACTCCTCTGCCGCGGTGGAGAGTTGGAGTTCGAAAACGCCGCTCGACTCGTATTCGAACGATCGATCGATAGTCAGATAGTTCTACGAAGCAGTCGAATCGAAGCGCCGACCGTCCCCGTGTATAAAAGTATACCTCAGTTACATTAATGTAAATCTGGAGGAACCCACTGAAGTCAATGGAGTAGGAGTTGGGTTCTGCTCTCAGCGTACACCAGTATAAATCCAGACTAACTCCAGAGAAGTTAGATATTTCCTCCCCATCTTCCCCCTTTCATTGTTTATTTTCAAGAGATAACTGCAGGAAAACTGGCTTTGGGTTTGGATCCTACAAGCTTCTCTGCACCTGTTACTTCTTCCCTCCTGGAGGCATTGCTGCTATCCCATGGCAACAAACTGTGATATCCGACAGATTATTATGACTTCAAAAGGGAAGGCGGATGTCTAGTGAAAGGGGAGTGGCTTACTGACTGAGGCATGGAATAGTGGCCTGCACATAGGACTGGAATCAGGAATCTTGTCTAAATTGTCTCAAGATTGTCAGTTTCTCAAAAAAGGGATTGTATCTTCCTTTATGTTATGGACAGCACTAAGCACACAGTCAGGGCTTAATAAATAACACTAACAACCCTGGCTCTTGCAATGAGTCGCTTCTGTAGCCTTGGATAACTCATTTCACGGGTCTGGGTCAATTTTTCCACCTGTAAAATGGTATTTCCCTACCTCACAGGGACATCAAGAGTTCATCAATATTTGAAATCACACTGACAATGAAAAGCCCTATATAAATGCCAAGTTTTAAGCAACAGGATCAGATGAGCTTGAAGGAACAAAACTATTTCCATGGACAAGCCAATAGAGAAGGACGCAAAATTCAGACCTAGGCCATGATCTGAACTTCCCCAAAGTTTGGGAGTGTTTAGTTCCTAGGAGTTAGACATGGAGCTGATCCCTGATGTTCCTGCAGTTAAGGAATTCAGGAGATCTGCTTTCTATTCCCAGCCACTGGCCTCTTATGTTGTCTTGGACAAGTCACGTCCCTGTTGGTGACTCAGTTCCCCCATCTGTAAAATTTGGATAATCATAGTGACCATCTTTTGGAAAGCACTTTGACACCTAGGGGCTAAAAGCTCTGTATCAGATCTAAGTGTTATTTGTGTCTGACAGTCACTCAGGAGCTACACCATAGAAAAATCTGCATAATCAATTACCAATAATGAACCAACAGCAGGAGAATACACCACTCCCACACCCCTGCTACAAAATGGCACCTTCACTGATACATTAGCAGAGCTCTTCTGGTTTGGAGCACAGGTTTACACAGCTAGAACCTCTTGGATATGGATTTTTCCCCACAGTTCCCACTAGTTTGCCCAGAGAGTTGATAAATGTGGTAGAGCTTCTATCCAAGCGTTCCATACACAAAGGGTTTATGGCTGTTTCTACCCCTTTGTGTAGCTAGCACACTTAAAACTAGCACTGATCTTAAAATATGGAATCCAGCCATGTGCTAGGCTTATTTTTTGGTATTTCCAAGGGAAAGATATAAATATTAAAAGCCCTGGAAATGCAGCTTCTTAAATTTCCTTAAAAACATTTCTTACAGTTTGTATCTAAATGAATATTCCTGTTTTTTTTTAAAAGAATTAAAAAAAAAGCACCGAAGAGCCAGGGAATGGAGAAAGAAGATATTCTCCTCCCCTAGGAAGATAAAAATGCATTTAAAAAAAACCCATCCTGATTACATATTGACCTAATAGATTAAATGAATCCAGTGGAGCCAGCCCTGGCCCCTTAGGAAAACTTGAGACAGTTCCTCATCTTCCATGATGAAGCCACTTGTTCCTTAACTGCTTAATTGCTGGTGAATATTGCGGGTCTGAACAAGCAGGAGACTCTGGCACGCTACTGAAATGCCAGTTACACTCTAAGCCAGACAGAATGCATCGATCATATTACTTAATGTCCCAGGTACATGCTGGCAGAGTGCACCTGCCATATCAGCGGATGGGCTCGCTGTACTGTAAATGCACCAGCCTCAGTTCTTGGTCGGTCACATTCACTTCTTGCATCTTTGTCTCAAGCTTTAATTAAACCAGCAGCTTTTCATGGCTGGGACTGTCTTTGTACAGCACCTCACACAATGATCCTGGCTGGGTATCACACCTCTTAAATAATAGATACAGTTTTAAACTTGGGTGCTTAACTTTAAGAACCCAAAATCACATGTAGGCACCTAATAAAGGTGGCTTGATTTCAGAGATGCTGGAAATTGGAATTACGGGGCTTTGGCACCTATAAAAATTCAGCCACTTTTCTTATGTACTTACATATAGAGTTAGGTGCCTAACTTTAAGCACCCAAATTTGCATATTTTGGCCCATAACAATAAGGAATCTAGGCTTTTTCTCTGTAAACAATGAGACTGTTAAGATTCTTCTGAAAAAGTGATTCTGTTGCGAGTAATGACTCAGGTACATTTTTTTTATTTAATCATTTAATTCAACTGAGCACAGCAGCGTTGGATGGAGCCACAAAGCCTTTGCTACAGAATCTGATACTTCAATACGCTACACAGCAAGAGACCAATGAGGGAGCTCCCCAACACTGCAGGTGCTTTGCGCTCTCTTATGGGGAATTAATCTTAAATACCTGTTGCCAAGCAGGGGCTTGGTCTCAGCTTACTAAGCCCTGAACAGTGAGATCAACGCTGAATCAGAGCTAAGCAAACGGAAGATGGTGGGGGGGAAGCGAAGTATAAAGATGATGGAGTCGCTCAGGTTCTCTATGCCCCTATGTCTCAGTGACAACTGGCAAAGAGTTCACTGTTCTGTACCAGCTGTGTCTGTCTGTCTTGACAGATTCACCACACCTAACACACTGCTGTCATAGTATTTATCTATCAAGGGTGGCATGCAAGGCATCCAAATGGAAGTTTACATCATACTGGTCATCATAAGCATTGCAAGATGTATATACAATGGGTGTGTAAGGAGTTGTGTACCCATTAAAAATCTGTTCAGCCACCACTGACATACAGGTTTTCTGCCAGACAAAGTGTGTTTATTCGCCAACCCTGCCTAAAGTGAATTAAGCATTATAAAGCCAACACAATGTGAAAGTCATCAGGAAAAACATGTGGACCAGTAGGGTTGCCAACTTTCTAACGGCACAAAACCGAACACCCTTTCTCTGCCCCCAGCACCCGCCCCTCTCCAAGGCCCCATTCCTGCCCCACCCCTTCTCTGAGGTTCTGCCCTCACTCCCTCCAGCCCCCACTTCCTCTGTCGCTCACTCTCCCCCACCCTCACTCACTTTCACCAGGCTGGGGAAGAGGATTGGGGTGCGGGGGAGTGCGGGCTCTGGGGTGGGGCTGGGGATGAGGGGTTTGGGATGAATGAGGGGACTCTGGGCTTGGGGCAAGGGGTTTGGAGTGCAGGAGTGGGCTCAGGGCTGCAGCAGGAGGTTGAGGTGCGGGCGGGTGCAGGCTCCAGCTGGGGGTGTGGGCTCTGGGGTGGGGCTGGGGATGAGGGGTTTGGAGTACAGGAGGGGGCTCCAGGCCGGGTCAGAGGGATTTGGAGTGCAGGAGGCAGCTCAGGGCTGGGACAGGGGGTTGGAGTGTGGGAGAGGGTGTGGGGTGCGGACTCCAGGAAGGAGTTTGGGTGCGGATGGCGGTGCGGGGTCTGGGAGGGAGTTAGGCTGGGGCAGGGGGTTCGGGGTATGGGCTCTGGGAGGGAGTTAGGGTGTGGGAGAGGATTCTGACCTGGGGCAGAAGGTTCAGGGGGCAGGCTCTGGCGGGTGCTTACCTCAGGCAGTTCCTGGTTGGTGGTGCAGCAGGGCTAAGGCAGGCTCCCTGCCTGCCCTGGCTCCGCGCTGCTCCTGGAAGCGGCCGTCATGTCCAGCGCCTAGGCGGAGGCGCAGCGAGGCGGCTCGGCACGGTGCCTAGACACTGGGGGCGGGGGCAGCACATGGAGCTTCCCTGATCACCCCTGCGCCTAGGGGCCAGGCATGCTGTCTGCATCTGGGGAGCTGCGCAGAGCCAGGACAGACAGGGAGCCTGCCTTAGCCCCGCTGCACTGCCAGCAACTTTTAATGGGCCGGTCAGCCGTGCTGACCAGAGCCGCCAGGGACCCTTTTCGACTGGGCGTTCCAGTCGAAAACCGGATGCCTAGCAACCAGACATCGGGGACATCCTGTCTTTGGTGGACAAAGCAATGAGAAGCAAGAAGACATTTTAGCAGCCATTTACTGAGGAAACCTCTTACAGGGGGTGTGGTGTTCATGAAATAACCAGGAACATGGTTAGGACTGAAAACCAGTAAGGCCTCTAGACTTAGGATTGCGCTTTGGATGTGTAACCAGTTCTGCTTCCAGTGTTCTTACTCACTGCCCATTTGAATCTCTGTCCTTTGCTAATAAACTTCTTGTTTTCATTATAAATGCATCTCACTGCTGTGGTAGTAAGCAGAGTGCGTCTCCTCAGTTGGATACAACATGCTGGTGTACATACCGTTCTCTTGGGAATAACAAACCTGACAGAGTCCAATAACAGGGCTGGGTAGTATAAGGGGAACTCCACCAGAGAGGTCCTTTGGGGCCATCTGCCTGTCCCAAGTCAGGGTAAAGGAGGAGGGTTGGGCGTGGGGCTAACAACTCCACCCCGTAAAAAAATCAGCTTGCTACAGAAACGCCAACAATAGAGATAACAGAGGCTTTTAGCCTGGAAAAAGAAGGGTCTTCAACTCGAAGATGCATGACGCTGGGTGGTGAAAGCCGCGAGGAAGCCACTAAGCCGATCACCCTGGTTGCAGCCAGGAGGATTCCCTTCGGCACAGGGACTGTGAGGACCATGTAGTCAGTCAAAAAAGACGCAGGTTGCAGCAGAGATGAGGAGCAACAACCTGACCCTACTAGGCATTAGCGAGCATTAATAGCTGCCTCAGAAGGATTCTCCAGATCCGCTGGCCAGACACCATCAGTAACATCCACCTCTTGGAGAGGACCCGTCAACTCCCAGCAGAGGAGGAAATTAGAAGGAGAAGGTGGGGCTGGATAGGACATACACTACGCAAGCAGCCAACCAACATCACCAGACAGGCACTGCGGTGGAACCCCCCCAAGGCGGAAAAGAAAGGCCCAAGAAATAAAAATACCTGACCTTCAGGTTGATAGCAAAAAAATGGGCTATACCTGGAACCAGCTAGAGCGAATGGCCCAGGATAGAAGACTCTGGAGATCTGTGGTTGGCGGCCCATACCCCGGTTGGGGTGACGGGCATGAATGAATGAATGATGAATGATGTAGTATAAGGGGACACTTCTGAGGAGTGTGGGGACTGGGGTGTTAACCTGGAAGGCAAAGCAGGGACTGGCAGAGCCCCGAGGAGAGTGCTTGAGTGGCTGACGGGCTGGCAACGTCAAAGAGCTGCCAGCCAGCTACCTGAGAAAGTCTCCCTCACACTGGAGAGTAACAAGGGTGACTTCCAGTCCTAGATGCTCCGAGAAAGCACCACATCCTCATTGACGTCAATGGGGATTTAGCTATTGACTCCACAGGGAGCAGGAGTGGTCTGTAGAGGCACCTAAAATCTTTGAGAATCTGGGCCTTAAGGCCTGGTCCTGCAGCTGTGGTGAACACCAGGAATCAGCAAGGTACAGAGGATTGTGTGAAAGTCAGAGGTGGGGGTTGGGACCTTAAAGAGTCTATCCCCTCTTTACTCTTTGGCAGGTTCTATACTGATCTCAGTACATGGTGAGAGTATTTACTGCAGGAGTATTCACACAGCACTGACTCCAAATATATGTGATCAATAAAGCTCAGAGTCTTGGACCTTGTTTGCAGGCCTCAGTGCCTTTATGGAGGAGCTGTCTGATAACACCCATGTGTACTTTTGCTTTGGGTTTGCTTGGGCTCACCTTAGGGTTAAGGAAAAATAAAAATGTTTGTTTGCCTGGGAGGTGCAGAATCACATGAGAAGCGTGGCCCTTTAATTCTATGTGATTTTGCAAATCAGTGTTTCACCCAATGCAAAATATTTGACCAAATGGCTTTTTCCCCTCATATCAAAAGTGTGAAAAATACATCTCGCCTACTGCCAGGGCCGGCTCCAGGCACCAGCAGAGCAAGCACGTTCCTGAGGCGGCACATGCTAAGGGGCGGCATTCCGTCCATTCTTGGGGCGGCACAGTCCAGGCAGCTTTTTTTTTTTTTTTTGCGCTTCGGCAGTTTGGGCAGCAGCAGTCTGAGTGGTTTGTTTGTTTTTGCTTGGGGCTGCAAAAATGGTAGAGCCGGCCCTGCCTCCTGCTTTTAGCGAAGAGCCAACTCATTTGAACACAGATCCGTTTTTGCTCAGATAATGTGTTACCTTTGAAAAAAATTTGGAGACAGGTCTATTTTCCATTTGGTAACAAAATGCAAAGAAGCCAGAGAGCTTCTTTGCATGTAAGTCTTTGCATGTAAGTCTTTTGCATGCTTACAATTTTCCCTCCCCAAATTCTGCCTTTGCCCTTCAATTCAAACCAAGTCAAAACTGATCTAAAAACATTCAAGTCTTGCCTGGTTTAGATTTTGCTTAGTTTCCTCCTAAAACCATGAATTGCCCCAGATCTGCTATAAAATCAGCCTAGGCTTGCAGAGGCCCTAATCCTTTCACACAAAGCCAGGGCCGAGTTTCAGATATATAAACAATATCTTGAATGGCTCTTTCCCCAAAGAAAGCCCTGACTGACCTGTTGGCATTCCTGAAAACCAGACTCTTCCTTTCAAATTAGTTTATTCCATCTTCTTATAGCTTAGACAGAGCAGATAAGCTTGGCGTTACAGTCCATTCTTAGTTAGTATCCCTTCCCCCTCGTTAGCGTTGGCCAAATCGCAACAGATCTGAAAAGAGCTACCAAAATCTGTTTGGTTGGTATTTTCCCCCCTGCCAGTTCTGCCTTCCAATTTGACAAGTTGCCCAGTAATCAGGGATAAGGTTTCAGGGAGGAAGGAGATGGAGAGGGAAGAAGAATCAGAACCAGCCCCAAATTTGGCTCCCCTGTCTGCCTCAACCAAACTAGAGCTATCACTCCACCCAATTGTGAGCGTTCAGATGCGGGATGACCTTGACCTCCAACCCCAGCTGCCCTTGCCAGCTCTGCCCCAGCAAACATCCGTACTACAGACTAATGGCCTGATACTCTACAATTAGCTTTGATATTTGGAGCCATTACTACAGTGTATCTTATTTTTTGGCAAGTTAATATTATAGTAGCACCTTGGGGGCCCAACAGAAGTCAGACTTGGCACTGTCTGAAAACCTACTAAGAGACAGACCCTGTCCAGAAGAACTTCGGGACTGAGCAGGAAGAAGAGGCCGCAAGTTGGGATAACAAATGGAGGAGGAAGAGCAATGGGAGCCAGCCCTCATTGGAACACGTGGTCACATAACTTAGCTATGTGCTTGATCAGCAGCTTTCTGATCAGAGTTAAAGATATGAATAAACAGGAGCTATTCATGGTTAGGAATTTCTATATTTTCATCTCTGTCCATTTATATGACCTTTTCTGCCCCCCCCCCCACCTCCCTTTCTTTCTCACTCAGCTACCCCATCCCACACTTAGATCTGTCCCCAATCTTTTATTTTTAAACACAATTCCCTGCATACCTGATACCAGCAGCTCCAGCCCAACACAGAAGCTGCTGTTAGAGTTAAGCTTATACCAAAGGGAAAGATTAAACCTTATTTTTACAGTGGTTTCTAGGAGGTTACAGGGTGGCAGTACAGCTATTCCAGAGCACATTCCAAAGTCGATGCAGTCTTGTAACTCAGTGAGTCCCATTCACAAAACAGCTGAACACGACGCTGAAACTGCCGCTTTGCTGTTCAGCTGGGGACCATGTGTTCTTTGTAATATATACAGAGCTCATCTTTTTACACACAGCTAGCCCCAGGTTACTTAAAGTTAGACTCAGCCACATGAGGCAGGAGAAGAGCAATTAAAATGTGTGTGTGTGTGTGTGTGTGTGTGTGTGTGATGTAGGAGGACCTGCTTTACAAGGAAATAAAAATCAAGCAATTAACTGGGGAATTAAGATCTAGTGCACGCAATAGACAGCATTCATATATAAAGGAGACAGCTGTTAAATATAGTGCCTGAGAAACTCACGCTAGCACTAACTGGATTACTTGCACTGATTTGGGTATACTTATGTATTTTATTATGCAATGTATGGATCATCATAATTCTACTTCTCGCTTCAATGCTGCCTTCCTTCCAAGCATCTTAGAGCTCATTACAAACAATTAAGCCCACCCACGCCTCTGCGCAGCAGTGTGCATTGTATCCGCTTTGCGGGAATTGGGTATATTTTATAATGGAGATCACTTAATTAATATAATTTATTTTTACTTTACCTGGGCCAAATCCCAAAAGCGGCTGAGCAACCACAGCTGCCTCAGGCCCGCCCCTGATGCCCACACTCAAGGTATGATCCAAAGCTCATTGTACTCAATGGGCAAACTCCTATTGACTTTGGTGGGTCTTGTATCCAACCCTCATGGCCAGACATTCCCATCCTCTTCCATGAAGAGAGGGAAGCCTGAGCATGTGGATCTCTGAAGGGGGAGTGGTGTACAGAAGAGGGGAGTGCTGCCCTTCTTCCCATAGGGGGTTCTGCAGTGGTCCAGCCCAGTGGGTGAGAGGGGTGTAAGGGGGACCAGGCTGTGCTGCATTCTCCCACCCAAATCCTCAGGGCAAAGCAGTGCAGGTTACCACAGAGGGGCCAGGTCTTCAGCCCAGGCTGAGCCCCTGGACCTGCGATTTCCCTGATAGAGGGGAATCCCGCAGTGACATAATGCTGGTGTAGCTGGTTCTATGCCACCCATTCTCCATCCCCTCTTCTATGAAGGGGGTGTTGTGGGGCATGTCAGGGGAATAGCTGGAGCACACTGTGCACTTGGGATCCTGGCTGGTGGCAGTCTTGAGCGGGCTTTCCAGCTGGCGTTAGAGCATCCCAATGTATGTCTACAGTTAGACACCTGTGGCTGGCCCGTGCCAGCTGACTCAAGCTCCTGAGACTTGAGCTAAGGGGCTGGTTAATTACAGTGTAGACATTCAGGCTCAGGCTGCAGCCCTCCCACCTTGCAGGGTCCTAGAGCCCGGGCTGCATCCTGAGTGTTTACACGGCAATTAAATGCCCACAGCCCAAGCCTAAGCCAGCTGGCATGGGCCAGTTGCAGGTTTTTAATTGCAGTGTAGATGTGCCCTCAGTGTCCACTTTGACTGGCACTGATTTGGTCTGTAGGGTCAAGGGAGCAGAAATGTACCATATTGCCACCTCTGCACCCCAACCCAGGTGCACCAAGCAGAACCCCAAGTCTGCAGTCCTCCATGAGTCTTCCCTGCCATTCTGTGGGGTCCCCTTGGAGTGAATGGGAGTTCCCGAGAGCTCTGACATCAATGGGCATCATGCAGCACTGGTCCAAGACTGCATTCCCTGGCAGCAGCTAACTGCAGACACAATGTAATGTTATTTAAACCTACTGTTCTGCCTGGGTGTGTGCTTGAAAACAATATAGGTGTGATTGCGAAGAATGAATGGAAGCAAGACCAAGGCCCAAATTAGGTCCTCACAGGCGCTCGATCCCACCTTTAATTTACTGCTTTGTAAAACTACCCTCTCCTAATTTAGACAATTATGAAGGGCACAACAGCAGGACAAGAGGAGAGGCCTTTTGGGGGGGTTTAAATCTCAAAAGATTCAGGGGACAAACAATAAAGCAGCATGTGCTCTGAAAACATCTGTAAGTAAAGTGCAACAGTTCTCTCAAGAGATGCAACAGAGCCGCAAACTGTATATTGACAATTATGTGTGGCAGGTGGGCAGGCATTCTACAAACCTTAGTCCTCACCTCTAAGAAGAGTTAGAAGAGAGGCGAGTATATATATATATATATATATATATATATATATATAAAGAACATCAACACTCTGGACAAATATAATGGAACGAACAAGTGCCCTCCTAAACTTCCTGGCTGAATCATTTTCCTTTGGTAGCATCACATCTGCCCTACAATGTCTTTGAGGGAATGGCCATGTCTTCAGACTTGTGTGAACAGTGGCTAGCTCACAGTTGGTGCTATAGAACTAATAATGATTTAATAAATAAATATGATTAATAAATAGCAGCTAAGGTTTTAGGGCATCAGGAAAACTATTGCATCTTGGACTGAAAACCAACCTCCAGTTGTCAGTGCAACTATGGGCATTATATCCCAAGGCTGGCCACGCACCATCAGCCCTCAGTGCGATATGAGAATCGGCTATGAGGCCGATCCTCAGCCAACGTGAATTGAAACAGATCCTTTGTGGAAGTGTATGAATTTGGATCAGCTGATGATCCAGCCCTATGTATGCTATAGGTCTGTTACTTATATGGTAGCTCTTTTGCGCCGGGACCAATATGTACATAGGTTATGAGTACAGTGCCTAGCACAACAGGGTCCTGATCATGGAATCGAGTCAGTACTGTAATAATAAAAGTGAAAACGATTAATTTCACTTACCATCAAAGACTGGTCCCTAGTCCTTATTTTCTCACATAATAGTGTAGTTGATATATTTATATGTCGTTCCAAAGGGATCCCAAATGTAAACCACCCGATAGGCACACTGTACACTTCATCTACCACTGCCATGAGTGCAGGGGACTGGGCTAGATGACCTCTTGAGTTCCCTTCCAGTCCTACAATTCTAGGAGACTCTTGAGGTACGTCTACACTGATAAAAAAAAATCCATGGCACTGAGTCTCAGAGCCCAAGTTAGCTGACTTGGGCTTGCAGGGCTCAGGCTGCGAGACTATTAAATTGCAGTGTAGACATCCAGGCTTGGCCTGGCACCTGGGGTCTGAGACCCCTCTGAGGGGGAGAGTCTCAGAGCCCAGGCTCCAGTCTCAACATCTACACAGCAATTTTTAACCCTGCAGCCTAAGCCCAAGTCAGCTGACCTGGGCTCTGTGGCTTGGTGCTGTGGGGTTTTTATCACAATGGAGATGCGCTCTTAGTCTCAGGGGTTTGGTTTACACAAGCCTCTGGCACGTGTCGTACCTTCTCCAGGGAGAGCCTGTGTGGATACTTTTGAGGATGATGTGCTGTGTGTTTTTATTCAAGAGGCGCACCTTGCAATTGGAATGCAAAGTGGAGGTGTTTGGGGTGGTCCTCCAGAAGCTCAGTCCTCACTTCTGGACCAGGACATTATGGAGCACTGGTTCAGTACTGCCACAGACAGAAAAGCACCAAATGAACCACCACCGCCACTTATATCAGACAATGGCACCTCAGCGTTTCCCCACCCAGGCAGCTACCAGAGCTCACCAGTGCCCTGACTATAAGCTAGATATAGAATTTTTATTTGTTGTGAATTTAGCAGCTAATCTTGAGGCTTATATTTTAGCTTTTTAAATTTAAATTTCACAGTTGCAGGAAATTATGGGGCGGTCAGACAATATTTAGTGGCAGTAGACATTGCAATTCAAACAGTTAAAGCCTTATAATGATTAAAACACTACTTGTCAACATCACATGTCAAAATAGACAAAGTAAATATTGAGTCTGATTTAAGGATAAGTTCTCAAGTAGCATTTTTCTTAATTTTCCTGTCACTATCTATTAGTATAGACGGAAATGTTTTTTCTCAGTTTGTGTGTGTACAGCAAAATCACTGTTTAGCAACATTTACTGAGAAAAAGCTAATTCTTCCAAGCCTAGCGATAGGCACGTATGAAATCCCAAAGGGACCCATCCAAATAGGGGGTGATTATATATTTTGCATGTTTTTGAACTCTGAATTTCTCCAGTGGGCTGAACTGGATTCATGCTGAGTTCTAGTTTTCTAGCAGGTGGCTGGGCACGGCCTGGAGACAGCTTCCTTTCTAAAGCCTGGCACCAGCGAAGAAGAAAGCCTGCTCATTGTGCCCTGCAGTTTCTGGAGCGAGACCTCCGCTGGCAGGGCCCTGCTGAATTGGGCTGTGTGTGGAGTTAAAAATGGCAATATTGCCAATGTTGAGCTCTGAGACAGACAGGAGCCCAGCATCTGCTGAGCTCTGCACTCTGAGCTCCTCTGGCGCAATTCCTTTGGAAGGGAAAGCAGAACGTTGGTGATCTTTGCACACATTCTGTCTGTGTCATCTTTACTCAGTTGATTGCATTGTTTTTGCCTCCTTGCACCCTGAGGTCAAACTAGCTGATGAAGTCAAACTGTCCGCTGTCTGTTTCATGCACCATCACTAACCGTCACCAAAATCAGACTCATTCTTTGGGTGTCTTGCTTGCTCTCTGGAGAATGTTATAGGAGGCAGAGTGTAAAGTGCTGCACTAGTCAAAGCAAGTGTTTTAATCATTCTTCCAAAGGCCAAGAACGTTTGTTTTCTTCTACAGCACTTTTAAAAAGGAGTTTATATATTGGAGAAACTGTATGGGAACTGGCCATATGCATATTATCAGAACTACTGCGACTGCAGCGCCTTAAACTGGAGAGAGTTCAGAGAAGAGCGACAAGAATGCCCTGAGGATTGGAGTACATACCTTATACTGATAGATCCAAGGCACTCAAACAAAGAGAAGGTTAATGGGTGCCTTGATCACAATCTATAAGCACCTACACAGGGTACAAAATTGTGACAATGGGCTCTTCCATATAGCAGACAAAAGGTCCAAGAAGATCCAGTGGGTGGAAGTTGAAGCTATACAAATTCAGACTGGAAATAACCGCAAGTTTGTTCCAATGGCTAATTACCCTCACTGTTTACCAAGGGTTATGGTGGATTCTCCATTACAGAGAGTTTTAAAATCAAGACTGGATTTTCTTTTCTTTTTTAAACAATCTATGCACTAGTTCAAACAGGAATTAGCTCAGGGAAGTCCTATGCCTGTCAGACCAGACAACGGTGGTCCCTTCTTGCCTTTTAATTTATGAATCTGTGGAAAATAGCCCTTAAGGAACTGGCCACAGTGATCCCATCCATGCATCAGGAGTTTTTTTTTGGGGGGGGGGGGGAGAGTGGGGGGGGCGCTATAGTGTGTATAGAAGACTAAGCCCCTGGTATCGGGCTGGTCTTGATAATAATCGGGACATCTGGTCTCCCTATATCAGTGTCATATCCACTACTCTCACACTGCCACCTTAAATAACTCTTTAGGAACTAGTCATATCAATTCCATCAGCTGCTACAGCGGAGCCAATTTATATAAACCCGCCACTTGTGAAAGAAACAGAACGTGTCAACAAGTGACAGGTCATTACTGCTTCCTGCAGTTATGCATTGTGCTGATATGATTACACAGTACCCTGTTGTTACAGAATGACTGCAGATGTAGGTGCATAGAATCATAGAATATCAGGGTTGGAAGGGACCTCAGGAGGTCATCTAGTCCAACCCTCTGCTCAAAGCAGGACCAATCCCCAACTAAATCATAATAATGGTACTTTCTAACCTGGACTCAAATAACTGACCACACACAAAAAAACCCTACATTTGTTTTGGGTACACTTAGTACTTCTTTTTTAAACTATATTGTGTAGAATGTATCCTATTGCCATTCTTATTTTCCACGTATAGGAGTTTCTCAGAGCACTGCACTCAGTTCTGGGCACTTGCAGTGAAATAGATTTGGAAAACTTAGAGGGAATTGAGAGATCAGCAACAAAAATGATTGAAGGAGCTGGAGGGACTGATTGGGGTGTGGGGAAGAGTCAGTCTATTGCTAGTGCTCCCTTTACCCTAGTGTCTAGGCACTAGCATTTTGTAAGGGTACATCTATAGCTTGGCTGGGGGGTGTAGGATAATTGTTTACCATTAGTCAAAGGACGCATACATCAAGGACAAGGAGGGATTGCAGAAGGACAAGCAACTCCGAGCAATGGGATGAAATTAAGAAAAATGTAGGCTACTGAGAACACTGCATGAACAATTAGTCAGTAGAAAAGTCCCTCAAGGAAAGGGGCGTTATGTCCAGGACTTGGGACTCTAAAAACATGGATTGATAACGACTTATAAAAAGGTACAGGAGATAGGACTGGTTGAAAACTCATTGTCAACTGTCTTTCGGTGGAGATTTGTGTTTGATGAAATACGTCATTTTGTGAAACTCCGACGAAGCACCATGGTGGAATTTCCAATTGAAACTTTGGCTTTTCCACTACAAGTTTTCAGCTGATAACCTTTTGCTCAAAAGTCAAAGTTTTCCACAGAAAGCACCCGTTTTCTAACTAGTGACTGCAGGGGATAATTCTGCACCAGCTGAGGTGACCCACGAGTTCCGATTCGGAGATTAAGGCGTTTTGGTTGGGTTACTACTCAGAATGCTCATTAGCCAGTTGATTGTCTGTTTCTCAGCCCTTCTGTTTCAGGAGTGGCAAGCACTGAGTGGCTCCTGGAGAGGCTGAGCGTGCCCATCTTTTCCGGGCAAGCTGAAGGCCCTTGTCATAGCCTGGAGTTCCTCAGTACTTCAAAGGACCGAGTTCTTAGGGCACATTTAATACCCACTATTTTCAACTAGACTAATTCCTTTGCTGCGAACAAGTGCCACAGCAAAACCCTGACAAAGGGTTACAGTAGGGGCTGTCTAATGGGGAGAGGTTCCCATTGAAGTGTGGCTTTTGTAGCTCCAAACGGGGCTGATCCGTTTGCCATGTGAGGTCCCTCTTGCAGAAACAGGTTCAAGAACAGTGGACACCAGCAGGGCACTGGACACCGGACACCAGCAGGGCTGATGCCTAGACCAGAAGAAAAGCTCTGTGTTTAGCTAGGTAACTAGTCGAGGTGAGGGTGTGGGGAGAGGGGGGCTCTGAGCTAGGACGGCAGTGATCATTGCTACTGCTGCAGCTCTTCGAATGACGCCTCTTTCCCACTTGAATAACTGAGATACCTAATTAGTCTGTCTCTCATTCGCTTGCAGGACTTCCCACTCGAGGGCTAAAGCAGATGCGGCTGTGACAGCAGCGCAGAAAGCTCAGGAGGAAGCTCGGATTGCCAGGATCACTGCCAAAGAGTTTTCGCCTTCCTTCCAACACAGGGAAAACGGTCAGTCTGTGCTGCCAAACCGGCCGGTCTCCCAGGATGACTTCATTGTGTGTGCGTGCGCATGTGTCGAATGGTACAATGCATAGGGGCATTGTGGGGCTTTTCGGAGGCAGGGCAGCCTGGAGCTACAGGGGGGGGAAGAGAAAGCTTGTCCCCACCCCAATAATCTTCAAGGGCCCCCAAACTAGCCAAAATATATACAAACTTAGTCAGCATTAAGTAGTAGAAGTGACATTGACAAAATACTGACACAGTAACCAAATTTCACTTTTTAAAACTCTCATGTAAGGTTCATGGAAAAGCAAAGCCAAGCCCAAAATAAAAGTAAAGCCAGGCAGGGCTGTATTAGGCCACAAACGTTCCTGAGGCAGATCATTCCCTTCAAGTGTGTGTGCATGTGCACCAGAGAGTAGAAGGGGACAGGTATAAGTGGGGGTAGTTGGGAAGATCTAAGACTAAACTGCATTAATTAACATATGTGAATGGTATTATTCAAAAATTTTAGCAGACTGCACTCTCATTAGAAGGCTGCTACCACCAGTTTTTCTCAAGCTCTTCAATCGGAGGTTACTCATCCATTCTAATCACTTCAGTGTCTGATGTTGGTGACTCATTACGTTGTTGCTAGTCTCCCTGAGTCAGTGCCCCAGTGTGGCATTAAGGGGTTGTGCCATCTTTAGGACAACATGTTCCATTCACTTGTTGTAGTCATCAAAGATCAATGGTTCTTTTCATAAGCATTGGGACGGCTAATTGTTGTATCCTGGCCAAATTCAAATTTGGGTACATATGTTTTCCTAAGTGTTCCTATGTTCTCACATTGTTTCAGTTGGATGTGAGACTCATCTTCACTTCCCATCAGGTATTGTTGCTGCAAGCTGTAGAACAGCTTACCTGTGCCACCCAAGAGGTGGCTGCATTTCACTGGTACTTGACACAATTCTCATCTAGAGAGACAAAGCTGAATTCATCCCTCGTGTGATTCCACTGACTCCATAGAGTTACACTGAGAGTGTCTTTTGCCCACACTAGGTAAAATTTGTGACTCCTTCGGCATGCTTAAGCATGAGCTACACCATACATATGTAAGATATTATCCTTGTCATTATACTAGTAACAATCAACAGCCACAGTCCCTTTCTGCAGGGAAACCGCCCGGATGAGCCCTCCTTGAGATCACGTATTTGGCTACCTTAGATGGCCCCAGAAAGCCCTGCCCATTGTTATTATGCATCAGTCTATTAGATGGACATTACATAAAACATTTCAAAGATTAGTGTATAGTGCAAATCCTTGCATGGCAGGAAGATGGACTAGAGATGACCCCAGAGGACTTTTCCAGCTGAGGATGGAAATACATTCACAGGCATGATGCTTGCTGGTTGAGGGCAGGGTGACAATGGAAATGTTACATAACCCAAGGGTTATATAGACATACCCATTAAGGTGCCCAGATCTGAGATTTCTCCACTGCTTTGGGGCTAAGCATTAGCTTAATGCACTCCTTATGGAAAATTCTATAGAAATTAAGGCCTCTAGAGTAATTTCTATAGAACCCCAATTGAATTTAAAGGGGCACCATCAACTTAAATCACAGTGCTGCCTGAAAATGTTCCCACCTGCTCTTGTTACTGCTAACCTCTCAAATAACTAACCAAAAGAAATTAGAGAGAGAAAATATTTTCTGTATTTTTAATGTGGTCACGCTGTGCATTTGTACATAGGCTGTTTCTTTAGTCACTCTGTCAGTTCCCCCCTGTTATTTCACACAGCAACAAGGGAGACAGAGACATTTTTAAAAGCAGGCAAATGGGGTTGTAAGCCCACAAAAGTTGTCAGGGGTCTTGGATAGTGATTTTTACTACTTTTTAAAATAGATACATTTCAGGTTGGCTGTGTCCCTTTTATAGAGATAATAACCATAGCCAACCCATGTAGAATCATAGAATATCAGGGTTGGCAGGGACCTCAGGAGGTCATCTAGTCCAACCCGCTGCTCAAAGCAGGACCAATCCCCAGACAGATTTTTGTCCCAGATCCCTAAATGGCCCCCTCAAGGATTGAACTCACAACCCTGGGTTTAGTAGGCCAATGCTCAAACCACTGAGCTATCCCTTCCCTTCCCCAAGCAGCTCCAGAGTCCCTTTTCCCCCATGGCCTGAGGTGGCCCTGCAGCATCCCTGCCTCACTTTCCCCACAATGACTTGGCTGTCCAACTAAGACATTAACAAAAATCCACCCCTTCCAGGGTATCCAATTTCAAAAACAAAACACAAACTCTTTGCCCCAGTCTCCAGCAAGGCCCAGCTCCTCTTCCACAGGGGGCTGTTTTCCCTTCTCTAATCCAAGCACTCCTCTGAGCACACTTTGGACTCAGTTTACATCCTGTCCTTTTCATCCTCCCCTCAGCCCCTTGGGGTTTGCACTCTTACAAGCAACCCTTCCCAGGTTTTCCTGCCTGGAGTCCTCCACACACCTCTCTCTGCCTAGCTTGTGCTTGCCTCTGACCCTCTCACCACCATCTGCTCCTCTCTTTAGCCAGCTCGCCACTGCTGGGCTTCCTTTTAAGTCCCACCCTGCCCAGGTGTAGCAGGGCAGGGCTAACTGCACAGGGCTGACTGACGTTAAAGGGGTGGGCCATCTGTTAGACAGGGATATAGTTCTCTACTAAATTCGAATGGAGGATTTAAAAGCCCTATCGTCATTTTCAGAGTTCCCCATAAGGCAGTGGTTCTCAAACTGGGGCGGCCGCTTGTGTAGGGTAAGCTCCCTGGCGGGCCGGGATGGTTTGTTTACCTGCCGGGTCCGCAGGTTCGGCCAATCGCGGCTCCCACTGGCCACGGTTCGCCGTTCCAGGCCAATGGGGGCTGCGGGAAGCAGCGCAGGACAAGGGATTTGCTGGCCGTCGCTTCCTACTCTGGGGGAGGGGAGGGAATCCATGGTTGGAGAGCTGCAGACTGTTTCCAGAATGGCCCAGTTATGAGAACTTAACCCTAGAGGTGTAAGAATTTTTTCCCCTCCAAGTGTTGGCTGGCTGCTCTGAGACTCTACTCCTGGTCTCCTCGCTGTCACTGCTTTTCAAGTTCAAAGGCTTTCTTTTCCTGCTGTCAAGAAACCACCCCTCCTCACCATGGTTTATCTGTCAGATTTACAGCAGTGTGTTTGGCTCAGGCACATTTGTAGTTTGTAGGATGGGGCTGGCATTCGGCATCTGCTCCGCACTTAAGTACAGCAGGCATTGTATCATTCACTCCTCACTGTAGTTCCTTTGTTCCTACTGCATGTGTGTGCATCTGTCTGTCTGTCTTTGCCCTGAAACATTCCTGATCATTTTCCTCTCTATCTTTTCAGGAACCTCTCCCATTACCCTAGGTTTACAAGCTGTCAAGCCAGCATCCTTGACATCTGTACCCCACTCCCTGTATCCATCCTGTACATTCCATGCACTTCCAAATGGCGAGGAGCATGAAATAACCCTCTGGACCTTAATTATGGATGCCAAGCTGCATGTCTGTAATGAGCTCATATGAAGGCCCCTGAATGTGGGAGGTGGGGTTTGAAATGTGGATCTAGATCTGAACTGTCCCAAAAATCAGAATGTGTTTAGTTTTAGTCCATTAGTAAGATGGGTTCTGGATCTTGTCTCCCTTTCTATCCATCAGAGGAGTGAGGTTCTGGATCATCCTTCCAACAGGAGGAGTGGGGGCAAACCACCAAACTAGTTTTAAGATGGAGCTTGACACATTCATGAGTGGGATTAAATAAGAGGGTTGCCTGGGATAGCAGGGCCTTGATTGGAGGACCTAAGAGGTCCCTTCCAGTCCTATGTGCTGGGGTTATGGGCCAGACCCACCCTGACACACACGCACTCATTCCTGCACCCTGAATATTTACCGTGGTGTATTTCCCTTTGCTAGCCAGAGAGGGGCTCGCACTGTGGGCAGAACCGCTTATAACGTAAACAAGAAAACTCAGTAAAGGGACCGTGTCTGTTTTGCAAGCAAATGCGGATCTGTCTGAAATATCCCTCCGGGTTATCACTTCCTTTCAGAGCTGCAATTCGGATATCAGAGACCTGAGCTTTTTAACAGGTCTTCCCACTCCCAGGGGCTTTTTCAACCCTGAGATATTCAGTATCTACATCTCCTATTGCCAAGAGACGGTTCCTTTTTAACATTGCCTCTTGAAAAAAAGACTTTTTAGGTAATACATTTTTTTATTAGTTTCTCGGCAAGGATCTGCTGTTTGATTTGTGCTGGGGTTTTTGTGTGTGTGTGTGTGTGTGTGTGTGTGTGTGTGTGTGTGTGAGAGTTTCCACTTAGAACACATGAAAAAAAAAAAACGCCCCAACCAAGACGTGGCATGAAACCTGGAAGTGCCTGCTGAACAATTCTTGCAGATAAAAGCCAGGACTGTGTACCTTAGTCCGGCTATTTCTCCTACCTGCAGCTCTGTAACCTCCAGGTGTGAACTTGTCAGCATTCACGAGTTGAGTGGAGTCAGGCGTTGGATGGGAGGCCTCAAGAGAAAGCCAGGTGCTGCAGGAGCAGGAGGCGATGTTGGTAGGGTTCCTTGGCCCTGTAATATTGGAAAAATAGTAAAATGGAAGGTCCCTTACAGGAGTGCTCATTAAAGAGCCCACTGCCCTTTTTGAAAGAACAGGGCAGGCAGTGCCCTGGCTTACTTCTAACTTACATCACATTCTACCTCCAGAAAAGTCCCCCTGCACTTCCAGAGGGACCTGGCATTCTACTCCACTTCCTGTCCTCAGCTGTTTGTGTAATGTGTCATGTAACAAAGCCACTGTGAAACAGTTGCCACATTCTACCTCAGAGGTGGATGCATTCCAGTGGTGCAGTGATCCCTCTATTTGCCAAGGGCTTTGGGATCCTTTAGGGCGAAAAGTTCTACAGAAACAGGTGATATTATTTGTTATTGTCTGAACTGAACTTTTAAAATACAAAACAAAATATATCTGTAAAAGGCTTCCCTCCCCTTTCTACAGCTAGCCTGATTTCCTCTTCCTACATTTCCCCTCTTCTTTCCCTTAAAAGTCCAAAATCACTGTCACTTAACCCAACACTAGAGCCGTGCCTTGCTTTTTTCAGGCACCCATAGGAATGTGAGGTCACAGTGTCGTGGTGTGATGTAGGAACAGCTGTGGGGTCAGAATGAAGCAGCTGGCTTGGGGGAAGAGGGGAAATTGCAGCAAAGGTCCCTAGCAGGTGAGTGGATGGGAGACTGGCAGGCTGCAGTTGTCTCATGGGGGTGCTATATAGGGCTGGGGAGGAGAGCTGGCATGGAATAAGACCGTTTCTATGGGAAAGCAAATTGTGGCAATTGTTAGCTGGGTAGGTTGGGTATTGCTGTATTGTGGCAGCATCAAATGAACCAATCAGGACCTTGAAGTGAAGGGTTCTGCACAGGCACATAGGAAAATGGGGGCCCTGCCCCGAAGAGCTTACAGTCCACCGTGGAACGAGATGTGACAAGTGACCATGACAAACAGGAGAAGGGACGGAGGAAAGGGAGATAAGGGTGATGATGAAAATGTCATACAGGTCCATCGGTAGCTGCAGACGCCACAGGAGCAGTGGCTCTGGGAAGTGATTTGAAGGACAGAGCAGCTGGGGGAGGATAGTCAACATTTCAGCAGTGGTGGGAAAGAAGGTGCCAAGAGGCTTGTGGGTGAAGCAGATGAGGGGGTCGGGGAGGCTGGGCAGGGGCAACTCAATGAGCCACAAGAGGAGATAAACAGAGAGGGGCCCAGGACGAGGGCAAGAAACCTGAGCTAGACACGGTGGGAAGAGGAGGAGCCAGTGGAGGGATTCAGGGCAGGGGGGAGACAGTGACATGCTGGGAGATGATCTCAACAGCTGGGTTTTGAATGAACTGGAGGAGGCTATGGGGATGCCAGAGCCAAGGACGAGGCAATAGCCAATACAGGGGATGATCTGGGCATGGATGAAGGGTTTGGTTTAGGTGACAGAGAGGACACAACTGGGGCTGGGGGAAGCCCTAGAATTTGGGATTAAGATGCACCTGGGGGGGGCAAGTTCCCCCCCTTGACAGCCACCCAAGGTTAGCCTCTCACCAGATGTATTGATGTAAAGAGACATGGAAGTGAAGGGGATATTCCCGGGCTGTGAAACCTCCAGAGACAAGGCTGTGAAATGGCACCAACTGCTCACTTCTGCCTCCAGGCATTGGTGCGGGAACCGGGTCCCTCGCTCACCCCTCCCTCTCCCTGAAAGCCCAGCTGCTGCGCACTGCATTGCAGGTGCGGCAGGACACCTGGCCACCTCTCAGGACTGTGAAGTCCCAGCATGTGACTTGATCTAACGCAACTTAACTGCAGTGTCCTCCAGTCAGACACAGGCGCTTGACAGGCGGGCACGCAGCCTGCTACAGCAGCCTAGAACATGCCGTGGCGCTTCCTTGAGACAGGAGGCCGCAGGCTCCTGTCTAGTTAAAGCTCTGTAAAGTATCACAGAATGTTAAACAAATACATCCCTGCAGCCTGCGCAGGAGGGGTGCCCTGTCTCCACCCAACAGCATGCGCCCCCACCCCGGCTGTTTGGTGGTCTCTTCCATCGCCCCATGGCTCTCTCTGCTGTTACTGGAAGTTGTGAGGGACCTGGCTAGTGCTAAGACTCAGACTACGCAGGGCTTTATTATACCTCCCTGATCTAGGCCAGCTATGGCTGAGCTAGTGAACTAGAGGTGAAATGCCCTTTATTATTCTTGTAGGCCAGCATTCAGTCCTCACGGTGGAATTCCTTTCAGTGTAGCTAGCATCCCTCAGGATACTTGATCAGCAACCATTAGGAACTGCGGAGAACATCATTTTATTAAAAAGTGAAAGCAATGCTGGTCAAAGGTGCCAGGCAGACAGCCTTGTATGCATGTCTCATCACAATGGTACCTATACACCTCCTAGATTTATCCTCCCAGCCCCCTTCCATTGAAATCAGGAGCCTAAATATCTTGGAGGATCTAGGCCTAAGTGACTTGCCCAGAGTCACATAGGAAGTATGTGGCAGAGATAGGAAATGAACCCGGGGATTCCAAGTCTCAGTCTGATCCCACTGTATTCCTAGAACAGGTACAGCCCAGACAATGGCAGTACAAGGTTATGCCACACTGCCCCCTTGCCAACCTCCCTTCATCAAGGCCTGGCCTCTCCAGGACCCATAACCGCTCTGCTGAAACTGCAACAACCAAAGGGTTCAGCGTCACCTGACAGGAGGTGGCCATAGCACATTTCAGTGCTTTGCTCATTGGCTTTAGATATCAAGGATGCTTCAAATCCGCTAGCATGTTGAAATCCAGACATGAATGTTGTGTGTTCTCTTCTGCAATTTCACAGTGGTTCTTCCAGGAATACCACATGCTCCACTGCTAATTTTAGCTTATAATAATTGTTGAACATTCTTGGATGCTGCAAGCAGGCAAGATTGTATCACGCTGCTGTCAAGTTTCTTTTAAAGGCAACATCCGTATTTCAGAGAAGAACTGAATGCCTTTACCCCGGGTGGTGGGTTAATATTGACACAAAGTGCATCCATCTGGCATGCTGGCTATTACATAAGGGCTAAAGAGGAGAATACCATACTAAGAAATGAGACCTGTCTTAAACCACTAATCAAGGTACTGAGAAAGAGCAGTGGCTTAACTGAGCTAATAAAAGGGCAGCAGAATTATATTCAATACAGTAAAATGTATATTAAGGACGTCTCTTAAGATGGGAGGTTACTTAATAAGCGTCTCTTGCATAGTTTTTCCATCGGTGGACAATCCTTTAAGGCCATCACTCAACCTGGCAAAGCCTTTCTCACAGGAATAATTCCCGTGGAGTCAATAGGACTACCCACAGAGTAAAAATGTGCAGGGCCAGGTTAAAGATTTATAGGTGCCATAGCACATTTGGGTTTTCTCATGTTCATAGCTGAGCGTGAAGCAGACAGTGAAGGTTTGGGTTGAAGCTAATGCAGAAGAGTGGATATGCAGATTTAAATAACCCATGCTGTTGGCAATGCTTTGCTCTAGCAAGAGATCTGCTGGGGTAATAGGGTTTTGCGCCATTGAAATAGTTTGGAAGGAGTCAGCAGGAAGAGATTGCTGAGTCAATATGCTGTGTAACAGAGTAACACGGGGCACAAAGACCTCTCTGGCTCCAGCTGTATTGCGTACATCATCTAGTAAAGCATTACAGCTCTGGGGACGTGTAACAAGGTCCACACCTGCCTCTCGCAAGCACCCCCTTCTCTGGCCGATAGTGACTGCAATCACAGTTCTTTCGAGCGAGAACCGAGCCTCTGGCTGAGCTGCATTCACTGGGGTACAGTCTCGGGTTTTTTCCCCAGCCCTGGTATGGGGCCATAGCTCTAAGACTTCCTCCCAGAGGCCCTGCCTCGTTCAGTAATCCAGTCGGGGCCCATCTTGGTACCCACAGCCGGTGTCCTTTCAGCAGCCCTCCCTGGGCTCAGTCTGCAACCAGAGCAGCTGGGCCCACCTCAGTGCCCTCAGCTGATCCGGCCAGGTTCTGTGCTCAGTCCCGCAGGCTCAGCCTGCCCGCACTGACCTGTCCACGGGCCTGTTGCTCATTCAGCCAGCCAACAATGCACCTGGTCCTCCCTCTTCAAGCTCCAGGCAGGAACTACACTGTCTCTCTGCCTGCTTGACTTTTACATGGCCTTCCGGCCTCTGATTGGTTGCTCTAGTAGCCACTCTGATTGGTTGCTTCTCTGCAGCCACTCTAGTCTGCCTGGAGGACTTCTCTGCTACTCTGTTGTGGGACTGGGTGGCATAGGACTGTGAGGGCTCCAGCAAAGGGCCTCCACACCTAGTCGACCCCGTCACAGGGTGAAAATCACAATTTACCCCAATGCAGCAGGCATGGATTTCCCAAATGGACCTCCAACTTTACAAGGAAGTTTCAAGGCTACCTAAACCTCCCACAAGAGGCGGCAATAACCAGGCAACTTGGATGTGCAATATGGAGAACACTATTTAGACTTGGCCAGATAACCCCCAAACCTAAACAAATTAATCTGGACACTTTGCAGGGGAGGGAGGTGGAGGAGGGGAGTGGGCCCAGTGGCTTGGCAGACTGAGGTGGGTACAAGCTCAAGGTCTAAGAAGGCCCAAGATTACATCTTTCTGCCACACTGATTGCCTGTCCTTGAAAGATCAAAGAAGAAGTAAGGCTCTCAAAGGAAACTTACTTGGGACAAATATTTAAAAAGTGCTTAGCACTCAGCGGCTCTCCGTGAGAACAATGGGGAATTCCCATTCCCACCCCCTCCCTCCCTTGAGGGCAATGGGGAATTCCCATTCCCAACCCCCCCCCCCCCCCCACTTCAGAACAATGAGGAATTCCAGCCTCCTCCTTACCCCCCTTTGAGAACATTGGGGAATTCCCACCCTTGACTCTCCTGGAGAACATTGGGGAATTCCCATCCCCCACTCCTCCACTGAGCACCAAGGGAGCTGCTGGATTCTGGGTTCTTCTGAAAATCTTGCCCCTTGTTTTAAGCTTTCGCTAGAAAAGGATGTTCAAGAAGCACCTGCTGGGGGAGGGGGCTTTAGAGTTTAGTCAGGAAGAACAAAGAGGTTAGGGTAAAAGCTCACTCCACACACCCAGACTGACCTCTGTTGCTGAAGTGGAGGAATCCAATTTCTATACTGTAGATGCACCCATAGTAAGTTCAGTTTGGTGAGGGAGATGCCCAGGCTGACTCTTCCCAGGAGCTGCACCCTTTGGAGGGCAACAAGGGGAGATTCAACTAAATTAAAAAGTAGCAAATGCAAAATTGATAAAAGGAAATACTTTTTCACTTAACACATTACTAGTCTGTGGAACTAACCGCCACAGCAAATTGTCGAGGCTGAGAACTTAGCATGATTCAAAAAGGGGCTGGATATTTATACAGACAACGAGAATATCCAGAGTTGGAATAATTAATAAACAAACATTCTGGGAGGAACAGTAAATCTCCCGCTTCAGGGCTTAAGCCAATGTCTAACTATGAGAGACTAGGATGAGACCTACCTGCTACTGCAGGGTTCTTACACCTTCTTCAAAGCATCTGGTGCTGGCGCATCTCAGCAACAGGATCCTGGATTAGATGGACCTTCACTCTCATCCAGTCTGACAATTCCTAACAGCAGTCTGCAGGGACTCCTGTGTGAGATGTACATCCTCACTCTCACTGCATACGAAGTCAACCCAGAGCTCCCTGCTCAGTTTTAACTCAAGCAAATTCTCACTGAATTCTCATGAGACAGAGTAAGAAGGAAGGATATCAAAGAGAGGTTAATCCCCTGGACTAGGACTCAGGAGGCCTGGGTCCAATTCCTATTTCTGGCACGGCCTTCTTGTGTGGTCACTTAAATCTGTTGGTGCCTCAGTTCCCCATATGTCAAACAGGAGTGATAATTTGAGCTGGCAACTTTCAGTGAAAGTTATTTCAGGGATCATGGAATTGTAGTTCACTTCTCTTATCCCTGTTCCCTTCGGAGGGCTGGGATCCCCAGCTTGACTATATCTCCCATAATGCATCATGGTTCCCCCCCTCTTCACTGGGGTAAGCTGTGCATCACAGAGTCCCTGCTCATCGTGCATTATGGGAGATCCCAGCCCCTAGAAGAGAACGGGGGCAAGAGGAGCAAACTGCAACCCCTTTAAGGCACTACAGCTCCCATTTTCAGCTGAAATACTTCAGTTTTCAGCCAACATTTTTCAACAAAAAACAATTTTCTGTGGAAAGTGGACACTTTTCACAAAAGGTGTCACTGAATCGAAAACCCAGGTTTCCACTGAAAACCGATTTCAACAGAAAATTTTCAACCAGCCCTTGTAATGATCCTTCCTTTGTCTTGTCTATTTAGATTGCAAGTTCTTTGAGGTAGGGACTGTCTCTGACTTTGTGTCCGTACAACGCCTAGCACAATCAAGCCCTAGTTGCAGTTGAGGCCTCTATGTGCTATTGCAATAATAATAAATAATAATAATAATCTCTAAGCAACAACATCAAGATTTGGATCTGGGTATGTTGTGGATCCAGGTCTGTGCTAAAAGGGGAACCATGGGCTCACAGACTGCGTTGAGTTGAGCTAGAGACCATTTGATTCTTCTGCCAAGTCTAAGCTATGAAATCAGAGTGCCTTCCTTTTGTTCGGGTGAACTCACACTGCACTTTTTTTGTTTTTGTTTTTTTTAACTTTTTATTAGAACAAAGTTACAATAAAATGTTAACATACTACATCACTTATCCAGGCTCAGGTTAATATTCCCAAAAACCTGGCTAAAGATTCTGCTCTGGAAGTGACCTCTGCTTGGAGACATCTTTCAGGGAGACAACTTGGATCTGGGGCAGGTGTCGGCAACCTTTCAGAAGTGCTGTGCCGAGTCTTCATTTATTCACTCTAATTTAAGGTTTCGCGTGCCGGTAATATATTTTAATGTTTTTAGAAGGTCTCTTTCTATACGTCTATAATATATAACTAAACTATTCTTGTATGTAAAGTAAATAAGGTTTTAAAAATGTTTAAGAAGCTTCATTTAAATAAAAATGCAGAGCCCCCCAGACCTGGGGCCAGGACCTGGGCAGTGTGAGTGCCACTGAAAATCAGCTTGTGTGCCACCTTCGGCACACGTGCCATAGGTTGCCTACCCCTGACCTGGGGGATGGCTTGAGTCTGGTTCCATACTGCTTCAGAAACAGCAAACAGACTTCCGCTATTTCCTGACCATAATTTCTTTCCTGACTTGCCTTCTTGAGCCAAAGTATCTCTCATGTGCTTGAGGAGGAACAAGATGACATAAAGCAAATTATCCAGCAGGATCAGGCAGAGATTAAAGCAGGCATTTCATAGTGTTTATTTTTAAACCCAGGCAAGAAAATTGAATTCTTCCTTTTTGAGACTCATTTCTCATCTAGCCATAGCAATTGCAATTAGGTGTATTTGAGGGGTGTCAGGAAGTTAATATATATATATATCAAATCTTTCATGTAACTTAGCATGACTTTAGCTGGGAACAAATATGCTTTTGCTATGTTAAACAAGCATTAAGAACTTTTTGTTTTCACTGCCTCCTTGGACTCATAGGTGTTTGTTAAGGGATTAACAAAATGCTGCTTTCATAGCCGAGAAATCAGCCTGACGTGAAATTTATCTTGCTGTCCCAACACCCTTGACTAGGTCCTGTTGGAAAATGCAATCACCAGCATAGCCCAAGCATGGCAAAGTCACATTTTCCCTCTTGCCGTCCTGTGTGATGATGCTGGTTTCTCTGAGAAGCCCACTGGGAGAGCAAGCAGTGTGCAAATGTGTCTGTAAACAATGGAGGCAGCAAAGTTAAATTGGTAGAGCAGGAGATGGGGAGGCAGGACACCTGGGTTCTAGTCTTAGTTCTGCCATTGATTCAGCATGACCTTGGCCAAGCCACTCTGTGTCTCAGTTCCCCCTACTGCAGAACTGGTATTATAAAAACTGGGCACTTCAGAGGAGTTATGAGGCTGAATTAACTAATTTGTGAGGGGCTTTGAGATCCTTAGGTGTAAGTACAAAGTATTATTTTTAATATAACTGGCCAGAGAACTGGTTCAGCTGAACATCTTAAATCAAAGACACCACATCCTTCCACCAGCAAAATAGTAGGGCTTGAAAATTTGGAATGGGGAGGGAATCTGAATGCTGATAGGCTGATGCGGGTGTGTGTAGGATGCGGATGCCATGCAGAAATGCGCTTTTCAGGGTATGCTGTGTGGGGTGGCATAGGGGTGCATTCTGCTTACTTCCTCATAAACTAGATTCAGCGATAACAGGGAGACAGAGGGATTCTCATGGACCATGAACAGGCATTTCATCCTAGTGAGTCTCATGTCTCCTAGGCACTCAGGGCCACCGTGGTGCGTTGCTTTGAAAGCACAGTATGCTAGTCATGAACTACTGCCCTGCCTATAAGTCCGCAATAACTGCCCAGCCCTTGAAAAAACTAGGGCCAGTTCCGGGGACCAGTTCTTGATAAGAGTCTTGCCTCAGTCAGGAGCTCAACATTTGGCTCCAGGAGCCTGCAACTTTAGATTACCTTCAGAGTAAAGATCAGCTCTGAATCCTGACCTTAATGCTCTCAAAGTGCAGGGATGTTTGGATCCATCATAGAGACGGGGAAATCGTTAAATTCAGATCCGGCTCTGAACTTTCCCGAAGTTCCTTGCTGTTTGGATCTGGGGTTTTGATTCAAGTTCATCTCTAGTCCTGCCAGTTTCAGACAAAAAATGACCTATGTATTGTCAAACCAATTCAGGCAGGTAGCCCACTAGTCTAGTGGATTTCAGTCCCACCGCTGGATGTGCAGTAGCAGGGAAGAGAAAGGGGTGTTCATGTACATCCTGTGGATGAGATGCTCAGAGACATGGGCAGAGAATGGCCATGTGGCTAGTGCACAGGACTAGGATTGGGGATCCAGCCACAGCGTTGCGTCTGATGAAGTGGGTATTCACCCATGAAAGCTTGTGCTCAAATACTTCTGTTAGTCTATAAGGTGCCACAGGACTCTTTGTCACTTTGCCCTGGGGGCCTCTCTCTGCCATTTATGAAATGGGGGAGGAGGGGTATTACTTTCCTTCCCCACAGGGGACCGTGAGGCTTAATTCATTCATGTAGATCAGGTGCCTTAAGGGCCTCAAAGGGAAGATAACAAGGATAAAGCATCAGTGTTGTTAGAGTGCCAGTCTGCCCATCACCGGTGAGTTGCCAGGCCGAAGAAGGTATTTTGACATGCCTAGCAGATCACCCCGGGGCCCCACCCAGCACTCCCTCGTCCCACACCAGGCTAGGACATGAGCCATTGCAGAACATGGGTGATGCCTGTTGGGCCTGTCTGCATGCTCCCTGCCCTGCCAGGCTCCAGCTCCTCGTAATGTGCAGCACTTCAGATGCTGCGAGTAGTGTCAGGCACGGTCTGAAACCAGCAGAGTCTATTCTGTTGGTCTAGGAGCAGGGAAAAGGTTGTTGTCACGGACCTGACCTCTGGTGTCGGATACTGTCAGTCCTGTTCTTTACCCTGAAAGGCCCTGTGATGCTCACAGGATAGCAGTTACCCTCTCTCTCTCTCTCTCTCCTCTCATTTAAAAGGGCTCGAGTGCCAGAGGCCAAAGCGTCAGAACTCAAGCGACGACATTGAGGTCCTCTCCACAGGGACCCCGCTCCAGCAAGAAAGCCCAGAGCTGTACAGAAAAGGCACCACCCCTTCTGACCTCACTCCTGACGACAGCCCCCTGCAAAGCTTCCCTGCCAGCCCCTCCTCCACCCCGCCGCTAGGCCCCACCTGCAGGACCAAGAGCGCCCATTTCTCCAGACAGGTCTCAGTGGACGAAGAGAGGGGTGGGGAAATCCAGATGTTGCTGGAGGGACGAGGTGGAGACTACTTGAGACCCAACAGCTGGAGTGAAGACAAAGCAGGCGGGACACGTGGCGTTAGAAGTGGGACCCTGCGCAGCAGTCATTTGGGGTCTGCCTCCATTCCTGAAGATTACAGAGGCCGGAGTGGAGGACACAAACATATGGCCTCCAACCACAAGCAAAGAGAGAGGTGGACAGATTCCCCAGCCACAGTTTCTTGGACTTCCCACCACCGATCCCACAACCACAGCTCAGGGAGTGCCAAGTTGCTTGAGCTGGATGAGGAGAAGCTGAGCAATTACGAGATGGAAATGAAACCCCTCATGAGGATGGATTCTTATATGCAAGAGATTCACACCCAAAAAAGACACTATAGTAAAGCAGGCCCCTGCAGGAGCCTGGCTGAGGACCACCGTGGGGAAGACCGGGGCTTTGGGGTTCAGAGACTGAGGTCTAAGTCCCAGAACAAAGAGAATTTCAGGCCAGCTTCCTCTGCTGAGCCCACAGTGCAGAAACTGGAAAATCTGAGGTTCGGGGACAAAGCAGAACCCCGGCTATTAAGGTGGGACTTAACCTTCTCCCCGCCACAGAAATCCTTACCTGTTGCACTAGAATCCGAAGAGGAAAATGGGGATGAGCTCAAATCCAGTACGGTAAGTAGACAAACTTGTGTTGTTGAACCTGACTCAGAAAGCAGATGCCAAGGCGAACCTGAGCTGGTTCAGAACCACTGCAGTGTTAGAAAGGTGTGGAAGAAAATTCACACCATGAGAAGAACTGCCCCCTCACCACCAACCACCTTTAGTACCTTGAATTCCCCCCGCCTCCCATTCTACACAAGGTATCAAGTACATTGAAAGGTGATTTTTGCAGCTTGCTTTACTGGCAAATTGTTTCTGGGGAAATGGCAAAATTTCCACATTGGGCGGGAGAGGGTATAAACAGGGAAATGTGATTTGTTCCAAGGTAAAATTTTGTCACAGTGAAATCCCAGCAGGACTAAGACTTGATCAAATGCATGAAACATTGCAAACCACCCTCCCTCCACCCAATAAAAACCCAGCACCCTCAGAAACGACAAAATAATTATCAGGTTCCTGCATGAAAATTCACCCAGCAAAAAAGAGCAGGTCCATGCAGCTCTTGTTGATACATTTTATCAGTAGGCTTGTCAAACCCTTGTACTGGTCCAACAGTATGAAATAACCCAGTTGCAACATCTCTGTATTTGAATCCTTACCTCATGCCATTGCATCAATGTACAGTGATGTCATGTTGCTGCATCACAGTGTATCACCAAGTGTGATGCAATGTTCTTGTGCCATAATGTTGTTGCATTGCAAAGCCTGAAATAAATGTGATCCTTTAAATTGTGCTATACGACAGTCATGGAAGAGGCCCAAGAAAATTAGGACTGTTCCCTGAATTTCTGGATAAGGGATGATCCTGATTCTAGTTTAACTCTTGGGAGTGAGCTGCATCGCACTAAACGCCCACAAATCCTATGGAAGTCACTAGGAGCACATAGGTGCTTTGTCTGGCCCTAAATATCTGCAAGGAGCTGGGCCTAAACAACTGATCTGTTAGCACCAATGCACAGGGCTCTGTCACAAGAGCTAAAGGTGAAATCCAGCCCTTGTTGTGGGCTAGGCCCTAGCAGGTGACGTTACTTATTCACACAAACCCAGTACATCATATACTCCCCCAGAGTTAGGCAAGCTTCTGCGGTTCGCAGGAGTTGAACCCAACCTACATGCTGGAGATATAGTTACTATATAGATCACACATGCAGGGAACTGGCGCTCAAACCCTGGCTTCAGAGCTAAACAAACATCAATACAAGACAGTTATTACTGACTATCTAGCAGTTACAGCCTGCATGTAAAGATGCACAGACAAGCCATTAGAATGCACATCATATTTCTAAGTGCTATAACTGTGAAGCAGCATGTTCAGTTTTCTCACATTCATAACCAAGGGTGGAACAGATGGTGAAGGTTTGAGTTGAAGTTAATGAAATACAGAGTGATAGATGATATGTGGATTTAAATAACCCATGTTGCTGGCGACTCTTTGTTCTAGAAAGTTTTGCTGCATTAACAGGGTTTGATTGCAGGGGCATGGACAGGAAGGGAGTCATCAGAAAGAGCTTGTTGAGTGAGTATATCTAGGACACAAAGCATTACTCATCCACAGCATAAAAACAATACAATGTCGCATACATATAGCTTGTTGCACCTTCAAGGATCTCCAAACATTTCACCAGCATTAGGGAGTTTAGCCTCACTTTACCCAAAGGTAGCCGTGTGTGATTAGCTCCATTTTACAGATGGGAAAATGGAGGCGCAGAGCGTTAAGCCCCTTGTCCAAGATCACACAGTGAAGCAGTATCAGAACCAGGAAAAGGACATAGCACCTTTTAGCTCTGTGCCATCAGAGCCACAGAGTTAATGAATGGGAACCCCAAACCTGTGCAAAGCATTGCCGCTCTGGATTTCCCAGACAGGCTTTAAGTTCTTCAAAGCAGGTTTAAGTCCATCCAGCCTCGCCAGAGCACAACTTAGGCTGCCAGTTTTAGACAAGCCTTCCTATTTCCAGGAGGCTGCCTCCAGCATGTGGACAGCCCGGATGCAGAGCCTCCTGGCAGAGAGCTTTTGCAAAACGCAAACCACAGCTCCTGCAAAAGTCTGTGCGCTCCCACGCACAGGCCAGCTTGCAGGGCGGCCCTGCTTTCCTGCCATCCCCAGCATTGCCATTTGGGAAGCTGTTTGCTGAAAAGGACATTTCTCATCTCAAAGACAGCTGGGCCACTTCCGAAAGCAGAAGAAAGGGATGCTGTTAGCTGGGCAGGTCTATTTTTTTTTACCTACCTGGAACATCCTTGAGCATCACCCTTGCAAGACAGGAGGTTTTAAAAATAATCAACCAAAAGCCAGCTCCGCATGAGCCACTAATGAAACCAGAATACCGGCTCCTAGTTGCAGCAGCCTCTCTCCTCTGGATGATCAGTCCAAAGCCAGCCCAGCTCAGTAATGACCACAAGTAATGACCATCCAATAGCTATTGGGTACCCTATGTGAAGTGAACAGGGTGGGTTAAGGTCAGTTCCCAGCGAAGTCATTATCACAGCTGGCACTAATCCCACCCCTTGTTATTAGCATTATAGGCGCGCCCAAGGGGTTGAAGTGAAGTGCTGTGGAGACTGTGCCTTCCGTCTAGATGTGATCTTTCCGGGCCAGGGCTGAACAACAGTGCGTGTGAGGAGGGGAGAGGCGGGGGTTGGGAAGCATGCGCTGCTTTGGCATGTGCTTTCTTTGGGTAGTCAGGGGATTTCAGTCTTCAGGGCTCTCAAGCCAGTACTCAACTCATATGAAAAATTTAAAATAAAGTTTAAGAAAACCTTGATGTTTCTGCGTGTGTGCGGACCTGCACACCCAGAACAACCTCACATCAACATGCAGTAGATTGCCACCATTTGGGCAGAGGAATATGGACATGGAAAAACTTTTTCACTAGGAGGGTGGTGAAGCACTGGAATGGGTTCCCTAGGGAGGTGGTGGAATCTCCTTCCTTAGAGGTTTTTAAGGTCAGGCTTGACAAAGCCCTGGCTGGGATAATTTAGTTGGGGATTGGTCCTACTTTGCGCAGGGGGTTGGACTAGATGAGTCCCTTCCAACCCGGATAGTCTATGATTCTATGGATGGGCGAGTACTGGCACCTGTATTGTCAGGTTGGGGGGACCGTATGATGCAGAAATCTGTCCTGCATTTGGGTGGTCCATAGCTTTCTGTATCCTCTGGACC
Organism: Mauremys reevesii; assembly: GCF_016161935.1. Classification (NCBI taxonomy): domain Eukaryota; kingdom Metazoa; phylum Chordata; order Testudines; family Geoemydidae; genus Mauremys; species Mauremys reevesii. The sequence goes on from NC_052638.1 coordinate 38,701,762, forward strand.
AGTCTTTGAAAAAGAGAACTAACCTTTGGGGAGGTATGGAGGAAGAGAGAGTCTTTAAAATGCCAGCAGCCCTTTTACTCATCAACACAAAATTCATCATATTTTTAGGAGGGAGAGAATAAATACATGACTTGAGTTGCAAAGGGGGTGAACATCTGCATCTCCCAGGCAAGCTGAGTGCTGTGGGACCTCAGTCAGGCCAGAATTCAGACATGAACTGATACCAAAAAGTTTCATTTGACTATCGTAATTTAGCAGGAGTGATCACATTTATTTAGACAAAGTGCTTACAAGGACAAATTCTGGTCTCACTGAAGCCTATGACAAACTGCCTGTTGATTTCAACAGGACCAATACTTGGTCCTTTGACATTCTCCTTTCACAGATGTAAAGCCCTGTCCACTTTTGGGTACAACCCATGCTACCAAAAATCTGTGTTCACCTCTAACACATTTGCCCTCATCCCTAGACATTGTCAGATGCTGGTTTGGTTTTCTCAGTTATTTGCTAAAATCTTGTCTTATTTCAAACTACTCAAAGACAACTACTGTGGTCAGGGCTGGCTCTAGCTTTTTTGCCGTCCCAAGCAAAATAAATAAATAAATAAATAAAACAGCAGCCGCAGGGAGCGCGTGGAGGGTGGTCAAGGCGGCTCGCAGGGGAATGAAGGGCGGCGCCCGCCCGCTCCCTCCACCCGTGGGCAGCCAGGCGAGAAGGGCTCCCCCCTCCAGGCTTGGAGTGCCTCTCCCGGGGACTGCAGGAGGTGCTGGCTCAGCCGCTGCTTTAAAGGCGGCTCAGCCGGGCTGGGCTCAGAGCGGCGCGGGAGGCAGAGGCCGGTGCAGGTGGTGGGGAGTTGCGCATCCCAGGGAGCCCGGCGGCACGGTGAGTGGTGGGGATCGCTAGATCTGGTCTTTGCCCCTGCAGGGCTGGGCTGGGACTGGCAGAGCACAGGGAGCCGGCTAGGGGCTCCGGAGCTGCAGACCAGGCTGCCAAAGCAAAAAAAAAAAAAAATAAAACCAAAAAAAACCATGGCTGCCGGAATGTGCCGCCCCAAGATTGACCAGAATGCCGCCCCTTACAGTGTGCCACTCCAGGCACGTGCTTTCTCGTTTGGTGCCTAGAGCCGGCCCTGACTGTGGTCCTCAGTGGAGCCAGATGCTCAGTGAAGGTTATGGGAGTTTTGTTTGATTAAAGACCACAGAAATGTCCCTGTTCAACTTCAGCTACCGGCAAGGCATTATAAACAGAAAGAGAAAGAAATTCCAGTGGCAGCCAGGTTTTGTTTTTTTTGTTTTTTTAAGAGGCACATTCTCTATTGAGATATCCTAAGCATGTTTCACTGTCATTGGAGAAAGTGAAAGGGAGCCAGCCAGCCTGTAATTAGCACCTCTCTGCTGAGGTATCACAGTGGAAGTGATGGGGGTGTCAGTGAAGGCTGCTTGGCCAGGTATTGAGCCAGGGGGAGGATACCTGAGAGGAGAAGGTGATATGAGTCAATGCGTAAAGGGAGAAGGAAGCGGGGCGGATGGAATCCAGCAGCTCTCCCCAGAAATAGAACCTCCCGGCCTACGTAGGTGACAAATGTTCCTTTCTCGGCTCTTTCAGGGGCTTTCAAAGTATTTTAAAGGGATTTCACCTCGGGATGGAGAATTTGCATCTGAAAACTTAGTCACCTTGAGTCCCAAAGAATACGAAACAAGTGATAAAAATAGCAACCGGTTGCTGCCTCCGTAATAAACTAACACCCACTCCCTGTGCCAACAGAGACTCTTTCCACCTGATGTTTAGGAAGACAGGCCACTGAGAGTGAATCTCTCCTAGCTGCTGCTCGTAAAGGGCTCTTCCCACCCCCCACCCACCGCTGTCATTTGGCGGGTTGGGCTGGTCAACGAGAACATTGTTTGGACTCTGAATGGCTGTTCAGTTCACTCACATTTGTATCTCTGCCTGGGCCTAATCCAATGCCCTATGAAATCTATGGAAAGACTTCCATTGTCTTCCAGGCCATTGGCTTAGTCCCCTTATCTGCTATACACTGGTGTGAATGGCAGTGGGGTTCCTGTGGTCTTTCCACATTCAGGCCTTGATCTTACCCCTTCCCAGACCTCATGTCTCATCACAGCCTTTTTCCACAGCCCTCTCTCCAGGCTACTTCCACAGCACCACACTTCATGTCTGAGCTCTCCCTGGTCTCCCTCATTAGAGACACTCACAACAGGGCCAATGTCTCCCTAACCACTCTCTTTGCTGACCATATATCTAGTCCTGCAGTCACATGACCTCTGTCATCTGTTCCTGAGACTGTGCCACCCATCAGTCCCTTTCGATGACATCCCCCAGAATGCCCTGGTTTAGGGCTTCCCTATGACCTCCCTTTAAAGCTAGTGGATACTATGTCACAGTGACTACACACAACAAACTATAAAAATCACAGAAACGTAGGGCTGGGAGGGACCTCAAGAGGTCATCTAGTCCATCCCCATATGCTGAGGCAGGATTAAGGGTCTTTAGACATCCCTGACGCATCTCACTAACTTGTTCATTGTTTAACTGTCCTTAAAGTTAGAAAGATTTTCCTAATACCAAATCTAAGTCTTCCTTCTGCAAACTAAGCTCATTACTTCTTGTTCTCCCATCAGTGGGCATGGAGAACTATCCATAAAACTATCCATAAACTGCCTCTGCATAAAGTGCTGTCAATGCACAAAGCAAACACAGGGGGAGGAGGGGAGGAAATATTGTTTTTTCCTCTAATCTCTTTCATGTACAGCCATCTCAGGGATTACTTGTAACAACTCTAGGTAAATAGTTTTCAGACAGAAGTGTGATGTTCAGCTTGATGTCCTTTTAAAACCCTTTTGATATCAGGAGGCCTTTGATGTAGCTGAAGGATTTAGCCTCATTTTTATTGTCATTGTCATCGTGTATGTGTTTTAGTCTTTTCGAAGTGAATATTTAGAGATGGACCTCACCCAACCCCTGAACTATGAACACTCCCCCACCCCCACCCCAACCATGCAATAATTGGAATCAAGATCTGGATCTCAACTTTGTGCCTGGCTCCCTTTCCTGGTAATTCAACAAACTAAAATCCTGGATCACCCCCAAACTTCGGAAACATTGGCATTCGGATCTAGAACCTGCAACTCACACCCAGCTCTACAGATCTTCATAACAAGGGCATGTAGGTCACACTGGCAGAACGTGCAGGTGCACTAATACATACAACCCTCATAAGTAGGATGGAATTACACTACATTTGCACACACACACAGACACACAAATGTCACAGGTACAATTTAGGAGCACGGGTTTGAAAATGTAGCCCCTTAATCTGTTCTTGTTTTATTGTAAAAATCTCCGGGATGACTTTTTTTTAATTAAAATTTTTTATGTAAATAAAACATTCTCACATATATAAAAATGCATATTATGTAAGGCCCTCGTCCTGTGATGTGCTGACTTCACTGGGACTCGAGGGTACTCAGGACCCTGCAGGATGGGTCCCCAAATATATAATAGTTGTCATGGCTTCAGGGCTTAATCCCTCAAGGCTGATGGGATTTTTTTCAATGGGAATTTTTTCTGAGTGAGGACTGCAGGAGGAGGATCAAATTTCTATTATCTCTACATTCTGACCTATCAGCTTCTACTACTTACACAGCCCCCATTACTTCTGGAGAAGCACACCGATTCACCATACCCCAGACAGCCCTTCCTATAACCAGGCAAGAGAGATGATGCAGACTCCATGAAATACACAAGAGACCTTGCTATGCCAAGTCATTAGTCTGGGAGGTGCTCAGACACCCAGGTGATGGGCATCAGTACAAATCCCAGAGAATGGCAGACAGTGTTTCTTACTGAGACCATAAACCATAATGGATCCGCTTGCCATCTAACTACGCCCCGCTGCAGTATTATATGGCTTTTCAGTAATGCCCTATTTTATTGTGCACTGGCGCCAAGTGACTGCTTCTTTTATGTAACTACATTTGGGGCCAGATTCTCTTCTCGGTTACTCCTGTGCTCACTTACTGGCGTCCCTCTTTGCACGGGTGTAAATAAGAATTTACCCCCATGTTTTACTTGGTAAATGCTCTTTAACTACCTAGCAGTGACTTGTTCCTATAGATTGCACGGGGTCTACTATTCAGCAAAAATGACATCCAGCTGCTGATTTTTCAGCATTTTCCCAGAGCTGGGGCTTTCTGCTGAGCAGCATCCTTGATAATTACACTCAAGAGATCCCAGAGGGATTCCTAGGTAACCGCACTACAGTTTCCATGGCAGAGATAACAAAGGTCGGACTATGTGATAACAAATAACAATGGATTGTTAATATTTTAATTAACAATGCTGCGGTTTTATTTGTGAGGTACACCTCCCTAGCCCCCCATATTCCCAGTAAGACGCTTGGGTGGCTGTACAACAGTTAGAAACAAACAGGATGATGAGACAGAAATTATGGTGCTTAGATACTGCAGTGATGAGATTATAAATACATTGATACTACAGACAGATTGGAGGCTCCGTTCAAAACATAAAGTTTACCAAAATATGATTAATTATTATTTCATAGCGGGGTCCATTTTATTTCTCACCGAGCCCCCCTCTTGATCCACAGCCCCAGTGCCTGGGAAGTCATGAGTTTAAAAGCCAAAGACCTGATTGTCACTAAGGCCCATTTACACCTCTCTGGCAGTAATAGAATTTACCCCTCCTTCCACACGCCTTTACACTGCCAGGGAGAAGTAAAGAGGCCTTCGTATAAATGAGAATCAGGCCCCGGCGCTGTTCGGCTGCCTCACCTTCTTGCTGAAATTTACCATCCCCAGCGTGGAAAGGCGAGCGAGTGAAAGGAGGCTCAATATAATAATTCCCTTCTGAGGATGTGGTCAGCCAGCTATTCACCCTGCACGTAGTTACACTGCTACTTCATGGTAAAGCAGAGTCTGGAAATCTGTGCATTGATGCTGGGCTGTGGAGTGAAAATTTGAAACTGTGCCCTGACTTTACAAGGGATACGGACTGGAAATTATAAACAACCCCTTGCGTCACTGCCTAGAACCAGCACAGCTCTCTCTACCGTTCTGCGCAGTGGCTCTTTGTAGGTGCTGTGATAAAGTACTATGCCCTCAAATGACGTGTGAGTCCTAGCTGCAAAACAGCTCGGGCTCTGGAGTCCCATCCCTGCAAAGTCTGTAGGCGTGTCAGTCCCAAGTTTTTATTTGGGCTTGTCTCTCAATCGAATGATCAGTTACCACATAGCTAAAGTGGGGCAAGACTTAAATAAAATGCCACTGAACGGCTAGAGCTGTGTGTGGTGTCTCAAATCACAAGGCCTCAAGGTAAAAGGGATTTTTGCTTTTGTCTCAATGTGGGTTTCCCTTCTTAAAGGTCCAGCATGGTCGACAGTGCAGTGAAGTCACTTTATCTGCTGGTTCTAAAACGTTGCCGTTCACGGGAATTTACCAACCTGTTGCCAGCTTGAGGACAGGCCTGAATTTCCTCCAGAGCTCACTCACATCAGAGTGTTTCATCTTCCTCCAGGTCACCAAAGAGGAATCAGGCAAAGATGGCACATATCCCAGGACAGTCAGCTTCCTGTGATCGCAGGGGATGAGTAGATCTTTGGTGGAGGTTAAAGCACAAAGCTGTCGAATCAGAAGCCCAGGCATAAGCAGCATTTAAAAGTTTATAATTGGAGCTGAAGCAAAAGCCTGAAAGGTCACAAAGCTTTTTATTAGATTAGCCAGCATATTATCAGAAATCTGGCCCCTCTGCTAAGACATTCCAACACCTTTACAATGGGTGGGCCATTCCCAGCTGAGAGATCACTACATGGATAGTCCTTTTTGGAGTTAGGTCAGGAGGGGTAGAGAAAGGGCAAATGTGAAAAGCAAAGAGAAGCTGTAGGCTGAAAGGATGTCAGACATCGGCTGCCCCCTTTGCAAGGAATCCCCAAAGACAACTGCACATGCAGAGGTGATTTTTAAACCCAGCTCACCTGTTCCACAAGCTCACAGACCTCTCACGGGCATGACTTCGGTATCCCCGTGCACATGTTAAGGGCCTAATCCTGCAGCCCTTACTCAGGTAAAATTCCAGTCAACTTGCCCTTGAACTCCATGATTTCCATGGGAGCTTGGTCTCAGGAAGGACTGCAGGGTTACGTTTTCTCGCATTGAAGAGGGGAAAGCTCTGGTGACCAGAGAATTAAGAAATGCTTAGGCTAGCCACATCCAGTCCTGTTCTACAACTCTGTTCAGAGATGAGAAAGAAGCACACAGAGGGTACCATATGCCATCTGCCTGAGCAGCATTCAGGCTGGCTGGCTGGCATGTAAGTTTGCCTCCTGTATGTGGTTGATTTGACCTACTAGACTGAGCACATGAATAGGAAAAGAGGCAGAAACACTGTCACTTGGGACATTTAAATGGAGACTGGACCAAAGGCTAGAGAACGTACACTAGGGAGCCATCCTGCACTGGCTGATGGGTGGCTGAGACCCAGTGGGGTTTTGCATCACTGCGCTGCCCTGCCAGCAGAAACAACCAGATTGATAACCATCAGCAACCTATTATCCTATTAATCCTAGGGGAAAGCACGTGAAACCCAATAATCTTTTGAAATGGAGCTAGTACAGTGAATAACAATCTGCATCACAGTATTTAGCCTTGCTCCAACTTGGCAGCAAGCAGGGAAGGAATTCAGCACCCAAAAGGGTTGGCTTAGCACAGGCAAAGAGATTTGCACAAACCAGTCCAGAGCAGCTACCTGGCTGCCAGGAGGCTCCCTCAGAAATCCTTCCATTTGGTTGGCTTCCTTTGACCTTGTTGCTACGCAACAGCATATGCCTTTCCAGCAAGCTTCAGCTTTTCAAAGGCAGAGCCCCGTCCTCCTCCCCCTGGACCCCCTCCTCCCCAAATGTGAAATGAATCAAGCAACTCCGGAGGAGAAACTATCTCTGTCTCGCAAGGAGGTTTTTAAATAGATCTGCACTGTGGTACAAAGACTGGCTTAATGAGGGCATCCACCCCTGCCTTGTTACAGTCGGAATAGGCAGATGAGCCTTGTTACAGTGGGGAGGAGGGAGAAGCAGGGAACTAATTGCGCCATTTCATGAAATAAACAAATCTATATAATTAAAATGACTATGAATGGGGGCCGTTCAGGGCCTCTGGCTTTGCTACTATGTATGCCACTCCCTGTGCTACCCAACTGCAGCAGCTTAGACAAAGGTGCCAGCTAGTCCATCCACTGCTTGCCACCTCCCGTTCATTTTTGCACTCTCGCCTGCCCAGTACTTGGATTCTTCCGAACCATGTTGGTAGAGGCGAGCAGCAGTGCCACACCGCAGTCCCACGCAGAGGCTTAGCATTAAAGGAGGGAGCAGCAGCCTAGCGTGCCAAGCACAGAAGACTGATGTCCAAGCGCTGGCCCATCTCTAGGGTGGGTTGCACCCTGCATGGGAGCTCACACTTATTAGACAACCGACTCTCTGAAGAGACCACCCCAAAGTGTCCCAAAACATAGCAAGTACGGTTCTGCGCCATCTTTTTTAGATCGTCACCTCAGATAGGCACCTGGTTTTAGCTGGTCCCTTAAGGCAGGATTCACCATGTACATGACAGGAGGGAATCCAAGCTCAGGTGCTGTCCTCACTTATTGATCCACCAGGTATAAGCTTCCTCAGTCAACCTCCCGTCATGGTCACAACTTGGCACCAATTCACTGGATTGCTCCAACGCCCCCTTTGAGAACCGAATGAGGTGTCTCATACTCGATCAGCTTTGTCCTCACTGCACAGTAACAAGGATTGGACTGCCAGGGGCTGCATCTGGCCCTTGGGATGCACATAGCATGCCCTTAACTGAACAGAGTTGGTTTATTTCATGAAGAAGACAACAACGAGCTCCTCTGAGGTCTCAGAAGCTGCCTTTGCACTGAATTGTACACGGACAAAAGCCAGTTGGGGGTAGAGATCCTATGGTTAAAACAAAGCCCTAGGAGTCAGGACATCTAGGGTCATTTCCTGGCTCTGCCACAAAACCTGCTGTGTGTCTCTGTTTCTTCATGTGTAGAATCCTTACCTGCCTCAAAAAGGTGACAGTGAAGCAAAATTCACTACCAGTTGCAAAGTGCTTTGCAATTCTTGGACGGAAGGTGCTACCTAAGTGCAAAGTACTATTTACTCCTCCCTCAACCTGTTTTGTCTCATGGTTAGAGGTGCCTACAACTTCAGTGAAAGTTACAGGTGCTCTGCACCTCAGCAAACCATGCCCTGCCGGGTTACGGTATAATTAGAGATTCTGACCCTTCCTACCAACAGTTGGCTAACCACCAAATTTCGACATGCTTTGTAACTCCTTTCCTTCTCTTTCTCTGTTCCAGGGCTCGGCTCCCATTCTGGTAGTCATGGTGATCTTACTGAACATTGGCGTCGCCATTTTGTTTATTAACTTTTTCATCTAACTCGAGACTGTCTTGTTTGCAAAAATAAGAGTTATGTGTACGAACGGGGGGGACAAAACCAAACAAAAACAAATCAAAAAAGGGAAAGATCATAACTTGAACTGTCCTATGACAACTTCCAAGTCTTTTCACAGAAGAACAACAAATGATTGAGTCTCACTCACAGTTTGCCTTTTTTTCCTGGGTAATGTTTTTTGGATTTTAGCCAAAATTCTTTGCTTGTACAACACTATGCTGTGTGGCATGGCAGAATGCTAACAACTCTCTGACCCTCCCAGCACCAGAAAGGATGAGACAGGATCCCAGCAAAATAAAAGTCAGTTATTTTTCCCCCTCCAAAGTAAATAAACAACAAAAATTGCAAAATGGAGGTAAGAGGGTGGGCAGATGGAACAGGGGCACAAAGTGGGGTGAATGAGTCTCTGGTGTAAACACTCAACCTCATTGTTGTGAAGTTGATGGGAGGGGAAATCCCATTTCACCCATCCCCCTCTAACCCCCCCGCCACAAAAAAAACCCTCTTTTTTCTTCCCCTCTCTGCTACCAGGAAAGAAAAAAAAAGCAGGAATGAAGAGGAGAAAAGGAGGTGCTTGGGGAGGGGAAGAGACCCCCCCTAAGTACAGAGGATAGAGGATGAAGGGAAAGTGGCCCATTTTTGTTACAGTTTAAAAAAATTCTGAAGCAATCAGAATTTTGCTTAGTTCTGGTGTAGTGAGGGGGTGGAATTACAAGGTGTAAATATCGTACCTGCTGCCACCCTCCTATCCTCACTCAGCCGGAACAAAACCACCCAAAGCCACCCTCTTTCTGTTCAAAGCTGATTTCTCCTAGCTACAAATCTGCCCTTCCCTCCCAACTCCCCCCATAAATTGCCTGGTGGCTTATTAAGGCCCAGCTCCCCCATACACACACACACACATCAGGAGCGGTGATACTAAAACAATCACCAGCTATCCCATCCTGAACTGTAACCACACCTACACAACAACACCAGCGCTTACAGAGAATGCAAGGAAGCTGTCTGGTGGGAGATTGATTCTGATCCAGCAAAGGACATCTGGGGAGGAGCATTGCAACAGCTGCAGGAGCGGAGCAGTGCGGCTGGGTATGCCTGTTACATCTCGCCATGGACCGCTTCAGACATCATGCTTGGGCTCTGAGCATGTAGTATTTTTGCACTTTGTATGCAGGATGTATATTCCAGCTTCCGACATGTCCCTGTAAAAAAAAACGTCATTGGCAACGCAGCCTTTAAGGATGTATTCTTTTCTATACGTCACTTAATTTTGTTCATTTTAACATCTTTGTAATGGAAGTGGCCTACTGAGGTGCCTTCCAGTCCTACCCTTCTATGATTCTATGCCTGCCTTGATTTTTTTCCCCATCCCTCCCTCCCCCGCCCCGATAATACACATTTATTAAAGATGCATTACCCCAGTCCTGAGCTGTTATGGTCGCAATGACAAGAGCATGGTTTTAGCTCAGTTGCTTGGAAATTCCTGAAGTCCTGTTGCATTCCAAAAACAATGTAACTGTTTTCCCTGCCTACCTCCATCCCCAAGACCACATGCAGTCTGTCCTTGCCTGATACGTCAGCTGTGCACTTCAAACGGTTAACTGCCTCTCTCTGATACAGGATATATCGGAACCCTCTCTGACCCACAATTACACCGACTGCAAGTCCATTGGATAAAGAGGAGTGAGGGAGTCATGAGGGTCAGATATGGCCCAATTACAAACCTAGATTTTATCTGTGACCAAATCCGTCTCATCATTTTACATACAGGGTGTTGGATACAACCTGACTTGTGGACTTGGCTTTGCTTTGCTTACATTTTAGCTGTTTCTCTGCTACCTTTTCAGCAGATTTCTTTATTACACTGCACTGGATTGCTCTATTTTTAACCAGAAATAAACTAAAGGTTAGCGCATGTGCCAGTTAAATTCGGTTCTTTTTCTTAAACTGCCACGCTCATTCCGTCTTGCTGTTTTCTCTCCTTTGCTTGTTTGTTTTCTTTTCTGGGTAGAGGGTGTGGGATGGAAGGAATGAATGGCAGATAATGCGAGCCTAGTGACCTTTCTGATCATTTTGTTTCCAGGGGAACAGTCCATCTTTTTTGTCCATCTTCATTTTTTTCCCCCATTCATCTTTTTTAATATTGAATGGTTGCTGCAGACCTTAAGTGAACCAAATAACGACATAATGTAATTGCAGCCCTAGGAAATCATACATGCTGCGACATGTGTTTTGTAATTCTGTTTGCAATTCTTTGTAAAGATTCTAGAGAACTTTTTTTGTACATTCCAGTAAGTGCATGACACACAGATACCTACAGAAGCAGGTTACATATTTAAATGCAAACACAGTACAATATTTAGATATGTATAAAACAGCACAAAAATGCATATCATTATCAAATAAAAGTACTAGTGGTTTCATGCCTAGGTTTCTCACACTGGTGACTGACTAGTTATTACTGCTTTTCTTTCAAACCTCCAAGGAATCAATATATGGCTACCCCAAATTCAACCTAACTCTGTTTGTCTTTCATCTCTTGGTTTCTCCCTTTGAAGCACCTGGCATTGGCCACTGTCAGAAGACAGGATGCTGAGCTAGATGGACCATTGGTCTGATCTACTATGGCCATTCTTATGTTCTAGTTTCTATGGGACTAAAAATTCAGTCAAGCAAAGTGTCTAAGATTCAGTGGGTCTGAAAGACATCTGAAGATTAATATTAAATTGGTTCCCAAACAATGTGATTAAAAATAATGATCCCTTGATTAATCGAGGTGAGTTGAGCAATCTGTCTTAGCTCTGTGCTTTCACATCCACCCAGAGGCAAAAATATTATTGACAAGTAGCCCAAAGAGAGAAACAACTCATTGTACTCTCTCTACCACATAAGTACTGTGTTCATGGCTCTCTCTCTCTCTCTTTGTCATGTCTAAGACACGCATCACCATAGTATCTAGACACCAAATCCACAAATACTCTCTCTCCATGCTGTTTTACATGAATACTCACATGCATAGCTAGACAGATGCATGCAAGCAACTGTGTAATTCTGAAGACAATTGACTTTGCTTTTCAGTCTTAGGGATCTTCTCATTTTCCTAAGGAGGAAGTTGCAGCTATTTAAAACCAATCCAACCTCATGTCCTGAACCTGCCCCCAAGCTGCAGGAATGGACCAAGCTCCCCACCCACATCCCCCACCCAGATGCACGTGGTTTCCTTCCTGGACTCCAGAAAGACTACCTTTATATCTCACCTGGACCACCAGTGGATCATTGTGAAGTCAAGTCTTTCAGGGAAGAGTAAGAAAGAAGGATACAAAAGTCCCCCAGATTGGCTTAGCTCTAGTCCATCTGGCTGTTCTTTTTCCTCAAGGAACCACCTGGATTGACAAGGTCCCTTGGAATGTGTAGTAACATCCCATGGCTCATTTCACACAGCCCTATGACATGGAGTCACCCACTCAAACCACTGACAACTGCACGCTGTTGAAACAAACTTTTCATTTGTTCTCTTGCCAAGGCCCCTTGCTCTACATGCTAATCAGTTACCATGCTGATACAGCTAAAGGGCCCTGAAGAAATTGGATGTGGTTGGACTGAGCTGCAGGAGGAAAAAAAAAGCTTAATACAAGTGTGTAGTTTAAGTAACCGAGGGCCTGATTTTCAGAGAGGCTGAGCTCCCAATTATTGCAGCTAGAGTGGTGGATGCCTCGGCACTTCTGAAAATCAGGTCCTCGCTGAATTGCAGGAACAGTGTTTAGTCTATTACTATTGTTTTTCCTCTCTGACCCACACTGTATAGCTCTCTGGCAAATCCAGCCCTGAACCCAACTTTGGAACTATTACTGAAGGCAATGCTGTGCGTGGGACCAACACATGGTGCGCATTAGAGACATGCATTGTGGATAAGAGATCCATAATGTGCATCAGATTAGTGAGGAGTGGTTCTCACACTGGTGACTGACTAGTTATTACTGCTTTTCTTTCAGAGGAGTGAGTGGTTCCCTTCACTCATAACCTTGTCTCAAACCTCATGATTCCTTAGAGGTGCTTTTTCCGTCATACTTTATTCCTCTTCGTATGAATCCATTTCAGGTTCCAACAACACAGGTAGCAACCATTCTGGTATTTAACTTTAGAGTCAACATCAGCTCATTTTTCCAGGGTATGGATAATTGTGTAATTACCACACTGACCTAGGATAACTACCATGGTCAGCGAATCCTATGGTTATCAGATGGTGTCCAAAGGTCCAAATACAGAGTACGCATAGGAGCATTCGTGCCTCATAGGAATAGAGCCTTACCCATCCCCCACCCTTTATTACTACTTAGAGCTCGCTTTGCATGGCTTAAGGTGGTGGTGGTTGTTTTTTGTACTTGAGGGTGTAAAGGTGCCCAAATGCTTGGCTGCTGCTGAATGGTATTAGTACAGCCAGGCATAATGCACCTGCCATGCAGCAGAATGTAAATGGCCCAGCCTATCCTGGCATTGGTGGGCTGTAGGGCCATTTTCATACATGATCGTGGCACAGCCTGTGAAGTAATGGAGCAGTATGGATTTTGGCAGCCCCAAGGAGGGCTGGTTCCACGTGTGTTGTACTGGTGACCTCTTTCACACAGCAAGCCTCTGAGTGTGACATCCGCCCCCCCTTATAAATTAAAACACTTTTTTATATTTAAACACTAATATATATTATAATATAATGCTGGAGGTGAAGCAGGGTTTGGGGTGGAGGCTGACAGCTCATGACCCCCAATGTAATAAACTCGTGATCCCCTCAGGGGTCACAACCCCCAGTTTGAGAACCCCTGTTAGAGGATAATTGGTTACTTCCTGTATCTGTCAAGTGTTTTAACACCACTGGCAATTTTAAAATCATGATTAGATGTTTTGTTAAAAACTCTGCTCTAGGAATTATTCTGGGGATGTTCTCTGGTCTGGATTATGCAAGAGGTTCAGGGGTGTCCAAACTACGGCCCGCGGCAGGCATGCCGGCGCGAGGAGCTCGGGCCGAGGGAGAGGGGGACGACCACGCAGTCATGCCTGCAGCAGGTCCGCCGCCCCCCCCGGTACACGTGTGGTGTGTGTGGCCCTTTTTTTTTTTTTTTTTTATTTTGCCCTCCCCAAAAAAAAAAACACCCCTGGACCAAATGATCGCAATGGTCCCTTCTGGCTTCCAAGTCTCTGAACAGGATCTCCTTTGTCAAAGTCAAATATACACATGCACACTCTCACTCTTTTCCGGGTGCTACCCTCAATCTGTTTTGAATGGACTTCTGTTGTGTGTATGGTATGGAATGCAGGACCCTGCTACACTTTCCCGATGACAAGCTGACATTGAGTTACGGAGCTCCATAGTGCTGAAGTAAGAAGGTCTGGCCTCCCAAGGAAGCAGACACTGCAGTGTTATCCTTTAGCTCTAGTTTCTTGCCTTGTGTTGCTGTAGAGGGGAAGCTGTCTGGAGACACTTGAAATCAAACACAAGGTGTAGATTACTTGGCATAAGGACAGAGATGCTGAGAACCGCAGCTAATGCTGATTTACTGCAAGAAAGGTACCATCCCTAAGCGCCACCGCAAAAGCAGATGCGTGAAATCCCCACACCACAGCCATGGGACATGCGATGAAGGCACACATCAGCACAGCACAGCACGGCCCAGGAAGAGCAGACACAAGGGCAAGCCAGGGGGCCAAAGAGCGGCATGTGGTTTGCAGCAAATAAACGCTCATGAAAAGGAAGTGCTAACAGCACAGGTGGAAGAAGAGATCTCATTCAGATCTGAGGAAGGAATCACAGGTGAGACAGCAAGGTGTCCAGATAAGCTGAGGAGATAAACATTACAGGGTGCTTGAGACATTCAGAAACAGCAGTGAGCATCATGTAGGTGCATGTGGGACAGCTGAGGCAAGCCTTGCTGTCAATGACCCAAGTTGCAGGGGAACTAAGTGCGCTCCAGCAGCGCAGCCTGGGGGGCAGGAGGAGCACGCTTAATCATGCGCTGAGCACTCACTCCATCACCCATGACCCCAGAATGCCACTTGCCAAGGCATTATTGGGGCTGATAGCCAGCGTGAAGTCAAATGGTGCCACATGAAAAATCAGGCCCTTCCTTCACAAGGTGATGAAGGAGAGAGATCAGGAAGGAAGGAAAGAATGACTGCAAGGAGGAATGAGCCCCAGGACTTCGCATCAAATGACATATAATCTGACACCTACAATGTGGCAGAAGCTGTTGGGGACCCATCACTCAGAGGTTCTGGTCTAGATGGTTTACATTGCCATGAAGATTGTCCATCTGTCTGTCTGTCTCTCTCTCTCACACACACACACGTGTGCATGCCTCTGATTGCGAGGATGATGCTGTGTGCCTCACTCACTCACACACCTTCCATACATCTGAGAGAGCATGGGTGTATAAAGCTCCACCAATACATTTCTATACAGTGCACACACTACACTGATGCATCTACCTGTTTGCTTTTATCTCCCAGTTTGGATGAAACACAAAGCCAAGTCCCAATTGCTTGTCATTAAAAATTCTTTGGCCCCTTTTCAGGTGTGTAAGCACCAGTGGCCTATCAAAGCTCCAATTCCCCTAGATTGACTTGTTTTAACTGGATCTGGTTTTCTTCTTCGTTTCCTGTCTCTACCCTGCTGCATAATGGCAGCTTTGTCTTGCCCCAGAAGTGGCTGCATTTTGGTGCCAGGTAAAGTGATCCCACTGAGACTATAAAAAAAGCAGTTGGAGGCTTGTGAAAGGCACCGGCGAATCATAATTGATGGCATCAGTAATTCCACTGTTGCCCACTAGCCTGCCGCCTCTCCGCATGCTGACATCATCTCAGAAAGCAATTCTCTTCGTTAGCTGTAACGCTGAGGCATTCTGCTCTAGTGATGAAGGTCAGGGCAGCCACTGGGCCCATCTCCACGTAACAGGTTGATAATAAGCAGAGCTTCTTGACATGAATTAAAAAATTTGATGAGCTTCTGTAACCCGAGGCCTGCATTTGTGAAAACCTTTGTGTTCTGATCCTTCTCATCTCGCTGAGAGGAATGGCAGCTCAAGGTTTTCTCTATTAGAGACATGCCAGCAGGGCCCATCAGTGGTACTCAGTGCAGGCAGGAGGGAGGTCATTTCTCAAAAGCCTGCAAATGGAAAATATGGCCAGATTCATTCCAGATGAGGTGGGTGAGAACCAGAGCAATCCAGCCCCTGGTGCCAGGAAATGCCAAGGATGTCCCTCTGCAGGAAATATCACACGTAGAAGGAAGGAAACACCTGTGGAATAGAGGTGGTTGGAAATTCTCCACTGAAACTTTGTTTTGCCCATCAGAAAATGCTGATTTGTCAAAACTGAAACTGTTTGCCGGAAAAGGTTGTTTCTGACAAATCTTTCAACTGGAAGAAATTTTGGTTTTAGAGTGGTCAAAACAACCTGTTTTGACATTTTCAAAGTGAAAACTTTTGAAATGACTGAAACAAAACATGTCAGCTGACCTTATCCAAACTTTTGTTCAGATTATGGCTTCATGAAAATTTTCTAGATTAATTTTTTGTCATGATTCTGGAATGGAAAAAAAATTCTCACCCTCTCTAAAATTCGAGTGGGACAGGAAAACCATGTCCTGCCCAGCTTTAGTGCTCTGAGATGCACGTCTCTTCTCCTGTCGTCCTGCCTGGCACAGTCAAATGGCAGGGACAGTAGATGGGTGGTGAGCTGGAGACATGCAGACCTCTTGCTGGTCATCCACGAACATAAATCAAATACTTCTGTCATCCCTGCTGGACTAAATGGCTTGATTAATTTAACTGCCACTCTCTCACACTGATATCTGCTCTGCTGCTGACACCTCCGCTATCTGACCTCTGTAACCTAAAGCCACTTGGGAAAACTAGGTATCTAAAATGGCCCCTGTTTTATGAGGAAGGGCTTTAAACTGTCATCTGATCAAACTTTCACCATACTTTATTCTTACAGTGCCAAGAGTGACAGATGATAAGGTAGATACAGGCAGTGCCTTTGCTCGTTTAAAATGAGGAGTGAATAGCACCTGAGAGTACTGGGATGTGAGATGTTTAGTTCTAGGTCACTAGTTCAAATCCAGACTAGGCCATTTGTGACTGATGGCAGCTGGAGGGCCTATGCAAAATGAACTGGGGGGTCTCGGTCCAGTTCCAACCGGGCCCAGTAAACCACCACTACTGGCAGCTTCACCAGCCCTCTCACCCCCAACACAGAGATCCCAATCAGTCTCAGCAGCTCACTCTTCAGCTGTCATCCTAGCATCCAGTTATTTTCCCTCAGCAAGGAGTGGGGGAGGGAAAAGGGTCAGGCCCTTACCTTCCCAGTTGGGGTCTTACCCACAGTCCAGACCCTTCTCCTCTGGCTCGCTTTGCCTCCACAGGCTGCCAACTGGGTTCCTCTCTTTGGACAGCCTCATCTCCGGCCTGACTGTCAAGTCCCCCTTTGAGCAGGTCCTCCATTGGGCACTTGCTCCGCAGCTACTGAGGGGTGGGGCCCTTCTGACCCAGTACTGCTCCTTCCCTTTCTGGGGGTCTGTAAACACCATCATCATAGTGCCATAAAGATCAAACAGGTCTTCACGGTTAAAGGAGGTCCCTTGAGGAAGGGGTGAGGGTTGGGCAGCATGCATGTGAGAGCTGCATGTTACCCATACTTGTCCTGTGGGTAAACTTCAACCTCCAGGTTTCTCAAACTGGCACCTGACCTTTCCCAAGCACACCCGCGTGAATCAGAAGTGACTGGGCAGTCGCTCAAAGCTGCAGAAGGGACCCCATCCCAGAACAACATCCCCAGCTTTCTGCCAGTACACACTGAGCTGGTTTGTTTCTGGATTAAGCCAGTGCACTTCATTATCCCAGCTGGCATCCAATAAGCTCTTATGTCAAGTCTTGTTCATTTCTATCTATTAGGCACCCACCCACAAAGAGATTCACATCTCAGTTAATAAGGATGAACAATCTTTTTTGTTGTTGTGGGCTACAACCCATGTTAACCTTCAACTAGACATGAAACCACTAATCTTTACATTGTTGCCTTTTGTGTGAATCCTGAAGTAAATGCGAGTTTTCAGTCAGCATCTTCATTTATTCTCCATTTCCCCTGCCCCCGGTGCATGCCAACTGTTTTCTGGTTACAGTGCAATTATTGCGTGTGTGGACTAAAAAGGAAAGGGAACGCTGAATACATTCTTATCTTTCTCATACATGCAGTGGCGAAAAAAGAATTGCCTTGGCCTTTTCCCCCCAAATAAAATGAAGAGAAGAGGAGGAAAAGCAGTTTGATTATTTACCAAAAATCTTTCCTGAATGTAAATGTTTAAATTCTAGCCTTTTTGCAAAATGAGCCATGTAATATGTTTAAAGGGATACTGCCAAGATAAAAATCACATACAACATATACACACTAAAAAAGGCACAACCCTTCTATATGTTGCTCATCACCCCTTAAATCACTGAACATTGAAAAAAAAATGTTTTTTATGAGAGAAACCATGGGCTCCAGTAGATAAAACACTGGCCAAGAGACCTGGGTTCTAATCTCAGCTCTGCTCAACCTGCGGTATGACCCTGGGCAAAGTCGCTTCATCGTTCTGTGCCTCAGTTTCCCCATGAGGTTAATAGTATGTACCCTTTTTCTGCAAAGCCCTTTGAGACATCTGGGCAAAATGCCCTATGGTCCCAATCCATTGTCAAAGGAAAGGCTTCAGTGGGCTTTAGACTGGTCCCCAAAAGAGCCAGGTATGTTTATTGTTTGACATAATTTGGTCACCACATATGCCGTTTGTCTATATTGTGCATTTCCCTCAGCTTGGGCAATGAAACCAGATTTGTTGGCTTTGCTTTCTGGTTTCACGCACAGCTATAGGAGCTGCAGGTGCTCAGTCCCTCTGACAATCAAGCTATCCGTGCAGCTGTGGTTGGGATTCCAACTTGGCAGGAGACTGTTTATATATATTTTTAAAAGCTTTCATTTAAATAATAAAAACACATTAAAGCTTTTCAGTCCATTTCAGGGTCCTGATCCCACAGTTAGGTCCGTATGGACAGATCCTTGCTCCCCTGCAGAGCTTCACTGATTTCATAGATTTAAGGCCAGAAAGAACCATTGAAATTCTCTAGTGTAATCACCTGCGTAACACAAATCAAAGGACATCCCTGCATTAATTCCTGCTTCAAGCCCAATAGCTGTAGTTGAAGTAGAACTTTTCATAGGATTCCATATGGTTTAAGGCTCTAGCATTCTCATGGCCCAGGGGCTCCCCACAAGTATTCCAAATGGTTCAACACAATTTGATTTTCCTTCTGGCTGGCTGGCTAACACACACACACACACACACACACACACACACTCTCGCTCTCTAATTTGAGCTTTATTGTGTTTTTTGTTTTCAGTCAATCTCAGCAAACTCTCCTTTACAGAATATCTCTCTCCCAGGACAGAATTGCTCAATATATTTATTCCCATAAGAAAAAATGTAACGGCATAAAAAAGGAGCCATTCCCATCTCCCCCACCACCACACACACACCACCCCCATTCCGGTGAAAAGCTAGCTTGGCACAAACACACACAACTACATTTCAGATTCACCCTTTGAAGAAGAAGAAAGGGAAAATTCAAACCACTGTCACATACTTTCTAGCGCATCTGCTGCATAAGGCTCTCTCAGCAGTCTTACACGGGCAGTATGAGAAAGAAAGAACCCTCCCTGATACAGCTGCGAATGTGCTTCCTTATTTTATTTTATTTTTTTGCTCATCAGCTAAGGAATCAAAGGCTACAGATAGATGCAAAAATAATAGAATAAACTTGGCAAAAAAACCGCATGCTACCCAATCTGTTTAGAATTCTGGAAGGGAACACTGAAATGGAGCCCTGCTTCCAGACCCTGCTATTTTTTAATTGCTACTTTCTGACAATAAAAATCAGCAACACAGCAAAACTGCAGGTTCTACGAATCTTTATGCACGACCACGGAAGCGACACAAAGTGGACTAAATGGCAGTGAGATGAAGCCTTGTGAACTAACCCCACTGACAAGACAACACACCGCTTGATGCTTTTAATGGAGCGAGTGCTGGTAGATTCCTTCCCTGGGTATCCACAAACACTGTGTTTTCACCTCTCCCCTGCAATTTTGCATGCAAGGTGCTTCCTTATCAGCTATGTTTTTATCTTAACAATTAAATAGTATGGGCAGCTTGTTTTATGGAACCTTGTTTATTTAATCTCCATTTTCTTCTAATTAGCCTCAAGGAACCTACTGCCACTCTTCTGAGAGCCACATTCCCTGGCGACAACCCCACAGAAGCGATACACAAAACAGTCTAGGGTTTCTCCGCACAAGGGGCGCTGGTGTTGAGTCGAGTCATTGCTGTTGTTTGCTGTAACTGAGATGCCCTCACGCCCTCCGTTATCCCTGTGGGCAACAGCAGCGCTCTGCTGGAAGGACAGCAACGCCCTGGGCACAGCGGCTGTTTAGGGGAGCAAAGGGCGTAGGCGAGCAATTCAAAATGCTCATGCCCCTGTCCCCCATCCCCAAACCCAAGACGTAATAGTTTCCCAGGGTAGAACATTTTACTATGCAAAACAGGCCTGGTTGCTCTCACGTGGATGAGCACAAGGGATGTAGAGGAATCGCTTTCCCCATGCCCCTGCGCTTGGAACAGCCAGGCTCCCAGGGCTCTGGGTGTACAGCAGTGTTAGTTACTAGACCCCTCACAGGGGTTGTGGCCCTCACCCCCCTGCTGGCAGGGGTATGGCCAGGGGTATGGCCTTTTAAAGGGATACGGCTGGAGAGAGGGCATGATGTATGAGAGAAAGAACCCTCCCTGATATAGCTGCCAATGTGCTTCCCCTTTTTGCTGCTGCCCCTGCTCCTCTCCGCCCCCACACCCACAGGCATTCTGGTTCCCTCTGGGCTCTGATAGCACAATGCCACCCACCCCCCACTCCTGATGGGGTGGTATATACCAGCCCAAGCCAGCCTAATATAGCCGCTGCCCCAGAGGGCTACCACAGAGGGTGCAGTTAGACATTTGCCTTCTCAAGAAAGCAGGAGGCAACACAGTTCAGTTGGGCAGCCAGGCACTGGCCTGGCAGTCGGGAGAGCTGAGTCTCTCTCTACTTCTCTCTGACTGACTACTCACTCACTTCCCTGGTGTGTGTGGTGGGGGGGAGATGATGATCTTTCATGTATGTCTATGAGAGAAGAAAGAATTTTTGGCACGATGATACCCACAGAAGGTCCTGGGAGTTTTGAGCACCCAACACCCATAGCAGCGAAGTCAGGAACCGTTAGGACAACAGCAGCCACAATTCCCCCAACCCATTAAAGTAAGCTGATGTTTCAAGCCAAGCCACTACCAACTGCAACATGCAGCTGCAGCCCACAGAGCCTACACACCATAGCTTGCAATGTTCCACTTGCTCCGGACCCTTGCTGGTTGAAGCACTGCCCTTCGGGACTTGTAGTCTCTACAGGTTGCACCTAATTAAAGACAGGGAAAATCTGCTCTGTACTTTTTTCAAATTAGATGTAGCGCCTGGAAAGTTGCCAATGTATCCTTTTAGTCAGGCAAAATTCGAGTACCTTTGCTTACCCGCATCCTCCTCCGATTGCAAAATGGAGCGATTCTACGTCAAGGGATCATAGCTTGTGTCTGTCACTCCTGCTGCCATCAGCCAATCCCTGCTAGAAATACTTCGCAACATTCTCGTTTCAGTTCCTGGCCCCAACATGCTGCTAAGTGAGTAATCATGTTTCCCATTACCCTTCTAGCCGCGAGTCTCTTTGTCTTGGGTATCAATTTCTTACAAGCTTTTAAAGGAATAAATAAGGGGATCACTGTGGAATAAATGTGATTCCCTACTGAAACCCACAAATTCAAGCCATCTTGCAGGTTGCTCAGAATAAAAACAAAACAATATGAACCAGGTCACAAGTACTGCTTGAGGCTGAATATTATCTCAGAACTAATCCTTCCACATAGGGCCATAACCAGGGCAGGGCAGCCATCCAGGGTGCAAAGCCGCAAAGCGGAAAAATGGGTTGGAGAAATGCCCCCCCAAAATGGCAGGGGGCACAAATATGCAGGCTCACCTCGGGCACTAAGACATCTAGTTACAGCTCTGCTTCCACACCAATGACGTCGGCAGTGGGTGGTATCTTTAACATGGAGGCAGGAGCAAGGGGTTAATGTGACGACAGCCCCGTGTACAAAGGTCCTCTCCCCAGGGCCAAGTGCGGCTTTTACTCATGCTCAAAAGATGCAGGGGCACAGACCCATGGCAATGGGCACTGCAACCACCAATACCAAGGCCACCACTTTCATCTGTAGCCATCTCCCCTCAGAAGGGCAGCAGAGGCCTTCTTGGAACTCCCGGCAAATACTCATTCCGTTTGGCCTCCCAGCTGGAGACACATGGGGATGGCTGGCATGATGCCAGGACTGGCAGATGGTAGCCACTGTAAAATGCTTCTGTCTTAACTACTCAGTAGGCCGGGGGATTTTGGGTAGTGGATAGGCCCCAGCATCAAAACACTGGCTCTCTCTATCAGCCTCCCACTGACAGCTGGTTCAGCAGGCTGAGTACTCTCCCATTCTGGGCTTAGCATTTACTCCCACGTCTCCCATCTCATGAGCCAGTCACCCACTCTCATTGCCGTACTTCATCATGCTTCAAAACAGGTCGACCTAAACTTGGCCTCAATCCCCACTTGAGCTGGCTACATCCAGAGCTTTCCCTTCAGGTGAAATCAATGGAAGTCAGGAGCCTAAATACCTTGGGGGACCTGGGTCTAAACCGTGCAGTGCTGCTGAAGGCGAGCGAGCGAATGAGACCCACCTAAGTCCTGCTGCTTGTGAGAGTCAGCAGAGAACTCCACACCTCCAGTCAGTGGTTGATGTTTCTCACACAATCTCGAACAGATCTTCCAAATAGGACCCTAGAGCCCAGCCACTGTTCCCTCCATCGGGCATACCTATGATGGGAACTGTATGTTGGACAGCTTGTGCGGGACACATTTGGTTCACTCACAGACATTAAGACTGGAAGGGACAATTATGAATATCTAGCCTGATCACCTGCATAACACAGGCCATATAATCTCCGCCAGTGTATAATTCTGGCTTCCACCTCCCGTGCTACCACAGGATTTCAGCCTGTACCTCTGGCACCATAAGCAAGAGCCAGGTTAACTCTCCTTTGGTTTTCAAACAAAGCCTCCTCCACTCACGCCATGGGGAGAGCCACCATTAAGCCAAAAAAAGTGACACTGCAAGGCAGCTAGCACTGGTACACGTTGCTGTCGCAGATAAAGTCGTAATCCCACCAAGCAAACGATTCCAAGCTGACAAACCACTGTCGAGGGCCTGTATACAGTGTGCCCCTTCTGCTGAGCTGCTTGGATTGTGCTTTAGGGTACCGAGGAGCAGACTACACCAAGACGTATAGCTCAACCTCCCTTCCTTTACCCTGCCATGACGAAACGTGGGTGGAACGCCTAGAGCTGGCAGTTTTCTGAGGCAGCAGGGCCAGATTCAGGGGAGCCAAAGGCTTATGCTAGATGTGAATTTGCTTGTGTATGCAATCCTCTGCTGAGAGGTAGACGCCTCTGATAATTAAGGGATGGCATCAGCTCCATAGTGACTCTCAGCAGGCCTTTCCTGGATAGAATGTCCTCTTGCTATAAAGTCGAGGTGGTGGGAATGAGACAGGCACCCATCAAGAGGAAGATGAAGGATCCCACTTCAAAAAGCCTCCCGGGGATGCTGGGCATTTTTATGTTGATATTTCTGAATTAAAATAAAACCTTCAGAGATGGAGGCGAATGCAGGAGCTGGAGAGAGGTACTTAAAAATGAGCATATGCAAGAGAGGGACCCTGGAAAATACAGCTCCCTGTTCTATACTATGTTTTATTTATAACACACTGTCCCTCGAGATCCAAATATCTTCTGGAAATAAATGCTGAGAAAAAATTTAACATGGCTAGGTGAGGCTGCAGCCCAGCTGGAAAATAGGCTGCACAATAAAGAGTTGCAGATCACAGCAGGACTCCACAAAAATAATACTCAGGAACAGGAGGAAAGGAAGGGAGGGTGCCTTCCAGAGAGGATCCCACCAAGAAATTGTAGGCTTGTAAAACTGTCACACCTCCGTCCTCAATTCACCTGGTCAGCTCTTGTCGACACCAGGAGAACTGCCAGCCCAGTACAGAAACAGGACTATTAGTGACTAAGCAGTCTGGCCCTCAGGAGGCTTTCCCCTTCACGTTGTCCGAGCACTCGGGGACAACAGACCCGCACTAGGAAAGAGATCTTAGTTAAACCTGAAGAGGAGTGAACTTGCAGAGGTCCTAAATGGAACTGCTTTGCATTTGAGCCTAAAATGGATCTATAGACTGTTTTGCCAGTAAGAAAAAACAATGGTATCAATGGGGTGATTAAGGGGATTCTGGTGGATCCAAAAGGGGCCCCCCCAAAGTTTATTTTGCAAGGCAAGAGCAAAGGAATTAAAAGTTAGGAGGGTTAATTAAGGAAAAAACAAAATGACTCAACCAAACAACTTTATTATGAAAGCACTTAGAAAAAAACCATACCCAGCCCCTGGCCAGATGAAGGACATTTGGGACTAGGAACCTCAAGTGATGTTCTGATTCTATTAAGCAGTCTCTCTTCAGCCAACTTAAACAGCTGTCAACAAAATTACAATGTGTATTCAAATCTCAGCAGAACACATTCCTGGCCAGCAATCCTGTTTACGAAGGCCTGTTTACAGGGTGATAATGGCAGAAATATACTGTTAGCAGAGAGGCACGCCAACCTTGGACTGCCCGAGACATTAGTGCGTAGCAGCCAGGGACCTTCGGAACCTACAGTACATACCAGGTAAGAGGTACATCAGGTTTAGATGGTTGGTTCAATTGGCCATTGTCCCAGTGAGGTGTCTGCACCCACACTGCTCATTCTCAGCAGCACGTGCATCTAGACCGAACCTTCATAAAAAGTCTTTGCCATTGCATGTGCCAATTTCGCCACCTTCTTCTCCTTCGCATCAGGGCCCATATTGTGGCGGGCTAGTTTAATCCAGTATTGCTCAGTCCTGGGCAGATAGTCTGTGTATTTCTCATCAAGCTGAACAGATGGGTGCTGCTCCTCTTCTAGCACACGACAGGAGGGAAACAGAAAGGAAGAGAGAGGTCACAAACAGCTGATGAAAGCAATCTGCTTGCCCATGTGCCGGGCCGGTTGAGAGGACGCTGCAGCTAACATATTTTAATGCCACAGTTTAAAGACTATCGATAGCTAGGGGAAATGGTTTTTCTCCCCAGGACACAGGGAAACGTGGAACAGAATGTACTGTGGAAATATAATTTCTTTTGGAAAGCTCAACTTGCCGCTGGATTTTTGCCTTTTTAAATTAAAGGACTAATAGCCCTGGTTGGAAAGGCAAACAGACACATGTGCAGTGCACACATACTTTCTCCAATACCTCAGTTCAGATCTGAAACATGCCCTCTCCCCAGCCAATATCCGCATTCTGAGCCTACGCGTAGCTGTGTCAATGACCTCAACCCTGACCTGCAAAACTCCCAGCATCTCTTTCTGAGACAGAGGCGGGAAGTAGTGGTCTGAGCACAGGACAGCAAAGCCAGCAGATTTCTGACCCATGACACCACATCCCTCCCTGACGGTTTAGTGAGGACTGACACTTGTAAATGTTCCCTGAAGGTGAAAAGCGCTGGGCCATTACCTGTTCCTAAATTCCCTGTAGCTTCTTATTGCTGGAAAATCCCAGTGGGCTCAAGCTGTCATTAAAAGCTGGCTTGGGTTGCTAATAAAGCACAGCAGTTTCAAATTCTGAAGCCACTTCATAAAACCAGAGACAAGGCTGAAAGCTCTAGAACATCACAAACTGGAGCAAGGCAGCCAAAATTGCAGATGTGGGGCAAAACACATCCCAAACAACTACCAATCCCTGTGTTCTTTTAATTCCTTTTAGCACAATTACCTTCATCATCTTCACTCTCTTCATCAGAGCCCTCCTCCTCCTCCTCATCACCTCCCTCTGCACCTTCCACATCATCCCCCTCCTCATCGGACTCGGACTCTTCCAGCCATTCTTGAGTTTCTTCAACAGTAAAACAAACATACACAATGAATAAACAAAACACAATAAACCCTCTTGGGGTGGCTGGAATTGTTACTGGGAGAATGAGACAGTCAGACAAGTGTCCCGTCTTTCTGAGCTGAGCAGTCATCACATAGCCACCCTGCAGTTCAGCTACCATGAGACACCAAGTTTTGAACTACAGTAACTCCTCGCTTAACACTGTAGTTATGTTCCTGAGAAATGCAATTTTAAGCAAAATCATGTTAAGCAAATCCAATTTCCCCATAAGAATTAATGTAAATAGGGGGGTTAGGTTCCAGGGAAATTTTTTTCACCAGACAAAAGATAGATATATATATAAATATAAAATGATATTTCACCAGACTATATATATATATATATATATATATATAAAAAATGTGATAAACTCAGGCCAGTTGGGTACAGCAGAATAGCTGAAGGCAGATATACTGGCCACTGGATTAACAGTTTTCTGTTCCCTGACTGACCAGAGCAGGGGCTGCTCCAGGCTAATGAGAACACCTGACTCTAATTAACCTGTAAAGAGTCAGGTGAGGCCATTCAGTTAATGTGACCACCTGACTCTAATTAAGGCCCTGCTGTTACTATAAAAAGGGCTCACTCCAGTCAGGCAGAGGAGCCAGAGGAGAGGAACTGCGGCTGAAGGGCTGGTTATTGAAGACACCCTAAAACATCGTTAAAGGAGCCCTAAGGTAAGGGTGAAGAAGGGAGAAGCGGGAGAGCTGTGGGGAAGTGGCCCAGGGAAATGTAGCAACTCTGGCAGTGAAAGGTTGGCTGCCAACAACTGCTACCATTAGGGTCCCTGGGCTGGAACCCGGAGTAGAGGGCGGGCCCGGGTTCCCCCAACCCTCCACTACAGGAACAGCTCCTGGTAGGGGAAGTCAGGTCCCTGTCAGGATAGGAGGCTGAACAGAGACTGTGGGAGTTCTCTCACCAACCTCCTTGCAGCCTATGATGAAAAGGGCTCAGTAGACTGTAACCCTGGCCCTAGAGAGAGAAGGGCTATGTGGAGGGTCACAGTGAGCCACTGAGGCTAAGCATAAACCGCCTAGAAGCGCAGGACCCACAGGAGCAAGGTCAGAGCTCTGCCACAATATATATATATATATATATATATATATATATAAGTAGATCAGCAAGTTGAGACAGTAGCTGCTGCCAGCAAGCTCCCTCCGTCCTGAGCCCTGTCGTGTCTCCTCCCCCCAGCTCACTCTATGGATATGGGGTAAGTGGGGTGCAGGAGCAGGGGGAGGGGGACACCCTGACATTAGCCCCCCTCTTCTCTCTCCCTCCACAGCAAGCAGGAGGCTCCGGGGAGCAGCTCCAAGGCAGAGGGCAGGAGCAGCACATGGCAGTGGGGGAAGGGACAGCTGAACTGCTGGCAATCGATAGCCTGCTGGGCGGCTGCAGCACAGGGAACTTAGGAGAGCGGGGAGCTGATAGGGGGCTGCTGGTCCACCCTGGTTCCAAGCCCCCACCAGCTAGCTGCAACGGGCTGCTCTTCCTGCAAGCAGTGGACAAAGCAGGCGGCTGCCAAATGATGTTAGAAGGGAGCACTGTGCAACTTTAAACAAGCATGTTCCCTAATTGATCAGCAACCTAACAACGAAACAACGTTAACCAGGACGACTTTAAGTGAGGAGTTACTGTACTGATTAGAGTTTATACGCATGCATGAAACAGGAAAGAAAAAAAAAAAAAAGGCCAACAACAACTATGGACGACAGCATGGTTCAGAGCCTGGGTTGACCAAGAATCAGGACACCTACGTTCAATTCCCACCTCTGCCATCTGCTGTGTAACCTTGGGCAAGCCATTTCATCCATCCGTGCCTCAGTTTCCCCTCTCACCCTTTGTCTGTCTTGTCTATTTAAACCAGGGGTTCTCAAACTGGGGGTCGGGACCCCTCAGGAGGTCATGAGGTTGTTACATGGGGGCACTGCGAGCTGTCAGCCTCCACCCCAAACCCCACTTTGCCTCAAGCATTTATAATGGTGTTAATTTATAAGGGGGGGGTCGCCCTCAGAGGCTTGCTCTGTGAAAGGGGTCACCAGTACAAACGTTTCAGAGCCACTGATTTAAACCGTGAGCTCTTCAGAGCATGGACTGTCTTCCGCTATGCCTGTACAGCACACCTAGGACAACGGGACCTCGATCCTGGCTGGAAGGTCTAAGTGCTACCATAATACAAGTAATAAAAAAATAGTAAGAAATACAATGTTGGAGCCTGCCCCACAGTCTCATTGGATTGTAAGCGCCTCAGGGCAGGTGGCTTGCCTTCACAATCGCACCTCAAACGATGCTGGCTGCTATACCAATAATCAATGAATATGAATAAATGAGACTGCTGACAATGCTGTGCAATGCCACATGGGATGGGAATTCAAGGGCTCAACTTCCATGCTCCCAGTTTCCCTCCTACTGCCTGGCCTCTTCCACACGAGAGCAGCACAGAGAGGCACTGAGTGAACACGGGAAGCAATGAAACTGCACCATAAGGCCACTGAGGGAGAGGAGAGAGGGGGAGGGAGAAGAATAGGGCAATGCCATCCAGATATCTAGTTATACAGATGTGAAAATGAGAGGGGGTTGAAGACACAGTGTTACCAGAGAACCTGTTCTCTAAACTCACCTCAAAATCACATGCCAAAGCTATTCAGTGAGACCCAAGGACCTGGCTTTTAAAGCTTTACCCTCAGGGGCATTTCTGAATCGATTTGACTGGGAGCACAGGGAAGCATCAGTGGTTCTGGCCTCTCTGAGGACCGTGGGTACTGAGGTGGATTTAAGTGAAAGCTCGGAGTGAACATGCTGTAGGTGGATTCCTTAGGGGAAAGACCTGGATTAACTTTCCAAACATCATGCAGAGAAGCCTCAGTCAGTATCGCCTGCCAGACACTGCCCCACTCCTAGAGAATAACCAACAGGCAACATGCTTGCATGGCTACCCTGAAAATCTGGACCTCCAGATCCCTTTGGCGGTGCGCAAGAGCTGCCGTGGTTAGCGGCAGGCCGCAATGAGCTCCGAAAGCGTGGGGAGTGTCTAGGCTAGGGTGTCACAATCATGTGTGGAATACCCTGCTTCACGCCGGTCGTTTTCACACATCTATATACTGAAATGTGCTCAATTCTTGTCCCTCCTGCTGACTTCAAAGTGACCCCATTGATGATTTTATCACCTCCTCACAGCTCACGTGAGGGGGAAGCCCCTTTATTTCTGGCTGTGGAGAACCACTCCCAGTAGGAAGCGAGTAGACTTGGGTCAGAAGATTTCCCAAATTCCTTATCCTCCCTGCATTCACCCCCAGGCAAAACTTACTTTTACACACAAAAAAATTAGGAGAGGCCATAAACATTCTTTATGACAAGGGGATTAAGGGAAGAATTTGTGATCCCACAATAAATAAGGCCAGTCGACTGGAGGTCATGAGGCCAGGGAAGGGTCTCGTACAGATTAATCTATGCCAAATTTAGTTCCGCTGTGTGTAAAGGGAGCCTGCTGCCAGCAATCTAAAGAATACGATCCCTCCTGAAATCTGCTCTGCAATGATTCACCTGTTTCCATGTTGCCCTAAATAGACCATTACTGAAAGACTGTGGCTTAGGTGAGATTTGTCCCCAGTTACCATTAGTGCTGGAATAAGGCTAACTCTGACTGTCCTTAAAGTATCAGGTGCTGTGCAGGTGAACTCTAGGTTGAAATTGAAAGCAGGCAGGACAATGGATGCAGAGATCCATACCATGTGCATGAATTCAGACTGTGGCTTTGAGAACAGGATTTTATGTCGGAGCTGCTCTAGTCTGCCTGTCTGGGAGAAAGAAAAAACAAACCTGCTCTATCAATCATCATCATCATGATTGTTGCACAGCACAGTGGCTGGAGCACAGGAGAGGGACTCAGGAACCCTTGAGTTCTCAACCCTACCTGTGCCACAGACTTTCACTGTGGACTTCGGCAAATCACTTGACCTCAACTGACTTAACTTCATTTGTGAACTGAGGACGTAATTTCCTCTCTCGCCCCACTGGCTGGCAAAGATTCACTTCCCTCCAAAGACAGGAATGACAAATGGCTAGTTTGGAGACTACATGTGAATATACAATGAGTGAGAGGAAGGATGATGTAGTAGTTCCTTGGTTCCAGTCCATGGTCCGCCACAGACTTCCTGTGTGACCTTGAGCAAATCACTTAGCCTCCCAGGGTTATGTCTACGCTGCAGTTAAAAACCCTCTGCTGGCGCGTGCCAGCTGACTCAGGCTCGTGGGGCTGTTTAACTGCAGTGTAGATGTTCAAGCTCAGGCTAGAATCTGGGCTCTAGGGCCCTGCGAGGTGGGAGGGTCGCAGCCTCTACACCGCAATTAAACAGCCCGTTAGCCTGACCCTCTTAGCCTGAGTCAGCTGGCCTGGGCCAGCAGTGGAGGTGTAATTGTGGTGTGAACATACCCTCAGGGTACATCTTCACAGCCAAAAAAACCCCACAGCAGCGAGTCCCATAGCCTGGGTCTACAGACTCCGGCTCACAGGGCTCATGCGACAGCGCTAAAAATACACTTGTGGATGTTCTGGCTCAGGCTTGACCTCCGGGCTGTGAAGCCCGGGGAGGGGGGTGGGTTTCAAACCGTGAAGCAGAACATTGAAAAGCTGTTTTTAGCAGCGTAGTGCGAGTCCCGGAAGCCGGAGTCTGTAGACCTGGGCTCGGAGACTCGCTGCCGTGGGGGTTTTTTGCTGTGGAGGTGCCTTGGTACCCTACCTATAAAATGGAGATAGTAGCCCTGCTCTGCCTCCCGGGTGCTGTGCGGATCAACATATTAAAAGACTGCGAGGCGCTCGGATATTATGGTCTTGGGAGCCCGTTGTGATAACTGGGCCTAAAAATTGACCCTAATTGTGAGCTCAACCGTAAAATGTATGTGAAAGTCCGTAAGATGTCACAATGACCTCTAACGAGAGATGCTGATGGCAAAAAGCCTGAACGGGAGACAGAAGAACTGCACTAGTCCAAACCAAAAGACTACAAGTGCTGTGTTAAGATCATGCCTGGTAAACAAGGGAAGTGTGAGACTGGAAATCAGTGAACCAAAACTGGTATTTTGGAAACGAGGCCTAACTGGTGGACAAAATGATGAGGGGGGTGGGCTATTTCACCCACCACTCCCTTTGGGGTCCTTGAAGGAGACGACTTTGGGAGAAAAACTGACTACTGGAAGGAGCTTCATCATTATGGCTGCTACCCCACTGTCTCCTGGGACCCCGGACCTTCCTTGTCCTAACCCTGAGAGACGCTCTGACCAGACAGAGCCAGAAAGAAGAACCGAGGTGACACCACCACCTTTTCTGGCTATAGCTGAATCCCAAACACCATCTGGGATGAAATGGGATCGGACTTTTAATGAATACTTTACATTTTAAAGGCTTTAACTCTTTTTCGATCTTTTCTGTATCTTTAATAAGAGGTTAAAAAGGATTTGTAACAATGTGTTTGCCATGGTGCTAAGGAGGCTAAAGTCTCTGTATAGCAAATGTTGGACAGTGACTAGGTTCCGTTAACACCATAGGACCATTTATTCCATCTACATTAATATAACGGGCTCTACAAGTACCCTAGACAGAACGATGAGATATGGAGTAATGGTTTTACTCTGGGCTTCTCCACTCATGAGCAGTATAGCCATTCCACACCCACGCCAATGGAACCCATCTACCACACAGCACCATGCATTCTGTTCACGCTACAATATTGTACTGAAGAACTATTTCTACAGTGATTTCAAGAATTCAAACACTTATTAACTGACATTGTGTGTAGACCTCCAAAGACCAGCTCCCTAGTTTCAGAAGTCCAGCTGTACAGCCCACAAGGGGAGAGAAAAAACTTTAAAAACAGTTTAGAAACCTCTACAACATTATCTAAAATAGCAATATTTGCACATGATAATGCTGTGTTTTAAGGTGTGATATCCTGCTGTCTACCAGAGTGGAGTAGATCATATTGGACAGGGAGATTATTCACAATTCTTCTTCTTTTTTTGCTCTGATGCTTCATGGTATATTGGATCTTAAACTAGTTGCTAGTCCAGAAATGAGCACCCTTAAACGGCACATATTTGAGAGGGAGGCTGAGAAAGAAATGTTCTGTGGCAGGGAGATGGCAGCGATCTGAGAACTGCTCAGAAGTTTAGAATGTGTCTTTGGGGAGATGATGTAAGGGCAGAGTGCAGGTGGGATTAAAGAAGCAAGATAAATGCAGTTAATCACCTGGCTATCACCACTACTTACACTCCGTGCTATAAAAATTGTAATTAACTGGTATGTGGTCACAATTACACGTGTGTTTGCAAGCCACTGCCCTCTGCTGGATGGAATCAGAACTACACACCTGTGCACCAAAGGACTTATATTGCTATCAGCAAACAGAGATGCTCCTTCAGCTTACATTTTAAGTGCATACGTTTTCAAAGCAGGAGGATCCGAGTTCTGTCCCTATCCTCAACAAAGTCCTAAGCAGCCCAAGCATGCAGTATGGCGATAACTGTGAAGTACCTTGGTGCCCACGGATTTGTACCCTCCCAAGCTATGGTCTCTCTGGAAAATGCCAGCGTTCAAAGGGTTAATTTCAGCTATGGAGAAAGCCACTCCATTTTTTTCATGGTGCTGCTGAAAACCCCACCTGCCCAAGAGCCCTCTTGGGAGGTGCAGGTGCTGTATCTGCTGGAGATGGTGCTGGCAGGGCTGGCATGGGCACGCTGAGTGGATGCCAGCGTTGAGTATTCTGCCTGAAATGCACAAGAAAGGATTAACCCGTAGCAATAACTTACTTGGATCCATCTCCACCAGGACCTTCCACTCCTCCATCTTGTGGAGGTCGATGCTATAGAGGTCATTGAGGGTGAACTGGCGATCCCCCACTTCGAACATCCCCCCGTAGATGTAGAGAACCCCATGCTTCACTGCCAGCATAGCGTTTGAACGTGGGCACGGCTCCACCTGCTCGCCGGAGGCTTCATCACTGGCCTCTTCTTCGTCTTCTGATTCGGACCTCACCGGCTCCACTTCAGGGGCAGAGACCACCTGCTTGATCGTCATGATGGTCCCATCCTCTGCCACCACCTCTTTGACGATCTCCACGGGGCCCTGAGGGGGCTGGCCCTCTGCCTCTCCATCCCCGGCACCCTCTGCCTCCGTCTTTTTGCCTCGCCTACGTTTCTTCTTCTCAGACTTAGGTCCCTATTGATAGGAAGCACATTAGAAAAGGGGTCAGAGAATACTGTACGCGACTGTGAATCTGAGCAACGCTGACGTACAGCATGGCTAACCCGCCATACAGTGATGAACACAATGCACTTAAATGCAATTTGGGGATTCAATTAAGGTTTGTTGGTGCCATAATTCTCAGAAGATGGGCACATGCTCCAACCAAAGAGTGACTGCCCTGCTAGCTGTGACGTGACCAACAGGAAAACATGGTGTGCAATTGCTTCTATTAATACAAAAGTATGTGCTGGGGCAGGAGAAACACAGCACACACTCTCACTCACACAGATCTCACTAGTTTGTGGCTGGCGCAAAATACGATGACCTGTGGCTGGCGCAAAATACGATGACCTGCCATTCTGAGAAATCAAAACACAGTGACTGAGCGCTAAATGACAGCACGTTAGTGGGAAGAACTCCAGGTCTTTCGGAGTGCTGTACCAAAGGGCTGGGAAACAGTTTGCCAGGAAATCAGAAGCCAACTTGCTCCTGAAGCTTTGCCTGTTGTTATGTGACTGGTTTTCCCTCTTTCAGAACAGACTAAGAAGCACTGGGGTCCGGAGGAAGGAAGTTGAGTCAGGTCGTCTGCACCCAGTTTACTCCTTGAAAACAGCTGGAGTAATGCCAAAGATCTGGGGCGACATGTCTGAAGGTTTAACATTCTATCTCCCCCTTCATCAGTCAGCTAAAGGGTACGTTTTCCCTGCAAAAAGAAGCATGTTTTTATATCAGGTTATCTCGCTGTAAAATCCACCATTGTGGTTTTTACCTCAATGTAACTAGTCCAGCTCAACTGTATATCCTTATGTCCTGGAGTTCCCCTTGACTAGCTACACTGAGATAAAAGCCACAGTGCTTTGTTTCCACAAGGATTCTATAATGAGATAGCTCCTTCAGTGTATCAAATTACGCAAAAGAGCTGTGACTTGTAGCTACACTCTGAACAGAATTAGATTTAAAACCATAACGAAGTCATACATGATAGAGGTATATAAAATCATGAGTGATGTTGAGAAAGTGGATAAGGAAAAGTTATTTACTTATTCCCATAATACAAGAACTAGGGGTCACCAAATGAAATTAATAGGCAGCAGGTTTAAAACAAATAAAAGGAAGTTCTTCTTCACGCAGCGCACAGTCAACTTGTGGAACTCCTTACCTGAGGAGGTTGTGAAGGCTAGGACTATAACAATGTTTAAAAGGGGACTGGATAAATTCATGGTGGCTAAGTCCATAAATGGCTATTAGCCAGGATGGGTAAGAATGGTGTCCCTAGCCTCTGTTTGTCAGAGGATGGAGATGGATGGCAGGAGAGAGATCACTTGATCATTGCCTGTTAGGTTCACTCCCTCAGGGGCACCTGGCATTGGCCACTGTCGGTAGACAGATACTGGGCTAGATGGACCTTTGGTCTGACCCGGTACTGCCTTTCTTATGTTCTTATGTTATGTTCTTATAAATCAGAGAAGCTTCAGATTCCACGGGCTAAGATAAACAGGGAGGATTTATTGTACATATTTTTCCAATACCTTTAGTTGTCCAAGAAACCAGCGGTTCTTTCCCATATCATAGAAATAAATATCACTGAAGAAGTCTCCTTCAATGCGCTCTTCCTCTTCTTCGTCATGCACACCTCCAAAGAGAAGGGATCGGTTATTGGGGCCTATTGCCACAGAGAAGCCAGACCTGGGAGTTGGTTTCACACCTGACGGGCTAAGCCGATTCCAAACCCACTTGTCTAGTAATGGAAAAAAGAGAAGGAAACAAAGAAAGTCAATTCGCACAGGGGGTGGCTGAAAATTCCAGCTGCTTCAAAACTTCAAAGGCCCTTCAATTCTATAGCAATATCAGCAAGAAACTCCCTGACCCATTTTAGTTTCCTTAGACAATTTATTTAAATAATGTTAATCATAACAATTTGCATTTGCCAGTTTAATCACCCAGCTAATCCATATGTTCCATTTTCCATTCTTTACCCTTAGAAAGCAATTGTGTATGCAAATAAATATTGTACATCTGCTCTTATAATACAGAAAGCCATCTTCGAGAGATGCTTTTCAGAGCGGGGCAGGAGGAAGCATGTGTGTGTTTAACAAAGGGAGGAGCTCATATTTCTGTTCATAGCACAGGTCGGACTGGCAAGGTCGGACTTAATTCCTCTGTTTATTTGCAGGCCTAGAATGCCATAAGCGGCTGCAATGCAAACTTTACCCACAGAGTGCATAGCGAGTAAGGTATTGGCCCTGGAATACAAAAAAAGCTGTCTCTAGGGATGATTGGGAAGCATGCCGCATTCTGGTACCTTTCCCAGGCCTCTTCTACCAGCAGACATGGCCTATGTTGCCTTTTAAGGGCTCTAGTCTTCCAGGAAAAAATACCAGGCTCACTCAACAGAGACTTCAGGTCACACTTAAAAGCAGTACCTCAGAGTGGAAAATAGCCTGCGTTCCAAGCCCTCCCCCTCCAAACCTTTCTAACCCAAACTTTTAGCAGCTCCAGTCCAGCTCTGAAATGCAAGACGCAAATATGTTGTAACCTACATAGGACTGAGTGGGCATTGGTAGCCATGCAAACCAAAATCCAGCAGTGGGTCACTGCAGAGTAGCGTGCCTAATCTGTGTGTCTGGGGAGAGAACAGGGTTCATACTGGGACCGGCAAGGTGACAATTGCGGAAAGGTGCACGGAAGAAGAATTAAGCCTTGACTTGCCAAACTGACAACCCTATCCAGCTTACTCATTTGGTTCTATAAACAGTGGCTAGTGGATATTAAACAGGAAAGATGATAGTAGGCAGAGATGGGAAACACCCACTAGATAGATGAGTCATTCACCCTGTATGTACAGGACACAGATCCTGTATTGACAAGAAAGCAAGCGAGGGCCAGGTTTTCAGAGCTGTACAGATTCGGCTCTGGGGAACGGACATGCCAAAATTTTGTTTTGAGAAAAAAAAATCCAAAACAACAACATTTTGTTTTGACCTTAACAAAACTTTCCCGAGGCTCCGAGCTGCCCCGAATCCTAACAGCCTGTGAGGTGGGGAGCCTGGGAGCACATGCATGGCAGTTCTAACTTGTAACACGGCCCTTCCCTTCCCCTCAGCTAGTCTGGGCCTGGGCCTCCCTACGGGCAGAGAATGCCAACTGGGAAAAACTGCACAGGGGGTTTACTGCGTGCACAAATGAAGACTCAGATGAGCAAGCACCAAACCCAACAGCATAAGGACAAGAGCTAGCATTTACACTTTGGTTTCCGGACTTGAAAGTGTGGCCTAACCAGAGGCAGGCTTGAACCAGAGCAATGGACCTCCCTATCCCATTGTGATGGAGGCTGGATCTAGAGGCAAACATTGCTACCTGGGGCTGAGTCAGAACCAAATCTGGACACCACAGAACACTGGAGAACTTTGGATTCAGTCCTAAACCCAGATCTGAGCCAGATCTCAAACTCAGCCCTAGCCCTAGCCCTAACCCACTGGGCCTGCCAGTTTGCTCTCCCTACATACACATCACGGCTAGTACTAATCACAGCTCCAAAACCTGTATCAGCAATTGGCTTGGGCTGCGCACAGAGGCACTGCAGCAAGAAGTAGCAATGACACACCCTGCTGCATTCCCTTTCCACAGCTGAATCGCAAACCAGCAGCACTAGCATCATTTGACCCTTTCTCTGCTTCAATTCCTTTGCTATTTCACTTACTATGTTACACTGTTTCTGTCCTGTCCGTCAACAAGGTGCTTTAAAGGAGCAAATCCTATACTGCTCCTATGGTCCTGCAAGTCTCTGAACATCAGTGACCCAGTATGATTCCATTGCTGGGAGAGGGGCAGCACTGGAGGAACCTGCACAAAAATCATGCACCCTCTCTGTGCCAGAGATCCCATCCCTGCAAGGATTGCCATGCCCCTGGCATGTGGGGTAGCAGGCATAGGGGAGGGCAGGCATGCCATAGGATCAATCTCTTACAGAGAGCAGATACAGCAATTGTGAAATCTACTGCAGCTTTAGGGCCACAGAAACAGATGCTGAATAGACATGAGTGCCTAACAATTCCTTCTCCATTGTCCTCTACAAAGCTGCCTGCAGGTAGGGGAAGGTTTGTCCCTAAATGCCCCACATGTCACCCAAGGAAGAGGAGCAATTCATCTCATCTTCCCATTCAACTTGTATTTTCCTTTTTTAAAGCAAGAATCCTGGTACAAATCCTCTAACTGCTCCTGGAAAGAAGAGAAATTCAAATCAACTTGTCCTGGGGAAGCGGTCCATCTGGTCCGCTTAGCATCAAGGCAGATCCAGTGACGTGGTGGTTTTCATAATTGGTGAAATTCGTTCTGGGTAGTTTTCTTTTTTTTTTTTTTTTAAATCATCGAGAGGGCAAGAGCATTGGCATACTAAAGCGGCTCAGCATCGACCACAACCAGGCCCTGTTCCCTCTTACAGTCGCTGAGAGGCAATTCACCTTCCTCCTTGCCCACGCCTTCAGCCTTCAGCAGGAACATGTCCGTGTGCAGGGTGCCTTTGTCAACATCTTTCTTAATTCTCTGCAAAGAAGAGAAGGATAAAACACAAAATGAAACATATTGCAATGGCCCAACACACCTGAATCTCCACAGCCTTGCACCTGGCAGTCATCTGCACCAGACTAGTAGCACTTTACACCCAGTTTGCAGAGCTGCAATTGACAACACAAGGGACAAGGCAGTAGTCAATCAGGCCCAGTATCCGTGCACCCCAGCATTTAACTAACTTGCTCAATGACTTCCTTCCCAGGGAGGCAGTTGCCATGCAAGACGGAGACGACAAGAAGGAAGTAGCTTTAAGTGGTAGTGACAAATTTTATAAAGAGAGAAAGAAGGGCATTACTGTGGCATCGAGAAACCCAAGATCTATTCCTGATATTCCACAGACTTCCTGAGAGACCCTCAGGCAAGTTACAAGCTCCGTGCCTCAGTTTCCCCATCTGTGAAATTGGGACAATGACACCTACTGGCACAGGGGTGTCATGACCCTAAATTCACTAGCGTTTGTAAGGTACTTTGGGATTCTGAATCAGAAGGCACAGCAGAAGCTGAAAGTACCGTATTATGGTTCAAGTTCCCCTGAACTTACATTATTGCTCTCCCAGGTCATCCTCAACTACAGTTGCCACAATTCCCACACGATCACTCAGGTCCCCTACACGGCCACGGCCAGTTATAACAGGAACTGAGGTGAGAACAGCCTTCTGCACCTTGACTAGGTCTGTCCCTGTAAGCGTTCAGAGGGCCTGGGAGCCTTTGGCATCAGCTTTCTCTGCTAAACAGAATAAAACAAGGGGCCCCATCCTGATCTTACTGAAGGCAGCAGCAAACCTCCCACCAACTATAGTGGGAGCAGGGCCATGCCTCAGCAGATGTAATTAGATGCCTGGTTTTAAATGCCATTCTTCTCCCCCACTTTTGTTTCTTATCCTATGAATTCCTGTACTTCGGTGCTCATAGCAACATGCGTTATTTGAAGGTAGCAGTATGCAATGCCACCGTGGGAGGTCTCTTAATAATGGCATTAGCCACCCATCCTTCAGTTTGAGCTCCCATTCTCATCCCCCCACGAGTGGTGGCATTCAACATTCTACACGCAACAGATTCATTCTGCAAACAGGATCCAGGGAGCGCAATGGGAAGTGGGCCCAAGCCAGGATGGTCTGGTTCAAAATTCAGGAGTGTTCAGATCCCGGATGTTGACTCTGGCCCATCTCAGAGAACACAACACAACTCCATCTCATACAGCATCTTGCATACAAAACATACCCAGATTTATAGAGTCCAAGGCCAGGAGGGACCATTGTGATCATAGTCTGACTTTGTGTATAACACAGGAAAGAACTTCCCCCAAGTAACGCCTACAGCAGATTTTAAAAAAACATCCAATCTTGATTTTAAATTGCCAGTGATGGAAAATCCACCACGACCCTTGGTAAATTGTTCTAATGGTTAATTACCCTCACTGTTAAAAACGACACCTTATTTCCAGCTTCAATTTGCCTAGCTTCAATTTCCAGCCACTGGATTGTGCGACCCCTTTCTCTGCTAGACTGAAAAGCCCAGTATCAAATATTTGTTCTTCACACAGGTACGTACATGAGTTCAATGCGACAGTTACAACAATAATAATACATTCCTAATAGTATATTATAGTATGATTATTGTTATAGGGTCAAATGTTATACTACTGGGAGAGAGGAAAGAGAAAGGCAGAGACAGAGGAAGGGGAGGCAGGACATGTTTCCAGCTGAGGTTTGAAATGGGAGATGGAGTGCACAGGGAGGCTGCAAGGATGGTGTGGAGAGATTCAGGGCAGCTGGTGGGAGCAGTGGAATGAGCTCTGGCAGGTTGGTTGAAGGACGATGGAGGAAGGTTTTTTAAAAACCAAAGGGCCAAATTCTGCCCTCAGGTCTGTCCACACCAGCTCCCGCTGAATTCAGTAGGAGCCTCCACACGTATCCGTAGGCAGAATTTGACTCTAAGGGGCTGATGCGAATCCCACCGAAATGAAAGAAAGTCTTTCCATTGACATCAATGGGCTCTAGACCAAGAGGACAGCTTGAACTGCGATATCTTAGCCCAATGCATCCCTGTTCTTCCCCTGAAATATGAGGGAAAAACACCCTGCATGTGGGTGAGAGAATCATTGTTTTAGCTCCCGCCCTGAGAATTCTCACCGCTGTTGGGACACTGGGACTTCGCCGTCCTTCGCACTTTTGTTGGAAATGGCATCCCACCCCACCAAAGAGGCCCAGTGGAGTCCCTGGGATGCTTAAAAGTGCTAACAGCCTTTGATCACTATTTGGCTCCCACTGACTCCAACAGAAACAGCGCTGGTGCCTTGATTTCTACCTGGGGTCTGTATCTTTTAAACTATGGGTGAGTATTAGTGTCCCTAAGGGTGAAAGGAAAGATAGTGATGCGCACTGCAATCCGGCTTTGTTACACATACATTACAGCGTCTCTCAGTAGTTGCTGGCTGAACCTCCCACAGCTTCCCACACCTAGCGGCCAGGGAAGGCACTCCCTCCCCAACAGCAAGGGGCAGATCAGTCTCCAGCCCCAAACTAGCCCCTGGCCTCTTCAGAGCCAACAACGTCAATTTACACGTGGGCTGAGACTTTTAAAGCACTCAGCACATGCCCAACTCTGTGGTGAGAGTTTTACCACTGATGTCAATGGGAGCAGAGTTAGTGATTTGAAAAATTCCACCCAGGGTGGTTATGGGGCATGAGCTCCTGTCCACAAACTCATGCAGATCCTCAAGACAACTTGAACCTTGGTTCCAGATGCTGAACAGCAAGTGTTTTGTCTGTTGCTACATCTCCAGCTCCCATATAACTGCATGAGAATGAAGAAATCCCAGGGATTCCTGTCCAAAAAATGCACTATGCTCTGGATTCTGCAGGCCTTAGTGTCCCCTACCTTAAATTTCAGCACAACAGTAGAAGTCTCCCAAGAAATACAGGTGTACACTTGACATCCAAACCTCTTCTTGCCTACCACATGCACTGGTGCTTGGACAGCACACCAGGAATTGTATCATTTGCCAGAACTGCCGCATTTGTTGGTGCACTGAATGGAAATACTACACTGGAAGTATTCTCCTCCTTTGGGGTGGTGCCCGGTTGCCTGCAGTGCTCTCTATATAACAAGCATCCAGCCCCAAACACAGTAGCCATTATTCCTGCTACAGAACTTGAGCTGAGCAAGGTAGGAGCTTTGGGAGGCTGGGGGCAGAAACTCTGTAAGAACAAACATCAATGAGATTTGTACCTTGGGAGAAAGAGGGAAACAGCAGGAGCTCTTTATGTCCACATCGGCTCTTATTAAGAGACAAAAAAACAAAACAAAAACAAGCCACACAGCAAATTTCTGACTTGATGTATATTTCTTGGGTGTAAGTAGGGGAGCTCTGTGCTGCAGGTGTCAGCACACACAAAGCCGGGAGCTTTCCGCTTTGGACAGTCTAGTAACCACCTCCCTGGGAGGAGCTTCCAGTGCAAAAAAAAAAAAGGCAAGAGAAAGAAAATGTTCCCCTCAGGGAAACACCCTGCAAATACCAATTCAATTAACATTGTACGTGTCCACATAAGCACCTCATCACAATAAAGGATTCATGTTGCTGTTTTCCCTACAATCCAAGCTATATTCTGGTTTTTATTTTTATTTTTTTTTTTTAACATAGGAGTACAAGCGAGTGTGTGTGCATGCGTGTGTGAGGGGCACATAACGATGAGGGGCATAGATCTGCTAACAGCACAGCGATCTGAACAGTGCAGGGTGGGAGGGGAATTACGTGTTCCGAGTACTGTCTGCTCCAATATCATAAGGGCTATGAGGAAGAATTGCATTATTTCTCATCTGAAAACCATGTGGCTCCCTGTAGTAAACACACTGTGTATGAAACATGATAATGCTTCATGGACGGAAAAAAATCGATGAGGTGGAGTGGGAGTTACAATTCCTTGTTTTCAAAGAGATGCCTCTCTCTCTCACACACACACACACACTTTCAAATTGCTGTCGAAATGCACAAACACCAAGCAAGATTACAAAGCACTATTATTCAACAGAAACATATGGTTACCCTCTGACCTGGCAATATTAAGCACCTTCCTTATCACACAGAGGTCCACATTTTTAAAGGGGCTTCCATCCTCATTCTAATTTCCCATCCACACCATTACATAACGTTGGCATCCAATTCCTTGTTTTGCAAGCACAACTCAGAGTGTTAGATCTCTACCTTATATTGTTTGCATCCACAATTCATAAATAACATGAGCCCTTTCCAAATTCAGAGTTCTCTGCAAGCATTCACTAATGAATACTCACCTCAGAGCCTAGTGTGGGAGGGAGGTCAGGCTTTTCATCTCCCTTTGACAGAAGGAGAAACTGAGGCACAGAGCGGTTAAGTGGCTTGGTCATAGTGTTTACAGCCGGGATAAGAATTCAGGGCACTCTATGGTGAAGCCATTGAAACTCAGCTCTGTCTTAACTGATTTTAAGTGCAAAATCAAAGACCATTGTTGAAAGTTCAAGCCACAGGAGTCTTGTTCTGTCCCGCATCCTGGCCCTTTTGATATTCATGAGACTCAGCAACTGATGACAATCACATTTCATCTCTGTAAGCATTTCAGCAAGTGAGAGCCTAACCAAATCTGCTTTTAAAAAGAAGCATTAGAAAGCTACCCCTTAAAATGAACTATGGCATACTTTGGTGCATTCAAAAATCTCTCCCCCACAAGGTGCCCTAATGCGGGTTCTAGCCAATTTTCACTGGTGAGGTGTAACAATATTAGCTTCCTGACGTCTCCCAGCTGCATTCAGAGTTCTAGTCAGGCACACTCTGCTAAGGTTGCCTAGCAATAGCACACTCTCGTTACTTTAAACAGCCCGAGATGCAGTAGCTGCAGAGCTCTCTCTCTGACACACACAAAAAAAGAAAGCCAAAAAAATGGGAATGTCTTAAAACCAAGACCAGTGGGTGAAGAATGAATATAAATTATCCAAGGGGATTTTTTTGTATAACCAGAGATAGCTGATAAGATCCCCTTAAGTTACTTTTCAAGGCATGAGGATGACAGTAGCCAAAGAAGTAGACCCTACTATTTTCAGCCTGCATGAAAATGAAAGAGAATATTTGCTACAATACACCTGAATAAAGGAACACTGTGAAGATATATAGTAGGTATATTGTTCCCAGTGTTATTGATAACATCGTAGATTAGTAAGGATCAAAGGATTTTGAAATTCATATTTACTTTTCACTATTTACCTGCTGGACATTTGCAATCTGCACTTCACTCGTCTTGGAGCAGGAGTGAAGGAGCCAAGGGGTTGGAGCAGGGGGCTGAGAGTCAAGAGCCTTGGGTTCGAGTCCTAGCTCTGCCACTGACCACCTATGTGCCTCGGACAAGTCACTTCATCCTCTCTAGCTCAGTGTGCCCATAATACTTACTGCTTAGCTACCTGACAGACTGGTCGTGAGGATCAACAGGTGCATTTCAGATGCTGTGCATCATACACACACCACAGCAGACAACATTTAGGCTGCAGCTAGGATCAAAACAGCAATAAGATTCATCATCAAGGCTAAAACTGCGTGGTCAGCTCCCTGCACTGTAGGGGCAGCTTTAAACCCACAGGCCCTGTACTATCCCAGGGCCCT
This sequence comes from Mauremys reevesii, assembly GCF_016161935.1. Taxonomy (NCBI): domain Eukaryota; kingdom Metazoa; phylum Chordata; order Testudines; family Geoemydidae; genus Mauremys; species Mauremys reevesii. The sequence goes on from NC_052638.1 coordinate 38,744,897, forward strand.
GCACGATATACACTTCTGGCCCTCCAGCCCAAATGCCATGTAACGCTAACACCAGCAACACATGGCATAGACCAAATTCCCTCCCCTCCCTTGCTGCCTGCCTCCAACGCCTGCCCTTCCAGCTCACATGGCAGGCTGGGTGAGACAAGTGGACGGGCTGAGGGGGGGGAGGAGGAGGATCTTCTGGGGAGGGAAACGTTCCTGATCAAACGTGGGAAAATGAAAGCTGAGGTGACTTCACTTAGGGCTCCACAAAGCTTGTGTGGTGGTAGAGCAGCCTGGACGGCAGAGAGAAGGCTGAAGCTCCAACCTTAACAATGAACATCCTGGTTCTGAGTCAGATCATTTTCCCCCCAGCCATGCCTATTAAGCCGCATGGCTGAGCTGTTTGGAGACAGCGCTAACAAGGAGAAGCTATTACAATTGATACTTGCTTTCTTGAAACATATGTAACCTCCACACTGGAACTGGGCCCAGAGACCTCCATGCAAATTGCACCCGTCTACACCAGCTCTGACTTTGGCCCCAAGAAAAATCTCCAGCTGACTTTGTGAATGGAGCTCCATTTGGTCACTTGGCTTGTTACGCATGCAGGCTGCAGAGCCTCATTGCGTCTAGCTTAAATTTTTTCATAGCTCTCTTCACTGCAGTCTCTCTCGCTCAGTAGCTGAGGCAGGAACCGTGTCTTGCTCAGTGCTTGTCGAGCTTTGAGCAATGCCATTGGTTCTGAGTACAGCATCTCTCTCACTCACACACACACCCAAAACTGCACCCCTCTCATTGTCTCTGGAAGCCTGTACTCAAATTATTCTCAACAATACAGTTTGCTGATTGATTCACACTAAATCTAGAGAGATTCAACTCCATAATCAGCTGTCAGCAGAAATATCAAGTACTAAACAACCATTCGCTGTAATTTTACTCATCTCAGCAAATGAAACTATCAGGACAGGTCTGAAAATTGTCACCTTGACATCTCCTGGCAGCTACCGGCCACACAAATTAATTCTGTCCAGTGCATTGGGTTACAGTTTGTAGCTAAGATACAACAGGTCTTTGGATTTACCCACCAAGTGTGAAACTCACCCATGCTGTGGGGGACACACGCAAGGCCCCAGGTATCACTTATGCCCAGAACAGGGATGTGCAGGCAGATCAGTCATGCAGAGGGATGGTCTCCGCTCCCCTCTGTACTACACAGAAAGGGGTTCCATGACAGTCACGAACAGGGCTGTGTGCACTGAGAGGGGCCTCAGGATTTACCGGCCCAGTACCTCACAGAGTGTGCAGAGCAGCAGTTGCCGCTGTTTTAGCCTAAAAGCTTTCCTTTGGGTCCATGAGGAACTGCACTCTATTTGAATCCCTGCTCAGCGCCCTGCACAGAGGCCAGCTGTTTGGGCTTTAACCAGGAAGGTTGAATTTCAGCCAAACATTCTCGCTCAGCTCCTAACACTACTCATTTGCCAAATTCCTAAAAGAAAAGTAACCCAGAAACATTGCGACGCAGCTCAGCTTGGTACAGCAGCCAATGGTAACAAAACAAAACACACGAGCTTTAATTTCCACGGGCTGCAGCACACAACCCAATCCCAGTTGCTTGTCAGAACCCCCCCATCTGACAAGCAGGTTTTGCTGCTCTCCAGTCTTCAGAGCAATTGGGGAGGAAAAGCAAGGAGCAGGACAAAGCCTATTTGGGTGGAAAATCTTCCATATTGCTATTACTACTTAAACAAATGTGCATCCAAGAAGATGCAGCCATGAGCGCAGGGCGTGAGGAGGCACAAATGTTTCTAAATATAAAGATGGAATATTTTCCCTCTCTTCTTCGCTCATTTATTCAGATCGGAAGAACAGTGCATCCTCCTCCCCCGATGCTGCACTGCTGGAAGAGATGCCTTTCTGCTGAGTTATAAAACCCAGACCCTGCTGTTACGGGCTGCATTATAAACATTAAAAGCATTTGCAGGAGCCTTTTGCGAATGCTGCCAATGAAATGTTTACTTCCTGCCTCCCAGCATGGAGACAGGGACACTTGGTCAATGAGGACATATGGTCAAAAGGACTGGCCTGTATAAATTACCTTGATTAACAAGGCAAGAACCGGGCAAAGGAAGCCTGGTGCTGATCAAAGGTCTCCTTTTGGCTGACTGGGTTTGCAAACTAGCTGTGCTCCCATAACCCCTTCAGTAGTGCGAGAAAGGACATGCATGCTGGCAGCTACTGCCTTATTGCCATGTGTGCTGGAATGTAGCTGCCTCAGGGGCAATGGGGCCGAGAAGAAACACTTTCCTATCTGGGTTCAGGAGGGCGAGACATTCTTGGACACAGGCTGGGCATTTATATTCGCTTTGGGGTGGCATGACAAGGCCGGATGATATTATCAAGAAAGGACAGCCCATCTGCCACAAGTTGAAAAATCATGGGAAATACTGGTACTGATGCCTCCTATGTTCTGCCTGCTATTAAGTCCCCCAACCCCAATTTTGGCAGCTGTGGTCTTCAGTGTGGGTATCTAATAGATTGAGACATGACCCGTTAAGGGCCAGTGAACTCCCAGATGCTGGTTGTTACTGGCATGAGGCAGGAAAAGACCATTTATCAGACACTGGCCAGCGGGCCAACAGCCACTGATGATACTCTATTTAATGATAACACACTGGAATTTATCAGACACCGTCAGCAAACTTTGGTTCTGGAATCCTACGGCTCCAGGCCCAGCAAACCTGGGCTCAGAAAAACACATCATTCATTTACAGAAAACAACACAGGAGCTGCCAGACCATCAAGACCCCATGTCCCAGCCACTCCGGTATCCTGTCTCCAACAGTGGCCAGTACCACACACTTCAGAGGGAGGTGGAAAAAACGCTACAGTCGACAATTATGGGATAACCTGCCTGTGGGAGAGGTCTCTTCTGAACTCAGGGCTGTGAGTGGCTGGCATATGCTCTGAGATTTTATCTCCAGTCTTTTATCTACCTATTTTAGGTCCTTATCTGAGCCCCATTACTGTAATATCTGAGCACCTCACAATCTGTAATGTATTTCAACTGAACACCCCAGGGCGGCGCTATTATCCCCACTGTACAAATGGGGAACTCACGCACACAGAGTCTAAGTGACTTGTCCAAGGCTAGAGAGGCAGAGCAGGGAATTAACCCAGGTCTCCCAAGTTCTAGGCTAGGGCCCTAGCCAGCGGGCTATCCTTCCTCCGACTGCCCCAGCTCACCCAGAGGAGCCTCTTACCTGTTTGGAGTAGCCACCATAGATGATTATATTGCCCTCTGGAGTGGTAGCCATTTGGCAGCCAGACCTTGGAGCAAGGCCAGTCCCTGATGGAGACAGCTTGGTCCATGTGAAAGTGTCCAGGTTGAAGGCATACACATCGTTGTAATACACGTAGTCTCTAGTTAGGGCACACAAAGACTGTCATTTAGCACAGGGTAAAATGTCACTTCAGGGACGCAATGGGGACACTCTGAAGAGGTGGACAAGTAATTTAGCCCCTTGTGAGCCACACCTTTTAAAAGCAGGTTCATTTCCTCTGCAGCCGATGAATTTATGACATGACGTACAGTGTAAAATTTGAATTTGCTAGGGCAAAAATTAAAAGTGCGCAGCACCAATGTACAGCTGACAGCTGTACTTTAGCAGGTGGCAAAAACCTCTTCCAGATTCTCTGCTCTGTATTAACCATTACTTCCAAACAAGTCCCAGCAACTCCAGGCAAACAGTAGAATCCCACTGGGCAACAAAAGAGCTAACACATTAAGATTAACTACTTTTTTTGAGATCACCTGAGCCAATTAAAAAAAAAAAAGAGTGTAACACTCAAAACACCCTATTCTTCATTTAATTTATCTAGCTGATCAAAGAGGAGGTTGATCATGGTCTATAAGTACCTGCTTGGGGAGAAGATTTCTGATGGTAAAGGGCTCTGTAATTTAGCAGGCAAAGGCATAACAAGATCCAGCAGCTGAAAGCTGAAGCTTGGCACATGGAAATATGGTCTTAATCTTTAACAGTGACAGTAATTAACCAACAAAATAATTGACCACGGAATGCGATGGACTCTCGATCACGAGATCTTCAAAACAGGACTGGATGGCTAAAAGAGATATTCTAGCTCAACTACAAACTGTTGGGCTTGATACAGGAATGAAGAAGGCAGACTAGGTGACTGTCATGATGCCTTCTGACCTTAAAATCTATGAATCCTGGAGCAACCAACCTGGCACTCTCATGGAATCCTCCAAAGACGATTAACTGTCTCTTGCAGGCTACCATTCGGTGTCCACTTCTTCCCGAGGGCCCCCCTGTTACCCTGAAAAGCAAGAAATTACACTGATCAGTGAGGGTTCCTTTTACTGACTTCAGAGTTCGTTCTTATTTAAAGATATTGGCAACAGTTCGCTGAGCTCATTCAGCTTCTTTTCTAACAGCAAGGAGAGCGCGGAGAATTTTGCTACCTTAATAAAACGTACATTTTCTTGCAAAAATGTGTGTTCTTGCACCATTCAGTGTTTGCATAATAGGTATTTTGCAGTAATCGTTTCGTTCCTCGTGATGAAGTAATCTAATCTCTGTGCTACCCAAGATCTAGAAGCCTTCTCAGTTATGACTCAAGCAGCTAATTTTCCAGGAGAGTTTAATGAATAGCAGCTAACTCCCACGATTGAGAGAAAGACAGAGAAAACAACATGGTATAACGATCTGAATGCAGGACTGGGAGCCAGGAACTCCGGCATGCCAGTCCTGGTTCTGACACCGACTTCTCTCTGAGGTCTTGGGCAAGTCACTTATCCTCTCTGCCTCAATCTATCAGCCTGTACTAAGGATATAATACCTGACTAAGAGGAAAAACAGAGATGTTTACATAGTGTTTTTGTAAATCTCTTTGAATTCCTCAGATTAAGGCACTCTAGCGGTGCAAAGAGTTGTTATTATTTTAGACATTAAATAAGCAGGGGGATATAGATGGTCTTTTCAAGCCTTCATGACCTTCCTGCGGCTTCCACTTCCTGGAGCGAGCCCCAAGTCCCCATCTGTCAATGCCCAAAAGCTGTAGGAAGAACCCAGCCAACTGAAAGCAACATTTTCTGAAGAACAATAAAGATCTACCACATTAACAGAAGTCAACCCTTATTTGACTGATAGTCACCTTAGAAATCAGCCTGAACCAACACTCCCAAACTTGGGGGATTCTAGATACAGCTTTGTGCTTGAGGCCCAGCACTAGTTCATATGGAAACTTCCAGTTTATTCCCTTGTTTGTTCTTTGCCTCTCTAGGTAAATCCTACAACATATTAATCCCTGCTAAGGCACCAGTCCTGCGAACACGTATGTGATTAGCACTACTGAACTCAATGGGACTCCTCAAATAGATAAAGTTAAGCCCTGAGCCTCTTTGCAGGATCATCGCCTAAATGAATACGGAACTGCAAGCCAATTGTTTATCAAGGGTTGAAAGAATCCATTGCTATCCTTCAACTGGCATTATATAGCTATAAAGAGCCAAGGTAGATTTCCACAGAAGAGTAAATTAGCCCCAAATCCCCCCAAAAATGACAATCTCACACTACTCAGAATAAAAAACCCAATCAGAGGAGTAGTGTGTAGGTAAGAAATGGATTAAAATTGCTCTCATGTATTTTTATTCTAGCAGGAGGAAGTGCAGTTTTCCAGGCTTTTGTTGTTAAAAGCATCTTCCATTTGATCATGCATTAAAATCACTATTTTCTTTCTCTCTGATAAAGAAATTGCCAGTAGATTTCCCCGGAGCATAGTGCCTTTTTATTTTTTTTAAAAAGGGGTTTTAAATCAATGTTTACAATAAAATAAAACCCTGCTTTCAAGGCAATTTTGGTCCCATACATATTCTCTGTCTCTACTGTCAGTGTTTTCTCTGAAGCCAATTGCCATTTCTGAATGGTAAAAAGCTTATTCATTGATTTTCATGACTGTTCTTAATAAACAAGCACACACAACTGTGCAATCAACTCCACGTTTTCCAAACAATTAATATTCCAATTGGAGGCCTGACCCAAAACCCAGTGAAGTGAACTGAGAGACTCCCACTGACCCTAGCTGTGCTTTGGATCAGAAGATTTTTCTTCCCCTCCCTAAAAATTGCAATTTAGAATGCAAAACAGATGCTAAAATGTGGTTACTGGAATCAGCAGGCACCTTGCTGGAATGGACCTTAAATGAATGTCTACTCTATCACATTTGATTTAAAACAAAAATCCTCCCAAGATACAATCCTTATTTTAAAAAAATACTTTTATCCTGAAACTTCATGTCAGGCTCCAACTCCCTCCTCCTCCACCTCAAAACAAGGCACTGGAGAAAGCAAAGTATGGGGGAGGGGGGAACGATTCTCTTCCATTTAAATTGCAAAGGGAATCTGCAAAATCAGAGGCAGATCCCAAAGGAGATAGAGAGAACAGCACTGCAGAGAGATTTTCAAATAAATTGGTCCCCAAATGGATTTCTGCATTTATGAGTCAAGATCTCTCCGAGCTAAGATCTCTCCCATGCTCAGCAAGATACAGTATTATTTAACAAGATGGCAAGATTTTACCCCAATGGATCAAAATTTATGAGTTTAAATTGAAAATTTCACCTATCTTTTATATTTTGTAAGGGTTAAACAACACTTTGAATAAGCACAAACACCCCTCTAAACCCTAGACCAATAATGTTCTATAAAACTTCACTGACATAGGGGATCTCTCTATTCTATGGTTTTTTACCTAAGTTTCCCACCACTGTTACCACCAGAGCAGCTCCAAGGCAGGAGCATTAGAGCAGATGAGCCACTGGTGTTTTATCCACTGTGTCATCTAACCCTGCCCAGAATAGGTCTAGACAGGGCAATGTTAAAAACATCAGTTGCTACGGAAATCTTGTCTACACTAGTACCACCATCGCTGGTAGTGGGAATTTTTTGCTAGAAAACTTAGTGCACCATAGCAAGAAAACTCTCTTGTCTGAAGAGTTTATAATCTTAATAAGGCAACACACAAATAAAGAGTGAGAAAATCCCTCTCAGCTCATGATTTACTTTCAGTTTTTAATCCATTTTTATCATAATTTTCAGATAAAACCCTGGAAAGGTTAAAAAAAGAAAAAGCTCAGAATCACCTAAAGATGTACCTGTTTATAGAGACAGAAGGTTTAACACGACTCACACCACCAAACAGGAAACTTCATAATCTGGTCAAGCAATCCTGGCAATAATGTAAAATACTGTACCCGCTTCGTGGCCCAGAAGCGCATTTCAGAGACAGGCTGAGCAAGTCTCTGATTAAAGCTGTGTTTCATGGGGGTTGATATCACAATGCAGCCAGGTGGGAGGGAGTTGTAAATTCTCAATGCTTTTATCAGGAGAACAGGACCTAATCTAGACACAGAAGGGACCATTGTGATCATCTAGTCTGACCTGCTGTATAGCACAAGCCATAGAACTTCCCCCGAAAAATTCCTAGAGCAGATCTTTTAGAAAAGAACATCAGGTCTTGATTTTACAATGGTCAGTGATGGAGAATACACCATGACCCTTGGTAAATTGTTCCAATGGTTAATTACTCTCACTGTTAAAAATGCACACCTTATTCCCAGTCTGAATGCGTCTCACTTCAAACTTCCAGCCATTGGATCCTGTTAGACCTTTCTCTGCTAGACTGAAGAGCCCATTATTAAATATTTGTTCCCTGCATATATACTTACAGAGTAATCAAGTGAACCCTTAACTTTCTGTTTGTTAAGCTAAGATGATGGAGCTCTTTGAGTCTGCCACTCTAAGGCATTTCTCTAATCTTTTAATCACTCTCATGGCTCTTCTCTAAACCTTCTCCAATGTATCAACATCCTTGGACTCAATGCACCTGAACTAAACACGAGATTCCAGCAGCAGTCGCACCACTGGGGACTGCTCCAGCTTGCTTTGTAAAGGGTGTTAAGCAATCGCTCCTAAAACACTGTCCTGAAATATTTACAGCTTCATATTTCACAAAACTGTCCGAGACGTATCACAGTGCTTGTTAGTGCTCAGGTGCTCCAGTGAAGGGGGTCACAGGGTAGACAGATTTCCATATAGGGAAGCATCAACCTGGCTTTTGGGGGATTATTGGCTCATTTTGGCATGAACTGGGCCACATATAGAGAGCTGTCTGCCTAGAAATGAATGCTTTCTTCAGAAGAAAAGGTGTAAATTGATTAAAATTTTGTTCTGCCGTAAAGTGGTCAACAAATAATGTCTGGATTGGGGCCTCTGGGCACTGCTGTAACACAAACGAATAACAAGGTGGTTTCAACATAGCTGCTGGAATTTTAAAATATGCGTGCAAAATGCAAACAAGTAAAATGGCTGCTAATTCTACTTTGCCACGTGTCCAGTAGTGACTATCGCTCCTTCGATCTGTGTGGTGACACACACAGCAATGGCATTAGGATCATAGGCTCCATTTACCTCTCAGCCTTTGCAAAGCAGTGGGGGTCGGTCTTTTCTTATTTTAAAACTATCAGTATCAATTAGACCACACGTCTCAAGCTTCCTGTGATGTTGCTAAAGGCCCAATAGCACGAACTGCTAGGCTTTAAATCACTAAGCCATCCTTTCTGGCCTAAGCTCCAGGACTGAAATAACTAGATTTCCTAGAAACATACGTTCAAATCCCAGCAGGATGATCTCAACTGTTCACCCCACACAGATTCACACATTCAAAACCATATGGTTCTTTCTGTGGGGACTTAAAAGACTACGGTCTTGCCTACACTGCCTCTGAGCTAGATGACCAGACATGTCTTTGAGACACATGCCAGAAAGGGTTAAGCATCCCACAGGATAAGTGACCCAAATTCAACCTTTAGAGACATAGGGTAGATAATGTTTGTGTTTTTACATTAGTCAGAAGTTTACATTTACATTACATATAGTCAGAAGTTAACAATGTAACCAAACAGTTCCTGTCTATGCTGTATTCAATTAATGAACTGTAAATACAGTGATATCACTGTATTGATCTCTCTTTGAAGTATATAGCAAATCACCTGCGAAAGGTGGAAAACAGGCAATTGCCTTTTGTTAATCTGTGTAGCTAATTACTGGTGATGCTTAGGAAACAGGTCTACTTCAAAGTCTCGATGATTGCCTACTGTTCGCCTAAAGACTCCGACCTGTCAAGAGAAGGCCTGGAACTGTCTTGGGTCCTGATCCTTTTTATCTCAGATCTACTTAATGCTTTTGCAGGGGAAGCTTGAGTGGTAAGACTGAGATCTCCAGTCCCACCTGGATCACCCTGAATATGAATATTGGACTATGGACTAGTTCTGAAAGAACTCTTTGCAACTACAAAGCTCACCATCTCTACTATAAAACTGATCTCAGAATGGTACTCACGTCCGTCTGTCTGTATACTGATCTTTTAACCAATACTCACTCTCTTTTCTTTTCTAATAAATTTTAGTTTAGTTAATAAGAATTGACTGTAAGCGCATATTTGGGTAAGAGCTGGAATATTTATTAACCTGGGAGGTAATGTGTCCAATCCTTTGGGATTGGTAGAACTTTCTTATATGATTAATAAGATTTTCAGTAATCCTCATCATATTTGACTTGGGTGGAGGTCTAACCTTCTGGGTAACCAACCAGTAAGGTATCAGAGAAGCGGTTATGAGGCTAACTTTGGTGGATCTAAGTACTGGAATGACAAACCAGGTGGGGATTGTCTGCCCCATTCTTTGCAGTTTGCCCGAATTAAGTATCCTCAGTTTGGCTCCCCTGGGACCTGGGTCACAGTCTTATAATAATATTTGACTCTTATCTAGCGCATTTCATCCATATATCTCAAAATGCATTGCAGAGAACATCAGTATCATGATCCCCATTTTACTGCTGAGGAAACTGAGGCACAGAAGCGCGGGTAATGGTGTTACCGTGTAACCTTGACTAAAATTTCATCTCCTTCGCCACTGGTGGCTAATTTACCATGCATCAGTCTCCACCCCAGAGGTGGTTGCATTCGTTAGTGCTGCACGTATATCGTAGTATGTGAAGGGCTTTGGGATTATTTGTTACGATTTGTATTATAGTAGCACTTAGAGTCTAAGAGCCCCACTGTGCTAGGCGCTGTACCTATACATAGTGAGAGACCGTCGCTGCCTCAAAAAGCTTGCGATCTAAATAGACAACACAATACAAGAGGGGAGACAGGAAGTATTATCCACATTTTCCACATAGGAAACTGACACACAGATTGAGAGACAGATGAAGTCTGTGTAATCATTACACTTTATTTGTTCAGAAGTAAATATTCCAGTCTGAAATGTCATGGAAGCTTTGAAAAAAACAACAGAAGAAATTATTTAGGACTCTAAACACAAATCCCACACACACTCTTATTATTCACATGACAGTTGCATTTAGAGACCTAAATTAAATTCACGGCCCCATCACGCTAGAGACAGTCCCTGCCGCAAAGACAGAACAGACAGAAAGTTAAAGAAAAATAGCAGCATTATCTCCATTTTACAGATAGGGAACTGAAGTACAAAGAGACTGAGTGACATACCCAGGGTCAGACAGGAAGTTTGTGGCATAGCCAGGAATTGAACTCAAAACTCTAGCGCCCCAGGAGCCTTATACAAAAGGCCATTATTGGAAGGGCTGAAAGGGGTAGAAATCAGGTGCTCCAGGATGGTTCTAGGAAGCCACGCAGTCCAACAAACACTGACTGCACCTCGTACACGATGGACAGAACTGTCAAGTGTGTGCTCGCATCACCTGAAACCACTCCACATTTCAAAGCCCACAGCAGGGTAATCTCAATAAATCAATTTTTGGCACAGTTTGGAAATTGTCCATTTTTCCAGCCATTTCTTTGTTTTTGTTTTAAGATGAACACAGGCAAAGGCTGGGAGAAACAGCTGTTTAGACCAGGGGTGGTTTGTTGCTCAATGCTTTTCCACAGCAGTTCTCTCGCCACACCACCTGCTATCCCCGTGGCACAGATTAATCAAATCAACAGTGTTAAGGTTCTGGAAGAAAGCAAACTTGTAATCTCCCATACACTGGGCTCTGCTGTTTCACTGGATAAATTTGCCCACTTCATTCATTCATCTCCATGCAGGCTATGCAGTCTGTGTGTTAAGCTGATGTTGCACCTGCTAACTGAAGCCTCAAAACGTGAGAGTGGCTAATGCAACATGACTCCAACGTAGCCGCACAGGTCCAGCAACTCCACAATCACCACACTCGTTCATGTTTTTGACATTGAACTCCAGCAGGTATGCAGAGTACCTGAAAACACAGACTTACACTGGCTTCTAGTAACAATGGATTGGTTATGCCTGGCGTCACCCATTCCCATTGGAGCAACAATCCCAACAGGTAGCCAGCATCTAGGCCTCTGTCTGGCAACCACTTAAGCAGGTGTGTAACTTTATTCACAGCAGCATTCCCATAAACTTCAGTGGAAATAGTCTCATGAATAAAGCTACACACATACAGGATCGGGGCCCAGGAGAGCAGACAAAAGTTCCAAATAAAGCAAGTGCAACATGTTTCACGCCTTTGACAAAAACATAATACAGCAGATTTGATCTGCTTTGTCCGTCCTTCCCCCCTTCCCCTGCAGACTGTAATCAAGATGCCACATGAAACAGCACAAAGACGGCAGAAACTTGATTTCTGCACTCGGTCAGGTTAGCATTAAAACAAAGATGTCTCCTCCCCTCCCAGCCTCCTCCGCGAAATCTCTCATTAACACAGATCTTGGACCTCTTCCCAAAGATGAGGCGGAGATGCACTTTGTTTTTATTTTAACATCAGGAGCATAGCACATGTGCTATCATGAAATGCAGACCAGACTGAAAGGCTGGCTTCCAGCAAGCGAGATGCCTGCAAAACAAGGGGACAAATGGACACAGGGTTGCAAGCCATGTGGCCATGGTGACATAAGATCCCAGGGAAAAGTTAAAAGTTTCAGGGCTTGTTAAATGTTAATAGGATGAATGATTATCCGCATGCACAGAAACAGGAACATTGATTTAATTATGGAATAGTTACATCTCTAATTATAATCATATATTTGAGGGCAACAAAATGTAATCACAACCACGTGAACTGCAGCCAGGCATCACCACAAGCAACAAACAAGAGGCAGTGCAACGCACAGCTAACCTGTGGCACTCATTGCCATGGGATGGTGTGATGGCCCAAAGTACAACTGGGTTCTAAAGAGAACTGGACAAGTTCATGGAGAACAGGTTCATCAATAGCTATTAGCTATGATGGTCAGGGACGCAAGCCCATACTTGGGGTGATCACTCCAAATGTCCCTGCTCTGTACACTCCCCCTGAAGCACGAGTACAGGCCACAGAGAGAGGAAACTGGGCAAGACCTCAGCTATTCCACCACTGGGCCTCTCTGGGACAGTGAGTCCTAACTGGGTGCAAGAGCTTTGCTCTGTGGCCAGATATTTAAACATGTTTTTAAACCAGAATGAAGAGGTAGGGTTGAGTCCCTTCAGTTCCCCTCTGGCATAGTCATGTGGCTAAGCAAGGAGGTCTGCTCCTCCCAGTGCTGTACCATCCCTCCAAGCAAACTCAAAACCAAGACACGGCCTCTCCAAGAGCCTAGATGGATGGAGCAATCAAAGGGAATTGCATTAAAATATGCTAGCTGTTGCTGTCCAGAGTGGGAGGGGAGAATAAGCCACACGACACAGTGCTGGTCATGGCAGAAAACGACAATGCAGAAAAACAGCTGTGCTGCAGAACTTGTTTGATTACAAAGGCTACAGTTTCTCCCACTGAGAGCAGGTCTCTTATTTTCTGCTGATTCCTGGATGCAGGCCCCCTGGGAGTCACGGAGCATCTCCACCTTTTCTAGCACATGCACCATGAGAAATAATCAGAGCCCACAAAGATAGACCTGAAGACAGCCAGAAAATCACGCAGCCACACAAGGGACCAAACTGGGCCTGAGCAAACGCAGCTCCCACTGAAGTCAACAGGGTTAATTTCAGAACATCTCACTTACTTGATTTGCTCCCAAGTCTTGGTGGCCAAATGCAGGACCCAGAGATCCTTGTAGTGGTAAAACTGCTCTCCGTCAGGAGAGGCAAACTCTCCACCGAATACCCATAGCTGTCCACCACCCTGGGGCACCACTGCAACCTGCCGGGAGAGAGAGAAAGAACATGTCATACAGCCTTTAAAAAGTCAGGGGCTCAGGAATTTAGTCAGTCAAACATGCAGCTGCTTCTGGAATATGACAGACAAATAGCAGCAACTGTTGCGGCATTGCTTGGCTACGGTAGCTCTTAAGGGATGGAAAGACGAGATATCTGGAGATTAAATTCAAAATTGCTTATTGTCTACGGTGGATTTCTGGTGCACCCTTCGCTGCAGCATCGTGCTGCCAGGTCTGTTAATCTGGCTCACACTGGGAAAATTCATTAGGATTTATCTTTCAAAAGAAATGTTTAAAGTCTCTCCCACCAGCAAGAGGGAAAGATCTCTAGACTATCATGCCAAAGACTGGGGTCTGGCAGCAACTCTCCAGTCATTCAGCTCTAGCCATGCATCCCATAGATGACACACTGGCTATCTGGGGAAGACACAGTGGCATACAGAAAGAGGGGAGTTCCTGCCTTCTTACATGTAGATAATGTGCCACAAAAGAGCAGGCAACCTCATGAGAGGAACCACCATTACAGGAAACATGGTCCAGCAGCTTGAGAATCAGCCTATGACTTGGGAGACCCAGGCTCAATTCCTTGTTCTGGGTCTCCCAAGATTTGGGTAAGAGCCTAATTTATACTCGCAGAGAGATAATGCATATGAAAATCATGGATTTGCAGGAAAGTATGTTGCAATGTAGATACCTAACTGGCTATCTGCTTGTGCAAACACATGATTTCCAGGGGGATTTGGTATTTGCAAACAGAAGTTGGGCAAGTACAAAAGCAGGTATGTCATTGTGTGCACCCCTTTGAGGATATGGCTCCAAATCAATTACAAAGCCAAGAGCCCAGCTTCACAAATACTTGGTAGCAAAAGCATTTTGACTGTAAGGTGGAACAGCAGGATGTCATGCCAAGGGGAGATTCTGTGTCAGAGGCTAAAGCTAACAAACCAGGCTGCAGATATGCACAGATGATCCAGAGACGTACTTCTGTTTACTCTAACTGCTAGCTAATGAGGGACATGCTTTACAAACAAAGTTGCAATGAAGGCAAAAGACTAGTCAGTTAACTTTGCTGAATTTTCTCCCTGTAACAGTAATTAAATATCAAACAGAAAATACACCGCAAAACGCTCCAGGTAAAATTAAAACAAAAAAATGACGAGCAGTTAGTTGTCTGTTGCAATTCCCTGGTAGGCAGCCTGGTAGTAAGATTTAAATTGTTAGAGTGCCACCTGCTGGACACTGTCACTTCAAACAGCCAGGATTAGCAGTGCTTGTATGAGCAAAAAGGATCTCCTTTTAACAAAAGAAAACCGTAACTTCTGGCAATTTAATGCATTTGTTCTAGGACATCATATTCCAGGCCTATTTAAAATTATTATTTGAAGTTACTTTCCCAGACTTATCTTATGGTTTATCAAAAATGCAGCAGCTAGTAACTATGATTAATACCACGCACATGAACGATGCATTAATTCAATCCTAGCCCATTCGGAAACGTAAATGCTTTGCCTGCCTGTGTCTGATTAACAATTTTATGTACTCATTAGTTAATACTTGTCACATTTACCATCTGGAATATACAACCCTAAATACTCCAATACCTTACCTATACGTTTCACTCAACATTTTAAGATTTTTCTTGGGAGATTTTAAAGTTGTGTAAATATAATTCACTACAAACAGCTTTCATAGAATCTCAGGGTTGGAAGGGACCTCAGGAGGTCATCTAGTCCAACCCCCTGTCTAGAGTAAAGATTCTGGGCAAACAAAGGGCCCGATCCTGCAAGCACTTACTACCATGAGTAGTCCCTTTGCAGTTACTGGGACGACTCACCGTAGTAAGTACTACCACACTTAGGAGTGAGCATTTGCAGATAGGACCATTAAATGTGAAAGGAAACTTCCAAGAAACCTAACGACTGATATGAATCTTCCTTCTAGGGTCACCCATCCATCTTTGATACTTCTGCCTACAGAAAATGCTAGGGTACTCATCACAGTGCAAAATGGGGAATGAATCAGTGCTTTAGAACCCTATTTCCTCGCAGCTCTTTGTCCTGGTGGTGTAATTCATCACAAACTCTTGAGGCAAGGATCAAGTCTACCTCTGTATTAGTACCGCAACCAGCACAAAGGATTGGAGCCTTTGGGCACTACGGTAATATAAATACTAAATAATAAGAATTTAACAAGCTATGCAAAGTTGGACTAAGTCAAGACTTGAATAAGGAACCCAGGCACTGCGGGAAACAGAGTTGCCAATGCAGCAAGTGGAGCTGTTCCTTCAGAATCAGTAGCTGAGTCTGCTGTGAAACCGAACAGAAATTTGACAATAGTTTAGGCTGCTGGCCTGCTGAGACCACAGCCTGTCATGCTGACCAATCTTGCCTCATGGTTTCCTTGTATTCTCCCCTAGGTCGGTGTGTCTCCATCTGTTGTCTCTTCTCTCATGCTCAGATTCTAAGCATTTGGGGACAGGGGCTATCTTTTTCTTCTGTGTTTGCATAGCACCTAGCACCAAAGGCTTCTGGTCCATGACTGGAGTCCTAGGTGATTCTATACTACAAATAATACCTGGTCCAACACGCCAGCATGATGCCAGTGGTACTGTGCTGCTGTCTTTGTCCTCCCTTGGTTTTCACACCTCAACTGCTAGAACAGGGCCTCATCCTCCCTGATTGAACTAACCTCGTTATCTCTAGCTTGCTTCTTGCTGTCATATATATATACCTGCCCCTGGAAATTTCCACTACTTGCATCCAACAAAGTGGGTATTCACCCACGAAAGCTCATGCTGCAAAACGTCTGTTAGTCTATAAGGTGCCATAGGATTTTTTGCTGCTTTTACAGATCCAGACTAACACGGCTAACCGTCTGATATCTTTCAGATGAGAGACACAGCCAAGGTCCTGACCTCTTGTGGCAATCAGAGATCCCTTGTTGGTTTGGGTTGGTTTGTTTTGATAAATCAAGTATTTACCCTGGTGTCCTGCCCACATTTCATACAGAGTTACACTGCTCTGGTCTGAATTTCATATTGTTTTCACTTCCTGTCCTGAACTGCTCTGCGCATGTGAAAAACTGTCCCACCATAGCAGTGGATGCATTTCAGTGACATTGCAGACCTTTTACCTAGCTTGAAAAGCACTTTGAGATCCCAGCTGAAGGGCGCTACAGAAGTGCAAGGTTTTATTAAGCAACTTTGGGGGCTTTAAACCAACCAAGTAGTATTCATTTAAAAGCCCCTTCCCTAAGACCATTTATGCGGTATCAGAGTGTCAGGGTGATTCTGTCTTTACCAACAGGCGGAAGAGAACATCAGAGGAGGCTGGGTTAGAAGAGAAAAAGTCTATTACTTTTCTAATCGCTATAAAAAAAAAAAACCCAACCCATGCTAATCGTCCCACACCTACGCCCCCAGTTCTCCACTGTGAACCACATCAGCAGCCCCCTACTGAAATTAGTGGGGGGTCTGTGAAGAGGTTACTCAGGCAGCACAAGCAGTGTCAAATGAGTTGGGAGAAGGCTCAGCCTAGTTCCCAGGGCACAGCTGTTTGCATAATAAAAACCACCTCCACAACTGGCACTGACAAGCAACCGTATTGGCAAATGCACCAGAGGAGAGAAAGACCGAACTGCTCCCTCACCTAACTTGATCTGGTAACCCAGAGGTGAAGGGCTGCACATCCTCGAAGAAGCTTGCTCTGTGCAGTATCTCAGAAATTACAGAATAATTTCCTCTGCATATGCATCAGTTGCCTCTGCGGAATATGGGCAAATTGTTTGTGACAGATATGGCAGCTTCCTGCCACATCCTTGGGAGACTTTACTGAATTAACTTTAAGTATCTTTGGGGTCCACTGTATTAATTGCACGGTTTATGTTCAACTGTGTCCTACTCCATGGGGGAGGGCTGCCACAGCTCCTCCAGGAACCAAAACCATGGGTGGTGCTGAAGGCAAGTCACCGAGATTGTAACCCCCAGAGAGATATCCTGTCCTGGGAAGCCTCGCGTGTACTCATTCCAACTGGATTCTCCAGAGACAAAGAAAGAATTTTTGGATAAACAGCCTGAGCTTAAACTGACTTGGGGCTCTTATTCCTGATCCAGCAAACACACACGGGACTTTCTGCCCCAGGGGGCCACAACTCTTGCGGAAGGGTTGGAAAGACTTTGCTGTTACCGTAGCATTAGAAGGAGCTGTGTGGTCACTTGTAAACTGCAAGCAATACACTGGTCCTAGCCCTCGGAGACAAAGCAAGGACTAGCCATTTTCAGCAGTCTGGCTTGCTGGGAATATCACAGTAACAGGCAGGGAGTTGTACTGCCTTAAAACCCCCTGGTCAGGAGGGAGAGAGACGTGGGTCTCTGCCCCAGAGAGGTGACAATCACCATCACCAGGCCGGTCAGGTGGTCAGTAGTATATTGCTACTGCTATACTCTTATTATTCAAGCACAGAATTTTTAGCCATAGAGATTCTATGGTACAGTTTGATTCATTTAAGTCACAGTGAAGGATCAACGCTCTAATTTCTCAGCACAACGAGCCACAGCTTGATCACAACGTTGGCATCCCATTGTGACTAGGATACTAAGAAGTCGTAACCCCTTGAAAACACAGCTGTCTATTACCATAGCATCTTGAAATACAATGTCAGAGTAATTCTAAGTGCTCTTCCGTTGCCTGGGAGGCCAAGTGCTTTACCTGATGTGCACAGCGCCTGGGAGGAGGATTTGGGATATCTACTTTACTCCAGCTGTTCTTCCGGATGTTGTAAATGTACAGCTCATTATACAGGAACGTCTGTGGGAGGGAAAAGGAAAATGGGTATCACCAGAGCTCGCCATTTAACTTTACCTAACAGAAGCGTGTCAAATTCTCAACCTGCCTCTACCAGGCACTGAAGGAATGCAACAGTCCTTTTCTATTAAGGAAGAACAAGCCAAGGCCAGCCTGCTGGGTCCATGGCATCACTCTGCTCTCATGCTAGGGGATCAGACTGCCATAGGCAGGATTGGCTTTATGGCTTGCGGGGCCCTATGCAAAGCGGATGGAACCATCCTGTTCCCACCCCATTTGTGAGAATGTCCACCCACCTTCTCCCTGCCTGCAGTCACCTCAGACCGCAAAGAGCCTCCACCAGCTGTCTGAGGCTCTGTTGTCACTGCTGACCTACACACAGCTTACGTGGGCCAAGAAGTCAGGAGGTGCGGATGAGGATCAGCTTTCTAAGCCAAGGATACTACTTAGGGAAGTCAGTCTGCAGCGCAACCTTCTGGTGCCTGGATAAAATGATACCACTGTGGGGAAAATCAGGGATGGCTCCCTGGCTGGTGGATTGGGTGCATGTTTGAGATGTGGAGCTCCTGAAAGATGGAGCCCAACACAGCTGCACAGCCTAAGGCTGCCCATGATAAGGGGTCAACGGTGATCCAGTGGGTATATCCACTTGGACTTCCAGCAAGCTTTTGACAAGGTGCCTCACCAAAGGCTCTTATGCAAAGTAAGAAGTCCTGGGATAAGAGGGAAGGTTCTCCCATGGATCTGTAACCAGTTAAAAGATAGAAAACAAAGAGGAGAAATAAATGGTCAGTTTTCAGAATGGAGAGAGGTAAGTAGTGGTGTCCCCCGGAGGTCTGTACTGGGAGCAGTGCTGTTCAGCATATTCATAAAGGATCTGAAAAAAAGGGGTAAACAGTGAGGTGGCAAAATTTGCAGACGATACAGAATTACTCAAGACAGTTAAGTCCAAAGCAGACTGCGAAGAGTTACAAAGGGATCTCACAGAACTGGGTGACTAGGCAACAAAATGGCAGATGAAATTCAATGTTGATAAATGCAAGGTAATGCACATTGGAAAGCATAACCCCAACTATACATACAAAATGATGGGATCTAAATTAGCTGTTACTGCTCACGAAAGAGATCTTGGAGTCGTGAATAATTCTCTGAAAACATCCGTTCTATGTGCAGCAGGAGTCAAAAAAAAATAACCAAAAGTTAGGAACCATTAGGAAAAGGATAGCTAATAAGACAAAAAAATATCCTAATACCTTTATATAAATCCCGGGTACACCCACACCTTGAATACTGTGTGGAGATCTGGATGACCCATCTCTAAAAAGATATATTAGAATTGGAAAAGGTACAGAGAAGGGCAACAAAAATGATTAGGGGTATGGAACGGCTTCCACATGAGGAGAGATTAAAAAGACTGGGACTTTTCAGCTTGGAAAAGAGAAGACTAAGAGGTGATATGATAAAGGTCTTTAAAATCTTGACTGGTGTCGAGAAAAATAAAAAAGGAAGTGTTATTTACTCCTTCACATAACACAAGAACTAGGGATCACCCAATGAAATTAACAGGCAGTGGGTTTAAAACAAATATAAGGAAGTATTTCTTCATACAATGTAGTCAACCTGTGTAACTCATTGTCAGAGGATGCTGTGAAGCCCCAAACTATCACAGGGTTCAAAAAAGAACAAGATAAGCTCCTAGAGGATAGGTCCATCAATGGCTATTAGCTAGGATGGGCAGGGACGGAGCACCATGCTCTGGGTGTCCCTGGACCTCTGATTACCAGAAGCTGGGAGTGAATGACAGGGGATGGATCACTTGTTAGTTGTCCTGTTCTGTTAATTCCCTCTGAAGCATCTGGCACTGGCCACTGTTGGAAGACAGGATACTGGGGTAGAGCGACCTTTGGTCTGACCCAGTATGGCCGTTCCGATGAGTACTATAAAGGTGGTGCTCAGCTAGGATAGACTGAAAACAAGGGGAAATGACTGACACGAGTGGAACTTGTTAACAGGCAGCGCAGGCTAGTGTAGTGCTGAATCAAAGCCCGATGACTATAAACAGTCTTGAGCTTTCAGGAAGCATAAGGAGCTTCCCGCCTCCAGGAATATGGTAAATCAGTGCAAGATCTGCAGGCAGAAGCTGTTGAGGGACCACCAGTGCTTAGCCCTTCTGGGCTAACAGAAGCATCTCACTGTCATGGCGGGGCAAGTGGGGCAAACACACAGTACAACAGGAACCAAAGATGACATGGACTATATTTGCCCCTCAAGTCTAGAGAAATTATGATGCCTGCAATATTGATGCTTATGCAATTACTCTGACCCCTTAATGGACCCCAGTGCTCCTTGATCCTGCTGACACAGCTCAGCTCAGGTGTGAGACAGTATTAGCCTAGAATTAAAGGCTATTTTGCTCTCATTCTGGGAAAAATGCATATTTTATGACCTCCGCTTTGAATTTTTGCTCCAGATGAAACCCATACAAATGATAGTCAAGGCAATGGGGAGGGAGGGGAAGGATAGATAAATGGAAGAATACTTTACTTTTTGGCCATTGAAATATTCACCTCCAAAAAGGATCAATTCGTCTCTCTCGGGATGAGCAGACAAGGAGGCGTTCAGCCTGCGTCAGAAAGAGAGATGGGCCGACATCAGCACATAACAGAACCATTTGTAACTCAGCTCGGAAGCTACTCACTACAGTTCTGGATGCATAATTTAACAAGCGCTAGCACTTCTCCCCTCCAGGCCAAAAAGCCTCTCCATCAGTTTCTGATATCTTTTTTTATTTCCAAACCAAAAACTTTCTGAAGAAATTAACTTTTTGGAAACTTCCAAAAAGGCTAATCTGAAATCCTCTCCTATTTTAGGAACACACATTACATTGTCATTAACTACGGCCTTTGACATGATTTTAATTTTAATGCTGATGGATAAGGAGCAAAGATTAGCTTCGTCATGGCACACAGCTATGACTCTAATTGGGCTGTCTCATTTTAAGTTATCTGCATCATTCTTCCATAGATACCGCTGTTCGCTTAAGGTTCACCCACCCCCTGTACGTAACAGGAGTTGACAGCATCTAGCACTTCACAGGATCAGACCTCAAAGAAGCTCATTGTTTACTGATCCTCCCAACATCTTTGTGAGGTAGACGAGTATCATTATCTCCTCCTTACAGAGGGGAAACACGTACAGAAAGGTCAAGTGTCATTCAAGACACTGAATCAGTGGCAGCTACAGGACTAGACCTTTGCAGTGCCAGGATACCGGTCCTGTGCTCCGGCCACTAGCCCACTGTATCTTGACTCTCACAAGGATTCTCGTAACAATCTTACCGGTAGCATGCCCTCAGCTTTCCAGCCCAAGTCACAAGGTTCCCCTTCACTCATCTATGTTATACCGCTCAAAGCCCTCAGATCTAACCACCAGCTTTGATAAGATTCCCCACTTTGGCTCTTTTTAGCAGGCTGAAGGGAAGATTAAAAAGTAGCTGTTAGCAGAGAGGCGTTGCTGGTCCCTTTGATGCTACGAGGTCTGAATACCCTATACATTTTTATCCTTCCATAAAAGCATTTTAGCCTGATACTACATCCTCCACTCTCAGGATACAACTTAAACAAGTTTCATTGATACCATCACTTGCTGGATAACAGCAGTCATGGTTCCAGGTGATCTCTTACCTTGGTGAGGGTGGGGGACAGGCTGTCTCAATTATCTGGGTCTTTTTAGCATCTAATGTCTGGAATTCTGCTATCAGGGCTTCAAGATCCTCCTGAAAGTAAACAGCCAGTCGGGCATGAGTTTCTTGGCATATATTGTCATCCACATACCACGAAAACCTACACTAGCCACCAGTTCGATTTTCCTTAAATTTGATTAGATTCACCTCATTAAACTGTGAGGTATCAAAGTTATAGATTTTTTTCATCCTACACTAAGGGCTGGTCTCCACTACTGTACATTTCTGAATTTGTAAGCAGGCTGTAACACAATGCCATGGTTAGTGCACACTTCCTACCCTACAGAGGTGGTTCACCTTTGCTGGTGAGCAATTCTGTAGCACAACTGGTAGTTGAAACCGAAGTCTTAGCACAAGGCAGCTGTTTCAGCATTTGTGTAACTGATCTGCAGATATAATCAGACAGATGTTAAAATACACGGTTCTTTCTTGGCCTGACTCCTGTGCAAGTACAAAGAGAAATGTGTTTTCTATTTAAAATTTATATTTCATCTGGAGAGACAACTCCATATGTTATCTTTTAGTCTCCTTCAGTTTCTGTAAATTAAAAAACAGAACACACAACCCCAAAGCCCCCAAATTATGCAAAAGTCAAAGAAAATCTCTTCCCCACTCCCTCTTTAGATAAGAGTTGGGAAGTTATAACCATCCATGTGCCCTAACAGTAAGTACTAGGACTGTTCATTCTTTCTTGGCCCAACTTTCTTTTTTTGCTATACTTGCGATTGCTGGGTAAGACACTTGAATCAATTAGTTTAAACTTTCTCATTCTGCAGCAGCAGGGTGGCTGGGAGTAAAGGGACACAGTCTCAGGTCAAATTTAATTATTTTTTTTTAAATATAAATTGTCAAATTGATTTTTTTTAAAAGAGCAATAGAAACGTTTCTAGGATTTTTAAAACTCACAGAATCATATGAATTGGAGATGGAGAAAATGAAAGATTGTTCCCTACAGTAAGTCTTCTAGCTCTCAGCCAATTAGGTTTAAATGTCTCCAAGCAATGGGGTTTACACTAGCTTCCTTGAGAAAGCAGTCCACAGCCTAATAGATCTGTCAGCATGTTCTTCCAAATGTCCGGTCTTAATTTAATTCTACTAGTTCCTGTTTGCCCCACCCCTTGTGCAGGGCTCAATTCTGCCAGGTGCTGAGCCCTCTAGCCCAGTCCAGTCTATAAGTTTTAGTTTATTATTACAGCATTTTTTGAATTAACAATTATACTCAACAGAATAGGTACACATTTTCAAACTGTCACAGTATGAAAGATATGAAGCAGAGATTCAGCCCTTCTCCTATCATACAAATTACACTTCTAACACCCCCCTTAAAACAAAAATGAAATTATAAAAGTTGAGAATCACTTGACCTAGCTCAACCATAAATAAAATAGATTTCACACAATCCCTTTCTTGTTTTTGCCACCAACCAGGCCAATAAGACAACTGCCCATAAAACTGAAACATTACCACTACAGAATAAATATTCTACTTTTTGAGCCGATGAGGGTCAAGATTTGAGATTGCCATTGAGAAATTATACAAATTATAAAATACTAGGTAACGTGGGCAAATCTTCAACTTGGCCAATCTTCTGTCTGGCCAGACCCACATGGGCAAAATCATCTGTACCTCTCAATACCAGCAGATCTCCCTTCCAAAAAAGCCAACTGCATTGTTTGAAAAGGGAGGGTTGTCTAGTGAAACACTTAAACACATGCTTAACTTTCAAGAGAAACTTTTCCCTTAGGCATGGCTTGTGAAGTTCCCATTATAGGGAACAGAGCCCAGACAGAATGAGAATAAATGCGACGGCTCTGTTTTGAATTTTACTTCTGTGTGTTGCTTTGCTATTCAGAGAAATCCCTGGGGAGGATGAATACATATTGCATCTGAAAGCCAAAGGGTTCAGAGTCAGTGTCTCTCACACACAGATTGGCAGGAGTGAGCTCTTCAGAAAAAAGCAGCTCTAATAAAACAGCAGGTGGGAGGAAAGTCTTTTAGTTAGTCAAGACCAGGAGCCATGGCACAATGTGAGTGTGTGTTTGCTGCACACTCCGCTGGGTGGGCGAATCAGTCCCCTGCGACCTGACCTGCCCCAGCACCACTCACCTCCTCCTTCTTAGCTCTCTTGGAGACTTTTTTCTCCATCTTAGCAGCTGTTTTCTCTGCCCCTTTCACCTTCTTCTCCTTCTTGCTTTTCTTACCCATGTTTTCAGCCTGGGTTACTGCAGGGGGCACTGAACAGAGCCCCACTGCCAGGGTGCGCCCTGCTCCTGCAGAGCTCACATGGGGGAGCAACCCAGCTGAGGACAATCACTTCCCAGGCACTCAGGGGTGATTTCCTGCCTGGGGTGGAAGGGAAGGAGCTGGCCACGTGCTGTTGCGAATGCCATCTGCTGGGCTGGATGGCTTCTCACACCAGCTTGCTGCCTTGCTGAGCAAAGCCCTGGTGCAGCTGTGCTAGCCACAGGCTTTGCTGCCTGTCCCAATAGGGTGACCAGATGTCCCAGCTTTATAGGGACAGTCCTGATAGCCAGGGTTTTGTCTTATATAGACTCCAATTACCCCCCACCCCGTGTCCCGGTGTTTCACACTTGCTATCAGGTCACCCTAGCCAAAGGGAGAGGTACAAGGCCATCCCCGAGGCTTGTGCAAAGTACAGCACCCCATAGTTAGGGGGGTCACTTTGAACACGCCCCAGCAGTTCACTCACTCACTAGCCCACTATGAGCCTGCTTTGACCAGTGCCCAAATTACCAGAAAAAAGTCGGGGGGCCCTGAATGTCAAGTGGCTACTTTCATTTAAACAGTAGTGAGACAAAAGACGAAAGATAGGTAACCTCAAAAAGTAATAAGGGCCCCCCCTAAAAAAATTCCCCTGTAATTGAAGCCCTAGCTTTGAGCTCCAAGACCACTGATCCCAAAAGTTTGCCCCATGCCCCCCAGTGGAGAGGGCCCCCAAACCAAGTGACCTGGCACGTGGGGGGGGTCGCAACACCGCTCAGGTTTGCCCCTCTGTAGATGGAGGAGTGAACGGATCAAACCTGAGCGGCGCTGTGACCCACATTAGCCACTTGAAATGTTAGGAGGTGTGGTTTGTCAACCCCACCCATCCAGCAATCACGAGCCAGGCCTCAACAAATTATTAGACTAGCTTAAAAATTATGAGATTTGACAATAATAAATGTGGGGTTCTTTTCATTTGCCTTCCTGTTTCTTTAGAGGGGGCACTCAGGTCATGTTTTGAGCTGTTCTCTACAACCAGGAGGGCTAGAAACTCACTTTTTCTAAGCCAGTTTCATGATTTTGGGGGACCTGACTTATGATTTTTGAAAAACTGGAGTTGGTGATACTCCAGTGCTCTATAAGTGTCACTTTGGTGATATGGCCCAACAAGTCATTATTAGGGTTGCTATTAACTACGTGTTTCACACTGATATGGAGCCCCCATTAGAATCTCATCAAGCTGTAATTGGGAAAAGTGATCATTTTGACTACGAGAGTCCATTTTCTTAAATTCAGCCAGTTTTGAACACTGTGAAAATCAGTTTGAGTTTAAATCCAAGGAGGCATGATTTTCTTTTCATTAGGTTCCACTGTAAAATATGCTTGTGTAATTTTTTTCACTTCCAGAAAAAAAGTAGAATTATTATATTTTCACTGAAAATAAATTAAAAAAAACCTCTCCAAGAATGTGAGGCCAGGCTGCCTTCCACCAATGCCTAATCTATCTGTGTGCCAGTGTTTTTCCATAGTACCTATCACTGCTATATCTAAATGCTGACACAGCTAATAAGCTAAGTACTTAAGCCCATACCCTAGAAACTGCAGGATCATTCAGATTTTTTGAATATCTGCCTAAAATCTGAATCTCAGCTTTTTCAAGATAATAAAAAAAAAACAGAATGAGAAGAGAACCGTAAAAATTCTTTAGCACTGCAGACAATACACATCCTGCTAAACAAATGTTTGGCTGGCAGTCTTGAAAATGCCAGAGTTATAATTAAGACTAGAATGAGTCATCAATAAGTTTATACCAGGAAAGTGAACTGAGAACTTAGGAGAATGGGGCAAATCCTCAGCTGGCGTAAAGAGTTATAGCTCCATTCAATAGCTCAGACACAGTGACTTTTCTTTCTCTCAGAAAGAAACCCAAGGGTGAAATCTGGGCCCCACTGACGTCAATGGGAGCTTTGCCCCTCAATTCACTGCAGTCAGGCTTTCACCTAATACATTTTAGGGAGATTTTGAAGGGAAGAAAGACTTGAGGTATTTAAATGTTTGAGGTTTGTAAGACAGGCAGCTGCCTCCCCAGAGCCCCCTTGTGGCCAGAGGTTGCTCTACAGGCAACCAGCCTCAATTTCCCCTCTTAGGCCATTCAAAAACATAACTTCAGGCTTTTTCTTGGTCAACAAAGCCCCTCTCTTGGGGACTAGACTTATTATTACAAAATAAATGGCAAAGCCCAAGCCTGGAGTCCTCTCCTGCACCTGAAAGCCTTCATCCCCAGCCCCACCCAGGAGCCTGCACCCCCAGCTGGAGCCCTCACCCCCTCCCACATCCCAACTCCCTGCCCCAGCCCATTGAAAGTGAGTGAGGGTGGGGGAGAACGAGGGACGGGGAAATGTAGTGAATGGGGGCTGGGCCTCTAGGGAGAGGAGGGGCCTCCTGGAAGGGGCGGGGCTAGGTGTTCAGTGTAGTGCAATTAGAAAGTTGGCAACACTAGCATAAGCTGGATCAAGGCGAAATCCCTCCCCACCATGTTATATTTACATTGCACAAAACTCCAAGTGCAATAATGATGGTGGCAGTATAGGACTGGCCTTCTTTGAAAGAGTCTGTTAAAGGCCAGATCTGGAGATAGGAGACAAACTGTTCTGATACAGGAATTCCAGTGTTCCTGTGCTAAGAGCCCTGGATCTCTGGAACTGTCTTGGGATGAGATAAGTTTTTTGCACAAACAGGCCAACTCTCTTGCACCCCAAACACATACTTGAGCAATCACACTCCCCACCTCCACACACACACACACACGCCAAGCGTACACTCATACATATACACACAGCTGGCAGCCAGATGTGCACTGCCAGACACAGACATGCACTCACAGATGTTCCCTTGCATAGCTGCTCACTCTATCACCTTTGTTTGGTTGACAATCTGCTGACAGGGAACATTACAGAGGCTTCAGTTTGCCAGTGTTTGCAAATTTCCTTTTATGATGTGAGACGCTCTGTACTATCATATCTGCAGCCTGGCCCAGACTGGCCTGTAGCAAGATCTTGCCCTTTCACTTTGTTATTTTTTACTGTCTGGAACATGTTCATTCAACGGGATGGTAAATGCTGCTGCATCAGCAAAGCAAAGAATAACCCACATGGAGCCTTCATGCCCGTAACATTTTTTCATAACTGTACTGAAGATCAGAGGGGACCCAATAGCTTTTTCCCCCACACGTCACCTTTGTGCGCTAACACTTGGCTTATTTTCCCTTATTAAGGTTTCCTAGAGCCGCTAGCAAGGAAGAAATTGATGTCACAAAGGAAGCAGAAGGACCATAAGTCATTTATGACTGACAACAGGGCGGTGCAATGAGAGTAACAAAACTAGCCCCACATTCCCGTGCCTGAATGGGTGGATGGAAGAGAAATACATTCTAATCAGGGTTTCCTAGGTTTTATTTTAGGGAAAGGTGGGGATGATGATAGAGCCAATAAACAGGGGTGAATGTGGAACTGATGAGTGGGGGAAGCTTAGATTTTTTTTAGGAATCTGGATACGGTCATTTCTTTTGGTATAAACGTAGAACAATGTCCTTGCAGAGCTAGAGAACCAGCGAACGCAGCTGCAGAGCAATACAAAGTCCCTGCAGATTAATACCACAATATTCTGATGTGGCTGGAGAAAATCCTCATTGTTCCGGTAGCTTAGGGTTAGCGACAGCGTTCCAATAAGGGCTCAGATCTAATTACGATATTTGCATTGTGAAATGGCAGTAACGTCATATAACGTCTTAGATGCTCTCGTCTAATGTATCAGGTTCCCCATCCCTCAGGGAGGTAGGACAGTCTTGGGGTTAAGTCAGGGGACAGGGAGTCAGGTGTCAAGGGCTCTATTTCTGACTCTACTTCAGACTCATTGTTTAATTTTCCCAGTCCATGCCTAACTTACCCCGTCTGAACCCAGCAGGCCTTAATTAGTGCTTGATCCAACAGGTTGCCGAGCACCCTGAGCTCTTCATGACCATGCTTTTCAGGATCAGGCTCGTAAGGTAGGTTTTTCAGAAGTGTCTGAGTTATAAGGCCAAGTTAATGGAACTTGTGCTTCTTAGGCACTTTCTAAAAATTCCTAACCTAGACAAATTTTCCAGGGGAGATTAGCTTATATAAAAGCTACAAGATTTGTCCCTATATGCCCACAATCCAGAAGGGGACCCCCAGCACCAGCTAACCAGGATGAGATGACTCAATTCAACTAGATGTCCCGTTCCTAATTCAATGACAGCGGTTTGTTTCATTCAAACTGTGTCTAGGTTCACAAATCCTCTTTAATGAATCAGCAAAAGCCCTTTAACTCTCAATTTCAAGGTAATTTCATTGCTTTTTTAGTGCTTTGCAATCAAATTAGACTTCAGAGGAAAGACTGAAATGCGAGAAAAGGATTCAAACAGAGTGGCTTTAACATACATATTATTTATGGTTTCCAGCGATGTTGCAGACATTTTAGGAGGTCGTAGCTGAGAATGGAGCAGTTTAGTATGATTGATGGACCAAGACACTTGGAGACAGGTGGCAGATATAATGAAATAAAATTCCAGCTGAATTCCACACCCGTCTACAAAATGGGAGACAGATAAGTTAACTCAGAGAGTCTCTTCCAACTGTAAGAGTCCAGTGGGCCAAGTTTTCAAATTTGGATGTTTCAGTATAGGCACCAAACTCAGGGTTTAGATGCCTAAAAAAGGGATTTAAGTGTCTTTTGGCATCAAAATTTGAAAATTGAGCCTCTGTCTATAATTTTGAAAAGTCTAATGTGTCTCAAAATGGTCATATTTTTTTAATTTTAAAATTAATTTAGTGCATGTGGAAGGTCCTAGAGTCTGAACTGTTTTCTTTATCCACATAACAGGTTCTGCAACCAATACAAATTTCCCTGTGCGGCCCCCACATGACCCCTACAATATCTCTTCACTCAAATCTGAGAAGATCACCTCTAACTTAAGGCTGAGCAGGGAGTTTCATTTTCCATCGGCATCATCTCTAGCAGAGAAGGTGGAACAACTGGTCACGCAGGGCAGCACAGTGTTAGGGGCAACAAAAGGCCCGATAATTGTTTGTAAGGGGGACTGCAGATAGAGTAACTTGGGTTTAGGTTTGTCTAAGGCAGCAAAACTCCTCCATTCAGCCTGGGTTTCTATGGCCCTTTTAATCCTTGACCTTTCAATAAAGGAGCCTTGACAGAGCAGTTTTCATGAAGCAGACGCCTCCTCCCTAAAAGTGAAGGGAGGCCACCAGCTTATATCAACTGAGCAATTAAACACAGCTGTCAGATGGGAATGACTTTTCATCTCTGCAGATTGCACCGATATTTGAACTTGGCTCCAAGGTGATAGGCACCTGAATCCAGCAATTCCACTTCAAAGGCAGGCATTACTAGCTTAAAGTGAGCTCACCTGTAGAGAGAGAGAGAGCCTTTCAGAAGAAGCATGGTTTTAACGCAAGTGTGCTACATAATGACCACAGCAGTTATTAATATTCCAGAAGTCGACAACTGCAGGCTTCATTACCGAGTAGCCAAAACTAGGGCGGTGTTCACTTTAAAAGTTTGCAATACAAGAACTACTGCAAAGACTACAAAACACCGTAAGAAGAGTTCTAAGTAAATTTAAAAACTTGTCTTTCTCACCAAGAGAAATTGATCCAATAACAGATATTATCTCGTCCATCTTGTCTCCCTAATATCCTGGGACCCACACGACTACAATAACACTGCAAATTGCTAATATGATGGCGCATACAACTAGGAATGTTTCCAGTTTTCTTGCCTTGGCATATGAAACCACAACAGCCCATAAAAGGAGCCATTTGCAGCAGCCTGGAGTGGCAAATTCCCCACAGGCCTTTAGAAGCTGGGAATGTCTTGATCTCATTGCTAGTGAAAGCCGTTAACATTAGTGGTGCCTCACCCTGTAGAATCACCTAAAGCCTTCCACTTTCATTTCTCCAAAGAGCAGTGGGGACATGCATCATTGTCCTATTGCATCAGCCCAACTGACTCAATTAATTCAGGGCTGCGTATAAAATTCTTGCTTCCAGCTGAAGCAGGTTGTCCTGCCTCTTGTAAATACCAAATAAATGGAGCTTCACATATTCAAATCTGGGGGCTGTGGGTCCAGCAGTGCTCTTGTCAATGGCAACTTCATGCCCATTTGCCCTAACATAAACGCCTGAGTTCAGTGATGGCCTTTTGTAAGGGATGGCATTAGAGACGGGCCGAACCTGCAACATTTGGGTGTGGACATTCAACAGCAGGGGCTTGGTACCGATCCATTATATATCACAGGGCTACACATGAAATTCACAGCTGGACCAAAGTGTGAGCCTGGGGTTTTGGCTCAGACCTGCCTCTAGTTAGTGCAGTACCCATTGGGCCAAATGAATGCTTGATGCAACTCTATTATTATCAATGCACCACAGATGAATTTGACCCACTGTATACACTTGTATGCTGCATCCTTGGAAGTCTTTAATTAAAACAAACTAGGCATTAGAGCAAGGAGTTATCAGTTTTGTGGGATATATTGTTGAATATAGTTATACAGTAATGTATCCAGTGTATCAATCTGGAACTAGCAAAACTTCCCAAGGGTTCTGTCCAGTATATGCTTGGACTGAGCCCTTAACAAATGTGTTTTGCTATCTCTGCCTCGGTTGCCCTTCTATGAAACAGAGCAGATCTCTCCAGGACTTCATACTGTACCATAGTACTTAGTGGCAAAATGGTATCTTCTTTCTGACTCTTGCCTTTGGCCCTGTGCCAAGTACAATTCAAACCATGTGACTTCCCTTGGCATGCTATGAGATAAAATATATCTGTCCCAAAGATGAGCAAGATCCTGATAGAAGCCCTCTAGCAAGAACCATGCTTAAACATGGGCTTTACTTGCACTGTTCTACCACACTGTGGACAGGGCCTTAGATAAATGAAGCAAGCAAGCAGTTGCCTCCTTTCCTCTTTTGTTAGTCTTGATTTCATCTCATTCTGCCTTTCACTCCCTCCCTATACCTTTTGGCAAAGTCATTCCATGGATTATCATCAGATGTGTGAGTTGGGGGGAAAACTCACTACTTGGAAAGTTTAAAAAGCAGGAAGCATTCAAAGCACACTCCTCTGGGCAATGTGTTGTAACACTGGCAATACTACAATCAGATCGAAAGAGTCTGTCTTTCTTAATTAACATGAGTGTTTGCGACTGGCTTCCTTGTTCCAATAATTTATTAAAACCCAGCAATTGACAGCGTGGGGGTGACTTGCAAATGTCTCTGTTGGGAAACATGAAACAACCCCTAGTTTCCTGAAATTGCAAAGGCACTGTCCTACCCATTAGGTAACATTTACATCATGTATCTCTGCAGAATGGTTTGACAAACACAGGAGTTGCTAGCACATAACAGCTCACAGTGGGGACCCACGGAGGCTTAGTAAGCTGAATGTTTTTATTAGAGATAGTCCTGCAACAAAACACCTCTGATGTTCTTTCAGAGCTGGCGCTTCGCTTCACATCAATTCACATCTCTACGGTCCACTGAACAAAAACCCTGAATCTGGCCTTTGTAGAAGATCAGGTCCAGATCCAGACTCAGGGGCTTGGGCCCATTTCCAGTTTATACACTGTCTTTGAATTCACTTTATCATTTAAAAATAAAACTAAAAAATGTAGGTGCACTAGTTAGAAAATAAACCCCAGTTTCAAGGCTGACTGAAGGGAAAGCCATCTGGAAAATGACCAAGTGAAAGAAAAGGACCTATTGCTCAGAAGGTCACAACAGCCAGAGGTACCTAATGAAACACCACCAGAATTCAGTGGTAGCCGTGTTAGTCTGTAGCAGTCAAAGAACCAAGGAGTCCTTGTGGCACCTTAGAGACTAACAAATTTATTTGGGCATAAGCTTTTGTGGGCTAGAACCCACTTCTTCAGATGCATGAAGTAAAAAATACAGGAGCAGGTATACATACATGAAAGGATGGGGGTGCTTTACCAAGTGTTAGGTCAGTCTAACGAGATAAATCAATTAACAGCAGGATACCAAAGGAGGGAAAATAACTTTTGAAGTGATAAGAGAGTGGCCCATTACAGACAGTTGACAAGAAGGTGTGGGTAGCAGTAGGGAGAAATTGGTATTGGGGAAATTAAGTTTAGGTTTTGTAATGACCCAACCACTCCCAGTCTTTATTCAGGCCTAATCTGATGGTATCTAGTTTGCAAATTAATTCCAGTTCTGCAGTCTTTATTAGTCAGGTTCTTAGGCTGATGCAATCAAGACTGAAATGTGGTGAGACCCGACAAGTTGTCATGGCCTTCATAGTCCACCAGGTGTCAGCACTTCAGCAGAGAAGAGCCACAAACCACATCCACATCCTCTTTAGGAACACTCTCCACACATGGTGCAACAAATGCTGAGGCATTGCATCAGGTTGCAAAGGTGGGGGGTTTATTCCCTCTCAGAAGTGTTCAATGATCAGGAGCAGGATTATGAATCAAAGTGAAGAAGAGATTGTGTGTAGGTTAAAAAATCTATTTTAATTCTTTCAGGAAATCCAAACTTCATTCACTCGCAGTCAGGACCTCCTCGCCCTAAATCCATGTAGATGGTTCCAGCCAGCACAAAAATATGAATCCTGTGTTTACTTCTTGTTCTATTAACCAGGGAAGCCAATTATTCAATTAACCACCTGAAGAGTCCGTGCTCAACTGGCAAGGTTACCAGTTTCCAGAGGCAAGAGTAGTGCAGAGTGGGTTTCACATTCTGCATTTGGGGATTTCACTAAAATCAAGAAGGTGATGGTTTCTCTTGGACACAAAGAACAGAGTTATAAATGCAGTTTTAGGGGCCTATTCTCCATTTGATACACACATTTCACTAGTTCTGAATATTTTGATAGTCCATACAGGAAGAGGGCATTCTGAAACTGGTGTCTGATCGACCTTGCTTTCAAACTCAATCACGTCTGCAAAGATCCCCTCCCCTCTGTTCTAGTGCTGGGCTGAATACTGAAATGCTCAATTGTCAATGCAAAACCAAAATTTGTTTTTGCAAAAATGTTAGTTTCCCACCCAACTCTGCTCCAAGCCAAACTGTTTACCTCTCTGTTATGAAGAGCCTTCTCGTTCACAACTTGATTAACAGCTGCACAACACACGTAGCCAGAATGCTTCTTTGGGATTCACTGTTGGAATTGTAAATAATCAGTGCTTTCTCATCCAAGCTACCCCCCACATGAAAGTGCATTACTGTGCTCTGAGGAGACTGTCAATAAGGGCATCCGTCAGTATCAGCTGTGAAGGTGGTTTTGGAATTTACGTACTTGCACACTGGAAAATGAACTCATTTCAGATAGCTACCAAACCACCACCAGCTGGAAGCAGATTTTGGTCACTACCCATGTGGGACAAATCTGGACTGGTGACCTAAAAAAGGGGACTGTAATCCTATTACCAGTCTCCTGAGCTGCCGAGGCCTAATTTGTTGGATATTTAAATAATTGACAGATACCTTAGCATTGCAAAACCATCATGAACATTTACTAGCCCAGGCACAAAATCAACTTGCCCACCTTTGTGGTGTAAGCAGTTTAGGACAGTGTCTCTTCACATTTGTTTGTATACAGCCAAGCTCATTTTGCCTGCTGCCACAATAAAAATAGTAATAATTACTGGCCTCATAGAGTGGGCTGAATTACTCCCATGTTTTCTGTGGGTAACAATATGACAGATATCAGAGTAAGATCAGCTGGTTAATGCCTTCTTTGCTTCAGTCAGCATGGTCTGAGCAAGGTTTACTGGTCTATACAATAAATTACTGAGGGATTTAGTCTGTTGTCACACACAAGTGCAGTCTGGTTCTCTTAGGCTGAACAAATAATATGATAACCCCCTATATATGCTCTTATCATGCTGCAGACCATAAAACTTTATCCCCAGTGAAATGATTAGCCCTGCAAGATTTCCTGTGTCTTTGCAAAATAAACATGAATTACTTATTTATTCTTATAAATTTCAATAAGTGGACTTGTGCGTACCATGCACTTCTTGATGAATAGGAATTTGTGTTTCTCTGGAGTATTAGAATATTTGAATGGGGAAAAGGAATTCATCTTACAGGATTTGCCTATATTCATTTCTCTCTTACTGCACAGATGTGAAGGCTCATATTGGTTAATGGTAAGAAACATGCTATATACCAGCTTGCATAAAAGATGCATGTTTAATGGTGAATGGCACTGGTTAATAATGAATCTGAGCCCATCATTTTCTGACTCTTGGTGATGATCATTAGTAATTGGGTTCCTTTTGCATAGATGGCATCTCCAATTCTAGCTAAAGGAAATTCGCCATTTATTGTTAAGACTATAGGGTCTATGACACATAGCTGAAAAGTTCTCATTCCATCCAGTAAAACAGTGTCATACGTAATCACACTTGCTAGTTTACCACAGTACTATACTGTTTAGTTAATTATTATTATTATTTGTGTTATGGTAGAGCCTAGGAGCTCCAGTCATGGACTGGGACCCCATTGTGCCAGGAGCTGTACAAACACAGAACAAAATGACAGTCCCTGCCCCAAGGCTCATCTAATCTCACTAGACAGGACAGACACAGGATGGGGGAAGGGGCATCACATCCAAGCAGAGTGAACAGGATGATGGTAGCAAAGTCATGGTACACCTCTACCTCGATATAACGTGACCCAATATAACATGAATTCGGATATAACGCGATAAAGCAGCGCTCCAGGGGGCGGGGCTGTGCGCTCCGGGGGATCAAAGCAAGTTCGATATAACGCAGTTTTACCTATAACACGGTAAGATTTTTTGGCTCCCGAGGACAGCGTTATATTGGGGTAGAGGTGTAGTTCCATGATTCTTTTCTGTTTTGGTGGGTTTGGGAAGGAGGGGATCAGCTCAAGGGAAGGGACATTGAAGGGAAGGAGGTAGGGGGGCAGGGAAGAGGGTCAGAAGAGTGAGGTTGAGGTGAAGAGATTGTGAAGGAGGGTAGAAACAAGCAGCCAATTAGCCCAGCACAGAGCAGAGAGAGTCTAGTCCACAACACCGCAGAAAATTCTCCAAAGGACCCAAAGTCCCTGCTGTGGCTGTTTCTGTTCCTACTAGCTGGGGTCTCTGGCTGGCTCCTCTGCTGCTTTCTCCCAAGCTCATATGGTGCAGGGAGAGGGGAGACACCACCTGTGATGGGTCCCCCCAGGACAGTTCAGAGTCGAGGAAGGTGCTGGAGGGAGGGGTGGCCCCAGCTGGACCCTTTTTTCTCCTCTCCACTCCGGTGCAGCAGTCCATGCTTTGGCTTATGCCCTAACTTGGACTACCCGTTACTTTGACTCATCTCTAAAATGATAGCATCACATTTCTAGGACACACTGTTTTTTTCTCTGTCTCGGGGTGTTGTACAGAGATGATGCGTCATATCTGTGTATCAGCCACTAATTAATCTTTAGTATGGAAAGGTTTTGTTTTAAAATCACAAGCTGCAGCAGCAGTACTGAACTAATGCCCGTCAACAGATTCCCCACACCACAGAACATGTTGCGCTTTTCAGAAATGCCTGTTAGCTCATGTTTCCGACCTGCGATCTCATTCACCTTACTGGAAAGGCAGCAACACGGTAAGTACATAGGCAAATCCTGGGGATAATGTCATGGCTCTTTCTATTCTGCCTCTGGCTAATTACAACAACCGCCAGTGGGGCTGAAATAAGCATTGCTTGCTTCATTATTAAGGCAACCACAGGCGATTCAATCACGCACACCACACAAACTGTCCATTTTATTAATGAAAGAGTTGAGAATCACATTCCATTCAGAAATAAATATTTGCTCAGCTACCTGCCATTTGTTGTGTCACAGTGTGTACCGAGGATCAGGATGTATGATGCAGCTTTCCATAACGGCCATTCAAATTCAACACAGCTTCTCAATTTCCCAGGGGATAAATTATGATATTGCAGTGTGGCTAGCTTTCACATCAGCTGAGGATGGTAGCTGTACCATGGCCACTTGAACTGTATGACAATCATTCTCAGTACTTTTCACCTTGGGAGCACTATAAACATATCTGGCATTTTGCAGACAGGATCTACCCTTTGGAGACACTGTATGCAAGCATCTTTATCCCTGATTTACAGATTGGGAAACTGAGGCACATAGGGTCAATTTCTCCATGGGCACAGAAGAGCTCAGTGTCAGAGCTGTAATTAGTACTCAGGAGTTCCTGGCTCCCATTCTGGTACTCAGATACTTTCTCTGATACTCAGGTACTTATCAGCTGTTCAGGCCTTTGAGGACAAGATCATCACCTATTGCCTCGATTTTACCGAATAACTCTATCCTGAGCATGCCAACACAAAGAACTGTTACACTGCCAATACGTACTCTCCTGGCCCAAGACCATCCCAACCAGGGCCGTCCTTAGGCATAAGCAGCATATGCGGCTGTGTGGGGCACCTGAAATTTGGGGCACCATTCCCCTCGCTGGCTGCAGCTGGAACCCTTTAGTCTCCGGCCCCTCCGGTCACGCTGGGCCGGCGGGCTTCTCCCCTCCCCCCAACCCCGCCCCCTCCCTCCCTCATGCCTCAGCCAGCCGGCTGAGGACTCCAGCCTCTCGCTCTGCCACTCCAGCCCCGGGGAGCCCAGAGCTGTGCAGCCAGTCACTGGCAGCCTGCCCCACCGCTGCCTGGAATGGAGTCCCTCCCTGGACCCTGCCTGCCTGCGCTGCTTTGCCTCTGATCACTTCACACACACACACACACACCTCTTCACGAGGCACTGTCCCCCAATACAGATTGTCACACACACACACACATAGTCTCACATTCTGTCACAGTCCCCCAACACACAGTCACACACACACTGGCTCTCACAACAAAAACACTGCTTTCTCCAAAGTGACTGCTGATCACTACTGCCTCAGACTCATGCCCTCTGAGAAGGAGCCCCCATGCTTGCAGTGCTGAGTGGTGTCTTCCTTGTGCTTTGTACAGTCTGAATACAATAGTTTCTAAAGCACTTTGAGATCCTTTGGAAATAAGGATGCTGAAGAGCCCACATCCTGGAGGCCTCACAGTGCAGCGACCTCCCTTTTGACCGACGTGAGCAAAGTCCATCAATGCTTCATCTTAACCAGCCAGAGGGATTCACTATTGAGAAAGGTGAGGTGCTTTCTCCTGGAGCTGAATGCCCTGACTCTGCAGTTCCTGCAGACCCTGCTTGTCTAGGAAAGCGGAGCCTTCACTCAGGAGTTGAACCCCATTTCTTTGCATGACAGTACAAGCATCTCTATTCAGAACTAGTGGGTCAGCTCAAAACCTCCTTCTCCTCCACTTGCTCGCTCCACCGTCTCCAGGAATAGAACTGAGATGGAGAGCAAGCGCTGTGGGTTACTGTGACTATAACCTGAGCTGATGCCGAGATACGTTTGTAAAGAGCTGATCTTGACTCAGCTGCCACTTGTCAGAGCAGAATAGGTTTCACATTTCTGAAAAATAAACAAAGGGCAGAAGTGCCGAGGAAGCCTCTTTCCCGTTCAACTTTCTTCCCAAGCTGCATCTGACTCCACCAAAATCAAAAGGCACTTATCTGCTTCCCTTCTTGAAATACACCTCTACCTCGATATAATGCTGTCCTCGGGAGCCAAAAAATCTTACCGCGTTATAGGTGAAACTGCGTTATATCGAACTTGCTTTGATCCACCGGAGCACGCAGCCCCCCCGAACCCCCACCCCCCGAACCGCTGCTTTACCGCATTCTATCCGAATTCATATTATATCGGGTAGCGTTATAACGGGGTAGAGGTGTACCAGACTGATATATAATTACCAGCATAGCAATCTGCCTTGAAGGTTATTTTTTCTACACAGAGCTGTTCACTCACATTAGTTGTATTATGGCTTCTTATTGGTGCAAACAAACCAAAAAAAGTGGTAGCTCTGAAGTGCACAATAGCTTCAAGGAGAGGCTGACATCTTGCCTAAGGCAGCAATTTGCTTTGCAAAGAACTCTGCTGAAAGCAGGTGCAATCTGCTGATGCTTCTCTGACAAATGTTGCTTCGCTATCATTTGAATTATCCAACACTTCTTTATCCCTGGTGGAGGCTTGATGATTTCTCAGTAGGCTACATATGACAGCAACTCCTTGTTTGTTCCCCAAACCAAAATAACAACACCATAATGAAGCTTGAAAACCAGCCATAGGATCACAAGCCCTTAACCCGCAGGGCACTGGAACAAATGTGGCTAAAACTGGTAGCGGCATAAAGTCATCATTCTCTGGTGGCAGCTGTGAAATGATATGGTGGGCTCCATCCCACTGACAGATGCTCACATAATAAATCACCATATCTGGGCCTCGCTGGCAGTCTTGAGAAAAAGACCAAGGACTGGACTGGTCATGGGAATTCAGTCCCCACTCATGCATATCTAGACGTGACCTCAGCTTGGCAAATGAGGAATGGGGTGCTGTTTGATTTTATAGCCTCCCATGGACCCTCCATCTCCACCTTCCTTTTAAGGGTAATGCACACAGGGGAATAGGGGGGTCTTTGTCCTCTTCTAGTAGCTTGCTATTGCTCCAGATAATGGAATTAGCTCAAACAATAGAGCTTATGCTTTTAGCACTGAAGATCCAGGCTTCAGACCCTGCTGTCAGCCCAGGGGGCGGTTAGTCATATAAACATATACCACCAGCTCTCACCTAAACACTGTTATTTCCTTGTCGAGATCAGCCTCTTCCTAGTTCCAAACCAGCCAAGCTACATCTCTTGTGGGGATGCTATTCCCAAATAGCCTTTTGCTTTTTGTGCAGCTGCACAGGTAAGCCCACTCTTTCTTCAAGACCTCCCAAGGTCTATCTCTGTGTTAACTTGTCCATTCAACGTGATGGAGTTATCTCTGATTCATGTCTCTTCTCATTCCCTTTCTCCAGCCTCAGTGTCTCACAAACACCTGTACTATTGCTAAATCACCCATATTTGCGGTTAAGCACTGCTCATAAATCCAGCTTTCATCTCCTCTAATTGCTCTCACTCAGCAGGAGGCACGAGAGAAGTTCCCTTGTCTCAATGTTTTACCTTTCAACTCTGCTTTCAAGAAAGCTTCAACATGTAACGCCTCTGAATTAATAATTAAAGTCCTGTAGGCCAACAGCAGTTTCTGATGCAACCAGGTAGCCAAAGCGATATTGTGTGGGAGTTTGAACACACCTCCTTCCTTAGCGCCAGTACTGTTGGCGCTTGGAGCATGGCAATCATGAATGCATCATTCACCCAGCCTCAACTTGCACTGGTGGAGCAGAGCTTGGTACCAGACTTTTATGCCCGAGGAAACAATGGCATATGATCCAGGAAGTCCACTGTTATGTAACTATTTGGGTTAATTTAATAAGGGTAATAAAATCTTATTAATCCACCCTCCCCCGCTATTCTAATCAACTTAATGAAGCAACAAGTTTTGGCCAGGATTTGTCCATCCTGTACAAACTCTTTCACAACCCTCACATCTCTTCCCCAGCCCATGGGTAAAGAGTAATTTGTCCCTGTAGCCGACGCGGTAAAGGCCTGTGTTTATGGAGCAGGAGGATCAGTGTTGTATCCCTGCTGTCACTGGGAAGCTCAGAGTGACACGTCCCTGGCTATTCCCTTGTGAAGTACTAGCCCATAAAGGGCTGTTACAAATAAGCAGTAGGTCAGAATGCAAGAGGCTCAAAGCTAACTTCCACCCCTCCCTTTCCTGTGCCCAGTGCAGGAAAGGATTAAGGGAGAATTTGGCCCCCAAAGCCAAATAATAAAAAGAAAATGCCACACAGAGTATTTTACAAATGTTTTCCCTTAAATTTAGCTTAATACTGAAAGAATGGCAAAAATTGTTGATTCTTCCTTGCGGGTTAGCAATTAGTTCAGCTGGTCAGAAAACGGGGAACTAATTTCCATGTTTTCAGTTTTTTCAAAAAATTTTACTGGTGTTTTCCATTTTTTTTCTTTTTTTAAAAAGTTAACCAAAGCAACTGAACAACATAAATTGGGTGAGGAGGTTGGTGGCTTTCACTTTTCAAAAACTTGAAAACTTTAGGTTTTCAGTATTTTATTGAAAAAAATATATATAAAAATGTGAAGGACTTGAACATTTTCCACAGATTTTCTTTACCAAAAAAAAAAAAAAAGGGTGGAGGGGGAGGATTTTTGTTTAAAATTATTTTTTCATCTGAAAAATTTTGACTGGCACTAGTTATTTTCTGACTAACCACAAGAAATGTCCTATGCCTTGATAACTGAGACTTTAAATGATTGTTTTATAGGACCTGGCACTTTTACTTGAATGCTGACTAGTCACAAGCCTTCTCACTGAGCTGCATGTCCTGGGTTTCTTTTCTCACATTTCAGAGTAGCAGCCGTGTTAGTCTGTATCTGCAAAAAGAACAGGAGTACTTGTGGCACCTTAGGCCTGGTCTACACTGGGGGCGGGTTTGAACTAAGGTACGCAAGTTCAGCTACGAACTACCTTAGTTCGAACTACTTACCCGTCCAGACACCGCGGGATCGAAGTCCGCGGCTTCCCCGTCGACTCCTCCACCGCCATTCGCGGTGGTGGAGCTCCGGAGTCGTCGGGTGCGCGTTCGGAGTTCGATATATCGCGTCTAGATGAGACGTGATATATCGAACTCCGAGAAGTCGAACGCTACCCACCGACCTGGGCGGGTAGTATAGACGTACCCTTAGAGACTAACAAATTTATTTGAGCATAAACTTTTGTGGGCTACAGCCCACCTCATCGAATGCACGCAGTGGAAAATAAAGTAGGAAGATATATATATATACACACCCAGAGAACATGAAACAATGGGTGTTACCATACACACTCTAATGAGAGTGATCAGATAAGGTGAGCTATTACTATTATTACTTAACCTTAACTGATCACTCTCGTTAGACTGTGTATGGTAACACCCATTGTTTCATGTTCTTTGTGTGTGTATATATCTATCTATCTATCTTCCTACTTTATTTTCCACTGCAT
The DNA here is from genome assembly GCF_016161935.1 of Mauremys reevesii. NCBI lineage: Eukaryota > Metazoa > Chordata > Testudines > Geoemydidae > Mauremys > Mauremys reevesii. The sequence continues at coordinate 38,785,935 of NC_052638.1, forward strand.
GCATCCGATGAAGTGGGCTGTAGCCCACGAAAGCTTATGGTCAAATAAATTTGTTAGTCTCTAAGGTGCCACAAGTACTCCTGTTCTTTTCTCACATTGTGTCACAAGGAGGGCAGTATATCACTCTGTCTAATGGTGATTTTTGAGTTCATGGCACAACAGAACACCTCATGTGAGAGCTTAAGATGCTTACATTTTAAAAAGTCATAGGCAGTGTGGCCAACTCTCATGATTTTGTCATGAGCCTCATGATAATTATTGTTTTCCTTAAAGCCCCAGTTCCTGGAGTCAAGTGGATACGTAATGATTTCAGCCTTCATTCTTAAAGAAAATGTAAGTTTCTAGCCCTCGTGGATGTGGGGAAACCTTCAAAATGTGACTCCAGTGCACCCTAAAGGCTCAAAAAGCAGAAGGCAAATAAAAAAATACCAAATCTATCACTTTTACATAATCTCATGATTTTCAAGCCAATCTCATGATTTTTTGGTGAGCCTGATGCATGATTTTTGGACATTTTGGGTTGGCAATACCGCATAGACTATTTACATTTCAGGCAACTTTATCTACCTAGGATATTTGTAAGGTCTCCATCACCAGGGTAGCTAAGCACTAGAATTTAGCACTAGTGAACAGTGCCAGATTTGAAGGCCGGGACATCCTCTAACTGGGTAAGCGGGCAACAAACTAGAAGTGATTTGACTGCAAGGCATTTCCAACAGGACTAAGGCTCCAAAGTATTCATTAAATATGAGGGCATTTTACAGGTATTCATGGAGAGCTCTGTTGGTACAGTGCTCGCATGATGGGGCTCTAATCCTGAATGGAGCCTGTGGGGATTACAGCAATATAAATACAGCACAATTAATGGGAAGAGAGTCCATGTCTCAACACAGCTATTAGGCATCGCCCCTTGGCTCTCTCAGCGAAGGCGGTGGTAACTGAGGCTGTTTGTAAACAAAGGAATGGGTTGGGATGGGAACTGAAGTGCACTGGTTTGAACAAGTGTCCGCCTGGAGCTATACCTGTGAGAAACCACGAACACAAAACGGAGAAAGTGCAGAGTCACCATTTCTAAAGGTTTTCTTCTGCTACAATCCCATCCCTCTGGGGTGCAATGGCCACCCTGTTCCCCTGCTTCAAGAAAGGTTGCTTCCAGCGGCTGTCTGAATTTAGGAGATAGCATGCCGACACACTCACTCTCCCCCTCATTTGAAAAGCAGCTGGCAATCTAGTAGGATGCCCAGGGAACAATGAGATTGAGAAACCTGCATCATGTGATGCTGTACCTGCCCCATGAGGCATTGCAAACCCTTCCCAAAGTACCCTGCGGCCAGTTGCACAGCGAGATAGCTGCTCACAGTGCACTTGCTAAAGCTGCTAGTATGGACGTGCTCCAGCGACACAAGGAGCACAGTGTGGACATGCAACAGCGGTTCAATTACAGCGCTTTAGGGCTTGTCTACACTTACATTGTCTCATGCTCTAACTTGCTAGCTGAGGGGTGTGTAAAATCACGCCCCTGAGTGCAGCAAGTTTGAGTGCTTTAAAGCGTTAGTGTGGACAGGCTCCAAGCGCTGGGAGCCGCGCTCGTGTGGACACTCTTATTAGCTATAGCGCTTTAATTGCTCACCCTACCTTATTCCAGAATAGCTTCCACATATAGACAAGCCCTAACGGGAGTGAAAATCAGTCTCTCCATTGAAGCAATAGAGGTATATTGGTAAGTGAGAAGAGGTTCGGACCTCTTCTTTATTATAATGCCCTCAAGCAGTGACCGAACACACATCGATGGCCATGAGATTTCTGACAAAGCGCCAGAATGTGGCTTCAGGACAAGATATGGGCCCAAAGTCTCATTAGCCCCTAGTTCCTTTAACAAAGCTGATAAAAAGGGGCAAAAACAAAATAAAGTTACAATAGTTGCAGTTTGGCAGCATTAGCGAGATTTGCTTCAAGCCAAAAATCAGCATTTCTTGCTGATTTTATTATGGATTGGGCCAGTTTGGGGATGAAATGTTGCTTCCTCCCCTCCCTCTCCACTCCCTCCCCCCCCCCACCATTACTTCTGATGTATTGCAAAGTGCAATAAGCAATTTGCACTGCTCCTGATTCTCCGGCGCTTGCCATCAGCACAGTACGTTCTTTTGGGATCACTGAGCCTTTTTGCAATTATCTGACCAGTTCCTACTGGACAAATACCCGACCCGTGCCTCACAAATGCACAACTGGTAGTAACTAACCCCTTTGTTGCCAGTGTCAATGGGAGGATAAAGAACAAGGTGGGTCATAGAGTTTGAACTTTCTTTTCCCTCTAAGGCCTGGTCCACACTAAAAAGGGGGTTCGAATTAGGGTACGCAAATTCAGCTACAGGAATAGCGTAGCTGAATTCGAAGTACCCTAATTCGAACTACTCACCCGTCCAGACGCGGCAGGGTCGAACTCCGCGGCTCCCCCGTCAACTCCACCACCGCCGTTTGCAGTGGTGGAGTACTGGAGTCGACCGCGGCGCTTCCGGAGTTCGAACTATCGCGTCTAGATCAGACGCGATAGTTCGAACTCCGTGAAGTCGAACTTACCGCGTCGACCCGCGCGGTGAGTATGGACCTGCCCTAAGTCAGGTCTTTCTTTCACATCTTTATCTGTGATCAGACCTTGCCAAGGCAGGAGGATTTTTCTACAAACTCTTGTACATATAATGAGGTAGCTGCCTGATTTTCCATTTGACACAAACTCTTGACTGTCTAAAGGTTGCACACTGATTTCTGTCCCTGGACAACGACTTCTCCTCTTTTACATATCTACTTAGTTTGCTAACATTTGTTTAATGAAAGCAAAGGGCCAGCAGCCGCCTTTATCTCAAATACTGGCATGCCTGTCCCTGTTTTGCTTATTTTCTCCCACGCAATAATTGTGGGGATTGAATCACTCGCAATTAGCAGCAGCTTCCTCATTTGTGCATCACCTGGCTAAGGCACGCTCGGTCCTCAAAAGGAAATATTTTATACCAAACTGACGTCTTTGTTTGCAGCTTAGTTACCCTAAGGATCTAGCATGCACCACCATGTTCATGTTTCTCATCACAGTGACAAGCCTCCTGAATGCCTAAAATGCTCATGCCTGATTTATGAGCTTTCGTTAGCCCAAGTCTAGGAAGAAAGCGCTATCCACAGAGCCTCAGAGGCAGGACCTGTTATTCCATCAGGCAGCAGTTCACAAATTCTTCTCCTCACACCCTAAACGCCCTCCTAAGAGCATTAAAACCTGGAGCCTTGCCTGCTAAATTGACAAAACAAACCGGCATTCAAACATGCTCAAAGTGGGTAACGTTTTAGTTTAACCAGCACATAATTAAGCTGTTAGGTTTTTTTATAGGCATAGGGCCTGTTTCTTCTAATTTTGTCATGGCACGCAGAGAGGCCTTTCAGCACGAGCACCTATACATGTCATTGTTATTCTTACCCTATGAAATGCACTATTGCAAACTACCCTGGAGGCAGCCAGCTTAGCAATTTTAGAAAGGATACAACAAGTACAGTACATGAACAATTGTTTAGAAGTCTGTTTGCTGAACAGAGTCTCGTCTGATGATATTGTGATTCATTTTCAATTATAATAGAGTGATGGACGTAGCACGGGGCATAGGCAGAACTGACAAAATATCAAATAAAAATAGCTTTTGCATTTACACAAGTGAAGTGAAAAATTACAAGGGCCCTCAGTCCTCCTGCCTTACAGAAGACCTTGTTGGTACTCTATGAGGAGTGAACCTAGGGCCGCTGGATCTAAAGTTATTAGCTCGGAGTCAGGGTGTCCACAGGCAGGACGTGGGTATTCTGGCCTAGCAGAGAGGACCAGGACTGAAGTCAGGCACAGTGGTCAGAGAGAAATCCAAGAGAAAGGAGGAAAGCCAAGGGTCAGAACCGGGGCCAGGAGTCAGCGTCTAGCCACGTGTCAGGGTCAAGGTCAGAGCTGGGAGCCCGAGAACAAGCTGAGATGCAGGTCTGTCACTTCAGCTGACAGGGGATCCTTTTCTTTGCATAAACACTTCCAGGACCTCTTCCTGGGCTTAAATAGGGTGCCTGGACCAATCAGGGGCCACAAGAGAATCTGTCAGTCTGGCCCACCAAAGCTATAATTCCTATGGTATTTATCTTCACAGTGATAATGCATATGGTCCGATCATGGCTGCCAGGTAGCAGTGTGGAGGCATTGGCCATCCCAGAGACCTGGGTTCCAGTCCTGTCACCACAGACCCTCACCTGGGGACAGTAGCAGACCCATCCATGTCTTTCCATGGTCCAGGTATTGGCATGCCCCTATCACCATAGTATCCAAACACCTCACAAGCAGCATATTTGTCCTCACGACACTGTGAGGAGGGAATTTACTAGTAGCCCCATTTTTACAGCGAGGGAGCTGACGGACAGAGAGGCTAGAGGTCACACAGGAAGTCTGTGGCAGATCAGAAAATTGAACTCAGGCTTCCTGAGCCCCAGGCCAATGTCTTAACTGTCCTGCCTTTCTGCTAGAGGGGAGCAAAGAGCATCGCTGGTACTAATGTGGGTTACACTCCTCCATATTCCACCAAGGATTATGCAGAATGGACGTTAATTATTCAGTCATTTGTTTTTTGGTGCATTTAATAGGCCTTTACTTCCTACTCGGGCTTCCATATCTGGGCTGCTCTCCCGATTGTCCCGTCAGAGCTAAGGATCAGTCAGTGGTGGTGGACTTATCTTGGTCAGAAGGACATGGCAACCTGCAGCAGCAGCTGGACTAGGGGTTGCCAACCCCCCGGGTTTTGCCAGGAGTCTCCCAGAATCAGGCTCTATCTCCCAGAGGCTACTGAAATCAAAGTGGGAGTTTTTAAGCCCTAAAAGTCTGGCGGCGCAGTGGGCCTAAGGCAGGCTCCCTGCCTGCCCTGGCTCTGTGCCGCCCCTGGAAGTGGCCAGCATGTCCCTATGGCCCCTAGGGAGGGCGGCAGAGGGTCTCCGCACACTGGCCTGCCCCAAGCGCTGACTCCGCAGGACACCCTGGTCCCCCAACCTTGGAGCCGCTGCCAGAGGGATGTGCCGGTCCCTTTCAGGAGCCACCTGAGGTCAGCACTGCCTGGCTGGAGCCTGCACCCCTTGCCCCCTCCTGCACCCCAGCCTCCTGCCCCAGCCCAGAGCCTGCACCCAGCACTCAAACTCCCTCCCAGAGCCCGCATCCCACATCCCAACCTCCCCCAGCCTGGTGAAAGTGAATGAGGGTGGGAGAGAGAGAGCCATGGAAGGAGGGGGATGGAGTGAGTGGGGACAGGGCCTCAGAGAAGGTGTGTGGCAGGGGCAGGGCAAGGGTGTTTGGGTTTGTGAGATTAGACAGTTGGCAACCCTAAGCTGGGCATGATATTCTCCTCCATATGGACTAACGACCCGCAGTGGTAGATAAGACAATAGCCCATACTCCAGGTGTTTCCATTCCTCTCATGTTTTTCCAGGGCACAGGAGGGATACATGGTTATATGGACTCATTGTCTCCCCTCTCACTCTGGATCTCTCAAGGAGCCCTCTGGGATTTGGGAATGAACTCCCACAAAACCCGATGCCCAGAGACTGGCTTGTGGAGGGTGGGAGGTCCCAGTGCTCTACTACACAAGCCAGAAGGGTCTGTGTTTCCCCCAGAGGTCACAGCCTAGTCTTAGGGCATCAGAGAGGAACTCTTGGGAGACTTGTTATTGAGGTGGCAGAAGGAGGAAGGGCAGAGTCTGAAGGGCAGTGATGCTTTGGCAGTGCCTAGTGCCCTCCATCAGGCTGCCTGAGGGGACATGGCATAGGCTAAGTTCTGCAGTCTGGAGCCTGGATGCTGGTGATAGCTCTCGGGACTTAGGTACCATCTTACCTCTGGATTGCTGCCCTCCTGGTGTCACTCCCCTCATGGAGATGAGGGATGGAAAGCCACTTGCTGCTGAAGCTAGTTTTTCCAATGCTACCCAACTTCTTCCCTGCCCGGGGGATGGTGGCTGAGGTGACTCCTTACCAGACTGCGCAGCTAAGACAATGCCAATCAGAGCCAACTTCTCAATTCTTCCCTGGCTCCTTACCTACCCAAGGGAGAGGGAGCTGCGACAACCCTTCCAACACAGCAGTGAGAAGGAAAACAGCATTCTGTCCACAGGGAAGGCCTCAGTATGGGGAGGCAGACAGGGAGACTGACCTTTCGTTATGCCTGTTGGGCCTCCCTACCTCCCTCAAGCCCCCGAGGACATCAGCCACTGCAAGATGCCTCAGACAGGGAAATAGAGCTAAGGGGAAAACTCCCCCAGATGCAACCACAGGCCTGAGACACAGCTGGGATTTATTGAGCCAGCTTGTTAGTCATTCTTAATTAGTCAGAAGTTTGAAAACAAAAGATTGGAATTTTCCTCATAAAAACTCTGCAGCAGGGAGGACTGGAGGAGGTGCCTGTCTGCCGCCACAGAGGCACAACACAACTGCTGGGAACGCTGGGGGACATTTCCCTGCTGCCAGTGATTGACAGGACTGGTTCTAGCCCCAAGCTGCCACCTGGCTAAAATACCCGTTGTAACAGAGCCATGGATCTTAGGATGACAAAGGATCATTATTACTCACTTATACGGCTGTAGTCCCTAGAGGGCGCATCCAGATCAAGCCACTGTACTAGGCAAATGAACAGATAAATAAAGTGGGATTTTCAAAGGTGCCCAAAGATGGAGATAGGCACCTAACCTGCTTAAGTGCTTTTGAAAATCCCACTAGACACCTATCTGCATCTTTACACTTCTAAATACCTTTGAAAAACTGGCCCTAAGTGGGTTAAAAGCATCTGTACCTGTGACTTGTAATGGGACTTGCACCCTTAGGCATTTTGAAAATCTCACGCATAGCATGCAGTAAGAGAGATCTTAACAAAGACCAAAGAACAAATGCAAACTTGTGAATCATATAAGAATGTAACCCCAGAGAAGATAAAAGTAAGCTTTGCTGTAGCTCCCATGACTTATGCCTACTTAGGCTATGTCTACATTACAAGCTTTTAGCGACATGGCTAAGTGGCTACAGCCGTGCCGCTAAAAGTCGTGCAGTGTAGCCGCTGTTTGTCGGCTCTCCTGGCAACAAAAAACTTCCACCCTCAACAAGCAGCATTTGCGCTGTTCACACTGGTGCTTGTCACTGGCAAAACTTTTGTCTTTCGGGGGGTAAGTGGGGGTTAACACCTCTGAAAGACAAAAGGTTTGTTGTTCAATTGCCAGTGTAGACATAGCCTTAGACTCAGGCTTCAAAGCAGATGCGATTTGGTTGAAAAGGGTGGATTGCAAAAGAGCTCTTTACGCAAAACAGAAGTTGGTTATTTTCTTTGAAATCATTCGCAAATACCCCTCCCTTCTTTTTAACATATCCTAGCAACCTCCTTTACCCCTGCGTTGTTCTAATGTTAATGCTTACCAGCTAGCTTCTGATTCAAATATCTGTAGGGCACAACAATTGGAAGAAGTGATGGGTAATTGGTGGGTATTAAGTGGGATTTCAACTGATCCAAATCCAGGAACAATTTCCCTGAAATGCATATTTGAGCAAGGCTCTAAAACAACAACAGTCATTATACATCCCAGGGCAAAATGTGAATCCAATTTGACGTTCAAGGACAAACACACTGGCAGAACTCATTTCACTGGGGAGCGAGGTTCCTTGCAAGGCAGTCTATTAAGGAGGCATCTAGCTAAAAAGGCACTTAAATTAGGGGACGGAGGTCCAGCCCCATAGCAAACTTTTCTCACGGTCCTGGTCTTCACACACAATATGTAAGAGTTAAGATGCTTACTGAGGCTAGACTCTGCAGCTATGGATTTCATCTGGTAACATCAAACGTGAAGGTTTGATGAAGCTTTCACAGTGACATTAACAACAACACCGCCACCACCTAGCTCTTAAATAGCAGTTTTCATCTGTCAACCTCAAAGATGTTAGACTGCACGACCCCGGGAGGAGGGACAGTGATTTTGTTCTAGGCTTGTACAGGAGCTAGTTCAATGGGGTCCTGGTGCACGAACAGGAATCCTAGGCACTGTGGTAATACAAATAATAAATAACCATGTTCTTACACAAAAGGGGTAGGGATCAATTAATGCGCGGGAAATGGCTTACCCAGGAACAGAACCCAGCTCTCCTGAGTCCCAAGCTAACCACCCAACCGCACTGCCTTCCTCTAAAAGGTTACGCCTGCATCTGTTACTCCTTGTTACAGAGCAGGAAGCAGGGCGGATTTGACCTGGGAATGTTGCAGGGGAGTTACATTGGGGATGGGGGACTTCCCTTGAAGGAAGCTACCTGAGCTGTAACCTGAGCCAGGAGGGGGGTTGGGAGAGGTGACATCTTCTGCCAGGGAGACTGAACAAAGGAGAGGAGGATCTGGGGGAAGGGGGAAGAGAGCTGCGGGAGGAGGTTTTGTTTTCAGTCTTGGGCTGGGTGATGCAACGCAGAGAACTCCAAGCTGGGGTCTAAGCTCCCTAAACCCCCCAGAAGGACTTGATTGAGGGGTTATGGTTGAACCTGCATGCGCCGCTTGGGACTGTGTTCCTGTCATCTAATAAACCGTCTGTTTTACTGGTTGGCTGAGCATCACGGTGAATCTCAGGAAGAGGGATGCAGGGCCCTGACTTCTCCACACACTGTGACACTCCCACTATTGAAAAATTCACCCATTTTCCTGATACTTTCCTTATAGTTTCGCACACCCCCATAATACAGGGATTTTGGAAATTAACAGCTGGCAACGTTTTCACATAATGGTCCATCTGCAGCCCGCTCACCACAAAAGCATGGGGATGTATGTTCTTATGAGATTTGTTTCCATGGGGTGGAGTATAAAGACAAGAGATTTAACTGTAAATTAAACACAAGATACTCCTTGTGTTGATGCACTGAAAATTGCCATGTACTCACAAAAGACGCTAATGCAGAATTATTTTGCCTTAAGCATGTACCAAAAAAAGCTTCATCCTCTCCCAAACCTCCCACTTAATTATTCTGTTATACAACGTCTTCATATGAAAGAGGCCACTTTGGCTTAAAATGTCAGGGGACTATTCCCAGTAGGGCTTTGATGTCTGCTTTCAGAGCCAGCACTACCATTCAGCCATGCTTGCTTAGGACAGACAGTTATTAATAGAGAAGTCAAAGGTGACCTCCGAATGGAATAATAAACTGGACGCTGCCCATTTATGCTTCTTTATATTTATGATGCAGCAAAAGGCGTGGAAGGTTTATGGTCATTCCTTCCTATACAAATGTTGTCTGCATTAGAAATTCAGGTCTTGTGAACCCCGGAACATAATGAAGGTGATTGGGAACCAGCAAAATGATACCATCACAAGAGTGAAATCTGCACAAATTTGAGAAGCAATTTTGTGGGACTGTCTAAAACTGCTTTTTGTTTAGTTTTGTCTACAGCTATTTTGTTTCAACACCTAATGAACACCGAGTTGAAAGTATGCCTTGGTTAAAGAGTCGGTAGCCCCACCCTTTCGATTAAGAGCCGACAGCACACATCTGGAGACCTGCAAGCCGTTCTCCAACAGAACCAGGGACAACTGGACTGGGGAGTGCATACTTATTTGCATGGGCCCCACAGCAGGAACCATCTTTATTTTGTGTCTTGCACGCTACAGATGGATGACATAAGAATAACTCATTTTTTAGAGTTTAATTTAGTATAGCTGAGGGAACTTCCATCACTTCCCTTGAGGGACCTACTGCACAACCCAATGTATCTCACTGAATTTGCCAGCCTCAATTATCACTTTAGTAAATTGCATCATCCCTATATTTAATTATCCTTGCACTAATTTATTCAGCACTAAATTATCCTTTTATTTATTCCATCTACTCCAGTGTTATACACACTAGTCCCATCTGTAGCAAGGTGGTGGAATACCCCACAGCCCCGCATAGGGATGAGCCTCCCTTAGCACCAGCTCACTTGAAAGCCAGCCACCGGAGAGGCCAGATGCCTGTGGCCTAGCTCTGGGTTGGGACACGCCGGCAGGCTGCAGCCAACACCAAGACTGGCCGGGCCAGCCAAGCCTACTCCTGGCCAGCTACCCCGAGGAGCAGCCGAGCTACCCCTGGCCAGCTACCCTGAGGAGCAGCCGAGCCTACCCCTCGCCCGCTACCCTGTGGAACCGGTGGTGCTGGAAACCTCTGAGGACACCGCCCTAACTCAGGTACCCTACGAGGGGGAGTCCGGAAGTAGCCCGGGGGCAGTCGACCCTGATCTGGCTGCAGCTCAGCCAGAACCCAGGTCAGTGTGTTGCAGTCAGGATCCCCACTGACACAGCAGCGAGTCTCCTGCTGCTGCAAGGGCCCCAGGCTGGGACACAGTGGAGTGGGTGGGCCTGCGTCCCCCGTCACCCGACTCACGGGTGGCAGTCTCTCCCTCGCACCAGACGCTCAGAAGCCTGAGCTCCTGACTGTTTATTTACTGCTCCGCCCTGACTCAGAGCCTGGGGCTTCTATTGAACTCTTGGCTCAGCCGCTGCCTAAGGGCCTGAGCTCCAGACTTTGTTTACTGCCCCGCCCTGACCTAGGGCCTGGGCGTCCCTTGGACTCTTGGCTCAGCTCTGCCTAAGGGCCTGAGCTCCAGACTGTTTGTTTGCTGCCCCACCCTGGGGCCCACAGCGAACTATTGCGAGGCGGTGGGATCCCCCACAGCCCCGCGGGGGGACGAGCCTCGGCCGAGCCCTTCTACACCATCCTAGCGAATTCCCCTTTCTCATTAGTGTTCACATCCTTCAAGTATTTGTAGGCTGGTGTCATGACCTGCTTTCGTTGTTTCTTAGCCAAGCTAAAAATATTTAGCACCTTTAATCTCACCGCCTATCTTCAAGCAAACTTAACTCTTTTTTATTGCTCTTCTCTGAACTTCCCTCCAGTTTGCAGAAAGATTTCTGCCAAGGTCTATTACTTCCCAACCGCAGGACACCATCTTTCGATTTATGCTGCCCAAACATGCAGAGGGGCTTTTTAGGGGGTAGGGTACTTTTATCACATGATAATCTGTCTCACTGTCACACCTAGGTCTCTTTCGGCATTACTGCTTTCCAGATTTCTCCTGCCCATTGACAAGTCTAGCCCCATCTATCAGAACACACAGAAATGAACAACAATGGTTCAAGATTCAGGAGTTACGACATCTGGGTTCTTTTCCCAGCTTCAGCACAGACTTCATTGATTTATCCCAGGTCACACCACTTCTCTCTGCTTTCATTTCCCCATCTGTAAAATGGGGCTCATAGTAAACAGTTGACAAGGGAGTTATTAGAGGACAAAGCTTCATGTCTGTGAGGGGCTTTGAGAGCTTCTGAATGAAGCTGATATGGAAGTGCAAATTATCTTTATGTTATGTTATGTTACTATGCCAGCACCCATCTGCAAGCAGAACCCTTGAAAATGCAATTCAGAGGTCCATGTCAAATGACATAATTAGACTTATGTTTTTTTTTTAAAAAAAGAAAAAGCAGGCAATTTTTTGCAAATAAAAGTTTTCAAGGCAAAGACCAGCAACAACAGTTATAATTCATATTTCAGTGATCAAATAAAAACCAAAACATTATAATGTAACAGACTTGTTAACCAGAAACAATAAAAGAATTGAGAAATACTAGAGAAAAATAATACATTGCATTACACATTTCATTGTACAAAGCAATTTGATAAAGTTACTAATGACTGACAGAACAGCACTCTAGGTCAATCTTGGAATAGCCATGTTGACAAGAACACAAACATTGTAAATAGACAGCACTTACTGTAGAAATATTAAGACTAAAGATATTTACCCATTAAAGTGAACTGAAAATCATCTAGATCAACCATAAAATTAGTATTTTTTTTTAAAAAGCAACCAGGTGTAACAAAATCCTAACCTATATTTAGATTTTTTGTTTGTTAAGAAAATTAAAACAAACAACAAAAAATTTATATTACCTTTAAAAGAAAGACATTTCTAAAAAGTCAGATTATTCACTAGGTGCAAAATTCAGCCTTTTTTGTTCAGAGGGCCAGCGCGAGGCCTACACAACACTTAAAACTCCCTATTTTAAGGACTTAAATGGGACTTAGTCTTCTCGCTGTCCTTCTGAACAAACAAGGAGCAAAGTTCTCCCTATACGTGAAATTCATCACAGTGCAGAAGACCCAAAGCCATCTGCATCACTTGGCCCCTCAACATGGGACTGAATATGGCAGTGCAGATCTTCTGCACTGAGATGAATGTCACACTAAGGGAATAATTTAGGTATAAAGGCTCCCTCAGCCTTTTGCAATTAATTCAATATTTAAAAAAATATTTTTTGTATTAAACACTACAACTGGAGGAAGTGACATCGTTTCTAAAGCAAGGAACAACAGTGATAAAGAGCAGCTAAGGACAGGACCTGTGAACAGCAGGTCTCTAAAGGGCCATCATCTAACACTAGGGACATCTTCTAAATATTCCTCACTGTTAAAAACAACGGTTCGGCTCCACCAGTGCTAGAAACATTGAGAGCCCTATTAGACGGGCTGCCAGTTGCCGCCATGACCTTGAGCACAGTCACCCTGTTCAAAGCAGGTCTGATTGACATCTTGCTTAGACCACCAGCAGCAGCCAGTGCCCATCTACACTACAGCTCCCGATGCTGCAGTCGAGAGAATGGTAAGAAACTCCCCTACCATGGCCCGAGTCAGGGTGAGGCTGAAGCCCTGTGACTCCCAGTGGAGCCAGTAAAAACTGAGAGGAGCTAAAGCATCCTTCATGATCAGGCCCCACAAACCCACGTGCTATTCTCATGCAGGCAAAATACCCATGAAAGAGACCAAATTCATCACAACCACAAGTGGGTGCAGCCTCCATGAAATATTCAGCGGCCTAGGGAACTTTATAACTTCCATGGGAGTTTCACCTGAAGGAGTGTTGAGGTTTGGCCTGAAGTCAGTATCTTGAACTCCATTGTCCCCACGGGAGGATGCTAATTCCTGCAGCAGGATAAAGCAGCTACTATGTGGGCTCCCAGTGTGAATACAAGGCTGTAATTGACGCCAGAGAGTCCTGCTGATGTGAAAAATGTCAGACAGCTCAGTGCGTGAGCTTCAGCAAAGGTCCTGGAGGAAATTAAAGCCATCTCACTTCTGGCCTGCCTCATTTCAGCTCTAATAGAGGACACAAACTTTAAGAACATTGTTTCAATATATTTTTTAAATTAAAAAAAATTCTTAGTGGTTCAACAGTTCTTTTAGCCTTCCCTTTGATGTCACTGAAAGGGGGTTACGCAACCCTTTTATGAAAATGCAGCAGTGCCTCACAGTAGAGGCTCTCTAGTGTTTTGTAAATGGTAGCGTTTGGAACTCTTACCACCAAATACGGTAACATCTGTTTAAGCTTTCAGGGGGCTTTCACAGACAAATGGGAAAAGACCTCCCAGTGTCACCACTAAATGGAAAATGACCCTGTCATGTTCAGACAAACCTAAATATGCCTTCCAGAAACATCTTCAAATTATCAGGTACCGTCTTCCTTCCAATCACTGCCAATGGCCAAGTTATTTATGAATCTGTAGCGCTGATTAATGAGCACAGCCTGCTCCACCTCTCCAGTCTATGTCACAATCCAGCACTGGAGACAAACCGACCACAAGAAAGCCACACCAAGGAATTTCAGTTATACTCCCATCTCAGCTGTCAGCATTGCTTGAAGCAGGGAAAAACAACAGAGCAATTTAATACAGGTTTCAATCAAATTGGACGATCTTTAAAGTTTGCTGGACAGCAACAAGGTATGTACAGTGGGTGCCACTAAAACCCTGTTTACCACAACACAATATTCGGAAGGGGAAATGCTGCACATACTGCTGGAAGTTTAATTAGCCAGGAAATCATTTGTTTTTCAAATCACACCATCCACTGTATTTCACCTGCCCTCCAGAATTTACACCAAAGTCACAGTTAAACCCCTGACACCATCTCTACAAAATCCCAGCTGACATGGTTTACTTTGAATTATTTTGCCAGAATGGATGTGGGTAATAAGGGCATAGTCTCATTTCAATTAGGGTGGATGTTTATGGGTTGGGGGAGGGAGAAAGAGGAAGAGCCCTATAACACATTGGGGAATGTGCCCATTGAATCAAGGACCCCTCTCCCTTACCCTCTAGGTAACAATAAGGGAAGATTGCCATGAACATTCAGTGATAATTATTTCCCTGCAATTAATCCTAAAAACTAGTTGCCATGGTCCCATACACTCTATTCTATTAACACTACAGTAAGTTGTAGCTGTTGGAGGTCACAACTGCACAACATTATGCTATAAAATTCATTTACAAGATACTTCGCTGGTTGGGGAAATTTACTAAACGGCAACATCAAATAGTATTTTACAAGTAACACTGTGGTTTCGTTTGAGTGTGTGCGAGCAGAGGGTTAGCCTCTCTCTTTTGGGTCATTCAGAACATAAAATAGGATGACTAATCACGGGCAAAACCATGTCTAGTCTGGATGACTTATATGCAGTCTCTCCAGATGCCCTCTCAGCTCCTCATGCCCCCTGTCAGCTGGCACTTTTCACCCTGCTTTTGATCAGAAAGGCAGCAGAGGTCTTTTATTGGATGTACTCTATCCTAGCTTAACAAGTCCAGCCTCAAAGCCGGTATCTCCAAGCTTCAGAATGATAGTTATGCACCTTAGCACTGCGATGTAGATTCTGCTGACAGCATCTACACTTATAACAGCGATTTCTTCTCTTTGCCAAAACTGCTTTCAACTTTTTTTCTCCCCAAAGAAAATTCATTCAGTTTTACTCCTTTACCCATTCCCTCCCCAACCCCCCAAAATACATACATCTAGGCCACCATCCTCTGGATGAAGAGGACTACCTGGGATTCCCTTCCAAGACAATCAGTCTGGTCCCTGAAAGATGAACTTGCACACTGGGAAAACTCAGAATGAGATTTCAACCTTGGTCTACCAGATACTCCTCCTGCATCACCTGTGGTGATGAAGCAGTTGTTTTGATGATAGAGTTATTGCCATAGAAACAATGGTGATGTCATAATGGAGTGTTGTGATTTCACTGCAGGAGCACACAGACTGACACGAGAGAAAACTCTTCACTTCACTTCAATGTCAGGAAAGAAAGTTATTAAAGAGAAGCAAGCAGGTTTTAATTAAGACTTGTTAAAAAAATTAACTCCCCAATGTGAAAATCCTTCTATACACACAGGTCTTAAAGGTTAAACAAGAGGAAATCCATTTTCATCTCTTCTTCACCCCTGAAGCTAGTGCAGAGATGGGTGCAAACCAAGCAACGCCAAAACTCTGGGGAGGTTTGGAGCCAGATCTGAACTTTTTGTGACTTCAGCACAGCTACTAATTTACTTCAGCTTGGGGTGGGGGAGGGATGAAAAACCCTCTCTCCTCCCACTCCTGATAATTCTCAGTTGGCTACATGGCACTTAAAGTCCCTGCCAGCCAAGGGGGCTAGAGCCCAAGTCAAGAAATTCAAGCCTGGTTCCCCATGTGGCTGGTCCGAAGAACACTAAACCCTAAAAGAAAAGAAAAGAAAATCTAGCACTAGTGAAAGGTGTCGGATTGCCTAAGGTGCGCCGTCCGCAGAAGAGGTACTGACTGCGCACGCGGTGGCAGTGCAAATTTCCCCTTGCTGTCCTGCCAAAGCACCTCAACCCTGATCTGGAGGAGCGGAGCTCAGATTCCCTGGCCCATGAGTTGTTCACCTGTCCACTAGGAATGGTCTGAGACCTACCAACCCACGGCACAGAGTTCCCCTCAACAGCTATCAGATGTGTCACTACCGACCCAGGCTGGATTGGAATAGGTGACCTAGCAGGGAGATATTCTACAGGACAAATGAGCCATCCAATCCTCCAATCATACTGTCTAAGAACAAGGAGAATTTTTTTTTTAAATAGCAGCAACAGTGCTGCTTGATTTAACTACAACCATTGGTCATTTTCTCCAGATGGTCTTAGGAGATGCTGCTGTCTGGAATTGCTACAAGCTGCCAAAACTCCTGGCAACAGAGCTTCATAAAAGGACAGTGCATCAACTAAAGGCTTCAATATGCTTATTGCCTCTCTTTCCAGAAATCTTCCATCCTGCCAAAAGAACGCAAAACAAAGCAGAAAGACACCTGACAGAGGCAGAGTTCTAAGCCCCTAACTCTACAGGGTTACTACTTCAAAACATCTTGTTTTACAAAAAAACCAATACTGCAGGGCACAAGTTTAATTACCCTTTTCTAAGGGAGGGGATGGCCAGGCAAAAGCATAAAGGAGACTCTGGAAGTGACTAGCACAGCTCACTTAAGGAAAATAGGCTTTTGCTTTTAAAAGAGAACATCACCTTTCACATAGATGAATTCAGGGCAATTTGTTACAGAATTTGGGGCCCTGTGTCCTGCTAAAGAGACAGATTTTTTAGGTAAGGGTAAGGAACCAATACAGTCCTTAAGAGAATGCCCCTGACTACATGGGAACATAACAGGTCACAGCACTCTGTATGCGAGCATAAGAGTCTAGATTCAAGTTGGAATGGGAAAGTTGGCTCCCTGTAGTCACCCAGAAAACAGAGACACATTCACATGGTCCATAGAACTGCAGATCCTGGTCGGCATCCAAAGCAGTGCCACCCTCTGGAAGGCAGAACGTCCTAGAAAGAAGGTCTAATGCCAGCCAACCAGAATCTGGTGCTGCAGTTTTACATGAAGGAGCACTTTTCCAGCATCGCTTCTAGGAACGGTGAGAGAAAGAGAACATCAGTCAAACTGATGGTAGACGGGTAGCAAAGTGACCCCTGAGGATCCCCCGTTTGGGGACACTCTCGTTTCCCTCTACCCCAGACTTACTTAGTCCCATCTCCTCTGAATACACTTCTAGAAGAAACACAATGAGTACTGCATTAATAAAGCCATCACAGCAGCCAATACACTGACATGCAATCTGTGAGTTTGAGCAAGGAGAATCCATTCCAAATATTCTCTGTATGACTTGTTTAAGAGCAAGCATCAATTATACTGAATGCTGATGGAGTGCGCCACTTGTTGGCATGGCACTGAGCTGTGTATGTGCTTGACTCGAACCAGTCTTCAGGATAATGTAGAATGCAGCCATCTTACCACCTGGCCTTCTGCTCATTTTTCAGAAGGCAGCTTAAACTTCCCATGAAACGCTGCCCTTTGGACCCTCACCTCTACCCCAGTACTAATTTACAGGAGTAGATGATATGCATTCTAGGTACTCAAGGATAATGATGGGACTAGTGTAACTAGAAAAGTAGCCTGGCATGCTGGCCTAATAACCAAGAGAGGGCTAAGATTGAAAAGCAGAAAACAGGCAACTGAGCATGATCCAGATTGCTCTTTTCAGCATCAGAATGAAATCAAAATACATGTACATGGCCCAGGCTCTCTGAGACATTAATTCTGCTTCACTCTGAGCTTTTGCATATCACTGTCATGGCACCTCACTGGCAGACTCCAAAGCATCCAGTAGAATATATTTTTGTGTGTGTGCACATGCGTGTGCCAATTATCAAACAACGCCTCTCGAACAATCTTTGCTTTGCAAACATCTCTAAGAATTTGCTAATATTTATTTTAAGTCGGTAAAAAGCAGAAACACTTGGGAGTCCCTGAGGTGGGGGGAAAACCCAAAACCATATATATATATATATATAAATATATATATCCAATGGATTACAGCTTTAGTATCACTAAAAACAATAATAAAAAAAATTCATGGGGGGCAGCAAAAAAGGGCCAGGGATCCAGTTGAAATCAGTGCAAGTCCTTGTTTAATATCAGCATCATGTCTATCTCAGTCCATTTGTTTTGTCTACTTGTGCCCAGAAGTGTTTAGCCTTCTGGAGATCTTGCTTGGTAAGCTGGCTGGGTTTGTTGCATTTGAAAGAAAATGACTTGGAGGACTGTTTTGCAGCCCTGTGACAGTGTGAAATCCCCGTCCCTTGCACAGGCACATGTGTAACATTGACTGCCTTGGAATTTCTGTTTCCTTTAGCAGATTCAGCTGCAGCCGCTGTGATGGAGAAACTAAATGCTAACCTTAAATTAAAACAAGACAACAAATAAGCACAAACATAACCGAAGTCCAGCCATCAATCACACACACAGACACACACACACACAGACAGAGAGTGCCTGATCAGTTTCCTGGTAACCAGACGTGCTGGAGCCTCTTGAGGATACCAGAAGAAACTCCTTTTCCTAGACTAAATTCGTACCCGAAGAACTCTTCTTCAAAGTGTGGCTCAGCTGCCTGGCTTGTTGGTGGTGATGAGGCCAGGGAGGGGAAAGCAGAGCACACCAGGGAGTGGAGTCTCAGGGATGCAGCAGCTCTGCCAAGGTGCTCAGGGTATCTAGATTTATGAGGGATCAGAAAGATTTTCTTTTGCGTTGTTTTAAAATAATATTGTGCGTTTCCCCGAGTCGAACGTCTTTGCTTTTCCTCCTTAAGACTCTTGAGGAACCACTTCGATCAGCTTCTGGCACAGGACTGTCACGGAAACTGAATAGGAGGAAACAAGAGCGCATTAAAGGCACCGGAATGCAAGTTTTACTCATTTCAGCCTGGAGAGCTGGTAACTTGTTTCATGATCCTCTGCCTCAAATGGCCTGACAGGGCAGCCGTCCCACTTTTTTCTTTCAAAGGAGTCTGTCTAAATACCTCATAGGTCTTCAATGCAAATCAAATACAGTAACTCTTTGCCTAACATTGTACTTATGTTCCTGAAAAATGCTACTTTAAGCTTATACACGGTATAAGTTTTAAACAAATTTAATATTGTACATAGCGATGATGATTGTGAAGCTTGGTTGCGGTGGTGGAGTCAGAGGGTGGGATATTTCCCAGGGAATGCCTTACTGCTAAATGATGAACTAGTACTTGGCTGAGTGAGCTCTCAAGGGTTAACAGGTTGTTGTTAATGTAGCTTCACACTCTACAAGGCAGCACAAATGGAGGGAAGAAACACAGCATGGCAGAGAGAGACTGAGACCCACAGAGAGAGAGAGAGAGAGAGTGTGTGTGTGTTTGTGTGAGACAGAGACACACAGTGTGTGTGTGTGTGTGTGTGACAGAGAGAGACAGACACAGTGTGTGTGTGTGACAGAGAGAGACAGAGACACACAGTGCGTGTGTGTGTGTATGTGTCACTCCATGCATCTGAAAGCTTATGCCCAAATAAATCTGTTAGTCTTTAAGGTGCCACCAGACTCCTTGTTGTTTTTATGAATATAGACTAACACGGCTACCCCGATACGTACGTACGTGTGTGTGTGTGTGTGAGAGAGAGAGAGAGAGAGAGAGAGAGAGAGAGACGCATTGCCCCCACTCTAAGTACTTTGCCTTTTTAAGTAGATCAGCAAGTTGAGACAGTAGCTGCTGCCAGGAAGCTCCCTCCGTCCTGAGCCCTGTCGTGTCCCCCCAGCTGTGTGGAGATAGGGTACAGGAGCAGGGGAAGCACCCCTCTCCCTCCCTTCCCTCCCCTCCACCTCGCACAGCAAGCAGGAGGCTCCCGGGAGCAGCTCCACGGCAGAGGCCAGGAGCCGGACACGGCAGTGTGGGGAGGGACAGCTGAAATGCCAATTGATAGCCTGCTGGCCAGGTGCACAGGGAACTTAGGGGAGCTGATGGGGGGCTGCCGGTCCACCCTGATACCAAGCTGCAACGGGCTGCTCTTTCTGCAAGCAGTGGACAAAGCAGGCGGCTGCCAAACAATGTTATAAGGGAGCACTGCGCAACTTTAAACGAGCATGTTCTCTAGTTGATCAGCAATGAAACAATGTTAACGAGGATGACATTAAGTGAGGAGTTACTGTACCAAGGCTATATGCTGCCTCACTTCTTATCCACAACTTCCATCTGTAACAGCAAGAGTTTGTGCATAGAATAAGCATACAAATTAACCCGATGTCGGCGTCAGAGTATGTGTATTGACTACATGTACATTTCTAAATCCAGTCTTATTAACTGCACACTCATGGGAATGATCAGATATTACTGTACATATGTGCACATGCCATTTAACACATGCATATAATTAAGGCCCAAATTTCAGAACTGTACATGCAGTTACTGCAGAGTCACAGTAATGGTGCATACACGTTGTGAGACAGCATTTTTGCTTGCCTGGTTCTGAATATCTGATCCTGTATATGTATTTTCCTTAAGAACACAGCAGTGTTGCACTATCACAAGCAATCAACACAAGGGCAAATCAGAATGTGCAGCCCAATGCTTATGCACAACTTTGCAACAACAAAAGAGGGGGGCACATGCACAACGGAGGGGGGAGGAGATTTAGTTAGGAAACATTTCAACTGCAAATTTATGAGGGGGGTATAAATTGTAAGATTTTTTTGAAATCATAAGTTACCTTGACCGTGTCTCTTTAAAGTGTGTTTCCATGGTTCTGTGCCATCACTACTACACTGAGTGTTCTCTGCACATGAGACAATCTTGGCAGATACAATTAACAGGGATTCTGATGAGCTGGATCTGATCAGATTATCTACAGCAGGGGTTCTCAAACTGGGGGTCGGGACCCCTCAGGGGGTCACGAGGTTATTACATGGGGGGTTGCGAGCTGTCAGCCTCCACCCTAAACCCCACTTTGTCTCCAGCATTTATAATGGTGTTAAATATATAAAAAAGTGTTTTTAATTGATAAGGGGGGGTTGCACTCAGAGGCTTGCTGTGTGAAAGGGGTCACCAGTACACAAGTCTGAGAACCCCTGATCTACAGTATATTAATACATATGTGGGCATAAGGCTCATGTGCGCCTAATTAGACACGTGTCAGATTTCTTATTTTGTGTTCTTGGACTATTTTCTCTATTCTCTGTTTAAAAGCCTGTCCTGGTGGAACATAATTAATATGCTAATTTGCAACTCAGCTGCTGTGGAAATAGCTTTACCAAGAACTAAGCCTGATACTTATAATTAAAAGGAAAACAAAAAAAAAAGTCCTGAGCACTGTTAAAAAGCACTGTTCTTGTTAATAAAAAGCACATAGATAAGGTTTGGCATTTCTGCTTGTCTGCTTTTCTAGGTCAGCCAGCTATATTAGAGTCTCAGACAGATGGTGGAGTTTAGTTACTTAGACAACACAGCTTGACTTTCTTGAATCAGTTGTTCAGACAGAGATTAGGTGGTGCCAGGCAGAGCTTTCCATCCCTGAACACTCACTGTGGTGTAGACATTGACAGCTGAGACACACCTATATTACATGAATACCTTACATATAAAGCTCCTAAGAGAATCTACCAGGATATTGCCCCTTCCCTGGCTGTGCTGTCTTACACTGATGGTAGGGAGGGCACTGAATGCACCAGGACCGGTCTCCACTGGCTGTGTGAAATAGACAACATGTCGGGGACTAATTCTGATCTCACCTTCGTTAGAATTAGCCTCACTGCACTCAGATTTTTACACTGTATCTCTAGCCCCCTTCCCACCTCACCCAGCGGGATATTTTCCTCTGCTAATAAAGCTGTGACACCGCAGCTCTTTTTGCTAGGGATTTATGTCCCAACGCAGCATCATTTCCCTGTTTGGGGGGGCAGGGGGGAGGAGAAGGAGGGGAAAGCTTCATGTGTTTGGTCTGTGATTTGCCATTACAGCAGGGGGACCATCGTTCTGGGTGCCTGGCCCACAAGCTGACCAACCCATTACCAGTTGGACTGTTAAACAGAAACCCATTGTAGACCTTTGCAATACGAATTACAGCCAATGCTACCTGCCTGAGCATGCTTAGTAAGAAGTGAAACATTATCTATGGCGCCAAAGACAAAGGTGCACCCTGAAAAGGCTGACGGCTGTAGCTATAACTTACAGATGCTTTGGAGGATCCACTTGGGTTTGTTTTTCCACCAAACCCCAAAGATGTAAACGGGGATCCCACTGAGGATGATAGCAAAGCCGATAGCACATTCCACTGGTGTCATCCAGAAGGAGACCACGATCAGGAATAAGCAGGCCAGGATGAAGAAGATGGGCAGCAAGAGGTTAACCTGGACACAGGAGACAAGAAAGGGATGGGAAGTTAGTTAAGGAGGATCTGAAACAGAGGCAATTGAAGTTTATCTCCCTGCACCGTGTGTGGTGGGTTTTGACTTGGGAGGGGAAGTGTTTAGATTCTGAGAGAGACTCTTTGCAGATGCTACCCCTGACTGCTCACCACTGTGAATGAGAAGTTGTGGATTTTTAGTTTCGCTCTTCATCCATCAACCGTGGCAACACCCTGGAGAGCTAGAAGTATTATCACCCTTGTTTTACAGAGGACATAAATAGGGCACTTGAAGGGCTGGGCGGCCTAGTGGTTAGCATACCTGACTTCTGGCCTCTTTTTTCCCTGGCAGAGGTGCCTGGTTGCTAACCTTAGATGAGGAACTTTCTGGACTCCACTCACATTGGAGTCTTAGCCCTTAAGGGGATATGGTAGAGGGACCCTGGCCCACCCTCTCCATCCGGTCCCAGCCCAGGGCCCTCTGAAGCAACACTGGCTAAGTCCACTGCTCTGGACTACTTCCTACCGGTGTCCCTTCAGTCTGAGGTGTGGCCCCTATTGTCCAGGCTGTAGTGACTCATCTGGAGTAGCACCCAGGCTGTTAGTGGCATCCTGCCACGGCCTCATGTCCCTCTGGGCATGGGCGGATGCAAGTGTGGAGGGTGCCTAGCCTCACAACGGCCTTCCAGTCAAACAGTACAGTCTGCTCAGTGCTGGGTGCGTGCCAGTCTCTCTCGGTCAGGGACGCAGCGCTGCTCCCTGGCGGCTGTCCCGGCCATCAGACTTGTAGTGATGATCCCCTCCCAGAGAGAGGCAGAGTTACCTCCTGCCTCTTTGCCAGTCAGCCCTGAACTGAGCCAGGCTCTCTCCTTTCCTTCCCCGTCCAGTCCTGGCGCTGGCTGCAGGTACAGATGGATGGGGCTAGCAGGGCCCACAGGCTCTCATCAATCCTTTACTGCTGGTGTGACATTTCTCTGCTCCATCACAGAGAGGCCAAGTGACTTGCCTAAGGCCACACAGCAAATCCCCGACGTACCCGGAATCGGAACCAAGGAGTTCTTGGCTCCCAGTCCCATGCTCAGTCCTTCCATTATATATAAAACTATAGAGTGTCTCAACTAACAGTCCTGAACGCAGCAGTACGGCTAACGTGAGCTGTAGCGATTTAGGTCGTTGCTTTAGAACACCACAGTACTCTTAAAATAAGGGAGCAGAGCCCAGCTTTCAGGAGGGAAGCCGCTTGCTAAGAGCCATCTTGGGATCACTGATCTGGGAAGGTCGGTAACGTTTGCTGCTTTTTGGCCGTCGGTGGCTTGGTGGGGATTTGAGTGCGCTTGGAAGATGATGGCAGAGCATGCCTTTAAGAAGGGCTGAATGACTCCAGTGATTGACATGATCTTGGCCCACTGTGCTGCCAGGGTGGCCAAGGACAAAATCAAATAAAGTTATCTCCCATGTAGTTTGCTTTTTAAACAAATATTTTTAAGTCGATTTCACGCTGGTACAAAGCATTCAGTTGAGAGCCACACAGGCTGACATCCTTTACTAATAATCCCCTGAGCAGGTTTAGCACGGAGAGCTTTCCCGTGTGCTGCCCTGCCAAGGTACCGCACCCCTGACGTGGAGGGAATTTCCATGACCCAGGTGTCTCAGCCCTGGGCCTCTATACCAATGAGGGAGCCAATGAGCGTCAGCCGAGATGGAGTTTTGTGCAACGTGGATTCCCGCCTACCAGGAACCAGTCTGACACCAGCCACTCATTTCACATAGGCCTCTGTTTGTTCACATCTAACTTGGCTTGCTCTAAAGTTGCCCCTCCGCACAGTAAAGCAGCTGCATTTTCCACTCCTCCCTGCACAGATTTTCTCACCCTTACTGCTGAGGGAGAAAATTTCTATACGTGGAAGTCACATCCTAGAACACAAAAGTGCCACCATAAAGCCTCCAATCCTGCCACCTTCCCACTAGCATCACAGAAGCCCGAGCATGGAGGGGAAAGCGCTGGATCTGCAGGGCTACCCGCTATGCTGCCAACACCATCCTCACCTTGATGGGCCTTTCCAGCTCCGGCTTCTTGTAGCGGAGCCAGATCATGCCAACGATGGCCAGAGCCACGCAGAGCCAGTTGAAGAAGCTGAAGAAGTTGATGACGGAGAAGATATCATTGGAGAAGGCGTAGAGCAGGGTCATGAAGCACTGCGGCCAGAAACAGAAGCCATGAGCAAAGGGACAGGCAGGAGAGAACACTCACACTACTAACGACAAGTGTCGGAGAGCAACTGCCTACCATCCAAGAACTGTGAAGGATTTCTAGGCATACGCAGAAGAGGTGGCTTAATTTTTT
Source organism: Mauremys reevesii (assembly GCF_016161935.1). Taxonomy (NCBI): domain Eukaryota; kingdom Metazoa; phylum Chordata; order Testudines; family Geoemydidae; genus Mauremys; species Mauremys reevesii. The sequence goes on from NC_052638.1 coordinate 38,810,356, forward strand.
ACTAATTTAACCAAGTCTGATCACTGCATGGAATTATTTCAAAGTGAAACTTGCAATCCAGGGCTATGCTATGGGGATGAGCGCCATATAAACACACAGAGAGAAAAAGGAGGGTGGGGTTTTGGAGGATGAAAAGGAGGGGAATTTTCTTAGTGCTCAGGAAACCAAGAGTCTGAACGAGTCGGTCAGAATCAGTCACATTAGGAACAGGAAGGCGCTATGGAACATTTCCCCACACAGCTCTGCTGAATGCACCTCTGTTCTGACACATGCTACCTCTTGTATTCCCGGCCAGAGCACCCTCTATGCAGCTCACTCGATGTATTTCAATCACGACCAGAAGGGCTCCGGGCTACTGCAGTCCTTGATCCCTGCCACAGCTGTACCAATGCCTCCGAATTCGGTCCTACAGCACCCGCTGCTCTTTCCATCTTGGCATGCGCTCTGTGTGGGCCCCCTGCCCCTCCCCCCAGCTATTCCCATTGCAGACCGAGAATTTGAAGTGCGGTCAGTCTTGCAAGGATGTGTGATGTGGGATCGAGCTGAAACATGGACTGGATGATTCAGCAGGGATCTCCACTAAGCTAACTGAATCTGTGACCATGATAGACTATCTGCCTTTCACTTCTTCTTTCACCCAGCCACACTTCCTTCCAAAGGTTTTTATTCTGAAGTGCAGAGACGTGTTCTTTTTGCCCCCGAAGACTGAAACTACAGCCGCTGTTCTACAGCTGTGGGTGCTCTGACAGCGTCAGGGAACATCCGGAGAAAGACTGTGGCACCAAAGTGACACACATTTTCCCCAGGGACCACCCACGACTTTTCAATTTACTGAGGCTGGTGGCAGTCTGGATTCTCTGCTGCAAAACTTCTCCCCTCCCCCAGGTTCCTAAAATAGTGACTTACGGTACAGTGGTAACAGCTGACACTAACTTACATGCATATGGCCTTATCAATGTCGCCCGGCATTTCAGCTTCCTGTGTAGTGCTGCTCTCTCACTAGGATATCCTCACCCCATGCACTTGATTAAACCTAGCAAGACACGTGGGGCCTGGGAGGACTATTCCCTATGGCATACTGGCAGACACTTTGGGGATCGGCAAAAGGAGATGGAGGAGGTTCACCTTCCACTGGGACAACAAACAGAGATTGCTTGTTTGGATTCAGTGGAGTATCCCACAGCCATTTTCCTGCAGCCCCAGCAAGGGCAGGCATTGATGGACCTTGGCTTGCTCCACCGTCTTGATCAGTTGTGCTCTCTCTGCCATTCACCACCTTAATCTGAAAGCCCATAGGACACTTACTGTGAAGATGAGAGATGGCACCGGAGTGAGAAGCTTGGGGTGAATCATGGACAGGACAGAGGGCAGGTGACCCTCCCGGGATCCCACGAAGAAAAGCCTGAGGGCAACAGAGCAGTTACTCCACCTGGCACAAGTGTTTGGGAGTCACTCACTCAGTCCAGGTTTGCATTCAGTACAAAACAAAGTACAACGGCGTGACAGAAGCATAGGCATTTTGGAGTGAGCCAGGCTGAAATGACACTCTGAACCCAACCTGTAGTACGTAGTGATGCACTGCTATTCCAAGTGGCAATTGTGTGCCACTTATGCTCCCCACCACTGCTATTAATTATTTGCATTAGAGTGGCACCAGTTGAGATCAGGGCCTCAACATGCTGACTTCTGCACATATGCAGCTTGCCTTCTACACAGAGAAGGCAGAGGGTGGGAGGAAGAAAGTTTTCTTATCTACATTTTACAGATGGGGAACCAAACCAGCGCGATTAAGTGCCTTAGTCCAGGTCACACAGGGAGTCTGTGGCAGAGCCGAGACCGGAACCCAGCTCTCCTGGGTGTCAGTCCATTGCCATCCTCTCTCTTCTTTTGGGGAATCCTCAGTCTTTGTTTTTGAGGCTTTATAAGCATCTGGGTTTACACTGAAAATGCTTTCTTGAGCACTTCTGTTAAAGTCCAAGTCTATTTATTAGGGTGACCAGACAGCAAGTGTGAAAAATCGGGATAGGGTGGGAGGTAATAGGCACCGAATATCGTGACTGTCCCTATAAGACTGGGACATCTGGTCACCCTAGTACTTATTTAGTCTGCAGCTGAAGACACCCAACGACTTCAACAGGATTTTGCCCAAAGACAGTGAGACGAAGGTCTCCGCCAGGATTCAGGATTTGGCCTTTGGATACTGTTTAAGGCAATGATATTCTGCTCACGAGCTGCAAGTGGCTCTTTAATGTGTCTCCTGCAGCCCTCTGCAGCACATGATATTAAAACACTGTGGGATCTAAGTTAACCAATCTAAGTTATTAACCAATCAGGATGCTTTTACTGCATTATTAACCAACTGTAGCTGATAAAATACTTGGTCAGTCATTTTGCTGTGAGAATTATATACATATATATATTTATTTACAGGCACAGTGACTAACCTGTCTTCATTTGGAGCGGTCCTCACAGGAGCGTAGATATAGATAGATAGATATTTTAAATGAAACACTGAATTCACATGACTGTGGCTCTTTGGGATAATGTCCATCGCTAATTTGGCACTGAGGTCCAAGTGTCACTGATTTAAGGCCTTTCAAAAAAATGACCATCTTCACTCCTTACATAGTGCACTGCCCCCTCCCTCTCTGCATCTGTCCAGCGGCAGAACCTCAGAGACCCCGCTCCTGTGAGGACAGCTCCAAACGAAGACAGGTTAGGCCCGGTGCCTGTAAATGGGATCTGCAGTACTGAGCAAAAAACCTACCGAGAAGAAGTGAAGAGGGATCCATTGACAGACCCAAAACAGGATAAGCCAACGAAGACGGGTATGATCCAAGACATCACGCCAAGGTGATAGTTCCCAAAGTCCTACAAGGAAGCAACATTCCATCAGCAACTTGCCTACAGGGACTCATATCTATTTACCCAGACAAGTTTTTAACATATAAAATACCTCATTCATGTTGACTATACACACACAGACTGCTGAAGATTTTTCATACTGCCTTTTTCACACGCCCAAAGCATTTTACAAAATTACATGATTGACAGAAGGCACTTCCCTGACATGCAGCCATCTCTGGGGCAGAACATGACATCCATTAGAACAGCTTCAGCAATACCACACAATGGTTTAGGACAAAAAGTCTAGGAAAATATTGGATCCAACTGCAACGGCAGGAGGATTCACATATGCAAAATGTCAATTTAGTCCAGGACACTGGAGCAGACACCCGTTTTGGCAGGAAGTGCCATGGGCTCTTTAATGAGTCTCAGTTTTACGTCTCAGTCTGATTCATCCCAATATTGCTCCAATTTTATGCCAGTGCAATTCTGCTATTTCAATGGAGTCACTTCAGAATAAAACTGGAGTAATGCAACCAGAGCTGGTATCTCTAGCAGCACAGTACCAGATAGCACCGTGCTGGTGTGTGGGTTCACTGTTACTCACAGGAGAGAGTGCTGCCTGCTGAACTACCAACACCAATCTATGCAGGATTGGAGGGTTCCCCACCAATACCGACCATGCCCAGTCTTGCTTAGCTTCCAAGTTCACACAAAGCTGCCCACTCTCCATAGGGCCAGTGAGCAGGAGTTCTGTGTGTGCTTTAATTTTAACTATTAGAATAATGCTTATTTGTTTTTTTAAAAAAACTTCAAGTGCAGATAAAGCCAACTGATACTTGGAGACACCAGCCCGGTTCACTATTGATGGAGTGACCTTTTCCAATAAATGTCACACTCTGGTAACTGATCAGACAGTTACATGGCCGGCAGTTGGCAGCTAGGGTTATTTATGAACAACGCCATTTATTTCCCTCCCCCACCCTTGCTTATCGCTCTGATTAATCCAGCTCAGTGTCATGTGGGGACAACCCTTCCCCGCCTCCCATCTCCTGTCAAACATCAGCTTCTTATAAGCAGCCATGGTAAGTGTTGAATGAATGGGGAGATCCAACTAGAGATAGCACGAGGGATTCAGGCAGCGGAGAGAAATAGATAAGAGCATTTTTGATGTGACTCATCTTACCACGGCCACGGCTTCAGACGACAGCATTTGTTCTGTTGACAGGGTAGTGAAGTAAGCCAAGTTCGTCAACACGTAAACTAAGGTGACTATGGGCAGTGAAATGATGATGGCTAGAGGCAGGTTTCTGGGAGGAAGAGGGAAATCATAACATATTAGGATCTGGGGGCTCTGAAGATCAGTTGGAGACATAATTCAAGTGGCAGCATGCTCGGGAAAGATGCTGCTGTTGCAGAGACCAGCCTTTCTGAATAGGTTTTTGCACTGGCTTAAAGACTGCCCAATTTATTCTGCTTTTCTTTGGTCTTGCAGAGGGTCCAATCTGGACTCCATCCTCCTTGGAGAAGTTGGGGAGACAATTCCAAAAATAAAAGTAGCCGAGGATGGTGGCTGGGAGGCAGAGGGAGATGGACTCTTAGGGAGAAGACAGGTTGTGAGTGGACTCTGGCTGAGCAAATGGTGCTTGGGTTCAAGGCACAGACTTTCATGTGAAGAGCTCACAGGGGCCTCCTGCCAGATACCAGTGTCAGAACATGCACAGTAGTCTGCTGGCCAGAGGATAAGCACTTGTGCTTGTGGCTGTCTACAAAGGAGACAGGAAGGTCAGGCTGTAGCTGAGAGTCACCAGAAAGCTGGCTGGGCCCCTGAAACTTAAACAAACCCTCAAAGAGAAGCTGGTGTGAAGGCAGATTTGCCCTTCCTGATAGGCGAACTTATTTTAAGCAAACTAATTCAAAAAGGAAATCTTTCTTAATGCAGCAGACAATCTGCCTGTGGAGCTCAAAGCTGCAGGAGGTTAGGGAGTCAACAGAGTGGCTGCATTCGGAAAGGGGTGGACAATTAATGTCTACAAAAACATGTGTAATTACACATGTCAAGGAAAGGGTAAAAGAATCTCATGCTTCGCAGCACGAGCTGATCACCACAGGGGTCAGGAATTGGCCTAAACTGCAGCCAGTGATGCCGCTGGCAATCACGCATGGTTTGCACCTCTCCTGCAGGCATCAGGGATTTGCCAGAGATGTTCTGCTCTGGCAAGATCAATCCCATGTTACCAGATCCCCTCATACAACCCTGACATAGACATGTAACGGACAGAAAGGCCCATGCCTTGGGAGGAAAAAAATGCAGAGGTCAAGCGTGCGTGGCAGACAGTAAAACTTCGCCCTGGCAAGCCCTATGGCATTTTGGTGAAAATATACATTAGAGAGGATTATGAAACTGCAATAAAGCAACAAATGCAAAGAAAACCCCCTTTCTGCCAGCAAGTCACAACGGTGAAGGAGCGGCTGCTGAGCCAGGCCAAGGAAATGGGACTTTCAAATGAGACCAGAGAGGGAAGGTGATTTAACAAGGGCTTCTCTTAGACAGAGATTTTCTTTTCCCCCTCCCTGCAGAAACCCCCATGCTGTACTAACGAAGAGCAGTCTCATTATCTAGCGTGCATTGCCCACAGCAGAGGTTTTGTTTGTCCCCAAACGAGAGCTTGTTTTACATTCCCTGGGATGGCTAGTGACAGCACTTGCTACACACAAAGGGGGGCTTTACGGTACGGGATGGAAGTGGCATTTAGAGGGCAAACAGCTGGTGAGTTTCCCTCTCTAGCCAAGAGCTCGCCACGTGATGCACATACCTGTAGGGGTTTATCATCTCCTCAGTGACAAAATTCAAGTAATTCCTGCAATTTAAAAGACAATGGTAATTCTGGTTACAGAGATCAATGAAGTTAGAAAAAGAATCCAGCAGCCTAACCCTAACCTCAACATGCATACGCAAGCCCCACTAGAGACAGACAAACCGAGGCATGCTCTGCAAAACCAAGGGTGGCCGCGTGTCTCAAATCTACGGCACAAGGGCCGAGGCTACCTACAAAACCTTCAAACAAAGGTGTTCTCTGCAGGTCTCAGCATGCAATACAGCCAGCTTGCTTGGAATAAGATGGATCACTGCATGCCGAAACTTATGGTCAGCTAGCAGCGTACTGCCAGAGGAGGGCCACAATCTGCCTCTATTGTTATTGCAGATAAAGAGAGCCCAGGCTTCTGGGCACACATGTGAGAGTGTGAAGAGATTAATGAAGAAACCTGTAGGAGCTTTGGCTTGGAGTTGTCAATTGGCAGACTGATGTGTCAGTACTGACAGCTGCTGGTCACAGCTGCAGGGCCCACAACCTCTACTCTGACCTTTGCTCCTACACAAGCCATGGGCACTGGCTTACCAAAATCCAGCCAGTTTGAACCAATGGCCCATATAAGGCATATTGCCTCTGAGTTCCTGCTCAAAATGAGGGATGGAGCCTTCTCAAGCCCAGAGCATGTGATGAGTCCTTTCTCCCATGCTGCCTTGGTTAGCTGGAATAGCCTTGCTCTCTTGCTGCACCTAAGTGTCCCCTGACTCTTCAAATACCCTTCTCCGTCTGTGACGATTCTGGCCCAACCAGACAATCCCACCTTATTTAGTGCCTCTTGGTTTCCATGGGGTCTGCTCACCATAGAACCTGGGCATTTTACCAGGCTGCCCCTAGACTTGCTCCCTGTTTTAAATACTGCAACTGACACCACTTGCTTGTACTTGCACATAGGGACTGGGGAGAGGCTGTAAGGATTGAGCATGAACAACACTAGACAAAAATGAAGCGATTGCACCGTTACCTGGGTGAGGAGCAGAGCTAGACTAGACGTTCTGGGCCATGCCCTCCCTGCCAACGCTCTCAAAGCGCTGAAGACAAAGAACTAAACCACACAGTCACTGCAATGAGTAATATGCCAGGATCTTACCAGCCTCCATAGGCAAAGAGACCGCTATACAAAGCCAGAACGATGTTCCCCACATCAACATTTGTGCCTTCGAAGGAGTGTTCAGGACTCAGGTTTGCCACATCACCTACATTGGGACAAAAAACAAACATGGACAGACTATTAAGAGGTGAGAAGCAGGCACAGGCTGAGTCCCAGAGACCTTTGCAGGTTGACACAGACAGGTGTTCGGCAGGGAAATGGTCTGGCAACACCCTGGGACAAAATCTGCCGATAGGGCATTAGTTTTGTTGATGCAAAGCAGGTTGCGTTTCTGTTAGAGAAGGCGTAGACAGGTTTCTCTTGGGCTCATCTCCTACTGCGTTACTCCAGTTTCACACTGTGTGATTCCACTGCAGTAAAACTAGGATAAGTGAAATTAACAACTAACTATAGCGTGGATCGCGCTGACAGATAATGCCTCCTAGACACCTCCCCTCCCATTCACTGTTGTATAGCATCCCATCTGACAACGGCGACGACTGCTTACATGGGAAAGTAATATGAGGGAGCTAATGTATTTTTAGCTTCTTTTGATGCAAGTTAGCAAGCAGAAATCAGGAGATGAAAGCCCCATGAAAGCAGACAGCTTTCCTAAGGGCACCTCTGAGCACCTAATCCCCAGCACCAAAGCCCACATGCTGTTTCTCCTGGACCCACCACTGCTGGAACTTGGTCTACACTACAAGCGCTACAGCCGCTGTAGTGTGTCTGGTAAATACGCTCTGTGCTGACGGGAGAGCGTCTCCCACCAACATAGCGCCGGTGTGGCCAGCACGTAGGTTGCTGTAACTTGCATCACTCGGGGGCGTCTTTTTCACACCCCTGAGCGACGTAAATTAGATTGACTTAAGTGGTAGTGCAGACCTGCCCTAAGACACTTTATGTGCCAATAACAGAGTTTGGGGCCTTGATGCCATTGACTAAATTCCAAGTGGAACAATTCTATCCTGCCTCCCTAAAGCTCCCCAGCTGTTTCAACCGAATAGGGGATCCTCTCTTATTCCCTGTCCTAAATGGTTGTGCAGCATTGCTGGGTGACTGTTAAACAGCTGCTCCTTCCATCCCAGCGCTAGCTGCATTTTAGCAGTGGGTGGAATGATTCCTGCATTATGCAGCTTGCTTTGGGATCCTTTTGGCTGAATGATGCTTAAAAGACTTTGCTATTATATCGTCCTTCCTCCAAAAGCTGCTTTTTCTCGATAAAGACCCAGGATTTTCTCTAGTTTCATCAGTGACCCAATAAAGCAGCATGTTATGGTATCCCCTTTGAATTGTGGGAAGGGAAGTGAGCTACTTTAGGGTCTAAATATCAAAAGTTCCTTTTATTTATCCACTATTGAATTAAAAAGCCATAAGAAGAGGATTTGATTGTAAATTTACTGAAAGCCCTTCCAGCACACCCGCAGGGGTTATTTGTTTTGCTTTAAATCTCTCTGCGGCTGTTTTGTTTCATGCTGTTTGATCTGGAGCCTAAATCCAAGCCTGGGGTGGGGCCTCTCCTTCAATGAAACAAGTGCTCTCCTTTGTGAGGGAGGAAGACAGGGGAGCAGCAAAGGATTTAGTGAGGCACGTTAGCATCTGACCAGCCGGGTTGCCTCCCATGTGATTCCTCTTACAGCAGGGATCTGCTCTAATCACACAGGCAACTGTTATCACATGGCAATCAGCAGCGCCGGGGGTTACCCCTTCTCCCTTTGGAAGGCTACATTCCACAGATTCATATCAGAGAAGGAAGAAAAGGGGTATTAAAAGCCAAGGCACCACTTTTTCCTTGCGCTGCAAAATTTCAGCTCCCCCGCACCTCAGGGCTTTCAGCAGCATCACGTTTACCCAGGCTGGCCAGAAAAGGAACACACAAAATAAAGCTGTGTGACAGGGAGACTCTAGAATCACGCACATTTTCATCCAGTAGCACTTTCTATCAACAAGAAAGGGCAGCTTTCCCCTGCAATATGAGGAGTCTGGGCTAGTTTGCTGGGGCAGGCTCTATGTAGGAGCCAATGGGAGTTACCCACTCCAATGGCCTGTTTTGATACTGGTCCCTCCCACCTGAGCCCTGCCTTCCATCGCACATGGTCTCCTCTTCACTGTCTGTCTCTGCCCAGCTGCCATTGCGCCTTTGCCCAATTAAGCCTTTAGCAGGCCCCTAGTGCCAGCAGCAAGAGGTCCTCTCCATTCCCCACGTGATGGCCTGTGCTACCCAAGTCTGCTCCTGCTGAGGCCCGTGTTCTGATCAGGACACCTCCTGCATGCTGCCCTTGCCATTGCATGTTCCTCTGAATCACAGGAGGGAGTCAGAGTTGGCTAAGGAAGCTAGAGGCAAGTGGATCTCTACCAGATACCCAGGCAATTCAGAATTGCCACCAGCCAAGCAGATTCTTCCTTTTGTAAGGCACGTGGTTGCTTGCAGGGCGTGAGTACACAGAACAACGAGATCTCTAGGCATGAAAGAAATCAAATAATCCTGGGCATGATCTTGGGACGAGAACTTGTCAACCCTCAAAGCGGTAACTGGAAATTCTTAAGCAATTAACAGAATTAATACATAATTGATAGATCAGGCTACACTGCAACCTATTCAAGTGTGTGTTTCTTTACCCCAGAACCTTGCCAAGGACACTGAGGTGATTACCACTGAAGGATGGTTCTGTTATAGTGGTAACAGATTGTCCAGGGCTCTAGCACTACTTTTTTTCCCAACAGTCCATAGATCTCGCTCTGCCTTTCCCCTGGCTGGAGCACACAGTAACCGTCTGTTACCAAGGCCAAGCAGATCAGCGACTCTCAAGCTCGTGGCCAGAAGCACAGCATCCCCGAGTCGCCAGCCAGAAATCCGTGCTCGCCAATGCAGGAAATATCCCCCAGCTGGGAACTCTAGAGCTTCTGTGCAAAGAGGGTTTGTTTAGTTCTAATCCGGATTCGGTGCCGTGCTGCGCTTCACAGACGCCTTGGCTTGGTGTCAAGGAGACTGGCTGCCCTTTCAGGGCACATGATCAAACAGACGTGAAATTTGCCACAGAACATGTGCTACAGAAGCAGTGTTTAAGCACAACAGGAACAATAAAGCATAATTTTTCATTATTCTTTGGCTGGGCTGGGCTGGGTGTGTGTGTGTGGGGCGGGGGGGAATAGGACACACTGCACTTGCCATAGCATGTACCTAGCCCATGCCTTTGCAGCACCGAGCTGCTAGCCCGCAGGGATGGAGTCAAACAATAGCATTGTAGACACTGTGGCGTGGGCTGGAGTTCAGGCTCTGAAGCCTAGGGAGCGGGGTGGGCTTCAGAGCTCAAGCTCAAGGCTGAGTCACAACTACAAAGTGCTGTCTACCCCAGTGGTGGGCCCATCAGGGTAATCTGATTGCGGGCCGCGAGACATTTTGTTTATGTTGACCTGATTGCGGGCCACAGGGACATGCTGGCCACCGCTTCCCGCAGCTCCCATTGGCTGGGAATGGCGAGCCGCAGCCACTGGGAGCTGTGGGGGGGCTGTGCCTGCAGACGGTCAATGTCAGCAAAATGTCTCGCGGCCCCCAACCAGACTACCCTGATGGGCTGTATGCGGTTGCCCACCACTGGTCTACACAGTTATGTTTAGTATGGTAGCATGAACCCAAGTCTGTTGACTCGGGCTGGAAGGCTCGATTCCGCGGGCTGCGTAGACGTGCCCTGAGTGGTTTAATGACACAGTCCGCCTTCCCATTCATTAGCAAATGTATTCTGGAGGGCACATCCCACCTGAGCAGACATCTTCTTCCCACCCTGCTCCAAAGTTCCATCTCCCCATATCAGGCAGCAGCAGCACATCCCTAGGGACATGCTTAACTGCACCCGTAAGCCATATGTACACAGACGTGGCAGCCAACGCGTTACATGTTGTGGCACAATAAAGGTCACACCCAGCTGGCAGTCCAGAAAGGTCTTCCCCATGGGCCAAGCCCTAGAAGTCTCACTGATGAGCCTGTCTGACTTCATCCACCCGTCTCACGAACAACGCTTGCTGAAAAGGGCCCAACATTTAAGCTGGAGATTCAGGGAATTCTGTTTGACACAGACAAGCACAGCATCTCCCACCCTCTTACTGCAAGGCTCAGTTAAAGCTGCTGCATGCGCTCTGGAATCTGCGCAAAGGTACCCGTTCGCAGCTCACCCTGCCAGGGCCCACACATGCTCAATGGCGTCCAATGCTCCCACGGAGCAGGATGTTACTATATAGGTGAAGAACACTGGCTGCAGTGCTCCGTTTATACCCACCTGCCCTTCCCTCCAGTTGATACCCCCTACTCTAAATACTGTCCGTTAGGAACACTGGCCTCGCCTCATAGCAAAAAGTGCTACAGAAGCAACATCTTCACTTCACCCTGCACCCTGGTTTAAATGGGTTGTACAATTACACTCTGCTCGCAAATTAACCACATTAAGGTAACGAGTTCCGACACAATCCCTATTTGCAGCTCTTGCCAGCCAACAAGACGCCTGTAATTCTACCTGTAACCTCTCTGCCACCCGGGGCCTTCGTGCAGAAGGAATTTTCATGCCATGTGCTGCATGTTCAGACCTTTTCTTTGAAAGCCCTCATTTTGTATCAGGTCATGTCCATTCCCGATTTAATAATGCAGGCTCTTCTATTGAGGTTAGGTAATTCATTGTAATTAAACATGTGAAGCTGGGCTAAATGCCAACAAGAGGGGAACGCAGCCATCTAAGTCAAAGAGCGAAGGGGAGCGACGCAGGATTTTCCAAGTGGATCTAGCTCAGGAATGAAACCGAGCAAAGGGAAACATATGCTGGATGGTAGGGAAAGCTCCCAGTGACGAGAGCTACTCAGTTGGGGCAGTGGTGGAAGTCCTATCATCGGAGTCATTTACCGCCCCTCCCGCAAGGCAATGGTTTACATCGGACTCACACAGGTGTTGCCAGCTTCTCGTTTCTACAATCGGCCTATTCCTAGTGCTGCTGCCATACGTCCAGCCTTGCCTGCTGTTTGTATGACCGCTGCAAGTGAAGGATCCTCATCTCTTCTCCTGAGGGGCAACCAAGCTTGAGAGACTCTGCTTCTGGCTAGGAAGGCATGCGCTGGGGATTTCAGCAAGAGGCACAGCCGCCTCACCGCTTGCGAATCAGGACTCCTGGGTTCTATTCATGGTGCCTGCCACCGATTGGCGTGGCCTGGGGCAAGTCAGAGCATATTTCTGCATCTCAGTTCCCCCTTCTGTAAAATGTAATAACTCTTCCCTCCCCACAGCGCTGGGAGGGTTAGTTAGCTAACGTTTCATAAAGTGCTATTATTATTATTAAGAATAACAACAATAATAATCAAGACTTGGAGGCCCAAAGGGAGTTCTGGTTGCCAAATTCCTTCCCCTCATTATCTTCATCACGGAGCCCTGGGCTCTCACAGGAGGCCAGGGTAGGAAAGAAAGAACTACCTGTCCACTCAAGCTATGCTCCTCTGTAGGCTCATAAACCAGAAGGGGCAAAGGCTGCCTACAATCTACCTTCCTAACCACTGCATCAAACCACTCATCTGGGTGTGACTCCTGCTAGATCAGGACCAAAATGGTATTCCCTTAGCCTCAGGAAACAACCTTCTTGATAGCTTATTGAAAGCTGCAAAGCCCAAGGAATCCATTTCAACAGCATCTTCCCTACACTAGCACTGCAACACTGTGTACGCACACTGCACACTGCGTACACACATCTTTGCTGCATTCTTTGGCTCCTTTGCATTTTGTTGCTACCAAGGAAGCATAATCAAGCCCTTCCCCTGTGCAACCTGCTCCTGATTTCTTGCAACTTTTGTATCCACCAGTGTGGAAGCTGCTATTAAAACATACAGAAGTATTGACTCTACATTTATGGGGCCACGCAGGCTGGGAGTGGGTGAGGCGTGTGCCACAGGGCAAGCTTCCTTTGGGAATTAGAGAAAGCAAAGGTGGTGGTTAGAGACTTTAGAGAATGTATCAAGTTACTTCAATTTTTATCTTAGGTGCAGACGGGGCACTTCACAAATAACCCCCACCCCTTTCCCATTAGGGCAGGCTAACGGCAAAATGGAAACTCCGAACAATCCAGTGCATTCCCAGCCACTTCCCACCAGCTTATTTTATTGAGCACAGCAGGTTTAATCCACATCCATAGAAACTTGTAGCTGAGAAGGGGGTGGAGTGTGGAGGGAAGTCAGCCAACTAAGGTCCTGAATAGGGACTGATTTAAGGCCAACCAACTAGTTCTGTAACAGAGCCAACGACCCTTGGGGATGGCATAGCCACCCGTCTGTTGCTCGTACTCAGTTTCCAGGGCTGTAATTATCAGAGGCAACAACCTTTAATCATAGCTCCATTTCAGTAAGAAGCTGTGGGGAAAGTATAGCGTAAAACAAGAAAAGCTATCGATTGCATGGATCCATCAGTGGTGTAACCTGCTACTGCTACAGTCAAAGGCGATTTGGAGGTAAGACAGAGAGAAACTCTGGGGGTTGATGTGGAGGAAAAAAGAGCAAAGTATGCAAGTGTTTAGTGCCATACCGTTAACAGCATTAGCACGGGTGTATTTTTAAATGGAACCTTTCATCTGATTTGCTGTTTTGAACCTAGCCTAGATCAGTAGTGGCCAAAAGTAATTTTTCCTTGGCCAGTTTGCAATGAACTGGTGGGTCTCGGAGCTTAAGCATCAACTCTGGTGTGGCTAGGAGAAGGTAGTGCATTTTGGGTACCTGCAAATGATCACCACTCAAATACAGACAGACGGATGATCACCCTGCAGAGGTATATAGCCACAGGCACAAGTGTTTTGCCCATTTAGGGCTTGCAAACATGGTGTAGCCACGTGGCAGTGACGACGGATATACAGGGTGTACTACACTGCCTATGATCGCTCCCTTCAAGCAACATTAAAATGTTGCGTCATCTCCTACGCCTGCATTGCGGGACAGTCTTCTATGTGCACCCTGCATAACTGCAATCACCACACACACAAAGGGGCATTTGACCATACAGTCCCTATGACTGGAAGAGAAATCACAGCAATTGTGCCTGTATTTTTATGCACGTTAATTTTTTTGCACAGGCAACTGCACATGTGAAAAGTCTAGGTGTCGCTAATCCTGGCCTTGGTCACCAAGAGCTTTAACACAACAGCTGGCAAGAACAAACTGTCTGGGTAAAGCTAATTATGCCTCCTCTCAAACTACAGCATGCGAACTGCGCAACACATTAACCTGCCACGCCCACCTGGCCTTAGGCAATTGGCATGCACCTGCATCAACTATGTCCACTTGGCCTCAGACATTAGCATCCATCTTTGCCTGGAGATTAAATTGGTGGTTAGAGAGCAACAAGCCCATAAAGAAATCCTGCATAATTGAGTTATTCACCCTCTAGTGTGAAATGCCTGATTAAGTCTTCAACATGTGGCCAGCCCGATATGATTTAGAGCTGTGTAGAATACTGTCTACTTTTCCAGACTCCATTCACTCTCCATTTTGATACCTTCACCCACTTTTCACACGCACACGATGACGAAGAGGAACGCTGAAGTTAATCTCATAACAGCAGTTTTCCTTCAAACCTCAAGTGCTGGTAGAAGGTGACAGATTGACAGCTATGGAAACAGCCTCTCTTCTCATCATATCCACCCAACAGGAACAGCACAGGCAACAAGAGGGCAAGCTTTCCTTACCCACATCCCCGTACGTGCCTCAATCGTGATCTGCAGGGACAATTTCAAAAGATGAGAGGGGAGTTCGGTATCCATAGCCCTTGGCCTCGCTGCTAGAAATCAGAAAATGGGAGGAAAGCAGGAGGAAGTTGTGGCGATGGGTTTTGCCATGTGGGCACCTGTCCACTAGGTATTTGCATTCTGACCCCCAAACTCATTCCAAACAGTCAAGAGTTTGCCACCATTAGATCTGAATAAGTGAGCTCTATGTCCAAGGTCTATATCCCGTTACCGGTCCCCTGAGCCAGCCAGCAGGCATTAGAAGAAAAATCTATTGACTGCTGTAACTATGCTAATTGTCTGCTGCTCTCTGAATGGTTACGTATAATTAACTCTGGGTATGGAGTGCAGGGAACATAGACAATGACAACACTTGTTCAATCTGTGGCCCTATGTATTGTCAGTATCTGTCTGCAGTTTATATTCTGAGATCCTTCAAGCCTGAGATTTTGTTAATTACTGGCCAAGCACTGCAAATTTCCCTGTCAATTCAACAGAATATTTCTTAGCTTCTCTTTCATGGGATTCCAGAACAAACCAGACCTCTATAACCTGACCAATCTTTTACTATTAACAAGGGTTTCTTCACTCCATCCCTTGGTCTCATACAGATTTATCCTGACAGGCTTTTTCAGCGCATTCAACTACCATTATTGCCAGTAGAGTGGAAGAGAGTAAACTTTCCCTCCCTCAGATCTGTTCTAACCAGAGGATTTGTCACAAACAAGGCAATTTTCTTTTTCTCCCGCCATGGAATTAGTAAAAGGAATCTCATTGAAGGAGGCAGATCAAAAGGGAACTCCCTAGCAAAAGGGAAAGAGATTCAATTAAAAATAAAGATACATACACAAACACAAAGCCAAGATGTTGCCTTGCAACCAGAGTAGGTAGATAATATTTCTATTGGGCTTTTATGGATTTATTCTGTGCTGCTCTGCTTAGTCTCTGAAGGTTTGGATCTTCAGTTCCTAACTTTTATTTTAAAAACAGTCCCACGTACAGCGGGAAGTTTGCCAGGCACAATCGTTCCTTTAAAGACCGTTTTACCCCGAACAATGAACCAGTCCATGAGGTGGGGGACCCAAGAGTACAGGATTATATAGTTTGCATATAATTAAAGGAAAAAACGAGGTTTGGGGGCTAATCTAAACCCTCCATGGCAAATGTTTGAAATTCAGCCTACCTACGTCTGTCCTTAATTCACCCGTGTCTGTTCAACAGCTGCAGCTCTCTGTGTTAGGTCTCTGAGAACACAGTGAAGTGAGTTAAGGACAGAGTGGAAGCCTTAATTCTCAGTGTTGCCACCACAGTGGATTTAAGGCAGTCGCTTTGAGGCTCACAGGCAAATGCTTTAAAATCAGAATTCAAATTTTTTTTAAAAGTTGTAACCTAAAAGAAATCTGAATTTAATTACTCCCATTCGCATACGCACCCCTCCAAAAAAATGGGTGAGAACAAGTTTTTGGTTTGGGTTTAAGCATGCCACAGCAGTGGCTGTAACCCAATATTGCAGCATTGGGCACAAGAACCCGAAACTGAACTTGACTATTTTCATTGATCACGATTGATCAATGAAAGTGTATATATCTCACACACACATCTCACCCAGCATTAATGGCAAAAAGGAAGTTAAGATTTTAAGAATGTTCAGTTTTAATAATTAAGAAATTGAGAAAAAAATTAAAAAATTTTACTTTAGAATGTCCACTTCATGTTTTCCACATCTAAATATACCAATGTATTCTTGTGTGATGCCACAGATTAAAGGCACTAGCTTTAAAACTGTCCCAGTGAAGCTATTATATTTTTTCTTTAAACAAATCCTTACAGTCTCATTTTTTAAGCAGGCCTTCAATAGAGCTATGGGTCTAAATGCAACAGCTGCAGAACTGCAATGGGAATAATCATGACATAGTTTATGTCGCTCACGTCCTCAGAAAACTTAATGGCTCAATCAGATCAGCTCCAAATCCAAAGATCGGAAAGCTGTCACGTAGTCAAGGCCACCCCAATCCTCTTGGTTTCTCCCTTCAATTTTGCTCCAAAATACTCATCATCCATATACTAATTTTAACTGAAACCATAACAAATCAGATGTAGACCCAGGAATATAACCCAAGAGCCAGCTGCTGCAACTGGTTCTTTATGGTCGCACCCCAGTCTTCCAGCCAAACAAATCTAGATGCAGAATCTAGCCCCAGGTGTTCATACTCCCAGTCACCTGTTCTAATTGCTAGACCACACTGCCTCTTCACTAGGCAATACCTTGCCAAAAAGCGCTTAGACATGCTTGGACAGAAGGAAAAAAGTAAACATGAGCGTATCACTAGACGAGAGAACAAAGATAGTCTGTAGTAGAGAGTGGAGGGAAAAACCGGGGTCATGTCTACACTAGAAAGTTCTCTCCCTTTAAATATATTTATATAGTTTAAACTGGTACAACCCACCCCCAGTGTGGATACAATTATGACCTATTCATGTACAGGAAGCGGAATAACTATACCAGCATAAAGAACAGGAGTACTTGTGGCACCTTAGAGACTAACAAATGTATTTGAGCATAAGCTGTAGCCCACGAAAGCCCAAGGACTCCTGTTCTTTTTGCAGATACAGACTAACACGGCTGCTACTCTGAAATATACCAGCATGTACTTTATACTACTGGCAGTGCTGTGACACCACCCTGGCTCCTCTCGCCAAACACTCATATAGGATATGTTTTGCACCAAGTATGCCTTGTGAGGTACCATTCTAAAAGTCTTGATCTGCTAGACATTAATATCTCATTGGACTGTGTGTGCTATTGTCATATGTGAAGTTTTGAAGTTTGGTTATGTACGTGTTACTGAAACATGTTGTGAGGTTGAAAACACGCACAAGGGATAGCTCAGTGGTTTGAGCATTGGCCTGCTAAACCCAGGGTTGTGAGTTCAATCCTTGAGGGGGCCACTTAGGGATCTGGGGCAAAAATCAGTACTTGGTCCTGCTAGTGAAGGCAGGGGGCTGGACTCGATGACCTTTCAAGGTCCCTTCCAGTTCTAGGAGATTGGTATATCTCCAATTTTTTTTTTTAATTATTATTACAAGCAGCCTTTCAGGTACAACAGTAAAAAGGCCAAACAATGTTAATGGCTTATTGAGGAAATGCACACTTGCACAAGGATTACCCCAGGAACTGTGTACAACAGAAACCTCTCAGAGATAGCACTACACAATGGGAAATGCTTGACCCAAGTCACAGCAAAAGAGCTTTCCAGCAAATGAGAAGAAGATATAAAAGGGGGAAAATGACACCATGATGGTACCTCACTCTCCCCACAACACACCTGGAAACACCTGAGGGGCAAGGACTGAACTGGGGGAAGTGATGGTCCCAGGTTAGAGGGATTTTTAGCCTGTGTATGAAAACCCGGGAAAGCCGAGGCAGCTTGTGCCTTAAGAATCTGCCAGCCTGTTTATCACTCAGGGTGAGAATTTGCTAATTCATATCCTATCTAGTGTGTTAAACTCAGTTTGCAGTTTTGTTTATTTACCAAAGTAATCTGCCTTGATCTCTTCGCTATCACTTAAAATCTCTCTTTTGTAGTTAATAAACTTGTTAATAAACTGTCTAAAACCAGTGTGTAGAAATTATACTTGGAGGAGAAAGCTGTGGCATATCTTCCTCCACATTGAGGGAGGGGGCGAATTTCATGAGTTTACGCTGTACAGTTCCCTATGCAGCGCAAGATGGTATAATTTTAGGTTTGCACTTGGGGGGGCGGGGGAAGTGGATTTCCTTAGCGACTGGGAGGTGCCTTAGCTGAGCCTTCCCATGCAGAGCTGATCTCAGCATGTGTGTGAAGCTGCAGCTGGGTGTGTAGGCTGGTGAAAGAGCGAGCTTGGAGAGCTTCGCAACTTACCACAGCACCACAGTGTAAAAGGAAACCCAGGCTGGTGGGTCAGGTGGGCTCAGTGGTACCCCAGTTCCAAGTGGCACCGCAGGGGAAACTCATTGCAAGTGCATCCACATTAAGGCTTTAACCGGTATAACTATCCAGATTAAAAAAAAACAAAAACAAAGCTTCTCACCCCTTTCTGTCCCATAATAGTTATACTGGTACAACTTTTAAAAGTAATCAGGGCCTAGGTGTAGGAACCAACTTCTGCTCTCCTTCTGGATCTGCATTAGAGATGTAAACAGAAAGCTCAAAAGAAAATGCTGTTTTGCAAAGGGTAATATGGTCACATGTTTTCTTTGCCATAGAATTTTACTGCGGTTCTTAAAGTAATGAAAGCACTTCCCAACAGAGAGAAAAGACAGAGCCAAGGACTGAGGGGGAAGTGCAGACAGACAGGCTATAAAGCCTCCGAAGTTTCCACATTTGAATAAGAGACCACAATATTGTTACTTTCCACTGTTTACTGATCATGTAAATATAAAATAGTGGTAGGAAAAATAATAATGAAAAAAAGTTAATGAACTCCATTCAGACACAAAATGAAATGTCATGGGAACATACCAACCCTTCTACCTCCCAGACCTCAGAGCCAGCCAAGCTGCTGCAAAAAATATTTCAAACTTGATGTGTACTTTGCTACAACAATAATTGCCAGCCAAGGATCAAATTCACGGAGCTCGTAGCGCTAAGAGTTCCTTTTGTCCAAAGAGTACAATGATTGGTCTAAAAGAAAACAAGGACACACAGAATAAAGATGTATTTCCCATGGAAATGGGATTTATTGTCACCCACCTACTCAGCGTTTAACTGGCTTTGAGAAAAATTACCCATTTTAAAGAGCCAGCACTTTATACACAAGGCCTATTGATATTAGCGTGCAAGAGCTCCAGCAACCAGACGTTGTGCAACCTTATGTGATACTAGTGTAATTCTGTTACTGGAGAAAGAAGAAAAATAGTCCCCTTGCTGTATCACTACTGTAGCACGCTTACAGCTCTGTGGTGAGATTACGGAGAAGTGCTAGCTTTGGGAAGATGGAAACTAACATATGAATGGAGGATGAGAAAGGGCACATAAGAGGAATAAGTGAATCTAGCAGATGATCAGTGAGACAGATTCTTCCATTGTGAGGCTGGTGAAAGTAAGTATTAGACAAGGGAGATTTCTCTGCCTCGCATTTTGTTAAAGAAAAAAACTAAACAAGCAAGAAGTGTAGGTCTCTTGAGTTAGGGCAGCTTGTAAACATGGAATGACTGTGAGAGTTATCTACTTCAGGTAGAGAGATTCTAAACAGAACAGTCACGTACAGTCCTCCCTAAACCCCATGCGAGTAATGAGATTCTCCTGCCCAAACCGCACCGTGAGTTTCAATTGGATAGCTTTATTATTAATTATTTGCACAGTGGTAACAGCCAAAGGTTCCAATCCTGATTGGGGCCCTATTGTATTGGGTGTTGTATTAACAGAAAGGAAGACATGGTGTCTGTCCTAAAGGGCTTATTGTCTTATTGATTCTAATCACATTACTCTTCATTTTCTGTCCTAAATGTACTTCAGCAAGAGCTGCTAAACATGCAGTGCATTCCACAACAGAGTGGCCTGTGAAGTACCTCAGAAATCCAAGATCCCATGGAAGGCATCCTGACATGTCTGGGATTTTGTAGGACATGGGAAGATCAACCCAGCAAAAACTGGAAATCCACGTTTAACATCTTCCATGCAAACAACTTCCCAAAATGTATTTACAGAGATAAATAGTACCCAATATACTCTTATATTAGCAAATTTCCATTTTCATGAGGGAACAAACAAACAGTGTTTATAATGCAGTCAACCTGTGACCCCTATAATCTGCCCTGTTGTGCAACTCATGGGCACCTAGGTAGGTCTGTTAAAGGGCTGGAAAAAAGGAGCACCCAGCTCCCATCAGGAAGGCTTTGCTGGAGGGACTGAGATATAAAACACCCCTCATCGGTTGGCAGAAATGTTGCTTGCTGACACAAGTATGCACTAGTGCTGGAGAGAAAAATGAAGAGGCACAGAGACAAGGAAGAAGGGAGGTTATCAAGTAAGATTGCAAAAGAGAGACAGAGTAGAGAGGTGATAAGGGAGGAAGATATAGGATGGTTGTTACATGAACAGGGCTAAATTCTACTCTTGGTTACACCCATGTGTCAGCAGAGTTAACGTGGATTTTACACCTATGTAACCAGGAGCCAAATCTGACTCATACTCTGCAAAAGACCTGAGGGTAAGATTTGTGTGGAGTAAAAGTGCTCCAAAGATGTACAGCAGTATTATTATTACTATAATAAACAGAAAATAAAAAAACAAAGATTTCACTTGGCCCAGGGTAATTACTGGGAAATTGGAGGAGAGGATTTGTTTGTGTTTTTTCCTTCTTCTTCTAAAGGTGATAAAGTTCAGCAAAGCAGGATGGGGGAGGGAAGTATATTTTGCAACAAAGCCTTGAACAATGTTCCTCTAGAGCTGTAGGCACTGAGTTGGAAGGGGAATAAAATCCTCTGAAGAAGCAAGGAATTCTGCAAAGACAGCAGTGTCTCCCAAAGGTCAGGCAGGAATTTAAAAGTGAGGGGGGGGGAGGGCGGTGAAGTGAATTTGCCAGGACGAAGCTAGGAGGGACAAGCTATAAATATGTTATTTAGCCACACTGAACAAAAAAAGTGCTTGCATAGCTTCCTGAAAGAAGTTTCTTTTCATAAAACCCAGATTTCAAAATTATCCTCCCCAAACTATCTGTGCACTTTTGTCTACATCATCCCTCGTGTATGGAACATCCTCCCTGGACTAGTCAATAAGGCCACTCCCATGTCATCCTTCATATCCTTCTAGTGTGATGACTATAAGAAATTGACCAACTAATAACAGTTATGTAGACGCACTTGGGGGTAGTTGATACTGATTTTTAAAAATGCTCGGGCTGTAAGTTTTAACTCTCTTGCCCACCTGCCCCCTTTCATAGGTTGCTGGTGTGCTCAGATTGTAAACTCATCCTGGCCGGGACTGCATCTTCCTGTGTGCATGGAAAGTGCCTAGCACATAGTGGGCACTACTGTAAATCTATTAGTAATTAGCCTTTTATTGGCAGTCTTTGCAGAGAAGCCAAGGATTAAATGCGGCAGGGAATATTGTGTCACCCCAGAGATGGCTTTTCCAGGACTAGGTTGAGGGTATGTTGGCTGGGCAGTTGAGGGAGAAGCGGCACTTGTGCTAATTTACTGAATTATCAGAGGACTTCAGTCTCTGGCACTGTCAGCTGACACTAGCACTAAAATCTCTATTAACTGAACATTTTTAAAAATAAGCTTTTTAAAAAAATAAAATATTTCATTCTGGGAAGACAAAGGAAGTATTCTGCTTATTTTTTGTTGTTTCCTTGTATAGTTACTCTGTGAACTTACAACTTTCTCAAAGATAGGGAAATCATAGAATATCAGGGTTGGAAGGAGGTCATCTAGTCCAACCCTCTGCTCAAGGCAGGACCAATCCCCAAACAGATTTTTACCCCAGTTCCCTAAATGGCCCCCTTAAGGATTGAACTCACAACCCTGGGTTTAGCAGGCCAATGAAATGCTTTATCTCAGATTTGATTAGCAAACAAACTTACCCTTATAAAAAGAGTTTCCATATGACTGGATATAAGTGGATGAGAATGACAATTATGGGGGTGTTTTTGCCGATGCAGACTACGGAAACGGACGGGAACCCACGAACCAGTTACATAAGGACACACACGAGTCATTGCATAGCAATTCTCAATCACTGTGGATCTTGGCTGGTTTCAGCCTAGAAGTGACAGGCCACATATCCAGCTTCAATGAACAGAGCTGCCCCCTCCCCCCACATCTGCTCACCCTCTGGTTTTCTTTCAGCCATCAATAGAGGGCACAAGCTGATCAGTTACAATTGTCTGTCCATGTTCGTGAAGACCTGCAGGAACCAGCATTTTAAGGGACATCCCATTTCTGTCCCGCCTACCTCATGGGTGCTGAATACAGACTGGTGGATGATTGTCAATAGACAGCTGGAGCAGCTTAGGTCTCAGCACAAAGCCTGCAGTTCACATTTACCCCGGCAATGTGCAGTGTGTGACCGACAGCCAACAAAGATAAGGGCTTTGATTAGTTTTTGATGAATGAACATGATCCTGTTGGAAACACTGTGTCCTAGCTGCTAGAGGAGTGGTGTGCTCAGGTCATCATTGGGACAGATATTGCAACCCCATGCACTATCTTCGGGGATCACATTGTATTATGTTTAGGAATGGTTTATGTATCACTGCGGGCCAGGGATCGTATAGGCCGGGGGGGGGAAAGGGTGGGTGGTACCACAGCCTCTGCCAAGAACTAAACACAGTGGAAGGCAATTAAGGCAAATCACTCGGATTGTAACCACCCCCAGAGAGGTACCACTCCCTGAGAAGGCTCGCCGATACAAGTTCAAACCGGATTTTCCAGAGATCAACAGACAACCTAAGGGCTTTTCGCATAAAAAGGCTGACTTTAAACTGACTCAGGGCCTTCTTTCTGACCCAGCAAATGGACAAGACCATCTGTCCAACGGGGGTGGAGGCCACAACCCTGGCGGAAGGATTTAAAATACTTTAGCCTACTAGGACTCCGTAAGATTGATGGGTGACACCTGGTGAGCTTTTAGCATGCATGCAGGAACATTTATTGTTTTTTGTGTCTTCTCTGTAACGCTTTTACCTTACACATAACTGTATTTTGCTTTGTGGAGGCTGTTTGGTAAGTGATGTACACTGCTGTAAGCCCTGGAGAAAGGGTACTCACAGGTGCTGGACCCTGATGGGGAAATCACAGTGAGGTGTAAAGGGACTGCAAGCCTAAACTCCGGTCTGGAGAGAGAGAGAGGTCTCTGCCCAAGGAGAGGCGATGACTGGGAGCCTGAAACCTTAAGTGGATATCCTTGCAAAAGGCAAGGAGGGGTTCAAAGGTGCAGTTAACCTGAAACTGAGAGAGTTATACAGCCCGTTTAAGGGAATTTCTTTTCTCTTGTGAGCTGTATCTGGGCGATAGACTCCACACAAGCTCTGGGGTGGTTTTAAATATTTGAATATATATTTTTAAAAGTCTTGGTGACAGAAAATTGGCATTTGGTGCAACAGTGACCCTACAGCAGGTTCCTGCCCAGACAGGAGTGCCCGTTTTGCAGACGACTTGTAAATTAACCAGGATTTTCTATTAGTCTTATTCCAATAAAGTCTCTTCTTATCACTTGCATTGAGCAGTGGGACAATTATCCACATGATCGCTAGGGTCCTTCTCACACTCTGTATAACATGTCAGGGCTTATAGAAATATTAGTCACATTTAGATGTACCAATCTTTTATCATAGAGACTTTCTCCTGGGCACTCTGATTTCATTCAGAATTACAGCCTTCTCTTTTCATTAAGAGACAACTTTCTGCATTTAGTGATCAGGCTACCCAATAACATTGGGCTAAAGAGATCAAGATAAGAAGATGGACACCCTGTTATTTAATACATGTTATTTGGGCCCTTAGATTTTGATCAAATTAAACAGGGAACCAAATTCACCAACGGCTGAATTAAGTGGAAGATACCTTGCATGGTGGAATACTTTGCGTACCATTAACATAAATTCCAGCAATCCCTTTACAGATGTAAAATATGGCAGCTTATCCATAGACAAACCCATACACACCCCATCACACGCTCACCCACCTTTATAAAGGGACTGCTGGGAACACCACTCAAGCACACAGGAAGAGAACAGACTTGTATTGCATTTATGAAAGCTTCTGAACACACCTTTGTATAATTTTTTCTGGGGACAGATTCTTTAGAGCAGTGGTCCCCAATGTGGTGCCCGTGGGCACCATGGCGCCCGCCAGGGAATTTATGTGCGCCAGCCTAGTGCCCAGCAGGGGAGAGACGCCGTGGCCCCGCACCTGCCGGGGACAGAGAACTCAGGCTGCGAGCGCAGTGTTCTCTGTTCCCAGCAGGCGCGGGGCCCACCTAGTGCCCAGCAGGGGAGACGAGCCGCAGCCCCGTGCCTGACGGGGACAGAGAACTCCAGGGCTCCAGGCGCCGGTGTTCTCTGTCCTTGCGGCTTCTCTCCGGCTTCTCTCTTCTCTCTGGATTCATATATTATGTTATATTAAATATGATGTTTTTCATGTTATTTAAAGTACAAATACAAAATAAGCCTTGAAAAACAGTTGGTGCCCGCTGCACTCTTCTGAAAACGTGAATGTGCTACTGGCCACAAAAAGGTTGGGCACCACTGCTCTAGAGTAATTAATATTTCTGGACCCATCTGAAGGTCTCTTTGGTCTATTATGATTTTTAAAAACACAAATAAATATATTCTGGAAGTGGGAGGATATAAGGACATTCTGAAAGCTGTGTAGCCAATTGCTACAATGCCCTGAAAGGCAGAGGGGAAGGGGAATTAGACTGGATTATGATATTACTATTACTATTAATTTATTTTTATTACTGTACTGCCTAGATACATCCTGAAATTTGCGAGACAGCCTTGCAGCCTATGAGCCTGACCCTCAGGACAATGAAAACAATCCTGAATTTATTTTTAGCATCACAAAAAGGCTAAATTGAGTCATCAGGATGTGTAGTGTTGAGACACTATGGTGACTGCGATTTCATGATGTAACGACAGGACAAAAATTTCCTTCCACAACTGACAGAGAATCAATCCCTGATCTTTCCCCAGGTGAGAGGCATAAGCAGCTCCACTATCAGTTATTTGGCAAGAAAACTAATTCAGTCATATTGAGAATGATGGAAAGGAGGAAATCCTTATCATTTATAAATCCAGGTGTGACGGTATCACTGCTTAATATGTGCAGTAGATTGGAGTTGGTGTGTTTGTTTTTAAAGATAGTGGAAGGAATTCAGTTAAAGTTGCAACATAGTATGGAACCTGTTTCAAAAAGGAGTTTTATGTGCTTTACTGTTTACATCTATTGACATAAAAAAAAAAAAACCACCATCAAGGTCACACAAGAAATAAATGGTAGAGCTAGGAGAACCCAGGAGTCCGAACTCCCAGTCCCCCGCTCTAACCACCAGCCTTTCACTCTCTCCCTCAGCAAAAATAGGAGACATACTCACCCCTCCCAAGCTGCACAAAACCAAGGATGATGATCAAAGCAAGAGCCAGCAGTTTTGCCGCTGCAAACGCATCCTGGACGCGGGTGGCGGCTTTCACGCTGTAACAATTCACCGCTGTGAGAAACACTAAAGACAGAGATAAGGAGAGACAAATCAGTTTCCATTGCAGTGAGTCTTTAGAACACAAAACATACCCTGAGACTTCTCACTGGCCTTTGCTTTCTGTAAAAATTTAGTAAACACAAATTGCTAAGAACGAACGAATGAACGAACAGAGCTCACAACTGAATCCATCTTAGGACTCTCTTGCTTTCTAAAGACTTGGTAGAAAATCTCTATATTATTATTAGAATATATTATATTAAGTAGTAACCCTATGTTACTTAATGTTGTATAATCCCTCCATATTATCCACAAAGTCAAAGATCTCTAGCCTCTGAAAATACTTATCTGACACTGGGTCTACATACTCCCTGGAGTATATTATTCCGTATAGTCAAAGGTTTGCCATATTTTAACTAACACAGGTTAGGGACTAAAAATAAATATTTAAGATGTAATTGTCTTGGGACGAATCCCTCCCCCTCCCTATTTCTTGTCTTCAAGAAGGTGGTCGCTACAGATTACAACTCTCTGGAGCAGGGACATGCCTCCTTACATGGGTATAGTGACACATCATAAAAATTGCACTAACAGTAAAGTACATTGCTTCAATATCTCCTAAACCAACCCCGTTACTCCTATGGTCAAGCCAGCTTACATATAATCACCATGGAAATACAGACTCCGGGAGCTATTTCTAGCGTTGATATATGTATTACCTGTATTACAACAGCACCCAATTGAAATTGAGGACACATTATGCTAGACACAGTGCAAACCCACAGGAAGAGAAAGTCCTTGCCCTGAGGTGTTTAAAGTCTCAGTAAACAAAACAAATGCAGAGTGGGAGGGAAAGGAAAAGCAACATGTACAAAGTCACAATGCAGGTGGGAGGCAGAGCTGTGACTAGAAATCAGGTCTCCTGACTCCCAGACCAGCGTGCTGTCCACTAGATCACACTGCCGCCATATAAAAGCACAAGCCATTTTGCCACCTTTAATGTGAAAGAAAGCAGCTCACTAACAAAACCTTTTATTTCCTTTTAAGATAGTTAGTGATCAGAAGATCACAAGGGTTTTCACCACGTGGTCACTCTCCTTGTCCAGCTCCCCTCTCCTGCTGGGAAGATGGGCAAGTAGCACCAGGTGAAACCAGGGTTAATGGTATGCCGTATAGTGGGCGGCGGCCCACAGTCTGTTCTATGGAACTCTCCTCTGTTCGAACCCAAATCTAAGCACATCACCTCTCTCCTATGCACACAGACCCACAGCTTGGATCCAGTACCGCATCCATCTCCCCCGCTGCTGGCTGCAGGCCTGGATCCAGGCAGTCACTGAGTTGTCTCTGGGCATCTGATCTTGTTGTTGTTTTTCTTGAGCCATGACTTTGCACACGGGTTAGTTCTGATCTTCTCGCATGTGGGCTGCAATGTATATTTTTAGTCTTCAGAAGCCAGCTGAGTTTTCTAACAAGACAACAGAGGAGGAAGGCAGCCAAGTGGGGTGGTAGTTCTAGGAGGGGTCAGACTAGCCCCCAGGCTACTGTACATTCCAATGCATGGCTGTCACCGGTTTCCTTTTTGCAACAGGCATCTGCCTACAAATCACAAATCAACCCCCATCCCCTATCAAACTACCATCAGCACAACCCGGACTCACAGGATCCTCGGCCAAACACAGCAACACTTCCCCAAGAGATGTAATATACAGGTCATTTATTCATATCCCAGTTACACCTTTCGTGCTGTGGCAGGACTGGTGTGATTTTGAAGGCAGGGGGCAGAAGAGAGTGAGAATGGGCTACAGATTCACACACCAGCTTCCCCGGCAGTCTGATCAGAAAAAGAGACAACAACCAGGAGTGGCTGTCAGCATCATGTGACAGTCCTGGCCCGGACTGAACTCATTGGTTTCCCTGTGGAAACGAGGGGAGGGGCAGCGTGGTATCAAGCATGCCCAGCTGACTGGGCTGGAAGGAGTTAATGGGGGGACGTGCCTACACACAGAGAGGGTGGACAGCGCAGAGCCCTGCAGTCACACCACCAAGGAGAATTATTATATCCTGCTATCCACAGGCAGGGATGAGATGGTCACATTTTTATCTTTCCATTTTGTTCAGATGGAATCAAGGCAACACAGCCGACCAAACACAGCCTTCCCCAAGCGTCTGGGAGGGCTAACAGGGTCCTACTCCTCCAACCCGACATCTAGCCGATCAGCTCTTCTCCTTCCACCCACCCACTGATGGGGTGCAGCAACAGGTTCCATTTCAGAGGCGGGGAGAGTTCATTTGCAGATGGGAAACCCCCAGCCAGGTGGTACTTTCTGCAGAGTTTTTAAAGAACGATGTGATTATTCTCTTAAGTAAGTATTCCGCCCACTTCCCCCCAAGCTAGCCAGTGACCCCTCTCAGCTCCCTGCACTCAGCCTGGCCAGAGAAATCCACAGGAGCTGGAGTGCGAGAGACGAGGTCCTACCCAGCACTACCAGCAGGTAAACTGCTTTGTCACTGTACCACAGTAGTGCCTGGGCACCCCAAGAAGGCAGCTGAGCCCCAATGTGCTAATATCAACATTGTAGATATTAAGAAAAGATGATCCCTTCTCCAATCAGCTGTTTTGTGCAGTGCTGTAACAAGCCTTACTGAGCCTTCTATCCATAATAGGTCAGAGTTTAAATTTCAGGTAGAGCAGACATACCATGGGTGTGATGCTTGGGGTTTTCCATTTTCAAATATTGATGGGGGGCTCATTTCCTTTTCTTTCTTTCTTTTTTTTTTGGGGGGGGGGGAAATAGGGGCTGAGATCCTGAATAGTATAGTCACCCATGGACTTCCAGCCTGAACACTGAAGTGATTAAAAAGCTGGTTTTTCTCCTCTGGCCATTTGAAACAGCCACCCCAGGGAGAACTGTGCAGAAACTTTAGGAAACGTGGAAACTGCTGAGATTGCACAAATTGCTAGACATTTGTGCAGGCAGTGACTTAGACTGTGAAATCGGGCATGCCCTTCAGAATTTGAATGCTGAAAACCTGAACCTTCACTATGGACTTACGGCCAAAGGTCTCCAACAGTTAACTAAACCTCACTGCCACCCTAAGGCAATAAAGAGAGGAAAAGCTGATAATCTAAGTGGGGTGGAGGAGGAAGGGGAGAAACACACCCCCCCCTTACTTAATATTTTTGCTTTTAAATGTTCTAATTTATTAGTGCCTGACTTGCATTTGATGGGGTCTAAACATCTGACAAAGCTGTTGCCTTACTCTTCCTGCGTACATCACGTTCAGAAGATATACCCAGTGGAAGGCAAGTTCAGGGAGTGTCTGAATGAATAGTCACAGTGAGTGGATTTCCTGGTGACGCAGCACAGCCGAGCAAGGTGGAACCACGATTGCATCATTCATTCAGACAGCACAAAAAGCTCACTGTAGCACACAGCATGGCAAGGACACCAGTTGTTTTAATGCCCAAACTCTGCCCACCGAAGGCCTGCAACAGAAGCTTGGCAGAAGCTTGAAGGCTGAACCAAATTTGTATAAAGCAGAGCAGATCGCACCCATCACTGTGCAACTTTCTACCAAGGGCCGTGGTGGATTCACCATCACTGGCCATTTTAAATCAAGACTGGGTGTGTTTCTAAAAGCTCTGCTCTAGGAATTATTCTGGGCAGCTCTCTGGCCTGCGTTATGCAGAAGGTCAGACTAGATGATCATAGTGGTCCCTCCTGGCCTGAGAACCTATGAAAGACAAAATGAAATGCTCCTTGTTGCAACCCTCTTGACAATTAGAGGGTTTTCTTTTAAAGCTCCTGTTTCTGGAGTCATATGAATATGTAAGAATTTCAGCTTTCATTTAAACAAAGAATTCTGGCCCTCATCGTTGTAGAGAAAAGCACAAAAGTGTGACCCAATGTAGCCTAGAGGCTCAAAACTAAAAGAACCTAAAATGTTTGTATATGTATATATCCGAATTTTTAAGCCAATCTGGCAGTTTTGGGGGGATGCAACTCATGAGTTTGAATGTTGGGGGTTTATGACACAAATGCTCCATCCTGACCCAGAGCTGCTCTGTGTAGGACCTAAAGTCTCCTAACGTGGTTCCTTTCAGGGTGGATGTGGTTCTGCATTGCATCCTACATGGGCTGTGCTTTGGCTGACCTGCTTTAATGTATAGGAGAGAGCACAGGATTGGGAACGGAAGGCGCTGTAGCAAACTGAAAAAACCTTCTCCCCACCCACCCCCAGCAATTAAAACCCATAGAACATGGCTCCTTTGCTACATATTGTTCAAGGGAGATAGGACATATCTCCGTGCCTCATTCCAACACTACCAAGTGGTCTATGAGGTTATTCAGTAGGAAAAGCAGCAGGCAGCACTATCAAAGCTCAGCAGGAGCATGGCCCAGAGATAGAGCCCCTATCATTGTGTAACAAGTGAACACACAGCATCTACATCAAAGTATTTTCTTAGAAGGGGCACTGTTAAGTTAGCTGTTCTATAAAACAGCTCCCTGCCTGGGTAGGTAAGGCAACCTTAGGATATGTCTATACTAGGGAGAAAAGTGTGTTTAAACAGGATCATTAACACACAATAGCTTCCACCTTTTAAAATACAACTCAGTAGTGAATTCTGGGGAGAACCTAGCATTCACCTCAGCTAGCAAATGTGTTAAAATACAACAACTAACCCTGTTTACACATGGATTTGAAAACATGAGCTAACACTAACACCCTTTCTCCCCTAGTGTAGACAGGCCCGTGGAGTGTTAACATCCATTTACTCTTCATTTAGCCATTTTGTTTCCCTTGCAACATTCCCTTCGGCCTGCACGCTAAATGCTGGTCTCTTTCTGGCCCCTCTGGTTGCACCCTAACCAGCAAGGTTGTGCTAGGGGGACTGGAAAGGGCTGCCTAAAAACCCTTCACCTGGTTTTAAATGTAAAATGTTGTGGAAGTATTTGTATTCATCTCATTTTTTAAATTCACCTTAAGCACCATCCTGTGATATTGGGCATTAATAGAGAAATGACTTGCATCAGTGCACAGGGCTGAGAAATCCTACATTCGACACCAGGCTCACACATTTTATGGGCTGGGGCAAGTCATGACTTCTTTATGCCTCAGTTTCCCCATCTGTGAAAGAGGAATAACACTTGCCTACCACACAGGGATGCTGCAAAGTTAATATATGTAAAGTGCTTTCAATGTTAGAAGTGCTATTCAAAGCACTAAGTAATATTGTCTCATCTACTAGAGAGATGGATACATCATAGGCCCAAGGGTGTGTCTACACTATTAAAAAAAACCCATCCCCATGGCAGTCTCTCTTAGAACCTGGTCAACTGACTCAGGAGGCTAATGCTACATGGCTAAAATAGCAATGTAGACATTCCCACTGGGGCTGGAGCCTGGGCTCTGAGGTCCTCCCTCCTCACCGGGTTTCACAGCCTGGGCCGATATGTCCACGTTGCTATTTCTAGCCCCATAGCACAAGCCCTGCAAGGCAGTTGACCTGGTGGCTCTGAGACTCACTACTCTGGTGTTTTTTCTGCAGTATAGACATACTATTAGAGAGACAAGCACGTGGGTAAGTTTCACTGAGTCTTGAGGACAAATTTCAGGGATGTTCCATTTCTTAAGAGATCTCAAGTGGAAAGGGACAGGATTCTTTAATGCCTAAAGGTTTATTCCTTTGATCTGAGACACTGTGCATTAGAAGCAGGGTTTGAGTGGAAGACATTTACCTAGGGAAACTTCCATTCCCTTTAGTTCCCACTTAGCAAGTCCTAAGCTAATCGCTCTATCTGAACCAAGGAGAATGGCGGTTGCCCCTCCATTAAACAGAGTCCTAGCTGGCCACTGCTTTAATCTGAACAGGTGCAAAGCAGGCGTCATTCTGAGAAGGAGAATTTCAGCCCATGTTGAACATACATAGTGAACTGATCAGTCATGTCTCTCTGCAAGAGCTTTACAGAACTGGGGTAACAAGAAGCTGCACTGATGTCAAGAGGAGACAAAGCAAATTTGAAAACATTTTATTATAAAATCCCAAGAGGAGGGTCTGCTCATAAGGATCCATGTGCCTCTTCAGCCCTTAACAGGAGGTTCTGGCATAGTCCCTTCAAGAGATTTTAAGGGCAGCAGATTCCACAAAACTGGAGAGCAAGAGCCCAAGGATTTCAAGGAGAGACAGGGCAATCTTGTAATTAAGGCATCAGATTTAGAGTCAGGGGCTATGGGTTACATTCTGAGTTCTGCTCATCTCCTGGCATGAACTTGAGCAAGTCACTTAATCTGTGCCTCAGTTATTGAGCTGTACAATGGGGATAATACTTTCTTACCTCACATGGGGGACTGAGGACAAATTCATGTGTGCGCTACCATAGCGATAGGGCCCACAAGCACTTAGAGCTGACCCCACTGAGCACTAGCTTTTATTAACAAATTCCTTTTAACAGATTCCAAAGGGATTTTATTTTAAAACAGGATCACCCGCTGACAGCACCATGAATAAATCCCTTCAAAAAGGGATGCCCAGCCAGCACAGGAAAGCCCATATGTACACAGACTCTGGGTGGTTGTAGAGCAGAGAATCCAGACGTTTAACCTGAAGGTGTGGCTCTGCCCAAAGCAAACATGACATTACCTACACTGGCTTGCAGGCAAATGAGGGCAATTGCATAAGAAAACACCATGACCCAAACGCCCGGCAGCTACAGTGCCACACAATACCTTGGAAGTGCACGAGAGTGGAGGAGTCACACCCAAGAAAATTCATAGTAAATTCCAGGGAACTCTGGATACTAGATCTGGACCAGAGACCAGAAATCCAGCGCCATAAGGACAACCACCAGGGAATACTGTTGGGGGGACCCCAAAAACTAACAAGCAAGCAGCAAACTTTGACCCTCTTTGGCTGTTATACAAGCCCTGTTCTTAGGAAAGGGGGGTGGGAGGGGAATGTGATCTGATCCTGTGCACTGCACAGAACAGCTGCTGTAAGGGAATGGGGTTTGCTAAATATATGTGCACATGAAGTACTAATATCCACCTTTCGGGTCAGGAAATCAATGCTATTTACACGTGAATAAAATCTCCAAACCCTGGGTCAGTATGTAAATATTGTAACTGCATGTAACACAGATGTGACACAGTGAGTCAATGGGAGAGCTGAGAGTGGGAGAAGAAAGCCCTGATTCTCACCGGCCTGCTCTGACTAGTACAGTTTACAGTAACTACACACTTGAGTGCATCAGTCACTGCTGAACTCGAGATAATGACTGTCTAGGTGACAGAGATGCATCTGTTTTACTATATGCATATCGCACTATGGAAGGAAGCCCCCGCCCCCAGCTACTTTCCTCCTCACACTTCATTACCTGTACAAATCTCAGTTTTTGAACTGCGGTGGTTATCAAGATACCCTACATTTACACTGTGCTCAGGAGCCATACGTTTCTTTGAAGACGTATACTTCCATGAGAGGTAGCCAAATATCCCCATTTTAAAGCTACAGAAAGTAACCTCCTGTCCCGTTCCCCTCACCTGTCCAGGACCATGGGAGCAAGATGTACACATCTGTCAGGTCAGGCAGGGGTACCATACTGTCTCCTTGGGGAGGAAAGGGTTAACTTTGGGTTTATGTGGGGGGTGAATCTAGGGCAAATCACAGCCTCTCTACCTTAGCTCCCTCATCTGGAACACCACACAGAGGTGTTGCAAGGATTCACATTTGAAATGTACTTTAACTGCTGGGTGTTAATTGGAAAGCCACACTTGGTGATTCTCATCAGGTGCCTATATTCATCCTTTGCTACAATTGCTCCTGGAGCAGTTCCAACCTGTTTAGACACAGCCCCATCCTACAGTGTAGGCTGTTCCTCCTGTTACTGAAGTGCTGATTGAGGACAAAGCTGCTTTACTGGAAAGGATGATGCACCCAACGTTCCAAAATATGTAGGAAACATAAGACTAGTTGAACTCACTGACAACCAGGAGATGAAGAATGAAACGGACAACAGGACACAGCCCGGGAATGAAATGGGACCTGACACTTAGAGAGAACACAGCCTGCAAAGTGCCATGTTGTAAGCCAGAAGAAAACAGATGCTACATGGAAAGGGAGGTTACATTACCCCACTCCATTTGGGACAAACAGGAGAGTACTTTACCCTGTTAAACACAGGGCATACAGTGATTTAAACCACAGAGCACTCAGTTGCAGAACCACTCACTGAAGGTAGAACAACCTGCTCTCTATATCAAACCCAGGTCCAGTAAACATGGACACTAGTAAGCCCTCATTTGGATTAGTTTCCTGGAGAACAGTCTGTTGCTCTGGGAAGAGTTTTAGTTTGATGTCAAGATAGTGTTGTCGTTTAACAGATCTATTCTTTCACCTGGTCAGCTCTGCATGCACTACAGCCAGTGAGGCACTGGTGCATGTTGTAAAAAAAATCCCTGTTAGTGTGATGCCCACTTTCGATAGAATCACTTGTTTCATTTTTCTTACCCCCTCCATTAATTATAAATCAAGGGAATTTGTTCTCTGTTTTTACAGCCTAGATGGCACTGACATGGCTTCATGGAAACAGAGTCCCACCAGACTTATGTTTAAATAGAAAGGGATTCCTGGAGATTCAAACAGGGGTAACACATGGAAATTATTGACAAATACTGAGAGATTTGTACACTGGAAAGGGCAACTTTCAGATACTTCATTTCAGAGATGATCCACTAGTATCAGAATTGGATCATTGGTTGTTCTTTACCATTCTCCCTCCTTGGGAAACATACTGATGTTGAAAACCAGCCTCTCTCTCTCACCCAGTTGCTCCTCAGGCTGTGAATTCACAGGACCAGATTTGTGACATCATAATCAATGCAATGGCAACAGACGTACATCCTAAAACCAGAAAGATTCAAAATTTTTAATTTAAACACAAAACTGAGGTGGAGGGGGAAGAGACAGGGCATTTAAATGAAAGAAATGCAGCTTTTCTTTAAATAAATAAATAAAAAAGGCAACATTTCCCTGCAATGTCAGAAACCCCAGGGCAATGTTGTTGTATAAAAGAAGGATAAATAATTCCCACACACGTACTATTTACGAGTTAGGGAGAAAACGTAGTATAAAAAAAGTAGTATAAAAAAACAGTAGGATAATCTATTTGCCAAAGACCAAAGTGCAGCTCCAAGGGCTGTTTCTACCAGCATGTACAACCCTGGGCATCTATTCTCACCTGGGGTGGTGGGGAAAGTAAGCGGGAGTAGGTGCATCTGAATTGCAGGTGAGAAGGAAGGATGCAAATGACTAACAGTCACCAGGCCAACAGAGAAAGAATAGAAGAAAAGCCACCAGCACGAGAAAGAGTCATCCGCTCATTAATTCTCCCTCTCATGGAGCATACACATTGGATCACCTGCTTCCGGAGAGTCCGGTCTCCTGCTAATGTTGAAGCCTGCTCTATGTAAAGGCTAAGGCGAGCAAGGTCAGAAGACATGACTTCTCTCCAGCACGTAGAAGGCCATCTGTGAAGTTTTTCCATCAGCAAGGCAACCTCCCTCCTTGGTGACAATGAAACCAAGACACTCCAATATGTTGGCAAATTCAATTTTTTGTCCATCGATTACAAGGGGTAGAGGTAGAGGTCCATCAGCCGCTTTTACCAGTCGGGTCTTCTTCCAGTTGACATGTGGACCAAGTTTACTTGCTTCTTCCGTAAACATATGCACAGGGCACTGATGAAATTGTGAGGATATGACTACAACTGTGTGATCTGCATATTTCAGGTCTGTTATGCAGAAGTCATACAGTACCACTCCCGGTATGCGGCTAGTGGCAGCTTCCATCATTTGGTCAACAGCAGCATTGAACAGATCAAGGCAGCCATGTACCCAGGTGGGACACTGCTGTTTTACTCCAACCAGCTGGACATCCTAGTATCTAAGCGGACACAGCTCTCACATCAGTGGTGCATTTCTACAAGAAGGTCAAGGAGCTTTCCAGGCACACTAGCAGCTTGCAAGCAGAACCAAAAGGAACAATGAACAGAGTCAAATGCAGTTTGTAAATCAATAAAGACTATATGCCCCTCATCCTTCCTGTGCCAAAACTCTTCTTTGGCTTTTTCCAATAAATTGTCTAATGGTAAAAATCTGCTCTGTAATGGACTGACTGGCCAGAAACCCGGTTTGCTGTAGACAGTGTAGATTCCTTATGGCGGCCTTAACATGCTCAAGGAGAGCCAGCATGAACATTTTGCTTGGAATGGAAAGCAAAGTGATGCTGTGGTGACTGGAACACACCAGAGCATCACCCTTCCCTTTCCAAAATGGGAGCATAATCCCACAGCACCAGTCACCGGTAGTTTCTCATGAATCCATACTCTGTTGATAATATGGGTCAGCCTTCGGAGACAGAATCCTCACCAGCTATACCACAAATACCAGCAGCATGGGCATTCTTTATCTTACAGGCTGCACATCAGACTTCCTCAACCATAACATCCTCTACATTACACTGAGGGGCTGGACTCTTCGCATCCTCCTGGAGCTGCAGCTCTGATGGGGCAGTTGAGAAGCACCTGAAAGTCTTCTTTCCATCTTTCCAGTGTCTGAATAGAGGTTGCATCTTCATATTTAAATATACACTATCCAACAGCACTGACAAGGGATGGATCCTAAAACGGAGAACTGAATAACTCTGACAGCTGCCTTCCAAACTGCATGAAGCAAGTGCTCACTCACTTTTCAAGAATGTATGACACACATGCCCTGTGTAACTGGAAATATCTGCTGATAATTTCTCAGCACACTCACGGATTTCGTAATTCTGTGAAAATAAGAAGCAAATATGTCCAGCATCTTCTGAGCTGGGCAAACCAGCACAGCAAGCACTCATGCTGCAGTAGTCAGCGTTTGTACTGCTTAAGAGAAAAAAAGTGTGATCAAGAGTTCTACAGTACACAGAACAAAATGTCTCTATCACCGTAACATCTAGGAACAGAACAAAGGCAATATAGTATCGTAGAAGCATAAATATTAGAGCCGATTGATCCTTGTAAATGGATCACTACAGCTGGCTCATTGGTTAGAGAATCACATTTGTTGGTTTTTTTCCAAATGGGTGGTGGTAGGTGATTAAGAGGTGGCCATCCTTAAAGCGGAGTCTGACCCATAAAGGGTGGGGGGCGGGGGGAATTCCTCCACACACTCATAACTTGAAAGAGGCAAATCTGATTTCAGTTAAAGTTAATATATTTTTTTAAAGTTTAAAGTAGAAGATAATACAACATAGCATTGTTAATAGGGTTTTATACGTACAAAGTGCTGTGTTGGGATTAGCTTCCTGATCCCCAACACACATCAAGTAGGTGGGCAAAGCATCAGATGTGCCAAAAAAATTATGTTTCATCTGGCACACAATTTTCACTATTGCCATTAGGAATTCAAGATGGCTGCTTTGGACGCAGATAAGCATTTTGCAATTTCAGACAAAAATGTCACTCATGCGCCTGTTTGACTTGTATCAATGTGTACATTAATGGCAAGAGAATTTTTGGATCGGTTTGGAAATTGAGCCAGGTGAAGTTTGAATAAAAGAACAGGGGGTGGCAGACAACAAACAATAACCAGACCAAGTGAGAAACTTCAGGATTTCATAAAGTTTTACTCAGATTGAATGCTTCCCTCATTTGGACCCCATTCTTAAAAAGCACCAGTTTTATTTCCATATCTACAAAACCACCTTTACCTTCAAGATTGGGCTACTTCTCATGCAGTCTCCAAATTCTCATTTTCAGCAGAAATCCTTGGGAAGGTGGCTGCACTGTAGCATCAAGCAACAAATTCAGGGTCACGGACTTTATAAAAAAATCCAAACAGGTTTCAGCCTGAATCATGCTACTCAGCTTGCCTTGCAAACAGCCAGGAATCAGCTCCCTATGCTAGTTGGCAACAGTCTGCTCCATTATGCTCAGTTTGTTTGACCATGGGACCCTTGGAATGTCTGAAATCCCCTAGTTAAAGTCACTGAGAGGGATCCTGGTGGGTTTCTCTGGAAAAGTCTTTCCAAATTCATGAGAAGTTTAGAAATCAAAATCCTGAAGGACTCTGCTGAAAACAGAGCATTTAAATGCAATAAAATGTAATGGGATATTTTTGGGGAAACCAAGTCACAAAGCTGCTGACAAGTGCAAGCTGTGCTACCTGGGTCCTCCTCCTCTTCCCTTTTTTATATACCTAGCCCTGTCTAGTCTCAGCTCTGTTGCTGTCAGTAGCTAATATTACTCTTCAAAGCATCAAGCCATCCTTGCAGGGGCAGGTTAATACTGAACATCCGTGGTGCAGAATAAACCCACCCAAGATGGACCAGCGGAATACTTACTTTGTGCCTGTCCACTGACTGTGAATACCAAATGAGTTTGCAATCTGGCAGTTGGTTATTTGGTCTGCTGCTTACAGTGATTTTTCAGTAATAGTGCGCTGTGACACTTACATATTTTTATGTCTGATTTTGTAAGCCAGTAGCCTTAAGTGAGGTGAAACTTGGAGTACATAAGAACAGCCATACTGGGTCAGACCAAAGGTCCATCTAGCCCAGGATCCTGGCCAACGCCAGGTACCCCAGAGGGAATGAACAGAACAGATAATCGTCAACTGATCCATCCCGTCACCCATTCTCAGCTTCTGGAAAACAGAAGCTAGAGACACCATCCCTGCCCATCCTGGCTAATAGCCATTGATGGACCTATCCTCCATGAACTTATCTAGTTCTTTTTTTTAACCCTGTTATAGTCTTGGCCTTCACAACGTCCTCTGGCAAGGCATTCCACAGGTTGACTGTGCATTGTGCGAAAAAATACCTCCTTTTGTTTGTTTTAAACCTGCTGCCTATTAATTTCATTTGGTGACCTCTTGTGTTAGGAGTACGCAAGACAAATCAGACTCCTGAAAGGGGTACAGTGGTCTGGAAAGGTTGAGAACTACTGGGCTAGTGGGCTTGGAGTCAGGAGAGCCTATGTTATCACCCCTGCTCTGTCACCAACACAGGTTGCAGCCTTGGGCAAGTCACTTCACTCCTTGCATCTGTTTCCCAATCTGTAAAATGAGGATAGATACCTTAGCTTACAGGGTGCTGGGAGATCTAATTAATGTACAGGGATTTGACTATGAGAAATTTTAAGCGGTATTACTACCTGAGTAGGGCTTCTGATTTTAGATTTTAAACAATAAACACCTCTCTGATAAAAACAAAACAAAACAAATCCATGTTTACCCAATAAATATTGAAAACGCCGGTCATAGCTAGTAGTACCCAAGCGCTAGTCTACACAGAGCTGTAATGTGGACTATGGGGGTGTGATTTCTAAATCAAGATCAGATGTTTTTCTAAGACAGCTGCTCTAGAAATTATTTTGGGAAAGTTCTACGTCCTGTGCTACACAGGAGGTCAGACAAGAGACCACAGTGGTCCCTTCTGGCCTTGGAATCGATTAATCGAAAGCACGCCAATGTGTTGCCCATTAAGTGGCCATGCAGATGCCACTGGTGTCCGTTAAAGGTTCCCTAGTGCACTCTAACATGGTACAGTTTGGCACACTATGGAACATTACAAAGAGATTACAGTATATACAAAAAGAAAGCCCTGGAAAAACCTCAGTTTTTGGGACATCTATATAAAAATAAAAAATTGCTAAAAATATCCCCCCCCCAAAATGAAATTATAACCCCCTCCAAAAAAAACAAAACAAATCCTTTACACATACAGCAATCAACTCTCAGACTCAACCCTGCAATGATTCAGCATAAGTAAGCAAAGAATCTGTATTTACATTACTCTAAAACTTGTATAATTAAGGAAAGCAAATAATTGAACACAACATATACACAGACTTTCGGGGGTATCATTTGCAGCATAAAACATAGTGCATATTGACATCAAGGCCACTAGTGCAAAAGATGCTTGATGCCAGTTTGAGGAAAAGCAAAAGAACTGTTGTCTGAAGCTTCTTATTCTCAGGGAGGTGACACTTCTACCTATATCACCCACGACGTACATACCTCAGTCTAGTTTATTACAAAATTAGATAGAGGGGGAGGGGGGCAGCATGTGGCCATGGCTTCCACTAACCCTGACACTTAACAATTTAGCCACCAGCTGAGAAATGTCAAACGTTCAGACAATGTGAAAAACGGATTTGCACAATCTACAGCCTGACTTGCCAGACAAGCCAGTTTTACAAGGTGCTTGTGAAGGAATAAGGCAGCTTGTGTATGAATGAATTCACAGAGACCGTAATGCCCAAATGCTGCACCTTTCAATGGCCAGTGATCCTCAAATGGTACAGGAGTCTAGTATAAACACAGTCCATTTAGACACCCCAAATAACTAGAATCCTCTCCAAAACCTTAAAAAAAAAAATACACAGGTAACCCAATTGTAAAGTCAGTCACTCACCTTCCTTTGTAAAGTGCTTTGAGAACTGGGGATGAAAAGCACCAGATAAGAACTAAGTACTATTATTAGACCTAAAAAACCCACATGCAAGAAAAACCTACTCCAAAATAAACCCAGATATTCCTCTTACTATTAGGAGAGGATCTAGAAGTGAACTAGAGGGTCAAACACTGATGAAGTGGTAGTGGAACCAAGGAGGAAAGTGGCCGTAGGCTGAGAGGTACGGAAGTCAGGGTAGCATCCCATTTAATGGAGCAAAGGGAACCATTCCTAGATTTTGGCAAAGCTGCAGACTTCAAGACAGTGGATGGGAGGGAAGAAAATTGTCTCGATTTCAGCAGTAGGGAAAACTTCAGGCTGCTGATGTGGATAGCACTGGTCCTCGATTTAGCAGGGTAATGTCAGACATCACCCTTACCCCCATGTGCCTTGTCTACCTGAGGAAGAAGCACCCTGTGACAGCATCAGGAGCAGCTGAAGGAGGTCTACTGGAAGCCAAGGAGCAGTTTTACCACTCTTTCAGAAATGGTGCTGAAAACAGTTTGCTCGTCTGCAGCGAAACCACTTTCAGCACCAGTTCAGCTGCACCCAACTGACAATCTGCGCTAGGAGGGGTATCACAGTGCTTATATCACTCTATCACCCAGGGCATCCAAGTGCCTTGCCATAATGAATGGATTTTATCCTCATAACGCTCCTGGATAATGAGACCAGACTTCTCACCCCTAGGCACAGACGGGGCATGCACTGCACCTGTTACATGCTGCGCTCCAAGGCCACTTCTGGAAGTCATTTCAGAAAGGGGGATGCCAAGGGGCCTGTGCGGTGGCTTTTTATATTTAAGCATCTTGATTAGACCTTTCTGCTCAAACCAGACTGGAGGTTGGTGTCTCGTCACAAAACAGACACAGGGCACGTGGCCAGGGTGCTAAAGGAGAAGACAGCACAAGGGAGAGCTGGGATCAATTTGTCCCCCAGGGAGCGATGAGATGCAACAGAAGCCACAGTTCAGTTTAGTGAAGCCACATGGGCGAGTAACAGAGCTCAGGGCTACAGGGAGGGAGCCAGATGGGGCAACGGAATACAAGGGAAGCTAGCGGAAGGGGGTAGCTTCGGGGTGGCTCTA
Source organism: Mauremys reevesii (assembly GCF_016161935.1). Lineage (NCBI taxonomy): Eukaryota > Metazoa > Chordata > Testudines > Geoemydidae > Mauremys > Mauremys reevesii. The sequence continues at coordinate 38,851,672 of NC_052638.1, forward strand.
GAGGGAGCATTCGCAGCCGGAGGGGACAGAGCTGGCTGGAAAGCGGCGGATACTCACGGATGCAGAGGCAGGCCACCAGCTTGGCCCCTTGGTCAGGCACCGGGCAGCTGGGGAAGAGGGGCTTGAGCAGGTAGGTGGCGAAGACCAGGGCCACGATGTACTGGGAGGAAGGCCGGATGATGAGCAGCTCGATCCAGAGCTTGAGGAAGGCGGGCAGGGAGCCGTACACCTCCAGCATGTAGGCGTAGTCCCCCCCGGACTTGGAGATGGTGGTGCCCAGCTCGGCGTAGCACAGGGCGCCCACGATGGAGAAGAGCCCGCAGACGGCCCACACCACCAGCGAGAGCCCCGGGGAGCCGGCCTCCTTCAGCACCCCGGTGGGGGTCACGAAGATGCCCGAGCCGATGATGGTGCCGATGATGATGGCCACGCCGTTGACCAGGGTGATGGAGCGCTTCAGCGCCACGCCGTCCCCGCCGCCCGGGGGGCCCAGCTCCGCGCCCCGCGGCAGCGGCCCGGCGCAGCCGTTCTCATGGGCCCCGCCGCCGCCGCCGGGCTCCAGCATCTTCTCCCGCGCCTGCCGCTCCTCCTCCTGCGCCGATCCGGAGGAGGCGGCCGAGCCCCGCTTCTTCACCCCGCCGCTGCCCGACATGGCCCGGCAAGGCGGGCGCCGCTGCGCGCTGGCTGGGCGGAGGCTACCGGGGCCCCCGGGGCGGCGCGCCGGAAGGATGCTGGAGACCCCGGCTCGCGGAGCAGCTACTGCCCGGCCCGGGTCCCCCGGCGGGAGAGGCGGCCCGGCACGGAGCGCTGCCGCGTGGAGCGGACCGGCGGCCGGGGCTCGGGCGGGCGCCGCTGGAGAGACGAGGCCGGGCTCGGCGGCTGCTGGTGGGGAGCGAGGCCGGGCGGCGCTGCGACACGCGGCTGCTGCGAGTGCTCGGGATTGGCAGCCGCCGGCACCTTTTTGTCTCCGCTTTATGAGCCGGGAGGCGGAAGCGAGACCCGGCATCGCACGCGGGGGGGCGGAGAGACGGGGCGGCCGGGGCGGGGCCGGGCCGGCCCCTGCATGGCGAGCACGTGCTTTTCCCTTCCGGGGGGGCTGCGGCTGAGCCTCGGCCGGGCATTCCCCCCAGGGCCCCCCCCCCCCCAGCCGCGGCTCGGCGCGGAAAGGGGGCGCGGGGCTGCAGGGGGGGAGGGGGGCGCGGCGCCCCTGCCACCCGGGGCGCGGCTGCATCGCGGGGCGGGGGCGTTGGAGCTGCCGATTATTTGAACGCGGCGGCGGTTGAGCTCCCCGCCACGTGAGCCGCAGCCGCTAAGCCCGGTGTGGCGGGAGGAAGGCGGAGCGGAGAAGAAGCGAGCAGGGGTGGTGATCATCTCTCAGCCCCCTGGCTACCTCAGCAGGACATAGAAACCCCGCCATAAAACAACTGACGCCAGGTTCTCCCACAAACGGCTTTTAAAAGTACCTGTGCCCCGCCCTGGCCTTACTGACGAACATATTGATAATGGATAGACCAAGGTCCAGGCCTAACGTCCAGGCCTAGCCCCTCAGTCCATCCCTTCCCTAGTCCTGGGGGTCAGGGCTTCTGATCAGTTTCCCAAGCGTTAATCCCACCCCTCCTCGAGCAGATCTATAACTTTACTCACTAGGCCCACTCTGGACATGGTATTACTTATCTTATCTGGCCCCAGCCCTGTACCATCTGAGCGACTCACAATCTATATCAGATTTGTCTCACCACATCCCTGCGGCAGGGGCCCTGCTCTTATCCCTGTTCTACAGATGGGAAACACAGAGCCTTGGGGTTCCCACGGCCTGGATGGACAGACTTGCCATTGTGGGGCTTCCGCTAGCACTCTAAAAATAGTGGCTTTTTAAAGTGGTAGCCTGGGTTAGAGCTCAGGCTTGAAACCTAAGGAGGGAGTGGGCTTCAGAACTCAAAATCTACTGTCAGCCCCTCCAAGAGCTGTCTACGCAGCTATTTTTAGAGCACTAGCACACCTCTTATTGCTGCAGGCTGTGTAGACCTACCCAGAGAGGATAAGTGGCTTGTCTGAGGCCACACAAGAAGTCTGTGGCAGAGCACGGACTTGAACCTTGGTCTCTCAGTACCTTAACCACTGGAAGATCCCTCTGCTCACGAGTGTCGTTACACACATGCTTAAGTGTTGGCACTAATGTCAAAGGGCTTGCTTGTAAGACACTAACTTTAGCTACCACTAAAGTCTATATTTTCCTGGAGAGGTTATTTAACTTTTATTTTTAAATATAATTTCCAACTTTTAACGTCAGACACTATTAACACTTGTGAAGGTGAATAACTCTGTTATTGGGACAACTCACATGTATCAAGTTACTCACCTGCAAAAATGTTTGCAAAATCTCACCCTCAAATTGTGTTATGGTTTCCCCAGTCATTTTCTTAGAGCATTTATCTTCACTGGAAACAAGAAACAAAATATTGCATTGTCAGAATGTGCCATCTAGTGGTCTTTGAACCATGACTGTTTAAAAAAAATTACATTATTTAAACAATTACCCACGTATTATGTACGTCGTGGGTGATAATTACCCACATCTCTGATTATGCACATTTAGAAAAAAATTAGAACGAAATTACCATTGCACCAGCCAGACTTCTGGAATCATTTAATGTATACGCACCTATCATAATTTGCAGTGAAATTACCGTGATCATGTTACATGTTACAGTGATCAAGTTGCTGACTGTATACAAAACTCTTACACCAAATTATTTTTAAAAGAAGGTTTTTAATGGTGACTGTTGATTTTGGGTGCCTCGATTTTTAGATGTGCTACCTGCAACACTTGAAATGGGCTCAATTTCCAGTGAAAGGGTGCACATCACCTTTTAAAAATCAGGTTCTTTCAAGTTGGGTACTCAAAAAATGAAGTATTTAATAGGTACTTTTGAAAATCTTAGTAAAAGTTGAAGAAATCTGGACCACCGTTTCCTTAGATTATTAAACAAAGAACTTTAAAATCAAATTTACTTTTCACTATTTGTGGTGTTTGTTTACTTTTGCACTTCATTATCCTTGGACAATTAAATTAAACTTGATATTTTCAGTTTTGTTTATAGACAATTTTATGTATATATTACCGTAATCTTAGAAGACAAACATTTTCACTTTCTAGTTTTCATACAGAAGTAGGATGCTGCAAAAATTGGATTGCAAATACTGGAGAAAGATTATTTCTAATAATAATGGAGTGTTCTGAACAATTGAGTGAAGATATTCATACTAATGTTGTTAGGAAAAATTTTGCTTTTAACAAAACCTGAATTGACCTGCACACCTTTAAATGAAATATAGTTCTATCTAGTGCAGGGGTGGGCAAACTTTTGGGCCCGAGGGCCACATCTGGGTATGGAAATTGTATGGCAGGCCATGAATGCTCACAAAATTGGGGGTTGGGTGTGTGGGAGGGTCAGGGCTGGCACTTCCATTAAGCGACCCTCTAGGGAGCCAGGATTCGGCATTTTGTGCGCTCCCCACGGGGTGCACGGGCGCTTCCGGTTCCACTCCCGTCGCACTGCCGAGAAGGACCTTCTGCCGACGTGCTGCGGAAAACAGCGGCATTTCGGCGGAGGGTCCTTCTTTGGCAGCGCGATGGGAGTGCCGCCCCCCGAATTCTGCCTAGGGCGCCAGAAACCCTGGCGCCGCTCCTGGGGAGGGTGTGAGGGCTCTGACTGGGGATGCGGGCTCTGGGGTGGGGGCAGAAATGAGGAGTTCAGGGTGCTGGAGGGGGCTTGGCCTGGGGCAGGGGTGTGGGTGGGAGGGCTCTGGGGTGCAGGAGGGTGGGACCGTGGGGTTCAGAGGGTGAGAGGGGATCAGGGCTGGGGCAGGGAGTTGGGGCACTGGAGGGGGTCAAAGATGCAGGTTCTGGGCGGGGCTTACCTCAAGCAGCTCCCGGAAGCAGCAGCATGTCCCCCACTCCGGCTCCTACGCAGTGACGTGACCAGGCAGCTCCGCACACTGCCCCGTCCACAGACGCCAACCCTGCAGCTCCCATTGGCTGCGGTTGCCGGCCAATGGGAGCTGTGTGGGCGGCACTTGCGGCGGAGGCAGGGTGCAGAGCCCCCTGGCTGCCCCTACACGTAGAAGCCGCTTCTGGGAGCCCCACAGAGCCATGGCACACGTGGAGCAGGGCAAACTGCAGACCCCACTTCCTGGCAGGAGTTCGAGGGCCGGATTAAAACGTCTGAAGGGCCAGATGCAGCCCCTGGGCCGTAGTTTGCCCACCCCTGATCTAGTGCATTTAAAATCAGCCAGCTTGTGTAGGCATTGGGAAAAATAGAGCACTTTCTTTACTGAACACTAGGTTTTGAATGCAAAGTATTTTTTGTGTAAGTTTAGACAGGCTATGTGACCCTGGGACCTGCCAACTGGCAGAGGTCACAGGTGGTGCATAGAGTTGTACAGGGATCCTGTGGGCCAGATACATGCATAATAGTTCACCAATGGTTGGCATGTGAGGTCTCTAGCAAGAGATAGTGGCTAGCCCACTCGCCATCATAATTATTGTGAAATGTATGTACGGATGATATTTAAGAATTATGCAGCAATGCTGAACAAGTTCCTTTCGGGCAAGTGAAACAGACATTTATCTTCCTTTCTGATCATACCTGAATTGTCCACCTCACAACGCATGTCTATTTGCATACTGAGCCTGATGCTAATCAAGTGATTAAGAATCAACAAGATAAAAGCCACAGGAAGAAACAATCAGCAGGGCAGGGTCCTGTTTATGAATTAGGACTATGGGTTGTTAAATCATATCTAGGGGTATCAAGGGACACCGTGGATCCTTCACTGAGGAGACAAGCTAACAGTGTGGTTGTCTTATGAAAAGAGCATCACACCCAGCATGGCACTAACATGGTGAAGCAAGTTATGAGAGTATCTTGTTAATCAAGACTAGGCTTTATAATGGGTGTTATTGCATATGTAACCATTTGTTTCCAATACTTCCACTGGCTATTGCTTTGAACCTCTATGTTTTGTTAAATAAGCCTGTTCTTGACTTCACTGTAACCATATCTAAGTGCTGTGTATTAAGCAGAGCGGTGATCTGAGGTGGAACCGGTAAGCTGCGGGGTACCGTTTCTTTGGAAGCAGCAGATCCTGAGAGTGACCAGTGGAACGGGGCCTGGAACACTCCAGGGAGATGCTTGCAGGCCTCAAGGGTGGGGGTGTGCCAATTGCTAACCTGCAGAGTGACAGAGAGTCCTGCGAGGCCTAGAGGAGATTGCTTGTGTTGTCTGTGGCCAGTGGATTTGGGGAGGTGACCCCTGGAAGGCACAGCTGAGACTTCTTCATGCTAAGGGTGGGTGGTAGCAAGGTGCCTCCCAACCCTGGGTATCCCCAGGAAGCATCAGAGATGGAATGGGTTTATTTTGAACACCCACCATTAGCTGGATTTGGCATTTTCTATTAACCCCATCAGTGTAAGTGGTGGTTTGCAAATCCAAGTTTAAAATTAAAACACAAAACACTTTCACATCAAGATCTTGTGTGCCAGCTTCTTGCTCCGAGCACAATATCTACAGAACTGTAAATGTAGGAGTTTGTGTATGAACTGACTGCTGTAATAGATACAGCTAGACATAACACACTTCACCAGAAACTAGCTGAGAGGATCCAGAATAACTGAGTAAATAAGTCAGATGGCACATCGTGTTTTGTAGGGATGTACACATCTAGTTACACAGCTACATAAACAGGACCATTGTCATTGGATTTATATTATCATTGGTTTAGACTGTAAATTCTTACCTTGTGGAGTTAATCCACTTACATTAAGAAGTGGAACTTTTCCCCAAATTTCATGTCCAGTTCACTTGCATCAGTGACAATGTTTGTCCTTTACCCCATTGCCCAAAGCTTTCTTGTGCTTTCAGCGTGGGTCCCGAGAGCTCCTCCATCCAAAATTTGCTCTATTTATTCCTGGTCCTCTTTGGTGCACAGGGGACCTTGTTAGCAGCAGCATAAGTACCACAGTATTTTTCCACCCCGTCAGCTAGGCATACTTATCTCTTCATCAGACCCGGGTGGAATGATGTAGAGTGACGATAAAGACCAGTTCAAAGAGCTTAAAATTTTTATTAAAGTTAATATTTAAAATTAAATATACACAAGTAAGAGGGAAGGTACTGTACATCTGGGGTCAGGCTTGAATTATGAGGGATTACAGGTATCGGTTACAAGGATCATGAGATACGTATATCTCACATAACCAGCACAGACCCAGATTGAGGTGTGGGAGTTTTTAAAGCGTCAGCAGACAAGTGGGCTCAGGAACGCCACCCATAGACTGTATTAAGAGTCCAAGTCAGTACTGATGTAGAGAATAAGTACATGGGTGGGGTGCATCCCTCGGTTCATCAGGGAAGGAACTACATTACACAAAGAATTTAATTACAAAAACTGAACTTTGATTGATACTTAATTGGGACACTTAAATTAAGTTTGCTACAGCTAAAGTTGAAAAAACATTTGCTTAATTAAAACGCATTGGCAAACTTATGCTTCATCATCATGTCCTACATTGATACCTGCCTGTTGTGTAATCACACTGCTTTAAAAACACTGCAAAACTGGAAACCTAAAAGTATATACTCTGTGCGTCGTCTTGAAATAAACAGGGGGGTCTGCCCTCATACCAGTATTTAAGTGTCCCTTGTTTGGATTTTAGGGTTAATTTTGCCACTGCAAGTGCAGGTTACGAGCTCCCCTCTCTTTAGGTTAGGGGTCACATGAGACAAAGTAGACAAAGAGCTCAGTGGTTTGAGCATTGGCCTTTTAAACCCAGGGTTGTGAGTTCAGTCCTTGAGGGGGCCACTTAGGGATCTGGGGCAAAAATTGGTCCTGCTAGTGAAGGCAGGGAGCTGGACTCGATGACCTTTCGAGGTCCCTTTCAGTTCTAGGAGATTGGTACATCTCCAATTATTACCTAGCTATCACTGTGGCTCACTTTAAGATAGTACCTTTTGCCTCATGGATTCAGAATGACCATCAGCGTCTCTCCAGGGAAAGGTCTAGTGGGAGAACCAGGATCTCCCAACTCTGACATCAATTCCTTCTGCAAGGCCTCAGTTCAGCAAGCACATGTCAAACTTTAAGCATGCAAGTAATTTCACTGACTGCAATGCTTGAATACCTTGCTGGATCACAGCCTTAATTCTCTGTAGCTCAGTTTCCTCACCTGTATAATGGGGACAATACCTACTGAACAGGCGTGGGGTTGGAATTAGCTCATACAATGCTTTGAAGATATAAACCAACATGTAAGGGCTAAGTATTTGTATTACTTCTGACTGCTAACTTCTTAGCTCTGTTCAGGTCTCCAAGTTATTTTGCAGAATCTTTGATGATGATTTGATTATCCAATCAATCCTCCATATGCTAATACTCAGACAGGGTGAGTTTGTCACATCAAAAGGACCTCCATAAGAAAGGCAAATAATGACCTGTATCACAAGTAAATTGGCCTTTTGGTTATGAACACACAGGTTACTTCTATCTGGAAAAGTGCCTTGATCATAAAAAGTCTACTGTAATCCAATAAGCAGATTCTCCAAAAAACATCTTGAATATACAAGTCTACTGTGTCTAATCAATTTCAGGTGGGAACATTTAACCAGTATCTTAAATTTCCCGCTTACACATCAACAGATGTATGTTTAATGAAATTAATTCAAATAAGAATCCACAATATCCATATGACAGCTGAATCTTAAAGGTGCTATGGTATGGCAGGGTAGGACTGAAATTTGTTACATTTATCCTATTAATAAAATAGGCTATTCAAATTAAACAATCAGTTCTTCAGTCCAACTGATAGGTTAAAGTTTAATTTGATATCACCTTTATACCTACCTTATGAAAGTGACATAAGAACTGCATCTGGACAAATGCACCACAAAACCAATTATATACTGGAGATGTATTGATGATATTGAAGTCCTCTGGAAAGACGACCTAAATTTCCTCCTAGATTTCCTTCACAACTTCAACTACCACCACCCATCTATTAAACTCTCTCTAGAACACTCCTGCACCAGCATCTGTGTCCCATACCATGATCAGCTTCAACAAGGGAACCCTATAGATAATGATATATAAGAAACCGCATATCATCACACCTACCTGTACTGATCCAGTAACCACCACAAACACACTAAGAAATTGGTTATCTACAGTCAGGCACTCAGATACCACAGAATATGCTCAGAGGAGGAAGTCCAGGATATACACCTTAACACAGTTAAGACCACCTTCACCAAACAAGGACACTCCACCAGAGAAGTAGATCCCATCATGGAACGGGCCACCCAAATATCCTGAGAACTTGCTTCAATACAGAAATAAAATCCCCTCTGATTGCACAGCCCTAGTTGTCACCTACCATCCCACACTGGAGCTCATGCAGGCTATGTCAAACAATTACAACCCATACTTGATGGGGATCCCAACCTGAAAAATCTTCCTGAACCGCCTCTTCTGGACTTTACACAATCCCCCAACCTCGCCACCCTCATCATCAAAAGCAAACTCCCCAACCACCTCAAAGCACCACCAGACCCTTCCAGAACAACAGATGCGAAACCTTAAAATGTATCTCCACTGCTACAGTGATCAACACTCCATAGTACACACTTTTCAAGATCCATGGTTCCTACACATGCCAATCACAACACGTGGGGTACCTCATCCAATAGCCTCTATGTGGGTGAAACCAGACAAGCACTATGCTCTCAAATGAACTCACACAGGAAAGTGATCAAAGACAAGAATATTGTCACCTGTGGGTGAACACTTTTCCTAAAGCAAACACTCTATACCTGACCTCTCCATCCTCATCATCAAAGGAAACCTGCACACCACCTTCAAAAGATGAGCCTGGGAATTTAAATTCATAACTCTGCTAGACACTAAAAATCATGGACTGAACAGAGACATTGGATTTATGGTGTATAACAAACTAACCTCCTTTCCCCCATTTTTTTCTCTTTTCTGGCTGGAGAGGTGTTAATAGGGCATTTCACCTTCAATGGTCCTTTGAAATATGTTAACTACTTATACTAAACAACCTGTTCCACCTTGTATTTAGCTGTGATACTGTGAGTACATTTGTCAGACCTGAAGAAGAGCTCTGTGTCAGCTCGAAAGCTTGGGTCTCTCACCAACAGAAGTTGGTCGAATAAAAGATATCACCTCACCCTCCTTGTCTCGCTAATATCCTGGGACTGACATGTCTACAACACCACTGCATACAAAGAACTGCAAAACACAAAATGTGAAGGTCAGGAAATTATGAGCTATAGCAATAATACTTAAGTATGTTCAGTGTTAACAAACAAATATGCAATATTAAAAAAGGAACTTAGCTGACAGTTTCTTTAGGTCATGTCTAATTCTAAGTGTTGAATGAAATAGTAGAGTAAATGGATATTCAAAATGTACAATCCTAGTTTCACACAGCTCAAGAGGACAATGAACCATTAGATATTCTTCAGTTAGTACTGCTTCTACACAGCCAGGTTCATTGTTTCATAATTCCAATTATAATACAGTTCAGTAGAGTCTTTCACAGCTTCACGGATCACAACACGTTTGACATTGCTTACGCTCTACACACGATGAACCAGTTCATTGTTAGGGAGCAATTACATTATTTTCTTGAAAGAAGTTTTGCAGAACTGAAAAAAACCTTAGTTACACAAATACACATGCAGATTCTGTTGTATTATTTTATTGTGTATATATGTACTAGTTGAATATTTTCTAAAAATACAGCAGCTAAGAACTTCTTTATATCAGGTAACTAAGAATAAATGCATTTATCCCAGGAGAATAAACAAAATATTCCATGTTACCAGTTGATTCTATAAGTAAATAATAATTATGAGCATAGGATATATTCATACATATGTTAAAAATACACAGTGCAATAACTGCCAAGAAAATAAGTACAGATAATGAGGAACATAAGGTTAAAAATGAAGGCTTTCAAGCTTGACAGCAAATATGAAGATTAAATAAGGAAAACCACTACAATGTTAGGTACATTATCAACACCTAGGATTACCAGGAAAAAAAGGTCCCTTAACATGAATAATTAAATTCCAGTACTCTAGTAGCAAGCAGACTTTTGAGAGATCAAGATAATCTCCCATATAGGTATGAATTTCAAGGCAAGAAGGATTCTCTTTGCCAAGACTTGAGGTAAAAAACAATGCAGCTCAAGTATAATATAAGTCAATCACACATTGAATAGTGGCCTGAGAATTCTGGAATGTAGTAAATATTTTGGTGCAAATACATTCTAGCATTATGAAGCCACCAAACAGCTAGGTTTTTATCAGAGTGATACTTAACTCACAATACACCCTGTGCTGAGTTTGCCCTCTTACTGGCAAAAGTGTGACAGTAAGACTGGACAGGTACTGCCCTGCAGTTACGATCCTCATCTCAACCTTCCCTATCTCCATACCACCAACTCCAGGGTCATCTTTACCCTGAGGTAAATTAGTGCCATAGAAGTCCCCTTATCCACCAGTTCCTAGGAGTATAAGCTGCACATTTCCAAAAAATGTGGAAACTTTTAATTACAGTCGTATTAAATAATTAAAACGGTCATCATACAAGTCAGAATAGAATTATATATTCACACCCCTTTACACTGTGCCATCTAAAGTAAGTTAAGCCTTAAGATAACTATGTGGACATCTGTCAGACTTAACGCAAGCTTGCAAAGTCATCATGAAATGTAATTACCTACTATTAGCTAACACATCAAATCATTTGCTTTTTACCATGATGATGGAGAAATAAGGGGAAAGGCTGATGTCCCACTTGCTACTCCTCAAAGAGCAACTCTTTCTGGGTGAATACAAGTTTGCAAGGCTGATATAATCACCATACATGTACAAAATAAAAGTCAAGCTTCTGCTAATTGCATGAACATGTGACAATTTACCGTGTAATTTAAATATATATTCTTTCCTTGCCACAGACACATAAAACCATATGAACATGTAAACACAGATGCAGACACAAGTTGTAGTGAAACTAACAGAAAAATCCCTGTAAAAAACTTGTTTATTGTGCTAAGAAAATATAACAAGTCTTTAATACTGAAATCTGTTTCCAGATATTTTATCCTCATCAGAGTGTAGAATATCTAACTGAAATGTACCTCCTGACTGCAGCTTATTATCTGTATAACTGGTATGTGTGCACATGTTTACGATAGCCTTCCAAGAACAAAACATATTTTGCATCGATGTGTATCATGAAAGCTCTATCAACTAGTGAAATAATCTTTGCAAATCAAAAGAGAACAAGAACTTGCTGATAACTCATCAAGGAAGCTAAAATACTTAAGTCCTGGGTATGAAATTATCTAAAACCTGCAAAATCCATTCCACTGTCAGTGACTTAAAAAAAAAACCAACCACCTTAAATCAGTAACTAGTTAGAAAAGTAACTTACAAAGGTGATTGTGGGGTTCCTACTTATTTCAAAGTAACAGTCACAAAGTTTTTCTACCAGAAGGAAGCATTTTACAATCACTTCTCCTCACTATACCCATGTGAATATTTCAGATACATTTAAGATACATTCAAAAAAGAACTAGATAAATTCATGGAGGATAGGTGCATCAATGGCTATTAGCTAGGAAGGGCAGGGATGGCGTCCCTAGCCTCTGTTTGCCAGAAGCTGGGAATGGGCAACAGGGAATGGATCACTTGATGATTCCCTGTTCTGTTCATTCCCTCTGGGGCACCTGGCATTGGCCACTGTCAGAAGATGGGATACTGGGCTAGATGGACCTTTGGTCTGACCCAGTGTGGCTGTTCTTATGTTCTTAAGATTTATTTACTTATAGAATCCTAGTCATCACTAGCCTTTAAATGTAAAAGCAGCATTATTAAGATTACAGAATACCATAGTTAGCAATTTCTAACAGTTTAAATATCACTCCCTTACTGGGAGAGTGGCCATGGTCTGGGAAGGTATAAAAGATACCTTTCAGTGACTGATTCAGAGTTACTGCCATCTTCAAGTGTGGTTCCACTCTGAAAAGTAGATGTAGGAATGGCATTGCTGAGCTTCATGTTCACTTTCAATGAATCCAGGTCAAATATGCTCAGTTTAAAGAGCAAAATGATGCTTTTCCTAGTTTGCTTGCACTGTTGTTGTAGCAGTGTTGGTCCTAGGACATGAGAGAGACAAGGTGGGTGAGGGAATATCTTTTATTGGACCAACTTCTGTTAGTGAAAGAGACAAGCTCTGAGTACCTTTCCCAGACCTGATGAGCAGCTGTTGTAGCTCAAAAGCTTGTCTCTCTCACCAACAGAAGTTGGTCCAATAAAAGATATTACCTCATCTACCTTGTCTCACTTTTCCTAGCTGTGAGTCTAGCAAACTTCACCTCATCTCCAAGAGTCACACTGGGATCTTTCATTCTCACGCATAAATCATGCACGTAAGTGGTTCTACAGACCAAATTATGGCATCAGTTACTCCTTTCATCCCCATAGTATTTAGATGATGCCCTCAGTGACATCTGTGCCAGCCACTGTTTTCAGTTACAAGTGACTGAAAGTTAATAAAGCATTCTGTTGATGATGCAAAAGAAGGAATGGAATCCAGCTCAATCCCACCTAGCTGTGGGGGCTCTGAAGGGCTAACAGATGTGAAAACCTATCTGTAGCGCTTCAGTGCGCAGATCTGATCTGACTACACACAGGAGAGTAGATCTAGGGAACGAGAAGAGCCATTTACACACAGTTGCATTTTAGAACAGAACCACACTTTAAGGCAGATGGAGAAATGTCATTCTCCAGGCAAAAAGGCAAACAGCTAAAGGCAGGGTTAATGAAGGAAGCATGGACAACAATAAGGCACTCAAATGAGCTAGGCAAAAGCCCACACTCAAAATAAACAGAGTCTCCTGCCCCTCCACCCCACCCCAAAGTGTTTTCCAACCAAATATGCAAACTTGTCATAAGGCTCAAAATCTAGCACTGAAGGGCTAATGTACTGATCTCACTCACACTGAGTGACCTCAGTTATTGGAGTCTTTCCCATTTACTAGCTAAGGTCAAGATTTCTCATTTGTTCTCCAAAATGACTTAAACAAATCTACTCCATGTCAATTCTAAGGTCTAAAGACAGACTTCGTTTCCATCAGAAAAGAAGAGTTACTTAGCCATTTGTACACAAATTTCACCCACATGATGGACATTAAACAAAGTAAAACATACGAAGTAAGTGAAACATGATGAATATAGAGAAAACTATTGCTAGCAGAGGTAGATAAAAAAAGACCATCTGGACCATACTTTAGGATAATTACCACATTCCTTAAGAAACTGTTTTCAATCTTTACAAAGTGTATCCATTTTCTTTTTGCCTACAGAAAGCTGTTTTCCCCTCCTCCCCCAAAGTAATCCTACAGTGGATACGATCTGTTATCTATGAGAGACTTCTTTTTGTGCCCCCAATCTGCTAGTGTTGCTCTGTTGGGGTTATTAGTTTGAAAACAAGTTCTTAAGCAAAAGTGTTTCATGAGATACAAACTAACTATGACATGGGATAGGGCGGTGAAACCTCACTCCCTTATTTTGCTTTAAATTCTCAAAATAACTCCTGATACATGCTATGAGTTATTGCTACTTGCTTTAGAAGTTTGGTAAAAAATAAGTATGTACTTTTATAGAACTGCTGACCCACTGAAGGTAAATGCCAAGCAGTAACCCCCAAATCCCTTTAAACGACTGACCATGAAATTCTATAGTGTACACACACACTACATACAGAATTTTTAAAAATAAAGTGTCTGTTAGTAACTTTGAGATATTGTAACATGTACGGTCTCTTTTTAGGCTATCCTATGGGCTATGTTGGTGGGCAAGTTCGCTGGGTCTTGTTTCAATGTTCAATAGGTGGTGGTTTCGGAAGGATGAACGGACGGTCCGATTCATCAGTGGCTGAAGCGGGCGGAAGTTGTCTACCATCCTCTTTTCTTCCTCCCCAGCTGAGGTAAAGAGCAGCATCCGAAACTCCTCAAGCTGGGAATGACAAATGGTGAATATCAGTGGCTTAGCAGTCAGAAGAACAACCGGAGTAAAAGGAATACAGGATCACTCAGGTTTGGAAACTATCAGAGCTCGCACTAAACTCAAGTACTGAGAGGTTTTGGCATTAACTTGCAGCATATCTTCACCACCTGCTGATAAAGATTATGTTCTCAGCTATATCAATACAAGATATGAACTGCCAATCATCTGTCATCTTCAGGTGAACGACGTCTTTATTCACCTTTAACTTCTTGCCAATCCCGAGACAGTGACGAGTCCTGAGTATTCATGGGTTGCATATGCACCACCTTTATATAAATCTTTCTGTACTTCACTCTTCTTAGATTACATCCTGCCTGCAAGGTCTGTTCTCCTAATTCAGACACACACATGTTGATGCATGGGAAACAGTAAGTTTCAACAACAGTCACATGTGTTGCTGCTAGCTCTCAAAACCCAGGCAGCCAGCAGATGAGGTTTTTAGCATAGTTTCTTTAAAGCCCACAAGGGAACTGCAGTGACCTGTTCTCTATCAGAAGGGATGGGATTTTTAGGGAGAGAAAGGGAAGACACAGTACAGAAGAGTCTGAATTGAAAAAGAGAACACACTATACCTCAAATTAAAGTTTTCTTCTTTGCTCTGTTATACCTTTCTCTTCCTTTCAAGCCACTCTAACTCTTGCATTCCCCTTTGAGTAAAATAAAGCCATATGCCCATCTATACTCCTATTCTTAACAATTTGGAATTTCTGAATTTATTGTTGGACGTTAATGTCCCCCGGAGTTTTTACTGGGAAGTATCAGTCTTGCCATGTATCATTGTAAACCCCTCAATAACTTGGTGAAAATGAATGAATTTGCCTTCGGTGCCTCCTAAACTAGGAGGAATTGTCAGATCAGATCATGCGTCATTCAAATGGCACATTTTCCCTAGATCTGAAACAATCACTTTAATGTCACAATAATTGGCCATTCTTGATGCGTGTTTCCTTGGATGGTTGGAGAATACTGAGGAGTGCCAGCAAAAACTGTAATTTAGCCTCTTGCTGCTCCTAATCTCTGTGCCTCTTCTGTCAGTTTGGAACTTCTCCACCTGTATTTCATGCCAAAGAGCAGTATTAAACTGGCAACAGGAGGCACTAGAATTAAGAGCAGCAGGGATACACAGTGACAAGAACTGGATGAATGTTAGAGCACTAAGTATAAATATCAACCTAAAACTGCTAAGTTCCTATTCGAGGTGGCCTCTAAATAGTCCACTTGGGGGCACCCTTCCTTCCTCTTTATTTATTTATTTTTTTAAAGAAAAAGCTGACTGCTACTCTAATCAACTATAAACAAATCTATCCCCCAAAAGGGCATTAAAAAAAGCTGATAAGCTTTGAGCTCGCAGCACCCTCAGCAATCAGAAGGAACCAAAAAGCAATTAGGGACCCTCCCCCCTTTTTTTTTAAAATATATCCTTGGAACCTTGCACAAGGGGAAGGGAAATGATGGGGGGTGTCCCCAGCGCTCTGTAGAAGATTCTGGAAGTTTATAATACAAGTGCCTGGATTCCACAAGCATGAACATGTATAGCCAACGCTCACTGCCACAGGAAGACACTGAGGCCAAGATTTAGCAAGACTCCAAAAAGGATTAGATGTTTCTCTGGATAGTTAATGCTTTCAAAATATTTTTGAAGAGCTATTAAATGTCATGTTTAATGTAGGAACGTTACACTTCTTAAGCACTAAGGGGGTAGGAAGACCGCCCCCGAATTTAGAGCGGCTGAAGTGGTTCCCCCCCCCACCCCCACTCGGTCAGGAGACACACTGATTAAGCGCCGAGCAGGTGTTTACCACAATCAGGAGAAGGGGCGAGAAGTTGGATTGAGTTAGTACATGCGCATAATAGGATGATTTATGTAACCGATTATAATAAAAGGACGTGGAAAACCCCTGTTTGGGGCGCTCCACTGGAACAGATTGACTAACTTGGCTTCGTTATTTGCAACAGTTTAAACCAATCTCTTAGATCAGGATGAACCCTATTTGTGGGGCAGATTATCCCACATCTGCTACTGTGAGGTTCTTACATCTTTCTGAAGCATCTGATGCTGGTCCCTGTCAGACACAGGTTAGACTAGACTAGACAGACCTTGGGCCAGGTGGCAATCTCTATGTCCTCCGCCTTACTGATAAGTAACTTCTCTTTCTGTGGAGCGTTTATTTCCCTCTCTATCCCAGAAGGAATAAACCATCTTTATTAAAGAGCAAACTATTAGCATGATAAATACCTGATTTTGATCAACTTCTATTGGTGTCTTCTTAATAATCCAGGTGACAGATTCAGTAAGTGGTGGAGTGGTCAAAGATCCATCATAGGTCCAATAATCCGGGCATGATGGCATCAAACAGGAGGGGTCAAACACATCAAACTCAACAATTGTGTCCTAGAATTCAAGAAAATTCATGTATTAAATATTTTAACCTCTTAAAAAAAAAAACAACCTAGAGGATATATTTGAAAAATCTAAACAGTGATAAGATTAGGAACAATACAATTGTTATTATCAATTATAGGCTGTCAATATTACTATTGAGCAACCATAAAAAAAAAGGTTAACCACTTAAGTCCACTTTCAAAAGTCCTGAGTGTGCTTTGACTTCAATCAAAGGTGCAGAATGCTCAGCCTTTTGGCAATCAGGCCACTTACTTGGGTACCTAAAAATAAATGCCTATTTTTTTTTAAATGTTGGCCCAAGATTATTTCAGTTTTATATGCTGAATGTGTTTACCCTCAGAGTTGAGTATTCTGTAGAACAGGGGTTGGCAACCTTTGGCTTGCGGCTCGCCAGGGTAAGCACCCTAGTGGGCCAGGCCGGTTTGTTTACCTGCTACATCTGCAGGTTCAGCCTATTGCGGCTCCCACTGGCCACGGTTCGCCGCTTCACGCCAATGGGGGCTGCGGGAAGCGGTGCAGGGCGAGGAATGTGCTGGCTGCTGCTGTAGAGTGTTCTTTTTAATGCACTGGAAGTTCTCTCTGAGCAGGCTTGGGCAACATTTATTTAGAGGGGCTTTCATGGCATAAAATTATATATATATATATATATATATATATATATGAGGGTCTATTACAGGAAGAGATGAGGAGAGATTAATAAGACTCTGACTTTTCATCTTGGAAAAGAGATGCCTCAGCAGGGATATGATAGAGGTCTATAAAATCAAGACTGGTGTGGAGAAAGTAAATAAGGAAATGTTATTTACTCCTTCTCATAACACAAGAACTGGGGTCACCAAATGAAATTAATAGGTCATAGTTTTAAAATAAAACAAAAGGAAGCATTTCTTCCCACAACGCACAGTCAACCTGTGGAACTCCCTGCCAGAGGATGTTGTGAAAGCCAAGACTATAAGAAGGTTAAAAAAAGAACTAGATAAATTCATGGAGGATAGGTCCATCAATGGCTATTGACCAGGATGGGCAGGGATGGTGTTCCTAACCTCTGTTTGCCAGAAGATGGGAGTGGGCAACAAGGGGTGGATCAGTTGATCATTACCTGTTCTGTACATTCTCTCTGGGGCACCTGGCACTGGCCACTGTCAGTAGACAGGATCCTGGGCTAGATGGACCTTTGGTCTGACCCAGTATAGACGTTCTTATGTTCTAAGAGTGATTGCAAGTCACTGGGTTGATAGCTTTTCAGTACTCTCGGAGGCAGGTCAGGCATGGGTCAATGTAGGTTCAGGTTCAAGGACATTTGCAAGAGGGACTGGAAAACTTTCCATGTTGACACTGCAAGTTGGAAAGGCACAGCTAGCAACGTGCTACACTGGATCACTGCACTATATCAGGGAATCAAAGAGGTCACTGATAAAATGTGTAACCAGCATAAAGCCAAGAACCAATCCCTGCAGGACCCCACTGGAAACACACCTGCTTAATAAAATCACCCTTAATATCAGCTTCCTGACTGTGAAAGTAGGGGCTGCAGAGACTTCAAAGTTATGCTCATATAAGAAATCCTGACTGTAGGCTTTGATTAACAAATGTACACAGTAGAAAAATAACGGAAACCAGAAAATCTAATATCACAGACAGTAACCATTGACTGTCTCTCTTTACAGCACTGAGTGATTCTCTGAAAAAATTGGCTTTTAGTTACTATGTGGAAATTTTTTTAGTAGTTTGGCTTTGTATTAGAGCTCCTCAGCCTCCAGGTAAGGAAAATACTAAGCATGTGTCATGCCCCTCTGGAGAGATACAGTCTACATGCCTTTCTTGACTCAAGCAGATTGGAAAGTGATCACATAAAGTACATCTGAAAGGTTAGTGATTTTCTCTACTTGAATCCAACAACTTTCCCTATCGTTTCAAAATGCCCTAACCTCAGTCCAGTCCCCACACACACACATCGATGACAGTAATAAAGAATTTATTAGTGACTTGATACTATCAAAATATTCTGCATGTTGATAAACTCACTAACAATAAGGATAGAGATATGCATTGGAATATTTAAACGTTCCATTTAAAAATATGTATTACCTTGTGTTTAACTGCTGGTAACGCATCTACTAACTTCTGTAGTCCTGCATGATGAGCTCCCAGCTGCATTACACAGATATAAATGTGTAAGTCATCAAGAACACATTACAGAAATACCCACCACAAGAAGTTTAATAAAAGAAGTCTATACATTTTATCTGTTTTAATTTTAAAAAATTATATATTAAATGCATCACTACAGATGCAGTAACCATTTACCTTCAAAAATACTCCTATGACAACCAAACCATTGTTCTCCATGATAGCTTCTTCAAAGCTTGTGGACGTGACAGGATTCCAGTGTACTAAATGCAGCTGAAATACAAGTGAATGACAGTTTCACACACATACACAAGACAGACAAATAGAATCAAAACAAATGCAGTTTCTCCTGGTCTTTGTCCTACATTTGGCCTTTGACAATTTGAGATGTACAGCAGCTACCTTAAAAATCAAAAGCCACAAAATGGGAAACTAAAAAATATACTTGAAACTAGTATTTGTTTCTTAGCTGCTTTTTTAAACAAAAGAACTAACCTCAGCCCCATACTTTGCATTTCACAGAAGACTGATTTTGTTTGTGGGTGACAGATGACAAGAGTGTTATTCAAAGGTGCAGAAGGAAGTTAGCTGCATTAGGCACCTAGCTCCCCTTTGTGCCTTTAAAAATCAAATGGAAAATTTCCCTCATTATAAGAAAGAGATGAGAGATATAGAACAGACAGCTCTCCTAGGGTTAAATCCACCCCACGCGAAGAGCCAGCCCAGCACAAGACGTATCTACACAACTTTAAAGTGCCACATAAGCCTTCTCAATAAGGAACTTAAGTAGTGATACCCCTTGTGCTAGCTCTACATGGAGGTTAATTTGACATCTTATTCATAGTCTGGTTTTTAATAAATCTCACATTACCAAACAAATAAGCAGACACCACTATGGCATCATCAACTGGGGGGTGGGGGGAAGAAAGAGGAGGAAAGAACCATTTTCAAGTCCATCTCCATTTTCGTTGAATAAAAAGAAAATTATTTTCACATCTGTCACACTTTCCTCTCTGAGCCTAATGGGTATTTTCTCCCCTAGTCCCACCTCCTTTATTCACTGTTCTCTTATCTTAAGACTTGTCTACACTAGAAAGTAGTACTGCTTGAACTATGCTGATATAGTTAAAGCAGCCAAACCCCGCCCCGCTCATGGTGGATCCAGTTATACTACTATAAAAAAATGTTTACATCAGTTTGTAGGCTGCTGGCCTGCCCACTCAGCACAGGAATGACTGACACCATGCCCAGAGTCTGGTTCAGGCCCTTCCAAATAAGAACATTCAATACAATTATCCCTTCTCCACTAACCCATGATCTCCTGAAGGATTCTTACTATTCCGTCCCATTCTATACACCCAACTGAGCCACCTGCTGCCTTTTATTGATCTCTACCTGATCAATCTCAGGTGGCACGTAGCTGATCCATCACAGGTGAAGCTGGTTCAGGGTTGATAAAAATTGATGACAAAAATCTGATTTTTTTGTATTTTAATCAAACATTTTTATTTAAACACAGGCTTATGTTTTCAAATTAAAATTAAAATTAAATTTGAAAGTGACAACTAATATTAAGGCCTAAATGTACAAGTTTCAAATAATCTAAATTAAATAAAAATAATAATATTAAGCAGTACATGTCTGCTGCCAACTTTTAAAGAAAGTCAAACCACTGAACTGGAGGAAGTCACTGGCTACCCACCTGTAATCAGAGTTTGCTGAAGTGCTAAACCAGCTTTTGTCAGCAGTAGCCTCTTCTGCAGGTGCAGAGAGGATGTCTTTAGATTTTTACATTTCAGTTTGTTCATCTAGTTCAGTTCAATGACTATCTCATACAAAGTTAAGAAGCCAACTGGGAGTTGTAAAAGCAGAAAAGCTTTTCCTCTTCCAATCTATAAACAAAAACTAGGTGAGAGAGGATGGGGTCTAGCAGTTCTAAAATCTTGATGGACATGCTGACCAGAAACAATCAGTTTAATTAATTAAGTATAGATAATACAGCCTTTGTTTAATATCAATTTTAAATGCAAAGCATGTTTTGATAAACTTTTTTCTTATGTAACCAGCACTTTAATTTAATAAAAGATTAAAATGCTCTTTTTGTGCATTTTTAATTGAATTTGAATTTCCATCCAAATGGAGCTTGACACAAATCACAAGTAAAAAATTGATCATTTAGTAAATAAGAAATGTACCACTTACATTTTCTACCATAACAAAATGTAAAAATTACGAGTCTGAATAAATGTAAGTTAAGCTATATAACTACTTAAATAAATGGGTATAGGTACACTGTATCCTCCTGGTTAGCAAAAAACAGCACCAAATTCAGTGTAAAGGTTGTATTTAGTTGCAAACAACATATTAATGTTCACTAACTAATGAGAATCAACCTTTATTTAGGAAAATAACTAGGAAGTTCAATGCAAAACACATTTAAAACTAGTGATTTAAATCAATCTACCCAGGACTGGTCCCAATTCCCCTTAAAGGGCCAGCCACTCTGTGACAGAGTTATAGTTAAGGCTATGTTTTATTCACGGGTATTTTTAGTAAAAGTCATGGACAGGTCACAAGGAGTAAACAAAAATTCACGGCCTGTGACCTGTCCATGACTTCTACTATATATACCTGACTAAATCTTGGGGGAGGAGATGGCCCGGGGGCACTGCGGGTGCGGGGGGGAGAAGACACATGTGGCACAGGATCCCCACTGGTGCTGAGGGGTTGGGGGCAGCAGGCTCCCCACCTGGCTCCACACCTCCCCGGAAGTGGGGACATCCCCCTTGCTCAGCTCCTAGGTGGAGGCGTGGCCAGGCAGCTCTGCACATTGCCCCCACCCCAAGCGCCAGCTTCATAGCTCCCATTGGCCGGGAACTGCGGTCGATGGGAGCTGCAGAGGCAGTGCCTGCAGGCGGAGGCAGCGCACAGAGCTGCCTGGCCACATCTCTGCCTAGGAGCTGAGGGAGGGAGATGTTGCCGCTCCTGGGGAGCCCCCCAAGGTAAGCGCCACCCAGAGCCCGCCTCACCCTGTCCTGTGTCCCAACCTCCTCCCACACCCAAACTCCTGCTGCTGTTGGGAGGAGGGGGGCACGGTGGCCCAAGACTGCCCCAGCAGCAGCTGCTGCAACTGGCACAGGGGCTGCCTGAGCTGCCCCTGGGCCAGGCACACCACCCACTGCAGAAGTCATGGGGGCCACGGAAAGTCACGGAATCCGTGACTTCCGTGACCTCCATGACAAACTCGCAGCCTCGGTTATAGTTGATTCCAGTCTGAGAAGCAAAATAAGCTCTACCAGCGTAAAGCACCTTTACACAACTATAACTACATCCACAACAGAGTTCATACCAGTATAACTATCAGTTAAAAAATATAATTCTCAACCATCTTTTCTAATGTAGACCAGGTCTGAGTCTCATCCGCTCTATTTTCTCTTCTACCCTTTCCCCTAAAAGAGTAATACGATTTGGGCAGAGACACAGGCCTGCCATCCCAAGCAGCATGGACAGTAACAGCAGTGATGTTTTGCTGCATGCCAAGGGCTCATTCTGTGGATTTAATTATCTGCATTCACAGAGTGCCATATACCAGAAAAAAAGCGTTACTGGAATTTTCATTCAAGCAGCCAACAACCAATTTTAGGACCACGTGCTTTTCTGGAATGTCTGGCAGTTCTCGTCTTATTAACAGGACAATGGCTGAACCTTGCTGCTAACTAGGACTGACCATTACTGGTAAGCAGCAGTTCTGTACATCAACCACAGCTTCGTACTAGCTTTCTAGTCAGGATTAGGGCTGGAATCACTGAGTTCTAGCCTCCTGCTTGTGCCAATATCAGATAGGACTACTGTTCAGCATTCCTCCCCATACCTCTGCTGGGTAGACTTTGCTGTCAACCATGTGCTCTGAACCCCATTCATTTATGGCTCCCCAGTGGAAGTGGAACTGCTTTAGCCTGTAATGGTTTTCCAAGGGTCCTCCCATAATTACTGGGAAAAAAAGAAAAGAAAAGAAAAACAGTTACATATAGCTGATAACTGATTTAGAACTGCCTCAGTGACATGTGAAAATAATACAGCTTTCTTCTCTCCTTGCATTGTATTTACCCAGGAAAGCTCAGATGCAGCAACAGCTTTACATTAATGTTTTTCCCTTAGCTAATTTTACAGCTCAATTCACTAAAGCATCTAAACAAAATTGCTTGGGGCAAGTGTGTGACTTTAATTAGGCCACAGATGAACTCAAGCTAAAGTTAATTTATGACCTCCCATTTTATAGAGTAAACAAAGCTTCCTCACCCAACTCCCTGCAAGGGAAAGAATCTTTACAAGTTCAATCAGGATTTGTCTGGCAGAGTCATGGTGGCTATACATAACACCTTCTCTGAGCAGGTGCATCAGAAGCGATTCAGTGGGTTGTCACTGAACATTTACATCATCAGGATTCAAAGACAAAAATAGTCTCTCCATCTATGACATGATCAATGAAACCTGGAACTGTAGGAGATACTGGAATTTCTCAGGTGACAATACAAACCACCAATATCCTCCAAATTCTTATTCTAACTGTACGAATACAATTAGTACATTTTGACAAACATACAATCTTAAATCTTTTTTAAATGTTACAGAAGTTTAGAAAATGTGACTCTGCAAGAACTGTGACTGACACAAGTTTTAGAGCATCAGTCCAATATTAAACTATTTCCAAAATGCCTGTAAATATGCTGATATTTTGTATGTTGAAAACTATTTGGATGCTGATCAGGAAGTGTCTAAACACTGTCTGCACATGTGCAAAAATCCAAAGCTTGTAGAAGTTAGACTGTATTATTTACAAGTGATATTTTGAATTGGCCTAGGTCACAATAGAATGTAATCCTTCCTAGCCTCATATTTATTAAATTATTAAAATAGCAACTCATAATTTAGTTTAAGTAGGCATTAGACTTTTTTTAATTGGTATACTCACCAAAACGCAAATTATGTATCTGGTTTTGAATGAACTCCTGATGTTTACCCTTTTTCCTGGTGGGAATGATCCACTGGGTCACTCCAGAACACTCCTGGTTCTAAATCCCTTTTTGCTAGTCACTAGATCATAGCACCTTCTAAACTACTAGTACCAATTACATATAAAGGACTATTAACTAACATTATTATGTGCTTTACAAACTGATTTACTGATGTTAAATACATAGTACATAATTACTATTTTATATCAAACCACTGTATAGAGTAATTAATTCTAACCTCACTTTTGGAAAGAGGGGAATTAATTCTTTTCAGAGGAGGAGAAAACTATGGTAGAGGGATTAAGGCCCATATTTTCAGACGTGACCAATGATTTTGGCTGTCCAATTTGTAACACCTTGGGCCTGCGTTTCGCGAGCACCACAACCCCACATCATCCACTGACCTCAGTTGGTGTCATGAAAGTTCAGCATTTTTGAGAACTTTAGGCAAGTCGCTAAAGACAAAGCAGCTGAGAGTCAGAGCTTGGATTAGAACTCAGCTATTCTTGGCTTTTAGTTCCATGTTCACTACACAATGTTGCTTTTCCAGCTGCAGTTAAACCAGCCTAACATAGAATCATAGACTTTAAGGTCAGAACGGACCATTAGTCTGACCTCCTGCACAATGCAGGCCACAGAATCTCACCCACCCACTCCTGTATCAAACCTGTGTCTGAGCAACTGAGGTCCTCAAGTCATGGTTTAACGACTTCAAGGAGCAGAGAACCTTCCAGCAAGTGACCCGTGCCGCATGCTGCAGAGGAAGGCGAAAACCCACCAGGGCTTCTGCCAATCTGCCCTGGAGGAAAATTCCTTCCTGACCCCAAATATGGCGATCAGCTAAACCCTGAGCATGTGGGCAAGACTCACCAGTCAGACACCTAGGAAAGAATTCTCTGTAGTAACTCAGATCTCATCCCATCTAACATCCCATCACAGGCCATTGGACATAGTTACCGCTAGTAGTCAACATCTTGGCCTTGGCCTTCCAAAGTAGGTTTACTTACTTATCAGAGCAAAATCTTGCCTATGCAAGACTCCCCCAGGAACCTTTCTATATGCAGGGGGAAGCAACTCCAGAAGTCAGAGTACAGACCAGGAGTCACCTGGCTCATTTGTGCCAAAGACTGGCTATAAGACCACTGGCAAGTCGCTTCTCCTCCCTGCTCCTCAGTTTCTTCATGTGCATAATAGGGATGCTAACACTTGCTCACCTCTGTACACCACTGGGATTGGGGAAAAAGGGGGGAATAAAAGGACTATGGTCTTGATCCTCCAGCATAGAAGCCAATGGGAATTTTGTTACTGACTTCAGATCCTACATAATACAAGAGTGTTATTACTAACAGAGACAGTGAGTGGTTCACCTCCTGGCTAAAGGAAAGATACTTGAAAACAGCTGATGGAGCCATGTCTTCCTTAGAAAAATTTCATCCATTTGCCCCAAACTTCCACTCACACTGTAAAATTCCAATTATTTGTTAAAGGAGCAGTATACCACCAAGATGTATAACATGACATTTAACTCATGTAACACCCCATGGCTAGTTATCTCAGCTATTTCTTTGCATCAGTGAAAAACTGAACATTAGTTTTAAAATACATTAAAGCTTTCTTTCTTCATTTTTTAAAGAGGTTCAAAGGAGACAGTAAAGCAAAGTAAGTATAATGTGAGAGCACTGAGGGGGGAGGGAATTAAGACCCCATTCCTATAATGACTTCCACACCCGATCCTATTTGTACATGTGCATCCATGAGTACTCAGACTAGAGTGACCAGATGTCCCAATTTTATAGGGACAGTCATGATTTTTAGGTCTTTTTCTTATATAGGCTCCCATTACCCTCCACCCCTGTCCTGATTTTTCACACTTGCTGTCTGGTCACCCTAACTCAGACTCATATGAATAGCCCCACTCACCTACACAGGTTACTCACGTAAATAAAGTTACTCACAAGCATGTCTATTTGTGAAATCAGACCTTTATGATACATGATAGACAAAGATAATAAACAGGGTTTACAATCCCTTTCCAGTCACTGACACTTTTTGGTTTTTCATGGCCTACAACAATGCTGATTGGTTTCACAACACCACACTTTAAAGGGCCTCCCTCTTTAAAAAAAAAAAAAGGCAGCAGCAGCTTGTCTGAAACTTTTTTTTAAAACCTAAAAAGACAAGGTGGGTGAGATAATATCTTTTGCTAGACCAACTTCTGTTGATGAGAGAGACAAGCTTTCAAGCTTACACAGAGCTGTTTTTTAAACCTAGTAATGTTACAAGTGCATTTCCATCCAATAGATGGCAGTGGTGCATATAAATAACCAGTACATTACATACCTTTCCCACACCCCTTTTTCCCCTTGTTCTCTTCATTCTCCTGTTCTGCTTGTCTATAGCACCCAATGGCAGGGCTAATCTCCTCTTTTGCAAGTGTCATGTTTTTGTCTCAGCTCAGGAGTTCAGCATTTCTGTTTACCTTGGATATGCCCTTCTCTTTTCATCATTTTGTACTTTTCTTCAACATTTTTAATCTTATTTTTCAACTCCACTGCATTTTTATCCATGTTGCTTTCACCTCTCTCTCTCTATTGCAGTTGAATGATAGAAGCTGGGAGGAAGACAAAGCAGAAAGAGAAACCAAAGATAGAGGAGGAATAAGAGAGTGAAAGCAGACTGTGGGGGAAAGAGAGGGAGAAGTTTAGAAAGCTGAAAGGTATATAAAAGAAAATCTCTGTCAAAGTAAAAGCAGAACAGGCTCGTACAGTACAATAGTGTGGCTAATGAGCTTGTGCTGCTTCTAAATAGTGCAATTATCCTAGACTGCTCCACTGTAACTAGCACACTAATACAATTACACACTACCCTGTAAAAACATGAACGTGCTATTGTATGATTTCCTTGTTCTATATAGACCTGGATGATGGATTAATATACAATATTAAATTAGCGAAATAGTCAGTGACATGGGTTGTTATAACTTCAAAGAGGAACCTGGAAAGGCACCGGGGTTTCAGAAATGGTGTACAGACGTTGTAGCAAATGAGGTCTACACACAAAGTAGTTACATGACAGGCATTGCAATTTGGCCAGTAGGAGATGTTTTAGTATGCACAATCAGTTTGGGAGTGACATTAGGGTCTTCTGTTCCAAAAGACAGAAAAAAGGGAGCGATCATCATCAAATGACATGAGGTGTTAACACTTGCAAATCTCTGCTAATAGCAACAGAAGTGCAATGCACAAATGTTTATGACAATAAGGAGGGGCAGACAGGTGCTTGACACTAAATTTTGAGGGGAAATAATGGCTCAGAATGACTGGATAAATAGAATTCCCACACTTCCCTCCATCAAGAGATCTGTTTCTGTGCTTGTAATAAGTGAGAACAGGGACAGTCTCCACTCCATAATGCTATTATTTGGGCAAATGTTACTTGCTTATAAGCAACTTCAGGACTTGTTAATCTTCCTTTTCTTGTTAATCTGGGGAATCCAGCGTTCTATGAAGAAGCCACAATAATGGATCTCTTTTATAAGATTGTTTTCTCAATCCCTCTCCAAACATCATCCAAAAAAAAAAGTGTTGGTATCACAGAAATAAGATGTTTATGAATATAGCACTGGAACACCTTCCCCAGAGTTTTTCTGATAGAAGTATTAAAACTGTGAACCTCCTAAGCTAGAGATGTTCAGAAGCATTTTCCTCCTGTCCCACGAAAGGGTCAAGCCTTTCCTGCACCTGGATAAATCCTCATCCCAGACCACCTGTGATTCTAATTGTGAAGGTCTGAACTCATCCAACTCTAAATATTATCTTTCCACACTGACAATTTGGATAACTAGAGTGAATCAAATGCTATCCGATATCTGTGACCAACTGCTACTACTTCATAGATGTTATTAAATATCCTATTCATACCTAATCGTAATAGAAAACTGCACTAATATGCTTTTGTCAAATAGATTTTAAGAGAATCAAGGATGAAAAACCTTGAGTTTAGCAGTAATATCTTGAATTTAAACTCACTTGAATTTGCAATCCAAATTAAAAAATGTATCTGGCAGAGATAAAGCATTTAGCTGTTACCTATAGGTAGAGCTTGGAGATTTTTTTAAAGCAACCTGATCACGTGTATTTGCTTACCACATTATCAAATCAGCATTATTTATTTTCCCTCAAGAGTTTACTCAGATTAAATAGTTCTAACAGAACAATGTACTCTTCAAAAAGGAATGTGCACCTTGCTGGCTGATTATTTCAAATGCATTACTTTTATGTTAACACAAACAGATAAACAGCCGATTATTTCATTAATGTTTAATTCCAGAATTACAATTTTAAATCCAGTCCATGCATGCAAGCACTACCTAAAAAAGACAATGAGGTAAAATCAAAAGGAAGGACATAAAGGCTTGTGCAACAAGTGTAGAAGGTTTGCACAATACACAACTTAAACCCTTAATTCAGGGCTTCAGTGGAGCTTGTGCAGAACCAATGCATTGTGATACTGATTACAGTGAATCCTTGCTTAGAGAGAAGCTATTCTGTAAAAGAGGGAGAAAAATCACCTTCTTTAGAAGACGATTATACTCTAAATTGGTTTTCAGCCTTTGTTTTCTGATTCTTACTGAGAGAGAGAGACAGATCTTACAGTATGGCATGGACAGGATTTTTCAGCTGCAGACGGAAATAGCACATCAACCTGATCTTGTTGCACTCCTTACCTGATTTGTCTGCAGAATCGTCAAATTCAACCTGGAACGAGTATCCATTGTTCCAGATATAGAGACATGTGGTTGGGTCATAGTGGATTTTCAGGGGCTTCAGGTGAGGGTCATAAACACTGTCTCTCCACTGGATGTTGATTGGAGACTGCCGAGTGCCACCAGAAACGGAAAGCTCGCTCTGCCAAAGCGGATGCACTAGAAGCAGAACCCAGAATCAGTCTCTAATGTGTTGTACGGCATTTATGACAGAATACGTTATATTTTTTTGGCAACAGAAAGTGCCTTAGAATATGACTTTCAAAGGCTAGATTCACATCAGCTTGTCTACAAGAAAATAAAGAAAACAGTACATTCCACTTGCATGACTCAGATTTACCCAGGGAAGTGTAGTAACTTGCTTCATAGCTGTGTCTGTCACAATAATAAAGCTATTCAAAGCAATTTTGTTTTCTCTCATTTGTCAGGGACAGATTTTTCCTCAATTGACAATAAATGTACACAGGTCTTCTGTTTTGCTACTTAACTTATATAGAGCTGTGTCATGCCACTTTATTTTTGCTTATGTATAGGCACGGCAGGAATCAATTTTAATTTATAACTATCAATAAAATGTGGATTTCAGCTAACATACTGAAATTGACCAAAAAAAGTCAGTCAGTAACGATCAGCATATCTGCAGGGAGCCGGTATCACCATGTGCAGGGAGCCCTCTGTAGCCCTGCTGTTACAGGAGTGAGTGAGTAGGTCCATGAAAGCAGAACTACAGAGCTATGCTTCCTCAGGGCTGGTAACACCCTTTCCTTGCAGGATTAAGGTGTGGGGGGAGGCTGTGTTTGGCCTGGCCCAGTGGAGCAGAGACCCCTAGTCAGGACTGTACAGAGGATGAGCCCCTTCCATCCTGCTGCTGAAGAGTTCCTGCCAGAAGATGGCTCCCACACTCCTGGCTGGTGGTTGAGCGAGTGAATGGGGCCGGTGACACCGTATCCCTGCAGGCACAAGGTGAGGGGAAGGCTGTGGTCCTGGCCTGGTGGAGCATTGATTCTCCCAAGCCAGAACTGCAAGGAGCCATCGTCATTGTCATTGTCCCCAGGAGTGAGGAAGGCCACCCTGCTACTGAATGCCTCAGTCAGGAACCACTGAACAAAGGGGTGGCCACGTGGCCAACAAATCCTCCTCCTCCTTGCGGTCCTGGCCAGAGGTCTCTGCCATGCCCCCACACCTTGTGCCTGTATGGATCTTGTGTCACCAGGCCTGCAATCACCATCCATGAGTGTGGAGCCAATTCTGGGCAGGAACTCTTCAGCAGCAGGTTGACCTCCCTCGCAGCCATGGCTTGTCATCCTCCTTACCGTCCTGCTCAGAGTCTCTGCTCTGCCAGGCCAGGACTTCTGAAGTCTCCCCCACACCTTGTGCCTCAGTGTTTTGGGCCCCTCCGCTGCACAGGGAGCCCCCTGCAGCCCCACAGTCAGCAGTGCCCTACCCCCATCTCCCACAACTGTCAAAATAAAGTTAAAAATTGAAAAAAATCATCACAGTTAGAAAAAAAAATTGAATTCTGCCAAGCCTACTTATGTACTGGTACGACCAACTGACATCAGCGCAGCTCCAGAGGCAGCAGGTTAACTGCCAGTTCAAAACAAGAATATTCTTTGGAAGGCTCCATAAAAATTGGGTCTTTTCCCATCACCCTTCTCTGTTTATGCTGCACATGGCTGGTAATGGATCCCTATTAAGCACTTCTAAAGCACTTATTACAGTATCATCACTGATCTCGCAAGGTGGAATAAAAGGCAGATCTTTGTGCCTGCAAGCAGCCCCACTAACTGCCTATGCAGATCAACTTGCAGGATTGGGACCTATGCATGTACTCAATTTCCAGAGAATCATATTCAACTCACGTAAGGAAATGAGAATCAGGAGGCTGACAAAACCTGCCTGGATCTGGGAAGTCGGGGGTGCTAAATGACTAACAGGCAGTGGTTCTCATAGTTGGTGGACTACTGAAGGTCCACTGACAAATTTCTGGTCATCTACCAATTGGCCTGAAAATTAACCATAAAAATCTTGGAAGTGAGATGGGCTCAGCTATTTTATTAAAAGAATTTGTACAAATTTACCCTCCTCATTTTCTTTTATGTGAAAGGAAAGGTTAAATATTGTAACAGACCATTCACGTGACAGGTGACTAAACCGTTTTCCCTCCAGCCCCTCAACATGAACCTGAGCTCGCTGAAGGTCACTGCTCCTGAGGAAGCTTGCAGCGCTGCGGCTCACTTATATGTCAGCCAGTGCCCAATCAGGACCTCACCTCTTATTGTTAACACTGTTTCTGGACACTGTAATCAGGAAAGTGTAATTAACAAGCTGCTGTAAATCTCAGCAACTTTTATGTAACTTTTGAAGAACAGGCAGTCTATCAAAAAATGTGGAACTGCAAATGTAAATTTAAAATTAAAGAGAGACAAAGTGGTGATGTTAAAGAAGATCTTTTGCATTGGTTTGGGATAGCAAGAAAGGATGTAACAGTACTTACTAGCTGGAAGGACTCAAACTATGTGACAGTACAGCTGAAGATTATGACTTGTCTTCTGCTATCAATTAACTCTTGTGCCAAACTGATCACAATGCATCTATATTAACACTTAAGACGCAACTGTTCATAGAATTGTGATGAACTGGTGGCACACGCATTAAAATTGCATATTAATACATGGTTGATGGTCTGGCAATTTTTCCCCCTCAAAAATGGCCTCTTGCAATAAGTCTGAGAACCAATCTTGTGTAAAGACGAGAAGCCAAACTAATTACAAGTTGGAGGATTTCTTTTTAAAAAACGAATAGCCTGACAGAGGAATGGAAAACAGCACTTATGCAGAAAACCAGGTGCTTTTAGTAATGAAACCAGACCAACTGTAAAGGAGAAGAATGTTGTTTACAAGAGACTGAGCCTGCCGCTGCATCGGGATCTGACGGGGCGCGTGCGAGACCGCCAGGAGGGAGGCTGAATGCATCCACCCTGGGTGTAGGGCAGTGCCTAGGGTGCAGGGTGCCCTGGAGTCCCCAAGGGAGGGGTGCAGGGTGCCCAGGGGAGGGGACGGGATGCAGGGACTGGCCTGGGGCAGAGCGGTTCGGGGGCCTGGAGGTTTCCAGGGGATAAGAGGTGCTGGGTGCCCAAGTAGGGAGAGGCTGCGGCAGGCTGCCGGGGGGTACCGGGCAGCGGGTGCAGGGTTTCTCGGGGGGTCCCGGGGGAATATCTCGGGGAACGGGGTCCCCGAGGAGAGACTATCCCGGGCCGGGGGGGGGGGGCTGAGGGCTCTAGGGCGGATGGCCCGGGGGAGCCGAGACAGGGGGAGCCGCCGCAGGGGCCGGGGGTCGGACTCACGGGCGTCGCGGAGGCGGAAGGAGGAGCAGGCGGCCAGGCTGCAGGGTCTCGCCCCGCGCGGCTCGGTGCAGGGGGCGGCGGGCGGGCGGAGGCGCTGGGCCGAGGCCGCCAGGGCCCTTCGCAGCAGCTGCAGCGGCATCTCCGCGGGACCCACAGCGCCGCGTCCGCCCTGCGCCAATCCCGGGCCAGCCGCCGGCTCTTCGGGGCCTGGCCCTGGCCCTGCCTTCGCCTCAGCCGGCCCCGCCCTCCGCCGCGCCCGCCCGGCTGCAGTGCCCAGGGCGCGGACAGGAGCCGGCAGCCTCGGGGCCCTGGGTGGGAGCTCGCGACGCTCTGTCCCTCCGAGTCTGGGCCTGTCCTTAGGCCTCTCTGCCTTGTCTGGGCCTGGCGCCAGATTGTCCATCTGTCTGTCCTGGCTTGGCCCTTACACTCTCATTGTCTGTGCCCAGTCTATATGGCCCCTCCGTCTGTCTGTCCTGGCTCTTACACTCTCATTGTCTGTGCCCAGTCTATATGGCCCGTCTGTCTGGCCTGGCCTGGCCCTTATACTCTCATTGTCTGTGCCCAGTCTATATGGCCCCTCCGTCTGTCTGTCCTGTCCTGGCCCTTATACTCTCATTGTCTGTGCCCAGTCTATATGGCCCCTCCGTCTGTCTGTCCCCTGGTCTGTCTCTGTCCCTCCCCCCCGTCTGTCTGCCCCTGCCGGTAGATTGCCCATCTCCATCTGTCGTGCCCAGGGTCGCCCAGAGGATTCAGGGGGTCTGGGGGTCTTCCTTGCTGCCGAGTGAAGGACCCCGCACCAGGGCCCCCAAAAAACTCTTGCCTGGGGCAAATTGCCCCACTTGCCCCTCTCCCCCAGGTGGCCCTGCTCATGCCCTGGCCTGGCCCTTACACTCATTGTCTGTGCCTAGTCTATATGGCCCTTCCGTCTGTCTGTCCCTGTCCCCCGCCTTGCCTTGCCCTGACGGTAGATTTTCCATCTCCATCTTTCTGTCCTGCCCTGGCCTTTACATCTCATTGCTTGTACCCAGTCTATCTGACCCTGCCCTTAGACCCTCTCTCTGTCTCTGTCCCCCGTCTGTCTGTCCCCTGGTCTGTCTGTCTCTGTCCCCCGTCTGTCTGGCCCTGCTGGTAGACTGTCTGTCTGTCTGTACTCCTGTCTCTCTGTCTCTGGCCTCCTTTGTCTGTCTGTCACTGGCCCTTAGACTCTCACTGCATGTACCCCCATCTGTTTGTGCCTTTGATTCTCACCTTGCCTACTCCTGTCCTGACTTTCCCTCTGTCTGTCCTACAGTCTGACTCTGAAATAGAGGTTTTGCAAATTGCTGCATCGTCCCCCAGAACAATAGTGTTGTGGCAGTTGGCAGGTCGCATCCCATCGCAGCGCAGTCGTTTTTCAACAGTTGAGATGCTGCCATGCATGTTGCAAGATGAGAAAGTTTGGACAGTCCTGCAAATGGTAGGGCAGATAGCAGCCTTGCTGTGCCGCACTCCTCCAGCTTTAGATTCTCAAAGTGCCTTACTGACGTGAATGAATTAATCCTCGTAACTTGCTGTTACCAGGGCATAAACTAAGGCGTAGAGGCTGTGATTGACTAACATTTGTTCCTAAAATCTCTGTTATACTAGCACTAGTGTAGCCAAGGCACAGGCGCTTTAATCATAGTGTCTGAAGTGGAGTAGGTGCTGCTCTGTAAAAATTTATAAGTACTGTATGTCAGGGGTTCTCAACCTTTTTCTTTCTGAGGCCCTCTCCCTCCCCCCCGAACATGCTATAAAAAGTCCATGGCCCACCTGTGCCACAGTAACTGGTTTTCTGCATATAAAGGCCAGGGCTGACGTTAGGAGATAGCAAGCAGGGCAATTGCCTGAGGTCCCATGCCACAGGGGCCCCCACGAAGCTACATTGCTCAGGCTTCGGCTTCAGCCCTTGGTGGCAGGGCTCAGGGCCCTGGGCTTCAGCACCATGCGGTGGGTCTTCAACTTTCTACCCTGGACCCCAGCGAGTCTAATACTGGCCCTGCTTGGCGCCCCCCCTGAAACCTGTTCACTGCCCCCCAGGGGGCCCCGGACCCCTGATTGAGAACTACTATGTGAGTACAGTATATTGGTATAGTTTAGTAGGGAGCTGTTGGGAAAAACAAGCAGGAAGGGAAAAAAATGGCTCAAAATCAGCCAGAAAAGCATAGTTGTGGAGGAATCAGGCTGAGACACAGGGATCACGCTGGGGTGTTTGAAGAAATCAGTAGGGCTGTCAATTAATTGCAATTAACTCATGCGATTAACAAAAATTAATCGTTATTAAAAATTAATTGCAATTAATCAAACTTTTAAATAATAGACTACCAATTGAAACTTATTAAATATTTTCGATGTTTTTCTAAATTTTCAAATATATTGATTTCAGTTACAACACAGAATACAAAGTATACACTGCTCACTTTATATTATTATTTTTTATTACAAATATTTGCACTGTAAAAATGATAAAAGAAACAGTATTTTTCAGTTCATCTCATACGAGTACTTTAGTGCAATCTCTTTATCGTGAAAGTACAACTTACAAATGTAGACATAGGAATCTTTAGTGCATCTGGCATGTAAATATCTTGCGACGCCAGCTACAAAAGTGCCATGAGAACACCTGTTCTCACTTTCAGGTGACATTGCGAACAAGAAGTGGGCAGCATTATCTCCTGCAAATGTAAACAAATGTGTTTGTTTGAGCGATTGGCTGAACAAGAAATAGGACTGAATGGACTTGTAGGCTCTGAAGTTTTACATTGTTTTATTTTTTAATACAGTTATATTTTTGTACATAATTCTATATTTGTAAGTTCAACTTTCGCAATAAAAGAGTTGTACTACAGTACTTGTATTAGGTGAATAGAAAAATACTATATCTTTTGTTTTTTACAGTGCAAATATTTGTAATAAAAAATAAATATAAAGTGAGCACTGTACACTTTGTATTCTGTGTTATAATTGAAATCAATATATTTGAAAATATAGAAAACATTGAAAATATTAAAAATAAATGGTATTCTATTATTGTTTAACATTGCGATTAATCGCTATTAATTTTTTAAATTGTGATTAATTTTTTTAATCGCTTGACAGCCCTAGAAATTAGGCCTGCATAGGTTATCATCGGGGTAGGTAAGACTTTAGGTAGGTCAGGCAGGTATGTACGTAGACAGGTGTTTTAAAAAAAACTTTTTATCTAAATGCTTTGTTTCTAATGCAAAATAAACAATACTTTGTTAAAAAGGCTGTTTTGTCACTGTCAGAGATGCCTGAAGCGTAAAACCATAGGTGCCTGAACTCACTTGGACCTGCTAGATAACAACAATTGATGCATAAGGTACTGTAGCTCAGAGCCCAGTCTAGGAGTGGGGGAATCGTGGGATTCCGCCCTGGAATAGGTAAAGGTATGAGGCTCAGTACCGGGAGGAGATACGCCCAGGCCAAGTTACATTAAAAAATTATCTTGGTTTAACTACGTCAGTCTGGGATGTGAAAAATACACACCCCTGAGCGGCATTGTTAAGACAACCTAAATCCACATGTAGACAGAGCTAGGTTGATGGAAGAATTCTTCCATCAACCTAGCTACTACCTTTTGGGGAGGTAGATTACCTAGGCCGATGTAGAACCCCTCCCCTCAGCATAAGTAGTTTCTGCACTGAAGCAGTGTAGCTGTACCGCAGTAGTGTTTTAAGTGTAGACAAGACCTCAGAGAGGCCACAAAGGGGACAGAGGAGCAGCCAGACCTGTAACGATGACAGTGTCATTTAACGCTGCTCAGAGCAGGTCTACATTAAATGGTTTAAAATGTCGGCAGTTGCTGCTGCCTGATCTATACTAGAGCTACCTCCTTGGAAAGCACCAGTGCAGGAGCAAAAGTGGGAGGTTTTAAGAAAAATATGAAGTGTAGCTGAAGCCAGATTTTCCTAAATTCATACAGTGAGTCAAACTGAATTAGAACCCATGTCTCCTGACTGCTAGTCCTCTACTCTTACATCTTGTGTTTGAATCATGTTTTCTGAAAACTTTGCTTCAAAATCCTTCTTTTGGAAATCTTTGTTTATCTCCATGGGATCATCAGTAAAGTTATTGTTAAATCACTGCTTTTTAATTTCCATGAAATCTGGCAATGCCCTGAAAACATACTGCTGAAATGTAGAATTGTTAAATTACCCTGTGTAAATTAACAAACTGGACACCTAGCTCCAGTCAACCAAAAAGTTATTTTTAAATTGTTTGTTCTAGCTGAAAGGGATTTGGTTAAAAAGGATCCAATTTGTTCACGATAGAATATTTATAAAGTCAGTTGAATTGGGTAACAGGAGGAATCTGGCTAATGATTTGCCTTGAGTGGCTACATAATATTATGGGAAAGCAGATGATAGGGAAATAGGCAAAAATAAAGAGGTAGCCCAGCTCTTGAGCCTATGCCAGTAATAGGATTTATTAAACATGCATTAAGCCTAGTTTACTCTGTTCTTAAAGATATGGCTTCCTACTTGTTAAATTTAGTTTATTTTTTTTTAAATAAAAACTTTGATCATTAAAATATTGAGTTCTGGTTATGAATATGATAAGTATATTTTTGGTGTAGAGGAAACGTTACCTCTCGTGTGACTGCAACCTTTGTAATGCATTCTCTCTCCTAAAATATAAAACTTCCTTACCCTCTGCTTTAGAAACTGAGAACCAATCACCTCCCACATTAGTACTGTAACATATCTATTAATATTGTGGAATACAATACTTGCTGCTGTGGAACATAAAATACCTTTATATATGGCATCGTTTGCTATGTATTACAGCCATCTAAAAATACACCTTAAAGCATGTCTAAACAGACATGCCTTTCACTGTGTCCTGAAAACTACCAAACCCTGGGAAACTCAGAAGAAGCAAGTGTGATCCTGTAAGGGGCTTGATCCTGCAAAGTGTGGAGGTCCTGATGCAGCATCGCACATGGTTAACTTTAAATACATGAATAATCCCTATTGAAGTCATGATTATGTGTGTCACGTTACTGGGACTGCATGTATTTGAAGTTAAGGGCCTTGGGCTTCAGGGCAAAAAATTGCTGTGTAGACATTTGGGCGTGAGCTGGAGCCCGAGCCTGAACATCTGCATGGCAGTTTTTCAGCCCCAGAGCCCAAGGCACATGTGCCAGAGTCAGCTGACCTGGACCAGCTATGGTTTTTTTTATCCCCGTGTAAACATACCCCATATGGTTAAACACTTTGCTCGGTCACAGTGCTTGGCTTTTTGCAGGGTTGAGCCTTGAGTCTTTCTGATGAGACTGCCTTGTTGCCAGACCTAGAGAGTTCTATCCCAAGAACCAACTCCAAAAATGCTCCAGCAGATAGTCACAAAAATTAAGAAACATAAAAGGCAGAGGTAGTTTCTCAAGTAACCAGGTCCCAGGCTATTGCTGTTATCGCTGATTGTGACTAGCACCTAGAATTGCACCCGGAAGCAGAGAGAGCCCATGTATAGGATAGAACTCAGGTGTGATATGCTCCCAATGCTCCAGCTCCTTCCACTCAGAAGGTAGATAGCAACACTCTGCACCAGATTTAGCTTCAGGGATCAGCAAAAACGGCAACTTAATCTCTTTCTGGAAAGGTATTTGAAATACTGTACAAAACTTGCCAAACTGGTACCTGTTGTACTGCATTTTTAAAAACTCCTCCAGGGTGTGACTGAATCTTAATATGTGCAGTGTGTACCTACACACCTAACATACCTAACACAGTGGGCCGAAGAGATCCTTTTTGGGGACTATGGGCACTAATATACTGCAAACAATACCGATAAGTTCATGGAAGATAGCCATCAATGGACCTATTAGCCAAGATGGTCAGGGATGCAATGCCATGCTTTGGGTGTCCCTAAACCTCTGACTGCCAGAAGCTGGGACAGGACGACAGGATCCATCACTCCATAATTGCCCTGTTCTGTTTATTCCCTCTGAAGTATCTGCCACCAACCACTGTTGAAAGACTGGATATTGGGCTAGATGAACCATTGGTCTGACCCAGTGTTGCCATTTTTAACTTCTTATCCTTTTGTGAGTAGAATAATAGTTCTCTGCAATAATATTGCCACAGGGCACGTCTTGGTACATATACCGTATTTTCCGGCGAATAAGGCGACTGGGTGTATAAGGCAACCCCCTAATTTTACAGTTAAAACATAGGTTTTGGCCTATACTCGCCGTATAAGACTACCCCCCCTTCCGAGGGGGGGAGCCCAGAGCCTTTTAAATCCCAGCCGCAGCGGGGAATCAGAGGGCTCTGGGCTGCCCGCTGCAGCGGGGAGCCCAGAGCCTTTTAAATCCCAGCCGCGGCGGGGAGTCAGAGGGCTCTGGGCTGCCTGAAACCGCAGGGAGCCCAGAGCCTTTTAAATCCCAGCCGCGGCGGGGAGTCAGAGGGCTCTGGGCTGCCCGCTGTTTATACCCGGCGTATAAGACGACCCTCAATTTTTGGGGGTTGTTTTTTAGTATAAAAAGTCGTCTTATACGCCGGAAAATACGGTATGCTTTCAAAAACGATGGAGTGTTTCTCCGCATAGCAAACAACAGGAATTAATTTATCTACAACACGCTGAGTTTTCCAGCAGGCTAAATGGCATACTGGATCTGGATGCAGTATTCCTGGGGGCTTTTCCATCAATTTCTGCAGAATTTAGGTTTTGAATTTAAAAAATATTTTCATTCTTATGATTATGTAGAAAACCTTCAGCATGTAAACAGGCAGTGATGTCTTTTTGAATCTGCAGACAGCCTGAAGGCCCAAAGCCTGGCTCCAGGATACACCCAAAGTTCTCCTCTGCATGCCACTGTAGAAGTAGTGTTGCTACCCATCCGATTTTCATCCGGACAGTCCAGGTTTCGTGTGTCTGAGTGCCACTTGATAAGCCCTGATGTCCATTTTTTTTTTTATCTGTGGAAAGATGGCAACCCTCAGCAGAAGGAAGGAGGCAGCGCAGCAGCAGCAGACATCGACATCGCTTTTGGGGCTAGGCTGCTTGTGTGTCTTGTGGCAGCAGATAGCCCTGTGCAGCCCACACGTGGCAGGCAAGGTGGCTTCGATCATGCTGTTGAAGTCCTGTGAGCGATGGGTGTGGGGTCTTGGGGGGAAGAGGTGGAGAAGAGGCGGGGCTTTGGGGAAAGAGGCAGGGCAGGGGGCCAGGCCTCAGAGTTCCAGTTACTAGCTATTAGAAAGGTGGCAACCCTATGTAGAAATGGAGTCTTTCCTTGACCACTCCTATATGGACCATTCCCTTCAAGAGATGCTTCAGCTCCTTCTCTTCATGCAATGGGGAAAAGGGCGTGACTACAGAGCCACTGCTCCTTTGTTGTAGTCTAACTCCTTAAAACTGTTAAGTGACTGGAAGTTTTCATTCATCCCCACTCCTTTGTCCCAAGCCCTTTGAGCACTAACAGCAAGTAGATAAGTCTTCTGGCCAGTGGCCTACCAGATGAATTGTTTTAATACTGCTGGATCTACACAGAGAGATAAATCAATAGACCTAACTCCTAGATTTAAAAACCACATAATACAGATTTTAAAAAATGCCATGTATACAACTACAGTTGAACTCAAGATCTTTGGCTATTGTTACTTTTGTCCTTTCTCTCCACTCTTTGTTTTGTTTGTTACCTCTTTGTCATGTCTAATGTGGGCCCCAACCCTCCTCCTTGGGGTAGGGTCTTGTCTATGATCTGTCTGCTAAGTACCATGCACTGTTGCTGTAGGAATAATGGTGAATATTGTAGACCCAGAAAAGATCTAAATGCAACAGAACAAATCTCCTCTATATGTTATACCCTCTGCACAAGTGAAGTGATATTTGATTTCAATTTACTCTGTTTATATATATAAGCGCATCTTTACTCACTGGCATCATCATGTCTGAGATTTTTTTCACCTTTGCTGTTTGAAATTGATAGATTAGGACTACCTGAATGGCTTCATAGGTCTTTGAATTGTAATTAGTTGCAGTTGCAGGGATTTTACAAGAGCTCTTTGAAACCACTCTTGAAAAATATATTTGGAGTTGGTGTCAGAATCAAAAGCCTTAGGGAAAGTTTCTCACAGACCTTTAGCGTGTTCAGAATTTACTAAAGAGGTGGACTGCAATCTATAGGGTAGGTATTGAGACTGGTGTATTACACTATTCAGACTTTAGGATCGAGAATCAATCATTGGTAAGATCTAATGGGTTCTAGTTTGACATACTGAAAGCAGAAAAGTTGAAACGCTCATGTTATTTATGTTGAAGTTTGAACTGTCCAGAGCCATGTGTGCTGCCTGACAGTTGTTATAACTTATACAGACTTCACAGAAAAGAATTTGAAAGCCCAATTCTAATAATAAAATAGAGTACTGTAAATCCTTAAATAACTGGATTTACTCCAGATTTATATTGCTGTAACTGTGATTAGAATTGGGCTCTACATCTTTTCAATGATATATCAGAATCTGCTTTTGGCAGAGACAAAATAGCTTGCACTTGTCTACAGTTTCCTTAGCTACTCCTGTGAAAAAGAAAATCAATAAGAATTTGGGTATGAAATTAGAAGAAAGAACATTAAAATTAATCCCCCTATATTTCAGTAGAATGAGAGGGGTAAAATGACAATTCCAATTGGTTCTCAGGTTTATGGGTGGTCAACTTTCTTTATTCAACAGATCTTTTAAAATTGCTTTTTAGTGGAAAATCTTGGTTTGTTTCCATGGGGAATCCCTGGAACACACTGACTGTACTCTGAAGCAAAACAGTGAGAACAGGAAACCAAACATTTGGCAAGCTAAACATTTTGAGAACCACACCCAGTTAGAGGGGGGAAAAAATTCTGATGCTGAGCTGGTGTACTTTACATGGCAACATCTTCCAAATAGGGAAATATACAAATAAACATATGACCAAAACAAAATAAAGAAACATATAAACCTTAAGAAATTGTGGTTCTGCTTCAACCACTTGGATTGAATGTTAACAGAGAAGTCCAGAATGGGTTGATTTCTTTTTATGGCTCACACAATAAATGTTAGATTTGCTGGGTGATAACATTGATGACTTGGCTATGTTCCATCATGTCAAGGTGTTGAAAGTTCTGTTGAGTTTATGTCAGTTTTGGATTATGTTGCAGGCCAGTTTATTGATGTAAACAGTCTAATGCCTTTACTTTTATCAAATGGTATGTAGCGGACAGAGTTCTGTAAGCTCATTAGGAAAGCAGCAGCAGATTGTTAAAGGTTGAGCTTCTCTTTGCTTCAAAAGTCTGTGGTTAAGATAGGAACCTGATAAAAACCAGGTAATTCCAACTGGCAGGGTAAAGCTAATATGGATTTAATCTTCACTACAGATACACTGCTACTGAAATTGTCCACTCTTTACCAAGCAGGCTCAAAATCTTGGGGAGGTTTTGGAGCTTGGACATGGGTCATTCAACACGTTTTCATAGGTGACTGGTAAAGAATTTTATTTGTTAATTTATTTTGACTGAGACAAAATAAAAAGCACCTATTCACAAGCTCTGGGTGCCCTGCCAATTACAAAAATAAAATAACAGTGCAATCAGCTGAACTTTCTCCTCCAGTCGCAGCACCTACTCAGACAGTGACCAATACCTGAATTCACTTACACCTCTTTAAAGGCCAGATGAAGTTCATGGGTCCTACAGTGTGCCCAGAAAGTGATTACCTCTAGGCTATTTTGGACCGGGGCAAGAAGGCATTT
This sequence comes from Mauremys reevesii, assembly GCF_016161935.1. NCBI lineage: Eukaryota > Metazoa > Chordata > Testudines > Geoemydidae > Mauremys > Mauremys reevesii. The sequence continues at coordinate 38,893,253 of NC_052638.1, forward strand.
ATGGAGAACACACTATCAGCCACTCCCTCTCTGTTAGGGATCTAACCTCAACACCGCCACTTAGAGCCCTGCATGGATACAAAAAGGTGTATCTGCATCTGAGTCGTGATCCACAAAAATTGTCTGTGGATATCCATGTCCAAGCTGCAGACATCCACGTATCACAGGTCACCACACAGCAGTGAGGCAGGGCTGTGTCAAGCACCACTTCTCCCCAGAGACCTCCTGCCCTGCCTCCCGCTCCACCCCTACCGTACCTCCTTCCCCGCTCCAGGCAGGGAGGCTACAATTTGGCCTGTGGGGGGCTCGGACGCAGTTACAGTGGCTCTAATGCAGGCAGCCATTGCCGCTTGCTCCTTTAAAGAACCACCCTAACTTCAAAATAGTTGTTGGCTCACTCCCTTCTGGGAGTTGTAGTTTACCTTCTCCCTCCGAGCAAGCTAGGGCTACAACTCCCAGAATTGACTACAACTGCCCTGCACACTGCTGTGTGATTCAGAGAGCCGAGCTGGAGCCTGCAGGCTGGGTGACAACCGCTCCCTTCGGGTGAGTGTGTGCTGCAGAGCCCTGTGCGCCAGATACAAAATTTGTATCCGCATCCACACTGCGATCCGCAAAAATGATCTCTGAATATCCGTGGATCCAAAGCGGATACCCGCAGATTTGCAGGGCTCTACCTCCACTGACTGTAATGATGACAGGGCATCACAAGGAGAGCTATGGCCTTTATTTGCTGATCTGAACCTTGACATAGTCAGCCACACCTTTGTCGGATCTAGGGTGGGCTACAGCAAGGCATCCCCTTTGGAGTTACTCTTGAGGCCCACTAGTGGCAGAATGCAGTTGCTGACTCATTTAGCTGAGTGGGTGGATATGAGCACACATTGCAACTTTGCTCCGTGAATGGCAGTGGCAGACCTCAGCGATCACTTCTCTCCCTCAGCACCGTTGTGACAGCTGAGATCAGCTCAGACACTTTTACTTTATAGGCCATGATGTGCACTCTTCGTCTTCTGATGCAGTGATTTGTGTGTACATCTCGTGTCCTTTTTCTTACCCAGCTGAAACCAAAAGCCTGGTACTTGCTTTGTCTGTAGTCAAGCACCAAGCACATTAACAGAACTGATATTTTTTTTTTTTAAAGGTAATTTGCACATACCTCAGAAACTGTATCACCTATTATCTTAAAACAGTGGTTCTCAAACTTGGACCGCTGCTTGTTCAGGGAAAAACCCTAGCAGGCCAGGCCTGTTTGTTTACCTGCCACATCCGCAGGTTCGGCCGATTGCGGCTCCCGCTGGCCATGGTTCACCGCTCCAGGGCAATGGGGGCTGCGGGAAGCAGCAGCCAGCACATCACTCGGCTGTGCCACTTCCTGCCGCCCCCATTGGCCTGGAGCAGCGAACCGCGGCCAGTGGGAATCGCGATCGGCCGAACCTGCGTACGTGGCAGGTAAACAAACAGGCCTGGCCCGCTAGGGGCTTTCCCTGAATAAGCAGCGGACCAGCTTTGAGAACCACTGTCTTAAAAGACAGATGTGGGTCTATAATCCAATCTGATGCTTCAGAGTTTCAGGATGTCACGTGATCACCTGCCATGGGGACGGGAGAACTTGCCCCACCTCCATACAATGCATCACATAGCTAGTTGGATTGAGAAGTGAGGTATGGGGAAATTCACCATTCTCTGCAGCTTCAGGAATTGACCACTGTCAGAAGTAGGATGCTGAACTAGATGGACCAGTGGCCTCAACCACTTTGGTGGTTCCAGCCTTTAGTCTTCAAAGAATCAGGCATCACTCCTGGGATCTGATTCTCTCCCTGTGGGCTATAAGCAAAGTCAATGGGAGTTAATTGTATCTTTGGGTACGTCTACACAGCAAAAGCTGTGCACACCGCGGGGTAGCATACCTGAGTTAGTGCTGTGCGCAAGCTAGCTTGAATCCAGCTAGCACGGGAAACAATTATGAGGGGAAGACAGCGTAGCACGGGCTTCAGGGCAGGCTAGCAAGCAGAGTACGTACACAGGGGCTGTGCCAAGCTTGTACTACCCCTGCTAAAGTCTGCTGTGCGCTATCTTCACTGCTATGTTACTTGTGCTAACTGGATTCCAGATAGCTCAGATAGACTAGCCTGCCTGTGCACAGCTTCTGCTGTGCAGACTCCTCTGGGACCCGGGTGGTCTCTTTTCTTTAAGTGTAATGCTCTCTTACTCTAAATTAGGAAGCAAATCTACCCTGGGTTACATCTGTGAAACCCCACATACATAAATGAGGTTGGTTGGGTTTACCATAAATGAAGATAGATTCTGACCTCTGTTTTTAGATCAGTTTAGAGAAACTTAGGCCTTGTCTACACTAGGAGGGGAGCTCGATCTAAATTACGCAACTTCAGCTATGTGAATAATGTAGCTGAAGTCGACATACTTAGATCTGCTTATCGCAGGGTACAAATTATGCTAAGTCAATGGGAGAGGGATCTGCAGTCAATTTAGCAGGTCTTCACTAGACCCGCTAAATCAACCACCGATGCATCAATTGCCACAAGTCGATCCCCCGGTAAGTGTAGACAAATCCAATTCTCAACACACACACACACACACTTCGGAACATGCTACACACAGTAAATTAATTCCCTTAAACTCTATTCAGAGCTAATAATTGATAATGTCTGATCTTTCTGATTTTAAAACTAACACAGCGTCACTCTTCTTCAAACAAATGAACAATGCCTTGATCTTTTTTTTTTTTTTAAATGTAATAAGTCAAGCTTCCTGAACAGGCCTGCAATAGAAATAAAACTGGCAGGGTAGCAAGTACAAAATTTTTGAACAGACGGTCATCTTGTGCTAAGAACACATCTAAAAAGGTCAGAAAAGGGAAAATTACTGTCATCTGACTAATTCAAACTGTGCACTAGAAATAAATTACTAGATGTTTTTTGTGGATCTGTTTCTACATTAACAAGGTCTGGTGCTAAGCTTAGTTCTGGAGAGAGAAAGTATGCATTTTTTCCAGATTAAAAAGTAAAGGACAGTTTTCAATGATGGTGAAAGACCTATAGTTACAAGTCGTGCCACTGGTTGAACGACTTATTCTGTCTGTTCTAAGAGGATTTAGTGCAGCTTTTTTCACTGAAATTTTCAGAACACAATAAACCAACTTTACATTTTCTGTTCTGTGGAGGACAAAACAAGGAATTGGCTGAAATTAATTCAAATTCATTAGGGTAACATTGCAAATGCAATTTACATGCTTGTAAAATTATGTTATGAATTAATATGGAATTGCTGAGTGACAAAAAGTCTTGCATGTTGTATGTTACATAAGGCTTCCATGCTCTGGAAGATTTATACAATACAATAATGCATCACTGCATTTGGAGACTAATCTCACAATAACTGGCTTATTGAAATACCAAGCAATCAATGGCAGAATATTTATTTTGTGGTGTCACCTGCCAAAATGCATTTATGAATGAGGAGCTATTAAACATCTGCATTCTGCTTTGTTTTCTGCCACCCAAGTAAAATAAAGCTGTTTGGTCATCATGTAAGTGGATATAAAGAGTACTGATTGATTATTCAATTGAACAAAGTATCACTTTTCTCTGTATTCAAACAGGGCCAAAATCGCATTTTTGAGAAAACTGAACAAAACTAATAGATTTACAGAAATGAAAAAAGTATTCTGGATGAAATGCACTTTCTATATGTAGGATTTTATTATTTGTTATTACTCTGTGACATGATCTCCATACAAGGGATTAGACATGCCTACCTCATGAATAGCCCAACCACAAGTCATTTGTAGATATGTTAATAGTATTGTATACCACTAAACCCCTTGTATCACCCATATTATTTTGAATTTTAGTAAGGAATTTAATGTGGATCTTCCATACAGCCCATTTGGGGGCTTTATGTATTTCTATCAAACCCTGTTTTCTTAAATTAATCATTTCAGTGTTTAATCTGTATGAGCCTGATCCAAAGCTCTTTGAAGCAATGGGAATCTTTCCACTGACTTTGGATGAAGCCCTAAATGTGGTTTCAGTTACATTTACAAATGCAGCTTTCATAGAAATCAGTTAGATCATCAGGTAGAAAAAAATGCTTCTTTTGCACCCTGTGCATGGTTACTAATTTAGAATCATAACCAACCCAATGACACCCATTGGCTCTCACTGCACAAATACTGAAGAATGATGTTTTAATCTTACACAACCAGGAGTGAAGGAAATAGTCTAGATAACATCAGGCGTTTCCATCTCCAGTTTCTCTCATTCTATTATCTTTTGAAATTCTACTCCTTATTTATTTATTTATTTAGCAATCTCTTTTCAAGGTCTCAAGTTTTGTTGGTCTCTGCTGCTATATTAGAAAGACAGTGAGAGCACAACTTGTTATTCCTATTGTCTGTGCCCGGCCCTTCTTTGATAGCCCTCACTGTGGCTAACTCATACAGGTGTTCAGGGCACTATTTTAATGAAAATGAAATATACTCACATGCTGCATTCCTGTTTATCTGAGTGCAGGTGACCATGCTGCAGGGTCTTGCTGGCACCAGTCGCTGCCCCCAGATAGTTTTCAGCTGCTTGCATAAATGTGCCAGACTAATTACCTTTATGCTATTCATTAGCACAATCCTGGCCCTTCGGTCAGACTTACAGCCAAAATAGCTTTCAAGAGCCTGACAACCTATCGACACAAAGCAGAGATAAAAAGCTATGCAAGTACAGCTTTAAGATAACCAAATGATCTCCAATCCTTTTTATAAACCATTCTGAGTGCATGGTACACACCTTTCTTTAGGGGGAAAAGAAACAACCACCCCCGAACAAACAGTTAAATTTCAACAGCTCCCTGGTCTGGCTTCCTCATTGGTTGTACAAAAATTGGGGGGGTAGGGCTAGTTGATGATTATTCTGCATGTGCTTTTCATGCCTCTTTTTGTTGTGTGGCTCTACAAACTCTGCAGATTCGGAGAAATCATTCTTGTCATATGGAAGGAAAGGTTTCTTATTCATAAATATTACAATTGCTTCAAAAAATCTTCATGTTTTGTTACTTTTGTGATGTTAAATTGATCTTAATTTTGTTTTTATAACAATCACAAGCACGAGGATTGCTTGTTACTCAAGCTGAGCAATGTACAGAAGGCAACTGGGGCAGGGAAGATATAAAGCCCTTGGAGGAGAACAGATGGAGAAAATATTTTAATACAACATGCCATGCAGTGCAATCTGATGAATTTCAAAGGCTATGAATTTGTTCTTTAGAATTATCTTGATAAGACACCCCAGGAGAGGAGTAGTTTTGTAGTATCTAGAGACAAGGATGAACTTCCCCAGAATCAAGGAAATCTCCCTCACTGTCCCTCCCTTTCGTAACAGTTCAACCACTGTATTAGCCAGGTGGTAGTGTTTCCATTTGGGGACAGATTTAGGATTTTTCCAGTCCTGTATTTTTAGGAATAAAAGCACAAAAATTCTATTCTCTATTTGTTATTCTTTCACATAGCTTTCCAATAACTCTGTTGCTTTATATATGACTGTATGTAAATCCCTTCCTTTCATTTCTTCATTTTCCCCTCGCAGTGCTCAATATTGTGACATGGCACATGGCTTCTGAATTTCTGTGGTGGTACTGATACAACAAGTAGCTTCTGGAGCAGGGTTTCATTCAGGCCAGGTGTGCAATCTTGGGAAAGCGTTTCACTTGGTAACAGCTATTCATAATGTTATAAAGTAGCAACCAGGCCTGGACGAAGTGAAGCTATTAGAAACTGAACCCCCTAAATGCCTGATGGCACTTTTCAGGGTTCTCAAACAAGTGATTACAGAAGTTACATGATTATGTACACATTGTAAGGAGAGTTTCAGGAAGAATGTATTTGTAACTGTGTTTAAGGAAGAGGAAAGTCCCTCAGGGTAAAATAGAGTCATTTATGAACTGGTAGCAACTGTAAGACGTTGATTAAATTGTTAGGTTAAGTGTGTGTTGCTTTATTTTGATCTTAGCCCTCGATCCTCCCTATGTTGCTGTATATTAGAGTCTAATTAGAGGAAGGATGAAGAGGACCTATGTAGGAGACAATAGTCCCTGAGTTCTACCACACTGTGTTGCCCCTTAGGTTTGTTGATGTGTGAAAATAAAATACCAAATAAATTCAAGTGTCAGTCTTTATCTAATAATGTAATTTTTTCCCCACAATATTACCTAACCAATAAGTCAGAGAACCAATGACTGGCATGGGTCAGGCCAGATCCTCAGCTATTGAAAAATCAACATCATTCCACTGAAGTCCGTTGAACATAGCTCCATTGAGGTAGATCTGGCATTTTGCATGGCTGTACAACAAAAATGGCCGTACAGTTTGGATGCTTTGCAAAATCCTATATGTTGGTATCTACTTCTAAGCTTAGAGCTGCTCCCCAAAATGTCCTTGGTTCCAAGACCTGGTCAACAAATTTTGAAGCCAAAGCAAGTTTATTTTTGGCTTTAGCCAATTATGGCTTTGGTTAAGTGCACCAGAGTTTCCAATGTATGCTTCCTGCAATGAGTCTAGTTTAGCAAGTGGGTTTAAAAAATATTTGCTGATCTGTCTTTTCAGAGGCTTCTCATTCCAATACCATATTTTAATCTTTCCCAATTAATGAGTTAGATTAATTAATATCTTGAGAGCACTTTGAAGATGGAAAATGCTACATAAGGACTATTACTATTAATAACTTAATCAAACTTTCTCTACAAAAAGGAATATTAGCAAAAGTAATAAACACACATCTGACCTACTTTTTCTTATGTTTGTTTGCAAACTCCGTGCAGTTTTAACCCTACAAAACAAATGCATCAATCAGTACTGGCCACTCATTAGTTTATGATTAGTCTCACAAGATTTGGGGTTCTCTTTAAAGCTCCCTCCCTTCCTGGAGTCAGGGGACTACATGAAAATTTTAGCATTAATTGAAATAGAAGGTACGTTTCTAGCCTTCTCGGTTGTAAAATAAAGTTTGGAAAATCTGACGCATGCCTGCGACTCAAAAACAGAAGGCAAATGAAAAGTACTCCAAATGTACTGGTAACCAGCTCTCAGTTTTTAGGGGCTGACTCACAATTTTTGAATGCTTGGGCTCAGTAATATTTGTTCAATGCCCGTTTTTTCCCTAAACACTGAGGAACTGTATGCTAGGCCAGGCCAATAGCTTACCTATGACAATGCAGATATAATAGGCATGGCCAAAATCTGCTCTTATTTACCCTATATAAATCTGCAGTCTCTTCACTGAAATTCACTGAGTGCAAGTGAGAGCAAAATTTGGTTTATATATTTTGAAGCATCAAGATTCAACCACAGGAAAATGGAAGTGAAGAAATATGAACTTTCAGACCTAAAAAAAATTTTTTTTTAAGTTCACTAAAAGTAAACGTGAAGCATTTTAAAAAAGTTTTAATGTTTTTTAAATTTTCTCGCTCTGGCTTCAGGCTAACTGATGCTTCAGTTTCCCCCACTCAGGTTGGATCCTTTGACCTTCCCAGGAAGGACACACTCCCATGCTCAAATTTCCTTCCAGGCACAATTTTATTCTTCAAATATAAAACTTTGGCAAAACATCAGATCTGAAATTGTTCTTCTGCCCGCTACAGATCCCAGGGACTTTTCCCTTTGCGTCTCTCAATGCTGAAAGAATACACCCTTCCTTTCAGTCCCCCTGCATCAGGGCCTAGTACAGGAACCCATTTCCCCTCCCCAACTCCTCTCAGCTGATAGCCCTCTGTCCTTTACAGGGATCACCTGACACACACCCTCCCCCTTCCCAGCTGGGTCTGATAACTGATCAGGGCTGAATTGACCCAGGCCCTTAAAGGTGCAGATTACCTTGTTACAAACTCAGTTATAACAAATGGGGTTTTGAATAGGAAATGTCTTTCCTTACTGAAACTGGTTTTTGTTCATCATGCACATGTACTTCAATGTGTTATTGTGGGGTTGCTCCTCATGAATGCAAAGCTGAAGGTGTTAGTTTTGCACCCTTTAATCTCATTTGCTTTAGTGGTCTACCAAGGTTGATTTTCCTTTCTAAAACCTACTGCTTAGAGTGAGCTCTCTGTTAATACATTGATTCACTACCTTAGCTGCCAGCCTGGAATCAAGGTGCCTACAGACCACATGAAGTCAATGAGAGTTCTGCCTCCAAAAGGGCTGCAAGATCAGGCCTTTAAGCAGGCTCACAGATGTGAGTGGTTGAATGCCTGCTGTATCCCTGACTTGTGCACAATAGAGACACACTCTTTCTCTTCATGGAAACTGAAAATCTGTTGTCGTCACTGTCAATTTCACTTCTGCTGGGTGTCCTTTTCAGATTGCATGGGCAAAACTGATGCAATTAATTAAATATTTGCTTTCTTTCAACATACACCGGGGTACTGCCATTATGTAAGCCCCAGCCAGCCGGTTCAAAAACCATGATTTTAGTCAGAAGAAAATATTGCCCCAATTACAATTCTGATTCATGCCACTGGTTTGGAGTTGTCCCACTTGATTTTGGACTGAGAGGAAGAAATGTTATGAATATTCTTCATATACCAGGACGTGGAAACAACAGGTGCCCACCCACAGACCATATCAGCACTTCTCTGAGGCTATCTTTTTCTCACAAGCTCAGCTTTCATTCAGAAAAGAAGATTCAAGCTGTTATGGTTGCAAATAAAACCTCAAAAAAAAAATGAACTGAGGGCTTGTCTACACGTGAAACGCAACAGCAGCTTAGCTGCAGAGTTGCAGCTGAACTGCTGTGCCACTTCAATGTAGATGCTTACTACAGTGATGGACAGATTCTCCCATCGGTGTAGTTAATCCACCTCCCTGAGCGCTTGTCTTCACTTGCAGCACTACAGCATCCCAGCTGCATCCCTTTAGTGAAGATGCTACTATGTGTCGGTGTAGTTAATCCACCTTCCTGAGAGGTGATAGCTATATTGATGGGAGATGATCTCCCATCAACGTAGCGCTGTCTATACCAGGGTTTAGGTCAGTATAACTGTGTCACAGGGGTGTGGATTATGCCTGAGCAATGTAGTTATACCAATATAGGTCTGTACTGTAAACCTGCCTGAGATGCAGTAGCTAGGTGGACAGCAGAATTCTTCTGTCAACCTAGTGCACTGCTCTCTACACCAGGGATTAGGTTGGTTTAACTCTGTCGCTCAGGGTGTGGATTTTTCACATCCCTGAGAGATGTAGCTGAATCATCTTAACTTTTAAGTATATACCTGGCCTGAGTATAACAGATACAGAGATGAGTCTGCAGAGAGTCTGGAACAATAGCTCTGCAAGGGCTGAACTGCCCCATTGATATCAATGAGGTGTTAACTCAGATGCTCAGTGATTATAATTTGAAAGTCAACATCATTGGCTATTTCATTATGCATGAAAGAGAAGAGAGGGTGGGTCACAGATGTGCACAGTTTACTCGGAGTAATGTCTCATTTCCATGCCATAAGTGGGTGATGTTCGGGAGGTGTCACCACTTTTTGTTCCCCAGTCAAGAAGGAGCCAAACCCACGAACCCAGGAGAAGCCTTTTACTGTTAGAAAGACAGTTTAAGTGAATGAAATAGACACTTAAAACAATTCTCAAAAGAAAAGAAGCAATGGTTGCTCAGAATTGCTGGGTACATTTTAGATCTGGAATTTGGTGACCTTGAGCAGTCATCAAGTCCAGTCCCTTGCGCTGAGGCAGGACCAAGTAAACCTAGATCACCTCTGGCAGGGGTTTGTCCCACCTGTCCTTAAAACCTCCAGTGACGGAGATTTCACAACCTCAGTTGGAAGCATATTCCAGAGTTAAACTACTCTTACAGTTAAAACGCGTTTTCTTAATATCTAACCTAGATCTCCCTTGCTGCAGATTAAGCCCATTACTTCTTGTCCTGTCTTCAGTGGACATGAGAACAATTGATTCCTGGCCTTTGCATAACAGCCCTTAATGTATTTGGAGACTGTTATCAGGTCCCCCCTCAGTCTTCTTTTCTCAAGGCTAAACATGCCTAGTTTTTTTAACCTTTGCTCATAGGCATAGACACTGACCTAGGGTGCTCTCCCTGGCTCCGCCTCAGGCCCTGCCCACACACCACCCCTTCTCCAAACCCCACCCCTATCCTTCCTCTTCCCGTCCCCACTCCACCTTTTCCCATCCCGCCCTGCCCTGCCTCTTCCTGCCCCTTCCCCCGAGTGCACCCCACCTTACTCCACCCCCTTCCTCACTGTATACCCAGTGCGTCCTGCACACTGTGGAACAGCTGATCCATGGTGGGTGGAAGGCACTGGGGGGAGGAGATCACTTGATCATTGCCTGTTAGGTTCACTCCCTCTGGGGCACCTGGCATTGGCCACTGTCGGGAGACAGGATACTGGGCTAGATGGACCTTTGGTCTGACCCGGTATGGCTGTTCTTATGTTCTTATGAGGAGGCACTGATGGGCAGCTGCTGGTGGGTGCTAAGCACCCACCATTTTTTTTACATTTCTCTGGTACCTGAAATCAAGGGGGCTACTTATGGGGCTACTTATGTGCATGTTTGCAGGACTGAGGCCTATGAGACTGAATTGCTGCTTAGGGTAAGGCCATGTCTGTACTCCAAACTTTGGTCAATACAAGTTATGGTAGCATACAGCTGCCAAAGTTTGTACATCGCTCGTGCACATGCATATTTGTCTGCTTGCATTAGTGCTGCTCATACTCACCAGGAGTGCTTGTGTTGTTGCAAAGTGAGGTGCACGACAAGCAGACATTCCAGTGTGACACAAGCCACCATCTGGTGCAATGCTCTTTGGGAACTTTTCATAATGTGTTGTGGAATAGAAATGACTTGTCAGGCACCTCTGAGAGCCAGCGATCAAGTTCCCAGAATACAACATTTCCCATCCCATAATACCATCCAAATCCCGTAATTTTCATACCCTTTTTTTTTTAATTCCATAAACCCTTGCAGCATTTTTCGGTGTCCCATAGCTTGCACAGCCCCTTCTGCCCACAGGACCAGGAGATCCAATATCTCTTGTCTGCTCCAGGCAGGACCGTGTCTAGTGCAAGGAGCCAGCATGGTCGGTTGGGCAGTGGCACACAACAAAGGAGAGCTGCTAAGTGTGCTCACCAAGGTGAGCAATCAGGAAAAGGCATTTCAAAAACATGTAAGGTGTCTTAAAGGGGGAGAGGGATGGCCTCCATTCTCTGTGATCCCCTGGGCAGTGGAGTTTAAAATAATGACCCGTGTTACAGGGAATGGGGCATTGTGGGACAGCTGCTGAAGGACTGACAGGATCCACGTAGGTCATGCAGTATCTACACTCACATTGCGTTGACCTCAGTAGGTCAACCGTGGCTCCATGCGATTGGAGAGGCGGTTCTATTGCATCACTGAAACATATTTGATCTTAGACACATGGGCCAATAGGTCAACGCAAGGCGACTTACATCAGCCTAACCTAACTTTGTAGTGTAGTTTGAGAGTGAAATACATTTAGCAGAGCTGTGGAAGCAGTATTGAAATTGCAAGAGACGCTGCAGGTTGGGATTGAGGTGCACTGACAGATATGACTATGGGAATCCAGGGTTTCAGTAGCATGGATGTTTCAGATCAAACAGACGTGAATTAATAGACAAGGCTTACAAATCTCATTATCAGTCATAAGATGATACCATTACAGTGCTCTGTTTCAAAAATGCATATTATGTATTTTGTGACATTTTGATTGAACAGCTTTTCTTTTAACATGCACCGTATGTCAATTCAATGTATTGCTACAGCACAATGTGCCTAGGGCCATATGTGTGCTTCTTCCTGGGTGTAAGGTTTATTATCCAGAAACTTAATAAAGTAAACTCAAACAGAAGTCTCCAAATATAGATCATATCCAGAAGCCATCAGTGATCTTAATTGCAAATTCCTGACCACAGATTTTATGCATGGTCAAAGAAAACATCCCTAAAGAGATACTGTAGCTAATGTTCTTCAGCTGCTCATATTCGCTGATCACCTCTTCTCTTTTCCTTCTATGTTCGGTTTTCATCTGCCCACAAATACCAATGAGTTCAAATTGTGAATGCCTGTCACTTGTTTAAACAAATGCCCTGGAAGAATACATCTGTCTCTTTGGCAACCTTTGTTCTCCTCGTGTTGGTACAGTTGCAAAACTGTGTGCACAGAGAGTTAATTTTTTACCTCTGATCCTATGCTAGGCCTTGTGATTTTTCTAAGAGCAAGAAAGGGAAACTGATGAATGAGATACCAACTGGTGCCAAACATGGTGATCCATACTGGAGATGTGAGAGTAGCAATTTCCCCAGGAAATTCTTCTCAAATGAAAGCTAAAACAAGGGGGAAATAAAACAGATGTCATCTGTGAGCAAATGCTTTTTAATAGCACTGTAGATAAAAGTTAGCGTATATCTATCTATGTTGCAAAAAAAAAAGTGTGGGACAAAATTTGGCCTTTTGAGTTCAAATAACAAATCAGGTATTGTTATCTGAGTGGGAATAACAAAGCGCCTTCTGGTAAGACACATTTGGAACTATATAAATAAAGAATACATTTAATATCCTGAAATTCTCACTCATTTTTCACTCCTGTTGAAGTCTATGGGAATTTGACCCAAGTTGAAAACTGAGATCCAGATCAGGTCCTGTTGCTCTGAGTGCAGAGAAGGTCTCCAAGGTGGATTCCCTCCCTGCCTTGCATGGAGGAAATGGGCGGATCAGTTACCTCTTCCATGAGTCACCATACCCTCCACAGGGATCCCGCTCTGGCTGTGTGGATACATATGAACAGGGAGAGATGTGGGGGCTGAGATGGCAAGAGTGAGATGGAGATTACTGTGTGACTGTCTTAACAAAAGCTTTCATAAGAAAAAGCAAATTGGCACTGATGATTATAAAAAATCTAAAATAACGCTTCCCAGTAAACTAAGTGAAAAACCCCTAATGGAGTTAATATACTTTTATACTACCACCTAGTGGCCACATTTTGTTTTCAATAGTAAGAGGTCCTAGATATTTCCTACAAACCCCAATGCACAGGACAACAGAGCCACATTCAGCCAAATGCAGCGAGCTATTGTAACTAATTTGGTAGCTTTGGAGCCAAATTCAATGATGACATAAATGGTAGTATAAATAGGTAGTAAGATGGGTGTCGGAGTAAAGTACTGTAACTTGTACGGATTTGGGATTCAGCGGCTGTGCAAAACATGTGGAACTGATATGCCAAGGGAGGAGAAAAATAACTAACAGGAAGGTATATGAAGGTGCTGCACAAATACACCTAATTCAGAGTCTGGCTGTGAGCTTCAAGGCTCTTCTTATGCACAAATGTTTTATATTAGACATGCTTATGTGCTATACGGTTACTTTAGAAGATGTTAAATAAATGCAGAACATAATCTCAGTCCTACACTCTGGTCTCCTTTGCCTGATTCATGCTCCAAACACAGGAATGGAGCAATGGAAACCCAAGCCCAGTGTGTTATTTTTGCCAATTTTTGCAATATGCTGAACCTTGCTAAATGCTGCTATTTTTTTTTGAAGCAGCACAAGTGCTGCAAGATCCATTAGCCTTCCCACAGGGATGAAGATGTTGGAGTTTCCTTTGAACTCACATTAGGATCTGCAGTTGACTGACAAGCCACCATTTGGGCATGGGTAGACTTCTTCGGGAGACTTGGGAAGGGAGAGGTAGAAGGCAATGTGTCAATATGTGACAGGCGTTATGGTGGAGGACCTGTAGTTCTCATGCAGTTAGCCAGCCTGCTGCCAATTTTACAAGCTCAGTCAAGTGGCTCCTTGAATTGACAAATCTGGAGGGGTTTAAAAATACAAGACACAACACTGGGTTTTGCAAAACCCCAGCGATACCAGACCAGGAACAGAAAAATGGGTACAGTCCTGGTTTTCAGCAATAACCAGACACAAGGGAGACCAAACAGCAAATGTGAAAAACTGGGACAGGGGGTGGGGGTAATAGGAGCCTATATAAGAAAAAGACCCAAAAATCGGGACATCTGGTGACCCTACCAGACACAGAAGCCCCAGTGTGACTCAGCATTGGTGGTTATGTATTAAACCTCACCAAGCCCTGTGATGAAGTCATGGGAAAATCTCCTTACTCCACAACTCAGTGCGAGAGCACTGCACAACGTGGTGCCAGTGTGCGAAAACACCATAATGCTGCACGATGATGTTATGTCATGTCATGTCATGATGCCCCAGCTCAAGGTGATGAGATTTCATGGATTCCCAAAATTCATCCCTCTGGGGGACATGGGGATGTAGTCACCCAAGGGTGGCACCTAACTGGCATGAAATGGGGCTAACTACTCGCACCAGCTTTCACAGAAGATCCAGGGCTCCTTTGGACTACAACTCCCAGCAGGTACGGCTACACGCTATGGTACTACACATCCCAGCCTGCCCCACGAGAGCGCCGGCCACCAGGCGGCGCGCGGTGTGTTCTGGGAGTTGTAGTCGACATTGGCCGCGCGGCCGTTAAGGGCGGTTGCGAGGAGGCTTCTCTGGGCGGCTGCGCAGCCTCTCGGGGAGGGCGGGGGAAGGAGTGGGAGCGGCAGCGGCGCGGCGGCGCCTGCGCAGTGAGGACGCGGAGATCTCTCGCGAGGAAGGACGCCATTATCGCAGCCGCTCGACAAACACCACGAGAATTCGCCACCACACACGGTAACCGCGGCTTCCCGCGGCCGGATGGCTCGGGCCGGCCTCTCTGGGGCCCGAGGGCCGGGGCCCAGCACGGCTTCCCCGCTCCTCACAGCGTCGGCCAGGCAACCGGGCCGCGAGCGAGAGGCTCAGGGAGGGGCCGAGCCGGGGGGGGGCTCTGCCCCCGCCCCTACGGTCTGCGGGCGCTGGCGAGTCTCCGCCCCTCCCCCATGGGGCTGCTGCCCCCTGGCACTGTGGTGGGGTCTCCCCGGTGGGCTGCTCTCCCCCCACGTCCGGGGCTTTGGCGGGGGGGGGTGTCTCCGCTTTGACTCCCCCTCCCCCGGCACTGGGCCCCTCGCCGTACTGTGGGGGAGGGGCAGGTCTCTGCCTACCCCAGTGCTGTCCCCCCCCCATAGTCCTACTGGGAGGGGTGGGGCTCGGCTCAGCTCCCCCCCGCCCGCCCGCCCGTTGGGTTGCAAGGCTAGCACTGAGGAGCGGGGAGTACCCTACATTTCTCCTTCCCCCATGAGTAGCACTATAATGGGGGAGCTATTCCCACCCCCGGTTTTGTGATGCTCTTCCTGAGAGGGCTGTAATTCCACCCCCACCCTCCCAATGTAGCACATACACTGCCTGGCGAGGGAGTTTTTAGAAGGGATGCCTATTTCTCCAGGTGCACGTTCTACCCCCATAATGGATTGTAAATAAAACTAGAGCGGGTGTTTACTCCCTTTTCCCACCCCATGTATCACTTGTGGAATTCTGTAATGGAAAGGGGTTTTTGCTTGCACATACAAACACTTGATTGCAAAAATTATGTAGCTGGGTATGTTCTTCATGCAGTTGGAAGCGGTGGATGACCTTTCCCTTCTCACTCCCCCAATTGGAGTTGATATTTTCTGAATCAGTCTGCCCTTAGCCATCAGACATTTTCTTCCTCTTGTCTTTGGAATATTAAGATGTTTTTAATTTTTTTTCCTCCTTATATGGTGAAAAGTACTAAACTTGTAACCAAATATAGTCAATTCTGCTAGGGGGCTATATAGTTTGTATACCTGTTTATTTTTAGTATTCCCAAGAGAAGAGTTTTGTTTTATATTTTAACAGAAGCACAAATTTAAAGGGGCATTATGAACTTAAAAAAAACCTCATTTTCTGAAGATTGTTTGCCTACTGTTTTTACTGATAACAACACTTCATATTACTGTAAAGGAAAGTTTAGAGCATCTTTTTTTGGTTTTGCTACTTCTCCAGATAGTTTACTTTATGTCTAACCTTCCTTTCTGTATAGTTAATTTCAGTTTAATTATAGTTTCCCCTCTTTTGTAGTTCTTTCACACAACATACAGAGAGAGAGAAACACTTAAAATGTGGCTGTAAAACCATCAAAATATGCAGGGGCAAGAGTGGTACTTGAAACTTTATCGTTTGAACACTAGAACTTAAGTTGAGTGTCCCTTTAGTATTTTCTCTGAATAAAACAACCAATAAATTAATTTATTTAAATACATGTTAAATGAATGTTGTGTAAAATCTAACAACTAAAATCTAATTGATTCTGAAACACTGTAATAAACTTCAGTAAGTACAGTAAACTGTATTTTAGCCTAATAACTCAGTTTGCAATAAGACATTGGAAGATGATAGGTAGCAGAACTTTATAAATTGTTAGGGCAGTTAAAGGTTGAATCCAGTTTTGTGAACATTCTGCCTGTTTCAGAAAGTGTTGAGCACATTTTGTGGATGTGGCTTTGTCCCAAAATCTAATTTATGGTAACGTACAGTTTTTAAAATCTTTATGATCCTGTCAAGTTTAATTCATCAGGTGGCTGCAATACAGGCCTAAAATTGTAAGGCTCTTTAAAATACTAGTAATGTTTAATGCCTAATAGTATCGCACTAATCTAGTGGACATTAATTCTGGTGTCTGATAATGTTATGTTTAGTGTTTAGCAGAACGTGCACCGGCTGAATCCTTAATAAATTTTTTAAAAATAGTCCAGTGCTTATGTTTAAGGCCATATTTATGTCAGGGAAGTCATGGAATCCGAGACCTCGTGACATTCTCTGCTTCAGCCCCAGGGGCTGTGGGACTCGAGCTGGCAGCTAGCTGGGCCCTGGCAGGGTTCCAGTGACAGGTGATAGTGCATAAGAACATAAGAAAGGCCATACCGGGTCAGGCCAAAGGCCCATCTAGCCCAGTATCTGTCTACCGACAGTGGCCAATGCCAGGTGCCCCTGAGGGAGTGAACCTAACAGGCAATGATGAAGTGATCTCTCTCCTGCCATCCATCTCCATCTTCTGACGAACAGAGGCTAGGGACACCGTTCTTACCCATCCTGGCTAATAGCCATTTATGGACTTAGCCACCATGAATTTATCCAGTCCCCTTTTAAACAATTGTTTAAAATTGTTTAAGTGCACTCCCTGCAAGGTTCCAGCGAAAGGTGACAGACTCCTGAAGGGGCCCTCAGGGTCCCAGGGATGGGCGACAGCCTTTCATGAGGCGAAGGGGTATGCCTTGGGCAAGGGCTGGGCGTGACCCGTTTTGTCTTTGGGAAATATGGTCACCCTGCCGATCACAGGCACCATGGGTGGAGGGGCGCGCCCCCCCTCCCCAGCTTCCAGCTGCCCTGGGCGGAAGGGGAACCCCATAGCTCCCAGCCACCACGGTGGCATGGGAAATCATGGAGCCACAGTAGCAAAAGTCACAGACAGGTCACAGCTTCTGTGGATTTTTGGTTATTGCCCATGACTTCCATGACTTTTACTAAAATTAACCATGACAAAATCTGAGCCTTACTTATGTTCCCTGGACAAAAATCAGACTTTTCTGTGGTGCACAAGATACGTTTTATACTGTTTTCCATTGATTATCTAAGGAAAGGTTAAATATATGAGATATCTTCATACCATAAAAGATTATTCAAGGTTGTCCTGATTAAGATCCTGATTCTATAGTGAGTGCAGTGCAGGTTCAACCCACGTTAACCAAATTTGCAATGACTTACATAGGCATATTGTAGGTTCTCTCTACCTCTTATTTTCATAGGAAAAAAATGAGATGAATTCACAGAACATGTACATTCTCATCTTTTTATCAGAACTTCCATACTCTTAATATTTTTTAATGAGGCATTGCTTGAGTTGGAATTTCTGTGGTTGTTGTAAGAAATGTATACATAAGGATACTTCTCACAATAAAGTCAACCATTTGTTTTTAATGGGAAGAGATGGGAACTTGTCTGCATACATAGAAGCACATACAAAAACAACACTATTCTATAGGTCTGCAGAATATTTTTTGTGCACTGAATCTAACAGGCCAACCAATGCTATAATTGAAGCAGGAATATATGCAAACCTACCAGCCACACATTTTTGTTGTTGAATGCAGTTATGCTATGCATACTAAACTCATTTTCAATAAAATCTTTTCTTCATGGGCGTAATTTCTCTCGCCCTGGAATTTGGTACTTAGTTGCGATTTTTAATTATTGAAATTACTTACTTTTTATTTATATTTTAGTTTAAAAAAATTCCATATTTTCATTTTTTTTAATTTGTGTGAAAAAGGAAATAAACAATTTATTTGAAATCAGGTGCATGGCCTGTCTCACTATAGTTTAAGATTTTGTTAAAGCTACGTCTAAATCCTTAATTTGCTCTGTCATTGTGTTGCAGAACATATATTAAGGCGCTAATCAGAATGCGCAATAATTTAAAATTTCCTTATCTTAAGTTCACTTGTATTCTGGCCTATAAATGAGACTATGTTTTGACAAATAAAATCATCCACTGGACAGAGCCCTCTAATACCTTTCTGCAAAACAGTCATTTAAGGATCAGTTGGAATTTTGAACTTAATTTACTTTTGTTCTCTTACTGTAAATTAGAGCTTAATTATTTTACAATTAAAAATCAAATACTTCTTTATGTCTAGGGTGTGGATTTGTAGAAATAATGAAAATTAGAACTGGATCTATTGCATAAATTCACTCATTGCATTTGTCTTCTAAAGATCAGTGAGTAACTTTTGAAAGCACATAAACTTTCATAGGTTTAAAGGCTGTAGCTATCATGTTTTCTGGGAAGACTTACAAAGTGGTATAAGCACAACAGGATTGTGCTAGGAACATGAAGTAAAATTCAGAAGGTGAGGAAGAACTTTGAGAATCAGTGTTCTCCTTATGATTGTAGATTTTTCTTCAATTTAATTATTTTGAATTATGTATACTCAGCAAGAATTTGAACAATATTAGTATTCTCCCTGTATCTTAAAGCTCAGTGTGATAATTACATCAGTTTCCTAAAGCTTAATGCCCTGAATAAACAATTAAACTACTTCCTTTTTGTAGAAATCTAGTGTGTGTTTGCAGGAAGTAAACATTTTGAAACAGTTCTTTTGGGGAATAAGGAAGGGCCTCAATAAATGGAAGTAATCAAAACTGACTTGTTTTACAGTATATTTTACAGGTTCACTACCATACTTTTTCTAAATTAGCTTGATTGGAAGCTTGTATTAAAATGTTCACTTTTTCTAAAATGCTAGGTCGGACTATTTTAATATAGAAATTTAATAATACATGCTAGAAAGAGAAGATAAAGTAACGTTGCTCTTTCTGGTTGTGAAGCGTTCTGAGACGAATTGCATAAGAATAAAACAGATACAACTTAGATAATGTTTTCACCCCTCGAGCCAGAAGGCATACATTTCCCTCACCTCTCAGCTAGATGGAAGTGTATCCAAATCTGAAGTCTACAGATTTGTGTTTAAAAAAATTATTAAAGGCTAGTTTCCTGAGTCAAATAAGGCAACTTGAGTCAGTATTTATTACTAATATAAGTAATGGTGTCTGTCCTCGTACTAAGTGCATGCTTTTGCCTGATACAAATAACATTTCTCCAGGCAGAAACCTCCATGACACCATAACAAAGCAGCTTAACTAGATAGAGAAAGGAAAACTTAGCATGCAAGGTGAAACTTTGCAGTACTGTGTCTGGCAGTGAAAAGTCTGAATTAAGTGTTGCATCTTGCAAAGCTTCCTGAATGAAGCCAGATCCATGTATACGTCTTATTCCTTGATGGTGGCTAAGGTCTTTCACTGAAAACACTGCCTGCTGCTCCCTTCAGCTTTACCCTTATAAAACAGCTGGACAAATATAGTTGGTCTAGTGGGTCAGAGAGATGCTGACCGTTGAAAGAGCTGTGCCGTATGCTCTATACATAACTCACAAAGTCCTATCACTTCTAATTTTACCAGGAAGGTAACTGAAACTTACTGCAGAATTCATCTTGCTGCAGCTGTTTTCCGCGCTAACTAAAGTCTCCCAATGGTCTTCATAGTTAGCTCAGGAAGGTATTGTTATAGTTCTCCATCCTAAAATAAACACCGGCATGTATATAACCTTGGTGATGCAGGAAAAGGCTTAAGCTTTTGATCAGCCAAAGATTAACAAAGGCGTTTCTGGCCACTGTTGTAAGCTGGCAGTGAAAGAAGAGCTGAATTTAGTAAGACCTAAACAGAGATGGAAAGGTAGCGAATAGAACTTTCTTTGAATGGTTTTCCGTACCTGCTTTAAAGTTTTCACAAGTGATATTGAGTAGAACTCATCATTTTACCAAAAATAATATTGCAGAATAATTCATTTTTTGATATTTTTTGTTTTTTTGATGGAAAACTTTTTTTCTTTTTTTGGAAGAGTTATTTTGTTGAGGGAACCCCCTCCCCCCCGAAAAAAAATGTCATGGGCAATTTTGATAAACGTTTTCCCAACTAAACTTCCTATAAAACATTAGAAGTACCTTTTTTTAACCAGAACTTAAAAACTATTGAAACAACATATACTGTTTTGTAACAGATGTTTTTCAACAGGTACTAATAACATTTTCCAGGTACTAATAAGCAATATTTATTGATCTGTGAA
This sequence comes from Mauremys reevesii, assembly GCF_016161935.1. Classification (NCBI taxonomy): domain Eukaryota; kingdom Metazoa; phylum Chordata; order Testudines; family Geoemydidae; genus Mauremys; species Mauremys reevesii. The sequence continues at coordinate 38,913,886 of NC_052638.1, forward strand.
CCAAGGTAGAATTTTCTTCTGCAACATTTTTAACTTATTTGGTGTTAGCTTTAGATTTCTAAGGCAAATTGGTGAGAGCCTTTGGTTTAAATCACTCTCTCAGAATCTCATCCATCTACCCCAGTGGTGGGCAACCTGTGTGCTGCACGTGGCCTGTCAGAGTAATCCACTGGCGGACGGTGAGACAGTTTGTTTACATTGCCTGACTGGAGGCACAGCCGCCCGCAGCTCCCAGTGGCTGAGGTTCGCCATTCCTGGCCAATGGGAGCTGCCGAAAGCGGCATCCGTCATGTCTCTGCGGCCTGCACCGCTTACAGCTGATCCCACTGTCCAGGAACGGCGGCCACTGGGAGCTGTGGGTGGCCATGCCTGCAGACGGTCAGTGTAAACAAATTGTCTCGTGGCTGCAGGTTGACCACTACTGATCTACCCTTTTCTCTGTGGAAATGGTGTTAGCTTGCTGCCATGACTCTATCCTTCCCTTCCCATGAATATCACTCTGTAAAGCTGGGGTTCATGTTATAGAAAGGGTTGAAAGATATGGGGTGGCTCCTTGTAATGTGGCTGTATTGGAGCAGAGCTGTCTGGGGCAAGATCTGATGAAGAGGTGCATGACCTCCATGTGATTTCCATGCCGTCACCCATGTTTGGGGGCAGATTGTGCAGCCTTTTGCATGGAGTCAAACCCTGACCTGAACCCTCTCCCCCCAGGATAAAGTTGAGCTCTGCAAGGAAGAGTCCATCTTTAGAGTCCTTTCTTGTGGGTTTTCCATAAAAGAGGGTGGTTAAACTTTTATAATTAGGTAACTGCATTCATTTGAACCAGACAGAAATACTCTCTGTTTAGTTTTCTGTTGGACTCAACTTGTCACTGTGTTTGTTAAGCTATATATTGTAAATGCTAAAATATAGAGATTTCGTGTCAAAATCCTTACTTTGTTGTACTGAAACGTATGTAGCGGAAATCTGAAATTACATCTGAAGATAATGAAGAATGTGGCAGTTTCTCTAAAACTTCTTCATAGACACTAGTACAAATACATTCCAATCTAGTACAAAATAAAATGGCTTAATATTAAATAGGGATGTTTTGTTCAAAATATCAAAAACAAGGAAAGGCAACAAACAGATGTCATAAAATACCTAAGGTGGTGTATATGTTGTGTATTATTTGTTTAGCAATAAGAACAAAGCATTAGAGGAGAAAATAGGATATTAAAACAAGCAGCCAACACACATTTGTTGCCTAAAGTCCTGCTACCCTTTGATGCTGAAAGGCAGGTTTAACTTCTCCAGTTCAGCAGGTTCCGGTGTCTGTCTGTCTGGTTTCCTCCAAACAACTACTGCTTCTCTCTTGAAAAAGTGTCTTAGTGCTGCCAGAGTTTCTTGTTCTGTGCTTGGTGGTTCATAAGTAAGGCTGCATGTCTGTCACAGATTCTGTGACATTTCATGACCTCCGTGACTTCTGCAGTAGCTGGTGTCAAAAAAGTTTACTAGAACACCCAGTAGTTGGAGGCTGATATGAAAGAGGAATGGGGGGCGGGGGGCACAAACAAGGTACAGGAACAATGAGATTGTGAGAAATCTAGTTGCAACTAACCTACCCCTGCTGAGAAGGGTGCTGTCCCTAGATCCTGCTTGCAATTGCCTATCTTTCATATACAGAACACGCACATATTTCTGCTGGAAGGAAGATTGAACTTTCTCTTTTCCCACACCATTTTGACAGTTGTGGGTTCACGCTGTGTTGGCTGTATGGTGGGAGAGGTCTTTACTACTTTTCTTTCTTTCTAGCTGTCTTTAGTGGTAGTGAAACTCATCAGCCTTGTTAATTTCACTCTGCTATCACAGTACTTAGGAAAGCTGTGAGGTGCTGCAAGAAATGGTATTGGTTATTCAGTACGGGGCAGTCTTCATTCTGAATTTATACTAAGCCCATGGCCCAGCAAGATGTTATGAACAAAAGGGTTTTTTTGAGTTATTAGCTTTGCAGTGAGATACAAAATAAAGTTTGTAATCAAAGGAGTAAGAGAGTTAGCCTGGGTGTTCTGGCCAAGTTACCTCTGACAACTGTTTCCTCACCTAATTCATTCTGCAAGTTTAATAATCTTGCCAGAGCTCTTACAATATTTTTCATCCATAGTGCTAAAAGTATCATCCCCATTTTACAGATGGGGAAACTGAGGCACATATAGGGGAAGTGACTTGTGTAATGTCACTTAGCAGTCCTGAGAACCCAGGTCTCCTCTGCCCCCTAGGCAACTCTGCTTTCCTCTTTCTATTAGTTACATCTGATACTCTTCCTGTGTAGAATTGCTGAATAGCTATTACATTCCACTCTGCTTATGGCTGGCTTTCATTGGTGGGTAAATGATCCCTTAGCATTCCTTAACTATCTTCGATAGCCATTGTGTTTTGAAGCTTAATGTTTTAAAGTGCTTTGAGATCCACTGAGGGTCACCAGAAGTACAAAATATTTTTAAAATACTTTAAATATTTAAACTCACCTCTGCCTTTGTTGTGTATATATATATTTTTTTACACACATTGTGTCAATCAAACTAGTTTAAACAAAGTTTTACTAAGTATATCTTCTCATTCACCTAAAATTGTATTGCGGACAGTCAAGTCCTCTGTGCCATATGTTCTGGTTTACAACAATAAGGCACAATAACAGTGCTGAATTTTGGCTTTACTATATTAATGTTCTATCATTTCTGTCTTGTTCCCGCTTGTTACCTCAGTTCAAAAAAAAGTTTTGGTTTTTTTTTTAAACTGTACAATTGAATCATCATTTTGTTGGGAAAGTATGAGACCAGACCTTTCATAAAAGCAGTCCAAAATAGTATTTGAATTTATCATGTATTCATAGTAAGAATTGAGCCAGTATCTCTTTTGATTCCCTTCTGCCCTGAGACATCTTATGACACTGAGTTTCAACTGTGTTGTATGTGTTATACTGAGGAGGATATTCCTTCCCTGAACACAAACCTCAATGATTTTCATTGAGTTGAATGAAAACATGTTAGTAAGTGGAAATTTTTTTACCTCCCATGCAATCTACACTTCTCTGCATTCATCAAAAATAGGTTTAAAAATATCCATGAACGTAAACTTCAAAGCATATGCTTCAGATTGGTATAGATACATAGGTCAAGCTGTCTAGAGTAGCTCATGAGCATGAGTGCCAACCTCAGGGCAGAAGACTATCAAGGGACAGGACACAAATCCCCAACTGGTTGTAAGTTCTGTAATTAGATTTCACCAACCAAGTAACAAGTGTGAACTCCTAAAGCACTGTAATGTGGAGTGTCAGTCTCCTTGGGCACTCTGGTCTATCTTGCCACCTGGCATGCCTGTTTTTGTGATAGATGGTCCCTTACATCAAAAATCACAACAGTTACTTACAGTCCCAAAGGACCAATCACTTACCCAGGTCAGTTGTTTTTAGTTTGAGATCAGAGTTACAATATTTGTAGCCAAGCCTATAATACCAACTAAAGATTTATTAACTATGGCCTTGTCTACACTGGCAAGTTCCTGCACAGTAAAGCAGCTTTCTGTGGTGTAACTCCCGAGGTGTACACACTGCCAAGCCACTTAGTGCGCAGAAACTGCGCAGTTGCAGCACTGTAAAACAAAACAAAAACCCACCCCGACAAGAGGTGTACAGCGCCGCAGAGCCAGTGTAGACACCCTGGTCGATTACAGCGCTGCGATTGGCTTTGAGGAGGTGTCCCGCAATGCCTGTTCTTGCCTTTCTGGTCATTGGTTTGAATTCTACTGCTCTGCCCTCAGGTGACCAACCATGAGCCCCACCCCTTAAATTCCTTGGGAATTTTGAAAGTCCCCTTCCTGCAGTGGTCTCAGTGCATCTTTCCAGGTGACCATGCCTGCTCCACGCACCAGGCGATCCCCCTCTTGGAGCAATGCCGAGCTGCTGGACCTCATCAGCATTTGGGGAGAGGAGGCTGTCCAGTCCTAGCTGTGCTCCAGCCATAGGAATTACGATACCTGTGGACAGATTTCATGATGCATGACAGAAAGGGGCCATGACTGGGACACACTGCAGTGTAGGGTCAAAGTGAAGGAGCTGCGGAAGGCAAACGGCTGCTCTGGTGTTGAGCCCTTGAGCTGCCGATTCTACAAAGAGCTGGACGCAATACTCAGTGGCAACCCCACCTTCGTTGCGAAGGCCACTGTGGATACTTCGGTAGCTTGTGTGCCAGTCGAGAGTGGACCAAGCCAGGAAGAGGAAATCTTGGACGAAGAGTGGGAGGGGGACCCAGAGGCAGAGGACGACTCGGAGGTCAGGGATGCATGCAGCCAGGAGCTCTTATCTACCCCGGAGGAGGCTAGCCAGTCACAGCTGTTGGAGTTTGGCAAAGCGCAAACAGGAGAGGAGGGCCCTGGTAAGAGGCTTTGATTTTGGGAATCACTGAAGCGAGTTGTTGGGGGCAGGAGGGTTGCAGAAAGGAGGCTTGTGTCTGTATGATGACATACCACCACATTCCTAGACTGAATGGCAGAACAGAGTGTTGATTGACTCCCTCACTTCACGGGAGTCTGCCTTAGAGATCTCCGTGAAACTCTCATGGAGATACTGGGCAATCCACTGCCGCAAGTTCTTTGGCAGAGCTGCTTTGTTTCTTACCCCCATTAAGGGTAACTTTCCCGTGCCACTCTGCCGTCATAGGGTGGCATTACAGCACACAGGCGAGCTGCATAAGGGCCAGGGTGGAAGCCAGAGTCTTTGAGAAGACCCTCCCTTGATTCCCTGCTCACCCTCAGCAGCGAGATACCTTCCATAATGAACAGAGCCTGGGGAAAATGTGGGGACAGTAATGATTATAAGCCCCCCCACCCAGTGCTGGTTCTCCCCAAGAGCCATGTGTCCAGTGTCCAGTATGGTCCAGGGACCATGATTTCCCTTGTCCCTGTGGTTACTTACCATTTTGGGGGTCTTGTAGCTCATGTGTGCTTGGTTGGGGTCAGCCAGTTAGTGAATAGTGGCTGTTTTTTAACTCACTGAATGAGTGTTCTGTGTGTTGCAAACAATACTGCTTCTGTAAAATGTTGCATTTTGGCTTCACAGATACGACCTTGGGAGCCCAGCCTCCCTCTTTGGTAGCGCCGCTTGAACAGCTACACAGAATTAGAAAGCAGCCACGAAGAACTAAAGAGGACTTTCTGCATTGTGTTATGATGCACTCCACGGCCAAAAAACAAGACTTGAAGGAGTGGCGGGACAGCGATAAGAGGGACCGAAAGGAGAACGCGGCATGCCAGAACAAAGCCACGGAGCGTTTCTTAAACGTTATGGAGCACCAAGCGGACACGCTCCAGGTGCTACTAGCACTGCAAACTGAACAGCTCCGATCCCACCCTCCCCTACAGCCGCTGTTGCAAAACTCTTTCCCATGCGCCCCGCAGACACCCCCAACTCACTCTTATCAACCTCCTGACTCCAGTCTGTAACCGCTGCATTCCACTCCTGCCCCATCACAATCCAGCCCTGCAGACTCCCAGTACCCACTGCACTCAACGCCCATCTCTCTGCAGGTTAGCCCTGCTGAGGTACAGTACCTGCTGCACTGTAGTCCAAAGGAGAAGGTTGGATATGATACCTGGACATACACAAACCTGTAGCCATCCCAGGACTCCACCTCCTCCTGGGACCCTGCCTTCCCTCATCCCCCACAGTGCTGATGTGTTGTTTTTTGTTTCTTTCTCCTCTGTTTTTTTTTTTCTTTTAAATAAAAGAATTGTTTTGGTTTGAAAGCAATGTGTATTCCATTTATTGAAAGAAAAAAGAGCTCTGCAAAGTAACAGGCAATTTTCTTAAACCTTCCTAGTGCATCATCTGCACCAATCACAATCAACTCCTAGCATTACAAGCACCGCACTCCCGAGCATAGCAACAAATATTAGTGGCTTTCAGCTTCAAATTGCTGCTTCAAGGCATCCCTGATCCTTATGGCTGCATGCTGTGCCCCTCTAATAGCCCTGGTCTCTGGCTGTTCAAATTCAGCCTCCAGGCGCTGAGCCTCAGTGGTCCAGCCCTGAGTGAAGCTTTCACCCTTCCCTTCACAAATATTATGGAGCATACGCACGCAGCTATAAGCACAGGAATATTGTCATTGGCCAGGTCCAGCCTTCCAGATTGGCAGTGCCAGCGAGCCTTCAGTACTTGCTCAACCTGTTGAACCGCTCCTTGCTGCTGTCAAGGTTCCCGTGTATGGCTTCATAAGCCATGGCATGAAGGGGTAGGCAGGGTCTCCCAGGATCACAATGGGCATTTTGACTTTCCCTATGGTGATCTAGTCTGGGAGAAAAGTCCCTGCTTGCAGCTTCCTGAACAGGCCAGTGTTCCGAAAGATGCGTGCATCTTGCACCTTTCTGGACCAACCTGTATTAATATCCATGAAACGCCCACGTTGATCCACAAGCGCCTGGAGAACCCTAAAGAAATACCCCTTCCGATTAATGTGCTAGGTGGTCTGGTGCCAGAATTGGAATATGCGTGCCATCTATTGCCCCTCTGCAGTTAGGGAAGCCCATTTGTGCAAAGCCATCCATAATGTCCCGCACATTGCCCAGAGTCGCGGTCTTTCGGCGCAGGATGTGATTAATGGCCCTGCACACTTCCGTCAACCCGTGTCCAACGGTCGACTTTCCCACTCCGAACTGATTAGCGACCGATCGGTAGCAGCCTGGAGTAGCCAGCTTCCACAGTGGAATCACCACACGCTTCTCCAGCGACAGGGCAGCTCTCATTCTCGTGTCCTTGTGCCACAGGGCTGGGGCGAGCTCATCACACAGCCCATGAATATGGCTTTCCTTCTCCAAAAGTTCTGCAGCCCCTGCTCATTGTCCCAGACGTGCATGACAATGTGATCTCACCATTCAGTGTTTGTTTCCCGAGCCCAAAAGCGGCATTCCACTGTGGTCAGCACCTCTGTGAATGCCACAAGCAATCTTGTGTCATAGCTAGTACGCGTGGCGAGATCAATATCAAATTCCTCTTGCCTTTGTAGTTTAAGGAATAACTCTACTGCTACTCATGACATGTTAGTGAGAGTGAGCAGCATATTGGTCAACAGTGCAGGATCCATTCCTGCAGATCGAAAAGGCAGAGTGCGCAGTACACAAACCATTGAAAGATGGCGTGAAATGCAGATGGAAGCACAGGGATTGCTGGGATGCGAAGCAATGCATCACAGGACATTGGGACAGGACCCAGCATGCCCCGCGACTCCCTCTGCCTTCCCACAACTCTTAGCAGCAGAAGAGATGCTCTATGGGATAGCTGCCCAGAGTGCACCACTCCAAATACCTCTGCAAGTGTCGCAAGTGTGAACACGCTATTGCACAGGCAGCCGACAGTGTGAATACACGACAGCAGTTTCCCTTCAGTGCACTTTGAGTGGTGCTGTAACTGCCAGTGCTGTAACTCTACCAGTGTAGGCATACCCTAAGAAAAAGAAGTGAGTTATTTACAAGGTTAAAGCAGGTAAACATACACGCACAAATCAGATATAGTCTTAGGCTCCAAAATGTAATAGTTGCTGATGTAATACGCAAGCTCCGTATGTCCTTTAGAACTAATCCAAGCCAAGCAGCTTGGGGGTCCTTTGCTTATGCTTAGAAATTTTGCCCTCTCTGAATTTCAAGCAGCATAGTGATAACAATTCCTCTTTGACAGGGATTTTTATACCCTTCCCTCAGAATTCAGGCTACGATAGGACTAAGGCTTGGGGGGAAGCAATCAACAAAGTCTTTTGTCTACTGATGTCCCACAATGGCTTGTCTGGTATCTATAGGCCTTCTATTGTTGGGGAGAAGATGACACCTCTTGTGGTTAAAAGAACAGGAGTACTTGTGGCTCCTTAGAGACTAACAAATTTATTTCAGTATAAGCTTTTGTGAGCAACAGCTCACTTCTTCAGATGCATAGAATGGAACACACAGACAGGAGATACTCAGGGCTTGGCTACACTTGAGAGTTGCAGCGCTGGTGGAGGCTTTCCAGCGCTGCAATTAGTAACCGTCCACACCTGCAAGGCACATCCAGCGCTGCAACTCCCTGGCTGCAGCGCTGGCTGAACACCTGGTCTGCTTGGGGTGTAGCGAGTGCAGCGCTGGTGATCCAGCGCTGCTCATCAAGTGTGGACACACACACCAGCGCTGTTATTGGCCTCCAGGGTATTAGCAGGTATCCCGGAATGCTTTTAACTAAATTACTCTTTGTTTTGTTATGCAGCCTCTCTTTGTTTTGTTGTGAACTCGGAGCTCCGGTGCTCCGGGAGCTGCTTATCAAACACCTCCTGTTTGCTGTGATCAATCTGTACCTGACTGTGAACAATCAAATGAGAGAACCCCTGTGAATGAGGCAGGCAGGGAGTGAGTGTTTGCTTGACAGAAACAGCGGGGGCAGAGGGGAGAAAGGGAGTCCGTTGGATGCAGGCTGTTTGCAGTTAAGAGTTAAGGGTAAGGGATCGGGAACATTTTCTGATTTTGCAAGACAGGAAGCTAACACACAGTGTTGGCTCCAAAAATCCACTCTCTTTCTCTCCCCCGCTCCCTGTCACACTACGCCCCACCCCACCCCCCTCTTTTGAAAAGCACGTTGCTGCCACTTGAACGCTGGGATAGCTGCCCATAATGCATCACTCCCAACAGCGCTGCAAATGCTGCAAATGTGGCCACACACCAGCGCTGGTAGCTGTGAGTGTGGCCACACACCAGCGCTGTTCCTACACAGCTGGATGACCAGTGCTGTAAACTCCCAGCGCTGCAACTCTCAAGTGTAGCCAAGCCCTCATACATACAGAGAACATGAAAAGGTGGAAGTATGCATGCCAACAGGAAGAGTCTAATCAATTGAGATGAGCTATCATCAGCAGGAAGAAAAAAAAAACTTTTGAAGTGATAATTGAGATGACCCATAGAAGGTGTGAGGAGAACTTAACATAGGGATATAGATTCAATTAGTGTAATGACCCAACCATTCCCAGTCTCTGTTTAAACCTAAGTTAATTGTATCTAATTTGCATATTAATTCGAGTTCAGCAGTCTCTCTTTGGAGTCTGTTTTTGAAGCTTTTTGTTGCAAAATTGCCACCTTCAAGGCTGTCACTGAGTGGTTAGAGAGGTTGAAGTGTTTTCCCACTGGTTTTTGAATGTTATGATTCCTGATGTCAGATTTGTGTCCACTTATTCTTTTGCGTAGAGACTGTTCGGTTTGGCTAACTCTTGTGGTTAGTTAGCATTTCACGCTTGGTAATGCTTCTCCACTGGCTGTGGGGATTTTCAGTCTTAGCAAACGTTTTTATGGTTACAGAGCAAACATTTAAATGTTACCAAATAACATGGCATACAGATCTAATAAGCAAGATCTTACAAGCATTTAATAAAGTCTAAACACTAAACTCACTTTTCTAACTCTGTCTGTTTTAACAATACTAACACAAAGGTGAGTCAGATTGCTTTTCAGCTGTGTATTTGTCAATATTCAGTGAGGCCCAGGGGCTTTAGCATGAGCTGGCATCGTTCTGCCAGCATCACTACATACGCACAGTTATTCTCAAGGGATGACTATCTTCTGTACCATGCTAGAAGTTCCTTTCTGTTATTTGTTTTTAGAGGCAGTCTAAACAGCTTGGGTAACTGAATTAAAATTTGCTCAGGCCGAACTTGCAGACAGGTTGTTCTTGCACAAGCATTCACAAACACATTTCTGAATAGCAGATGAATTAAATTACGAGTAAGATTTTTTAAATCTTGGATATTTTCCCCTTTCTGTGACCATTTTTTTTTTTTTTTTCATATGTGAGTACTTCATTTGGTCAGAACTTTAAGGTATGGTGAATCTTCCTCTCCTACCGCCCCAGCTATTGGGTATATGCCGCCACCTACTTTTCTCAAACATCACCAAAGCAATATTGCTGAGATGTAGCCAACATTTAACTACTTGTATTTTTCAGACCCCCTACATAAGTACCCACAATGGCAACTACAGTTGTTACCCCAGGATGCCCCTTCAGGCAGCAAAGCATTGTTCAGTGTTCTTTGAATGGAAGATAAAATATACAGGAATTGGTCCCTGAGGTGTCCACCTGGAGTAATATCCTTGTCTAGACCAATTCTCTGAAAATTAGGAGCAATTGTCAGTAAAGATTCTCTACCTAGTGGATGCAAGCAATACAACTAAATAACTACATCAAATTCTGTACATTGTATTAACCCTAGGAAGGGCTATAACTGATGTGGGTAGCTCTTGTTTCTTAGAGCTGGTCGATACAGAAAACTTACATTGGCATAGCTACGTGTCTCAGGAATGTGGAAAATCCACACCCCTGAAAGATGTACCTATGCTAACCTAACTCCCAGTGTAGTCAGTGGTAGGCCAAGAATAATTCTGCCATTGACCTATCTATCTCCTCTCACAGAGGTGGATTGACTACAGCAATGGGAGAACCTCCCCTGTCGCTGTAGAGCATGTCTATATTGAACTGCTACAGTGGCACAGCTGCAGCCGTGCTGCTGTAGAGTTTTAAGTGTGGATTTTTCACACCCCTGGGAGATGTAGCTATGACGATGTAAATTTTCAGTTTAGATCAGTCCTGATTGGCTACTGACCAGTAATGAAACCTATGGCTGAAGTTAATTAATAGCCAGGATAATTAAGTGTTGCATACTGGCTATGGTACCTCAATGTATGCATAAACTTGGATTAATTTGGGCCTGGTCTAAACCTAAAACGTAGCTTGACCTAATTGTCACTCAAGGCTCTGAAAAATTCACACTCCCGAGGGACATAGTTAAGCCGACGCCATTGTGCAGACACTGCTAGGTTGATGAATGAATACTTTTGACCCAGCTACAACCTCTCAGAGGGTGGATTAACTACTGCAGTGGAAAAGCTCCTTATGTCACTGTAGCAAGTTTCTATGCTACCGTGCTACGGCAGTACAGCTGCACTGCTGTAGCGTTTGTCTGTAGACAAACCCTTAGGCTGACGTCATTCTGCACATACCTCTCTCTGGGTATGTCGACCTTAGAACCGCTACAGCGACACAGCTGCAGCACTGTAGTGTGGACACTTCCTACACCGACAGAAGGGAGTTTTCCGTTTCTGTAGAAAATTCACCTCTCTAGCTAGATCGATGGAAGAATTCTTCTGTTGACCTACGGCTGTGTACACTGGGGCTTAGGTAGGCTTAACTGAATCTTTCAGATATGTGGATTTTTCACACTCCTGAGTGGCATAGCTAGGATGACCTAATATTTTGGTGTAGACCAGCCTTATTTGTTCAAAGGCCTGGTCTGCAACTAAAAATTAGGTTGACCTAGCCATGCTGCTCAGGAATGTGAAAAATTCAGATCCCTGAGAGAGACAGTTAAGCCAATCTAAGCCCTGGAGTAGACATTGGTAGGTTGATGGGAGAATACTTCTGTCTATCTAGTTACTATCTTTTGTGGAGATGGGTTAACTACAATGATGGAAAAACCACTTCCATTGCTGAAGCAAGTGTCTGTGCTATGTAGCTGCCGCTGTAGCTCTTGTAGTGTAGATGTACTCTTAGAGGCAAATAACTTGTATGTAACAGCAACTCACCAAAGGGGATGAGTAGTTGTGAAGGCACTCATCACATTTCTTAAATGTGCTGTGAAAATCAACAATTTAAGACTTTGATTCTGCAAACATTTATATGCACCCTTAATGCTTGTGAATAATCTCAGTGAGTTCAGTAGGACTGTTTATATCTGTAAAGTTAAACATTTGCTTGTTTTGTTTGCAGGAGGAGGGCCTAAGTCATCAAAGTAGTGTTACCATTACTTTTTCAAACCAAGACTTGAAAAATTTACTTGATACCTGCTAGCCATAGTGAAAAATACTTGCACTGCTACACCTTCAAAGACACACTCCCTACAATTTATAAAGTAATAAAACAAGTTGTGTATTGTTCATTTTATACTATAGTTCATTGTAACCGATTATCATTGTTACCTGGTGAGCTGTAGTCATCATGGTGTCAGCTAACGTGACTCTTCACAATTATGTTTAAACACTAACATTTTTGTAATGTAGATAAGTCCTTTCAGTGTTTGGTTTAATAAGAATAAATAAATAAAACAGACATGGACAAATGGAGAAGTATCATGAGAGAGCATCCAAGCAAAGCTTAGTGGTGGGATACTGGGCAAAAGTAGAGTTAGAATGGTAAGTAAGGAGAGAAAGAAAAAGATGACCAAGAAAAACAGAGACTTGTATCAGCCAGGATGCAAAAGAAGGGAAATTATCCTAAGAGAATCAAGACAATGAACCTGAAGAGAACTGCTCAGCTCCCACAAGAGTTTCTGCAGATTGTGGAGCTTTTATGGGTTTAAAACTGAATCAATTTTATTTAAGTTTTTAAGTTCTGACTTCTTACCAGAGGAGGACCGAACTTCCAAGATCCTTTGCTTTTAAGGCATCTATTTCATTTTTCCTGCTGTCATCCTCAACTTTTGGGATTTGCACTGTATCCCATCAGCCCAGTGTCTGAGCACCACATTATCAAAGTGATGTTTTTAGGCTACCTACTTGTCTTACCTTCACTTTCATGCCAATTGACACAGACTCTCACAGGCCAGATTTCTGTGCTCTGGCTGCAGTAATATGTTTCTGTAACCTGAATTCCTGTCTTTTGATTTTTTTCAACACAGAGGTTGAAAGAATTCTCAATGTCAGCATACAATAGTAGCTCATTCTTAAAGGATAAACAGACTAACACCTGTGCATGAGGCTGTAATGACTCCCAGTTTGTCCACTTGCCCCACTCACAGTTGCCAGAAAGACAATAGTGAAGCATTAAATATAGTGATTTTTTTTAGTGAACAAAGTCTAGTATTGTGATGATGCCTGGCTTTTTGCCTATCGGATCTTTCAGGGGCATCTCATTACAAACATACATTTTGTTTTCTTCTGTATAGGGAAACTGAAAAGTATAATCTCTGAAATTCCTTAGCACTTTATAAACTTTCATATGTAAGCCCCCATAGTCCTCGGTCAGTTGTGCAATATCGTTAGGTATGGCCTAACAGGGACAAAAGCATTTACATTACATTTTGGAAACTAAGAACTTCCTAATATCACATGTAATAGAACTTGTTATAATTCTTATTATACATTATAATATCCTAGTATTTTTATAATTAAACAGTAACAGTTGTGGTCCAGTTTAGTTACAGAATATAGGGTATAAACAATTAATGTTTTTACTTACCATTTTTGAGTAATGTGGAGTGGGAAGAAGAAAGGTAAAAGTGCTAATAGCAGTTCAGAAATTTTAAGGTGCGTTCTTTTCTCTTCATAGTTTACAGTGCAAGTCAATGCAGTGTAAAATCGGACCTTCTATTTAAAATACTTTTGAGGTTTCATATTTCTATTTCCAATATGTTGGTGCATGAAGTCCCATAGGAGGCTTGGCAGTTCTTGTATTTACAATGCATTTGACCTTATACGCTATTAAAAAGGCTGCTTTTTATTATGTTTTACTTATTAATATGTTGATATCTAATGTACTTTGTTAGGGAATTATTCACTAGTGCAGGAAGACTCAGTTCTGGCTGCCAAATGGAGTGACTCTGGTCTAGACACAGAGCCAGACTTTGGGTTTATAAAGGTTTTGAAAGTCACAGAGTGAAAACCTGGGAAGAGCACTGTTGGGCTCTGTTCCAGCAAATATTTATGCACCTGCTTAACTTAACACATGGTGAGTAGTTCCATTGACTTCAATAGGACTGCTCACAGTGTGTAAGGCTAAGCACGTGTTTAAGTCTGTAGGACTGAGGCCTAAATCAGTAGTACGCACACTGGATGCAGGACAAATAAGGTTGACTGGCGGCCAGTAGGTGCATGGAGAAGAAAATACATATTTGCAACAAAAAATAGCTATTTGAAAATGTGTGCTTCTGTTGATCATTTTTTCCTCTTCTTTGGATTTATTCTTGTTTAAAACAAAACAAATGTAATTTAAAGGTTTGGAGCAGGCAGAGGGGAAGTAAAATGTCACATTTTGGATTATGTGGTAAATTGGAACAAATGTCCTCCTGTTACATACAATTTAAGTATTGTAGCAACCTTGCAACAGTAAAGTAGCACTCAGGAACATCAGGCAATGTTTGCTGTCACTGAAACAGGATCAGCTAATGTATACATTTCATGTACTGAAACTCTACATTTCTAAATCACCCTATTCACACCCCACCCCCTCAAACTTTTTTTAGAAAGTAAAACTATGTTTCATAGATTCATAGACTCTAGGACTGGAAGGGACCTCGAGAGGTCATCGAGTCCAGTCCCCTGCCCTCATGGCAGGACCAATTACTGTCTAGACCATCCCTGATAGCCATTTATCTAACCTACTCTTAAATATCTCCAGAGATGGAGATTCCACAACCTCCCTAGGCAATTTATTCCAGTGTTTAACTAACCTGACAGGAACTTTTTCCTAATGTCCAGCCTAAATCTCCCTTGCTGCAGTTTAAGCCCATTGCTCCTTGTTCTATCTTTAGAGGCTAAGGTGAACAAGTTTTCTCCCTCCTCCTGATGACACCCTTTTAGATACCTGAAAACTACTATCATGTCCCCTCTCAGTCTTCTCTTTTCCAAACTAAACAAACCCAGTTCTTTCAGTCTTCCTTCATAGGTCATGTTCTCATGACCTTTAATCATTCTTGTTGCTCTTCTCTGGACCCTCTCCAATTTCTCCACATCTTTCTTGAAATGCGGTGCCCAGAACTGGACACAATACTCCAGTTGAGGCCTAACCAGCGCAGAGTAGAGCAGAAGAATGACTTCTCGTGTCTTGCTCACAACACACCTGTTGTTGCATCCCAGAATCACGTTTGCTTTTTTTGCAACTGCATCACACTGTTGACTCATATTTAGCTTGTGGTCCACTATAACCCCTAGATCCCTTTCTGCCGTACTCCTTCCTAGACAGTCTCTTCCCATTCTGTATGTGTGAAACTGATTGTTCCTTCCTAAGTGGAGAACTTTGCATTTGTCTTTATTAAACTTCATCTGGTTTACCTCAGACCATTTCTCCAATTTGTCCAGATCATTTTGAATTATGACCCTGTCCTCCAAAGCAGTTGCAATCCCTCCCAGTTTGGTTTGATACCTGTTTGTATGTTAGTAAGGCTGTTGACCACACACCTGTAAGCTGTTTCCCCACAGATTTTAGTATTTTAAATGAAATTTAGCCAAAAAAGATAATGCAGTCATCTACATTTACTTATAAATATTTGTGTTCTTAAAGAAACATGGAATGTAAACAAAAATAGTTCTGCCCTTGTCAGCTGTACCTGTTATACACTGGTGCTTGTTTACAGTTCAAACATCACAAATAGGGCTTCTAGTTTTACGTTTAACTCCATGTATTTGTGAATAAATCCTTTCGGGTAAAAACCAGAGTTACCTCTTTCTGGGGTTTCAGGCAGCTTTCTGTCTTTGCCCCTTTTCCCATTCATCAGCTTGCACTTTTCCTAGTTAATTTCACTGTTGGAGTATCAGCAGTGATAGTAATGTTAAAAAAGCCCCCAAAATGTTCTTAGCTTTATACATTTGCTATCAACAGGCCTCTCTTCCCTCCTCCTCCTTTTCCCTCCTCCCCCCCCAAAAAAAATCTTAAACATAAATATTCTATTACGTTGAAAAAGAAACAAAATATGGGAGTCTGGAAGGTAAAAAAACTTCAAATATTGGCTTCATTAATATTTATTGTTAACCATACTTGGCTCTGTACAGAACATAGATTAGGTAAGGTCCCTCAAAGAGCCTACAGTCTAGGTATTGTGTTTATTTGAATTGATAAAAATTGTATATTCAAGACTCAAGTTATTTTACAGTCAGTCATTCTACATTGATCCAAACCGATTAGATGGAAAAACATCTCTACGCTATGATTGACATCTCCTTTTTCGCCCACTTCAAATCCTATTCAAAAACCCCACCTCCCAGAAAAATAGACTAATTTTGCACTGTGACATCAGGGTCACAATATACAGAATGTGTTAGGCCATGCCCAGAGGGATTATGGTTGGGGTGGAGGCTGAAAAGAGAGAGAGTCTTTTACAATTGAGGAACTGCCACAGAGAACATCCTGCCACTACCACCACCTCGTTTAAACAAGGGGGTTGTAATCTTGAGCAGCTCAGTTAATCACAGCTTCCAGAATTTTACATGATGAAAGAGATGGACCAAAGATTCAAACCCTTTAGGGACTGCATAGGCCAATACTATCACCATCTTAAAGTTCACCTAAAATGCAGTGGTGATCCTTGTAAAACATCATTAGTGAATGGGCAGCCCCATTCTACACTAACTGTGATTTTCAAATGATCTTAAAATTTAGACCTAGGTGGAATACATGAAAGTAATCCTACCACAAGGTGAGAAACTGAGACAAAATCTGAACCAAAAGAAATGTTGCAACTTTTTTTCGCTTGGTTCAGTGAAGCATTACTTTAATCTTATTTGGAGTGATTTTTTGTTGTTCAAGAATTAACTAAACAAAATGTACGGTTATGATCAAGCAAGTAGCATTCTGGATCCATCATCTCTCAGTCTGTTTTAATATGAATTCATATATAGTTTTAAATCATTGACACCCATCCCACCAATCACAGTTCACAGAACACTGTATAACAGGGGTCATCATACATTGGTTTATAGGACCATCATATGATGATTAGAAAAGCAACATCAGGAAGACTGAATGGAAGCACACAGAGAAATGGACCTGCATTTGGGACCTTGCACCACAGCACACACTGTGCTTGGGGGAGTGGGAACTAAAGTCACTCTTTAATTCTGTCTGTTCACAAATTACCATGTTTCAATCCTTAATAAAAAGTTTCCAGGTACTCTTTGCTAGCCTTTCTCTGGAATGATAAACTATTGCTGCAAGCCATTTGACAGGGTAGATTGATTGATTTAAATCAAAGCGATTTAAATACTGATTTTAATTATCCTAAAAAAAGATTGATTTTTCATTGGTCAGTCACCATTAAAATGTTGATTTGCAATCAAAAATAAACTTCATGCTAAATTTGGTGCTTCCCTTTGCTAACCAAGAGGATACACCATATCTACATACATTTATTTAAGCAATTATTTAATATATAGTTTTTTTGTGTCTTGTGTCAAGCTGGATTTGGATGGAAATTCAAATTCTATTAAAATGCACAAAAAGCATTTAAATTTTTATTAAATGTAACTACTTTTAAGAAAAAAATTAGCAAAATATGTTTTGCATTTAAAACTAGCCGATTAAGACTATGTCTACACTACAAAGATAAGTCGACCTATGTTAGGTTGACTTAAGCCATTGTATTAATTGCTGTGGTGGCTGATGTCCACACTACCCTTCTTCTGTTGGTGGTGTGCTCCTGGTGAGGATGCACTTCCACTGACTGAAGAGGGGCAGTGTGGGGGACTGAGAGCCAGGACTCAACCCCACCAGGAACTCAGAGTCCAGTCGACTGCCGTGCACCTGGCGGGGAGTGGGGAGCCTTGGCGGGAGCCCAAGTCAGGAGCCTGGGTTACAGCCTGGCTTGGAGTGGAGGCTGGGCAGGAGCCTTTCTCGGAAGCCAGGAGCTGGAGTCATGAAATTGACACGAACGACGGCCAACAGCAGATGTAAGAAACGTAGTGTCTACACAGACATGCATTGCTCTAACTACACCGACATAAGCCCTCCACCTCTCCTTGAGGTGGTTTTATTATGTCAGCATAGCAGGGGAGTTACACTGGTGGGAGGAGCATTAAATTTAGTGTGTATACTTCCTCTTTTGTTTCAACAAAAGCTGGCTTTTGTTGAAGAAACTGTGAAGTGTGGACAAGACCTTATTAAACAAAAGAAGTAATTGTTTTTGGTCACCTTGTCCTTCAAGATTTTATAACTAGAAGATTTTATCCTTTTACACCTAGTTTTTATGTACAGCTTGGAAGTGGAAAACAAGCTTTCCTGCTTTTACAACTCCAAATTGGCTTCTTAACTTCAAATGCAATAGTCATTGAACTGAACTAGTTGAATAAACTGAAATGAAGAAGATATTCTCTCTGCACCTGCAGAAGAGGCTACTGCTTTCAAAAGCTGGTTTAGCACTTCTGGAACCATAGTTTGTTGGTGCTCAGCCAGTGACTTCCACCAGGTCAATGGTTTGACTTTCTTTAAAACTTGGCAGCAGTCATATACTGATTAATATTCTTTTTTGCATTTAATTTAAATGATTTTAATATAATAAATTTAGGCCTTAATACAAGTTGTCAATTTCAAATTTAATTTCAAATAGGTTTGTTTTTAAAAAAGAAACTTGTATTTAATTAAAAATAAAAAATCCATTTTTATGCACTCTGCTATTTGAACAACTTCAATTAATGCTTATTTTCAGTTTAAGATGCTTGGAATTTCCCTAGGTATCTTTCGCCACTCTGTATAGCCCTTTATTCGCTGCTGCCCACCCTGTCTCCTTGGCTCACCAGATGTATATAGGGAGCACAGCTGGTGATGGGAAATAGATAGCTGATGCATCTGAGTTCATAGATTTTTAAGGCCAGAAGGGACCATTGGATCAGCTAGTCTGACCTTGACCTTATGTCCACTATTCTTTGTGTAGCTCTAAACTTGTTCTGAATAAGAGGAATCACTTCTCTTTTTATGTATTTAATTTTTAACATTTCAGAAACGGCCTAAGATTAGGATATTAAAAGAATGTGTATGACATTTGGAGTTTGTGAGGACTGATTTTTCAACTAGAGGAATCCAAAGAAATGTTGGGAAAACAGCACAATTTAAAAATAGGAGCATTTTAAAATGTTTCCTCTGGAAAAGTTAATAAATACTTGACAAGAAAAATTGTGTACAAGGAAAATTCTGTTGTGAACTGAAGTCTTATTTTGCAAAATTTGTGGACTAAAGGTAGGAGTTCCAAAAGTGCTTAGTGCTGGCCTAATTCTTCTCCTTTTGAAGTTAATAGGGGTTTTACCATTTACTTCAGTGAGAGCAAAGTTAGACCAATGTTGAACTCTTCTGAAAACTCTACCCTGAATTTAATCATTGAATGTGAAATGAAAGGCATTTTACTCCAGCTTTAATTTCAAATTTCTGTGCAACTTCTACTATGTTACCAGTGCCTCCATAATCCGTGTATTGTCTGTGTGTGTGTGTGTATACAAATAAATACATTTTTCCCTAATGTTTTGCTAGAACAGAGATTGACAATCTTTGGCACACAGCCCATCAGAGAAAGCCGCTGGCGGGCCTGGACGGTTTGTTTACCTGCAGCGTCTGCAGGTTCAGCCGATTGCAGCTCCCACTGGCCACTGTTTGCTGTTCCAGGCCAATGGGGGTTGGGGAAAACGGCGCGGGCCAAGGGATGTGCTGACCGCCGCTTCCCGCAGCCCCCATTGGCCTAGAACGGTGAATCATGGCCAGTGGGAACTGCGATCGGCCGAACCTGCAGGCGCTGCAGGTAAACAAACTGTCCCGGCCTGCCAGCGGCTTTCCCTGACAGGCCACATGCCAAAGATTGCCTGAGCCCTGTGATAGAGGTTCTTTTTGAGTCTGGGGGCAGCAGACTTACGTTGTGCTCTGCCCGGTGAGAATGTAGAAATGGCAGATTCTTGTTTGTAAAATACTATGCTTCATCATGACCTTGGCCAGTTGCCTATGCGCAATATCTGATTTATTGAAAATATGTTAAAAAAGGTGAACATTTCTAATGTTATGAAGAAACATTACCATATATGTGTGCCATTTTATAAATTACCATATCTTGGCTGTTTTAATCCTTTATATTCATTAACTGCTAAGAGACATCTGTCCAAGCTAGGATAAAGTGGGGGCTTTGTGCCTGGATTTTTTTTTTTTTTTTTTAAAAACGTATGCCAGTATTTCACCAGAACAAGACACAAGAGGCTGGGAGTGGAGAAAGGAGGTCAGAAACGGGAAATTGTTTTTCACTTGCATTAAGAGAGGGCTTTAACTAACTTGAACTAATTTTGTTATAACAAATGGATTTTGGAAGGGGAAAAGGTGAGCATTGTATATCGGCCTAAATTGAATTTAAATAAGTGAGTTCTAGATCCCTTGAAAGTGATTTATGATATGCTGATGTATTCATAACTAGAACAGCACTGCTGGGCAAGGCTAAAATGAACCATATGAAGTATGACTGCTATCTAGCATTGTAAATACGATTATTTTTTTTAACATCAATATTTGACATAGTTTGTCCCTTTTCTAATGTGTGGATTGAAAGATGCATCCCTTCAGATTAAGGGCAGGGTTCTGAACAGTATGCAGTTAGTGACATTATGAAACAGTAATTCTAGCACAGCTGTTTTCTTATGTTAAGACTGGCCGGTTCCCAGGACTTCTGAGAAATGGCAAATTTAACTTGCCAAAATGGCAACCACATGTACTAACCTATTGCCAGTTTTCTTGGGCACTTTTCCATAGTCTATACGATCCCAACAGTTTTCATAGTGATCAGAATTTCAAATGAGTCAATATTGGCAGCAACATCATTTTGAGTAAACAACTCTGATATTCGGTGGTGTCCTCATTCAAAAGATACAGGCTTTTCTAATGAGCAGCTGCTGCTGAGGCCAATCTCAGAAGTCTCAGAAGTAACACTGTATTTTTTTTTTTTAAATTGCACTCCACCTGCCTGGTTTAATTGCTTTCATGTGTTCAAGTGGAAGAAGGAAAGAGGAAAATGTTTATGCATAGTTGGATTTGATTCAGCATCAAGGTTAAGGGATAAATTACCATTTCCATTGGTAAACCTCAAATTATTCTTCTAGTATTCTTTGCGCCAGGTATTAAAAAAGACTGGTCTCCTGGCACGCATTGTCCATCCTTCTGTAACTGTGGGGAAACACAGATGTGAACTGTTCCTATGATTTTTATTCAACTTTAGAGGCTGAAGATTTTCCTTAATATGGTTACTAAAGACCTTTGACAGAGAATTCTGCAGGAGCAGGGCTGAGAAATGTTTGGCTCTAGAATCAGGACCACGCTTTGGAAATAGAATTAAGCTTCATCAGAGCTGAGCTGTAGAAACGCCAGGCAGAGGTTGGAGCCAAGAGAGTAAAAATTGAACTTTGGTTCAAATTTAGTTTTAATTAGCAGCAGAGAAGTCCCTAATCCAGTGTATGTTAACCAAGATTTTTACAGATCCCACAGGAATGTCACACTTGCAGGGACAATGTCTCCATATATGTTTGTATTGTGCATTGCAGAATGGGGGTGCAATGCTGATTTGGGTCTTTGGATGCTATTGCAATATAAATGTTAAATAATTTTCCTGTTTTAAAAAAGATAGCCCATAAATGAAAAGAACCCTGCAATTTAGGAATGTTATTCCCTTAGTAAAGAGGCCAAAGTGTCATATTATTTATTGCTGTATATGTATGTGTAAGTATTGTTGCTATTTTTTAAAATTAAATTTTAAACAAAAATTACATTTAAAATAAAACACAAACACTTTACAGTGTATTTAGTGCTGGTGAATGGCATTGAAGTGCCAAACTGGGGAGTCAAGGGACTAATTGTCTTTATTCACAGAAGAGGTACAGCACATACGTTGGAATAGTGCAGGCTTTCCTCACAGGTCCAGGTAGGACCAACTCAGAAGTGATAGGCGTATTTCAGTCTTGGTCTTCTTTGGAGATGTTACCAAACAAAGTGGCAATTAATGGCAGTTGGCATAGTAGTTTCTGGGATGTGGACACGTACCCACTAGGAACTGGGCCAATATTTACCCTGTCTGTTTCACAAGGATCACTGAATGTTCATTAGGTGGCCATAACCAAACCAATCTGGATTTGAACCAATGACCTAAAGGTGAAAGGCTCTGATTCTCACTATCAATCCTCTGAATCAGCTCCTTTTAAAGAACATGAATAAAGTATTAATTTACTTGTGTGTGTTAACATTCTTTTTTGCTGCTGTCTTTCAGGGTTGTACGAAGTGGCAGACCTCTTAGAGTGTGAGTTTGGGGCCTTCCGTGGCATTTGAGCGAATATTGTTGCCTGATTCTGAATGATGTCAGAACAGGATTTGGCAGATGTGGTTCAGATTGCAGTGGAAGACTTGAACCCAGATCATCCAGGTACAGTAGGGGGTAGTATTGACACAAGGAAGAGCAGTGAAATGTTACCTTCTAAACAGGGAATAAAAATCACTATTGGACTCCTTTTACAAATTCAAAATGGCACAAAAGTTTCCTAGAGAATTTAATTCTGCCTTTAAAAGTGAGTTTGTTAACATTACTTTCCAGTAACTTTATCAACATGGTCTGAATTTTCTTACTACAACAGTTTTTATAGTTAACATTTTGCATTTAACATCTTTAAAAATAGAGGGCTATATCCTCTCCCTGTTCTTTGTACAGAAGTACTTTTGTGCAAAATATCTAGGGTTAAACATTGCCTACAGTAAGTTTTTCTTCTTGCTGAGCATCTTTCTCAGGCTTTCCTCCAAATGAGAATTGCTACCCAACGAGTTATGAACCATAGTTTTGTACTTGGTATTTACTATTTCCTCCTTTACATGTTTGAAATTCTTTGTATTGTACCAAAGTGGTAGCAGATTGAAATCACCTCCAAAAGCATTATTGTGACATTCATTGTTCTTGAGAGTTTGCTCATTAAGGGAAAATATCAGTATTGGATGCTAGTTATTGGCCTCAATCCATATATGGCCCCATTGGAGGTAGTGGGTCTATGTGTATGAGTAAACGTGGGCAGGAGTGTTTGTAGGATTGTGCCCATAATTTGGGAAGACACTGGTGTTGTTAAGGCCCCATTCTCACACTCAGAACCATGTGGGTGAACCTCTGCACTAATGAAGAACTTCAGTGAAGCTGTTTGGGTTCTGCGTGTGTGCAGTGGTCTACCTATATAGTTCCTATAGCAAGACTGGGGACTAGCTTTGGAATGCGGTATTAGAGGATATGAGGAAGCAATGAAACACCAAAGACATTGTAAGCCTCTTTGTTACATTTTTTTTTCTTGTTTTTGTCCAATCTATATATTTAGGACGTATTATTTGTTTTTGGGGAGCTATGTTATTTATTTAACTTAGCTTTCTGCAAGATTTATTAATGCCAAATGCATCTTCGTGAATAGACGTTAATATCCAAGTGCCTAGATGCTTTGATAGGTACCTTTAAACAACAAATGTGAATACAGAAAATCTAGAATAAGAGAGGTCACAAAAACGTTATGTTGGTACATCAGTACTTTTCTGATGAAGTTTAAATAAAAGGTGAGAGGTGTGTAATATACAAATGTAACTTATATGCTAGTGATTATCTTAATGTGTAGTATTAGAGTTCATTTGCTGTAAAATGCTATATCCATGAAAAAGATCTGGAACATTCTTGAATTTTTTTTGAGTAAACATGGTTTTACATCAACAACATGAGGATATTCACAGCTGAGTGTAGATCTTAAGAAGGCTGAATATTAAAAAATATATTTCTCAAAAAACAGACTACAAATCCCATAGAAATCATAGAAACATAGGGTGGAAAGGACCTTGAAAGGACCCTGTGCTGAGGCAGGGCCAGGTATACCTAGACAATCATTGACAGGTGTTTGTCTATCCTGTTCTTAAAAACCTCCAGTGATGTGGATTCTGAAACCTCCCTTAGAACCTTATTCCAGAATTTATACTTAGAAAGTTTTCCTAAGTGTCTAATTTAAATCTCCCTTGCTGCAGATTAAGCCCAACACTTTCTTGTTCTATCTTCAGTGGACATGGAAAACAGTTGATCACCATCCTCTTTAAAACAGATTGTACTATATTCGAACACTGTTATCCGGTCCTCTCTCAACCTTTTTTTCTCAAGACTAAATATGCCCAGTATTTTTAATCTTTCCACATAGTTCAGATTTTTTAAACATTTTGTCATTTTTGTTGCTCTTTTCTGGGCTCTCGACAATATATCCACATCTTTCTTAAATTGTGGCACCCAGAAGTGGACACAGTACTCCAGCTAAGATTTCACATTTGCTGAGTAGAGGAGGACAGTTACCTCCGGTGTCTTACATATGCCACTCATGTTAATGTATCCCAGAATGATATTGGCCTTTTTTGCAGCTGCATCACACTGTGGACTCTCATTCAATTTGTGATACACTATAATCCCCAGATCCATCTCAGCAGTACTACCACCTAGCCAGTTATTCCCCATTTTGTAGTTGTGCATTTGATTTTTAGCTTCCCAAGTGTAGTACTTTGCACTTGTCTTTATTTAATTTCATCTTGTTGAATTCAGATCAGTTCTCCAATTTGTCAAGGTAATTTTGAATTCTAATTCTGTCTGCCAAAGTGCTTGCAATCCGTCCCATCTTGGGATCATCTGCAACCTTTATAAACATATGCTCCACTCCATTATCCAAGTCATTAATGAAAATATTCAATATTACTGGACCCAGGACAGATCTTGTGGGATGCCACTAGATATGTCTCCCCGGTTTGACAGTGAACCATTGATAACTAGTCTTTGAGTTCGGTCTTTTAACCAATTTAATCTAGAACACGTTTGCTTATGGGGATGTCATATGGGACTGTCAAAAGCCTTACTAAAATCAAGATATATCATGACATGCTGCACTCAGCATTTCAGTGATGCTCTTTATGAATACGCCCTTAGAATTATTTCATAATTTCACATAATATTGACATGATTTTCCTCATTCAAAAGTAAGCATATTACCAGTATCGCAGTAGTTTCTCCCCCAGAGATAAGATCACCCTTATTTTTTCTAGATAATCTACATGAGATATTTAAGAGGCTAATATGCAACACATCGTACTTAAGTTGTACATGGACATACCATATATGTACAGTGCTGGATATTTTCATTAGTCCAGGTGATGTATTTTAGGACTGACATTGTTTCAGAGAGAAATATGAGAGCAAATATGAGATCAAATAATTGAAATATTCAGTGTGCAAAAGGTGCTTTTCTTATGAAGTGGTAAGTAGAGTGCTTACCCATTGTTGTTACGTTTTAAAATAAATAAGCAAATAACCGCTCTGCATAAAGCTAAGTCAGGCTAGAGCTGTTTTTCTCTGTGCTGCTGGATTCTTTCAGTTAGTTGCTTCAGTGTCTTCATAATTTATTTTGCCCCCAGAATTGTAGTGTGACAATGCTTACTTTTGCTTGCAGTTGTATTGGAGAATCATGAGGTGACAGATGAAGATGTAGAACCTGCTCTGAAACGCCAACGGATAGAAATTAACTGCCAGGATCCCTCTATTAAGGTTGTGATAATATACTTTTCTGTTGTTCAGAAGATGAGATACATGCAATTGCTTTTCTTTGCTGGAAAAAGTATGTTAAAAGCAGAGGATGGATAATAAAATATAAATAGTATATTTAAATGTGAACCAGGGGCGGAGGGTGGTGGTTACCCTTTCTGCAAATGTTTTAGAATTATTATTATTTTAATTGTTTATCATTATTTATACAATTATAGTGCTATTAGTTACGGATCAGGACCCCGTACTAGGCAGAAAAAACACAGGAAAATAAAAGGTTCCTCCCTTAAGGGCTTACAATCTAGATGGTGATGTCCGCAGTGATGGAGAAAGGAGGTAGCAGGGAGGGCTTGCAGGGAGGGGGAGAAAAACTCTATTTTAGCTATGTTGAGCTTGAGCTGATTGCTAGATATTCCTAAAGAGATCTGAGAGAGAGAGACCTAGACTCTAGTTTGGACAGAAGGAGACAGGTCTGGAGTAGAGAGGTAGATCTGTGAGTTGTCAGCATAGAAATGTTAGTTGAATTTGTTTTGTGTGGATGAGATCACCCAGAGATGAGGTGCAGAGGGAGAAGGGGACAAATATGGAGTTCTGTGGATCCCCCATGGAAAGCTGTGGAGGGGGGATGAGGAAGACCCTCCTAAGGACACAATGAAGAAGTGATTAGAGGTAGGAAGAGAACCACGAATGGAAGTCACAGAAGCCAAGTGAGGACAAGATTTCCAAGAATATGTGCATGGTTCACAGTGTTGAAAGCAGCTATGGCAGGCCAAGGAGATGAAGATGAAATACTGATTTTGAGCTTTAACTAGGATTATGTCATTAAAGACTTTGGTGAGAAAAGTTTCAATGGAATACAAAGAATGGAAGCCAGATTGGAGAGGGTCTAAAATGAATCGGGGCGGAACTTCAGACAGTGATTATAAACAGCACATTCAGTGATCTTAGAACTGAAAGGGAGAAAGAAAGTGGGGTAGTAATGGGAAAGGCAAGCTGGGTCATGCGTGGGAGTTTTTAAGATGGGAGAGACTCAATAATGCTTGTTTGTATGGGGAAAGAGCCAGAGGAAAGTGAGAGGTGAATGAGAAGAATAAAGGAGGGGATGAGAGTAGGCATGAAGAAGATCAGGAGATGGGATGGGATGAGGTCACTGGGATTAGAAGAGGAGAGCAGATGAGAACCTTCTGCCTCCCTGACAGGAGAAAAGGACAGAATTGTAGGAGGGGAAGGAAAGGCAAGCTATGGGGAGTGGGAAAGTCTCATCAGATTTTGTCAGTTTTCTCTTGGAAGAAATTGGTGAGATCCTGTGTGTTTTATTGGTAGTTAGCACAAACACCCATATGGCTTAAAACCTGGAGGATTGCTAAATACCTTGTTATCTTCCAGAGCCAAATCAGCTCAGTCATCTTTTAATAATTCTTTTAAAATTATAGTTTTCTTTGAATCAGTCCAGCCACATTTGACTTGATTTCCCTGTGCTCACAACCCTTCCCCACCTCTCCCACATATGTTTCTTATTGGTATTGTGTATTGATAATGTTTCAGTCTTGAGCACTGACAAACATGTAGATAATATTCTGCTGCTACACAGTTTGGTGTATATAGTCTTACCTTCTTAAGATTGCCCTAGAAGCTGTGAAGGTCAGACAAGTCTTCCCAAATTAAGAGTGCAAGCTGGCCAGCAGCATTATCAAATAGTTCTATACTGCTCATTTTATACAATGTTTTCTGTAAGCTAGGCTAGCTGTTTAAATTAATTTTAAATGGAGGCCACTAGGTGGCATGCTGGCTGTTTCTTAAAGTCAATTCAAGGCATATGTATTATCACTAGGGCTGTCAGTTAATCACAGTTAATTCGTGTGATTAACTCAAAAAAAATAATTGCAATTAAAAAAATTAATCACGATTAATCACAGTTTTAATCACACTGTTAGATAATAGAATACTAATTGAAATTTATTAAATATTTTGGATGTTTTTCTACATTTTCAAATATATTGATTTCAGTTACAACACAGAATACAAAGTGTACGGTGCTCATTTTATATTATTTTTATTACAAATATTTGCACTGTAAAAATGATAAAAGAAATAGTATTTTTTAATTCACCTAATACAAGTTACAACTGTAGTGCAATCTCTTTATTGTGAAAGTGCAATTTACAAATGTAGATTTTTTTTGTTATGTAACTGCACTCAAAAACAAAACAATGTAAAACTTTAGAGCCTACAAGTCCACTCAGTCCTATTTCTTGTTCAGCCAATCACTAAGACAAACAAGTTTGTTTACATTTATGGGAGATACTGCTGCCTGCTTCTTTTTACAATGTCACCTGAAAGTGAGAACAGGCATTTGCATGGCACTTTTGTAGCTGGCATTGCAAGGTATTTACATGCCAGATATCTAAACATTCGTATGCCCCTTCATGCTTCAGCCACCATTCTGGAGGACATGCTTCCATGGTGATGACGCACGTTAAAAAAAAATGTGTTAATTAAACTTGTGACTGAACTCCTTGGGGAAGAATTGTATGTCTCCTGCTCTGTGTTTTATCCGCCTTCTGCCATATATTTCATGTTACAGCAGTCTCGGATGATAACCCAGCAAGTTGTTCGTTTTAAGAACACTTTCACTGCAGATTTGACAAAATTAAAGAAGGTACCAGTGTGAGATTTCTAAAGATAGCTACAGCACTCGACCCCAGGTTTAAGAATCCAAAGTGCCTTCCAAAATCTGAGAGGGACAAGGTGTGGAGCATGCTTTCAGAAGTGTTAAAAGAGCAACACTCCGCTCCAGAAACTACAGAACCCGAATCACCGAAAAAGAAAATCAGCCTCCTGCTGGTGGTATTTGACTTAGATGATGAAAATGAACATGCATTGGTCTGCACTGCTTTGGATTGTTATTGAGCAGAACCCTCTGGAATGGTGGTTGAAGCATGAAGGAACATATGAATCTGGCACGTAAATATCTTGCAACCAGACATGCCAAACCCATGAAAAAAACACAGAAATTCAGCTTGGTTTTGGCTTAATTGGCTTGTGAGTTGCCTGTTGGTTAGTTTTTGTCTTTTAGCTTGTTGCTTGTTGTAGCTTGTTGCTTCTTTTTTTTTTTTTTTGGATTGGTTTCCGGCAAGTAGGAGCAAGGGGCAAGCAGGGGTAGACGGGGGAGAGAGCCAGGGGTGCATAGCAGGCCCACCACAGTCCCAGACTGTGCGCCGGAAGGTCTCTAGTCACAGAGAGTGTTGGGGTTCTTAGGGATTCGCTTGTTAAGGTCTTGTTTTGAAATGGGATTTACTTGATTTTTGGCTTATTGTGAATGTCTTGGGGGCTTATTTACTGCGAGAAAGTTGGCAACTGTGTGTTGCAACGCTGGCTACAACAATGCCGTGCGAATGCCTGTTCTCACTTTCAGGTGACATTGTAAACAAGAGGTGGGCAGCATTATCTTCTGCACATGTAAATAAACTTGTTTGAGTGGACTTGTAGGCTCTAAAGTTTGATATTGTTTTATTTTTGAATGCAGTTATTATTTTGTGCATAATTCTACATTTGTAAATTCAACTTTCATGATAAAGAGATTGCACTACAGTACTTGTGTTAAGTGATTGAAAAACACTATTTCTTTTTTTTTGGTGGTGCAAATATTTATAATAAAAAATAAATATAAAGTGAGCACTGTACACTTTGTATTCTTTGTTCAAATTGAAATCAATATATTTGAAAATGTGGAAAAGTCCAAAAATATTTAAATAAATGGTATTCTGTTATTGTGTAATAGTGTGATTATTTGTGATTAATTTTTTAAATCATGCATTTAATTGTGATTAATTTTTTTAATCGCTTGCCAGCCCTATTTATCACTGTTTAATTGCGTAATTTCCTCTAGAAAAATCTTGCAAAATATGCCTTTCAAAAATGGATATATTTGCTTAGGAAAACAGATCTTATTTCTTTCTTTGTGTATGTCCAAGTTAGCTGTTTGATATGGAATGAAAGTCAGCTACACTTGTTGCCTTTGAGGTTATGTTATTTGTTTTAATGTATTGATATGATCATTCTACACATTTGTAAGCGCATAACTTTATCTTTTTGGGGAGATCTTTTCAGACTTATCCATTAGTGTGCTGAAGCATGTTTATAATCTTTTCTTTTTTATTCATGAGAGAGTGAGATGTTTTGGCTTGTCATCTTAAACTTTGTTGTGGCAGGTGAAATCACATTAATAAGATGTTTGGTTTGGATGCTGTTGGCTTCTACATGAAAAATTACAGGAAGTCTGAGAATGGTAATGCTGCTGGATTTCATCAGTTT
This sequence comes from Mauremys reevesii, assembly GCF_016161935.1. Taxonomy (NCBI): domain Eukaryota; kingdom Metazoa; phylum Chordata; order Testudines; family Geoemydidae; genus Mauremys; species Mauremys reevesii. The sequence goes on from NC_052638.1 coordinate 38,943,534, forward strand.
TAAGGATGATCAAACTGTGACTAGAAAGGTTGATAGTGTCCCTTGAATTGTTTGCCAATCATATTTTAGGTGGCTCTTGCTATATGTAAGTTCCTGAAGATAAATTTGTAAGTTTCTAAAAATGGCTCTTTTTACCTTCTCTCCTCCTCAGTCGTTCCTGTTTTCCATTAACCAGACAATATGCCTACGACTGGATAGTATTGAGGCAAAGCTGCTGGCACTAGAGGCTACCTGCAAATCATTGGAAGAGAAATTGGACCTTGTAATGAACAAACAGCATAGCCCTATCCAAGTCCCCATGGTGGCGGGTTCTCCCCTTGGTGCTACACAGACATGCAATAAAGTGCGATGGTAAGAAAAGAACAGGCCAGTCATCAATGTACTTTTTCAATACTATCCCAAATCCATCTCTCTGGCAGTACCAAGCTCTGCAGCTTTATGTATACCTGTCAGCAGCTTGGTATTTTGGTTAGAATATAGAATTAATTCATCTTGAAGGTAATTGCTATGCCAGTTCATGACGTTACTTCTATTTAGACTGAGACTAAACATATCACATTGGTCCATGAATGGCTTGGAACTATTTCCACATTTCATTTTGATTTAAACCAGACTGATTCATCCTTCCTTTGGAAAAGTCGCATCAAATATTAGATGTATTTTTTAAGCTTTTCTTTTCTTTATTTTATATTAACATTTCTAGTTAATGTGTTTATTGATTGTTTACGCCATATCATTCTAATCACTTCTCATTTTACTTTTATCTACTACAAATTAAACAGAATTACTTAGTTACATGTCCCTGTTCCCTAAAAGTTCTCAGTAAAATAATATCTAGTGTTTATTTCTCAGATAGAATCATAGAGGTTAGAGATGGAAAATACCTATTAAATAATCTGATCCATTTCACTGCAACTGCAGACTTGACCACAGTACATTTACGTGTATATTGTCCAGTATTGTTTTAAATGTCTGAAGCATTGGTAGTCCATCCCTGCGCTTTGAGGATTCGTCCAGTCTAATAGATTTGACTGTCAAAGGGTTTTGTGTAATGATGAGCATAATTTTTCCCCATTCATAATTTCATTCAGTTTTCCTAGATATGCTTCCATAAATAATTTGACCTAAATAATTAATCTCTGTCCTTGTTTACATCTTTGTAATATTTATAGAGTGTTCTCATAGTCCATATCCTCCTTGGTCAATTTGTAGCCAAGGTACACATATTTAACTTTGCTTTCATAAATCAATTTTTCCAGCCTCTGATCTCTTTCATTACTCTTCTCTGAACTCTGACTAGTTTCTGAATATTTTTCTGATCTGTGGTGCTCAGAAATAAATACAATATTCTAGGTGCACTAAAGCCGTATATAAAAAAGCTATTACCGTCTTGCTTCATGCTGTAAGGCCCATGAATGTACACGTTTTAAAAAAAAAAACTTTGTCCTCCTTTTACTGCCATATTGAACCCCAAATATCTGTGTAATTTGCTGGCCACTGTCATGTCGGGTTCCCCTTAAGCTTTACTACTTTATAAGTTAATATGTCTTTCAGATTGTATTTCCCCCAAGATACACATTTATATTTTTGCATTTCTGTTCTGAGGGTTGTTTGCAGCTAGCTTCAATTTCGTAATGGCAGTTCATTAACATGCTGTTTACACCCTCTCTCAGTTCATTAATGAAGATGCTAAACCAGACTGGACCTAATACTGATACCTTAAAAAAACCCATAGATTAAGATATTTTACAGTCAGAAGGAACCATTATGATCATGTGATCATTCTTTCTTACTGCATAACACAGGCCATATAATTTTGCCCAGTAATTCCTGCATTGAGCCCAATAACTTGTAGTGGAAGTAGAGTATATATTTTAGAAAGACATCCAGTCTTGATTTAAAGACTTCAGATGATGGATGTTCTTTGGTAAACTGTTTCAATGGTTCAAATGCATCTTTTTTTTTTTCTAGTTTGAATTTGTCTAGGCTTCAACTTGAACTTTAATCTACTACTAGATAGTGTGCTGGTCACACATAACTCAAATGACTTCTTTGGGAGCAGTTGTGTGCCCAGTACTTTTGAATCTAACTTTTAAAAAAAATATTGGCCTCTGCTGCTTTACTCATGGGGGATAGAAGTTACTCATGGGGGATCCATAAATGTCAGGATTATTTTTCTTTGAAACAGGTACCTCATAATTGTCTATGATCTTAAGAAATAATTGTCAGCAATAGGTAATTCCCTTAATAACTCAGCTGCATTTTTCAGACTGTGGACTTGTATGGCAGGTGCTGAAATGTTGTATGTTAAAACATTCCAAGTACCCTTTCACCTACTCTTTATCATTATCTATTGTTACAGGGACTTCCTTTCTTATTATTCAAATTATTTGTATATATTTGTTTTTGTTATATACAGATTTTTAGAAAGGAATTCAGGGTCCTGTATATAATTTAAAATGTCCCCTTATAATGGGCTTTATACACAAAGCATACATTTAAAAGATTTATTCACAAGTATGTGACCTGGTCAGGAACCTATCCAGTGAGCATTATCCTTCCTCAGTAGGTTTTTCTAATTATACTGTTTTAATTCCTATGAAGCTTAGCAGTTAATCTCTCACTTTAGGATTTCAGATTTTTGTGACTGTTTTTCTGGTAGTCTGAAAACATTTTAGGTGATGAGGCCCCTGCCACCCAGCTTCACATATACTTTTCAGAATTATAACTGTGAACTAGATGATCTTAAATACTTTGTGCATTTGTTATTAAATACTAGAGAAAATGGATTCCTGATCCAATGATTTCCAGCTAGTGTGTGGCTTAGGGTACGTCTACACTACCCACTGGATCGGCGGGTAGCGATCGATTTATTGGGGATCTATTTATTGCATGTAGTGTAGACACGATAAATCTATCCCCGATCGCTCTCCCGTCGACTGCTGAACTCCAGCAGTGCGAGAGGCGGAAGCAAAGTCGACGGGGGAGTCGCAGCCGTCGATTCAGCGCTGCGAGGATGCGAAGTAAGTAATTTTAATTCGATCTAAGATACATCGACTTTCGCTACGCTATTCTTGTAGCTGAAGTTGCGTATCTTAGATTGATTCCCCCCTTTACCCCCCCCAGTGTAGACCAGGCCTAACTAGAAGCTAATAGCTTCTTCGCTACTCAGGGGAGAAGGTAGGGAGAAGAGATACTTGATATAGCTGTGTCTGTGTGTGTTTGAAACATTCAGTTTGGTTTTTCTATTTTGTAGAATTACTTTTGTCCTTTGATTTTAATTAAAAAGATATTTAGCATGATACCCAACAAACAGCAGCATTCCCTCCATTAATTATTTTTATGAAATATGACTGACAGGTATAGTACATGAACTTAAAAAAGTTTTAAATTTTTGACAGCAAGTAATAAATTGTTAGGAATAGCTTCAGCTTTGTTGTGAAGAAAACATTGACTTTCCCTGAAGTTCAGTTAAATTTCTGGGCTATATAACCAAAAAGAAAAATAGGAGTATATACTCAAAGGACACGTATTTAACTTACAGATCATTTCTGCTTTAACAAAGCTTCTGGAGAGTAGGTGAAGAGCTGTCAGCTAAATACCAGAGACTCATTCATGTGGAAAGGATCCAGACCTGGTTCTGAGCCAGCCCAGCTTTGTTAATGGCTGGCTCAGTTTCACCGTGATAGGATGTATCACTAAATGCCCTATCTCTCATCTCATAGAAACTAGTTCCACTTGTTGATTATTTCTAATTAAAAACCTGCATTGACTGTTCTGTCGTAGGACTCTCTCTTTATGTTCTCCCCCTTCTTAAAACACAGATGGCGGTGGAGAACTGCCAACTTCAGTTGGTATTTCAGACACAGATTTACAGATTCTACACATGAATGAGATCCTTCAACCCCTTTCTTTTCCTCCTGCCATTACACTGATACCAGTTCTAACATTGTAATAAAACCATTGTGTACAGATAGCAGAGCCATGTCAACCAGATGGTGTTACACTTCACAACAGTATCTTAGTTGTGTGTCAGCAACGCAGACTTTCCATTTTTTCCCAGTAAATGATTTAAGGTTGTGATATCTCCTCTTTTCCCTCCAAGCAACTTTGAATGTTGTTTGTGTATTTTATTTAGTGATTAGCTGCTTGTATTAATGTGCTATAGATTTACCACAATCAAGTTTCATTTGTTACAATATTGTACATAGTAGAGTGTATACATTATAAATTCACACATCAATTTTATTGCTCTGTGATATTTTGCTATTTTTAAATACTTGTTATATAAATTTGTTCCCTCAGGTATGTTGGTTTCAAGTGTGTCTAGGCCATCTTGTAAGGAGAAAAAGGGTGACTTGGATGCAAGCTATTTTTTTTCCTGCGTCACCGTGTGGCTGGATCTGACAACTGTAGTGAAGCAGCAGAGTTCATAGCTAAGCATTCAGGCCATCCTAGATTATGATTTGGAATGTCATACTACCTGCTTCTGCTGCAGAGGTCAGAATAAAATTACACAAGGCTTGTTTATAAGATTGAGTGATATAATGTAATCTGGCTATGCAACTGATGTTTTATAGAGCCAGGAGTCTCACTTATGTAAAAATTGGCAGCTTGAAGCTCAACTTTCTATTGTTTTCCCTAGTAAGCTTAACATGCTGATTTATTGAGATAACTCATGCTTTCCTCCTTTTTTAAAATGCCAACGTGTAGTTTCCAAGTTTTTAAAATTCTCATTAGGGAAATAAAGCAGAAGTTTCAAGGAGATTTGCAGTAAATCACGGATCTCACTACATTATTAGCTTTCAGAGCAGAAATTTGTTGCATTCAGAATCTGAATCTGATTTTGATTTTTATTAAACATAGGAGAATTGATATATCAGGGTAGAACTTTTCCAGCACTCTTCCTTGGTTTTATTTTTTTGTTTTGTTTTTCTTGAAGACTTGCTGACACCTCTTGGGAAAACTACAAAATATTGAAAAATGACGATTTCCCGTGCTTTTGGTGTTTTCACTAAATACAGTGCATAAAAGCTGAAGTCTTGTTCCCACAGTTGTTCTGCTCCTCTTAACTCCCACCGGCTGTCATGGAACTCTATGACACACCAACTAACTCCAGTGGAGATGGATTTGATGTTACTCTAAGGTTATAATCTTGGGTAGCAAACAAGCTGCATGAACATGTGGAGTCTTGAGAAACAAAAAAGATTAATCTTCAGAACTCTTAATAGAAAGGAACAGATAAAGAAGTCACAGAAAATCTGACACACAAGAGGAATTCTTTCTAAGCAGAATGTTACTGAGTTTTCCATAAGATGTTGGTAGATTTTTAAAAGGGACTTAAAGACAGTAAATAAACACAAATAAGCCTTGCAATCATTAAAACTTAATAAAAGAGACTTAGAAAATAATTTCTTAATGCTTAATGACTGTTGTTTAAAAATATGTGGTTTTCAACCTTATCTATGAAGCCAGGACTATGATGGTTCCATAATATTACTGTTAATATGAATTAATCTCCCCTCCCCCCCAAAATTAGTGGAATAGAAAGATGTTCTCAGGCTATATACAGAATTGTGTTTAACTGTATAGAGCCTTAAAATAGCCAAGAACAGTAGTACAGTAATGTAATAAATATCTTAGTAGGAGAATGTGTATTGTTTTGGTGTTCTGAGTCTTGTCTTGTCTGATGTCATTCAGCCTCTCACTCAATCTGTCCAGAATCTGACTGGCTCTGTGTCGCTGCCTTCATCATTTTTTGGTAGAATGACCATCAGCAGTACCTTATTTTTGAGATAACATGCAACCAGAACTTTCAATAGCTCCCATAAGATTGTTGGAGAATTTAAGGTAGTTCCTTCAGTTTGCAGTAGTGCAACACTTGATATCACTTAAATGCAACCTCAAACAGAAATTTGCAAACTTGGAACATGTTCAGACAGAAGAGAGGTGGTTCATAGGTTTGCTAACTAAATATATGGACCTGATAGTGCAATGAAACTCATGTTCGTATGTCTTTTTAAAACATTTTCCCTGGAAAAATTCAACCTAGATACAGCATTTTTTTATTTTTTTTTGTTAGCATACTGGTGTTACCCAGTTTCTGAACTGGGTTAATCTAGGTAAAAGCTGTTCAAATGGCTAGTTAATTGGTTAATTATGCCAACCACTGATTAAAAATCAACATTGTAGTTTTATATTTTTCTGTACAGAACATGGACTGCAAGGCTAAATGCACTGCTCACCATTGTCAAAAGATCTCGAGTGACATCTATGAATAGGAAGTTTTGCTCATGTTGGCAAGGGAAGGGGGATGGTGTCACCTTTTAAAAATGGAATTACTCTCCATAGACTCTCTTCCAGCATACCATGTAGGTAGCGTCTATCAACTTACTTTTTTTTTTCAAAAAGCAGCATTTGTAGCTTTTGACTAAGGTTGCTAAATAGAAAACAAAAGGGGCATGACACAGTTCCACTACTAGGTGGGATATGCAAACTTGTTTTTATTTGTTTTTATATGAGGTGGTGTTTATCCTCTAGTCAAGTAAAATCTGTCAACAGGGTGGGTTAGGTTTTGATTAATAGGATTTATTCTTCTAGTTTGTATCTCCAGTGTGCCAATTGGAATGCCTTTTGGCTTTGGATTTTCTCAGTTCAAGGAGTTCAACAACTGTATTTCTGGACAAATGTTTTTTTGTTTTCAAGTTGTTTTGTATTCCAGTGATATGGAAAATTAAAAATTAAGAGAAAGATTTCATTTAAATGGATTTGCAAAGCATTGAAGCAAGAAAACAGAATTAGAGCACAGTTGTAATTCAGGAATAAGATCAAAGAATGTAAGTTAAACTGCTGCATAGAAGGTCTTTTTAAGAAAAAACAAACATGAACAACAACAACAAAAAAAAATCCAGTCTATAGAAATTGAATTACAACCAGAATAGAAAAAAGTAATTAAACTATATATAATATGAAAAAATATATTTTCTATCAACTACGAGTAAGTAGCATTACGCACATGCTTATGTGCTTTGCTGGATTGGCGCCTGTAGCATCAGTGAAGTAACTAATGCAGCTCCCAGACTTCTGCAGTTCTCGGTCAATAAAACTGGTGTACAAAACAAAGCTATTTTAACTTGTTAATTACTATGAGCCCAAATCTGTAGCTCCAGCCTACACAGAGTTCCTTTTAAAATCAGTGGGATTTTTGCATGAAAATCAGCTCCTGAAAGGGCATGATTGTTCAGCCCTCATGTGAACAGTTCTTAATCACACAAGTCATCCCACTGATGTTAATGCATGGGAAAAGATTGGATGATTAGGTCTAAGATCTGTGCTAAACAAAATCCACCAAGTTAATTTTAGGTCTGTTTGCAAAATGGGGGAATAAAACCAGTATTTGGAAAATGGAAAAGTGTGAAAAAATATATCTCCAATTTTCCAGAATGTGTTACAAAAATAAAATGGGAAAAACCTTCAAAACGATAAAGAGAATGTCTTGTTCTTGTAAAGATAAATTGTATTTTTCATATTGAAGTACACCTTAAAATAATTTTGATATTAAAAATATTAGACTATTAAAAAATACAGAGCAAATCCTGCAATTTAGGCTGGTGAAGGTTAGTAGCATTATTGAGATGACTTTGGAAGAGAAGGAAGTTAGTGGTTATGTCCTTAGAATTGCAGTTGTTCCTTGGAGGAGTTTAGTGCATATTTTTTTTCTGTGATATTCCATGCCAGGGGAAATACTGTGGCTCCTAATAAAGGGATGGATGAAAATCCAAAGACACTGCATTAGTAGCACAGTCATTTTTGGGTCGATGATTGCATATTTGACAGTGCTGCTGGAATGTAAGGAGGGGCTATTTTAATTTAGTCTTTTTGAAACTGTTTAACAAATCAAAGACTGGAGTGCTTAGTGTAGTCTAGTTGCGTATCTTTCCCCATATCCATGTCACCCAGAATAGTAGAGTTTTAGTTTCTTGGATTCAGTCTGAACAAGTTCTGGCCTAGTTAGTAAACCTCCTCATTTGTCACACGACCACTTCAGTGACATGTTTGAAAAGTTTGATGTTGATTCTTCCTTTGTTGGATCATGCAGTTACTGATTTATACTGATTACTTACCTTGCTGGCCAAGCCACTCTGTGTGTCACGTGCATGTATTCATGCTCCGGACGAGGTGGACCTGTATCATTCTTTGTACTTAAATGCAGCATAATTCTGCACTGAAAATATTTTAGCCCAGTTCTTATGTTTGGTTTTTGATATTTTATCATTCGTGCTAGTTTAAGGGTACAGATCCGGTGGGTAGTAATCGATCTATTGGGGATCGATTTATCGTGTCTTATCTAGACGCGATAAATCGATCCGCAAATCAATGCCTGTACTCCACCTCGGCAGGAGGAGTAAGCAGTGTCGATGGGGGAGCCGCGGCGGTCGACTTGCCGCTGTGAGAACGGCCAGGTAAGTCGAACTAAGATACTTCGACTTCAGCTACGCAAATAGCATAGCTGAAGTTGTGCATCTTAGATCGATTCCCCCCCGTAGTGTAGACCAGCCCTAAGATGCACAGAAGCACTCTTCTAAACTACAGTTAGATCCTCATTCTGAATATTAGAGCTGGATACTAGGTACTTCTGAATGTAACCTTTCCCATTTCCTTTATTTTAGTTATATGAAGTCTTCATAAATTCAGACTTAGTGTTTGTATTATGAATTGTTGAACAAATACTGAAATGCTGTGTGTTTTATCATTAGTGTAGATTGCACTTCTTCGAGTGATTGCTCATGTTGATTCCAACTAGGTGTATGCGTGCCACATGCACAGTCGCCGGAAAGTTTTTCCCCTAGTGGTACCTATCAGGTTGGCTGTGGAGTCCCCTGGAGTTTCTCCTTCATGGCGGTGTATATAGGTCCGTGCCGACTCTCCGCCTCTTCAGTTCCTTCTTGCTGCCAGTGACAGTCATAGGAGCAGCTCCTCTCTTGCTAACAGCAAGCAATTCCATACTGGACTTTTTCTCATTACCTGTAAATAGTTAAAAAACTAAGTGTGTTAGTTCAAATAGTCCTAGTTAGTTTAGATAAGTTTCAGTTGGGGTCCCCCCCCTCATGTCCCGACCGGGGCATGCTTTAGGGTTTCAAACTGTGCGGGTCCTGTCTGAAGCCTATGCCAAAGGGAGACTCACAGGACTCCAATACAACCATGTGCTTGAGGGAAGCCCATCAAACAGATAAGTGTAAGATATGCAGAGGCTTCTGACCCAGGACCAAGAAGGAGAGGGACTTTAGGCTGAAACTATTCCTCATGGAGTCAGCCCTTCGTCCCCAGCCGGCACAGGCGGCGTCTGACCCCAAGCCCAGCACTTCAGTGCGGAGCGTGGTGAGCATCACCCACTATCAGTTCACGACAGCCCCTCGGATGTTCACCAAATGCATGGTGGTTGTGGCAGCCTTCCTGCGGAAGCAGCAAATGCAAGTATTCCCATATCTAGACAACTGGCTAACCAAGTGGAGGACCATGTGAGCCTTGTGTGGACAACATTCCACAGGCTCGGCCTCATTCTGAACGTGGAAAAGTCAACCATAGCCCCCACTCAGAGGATAGAGTTCATAGGAGCTCTTCTAGACTCCGGTCAGGCAAGAGCATTCCTCTCGGAATCTCGCTTCCTAGCCATGGGCACCATCATAGAGATTTCTCAGAAGATTCCCCACTACTATGGTGTGAAATTGCCTGAAGCTGTTTGGACATAGCCCAGGTATACCGGCTGAATTGAGACTGCCTAGACAAATTGGTCACACTCACTTCTCCAGTCCTCGAGTCCCTCCGGTGGTGGCTTGACCCGCAAGCAGTATGTGCGAGAATACCCTTCTCCAGGCTTCAACCATCGCTGTCCCTGGATGTGTCAGCGATGGGTTGGGGGGTCACTTAGGAAGATTCAGGACCCAAGGTCTCTGGTCTCAGGCAGAACTTTCGCTGCACATCAACGTCAGGAAGCTGTGTGCAGTTCACCTCGCTTGCCAGACGTTTCAAACTCATCTACAGAGCATATGTGTATTGGTATTGACAGACAATACCATAGCAATGTTCTGTATAAACAGACACGGTCGTGCTCACTCCTCTCTACTGTGTCAGGAAGCCCTCAAGCTGTGGAACTTCTGCATTGCCCACTCCATACATTAGGAGGAATCGTACCTTCTGGGCTTGCAGAATGAACTAGCCAATCACCTCAACAGGTCCTTTCATGGCCATGTGTGGTCCCTCCGCTCAGATGTCACAATCAACATCTTCCAAAGGTGAGGATTTTCCAGATAGACCTGTTCGTGACACGGCGCAACAGGAAGTATCAACAGTTCTGTTCATCCTGAATCACAGCCTGGGTTCGCTGACAGACACCTTTTTCCTCCCTTGGAAGGGGCACCTGCTGTATGTATTTCCGCCCTTCCCACTCGTTCACAAGGTCCTGCTGAAGGTCCAACAAGAGGGAGCATCAATAATCTTGATAGCACCAGCATGGCCATGTAAGCACTGGTTCACCACGCTTCTATACCTGTCAGTGGACACATCTATAACTCTACCCCTGGTCCCGGACTTGATCACGTAGGACACTGCTGCCTCCAACATCCCAATCTAGAGTCTTTCCACCTCACGACATGGAAACTCCATGGCTGAATCTGTTAGAGCTTGCATGCTCAGACTCAGGCTATGTCTACACTACCATGGTAAGTCCACCTATGCTACACAACTCCAGCTTCGTGAATAACGTAGCTGGAATTGACATAGCTTAAGTCGAGTTACCACAGGGCCTACACTGCAGGGGGTCGATGGGAGAAACTCGGCACCAGTCCTGCAACCGATCGGCGGAACGGGGTCACCGGTCACCCTCCTGCTGGCACCCATCCTTGAGACACGAATCCCCTCAATCAGGGAGATTCTACCGGCGATTGGCCCACTCTGACTCTCAGACCCACTCTAGATCTCGGTACAGGTCAAGCAGCGTGAGGCGTAGATCGCTGGTCTTTCGATGAAGATCCACCAAATGCCGAAGATCCCCAGGGTCCTGCAGGAGGGACTCGTCCTGATCGGAGAGGTCAGCGTCGAGGCACAATGGCCAGCACCACAGTGAGGAGGCCCACTGGGCCAGCCGATCATGGTCACTCTGCAGTGTCCGCTCTGCTTACAATTCTGGTGTTGATCAGGAGTCCCTGGTAGCAGAACAGGCTCTGGCACCAGTGGTACCATCGACTTCATCGGCACTGCAACTGACCCCATGGTCTCTGGGCCAATGGCTGGCAGTGTGGTACCCCTAGAATCTTTGGGAGTTCACCCAGCCTTCCCAGGCCGCCTGGTCAGTAGAGTATCAGAGAGGTAGCCGTGTTAGTCTGGTTCTGTAAAAGCAGCAAAGAATCCTGTGGCACCTTATAGACTAACAGACGTTTTGCAGCATGAGCTTTCGTGGGTGAATGCCCACTTCGTCAGATGCAAGAATGTCCAGCTTGTAAGCGGTTCAAACCGCAGCAATCTCGGGGCCAAGGGAGTCAACCCTGCCAGGAGCGCCCCCCCATAAGTAGAGTAGGAGCTACAAGCGCCGGCTGAGCCACCTACCTTCTCCCTCTGCCCAGTTGGGTTCGACCTACAATAAGCAGGGAGGCAAGCGAGCATTTTGAGGATGCGCTTGAGAGTAACCTACCAGACTTTACCCTGGATTGGTCTATCCTGCTGTTATCCAACCGCCTTCCTTTTTTCTTCCCTCCATGGACAACTATAACTTCAGACTGCTGGGTTCTCAATACTGTGGCAGAGAGTTATACCCTACAGTTTACTTCTTCCCACCCTGCGTCCCCCTCCCTCTTCAGGGACCCATCTTTCGAGAGTCTCCTTGTGCAAGAGGTTGCTGCAATTGGGTGCAGTGGAAGAAGTTCCCCTTCAGTACAGGAACAAGGGGTTCTATTCTCAGTACTTCTGTATCCCAAAGGCCAAGGGCGGTCTGTGGCCCATCCTGGCCCTTAGAGACCTCAACAAGTGTCTAAAGAAGCTGAAGTTCCGCATGGTTTCCTTGGCTTCTTCGAGATATGTTGCCCATGTCCATTCCCTGACCCGCCCTCCTTCCCCACTGTCAGAGTTTCCGGCAAGAAGGAACTGAGGGTTGGAGAGCAGGTGGTGCCCCTTATACCACGTCATGTTGCCACCACTCTAGAGAGTGCCAGAGCCAATCCCCTATGGATACTGCTAAGGGAAAAACTTCCGCCACTGGTGCATGTGGTGAGCGCACACACCTAATATGGAATGCACATGAGCAACGTCTCTCAAAGAACACCAGTTACAGAAAAGGTAACTGTCTTCCACTATTGTTGCACTAAGATGTTAAGGAGCCAAGTATGCAGTAATTTGGTGTCAGGATATCGCAAGTCCAGGAAAACATACAACTTCCAATGTAAATGTTTAGTGTTGAGTTTCACAAGGTCAATTAAAATAACCACTTAATAACAAAATTTCATCTACGTTTAAGAGAGGAATACAATACTTTATACAAATATGTTGCTTAATGCATCTGTCAAAACATTTTGATCTGACCAAGATTTGACCTGGGTTGATTCACATTTCCTAAGCCAATTGCTATTAGTTAAATGGTTTCTAATGAGACATTCTGAATGGTTGTTGAATGATTCAGGTGGCAGTTTATTAATGAAGATTCAAGCATTTGAAAGATAGAAACAGATTGGAGTTCACATTTTTTATTTGGGGCTTGACTTTTAATTAGGCATAAAACAAAAACCTACCTTTTAAAAAAAGATATTACTTTAAATTCTTTTATAAAATTTAATACTGTTCAGTGAAACTTTTCAGTAACATGAACTTAACATAAACCCTACTTAAAATCTCTGCAAGCTTTAGACTTAGACTGATTTTATTATTTTTTAAAGCAAAAAGAAATCTGAGAAAATAATCTTAATGATAAATAAAGGAATTTACAGAAGCACAAAGGTCTGTTTTATAATGGAACACACAGATATTTATAATAGTGCACCAAGAAACAACAGAGTGCTGAACACAAACACACACAAAATTGACCTTGACCTCTCAGAAATGAATCTAGTTTGATTATAAGTGGCCTGAGGATGAAAAACAAGAATAAACGCCTCTGGCTTTCATTAATAAAGGTTTGGTAGGGTGACTGGTTTCTAAGAACATAGAATAGAAGTGTAGGGATATAAAAGTCCTTGGATTAAAAAACAAAAGCATAGGATTAGATTAGAGGATTTGTGGTTAAATCCTAGTACCCCCATCAATTATTGGATTCTGTGAATGTTAATAAGTCATGAGTTAAACACTTCTGTTAGCCAGGTGTTAGATGCGACTGACTTGGGAGAATGGTTCAAGACAATCCCCTTCATTTATTAATTTGTTTCTCCCTCTGTCCAAGTAAATAGAAGGAGGAAGTTGTACAGTCTAGTTAATATAATTTTTATCTCAGCAATATAAACTATTTAGAATAGTGGCTGCAATCCTTGCTACGTAAAATCATCAAGAGAAATAGCTTCATTGAGTGTTTGTAAAGTGAAGAGTGACTATTCAAGATAATATTACAATGTAGCCCTAAAAATTTTGATTATATGTTTGAAAGCAATACAACCATGTCTTTGGAGCATATGTTATACACTGGATATTGATTGGGCTATAATATATTAAGTTTATAATAAACAGAAGGGGGCAGAAAATCCTTATATATTAATCTTAGCTTCTGTCAGTGAGAGTTTAGAATGTATTGCCAAATATTTTTATGAAAATGCAGAATTAGATTGAGAACCAATTTTTAAAAGCAACCTTCCTGAAATTTGTCCCATAAATCAGGGTACTTGCAACTAAGGTACCATAAAAAGAGTGAATCAGAAGAGATCATGTTACCAAATCATGACTGAAGGGGATTAACTTTCATCCCTCTTTGGAGGGCATTAGGTGCATAATGTCCAAGTTGTAAATAAATGTGCAGATTATTATGAGTCACACCAGAGTAAGGTGTCTATAACAAATATCACCCATTACAAATATCTGCCAGAAAACTAATGGTCTGATCTTGTAAGTTAATTAAAGTAATATATAAAAGTTAACGTTTTTTTTTAAAGTTTTTTAAAAAGGAAGAAGTAATATGACCCATGAGTGTGTCTTTGGTGGATTTCATTTAATTTCTTTGGGGTAAGTGGATTGAACTTTAGATGAATAGGGTGAGATAGCCCAACTTCAAAAAGGTCTGTACAAGAGATTGGTGTAGTGCCATATGCCTTAGTTGGCAGTTGATGCCATTTTAATGATACACTTCCAAATGTAAAACACAGATTATTTGGAATCTGAAAGACTTCCCAAATAGACTTTTTCCTTTCTGTAGCACTGTGTGTTTTCATACATCTTTATCCCACTCTCTGTTTGTTCCACACTGAAGGGTGAAGTATGAGAAACTGAAAGCAAAACTGTGCATAACTTCTTTTAAAAATTATTTTTGTTTTAAAACTGAGTAGCTGTGTTTGTTTAACATCACATACGCTCGTGTGCTGGAATGGCAGCATAATTAACCATTTTATAAAATGATGCATTATCATGGTGCTAAGTGTGGATACCTTCATGGCTAAATATGAAAAATAAGGTATCTTTCTATAATGCTAATATCAGTGGTTTATGTGCTTAAGGTGTCTTTTAGGTGTAGAAAAAATACCACACATATTTGTTATTCCATCTTCATTCTCACACTCTGTCTTCAATTGCTGCACTTTTCCTGGTGCTTTCCTTCAAAGGCTACTGTATAAAATTGTTTTTCCCTGGGTAAATCAGTTGCATGGTGAGCTGTGCAGCAAACATTAAAACCTTAAAATTGCCTATCATGTAATCATACTAATCAGTCACTGCGTAGTATTGAAGCTTTACACAAATCTTTGATCTAGGAGTAAAAATATTCTTCTAAAAATATAATATATAAAAATATATACTAATGTGAACATAATGTTTAAAGCAAGTACAGTATTCATTGGGCCTTTTGAGTATTACCTTAGTCCAGAGAAGCCTCATTAAATAGTTTTGAAGGAACATATTTAAAATTAAACTCTGGATGTAGTGGGCTCAGGTTGTGCAACTATTGACTTTTCTTATTTCTTCTGACGGTGGTGTTTTTTGAATACAATGGCTCCCTCTGACAATAAGAGATGTTGGCTAAAAAGCCCTCAAATTGAGAATATTAATTGCATGACAGGAATAAAAATGGTCCAGTTAATGCAATAGCATTCACTGAGGCACTGGAAATCTGTGGATAATTTTGAAAAATAAGCACAGATGTAATCAAATTTATGTGAGTATTAGTACCCAGGATAATTTGTCCCTTGATAGGAGTATGTCCTTTTTAGATAATAAAGTCTGCATTACTTAGAACTGTGGCTGCATTTTTTTGCCCAAGTGAAATCTGGATAGTTAAAGTCTCCCATGAATATTGTAAACTGTGGTTTCAGATACCTTGATAATTATAATTGGTGCAGGAATTTTTCATTTTCTCTCTTCTACACTCTTGATGGATGATAACTTATATGTTCTGTGATGCCTTTTCAGTTTCATTCCTTGTCTCCTTACCTGAATAATTTTACTATCATATTCTGTTTAATTGAATCTGTCTGACTCTGCAGATACTTTTGAAATCTAAAATGTGTAGCCACCCTTTTGCTTCTTCACTTTTTTACCTGTGCAAATTATATGCATCTATGTTGATATTTGGGTTATGTGAATCAGCTGATAGGTTTGTGGCATGCCCATCAGATCACTATTAGTTCTTGCTGTTTATTGTACTCCTTGCATATGAAGCTCTTTGACACAGGAACTGCCTTTTTGTTATATGTTGGGCTCATAGCTATAGATTCTAAAATGAGAAAAGGTTAAAAAAAAAACTGGGCATGTTTTGTCTTGGGAAAAGTAGACTGAGGAGGGACCTGAAAAGTCTTAAAATATGATAAGGGCTGTTACAAAGAAGATGGTTCTCAATTGTTCTCCATGGGAGAGACAACATGAGTGAGGTAATATCTTTTATAGGAGCAACTTCTGTTGGTGAAAGAGACAAGCTTTTGAGCTACACACAGCTTTTCTTTAGGTCTTTGTATAGCTTGAAAGCTTGTCTCTTTCACCAACAGAAGCTGTTCCAAAAAAAGGTATTACCTCATCCACCTTGTCTCTCTCTTAGCTGTGTTTGGTCCCAGGATGTAAGAACTCTGCAAACAATGTCCACTGAAGGTAGGACAAGAAGTAATGGGCTTAATATGTAGCAAGGGAGATTTAGGTTAGATATGAGGAAAAACTGTCTAACTATAAGGATAGTTGAGCATTAGAATAGGCTTCCACAGAATGTTGTGGAATCCCTATCATTGGACGATTTTAACAATAGGTTAGACAAACACCTGTCAGAGATGGTGTAGGTGTACTTGGTTCTCAGTGCAGGGGGTTGGACTAGATGACCTCTTGAGGTTCCTTCCACCCCTACATTTGTATGATTCTCTGCTACCACAATAAAAACAATAATATTTTTAGGTGGAGACTAGCGAATATAAACACATCTTCTTTCTCAAAGGTAGTCTAACATTCTGTGACCCTAGAATCCTCCTCTGTGCTGGTCTCTCTTGTCAGTCGTTCTTTCCTCTCACTCAGTTTGGAAGGATATCAAAAACGTTCTTCTTCACTGTCTTTGTTTCGCTCCAGTTGCCATATTCCCAAAGTTATCCTTGATATTTGCCAGATTTACAAAAGCATTTAGCAGATAGGTGCCTAGTGGGATTCATAAAAGTGCCTAACCTGCTATCTGTATCTTTAGGCACCTGAATACCTTTGGAAATTTGCCCTCTTATCCTGTCTTCCTTTTCTTGCATTTTTTTGTTTCCATATGGACTGTAATTTTTGGAAGTCTACCTTCGTTCTGCAGTGTCCTCCACTCTTCTTATCATATATCTCCTATTCCAGTACCAGGAGCCAGTATTCTGTACACTTGATCTGTAATCCAGGTAAGTCTGGCCAACTCCTTTCCTATGAAGAATTATGTATACCTCTTCCTTAGTGGGAAAGTTAGTGAGGATGAGATCAACCTTTCTGATCCCTAGTTGCATATGATCTTCAATGAGCTGCATTACCTGGCCATAACTCAGAAATTTAAGGCTCAGGGAATGGTTAACAGCCATACATTTCTTTTTATGGTTGGGTCAAATATTTAGTTACTCTAATGTTTTCATTTTATCTATATTTTATTCATATTTATATATCTATATTTTGTTCACTTTAAGTTACAAGTTAGTAGTATGTATTGTTCTATTTTTGTAACCTTTACCTGTCTCTGCCTAACAGTAGAATGTTAATAGT
The DNA here is from genome assembly GCF_016161935.1 of Mauremys reevesii. NCBI lineage: Eukaryota > Metazoa > Chordata > Testudines > Geoemydidae > Mauremys > Mauremys reevesii. The sequence goes on from NC_052638.1 coordinate 38,960,904, forward strand.
TAAAGGAGTTAATACAATTTCTGACTGTTTTAAAATAGCCCAGTTTTCTTAAACTCTGCCTCTGTCAATTGTAACACTGTCCAGAGCTACTGTTTTTTTCTATTTCTCTATATCACCAGTCAAGAGCTGAGGCCAAAGGGTTCTTTGGAGACCGTATATTGCTGTAAATTTAATTTTCAAAGCACTTCAGTTGTGTTAACAATAACAGGCGTAATAAAGAAAATGCATGACAGTTATATTTATGGACACACAGGTATTGTAAACCCCCTTAAGTAACCAGCCTTTTTTTTTTTTTGTGGTGGTAGGATCCTGGGGTCCCTTGTACCATCATCTTACTATTGCTTAGTAGGTAAACTTTTTGAAATCTTCATTTATGAATGGTTACAGTGGACCATGTCAATGTGTTAAATGGCATCCCTCAGAGAACAATAAACCAAAACAGACTTTCTTTAAATAGCTTTCCTCATTGGTTGGTGAAATTTGTCTTGAAACCAGTAAATCATCTCTGTGTGCTTGTCAGCCAGTTCAAAGGCTCTCTGTGTGTAGCTAAGGCTGATGGTAACACGAGCCTTTGTACATAAACTCTGCATAAATGTCTTTTGTAATTTGGAAAATCTCTGGTTCTGACTTACATATTTGAGCTGAAAATATCAGAATGCTTAAAATGTTAACACTATGTTTTAATAAATGCTGTTTTTTGCTTTGCCTTTTTGTACTATCAATTGCCTACAACTTCATAAATCTGTTAAATACATAAGAAATTATTCTGGGATGATGGCTGGTGTACTTTGGCCTCTGTCTGTAAAGAACCTAATCATAAATGCTAATATGTCTGTCCATATGGAGCTTTTGACACCTCATCCTCCAGACATCAGCTTGTTATTTTCCTTTACTGTGGTGCATGATGCATTCATTCTGATGATCTTTCCTCTCTGGGACTTTAGGGACCTGATTTTTTTAAAAAAATTTGGATTTGTGCATTGCTTTGCGTCCACCCATATAGTAATGCAAATCCTCAAGTCAGGGATTTCCCTATTCACTGGTAGTTGGGAAATCTCAAGTGCTTGTACAATTCCTGTTAGAAAGATCAGCCTAGAGTAGAAGGACCCTGTGAATGAAAGCAGTATTGACCAAGATAAAAAAAATCCAGTAATCTGCTGATCAGGAGAAGTGAAAAGATCTGTAAGAACAGATATACTTCTTAAAGATGCACTCGGGTTCCAGTGAAAGAAAAAAAGGTGTGGATAAAGAGTTAAATTTATAAAATTTATAAAATTTCCTGTACATTACTAATTTGTCTGCTTGTGGGTGCAGTTCTCTGATTTGTGCATGCATATGTGGGATTGTACATGCAGAATAGGCTCAAAGAGTCTGTCCAAACATGAGGCTCTGTAAGTTCCCCTCCGCCCATCCTACTTTCCTTACCAGTTGGAGTTTTGCTATAAATATCTCATCAGTCTATATAAGTGTGTCTAAGGATGCAAGAAGAGAAACTGCCTGTCTGAAATGTTCCAGTCTCAGTTTTTCCATAACTCATTTCCATCCATCTGAAGAAACTCTTGATCTTGTACAATATGGGAGATGAAATGTCAGTTGGTTCCTACTATTTTATTTTTCTCTCCTAATTAAAAAACTAATCTGGGAAGGGGAGGAGATGTTGGTTTTAGGGGCGGCAAAAGTTCTCTTCTTTTATTGTCTGCATTCTGTATGATTGAAAGGTGATTGTCCAAGAAAAAACAACAGCTAAGACTGATGGAGAGTCATACATTTTCCCTGTTAAAAATTACCTTTGGCAGGAACCTTCCTTTGCAAAGTGTACAAGGTTCTTTTGTTGTTGTTTTTTAAAAAGTCAGAGACCAAAATATGAATACTTGAAAATAATTATATTACTTGAAAATCATTGTATTTCATGTTCATTACTTATATAAATAATATTTTGTTTGGAGGTGTCATGGATTGTTGACCTGGTAAATTGCATATATTTTTTTTCAATCCATAAATATGTATTTACCTATAGACAATGTAGATTTTTTTTAAAGAATTTTTTATTGTATTCAGAGCTCAAAAAATAGCCATGAGTATTTTCTTTCCATACTCCCTCAGCTCCCTAATCTGTCCCCAAAAGTGTGTGTGCTGGCAGCATTGATAGGAAGAGCTGTCTCATTCTTCCTGTTGCTAGTTGATCTTTCTATATTAACACAGGAGTCAACGTCACATTATTATTCATCTTCACTGATGAATGTGCAGCTTCTGATAAGCTCTGTCAGTTTCTGCACTGAATATTTAGTCTGTTTATTCTGCTTCCTTCTTAACTATGGAAGAGGAACAATTTTAATAGGGCTACCTAAAGATGATAATAAAATGTTGTTATATTATTTTCCTCTTTCAGATCTCCTAAGGCTGGCTGTGTCCAGGATTTTCATAGAGTCATAGAATTGTAGGACTGTAAGGGACCTCAAGAGGTCTTCTAGTCCATTTCCCTGAACCCAAGGCAGGACTAAGTATTATCTAGACCATCCCTGACAGATGTTTGTCTAACCTGCTCTAAAAATCTCCAATGATGGAGATTCCAGAACTTCCCTAGGCAATTTATTCCAGTGCTTAACTACCCTGACAGTTAGGAAGTTTTTCCTAATGTCCAACCTAAACTGCCCTTCCTGCAATTTACAGTCATTACTCCTTGTCCTATCCTCAGGGCTTAAAGAGATCAATATTTCTCCCTTTTCCTTGTAATAACATTTTATATACATAAAAACTGTTATCATGTTCCTCCTCAGTCTTCTCTTCTTCAGACTAAACAAACCCAAGTTTTTCAATCTTTTGACCTGGTGTAGAGCTCGTTGGTAGTTTTGTAGGTATTGTGCAGACTTCTTCATATTGTCCCTGAAAACCTTGATCTGAAGGTCCTGTTCTCATCTAGATTTTGCTTTTTTTCTCTTGCAAGTGCAGAATTGAATTCTCTTTGAGAATAGTTCTGTAGATAGCTGTTCAGAATGTTGTGGTATTGTGATTTGTTTGTTTTAATAAAAAAGCCCTGGCATCTTGGAGGATGGAGGAGTGTTTGTAAAGGGGCTTTATTCCACAAACTGATCTATGAAGGCACACTCTTGTGCCTGTGTAGTGTCCCATGGATTTCAGTGGAACTCCATGCAAGGGGGCCTCCGGTGTGGAGCAATTTACAGGATTGAGGCATTGGTGTGTAACTGTTGTCTCTTAAAAAAGTCATTATGCTTGCAGATTGGTAAAGTGGCCTAAATCATAAACTCCTTTATCTCCCAAATAGGTAATTGCTTGGGCTTGAAAACATCAGCCCAGAATAAACTTCATCTGGTATAAAGTACAGCCGCGTACCTCAGCAACATGCATTGCCAAGAGCACATCAGCCACGCTGGTGGCTCCCCTATAGGATACTGATCTAAATTTAAGATTTCGATCAAGTTATTTTTGAGGTTCTGAATGGACAGGAACCAGGTTACCTAAAGGACTTGCCTCATCCTCCGGACATGGATTGCCCTCGACAGCTCCACTCCTCAGGAATGGTAGAATGCATTAAGAATTGTAAACTCCTTCATATTTAGGACCAATGTCAAATTCAATAATTAATACGAGTGTCTTTGGACTAGTAGATGAAAAGTTTCTGTTTCCATGTTCTGTATCTACCACCAATATTTCCTGGCAATAGATGGGGAGCTATGTACTGTTATTCTGAAACCAGATGTAGCCTCCCCACACTGTTAAATTAGCCAGTGCCAAAGGTTTAATAAATCTGTGTCTGGATTAGTAACCCAGGGTTTAATGCTTCCAGATAGAGCCTCTTTCTAGCTTTTTTTGTTTGGTTTTGGTTTTGCTGTGACCCAGTTTCCTCCCCAAAGAGACTATTGTCCCCAGCAGTTGTTGAAGCAGAGTAGCTATTTAGTTCCAAAAGAATAACATAATACACACAATTTGGCAGTTGCTTGCTTACAATGACTTAATCGTGGTAATTGTACATGGTGTCTGTATAAGTCTGTGTATGCACCATGATATACAGCACTTTTTCAACAAAAGCATGGTTAGTGGCCATACAAGGAGTATAGTGGCTTAAAATCTGAATCACCATGCTATCATCTCGCTACTTGTATTCCATTTGACCCATTTGGCCAAATTCATCCCTGGTGTAAGACCACTGATTTCATGGGCTTTTACTGGGGACAAATTTGGCCTCATACAGAAACACTGAATGAAGCAACCGTGAGCATGCTGTGGTGTGGTTGCAGAAGAGGTGGGATAAACAAAAAATTGCAGTGTATTGGCAAAGCAAAATTCACCCCCAGTACTGAGGAGCCAACACACTATGTGACTCTTAAATCCAATATTAATGGCTTATACCAGAGTGTTTCTTCTCCATTCATTTTTAAGTTGGCTTATGTTAACTAAACGCCATCAGGCACACTTTAAAATGCTCTTAAAAATGAATTAGTTATTTTCTTAAAAAATAGGTTTTTCCCATTTTATATCAATTCTGAGTTCTAAGACTTTGGGGTGGGGGGAAGAAAGCCCGAGGACTTCATAAATAGAAGCTTAATTTTACTGCATTTATCTCTATAGCTGCAATTAATTAGTCAGTGTATCCATTAAAAATTAAGCCTTGGTAAGTGACACTTTTAAACATGCATTCAAAATTTATTGAAAATGGGGGAAGTGATGATAAAAAGAACAATGTCTAAAAGAAAAATAAAATGTCTTAAGAGTCTCAATCTGTCCTTAAAAACTTCAATATATAACCTGTGGTACATATAAAAAGTAGAAAAGGAGGGGAGTAGAGCTGGGAAGGAGTGGGTAGAGCAGGGCAGCTTCCAGTGTTGCTAACTTTCATGATTTTATTGAGAGTCTCATGATATTCGGTGCTTTCTTAAAACGGCAGCTGCTGGAATCACAAGATTACATCAGAATCTGAGCTTTTGTTAGATAAAAATTCTATTACATAGTCATGGAGAAATGCTTGAAAATGTGACTTGAGTGCACCATAAACACTCAGAACCCAGAAAGCAAATAAAAAGAATTTCAGATGCATTATTTAAAACAATCTCATGATTTTAGGCCAGTCTTGTGATCTTTTGAGATTCATTTTAAACGTTTGGGGTTGGCACATACAAGGCCCAGAACGTTCTGTACTTGTTCACAGTTCGATTAAACCCCCTCCAGAGTATGTGAGGTTCACAGGGCTTCAGAGCCAACAGATGGTTGTCAATCTATAATGAATCCCATTTGTTCAATTATACATAGATTACACACATATCCCTTGGCAGTGGGGCTAGAATGCTGTTCTTTTAGCTCATAAAACACAGACTTCCATCATGAGAGATAAAGAACAACTCCCTTAATTTACTGTTAGTTCTTGTAGTATGTGGCTTATTGTCTCCGTAGGCCCGTCATGAAAGGGGTAACATCACATGCATATGGAGACATGCATATACACACACAAACATACAGTATGTAACAGCTGAAATAGATAGAATATTGCTATGAGATTGCTCATGTTATTTCTTATGTGTGATTCTAATATATGGCAGACTAAAGTTAAGAAAAATGAATAAATATCAGTGATATTTTTCAGATGTTGACCAATAAAAACAATAGAAAAAATGTGTACAGTGATGAGAAATTAGCTAGTCTTCTCTTGCCACCCCAGCAGGGGAAAATGTGTGTGTGTTTTAAGCGTATCATTGAGTATAATGAAAACATTTAGTTTTGCACACCAAAACTATCCCATACTTTTGAAAGATTTTTGTAATAGGATGATGATAATCTCTGAAACCAATTAAAATAATAAACTGCATGCCAAATAAGTTTATTTACTTTACCTTTATTTTTATATTAACCCAAAATGTTACCCTATGCATTTTTTGTTTGGATCGTGGAATTCTTATCAGATTATTTTTGCACATTAAATACACACAAACAATGGTCTAGTCCCATCAGTAACTAAAATTAGAGTCTTTTCCCTTTTCTCCATTCTGTCCCCATGTCCTAAAAAAAATAAAATAGATTTGTTAGAAGATCAGATGTCTTCTCGGTTAAGCCCATCAGCTCAGTTTACAGCAGAATGCCTTTCCCCTACTTTTCCTTTGGGGGAAATATTCCATTAAAATGTTGCTTTTTATTGTACAATGGCCAGTTTACCTCACAAAATCTTCACCTTCGTAGTAATTCTCCAAAGCAGAAATTTGAGGGCCCTTAGTAACTTTTTTGTTTACAGACTTCCTCCTGGTTATCTTGAGTTGATAAATTCTTTATCACCCTGGAAGGGGTCACAGACTGTTAATAATTTCAGTGAAGCAGTCAGTCCCTTGGAATGGTATGGATGTCAAATATGTGGATTACAAGCTGTAGCATTTGATACATAGTATATAGCTCTGATGTTGGGGGTGGGGGAAAAACAAACCCAGAAACAGCCTTTCAGTTTTAGTGTAGGAGTTCATTTAAATACAAAGACTTGGGTTAATGTATTATTTAAAAAGGTTTGCTTCTTTAAGTTCTGTTTCTCTCTGATTTTTGTCTTGTAGTGTTGTCCCACAGACTACAGTTATACTGAACAATGATCGGCAGAATTCAATAGTAGCCAAGATGGTTGGGCAGGAAGAGCCATTGAGCAGAACAGCGGATTCTCTGGAAAATATCCTTAGCAAGTTAGTAGCAACAATTGCAATCCTTCCCCTACACTTCATTATTTCTTACAGGAAATCCAATAGAGGTCTGCCTACTGCAATTACAAGTGCAAAATAAGGACATCCTAGGCAACTGAGCTTGAGGAAAAAATATTCACAAAGTAGTGAAAAGGGCCAAATTGACAGTCCTGCACAGCAAAGTCCTCTATCAACAGAACAGGTACAGCGCAGTGCCTCAACTTTGAAGTGTAGGGAGCATCTCTGAGGGGGAAGGGTTAATTCAGTCTCTTTGGCCCACTGAGTCCTTAGTATCCATGCTGAGCTTTCCAAGAAGGGGGCCCATTGTGATTGGTTTTGCAATGTCGACTCTTGTCCACTTCGAACTGTACTGAGACCTACCAACTCATTAACGAAAGGACATTCAGTGGCCATCTGTAGTAACTTTTGTTCTAGCCAAAGCTGGATTTGAACTAGTTACTTGAAAACAAAGGCTCTGTATAGAAAACTGTTTGAAGTAACTAGCCATGCTAATTTAACAGTTATGTAAAGAAGTTTCTTTATACTTATTGGTTATATGTTGTGTATAGACATTTCATTGATAAAATTTTCAAATAGACTTAAACAGCAAACTACTTTCTGAGTAATTAACATTAGATAGTAACTATAAAGCAAGCCAAAGAGCACTTACTTTTAAACAAATATTGACACTTACAAAAGGTTTTCATCTTCTAATGCGTTTATTTGTAAATAGTATGTATAGCTTTTTTGTGCAATTTGTATAACGTTAACACATGGACATTTATTTTAGAAAGCTGGGGTTATTGTTAAAATGTCTTTCATCTGTACAGAACATGTTTCTTTCTATAAACTTTTTTAGCTCTTTTTGGAGGCTAATGGAGTCAGTTGAGATGTCTTCAGTTCATTCATGCCATACAATTAATAGAATATACATTTTATTTAAAGCTTACTTAACTGAATAGCTAAAAGTTATGGAAGGAAATTAGTCAATTGAGTTTTCTATAAATTGTCCTTCATCTGAACCAGAGGCAAATGGATTTATTTTTATTTAATGTCCTACAGGGAATCATGTTTTGATGCTTTCTGAAGAAGAAACAAAATTCTTGTGTAGCTTCTTGTGTATTAATTTTTGTTAATATCAAAATATTTTTGGGTTTTATGTTAACTTAATTTGTAGAAATATAGTATGTAATTCATTACTTGATGTCAAACACCTGCTGAATGTAATCAGTTTTAGGGTTATTCTGCTACTGCTGTCAAGGTAGCTCTTAATCTAGACCAGCGGTCAGCAACCTTTGAGAAGAGGTATGCCGAGTCTTCATTTATTCACTCTAATTTAAGGTCTCGCATGCAGTAATACATTTTAATGTTTTTAGAAGGTCTCTTTCTATAAGTCTATAATATATAACTAAACTATTGTTGTATGTAAAGTAAATAAGGTTTTAAAAATGTTTAAGAAGCTTCATTTAAAATTAAATTCAAATGCAGAGCCCTCCGGACTGGTGGCTGGGACCCGGTCAGTGTGAGTGCCACTGAAAATTAGCTCGCGTGCCGCCTTCGGCACATGGGCCATAGGTTGCCTACCCCTGATCTAGACAGACTAGCTTTTACAAGAAAAGTCATATAATCAGTAAGAAATCAAGTTATTAATATTTTTAATGCACTAGAAACAGTATATTACATTCTTTGAGTCTGTAATCATGCTTTGCCAAAGTATGAATTCTTCTTTTCTTTCTCAGTGCTGTTCCCGGTCGTAGACAGAACACCATTGTGGTGAAGGTGCCAGGGCATGATGATAGCCACAATGAAGATGGAGAGAGTGGGTCTGAGGCCAGTGACTCAGTTTCCAACAGTGGCCAGTTAGGAAGCCAAAGTATTGGGAACAATGTTACTCTTATTACACTGAACTCTGAAGGTATGTGATCAAAATGAGCAAAATGAGCAGGGTGGAGGAATGAGCTAAAATTCTATCAGAAGCTCTTGAGATCATTTCGCAGTTCAATCCTTAAAGAACTATGAAAAAATGTTGAAGTGACCTATCCTATAGGAAGCATCAGATAAGACCGAGTAACAGGACAAAATAATTCAGTTTCCTTTAACTTGCTGTTCATTTTTCTAGGCCAAAGCAAATTAAGTGTATTTGTAATACTTAATAGGTATGCCCCAGAGCACAGCCCTTGATTTAACAGACTCTTTTGCATTAGCAGTATAAGAACACTTAATTTCAATGTTTTTAAATGTAAAGATTTGCAAAATGATAACAAAATACTTTGGTCCCATCTCAGAATTGAAATAGAGAACTAGGGAAATAACTGCATTCTCTGGGAAGCATCAAAATGTACCAGTTCATTGCCTCCTGTAACTACTTATGCCGTTCCACTGATGCTGAATTCATCTGAAAGTAAACAGTTAGTTATTTTGGAAACTCTAAACAGTTTTTTAACAGGAAATTCCTATCAAAAATGTATTGTTTATAGGATAGTCCTGTCAACAGCTTTCACAGTTTCCTACAACCTCTACACAACCCAAAATCTCTGCAAAACAAAGAGAGTGGAATCTAAGACTTTGAAATGTGTCTTCTGTAGACAATCTGTTATATGTTGTAAGTACTTAGGGTATTAAAATACAAAATGAATGCTAGCTGCAATATTTTATGCAATCACAAAAATGATGAAAATATAAAACAATTAGAAAGACACATGTTTTAGGTGAAAAGTGTCATGTAAGTAAAAAAAAAAATAGACAATCGCAATAAATCATAGGGTTTTTTTATAATTGGTTTGATTAATCATGTCACTAATTTTTAAACAGAGGCCTGTAATTTGAACCTTAGACCATAGAGTCTTTTAATTAAGATAATTACCCACTAACTCTTCTTTTATTGAATTCATAAGTGAACCATTCCTTATATTTATTTCATATATGTTAGTTTGTGTTTATATTCATGCACCACAGGGGAATATATTAGTATTTGGGTACTCAATTTATCACATCTTAATGCCTGATTTTTCAGAAAATGCTGAGCATCCACCCTCTGAAAAATATGTCCCTTTAAGGTATCTTACACTGAGCACCCAAAAACTGAGGCTCTCAGAATGACTAGCCACTTTTGAAAATGTTGGCCCATGCTACTTGGGGCAGAGACTATACATCTTTTATATATACACAGGTTATGGTCACTACCAGAAATTAATGAATAATGATTTGACTATTTCTCATGGAGAGCTTCTTGACTCTTCCAACCTCTGACATGTCTCCTGTGACAAAATCTGTGTCCAAAAAGTAGTTTGTATTGGGAGGAAAGACAGGAGATCCAAATTTTGAAGCTCCCACATTACAAAATAGGCTGGTTGAGGATAGTAATGGCATTGCCATTTGAAAAATCAGGTCCTGTAGCAATGGGACTTGGAACACCTTTATTTGCACAGTTGCTGATGTTTTTGGCAATTTATTTATTTATGTATGTGAAGAAATTGAGTTTCACTGTTCTGGTGTCTACAGAGTCAAATTCTTCTCTCAGACACATATGTTCATGTCTTATTGGCTCCCACTGTGAGGACACTTGTTCATACTTTGTGGATAAAATCATGTGGAATTAGTCCCGAGCTGACTGCTTTGTTAGGGTCAGGGAATAACTTAAAGGACGAATGCCAAGTCATCTGCTCTCAAGTTTCAGCCAGTGTCACTCTCTGAGATACTAGATGTGTTGGGTGTACTTCAGTTTTACAGTCCATGTTCTGGACATATGTGTTCTTCCTCACTGGAAAAAGCCATTGAGAAGGATGCTCAGTCAGATAAGACTGAGGTTTATATCGGTTAGCTGGGGGAAGCAACTGGAAGATATGGCACTGATGGCATTTGGCCTTCTGATTGCTGTTTTATTGTTTGTTTTCACAATGTGGAATTCTGATTAGATCACTGGCTGCTGCTAGATGATTTGGTAGGAGCAACAGCTAGGAGTGCATTTTCAATTTACCAATGCTTAGGAGGGTTGTGACTATTCAACTGGACCGTGCGACTGTCAGAAGTGCCTTTGTCACTTTGAGATTAGATTAGTGCAGTATGTTGCACATGGGGCTACATCTTAAATACATCCAGAAACTAAACCTGGTGCAGAATTTGGCAGCCCATTTGGTCTAAGCAGCATATGTTACAGTGAGCATTTTACACCAGTGCTCCATGATCTGCAGTGGCTGCCATTTGGTTTCTGGGTGGAGTTTAAGGTCCTGGTTTTGACATAGAAAGCCCTGAATGGCATAGGATCTGCCTACCACTCTCCTCCATGCCACGTTTGTGGCCTGCAAAGGTATTAAATTTGGAGTTCCTTCAGTATAAAAGATGGGAGCTGCAGACATGGTGTTCTCAATGAGGGCCCCTTTGTATATATCTTCATTGGAGCTAGGGGGCTCAAGGTAGCATGTTAAAAATAGATGTGTGGCTGTTGCGGCACCAGCAGAGGCTTGGGATAGCCACCTGATATTGGACACAGGAAGAAGAGTGAGCTTGAGCTCCAGTGGCTAGACCAGCTTCCGTTGGTGCTGCTATGCCCACTCAGCTATTAGCCTGCTAGCACAAGCCCTACCTGGGCTGGGAGGCTTGCTCCCAGCTGCAATGTAGACATATGCCTTGACTTTGGAACTCATTTTCACCTCCTTCATCTACTTTTGTCTAAGCCTGTTGACCAGTAGAGTGTACTGCAAACTCTTTGTATTTTCCCTAGCTTCCAGAGAGCTGGGAGGATGATGAGTAAGGGGCTTTCTTGCTGTTACATTTTTACCAGGCTGTAATTCGTTAGGATGAGTGAGGTACAATTGGTAGAACAGTAAATTATAACAACTGTATTTCTAAATATTGTCAAGGGCCCTAGAGGATGTGCTAAACTTTTTTTATTTTGTAAAACGGAAATTGAAATAAGTAATATAAATAAATATATATTTTATTTTTAAAGGTCAATGTCATGTTTGTGTTTGTTTTCTCCCGAAGATGGCCTTTGCAAAAGTCTAATGTAAGTCTGACTAGTTTCTGAGATGAGAATTTTGACATGCACAGTGTTGTCAGAAAAGACAATTTGTGACATTGTAATCCAGATATAGTTAAATACTTACAACAGCAAAAAAGTATTCAGTAACTCTTTCCTAAACTCTTGTCAGGTGGCACTAAAATGTTGCATGTTGCAAAGACTGTGCACTTTCTGGGAAGAGAGATCCTCTGCAATTTAAATTTCAATTATCTCACGTTTGACTGAAATTGTGCTGATTTTGCAACTACTCAGGCTTTCAAGACGGATTTAATTTTCCTGGGTTTAGGGCTTTTTCCTGCAAGGGAATCTATCTACAGGGGAGGCTGATGTTGCTCAGCACCTTGCAAAAACCAGACCCTTAATCCTCTGCTCCTTTGGAATGGCAAAATTCATCTTTTGGAACTACCCCATTTTTATCAGCAAAATACAGACCAAATGGTTTATTTGTTAAAATTTCATACAGCTCTGTGTCAGTTATTTGTTGCAGGGACGAAGTTTCTAATACTATGAAAATATTTGTTGTAATCTGCCCTCTTTGACATGCTTGTTTGGCATAGGTTTTTACAGAGACAGACGTTGGCCTTTTCTGTGATTGTTGTATATGTAAATGTAGATGAAACAGCTAATCCATTAATGTCTCATATCCGATTTACCTTGGACTTTTGGTAGAATCATCCATTAAAAATCTCTCTGAGATTTATGAATGCTTTGAGAAATGGATTAGCAATCCCCCTCTCCCCCACCCCTCTTTCACTCCAAGATTAGAGAAAGCTTTGCTCAGCTGTAGAGAATACTAAGGAAACGAGTTTACCATATGTCACAGAAATTAAATGATTAATAAGAAAAGTTCTGCAGAATGATAGATCTGTCTTGCAGATTCTTTTTCTTTACTGATAAAAGCCAGAAGTTCCAGTTTACTCTTATATTTTGCAAAGAGCAGAATTTTGAATGGCTAAAGTTGTTCAGAGAAATCTTGAATGGTCATAAAAATTTGTACTATTTCTTGAGGCCAGAATGGCACAGAATAAGTAAGCCTATCTAGTGGTAACAAAAATTATCTAGTCCTATCTACTTTACAAAAATAATCATGTTTAAACAAGTTTGTGAAATGCTATGGTTTCTGTCAAAGGATAGTCACAATCCTGTAAAGGGATTCACGTGTACTGACTACTGTGGACCTGCAGAGATCTAAGGGTCTGTCATTGCCCATTTAGATGCCTTTGCAGGAACAGCACCCATATGATAACATTTATATTACTTGTCAGTAAATACAAAAACCGTGTTATAACCATGTTGAAGAGCCATGTTTTAACTCTTGTAGATTACTAGACTAAAACATAGTTTTCCAATATGATTGTAACATGTTTTTTTCTATCCACAGAGGCAAGAATAAACCATGTTAAACATAGTTTGGCCACAACTGGCTTTGAATATGGTAATTTATGTTGTGACAGTGTGGATAAGGCCAAAATTATGTCAAGACATACTACAGGCTTTCAAGACGTATCACAAGATAATCCTTTCTGGGGGATGTTACTGTGCCTCATTCCTTGTAGCTTGTGATGCTTCATAAACTAACCTGGAAATTCAGTATATCTAGAGACTCAGCACTACGGACCGGATGCTTGTAAGGTGCTGAATGCTTCCTCAGAGGCCAGGGGATTTAGCACCTTGAAGAATCAGGTTCATAGTATTGGATAACCACATATTTAGGTGTTTGTTCGCTGTTTACATAGGCCATTTTCCCCTACCCAATAGTCTTGCTCAGTCTTAGCAACACAGTTTGTGCTCCATATCTGAAAAATCCAGGTACTTCTAGAGGTGCACTGAATCAAACCCCCAGATTCAAGAAGCTCCAAATCATGAATTTTGTAGCTTGTTTTTATTAATAGTTATTCAAAATAGTTTTGTATGTGAGGTAAGGGATAGTCTTTGTTTCTTAATAAAACAGTCTGCTTTAAAAAAAACTCATAAAAACCTAAGGTATTTACCCATATTATAAATACAAATTATTGCCTGCAGAATTTCAGTTTTAAAATTTTTGCAGTAATTTATATGAAAAAAAGCATTTGAAAGTGACACGCTTTTAATTTTTAAATGTTAAATTTCACCGCCTGAAAATGGGGCTCACAGTGGAAATACTGACAACTTAGTGAAATACAAATGGGACTGTAGTAATAAAACTGGTGCATATGAAGTAATCATGCTGTATTGAAGATAAAGCTCAACAACATGTGTTTTTTGGAGAACAATATCGGTCAAGAAATTCCCAGTGTGAGTCCGCATTAAACAGGCTGAAAGGCTTATTTTAAATAATAACCATTACTTTCTCATGTTCTTACATTAATCCCATATTTTTTGGCATAGAAAATAGCAGGTGCATCCTTAATTAGTCCACTAAGAAATAAGTCTTGATACTGAACTCATATTTTACCCCTCAGCTATTAATAATACTGTCAGTAAAGATTAGCCTATTGTCATTTTGAGTGTAGGCTTAATAAAGTGTGTGTCTTGTATAGTATATAACATCTTAGTTACAGCCTGAGTTTATCTCTGGGGAGATCAGAGAAGCGTGGTGTGTGAGGACTGGTTGTGTGAAGTGTAGTACAAGGACATGGTGAAGCATTTTAGATTAAAAACCATGTGTCTGAGGATGGGTGATCAAGTAATGTTGATGCAAATTGGAAACCTTTATTCCAGAGTGTCTCTTTTGAAGAGACTACCTCTTCCAGAAATAATATTGTAAAAATAAGCGCCACTGGTTTGCTAAGTGATTAAATGGTGCTTTGCTTTGGGCCTTCTGTTTCTGGGGTTCTGGGTTTAAGCCTTCACTTGATTCCTAAGTGAAAATAAGTTTGTGCTCACCTTAGTCCACATCAGAAAATCCCCCATTCAGTTAAAGCTGCTAACAATATTTTTTTTTCTTAAAGATGAGACTAGTTGAATATGTGTGCCATTAATTCAAACTTCTCAAGACTTTAATGAGGGTACAACATCTACTTTTTAAAGTTTATCATCCATGTGTTCTTTTTTAAGATATATTTTGACTTTTGTGTCTCTGGGTCTTCTCTTGTCTTGGTTATTATTTTGAATAAAAGTCCCCAATTAACTCACTGACTTTACATAAAATATTTCTGTTTATCAGAAACTGACTAGACAGCTATTGGATTTAGCTGACATGGTTTATCTGAACAGAATATAATTTTTTCCCCAATATTTAATCACTTCCAAAGCAAATTAAGCTAAACTGAATTAAGGTCAATAGACTTCTAAATGAGTGTGTCCACACAAGGAACAGTTTAACTAATCCATGTTAAATTCTCATTTTTAATTCATTTGGATTAATTTTCCTGAGTGTCCCTGTATAGCCAAGCCCTAATATACCAGTGAAAACAAGAAACCAAAATTATGCAAATTTTAAAGCATTGATTACATGCATCTATAGGAAGACAAAATAAATAATATCAACAATTACTCCATTGGAAAAAATGCCAAGAATCATAGCTAAATCTCCAGTGGAATACCAAAAACATGTGATTGAAAGCTGCCTGTCTTTTATCCTGCCTTCTGAAGTTAAATCTTTTACAATCTTTTTATATATTATTTTACACTCCAGGGGGAGCTCTGTGTCAAGTGAACTCAACTAAAGCTTTTTTGATTGCATCTAGTTTAATTTACAGACTTTTTAAAAAGAAATTTAAATGTTTCATAATGTTTGAATTAATATTTGTAGTTGATTATAGACCTAAGAAGGGAACTGAAATATAAACTCTTTTTCTGTATGGGATTTTCTTATTCTTTACGTAATTTGCCTGTAAAATTGTACATACATTTTATTGAACGTCCCACTCTGGTTAAAATAGATTGAAGTCTTTCTAGGTGATATAGGTTAAAACTTCCAGAAATGCTGAACTAACTTGAACCTAAATCTCATTTTCAAAACAGAGTTAGGCACTTAAAGGCTTATGTTTCATTGACAGTTAATGGAAGTAAGGCTCCTGAGTGCCTAAAGTCACTTTTGAAAATGGAATTTAGGCTCCTAAAATCAACTGTGTGCTTTTGAAAATGTTACTTATAGACTGAAAGATGTGTGTTAAACACTCTTTAGATCCATGACAGAGTTTGTTGTTCTTTCGTTGTTGAATGTGTGCTCAGGGTAACACTGAGCAATATTTGGAGGAATCGTTGGATTAGAATTGGCTAAACTGCTGGCTCTGTTGTGACTGTTTCGATTTACATTACAGTTATGATGAGAAAAATGAACTGTTTTAGTCTTTTGCTATATGCATTTCTAGTTGTCAAGGTCATAAATATGAAGATTATATCTTGTGGTGGAAGCACATCAATGGAGTGTCCATCTGCAGTGAAGTGTTTTCATATGAGCGACAAGGTGATAGGTTGAATATTTGTCAAAATGTAGCATTAAATGTTCTTATAAATCCATTTTTTCCCTCTGAAGTATGGCTTTTAGATATTTGATGAGTTACCCGAATGTTTCCATGTGCACACTGTTCCCATCTGCTTCAGAAGTCTTTTGGATAACAGTCATTCTCTGAATATATAGACATTCTTGTTTCAGTACAAATGCTTACTTAAAAAAACATTCTTATGAGTTATAGCATGACCTGTCAAGTGTTAAACAAAACATTTTGCCACGCTAGCATTTATAAATTTGAATAGAGACTGGTCTTCTCAAAAGTTTTGGTGGATAAAAACAGAGTTAACATTCATGAAAACCAACGTTTTTTTTCTTCTTTTTTTTTTCCGCTTTCTCATCAGGCATTTTACATTTTTCTTACTCTAGAGGAAACCTGAGTTTAAGATTGTCCATAGAGATCTTTTTCTTTTAATTGTTCTTAATTAAAAGTAACTTTTTTTGACAGTGCAGATTTTTTTAAAGTGTATTTTGTTTTGTTTTTTAAAGATTAAAGGTGGTTAAGGGGGAGAGATTTTATGACCAGGATTAATTTGAGGTTGACATTGGTGATAGATAGATGTGCCTTTGTTCTCTGTTTTGTTTAGCAGTCCAATATTATTGTCACATTAACATTTTCTTAATGTTGTTTTGGTGGGCAGCATATTCTCAACCTTTATTCGACTGTTGCAGCTTTTTTGTCTGAGAACTACTTTTAGTTAAAGTTTATAAAAATATAAATCAATCATTCTGAAAATTCTCATTTAAGATTCTGTCCCCATTTAGCTTCTAATGATGGCTCAGAGACCCTCACCAACTGCTATTTACAGCCTGGTTGTGTATAGGAATTCCAACAATATATATATTTTAGGTATATGGTGCATTTACCCACACTTGGTCTTTTAGCTTCTATTAGGTATGGGATGGATGTGTGTCTGTTATATTTTGGGAGGGTGTTGGGGGGAGAAAAAGAGAAGAATCATTGATCTAGGCTATCTTCTGGAAAGGCCCCCAAAGCATGGAATAAGTTACACTTTCTCTTTCTGAGTTTATGTATCTTGACTACAGCTGTGTGAATAACTGATATTTTTGACTTGCTGACAGTTCTGAATAATCAGAAAAAAAACTGGTTTGGGTTGAACCAAAACTGAAGATTTTCAGAGTTTTTTGGGAAATTGAAAAAGTCAGGAAAAATTTGTTGGGGGTATTTTTAATAAAAGCAAAGGCAGTTTCTGAAAGAGAGAGTATTAAAGGCACAACCTCAGATTATCCTGATGTGAAGGAAATATAGGAAGGTCCTCTCATGTATCAGTAACTAGTTAATATAGGAAGAATATAAACCGACCATTTATTCCTAGCCTTTGTACTGTGTGTACTTCCTTTTGTTTGTTTTAAACCTGATGCTTATGAATTTCATTGTGTGACCCCCGGTTCTTGTGTTGTATGAAGGGGTAAATAACACTTCCTTATTCACTTTCTCCACACCAGTCATGATTTTATAGACCTCTATAATATTCCCCTTTAGTCATCTCTTTTCCAAGGTGAACAGTTCCAGTCTTTTTAATCTCTCCTCATATGGAAGCAGTTCCATACCCTTACTCATTTTTGTTGCCCTTCTCTATAATTTTTCCATTTCTAATATATCTTTTTTAAGATGGAGTGACCAGAACTACATGCAAGATTCAAGGTGTGGGCAGGCCATGGATTTATATAGTGGGATTATGATTATTTTTTATCCCTCTCCTGATGATTCCAAACATTCTGTTCGCTTTTTTTGACTGCTGCGGCACATGTCTATCAGGGATGGTCTAGACAGTATTTGGTCCTGCCATGAGGGCAGGGAACTGGACTCGATGACCTCTTGAGGTCCCTTCCAGTCCTAGAATCTATTAATCGAGTGGATGTTTCCAGAGAACTGTCCACAATGATACCAAGAGCTCTTTCTTGAGTGGTAACTGTTATCGTTTTGGATGTATAATTGGGATTGTTTTCCAATATGCATTACTTAGCATTTATAATTTCATCTACCATTTTGTTGCTCAGTCACCCAGTTTTGTGAGATCCCTTTGTAACTCTTCACAGTCTGCTTTGAACTTAACTATTCTGAGTAATTTTTTTATCATCTCCAAACTTAGCAGCCTCACTTTCCACCTGTTTTTCCAGATCATGTATGAATATATTGAACAACACTGGTCCCAGTACAGGTCCCTAGGGGACACTACAATTTACCTCTCTCCATTCTGGAAACCGACCATTTATTCCTAGCCCTTGTTTCCTGTCTTTTAACTAGTTAATGGTATCTGAGAGGACCTTCCCTTTTGTCCCATGACTGCTTACTTTGTTTAAGAGCCTATGGTGAAGGACCTTGAAGTCCAAGTATGCTATATACACTGGATCACCCTTGTCCTCATGTTTTTGACCTCCTTCAAAGAATTCTAATAATTTGGTGAGGCATGATTTCCCTTTACAAAGGTTGTGCTGACTCTTAGCCAACAAATAGATTACATTCCACAATTAGTAGTTCTGCAATTTCATATTTGAGTACCTTCAGAACTACTAGGGGAATACCATCTGTTCCCTCCCCCACTCCAAATTTTGTGGTGCTCTGGATGCAGGTATTGTGCTTTAGGCCTATCTCTACTGAAAAGATAGTTACTTTATTTTAATTGTGGATTTGTACATTTTCATGGTTTGTAGCAGCAGTCATGACCTCTGGGTCAGGGATTTCCTGGCAGTTAAAGACTAGCTGTAAATGGGCCCAAAGCAAAATTAAAGCAGACTTGGATTCTTCACTGTAGCTGATCATTAGCTGACAGAACGTCTGACTTGAAGGTTATTATTGCTTAATTATTTTCTACTTATCTCTCTGTATGCTTGCACAAGTCTGTTACCACACCTTGGTCATAAGGTCTCTTTTCCTACACTTCGTAAATCAGTCACATTCCATTTATTGTTATTGGGTCATGTCTGGGCTGCATTAATTCCCTCAGGATTTTATGCCTATCATGGGCCTTTTTCTTTTGCTTATGTGTTGTTTTCACTACTAGATACATGGTTTATTCATTGATACATCCTACCCTTTGAACTGTCTTTACATTCATCAGTTTGTAGCTCTCTCCTTATTACTTTCCTTGTTCAGAATCCCTGAAATTGCAATTTAAGATGACTATCGGATGAGGATGTCATATTGTAGAACAGAGGTTCTCAGACTTTTGTACTGGTGACCAGGGGCGGCTCCAGACCCCAGCACGCCAAGCGCGTACTTAGGGCGGCATGCCGCGGGGTGTGCTCTGCTGGTCGCCGGGAGGGCGGCAGGCGGCTCTGGTGGACCTCCTGCAGGCGTGCCTGCGGAGGGTCTGCTGGTCCCGCGTGCCTTCGGTGGCTGCGCAGGACCAGCGCACCCTCCGCAGGCACGTCTGCGGGAGGTCCACCGGAGCTGCGGGACCAGCGACTGGCAGAGCACCTCCCGCGGCGTGCCGCCCTGCTTGGGGCGGCGAAATGGTGACCCCCTTGACACAGCAAGCCTCTGAGTGTGATCCCCCCCTTGTACATTAAAAACACTTTTAAATATATTCAACACTATTATAAATGCTGGAGGCAAAGTGGGGTGTGGGGTGGAGGCTGACCGCTCGTGACCCTCCATGTAATAACCTCACGACCCCCTTAGGGGTCCCAACCCCCAGTTTGAGAACCCCTATCATAAAACATCAGCAAGTCCTGCTCGATAATCTAGATAATCGGGGCAGGGATAGCTCAGTGGTTTGAGCATTGGCCTGCTAAACCCAGGGTTGTGAGTTCAATTCTTGAGGAGGCCACTTAGGGATCTGGGGCAAAAATTGGTCCTGCTAGTGAAGGCAGGGGGCTGGACTCGATGACCTTTCAAGGTCCCTTCCAGTTCTAGGAGACTGGTATATCTGCAATTATAAAATATAAAAAATATAAAGTTTTTCCAAGTCCTCCTATTGCGTTTTGTAACATATTTTCTGTTTCTAGTTATATGCTCATATCAACCCTGCATTTGTCACTGGGTTTCAGACTAGCAAATTATATGATGGAAAGGGAGGTCTTGTCATGTAACTAAGCAATGGGCTCATTCTGAGCTGTTCTGCCATTCTCTTCGGTGCTTTTCAGCTATTTTCTTTCTTGCCCTTAATGCCTGGGTAGAGGAACCTTTAGGTGATAAGTTGTGATTTGGCATCTGGTTTTTCTGCTTCTCTAATGTTTTATGTTGTCCATTAATGGCTATTAGCCAGGATGGGTAAGGAATGTGTCCCTAGCCTCTGTTTGTCAGAGGATGGAGATGATGGCAGGAGAGAGATCACTTGATCATTGCCTGTTAGGTCCACTCCCTCTGGGGCACCTGGCATTGGCCACTGTCGGTAGACAGGATACTGGGCTATATGGACCTTTGGTCTGACCCGGTACGGCCGTTCTTATGTTTTTATGTTCTTATGTTCTTAAAAGTGTCTATGCAGACTCTGAAAACATTTCACCAAGTTGAGAAGATACTATAGATGTTTTTGTACGTCTGCTGCAGCTAGTCACAGAGTTTATTTTAGCAATTGATTCCTCAGGTTTTCATGAAGTCCTTGCAAGTAGCTGCCAGGTATTTTTCTTCATTCTGATGTTACTAATTCGATGGTTTTGGTGTATGGCTGTAAACTTTCCAAGGAATTGTTTTTCTCCTGGTTAAGTTGTAGCATGGTAACAGCAGAAACTTTCAAACTCACCAGTCTGTTCTGCAAATACATTTGAGAATGTAATGGAAGAACTTTTATAAAACATGCATCTGACGAAGTGGGTATTCACCCACGAAAGCTTATGCTCCAATACGTCTGTTAGTCTATAAAGTGCCACAGGATTCTTTGTCACTTTTTATAAAACTCGTTAATGAGTGAGAAGTATTTGTCAGCATGAAGCGAAGCTCCAATATTTAAGAGTAGCTTTTATGTCTTGCATATTCTTTCTGCATAGCATCTGTAAGATATGGCCTTTCCTGATTCATCCACACAGTTAAAACTCTCATCCAGGCTCTGATTATTTTGTGTCTCAGTTATTGCAACACCCTGCTCTCTGGCCTTGACAAAAGCAATCTTGCTCCACTCAGTTCTGTCCACAATGCTGCAGCAAGGATAATTTTGCTAGCCATTTGTTTGACCATGTCACCTCTCTCTTTTTTATCCCTCTGCTGACTTCTCTGTTGCATCAAACATAAGCTACTTGTCTTCACTTTCAAGGCCTTTCACAGTCTATCCTTACCCTGCCTATCCTCTCTCATTCACTGTTGAGATGCCAGACCCTGCCTCTGACTGGCCCATGATGCCAGCCTCTGTTGCCCACTTGTTAAATTTTCAAACGAGCACCTTTGTGCTTTCTCCCATGCTGCCCCTCACATTTGGGTTCCCTATAAACATCTGCAAAATTAACTTATTTTTCTCCTTCAAAACCCTCATGAAAACTCTTTTTCTGTGGTCCCTCCAAAAAGCTTGACAATAGCTAATCCACTGGGTGCGCTGAGACCACTGCTTATCATGCTTACTAATACTGTCTCATTGTTTCCTTGTGTTCCCCTGTCTGTAGCCATTTGTTGTTTCTTGCATTATAGATACTGATTATAGATTATTAGATAGTAAGCTCGTTGGGGCAGGGAGTGTGGTGTGTATTTTGTGTTGTGTGGGTGCAGTGCCCAGCACAATAGGATCCTGGTCCATGACTATTGTTCCTAGGTGCTAAAGTAATACAAATAAAAAAATATCTCATAAGCTTTTTTGAGATTCTTTTATAGTCTTCCCTTTTTCTCCCTGTTGGAGATTAAAAACAAAAACAAACAAAAAAAACCCCAGGATTTTTTCCTAAGTTCTTTACTGGATTCCTTGTCTTTTTCTGTTTTGTTTCCTTTTTTATTTGTTTCTGGATTAAAAGCAAAGTAGTCATATCTTTTATATTTAACTGGGGTGTGTTGTGAGTCTGTGTAGCCAGATGTGGACTTTGCAGGGGTGAGGTGGTAGAAAAGGCCTCATGAGGGCCCTCCGTCCAGCAGTGAACTTCATCCAAATATTATTATTTTCCAGCTTGGAAATGGATACTGTAGAAAACATTAGATCCTCGACAGTTTTTAATTACGTCACAGTCATAAGCCTAATTGTAAACAACAAACATGATTCAACATTTGCTCTAATGTTAAAAACATAAAAGGAAAACTACAAGTGTTAACAAATGAGGATAAACAGCCTTTTCACAGAGGGAAAAGAATAACCTTAGGGTACAGTTGCTCAGTTTATTAAATATTGAAATCTGACCAAGGATTTTTGGTTCATATTGCTTCCAGACAGAGGGACAAAAATTAATGAGCCAATAATGATGATGATAATTAATTTATTGTATATGTCAAGGTTACAGGGGTAGCTGCAACTCTGTCCTCTTTCTAGTTTTTCTGAATGCAGCCCTCAGGTCAGGCCTTGTGCCATTATTCCTACTGAGGTGGAAGATCATGAGTTTCTGACTTTAGACTGGGCCCTGGGCTACAGTAGTATCAACCATTCATATCCTGCAGGTCTGCCTGAGTTCTGACACCTGTTGTTCTTCCTTTGGGAGTCTGTGACCCATTGTATACAGTGACAAAATAGCCTTTTAAAACCAAAAATATTATTTATTTTGCAGTAGGAACAAAGCATTTAGAGAAAAAATATTTTTAAAATTGCACAGTCTACAGTTGTCTATCTTACCTGAAGTCTTACCATCTCAGGATGGTAACCTAGGCAGGAATAATTTCTTCAGATACCCCAACCAGGGTCTTGTGTCTCAGCCTGGTTCCCCCGAACATCTACCCCTTCCTTCGGGAGAGTGTTACTTTTTAAGCTGCCAGAGGTCTCTAATCTTTTCCTTTCCTGGCATTGTCTCTTAACAACCCTCAAGTGTTTGCAGAGAAGTGGCTTATCTTGAGCCAGTCTTTCCTTTCCTGATTGTTTTCTCCAATAGTCCCCTATCAAACTAAACTAATATATTATACCACTACTTCCCAATAACCATATAAATGTATAGTATTCATAAATTATTACAGAACAACTCCAGATCTGTCACAACATAAAAGTGTGTACTGTCACACAGATTTTTTTGTACAGATACTGTCTACTGTCTGTAGAAAAGTCTGGTTTATTTTGGAAGGGTAAAAGTTACAGAACCCCACATTGTGGTGGAGAAAACTACTCCTGACTCGGTCGTCATAGTGATTTTCATCTTAGTAACAAACAGCAAGAGTATGACTGGCTGCTCTGTACATACCAATTTTGGTGGAAAAAAGTGACTTACTGAATTAGTAAATTTAGTTCAATTCTGATGACATTTGAAAAAATAATGTACCAGGATGCTACGGATGGATTCACGCATTTTTAGAAATACATGTGTGCAAACAAAGTGTGGCTAATTTGAATATGCAGTTACCATGGTTGTGTGAACAACTTGGTCAAGTGCACATGCAAGTGGTCAATTCTATAGTTATGGTTGTTTGCAATCTCAGTTGTGGCAGCTGCACACACAGTTGGTACTTGGATGCACAAACTATGTTTGTATATACATTTCTAAAAATTTGGCTCAGAAATGAAATAGAACTGTTAAGGAAACAACATTAGACAATTATACTCTTGGTTTTAACAGTTTTCACTTGAAAATTCTTTTTTATATTGAAATTCCATTTTGGATGTTTTAGGAAGTCTGAGGATTTGGAATGTGTATGTAACATTTTTTGGCTTCATACTATCTTTAGGCTTCTTTCAATTTGTTCAATGTCAGCAGCTAACTTGCTTCAAACAAATCAAAGGATGTTCTAGCAATTCCAAACAATGCCCTAAAACCAAAGCTGTGAATTTCGCCGTTTCAGATGAGGTTGTTCAAGTATAATGCTTGTATTTAACAGATACTAAAACCAGTTTTAGGCCTTGTCTACAATACCAAGTTTTGTCGACAGTAGTGATGTTGACTCTCAAAAATCGGCACAATAAAAATCGGAATGTCATGCGAGCAATGCACTGTGGGTACCTATCCCATAGTCCAGCTCAACATCTTCTGTCACTAGGTGGTGTGGGAAAGTGGAGAGGATTGCAGTGCATCTTGGAACTGGGCTCAATGTCCTGTGATGCATTGCTTTCTGTCACAGCACTCCCCGGGCTTCCGGCTTCCTTTTGTGGGTTTTTTCAACAGCCCTTCTTTGCTGTGCACCCCTGCATCTTTTGCGAGAAGAGATGGAACCCATACTGCTCTTCTATGCTCTGTTAACTGTCATGAAGACATCGCGGATTGCAGTGCAGTTAATCCTGAAGTTCCTAACTGAAGAAGACTCCCAGTTGCCTGACATGCTGTGTGATATGGATAGGAGCAACTTTAGAGTGCTTTTGGCATTCACAGAACAGCTGCATAGGGTAGACCGTTGCTTTTAGTTTTGGGAAACAAGCACTGAATGGTGGGATCATATCATCGTGCAGGTCTGGATTGATGAGCAGTGCTAATAGCACTTTCGGATGTAGAAAGCCACCTTCCCGGAACTGTGTGCGGAGCTTTCCCCAGCACCTCAATGCAAGGACACCAGAACGAGAGCTGACTTATCAGTAGAGAAGCATGTGGCAATCGCTGTGTGGAAGCTGGCAACTCCAGACTGCTACCAGTCTGCCATGAATCAATTTGGAGTCGGGAAGTCGACCACTAGGGCTGCGTTAATGCAGTTGTGCAGGGCAATTAATTGCATCCTGCTACGAAGGACCGTGACTCTGGGAAATGTGCATGAAATAATGGATGGATTTGTAGAAGTAGGTTTCCCTAACTGTGGAGGAGTGATAGATGGCACACACATTCCAATTTTGGCACCAGACCACCTTGCGACGGAGTACATCAATAGGAAGGGGTACTTTGCCATGGTGTTGTAGGTGCTTGTGGATCACTGTGGGCATTTCACTGACATCAACGCAGGGTGGTCCAGGAAGGTGCATTTTGACGTACTCATCTTCAGGAATGCTGGCCTGTATAGAAAGCTACAAGCAAGGACTTTCTTTCCAAACCAGAAGATTACAGTGGGAGATGTTAAAATGTCCATGGTGATCCTGGGAGACCCAGCGTACCCCTTACAGCCATGGCTCATGAAACCTTATATTGGAAACCTAGACAGAAGTAAGGAGTGATTTAACAACAGGCTGAGCAGGTGACAATGGAATGTGGCTATAGCAGATTAAAGGCATGCTGGCAATGCCTTAATGGAAGGTTAGACTTCAATGAGGATAATATTCCCATGGTCATAGCTGCGTATTGTACGTTACACAATCTTTGTGACGCTAAGGGTGAAAGGTTTATTCAGGGGTGGAGTGTTGAGGCAGACTGCTTGGTAGCTGATTTTGAGCAGCCAGATACCAGGGCGCAATTCGAATCAGGGAGGCTTTGAGGCAACCCTTTGGAAATGAGAACCAATAATGTATATCTCTTTGATTGGTACTGCAATGTTACATTACATGTAGTTTTCTTATCTGGCATAGATGCTCAGTCGTTGTGTGTGGGGTGCTCCGGAAGGCCACATCTGCCGAAGCACAAGGAACAAATGCACAGCAGCATGATTATTAAATTTACGCACAGCATTGAAACATTTCAGTAAAATACACGTTTTGTAATGTAACAATCACTCTCTCGTTGACCCTAGCCAGGCACACATCTCCGTGAACACCCAAAGCATGGGGAGTGTTGGCGGGAGGCACTCCACATGGGGAAAGGAGCACTTTCTCTACAAGAGTTGTAGTGCAGCTGAGTAGGGAAAGAAGTCTAAAATTCTCTCACACTTTCCCACAAGTGGGGGTCATTCTAGCAGATATCTTAATAAGACAGGACCTTAATAACTGCAGGGAAAGCAGTATCCTTTTGAAAACAGTCATCTGCATGAAAACTGATATGGTAAATTTTCAGCATTGTTTATGTCAGATCAAATATGCAGATTCTGCTATTGTTAATGTGTGTTGTATATCTAATCTACCATACACAAATCATTCTTGTGTTCAGAAAGGTACATAAGCACATGGCTAACTCAATATTGGTAATTCCAGGCATTCAAAATTCATGAGTCAGGCTCCCCAGAATAGTTAGAATTAAATAAATAAATTAGGTGCTTTTTATTTGCCTTCTGGTATTTGAGCTTTTAGTTGGCATTTGGGGTCACGTTTTCTCTGCAGCCATGAGGGCTAGAAACTTCCTTTTTTAAAACGAAAGCCATGATTCTCAAGATCACACAATTTCAAGAGCTGTGACTTTAAGTAAATATTAAATATAGCAAGACACACATTAAAATCACAAGAGTTGGCAACAATGCAAGTTAACTTTCAGCATCTGAGTAGTACTATTGAACTCAGTTAGAACTACCTGCATACTTAAAGTAAGGAACAACCGGTTAAGAACCTTGCTGAATCAGAGCCACAACTGGTAGAACTATACTTAGAGAGATTTAAAAGGTATTTTTGAAAATATCTTTAATTTTACAAGCCTAACCCTTTAGAAATTTGAAAATGATATTTAAAAAAGTTCTAAATAACTCTATTCTGTGTGCACATTTGTTTGGTATTGTAGGGTTATTTGTGAATGTTGTGTTGCTGACATTAGACCTGATCCAGAGCCCAAAGGAGTCTCCCAACTTGACTACAGTGGGCTTAGGTCAGGCCCATTGATATGTTTTTTTTGTTTGTTTATTTTATTTGAAAAAATAACACCATTTCCTGTCCTGCTTCTTGTACCTAACACAATAAATAAATAAATGTAAAGAATTATAGTTAGCAAAGAGGTGATTTAAAAAGTACATCTTTGTGCTTCCAACTTTGTAAGTGTGTCACTTTAAGAATAATTGCTGAAGAATAGATAGGAAAGCATCTTGACATATCATGATGCATTTGTATTTGGCAAAGTACTTGGAAAACAGCTAATAACTTACAGATTATTAAATATAATAAATAGGATTTAACAGTTAAAATAGATTAGAGATTTATTTTCCTACAAGCACAGTAGCTTGACAGTGTTTTTCATATCTTTTTTTGTTTTGTTTTTATTCCATTTTATGTTTTGTAAGTGTTCTTCCTGCTCCTTCTAATGCAAGGCTTTGATAGATGATTGGAAAACGTAAGAAAGCCTAAAATCAGGAAGAGGTGATTGAGGTCTGTCATACTTTTTCCTTATTTGTTTTCCACATACCTCTTTAAAATGGGTACTGACAAATGGATCTTATTGTCCCTAAGCACAGTGGTGCTTCTTTCAGTGGCCCTTCTTGGTAATTTATTCCAGATGTTTAGAACCCTTTGGGTGTAAATGTTTTTCCAAAAGTATTTGTGTTCCCAGTTTCCTAGTGTTGAGATCATTTTCCTCGGGTTTATTTTCTTGATCATTTTGAAGTGTTTGTCAGTTTCATAAATCCTCTTCATAATGTAACGAAAAAAAAAACAATTAAGTCACCAGAAATTCATTTTTCTTGCAAAAGTCCAACAGCAAAGGAGCCAGTATTACAGTAGATGTTGGAACCAGTGTCGTGTAGAAAATCACAGGAGGGTCTGTGTGTATTGTATGTGGGATAAGTAATAACTAAAACTAGCTAAAGAATAGAACCTCAAGGTAAATTTTCTTAGAAGTGGCACTTGTGCCATCCTCATGGCTAGTTGATTCTGCCAAAGTAGGAGCTTGAATTCAAGGCTGAAAAATTGGTTCAGACAATTGGCTGTTTGGTTGGTGCTACTTTGGAGCTGTTTTTGTATGTGAAGGTGTCTGGGTGAGATATAACTTAATCGAACCATCACCAACATACTTGCAGAGAAGGACAGTTTGTCTCCTTTTTAATACTATAGTATATGCCAGAAACCATGCTGAAAAGAATACCATACAGTTAGTGAGGGATAGCTAGTATCAGCCAAGGTCCTCTTGTAAGGCAGTAGCTAAATAGTAACAATCATTAACATTAAAGTCCCCATTTGCATAGCTGTCTTCTTCCATACAAGTTTCTGGCTATAACACCTATGAAAATGTTGAACTTTCCATTGTATATCTGCTGAATTTTCTGTTTTTGAGGGAGGGAAGCTTCTCCAAATTATTCTGTTTGGAACCTGTAATAAATTTCCTTTAATTCATATTTCATTTCTGTAGATGTACACTCCTATTTCCTGTTTGCTGCTTTGCTACATCTGCATGTTCAGCTGGAAGCATTAAGGACTTTTCCAGAATAATTACCCATTTCTTTATTTTTCCTCCTTACAATGCTATAGTGCTTTCTGTTTAGTGAATTTATGTATTTTTTCTTTGAATCAGTTCTTCGCTTCAGTACAGTTTTACATATATGTCTGCAGAGCTGCTTTTGACGTATAAGACCTCAACTATCCAAATTGTCCAAAATCATCCTTTCTAGCCTGCTATTTTAGACCTCGATCCTGCAAAAACAAATACATGCTTCATTTAAACCATGTGAGTGACCCCAATGAGTTCAGTGGGACTACTTTATGTAAAGTTAAGCATACTTCGAAATCTTTGCAGGAAATAGAACCATAGAATTTAATCTCACATATGAGACTTTGTCAGATGTATATTGTATTATCCCTGAGATTAATACCTACAAATAATAGGGCAAAGTTAGTGAAGCATGACCGTTCCTTCTGAAATGAGGGTTGCAGTATTGTATGCTGGTTAGAGCATGAGACTTGGAGTCAGGATTCCTGATTCTAGTCTTGTCTCTGCTGTGGACTAGCCAGATCTTTCTCCACTTCCATTCACCTTAATAGTAAAGTGGAGATAGTAACACCTACCTAACTTAAGAACTTTAATATCCTCTCCTTAAAAGGTGATATATAATTATAAAATGCTATTATTACATAAACCTTGTTGATATCCTTAATCAAACTTCTTCCTCCCTACAGTTCCTTTGTTTGATCACACAAATTGGGTTTACAGCCTTTCTTTCCTCTCCTTCCATCTATAATAAAATAAAATTAAATAATTAAATAATATATAAGTATATACCTTGAAAAAAAAAAATCATTTTCATTTCTCTCCTCATTCATTCTTACATACATTGCATCTAACCTAAAAGATGAACAAACAAAAAAGAAACACAACTGACAGTAGTAGTCGTTCTGGATCAAGAGTTCTGTTCTGCTTGAGGTTACATGCATGAGTCAGTGAGTGGGATTACATGTGTAAAGTGTTTGCATGACCAGCATAAACTATAGCTAGTAACTTCTTTTTCTTTTTTTCTTTTCTCTTGTCTATGAACATCTAAAACACTTAAAAAAATAAAAAAAATAAAAAATAAAAAATATTAATAATGTTGTGATTTGATTTGTTAATTGTTGTTTGATTGTTGATGACTAGCTTGTTGTTGAACAATTTTTTCACATTTGATGCACTTCTTTTCTTGAGTGTTCAATCGGCCTACTAAAGCTTTTAGTACTCTGGGATGAGTGTGGAGTTCAGATGTGCAGCCTTAGGTGTCTTTCTGTTTTTATTTTTTAATTAATAAATAACTTCTTTTTTTCTCTTAATTCTTTTCTTTTTTTATTCTCTTTTTTTTTTTTTTAGAAAGAAAAAAAAAGGGGGGAAGAAATAAAAGCAACTATCTGATCATATGTGTTGTGTTGTGTCTCCTCTCTCCCCCCCCCTTCTTTCTGATGATTTTTGCCTTTTTATGTTTTTCTGTTCTGATGTTCATGCCTTGTGTGTTGTGCTTTTTTATTCTTTTATTCTACTGTATTCCTTTTTGTTTTTTTTTTTTTTTTTTTTTTTTTTTTTTTTTTTTCATTTTTTTTTTTTTTGGATTTTCTTCTTTGGTTTAGATTTCTGATAATTTTTTTATTGTTATATTGTTCCTTTGTAATTGATCCTTAAAATGATTGCCCCCCCTTTGATTTATTTGCCTATTTGCTTGATTCTGTTTATTCTTTTTTAATAAACATTCTGCATGCCTTTCAATCTGCCCAATAAATAACAAAAAAAAAATTTAGTCTTCAGCACTCTCTTCTTAACCCTTCATTTTTCATTTTTCAGATGTCATTCAGAAGTATGCTATGCAAAAATTAAATCAAACATCAAATGTTGTTGAGTTTTGAGTTGAGGCTTAGTATGAGTATATTTGTGAATGTGCTGTTGGTCTTGTTCCCCTCTTCTTTAAATCCTCCCCCCTTCCATTGATTGCATCCTTGTTTTTGGCTTGGGCTTCAGTGTTTTGCTTTCAGCAATGCTTTTCTTTCCAAATCGATTCCCCCCCCAGTGAGCATGTGAGCATTCATCACATGTGCATGTTGCTTTGTGCAGTTTTTTGCTGATGGATTTTGGATGGTTGGATTGACTGGATGCTAGTTGGACTGTGTCTGGATCATCCAGATCTTCATCCTAAAGGGACTTTTGGAGTCGGAGAGAGGCACAAATAGCTTGTCTCCCAGTAGTAGCACAGGGAGCTGCCTATGGCTGCTGCCATGCTGTCTGCAGAGCTCAGGAGAGGAGCTCAGGTTTGCGCCTTTTCTCAAATTTCAAATTTGAATGTCCAAGTGAAATGAATGAATCAAAATTGATTGCCCAAATGAATTTATTTTTGAATTAATGATGCAAACCAATTTGAGTTTTTAGAAAATTAACTTTTTTTTTAAAACACAAAACAAACAAAAAAACAAACTCACAGTTGTGAACATCACAGTTATGTAACAAACAAGCAATCTGCTAAAAACAAACTCTGTGTGTGTGAGAGGGAGATGTGTGAGAGGGCTGTGTGTGCATGAGGCTGTGACACTGTTGTAGCTGAGTGTGCAGAAGTAAGGTGCAGAAGTAGTCTGTCTTGCAGTGAGGCTGAGACAGTTTCCTAATAAACAGCAATATGTATTGCAGGATGTAAATCCACAGTTCAGTTAGGAAGTAAATAATAATGATGATGTTTTCAAATACCGTATTCAAAATTTGAGCTGTTGCTTAGTTGCGATTGTTCAGGTAAATCTCTTTTGGTGTGTTGCTCCATGATTGGATAAGCTGCAAATATTAGTGTGTATAAAGACTGCATAGGCAGTTCACATAGTACTATTTCTACTAAGCTTTGAACTCAAACTAATCCCAACTGGAGCTTCAGAATTTTCTCCTATTCAGTCCTGTGTTACTCATCATCTGGTCAGTTTGTATTGTGCAGAGTACATCTGGGCAAATAATGCAAAAAATTGTCCAAAAATATTCATTGTAATTTTTCAATGAATTCTTTTCTGATGTGTTCATGCGCCTTTTGTGCATTGCTTTCAGTGAACATTCAAGGCATTGAGTTGTACCTTTACATGTTTTTTTCCCCAAGGAAATCTCATTGCAGAGTTCCACGTCTGAGTATTGGCAGAAACGGAAATTTTAATTTGTGTGCATATTTGCAGTTCATCCAGTCAAGGAACAGAAATATCCTGTGATTTAAATAAGCTGTTGCAACTAAGCAACACAGCTCAAAATTTGAATGTGTGTGAACAAGCCATAGAGTAAAATATTTAAAAATATCATGATTATTATATACTTCTCCTACTTCATGGATTTGTGGGGAGACTATTGATTAATATTGGTGCAGCACTTTCAAAATTAAAGGACTATTTAAGCGTTAAGTAATATTATGCATACCTTATATTTACATACTCTATTTATGGTGTCTTGAAATATTTAGGTTACTGTGCATAAGCATATGAAGTAGAGCTGCTGATATCCTTTGTATAGTGAATGTATTCTAAATTTGGTAGGATGCTGCATCATGCCTTTCTTTGAGATCTCTGACAACAAATGGCATTATTATTCTTTTTCTAGGATGAGAAAAAAGCATGACCTGTTCTCTTTGTACCATAAGATGCCCCATCTTTTAGTCAGTTTCCTCATGCTGGCTTAAAAACTGTTATTCTTTTTAATGTCTAAGCTAAAGTGTAGGCTTTGAATTACCAAGAAACATACTGTGTCAACTGTTAAGAGTCTCAGAGATATGTGAAGATGCATTTTTAAATTTCAGAGCACTCCACTTATGTGGTTAAAATAAAACTGCAACATTAGTTGCTTTAGGCTTCTAAGTAAAGCCTGGGGAGTGTGGGATCTGAAGCTTTGTTTTCTATGTTTTGAGAGAGACATTTACTTTTAAACATTTTTTTGGTATGTGTTATTGACACACATTTTACTGGGTTAGTAGCAATTAGATATTGATAATACTGTCTAAAGGCAGGTATAGTGTAGGCTGGTGTTGTATAAGCTTTCTCTGCACAGCTTGGCTGTTGGGTCTCAGGGCTGTCTTGCAACCAGGGTTAAAAATTATCTTTTTTGGAGGGCTAGGGGGAATCTGATCCACACAGATTTGTTCAGCAAAGGGCAAAAAGTTCTGTTTAAATATAAGTGCTTTATCACAAAAGTGCCTCTGCAAGGGTTATTTGTCACTATACTGTAACTGGCCAATGGTGTTCAGAATTTGTCATCTTAAGTTCTGGATACCAACAGCTTATCCAAATCGGCAGGCTGGAGGTTTAGGCTGATCTATCCTTAGGATTTTCTTTCACTTAACCAATTTAATTCCCAGTTTTTAAGTCCTACTTGCAGCAATGCTGGTTTTGTAGTGTCAAAGCTCCTTCTGAGCAGAGGCTGATAGTCACAGCAAAATCTGTGCTGGTTTTGTGATTTTTAGCAATGCCCACTGGAAGCTTATTAGAGACCTTCAAATTCATTTCACTTGTGATATCAGAATTAAATCTTTGTATTAAAATATGAAAGGCTGGTGCACTACAGGATTGCTCCACTTAAGCCTTCACATCCTCACCCCAAAATGTTTATTTTTTACATTAAACCCAAGCTATATTATAGTAGACATTAGGACACTGAACATAGCTCTTGTGAGAACAGTCTTTATTGAACTCCTCAGTGACATATTAAAGCCAAATAAAACTAAAGAAACTAAACTCTCTAGCCAAATGTTCCTGCTAAATTCCTTCTTGTTTTGAAAAGATTTTTATTTATTTTCCGATTACAGAGAAATAGACAAGTGAGGAATAATAGCTCTCAGGAGTATTTCCAATGTTTAAAATGACCCCGATAACAATACAGATCCAAGTCAATAAGTGTAAAGTTGGATATAATAAAGGAAAGAGAAACTGGAAAGTGTGCATAACTTAATCAGTTTAGATTGTCTAAGCACATGACATTAAATACTTTCCTGAGTGTATCTAAATCCACAGATGTTAATTTGTTGAATATTATCCAGGTTTACAGCTAAACAATTTTAAATAATGGCTGTTCAAATCATATTTAAATGCCCTAGCCCACCATGAGCCACTAAGTATGTGTCTCCTCTTTATGTCCCCAATTCAGCAAGGTACTGAAGCACATGCCTTATTTTAAGCATGTGAGTAATCCCATTGACTTTGTGCTTAAAGTTAGGCACACACTTCAGTACCTTGCTGAACTTGAGCGTATACAAGTGCTTTGATACAGATGTGCATGTGTTTTTCTCCTTAATATATATGGCATCACAAATAAATGTTCAGCGATGGAAAAACTAAATGATGTTTATATACAGTATTCAGAATGGCTCGCTTGGTAGTGCACCCATCTTCCAGCCTGAAGAGTATGGGTTCATAGAAGTATACTGGAGCTATCTACTTCATGTAATCCAATTTTTTGTGCCATCCTTCAGATGAGGCTTCAAACATAAGTCTTTTCTAACTATCTTTGATGGCTAATGTCCTCATGGACATTAAATATATATTTTCCAAAAGAATACAGGAGAAACCCAAGTGTTGTAGCCAAGGTTCTTCTTCAAGTGCTTGCTCATATCGATTCCAATTAGGTGTGCGTATGCTGCATGCACAGCTGTCAGAGAATTTTTTACCCTAGCAACACCCGGTGGGTCAGCTGTGGAGCCCCCTGGAGTGGCGCCTTCATGGGGCTCGATATATGCCCCAGCCAACCCACCGCGTCCTCAGTTCCTTCTTACCGCCCATGACGGTTGTTGGAACTGTGGAGTCCTGCTTCACTTCCGTGACCAAGACCCGTGGCACTGACACTCCCCAGCACCGCAACCAACATCGTCGGCCTGGCACCGCTCCCATTCTCCTGGCCAGAAGCAGCACTGGAAGCCGGAAAATGGTGGCCCACCTCCACAGAGACCAGCCTCCCTGGAACGCCCATGGAGATGCGTCCCGGAGAGGAGCGTCTAGGGGCACAGCCTACGGCCTCAGCACCGTTGGGGAGAACTGTTGAGTCCGGTACTGCTGGACTCCCCAATACGCAGTGTGGTTAAGGTCCAGTTGCTGTCTACCCCGGATACTTTTGCGGCCGCAAAGGATCTTATTGCCATGACGGCATCGGCATCTCCTCAGCCACACGCCAAGGCCCCAGTGCCTCTACGCGCAGCACCGTCCCGGTGCAAGCTGGCCCTAATCCACTTGTCGGCACCATTGGTCAAGCCACAGCACCAGTCCCACTGTTGGCACTGTTCCCATTCCCACCACCACTCACAGTTCCGGCACTGCGCTCCTTCGTGGCGTCAGTCATACTCGCAGCACCAGTCATACTCATGGCACCGCTCCAACTCCCATTGCCGGTCCCAGTCATGGCACTGCTCTGCCCCCAGTCGTTGTCGAGGAGCAGATCCTGGACCCGACACCGCTCTCGACACCGGTCATCTCAGCCCAGGCCCAGATCCAGATCCAGGTTCCGGTACCAGTCCAGGTCCTGGCACCACTCCCCAGAATTGCGGCACTGTTACTCATCGACATGAACTGGCAT
Source organism: Mauremys reevesii (assembly GCF_016161935.1). Classification (NCBI taxonomy): domain Eukaryota; kingdom Metazoa; phylum Chordata; order Testudines; family Geoemydidae; genus Mauremys; species Mauremys reevesii. Next base: position 38,995,762 of record NC_052638.1, read on the forward strand.
AGATCCGCTCGGCACCACCGTGGCCCTCACATTCCCTTTCTCGCTCTTCAGGATCGGAGGCAGAGTCGTGTTTTTCAGACCGCCGCCATTTGGACCATAGCTGCCTGGAGTCGGGACTGGGCCTTGGCATGCGCAGGGGCCGGGACCCGCTCAGGGGCAAACTCAATGGCCGTTTTAGATGCCCTGGGCGTACCACCAGGCCCAGGGTGCTCTGTCTGGGGCTTCCCGATCGGCCCTGGCCGAGCTGCGAGTGCCAGAGGCTACCGCCAGTCGGCCTGCCCTGGGGGGCATTGAGACTGTGGCAGCTTCTCTTCCCGCTACAGGACCTCCTCCAACACTGATTCCTGGTCCGGGTCCTGAGGTCAGTGGCACAGAACAGCTGGCCTCAGCTCCGCAAGACGCCCTAGATGACCCTCTTCCCCCCCGTGGCCGCCTACTCCTCCTCACCCGACGAGGCGGTGGCAGGCACTACAGTCTCGGGTCCCCCTCCAATAGACCTCCGTGCCCACCAGGACCTCCTATGCAGGGTGGCACGGAACATGAACCTGCAGGCAGAGGAGGTGGTAGAGGTGGGGGACCCCATGGTGGATATTTTGACCGCGGAAGCTCCATCAAGGGTGGCCCTGCCCCTTATTCAGACCATCCAAAATAATGCCAGGACAATCTGGCAGACACCTGCGTCCATCCCCCCAACTGCTAAAGGGGTGGAGCAGATATACGTTGTCCCCTCAAAGGGGTATGATTATCTGTTCACCCACCCACAGCCCTGTTTGCTCGTGGTGGCATCAATGAATGAAAAAGAATGGCATGGCCACCAGGCCCCAGTGCCCAAATCAAAGGATGCCAAGCGCCTTGATTTGTTTGGGCGCAAAGTTTATTCTTCGGGGGGACTTCAGCTCAGGATTGCTAATCAGCAGGCGCCCCTGAGTTGTTACAATTTTAACTCCTGGAACTCCATGCTGAAGTTTAAGGAGTTAGTACTGCCTGAGTCCAGAGAGGAGTTTGGGGCTTTGGTGGATGAGTGCAAAACAGTGGCACAGACCTCGTTGCAGGCCTCGCTGGATGCTGTGGACTCCGCCGCACGTACTTTGTCCTCAGGGATTGCGATGAGGCGTATCTCCTGGCTATAAGCCTCCGGCCTGCCACTGGAGCTTCAGCAAACAGTGCAGGACCTCCCCTTTCATGGAGAGGGCCTGTTCTCAGAAAAGACCGACTCAAGGCTACATACCCTTAAGGATTCAAGGGCGACAACGAAGTCCCTGGGCATGCACACACCGGCTACCCAGCGGAAACCTTTCAACTCCCAGAACAACGCTCCTATTCTCCTCCTTGGCCAAGGCAGGATTTCTATAGGAGGCGGGGGCGTAATAGCAGGACAAAGCCCTCCAACCCCACGTCTGGGCAAGGCCAGGGCACGTCAAAGCCTTTGTCAGGCTCAAAACTGGCCTTTTAAAGGGATGCCATTCAGGATCCTACCCCACCTTTCTTGAATCATTTATCCCATTTCCACAGTGCTTGGTCTCGTCCCAAGGTGGTGTTGGCCTTCCATATCAGCCATGACATTTTTCTCCCATTTTTTTATCCAAAACCACATGCCAGTTGCCAGGAACAGCGGCTGCACTCCCCCAATGTCAGTAGGGCCCTCACCTTCTACATTGAGCGTACAAAGCCATTCAGGAAGACGACCCAGCTCTTCATTGTGGTGGCGGACCGGATGAAAGGCCTCCTGGTCTCCTCTCAGTGGATCTCTTCATGGATCATGTCCTGCATCTGTGCTTGCTATGATCTGGCTGGTGTACCAACCCGCTCGTCATTGCTCACTCCACAAGGGCCCAGGCCTTGTCTGCGGCATTTCTGGCCCAGGTGCCAATCCAGGAGATCTGCAGAACTGCGACTTGGTCCTCGGTACACACTTTTGCTTCGCACTATGCCATCGTCCAGCATGCCAGAGACGACGTGATGTTTGATAGAGCAGTCCTGCAATCCACGTTACTTCACTCCGACCCCACCACCTAGGTAAGGCTTGGGAGTCACCTAATTGGAATTGATATGAGCAAGCAAAAAATGATGTTCTTTGAGATGTGTTGCTCATATCCATTCCAAACCTGCCCCCCTTCCCCTCTGTCAGGGTAGCCTGCAAGAAGGAACTGAGGAGGCGCTGGTTCGGCCGGGGTATATATTGAGCGCCATGAAGGCACCACTCCAGGGGACTCCACAGCTGACCCATCAGGTGTTGCTAGGGTAAAAAATTCTCTGATGGCCGTGCACGTGGTGCGCGCACACCTAATTGGAATGGATATGAGCAACACATCTCGAAGAACAACAGTTACAAAGGTGAGTAACCGTTTTTTCCTATTCCATAAATAAACATGTTTTATGTTTGTGTGTCTCTTTTTTCCTGAACTGTCACTTTTTTTGCTTAAAAGTCTTTTGGAGAGCATACGTTTAAAACTAGTTCTCCTGGGTTCTTTTCCGTAAGGTTCATGTTATGTGACTAGTCCTGGATTTTAACTCACTGCTTGTTTTCAGTCTGTGATGCTCAAGCATAAACCTGGTTTTAACTGTGCTAGGATTGGAAATTAATAAAGTCTGCACTCTAAAGTCTTCCCATTAATCACTGCCACTTTGAACTCTGGCAGTGGCAAAGGAGTCAGCCTAATTGTTGGAGGTTTATTTAAAAAAAAAAAGTTGAATCTCTTACAAATCTGCCAAAATATTATTTAATTTCTCTGGAGACAGGAGTTTATTTTTGTAGAGTAGGAATTGGTTTATTTTCAGAAGATTAATTCTGCTTTGTGCCTTTGTACTGCAGCTACCAGGCATTTTCCTCCGGCACAAGTGCCAGAATTGCACCCAGCTTTGTTAGTAAAATAAATAAAACTATTCTGAATAATGGAACAAGTTAATTCTTTAAATATTTACATGGGCAGGTGTTTCACTTTATTTTTCTTTGTTTTAAAGGGATGATTGACGGCACCTAGTGAGAGAGCGGAACCTAGCTTTGCTTCTAGTCTTATTGCTAATACTCATATATCAAGCTAGTTAAGGGAATGAATCCCAGAAGAACGAAGTGAGTAACAGTTAAGGGTCAACCATCTCCCTGTGCAGGAAAAACGCACACGCACACACATCAGAAAGTATTCCATGAGGCTGAAACAGCAGCAAACCTTGTCTGTTTTTTGTTCTCTTGACGCAAGGGTTTCTCTTTACTAAAAGTTTTAAGTCTCCCACTCTGTTTCTACAGCAACAAATGTTAGTGCAACAGCTCATAACACCCCTTTCACTCCACCTCTCTCTCACACACATACATTCTTGTTGAAGCCAGTACAGTCTCTGGTCACAGTGAGTGGCCAACTGTCTTGTGAGATGAAAGAAATTAACATAATATGGCTAAGAAGGATTTGAGAATGGCATTGAAAAGCAAGCTGCTTTTCTATGCAGTAGAATGGGGCTAAAAGAAAATGTGTGATCTTGAAAGAACAGCAGAGAAGAGCTAGATGTTCTGATCAGTGTCATGAACTGAGCTCCTGAATTAGTGAAGAGAGCAAGCCAGACAGAAACAGCATGTCTTAAAACTCTGTATTTAAAAGTACTGATGAGCCTAAAAGTCCAGATCCGACCCCCCCCCCCCAATATTTTGGAGAAGAGGTTCAGGATCTGAATGTGGATCCAAACGTAAATGTATACGCCTAACTGCATGCACACGTATAGTAACTGCTTTGCCAATAATCAGTTACCAGTATGCCTCTAACTCCTTGGCCTCTTCAGCTCCATCAGTAATGCCAGCTTTGCCCACCCCTTTACTTTCTCAGTCCAGCTTCTCTCACTTCAGCCCTTTCTGCATGGAACACTCTCCTTGTACACATCTGTAAAGCCCCCTCCTTTAAATCCCCTCTTCAGGACCCACCTTTGCTGCCATGCATACAAGACATTAGCTAATTAAGGACAGCTAGGTTGAGGGGCAGATGGAGAAAGTTGCCAGTGTTTTTGTAAATATATCATTATTTTTAAAAATGCATGTGTATATTTGACTGTGTCCCTGGTCCTACATCCTTTGTGTTTCTTTTATCTTTAAAAATTCTGAGCTCTTGGGGGTAGAGTCGAGGGCTTTATATGTGTTTGTACATTGCCAGGCATAGTGGGACCGCTGGCTACTAAAATATACATATTAAATAATAATAATTGGTTAATTGGATGTGTAGCTCCTGCAGCTAGAGTGCAGTCAGTGTTGGGAACTGAAAATCTGTCTTTTAATCTAAACTGCCTACCCCTGTAGTATTTGTGTGCCAGAATCATTCCCCTCTGAACCCCCTCCATTCCAACTCCACTGGCCTTCATTCTTCTTTTGATTGCTCCATTCCCTCATTCTTTCTTCCATGCCACTGGAGCAGACACTTAACTCCCATATGGCTGGCAACCTCCCTGACCTTTAATCCTCTCTGAAAACTCCATTGTTTCTATGATTCTTCCACCATTAACCTTTACTCATGTTCTCCTCTACCACTTGCATATCAGACCTTGACAGATGAACTAAATAAAAATAACCAAAATGGATTGTAAACTCCCTGGGGCTGGGACCTTGTCTTATTTTCTATGGGTAAAGTGCCAGTTACATCTATGATACTGTATAAATAATAATGCATATGTATATAATAATGATACTTAGTAGCTATATTGCCTTCATACAGTGTGAGTGTAACACAAATGCTAGCTAATTATTCTCCTGATCCTGCAAAGACTTACGCATGAGCTTAATTTAAAGCATGTGAATAGTACCGTTGAACTGAAAGTTAATTTAAAGCTTTTCAGGATTGGGGGCTTAGTATAGCAATATTATATGTATATGTAGCCTAAACTACAAACTCATATGTGTATCCTGTATCTGAATGGTTGGCAGACCCTTTGAAGTGTCTAGTCAATGTATTTTGTAATGTTAAAGATTACAATACGTGAATTTTTATGTATACTTTTATTAAATATATATAAGGCCTTGAAATACTAAAATAAATTTAAAAAGTACTACAATATTGTAGCAACTTTTTCACAATATACTTTGTGGTTCTGAAATAATATTGTACTTACAGGGATCACTGGTATGAAAATAATAAATATTTTCTATTTTTTAAAATAAGGAAAGGAAACAACATAGGTGTTTTTCTAAGAGAAGGCAGAAAACTCCACAAATGACCTGTTAAGCAACAGAAACTTATAATAAAATACAAATGAACAATTCAGTTAAAAAGTTTAACAAATTAGTACTACAGTTGAATTTCTTATATTATTAAAAAACTGTGCCCAACCCACAGAGGAAATGCTGGTGATTGATATCATTGTTATTCAGAATATTAGAAGTAACATTATCTGTTGTCACAGATTTCAGAAAAAAATTCTACCACGTTATTTGTTTTTCTTTATATTTTGGCATAGTTGTGGAATTTAGATTCAATTACACTTTGAGTAAGCTCTAGTCAAACTTGAAAACACTCCAGCTTTAAGATAATTCTTTCCTGGGTTTTTCAATTTTTCTTATATTGTTGGTTTAAAGATAGTATGACATGTTGATTCATCTTTAGATATTTGTGTGTTTTCTGTATCTCCTCTGTGTACTGTAAGTGCATTGTATTCAGGAAAAAAAGCTTCTGGATAATTTCTCCTTATAAAAACAGAAGATACTTCAGTTGCTGTTTATTCTGAGATGCAATTTCCCTATTAATTATTGGGGGTTGAATAAAGGAAAACTAATTATACTGTCAGTTTAATTTCTTTGCAGAAATACTAGGCTGTTTTAACCCACTGATCTCTCATCACTGGGAGCACTTTGGTACCATTTCCAGATGTCTATCAGTCTCCAGAAAGGTTTTCATTTCAAAGGCCGCACTCCAACGCAGAGAAATGCAATAGCCTGACACATTCAAGACGATTTTGTTTGGATTGAATCAAAGAATTGCTGTAAACATTGAGTAGAAATGTAAAAGGGCCATTGAAGGTTCCACACAAGCCATTTTTTGTTTGGTGAATTTCACATTTACCAGTCCTCCTGCTATGGGATATAGAGGCAAAGGCAGAATCTATTGTAATATTTTGAAAGTACAATGTGAATGCAAGAGCTGAAATCATTATGCAGGGCTTACTGTATAGGTCAGCACAATCAAGTGCTGTATTCTCTCCCAAACTGTAAGTAATAAAAGTAGAATTACACATAGTAAAAGCTGTAACTTCAGTAATCAGTACTACTAGTAAACTTGCATTATTCTGTGAATGGAAAAGTCTTTGATTCATATATGCTGAGATCATTCATTAGCATGGCTGCAGATGAAAGGTTCTTTATGATTGTAATGAATTATATTATTAGAAATATTTTTAATCATTTGAGCTAAATTGAAATCAGGCAAAAGAGTTCTGATAGCAGTTTATAGACTAGTTCACTCAAGTTTGCTAGATTCTCTTGGAAATAAAAACATAGGAGATATATTGGAAAACTAACACAGCCACACAGTCATTTCTCTGCTTTGCCTGGTGTGTCCTGTTTGATCATTAGTAGCAGGATATTTTTTTCAAATGTTATTAAATGCCAGGAATATTTGCATTCTGAACAAGTTATAATCAATCTGAGCAATTGACTTCCCTACCAAATTGCGCAGATGCCATCTTGCACATTGCAAAGTGGAACTAATGTACTGCAGGTTGAGTATTAAAAAAAAATATGAACAAAAACAATTAGGGTTCTTCATTTTTCTAGACCAGTGATAGAAATGTAAGAAACAAGCAAATTCATTAGGGAAAATCAGATTTTTCTAAATTAAAAATATAATTATAACATTACATTATGCTCACATTTTGATGCTCTACAATAGTTTGATATAACAGTAATGGTTTATGTGTGGAGGTAAATATTTTCCTTTACTTACAAATATATGACCATTTGAGATTTCTGTATCAATACTGTATAATTTAACATTTACTTCATATTACCACTATTCATTGCAATAAACTTGGATCTGATACTAGCTTCATCAGTCAGTCCCAGAGATCTTGTCTTAAAAGCATTCTTTAGAGTGTGAGTTTCTTCCTTATTGCTTGCTTCTGGACTATAATCTAACAGAATGCAGACTAACACAATCCAATAGCTGGAAATAAAGATAATGCTTTTTCAGGGGTCACATAAGCCTATTCACCTTGAAAAGTGCTCATTCATCTGAACTTTTTCATGGTTAGCAGATGAATAGGATGATTATGAAAAACAGGCATTTGTGCCTTTGTCTATACCATAATACTTCACTACATGCATGTCTTAAAAAACAAACAAACCATATAGTTAAAAGATCTGTTTCATATTTATACCACTTTTTGAAAATATGTAAAAAAGCAACACAATGCTAGCATGGCATGAATGAATGGCATGAATCCCAAGCCAGCAGTCTTTATGCCTTTTACCTCACAAAGCTGTGCGAACGTTGAAATTAAATCCATACAGTCTGTGTCAGTCATTATTGAAATGTTAGGCTTGACCACTGGGTTATTCCCAATATATTGTCAAGATTGTTATAGGAAATTTCATTTTAACTGGAACGAGCAAACTCAGCCTGGCTTAGCATCTCACCCAAAGGGCCTGTATATTTCCTTGCAGCTGTATTCCACACTCCAGGTGTGACTCTGGTGTCCACACTGAACTTTAGTCCAATTTGTGATTAGTGGCTTGAATTCACAGACTTCTGGCATTGCCAACAAAATTTTATTTCTATTAAGAATTCAGTGCTTCCCTTAGCTTAAAATGAGTATTTATTTTCCCAAACCATGAGAGGCCAGAGCAAGAGCAAAATCCACGGTCTTCTGGATACAATATAAGCCAGGTATAGCGCGGGAAGCCAGTATAACGAATACATTTTCTTCTGCTAATGACCTCACCCTTGACCAGGAGGAAAGAGACACTAGAGAGATGAATGGTGATTCATTCTCAGTGCTGGGGCTGGTCCTTTGGTATATGACATGTTTAGGAAATAATGCAGACTACCGTTCAGTAAGTCTGAAACAAAAAACAAAACAAAAAGTTTCATTTGGGATCTTCAGCTACAGTTGAGTAATTGTCCTTGGTAAACCCCTTAAGTAATTAATCAAGGAAATTACCCCTCATCACTAATTATTTATTTTCTCAAGTTGTCAGCCTTGATTAAGTTCATCTTGTTGCATTGCTTAAGGGGAAAATTGTGATTCAAATTAATGAGGTTGGAGGGACAAGCCTTACCAGAAAAGTGGCTCACTTTAAGATCTTAGCTTCCTTATCCCACAAATATGCCCTGATCTTTATCTTGAGGGGGCTGAACGAGCACGACTGAGGGTGAGAAGATTTTCTGTGTTCTTTTGCTCATTGGCCTCTTCAGAGACTGTTTAATTTCATTTGTGAGTTGGATGTCTGGACCAAGACCAATTGCTCATTTTTTGCAGGCCACAGAACAGCTGTTAATGGTAACCACTTTTGGTCACTGCTGATGTGGGTTGGATAAACACTCTTAATCCATTACAAATCTTGTGAGCCAGCCAGTCACTATGAGCTTTGAAACAAGTTAATGGAGGACATAAAGAAAATGGGAAGAGCTGATGATATTTATACATTTTAAATATAACTCTTGCAGCCTGTGCCATCACTTAGAATTTCCTCGTTTTCTGTTTTTAGAGGATTACCCCAATGGGACATGGCTTGGAGATGAAAACAATCCTGAGATGCGAGTCCGTTGCCCCATCACCCCAGCTGATATGCTGCATATCAGCACCAACTGCCGCACAGCTGAGAAGATGGCACTGACGTTGCTAGATTATCTCTTCCACCGGGAAATTCAGGCCATCTCCAACCTTTCAGGGCAAGGGAAGCATGGGAAGAAGCAGCTTGATCCTCTCATGATTTATGGTATTCGCTGTGAGTATCACTGAAGTTTCTGATCTTGTGCTGTATAGAGAGATTTCATCTGCTTTGTCTGACAATTGAGAGCAAAAGAGACAAACAGAGCTAAATCTTTAGAACCAAGTGTTCTAAAATGTTCATGCACATTCCTTTTTTGGTTTATTTGTCTCAATAATTTTGGGTAGGCCTTCTCAGTAATGGCTAATGTTATAACCTGCTCAGGTATTTGTATAAACAGCGAGGAGTATGCATCTCTTGACTCCAATCCTGCCTCTCCTTCTCCCCCTCTCTGGTCTTCTTCCCCCTCCCCCAAAAAACCAACAACCCATAATAATTAAATTGTCCTCTGGACATCACACATTAGATATAATGTTGATTGCCCTTTACTGAAATAAGAGTGGGGCCTATCTTATTTATTCTGGTGCCATCTATGCCTCTAATTTATTTAGTCTAATCTCTGTATGAATAAAGCTTCCATTGCTGTGGTACCTATGTGCAGTCATTAATGCAGCTAATCACTTCCACCTGCTTGTTGCTCAGATATTGCATTATCTGCTCCATGCTCTGTATTTTTTGTGGTTCCATTTTGAATCTCACTATAGGAAGTACAATCCCTGAAAGATGATTGGCCGACCTGGTAATATTATTCTAGGCAGCAGCCCAAGTCTACAGATATGGTCAGGCAGGTCATGCATCAATCTGACCAACTCCTCCTTTACTCTACAGTTATTTTGATCTGCATGTTTATTTTTAAATAATATATTTTATGTGGGAGGGGTTAGCTCTAAAGAACTACAGCACATTATAACAAATCATGGTCCAAATTCATTTTTCTAATATCTATGTTTTGTGAAGTGTGGTTCTGCTCTAAAAAGTAACTTCATAATGTTACTTCTTGAGTTATTTTTGTAACAGACATTTATGCTCATCCCTCATGTAACATTGAGCATACTTTGCAAGGTTTTGATTTAACAGCAGATATTATCTTCCAAAAATAACTTGTTCTGCTCCCTTCCCCTCTATGGCACCAAACTAGCTAATCCTAGGGAAACCTCGCTAGCAGGCTGTGTGACAGTGGATTCCAGAACTTGCAGTCATGGAAAACCTGGACAAAAAATGCATCAAATTCAAAATGTGTTCAGGGGTCAGCTCAGATGTATTTTCCTTCGGGTGAGTTGTAGACAACGCTCTGCCTCCCTGTTTCTGCCAGTCTCACTCTTCGGACAGACAGCTGAATGTAGGTGGCACGGTGGAACACAGAGGACGTTTGAAATTGCTACTACAGTGGTGCTGAAGTGTGTATTGCACAATCGTCTTCCAAAGAGCTGGGCTGAGACTGTCCATTTATGTTGGGCCCAATCCTTTTCTCACTGAAATAATTGAAAACACTTATCTTGACTTCATTGATAGCAGGATTAGGCCAATTATCTTATTTAGAAACATGTTGTGGGTATAGATCTTATGCTGCTGTAGTGTAGGAGGCAGGTGGATCAGTCCTTAGAAACACCACATACAAACTAAAATGCTTCTCTTAATTTACTGTGGTCAGAAGCGTAATGATAGGATCTGGAAACATAGAGAATTGCAGGTTTTAAAGATTCTTTTTATATCATGACAGTTTTCACCAAGTTTCTCATAGCTCATGGTAGGCTGAGTAGAAAGACATTTATGGGGAATAGTCTTGGTGAATATTCGAATTCTGGATTTGTTTTTTAAGTCATGAAAACATTAGAAGTAACATTAGAATTGTAGTCAGCTATCCCAAATGATCAAATTAAATTACATTCTGTGAGAGTTGTGTGTGTTTTTTGTTGCTGTTGCCACCAGACAGATGTTTTCTTAGCTTCTATTTATGGGAGGATCCTAAAGGAGCGATTTAAATTAGTCTGCAGTGGGTGTTTCCTAGAAATCTCTCGGGCTTTCTTTTTGGTTTAGGAAGCCACTCTGAGTTCATACTAGTTCACAGGTACAGAACATACCAAATGTAGCACATTTCTAGTTGAGAAATACCAACCATGGTGATAACTGAAATAACGAAAAAAAATCAACTTGTTTTTGTTAGAAATATAAATACAGTTCACGTAATCAAAATAATATGAGCTTGGATCTCAGTTTTGACCAGCTGGAAACAAATGGGGAGTGTGGATTGTCTGTAAATTCAATGGAACAAACTCATTTTATTTTTTATCAGTATGTATCATTTCAAAGGGTGGATCTCACTCAAATTGAGATGAAGGAAATTGTAGCAGGCTCACTGCAGTTCACACAAATGTTTCTCTACTTTAGGGAAAAGTTAAATACCATAAAGTGTGTGGATTCAAGATAGGAACTCTTTGGATGATAAAGCACTATGGTTCATATTGTCTCTCCTTGTCAGGGTGAGTGTTAGGAGGCTATCACAGGCCTACAAACAGTGTTGCAATGTATATTAGGGATATAGACAGGTTTTTTCTGTAGCTTTATAGGTAACGAAGATGCTGTGGGAAGTAGATTATGGTACATAAAGTGTCTGAAATGTTCTTAGACATGGGTGATGGACAGCCTGACTGTTTGAGTAAGCAGTAGGCACCATGCTGATATGACACGATGGTTACTAGCAGGGGATTACTCAACCAATTGTTTGACAGCAGCCAAGTTGACTTTATAAGCATAGTTTACAGTTTACATTTCAGGCAAGGTAAACCTGCAAATGCCTTCTGAATAGTTGAAATCCTGACACAAGCTATAGCACATATCGGGTACCTCTGCTATCCATATTGTCTAAAGCAGTGGTTTTCAAAGTGGGGTACTTATACCCCTAGGAGTATGTGAGCTCTTGTCAGGAGGTAAGTGAGAAAAATCCTGTAATGGTGGACAATGCATTTAATTTAGTAAGACTTGGTAATCTAATCATAGATATATTCTGACCCTATCTCAGATGGGGGTACATGGTAGACTACATTATTTGGAAGGAAGTATGCAGCCTAAAAAACTTTGAAAACCACTGGTCTTAAGTATACAAAAATACTAATGTTAACGTGGAATTATATGGGGAACCATTGAAAAAAATGAGCAACATTCCTGATTGAAACAAGCTTTATAGGCTACAAAAGCACCACTTAGAGCCTGTTTTAATTTTTCTGAGGAATTCAATACTGCATCATTATATTTCTGCTAGGGCAATAGAGAGTTACATGGAGAAAATCTGTGGAAAGTGATTGCTAATGAGCCTGATAGCACTGTTCCTTCTTCAGGCTGGACTGAGTTTGGGAAGTACGCTCCTAATGGCCTCATTTTGTTGATGGTGATGTCACCTGACTACTGTGGTGGGGACCAGTGGGCTAAACTAGAAATAGCCTGTTGGACTTGCTGCATTGTGGCCTATCATTGGTTCACTCTGTAAGGGAAACAGAAGCCTTCAAAGGCTTTCACGGTGTTGTTTGATCATGTAAAAAATGTGTTGATGGCTCTGTAAGGGCTAAGAAGACCTACAGATAATTTTGTTCTTGCAAATTTTGGAGACCTCTTCAGATACTTATGCAATGTAAATGGTACTTTTCTAGGTTACTGCATGTAACACACTTATTTTCACAAGTTTTTATAAGGCTAAATAGGTTTTGTTTGAAAATTTGTTCATAAAATGAAGGGGAGGGGGAAGCAGTGTGCTTGCAAAAAGTGCACATGCGACCCCCTAAACTGAGGTGTGCAAATCGGATTATTGTAGCCCTAAGTGCTGTTTATATGTGCAATTACCAGATTTGTATATGCAAAGCAGGCTTTTGAAAATGAGGCTCCTTAAGTGAAAGTGTGATCATATTGGCACTATACGACTAAGCTGATATAATTGAAAAGGGAGATTCATTGTAAAAGTAGCATTGATTGAAGTTAGGGGTACTTACAGCATCTAAAACAGAGGTCTATTGGCTTCACTCAGTATCTCCACTAACGTGTTGCCTTTGTTCTGGAACAAATCCCCATGCATCAAAAGAAAAATACACTCCCTAAATATAGACTGTTGCAAGAATACCCACATACCAGTGTGTTTAGAGAATCTGAAAGTGATTGTGTAGTTAGTGAGGCTTAAAATAACATAGCCAAGGCATCATAAAATTACTACAGCACTGAATATAGGCGAGGGGACCAAGTAACCTATCCAAAAAGGGGTCCAATACTAATGTGACTGGCTCAGCTGTAATGATTTCATGCTGTAAACTTGCATATCATCACTGGTAATAAGTGAGTGAAAATGAAATTCCCTTTTGGTAGCTTGTTTATTAATTGTCTGTAACGTAAGTGAGCATGTGGGTGACTGCATATCTGTAACGACTAGGGTTGCTAACTTTCTAATCGCACAAAACTGAACATCCTTGCCCCGCCCCTGCCCTGCCCCTTCTCCTATGCCCCGACCCCGTACTGCCCCTTCTCCAAGGACTTGCCACTGCACCACCCCTTCTCTGAGGCCCTGCCCCCACTCATTCCATCTCCCCTCTGTCACTCACTCTCCCCCACCCTCACTCATTTTCACTGGGCTGGGGCAGGGGTTGGGATGCCGGAGGGGGTGTGGGCTCCAGCTGGGGGTGCAGGCTCTGGGGTGGGGCCAGAAATGAGGGGTTCAAAGTGCAGGAGGTGGCTAGGGCAGGGGGTTGAGGGGTGTGGGTGTGGGAGGGGTCCGGCTGGGGGTGTGGGCTCTGGGGTGGGGCTGGGGATGAAGGGTTTGGGGTGCAGGAGGGGTCTCTGGACTGGAGCCGAGGGGTTTGGAGTGCAGGAGTGGACTGAGGGCTGGGGAAGGGGGTTCGAGTGCGGGAGGGAGTGTGAGGTGCGGGCTCTGGGAGGGAGTTTGGGTGCAGGAGGGGACTCAGGCTGGGGCAGGAGACTGGGGTGTGGGGTGGGGTGTGGGCTCTGGAAGGGAGTTTGGGTGTGGGAGGAGGCTCAGGGATGGGGTTGGGGTGTGGGAGGGGATGTGGGCTCCGGGAGGGAGTTTGGGTGCAGGAGGGGACTCAGGCTGTGGCAGGAGACTGGGGTGTGGGGTGGGGTGTGGGCTCCGGGCGGGAGTTTGGGTGCAGTAGGGGACTCAGGCTCTGGCAGGGGTTTGGAGTGCGGAAGGGTGTGCGGGCTCCGGAAGGGGGCTCAGGGCTGGAGAAGGGTGTTGGGGTGCAGGCTTTGGGAGGGAGTTAGGGTGCGGGAGAGGGTTCCAACCTCGGGCATGAGGGTTGGGTGTGGGAGGGGGTTCAGGGTGTGAGCTCCAGCTGAGCAGCATTTACCTCAGGTGACTCCCAGTCGGCAGCGCAGTGGGGCTAAGGCAGGCTCCCTGCCTGCCCTGGCTCCCCGTGGATCCTGGAAGTGGCTGGCATATCTGGTTCCTAGGCTCGGTGGGGGGGCCCAAGCAGCTCTGTGCAGTGCCCACTGCCCACACCCGCAGGCACTGTCCCTGCAGTTCCCATTGGCCTCGGTTCCTGGACATGCCCATCTGTTTCCAGGAGCCGCGGAGAGCCAGGGCAGGCAGGGAGCCTACCTTAAGCCTGCTGCACCGCCGACTGGACTTTTAACGGCGCAGTCAGCGATGCTGACCAGAGCCGCCGGGGTTCCTTTTCGACTGGTCATTCTGGTCGAAAACCGAATGCCTGGCAATCCTAATAATGATTCATAAACACCAAGGAGGAAAGCCTGTCCCCATTGAAGTCAGGGATAAAACTCCCATTGACTTCAATGTGGCCAGGATTTCATCCCTACAGTTTATCAATGATGCACTGAAAGAAATGCGAAGCCCTGCAGTGCTGTGTTCTCTTGGCCTCACCAGTCTGTAGACCAGCTGTCTTTTATTGCTGATATGTTGTTCCATAAACTCCAACAAAAACTAAGTACAGCAGTAGGGTGGGAACTGAATCATATCATTGTCCTCCATATGCAGTTTGATGCTGCTCTGTGCAGTAATACTGTGCTGCGTTTATTTTAAACTTACATGAAGATCTAATGTCATCAGTAAAGCATATGCCAATCATAGCTAGCAAGTTCAGGTCATCATGGAGATCTTTTTGGTTCAAGTTTCGTCTTCTAGTTTATCAGTGGAAAGATTTTCCTCCCTTTCTTTTTCTGGGGAAAAAATAGCCAACCAAATCTGTATTTAATAGAAAATATTTTGAAAAGTATAGCATGCAGAAGCCACTTTTTCCAAATGAAGAGATGTATGTTTATTAAAATTTCTTGATATATTGCATACATTCTGCCACAACAGAAAGGCAGAGTTTATCTTTGGAGGTATATATTTTCATTTAGTTGCTTGTGGGGTGACAGTGGTAGTGAAGAGTTTTGGGCAAGTAACCAGAGCAGTATAAATATACTATGGCTTTAAGTAGCTCATTACTTCAGCCTACCAAAAATGTAGGGATTTTCTGGTGAAATATGATCTAAGAATGCCAGCAGTTAGGACTTTCTTTATTGTAACTGAAAATGTAGGCTTAGCTCTTATGAGATTTTATGGTAGCGTCTGCAAACATGCTTTTTTAAAAAAGATCCCAAACTCAAAATTTGTACCGTCGAAAGTGAGAAATGCAATAAAATGATGGATTGCTAAATGGCTTTACTTGTGATCTTAGAAAATACTGTAAAAGAGGGAATTTGTTGTTGGTGATGAGCACTAGTGGAATAGCACTAGTGCCCTTATAAGTCACTTTCAATATTTCACAGTTCTTTTAAATTATCTAACAATATAGATAAGCTGTAAAATGTTAGTTACCGCCTGAATGTGAAAAAGACTTGAGGTTTTGCAGTTTTGTAATAATTTTCACATTAGCAAACATGATAGCTATGAAAACAATTCCATTATAAAATCCTCTCTCCCCTAGCTTGTAACTTTCTGGAAAATTTATCTGTGTAGAAAGTTTAGGCAAAATCTACGCAGCCTTTTTCAAGTTCTTTCTAAAAGGAAGTAGAAACTAAATCTGAAAACTGATGAGCAATACCAATGTCGGAAGTAAGAGGCATTAGATTAAAAATGTCTGTGTAATGCTGCAGAGAACTTAGTACTGTTCTGCTGAATCTTGCCCTCAGCCTGTTACAGCACAAACTGTTGCCGACTTCAGTTCATGGTGGGTTAACATTATTTCATCTTGAATACATCTGTGTGGAGATGTTTAAAATAGCACAGATCTACTGCTAAAATTGAAAACACAGATTATATGGCACTATCAAAATATATGTAGGAAAACAAGCTTCCACATTTTTCATATTATGTTAAAGTCCATCTGAGAATATGTCCGAGTCAGAGCTGTGCTATACAATGTGTCTTTTCTTTTTCACTTGGCATGTGGCTGTTACATTTTTTTTTTTAGGAAGGTCAAAATCATATGATAGAAGAGACTTGGTTACCAAAGTTTAGTACTCTTGTTAGGTCATACTCCTAATACCGGTAAAAGTAGATCTGTCTTTCTAAGTGACCAGATTAGCTCAAAGAGTGTAAACATAGTGCCTGATAGAAAAATGACCTATAGGTTTGCCTGGTCCAGGAGAAGTAGTGTGAACAGCTTAATGAGAATTAAGCACCCTACTCCTTTACAAAAAATCATTAACATGACCTTTCTTCTCATGATGGAGAGGCAGATCACCCAAATCTGTGTATTAGGAAATGCATTTGATTTGTGCCTGATTGTGTAATTTGTTCTAGTCTGACCGGTGTATGTATATAGACATTCATTCACATAACCCAAATATACGTTACAAGTTGTGCTTGTCTGAGCAGCTCATAAATTAAAAACGTATCATGCCCCAGCTTGCTAGGCCATGCATTGTGTGGAGAGGCCCTGCAGGTGAATTGTGTGCCGACTGCGTTTGAGAAAAACTGAGCTGTAGCCAATGAACTACACAGATCATTGGAGAAAAACTCTGCAGAGGAGAGCACAATGGGCTCAAACACTAGATGGCTATGTAGAAGTGTTCTGCTGCATGAAATGGGGATTTCTTCGCTTCTAGCCACCTACATAATTACCCCCACCAAACCTCTTTACTTGGGCATTGCACAGTTTACAATGACCTCAAGATGGGACTCTTATAAAAGTGAGGGAAGTGATCAAAGTGATTCCATGTACGGGGATTTCTTTTATTATTTTTTGGCCTTCTCAGGAAATATATTTGAGTATTATAAGCTGTGCATGTGATCTTGAATATCCAGATCTATGACTGAGGAGACTACCCTTTAAATATTAGCATCTTGACTGGTCAACAAGTTGTTGTTTAAAATACACAGATCACTATTAATTTATTGTTGTGTCAGCTTCAGCCTCTCTCTTTCTGAGGATTTTGGTCTTAACAATAACATAAGTTAAATCACAGATGTTCCATGGGTCAATTTCATCTTCAGTAGACACTGAACATTTAATACCAGAGGAGGAGCAACAGAAAGTCCTGCATTCACAGACCATAAGCCCTAGAACCACTACGCCAATGTGACTGCTTTATAGGTTACTGCTAGTAATTGCCATTATTATAACTATTGAATAAAGGGCTATCAAACTTCATTTATAAAATAACAGAAATAGAAAAGATCCCTAACCATTCTCCCTTTGTCCTTCTCTTTGCTCTCTCATCTTTTTATGGGTTTTTTTGGCACCCTTTAATTTTTTTGCCTCACCTCTATTTTTATGTTGTCCTTTCCTTTCAATGATTCTGCACTGCACCATGTGTGATGTATGGACACTGATTCTATGCCTTGTATCAGTCTCTGTATGATGGAATATAACCAGAAATACAGTTTAAAAACATTTGGACCAGATAAAACAAATGTAGCCACAAGCCCTTCTTGGGCCCAACACTTGGAGCCATGCATGCAGCACTTGGATTCCATCAGGAGAGCTAGAAACTCAAGCTGTTCTCATTTTGTTTAATGTCTTGTTCTAATAAAATGCTCATTAGAGAGCTTAAATGACTTGTAGAGCAATCTGTATTTTATACACCAGATGAACTGTGTAGGGGTATGTAGATTTGAGAAAAACTAAAAATCCTCTCTTTAAAGAGGGTGTATATTTTAACTGGGGTGGGTTAATACTCTAGGGAGCCCACTGTAGAAGGCCATGTCAATCATGTTTTAAAAAAACACCCATCACACTGATTTCATCTGATCCTTAATTCCAAGATCACTGGCAAACTAAAGAGAATGGGTCCATATTTCATACTTAAGTCCATAGCTGGGGTATTAGGGAGAATAATAAAGGAGTGTTGGGAAAACAACAGTCCAGTGGAAAGATTGGGTACAATTCAAATTCAGTGTTTATATCTAGGCTCCATTAATTAGGATAAATTTTGGTGTGATTTTTCCTTTCTTCAACCTGTGGCAATGACTGGTCATTCCTTATCAGCCTCCTGCCTTACTAATAGCCCTCCAATGGCTGGCACTATAATAGAACCTCAGAGTTATGAACTGGCTGGTCAACCACACACCTCCTTTGGAATTGGAAGTATGCAATCAGTCGTCAGCAGAGCCGGAAAGAAAAAACAGAAATACCGTACTGTGTTAAATGTATACTACTAAAAAAAGTAAAGGAAAAGTTAAAAAAAGATTTGACAGGGTAAGGGAACTGTTGTTTCATTTAAATTAAGGCAGTTAAAAGCAGCATTTTTCTTCTGCATAGTAAAATTTCAAAGCTGTATTAAGTCAATGTTCAGTTGTAAACTTTTGAAAGAATAACTATAAAGTTTTGTTCAGCGTTATGAATATTTCAGAGAAATGAACAACCTCTGTTCTGGAGGTGTTTGTAAGTCCTGAGGTTCTACTGCATATAGTATGCGGACATACATAAGGGGCCAAAGCAGGTTTGGACATGGTGCTTTAACTACCACCAGTTTACTGAACAGAAATAAGCCTGGCAAAAAGGAACAAAGAAATAAAAGATGCACACTTTCTTTTACCAATAACCTTTCCTGTGTTCTAGAGTAGCCCTTTGAATCCAGTCTCTTAAGACTGTGTAATGCAACAAGTGCAGGCAGGAACTGATGTTGATCCATATGTGGTGCCTCAGGATGACCCTTAAGTCTCCCACTGATGTGAGTTGCCTTCAAATATTGTAATCTCATATTACAGCTACTAGTTTCCCAGTATGCCTTGCTCTTAAAGGTGCCACACACAGAGTAATAATAATAGTGTGTTTTGTGAGTCTCCGTCTATGCTGGATTCACAGAGGATCTGAGTCCGTTACAGCCCCAGCTATTAGGGCGTGTGTGTCTGCACTAGTGAGCTGTTTTTAAGGCAGTGGGAAGTGCTTTTAGTGAGAGATTTCTTCTACCAGTAATGCTTTGAACTATGGCTGTTTGAAGACACACCATTACTTCTGCCTGCCCCCGTCAGATGCCATAGTCTATCTCTACTGCTGTCAGTGTGTTATGTCATGGCTTTGAGGTAGGGCAGTGCTATTATCTCCATTCTACAGACGGGGAACTGAGGCACAGGGAGATTAAGTGCCTTCCCAAGGTTATACAGGAAATCTATGGCAGCGTGGGGAATTGAACCAGGTCTCCTGAGTCCCAGGCGAGTGCCCTAATAACCACTGCTATAGTTTCCCTGTCTAACGAACCAGCCCCTTTTGATAGCCTCCCAGCACCTAAATCATGGGTCACTCTTGGGTCATGTGCTGTGGATTCCCAGTTAGAAGTGGTATTTTCTACAAAGGAGGACTTGAAAACAAAGGAAAAAGGAGGTGGAGGCAGTGCTGGCCTCCTCAAATGGAGGAGAGTGCTGGTTAGCATAGAGCCATTCAACAGATCTTTAAAGAGAAGAGGTAAATCTTTTTGTTGCCCCCTACCCCCAAAGAAACCCCATTATTTTTTGTAGAGTGTCTTAGGGGAGGGTGCTGATGCCACAATGCTGCGTTTTACAAACACTTCTCATTCCTTACAAGGAGCTGCAGAATTGTGGCTTCAGTTCCAAATGGCTCCTCCTTTGTAAATCAGTTAAATGCTGCCACATGGAGGGACGTGATAACCCTTTTTTGGGCTAGGCAAGAGGATGATAGGAGAGCCTATTGAGTTTATCTCAGCACCACAGTTCTAATCAATGGCACCAGTGCTGGCATCTGCTTATAGATTTGATGTAAAATACTATAATTTTATATTGGCAGGTGTTCCCCTCTTTTCTGGGTACTTGTGTGGATTACATTTACTTTTCCTGGCCAGTTACTGTTTAATAAACTGACATTAAGGCAGCAAAATTCAAGAAATAAATTATTGGCAATGTTTTTTTCCTCTCCTTCCCACCCTCTCTTTCCCTGTTATTTTGCATTACACTAATGGAGAATTTATTTTCCACATCTGAGCACAACTGTTTAGCCAGTCAATCATGAACATGATATCTTTTAGCTTGATTGCGCATAATATGCTATCAAGAAGCCATCTGTTCATAGACTTATAGAAGCTAGAGATGGAAAAGACCTCTACTGTATTAGGTCATCTACACCCTCCATTTCCAGCCAATGCAGGATTGTTCTATACTGTCTGTTCCGACTCCAGTACTTTGGTCAGACTAGTTTTAAATATCTCAAGTGCAGGAGGTTCCCCCCCACTTCTCCTGGGAGGCTGCTCATGTTGTAAAAGGCTTCAAACTAGGTTGAATCCCCCATCTCTCCTCAGATTTTGCATGTCACTCAGGCATACACAAGATCAGTTTACAGCAGGGGGAACAAAGATTGTTTAGGAAATGCTGATGCCTTTAAACATGAGAATTGGTGCTGCACCTGGATGGCTGAGATGAAGAGAAGGAGGAGGAGAGTGCTTGTTTTTTTTAAATGAAATCCAGTAAGTTCTTGCATTTTTTTAAGCCCTTGTGTGCAACGCCCTCCTTCACTGTTCTTTGCCCGCTGCAAACTTGCCATCTCTAATTACTAATATGTAATGTGTTGCATCATAAGAGCTTCTTTACTGTACTATGAATCTATCCAAAGCCATGAAATTACAGATGGAATGAAAGTGTGTTTGTATCACAGTTGTTCTAATCACTACTTGCTTTGGGTTAATTCTTCCATATGTGAAACTTTTCTAGAGTAATGGCTACTTGCCTGTTTATTTACAATGCAGGACAGTTACTAGAGTAACGGAGTGGCAATGTTGATTTAGGGCAGAGGTCTCCAACCTTTTTTACGCCCAAGATCACTTTTTGAATTTAAGTGCAACCCAGGATCTACCCCACCCCTTCCCTGAGGCCCTGCCCCTTCCCCAAAACCCCGCCCCACTCACTCCATCTCCCTGCCTCTCCCCCTGCTCACTAACTTTCACCGGGCCGGAGCAGAGGGTTGGGGTTTGGGAGGGGGTGTGGGTTCTGGGCTGGGGCTGAGGGGTTCGGAGTGTGGGAGGTGGCTCCAGGCTGAGCCTGGGGCAGAGTGTTGGGTGCAGGAGGGGGTCAGGGCTGGGGCAGGGGGTTGGGGTACAGGAGGGAGTATGGGGTGCTGGCTCTGGGAGGGGCTCGGGTGGGGCAGGGGCTTGGGTGCAGGAGAGGGTTCGTGGTGCAGGAGGGTATATGGGGTGCTGACTCCGGGAGGGGGCTCACGGCTGGGGGTTGGGGTGTGGACTCCCGCCAGGCGGCACTTACCTCAGGTGGCTCCTAGTCAGTGGCGCAGCCTGCCCCAGCTACACCCATACCCAGAAGGGCCCAATGTGCCCCTGCGGCTCCTGGGGGGAGGCATTTGGCTCCGCGCACTGCCCATCTCTGCAGGCACCACCCCTGCAGCTCCCATTGGCCACAGTTCCCTGTTCCTGGTCAATGGGAGCTGTGGGGGCGGTGCTTACAAGCAGGAGCAGCGTACGGAGACCCCTGCCCTCCCTCCTCCCACCTAGGGCTGCGAGTGTGTGCTGGCCCCTTCCAAAAGCGGCGTGGGGCCGGGGCAGGCAGGGAGCCTGCCTTAGTGGCAACCCTGCTGCACCACCGCCTATTAGTGGCCAGAGATCGCAATCGACTGGGATAGTCTCCGGGATCGACCAGTTGATCGCGATCGACCAGTTGGTGACCACTGCTTAAGGGCATGATTCTGAGATGTGCTTAGCACTCTCAATCCTCATTGACTTCAGTGGGAGCTGGTGTTTACTCACTATTTCTTTGGCTCAGGCCCTGAATAAGCAAAGTATCCTAACAGTGCTTGAATGGATTCTGGAAAAGAAACTATCAAAGGCCTTGTAAATGACGGAGCAATATTTTTATCACAGGGCTTAGAAGACAGAAAGCATCTATGAAAACATTTAATCCCTATTATCATGGTGAGAGGAAAAGCAGTCCAGCCACTGAATACAGATTGTTCGGTTGCGCAAGAATTAATGTACATCTCATCTGGAAAATGCATTGCTTCATGCAAGAAAAGTTATGATTTCATGAAACTCATAAATTGAATTCCAGAAAGTTGCATAGCCATTTCTCTCAGGCTTGGAAACCTACATATTTCCTTTTTGTTTGTTTTTTGTTTTGTTTTGAAAGGGTTAAACAATGAACTATAGAGATGCCTAAGGCTGATAGTTCCACTGGTGGTAAAATGTAAATAAATTCATACAGTGTTCAGATTTCTGTCATGCCAGTCCTTTCCAAACCCACAAACTCCTTCGGAAGGGGAGAAATTTTCGTTGTTGATTCATAAGTTAGTTTTTCTTGGCGGCACATATGGTGGCTTTTGCCATCCAGATGGAATTCTGAGACACTGTGGAAAGGGCTTATGTAACAGGATGTCTCAGAAAGGATTTTAAATTATATATATTTTAAAGTGACAGACCTACATTTTTCCATCAGCTTTGCTGCACATTGTGATGTCAGACTAAATTGTGCTGCTTTTTCCAGCATAAACATAACTGTTTTTGTTAATTTATCTTTCAATATGTGGATATCAGAAACTGTATAGAGCATGGCTGTTGGCAACAGCTGCTTAGAATCAGAAATATTTATTTTCACAGAGGAAGCACTGTCATTTCTGTTATAGGTGATTCCTTCTACTTAAACATCAGGCTTTAATTTCAAACTGTGGATTGCCCCACACAGCTGTAAATTCATCAATTATTTAGTTTTGTTCCAAGGCAAAACAGAATTACATTTGAGGAACACTGGGGATCTGTTTCTCCATAAAGATCAAATGCAGAAAATTACCGCTTATTCACCCAGGTCATAAATAGATGCTGTGATATTAGTACCTGCAGTTCGGAAAGGTAAATGTAATTACAGCACTTTGGGGGATGGCCTGCTTGAAGAATGAAAGTTCTAGTAGAGAGAGTTATGGTTACTCAGTAAGGTGACAGACAATATATCCTTTTTTGCTTGCTTGCTGTTTTAACAGAATATCTGGGGAAGGCTAAGGCAAGCAACAGTTGAAGTCCGTTGCAATTCTTAACACTGTTAAAAACCATTTAAGAGCTGAAGACGTTTTGAAGATCATTTTCAATCTATCATGAAAATGGTTGTGTGCTATTCAGTAAAAGTGCTTTGGTCTAGTATTGTAATTACAATTTATAATTGTTTAGATATAGGAATATAAAGTTTACACTATATTAGTATACTTGGATGCAGGTTTCAGGTAAAAATATATATTTGACAAAAGGAAATGAAATGTGAATTGTTTGTCCATTTAGAGGCAACTTCTTTTGTGTGCCATGGATTCCTGGAGCTGCAAGACACACCTCAGAGCCTGTTTGTGCAGGATGCTGCAAAGGGAAGGGTAGATCTACATGGTGGAAGGGAGGGAATTTTTGTGTTTTGTAGGGCTTTGAGCTCTGAGGGCGTGTGGATAGCTATTTAATTTTAATTTTGGTTCTTGTAACTTTTGTTCGGGGCACCTCAAGCCTTCGATAGATGCTCCTTTTAATTTCTCTGTAAATCAAAATAAATCAATATATTTTAAAAAATGTAACCCATGTTACTAATTAAATTTGGATTCATTGGTATTTTTTTTAGAAACATTCCAACATATTGGGAGTAGCAGGTAGTTTGCCTTTGTTTTATTTTAGCTTTTTTTTTTAAATGCTGATGCTGGCTCTTTTAATGTGTTAATATGTGTCTATGCAAGAGTCCAGTGGGAAATGGGCACCAGTATTTGAGTCCAATGGCTTTGGTTTGTGGTGTTTTGTAGCACAATATACCACTAACATCGCATTCTGGTCCAGAACTTAAACTCTGGACTAAGTGCACCTGTCACTTCATCATTTTACAGGGGGCAGGGAGAGGATTCCCTCCTTGGGTTTAATTGCCTCTCCCCAGCCTTCCCACTTTTGCTTGTCTAGCTATGGGCCCACTTTAAGTCAAAGTATTATAGTTTAAAATCAAAATACCATAGACAGTTGTCTGGAAGGGGCAAGATTTCTGGCAATTAACTGTAAAGGATGAACAATCTGATGCCCTCATCCTGAAATTTGTAATGCATGGGCAGCAGTTGCATTTGCGTGGAGCCTTGTTGACTTGAATGGAGCTCCATGCGGGTGCAGCTCATCTGTCCTCACATAGCAAATTGCAGCGTCCAAGACTTGCAGAAGAATGTGTTCTGATTGAAGCAGTGAAAAATATATATGCTCATTTCATCTAATGTGTGTAGATATTTATTTCCGGAAAAGTTGATTTTTGAAATTCTTTCTTGATTTGATGGAATAGTTTGGCTTTTATTATAGCTCCAGTGCAGCTTCTTGTGTGATCTTCCAAACTATTAGAGCTCTATTTACATAACACTTTCATCAGTAAATTGTCTGAACTGTCTAACAATTTTTACAAATACTAGTTAGAACCTGGCAGACTATAGTTTAACATTTCATCTGGTTGTCTTTAATGTTGGCAGATTAAACCATTCCATGTTGATCCCCAAGAAGTGTTCCGACCAGACAGACATTTAGTTAGAGCTCTGTTTTGTTTTGGGAGTTGGGGCAAGGGATGATGGTTTCGAGTTGGTTATGATGAAATGGCTACAGTATGTTTTATCCATATTTATTAGAAACTAGCATTTTCATTGTAAAGAGATGGCAGTGAAGGATAGGCTGCAATGTCAACCGGTCACATTGCTGAATTTAGGGACTTCTTACAGAGTAAGAAACAGATAGTACAAGGACAGGTACAGTTACAGCTGCATTATTGGATTTGGGGGAACAATGAAATAGACTAACAGTTGTATGTTCAAAGCTATATTTGAAATAGACTAATTTTTCTGTCTTTGTAGTTTTAGGGACATAGTTTCATTTCTCATTCCAAACATTTTGTAAAACGAATACAAATCTAATGTTTAGGGTTCAAGTCCTTAAAGGCTAACACGCAAATCTGTGCAACCTCTGCACATGCAGTAGACCCATTACCATAGTCTTTGGAAGCCAGCAAAATTATGCCAAGCAACATACTCTCAGAAGGACCATAATCTCCACCTTTCCTGCACTTAGTCCCCAATTCAGCAGAGTACTTAATCACATGCTTCACTTTAAGTCAGTTGACTTCAGTGGGCTTACTCAGGTGCTTAAAGTGAAGCACATGATTAAGTGATTTGTTGAATTGGGGCCTTAATGCTATTTGTGTGGGGGTTTCTTTTTCTTTTAATGTTGGTTAATTTCTCTTGCTTTTCTCAAGGGAAATGATTCCTGGGTCACTCTGCAATATTTATTGTGGGGAGGATTGTGCAAAGTGATGGACTCTGCGTTTTGCCATAACGTGACATGGGGACAGCTTCATTGTGTTCTCTAGTGGGATAACCGAGGGGTCTCGGCAGAGGAAGTATTGCTCTGCCAACTGAGAGTTTCCCTTTAAATCACATTTGTGATGCACATTTGTGATGCACAAAGGCTCCGAATATTGCCTTTTAGAGCTGGTAACATCTAGTTAGAAAATGTAAAGCCACATGTCTGAAGGGAGCATTTAAAATATTTGATTTCATATGCCAAGATTTTTTGTTTTTGGTGTCAGCAACAAAATGTTTCATAAA
Organism: Mauremys reevesii; assembly: GCF_016161935.1. Lineage (NCBI taxonomy): Eukaryota > Metazoa > Chordata > Testudines > Geoemydidae > Mauremys > Mauremys reevesii. Next base: position 39,021,532 of record NC_052638.1, read on the forward strand.
CCTATCTGTAGCCATGTGATGGCATAGGACTTCCACAATTTTTGAGACTATATTTTCAAATGGGCCCTGTATACAATTTTTATTGTAGTGCACACATCTTGCACTCTGTAATAGTCTTTGAGTAGTAAGCATGCCTCTTTGTTTGATAGCTCTGGGTGTGGAGTTTTAAAAAGGACCGTGGAAATAAAATGGAAAACAAGAATTTTTACTCGGTAGCTGAGTCGTTTCCCCCTTTTTAAAAAGGCCCGTCTTTCTCCCTTTCTTTCTTTTTGGATGTGGGTTAGCTAGGGAATGAGAACGCTATTCTGGGATGTGATCACCTGATGCCATAATTGTGCTTTGGAAACATTGCCAAATGTAGGCAGTTCTGGCAACAGGCTAGCTTTTCCATGAATGTGCACATTTTTACTCTCTTCTCCTTCCTCTCCTCTTCCCCACAAACTTGAACATTTTTGGGTTATTTAAGAGAGATACGTTGGCCTCCATGCTGTGGATATGAAATATGGAATTTACAAAAAATAAAAAATCTCAAGCAAACAATGACTCTTCTAAAATTATTTCTGTATGGTCAGTGCATGACCACAATTATGCTTGGAAGAATTGAAACCTAAAGGCACAAAACCAACTTCAGAGGTGTATTACTCAGAATTTAGTTGTCACATGCTATTATCATTGCCAGCGTTAGACTCGCTGGGGCTCAGGGCACAAACCAAGGAGTGAGCCTGCAGACCAAGGCTGAAGCCCAAGCCCTGGGACTGGGCCCGAAGCTTGAGCTGCCTGGCGTCACTGCTCGCCCCTCTGCACCACCCTACGGGGATGCACCCCACAGTTTGAAAACCTTTGCTTTAAGTGTGATTTATTTCCACTTTTAGAGATTAAATTACTGTAATACTCACATTACATTTACCCACAGTGACTCTCTAGATATGGTGTAACTTAGCTTCACTGGCCCCCCCGTGCCATGGGGTCCCGGGTAATTGCCCTGCTTGCTACCCCAACACCAGCCCGACTATTAGTTTAGTAGAAATGACTCCAAATTTGACACCTTCTATTAAAAAGAAAAAAGAGTTTTGCCAGACAAAGCCCCAAATAATCACCCCACTTCACTGTTCCATGCATGCAGTAATTCAAAGCCTAAAATGTTTGACTTACAGTTTTCATCTTATTCTGGTCAATTTTTTGTTTTAAAAAAATGAAAAAAAATTGTGCATCTTTTAAATTTCTAGTTTGACAATCTACTTTTCCTTCAGAAGTTTGAAAAACATGTTGTAATTGTAAAAAGAAAAGAACACGACCTTTATTTATAGATTAAAATATATATTTATTTAAATTTATGAAAATGCACCTATCTAGTGGTTATGGGGTATGTGTATTTATTATATGTAAAAAAACAAAATAAAACAAAAAAGAAATCCCATGGTAACTAGGATCAGTGAGAAGTAAATATGGAATTCTCTCAGATACCTGACTATAATAAAAATATAAACACTCTTATCTTTCATATTCATAGAGCAAAGGCGGCATTCTTAATTGTCAGTATTTATAAATAAGCAGCAAAGGCTTATCAAGAATCCTTCTAATTTTATTATTAGGAAATTAAACTGTTGGTATCAAGTTTTGTGTTTTAGGGGATAAAATATTGCATTTCTTCTTTTAATATTATAATTGTATTCTCATACATCTGTTCTTAAATATGTTCCTTTCTTTATAATTTAATGCTTGCTGTGGATTGCTTCCTCTGCTGAATGAATTCTGACTTTTAAAGAAACAAGAGGGCTATTCTTGTGTATGTACTTAAACAAACAAGCAAAAAAAAGACTATCCACTTTTCTCAATACACTGCCCATCAGGTTTCTCTAGAACTTGAAAGTACATGTTGGTTTTACATGCAGATTGTGACTGGAATTTTTTTTCTGATGTTCGTTGCATAGATATTGTCAGGCCATCTATAAAATCTTCCAAAACATTTTTTTTCTGACTTACACAAACATGGTAAAGAAGAAACCTTCTAGTTTTGGAAATATGTTGAATCCTGTTTCATTTGAGTCATATTTTAACTTTTCCATAAATGTATCCCAAATTAGAATTCAAATTGAATCCCAAATTAGAATTCAAAAACAAACTTGTACTCCAATCCAGGGTTTCACCTCAAAGAGTTACTAAGAAATTCTTGTTTAGTTTTAGGGTGTTTTTTTGTTTCCCTGGACAATTTATTTTCTTTCCTGTCTTTGTTTAGTGTGATGGGACCATTTGTTTTATAACATTGCAAAAAATTGAAGACGGGAGGCAAACCAAATGGCTTTCTCTGTGTGTATTTCCAAGAACCCAGAAGTGCTCTATGAATCCTTTGTGCAGATCCCATGCTGCTCCTGCTGCTATCTGGGCCACAGAAATTGCTCAAGCTCTTAGCTCAGATTTGTTTTAAGTTGTATTTTGAGTCTCACGTGTATTTTTTTTTTTTTGTAGAGAACTTTGTTTAGGAAGTGAGGATCCCAAAGAAAGCAAACATTGACCCCTTAATGTTTAAAAACAAGCACATCCTTTGTTTTGAAAATTACCATTGCCCATTCACAGCCCTAAAGGAAAGGATCTTCTGAAAATATATTAATCTGTCATTACATAGGCTATATTCTTTACTTCCACTATTGCCTGTATAAGGGCATCTAGCTCCCAAAATACTGTTATTGCCTCTTTTCCCAAACTGGTGAATTGTAACTGTTTTTCTGTGCTTTTCATCAAAATGGTTACATGGTTCCTGCATTTATTCAGAGATGGATTCTGTTGGAATCTGTACTCTTTAGACACCAGAATGATTATTGTATTGTCTGAGTATTCTCCATGCTGCCTTTGTTTGTAGCTGATAGAAGCAATTCCCTTATATACTGAGTGATCCCCATGCTTTTCTAGTGTGGACACCCCCAAGTTAGGAATCTCATTCACAATATCTTATTTTATTCCTTCTCTGCCATTCTCTTTGGAGGGTTGGCATCATCAGAGTTGCAGTTTGTGTCCACTTGAGGCCCTTGACTAAATGCTGGTCCAGAATGTAGTCAGTTACTGCTCGAGGACAAAACAGGAGATAGTATTGTAGTTTTCTCATGTTATTAATGCTCAAATTGCCATTATCTGTACATGAGTCCCTGGTACATCACATCCCTAATTTAGTTATACTGAACCTTTTTGTTAGGATGAATTTATCCACTTCTAAAGGATTCCACTGTACTTCTATTTACCATTTAGCTGAATGGTAAAAAATGTTCTTCTTCGAGTGCTTGATCATGTAGATTCCAGTTTGATGTGTGTGCCGTGTGCACGGTCATTGGAAAGTTTTTCCCCTAGCAGCACCTGTCGGGTTGGCTGTGGAGATCCCTGGAGTCGTGCCTCCATCGCAGTGAATATAGGTCCCTGCCGACCTGCCGCCTCTTCAGTTCCTTCTTACTGCCATGGCGGTCGTTGGAACTGCGGTTGCTTGCTTCGCAAGTGCTTCCCCTAGTCTTTCTTATTCATAGTTGTTAGTCAGTTTGTAGTTTTAGTTAGTAGTAGTTAGTTGCTAGTTGTTACAATTAGTTTTAGTTGGGGTGGGATGTTCCCCCCCCCCAACCCTTTCTTCTCTTCTTGGGCTTCAGGGCATGCCTCGGTCCCAAGGGTTTAAGCCCTGTGGAACCTGCCACAAGCCCATGCCAATGGGCAATCCCTGCGACTCTTGCCTTTCGTGTCTGGGGGAGGTGCATCAAACAGAGAGGTGCAAAATCTGTAAAGGGTTCTGCTCAAGGACGAAAAAGGAGCTAGACTACAGGCTCAAGCAGATCCTGATGGAAGCAGCTCTTTGTCCCCAACCGGCCCTGGGCCAGCAGGATCTGGCACCAAGCACTTCCTTGCAGAGCGCTCCAGCCTTCATGCGTAAGACGGTGCCGAGGAAGGACTCTGGCCATAGAGACCCTCGGCACTGGCACTCCCCAGCACCGAAGCCTCTGGAGACGGCTTGGCACCGCTCCCACTCCCTGGTGCCACATAAGCTGCACAGGAAAGCGGACGGGGTGGCTGGAGTGCATCTGATGCAGGAGCAGTCTGCGCTGACTACACAGGAGGCTGCAAAGGGGACCGTTGAGTTCGGTGCCACTTGACTCTCCTGATCAGGAGTGACAGGTGTGGGAGCTATAGCTTCCTTCCACCCCGGACACTTTGGAGGCCGCAAGGGACCTGATCACCATGACGGTTCCCCAGCCAGCAGGGACAGGCTTCCAGTGCCGCAGTGAGCGGCATCGTCTAGAGGCATGCCCGCCATGATGAGTCCTTTGCCATCCCCAAGACGTCGCTTTCCATGGCAGTGGTCTCTGCACTGTTACCCGACACTGCCATTGTGGCTTCATTCTGTGGCACTGACGTCGAGACGGGGTTCCCTGGCACTGGCTTTGCAGCATTGTGACACCATTCTCCTGCACAGACTGCTCAGTACCGCTCCCCAGCACTGTACCGCCTGGCACCGCCATGGTCATCATGGTCTAGGTCCCGTTCATCGTACTCAGAGGCGGAGTCCTACTATTCTAGGTGCAGCCAGTACTGATCAGACCAGCATAGGTACAAACACCAGCATGGTGCTGTGGCAGGCGCAGTGGCAGGGGCCCGCGCAATGGCCATTTTGGACCCTGTAGGCTTATCACCAGGCCCAGGGCACATTTTCCAGGGGTTCACAGTCAGTGGCCTCAGAGGGACGTGCACCCCCACCAACCAGGGAGCGTCTCTCACCTCGAGGTTCTGAGGCAGCGTCGGCTCGTGGCGCTCAACAGGATCCAGTTCCACCTGCTCCCAGCACCGAGACCACAGTCGGCACCAAGAGCCACAGCACCAAGCAGGACGACCCCAGGGAGCCAGAGGTCCAGGAGGGCCTGGTGCCACCTCTAGCTTTGTCGTCTCCATCACCTGACGAAGCAGTGGCAAGGTCTTCCTCCTCTGGACCGCTCCGCATTGATAGCAGGGCACATCAGGACCTGCTGCACAGGATTGCCGCAATGTGGGACTACAGGCGGAGGAGGTGTTTGAACCAGAGGACCCTATGGTTTATATCCTAACACCTAAAGGGCCATCCAGGGTCGATCTACCCCTTATAAAGACCACTTAGGCCACTACAAAAAATCTGTGGCAAAACCTTGCTTCCACCCTCTCACGACAGCCAAAGGGGTGGAGAGAAAGTATTTCATAACCTCTAAAAAGATATGAGTAACTATTGTCACACCTGCAGCCCTGCTTTTTGGTGGCGGCGGCGGTTAACGAGAAGGAGTGACAAGGGCAACAGGGCCCAAGTAGAAAGACTCAAAAAAGATGGACCTTTTTGGCCGGAAGGTCTACTCAACTGGGGAGCTCCAGCTGAGGATAGCTAACCAACAAGTAGAGTTCACGTTAATAGTGGATGAGGGCAAGGCAGTGGCATGGACCTCTTTACAGGCCTCACTGGATGCTACGGATTTGGCCGCGCGAACCACCTCCTCTGGCATAGCCATGAGGAGGTGCTCCTGGCTATAATCACAGTACTGGATCCTCATCCCTGTTTCCTGAACTGTCTGTCCCACTTTTACCCTTCTTGGTCCCAAATAACATCAGACCTTCGGGTCCTTCACACAGTAGAAGTGGGATATTCTCTCCAGTTCTGCTCCTCCCCTCCCTTTCACCTCCCTTCCCTGTCCCTCTTCAGAGACTCTTCTTACGAGCATCTCCTCATACAGGAAATACAGATGCTCCTCGCCACAGGACCAGTGGAGGAGGTTCCTCGGGAGCTAAGGGGCAAGGGATTCTACTCCTGTTATTTCCTAATCCCCTAAGCCAAAGGAGGTCTCAGACCCATTCTAGAAAAAGTTGAGGTTCCACACGGTCTCCCTAAGTGCGATTATCCCCTCTCTGGATCCAGGAGACTGGTACGCCACCCTCTACCTCAAGGACACATACTTCCACATATTCATATTTCTGCCCACAGACAAGTCCTCAGGTTTGTGGTCACCCACTACCAATGTACGGTCCTGCCATTTGGCTTGTCAACAGCCCCACAAATGTTTACCAAGTGCATGTCAGTCGTGGCGGCCTTCTGACCGTCGGAGGCAGGTGCAGGTATACCCATACCTCAACAACTGGCTGCTTAGGGGGCGTTCCAGGTGGAGACACAGGTCCGCTTTGTCACATGCACCTTTGACAACTTGGGTCTCCTCTTCAACGAGAACAAGTCGACCCTGTTACCAACGCAAAGAATTGAGTTTATCGGGCCAGGCCAGGGCGTCCCTGCTGGAGGCTCATTTCCAAGCGATGATGGACATCATACAAGGCCTCAGAGAGTACCTTACCACCACAGCAAGGGGTTGCCTGGGGCTCCTCAGCCACATGGTGGCATGCACATACATAATACAGCATGCCAGGCTGAGGCTCAGACCTCTCCAAACTTGGCTTGCATCGGCTTACCGTCCAGGGCGCGACTGCCTGGACATAGTGGTCACCCTTCTGGTGCAGGTCCTCGAGTCCCTCTGCTGGTGGCTCAACTCACAGGAGGTGTGCGAGGGAGTCCCCTTCAACAGACCCCAGCCCTCTCTGTGTCTGGTAGTGGACACATCAGCACTGGGATGGGGTGTGCACCTGGGAGACATTCAGATGCAGGGCCTCTTGTCTCAGGACAAGCTCTCACTCCGTATCAACATCAAGGAGTTGAGGGTGGTCAGACTAGCGTGCCAAACCTTCCAAGCTCATCTACAAGGGCAGTGCATGGCAGTTATGATGGACAACACAACTGCAATGTTTTACATAAGCAAGCAGGGTGGAGCCCATTCCTCTCCTCTATGTCAGGAAGTCCTCAAGCTGTGGGAGTTCTGCATAGCCCACTCCATTCGCCTGGAAGCGTCCTACATCCCAGGTTCCCAAAATGAGCAGGTGGACTACCTCAGCAGATCCTTCCACAACCATGAGTGGTCCATCCGTCCAGATGTAATTCACAGCATTTTTCAGAGGTGGAGAGTTCCCCAGATCGACCTGTTTGCCACACGAGGCAACAGAAAGGGCACAAAATTCTGCTCCTTTCAGAATCACAGCCTGGGCTCGCTTGTGGACGCATTTCTCCTCCCCTGGATGGAACATCTGCTGTATGCGTTCCCACTAGTACACAAGGTCCTGCTCAAGATCTGCAGAGACGGGGTGATCATAATGGTGGCACTGGCGTGGCCTCACCAACACTGACACACCACGCTCTTGGAGCTGTCAGAGGACACCCCAATCGCACTGTCACAGGTCCGAGACCTGATCACCCAAGACTATGGTCGGCTTCATCACCCCGACCTCCAGTCCCTTCATCACACAGCCTGGAAGCTTCATGGCTGAACCCCATGGAACTTATGTGCTCTGAGCCTGTTAGGGAGGTCTTGCTTGGTAGCAGGAAGTCCTCCACCAGGGCCACCTACCTGGCCAAGTGGAAAAGGTTTACAATCTGGTGCGCTCAGAGCTGCACTCCTCCAATGCAGGCGCCAATACCGCTCATCTTGGACTACCTACTGTACTTGAAACAGCATCATCGATCAAGGTGCACTTGGCAGCCATTTCTGCCTTCCATCCAGGAGCAGCTGGGCATTCCGTCTTTGCCAACCCCATGGTTGGGCGTTTCCTGAAAGATCTGGAAAGGCTGTACCCGCAGGTTAGAAAACTGGTCCCAGCGTGGGACCTCAACCTGGTCCTTTCCATACTAACGGGACCCCCATTTTAACCCCTGGTGACTTGCTTCTATACCTATCATGGAAGGTGGCCTTCCTAGTCACCCATGTGACTATCCATACCATTTGTAGGGCTTCCATCGCCATATTATTTAGGTAGGAATTGCATGATCTAACTGCACATGTGCATGCATGGTTCTGAAAATCTGAGCCCAAAATCTGTTCTCTCCTCCTAGTTTAAAATCTGCTTCTTGCCTCCTTACCCCTGTTTAGCTTATGAGTGCAGTGATTTACAAAATCTCATTTGTGAGCTATTTCACTCTAAACAGGTGTCCTCATCTTTTTCCAGTGTTTCGGTATTACTACCCGTTACACTGGTGATATGGTGAAATGTATCCATTATCTGTTTGTAACAGAGAGAGGCCTCCTTTCCCTATGCTTCATCAACATGGCAAATTCTGAGGCATCCTTAATGTACAGCCCCAGTACGCAACATCTGTTCTCATATGCTCTTGGCATGCAAGCACTGATTCCCCTAGCATGAGCAGCTTGCTGCAGCTCTGATCATCATGTCTCCAACAGCTTATATTGTTTGATTCCTGTTTGTATAAAGTGACAGTTAGCCTGAGATGTCCCATGAATTACTTTGTAAAACTTAAACCTTCCCCTGCTGTATTATGCTGCCAGTTCCAAATAGTGTATGCCCTTCTCCTCAACCCCAGAATCCACCTGCAATTTGTTGATTTACCTTTACTGGAGGCAGTGTGCAACCTGAAGAAGTGTTTAAATGTATTTATTAATGACATTTGAACATACGGAAGAAGAATATATGGAAATCCAGGGTTACAAGAGTGATCGCCACAGTATGTGACAATATATCTTATCTGGAAAGCTTTGGCACATAGTGGCAGCTGAGATGTACTCAGAGTGAAAATGCAACTGCTTTTGCTGGATGTTATTGAAAAAAATTATAAACCTATTTCTGTGTATACAGCATATTAGGTTACAGGGCAATAGATGACACTCAGAAAAATGTGGTCTCAGTATTTACAGTACAGAATGTGCTTTCATTTTGCTGACACCTATGGAAAGGAAAATATTACACAGCAACAGATAGTTTCAGTCAATTTTCTGCCTCCTTTCTGAGGCAAAATGTAGTAGTTGTAAAACAATCTTGAAAAAGCATATTTGCTTGCTGTCAGTTGCCAGTGAGAACTTTTGGGGCTTGCAGTGCTTCTGTAATGGGCTCTTTGATGCCAATTCTTTCCTGACTTTAATTAGTTTGCCTTTGTTCATTTTCTGGTTGCTCTTTAAACAAATATGCAGCTAATTTAGACCAACAGTAAACAGAACCAGTGTTAAAAAATGGTGATGGCTTAATCCATATAATAAACCAAATAGACGGTAAGATATGCATATGAATAAGTGAAATTCTACAAGAACTTCCCTTTATTTAAAAATTAAAAGAAAGCAGCAAATGTTATAATATTTACAGTCTTGTGAATCTAGAATTTTAGCCCTTTCAGCCCCAGTCTGGCAAAGCACTTACACCCAGGTTTAACGTTAACCACACGAGCAGTCCCCATGATTTCAGTGGGACTACACAAAAGCTTGAAGTTAAGCACATGTTTAAGTACTTCACAGGATCAGGGTTTTAATGGAAGGCTTGATGGTAAAACTAGCTGGTTGTTGAGAGAAGAGACAGTTTATGTCAAGAGAGGAGGCATAAGAAACAACTGTATATTAAAAATCAGACATTTAGACTCAAAATAATGTTTTGTGTGTTGAGCCTATTAGAATAGGATTTTCAGCTAAATATATTACAATTAGCAAAGCCCTGTGAACAGGCCGACAAAATAAAAAGCACGAAGGAAGCCTAAAGAGAGCTTTATTGGTTTAACAAAAATGGTTGTCTTTCCATTCTAGGAATTTAGGGTGACCTCATAGTCAGCTGAGATGAATTGGAAACTCAGTACTATGTTGCTGGGCATATTGATTGGTTTAGCTGAGAAGCATCCAATTCAATTTTCGATCAGAAATTGGACTAAGTAGTAGCTGTGGGTTTTGTAACATGACTCTTTCATCATTAAGGTCGTTAGATGGGATTTAATTGCAATATTGCCAAATCCAAAAGTTTAATCGTGACTCAGCCCCTCAAAATCAACATTTTAAAGAATAATATACATATTTTTGTGCCTTATAGTTTTTGAAATGTTAGGGTTTATTCTTTCAAACTTTTCCTCTTCAACTGTGAGGGCTAGAAACTTCTTCTTGTTCTTTTTTTTTTTAAATGAAAGATGAGATTACCGTATAATGAAATGACTTCAGGCAACTGGGGCTTTAAGAAAAACACCAAATATTGCAAGACTTGCAATAGAATCATGAGAATTGGCAATGTTGTATTGGGAACTCGTGAAAATGCTGATAATGCCTTATGTATTTCTTTCCCATTATTTTTAACCATACTGTCCTGGAAACTGAACCCATTTCTGTTACAGTTGAAACACAACCCTGTGTTTGGTGCTTGCTGCTTCTGTTTCTCTTGAAACTAGGCCCATGTTTACTGCAAAGCTTGCGAACCTGGACTGAGTTTGCAACAAAACCAAACCAATGAGCTTCACTGGAAAATCTTCATGCAGCTTAACTCACAAGATCCTTTTATTTTTACACAGTGGATGGAGAAACCAAAATAATCTGTTGAAACGGCTATATTAGGAAAGTGTAGAAAAGCTTCCTTAGAATGACCTGACTAGATAGCACTAGGAATACCTTCAAAAGGTCACTTCTTTCATCTTCCAGTTTACAGTTAGGTGATTTTGACATGCTCTAGAACAGTGGTTTTCAAACTTTTTTCCTCGTGACCCAGTTGAAGAAAATTGTTGGTGCCTGTGACGCAACATAATTATATCCGTTGACTACAGTTTTCATAAAATCATAATGTTGCAATAGATTCCAGCTTAACCCACTTTACATAACTAACACTAGACACTAGCCTTAGTAGGCCTATGATAAGGAGTGTGGGAGGTGGCCCAGGGTGGGGTGAGGGCTAAGTCTGGGGGTGAGGCCTGTGGCGTGGGGCTGGGGATGAGGGGTTCAGGATGCAGGAGGGGGCTCAGGGCTGGGGCAGGGGGTTGGGATGTGGGGGAGGTGAGGGCTCTGGCTGGGGGTGCGGGCTCTGGGGTGGGGCCAGGGATGAGGAGTTTGGGTGCAGGCAGGCTGCCCCAGGGCTGGGGCCAGAGGACCCCCCGCCAGCCCTCTCCCTGCTGGCAGCAGCTAGCTTCGGGGAAGGGGCCTCTCTCTCTCCCTGGCAGCAGGCAGCTCCGAGCACGGAGCTCTGGGGGAAGAGCCTCTCTCTCCCCTTGCCCGCAGGGAGCACAGAGTTCCGGGGAAAGAGTCCTTCTCTCCCGGCCAGCAACAGCGAGATCCGGGGCCAGGGGAGAGGCCTGCAGGACCCCTGCAAGCTCCAACTTGCTCCTCTCCCAGTTCCCACCCACCCCCTACCTCTGTTCTCTCCAGGTCCCTGCTGTGGGGCCCTTTAGAGCTGCTGCGCGGCAATAATCATTATAATTTGAATCAGCAAGGTGTCCCAGTGTCTGACAATCCGCGACCCAGTATTGACTCACGACCCGTACTTTGAAAAACACTGCTCTCTATAAGGCCATTAAACAAAACCAAAAAACACTTCAGTTTATATATCAATCCTGTTAGAGAATTAGTCCTGGCATCGCGTCACCATTAGTTTTCTAGAAATTGTGACTGTAGGGGAGGTTTAAATATAGTTTTGTCCACATTTGGCCAAGGAGCAACTCATCTATCAAATTTTCATTACTGTGCATCTCAAACCTGATGGTGCCATTTCCACAAATGCACATGCAAATTGGGAAATTGCATATACTGGTGGCCAGTTAAATACACAACTGATCATTTGCACATATTCAGTTACTTGATTTGTGTGTGGTAATTTGTGTGAGGTTGCTGTAATTGCACACAACTGCAGTTTTGATAATCTCTGCCATCGAGCATCTCATGTTCCTTGAGGTAACTTTGGGCAATGCCTTCATCTCTTTGAATGTGTGAGAGTCCTTGCAGCCCCATGTAGATAAAAGCATTTCATACAGAATATGGATTTATATTCTGTCCTATCCTTTTGTGTTTTTCCCCCCCTCTTTCTAGGTCACCTTTTCTATAAATTTGGAATTACAGAGTCCGACTGGTACCGGATCAAGCAGAGCATAGACTCCAAATGCCGGACAGCTTGGCGGCGAAAACAGCGAGGCCAGAGTCTTGCAGTGAAAAGTTTTTCCAGGCGAACGCCTTCCTCTTCATCTTATAGTGGCTCAGGTAAAAGAAACATTGGAGAAATGGAAATTTACCCTAAACATTTCATTTGTCTTTCAAAACATTTGAAAACAAAATTAGCTCCTATTAATCTACATTTACAACAGGCTCATACGTAGACACTACACATTGCAGTATCTTTATGTAGCTATAACGTACTATCTATACTTGAATATAAACTGAGAAAGAGATGATGAAATTTCAAGTGATCATTTTGGAATAAGACGGTGGCTTGTTGCAGCTTTTCTTGCAAGTAGAGTTTAATGTTGATGAACAGACGTGTGTGTGTGTTTCTGGCTTGAGATGGAGGAAGAGAAGCCATCCACCAAACAATCAATAAATATGTTCTTGTTTTGAAATGAAATTGTAACCGATTTCAGTAGGTAAGAAACATAATAGTTTCAATGGGTTATATACGTATGTCTCAACTGCTTTCTGCAATAATATTCTGGTTTGACTACCCCTTCCCTGACCCCAAACAAAAATTTTGGCTGTTTAAATACAAAATCCTCGTATACTAATAATTTATGTGCAAGTTCATTCCATTATGTAGTATACCCACTACGTGGTAACCAGATTGTTAAGCTTTTTCAGTAGAGAGGCTGTATATTTATCTGTGATTAAGATTCATAATAAGAATAAAAGAAAAATGAATCTTGTTAAAGTCTTTTTCACAGTCTGTTCATACAGTTTATTAGGACATGTTTAATTTTGTTCACAAAATATTTATCAGCTATTCTTAAAAATCTAGTAGGCAGTTCTCTGTTTCCACATAGATATAGGAATGAACAATAATAAAATGAAAAATGTTGACCTAGGAAATACTCTCATGGGATATTTTTGGCTCATACTTATACTGAAAGCAGTATTGTGGGGTGTTTGTACATCATATATTAAAAGCAGCATTTTGGAGGTGAGCCCAAAGAAGAGGAAGTAAATTTGCTTGCCTCCATGAAGTTTTGGTTGCATGTTAACACTAACCGCTGGATCTTATGCAAAAATGTCAAAATCTGCTTTCAATGGACAATTTTATATACTGAAACTTGAAATAATTTCCAGAATTCTCAGATTAAAACAACTAATCAGCATAATGGTTACCATAAGCTATATTTATTGATGGGATTTTATTTTGAAGCTCTGTTTGAAATCTGTTTTCTTTATACGAAATGCAATAGTTGTGGACCTTAGAGCCACATTAGCATGTACATATTAACCGGTGTTGGAGTTCATTATGGAAAGCTATTAATCATTAATCTGCTGGATGAAAAAAGGACCAACAGTGAGATGTAAAGCCCACAGATGCAGGTTGAGGGCATTTTGTCCTCTGAAGTCCACTATATTAACTCAAGAGGCAGTAGTCTCCTATCTAAACAAAAACTGCATTCTCTCTGTCTCTTTCTGTAATAGCCTTTAAAGATTTCTTTTTATCCTGAATATGATGAAGTTCTACTGAAACATCTGCACATTTAGCTTTCAGGGCAATGAGACCCTCTTTGCCAGTGGTGGGACACAGACAGTAATAGTAGCCTCCATCTTTGATAAATGTGGATGAAATGTTCCATGGATTTCATGGTTTCTGTGTCTTGCGTTTTCCTCAGAACATGGTTGATCCTACTTCCTGGGAGTGTTTGAGGTCCTGTGTGAATCCACCAGGTACCTTCACATCCAGGAACTATGAAAACACTGTTAACAAAAAGCAGCAAACTCTGGTCAGGCTCCACTGCTGCTCTGAAAACATTTATGGCATCCCAAGAACAAGTGGGAGCAGTAGTCCTGAAGCTTCTCCAGCAGCAATTTGAAAAGAGTGGAAGAGGTATAAAGAGAGCAGGAAGGAAGGGATAAGAAGTAGGATGAGAGTATAAGGAAAAGGAAGAGGGGAAATATATATATTTTTAAATTGATTCATGCAGTGTGTGTGTGTGATAACTTTTGGATGACAGAGTTGTAATTCCATCTCAGTGTTCAGGTAAATACATGAACCACTTAGGCTTTGCTTTTGTGGTTTGACATCCCTGGAGCCCCTCGGTTGAATTACAGGCCCATAATTCATAGGCATCTGTTACTTATTATATATACACTGTATAATGGATGTGGCAAAATTCCCATTGCCAGCTAGTAGGGAAAATAAGTCATATTTTACAGCTCTGAAGTAATCTAAGGTCTGTATTTCACAGTTATGACAACATAGCTGTCAAATATGGCTTTTTAAAGTGTTACATATGAACCCAGACAACTTTTTATGGTAGCATTTGCCTCAGGGAGCAATGTAAGGTGAGCCTTGAATGATCTGAAATTCAGCTACTTGAGAAACTCTCTCTTTCCCTGTTTTTTGTCCAAGCTGTTGAGATAAGCTCGAGTGTTTCTTTAGTCAGGTCTTAGGATACAACACTATGAGATAAGGGGAAGGGGGAGGAATAGCTCAGTAGTTTGAGCATTGGCCTGCTAAACCCAGGGTTGTGAGCTCAAGCCCTGAGGGAGCCATTTGGGGATTGGTCCTGCTTTGAGCAGGGGGTTGGACTAGATGACCTCTTGAGGTCCCTTCCATCCCTAATAATCTATGATTCTATGATAGATTGCAGGGTCTTCTCAATACATATCCTTCCCTCACCTATGGAACTCTCTTATCCTGCTTGTTTGCTGGAGTTGATATATTACTGCTTTCACGTCATATTACTGCACCTACTTAGACAGATATTTAGTTTAGAATTTTGTTCTTGGCTGGTCAGTGAATGTTGCCATTGGGCAACAATAACAGTAATGACTGGACTGTCAAGTGTAGATGCTTCTGTTTGATTTAATTAAATTGTAGAAACTGTTAGGTGACTAAGTACAATGAGTGATCTGTATTAATAGGTATATAATGTATATTTTAATTAAACATCATCTACCTTTCAGGTAAAATATGGTAGCTGCTTCACGCAGTAGAGGAAGACTATGATTTACATAAAAAATACATCTCAGGATTAGTCTGCCATCAAAAACGATTCAGTTTTCTTTCTGTGTTCACTGTGATGTCATCAAAACATTCTGAAGAGTGTGTGGCCTTATAGCTCAGTTTCTTGTGGAGTATTACAGTGATTAACAGGAGTCGTAATCTTTGCACAGTCAACAATAATAGTAATTATTTTCAATGAACACTTTTGTGCACTCAAATAAGTAAAAAAGAGAGTCTAAATTTCACAGGATGTGATAAGTGAGGGTCATAAACAGACCAGAAAAGTAGGGTGGGAGAGGAAGGACAAAGTTTACAGTAATATCTCAGACTTAATCAATAAGGCATAGTCATATCTATATAGTTTCTTTAAACTAGTTTATCTGTGTTTCTTTTAATGCTTCATAAGACAAGGTGGCTGAGGTAGTATCTCTTATTGGACCAGCTTCTGTTGATGAGAGAGACAAGCATTCGAGCTTACACGGAGCTCTTCTTCAAGTCTGGGAAATGTAGAGTGTCACAGTTGTCTTGTAAATATTTGAGGCAGGCAGCGATGATGTCACTGTGAGGGATGTTGGTATATCGGGAAATAATATATATGGTGGTGAGGATGGTGTTCTGAGGGAGATAGTTAACATTGTGGAGTTTGCGGAAGAAGTCAGTTGTGTCCTGGAGGAAGCTGGCCCTTTGTGTAGTGAGTGGTTTGAGGATGGGTTCTATGAGTGCCGACATTTCTTCAGTGAGAGTGCCGTGGCCAGTTATGATGGGTCTGCCTGGGTTCCCTGGTCGAAGGACCTTGGGGTGGATTTCTGGGGGACGAGTTTATAGAGTGTTTCTTGGAGTTGTTTGGGGAAAGATTTGATGATATCCTTAAATTCCTGGGTAAATTGTGGTGTGGGGTCTTCTTTAATTTCCATATACTAGGTGGTGTCAGACAGTTGTCAGTTGGCCTTGTTAATGTAGTCGTCATGGTTGAGCACTATGATGGCACCCTTTGTCTGTTGGTTTGATCACTACCTGGTGGTTAGATTTCAGGGACTGTATAGCTGTCCCCTTGGCTTCATGGCAGTACAGAGCTTTTAGGATGGATGTAAATGAGGTGAGAGAGGTGGCTTGGTTGAATAGGTTTAGGAAGCTTGTTTCATACATAGGTGGCAGCACATAGGAAGGCCTACAGTATAGTAAAATAATATATAAAACATTGCCATTATAGAATTTAACAGTGAAATTATTCTACTGCAGAAATCATAGTTGAACAGTAGCATGGACATCCAATAGGTGGATGTTACTCTTCACTAAATTTTCTCTTTAATATGTGTTTAAAGTCCAAGATACTTTTATCTTCCAGCCACAAATCAGGTTCCCATGATGCATACAGAAGACAAGAATGTTTGAGGTACCTATGATGGCCTTTGGTATGGAAAACACATTTTTTAATAACTGTTTGTTTTGTAGATCCCATTCAGCTCTGAAATACAGCTAACTGCCGTCCACCCCAAACTTGGTAGTACTCCAGTCCGTAGTGCAGGATAGCAGTTTAAATCAAATGCATAATTCAACCAATAAATAAAAATAATATTCCAGCCATGTTTTTGTTGATGTGGACTGGAATGTTGTAGAGTCTGATCTGATCTGTCAAGGTTAGCTGTTCATACAGTTCCAAATATTTTTAACGTTTTAAACCTGAATAGCTTATCTCTGTTGCTGATGATGATAATTAGCAAGCCAGCTGTATAAAAAGTCTTTTAGCTAGTGGATTTCTGGAAAGGAAGAACTGAACTTCAAGAATCTCAGTGAATAACATATGTGTTTTAAAAACAAATAGTTTTTAACTGAGAATATCACTGATGTATTTTTTTTTTGCACAATACGAGGCATGTATTGACGATTGATTTGGGTGTACTTCTACCACAGCACATTTTAAAATTAGTTTTAGAATTTTACATATCCTTTTGGCATCTTTTGGTGTCCCTAGCCTCTGTTGCACGAAGCTGGGAATGGGTGACAGGGGAGGGATCACTTGATTACCTGTTCTGTTCATTCCCTCTGAAGCACCTGTCATTGGCCACTGTCAGGAGCCAGGATACTGGGCTAGATGGACCTTTGGTCTGACCCAGTATGGCCGTTCTTATATTCTTAATTAACTAAATTGAATGAGTTTGCTAAAATGTAGCCAGCTTAAAAGCCACTGTCAATTTATTAAGGGCTAGACCTTTGCTTCTAGCCCCGAGTGTGGGGTTGTGTGTAACTGTGCTGCCCTAGGAGAAACTCTCAGGCAGAATTGTGACTCCCTCATTATTCCCATGAGCTTCCAGTCTACTTTGGTTCCCCCCAGTCCATATCTCTCCTCCATCCCTTTTCCATTCACTTGTTTGCATATGGGGGGAGGGGACTAGTCGCCCTACTCAACTTATCTACCTCCCTGTGCCTGGAGCAGCCATCTGAGCAGGCTGCGCAGTTAGGAGGATGAGCCTTACAACCCCTTACTCCCCGTACATCTGCGTTAGGCTGGGCCACAATGTGGCCCGAAGGCTTTAAAAGCTAAAACATCTCAAAACTGTTATCTGGGGAGAAATATTCTGCAAAGTCTGAATATTTATTTTATTTTAAAATCCACCACTGTGATCCCCGAGCCCCACAGAAACATAACACGTCTCCATTTCAGTGTGATCACACCAGAGCACAGCATGTACACTGCCTGCCTGAGCTGCTCCTTTTTCTCTGTGGTAGCAGCCGTCTAACAAAACACTGCATTTTATTCAGAGGAGACTATAATGAACTGGGCACACTGTAGCAGCACCCTAGTGCAAGTCCCTCGAGAGGTGGGTGTAACCAACCTGGTGTCCTGGAGGAAATAAACTATACAGCAAGCTCATATAGTACTCTAGGGTGGGGAGCAATATAACGTTTACCAAATAATGAGGGACAAATTGAAACACATTTTCTAAGCTTGTAAGAAAGCATTGCAGGTAATGGAGAGTGGAAAAACTTTATTGACCCTTTCACCAGGTTCAAGGTGATAAAATAACTGTTGTTTTGTAGCTCTGTTTAAACTCATTGGCTGCCAGATAGTTAATGCTTCTTAATATCCCCTTGAGAAGTGTTAGTGGGGGTTCAGAAAGTATTTCTGTGTTCTTTTGAAAATGTATTTTCTTTCTTATTATTTCTGCCAACTGATATGTGAAGTGGGTGCACAGTGTCAGTTTGTCTGCATTGCAGCCCAGCTGTTCTGAAAACATCATTTAGAAGCTTAAAAATATTTGTGAGGGCTTGGGAGGGGGGCTGGGCATGAGGGTTTACTATAGTCTCTGTATTAGCTGTTTTCCTGAGTTTTAGGTTAGTTTTTTCCCCCTCCTGAGTTTATTAATGAACCCGAATCTTTATTTGAATATAGTGAATGAAAGGCACTAATGAGGAAAAAGATCTAACGTAGATCTGAATTACAGACCAGTAATTAGCATGCAGTGATGTTTTTAATCACATATCTCTAAGGGCTGATTAATCTCAGAATAGCTTTCAATTATAAATCCCAGTGTGTGTGTTTCAGTCAGGGGATGCTTATTAGTACTTTTTAAAAGTGCTGTAAAACAATGACATTCTCTTCTGTATGGGACATTTGCTTGCCCTTGTTCAAAACTCGGCAAGTACAAAGTAATAGTTTAATACTTTTATATTTGGGAATGGTAAATATCTAACACGTCTCACCATCATTTAAACCAATGTGTTCTATTAGTCCTGGCATTTCTTTTAAGAACACAGTGAATGAGCTGTTATATAATAGCTTTTGATGAAAATGCAGGCCCTAATTAATTTGTACTTTTATAATGACCATCCGTGTGGAAGAGAGCTTAATACATGACTGGGTTAAAATGCTTAACTACCTTCTTTGTGGTGGAAATGTGTGGTGGATGTGCTGAACTGCAGCCATCCATGTTGATGTGGGTAGTGCTGCTGAATGGCATATTTTGAGGAGCGAGACAAGGATTATACTGAGCGTGTAATTGTAGGGGACTGGATGTATGGCTCAGGGGATTAGTAATGGGTTCTAACATCTTTTATCTCTAGGTTGCTGGTCTGTCTGTAGTTCTGGTTTGTAGTAACTGATAGCTGTTCAGTATATGATTTGAAATGAATTTGGTGTCAGTCTAGTTCCCAGCAGAGAGGTACAAAACTCGCCACTATTGCCCTCCTTGTTGGCAGTCCCAGCAGACTGGCTAAGGACTGGGGTAGCTGGGAAGACTGAACTGTTGGTGGGAATGTGGAGAAGCTGGCATGGTCACTGCCCTGCAGTATGTCCTATTCTACAACCCAGTAAGTGACTTCAGTCTCCAGAGCTTCTGAGCTGGTATTTTTCACCATCACTTCATTTTTTAAAATGTGATTTCCTGAAACCTATCTGGCTTTAACGTTGGGTTCCTTTTTTGTGGGTCTGAAGAGCCCATTATGAGAATTGAATTGTTACGTGCTTCCTAGTCAAAATGATCTGGATACATTCACATTTAAGGAGGTTGCACATGCTTGAGTTGCGTTCTTAGATGCTTGTGCTGACTATCATTAGACATGTTAAACTTTATGAGTGAAATGTTCAAACTGAAGTCTTTTTCTGCTTTTGCAGTACAGATAAGTTCATATGATGTGACTAGCTTTATATCATATATCTTAAAAATAACAAATTTCCTCTTGTCTTTTCAATATATCACAATTAGAAGTTAACTGTGCTGACCCCTGGTCTGCGATGCCTAGGACAGCATGAGATGGATACTACAGTTCTTAATCAGGCATTGTCAATGTGAGTTTTGCCTGAGTAATTATTGCATCGTGATACTGAAATCCTAAACGTTCAAAAGTAACTAATTTCTCGACTACATATGTCTAATGAAGCTGTTAGGAAAAAAAAATGAACTTATGCCTTTTCACTGCTATTTCCCTCCCCTCCCCCCAAAGTTATTCATTAAGATTCTTCTAAATGTAATTGACTGTGCAAGTTTACAGCAGCCACAGGATTTATGGGCTGTGTAAAGAAATTAGAGTAGATTGTTGGGCTCAGGGAGACATCGTATTCCCATATTTCATCTGGCACTTCAGTTTGAAAATGTCACCCTTTGTTGTGCTTGAGGTATTAATTGCAATGGTCTGTCCTGCTCTTTTCCAAGCCAGGGTTTTAGTTCTCAACATGTGTATTTTTTCTGACAAGAGCCATACACATGGCTGCCAGAGTAGGTTAAGCAGATATCCTTTTAAAAAACATGCATGGGGGGTGGGGGTGGAGCAGAGGGAGGAGGAAATTGGGTCCATTTTTATTTCTGTGAATTGTCCAGTAGAGGGTGATGTAAGGTGACGTAGCCAGTACTTGTGCCCTTTTTTGGAAGGGTAGATTTCTTTGATTTTAATTTGTTTTCCTTATTCCTCTTTTTCTAAGAAAAGAGTTCAGGCCACCCAAAACTGCATTCCCATTTGTTAGTAGAGCACTGACAGTGTTATGTAATAACTGTGAAGTGGACGAGCACTCTGGATAATAATATGCAAATAAGCAGAGCAAGCAAAAAACCACTTTGCTCCAGAATCCAAACCTCCATCCCTTCTTGCCAGAAGAGGGGGAAGATCCTCAACTCGTGTAAATTGTCATAGCTCCATTGACGTCAATGGAGTTATAACCGTTTATTCCAGCTGAGGCTTTGCCGCCAGAGTCTTTGAAGAGAAGTAGAGGTACACTTATGGTGTTTAGCTCCTATTTAAAATAAAATTGGAGTGTGAAGACAAATATCTACCAGTCGATTTTAGAAATAAAGATGCAGAAACCCACAGGGAGATTTAAATAGAGATTAATTCAAAGAATGAATGAAGCAAAATGACAGTGGAAAAAGTGATACGGAAAATACCAGAGGTTTTTCCTTTGGCATAAGGAATTTTCAAATTGTTCTTAGTTGAAAGTTAAATACACACATGCTTGAAAGAGTTGTGAATTAAATTTGTCAGACAAATCCCATCTTGCTTTCACAACTCCTGAAGAGGATTAACTTTGAAAAATATGCCACAGAAACAAGTGTTTAGTGGGGTGACTTTGTCAAGTGTTGAGGATTAGCCCAAAAAGATAAAGACCTTTTTTAGATAGATTTACTTTTTTTGGCTCATGAGAACATACAGTAAACACATATTTTAAAGGATCTAATTTTCTGTTCATGAAAAAGGAACTAGTCATTTATAACATTTTCCATTTCATAACCCTCCATTTGTGAAAAGGTAAAAGCAGCATCTTCCGTTCAAAGGATAACTGCGCCCTCTATTGCATCTGATCCACCTGAAAAAAAAAAAAAGATGCTGTGATAATACCACACAGCACTAACTCAACTGTTCAGATGATGTCCAAGCAAATCCTCCATTCTAAAAAACGTGGTGGAAAATTTCAACATGAGAGTTCAGCTGTACAATTTCTCAGAGCCAGGGATTCTCTGTTATATCAAAGTTGTAAATGTGAGGCCAGATAGTTTACATTATAGTGATTTATAACTGTTGACATATCCTCCATTCAAGCTGTGTGCTGTTCAAGTTTGTATTTGTTTTTTATGGGGAATGTTTAAAAATGGATAAATATTACTTTTGCCTGGTCAGAGCTTTAGAGGGGAAAAAACAATTATACATAAAGGATGTTTTGTTTTTGGACACTGCTGAGTTCTCTTTTCCTTTCTTCTTTTTTTGTTACTAACTCTGGCCATTGCAATGAAGCCAAAGATTTGAGTCTATTTATAAGCAAGTTTGCTTCTTGAGAGATGTACAGTTCTGAATGCATTTGACCGCATTCCTCCCACTTCAGATTGAGTTTGGTATATGCAATTCTTACCAGCCCCTGTTTAAGCTTGTTGATGCAAAAATAGTTTTTAACATCTGTAAAGTAACAGCTGGACTACAGCAAATACAGGTCTCTTTGTATTATTCAGTTACAAACAAATTTCAATATTTCTTTAATGGGCTGCAGGCCTTGCTAACTCATGGATACTCTTGAGTTACAGGGTGTTCTTGGTAGGGAAATAAGAACATATTTATAATGGGGGTTTAAGGTTTTCTCTGAAATATTGTATTGCACTGATATAATTGTCAGGTCCAAGCTAGAGGAAATGTACTTTTAAAATGTTGCTGAAGTTATAGGTGAAACATATTTCTTACCCCATCATTCACTTCCATCTTGAGTCCAACAGTTACTGGATGGAAAAAAATGAGAATATAGGATTATGTGTATGGACCCCAGGACTGATCAGCTTTTGATTTGTGCAGTGGGGTTTGAAAAACATGCTGAAAGCAAGAAGTCACAGCTGGATGTACTAGAGGTGGTCTGTAAGGAGCAAGGTGAAAAACAGAATTGGCATTCCTTATAATCTAATAGCCTAGTATGTGGGAATAAATTGATGTTTAATAAAACAGAAATGATGGAAAATCAGTTACGTGAAGACAACATGAAAATTCATGGCACATAGACAGGAGAAGGTAAAAAGATGTTTGTTTTTCTGAAAGAATCATTTACTCAATTAATTTAACTAAATAATAATCCAATCCTTGATTCCCTTCAGTGGTGGCTCGACTGCAAGCAGTATGTGCGGGAATACCTTTCTCCAGGCCTCATCCATCGCTGTCCCTAGTCACAGATGCATCAGCGATGGGATGGGATGCACACCTAGGAAGACTCAGGACCCAAGGTGTCTGGTCCCAGGCAGAACTTCCGCTGCACATCAATGTCAGTGAGGTGTATGCGGTTTGCCTTGCTTGCCAGATGTTTCAAACCCATCTACAGGGGAGATGTGTATCAGTATTGACAGACAATACCACAGCGATGTTCTATATAAACAAGAAGTCAGGAAGTCTTCAAACTGTGGGACTTCTGCATTGCCCATTCAATACATTATACATTCCAACAGAACCCATTTACTCTGAACAGGGGTATCTCAGAGTAAATCATATGTTGGGCCTGATTAGTGACATCAAGTACAAAGTCTCTGGTCCTTATAACTAGTACAGGGAGATTTTGGTTTTCCTTCAGTGTGGGTCCATTAGGCCCCGGCCAAATATTTGGTCCTGACTCTTGTGCAAAAACTTGTATTACAATATATAGAAATCACATACCCATGAAACTTCATGAAAATTGTGAGGGTGTATTTAAGCACTGACTTTCTGTAAATTAGGATAATAGTCAGCCATATGGCAACTGACCCAGCCTCCATGAATAGCAGGAATAGAACCACAATTAGAGCATAATATATAACAATTATACATGAGTTACTTTTCTCTTTTTGGTAGCTTTACTTGGCTGCTTTATTCATACTTTCTCTTGACAGCCTTTTATGTAATGAAATGTAAAAGTAATTTAAAGCTATTTATTTGGACTACAAAAACAAGTAAACTTTCCACCAGATAACTAGATTCTAGCTTAGCCATATTGAGTTGGTTTTCAGTTTCTAGACTCAGGTTTAAAAGCACAAATTTGTTGTCTTGCACTAGTCTGTTCATAAACAATGAGTGTGAGAACAGATACTAATTAAACAAACTATTTTTTCAGAGCACTGCAGCTAAAATATTAGCACAGTAGGATAAAGCGACAAGGAGTCCTGTGGCACCTTATAGACTAAAGAACGCTCTAGTAAAAGTAGCCACCAATGACTGCGCCTCACATTAAGCAGGGCAGGGACGGCGACTGTTTACAATACTCTGGCAATGTAAGGAATCCTCTTGAAGTGATGGGATGCTAGATGGGTTGGGATCTGAGTTACTACAGAGAATTCTTTCCTGGGTGCTGGCTGGTGAATCTTGCCCACATGCTCAGGGTTTAACTGATCGCCATATTTGGGGTCGGGAAGGAATTTTCCTCCAGGGCAGATTGGCAGAGGCCCTGGAGGTTTTTCGCCTTCCTCTGCAGCATGGGGCAGGGGTCACTTTCTGGAGGATTCTCTGCAGCTTGAGGTCTTCAAACTGCAATTTGGGGACTTCGATAACTCAGACATAGGCTAGGGGTTTGTTATAGAAGTGGATGGGTGGGATTCTGTGGCCTGCGTTGTGCAGGAGGTCAGACTAGATGATCATAATGGTCCCTTCTGACCTTAAAGTCTATGAATCTATGAATCTATAAGTGGATGTAAATGTAATTTTACACCCACTTTAAGATGCCTTTACTCACCTCTGGCAGGTAAGGGGGAGAGAGAGAGAGAGTGATTTTGCAGCAGCTGCAGATCAGAGTGGCGATGCTGACCCAGGAGACCAGAAGAGAGAGGAAGTTATATAAGTAAATGCCAGGCAGGAGAAGCCCTCTTTTACCTGGATCAGGTGGAGCAGCACCCGTGGAAGTGGTGAAATAGCAGGTTTGGTCAGGATCCACTGTCAGCATTGCGCTGGTTGCTTCTTTCTCAGGGGAGCTGGGAAGGAATTTGTTCTTCCCTCCATTGGTGAGGGAAAAAGGGAAAGTGTGTGTGTGCGCGTGGTGGTGGTTTGCCTTCCCCACAGCTGGTTCAGGGAGGGGGCTTCGTTGGGGCGAACATGGCACAGGAATTAGGCCATGATATAGCAACTCATTATGTTGATTTGGGACGGATGTCCAGTGCAGGTGCTCCGCAGGGAAGGGATACAGCGATCTGATAAATGGAGTAGTAAAGGATTTAAAGGAGGTATTTGTTAAAGGAGCAGAAACAGAATAGTTCAGGGCTTCTATGACTAACCCCTCCCCCTTTATAGCCCATCTTAACACTCATTAAAGGATTGGGGGAGGGTAAGGTCCCAGAAGCAGGTGGGCTGGGGAACCAGGATGGGAAAGGGGGAGGGTTGATGGACGCACCCCTGTTGTATGTTGAAATGATCATGGAATTACCTGAACTGTGCACTTTTTTTTTTGCTGGGTACTCCCAGATAATTGTTAATAAAGTTGTGGCCTAATTAAACTACATCCAGTGTCTCCTGTCCTTCCTAAATAGCTGGACAGTGAGCACTATTGTACTAAAGATCATTTAGTGGTTCTAGAATAAGCCTTCAAAAAGATTAAAGTGGAAGTTTTCCATTGTGGAATAGGGTTCCTTTGTTTTGTTTTGTGTTTCAATAACTGAGCCCCCTGAACTGGGTCCTTTAAAATGAAAATATGTAGCTCATTAGTCATCTGCTGTAAGGACTAGGCTCATCTAATCTTTATTTAAACAATAAATAAAATGTTAAGTTATTAATATAACACAGTTGTCCACTGTACAAGCGCAGTAACATTTAATGTCTTTAATATTTTCATTATGGTTTCCTGTACTAATATAGATTCATACTCTCTTTATGGAATGCTACAGTGTGTGGCAAGGCGCACCCCATTACGTTACCATATAGTGAAGAAGTCATTATTGGGAGTGGGGGGGGGCAAGAATGGGGAGTGAAATCCACATTTCTAAGAATTTCCTAAATGTATATTTATATGATTTACCAAAATAGCACAGAGAAAACGGTTACAAATTATCAAGGAAATAAAATACAATTAAGTTTTTTCTAAATCCATGTTGACATGACAATGCTGTCTATATACATGAGACATTATGGTCTCAGTTAAACTTAAAAAATGCCCTCCAAATAATAGTCCAACATAAAAGGAAGGGAATACAGGACTGATGCTGAATTTTAATCATCCCTGTTGTGTTAGGTATTTTAAGGTTCATCCAAATAGATGATCTGACGTACCATGTGTGCTGCCAGAACCATGTGTAACTGAGCTTTAACTAGCTGTGTCTCAGTTTGTGGATGCACACAAAAACCTTGTCCCCATGCTCTGCGACTCTGTTCCAGTCTCTTTTTTCAGAGAAGGATTCTTGACTGTGTCAGTATCTCAGTATTGCTAACCCCAAATGTTACAAAATGGAATCAGGCTTCAAAAAAATTGTGATTAGTTAAAAATCCCGGAATTAAAAAAAATACACTTTTGGTTCTTTTTTATTTATCTTCTAGTTTTTAAATTTTAGGATACACTTTTCTCTGCAACGAGGGCTAGCAACTTACATATTTTTTAATGGAGGTTGAGATTCTCATGAAATCCTGACTCCAGCAATTGGGGCGTTAAGAAAAATACACAAGACTTGCAATAAAATCACAAGAGTTGGCAACACTTTGCCTGCTCACAAGAACAGAACAGTTTAGTCCTCCATGTTGCAATACTGAATGCACTGCAGATATGATATAATCTTCAATAGCTCCAGTCAGGCAATCCAGAGGAACAGCATGATTTGGTATGTGTATTACAGAAAGTTGCTTTCCAACCTTGAAGGAAGATGGTGTGCTGGCAGATGCTGAACAGGTGGATTGAGGATTAGAGATGCTGAGAAAAATTGAAAATTTTGCTACTTCGATGGTCCATTCACCTTCTTGTCACTACCTTCTGAGTTTCTTCTTGTAGCATAACTTGCATTTATAGCAAAAATACCTGTGTGAATTTGTCATGTTCCAGAGAGTAAACTATAACAAAAGCCTTTTTATTGTTCCTGAATTTGTAACCTGACCCGTAGGCTAGTAATGAAACTGCAGGCGAAGCATGAGGGTAACATAAACATTCTTCATCTGCTTATTCTCTGTTTGTTTGTTAGTTTCCCACCTATCCATTATTGCATGGCAACTGGCATGGAGATGTGCAAACGAAATAAGGTTGGATTTTGTCTTTTCTTTTTCTTTCCAGAGGGTACTCAGAGCACAGTGTCAGCAACTAATGAAATCCAGCCGAACCAGCCACAGGCGCTACACTATGCACTGGCTAATGCTCAACAGGTTCAAATCCACCAAATAGGAGAAGATGGCCAAGTCCAAGTAGTATGTACTCATTCTTCATAATCTCTTCCAGTTTAAAAAGTCCAGAACACTGAACATTTTATGTGCCACATAGCTCAGATTCAGCTCTTTCTGTGCTCCAAAAAGATGATTAGCTTATATCCCCACACCTGGGCCTCTTAATCATGTTTCAAAAAAATCCCACCCTCCAAATAGTAATCCATCCATTTATGATTCACGTGTCTTCCTTTTTTTTGTAAAATGCATTCAAAACCCTTTTGGGACATCTGTTAGCTGAATCCTTTACATGTGCGTTCATTTAAATGTATGTATATAAGCAAAAGCTGTAAATATTGATGTTAAATTATAAAAAAACGTTTTAATAAACTTAACATTTTGACCCAAATCCACAAAAGCCAGGAAATGTAAAAGTTAAGCCTGACACTACTATAATAAGTCAAGCCATTGTGCTTTTTAAATGCATGGTGTTGGTATACTCTGAGGAAACTTTCCCTGGCTTTTGTAGTTTTATGTCACAATCTTAATGCAAGAACTATTTTGTATGTAATTCAATATTTTTAAAGGAAAAAGCAGAAGTGAGGTGAAAAAGTTATTGGAATATGTAGTATTGTGGACCCCTGGCTTTCCGAATTAAGACGTTATTATCTGTATTAATGTGTTGTGCTTAGGAGCCCTAGTAATGGACCAGGACCCCATTGTGCTAAGTGCCGTGCAAACAGAAAACAAAAAGTTGATCCCGTCCCCAAAGAGCTTACTATCTGAGTATAAAATAAGAGAAGACAAATGGAGACAGAGGAGTACAAGGAAACAATGAGACAATATTGGTCAGCATGATAGGCAGTGGTAGAGGTAGAGAAGGGAGAAGCAATGGAGGGATGCAATGAGGAGAGAGTAACATGATCTGAGCAATGAGCCAGGAAAATGATCTTTGCAGCAGCATTCTGAATGGATATAGTAAAGCAAGATTGCTTTTGACAAGGTCAGAGAAAAGGATTTTACAGTAATTGAGATGTAAGATGATGAAAGTTTGAACAAGACTTTTAACTGTGTAGATGCACAGGAAAGGCCATACTGCAGAGGTGCTACGCACAAAGAATCTTCAATACGTAGACTTGAACATAGCCTGGCTGTGAGGACTTCTGAGTTGAAGATAATACCCTGAGTGACAGGCAGGATGGTGGTGGTGCCTACTGCAATCAAGAAAGGAAGTATCAGGGAGAGCTTGCGTGGAGGGTTGGGGAGAGGAAGGGAGCAGGAGATTAAGAACTCTGTTTAAGACATATTAAGCTTGATCTGATGCTAGGCATCCATTAAAAGATATCAGAGAGACATGCCAAGATTTTAGTTTGGAGAGAAGGTCTGGAGTGGAGAGGTAGATCTGCGAGTCATCAGCATAGAAGTGGTTGAATTTGTGTTTGTAGATAAGATTATCCAGACATAAGATGTAGAGGGAGAAGAGGAGACTAAGGACGGAGCCCTCTGGAAACTCCCTCAAAAAGTTGAAAACGGGATGAGACAGATCAAGGATAGGCTGAAGAAGTGGTTAGAGACTTAGGAGGAGAACCAGGCAAAAATAGAGTTAAAGAAGCCAAAGGAGGACAAGATTTCAAGAAGAGCAGCATGGTCAATGGAGTCAAAGGCAGCAGACAGGTCAATGAGGCTGAGGATAGAGTACTGATTTTGAGCTTTGGTTAGGAAGAGGTCATTAGAGACTTGGGTGAGAGCGATTTTAGAGGAGTGACAGGGTGGAGGCCAAATTAGAGAGGCTCTAGGATAGAATCGGAGGAGAGGAACTCCAAACAGCAGGTTCAGATATTTTAGAGATGAAAGGGAAAAGGGGTGGCAGTTTGAGAGGAAAATGGTGTCAAGGATGGGGGTTTTTTAGATGGCAGAGGTTTAAGCATGCTTGTATTGTGGAGATAACAAGCCAGAAGAGAGTGAGAGGTTAAGAGGAGGAGTAAGGAAGGTTGGATGGGACTGGGTATGAGAGAGAGAGTGAATCCTGGAGCTATGAGTCTGGCTTTAAGAAAAACAGCAGATACCATGTGAGACTTGCCATAAAATAGCAAGAGTTGGCAACAGTGCATCAAGCAAGTCTTTCAGGCCTAAAGATTAAGGCAGAGCTGATTTTCAGAGGTACTAAAAACTCACAACACTCATTAATTTAAGTGGGAGCTGCAAGTGCCCAACATGTCCGACAATCAGTTCATAAATACTTAGTGTATTTGCGATTTTTACTTGTCGATTATTATATAATTCCATATTTAGTATTGCAACAGTCTGTAGCAATCTGTGTTATTTATTTACGTAACATCAAGCAACTTTTCTCTGTTGTAGGGGAATTGCCTGGTGAAATAAAGCTGGCATAATCAGGGCCTGAAGGGAACATGCAATGTACTCTGATTTTTCACAGGCACAAAAGTACCTAGGGATCCATTCTAGCCAACATAAATTAGAGCAGGCCTGTAGCTACTGGAATTTGTGCCCCAGGATCAGAAGGAGGTATGGCTCCATGTCTGTCCTCCTTTTCTCAGAGGCACCAAGTGGTGATAAACTGGTATAAACTTTTTTTTATGAGAGTCTGTCCTAACTTGTACAGCATCGCACAATTGGCTTGATGCAATTATGAATTTTTACAGCTTTCCTTGGAGCATCATGCACAATGGATGGCAAATCCTATATTTCTCTGGAAAGGACCATTGCCTCCAAACAGCAACATATCACAGGCTAATTGCTTTCCTTGAGGGTCTGTAGGCTAGATTTCCTATTGGAGTTAGTCTATAGGCCAAATGATTAAACCTCTGAAATTTGGCAGACCTGTAAAGAAACTTTCAAACCCAGTGGTGTAAACCCTCTTCTGCAGTAAGCTTGTAAAAGAGAAACCTCCGTTTGAGAAATAGTGTTCTTTAAAAGAACTGGGAGTCAGGGCTATTGGGATCCACTCCCAGCTCTGCCATTGACTAGCTGTGTGATCTTGGAAATTCCTTTGTACCTTAGTTTTGCCATCATATTAATTCTTACCTACCTCCCAGGGGTTTTGTGAGGTTTTATAAAGGCTTTTAAAGAATGTTTGAGATCCTTGAATGAAGAGCACTCTAGAAATGCAAATTACCATTATAAGATATGTAGACAAAAAGTCTGTAGCAGTAGATGTAAAAGGTAAGGGCATGCCAAATAAAACTAAATTTTCATCTGTGGAATCAAAGTTTAAATCTAACTTGGAGTTTCGGAAACCTGTTGCACTCTCCAGTCAAAATCTAAACATTGCTGCTATAAATCTGGTCCAGTAGGTTCTGTAGAGAGGCCCAGGACTGCACCAGATGGAAACGACATTACACTTTGTTCTCTGGAAAATGATTTGCGTAGATCAAGCTTTGGGTCGTTAGCAGGGCATGAAGCATTTGTGGTTACATGCCCCATACAGTGTATGTGAATTGCTGATGGCCTTCAGATTTCAGCATTGCCCACGCTTGCACATTCAGTCACAAACAAATATTTACACAGAAAATGCAAAAACACAAACCAACAGTGCTGGAATTGAACTGGATGCCCAGGAATTGCAAATGCAAATTTTCTTTGGGGGATAGGACTAAAAGTAATGATTTCTTTTTTTTATGCTTGAATTGCTTAGGTGGCCATACTAAAATCATTGGCCTTGAAGATTAACTATGTATCTGCAATGGATGAGTGAGCAGGTTTTTTTTCAAATGATCTGTGGTACAAAGATGAACAAAGTCACCTTTTTGCCTTATTCTGAAAGAATTACCAAAACTATAAACGCAGCATAATAATACCTTTTTAATTTTCAATGCTCTTCCCTGGGAACTGCTGAGAGTTTGGTGTTAAGAAGGGAAAGCGATTCTTATCTCAACATGGATTGAGTCTATGCTCTAATTTTATATACAGTCCCTATTGTCAGTTTGATACTTTCAGTATGTTTTTTTTTCTCCCTATAAATAGACAGTTTCCTTTCAAAGGAAATGAAACTGTTTGAAATAGAGGGATCTGTGTTTCTTTGAAATTCACATGCAATTGTTCTTGTGTTATAAGAAAGGCTTTTGACCGTATTCCAAATGGATATCTTTAATCTCAGTTTCATACAGGCATATTAAAATGAAAACAAAGCCTTATAAACCCCAAAGTAGGTTATTTAGAATCCAATTTATCAGCAGGTAAAGTACAGTAGCAAAAGCTTCTTTAGGCCAGTCAGGATGCACAAGGAATTCTTTCACTTTCCTCCCCAAATTTTTACCTAATGGAATACTTGATTTCTTTCAGGAGTGGTTGTTAAGGGGCAGCAATATAAAGTATCAACTTTATTAAAACCACATTAGGGCCAGATTCTCAACAGGAGTAAAAGTCTGGCCACAATATATCCCTTCTTGTATTCAGTTCAGCTGTGGCTGCATTTCATCCGTGGCAGAAGTGATCCTTATATTTTACTGATATACATTAGGCCCTGATCCTGTAGTCTCTCTGAGTTGTTTGCAGGTTTGGTCCCATAGTTTGTGGAACAGTTAAAATTGCAAACTGCTCTGAGATCTTTTGAGGAGAAAGGCACTCTATAAATGTAATCATTATTCCCATTTGTGTCCTTTCTATCATTGGACAGTTAAATGCTTTTCCCACAAGGAGTTCTATTCCATTTGAACTTCCTATAAAAGAATGGAGAAATGTGGATACACTTAATTTTTTTAAGCAATTTTTATACGTTTGTGAGTTTCAGTGAATCATTTCCCTCCATCCTCGAATACATAAAACTATAACGAATCTGAGATAATAGGTTCTTCCTCTAGTTTTGATTTTCTTCTGATGCTTCTTGGTGTTTTCTTTTGTTGCGGATCCCACAGGGTCACCTCCACATAGCCCAGGTGCCTCAAGGGGAGCAGGTCCAAATCACACAGGACAGCGAGGTGAGCAAAAATGCCACGTCATGTGAGTAGATACTGGTCAGAGACTAGGGCTGTGGTTCTTAAAGCACTGTTCTCAGTGATGCTGAAATAAGCGAAAGAACCCAGTGAAAGTGGAACTGAATGCATGTGGTAGAGCCACATTGAAATATGCCTCAATCTCAGCAAATGTAGCACACTCCTTCTCTGTCTATGGTTTTATTTGGCCAACCAAGGAATGCATATGTGTTTTGTATTAGCAAATTGTGGCTTATAGCTGATGTGCTTTATAATGGGCTTCATGGGAGGCAAAGTATAGTACATTCAGGGTACTACTATAACTAGTAACAACTTTTGTGCTTAACAAGTGCTGCAGTTCAGCAGTAAAGGATTTTAGTAATGCAGCCTGCAGAATATTTCCAAAATACCTAACGGTGTCTTTCACTGTGGGAGCTGCAGAACTGTACTAGGAGGATTTTTGAGATTCCTGTTAGTGAAAGTATTTAGAGAATGAAGCAGTTTCTAGAAGCCTGGCAGTGACTACATGCCTCAATTACAGTTCTGTCAACCCCCTGGCATAAAAATAGTGCAGCAAAAAGGAAACTGATTCTCCAGAATTATAGCCCCAGCCTGGAAATTATTACACAGGCAAAACTCCCATTGGAGCCAATCTGTCCTATGTGTTTTAGAATGCATGGAATAGTGTGGTATACTGGGGTCCTTTGGTGAAGGGTATGTTCTGATTCCCTGCACTCTGAGGTTAAAATTATAACAATAAATATGAGTGAGTTTTAGTGAAAAGAATTCTCCTTTCAGGGGCTGGATGGGGTAAAGAGAAACAAGAATGATTTTTCAAATTCTGTGGCTCCGAATGCAGCTGAGGTCAGGTGGATATTTGTTGTGAAAGAGTCTAGTGTGGGCATGAGAAGTCACTACAGAGACTAAACTCTATTGACCTCAGTGGGAGTTGCCTGCATATAAAGACTCCAGGAACAGGCTTACGTTTTAGCCATGTGGTTTGAAAACATCTGGATTATAATTTATTCCAATATATACTCCTTTGAAAGAAAGTGGAATTGCAGCTAGTCCAGATGGATTGATTTAAACCATGATGATTTAAATAATTGATTTTAATCAACTTTTCCATTTGTTCTTCAGTTATTTTCTAAAGAAAGGTGCATTCTCATTGGTTGATATAACCATTAAACCATGTTGATTTACAACTAAATACAGCCTTTCCACTAGATTTGTTACATATTTTTGCTATCTAGCAGGGTACACTATAACTATATATGTTTATTTAGGGAATTATATAGCTTAATGCTTTTGGATTTCTATTAATTGTACATTTTTAGTATATTGGGAAATGGTGAATGATATATTGCTTATTTACTGGATAATTAACTTTTTGTCATGATTTGTGTCAAACTGCATTAGGATGGTAACTGTAATTTAATTAAACACACAAAACAAAATTTACTTTTATTAAACAAAACAGCCTTAAATGTTTTAGATACATAAGCTTTCTGTCAAAACATGTTTCACTTTACAACTAAATGATTTACTAAACAGAGGGATTAACTGTAGTCAGTAAATTCAGCTGATTATTTCAGGTCAGCCTGGGAACATTTTCAAATACGCCTAAGTGAAGGTGACTGGAGCTTAAATTCTCTTGAAAATGAGACAGTCGTCTAAGTTACTTAGGCTGATCGATTGTGCCGTATTCATAAAGCTTGGCCTCAAAAGTTAAATGTTTTCTTCCTGATTCTTTCTTTATATAGAAAAGCAGTCTTTAATTCAAAATTTTTGATATTCACTCATGGATTCAGCATATTTATTTTTTATTAAAATGTTTTAAGAGATTATAATAAATTAAAGCCTTGACATATTTTGTATTAAATGCAGATTTTATTTTAAACAGGTTTATTTTTAAAGAGAAAAACTTATTATAATTTAAATAACAAAATAAAAAAATCCAATTTAATTTTTTTTCATAATAAAATTGTTGATTTTTATTCACCGTGCTGGCAGTATTATGGAGTGTAAAAAGATGAAAATGAAAGAACTGGGTGTGTTTTTCCCACAGAAATTTGCCATTTTATCTCTTGTGCTTAAATTGTTTTGGGGAGTTTTTTTCTTGATTTGTTTTGTTTCTTTTTACTTAAACATATTTTTAAAGGACCTTTTTAAGAACTTAAATCAGAGTTTCTTTCTGTAATGAAGTTCCTTCCCTTTTCAATGTTCATAGCTGAAGGTCTTTTGCAAATAGTTTACAACATTTAGAATCTTTTGTAATACGTGCCTTGGAATTCCTATACTAGAACTCTTTGTTCACATTTTGGGTTGAGTTTTAATAAAGTAAAATAAATGGCTGTTAGTACTAATGATAGCTTAGTAATAACAGACATTATATCCATTAGGAATGGCACATACTATAAACAGCCACAGATTAAAAAAATTACTTTAGTAATTTTAGGATGACAAATGTTTTGAATTGTGCATGTTTGCAATTTTACAAAAATGAGGGAATATGAGAAGGGAAAATCTACCTCCATAAAAGCCATATAAACAGATTGCTCCTTAATCATTTTACTATAACACTCCCTTGCCCCCACCTCACCCCTGAAGAACTCTTTTTTAAAAAAATTGAAAAAACAGTAAAGTAGTACAGGCATCCATTCTCTGTGATTAAAGTGCAGGAGCACTTTACTTGAGTTTTACTGCCAAAAACATAGACCTTCAGAAGAATTTCCTAAATTAATAGATTTCCTCAAATAAATACACAGCTCCTTGAGAAGTGCTGCTTTATTTCTAATTCCTGAGTTCTGTTTCTTCTTCTTATTTTACAGGGTAATCTGCAGATACATCAGGTTCATGTCGGTCAAGATGGACAGGTAGGAATTGATCCTTCTCAGTTGAGTTTTAGGTAGTGTTGCAGTTCAGTCTTCATAATTAAACGTTACATATGGATTGACTTCATATTACCAAAAGTTGTTTTAATGACCAAAATGTGTGCTATGTCTTCTATTTAAATTTTATGGCATAAACAGAAAAAAATGTTAAGCCACCAGTTAATATTTTGCCTACTTATGATGAAACAGTTTGATATTTGACCATAATTATTTCATCACTCATGCAATAATATATTTCATCCATATGTTCTATAATTTCTTGTCTTTGGCTACTTCGTTGTTGTGCTAAACTAGACTGATTATCTTGTGCACAGGATGTTCCTTGTACATGCTTTTGTCATTGACTGTCAATGTGGCCATACGTGGACCACAAGCTATGCAGACATAAGAACATTTGTTGCTAAGATTTAAGCAGATATTTTTGTATTGTATGAATGTCTAGAGAGAGAGAGAGATCTTTCACATCTGGTTGTGTTCTTTTTGATAAGATAGCTTTATTAGGCACTTATGCATATGTGGGACAGGGTGAAAATGAGTCCCAAGCTGCAGCAATGACTCTGGGAGATTGTTTGAATTAACATCCTTTCCATATCAGGTGAAAGTGAAATTGCTAACATCTGATCACAGGACATCCTTTACCAAGTTATGTTAGGTTAAAATACCCACAGTAAAAAGTACTCATGTAAGGGAAGCTTCTGTCCAGGCCACTTGAATGAACAACTGTTTTTGTTCATGCTGAATATTATAATACAAGCTGTGTTAAGATCTATGACCAGGGGCTTGAGCTTTGGCAAGACACAAGCCACTTGGACTCTGAACCTCTGGGGAACTATTGGAACTCTCAATCTTTGGCCATTCCTGGCCTTTTGTGTGGAGAAACAACCTAACCTGTTGTTACAATTAATTTTCTAAAGAGATTTTTTTTAATCAATTTTAATCTGAAGTGTCTTGTTGTTGTACTATTATTAGGTCACTGAAACAGGATAATATGGAAGTCACATGTTGGAGCATTCTTTTTGGCATTTCACTATTTCCTTTATCCCCCATTGGCCCTTCTGCATGTAACAAAATGCCAAGTAAAGTCTTATTGGAAGAAATAGTGCATATTTAACCCTGGATCTTTTATTTCTCTGTGACACTAACAAGGTGTGCAGATTATTTGCAATTTTCTGGTATTACAAACCTAGCGGTTTTTTCCTTGAAATGTTATTTCATACCACATAGGGCACATATTTGCCATAGTAAATGTTCTGAATCTCTGCATCTGTAAATAGACCCAATACATGACAGTTAAAATATTTTTATTATTATAACAGTGTCAACTTGCAAGCAAAAAGATTTGGATGATCACATTTTGCTGATGGTATCTTTGCGGTGATGGTTAAGTGAACCCATTAGAGCAGTGCTTCTCAGAATTGGGCTGCTGCTTGTTCAGGGAAAGCCCCTGGCAGTCTGGGACAGTTTGTTTACCTGCCGCGCCTGCAGGTTTGGCCAGTCGCGTCTCCCACTGGCTGCGGTTTGCCGTTCCAGGCCAATGGGGGCTGGGGAAAGCGATGCGGGCCGAGGGATGTGCTGGCCGCCTTTCCTGCAGCCCCCGTTGGCCTGGAGCAGTGAACTGCGGCCAGTGGGATCGGCTGAACCTGCATACACTGCAGGTAAACAAAACGGCCTGGCCCACCAGGGGCTTTCCCTAAACAAATGGCAGACCGGCTTTGAGAAGCACTGCATTAGAGTATCATACATCCTATGTGGCTGTTTCCCAAGCTGGAATAAAAAGTTATGATGTAAACATGAGTTTTCACGGCTGAACTATTTTTTAAAGAGTTCATGAAATTTTGGAGATCTAATAAATGATTTCTAAGAGATGCAAACTTAGAAAGGATAAGTAAGAAAAATATATTCCAGAATTAGGGTTGTATTACAGAAGAGAAGAAGAATACAGATGAATCAGTTTTGGCTTGATTAACATCAGTAGTTCATGTATACTAGGGGATTTTTCACTGTTACTGGAGTTAAACATCAATGTGTGTTGATAAGAACAGTTCTGGCCCTGCAGAAGTGATTGTGGCTACAATTGGTTGGAAAACTTCTGCCTACATTTTTTCCCCCGATTTCTTATTAGTTTTAGTTGTGAACCACAAATGATAGTATTGCAGATATCATTGACCCTACTTTTCAAACTTCATTTTCACAGTATGTTACAGGATGCAAAACTAATAGTGTAAGTCTTTTTATTGTTTTCTTCACGCACGCTTGTATTTGAATTCACAGAACTAACTGCTACGCCATGTGAATCACCAGGGACTTTTGCATGTGTAGCAAAGCAAGTACCTTCCCCTAGGCACCAGTTTTCAATAACTTTTGCACTCTTGGAAACACTACTGGCTACTTCCTGTTTCCCTGCAATCTTAGAAGTGTGAACAAGTGTGCAATGGCTGGGGTGATACTAGCTCCAGTCTTAATTAAATGTATGTGCCCCTGATTTTCTGCATATTATCAATGCTTTATTATTTGGAGTGTAGAAGTGCCAAGTGGTCTCAGTGAGGACTGGAGCTCAGTGTGCCAGGAAGGAAGAATGGCAGCTCTGGGAAAGGCCCTTGTGTAGCATTGTAGATGTACACTGTGCTGTGTAATGGCTGTACCTGACGTTTCCTCAGTCCTTTCCCCAAGCGTAGTATATTATCTGAAGGTTGAATATGTACATAGGGTGACCAGATAGAAAGTGTGAAAAATTGGAAAAGAAGGTGGGGGGTAATAGGCGCCTATATAAGAAAAAGCTCCAAATATGGGGACTGTCCCTATAAAATCAGGACATCTGGCCACCCTATATGTACAATACAGCCCAGAATCAAACGGGAGAAGTAGTAGTGTGTGGTCTCTACTGCTGGAGTACTTCTCAGAACATTGCCCGCTGTATTCTCCCAACTGTCCATCACCACTTTGAAAAGTCACTTTATCCCCCCCCCCCTTTTTTTTTTTTGAGCTTAATGCACCTTACCAGGGGAACTTAAGGACATCAGTAATGAGGGAAGTGAATAATTTGTCACTTTGATGGCTTTCAAGCAGGTATTGAATATTCTTGCAAACCAAGATTTTATTAGATCTTAAGTTTTGCTGCCAGCAATCCCATTGGAGCACTAATCCCTGGCTTCCAGATTCCACCTATTAATGTACACGTTATTAGCACAAATATGCAGGCAGACCTTCAGAGGGCTTCCACTATTCAGATACCGTTTTGTACTACAGCTTTCCTGATCTAAATTGTCACCCTGATCCTCAGAAAAGGGCTTGTACATCAATTAGTCCAGGGTATAAAGAATAGGATTGTGTTAGCTCCATATTAACTAAAACAAAACGTAGTTTAAATCTACCATTACATTTTATCTGTGAAACTTTTCCAAACTGATAGCTATATTTCAAACCTTGCAGAGGCTGGTAATACTAGCTCTTTCTGCTTAATGTTGCCAGCTGTTTTAATTTTTTGTTTTTGTTTTTTCCTGTTTAATTTTCTGTCCTGGTAGTTGCATTGAATTTAGATCTTGCTTTTCTGGCATGACTGTCCATGGAACCAATGAAATCATGCCAGAAAGAAAACTCTACCTACACATGTGTTCTATTAGCTCAAAGTTTCATATTTCAGTGGACGTTTAATAAAAATACCAAACTGCAAAAATAATTAAACTTTGTATTAACTAATAGCTTAAGTCCTCAGACCAATGGGAGTTTTTTTGTATTTGGCAGTGATTGTGGATTACCAGAAGTTTCCTCCATTGTCTTTTCTCTCCCTTGATTCCACCCCTCGGCCCACCCCCAACCCTTCACTGCATCCCCTTCTTCCTTTTGCTGATCTTTAGGTCCCCAAAGGTATTAGATGTATACATGCTCCACAGCATATGTGAAGATCAGTCTATGGTGTTCAGAAACCCTATCCTATGTGTAGAGGTAGGCAGAAGTGTAACACATTCAGCATTTCAATACCCCTTTATTTCATTTTCTAGATTGTTCTTTGTACAGTTAGCCAATTTAGGAAGTATTTAAAATGACACCAGAGAAATGGTTTTCAGCTAGTCACTTTTAGTTTACAAACAAAACAAAAAGTCAATGCTGTTTTAAAAGTCAGAATTTGATTGAATTTATTCCTAATGAGCAAAGAGTTTGCTATGTGTATAGGTTCTTCACAGAGGGCGCATCCATAAGATTAGTTTGCTTCTTTATCTGAAGTGTGTGTGTGTGTGTGTGTGTGTGTGTGGCAGGCATCTAGAGAAGTTAGGAGAATCCAAAACAAACTGTAGCATCTGTCACAGGTTTAGTGAAGAGAAAGCTAACTATTGTAAATTGCTTTTGCAATATCTGTCTATGTAATCTATCTATTGCGTGTATGTGTAATATATACATTGTATATGATATTAAATATATAAATATGATATTTTTCTACCACCCAAATATATGCTAGGCACCTCACAGAAACAAGTACAGGCATGGTCCCTGCCCAGAGGAGTTTACAATCTCAAATCAAAATAACGTGCCAAATGAGGTTCATAAATGGAGTAGGTAGTGAAAGGATCCTGGTGACATTAACAACACATAGGTACTCAGTTCAGTGAGGCATGTATACATTGTAGTGGTAGCATTAGTTTTTTTCTGCACTGTTTTGCCCACCTCAGTCACGCCTCATAGGCTTCATGACAGCAGTGAGTTTAAAGAGTGGTTGGCTGTGGCAAGGGAGGTGGTTCAGCAAACAGGTTTTTACAAGAGCATCTCAAACATAAGAAACGGCATGGAAGTCACAGAGCTGATTTTTGAGAGGCAGAGATGAATCAGTGTCCTTGGTAGAGTGGAGAGAGTGATGGTGGAGGAATGTGAAAGGAGTTCAGAGTTGTAGGGAGGGGCTGCCTTCTGGAGGGCGAGTTCAAGAAGTGTGTGCATATCTATGTAATACGTGTGTGATGTTGAACTGTGAAGTTCGGGTCTGAACATCCCCAGAATGGATATGTGTCTGGTATGCAGATCAGACTATCTCTCACACACACTGCACTCAGTGTGCAATATGTTAAAATGATATATAGAGATCTGGAACATCATAAGAACACAAGAATGGCCAGACTGGGTCAGACCAAAGGTCCATCCAGCCCAGTATCCTGTCTACCGACAGTGACCAATACCAGGTATCCCAGAGGGAGTGAACCTAACAGGTAATCATCAAGTGATCTCTCTCCTGCCATCCATCTCCACCCTCTGATAGAGGCTAAGGACATCATTCCTTACCCATCCTGGCTAATAGCCATTAATGGACTTAACCTCCATGAATTTATCTAGTTCTCTTTTAAACGCTGTTATAGTCCTAACCTTCACAACCTCCTCAGGCAAGGAGTTCCCACAAGTTGACTGCACTGTGTGAAGAAGAACTTCCTTTTATTTGTTTTAAACCTGCTGCCCATTAATTTCATTTGGTGACCTCTAGTTCTTATATTATGGGAACAAGTAAATAACTTTTCTTTATTCACTTTCTCCACACCACTCATGATTTTATATACCTCTATCATATCCCCCCATAGGCTCCTCTTTTCCAAGCTGAAAAGTCCTAGCCTCTTTAATCTCGCCTCATAAGGGACCCATTCCAAACCCCCTCATCATTTTAGTTGCCCTTCTCTGAACCTTTTCTAATGCCAATATATCTTTTTTGAGATGAGGAGACCACATCTGTACATCCCATGTGTTTCTGTACGATCTGCTTGTTATGATCTGATGTGAAGGACAATCTATACATCTTTGTTAGGGGGAATGGAAGTGGAAGAGAAGAAGGGGCCCCAAATGTTTAAAAGATATCTAATTGGTCTGCCAGTTGATAGATAGTATACTCCAATGACCATTTATTTCCGATTAGCTTAAACCAAAAGGTAAATATGCTTGTTTATAAAGGAAATTATTTAGAAACCCATCTGTCTCTGAGAAAATTTTGAACCAGTCCTGTTAAGATCTACTTTCTGTTCTTTTTCCCTCGGTGCTAATTACT
This sequence comes from Mauremys reevesii, assembly GCF_016161935.1. NCBI lineage: Eukaryota > Metazoa > Chordata > Testudines > Geoemydidae > Mauremys > Mauremys reevesii. The sequence goes on from NC_052638.1 coordinate 39,062,070, forward strand.
CCTTATTAGGTATCTCCCTTAACATGAAGTAATGGCACCATATAACTGATTATTATCTCATTAAGATGCAATTTAACCAGCGACTCCAAGAACAATTTTTAATAATAATACAAATTATATTGATTTTAATTCTACTTTTGCTGAATTTTAGGCTATAGAACAAGTTAAATATAGCCAGTGAAAATATTGGAAATAATCTTTTCTTATCTGAAAAACATAACCATAGACCAGTAAATAATTTTTTTAAAAACTATTTTACTAGGACTATTTTGCCAGTTAGATTTTTTTTCAGGGCTATGAAAATCATTATCAGGCAAAATGTCTCAGATGTATTGATTATATGCAGTATATTGCAGTGAGGAACATAACATTTTCATTATGTTTGTATGCAGCACCTCATTACCCAGGTAGCTAGCACTCTATAACTAGAATAATGTGTGTGTGTGTGTGTGTGTTATTTCATAGAAAAATCAATTACAATAAACTGTTTTAATTCTCTTTTCTGAATACTCATTTTAATTGTTCATTTTGATACTGTAGAGCAGATACTGCTAATATGTATTAATAAGGCCAGTATAAACATTTTTAATCATGCCTTGACTTGAACAGCTGAAAGAACACCTGTATACTACAGGTATTGTTTTGTTGGCACTGGGAATCAGGCTACTATAAGGTAGTGTTGAAATCCCTACTTCAAGTCCTTGACTATGGCATTCTGCTCTTCCTCTGTGCCTCACTTCTGAGCAGCAGAGGGCAGTGCTGTTAAGATCATTGTCAGATGCATGTTTCCTTAGCAAAAGGTTGAGAAAAGGGGGTGGATTTTTGAATTGCAGGCACGGTGCTGCTCTGATATCCCCCTTGTGAACTGTCATACCATGGGACACAGAGACATTCATATTGTGGGGGTTTTTTGCATATGCCACCGACAGAGAGGAGTGAGAGAGTGTGTGTGCGCGCACGCGCATAGCCCTCAACTTCCGTGCCAGCTGTGTAGTAGATTGTTGAAAAAGCTGTTTTCCTGTTTCAGCACATCTGCTTTGAATAATCTACATAGAGAAACAAACAGAATTGTTAGAACAAAAACAACAAAATGAAAAAGGCAATGTTGTACAGCTGGAAATTAGAATCTGTTAGTCTTGTTTTGAAAAAAAAAAGATTTATAACTGGCAATTCTTTGAGAATTGATTGTACAAAGTTCTTGCAGAGCTGCTTTGTTCTTCAGAAATAAAGGTAATGAGCAAAGCTCATTTACTTGTCTGTGCTTTATACACATTTGAAACAAAAGTGTTAAGTATTTGCGAAAGAAAAATAAGGTTGCTTGAAGTCATTGATTGTGATCATTTTAATTGTGAAGTGGTTTTTTTGTTTTAGTTTAGCTTGAAGACCATCCCTTATGCATGCGAGTGTGTGTATATATGTATATATTTATTGACATTAGTCCACACAGTAGAACAGCTGTTCCCCACTTTGTGCACTGCTCTTTCAGGTCCTGTTTACTATCAGCATTCACCGAACTGCTTACATTTGAAAGCTTAGCCTAGGCTGGTATAGTGGGACATTATTTTGCTGCGGTGATGAAATTTGGCAGATATTATAGCAAACTAAGACTGGAAAATGAATGTAATTAGTTTGATATGAAGATTTTTAGAATATTTTTCCATTTTATTTAAATGTACTATATATTGTAAGATATAAAGTACCTCTGGAAATAATAAGCATGGTAAAGCCTTAAGACCAGTATAATCTTTTTCTAAAGTAAGAAATGGGTAATAAATATCATAGAAATAATAAATTACATCTTTAAATACTGCATTTAAAAGCTGTATAAAGTTTAAATATTTAGAAAAAAAAGTTTCTGGACGTCTGTTTTAATCATTTACATGGAATGGTATCAATCACTCAACACACAAATATTTTTTCCACAGTTAATAAACGTTGATGAGGCAGGCTGTTAAAATTTGCACACTTGTACCCAGTTTGTAAAAGTTATGCACGTTTTCTATAATGGCAGACAGAGCACCATGAAATAATGTTCTGTGGTATAGTAACTGCTTTGGGATCATAGTCCTGGGCTCTGTATAATGCCCTTTGATATTCAGCTGAGGAAATTCTGATTTGACATGTAAAATGTCAACTACAGGTTATTAAATTTGATTACTACCGAGCAAACTTATTTGTGCCTTAATAGAGTGGAAAATGTATTATATACTGTGATGACAATCAGCACGAAAATAAAAAGATGAGTAAAATGTGAAAAAAATAAAGGAGGGGCGCTAGTGCTGAGGAGGTATTAACTAAGATAGAAGATACAGTGTACACTCCAAGTATACACATAGAAGATATCAGAGAATGCTTTTGATTTTTGAATGGAAGTGGTATTGACTTACAGGCCAACTACACAGTATATTTTAATAGGAATTAGAATGGTTGATTCGGTACACTACTGGTGTGATTTTTCAAAAGTGCCTCAGTGATTTCAGAGCACCATGTTTGACTGGGCTTCAGCTCATCTTTTGAATTACCTGGTCAGGATGCAACTGGATTCTGTAGTGGTTGTGTAGACAGGACCACACTGAACCATGTCTTACCATGTATAGTTAGACAATTCTCCTGTCTCCCAGGTATCTTTGAGAGAACATCCCAATGTGTATTAACAACTAGATTACATAAAAATATTTGAGTTCTAGTTATACCTCTATAACAATTATCTATAGTAAATGTCAGAGGTGAGTTGGTAGACAGGCCAACTTTGCCAGTGGTTACTGCAAGTCTGGGTTTCTCTAGGAAGAGACATCATTCCCAGATCGTTGCTTCTGTTTCTAGTTTCACTGTTTGGAGCCTGGTAATCTGTAAAATATTTTCCTTGTTTTTCTCCTAAGTCACTTAAAGAATGCAAAACTTTCTGAAATTCTTGCCAGACCGATACTTTATACTCTGTTACTTTTAAAGTTTTTTCTTTTCTTTTTCACTTCAAGAAGGACAAAAGTCTTTGGTTTTTTAATTTTGGTAACAGTTCCATCCCATTAATTTGACCACTCCTAATAATTTCAGTCACTATTTTTACTGCTTATGAATGTTTTCAAGACGTTTGGGCATGTTTTGGAACACAGCAGCACTGAGACAATCACTGTGTTCTTTTTTTTAAAAGAAACCTAGCAATATTCATAACCTCTTTACAGAGGACACCAAAGCAATATTAGTTACAGGGCTTTTCTTTCTGCTCGCTATTTCTCTTCTCACTGCACTATCCCTCTCTTCTTTCTTCTTGTTACTTTCCCTGAAATGCACTACCATGAAGGAGTTTTAAGGACTCCTGCTTCATTATACCACATAGTCAGCAAGGTCACACCCTGCAGAACTCTATCATACTGTAACATTGTTTAGCAAACCCAGACTGTCTACACTTAACTTCTTGCAGAGAGAGTTGCTGGTTTATGACCTTGTTTTCCAGAGAAGATCATCCACATCCAGTATGTTCTGATAAGCCACCAAGAACATGCTTAGCGCAGGACAAGAAACACAACTGCCTGCTTCCAATAATTTGGGCCACTCCCCAAGTTGTAGTCATGGAAGCATTGATGGCAATCAGGTTACTGCTTTTCACTTTTACTCTTCGCTGTTCATCAACAAACATTCCTGTTTCTCCTCCAAGAAGCTGCAGGGGTGAATGGGAGCACCTTGACGTCGCTCAGGTTCTTCTTCAGATCAGACCTACGGGGTCATTAGGAGCAACTGTTCCTCCACTTCCAGAGTCCTCACCTGTGAGTCCCACAAAACTCAGCCTTCTTCCCATGTTATCCAGCTTCTGTCTGAAGCCGTTGAGAGAGTTGGTGAGACAATGTGCCAGCTCTACTTCTCCTTTACTTCAAACATAGGCTGCACCATTTCCCCATCTTTCTTGATGCCTAGCTGTAATCAGCTGGCTAAATCTGAATCTTAAGCTAGGCAAAGATCATGCTAGTAGAAAGAAGGAAGGGCTTAGAAGAATTTGTCTCCTTTATGGCATCCCCCGTTATCAAGACAATTCTCTCACTTGTTTGTCCACAGCCTTGGCATCCTTTGGACTTTTCAGTGTGATTGGATGCCTGCATAGCCATGGCAGCAAAAAATGACCGCTTCCATCTGTCATTGACCAAAAAGTGATGCTCTATCCTGTCAGACTTAGACCTAACCATAGTGATCATTTGTGATCTCTAGACTTGGTAATTGCAACGTGTTATATCTAAGAATGGAGCCATGCACCCTGGAAGCTCCAAGTGGTACAAAATACAACAGGCCCTCTTCTTAGCAGCATAGGTAGTTGTGAATATATCACCCTAATGCGTTTCTTTGCACTGGCTCCCCATTGACAGCAGAATCCAGTTCAAAGTATCTGCCAGATAGTCAAAGCCATCCAAGAGATTGTACCTAATTTCCTGACAGATCGCCTCTGTCTCCATGGAACCACGAAGGAGACAAAACATTCATAGGAGCTTAACCTAGACTATGGAACTCACTCCCAAAAGAGACAAGAACCACCACAGGCCTCACTGCCCCTCAAAAATAAATGCAAAGCTCACCTCTGTAACTTGCAATATCTTTTAATATGGTCTTATCTTAATTCATTTTTATTTGTGTGGATGTGTTCAGTTCCTCTCATGTTAGCCATAGAAGTCCCTACCATAGGTAGATAGATGTACTCCTGTGAGACTGCCACAGAGAATTTCTTCAGCAGTGCCCAGCTACTACTAATAGTAACATGAGCCAGAGCAGCAGTGCATCTAGAGTTAGCAGAGAGAACAGAATGCAGCTGTGTGGAGATGGCAAAAACATTCTGTGGGTATTTGAAGCTATCTGCCAAGTTGCCTTCATGTAACCAGTTTATTCTTCCAAAGATCTCATCTTCTGTGATGCAATAAGTTTTTTGATAATTAATATAGTAATCCTGAGTGGTTAACCTGCCATAGAATGAATGGGGAGTTTAGCTAAATTATAGGTAAGCATTATTTAATTTCTTTAAGTCACTGTTTCCTGAGAAAGCTCACTGGATAGTGATTGAACAGAAGCTTGGTGGTAGAGCTGGCATTAATTTAGTTTAAATTTGTATTTCCCCCCCCCTTTTTTTTTTGTATGATGTGCATAGAGCAGCCATTTGAGTAATTTATTTTATCCTTGCAGAGTTGTGTGGAGCAATAGGCTGTAACTATGACTTTTCTTATTAATGTATACATTTGTGCCCATGTCATGCAACTGAACAAGTGTGTGAGGTTTTCATCCTTTAATACAGTGGTTTTCAGCCTGTGGTCCGCGGACCTTGGGAGTCCGAAGACTGTGTCTAAGGGGTCTGCAGACTCTGGGGGTCCGAAGACTATGTCTAAGGGGACCGCAAAAGGTTGTTGTTACCAGAGAACAGTGGTTTTCAACCTGTGGTCTGCAGACCCCTGGGGGTCTGCAGACTATGTCTAAGATTTCCGAAGGGGTACGCACCTCCATTTGAAATTTTTTAGAGGTCCACAAATGAAAAAAGGTTGAGAACCACTGCTTTAATAGGATAAAGTTTGGAAGCAGTATTTTGTATTTCTAGTACCTAATGCTATTAGACACATGGTTCCAGTTATATATCATTGTGGGAGGAAAAAGAAAAGCATGGAGGGGAAAAATGATGCTCAGATTAATTACTTATATCAAGACTAGAACAGGCTTTTTGAAATAAACTAAGATGAATGAATGTTTTTAGTGTACTTAGGGTTTGGTTTGAAGATGTTTGTATGCTTTGGATTAGCTGATATATGTAGTGTTTAATCTTTACTATAGTATTTTACAGTTCAGCATGTATTTAAAGATGCTAACTTAGCTATACAGTAGGCAAATGTACTGTATATCTGTCTTCCCTGGGGTAGGATAGTGTTCCACTGATGAGCATAATACTGCTCCAGGAGGTATAAAGCCACTTCGTTTTACAATTTGAAATGCGCATGAGATAAATTCTAACTTTAAAGAAGACTGTAATTTCAGAAATAGGGGCCTGGTCTTGCAAGGTGCTGAGTTAGTGTTGTGGTTTTTTAAACTAACTCATACACACACACACACACTTTTCAAATTACCACCATATTTTTCATTTAAAATCTATCCAATTTCTAGTACTTTAATCTACAAATGTAATTTAGGCAAGTTGGAAAAACGTGTCTTGCAGAAACTATAAACTGAGCTGATGTAATGAGAAGATGAAAGTCCAGTGTTATAAAACCTCAGGAAAAGAAAGCATGTTGTTGGTAATAAAAATGTGGGTGTGAGCAAGTTAAATACGATTCAACTTGCATAAGACGTCAAGTGTTTTTTATCAATAGAGCCTCTTGAAAAACTCCCAGCATTCTTGTGTATTTGTCATCAACCATTTTTGGACTATAATTTGACAGTAGCTGCTTAATATTAAAATTAAGGCCCTAATCCTGGAATGGGACCAGCTATTATTTATTTATTTATTTATTTATTTGTATTGTGGTAGCACTTAAGGGCCCCAATCATGAATCATGGCTCTGTGGTGTACAAACTCCTGACCAAAGAGTTTACAATCTCAGATTAAGAGCCTGGAGAGTTTACAGTCTAAGTTAGATTTGTGATTCTCAATGTTTTCCATAGTGTCAATATGTTACAACAGAAAACAATTATAATGATCCCTTCCTCCCTGCAAGACCTGTTCATAACACTCACAGGGGTCATTACTTCCAGGCTGAGAAATCATAAGTTAATGCATCCATACGACAGATTATTAAATTCAGTGGTACTTTGCACAGGAACAGGGGTCTATGCTAATGGTCACATAGCAGGATCATGACTAAAGTCAGCTGTTTGTGCTAGCACATGGTTGTCTCAGTCCTGCTGTGGATGTTGTGACGAGCTATTTGCCCAGATATATCTAGTTGTCTGTGGCAAAAATCAGTGCTGTTGTGGGTGCCCTGCACTTCTCAGGATGAGCTACTTACTATTTATTTGTTAGAAATAACTATCTCCTAGATATAACAAACATGAGTGGAAATATATTGAGATGTCTTGCAATCTGTACCTTGGGCAAACATTTAAAAAAGTGCCATAAAAGGAAACTAGATGCAGAAAAATTGTAAACACTTATCCCAGTTTTCCAGATACTAGTCAGTGGTTGGGAAATTTGCTCTGTTATCATACAACAAGTATTCTCTTTCTGCTTCAAATCCTTCCTTTGAAATCTACTCATTGAGCAATTTTTCTCTTCTTTTTCCAGTTATCAATAATCAACATACTTCAACTGTGTTGTCCACTGTCTTGTGGGGTTTTTGTTGTTGTTGTTGTTCTTTTCTAATTTAGGGCCCAATCCTGCAAATCCTTTGTTTATATGAGTAGCTCCACTGGAGGCAAAACAAGAAGAAAATCTTAAAGTTATATGGAGCAAAATGTGTAACAATAATATAATTATGGAGTTGTTTTGTCACTTATCCATATTTTAAAGGAAATAGTTTCAAATTAATAGTAAAGGATTTGAATTTGGCCACACTTTACCTGCCTGACTCTTACATGAAGCATGAAAGATTTATTTTGAGAGCAAACAGTATATTCCAGGGGATAGTTGGCTACATTCATATAATATAACATCTGTATTTTAAACTTTAAATTTACTCTTAGCACTTCCCATCAATTTTAGACATTATATCATACGACTATTTTTGTCCTCCATTCAGAGTTCTTTGCGTTCCCATTACTATATCAATCTTAATGGCCTAAAACATCATATAATATTACTTTTTTCTCTCCACACACCTGTTTGTTTGTTTGGCATGCTGATTCAAGGCATTGACAGAAAAGCAGTGAGATGTAAAATGCACAGACGCACATTCAAATCAAGTAACATAAAATATATTAGGAAATAATTTTTTGTGTGTGCAAATTATTTGTTTCCATTTGTAAAATGACCTGGGAAGTGGACAGATTTTGTAAAGGTGATTTGCTGCTAATGTTCTGCAGGTGCTTTGTTTTGGTGCACTTCCTGAGTGACAGAGTCCATAAAGTGGTCTCTTGTGATTGTAGAGCAAGACTGCATAATGAGTCTTCTGGAAAAGGATAACGTGTTTATCATCCTTTTGCCTTTCTCCTAAGAGGATGGGTTGTTCCATTGAAATTCCATTCAAGCAGCCAGGAGTATTTACAGTGCGTCAAAGAATATGTTCTCTACTTGGAGTATAATGTTTCTTTATTCACCCAAATCTTGTTTTAATATTGCTGTAAACTTAACAAGGAGAGATGAGATAAGAAATGATAATCTTTTAAATGTAGGCAAAATAATTTTCTGTACCTTCAAGGAAGACATATATGCCTAGGCTGTCTCTTATTACAGGTTTTGGTAATAAAATTCCCTTGCTTGTAAATAGCAGTGATCACAAAGCTACCATTCTGTGCTAATCTATGGAAATCATTCCTTTTCTATTTGTTTTTTAAATCCTCTTCATTTATGCTTTTCTCATTATCTGATATGACTATGTCTTTATGCTGCAGCGTTGCCCTTAGCCAAACACTGTCCCACTTGATATGTTCCAAAACTTCAATAGTTTTAAATAGTTTTGGTTCCATGCCCTTGTTGAAAGATCACACACTCGTATTATAGATTCCAATCCAAGAGAGGGCGTTAAGGGAGTTAAATCGGGATGGCAAGACCCATGGTCAGTGGAAATGGAGTACATCACAGTGCTGACACTCTTGGCTGGGTACCAGCCACTCATTTGCTGCTGGATAATCATGATGATGCCGTGGCTCTTTCTTTTGGAGAATCTAGTTATTTTGTCTTGGTGGAAAGCACTAAGTGTATATTTCAGAGAGACAGTGTGAAAATGTTGTCAGGCTACTAAAAAGCATATCAGAACTGAGGTGTTTAAAGGATACTAACCTCTTCATGGAGTCTACATTAAGCACAACAGTAAATGACTGATGAAAATCAAATCCATCTCTGGTCCACCATAAGGTCTGACTATGTCATTTTGTGCAGTGAGAATTTTATGACATTTCAGCCAGATGTCTTCATGTCAAAACCAGAAATCTTCTGCAACTCATTTAAGTGTGTTAAAACTAAAATGCATTTCTTTATGTCTCCATCTCCCCTAAGACAATTGTTTTCTTGGGGTTTAGATTACATAGGATACAGGATATATGCTTTTTAAGTTTAAAATATAATGTAATATTCTGCAAATGAAGAACACACTTGTCTTTTAAGAAAGTACTAGGCGATTTGCACTGAGTTTTCAATCCCTTGCCAAATGAGTGTTTAAGATATAGTAAAGTATGATTAATTGATTGACTTTTTATCTCTATTGTTCATCTGTCTAATCCTTTTCATAGCTTCTATTTTTTCAAGCCAGCCACACTAGGACAAAGTACTTATAATACTTTAAATCAGCTGAGAGAATATGCAGTAATTAGGGGAATATGTTTCACACAGCTGGGTGTATCATTTTGTGTTTAACATTATTTTAGAGGTGTGTAGAGAGAGAGAAATCCATACAGTTTGCAGTAGGGACTTTTAATGCTTTGTTTAGAGCTGTTTCAAACAGGTACTGACATTCTAGGACTATTAAATGACCAGTAGATGAGTTATTTTAGACACTGAAATCCCACAGGAACAACATAGAATGTTCTCAGTTCTGATCTCAGATGATGTTTTTATTAGATTTTCAAAATCGGTGTCTCTCTTACTCTAAATAAAATTTAGTAAGTGTATTTGGAAAAGTAGTCACTCTGGATTGCTCAGGCTCCAAGCCATTCTTTTCTAAGAATTAGTATTCTCTGTACAAAATTCTCAGTGTTAAATTGGAAGAAGCATTTTAACTTAAACTTATTTTATTTTCTCCCGCCTCCAGGGGCTATTAGTAGATGATCAGTTCTTGATTGAAAGCTAACAGTTCATAACTTGTATGTCTTGAAGCACAGATCAATTTTACTTGCAAGGATTCTTTTTTTCTTTGCTACATAGGCTCAGCTCAAAAGAGTCTTGAGTTCTAAATGATCAAGTTTTATAAATCACTTTGTTGTTTACATCTGTTTTCCTCTGAAACATCTCATTCCGTGTATCTGTTGCTAAATATTTGTGTTAAAAAGAACAAATGCCATAGAGCACAAAAGAAGGACTAATTAAGTTATTTAGCCAGTTGGTGTGATGTTTCAGTTAACTTTTTTAATATAGGGCTCTTGTAAAGACAGTGAAAAAAGGGATACTGCAATTCCAAAGTACGAAAACAAAAGGTCCACTGTCTTCAAATCCAGTCCATCTGTCCTAGCTTGTGTAGTGCTTTCCAAGACTCCCGGGACTTTTCTTCTCTCACTGAGTTGGCACTGCAGTGTTGTTTGCCAAAAATAGGTTGGTTCATTAGGTTGTCTGGTAAAAATGTTGAAGACGCCACAATTTGGTGTAATGCAATAAATTCAGACCTTGGTAAAGTTTTACTGCTACCAGCAAGTAAATATAACTAGTCTTATGAAACTTGAAGCGAGAAGAATACCAGCCAGTAAGTATTTTTAAACTCCAGAAGTGCATATTTTTGTTAGGAATGAGACAAGTATTACATTTCACTTTTATTAAAGTCAGAGAAGAGTGGTACAGCTCAGGGATATGAAAACATTATTGCTGTCTGTATGGTGTAAGTGTGAACAAATGAAATGCCCTAGGAGTGGGGAGGGGAGTCAACCTAGAGAAATCAGTGAAATTTCAGACACATGTAGCACAAAATGAAGTCACAAAGGCTGAACCAAGAGGCAATGCTCTAAAGTGAAGTGAATAAGGCTCACGTAGAAATGACACAACTCCTGTCCGTTGGAGTTTTGCCATTGACTTCACTGGGGTCACATTTTGCCTCATAATGAATTTGTTTTATATTATCGCAATGTGCAGTGAGGATCCTGTCTAACTACTATACTGGCTTTGCAGTTTTTAGACCTAATGTATCTGCTAGTACACACACCATAGTGTTTGAAAATCAGGGGAAGCCTTAGGCTTAGGCTGAGTAGGTGGCTGGTTAGGGCACCATGTCTAAAGATAATAGCAATGGGTCTAAGAGGTCCCAAACTCTGCTTCTCCAGCTGTGGAATTTTTGCCCACATGGTCTCCCCCTCTCTCCTCCATTCAGATATAAAGACTGGTCACCTATAAATTGCAGTTGTGACCCATAATCCTTTGTATTGACAACCACAGTGCAAAGGACTGTGAGGTGCCCACCACACACGACTGGGCAGAAGTCCTATTAGACTGGATGAGGAAATGATGTGGCTGGGAGAATAGATGTGTTGCTGAAATAAAGGAAGGGTGGCTATGAGCAAGAGGGTAGGGCCTCAAATCCCAGTTTTGCCTCTGGACTCATCACACCTAGGGCTCCTCTGAAAATCAAGCATCTGTCCTTAATCCCTCCCCTCCCCAGCACATGTACTCCTACCTTGTCCGTGTATCTCTGGGCTTGGCTACACTTGCAAGTTAGAGCACATTAAAGCAGCCCCAGGCACCCTAACTCACAACTCGTCCACACTGGCAAGACACTTAGAGTGCCTGGACTCTGCAGCTGGAGTGCTCCTGGTAATCCACCTCCACGAGAAGCATAACGCTTGTTGTGCCTCGGCTGAAACGCCCCAGTGTCATTGTGAACAAGGTGTTACATTACTGTGCTGTGATTGGCCTCCGGAAACATCCCATAATCCCCTTAAGTCAAGTGGCCACTCTTGTCATTGTTTTGAACTTGGCTATAGGAATGCGGCTATTGCCCTTTCAAAGCTCCTTCTCTGACAGCCGGCATGCTTATCTGGACAAAGCAACCATTAGTGTGGAATGTTGCTGCTGTGAGTGTGTGAGAGAGAGAGAGGCAGGGAGGAGGGGGGTCTGCTGCTGTCTGAACTTACAAGGCAGCATGCTGACATGCTCTCAGCTCCCCAAAAACCCACTCTTTCCCCCCACATACACCCAACTCACTTCCTGTCACACTCCACCCCCTCCATTTGAAAAGCACATTGCAGCCACTTGCATGCTGGGATAGCTACCACAAGGCACTGCTCTCTGTGCTGTTGCAAGAGCTGCTAATGTGGCCACGCCAGTGCGCTTGAATCTGACAGTGTGGACATACTGCAGCGCTTTTCCTACTGCACTCTCTGAGGGCTGGTTTAACTCACAGCACTCTACATCTGCAAGTGTAGCCATGCTTTTTGTCTCACTCAAACCCTTACACACTTATCTGTCTCGTTCACCCATTGTGAGCTCTCTAGGGCGGGTACTGTATTCTTTATTACTTGTTTGACAGCACCTAGCAGTGGGGCCCTGATCCTTGACTGGGGCCCCTAAGCACTGCTATAATACAAATAATAAATCATTTTACCATCAACACTAAATGTTCTATTGTTGCTAAAAACGTGATAGAAACACCATCTCTTTGGAATTTGAAATGCAGAGTAACCAAAGAATGACCTCTTTGGACATAAACAAAGCATGATTAACACTTGAACAAGAGAGATGGGATTTTCTAAAGCACTCGTGTTGCCCTAACTCTGCCCCCAGTGAAGTCAGTTGGAGTTTTATCATTTACTTAGTTGGGTACAGGGCCGGCTTTAGGAAGTGCAGGGCCCAATTCGAACAGTTTTGATGGGGCCCCGGCAGGGATGACTAAAAAACCAACCAAACAAAAAAACACATGTAAAAAAACACGTGGGGCTTGTACTCACCTGGCGGCGCTCCAAGTCTTTGGTGGCACTTTGGCGGTGGGTCCTCCACTCGCTCCAGGTCTTCGGCGGCACTGAAGGACCCGCCGCCGAAGTGCCACCAAAGACCCAGAGCAAGCGAAGGACCCGCCGCCGAAGGGTCAACGAAGACCCAAAGCGCCTCCAGGTGAGTAAAAATTAAAAAGGCGCCTCTAGCCAGGGAAGAGATTCTCACTGTTGCCCCATCTTAAGGACAGAATGTGCTTAATGGGGTACAACGCAAAGGCATACATGGAGTTTTACAGTCTAAAATCACAAATCTGTGAGGTTCCGACCAACTCCTTTAGGGTTGTTGAACTTTTTTTTTTACCTCCACTAGGATAAATGGTAGTTGAGGACGCTCTGCATTTTGCAGGATCAAACAGTAAATGGGAAGATAAAATTATGCAGACTAGACTGGTCTGGAAGGCCAAAGGGGAAGTTCATGAAGTTTTTAAATATACTCTAGGTGCGTAAGAGTCTTTGTTAGTAAAGTCGATTGCCACTGTTCTCTTGCTCATGATGCTCAAGATGAGAACTGTATTTTTTCCCTTCTGTGGAAGAAATTAAATGAGATTAATCATCACTGAAGAACAAAATAGAATAGAATAAGCTGCTCTTTTTATGTCTAAATCGAATGCTTTTAAGTATACGTGTATGAGCATGGGGTCTAGCTGCACCTTTGACCCCTGCCTTCTTAAAGTGTTGTTTAATCTTAACACTGTCACAGTTTCAGGGCACGCACTCCCAGCCACATCCTCTCTTGGGCGCAGACCCTCATCTCTCTCCCTCTTCACTGGGGGTTTTAAGGCTGCACAGCCCTCTGCCATACACTGTGACAACCCCAGCAAGCCAGTGAGCCTGAAGGCCATCCCTGTGCATTGCTTTCTCTTTGAGAACAATGACAATATTTTTACCAGTGACCACTCAGCTTTTCCAAAGCAAAGGACACGTATTCTTAAGGCAAAAGCATTATGGAGAAAACACAAAAAAACACTAAACAGGTTTAAACCCACACTAAACATACCAGAAATCATCCATCAGACTTATAGGACCCTAATAGGCTGAAGTCTTTTGAAACTTTCAGCACAGACTGGGGCCCCCCTATGACCCAAGCCCCTGTCTGTTTGTTGAATCAAAAGGAAGGCCTTGAGTCAATGCAAGCTTATCCTTTTATACTGAAAGCCCTTTCTTTGTTTCTTAGTCTCTGGAAAATTCAGCCTGACATAGTATATGCAATCCATCTTAAGGACTGGCACTTCTGTGGAGCTGTTTATGATCTCAGGAACTGTAGTAATCACACCCCACTGTTTATTGGTTCCTGGAGTAGCTGTGCTAACCCTTGCCCAGTGGAGTTGCATAGAATCCCCGACCCACAATGATCCATAAAACATTCATAAATGTAATAATATGATCCCCCAAAATACAGCATGGGGTTGCAATGTCTGTCACACACACTGCGTAACAAAAGAAAAGGATTTTAAAACAACAAAAGCATTACACACACCTGTCTTATCAGGAGTCTTTTTATCTTCCACCTAGGCACCATAATAAGTCTAACTTCCTACAGACACCCCAAACTCTTGGAGGTCTTCAGCGTTCAGTCTCTTCCCAAGACTCACAAAACCTGTCTCCTTTAGGGAGCATGTGAATCTATAAATGATCCCCGCCTTCCTGGGAGGGATGATGATGGTGATTCAGCCATGGGAAAAGCCTAGCTGGTGGGAGTGGGGAGAAGTGGAGGTAGCATATCACACTTAACAGTTCTGGGTGTTTGTGGAGGAGCTATTATCTGCCTTCCTGGGTAGTTTCCTGAGCACCTAGCTGTTGAATTAACCTACTATATGCATTCAGTGAACATCTTTACAATACTCCAACAAACCTACAGAATTCCTAGATTATTACAGGCAACTCCAAATCTATCACACATACCAAGGTTTGTGCTGGGGCTGTGGGTTTTGAACCCTGGATCACAGTATACTTAGGAGCCAGTATGGTCCAACCAGCCACCCAGTGACATGTTAACAGTCACCCGAACTAGAAGTTCAACTTTAGTAGAGGACTCCAGTCCTGGGATCTGATTGGCAAAACTCCAGGGGTCCTGTTTGGTTTCCTGCTTCTGTTTAAACCAAGCAGAGGAACAGGAAGTCATCTGTGAAGCTGGGTTTTCCCTGTTTAGGATGGTCTCTCCTGCCCTACTTGCTGCCTGACTCTGACCTCCTGGTATAGTGGTCTGGTGCCTTTTGGTCTGCACTCTTGTCTCAGACTCTGATCTTCTGGTAACCTAACCCAACCTGCCTCCTGACACCTGCCCCTCTGTCTGTCATCTGGCTTGCCTTAGATTCCAATCTCCTGCTATCCAGACCCGGCCGCACACCTCTTGGCTCCTGACTCCTGTACCGACCACAAGGTCAGACCCCCTATGTCCTGGTCATGACATTCTGCAGCCTCCTCACACTAAATATTTACATGGATAACCATCTTTTGTGTGTCACATAGCATGTTTTCTCCTTTTTTATGGCAAAAGAGTGAAATGTCAGCTCAGTGCCACTAGTAGCCATGGTTGAATGCTGCTAGATGGAGTAATTGTAATTTGTTCTTTCACTCCACAATCCAGCAAAGCTTTGTTTTTCAAGAGAGCTGTTATGAAAAGCCATACAAAGTCTAATGAAGTCAGAAGCTTCCTGTTGATATTGTTAGTAGTAGTAGCATTAACACATTAATATGTTTGCCATTTCTTGGAGCACTGTCAGTTTGCTGTGACATGTTAGTTATCCTTTTCTAAAGTAAATGTTCTGTTCACTTTGGGAAATGTTGATGGCTTCTGTGCAGAGTTTGGAAGCAAACATATTCTGAAGTGATGTAAGGACATTCTGCTTTAATGCAGTTTAAAAACTAATAACTCCTGTTCCATTAAATCTTAAATCTTCTAGATTCATAATCATATTAAGGCAAATTAGTTTTGTTTTTTTAATTTTATGGTTCTCCTTTGTCAACTGTTTCTCCTTTGTTAAATATAAAGCAGAAGAACCTTCCTTGCATTATCTTACGGTCTGTCAAAAAAAAATCTAATGATTACAAAATTAAGCTACCTCTGCACTGTCCCGCAGTTCACACTGCAGGGTGGAATAGCAATCTACACCAACGTGCTGCTCTGTACCTTACTCACATGGACACTGTGGAAAGGTTCCTAACTCGCGTTAATGTAGTGCTGTTTGGCGAGAACTATGTTAACACAAACTACTAACCTTTTTTGTTCGGGCCCACAGTGTCCACACGGGGGAATTGCAGTGCAGCACTTTGGTGCAGATTGCTGTTCATACCCTGTAGTCCAAACTGTAGGGCAGCATCAGTGGTGCCGGAACAGTTCTTATAGGGAGGGGTGCTGAAGGCAGAAATCATGTATTTGGGCTGTTACTACTTCAAGCCAGGCGGTGCGGCAGCACCCCCAGCACCTCTAGTTCCAGCAATTATGGGCAGCATAGACAAGCCCTTAGTCTTGAATCCCTGTGTGAAGGGACAGCACAAACTTTGGGTGAACCACATTTTGACTTACCTTGGTTCTCTCTTTTTGTTGCCCCTCCCTGCCCCCAAATCGTTTGCAAATTCCAGAAAAATCTTTATATTTTCTCTATACAGTGTTTTTTTAATAAAAAAATAATAATCAGCAACCATGTAACAACAAACTAATATCTACATGCAACAGATGAAAGTACGTTTGAGAAAGAAAATAAATCACTATTTAAAGCATGCCAGCGTTTGGGGAGATTTTTTAAATTATTAGAAAAACCTTGAATTTTTTTTTTAACCTGGTATTATGCGGTTTTATATATACCTGAGTAAAGATAATTGAGAAGTAAAGCTGGGACTCCATTCCTAATTCATTCAGCCTACTGTGATGAGATGTTGTCATATGTAAAGACACGTAACATCCATCACCAGTTGTTCTGAGCCTTTGTAAAAACCTAGAGCAAAGAGGCTGTGAGAAGCTTCAGCCAGATCAATTAATTGTCTTGCTTTCATTAATTTGAGTCAGATGCTTACATCTGTGCTTAGAGAATATTTATTTTGGATTTTTTGCCAGAATTCATACAAATGCACATATTAACTCCAAAAGCTGAATACATTAGCAGTGGCATTTTCTGTTAAAAGGAAATACCTTTTTCTTTATAAAAAATTTAAAAAAGATGTTTTTCCTACTCTCAGTTGTAACTATTTTTTAACCATGTAGCAGAGTTTGGTGGTGGTTTTATGGTGATATGTCGCAATTATATAATTAGAGTGGTTCAAAAAAGCTATATTTTTGGGGAATTTAAAAAAAAAATACATTAAAAAAATCTCATGGAATTTCTCTCTTTTTCAACACAACAAAATCCCGAAAGGTTTCAGTCTCTCTCCACACACACAGAGTTCTGACACTTTTTTCTCCTTTTTTTCCCCACTAGAAAAGGTGTAATGGGGGGGAGGGGAAACACCCAAAAAATCTCTTCCCCCCCCGCCCCCCCAATCGAAACCACTAGGTTTCTCCAGTGTTTCAAAACCCAACAATTTTGACCAAAACTAACATTTTTTGTATTCTAGATATAGAGAAAGGTTGACCAGTCATTTTTCATCTATTTTTTTCACAATATGTTTTTAACAGCTGTAGAAATAATATTTTAAAAGAAAACTTACAAATTTGCAGAATGTAAAAATAAGTAAGAGATGCCCCTTATCTAGCTATGATTATGTGGCTCCATGTATCAGTGTGGTTTTATGGTCGATGTGACGTTACCTGCATAGTCACTGCTGGAATCTCAAAGGGGGAAAGACTGAGCAATATGAGCAAAATGCCCCTGATTCTGCAAACATGCATATGCTTAACTTTACTAACATCAGCAGTTCCATTGACTTTAATGGGGCTACTCATGGTAGTAAAGTTAAGCAAGTGGTTAAGGGTTAACAGGATCAGGGCCTAAGTATAGTTTTAGTAATGCTGTGATGTGATTGAGAGGGAAGGAGGAGAGTAGTGAATTCATAATACGTTGCTCAATGACCCTTGTAGGCTGACTAGTGAGGAGCATTTGTTTCAAGGAATTTTGATAAATTCCTTTGAGCAGGTCACTTTCACGATACTTGTTGGATTGTAACAGCTGTGAAGAACGCCAAGTTTCAATGCCATGCCTTTGAGCTATAAACATCTGAGTGCTGATTAACCGCAATGTAGCTATGGGAACTCTATTAAACTGTTTTTATATTAGATAAGCAGCACTATCAGTCTGTAGACATCAAGTGAAAAATAGTTGCATAAACAGATGTGTAAGGAAGAAATTTGCCTCTTTTTGGAGAGCTGAAGGAGTATAATTGCTTAAACCAAAAGATAGGGGGTGAGAGAAACACTATCCAAATGTGTCTCAGCTAAGATGTTGATCAATACTACTGCGGATTAGTGGTGCTATAGGAAATGCAGTGGTTGCAAAATACAAAATCAGATTAAAATCATTTACGTAGAACTATAAGTGCTATGAATAGTTTGCAAGCTAAAGGAACATTTTCAAGGCAGTAGTTTGGAAGTCCTGTCTTTCTGCGGTTTCTCAGAAAGAGGTTATGTAGGTAAAGAAAGTCTTCTGGTGAACAAAAGTATTTTGTTTCAGTGAACAAGAAGCTTTGCAAGCTAATAACCTTGCCATGTAGCTAGCTAGCTAGCTTTCTTCCTTTCCTTTCCTTTCAACAGCAGAGTGGCAATTTGAAGAGATCTGAAAAATTTGCACTCCTCAGCTTTATTTGAAGACACTGGCTGTGATATTAGTTTTGCAAACTATAAATCACGGTTCCTAAATGATGTTATAAAACCATCATCCTCCCAAGAGTGAATGTATCATGGCTGAGACCAGCCGTTATTACTGATCAAAGAAAAATGTTGTCCCTCCATTCAGAAAATATATAAGAAACATGTAATGCTTAAAAATAAAGAAATAAAAAAAAATCTTGATGCATTAGAGGTTTTAGCCTTAGGAATTAGAACCATGTGTTCTCATTGTAAAAAAAAAAAAAGTTAAGGTCATTGTTTCAGATTTACATAAAAATTGGCAATACAAATAGCTTTGTTTTAGCTAATACTTAACACAAGCAATACTTTATTTTTTGTCTAGAATTTAGAGCATGGTAATATTTTGGTCTCCAGGATCTAAGAGCCTCTGTTAAATTTAATATGATTTGATCATCTGATTCCTTTACACTCCTTTATAAATCCCAGCCTCAAACCTTAGTGACTTACCTACAAAAGCCAGCTTTCATCCCTGTTATTCCAGTGTGTGCAGGACCAGAGATGCTGGCACAACACCATAATATGGTCCCAAATCATAATTTCATGCAAAAATTGTGACATTTGAGAGACCTGCACGTAATATTAAAGATCAGAAAATGCAATGTAGTGTCCAGTTTTTCTGTGTTTTCATTTCCTGTTTATTATTTCATTGATTCAGTACTCATGTCATCTTGATTTGATTGCATGTTTCTGACCGTTTTCCTCATCAGTCTGTAGTCTTTAAAAAATGAAAGTTTTCTGCCATACATTTAGACTCTCCCTTCCTTGGTAACAAAATAAAGACTTAAAATCTTTGCATTTTATGAGTACATAAACATGTCAGGATTCTGCTCGCTCAAATTAATCAACCCATAACATATTCTTGCATAAGAAAACCACATTTTTATTATATTGTACCAGCCATAAAGATAGATTTAAAAACATGTCTATAACTAACATCAGAAAGAAGGCACCAATACTTAGGGTTTATATTTATGATTGTTTTATACTGTGGCAAATTGCCGGCACTATTATGATGGGTCTTGCGCTTTCTCTTCTTTGGGGGGGGGTTCAGGGCACCATTTCTTGCCCCTGAATTGGAATATTAATTGCCCCACTAGTGTCTTTGAGGAGGGGAGTGGAGAGGGAGGGACCTGGGCCCGTCCTCTACTCCAGGTCCCAGCCCAGGGGCCCTGAGGATAGTGGTGAACCACTTGAACTGGTGGTTCCTTCCCCTGGGCTACTTCCCTCTCCTGCCCTTCAGCTTGTGGAGGGGCTTCCTGCCCTCCCTCTGCACAGGGCCGGCTCCAGACCCCAGCGCGCCAAGCAGGCGCGTGGGGTGGCATTGTCCCGGCAGGGCGGCATTTGGCTCCGGCGGACCTTCCGCAGTCATGCCTGCGGGAGGTCCACCGGAGCCCCGGGACGAGCGGACCTGCCACAGGCATGACTGCGGAGGGTCCTCTCTTCCCGCAGCTCCGCTTGAGCTCCCGCAGGCATGACTGCGGCGGGTGCGCTGATCCCGCGGCTCGGACGGAGCTCCCGCAGGCATGCTCCACCGGAGCCACGGAAACAGCGCACCCGCCGTAGACACTTCTGCCCCAGCCGCGGGACCGGGGAAGGGCGGCGAGCGCGCTGCCCTGCTTGGGGCGGCGTAATTTCTAGAGCCGCCCCTGCCTCTGCACAAGCCAGGTGCCCCTTACCTAGGGTCTTGGACTTCTTAGCCCACTGCAGAACTCCTCCAAACTTTCCTCTGCTTCTCTTCAAACTGTTCTGTGCTCCAATACCAATCTTATCTGCTCCAACTCCTTCAAACTGTTCTGTGGTCCAATACCAATCCTTTCTGCTCCAACTCCCACACTGTCTGATTGAAGCAGGGGTTTTTATCATGTGACTGACTGCAGGTGCTCTAATTGGCTTCAGGTGCTCTAGTTAATCTATAGCAAACTTTCTTCCCCTTACAGGGAATAAGGCTCCCTTCTAACCCTCTCCTGCTGCCCTCTGGCCATGCTGTATCACAATACCCAGGAAGAAATAAATGCTGACTGCCAAACAAGGCAAGACCGTACTAGTTCTCTTAATTTTCCTTTTGAGCTGATCTTTTAATTTGGGAGACATAACTCTTCCAGGTACACAGAACAAGCTACATTGTTTTGCCACTTAACCCTTTGAATGAAACCTCTCATGTCCTATTTCCCAGAAGACAATGATTATCTCTGGGTCCCTGCCATTTTCATCTACTTTTATCCTTCTTGAAAGAATCTATAAAGGGGATGATTCTTTAAGTGAAAATTCTTAGTTTCTGTTTTGTTTGTATGTAGAGCTAAAGTTCCCAGATTGTTGTTAGAATAACTTCAAATAATCTTTATCTTGTATCTCATTATTATGGTGATTTATATCAGTGATACATCTTTATAGGAAATTGCCTTCCTAAATCTAATACCCACCACTCACAACAATCTTTTCCAACAAATTATCTCTCTGGCAGATTTTATTCATTAAACCTATTTAAGGCACAGAACTGATCAGAACATACAGTATTTCACAACAGAATAAACAAAGACAAGTTCGTGGTCACAAGCATCTGACATGTTCTCTCAGTGATGCTGGGAAGCATTGGATTCATGTTCTTGTTGTTACTGTGGCTTTTAATTGCCATTGCTTTCAGGCTTATTGGAGCAGTCAGTGTGAGTATGGAAGACCCCATAAATTTCTCAGCATTTAAAGTTGGACTGTGAATCATTTCTTTCTTGGAACAACTTTAATAGAAAACAAAGACACAACCCAATGAGAAAAATGTGTAAGACCATTTCTTCCTTTATTTGTTCTGTATTTGAATGTTTTCTCCAAACTGTTTTTATCATGAATGCATGAGTAGTTTGAGAAACACGAGAAACTTTTAGAATTCTAACACTTGCAGAACCACAGAGTAGACTGCAAATCCTCTGCAGCACTTCAAGAAGCATTTCATTATGAGTAGAGCTGAGCAAGAGCTGGAATTTCTGTCCTATGAGAAGTTATGCATTTTGAGGGTGGGGGGGAATCCAATTTGGAGCAAAAAGTTGGAAATGCAAATTTCTTGTACAACAGAAATTTAAAAAAAATGTTTTGAGAAAAAATAAACATATTTTTTTCAAAAATTCCAGTCTGATCTCCCTGCGGCTGCTAGGGCTCCCAGTTCCTTGGCAGCCCACCTGGAAGGTTGCAGTGGAGCTGGGAACCTGGAAGCATTTTGTCAAAATTGACATGTTCCTGTGGAATTTTTAGCTTGTGACAGATTGGCATTTTTCAACAGAAAAATGTTCCGTTGAAAAATTTCCAACCAGGTGTAGTTATGAGTACTTTAAGAAACAGAATGAAGGTTCAACAAAGTTGAAGAAGAATACTTATTACCTGGGATATACATAGTTCACAGATTCAAACTTGCAAATTAGATATTTTTTTTACCCAATTTCTGCAGTTTCTGCAGTGCTCAGAAAATGCTGGATTGCAGAGTGGGTTATGGAAAAACATATACAGCACTGTTCCTGGTGTATTTAACTAAGAAGTATGTACAGGAATATTACATGGCTAAAACAAAGTGCAATTCCTGTATTCCTGCTGCTGCTGCTTTTGCTAAAACATTATAGTGTGTTTCCTTCTATGTAGCAGGGAAATGACAATTATATAGCACCTTGCGTCTCGATGGATCCCAACATGCTTTACAGGGTCCAAACATGGACACAGTCAACTCACCGAAGCTCAGTTTAATGATCTAAAGGAAAATCAGTCTGTCTCTCTCTTCCTGAGCCTGAAGTCTGCTGTTCTAGGGAGTTTAGGGTCCATTCCTTATATGGGCAGTATAATACACAGTATAATGGATTGAGCACTGAACAGAAAGCTAAAACTCCTGAATTCTAATCTTGTATCTGCCTCTGACTCACTGTATGACCTAACCCTAACATTTTTAAAAGTACCAATAATATTGGCTCAAAACACCACAGGAGAATTAATGCAATATTTGAGGCTATTGTTGAAGAATTCTGTAGTAATTTCTTTGTATAAGTGTTGGGCAAGTCACAAAGGCCTAAAGTTTCCATAGTGTGAAAACACACAGTCCCCAGTCTTCTCTAGTGCAGATTGTGGGGTTTGCACGTGCACTAATCTATATGCCCAGGTACATCTGAAAATATAGGGTTAAATCTTCCTGCCTCCATTTCATTGTCTATAAGATAGAAATAATACAAAGGTGTTGTGATTCCAGTTTAATTGTTTGTAGAGCACATTGAAGTTGTAGAGCATTGTAGGTACTAAGTATTATTATTCATCCATGATATGGTTTGACCAAAATTGTATTCAGCATTTGACTGTAACTTCTTGTTTGGCCTCTTGAGTTGCAGATCACACCCGGAATTATTGTAACTCAGTTTGGAGGTGGCAAATCTTAAACACAAGTACTTCCTTTGCACCTACCCAACCTCCCTAAGCACTTCAACATGGTTAGAAGAGATAAGAAAGTGCTTTGCTGTGCTTAAAAAAAAGACATAAATGGTGCAAAAATCTTGCAAGATTTACAATCGATTGCCACAGTATCCAGTATTTTCTAGCTATATATACTGAGCGAAAACAGTACAATCTTCTCTTTGCTACTGGGATTCTGATGAATTTCAATAGCAAATTTTATATTTAAATTTTTATAAGAACAGCCATATTGGGTCAGACCAAAGGTCCGTCTAGCCCAGTATCCTGTCTTCCAACAGTCGTCAATGCCAGGTGCCCCAAGAGGGAATGAACAGAACAGGGAATCATCAAGTGATCCATCCCCTGTCGCCCATTCCCAGCTTCTGGCAAACAGAGGCTAGGGACACCATCCCTGCCCATCCTGGCTAATAGCCATTGATTGACCTATCCTCCATGAACTTATCTAGTTCTTTTTGAACCCTGTTATAATCTTGGCCTTTACAACATCCTCTGGCAAAGAGTTCCATAGACTGACTGTGTGTTGTGTGAAAAAATATTTGCTTTTGTTTGTTTAAAACCTGCTGCCTATTTGGTGACCCCTAGTTTGTGTGGTAGGAGGAGTAAATAATACTTCCTTATTTACTTACTCCACACAGTCATGATTTTATACACCTTTTATCATATCCCCCCCTTAGTCATCTCTTTTCCAAGCTGAAAAGTCCCAATCTTATTAATCTTTCCTCATATGGAAGCTGTTCCATACCCCTAATCATTTTTGTTGCTCTTTTCTGTACCGTTTCCAATTCCAATATCTTTTTTTTTGAGATGGGGCAACCACATCTGCACACAGTATTGAAGATGTGGGCGTACCATGGATTTATATAGAGGCAATATGATATTTTCTGTCTTATTATCTAGCCCTTTCTTAATGATTCCCAACATTCTGTTCACTTTTTTGACTGCTGTTGCACATTTAGTGGATGTTTTCAGAGAACTATCCACAATGACACCAAGATCTCTTTCTTGAGTGGTAACAGCTAATTTAGACCTCATAATTTTATATGTATAGTTATGATTATATTTTCCAATGTGCATTACTTTGCATTTATCAATACTGAATTTCATCTGCCATTTTGTTGCCCAGTCACCAAGTTTTGTGAGATCCTTATTTTAGCTCTTTGCAGTCTGCCTGGGACTTAACTATCTTGAGTAGTTTTGTATCGTCTGGAGATTTTGCCACCTCACAGTTTACCCTTTTTTCCAGATAATTTATGAATATGTTGAATAGGACTGGTCCCAGTACAGACCCCTGGGGACACCACCATTTCTCTCCATTTCACACTATGGAAACTTTAGGCCTTTGTAGGGGGGAAGGATAGCTCAGTGGTTTGAGCATTGGCCTGCTAAACCCAGGGTTGTGAGTTCAATCCTTGAGGAGGCCACTTAGGGATCTGGGGCAAAAATTGGTCCTGCTAGTGAAGGCAGGGGGCTGGACTCAATGACCTTTCAAGGTCCCTTCCAGTTCTAGGAGATTGGTATATCTCCAATTATTACCTTTTTATTACCTATTACCTCTCTCTTCATTCTTAAAACTGATCATTTATTCCTACCCTTTGTTTCCTATCTTTTAACCAGTTATCTATGAGACGACCTTCCCTCTTATCCCATGACAGCTTACTTTAAGAGTCTTTGGTGAGAGACCTTGTCAAAGGCTTTCTGAAAATCTAAGTACACTATATCCACTGGATCCCCCTTGTCCACAGCTTCTTGACACCCTCAACAAATTCTAATAGATTGACAAGGCATGATTTCCCTTTACAAAAACTATGTTGACCTTTCGCCAACAAATTATGTTCCTCTATGTGTCTGACAATTTTGTTCTTTATTATAGTTTCAACCAGTTTGCCTGGTACTGAAGTCAGGCTTACTGGCCTGTAATTGCCGGGATCACCTCTGGAGCCCTTTTTAAAAAAATTGGCACCACATGAGCTATTCTCCAGTCATTTGGTACAGAAACTGATTTAAATGATAGGTTACAAACTACAGTTAGTAGTTCTGAAATTTCACATTTGAGTTCCTTCAGAACTCTTGGGTGAATACCATCTGGTCCTGGTGACTTATTACTGTTTAGTTTATCAATTTGTTCCAAAACCTCCTCTGATGACACCTCAATCTGGGACAGTTCCTCAGATTTGTCACCTAAAAAGTCCTGTCTCAGATTTGGGAATCTCCCTCACATCCTCAGCCGTGAAGACTGATGCAAAGAATTCATTTAGTTTCTCCTCAATGGGCTTATTGTCCTTGAGTGCTCCTTTAGCATCTCGATCATCCAATGCCCCACAGGTTGTTTAGCAGGCTTCCTGCTTCTCATGTACTTTACATTTTTTTTTGCTATTAATTACTTTTTGAGTCTTTGGCTAGCTTTCCTTTAAATTCTTTTTTTGGCCTTTCTAATTATATTTTTACACTTCATTTGCCAGAGTTTATGGCTCCTTTCTATTTTCCTCACTAGGATTTAACTTCCACTTTTTAAAGGATGCCTTTTTCCCTCTCGTTGCTTCTTTTACTTTGTTGTTTAGCCATGGTGGCACTTTTTTGGTTCTCTTACTATGTTTTATAATTTTGAGGTATACATATATATCAAGCCTCTATTATGGTGTCTTTAAAAAGTTTCCATGCAGGTTGCAGGGATTTGACTTTTGGCACTGTACCTTTTAATTTCTGTTTAACTAACTTCCTCATTTTTGTGTAGTCCCCTTTCTGAAATTAAATGCTACAGTGTTGGGCTGCTGTATATTATGGTCAATATTACCAAGCGATCCAGCTATAGTCACCTCTTGGACCAGATCCTGCGTTGCACTTAGGACTAAATCAAGAATTGTCTCTCCTCTCGTGGGTTCCAGGACTAGCTGCTCCAAGAAGCAGTCATTTAAGGTGTCAAGAAACTTTATCTCTGCATCCCGTCCTAAGGTGACATGTACCTAGTCAATATGGGGATAGTTGAAATCCCTCATTATTTTTGAGTTTTTTATTTTTATAGCCTCTCTAATCTCCCTGAGCATTTCACAGTCACTATCATCATCCTGGTCAGGCAGGGGTGCTGGAACAATGTGTTTAATGGGGGTGCTGAGAGCCATTGAACCAAACTGTAAACCAGTGGTTCTCAACCTATTTCCCATTGTGGGCCACATCCAATACTACCTGTATGGCCCTGAGGATGTCACATGGGCCTCAGCTATGTGCTGACTGGCCACAAGTAGCCCACGGGCCGCATATTCAGAACCACCGTAAACCCTGTATATAATGGAAACCACTTCAAGCCAGCGAGTGCGGCAGCACCCCCAGTACCCCTAGTTCCAGCACCTATGTGCTCAGGTGGTCAGTAATATATCCCTATGCTATATTCTTATTGTTAAAGTATGGAATTTACTATCCATAGAGATTCTATGGTACAGTTTGGTTCATTTAAGATTTTTACTTCGTTTGATTCTACGCTTTCTTTCACATATAATGCCACTTCCCCCGCAGCACGACCTGTTCTGTCCTTCCAATATATTTTGTACCCTGGTATTACTGTGTCCTATTGATTATCCTCATTCCACTAAGTTTCTGTGATGCCTATTGTATCAATATCCTCATTTAATACAAGGCACTCTAGTTAACCTGTCTTATTATTTAGACTTCTAGCATTGGTATATAAGCACTTAAAAAACGTGTCACTTTTTAGCTGTCTGACATTACTTGATATTATTGAATGGGATTCTTTTTTATTTGACTGTTTCTCATCAGATCCTACCCGCATTTTATCACCTTCCATCCTCTCCTACTTACTAGGAAATAGAGAATCTCCATTAATAGATCTTCCCCAAGGGATGTCTTTGTCCGAACCACATGCTTCTCTGCACCTGTCGGCTTTCCCCCAGCCCTTAGTTTAAAAACTGCTCTACGACCTTTTTAATTTTAAGTGCCAGCAATCTGGTTCCATTTTGGTTTAGCCTGTATAGGCTCCCCCTTTCCCAAAAGTTTCCCCAGTTCCTAATAAATCTAACTAATTATATTTAACTTTTGAGTAGAGTGCTTTTTTCTGAAGTTTTAAAAATTAATTTGCATATGTAATTGTGTTTAAAAAGTTTATTTTGTTTTATATATAAATCATTTACAGAGCGAAACTTCACACTGGCATAACTTAATTGGATTCAGCAGGTGTTATACTTTGGGATGAACTTGGGGCTCTGGATTCATATTTTACCTCCTGAGATCTTAGCCATATTTTCATACTGATTTATGTTTACAATGTTACGTATTTTTGGTTTGCATTCTTTAACTGGTATGGTGGATAAATAGAAGTAAGTTTGAATCTGTGTTGTATTAAAACAGTGCAGCATAACAAACATCTTTGCTGGTTCGAAGGAAAGAGTCTTTGCAATATTTGATGGTCTGAAGGAAGGACCATTGGATTGGGAGTCGGAAATTGTGCGTTCTAATCCAATCTGTAATTCTAATCCCAGCCATTTGGTGGATTTGGGCAGATCATTTCAGCTCTTGCTTCAGATTTGTTGTGTGTATAATGGGAAAATAACAGTTACCTGCCTCGGGTGTTCTGCAGTGCTTTGAATATGTAAAGTGATACGTTTATGATTAGTATTACTAATATATGATATATATTTTTAGTAAAGAAAAACTAAATTACTATTATCCAGTATTTGAGACTATCAGTGAGATCTTTCAGCTTGAAATCAGTGCATCCCACTTCTTTCAAGAGTTTTTTTTTTTAAACAATATTTATTACTAGGGCCTAAAAATTATACCCCAGTGATAAACCCTTTTTTTTTTTAGAAGATTGGCATCAACTGTTGGCTGACCTAGAATGTTTCTTTAATGACAGTGTCTATGATCCAGCTGGGTTTGCTGAACCATTGAATAAACAAAGACAGATAGAAAAATTTGTGGGAAGAAAGGCTATTTTTTTTCTTTTTTTTTGGTATTATGCAACTTGTCTTTAGCGAACTACAGGACTGATTTTTAATGCCAGATCTACAAAAATGCACCCAAGTTAAGTCCCCTTATGGACTCCATTGTATTTATGGAATTTCATCCCTGTGTCATCTAGCTTCTTATCTAGATTTAGAGGTGTTTAACACATGATAAATAAGTCACCCGATGCTTTATGGATGTCTTCACACAGTGAGTTAAGGATAGAAGAGAAACATTATGTCTCATTTGCATTGGTACTGCTAATTAAGTTTCTCACATCCTGACTTAATGTAGTCTTTCTTCATTTCATTTACCGTCTTTTTTTAGAGGAAAAAAGGAGAAGTTCAAAGTTCCATAGACAACAGGTGGTAAATTGGCCAAGGCCAATTAGTGCATTTCAACATCATTAGTAAACTGCAAGCTTGCAGCCAAAAGCTAAGCTGGCAGCAAATAACACTGCTGGCTAAGGATGCATTTTCATACCAGTACATATTTATACCCACACTGCACAGTTTAAAAATCCTTAATACATGTTTCCCACACCCTGCATCAGCCCTCCAATAGTCCTCCAATTTGTGTTGGGGTTGGAGTCCTCCAATTTGTGTGGGGTTGGAGTATTTATTGAGGGTTAAAGCAATATCTAAGTTTTAGATCATTTCATGCCGCTTTAAACAGTGTATGGTTTAAGATCAGTTTGAGCTGCTTGATTTTTCGGTTAAAATTTTCAAAAATAGGAACCTAAAGTTAAGCTCCTAAATCCATATCTATGCTCCCAAATAAATAAGCTTGATTTTTTAAAAGTGCTGAGCATGCAGCTGCACTTACTAAAATCTATTGATCCCCAGCAATTTTCAAAACAAGACCATTTATTTCAGAGACCAAATATATGTTTAGGAGCTCATTTTTTAAGGTCCTTCTTTTTGAAATCTTGGCCTAAATTGTTTTAAACTGGCAAATATTTTATCATAACACAGCCTGAGTGGGGGGACAGCGATAGTGATGGCAGGTATATTTTCAGCCATGGATGCCCTGCATCAGGTTTACAAAGGCTGAAGAAACCTGAATGCAGGGCAACTTGTAAATTGTTGCCTGAGCTATGGATTGTGTATTAATTATATCGATTACTTAAGAATTCCCAGTTAACATTCTAAAGCTTGATAGGTTCTTGTCCCAAAATCAGGCCCAGTATTATTAGAATTGTTGTTCAGTTGGAAACCCCGACATGCATGGCTGCAACACTCACGCTTAGGAAAAACCTTCTGTATTTTATAATAGCTCCCTCCTAGCAAGTAAGAAATAAGTCTTGAGAAGGGATAAGAAAAATCCAAGTGAGGTTGCATAGGTAAGGGAGGCTATTCCAGGCAGAAGGGATTGTCTGAGTGAGAGAAGGGAGGACACAATGATGGATGGCTTGAAGTCACTGGTGGAAGATGAAGACCAAGAGTCTGATCCAAAGCTCACTGATATCAATGACTGCCTTTCCATTTACTTCAGTAGACATTGGGTCTGGCCCTTGAGAGTTAACAAGGCAATATGAGTTGATACCATGAGCAGGAAAAAAAGGGTAAGATGATCTATGGATGTAGAAAGGACTGTACAAGGCTTTGAAGATGATGAATTTGAATGTGGAAGGAGATCAGTAGCTAATGCAGGCATTCAGAGAGGGGTGACATTCCTGGAGCAGCAGGCAAGGAAGACTTTAGTTGATGCACTTTGCATGGAGTTGAAGGGTATAATGTGAAAAATTGGGAAGGCAGAGAGAGGTTGCAGTGCTAAAGATGAGATTGTTACATCATATTTAGTTCCAGCTTCTTCAGAACCAACTTATTTATGAGGGCAACACTACAAGCAGACCAAAGACCCCCATGTAGTGAAGCACTCAAGCTTCCTCCTAGCAAACTAACTAGCATCAAATCTGCAACATTAAAAAGGAATTTCAGCAAACAACATGGTGCTTCTCTGTCATCTCCTTTTATTCATAAAGAAGAGCATTAAAATAGATCTGCCACCATGAGAGCAAGAGACAGTGGGCCAAATTTGGCACTGGCACAAATCCTCTTGTAAAGTTAGAGCAATATCTGGCACAATATGAGAGACTAAGGACCAGGTACTAGACTGAGTAAATGCCCCTTTCTTTCCATCACTTTAGCCACTGGCTTCAAATCCAGGAGCAGTTCAAAAAAGAAAAATTGCATTATGGGCTCATCTTAATTTTCATTTTCAACATATGGCTCATTGCCAATCACTTAGACACAGTTGGTAGTCTCTCAGGCAAACATAGCTGCCAGTACAGAAAGAAACCAACCAAGTCCCTAAACTCTGCAGGGCTTGGTAGCAGCTGGGGGGCAGAGAAACCCCATTGTTATTTTCTCTGTAGAAAATATTTTTGCAGATCAGAGTCACAACACAAATATTGTGAAAATATTTTTACAGTGAAAACAGCCCGTTGTATGGTATATTTGTAGTAGTTACTGTGTGTCAGAACAATA
The DNA here is from genome assembly GCF_016161935.1 of Mauremys reevesii. Classification (NCBI taxonomy): domain Eukaryota; kingdom Metazoa; phylum Chordata; order Testudines; family Geoemydidae; genus Mauremys; species Mauremys reevesii. The sequence goes on from NC_052638.1 coordinate 39,092,463, forward strand.
AGCCATTTTCAGTGTATGTAAATTAAAGAACCAGCTGCTCTCAAGCTATTAAATACCACTGTGCTATCAGCAGAAGAGGTTATTTCTACCATATGAAACAATTAGTGTGCCCAGCAAAAGCCCTCCAGAAACTTTCTACAATCATAATAATTATGTTTGTCTTGGATTAGGATTTATTAGCTTTGAAGGATTTATTTAGATTCTCTTCTGTTTATCTGTTGCCAGAATGTTAAAAATGGCCTTTCACGTGTAATATACTAAGCTTGATGGCTTAGTATAACTTTTCCATGGTTCATATTTTCTGTAGCAATAAATAAAATGTAATAAGAATAAGTTATAAATATTTTAAGAATGTTTTTGTCTTTCGTTAGGGCTTTATGATTTAGACTTTAACGAGCCAGCCAAAGTTTCAGTTGGAGCTCTTCAGTCTAATGTCAAAAGGATTGTTCAGAATTTTACTGCTGAAAAATAAGGTTGGCACTTTAGAATTCATCTTAACGACTGCAAAATCCTCATCTATATCCATGCCAAGGAAAGCATATGGTAACAAAGTTAGCCGAACTCAGACACCCAGATTGGGATTATAGGGTTCAACTGCCCCAAGCCTTCTTACTTCCAGTCCCATGCCCTAGCTACCAGACCAGATAGATTTGTGGTATCACAGTCTCTTGTCTAGTGCACAATGGGTACTTTAAGAAATATACTTTTTTTTTTTCCTTCTCACAAATCAAGAAAAGTAACTTTCTGTACTACAGGATGAAAATGAACTCATGCAACTAGCCTCAACTCAAGAGACTCCTGACATTTTGTTTGAATCAAATCTGTATTTCATTTGTAGTCTGCTTTTCTTGTAAAATTTGGAAGCTAGTTTTCTGGGCCAGAAGAACATGGGTGACAGTTGTAGAAATTAAATGAATGCAATCTGCTTTTACCCATTTGTTGTTGGAAAAATGTTCTCAGAGACACTTATTCTGTGACCAGATGTGAAAACTGAAATGTCACCATAGATGGGATTACTCTAATCTGCTGCGATTTTTTTTTTTTAGTTTGCTGTATGGAGCATGTTATTCTGAAACACTTCCCACTGGAATATATTACTGATGTTTAGTACATATAATGGATTAAAAATATACCACCTAAGACAGTTTTATTACACTCTCTAGCAATCAATTACACAGTCATTGGATTAGTTTCCTACTGTTACCAGTCCAAAAGTAAAAGTGGAAATCTCCCACTCTAAATCTATTAATGTTGGTGATTGAATAGAATGTATTGATTTAGATTTCTTGTTAAAGATGAAGCATGTTTTAAAATAATGGTAGAATAGATAACAGAATTGTTTACGCACTGTTTTTGTAATCCACTATATACTTTGTTCCTTGGGTGACATTTTCATTAGTGACCTGCTTAATTTGTTGTTCTGAAAAATGCCTTATTACCAACTGTCTAGAAGGTAATTGATTCAGTGAAATGAGTGTTTTCAATAGAGTATTTGTGTAAAACTATGTTACTATTTTAATTTTGATTAATATCTTCATATGTAAAAAATGTCCAGGGCAGAAATAGGGTTTTGCTGAGTTAGTGACTAAATTAAATACCAGAGGGGTAGCCGTGTTAGTCTGGATCTGTAAAAGCAGCAAAGAATCCTGTGGCACCTTATAGACTAACAGACGTTTTTCAGCATGAGCTTTCGTGGGTGAATACCCACCTACTTGCATCCGACGAAGTGGGTATTCACCCACGAAAGCTCATGCTGCAAAATGTCTGTTAGTCTATAAGGTGCCACAGGATTCTTTGCTGCTTTTAAATTAAATACATGGCTCGAATAAAAATATTATCTAACTTTCTAGTGTTTTTTACTGATTGATATAGTCTACTTAAAGGATTTAGAGAGAGATTTCCTATTCCTAATGTAAAACAGATCTTTTTAAAAATGAGATGACAGATTTCTGTTTTGATTAGATTCTGCAAAAGCTTTAAGTACTAGTTTTGGATTTCACAGATCACTAAGTTGGAGGAAATAGAAGTGAAAGAATTTTCTCACTAGATACCTCGGGAGGCTCATCTTAACTTGTTGTTGTTGTTGCAGAGTACGAAGTTCATACTGTATATACATAGAGAAAAGATAGTTTGATTAAATCAACCTCAGATAGTACTTTTATATTCTTAAATGTTAAGATATTAACTAGATGGTGATATATAGTAATTAGAAATGTATTTCTTCTGCTGTACCTGTTAAACAAAGCTATTAGTGTGCAGTCTTCTTGCTAGAATTTTTAAACTTTATTTTTAAACCTATTATATATTTCTGTTTTCTGAAAAATATGACCTCTTATAGCATTTGAGCTGGGTTCCCAACTGCAGCTGCTGTATCTTGGTGGGTAACATTTAAGTCAGTTCAGTATAATATTAAGAATATTAACATTGTTAATATATAATTGGAATGAACACCCAGAAAATTGTAGTTAGCCTATAGCAATTTGCTGTGAGGAGGGTGCTCATTTTTCATCAGGGATGTGTAAGATAAACCCATTTTAGAGAGTGGAATTCTTCCAAGCACTCATCTATATTGTGCCCAAAGACAGGTAAGGGCATGGAATTTGTAAGGCTTCTTATGTACCATTCTGCCATCTGATATTTTGTTATATCGTTTAATCTGAAGTGTATGGTCAATTTCAAGCCCCTCCATTTTATTTAAGGTGGTGCAAATTTATTTGGCAATGAAATTTGCAATATCCTTTTTTTAAGTTTCAAAATTGGACAAACTGTACCATATTTTTGGTTGCTGTTGGAATAATCCAAACTGGCTACGTGTATGTGTTTGTGTGTTCAATATATGCAGTGCTCAGAAGCAGTACTCAGCAGTATTAGTGGATCGTTTTCAGCATTTTCATTTTACATATTTATGTCTGTGTAGAGATATATAATTTTCAGCTATTAAAATGAAATATGGGCTTAAACTCCACATTCCGGTTCCCCATTTGCAGAATTCTTTCTGATGTTTGGACTCAGGATGGCCATTTTTCTTAATTAACAACAGCAAAAAAGAAAAGAGTAAGTGGATTGTTTTGGAAACATTTTTTTATTCATCTCAAATATGGCTTCATTTTAAAAAATATTCTATGCTCTCGGTCGAAACTCTTTTTTCCTCCTCTGACCTCTAGTTTTGTACTCAGTTCACCCTGCTATGCTTAGGTGTTGCAGCAGCAGCTGCTGATTTTAATGCTGATGTATGGTTTGAAGAGTCCTGCAGTACCTCAGCACACCAGTGTGAGCTAAAGATGGAAAGGTATCCTTAATCAGACATTTCTTAGCTTTGCTTCGTTTAAGAATATTGGAAATTAATGTTACCTAATATATAAAGAGAGGATATACCTTAAGTATTGACATAATAAGTCAATATATAAAGAGAGGGTATGCCTTAAGTATTGCATCAGCATTAGTTTTAAAAAAAAATGCTGCAAGAAGAGCTAAGATGAAAAATATCTCTTGTTATTCTACACTAAATCAGAGCAATTAATGAAAACAGTTTTTTCCAGTATTTTCTTTTGGACAGTCCATAGCAGATATGAAAGGAACAAAATAACTTTCATTCTTATATATTCATAATGTTTATTAATTTTTCCAAGTATAACAAATATACCAAAATACCAGATTTCCCATAGTACACAAAATAAATAAAGAGGCTTAGGATACAGAAAGGCGAAGGGCAGCGACTTGTCTGTCTTAAGGTCTGTGTTAACCATAAACCTCTAAAAAGTCAGCCCAAATAGCTTTGAATTTTTTGCGCATTCCCCTTCTGCAGAATGCCAGATGTTCATTAGCTACAAGGTCAGTCTTCCTTTCCTTGTGGATGGTTCTTCTGTCTTCACTCACCCAACCACCGTCTGCTTCGTTCATGGCCTACTCAGCACCTTCCCATCAGTGTGGAAACCTACCCTCTCCTGAGACCTGAATCTCATCCTCTCTGCCCTCAGTAAGCTGCTCTTTGAATCCCTTGCAACCTGCTCTCTCGCCCACCTCTCCATGAAGGTGATCTTTTTGATAGCCATCACCTCGGTTTAGCGAACTGGCAGCCATGATGGCCGACCCACCCTTTACTGCCTTCCATAAGGACAAAGTCCTACAGACTATGTCTTCTTGTGAGTCCTCGCACCCGCCTCCAGACTGATCACTGCTCTCTGTTCTCCCACGTCTGGAATCCATTTAGGGACCAGCACTCAAAGAAGAAGGGAAGATTGCTTACAATAACTTGAGGCTCTTGGAGATGTGTGGTTCCTATTTGGATTCCAATATCTTCCCTCCATCCCTTTTGCTGTGGACTCCATCGCTTGCTGGTAAGAGGGACCTGGAGCGGCGTCAACCCACACAACATCTTAAAGCCCCGGGCACACCACCTGGCTGACACATAACATACATGCAGGTCAATGGATACTACTACAAGCAGTTCCAGCTCCGCAGCATGGCGTGCATACGCACCCATGTTGGAATCCAAATAGGGACAACACATCTCAAAGAACTTTCAGTTAGAGTAAGTCACCTCCCCTCACATCTTTTTACAGTACTTTCCTACTTGAGTATTGGCTTTGTACATTTGTATAGTGTTAGGTCTCTTTTTACGCTATATCTTTTTAACTTGAAAATCGTATATTATCTTTAAAACATCTCTGTGTGAAAACACCTGCCAGATGAAGGTGTGTCTTATTTGTTGTTGTAATCCAGCAGAAAGCTAGACCATTTTTACAGGAACACTTCTCAACATATATTTTCAAACAATTCACAGTCAGCCAGCCAAGAATAGCACTGGCATCTTTCAACTTTAACCTTGTGTTCCTTGAAATTCATTTAACAGCAGCAACAGCAACATAATCATCTAATAACTTTTAGAATCTTTCCCATGAAATGATTGCTTTGAAATCCATATGGGAAAAGATATTAGGAGAGGTGAGAATGTTCATCTACTTCATATTTTATATGAATTTATATGCATAAAACTGTGTTTGTGTGTATGTATGTATATATACAGGAAAGTACTGTAAAACAATGCAACAAAAAAATTCATCCTGTTACTTCCTACCTCAGGTCAATTAAAATCCCTGAGATTACCACATAACCCTCATTGACCCAATGAATTTGACAAAAGATATAAAAATGGGATATGGATTCAAAGTCTGAGGAAGTTCAGATCCAGAGGCTTGGTAGGGGCCCATCTCTTTATTAAATGACCAAAATGTTTAATCAAAGCCTTTTAAACAATGATGCAACTCAGTAGTGCAGAGGTCCCCAAACTTGGGGGTGCACCCCCTCCCCAGGGGGGCATGGAGGAACATCCAGTTGGGGGTCCCTGTGGGACCCAGGCCAGCCCCTCTCTCCTCCCCCTACCCCCAGCCGTGTCCCTGGCTCCCGGCCCTGCACATGGCCCCAGTCCCAGCCTCGGCGTGACACTGCTCCTGGCCTCGCTGCTGGCCGCAGCTCCATTCCCAGCCTGGGGCCGAGGCTGAGGGCGAGGCCAGGAGCGGAGATGCACTTGGCTGCTGGCCCCCACTGCAGCCTGGCTGCAGTTTTGCTCCCACCCCCAGCCTTGGCACCTGGCTGCGGCCCCACTCCCGGCCCCAGATCCACCCCCAGCCTTGGCCCTCTTACCCCTATCTGCCCTGTCCCGCCCCCGACCCGTGGCCCTGGTCCCAGCTCCAGCTCCGGGGGTGGGAGGGAGCGTGGATATGGGTAAGGGGGGGGCACGACCCTCAAAAGTTTGGGGACTGCTGCAGTAGTGCATACTGAGACATCACAACAATGTACCGTATTAATATTTAGGAATGTGCATTGCAGTGCCAAATTAAACCCATCCCCAGAGAATTCTATGAAATACCACTATTACTTTGCTTTTCTAAATATTTTATATTTATACACACAGCAAAAAGTGTGTCCTGTAGCCATTTCCAAAAAGTCTTTGCCCAGCTTTAATTGTTTGTCACATATGAATGTAGCCTGATACTTGAATGGTTAATAATTGTATTGGTTGCCAAATGATAACCAATTTAATGAGCTGGGGGCAATAGGGTTCTAATCCCAGAATCAGACACAACAGAATTAAAACTAACAAGTTCAATATCTTGTAGGGAACCCCAGGGTGTACGGCAAAGACACTCACATTGAGGGCAAAGCAAAGCCTTAGCCACTTTTATTAACACAATCAATAAGACAAGACAACTCCAAACTATATAAACAAATAGCAGTAATATAGTGCTGGGGATATCTGTGGTATCATTCCTTGCATATGCTCATGGACTTACATACTCACATCTTTCCTTGGGATTCTGGTGGTCAGAGACAAAGGGCCAGCTGTCCCTAGCATGCCAAATGAGTCCAGTGATCCAAACCCCAATGCCCAAAGGTCGGTGGTAGATAATAACCGTGAAGAGCTGAAGGGTCAAGGACGGAAAGCTTGCCACCCAGCCAGCGGCGGCTCCAGGCACCAGCGCTCCAAGCGTGTGCCGGGGGCGGCCTGCCAGTCTCTGCAAGGGTGGCAGTCAGGCTGCCTTCGGTGGCTTGCCTGCGGGAGGTCTGCCAGTCCCGCGGATTCGGCGGCAATTCGCCAGCGGGTATGCCAAATCCACGGGACTGGTGGACCTCCTGCAGGCAAGCCACCAAAGGCTGCCTGCCTGCCATGCTTGGGGCGGCAAAAAAGCTAGAACCGCCCCTGCACCCAGATACATGGGGACCTAGCCTATTATAGGCCTGGCATGAGCATTCAGATGCCCAGCCTTCCATGTCTATATCTAACTTCCTCACCCTAATAACGTTGGGGTGCCTTTATCCTATATTTAGCACATTAATGTCTTTTACTTCATTACCATATATGTCAACTATTGCTAAAGCAAGTTTGTGGTTAAACATCTGCCAATGATTTTATCCCAAAATATCCAAGTCTACTATCAGTTCAGTATTCCTGCAGTTGCCTGATATCATTATGTACCAACTCTCCTCTTAAACAAGTTATTCCCACTTCCCCAAAATCTAGGGTAACTGTCGGGCCATTGTACCTATGCTAAGGGTCACAGGCCTGCTTCACTTATGCTGACCTGCTTAAGACAATGTCTTACAGGATAGAGGGCTATAGGTTCCTTTTTACTGCTAAGTAAAATACAAGGCTAAGCTAGCTCTATGGGCTATGGGGAGAATAATCTTAATGCAGCAGGCAAGCACATTCTGTCACTTTTCTTCTGACAAAAATGTTTCTTTCAAGTAAAAATGTTCCTGCATTGTATGCCAAAGCAAAAACAGAAATCTTGGAGAGCCTAGGTAGCTCAGGGAATTAATCCCTTATGGGAAACCCTTCCCTACCAGAATTAGTGGAAAATATCATTTAAGCCATAAGTGAAATGGGTTTGGTATTGACTAGTTCCAAGAAGCATCCTATTAAAGTCACAAAAACAACTGTACATCAAGTGCAGGTCTGGCAAAGGGAAATGTGGCCAAAAGAGGCCCATGACAGAATGCGTTAGATAAATATCCACTTTCAACAATTGATCTCTGCCGGCTATTGTGCGTTGCCTGGCTTATGTTGTCTCTGAATAGGAAATGTACATTTTTCCACTAAGTTTTCACTGTTAAATCATATTCCTCCAAATTATAAAATCATAAAGCTTAGAACTTTACAAATATTAACTACTGCTTACAGTGTGTCCGTGGGATAGGTGAGGGTTAGCTCTAATTTACAGAGTGTGATGCCTAGGCAGGAAAGTTCAGCAATTTGCCCCAAGTCACAACAAGAGTCAGAATTATGAAAGAGAATTTCCTGGCTGTTAGTTCTGTGCGCAGACCACTAGACCACACCTTTCTCTAAACATAATGAACTTTAACAGTAAAGCACAGCTGTCAAAGTAGGTGTAGGATTCAGCAGTACATAGCTACTCCTGTTTTTTCCATGTGACTTGCTATAAAAAGTTAGATTTAGGAATTTTCTATGGCCTGGCACATTGAAATCATAGTAGTTTGTTCCAATTTATATGCACCATGATCTATTTTTAGTGATACCCATCTATTTTTTTATTTTTTTTTAGTAGCGATTTCTAGTTGTTGCTAGCTAAAAGTGTTCCAAACTGGACAAAGAGCCCAAGATATTCCTGGAAAATAATTCTCAGCCGGGAAGGCTGTTAGCTTTCTTGGAGAAAAGGAAAAACCTGAACATTTAATGACCTTAATTACTAATTAATTTTTAGTAGTTCGTGAGACTGTTGAAAATGTGTAGACATGGCTAAACGGATATGTTAAAATATTCACTACATGAAGCTTTTAGGTAGCATGAGGTTTTTAGGTTTGTTCTGGCAACATTTCAAAAGGGTTTGTAATCTGATAAATGGAAAACGTGAGCAGTGTTTGCGAAATGTACTTATATCTTACATTAGTACTTGCACTTAAGTGCTCTTGGCTTTCTCTTTGCTTTACACTTGAACGGATATATTATCCTTCTGGTACTAATAAAATAATAGGTGGCTTGAGAGCCTGGTGTTTAATATTATATTACCACATACTGACATACATGTAGGTATTTGTGTACTCCTCTCCACTCTGATTTATAGAGCAGTGGATTGCTTATTTGTGGTTTAGTGACTCTATGGTACAATGCCAAACTGAGCAGCCGTGATGCACTGAGTAGGTATTGTTAAGACTGTAAACCTTTATATTAACACTAATTAGCCTCCAAGGTGTTGTTGGAGAAAGAGGGAAACTGGCCTAGGCATATACAGTAGTAGTTATTGTTAACTATCCAATGATTTAATTGCATTTGGTTGAACATACTGTTCAGGGTCTGTGGCAAGTCCATTAGCTTAACATGATAGAGAGTTTTTCCAGTTCAAGCATTTAAAAAAAAATACTATGGTGTTAAGCCAGCATCTGCCTAAATAAAGAGAGATACAAATGAGAGAATGGCAGCATTCCTCAGCAATGTCTTTGTCTGAGAAAAGACTTCCTGGATCTGAACACCTCTCCAGAATCTCACAGGAATTCTCAGCCACTTCATTTGTTTGTAGAATCATAGATATTGGAGATGGAAGAGACATATTTGGCATGTAGTAAACCTCCTGCTGGTATAGAATTTGTTCTCTTCAATGTATTCTCAAGAGCATCATACGCTCAATTTTTCATAGGATGGAGGTATTTTTTCTCCCTCCAATTATGGTTGCATTTTGGCACTAGTTTATACATTTCAAGAACAGTTGCCTCCTAGAGTGAGAGGAAAACCCGGAGAGACCTGTTTGGATGGAGTAGAATACAGTACTAATAGAGCTATAGCCAGAACTGGCTGGCCTCAAGACTGAACGTGTAAAATGGACTAAGGGGCTAATATTACAAAGGCACTATTAATACCAATAAGTCACTTTTAGGTAACTCTGAGAGGGGAACAAAATGACAATGGGCAGGAAGGTGTGTTACACAACTTATTATGTATTCTGATAAAACAGGACATATAACAACATCTGAGAAAAAGTGTTTTGTCTGGGCATTGATTAAAATAATCTCCAAGATGGCCTCCTGTTGGGACAGTTTTATTACAAAAAGAAACTCTGAGTAATTATTGTGAAATCTGGCACCCATTTGCAGACTTGGAAGGATGACCATTAAACAAGGGCAAATGTGAGATTCATTGTATTTTATGAAGACTGGTGATTCTTGTAAGCACTGAACCTGGACCCAATGGCCCCTACAACAAACATTTTGTTTAAAATAGCTGTTGGTAAACACAAAGACCAAACAACCTGGATAACTATTACATAAGCCTTTAGCATTTGTATTTAAAATCGCAATTGATTAATCAATACAAAAATGTTTGAAATAGTGTCTTTGGGAACTGAGAATTAATACAGGACTGTGTGTCTGAGAACTGAGGGCTTTTTATGAATGCCTACTGGAGAGAGATCCATATCACTCTGTGTGTGTTTATGTTTGCATAAAAACAAGACTGGCTAATTGAGAGAGACAAAACAGGAGGTCATGTAGGGCAGGAAACAATTGATAGAGCCCTATGTGATACAAAATTTGTATCCATTCCGCAAAAAATGATTTGCGGATATCTGCATATTTCAAGGGCCCTAATGATTGACCTTTCTAAGGGCCAGTTCTGCACTCATATTCACATTGAGTAGCAAGTTAAGCTACTCAATGAATAAGTTTATTCAGTGCTAGTAAGAGCGGCAGAACATATGAAGTAAATATTCAGTAAAGACTTACTGATTTTGGAACGTGATACTACAGCTGTGAAAAGAACGAGGAGTACTTGTGGCACCTTAGAGACTAACATTTATTTGAGCATAAGAGCTAAAACCCACTTCATCAGATGCATCCAGTGGAAAATACATAGAGAATCATAGAATATCAGGGTTGGAAGGGACCTCAGGAGGTCATCTAGTCCAACCCCCTGCTCAAAGCAGGACCAGTCCGCAGACAGATTTTTGCCCCAGATTCCTAAGCGGCCCCCTCAAGGATTGAACTCACAACCCTGAGTTTAGCAGGCCAATGCTCAAACTACTGAGGTTTTCCTGTTGCTGTAGTTAATCTACCTCCTGAGAAGCAGTACCTAGGTTGATGGAAGAATTTTTCCTAGAGCAGCACAAACTCCAAAGCCTGAGGTTATAGTTTTCTTTTAACTGACCTGTATTTTCAGTTAAACTGGTCACATTCCGTAGTAAAGTTCTGTGAATATCAGTTAGTACTTCATTCTCTTCACTCTATCGTAACATACCCTGTTATTTCAGGATAGGGCTCATTTCTATTCCCATCAAAGCCAATGGAAATTTTGCTATTGACTTTAATGGACATCAAATTCGGACTTGAAATCTTACACTCCATCTACAGATGCTCATTTGTTTGTTTAAGATTTTTTCTCTTTTTTGTATGCTCAGTAGTTTGCAGTTGAGACTATTGTTCAAGTTACTATATGCCACTTTGTGATATATAAATCCAATGCAATACATTCCTATACTTTTCTTCGTTGGAAATCTTATATTGTAATTGTTCTACTTAAATTAATTCAATATAAATCTTATTAAAAAATTCCCAGTCAGCTCTTCTTAAAGGTGTTTTCTCGTATTTTCCTCTTTCTCTGCAGTTGACAAAGTTCTGCAGTCCTAACACCCATAGACACATTCTTTCCTTTCCTTTCTCCATCAGTTAAAAAGTTTTAACGTTCCCAAATTTTGTGTGAAAATTCTCATGCAGTCCTTTGCATTTCCTCTCAGGATTCTGAGTCCAGGAATGAAATATGTGTGAAGTGCCCTCCGGGTTCTGGGAGGAGGTAGAGACTGGTTCAAATTGGCAAAAGGTGAATGTCTGAGAACATGAGATTTTTTTTTTAAAGTAACATTAAGAGAAATTAAAAGCATATTGAACTAGTTTACCTAATTGGCCAAGTTAGTGAAATATATATGTGTATGCACATAATATAAAAAAGTGAGTTCAGGAAATATTTTTATTCTATGACAAATGTAGCCATTTGTTTTCATACTTTGGAACTAGACTATAAAATGACTCCTAAGGCTGGAAGAAATGTGGTTGTGATGAGTCCAATTCTGTCCTGCTATTTGCAAAATCTGTACTAATTCAGCTATAGAATGAGTTGTAATGTCAAACATGTAAGATCACTAATTATGCAAAAGATAAAACCTTTTATTCTTATGTAATGTTCTACATACAGAATGCCACAAAGCACTAAAAGAGGATGTTGGCTAGAGCAAATACTTTATGAATCTGGATATGGCAACTCTCAGAGAGACAGCACAGGAGAAATAACGTATGAAGATAGAACAGAGTTAGATAGAACTGAGATTTACAAGGATGCAGAGAAGTATTTTTACTGGCTAGTTGCTGTGAGGGGAGCAGTAGTAAGAGAAACAAAAAGTGATTGAGAGTTAGAGTGAAACATTTTAAATCAAGCAAAGATTATACGTATACAATTGATCTTTTTATTTTAAGAACAGAACTATTGGTATGAATTCATTTACATCAAGGCAAATACTAACCCCTCTTTCCAAAAATCTCTTACTACTGTAGCCTTTTAAAATATTGCCATATAAATAAAGATTTTGAGTATACACCAACACAGTGTACAATACTCAGTGCATACAACATATGCAATGAAGACTATCCTTAAATATTTAGAAAAATGAATGTGTTGTATATGTGGCTGTATGTCAGCTTTCCCGCATCCTGTCTCCTGGGGTTTTATATTGATTGGTTTTTTAAATTTTTTTTATACTTCATTCATTTTACAACTGTAATTTTAGTCGGTGTACCAGAAAAGCCAGTATTCAGCCAAATACAGAATTTGCTTTCAGTGACAGGACTCAGTTCTTAAGTAACTTTGCAAAATGTTTTTGTCAGCTTTAAGTCATGAATAATCCTTGTGAGCTAGTCTGAGAAATGTCGTACTGCCAATTTTAAAATAAAAGTGGTCTCTCTTTTTTTTGTTTTACTGTCTTTGCTTTAAAACCCATTAAGAAGTGTGCTGCAGTTGTGCAATAGTTGCAGCCTCAGCCTCACTGTTCAGCAGTTATTGTAACGCCATCTTTTACATTTTAACAGGCTGGGAGAGAAGACAATGAAAATAAATATGTGGGCTTGTTCCAGGGCCATAATGTCACAACAGTTTATGCATAGTATGAATGGATATGGCAGTTGCCTTTGAATTGGAAAACATTATGCAAGGACATTAAAACATGCGACCCTCCTTAAAAGCCAGTGTATCACCACAACACTAGTAAAGTGATAATAATCAGCCACGTTTGTGTGCAACTGGCCTACATCGGCCTGTGCATGGAACCTAAGCTTTAAGTTATAATGTGAATAATGCCTAAAACTTATCCTAAACATAACATTAAAAATAATAACCGCCCCCTCAAAGAAACACACACAACCAAACAAATCCACTCCTCAATACACCAGATCTACTGTGGATATTCCCAAGTTCTGGGTATACAGACAACATTTTTAAGAGGTATCAGTCAACAATAAAAAATCATTGGTGTGCTTTGTGAGAAAGGAATTTGTCAGCCTCCACCGTTCTCATACCACGTGGTGCTTAGGGGTTCTGCCTTTGTGCTTTATCAGCAGCAGTGGTGCAGTGGAGCCAGAATGCCCCTGCAGTGTGAGGGCGGTGCTGGTAAGTAATCAAGCTTTTGCTGTGGCAGCCCCGACAGTGTGGCACTTGGTCCCTCATTTAATCTCGTCCCATTTTTAAGAAAAATGCTTGAACTTATTTTTTCCAGAGGTGGTTATTAATTTACTGCCACTGTTGTTGTTTTATTGTGTTTTGTTGTTGTTGTTTTTCTGTTTACCCAACTTGTTTGTAATTTTGTCAAGGTTGGGATGTTCTTTTTGTTTAATGAGAAATTGTTTTATGACTGCTGTTCAACACTCTCAGTGCTTTTGAGTGGGGTGCTTTGTAAATACAATTTATTATTATTATTGTAAACCCATTTTAGAATGCAGCATTAATTATGGAGTGACTATCAGGTGCTTCCATAATAATAGCATCTCTTACAGAGCACTTTTCATCTTCCAAACTTGTCACACACGCTAATGCTCTTAACATCCTGCAAGGCAGTATTATTAACCTCATTTTGCACACTAGTAAATGGAAGCAGTGACTTGCCCAAGGTCACCAAAGGCAGTAGAAGTGCTGGGGTTAGAACACAGGAGTCCTTGGTTCCCTGTCTGTGCACTCAAGCCATGGCTTTATACCCCTGAATGTCTGGGTAGCTTATCTTCTGCTTCATGTCTTCAATTGGGGTAAATCGTCATAGCGCCATTGGCTTCAATCAGTGGAAATCATAAAAACATAGGTCTGGAAGCGACCTCAACAGGTGATTGCGTGCATTCCCCTGTGCTAAGGCAGGATTACATATACATAGGCCATCCCTGACACATCTTTGTCTGTGGAGGCATGACAGTTTGCACCAGCTGAGGATCTTCTCTCATGTGTTTTCCTTACACTTTCTTAAAATAGTAGGAGCTTCCAAGATTGATTGTGCAATGTACAAAAAACTTCTCCTTTAGTTTTGGGGTAACCATAATAGCTCTCAATTTGCCAAAGGATCCCATTGTAAATGAAGAAAGCAGAGTTTAAAGGCAGATATTCTTCCCCGGGAAAGGAATAAGACAGTGCCCTTTGTTAAAACTCTCCTTACTCATTCAGTATCATTTCTATAGACTTCGCTGTGAATCATAGAATCATAGACTTTAAGGTCAGAAGGGACCATTATGATCATCTAGTCTGACCTCCTGCACGAATAATCCAATTTAATCTGGGGTATTAATAATGTACCTATTGCTGTGATATTTAGACTTTGATTTTAGCTTTTGAAGGAAGATCTGCTTCTTGACTTGACTCCATTCTCTCTTGGTCAGAGAGCATTTACTACTGAAAATCTCTTCACCTGGTCCTCCCTTGCTTAGGATTAGTACTGAAAAAACTAGCACCTTCCTCTTGTTGCATAGGCACCCTCCATGTAGACACCCCCAATATACACACTTTGCTTTGCTACGCTCTCAAAGATACTCCTGAATGGACCAACTCTACATAGTTGAGGCTGCATTAGAAAGCCTTTTAAATACTTGCAATCTATTCATCAGGTCAGGTTTTAGGCAGATTCCTGAATGTCACTGCATCTCCTGGTCCAGAGTGCAGGTGACTTGGAAGTAGGTTTAACATATGATGATCTGTACTGTGGCAAAAGCACTTTCCTCTGTATCCAGATGTCTTGTGATTTCAGATGGCCATAAGCATATTTGGGGGAAAGTATAATTCAATAGTTTGTGTTATTTGCTATTGGGATTGAGGACCTTTACTTTTCTGTGCAATTATTTCAGTGTGCCTTGTCTGCCTTTGGTTTGCTGAATGGTTATGTTTCGGACCACTCCATTATGATTCATTATTTTCAAAATGCAACTTTTTAAAGCAACTTTTAAATTAATGGTGAATTTTAAATGACTTGTTTATGCCAAATTTTATATTTATTTTAGGGTTTTTTTTAAATAACAGAGCTTGGCAAATGATATAATACACAGTTATCTAAAATACAGCAGTTAATTCATTATGGCTCAGATTTTGAAAAGCCTAAGGGGTTTAGGTACCCAAATCCTACTGAAATGTGTTAGCCAGGTGTTTAAAAATGAGCCTCTGTGTTTTCAGTACATATATGGTGATGGGTCTACTTATGGATTATTATTTCTGAGTTTCTTTAGGATTACATTCTCTATTTACTACAAGTAAGTAGTTTGAAGGACAATATTTCTACTGAAATACACTTCATTTTACATATCCTCAAAAATCATACTTTCAACGTGACTGTAATTTCAGTGATATTTATTCCATGTATCATCCTTGCTTTACTAGTGTAACGTTTTGTCTTTAGGATGTATTTTATTACACACACATATATGCACCTCTGTATTAGGAAGTGCCAGTATTATGGTTGCTCATGCAATTCTGTTATGTGCATCTGCAACAACCTCCCCCACCTTAGTGTTAAGGATTCTTGAAACTTTTTTTAAGACACTTTTGCACCTCCAGTATTTGCTACAGCCCTTTGTTTGGCTAGAGAGGATGCCTCAAGCTACGGAAATAGCTTTTCTTTGTCCCAGGGGTTTGGTTCAACTTTTGCTAAAATTTGCATACATCAGGAAAATGTTGGTAGCCATGCCAAATAATAACATATTGCTGCCAAAGCATCCGCAGCCACTCTACTGGGAACACCTTGGAACAGCCACAATGGGGAGTTGTTACAGTTGCATATAACATAATCTGTTTTACCTTTATTCTTAAGAAGGAAATTGCATATAAAAATTATGTTAGAAGAACATTATTTAGGTTCAAGCTCCGGAAAGTTAGGAAATGCCAGATTTGTGGTTGCCTGGGCAATCTTAATTTTGCCTCCTTGTGTTTCTGCATTATAATACAATATTTAATTACATGATCACATACAATTTTTGCCACAGGACCCCTGCTCCATTAAGTCCCTAGGATGAACACACAATGGGCAAAATTAAAGTTGCACAGGCAGCAGTAAATCTAGCACTTGTAACTTTCGAGTGCTTGACTCTGCAACATAAATAACATTATTTTAATGTGTTTTAATATAATTGTATATACTGGACTGTAACAGCCTCATGGTGTCTCAAATTGTTTTTGTTAGCAGCATTTTATGAGAAACAGAAGAGCTTTGATGAAATATATCATCCCCACATACACTCAGTATGTTACGTGTCAGATTGCTCTCAGTTGTTTTGTATCTATAGGCGCCAACTCCATGGGTGCTTGGGGGCTCAAGCAGCAACCGAAAAAATAGGACATGCTCATTAATCTTCTGTGAGCCCTTGTGCCCAGATCGTAGCCCTGCTCTGCCCTGAAGCCCCGCCCCCACTCGGTCTCTTCCAGCCGAGGCCCCAACTGCCCTTGCATGCGCGGGGAGAGTGGAGAGGAGCTCCCACTGGCAAAAACAAAAGTCAGTGCCTGTGTTTATATCCTTGTTTCTTGTGCCTAGTTACTCATTCAGTTTCTTTGCTTCAGTTTCCGGTAATGTTAACCAAGAGTCAGCAGTAATAGCCCAAAGCCAGCAATTTGTGTCTTTTGATATTGGCTTTTAATCTTCATAATTAAACTAGAAATATTTGTCTCTCATTAGTTGGCTGCAGAAATTTTCTATTCATCTAGTAGTTACCTAGAGCTGGAATATGAGACAGAGAAAATGAACTTGAAGTGCCATTTGTTTTCAGATAAAATAAATACTTTCTTTCAGAATGTTTTTGATTAAAAAATATCAGAGGCAACTTTCGAATATCTTCTGTCTTGTTTTTTCCCTTTACTCTTTTTCACATAATTAATTTACAAGCTAATGAAAAAGGTTATGAATTCAAGAAAGCTGTGTACTTTGGGCCATAAATTACAAAGTCTGTAAAAGTAGTTAGCAGTATCTGGTTAGATATAGATGAGATAAAATTTTATTCTGGCCTGCTTGGGTCCAGAAGGGTGTGGATCAAATCTGTCCAAATTCCCATCTCTGCTAGATCCAGGCAGAACAGAATAAGCTGCTCCTTAGTATCTATCAGCAGTCTCCAGCTGGAGGATGTACCTTGGTCAGATATTTCATCAGTTCCTCTTTCAAGATGTTTTGCTTTTTTGTTAATCCGTACAGCTAAAAATGCTCCACCTTTCATAGTCATTAAGAATACCTACTGGCAATTCCATTTGAATAGCTGGTTGAGGATGCATCTGAAGAAGTGAGTTTTTTTTTACCCACAAAAGCTTATGCCCAAATAAATCTGTTAGTCTTCAAGGTGCCACCGGACTCCTTGTTGTTTTGGTTGAGGCCTGTAATAGAGGAGGCTACAATGAGATCATATTTGTATTTTAAAAACTCCTCTTTTATTACAAGAAAATGTGATTTGACCTTTCTCTTGACTCTTGCCTTTAAGCAATCTTTGGAAACAAGTTCAGTCAGTTTCTTTCTCTCAAATTATTTTGTCAAGGGCCTCAAATTCATATGTAATTTTGATGATTTTTTGCTATAACATTTTTAAAGCACTAACAGAGTTCTTCACTTTGACAGAAGTATGCTAAACATTTTAGGAATAATAATACATATTACTTATGCATCTTTTTAAAACAGACCCATCTCAGACCATAGGCACATAAGCAACCAAGGTTAAATTGAAACATTTCAGATAGGCCTTTGATATAATAAACTCTTCCCAGCCCACTGCAAAATATATTTCAGCTTACTCCTTGCCATCCTAACTCAGTCCCTTTGCATATGCAGCACGACCCCAAAATCATAAAACTCAATCAGTGTTAGACCAGGTTCCATAGTCTTGGACCCTTTGTTGAGAACATTGTACTGTCAGTCGGCTCCTGTTTAACAAGTTACTCTACAGACATTAACTTATTAGCCGGATGAATCAGAATACAGATATTTTTCAAATGAATATTTATTAACAGTTGTTGTTTGCAGTGTAGTTATAGCTGTGTTTGTCCCAGGATATTAGCGAAACAAGGTGGGTGAGGTAATACTTTTTATTGGGACCAACTTTTGTTGGCGAGAGAGACAGTTTATGAGCTATGCAGAGCTCTTCTTTGATTCAGAACTTGGTGTAGCTCAAAAGTGTCTCTCTCACCAACAGAAGTTGGTCCAATAAAAGATTTTACCTCAACTACCTTTGTCTCTCTAATAACAAGGCCGCCTAAAACAACAAAACAAACCCTCATGGTTTAAGTGAAAACTCTGAAAAACTCTTGATTTTAAGCTCTTGTTTTTAATAAAAATGAAAAATCTATAACAAAAAGGTTTGAGCAAAGGAGCTAAAAGCAGAATTTGTCAAGTCGACCAATTAGAAGGGTCAGTTCAGTCTTAGCCCTGTCTCTCTTTACAAAATCACACGTGATTCTCTTAAGTACTGTTACTCATAACTAACCAACAGAATCTATAACCCATTAAAGAATTAAAGCCTTTCTGCAGCAGTTCACTTCGTTACAACTGAGTGAATAACAGGTCTGCAATGTGTAGTAGATTAGCATTTTATTAAGATTCATTTCTTTGCCTTTGTATTTTGGTGATCCATGAAGGGTTTTATCTAATGAAATATCCTCATATTCATTTCCTTTTTAAATTCCATGAGACACGCCTTGGCTATTAAGCTATTTTCGCTTCTCCAGTGTTAGATGGTCATTTGGTAAAGCAACATTGTCAGAGTAAAACAACTTAAAATGTAATTATAATGCATTAAAAAAAACATACTTTTTTTCATTTTGTAACTCTTCTCCATCATAATCCTTTGTTAGTTCTGCCAAATGAGAATTGAGCAGTCCCATTTTATTGTACTGGGTAATCCACTAGCCACAAATGTAGAGGTCTAGGTGGTGGTAATCCCATGTCCACTTCATTCTGCCCCTTGTAAGCAGCCAGGGTATTGAAACACACAAACATCCCGCTCTACCAGTTTTTTACAGATCTGGATTCTTGTCAGTTGTAATCATCTACCAGCTCACAAGCACATAGCCAAAAAGAACAAATGGACAGTAGTCTCAACAAATGAGACTCCTAGAAGTTTGTGGATGAGTTGCCAGTTTAAATCTGGGTTAACACTATTGGCAACCCTGTCTTTGGGAGGGGCTGATAATGAGAAGAATTACCAGGAGAGCAGTTTATAACAGGAAGGGTCAAATGTAACAATCCTAGTGTAACTCTACTGCAGTCAGTGAAGTTAAACCATAAATGACTTTGTCTTAAAAGCTCAGATACTTTGTCTTAAAAGCTCAGAGACGGGGCATACAGCTGAAGAGGGAGCTGTCAGCTCGGGGCAGAGAAGGGGGTGTGTGCGTGCACATACAAAGGGGTGACATAAGACTCGATACGCTGGATCGATGCCACCAGAGGATCCTCTTATGCTGATGGCTATTTTGAAGCTTCTTGAAGGCGAAAATCTGATTGTGCTTTAATACAAAGCTGTTACGGCCACAGGAGGATCTGGGCCAAAACTTTCAGTGCATGGGAAATTTTGGGTTTGTCAAACTCATGATTGTCTCTTCAGTCACACATAATTCAGCAGCATGATTTGTATCCTTAACATACAGACTGATTACTCTCTCACCCTGTGATTTGGAAGGTCAGGTTTAATTGCTTTGTTTTCTTTGGATGGAAAGCTTGTGCTGTTATCGACCTACAAATAAACAAAAATTCATTTTCAGACATGAGCCCAAATACTCTTTCTCCCTTCTTCAGTTAATAAGCTTGTATTTGAAGCTGAAGTCAAACTGCAAACCATAGTCAAAATGAGGGAAATACTCTTAACTTTCTCTGTAATGAAGATGCAGTGTTACAATTTTCATACATTTATCCGAAGTATTCATATGGTAGATTCTGTGATCCAGCCATGCCTATATTGTACAGAAAGGTGTTGATCAAGCTGTTAAAACTCAGTGTGGGGATAGAAAGAAGGTTTTGCTGCTTCTATAGATCAGTTATCAGAGGGGTAGTCATGTTAGTCTGGATCTGTAAAAGCAGCAAAGAGTCCTATGGCACCGTATAGACTAACAGACGTATTGGAGCATGAGCTTTCGTGGGTGAACACCCACTTTGTCGGAAGCAGCCAACGAAGTAGATATTCACCCACGAAAGCTCATGCTCTAATACGTCTGTTAGTCTATAAGGTGCCACAGGGCTCTATACATCAGTTGTTATAGCCACATCAGCAATTTCAAATATGGAGCTAAATGTAGCGCCTGGGACTCTAGCTACCTTTAAATTTTTCTCAATTAAGAAAATATTCAGAACTCACTTTTTGGCCTTTTGATTATATGGTTTTAATGGAGCTGGCAGAGGAAATGCAGTGTGCTATTCAAACTGCTCTTAAACTGTCTTACAGTCTAGTATTTCTTCAACGTCATGCCCATGAACTCTCAAATATTTACCATAAAATAAATTGAATCCATTGTACACTAAACTTATCTTTATGTACAGTAATAAAATTGTTTACAGTGTGTATTGCTTAACTGCAATAACATCATTGCTTGGCAGGAGGGTTTCTTAAGGGTTATAGATGGTCTACCCAGTTTTTCCTGTAGAGTAGCCTGTTCAGAATCAAACACTCTTGGATTTCTGTTAATTTTCCCCGCTTATATGTCTATTCTGAAATCTGTGATGGATCATCTCTGCCTTTTTTTATTAGGTGCTTATTTGGATGGTATTCTTTGAAAAAGCTAAATGTACATATGACTGTTTGAGTATGTGTGAGAGAGACCCCCTCATGTACATGGGCACATTTTCAGATTTGTGTGTTACTGCAGTTGTGTGCACAACCTGTATTTTAATGTGTACCACAAGGTACTTTAATAGAATTCCATTTAGTAGTTTGAAATGTCTAAGGATATGAAAACTGCTTTCCCCTCATCAGTTAAGAAATTTCAGACAAGCACACAACTAAAAATCTACTTGTTTTTGAAATCTCATCCTTGCCTTGGATTGAAGACAAATAAATGCCTTTTACCTGTCTGAAGAATTTGTATTTAGCAGTAACAAAGTTGATGAGCGTATCAAAACAGCTCTGCTCGTTGAAGGCACAAAGCTGCAGATGTGGGCATGCATAAGCTTCCTTTGTAAACTACATGGAATAGTGTGCAAGCAGAGGGAGAATATGTCTGTGGTCTGTTTTATGTTTTAATCTGTTGCTCAGTAGAGATCCTGAAAACTCCTATGGGAGCTGTGTCATGTAGCCATTCTGCTGTTTTCTTATACAATGCCTTGATAGCTTAGAAATTCATTTTGAATGTCAGATACTGTAGTCGTGTTTTACATAGTGAAACCCCACTGATTTGTAATGGTTCAAGGAAGTGCATCCATCTGTATGGAACTTGGCACTACATTCAAAAGGATTCTTTGTAAATAAAGCTTGTAATGGGTATAGAACAGGCCTGCGTGGGCCCCTGCAAAGAACACAGTAAATGTCATAGTAGGCCAGTTCAGTTATGTGAACAAAATGACAATATACTTTTACAGCAGTGGAAATTAGCAATGTGGCAAATTTTGAACCCGGTACAGAAATATCAAAGGTTATCAAAGGTTCATCCCATAGTATTTGCCTTGTTGTAAACATTACTTAAGGCTATTTTATTCCCTTGCTAGAGAGAAGAGTTGGGTTGCCTCTTGATATTTCAGACCATGGTAATATATTCTAATGTAAAACATTCAGCAAAAGACCTAGCACAAACCCATGAAAAATAATCTAGTATGTCGCTAGTCAGAATAATTTTCATATGTGTATTCATGTAGGGTTTTGGGAGCACGGGATGGTTGAAGTCTTCTGAACGTTTCATTTGTAGCTTTGAGAGTATATTGAAAAGTGACAAGTGGTGTTTTAGTATAAATACCTCCAAGATGAATTTGCCATCTGATTCTGGCCTGCCCCCAACAGGGAGGCCCCAAGAAGCAAACCTATTCATTGCTTAGTGGTTGAACCATCCTGTGATCCTCAAATCTTTTCTCTCACACTGCCCTGCGACACCCAGTTCTGCTGTATCTGGCAGACTCCGCACTTGTAGAGAGTGGGGCGAGATTTGCCCTTTAGGAAGTCCTTTCCAGCTGTCTGGCTGCACAATCAAGCAGGGAAACCCTACATAGTTGTGCTCAGGAGATTGCAAAGCTAAGGGCTAGGAATTTCCTTAAAATAAACACATTTTGTAGAAAATTTGATCTAAGGGTATGTGTACACTTGGAGCTGGGAGTGTGATTCCCAGCTCATGCAGACATATTTGTGCTAGGACTCTTCAAGCTAGTGTGCTAGAAATAGTAGTATAGCTGAGGTAGCCTGGGCAGAAGTGAATGGTGGCGCAGACTTTTGGTGCTGAGTACAAACCTGCCTGCACCCCATGGGCATGGCTAACCTGTGCCACCACTTGCCGTTACTGTGGCTGCACTACTATTTTTAGCATGCTAGCTGGATTACAGATAGCACAAATATGTCTACACAAATTGGGAATCACACCCTTAGCTCCAAGTGTAGATGCAGCATAAGTCTCTCACACATCTGGGAAAGTTTCCTGTTCACCAGGGGCAAGTATGTCTGTCAAGGCCTGCATGCTGCCGTTGACTTTTAAAGTCCAGTTTTTAGCTTGCTATATAGACATACAACATTAGCTACAGATGCCATGAGATGTTCAACAGTTTTCACCCCTATGGTGTTTTAGAGTTATTCCTCAAGGTGTTATCTTAGCATTTGAAAATACACAGTATAGGGGATTGCTGAAGGTTTTTGCTCTGGGTATGAAAGGAAGGAGGAGGCATTTTTAAGTTAATCTTTCCCAAAGCCATTCTGCTACTTATCTCCTGCCTGTGTTATCGACTGCTGTGTGTGCTGCTATTCTACATTGAGTGTGTGATCTAGTTTCTAAGTCAGACCCATGGGATTGATCTCATTACCACTCTATGAAAATTGGTATGTGACAGCTGATTTCAAAAGGTCATGGGTGCTGAGCTCTCTCAGCCTATGCTTGGAGTTCTCAAAATATTTTCGAATTGTTGTGACTTTTGTTACATCCAGTTCATACAAGTAATGAAAATAAAAACTGGATCTAGTAGAGGTCACGAGTTACGTAAACACATATAAAGTGAAGTTTGGAGTCCTTGCATTATGATTGCTGTCACAATTACAACAAGATGTAATCAATTAATTTTCTTCAGGAAGACTTTGGTACATAGGGATAAGATTTGATCCTGGAAATGCTGTCTTATTTGGAAGGAAAGGAAAATGTGTCAAAATCAGACTTCCCTGGTCCACATCATACTGCAAACGTAGGGGTAAAATCTGCCACTGTTATTCACAGAGATTAATAATTCACTCCTCCAATAGGCCAAATGATTTCAGTGGAGTAGCTTATGGAGAGAGCATGGTACTTATGACAAGTAACGGTGGCAGAATCTAGCCCTTCATATTTATTTATTGATTGACTGATTAAGCCCAAAATTGTGCTGTGGTTTTCTACACAGATGTAGCATGTTCTGTGTTATATATGAAGGAAAAATGTTTTGTTACCACATGCTATATGGAATCTTTATATTAATAGCATCTTGGCATTTTACATTCCCAAGTCAGTCCCAGAAACCATCTGAGAGCTGCAAATCTGGTTCATAAATACTGTAATTTGTATCAGGACCAGATTTTATCAAGTCCAAATGTTTTTATTTCCAAAATGTTGAATCTATTTTAAGTCTTTATACAAATCTGTAGAAATAGCCAGCCATACAAGGCCAAATTCAGAGGTGATATGTAAAGAGTGTACAGTAAGTTACTATGTGGGTACTGTGTCAATTTTAAGTTGAAGTTATTTACACATCAAGGAAGAAAGAGTAAATTACACCAATTTAGGCTTACCTCATACCACTTTACATATCACCTCTGAATTTGGCCATGGGATAATTTCTATATATAGACATATATGTTACACTTACTGATACCATTATTAGGTTCCTGCCTTTATCATTTTGAAGGCTACACGTTCTGAATCACTCACTTCTGCCAATCAAATGTGAGATTGTGTGTATATGCAAGAGAAGTCTATAGATTCAGTTTTATGAGTGCAATACCTGCTATTTAGTTCACAGTTTCTCTGTACATGCTTCAATATGCTTAGATTCCTAAGAATTAAACTTTTATCATTTGTTCTTCCCACAGTCTGAATGGAAAAAGGTTCATGCTGGCAGGACAAAAGATTGTCTAACAGTCTGGGGAATGTTAATACAATACACTTTTTTTTTTTAGTCATGAGAAAAACACTCTTTAAATATGTGTGTTATAAAAAGCTTGTGTTTTGATTGTAATAGTAAAACAAATTAAACATTTTAAAAGCAGGCTGTTTATGCTGCTCTTGTGAGTTTCAGTTCTGGTCTCGGATTGTGTGGCCACACACATGCATGGGGTATGATTTTGAGTGTGGTTTTTTTTTTAATTCCTTCTCATTGATATGACCTTTCTGTATGTTGGTAAAATTCTGGTCAGGTTCAACTTAATACATGCAAGTATTGCTGAACAAAAAAAGTGCTTATTGCATTTAATTTTAGGTTATACACTAGTTTTACATTATCCCAGCTGGGTATTAAACTGTGTTACAGAACTGGCAGTATGTTGGGGAAAACCAGATGTGTACTCTAAGAAAACATTAGTTTCAGGTCCAGAGCTTTCATAGAAGTCTGCTTCAAATTCACACCCCATATTATTGCTCTCCTTTTCCCTGAAAGAAATTGAGTTTTATTAAAAAATGTGGGTTGTTTTTGTTGTTGTTTTTTTTTAAAGTCCAAATGATGATTGGAAAGTGCAACATGCATGCAAATGTTATCTGGATATCGCTTCAGAAAGCAAAGAACTTTGGTTGGCTCAGTGGCTCAACTGGTTGTGAAATATCTTGCACTATGGGAAACCCTGTTTTAAGTTCAAGCACAGAGCCAGCAATGGCATGAAGCTCTCAGAACATCAGGAAAGAAGAGAAGAGCTGTGCAGATTGCATTACTGATGGACATTTCCTATTGACAGGCCACAGAGTAGCCATCGAGCTTGGCTTTCACTGCAGAGGAAAATAAATATAAAAGGTAAATGAGCAAATGGCAGCTCTAAATAAGGCAGTACAAAACCTTTCAGCCCCATTCAAACTGTCTCATGTGCTTGGGGAATAAGTGTGTCCTTGACAATAGGCACATGGTTGGAGTCAAATCTGATGAACAAGGGAGAACCAATACTCAGCTATCTGTGCCAGCTGTCCTCTACCCCATAAACAAAGAGAGAGAAGAATTGTGCATGTGTTTCCTAAATATGTTTACAATGAATTGAAGTAGTTTTCTAAGACATGCTGGAGGCGAAGTGCGTAAACAATTTATTTCTGCTCTTTTGTATTTAAACCTTATGTACAGCTAGGTTTCAGCTATCAGTAATGTTACAAATGCCTTATCATAAATTTTAGAACTTCATGGTATAGGCTTACATTGCAGGCAAGCCACAAAACAAACCTGAAAACCCCACCTCAACAAAGATTTCACTTATTTTCTCATTGTGAAATGTAACTGGGTCTCAACACAGATTTTTAATGGTCTGTATAATTCTTGTGTGTCAGATTATTGGCTCCAAGTCAAGGAAACTTGATTAAAAATAATAAATGAAAACATCCACTCAATAACCAAGCCCTTCATTCTCACAAATGGGTAAATATCATCTGTGTAACTGTAACATTTAGAACTTGACATATTCAAACAACTTGACGGTCTGTTAGGATTCATTCTGATTTTATTACTCTAAATAAGAAAGCGCATGTTTGCATCATTACAAAGTCTGGTGTGAAAGAAACATCAATTCACAGGCTTCTCTAGGGTATAATAAACATTTGTCCCGCTATTGCAGTGTCTAAAAGGAAAGCAGATGTGAAATAAAATTACTGAGAAGGTTCTCGCCCGATGGAGAAATTGAATGGAAGTGGTAAGGTCCCACCTGAAGAGCAGTGTGTGTGTGCGCACGTTCTGGGTCTGCTCAGTGAAATCTGAATGGAGTTCAGAGGTTCTAATAAACAGAGAGAAGTGATTCACACTAGTCTTAAGGCACCTTTAAATCCCTCCGGGTGGAGGGTGCAGAGAAAATCTTCTATAGAAATTACCATTGATGCAAGCGGGAGCATCCAACTCAAAAAAAAAAATCAGTGTTTCAAAATGCACTTATTTCAAAACTGCTGTATTTAAATTATTTTTGATGTTCTGAATTGTAAAATGGTCATTTTATTGTAGTGAAATGTATATGGTCAGTTTATTGTAATGAAATACTATTTTCAAATATACATATTTTATATACACACTTATACATAAAACTTATGTATTTGCAATATAAGTTTAGTTTTTTGCCACCATTGCAAAGTGAGTACATTTTCATTGAGGTGTTCACAGTGATACCTTTGTCTTTTTCTTGAGTAGTTACAGATAATTTAGGGCCCATCAATGTCTGTAAATACAGTTGTTAAACTGGATTACATAGGATTTATTAGCATGAATTTTACTATAGGGCAGTAATCAAGATTAGAGCCAGAGTTAAGTATCTAAAGTGTGTCCTCTGTGGAACCTTTGTTTTGTCCTATTAGTATTGAAAACAGGATTAACCTCCCACTCCTATTTCTGAATGATTGGGTTCAATTCCCCCTTTAGTTATTCTTCCATTGGTCTCTTATAGTCTGTTCTATATGTGTTTTGAGAAATTCAGGTATTTTTGCCAGATATTATTCATTCCATAGGCCATTTGATAAGTGTTTATTTCTGGATTACATTCTGCTGCTCTGTACATAGGATCTTAGATTTGTATTTCCCTTTTTCTCCACAGAGAGACTCAGAACTGTAGCTTTTCTGCTTTCACAAACTTACATTTGTTTTCAACTTTCTGAGTGATTGGAAGGTCCAAGAATTTAAGGGTCTCCTGTTTCTGTATAAACTGAGACAGATTGGATCTTTGTGTCTGAGAGAATTAAGGCTTGGGCACCCTTAAATCCATTTTACTAAGGCCATAACCATGTGTTGGGTAGAAATGATTCAACCATAACAAACGTTTCTCTGGATGGTTACATGGAATCCTTCTCTTTCGAGTAGGGTAGAAGTTGGTCTTCTAGAATGTGACCTTGGCCACAAGAATCTCAGTACCATATTTTAGGATATTTTCGTAGGCTTGGCTCTTTTTGTAGTCAGGTACTCTTTCAGGTTTTAACTAATGCAATTTTAATTTGGAACACAGTAATCTGAATTGTTAGATTTAATGAGCAGAAAGCATATTTTTTAATTTGTAAATAGTTTGTGAAATTCAGATCCACCATGCTGAAATCTGCCAAGCTTCATCTCTGGCTGGCATGTTAGTTTATCTGCAACTGTCTGTTATACTTGAAAAGCAAAAACAAAAAACAAACGAGACAGACAGACAAGATATATTTTTCCAGCGTTAAAATTCTGGATTCCAGTTCATGTATCAGCTTAATTGTCAGCCATGAGATTGTGCAAGAACCTCCATTTAGGCTGTATCTTCACTGGGAAAAAACAAAAACCCCATAATCTTCAATCTATTAACTCATGTGAAACCTACTACCTTGTTTTCGCTATGATTTTACCTCGACTTAGGTAATTCAGGTTAACACATCTTTTTTTTCCGAGTGAAGACTCCGCTTTAGACCAGTGGCCTTGAACCAAAAACTTGATTTCTAGGCACTGTGGAATAATTCCACTTTCTTCACCCATGGCTGCAAAGCATGTATGACTGGTATAAAGGGAATAGTATTGGCTACCTTTCAAACAACCCTAATTAAGATAACTTGGGTAGTTTTCAAAAGTACTAAACTATTGTAATGGTTCCTCTAACTGCCAAGTACTTTCTTATGACTTTCTCACACGTTAAATAAGATCTCCTGGTACTATGAGTTCATGTTCTGCTGGAGTTAAATTTTTGCCGAGGTATTTCTTTCCACGCTTTTTGTGAAGAAGCCATCAGATGCCTTTGTTTCTGTTTAAAATATAAATTGTGCTGAGTACATCATTTCCTATTTAAAATACAGGAGACAGTATATTTATTTTTTCTTCCTTTGAACTTACCAGAAACACAGTACAATGGCCGTCCTGTGCTTCTGTGTACAGGAGGTTTGTGCCACAGTCACATGTAGTTTTCTCCGCAGTTCTCCCAATTTATTATGAGCCTGCAGTGGGCTGTAGAAACAATGTTTTGTTACCCTGACAACAAAAGCCCAACTTTTGGATGTTATTTTGCTTGTGTTTTTTTAGATGCTGCCAGTTATGATGTAAATTAAACATTTGAAGAGTTAACTTTTTTTTTTTTTGGTTAACATTTTTCTGCTTTTTCATTCTGGAATTAAAATTAAATCACAGTTTTGAGTGTAGATAGATTGTTTTAGATTTTTAAGAGCCAAATATTATACTTATGTGATACTGGTAGATATTTGGCAGTGAGGAAATGCTAGTTTTAAGCAGTGCATTTGCTACAATTGTGGTTTTTTTGCTTTATTTAAAAGGTATAAGCCCCATTCAGCTTAGCCTCTCATCAGAAGTGGTATCCAAAATTCTACTGATAAGAAATTACTTTCAAAGGGACAGAATATTGTTTCTCATTGAAATTGTCTGAAGATTTTGGCAAATGTCCACACTTCATATTTCTCTTAAAGGGAAGTCCTTCAGCCTGCATCTTGAACTTCTATTTTTCAGCATAACTAATCCCATCAGGAATTTGATGACTGGAGGATGAGACCAGCAACTTGACATTTTAGAACCTTATTTACATTTATTGTGCGGCTGGGACTTGCCATATAAAAATGTAAAGGGGAAAATCCATGACCTTGGAATATTGAGTAATCGTCTCCCTCTTGGCTACGTTACGTCACAACAAAATATTTTCCACCAGCCAGACACTGTGGTGACTCACCGTTTATTATTCACTGAATAACTTTTATCTGTGCTGGGGAGAGAGTATGGGTCACTCTTTTATGGCTTGCTCCTCATGCTTTTGTGTTCAGCAACAGCATCCCAGTCAGATTTCTATGAAGTGGAAGTATTTTTCTCTGATATATCCATCTCTTAAGAATAATCAGTTGTAAATTTGACTAAACCCCTAAAATTCTAATGTGTAGAAAAACATTTAAGCTAAAAACCTTCTTTAGTACTCAAAATAGGGAGTTATTGTAGAATCATATGTAGTGTCTGCTTCTGAAACTCTTACTTATGGGTGTAAATCTAGTAAAATCAACGGAACAGCCAACATAAATAAGAGTTTCAGAAGCAGACCCTTTATCATAAAATGTTCCTGTTATGTGTATAGATTTAGATAATCTTTTCCCCTTTTTAGACTGAATTTATAGAAGGATTACAAGTGCATTAACAGAACCTACATGGCATTGAATTGGAATGCTTGAGTATGGAATTTCTGGAATTTTATTGACACTTTTTCTGAAAATGTGTTTGTGTGTAAAATTATAGATCACCTTTTTAAAAAAAATAATTTTAAAACTAATTTGAATCCCTTCTTCCTTATGGCAATGTTCTCATTTTTTCGACTGCTACAACATCTGCATCTTTGATAACCAAGAGAGCATAAATCCTCAGTTGAAGTTTGACCTTTGTTTAGGTGGAATATGGCCCCAGGAAGAAGGATGGCCATTAGGGTTGCCAGTTTTGGTTGGATGTATTCCTGGAGGTTTCATCACGACAATCCTAGAGGGTTAGCAACTCTAATGGTCATGTGGATTGGGAGTCTGCACTCATCACAGACTTTGAGCAGATCATTTTCTGTGCCTAAACATCCTCCCCTGTAAAATATAAGGGTGATTATACTTCCCTACCTCACGAGGTGTTTCTGATCCCTATTTTACTAATGTTTGTAATGCACATTGAGATTCTCTAATGCTGTAGAGGCCTGACCCAGTGCCCACTGAAGTCAATGAGAGTCTTTCAAAAGGCATTGGTTCAAGCCTTGTATATGCAAAGTATTACGACTTTCACCAGCAGTTTGGTTGGTAAAATGTCCAGTGCATCACAACATGGCATAAATGTTTCTTTGAGATATTTCCCTCACTGGAGCTGTCTAGTGAGAAAAGTCCATTCCCCCACTAGTATATCAGCAGCAGACAATAAAAAACAGGGTAAACCAGGTTCTCTAAGAATTTGTGATGAGTCAGATGCACAAATATGATTTGGTTACAAACCTCTGACCTCAAAATAGCCTCTCTAATTAATGACAGAAAATGAGTCAAGATGAAGTAACTCTTCCTCTAGTAACAAGATAACACCCTAAAATTACAACCTCGCCTAATCACCAATTCATGATAAATAACTTCTTTGAGTCTGTGCCATCTTTATAATCTGATCTGAACCGTAAGTGTTTGTTTTGTCTTGTGTACTGTAGTGTGTCTGCTGTGCTTTTTAGGTCCACAGGTTGGCTCTAACCCCCATAACAGTCAATGGAAAGATCCCTTTTAACCGATGCGAGTTGGATCGAGGCCCAGGCACCTTGGGGAAACGTTTGTTTCTTTGGCAGACCTCACCTGTTGTGTACATTTGTTTGTGGATATGGTGCTGCCTGTCTGCAGTATCTATCAGTCTCTGAATAATAATAAAGAAGTGCATTTGACGCAGATGTGAATTACTCATGCTTAAGAATTCTTGCAATCTCTCTGTATTTAGACCGAATGATATAAATCTTGGTTTAGACCATTATTTCATTGCAGCTAGCTTTGAATCCTTTTCAGACACGATAATAGTTCATAGAATACATTTTCATTTATGCTGATTACCCTTGTTCCTCCATAGCATGCAATTCTCCTAGGAGTTATTAGTCTGCTTAGAGCGCTCAAGCCTGTAATGCTACAGTACATTTGTCATTTCCGTTGATATAGTGAAAACAGGCACTAAAACATATTTGGCTGCCACACCTTTGTTTTCATACATTTGTTTTAGTTTAGGCATAAAGTACAAGTGGCAGGATGTGTTTTGGTACATTGGGCTGCAGGCTTTAAATGCCCATTATTAAATATTATATCTCATATAGTTTTAAATATATAATATAAATATAAATAGAGATTGGGCCAGATCCTCCAATCCAGCTGATCTCCTCTGGTTCAAGCCCTCAGCACTAGTTAGAACAGCCTGAGTCCTGGTCTAATTTATGTCAGCTGACCAAAGGCAGTGGTATCTGGGGATTACTGGGGCATAGGGATGTGGCCCTTTTCCTTAGATAAGCCCCAGTATCATGGACTGGGAGAAGGGATGACACAGGTACCACTATGGTGTTACTCTGATAATGAAGAGGGAAACTTCAGATAGTTTGGGGAGCTGCTGTGCACTGCCAGACCAGCCCAAATCAGTCAGGGTGGACCTGGCCCGCTGATTGTAACTGAGAGTTGGTAATTTTACTTCTTGATTGCTTTGTACAGTCTTTTCTGATCTTTTCAGGGTGGATAATTATTGGAACTGGTTTTAATACAGGAAGCCATCATGGGATACTTCCTTGTAGTATCTTTCAGTGTTGCTAACATTTTGCTGTCATTTTATCAAGAATCTTGCAATACTACGTTATTTTTCTTAAAGCTCCATCTCCTGGAGTCATGTTATTTCATGTGACACAGCTCTCGTTTTTTTAAAAAAGTAAGTTTGTAGCCCTCATCATTGCAGAGAAAAGCTTTAAACAAGTCCCCATGGTATGCAACAAGTTCAAAAGCCAGAAATCAAATAAAAAGAACTGTGCATTTACTATATTTTAAAAATCTCATGATTTTGGAGCTTGTTTTGTAATTTTTAAATGTTTGTGGTTAGCAATGCCATATGTTACATACAAGTTAATATAGACAAAATGTCCATACTGTAGCTTGCACAGAGCCTCTATTGACTGTGGCTAGCAGAGGGTGACAGAACAGTCTCACTGTGTTGCTAGAGGTGCTGTCTTTTGGTTGACACACAAATTGATGTCCTAGCTGTTAGCAGAATGACAAGGACATGTTTTCAAACACAGCTTCTGAAATTGTTGCTACAGATATGCATCCGACGAAGTGGGTATTCACCCATGAAAGCTCATGCTCCAAAACGTCTGTTAGTCTATAAGGTGCCACAGGACTCTTTGCTGCTTGCACATGCCATGTATGCCATACAAATGGGTAATTATTAATTTAACTACACACAGATTGAAGAGTGTGCAAAATTATCATGCACAGATTTATAAGTTGGTGTGTAGACAGCTGAACATATGACCTAAAGGTCTGGTGGCAATGTTTGTTATAGTGGAGGTATTCATTTAAGCTTTCTGGGCAAAATCCAATTATCCTGCCTCTCATTAACTTCCTATTTGTTGTTTTAGTTGGCTGTTATTCTGTGCTTCCTGTCCAAAACAGTTGTGTAGCTTTGTTACAAACTTTAGAACAGTGTTTTTATTCTAAAGTTATGGGTTGTTATCTTACACATTTGAAAACAAAATAGAAGAGCTATATGTCCTATCCAGAAGGTACTGGTGCTGCCTCAGACATTCTTTTTCAAAACTCAACTCCTCTCCACATTTATATTCTATTGTTTGAAGTACTACTATGGATTTTCCAGGTGATCATGCAGAATTAACAGGTCATAAAATATTGTTTCAGTTGATTAGAATCAAGAAAAGAGGAAAATAGATCAATTGATTGATAGATCGATTGATCAATCTAATCTATCTACAACATGTGTGTGAGAGAAAAAGATAATATGATAGAGAAA
Source organism: Mauremys reevesii (assembly GCF_016161935.1). Lineage (NCBI taxonomy): Eukaryota > Metazoa > Chordata > Testudines > Geoemydidae > Mauremys > Mauremys reevesii. The sequence continues at coordinate 39,125,255 of NC_052638.1, forward strand.
TGTGTCTATGCTATTTCTATTTTATTACATTTTGGTTCTTATACTACACCCATCTCTGTGTTTCATAACGGTTCACGGTTTTTTAAATGAATTATTTTTCTCTCATTTGAATTATTTCCAAGAATATCTTCTTGTTTCTCAGTTATGCTAGTACTACAATAGAAAAATAAAAGCAACAAAACACTATAAAGTTTGTTAAAAGGCAAACGTGAAAATGGATGAAACCTTACATTTTGTGCTTATAATATATTAATACTTTTAAGGCAGAAACATTATTGAATCAAATCCATATTTTCTTTGGAGCTCTGTGTTGTAGCACAGTGTACAGCTTTATGTAAAGTAGTTATGGAAATTACCACCTTTGCTAAAAATTGTTGTTTTCCAAAATCTATGCTTCTTTAAAGCTAGATACCAATAATGAATGAACTCACAAAATGTTATGAAAAAGATTATTAGTGTTACTCTGCTGCTATCATTAGATCCTTTTACTCCTTATAGATTGAAAATTAAATGATGTAATGAATTTATTGGTTTATTTTTGCTGTGGGGAGCAGTAACATTTAAATGTGGGGTATCCCTTATCCCATCAGATCCTAACCATGATGCATGTTAAGAAGTACCCCCCCTTCCATCTAGATAGTTCCTTGGGATCTGAATGGAGGTCTAGGGGCTTTCCACCGTCCTTTCATAGACTCATAGACTTTAAGGTCAGAAGGGACAATTACGATCATCTAGTCTGACCTCCTGCACAATGCAGGCCACAGAATCTCACCCACCCACTCCTGTAACAAGCCCCTAACCTTTGTCTGAGTTATTGAAGTCCTCTGGAAGATGCCTTCTCTGTTTCCTACCATATTCTTCCCTTTGTACAGTGCCTAGCCTAGCCTAGCACACGGGGGTTTTGATATTGGTTGAGAGGGCTCTAAGAGCTATTGTAATATAAATAATAAGTGTTATAACAACATTAAACAACTGTGGCTAATTCCCTATATCCCATTCCGCTTCTCACAGGGCTCCATGGAGTATTGCACTGATCCCTACAGCTCTCCCTGATACCATTAATGGGGATTTTAGATTGGTGGCAATCACTCTGAGTAGTACTCTTACTTCACCAACGTAGGCTGAGAACTTTACTTCTGAGATCTCCTAGCCTTGAGGCACAAAGGGCTTAATAATCCATAGGCATCTGAAACCTGGATCTCATGCAATAAGGTGTGCTACAGATTTGTTAATATTCTTCTGAAGATGCATATAGTGAAAATACAGTAAACCACAACATGCCATGGTTTATCTAACTCAAACTAACTGCATTACTCAAAAAAATTGGCATTTTTTGGTTAAATTTGTATCATTAATCACAACAGCTGTGGTGTATGTTCTCTCCGCTTCTTCAGTTGTTTGTACAGGCACAATCTTAAAGTAGACATTACACAATAAATCTATGATGTAATATATGCTAAAAGTAAAAGCTGGTGAGACGGGTATTTTATTATTTGTTATGCAAGGAAACGATACAGATAATAAAAATGGACTCTGGAATTATTCTTTCCCCCTTTTTCCTTTTGGTAAAGTTGAAATTGGTTTTGGTTTTCATGGCACTTAGATTATACTGTACAGGTGTTAGCTAATAAAGTTTTGACAGATTTAAGGTCACTTTTACATGGATGGATTCAAGACGCTTAGAAACACACAGCAATGGGAGTGTCTCTCTCCTTGTATGTTGAACTTTTCATATGCTCAACCTAACTTAACTTCTTATTTCATTGGCTTATGGCATGTAAACAATGAGTTGCAAATTTAGGACCAGATTCTGAAATTGAAATTAAAGAGATTGTTGGTGGAGTGAAGGTGCTACTCTTTGTGAATAAGATTTTATGATGAGTCTGGCCCTTAACTTTTGAAGGATATCCTGATCTTTAAGAGAAGTGTATTGCTGCTATATAAATGTTTCCAGTTCATTTAAATCAAGTATAGCTTTCTTGTAAAATACAGACATTTCTTTTAAATTCCCTAAGTGGTTTGGGATCTGGCTTTCAGAGAAACTACTGTTCTCACCAAGCAGCACCACAACAATTGAGGTCAGAGGGGTGTTCTTGCTACCAGTCCCTAGATTTGAATGTCTTAGGCTAGTGATAGGACATTCTCAGCAAAGGGCCCTTGACTTTGGAATTCACTTCCCTGCCACTGATGCCACAGAGCCTAACTCTTCTGTTCTCCAGGGTACAGGGTCTGGCCCATCTCTTACTTATGTGGGGCAGTGGGGTTATTTTGTGGCAGAATCTTTTGTTGATTTTGGTCAGTGTATAATGCTTTTAGATATTCTGCATGCACTCAGAGAACTTTATCTTGGGTGCATTTTATAAATTAAATAAATAAGTCTGTGAATTTTGACAGTTCAGAGAATAGAGAAGGTGATTTGGGTGCACTTAGTAAAGAATTAAAGGACGTTAAGAATGATTAATATCAGTCAACAAGGTTTTATGGATTAGATCTTGTCATACAAATTTAATAATTTTTTGATGAGATCACAAGAGAGAGTTAAGCAGTGATTTGATTATGGTCTACAGGTACCTATATGGGGAAGAAATTTGACAATAGACAACTCTTTACATTAGCAGAAAAAGGCATAACAAGATCCAGTGATTGGAAGCTGAAGCTAGATCTCTTCAGATTAGAAATAAAGCACAGTTTTTTAACAGTGAGAATAATTAACCATTGGAGCAGTTTACCAAGGGATGTGATGGATTCTCCATCACTTGAAGTCTTTAAATTGAGACTGAATATCTTTCTAAAAGATACGCTGTATCTTAGACAGAAATTATGGACTTGATGCAGAGATTATGGGATAAGGTTCTTTGGCTTGTGTCATGCAGAAAGTCAGACTAGACAATGAATGGTCCTTTCTGGCCTTAAAATTTACGAATCTGTGAACCCCCGGAAATCAAATTGGATAAAAAAAAAATGTTGAGTTCGTACATACATGTCAGAGGCTGTCATTTCTTTCCTACTGATACCAGTTATAGTGGCAATAGTAATTAATGCAACTTCATCTTGAAAAAATAAGGAATTACTATATTTTACTCTTTTGGAGGATATGTCAACCTTTCATAGTCTAGCTGTTTCCTAGGTCTTGGTGTTATCGTAATAATTAAAAGGCAGATTGGCCCCAGATGTTTAGGAGTATCTTAAAGAGAATGGAAGCCTTATGTTGGGAGGTGTCTGTTTAAAAAATGATGATTGCCAATAAATTATCTAAAGCAGGAATTGCTCCTTCTATCCTCTCACTTGCACCTGTGCATGTTTCTCATCATTAGTTGTTGAGAGATAAAAGCCACTTTCATTGAAATCTAACAGTTTATCTCTGTGACACTGCAGATCATGTGTTCTTTATCTCTATGGAAGAGAAACCTTCAGTATTCCATTGTCATGATTTTAAAAAGCTTGGCAGGTAAATACTTCTTACAGTCCTTAAAACTACTGGAGTAATTTCCCAGAGGTTTTTAACAAAATACAATGATCATCACTTAATTTTTAATACTGTATAGAAAGAAAGTCATTATATAGAGGTGATCCCTCATGCAGATTGTCAATTCTTTGGTATTAGATGAGTTATGTATTTTACACTAATTTAGTTCTCTGGAAAGGTGCCAGAGTGATAGCTCTGGAAACTGCAGGCATTTTTTAGTATGGGGGTGTGCATGTATGTTTTATATCACACACACACACACACACACACACCAGCTTTGGCTTGGCCCAGACATAGAGAAGACCTCCTCTGGAGGGAGAAGGTAGTTCAGTCTCTATCTCCATTCACTCCTTTTCTGCTCTGCTGATGCTGCCAAGAGATCAGTTTTATGGGAAGTGGAAATGATTTTGCATCAGTCACCAAACAGCCATGAGATAATAAGAACTTTCAGTTGCTGATGACCTGGGTTGAATTTGAACCAGCGACCTAGAGGTGAAAGGATGTAACATAGATCCCATTACCAACACCTGGAAACCTCTACGCCCTTCTATATTGGGTTTGGTTTTAATGTCATACATTATTCTATGATTGCTCTGCATTCTCCTTTGGCAAACTTAGCAGAACAAATTTCTCCACTGAAGTGAACAAAAAAGAAATTATTCTTTATGGATGGATGGTAGAGCCTTAGAATTCCTCCTATTTGACTCACAATTGCACTGACATACTGTGTGTACCCTTCTTAATTCTTCAATTAGTTGTGTATTGTTTGAGAACTAGATTGGACCAGACCTCTGATTTCTTGGAGAAACCGATTAATTCACAATGATAAAAAATAAGTTAATGTTGTAAAAACTGCAGCTTATCAGAGTCTGGTTGCTCCAGTTATATTCATCTACCTGCCCAGTAAATCTACTGAATAAACAATGTTTTGCTGGCACCATCTATACTGGATCTTATTAGTCTTAAGGCTCCATGAAGAAAACATTGACTGGAAAGAATGTGTTAATGGGTGTAATAAATCTTATTTAAGTGAATAGATTTATCAGTTCAGCTTATAAATATTTAAAGAAACTACATGTGCTACTTTGAATGCCTTCATATTATTTTTGCTATCATTGCAGAAGGAAAGTGCATGCCCATCTCAGAAGAATAGGCAGATGTTTCTTAAATATATGCCTCAAGATTAAACGCAGCTTTCTGTGAATCATCTAAACCTATAGTTTTCTTTGTGCCTTCAGGCCCAAACTGCCATTTTAAACAAATTTATTAATTGGAATGTGTCACTGGGGTCTTTCCTTTTTCCTGGGCATGAATCTTTTCTTTTGCGCAAAATTTGCTGAAACACTTATTTGCCAACAACCAGCACTGCAGTATTTCAGACGTGAATATTCAATAAACCACCTCACTCTGAGTGATTCAAGGTCTCATTCTTTAAAGGAACAGCATATTTTATTGCATTCCAGCATTAGAAATATGAAGAAACGATGGAAAAAAGACATAAAATTCCTTTTGTGTGGTGTTATTGAGCTTTTTATAGGTAGACCAACGTATATGTTTGCCCAGGTTAATAAAAAAGCACAACACTACAGTAGCAAGAATTTGACAGAAATGAGTGTGAGTAACTTGTTTTTTTTCTGGAAAAAGACTTTCAACTTTTCCAAAACAATTACCCTCTTTTGCAATTCGGGGCTTAGAGAGTGGCTTCATATACTGTTGCTATCTAGAAGAATAATTTTCAGTGATAAGTATAAATCCTCTGAGAATGTGATATGTACTGTGCCAAGTTTGGAAACTATGCTAGAATGATTTCAGAAGAAACCAGAGGAAAGGTGCATTTTAATCTTTTTTTTTCTTCCTTATCTTGCAGTTGAATTCTAAATGGGAACTATTAGTTATGGACTGAAAGCTGTTTTTAAATGGGAAGGAGGAGAGCAGAGAATGTAGCTGGGTTTTATTATTATTATTATATTTTATTATTAATTTATTTATTATTACATGCATTTGTATGGCAACCATCACCATGTTACCTGGCTTAAAATGAAGTTAAAACTTTTTCCGGGGTTCACAGAGCTAATACCCTACACATACCCAGTGCACAGTCAACTTCTGGAACTCATTGCCAGGGGATTCTGTGAAGGCCAAAAGTATAACTGAGTTAAGAAAAAGAATTAGATAAGTTCATGGAGGATAGGTCCATCAATGGCTATTTGCCAAGATGGTCAGGGATCCAACCCTATGCTCTGGGTGTCATTAAATCTGTGACTGCCAGAATCTGGGACTGGAAGACAGGGGCTGGATCACTTGATAATAACCCTGCTTTGTTCATTTCCTCTGAAGCATCTGGAATGGGCAACTGTCAGAAGACAGGGTCCTGGACTTGGTGGACCATTGATCTGATCCAGTGTGGCCATTCTTATGTTCTTATCCTTCAGCAGCAAGACAGACTTCAAAGGAAAGAGATGAGAAGAATATTGAGAGAAGACTAGATAAAAAGGAGCAAGTGAGGCTGAAATTCAAGTCAATGAGAGGATAGTGGTATAATACTGCAAAACTCTATGTCTCTGTTATATTTCTAAGCAGCACACCTCCATAGATTGTTGCTGCTGGGAAAAGGGGTAGTGTGGGTTTTTGTGTGTGGGTGGGGGGGATCTGTTTGTTTTGTTTTAGTTCATTTTATCTAATCTACCTGCCTAATATGTTTATCACCTGTTCTGAAGCAGTGAGAAGGGATGCCAGAGAAAAGCCCACTGGAATTGGGAAAGAGAGTTCATTTTTAGGACAGATTGTTTGTTTAGTTTTTCAATACAGTTCCTTTGTTTTTAAGGTCAGTGGCAGGTAAGAATTATAGAATTGAACTGGTAGTCCAGAGATCTTATGAACAGCCAAACAAAGACTGTATTCTTCTCATTTGCTAAGGTTTTCACACACAACTCTTGGTTTCCTAGTGTTTTATGATATAAAACCTTCAGTCTTTTGTCTCTCTTTTTTTAGCATTTGCGACATACTTGATCCAGGAATTGCCATGAAATCTGTAAACACGTTAAAGTAAAAATCAGGCTGACTGAAGTGTCCAGCATTAAGATAATTTACTGAACTCAAGCTGCTGCAATTGTTTGTATTAGTGGGGAGCATGATCTATCGGTTAGAAAACAAGACTGGATTTTATTCTCGTCTCTGTCACTGACTCTCGGTGCGACACTGGGCAAGTCACTTCCCCTCTCTAGACTTTGGTTTCCTCATGTGTAAAATGAGGATAATAATATCCACCTTTGTAAAAAGTACTTCGAGTATCTTGGATTAAAAATGCCCAATCCAAAAGATGGAAACACTCCCATTGAGTTTAGTGGGCGGTGGATCAGGTCCTTTATTTGCAGTGGTTATTATTACTGTAGCAAGTAGAAAGTCAGAAGATAGTTCTTTTAGTATAAGCCATTTTCTAATATCTTTTTAATTTTGGTATTAAGGCAGGGATATACAGTAATATAGCTATATAACCTATCGCCTGTGAATGAAGAAAAGAATTTTCTGTAATGCCTACATGGAAATTACATGGGTGTTTGTTTAATATATTTCATCCAGTTGAGTCTTCCTCTGAGGGGGGACTGTACTTCTCTGATTATTTGCATTGTCTTATGAATACAGTGTGGTGGCTTTTGTTCTGTTTGGTAGGTCCTCTTGTCATTTGATATAGAGAAAGTGTGAAGTCATGTGGAGGGGGTCAAGTATGCTGAGCTGTGACTGAATTTGGATTGATCCTCTCTTTGGCTCAACAAATTGAAAATAATATACTGCACCATTATCGCTGCAGTTCTAGGTTGTGTTTCCAAGTTCTTTTTCAATAAAAAGGATGGGTCAAGTCAGGAATTTTCCATCTCCACTCTCATCCGTTCATGTTGTAATCTCAGAAGCAGGGCAGTAGTTTGAATAGAAGTTACAAGAATTATTTTATTTTATTTAGAATATAATCTGTAAACTTTGAAGACATTAAGAACTTTCCCCTTGCTCCCCTCTTTGAAGTTCCATCCTGGGTTTAATTTAGGGTTGGGATTTTTTTTTCTTGTTTTCACTTTTACTCTCTCATTTGTCCAATGGGTGCTTCACATGGTCAGTTACGCCACTTTCAGTAGTTAAGCATGATTTAATCAGATCTAAGACAACAATTAATATAATTTGTGCAGTGGCTGGGGAACACTAATAAATCATTGTCAGCATCAGATTATTTTATCTTTAATTCATAAATACCAGACTTGTTTTGAAGTGTTATAAACAAACTGTGGTTGGGCCTGGAATACAAATGTGTAAAAAGGAGCACAGAAGAGTTTTGTTTGTTTACTAGTTTTGAAAGAAGGCTGTGGTCTCACTTCCAAATCATAAAATAGCCTAGCGTGCTTGACGTTGCATGTGTAGCGTGTTGACACTAGAATTCCCTTTTCTAGACCACAAAATGCACACAATATTGCTCATACCTGTGACGTTACCTACTAATATGAAGTTAAAAGAAACTTTTGATTGCTGCTACTGTATAATCTCAAGGAAACATGCCTGTTAAATAATAATAATAAAAAAAGTAAACCATGAGATACATTTATTTTATTTGAACTACTGTAGCAGTTAGGGGCACCAGTCATGACCAAGGACCCCACCGTGCTCGGGGCTGTACAAACATAGAACAAAAAATAGTTCCTGCCCCAGAGAGCTCACAATCTAACTATAATACAAGAGAGAATAGATGGGTAGAGATAATTAGATGGGGGAATACAAGGAAACAATGAGACAATATTTGTCAGCATGATAGGCAGTGGTATCAGCCCACCAGTGGCCTAACTCTTGAAAAACCTGTGTTCCATCCTGTGACATACCATAAATAAACCATCTTGCTTTTTTTGCAAAAGTAGAGGTGTAAACCCCAGTGTTCTAACCAATTCCATTTTGTATAACTACATTCCTAAGATGTTTGAAATGTACTAAGATTTCCAATTACCATTTTAAAATGCATTTTTAACAGTTAAAGTATTTAGAATGAGACTACAGTATATCTTAGCCTCAGGTGAGATTTTCCGTCTCTTCAAGGTTCTGATAACTTTGTAAGATGAAAAATATGTTTGGTATTTTCACCAATATGGCAATAGGGATGGTAGATCTATTTATGAGATAGGAGATCTCCTACTATACATATCACTAATAACTTGAACGAAGAATATTTGAAATTATTTGATTATCTTTTTTGAATACTAGAATGTTGTTGCTTCAACTACATTTCCAATGGTCAAGCCATTTTTTTGACCAAGGCTTTCTTGCACTGTGCAGTTCACTTGTTCTCATAGATATTGCAATAATATATTTCATGTCATTATTGGTTAAACACATTGTGCACAGTGTATTCTTTTCATCACCAAAATCCTCATTATCTTTAGTGTTGTCTTTGTTACTCTTATCAATGTGGATTCACAGTGAGTCTCCTAAACAAATATGCTGACAGAGAGAGATGGGAATTGAACTTAAATGCACTAACTTTATATACTGTATACAAAAATGAGTTCTGTAATGCGAAAAAGTGAGAAAAATGCAGGTGAATAGGGGAAAAAAAGGTTTCACTCAATAAAAATAAATTGAGATGGATGATGCATGTATAGGGGTTCCAAAAAAATCAGTGAATGGAAATGTTACAGTATCTCGTTTTAAGTATTTAGATATTTTAATAGGCCAAGATATACACACAAAGCCATTCAGTTCATGCAGATTTACAACAGGTAGTTAACAATGCTTTATTACCATCAAGGAAACAACTTCTGTTTCCTTGTTTAATACTCCAGAGTGAGACTTTGGAATTTGAATAAAAGTTGAAGTGATAGCTGCCACAGTTTCAGTATAACTGCACCTGTGTTCCTCCTCTGTGGTCCACCAAAGGCACTCACTTCAGGTATCCTGGTCCCAGATGGCACCACTCTTGGGTGAAGATCTGCATCTCCCACCCTTCCTGCTGGGGATTTTAAGGTTATACAGATCCATGCCTTACATGATGATATTCCTAAACTGCCTAAAACGTCCAGCCTCTGCACTTTACTTCATCTCCAAGGGCTATGAGTCTGAGCACTGCATTGCCCATAGTTATAAGTTACCACACAGCTCCTTCCAAGCAAGCACAATTATTTTATGGTAAAAGCATTACAGAAAAAACACATTAAAACAGTAAAGGAACTAACATGCATGCTAAAGAGCTTACTAGAGGTCACCCCCAACTCCAGCCTAGGGCTCTAGTAGGTTTTAGTCCTTCAAAACCCACAGCTGGGTTTTCCCCGTGATTACAAGTTAATCCATCTTAGATCCAGAACCCAGGTTGGGCAGATCAACTGTTTCTTTATACACCTCAGGCTTTGATCTTGGCCTTCTGTAACAGGTAATCAGCAGACAAACACCCTTTTCTCCTTTGGGGGGAGAGATAGCTCAGTGGTTTGAGCATTGGCCTGCTAAACCCAGGGTTGTGAGTTCAATCCTTGAGGAGGCCACTTAGGGATCTGGGGCAAAAAAATTGGTCCTGCTAGTGAAGGCAGGGGGCTGGACTCAATGACCTTTCAAGGTCCCTTCCAGTTCTAGGAGATTGGTATATCTCCAATTATTACCTATTACCTCATGGTGTAGCTTCACAAGGCTGCATTTTTGCATAAGCAGAATTGGGGAATTTGTATTAACCTCTCCCTAGGGATTCCCAGGATTGTCCCAAAAGTCCACACTTGTCTGGCACATTTTCAATAAAGTGTTTTGAACTCCCAGGCAGGGTTGGCAATTTCCTGGGAAAAACTAGTTAAGGACAGAGTGCTGGTAAATACCAGCTTAAACTGGGAATAATAAAATTATTATTAGAATATACTAATAAAAAGTATTGCAAAATATTTAGCAATTTGATAATACTTTTGCAGTAATATAAACTGTTTAATTTTCATTAAAGGAAATAAAACAAAAGAAGAGCCTCAATCTAAAGCTATATGCTATTGAGTTGGCTACCTCAAATAGAAATTGAAACTTCTGAATCTGGGAATTCCCTTTCTTTATCAATGAAAATGTCATACAAACAAAGAAGGGGAATTCCCAGATCCCAAACTTTCAGTTTCTGTTTGAGGAAGCCTGCCAAACTAATTGTCCAGTCCAGTACTCTGTCTCTTGATGTCACTGGCTGGATTGCAGCTGAACTCCTGGAGTTCAGTGACTCAAATCCAAATATCTCAACATGAGCAAAGGTAGAAGACCACTTGCCCTAATTCACAGCTATTTTGAGAAAGTCCATGAAGATGGCAAAGAGATTTTTAGATGCAGAAATTGCAAAGAAAAAGTGATTGGAAGGCAGACCATATGAGGAAGCATTTTGTAAAATACAGTGGGAAGAACAAAGGGACACAAGAATCACTGCCTTTGGCTAAACGTATGCAAGTATCAGAATCTGAGGATGAAGGTGCTGATAATACTGCATTGCCATTGCCTACTACACCAAAACAAAGTGAGATTCAAGTTAGCCAAAGATGAAGAGGAGGAATTATCATGGTTTTTCAACCACAAACAGATATCTTAATAACAAAAACAACTATTTAACTGAAACAAAAACTGCAGAATTTTTATGGTGGTAATATTCCCTTTTCTGTTATTGAGCACAAAGTTTTTCAAGCAATGATCAGCTGCCTCAGGCTAGATTACAAAGCACCCAACCAAAAGCTGGTAGTGGGTGAACTGTTAGATGCCGTTACTGATGGCTTGAGGGTGTAAGTACACAATGAATTACATAGAAAAGCAGTTATATTGATACAAGACAGCTGAAGTAATATGCACGACTCACTAATAGTTAACTGTGTGCAGATAGGGAAAAAGCTGTGGTTTATGTATCAGCTGTTGATACTGGAAGCAATAAGAAGATTGGAAAGTACTGTGCTACGCTGGCAAGAGAAATCAAGGCATTAGCAAATAAACTGTATGATTGTGTTTTTGAGAGCTACCTGACAAACAATTTGGAACTGGATGATGCCACTTTGGTTACGTATGGATGTGTATCACATTGGCTCAACCAACTTGGACAAGACCTTACACCAATTGCTTTCATGAAACATGTAGATTTACAAAAGTATTTCCATAATCACCATCAACCTGGAGCCTGGTTAAAAGAAGGTATAGGATCTGTAAACACCAAATTCCTGGTGACACATGATGGAACAGTCAATGAACATGCCTGGAAACGTACATTAAAAACCAGCCCCATTCTCTCAGAATTGTGAGTGATCGTGAGGCTCACTTGAAGATAGAGTGATCAGTATAATTAATAATCAAGGGATTTACGAAGAAGCAAAGAACTTGATCAGTCAGTTGAAACCAGTTGTTGTGGCACTTGACACATTCCAAAGGGATGCATCACCAGTTGCTGCAGCATGCAAAATCTGGTTGCCTCTACTGAAAAATGAAGATCTTGCACCACACAGAGCAAAAGCACAAAAGAGATTTCATGAATCAATTGCTCCTGTACACACGTTGGACAATCTCCTTTATCCAAAATACACAGGAAAGAAATTGTCAGCTGAACAAGGAGAAACTGCAAGGCAGTGATTGCTCATCAAAAATCCTGACTTTCTGCCATATTTACTTGCATTTAAAGTAGAAGAAGCTCCCTGTCCAGAATCAATGTTTTCATCCATTATCAAGGAAACGGTATCTGCCTATAACATGGCTGAAGAATGCTGATATTCCATTTGGCTTCACAGAACTGGTGGTGCAATTGCATCAGTGTCCAGCAAGTTCAGCAAGCCAACTTTGGATACATCAATTAAAAACTGAGGAATAGGCTCATTCTATTCCACTGCATGGAAGTTAGTCTTCTGTTGCAGAATGCTGCGTGGCCAAATGGACCTGGACTGATAGTCTGCAACTCCGCATGCTTCTGATTGCTTGATGCTTCATGCCTACAACTCTGCATTATTATTGTTTTAATATACTCCATTCTTTTATTTTTCTGTATATAATATTGAAAACTGAAATGAGTCATGGCATGCATACCTTCCTTGAGAGAATATCAAGCCAAAATATATAGACATTCCAATGTTCAGCATTATAGTTATATATATTAGTATTACACCAACTGTTTTATTTTTTGTTTGTACAATCCTCTATTAATCTCTGAATCTACTGCCTTTTGTAACCAATTTGAATATGCAACTAAAACTAAGTGTAATATGGTATGCATTTAACGAAACAGTTTTAAAAATAAAAAATGCCTTAAACTAGCACTAAGTAGTTTTCCTGGGGTGGTAAAAACCACCTTTGGTAAATACCATGCCATCCCTGCTCCCAGGTCTTACATCTGTGTGTGCCCCCTCCCCTCCCCCCGAGAGGTTATATACTATCCTGGCCCACAATAATACATAAACTTAATAAAATAAGGTCTTTCAAAGATATTGCTGGAAATTGCCATCTCTGTCACAATAGCATCACAGCATCTACACAACAGTGAGACTGAATCAAGGGAAAAATTGTGAAACTGGGTTATTTTCTGAAATGTTGGTGGTTAGCCATTAATGCTGTTTATCCAGATGTTTTAGAACACTACTATTTTATGGTTCTGTCTGTGAGATTTTATGACTTGGATACAAAGGATTTATATGAGTGATTTCCTTTACTTCTGAATTCATGAAGACATTGCACAAATATAGTGCCAGAAGAGAGGAGAACTTTTTTTAAATGTATTTTAGCAATTTATTATACTGACCGGTATAAAGTGACATTTTAAAAGCCATCATCTTAGGGATAGATATGCATTGCATTTTTTTCTGTATGAACTGTAAAGAGCTGTCATAGTAACTCATTGGAAGCATGGTTTATTCTTAGTGTAGGGAAAACTTTTCTGATTTAAACACTTCTTGTGTATTACAGGAAGGGCAGATACAAGTCAATGTACTTGTTGCTATAGTCAGTGGAATCTTTGTCAGCCAAGCAGATGACTGCAGTGTTGTGATAGCCGTGTTGGTCCCAAGATATTAGAGAGACAAGGTGGGTGAGGTAATATCTTTTGGAAGTTGGTCCAATAAAATATGTTACCTCACCCACCTGTGTGTCTTTAAGCAGATGGCTGATATTTATTCTCCGATACACTTAAAAAAATTAAAAATCTAGGACTACTTAATCTCAAACAGTACTATTAGTTAGATAATCTTAGAAGCATTACTTATGGAATTAGTAACTGTTAAAAGATAGGAAACAGGTAGGAATAAATGGTCAGTTTTCAGAAAGGAGAGAGGTAAATAGAGGTGTCCCCCAAGGGTTTGTACTGGGCCCAGTCCTATTCAACATATTCATAAATGATCTGAAAAAGGGGTAAACAGTGAGGTGGCAAAATTTGCAGATGATACAAAACTACTCAAGATAGTTAAATCCCAGGCAGACTGCAAAGAGCTGCAAAAGGATCTCACAAAACTGGGTGACTGGGCAACAAAATGGCAGATGAAATTCAATGTTGATAAATGCATAGTAATGCACATTGGAAAACAATCCTAATTATACATATAAAATGATGGGGTCTAAATTAGCTGTTACCACTCAAGAAAGAGATCTTGGAGTCATTGTGGATCGTTCTCTGAAAATATCCACTTAATGTGCAGCAGCACTCAAAAAAGCAAACAGAATTTTGGGAATCATTAAGAAAGGGCTAGATAATAAGACAGAAAATATAATATTGCCTCTACATATATCCATGGTACACCCACATCTTGAATACTGCATGCAGATGTGGTCGCCCCATCTCAACAAAGATATATTGGAATTGGAAAAGGTTCAGAAAAGGGCAACAAAAATGATTAGGGGTATGTAATGGCTGCCGTATGAGGAGAGATTAATAACACTAGGACTTTTCAGCTTGAAAAAGAGATAACTAAGGAGGGATATGATAGAAGTCTATAAAATCATGACTGGTATGGAGAAAGTAAATAAGGAAGTGTAATTTACTCTTTCTCCTGCCATACGAACTAGGGGTCACCAAATGAAATTAATAGGCAGCAGGTTTTAAACAAACAAAAGGAAGTATTTTTTCACACAACGCAGTCAACCTGTGGAACTCCTTGCCAGAGGATGTTGTGAAGGCCAAAACTACAACAGGGTTCAAAAAAGAACTAGATAAGTTCATGGAGGATTGGTCCATCAATGGCTATTAGCCAGGATGGGCAGGCATGGTGTCTCTAGCCTCTGTTTGCCAGAAGCTGGGAATGGGCGACAGGGGATGGATCACTTGATGATTACCTATTCTGTTCATCCCCTCTAGAACACCTGGTATTGGCCACTGTTGGAAGACAGGATACTGGACTAGATGGACCTTTGGTCTGACCCAGTATGGCCATTCTTATGTTCTTATGATGGACAATAAAGAAGGCCATTGGATTGTTAGTCTAGAGCAGATGCTGACTCAAATTATAACCTTCTGAGATTCCTTCCTTGGACTGATCAGTGCAATAGCCAAATTGGAAACAATTCTGTAGTTAATAGAACTCCAGGAATTTGGTTTAAAATTAGGGGAAATTAATATGTGCTTTTCTCCCATCTTGACCTCCACTGAGGGAAACAGGCACCTCTGATCCCCCAGGTTTGCATGAATAGAAGGTGATCAAAAAGAAGATATTTTTGTGGTATAAACACCTATACCACAATCACATTTTTATCATTCTTGATGTACTAAGAAAGAAGCCTTTCCCTTAATGTCTGTTCTTTCAAATTTTGGAAAGGAAAAATTGAAAAAGAAATAGATCCCAAGAGAGATGACTGAATTACAAAGTTACCCAACAGAAAGGTATAACATGAAAAGTCTTTCTCATTATGTAAAAATTCAGTATAAAATAACATAAATGATTATATATCCCCTCCAAATTATACACCACTAAAATGAGTAGTACTAAAGCTTGCTGGAAGGAATGCAATCACAAAGGTACTGTAGAACACAACCTGGTACTATTGTAAGCTTTGCATTATTTTCATGTAATATAATTTCTATAATATAGATATAATGTAAAAGGGATGTAGAAGTCCAATCACCCACCCAATTCTGGGGTTTGGCCATCAGCGATAATGTACGTCAGAAATTGTCAAGAATTGCTGCTCTTGGCTGGTAAATACTCATAAATTCAGACTGTGAAGTGCCTCCAGTACAGCATATCACATGGTTACAAAATATATGGCATGGAGAGGAAATGGATAAATTAACATAGTCCTTTAAAACAAAATCAAGCAGTCTTTTGCAGTGTGGTCTCCTTGTGGGCCTCAGCACACCCAAAATCCCTGTGAGATTCTGAAAATGACCCTTGAGGTCACTCTAGGACAGGAGTGGGCAAACTACGGCCTGCGGGCCCGATCCAGCCCATGAGCTGTTTTAAGCCTGCTGGGTCAGGGCCTAATCACGCGCCTCAGCCCTGCTCTGGCGCTCCAACCAGGGCACTGGGTCAGGGCCACGCCATGCTTGAAGAAAGTGCCGCTCGGAGCCTGCACCCCTGAGCCTCTCCCGACTCTCCATCTCCCTGCCTCAGCCCTGATCCCCCTTCCGCTCTCCAAACCCCTCGATCCCAGCCTGGAGCACCCTCCTGCATCCCAAACTTCTCGTCCCCAACTCCTCTTCCCCAGCTCCACCCCAGAGCTCGCACCCTAACTCCAATTCTGTGAGCATTCATGGCCCGCCATACAATTTCTATTCCCCGATGTGGCCCTCGGGCCAAAAAGTTTGCCCACCCCTGCTCTAGGAGGTCACCTCCTTTTATCCCCTATACTCCTCAGGGAATTTCTGACTTACCCACTCCTCTGTGGCCATCCATAAATAATAATTTATATAATTATTTGTTCTTTGTTCTCTGTTGGGTTTTTTTGCTTGTTAATTTTGTTTGTTTAAATCTGCTGATCGATGTGGTTTGAAAAGTTTATTGTACAAATTACAGCATATGGAAGCTAATGATTTCAGCATTTGGTATAGGTTTAAACGAAGAGATTACTGGGGAGACATTATTGATTAGATATGCCTAAAATGTATGCTGACCTCATACTTCTCCTTAGAAAAGTACATACTTAAACTGTTCTGTAATAAGTAAGATGGTTTCTGCTTGCTCAGAGCCAATAATGAACCTAACCTAAAGCAGTCAGCATGCAGATCTATAATGATTCATTGAGTACAAACAGTCATTAGAAATAATTATTAAATCTACACATTTATTATACAGTAGGAACACAGTGTAACAATATATTGTCAAAAATTAATGTCTTTGGCTGTGAGAATGACTATCTTGGCTTTGTCTCCTTATTTATGCGGCAGCAAGAGGCCATTCTTTTATAAGAATGTTCTATTCCGTTGACATTATCACATAACTAGGCCAACCAATTCAAAGCCTCTACAATAGCCACTACCAGAATTATAACCCCTTCATTAGTTATCACAGCTGGCTCCAATAAGGTATTACATTCAGCAGAAGAGTAATAGCTGTTAAATATTTTTGAAAATGTATATAGATGTAATATGCTTCCCTAATTACTAGGGCTGTCAAGCAATTAAAAAAATTAATTGTGATTAATCGCACGGTTAATAATAGAATAACATTATTTAAATATTTTTTGATGTTTTCTATGTTTTCAAATACATTGATTTCAGTTACAACACAGAACACAGTGTACAGTGCTCACTTTGTTTTATTTTTGTATGCAGTTTTTTTAACATAATTCTACATTTGTAAGTTCAACTTTCATGATAAAGTGATTGTATCACAGTACTTGTATGAGGTGAATTGAAAAATACTATTTCTTTTGTTTTTATAGCACAAATATTTGTAATAAATATAATCTCAAACTTTAGAGCTTAAAAGTCCACTTAGTTCTCCTTATTCAGTCAGTCACTCAGACAAACAAGTTTGTTTACATTTGCTGGAGACAATGCCACCCACTGAGAGATGTCCCTGTGGGTGCTCCACTTCAGGACAAGGTGCATCCCAGCGCCTTTGATCGGAGATTTCTACAGTAGTACCCCTACGGGCCGCGCACGCACTGTGCCTGCCTCACGATCTGTCAGTGTTTGAATAGCGCATGCACGGCCTGGGCTCCTCAGTTCCTTCTCTACCGTCCCCGGCTAGAGATGGAGTGCAGCAGTGCTCTCAGATGTACTCAGAGATAGTTCTGTGTCTCAGTTTAATTTAGATAGTTTAGTCATAGAGTTACTATTTAAGAAAAATAGTTTAGTTTTTAGAGTTATTAAAAAAAACCAAACCCTCGGCTACGGACGTGCCCAGCTCCCCCGGCTTCAAGAGATATGCTTCCTGCAACAAAGCCATCCCTATCTCAGATGGTCATTCATAGTGTGTACGCTGTTTGGGGGAGTCTCATGTACCCCCAAAATGCATTCACTTTAATAAGCTTAAAGCGCAAATCCGCAAGGACACAGAGTTCAAACTGAAACTGCTCCTCTTAGAAAACTCCTTCAGACCTTTGTCTGACCCTGGCCAGCAAAGCTCTTTAAAACCCTCAAGGGAGAAAGGTAAAACAAAGAAATGGCCAGTTTCCTCCCTCCTCAGGGGCTGCTCCTCAGCAAAGAAGTCTCAAGTGACTTCCACCTCACAAGTACCCACTGCTCATTGGCTCAGCACTTTTAACTCTGCAGGCACCTCAGGCACGGCTGCTCAGCTTCCTGGTGCCGAGGCTCAGGGCTTTCAGCTGCCCGCCTCCTACAGCTCTCCCTCGGCAACCTTTGACAGCACAGTGCCGAGAGCTGTCACGGTGCCGAGAGCACAAACAGAGATCATGGCACCGCCGTTTGATCTTGTGGAGCCGCTTTCTCGCCCACCGCAGCGCTCCCGGCACCAAGCCACCTCATGTCACCTGCCTGCCTGACAGTGCCCACGTCTGGGGCACCTACTCCTGTGGCACAGTATGCACCCCAGTGCAACCTCCAGTACAGCAGCTGCCGCCACAGACTCTGCCTACATCAACAGCAGCAGCACCAGCTCCACTTCAGTTAACCCTGACTCCTCTCCTGCCTTATCATTCGGCACCTCGAGTCACTGCACCACCTCAGTTTTTACATCCAGGGGATTTAAGAGTGTCACATACCCCTCAATCTCTGCTACTCGGCACCAATCTATCACCAGGACCTTCAGCACCCTATCTGCAGTACTCCCCTACCGCTCCAAGCCTCTCAAGTGGAAAAGAGGAGGAGGAGGAGGATGACCATAAGTTTTCCTCACAATATTCCTCCCAGGTTCGCTTACCTACAAGTGGGAGATGCACTGTACTGCACTCCTCCTATCCTAGTGGCTACCCACAGTGGTATGGCAACCCCTGGATGGGACCACCTACCCCCTTTCCTGGGCAATGGCCACACTGGGGTCCATGGAACTACACCACTGCACAATCGAGCGTTCACCGTGCCGCCCGTAGAAAAGCTGTCAGGCGCTCCACGATGCTTTCTTACAAGGATAGGCAGATAAGACCTGAAATAGCTGCTCCGTCTGCACAGGACATATCTCCCCATCCTACAATGATAGCACCACAGGAGGCCACGGTGCCCCCACCACCTACCACTACCAATGAGCTCATTCACTATCAGGAATTATTTAAAAGGGTAGCTGATGAACTCAAGATTACCCTAGAGGAGGTACCAGAAACCCACTATGAACTCACTGACATATTACAAGCTACCACCTCATCTAAAATAGCCCTATCAATTAATGGGGCCATCATGGAACCAGCTAAAATTATCTGGCAGACCCTGGTCATGATAACCCCCTCTAGCAAGAGACTGGGCCGCAAATATTTTGTCCCGTTGAAGGATTAGGAGTTTCTATTTACTCACCCATCAACCAATTCGCTAGTGGTTGAGGTGGCCAACCAGAAAAATAAGCACCAGCCTTTCCAATTTACCCCGTCTTACAAGGAGAACAAGAGACTGAACTCCTTTGGGTGCAAAGTGTATTCATCTTCCACTTTGCAATTTCGAGTAGCGAATTATGTGGCACTCTTAGCAAAATATGACCACAAACATTATGCTAAAGTAATGCAATTTATTGATAACGTGTCAGAAAACAAACAACAACAATTCAAAGCAGTAGTGTCCGAGGGCCAATTGATCTCCCGCACAACTCTTCAGGTCGCTCTCGATGCAGCTGCCAGATACACGGCCATGGCCATCGTCATGCGGCGTGCCTCATGGTTTACTTCTTCCTCCTTTCCCAAGGAGATACAGAGCACTGTCCAGGATCTTCCCTTCGATGGGGACAAGCTCTTCACCTCTACAACCAATGAGGTCCTCCATTCCTTGAAAGAATCACATGCCACACTCAGATCTTTAGGCCTCCAGCCACCTGCCACAAAAAAGAGGCAGGACAGATATCAGCCATACCAACAGCCACACTACCATGCTTTTGTGCAAAATCAACACTTCAGACAATATGGTACGCAGCAACAACAACTCCATACACCCAGAACCCAACAACACCTCCTGCCTCAAACAAACAGATTTGAAGCTTTCTCTTCAGCATCAGTTTCAACCATCCATTTCTTTGGACACCGTCTGCACCCGTTCCTTACCAATTGGGAAGCTATCAGTCTGAACAGATGCGTCCTGGAAATTATCAGATCGGGTTATGCCATCCCCTTCCTCTCCGTACCTCCTACCCATCCTCCCACCCAGTCCCTCTTCAGGGACCCCCTCATGAACAGTTGCTCCATCAAGAGGTAAAACACCTCATAAAACTAGGAGCAATAGAGTGGGTACCAGCTCAATACAGAGGGAAAGGATTTTACTCCAACTACTTCTTGACAGAAAAGAAAAACGGCGGATGGTGCCCTATCCTCGACCTTCGACGCATAAACAAGTTTGTCAAGAAACAGAAATTCCAGATGGTTACTCTATCAATAGGAGAACACTTCAACCTCTCTGGCTATTTCATAACAGATTTAAAGGTGGCAATTTTCCCCAAAACCTCATGCTAATGCTTTTGAAACAGCAGTGCACATTCTTGATGTGTGCAGAGCGCTATCCTTTTACCTGGATAGAACAAAACCCCTGTTTAGGAAAATCCCCAAACTTTTCGTCTCTACCACTCAGTGATCACAGGGAAAAGCTATCTCTACCCAGAGACTCTCCAAATGGACTGCAGACTGCATAAGTCTCTGCTACCAACTGAAGCACATACAACCCCCGACATCAATTAGGACACACTCTACTAGAGCTATCTCCACTTCCACTGCCTTTCTCCGTAATGTCCCGCTTTCTGACATATGCAAGGCAGGTACCTGGGCATCGAACCTCACCTTCGCCAATCATTACGCTCTCGTGCACACGCAGCATCCGATGCCAGGATGGGTAGAGCTGTCTTGTCAACAGCCTTCTTACCTGGTCCAAAGTCCCAACCACCCTAAAGGATACTGCTTTTCAGTCACCTGAAGTGGAGCACCCACAGCGACATCTCTCTCTCGAAGAGGAGGGTACTCACCCTGTGCAGTAACTGACATTCTTTGAGATGAGTGTGAATCTGGAACGGACTCCCTTGCAGAGAAGGAACTGAGGAGCCTGGGCCATGCATGCGCTATTCAAACACTGACAGCTTGTGAGGCAGGCACAGCGTGTGCGCAGCCCATTGGGGTACTGCTGTAGAAATCTCCGATCAAAGGCGCTGGGAAGCACCTTGACCTGAAGTGGAGCACCCACAGAGACACTCATCTTGAAGAACGTCCTTTACTGCACAGGGTGAGTAACCTCCTCTTCACATGGCACTGTTGTAGCCGGTGTTACAAGATATTTATGTGCCAGATGTGTTAAAGACTCATATGTCCCTTCATGCTTCCACCACCCTCCCAAAGGACATGTGTCCATGGTAATGAGGGGTTGTGCTCGATAACGATCCAAAGTAGTGCAGACTGATGCATGTTCACTTTCATCATCTGAGTCAGATGCCACCAGCAGAAAGTTGATTTTCTTTTTTGGTGGTTCGAGTTCTGGAGTTTTCACACTGGAGTGTTGCTCTTTTAAGACTTCTGAAAGCATGTTCCACACCTTGTCCCTCTCAGATTTTGGAAGGCATTTCAGATTCTTAAACCTTGGGTCAAGTGCTGTAGCTATCTTTAGAAATCTCACATTGGTATCTTTTTTTGTGTGTTTTGTCAAATCTGTAGTGAAAATGTTTTTAAAATGAACAACATGTGCTGGGTCATCTTCCGAGACTGCTATAACATGAAATATATGGCAGAATGTGGGTAAAACAAAGCAGGAGACATACTATTCTTCCTCAAGTAGTTCAGTCACAAATGTAATTAATGCATTATTATTTTAACAAGCATCATCAGCATGGAAGTATGTCCTCTGGAATGGTGGCCAAAGTATGAAGGGGCATATGAATTTTTAGCATATCTGGTGCGTAAATACCTTGCAATGCCGGCTACAAAAGTGCTATGCGAACGCCTGTTCTCACTTTCAGGTGACGTAAATAAGAAGCCGGCAACATTATCTCCTGTAAATGTAAACAAATGTGTTTATCTTAATGATTGGCTGAACAAGAAGTAGAATGAGTGGACTTGTAGGCTCTAAAGTTTTACATTGTTTTGTTTTTGAGTGATGTACATAACAAAACCCCCAAAATTGGTAAGAACATAAGAACATAAGAACATAAGAAAGGCCGTACCGGGTCAGACCAAAGGTCCATCTAGCCCAGTATCTGTCTACCGACAGTGGCCAATGCCAGGTGCCCCTGAGGGAGTGAACCTAACAGGCAATGATCAAGTGATCTCTCTCCTGCCATCCATCTCCATCCTCTGACGAACAGAGGCTAGGGACACCATTCTTACCCACAAGTTGTGCTTTCACGATAAGGAGATTGCATTACGGTATTGTATGAGGTGAATTGAAAAAAACTGTTTCTTTTGTTTATCATTTTTATAGTACAAATATTTGTAATAAAAATAATAATATAAAGTGAGCTCTGTACACTTTGTATTATATGTTGTAATTGAAATCAATATATTTGAAAATGTACAAAAACATCAAAAATATTTAATAAATTTCAATTGGTATTCTATTGTTTAACGGTGCAATTAAAACTGTGATTAATTGCAATTAATATTTTTGTGTTAATCGATTGAGTTAACTGCAAATAATCGACAGCCCTACTACTTACCTTTTCCAAAGTGATTTTAAGAATGTAAAAAATTGCAAATTTTGTGAAAATGTGGCCTATGGCATTAACAGCAATGTATATCCTTGTAAGCTAGGGGCATCAGATACCTGGTCCAGTAACAAGAGCCAATCGTCCCTGCAAAGCCTTTCTCCTACCCCATATCATGGGCTTTAGGATACAGCTGTAATAACAAATGAAGCCAAAGGTTTTTATGCAAACATAAAATCTAGCAGAAAAAGCCCCAGCTCTGGTTAATTACAACACAGCAACACTGGTCACTGGCTGCAGGGCTGTAGCTCCTCCTCTCTTCTCACTGAGCAGTTTATGTAGAGCTTCTGGGTTTCTTCTGGAGGTGTCATTGGGCCATTAGCCCCCAGTGCTGCTTTATTACCCTCCCCCCGTATACTTATAGGCGACCTGGGCAGAGATCTTCCTCTGACTATTGGGATTCAGGCAGGGCCTCTGATTCTACACCCTGATTGAAAGGCCACTGGAATAATGGACATGCTCCCATTGACTTGGCTGGGCTTTGGATTAGGGCCACAGAACAGCATGATGTAAACACCAGTGTTCCATTTTGTTTCTCTCTTCAGAATGTTGGCGTAACCCCCACTAGACTAATGGGAATTGGGTGCACTCGTTACAAGGAAAATAGGTTCAGCAGTTAGTTATAGGAAGCAATGTGTAAGTGCTGCATAACAGCCTCATTCCGTTTGTGTTAATCAAAGGTGGTTTTATTTTAATTAAAGAAATGAAACCAGGAGTATTTAGCATAATCCCTCGGGATGGTTTTGTGCCATCACTAGTGCTGTTTTGTATTACAGAATCATAAGAGGTAAATGTTTCCAGGTATGTTGGCTGTTAACCGTTTCACTAAAAAACGGAAGGAATCTGGATTTTATAAAGCACAACAAAGTGCTTCTGGTCTAACTGTCCTTCAGTATGAATACCATATTCTCTTGAAAAACCTTGCAATTTAACTTAACCATTATTGATGGATAGTTTTTTGGTGGGGTTCTTTTTTTTTTTTTGGTCTCACATCTGTTTTGTAGTTACAGATGTTTCACAATGTTCACAAGGCCTTTGTAACTATGGTTGTTTACAGGATATTTTCTCTGTTGGTTTGTCTGCAGGTGTTACAGGGTGCTCAGTTGATAGCTGTTGCCTCTGCAGATCCTGCATCCGGGGGCGTAGATGGATCCCCACTCCAAGGGAGTGATATCCAGGTCCAATATGTCCAGCTGGCGCCAGTGACAGACCACGCTGCTACTAATCAAGTATGTATTTTTTCCCATTTGAAAGTACTTAAAAAGATGCAAATGCCTGTCAGAATAACTATGTTTCTGTCCACAAATATTCCATTCCTTTAGGGTTTATAATACGCAATTTCTCAACTCTAAAAATGTCTCCTATAATGAGTGCCTCCTTTTATAAACAGCCTTTGACTATTCCTGGTCTTGTTCCTACCTCTGAGTCCTTGCTTGATTGCTCCTAGAGTAGAGTCATTTTAGTCATCATCATTTTCCTGAATCAGTGAAAGAGGCACACCAAGCTGATAGGACAGGAGGAAGATGTTTGCCTGGAGTCATAATAGGAAAGCTTCTTTCAGCCTGAGGTTCTCAAGTCCAGTGTTCTTGAAGGGTGCCTGCCCTTCCTGCCTGCAGTTCAATCATTTTGATCCACTGCTTGGATTTCCCACATCAGCTGCAGTGTTAGCAATTATAAGCAAACACTTGAGGCTCTCTTTTAAAATGGAGGCATTATCCTTCACGCCAACATGAATGTTCATGTGCCTGGCTATAGAAAACTCTTGTTTTTCTCAGGAACTATAAAGGTACTTGAACTCGGCAGTGATCTCAGGCCATCTGACTGCAGCCTGACAGTCACTCACCAAGAGTACATGCCTAATTTCTCATCCGCTCAAAGCAGCGACTGATGCTGATGGCAACAAAACGAGGCTGGTCTCAAACAGTGTCAAATTTTCGAAGGTAGTTGCTTTACTCCCAAAACTGCTCAAAGGAGCCCAGAAGGAATGCAAACTGAACTGCCAGTTACGACAGCAGTGCCACTAGCTGGCTCCAGAGTTGGATTTTGTCACCATTCCTATTGTAAACCCCTATTTTGTGGGGATGTCTAATCTGGCTGCAAACATTGACTATGGGCAAAAAATTGCTTTGTCAGCTCTCTGGAAAAGAAAATGGTGCATTTTGTAAGTTAAGATGTTCTCCAGTATTGTGTATGTGTATTGAAGGTTACTAGTTTGACCGGCTTGTTTTGGACTGTTAAGATTAAAAAATCATTTTGTTTTACAAACCAAAGTCCTCCTTTTTTAGGGCCTCCTGAAAGCATCCTGGACTCAAATTGGAGTGAATGCAAGTTGAGGTTGCTCAGCAACTTCAAGTTGTGGGAACAAAAGAGTTTTAAATGGCCTGACTTTTACATGAATTTTGAATACAGAGGTATAATAAGCAAGGCCTGCTGCTGACAGCGTATTCTGTCGTGAGTGGAAAGAAACCCTTCCCAAGTGTGCTGGAAGTGTGCATATGCAGAATGACATGCAAGAGCGATAAGCCTTGACATGTAACCTGAAGCTGGTCTATTGTGTCCAGGAGCCTTCTGGTGTTTTAAGACCACCGTAAAAAATAATAATAATAGTGATTATGCATTTTTATTTATAGATCCCCTATGCCTGAAGGCCTCTGTGTGCCTAAAATAATATAGCCAGAACTATTCCTTAACAGAATATACAGCCCAATAAATTATCAAACCAGTGTTGAAACAAAATATTCCTGTACATTCTCTGCCCGTAACGTACAATAAATAAGGACAAAAATAGTGTTTTTACTAATGTCCGCATGGCTCTTCCAAAGCAAAGTACACTTAATCTTAAGGCAGAAGCATCACAGAGAAAATATATGAAAACAAAGAGAGGTCCCACACGCGTACTAAACATACTAGAAATTGCCCATCTTCCACATGAGGAGGCTAGTAGTACAATATCCGTTCCAACCCTTCAGCAAGGGTTGGGGTCTCCCCTTGTACAGAAGATCCCATCCGTTTGCTCACTCAAAATGAAGGCCCGGAGTCTGTTTAAATTCAGAGAAACATCTTTCTTTGTCTCTTGGTCTCTGGAAAACCAAGTTTGAACTGGTATATGCAAACCACCTCAGGGCATGGTATCTCTCTGGAGTTGTTTATAGTCTTCGGTCTGGTCTACACTACAGACCTATATCAGCATAGCTGTGTCACTCAGGGATGTGAGAAATCCGTCCCCCCAGAGCAACGTAATTACACCGAGCTAGCCGTCCATGTGGACAGTGCTATGTCACTGGGAGAGCTTCTCCTGCCAACAAAGCTACTGCCGCTCAGGGAGGTGAATTAACTAGCATCTTCATTAAAGCACTACAGCAGCACAGGTGCACTGATGCAGCATTTTAACTGTAGAAGTGCCCTTACCAGCTCATCTTAGTCTGTTTTGAGTTCCTGGAAGAGTTGTGGTAACCCTCCCCTATGGCGCAGAACACAATCATACATACATCATTCATAAATTTAAAACAACGGTCCGCAAAGATACTGCATGGGATTGCAGTGTCTATCACAAATGTCACAGACAAGAAGCTTCTCAGTATGGGGCTCTTGCCATATTTATTTATTTTAAATCTTTAAAGTGCCATGCATACTTCTGGCTCGATCCAAGTAATAAAATACTGCTGCATCACACATTCAGAGGTGCTCGTTCATAGTAAATTGCCATTGCAGATCTGGGCCCCCAGAGTGTTCCCATAAATCAGTTCCCACTGAATTTGTTAAGGAGCCAGTTTTTTGTGACATTATCATCCCTCTCAGCTATTAGATCTGACAGGCAGTTGGTTGTCGAGTCCAGCCGTTAACATAGGCATCTGTCTCCCACACGATTGGCAACCACAAAAGGAGTCACTTTCTTTCAGAGACACTTTGCACTGTGTTAGGTTTTAACATTGTGGCTAACCACAGAGATTTATACCAAGTTGTAGATAAACTGAAAGGAATGTAAAACAAGAGGGGTATGGAAAGAAATGCAAAAAGGCTAAAAATAAGTTCACGGTAAATATTTCCTAGTTTACGCAGACTAAAAACGAAGGAACTATAAATGTAAATTAGTAAAACAAACCTAATATTTGCGTCACCTTAAAATGTATGGATTACTATGAACTCATAAACAAATAACCAGTTTGGCTGAAATGATGGAGTGGTCCTGCATAACTGGAAATGAACTGATTGGATAAAGGGAAAAATATTAAATGCACATCTTAGCTCAGTAATGCAGCAGCAACCTGTATTATTTCTTTTTCCAGAAAGTTCTATGCAGAGATATTTTGGTGGTCTCAAACATTTTGAATCTGTTTATGTATCCAAGCTTGTCAAAAATGGGGCTCATTGTTGTCCTCCAGGGCCAAAATCCAGTACCCTGCACAAATTCCAAGTTGAAAACATCACAAACACCTACTTCAGGTCTGAAAATCAGCCTCTAATTTCTCATCTTTGTGCCCTCCAAACAGTGCCTTATTGTTTATGGATGCCGGTTGCACATGTCAAATTAGAGGCAGAAATGAGGCTCCTTTGAAATTAATCACTCCTTTGAGTTGAACTGAAGCAGATACGAATGCCCTGATGTTCAATACTAATTTCAGTTTATTCAAGTTTTGTATTTGCAAGTTAATTTAAGGCACAAGTGTTAATAACTAGAAGTCTGACTGGTAATTTGTGCTCACAAAATCAGGTACTTAGACATCTAACTAATAGTATGTCAGCGGCGCATCGCAGGCACAGAATTGCAACTACATGTCCAAAGGTCGGGTTGAGATCTGGCTGATATTCAGGGCCTAGAAGTAGTTTGCGTACTTTCATGTCCTGATTTCATTCTTTACTTATAGAAACTCTAACGATTCTTGACATATTAATTTGCAAGAACAAAATGTGGTAATATCACATATTATTTTTTCACTGAAATCTCCTGATTGGGGCTCAAATTTGGTTAACGTGGGAGGAAAAACACACAATGCAGCTCACTTGCAAGCCCTTCGAACACTCTCGTACTTTGGGCCTGACAGCCTGAATCCTGGATATATAGTCAGTGCTTGTGTTATAGATTTTTTTCCCAGGTGTTTAGGTGGTTGCTTTACAGCTTAGCTGTTGACAAGCTGTTAGCATCATTCTTCTGATTGGCACTGTTATATAGGACAAGTAAATAATCAAATGACTCGTAGAATTCCACAGGGAAAAAAATTGTAGCTACATGTAATTACTGGCAACAAAACACAAAAAAGCAGGGAAACCTTAATTTAAGAAGAAAGCTTTGACAAGTTGAACCTCACAGTATTTTTATTTGAATAAGCCACTACAGTCCAGCAGTGTTTGGGTAGGAAAACCATTAGCTGTGTTTCACTCCTGGTTTCTCTGAAGCCCCATCCCAAGTGTTGATGCTAGTTTTTCCGTATTAGAGGAGAGAGGGCAGTAAATAGGGTGCCAAAAAGTATCTTTTCCTGTAATGGCAGTGTTGCTACTCTATTGCTCTTGCACCCTGTCCTGTTCCCAGAGCATCAGTTGGCTCAAAGTACAACTTATAATGACAATCTGGGTTTGTTTGCTTCATGCAGAATCTCTGTCACAAACCCCTGAGGCTCGCCACATTAGCTACTCACTTGGAGGCCTCACTTGACTGGACCAATATGTGAATAACTCACATTCTTAATGCAAACATCTTTTTTTTTCTTTTTAAGAGTAAATCAGTTGTATGGGGTTTTGGTTTGTTTTTTGTTTTAATCCTGTTCATACAGGTCTATCTCCTCTCTGTAGGAATTGAGAATTCTTTACCTCCTTTTAGAGGGAAAAAGTTAATTTCCCAGAAAACACCAGGATTATTTACAGTATTTTTATTCTTATTTGACTTTTATTTGGTGTGAATTGCACTTAAATGCACCTGTCTTGTGTTGTCTGAGAACCCCAGGAGGAGTATACAAAAGGCCCATTGTACACGGTAAAGGTGGAATGCTACTGTGCTAAAACTTATATAAACTCCCATTTCAATTCCAGTGTATGCCTGATCCACACACAAGCTTTGGGTTGGTGTAACTATTTTGGTTAGGGTTTTGATTTTTTTCTATTGAAATGGTTGTACTGATACAACCTTTAGTGTGGATGGAGTTATATCAGTATAAAGGTGCCTTTTAACAGTAGAGTATATTCCCCTTCCCATACAAACATTAAGCACCTTTATATCAGTGTAACTGCGACCATGCTGGAGAGAGAGCTGGGGGTGGTGTACTGCTTAAAGTGTGTGTGTGTGTGTGTGTGTGTGTGTGTGTGTGTGTGTGTCTTCATCTTCATTTTACTTTGCTCTGGTTTAGGTCCCCTTGATCATCGTCCTTTCCAGCTTCTTTAAAAAAAAAATTGGGATTTACAATTTATTTCCTGAGCAGCTTCCTAAGTATTTTATTTATTTTAGATGGCATTTTACCAAAACTCATAACTTGGGTTGGCACTAATGGTTCTCCTACATTCTCTGCCCATCTTTGGAAAAATAAACTCCTTTAATTTTGGACACATTAGGAGGATCTGGTAATTAATTGAGATTTATATGTGGCCAAAAGGGAGATGAGAAAATATTTAGCATCAAAAAAATATAGTGTTTTAATAACACTTTGCATTTTTATTAGCTTTTATGTTTTTCAAAAAGCGATACAAACATGTACTCACCAGTTTTCCCTATACTCCCGTGAGCCAGGTAAGTGACATTATCCCTTTCTCCCAGGTGGGGAGGATGAGACGGTGAAGCAACTGGCATAGAAGTCCACGTAGCAAGTCAGTGGTGGAGCGGGGGTTAAAGATCTTGAGTAACTTGCTTTTAGCATCTTCTTTAATGCACTTGTGTTGAGAAGATAATATGAAGTAAAATATGAAATTCATTTTTTTGTGTTTCTTTCCATAGAGCACAGATTCCCTTCAATCAACTATCCAGCCAGAAATGCAGATAGAACACGGAGCAATCCAGATCGAGTAAAGCAGGAATTGTGGAAGCTTCATAGATCCAGATGCCAGTGACCACAGTCAGAAGCTAAGCGTTGCTGCCCACATACAACAACAGGAGAAAGGATGTGACCATCAGACTAACAGACATTTTCATTTACGTCTCCTGTAAATAGCACTGTTCTGTTGGTCTGTTTGTTTTTACACACATGGCTAGATCCTCACCTGGTGTAAATCAGTGCAGCTCTGACTTCAGTGGAACTACATCACTTTATACCAGCTGAGGAGCTGGCCCTCTAAATATACAGGTTCATCCCTTAGGTATTTAAGGAAAAATATTCCCTCCATGAGAAAAAAAAAAACCTAATCAATCAAAACATTAAAACCAAATTAATATTTTATCCCATCATTTCTTCTGTGAATCATACCACTGAATGTCCGTAGCTCTCTTATCGAACACATTGCTGCTTTGCAGTACACGCTTTATCACATATAGAAATCAAGAGCTCAAATATTTTTCATTGTTTAAATGGCTTTTTTATTTGCTAAGGTGTTTATAACAAAAAAAGAAAATGTTTAAAAAAAGAAAAAAAACCCATACTGCAAGTA
This sequence comes from Mauremys reevesii, assembly GCF_016161935.1. Classification (NCBI taxonomy): domain Eukaryota; kingdom Metazoa; phylum Chordata; order Testudines; family Geoemydidae; genus Mauremys; species Mauremys reevesii. The sequence goes on from NC_052638.1 coordinate 39,155,486, forward strand.
TTAGCCTTTTGCTGGTGATTTCTGTTCAGTGTAATGAAAAATTGTATTTGCAAAAGACTAACAATTTTGTTTGTATTGTTGCTTAACTACTTTTCTAAGGAAAAAATTCTATCAAATGCTGTAATTATGCATTTCTAAAGAAACAAATAAATGTGTATTTATGAACAGTGTAATTTCCCTCTCCCCTCCACCCCCCATTGTATGTCCTTAGCTGAAGTTGCGTATCTTAGGTCGACACCACACCACCCCCACGCCCCCGCTGTAGACCTAGCCTAAGTAAAGTCTACAGGGAAGACAAGGTTTAGTCTTACTTTGATCCCACCAAATAGGCATGATGCTGTTGTTAGCCAAACCCCGGTCTATGGATTTGCAGTGCATTTCCCATCATGGGAAAAATGTGGTTTGTTCCAATGTGAACCTTTCTGAGCTTCAGAGTCTGCAAATTGCATCGTACACAGTAAATTGATGAAGCCATTTCAAACCAAACTTTATAAGGGCTCCTCAGAATTCTTCTCCCTGGAGCAACTCCTAACTCCTGCCTCCAGCCCTGTGGGGAATGTTGCACTTTGAGTGACAACATTGCATGTCAGCTGTACTTTCTGTAAGCAATAAGTAAGTGGGTGTGGGTTACACCTGGTTAGATGATTTGTTGTCAATAACTTAGGCTGGGATTAAGTAAATTGGAGGTGGTCACCTGACTCCTTTAGACAGTCCCCTTTGAAACCCCAACCTTATTCTGTTCATTTTTGCTCTATTGATTGACTACATCGTTCCTGGATAGATGTTTTCTACTTAGGATACTGTTCTGCTGCTGCCACGTACAGTATATGCGATATGAGGGTTTCTTTCTCAGGAAGTGTTGATCTAGTTATTTATTCCAATTATTTATCTCTGTTGAGCCAGCTGAGTAGTGCCCTTTAGATTAAATGATTTTGTAAGATTTGTGATTCAGTAGTTCAGTAATGATGTCTAATTTAGTAGGATTCATGATCTTGAAATCACTGATCTCTCTCTGTAAGAGACTTTCCTACACCACCCTGGGTTCCTTTACATTCACAAGGGACTCTGAACTTACTCTGCTAAAAGCTTTCAAAAAATAGAGCAGGTCCATAGTTACCTCAAAGGCCACCTCTCCGCCTGCCCGCCCTGAAATATTGGCCCCATTGAAGTCAATAGGAGTTTTGCCACTGATTTCAACACAGCCAGGATTTCACCTCAGATGTGTTTATTAAGTAAGCTAATTTAAGGGGAAGAGATATTGTTTGCAGGACCATTATTGGCTTAGAGAACAGACCTACTTGTGTGTTTCAGCCAATGAGAAAAATATAGTTGTTTATTTTTTTAACTGAATAAGCTAGGTTCTTACTGACAGATAATATATTGTATACCTATTAAAATGTTAGTGAATGAGAAATAGCCACAAATTCTATTTGGCTTAACTTAGGAAAACATCCCTCCTGAGCTGTGGGCCTCAACACCCAAGATTTCTTGCAAATATTGTCCCTGGTAAGTAATAAGTTTACTATAAGTTCACACTTTTCATTAGGATATTTGCTGAGGTACAAATACAATACAAATTACCAGCCAGAGTCTGTCAAAACTACATTTACAACAGGTTAAAGAATATGGCTACTTGCCAGTTTAATTTTTTAATAGTGCTTCCCAAACTGGGTGATGTTTAAATAACTTTGCATCCAAAGGGAAGCCTAAAAATACAGTGATTCCTGCATATTTTAGAGTGGCTGTTTAATAAGAAAACACTATTTGGAAGTGATAGTGCAGAAGCTTGGGAAGGTGAAGTTCTGGTTACTGAGGACAAAGTTACATAATCCTCCCATACGATATTCCTGTTGGAGGTAAAACCTTCTTACTGTCCATCTTACTGTCCATTCTTCCCCCTGCTCTGAGACCTGAGGAAAACAACAAGTGCACACGCTGCATTGTGTAAACACAGCACACATGCATTTAATCCACAGAGTTCTCTCTCTCTCGTTCTCTATGCAGCTAGATCAATGGTCCCTAACGTGGTGCCCGCGGGTGCCATGACTGCCGCGGAGGCATCTTAATGCGCCCGCGTCCTGGCCCACGGGAGAGCACCCGCCGAAATGCCGGCGAATTTCAGCGGCATTTCGGCGGGGACACCTCTCGATGACGACGCTTGTCGCTGACATGTGATGTAATCGAGAGGCGTCGCCCCCGAATTTCGGCGGGGACGCCTCTCGCTGACGCTGCTTGCCGTCGACAAGTGACGTCATTGAGAGGCATCGCTCTCGAATTTCGGCGGGGACGCCTCTCGATGACGTCGCGTGTCGACGGCAAGTGGCGTCATCGAGGCGCCGCGAAATTCAGCAGCATTTCGGCGGGTGCTCTACCGCCGCAGTGGTCCTTCGGCTGGCACCCGCCAGCCAAAAAGGTTAGGGACCACTGAGCTAGAGTACCAGATGGAGCAGATGGCAAAGGCTTGTTGTCAAGTGATTTTCCATTAACCATTTGAGCACTGCATGCTCTTGGCAGGAGATGATGAAAGTGATGATAGTTGTGTGTGTGTGTGTCTATATATATATATATATATAATATATCAAAAAAGAACTAGATAAATTCATGGAGGGTAGGTCCATCAATGGCTATTAGCCAGGATGGGCAGGGATGGTGTCCCTAGACTCTGTTTGCCAGAAGCTGGGAATAGGCGACGGGATGGATCACTTGATGGTTACCTGTTCTGTTCATGCCCTCTGGGGCACCTGGCATTGGCCACTGTCTGATCAGGGTGAGTGCAAATCACTTAAAATAAATAAGAAAAGAATATTAAGGTTTTCTTATGGATTCAGATATTTAGATTGTGCACTCCTAGAGGTAGGGACTATATCTTCCTCTGTGTTTGGCTAACACCTAACACATTATGGGCAGTATCATAGTATAAATAATAGTACTTCAGAGAACAAAGGGCATCAGTGTTGGATCCAGATACTTCTATTAGTTGTTCCCCTTCCCCTAGCCTCTGTCTTTAGATTAGCAGCTCTTTGAGGAAGGGCCATCCCTTCTTGAATGTCTAGAAAGCAGCTAGTTCATCATGGGCCCTACCATATACAAATAATATTAGTCCTGCATGGGAGGACATAGGCTTTAATTCTAAACTGAGTTTCCCTCCAATGGACCCTTGCATCTGTGAAGAGCTGCAATGGGCCTCTGTGCCAGTGCAGGGGTCTGCCCATGTAGAGTTCATTGCAGGATTGGGACCACAGCGATCAAAAACTCTGTGAGGTCTTACAGTTTGCCTGGCTCTGCATGTGGCCAAGTTAGCGTTGTTTCGCTTAGTTTATGTCCAAAGTGGTGGTGGCTTGACCTTTTAAGCAGGCCTGTTGGGAATGGAGCTTTCTTGTTATGTCTCCCTCATTATTTTCAGTCTCTGCCTTTTTAATAAGAAAATGGCTCTTTTCCCTTGCAATAAAACGTCTTTAACATCCTGCATTTTTTAAAAATTGCATTTTTCACCATGCTTCTTTTGTTGGAGCTGCAGATATTGATAACATGTGACTGCAACTATTCAGAAAGAGAGAATGTTTATAACAAAGTAAGACCAGAAGAAATGGGAGTTCTAGTCCTAGTCTTGTCAGCAACTCACCTTATGACTGATGGGATAAATAATGCCTGAATAGTGTTTTATTATTTAATAATATTTAGACTTGAAGCTTTTCAGGGCAGAGACCTTGGATGACATCTTGGCCCCTTTGAAGTCGATGGGATTCTTTCCACTGACATCAAAGGGGCCAGGATTTCACCACTTCTATTCTCACATGTCTAAAATTCCTACCACACTGTTGGTGCTGTATCTACAATAATACTGAAAAATGCTTTGAGATCTTTTACCATTAGAGGCCTGATTCAAAACCCAGCTAAGTTGTGTGTCTGTCCATTAACTAATAAGGGCTTCTATGGTCCTCACCCAGCAAAGCATTTAAGCATGTGCTTAACAGTAAGTATGTGAGTAATTCCACTGAAGTCAATAGGATTTGTCCTTAAAGTTAAGTGACAGCTTTTCTGGATCACAGCCTTTTCCAATTCTAATATAACTTTTCTGAGAAGGGGTAACCAGAACTGCGTACAGTAGTCAAGGTGTGGGCGTAAAATAGATTTACCGGTATATAGTAGCATTATGATATTTTGTCTTATTTATTCCTTTCCTAATGGTTCCTAACATTCTGTTGCTTTTTTGAACGCCGCTGCACATTGAGCAAATGTTTTCAGAGAACTATCCACAATGACTCCAAGATCTCTTTCTTGAGTGGTAGCAGCTAATTTAGACCCCATCGTTTTATATGTATAGATGTTTATACTTTACACATATCAGTACTGAATTACATCTGCCATTTTGTTACTCAGTTTTGTGATATCCCTTTATAACTCTTTGCAGTCTGCTTTGGACTTAATTATCTTGAGTAACATTGTATCTTCTGCAAACTTTGCCACTTCACTGTTTACCCCCTTTTCCAGATCGTTTATGAATATATTGAACAGCACTGGTTCCAATACAGATCCTTAGGGAACCTCGCTATTTACCTCTTTCCATTGTGAAAACTGATAATTTATTCCTAACCTTCGTTTCCCATCACTGCTTGCTTTGCTTAAGGGTCTTTGGTGAGGGATCTTGTCAAAGGCTTTCTGGACGTTTAAGTACACTATATCCACGGGATCACCCTTGTCCACATGCTTGTTGACATCTTCAAAGAATTCCTATAGGTGAGGCATGATATCCCTTTATAAAAGCCGTGTTGACTCTTCCCCAGCATATTGTTTTCATCTATGTATTTGATCATTCTGTTCTTTACTGTAGTTTCAACCAATTAACCTGGTACTGAAGTTAGGCTTACTAGTATGTAATAGCCAGGATCGCCTCTGGAGTCTTTTTTAAAAAATGGTGTTACATTAGCCATCCTTCCAGTAGTGTGGTACAGAGGCTGATTTAAGCATAGGTTACATTCCACAGGGTGAAATGCTGGCTGTATTGAAGTCAATGACAAAACTCCTATTGACCCTTCAGTGGGTCCTAGATTTCATCCCATCTGTCTGCCTGTTTTAGAGTTTTATACTATTGCCCATCAGCGTAGCATCTTGTATGTAAAACTGAACGCAATAGTGAAGTCCCTGGTGGGCTTTGCAAAGTCTGAGCGCCCCTGCAATGTGCAACAGAAGCCAAAGTAACAGGAAAGGTGAAGTAGCTGCACTTCAACTTCCTACAATAAGTCAAGCTTTTATAGATGCTATTGGATTCTAATGGTGCACTAGCTGAAAGTTCCTACAAGTTGATTCAGAACTTAAGCTCAGGGATCAGAGCAGAGAATCATCTCCTGGTATTCTGTAAAGCACCAGTGTAAGTACTGAAGACAAAATGAAAACATCACAAAGTGCTTTAAAATATAATAAGTAAAAGGAAGTTTTAGGAATCCTGGGACTGAGGTGAGATTGATCTCCACATCCTAGGACTGCATTTGCTGAGGGACCGGAGCACCTCTGAAGACCTACAACCTTTCTATCCCCTTGAAGTCAATGACAGTTCAGACCTCTCAGCACTGGAAGCTCAAACCACAAGTGTATTAAAGTTTGATGGACTGGAGCTCAAATTTAAACTACCTAAAAGTATCTCTTTTTTTGGTTTATCACAGTGTCACTTTGTGCTGCAAAAGTGGCAGTGGAAGAATAGACAGTGACTCACTGCGTCTGCTGTAACCCAAACAACAGCTGAATTTGTTCCTTAGGTTTGGTTTTAGGCCTATTAATCCTGTTAAAATCCCTTTAAAGTAGGGAATGCTTACCAAACCCCTAGTAAATACCTCTTTCAATCTGGGAGTACCTGAAATGCATCTCTCTGCATCCTGCTTGCTGCATTGGTGAATATCTGCTTCACAGAGCTTCTTGTGAGCTTCACATTAGGAAGTTCAATGTGGCAACTAGCATTAAAAAAAATCCTTGCAGAATCTGATTTTAGGGAATTATTTCTTTGGCAATCTGTGAGCCTTTTGCATTTTTAAATGTCAGAAATAATAATGATCTTATATTTATAGAGCTCCTTTTGTACAAATGGATCCTAAAGCACTTTACAAGCTCTGCTAATTTAGACCAGCTATCTGCAGTCAAACTTCATTTATTTGGATGAGACTGGGGATGTGAGTCATTCAGATGTTCTGGGGTTTGGGGTAAATTGAGGCCTTTTCTTTTTTGAATGTGTTGGTACAAGCTAAGGTAAGTGATCTCTCAACTAAACACAGTTTGACAGTACGTATAGGAAATGCTTGACACCCCGCGAAAGCACAACTACTGAACAGTGAACAACAACAATACATAAGACTTAGGTACAGCGGTAAAGAATCCTGCTACAAGTTGAAATTACAGGGAGAATTTAAGTGGTTGGAATGTAATTACCCATTTACAATTTGGCCAGAACACTGGGGTTAACACCCCTATTCTTTCAAAAAGTACCCTGGGATTTTCGATAATGTTTTCTTCCGCAGCAAGATATATTTGGCTGGAAATGGACCAAAAAAAAAACTTGCTCTCAGCTGCAGCTTTACATGAGAAATCTTGATCAAGAGCAAATATTACATCTACTTTGTTTTTTTAAACAAGATGTATTCCAGTTGTGAAAATTTTCTCATGATTGTTTTCTATGAAAAAGAAAAAAATGCTTAAAAGAAACTGGCAAAGGAAAATGATTCTCCAATATTGTTTAAACAATTTTGGTTTTTGAGCTAAATACATAAAAGAATAAATAAAGAAAACATGCTTAAGGTTTTGCTTATTGTTACAGATACTACAGCTATCCAGTACACTGGAAAAAACCCAGAACCTCATCTAGTTTTCAGGTAAACAGTGCATGTTTGTAAGTGCTTCACCAAACTGTCCAGCAGACTGGAGTGGGCCTGAATGACTCAATAGCCTTCGGTGGAATAGTTTCTTTCAAATTTTTCATTCAATTTTTAAACACAACAGAAATCTTTAAATAATCTGGTTGTGAAACAGATCAACAAAAGCCAGGAAATTCTGAGTTAAACCTGACACCTCTGCACCATTATCCATGGTGTAAGCTAACTAAGGCGAGATTATTCACCTTCATTTTGTGGGTCACCGTCTGAACACCTGTGGCGTTTAATTTTGAAAACAAAATCCCTGCTTACCCCCTGGTCCCCCACTTTTTAAAGCCAAGCTCCCTCTGTGAGTCCCATTTGTATTTAGGATTCATTGGCCTTTGCTTCCCAGGTTACCCTCGGTGTCATAATGTAGAACCTGGAATTGGAGCAGAGGACTGGAAATCAGAGGGACTTTCCCATTTGTCACTTCCAAAGGGAAAAAAAAATCTTTCCTGAATTTATGTCTAAAAATAATCTCATTTTAAACTGTGAACTATATATAACATTTACTGCAGGCTTCCTGAAGAAGCGAGGAGAAGTTGGGGAGCTGGCCAGCACCAGCCGAGTGTGTGTGTGAAATATGAATTTGAACAGTCATTTTTTTTGACATGCATATAAGCTGCCGAGATGTCTTTGTTGCCTGAATTTGGCACAGCCATGCCTCTCCCTTCAGAACTTCGGATTCAATTTCTAGCTGAAAAATGCTGCTTTCCCCCCGTCCTTGGCGGGATATTCCCCCCCTTTCTCAGTAATACTTCTTTTTGAATCCAATGAAAAAACAGAACTGTTGTCACTGCATTGATCCTATCAGAGAAGTTAGGTCAGCTACTTTAAATTTAAAAAAAATAAATCATAAACCCATGGGCTGCTGGGTGCCAAACAGCTTTTAACAGAGAAAACAGCTGTAGGCTTTACCTTGTCCATGGAGAGTGCTCTCTCTTGCTGCTTAGCTTATTTAACAGCCAGGATTAATGTCACAGCTGGAACGTGTGTGTCAGCCATTAATTATTAATATAACCAGTTTTGTATTTCCCCTGAGCTGTCTACTGTAGCAAAATTAAACCTTCTGAGCATCCCCGTTGGCAATGAGATGCTGGTAAACAGTAAATCACCTTGCACAGAAAGGGCGACTTATCTCTCAAGCTAGGTTCTTATATGGCCAGGGGCGGCTCTAGCAATTTCGCTGCCCCAAGCAGGGCGGCATGCCGTGGGGGGCGCTCTGGCGGTCGCCGGTCCCGCGGCTCCAGTGGACCTCCCACAGATGTGCCTGTGGAGGGTCCGCTGGTCCTGCGGCTCCGGTGGACCTCCTGCAGGTGTGCCTGCGGATGCTCCACCGAAGCCACGGGATCAGCGGACCCTCCGCAGGCACGCCTGTGGGAGGTCCACCGGAGCCGCCTGCCGCCCTCCCGGTGACCGGCAGAGCACCCCCCGCGGCATGCCGCCCCAAGCACGCACTTGACGTGCTGGGGCCTGGAGCTGCCCCTGTAGATGGCAACCAAAATCATGATTTCAGTGATGGTCTTTCTTTCCCACAACCCCCATTCCCACCCTCACACCTCCCCATCCACTCAGCTGTCTTTCTCCTCCTAGCTGAGGGTCACTCTCTTAACGGCGACTTACACTCGTCTGAATCAGAGAGCCTGGATGATCCTGGTGCAAAGCTGTATGGTTTTGTCTCCCCTGCCCATCCCCTAACAGTTTAGAAATTGTCTGCTCTCCAGCTGGTCATGAGTGTCTGACTTGCATAACTGCTGTTATTTAACAGCAATTTTATTTCTCAATAATATCTCTTTAAATATGCAAATGTCTCTATTCCAGCCACCTTAATCCTGCTCTGATTGGCTCTGAGTATTAAAAGTTTCTTTCTCTCTTTTGGCAGTGACTCAGTGTGTACAACACCTTATAAATATGTGTGGTCTTTGTGCTATAGATATGCACCTGACTAGTAAAGTTTGTTCTGGAATCTCAATTTCCCCAGGATTTGGAGGCATGTGGATCTGAGCCCCTTTGAATCTTTCCTGCATTAATCAGTGTATATTGCGGCACTAGCCTTTAAGGCCAGAGAAGATAATCTGAGAGGCCAGTTACCCTGTTCCACGTCCAGGGAAGCAAATGTAGCAGTAATTGGGACAGAGGAAGATGGTCCCAGCGAGCAGTTAGTGTCTGGGCCCTTTAAGGATCTGATAGCAGGAGTCGGTCGAGTGGTTGGGACAAGGGTCCCCTCCCTCCCAGCCAGCACAAACAGGTGTTAGTGGTTATTAGACCCAGCTGGGGAAGTTCAAGAGACTGATTAATTGACCAGGTGGGTGACTCAAAAGGAGGCTCCAAGCTCAGTCAAGGAGCTGCCAGGAAGCTGTTGAGGGGAAAGCGCAGCCTGGACACACGCCCAAGGGGGAGGACTGTGCAACCCCCAGCATCCGAGGGGAGAGTTGACAGGCCCGGAGATGGCCAGGCCCCAAGGAGGAGGACTGTAAAACCATGAATCTTAACAGGGGAGCTCTTGTGGGAGAGCTGAATCAATGAGACCCCGAGAGGGAGGGAATAGCATTTTAACGGCTCTGGGTATAAAGTGAGGGCTTTGCTTTCTTTTTTTTTTTTAACTTCAGAGGGGAATTGAAGCAGGGTGCTTGCAGGACCATGCCGGGCCACAAGGGAGCACCCTGGGACAGCACCTGTCTATGCAACGTACAGCGATCAAATCCTCAAACACGGGGGTAAGTACAGGGTAAGACTCAGAGGCGACGTGATTAGAGTGTATAAGTATCTTTTTGGGGAGATAATACTGGTGCTGAAGGGCTCTTTAATCTAGCAGAGGAAGGCAGAACAAGAGTTAATGGCAGGAAGCTAAAATCAGACTGGTTCAAATTAGAAACTGAATGTTAACCACTTGGCAAAACTACCAAGGGCAGTGCAGAGGGGGTGGGGGGGTCTCCATCTCTTGATGTTTCTAACCACGACTGGATGCCTTTCTGGAGATCTGCTGTAGCCAAACACAAACTGTGCTTTAGTCCAGCACAAGTTATTGGGCTTGACACAGAGGCAAGGGGGTGAAAAGTAATGGCCTGTGATATACATGAGGCCAGGCTAGATGATCTAATGAAGTCTTTTCTGGCTTTAAACTCTGTGAGTCTCTGAATTTACAGCCCTAGGGATGCTCAGCTCCACTGGTGTGATTAGGCCTTGACATGTGTGCAGCTCAGATGGTTCGGCTTGAGTAGGTTTTGCAGGACTCTCTCCCCTAATTTAGGAGACGGGACTGGAACCTCATGGCTTGGGATATGCAGCTCCAGGCTGACCAACATGAGATAGTGTCCTGTAGGGAGCTGTAACACGGTACTGGCCCTTTAAGGCCAGAGAAGGTAGTTACTCTGTTCCATCCAGCCAGGGAAAGTAGAGGAAGGCCTTGACTCAGTCATCTGGAGAAAGGAAATTGGTTCCTGGGAGAAGACAGGTGTAGGAAAACCCAGACCACTGTTCCTTTAAGGGCCTGAGCCCAGGAGCCAGGACAGGGCTCCCCTCTCTCCCAGCTGGCCCAGACGGGTTTGGGGTAATTAGACCCACCTGGTAAAGGTCAAGTGGTCAGGTGGCTGGCGGGTAGGTTACTCAAAAGAAGGCTCCAAGCCCAATCAGAGAGAATGAACTATTAAAGCCAGGGTGGGAGAGGAAATCAACCAGGAGAAGAGAGCTGTGCGACCCCATAAACTGGAAGGGTGAGTTATAGGCCAGGGAGCCAGAGTTTAAAGCCACAGTCCCTACAAGAAGGGCTGTGCAAATCTCTGTGCGTAAGGAGAGAAGAGTAGGCTGGGGAGCATAGCTGCCAACTTACTCAGATCCCGGGGGGTGCTCAACCCCCGTTCCGCCCCAGGTCCCATCCCCACTTCACCACTTCCTCCAAGCCCCCACTGTCACCCCCACCCTGCCTCTTCCTGCCCCAGGCCCTGCCCCCACTCATATCCTGCCTCTTCTTGCCCCCACTCCTCCCCCTCCCCCACAGTGCCTCCTACATGCTGCTGAACAGCTGATCCATGGTGGGCAGGAGGCGCTGGGAGGGAGGGGGAGGTGCTGATCTGCGGGGTGGCCTGTGGGTGCTCCAGCCCCAGAGCACCCACAGAGTTGGTGCCTATGCTGGGGAGGCTGGTACTTAAAGGGCAGTCCCTAAGAGGCGGGCTGTGAAACCCTGAACTTTGGGGGTAGGAATGGGGGCTCTTTTGGGAGCTGGATGGTGCTTAATAAATTAGATCCCAGGAGAGGGGGAATAATCACTTTAAAGACCTTTTGCTGTGACTAAATTACTTCTGGGACCTTGGAGGGAAACTGAGGCAAGATGTCTCAAGGGCCATTCCAGGCCACAAGCAGGCTCCCGGGGATTGCACTTGTCTACAAGGAGAGTCTTGCTTTGGCTGGGAGATGGCCCAGATGATCTAAGAGGCCTCTCTTTACACAAGCCTTGATAATTCCAGAGCGGGGAGGCACAAATGGAAGCTGGGAGGATGCACTCTGCAGCCTCCGCTGTATGACTGCCCTAAGAACCTAGACACCCTGGCTGGATGCTATTCCGCATGGAAGCCATTGAGTCTATATTCTCCAAATGGCCTGCAGATTGCCCTCAACATCCAGACTAGGAGCACCCTGTGCCTTTTACCCTCTTACGCCTTGCCGGGCTAGGTGGAGCACTGTGATGGGGTCTGCAAGCACCACACTGGGGTTGTGAGCTGCTGTGGGCTCAGTCAGCTCCACCCTGCTGCACTGTCTGAGGTGTCGGGCCTGGAGAGAGAGGGGGCTTCAAAGGGGGGGGGCCCTGCTCGCTTGGGAGCTGACTCTGAGGGATGGCAGACTTCCAGCTCTCGCTCTGAGAGAGAGGCCTAGCGGGGCCAGGAACTGCGTGAGAGATGCTGCCTGCCAGACCTCCCCAGGGGAAGGTGGGCCTGGGTAGCACTGCTGCAACAGCCAAATCAAAACCTTTCCCCTTGTGCACCTGACCACAGCACGCAGCAGGGGGTGGCTCTGAGCCCAGGCCAGATCCCGTCACAAGCGCTCGGTGCCTTTCGCCCCCCTGCCAGGCAAGGAGAGGCACTTGGCATGCAGATAAAACCAGACTTTCCTTCATAGGCCCCCCGGATTTGTGGCTTGGCAGCTCTCACTTCCCAAGGACTTCGTGGCTTGTCTGGAGACCCTGTGAGGGGTCTGAATCCATCCTGGAGGGCTCAGGTCAGTCATCTCTCTAGCACATCAGGTGGCTTTTCAGACTGGTTTATGGAGGCCCCTGCAGGCAGGTGTGGGGGGAGCTCGCCCTGCTGTGCGGCTTGTTCTTTAGGCCCATTTACTGGGACTCTCCCCAGCTGCTCAGGAAGATCTCAGAAAACATCCTTCCCAGGCATTAGCATGTCGCGAACCGCCCGTTTAGGTGCCTGGGCCAAAGACACCTGCATAGGCTCCTGGCTCGGCTTGTTTTGTGGCCAGCTCAGCCGCGGTATGGCGGGAAGGAGGGGATGGGTGGCTAGGCCGCTTTCTTCAGCACGTTCACCTAGTATCTGTCAAAGTGCTGAACTCCTCTGTCGATGCCCTGCTGGGCAGCAGCAGGGCAAAGTTCCCCAGCTCGCCCTTGGCTAATGCTTCTCATCTGTCATTGGGGTCGGGTGGGGAGGCAGTTCACTCTCCAGGTCCCGTTCGGTCCATAGCCTGGACTCCAAGCCTGCCCTGGAGCACGGCAGTGAGGGCTGGTGGGGGTCATCTGTGGGAGGTCTCCATGGGGGAGGCTGAGAGGTTACATGACTATAGTGGACGCTCTAGCATTCAGGTTTTTCCTGTAAGGGCAGAATTCACCCTAGATGTGCTGGGCATGCACAAGTCCCTCCGGTGGGACTGCAGAGAGGGCCTCTACGCGTTGTGTGTTTCGGAAGGGTCTTCTCCCCAGCTCTTAACAGGCTGTTGCAGAAGGGGCCAGTGCAGGCAGCCTGGGTTGTGGGGTTGCCAGTAAAGGACCCTTTGGCTCCAAATCCAGACACTGATGGCAGTGGCAGCAGTTATCCCGTCCCATCCCACAAAACATCAGATTGGGGGCTGTGTGGTTCCTAATTGACTAGGGCTGTGTGGGACCGGGGTGAATTTCATCATCAGTGTAAACAGGGAGTGTGATAGGTTCCAGTTCATAGTTGATTGTTTGTGGTGGTCTAGGATGGGAGGAGGGGGTTGGAACGGATTAATAACAAATAAAACTCAAGACAGAAACAAGCAATTAAAAAAAAGTTCCTTGACATCTGTGATTCTCAATGAACAAAAATCCCTAAAGGTCCAGGATTAAAAAGAGTTTTCTTGAAGCCCAGAGTTAGCAAACGGAGCATCTGTGATCTTCCTTTCCCTGAGAATTCAGCCTTCCTGCTTTCTCTCTTTGCAGTCTCTGTACCCAAGAGTTTTCTGTGGGTGTTCACTAGACACTGCCAGCAGGAGGAGGGTTAAGTGAGTGGGAAGGGGGTGGAGAGGGAATCCCAGCTTGGAACTTGAGACTTTCCAGCTGAGAAGGAAAGATTCAGAGATGCAGACGTAATCATACAACACTGCAATCAACTCCTGTGTCAAAAGAAGTCAGGAAAAGCACATAAATAACTCCACAGCCACATTTAATATAGTGCAGGACATATATCAATAATGCCACCACTTCCTCCAGGGTAAGTATAGAAAAGCTTCATGTCAAAAACGCTTGCAAATGGTTTGAATACTTTGAACTGGTTCGGTGTGGACTTCAGAAATTGAGGTAGCTTTAAATTCAAGCTTTTCTGGTACCAGCTCAACTAGAAACTCTCTAGCTTAATGCAAGTTTCAGGCTTGCTTGCAAATAATCTCCAGAACTAAACTCTGATGTGGATGATGTGGAAGGAAGACAAAGTGTAATCTATATTGTTTCCTGCCGTAAATTCAAAACTCCAAATGGAGTGCCAAGAAATTGAAAAGCACACTCATTTAGTAGGAATGCAAATCTGTCTGTGATCTTTTATCTGCAAATGTAAGGGCACTTAATGAATTTACTCCTCGCTGCAGTCAGTTGGATTGGCTCTGGGTACCTTCCTGCTTCAGTGTAATGCGCAGCACAGCATCAGGTAATCCACATGTTAGGATGGTCTCTCCTGAAGCTGTCACTTTAATGCTCTCAAGTGTCTACAGAAAGTCTGGCGTAAGCAATAAATTTTGCTCTGCTTCATGTATAATGTACGATAGCTTCTGTGATCACTGAGGCGGATGTGTGGTCAGTCCATTTGTCTGAATGATCCATAGGGGTTTTGTTGATGTAGGCAGAATAAAATGGCTGGAAGGAGAGGAGGGATGATTCGAACTAGATTCTCAGCAGGACACTCTCTCCCTTACTTGGATGATGATGTTAGGAACAGTGATTTATTGCGTTCTGATTAATACCAGTCTGTATAGAATGGCTTTTGGTCAGTATGTTTCAGTTCAGAAACAGTTTCATGCCGAGGTATTTGTGTGTGTGTTTTTGTGAAATGTCTGTTTTCCATTATTAAACTGGGAGACAAACTAAGATGACTGTCACATTTTCCTAATATAATTTTCTCTCAAACCTTGAAAACCATTAATTTCAGCTGTGTGTCCTGATGATCCAGCTGTCAAAAAGCCACATGCTTGGAGGTGGGTTTGCAAGCCCAGTGTTTCCCTGGGTCAGGTCCTCACTGAAGGAAAGGATGGATGCCCAAATGGAAACATGGAAAGAGGGAAGGGTTGGAAAAGAAGGATGCACAATGTGGGAGGGGAAGAGAGAAGTTCTGATGCTGAGTCTCAGATGATGTAACTCAGGTGGCGGATGGGGATTTTCCGCCCATTTCCAATCCCAAGACATCATCCCTCTTGTCCTTCTGTTTCCTGCACTGATTGTTCTTGGCTATAAATGCTTGTCAGTTGCAGCTGTCTGGATCTGGGCTTGTTATTGATGTGAAGCAGCAATTGCTTACACCTTAGGACTAGTGCCCAGGGATCCTGGGAACCCATCTGAATTAGCCTGGGGTCTGCGCTCATTAATGAAACCAACAGTTAGCCCAGGTTGTGGGTCTGAAACCTTGAGCTGATTTGGCCTAGGTTTACCTACCCCGCAGGCCCTTTCCTTTCCACAGTAGCAGACTACTGCTCCCTTATCAATGAAGTCTTCCACAACCCTGTATCCAACATGCCCATCGCTGTTGTCTGGGTACCAATATTCTGTAGGGCCTTGGCCTGCAACCCTACCGTCTTCCCACTCTGATCTGCTCTCCTCTGTAGGGATTTTCTATGGCTGCTCCCCTTTGTGATGAGACTTCTGGGGAGCCCTCTGGTGTGACCATCCCCATCCCCCTGATCCAGGAAAGTCTTCAAGTGGCAGGAAGCACCTGGTCCCTTTGCCTCAGCTGCGACAGGAGTAGCGGTATGCAGCTTCCTGTACCGAGCCAGGCCCAGAGACCCTCTGAGGTTCCCTGCAGCGTTGCTGGGAAAACTCAGACCTACCATAGCTACACATTCTGAGCTTTGTGCTGTAGCTGGGGAATCCCTTGGCTGTTGAGATGTTCCTGGGGAAAGCCTTGACGTGCGCTTAATGAAGCGTCTCTGCACTAGGCCCAGTTCAGGTGTCTGATAGCAGAACTGTCATCTCCTGGATGTTGTCCTGGTTCCCGGGAAGAGTTATCCCTCCAGGCAGCAGCCCTCCACCCCCAAGGATTCTCTGTAGGGGGGAAAGGCCAGCTAGTACCCACTGAAAGTCACAGGAGAGTCAGGTTGGAATTGTGGCAGTGGAGGCTGGTGAATTGGGGTTATAGGCTGGCACAGATGCCAGCCCCAAGAAAACTTCCATGGAAAAGGCCAGGATCCCAGTCCAGGGTGATAAACACAACCCTGTAATAAAGGAAACAAATCTGTCTTTCCGCCTTGCTCTGGAAGTGTGTGGTCTTCTGCTGAGCAGGCCAGACAGATCTTCAGCTCGGATGACCTGATGCTGCAGCAGCAGGGTGATGGGTAGTCCTCAGTGCGCAGCATCCTCTTGCAGTGTATGGCCGGTAAATCCAGTCCCATGTAGAAATACGCAGTCTTCTCATTTGTGCCCAGGTGTGTTTTTTAGCCTAGTAGAATTTGCCACAGATAAGATTAGTTTGGGAAGAAAAAACCTCCCTGTCATTTTGCGTGGTTGGGTGGCTGCCTGTCCAGAGCTAGTCTGAGCTCTGGTCTTCATGCTTTGAGAGCACTCATGGCTCCATTACCACTAGGGTGGCCACCTTTTCAAAAGGCAAAGCGGGACACATGCAGGAGCCCCGTCCCCTCTGTGGCCCCACCCCACCCCTGCCCCTCCTCTCCTCCTGAGGCCCCACCTTCTGCTGCTCTTCTCCCCCCGAGGCCCCTCCCTCTGGCCAGGCTGGAAGCCGGAGCCGGCCTGTGGTAAGAGCCGCCCAGGTTGCTGCAGGGAGTCCTGGACCCTCCACCTTACGGAGGCTCTTATGGAGTTCACTACCATGGCCTGGCTTGGGCGGGGAGCCGCAGGGGGAAGAGGAGGAGCAGGGGTGCGGCCTCGTGGTGAGGGGGGGGTATAAGCCCACCTCAGCCCCCCCTGCGCCTTGGGCAGGCATGGAGCAGCACCAAAGGGAATCCGGGACAAATGCTGTCCCAGAGTCATTCAGCCTGGGACCAGGACTTGAACTCTGCGTTTCAGGACTGTCCCGCCCACTTTGGGCTGGTGGTCACCTTAGTTCAAATTCTGCCAGTGCACTGGAGTTTTGCTATAGATCGGCCTATTGAATAGTCTCTGTTCCGTTTACCACGTGTTTTCAGCCTGTGACCCTCCCACCCCCCTTCGGTGTTGTAAATTCAGCTGTTTTCATTCTTGGGGGTGGGGAGGGGAGGTGGCAGAAGACCTAGTACTGGGTCATTTCTTCACAGTAGCAGTGCTTGAATCGAGGCCTGTGGTGACTCACTGACACCTTGTTCTCCCTGAGGTTGTGTGGGGGAGGGTAAATTAGAGATGGGGAGGAAAAATAAACAAAGGTTTCCTTGTATTTATTGCTGGTGTAACAGTACCCCCCAGAGACACCAGCTGAGAGCCGGGGCCCATTGGGCTAGTTGCTGCACAGACGCAGGGAGAGACAGTCCCTGCCCTGAATAATTTATAATCTAAATCGACAAGACAAAGGGAATATTACCCCCATTTTACAGATGGGGAGCTGAGGCACAGAGCGATTAAGTGATCTACGCTAGGGAGTCTGGTGGAGCCAAGAATTGAACCCAGGTGTCCTGAGACCCAGTCCAGTGCCTTAATCACAATCCCTTCGTTTCTCTCGTTTCAGCATCAGAATCACAAATGGAGAAGCCCTTTTAGGTCTCATCTAGTCCATCCTCCCGTGAGTGCAGGATTGTTCCCCGCTGTACATGTTGATAGTGGTTTTGACTGGATTCGTTTTTAATGTTCCCAGGAATGAGTCGTCTTCTACTGTTGTAGCCTAGTTGAGCTCAGTTTCAGGAAAACTAGGCAGCTGAAATTCCCTTTCTCAGCCTCATCCCATGATCCCTAGTTATACCCACCTGAAATCCATCATAATCCATCGTGCTGGAGTTTACTGGTGCCATGATTTTTCATTTAAACTAACTGCTGAACAAACTTACCTAAATGGACAAGTGCAGTGGGCTGGGACTCAGGAAATGTGACTTCTATTCTGGGGTCTTCCACTGGCCTGCTGGGTGACTTTGGGCAAGTCACATCACTGCTCTGTGCCTCTGTTTCCCCCTATGTAAAATGAAGATAATGATTCTTATTCTTTTTTTAAAGTACTTTGAGATCTACACTGAAAAACATTCTAAGATCTAGGTATTATATTCTTCTTGTCCCTGAGTGCCATTTTTGTCCTCCTTTAAACCTTCATCTATGAATGCTTCTAAAAATTCCTGCGCTCACTGGTTTTGTTCCTGAACTGAAATGTTGGAAAGGCCATTAACTGGGGACAAGATTTTGTGCTTAGCCTGATCGTGTGTCTGTTTAGGAGCATGGTGCAAACCGACAACAATTCTCAGCCAGGAAGCTGCAGCCTCATTGTACAGAGATTAAATTTGATTGTTGCTCCTGGCTGCAAGGAACCCTCTGGAGAGAAATTCTCTAACTGTAGATCAGGGATTCTTCAGTAAGTGGGATACATGGGTTGGCGTATGTGGGGAGCGGGGAGAAGGAACTAGCAACAAACAGAACAATTATTCATCCAAATTGGAACCACACCGACTTATTTTGTATAAATCCTCTGTCACCAGGCCCAGTTTCAGATGTAGGTTGCCTCTTTGAAGTTTAAATTTAAGGGAGCTGTGATGGATGGACCAAAGCTGGTTTCTCTTCACTGCCATCTTGGCAGAGACACTAGGGAGTGGCCAGAGCTAAAAGGATGAGCTTGTGCTAGAGAGTCGGGCTCTGTAGCTGAGGGCTGTAACAGACTCACTTCCTCTGGGTTGGGCACGGGATATGTGTGTGTGTATGTGTAAGACACACTCACCAGTAGGTTACACTAGCACTCTTCAGAGCTGGGGTCTTGGAACATGGCTGCTCCTAAGCTTTCCAGAGGGAGAGGAAACCTCTAGTTGTTAATGCAGTATCTTCTCCAAGAGGCCACTTCAGCTTGAGCCAGCCCTGACTCATTTTCTAAAATAACCCCAGGGATGCTCAGAACAGAGCTCATCATTCTCCAGTGCTTGAGCACTAGTGACTTAGCTACCAGGTGGCAGCCGGACATTGGAGTGGATTTAGCTAGTTAGCAAATGTCTCCGCCCACTCCCCAGACTCACTGTGTCCCCTGACTCATAGCTGAGGCTGACTGGAGACCTTGTGTTCAGCAGGCAGCAAATTCTGCTAGGTGAGCCGATCTCCAGCCAAGCCAAAAGGAGCTGTGCCATGATAATCTTGCTCGCAGGGCCTCTTGTCTCAACCGGACCATCCAGCCCTGCCCTGTTCCAGCAGCAAGGGCTGCTGGGACTTGTGGTGTGAGGGCAGTGCTTGGGTGTTATGGAAGCCAACTGCAAGGCATCCTGGGTAGAGAACTCTGTCTCCACAGTTGTGAGGATCTGCAGTTTCCAATAACCACCCCTACATGGGCCAAGCAGCCAGAGATGGAGCCACAAGCAGGTTTTCAACCAGTGGGTGGGGAGACTGGTGGAACTGGGGGATATGAGCTGAATTCAGTCTTTGCATCAGCTTGCTGCACTGGGGGATGTGGGGAGAGCCTTGGCGGAGGAATCACGGATAGTGCTTTGATTGGTCAGGTTTGTGTGCATGTGTGGCCCACGGACCCCTTGATGCCAACTGGCAGAGGACACAGGGGGCGAATAGGGATTTACAGGGATCCCCAGGGTCAAATATCTGCAGAGCAGTTCACCAAAGGGTGGCATGGGAGGTCTCTACCAAGAGCCAGTAGCCCACTGGTCACCATCGTCATCGCGAGATGTATGTACGGACCTTATGTAAGGAGTGATGTATCTGTATTCAAACTCAGGTTGTTACGGTGCTGGCGTTAAGGCAGGTCACCAGGAGGTGATGTGCGCTGGAAATGTTCCTTTCAGGGAGGAGATAACAGACACTTGTCTTCCTGTCTGGAGTATTGGGTATTGGATGCCTATTTGCATACGGAGCCAGCTGTCTCTTAGGGTACATCTACGCTGCAAGAAAAAGCACCTGTGGCAGCACGTCTCGGGCTTGTGCTACAGCGCTAAAAATAACAGGGGAGATGTTTCCAGTCAGGCTCTGAGAGCCACGCCGCTCGCTGGGTCTCCAAGCCCAAGCGGGAACATCTACTCTGCTGTTTTCAGTGCCATAGCACGAGCCTTTCCAGTGCAGACATACCCCTAGGGCCCATGGAAGCACAGGGCTGTCGATGGGTCGGTGAATGCGTTGGTGAATGCTGCCACTAGCAAAGTGCCCTAGATAAAGTAAGAATGGACCTGAACTCTTCCTCAAATCCTTGAATGGAGCTGTTTGTGGCTCAGTTAAATATATATCCACACATCTCTGCACTAGCCCTGAGTGGGAGTATCTGAATATCATGCAGGAGACTATTCTGGCAGCATTTCTGACCTGGCCAGAACAGAAGCTATTGGGAATCCTGATATGGGGTGATGGATGGACAGGTCCTAGCTGGAAGCTTGGCATATTCTAGCCCAAAGCAGGTATCGGTAATGGATCTAATCCAGGGCTATGCATCTTGTCTGATTTTCACAAGCCATGACTGGCAAGGGTCCTACCCTAGCTCCCGTGGCACCCATTAAAGCCCGGTGAGTATTTGAGTGTGTTTGTGCCCTCCAGTTCTATCACTGTCAGGTTCAGAGCAGACAACCTGAGCAGACCATGTTCCGCACCGCCCTGAACCCCCCACACTAGGTGACCCTCCCCTATAATGGTCTATAATGGTAAACATCTGAGAGGAGAGGCCACTGATTCACAGCGATCTGGATCGCCTGGTACACTGGGGGCAGGCAATCAATATGTGTTTTAATATGGCTAAATGGATACATCAAGGAACTAAGAATGCCATACTTAAAGGATGGGGGACTCTATCCTGGGAAGCAGTGACTCTGAAAATGATTGGAGGGCTGTGATGGATTATCAGCTGAACAAAGACTCCCAGTGTGACACTGTGGCATAGGTGCTGGAAATAATAACAACCCAAATACATGGTTTCCGCCTTCAGCACCCCAACTATAAAAAGTGTTCCAGCACTAACTGCGCTGTGGCCAAAAGAACTAATGTGATCCTGGAATTCACAACTGGGAATTTCAAGGAGGAGCAGAGAGACTATTTTACCTCTGTGTTTGGCACTGGTACGACAGCAGCTGGAATCCTGTGTCCAGTTCTGGTGCCCACAACTCAAGAAGGATGTTGATAAATTGGAGAGTGGTCAGAGATGAGTTATTAGAATGATTAGAGGATTAGAAAACCAGTCTTAGAGTGGTAGACTCAGAGCTCCATCTGTTTAGCTCAGGGGTGGGCAAACTATGGCCTGGGGGCCACATCCGGCCCTTCAGATGTTTTAATCCAGCCCTCGAGCTCGCACCGGGGAGCAAGGTCCGGAGCTTGCCCTGCTCCTGCACTCCAGCTGGGAAGTGGGTCAGGGTTGGCCCCGCTCCGCGTGGCTCCCAGAAGCAGCAGCATGTCCCCCATCTGGCTCCTACGTGTAGGGGCAGCCAGAGGGCTCCGCACGCTGTCCCCGCTCCAAGTGCGGCCCCCGCAGCTCCCATTGACCGGGAATCACGGTCAGTGGGGGCTGCCAGGGCAGTGCCTGCAGACAAGGCAACACACAGAGCCGCCTGGCCATGCCTCTGCTTCTGGGAGCTGCTTGAGGTAAGTGCTGCCCGGAGCCTGCACCCCCCCGTCCCTCTCCCATGCCCCAGCCCCCTGCTCCCAGCCCAGAGCACCCTCCTACACCCCAAACCCCAGAGAGCATGCCCCCCAGCCGGAGCTCTCACCCCTCCCCACACCAACCCCCTGCCCAGGGCCGGCTCCAGCTTTTTTGCCACCCCAAGAAAAAAAAACAAAAAACGATTGAGCTGCCACCAAAGCCCCACCAAAGAAGAAGAGGGGGAGCAAAGGACCCACTGCTGAATTGCCGCCGAAGACCCAGATGTGCTGCCCCAATCAGGGGCGGCTCTACAAAGTAGGCTGCCCCAAGCAGCGCTTCACTGGTGCCTGGAGCCGGCCCTGCCCCTGCCCCAGCCCGGAGCCCCCTCCTGCACTCTGAACTCCTCATTTCTGACCCCAGAGCCCGCACCCCCTGCTGGAGCCCTCACCTCCTCCCCACACATCAGCCCCCAATTCCATGAGCAATCGTGGCCCGCCATACAATTTCCATACCCAGATGTGGCCCTCAGGCCAAAAAGTTTGCCCACCCCTGATTAAGCTTAACAAAGAGAAGGTTAAGGTGTGACTTAATTGCAGTCTATAAGTATTTACATGGGGAACAAATATTTAATAATGGGCTCTTCAGTCTAGCAGAGAAAGGTCTAACAGGATCCAACTGTTGGAAGTTAAAGCTTGACAATTTCAGACTGGAAATAAGTCGTAAATATTTAACGGTCTAAGTAGCTAACCATTGGAACAACTTACCAAGGGTCGTGGTGGATTCTCCATCACTGACCATTTTCAAATCAAGGTGGGATGTTTTTCTAAAAGCTCGGCTCTAGGAATTGTTTTGGGCCTGTGTTATACAGGAGGTCAGACTAGATGATCACAATGGTTCCTTCTAGCTTTGGAATCGATGAATATGGTGATACTCCAAACATCCAAAACATAGAAAACTGCATGGCCCTGAGCAGTAACTAACAGCTCCCTTTATGCTCTAGTGCCGGCACTGAAATGTTGAAGTTGCCCATTAGTTTAGGGTTCTTGCCTGACAACCAGGCATTCAAAGAAACAGGCATGGGCAAAAAAGCCAAATCTTGCCTTCCCTTTTTTTGTTGGTTTCATTCACTGGTTCAGCTGGCGGCCTCTCTAGAGGCTTAGCACAAACAGAGCTGATGTGTGGTGCAAGAAGCGGGATTGTCAGGATATTTACCTCCATGGTCTCTTTACAACATGAAATGTTTGATGGGTTTGGGCACCAAAGCCGCAGGAATTGAGTTAATTTTTTTTGTCAGCCGTCCACTCTGTTCAACACCTTTTTCCAGTGGCCTGTTTCTCTCCTGTGACTGGTTGTAATTAACGTCCTCTTCCCCAGGATGTGAATGGTCTTGGTCAAATTGCTGTCTTCAAATTGCTTCCATTGCCCATTTGCATGGAGTAATAGGGAGAATTTGTTCCAGTGTGGCTGGCTGGGTCATGCCTGCCTGAGTTTTCATTTGCTTGGCATGATTTCTTGCAGCTGATTCCCTAGTCCTAAATTCTCCTACCAATGTATGTGATAATGCGTAATGCTGTAGGATTTGACTGTTTCTCTAGTACCTTAGAGATGTGAAATGCTACAGAGGAGCTATGGACTACGCTAGCATTTATCACCTGATTCTATACAGGTCAGAACCCTGTCATCTTAGTCAGGTTCGACGACATAACAATGATGGGAAAAAAACCCTACAAATATTAGTTTTGCTTTTAAAATGAATTGACTTCTGTTGCACTAATACCCCTCTTTCGTTGACAGACTGTGATTCAGTGTGACCCAAAAGTAAGAACAGATCCACCTCCAGTGTTTTGAATTTCAGAGTCCCTGCATCTCGGGCCACTGAATGTTTAAAGACAATTCAGGAACTAACAAAGGCTGCTGCACCTTTCTGCTTTTCGTAGATGTTTCCCCACAGGAATTTAATCCAAACATCATGCACAGAAATATCCGAAGGCTACTTAGACCTAGGTACAGAAGAGTAAAATTTTCGCTTTCCCTTCAAAGATCCAATACCGTGTTCAAGCCAAAACTATCTGTAGATAGTGTAGAATATTCACGTGTTACAGTATGTGTGTGAAAAACTCTTACAATCTGCTTTCCTCACCTGTCTGTGTGCCTGAGCAGTGTTTGACCTCAAAGCTCTTCATCCTGAGAACAGCCAGTTGGGAAATACCCTACAGAATTTAATAGAAATCTATCCACTTCCTCTGTTTTTTTAACCCTCATAGAATTGAATAGAGAATCCTTGCTGTCCAGCTCTATAGGATGGTCCCTATACAGAGTATCTTATCCCCTATTAATTTCTATAGAACGCTACTAAGTTTCTATAGATCCCTGTTAAATTCTGTCGGTCTCATTCATAATTGTGTGCTTCCTTGGTGGTGGTGGGGCATTAACTAATGAAACCCCAGAGCAGGCTGACTAGAAACATTTCTGTTGTAGACAGTTTCTGTGCACAATCACTGGTTGTGGTGGTAAAGGAAGTGATGGCTTCTCAACAGGTGTGGCATTAAGGGTAAAAGTCCAGGGAGTAAAGGCTGGGGGGTGAGGGGATGGGGGGGAACTGAAGGGGGCTCAAATGCAGAGACACTGATTAGGAGTCCCTGAAGTCTCTTCACTAAGGGCTCTATCTTGCAAGGCACAGATCACCTCTAGGGAGGGGCTGATTTACTCTCACCTCTCGTTGATCTCAAATGAATTTGTGGGTGCTCAGCAGCTCCCAGGAGAAACTCCCCATCTTGCAGGACTGGGGCCAAGGAAGGCCCAGTAGGCATTTGCCAACTTTGCCCATCCATAAATACCCCTCTGGTTCATGATGAATTAGAGAGGAAAAATCATTCCATAACCATTGCCTCACCAGTGTATGTTACCATATCTTATCCACTTCTAAGCAGAGCAGGCTGGAAAATGTGAATACATTTTTTTGCAGAAGATTTGGATATAACTTTTTCAAAAGGGAATGCATTTTTGTTTTTTTTAAATGCTGAGTTTTTCAGACCGATTCTCTCCCAGTGTTTTGGGGTTTGTTTTCTTTTTTGCCTTTTGGTGTTTTTCCCTTTCACCCATTTTGCCACTGAAAAAGGGGGGAAAGTAAAATAAGGGGAAAATCAAAAATCACTCATAGTCCACAATATTTTAAGATGAGCTTTTTTCTATTTGTCCTTTTTTAAAGCCTTTGGGATTGCAATGTCATGTTGAAATCACTTTTTTGAAAATAAATATGATCTGCAACCTAACTTTCACACTAGTAGCCCGACATATTTAATGAACACGGTTGTCAGTTGAATCTGTCCGTCTTTCTCTCTCTCTTTCTCTTTCTTTCTTTTGCTATCAGAAAAACTTCCAACGCCAGATGGAAGAGAAGCAAGTTTTTTTCATTTCTTGCTAGATACATAATTAATGACATACTCTCTAATTGGAAACATTTAGATCAGTTTGCTTCATCTTAAGTAAACTGTAACGGGAGTAAAAATACCCTTATAGTTGGGAAGAGTATAGTTGTGATTCCTTCTCCTAATGAAGCTACTGTGGGTTCTGCCACTGGGAGTTTGGTAATTAATTACAGTTTCTGACTTTTCTGTTTGAATGTTTGAATGGGTTGGGATTTATTTGTAGAGTTTCTTCCTAGCACTTGACTTCTCTTACAGGGAACACTGGCAAATAATTTTAGGCCCCAGTAATTAAAACCCTTTCTAAAAAGTGATGCAAATAGAAAGCGGCGATTAATCTTAACTAATGTAAATGAAGGGTTGTGGAATGTAATCTGCTGCAACGCTGGAAGACCCAATGCCTTCTGCAAGAATCCACACTCCTGAGTGACGCAGTTATACTGACCTAACCTCCCATGTAGACAGCGCTATGTTGACAGGAGGACTTCTCCTGTCAACATAGCTACTGCCTCTCAGGGAGCTGGATTAACTACGCTGACGGGAGAAGCTCATAGTAGCATCTTCACTAAAGTGCTGCAGTGATCCAGCTTTTTAAGTGTATACCTGCCCTCAGTGTGTGAGGACAAGAAAGTGAAACAGAAATGAAAAGTGCAAATGACTTTCTTATATGCAGTAGGTAGGAGGGCAGTGCCAAAGTAAAACATGAAGCAGAAGGCATGAAAATGAAATTAGACTTTTAAACGCTTTGCATGGTTTTAATAATCTGTGATATGTGGAAGAATAAAACTAGTAAACATTCACTTTTAAAATTAATAATGCTTGTTGCGGGGGCACCTGGTTACCCTTCTGAAAAACAGCATCAATTTAAAATCAGCACAGCTATGTCCTGCAGGGCAAAAAGAGCTTTATGAAGTTTAGTCAGTGTGAATGTATTCAGTGGTTTTTAAAAGACCTGTGTATATCTCTATCTATGTCTGTGAATAGAAAAAAATCAAATAATGCTTTATCACTTTTTAAAACACTTTGGGCTAGATTCACAAAGAGTAGTGAAGCATTGCAATGCTAAACCGTTAGGTGCCCTGCTTCCTAATGGACTTCACAACCCAGAGTTAGGTGCCCAGGCTCCCTGTATAAAGCACAGAGAGAATTAGGCATCTAAAATGGGATTAACAGAAGCCAGCACATTGAGCAGGGAGCTAGCCAGCTGGAAATACCAAGGAAGAGATGGAGCCTAAGCCTCACCCCTCAAAGTGAAGTTGATAGTAATGAATATAAATCAGATGTTAGAAATTGTAGAAAATTGATAAGGGAAGCCAAGGGACACAAGGAGAACTCTGTGGCCAGCAGAGATAAAATCCTTATTTTCCTTAAGTTATATTTGGAACAAAAAGAATCCTGACAATGGTATTGATCCATTACTAGATAAAAATGGTTGAATTATCAATAATGATGCAGAAAAGAGAGAAGTGTTCAATAAATATTTCTGTTGTGTATTGGGGAAAAACAGATGATCTTGTCCCATCATATGG
Source organism: Mauremys reevesii (assembly GCF_016161935.1). Taxonomy (NCBI): domain Eukaryota; kingdom Metazoa; phylum Chordata; order Testudines; family Geoemydidae; genus Mauremys; species Mauremys reevesii. The sequence continues at coordinate 39,181,669 of NC_052638.1, forward strand.
TGATGGTTACACTCTTTTCATTCCTCTAGTATCTCAGGAGGATGTTAAACAGAAGCTATTCAAGTTAGACATTTTTAAATCAGCAGGTCCAGATAACTTGCCTCCAAGAGTTTTCAAAGAGCTGTCCGAGGAGCTTGATGGACCATTAATGTTGCTTTTCAATAAGTCTTGGAGCACTGGGGAAATTCCAGAAAACTGGATGAAAGCTAATGTTGTGCTGATTTAGTAAAGGATAAATGGGATGGCTCAGGCAATTATAGGCCAGTTAGTCTGACATCAATGCCAGGCAAAATAACGGTGCAGCTGATATGGGTCTTGATATATAAAGAATTAAAGGAGGGTAATGTAATTAATGCAAATCAACATGGGTTTATGGAAAACAGATCCTGTCAAACTAACTTGATTTTGTTAAAAGATTACAAATTTGGTCAATAAAGGTAATAGTGTTGACTTAATATTCTTAGATTTCTGCAAAGCATTTAACCTAGTACCACATTATATTTTGATTAAAAATCTAAAATGATGTAAAATTAATGTGGCACACATTAAATGGATTAAAAACTGGCTGGCTGGCCTCAAAGTGTAACTGTAAATGAGGAATCGTAGTTGAGTGGGAGTGTTTCTAGTGGGGTCCTGCAGGAATCAGTTCTCGGCCCTATGCTCATGAACATTTATCAATGACCTGGAAGAAAACATAAACTCATCACAGAAGAAGTTTGCAGATGACATAAAAATTGGGGGAAGCAATAAATAATGAAGAGGGCAGGTCACTGATTCAGAGTGATCTAGATTACTTGGTAAACTGGGCGCAAGCAAAAAAATATGCATTTTAATATGGCTAAATGTAAATATGTACATGAAGGAACAAAGAATGTTGCCCATGCTTAGAGGATGGGGGACTCTATCCCAGGAAGCAGAGACTCTGAAAATGATGTGAGTGTCGTGGAGGATAATCAGCTGAACAAATGCTCCCAGTACAATGGGGTGGCCACAAGAGCTAATGAGATCCTGGGATTCATAACCGGGAATTTCGAGGAGGAGTAGAGAGGCTATTTTACCTCTGTATTTGGGACTGGTATGAGAGCAGCTGGAGCACCATGTCCTGTTCTGATGCCCCCAGCTCAAGAAGGATGATGATAAATTGGCGAGGGTTCAGAGAAGAGTCATGAGAATGATTAGAAGCTTAGAAAACTGCCTTGGAGAGGTAGACTCAAAGCTCTCCATCTATTTAGCTTAACAAAGAGCGTTACATGATTATAGTCTATAAGTATCTGTATGGGGAACAAATATTTAATAACGGGCTCTTCAATCTAGCAGAGAAGTGTCTAACATGATCCAGTGGCAGAAAGTGCTAGAAATAAAACAGACATTTTTAACACTGAGAGTAATTAACCACTGGAACAATTTACTAAGGGTCATTGTGGATTCTCCATCACTGGCAATTTTCAAATCAAGACTGAATATTTTCCTAAACAATCTGTTCTGGGAATTATTTGGGGGAGGTTCCGTGGCCTGTGTTATACAGGAGGTCAGACTAGATGATCACAATGGTCCCTTCCGGCCTTGGACTCTATGTATCAAAGGAACCTAAGCACCAAGCCCTAGCCTAGAAAAAACAAGGAGATGATGTCAGTGTCGCCTCCATATCCAAAAGCCCAGGGGTTAGACCATTCACCCAGGATGCAGGAGACCTGGGTTCAAATCCCCTGTTAGCCTGATTCAGAGGAGGGCTTGAACTCCAGTCTCCTGCGGCCTCGGTGAGTGCTCTAACCAGTGGGTTATAGAGTTATTCTCACTTCTTCTCTGGCCCAGTGTATGTTTCATATTTTTCATACGAAGTGGAATGGTGTCAAGAGGGGATATTGAGCCCCACACCAGAATCCCCAATAGCATGGTGGTCAGGTCACTCACCTGGGAGGTGGGTGCCTGGGTCTCTGGCGCATGGTGGTGCAATTCTGGTTCTGCCCAGCAGACGGCGGTGTTGCACATAAACACTAGCCAGCTCACTACCATGTTATAGTTGTTGACACTCTGTAAGAGAAGAGGGGACTTGGTTGATGACATTCCCTGTGTGTTTCCCTCTGGGGTTTGAAATACAGGTGCAGAATGGCATCACCAGAAGTCTCTCATCAGCCAGTCAAATGACAGCGCTGGAGAGGCAGCGATTGTTTGTATCTGATTTATCTCTAGTCTTGCTTGCAGTCTAGAGTCTCTTCCCCGGGGAGACAGGAGGAGATCTGGACACCCTGGCTTTATCCCCAGGGCTGTCTGAGGATAGCTTCATGTGTAAAGCTGTCGCGGGAAATGTGTGGAGATCAGCTGCTTGCCCTAGAGCCATTGCCAGCAGCTCTTAGCAGGCCCACTTGAACAAAAAGCAATGGCGTTTAAGCCATCCCTTCCAGCTGGTTACATCTGTGTGGTCTGCTGTGTTGGTGAATTATTGCTTTTGAATGTCTCCCTTGCTCGGGGAGGGCTGTGGTGGGGGTTAGTACACTGGCTTTCCTTCTCTGGAGACCTGGGTTCGAATGTTGGCCTCAGCCCCAGGAGGAGGTGAGATCCACGTCACCAAACCACCATTTGGCATGAGTGGTGAAGTCCAGCGTGGCCCAGGAATGAGGTGGCAGGGAGGGGTATTACAGGTCAGCCTTACAATGCCCTGCTGGTGCTTTGTGATGGGACTGGAACGTGACGGGTTAGCCTGACGGGTACTGGCAGAGCTGTGTCACAGGCCCAAGGCGGAACAGCAGGGTCAGGCTTGAGGTGCATTCGCTGAGCTGCGGATGAGGCCCAGGAATAGCAGGACAGAGATGCACTGACACAGCTTTTGGGGCTGGCGACGGGCGCGGTGAAAGCTGTTGGGTGCGGAGCAGCTATTGGTACAGATCAACAACTGGGCCTTGTCCATACTGGAATTCCAATCATTGCCACAGCCACAGTGGTGCAAAGCCCCTGATGTAGACGTGGAAGATGCATGTAGAGAGCTCTGTGTTACCTTGTGCCTGCCTGCCCTGTGCCTGGGTGAGGACAGCACTGTCAGGTCCTTATTTACAGACCTCCCAGGGCTAACCACATCCACCCATATCCTTAAAAAGGAGCAGGGGGCTCGATTGGGAGTTATCCTGGATTCACATGAGTTTGATGATGCCAGAGTCTGGTCCGGAGTCTCTTAGTTACGCAGCCATTTGTTCTGCTCCGAGCTGCCTCCTCCATTACTGGTATTTCCAAAGGCTGGCCTGCTCTCTCCCTTGTGGCAGAGGTTTTCTTGCGGTTGGACACGCATTAGAACGAAGCAGATGATGATGAATTCGTTTCTACGTACGAATTTTTTGTTTCAGTTGACACAACGGCGTCCGCGCCTTCCAAAGGGAGTTATTAGCTGGTTGTGGGATTTAAATGAAAATGACTTCTAAATGCACTGTTAATAAGAGACAGCTGTTACCAACAGCACCAATGGCCTCACCTCTTTAGCATCAGATTAAAAATCATTAATAATAATCAGTGGGAAGCCAGCAAATTTCCACCTGGCTAAACGCTTGCCCCAGCTGATCTTGATGGCTTGGGGGGACGGTGGACACGAGTGAGCTATCCCCAGTGACGGGGGCTTGTGAGTGCAGCCAGGGGCGGGTTTGACTGAGCACACGTGGCTCTCGCATTCTTCGGGCACTAAAAAAAAAGAGTGTGAAATGAGCAATCTTTGGAAAACGCAAACGGGTGGAAGTGCAGAGCGAAGCACTTGGCTTTGGGTTCTTTTTCCCTCCTTAGAGTGATCTGGATTTAAACAACACAACTGGCAAGTGAGCAAATACTCTCTCTCTCTTTCAATTCCCACTGGTCTTTATATTAAACTCCCTCAACTTGTCCAAGTTTGTGAGCAGAACAAAAGCTTTTTTCGTTTAAAGTTATGTGCTCGTTTCCAAATACTCTCAGGGGTCCCTCTACAGATGCCCTTGCTCCGCACGCGACATCTCTCACCTGCAGGCTTAAATGGGAACTCCATGCACCAATCGAGGGAAGCGTGTGGCGCAGTCATTGCATCCATCCAAGGTTCCCCTCTGTCTGATGCTCTCTGAGGAGGGATCTGCTAAGGGCTTGTCCTCACATGGAGTTGTTCCTGAATAACTTCATCAGTGGCAATCTTATTCCAGAAGAAGAGTGCCTTTGAAAATGGATTAAACTAAACGGGCTCACAGCTCTCTTGTTCCGGAATAAGAGTGTCCACACATGGTGTTATTCGGGAACAGCTATTGCTCTTGAAAGCCACAGCCGACCTTAATCCTTGTTAGCTTTCAAGAGTAGACAGAGTGAATGGAGGTGTCTGTAAGGTTTGCTTGGGAAGATGGGATGCTGCAGAGCACCTGACTGATGGATTCAGTTTGCAAAACAAACTCATTTCATACAGGCAGCAGAAGTTTATATTGGCGAGGAAAGACAGTTTTGTGGTCTCTGCCACAAGCTCCCTGGCTGATCTTGGGCAAGTGGCTGAGGGCCAGATGTTTCAAGGTGGTGAAGCACCTGGCTCCCATAGAAATCAGTTGGAGCACCATGCCTACATACCTTCTAAACATCTGGCTGTGAGGGCCTGATCCAAGCCTATTCAAGTCAAAGCGAGCCTTTCCACTGACTACAACTGGCTTTGGCTCAGGCCCTCAGTCTTTCTGTGCCATCCATAAAATGGGAAAGCCGTGCTTTTCTACACTCAGTCTGTCAGACCAGTTTTAACTAGCGCTCTTTGGGCAGGACTGCCTCTCGCCACATGTCTGTAAAGCACATGGCCCGGATCTCGGTCTGGGCCTCCAGACCCCACCCAAATACAAATAATAATTGTGTCCTAGCCTGGGAAGATTCCTGACCCAGACTTGGTGGTTACCAAAGAGACCGAGCCTCAGAGGTCTGATATGGAGCTAGTGCCGGCTCTGTTGATGCCCATGCAGTGCAGATGTGATTAGTGAAGCTCAGAGGCATGGCTCATACTGGTGAGCCTCCGTGCATTGATTTAAGGTGCTCCCTGTAACCAGAGACTCAACAGAACCCTCTTGTCTTTCCTGAGTTCCCAGAAGCACTGAGAACCTACAGCTTCTACTCCGCACTCCAGGAAATCAGCATCACTTAGAATATTGCAAGGAGCTAAGACCAGATCCTAAAAGGCCCCTAACTGCTGTTGAAATCGAAGGGAGTTAAGTGCCTACGTACCTGTGAGGACCTGAGCCCTAAAGCCCAAACGAGTCATTCTCTATGATGTGGAACTAGCTAACACTGCATTCCTTCCCCATTCCACAGATGCATCCAGCTTCATTCACTTATCCTGAGCTTAACACATACTGCAGGTGCAGGCTAACAGTTGTGACTCTTCCACATTGTCTATTTCCCAGACTCCTCTAGCTAGGAGGAATATAGCTTTGCTCCTAGTTAACCCAGGGGAAAGAAACCCCAATAATTAGCCCTTCAGCTGCCAAATAATGCTATTGTGCAAAGCACAGACCTCGTACCATGAACTTCTGCTGTCCCTCCACACTGCTTTAATATGCCATGAATAATATAAAGGAACAGAGCCATTAAACAGCCTCTAGGTGAACTAACAATTCCCATCTCTCTTGATGACATTCCTTCAGGGAGCGAAGCTGCACTTTGTAAATTGCAGTTGTACGGTAGGATCCCATTAAAGAAGCTTGTAAACATTCAGTCCAGAATAGATAGAATCCTTTTTTTGGTGACCAAGACTTTGCATGAAGCTTGTTGCCCTGGAGTGCCCAGATGCTGTCTATCTCCAGCAGACATTTGGCAATCAGGTTGTTACCGCTCCAGTCCCATTTCTAATTTGTCCCAGCAGGGAAACGGCAGAAGGCAGGAGGCCATCTGGATCAGCGGCTTTGCAGGCAACACAAGCTGTAGAGCAGAGTGTTCCGAGCAGATGTCTGAGCCTGGAAGCAGTATCTGCAGGGATCCTACTCCCACCAAAGCCGGGGTCGGGCTGCAGAGAACGGAATATTCCTGTGATAGACATGACCTGTGTGTTATATGCATTTGCACAGATGCTCAGCAGAGGGAGCAGGAAGCCAGTTTTCCCACCAGCCCCAGGGGAAATGACAACCCCACCAGTTATGCTCCAGTAGGGCCAAGTACAGGAGAAGTGATAATGAATGCCACCTGTGTTATTACACATCTCAAAGTGGGTGTGGCGGGTCAGGGGCATGTCCTTAGCCTCACCCTCACTCAGCACAAGCTGATGTTCCAGGTCTGGCCGCAGAGGCTGAGTCCACGCTGCTCTCGCATGCACCTCCCAAGCCGCATACAGGCAGATAAAACACCAAGCAAAACTCGGTCCAACCCAGCTAGAGCTCTGCCCAGTTTCAATCCACGTTCACTAGGATTTGGAACTGAACCTGGTGAGAGCTGGTCAGGATTCTCTAGGGCTGCTGAACAGAACTTGCCTGAATCGGGGATGAACGAAGTGAGTTCTCTCTCCCCCTTTGGGCTGCATATTCAGAGGCAGCCTGTCCCAGAGTCAAGAGGTAACAGTCATCCTCTCTGTAGCTTTGGTGTGACTATACCTGCCCTATTCAGCTCTAACCGCAGCCCTGATCAAAACGTTTGTGTCATGGGCTGCATCTAGGGTGATCAGATAGCAAGTGTGAACAATCGGGACAGGCGGTGTGGGTAATAGGCACCTATCTAAGCCCTGAATATCAGGACTCTCCCTATAAAATCGGGACATCTGGTTACCCTAGCTGCATCATAGGAATAACAGACAGACTTAGGGTGACAAGCTGCTATTCACTGATCTAGCTCTTTGCTCCAAGCCGCGGAGTCACTACTCAGCTGTTGACCCTCTTCCTCTGCATTTTGGGGTGAAACAAACACATCCTTATTTTGGCCTTCCCCTGGGTTCTGCCTCTCTCCCTATTAACTCGTGGCAAAAAACCCCCCGCAGCCCGGGCGACAGCGTGCTCGGCTCAACACAGCGCTAAAGCCTGCACATGTCGATGTCTGCGCTCGGCTACTCCACCCATCTGGAACTGTACGTGTCTCTCTCATTCCGTCTCCTTCCCAACTCTGCTGAAAACACGTCTGTCCTTTGCCCGTGCTTGTCATTTCTCTCTTCCTCCGCTACTATTTGGCTTCACTTGGTCACCCTAATTTAGGCCCACGTGCTCCCTGCTGTTCTAGGAATTACAGCCCAGATCGTCAAAAGGTGTTTAGGTGCCTAACTTCAGTTGAGCCTCACTACTTCGAGGGTCTGGCCCTACAACCTGGGCACTATTAACGTGGTGCTACCCACAGATCTCAGGCCACCTCACAGAGTTTGGGACGTGTATTTACCCCCAGCTTACAAGTGAGGAAGGTGAGTCACACAGAGCTGACGGGACCTGCCCGAGGTCTCACAGGCTGAGTCCGGAGTTCAAATCTTTGGATGCCAACTCCCGTCTGAGCCCCTGGACCCCAAATTCGTTCATGCAGGCAAACGTTTGGAGGCTCTTTTGCAGCTATTACTCTTCAAAGCAAATTGCCAGGTGCTATCTCGTTTCTGGGGATGTAGAGCTGCCCAGTTGTCCCATGTGGCTCATGCTTCCAGAGTAGGCTCCTGAGAAAGGGTGAGTTCCTGCAGCATGCTCCGGTCACAGGGAAAAAGAGGCAGGAGCTCCCCCGCCATCCCAACCCATTCATTTGCCTTCTGGCACATGATGATTTTGCTGGTTTCGCTCTACAGCAGATGCACGCCTGCAAGGCGCCGCTCCAAACGTGCCTTCTGCTTTCAGATCTGATGGCGGCAGAACCTAATGGGCTGGCAGGCTTCAGCCTCCTGCTGCAGCCTGTCGCAATCCCCCAGCAACCAGGAGAATATTTAGCTCCCCAACGCAGCTTACTGCACATAGCCCTGATCTGTCATCTGTTTCTGAGAGACAGGTTTCCATGGTGGCTCCAGGACAATCATAGACGCTTGGATTTTAAAGTTAGAAGGGACCATTATGACTCTCTAATCTGACCTCCTGCACGACGCACTGTCTCACACAGATTCCTGCATCAAGCCCATTTCATGTGGACACTCTTTAGCAAGACGTTCGCTCTTGATTTAAGGATTTTAAGGGGCAGAGAATCCACCATATCCCTGGTAACCGACTCTCCTCTTGGAAAGAGGCTCTAGGTGCACAGTGTTTTATATAATAGTGCCTCAAGCTGGATATTTATGGCTCCAGGCACCATACCAGCTGCATACCTCACAACCCCAGTGTCCTTGTTGGACACATGGAGACTGGAGGAACAGAGATGAAGTGACTGGCCTGTCTGTGGCAGCACCAGGAATTGAACCCAAATCTCTGCCCAGGGCATTAACCCAAAGCCCCTCCTTCAAATTCTAGGAGATTTGTTTCCTCCTTGAGGGGGGCAAGGGGAATCCCATTTCATTTTCTCTCTCACCTCCCCCATGCAATCTCTTCCTTAAAAGCCTCCCCTACATCTTTAAGCATCGTGAAGATTGTGCCCAAATAAACTTATTTCTTTAAATGCATGGGTGCCGACTGCATGGGTGCTCCGGGGCTCAAGCACCCACCCCAAAAAATAGGGGGTGCTCACCACCCGCAGGGCTGGATGAATCTTTGGTGGGCCCTGGTGCCTGGACTGCGGCCCGGCTCTGCCCGTGCTCTGCCTTTTCTCCCCAAGGCCCCACCCACCATTCCGCCCTGAGGCCCTGCCCCCGCTCAGCCTCTTTGCCCCGAGGCCACGCCCACCGCTTGCGCTGGGGGTCGGGTCGGGTCGGCGCACCCACCGGCAAAAATGAACGTCAGAGCCTGTGTTTAAATATTTCCAGTATCCCGGGGCCCAATCCTATAGGGGCCTCTCCCCTCCCTTCTCAGGCTGCAAGTGAAAGAGGAAGCCTGACTTTGTGTCTCTTCAGCCTTGCGAATAAAAAAATAATACGTCCCCCCCAAACCATGTGCCTGGAGCACTGAGTGATCCTTGAAGCCAACGGTCAAGACAGTAACTGCCTTGTGAGCTGCTTCTAAGTGAAGTCCTCTGAATAGCTGTATAGACTGGAGCTCTGTCATTGCTCTAACGGGTTACTGTCACAAATCCTACCTTTGGCTGCAAATGCACTTGGCTGATTGCCAAGGTCAGTGCAATCATTTAAAGATTAAAATCTTCAACGAGCCACTCACTGTCCCTGCCAGCCTCAATGCACTTTGGTGAGTGTCACCTCAGGAAGGTTTTCACGGCCCATAGGGTAACGGGGAAATGCTCTGCCTGAGTGCAGCTCGGCGCTCTGTCCAGAGGAAAGAGCTGAGGGCAGCCATCTCTCCATTTATGTTGACTAGCAATTCGCTGGTCTGTGCAGTCTGAATGAAAACCTATTAACTAGCCTTGCAATCAGCTTTGGCCCAGACCTCTCAAGATCTAGGCCTTTGTGGGAATCACAGATGGTAAAGCTAAGAAAGATGCTAAAGGGATCCTGTGGTCCCTCTCCCTAGGGAGGAGTATGGGATGCTTTCTAGTGCTTAGTCCAGTCTAGTTTTTGAAATCTCAAGAGATGGGGCTTCGACAAAGCCCCTTGGGAGATCGTTTCACTGTCAGGGCACTGACAACGGAAAGATGCACGTATACAATGAATCCTTGTGTTTTTATCTCCATGAGTTTAAACTGAGCTGAAATAAAATGGAAATAACTTCCTGTAGAATTGCCGTTGGTCTAGGCTGGGATTTTGATGGGCTCAGTGCTGGGTGCAGCTTGAAAGGTATGGAGGCTGTGATTACACTTGGCTGCTTATCTTGGCTATCAGAACTGCCTGGGCGTGGAAGTCTCCAGAGGGATGACTCTCTCACGTCACTTCAGCATTTCTGCTTCAGTTCTAGCTTGAACTGAAGACGTGCAAAATAATGGGGTGGGGGAGGAAGCAAAATGTGTGATCTCTCATTCTGGGAGAGCGGCAGAACTCGGGCCTTTGCCGCTTGTGAGTTATGTCCTATCCCTCACTCATGCCAAGAACTCTTCTACAGCACTGCACCAACCGCATACCCTGGATATTACAGAATTGTCCCCTAGATGTCTCTTCCCTTGTCCTCCAGGAAAACAGCATCAAGTGCACACATCCTCTTTGCCTGCTGCTCAGGCGGAAGGAGACTGCCCTCATGCCACCCCTTTTCCCTGAGGCTCCGCTCTTCTCTGTCCCCTTCCCCCCATCACTTGCCCTTATGGCCAGTAAAAGTTGGGGGGAGCATGGTCCCATGGCCCTCCCTCTGTTCCAGCACCCCTACAACACAGCATAAACCTCAACTTCTTGAAGTGGCTTCCTACTTTGGGTGCCCCTTGGGATACACAGGGCCTGATATTTTCAGAGGTGCTGAGAACCCACTGAATTCCTTTTGAGATGCTGGATGCGTTAAGAACTCTCAAAATCAGGTGCTAGTTTCTAAAGCTGAGTGCCTCAGAAATTGAAGACCCCCAAATTAGAGGCCACATGGGGCCGTAAGGTTGCTGCACTTCAATTTCCCCAAATGAAAACTTAGATCTGGAGAATGAGTTAGTGTTTGTAAAACACCCTGAAGGTCCCATGACAGAAAGGGCTTTATAGTCGTTATTAGAGCTGCAATTAGGCAACATGTGCAGATGAACTCTTTAACTAGCACCTTGGTTTCATGCAAATGTCCCTTAGTAACAAGGGCTCTGATTTTCTATGGAAGCCAAGTGAGTTAGGTGCCGAACTCCCACTGTAATTCAAAATACCCTGGCAGAACCATCTCTAAATTGAATACTGGTGAAGTCTGCAATGGCACTGTCATCCGGAGGCGATGGGCCTGTTGGAAAGGCCTGAATAGAGCATCTCAAACCAGTTCCCCAACAGCCAGTTAAATCACAAAACTAGCCACTCCAGCTGGCAAGGAGCGGCCCCAGTAGAGTAGCTAGGGATTGACTAGCCACTGGCAGAGACCTGTGCTCTCTCTCGGAGGGGTGTTTGCTCCAGCCACATGCTGAGGCACGTTGATGGAGCAGGCCTGTGCATGCCAACTAGCTCCGGATCCCTAATGTTGCAGGTGTGGCCGGTGGGGGAACTCATACTGGTGCTGTACCTGTTCTTTGGGATTGGCAATCTCCTCGGCTGCTGGTCTGGCTCCTTTCACCAGCACTTACCTCCATGTGAAAAAAGTGTGCTTTAAAAACCTTCCATCAGTGGCTTTCTACAAGCAGGGCGACTTCCTCCAGTGTTTCTCTGGGGAGTTGTTTCGCGCTTGGTGGACCAGGGTGCCTTATGTTTTGGCCTCTACAGGGTCTCTTTCTGGATGTCTGGTCGCTCCTGGGGCATAGGCCATGCTGAGCGCTTGCTATTGCTCAGCTAGGGAGAATTGTAAAGGAAGAATTAAGCATTTAAGCAAACAAAACTTGGAAGCTCTGACGGCCTGTGGTCAGAGGAGACACCCTATTGTGACAGGACACCATGTTTTCTGAGTTCTGGTTGCTTTGCCTGGCTGAAAAATCCTCTGGCACATCTTGGATTTTAGGATAAACTTCTCCTAGCTGGGCATTACATCTTTTTAAGTTGAAGGAAGCGATGCTGATTCAGGGCAAACCAGCAAAAGTTATTTTATTTTAAAACTGGCAATTCTTACATGGAGCAGTTCAGAGAGTGCTTCCGACATCTCTTCTCTCCTTAGCTCAAACACCCGCTTCCCGTCTGGTCATAGGGTGGCCTGCTCAGCGCACGCCTGTGGATGAGCTGGGAAGGAGGGGGGATGGATTATAACAGAGGTGGGCCCAGGCTGCCAAATCAGGATTTTTGAGCAGCCAAATGTGCAGGAGCTTTGGTTTGGGTCCCTTTCTTGGGCCCCTAGAACATCTTGTCCTCCCAAGAATGACTGTGGTGCAGCCACAGATGAGGTTGAATCAGCAGCTGAACAGCATTCCGCTGGGTTGTAATTTCGGCTGGGGTAATGGCTTACAGAGAAAGCACCAGGGAGAGAAATCCAGGCCATGCTCTGCCAACTTATCTAGTCCCATTGCCCAAGCAGGGGAGCAGTGTTGGTGGCCAATTGTTAGCTTATTTTCCAGTCCCAAGGGTGGAAGACAGATCTACACCTTGAGGACTCCCCCCTGGCTACCCTTGTTACTTGCGTGTGTGACTGGGCTTGCTCCGTGGTTCTTGTGACTCTGACCCCTCTCAAGTGACTGAGGTCTGGAAATTAAGGATCGGTCTTCAAATACTTGAAAGGCTGCCGTAAAAAAGCTGGAGAAAAGATGTTCTCTCTTGCCACAGAGGGCAGGACAAGAAGCGATGGGTTCTAAGTCCAGCAGAGCAGATATAGGTTAAATCTCAGGAAAAACTTCGTAACGGTAAGAACAGAAGGACAGTGGAACGGACGCCTGGGGAAGTCATGGAAGCTCGCTAACTGGAGGCTTCAAAAAGAGACTGGAGAGCCATCTGTTTGGGATGGTTTAGACACAACAAATCCTGCATCTTGGCAGGGGGTTAGACTTGCTGACCTTTCTAATCCTATGACTCTATGAGTCTGTGATTCAGTCTCTTATTACAATGGGTGTCTGGGTGGTGGTAAAGTGTTAGGATGGTACTTTTCATTGGATGAGGTGAAAGGGAAAGGAGTAGACAGCTCAAGGTTGTGTAAGTGGCATGTGTCTGTGTGTGTAGGGGGGGGTAGAGGGATGCCATATTGAATCTGTGCTTCTTCAGGTCAGCATGGCCCAATGGGTAGGGTGCTGGACTGGGAATCAGGAAACCCGGTTTCTAATCTTGTCTTGATTCTGATCAAGGGCAAGTCACACCCCTTTCTGTGCCGCAGTTTCCTCGTCTGTAAAATGGGGATAATGTTACTGACCTTTCTTTGTAAAGTGCTTTGAGATCCACAGACCCAAAGTGCTGACCAGGAGCAAAGCTTTGGTAATAACGGTCAGTCCATCCAAATATTGCTTCATCCCTGTACTGAAGGGCAGCCAGCGTGAGAGCCAACAAAAATGTGGCTGGAGCACAGTCACAGACCCAGGGCCTCTGGGAGGGTGGAGGGCAGACGGCCGGGCAGCCTGACAAATGGAGAGAGCTGCATCTCTGTTTCAGCTGATGTCATTTTGTAGCACCAAAAAGCTGCTCCATGTGTATAGCTTGGCCCTGCTGCAAGTGTGATCTGCAAGTGCTGATGGGTTTAATGGTCCCAGCACGCCATGTGAAAGGGGACAAACTGGAAATGAATGTTAATTCTTTACTATCCACCTCTTTGAAAGCACTACATGACTCCAGAGCTAACGAGCCAGCCCTGCCTGCGTCCCATGCTCCCTTAATTGCCTCACTGCGTGCAAACCGAGCTAGTTTCTGTCAGTGAAAGACATTTTTTTTGTTATCTGCAAAGCATTTTTTTAAACCAAGAGACATGCAAGATAAGAACAGCAAAATATCATCCCTTCCAAGTGCCGTGCAGAAGGAGAGGGGGCTGTGGGCGGGGAGGCAGGGCTGTCTCCCATGCCCAGGGATTGCCAAGTATGTGCTGACTAAACACAGCAAACTACTACTAAAGGGGGACTGTAGGGCTCTGAGGAACTGGATGTGAAGCCCTTCACCTCTGGAGCACGTCTGTCCCCGGTCTGGTAGTGGTGAGGCGATGTCACTATCTGATAAACAAGACGCTGTTGTGTCTATGTAGCCGGGGTGGCCAAACGGTGGCTCATGAGCCACATGCAGCTCTTTTGCCATTAAAGTGCAGCTCGTTGAGTCCCCAGTGTGCCCCCCCCACACACCTACCAGACTGGGTTGGGAGCTCAGGACCTCTGACTTGCAGCAGGGTGGTGCGGTCTCAGGGCTTCTCCCCAGTGGGGACAGGGGGGTCTCAGAGCTTCAGGCACGCACTGGCTCTCAAACGTCTGAAGATTGTCGCATGCGCATTGGAGGGTCGATACGTTTGGGCACCCCGCTATGTGGTATGGTGCTGGGTGCCTTTATAAATACAGTGTTAGATCCTGGAGAGGTCTGCTTGCTGCTTTATGTGAACTTAGCGTGCTGGCCTCAGGCTAGTTCGTACAGGGCAAGTGTCCATTTCACAAAACCCCGCCGGAACGATTAGCACAATTTGGCATCTTTGTTGAAAGCCTCAGCAAACTGGCCAAGGAACATCTGAATGTTGGAGGCTGAACTTTTCATTCATCGTTAGTGGATGGGCTGGAGGGACAGAGTTTGGATAAGATTCAATTTCCCCAGACTAGGGGGTGATTAGATTTAGTGTTGGGATACAGGCCCAGGGTTGTATGTAGGGAAATGTGCCCTGCGTTTGTCCATGTTGTACCTGCTGTCTCGACAGAAAGTATCCCTCGCTGTCAATACAGCCCCGCTCACCAGCACTACGTTCACTTAGATTTCTTAAAGGGGACATCTGCTCAGATTGCTCATGAGCACAAATTTTCTCAGGGGACATCCTGTCTCCAACCAGCCTGGAAATACGCTGAGAATAACTCTTGGGATATTTTGATTTGTGGTCCCAGGCTAACCCCCACTCCAAACTCAAAAGGGGATGGTGCCTTTAGAAATAAATCCCTTTTGTTCCATTAAAGAGATGACCCAAACTTATCCCAACTCTGCAAAGTAACCCTATGTGGCTTGCAAACTTACTCTTCTTTAGGTGTCTCTTTGCGACACATCCTTGCCGCTAGGCTTCCAGCCCTGACTTCCAACCTGGAACCATGCTCATTTCAACTCCAAGAATGCACCAGCAGATTGCATAACAATGAGGGTATCCCAGGAGTCAGCTTGTGGCATGCGGGTGCAAGAAACTGGGGGAAGCTCTCTGGTTCCTTGTACACCGTCCTTGGGACCATTAGATTGTAAACAGTTGTGGGCAGAGACCTGCTATTTCAATGCTATAACAGCACCATAGGAAATAATAAATGGCAAAGCACTGCGTGTGCTAGTTAGCAATCTTTGCTGTGCATTGAAGATCTCCGTGCTGCTCCCTGTCACCCCAACACACAGCAGAGCCTTTCCTTCGCCTCCCATTCGCTCCTAGATCTGTCTCTCTTGGAAATGGTTGATCCTGTGCAGAGATGGCCCCCAACTGGAGTCTTTTATCTGATCCTTCCTGAACTCTGGGTAAAATGGAGCTTGGATCGGAGCAGTTGCTGAGTTTGCTCTCTTTTTTTTTTTTTTTTGCAAAACCACAACCTGACCGATGAATTTTTGCAACCTCCAGAGATCTCCCAGCTGGATGTAGCAAGTTCCTGGGGCCTGTACCTTGCCCATTCCTGCAGCTGTGTCTCAAACCAATAGCAACAGAGCCACTCCAGCTCATCACCTTTTGCACAGGTTGCAGGGGAAAAAGAGCTTTATGATGTCACCTGGCCGCTTGTATGAAGACAACACCCAGCAGGCCTGATTTCGTAATGCCCTGTGACTACTTCTCACCAGCTACCTTGGTGCAAAGGGGTTGCAAAGAAGCCACACAGGGCTCCCATGGGATAACCCGGGCAGAGTCCCTGGTGCAGGAGGTTGCTGGTGGGAGGTTCAGGAGTTGGAGCAGGCATGGCCAGGGCGTCCCTATGTTCCAGCTTCTGTAAGGCCCATAGGCATCACAGCTTCCGGATTGGCCTGCATGACGATAAGGGAAGTGCAAACTGCCTCTCCTTTGTTTCTGTACCAGATTCTGCACCACAGATTGGGCCCAGAGGATGGATTCAGAACTGCTTTCTACCCACCTGGTGCCTAGCAAGTTTTCCACCATCCACTCCATGCCTTGCAGCAGTGGCCATTTGGTTTGCTCTTTAGAGTCCGTAGCTGGTGGCTGTTGATGTTAATATCCTGCCAAAGACAGATGGATAAACAAGCCTTTGAGAGCTCTGTGTGTGTTGTCATCACACCCACTGAAGTCAAGGCATCGGCGATAAACACTGCAGCCTGGCAGAGGAAGAGTCTCCCCTGTTCTGTGCACAGTACACATGGGGCTGATTATAAATGTGCTTGCTTGGGTGTTGTGGCTTGGAGAGTGTAACATGCCCCACGCAGACAACCACAGGCTGGAGGAACTGCCTCTGCTGGCAGGTCTGAGGTGCGAAGAGAGAGAGAGTGTGTGTGTGTGTGTGGAAGATAATCTGTTCCATTGAGCAGAAATTGCAAGGGGGAGGGGGCACTGTTTTATTTTAATTTTGACATAGCATCAAAAAACTGTCCCAGGCCCAGTGGTTTGTTCGCAGCTTATCATCATCCCTTTCCTGTCACGTCCTGTAAACAGGCAAGACACGGAACCAGATGTTGGACAGTGTGGAGGCCAAGAATTAATTAATTGTATAAACAAATGCAAATGTTTACTTTTACTGTCTGCAAGTATGCTAATCATGGTCTGCTAGAAAGGTATAAAGATTGTTATGATTGTTTACTAATTAGTATTAAAATAAAGTATTTGTTTCTGCTGCACCTAAACATAGAAGTGAGAACTGAGTTTTTCTTCGACAACAGGGAGTGCTGTGAATGAAACCAGCGAGCCATTCTGCTTTCTCCTTTCCAACTGGATCTGTGTTAGCTGAACTCCCTGGGCCTGACTCCCTGTTGACCTGCACTTTGTGCAGCCATTTACTCCAGTGAAAAGGATGTGAAAGTGGGTGTAAAATCAGAGGTGTAATGAGTCTCAGCCGACTGCGTTTGAGGGGTGGGAGAGGCTCTGGTTACATTTTCAGCCTAGCAGATCAGATTGTTTGGAAGGTGATGGTCCACAGAGCAGGCACGGAGAATGGGAAGCTGCTTTTTCAAAGAGATTGGACAGTAATACAAACCAGGTGGGATGGTTCTGGTGGTGACACTTATTTTACTGGCAAAGAATGTATCACTGACAGCTCTCTGCAGCGGTGCTACTCCGACTTTCCCACGTGGACAGCTGCTATGATATTCTTCGCCGTGTTCTGCTGGAGGCACGTAACCTGTGCGTGGGTGGGAAAGGTTTCAGATTTGCCAAACTTGAGTTGACAAACAGTTCATCTGATCTTATATCTTTGCCCAGCAACAGCCACTGTAATAGGACGCAGGTGAACATGTAACATCCAAATCTTATTATTTTATCATTTATATGTTGCCATAGGGGCTCCCGCCCGATAATGCAAGTAAGTGCATAGCTCTATATCCCATGGAGGAAACCGCTTCCCTGAGGCCAGCCTGCGACCAGCTAGGGTTTGCTTTTCAGAAGACCTGAGCATCTGCATCTCCTGCTGAAGACAACTGGCACTATTCTGAAAAATCAGCTCTCTAGAGTCCAGATGCAAGAGGATCGATGCACTTTAGAATTTGTATCCTAGCATAATCCCAGAAGCAGAACTGGGTAAAAAAGGGAAGTCGCTATGAATGCCTCTGAGAACTGATTTTCAAAATTAGCAAATTCCCCCCCCCGTTGTTAAAACCCATTACACTGGGAAAATCCATCTTAGATCCTATTGCGTAGTATCCCCATGTTGACGCCATTGCAGACAAAAAGGGTTGGACTCCAAAAGGACAAGAAAAAGCTAAGTTGTCTTATATATATATATATATATATATATATATATATATATATATATATATATATATTTGTAATGTTGCTAAATTTATCACTCAGACCAAGATAGCAATTTCTGAGGCATGAAATAGAGAATCTGGTTCTATTTTCCTCAAAACGTCGCTGTGTTCTGAAAGCCACGACGTTCAATTTGCAACCTGTATCTGCTGACCTTCACCGTGTGTTAACATGTGCTCGGCAGAGCTGCAAGCTCGCCCGCAGAATGTGCAGCGTGACCTCAGTTAAGAAAACACTCGGCCTAATCGCCTCCAGATCTGCTGCTGTCTTTGATCAGCTTAAATATCAATCTATCTTATGGTATAAATATGTAAAACATCCATTTGTTTCCACGCTGGATGCAAATAAATCATTGCGTAAGTTTATGCATGAGCGAGGGAGTGTGGGGAGGGGCAGCGATGGGCTCATAACTCAGGAGAGGTGCCGACTTGAAGGTCATTACTTCATGAATGTTGATGTTTCCTTTTCCAGCAAGTCCCCGTTCTGCATTATTTAAATATACCAGATCACCCACCCTAACCGCAGCAATTGCGAACAGCACTGTCAATGACATTCGGGTGCGCTCCGACTTGACATTTCGGATTAGCCTGATTTCAATACTGCCGTGGTGCATGGGCATTGCCTTGGTTAGTATGTATGTCACCGCTGCCCCCTGGTGGGTGGAGTATGTCAAGACCTGGTCGTGTCTGTTATAGTTCTCTCTCTTCACCCAGGGAGGCGGGGCTGTTCCTCTCCATCACCAAGCTAGATTCCTGTTTTGTTTTTGAAGCCGGTTATGGCACTGGACCTGTGTGACCTTGGTCAAACACCTCACCCTTTTTTCCCCTTCCCCTTGCTCTGTATAGTCTGTTTAGATTCTCAGCTCTTCATAGCAGGGACTGTCTCTTGGTATGTGCTTGTGCAGCGCCTTGCACAATGGGACCTCGATCTCAGTTGGGGCCTTTACAATGTATGGTGTAATACAAATAACCTGTGCAACTGGCTGCTCACCGAGGTTTATGTATATGTACCAAGCATGGTTACGTTATAGTCTAGATTTTGCTTTGGATTAATTTTAATTGTGTGACTGTTGCTAGAGTTTCCCCTACATGTCTATCCCAGATCCTAATAAATCCATTCTTATGTCTTGGTTGGAGCTTACGGAATCCCTCTATTAATATTACTCAGAAGTAATTCCAACATACCTTCACGTCGGGTTCAAGCACCTGACACCAGGATGACTCTGTAGAGTAGGCTTACATCCCCAGAGTCTGCCAGACATTATGCTGATCTTTGGCTGAAGGACAGGGTTAAGCCCCTCAGCATGCAACAATTCCCATGTGGTATTAAATCAGCTTATACAAATATCTGGCAGGAAAATTGAGTACAACACAATCAGCTGTTTAGCGTACTGCAAATAAAGCCCTTGTATCAGGACATTGCCAAAGGCTCAATGTCCCCACTTTGTTTCTGTCTGTACGTAATAATCAGTGACTGCTAGTCTGTGTCAGCTGACCTCTTCCTTGGATCAGGCCCAATACTGATCTAGCAGTGCTGCTGGCTGTTTGATTTGAAATAGCAATTTGGGCTTATTCATGCCTCTACTTGTACGTTTCATTTTTCAGCCTGTTCCCTTCTAGGAATAAATACACCCCATATTTACCATAGCAGAGAATTGAAATCAGTGCCAGAAGGCTCTGTAAAAATATAAAGCAACATGATAACTGATGATTAGGGAATCTACTGTACTGCTGATCCATAAACCAGGAAAATAAACAGAATCTCTTTCATGTATGGTGGAAAACTGAATCCCTAACCAGCTGTGGTCACCTAAAATCCCATAACAATTTTTCCCAAGAGAAGGGGCTTCAGCTTTAGTGTTCTGCCTTAATTCCTACTTGTGTCATTATAGTCTACCTGCCTAAATTCCCCACGCTGTCTCTGGCTGTTAGAGAATCCTTCACTTCCTATCCTAACCCGCTGGGAGGCATGCTTGATATGTTATACCGGCTGCCACAGTCCCCCTTAAAGGTGGCTGCATTTTGGGCAAAGTGATTCCCATATGCAAACTTCGTGAAAAAAGCAGCATCAGTAAATAATATTAAACCATATTTCACTGGTGTTATTGTTGCTCTCAGATGTCCTGTAAAGAGAGCAATACGGAGATAAGATACTGTGCATAAAATAGTGCACCATGATGAATGAACCCCTTGTCCCAGTGAGTGTGATAGGATATCTTGTGCTACTGCCCTGCATCAACAGTATTTATATATCACATTTTTCTTATTATTCTTATTCAAAAGGTATTTTGCTGTCTCTCGTTGTTCAAGGACAGATGTGAAGCCTGGTGAACCGAACACCAAAATCTGTCATTTGTCCTGACTGAATTTTATTCTTCGATCACAAAGACCTTTTTTCCCTTCTTGTTTGTTTGTTCCATTTTGTCGCCTTTGCCCTGAGTTTGTCTAGGCTTCCAGCAGTGTCCATGACAATTAAAAGCCCAATTTATCAGCATCTGCTAATATGGCAGCACCAGCAGCTGGCTGCAAAGGGGCTTAGGCCTTTCTGTTTCCAACTGTAAAATGTACCGTAGGAAAAATCTGATGACACTAGCATTCAGTTCCTTCCCTATAAAGACTGGCTCATGTGGTGTCCAAAATTAAATGAAATACAGTGCAATGGTGCCATTTGACCTTTCCTATTTTCTGGGTATTGAGTTTTATTTGAATTTATACCTTTCCCTTGGCTGCTTAGCAGCAGCTGACAGATATTTGCCTTGCGTACAAATCCGTCCCACCTCAGGTACACACTGTTGCCTTTGAACTGAGCTCGAGAGCCATAAGTAATGGTGTGTTCGTTTCACATCTGTTCCCAACATCTGTTCTTCTCCACATGTGATTTGGAGTGTGGCGCTGACAGTGCATAGGTAGTACTTTGCACTAGCTTCCCCCCTCTTCTAGTGTTCATCCTCTTTTGGACAGGTTTTATATTCATGCTGGTTAATTCTTTTATGGCTGATCCTGTGACACATTGTGCAGCTGGTTATGCTTTTAGATTATAGAAATAGCACTGAGCCTGTGATAAGAAAGGAGTGTTGTGTGCTGTAATTAGAGGCCTGAATCTGATCCTGCAGTGGTTTTACACCAGTTTACACATCCTTTGACTTCAGTGGAGTTACTCCTCATTTACACCAATGTACACGAGGTGAGAATTGGTCTGTTAAAGGAACAGAATAGCTTTTTAGAAAGTTGGCTACCAAAGTAGCAAAAGTGCTCAACTGTCTCCAAAGTCTGTCCTTGGATGGTGACTTGTGGAGGGTCATGTGCAAGGCCCGAAACAGGCTGATGGAGCACTTTAGTCTTCTCAATATTGAGTGAGAGTCTGAGGCTTCGATAAGCTTGTGCCAAAATATCCAGTGTGGACTGAAGGTCATTCTCCATGTGTGCAAGCATGGCCCCATCATCAGCATGCTGAAGATCAGTAATGGACGCCCTGAGGACTTTAGACTTCCAGCGGAGACTTAAATCTTAATTTTAATCTAGCAAAGATTAAAAAGCCCCCCATCCATTCTGTATTGAATGTCAACTTCACTGGGGAGGCGATCTTTAATGAGGACCAAAATGACTGCTAAATAGATGGAGAACAGGGTTGGGGCAAAAATCGACAGTGAAATCCAGCACCAGACCCAGTGCACAAGTGTTTCCTTTGGGAAATTGCTCCGACGTGTTTTCACAGACTGTGACCTACGGCGGGACACCCAGATCCAAGTCTATAGGACAGTTGTTATTCCTACACTCCTCTATGGATGCAAAACCTGGGTGACCTATTGCCAGCACCTCATACCTCTGGAGAGGTACCACCAACGATGCCTCCGGAAGATCGTTCTCATCAGGTGGGAAGATCGCTGCACTAACGCCAGCATCCTCACTGAAGCCAATGTCACCAGCATTGAAGCAACGATACTTGTGCACCAACTCCACTGGGCTGGACATCGTGGGTGGATGCCAGACTCTCACCTCCCAAAACAAATCCTCTACTCTCAGCTCACCCATGGTCAGAGATCCGTGGTGGTCAGAGGAAATGTTACAAAGAGACACTGAAAGTGTATCTCAAGAAAACTGATGTGAGCATCACAAGCTGGGAGGAGCAAACCACCGTCCAGTCCCAATGGCACCACATCCTCTGTCAGGAAGTGTCCTTGCCCTTGAAGCTGAAGAGAGAGAGAGAGAAGGAAGGAAAAAGAAAACTTTCTCCTAGCAGGCAGCTGGCCCCCCACAAAAGATCTGTACCTACTGTGGGCGGATCTATGGTGCCAGGATCGGATTCCTGAGTCATCTCAGGGCCCATATGTAAATCCGTGGTAGAGATCATCCTCGAATTGAGAGATCACTGATGGTGATGATGAATAGCTTTTTAAACATTTCTGCTGCCTTGAAAAAAGGAAATTAATGCCTAAAAATGAAACTAAACTGGAAAAAAAGTAGACTGTAGTTTGGGTGACGTTGCTAAGCACAGTGGCCTCATTTTCTCCTACCAGGGAAAAGCAAGATGAAAGACTGCGAAGCCTGTCTCATCCAAGCAGCAATTTGAAGTGCAAATCAGAGCAAAGAATCTGCTAGTGCTCTGAGTTCCGGAGCACAAGGAGACCCCAGAGAGCACCAGACACCAGAGTTCAGCTCATAAATACCTTTCCAGGATCTCGACCCAGGTTCTTTTTCTCTTTATGGATGGAGACTTCATGCATCTCTTCTAAATCTGGGGACATTGAAGAGGGCTGTAATTAGCAGAGGATTCAATTCACCCCTATGCAGAGAGCCAGCACAAGACCTGTTCACCACATAAGCCCTATTTTAATGACTTAAATGGGACTGAATTGGAGTGTAGACAGTGAACTGGCCCTCTGCACAGGGGTGGATTTCACTTGGAAGAAACTGTAGGACGCCCTCTGCCAGTTGCTCCAGAAGGAGACGCTGGACCTATCATTCTGACCCTTGCTAATTTTTGGGGGGTGTTCCAAATACACAACCCTGCAGATTAACCTTTCCAGAAGAGAAACTCACCAGTGCAGATCCTTCTCCTTTGTATTTTATTTCAAAATTTCCCTTCACCACTCAAAAAAAAAAATTCTACCCAGATGGCAGGTGAGTGGTGCATTAGCTGCCTCTCGGTTGTCCCAGGAGGTGTGTCAGTACCATCACTGCTTCCCATCCTCCATACGGGTAGATGACTGCCTACCATTGATCGTCTCCAGGGACCTACTCTTCCTCTCATTGATAATCTCAGATGCACTGTGCCTGGGGATTGCAAAAGTGATTAGCCCCCACCCCAGCTATCTGTTATATCTATCTCACGTGTAAGGCACCGCTCGTTTGTATTTTGCAGCCCTGGGGCTTCAGCAGATGTGCTCTTATCACCCACCTTCAGGTGGTGGCGGCTGAATGGCAAATCAGGTTTTTTTTTAATGCTGCTAATTAGAACTCTTGCTTTATGGGTTTCACTGCTCACAAACCTAGACAGGAAGACGATTCCTGGCAAATGTCTGCCCAGCTGGCTGGGTTCTCTATGGCATTGGTTGGCCCTGGTGAAGCCTGAGTGGATTACTGCTGCCTCTGCCCCCTTCCTTTCTGGTCTACATTCCTCTCTCTGCCACATGGCGTTTCACACGTCCTGTCACTGGCTGCTGCTGCTGCATTTTAACTTATTTGTTACACATTGGAAAATAACCAAATTGCTTAGTGCGAAGAGCCCTTCATCCTTATGTCACGGGCAATGGAAGGAGAGTTTGGGCTTGAACCTGAGTCTGGGCTTATGCTGCAGTGTAGACATACCCTCAGTTGCATGGGGAAGGGGCGTTTTAAATGGTCTATGGATGGAAAGGGCTGGCCAAAAATAAGAGAAACTGAAGGCTGGGATGGGATCTTTCCCCTTGTTATAGCTGGGCTGGGCTGCTACCATCACTCCTTGCCTTCTCTTCACCCAGTCCTAATGATACCATCTCTCCTCTGCACTTTAGGTAACTCTACAGTGGAATATATATATATAATTGCTTTCACAACTGACCTAAGGGCTGTGTGATTTTGTGATCAGAGCATGGGTCAGAGAGTCAAGAATATTGGATTCTGTCTCCTGTCCTGCCACTGATTTGTGTGACCTTGGGCAAGTCTCTTAATCTCTCTGCCTCAGTTTTCCCAAGCTGTAAAGCCTGGCTAATATTTGCCTCAATCACAGAGGTGCTGTCAGGGTTCATTAATGTTTGTACAGCCCTTGGAGATCCTATTATTAGCTGCCTTCCTCCATTTACTATGCTTTGGCCACCTTTGCTCTGCCCTGATCTATTACCCATCATCATCCTGTTACAATTCCCTCACTACTAGGGAAGAGGCTGATTTTTGTACAAATTTCTGATCTGCCCAGTACAACCCTCGTGCATGCTTAAGGATTGGAGTGCATCTGCGTCTCCATCAGAGGATCTAATCATGTGCAGAGGATGATACGTGTCAGGAATGGACAGAAGATTCAGTTCTATTGGGATAAACACTCTGAAGTTGGAATTCTTATCCAGACCTCTTAGACCTGCAAAATGTGGGTGGAGGAGGCAGCAAGGTCGAGCAACTAATGTGCAGGACTGGACATCAGCACCTCAATGTCTCAATGAAATGTGCAACAAATTCCTTCATAAGAGAGAGATGCTTTAAAATTGTGCCCTAAAATAAATGCAACATGAAGGATTCCCACTTCAGAGGAGAGAGACATGGGCAGCTCTGTCTGCTTCTTGGAATGAGACAATACTAAATGTGAGGGATTAATTATCGCGCAGCACTCAAAAGATCACTGCATTAGAAAGCTCCAGTACGAATGAAATACTGACCTGTGCTGGAATAGAGGCCCCGTTGGGAACCGCTTCTTGCATTCTCTATGCAGGCAGAAGGAAAGGAGAATTGGATTCCTGCGTGCAGAGGGAGTTCAATATTTGTTCCTAAAGGTGAGATTTCCAAAAGCCTCTGAGAGTTAAGAGCACAGTTTCCATTGACTTTCAGTGAGACTTGTGCTCCTAACTCTCTTAGATGCTTTTGAAACAAATCTCCTCCTAAAGGCTTCGACCCAACTTGCTAGAAAATGTCAATTAATGCCTGTACATTGCGCACCCATCTCTGGTATGTAAATACTGTGCAAGATTTAACGGCAAGATAACAGCTGCCCTAGCAAGGCCTTTTGCTCTGTTTCTCCGTATTCTGGTAGTTTTCAGGCCAGGCTGTTGGGTCTGAGTGTATTATTAGTTCTCGGCCCTGCTCTGGATTCATTCGTGGGCTGTTATCAACACACTCTTGGGGTTCTTCTCTTCTGTCTCTTTGGGGAATACTAGCTTGAAGATGTATTGATTGCACATTAAAATTCAGGCATGACACATTGATAGGAGCTGATCTTATTCCATTTATATTGTAGCTGCTTTGATTAAATTTGGACATAAATACTGGTGATGTGCCCCTTTCTTTTTATAAGAAAATATTCAGGTTTCCATCGTAGATAGAAAGCCTGCAAAAATTCACTTACCATCAGGACAGGCTTGGTCTGGATAACTAGACAGGTGCAAAACAAAACTTCAGAGATGCAACCGGAGGAAATGTTTGACTGTGTGTTGGTGACGGAATTATAGAAACACGGATATTTAAAAAAAAAGTGTTTTGAAAATTTACTATTGGGCAGAGATTTGTGCTGAGAATTACTTTTTATTACAGCTGATTTATTACCCTGTGAAAATGGGCTTTACTCTTGGAAAAACGTATACTGCAAATACCAGAATAGTACTATCCTGTTTCCTAAGGGCCCTCCAGCATTCATATAGAGCGTTTTCGCAAGGGGTGTCACAGCTGGTTTCCACTGGACCACTTTTTGTTGGGGAAGTAGGAATCTTGGCAGTCGTGATTTTTGTTGCTCCTCCAAAGGCAGACTTGACACCGTTAATATGCCATGAAAGGTTTCTCCATAGGAATTGCACGTCATAAGTTGAAATGTGCATATAGGATTGAAGAAGAGCTGTCGTCTTCTGCATTTTAAAACGTTTTTTGGTGTGAGGTTCTAGGCTCTGCACCCTGTATTCCCTGCACGTGCCCAAATCACTGATGTGGGTTTTCAGATTCCGAGAAACACAGTGTAGCAAAGATGATAAAGTGAACTTGTTAATAACTTTATTGCAATAAAGATTTAAGATGACGCCTTGCAGAGGTGTTAAATGTAAGGGCAATAACTTGCACTCTTCTCAGTGTCTTGAATGCATTAGAAAAGCAACCCATTCAGTGCCCCTTGATTGGCCCACCAGTTTGGTTAAGAAGTTCATTTCAAATGTAGTAGGTAAGGTTATAAAGGCTGCCTCTTTGTTAGCAAGACAGTATAATCCCCTTGATGAAGATAATATGACTCCAGTGGGACGCTGGTTCTAATGAGTCCCTGCTTGTATTAATGACTTTCAGGGGTGCCGCTAACACGAAGGAATTGATTGTGTTTGGGGCAGGGTTAAGATAGACCTAGACAGCAAGGGAAGGACAAAATTATAAAGTGTGTTTAAGCTCCCCACCTCTATCTACACTATGTCAACGTCAGGGGACTTGGTTACAATACTGATGATCACAGCTTGGATGGACAAGAGAATCTAGGCTGTTATTTTTCTACTTAATGAATCCTGAGAAGCCCAGGAAGCATGGGAGAAACTGTTCTTTTTCTCTTCTGTAGTTTGGCAGAAAAGGAGCATGATTCAGCTGCAGCGGAAATGTTCTTAACAGCTGCTGATCATAAAGGATTTTACAACTGATAAGAGATTAAACTGCTTGTTGCCCAGAAAGTGGAGTGAGGTGGGGAGAGGCACCTCTGTGCATCTGCAGTGGATGTGCAGTGTGGATACGTGAAGCAACAACTGGCGAAGAAGCTGTACTAAGTAGTTTTGCAGCAGAAGGCTGCGTTCCAGCTGCAGAACGAGGCCAGTTAATTTTATGAGTCATTAGTATGGCCTTCCTTGGGAGAAGGTGAATGGTGTCAGCCTTTTTATTGATGAAAAATGGGAGCTGCCTGGCAGGTCCTGTGGTGTTACCCCATTGCAGATGGGTGCATGCATAAGATCTACTTCTCTCTTTTCTAGAGCTGGCTGGAAAATTTTGACCTAGCGAAAAATCAAAAAGTGAAATATTTCAGTTCAGAAATGCAACTACTGTGTGTTATAGGACTTGTTGTCCGGATGCTTCTTGCTCCCATTTTCTTCTGTGGCTGGGCTCACGGGCTGGACTACAGCTCTCATAATGCACCAAGGTCTTCCATATTGGTGAAGGGAGGCTGTGCAGCGTGGGAGTCCCTGTTAATGGTGCATCATGGGAGATGTAGTCCGACTGGGGAGCCCATAAAAAAGAATGGGGACAACTGAACTGTAGTTCTCACGAGCCACTGTGGCAGCATATAAAATACAAATATCTTGATTTTTGGTTGAAATATTTTTTTTTGGCTGAAAATTGAATTTTTTTTGGGTTTCAAGTTTTTTTTTTTAAACAAAAACCTGACACTTTCCACAGAAAGCAAATGCTTTTCATGAAGAATTTCGTTTTACTGAAAACCCAGTTTTTCATCAAAAAACAATTTCGGCAGAAACTTTTGCCCAGCCCTGCTCTTTGATTCCCTTGTTGGCGTCACTGTGGGCAGGCTGGATTGAGGAAATGGGTTTTACGTTTCCTTACCGCATTGCTGAGATCTGCACGCATCCTGATCTCTTCTAGGTGTGAGTTTCAAATTTCTAGGCCAGCTGATGAGAAAACTCCATATTGTGTACACAGGAGCCTCACCCTTGAACACAGTCCCTGTGGAATACAGATGTCTTGGGGGGGTAATAATTGCACACAGTGGAGTGGCCTGTAGCTTACTAGGGCCAGTCTCATAAAAGTCTTTGAAGATGAGGACTTTGAATTTGAATAGCTGTTCAATGGGAGGGAGGCAGTGCAGAGAGCAGAGCGCTGGGGTGTTGTGTTGGGCAGATGGGTTGCTGGTTCTAAACCACCAGTAGCTCTTTTTAAAGGTCACTGGTTTCAAACCTACATGTGACCTTGTGTGTCTTTTACTGTTTTAAAAAATAAAGGAAAGCTGCTGATGCTTCATGGAGAATTTTAAAGAAGTTTTCTTTAGAGGCAATTCAGCTGTAGACACTTCCATGGAAAGAGCAACTTTCTTTATTATGGGTCCTATCTTGACTTCAGTAGGCACTCGGCTCAAGGGAAGACTACAGGGTTGGAATCCATAGGAGCTTATCAGGCCATTATGTCCCATGATGGGGATACCTTGTCTCAGAAGTGTTTGCTCGGGGAAATGGATATACAGTAACACCACACACCAGAGAATCACATCTTCAGGTGAGAGAGAAACACGATGAGAAGATGGTCATATAAGAAATAAAGAAGATGCTTTCACACCCAGTAACCTTAGCAATGGAGAACAAGGGAAGAGAAACTCAGAAGGTGCAAGGTACAGTATATCAAAAGGAGTGGTCCTCAACTACAGACTAAGGTCCCGATCCAAGTCTTTCCATTGACTTTCCAATGAGAGTTGGATTGGACTCTGTGCTGTTTGTTCATGTCAGGGGTCCGGAGTAGCAGTAGGCTGGAGACTAGATCTGACAGCAAGCTTAGTTCATAAATTTTTGCACGACTTTTGCCAGGAGCTGGGGGATGGATCACCTGACGATTACCTGTTCTGTTCATTCCTTCTGGGGCACCTGGCATTGGCTACGGTCGGAAGACAGGATACTGGGCTAGATGGACCATTGCTCTGACCTAGTCTGGCTGTTCTTAAATGGGCACCTCCCTTTTCTACCAGCTTGAAGGATGGAAATATCGAGGGCTCAGCTCTTCTCTTGAGATTTCTGGCTGAATTTGATAAAGTATAGCCCTTTTTTATGGTTTTGGCTCTGTCCTAAAACCAAAACTATTGACAGGTGCAGGCCCAGAGACTTGACATTCAGATCTGAGGTCCTGACTCTGCTGTGGTAAAAACAGAATGTCTTTCACAAGGCTCCCGTTGTCCCTTTAATCCGCAGAGCAGCAGCAGCATAATGCATTTCTTCATGAATGTGCTGTTGGACTTATCCTTGAGGTTTCATGCACTATACATGACATCTACACTCTGTACTAGGCCTTGCTTGTTTCATATGGTGCCTTGGGATGTCAAGCATGCAACCCACAATAAAAATGTTATTGTATTGTATAGAGCAGCCTTTGATTCAACCCCTCTCCCACCCCCTTAACTCCAGATTAATTATATTTTGCTGTGGGCTTCTGGATATTATGATGAAGTCTTTTCCTGTCTGATCTGTAACGTACCTTCAGATACTAAGGACCTGATTTTGAGTGATGCAGCCAGGGGAGGATGACCAGATGTGGTTTTGTGCGGTCTCAATTCTGGCCTGCTCCTTGGGCCAGTGCAATCTGTGGCATAAATTGACCCACTGCTCAGTGTTGGTCCAATTTATGGCAGCCTCCTGAGGGCTGGCTGGAGGCTGCATCACAGCCTGAAACCTCGGTAGCAGCATGTACCCCATGCCCACGCAGTGTCTGCACCAACGGAAACTCCCTTGAAGCATCTTCCTGGTCCCCATGTGTTGCTAGAGCAGAATATAGGGCTGCATAGGGAATCTCTCCCAGTGGAAATTGTGCATGCTCAGAATGTCTGAAAACCAGGCCCTAAGGCTTTTAAAGAAAAATCAGAGGTGTTGTCTGCAGTAATTGAAGGAGTAAGACTAAGCCATGTGATGGAGAATGTCTCCAAGGGGTTTAAAACCCTTCCTCCTGCTCCCCTCCAGGGCGACTGCTGTGTCAGCTCCTAGCAATGGGAGCAAGTTGCCCCTCCCTGGGTGAGCTAGTCAGTGAGGGAATCTGCTGAGGTCAGTTAAGAGCACAGGTGAGAGAGCGGTGCCCTGGCTTTCTCCTCTTGGTGGTGTGCTTGACTGATTGCAAGAGCCGGGCTGTGTGCTGCTCCGGAGGGAAGGGATTCTGTGCGAGCTGGCATGCTGGTGCCACTGAGACTATGATCTCGTTTCTTAGTTAATAACTCCCTAGCATATGTAAATGAGACACAGCTGGGCTGAATGGGCCTTCTGGGATGTCTTGTCTTGGGGCCAGCAGGCTGACCACGTTCAAGCCACTTGGGGGCTAACTCCTAGCTTAAAAAGCAAATTTACCATCTATTTTGTGGCCTGGCACTTCTTACATTAACCTGGGGCATGGAACTTCACACATATTCCCAGCTATGTAACCCAACTTTTTGACACCAAAGACGTTTACAGAGAATATTGCAGCCCGCTCTGGGGTGTAGCGTGTCAGTTGTTTAACAGCCCACAGAACCCCTGACTTTCTACATAGGCAGTAAAAAATACCTCTGAGCCTAGCAAATTATTGAAGGCTATGGGGGTATTTATTACCCCCCAATTTACAGATGTGCCCTCTGGGGGAGCTAAGACAAAAGGGCAAATGATCTACTGAAGTCCATGTGAAGAGTCCTTCTGAGAGTGGGATTTGACAGCTATAGACCCTGGCTCCCACTCCTGTGCTTAGCCCATACCCTTGTCTGATATTTAGCTAACTGGTGTATGCAGTGGGTTTTGATCTTCTGTTTGTTTAAGGAACGCTATCTTGCTGGACTCTTCCCAGGTTATCGCATCCAAATTCAGTAACCTTTAGATTTGCTAAACCTCTCCAATTTCTCCACTAGCTATTGTCTGAAAGCATTATTTAGTACTAATCCTTTGGCCCTGGGGCTGTGAAATCTCATCATATAGCCAACGGTGACCCTATTTCAGAGGAATATTCCCTACTTTATTAGCAAAATAGTGATCATTTTTCCACTCTGTCCCTGCAAGAAACTCTCCCCGTCCTAGTGTTCTGATGTGGTTTAAAGGTGTGTCCGTATTTTTCTCCCCACATGTCTCTCTTTGGCTTTCAAATGTTGGCAGGTGGACTTGGTGAGCCTCTAAGTTTTATCATTGCCAGATGTCGATATTTATCCTCCTTTTGTTTTCCCGATCTTGTGTCCCTGTAAATCCGATTTAGGACAACAGCTTTCTTAAACTTAAATAATTACGTAATGTCTCTGCTATGTACCACACTTACCTTCTGCTTCTTCACTGTCGCTCTGGAGAGGGTCCGCTTTCTTTCACTAACAGCTGTCCATTTTGTATAGCAATAAACCAAAACAAAACTACCCCCAAACCCACTGTTGCTCCTAGTGAAGACAGGTGGATATTGATCAAAACGCACTATCTGTGTCACATGCGTGAAACTTGGTTGACTTGCCCGCTCCTGTTTCCCACTCTCTCTCTTGTGGTTGGGAGACAGCGTGATCCATGAGATAAGGCACTGGACTGGGAGCTAGGAAGTCTGAGTTCTCTTCCCAGTTCTGGTGTGTGACCTTGGACAGGTCACTTCAGCTGTCGGTGCCTCAGTTTCCCCATCTCCAAAATGATCACCTCTCTTTTTGTAAAATCTGTGAGATCTAGGGCTGAAAAGTGATCTACGGACCTGATCCAAACCCCATCCAAGTGAATGGAAAGGCTCCCATTAATTTTTAATGGGGTTTGGCACAGCTCCCATAAGAGCTAAGTATTTTATTAATTCACTCTTTTTTTTACCTTCATTAGCACGTCCGCAGCTTCCACATCGGTTCTTGTAGCTGCCCTCGTTTCTGACTGTACTGAAGTGAAACCCCTCGATCAGTTCTAAATGAATAGTTTAACGAATTCTTTCAGGCTGTCCCTCTCAATGTGGTAACAGTCCTCTAGGCTGACCTTTTACAGTTGTACATTCTTATAGGGATCCTTAATTTTCAGACAATACAACCACACACCAAAGTGGAAGCCACACACCTAACTGGAATATGGGCTCCCCATGGGAGTTAGGCACTTCTGAATATTCTAACCGGCTTCTAGCTGCATCTTTAGGCACCTAAATACCTTTGAAAACCTGCCCCAAAGTTCTTTCTGTTTAAGGTTCCTCTGTTGGCCCTAGAGCATCTTTGCAAACCTTCCTTATGGCTTTCTGGAAAGTAGCTGGTGTCAATTTTAATCCATCAAAGTCATGTTTAATTAAAGGCACCTGATGCGGTTATTTCCTATTCCTTCAGTGTTTGCTTTTGAAAGTACAATGTGCTAGCACAGCTCTAAGACATAAGTGGAAGCAATTGTTTGTTCATAGGAAACCATGGCAAAGCTCTCCCTGGCTACCTCACACCGTGCACACATTCATGCTGCCTCTGGTATCATGTCCCAAGTTGCCTTTCTCTAAAGTTTGTCTGAGTATAAGAAAGATTGGTCCTTCTTCAATGTGTTATGGTATCCCTAGCGGCAGCCTCTGTAATGGTGTTTGCCTCTGTTTGCCAGAAGCCGGGAATGGGTGACGGGATGGATCACTTGATGATTCCCTGTTCTGTTCATTCCCTCTGGGGCACCTGGCACTGGCCACTGTGGGAAGACAGGATACTGGGCTAGATGGACCTTTGGTCTGACCCAATATGGCCGTTCTTATATGAATTTTTCACCAAGCCCATACCAATATGATAACTAGAGGGCACATGCTTTCTTCAGAACAACGTTCGCTTCCGGGCTGGCTCTCATTTACTTTAGTCTTGTTTCCATTGTTGGGTTTAGTGTGCGGGCGCTGGGTGCAGGTTGTGACTGGTGATACGCAGGAGGTCAGACTAGGTGATTGGGCCTTAAACTCGGACTCGCTAGAGAAAACAAAATCCCTGTCTTTGAGGATGGTGCCCAGGGAGGAAGGATGGTCTCAGAGCTGATGCACAGGGCTAGGTACTGAGACAGCTCAAGTGAAATTCTGCCTCTGTGGAAATGAACAGCAAAATTCTCACTGGTGTCAGTGGGGCCAGGATCTCACCCCTCAGTCCTGTTCCTCATTCTACCATTGATTGTGAAAGTAAATTGTTTTCCCAGTCTGAGCTTCAGTTTCCCCATCCATAAAGTGGGCACAATAATATAACTTGAACCCATAACGTACAGGAGAAAATCCAGCCTGGCCCTAAGGGTGAGACTCTGTAGAGCACAGGCAATGGGGAGACTTTACAGCCCAAACGTTCTTTTGGTGTAGCGGTGTGAGACTCACCGCCATGGCGCCTCCTGCTGGCCACTCTGGAATTAGCTCAAGTCCTTCCTCAGGGCGCTTTCCTGCGGTGGTGTCTCGCTTGCCGTTACTCCCGCTTTGCTGTCTCCACTGCTCTGGGACCCGCATCGCTCCCTGGACCGTGGCATCCTCTTCTGGGCACAGCCCTTTGGCTGTGCCCTGCTCAGCTGTTGTCTTCCTCCCTTTTGAGGGAACCGGCAGTCTATAGTCCAGCCACTCGCCTTGGTGGCCTGCTGCAGTCACCAGTCTAGTCCCTTGCTCCAGGGGCAAACTGCAGTCTCTTGGCCACTTCCCTCAGGGCAAGTGGAGGCAGCCCTAGCATCTTATTTGCCTAGCATCCAGGGCCTCAGTCTGGCAGTGGTCAGCTGGAAGCTCCTTCTGCTCTGCTACCCAGCACTGCTCTAGTCATGGTGCTCCTAGGCAGCCAGTCCTTCTCCCTAGCAGGCCAGGGAGAGACTGCCCTCTGCTCTGTTGAGCGGCCCTTTATATATGACCCCTGCTGGCCCTGATTGGCTGCTGCAACAAGCCACCTCCCAATTGGCTCCCTCTGGCCTGCTTTAACCCTTCCTCTTCCTGGTGTGAGGCAACTGCCTCACTACAGTATACATTGTACAGCTGCAGTATGTCCAGAGTCTAAATGGCTTGCGTTCTTTCGGCTGGAGGGAGGTTTGCTTTACATTAGAGAGCATGAAAGAAACGTGCAGACCAAATTTGATAAGATTAAGGTCCAATTGTAACGTATTAGCATCCATTTTCCATAACGACCTAGGAATGTAATCTCGACGGTGAGATGGAAGTATCAGAATGTCATTTTCATGGACTCTGCCGCTGAGAAGTCACAAAATTATTCTGTTGAAATGGGACTTTAATAGACTTTCTCCCTTTCCCTGATACTCTTCACAAAGGCTTTTCTGCAGCAAAAGGTGCAGGAGCTTGTATGAAGATTGAGCTTTTGCGGCCAGCCTAGTTAACATGTAATTATGCTGTTGACCATTCAGTAAAAACCTGGCTCCAAGAAGCGCCCTTTTAGGAAAGGAGTTTTTTCTTAGAGATGAGAATTGAAATGTGGAACATTTGATACTTAAATGTCTCTCTGTTTGCTACTCCTTTACCATGCTAGTAACAACAAAAAAGAAAAGCAGATCATTGTTTTCTGTAAGGCCAGGTCATTCTAAGTTTTACTAGCTTGTTAATTTCAAGTTGTTAATTTAAAGTGATGCACCCTCCACATGCAGTGGTGAAGCCTAGAAATGCTCTTTGTTTGACTTTTGAGATAATTAGCTAATACAGGGAGATTAGATCTCTGGAAAGGATACTGGGCGGGGGAGGTGGGGTGAAATGTACAATAAAAACAAAAATGTGGACATAAAATTGATGCAAATGGGAAAAGTAGAAAAGTCCCTGCAAAACACAGGAAATCAGTTTTAACTGCTTAATGATCTACTTTCAAACAGGCAGAGATCTCTGCTGTGCTGTTGAGTGGTGTTCTCATCTGGGAGTTTTTTGTCCTTCAGATATATTGTAGCAGGTCAGCATTGGTTGCTACCATTGGGTAAATGTTTTCTTTGTCATACTCTGATGCCACAAGAAGTGCTAAGGTGAAAACTTGGGAAACAAAGTCGGACCAGGTGTGTGAAAAAAACGTTTTTTTGGTCAGTTTGGTGCCTACTTTTATGCCTTTAGGCATAAAAGAGGGTGTTTGACGGAGCTGGCAGGCCTGCGTACAGATAGGTTTGTTGTTTTTGTCACCACAGTGCTGCTTTCAGAGGTTCACCTATGGGGGTGACCGATGGGGTTCCCAGTACCAGCCTCTTTGACACTTTTCAGGTTTACCTGAGGTGTCTGGGGGGAATCGATCCCACCTCCTTGTAGCCTGAGGGAGTCTAGTCTGTGCCCATCAGAGGAGGTTCTCGGAAAGTGACCAGCTGAAGGCAACACAAGCTCTCCACTCCCAGCTCCACATGCTCTGCTCTCTCCCTGTGTAGACCCCCATCTCATTATAGTCAAGTGCCCAGTCCCTTGTCTTCTGGACACCCATAACATGCACTGGTCTGCGGCCTCTGTGGAAGCAGTGTGTCCCGTTCACTCACTTCACCCGAGTTCAACACAAGGCACTTAGACAAGCTTATAGGAAAACCAAATTGAAGTTTGTTTAACAAAGCTTGAGAAAAAGATTCAAATAAAAGCCAGTAAAAGGGGTGGGAAATAGAAGGTTACAGGTAAAAGAAAAACATAAAACTCAATGTATAGCTTATACTTATTAACAAGTTACTCTCTCGGCTAATATATTTCTGACCCAGTGGCCAGTCAGCCCATACAGTGCTTCTCCAGTCCAAAACCTGGGATCCACTTTTCACGATACATTGACTAGCAGAGTATCTTGTCCATAATGCATAACATCTTGTGCCCTTTCTTTTTCTCTTATACAGTCCCAGGCCTTTTGGCTGTTTCCATAATCAAAGTGTTTGATTAACTTCAGCTCAACCCTGAGGGTCCCCTGTTCAGAATCATTTCTTAGGGTTCTCTTGTCTTTGTAAAAGCTCAGGCCTGCATCTGGTCCAGACTGTAAACCCAGGGCTGGGCTGGGTTGAAAGATTTTGATAGGTCTCACTCTTGAGTGAGTTAGCAGAGATCCCCCCTGCTTCTGGTGACTTCATCTCCAACAGGTTGCTTCATCTCCAACAGTTTTGGACCATAGAATATTCTGTTTTACATATCTATTAAAATATTTCCCATACAAACATCTCACAATAACCATGCCAATCAGCTAGTTTTTAGCTTTCGGCAGAGACCATACTCTTAGCAATGTAATTTTTGTCATATATTCCTGGATTAAACATGCCAGACTTACTTTAGAGAAAGGGGTGATGTTGATTCTTGGATCCCCATTGCTAGAAATACGACTATCAAGGGCTTCCTGGAATATCGGGAGGATGATCAGACACAGGTGTAATGTACCGCTGCCTAGGCATGTCTGTGGGTTTTGATGGGAGAGAGCGGCTTTAATTTCCACCGGGGGCTCTGGAGGAGAGTCACTGGTAGAGGCTGCAGCTGGGATGTCTTTCATTGGCTTAAACCCTAGCTGACCACATCACCTTCCCAGGTGCCTGGCCTGCTGAGATAATTTCAAAATGTTTTGTTTTGAATTTTGACCTTTTAAAAACCTTTGTTGCAGTCTAACTAGGTGACATTTTGAAGCAGTCATTTTGAACTGGAAAATAGGAATTTTTCATTTCAAACTTGTTTCATTTTGACAATTTCAAAACTTTTTCCTCAACTCTTTTTCGAGTTGGGAAATAGTTTGAGACTGACACTGTTTCGCAGACAGTTTTGGTTTTGATACGTCAACGTTTGATGAAAAATGATTAGTCAAATAATTCCCAACCAACTCTCCTTTTGTGTCTACTGCTAGTGTGGTGGGATCTCCTTCCTAAGTAAACCTTGCCTTGATCTCCCTACCTAACCTGGACTTTCCATTGGCACAAAGGTTTTATGGGGATCTGGTTACATGAAAACACATCCCTGCTCAAAATTGGAACAAAACACTCTTATTTATTTATTTAAAAATATATATAACTGCAGTTTTGGCCCTTGGAAACCAGTGGCAGGTGGGAATGATGCAGTAGCATTGATGCTTCGTTGTTAACAATTCTGGAATGTTGACAGCGGCAGGCACAGTATCATGTAATCCAGTGTTTCTCAACCCTGTTGCAAGTGCAGGGCCAGTGTTCGGGGGTGGCAAACAGGGCAATTGCATGGGACCACACACCACGGGGGACCCCACACAGCTTAACTACATGCTTCAGCCCTGGGTGGCGGGGCTCGAGCTTGGGCGTGAGTCCTGGGCGGCAGGGCTGAAGTCCCAGCTTAAGGAAGGAGGTTGCAATTTTTTTTGAGAGTCCAAAGGGGGTCACCAGCACACACAGGTTAAGAAACCGATGTAACCATTTCATTGGATGGTCTCACTCTGCCCAGGCATCAAAGGAACCGTGAGTTTGGACTGCCTTGTAAACTCCCCTGCCGTGAGCATTTCAGAGGGGAACAATGCAGCTGAATCAGAACTAAACCAAGGCTTTGGCAAGGTGCTACGGGACACCGTGCTGGTAGGAGGTACCACCGCTCAGGCTGCTGTCGAGAACAGTGGGGCAATGGTGGGTGCTGAGCAGTACTCACAACTGGCTGGAGAGATATTACGTCAAAGAACTGGACTGAGCCCAGGTGTAAATGGCAATTCTGGAGAGCATAGGATTTGA
Source organism: Mauremys reevesii (assembly GCF_016161935.1). Taxonomy (NCBI): domain Eukaryota; kingdom Metazoa; phylum Chordata; order Testudines; family Geoemydidae; genus Mauremys; species Mauremys reevesii. Next base: position 39,218,563 of record NC_052638.1, read on the forward strand.
GCCTGCTTAGGCCAGGATTCAACTTGTTCCCGGGGGTTAAAATGGTGCAGAATCAACTGGAGATGAAATCAAACCAAACCCAGTTTTGATCACCCCTGGATCTTGCAGAACTTTTGGATCCTGATCCAAATATTGCAGCTTTGGACCACTTCTGGTATTGCCTAAATGAAGAATCGACCCATGTAATGAAATTCCTAGGCACTCTTCCCCCCCCCCCCCTTAGTATCTCCCTTCTCCCCCTGCAGTTCTGACATTTCCCTTGTACAAGTAAATGCACTTTAGTATTCTCTGGACAGTCCTCATTGCAGAGGTACCTGATGGCTGGAGCTGGGCTCTGGGCTGTGCACGCTTTCCCTGCATGAGCACATCTCTGCTAAACAATGTACAGCGTGAAGCAAAGCTGGCTGCTGCTCTTGCACATCTGTTTGAATACTCCCTTTACAATGACAAGTGCCTTTGCCTTGTCTTCGTCCACAGAATACAACATTGTCCTTGTTGTTTGTAGCTTATTGTGTAATTAGGCAAGCTAGACAGAAGATGAAAGAAAAGTAGTCATAGTATCCCCATTTGTTTACAGGTGGGGAAACTGAGGCACAGAGCGATGAAGTGACATGCCCAGGGGAACACAGGGAGACTGAGTCAGATCTGGGAACGGAACCCATTTCTCTTGAGTCCCAGACCACTGACTTAACCAGAAGACCATTTTTCCTCCCCTCAATGGCTGGCTTTCTTAGACATCTCTGGAAAGTAAATCTTTCAGGCATTGGCTTAAGTGTGAGGGGCCATCAAAAACAGGAGCACAGCATAAAACATCCTGGGTTCTCACCAGATGCCTGGTAGAAGATGCTGACGTAGCCTGCACTTGCCTTTTCCCCCCACTAGCCCTAGCACATAACACTTGCAAAACACTTGAGCTCCTTGACTTGAGGACCAGGAGAAAGGTGTGTGTGTGTGCGGGGAGGGGGGTGTCGCCCTGTGGCAGGATGTGGAGTTCACTCCTGGTACACTAGACTCGCTCAGCAGCACTTTTGGCTCCTTTGTCTTCAACATACCAGTGTTACAGCAGGATGCGTTGATACCTCACTCAAAGCTAGAGCTGGCTGGAGGACAACAAGTCAATTTTGCAGCAGCTTTCGAGGTTTCAGAATTTGTTTTTGTTCCGCATTGGAACAAACTTGAAACCTTTCGATTGTCTGCATGGAACTGAATTGTGTTGAAATACCCAGTTTTGGCTTGAAAAGGTCAGGTTTTTTGATTCGAGTGGGTTTCTCTCTGGAAGTGACTGGAGAGCCCACCTTGGAATACAGAAACCTTTCCACCGAGAACATTGCCAGAACCTATAGGTCTCCAAAACTTGGTGGCTTCGACAAAACTGCATTTTTCCACCCCCCCCCCCAAAAAAAAGTCTTATCAAAAAAGTTGCGACTCTAGTCACAACAAAAAATTCTGCTGGGTTCCCATGTCCTGGAACCATGCCTCAGAGAACTGGGAAGAGAAGCCAGCCTCCCATGCCATAAAGGACGCCCCATTTACCTATGCCGACCTCTATTATAAAAAATAAAATAGTATTCTACTGTAACTCTCTGAATCACTCCAGTTTAGGGAGTGACTGAAGAAGCAGTGTGGCTCAGTGGTTAGAGCATGGTTCTGGGATTACAAAAAATTGGGTGCTGTTTTTGGCTCTGTCGCTGACCTGATTTGTAACCTTAGGCCAGTAGTGTTACTTCTCTCTGCCTCAGTTTTCCCCATACATAAAACGGCAGTAATGCTGCTTACCTCCTTTTAAAATGCTTTAACACATATTACATATTGCAACATTTCTTTTTTATAAGGGTAAAGCCAGCCTTGTTTTTCCACATACTTTTAAAGACCTTTTGGAGCATGATATTTTTGGCTCTTTGACCTTCAAAGAAGTATTGGGTTGCGGAAGGCAGCAGTTGCCAGTTTCGGTATAAAACACCCTATTAGTCAAAACCCCCTTTGGAAGTGCCACTGAATAATATATCCGTTCCTGAGTGGCTGCTGACTGAACTCTTGCTTTAGTTGCTTGGGTGGAGGTTTGACGCTAGTGAGGGTCAATCTGTTAGCAAAATAGATTTCGAAGATGGGCAGTCTGTCAAGGTCCCGCCCACACCCCCATTTGTGTTCAGATTTGCCACCAGGCGTTTTTTATCGTACTAGCTGACCATTTCAGGAGGTTAGGCTGTCAGCAATGAAGAGCTTATCAACCATTTTAAGAATGGATAGGTTGTCTATTAATGTACCCATGATCTAGGGTATAAGTTTGTCCAACGGTTCTAAAAGACGCTGCACATGGGGTGCTGTGTGTCACAATAAGACAAGTGTTTTCTTGGGATGAGCAGTTTTTCTGTTTTATTCTTTTGGAAGTGCAGGTGTTTCAGAATACGATCGTAAGAGTCATAGGCAGCCGATTCCTATCTGTTTTATTTGTACTAGGGGAGTGTAATTTAACTCAAAGGACATTTATATTGAATATCTGGAATATCTTTTACTGGGTGGGACACTCACGGTGTCTAGGGAAGAGTCCTGGCCCTAGAATCTACCAGAACAACTGTCTGGAAATTGGACTTGATACTGTTTTGCACTTACAGCATCTTCCATCTGCAAATCTCAAAGTGCTTCTATTGGAACATTAAGGAATTAAGCTTCCCAGCGCTTCTAGCCTCTCCATCCTTGAGTTTGATATTGTATTTGTCATTGCAAGCGGTTGGACTGATTCAAGAGAAGCAAAACAGGCAATCAGGAGGGAGGTTCCTGAGACAAGAAGTAACGGAATTTCCCCAGCCCAGTGTCCTACGGCCTTTGTGTCTCCTCCACATCTGTGTCTTAAACAGTGGACAAATATTCCTTCCCTTGGGCACCTGGGAAAGGGGGAACTGAGCTAAAGGTAACCCTTTGTTCACTGGGGTTAACCTGAGCCCAGGTGCCATCTGCTCATGTATACTGTTAACAAGAATGCACCCTATTGTAGTACATGTGGTGCTGTTAGGACTGGAAAAATAGAACTGAAATAGTCAATGTGATTTTTGTTAGCATTTTTCCGCACAGCAGAGCAAAGGGTTACTCAAAGCTCCACGTATCTGTATGCGATTCACCACCATGCGCAATCTCTCTGCCATCAGAACATTATATAAATTGCCTCTTTGAATAGTAAGATTTTCATTAAAGTCTTATTCATCTTGGATAAAGGACAGTTCAAGCACATTTCTTAAGTCTTGATTTCATTAGCACAGTACTGCAGTTCATCAAAACTCATAAATATTTATCTTTAAACATTCTTTGCACAATTTCAAAAACATTTGCCATATTTTAACAGGAGGTTTCATGTTGTTTATTGTGCAATAACCTTTCCTTTCCATAGATGCACTGACAAATCTCTCTGATGGCCGTAATGAATGGGAAGACGTGTTCTCTTCCAGACATTTCATAAAACCTGGCATCTCATTTTTGCAGAAGCACTCCCAGAGGGGGAGTGACACACAGGGATTCCTCTGGCGCATGTCATGAGTCAAAAGGGTTTGCAGTATTGCCAGCCACAGCCACATAAAAATCATGAATCAGGAGCTAAAAATCATGAGATTTTTTTTAATAAATAAATTTTTGTGGGGTTGGTTCTTTTTGGTTATTTTATTTGCCTTCTGGCTTTTGAGCCTTTAGAGGTGCCCTGGGTTCATGTTTGCAAGCTTTTATCTGCAGCCACAAGGCTTAGAAACTTACTTTTTTATTTTCATGAAGCTGAGATTTCCACCTAATCACATGCCTCCGGACACTGAGGATTTATAAAACACATTGAATATTGTGAGATTCATGATAAAACCATGAGTTGGCCACACTGGGCTTGCTAACCATTGATAAATTAGGGAAGCCTCCAGGATGGATGCAGGACCTTTCCTTGGGCATTAGGGACCAGCAGGGAGAAACTGATGGCCTGAAGAACTATTTACAGAGACATGAAAATAGCAATGGGAGAATGTACAAAATGTGAGACATTAATTTGGGTTAAGAATCCTGACCTTCCTTCTCGGGTACACTACAGCTCCTTTGTACTGCTGCAGCTATTCTGGAAAAACGGGAGTAAATTACAACATGTAGCGGGGCCTTACTGTAAATGAAAGTCACGCCCCTGACATTTGGGATGTTTATTTCAACTCCTCTTGCAATATTCCTGATATTTTCTGGTGTTCACCAGGTTAAAAATGAAATGGAAACAGCCTTTCTCCTTCACTTCTACTCTCAGTAGAACACAGGAGCAGAGGCACCAGAAAAGTGGGGTAAAGGTGCTTGAAAAGAGATCCATCTATTATATGTATGGATAGACATAACTTGAGATGTAAATACATTTATACATTAACCAGACTTTTATTAATATTAAAATGTTTGATATTTAAGCAAGGTTTTTAAAAAGCTTTGGCTTTTACTCCAAATAGGCTGCTCACTTTAATAAATAGACACTTTTGTTTTAAAACATGGATTTTTGAGGGGCCACTGAGTATTTCACATTGTTGTAAAAAACGTTTTTGATTTTTTTGTTTTTCACATTATGAAACAGATTCTCTGATTTAAAAAAAAACAACCCTCAACGTGTTATTGAAAAGTGGGTAGGACTGATCACAAATTGTTCGATGGAAAGATGTTTGGCGGAGGGGAGATGGTCACTTTTTATTTTAACAGGTTTCAGAGTAGCAGCCGTGTTAGTCTGTATCCAAAAAAAAAAAGAGCTTTGTTGCACCCTAGAGAGAAACAATCAGCATGCATGAGCAGCAGCAGCTGCTAAAGCTTCTTTCTCATAGAGAAGAACACACAGACAGGATATACACACAGCAGAGTACAACAAAGACATGAAAGAAGGTGGGTATGCAGAGAGACTTGAGCAGAGTGAGATTGAGAGATGATGAGCAGAAGTGGAAGGGAAAAAAAGTTTGAAAATATAGAAGATAGATTCAATAGAAAATAGTAGGGAACAATTGTAGTAACATATTTTTAATTGTAATAATTAACATTCCACACCATACAATTAACTTTAAACCAAACATAATACAATATGATGCATTGTATATGGTGTGGGACATTATTACAATTAAATACAAACTTAAACACACCTCACCTGGGCCAACTTAATTTTCATCTCACTCCTTCTTTTCTAACCTCTTTTCCTCTACTTATCACACTTGCATCCTTTTTTTCTCCTCCTCACAGTGATATCTCTCTTGTTGGTCTGCATATCTGTTGGCTGTTCTCTGTATTGTGTTCTCTCTGTGTCTGTTCTTCTGTTCTGTCTGTGTCGTAAAAAGCTCTGTTCATCTTCAATGCTGATGCTATCTTCTCCTAAAGCTCATGCTGTTTTTTATTTTAAATTATTCTCCCCCCTCTCTTGTTTGTTTTCCTGTCTTAGGTGGCCCATTGATTCCAAGCACCGAGTCCATCCCGAGTGAAGTCCTCTCCAGAAGTCCTGAACCTGGTATTTATTTCTTTCATTTTAGTTACATTAAAATGCCAGGCCTGCTTCTGCTTTCACTTACCCCAGCATATCTGCATCCAATTCAGCGGCGTTACTCCTGGCCTAGAACCTGATCCAAAGCCCATCCACTCATTGGAAGGATTCCTGTTGACGTCAATGGACATTGTGTGTGTGGTGTATGTGAGGTGCATGGAGCCCATTGGTTTTATCCCAGTTCTTTATCTGCAATAAAGTGGCCAGTGTATCTGTCTTCCTAGCTGACAATTGCAGGAGTTCAATTGTTCTGTGAACCGTATTGGTATACTAAAGGGACACATCACCCAAACCTATTTGTGTTATATTTTGCTTTTTATTGTGTTAATTAAGCAGGAACCTTTTTATTATTAAACAGTTTGTTTCAATTTGTCATTGTGGCAGGTGGGGCTGCTCTGCAATGCCCACCCTATGGGACCAGGCGTGGTACTGCAGGCATGCCCACCTTACTCTGTAAGTTGCCATCAACTCAGCGTCATTTTGTTATTCAGTTGTTGAGAGACTAGCAACTCACGATCTGGCTGTCTGAGCCTTTGCATAAAGAAACAAAATCTCAAATGCAAACACTTCCTTGTAGCGCTTGGAGGCAAGGCCCTAACCTAGCCTAAGGGTTCTGTGCTTGCACTGACGAACTTCTCTGCTCCAGTCTTGCCCAGCTCTGCCCCTGGGGAGATGCAAGTAATCCTTCTTAACTGGCCTGCTGGCTCTTGATTGGTCAGTGTTTCCTTCAGGCCCTTCTATGCCCCTGGAGGACTGTCTTGTTGGCAATCTGGTCTGAGCAGGTTTTCTTTGAGCATAGGGTGTCAGGGCACCAGGGCCTCCAGCAGAGGGCAGGAAGGCCTGATGGACCCTCTCATGGTCATGATTCAAAGTAAAATTGCTGTGGAGTTGCTTTTTAATCGTTGCAATAGAAATTGCTCGTTTTATTTTCCTTTGTGATATTGATTGATAAATGCTAGTTTTAAAATAATTTTAGTGAGTGATACAATGTTTCATTCTTCAGCCCTCATATAGTAGTTAATCTATAGGCCTCAAAGCAATTTACAAAAGAAGGTGAGTATAATTAACCCCCTTTTAAGATGGGGAAATTGAGGCACAAAGGTGAAGTGAGTTACAGGCGATCGCACGGCAGGTCAGTGTCTGAACCAGACCCTCCTGTTCCCTGTTCAGTGCTCTGCCCTCTGTACCACAGGCTAATAACTGACTGCCCTTGAATGGTGCTGACGATACCAGAAATAATCAAGTAGAATACACCTGCAGTTTTTCTGAATGGACCAGGGATAAACTAACTTTCACTGCAATGGAAAGTTGCAGCAGGGTGTGTGCAGCTGAGAGCTAGATCATTGTCATGGAGAATGCCAAAGGGCTGTGGCCTCTGAGCAAATCAAGTGCCTCCTTCATCCATCCAGGAGACAAGAACAACCGTGTTAATTGATTTATTCAGTGTCAGTGAGATGCGGTGAATGTGGGACAGGCCTTGGTGTGTCTCCAGGAAGGAATCCTTATCTCCTTATTAACAAGGGTGTCCTTAGAATCTGCTTGTTAGCATCCAGCACAGTCATATGCCCTAACAGAGGAGCTAGCTCTCTGGTCAGCAAGGCACCAATCGGTTCCCCTAGAGCAGGCTGGTTGGGGATATGCAGCTAATCAGGCCCGGGGGCTGATGAACCAATTAGCATCAGCCAAGGGATATAAAAGAAGAAACGGGAAGGCAGTGGGGGAGAGTAGACCTGGGCTAGCTGAGCTCAGTGTGTGTTGAGATCCCAAGGAGGGGAGACCTCTGTTTCTCTCTGGATCCGTGGGAAAGGGCTAAAGCAGTGTTTCTCAAACTATTGTACTGGTGACCCCTTTCACACAGCAAGCCACTGAGTGTGACCCACCCGCAGAGGTGAAAGTAAGCCGGTCCGGTCCGGTCCGGTCCGGCATAGCGGCAAGAGCCAGTACACTGTGCCGGACCGCACCTGCTTCCGTGGCGGGGATTTAAAGGGCTCTGGGCTCCTCGCTGCAGCAGGCAGCCCAGAGCCCTTTGAATCCCGCCCGCGGCTCTGGCAGCTGGGCTGGGGCTGGGATTTAAAGGGCTCAGAGCTCCCGCTACTGCGGGCAGCCCAGAGCCCTTTGAATCCCGCCCGCGGCTCTGGCAGCCGGGATTTAAAGGGCTCAGAGCTCCCGCGACTGCGGGCAGCCCAGAGCCCTTTGAATCCCGCCCGCGGCTCTGGCAGCCGGGCTGGGGCCGGGATTTAAAGGGCTCAGAGCTCCCGCGACTGCGGGCAGCCCAGAGCCCTTTGAATCCCGCCTGCGGCTCCGGCAGCCGGGCTGGGGCTGGGATTTAAAGGGCTCAGAGCTCCCGTGACTGCGGGCAGCCCAGAGCCCTTTGAATCCTCCCCGCAGCCCTGGCGCCTGGGCTGGGGACGGATTTAAAGGGCTCAGAGCTTCCCGCAGCAGCAGGAGCTCTGGGCCCTTTAAATCCCAGCCCCAGCCTGGCAAGGCTCGGGATTCCTCGCAGCCGTGGGAGCTCTGGGCCCTTTAAATCCCGCCTGCAGCTCCGGCAGCCGGAGCTGCGGTAGGGATTTAAAGGGCCTGGAGCTCCGCAGCGGCTGGAGCCCTGGGCCCTTTAATTTGCCCGTGAGCCCAGGGGGCTCCCAGCCACCTGTGCAGCTGGGAGCCCCAGGTTGATTTAAAGGCCCTGGGGCTCCCAGCCACAGCCGGTGCCCCATGGCCTTTAAATCTTGAGGCCACGCCTCTTCCGGATGAGGCCACGCCCCCCTCAGGACTCCAGCAGTTGCCGGTAAGTCCTGTAAGTTACTTTCACCCCTGCCCCCCCCATACATTAAAATACTTGTTTATATATTTAACACCATTCTAAATGCTGGAGGCAAAGCGGGGTTGGGGTGGAGGCTGATAGCTCGTGACCCCCCATGTAATAACCTCGCAACACTCTGAAGGGTCCCGACCCCCAGTTTGAGAACCCCTGGGCTAAAGGGCAGGAAACACTGTACACAAGCCTGTATTGGTGCGGGTGATGGCAAGGTCATGTCGGGGCGCTGGAGCCATGTGTAGAATGGGGGGGGGGCTGAGAGCCATTGAACCAAACTGTAACCCCTGGATATGATGGAAACCACTTCAAACCAGGGGGTGCTGCAGCACCCCTAGATCCAGCACCTGTGTTTCATGTGAGTATTTATATTCCCACTTGCTGGAGAGTCTGAGAGGTGTCTGGGGCATCAGAGGGTGGCGATGGAGGTGCCCTGTTACGGGGCCATATAACCCCCTCGGTCCCTGTCTGCTAGTTTTGGTCCACTTCTTGCAAGCTGCTGTGCAGGGATGGCGTCTTGTGCCTGTGCAGAGCCCCATAGACTTCCCAGATGCTTCTTATCATAAATCTGATGTGTGGAAGAGGAAAAGCCCTGCACGTGTCTCGAGAAATCCTACATTTCTAAAGTACTTGAAATCTTGTCAATTCTTGTCATCCCAATCCTCAGGCTCCTTTCATCACGTTAAAGTGAGGGCTGTATCACGTTCTCAAGTGACCGCAGAGACCCTGGGAGGTGTGTGAAGTTCTGGTTGTGCAGTTAAGCCATACTGAAGTACTTCACCTACGCATGTGATAGTTTTCATGTGTCTCTTCCCGGTGTTATTTATTACTGTACATTATTTATAACCCCGTTAACATAGACAGAAGTAGAGCTGCAAGAATACAGCAACAAGAAAAAATCATCTGGGTAAAATTCACCCCTTTGCAGAGGGCCAGCATAAGAGCTATACGTCTCTTTAATGTGGGACATATGTGGTGCACAAGCACTGAGCCATCCATTTGCATAAGAGTCAATGTCACGCTTAGTGAATATTCTTCCACATAGAAACCGCTGATCTGCTTTCCTGGTATTTGTGACTCCCTTTTCTGTGCTTATTCCCCAATCGATTCAGATGAACAAGACTGCATTGGCAGGAACATTTATAGGAAAGCAAAAGTACAGCGTGTACTTGTGCGAATAAATATTCACAAGAGGATTTACATCGAAAGTGCTCGCACGGCCATTTTGGACGCTCTTCTTATAACTCACCAGATAGACGTGTTGAATGTTTATGAATGTTTGTGGGCAACTAGCAAACAGAAGAAGTTGGGGAGACTCCTAACAGAGCAAGTTTTGATCACCACGGCTGCGACAGAAATGAAAGTATGTGGCTGGGGTGAGTAACTGGCTGCCATGAATAACAGAGACTTGTAGCAACTGGTTTGTGTTTGTAACAACCACAATAGCTTTCCATTTTTGTATGTAAACATCTGTTAAAGCAAGTGAGTGGGGAATCATTTCCTCTTGTGCTTACATTTCAGGGCTTTGGTCTATGGCTCTGCTTCCCCATCACAAAAATCTGGGACAGGGTAAAGAGGGCAGCTGCTGTCAACACTTGTTGCTAGAGAAACACAGGAGCCTGATGTTGGGACTTGACAGGTTTAAAAAAGAGGTTTCCAATTCCTGATGATTGGGTGAGCTAAAGTGGGGGTGCAAAACATGTGCAGTTTACACGCTGTGGCAGACGAAGTGTGTCACAGGTAAAGCAGCCAACAGGAGGTTGTACCTTTTGGGAGCCAAGTCTGGTTAGATTTTTCCTGGCAAAACTAACAAGTTACTGCTCAACTCAGTGAAGTTAGGTGGAATTTAGATTGTTGCAACTCAGATCATAATCTGGCCCTATATTTATTTTCTCTCTGTGTGTCCCTGCTTTGCATTACACCTTCCTGTTAGTTGTTTTTCTTGCTACATCCCTCCTTCCACCCCTTCAGCACTAATTTTTCACACCCACTGGATGTTAAATCAGGACAAAGTATGCTACTTAACGACTGATACCTTTTTTCTCACTAATTTACAAATTCGTCCCTGATATCATTCCAAGGCCCCCGATTTGTAACATTTATATCCGTGTTGAATTTGACCGGAGAAGCTTAGATCAGTTTGGTTAAGAGTCAAATAAGTATTCAAATGTTAGGTTTCTTATCCAGACAGAATCAAATCTCTGAACCTTTCGAAATTCTCAGCACCACATGTATAACCACTGGTTTCTGCCCGGCTGATTCCTGTAGCAAAATATGGGTTGTAATGCAGAGTTCATTTTCTGTCTAAATGCAAGTCAGCTGCAATGCAGTAATCTTGAAAATGATAATAGTGATAATTGTGGTGAAATAAATGGTCTGACTGCGAATGGAAATCAGACTGGGAATTGCGATCACTGGAGTGGAGAATAGTTTAAGATATGAAAATGCTGAATTAATTGGCAGCTCTGATTCTAGCAACACAATTAGTTTACTCAGAGAAGGTCTAATTATTTGGACTAGCACAAGTATTTTCCCTTGTAGTGCATGATTCAGTTGTGCGTTATCCCCTCTGCTACAGCACACTGCCCTCTGGTGTCCAGACAAGAGATGATGAGGAGAGATAATAGAATCCTTTTCTGTGGTAGAAGCAGTTTTGGAAAGTCAGCAACTGTTTTTGTAAACAAGACAGACCTGTTACTATGAACCACATGCTGCTTTCAGCTTTTTTCCAGTCTTTAATAAAGTGTAATCGCTTTATTTAGTATGTGAACGTATCTAAATTTGTGGCCCAATGTTGAAATACAAACAGATTCTGTCTGTTAAAACACCAGCAGCTGTACTGCCTGGCTCAGGATAGATGCCTTGTTTGGGGATAGAAACTGGGTATATTATAGAGGGGATGCATGTCATTTGTAGAGGTGTGGAATAGAGGAAAAGTTAGTTTGATAAGGAGAGACACCATTTGCCTATCCAGGGCTGGGTCTAGGATTTTTGCTGCCCCCAAGCAAAAATTTTTTTGGTTGCCCCCAGCCCTGGGCTCTCACTCCCCCCCACCAATGCCCTCCCCCACCCGCACCCCCTGCCACGCGAGCCCTGGGCTCTCTCACCCCACCCGCACCCCTGCCACCCGAGCCCTGGGCTCTCTCACCCCATCTGCCGCCCCAGCCCTGGGCTCTCACCCCCAAGCAGTGCCCTCCCCACCCGTACCCCTGCCGCCCCAGTCCTGAGCTCCCCCCGCCAGTGCTGACTCCACCCACTCCCCCCTCGCCTCCAGCCGGTCCGGCGCTGGCAGGGTTGGGGGTAAGCAGTGGGGATCCTGGGCTGTGCCTCAGCCCAGGGTCCCTCCAGCCAGAGCTCCCACCTCCAGGACCGGCCAGGACCCAGGAGGGCAGAGCCGGGGGACCACCCCAGCAGGGGGCTGACGTGCTGGGGCAGGATAGCCCCAGAGGGAGCGGAGCCCCAGAGAGTGGGATGCAGGCCCCACATGGCAGCACCCCGCCATCTATGGCCCCGTTGCTGCTGCTGCTTCTGGCCACCCTGCCGCAGTCCCTGGGTGACTCCGGTTGCTTCGCCTAGCCCCGGCTGCAGCGCTGCAGGGCGGCCAGCCTGCGGCACCTGCAGGCGGCTCCATGTGCCCCGCGGGGCAGCCCCCAGCCAGAGTGTCCCCTGCTCGGATCCTGGCCAGCCCAGCCACAAGGTGCGGGCACTGCTCCCCCACGGCGTGAATCGCAGTGGCCCCAGGGTGCCCCCCGTGCACGCCATGCTGCTGCTGCCACCAGGGCTGGCTCGAGACTTTTGCTTCCCCAAGCAAAAAAAAAAAAAAAAAGGTATGGCCGGTATGCCGCCCCTGAAAATGTGCAGCCCCAAGCACGTGCTTGGTTTGCTGGTGCCTAGAGCCGGCCCTGTGCCTACCTGTAGTTATATTAACCCTTTGGAGTTTCGTCTATTTCGTCTTTGGAGAGTCTCTGTCATGAAATCTCAATTATTTCCAGATCTATAGATATAATGCTACTCTTCCTCATAAGCATCAGTTTTGCTGACAGTGTCTGGAAATTGCCTCTGTCATCAAAGTTTTCACAGTGCAAACGGAAAGAAGCCAAATACTTCAATAGAATGAACTAGGGGAAGAACACTGATTTTTTTTTTTAATTTCCTTTCTTTTTCATGGCTGTTCGTTGAATATATTTAATGCATTATCTTTAGTCCATCAAAGTACATGTTTAATAAAAGTTTTACATTTCTTCCTGTATCTGACCATCGAATGATGGTTCAGAATGGCATATCCTAATTTCATGGCAACAAGCTGTGGTGAAGGTGCAACCCATGGCCTTTACAGTGAAAGGAAACGTTAAAAAGGAGAAGGCAGTTTGAGAACAGTGCCAGCTATTTGATCCACAATGGAAAAGAGATTCAAGGAATAAACGAGTATATTTTATATTGCTGATGAGTTCTTGTAAATATGTGTTGCATTGCAGTAATGGCAAATAGTGCTGTGTTTAAATACATCATGGAATAAGGGAGGGTCTTGTGGTTAAGGCACTGGACTGGTAATCAGGAGATCTCGGTTGAATTCCTTGTTCTGTCACAGGCGTGACCCTGGACAAATCATTTAATCTGTTTGTGCCCCAGTTCCCCATCAGTAAAATGGGGATAGCACTTCTCATCTTGCAGGGGAGTTTAAAGATAAATGCATTAATGAAGGTATAGTCTACTGGGTGGGCTTTTCTTTGTGAACATCGTTGGAAATAATTACTCAAGGGGTAGGACTCAGATACCTTCTATGAGAATAATCTTGTTTTGCTGACCCCGTCAAGATCGGCTGCTACGAACGGAGGAGAGAGGATTCCTGTGTTTGTGGAATGCATTAAGGCCATGTATATCTGGCTGGATTTATTTAAGCTTCTCTGTGTTGGAAGAATGTATGTAAAGTAAAATAAACATTGACTTGGGCATTTTGCAGAGCTTGGTGCAATTTGCCTGATGTTTTGGGAAGGGTGATGCCTTTGGACGGGTGATTATAATAAGCAGTCTGGTTCCCTTTGAGTTTACTCCAGTTGCTGAGATTGATGTCCAGAGAGAATGTGATGAGTTCAACCCAAGAAAGGTGGAAATTAACTGGAATTTTATCTAGCTTCAGGCTTAGTTCACACAGGTGCACCTCTGTACCCATGCTGAGTCCCAATGAAGGTCTGCGGGAGCAAGGGTCTGCCTATAGTGATCTCATTGCAGGACTGGGGCCATCAACTGCATCAACTTTGTTCACTCCCAGTTTTACCTATAATAGACCTGTTGGCACAAACCAGGGCTCCTGATCTAGCTTGTTATGTTGGAGGATGTTGGCAGCTGTGATTAAGGGTGTCTTTGATTTATGCACAATCACAGACCTCTCTGAAGCTGGTGGGAATGCTGGCTACCCTTGATTCTGGCTAAGTAGAAGAAGCAATTAAGCTTCTTTTATGGAATAAGATAACAGAAACCATGGAAGCCACCACCCAAGGTACTGGCCACATGGAAGGCCTGAGAAAGAACTAACTCAAGGAAAATAAGAAGGGTTTTCCTGGGAATTGTTTGCAAATACAGGGACTGGGGCATTGATAGGATTGCAGCTGTGTGTCAGAAGCAGAAAACGGCTAGAAAAGTGAGAAGAAAGTCACAGAAGCACTGGTAGCATGGCCCTGAGAGAAAGCCAAGCAAGAGAATTTCTTTTGGGCAGAGTGCTGACTGGAAAGGCTGGCTTGGAATTGTGAGCGATGAAATTGCCTGCTGCTGTTTGTCCTTGCTGTGCTCAGGGACACAGGAGGTTGTGTTAATTCTTTGTAAATAAACAGGATTGCACCAAGCAAATATCAGACTCGTGAAAAATTTCTCGTCATAGTGAAAACAACCCAGCAAGCCTTTGAATATAAGCTAACTGCTGGGACTAACAGGGGCAAGAGTTTCTCTCTGGTACTTATTCCTATAATGTGTCTGAGTGCCTCAAACACCCCTGCAGTTCCATTTTCCCTTCCTTACAGAGGGGAGCTGAGATACAAAAAGACTAAGTAACTTGCCCAAGGTCAGACAGGAAATCTGTTGCAGAGCAGGGAACTGAACCTGGCTCGCCTGAGTTCCAGGCTAGCATCCTAACCACAGAACTGTCCTTCCTCTTTGTCACAACAAACTAGTGTGCAAAACCTAGCCCTCATGATCAGCTCTGAGTATCCAGTGTGGAAGCATATCCAAGAGGAAAGACGCATTGACTAAAGGGGCTTGAAAAGGGGTGGCTATAATAAACCAGCGTTTAAAGTGACGGAAAAATATTTGGGGCCTGTCCTTTTTAATGTTGATTTTGCTGGTATGTGGCAGTGGCTGCTGGATGGATGCTCATTTCTCTGGGTTTCCTGTCTCTTGTGGATTGAATGAAGAAATGTAATGTCCGATAGGACATCGCTTTTGTGTTTAAATGCAGTAAAGGCAATGCCATGTCAACATAATCAGATTTTAACAAACGAGCGCACACGCAAAATAAAGACGCTTCACTGCAATATCGTTTTAATTGTTAAGAAAAAAATTACATTTTACAAATTATGATAAATTGAATTTGATTGCAGTTCATGTGAGGACTTATTGAATAGTAAATTACATTAGACACTAACAAAATCCTTTCCCCCTCTAAGGTTTATTTGAAGCTTGTTGAACTTTAACTGGAAAAATGAGCTGTGAATTGACTCTGAGGCTTGCAGAGGCAGTCCAAATGGTGGTTTGTATATACGGTTTAGATTAGCCCAGTTTAATTCCAGATTGCATGCATACATTTCTAACATCTGTGAAATCAAAACCAGACACTTCTGCTTTATTAAAATAGAGCTTCTCATGTGTCCCCCTTCCCCCTAGTTAATTTGGTAGGATTCAAATACTGAGCTGTGCCTCTTTTGTTTTGGAGCAAATGTCTCTTTCTTTTTCCCCCCTTTATCGGTTCATTCTAGTTGATAATCTCTGGGCTCTGACAACTCAGACCTACCTCCTGAGCCGCCTATCAAGTCCTACAGTGGAGTGGGTGGCGTTTGTGATAAGGATGCTGTGTGTCAGCCAAGAACTAGAATTAAACCACATGGAGACGTTACACATCACTCTTGTGCGAGTTGACTCACTACTAGTGTGCAGCACATTCCAGCTGGCCAGCAGTGACTTTCCTCTCTCTCTCTCCTGCATCTCCCCATTCCCATTCCCCTGAGCTAGCCATTTGTCCCCAAAATCTGTCTTTTTTTAAAAAAAATTCTCATTCCTCCTCTTTTTTTTATCATGGCTGTTCAATTTCATTGTGACTGGCATTGAGCTTTGATTTGTCTAGGGGGACGGGGGACCCCACCTGCATTTAATAAATAGGTGAAACCTGTCTTGGTCCGGTCTGACAGGACCACGTTATCAATTGCTTCAAGGAGGTGGCATTTTAAAAAAAAAAAAGCACAAAGAGTGGACTGAGACTTGGGGGTTTGGGGGGGTAGATACTTTGTGGTGATATCTCAAGGCAATGGGATGCCTAGTACAGTGATCCATAATCCTTACTAATAACCAGATAGCCTCGTTACTTAGGTTTGGGGAGGATGTAACTTTCTATAATGTCTCCCAGGGGAGCAAGGTTGTGAAACTGATCTGTGCCATCTTGGGTTCTTCATTAACTCATTTTAAAGAGCTTTGCCTATTCTTTACATCACACCATTCCCGAGGGCCCTGATTCAGCAAATCCCTTCGTATGTGCATCAGACTGGGGCCTAGGACGCTGATTTTCACTGAACAAATACTGAGGAGCTCTATTAACAGACCAGACCGGCAAGACACAGGAAGCTCAGTCTATCCAAATAACTGAACCTCCCTCTGTAAGTATCGCTGTGGCGAGAAGATTTTGGAGAGTAGAGGGCTCTCTGATATAGCAAACAAAGGCACCATAAGATCCAGGGGCTGGAAGCTGAAACTAGATACATTCTGGCCAGGGCCAGCTCCAGTGTTTTTGCCCCCCAAGCAGTGGAAAAAAAGAAAAAAGCCGCGATCGGTGGCACTTTGGAGGCAGCTCTACCACTGCCGCTTCATTCTTCGGCGGCAAATCGGCGGCAGGTCCTTCCCTCCGAGAGGGACTGACGGACCAGCTGCCGAATTTCCGCCGAAGAGCCGACATGCTGCCCCTTTCCATTGGCCACCCCAAGCACCTGCTTGCTGCGCTGGTGCCTGGAGCCTGCCCTGATTCTGGCTAGCAATAAGGTGTGAATCTTCAACAGGGAGGGTAATCAACCATTGGGACATATTACCAGGCAATGCAGTGGCATCTCCATCACTTGAAGTCTTTAAATCAAGACTGATCTTATTGTTAAACAGCAGCAACAAAAACCCCACTCGAGCTCAACCACCAGCCATGAGATTGATGCAGGAATTACTGGAAGAAATGATCTGGCCTGGGTTATGCAGGAGGTTGGACTAGATAGTCGCCATAATGGTCTCTTTGTAGATTTTAAGGCCAGAAATCTGGTATTCTTCCTTTGGCAATGGCCATTATCTAAGGCTGTAGAGGAGAATGAGCCCCTCCCCACAACTGCGTGGCAGTGCACTTAATCAACTCTTCAGTGCTGTACCCGAGAGGAAGAGAATCCTCCCTGATTCCTGCAAGTAATCGGTTTATGCCCTGATGCATAAGATTTGATAACCATTCTGAGTAGCCAGTGGCTACCCTTACAAAAAGGGTAACATTACAAGCAGTGGATCATAGAATCATAGGCCTGGAAGGGACCTCAAGAGGTCATCTAGTCCAATCCCCTGCACTCATGGCAGGACTAAGTATTATCTAGACCATCCCTGACAGGTGTTTGTCCAACCTACTCTTAAAAATCTCTAATGATGGAGAATCCAAAACCTCCCTAGGCAATTTATTCCAGTGCTTAACCACCCTGACAGGAAGTTTTTCCTAATGTCCAACCTAAACCGCCCTTGCTGCAATTTAAGCCCTTTGCTTCTTGTCCTATCCCCAGAGGCTAACAAGAACATTTTTTTTCTCCTTCCTCCTTGTAACGACCTTTTATGTACTTGAAAACTGTTATCATGTCCCCTCTGAGTCTTCTCTTCTCCAGACTAAACAAACCCAGTTTTTTTCAATCTTCCCTCATAGTCATGTTTTCTAGACCTTTAATCCTTTTTGTTGCTCTTTTCTGGACTTTCTCCAATTTGTCCACATCCTTCCTGAAATGTGGTGCCCAGAATGGGACACCATACTCCAATATGAGGCCTAATCACTGTGGAAGAATGACTTCTTGTGTCTTGCTTACAACATTCCTGCTAATACACTCAGAATGATGTTTGCTTTTTTTTTTTGTTGGCAGCAGTGTTACACTGTTGACTCATGTTTAGCTTGTGATCCACTATAGCCTCCAGGTCCCTTTCTGCCGTACTCCTCCCTAGGCAGTCATTTCCCATTTTGTATGTGTGCAACGTATTGTTCCTTCCTAAGTGGAGTACTTTGCATTTGTCATTACTGAATTTCATCCTATTTACTTCAGACCATTTCTCTAGTTTGTCCTGATCATTTTGAATTTTAATCCTGTCCTCCAAAGCACTTGCAACCCCTCCCAGGTTAGTTGTTATCTTGATAGACAATGGGCCAAATTTGCCAATGGAATTATACCAGGGATGAATTAAGTCTGTTGCAGGAAAGGATCTGCAACTACTTAAGTGTGTTCTATTTATCTTAAAGTGTAATTGACGATACTTATGTGCCCTGCACTGATTAAGAGGGAAGAACTAGGTTAATATAGTCCAGGGTTTCTAATCTTGAACATACTGTGCTGTGTAAATAGATAGCAGGTTTATGCTTCCATTTTAATTACATTCCCTAAAAAAAGTTGAAAAGAATAAAATAAAATTATAAACAGTTACAAACATTTTCTGATCCAGTGGCCACATCAAACATATGCTTGAAAGGGGCTGTTTCATATGGGCATAATTGAATATGCACTCAGTCAGCTCAGCTTTCCCTCCAGAATGTTAGAAGACAAGAGTTTGTGTACAATTTATAATAAATTATTCATCCCTTTTTTTATTAGCATCATAATTGCTTTTTGTGGTAGCCCAAGTGAATGCTGAAGCTGTATGAAAGCACAGAAATTCCATTAATAATTTTTCCAGGGTTTTTTTTTTCATTTAGTTTTGTCCTGGATTTTTCCCACTCTTTGGATTTGGATGTTATCGGAGCGCAATGCATTTATTGTTTTCTGTTGTACAGGTAAAAGGCACAAAACATTTCCCCCCCCAGCATTGTGCACTAATACTTGCAGTGCTAAAGAAACATGAAAACAGTTTAGTCAGAGAGGATGCCAGTCCTTTCCACACACCTCTGAGAGGAAACCTACCTGTCAGCAGCTATATTCAGAAGTATTCTAGTGCTCTGTCTCCATCCTGGATTGAAATTCTTAGCAGTGACCTCCTATGCTTTTATGTCAACAGAGCCGCAGATTTGAGTGTCTCACACTCTATGCATTTGCAAACTGTTGTGCCTTAAGACTGCTGAGGTCACTGTTAAGGTTTTGCGTTAGAGCGCAAGTTTGATGAAGTTGGGGTATGTATTGCTTTTGAGCAGCTGCTGGGGATGGAACTGAAAGCCTCATGAAGTGTTGGAGTGTGTAGTTGACAGCATTATATGCAATATGAAGGGGAAAAGGAATGCACAAGTCTTTCCCTTTGACTTATTATTTCCGGGCTTTTCAGGTTTTGGGTGGGTGAAGTGTGTCCTGATGCAGTCTTAACTGTCACTAATTAATGCTAATTAATTTGAGTGGCTTCCATGAGATCACTAGGTCACTTAGACTGCATGTTAATGGTCCTTTAAATTAAATAGGATTAAACCTAGGGAACCCTTTCCTTCCCTATCATTTCACAATAAAGTAATAATCTTGATTTTTATTTAACGTAGGAGGGTGAATCCAACTTCTAAAATTGGCTGCTTAAGTTGTATGTATAAATGGCAACTTAGAAGTTCAGTTGCTTGTTTTGCATGCTGTGGGGGTCCTTTGCTGTGCAGATGTGGGGTTTGTGCACACAGTTCTTGCGTGACATTTTTCAGTAATGATCTGCCAAAGAGTAAAATTATAACCAAACACACACCTTGTGCCATTGAGTTTGGATCCTATCTGATTCAGCACTTTATTATGTCTCTGGTGCTCCAAATCTAACCTCCCCCAATGAAAGTGCTCTCTGTCTTTCAGCATAGAATAAACCAGTAAAGTCTCAGTTAAGCAGTGTACTTAAGCATGTGCCTAACTTCAAGCATGTGAGTAGCATATGAGTACCTTGAGGCTAGGAACCATATCAACTTCTGGCTCTTGCCAGAGCCAGACTGGTGCTTAACAAAGTCCTACTCATCTGTCTCATCTCTCTAGTTTAGGTCATAAGCCATTTGGAGAAGGGACTGCACTTTCCTCAGCACTGAGCCCTCTGCTAATGCTCAGTAAACTCAACAGTCTCTTTTGAGAGTTGTATCTGTATTACAAAGTGCCTTCCAGCTTTAATAATGGTTGCGGGTCTACATTTCCGAGCCGATAACAGAACTAGATCTGTATGGAATTACACAGTACAGTTACATGCAGCATGTGATTCAGAGAGAATAGCACAGGAAGACAATTGCACTAAGTAAGGGAAGTAAAGCGAGATTTGAAAGAGGTGGCTAGTTGATCAGGCAGAGAGATAGAGGAAAACCTTTTGAGGTGATAGGAGATGCAAAGAAGATGGTTCTTGCACCAGCATTGGTGGGATTGTGGGAAAGAACAGCAGTTAGATGCTAGATATGGGGATCTGAGAGAGAGAGGTGATGGGATAAAGCTGGAACAAGTCCAGAGACAATTTCAAACCAAACCAAGACTGAGCTAGGGAACACGGTCAGTTTCTGCAAGAGGATCTCCTGCTACCTACATTTCCCAGCTTCACCAGACACAGTATTTCTACTTGTGATTTTCACTGTAGTGGTGGAAAGTAATATCCTTGCTTGGAGCTGACACATCCTTCAGTGAACGCTCTGGGAGGTCTGTTTATTACCAATGAGTGACAAGCTGAAATCCTGACACCAAAGTACTTATGTTCCAACGTAATTATTGACTTTCTGCCAGGGAATGTGCATGTCCTTCCAAGAGCTGCTTTCATCCATGCTGTGACAGACACACACAGACACACACACTCTCTCTCTCTCTCTTTTGAGCTGCCTTTAAAGAAGCAAGCAAGGAAGGGCATGATGTAGGTTGAACACATTGCACTAATCATTGCTTAGCCATGCAGCTTGATTTGGATGCAGGAACGCTGACGTGAGGCAGTCCTCTGGCATTTCAGTGCTTCTATATCAATGCCAGCAGATGCCCCTGGTGTAGCAAAAGATGAACCATCAATTTAAGATCTCCATTCCGGGGCATCATGGTTTGCCATGAAGTTGCCTCTCCAATATCAATCAGAGCAGGAGAGAACATGGAGGAAAGATGGCAAACCTTAAACTGAGTGATGAAGCCCAACCCTTTCTCTCAGGTGTGGGTAAATGTCCTGGATTATTTGTCAATGGAAATTTTAAAATAAATGTAATCCACATGTGCCTAGAAGGAAAAGGGTTAATAGTGAAATGTATGGCTTGTGTAAATCCTGGTGAATCAAAGAAAATGGGGGTGCAAGTAATTGTGCAGTCTCCATTCATTATTTATTAATTAAATAAAAATATTAATGGAAATAATTAAAAATAAAACAATAATTAAGATAATGCAGGCTAGCAATATCATCTGCCCGTAGCATTTGCTATTCTTGTTTTATACACCAACTTAATGCCGGATCACTGCATTACTTGTCTTCACCCATTTTTTTTTAACCAACAGAACTTGCGTTCTGCATCAGGTGTTGAACTTGGGTTGTTCTTGTCTCCACCAACGGCTAAGCCTGACAGTGTTCTACCATGTTTGGAGGAAGCAGGTAGCTTTGTTTGGCATCACATTTCAACTATAGACATGGCCTTAGAAGTGGAACACGCAGAGCAGAGTGGTATTACTTGGCTTTTGGGAAGAAGCAGAGGGAAGCTCATTATGGATGGAAGTCATTGGTGACAAATGCTAAGTAATCCTACCTCGGAGGAAATAATTGAATTGCTCCTACAGTTTTCTATGTTCTAAATGTACTGTATCAACTCAGGAGAAAGCCCTGGATTTCTTTTGTGGACTGCTCAGTGAAGATCTCAGCTCAATGGACAGTAGTGGTAACAGAGGAAAAGAAGTGAACAGCGATGTTAGGGTTCATTAGAAACTGAACAGAGAATAATAGGGATCATGTTATAATGCCATAATATAAATCGGTGGTATATCTTCCGCTGGAATACTGTGCTGAGCTCTGTTCAACTCATCTCAAATAAGATATAGCAGCATTAGGAGGGATTCAGAGATAGGAGATGAAAATAGAGAGGTAGGAAAACTCAGGAAGAGAGCTGGGACACTGTTTACTTTAGAGAGGAAGTGAACAAGAAGAGGAATGATAAAAGCATAAAAACAATGAAGGGTCTAGAAAGGGGAGAGCTGCGAAAGGCAGACTAGCAGTTCTCTAATATAAGAGCAAAGGGGACTTTCAATGATGTGGAAAACTGGCAAATTCAAAACCGATAAAAGACTAGGCTTTTTCATACAATGTGTAATGAGCCTGTGGAACTCATTGCCACAAGATACCATTGAGAAAGATTCAAAGAAAGATCAGACATTTCTATGGAGAGTGAAAATGTCTGTGCCCCTGGGAGGTAGGGAAGTATTACCCCTATTTTACAGACTAGGGGCTAAGGCAGAGAGACTGAAGTGACTTGCCCAAAATCACATAGTGTGTCTGTGGCGGTACAAGGACTTGAGCCCATGTCTTGGACTAGTGCCGTAACAACTGGCTCATCCTTCCTAACTGACGGGTGTTAAGAATAAGCTTTGTCTGGGGACAGGTTATCCCATAACTGTCCACCACAGAATTTCTTACATCTTCATCTGAAGCAGCTGGTTACTGGCCAGTGTGTGAGAGAGGTTGCTGAACTATATGGATCTCTGGTCTGATCCAGTCTGGCAATGCCATGCTCCAGTAGCTGGCCTTCCCTACAGGGGCATCTCTGGGAAGGAGAATTTAAAACCAAAAGCAGCTTCAGGAAAAGGTTTTTGATTTATTTACCTGAAATATGGCCCTGTAAGTCACTGGGATCAGAAAGTGGTGCTGTCTTGCTGCATACCACTGAACAGCCTCTATTTCTCACCTGTCGCTACTTCTTTCCATCACCTTTCGTCTGCCCGTAGTTAACTTTCCCCATTCTACAGCCAGGTACGTACCCCAGAGGTTAATGTACGAGGAAACACAGAACTTCAGAAGAGTTGAAAATCAATTTGTCCTCTTCCATGTGCCTGCCACAGCCTGAGTTCAGGGTTGGAGTTTGTCTTCCAACATCGAATGGTATCGCAGCTACCTACAGTCACCTGCCCTTCACTGTTAAAAGGAGTTAGCAGCGATGCCCTAGCTAAATTTCAGTTTGAATCATTACATTCAGTCAAACAGGAAGTGTTGATTCTTTGTAAGAGCAGGGAACTGAGAATCAGGTGGTCTAATAATGAAGTGAAGGAAACGGGAATTCCGGATGCCTGGGTTCCACTCCTCTCCAGGGTTAGTCTCTCACTGCTATTGAACTGGACGAAGAGTCTGGTTTTGCAGCTAAATACTCCTTCATCCAAAGTAATGCCAGTGTGCAAAGTAATCATCAATAGCTTGCACAGTTTCATTAGCTGAGCCGCGTGATAGGCTTCTGCGTTGCCAGCAAACCGTCTTTACTGGTGTTTGGTGCGAAGTTACGTAATATCATCTGCGCTAGTGATATGCCAGAAACTGTACAATTATGGGGTTAAATCATGTTGTATACTCACCTCTACCCCCAATAAAACCATTACAATGTAGATCCAGGTGGGACCTTGAGGTTTTAGATCTCTTAGTATCCAGGAAGTCAATTGTTTACATTTTTTAATTTCTAAGTATTTTATTTCTATAGGATGCAGTGAGGCTGAGTGGAGAAAGAGAAATACCCTACGGAATGCTTAGGCACATGCAAACTGAGGGATATTCCAGTGAAGCATCGTGTGGTAGAGAGAAATCAAATGCCCTTAGTGATTGAACTGCATGTTTGTGTACTAGTAGCAACAAATAACACCCCTCCGCTCCCTATAAGGATTAAACATAGCCAGAGAAATGCCAGCCAGTAACAATTAGAGTATGACATACAGTGGTGGGGTGGTAGTTTTGTCACAAACCCTGTATAGAGGCCAGCACATAGTTATGTGGTTCCGGAAGCAGACTGGAAGCTTTGATTGAGAAATATGGGTCATAAGCTGCCTGCTGGTGTGGTCTCTCACTACAGATTCTGTGCCGGCGCTAGACCATCCTCTAGCGTTGGAGATGGCAGATGCAAGACTCCATCCACATAGGGCAGGGGAACGTAGCATCCTCATGGGAGCTGCTCTCCCCTCCTTGCTGCTCCTCACGGTACAGGGCAGGCCTTACATGCCATTAACCCTATACGGAGCACACAGGCGTGGGCCTTGACTCTCACATGTACTATTCCGTCAAAACGTTCAAACCTAGATGCCTGAGCTTAGTCTCCTAAATCTATATATAGGCACTTACTTGCTGTACTTGTGCTTTTTTCCCCCTTACCCCTATTGCCTTCTAATTCAATAACAACTCAGTTGACTGGCTGGATTCTGAGAGATGTCCCATGGCTGAATGGGACATGGAGATCTAGATCCGGCATGTGCTTAGATACAGTAACTTCTCGCTTAACACTGTAGTTATGTTCCTGAAAAATGCGACTTTAAGCAAAATGATGTTAACCGAATCCAATTTCCCCATAAGAATGAATGTAAATGGGGGGGGGGGGGGGGTTAAGTTCCAGGGAAATTTTTTTCACCAGACAAAAGATTTTATATATACAGCATAAGTTTTAAACAAACAATTTAATACTATAAACAGCAATGATGATTGTGAAGCTTGGTTGGGGTGGTGGAGTCAGAGGGTGCAAGAGGATGGGCTATTTCCCAGGGAATGTCTTACTGCTAAATGGTGAACTAGCACTCGGCTGAGCCCTCAAGGGTTAACACATTGTTGTTAATGTAGCCTCACACTCTACAAGGCAGCACAAATGGAGGGAGGGGAGACAGCATGGCAGACAGAGACAGAGACCGTGTGTGAGAGGGAGAGAGATATGCGCATTGCCCCTTTAAGTACGCTGACCACACTCTAAGTACATTGCCTTTTTAAGTAGATCAGCAAGTTGAGACAGCTGCTGCTGCCAGCAAGCTCCCTCCATCCTGAGCCCTGAGGGACAGCAAGCAGGAGGCTCCGGGGAGCAGCTCCAAGGCAGAGGGCAGGAGCAGCACATGGCAGTAGGGGGAGGGACAGCTGAACTGCTGGCAATCGATAGCCTGCTGGGCTGCTGCCGCACAGGGAACTTAGGAGAGCGGGGAGTTGATAGGGGGCTGCCGGTCCACCCTGGTTCCAAGCCCCCACCAGCTAGCTGCAACGGGCTGCTCTTCCTGCAAGCAGTGGACAAAGCAGGCGGCTGCCAAATGATGTTAGAAGGGAGCACTGCGCAACTTTAAATGAGCATGTTCCCTAATTGATCAGCAACCTAACAAGGAAACAACGTTAACCGGGACGACTTTAAGTGAGGAGTTACCTTACTATAGGATTTGGGAACCTAGCATCCAGCAGCCAGATTGGAAAAGGAGCCTAAGAGAGAAAAATGCCCCAGTGCCATTACATTTCAATGCGATGTGAGTGCCCAATTCCCTTAGGCTCCTTGGAAAATCCTAACCCCAGAGTGTAGGGTGGTGGTGTTCTAACCGATCAAACCAAAGGGTGTGTGTACTTGACTTTCTAACTCTTAAGCACCCTGGTTTTTAGCACTATCAGCTGGTGGGCAGACATGCCAGCTAGGGAAGGTTAAGTAAAGCCTCGAACTCCAAGTCAGTCCAAGGCCCTGTGCTCAAGGCTGGCTTTATTAACACCATGAAGATTCCAATCCCAGAACAAAGGAACTCACCCATTTGGTGACAGCCGCCAGGATCCTTTCCAGCTCCCAGCAAGTGGGGAGGGGAGGGACAGGGAACACCTCCCCCTTAGGTAGCAGCTGCTCCACCAGCTCCCTATTTGCTTTCATAGATGCACATGAGGAGAGGAAAGAACTGAGACAAGAGCCCACTGCATAAGCACCTCTTGTTGGCCAGCTCGGTGGGTAGCCCTGGCAAGACTTTAAAACACTGGACTTGAGTATAGTTCTCTCCACCAAGCTGATGTTTGTATTAAATTCAAATGCATTTTCAGGACATTATTTCACTTAGGAGCAGGCAAACCAATGAATAATGCACTAGGGTGATCAAGACAAGTATTTGCAGAAGAGCTGCTCTTTACACAGCCCAAACATACTCTGTGGCCAGATGTAAAGGTGGCGTGTTATGTCCCAGTATAGTTTTTTTTTTAGATGTTTCTCTAGTCGGTTGCTCCCAGTTGAAACGGCATGTCCTGAAGATGCGTTTGAATGTAATATGATTAGGGCTTGGCCTACACTACAGACTTATGTGGGCATAACTATGTTGCTCGGATTTTCCACACCGCTGAGCAACACAGTTATACCAATCGCACCCCTGGTGTAGACAGCGCTGTGTTGACGCTGTATGTGTAGACGAGCTTGAGGGTAGCCTCCAGAGTGGCGCTAGCTAGGACGACAATCACAAGCGGAGTTGGTCAGAAAGACGTTGATGGAACATTTTTCATCAGAATTTGCCAGTTCTTCAAAATCGAAACATTCTGCAGGACCATGGAGATTTTGATCAAATTCCAGCGCAAACCTGCCTGCTTCCCTGCCAACTCACCCACTTGACCCCTCAGCAGCCTGCCTGGCTCCCAGTCCTCCTGGCTTGAGTGCAGCCCACCCTGGGGCTGGGGCACCCAGTAATGCTGGGTGGAGAACAGTAACTTGATTTTTATAGAGAATTTTGAAGGTTTTGGTTTCCGTTCTGAACTGGAACTAAACCGAATTTAAGAATCTTAAAATCCTCCATGAACGCGAATTACCATTCTCCACCCAGCTCTAATTATGAGGGCTAGCACCCCTCCTGCTTCAGTGCATAAGCTTCTTCTGCTGAGCTGAGGAAGAAAAGCCGCCTGGTGTTACAGAACTGCAAACCTAGGGACATCCTGGGGAGAGTTACATATTCTGCTGAAGCATCGTGTGCTGCCCACTCACAAAAACAGGTTACCAGAGTATGGACCATTGATCTGTTCACAGATTTGAAGGCCAGAAGGGACAATTATGATTATCTAATCTGTCCTCCTGCACAACATAATCTGGAGAATTATGGTTCTTCTGCCTTTAAATTTTATGCAGTATTCTTTCTCCTTTTTTTCTTTGTTGTTGTGATTGGCTTTAGCCTAGTTTTCTTTTCTTTTCAAATCCAGTAATTTGTCAACATGTCAGTGAATGAGAATAAAACTTACTCAGGGCCAAGACAATACTTGGAGAAACGGCAATGTCAGAAGTTGGGCATCTCTTTTGTTTTAGGGGAAAGTGAAACACAGATCATGAAACTAATTGTCCTGAACTGGTAATTAATGGGCTGTGATTTACAAAAAGAGATACTAATTAGGAGGCTCCGAAATGCTTTATTCAGCAAATAGGCTGTCGGTCTGTTAGATTTCAGGTGTCCTGGAACAAAAGTTACATTGAAAAATTATTTTTATTTCCATTGTTCTGCTCTGAATTGCAACACTGTACTGTTTCTACTTTAAATTAGTGCTCAGGCGTTTTATGATTGGAGTTCTGGTCTCATCCAAGTGCTAGCATGTTAGCCAGTATCTAAAGTTCAGTATCTGGGTTAGGAACCAGAGCTAGAGTTTGGTTCGATGGCATGAAATCATACAAGATTTCTACCATCCTAGATAGCTGTCAGTTTGGAAAACCAACCCCTCCTGGTTTGGGGCCTGATCTGGAACCAAAATTGACAGGTCAGATTTGGAGCTGGGAGTTAAAAATCTTAGGGGGAGGGGAAGAAGGGGTTTTGCCGCTAGATACACTGTGGAACTCCACCTCCCCTTCCACCGTCATCCAGTGATGACAAATGGGGGCGGAGGAGGGGCTACATATTTTTGGGTCTCCAGATCTGCACTTGCCTGTTCAGTTCTTGTCCCAGACAGAAGGGGCATGTTTTCCAGGTCTGATTTGGATGCAAAGTAGGTTGCAGGTTATCGTGTATGATTTCAGCACCATTAAATCTGAACCCTAACTCTGGTTTAACTTCTAACCCCAGAACACTGAACTTCAGTTTGGGCCTGCCCCAGCTCTGAAGTCTGCCATCTTAGCCTGTCTCCCCTATAGACGTTTGATGTATGAAAGAAAGAGACCTCTCCCGGCTAGAGACGTTATTGAAGCATACCCATGCTTTTGCTCCCTTGGCGCTTGTTATGGGAAGAGGGAGGAAGGGTTCTTCAAATAATTCTTCTGATTTTTGCCAGAGTTTCTGCTTGAAAATTACTTAGTGGGACAGATTTTTAAGGACCTGATTGTGACTGGCCCTTGCACAAATGTTCGGGAAGGTGGGGAGGACACGAGTAACCTCACCCCTCTAGAATGCCCTGCACAAGTACCAGTCACAATTGCAGTCCCCACACTCAAAGTGCAAGGACCCAAATAGTGCAATCTACATACACTCTGGCCTGTGCGCTGGGTGTCTTAGAGAAGCACTGATGAGGTGGCACTGCACTGCGCCCTCGTGGGTCAGTGCCTAAATGGCAGTGTTTGGCCCAGAGGTGAAGTAGAGGGTATTTGTGTTGTGGTAGCACCTAGGAGTCCAAGTCATGGATCAGGCCCCTACAGTGCTAGGTGCTGTACAAACACAGAACTCAAACTGTCCCCGCCTCCAAAAGCAGCATGTGCATGCATATTTTAGAGCATACAAGCTATGTGCATATGCAGATAGGTCTCAGAAACCCATTCACTTGTTTGTGTATTTTCTCCATCTCCGCACGCATATCCAGTAAATGTCCATGCAAAAGTAGGTGTCGAGGTGCATGCACAAACGATACCTCTGGTAGATATAAAAGCCAAGAGTTAGATGTCCATCCATCCATCCATATTTTATCTGGTCCTGGGTTTTGAAGCACATGGGGAAAGTACATAAGATTCTTTTACTGCTGCTCCAGTTTCCCCCCCAACAACAGCTTTTGCGCTGGTATGTGACTGGTGGTTATACAGACTGTGAGGCAGCCTGTGAATAAATAACAAAAGACGTGCGGCCAAATAGCTAGTTGCATGCCCATGTGGTTTAACTTTTAAAAAGCCATCCATCTATTCCGGGCTTACCTCCCAGTAACATTGGCACTGTCACTTCCAGAACCCGGTGGCTTATTGCTTAAGCTTGTCTGAGAAGGAGCAAATAGGAGGATCTCATGTTTAAAGCAACTTCACCAAGGCATAGCAATGCTTTTGTTTAACGTTATGACAAATCTATGGGCATATAGCTGTCCTTGCTGGCTTTCCCTTTGGGTCTCTTGTATTTTGCAGGTCCATTATAGATGGGTCAGAACTAGAACCAGCACAGGATGCTTACCAGAAAGAGCTGATTGCTTTTATTGGAAAGTGGGTTTATGAAGTGGGGAATCTGATTTAGCTGATACCAGGTTTTGACTTTTAGTATTGTGACTTATTTGCATTACAGCAGCACCTAGAGACTCAAACCAAGATCACGGCTCTATTGTGCAAGGCAGCAGGTTTAAAACAAACAAAAGGAAGTGCTTTGCCACACAATGCACAGTCAACCTGTGGAACAGGGGATGTTGTGATGACCAAAACTATAATGGGGTTCAAAAAAGTACTAGATAAGATCATGGCAGATAGATCCATCGGTGGCTATTAGCCAAGGTGGTCAGGGATGCAAACCCATGCTCTGGATGTCCCTAGCCTCTGACTGCCAGAAGCTGGGGGTGGATGAGGGGATGGATCGGACAATAATTGCCTGGTCTGTTTATTCCCTCTGTAGCACCTGGCATTGGCCAAAGTTAGAAGACTGCATACTGGACTAGATGGACAGTGATCCAACCCAGTATGGCTGGTCTTAGGTTTTTATATTCTTATGCTGAACCCAGGGCCGGTGCTACCGTTCAGACGAACTAGGCGGTTGCCCTGGGCGCCAAGATTTGGGGGTGCCAAAAAGCAGTGCCCCCAAGTTTTTTTTTACAGCGGTTCCTCCCTGAGCGCGCGGTCGCTGCTCCACTTCTCCCGCCTCCCAGGCTTGCAGCACCAATCAGCTGTTTGGCGCCGCAAGCCTGGGAGGAGAATTAGAGCAGGGTCTGCGTGCTCGGGGAGGAGGTGGAGCAGAAGTGAGCTGGGGTGGGGAGGTGCCGCATGGCTGGGGGCGGGGGGAGCTGCCGCGGCAGGGCACCTCAGAGCGGGGGGGGGGGGGTGCCACGGGTGGGTGCCTCAGGGTGGGGGGGGGGCGGGGAGCTGCCGCAGGGCTGTGGGGGGAGGGGGCACAAGGTGGAAGTTTTGCCTAGGGCGCGAAACTTCCTTGCACTGGCCCTGGCTGAACGTACCCAATAAGACACAGGGTCTGTAGTCTAAATAGACAAGTCAAACAAAGAGTTGGGGAGAGGAAATATTATTGCCATTGTACAGATGGGGAACAAAGAGACAGAGATTAAGTGACTGGCCCATGGTCACACAAGGAGTCTGTGGCAGAACCAAGAATTGAACCCAGATTTTCTGAGTCCCACTCTAGTGCCTGAGGTGGGTTCTATTTCAATTGGCCAAGATGAGTCTGACTCTTAAAATTCAGGGCTGGCTCTGAATTCTCCTGAAGTCTGCGAAGATGTTGCTTCCTATCTCTATTTATGCTTCCAAGTGTTTGGAGTGATCAAAGCTAATTGTTACCAAAAATGTAACCAGGTTTGACCAAAGCAACGGCACACTTCAAGAAGGGTAGCTCCTTAGAGGCTGACCTCCTTCAGTCTCAGTGACATTCATCCTTTTGCCTCCCAATACAGCTGAAGTGTGTGGGTGTCCCGCTAACTTCACACCTTGCTGTACTTTATAATCCTAGACTCATGGAAATGTCGGACTGGAAAGGACATTGAGAGGTCATCTAGCCCAGCCCCCTGCCCTGAGGCAGGACCAAGTGAACCTAAACCACCCTGACAGGTATTTGTCCGACCTGTTCTTAAAAAACTCCAGTGATGGGGATTCCACAACTTCCCTTGGAAGCCTGTTCCGTCCCTGTCTCTAGCATTGCCGATGGCTGCTCCATCTCACTATAGAACAACCATTCACTGCTATTGTTGTTTTTCCAGTACAGCTGATTGTAGAAACGACCGGCAATTTCACGGTGACTTGCATGGGAGATCACTGTCAGCGAGCTGTAAAGCAGAGGAGAGGTATAAAAAACAGCTGAACCTTCCTTGGGGAAAATGTCAGACATTTCGAAGCAATCGTGTACATTCCATCCACTGGAGCTCTCTTTCTCATGCCTCGTTACAAAGGACATTTTCATGAACAAAGTGTGTCTTGTTTTGCCCTGACTTGTGTACTGTACCACGCCACTAAAAAACAATTGGGAATTACTGGATATAGATCAGGGCTGAATTTAACTCAGGGTCTTTGTTTCTTTGGCATTTCTGCTTATTCCCCATCTGAAGTTACAATCCTCGTCTGTCAGGTTGTCGTCATTTCCTCAGTAACACAATATTTTGATTGTTTTGTGTTGAAATGACTGTGCTGAAATGTTTTGATGTAATATTCTAGTTTACATTATAATCCAATACAAAATAAGAATGTGTAAATGGAAACTAAATCTTTTGGTTGACCCAGAATGTTTTTTCCCCCAGAATTTTCCTTCACAGAGAATTTTGATTTTTTTTCCCCATTCTGATTCAGAACAAAGCCAGATTTTGAAATCTTGAAATCCCTTGTGAAACAGAACATCCGTCCTCTAGCCTTTAGCTCTGCATCAGCGTCAGTCTGCATCTTGCTCTGGCTGGTAGGGATGAGAAACTGCAAGTGGTTGCAGCTGCATCGGTTCCTGTGGCTGTCCTGTGTCCATTCCACAATCCTGGGTTCAGTTCCAGGGCTGGACACACGTTATTATTAGATTGTGCTTGTAACTAGGGACCCCAATGATAGACCAGGTGCTGAATACACACATAATGAAACGATACTTCCTTGTGCCAAGGAGTTTACAATCTAAGTATTAGGGGCTTCCAGAGTTCCAAAATGAACCGATACCCCATAGTTGTGAGGTGCACCGTGTGCGAATGCACCAAAATAGTTCTGTCTACAGCAGTATTGCTGTGCAGAGGTGCTAAGGGTCTGACCCAGAGCCAAAGGGAGTCTTTCCATTGACTTCAATCAGTTCTGGATCAGAGTCTAAACCACTGCAAGGACAAGAGAGTTGCTCGCCCGCTGTGTGGAAATGACAGCCCTGCTGTGGTTTCCTGGCTTAGTATCAACACATTAAGGCCCTTGGGACGGGAAGATTTGAAAGGGTGGGGAAACCTTCGCTTCGGTTGCTCCAGGTCTACATGCGCTTTTCATCTGGTCTGGTTACGATCATCATCCTGGGGAGTAACTGACCATGATGATTACTCTGTAGCAGCTCCGTCTATGACTCTTCAGTCACGCAGCTGTATCAGACTTACAACAAAAACAACCTCAGCTATCCTATTTGGATGTAAAAGTGGGAGCGTGTTCCATGAGAAACAGTGATGCCAGAACATAGAGGTCAATGTTGCTCAGTGTTTCTTGGCAAGCGAAAGCACCGTCATGTGGAAGCAGGTGCCTGGGGATCCACATGAGGGATGAGTTGAGCTCCAAAACATGACTGGAAATAATGGCACGCGGGAAGGTGATTGAGCCAGAGAAAGATCGCAGAGCAGCGCTGGCAGGCAGCCAGATCACCAGCAGTCCCCCAAAACCCACTGGCCACCCTCATGTGCGATGAAGTCATTAGAAGCTACACAACTGTTTAATCTGGTGTGGGTTGCCAGGGAGATGACAGCTGCCAGTGAGTTCCTGTAGTGCACCAGTGGCCATGTGTGAAGACAAGTACATAAGTCTGGAGCTTACATGGACGCTCTCACTACTGATACCCTAAACACTCTCGGATCAGCATGTCGAGCCAGCGTGTTTCCTCTGTTCAGGCGATCCTGCTTTTCTTCCTTGGAGGAAAAAGTGCTTAGTGCCATCACCCCAGTACTCGGGAGGGATCCTACAGTAACAAACCAGTCTGCACAGGGGTGCAGGGAAACATCTCTGTAAAGGAACAGACTTTGGTTTCAGGTATCCACTGAGATTATTATAAATAACAAGTGGAGACAGTTATGTTCATAGAAGTATGGAAAACACCATTGACTGTGTTCTTTCATTTTCAACCTCCTTTGATAGTGTGATGAGGCCAGGGCACAAAGTTTTGAGTCTTGATTTTCAGTGTCCAAAGGTTCAGGGGTATTTGGATCATAGGTGGGTTTCTCTCTTCATCTGCAGCAATGGAGGTCTAGGTTGGACATTAGGAAAAACTTCCTAACTGTCGGGGTAGTTAGGCACTGAACAAGTTACCTAGGGAGGTTGTAGAATATCCATCACTGTAGGTTTTTAAGAACAGGTTAGACAAACAACTGTCAGGGATGCTCTAGATAATACTTAGTCCTTCTTCCATGCAGGGGACTCAGTTAGATGACCTATTGCAGGAAAGATGTGGATAAATTGGAGAAAGTCCAGAGAAGAGCAACAAAAATTATCAAAGAGCTAGAAAACAGGACCTTATGAGGGAAGATTAAAAAAATGGGGTTTTGTTTAGTCTGGAGAAGAGAAGACTGAGGAAGGACATGAGAAGTTTTCAGGTACATAAAAGGTTGTTACAAGGAGGAGGGAGAAAAATTTGTTCTCCTTAATCTTTGAGGATAGGGCAAGAAGTAATGGGCTTAAATTGAAGTCAGATAATACTTAGTCCTGCCTCGAGTGCAGGGGTCTGGTCCAGAAAACCTCTCAAGGTCCCTTTCAGTCCTAGGATTCTACGATTCTGCTAAAGTCTAAGCTAGTCTCCAAGGGGCAGGACTCGGGGGTGAGAGAGTTGCAAACCTGGACAATAAATGGAGCTATTTCTACTCTCCTGGAGCAATCCAGACAGGCTGCCCTGTTGCTCAAATTACTGTGGCCCCATGTAATGGCCTATAATGCAGTTTTGATAAGTTTCACATTTTGCTCTGAGAAATCTGCAGCTTTTCATTGTCACTCTCAAGAGCTGGATCCACTCTGAAGTGCAACAATACATGGAAAATGGAATATTTTGCTTATTAAAGTAAGTTGGAATCCCATTTTAGGGGCTGGCAACCAAAACTCTGAGAGCCTAAGGAGCTGGAGAGCATAAAGCCGCCCCCTTCCAAAAGAAACCTCGGTGCGTGCCAGTTCTTTTATTGATATTGTTAAAATAAGTTGAGTACATTAGAAGGTATTATTGAGAGCACAGAACTTAAAATATATCATTTTAATGTTATTAGGCCTTTCTAAGTGAGGTGTCCTACTGCAACCAGATAAGCCGTCCCATTGCCTGGATTACATGCTGGAACTTACTGGAAGCTTTTCGCCACAAGAATTTGAGGGAACAGATTATTTTCAAGAAAATAAATGGGAGAAAGAAGAAAATAATATCAAAATACATAACCTCAAACCACACTGGAGAAATTTCCTGACAGAAATTCTGTGTCTCATGACCACCTGATTATTTCTGTTTATATTAGGGGGTTTTGCTGATGCCCTGGGGGAATCTCAACTAGCTGGGAAGGGTTTGGGTGGGGGCGAGGGAGGTCAGCTGCACCTGGAAGCTTGGAATCTGGAGTCAGTTTCCCCCCTCTTGCATTCCACTCTTTTTTATTTTACGGGAAAGAAAGCAAGGGAAGTCCTGAAGGAGTCCAGACATTTTTAAGAAGTGTAAAGTAATTGACCATACTGACTGGTCTATAATGTTTAATGTTTTGTGATTTGAACCAAGACTTGACCAGATACTGACATCTGGGAAAAGGACTCTGGTGTACTAGGGGGGGCTTCTAAATGAAGAAGCAATTACAATGAGAATAGCCAGCTAAGTATTAAGACAAGGAGAAGAGAAAGAGGTCATAGTTAATACAGCTGCCCACAGGATGATGGAATTTAAACATCATAGGATACATTGCAGAGGGTAAAGTCTCTATGCCCAACTGCATCCCTGCAGTAGGGAAAATACAAGGGTTACACTTTCAAAGTTGGGTGTGCCTGTACAGGGAGATGTGTGAGCATGTAGCAGGCTTTTGTGCACAATGTATGTCCAGTTTGACACCCGAGTGGCATATTCACATACATACTTGATGCGTGCGTGTATATTGGGTGTTTGTGTTCCCATTAGGTATACATGAATTTACGTGTGCAGTTGCACATGCCTAACTTTGAAAATGCAGCCTGTCATTTTGGCATTTGAATGAGTGTAGAAAAGAGAGGAGTGTTTATCTCTGAACTGGAAACAGAGAAGGAAAAAATATCTGACAGGTTAACAGAGGGAGAAGTGATCCTACCTGCACACACTCCTAGCTTAGGGTAAGAACAGTCTGAAAGACTGGTTAGCTGAATAGTGCTGGAATACAGAAATACTGCTATACTGTCCGAATGCTGCAGGCACAAAGCAGGAAATACAGCCAAAGGAACGAGGAGTCCTTGTGGCACCTTAGAGACTAACACATTTATTTGGGTATAAGCTTTCGTGGGCTAGAACCCATTTCATCAGATACATGGAGTGAAAAATACAGGAGCAGGTATAAATACATGAAAGGATGGTGGTGCTTTACCAAGTGTGAGGTCAGTCTAACAAGATAAATCAATTAACAGCAGGTTACCGAGGGAGGAAAAATAACTCCTGACGTGGTAAGAGAATGGCCCATTACAGACAGTTGACAAGAAGGTGTGAGTAACAGTAGGGAGAAATTAGTGTTGGAGAAATTAGGTTTAGGTTTTGTAATGACCCAACCACACCCAGTCTTTATTCAGGCCTAATCTGATGGTATCCACGTTTGCAAATTAATTCCAGTTCTGCAGCTTCACATTGGAGTCTGTTTTTGAAGTTTTTTTGGTTGAAGAATTGCCAGTTTTAGGTCTGTTATTGAGTGACCAGAGAGATTGAAGTGTTCTCCTACTGGTTTTGGAATGTTATGATTCCTGATGTCAGATTCGTGTCCATTTATTCTTTTGCATAGAGACTGTCCAGTTTGGCCAATGTACATGGCAGAGGGGAATTGCTGGCACATGATGGCATATATCACATTGGTAGATGTGCAGGTGAATGAGCCCCTGATGGTGTGGCTGATGTGGTTAGGTCCTATAATGGTGTCCCTGGAATACATATGTGGACAGAGTTGGCACCGGGGTTTGTAGCAGGATTTGGTTCCCGGGTTGGTGTTTTTGTTGTGTGGTGTGTAGTTGCTGGTGAGTATTTGCTTCAGGTTCGGGGGCTGTCTGTGAGTGAGGACTGGCCTGTCTCCAAAGGTCTGTGAGAGTGAGGGACTGTCCTTCAGGATAGGTTGTAGATCCTTGATGAGCGCTGGAGAGGTTTTAGTTGGGGGCTGTAGGTGATAGCTAGTGGCATTCTGTTACTTTCTTTGTTGGGTCTGTCTTGTAGTAGGTGACTTCTGGGTACCCTTCCAGCTCTGTCAGTCTGTTTCTTCACTTCACCAGGTGGGTATTGTAGTTTTAAGAATGCTTGATAGAGATCCTGTAGGTGTTTGTCTCTGTCTGAGGGATCAGAGCAAATGCGGTTGTATCTTAGAGCTTGGCTGTAGACAATGGATCATGTGATGTGGTCTGGATGAAAGCTGGAGGCGTGTAGGTAAATATAGCCGTCAGTGGGTTTCCGGTATAGGGTGGTGTTTACGTGACCATCGCTTATTAGCACTGTAGTGTCTAGGAAGTGGACCTCTTGTGTGGACAGGTCCAGGCTGAGCTTGATGGTAGGGTGGAAATTGTTGAAATCTTGGTGGAATTCCTTAAGAGCCTCCTTCCCATGGGTCCAGATGATGAAGATGTCATCAATGTAGCACAAGTAGAGTAGGGGTGCAAGAGCTGAGGAAGCGTTGTTCTAAATCAGCCATAAAAATGTTGTCATACTGAGGGGCCATGCGGGTGCCCATAGCAGTCCCGCTGACTTGAAGGTATATGTGATGCTGTACCCCATAATGCTTTATGGGAATATGACTATTCATCCTATTTGTACACATATATCATTTTTGTACTTGAAGTTAAGACTATTGGCTGTATATTTGCTTGATTTCTAAGTAAGCTTTGTAAGGCATTTGGTCAGCTTCTTTAGAAAGGAATTTGCAAAGCTAAGTGCCCAGTCAAGAAGCATTTAAGGAACAATGGAGGAACAATGGATCTTGGAATGTTCCAATTCACATAAGAAGTCTACTTGAAAGGCGTTCAAGGTAGTATATGAACCATGGCTGATACCTGTAGTTCTGAGTCATGCATGGACATGTGACTTGCCCATGTGACTCCAAAACTCCATCTTGGAGCTGGACTTTGCATAGGAGAGAGGAGGGGGTCTCCACCCACAAAAAAGTCTATTTAAACGCCAGGAGACCCCTCCATTTTGTCTTCAGCTGGCTAAAGAGAGAGCCTCTCCACCCCCAAAGATACTTGAAAGAAACTGGAACAAAGGACAGTAACTACAGGGGGTGTGAGTGATTGCTGGACCCAGACTAGCAGGAGACTAGTCTGTAAAAGGAAGCTTACTGGAACTGGTGAAGTGTTATTTGTATTAAGTTTCTTAGACAGAGACTTGCATGTTCTATTTTATTTTACTTGGTAATTCACTTTGTTCTGTCTGTTACTACTTGAAACCACTTAAATCCTACTTTCTGTATTTAATAAAATTACTTTTACTTATTAATTAACTCAGAGTATGTGTTAATACCTGGGAGGGGGCAAACAGCGGAGCATATCTCTCTATCAGTGTTATAGAGGGTGAACAATTTATGAGTTTACCCTGTATAAGCTTCATACAGGGTAAAATGGATTTATTTGGGTTTAGACCCCATTGGGAGTTGGTCATCTGAGTGTTAAAGACAAGAAAACTTCTGTAAGCTGCTTTCAGTTAAGTCTGCAGCTTTGGGCAAGTAATTCAGACCCTGGGTCTGTGTTGGAGCAGACGGGAATGTCTGGCTCAGCAAGACAGGGTGCTGGGGTCCCGAGCTGGCAGGGAAAGCAGGGGAAGAAGTAGTCTTGGCACATCACTTGGCAGTTCCCAAGGGGGTTTCTGTAATCCAACCCGTCACAATATAAATTGTCCCCAAATCTGAAATAGTTGTGGGTGAGGACAAAGTCACAAAGTTCAGCCACCAGGTTTGCCGTGATGGTATTGGGGATGCTATTCCTGATGGCTTGTATTCCATCTTTGTGTGGAATGTTGGTGTAGAGAGCTTCTACATCCATAGTGCTAGCTTGGTGTTTTCTGGAAAATCACCAAAGGATTGTAGTTTCCTCAGGAAGTCAGTGGTGTCTCGAAGATAGCTGGGAGTGCTGGTAGCGTAGGGCCTGAGGAGAGAGTCTACATAGCCAGATAATCCTGCTGTCAGGGTGCCAATGCCTGAGATGTTGGGGCATCCAGGATTCCCAGGTTTATGGATTTTGGGTAGCAGGTAGAATACCCCTGGTCGGGGCTCTAGGGGTATGTCAGTGTAGATTTGTTCCTGTGCTTCTTTAGGGAGTTTCTTAAGCAGATGGTGTCGTTTCTTTTGATAATCCTCAGTGAGGTCATAGGGTAATGGCCTATAGAATGTGGTGTCAGAGAATTGTCTTGTTCATATTCCGACCTGTTCATGATGACTCCAAAAGGAGCTGGAGATGAGACTAGTTTGATCCAAAAGGAGCTAAAAACATGTAAATGGAAATTATGATGATCCCATTGCAGGGTGCAATCCAGACCAGTGAGAGGTTGTATTACCACTTCCCCTGCAACTTCACAATGATTTGCTGCTGTGGCTCCCAACCTGGGCCTCACACAAACAGCCTAACATGCAGGTCACACCCTTTATCAGTTACCATGCCCCACAACTGATGCCACCACAGAAAAGGGTTTGTCTTTCTCCCCGTACAGCTAGGCTCAAATCATGCCCGTTTAGTATCTGTAATTTCTAGACTCAAATATTCTCGACGCCAGACAGAGGTCTCGGTCTTGAGAAGTATCAAAATAAATATCGTAGCAGTGCCCAGCTGTTTTAAGTGAAATAGAAAGTGGTGGTTTATAGCTGTAAATAAATGGGTTGGGGAAATTTTCAGACCACTTATGTATGCAAAGGTCCAGGAAGTTGTGAACGTAAATTATAAGCAGTGATTATATCCTTTAAATCCCCTGTCTACAAAGGTCTGCATTTCCACAGAAAGGATTCATTGAATTTCAGCATTTTCCGTCAGACCACATCAGACCTGCCTTTGATGCTTTCAGTCCCTGCAGCTTGCCTACAGCAGCAAACAACTATGAAGAGGATGCTCAGAGCATGGACAAAACCATCAGCTGCCAGTGTCTCGCTGGGTCTGCCAAAGGGTGATCAGGC
This sequence comes from Mauremys reevesii, assembly GCF_016161935.1. Lineage (NCBI taxonomy): Eukaryota > Metazoa > Chordata > Testudines > Geoemydidae > Mauremys > Mauremys reevesii. Next base: position 39,257,547 of record NC_052638.1, read on the forward strand.
CCTGGAGTGCACTTAACTAATTAGCAGAGCCCCCATGCCAGTGGCTGTGTTTGCCAGGTGTGTTGGCGGAATGTTGCCATGGCTAAGTCACATAAATCCACCACAAAGGGTCCCCCTATCAGGAGACCCAGAAGGGAGCAGCTCTTTTGCCACATGGAGAAGGGCTGTGTTATGCGGGTCTTAGCAGAAAGTTGCTCTTTGCATAGCGTATGTTGCTCAGCTCTGTACCGAGATAGAAAAATGAAGAGCCGGACTATAAAGGCAGCGAGCCCGGGGCAATTTTCCTTAGCTACAAGACAGAGTGAGTATTGCTGGTGAATGGAGTGAACCAGATGCTATGTCTACACTACCTTGCAGTTCAGACTCAAGGAGTGTGAATAGCAGTGCGCACTGAAGTGCTGAGCTGGAACTCCCCTGTGTGAATGCTGTGTGTGCAAACTAAAAGGTTCCTAGTTCCCATTAATGTAGTTCTGTTTGAAAAGGATTGCATTAGTGCGAACTAGGAACCTTTTAGCTCATGCCCCCAGTGTCCACATGGAGGAATTACAGTGCGGCACTTTGATACGCACTGATATTCACACCCCAGTAGTCCGAACTATGGGACATTGTATAGACAAGCCAGGGCCGCCCAGAGGATTCCGGGGGCCCGGGGTCTTTGGCGGGGGGGGCCTGTCTGGGACCCCGCGCGCCGCGCTCGCCGGCGCGGCCCCGGCGCCGCCCCGCCGCCGCCGCGGGCCGCGCCGCGCGCGCCGCGCCCGGGGCGGCGGGTCCCGGGCGGCGCCCCGGGGCCAGGCGGCCCCCGCCCGCGCGCCCCCGCCGCCGCCGCCGGCGGCGCGGCGGGCGGCGTCCCGGCCGCTTTGGCGGGGCGGGGTCCTCCCCTCCGGGAGCGGCGAGGACCCCGCCGCGCGAAGACCGGGAGGCTCGCTCCCCGGCCCCCCCCGCCCGCCCCCCCCCCGGGGGAGCGAGACCCCCCAGGGGGCCCCCCCCCTGCGTGGGGGGGGGGGGGTCTGGGGGGGGGGGGGGGGCCCAAGTGTCCCTCCCCCCCCCCTCTGGGCGGCCCTGAGACAAGCCCAGAATCGGCGGATTCTCAAACAAAATCAGATTAGTATGTCCTGCCAGGTTTCAAGTGTGGAGAGAATGTTTCCCAAAGAAGACTGTTCCTCGTGCCCACATGGCCCACCCTGCAGAAGGGATTGCCTAGTGGATCCTCTCCCTTGGAATTCCACCAGACATTTCCCCCCATATGGGGCATGCAAGTGGTGAGAGGCTATTCTAGCCTAGAGGCTGGAATAATGGCATGGGAGGAGGGAAGGTTTCCTTCTTCCCAGCCCCTCACCCCCTGAGGAACTCCTCAGCACACAGTCTGACTGCTGAAGCCATGCATTGTGGTCAGAGCTTTGGCCTCAGTTATTTCCCACTAAAACATGCTCAGTTTGCCAGTGGAAAAAAATCCATTTTTCTAACTGTCAAGACCAAAAGCTCCCCTTGGGCTCAGAAAATCCATCTGTGTCTTCCTGCCTCAGATATCCTCAACAGTCTCTACAATCGGACCTGTGGTGACCATTTCGCTGCTGATGCACAAATGGGAATAGAACTCGGCTTGCCGCTTTGGTAGATACAGATAAGGGCAAGTGGAATGAGAGGTCGGGACTCTCATCGGTCTTTCTGCAACTTTCTTGTAAACAAACTGATGCTTCGCTTTATTTTAGTCAGTTCCTCTAGTCCAGTAGCACAAGAATAACAAACAAGCGAGGCAGGGAGTGTCTTTTTGTTCTGCATCTGTACAGTCCCTAGCACAATGAGTTTGCATCGTGTCAGTATTTTTAAAAAATATTTTTATAATTCTAAAATGATTAGGCTAATTTTTGAGGGTAGGGAACTAACTTGCTCCTGGCTTTGAGGTGAGGGTTTGAACTGGTTCAGAAGGATACTGTGCCACTGGTGTGAGGCAGAATGGCACAAGCAGGGTTAAAGTCTCCTGGGGTAAGCAGGTGTGGCTCCATGGACTTCAGCGGGGCTGGAGTTGCTGAAGTGGTGATCGTTCCCCGAAACATGAGCCAGTGATCACCTGTGTTCGTTCGGGGCAGGTGCTCAGTCATTATTGGAGTTAAAGATCCTGAAAAAGGGGCTTAGTGTGGCCTAGTTGGGAGGAAGAGTGAAAGGAAAAGTAGATAAGAAGCGTAATTATGTCCTCAATGCACAAGGTGGTACTGAGGGGTGTCATGAGCTGCTCAGAGACAGGGTACCTGCAATACATCTCTTGCAAGTACCGTGTTTAAGGTCTTGTCTACACAGGGACACTCAGGAAGATGAACCTGAATTAACTTTTAATGTGGATTGTTAAACTGTATTGAATGCCTTTGTGGATAGTCTTATTCAGAATTAAAGGGGCCTTAATTTGATTTTGCTTAATTTAATTTGGAAGTGAATTAAACTAAACCAAATGAAAGCTGCTTCCGTTCTGAATAAGAGCATCCAGTCAGGGGTTTAATGCAGTTTAACTAATCAGTTTTCAATTCTCACCTTTAGTTAATTTGGATTTACTTTCTCGAATGTTCCAAGCCCTTAGTGTAGGATATTGCCGGGCAAGTAAGCCACCTGCTCTTAAGTCATCCTGTGTAAACTACATAGCAATTGCCTTAGGGGATCAGACCAGCAGTCCATGTAGTCCCATACCAGATACTTGAGAGGAAGGGGAAATGCCCTTTAACTGCAGGCAATTTTGGCCTAACCTGCATCCTCCCACCCCCTAGGAAAGTTTGTTTGTTTGATTTTTGTCCTGACCTCTGTTAGGCAGTTATATCTCTAAGGTACTTATACAACCTCCATCCCTGTAGTATCTGAGCAACTCACAACATGTATTTGTGCTCACAGTACTCCTGTGGGGTGTAGGGCATGTATAGGTGGGGAAACTGAGGCACACAGCGACTAAGAGACTTGCCTAAGTCACAGTCTGTAGTGGACAGAAAGTAGGGCTAGCACCCTAATGACTAGACCAGTGGTCCCCAACCTTTTTCGTCTGGCAGGCGCCAGACGACGAGCCACAGAGGATCGTGGTGGCGGATCAGCATCTGCCAAAATGCTGCTGACAAGTGGCAACGTCAATAGGTGTCACCGCCGAAATACCACCGACAAGCAGCGTCATCCAGAGGCATCACCACCGAAATGCCGCCGAAAATCCGCGGCATTTCGGCGGCGACGCCTCTGGATGACGCTGCTTGTCGGCGGCATTTCGGCGGATGCTCATCCGCTGGCCAGTATGCGGGCACACTTAGATGCTCCGGCGAGTGCCATGGCACCCACGGGCACCGCATTGGTGACCCCTGGACTAGACCCATCCTGTGCCCTGAGACAAGTGTATTTGCAATCTCTGCTGAAACTCTCATGTTTTTTTAAACACTTTTTATTATAATCCTGGATATCTTCACCATCCATATACATGTCCAATCCTTTTTTGAATTGTGCTAAGCTCTTGGCCTCAGTGATATCTTGGGGCAATGAGTTCCACGGACTAAAAATGTGCATTGTGGGAAAGTTAGAAAAGACTGCATGCAGCCATGAAATTGACGTATCTTCCGTGATTAGTAGGGTGACCAGATGTCCCGATTTTATAGGGACAGTCCCGATTTTTGGGTCTTTTTCTTATATAGGCTCCTATTACCCCCCACCCCCATCCCAATTTTTCACATTTGCTGTCTGGTCACCCTAGTGATTAACCTTGTCAATAGTGCAGACATCACCTTGGATCTTAGTGGTTAAAGAAAGAAGAACCCAGCAGAAAATAAAAGGGCTGTGTCTGTTACTATTTTCATTTCTCTGTAATTGTGTGGTTTATGGCACCTTATAGACTAACAGACGTATTGGAGCATTGGTGCCACAGGACTCTTTGCTGCTTTTACAGATCCAGACTAACACGGTTACCCCTCTGATACTTATGTGGTTTAAACTCCTAATCCTTCATTTTACAATTTTGTTTTGCTTCCCTTCTATCCTGATCTAGGGGAAAGCTTTTCTCCTCCCAGTTGAGCCAGATTATCAATGAGGAAAAATGAAGAGGTTTTCTTAATCATAATGCATTCTCTCCTTATCCCCTGCCAGTTGGGTTCCCTTGCATTGCTGCTGCTGCATATTTTTGGGATGCAGTGAGGTTTCTCCTGTTTTTTGAGGTTTATTGCTATTTGCTTGAATTTCAAACAAGATCTTCAGCACAAATGTGCACACGGATTTAATTGTGAAAAAAAGCCAGCACAGAGATGAACTGTCTCTGGTTCTGTTTTGTTTATATCCTCAGTGCTTACTTTGGGAAAAAGCATCCACTCTCATTTGGCACAATCTGCTTTAGATAAGGCTAGAGATGTTTTGTCTCTGAACAGTACTAGACAACACTTTTGTTTCTAATTGCATTTTATGTATTTACCAAACCTAATAAATAAAGGACAAAGAGCTTCAGCACGGAATTCATATTTTTTTCTTAATTTCCTGATCCAGCTGTTTCATTATCAGCTGTTTTTGTTCTCTCTAGTCCGGATTCCAGATGTGCTTGGAATTAGCGTCCGCTGAATTAGAGTGAAATGCTGGCTTATTTTTTGTTGATATCCACTACTTGCAGTGAGTACAGCAATGGTGAAAAGTGCCAGGCATTACAGCTTCAAGCCTTCTGTTCATCCAGAGTGCTGGTACCACTGAGTCAGCTGCAGTGTAGACATCCCACATATGCTGCCTCCCGTCAAAGTGCCTCAACCTTGTGCTGGAGGAACTTGTGGTCTCTCTGCTAAGGCATTCCTTGGTCCCTCCGCTGAGAATGCCAGCTAGGGGGCCAGCCTGTGGTGCTGGTTTTAGTACTGTGGGCACCAGTCCGCAAGGAACTGGAAAAAAGACTCCCCAGTTCATTGCACATCACCCACCAAACATCAGTCTGATGGTAACAAGTTTTGGTTACTACCTCTTTGGCTTGGATTTGAGCTGGTGATCGGCTCCAGACCCCATTACCCGTTCTCTAAGCCTGGAAAAACAAATACTTTTTGCAGTAGAACATAGATGAGAGACTGGGTGGGCTGGGGACTAGAACCAGCCATATCAGAGTTTTAATTTCAGTGGTTACACGCACGGTCTGTGTCAATTTGAAGCAAGTCTCTTAACATTGCTGTATGTTGTTCCCCAACTGTAATGTCGCCAGAGTGTTGCAAGGATCAGTTAGTTGGTAAAGTGCTTTAAAGATATAAAGTGCAATATAAATGCCAAGTATCCTTAATGACTAGCTCAGGGTGTGGGCAAACTGGACTCCTGGATTCTATTTCTGCCTCTGCGAGCTAATGAGTGTTAAGCATTATTATATATAACTCTTCACAGGAAAAAACCAGCTATGCCATAAAAAGGCCAGTATCACTTTCTTTTAAGGAGTTACATTTTATTATTCATAACATGCAGATCACATGATGGTAATTAAATTTGGTGTTACCAGGAACTTGAGAACATTCGGGGTAGCTGCCAGCAAGTACATGGCATGCACCTCAGTGAATTAAACGTTAGCAAGACAGGCTGCTGCACTAGGGTAGGCTTTGAAGGCTGCAGTATCTAGTGCAGGCATCATAACTTGGTCAGAACAGTTTAACCAGAGGATGTGGGGTGTTGAGGGGGAAAAGAAATCCACACTCTGCCCCCACAAAACAAGTAGCTTCTTATGGATCCAAATCCCTGCATTCAAACACTCCCATGGCTCTGTATGTACATCCCAAGCTAGATCCAGATCAGAATTTTAGAAAACCCTACCAACTTTATTGTGGGCCAGACCAAAAGCCTCTCAAAGTTTGGAGTATTCGCAATGTAACTCTGGAAGCACGGGCCACAGGTTTCAAGAGGTTCTGAGTTCTAATCCAGGTTCTGCCCCTGACCGGCTCTGGCTTTGGTTCACATCTCCACTTTAACTTGTCTGTAAAATGGAAGTGACAATAATGTAATGCTTCCTTAGCTACCTCGTGGGGTGTTGTGAGGATTAACTAGTCAGTGGCTGAACACACACGGTGCTATTTAAGTGCAAAGTGTTATTACAATCAGTATCTGAACTTCATAGCTTCATCCCATTTTTGCTTTTCCCCGCATGATGTTAGAAGCTGGTGGCACATATTTGATGATACCGTGTCAACCTGTGCTGGAGAGTAGGAAGTAGAGAGCTATAGTGCAGGAATCTCATGTTAATTTACAAAAGTAACTTGTCCTTTCTTTTTCTGTTTCAGTAAAATCATTGTTGTGTTCGGGTGAACAAGTGTTAAACTTATTGGTAAGTGACAGAGGAGTTCACTCCACTGCTTCTTATTTTCCATCTATTTTTTTTCCAATTCAGCTGTCTCCTTTGCTAATCATCCCTTTGCTCTATCATGTCTTTGGGTCACAAACTGGAACTTGCTCTAAACAACTTTAAATGCATGATTATTACGAGGTGGAATGAATCATTAGGAGGTGGAATCAAAAACCTTTATCAGGAAGATCTGCCTTGACTCCTGAACCAAGACAGCAAAGCTAGTTATCAGTGTCTCCAAATGGAAAATAGAATCTCCATCCTATGGGGAAATTCTGACATTTGGGGAATAAATCCTCCTGAATCATGATGAAAAGTCATTTTTTCCCCCAGAATGGAAATTCTGAAAAAATTTCCTTTTGGAGACATTGAAAAAATGTTGATGATGTGTAAGCATTATAACAGAATATTACATTCTTCATATAATATATAAATATATTAAAATAATAGTCAAAATGAAATTAAAGACTGCTACAACTTTGAAATGAAATGAGAAAGTCAAAATGAACCATCGAAATTGTCTTGTTCCCACACAACATTTAGATTTTGACGAAAACTACATTTTCTGACCAAAAAACCCCAACCTGGTTCATCAATTTTTTTTTACCAGCTTTATTGATAACTTCAATGTAATGTCATTTTAGGGGTATGTTATTAACTCTAATACATGGTTAAACAAAATCTTTTCCTCTTCTGTCTTTGGTCCTTCGCTTCCTTCCCATTCTCCTGCTAGTCCTGTCTATGGCTTTGGGGCATTTTTTAATCCATACTCTCATTTCCACAGCCCGTGAACTCAATGGTTTGAATTTTAAGTTGAGATAGACAAAAGAGGAGGCAGGCTTTGGTTTTGCAAAATCTTACTAGCAGACACATCTCTTAGTTCTGTGTCAGCCAGGACTGTCTTTAATTCCTTTATTTATTTTTTCCCTGCTGAGCTCTGATTGCCTCATTTCTGAGGCTGTGAATGTGTGTGGCCTGCAAGATTTCCTACCCTTAATAGAAACTTTCTCTACAACTTCAGAAATAACTACTGTCTAGTAGCTAGTCTAGTAACTGCCACAGCCTTCTGGATGTTTCTGGGCCCTTCAAGCTGATCTGCCCTGCTGTCAGTATGAGTGCAGAGAGAGATGATTCAAACAAAACTCCACATCTCCTTCCTATGGCTACTTCTCCCTTTCTTTGGACTTAAAAAATCAAAAGCTGCAGTATAAAGCATGCAGGTTACATTAATAACTACAGTTAACTGATATCTAGTTGTGCCACCTTTTCTGTTTGCCCATCCTGCATGTAGCAACATGGAAATTGGGTGGAGGGAATTAAAAGTTAGGGAGTAGCGTCACAAAAATTGGAGAGAAAGGATGACCTAATGGTAAGAGTAGGAGACTGGGAGTCAGGACACCTACGTTCCGACTTCAACTCTAGCATCGACTCGCTTAATTGCTTTGGACAAGCATCTAGCACTGTGAGGCTCTGGGCACATTCACGATATAAATGATAGAAACTAGAAATTGGCCAGACCACATAACCTGAATCTGAACTTAGGGAAAGCCTGGATCCACATTGTGCAGATTTGGCTCCTCTCTCCTGTAAACATTGTGAGCATGGGCATTTTTTGATGCCTCTCAAAACATCCAGATCGGATAATGCTATCCAGAGAGAGCCTCTTTTGCAGTATCTCATAATTTCCTGAATTTCTCAGACGGGCAGCAGTTTACGAGCACAAAAGTTAATGATTTCTCTGCCATCAAAAATGTGTCTCTTCAGTTGAAATGTTGGCGATAAAGATTTCTAGGCGGGGGCCAGTTCCTGCTCATCTTAACAAGCTGTCTCCAAATAAAAGATTTGTAATTCTAAGCAATAAAAAAAAAAGCATCTTGAAAAGAATCAAGTGGAGAGCTTCCATATTGCTGTTTTCTTCCAAATAATATGAATTCCCAAGCATTTCTGAAGAATAACAGCATAGCAGATGTGAATAATTTAGATATTGAACAATAAACCTTTGATCTACATATTTGAACAGGATCAACTTTGCTCCTATGGAATGCCTGAGCCATATTTCCTCCTACCACAGTAGAGTGTTAATACAATACAATCAGAGGTGAAGCTGTAATGTTCTGTGACTTTTAGGCATTTTGCATTTCAGTAACAAGTGTGAGAAGTATGGCCTTTGGTATAATCCTAGGTGTAACAGAGCTGGGCGGTTCATTTTGCTATATTTGATATATGCCACAATACATAGCCCAACACAAAATGGCGTCGTGAAAGCGTCATGGCTGCTGTCTTGCCCAGTGCTATGGATTGAACAGGAACCCTGCAGAGCTAGTTGCATGAGTTGTTATCGCTTGAGCTACAGAGCCAGATTGCATAGCTGGAGCCTGTAACAGACTCATATCCTCTGTGGATTTGGTACAGATGGGGATGTGTAACACATGCTAACTAGTGAGTTACAAAAGTATCTGCTATTACGGGCCTGAACTGTCTACCTCTGGATGTACATGTGTGCACACACCTCGTTCTTCCCTGCTGCATGGGGTCAGTTCCCTCCACCTCACATGGACTTCACAAAGTCTTATCCAGAATCTGTGCAGGGAGGGGCCAGATTGAGGCGCATGTGGATGAGCAAGGGATGAAGCTGGAGGCAGAACACCTCTCGTCTCATGGAGATTCCCCAGAAAAGATAATACAGCTTGGGCTGTTTTATCTTCTCTGCCAAGCCCCATCAGGGTCCCACGGGCCAATGGCTCCAATGATACAGTGTGAGGCAACCAGTGGGACATGCCAAACTTAAATCTGACCATTTGACTTCTCCATTTCCACACCATAGAATGAATTTGGGTATATTTTTATTAACGTTCTCACTGACTAATATTGCACTTGTTTTGTAGCCGAGTAAGTGACTGTAGACTCTTTTGAAAAAGACTCTGAGCGTGAATGTATCGCACGTGATTTCTGAGATGTTAGTAATATTTTACCATGGCAATGATGCCTTTACTGTGAAAGATGCAGGAAGCCTGGGGGGAAAAAAAGTTTGTCTTCAAATTTCTCTAAGTTTGCCATTTTCATTGTTACCTGCTTCAGAATGAAAATAAAAATATTTAATCTTTCCTTCATGTTTATATATGGCAAATCATCGGATCGCGTCTAACCCATATGGTGGATGAGATTTGCTCCAAAAATTGTTTACTTTTATATCAATAACAAACCATAGAGACCCAAATATAAACTTGTGAACTTGACTCTATGATCATTATTAGAAATCTTGCATAAAAAAATATACTGAATACCAAATAATACAGTACGTGGGTATCAATCAGTGTATAATGTAAACCATTCTCATGTGTCACTCCCAGGGATGTTTTTAAATTTGCTTTGGATGATTTTCTTAATTGGAACTAGTTTAAAATCTTGTTTGCACATATGCCAGTGATCTCCTTAGTGTTTGCATATATAAGAAAGATTATGTTAAAAAAGGATGTATTTTATGTATAATTTTATAATTTTATGATATATATAAAAATATCAGTCCATTGCTTTAGGAATAGTTAATGTGAAAGATGTTCAGGTGGGAGAGCCCGTTAGCACCCAGGTTTGTCATCTGTGTATGCGTCTGTTCACTTTGACTTTCATTACTGAGTGATGCCAATTTGTGGTCCTGTAACTTCTCACTAATGGACTTCTGCTCAGGTCACAAAGCCTGGTGAAGTCATAATGCTTCTGATTAGGGTGATGAGGACAGTCTAATAGGAGCTGTCCATGCTCTGTCTGATATGTAGTGCAAAAACCAAGATCACTTTAAAGTGAAAGGAATATGTGTGCTGATGGGAGATGGAGGATTGATAGCCCTAGGGACAGAAGTCTTCTCTTTATTTGCAGAACGGCACTGCAGGCTTCCCTCATGCCATCTCACCTTTGTGCTTCCATGTGGACTGGGATGATCCTGTCTGCTGGACGAAAGAAGAGTTCAGTCTCTATGGCCCATCCAGACCTTGGCCTCTCTGTCAAGACTGGCCAACCAGGGGGCTGAATGTGACAGTGGTTTCTCTGATGTGCAGTTGGTAGCTGTCCTCTAAGAATCAGCTGGGGGCTAGCTCATTCATCTCAACAACCCTCAGATGGGAACAATGTTTGGTCATTACTGCCCTGTGCTAAATTTAAGCCAGCGACCTAGATTTGAAGTCCATTACTCCTCCACCATGCACCATCTTCACTCCATATACACCTTTTTAGAGAAAAGAGGTGGGTACTTGGATAATTCGGTTTGCCCCTGCTTTTGCGCCAGATGCTCGGCTGGTGTAAATCAGTGTCTGAAGTCAATGGCGCTGCACCACTTAACAAAAAGCCCTTTTAAAGAAAATGTCCTGCAGACGGAATTCTCTGTAGCATAAATTTCATTACTTAAAAATTTTGGGCTGTGGTAGACAAATGCTAAATCCAATTACAAAAGAAACCTGGAAAAGAACCCAGCTATCTTTTAAAGAAAATCTAACCATTTCGTTAAGCTTTCATCAGACGCTTCAGATTGCACAAGGGGCCAATGAGTCTGCAGCTGAGGGATTTGGTGGGTCAAAGAGAATCCTAGTAAAATGTCCTACGCCCAGCTGTTTACTGTGTTTCTGCTATCACTTATTAAACCTGAGCTGATTTGGTGGGGAAAAGGCAGGCTGAAGATGGTTCAGCTGTTTTAACCACCTGCATGCTGGTCGTTTTAGGAACATCCAGTGCCCCTTATGGGCTATTGAAAGGATCAGGTATTTCCTAAAGTCTCATTGATGGTAACAGAATGTTAATAGACTGAGAGCAGCATAACAAAGCACCTGGAGGAAGAGTTAAAGCAAATTCCTGCTGTTTGGTGGAGATTGTCATTTTTTAAAGACTTATGATTGTGGGCAGAAGACTCAAGAAATAGGGAGGCAGAGTAGTGCGGATATTAGAGCTGAAGACTGAGAGTCAGGGCTCCAGAATCTATCCCATGCTCTGCCACTGACTTCCTGTGTGACCTTGGGCAAGTTGCTTAACCTCTGTCTCTGTTCACTTACCTGTAAAATGGGGGTCAGCGGGTGAGCAATATTCAGCTCGGTTTCCCCAAGTGGTGTTATCTGTAGTAATGTGTAAAGTGCTTGGATGAAAGATGCTACTGAGTTCCACAGTGCCTTTGCCATTATAAAACTGTAGCCATGTGGGAATTCGGGGTTGTTAATGTGCCTCACAGGCACCTGAGTAACGAGATTCTTGTTTATTGGTAGCAGTATAGGGCCTATGACATGGTTGTGCAATTAGGATTGTGGTGGAGGCAGTGAAGGACATACTCTGCAGCCACTATGTTTTATTATGAGATGGGCAGGTCCCTCTGGCATGGTAACTTTCAGTTGCTGATTGATTAGAAATGAAACATTTCACATTCTTTGTTTTTACAGGTGACTGTCTGTTTTAACTGGAAATGCTCAGAAAATTTAGCAAAAAACAGAAAATATTTTACATGAAAATTTTTGAAAAAAAAAAGTTTCCCGTTTTCTAGCCAGTTCTAATTTTACCGTCCCATCAGTGCTTCCCTTTCTTCAGCTGACCCCAGTCTTTAGAGAGGGCTTGACCCACTCCCTCTCCTTCCTGGAATGCAGGGTCTTTCTTTGCAGATGGCATTTGTTTGTATTGTGGTTACTGGTTTGAAGAAATTTTAAAAAATAGTTCCTTTTTTAGGTTTTGGGGGAGGACTTAGTATCTCTCTCTTTACATTTTGCATACACTAAAGCCATCACAATCTATGCCTGGCTGTAATCAAATCTCCATTCCAATCAGATACGAGCTGAGATTATGAGGAGTAAGTACAGACTTGGGTTTGCTTTGACGAACAGGGAGTTTACAAAGGTATAAAGAAAGGAGGGTGTGCTGAAAACCGGTCACATATTTCTATACTTTCCAAAAGACCTGAGCCAGAACCACACAGGGCCATAGTCACAGCAAAGGCATAAGTTACACATCAGTAAGTGTTCAAGTATCTGGAACAGAGTCATTAAACGCAGAGGGACTCCAAGTTAATGTAAATGAAAGCAGGTGCCGATGAAGCAGAGGTGAGTGTGAGGACCAAAGAGTCTTGACTCTCAATCTCCTGCTCTAACCATCTTTCTTGTCAGTGATGTCCCTTCCATGTGAAATTCCTGAACTGCGCTATTTAAAGATTGGCTGTTCCATTCCCTTATGTTGTGAAATGCCTCTTCCTTCTGCTGGTAGTAAGTCTTCCGGCTGCGATGGTAATGGCTGTGGTAAAAAAGAGGATGGAATGTTGTTTTGGTTCCTACTGACTTTTATCAAAGTCTTGCCAGTTTCACTTCATATCTTATAGAAAACGTATGTTTTAGAGATAGAGATAGAAATAGAGACAATCAGCATGTCGAGAAATGCATTAGAGATCTCCAACATATCTAATTAAATAACACTGAATCGTAGAAATGTAGGACTGGAAGGGACCTGACTAGGCATCTGGTTTCATGGCTGATTCAGCAAACTAATGCATTGTATTGAAGCTGCTGTGGGTTTCCAATCTTTTGACCCATAAGAACACACAACTTCTGTTTTATTTTTGGTTGTTTTCCCATATCAGGGGAAATCTGCACTTTTCCTCTCCGGAGGCAGCGTCTGGCACTGTTTGCCTCCTGACTTTGCTCTCTTTGAAACCTCAGTGTAGAGAAGAGAAACTGGATCACTTTGAAAACCCGTGTTGTATCATAACACGGGGCATCGGAATAACACTTAAGGTCTCGCGCTGCCTTGAATAACTCTTGTTTATAATGGCTACTTCCAGTAGTTCAGAATCTGTTCTTCTCAAGACCTATTGCCAGTGGCAACATTTTTATGCTTTGGCATCTTTTAGTTTGGCATTAATGAAATGCAGCTGCATGGTTGGACTGAGTGATGCTTGGCCAGGACTCTATATGATCGGGCCTCTAGTGCACTGGAATGTAATGCAAAAGTCACACTCTGGACTCCCTGGATGGATTAGGACTCAGAAAAGGAACAGTAAGCTCTGTTAAACTGCTTCCTTCCCTCCTTCTGTTCGTATCTGCTGGAAAGAGAGTCCAGAGTTCAGACACAGGATTAGGAGGTAGGAGACTTGCTGGGCCACAGACTTCATTAGTCACCCTTGGCAATATCTCTGTATTTGGATTTTCCCCTCCTGTAAAGCAGAAATGGTACACGACTGCTTCACAGAGTTGGTGTGGAAACAAAATTAAGAGAAGTGTGTGTCCAGCACTCCAACCTATAGATTGAGATGCAGCGATAAAAGCTATAGCTCAGATAGAAGTAATAGGCTTGATGCAGAAATTACTGGGTGAGCTTTCTATGGCCTGTGTTATACAGGAGATCAGGCTAGATGATCACAATGGTCCCTTCTGGCCTTTAAGTCTATGAAGCTATGAACCTTCAGTAAAATAAGAACTTTATGGGATCATAGAGGACTAAGAGTAAACATGATATGGATCTACTAAATCCACTCACTGTTTAAGATCAGGCTTCTTTTGAGGAATCCAGTATTTGGCAATAAATTGATAGGAGATCCAGAAATGCACCCAAGAGTCCCTGAAGGAACCATAATGAATCTGCCCCTCCATAGAAGCATTGTGCCCTAAAGGCTGGACTCTTAACTCAGTGTATGAGCAAAACTTCCCTATCATTTAAGGTGTTCATGGAGAAAAGGAGGGATGGGATTTACACACCTCAGCAAATGTTTGTTAGACTTGGACCAGCCATATCCTGCCTTTGATCCATGCATGGACCTTGCCCTGGAAGTGAGGAGCGTGGTCTAAAGTTAAAAAATAAAAAATCTGTGGCATAAAGAATAGTGAATAATGCCTGGCCTGGACACTGCATGGATATGTACAGCTAAGAGCATGCGCCACGGCATTGCCATGCTCATCAAGAGGGACCTGTGGAGGGGTGCCCCAGGAAATAGAACATGAGCAGCTTCTCACCCCAGCCTGGCTATGGCATGGCGAATCTCGTTTTCCTGAGGTAGTGGGAGGGAACACGGGGTATAAGGAACAGGGGAGGAGGGTAATGATATTCCATGTACTAGAAGTAGTCTGGAAAAATAGCCTGGAGAAGAGGAGACTGAGAAGGGACATGAAAATTGTTCTCCTTAACCTCTGAGGATAGGCCAGGAAGCAATGGGCTTAAATTGCAGCAAGGGCGGTTTAGGTTGGACATTAGGAAAATCTTCCTAACTGTCAGGGTAGCACTGGAATAAATTGCCTAGGGCGGTTTTGGATTCTCCATCATTGTAGATTTTTAAGAGCAGGTTGGACAAACACCTGTCAGGGATGGTCTAGATAATACTTAGTCCTGCCTTGAGTGCAGGGGACTGGACTAGATGACCTCTCGAGGTCCCTTCCAGTCCTATCATTCTATGATTCTTCCTCTGACAGAGAGGGACTTCCTAGCCCCTGGATAGATCCTCATAACCTGCCTCCCACACGGCAGCAGTGCAGCTTTTGCCCTAACTCTTGCATGCCCAGTGCACCGGACAAGTGGAGCTGTGTCCCAGGGAGGCAGTGGGGGGCAGGGTCAAGCTACTGCTTGTGAAAAAGCCACACAACCCCGTAGTTTCTCTTCCTCGTCCCATATACAGAGCATCCCACCTACTCTGAGGTCATGGAGTGAGGGCGCTGGCTCGGGTCACGGCCCTGTTTGTATCAGCCAACAGAATCTGCAAGGCTTTTCCCGAGGGGAGAGGAGAGCGAGAGGGAGTCTGAAAGGCTTTGGCAGTCTTCTGGCTTTTTTTTTGTCTTAATGATTTTTCTCTGTTTTGAGCTGGAGTCTTGCCTAGAGGTTGTGTCGTTGTTGTTTGTTTGAAGGAGTTAAGAAATCAAAGGGCCTTTTGTGCTCCTTGCCTTTGCTGAGAAATGGAAACGTGCATGTTTTTTGAAGTTTTGAAATGCTACCAGTGAGCCTCATCCATGTCCGCTTGCTCTTTATTCCAAAGTCACATTTAATTAAGGATCTTTATTTAGTTAAAGGAGAAAGACCAACTTCTGGAGGTGCTTTTCAGACAGATCAAACCGCAAAGTTACCTATTTCTTTTGTCCTCTGAACTCATTCAAACTTTGTCCTGTCTTAATTCACTTCCTGTGTCGCACACTGTAAAACAGAGACCTGAGCCCATACTGTATCTTGCAAACGGTAGCCAATAGCCTTCTGCCCATTTGAGCATCTGAAGATAAATTACTGACAATGGGTCTGATCTGTTGAAGTCACTGAGTTTCCCATTACCCACCTGTAGTGAGGCGGAGTGGCCTCCCTGCTCTGGGGTGAGCGAGGGTCCACTACACTCCCCTTGGAGGGCGGAGCCTAGGTCGCCGGAAGTACCAGGGTGTGGTCGGAAGTATAAAAGGCAGGCCCCGCAGCCCAATGGGGGCAGAACCTGTGGAGGAGGAGGACGCTCCGCCTGTTCTGCAGCGGCCTGGAGAGGAACCTACTCCTGGCGGTGCCCGAGCCCTGGACGCCGATGAGGACTGGCCCCAGAGTGCCCACTGCTGTGTACCCCGAGGAGCCAGACGAGGCCTACAGGCCAGAGGTGCCAACCCTTGGGGAGGCAGGAAGTAGCCCGGGGCAGCCACAGTACAGCCGGCTGCAAAGCCAGGTGCGGCTGAGTCGGCGTGTTGCGGCTGGATCCTGCCCCTGCCAGGGCCCTGGGCTAGGACGCAGTGGAGTAGGGTGGGCCTGCATCCCCCCTGCCCCCACCCTTGGGGGAGCCAGCTCCTGCCTGGCACTGGGAGGCTCCCTGCCCAGGCACCCCCCTGATACTGCTTGGGAGCCCAGGCCTCAGCCCGCTTTAAGGCTGGATTGTTTGCTGGCTGCTGAGCCCTGCCCAGGCCGAAGGCAGCCGCTTGGAGACGGTTTGTTGCGGGTTACCTGAGCCTCCTTAAGCCCAGAGCCCAGCCCTTAAGACTATATTGTTTGCTGGCTGCCTGAGCTGCTTCGAGCCCAGGCCCCAGCCTACCTAGAGACTGTTATTTGCTGGCTGCTGAGCCCTGCCCAGGCCAAAGCCAGCGCCCAGACTGTGTTGATTACGGTGGGTCTGAGCCTCCTCAAGCCCAGCCCCAGGATAGACTGTTGGTTACCGGCTGCCTGAGCCCTGCCCAAGTGAAAGCCAGCCCCCAAACTGGTCTGTTACAGCCTGCCCGAGCCTCCTCAAGCCCAGGTCTGAGCCTCCTCAAGCCCAGGCCCCAGCCCCATGATAGACTGTTGGTTACCAGCTGCCTGAGCCCTGCCCAAGTGAAAGCCAGCCCCAGACCTGTTCCGTTACAACCTGCCTGAGCCTCCTCAAGCCCAGGTCCCAGCCCACATAGACTCGGTTTAAGGGCCATCAGCTTGAGTCGCCCAGATCGGGCTAATGCCTGACGGGGACTGTGTCTCTCCCAGCCCTGTTGTGAGCTTGAGACTGTCCTGCGGACTCTGGTTCTGGCCAAACAGGACCGGACAGAGTGGCCTCCCTCCTCCGGGGTGAGCGAAGGGTCACTACATCACCTTAAGAACTTTATGCATGTGCATAGTCCTGTTGAACTCCATTGGATTATACATGTACATAAAGTTAATTGCATGCTTAAGTGTTTGCAGCACTGGGGCCTTGGTTTCCAGGCGCAGTACTGAATGCAGAAACATTTGTGCATGCAAGAAAGAATATGCGTATGCCAATAGCGGTGTGCATGTGATTGTGTGTGCAAAACTAAAGGTTTAAATTTAGAGATCAGGTTTAGGCTCCCTTTGAGGATCAGACCTTTGGTAATGATAGTTTTCAAATTAGTGCCCCTATTTACAGCATATTTATATATTCAGAGGTTTATTTACATAGTGAAAGTAGAGGCATGGCCTGCCCTTCAGTGATGGCTCAAGAATAGTGCCACTTACACACAAGGATGGCACCCAGGGATTGTTTTCATTGAATGTTGTCTTGGGATGTGTGGTTTGAGACTTGGAGTTTTGTGTGGGAATGATCTTGCTTTTAAAAACATGTTGTGCCTTTACAGAAATGATCTCAGGAAGCAACCGCAGATGACTGGTTTTAAAAGCCAAGAGAGGGATTTAAAATGTGACCAGAAGGCGTAATTCTCTCGCCACGTGCTTACTTTGTTACCGTGAATGGCAGTTTTACTGCATTCATGAGGGGTGAATGGACCTCCCCCCCGCAAACATTAATTTAACTACAATCAGTGCCGTGCTATATGCTGTATACTATATACACCAGATGCTACAATGATGGGTACTTTAGAAACGCATGTGATAATAATGCCACTGTGGCAAACCAAAAAGGATAGGGCCAGATTCTCTCCTCCATTGTATCCCTGCGTACCCGTGCCCACAAAATGTTGACTTGATTGTGGTAGAATTGGGAAACTTTGATGAAAAATGTGAATCTGTTTTAGTTTATTTGTCAGCCATTGCAACACATTGCTCAGCGTCACCTTACTGTGAGATCAGGCAGGAACTGTAAGGATGATCCAGAGGACAGAGTGCTAGCCTGAGATTGAGAACATTTCCTTGTTCCCTCACAGACTTCCTGTGTGACCTTGGGCAATGTCTACACTGCAGCTAAATATCTGTGTCTGGCCCCTGTCAGCTGACTCAAGCTCGCTGGAGCCCAAGCTCTGCGACCCTCCCACCTTGCAAGGTCCTAGAGCCAAGTCTCCAATCCGAGCCCGGCCGTCTACACAGCAATGAAATAGCCCTGCGGCCCAAGCCCCGTGAGTCTGAGTCAGCTGGCACAGACCAGCTGTGGGTTTTTCAGTGATATGTAGACATACCCTTAGCCTCTCAGTTTGTCATCTGTACAATGGGATTAATAGCACCGTTCTACCTCACAGAGATGCTGGGAGAAGAAATACATAAAAGGTTGTGAGGCGCTCAGATACTCTGGTGGTGAGGGCCAGATAAGTACCTCAGGCAGACATAGACCGAGTTGGTCGCTGGCACTCAAGCCATGAAAGGTTGCATCGTGCTGATAAATATCTCTTAGTGGTGACATGCAGAGTACATACACTGCATGCCTCCCCCCAGCCAGGTTCACAAAGCAGTAAGGTGAGTAGAATGGAGACACGCCTAGGGCATATATGCTGTACGTCTCTCTACATGTGCCTCTCATGTCTACACTGCTATTTTTAGTAGTGTAGTGTCCCATTGCACGGAGGCTTTCTCAGCTACCTCTTCCCTGCTAGAGCCTTTCACTGCAGCACACATCCACACACCGCAGTGTGCGTTCAGCCTGTTTTTCATTGTGGTGTTTAGCGACACGTACCCTACGCACCGCCGCAAGTATAGACAAGACCTTGTACAGCAAACTGAGACTCCACTTAAGCCTGTTCATAAGATGGTGACTCTACAAAGTTCAAATGTTTTAAAACTATTTGTTGTTTTCCCACGATGAGTTTCTCTCTTTGCTGCTGGTAGCTCAGAAGTAGTCAGCTGAGTTAGCAGTGAATCAGATAAACTCCATATGGGTATGAGTAAGCTTGAAGACTTCTCAAGGAATCTCTCCCTCTTTGGAAAAACTCTGGCCTGGATTAAGTGGTGTTTACCATTCTAATGGAAAGGTACTTAACATCCAAGTGTGCCTGTCAACTAGAACTGTTCAAAAAATTTCTCATTTTCAGCATTTTGATGAAAACTCTTCACTAAAAACATTGACAATTTTTCATGGTAACTTTTCCACTCCCCCCCACCCCCGTTTTTTTAAATTGCTGTCACAGACTGGTAACACTTACCTGAAGCCCCCTCTGAGTTGCCATTGATCCTGCTGGGAAATGATTATGGGGGAACTGCTGACTATCAAGGTAAGCGACTCATCACCCACATGGATATAAGGGAAATGGGAATGGAAAGAGAGAGGATCTAGGGTGTGGGCTGAGCCATCCTGAATGAGGATCCCTAGAAGCAGCCAGTGCTGGATAGGAAGTTTGAGCTGAACTTGTGTTCCTGTTAATGTCTTTATTAATAAAGCTGCACTCCTGGAAGACCTTGTTTTAAGGAATGTTGGAAAAGGCACCTGCGTCACAATTATCTTTTTCTTTACTACTTCTAATACTTGAGTACCTGGTTTCAGTGCAAGAGAACAGCACTAAAAGATAAGCCCATTTGTGTTTGAAAATGGTTTTTAAACCACTGATTTAGGGAGAACCCGCACTGCAGTATATCGTGTGCAGAGTTACTGGGAGCTTCTAGAATCAATGCATTAAGGCCATGTCTACATGGGGACACTCAGGAAAGTGAAGTCAATGCACATAAAGTAAAACACATTAAGCCCCCATGTGGGTGGTCTTGTACAGGAGTCAAGTGGCTTTAGTTCACTTAATCCCAAGGAGAGTTAACATGGGGTTGTTAATGTGTTTTAACGTATGTGCATTGACTCAACAGCTTTAATTGATTTGCCTTAGCTTTGCTGAGGGTCCTTGTTTAGAGAAGTCTCCAGGGTGAAATTCATCCCTGTGCACCCTTCCCCCAGGACAACCAAGAGTGAATCTGGTTCTCACCCTGGTTCTGGGATTTGTCTGAAAGCTCTAAAGGGAATAATAGACAGTTAAATGCATTTCTCCTTTTTTGATTCAGTTATTATTCATCTAGGGTGTAGCTCACCTGTGCAGAGACCCAGCACCAAGCCTGTTCACCACTTAAGCCCCACCTAAGCCCTTAAGCGATGCATAGGGGTGAGATCAGCCTGAATAGCTATCCTCTTCACTGGATGTGTCTACCCTGCTTGGGCATCTGCCCCCACCAACTCCAGCTCCCAAAGTTCTGTCCTAACATGATAAAAGGGCTGGATTCTTTGGGAGCCATCGGTTTTTCTGTCACCCCAAAGTCCTGGTCAGGAATCTGACTGCGTTTTTTCCCAGCATGTCACACTATATAAATTGTGTTTCATTAGGGCCTGGGCTCCACATAAGGGTGTACGTGGTGGCTCTTCACATGGGGGTGAAATTCTTCCTAGATGAATAATAATAATTAGATCAAAAAAGGGAAAACCACATAGAGCTGTTAAGTTCAAATCCCAGAACCACGGGTGACTAATAGATTTGCTCTTGGGCAAGTTGAACATTTTCTATTTTCATTATTTATTTGGGTGAACCAAAAAAAAAAAAGTACAAAACCCCAGACTGCTCTGTGCTGACTTGAGTCATGAAAACCTTTTGCAATTCCATCCCATTCTCTGGACCCAGACACCAGAGCCCTGCTGAGCTTTGCTGCTTTGGGCAAGTTAGAGCCCTGGAACATTCCAGTGTGAAATAACGTCAGGGTAACTAAACCCAGCTTGAATCCACTTTGACTCATGGCTGGAACGTCAGGATCAAATTGCCACGTTCAGGCAGAGGGGATGGGAAATGATTTCAAGTTCTGGTTCTTATTGATGAAATTATTGTGTGGATTTATAGGACCTATGATATCATTAAGCAGTTATGATTCTATCCAGTAGGAGGCAGCAGCACGTGCACATACCAACTGAGTATAATATCCTAAGTTATTAAGGTTGAAATTCACCCCGGTGCAAAGAGCCAGCATGAGGCATATATGCCACTGAATTCCCATGCTGAGGACTTAAATGGCTTTGAAGTAGTGTCTAGGCTGCGTGTTGGCTCTCCACACAGGAGAAACTTTCCCCCTAACAGAATAAATATTACACTTAATTGAACAGCGCGATCCAGGGCTATAGTTTGAAGGAGTTGGGTCATTTCACACTTTTGGGTGGAAACCAGGTGGAACATGACTGAGGGTTATATATATGTGTGTATGTACGTGCGCGCACGCGCACGCACACACACACACACACACACACACACACACACCCCCCAAAAAGGCAAAACGTGATGATTTGTACCAAGTTACCCTTTGAGTTGTTGAGTTTACTTCCAAGGGAAATTCTAAGGAATTCTAATCTATGCAAACAAAATCTGGACAGAAGACCTATGCAAACTCCAAGGAACCAGAGAAACAGCCCAGGTCTGCGCAGGTCAGGGTTTGAGTTTCTCCTTCAAAAGTTGATGTAGACCAAGGCTCCAATTCTCCATGCTGGCGGAGTCCTTTTGACTTCACTGGGACGCTGTGTAGGCATAAGCATCATGAGTGCATCCAAATGCAAGCTCAGGGCCCAAATGTGTTCATGAAGAAGGGACAGTTCCTATATTTCTCCACTCTCTCCCTCTAATCAAAACAGTTGGGATGAAACCAAGTATTGAAATCTCAGTACTTCCCGCAGGATAGAAATTCCATGTTTTGACCAGCTCTATTAAAAAGCATGTCCTCATTTTTTCCTCCTCAGATATCCCGTAAGTTTCAGATATTGCTATGTCCAAAATACATAAGACCTCCTGAACACCTAACACAGCATAAAGAACCCAGATTCTTATGCTGGTTTAGTTGCTTCCTGTGCTATCAGCAGTTGCAAGAGAAACATGAGCCTTGATCTCAGGGATGGGCAGGTAAACAGTCACTCACTTGACTCTTAAAAATGTCTTTGTTTGAAACACAAGTAGCAGGATTCTATTCGGAACCAGTTATTTGCTTTTCTAAGGAGGCAGTCTGGCATCTGATGAAAAGCACTATGTAAGAGCCAGGTATTATTTCAGAGAGAGAATACGCTCATCCCAACATTGAGCAGACTTCCTGCAGGAAATGCTGTGGCAACATTTACACTGAGCTGATTCTTCTTTACCCAAAAGAGGGGAGGTTGGATTTTTGTGAACAATTTTTGTTTAAAAAATTACCAGTTTTTTTCAATGAGAAACTGAGGAAAATTTCCACAACAAATGACACACACCCACACACACCCCTGGGGAAAAAATAAAGATGACTCTGTTTTGAACACTGAAACACAAACAGGTTTGAAATATCCCTAAACTACTTCTGGATTTTGCAACCAGCTGTAGTTCCTTCTCAGAGGATTTCCTGCAGCCCCCAGTACTGAAATTCTATGTAAAGGGTATAGGGTGCTTCTGTTTTCCAGTCATTTCGACCCACCCTCAATGCACCCACTTCTCAGCACAATTAAACCCAGTGTTTGCAAATCAGTTGCAATGTTATGACATACAGTTGCATGACTCAGCCTGGGAACCTTTGATGCAATTGTAGCTATTGCTGTCTGGTTAAAGATGACTGTGTGCCCATGGGGTGAAACTTACCTCTTCACAGAGGGCCAGCACAAAGCGCTCCAAGCTGTTAATATCCATTTTAAGGGCTTTAGGGGAAGTTAAGTGGTGCATAGGGGCCTGTGCTGTACGTGTTCAGTGCTTCTTAAACCGGTAACGTTCCTCGTTCACCCTGGATTTGTTACATTATTATTATTACTTATTTTGAATAAGGACAGAGCCTGGGGCAAACTGCCCTGTTTTGATTAGTACAGTGTTCTGGTCCTGGAAGTGGTATATATCATATAAACTGCGGAATGCACTGCGAAATGTAGGTTGTTTGTTTTTTAACTAAACTGGGTATTTCTGGGCCTTAATTCTGGGCCTGGGAGCCACCTGGCTGAGAAATGATGTCATTTGCAAAGCGGACAGTGTTGGGGGCGGGAGGGGGCCTGCCTTGCGATCCTAAACCACTTTCCATCTGCTTTTCATATTGGCTTCATATTTTAAAAAGAACAATTTAGCGTTTAATATTCACACAAACTCTTTAACGTTGGGACATTGAAATTGTTCTGGCTTTTGTCCAGGAGAGACATCAGATGTGAGCTTGTTTCATATTTCTAATACTGGGAGGAACCCATACCGCTGATGTCATCATCACAGTGCCTTTTGCCAAGAAGACTGCCGCCAGCAGGGGGCTCCGGAATGCTGATTGTCATTGATGAACTATTATTTCAGCACAACTCTTTTATACAACCATCTTTTGGGTGAGATATAAAACAAGGTGCTCCATATCTTATTAAAAGTCCCTTGCTGCTATTCAGAGAAACAGGAGTGTTTGTGCTGGTGGACCGAATTCTGATCTCATTTACACTGGTGTCAATCTAGAGTAGCTCCGATTGACATCAGTGGAGTTCTCTGTGTTCACATTGGTGTAACTGAGATGTGAATCTGGCCCAGTGACCAAATGCCATGTTAAGTGATTACATTCTGTATATATAACATTTGGATTTGTCTGGGGTATTGTTATTTGCTTTCTCTCCTGTTATTGCTTTGGTGGTATTTTTGCGAGCTGCTACATTTCACTCCAGAGGTGGCTGCCTTTTATGGAAAGGTGAGCTGATCTGTATCTATTTAGTGGAGGTCTGTGACACTGGGAAAATGGGATGGTAGGCAAAACTGTGACACACAAAGTGTACACTTGTAATTGACAGCCATGAATTGTGAGCTATACCTTCCAAGTATATAGCTTGGGAAATGCTTTGGTGATCCTTCAGGGTAAAAGATGTGAGATTCTAGCACTGCAAATATAATTTGGTTTCTTCTTGCTCTGAAATAGTTCCTTCTATTTGATCTTTGACTGCTTTGCTGAGCAAAATGGGTGAATTTTACTTTGTTTACTCTGTCTCGCCCAAACCTAAAACAAACCCTAGACGTTCATATATATCTCTTTACAACCACATACACTGCGATGCTCCACTTTTCCTTTTTTCAATTTACAATTAAACTGAAGTATGTCCAAAATAGATCATGGGTGATATTATGTTGCCAACATGACTCCCTTATAACAATTATTTCAGGCTCATCAAACAGTCCTCAAGCAGATACATGGTATGTTGGAATGGGACAGTACGAGCTTCTTAGTTATTCAGTTATGTATTTTGCAGGTGTAACCCAACCATTTACAACTTAACTCCTGAAACCTTTGGCAAGATTACTAAAATAAGCTCTCTTTATATCGGCAAATGGTTTCATACTGCTAAGTTTGCTTATTACTAAGGAGAGGCATAAAGAGCAGCAATGGGTGAACCTCCAGAGATTGTTTGATTTGGACAACAACCCATCGGTTTGGATGATTTCACAAAGCTCATTCAAACTGTCAACCTCTTGTATCTGCAAAGTTGGCCTGGGACTTATGGAATGGCCTGAGTTGCACAGTTCTGATCTGAAGAATTGGAATGCCTCCAAACTTGAAGTGGTGTTGGAGATTCTGAATTTTGGTTTGGTCTGTGGGAGAGGGCAACTGGAAAATTGGCCCTCTACATTTATATCTCCAAGATATCGGGCATGGACCATTGGATGCTTGAGACTTTGTGTGCCTCCAAATTAGACTCTCTGAGTGAACATGCTGTTTGTGCACGCTAATAATTGACAGATATAGAGAGACAGAAATCACACAGGGAGACTGGATCAGGGCTAGAAGTTGAGTTCAAATCTCCTGACTCCCAGTCCAGTGCCTTAACAATGAGGTTGTCCTTCCTTAGACACCTTTGAGAATTTAGCCTGAGTGGATGCAGGACTACAGTATTCAAGTCTGGATGTTAAACACCTAACATTTCTGGAGTGTTTGAAGCCAGAGTTTTAGTTGTCTCTAATATAGACGTAGGGGACAGCTGTTAAATTTGAATCCGAATCTTGGGTTTGGATGTCACATCCAGCATGAGAATATTTGAATCTGGGCCTAGGCCCATCTCCTGTAAAAATGTGGGAAAGTATGGTGATAGAGCGGGTAAGACATTGACCACAGAGGCACCTGGGTCGAAAGACTGAATGCGTCTTTGGATAATAGCTTCTGAGCTTCTATTGGGAATCTATTCTTGCTAATCTACATAGAAATATCCCAGCATCTTTCTTGTTTTCATAAACTCCATTGTCAAAATGCTGGAAAAAGATATTTTGGGAATGAGAAGAGTAAACATTTAAAGTTCAGAGTCAGGGACTAAAGACAAAACTCCCATTCAGTCCAGTATTTTCATGTGAAACAGATTATTTAATGTGGGATTCTTGCAAGAATTTCCCCCTCCAAATGCTTGAAAAGCCACATTAGTACAACTCAAAGGAGACAACCTTTGAAGTGTCTGACATTCTGTGCATGTATTTACACTGTGAAGGAATGGGCCAGCGTCAGGGACTTAAGCAAACAACCAGCGTATCGCTTCTAACGGACAGAAAGATGACAGAGCTTTCGAGTGTTTTTTTCCCAATGGCAAAGTTCGTGGCATTTTGCTCTGACTATCAGAGAATTGCCAGCCACACCGGCTCAGGTTCACAGCACAAGGCCAATGGGATTTTTCTTTTTTCCAGCTGCATCTAAACCTGTTAGGCAGCATTGGAAATTGCAGCTATACAACCCTAAGAAAGTAACAAAGAGGTGAGTAAAAAGCAGCAGGGAGTCGGAGCCCAACTCCAGACACTTGCAAATGTGGGAAAAGTCTGGGTCCAGAATATAATGTTTTGGATTGGCTCCTTGTGTTTTAAGAAGGCCCACCCATCTGGATAGCAGATTCTCTCCTCTCCTTCTTTCACTTGCCTGGGGTTCAGCTGAGCTGATGCCAGCCCTCTGCACAGTAGTGAATTTGACCCATTTTTAATGGGGCTTTAGATTTCCCTGCAGATTGGAGGCTTCCTTGTAAGCTTTTTCTGAGAGGCATGGCAGAATGGTTCTCTCTCTCATACTACGGGAAAGCGTCCCTTCTTAATTTGAGTTTTCTAGACTCCCTCCCATCCTCATGTTGATCAGCATATGGTGTTCTGACCTCCAAATCTAAATCATGCATCAGACCAAGACAAACTGCTTGTGATGGCTATGGATTTCCAACCCATAAGTCAGTTAGTGGAGAACATACACTTGCAGTGTTGTTAATTGACCACTTTGGTGCGTGCCTGGATGAATGAGCCATAATGGGAGTCTGGTTGTTTCGGTTGTTTTTGTTTCTTACTGATTTTTAAATCGTTCACCATTTTTGTGGTGGTCTGGAAATTTGGGTGGAAAGGTGTCCAAGAGCTGTGCATTTCATTTTGATTTGTGAGGACTTGCCAAGGCACACTCTTTGCAAGGATGTTGAGGCTCCATTTGTCAACATTCAGAGCTCCCATTGATTTGAGCTGGAGTTCTGTGCTTGGCCGGGCCTTCCCAAGCATAGTAGACATGGAAGATCAGCAGCTGGTTCTATCTGTGTTGGGTGGTGGGGTCCTGGACAGGCTGAGAGGTAACTGAAGAATTCCTCCAATGAGGAAAAATTTAAAAATCACAAATCATAGAAGATTAGGGTTGGAAGGGACCTCAGGAGGGTTCTAGTCCAACCCCCTGCTCAAAGCAGGACCAACACCAACTAAATCATCCCAGCCAGGGCTTTGTCAAGCCGGGCCTTAAAAACCTCTAAGGAAGGAGATTCCACCACCGCTCTAGGGAACCCATTCCAGTGCTTCACCACCTCTAGTTTTTCCTAATATCCAACCTAGACCTCCCCCACTGCAACTTGAGACCATTGCTTGTTGTTCTGTCATCTGCCACCACTGAGAACAGCCGAGCTCCATCCTCTTTGGAACCCCCTTCACGTAGTTGAAGGCTGCCATCAACTCCGCCCTCCCACTCTTCTCTTCTGCAGATTAAATAAATCATCTTTCCTTTGCGGTGAGGAGGCCTTGCTCCCCATTTCCCTGGGAGCCCTGTTTTGTGTCTGGCCAGAATCTGGGCAGCCCCAATACAGATATCAGGAAAGCATTCGGATACCCCAGTTGTTGGTGCCGATAAAGAAACTAAATAGAAACTCCCCCCCCACTTATTAGTAAGTAAAGTCACTGAGAAACTTCAGCAAGCGCAGAACGCAGCCGCCCACTTACTTAGCAGGATTACGTATGGGGCGTATTGTACATGTGCGCCATGGGCTGCACTGATTTCCAGTTTGTTTCTGGGCGTAAGATGCTGGTTTGCTCTTTATGGTTTGCGTCTTTTGCAGCTTAAAAACCAGCTCTCTCTGAGTTGAGATCTGCTGGGCCGCTGAAGGATGACAGTCATTCATCTTGCGGGGCTGGGAAATGGGGTACTAAATGGGGGGCCCTTGAGTCTGAAATCCCTTCCCTCCTTGCCCCCTGCTTTAGTTTTACAGAACTAGGGTTTGTTGATGATCGGGTCCCAGAGCAAGAGCTATCTCTGTTCTTAGGCTCTTTCTACCGGGAGGCTTGAGGGAGGGGGAGTATAGGGAGTTCATTAATATTAATTAATATTGGTTCAGCTAATGAGTATAAGCCTGTGGCTCTGATGGTTTTCGGTACATGCCCATTGAAGCCTGTAGAACTGCATTTTCATAAACTGGGGAAATAACCAAGGTTTGTTTGTATTTTGAAAATAAGGCACTCTGACATGTCACTATTCCCGACAGCCCTGGGAGGTTTTCTCCTTGTGATGAGTATAGCTCAACTTAGCCTAGAGTTCTCCCAAAGAATCCACAAGCCTTTGGCGTTAGATCCTCAGCTGGGGGAATTCGGTGAGCTCCACTGAAGTGAGTGCACACAATGCCATTCTCAGTTTCCTAGACAAACAATTCTGTTAACTGGTTTATGTTGGCAACTTGGGTTGTCATTTGAGACAGGCTTCACTGGATTCACTTTTGTAAACATGCAAAGATCCCTTAGCTCCCTGAACTCGATTAAAGAAAGGGAGTTCTGAGATTACAAGCATTACAGAAGACACGTAGGTGCCCGGCTACTGCAGTGATAAGGCACGTATGATCAGCCAGGTAGATCAGTATTCTAGACTGTAATAGCATTGCACAAAGAATCCTGACTCTCTCCTCTGTCTGGCGCATGGCATTGTGCAAATAATCGCTCTGATCCTACTCCCATTGAAATAAATGGGGTCACATTGCCTTCAGCTTTTATGAAGAGATGGCTCTGGCCTATTAATAACCATAAATTAGTTATGGAAACCTAAACTGCAAATAAAACATAGAAATAATAGGAGAAATGGACCCATCTCAGGTGCAAATTCTGGGGCTAAACCCTGTTTGCCATCATTTACATAGATAGACCAATTGACTGTGGTGCAGTTACATGCCTAAATCTGGAAAGCAGCGATTTAGCCCTTTAGTACTTTTGAAGGCAGCCTCTGGAAATTACTGACTAATCTTAGTGCTTTTTGGATGACTTGGGCAGGGAATCCTCCCTCCTAAAAGCACTGGGCATGTGTCTCGTGTTTATAGATTCTCAACATTGCATGCTAAGGAAGGGCGATGCTGGTTTATAGAATTGGTTTCCCAATCTCAGGAGCAAGATTGGGGAGCTGACAGGTTGATTATTTGCACTCCACAGCAAACAGCTATGTTGAAAAGTTTTTCATGTAGCCGCTAGTAGCTGGGATGGGGGGAATCTTTAACAAGTTCCATGTCCTAAACAATCCATACTCAACCAAGGGTTCTATAAACAAATTCCTAAATAGCCTAACTCCCTCCCCGCACCCTACACACACACACACACTCCATTACCATGGGGGAATGTAGTTCAAAATGCAATGACACTTCATTTCCCACTAAATAGATATGACATCTTCTGAATAGTACAAATAATTAAATCATGTGCTTATAGCCAGCTGGTCTGCCTGGACTACTTATGTAGGAGTCTGTCTGAAATAATATTTACCTTTTGATAGGACTTTGTCTCCCTTCGCTAGACTCGCTCTTCCTTTCTATTTTGGCTCCTCTTTTTCTGTGCTTAGTGCCTTGTGGCAATGTGGTCCAGTGAACAGAACACTAGATTAGAGATCCAGGTTCTAGTCCATCTCTGCCACTGGCCTGCTGAGTGACCTGGGGCAGCTCATTTCAGCTCCCTATGCCCCAGTTTCCTCATCTGTAAAATGGGGACAATGATACTGACCTGCTTTGTGAAGGATTTTGAAAACTGCTGATAAAAATACTATACAACAGCTAGGTGGTATTATTATTCTGCTGCCCTGTCTTTGTATTCTACAGCAGCTCAACCTCTGAGGACTGAGAAATACTTCAGTGGTTTCAGTGATTTCCACATTAGGCTGTGTGTGCCTACTTTTTTACTCCATCAAACTACTTCTCTAATTCCACCAGTTCTGTGAAGCTTGCTAGTGACTGCATCTCTCTCTGTGTGTCTCTTTCTTTGACAGCTGTGTTGTATCTGTCCATGGCTATATGTTTTAGACTCTCCAAGACAAGGGTTTTGTGGTTCAGTTAGTGTATTTTACATGTTGTAAACCACTGCCTAAAGTTATCTTTATGGTGTAGAAATAATATTATGCAGATATTGCTTCACCTGCCTCTGAAATGCAACTGCCTCTGGAGTGGAGTGTGGCAGCTGCTTAACTGTGCACAGGAAATAAAGAATTCATATGCGATTTTACGTATGCCGTCAGATTCAATATTGAAACTAAAGCTGGTTGCAGTAATGTCAAGTTTCAGAATCTGAATTTATCAAGCAATTTGCAAGAGCCTTTTCACCCCTCTGGTGTTTGCAAGTTGATGGCTAAGGCGGGTGTGATCCTGCACCTAGCTACACCTTTCACAGAGTCCTCTTGATTTCAGTGGCAGTCTGTGCAAGAGTAATTATAGGCATGCGCATAGCTCTTTGCAAGATACAGCCCTAATAGCCTATATGCCTCGAGCCAGATTTTCAAAGGTAGTTAGGGACCTGAAGAAGCAGACAGGTGCCTCGTGGCATTTTCAAAAGCGCCTCAACATCTAACTCAGTGGGAGATAGGCACCGAAATACCTTTAAAAATCTGATGTTTGGTGCCTGCTCCAAAGCCCATTGACATCAGTGAGACTTCAACCAGCTTTGAATCAGGCCTGCAAGGACTGATCCTGTTCCCACAAAAGTGAATAGGAGGCTTTTTTCCCCACTGGCCACAGGCTCGGGCCCAATGTCATTTCCTAAGAGCTATAGCTTGGTTTGCACCAAAGCCCCTTATCTGAAACCTCTCTCATGTTGGAGTGTTCCAGAGTGGAACATAAATTTTGTAGCTCCGTCCCATTTCTGTGAAGAGCGTGACAGAAAATTCAGCCTACAGACACAAGCTGCCTTTTCTTTTCTTTATTTCTTGCCTTGCGTTCCTTCGCTTTGGTGCTGAAATCATAATGGAAAGCCTCTAAAATGATTTATTTAGCAAAAGGAGCAGCCCAATTATCTTTGTGTGTCCGTTAGGCGGAAGTGACACCATTTTTACACTCAGCAAAATAATGGTGTTTTTACACCAATCTATCATGCTTAAACGGATATACATGAACAATTTTTGTAAATGATTACGGAACATTGTTTTATGGTTCCACACAAAATCTGCATTAGATGGTTTCTTTCTGGTATGAAATAAAATCACATTAATTATCAGCAAGCTGGTACCATTCCAGAGCTGGCAAAAAGCTTCAGGGCAAAGCCCAGAGCTCTTGGGCTTTGGAACTGGCACCAAACAAATAAATAAAAAAGAAGAGAACAGCTCCGTAGCGAAACATGTGGTTGCTCTTTTGCCTCATTTGTATTGTCAGCCCAGTGATTTACACTGGATCAGATTCAGTCCAGAGCACAAGAGCAGATCACTGATCAACTGCTTTCTGTGCGGTTCTCGCCCGGACCCTGATTTGCGGCCACAGCAACATGCACAGCAGGTTGAGAGTCAGATAAAACTTTTCTACTGCATCCCGCATGATTCAGAGTCTGTTTTTTAACTTTGAATGTGTTCTTGGCTGGCCCAAAAGACTCACCAACTTCTGGATGGTCCTTCGTAAGCCTGCGTTTTTTTTCAATAAAACTTTATTTCCACCAATAAGTTGCTGGCCAAAACCATCTTACGCTGTGAGCCTGACCCTGCGTAGGGCTGCCAAAGAGACAGTTTGGAGAGCTCCCTCTTATTCTAGGCTTCATCATAACTTCAGCCTCTTCCCATGACAGCAGCATATGCATGGGGGAGAGAGACACAAACCTCCTGATTGTTCTTTCCTGAGATCCATAAAGATGTGAGTTATCTTTAAGCTTCACCTCCTGAGGCATGCAGGCCGGGTGTTATGTGTGTGCCTGTGTGCAGGTAGCTGTATTGCTATGTATATATGCACATACACAACGCTTACGCTGTTGCTGTAGCACTGAATTATCCAGGATTCTCAATCTATCTGTGCTAAATTGACGCCGCAATTTTTAAATGAAAATTGTCTTAAGCAAAACAACCCTTCCAAACAGCTTCCTCCAGAAATGATTGTTTGGAGAGCTACAAGTTTCTCTCACATGGATGAGTCACTAACGCTCTCTGAGTCAGTCCCCCTGACAGCTCCATGAACATGACTTCATTGTTTTAGTTTTAGACTTATTGATAAATGAAATTTTCCCAAGAAGGAAAAATGATGACAGTGGAAGTCAAAAGAGTAGGAGTTGCATATTCATCCTGATGCCAGTGAAACGTAGAGTTGAATAAGTGATTCACGTATTGGGGGTGGGGATGAGTGCTAGCATATATCGTTATGCTAAAAGGGTACACGGGAAAAGAAAAGCACTAATGTGTAATAAAGATTTGCATAATTCATGAAGACTGTGTGTGTGTGTGTGTGCGCGCGCGGTGTGTGTGTTTGGTTGTTATCCCTTTGTTTAGTGAAATAATGAAGAACTCTGATAATGTGTAGGAAGACAAATTCAGTTTTGTGAAGGTCCTAAATTCTTGATCTAGGATAGGAACATAGGGCTAGTCTGAATAGCAGAGTGTGCGTTCTGCAAACTTCAATACATATAAATGGTCTGGTGGAATCATGTCTAAGAAGTAGCATTACAGCAACCGAGTCATTAGTAGCACTCTGAGCTCCCAAAAGTTCTTCTCATGCCTTCCAGCTTCCATGGCTGGACTGGTCTCCATTCACCCTCATACTCTAGTGATTGTGTTTGGAAGATCAGAAGCTCTGATGCGATTTTTCTTGGAGGATTGACTTATCTCACCCAGTAACAGGGCCGCCCAGAGGATTCAGGGGGTCTGGGGTCTTTGGCGGTGGGGGGCCCCCCGCTTTGGCGGTAATTCAGCGGCGGGGGGGTCCTTCCACTCCGGGACCCGCTGCCGAAGTGCCCCGAAGACCCGTGGCGGGAGCTCCCCGCCGCCGAATTACCGCTGAAGACCCAGCTCTTCGGCGGCGGTTCCTGCTTTGGCGGTAATTCAGCGGTGGGGGGTCCTTCTGCCACCGCCACCGAAGACCTGGAGTGGAAGAAGCTCTGGGGGCCCAGGCCCCATGAGAGTTTTCTGGGGCCCCCGGAGTGAGTGAAGGACCCCACTCCAGGGCCCCCGAAAAACTCTTGTGGGGCAAATTGCCCCACTTGCCCCCCCTCTGGGCGGCCCTGCCCAGTAACATGACAATGTTTCCTTTCTTTTAGTAGACCTTTTGTTTGGTCATTTCTTTCAGAAACGTCTGGCACTTGCCCAGATCACGAAGGACACACATTGTCCCCTTTTATCATGTGTACATGAGAGGCCAAGGACTGAACTAGAGTGGCTCCTGTTTCTCACAGAAGTGCTTGCACAAAGGTTACGGCTGACAAAGCACCGTGTGGGTACGTGTTCAAAGGACAAATGCAGGACTGTGGTCTCAAGGCATTTCAGTCCCAATGACTTGCACTCTCCCAATATTCCTTAAAACAATGCTATTAAAAAGACCAATGCAGCGGGTGTGAATGTGATCACAGAGAGCTGTCTGTTTTCGGTCAAAAAATGTTGATTGCTGCAGCCCCTTTCTCACTCAGGCACCTGATTTAAATAAGATACAGTCAGAAACAGGCCTGACTGTTAGAGAAGAATTCCTGTTTAATTATAGACTAATACAAAGTATAGAAAACAAATGAAGTTCAACAGATGAAAACATGTGGCTGCAAAGAGAATCTTGAGATGAAGGTGTTGGTGCAATGAATCCTTTTGGATGCCATCAGTGGAGAACACAAAGTGAAGCCAGATGTTAACTCTTGTCCTGGCTAAATTCCAGCTGTGTGCTTAGTTAACTTTCTGTCTACCTGTAACTCCCCTGGAACAGCTGTTCCAGTGTACTTCGCTGTGTTTCTTGCTCAAGTCCTTTGAGTTGGCATCACACAGCTGTGGTGGGATGTACGTTTTATGGAAGGAGAGGGAGGTTGCCTAGGTCATCAGAGTCAAGCTGAGTTGTTTTTTAATAGCCTTAGCACCTCTCCAATGAGTGCAAATAGGCTTGGCAGCTGCTGTTCCATTGAGACGAATGAGTGGAAATTTGCCCATCTTGGCTTTGCCATTTCACTCTGGTGATTTTTTCTCTCTTTTTAATGTTAAAATGTATTTGAGGAACTTCAAATTCAAGATATGTCTGAACTACAAGAAGGACAACAAAGTGGAGACCTCTGGATACTACCCTCACATCCTTAATCCTTACCCCTTTGCTGTCAGTTTATTTAGACCAATAATCTGTCACCAGTAATGAGCAGTACTCAGTTCTTCAGAGACAGATGCAACAAACCCTGCAGTAGGCAGTTACAGGCTAACTTACCCTCAGGGAAGATTCCCTCCTAACCACTCTACAGTTAGAGATTGGCTTGAGTCCTGAAGCATGAGAGTCTATATCCCTTCTCCAATTCCAAACTTTTTTTTGTAGCATTTACTATTATAACTGTTGATATTATCATTCTCCATAGAAATTTCTAATCTATTTTGAATCCTGCTAAGCCAGGGGTCCCCAACGTGGTGCCCACGGGCGCCATGGCGCCTGTGGGGGCATCTAAATGCGCCCGTATCTAGGCCGGCAGTCGAGCATCCGCCAAAATGCCGCCAAAAGCAGCATTGTTGAGAGGTGTCGCTGCTGAAATTTGGTGGCATTTTGGCGTATGCTCGACTGCCGCCACGGTCCTTTGTCTGGCGCCCGCCAAACGAAAAGGTTGGAGACCACTGTGCTAAGCCATTGGCCTCAGTGATATCTTGTGGTGGTGAGTTCTACTGGCTGATTGTAGCTGTGTGCAAAAATGTTCCCTTTTATCGATTTTGGATTTTCCAGCTTTCAGTTTCTGTGAAGGTCCTGTTGTTTTGAATCATCCCACCATGAAACTGGAGATAGAGGCCTTGTGATCGGGTGTACCAGTCATTTGCTGCCCATCAGAGGCCCTGCTGCTTTGGTACACCCTGCCATACAATGGTGTCCTTTTGAAAGAGAAGAGCAGTGAGTTCAGACCTGCAGGGGTCGCATAGGGCGGCCTCTCAGGATCATCTTCTGGCAGAACCAGTGAGAATTGGTCCTCCAGTGGCTAGAAGGGCTAGAAGCAGGCAGTGGCCAATCTGAGCCCAGTAGGCCAGATAAAAAGGGTTAGCTGCTTCTTTCAAGGGCCTGTTCTGGGCGATGTTGGGACTGGAGAAGAAAACTCTCCCTATTTCACCCAAGAAATCTGGTTCAGTCAGGGGCCTAACTCGAACAGCATTTTAGTTGGCCCACCGACACGCTGTTTGAATTTGCCCAGGTGACCATTTTCAGTTAAGCGTTAATTAATTTTCTGTAAAACTGAGGCGAGCCCCTAACATGCCTCCTGGGCAAATTCAAACTGAGCAGCTAATCCACAGTAAGTACTTTATTTGATTAATTTAGCCTCTTTCTGGCTGTGAATTGCCTGTGAGCAGTTAGGATAATTGTGAATAATTATCAGTCTCTTCATAGTTTGCGAGCCATTCATTTTGATTATTGAGAATTGGAGTGCCATTGGTTGGTGCTGATTGGGCATGTTACATCAAATGATATTGTTTCTGTTCCTTGGTTGGATGGACCATATCTGTTTGGTTTTGAGCGTGAACATGCACATTGATCAGTTTGAACTTTTTCTTTCTGTGTTCTCTAATATTCTTTTACAATTTATTATTTCCATAAACATTCTCTCCACGAAACACATTCACGGACAACAAATACAAAGTTATTGTAAGTAGTATTTTATTATTACTAATATTTATATTGCAATAGCACCTAATGACCACAAGCAATTTGGGCCCCATTGTGCTGGGTGCTGTACAAACATGTGACAGTCCCTAATCTTAAGTAGTGCCTAGAGGCCCAAACATGTTCTGGGCTATATTGTGCTTGGCAAAGCACGTGCACATAGTAAGAGACAGTCCCTGCCCTGAGAAGCTTATAGACTAAATAGTCGAGACAGATAAAGGGTGGGAGGAAAAACAGAGGCACAAAGGCAGGTGGCTAGGGCTAGCAGGGGCTCAGCTCCCCAAATCTATCTACCTGCCAGCTCATCAGCAGCCAGCCTCCCTGGTACCTATGCCCAGCTCAGCAGGCAGAGTCCTGATGTGTGCCACTTGACACTGCAGTGGGCTCCTTGAGCCTCCTGCTAGTGGTGAGAGCCAGTGGGCCGGACCGGGGAGCTGGGACCAGGCCAGCACTGCAGGCCAGACCCAAATCAGTGCTGCCTGGGCTTGCTCTCCAACCCCTGGGCCCAACACCATGGGACAGGAGGAGCCGGAGAGCGTGAGGGGCTCTGCGCAGGCTCGCTTTGTAATCTGCGAGCCTAGTGGGACAGGAGCCAAGTTGCTACTGCCTAGTGTGAATGCAGATTGGTCTCACGCTTCAACCCCCCTGGTGGGGATAAAGCTGGCCCCACCCCTCTCCCCAAAATTTTCATCCTCCCCCTGTGGGCATAAGGAGGTGAAGTGACTTGCCCAAGGTAACACAGCTAGTTAGTGGCAGAGCTGGGACTAGAACCCAGGTCTCCTTGCTCTATCCAGTAGCCTGCACTGCCTCCTGAAGTCAAGGTCCATTTATTTCAGCAGATATTGGTGGGAACTGTTTTGAGGCATTTGCCTTGCTTTTCGGTAAATGTGTTGAGCTTCCTGCCAGAGAAGTGGTACTGTAGCCTGAGGTTCACAGACCAAACTCGCAGGGGTCACATGTTCAGGCCCCTTCTGAGGCTACGCCTCACGGCACTCAACACCAGCTGAGCAGTAGCATCGACGTGGAGGTCTCGTCCTGCTTGGCAGGGGCGAGGGGACTGATTACTAGAGGAGGCTGGAGATCAAAGTGAGGTGAAAAGTAGGCAAATCTCCCTAGCTGTGTAGCAGTGCAGTGAACCCCCTTTGGAGCAGGTGGTGCATTGACAATGCATCTTTCCTTGCTTGTGCAACAATCTGTGCTCAGGAAGATACAGGAGGCCACTGATGCAGAGAATTCTGTCTAGTAATCCTGTGCAAAACACATATACATTAGCCATGCTTTAGGGTTGCATTTGCATCCTAATTCTCCTCATGAGGAGCATGCAAGCAGCTTGTAAACGGAATGTATTTACTGGGCAATATTACTCCAGTGCAACCCTCCTTGAAGTCCTTGGGGTTCTACCAAGTGTTTCTGTGAGGGAGAATTTGGCCTGAAGCATGTTCATTAGTCAAAAGCTGGCCCGAGCTCTGAAATGTGGTCATTAGCGTTACTAATTCCATGTTCAAAAAAGAGAGAGAAAAAAGTAGAGTTAGCGTTGGTAATCACTGTGTGCATTTGCCAGGAGGTTTCATTAAAAGATAACAGATGTTTCAAGGATAAACTAGATTTAACAGTTCTGTGGGATTATTAATTTGTTTTAAATACATCTGCTACCACTGAATACTGCAGGCCCATTCATAACTGTGGCTTCAGTTATGCTAACAAACAGATTATGTATATTTTCCTACTGCTGAAGAATTCACACGGGCAGGTCCTTGATAACCAGCATGTCTAGGGAATGGGTAAAGGACTATGTGGTTCAGTGACTGCCATAGGGTGTTCAGGGCTTTGGGGGCTTATTATTCTTGTCCCAAATCTGATGGCCCGACTGATCCTGTGCCAGTTTCCACATGGTCAAAGCAACTTCCAGAGATCTGCTGCATATCCAAAGTCCTGGGTGAATGCACTCCTGGATCATTGAGACAAAACTAGATGTTCAATTACTCTTCCTCTTCGAGTAGTGACTCTTGGTGGTACCTGCACAGCTTCTCTTTCCCTGAGGTGTAGGAGAGCAGGGCAGGCTGGGAGCTGTAGTCCATTGTGGCAACCCACAGTCAGATTCTTGTCTTCTGGCAAGATGGTAATAGGGGATTACATCTAAACGCCACCTTTCTACAGACCAGAGAGACCTGGAAGGAGCCTTTCCAGGAAGTAGTGGGCATATAAAACAGAAAGAAACCAAGTCTATTTTGTAGTCGTTGTTTTAAAATGGCGTATTGTAGATGCCATGAGACTGTGTAGCTTTCACTCCCTTTCAGAGCTGCTTAGAATAAAGATGCCCAGACAAAGGGATTTTTAAAAATATTTATTTCTTTACTTCTTGCTCCCAAAACTTGCTTTCTAAATATATGAAGAGTGCCAACAAATGGGGGGCGGGTGTGTGTGTGGGAGGGGAGGGCTGAGAGAGGTAAAGACAAGGTCGC
Source organism: Mauremys reevesii (assembly GCF_016161935.1). Taxonomy (NCBI): domain Eukaryota; kingdom Metazoa; phylum Chordata; order Testudines; family Geoemydidae; genus Mauremys; species Mauremys reevesii. Next base: position 39,295,105 of record NC_052638.1, read on the forward strand.
CGTGATCTCATTGCAGCAGACACAATGAGCAGCAGTTATGGCGCGCTCATTGCCCAACCGTGGCCGAGTGTTATTTGTCGGGGTCAGTGTAAGGAATGAAGGGGCTCAGTGCTTCTCAGGGTCAGACCATTTTAAAGGTCACCGGGAACATTTTAAAAAACACTTAGATTCCATTTTCAAAAGTGAATTAAGCACTTAAGGCTGAACTTTCAGATATACTTAAAAGCCTAAACCCCACTAGGCACCTACTCTGATTGAAATCAATAGGAGTTAGGAGGCAAAACACTTTGGAAGATCCCAGTAGGTGCCTGGCTGCACCTTTAGGCATCTAAACACCTTTAGGAGTCTGCCTTGTTTAAATTCAAAGGCACGGACAAGCTTAAGTCCCATTTTCAAAAATTGCTTAGGCCAGGTCAGCAGTACAGACCTATATCGGTATAATGCTGTTGCTCGAGGTGTGAAAAATCCACACTCCTGAGCGATGTAGTTAGCCCGACCTAGCCCCCGATGTAGACAGCACTACGGCGGCAGGAGAGCTGCTCTCATTGCCATGGCTACTGCCTCTTGTGGAGATGGATTAACCACAGCATTGTAGCGTCTTCACTAAAGCTACACCTGTGCCGCTGAAGCATTGTATGTGAAGACAAGCCCTTAGACACTGTTGAAAAATTCCCCCTGGGTCTCATTTAGTTACCTATTGAGCCTGATGATGCATGTTCTTACCAGCAGAAAGATATCCCCACTGCATAAGTCCTGAGATATATTTGGCCACGGCTCATTTTAATGGAGGCTAGCATGCATTTAGTTGTGGATTTATGTCTCAATTGTATAGCTTCTGTGATATCCTCAGTGAAAGCAATACCTTCTCAAGAGCATGAAAGGATTAGAATCCTGAAAGTTTTGGTTAAACCCATAAAGAGCTACAACTAATAGGCAGCCAGCACACAGCAGGTACCAGGCACTGGCTGCCAGTTCCCAGCTATAAAAACACACCACTCGTACAGTTCACACAACATGCACAGATGCACTGTAAATGGCTGCCAGCAGGGAGGAGGAGAAAAAAAGACCATTTGGATGGGAGAGGAGAGGAGTTGTGCATTTCTTCCCAAAACAAAAATAGGAGCTCGATATGAAGGCAAAGCTCTTCTGGCAACAATAACTTATGGATGGGAAGCACATTAGTAGATTTTCCTAGAAATGGAGCATGCAGCTGTTATGGTGTCCACTGAAATTATGGCAAAAGGCATACAGCATTATTCACCTAGTGCACTGGCACAATTTTGATCTCCCCGTGTAATCAAGGAGATTCCATTGAAGTCAATGCAGTTGCACCAGTGTATGCCAGAATTTAGGCCCTACTTATACTGATCCCAGGAGTGGTATTTTGATAGGTAGAATATTAAATGCTGAAGATGAACCTGGATGAAACCTCTGGACTTTATGGAAGTTCAGATCTAAACGCAGACTTCACAGGTGCACCCCATTGTCTCTGAGCCCAATAAAATCCTAGATCTGAACCACCCGCAAGCCCAGTGAAAGTTTAGATCCTGATCAGGTTTCATGGCTTGGAGCCATCACTGTTAAACACGTGCAGTATGGTCCTGACTCTCCTTTCACTCAAACTGGTGTAAATCAGAATTAACACCAGGGAAGTCAACTGAATTTCCCCAGTGGTGTAAAGCTGGAGTAACTGAGAGCAGATCAGGCCCAAAGGATTTCTTGAGGAGGAAATGAACTCCTCTCTAACCCTGACCTAGACTGAAAGGTCATCCTCCTTCAAGAGGAGCATTGCTGGAGCCTGAGATTCGATTTGGACTAATTACCAAGGCACGCTGTTGGGGAGTATGAAGCTGAACAATGGCTAGTTGTGTTTCGAGCTCACCCTGTTCTTGGTTTGTTAGGAGAGCTGATGCAGCGAGAAGTGGAAATCTAGAATGAACTCACAAAGGAAAATAAATGATAGAAGCCCAAAGCACGTTATCACTTGTGGATGAACACTTTTCACAGCAATTACTCTATATCTGACCCATCAGTTCTCACCCTCAAAGGAAACCTGCACAACACCTTCAAAAGATGAGCCTGGGAGCTTACATTGATACCTTTGTTAGACACTAAAAATCATGGACTGTACAGAGCCTTTGGATTTATGGTTTATTACAACAGTCTGTAATCTACTAACACCCACTTATTTTGTCTTATGACTGCAGAGGCCTCCATCTTGAATGGCCCCTTAGCTTGTGTGCTGACTACCTATTCAAAACAATCTGTTCCAACTTGTATTTAGCTGTGACACTCCGAGTACCTTTCCCAGACCTGAAGAAGAGCTCTGTGTAAGCTTGAAAGCTTGTCTCTCTCACCAGCAGAAGTTGGTCCAATAAAAGACGTTACCTCCCCTCTTGTCTCTCTAATAAAAAGAAAAGAGAGAGAGAAGAACTTAACTGCTTGAGGGGCGACACATGGACATCTCCTTATCATAGGATCATTTCTGTTACCCAAGTTAAGTAGAGCCGGGCCAGTGGGAGTGCTCTCCACCGAGATACTGGCGTGTGCTGGTTCATGGCAAACAGATGTTTGCTTGTACGGTAACTCACTCTTTGACTTCATGAAGGTGGATGCAAATGACATAGCTCATATGGCAGCAGTTTCTCTCTCAAAGGAGGGAATGTGTGCTGGTTAGAGCAGATGATAAATTGCTGCATAATGCTGGGCAAGTGACTTAATCTTCAGTGCATCAGTTATGCCATCCACAACACTGGAATAAAACGTGTGCCATGTCCCTCGCCGTAGAGAAGAGACAGGACTCAGGTGTCGTAAACCCAAGAGGAATTCTTTATTCTGAATGCTGGATGCACGTGGGCCCAGGTAGCTCCTTGGTTCTGTGGCTTGGTTCTGAGGAGCACAGTTTATGCTGCTGGTGTTGCCACGCAAGGTCTGCCTGAGTCCTGGCCCACGTTAAGTCATTAAGAAATGGGTTGGGGACTGCATTACATTTACCAAGCTGGGGAGATGTAGTCTGGCCGAGGAGTCTGCTTAGAGAGGAGAATGGGGGTATGATGCTTCTGAACTCAACTCCTGTGGGAGGCAAACTCCCATCCAGACCAGGGCTGCTCGTTCAGCTACAATGACACCCCACGCACACCTCCACTGTGGCCTCAGGAAGTCATGAGAACTCCTCATCAGCCTCCTCCTGGTGTTTGCCAAGGTGGCCGTCCATAATGCCAGGAGGAGGCTGATGGACAGGGGGCTGCTCTGTGACTGTGGGGCCTATTTCTGTTCCTCCTTTAGGTCATGTCTCTGGGCAGAGTTCCTTTGGGCCGCGTCCACTGGCTCCTGGACGCCTTCGAGGAGCAATGGGCCCTGTCCAGGGTTCTCTGTTCATGTCCCCCTCTGGCTTCCTGATTTGGACTCTGTGACCCTCACTCCCTTCCCTGTTTTTTCATTTGTTGTCCCCTGGAATTGCTTGAGGGCTGGGTTCAGTAGCTCTTCCCCTTAGGGTGAGGGAGGAGCCTTTAGATGTGGGTGGGCTCCTGCCTGCCCATTGCCCGGAACTCAGTAGACCTCCAGCAGCCTGTCCTGGGCAGGGCCCAAGTCACATGTCCTCCAGGTACAGGTATTTTGCTCTCATTGCCAGAGCTGCAAGTTAGTCTGGGAACCTCCTGCTGCCTCGTGGTGTTACAGACTCCCCAGGCTTCCAGCCTGTCCTCGAGCCTGTCCCTGCTCCTGCCCCAGCCTTGCCCAAGGCTTGTTCCAGCCCACTCCAGCCTTTCCTATGCCCTATTCCAACCCTGCACCTGCCTCCCTGACCCCTAGGCCCAGGACTGACTCCATCCCGGCTTCACCTTCGGCCTGTGTCTGGACTCTGACTCTGATCCTGATTTGGCTTGTCCTACGGACGCTGACCCGGTTCTAACCCATGGCCTCTTCCCGGAGCCCAGTATCAGCCCTGCCCTCAGCCCAGTCCTGCCTCTACATCCGACTTTGACCCTTGGTACCTGTTCTTGACCACTGCTCCAACCAGGTCTGGCCACCTAGAGCCCAACGTCTGCCATCTGTGAGGCATCACTGAAGCGTTTCTGAATCAACATTTTTGGTTTTCAACAGTAATTTTTTGTGCTAAAAAGCCAACATTTTGATGGATTTTTTTTTCATTTTCATCAATAGTTTTCATGGCGGAACCCCCCCCTCCCCCCCCCATTTTCCAACCATCCCTAACCTGATTCCTAGTGTAAATCTTTGTGAAACATTTATGTTTAAAATCGATTCTGCCTTCAGACAATATGCCCTCTGTTATTTTTCCTTCCCTCCTTCTTTATTTTGGACCCCTCCCCCCACTACTCAAATGAACATGGTTCCTCACTGAGCTAAAGTTTTTCAGCTGTGAATACATGGGTGTTAGGAGGAACCACTAGAAGGAAACATTTTCACCCGCACTAGACCAATGCATCCCCAAAGCAGTCAGAACCGATTAAAACAAAGGACTCATTGTCCACTTAATGATTTGTGAAGCGGGGAATGAATGAAAACATACAGTCATCTCTGACTAGAATGGCTTTCAGTGTTGTCCATGAGTCATCAATGTTCCTTTTACTTTTACTATATATGATAGAAAAGCCACTCCTGACTGATCTTCTCAGAAGACACAAACAAACCTGATTTGCTTAAACACCACCAGTACAAATTTGCTTAACGTTAGAGTTTGGACAACCCATAATAACAAATACAGCCTCCTGTCTCAGGGTTTTGTACCCATGTCAGTCACTCTAGTAACCTCAGGCCTTCTTGCTCTCTACTAGATTGCCAAAGCAAACTCTCTAATGGAATTCTTGGAGTGTCAGATCCTTCTCCCATCCTTGCGCGAGCCAGCACGCTAGATACAGCTCCTGCGTTGTTGGTTTTTTTAATACTGCAATTTCCTGAAGAATAATCAATTTTTTCAAATCTATTTTCATAAAAAATACTCTCAGGATCAGTGCATTTCAAGTCCTGCTTCCTATGCTTTCCTGGTTGGTTATTTTTCCATGACATTATTAACGGTGTGTTTGAACTTTCTGCTGTTATTATTTACAGCTTCTCTGTGTCTCATCTCTCACTAGCCATCCATCATGCAGAGGTAGTCCTTTGCTCAAAGTTTGCTGCATGTGAATTGATTGGTTTAGTTCCATATGCAATAGATCTCTGTGTCCATTTGCTTTTGTTCTTGGACTATGCCATGGAAATGCTGCTGGAAAAAATTCTCCAGTCGAAAAGAGGTTAGGTGCCTGATTATTGGGATTCTAATTTGCAGGAGTTTAGTTCCACTGTTTTTTTTCTTGGAAATCTTGCTGTTTTCCCAGATGGTGGAAACATTGTGTGGTCGAGCCTGTCAGCCATTAAAAAACCCTTCAGAAACCAAACCAGCGTGGCGCCAGGCGTGCCATAAGTATCTAGTGGGAATCGCTCCGAAAAAACCACCTGATCTCTATTTATAAAAATTCCCGTTATGCAGTACAACAAGGCAGGCTGGTAAAGCAGATAATGTTTCCATAACATTAGCAGCTCCTTGACTAGTAAGTAGTGGGTGGTGAGTATTTGGAACTAGCACCCTCTGGTGAATGGAATCAGACTTGCCCAAGTATCTAATTGTAACAACCTTGAAGAATTCTACTCTGCAGCTCCCTGTGCCGATTTTTTTTCTTTTCTGAGGTGTGAGCAAAATATCATTAGTTTTCCTGTCCTCCTCCTCAAAAGAAGGGTTGGGCAAGTTGATTTTGTGTCTAGGCTTAGTGCTTATGTGTTGCTTTTATATGATCAAAGTGCTCTCTCTATGTTTCCCTCCAGTGGCTGCGAGACATTCAGAGACCTCTTGGTACTCCAGCTGCTGTGCTGGAGATTCTCTTTTAGCTCAGTTACTAGAGGTCTCCGTTTCTGGAGCGGAAGGTCCTGAGTCGTAGCCTTCGTGTCGTATCTTTGTTCCATCTCTGCCCCAGTTTTCCCACCTGTAAAAGTGGGGATGATAATATTTACCTGTGTCATGTCGCGTGGGTTAGTCAGTCAGTGTTTGCCCCAGGCTTTGAACATATGAAGTTCAGAGAGCCAAGTTCTGCCCTTGGATGGACCTGACTTCAGATTTCAGTGGGAGTGGCACATAGCCAATTAGTGCCATTGAAGCTTTACCATTGGCTTTAGTGGGCACAGGATAAAGCCATGAACGTAGAGGGCCAGATACTGATTTTAGTGAATGCCGATGTAAATCTGGAGTAACTCCACTCATGCTAGAATGTGCTTCTCTGAACTGCGCAATTCATTGCACATTAGGACAGTGTCTACGTTTTTTTGGTTGAGTCCATGCGATTTCTTATTTCCAAGATAAAGTACTTTGCACAGTTAAAGCGAGTCCCCTTTGAACAGATGTGGCTAGTTTGCAAGGACTCTTCCTCCCAGAGTTCTGATCCCAGCCTTCTATGAAGAGCTGGATTTGAAAGCCCAGGGTTCAGACATGGTTTTACGGCGCCGGGGGAAGGTGTGCAATGAAGGCTTCATGATGTTGGTAGGTTGTTGTGTGGTTAGTTAATGTGAGTATCCAATGCTTGAGAAATCAGTGGAAAAATAAAAATAGCTCAGTAAATGGCCTTGTAACTATATAGTGTCCAAGTTACATTGCATTAAAACACCATCCATCATGCAAGTTTGTCTCTGAGTATTCCCTGAGCATGCTGTCCAAAAGTCCTAGCAACTCCAGACACAACATGTAATTCCATCTGCCTGCCGTAAACAGAGTGGAGCAAGCAGCTTGGCTTTTAAACATAACCCATCTTGAAAGAGAGCAAATACAATTGACAGCGTTCTGGGTGACTTGTTAGCCTGGGTTTCTGCTGGATTTTTCACTTCTCTAGCAGCTGGGGCAAATGGGAGGAAGTATTTAGTAAAGCCAAAGCTGTGCACTGTTGTGTTTAGGTATCCTGGGTATCAGAGAGATCTAGACGTTAGTCCCAGCTCTGCAATAGTGTAGACATAAAAGGGGAGTAAGCAGTTTATTAATAATCACACTTTATGTTCAACAGAGAGTGCCCAGTTATCTCTCTAGGTTACTTATCTGGTCCCCATCACCAGAGTATCTGAGCACCTCACACCCTTTAATGTATTTATCCTCACAACATCCCCGTAGAGAAAGCAAGTGCTATTATCCCTGTTTTACAGATAGGGAAACTGAGGTACAGAGAGACTGAGTGTCCTGCCCAAGGTCACACATGGGGTCTGTGGTAGAGCAGCTAATTGAACGTAGGTTTCCCAAGCCCCAGACTAGCACCCCCTAACCATTTCATCAAGATGGGATGTACAGGCCATTTTGGTGCCTCACTGTGTAGCACTAGGAGGAGTTCCCATCAAATCAAGCCACTGCCTGGGATTTTAGGGGCTGATAACCAGCCAGGGTGGCGAGAGAGGTAATCCCAGTTTGGAAGTTAAGTGGGGGCAGCTGCGCTGTTCAATCTGAGGACTTTGCAGAGGGGTGGATGAGCTGTAGGGCTCTGAGAGATGCAGGGGACTTGTGCTGACCACAGTCCTGGGCAGAAGCTTCCCTGTTGGGTTTGTGCCGTGGTTTTGTGTGTTTGAGTGTGTTGCCCACAGCCTGGCCGGGAGGGACCCATGGAGGGAATGCAGCCAGCGAATGCCACGTTTGGAACAATCTAGGCTAAACTACAACCTTTCCAATAGACACCCCCCTGGAGCGTTCAGCCTCGGGGCTACCCATTCATGGGTTTAGCGGGACATCAGCCCTCTCCCACATTCATCGCACCGGTCGTTGGCATGTGTGTATACGCTACGTACTGGGACAGAGGAAGCTGGGTGGCTCTGCCTCCCCAAAGCATTTGCTGTAGCACCTCTGATGGCCCTCAGGAAGTTCACCAAGGGCGTATAGCTTATCTAAATGTCCATCACCCAAGAGTGGGCGATTCTGAGCCCTGTGTGAAATCACAGCCTAGGTGACCAGGGGATGATGAATTATTATTTGTCCTTTGGTAACACACAGTCAGGATTGAGGCCTCCTCCTGCTACGCAGTGTACAGCAAGTTCACCTCCTCAGACACGATTTAGGATCAGCTGGCTCCGTATTTGTTACTATAATTTCATATTTGTATCACAATAGCACTCAGAAGTTATGATCAGGATCTGGGCCTTGTACTTTTACAGTCCCTGCCCTCAAGAGCATCCGGTCTAAGGCTCTGTATCCTGACTGCAGACAGTTGGCTCTGTGACGGCAATGCACTGCCCTATCCCCTCCATCCTCAAACAATTAGTTTCCCTTCCTGTCACCATTCATTTCAGCCGCCAGCTTCTCTTCATTTATAAACGCCTTATTAAACTTGCCCTGGGCTGTCTCCCTCTGTTCCCGCCACTACATTGTCGTCCCCTCTTTCCATTCACACCGTCTCTCTGCAGCTCCTGCCATCTGGAACGGCTCCTCTGTATCTCACTGTCTCATCAGCGCTCTCTGTTGCTTTACATCTCATCTGAAAGCCAATCTGTTCTCCCCTCTCTGTGCCTCTCCCTTTCTCTGTACCACAGAGAGTCACATTGAGCACTGCAGCTGTATTGTCTGGCTCTGTAACATGTCTTGTGTGGGTACAATTGCTTTGGAAGGTGCTATGCACAGAGAAGTTGTATTGTGCTGTTCGGTGATGTTTCCAGGTAGAATCAATGGCTTGCTGGCAGCCTCTCCCCTGTATTCTGCAAGGGGCTGGGTTTCATTGGGGCCCTCGGTCCTGCCTCATCTGACACGCACACAGTGTTTTTTATGTGCATCGCACTTGGGGAACTAACACCTGCAGATTTTGCACACACAAACCTCCTTTGGACAAGTGGGCTTTGTACCTGACAGTTCCATCACCTGAGCATGCAAGTGTTAGTCTCTGTCAAAGCTCATGCATACAAATGAAGGCAAGGGCCCAGAAATCAGCCCCCTTCACCCCTTCAAAGAACATAAGAACAGCCATAGTGGGTCAGACCAAAGGTCCATCAAACCCAGTATCCTGTCCTCCAACAATGGCCAATGCCAGGTGCCCCAGAGGGAATGAAGAGAACAGGTAATCATCCAGAGTTTATTGGAATCTCAGTTTAACTCTTTGGCATCTTACTGCCATATCTACAGTGGACCTTTTATTTTTGGTTAGTGTTGAGCATATGCAACTAGTGGTGTGGTCATAAAAATACAAGTGGGTAAACTGACCTAAAATAAACTCCATATCCCCCAGATGAGAAGTTTGTAAACTCGCGTTTACCCTTGACTACATGACTATGTGGAACCACTGGAAGTCCTTTCACACAGTGGCTTTTGTGTGACTCCAATTAGAACCACCTTCCAGATCTTCTGCACACTTGTGATAATTCCATGCACAAATGACTGTGCATTAATTATCTCCACATGCCAGGTGGATCCACAATTATGCATCTATTTTTGTGCATGCATTTGCACACCTTAAGTTCCGGATGCTTAAGTAGAAGAGAGAACGTTTTAAAGAATATAATTCTCAAATGCCTGTTTCAGAGCGGCTTTGACTTTCCCCGAGTGCAGTGAACACAAACAGATGTCCTCAAAGGCCAGGGTGGCTGGGAAATTATTAATTAGGTAGTGAGTGAAAGAGGAGATTGCAGTGTTTGGATTTCCTTTAAAGATAATTATTTTTATCCTACGCTGACATAGCCCAGCACAGCCCAACACAAATTTCCATCTGGGCAGAACAAAAAGAGAGAGAGAGAAGTCCTAGAAAGATGGAAAGAAATGAGATTGTTGCACATTCTGATAGAGACGGTGGTTGAGACTGAACAGATGGGCTCAAGATAAATTTTAATCAAAGTCTGGACACTTATTTTGAGAAACAAAATGAAAACATATTCCCCCAAAAGAGTGAAAAATAGCAATTCAAGAAGTGATTTGAGAACAAGAACCAAACTGGACCTCTCCCCAATTCTGGAAGTGAATCCAAGTCAAACTCTCTTTTTGAGGCCACTTCCATTGTCCTTTTTCTGTATCATTCTGCACTTATACATTTCACCCAGAACTGGGAATTCTAAAATCTTCCACAGAGTGTACTGGAATTTATTATGATCTATCCAGCCATAGTTTGCAAATCAGAGTGTTTTAAGACCCAATCCTGCAAGGTCCAGAGTACCTTCGGCTGCAATGGACCTCCGTGGTTGTTGAGGACACCTAGAGCGTCACAGAAAGTACCTTGCAGAATTAGATTCATAGGTAGTTTGGAGAAATATTCACACTTTGGGGTACTTATCCAAGACAAACATCCCAACTCCTTTGATCTTCACTGATCAATAGTAAAAGTGATAACAAGAGACGTCTGTCTGGAAATAGGCCCAAGATGCAAAATTAAAATCCATACCTAGACTTCAAATATGCCAGAGTTTTGGATGATCCTTGGGGTTTGGTTCATGCCCTTCTCTGTATGTTACTTCTCTTCTGTCTCCTTGACCGTTAAACCAAACCCTGTTGTGTGTGCTGTTTCTTTTAGGTTCTCAGGAGGTTTCTGCTGCCATTTGAATCAAACTGCAAATGATGATGCACTTATGAAAAGAAAAAGTAAATCATCTGGTTGGACTGTGCAACCAGCCCCTAGAAAAAACTGACTTGAAAGGTATGTGAGGTTTAGCACGTAACTTCAGAGGATGTTCATTTCAATTTGGAAGAACTGTTCAGTTCATCCAGTGTTTTCCCCTTTTCTGTTCACAATTTTTTCAAGAGTTTGTGTGAGCTGGTATTTGGGGAACTTATTCCATACTTACATGCTGGCAAAGATATTGGTGTGGGAGTGTGGATATTTGCCATTCATGAAAGAAACGCTTGTGCAGTTTTATTACATTTATCATCTAATCAGAGAACAGAAACAACAGCATGTGGCTAAGGCGGCCACTCGTGCACCACGAATAGAAAATAGTGATGTTGCTGAAGTGAACAGTGTGTGAAGAACTCAGTGGCTGAGATTTTTTTGCATAAAGGTGTTGGACAGACAATCATGCCTAGTAAATAAATTAGTCAAAATCCAAGCTTGTTAATGGGTAAGTTGTGAAAAGAAAAAAACGGGTAAGATTGGAATAAATTGTTTGCTCCTAAAGATCCTCCCAGCTCTAGTGATGTGCATTCCTTCTGCACAGTAACAATGTGCCTTCCCCTCCCTAGCCCTTTCATGGCAACCAGCCCTCTGGGAGGCTTTCAACCGTCCCCTAATTAGTATCACAATAATGAAGCTTGACCTGGCAAATATTATTTTGTCTCTGACGTGCTTTGCAATTTGATATCAGAACAGCCTCCCTTCTGGATGAATGAGCTCCTCTAAGGGTCAGGCAAGCCAGCTCACTTTGCTGTCCTAGGAGATCACCAAGTTCTAGGAAAGCCTTGTGTGGAGATTAAGGGATCTGTGGCAAGGAGCCAGCCGTATGCAGGCTTCAGGAATTGCTCGTACTGGACATACTGTATTAATGATGCAGGATTATGATTACAGACAAAAATACTCTATGAATAGACAATACGTTTCTACCCTCAGTCCTCCACAGGGTAATACCAGCATTTCCTTAAGACAAGATTAGCGTGCAGCAGACTAGTAATAATAATATTTGCATACATGTAGCCCTTTTCATCAATAGATCTTTTCTCTCTAAGGCCAGTTCTTAATTTGTGCCAGGGATGAGCCCTGTCACCTCTGGGCTTGGCAGTTCATATCCCATCACCCAGGACCAGCTCTATAGTTTTCACCGCCCCAAGCAGCGCGCCGAATTGCCGCCGCTGGCGGTGGGGGCAGTCCGTGTGCCCTTAGGGCGGCAGGCACGTTTCCGTGGCGGCGGCAATTCGGCGGCAGCTTCTATGTTTAGCTGAAGCCGCCGCGGACAGCTAAATATAGAAGCTGCTGCCGAATTGCCGCCACTGCGGAAACGCACGTTCCGCCCTAAGGGCACACGGACTGCCCCCGCTGTCCGTGGCGGCAATTCGGCGCGCTGCTGGGGGCAAAACAACAGGGACTGCCGCCCCTTGAAGATTGCCGTCCCAAGCACCAGCTTGGAATGCTGGTGCCTGGAGCTGGCCTTGCCGGCACCTCTCGGCTTGTTGCATCAGTTATGAATGTTTAAGCCCCAGCACCTCTTTCATTACAAATTAAGCCCCATCTAAGGCTCTACTTGAATTGCGGGATGATTGTCAAAAAAGTGTGGCTGAGTTGTGGACAAGCCATGGAAAATTCCGGAAAAGTAATAATAGACCTTATTATTTGCAGTAATAAAGTCTATTATTACTTTTCTGCAATTTTTTGCTGTCTGCCGCCCGGGGCTCAGAGTGGGGGCTCCTGCTTCCGGCCACTCGGGGCTGACAGTGGGGGCTCCTGTTCTCAGACCCAAGGCAGCGGGGGCTCCCCCTGTTAGCCCTGCACATGGCAGGGCTTCCGCTGTCAAAACTGGTTGAAGCCTACTATTGCAGAATCCACAATATCACAATTTAAACATGACCTTAGTTATTTCCATTTTAAAGATGGGGGTAGCTGGGACCTAGAGAAACAATTTGCTCAAGGTCATCACAGCAAGTCTGTGGCAGAGTGGGGAATAGGAGGGTCATGGTGGATAATCAGCTGAACATGAGTTTCCGGTGTGACACTGTGGTCAAAAGGGCTAATGCAATCCTGGGATGCATGAACTGGGCCATCTTGAGTAGGAGCAGAGAGGTTATTTTACTTCTGTCTTTGGCACTGGTGCAACCGCTGCCAGAATCCTGTGTCCAGTTCTGGTGTTTGCAATTCAAGAAGGATGTTGATAAATTGGAGAGAGTTCAGAGAAGAGCCACAAGGATGATTAAAGGGTTAGAAAACCTGCTTTAGAGTAATAGACTCAAAGAGCTTGATCTGTTTAGCTTCCCAAAGAGAACGTTAAGGGGTGACGATCACATCGGGAACGAACATTTGAAAAAGGGCTCTTCAGTCTAGCCACAGCCTCTCCAGAACATGGGGTTATCCAAACAGCAGCAAAAAGCTGGTGAGCCCATGTATGACTGCAACCCTAATTACCATGAAACCGAATCCTGGATTCCTTTGTGTGAGCGTGCGAATGCTTCCCTTCGAGGGACAGCCTCTGTTTCTATAGAAAACACAACGTGGTGAGTGATGGCAAGGAAGAGAGAGAGGCTTTTAGTACCTTCTGCAGGAGTTTGCTGGCTTTTGTTTGATTTCAAAGCTTTCCTCTCCTGCAGGGTTGGAGGGAATTTGCCAACATGCAAATCTGGCTGTGGTCCTTGTTGTCTTTCCCTTTCACACCTTCCTTTGGGCCAAATTCAGAAGTGATGTAAACAGGTATGAGTTACATGTCCTGGGGACAGATTCTGATCTCTGTTGGTGTAAACGATATCAGAATCTGGCCCAGTGAGTGTTGGTTGTCGTATATACTGAGGTGGGGAAAAGCTGAGATTGTTTCAAGAAAAAGCACCAGCAGCAGTGAGTGAGACGAGGCAGGATGCCTGTTTCCTTGTAGACTTTCTTACACTCTCCTGGTGTTTGCATTTCCTGGGCATGTGCATGGGCACTTACCCATGTGTGACTTTCACTGGCACTTACCTTGCCTCTAAACTGTGTGTTCATAGAGTTGAACTTTGCAATGGCAAGTCCTGCCCAGAGGTAAATTCATTCTGTAGGATAAGTTGCGGTTGGTGTTGGCAGCAGGAAACAAGCTCACAAATCCTTCGTAGGTAATAACTAGGAAGAAAATTTTCTCCTCTGGGTAGGCAGGGAGATTCTTGAAAGACTGTGTGATTCTCACAGAGTATGTAATCAGACAACCTTCCTGTCACCCTATCCACATACTATTGTCACAATATGTAGCTAAGAAGGACAACTAGTGTGATGGCATTTATCTTAAAGTCTAAGGAGAGGCAACTAAGGTATAAGTAATAATAGGTGAAGGTCTGTGGCCATGCAGCGGGAACATCATTAGACACCTATGCTATGAGAACACTTCCTCGTATGCTTTTGAAGCCAACATAAACATAGACAGATGAGTGATTTGCACAGGTGATGGGAAGATGTCTGGTGCATCAGTAACCTGCATCACACCCCACTTTGGATCTGCTCCAACTCCCAATCTGGCTAATGGGAGTCTTTCCATTGACTTGCATTGGAGTTGGATCAGGTCCTTAATCCCCACAGAACACTGAGAATTTGAGGTCCTGCCAAGAGCATCAGAACCTTTGTAGAAGTGTGTGTGTGGGGGGGAAGCGGTGGTGGGGGAGAGGACCAAGGCCAAAGAGATCCCTCCCTCTTTGCGGCTGGCTGCTCCTGCTGTGAGCCAACTGCCTTCTCTTCTGGCACCACAGCAGCCTCTTGTGGGCAAATGCTGTAATTGCAGTGCCTGGCAGAATCTATTATTCTGCTGAGGAAAAAAAATCTGCAGGGGGCATGAATTCTGCGCATATGTTTATTTTGTTAAAAAGGTGGGAGGACCATGGCCTCTGACTCCCCTGGTTCTGGTGCCAGTTCTGGGCCTGCTACATAAAGGCCCAAATTTTCAAGTGCAGCCTCTTACTTTGCCCTTGGATAATTGTAAGAGCATACCAGGTATAGTTGTGTCTCTACTGATGAAATATGACAGATTTTTTTCCCTAAGGCCAGATGACAAAATGGCCAGAAGAGTGTCTCTTGGCTTTCTGTTGCTTTAATTTCTTGGCACCATACTGGCAGATGTCTAAAACTAGGAAGCCCCTTCTCCCCAGACTGATAAAGCTTTTACAGCAGTTTAATGTTGTGTCTAAGCTGCCTTTCAACGTTTTTCTGCAGTATAAAGTGCACAGGAGTGAAGTGTGGTTTAATATGTTTGGTTCCTTTGGAACAGGGGAGCTTTGAATGCATTGACTAGTTACGTATTCCAAACATGAATTGTATTATCCTGCTGTAGATTTTTTTAAATAAAAAATGGGTTGGCTGAACAATGCTAACAGTTTGAGCGCTCACTATATGATGAGCAGTGAATTAAAATAATGTTTACTTAACCTACAGTGACAGACTCAAACTTTATTGTTTTTTATTTTAATACATATTTTACATAGGTGAGATGACATTGTTATTAAAAATGAAAAGATTTGTTGATCTAAAGCATAAATGGACTGTAGCCCCAAATCCTTTGAAGTGGTCTCTCTGTCTCTTAATGTAATACACCTGGGCTTGTGAGCATAAGCAGAATCCACCGATCCCATGATATGCATTGGGGCCAAAACCCAATATAGAAAATCATCTTAAAAACAGAAAACAACTGAACATCCTACTTCCTGTTTGACCTCAGTGCCTGCAGTCACTCTGGGGAATAAGCTAGGACCAAGTTTCATAAATACAAGTTTCATAAGTGCAGCTGTAGGCTGACTTTGAAATGCTGTGCTAGGCAGAGTTAGATTGCTAGGTGTGTTGGTATGGATATATGGCTTAGCTTGAGCAAAAGTTTGAGGTATATCCAAACAGCGATAATTACAGCTCTGAATGAGCCATAGAAAACGAAAAGACGGCAAAAGGAGAAGGCGACGTGTATTAGAGGTTAGCATGAGGTCTAGGGGGTTTTTTGTGTGTCGTTTGTATTTCAAGTTCTACAACAAAAAGATGCCTGTCCAAACCTTTAGATGACCTGCCGTATTTTAGAATTGCTTACATCATGCAATAAAGAAAGCAACCCTCAATCAAGCTTGCCTCTGAGCTATACCAGCTGCAATCGAGTCATAGCATAAGCAAGCCAAAACTGCTATCTGCTTCAGACATCGTCTCTATTTGCACGTTTTGCTGTTAATCGGCTTTCACTGGCAGAGAGGAAGGATAGTCATGCGGCTGAGGGTCCTTGGGATCAGATCTGAGTTCCATTCCTAACTTCACTGTATAACACTGGTCAAGTTACTTCACTGCTCTGTGCCATAGTTTTCCCATCTGTAATAAGAGGATAATGCTTATCTTCCTCAGAAGAGTGTTATGCAGACAAGTGGCTGGATTTTCAAAGGTGTTAAGAGTTTGCCCCTCTTTTTGACTTTATTGAGCTTTCTGGGTCTCAGCACTTCTGAAGATCAGGACATTATTAATTAATCATCCTAAAGCACCTGGAAATACTGGTGTGGAAGGTCATAGTGCAGTACAGATAGATATAAGTGCAAAACATATATTGCTGTTGATGGCTAGATGATCTCAGCCCAAGACAACTTGGAAGTGTTCTCATTTCACCCAACTGACAATATCCAAAAAGCACCATCAATTATTTCACAGAGTACAGCAACATGGAACACTCATGGCCAACCCTTCCAATTCCCTGTGACATGAACATAGCACAGGGCTGAAGCTATAACTCTGTGGCTCTGTCTTTTGCACAAAGTTAGCAGTCTCATGTGGATTGTGGTTTGGAAAACAGCCTTAGTCAATGACATGGTCCATGGGTTCTCAATGTGTGGGTTCCAACCATCCTACTTTTCTTTATGGCCAGATGAGATGGAGGGGCCAGGGCCCAAAAACAAGGGGAGGAGGATGTGAAAACCTTGTATTATAACGTTGAGTCGTGGTATGGAAAACATTCAGAACTGCTGCTTATGGGCAGCATGTCCCTGTTGGACAGGCTCCCATAATACTTGGGAATACACACAACTGTATATCAGATATGTCCCAGATGATTGACATAACAAGGCTCCAGCCCTCCACTTCTCTGAGGGGAATTTGTGATCATGGAACCACTGTAAATATATGACTCTTACTTTTGGCAGCCGCGGCCAAAGAGCACTCTGCGTTTGTATTCTGGGAAGGTTTTTCCCTAATGTTCTTCTTTGTGAACTTGTATGAAATGCATCCCAGAGCCAGGAAACCTTTTAAGTCTTCTTCCATCTGCTTCTTTAGTCTACAGCACCCTGAGGTGTATAGCTAAAGTGTGGGAAGCATGTGTGCGTAGGTCCTAATGTGCTATGATCAAACAAGGACATGTTTACTTCTTTATATAGGCCCCACTACATATACGCTTGATTACACTGTACCTTCCTTGGGGAGAACACAGCAAATACCAAAGGGCTCTTTAATCTAGTGTAGAAAGTCAGAACGAGAACCAATAGCTGGAAGCTGAAGCCAGGAAAATTCAGATTAGAAATTAGGCACACATTGTAAGCAGTGAGGGTGATTAACCACTAGAACAGGCTGCCAAGGGAAGTGGTGGATTCTACATCTCTGGATAGTTTCAAATTGATGCTGGATGCCTTTTTGGCAGATATGTTTTAGCCAAAGACCAGCTATCATCCTCATTTCCTTTTTCTGTTACCATGGTTGGGTAAGGCTGACTTCTGTTGCTTGCTTGGCTTAGTAAGGACCGCCAGCCACCTCAAGTGTAGGCACAGTGAGTACGTCTCCTGATGAGTCAGCTGACTCAGACTCGCAGGGCTATAAAATTGCAGCGAAGGTGTTCAGACTTGCTGGACTCTGAGTCCCTGCAGGTGGGGAGGGTCTCAGAGCCCAAGCCTCTACGCTGCAATTGTATAGACCCGCAGCCCAAGCCTAGGGTGGCCAACTTTTCAAACGGCAAAAGCGGGAAGCAGGAGCCCTTCTGTCCTCTGTGGCCTCCCTCATGCTACTACTCTTCCTCCCGAGGCCCCGCCAGAGAGCAGCCCCTGGCCTGTGTCCCCACCCTCAGGGCAGGTGGAGGGTCTGGGGCTCCCCACAGCAGCCTGGGCAGCTCTTACCACAGCTTGGTTCTGGCTTCCAGCCTGGCCAGGGTGCGGAGCCTCAGGGGGAGAGGAGGAGCAGGGATGGGGCCTTGTGTCGAGGGGATGCTAAGGCCCACCTCCGCTCCCCCATTGGGAAGAGGCTGGTGCCGCCCCTGAGCCTCGGGCAGGCGCGCAGCGATGCCACAGGGAATCTGGGACAAATGCTGTCCTGGAATCATTCAGCCTGGGACCAGGACTTGAACTCTGTATCTTGGGACTGTCCTGCCCAGTTGGGGATTGGTGGTTACCTTACTCAGGCCCGAGTCAGGCTTCGAGACTCAGTGCTCTGGGAGTTTTATCTCAGCATAGATGTACCCAGGGAGGGTAAGTGACTTGCCCAAGGTCTCACAGGAAGTCTGGGTTGGAGTAGGGATTGAACCCAGGGTCTCCAGTGCTGTAGGCTCGTGCCCTAACAACTGGACAATCCTTCCTCTCAAACTTAGTAAAGTAGAAATTATTGTGCTCCATACAGGAGTAACTGGATGCAATTTTATGGCCTGTGATATCCAGGGGATCTGACTAGATGATCTAATGGTCCCTTCTGCCTGAAGCCCTATGAATCTGTGAATCTAGGCCATTTCCAGCCTGCCAGGTCCTGTATTTTATTTGAAAAGTTGCAAAGGATGAGTCGGAAATGAAGTAAACAAAGGTCACATTTGTGCTGGAAAGGATAAATGCAGAATGTCGACTGTTCACTGCAGATATACACACGCCACCTGGGCTGCAGCATCACATGGTTAGAAATCGATTGCCGTTGTACTTACTGTTAGGATATAGATAGTTACAGAGGTACAACACAAGAATCAAAATCAGTCTGCCTGTTTATAGGCCTTCTCTCACTAGGATAGTCTAAGGCAGGGGCAGCTATAAGCAGGGAAGTGAACCAAGGCCGCCCAGAGGATTCACGGGGCCTGGGGTCTTTGGCGGCAGGCGGCCCCCGCTTCGGCAGTAATTCGGCGGTGGGGGGTCCTTCTGCTCCGAGACCTGCCGCTGAAGTGCCCCAAAGACCCACGGCAGGGGCCCCTTGCCGCCAAAGACCCGGGGAGGAAGAAGCTCCGGGGGCCCCAGGCCCGTGAGAGTTTTCCGGGGCCCCCGGAGCAAGTGAAGGACCCTGCTCCAGGGTCCCTGAAAAACTCTCGTGGGGGCCCCTGCAGGGCCTGGGGCAAATTGCCCCACTTGCCCCCCCTCTGGGCGGCCCTGAAGTGAACGGTCATGTCGTCACCAGTCACACTGAAATAAGGCAGCTTTGGGCTGTTAAAAAGGTGCTCCAATCTATCACCTCCACAGAAAGGGAAGAGCCTAGACGATTTAAAGAAAACTTAGTTTAATAGCGTCCTGTCTGGCAAGAACTCACTGATCAATAGCTGGGGTGTGAAATCCTCATTTCTTTGTTGTTCTATCACTGTAGGCCCCACTTGCCTATTGTTTGTCTGTATAATCTCTGTCTGGTTCTGTGATTGTTTCTGTCTGATGTATAATTCATTGTGTTGGGTGTAAACCAATTGAGGTGGTGGGATAGAATTGGTTAGATAATTATGTTACAATATGTTAAGATTGGTTAGTTACATTTCAGTAAAATGATTGGTTGAGGTCTAGCTAAAGAGAACTCAAGTTTTACTGTCTAGTCTGCAGTCACTCAGGAAGTGTGTGGGGGATTGGAATCATGTTTTGCTAAGGGGAGGAATGGGAACAGGGACACGGGCAAGGCTCTGTGGCTTGGGAAGGGGGACACTGAGGAAGGAAATCGGAATCATTGCTTGCTGGAAGTTTAGCCCAGTAAACATCAAATTGTTTGCACCTTCGGATTTGGGGTATTGCTGCTCTTTGTTCATGCGAGAAGAACCAGGGAATGGGGGGTGAAGGGATAAGCCCTTTAACACTTAACTTCACAACCACTCAGAGCAGCTGTCTGTGAACCTCTGGCCTGCTGTTAGGCATATGGTAGCAGGTGTCGGTTTTGGTTGTGGGCAAGTGAATAGGTGGTTTTTTGTTGTTGTTGCTAACATAGCAGTAAGGCAACAATTAAATCCCACCAGTCTGTGAGCTCTCAAACGTATACCTGTGGAAGTGAGTGCTGTTAAACATCACACGTCTCCCTGACATTGCAGTGAAAGCATCTCCCGAGTATTCATATTGGGAGCTCTGACCACTGGATGTTGCTGAGCTCTGACCACTGGAGCATGCCTCTTTCTGCCTGTGGCAGTGCAGGGAATTGAACTAAGTTTCCCAAGTCCTACTCTAATACCCTGCCCTCTAGATCAGTGGTTCTCAAACTTTTTTTTTCACGGATCACTTGAAAATTGCTGAGGGTCTCAGCGGACCACTTAATGATCTTTCCAAATGTTGTTTGTACCCTTAGCTAACTACTGTAAAGTGCTTTGGATAAAAGCGCTATATAAAAAAACCCTTAATAATAATTAACGTTTTTTTGTCTACAAATAAAAGCACACAACTCATATTTTAATATCAGTAGTCTTACCTTTGTAATGCGATGGATGTGCCCTCTCTCCCCCACCATGGCAGCCTCTGAGCTGGGGCTAGGAAGGAGGTGGGGTCTGTCCCTCTCTCCCCCACTGCAACAGCCCCCGAGCTGGGGATGGGAAGGAGAGGGATCTCTCCCCTGCCACAGCAGCCACAGAGCTGAGGCTGGGAAGGAGGGCCATCTCTTCCCCTGCAGCCGCAGCCCTGGAGCTGGGGGAAAGTCACCTCCTTCTCTGGCAGCCGCAGCCCTGCACATCCCAAATTCCCCCCACCCCCTCTTCTCACCCCACTGCCCCCTCCCACCTACCTCCTATTCCCCCCAAAGCCACCACCTCACCTTACATGTGCGCCTTCTCCAGTGTCTAGGCACCTAATTAGTGGAGCCACGCCTGCATGGCTCCACTAATTAGGTGGAGTGGCCCTTCATTCTCTTGTGTTTGGCTGCCCAGCCACACACCTTAGGGTGAACTATCCACGGACCACCTGAATGGAGTTCGCGAGCCACTGGTGCTCCGCAGACCATAGTTTGAGAACCTCTGCACTAGACGACACTAACTTTCCCAAAGCTCCCTTTCCCCAATGTTTCCAGTCTGTATACATCCCTACGGGCACGTAGGCTGCAATATAGATCAGGTACAGTTATGCTATGTAACCTAATGAGCAGGCGCAGAAGCCATGCAGTGCTGGGAGGACACATGCCTGCACAGGTGTAATGTGTCGCTGTGCATCTTTCCTTTGAGAATGCATGTGCCTGTATCGTGATGTTGGTTATGATCCTATGGGAAGGCAAATTGTGAATCATATAATAATCCTGGAAATATCGCTTTCCTTCTTCTGGGAAAAGTGTAATGCTGATGTAACTCGAGCCTGTGCGGCTATCTGATCGCTCAGGACTACGTGTGGTAAGACAGGGATATTTCTAATATTACGTGAATACCTTGTACGTTCTGGTCTGTTAGCAGATATGGCCTTAAAAACGCAATGCACATCAAACATTTATTATTGTTGCTGTTTGTCCTTGGTTTGGAAGTAAAACCTTTCTGGCTGTAAATGACCACACCAAATCTGATTAAAGAGCCTGCAGTTTCCTCCTCTCAGGTCCCTCAGATACCTCCAATGCTTTCGAGTTATCTGTTTTCTAATACACAAATAACACCACTAAAACCAGGAAAAGGAAGCTATCTTCCTGTAGGCTGCTTTAATTCCACTTTAGACAAGTGCCTACACTTCCCTGATTATTATAGATGAAAATGTAGCAATTATTGGCACTTTCCTTCCCTATCAACAAGCTTTAGGATTGAAATAATTTAGGTCTCTGGGTCCTTTAGGATCTTTTTCAGAACATACCTTCCTCCCTAGTTCTTGGTCTGAATGATGCTGCCTAATCTAATTTGTAACTAATTACTAAAAAATAAACAAACTTAAATTGTCTCCGCTTACTTGGCCTGTTAGAACTTTGCCAAGATTTCTTTTTTTTTATTGGGTGTTGAAATATGTACTTGACTCATTAGAATGTCAGTTCAGATTAGCCTCATACCTTTCAGCTGTGTCTGGTTTGCAGAGATATCTGATTTAAAGGGGCTCTGCCAGACTTTCACAAAAACACAATTCTTTCAGTATTCCAAATCAGTACAGCAACATGGGACAAATCCTGAAATCCTTACGCAGGCACAGCTCCCGTTGGCTTCAGTGCGTTACTCTCCTAGGCCTCCATTCAACTTTTCTGCCCCTGGGAAAATACATTCAATATATGGAACTTTCCCTATTATGCTGGCTTGTTTTTGACAGACACCCCTTTGGCTCTGACATCTCCAAGACACAGCTTGGTGCTTAGTACAGTGTGTGATGTAGGATTCCCGGGAAATAAATAATCACAATTACTATTTATCTTTGGGAGGTCTGTAACTGTTTTTGTTTTCAATAAGAAATCCCTTATACAGGTAACCCCTTCACCCCGGACCCCCTTTTCCCCCTCTTGGATTATAAAATAAATAGCATCACCTGAAAAATTACAGAGCAAACCCAAGAGGTTTGTAACATTTTGCATATTTCTTTAAGTCCTAGAGTGGGGTTTAAACCTATGATGATCTGGTCTAGAAGTGTATCCTGCTAACTGAGCCATGGTCACGACTAAATGGATAGCCAGAGCAATCATTTGTTTGCACTAATTGAATGTCACTTGTTTAACATAGAATTATCATAATGCAAAGACTGAGCAAATCACTGGGGATGAAAAAGGGGGACTCCTGCACTTGGACAAATAGAACCCTGTAAAATTTCTTCCATCTCTAATTATCCTTCTAGCTTATTATTTAAAGCCTTTCCATTGGGGTTCTTTAAGAGTGGAGCAGACAAAATTTCAGGCTGTTTTTGCGCAATGAACTATAAAGTCTCACTTTAATAATTGTTGTGGAGTAAATAAATATATTAGGACCAAGTTTTAAAGTGCAGATACTGGTAAGTGTGCTAAGGGGGGGTGTAATCTAACAGTAACATGTGACCAACAGGTACTGGGGACAAAGCAAAGCGCTTCCTACAAGAGACCTCACCAGGGAGACAGTCTGTGTGTCCGATCAAAGATTGCAGCTGGTGGTGCTGAATCAATTTGAACAGGGTCAGCTAGGAAATGAGAGACTAAACTGAAATCAGAAGCTCCGTTCCAGGGCTTTTCAGTTGCTTGTACAAGTTTCCATTGATACTTGGCAGTTACTCTAAAGCATCACATCTAGGAGATTTAAACAGAGAGTTCCTCCTTATGTGCTTAATATCTGGCTCCTGCTGGCTGCTGCTGGCCTTGAGGGGAACAGACGTGCTCAATAACAGGTTGCATGGCATGTGGCGGCCCTCTGTTCCCATTCTGCTGGCCCAGTTCCGTTCTGCTCTTCCGCTTCTGGTGGTTTCATCATTCTTTATGGAATTGTTCTTAAAATCTGATAAGCAGACACTTGGCTCAGGGTGTGTTAGTCTGCAGTGTAGCTACCTGCTGAGGATCAGCAATGCAATCAGTCTTCTTGGTGTGTTAAGACTAGATTTTATCATAAGAAGACAGGTTCTGGGCGCGGGGAGCATGCACAAACAGTAGTTGAATTAATGCAGGTAAAGGCTTCTGGTGAACAGATTAATTCATCTTAGCAGCTTTGCTAGCGGAGATGCTCCTTTGTGACTGAATTGACCGCCCAAGAGGAATTCATCTGTGCATAAAAATGGTATGTGCTGTGATGTTTTTCCTCTCTTCCCCACCTTTCATGTATCACATGTTGTCTTAGATTGTAACTTTTTCAGGGCAGGAACCATTTCTGTCTCAGTCTGTACAGTGCCTAGCAGAGTCTTAATTGCGCCCCCTGGGTGTTACCATAATATTAGTAACAAATGACAATACTAGCTCTCACCGTGCCCCTAAAATGTCCCCATGAAATACTTTTGGCAGTAGAATTGGGTCAGAGATTAAAAGTTTAGATTCCAATCTAGATTGAAACCTCTCCGGAGTTCTAGGCTTCCAGATCTAGGGTTTTTGCTTGGGTCCTAGTAGAGATGAAATACTTACCGGAAATTCCTCAAAGTTTGAGTAACTTCACATCTAAACTTAGTCTGGACCTGTCTTTCTTGCCAGGCTGAGTCAGACTATTGGTCTGTGTAGTCGACTCACTGCCAACAGAGGCCAATAGCTGGCACCTTGGAGAAAAGTGGAAAGTCGCCATGATGTACTTGATTGTCACTGAAATGCCACATTATATTATGTGTAGGCCTTGCCCTGTTGAAGATGAAATCAGGCACATTGTTCCAGAAAATTAAAGGAAATGTTTTCGGAGGCTGCAGGAAAAAAGGTGTTTTAAAAGATTGAATAAAAGCCTGTTTCAGCTTCACATTGCTGATTTTATTAGAATAATGTAACATCAGTAAAAGGAACAGTGCAGCTTCAGACCATGCTAAAGTTGCATTGATCAGATATTCATGCTCTGACAGTTGATGGGAGCTATAGGGGGAGCAAGAATGGGGATTAAAGATGTTTGCTGTTTTCATCAACTTTACGAAGGCATTTGATTTGGTTTGGAGGGACGTTTTATGGAAAGTAGTAACTTCATATGAAGTGTCAGATAAGATCATTGCAATGGTAAAAGCTATGTATGAAGACTCTTGGGCTGCTTTAAGAATTGATGGAAAATGAAGCAGCTGGTTCAAGTCGAGGTTTGGTGCAAGACACGGGATCATGGAATCATCATCACTTTTCATCCTGTTCTTAAACTGGATGTTAAGAATGGTAGATGAGTTGCAGGGAGTGACATTGGATGATCTCAAATTAAGCTCCTTAGCTTACGCAGATGTTATTGTACAAATGTCAGACTTTACTACCTTGGAAAAATGGTGTCGTCGACTTGGACTTACAATAAATGCCAAGAAGACAAAGTGGTTATATCTTGTAAAAGGGGCAGTAGATGAAGTGTTGAAATGCAGAAGCGGTGAGGTCATAGAATATGTAGAATCTTACGTGCACGGAGGATGCTTGATCAGAACTGATGGTTCCATTGAGGATGAGGTTAAAAGGAGATGTCTCTTAGCCACGAGTGTTGTGCAGAAATTATGGACTGATAAACGCATTCTATTTGGTAGCAAAGTGAATATTTATTAAAGCATTGAACTACCAGTATTACTCTATTGTCTAGAAACAGCTGCATTAAATGAAACAGACACCAGAAAGTTGGAGGCAGTAGAGATGACAGTTCTTGGAAACATGGCAGTGTCAAGTGGAATGATTTTAAGACGACTGAAGTTAGAAGGAGAGTAGGGTGTGAAATCACAGGGACTGCAGAAGACACACACGAGATAGGATTGCCAACTTTCTGACTGCAGAAATCTGAACACCCATGCCCTGCCTCTGCCCCACCCCTTCCTCGAGGCTCCGCCCTGCCTAGCCCCTTCTCCGAGGCCCCGCCTGCCGCTCACTCCATCTCCTCTTCCTCCATCGCTTTCTCTCTCCCACCCTCGCTCATTTTCACCGGGCTGGGGTGCAGGAGGGGTGATGGCTCCGGCTGGGAGTGTGGGCTCCGAGGTGGGGCCAGAAATGAGGGGTTCAGGGTGTGGGAGGGTGCTCCGGGTTGGGGTGGGGGCTCTGGCTGGGACTGCAAGCTCTGGTGTGGGGTTGGGGATGAGGGGTTTGAGGTGCAGGAAGGGGCTCTGGGCTGGGTCTGAGGGATTCCGAGTGTGCTCAGGGCTGGGCAGGGCATTGGGGGGTTGGAGGGGATGCGGGCTGTGGGCTCTGGGAAGGAGTTTGCATGCAGGAGGGGGTCAGGGCTGGAGTGAGGACAGTGTGAGGGGTGTGGGCTCCAGGTGGCACTTACTTTCCAGGTGGCTCCTGCAAGTGGCGGCATGCCCCCCATCTGGCTTGTAGGCACAGGGGCAGCCAGGTGGCTTGGCTCCATGCACTGCCCTAGCCCGCAGGCATCACCCCTGCAGCTCCCATTGGCTGCAGTTCCTGCTTGAGGTGAGGGCAATGCGTGGATCCTCCCTGGCTGTCCCTATGCCTAGGAGCCGGAGAGGGGACATGCCGCCACTTCTGGGAGCTGTGCAGAGCCAGGGCAGGCAGGGAGCCTGCCTTAGCCCTGCTGCATGTTAAAAGTCCGGTCAGCAAGTTGCCAGGATTCCTTTTCAGCTGGGCATTCCAGCTGAAAACCAGAAGCCTGGCAACCCTAACACAAGATAGGATGCCAATGAAAATAATGCAAACACAACCAAGCTTTGTCCGACCCCGAGGCTGACCGCCAACTAGATGGTGGGACATCATATGCAGGACTTAATGAAGGAACAAGCCATGGGCAGGGGTCAGTGGCAACACTGAATTGCTCCCCATGTCTGCAAAGATACAGTGGGATTTTTTTCTTTCATACGTCTTAAAACCCAGCAATGTTAGATGTCCAAGTCTAGGTTGGCAATCCATGGATTGATTCAGGTGACGCGGCGGGGATGGCAGAGATACCACTGGGCTGGGATTGTTTGGGACACTGACTGATGAAATCAGTCCTGTGGTCTGCCCTGTGACTTGCTAAGGCACAGCCAGTGTCATCACATTAGCATCCAAATGCTGCTCAGTGAAGTGCTGGATTGAACAGCAATGGAGATGGTTACGTTAGGGTGAAAGAAGAAGAAAGTAATAGCCTTGCTTTTTTAGCAATGATTCTCAAAGCATTAGGGGAGCTCAATTACTGTGAGTGCATGTGCAGAGAATGGTGTAGTGGAGCTGGTGGGAAGATGCAGGGTGTTTTCCATGAACTGATTTCGACTTTTTGTTGAAAAAACAAGTTTTTGACCCAAAAAACTGAAAAGTTTTGGGGGTTTGGGATTTTTTATTTCTTTATTTTTTGGATGAAAAGTTGACATTTCTGTGAAAGTGTCCACTTTCCAGAAAAAAAAATAGTCAAAACCCAGTTTTTCATGTAAAAACTATTTTGACAGTAGTTTTTCACCAACCCTACCAGATATACATCTGCACATACCTGATTTGTGTGCACAAGTTAGATGTGCAAATAAACACACATTTGTGTGCCTTAACTTGCAAATCTGGTCCCTGGAGGGACTGCCAAAAAAAAGCTCAGATTGACAAGTGGGAATGACTCCAGTACGGATGGTTGTATATTCTTTAGGAAATAAAATCTCTAGGCGGTCCCTAACAGGCCATTAAGATTGTAGGTACCCACCAATCAGTCATCTTATTTTCAATAGCTCCCTCACAACAGTGCAATCCCTTCTGTCCACAGAGCACTTTATAGCAACTAACCACTGGAACAGAAGTGCAAAGACTGGCATATCCATGTATTTTACACTGGTGACGTGCAATAGACATGGAGGTACCTTCTGCAAATAAAGCTTCTGCTAATAACATGTTGCCCTTCTCTAATGCCTTCCATGTAGGAATTTTTAACTATATGACAAATATTAATGGATTTAGCTCAGTAACAATCCTCTTAAGTTATGACCTTTTTACAGGTGGGGAAACTGAGGCACTGAGTGGTTAAGTGACTTGCCCATGGTTGCAGAGGAAGGAGCAAATTTGTCCTTTATATGCAACTTCACTGGTTTCAAGTGGAATGTTTTTGGCTTGAAGTCCCTGGCAGAGTCAGGAATAGAACCCAGAACTTGATCATGAAGGGCAGAACGGAGCTGTCTGTCTCTGTCTGACTCTCAGTTGTGCACTTTGACCTTAATGCTATCAATCACACTAGTAATGTGTCAAGTTGTCGGGAAATATTGTGTAGCTTTTCAGACTAATAGAGCTGTTCAGTTAACTGTTAGCAGTGCATGCGTGGCAGTCACAATCCATTCATGACAATACCAGCACAGAGATTAGAGTCATTTCCTTTTCTTAGATGAAGAAACTCTGACCAGATAAGTCGAGCACCTGAAAGGATATTTTAGCTCTTTATCGATTGGGTGAAGAAAAGTGAATATCTGCTCCTGGCTATCTGCTAATCAAAGGGAGGCACTGACTTCTCAACATTAACAGAGAGGTGAAAAGAGAAAAAGGGGCAAAGGAAATTGATTACTCAAGGAAATGCTGGGAACCCACTGTACCTAAAAGTCAGAGATCCATAAGCTGTGCTTACTGCTCTGCTGCCATCACAGTGGGATCCCTGTGGTGGTTGTTATGCTAGAGGGGCCTTTAAAAAACCTCAGACATCACATTTTTGCAGTAGTTTTCATGACCACTTGGTATTATTTTTTGTCCCAGTGCTCCTAAAAACTGATGAGAACAGCCAGAAATGAAGCTCGGGCTTGTGAGGAATCATAAATGACAGAGTCAGTGTTTCAAAGGCCTGTGCAATGGGTGAGATGTGCAAAGTGAACAGCCGTATGCGGCTGACTCCTGCATTCATGACTCCACATGTGGGGGTGCATTTTGCATGGCTTCATTTATGGCAGGGGCCATGGTCACTCCAGGCTAGTATCTGCCTCTAGCACTGGCGTATCTACCTACAATCCTTCCCCTTTCACCTTTACTGACTGACCCAACTGTGCATGGGCTGCGTGTGGTATTCTTTCCTTCCTGGATCCTGTTCTACAAATCTCTGGCTTATTCCCTGCAGTGCGGGTTGAAATGGAGCATGTGCTCTCCAATGTCCAAATAGAATTTGGATTTCGCTGTCTCTAAAGCTCAGTTCCATTGAGTTTTCTTCTTTT
The DNA here is from genome assembly GCF_016161935.1 of Mauremys reevesii. Classification (NCBI taxonomy): domain Eukaryota; kingdom Metazoa; phylum Chordata; order Testudines; family Geoemydidae; genus Mauremys; species Mauremys reevesii. The sequence continues at coordinate 39,323,477 of NC_052638.1, forward strand.
CTTTTGGATTAATTATTAGCTTTCTATCCCAAGAGCAATAATACTTGTTCTGGATGGAAGCTCATGGCAGCCAAGTTCTTAATATATCTCTTCCATAAACATATTCTCCCTACACCTACATTCTGAAGCCTTCTGCTCCCAATACTGAGTGTTAACAGAATGTTTTTCTACTCTAAAATAAAGAAAAAAGTGCCGCTTTTATCCTTTGGCACACAATCCCTGCCAGTGCATTTGAGTGAGAGACACCCCACTAAAAACCCATCTATCCTGCAGAAGGGACCAGGGACTATTGCATCATGGAAACAATTCTTTGCTCAAAGGCTTGCAGTTGGCTTTAGCCACATGATAAAGGGAAAGGCCCTTTCAATGCAAATTAGTTTGACACCAACGCCTTGTATGTGCCTTTGTTGCTTTCCTTGGCACACCACATCATCTGTCAAGCCAGGCAAGGGAGCTGGGGCAGCTGGGAGATGTGCTGGCGCTGAAAGAAGGGAGACCTCTGGGGCTGTACAGGGCAATTGAAATCCCATGCCTTTTGCATTACGAACCCTGATTGGAAAAGCTCCTGGGACACCCACAGGTCAAGATTGCTGTTTCTAGCTGTATCGTTCATTTACAGGTTGTAATGACACACATGGAAGCTGAGATCGTTTACAAACAGCAAAGAAACAGTTAGAATCCAGTGTGACTTGTATATTAGATTTGGGGAAAACAGGGAAGAACAAAAGTAAAGTGTCAGAGAGAGAGAGAAAGAGAGCACGCACGCAAGTGAGCATTCTCTCTCTCTCTCTCTCTCTCTCTCTCCTGGAACAGGTTGCAGTAATGCTGAAAAACTATGGCTGCTGCTTCTGCAGGCAAAACCAAGTTCTTAGAAATGTAAATAGCAGTGTGATAGGGGATGCTGTCATTTTAAGATGTCTCTCCAACTGTGTTGCTGTAACCATTGCTTTCTTTTCTTCGCATAGCTAAACATTAGCCAGCATACTTCTGTCTTCCTGGCCCCTTTTCAGTGATCCTGCAGAGGAAAATGGATAAAGAAGGAGTAGCCCTTCAAGACGGGGGCATGATGGGAATCCATTCTAGGGTATAAAACAGAAATTGCTCAGTTGGGTGGAGGCTGTGGTAGAGGGAGAGCTTGTGAGAATTGAAGGGACCTGGAGGCTGTATGTGTCTGATTTTGTCACTTGCTTTTCCTTTGCTGCATTTATTTTTAATATTACTAAACTCAGATTGAGGTTATGTATTTGCATATCTTAAGTCCTTGCTTTGTTTACTAAGAGCTCTGGGATCCTGGTGACCCCCTGTCACAAGCAGTACACTGAACACCAGTGCATTACAGGCCTGATCCAAAACCCATTGAAATCTAGAGAAGGACTCCCATCATCTCTACAGGCTTTGGAATACGCCCTCTATGCATTGCAGGCACACAGCTGCAAGCACAGCAAGAATGGGGATGATCTGAACACTTCAGACCTGCATCCAAAGTCCATGTGTTTTCTGGATCTTTTCAGGTGTGTCTAGTGCTAATCCAGAAAGCCCGTACAGAAAATATGTAACTTATTACATAGCGTCTCTAAGTGGCTCAACAGCTGGACGGAGGTCCCAGACACAAAGAGAAAATGTGAGAGAAACCACCTGCAGTGTGACTGCCCCCAAAGCCACCCTACCCAAGTGAATCAAGTTTTCCTCATTGGCTGAAAACTGCTGGCCTTGAAAATACAATTGTGTGCAGCTGTGGTGTTTTGTGACTCCCCAATGAGCTTGTCCCCAGTTCAGCTTCAGACCCACCCTTATTGGATGCCGCTGTGGTGATTTGAAGGTGGCGGGGGCCAGAGCCTCAGAAGGCAGTTGGGAGCGGTTCATGGTTCTTTCTAACAGCCCTCTAATGGAATTGCCTTGGGTGCATTTTGAATTGAGAAGGGGCTATCTAGAAAGGTTTCAATAAGATGTTCTTCTGCCAGCCCCAGGCATTCAAATACTGTTGTCTTACTGCAGAGCAGGATCATGGGGTTGCTGTCATTTTGCTGCTTTTGCAGACCAACACGGGAGACTATAAATTAATTGGGAAGAAGTTTTGTTACTGAAGACCATTCAGAAGGGTCTTCTCCAAATACTGGGCCATGGAAGTTACGCAAATGGGCATGATCCAAAGCCCATTGAAGTTAATGGAAAAACTCCTATTGACTTAAAGGGCTTCGCATCGCGCCCATAGATAGCATCCAGGACTGTGGCTAGTATTATAAAATCAAGTGGTGTCTACTCTCTGGTCTGCCAGTGTACTGCAGCCATGTTTTAGAAGGACCTACTGTAAGGGTAAGACAGGAATTCAGTCACTGGCCTCTACTCTCACCCACAGTGAATCTGCCAGTTGTGATGCTGTTTTATTGAAATGTGGGCTCTTGTCCCCCGGGAAATGGAGTGAGAACAATATTGCTCTGTGTAGGTCTTGCTCATTTCTGGGAAGCACTCCGTGCTATCTGGTAAATGTGGGGTGTTTGCTGGTTTGAAGGTGACCATTTGGGGCCTGCTCCTGCTCCCATTGAAACCAGCAGCCAAACTTCCATTGCCTGTGAAGGTTGTAGGATTGGGTCTGTTGTGAAAGCGTTTTAAGGTGTGGGGGGATTCGGAGGGGTTTTGTTGCTCAAGATGGTAATCCTTCCATCTCAAGCTGTGATCTTGTCACATGTCATACGTTAAGCAGGGTAGAGCATGCTCTGTTCTTAGATGAGAGAACCCCAAGTAATGCTAAGTATCAGGGGATAGCTGTGTTAGTCTGTATCCACAAAAACAAGGAGGAGTCCGGTGGCACTTTAAAGACTAACAGATTTATTTGGGCATAAGCTTTTGTGGGTAAAAACCACTTCTTCAGATGCCAAGTAATGCTAGCGACTCTTCTGATCATTAGTGGACAAATACCCCAGCATTGGACAGGATGGCACCATGCTCCTGGACAATCCCATCCATTGCATGAAACCTAGTGCTGAATTGCTGGTCACTCATTAAAAGGCCTTTTTCTCTTGTTGGGTGGAATCATGCTAATAAATTCACATCCTCCTGAAGTCATGACTCCCTTAGAATGGGCCAGTAGTTCTGAGACCTGGCTTGTATACCTAAGCAACAAATGCAATGTATGTGATTAAAATCACGTCTGCTCCTTGGAGGCATAACAGAGACACAAGATTAACTAGCTGATGCTTTAAATGTAGGTATCCACCGCTACTGTTCTTCTTGTAGTGTCATTGTATTAACAGCCCCTTCACAAACATGCATGTATTAACCGCGTCAAACATTTTTAAGAGGTTAATGTTTTAAGCTTCATCAAGATAAATGAAACAAAAATTGCGCGGTTGACAGCTTTAGTAATTCAATATTTTGAAATGTTTTTTAAAATCTATTTTTGATAACTTTATTTTTTGAGCCAATAATCCGCAGCCCACCCTGTCTGATTCTGCTCCTCTCAGCTTTCTTTCTGTTTAAAATAAAATAAAATCCTCTTCTCTTTTAACAGCTGCATTCTTACTTGGTGTTTTTTATTTTGGAACAGGATTATTTGCTTCAGATGGGTGAGATTTTACATAAGGAACGCTAAGCATTCCTAGTCCTTCTCACTACATTCAGCCCTCTCTTATCTCCTGCTGTAGCCTTTTGGAATGTGGAACAGTGAGGGCAAAATAGGAGTGCTAATAATTCTCTCAGGTTTTCAGTGTGGAAGTTAAAAGCAAACCTGTGGGAATGTTCTGGATACCTAGGCAATTAGCATCTTTGCTAGGTGATTAGATGCCACATTTACCATCAGGGAAAGTTTTCCAAAGGTCTAGGGTAAGCTGTGGTGGCAGTTTCAGCGCTTGAGTAATTTAACATTGGACTTGATTATATACGGTAGTGAACATTCATGCCTTGGGGGAGATTGGAGATAATTAGGTCTCTTCCATCTCTAATTTCTGTACCACTTTGGCATTTGTCTTAATGGCCATTTTATACATGTGCCCTAATCTGCAGTTACGGAGAATGTCACAGGTAGGTTATGTGTGTATCTGTATTGTAGATGAGACTGATCTTCAGAGTTCTGATCTAGATGCAACATTTCCTGGTGGTTGGAGATGAGGCATCTGGAAGGTTGGTTTGACCCATTATGAAGAGAATGATCAGCCATGAGGTTCCTGTCCATATCCCAAAGTTTCCCAAGGTCCAAAGAGCAGGGTGGGTATTTGGTTTGGTCCCATCCCTGCAGAGTGTGTAGAGAGGCATGTGTACATGCGACATGACGAAGCAATGCTTGCTGTGGACCTCTTTGTTACATCAGTGACTGATGAGATCTGGAATTTTGACAAAGCCCCTTTTGTAATATTAGGGCCTTTTTGAGCCTTTTCGCTAGTACCTCCAACACTACAGCCAGGGAAAGGGAAAACTGAAAAGAAAACAGGACTTCAGAAATCTGGCTGGAGCCCAGTCCGTTGTCAAATTCTTACTGCCAGAACGATTTGGCAACATCTGTGCAAGAAAATAGGCTTTAATTTTGTGCCGACATATCCAGAGTATGGGGTGGGTGGGACAGTCTGAGTTCTGATTTTCAGGCTGTATTGCTGAAATAACAACATGCCCAAAACAGACCCTCTTGGGCTGATAAACTTCAATAATGGCTTGAGTGAAAACTGGTATTTGTATATTGGACAGGTAGTAGCAGCCACGGGGTAGATGAATTTTGTCTTTGTGGCGTACTTTGCTCCTAGAGTTGGGAAGTAAAGAGGTGTAAATAGTCCAAGAAATGCATGCTTCTCTCTGGTGTGATTTTTAAAGCATAGGCTACTGGCTGTTGTGTAACAGGGTTACTCTAGAGGGAACTGTTCAAATGACTGTTTAGGGCCTCTAAAATATTCTCATCTGGAAATAGAAGAAATTGGAAAAAATTGTATTTAGTTGCAACCAGCCCTGTTGCAGTTGGTGTCTTGGATGCTTTCCTTTACAGTGTCCTCTTTGATTTCTCTTGACCTTATTCCTGTTACTCTGAGTGCCTAACTTTGCCTACTTTTGCTGAATGTTTCAGAACCATAAACATGATTGATCACTAGGCTCAGCAAGCTGTTGAGTTATTTATGGATCTGCTGGGATCCCCGGACTTGCCAGTTACAGGCATTCAGCCAGTGAGGAAAGGGGCCAAATTGTGAACGGGAAAGCCTCAGCACACACTGAAATTAACTTGAGGAAAACAGAATGTGTGGTAGTTCAGTTATTGTTCTCGGCAAGATCTTATGTACCCATCCGATTGGGTCCTATGCAGTAATGTTCCAACTGCAATGTAAAAGGCCATAGAAATTCTAACAGTGGAATTCTTTTGGTCTTGATTGTGGTAAAATGCTATTAGTGTCCAGGAAGGTCAGACACTGTGGAATAAGATGAACTTAATTCTTGATCATTAAGGTCTAGAAAACGGTGCATAGTCAGGATTGTAGTGTATTGCAGCTACAACCGGCTGTCTCTGTTCACGGGATGCTGCAGGCCAGGACTGCGGTGCATTAGTAGAGCTATGTGGGAGGGAGCAGGGGGCTCTCATAGATCAGGAGTGACGTACATTGGCAGAGAGGTTTGTACGCTTGGGAAAGAGAAGGAATACAAAAGAGCCAAGTGCGTATGGGGACCCAGGAGTGGAAGAGCAGGGTGTGTTTAGTCCCTGGGTGAAATGCTTTGGCAGAACTTCCCATGGAGACGTTGTACTGCTAGGACTGGATCATGTGTGGAGAAAGAGGAACCAGAAGGCTGGGGTGTGGGTCTCTGGACTGGAATAGCACAGAATGCTGCACGTCAAGCCTGGGGTGTGTTAGTGGAGTTCGGTACAGCAGCTGCCATTCTTTTGCCTGTCTCTAGCCTGCACTGTCAGGTCTTTGCACCAAATTCCTACAAAACGAAATAAAATTGTGAGAGAAGTGTAATGAAAGCGGTTAGCAAATGGGGTGGCTGGTTTTCCTCAGCTGTTATAGCCTTTAATTACCCTTTTCGAGTTCTAGTCCTGTTAGGATGCACAGGCTTTGGGAGAAAATGCTGAAATAATAAAGCCATTCATAAAGTGAGAAGGGGCTGCATAATCCCGACTCCATTTGTCATTCCATTTTTTGGAGGGGGTTGGGCTTCAGAGCCCGAGCTCCGGCCCGAGTCTGTTGACCCAGGCTGGGAGGCTTGCTGCCGCGGGCTGTGTAGATATATCCATAGATAACTGAAATGAGAACAGGTTGGCTAAAGTCTGAGATGGCCACATGAGTTAAGAACAATGGGTCAGATTATTTCCTGTGATCTAGCCCCTTTGCGCTGAGCTGTCCATTCCAAGGTCCTGGATAGCTGCCAGATCTCCACAGCTAGGGATTAACCCTGCATGGCAGAATCCCTAGCTAGCATAGTACCAGAATAACCAGCACCCCCAGCAGGCCCCAGAATTAGGTTGTCACAGTTGTCTCCGGTGCAGTATCCCACCAAATAAGTCATGCCCAGCAGACAATGGACGCGGCTGAGAATCTAGCCCAGTGAAAGGATGAGGTTATCCCATTTAGTCTCTCCAGCCTGATAGTTCTGAGGCTGATTGTTGCTGGGGCATTTTGCCTGGATTCCCTAATTCCAAATGAGAGATTTTAAATAGATTGGAAGCTTCTGGAGCTCCTGCCCTTACGAAGATTTATTAAGAGCTATTGCAAAGAAGATTTCTCCTGTCACTGGCCAGGAGGTATGAATAAAACAGAAAATCTTTGTTTCCACTTTAAATGCTTTAAACTGAAATGCTTAAAAATAGTTCATCATTGGAACAAAGCTTTGTGATGCCTGTTTGGTTTTTGTTTGTTTGTTTCTTCTCCCTGAGCAAGGCACTGCCTGGAAGATAGACAGCTTAACACAACAACAACAAAAATCATTAACATGACATTTTGTACAGGCTGGAATGATCCATTTGTCATTGCTGTTATCCGCTTGGTTTTGCAGCATTGCTGGAACAAGGTAAGCCTCAAGGTGCCATTTCTACCGCCCACATGCACAGAATATATTTTTAGTGTTCGTTACAGTGGTAGATTTCTTGAATGAGTTGAGAACATATGAGTCTATGGTCTAAGGAGACAGTTGTTAGCAATATACATCTTATTCTCTGTATATGTTGTAATGGAATGGCTAATGTGCATGGACCAATGCCCTCTACTGTATAGAATCAGAAATTCTCCACCCTGTATCAAAGGGCCTGTAGAATTCAGTCATTTTCCTTTAGATCAAGAGGTTAGAGGCCAGTGCTTTTGAATAGGAGGATCTGAGTTCTATCTCTGCTGTTGCCATAAAGTTGCAAATGGCCTTGGTGTGCAGTACTGCGACAACTTGGAAGGCTTAAATGGCCGCAGGTTTGTTACAATACCAATTACATTCAGGCTGTGACAGCTGCCTTGTGGAGCATGCATATGGTAAATGATGATAACTGTCAGATTTGGCTTCAAAGACCAGATAATCTGGATGGGACAATTTTAGGCCTCCTTTAAGTGGTATTTGGAAATGTGTTGGCACCTTTCTCGAGAACCATTTTCAGGTTTCTCTAGAAAGCGATAGGTTTCAAATCCCAGTGCAAAGAGGGCTGCGGTATTGCAGTTAAGGCCACATTAACTTAATAGCTGATAAAGCAAGTGAGCACTTAACATTCCTTTATACCTACCCGTGGGACTTGGAACTGTAAATGAGCTTCTCTTAAATGATCAAACACATCACAGAATTGTTAATAAAATTCTCACATTAATAATATGCATTGTGCCTTCATTCATCTTGGCGCCACCATCCATTCTTAATTAGCCAGGTGGTTAAGTTAATATTTATTTGTATTCCAGTGGCACCTTGGAGCCCTAGCCTCAGACCATTGTGCTAGGGGCTGTACATACACAGTACAGAAAGAAGGTCCCTACCCCAAGGATCTCACAATTGTCCAACATTGGTAAGGTGTGAAAAGTCACCTCTTCTTTCCCAGCAGTGTCACCCAAATGCAGTGAACGCTCATCCTACTGTAGGCTATGGCAGTGGGGTAATGAGCTAAGTATGTGCCAGCAGCAGTTTGTAATCCACTGTTGGCATCTCAGTTATCTGAGCACGGTCTCTATGTGTGAATCATCCAAATGGCCAAAAAATGCATAAATTTATCATAGGTGAGTGGCAGCAACATTCATTGAGGATGAGGTCCACAAAGCCTGAGTTAGCTGGGCTCTATGCACGTGAGCAGTTGGGGAGATGAATTCTATCTCCCTTAACCCAGGGCCAGGGTGCAGTGCTACTGGGAAGCTTGCTTGCAGCGGCTCTTTCAGCCTATAGGCTGGAATAGCGACCAGAGTTCCTCTGTATCAGTTGTGTGAGGGTACTGGGGGCAGCTGATCTGTGGATCTGCATGGATTCACAACCCTTTTCTTCCCTCCTTGTGGCCTTCTGGGTTGGCATGGAGACCCTTTCTGGTATGTATAGGGTGTGTGTGTAAGTACCCATGGGGGGCTGCTCTGCCATTCATTCCTCCCCACCCCATGCAGTCCTTATGCAGGGATTATGTGGTACAGAGGTTATTGCCCTGGCCCACCACACCATGTGTGAATTCACCCTTAAACATCACAAACCCTGCTATGCTAGGTTCCTATGTGTCATTTATTTTAATGCTGCTCCCCAGCAGGGATGATGTAATTATTAGATTAATATCTCCAAAACTCACCAAAACCCCACGTTCCAGTATCAGGGGAGGTCAACTCAGCCCTTCATCCTTTTGAGATGCAATAGAATTCCCTGGAGTTTACTGTGTGTGTGTGTGCGCAAGGCCGGCTCCAGGCACCAGCTGAGCAAGCAGGTGCTTGGGGCGGCCAAGTGGAACGGGTGGCACGTCGGGCTCTTTGGCGGTGGGTCCCTCGGTCCCTCTCAGAGGGAAGGGCCTGCCCCCGAATTGCCGCCGAAGAAGAAAGCGTCATGGTGGAGCTGCTGCCGATCGCAATCACGGCTCTTTTTTTTTTTTCCCGCCGCTTGGGGCAGCAAAAACCCTGGAGCCGGCCCTGTGTGTGTGTGTGTGTGTCTGTCTCTTTCTTGTCCGCTTCTCTTTCTTTGTCCATCTGTCTAACTGACGTGAATGTGAAAAACAAGTTTATGTTGGTTACTCTGGACATATTTTATAGGGGCAGGAGTTTGCCCTAATGTCACTGGACAAAATCTCTCCACTGTTGTTTTACAGCATCCTTTGGATTGATCAGGTATTCCCCTCCCCCTAATAGGTGGCTGCATTTCTCTGGCATTGCGTGTACAGAGGTTGTGAAGCACTTTAGAATGAGAGGTGGTATAGAGCTGTGAATTATGATTGCTAATAAAAGGCCTTTATTAACAATAAATTCCTTTTTAGTAAATCAGACGCAGATACAAAATAAGAAAATGCCATAAATTATCAGCAAATATTACATGCAGCCTGACAGGCACAAGAGTATAACAGGTGTTAAACAGAAAAATTGAATATCTTATAAAGATGAAAAATAAAGAAGGTTTACTGGATTATATGCATTTGTGTGACTTCACTTCTTGACTCCTTTTCCCATCTACACAGGGTTAGGGATGCACATGATTCTTTGCCACGTCTTCCTGTCCGTGGCACAGGTTCATAGGTCTTGGAGTTCCAGTCCTTTTCTCTTCAACTTCTCTTAACAGAGTCTTTCCATTGTATCCCAGTCTTCCATGTCCTTTCTTGCTATCCTATTTGTCCCACACTTTCTTTGCTGGTCATTCTTTTCCCATTCTTATCACATGTCCATCTCAAATGTCTGCTCTCCAGTCCATCTATAACCGAGAGTCCCAAGCTCATCTTATCCCTGATTTCATCCACACACACTCTGTTTATCCTCCACTTTCTACCATTCTCCTCGGTATATTATTTTCTACTACATTCTTCCATCTCTGGAAGACCCACTGTTCCAAACCATAGAGAAGCCAGGGATAAACAGGCAGCACACACTTTTCCTTCCAGTTTATTACTTAATTGCCAGTTCCACAGTACTCCTACCACCTTATTCACTGCCGTCCATGCACAGTGGTTCTTCTTTTCAATTCTCCAGAGCTCTCTCCAGTGGTACTAAACGTACTTCCTAAGCACACACATTTTTTTCTTCTGATTCAGCTTGTCTCCTGAAACTTCAATCAACATCTCTTTTTGTGTGACTTCCAAGTATTTAATAAATGAACGCCAGTTTTCAAGACCCCGGTAATAGCTATAATTTCTAATTCTGAATATCTAGGCTGTTTTTGTTCTGTTTATAGGTATGGGACCCTCACATTGCAGGATTGATCAAAAAATTATAGCCATTTTTGAGAGATTTGGAAGATGGGGTTTTACTTTTGAGTGATTTGCCTAGGGTTAGGATGCTGCACTGTATTACTCCTATAAATCTTGTGGAAAAGGAATCACTACCCTTGGAATAACCTCAGCATTAAGGCAGAAACCCTGCAAATATCAAGCACATGTGTAAGGTTACTCATGTGAGCAGCGCTATTCAACTCTATGATGCTACTCCTATGAGTAGAGTTATGCATATGCATAAGTGTTTGCAGGAGTTGAGGCCTAACAGAAAAGTCTCATCGTCTTTAAGGCCCGAAAGGACCATCGTGATCTGACCTCCTGCACGTTGCAGGCCAGAGAACCTGGCGCATGCACTCCTGTAATGGGCCCATAACCTTGGGCTGAGTTACTGATCTAAAGACTTCCCTGTACAGAGAATCCACCATTTACTTTAGTTCAAAGCAGCAAGTGACCCATGGCTCAGGCTGCAGAGGAAGGCGACCCCTTGTCCCATCAGAGTCTCTGCCAGTCTGACCTGGAGGAAAATTCAAAGGCAAGGCCCTGTATACTCTGCAACAAGCTGGACCTGGATCCTCTTGCAAGGCCCCATAGTGTTCGCATCACCCTAGTGCTGATTCCTGTTGCAGCGCTGAAGAAAGCGTGGGCGTCCCTTTGGGCTTGTGTTTCCCCAGAGGTAGCTCAGGCCTGTCTCTGGGTGGGGACCTGTTTCCTTGTTCCTCTCCATGTTGTAGGCAGGGGCAGAATGACTTGAAATTCTTTGCGGGGTGTTGAACTCCTAGGTCTCCAGTTGCCCCACTGCCCCTACTTAATGGAAACTTCGCCTGAGGTAGGACTGGATAAAAATAGCATCAGAGAGTTTAGGGCCAGAGGTTTCACAGGCCGCCAACCCCACCAAGCACCCACACACGAAACTCAGCAACAGAAATGAGACCAAAGTAAATGAGACCGCCAGGAGACTAGACTATTATGTGCCACAGGCAGAGAATTGGAGTGACCGAGGTGCCCCAGCACTGGAGGTCCCCTGCAATGGCCGGGAAATGTTTGAGCACTTCTGAATTTGGCTCGTAGTTTTTACTGGGAATTTTGCCTGAATAATTCTTGAGTAAGAACTTTGGCATTTGGTCCAGGGGTTGGCTACAGCCAACCAAGCAAACATCCTTTTAAAAGTCAAGGGAAAATTCAGAGATGACTTGCAAAGAGAAAATATTTTTGCATTTCTGCTTTTTGATGTACAAAGGGCTGAACTAGAAACATCAGTTCTGCTTCTTTTTTTCACACTAGAAATACCAGTGGGGGGGGGGGTGTTTTGAATCTTCCACAGAGCAGTTTTCCCCCAGCTGTGCAGTAGGAGGTTGAGTTGAACAGGTGTTGAGAATTTTAGGAATTCTGACCATAAATCCCTCCCCTTCTCACAGTTGCTCAGGTTTCAATCTCTTGTGAGGTTATAAACCGACCAGTTCTCCAGTTGTCCATGGAGTTTCAGGCTAGACTGGACTTGTAATTCTAATATAAAAATGAGCAAACTTAACTCATTTTGGCCTATTTTATACATCATAAAGAAGCTAAAAAGGGTCACAAATGCCGTTAATTTTCCTTTGTGGGTCAATTTTAACCAAAGCACCATGATAGAAACAAAGACGCAACAAGAGTAGCCCCCCTTTAAAAGGTATTGAGGCTGAGAATGAAATCGTTAGGTAGGCTGCATTCCTGATCTATTATACTGAGAGAAGTACATTTTTTTACCTGGGCTTGGGAGCTGCCAGCTGACATGGTGCCAATTCTAGATGCCTGCCATTAACCTTAAAACAGTCTCACATTGTTGGATTAATGAGTCACCCTTGTATCAACACAGAGACAAGCCAAGCATATTATTTCTTCTCAGGGAAATTACTGGAAAAGACAATTCCTTCCTTTTCAAATCCCACTTCACCTCCAGCTTTGGCATCCAGTAGCCAGTGTCAGCTGTTACTCTGCAGCATGCTGTGAGGTTGGGCAGGGGTTGTCTGAGGGATAGGGAACTAGCCCAAACCTGGGCTGGGGGCGAGTTTGCTTCTTAAAATATACTCTGATGTCACAGCTCCTCGGTAAGGAACACAGTTGGTGTCTGGCATGGGAATAGGACAGGCTGGCACTTCACCCAGAGGAAAATAAACAAAGAGGAGAAGCCTTCTATTGAGTAGGACTCCCAGCCAATCAGAGAGGAATTTGTTTCACGTATCTGTATGTTTTTCTTCTTACCTATATTAAGATTGAGTTGATAATCCTGTGCCTCTGGTTGCTTACAAAATACATATATAGATAGATTAGATAAATAGATATTTAAGCAACACTAAGACTAGCCAGAATGAGATTGGGAACTCTAGCAGAAGGATTGTCTGTTGTAAATGCTAGGCACCATTACAGCGTGAGGATGGATTTTTTAAAAATGAATATTTTTGCTAGGAGGGGTCTGGAGACAGCAGACTCAGTCCTCAGTGACAGGGAAGGAGAATGTCACACACGGCCTGGTTCTTCTAGATTCTCAGCACCTTTCTGGAAGGTACTGAGCACCCTCAAACCTTGCAGGATTTGGCCCACAGTTTTGCAACATCCAGCTGTGCCGCTTGGGAGAAAGGTTTCCGTTGGGCAGGGGCAGTGACGATTCCACTCTGAGATGGAAGCAGAGAGGGAGGATCCTAGAAGAAACAGACTAATCTATTTTTTTCTTCCACCCCCTTTTCTTGCCAGGTTGGTGTAAGACTAACTCACTACATTATACTGTATCTCATTCCTTCAGTTGTTATGGTTAGGGCATAAGCACTACCATCTAGGAGCAGACTGATCCTCCCTCTCTCAGTTGTCTGTCTCCAAGAGTGGCTGATGCCAAGTACTTTAAAGAAACATGTAAACCTTCTATAATGCACCTAATTGTGCAATCCAATCCTGTGGGGGGAATTGCTTCCCGACCCCAGCTGGTGCATCTGTAGGCTGTGTGCGAACATCATCTTGATCTAATATTCATTTGGAAAAAGCGCACGTCTCTGCATGTCCAATAATGAACTCAGAGTAACTTCCCTCATGCATTCACCTTTTGAACATGCTCTCATGTCTTGAATACACTTTCCACCCAGATGTCTCTAGTGTAGGAAAAACAGTGACTTGTCCATGAAATAAACACAAATGGAAACCCTTTCCCGTGAGAGCTGGGAAGTGAACATTGGAAGGTTAAAATATGCATCTTTTGCACTAAGGATTATATCCTCCTCTACAGGCAAAGCCTCAAAATGAAGTCAACAGTATATTCAAAGTATCATTGCAACATTTACAATAATTAGAAAAGCACATGCTGAGGGCGGGCGGGGTATTGTAATGGGATATCTAGTCTGTCAGCTATAGGTTACTAGTTCAGCTCTCATCCAAGGTTCAAATGCTGAGGTTTTATTAAACCCAAAGAGTCTAATTTGCAGAGATCTGAGCACACAATCCATCCATTGACTCCAACTAGGGATGGGGGTGTTGCGCCCCTCTGAAAATCAGATCACTCACCTTGGTGCCTGAATGTGGAGTTAGCTGCCTAATTTCAGGCATCCATGTCTGAAAACTTGCTCAAAGTCCTTACTCCACCCGCATTTCCATTGGCTTCTTTGGGAGGAAAGCTGCAGTAAGGGCTTTGGGTTGGACTCTCAAAGGCCCAAAGCGCACTTGGGCTCCCAATTCCCACTGTCTTTCAGGATGCCTTGGAAAATCTCCCCCTTCACCATCTGTCCCTCAGCTGGCGGTGACCAGGTGCTGGTGACTGTTCAGGAACTTGAAAGGAATGACTGGTGGTGGGGATCTGAGCTCAGGTCTTAGTTGGGGAGGGGTCCAAATAACAAAAAAAAAATGACCGGTCCGGTTGGAAATATCAACAGACATCCAATAGGATGGGAGACTCCTCTATCCATTAAGAACCTGGTCCCTTCCAAACAAGGATGAGGTAGATTTGCAGGGAGCAATAGGTGAGAGCAACTTGCAGAACCATTGCCCAGGATGTACCCATTCTGCAGATAAAGAGAAGTCACTCTGTAGGGATGTTAGTTTGGAACAAATATGACCCTCATGTTAGTAAGAGAAAAGACTGGATGAAGTTTCAGGTGGGACGCAAGAGGGAAGGAAAGTCCCCTTATTGTAGCTGATTTGGCTCACCCACCACCTAGCATTCATACTGATTGCTCTATCAGTGAAGGACCTGCTGTGAAAGAACTTATATCCAGTGGCAAAGCAAGCGAGATTTGTTTGCTGACTCATGTGGCAAGAAGGTCATGGAACTGTATTGTAAATCAAAGCAATGTTAATATTAGGAAATTCCATAACAAATCATATTTTCTCTTGACCTTTCTGTTTCTGGAAATGTAGACATAATAAACCAAGGTGGAAGGGATGAGCTTGTACTGAAATATGAGCATATGGCAGAGTGGAAAATAAAGAAAACAAGGAAGCAATTAAATGCACAATGAGGGGAATTAACCAATATGCAATCCATTACATATTTATTTATACTCAGGGGCTTAGCAAATAATAATAAGGTTTCCACAAGGAAAATGGTCTCTGTTCACTATTTAAACACCCTTGTGGAATCACAGCAGTTACAGATGGAAAAGTCCTTTCTATCTCCTTGTTCATTCAGGGTTCTTCCATGCAGCAGATTTTCTAATTCTTTTGGCCGTGCTTATAGAATGGTTGTAGAAATGAAGTTCCTGCAGCATCTTAGATTGTAAACTCCTTGGGACAGGGTTTGTGTCTTCATATGTGTTTGTACAGAGCCTAGCAGAATAGAATTCTGATCCTGCTTGGAGATTCTGGGCAGTGCTGTAATAGAAATATTAAATAACCACAGCTGTAAGAACTGGCTGGAGGTGGGCAGGAAGGAAAATTGGCTTTGCTTTTGCCAGCGCTCACTGATCAAGGTTCAGTTCTGCAAACACAAATTCAAGGGGTGTTTGGCTCTGTATCCCATGTATGCAACCATCCTAACATTCGGTGGAGAGAGTTTGGGGAGATTAAATAGGTTTTGGTCTAGGCCAGTGTTTCTCAATGTTTTTGGTACCAGGGACTGGCTGGGAGATCTCAGAGACCAGTGCTGGTCCACGTACTGGTCATTGAGAAACATTGGTCTAGGCCATCTGTAATTGGCTGATTTGAAATGTAGTCCCCAGGTTCAACTCACCACTGCTCATGTGCTTAAAATTAGGCAGCTGCTTGTTGAACTGCAGCCTGAGCGTCTAGGTAGGTAGTCTGATTTTCAGAGGTAGTGAGCACTCGTAGCCTCTGATTACCTTAATGGGAATTTCAGATGCTCAGTTACTCTGAAAATAAGACTATTTTTAGGTGCTTAAATATGTGTTTGGTGGTAAAATTGTCAAAAGCTTCCAGTGGGTTCTTAAGTCACTTGAGTGCTTTCAAAAATTTTCCCCTGGGTGTCTAACTTTAGGTACTCGAGTCTGAAACTTTTTGGTCCTTGTCTTTTGACAAGACTGAAGTCCTGCTTTGGAACTGCCCATGGAACCCAGATGTCTCAAAGCTTGGCTCCTCTCAGGGCTGGCGTTGGACTGCTCATGATGCTGGATGTGTTACTTATTGCTTGCCATTAAAGGCATCTTTTCCATCTTGCTGAGCTGCTTGATGGATTCCAGCCTCAATGTGGTCTTCTCCGATTCTGCTGTTTGTCGTTGGGAGGGGCGGGGGGGCTTACGTCTCACACTAAAGGTTGTTCCATGTCTGTGGTTATACATGGAAACATTTCCAAGTCTTTATCCTATTATCTCTGGAGTCCCATAAAGTTTGGTTTGAGGACATAGCTTTTTTCCCCATTTTTCTCTGGCATTTTGGTTGGCACGGTGCTATTTGTGAGCATGATCGAAATTCTTCTAACCTGGGTGATGCCAATCTAGCATACTGTTTGTTCCCATGTAAAAAATGACAGCGATGCAGTTGACATAATTAACGAGTTTGCTGGAACGGGGTGAGGTCTCCATAAGGATAGGATATCTGTGCATCTTCTCTTTGTGACTCAGAATTGTTCATTGTTGGCCCTTCTTGGGATGCTAATGGAATGCAGAATTTCCCTTTTACATTTGGGTCTGGATATTATTATACCAAAAAAAATTGTGATCCCTAATCTTGGTTTATTTATGGACCTGGCTTGAGCTGTTAAAAACCCTGTTTCAAGTGTGATTAGAGCTGCCTTTTGTCAGTGAAAAGCTTTGGCATCCGTCTGTTTCCCTTTGGATGATTCTCCTATGGCCATCATTATCCTGGCTGTTTTGCTCTAAATGAGTCTGCACTGCATTTGAGCCTCTGCTTTGCTAATGGGCAGCCACCTTCATTCCTGAAAGGCCAAGGAGACAGCTAGAGTTGGTTGAGAAATGATTTTCGGAGTCAGACTGCCTCCCATTTGGAGCCGTCTACTCAGTGGCATTTACATTGCTTGTGGGATTAATTAATTAGTTGGTGTGCACAACATTTTGGAGGTGTAAAATGTTATACAAATGGCGTTAGGTGCTGTTAATTATTCATCATTTATCTCCAACTATCTATGGCTATCGTGCAAAAAACCAACAACAACCCACCACCAAACAAACAAAAATGAAAAAACAAATGGGTTAATGGAATCTTGTGGTGGAAATATCAAACACTGAACATTAGTGAACATATGGGGAAAGTATGGTGGGGTTTTTTCTTCAGTTAGAAAAATGATGTTGCTCCAACTTTGATACGTTTCCTCCCCACACACTTTGGACTCAGACAAAGCACGGAAAACTTCAGCTTGGAAGGCATTTGAGAACATTATGAGAAATTGAAAAGTATGGGGTTAGAATAGAATTTGGAAATCAACTTTAAGTAGAGTGGGGGGTGCTACCCAAAGGCATTCTGGTATAGATTCAAACTTACTATCTATTTGAAGTACCAGTAGGGCCTCCATCACACTAGTACCTAAGCACCTCACAGTCTTTAGTGTACAGCACTTCTCTGAGGCAGGAAAGTGCTATTATGCCCATTATACAGAGGGGAAACTGAGGCATAACCCAGCTAAGTGACTTGCCCAAGGCAGTCTGTGGCCAAGCAGGGTCTTGAACTTCAGTCTCCTTGTCACAGGTGAGCCCCTACCCACTGGACCATCCAGCCTCTCTATTTTCCATACAGTAAATACCATCAAGTGCCCCATTTGTTCTGTGCGAGACTGATGCTTCTTAGAGATGCATCAGAACCCAAACCTTGGATCCAAAGATCTTTGAACTTTGGATAAGTCTAAGTCCAGATTCCATGGCTGAACCAAAACCTTGGCTCCAAATACCCCTGAACTTTGCTTTGATTTGAATACTTGCCTTCTGAGCCACTTAAAACAGAAATTTACAAAGTTGGGGAGGGGTTGCTTTCATTGTCTGGGGCTCTTCTTTTCTCCGTGTTATGCCACACCCATTGTACTAAGTGAGAGTTATGTCTGTGTCAAAGGGAGCAGAGACTCCCACCTGTATGCTAAACATTCCCAGAAGGCTGTTCGGGTGCTGTAGTTGCAAATGTTGATTTAATAATGTGAAGACCACGCCAACTCAACTGAGTCTTTAACTGTGAGGAACTTATCCCAGACATGCTGTGCACGCCTCTCCGTAGAGCAGTTAACAGCGATTCTTGTGGCTGAATGCCCACTATGCTTCTGTGCCCAAATTCTGCATTTTTATTTACTAACCTTAATATCACAGCATATAATTTATCCACGCTCCAGTGCACTGGCATAAAATAGAGATGTCAGCTCAAGCAGTGACTACACAGTCACAAAGGGGCAATTTAGAAAAGGTTTGCAGATGAAGATGCATTACCCCATGTGAAAACTGTTCATTTGCACTGTCTGGCGTTGGATCCAAACTGGAGCTATTAGCTTCTTTCGTTAGATGGACACACAATGCCACTTTCTCCTCCACGTTCGATTACACCATGATGGCTCTATTGGACATCTTTGGGAGCATCACAAACCACCAAATGCTTCAGAAGGGGAAGAATTAGTACCCAGGTTCAGAGAACACGGGAGAGTATAGGAGATTGGTAATAAGGAGGGAATCTTTCACCGTTATCTTGCTGGTTTGAATCCAGTGCAGGTCAGTGAAGACTGAAGAGCATTGCTGTCTGATGATGGTGTGGCGGCCTGCATGAAATGAGCTGGTGGCTCTCCCTCCCGGTCCTAGCAGGAAAGGTGTCACATGGCAAGTAACTGGCAGCCTCAATAGAGAGGCCAAAGCCTGAATGAGGCCTGGAGACTGAACACATCTCCTACTCTTGAAGGAGCTTCCCCCAGCGTAGGATCAGCGGGTTGGGGGTATGGCGAATACCGAGAGGATGTAACTCAGGCCCTCCCCATGTTGTTAAATTACCTTTTTCTATTGCCAGGGGGGTTGTTTTATTCCTCCCATTGTTTAGAAACTTAAAAAGTAAAGCTCCTTTCTCGGTGGCCAGTCTTGGTCTACAGAGCAAAGAGCTTTGTGCCCATGTTGGTGCAAAGCACCGTGACTTTTGTAACACCAACCAACCCTGGTCATCGGCAGGCGGGATTGAATCTGGGATCTCTGCAGCTTAGTGCATGAGCCTCTGCTGCATGAGCTAAAAGCCACATGGTTCTTAGCTAAGGCTGTAGCAGACTCATTAATCTCTAAATGGTGCCACCACATGGGACAGATCACCCCACCCAGGAGGTGTGTGGGTTACACTTTCATTTGTTGACGTGTTTGTTTATTCATCACGGCCAGAGATGCTGCTAACAAGAGTGTGCAGACCTCTGGGACCTACTGTTCCCAGCTCGATGTTGCAGACAGAGCTTGGAAACATGCACATTGTGGTGGAGTGGCTTCCTTTTCTGATGCTCCCCAAGGGAACAAAAGCTGCTTTTTGGTAACACAGTAGTGTAATTTCTGTGGCATTTGTTGCCTTGGGAGGTCACGGAGAAAGATATTGTGGCTGGATGTTAAAAGCGGGTGGGGGGATTTGTGCCCATAGTTGAGCTTGACATCTGAAGCTGTGGAAGATAAGGTGGTGAGATGGGAAGATAAAATGTCATGTTTCAGGCCAGGAGGAGATTTACTATAGGTATCAGGAATTAAACTCTCCTGAATGTACAGCATTGTAAAATTAGCTAGGGGTATTCTGAGGGCATTAGGCATTGGCTACCATTGGAGACTGACTACTGCAGTAGATGCATTGATGAACAGACCAAATACAACAAACCCTGTGCCCTCATCAGTTTTCTAAACAAAGGGTTCTCAGCATTTGTCCTAGCGTGAACCACCTTCTTTTCCAACAGGGATCAAAGAACTTCCCTGGAGGAGCTGCAAAAATTGCTCACAAGTGGAAGTCACGTTAGGAGAGTATGGAATGTAATCTTAGCTGTTTTTAATGCAATTATTTGGCAGCTGGAAATGAGGAAGAGCCAACACCAGATGATCTCTTGGCAGACAACTAGCAAATACTCTATGAACCTCTATTTGGGAAGTGCTGGTCCAAAAGACATTGTAATATTGTCTCTCTCTAGGGGCACGGGGTGTGTGTGATGCTGTCCTCTACTGGCTGGCCCATGGAGAAGATAAGAGACTTGGGTCAGCTAAAGGCGATCTTTTAGCTTAGGTAATAGAAACCGATGTGTTTTGACAATGAAGAACCAAAGTGTTAGACTGCTAGTTCCAGCTTTCCAGGGGTGTGCGATTTATTAGCTCATCAGGACTGATTCTCTATTGCCCTATACCTTGTATATTCATTTATGCCCATTTACCATTCTGATCTGGTAAAAAACATGTTTTTACCCATTTTTGCTCTGGTGTTCATGACCATGCAAGGTGCCCAGCAATGGAGAATCAGGCCCCTTGTGGCTGTTCTCTGTATTACATGGATTCATTACAGCATCAGCCAGAGAATCCAAAGAGAATTTATAATCACTCTTTCACCCTTCTCGCTATACCATGGCATTGCCCTGTTTATGATCTCCTGCCCCTGAACTACTGGGGCTTAGAATCACTCTCGAGTTGTTCCAGCACGAGCAACTTCAATAGAACGATACAGTTGAACTATCTGTAGCATAGTGTTCATCAAAAGTGCTCCTTTGGGTCTAGCTTGTCTGCCCCTGTTCTGTTTTGTTTTCCCTGTGGTCAGTTATTGTCTCCTTGATTCAAAGCCGACAGTATTAAATATACCTGTCCTCTGGGAGCATATGAAGTAAATAGATCATTCATTTATTTTTGTGACAATTACAAGAAATTTTTTTTTACATCATTATTTTTTATTGTCGGGTTGTTGTTTTGTTTGACAGTTTCTTGGCCAGCATGCTTTGCAGGTGCCCTCATTATGGGTTATGCCAAACACAATCTCTTAGATATTCAATATTCCAGTATGGGCTGGAACCCCAGTTGGCACGTGCACTAGCGATTGAATCCAAGTACAGCTGTGTAATGCTTTTTAAATTGGAGGCCCTGTGGGAGAGGGCTGCTGAACTGCTCACTAGTGAAGTGACTTCCCTGGCTTTTCACCTAGAGGAGTTGATATAAAGAACAATCCACAAGAAGCCACCATATGGAGTGACTATGGACATCAAAATGACTCCAGTATAGGGGAGGCAGCGTTACTTATCGGACAGAGCATTAGACTGGGACAAACAAAACTTATGTTCCAGTCCCAGCTCCCCTAGTGACCTGCTGGGTGATCTTGGGCAAGTCATATCACGTCTCTGTGCCTCAGTTTCCCCATCTCTAAAATGAAGGTTATGATGCTAACCTCCGTTGTAAAGTGCTTTGAGATCTACTGATTCGCCATATACTCTATAGAAATATATATATTTAGGTATTAGTAATATACTTTATATAGGTATAAATTAATTAATATACTCTGCATAAGCATTAATAATAATATTCCGTATCACAATATGGGTCATTACGTTTTCTCTCCTATTCGAAGTCCCCCTGCAGTTTCAGTTGGATGTTACATTTTTCATCTCCTCCTCTTCCAAGCGGTTGTGTAGTCTTGCTGTGCACTGTTAAACAGCTGCTGAGCTCTACCCCAGAGAGGGCTGCGGTTGACCAGTGACGTGAAATGATTCCAGCGTAATCAATAACGTAATAGAGAATCTGTACCATTGGTTTTTAAAATGATACTATCAACCCATCCAGCGAAAAATGGGCCTTATTTTTACATTGTTCTCAGGTGAAGAGAATCATCCTCCAGATTCTAAATACATAATTTTAAGACCAGAACGGACCATTAGATCATTTTTGTCTGACCTTTTGCATAGCTGCAGGCCATAGAATTTCATCCAGTTATTCCTGTGCTGAGCCCATATCTCTTGTGAGTTTTATTTCACCTCTCATTATCCCAGATTTATCACAGAGTGCAGTGGGAGCAGAATTAGGCCAACACTGAGTGCTTTTGAAAATTCTACCCGTTGGCTTGTTTGTTTTTTAGGAAGGGTGGGAGGAAGGAGGGAGCCAATTCCTAAGGGAGTGGTGGAAAGGTTTCTTAAAGGATCTGCCCTACTCACAGAAGTATTCCATTGAAAATGCTGGCGGAAAGGAAACAGAACGCTACCTACATGCATTTATATTGAGAAAAAGAAACTGGGCTTATTGGGAAGACGGGAGGAGGAGATTAAAGGATTAATATTATTAATCATTTGTATTGCGTGAGAACTATTGGATAAGGGCAAGAGACCCTGTATTGGCAGGGAAGTGGGTGACTGCTACAGAAATGGCACCGGTGCACCTGATCAAAGCACCCATCTAAAGACAACCAGGATGGGGAGAGGAGAAGCTATTTTTTGGGGGGCCCTTCCTGCGAGAGTCCAATTAACACTAGTGCCTGCAGCATCTGAGCTAATTTCCGCAATGTAACTCCCCTGCATAGGCTGCAGTCGCTGCTTCCGGCTGAACCAATTAAAAGTGACTTACAGACTCAGTCTTCATAAATGCAGAAACTGAAACTGAGAAGAGAGTCAGTGGTGCCGCAGGCAAAGGGCAAGAAGGATGCTCTCTTGTGTGACAATCTGTTCTCAAGGCAGTGCTAGTGTCTCTCTACAGGATTTATACCAACAGGCAGAGTCTAATCAATTGATTAGATGTATAATCAATGTATAAATGTATAAATATTTGCCTCTCTACAGGCGTTCTCACCACCATTCTCACCACTTAGGGTCAAGAGGGAAAAATGGAAACACCCCCAGAATGCTTTTGGCAGAAAACCTGTCCTTACATGCATCTTGTTTGTGCTGATCACCAGTGCCTGTTGTTACTGTGTTTGCTTCCAGATCCTGTTCTTTCCAAATGGGTCATTAACTGGTTCTCTTGCCTGGTCCAGGAATCCATCCAGCTTCATCAGTGCCGAGTAATAGTTCGGTAGGGAGGGGACAGTGCTGTGTGTGGGACTGAAGGCTGCCGAATGAGTCAGAAAAGGTATCTTACAATTTTAGGTGGAATCAATTGACCTGATTTTGCTGTTTATTTAATATATTTAGAGGGGGGAAACAGTTTACCTCAAATTTTTGTTAGCTTTTGTAGCTCTCATGTCTATAGGGCAGATTTTCAGCCCCAACTATTTAAAAAACAAATTGTACATAGACTAAAAACCGCATGGTGTTGTGAGTTCCCGTAGGTGGCAGACCAGGATGGCTATACAGCTCCCTAACTCTGTTAGTTACCTAGGTAGATACCTTTCCAGTGTTTTGCCTCGTGGGGTGAGTGGCTTATTTAAGCATTCTGCATTCAGAAATGAGGAGCGTTTGCAGCCTTGAACGCCCTCCCCCAGCGCTCTCTAGGACACTCTCTAGCTCATAAATTTCCTTCTCAGCAGAGCTCATTTGTGCTGTAAACTAATTAGGCAAGTGGTCAAATACCACAAAAACCTTTCCTCCCATTGGAGACCAATAACTGTCCAGAGTGGGTGCTGAAATGCCTCATTAACAATGAGTGGGGGCCTAACATTAGCGGGGGCCTGCTCCCCAGGATCTGTGCTAGAAAAACAAAACGTCATCTGAACGATGCAGGAGGTTATAACCCTAAATCTGCTCCATTGCTAATGTTTTAAGTGCCAATTAGCTAACCTTGAATTACGCCCTCCTGGATTGTGGCTGTGCCTGGGACATTCACATGGCAAGAATCGTTTTTGTTTGAAAAGGAAAGGAGCAGTTCTGAGGTTACAGCGGGTAGAGGAGCCTCTCCCCCTTCCATCAACCTCATACCACCAGTCCTGCAGGCTCCCTCCCCTCCTACTTCTCCCTTGCCCCCTTCTCCTTCCTCCCCTTCTATCATGCCCTCCCGGCCTCTTTCTTTCCATGTAGCTCTGTTCTTATACTGCCCTCATCGCCACAGTATGAAAGCGCCTTGCGGCAGTGCCTTACACAAGGTGACTAACATCAGTGGCCCATGGTTCATTCTCTCTCATCTCCTGCCTTAGAGAGAATCGTGCGTGCAGTGGGGATTTCGTTTTGGTAGAGTTGGGGTTTTGGTTTGTTTTAAATAGTCGTGCTTCTGCCGTGTGTGTGTTGGCGAAGACAGGTCGGAGAAATGCGCCTGGTGGGCAGGTCTTTAGATAATCCCCTCTCAACACTCTATGTATGAAAAAAAATATGGTGGGATTTTTGCATGACATTTGCAAGCCCTAACTCTGCTCACTCGGCTTGTTTGTTATATCTCACACTCACTGCCCCCCGCCGCTCCCGTCTTGTCTATTGAGATAGAAGGCCCCTGTCCTGGAGAGCTTCCAATTCCTTGGTCTGTACAGTGCTTAGTACAATGGACCCTCCTTTTCAGCTGGCCCCCCAGCACTACTGTAATACAAATAATGATACTAGTGGAGACGGATGACATTCTGTGACACCGGCTCTATGGAAACTCAAGGCCAGGATCCTGAACCTGGGCCCAGTGGCCTTTCCACGCTGGTGTATGTAAGCGGGGTAATGTGAGCAGAACGGATATGCTTAAGCCTGGGTACAGGAGCATTAAAATTCACACACCCCCATTGCCTGACCCATAATGCCTCTGTGTAGGATTCCTGCAGATCTGGATGGAAGCCAGAATCGGGCTGGGCAGTTTTTGCCCCTTGACGTCCCTTCTGTCTGCAGCTTTCCAGGGATCTGTCTCTCACAGGGTTCGTACGTGGTCTGCATCATTGGAAGATGGGGGTGCCGCCCCTGAGTTAAAACACGTGCGATGGCATAGCGAAGACCAGAGTGTGGGTCCCAGTTTTACGTCCCTTTTCAGATTGTGAAAGCCGGGTAGAAACTGGGAACCAGGCTCTGGCCTTGGGTTCTCACAGCAGTGTCACAAAAGTGGGCCACCAGCCAGAGAATCAGAAATGCCAGCTGGATTCAGAGAGAAGCTGGGTGAGGTAATATCTTTTATTGTATCAGAGGGGTAGCTATGTTAGTCTGGATCTGTAAAAGCAGCAAAGAATCCTGTGGCACCTTATAGACTAACAGATGTTTTGGAGCATGAGCTTTCGTGGGAGAATACCCACTTCGTCGGATGCAAGTAGTGGAAATTTCCAGGGGCAGGTATATATATATGCAAGCAAGAAGCAAGCTAGAGATAACGAGGTTAGTTCAATCAGGGAGGATGAGGCCCTGTTCTAGCAGTTGAGGTGTGAAAACCAAGGGAGGAGAAACTGGTTCTGTAGTTGGCAAGCCATTCACAGTCTTTGTTTAATCCTGAGCTGATGGTGTCAAATTTGCAGATGAACTGAAGCTCAGCGGTTTCTCTTTGAAGTCTGGTCCTGAAGTTTTTTTGCTGCAGGATGGCCACCTTAAGATCCGCTATTGTATGGCTGGGGAGGTTGAAGTGTTCTCCTACAGGTTTTTGTATATTGCCATTCCTAATATCTGATTTGTGTCCATTTATCCTTTTCCGTAGAGACTATCCAGTTTGGCCGATGTACATAGCAGAGGGGCATTGCTGGCATATGATGGCGTATATTACATTGGTGGACGTGCAGGTGAATGAACCGGTGATGGTGTTAGGTCCTGTGATGGTGTCGCTGGTGTAGATATGTGGGCAGAGTTGGCATCGAGGTTTGTTGCATGGATTGGTTCCTGAGCTAGAGTTACTATGGTGCGGTGTGCAGTTACTGGTGAGAATATGCTTCAGGTTGGCAGGTTGTCTGTGGGCGAGGACTGGCCTGCCACCCAAGGCCTGTGAAAGTGTGGGATCATTGTCCAGGATGGGTTGTAGATCCCCGATGATGCGTTGGAGGGGTTTTAGCTGGGGACTGTATGTGATGGTCCTGTTGGTTTCTTTCTTGGGTTTGTCTTGCAGTAGGAGGCTTCTGGGTACACGTCTGGCTCTGTTGATCCGTTTCCTTATTTCCTCGTGTGGGTACTGTAGTTTTGAGAATGCTTGGTGGAGATTTTGTAGGTGTTGGTCTCTGTCTGAGGGGTTAGAGCAGATGCGGTTGTACCTCAATGCTTGGCTGTAAACAATGGATTGTGTGGTGTGCCCGGGATGGAAGCTGGAGGCATGAAGGTAGGCATAGCGGTCGGTAGGTTTTCGGTATAGGGTGGTGTTAATGTGACCATCACTTATTTGCACCGTGGTGTCTAGGATGTGGACCTCCTGTGTAGATTGGTCCAGGCTGAGGTTGATGGTGGGGTGGAAGCTGTTGAAATTGTGGTGGAATTTTTCCAGAGTCTCCTTCCCATGGGTCCAGATGATGAAGATGTCATCAATGTAGCGTAGGTAGAGAAGGGGCGTGAGTGGACGAGAGCTGAGGAAGAGTTGTTCCAGGTCGGCCATAAAAATATTGGCATATTGTGGGGCCATGCGGGTGCCCATAGCGGTGCCACTGATCTGGAGATATATATTGTCATCAAATTTGAAATAGTTGTGTGTGAGGATAAAGGCACAGAGCTCAGCAACCAGTTGTGCTGTGGCATCATCAGGGATACTGTTCCTGACAGCTTGTATTCCATCTGTGTGTGGGATGTTTGTGTAGAGAGCCTCTACATCCATGGTGGCTAGGATGGTGTTTTCTGGAAGGTCACCAATGCATTGTAGTTTCCACAGGAAATCAGTGTTGTCACGGAGATAGCTGGGAGTGCTGGTGGCATAGGGTCTGAGTAGAGAGTCCACATATCCAGACAGTCCTTCAGTGAGAGTGCCAATGCCCGAGATGATGGGGCGTCCAGGATTTCTGGGTTTGTGGATCTTGGATCTTTTATTGGACATGCTTACAGGCTACACTGAGCTCTTCTTCAGGTCGAGCTCTCTGTAGCTGGAAACCTTTTCTCTCTCCCCAACAGAAGTTGGTCCAATAAAAGCTATTACCTCACCCACCCTGTCTCTAATATCCTGGGACTGACACAGCTACAACAACACTGCATGCAATGGTTGGAGTCAAAGACCTAATTCTGTCTGGGGACAATGCTGCACACTATGGCCATTTACTTATTTGGGCCAGATATTCAAAACAATTAGCTGTTTAGTGAAAATGAGTTCCTGAGTCATCTGCTTATCTTGTTGATTCCCCACCTTCCCTCAGAATCCTGTGCTTGCGACTTGAAAATATTGCAAGCTGGTTTGGGGATTTTGATCAATGGTGCATTAATTTATATGCCAGACACACTTGAACCATGGCATGATGTCACATCTAGCCAGGGGAGGCGGGGGAGAGAGAGAGAGAGGGGCAGTGATTAGCCTAAGGTTTTCTCTAATGCCATCCTAGCCAATCACTGACACACTGTTTAAACCAATCAGAAATACATGTTTTACAACTCAGGCAGAGGTAAAGCAGTTCTAGTTCTTCTGCCTAGACTTGCCTAGTTAAATACACTTGCCAGCCAAATCACAGAGGCAAAATGCACACACTGCATTCTTTGGATGCCGTCCAAATTGACATGTATGAAAAAGAGCCATTATTTACTGCCTAGCCAATAGAGGATGTGTTTGCTCAGAATCAATATGTTACCTGGATGACTTTTTTGCCTTAAGGAACAAAGCAGATCAAATGGCAAATTCCTCAAGAAAAGTGGCTTTTTTGGAGAGGGGGGGGGGACAGGTTTCAGATTGCCAGCTGCAGCAACATCCAGATGTAAGATGATGAGTGACTTATCAGATCTGCAGCCCCTCCCATTTCAAGGTCTTTAAATGTTTTGCTCGTGCTCGACAGTCCATCCCAGAAGGCTAGTTAACACCTCTGCACAGATGTGGCTGGGTGCTGATGGGTCCCTGATTCATTTGCTTTCAAAGCAAAAACTCACTCACAGCTGGCTGAAAAATCAGGGAAAGGTTTTTTACATGTAATAATAATGTTAAATGGACCAAAACTCCCCCCCCATGGTCTTTCTGAACCTTTGCTGATTAACAAACAAATTGATTCAGCCTGTAGTGTGAAATGATCCTTTCAAGGATCTTAGAGCACAGCCACACGAAGTAACGGGAGAATTCGCTGCAGAATTTAGGTTAACAACCCAGCGGTCTGGAGGAAAGAGAAATAGGATGCTCTCCAAGTTGATACGGATGGGTGAATTCATTCAGGATAAGACCTCTTCCCACCCACTTTTCAGTGCCATTCCTAACCCTCATGAAAGAGTCTGAAATGTTCCTTTGACTTGTTGACTGTTGCCTGTTTTTACTGTGTCTTAACTCTGCTTTTTCTGGTCATATTGGGACTGGCAGTGCTGCGCCATCGCTGCTGAGATTTTTCTTGATCGTTTTCTTTCTCCTCTCCTTCCTAGTCTCACCTTCCCTTCTTTTGTTTGGCTCTTCAGCTCCTCTTGGTTGGAAAGCTTTAGGGAGGAGGTGAGGCTTGAATTGGGCTCAGGTTTGGGGCATGCTGGATTCCCTCTGGTATGGCTTCCATCCTGTAGAGCGCTCTGTTGAGGACTTTCTGACCTCCAGCATTTGAAAGTTTTACCTGGGGCACCATCGCTGTCATGGTGGTAATTCCAGTCTGACCATTGGCATAGAGTGCTGCAAATCTCCTTCTGGAAATTTCCAGATTAAGGATTTCCTGCCCTACAGACCCTTTATGACATGGGTATCCCCAACAAAAACAATTGGACTGACTTGCATGAAAAAGAATTACTCACCTCCCAAGGAATTCTGACTCATGCAGGTAGCCCCACTGATCTTAATGGTGATAGCATTCAGGTTTGGACCTTAATGTCACAGACTGACGAGGTCTGGA
The DNA here is from genome assembly GCF_016161935.1 of Mauremys reevesii. Lineage (NCBI taxonomy): Eukaryota > Metazoa > Chordata > Testudines > Geoemydidae > Mauremys > Mauremys reevesii. The sequence goes on from NC_052638.1 coordinate 39,351,951, forward strand.
TAAGCTTCAGGTGCTCATCTAAAACACACCTAGCTCCAAGCCCTCTGCAGTTCTCTCAGCACTAGGAATTATTTCTCAAAATCCAGCTTGCTAAGAAACTCTGCTCCTTCCTCCCTAGTGAGAATCTAGCCATAGTCATTAATGTGTCCATCAGCCTGGATTGATGAAGCTCCTCGAATGTGGGTGCAATGCAGAGGCTTGTGGAGAGTCCAGCTGCCTGCCTCAGTAGGATGAGGTGCCATGAGCATCCAGACTCTTCAAAGCCCCGGTCTTGATCTTCAAAGTCACTAACCTGGCTATACCTATGACTGCATCTGTAACCTTCCATGTCAGCTTGACGACGGAAATTAAAAAGCTCTTTGAGATGATGAAACTTACAAAGCTCCAGATGAAATTCATAAAAAGCTTTGTCAGTTATGGAATAAACTTTCCAAGGAGGTCCAGATAAAGAGTCTGACCACTTTCAAGCAGTATCGGCAAACCCTGATATTTGACCAAGCACTTCCATCATAACTGGTGCGATGATTTTGTCTATCTATAAAAACCATGTGTGTGGGTGTGAAATATTCTTCAAACACAGCTTCTCTGTCTAAGGTGGCGAGAGCAGCAAAAAATGCCGGGCAGATTTAACGTATGTAGGAAGCACTCCGATACTAGGCGATGTGTATTAAGAAATTCCTGTAATAAAGAAAGAGCTAGATTAGAGATGGGAGCAAACTGCACAATTCAGGCCTGGATCTGATCTTCCCTGCAGTTCTTGGGTTTTGGGTCAGCCCATTAAAAATATCGGATCCAGCTGCCTGTTCAGATTCAGATCAAACTTCCCCAGAGTTGTGCAATATTAGGAGCCATGATTTTGGCTCAGGACCATCTTTAGTCTTCATTAATAACTTCCATATAAAATCTATTCTGTTTATGAGACAAAGAAAGATTTTTCTAATTTCCCAGTACCGTCAGCTCAACATAATCTGTGAAAATCCAGCTGTTTGTTATGCTTCAAATCTCTTCTCCAGCACCAGCAATAAAGATTGTGGAATCTGAAGCTGGCTAGTATATTTTGTGGATGGTGTGTGAAGCAGAACATAATCCAGGTTTCCTCTTCTGCAGTTCTATTGGCCTCTGACAGTAGCAAACACTTTTTGGTTGGTAAACTATAAGCAGATGATTCAGGAGACACACAGGCAATAGCTATGGGCAACAGTAATAAAATAAAGGGCTATTTTCAGTCACTTCTGACCATATCCATACTTTAACGGAACACGATCCAAGTTAACAGGCTTCAAATCTTTCCCCCACCTCCCAAAATATGTTATTTGACAGACCTCTTCCCCTTCCACATTGCATTTCTCCAGAACCGTTCATGCCAAGATTCTAAACTGCTTTACAAAGCTAGGTAACAGAACCAGCCAGTTTTTCCCTCTTGATAAAAATGAGGGTTTGATGACAAGATTTTTCCCTGAAAAACAAATTCTGTCCATTTTTTTTCCATTTTTTGACAATTTCTATTATGGGGAAACTCTCAATGTTTTGAAAAAACTTCCCTTCCATTTTTCACTGCAAAAAGAGGGAAAAAAAGGTTTTAAATAAAAGGGAGTGAGAAAGATTCTCTACTTTCTCTGGCTTTTTTACTCCCCACTCCTTTTTCCAGTGAGGGGTGGGGACAGGGGAAGGGAGGAATTTAAAAAAAGGAGAGAGAGAGAGAGAGAGACTTTCCCCACCAAAAAAAAAAAAATTGAAATTAAATTTCATTTTCAGATTTTTAATCAAAAACCAAAAGATGTCATGAAAAGTTCAAAACAAAATGAAAACTCCCCCTCCCAAAATGTTCATTCAACAGACCAGTCTTTTTTCAACCACCTCCAGTAAGGCAGCATCCTTTTTATGGACTGTCACTGCTGGCCAGAGAGTCACACACCAAACCAGTGGCACTAGAAGGCCTATGTCCCTGTTCAATGCCCTGTCCTCTGGACCAGGAGCGTCTCAGCCATCTCCATTATGTAGGGTTGCCACCTGTCCGGTTTTCCACTTGTGTGTCTGGGTGCCATTTAACAAGCCCGGATGTCCAGTTTTTTTAATCTGGGGGGGAGATGGAGCAGGGACAGGACCTTGGGGGATGAGGCAGTGCAGGGGCGGGGCCTCAAAGGTCTGGTTACCAGCCATTAGAAAGGTGGCAACCCTACCACCATGGCTGTGTGACAGAGTGCTGAGAGCCAGTAGCTGATCACTTCCTTAAGGATTAATTAGCTCCTCCAGAAGGTGCCTGATGGAGGAGAGGAGTACTTAATTGCCTAAGCAGAGTGGGATTGATGAGCTAAGGAGCTAGTTACCAGCTGTGGAGGCTAGTTAAAAGCACAGGAAGGCAGTGCAAAGGGGGAGGGAGGAGTCTAGTGGAGCCAGGAGCAGGGGCGGCTCTAGGAATTTGGCCGCCCCAAGCACGCTGGTCCCGCGGCTCCGGGGGACCTCTTGCAGACGTGCCTGCGGAGGGTCCGCTTGGCGCGCTGGGGTCTGAAGCCGGCCCTGGCCAGGAGAAAGGAAGGTCTTAGGGTGGTGAGAATCTTTCCTTTGAAGAAAGGGCTGAGGGTTAGCACAAGCTGCTGCACGGGATTGTGATGGGGGTTTGGTGAAGGTAATAAATACAACTCGCAGAGGTGATAACCACTGTAAAGGCATCCAACACTATTTGTGAGGGATCTCGGGACAGGAGAGAAGCCTGGCCTGTCTAGGCTGTGCTCTTAAAATCCCAGCTGTTAGGATGGACAGTGCAGATAGAACAGAGATTCCAAGGCCAGAAGGGACCACTGGGGTCATCAAGTCTGACTTCTTGTATAACACAGGCCAGAAAACGGCCCCAAAACAATTGCTAGGGAATCAGCTTCTGGTGCCCTCTGCATGGACTGTAATGTTTGTGTTCCCGTTGCACATGCTCAATATGGGCTAGTTGAGTCTAGGAGCCTGAGCAGATTCAGACTGAGCTGAGTGCACATGTGGTTGAGCTTGCTTTTTTCTTCAGTGACCTTTGTCCTCCTGTGTGCTTACGTATCATTGCTCTCCTGAGGTAGGCATGTGTCTGATCTAAGCATGATGTGTTCCCCTTGGGCCACTGCCTCATCCCTTCCTCCCTGCCAACTAAATGCCAGATTCTATCCCTATCCCCCTCTAAACCTGCTTGTTCTAAGGAGTAGGTTTGTAAATTTCCAACTTGCTTCATCTTGGGATCATTCCTTAGCATGTGTTACTTTTAGGATTTCCTTTAGTCTTCTGCATGTTTTGAGTTTGCTCAGTGCATGGAACCTCGCCTGAGATCGATGGGACTGCAGTGTGACTATGGGATGGGACTACATAGAGTGGCTGCAGGATCAGGCACTAAACATGCCACTGGAATCTGCATACTGCACTCCTGTCAGGAAGGGGCTGGGAGACCAGCAAAACTCGGTTAGATTTACAGTTTGGCCACACATGCTGGTTGTGGCTTACAATAATGATTAACGTCACTGCCACAAGATACATTGGCTCTCCACGGTATGCGTCTCAGCTCTAAATCAAAAGGGCTGGAAAGGAGCTGATACAAAATGTCACAGCTTCATTCTGTCTTACACTGGAGCTGAATTCACAGCTGGTACTTAGGAAGTTCTCCCAGCCCCAGGTGCTCGCAGTGATGCATCCAAGCTTGATTTTACCCATGCTGGTGAATCCTTGGTTGAGGTTCTTGGTTATGCCATGGCTGTTCCTTGAAGAGGTGTAAAAGCAGATGGGAAGGGAATGATTTTACCCAGGTAGCTCTGTTCTGCAGACCACACTGGGGCCAGGAGTGGGAAAGCAGTGTTTATAAGTACTGTAAGACGCAGGGTATCTGCATTATAGGCTCACTTACATCACTTTAGTGCTGACGGAAGGTACCTCACTGAGTTAATACCCCTGGAAGCTTGTTCTTTGTTGTTAGCATGGGCAGCTGCAGGGCAAATTTCCTTCATGCTATTCCAAGTTTTGTAGAGAGTTTCACACCCGGTTAGTCTTACACACAATGTAAAATGTGGGTAGATCAAATTTTACTGGTATATAGGTGAAAAACTGGAGTGACTCCACTTGATTCATGGCGCAGATGTGTGTGAAATAAACACATGCATGCATCTTGGGCCCCTCCCATTATCCCTGCCAGCTTAGAGGTGTCAGTAGAGTCAGTCTGGTTTTACATTAGTGTAACAGAAAAGAATTTGCCCCCAGGATTTTACAATCACTTTACAAGTTATACCCAATCTCTCAATTCACTTGTCAGGAGAAATGTCTGGAATAGTAGGGCTTTATATTGTTGTGCAAACTATAAACCAAAATTTTGATTTTTGTAGGGGGAAATTAAAAAATAAAATAAAAACCTAACAAATAGAAAAGACTTAACGAACAGGACAAACAGAAAACCCAACAGATTCTGGAGAGGTCTTACATGTGCTTCTGTCTAGCTGGAAGCCTGGGTTTCAGGACCTGACTCTGCACCATTGCAGTCAATGGGAGTTTTGTCATCGAGTTCAGTGGGTTCAGAATCGTGCCCTCAGGAGCACTGAGGCGGTGAACAATAACCAGGAATCAAAACTGACTGAAACCAACAGTGAAGCCGTCCAGTCCAGTTTCAGTGCCCAAGCTGGGTGAAGTGCAGAAGGTGAACACACACCACAAAGGAAGCACAAAGTCAGTTAAACTTGTAAAGTTCTTTCAGTCTGAGATTTTATTAGTAACACAAGGAAGGGGAAATACAACCTGTTGCCAAATTCAGTCAGTTCTAAAGGTACAATAATGGCCCTCAGGTATTTTTTTTAACTCAGCAGTATCCTTTTAATTTGGACTGTTGATGAGATTACCCTGTCTGTTGCCATCTTTGCTCCTGATACTAATCATTTTGTAATCAACCCTGAGCTTGGGGTTGGAATTGAGCGGTTCCCCCAGCATTCTGCAAAGCAGCGTATGCTGTGTCTGTTAGATCATTCGGATAAGGGGAATTTAGATGCCAATGTGAATATCCAGCTGTTGGACGTTCCTTTATTTTGCATACCCGTAATTCTTCAATGACTTCATTCCACTGACTGTGAGACTAGAGGGAGATTTTCTCAAGGAACTTTTGTTCTTATTCTGTGGGCCACCAAGAAGATCGCTGTGATGCACTGGTGCTCTATGGGGGTTGCAATTTGAGAGCCACCGTATTATATAGAAAGGATAAATTCTTCCCCTTTATCCTAGTGTAAATGCTGGGTAAGTCTGCTGAAGTCAGTGGAGTGGCCGCATTTACACTCAGGTAACCGAGAGCAAAAAATGGCTCAGAAGTGGGTCCAAGCCATACAATTTGGATCCAGGTTCAGATTTTCAACACTCTAAAGTTCCATAATGAGGTTTTCATTCAAGCCCTCATAAGGGCAGGGGCCATTTGCAAAATTGGGATTTGGGTTTGGGTTTGGATTTTGAAATTTCCTCCTCCCCATAATTCCATGGTGCTCTGACCTGGGATTTTGGTTCAGGCCTGCCTCAGATTAGAGAGTAATAAACTAATATGTCTGTTCAGAGAATTGCATGAGCTGTTGTCTCACATACAAATGGATCAAACGTAGTGCTGGAAGAACTTCTGAGGATCCGGAGGGTCATTTCAGAGCAGCACCCAAATCTTTGCATGTGGAGTTGCTTGAACATCAGTGGTTTTGGTGTGCCAAGAGGTATTGTTCTTGTGGGTTTCCACCCCAAGTTTCATTGGAGTTTCCAGTTCAATTGAACCCAAATACTTGACCCACACAAAACAAACCCTTGCTTTTCATGGTTTAACAGGAAACCATACAATCCTCTCCTAGACCCCTAGAGAATAGGATGGGATTCATAGGAAATGTGGCCCAGGTTTGCTTGAAAGATTCATGGTCATCAGCAAAGTTCCTAGAACAATCGTTCATGTGAACAATTTTCCATAAACAAGTTCCCTAAGCAGGTGACACTGTTGGGTTTGTTACAAAGGTTTGGCCTAGAACCGGTCCTGGACCATGATGCTCAGATCTGGATAGAACTCCTACAAAATGCAAAGTAGCTTGGATCTGAGGTTCTGGTTAAACCTGTTATAGCACTAGGGACCACGGGCTAAGTCTGTATCTGAATACGAACTTCTCTGCAGTGGATTTGCTCATTGGTCTCTTCTTTCAACCTTCTCCAATGCCCCAGAACCTCGTTAATCTGCAAAATCGGGCTGGAAATCTCACAAGAACCGACTTTCTTATGGAGTTTTGAGGGCTCTGTTTGGTGCTTCCAGTGAATCTGGAGATACCAGGGAAATAGGATTTTCCTGCATTGATTCAGTGCTTCAGCTTCCAGCGGAACCTGGCAGAGCAAAAGACACATGAGGGTTTATGGGATCAGAAGAGATCTGGAGAACGTGTCTGAAATCATCTTCTAATTGAATGTGGTTTCTTTGAAAGCCGGGTTAGCCCCTCCACCTCCTTCCCCTCCACCCCCAGGCGAATGTGCTACTGCACAAGGAATGCAAGTGAGTACAAGGAATGCATACAGCATAGGGCTATCTGGAAATGAGGAACGGAAAATAAACAGACACTTGTGGAATATTTTTTCCTCTACGGAATAGGCAGCTGCCAGGCAGAGTTTGATTCTGAAGGCCTGCAGGAGAGATCTATGCGCCTTTTGTTTCTACCTTTTTTAAAGTGTTTCCATTACGACTGCAAGTGAATTAATGTATCCAGCTAACAGCCCATCCGCCCCCTCTGCCACCGCTAATTAGCCATCAGAGCAGAGATTGCTATGGATGTCAGACCCCCCAACATGCAGGTTAGTTTGTGCTTTTGGGGAGTTTGGCTCAACTAGAGAGAACGGTTCTCTGTGTCAGGGACACTGCAGTTTCAGGCTGGCTTGTGATTGTTTGGTACTATCCCTGTTTATTTCATTTGTCTCCTTAGGCCTGGGCAGTCACCAGACGGAGGGGAGCAGGGGAAAGAGGCCTGAAATACTGCAGGGATGTAAAGAACGTCCTTATGCTGTAACGTTTCCGAGTGCCTTCAGACCAAAGGGAAAGCTGAACAATAACAGAAAGCACCCAATACGTCCTCTAGAGTAGACATCCATCCCTCTGTTGCTGGAGAATTTCCAGGGGCTTCACTGCTAAATCCCTGTCTGGAGAATGAATTGTCACATCTCTGAGCAATGACACCCCCTTCCCACCCCGGCATCGTTTTCCACTCACCTCCAGCTTCTCAGCAAAGGCCCACTCCTGCTTCCCTGGAAATCCGTGGGATTCATAGGGGGCTCAGCATGGGATTGGGATCAGTGGGATTTAGACCAGGCCCCAGGTGCTTAGCCCCCTCTCGGGATCAGGGCCTTTGGGGCTCAAACCTGTGCCAAGAAAATGAATAGGGACAGGGGAAGGCTCATGCATCTCAAAGTCATTTATGCTCCATCTTGCCTGCCATGACGTGTCAGCTCCGCTAAGATCATGTAACCTAGGCTGTGCTGTTAATAAGGCATCATGTTGATTAAGCGTCAGCCTGGAATGTTACCTTGGCTAGGTCTCTCCCCGTGATGATCAGGGAACGTTGCCAGAACGACAGATCCAGGAAAGACCTGGAGGCTCCGTGTAATGGTTTAAAATAAAAACCAGCCTCTCCTGTTAGCAGGAGGGGTGGAGAAAGGCTGATGGCAGATGGCTCTGAATTATTCCACAGCTCCTCTGCGTGAATCTCAAAGGTGTCTCATTTGGCCCAGCTTTGTATCTAAAACCAATTACGAGCTGCAATGGGGGTGGATTGCACTAGAGAGTCCATTGTAGGTAATTGCACACTTAGACTGCAGTGTATAGGAGTGACACGACTTGAGAGCTCCAGGGTCAGGACAATATCAGGAGTGAAAGGGCAAAGGACGAGTCCAGCAGTCAGGAGTGAGAATGGGGACATCCAGTGTTAATCTTAATGGTACGTTTCCTTGCTATGCAGGGATGCCACCATAAAGGAAACAGGAGGCTTTCAGGACTGTTAAACTCCCTGCTGATTAGGCCTCAGCTGGAGTGTTGTGTCCAGTTCGGGGCGCCACATTTCAGGAAAGATGTGGACTAGCTGGAGAAAGTCCAGAGAAGAGCAACAAAAATGATTAAAGGTCTAGAAAACATGACCTATGAGGGAAGATTGAAAACATTGGGCTTGTTTAGTCTGGAGACGAGAAGGCAGAGAGGAGACATGATAACAGGTTTGAGTACATATAACGTTGTTACAAGCAGGAGAGAGAACAATTGTTCTCCTTAACCTCTGAGGATAGAACAAGAAGCAATGGGCTTAAATTGCAGCAAGGGCGGTTTAGGTTGGACATTAGGAAAAACTTCCTAACTGTCAGGGTAGTTTAAGCCCAGGGAGGCTGTGGAATCTCCATCACTGGAGATTTTCCAAAGCAGGTTAGACAAACATCTGTCAGGGATGGTCTAGATCAGGGGTGGCCAGCCTGGGGCTCCGGAGCCACATGCGGCTCTTCAGAAGTTAATATGCGGCTCCTTGTACAGGCACCGACTCCGGGGCTGGAGCTACAGGTGCCAACTTTCCAATGTGCCAGGGGGTGCTCACTGCTCAACCCCTGGCTCTGTCACTGGCCCTGCCCCCACTCCACCCCTTCCCGCCCTTTCGCCCGAGCCTGCCATGCCCTCACTCCTCCCCGCCCCCCCGAGCCTCCTGTACACCATGAAACAACTGATTGGGAGGTGCGGGGAGGGAGTGGGAGGTGCTGATTGGTGGGGCTGCCAGTGGGTGGGAGGTGCTGGGAGTGGCGGGGGGCGGGGAGCTGATGGGGGCTGCTGATGAATTACTGTGGCTCTTTGGCAATGTCCATTGGTAAATTCTGGCTCCTTCTCAGGTTCAGGTTGGCCACCCCTGGTCTAGATCCTGCCATGAGTGCGGAGGATTGGACTAGAAGACCTCTCGGGGTCCCTTCCAGTCCTATGATTCTCTCTCCCTCCATCCCTCTACTCTTCCCCAGTGGCTTTGATCTGTCAGTTCAGCTATACAGAGTTTGGAATATATCTGACACATCTGGCTATTGTCCATTGATTCCAGCCCAAATCCCTTTGATTTGCCAGAGACTGCAGATTTTGTCATATTTTGGCCAACGTGCTGTACCCCAGAGACATCAAAGATGCCAGACTGCTGTGCTGGTGGGCTCTGGGAGCACTGAGGTGATGTCTCCCTCTAGCAGCACTAACCCCAGTGACTACAACAACCTACTATGTAGTGCTAATGGTGATCTCCTAGCTCACGTGTTAAAGGCTTATGCTGAGTTTGATGCCTGCTGGTGACCATAATGCCTGTAATGTACACAGACACCTGGGCAGTGCAGGGTTGAGGCAGGGTTCCCAGGGATCTGGGCCAGGACAAAAAAGCAGCCAGTCTGCATTAGCATCTCTGCAAACACCCCTCATCTGTGAGATGATACAGCAGCCATCTGCACTTCACTTGTTTCTTTAACTCCCGCTACCCTGACTTTGATAAGAGTAATTAGTCATTCGTCACAGGCCACAACAGTGATGTAGCAGAATGACTTGCTCCTTGGTGTGGAGCACATGGCTGCAAGAGGCAACAAGTGCTGGTTTGATCACTTGGGGAGGGAGGGGGTAGGGCGGAATGGATGTGAGTTTTCTTCTAACAGTGAGGTTTAGCTCCTGTGCTTTAATTGCTAGGTTGTAAGTAGGAGGGTTTCATTTCTGGTAGCCGTGGGCCAGGATTTACTAGACTGATGCTCCTCTGGCTTTACTCTCCACTTGTTTTGGCTAACGGAGGGTTAGGCAAGCTGCCATGAAATGGGTCCTGTATCCAAACAGGCGCTGGGTGACGGCATGTTGACAAAGTTGAGCATAAACCTTCCATCTTCTAGCCCTTGTCTGAGGCATTGTGTGGATGGGAAACTAAGCAGGACGTTGCGTAAGTCACTGTGCCCAAACCCTCCACATTCTGTGCAGCTCTGGCTTCTAGTTACACTTAGAGAAGTGTACAAGGATAGGTCCATCAATGGCTATTAGCCAGATGTGGAGGGATGGTGTCCCTAGCTTCTGTTTGCCAGAAGCTGGGAATTGGGCGACAGGGGATGGATCACTTGATGATTCCCTGTTCTGTTCATTCCCTCTGGGGCACCTGGCATTGGCCACTGTCAGAAGACAGGATACTGGACTAGATGGACCTTTGGTCTGACCCAGTATGGCCGTTCTTATGTTCTTAAGTGCCCATATCATAAAGTTCCTGAGAGTTTGGTGTGTTTGTTTCCAGGCTTTTGGGGTGGGATATGCTGGAAAAGAACTGGCAACCAGAAAAACATACATGCTTCTAATCTAGAATGAGCCACTCACTCACTCTGAGAGCCCAAGGTAGGTCCAGGTGGGTCAAACGCTTCCTCAGCTGGAAAACTGGCAATAAACCTAACCTGCCTGGAGAGGCCCAGCTGAGCTTTCCTAGGTAAAAGAACCCAATGCACTGAGTAAAGTTTTACCACAACCAGCTCCTCAAAACATGGGGATTCCATGCAGGTAAGCAAATGAATTGCTAACACACTACGCGATACTGTGGAACCAAAGCCATTTTTTCAGTATTTGGGGGATTGTATATTTTTAATCATTCATATTTTGTTTATGGTTCTTGCATTCAACATTCTTAGCCTGTTTAGTATCTAGCCAGGTTATACTGCCTAGTTCAACTCTTCGGAGTTTGAATGTGTGTCTAAAGATAACTGTTCCCACTGACTCATAAGCATTCATTTGGCTAGTAGTTTAGGAAATGCTAGTTCATATAGTCTTGGATCTACTGACGCAGTAGGAGTTATACACACAAAGCAAAAGTGGTATGTACCATTTACATCTGCTACCACTGTGGTTGACATCTCATTCTTCTCTTCAATGTTTTTTGCCTGGTAGGTGGGAAATCCTTTCAGTTACTAAACCAAAACCTCATCTTGAATATTCAGGTCAGCTGTTCCCTCCTAGACATGTGGTGAGGAGTTAGTTGTTCTTGTGAGGCTTTGCCTGCCTGGGACTGAACTAGAAAACTGTCCTTTTCTGGTTTGGTCCTTGGACCAGAAATACAAGAAATGACATCAGATCTGGGAATTTGAATGTTAATCTTCCCAAAATATAAAGAGTTTCAATTTCTGAGGCTTAGGTTTTGGCCTAAATTCTGTTACTGTAACCAGCAACCTTTCAGCGATGTTTGAGGAGAGGGACCCCACCCAAACAGGGGGCTGGCTGCTCAGTTCTTAGACAGCAGCCCTTTAAAGTAGGAGTGAGTAGGGGATTGACCACCTTTGACTTCCAGTAGATGGCGCTGTCACACTGCTTGGCTCTAGCTGCTGGGGCATCTATCTGGCTGTTAAAGTCAAGGAGAAAATTGGGAAGAGCAGGTTCAGGTCTCGGCATCGCTTCTAATGCTTGCAAACATGCAGCTGACATCTGCTTCTGCCATGGCCTCTATCCCCGATCCTGCTTCCAAAGTAAAAAGATGTTTAAAGATGGTCCCTTCTTTCCCTCTCCTCCCGCCCCACGATGCTTGCAATCAGACAAGTCCATGGGCTAAAAAGTCATCTCAATTTTGTTATTTAATCCCTGAGGAGAAAGCCCAGATACTCTTCATAAACTGACAATTGCTGTAGGAGGCAATTGCTTATAGCAGCTCCTTGAAAGGTCTTTATTTATTTATTTTATTTTATTTTATTTTAAAAGGACAGTGTGTTGATTTGGCCACATGCCAACCAGGAAATACCAGAAAGCTGAAGATGGACCTGCTACAAACAGACTAACCAGCCTCAGATGTCCCTTTAATATTGGAATATGGAGAGTAATAAAAAGCACATGGATAAATAATGAGATTATTAACGAATATACAAAAATAAATCTGTTTGCATTAGGGAACCCCAGTAAACCACCAGTTTCATACAGAGTCTCTTAATCTCCTCTAAGTATGTTTTAATGGGGGCATTATGCAGATTATCATGGTTTATAGCTCTGTAATCACTTGTCTGCGTTACACTGTACATATGTGTGTACTGCTGCTTAGACCCTATCAGTCACACACAAGAGGGAGTGGGCAATAGAATAAAGATGGAATTACGTGATGATACGTAAACTGGAGGGAGAAGGAAAAGGAGGCAGATCTGGGAGGGGAAATGGGAGAACTCAAAGGTCTGAAAGGCAAGTAGCTTTCAAAGGAAGGGAGATGGGAGCGTGAGCAGATTCACTTCCCTGATCTGCAGATGCTCCTCCTGCAACTGCCACTTTGGGAGGAAGCTATTTACCAAGGGAGGAAGCTACTTAGAAACAGAGACACATTGGGAAAAGCATGTAGCCTGAACTTTCAAACCTGGGATCCCAATGTCAGGCTCCTCAATCCCTATCTAGGCAGGGATTCTTCTGTGCTTCCGCTTACGTGTGGAACGTCCTCCATGAAGCTCAATAAGTAAGTGCTGAGTGGCCGCAGACCCCAGTGAAATTGACGGCAGGTGCAGGTGCTCCGTGTCTTAAAGAATCAGGCTGTTTGTCATGGTGCCTAAGTGTGGATCAAGGAGCTTAACTTTCGAGCACTCAAGTTTGAAAATGTAGGTCAGGTTTTCAATCACTGTGTCTCGGGGGTCGTTCCTTGGGCTGGGAGCATAGGGGAGAGCCTGGGTGGGGGAGCCTCTTGCATAACTGTACAAGGATCCCGCTAGCTGACTGAGGATGGAGCCAGTCAGTTTATGTAATGAATGTCCCCCAGGCCTCTTAAATTCAGCTTCCCTCCCATGCTCTAAAATTTGGGCTGGAACGTTTCAAGCCATCCCGAGCTGAGGGAGCTAACTGGAGAGAGAACGCCAGCCATGCGGTTACCATGACAGCACTGGCACGAGAAACTTTTATTAGGCCTGGTCTACACTAGGGTGGGGGGGTCGAACTAAGGTACGCGACTTCAGCTACGCGAATAGCGTAGCTGAAGTCGAACTACCTTAGTTCAAACTTCTTACCTGTCCAGACGCCGCGGGATCGAAGTCCGCGGCTCCCCCGTCGACTCCGCCACCGCCGTTCGCGGTGGTGGAGTTCCGGAGTCGACGGGAGCGCGTTCGGAGTTCGAACTATCGCGATAGTTCGAACTCCAAGAAGTCGAACGCTACGCGTCGACCCGGCAGGTAAGTATAGACCTACCCTTAGCAATTTTCCATTGTATCCACAAACTGCCAGGCTCATTATTACCCTTGCATGCGTCCCGCTGTCCTGGAGAACTAGTTCTTCTCTCGGATAGGACAATCGTTTTCACCCGGTGTTAGCTCCGGGGTCTGGAGTGGGACCCAGACATCGCAGATACAGTGCACTAGTTCTGCTGACATTGGAGGTGCTCACTTTTGCCTGGTGGTTAAAAATGAAAACAGACTGTAAGAGGCTTGCTGCCGTCATGGGGTACGAGGAGCAGGAGGCAGGTGGACAGTACTGCTATTCTCATGGAATGTACTGCACTTTTCAGGGGAACCAAATAACAAGGCATCCCTGCTTACAAAATGAGGATGATAAAGACTTGATTTTTGCACAGGGATAACTCAGTTGAGGATCCTGAGCACTTGGGATCCTTGAAGAAATTATATTAAGAAATATAATATAGAGAAATGATTGGAAATTATTGTCCCCCCCATCTAAAGTAATGCCCCCCATCTAAAGTAATGCCCCATCTCCATGGTATCTAAGCACTTATATTGCACTTAAAGGTAAGCTCTTAGGGGGAGGGGCCATCTTTTTGTTCTGTTTGTACAGCACCTGGCACAATGGAATCCCGGTCCGTGACTTGGGCTCCTAGGTGCTACCATAGTACAAATATTAAATAAGAATAATAGGCGCTGAAGCACCATTCACCGAGCAGACACCTTGCTGGGCTCTGACTAAGCTATGCAGCTCTTACCTGGGCTTGATTTGCCTAGGCTTGAGGGCGCAGTGTTGTTTTAATAAAAGTTGCCAAACAAAACATTTTGCAGGAGGGTGGGAAAAATCATCGCTAGTGCAGGTCGACAGTTCCGCCATTCTTGGCTCCTTCTCCCAAAGGAGGAGTCACAGGAAGAGACAAGTAGCAAAGAGTCTTTTTCATGATTTATAGAATCCAATGCGTTAGTCAGGTCGCCTTAAGAAATATGTCTTAATGAATGTCAATCCCGACCCCGTTCTGTTCCCCACTCTCGTCCGACACCCAGCTCTTCCCTCCTTTAGAAATATGGCTTGTGAGTCATCTCTAGAACCATGCCAAACCTTAGAAAGAAAACTCCAAATTCACGTGCCCTGGGGTCTTGTCCCGTGCTCAAACCTTCTACCAGGGTTTCCTAAAGGGTCGCGGGCTGGTTCAGTGAATTTGGTGTGATGCAAGATTAGATGCTGTTTGACTAAGAGAGGCTGAATGAATGCGCCGCCCTCTTTCCAAAACGTGTCTTTATTAATGCTTAAGCCAAGGGGAAATGTGAGCCTCTACTCTACAATGAAAAGGTCATGGTGACACTAGTCTGTGGACGCCAGCCTGCTCGCAGAAAAGAGCTTCGTGTTTTGTTGCCATCTGGAGAACAAATGTGCCCTGGTGAGGGAACTTTAGTCTGACCTTTACTTGCTTTGTTTAGCAATGAGAACAAGGCAAGTGTGTAACATCTATATGGAGGATCTCCTGACAGTTCACGCAGCAGACCAGGTCTGGAGAGCTCACTCCGATGTTTTATTCAGGTGTCAGATGTTACTTTTTCTGGTGAGGAGCTGGAAAGCTACAGATGATGTGAGGGAAGAGGGAGCTCCCATTTGAGGGAGGGTTTTTTGATCTGTGTTTATGAGCCCCGATGTGAATAGCACGTCCCACCATACGCTGACAGCGGTGCACAATGCGCCCGTTCATTGCCGCAGCATGAGCGTCGCCAGTAGGCGACTGTCTGTGTTATGTGCCCTTTGGTTCATGGCGCCCATTGCACGGATCAAGGCCAGCAGTTAGTCTGTTATTCTGCAGACCGTGAACACTTTGTTGCTTGTTTCATCGGTTATTAGTGCAGATGGGCCCTGTTGCTTTTGTGACCTCTGATCCTTGGGTAGTTCAGCAGCCAGCCGGTAGCACCAGAGCACTGGAACTATGGCACTCTGGAGCCGGAGAGGTTAGGTAGTGCTGCAGCCGTGGTGCCTGAGAAATCTTTAGAGGACACGACAAAGGGGCCTTAGTGTGTGTAAACGAAGCCCTCTGCCCGCAGCCATTTCTGCTTATGAGGTGAGCCATGATTTTTTTTAAAGAGCAAATCCCAGCTTAGCCTTTTAAAAGGTAGATGGGGGTGGAGTTGGGGGAAGGGGCTTTTCTGGATTGTGTTCAAATGAATTAGGAAAGTCTGGGTGTCCGCACTGGCGGAAGGCAAGTCTCCCATAAGGCTGTCCACTGGGCAGATTGATAATCCACCCAATCTACTGTCCTGCCTCCTGAAGTGGCTGGTACCAGATGGGTCAGAGAATGGTATTAAATCCCTCTAGCATCCCGTCTAGTACAATATTGTGTGTGGGTGTGTGAATTCCAAAGTATTCCAAAGTGTGTGAATTACTTCTTGTTGCTCTGGCTTGGGAGCAGTTTATGCTCTGAAGCATGAAGACTGAGCACTGTCCTTTCATTTTTTTCTGAGTCCTGGTTAGTATCACCGCAGATTTCCCTGCATCTAGATTCTCTTTCTGATAAATATCGAACCCATGTCTGTTCCCTCCCTCCTGCCAGTCAGCCTGCCTGCCCGGTGAGATGGGCAAGTTGGAGCTGAGGCCCAGAGCATCTGAAATGGAGTATGAAGGGCTAGCTTGTCACTTGGGCTGTGCATCCGTGGAAGGGAGTCAGTAACGTCCCTCACACACGCTCCCTGGTTCCTGAATGCAGGTGGGTGGTGAGGGCTGTAGAATGGGGAGGGAGTGGGTGGAGCCTTGAGATCCACTTATGTCCCCTTCTGATCCATGTGTTGGTCAGAGTGGCTGGGCCAGCGTGGGGTTGGATGGCAGCTTGCTGCTGGTACAGGCCAGGAGTTAGAAGGAAGCAGTGAAGGATTTGTGGCTCCCAGAGGGGGCTCCGAGTCCTAGAACCGCTGAGGATTGGTCCTAGTCTTGATAAAAATGTTGCACTGTAAGTTAGAAACCTTTCGAATGCTCCATCCTTCGATGTGGCTAGGCAGTCAGAGCACTTGTTCGGGCCCTGCTTGTCCCATCCCGCGCTGATCACTGGAACCTCCTCCTCTCTGGCCTCCCCAGCACCCACGCTGCCTCCTACAGATACATGCTAAACATGGCTACTCGGATCACCTTCCTTGCCTCTTGCTCAGCCCACAACACAGCCCTCTCTGGATCTCTCCACTCACTCCCTCTCTTTCCCCACATCAAGCTCACATTTCTTTTTGTAACTTCCAAGGAGCCTTCACAACCCCTCCCCTCCCTGCTTTCTACTCTGTTACTGCAGTGCCCTCTCCCCCTCTCAGGGCCAGTCTCATCTGCTTGTGGGTCAGCTTCTCCCACAAACTTCCCTGACCCTTCTGCTTTGCTGCCGCTTACGCGTGGAATGCCCTCCAGGAAGTGCTGCATGAGGCCATTAACTTTCCCTCCTTCAATCCCCTCCCCAAGAAGGACCCATTTCTTACCTGCAGTCTGTAAGAAACAAGCCAGTTAATAACAGCTTGAGGGGAAGTTGGTGGAGAATAGGAACTTACTTTTTTTGTAATGGGAAATAATTATAATATTTTGCAAATGTTTCTGTGTATCTCACTACTCCTGTGGTATGACACATGTCATCTTAGGTGACTTGATGATTAGACGCTGTCCTCATGTATGTTTGTACAACACAGAGCACCATGGGGCCTTGATCCTGATTGGGGCGTCTGGGCACTATTCTGAATCTCAATCCTTCCTGTGCAATCAGATGTCACCAGCATGAACAAAGCTCCGCCATCCCTGTCTATCATGCTGAATAGCTACCTCATGTTTCTAGAACATAACTCTTTTACAAGGATAGTTTGTTGGGATATCGCTCAACCCCCACCCTGGAGGACCAGTGGGTTGCATTTCATCTGGCCCTTATCCTTTGACCTGTCAGGCATCGGTGGCCCAAGCAGGAGTTAAAATTCCCACTGGCACTGCTTGCAGGGTCACTGGAATGCACAAGCCTTTGTACTGTGTCAAAGTGCAATCCCCAGGGAAGGACGGGCACCCTGGCAATATAAAAATTAATTATACTGCCTTGTATGTTATCTCTAAACGGACACCATTAAGATAAAATCATATAATACAGAGCCAAATCTATGCCTGAATTATGTGCAAGAATTATATAAATAAATGTTTTTAGTAAACAAATGGCTGGTTTATATTTTTGCCTTACACTCAAGTGCTGGTGTTGATCTGACGTCCACTGATTTTTACATAGCTATAAGTCCATCGGCTTAGCTGGAGTCACTCCTGATTTACACCAGCCAAAGCAAGACCAGAATGAAGCTCTTAGGTTGGACAATGAAACTAGACTGGTCTGTTTCACTCTGGGTCCTTGTCAGTTTCACTTGCCAGTTTTCTCCTGCTAGCCCAAGAGTGTGGTGCTGGTTGGTTTTCCCATACTGCTGGCCAGCGCTTCCATTTTCACAACCAGAAATGGTCATTGACATTTGTTTACAAAGAACCATACAAACATTCCTGGTGTGTGTTTCATAACATTATTGTGTTTTAAAACACAAAACTTAATTTGGAACCTAATATTTACATCACTGTTCTTTTAAGTGAAATGTGAATTTAGCAGAAGAATTTTAGAGGCCGTGGCTTTTGACTCAAGCAGGTAGGGTGACCAGATGTCCCGATTTTATAGGGACAGTCCCAATTTTTGGGTCTTTTTCTTATATAGGTTCCTATTACCCCCCACCCCCTTTCCAATTTTTCACATTTGCTGTCTGATCACCCTACAAGCAGATGGCTTTAGTTAGGGTCATTTTGGTGGCAGGTCTCTGGGATGCCAAAAATCAGTCTCCCTCTCTCTCTCTCTCTTTGCAGTCAATAAAGCCATTGAGAGAATCCTTAATAAATAAACAAAAAACATTTTCAACAGACAGTGGGATGGAAAATGACTCATAGGAAAACAGAGTATAAAGTATACTCTAGTATTAGGTATTACATGTGTCAAGTTTCTGTTTTGCGTCCAAGAATGCTGTGGTTTTTCTCCAAGGATTATGCCATTGTGGAATAATGTCATTGTGGAGTATTTGGTCAAGATGAGTTGATCGTGTCTGGTGGTTACTTGCAAATAGATATCTATGTATTTTTCAGAGTTTGGAAAATCTTTGACAAGCAGTTTTCATGAGACTGCAGTCAAATTGTTGCCATCACTGTTCCCAGCCTTGCCAAGTACCAGGCGAATTGCTGGAGTCATGCTTCCTTATCTCCTTTTCCACTGCCACATGGGAACCTATTTGTCCCTGGGGTTGATCTGAGCAGTTAGATCATGTTTCTTCAGCCTTCACTAGTGTGACTGGACCTAGTAAAGCCGGTGGGACCAACCACATGTGTGAGGGTAGGAGCGGGTTTCAGTTGTTTGTATTAATGCCAAGTTAATAAAGCCCCCAAGTTATTGAAACGAGAGAGGGAGAACTCGATCCTAGCAATTTGCATGGTATTTAGCAGAGCGGGAAACTCTCATTAATGTTAACAAGGCTGGCTGTGGGTTACTGGTGGACCCTTTGCAGAATAAACCTCCAGTTCCTTGGCTTGGTGAGTATCAAGAATTTCCTGCCCAGGCCTCAGTACACTACACTGTAATTTATTGTGTCTGTCAGCCAAGGATCTCAAAGCAATGTGCAAACCTTGCGTACTCAGTCCTTGCATCTCCCCTGTGAGCGTACTTGTACCCCCCGGTAAAATGTGTATCATCAGTGACTTGTGGAGTAAGTCATCAACTGAGCTGAGAAGAGAATGCAGGAGTGCTGATTCCCAGTTCCCTGCTCCAGCTGTTCCTTTTGTCTCGTGTTCACACTTCCAGGGCTACAGTGCCCAGGAATATTGCTGCATCTGTTTCGGGGGTGGGTGAGTGGAGTAGCATGCTTTCTCTGGTTATTTAAATCCATTGAAAATTACCTGTTAAAAATAAACCTTTTACAGTAAAGTTTGGCTTCCAACCTCTCTGTGGGAAAACTGTACTTGCTGACTGTTCAAAATGTTATGTAAATTTACTGTGTAATTGCTGTTAACTGGTTCTCAGATATTCTACCTATACAAATCCATGTTCCACAAAGGCCTGGCCATGGTTTTGACAGCCCAAGGCCAATGCAAGACAGACTGTAGTTAAGAGGCATTGAAGTATGTCGAGAAAGTGTTGACGGATGAACTCTGAGGAAGGGGTTCCCACGCCAGGTTCTGTCTTTTGTGAGTCAATGAAATACTTTTAGAACAATACACACGGTTGGGGACTATCTTTAAAAATACTGAAATCACAAACACTTGAGGCAAACGAGATCATTTGGCTGTAGAGGGGCTGGTTTTGGACTCTGCTGGCAAAAAGTGGGCACAGTTGCAAATTTAATTGACACACATGCAGGGACTGCGTACACAACTAGGGTAATTGCACACACAAATTGCCATGGCCATTGGCAAATGTTTTTATTCTTATTGCCACTAGCACTTTACAAGCCCCCAACTGAGACTGGAGCCCCAGTGTGCTGGACACTGTATCTACACATAGCAAGAGACAGCCCATGCCCCAGAGAGCTGAGTCATAATAGACAAAACAAACAAAGTGTAGGAGATGAAGCAGAGGCAAGAAGCACAGTGATTTGCCTATGGACACACGGTAGGTCAGTGGCAGAGCTAGAAAAAACCATCTCTATTTTCTTTGGCTTTTTTGTGGCTGAGTAGTGCAGTGAGGGCATCTAGGGACTGGAGTGGGGTGGGGGGGTATTTATGATTGTGGGGATTTTTGTGTTTTCGGTTGGCTATTTTCTTGTTTTGGGGAAAGCTACTGCAGTTTCTTCTTGTTTCTACCAGTACGATTGTAGTTCAAATATATGTTGAAGGTGCCAGTGCCCAGCACAGGTTCTTGTTTTAAAGTATAGGATAAAGACATCAAATAAAATAGTGTCTGGAGTTTTGAAAATCAGGGTCCCTGGTACGACTGCTTGCAATTTTGAGAGCTACTGCCGATTCCAGTAACATCTTACTTACCTGGGAGAGCTGGCTGAAAAAGAAAAAAATACAGTGAAAATTTAGTCTGGTTTTATTTTGCATTTCTCGGACGTCAGAATTCCAGATTCCAATGAAAAATGTCAAAACTTGAAAAATTCTACCCAGCTTTATAGTTGATTGCAAAACCCGGAAAGAAGTCATGAAAAAACCCACTTTTATTTCCATAAAAACTTGATTTTTTTTTGCAGGTGGCGGGGGTGAAACAGCAACTTTGCCAACAATTTTGATCAGCTTTCTGATCTGGATCATTCCTCCTCCATTCTCTCGCACCCCCACTACCCCAAGTGCTCTCTTCTCCCCTCCCAAATACACATACTTCACTAATAAAATGCTGAATGCCCTCCACAATTTTCAGGATAGAACAATACCTGTGTCACAATGGTCTACCTTGGAGGGATTTTGGATATAATACGGGTCAAGAGACAGCAGATCAGCCAGTGTACGGTGAAGCATCTAGTGACAGTACATCGCTGTGTACAATCAGGAATGCAATATCCTTGCTGCAATTATTCTTCTCAGGTCTGTTGACCTGAAACTAAACTCATTGCAAACTAGAGCTTCCAGGCAAACCTATGTCTATATATACACGTATGGACTAGAAAAGAAAATCCAGTTCTCCATCCACTTGGATATTTTAAGTGGATTAAGCTAAAAAAAAACCACACTGCAGGGCTTTCTTAATTGGAAAGTCTGAAGACTTACCTGTAGGGCCTGCTAGCATCCATTTCCGGTTGACTGGAGATTTTGTCCTATTAGCAGTGACAGAAAGTGTGTCCAGTGGTCTGGAAGTGTACCCCATGCTGTCAGAAGAATGATGCTTAGTTTCTTCAACTTGTTCTGAAAGTTCACCCCTGTCTGGTTAGTACAGTAGCCAGAGGGAATTTTTGGTCTATTGTACCATCCTTTTACATGCTATCGGTCGATATGCCAGAGGAGGCGTCTTAGGTTTTTGATGGAGGAGCAGGGAAAGGGATAATATAATACTCTTCAGATGACCTGGGGGGATACTGGTGATATCTGAAGGGAGGTGTGTCAGGTTGTACTTGTTCAATCAATGGGTCATCCCAATGCATGACTTGAATGTGGGGGAGCAATGAAGGGAGCTAGAGAGGGGATCCAAAAGATGAGATCTGCCTAGGGTGTTCTCTTGGGGGATAGTTCCTCATGGGAATTTTTTTTTCTCCATCAAACTGATTTGTTGGTCCCCTATTCTATTTTCTTGAAACATGTAAATTTAGTGCTAGGACAGTGGTGGCCTCTATCTATCCAATAGCTCCAGCATGAGCAGTTTCCAGTTTCAGCTCTAGCTTCTCACCACTAAACCTCAACCTGACCTGGAGGAACCACATCCAGGAAGGGAGTGAGGCACAGCCCTTTAAAGCCAAATGGAATGGATGTTTTGTGGTGGGGACGCCTTCTCAATGGCAACTTTTGGTCTCTACACCTTGGGCTGGATGTGGACCAGAGATCTAGTTGTCTGAGATTCCATGGAGGTCTTTAGAGAGTGGTCATGCTATGTTTTAGTCTAGACAATTGCCATCAAGCATGAGCATTAGATAGCAAGAGATGTTTTTTCTGCTACTTTGGCTTGACTCTTTCCTTCTAAAAACTTCCTAGGTATTTTACTCAGCTGTGTTTTTTATCTAGTATCCTAGGATAAAACAATTAGTGAAAATCAGCAAAAAGTGACACTGGTCTTTCTATGGATTCTTAAATAAAATCCTCTAACAGCTATTTCTTCCTAAAGTTTTCTGGCAGCAGATGACAGACCTGGATCATGATGTGAGAAGTAACATGGATTAGCTCCATGCTGAAACACATCCAAGACTGTATGGCTGCCCATCAGAATGCAGAATAGGTCAAGCAACAGTAAGAAAATGCTTTCGTATTTCCCTTTCGTTGGTAAATCCTCTACCATAAATACTGTACAGAAGGCTTCCTATATGTAGGGCTAACTTAGCTGACATGAGCAGGCCCAAGTTAAGATGCAACAAGCCTGAACAAGTAACTGCTGAACAAGCCCAACCAAGCAATTGCTGAAAGAACTAACTCTCTATATTTTTTCAGCACTCACACACAGACATGAGTTGCTCTCATTGCTAACTATTGAGAATATGTTTATAGTAGATAAAGGAGGCAGAAGCTAACTATCGTCGCTATGTTAGGATATTTGAGAGACAAGATCGGTGAGGTAATATCTTTTATTGGATCAACTTCTGTTGGTCTCTCTCTCCAACAGAAGTTGGTGCAATAAGATATTATTACCTCATCCACCTTGTCTCTCTGTTGTGGGTATGTTTATAGTAAACAAAGTAGGCAGAAACCCCCTACACTGATAAGTTTGCCTTATGCAATCAGCAGGAGGATTGGTCCTTATGTGCAAGAAGTATAGATATTAGTAGCTAGGAAAGATGTAAATAAACTGCAGTGTGTGACATGAATTGGAATTGTGGGATCACGCCCTGCATCTAAGCCTGGCCAGTATGGGCAAAGAGCTGCTACATGTCTAATAAAATAACCCGACTGACAAGCTAGAGTTGAACTGAGGTTTTTGGATCCCAAAGAACTGGATGAGGAGTTCTGGATAAGGTCTTGGAGGGAATCCCAACACTATATAGTTCTCCCATGCCCCAAACAGGGTCTTGGTGACTGGAGGAAGCACTTTAATTGTTACATTTTAAAAAAATTGTTGTTTGAAGGCACCAGGCTGTTTTCTTAGAGATTTGTGTTCTGTGCTATCATATGAGAGATCCAGGGCTTCCTAGAGGTCTTTGCTATAATACGGGAGACCCAAGATAGATTCCCGATCTTACCCATTTGGTGGATCCCTGGTAGAACAGGTTTTTAAGGTGCTCCAGAACCAGCAAGCTTAATTCATAAGTCAAATGGTGACATCCTTGAGTCCGGTTCGCATATTTCATAGAAATAAATAAGCCCTTCTGTACCAGGGACATACCACCTATTATTAGCTACTCACTAGTTATTGTTAAGGCTGGTGTTTGTACAAGTTCAGGTATCCTATGATTTTTCTGAGTTTTTTGGCTATTAATTTTCAGATTTATGTCTGAGAGTTTAAAAAGGGTGTGGGGCGGTTTATACCTAACCCATAACCCTACCACACAAAGACCCATAACTGCTGGTGTTAGGGTAATATATTATGTTACAAACCCTCCAAACTGTTCATTCTCAGACAGGAAGTAATCTAGGCCCAAAGTTCTAGAACTTCCTCTGCAAATATGCGCCTACATAATTGGTCTATATAGTGCTTTGATGGCATGGAAGTGGGAGGGACAGATCACAAGTTAGATGCCTACCTGGACTTCTGCATGTGCACTTGCAAAGATCATGCAAGAAATCGCAGTACATACGCAAGTATATCTATGTATCTTAAAGTTTTATACTGCCATCTATCACCACAGTATCCTCCCACCTACAATTAATAGCAATAGCAAGGTCCCTAGTGGAGTGGATGGCATGACTGACACTCCCTCTTTACAAGTTCAGAACTCTTTTTGGAGTAGGTTTCTATTTGGGTGGGGTGTATTTTGGGAGAGGTTAGGGAAAAAATGATGTTTGAATAGTGTGTCACTTATGGTTGAAAGGTTTCAGAGTAGCAGCCGTGTTAGTCTGTATCCACAGAAAGAACAGGAGCACTTGTGGCACCTTAGAGACTAACAAATTTATTTCAGCGTAAGCTTTTGTGGGCTACAGCTCACTTCTTTGGCTGCATCCGAAGGAGTGAGCTGTAGCCCACGAAAGCTTATGCTGAAATAAATGTGTTAGTCTCCAAGGTGCCACAAGTGCTCCTGTTCTTTCTATGGTTGAAAGGCATTCTAACAGAGGAATCCTCTGCCACGTTCCCTAAAGATGGAAGACTTCCTAAAATTAGCCTGGGGCATTTCTGTGCATGCAGTTCCAAAACTCTGGACCCTAGCAGGACTAGCATGATGGGTTAGGAT
This sequence comes from Mauremys reevesii, assembly GCF_016161935.1. Taxonomy (NCBI): domain Eukaryota; kingdom Metazoa; phylum Chordata; order Testudines; family Geoemydidae; genus Mauremys; species Mauremys reevesii. Next base: position 39,376,101 of record NC_052638.1, read on the forward strand.
TACCGTAAAGTGTCGAGGTTAAATACATGTGTATTATTAACAGGCTTAAAAAACAGTGACCACAGCCCCATCTGCTGCTTGAAAGTACGGATTGTAGCCTCCCTGTTGTGTTTGTAGCCCGCTTGTTTAAAGTTTCAGCACTTCGTTTTACATTTTTTAAAATACATCAGTAAAATAGATTTTAAAAAAGCAGAGAACATAAGACTGGGTTTTCTTTGGCATTTTAAGTTTTAATATTTATTTCCAGATATGCTGGTGTGATGGTATGTTGCTGTTAATGATTTTAAGCTTTTAATTGAAAAATAAAGAAAATCTTGTTTAAAATAACCTAAAACTAACTTGGTCAGAGATGGTACTTTGGAGGTCAGCTGGAACATGAAAGGGGCATGCCTTTATGGGAGGGGCCTCCATGCAAGATTTGGTTGGATCTTTGCCTGGTCAAAATGCAGCAGACCTACTTCTTTGTTTGGAGGGAAATAGTTTGCTGAAAATGTATTTAGCTTAGATAATAGGATCTTAGGTTGCCAGCTTTTCAGTCCAAGCAGCTTATGGGCCTAATGCTCCTTTCACTTGCCTACCGTAAATCAGGAATAATTCAATGGAATTATCAGTGTAAAATCACGTGAGACACAGCAGAATCAAAGCAATAATTATTGTTCTGTAAAGCACCATGGGCCAGATTTTTAAAGGTATTTAGACACCTAACTCCAACTGAAAACGGTGGGAATTAGACACCTAGATACCGCTAAAAATCTGTCTCCATGTGTGTTGATGATGTCATGCCAATTAATGGGTGAATCATGATTGTACTCCACCTCCCATTCTTGCTGGTGCATTCTTTTATCAGTCATGTCTGTAGAAAGGCCAAAAGCACAGCCCATAATTAGGTTCTGCATTCTGATCCCATGTTCTGTCATTTGAAAATACCTCAAGCAACATGGAACTCTATCAGTCATCCAAGTTAATGTTGTTTGTGTGTGCGCGCGCATATGCTACACGCTAGTTTGTTTCCACGTTTGCTTGGCTTTATGCCATCCTCCAGCTATGCCAAAAAAACAAATGCAGGTGCCCAACAAAAGCAGCAAGAGGGAGCACATGTTTAAAAAAAACCAGATCCATTGGTACATTTGAAAGGATCGTTTTTGATCTGGAGCGTGGCTGAGAGGTAAGAAAGTGAGCAGGTATCAGAAGGAAAGAACAAGCCTGCTGTCCCGGTGGAGCGTGAACCTCTATTTCTCATGTTTGTTTCATGATTTATCTCCCCTCCCCACCCTGTTTTGGTCATAATGGATCGTTGTTTTAGCCCAAAGTTTGACCTAGTTTTTTTTTCTCATTCTATCTCTTTGCAAAATCCGTCATTCTTTGTGGGTGATTTTCCAAAACAAAAGCTTTATTGCAGTTATTTTCTAAAGAAGAAAAATCAGTGCTATCAGCTCAGCACTCAACAGCCTTCCAGTAGAAACCAGTGTTTCTTTGGGATCCAAAAAACTCAGTTCAAGTTTCTCAGTGCTCCCAAGCAACCCACACTACAATAATAAACGAAGTGTGCAACCCAGAATTATGGAATAACCTTGTAACGAGGCAGCCGTCAAAGTTCTTGATCAGCCACTATCGTAATAGCCGAGATCTCCTGAGCAACTCTACGATAGCAAACCAGTATGTGAAGCTACAAGAGAGCAAAAAGAAACTTAATACTAAAGAAACAGATTTCTCTTTTGAGCTTCCGGGGAGATGTAAATAATGTGAAAAAATGCTTTTTAAACCTGATTAATTCTATTCTGGTGGTATCATTAATCAAATATAATCATCAAAACATTTTGGGGATGGAGTGGAGAGCAGGGAGCAGACATTTGTATGCACTGTTTCTGATTCCCAGCTAAAACAAATTGCATCAGTATTTTCTTGTGTCGAGAGTGAAAAATATCCAATGTCATGCTTTTCTGGTGACCACCTAAAAACTGCTTTGTAAAGTCGAGAGGGCCTGGTACAGTCTCTGATAGCATTAAGGGCTTAGTCTGGTATTTTCAAAAGAACCCAATAGAGTTAGATGCCCAACTCCTTTAGTCTACATTGAAATTCCCAGCCCTTGTTTTTAAAATCTGAGCAAGGGCATTTGCAGGGCAGGGCATCTCAGGTTTTACTCCAGTCTTGGATGACATTGATAGTGATTTATTTTACTTCATTTTACTGTTGTCACAAACCTGTGACGTATGCTAAACCCCGTATTTGGTCATGCACAGGCTGGGGCGGGGCGGGCGGGTGGTTCCCAAGCATGTCAGGAAATTAACTTCCTCCTGACTCTCCAATATGCAACTGTCAGTGCGCTTCTCAACGCAGCAGGAGCAATAACAGGAGCCCCAGTGAAACATCAGACTTAATGAGTGTCCAAATAAAGACTGTAAAACTTGGCACGTGGGAGGTCGAAAAGTGAAATTCAGAGTATATAGCCATATAGGAGCAGGCAGGCAGCACAGCAGGAAATCCGTGCAATCAGTAGACTTTTATAGGCTTATATAGATTTCATGGGACATTTGTACGGACCCTAAGGAAATCATACAAGCCTTGGCATGCTCGCCTTAGGTTTTCAATTCTCCTCCCATGTATGTGCACACACACAGACTTTACAGTGCATGATACTGTAATCCCAACCTCAGCTTTCTGATTATTTATTTGTATGATCATAGCACCTAGAAGCCCCAGTCATGGTCCCCGATCCCATTATGCTAGCTGCTGAACGAAAAGACACTCCCTGCCCCAAAGCGCTTATAGTCTAAATATAAGACAAGACCAAGGCTAGAGTCCACCAAGGCAGAGAACACTGAGACGATATTGGCCAGCATGGTAAGCTGTGATCTCAGCACACCTGCAGCCTAGCCATTGTCAAATTATTTTTCCTAGACCACAATGAACCCTATTTTCCCCTCTGGGTTTGGACTCTCACCTTCTTTGAGCCTCAGACCAGCCTTGGGTTTCCAAATGGATCAGACTCCAACATCCGACCTTCTCGTGAGGGTGGTTCATGAGCCTTCACCTTCCTCAGATTTTCCTTCTCATGAATGCAGCTGGTTTAGTGAACAGTGGTGGTTCTAGATTAGAAGTTCAGGATGAATAAATATCCATGGTAAAATGTCTGAATTTCAAAAGTCTCCTGGACACCTTGGCAAATACTAGACTCCCAGTCGAATACTTGCAAATAGCGAACAGTGTGGCCCCACAAATCATAGTGCTTTGTGGAAATGTTCGCAAATTGAAGTTGGGTTTTCTTCCTATTTGATCTGTTCAGTTTGTTAATCCAGAAGGGATTTACATAAGGACTGAAAAGTCATTTGGACCTTATGCTAGGGTGACCAGACAGCAAGTGTGAAAAATCAGGACGGGGTGGGGGGTAATAGGAGCCTATATAAGAACAAAACCCAAAAATCAGGACTGTCCCTATAAAATCAGGACATCTGGTCACCTTACCTTATGCACTGGTTTTGTGACTGCACGGCAAATATTAAATTCATTAGCCAGGGTAGGACCCTGGATCATTTGTGTGAAGAAAGGAGAATCTTTAGTGAGGTGCAGCAATGTTAAGATTTATATCCTAGAGTTGCAAATGGTTAAGTGTGATGTTCCATCCAGCCGAGGGCAGGGATGCCCCATACACACAGTATCAACACTTGATCCATGGAGTGTTCAGGCAGCAGTCTGTGACCAGCCCATGACTGCTGATATAGAAACATGGTCGTCATTTATCCCAACCACAATCAACATTAAAACACCTTATGGTGTAATTGAGACGACAGTTTCAGTTTAGAATATAATTATTTTTCTTCTCTAGTTTCTTGAAGTGATCCTGTAAATCTTGCCTGCCAGTGATATTACCTACCTAACCGATGCATAACCCCTGCTAATATCCTTGTGAAATGGATACATCTGTCAACGAAACATTAAACTTTGCCTTTTCCACACATTTTCCCTCAGTCTTTCAGCTAACTTTTGTGTCTTTTAAATGACAAACTTTATTTCCCCCCTCCCCCCCGTGAGCCACTTGCTAAATACATTTGCAACCTCAACACTTTGTCTTCTGCTACTTATTTAATTACCTTCTCTTGCTTCCACTTGATTAAGTTCATCTGTCTCTGGATGTTTTGGTTAGTATTAAGTTCCCTTTATTTCGGGAAATTAATTTCCACACTTGTGTTTTCTCCCAGTTCCTGTAAGTGAGGAGTGTAGTTTTTGGTCCAGGTTTTTCCTCCCTGTTTTGCAGTTCTCCCTTAGCTTAAGGGATTTCTTTGAGCACTTTTTCCCAAGCAGACTGAAAGGTTCTGATGCTGTAAGGCAGAGCACATGGTAGTGAGAACGGCTAGATAGGTGAGGAGCTGAGACTATTGAGTACTATGCAAACTGTGCTTGTATTTCTCTTGTCCTCTTGCCCTGCACTCCCCCTCCTTCCCTGTTCCACCCATCTGTTATGTCTCATCATAAACCTAGATTGTGAGCTCTCTGGAGCAGGAATTGCTTTCTTCCTAAGTGTTTTTATAGCTTCTAATTCAGCGAGGTCTCGATCTTCAACTGGGTCATGACTGTCATTCAAATAATAAAGAATATTGATGGCGGTGATGTAATTACCAGCTAAAATGCTCCAACTGGAAGCAAACCCAAATTAGAGCTCTCATTCCAAGAGCTCCATGACTTTGGAGAAGTTGGGATCGGAATTACAGTATTAACAACGTAAGCGCATTTTGAAATGATGCCTCTTTGCTAGATTAGTGGCCAGTGTGGAGAAGGCTATTGGATGGACTGACTGAATGATTTGATCCAATGTGGCCATCCGATAATCAGAAATCTCCCTCGTCTCCAATGATGTTTTGTATGTAAATTTTACTCTAAGCAAAATTAGTGTTGAAAATGTGTTGGAAATCTCCCCCCAAAACATATAGTCATGGGTCGTACAAGAAGTGCAGGAAATTAATGAAATCGAATGACACTGAGCAAAAATATCCTGCTACACAATTCACATGCTCTTAGAGAATTTCTAAAGGTTTGGCTACAAATTTTTGCAAACCTAATGAAATTTTGCACACATCTGTTGAAAGCATGAAAGAATTTGCCTCAACCAGTTAATGAGTAGAACACCAGAAACAGGAAGAAAGAGTCATATCCAAGGGCTAGTCTACACTTACGAGCCGGGTCGACGCGGTGAGTTCGACTTCTCGGAGTTCGAACTATCGCGTCTAATCTGGACGCGATAGTTCGAACTCCGGAAGCGCCAAGGTCGACTCCGGTACTCCACCACTGCAAAAGGCGGTGGCGGAGTCAACCTTGGAGCCGCGGACTTTGATTCCGCGGCGTCTGGACGGGTGAGTAGTTCGAACTAGGGTACTTCGAATTCAGCTACACTATTCACGTAGCTGAATTTGCGTACCCTAGTTCGACCCCGCTTCTTAGTGTGGACCAGCCCCCAGAGTCACTTGGGTTCAGCTGAGTTTTATGTTCTGTACAATCCTGTTGAATTAGGGACTTTATCAAATATATAGACGTGTTGGTATCTTAGTGCCAAGTCTATAGTTTCTTGTGTGAGCTTATAACCTATTAATATTTCTCTATCATCTAAGCATAGTTCTGCTGAGAGGAAAATCATTACTGCATAGTCACTTCAAATAATATAGGGGGCCAAGATCTGGTCTTCTGTATGTATGGCTTATGTGCATATGTGCCAGTAAGTCTCTCAGCCTGCGTCGCTTCTAGCAGCTCTCATTGGCCTGGAGCAGCAAACCGCAGCCAGTGGGAGCCGCAATCAGCCAGACCTGCGGACGGGGCAGGTAAACAAACCAGCCTGGCCTGCCAGGGGCTTTCCCTACACAAGCAGCAACCCCAGTTTCAGAAACACTGAGCTAATGCTTAAATGCTTTGCTGAGTAGGAGATGTAGCGTAATAAGAATACTATGTTCTAATGTATATATAGGGCATGTGCCGCATAGACACAACCATTCCCACTTTCCAAATAGGACACTTGTGTTTTTTATTTTTGAGCCAAACGATCCCGACTCCTGCAGAGATCAGCATTTAACATATTTAAGTATTTACTGCTCTTTCAGGGGACAGGAAATGCCTACAGCTGTGTGGGAAGCTCAACGTTAGATAGACAGAAGGGGCGGGGGGGGGGGAACAAGATATTCAGAAAACACTTTGCTTGATGCAGGCTCTCGGCAGGATGTAATTGCATATAGCACTGGGCTTCCCCTTTTCCTTGCAAGGTTCTCACAAGACTCATCGTGCTTTTGGAACGTATGGGCCTGGCTGGTTAAGTCCAATCGGTGCAGCTGATTGAACAGTTACAGATGTACCAGGAGCTGACAGCCTGTGCTGTTGCACGAATGAGGCAGTTGGGTAAAGTAATCCACCATCCGTGCAGTCTTCCTTGCACAGCCAATGAAATTGTTGCATGCAAGCTAGCTGTAGAGGAAGGGTGGTGAATGGTTGAGTTGCCTCTGATACTGCGATGGTCTAGGACTCTCAGCATGGCACGAATACATGTCTTACGGTAGCCGTACACTGCACAGGTATACTTCGTACTGTAAAAATGGCTGAGAACTTAAAAACTGGGCATTAACAGACTGTGAAACTCAGGAATGATTGAACCTGGTGGTATTCTGAACAAAAAGAGCTCTCAGCTATGCTTGTAGCTGCTTACGTTGCTCCACGCTGACTCAACAGCTGGTCTAGGTTTCAGAGTGACACACAAAGTGACCATCCTGGAATCTTACAATATAGATACTATCAAAAAGGTACCTCCACAGTGTCTGACTGATTGCTGAAACTGCTGTGACCCTTGGACACCCTGGACACATGTGCAGAAGGGTTAGGCTTTCCTATAAACAATAAGTTGAGTAATCATAAAAATCAAGGAACTGGATTCAGATTATCCAAACTTTTCAAGGTTATTGGCTGTGTTTTCCAAGTGGGCTCCAATTCCTTTTGCTGGAGTGCACATGGCTCTTTTGTTCTCCTCACTGTTTCCTGGCATCTGTAACGAGCTGTTGGAAGAGAAAGGAAGAGAAGGTCCGGCCCCCTCAGAATCAGGTGTGGACTGAGATTCTTTGAAAAGATCCCCGTGTTACTGTAGCAAGCTAACCCCTGCCATCAAGTTCCAAAAGAATGGGGCCAACACAGAAGAATCAGAGAACCAAACACAACAGGTTGTTATGGCAACTGGAATGTTTTGGTGACTTTTTAGGTCCTGAGAATTTAATAGTTTTGCAGGAGCTCACAAAATATCCTGGCTGGCGTTGCCTGGCTGTGACCCCTTCTGCTGCTTGTGGCGTTATCTGTTCTAATCCTTAGTCTGATTTTATGTGGGCCACTGAACCTTCTGGCAACTGGAATGCTGGCAATTTTGTTTTGCGCTTGTCGCAGGTGAAGTAGTATCTGCCATGACGCTGTCCATTTGAGGAGCAGCTAGAGACGACATCTGGTGCAAAATGCAGTTACCCGACTTTTGAATGTGAGCAAGTAATGCCCATTGGGAGGCTAAATACTTCAGTGTTTGTAAAGCTTTGGGCCATTTAACCAGCCTGTGCAAAGGTAAAAATAACCCCCCAAGCAGTCACTTTAAATCTCCTTTCCTCACAATTTGCTTTAACAAAAGAAGAGCCCAAAACAAGAGCCGTTTGACACAGAGTACTGGGTGATAATCACCCGAGGCTTTTCCAGCTGGGAGGGGAAAGGACATGCTGTCCCCTTAGCTTGCCTGAACTTCCCCATACAGAGCTGTCCTTTTCCTTTATATAGGTCACAAAGGTTCCAGATCCCCTGGTCATGTGACCTCTGACCTCTCAGTTCTCTGGAGAACTACAATTCCCAGGATTCATGCTCTTAAAGGCCCAAGTGCACAGTGGAACTGGAGTGTGTTGATACTTGCATTATATCACAATTTGTCTTTGAGGCTTCTGTTATGGTGAAAAATATCAGACCAAGCAACAGGAAAAGCTCAGAAGTTTTGGAGGGTAAGTTCACTCCAATCTAGATGCTTTCACTGAACCATGTCTTGGGACAAATTTATCCCTAGAGTAACTCTGCTAACCTCAGTGGGGTTACCCCAGCCTGCAAAGTCTGCAAAGTCCCGGAGTCTGCAGAGCCAGAAGTCTCCTAAAGAACAGGTTTTGCATTAGATTTCCAGGATGTTGTGGTTCTGATCAAGCTGGGAACAGCCTAGTAATAGCCTTTCTGTGCCCAGAAACACAGAGGGGTGTGAAAATTAAACAATGACTCTGGAACTGTATTCCGACTGTTGAAATCCAGATGCTGAAATTCCGAGAAGAGAGGGAGATTTAAGAAATTAAAATAGCCATGAAATGAGCCACATCTAGTCTACTTGGTTCTTATCTCCCTTCCTGGTCCCGGTAACCACATTGCATGTTGTTCTCTGCTTCTGGATGGAGAACAGTATAAAGAATATTGATATTTGCAAGCGTTTAATCTCCCTGGGTATTCACCATGCACAGTTGGATGTTCTTTCCCAAGAACTGTTTTTGAAAATCCTACATAATACCAGGCCAATCGGACAAAACACCATCGAGTTCCAAACTCTCCACCCAAGCAGGAAGGAGATACAAAGCTTTGGCTGTTTCCAATACTGATATCGTTCTGCCCAGCCCTCTGTTGCACAACGGAGCTTTAAATTGCAGACAGAACCACAAACTGCTGGAATGCAGTTGCTATAAAGGCCTCGATAAGAATTCAGGAACACATTTTGAATGACAGGCAGTATCAGCGAGTCCATCTGAGAGCAGTTTGTAAATCCAAAATGAAGCCTGTATGTAAAGTAAACCAGCCAGCGTGAGAAAGCTGTGAACCCCGCTTTATACAGCATGCTCTTCTAAGGCTTGTCTACACGGCACGGGCAAAGGGGTGTGGTTTGCAGAGTACTCTAACGTGTTGCGATCTAACTGCCCCCTGTAGATCCTGCTGGCACATTCTAAATGTTATTAAAGAAATCACTTTTTAAAAATCCCAAATTATGGCCTTTCTGATTGCTCCTTTGAAAGGTAACTGAACCTTGAAGACCTCATCATACATTAAGGTTAATTGGGAGTGCTGTACATACTCCACCGACCACAGTGCAGATATATATTATGTGACTTATGTGTCCAGTCAAAACTACCCAATATGGTTTCAGCTTCAGATAGATAAAATTTAATGTAAGAACATAAGAACAGCCAGACTGGGTCTGACCAAAGGTCCATCTAGCTCAGTGTCCTGTCTTCCGACAGTGGCCAATGCCAGGTGCCCCAGAGGGAATGAACAGAACAGGGAATCATCAAGTGATCCATCCCCTGTCGCCCATTCCCAGCATCTGGCAAACAGAGGCTAGAGACACCATCCCTGCCCAGCCTGGCTAATAGCCATTGATGGATCTATCTTCCATGAACTTATCTAGTTCTTTTTTTAACCTTGTTATAGTCTTGGCCTTTACAACATCCTCTGAGAAGGAGTTCCACATGTCGACCATGTGTTGTGTGAAGAAATACTTCCTTTTGTTTGTTTTAAACCTGCTGACTATTAATTTCATATGGTGACCTTTAGTACTTGTGATATGAGAGGGAGAAAATAACACTTCCTTATTTACTTTCTCCACACCAATCATGATTTTATAGACTTCTATCATATCCCCACCTTAGTTGTCTCTTTTCCAAGCTGAAAAGTCCCAGTCTTATTAATCTTTCCTCAGTGGAAGCAGTTCCATACCCCTAAATCATTTTTGTTGCCCTTTTTTTTACCCTTTCCAATTCCAATATGTCTTTTTTGAGATAGGGCAACCAGATCAGAACGCAATATTCAAGATGAGGGTGTACCATGGGTTTTTATAGAAGTAATATGATATTTTCTGTCCCTTTCCTAATGACCTCTTCACAAACAATCTGCGGACCAAGAATTCTTCTCTGAATTTATTTGGTGAATATTTTTGAAGAAATAAATTGGTCTTCAGGCTATGCTCAAAAGTTTTCCTCTTCCAATAGGAAGGCCCATCACTGCTGTTACTGGTTGAATCGAATCTATTATCTTCGCACCAGGAACAAGTGGTAATAATGAGCAAATACCTTTTTCTGGCTTGATCTGCCATCTAAAAATAGATCATGCATAGAAATGGAAAGGATTTAGAAAACTGACAGCATTCTCCTCAGCAGTCAGGTGAAATCTGTCAGCTACTCCCTGTATATTGCTGCTACACTGATGACGGGTTAGATAGTAGCTATTCCTAATAGACAGAATTTTTTCTCCCATTAAAGTTCCCTGGGAGGTCAATTCACTTGAGGGTTTGGGATTTTTTCCCCACCCTCCCTAGTTGTAATTTATTTATAGACTCAACCACAAAACTGGCATGGGACACAAGTCTGTGACTTACCTTGTATGGTGAGTTACCATTTGCTCCAAACCCTAAGGCGAGTGTTGCATCCATAGCTCATGCATGTCAGTGGGGGATCCTAGAACTTTAAACTTGATCAGAGGCTGCTGACTGAAGATATTTTCCCTAAGTAGAGGAATTAAAGTATCTATGGATTATAGTGATGGAAGGGTGAGGGCTGCCTGCATTGTGTATGAAAGCAAAAGTTTGGCCTTACAGGAATAAGGAAATTTATATCAGAATATTCAGCAGGGCGCAGCGCCCACAATTTGGCTTCTGAAAAGAACTCAGGCACCTAAATAAAGAGCTCACAGTGGAGAATCCCTCCCCTCCAGTTGCCTTGAGAGCAGTGGGTGCAGCTGTAGGCTGGGCTGTTTTGGAAATCTGGCCTTTAGCACTCATACAGCACTTTTCATCTTCAAAGCACGTGAATATCACTAATTAACTGAGCCAGTTGAGTTCTTACTGTCAACATGAAATGTGGTGAAAAATGGAGGAAGAATGTAGGGTTTTTCCCTCCCTGTTTTCCAACTAGCTTTACAGATCAGCTCCCCTATGAATTACATAAATATCAGTATCCGTATTTCACAGATGAAGAAAAGGAGGCACAGAGGGATGAAATGACTTCCCCAGACCCACACCGAAGAGCCAGGATTAGATTGTGAGTCCTTGTCCCTCTCCTGTACTCCCGTCTCTTTCTCAAAACAGATTTTATAAAATCTGAGATCCCAGTGCCTGATGGGGCAAAAATCCTTCCTCTGGGAAAGCAATGGCAGACAAGCACTGGATTGCCCTGGCAGATGCCATAGCATGGCAATCATGGAGCCTGTTTTGCCTTTTGTGACTGTCAAGCAGCATGCTTTTGCATGACAGCAGAGATGGTTATCAGCCATACTGTACCATCTACCAATCCATAAATTGGTAATAAGATGATCGTGGCTACTAGTCCTTTTGCACTGTTCCATTAAAATAGAATCAGTCCTGCATAGAATATGGGCAAGTGTACTAGAGAACCACTGTATCAGAGAACCAGAGAGCACAGCTGCTCTGTGTCAGATCCTGCAGAAATTATGAGCTGTATTCTATTCACAAGGGTGCTCCTGCAACAACCCCACCTGTTGATTCCGTTCTTCCCTCAGCCTTCCTGGGCTACCCACTTGTGTGATGAAGTAATAAAGAATGCAGGAATAAGACACAGTGACTTGTTAGTGAGATATGGGTGGAAGGCAGCCTCCAGCTGCTATGATAGTCCAGACAGGACAGTAAGGATGGATATCAGCCATACTGCACCATCTACCAGGCCTAACAGATGCTGGTCATCATGAACAGATACCAGTCATTTTGTACCATCAGCCAGCCTATCTGCAGCATTCAGTAAAGATAGGGTGACATGTAAAAGAGTCAAGAGGATTGTTTTCCCTTTCACTTCTCTAGAAGCATTTGGAGCTCAGCCAAGAATGCAAATGCTTTTCAGAGACTGCAGGAACTGTGGGATAGCTTGAGTCCTCCAGTCCATGCATTTGATTCTTTGGCTTCAGTGCGCTGAGTCCCTGATATGGCATCTGTCTGGAGATATTTAAAAATGATTTTGAATTTCTCTTTATTTTGATTTTTAACTGCATCACCAGTTTAAACGCGTAGTGTAGACCAGGCTTCAGACCGCACCCCTGTCAGAATTAGCCCTGGCCTACACGATGAACTTATGAACCAGACCTCTGAGCAACGCAATTATATCAACCAAGCTTCCTGTGTAGACAGGGCTATTCCAATGAGAGGGCTTCTCCCATCGACATAGCTACTGCCGCTCGGGAAGGTGGATTAACTATGCTGCGGGGAAAAGCCATCGGCAACGGTAGCATCTTCACTAAGTCCAGCAGGGGTATAGTTGCACGGGTGCATCTGCGCTGCTGCAACGCTGAAGTGTAGACAAGCCTGCAGGCATGCTGGGTAACTTAGGCTCCTAAATCACTTAGGATGTGTCTACACTGCAGTCAGAGGTATGATTGCAGTACATGTAGACACAGCTGAGCTAGCTCAGGTACCAGTAGCAGTGAAGCCATGGCGAGACGGACTTCAGCATGGGCTAACTGCCCGAGTGAGAACCCAGGGTCCCAAGTTGTTCAGTCTGCTCTGAAGCCCCTGTGGCCACAGCGTCACTGCTGTTGTTTCCCATGCTGGCTCCATTGCATGTGCTGCAATCACACACCCCAAGCGCAGTGCAGACATACCCCATGGGTCTTTTGAAAATATGCCCCACTGTGTTTAAAAAGCACTTATGGAAGAAAGTGCTGTCTAATGGCTAGAGCAGATCACTCCAGAACCCCAGGGTCTATTCCTTTCTCTACCACTAACTCACCGTGTGACACTGGGAAAGTCACCTAATTACTCCTTGTTCCTCAGTGTACGCATCTTTTAAATTGTGCTGTCGAGGTTCTTATATTGCATCTACCGACTTGGGATCTGAGCACCATCCAGAGCGGAAGATAAAGAAAATAGCTCCCACTTGCAAAGTGCAGTTCCGCTCCATTCCTCCCCCAGGGGAAGAGCTTATCTGTGCATGGGTATTTTTTATTCCTCTGATTTTATTAGCTGATATGAATGAGGTGTTGGGGAAGGTGAGGTGAAGAAGTGCAGTGAGACTCAATCCTAGTTTGTAAAGTACCCTGAGACCCTTATGTGACAGGTACAATAGACAAGTGAGTTATTATGGTTTGCGTTGATTTGCTTGGCATCAAACTTGAGTTTGAGGGTGTGCTGTATAAAGGCAATGCAACAGAGACAGGCAGTACATTGCATGCCTGTCAGAGATAAACTGGAGGCTCACAGATACTCCAGCACCTTTTAGAAGGGACCCTCGCTTAACCTGAGTCTTTCCAAGCAGCGACAGGTGTTCTTTTAAGATGAAACAGCCTTAGAGAAGGTTTACGAAGCAGCCAACCAGCCTCGTGAAGTCCAGGTGCCTTACTCAATTTATGGACGCTCTGCTGCAACACATTCAGGCATTCATTATCTTCCCAGTCACTCTGAATCAGCTGCAGAAAGCCGAGAGAGGCTTTCATGTTGTTGCTGGCTTTGGCTCCTGAGTAGCTGAGGGGTGATTGACGGCTCTCCGTCTTACCATCGTGACACCTGCGAGAAGCAGCTGTTTGAGCTCACCAAGCAGTGTGGACTTGCAGGAGAGAGCATGTGACTGCGTGAGAGTTTTCCTCCAACCGTATATGTGGGCAGTGTGCAAATACCAGCATACTTGGGACGCCAGCCAGGCTGCGGTTGCTCAGCACAGGCCACTCTAGCACCCTGCCCAGTGAGTTGGGAATCGATCTGTGCGTGACCTTCTTTGCGTGTAACCCTGCGGATGAAAACATGTGGCTTCCATGTTTCTCCAGTGACTGACAACTCCACCTCCTCCCCCACCCTTGCTCAGACTCTCCTCTCCATGCTCCTTGCTCAGACTCTTTTGTCTCCCTGCTCTCAACACCAGCTCGCACTCAGCATGTAAAAACTTTTCTTTCCTCCAAAACACTCACCTACTCTTCCTTTCACTTCAGTTGTCAGCCGTCCCACCATCTTCCCAGCTCCACAGACAGCTGGGGCTGTAGGTGTCATTGTGACCCCTCTGTCTCTCTTCCCCCTTTCTCTCATGTGAACACAGCTGGTTTTAACTTCCCTGGCCCATCCTTTCTTCTTTGATCCCATCACCAAAACACTTGTCCAGGACTCAGTCATCTTGCTTTCCAGCTTCTGCTGCCTCCTGTCTGATGTCTCTGGAACTCAGCTCGGCCCTCTCTGGCTCATCCTACTGTCTCTGATGCTGTATCTCACATGATGCTCCATCTACATTCAGAATCTCCAGAAATCCTTCACTGGCTCTCTGTTGCTCATGTTCTCTTCACCAAGGCCCTGCCTGACTTAGCTCCTTCCCATTCCTCTGCTCTTGTCTCTTTTTACACACCTCCCATCTGCTCCCCCCCACCCTGTCCCCACTCCGCCTGCCACTGCTCATGTGACCGAGCCTGTCAAGTCATTCTCCTGCTCCTGCATCCCTTCCTCTTCTCACACCTTCTGCTGGCAGGGGAGTGCTGGTCCTGGTTCTCAGGGTTCTCTCTAGGAAACAGGCATGATTCCTAGAGAGATTGGTCTTGCTTTGAGCAGGGAGTTGGACTAGATGGCCTCCTCAGGTCCCTTCCAACCTGATATTCTATGATGCATCTGTGCTACCCTCTCTCCTTTATCCACAGTGCCTCCTTTAACCTTTAGGAGCTGGCTGGTCTGTAACACTTTAGGATTAGCCAGTGTCCCAGGGATGAATGATTATAATTATTTACTATTTTTCATTGTCTGTTAACATAGGAGATGGTGGCTGAAGGACAGGACGAGGGGTCTGGACTTCTGGGTTCTGTTCCCATTGTGCTTTCCCATAAACTCTCTGCGTAACTTTGCGCAAGTCACGTAGGCTGAGTTTTTCAAAGGAGCCAATTTGCGCCTTCAAAAATCTTCTCTTCAATCTCTCTCTGCCTCAGTCTTGCAGTCAGGAAGAGGGGGATAATACCTACTTACCCACCTTCTAAAGCTCTCTGAGATCTTTGGATGGGAAGATCTGGAGAAAGGCGAAGTGGAACTATTATACTTAATTCAATTGCTTTCTTATTCCTAATCATAATAAAACTGTTACACCATTAGTCACAGCTGCCTCATTCACTTGTAAAGCCCGCCAGACTCAAATAAACTAATGAAAATGGCTTGAAATGATATCAAGTAAGATTCATAGATTCTGAGGCCAGAAGGTACCATTGTGATCATCTACTCTGATCACCTGTATAACACAGGCCCAGAGAACTGTCCCACCATAATTCTCAGAGCAGAGCTTTTAGAAACACATCCAATCTTGATTTAAAAATTGTCAATGATGGAGAATCCACCACGACCCTTGGTATCTTGTTCCAATACTTAATTACCTTCACTGTTAAAAATTTATACTTTATTTCCTGTCTGAATTTGTCTAGCTTCAACTTCCAGCCATTGAATCGTGTTATCCCTTTCTCTGCCAGATTGAAAAACCCACGATCAAATATTTGCTCCCCAGGTAGGTATTTCTAAGGCATTGGGACGATCCTATTCAGCGTCTACGAGAAGATGAGTTTAGTCATTCAGCAGGGCGGTGTCAATTACCACTAGTTTGATTTAGGAGTCTAGCTCCCTGAAAGGCACTGTGCCCTGGAGCATGGAAATGGCTTCCCGAAGAGTAGTTAAAGCAGAAATATTTGTCTCTGCTTGCCCCAAATGCTGCTCCCATGGCCCCCATTCTCTCCTTTCCGGTACCCTGCTTCTCTCTTTCTCTCTCTGATGTTTAGGGTTGTTTGTACTGTACTCTGCATGAGATGCAGGGTGGGTGGCCTAGTGGAATCAGACATTGAACTAGGAAGCAGGAGCTAGAGCTTCTCTACCACTGACCTGCTGTACGACTTTAGGCACATCACGTCAGCGCTCCGTGCCTCAGTTTCCCTTCCACCCTTTGTTCTGTCTATCAAGATTGTAAGCACTTTGGGGTAGGGGCTGTTGCTTACTGTGTGTGTACAGCATCTAGTGCAAAGGGTCCCCAACCTCTGCTGGGGTCCCTAGGCTCTGCTATAATCCAAATAAATGACACAATCCTGCTCTTTTTCCTGTGGTGTTTAACTTTCTCAGAATGCGTCACACACTCACGGACTATTTTTGATTGCATAAACGGTTTTGTAAAAAAATTTTTTTAAAAAAATCGCAAAGCACACCACACAACATTAAATCGGTGGGTGTGGTGTCGGTCATGGTCCGAGCTAGCGGTCCGATTTCTGCTCTGCTGTGGGTAGCTAGCTAGCTATCCATAGTTCCCATAACCTCGCAGCCTCCCCGCCCCTTTGGAACTTCCCAGTGCCTGATGGGCTGAAATCAAAAAAATCATGGTGGGGTAAAGTAAAATAAATGTCAGTCAGTCACTCCTGCAACTGGGAACCTTATTTCCCTTTTTTGCCTGGATGGCCCTGGCAGATGCTGGCAATGGCCATGCTGCACTTGTTGTTTGTGTGACTCTGTGGTGTCTGTATGTGATGTACTAGATGAGCCAGAAGCGAGCGCACAGAAGCAGCCTTTTTTTGCTTTTTTGCTTTGCAGAGATGGTTACTAGCCCATATAAACCATCCCAAACCCTTCCATAATTGGAACTGAGGATGATCATGGCAATGATTTTGTACCATTTTTTTGTGCCATTTTGTACCTAATGCCCCAGGTGCAAAAGCCAAGGTGGTTGTTTGCTAGCCATGCACCTTCCATCATTTTGTACCATTGGCTGTTGTCAAAATTGCCCCTGGCCGAGATCAGCCCAAAGGCCAGGGAAAAAATTGATGATGACTCCCTCCCCCTCCTTTCCACTCTGAAAAAAATCTGAAATTGCTGCTGTGCTGCCTAGATGCTAGAGACCCACCTGCTGTGTGTGTGTGTCAGAGCCACCATGATGTATCTGTCAGAGTGCAGGGGCTGCTCTGCCAACCCCACCCACCTGTTCCCCCAGCCTCTCCCCCCCTTTCTTCGCTGTCCCCATTGTCCACCCCCCCCCAGAATGAATGCAATAATAAATAATTAATACAGACACACTAGTGAGTGAGTGGAGAGGAAGGAGTGGCAGCTGCTCAAGATGAGTCCACACAGGACAGTGTGTGACAGTGTGACAGAGGCCAGCATCCCACTGCTAGTCCAGGGCAACTGACTGAATTCTTTACACATGAAGGGGGGGGCTGATGGAAGGTGGGGCCTGATGGCATGATGAGCTTGGATACCATCATGCCATACACATCCCAGAAAAAATCCACCAGGAAATTAGAATTAACCAGCTATGAGTCCTCCTTTTGTCCCATCCCCTGAAGCTGTCAGCCATCATGGATTTCTGATCATCATTTGCCATCATATGCTGATGATGGATGATGATGATGGACATCATTTTTTTTCATCATGAGGATTCATATGGGGACAGGGATTTGATGGGGGCAAGGATGTGCATGCTCATTGCTGCAGGCAGCATTCAGATAATGAAATTCAGTAAAGATAGGGTGGATTTTTTAGCTTTTAGGTGGTGGGGGGGTGGGGTGGGGGGGGGTGTGGGGGGTGCTGACCTGCGCTGCCGTTTGACTCAACAAAAGCATTTGCAGCAAGGCTATGAATGCAAGAGTTTTTAGGAATTGTGGATGGCTGCATAATTTTAGGAGCTCTGTCCCAGCAGTTCGCTTGATTCTTTTGGCTTCTCCTGTCTGTTCCACGCTGCAGTTTGACTTCCTCACTGCTTGTCTGTCTGCTGATTTTTATTTTTAATTGATACGGAGCGCTGATAGAACGGATAGATAGGATACCTTTTATATAATATACCGGATAAATACCTAAGAATGCTATTTGATAACTAAGTGTAATAGAGAAAGCCACCGAATCATAGAACCAAACCAGAGATGCTCTGTTGTAGAGCCACCAGACTCTATCTGTGCTCTATTAGAGATTCACCTGTAACAACCCCACTGTATGATTCTGTGCTGTGCGTTCTTGCTGTCTTCTTTGCACAGTTCCCAGTCCCCCCTTTTGTGACACTTTGATAAAGAGATGTGAAATAATCAGACACACTGACTTGATGAGGAAGGAGATAGACACAGCCAGAGTGAGTGGAAGGTGGAGACAGAACCACAAGACATCAGGCAGTCCAGAGCAGACCAGCCCAGCAGTGTGAAGTAGAAGCTCAGGAGAGCTTTACTTCTGGGGGCACTGAACTGGGCCCCAGCAGCCAGCTATCTCAGGCTTGAGGAAAGCTGTGCCATAAGGTTGATGGCCACACCATCCACCATGCATGTCAGGATCATTTCCATTATGATCCCAGATTACCAGGCTCATCAGCTGATCAGGATCATTGATCGAATTTCCAGCTGGCGAGATGATGCTGATGCTGATTGATTGATGAGCTGATTTGCATCATGAGGATGATCTGATGATGATGCATGGATATCAAGATGTGGTGTTGACTGAGGCACTATGCATGGGTGTTGATGCAGTATTCAGTAGCATAGGCAAACATGTAAGTGAGCTAGGTTTGTTTTACCTTTGACATGTAGGTGGGTAGGGAGATGGTGGTGGGGCCATGACAGGGGGCACTGGGTTTTGCTTGTGTATCAAGAGGCTGGTGCCTGATGCAAAAATGATAGTTTGCATTTGGGCTGCTGCAGCAGAGCTCAGAATTTGTGCAACGGATTTCAGGCAGAGATCCTTTCTTTTATAGCTTCTTCCCTCCTGCTCGCTTGCGTGCTTTGAGTCTTTTGTTTGCGCTGCTGTCACTCATTTGAAATCTTTCTTGAATTTCATCTGGAGATTCGGAAGCGCTCTGAGAACGGATCTCTGTCTGGAAGCGCTGATTTCCGCACCATTCCGCATGGTCAGAGCTCTTTGCTGATCGCATGATTGCGGGAGCACTCACCACACGCTGATTGCGCCGCACGCTGCTGCAGCTGCTCGCGCATTTTCGAAAGTATTTACATGGCCCCTGATTCCATGATCACTGCACCTGACCACCGGTCAGTGTACACCAGTGGTCCAGGCGGAGGCCAATACCGCTGAGGCCAATACCGTCGATCAGATTATCGCACAGATGAGTGTCTGAAAATGTTGGTAGGATTAACGTTAATTGCAGTTAGCTGGATAGGTGGAGAACTATAGTTTGCTGTGTATTGACAATGCAGCATCGGTGATAGAGTCCATATAAGAGGATGTATGAAACAGGCCACTCATTGATGTATCCTTTCTTCTATGGAGTCAGAGGCACAGGGGCCTCTTTTGGCATCGTGATGCTTTGATATGGTGATAAAAATTTTGACTTATAAACAACACAATTTTAGCAGTTCCAGTCTCAAAAACCAACAACTAGGCAGTTGTGTTTCATTGTCTTTACTGGATGCTGTAAATCCAAGCTTTCCCCATCAATCTGTTTGGCATGTATTCATCCCACTCCAGAATGTTGTCTGTTTTATACCAATTCCTGGTGTGAAATTGACGCCTAATGCTGCAAGACCAAGGGAGAGATTTTATGGCTGTTGCATGAAGATGTTTGATTTGTGTGCTGTATGTTTAGTGCAGTGGTTCTCAGACTTATTTGATTGCACCCCCCTTCTTTGTGTCTGTTGCAGTTTACGCCCCCTCTCCCTGCCACATAAGTACATATACCGATATATGCAGCGGTGAATCGGTTTCAGCTTCTTTGTTTTTCACTTTTTTTTTTCTCTGTTGCACAAATGAGCCAACGATCCACTGTAATAAGAATAAAAGCAAAACTGCGACAGTGGCCGATGCTTACAATTAAATGTGTGCACCACATCATAGCAAACGGATTAACGTACGGATGGCAGCAACGTTGTGTAATGCTATGCAGGCTTAACAGAAATCCACCAAAATGAACATCGCCACTTAGAGCCAAATGCACAGCGCCATCTGAGGACTTGATATGGCTGACAGCTTTGCTAGTTATTCACTGCTGTGGGCAAACTGTGCCCAGTGAGGGTTTTTTCCTAAAGCTTCTCATTCCCCGCCCCCAAAACGTTCCCCGGTTTGAGAACCTCTGATCCTCAGCTCCTGTCAGTGAAGCTCTGCTGATTTACACCAGTTGAGGCTCTAGCGATTACATTTTATATCTTTCTTTCTCCCATTGATTTCTTTACACACCATATTGATGTGTAGATTTGCACACATCACACTTCGTCACATGCTTCCTTTTCATGTTAGGTGTTGACATGAGATCAGGGGGGGTGGACAGGGCAGGTAGCGTCCCAAGGCAGAACCCAGCTGCTCGGGTTAAGCTATCCTGCAACAGGAGCAGCAGAGAGAGAATGAGCTGTATCTGTCTGTTATATGCTCGTCATATTTATACAGAACTCTGTTCTACCTCCCCGCTTCCTGTTCAGTGTAGTGCTTCCCTTGGTCTCCAGTTCAGGAAAGCAGTCAGACACAAACTTAAGCCCATCCCAATTCAGGACAACATTTAAGCACATGCTTAACTTTAATCACTTCCCTAAGTCCAGTTGATCTCAATGGGACTTACTCACGTGCTTAAGTGATATCTTAAATAGGGATGCTTTACTGAACTGGGCCATCCATGGAAACGTGCATTGAAATCTTCTGTGTAGTAGTTAGACCGGAGTTTATAATGCTTACTCTGCCTCCATTTCTTGGTGGGAATTGCAAAACTCCATAAACTTTTTGGAAATGCTCTGACCTTTCTTGCGGTTGGGATTCCCTCCCCTATGTTGCAGGACACATTAGATTTCCCATGAAGAATATATTATCTGAGCTTAAAGCGGAGAAAGTGATATAACTGGCTCACTCCAACATGCTTCATGGCAAGCAGACGGCATCGGCAGCCCTACAAAATGCTGTCTCTCATCCTCATAAAAACGTTGACAAATCGTATGCTTATACTTGACTCTGCTACTCTGTTTAGATTATTACCAGCCCCGGTACATTTTTTAAAGCAAATGAGGTTTCAAAAAGCCTGTTGATAAAGATCTTTCTTGCCCTCAGTGGAGTCATTAATTCAATATGCTGAAATACCATTTTAATTAGTTTGCATGACAGTCCCAGGAGCTATGAAATAATGCTCTTTATTGTATGAATATGTACCATACTGTGTATGAGCCTATCCTTTATCTCTGTCCACTGTTCTGCATCTTTGGCAAATATTAGTGAATCCTGTCTCATAGCTGTATTCTTTAGGGAGCCCGCCAATAGTTTTAAGTTAAATACTCACCATTAAATTAAAATAGCATTAGAGTTATTATTTAACTGACCCCAAAGCCAGGAAAATCAGAGTTAGACTGCCTTTGATTGCTTGTGTTGTGGCCAGCTATTACAAAAGGCCTAGAATAGTGTGTATGATTATCTATCGTTATGCCCTGCAATATCTAGCCCTAAAGGAATGCGTTGAGAATATAGCTTTTTCTCTCACTCTTTATGCACTGTTATTTATTATGTGTATTGTGGTAGCATCAAGAGGCCTTTAAATTGATCGGGGCCCCATTATGCTAGGGTGTTTACAAACACATCGTAAATGACAGCACAGGTGCTGACTTTCGTTTTTGCCGTTGGGTGCTCCTCTCCACTCCTCCCTGCCCCCCTGCGAGTGGCAGGTGGGACCTCAGGGGTAGGGTTGCCAGGCATCCAGTTTTCAACCAGAATGCCTGGTTGAAAAGGGACCCTGGTAGCTCTATCGGCACCTGGAAGTGGCCGCCAGGTCCCTGCGGCCTGGAGTCGCATGGGTGGCCAGGGAGGCTTCATGTGCTGCCCCCACCCTGAGCTGCGGCTCCGCAGCTCCCATTGGCTGGGAACCATGACCAATGGTAGATGTGGGGGCGGCTCCTGCAGGCACGAGGGTAAGCACCGCCGGGACCCTGAACCCCCTCCTGCACCCCAACCCTCTGTCCCAAACCTCATCCCTGGCCCCACCCCAGAGACCATACCCCCTTCTGCACTCCAAACCCCTTGGCCCTAGCCCAGAGCCCCCCGGCACCCCAAGTCCCTCACCCCCCACACCCAACCCCCTGCCCCAGCCCGGAACCCTCTCCCACACCCTAAATACCTCATTTCTGGGCCCACTGAGAGCCCGATCCCCAGCCCAGAGCCCATACCCCCATTGCACTCCATCACCCTGCCCCAGCCCAGAGCCCTCTCCCGCACCCCAAACCCCTCATCCCCATCCCCCCTGAGCCCTCCCCGTCAGAGCCCTCACCCCCCCTGCACCCCAACCCCCTACCCCAGCCTGGTGAAAGTGAGTGAGGGTGAGGGCGAGCGAGCGACGGGGGGAGGGGGAATGGAGCAAGCAGGGGGCGGGGTCGCGGGGGCGGGGCAGGGGTTTTCGGTTTTGTACAATTAGAAAGTTGGCAGCCCTGCTCAGGGGGGGAGAGGCTGAGAGGCGGCAGGGCCTCGGGGTAACGTGTGCATGTGGCCAAGTGGGGAAGAGGCCAGGTGGGGATGGGGCCTCAGAGTGGAGCATGGGTGGGACCTCACGGGGAGTAGGCTGAGCGGGGGCGGAGCCTTGGGGCAGAGCAGTGGGCCGGGCCTCGGATGGGAGGGGCAGAGCACAGGGCAAGTGGGGGGTGAGTTAGCACCCCCTATTTTTTTTGGAGATGGTGCCTATCGATGACAGTCCCCAGTTGAAAGAGCAGACAAAAGTGACAGGTTTCAGAGTGGTAGCTGTGTTAGTCTGTATCAGCAAAAACATCAAGGAGTCCGTTTGGCACCTTAAAGACTAACACATTTATTTGATAGTATTATCCCCATTCTACAGATGGGGAATTGAGTGACAGAATGATTAAGTGGCTTGACCAAGGTCACTCACGGATTCTGTGCCAGAGCCGGGAATTGAACATAAAAAGAGCTTGCATCTACTGTATCTGTCTCCATAGGTACTTACCTGGCTCCTTCACAAATAGTATCTAAGCATTTCTCAGGGCTTGTCTATACATGGAAATTGTGCCGATTTAAATAGTCAGTTTAGTTAAAATTGGTGTGACTTCTGCGTGCACGCTGCTAAATTGTTTACCTTGTGTAAATGAACAAAGTCTTTTGTCAAGTATTATGATAAGCTTGAGGATGTATTGCCCTTTTAAGCAATGTCCGTAGAATGTCTATAGCCTTAGAAAATCCTAACCATCAAATTCTCAGTTAAGGTTCCAACACCAGCCTTAACTCTGCCCTCTTATCACCTGCCTCATCTGCCTTCCTTCACCTTTGCCTTTCACTTGGAACATGGCTGTTACCTTAGGTGTCTTTAATAACTTATTGTTGTTTGAATGGAATGATTTCCTGCTCAACATTCTCACAGGAAAGGCCAATACTCCCACAAGGCTGTGACTGGGGTGCCCAGTTGTGTAGCGCACTACCCTAACATTTAGAAGGCCTGGGTTCAAGTCCCTGTTCAACCCCAGACATCCTGCATGACCTTGGACAAATCTCTGTAAAATGGGGATATAAGCACTGCTCTACCCCAGAGGTGTGTTGTGAAGATTATGAGACATTCACTTTAGGCTTTTAAGCCGTTCTCACACAATGTTCTTCCTTGGAAGTATCTCCACAGCAGGGAGCGGTTGGTAAAGTTGGTCCAGTTTCCTCTGTCTGCTGAACAGAACACTTTGGAAAATAATGAAACCTCAATGGACGGCTGCACATGCCAGTTTCTTTATCATAGAATATAATTTGCAAACCATAAAGAGGCTGTTTGTGACTAAATAAATATGGTCGGTCAGATCATGTAGCATAGGTTCAAAAAAAAAATTCCCAAGCAAAGTCGCTCCCAGCAGATTACAGGGATGAGGCAGATGGAAACCAGAGAACCCAGAGTTTACCAAAGTAGGCAAGGGGGTGTCCAAAGGGATGTGATTTACAAGGTACCACTGGACTTCAGCTATCAAAATAATAGGCCGCAAGGGTTTACCCATATGGGTTTATGAGAGTCCAGTGCTAGATGCAGAACTCTATAAACTGTATCAGAATGAATATATTGGCTAAAATCCTGCCAACCTTTTTCAGCCCACTTCCCGTGCGAGTCAGTGGGAGCTGAACTAGTGAGCAGTGCTTTAAGGACCTCACACACTTTGGCTCTGCTGCCCATTCTCCTCTGACCTAAATCAGCTATGCCTTAGCAGACAGATCGATTGCAGGCTGTCCCTATAACATTCTTTCCTGTTAAATAACAACAGTTCTTGGGAGTTTTATATCATTTTTCACCTTCCAAATGCTGTGCAAATGTCAGCAGTAGTAATCCTCGCCAGCCCTCCTGTGGTGTAGTGTCACACCCATCTTACAAAAGGGGAAACTGAGGCACAGATGGTTAGGGTGCTAGTCTGGGACAAGAGAGACCCTGGTACAGTTCCTTGCTCTGACAGATTTCTTGAGCAAGTCACATAGCCTCTCGGTGCCTAAGTTCCCCATCTGTACATAAGAATGGCCATACTGGGTCAGATCAAAGGTCCATCTAGCCCAGTATCCTGTCTTCCCACAGTGGCCAATGCCAGGTGCCCCAGAGGGAATGAACAGAACATGGAATCATCAAGTGATCCATCCCCTGTCGCCCATTCCCAGCTTCTGGCAAACAGAGGCTAGGGACACCACCCCTGCCCATCCTGGCTAATAGCCATTGATGCACCTATCCTCCATGAACTTATCTAGTTCTTTTTTTGAACCCCATTATAGTCTCGGCCTTCACAACATCCTCTGGCAAAAAGTTCCACAGGTTGACTGTGTGTTGTATGAAGAAATACCTCCTTTTGTTTGTTTTAAACCTTCTGCCTGTTCATTTCATTTGGTGACCCCTAGTTCTTGTGTTATGAGAAGGAATAAATAACACTTCCTTATTTACTTTCTCCACACCAGTCATGATTTTATAGCCCTCTATCATATCCCCCCTTAGTCATCTCTTTTCCAAGCTGAAAAGTCCCAGTCTTATTAATCTCTCCTCATATGGAAGCTGTTCCATACCCCTAATCATTTTTGTTGCTCTTTTCTGTACCTTTTCCAATTCCAATATATATATTTTGAGATGGGGCGACCACATCTGCACACAGTATTCAAGATGTGGGCGTACCATAGATTTATATAGAGGCAATATGATATTTTCTGTCTTATCTATACCTTTCTTAATGATTCCCAATGTTCAGTTTGCATTTTTGACTGCTGCTGCACACTGAGTGGATGTTTTCAGAGAACTATCCACAATGACTCCAAGATCTCTTTCTTGAGTGGTAACAGCTCATTTAAACCCCATCATTTTATATGGATAGTTCTGATTATGTTTTCCAATGGGGATTTCCGATTATGTTTACAATGGGGATAATATCAGTGCCCTATGTTGTAGAGGTTTTGTGAGGATAAATACTGTAAAGATTGTGAGATGCCCAGATACTACAGTGGTGTGTGTCATGGACAGACTTGCCTCAGGTCACACAGTGAGCCAGTGGGACAGGCAGGATTCTAGTCTGGTGCTCAGAGAGGAAAGGTGGTCTTGTGTTTGAGACACTGCACTAGAACTCAGGAGCTCTGACTTCAATTCATGGCTCTGCCACAGACTTCCATAGTAACCTTGGGCAAGTCACTTAAATCTCTCTGCGCCTCAGCTCCTCCCCTGCAAAATGGGGATAACACTTCCTTTGTCTTGTCTCTTTAGACTGGAAGCTTTTCGGTTGTTAGTATGTTCATGTCCAGCTCCAAGCACATTCAAGCCCTGGTTTCAATTGGGCCTCTTGGTGCTATTGCAGTGGCCCCCAAACTTTTCCCGTTGTACCCCCCCCCCTTGCCTTTGTTGGCCCCCCCTCCCCTGGAGCCACAGTTCGGAATTGGGGCCAAGAGCAGGGCAGCGGTTCCCGGGGGTGGGGAAACGCAGGCAGGGGTAAGGAGGCTGAGGCTGGGGCCAGAGCCACAGCTGGGCGCCAAGGACTGAGGCCGGGGTCGCAGCAAGGGGTGGGGCTGGGAGGGAGTCGCGGCTGGAAGCCTGGGCCGCGGCTGGGGGTGGGGTCGAAGCAGCGCTCGGGGCAGAGCTGGGTGGCGCTCCCTCTTCGCCCCCTCGTGGGGGCTGGCCCGGGCCCGCTGCACTCCCCTGAATGTTCCTCTGCACCCCCCAAGGGGCAGGGAGTGCCCCACAGTTTGGGGACCACTGTGCACCTGGAATACGCACGCTAGGCCTCTCTGCTTCTAAAACCCCACTCATATTGCATGGGAAACTCCGAAGAACTTCTAACTCATATGTTGCCACATAGCTAGCACCCGGCACCATGTGTCCCTCTCACTGTTACCCGTGTCCTCCCTCACCCAGTAGACCCATGTGTTTGGACTTGTCTCCACTTAGTCTATAAACTCTTTGGGGCAGGGGGACTGTTTGTATAGTTCCTAGCAGAGTGGAGACCCCGATCCTCACTGGACTGACTTGGGGTATTACGACAGTATTAATAACAATATATTCTGTACATCTCTCCTATGGATGGTATGACTAGGGAACCTTTGTTTTCAAAGAGTTAATCTGTTAGTTCTGCTTCATTCATCCATTTAAAATCATAGGGCCAAATTCAGTCCTGGAGTAAGCTGAGTGACATCTGGCACCCACCTCTCCCAGTATCTGATGGTCACCCAGCGATTTCAGGTGCAACATATGCAACGGGAACACTTGAAACCCTTAGGGAAAACTGATCCTATTTTCACGCAAAGAAGGGTCCTTAAAAAAACCAGAAGAGAAGTACAGAAATAACGAAAGTGGCTGCTATTGAAAATCCATTGATGGATAGGCAGAAAAATTGAAGCAGGTTGGTCTTTAAATAGATAGACTAGACTAGACTAGACTAGTCTATCAAGGTTCTTATATCATGCTCATCCTTAAAGTATCTAAGTGCCTTCCAGTCGTGCATCAAGCAACATGACTAACATCTCTCGCGTTATTTTCTCAGCCCCTCCTCAGGGGGAGAAGTATGTGCAGTGGAGTGTTTTTGTTTTGGAATTTTTTAAAAATCTAAGTGCATGTGGATAGTGATGGGGAACAGACTAGGTGACCTCTTGAGCTCCCTTCCAGCCATGCATTTCTATGATTCTGTGTCGTTATATGGATGTTAGAGAAGGTGAGATCAAAGAAATGAGCCTTGACTTGGAGTGGAAGGTGGCGAGGTTATGATGGTTCTTAGTTCCTGGGGGAACTCATTCCATAGTCTTGTGCCAGCCCTTGAGAACGCACTATGTTCTGCACAAATCAGCTTTTCCTCTTGGGCCAAAGGAATAAAGCGGTCAACTTTGGTCTTCATCTTGGAACATTAGTTGATCCTTTAGATACCCTGGGCCCAAATCATTGAGTACGCTGAAGATAAAGACCAAGACCTTGAGCTTGATTCGATGTCCGTGTAAGGAGCAGCAAACAGGTCTGATGTGTTTCCATGAGCCAGTGTTGCTGAGGAGACGCACTGCAGCGTTCTGGACCAGCTGGAGTTTCCTAAAGGCTGAAGGCTTCATGCTAAAGTACATGGCATTGCTGGAGTCCTGTTAAGAGGTGACAAAGCTGTGAGACCGTACATAGAGTATAGCCTGGGCTATATACTGCTCTCGAGTTCCTGCTGAGTGGTATGTATCATGCGGGGAATATGGCTATAAACACAGTTTAGGGCTATCAATTTGAATTCTAAATTAGTAGCTCAGCTTTGTGCAAGCCCTTCCAATGCATCACGTCCCCAAGTCTATTTTAGTCAGTCGGATGTCAAGATTTATCCACAAGCCCTAACCAACCCTAATACGTTCAGTGGGCCTTACACGAAGACTGGAACATAGATTATTTATTTTCATCCTCCCTCAAACCAGTACAGATGTTTTTGCATTTTGTTTAAGTTGTATGGAAAAGATATATGTGCCCATCATTAAAGCACAAGAGAACAGCAGTTTCTGAAGTACACTGAGTATCCTGGAACATGGAGGTGGAACTAATGTACAGCAGAACCTCAGAGTTACGAACACTTGGGAATGGAGGTTGTTCGTAACTCTGAACAAACTCTGATTGTTCTTTCAAAAGTTTACAGCTGAACATTGACTTAGTGAAACCTTACTCTGCAGAAGGAAAATGCTGCTTTTAACCATCTTAATTTAAATGAAACAAGCACAGAAACAGTTTTCTTACCCTGTCAAATCTTTTTTGTTTAAACTTTCCTGTTAGTTTTTAGTAACTGAAGTTTAACGAAGTATTGTACTGTATACACTTTTATTTTTTGTCTCTGCTGCTGCCTAATTGCCTACTTCTGCATACTGGGTTCCAAATGAGGTGCATGATTGACGGGTCAGTCCATAACTCTGGTGTTCGTAATTCTGAGGATCTACTGGACTGTATCTAGTCCTTTCCCCAGCCGGGGCAGGGTTGTGACCTACATTCTGTATGTATGTGTGCATATATATTATGTACACACACATATATAACATAGGGCATTAATATATAGAGTGTGTGTTTGTGTATTTCATGTGTGCATGAAATATGTATATATGCACGCTGGTGGGTTTGGCCAGTTCAATTTTAAATGACCTAAGGGAGGAGTTTTCGTAATTTCCCGTGGTTTAATAGCTCTCCCCAGACATTTTCCTTTGAATGTCATCAGCTCCCCTTGATGTGCTAGAAGAAAAACTTTGTCCAGATAAACTCTATCTCAAAATTCCCCCAAAGAGGCAGGTTAGCATTTCTCACTGTGATCCTTTTTTGCAAATTGCCGTGAGGGGTTAATAGATTTTTTTTCCCTTTAAGATCTATTCAAGTTTAATTTGTAAAATAGGGTAGGAATAGACAAAGATCTGGGACATTTAAAAAAAATCCAATATCTTTATTCTCTTCAGACGTCACCTGAGCCGGCAGTTCTGGACATATGCACTGCCTTGCATTTTACTGGCCATTTGCAAAGTAATTAGCGTTATTAGTCTTTAAGTGTACTGTAAAAACGTAACCTACTTTTGTTAATATGGAACAGCAAAGAGATTCTGTTACATAACATAGCCTGTTGCTAACCAGAGAGAGGGGGAACTCTCTGAACTGTTGTTTTTCCAGTAGGATGGCTGCTTTCTTATTACGTTTATTAAGTAATATGAAAAGCATGTGGAAGTGGAAATACCATTGGGTCATCATGAAGTGATTACATTTGTTAGAAAGTGAAGCACACATGCAGTAATTTCTCATAACCAGTGTTGAAAAGATAATATCCATATCAGCCTGTCTACACGTCTATCTGTTGTATGCTCATCAGCCCATTCCATTGGCTTGCACCTTCAAAGCATATTTACCTTAACTGTGGGCCTTTTCTCTCTGCCAGGTGAGAAGCAATCATGATTTTCTCCTCATCTAATTGAGGAAGATTTTAAGAATTTGCCCCAGTGTGTTTTGCACTTTTACCTGTTTTATCCTTTGCAAATCTTTCCTCTACGATTTTGCTGCTTCAGCAAATCTGTCTCCGACCTAATCCAGCTACAGTATCTATCTAATCTAGATAATGCTTCTTATTTTAAACCACTTCCTCCTTTCTGCTTAATCATCTCTGTTTACTATTTCTATGGGCCTTTTGCTTAGCTGGGGCCTACGCCAAGCATTTAAACACGTGCTTAACTTCAAGCATGCAAATAGTTCCATTGGAGGTCAATAGTGCTTCCCATTCAAGTTTAGCTCTGCTGAATCTGCTGCCTTAAATTGCAGAAGCGCCAACGTTATGGGCTGTGATCTCATCTGCTCCCAGACGCTTACCTGGGTGAGAGACCGCAATGACCTTGCTTTGCTGATATGATCTGATGAGAACTGAGCTATGGCGATTGACAGTGCATCATTAAAGGGGTCATTAGCACTTGCCTATAACCACAGCTCAATGACAGCACCATGGAGCAAACTGCAGCAGAACATGGCCGCGTTTTATAAGCTCAGACCCTGGCACTGACGTCAATTTTTTGTGTAGCCGAATGGCTTCTGAATTTGCTGGGTTTTTTTTAAGCATGTACATATGGTGGTGTCCTGCGACACGGGTGGAACATAGTAAAATGTCACCCCCCAGGATAGCACAACCTGTGACTCCATTAAAATATTGTCTCACTACAGCCACCACCAGGTGTTCTGAAAGCAGATGCTTTAAAACAAGCAAAGGACTTCATCCATGCACAGTAATTGCCCATAATTTCTATAGTCCTGGGGATCTTCTGTAGCATAGGTCTGAGGCTTCGACATAGCCAAGGCCAGAACAACTTAACCGGAACAAATAGCACCTAACGATCTTTGGCCTTTGCAAGCCTTAATTATTGGTGTACTAATGAGATGTTTCTATGTAGCTAATTTAAGAGGGAGTGAATTTGTGCCAAGGGGGCAACTATAGGGAATTGCCTGCTGCATTAAGACCTAGAATACATTATTCAGTCAAACTGGATCAGCTATTAAATGCTTCTACGCTGACAGAAAATTAAACCTCAGATGTGTTATCAAACCTACAGTCCCCTCCAACTTCTCTCCAGACCCCACCAGATTGGGGTTTATTCCATTTAATCACCCCCCGTGTGATGGCAGATTTGAAATTTCACATGCCGTATACAGTGGCTGAGCCAGGTTTTGCAGCCGGGGCGGCTATGGGTCATTAGTTGTGCCACCTTCGATTATACCGATTGGCTTGCTAATTTCACACCTTATCATGCCTGGGTAGTGTGGCCACCAAACGAACGTGATATTGCAAAGTTCAGCAGCAGACATAGCCTCCCTGTTCAGTGGGTGCGCTCCTCTGCTGCTGCTGCCTCCTTTCGTTCTTGTCCGCCAAGAGGGCACCGACTACCTGCAGCAACACCCTTTGCCCTGGCACTGCACCCCTAATCCTGGCCCAGTGTGACGTGGGGGGAGGGACTGGAGAGTAAACCTGCCCCACGTTTACCTAGCAATGGTGGCTCCTGTCCCATAGGGCCAGCCCAGCTCCCCTCTCCAGGCATTGCAATCTGGCCCACAGGGTCACAGTGCTGTTAAGGTTTGGCCCAGCCACCCCCTGTCAGAACAGTGGGGCGGGTGGGCCAAATGTGGTGAGCGGCGTGGTTGCATCACACGACCCTGCGCACCAAGTCTCAATGCTTGGAGCCGGGAGCCCGGCCGAGCCCTCCAGCATAGGCACTGCCCTTGCCAAGGGAGTGTGAGACGGGCTCACTCTCCAGCTCCATCACATCCCAGGCCCTCCCCACCACACTGGGCTGAGATCAGGGGGGCAGTGTGGGGGCGGAGGAGGCTGCTACGGGTGGCACCACCAGGTTGTATAAATGCTTGTGTCATACACCTCCTTTTATCCATTGCATAATATGCTTGAAAAGGCACCAGACACACACCTTGGGGCGGGTGCCTCCCCAGCCCTTTTAACTCTGCCACTTGCCATATAGCAAGACCCCAACCACTGCAGCAGGGTACGGGGATTGTCACCTTCCCTGCTAAGTGACTCTTATCCGATGCTGCTCCTCTCAGGTGGAGAGAACTGCAGATGCAAGAACCCACTGGTGCGTGCTCTTGCGTGATTAGAAACCAATAAATAACGGAGAATAATGCGGGTTTTGAAGGCGCGACTGAGGCATGGATACATTCATAAGGGGCACCCTTGGCAATGGGGCGCTTGTGACTATTTTGTCTCTAGCGTTAGGCTGTAGTTTGGGGGGGGTTGTTTTTAAATGAGCCTTAGCATCTGTTTTGTAGAGAAGAACAGATGCTACTTATGTGTCATGGCTGCCGTTCGACTGAATTGCTGCTTCTTTCCCCACCTTCCCATCACCGTCGATAATGTCTTTTCCCCGGTCTCTTTCAGAACTCTTTGAAAATCTCTGACTATCCCACCTGCTCTGTAGGAAATCCTTGCCCTGTTCCACCCTGTCTCACACACAATGCTCCCCCACTGTGATTCCAGTCTAGACTACACTATGGCTAATCTATAGAGTTTGACCCCGTTACTCCCACAGATGAGCTGCTTGCACACCCATTCCCATTGAAATCAGTCAGCCTACACATATGAGTAACAGTTCACCCATGGGGTAAGAGATTCACAATGTGTCCCATTTCCCCCACCCCCCCCACCCCGCTCCAATGAATAGCAAGAGCAGCATAAATCTTCTGCTGATGAAACCAGTCCAAACTCAGGCCAGATTTGTGCAGAGTTTTGCATTGGTGTGAACAAGGGCTGAGTTCTGAGTGAGCCGGGGCTTATGCCCTGCCGTGGGTGCTCACCAGCACTTTTCTTCCTGGTTTAGACTAGAGATGGGCCTGAGCAAAAAGATAGATCCGGATCCAGACTGGGAATGCCCCCCAAAACCGGGAATGTTCAGATGAGCCCTCTATAGCAACAGGAGCCAATTGTAAAATTCAGGCCCAGTTTGTGATTCTGTAACCTTTCCAGGAAGAGTCTGGGATCTGGTTTGGGCCCACTGGCAAAATGTTGTGTATTTTCCTGAGTCTCGTGACTTATTTATTGGGTTTGGTGAATGTGGGATGGCTATTGAAACCCCAGCCTCAGAGCACAGATCCAGGGGTGCAAACCCCTGAAAACCAAAGCTGAATTAAAGGTTGGTGGGAACCCCTGGTGACATGGCTGAATTGTGCCCAGGTCTGTCTCTGGCCTTCTCCTCTCAGCCTGTGAAATTCCTCCTTCCAGCTTATATCTTCCAGTATTCATAAGCTGCTCTTGCGTTTTCCACTGACTTACGGCCCCAGTTCAGGAAAACACGTAAGCACTTGGCGTCAGGGGGACTTAAGCACTCAACACGTTAAAGTTAAGCGTGTGCTTAAGACCTTTCCCGAATAAGGATGAATTTAAACACATACTTAACTTAAAGCACATGCTTAAATCTCATTGGCTTCAAGTGTTTGTGCTTTCCTGAATCAGGGCCTAGGTTAGGAAGCTGGAAGACCGATGAAGCTCTTACTCATTTTTCTCACCTCTAACCCAGTGTAACTGCCTCTTTCCCATTGGTCACTTTTGTTCCAGGCCTGTCTGGTTCAAGAGAGCAACGTACAGATTTCTTGCTCTACTTTTTTTTTTTTCCTGTTGAAGGGAGGAAATAAAACCCAACTCGAATGATGAATGTATAACGTGACCCAGAGCATTACCATATAGACTATTTACTTCAAAGAGTCACCCTTTGCCATGGTAACTAGCAGCATAAGGCACATGCTGTATAAAGGAAAATGTCCTGCTAAAGTAATTCGTGCAGACTACAAGGTCCAGTTACAGTACCTTGTTGTACTGCTGCATGCACCAGCACAATGGGAAGCTTTCCAACAATTCCTCTGCACTAGACTTTTTTTTCCATAGGAAACTTCTCTCCAGGGCCCAGAGTTCTCTATGAATCGATGATTGCACAACTGCAGGGGCTGCTGCTCCAGTCCAGGAAAGGGAAAGTATTGCTTAAAGACGCTGCTCCAATTCCGAGTCCTATTTCTAGCCAGCAACAGCTAAGACCTGGCCTCCCAGTCCATGACCCACTGCGATGGCTGTGCTCCACTTGGAAGATGTTGCTGGTGGAGGCTAGGGTGAATTTCTTGGGAGCTGGGGGAACGCCTTCAGCTTTGGAACTCCTGACTATAGCAGAGGAGATTGAGCCTCACCATCTCCAAAACATGATGCAAAAGCCTTCTACCAATGACGATCCAGCAGCGAGCCAGCATCTAGAGGAGCATGAGGAGGGAGAATCAGAATGGAAGGAAAAAAGAAACAGCAAAAAGGGTAAACAGGGGGATGTTGGAGAGAGAATCACTTTGGGCAGTTTCATCAACCTCTTACTTGATTAATCTGACATCTGAGTACCATAGGCTGTCTAGGGTCTCTGTAGATAGAGATACAAGATGGCCCAGTCATGCTACACCCTTACTCCCAGGCTGTCTGTGACACCATGCATTCCACATCACCTTCTTGCTGCTTTGTTTAGTATTTGGTTTTCAAAGGGTACATTTGCAGCAGGTGGGCAGTGTAATTCGCAGCTGGGATGGACAGAAGGATGTTAGCGCTGATCAGTCTAGCATGCTAAAAATAGCAGTGTGGCCATGGCAGCATGACATGTAGCTAGGTCAAAACAAATATTGTGTGTTTAGTTAAAGACTGTGTCTCACTCTGTGCGTGTGTGTGTGTGTGTGTGTACTATTCTTCAAACACTGTTTTAATATAGTTGGTTGTGTAACTTCTGTTGTATTATGTATCATAATTTTTTTTATAAATCAACTTGTTTTCTTCTATCATGGACTGATGTATTTCAGCATTTTTTTCATCCTGGAGAGAAAACCTTCTTAGTTGCATAATTACTAAAATAATAAAAAAAAGAGTTTAAAAAACGCTGTCACTTTTATTGGATCAGCAAATGCAATGACAATGCAGCAATCAGGAGATGAGCCAAAAAGAGAAGAAGTCACCTGGGCCAAAAATCTGATGGGCTGTTACACCTTTATTTGCCAGTCTCATTAAAAATGTCACATTATCTACCTTGACCAACATTCTTCCAAAGATGATTAGGAGAGAGGGACAAATGCTAGAAGTATCCAGCAGAGAGAATTACGCTCCAGCTATAGCTCCTCAGAATCAATTTTCAACTCACATTCACAGATTTTAAAAAGCTCACAAAGTGACCTCCGGTCTGTGTGTGGTTATGTCACCTTCACAGCAAATTTGACATGCCTGATCCACACTAAGATCTGCCCACCAGGTTAACGTAGCCCAAGTGTGAGCAGCCTCCCGGCCAAGCCCCACCCAAGTTACTATTTCCTCACTAGTGCTGCACTCACCCTAATGTGTCAGTAGGACTCCCATGGTTCTGCGCACTGGACTAAGCTGAGCTGCTCTAGGATTCTGTTCCAGTGAATCGTGGAACAACTTGTCTAACCTTCTGGGCACAAGAAGGGGAATTGTGGGATAGCACTGGAGGACTATCAGCACTCAAGTAATTTATCCCTTGTCCTCACTACAAAGAGGACAGTTTACCAGCCTGAGTGAACTCAGAACTGGGGCTCAAACCTATATCCCAAGACGGACTAGCTAATCTGAGTTTAAAACACTACTAAACTCGGGTAAGAGGGTTTTGTTTTGTGTATGTGTGGGAGTGGATTTGAGGCAACATCTGGTAAGAAACAAGGCCAACTCTGCAGTGTAGACAGACCCTCTGTGTAGTATTTGGGACTGTAAAAAGCACAGACATTGGCTCTTTTACATGCTTTCAGTTACACTTTTGCTTTTTTGGTTGAATGGCCAACTCTTCTACCTTTGAAGGACTGATTTCATTTTGACAAGCAATGGCAAAGTAAATTAAAGAGATACAAGTGGCAGCTTACTTTAGACCCAAAGCATAGGTTTTGTAACAAAAGGATTTTACAAAACCTAATATGAAACAGAAAGGTTTCCATTACTATTTAATTTCCATTAAAATAAGTTGGGCTTTTGTAGTTATTTAAATCAATCCCCTGCAGTTTTAGGAACATAAATATAGCAGCATTGTGCTAGTGCATGGAAACTGGAAAGTGAAACTGACTGACAAAGCTGGTCAAAAAATGGAAAAACAGTTTTGTGAAATTTTGCAACATTTTAAAGTTGTTACATTTTAAACCTTGCAAAACAGAAATAATTTTCATTTTTTCAAAATATTTTAGTAAAGTTTTTCAGGTTTTATTTGCACAATTTTTTTTTCAAATTTTGACACTTATTTTATTTCTTTTTTCCAATGAATGAAATAAAATGTATGATATCCAGAAGGTGTGCTCCCCTTATTTTCATTTATAACTTTTTCATTTTGCCCCAGTGTACATTTTCAAAACTTCTCCACTGTGAAAAAGTTATAGAATTTAATTTCGCCTTTGCCAATCTTTAGCTTTTCCAAAGTTGGAGAAGTTTCAAAAAGTTACATTGTGGCAAAATGGAAAAAAATGAAAAAATGAAGGAAACCCCCCCAACAACTTTAACATAATTAATTTTATTATATTCAGCATCAAAAAGGAGAAAAGCGGGGAAAAAGGGGCAAAAACAAAAAGTAAATTCAAAATTTTGGTTCTGATGACAAACCAGAACAATTTCAAAAACTAAAAGCTTTTTGTGAAAATTTTGGTTTCAACAAAAAGGCCATTTTTCAATCAAAAAATTCAATACAAAATTTCAAATGAAATTTCAAATGAATAATTTTGACCAGCTCTACTAAATATAAACAGAAAGAGAAACTGACTAGTGTAAACAACAAGGAGTCCTTGTGGCACCTTAGAGACTAACAAATGTATTTGGGCATAAGCTCTTGTGGGCTAAAATCCTCTTCCTCAGATACACGGAGTGGAACATATAGTCGGGAGGTATAAACACACAGCATATGACTAGCGTAGTTTTACTGGGCAAAATAAGTGGAATGCAGAAGGCAAACAAATGGAATGAATGGTGAAATATACCAGGTATTCTTAAACTACTTCACTTTTTAATATTAAATTAGGAGATTTGGGATGAACTGAGCATTTGATCCAGGCCCTTGTTGGGGAGGTTTGGAACTGATTCCACATCTGAATGTTGTGATTTGGGCCTATCTCAGGATATTAGTAGATTGAGTGAAATGCTAGTAAAATGTCAAATCAGGCAAAACTCACCTGGTTTGGGGGTTAGTTTCTTATCTAAAATGTAAGTTTTTGTCTCTTCTGAAAGGCAGAATGTCAGCACTTGCTAATGCATTAGATGTGTACTGTATCCCACTTGGTGAATCTTCAGCATGACGTCTAGAAAGAAGAATTTGGGTATTAGTTGGAGGTCTCCCATCCAAGTAATTACTCAGCTTCATTTAGCTTGTGAAATCTGACAGTATCCTAGCACAAGACAATCTGCTTCCTACTCTTCTCTTGCAGTCACATGAAGGGGAACTTTTCAAAGAACAAGAAGGAACTCAAAAATCACTGTGATTCTGAGTGTACTGGTTCTGATCAGTCGATTGAGACCAGGTGGCTCAAAGCCATTCATTGGAATTTCAACTCGAAGAGTGAATTTGGTTTTAATTGCCCATCTGTTGGGCGAGTGGTTGTATATTGGAGCCAGGTTTCCTGGAAGGTCAATCAGCAATGATACATCAGAACACAACCCCCTGGTAAGTTCTTCTGTCTTGTATCACTTCACCTTATATTTTGTTTGGCTTTTTAAGTCACATCACAACTTAATAAAAGCTTGGAAAATGTAAAGAGAATGTTACCAGCTGCATCTGTAAGCAAACACTCATTTTCCATCTCTGAAAGCAGCTTCAGTGTCTGAAATGGCTACTTAAAAATAGGTGCGGGGGAGAAAATATGGTGCCAAAATTTTAGAGGATGAATAAAGGGCCTTGTGAAGTGTCCTCTCTCTAATGCTTCGTTTCCACAAGGAGAGCTCTCAAGGGAGCACAGATCCATCCTCCTTTTGTGTCAATAATTGCCTCCTTATGTGGCACCACTGTCTCTGCCTCTTGTCTTCCTTTTCTGCTTTTCCTATTTATCCCTCCTATCTGAGATCAGCACTTTCACTGGTATTTTAGTAACTCCGGCTGGTATTGTTTGCAAGTCCTTGATGTGAGTAGCAGACTGTCTGTGGCCTGTCCGTCTATGGACAGAGTTCATCTTTTCTGGAACTGCTGTGGTTAGGGTGACCAGACGTCCTGATATTATCGGGATCGTCTCGATATTAGGGGCTTTGTCTTATATACGCAACTAGACGCTCCCCCGCCCCCGAAAAAAAAGTGTCCGGATTTTTTACACTTGCTATCTGGTCACCGTAGCTGCAGCACGGTTACATCAGGAACAAATATCGCCTTGTCTTTCTAAATGGTACAGATAGCGACACTGTCTCTGCAGGGGCCTCTTGTCTTAATAATAAACGGCTGGCGCTTCATAGCGTATGCCATCCCAGGATCTCAGTGGGGTGTAAAAGCCTTAATTATTTTAATGGTCATTGTAAAACGGGGAGAATGAGACAGAGAGGGTAAGCATCTAGTCCCAGGCTACATGGAGATTCGCTGGCAAAGTCAGGAACAGAGGCCAGGGGTCCATGACTCCCAGCCTGCTGCTGTAGCAGCTAGACCACACACCTTTGCTGAAGTCTTTTGGTAGCAAGAATCTGGCCTGTTTTAGCTCAGTGAAGAGTCTAACAGTAGAACCCTCCAGTCTGGTGTGTTCGGTGCATGTAACAGTTTAACAGCTCGTGAGCCTCGCCGCTTTCCTTTTTCTACCTGGGAACGGTAGGCAAATGGAAGGAAAAGTGAGATTGGGCTTAGGGGTTCCTCCTCCCCCAGTTTGACAGGGTTCTCACACAACTGCTCTTTGTCTGGATATTAATGGTTATTTTGCTTTCTCCCATCTCTTGGCCTCAACTCCTGCCACTTTTAATGTGTGTCAAATTCCTGGGTGGCTTTTCCAGGCTTTAGGAAATCCGATTGCATATTTGCATTAGGAAAGAAATGTTTGTCTGCTTTCCTGTTTATCAAAATGTGGATGAATTCAGTGTTTCTAGCAAGGCTAATAGTCCTGGCTTGAGTGCCCCTCGGTTTATATATAATCACGGTGAATGGGCACAAGTTTGCCTCCATCCAGAAAGCTTAAGTATTTGACTATTTCCCTCTAGAGTCTGTGAACACTTATAGCGTACTGGAGCCCGGGCATTATGCAAAGCTCCTACTGCCAAGGCGGGACACCACGCAGTTTCCAGTGGGGTAACTCCTCTCCTAGTGTATGACCCTGGCTAGTTATTTCCTGCTGTAATGAGCTGGCACCATTTCAGCTCCGTGTGCCACAGGGTGCACTGTATTCCACCTAGCTCTTTGTTTTTGTGGACAGTCAGTTCTGCAGCAAAAATTAGATCTTTTTTTTTTTTTAAAGAATCATTAATATAACACATGAGACCGCCATAAGGCCACTCATCTCTGATTCTTCAGCCTAGCAACAGCAATGCTAGTGTTGCTTTTAAACTGTAGTCTGGTGTGCTAACTTACAAATCTGGGATCCAGGTTTGGCCATGCAGAGCCTTCCATGCGCCATATCAAATGTCACCTCCATTAAACAAAAAGTTAGCCGTTTGTAGTGAAAGAAACAGGCCCTGCTGCTGTTTTGCGCCACTGCCTCTGTACCAGCTTGCCCTAGTAAAACACGAGTGTGCGTCCGCTGGTATGTTCTCAGAAGTTCAGACAGCTTTCTAGCCATTGCTTTCGAGGCTTCTCACTGCGATCTCAGACCTTACATGTGAACTCCGTGAAGTGTAACACGTGTCAGCCTGTTTCAGCTCTCCAGTCGCTGCTATTGAAAACTGGATTTCCACTTCAGCGGAGGTGTGGTTAAAAATGCACATTGAGGTTTCTGTATAGCAAATGGATGATCTTTTACAAGTGACATCCCCTTGCCTATTTGCCACTTAATATATCAACCATCTGCCTGGGGAACCTGCTTATGAGTGTGTTAAAGAGGTCAGTTGCCAGCAGCACCATCATGCCAGGCGTTGGGTTACTAATATTTTCCCTTTCTTTTTATCCAAAGGAAATCTTAATACATTAGGTGCATTTTGTATGTGCAACTGTGTTATTTTCAACAGTGGTTTAAGTAAAATTTCGAAAGCACTTTGAATACAAAAAGGGCTAAGAGGCAGATCTGCTCTCCATTATGCTGATCTGATTTTCATGGAGTTAGTCTAGATTTAGACACATGTAACTGACACTAGAATCTGGCATTGTATATTATCATTAGGCTTATTCCACTTATGTTGCTTCCAGAGCGCTCATATACACACACACACACACACCCTGACCATCCAGAATGCCACTCTTAGCACTCCATTCTATCCACCTGTTCTCCCCTCGCAGTCCTGGGTCAGTTG
The DNA here is from genome assembly GCF_016161935.1 of Mauremys reevesii. Classification (NCBI taxonomy): domain Eukaryota; kingdom Metazoa; phylum Chordata; order Testudines; family Geoemydidae; genus Mauremys; species Mauremys reevesii. The sequence continues at coordinate 39,415,860 of NC_052638.1, forward strand.
TTCTCTCTTCTTATTCTTCTCCCAGGTCCTCCCTCAACTCCTTGAAATGATTTCCTTCTGCCTCTCAAGCATCTTCTGTTGGTGTCCCCTCTTGTCTTTTCTTGAGGATGAAGAAGCAGCAGAGCAGGGGCCGGAATTGCAAAGGTACTTTGCAAAAAAGGAGTATTGTTACCCTGTTTTTACATCCTAAAGAATTTTAAAATGGACAAACATATTTTTATTCCGGTCTGTCCATATTTAAAAACAAACATCTTCAGTTTTCCTCTGGGAGCAGATGTTCCATGGCCGAGTTAAAAACACTTCTTCAAAGTAAAGGGCCATATCAGACCCTTTAACTTGGTCTTGCTTATATCAGTTTTACAGCGGTATAATTCCATTGATTTCAGCTGGGTTATGGTTTCATTGTTTTTTAGGGTCAGAAGGGACCATTGTGTCATCTAGTTTGAACTCGTGCAGTACACAGCCCATGGAATCTCATCCATTAATTTCTGCAGCAAGCCCGTAATTTGTGTTTGAGCTATAGCATATTATTTAGAAAGACATCCGCTTTTGATTTAGAGACTGCAAGCAATGGAGAATCTACCATGTCTCTTGATTCACACCAGTGTGAGAACAGAATTTGTCCCCTTAATGTTACTGGCACCATCATGTCACTAGAATATGCTGAGGTTTTGAAAGGCATATTTCTTTAGTGCTCTTATTCTGGTATATAATTAATGTAATAACACTCCTGAGCCAGAATTGCTTGAAATCCATTTCTAGGAGTTGGCTTTTGTTACTAGGCAATTGTTGAGAACAGCTTTTAAGACATAAGATGACACAGAGTAAAAATGACATTCTGCTATTTCTTAGAAAGAAAATAAAATTAACCTCTCCTTTACTAACACTGAAGTCTCCTGACTACAAAGAGTATTTACATGAGAGTGGCCATACAGGGTCAGATCAGTGGTCCACCTAGCCCAGTATCCCGTCTTCCGACGGTGGCCAGTGCCAGATGCTTCAGAGGTAGTGAACAGAACAGGGCAGTTTGAGTGATCCAGTCCCAGTTTCTAGTAGTCAGAAGTTTAGGGACACCCAGAGCATGGGCTTGCGTCCCTGACCATCTTGGCTAATAGCCTTTGATGGACCTGTCCTCAGACAGACTGTGACACAGTTACCTAAATTATATGCAGATGAATCTGAGGTTCCACTGAAGTCAGTGGTCCATTTTAAAATTGGGAGAGTTGGAATCTATGTTCTTAACAGTTTTGGAAAAATCTGTTTGCATTTTGAGCAGAACGGTCGCAGTCGTGGCTGATTTCCCCTCCACTTGCAGTTGTACCATTGCTGCATGTCACTGATCCTATTTATAGGCCTGAATCAGGCCTACACCAAGCAGAGAATATTTCCAGCAATTGCTCCTCCTAGCTGCCGGGAGGTGGGGCAGCACTGGGCACAGGAATGGAGCAGGAAGGCTACCCCCTTCTGTACTCTCCATGCTACTGCCGCTGGTGCCCTGGCAGGGTAGAGGCCCAAATTGCACAGGGGCCAAGAGCACACCTGAGGGAGTTGATATCATACTGCGTATACACCAGGGGGCCCAATCACAATTGCACGGGCAACTTTAATTCTGGCATTACCTACATTTTGAGTGCGTGACTTTGCAACCTTTATGTTATTCCACGGGGTGGGGAGGGGGTAATAGTTTATATAGCAGTATAAGTCTCTATAGAGTTTTGGGATAGAAAGTGCCATACAAAGGCAAGACGCTGCTTGCTATGGACTATGTCAGATTTTTCACAAAGGGGTCCAGCAGTCTCAGAACCGAACCCACGTGCAGTTTGAATGAGCGGCGGAAATTCTGTCTCTTGAGGCTAAGGTTGCTATTTCAAAGAAATCCGTTTGGATACTTCTATGTTCTTTTAATGGAAGAGAAAAAATCTGATCAGACTTGTATGTACCTTGCTCTTGATTCCCAAAAGATCAAAAATAACCTCGCCCTTAAATAAACCACCCTCAAATCCTCGTTCTACCCGAGAGGAAACCATGTGGTCGTCATGCTAAGTGCAGCACAGCTTTGATATGTCACATGGTGCAGATGCATAGCATGAAGGTCCTACGGTACTGAAGTCCGTTAAGAAAAAACAACTCAGGAGGGTTCTCAGCTTATGCTGCTAACGTTTTGAAACCTGTGACTCAGGCAAATGTGTCAACCGTCAGGGGCCTGCAGTGCTATAGAATAGTGGGTGAATATTCAGTGTAGAGCTGTTCGTGCAGGACCCAATCCTGAGTGGGGATGCGCACCTGGAACTCTTGGGGTGTGGTCAGTCAGCAACTTGCCAGGATTTGGACCTGTAGACAGTGGGTTTCACTTCGCCCCTGCTCTGTACATTTGCAATGTTCTTTGCCAAAGGGTGAGCTGGAGCTTCCGCTGTTTCTGCTTTTTCCGCCTTTCTGTGTATGTATTTTTTTTCTGTTCTTTTTTTAAAATCAGGGACTGATCTTGAATTTACACGGGTAATATTATAATAACCTGGCAAGGGGGCAAAGCTGGAAATAACATAGGAAAGTTCCTGCTTCTCCTGTTTCCATTATTCTTGGAAGGGAGGGTAGTATGAAAGGCGGAGGTTAAGGCACAGAGTGACAGAGCTCTTCTCACAGATTTCTGGCTGAAGCACTGGAGAGCATGAAAAGGAATTTATTTGTTTTGTTTGTTGGTGGGAATTTAGCGCTGGTGACAGGTACTTGATTGATAACTCTGGAAGTGAAATCCCTGTAAGCCACAAAACAGATTTTTTTTTAAATGGAGATATACCTATCTGCTAGAACTGGAAGGGACCCCAAAAGGTCATTGACTCCAGCCCCCTGCCTTCACTAGCAGGACCAAGTACTGATTTTTGCCCCAGATCCCTAAGTGCCCCCCTCAAGGAATGAACTCATAGCTGTAGGTTTAGTAGGCCAATGCTTAAACCACTGAGCTATCCCTCCCCAGCCTGAAGGGAAATGGTGCCAGTTTCTATACATTGTCCCCACCAACATGCTTCTGGGCAGGTTCCCTCCCCAGGGGAAAAAAGGTGTGGACAATCATTTCTGGCTTCTCTACTGAGCCAGCCTACAAGGGAAGGGGAAGTCATAATGGTGGTGGCTGTGACATGAAAATCTACCCACCAATGACTGGACTGAGACCTACCAGCTATAGGTGACTACCCAGGATTGGACCCCTCTCCTCCCCCATGTATCATTTCCTTGATTTGGGTGCATCTGCTGGCTATTCAAATGACTTATATGACAAACTTTTTGAAGCCTGGTATGTGGATTATCTCTTCTGTACAGCACCTAACACCTGGAGCCTTAATCTACTTGAGGCTTCTAGACTTTAGCACAATAGGTAACAATGAATGTAGAAGAGAGCATTCCACACCCTGAAACATACAGGCAGTATTGATAGCTCTTGCAGTTTTATCAGGAGTCTCATGATCCTTGGAGTTTTTGCTCCTGGAGTCAAGTGATTTATGTGGCATCTTGGCTTTTGTTTTAAAAAAATCATTTCTCGCCCTCCTGGTTGTGGATCAAAGCTTGAAAAATGTGCCTCCTAAAGGCTCAGAAATAAGAAGACAAATAAAAAGAACCCCAATTTTTTTTTTAAATCTCATGATTTTAAAGCCAATCTTGTGATGGGGGGGTCTAACTCATGATTTTTGAACGTTTGAGGCCGACAGTATAGGACATGATAGGCAAATGTATTTCTGTGATGGCTCAAAGAATATGGAGCTTAAAAAATGAAACCAATACCTTTGTATTTTCTGTAGCTCGTAATGATCAGCTGCCCATGTTCAGTGTACGTCTAACTCCCATGCGCTACCTGTGTGCATGACGCCATAGGTTAGATATCAAAATTGCCTCCTAGCAAGTCACTGAATTAAAATTCTTTCCTGACCTTGGGTTTATCGCTCTGCTTTCTCAGGCTTGGCATGTGTCAAGCTGCTAAAAATCCCACATGCCAAGACTAGTTGTGAAAGCCTTTAGGGTAGGGGGAGCTAGCGCAGGTGTGATTGGAAACAATGGCCCACGCAGAAGATGTTCAAATGAAAATGCGTAGCCACAGGCCATTAGAAAGTTTAGTGGTACGCAGACTATAAAGGAACAGTTTGGCTGGGAGCCATCGATGACAGCAGCTCACACACTTTGTGGAATTACCTGCCCTTCTGAGCTGAGACTTTCCAGTTTTTAGTCCTTGTGCTTAGGAAAATTCATCTCTGGCTTTCAAAGCTCTCCTGACCGCACATCAACCTCTCCCTGTCTTCACAGCACTGGGAAATGCAGAGCCTCATCTGCTCCTGTTGACACTTATGGCAACTGGGTCTGATATGTGCATGCCTGGATTGTGGGTGGAGGCAGCATGCATCCTGGTAGACAATTTTTCTAGGGTGATATTTCTTCTGTCACTTAAATGGTTTGTTTGCCTGTTCATCAGGCCTTTTGCTAACACCCCGGAGCTGTTCTGTATTGCATCCCGTTTGCTGGCGACCAGATTCTGTGAAAAGAATGGTGACTGTCGTTTTGTTCTGTGTCGGTGCATCATCTAGCACACTGGTCCTTGTGCTCCTTGACTTGTGCCCCTCGGTAATAAATAATAATAAAGAGCTTGTGGTTAGCCCATAGCACTGGGCGGTTCTGTATCCGCTGCTTCCACAGACTCCGTGTGACCTTGAGCAAGACAACTAGGGGCAGCCTTTCAATGCACATTCAAAACCATGCCCAAAACCACAAGCCTAATTTGCATTTGCATGCAGATCTGGTATACGTTATTTGCACATGCAATCACACAACATCCAAGTCTGCCATGAAGTTTGCATGTGCATTTTTGTTTATGGATATTTCTGAAAATCATATCCTCTATCTCTGTCTGTAACTCCTCTGTAAAATGGGGATAATTCTAACCTCACGAGGTGGTTGTGGGGCAAATCTCATTATCATCACTAAAGAATGCAGAAAACGTTTGACAGAAGGTACTACCGTACATATCTGCCCAATGTTGTTACATTTCTATCGTACCTGGGAAGATTATGGGGCACAGTGAGTGTATGATTTTATGGCGATTAGCTGCGCCCCAGGCTTGTATGACACACACATACAGATGTGGGGCTCTCATCATCAGCGTAATCAACAAGATGACAATCTGGCGATTGTCAAAGGCTTAGAAGGCCTGAACTTTTTCTCATTGCATGCTTCTTGTTGTGTTTGTGTCTCATTTGTTTGTAACTGGGAAAAAATAAAAGGAGTTGCAGCAGTGCCCTGCAATTTGGCTGCAGAATATGGTGCTGTCTCATAAGTCTCAGGTGTGTCTCTGGGACTTTCACTCCCTGGGTTCGACTGGCTCTTCAGAGAATTCCATGGTACCTGTGGCCTCTGGCAAAGGAGGATCTCTGGAAGCGACGAGTCTATTGACTAGGCAGCAGAGAACATGGAACAGGCCTGGGTTTCAAATAGAACTTTGAATTGATCTGAACCTGGCCATTTATAAAGGCCTCTGCCAAGCATGAGCCAAGGTGTGTTCTGTTTGTAAAAGGGAACAGACCACACCCCCCACACCCCTCTCTGTCCTAACTGTATTGCTGGCAAGGGTTCCGGTCAGGAGATCTGGCAGGAAAGAGGAGGATCTGTTTGGAGAGGGAGGGTATGGGGATGTGGAGAATTGATGGAGATGGGGGCAGGGAGACCTCAGAAGTGTGAAAGCGTTTTGGATTTGAGGGCAGCCTTTTCTGGGCAGAGGGAGGAGGTGATGGTGAAGATGAGCAGGAAAAAGCACTTAATCCAACCTCCTAGAGGGTTGCTCATCAGGCGTTCACAAGCCTGTCTGCTCTCTCAGCCTTCCTGACATCAGCTTCAATCAACACCACAGCATCAGCCCAGAATGGGGCCATGTGTTCACACTTCCAGCCAGAAGAGAGACTGCGTGTGAGTGGAGTGCACGGATGAAGGGAAACATGGAGAAAATGGCCATTAAACTGGGCCAGAATGAAGTGATTTGGCCAGAACCACCCTAAGGTTTGGGTCCGGCAGCACTGAGGAAGCCTGGGCTTGTGTACTTCATAGACAGGCTGACAGAAAAGGCAACTAAAAGCAGATTGTGTTGCATGAGGAATTTATTGACGGAGGGCTGCATGCCACACGAGGGGAAATGTTTCTAGCAGGGGAATGTCCTGTAGTGCCAGGATCATCGCAAATAGTTCTTACGGATTCTAAATTCAATGGACCAAGATGAACATTCTAGAAATCATCAAATGCCTTTTGCCTTTGTGGTTAATCAGCCAATAACTGAAATCTTTCACCTTAGTGCTGTTGCTGAGTGAGTGATCACACGCATTTTTGGAAGACATTTTCTCCAGTTTGTTCTGGAAGATTCTTCCTTTTCAGCATACGCCAGCCATATGAAATACCGTTTTGTTTTGTTTTAATTCCTTAGGAGGGCTACAATAGTTGAAGGCTTTTTAATGAAATTATACCACCAGTGGGAAAAAGACCAAGCGTATTCTACAGGCACACCAAAGGACTTGAACTGCTGGGGACTGCATAATGCGAATCTCCCATGTTGGCTGATAAGCTGTGCATGATTCACACTCTGGCAACATGCATATTATGAGTATAGGTGTCGGTTAAAGTCAGAGCCTTAAAGCTGTTTTAACATTGGAGGGTTTTTTTTCAATGTAATTTCCTTTGTTTTTAACAGTAGTATGCATAAAAAGCCGCCAAAAAAGGCTGAAAAGAAGCCCAACTCAAATTAAAAAAAAAATAACACTAAGCGATGGCTCTGCCCCAAAATCTGATTCCATCCAGGTTCTATAGGAGCCTATGATGTGGTTCTCTGAGATGCAGGAATCTGACACCCTGACAAAGAGCCACTGTGCTACAGACATCTGGAATGTTGCTTGTCCCACACGGGAAGGGCGGGTTACGTTATTCCCCAGGGCAGCAAGGACCTCGAGAACCGCCAGGACTGAATTTTTCCCTGGACCTAGCTACCGTCTCTTGGGGAGGTGGGTTAACTACACCAACGGGAGAACCCCTCCCGTCGCTGCAGTGAGAGTCTGCGCTGCAGCTGAGCCGTGGTCGCCTTTCAAGTGTAGACAAGCTCCTAGTGCTCAGAATTGAGTTGTGACCACATGAAGCTTTGATGCGATACATGGACTAGCAGAGTTGGCTCAGATCTAAGAGTATTAGTCACCAACGCCCCAAACCACCAAAGGGTGTGAGCATGTGCAGTGCTTTAAACCCACAGGTAGGCCTATTAACTTTGGCGGAAATACTCACATGCTTAAAATTATATACAAGCTTAAGTGCTTGGCTGAATTAGGTACTACATGGTACCACTGTCCCTTTTGCTTTAAACTTTGTGAGCAGGGTAAACAGATCTGAGAATCCACATGTCAGATGTGATGTATGATCCACCATCCTCATCACAGACACTTTTAGCAAGAGATGCGTTGATAATCTCATGTCCTGGTCAAATTCCAAATGGACTGATTACTGTCCTCCAGCAGTTTCACCAGGATGGAATATCAGTTTTCTCTTCCTGACCTGAATGTGTTCTATAGTGTTGCTGTCTGCATTTCAGAGATGGCTATCGCCCATATAGCACATCATAGATTCCTAGAATTTAAATTCAGTGCCAAACCCTGAAACAATCATTATGTCTTTCAGGATCAGCTCTCATCCTGCAAACTCTTAGGTATGTACTGTATTAAGCACTTGAGTAGTCTTGCTGAAGTCAGCGAGGTCACTCACATGCTTGAAGTTCATCATGTGCCTAAGCGCCTAGAGGATGCAGGCCATAGACTGTATGTTTAAATCCCCAAGGTAGTTTGAGAGCATTGGGGTTGCAAAGGTGTTACATGATTGGAAGTCACTAGACCACCATGATTACTGACAATTCAGGAGATAATTCACAGGCACAAGCCGCGATCCTAACTGCACCTTTTGAATTCTTTGCTCTGCTTCATGTCTTCTCCTCAGCTGCTTCTGTTTCTTAGTTATATTATGGCAGCTCCCAGAATTCTCTTTTTTGGCTCCAAACAACCACCTCTCTCCACTCCACTGAAAGATATGATCCCCCGTTAGCCTTTCAGCTACAATCCTCTCAAGAGGCAAATAATCATTTAATTCTTTCTTAATTCACTCTCTGTTTGAAGTTGGACCTCCACCTGGCTCTCTGGCATGGTCTGATTTTCAAAGGCGCACAGCTCCTGTTCTGTTCTATTCGGGTTCTTGTATCAAACCTAGTTCCACCTGGACTGTCCCAAGCGGTGGTGCTTCCAGCCCTGCTCTGCATAAACTATACTAGCTCCAAGCTTCACTGCATTACAAATGTGTGGATAAGGGACAGGCTGATGTTTTTCAGACAGAACTCACTTATTCTTTTTCTTTAAAAACAAATCTCTCATTTTGTGAGGGGGGGGGGGGAATGCCAATTACTATTAAAGCGTGGTTTGCCAATCTGCATTTGATTACCCAAGATGCTCTTTGAGTTCATAGCTATTAAACAGCAACTTGTCGGCATCTGAGTCCTGAGAACCCAATGAAATACACTGGCACGATATCCCCAGCAGATGTCATTAATAAAAAATAACATAGCCCTTCTTTTCCATTTCTGTAATGGGGAGGGAAGAAGATGAAGGAGGATACCCACCCCTGGAAATTAGGCAGCTTGCTACCTTTGCGCGGGGCGGGGGGGAATCTGCCCTTATTTAATTTAAAAATGGCAAAACTGATTTATTTTAAAAGAATAAACTATTCCTCCCCTGGGGGCATGCTTTATTTTCTAGATGTGGCATTAATTCTCATGATACCGGCTCCCCTCCCTAGAGCGAATGGGCCGCGTTCCCTCTCTCTCACACACCACAAAGGCCCCTGAAGCAGCGCAGCAGCTGGTCCCGCATTATTTCGGTTACAAGCATGGCTCCTTCGGTTTGATTGGCAGGTGCAGAGAGCAGGGGAACGTTGCCCATTTGCTGCAGGGAGGGAAGGGCAAGCCAGAGACAAGAGGAATCCGTGCTGTGCTCTGGAAGGGAGTGAGCACCACGTGGGCATGTGAACCAAGAGTCACTTATAACCACTTGTTACCCCGTGGGAACTGGATTCCCAGATTACCTCTCGGGAGTGTGCAGGTTAATGCAAAAAGGACACGTGTCTAATGCCCAAAAGATGATGAGAAATGCATTCAGTACTCGCCACGGCCTATTTCCCCATGTAAGCGATAGTCACAGGGATTTCAACGCGATTGTGTCTGGGTGGGAGTGGTCTGTTGGCAGTGATGAATGGGGCTGGCTGGGGGGGCCTCCTCCCCTCAACTGGTGATGGTCCAGGGGTACATTTGGTCTCTGACCTAAGGGTTGCACTAACTTGTGCCGTCCGCAGCTTTTCTCAAGGGCTTATTCCAGCGGCCAGGGATTTTTGCTGTAGCACAACCGAGCTTTGGCCAACCTTCCAGTACAGTTCCTATTTCTGGGCTGGTGGGAGAGGTGTGCTGTAGCCAGCTCTACACCTCTAGGGCTTCCCTTATGCTGAGGGAATCCCCGATCTGCTGACTAAGCAAATGGGACAGGGGCTGTGACCCCTGCACTAGGGAAATACTGAGGAGTTGTGAAAGCTGGTAATCCTGACTATGACGTTCTGTCCGACTCCTGTTGTCCCAATGCGTTTGTGCAACCTCCTCCTCGCTCCTGCATTCTGTCTCACCTGGATATTGGATATTTTCATTTTCTACCCATGCAGCTTAAAATCTGCCGTGTGATTTGCTGCCCAGCTGGTTTCACACATAGTGTTGTGTCGTCTGTACCCGACCGGGTGCAATCCAAGAGCTCCCTTTTAGAAAGAGGCTGTGCCTTTACCTGCTTTTCCCTCCCAGCCCCATCTCAGCAGAGATGTCAGATGGGGCTAGGAGTGGCATGCAGGTCCAGGGGGTGAGGACAGTCTTCTCGGCCTTGTTGGACAGCTGGTAAAATCCCTTCTTCTCTCTGTCACTCTGAGGTGTTAGCAGAGGCTGCGGACAACAGCGGCGATGTAATAATCGATTGAATCTGTCTCTTCTCTGGGCTTGTTTCCTTTTGGGAGACAAGCGCCATATCTCCACCTCTGAAGCGGCTTGGCAATATTTCCCATCAGGGTGTTTGCTTCCAGCGCAGCTGTTCATGGCATCTGCACTGCACTCTGTTCACCCTCGTGCTGCTGGGATCGGCCGCTTCTCTTGCACGCCCTCCTCCCCACCCTGCAGTGACGGGATCAGCCAAGCTGAAGTCCAAAGAACGCAGCATCAAAAAGCTTTCTGCCCCACTCTGGGGGCTGTTCAGTCCCTCTGCTGCCCTGAATTACTGAACACAGAGATTGTGTCTTTGATGCTGATGGTTTCTCTGGCTCACAATTGCACTAAGGTCAGAGTCACATGCTGGTTATCGAGCCCTCTACAGAGAGGATTGTTTTCAAAACACAGGGTGACTGCCGGGGTGACCCCCTGCTCTATGAATCACGACTGATGTGAAGCCTGGGGTCAGCGACTCAATCCAGATCCCCTCCTTCTGGGCTCTTTCACATGTGGTAAGAAGTTACTCACTGCCAGAACTGCTCCTCCTGGATTCGTATTAGTGGTGGGAAGGGGAGGATGGAAAATGTGTGTGACAATGGGAACTGAAAGATCAGAACATAAGAGAGGCCAGACAGGGTCAGACCAATGTGTCCATCTAGCCCAGTATCCTGTCTTCCGCCAGTGGCCAATGCCAGATGTGTCAGAGACTCAGAGGGAATGAACAGAACAGTGTATCGAGTGCTCCATCCCCATCCCCTGTCTTCCAGTCCCAGCTTCTGACATCTAAGGTTCTTGTTTGACTTCTGGAGTTACCAGGCACGGCACTAGAGTTCATGGGTTCCAGGCCATGAGGGCGTTTAGCATCTGCCAGCAGTCAGGTTTGAGTCCCTGTTCTCTAGTTGCATTGCATCAGTGGAGAAATACAACTCTACCGATGTTTATTTTGACTCTGGAGTATTTTTACATGGGTTTTTAATGGAAAATGCTGCCATATATACATAAATGAAAGCCCCATTTCCAGTTGCACTAGAAATGCCAGGACACGTTTTTCACTGGCGTAGCTCCATGGAAGTAATTTACACTGGTTGAGAATCTAGCCCCGCCTCTGATGGTCACCTGACTTTTTTTAATCCAGATTTTCCTGGAATTCACCAGTAAGGAATTAGCAGGAATATTATCTCTTTGAAATTCCTGGTGCCTTTTGTACCTTTACAAAGATCTTATCCCTTCTGTATTGTTATTTTTATTATTTATATAGTACCAGAAGTGTGCATGGCTCTACATAGGGGAATGGGGGAAGGCCAAGTCCTTGTCACAAGACCTTAAAAGTACAGCTGGGTGGGAAAGAGGTTTCCCTTCCCATGAAAATATTTGAGAAATTTTTAAAAAAATCCATCCAAAATCAGGACAAAAAGTCCAAGTATTGAACATTTTTACAAACTAAAAATCCACCCCCCCAAAAAACAAACTTTGGGAGGGGGGGGGTCAATAGAAATATTTCATCATTTCAAAATGTTTTGTTCAGATTTCAACCATTTTTTAAAATGATCATTAGCATAAATTTCAAAAGAGAAATGTATTTCGAAACGGAAAATTGAATATTTTATTTAGAAAATGTTCAGATGTTTTGTTCATCAAAAGTTTGAGTCCAAAATAATTTGTCAAAACCGGCTCCTTCCTGTGAACAGTTTTGGTTTCAACAAATCGTCGTTGTCTGATGAAAGCACGTTGTCTTGGAAAATTCCCAACCAATCTGCTCACAAGCTCAATTAGATGAATAACAACAGCCCAGAGTGAGTTAGGGTGACTGCATGAGGTGCAAGGCAGTGGAGAATCAGGACCAATTGTCTATACTTGGAAGGAGAATACTGTTCTTTGAGAGGGACATGGGAGGTAGGTTTTGCAGCAACAGCGGGTCATAGGCCATGTCTACACTACCACTTATGTCAGCAAAACTTACGTCACTCAGGGGTGTGAAAAACTCCCCCCAAGTGACATAAGTTTCGCCGGCATAAGTGGTAGTGTGCACAGCGCTGTCAGCGGCAGCGCTCAGAGAAAGAGCTGCCCTCGCTCACTGGGGGTGGTTTAATTATGTCGATGGACAGGTCTCTCCTGTTGGCATAGAGCGGCTAGACGAGAGATCTTACAGTGGTGCAGCCTCATTGGTACAGCTGTGCCGCCGTAACATCTCTAGTGTAGCCATAACCATAGATGTTGATTAGATTCTCACATTACGCTTGTGCCCTCTCCAGAGACCGAAGTGGCTCCATCTTGTTCAGTTGAACCTCCCTGGTCTGTTTGCTGACTTTAGGAGCAGGTTCCAAATTACTCTGCTGCTTTGTTTACTGTCCTAATTTCCCTCCCTCCTTTCCACCATCTCCATTCTCTCTGTGCTGGAAGCCAAACATGTTTTTTGCAGTTGTTTGCCAGCCACACTTCAGAGTCACGCTGCAATGTGCACACCCAGTTTCCTGATGACATCTTGTTTGGAGCCTTCACAAATGGGCATCACGTGGCCGGCGTGTGTGTGCAGCGGGGTGAGGGGACGCTCACTAGATGTCGCAGGGGCAAAGCTCTCAGCGCGTCCCCTCCTTATGCTGATTGGGGAAGGGTGATGAGGAGAGGAGGGAGAGAGGGCGGAAACAGTGCAGCACAGGGTGGGATTCTGCTGTCTCTTGTGGATTTCCAAGTGCCGGCTAGTCTCTCAGTAAACAACCAGGAGGCATTCAGAGGAGCCCGGAAAATCAGTCAGATAAGTCCATTTAATCAGAGCCTGTTAAAATGGCACCATGCCGCCTTGTGACCCACACACTGTTCTTTTCCCCCCTTGTTAGTAAGAGCCACTTGCTGGCATTTACCTCCGTCTCTCATGGGCTTAGTGTGAAGTATCTCTCTGTTTTTCCCTGAATGGTGGCAGCGTTAAATACTGAATCCTGAATATACGCACTGCTTGCCAGCTGCTGCCTACTGCTGATAACCAAGCCCACCGTTCTGGGGAGCCAGGGGGCAGGGTACACTGTATGTTCCCAGCACGTTGCCTTCGCTGAGAATGGACCACTGAAAGCGCTCTTGTTACACCTGTGCCAGTGATGGAACTGGTTCAGATGTAGCAAGGTGGGAAGCATCCATCTTTGGCTTGGCCCCTGGCAGTGCCACTGGACAGAGCCCAGGGCCCATTAGTGGGTGGTTCTGCCAGGGCGAGAGGAGGAAACCGAGGTATTGTAGTCATGTGTCCCAGAAAGACGGGATGGCCGTTGAGAGAGAGAGAGAGCACCGGAAGCTAGTCAACAAGTAGCCTGAGCAAAGCTTGCAGCAGTGGGTGGGGAAAAGGAAAGCAGCATCAAGCCAGCCTCTAAAATGCTTGGCCAAGTTTTTGCACATGCAGTTTTGGGTGGCAAAATATTTACAGCCCACAACTCTGACTTTGCAAATGCAGTTTGTGACCACAAATCTGAGCAACAACTTGCGGGTGCAGGAATGTAAAGGTTTGCTGTCGAACAAGCGTCTCCTGTCTGTTTACCATAGATGTATTGACAGCAACGTTCATTGCTTGTTAAGTAATTCAGCCTTTTCTTTCATAGGAGAAGATGCTTTGCTGCTTAGGCAAACGGCTCTTTCTGATTTGGAGGGTTGCAGGGGTGAAAGTAATATTAAACTCTTGCCAGTATGGGGGCACAGCTCTGGGTCCCCAGAAGGGGCGGGGCTGGGGGTCAGCCTCACCCAGCCAGCCTATCCGCGCTGCCTGGCCTGCGCTGCCCGGGGCTCCGGCGGCGATTTAAAAGGGCCCAGAGCTCCAGTCGCTGCCGCGGTAACAGCGGCCAGGAGCCCTGGGCCCTTTTAAATCGACGGCTCTGGGGCTGCTGCTCCTTTTGTTGTTCCCCCCCCCCCCACCATTGGCAGCCCTGTCGGCAGGGCCATTGACGGGGGTGAAAAAGGGACAGCGATGTTAAAGCGCTGCTGTGATAGTGTTTCAACGTTGGCTGCGTATGGGCCGGTACCGGCTTCTTACTGGTACGCCTACCGGCCCACTTTCACCCCTGGAAGGTTGGCACGGGGTGGTTTTAAATCAAGATTCGATGTTTTTCCAAAAGATCTGCTGTCGTTCAGACAGGAATTAATTCAGAGAAGTTCTCTGGCCTGTGTCACACAGGAGGTCAGACTAGATGGTTGCAATGGTCCCTCCTGGCCTTATAACATCTGTAAATCGGGGTCTAGTTTGGCCTTTGTCTCTCTCTCTGTCTGCCACGAGTTATAAAAAGCAAGCGGTGCCAATCTCAGCATTTCCCCCATTATTCTCCATTGACTAGCATGAGCTCATTAACATTTCTGTATGTTTGTTATTTAAGAAAATATGTTGCTGCATTTTTTTAATTTTTCCCAAGTTGTGTTTTTTATGAAATTGTTGAGTTTCCCTTGGTGGTATAATCCAGAGGAGGAGAGGGTGGCGGATGCGGGGCGGAAGGCGAGAGGACAGAGTTGCTGAGGTTCATCAGCTCCCCATATTCTGCTGTGTATGTCGCTTTCTCTCTCTTCTGTAGCTGGGGGAGCGGGCAGGGCCGGGAGGAGTTCTCTGTGGCCTGGCCAGCCCTGCTGTTTTTGAAATCGTAGAGAGCTCGCTCTTTCATCTGTGACCCGCCCAGGGTGAAAGTAATATTAAATTCTTACCAGTGCGGGGGCCAGGCCTTGGACAGAAGGGGCGGGGCTGGGGGGTCAGCCTCCCCTAGCCAGCCCATCCGAGCTGCCTGGTCCCCGCTGCCCGGGGCTCTGACGGCGATTTAAAAGGGTCCGAGGCTCCGGCCGCTGTTACGGTAGCGGTGACCGGGAACCCCGGACCCTTTGAAATCGCCACCCCTGGGGCAGCTGCCCCTTTTGCCTCCCCTCCACCCCGTTGGCGGCCCGGAGAGGGGCAAAAGGGGCAATGATGTTAAAGTGCTGTGGCAGCGCTTTAACGTCACTACCCCTTTTGCCTCCCCTGTCAGCAGCCCTGCCGGTAGGGACCCTACCGGCAGGGCCGCCGACGGGGAAGGGGCAGCACTTTAAGGACCCTCAGTAGGTTCAGGTTTGACTTCCATTTGGAGAAGGAGCCCAAAGCTTTGCTGCTGAGCTTTCAGCTTCAAGCTATCAGCAACCCCTGACCCTGCTCAATGGGTCCCCCATCCTGAGAAGCACTGAGGGCCCTCAGCTCCCATTGACTCTAGCACCTTGGAAGAGACTCTCGACACATTGTGGGGTTGGGTCGTTCCACAGGAAATCCAGCTGGAGTTGCTACAAGGACAGCCTCCTTTGTGGTATGGCTGGATGGAAACACCTCTCTGAACATCTCAGACACTCCACAAAGGTTCCATTTCCATTTGGGTCTGAAAATGGGCCAGGTTTCAGCCGGGTTCCTGTTTTTCACAAAGCAGTTGACCCACTCCGAGTCTTAAATGCCTTCGAAGGTACAGGTGACCTCTGGTCTCCTTGGAAATCTGCACCTCTTTGGCCCAGTACAGGATTTCTTGTTCCAGTTCATGCCTGACATTTTGCAGCTAGAGCTTGGCTCTGCTTCCTCTCAAGGAAGTCTTAGAAAACAGAGAAGAAGAATTAATAAAAAACAGTTGTTATAAATTCCACTGCCTTTTATTTCCAGAGGGGCCCCCAACTCCCTGTTGTCCCAGAAAGAGCTGGGTGAAATGTTTTGGACAAATTGTTTATTTGCTGAAAAAGCACAATTTCAGGTAGATCGCAACTATTTGTGAATTTGGGTCAAATTTGTCAAATCATTTTGGCTGAAAATAATGGGGGAAATGCAAAAAAGTTTCATTTCAACTTTTTCTAAATGAAACATTTCAACTTTCCAAAAGAGAACATAGTTTTGAAATGAAATTTTGCTAGATTTAATTTTTTTAAAAACCCCAAACCAGAACAAAATATTTTGTTTGGGGTTGAATGAAAGGGTTTCTTGTACAATTATTCATTTAGCTCTAGTCCTGAGCCTATCCATTGGTCTTTCTGTGCGGGCTTTGAAACAGAATTATATTAAAATGCACAAGGGCAGTGGTTTTCAACCTGTGGTTTGCAGATCCTTGGGGATCAGCAGACTGTGTTTGAGGGGTCTGCGAAAGGTTGTTGTTATCATAGAACAGTGGTTTTCAACCTGTGGTCCACCGACCCCTGAGGGTTTGCACCTCCATTTGACATTTTTAAGGGGTCCGCAAATGAAAAAAGGTTGAAAATGACCACACTGGGGAACTTTTAGTGAGCAACTTCAGAGTCCACTCTGCCACTTAGGGTGCAATCTACACAGCCAGCGGCAGCCCACGGCAGGAAGTCTCCAAGCCTGGGTCGACAGACTTGGGCTCATGCTACCATGCTAAAAATAGCTGTGTAGGCAGCACTTTTAATGTGCAGCTGCGGACAGAACTGGGGCTCTGAAGCCAACCCCCTTCCCTAGGCTTCACAGCCCGACCTGCAATGACCTCGCAGCTATTTTTAGTGCAGTAATGCGAACCCATTGACCCAGGCTGGGAGGGTTGCTGCCCTGTGTAGGTGTGCCCTTAGAGTGCAGCAGAGTAAATTCACACCTCCGCTTGCCGCAGAGCCAGCATTCCTATAGACAAGCCCTACATCTAACAGACAGTGATGTGTGCAGCTGAGTTTGTGAATCAGTAGAAAAAGATGCAGGTCACCTCCTGTGTGAAGAAATTGACGTTCAGAGACTCATATACTCTTGACTTCATCTTGCTGTGTCTGAATTGGGCCTTCAGTTCAGTGGGACCCCACAGCTGCTCAGACTACTGCAGCTTTCTGCTCAGTGATCAAACCGCACATGAGGCTTTTATTAAAAGCTTTTCGGGCCAGTTTCCTCAGTTGCAATGATAGGGCGCTAATTGGATAAGAGCGCGGGAGGGGATTGCCTTTTTCTTTTCTTTTCTTTTTCCTATAAAATTAATCTGGTGACATTTAGTGTTCCCAGAGCAGCGGCTGTAATGGCACTGGTTAAAACCAAGCCAATTCCGAGCAAGTTTCCCAATGCACACAGATGCACACAGTTCTAACCTCTATTTCTTTCTACCCACCCTTGCTAATTCCACATCTGAGGCTGTCCTCAGATAGAGACTTGGGACTGGTCTACACCTAAAAGATAGGGTGACCTACCTGTGTGGCTAGGGAGAGATGTTGCTAAGCCGTCCTCCGCCCTGTTACAGACGCCGCTATGATATTCTTCCTTTGACTTAGCAACACTTTTCGCGGGGGTGTATTTCCTATAGTGATGGGGGAAAAAATCTTCCTTCGCTCCAGCAAGTGGCTACACTATGCACTGCAATGGTGCAGCTGCATGCTGTATCTGTTGCATCTGTGATGCAGACGAGCCCAGAGACAGGTACCAAACTGAGGGGAAGCACAGCAGTTAAAATAACTGTACTGAAACTTGGGAGACCCAGAGTCAATTCCTGCCCTGTATGACCATGGCCAAGTCACTTGATTGCTCTGGGCCTCAGTTTCCCCAACTGTAAAATGGAAATAATATTACTTTCCTGCCTCCCAGGGATAAACTGAGTAATGTTTGTGAAGTACTCAGATGCTGTGGTGGTGGAGGCCACAGAAATATTGATACACAGATAGCGATACTTCTGGAATAAGGACAAGATTCATTCTAGGCATTGTCTGAGACCACCATTGCAGTGGTGATCTTTGAGTCCTATGTCTTTTAGTGGCGAAAGGCTAATGAATCTGCTACCTGCACCCCTTAGTTCACTCACTCTGATATTTCTTTAAGTAAAGAATTTTAAAGTATTTCTTTAGGGAGAAAAAAGCTCTTCGTCTCAGGACACTGCAACCGCTTGCATCTTTGCAGTCGTTCACTTCGAAAGGTCCTGTGCAATTCAACAAATCGGTTTTGCAGGGTAACATTGTGTCCTGGTTAAGAAGATAAAATTGGCGCGTATTCAGAATATATATTGTGACAATGAACTGCAAACGTCAATAGCATTTATTGCTCTTGGACTGGGGCTCTGTCTGGTGCATGCGGCGTGTAGAATTTCTGCTCCTGTTCATCTTTTGTTGCCTCACAGGGCTTTTAATTTCAAAGCCCTAGAGTCAGGAAATAGTTAAGTGCTACAGTATTTTGATTAGCAGAGCCTTAAAGTCAGTAAAAGACAGTCAGAGGAAACTATCAGGAGCATGCTAATGAGGTGAAGTCATCAGCAGACACCAGAGACCCGTTCATGCTTCCTCCACTCAATATAGTGGTGTTGGATGTGAATAACTTGAGTACAGGTGGACCGTTCCTTTCTCTGTCGGTCAGACAACTACAGCCAACCTGGAGCCCTGTTGCATAGAGCTGGACACTACCATTGTCTTCTGGAATTTGGATACTGTTTTTTTTCCCCTGTGATTTTGGTCTAGCTGGAGCCTAATGCTATCCCCAGCTCTGAGAGCTGACTGAAGACTGGAGGTAGTGCAGTGAGACTATAAAGACAGCAAAGGGGAGCTGCCATCTCCAAGAGGGAAAGGTGAGGGAGTGCTCTGGACAATCCCTTTGATTTCTCTGTATCACAAATGGGGGGCATTGCCAAATTGCTGGGAGGCTGAGGGGGAGTTTTCAGCCTTTTTGGGTTAGCAGCAATTGGAAACGGCAGCATTTCAAGATCTCTCTGTGTACAGAAACTTTTCTCTGTGGGTCTGAAGATGCCCTGACAGTCCTGTAACCTAACACCAAGTAAGGTAGCGCTGACAGATGTTTTTGGCGAGTGCATGCAGATGTTAAAACTTATCGAAAACCGGCGGGTGTGGGGGGGAAGCCAATTGCTGCTTTCAGAGGAGAACTAATAAAGGAAACAACAGAGAAATACTTCATCCTATTTGTCTCTGTTTTGCATAGAGAACTCTAGTCCCTCTTTAGAAAAAATATGGAAAATTTACCAGCTGTCAGAAATAAACTTCCTCGTTTTGAGAAATTGAAAAAAAATGGATCAAGCTTTTAATCAGTGTGTGTGCATGTGTGTGAGAAAGCACTGGAAATTTGCAGGATCATAACCCATCTCTTCTTTTTAAGACGAGCTCGACTGCAATAATGCAGAAAGTAAAAGCAAATAAGATCTTTCATTAAAACAGTTGCCTTAGGGCTGAATCTGGCAACAGCTTTCATTCAAGCAAAATTCCCACTGATACTGATGATTTGACAATATCATGGAATTTATAAAAAGTTCCATCCCTCAAAGAGTGCATTTATTTGTTGTATCCTAAAGGGGGAAAACTGTACAGAAAAGACTTGATCCTAAATAGTTTGCATTAACCCTTTGGAGACTATGAACACACACAATGATTTGTGTAACACCACACGTCTACTGGTTGCTTTACAGTCAGAAGTTATGGATACGCTTATGACATAGTCCCTGTCCCAGACAGCTGCTAGTTGACGGGCTTGATCCTGGTTGGTACTGAGCACCCACAATGCGTTGGTTTTAACAGAACTTGTGGGTGCTCATCACGGCTCGAGGTCTGCCCCGTACATAAAACCAAAGGTATCGCCATACAAAGAAAGAGTGGTGCTATATACAGTAATGCATGGGGGCACCGGGGGGTTGGTGGGGTGGGTACTGAGAATTCATTTGGTTGTCAGGATAGAAAAATGCCCAGGCTCTGAGTTAATATGAATTCCTCTGATATTTTGGTGTTTATTTCAGTTATCAATTTCCTTTTTTAAAAAAAAAGCCTTTTATTTCAGCCGAATGGAAATGAGCATTATGAGCAAGTGAATTTTCATGGGCCACTGCTACCAAAGGCTCCTGGTTGGTTTGGTGACATGTTCAACTTTTCACTTTAAAACCAGAAGTGTTTTTTTTTAATTAATGAAATTAAGTAAACATTGACGGGTGTTATGGTATCAGTCTATCAAATCTATGCACCTGTCTAATCAAGACATCTATACAGAATGCGTCACCATCATGTATAGGCTTGGAATAAGATGCTTCTCCCTGCGACCACCAGCCTCTTCCATTAGGGATCTGCTCCATGGGAAGTTTTGGTGCTGCTGTTAGCAGGTGCTTTCTCCTTTCCATTTCATTCAGAATCTGTTCCCGTGCTGTGGATACAGCTTCATCCACAGGCGTCATTAGCTAGCGCAGTGACAGCTTCCTCCAGGCAGGTTCACTACAGTGGGGTGGGTAGGGCTATGAATGTATTCCAACATATCTTGGGGGCCTTAACAGTCCCTGGAAGGCTTTGGTCTTCTAGTGTGAGGCAACTGTAATCTAGTAGATTGATCATGGATTTAGGGAGTCAAGAGCGCTGTTTCCTAATCCTGATTCTGCGATTGACTTGCTGGGCCTGATTCCCTCCTGCCTTGCGCCCTGTGTGATCACTTACATCTTCGGTAGCACTTTGTACAGGTGTAAGTGACACCACAAAGTGCAAGTCCGGTGAGATATGGACCTGGGAAAAGTCTCTTCAACTCTGGTACCCCTGTCTATGTGACAGGGGTAAGATAGCTTGCCTCGCCTTGTTAGGCGTATTGAGGTCTGGGGATGAAAATTGCTTTGTAAGGCCCAAGTGGTGGTGTTTTTTTAAAATGATTATTAGTTTATACCTTAACGCTGGGAAGCAGAATGATTTGCCACGAGGTTATGAGCCATCCTGGAAGGTTGTCAGTAAGGCAGTTTTATGTATTTAATAGCATAAAGGAGCTAACTTCATATTGCCAGTGTCTAGGGTTTTTTAACTGAATAGGTCGATTTTTGCGTCTTTGCGCCATAGTATTGTAAAAAGCATTCAATTCTCTGTGCAGACACCATCTTGCCAAGTGCCCGTTGCAAAGCAGCCGCTGCTTGCAATCAAACTGGTTTTTGCTGCTTTCGAAGGGAGACAGGAAAGCTTTCTGAAGCAGGAATGTACCTCATCCTATCGAGGAACTGATTTTATTAATCCCCAGAGTCTAATTCCAGTCATCGTAATTGACTGGTTGCATTACTCACATCCAAAACGAAATCTGTCAGTAACTAGTTCCACGGTTGCAGGCTGCAGCTTTTTGTGTATCATTGCAGTGATTATCATATCAACTGTGGGACTGTGTCCACTGGGGATTTGAATGTTTGCTGGGCAGAACTGACTGCAGCTTCGATGCCATTTGCCTTTAAGGATCCTTGAGATGTCCTCTGTATAGTTTGGCTTTTGGTTCCTGGAGTAGAGAGCTGTTCCAGGGCCAGTGCCCCTCCGCTAAGCAACAGTTACCAACAACCTTAAGCAAATAAAATCTGTGAGGCTGAAAACAGGGGAACTGTAGCTGCTCCCAGCATCTCTAATGTGTGAGTTAGTGGTGCATATATGTTGCTGCCTGTTCATGACAGCATCTGAACATCAAATTGGTTGGCCCTCAGAATTTAGACAACTCTAATATTTATGAAGGCTTCAAAATAGCTTGTATTTTACCAGCTATTCTGACAACAAAAACAAGAAGTTGGGATTTTTTTCTTCATGGCCTTAAGAATCTTTTTGAAGTTACATTTACAGCAAATTGCAAACCTGGCTCGCTATTTTTAAATGATGCCACCCACCTAGCTCCATTGGGTCATATTATTGCAGAAGAGGTGATGAAATATCCTAGAGACCCGTGAGCCACTTAAAGATTAAAGCAATTCAGCTAGTGGGCTCATGAAAGGGCGGGTGTCAGCCCAGTGGATTTACCTACAAGCGAACTCAAGATCTGAATATTATGGGGAACGCGGGTAGAGGGAATAATGAATTAATACATAGCAAATGTTTAACAGCTGTTCCCAGCAAACCTCTCTGATGCAATCATTTAAGTCGAATGCCGTGCTTCAAAGAGAAGTTTTCTTGTGATAGTAAAGTTCACTGCTGAAATTGCAAGCTTGGAAACAGTCACTAGAACACATCTCTTGGAAGGTCCCACTCAGCATAATTTATCAGGACTTGGGTATGATACCTCTTCCTAGGACAGTTGGAACTAATGTGGCTAATTAGGGAGCCCCTAAATCAGACAGCCTAGCAGAGCAAAGAAGTCATGCTCACCAGCCGATATAGAATTGGTTATTTGGTTTGTGTTCAGAGGTGGCGCCGCTGCTCATAAAACACAAGAGCACAGGAACCAGGCTTTGCTTAAAGCATGAAGAGTCCTGGCATGTTTGCATTCTCAGGTCACCAGAGAAAAGCATGTATTTTCTGGTGTGGGCAGTAATATCCAGGGGAATGTCCTACCACCTTGGGAACAAATCTGTGATTTCTCAAGCCCCTCAAAAAGAACGAGGAGTCCTTGTGGCCAGGGGCAGCTCTAGCCATTTCGCCGCCCCAAGCACGGCGGCACGCAGCGGGGGGCTCTCTGCTGGTCGCCAGTCGCGCGGCTCTGGTGGACCTCCCGCAGGCTTGCCGCGGGACCAGCGGACCCTCCGCAGGCATGCCTGCGGGAGGTCCACCGGAGCCGCCTGCCGCCCTCCCGGTGACCGGCAGAGCGTCCCCCGCGGCATGCCGCCCCAAGCACGCGCTTGGCGTGCTGGGGCCTGGAGCCGCCCCTGCTTGTGGCACCTTAGAGACTAATACGTTTATTTGAGCATAAGCTTTTGTGGGCTAAAGCCCACTTCATCAGATGCATGCAGTGGAAAATACAGTAGGAAGATATATATATACAGAGAACATGAAAAAATGGGTGTTGCCATACCAACTCAAATGAGACTAATTGATTAAGGTGGGCAATTATCAGGAGGGGAAATCAGTGATAATCAGGGTGGCCCATTTCAAACAGTTGACAAGAAGGTGTGAGTAACAGTAGGGGGAAAATTAACATGGAGAAATAGTTTTTAGTTTGTGTAATGACTCATCCACTCCCAGTCTTTATTCAAGCCTAATTTAATGATGTCCAGTTTGCAAATTAATTCTAGTTCTGCAGTTTCTCATTGGAGTCTGTTTTTGAAGTTTTTTTGTTGAATAATTGAGACTTTTAGGTCTGTAAATTAGTGACCAGGGAGGTTGAAGTGTTCTCTGACTGGTTTTTGAATGTTATAACATCTGATTTGTGTCCATTTATTCTTTTGCATAGAGACTGTCCAGTTTGGCCAATGTACATGGCAGAGGGGCATTGCTGGCACATGATGGCATATATCACATTGGTAGATATGCAGGTGAATGAGCCTCTGATAGTGTGGCTGATGTGATTAGGTCCTATGATACTGTCCCCTGAATACATATGTGGACAAAGCTGGCAGTGGGCTTTGTTGCAAGGATAGGTTCCTGGGTTAGTGTTTTTGCTGTGTGGTTGCTGGTGAGTATTTGCTTCAGGTGGGGGGGGCTGTCTGTAAGCGAGGACAGGTCTGTCTCCCAAGATCTGTGAGAGTGAGGGATTGTCTTTCAGGATAGGTTGTAGATCCTTGATGATGCGCTGGAGAGGTTTTAGCTGAGGGCTGAAGGTGACGGCTAGTGGCGTTCTGTTACTTTCTTTGTTGGGCCTGTCTTGTTGTAGGTGACTTCTGGGTACTCTTCTGGCTCTGTCAATCTGTTTCTTCACTTCAGCAGGTGGATATTGTAGTTCTAAGAATGTTTGATAGAGATCCTGTAGGTGTTTGTCTCTGTCTGAGGGATCAGAGCAAATGTGGTTGTATCTTAGAGCCTGGCTGTAGACAATGGATTGTGTGGTGTGATCTGGATGGAAGCTGGAGGCGTGTAGGTAAATGTAGCCGTCAGTGGGTTTCCGGTATAGGGTGGTGTTTATGTGACCATTGCTTATTAGCACTGTAGTGTCCAGGAAGTGGATCTCTTGTGTGGACAGGTCCAGGCTGAGGTTGATGATGGGATGGAAATTGTTGAAATCTTGATGTAATTCCATGGGTCCAGATGCTGCAGATGTCATCAGTGTAGTGCAATTCGCCACTATGTGAGAGCTGATAGGAAGGAGGGCGCGTATTCTGGTGATCTCAGTGTGGGACTGGGAGTCAAGAGTTCGGGGTTCTGTTCTTAGCTCTGGCATTGGCTTGGGTCTGTGATTTTAGACAGGTCACTTCACCTCTCTGTGCTGCAGCTCCCCCATTGGTAAAAAGAGGCTCGTACCACCTGGCAGGGTTGTTGTGAAGGTTAAAGTTGGTAAAAGGCTTTGAATTCCTTGAATGAAAGGCACTGCAGAAGGGCAAAAATCTTATTTATCCCTCTAAGAGCCAAGTGCCTTTTCCAACCGGCTCTTAGGCACCATTCACAAACATTATAGAATCCAAACTCACCATCTTCCCAGGGTTTGCTTTTATTGACCCAGAAATTATCAGTAATACAACATAAGGGTCACCACTAGCCTTTCCCAATCTTTGTTGTTCTTAGGGATCCTCCCTCAACAGTGCTCAGCCCATACTCACAGTCCTCACTCTCCCTCTAGTCATTCAGACCTCCCTTATACCTGGGAGCAGTAACAAGCCACCTGCCTCAGTGAGTCAGCAGATCCCACCAAACCCTTTTCCAGCATGATCAACACTTGCTAACAGGATGGGAGAGTTCAGGCAAAAGCTGCCAACCTGTCACACTCTTTCCTGAGACACCATCTGGCCCTCATTTCACCTTGCTCTCCACTGTCTGCATTTAAGAGAGAGGAGACTCTCTGAGTTTCAAAGTGAATGAGGCAAGAGTTGGTTCCTACTGGCAGAGACACAAAATGACCAGTGGCTGGGGTGGGATAATTGTTTCTCAGTCAGAGTTTGGACTAAAGTTATCTACTGAGGCTCATTAGATCCATTTGGTTATGTTCATGCTCTGCTTTAAAGATTAATTGACATTGTCCCAGCCAGTTTCTGCTTCCCAGCTGGCAAAGGGATGGGGCAGGGCTTGTGAATGTCCCATTCTGAACCAGCTGATGCCCCACAAAGTGAGAACCAAAGAGATGTGATTTCACTGCAGGAGTCTTATTGGCATGCGAGTCCTTTACAAGCCCTAGTTGCCTGTCCCACACAGAGAGAGCTTAGCCGCTGTCTAGCATGACTGCGGTTGGGTTAATTGTGTGCAAAGCTCCCTCTGCTTGATCTTTGCTGAAACTCAGCTCACATTTGAGGTTGTTATTCCCCCAACCTCACACGGGCCAGTCTAGGGTCTGTTTATACTTAGGACCCAATCCTGCTTCCATCAGAAGCGAATGGCAAAATTCCCATTGACTTCACCAGCAATGGGGGAGAGCTCTTGGCATTCAGAGTGGGAACTGGAGAAGCTGATTCCTGAGGTACAGGACAGGTCGGAGCTGGGAAGCAAAACCCAGGGGCCTATGCAGGACCCATCCAGTCAATCACCCATTTGTTCCATGTCTCCAACAGGGCGTCTCCTCCTTTCACATTTCATTCTGCTTTGCTGTCTGTTCCAGTCCAGTCTTTCTTGTTTCCCCCAGTGGGGCAAGCGGTGCCAGCACTCAGACCCTGGGATTGCCTGCTTGTTTCGACTAGTTACACACCGCATGGTGGTAACCAGTTGATTTCATTTAACACTTGGGCGGGGGGGGCAGCACATGGTAGAAGAAATCACATCTGCCTCCTGAGGAAAAGGCCTCTGAGGAACTCTGGATTGCTATGGAACTTGTGTGGTGTCCGGGGCTGTTGCCCGTACAGAGGCGACGCGTGAGGGGAGGGGCACGCGGGATCACGGGCCCTCCCAGTTTTCTGCTGGGGTGGGAGTCAGGCTGAGCGCAACTCAGGGGGACGTGCCTGGGAAAAGCACCGGCACCCAGCGCTTCTGCTGGGCCCTGCTAGGAGGCGTGTGGAGCCGGGAAGAGAGACCGGGGGCATGGGGAAGCCCACTGAGTCCCATCCCTTCCTCACACGCAGCTGCAGTTCCCTGCTCGACAGTAGGTGTCTGGAGCCTGCTCCGGCCCGTGCTGCGCCCGCAGCGGGGAGGCCCTGGGAGCAGTGGGGAAGGAGCTGTAACGCGAGTGAGGGCAAGGTGGTGCTGGCTGGGAGCAGGCGTGGGAGGTGAGGGGAGAGTAGGAAAGGGGTCAGAAGAAACATATGGAGCAGTCATGGCCCCCCCCCCAGAACATTTAAATTGTGCCGCCCCCCCCACTATCAAGAGTTACCTGTCACCTCTGTGCCAGTGGGCACTGTGCCCTCTAGTGGGGAATCCTGTCCTGTGACTATGAGGGCTCCATGTGCTCGGTGTAGTTCTGCTGCTAGGGTGACCAGATGTCCTGATTTTATAGGGACAGTCCCGATATTCAGGGCTGTGCCGTATATGGGCACCTATTACCCACCCCCATCCCGATTTTTCACACTTGCTGTCTGGTCACCCTGTCTGCTGCATGGGGGTGAGATTTGGGACTCTTCTGTACACCCCCAATTCTGGGGACGGCAGGGGGATGGGCAGAATAGCAGAGTTTGATGACGTGGGGCCGGAGAATCCTCCCTTACAAGGATCCATCCTCTTTTGCCTTCAGAGGAAATGGGGCATGGCAGAGACTGCTGCAGCGTTAGGACTGCACTGGCAGCTGCAGAATGGCTCCACTGCTATTCCGAAGCCTGGACGGGGTGCTCAGAAACCCACCAATGTGGGTGAACGCTGGTGGGACGTCTTACATCGTAATGTTGAGAGCACAGTCACTAATAGAATCATAGGGTTGGAAGGGACCTCAGGAGGTCATCTAGTCCAACCCCCTGCTCAAAGCAGGACCACTCCCCAGACAGATTTTTACCCCAGTTCTCTAAACGGCCCCCTCAAGGATTGAGCTCACAACCCTGGTTTAGCAGGCTAATGCTCAAACCACTGAGTTATCCCTCCTGTTCTATTAATGGCAGTGTGGTCTCAGTGGATAGAGCACTTTACTGGGACTCAGGAGACCTGGCTTCTATCCTGGCTCTGCTGCTGACCTGCTGTGTGGCCTTGGCAAGTCACTTCCCCGCTCAGTGCCTCAGTTTCCCCTCCCGCCCATTTGTCTGTTGTCTTTTGTGAGTGTAACTTTTTGGGGCAGGGGCCTTACAGCACCTGGCCTGATGGGATCCCTACCTTGGTTGTGACCCCAACGTGCTACTGTGATACAGCTAAATACTAACAATATTCTGTCGGGGCACAATCCTGCGCATTGCTGAGAGCCTGCTGCAAGGCACCCTGCACTCTTCACTCCCACCGACACAGGCTCTGTTTCCATTGAAGCCAGTGGCAAAACTCTAATTGGCTTTGCTGGTAGAGGATCTTGTTCTGCACTGGGCACTGAGGGTGCTTAGCCCCTTCCAGGTTAGACCTTTGTTGCTGATGCTCCAGTGCTTGTCAGAAATATGCAAGAAATTGGTGAACAGCAGAAAAACCTCCTTTGTTGCTGTAATTTTTATCTCTGTTTCAGACGCAGGCTAGTAACGTCCTGGCCCCATGCTTTCTCACAGCATTTGTGCATTAGATCTAGAAACCACCCTGCCTTCCTGAAGGATTCCGATCCAAAAAACCGGTGAAATCTCCCTTCCTTATCCACTTCAACGTGTTAGGCAAAGACATCCTAAAAGGGGACGAACTTTTTTCTTTACAAGTGGCCCTTGTCTCAGATTGGAAAGGAGAGAAGAGAGAGAGAGAGGCTTAATTCCGGAAGGAACGAATAGGTTCCTCATTTTTTACCTTTCGCGGTTTATTTTCCAGAGGCCTCGCGCAGAAAACATGGGCCTAGGGAAGCTCCTGAATGCAGATTTCTGACAGCAACCCAGTTTTCTCCACTGAGGGAGAAAGTACCGGAGTGCAACATCGCCACCTGTTTGCCACACGCGATCATACAGCAGCATCAATCACAGATTCAGTCAATAAGGCAAAGAACCTCCCCCTGAAAAACATTCTAGTCTGATACCAATCACTTGTATGGACTTGTATGAACCTGAAGCAGGACAAGCGGGCGGGGGGGAGGGAGTGAGGGAGTGAGGGGAATAGACCATGATGCATTGCACGAGCGAAGAAATCCAAGAGAACTGCCGGGGAGTGCGGAAGTGGTTACGTCTCCAGAAACGAGAGTGGGGCACCCCGTGGGGTGACTGCTGGGTTCAAAAGGTTTAAGCAGGTCATTGCTCCACATGTGTGCGATCGCTGTCTAGGTCAGGTATAGGTGCTAGGGTAAGACTATGAGAGTATGTAAAATGCAGCTCAGAGGGGTGGTGGTTGCGATGGAAAATAGTACAAGTGCGTATGTAAAGCGAGAGCAAAGCTGTGGCCGTCGAAGGATTCTTCCCGTTTGCATCATGGCTTTTCCTCACCTTGTTGATCAGAAATGGCCTCTCTGGAATCCTGACATTGAAATATGTTTCCTTCCTGACATTTCTTTTCCTCCATCACTTGTGGCCATTGGTTGGCTCTTGTGGGGCTGTTTACATGTGCAAGGCTGCCCATGCTGGTCAGTTACTGCAGGGACGCTTCTGCGTGCTGGGCTGTGCGCTCGGCTGTGGTATTGTCGCATTGCTCGGATTGTTCTCTGTTCATACAGAGCTCTCCTTCCCATGTGTGGGGACTGCCCTGCAGCGGACGTGAAGCCTGGAGCAGGCTTGCTAAATGAGCTAACCAGAGACACCTGGCACAGGGAAGAACCGTTAAGCAGCTGATTCCTTAGAAGGGAGTTCCGGGAGCAGAGAGGCAAGGGACTGACTGAGACGCTTCAAGGGGGTCAGCTGGGGCAGGGCAGCTGCAAGGTGATGAGAGAGACACTGTGAAAACCATTTTCGCTCACCCAGGCTCTGAGGTGAGCGCCATGCCCTGGGACAGATTTTGGGGACTCTGTGAGTGGCTGGAGAACATTCCTTTTTTAAGGTATTTTGGGACCCGACCCTCCCTGCAGAATGAGCCCGGATGGGTTGTGTGTCGGTGAGACAAACTTTCATTAAAGTTTCTTGGAATCTTATAAAAGACAACCAGCTCCCCAGATCGTCCTGGGAGGGGAGGTCAGGCGGGGAGCAGGCAGGTCACCCCTCCCTCACCCTTGTACGTTTGGCACCCCAGGTGGGACTTGAACCCTCCATTCCGCCCCCTTGGAGCCATGGAGGAAATCTTGCGATTAATGATACAGCACCAACAGGCCGTAGCTCTTGGAGGCCCTGCTAGCCACCCACCAGCACATGGCGGAGGACCGGCTGGCCAAACGGGAATGGAATTGGCGGTCCCTGGCGGAGGTGGCCAGGCTGCTTGAGCAAGGTTTGCCCAGCGCTCCCATGAAGGTGTTCTCTGCTTAGGCTCTCCCAGGGCCACTCTATCCAAATGCTCTTATGCTGAGACCTGCTCCCACCCAAAGCCCTCCAATCTGACAGAACGGTCCAAATCTGCTGCATACGGGGGAAAGATGCACTTATCCAACCACTTCTATTGGTGTACAAGTAGCCAATCAGGTGGGGCATCTCCAGGTGGGCGTAGCTGAGCACCTTCCCTGGCCCATAATCCTGGCTTGCAATCGGAGGCATCTCCCTGTGTCTTGAATGGAAACTTTATGCCTATTACCCCAGACAACTCTCAAGGGCCAAGTAAGTCTTGGGCCTGTACTAGGGGTGTCTCCAGAGGCCTGGAAAGAGGCCATCCCAGGAAGAGGACCCCCCAGCAGGGACCTCCCAACAGTCCCCCATCAACCTCCGCCCACAAGCAAGACGGAGACCCTATCCACCCTAGGCCACCAGCCTCTAGATAACACCTTTGACCTCATCACTTCTCAGCGTGAAGATCAGACCCTCGAGAATGTGTCAACTAGGTGGCCATTAATGGGGAAGCAACCTCAGGACACTCCACCTAATGCTTTCCCCATTTCCAGTTACATAATTAAATTCTGCAGCAGGTGGAGAAACAACCTCCCACAGATGAGCCCAGAGTCCAACTCACTGAGAACGGTTGAGACTAGCTCACTCCATCTGAAGGCCCAGATCTTTCCAGGGCGGGAGGTTGGTGGGATTGGGTGGGAAGGAGACAGATCACCCCTCCCTCCCTTGGCCTCTTACATAGCCATAGAATTTAAGGCCAGCGGTGGATCATGAGATCATCTCGTCTGCCCTGTATGTCCCAGGCCACCAGCACCACCTACCACCCGCACTCTAAACCAACAGTCAGCTCAGACTTCCAGAGTATTAACATACGCACACTATCCTCTGCTGAATGGAGTTTCCACTTAGCCCAGTGGTTCTCAACTTATTTACTATTGTGGGCCGCATATGTGTTATGTTGGCCACATCCAATTCTACCTCTATAGTCCTGAGGATGTCACATGGGCCACAGCTCTGTGCTGATTGGGCTGCAAGCGGCCCGTGTGCCACAGGTCGAGAACCACTGACTTAGCCCAATAAACCTTGTGCACACTTCATGTGGTTCCTAGTAAGTTTATACCATATTTGCTAAACAATGCCTGTACCACTCAGCTCTGCAACATCAAAATCAAGGCTAGGAAGCATCTATCTTGGCAACATGCCCTGCCTTTTTGCTGCAGGAGATGGCTCAGAGAGCTCAGGACTTAAATTGGAAATATGTCGGTTTTGCTCTCAGGGTACGTCCATACCACAATCGGACCCAGTGAGTACCAAGCAGCATTCTGCGTCTGGGTCTTTGGGATGAGAGCTTAAAAAGAAAAACAAGGTCCTGTCTTCTTTGCATGGTTATTAAAGACCATGTGGCACTTTGTGCAAAATTAGGGGGTTGCTCTGATGCTCTGTGCCAAAATGTGCTTGTCTCTCTCCAGGGTCACAACCACACACGGTGGGAAGCAGCATCCTGTGTGCCGGCTGGCTGCTTGCTGTCACCACTTTATTGCTTGGTGCGGTGTGTGCGTGGTCTCTAAAGCATGTTGAGATTAAAACTTACTATTATATGCATGCACGTGACTGTTTATTAGGCTCCTGTTTGAAAGAGGCCTGCTAGAAAATTACAGGCCAAAATTGTCAGATGTTTAAAATGTAAAGCACTTAAATCGTTAGGTGCCTATATGTGGACATAGGTGTCTACTGCAAGGCCTTTGAGTATGAAAGTCTTGGCTGTCGTGTTTATGAAAGAGGAGCCTGCACCCAGACACTCTTTCCTTATTGGAAAGAGCGAACAGGGAACCGGCCAACACTGATTGTCCAGTTAACGTGGCGTTATAGCACAAATCGGCTCCCTCTTGGTCAAGGCAAACAGAAGCCAGTGGACTTTTAGTGCTGAGAAATCTGGCCCTGGGGCTGTATGAAGTTGACATCATGGAGATAAATGTAAATGGCTCAGGAAGAGAAGAGCCTTATCTCTAGCCCTCGATGAGGAAGAGGATGAACTCAGAGAGCTGAATTCTGGTCCCTTTTTTACTTCATTTTCTATTTTAAGAGAAACTTTTATGAGGTGACTGTATTCTTCCTTTTCCCTGTACCAGTGTATTTCAGAAGCTATCTCTGTCCAGTACTTGCTCCAAAAGTTATGTCAGCGTTGAGTGTAAATGTAAACAGTGTTTTCTAGCCGCACGGTTTCCTTTTGTAGCTTGGAGATTGCAGTTGGCGGATGGTGCACTGTATAATGGTATCAGCTGGAGTGAGACCCGCTCTCTTCACTTCAACCCCAAGCAGAGAATTTTGGGTAGCTCACTTCTGTTAGGAGATTTCTTTTGGGGCTGTAGTTGATTGGCTCAGGAACAGAACATCAGTTTAAAGAGCCTGGGGTTACCTCAAGTTAAGCACATTGGCCCGGCTTCTGGTCTCTCACTGGTGTAAATCAGGAGTGACTCCACTTGAAGTCAATGGGTTAGGCTTATTTAAGTGAGATCAGAATCACCCCTTGCTAGGGCACAAGGTCCCCTCCCCCACAGAAAGGATGAATCCCAATTGAAGAGGACAAAACACTAGGGAGATGTTCAAAGGTACAAAGGATGATGGAAGTCAATGGCGGTTGGGTGCCCAACTCCCTTCTCTGCCCTCTTTTCCCTCCCCAGTTGAAATGACTCCCATTCCTTTGTGGACTCACTTCAGAAAAGCTCTCCTTAGTTTTCAAACCTTCCGGGAACTTGTTTCAGCCCACTTCGCTGACCAGTCCTTCTCCTCTTCCTTTGCTTTTCTCATCTGCTAGCATTGGGCCCATCTCTGTCCCTCCACGCAATCCGGCTAGAGATTTCTCCGCTGCAGCTCCCCTCCTTCTCAACGCTATCTACTTTCCAGTCTCACCTTGAGAAAATAAAGCTCCTTTCTCCTTCTTTGTCAACACTTCTTCCTTTCTTTCTCCCCCATTGCTTTTTTTAAAAACTCTTCTTTAATCTATTTATTGGATTCTGTAAAGCATTGTAGGGTGCGGTTTCTGCGGAGGATGCTATGCAAAGTAAAGCTATTGCATTTTCTTCTTCCAGTGAGAGAGTTTAGAAAGCAGATCGAGCGTTCTCCAGTGCCTAGGCACATTGGCGTCTGTCTGGGGACGGGTTTGAGGCTTAACGCTGAATTCCCTTGGATGGGTTTAAGTCAGAAGTGTGACATTATTGGAATGTGCTTGTTTGAATACGGAATTGTTCTCCTTGTACTGTTCATTATTATGCAAAGGCAAGTCCTAAAATAATATTGAATTTCCTCTCTCATAATTTTGAGGAAAAACACTTATCCGGAATTAAGCAGCGATTGTGGGGTATCCTTTCATCTCAATACAGAGGGGAGTTATAGACGTACCTCTCTGTGGGGCTGGTCAGGAATATAGCCCCTCTGTGTTAGCTGCAGGGTAGGAATTAATGTTGGGGCTGAACTTGGGAGCACACTAGCATGAAGAATGGTCTGTAAGCTGAGGGACAAGGACTTATTTTTTATGTATGCGCTGTGTAAAACTATAAAAAGCTTCTTCTCGTCATGTAAGCAGGCAAAATTCAGACTGAACTGCAGTCAGTACAGCAACATTTGTAAGCGGCTCTGTCAGCTATTTCAGCTGTGTAAAAAGTGAAAATCATTTACGAAATCTAATATAGACAGACACATCTTCCTTATGTTACAAAATTTACAACATTCCTCTGCCACATTAGAAATTCCCAACCCAGCAGCTTTCAACTACTGCAAGGGAGCCAGTGATTAACCATGTCTATGACATTAACCCAGCAAAGCATTTAAGTGGATGCTTAACTTTAAGCATGTGAGTAATAGCATTGATATCAATGGGACTGCATGCTTGTTTAAAGTTAAGCAGATGGTGGGTGGATTGGGGTCTGTTAGAGATTGTCAAAAATGGGCTAAAAACAAGTGTGTATTTTCATTGAGGTTTTTCCCCCCGTTGTTGCAATTCAAATTTTCAACAAAAATTAAAAAAATCCAATCAACTCTATAGCTGGTCAAGAAATAGAAAAATATATTGGGGGAAAATATGTTCCTCTGTATTTTTGGGTGAAACTTGACATTTTCATCAAAAACTCAAAGTATAAACCAACTCAATTGACTATAAGTAGAAAAAGACTCTGACTTGCCTAGCTTTACGGTCTGGGCACAGGCCATATGCTAACAGAATGAATGGGTAAAAGTAAGATGACATGTTTGTTCTGCAGATCTAATAGTCTGTAGCGTTGTTTTCTTAAGCTTTGATTATTCATGGTGGATGAAATAAAAGGAAACCTACAAATAAGCAGTTTGGCTCAAAGAATGTATTAGAATTGGTGTCACCAGTGGAAAACCCAAGTTAGCATCCTGCAGGGTTTAAAATCGTTCTTTACTAATAATACTTCGCTCTTCTCATCAGTAGATTGGAAAGTGCTTCACAAAGGAAGTCAGTATCGTTATTCCTAGTTTACAGATGGGGAAAACTGAGGCACAGAGAGGGGAAGTGACTTGTTCAAGGTCGCCCAGCAGGCCAGTGGCAGAGCTGAGAGTAGACCCCCTGGTCTCCTGAGTCCTAGTCCAGTTCTCTACCCACCAGGATTCAATAAGAAAACATTAATCCTGTCTCCATTAAGAGGGCCGTTCTTCCTTGTGACCTGTAGGCATCTATGTGTGTTAATTCCCTTCCCATCAGTGTCAGCATCAGGTTTATGTAGCTGCAGGAAGCTCCCTCTCATAGGATCATAGAACTGGAAGGGACCTCAAGAGGTCATCTAGTCCAGTCCCCTGCACTCATGGCAGGACTAAGTATCTAGACCATCCCTGACAGGTGTTTGTCCAACCTGCTCTTAAAAATCTCCAATGATGGAGATTCCACAACCTCCCTAGGCAATTTATTCCCGTGCTTAACCACACTGACAGTTAGGAAGTTTTTCCTAATGTCCAACCTAAATCTCCCTTGCTGCAATATAAGCCCGTTGCTTCTTGTCCTATCCTCAGAGGTTAAGGAGAATAATTTTTTTCCTCCTCCTTGTAACAACCTTTTACATACTTAAAAACTGTTCTCATGTCCCCTCTCAGTCTTCTCTTTTCCAGACTAAACAAGCACAATTTTTTCAATCTTCCCTCCTAGGTCATGTTTTCTAGACCTTTAATCATTTTTCTTGCTCTTCTCTGGACTCCCTGCAATTTGTCCATATCCTTCCTGAAATGTGGTGCCCAGAACTGGACACAATACTCCAGTTGAGGCCTCAGTAAAGCGGAAGAATTACTTCTCGTGTCTTGCTTACAACACTCCTGCTAATACAGCCCAGAATGATGTTTGCTTTTTTTGCAACAGCGTTACACTGTTGACTCATATTTAGCTTGTGGTCCACTATGACCCCCAGATCCCTTTCCGCAATACTCCCTCCTCGGCAGTCATTTCCCATTTTGTATGCGTGCAACTGATTGTTTCTTTCTCAACGGAGGACTTTGCATTTGTCCTTATCGAATTTCATCCTGTTTACTTCAGACCATTTCTCCAGTTTGTCCAGGTCATGCCACACCCAATCCACAAACCACAGCACCAGCGATAGCACTGCTGCATAGGCTGTTCATCTCCGCTAGTGCCACAGCCCTTTGCATCTCTGTTCCCCATCCAAGGTTTGGTGCCAACAGCTGTGATGCTGGCGCCAGTGGTGGAATTTGTACCTTGCCTCCCTGCTTGGCAGGTTGTGTTCCTGGAGTGCCAGCTGGCAGCCTGGTACATCCCAGGGCCTTTGTGTGCATGATGGCGTAAGTGCAAAGGCTCCCCTTGTGCTCAGATGGCATAGAGGATGACCAGACGCATTCAAGCGGCTGGAAAGCCTGGCACTGAAATGAGTTAGAAGCGTGCAGTAGCCTCTGCACGCAGAGCGGCGAGATGCCTAATTTGACATAACCACAATCTTTCTAGATCTAAATATCCGGAAAATTGAGCCCTTAAGATTCACATCCGCAAGGTCAGAAGGCTCAATGGGCTTGGATAAACAGTGTGTTTCAATGGGAAACAGGGAAATATACTCCCTGTGAGCTGATGCCGGTTACACAGCAGCCGTTCAAGCCCCAGCGTACATTGACGGCGGGGCAATGTGTTCCAGGAAGCTGTGTTCACATCGGCGTCTGCTGCTAAGAGTCCTGTGGGTGCTGCTCCTCTGGCACCATTTGGCAATCTACACCTGGTGTTTCTTTCACTGGCAAGGGTAGGCGGGTTCGCAGACATTTCACATATTTCCAAATCAAATAAAATAGAACCGCGGGTCAGCACAGACGTGTATTGGCAAAGCTGCATGGGGAGCCTCGGTCTGGCATAGCAGGTCAGAACAGAAGTAAGCTGGCCATGCTTGGATACTAGGGTATCCAGGGGCCATATAAATACCCAGATAGAAAACTTACCCCGTCCTACAGTATGCCCGGTTCTAGTCCGTACTACCACTTCCATTAGCGTCAACTTTCGTTCTGCTTATCGTCAGTTTCACTTGCAGTTTCTCATGCGTGTCTGGGGCAAGGATTGTCTTTTTGTTCTGTGTTTGTTCAGCACCTAGCCCCGTCAGGTCTTGGTCCATGGCTGGAGCCCTTAGGCACTACAGTAATACAAGTCATACGTGAGCTGGGCTGGAGCTGCAAAAATGGCAAAGGTCTGGTTGTTTTAAAGAACTGTTTTTATTGGGTTCAGAAAGCAAACAGCAAAGCAAATATTTCCGCTAGCCTGAGGTCTAATCTAGACACAGTGTACACCAGCAACCACGTGCTTTAGCCAGTATAGTCTATATCAGCAAAAGCACTTTTTTTACCAGTATAACTGCATCTACATTTGGGCTTTTGCTGGTATAGAAAAGTCACCACCCTAATCAATTTTGCTATAGAATCAAAAGTTTCTAGTGCAGACCTGGCCTTAGGTTTATTAAAACTCGGTGATTACAAAAAATATGTTTTGGCCCAGATTTTGACCTCACAGTGTCACTGCCGGAGTAATACCACTGCTGATTCTAATCTGGGACTGCCAGAAGCCCTTGTGTATTTTTCTTAACCTTGACCCTGGATATCCCCTGCAATTCTAGCTTTGGGATTCCTCTCTTGCCTCCACAAACGCGATCAGTGCACCCTAGTCATGTACTACAATACCCCTGTGATTCTGATCCTGGCACTGCCCTGGGTGATGCTATCAATCATACTGAACTAGTGCTACTGTCCAGAGGGGCTTGGAATGTGCTCTGGGAATACATGTATGCACTTGCATTTCACCCGGCGCTTGGTGTGGAAAGTAACATCCCTGAACAGCTTCCTGTGCATTACACTATATGCAGTTATGTTGAAATTTGAAACAGCTACTTAGTAACTATAAGTATTGGTTTGCAGTTCAAAAAGAGCCATAGCGTGGAGGTATGTAGCAGGAACCCATGGCAGTGCATGCTCTCGTGTGTACAGAGAGAGAGAGCTTTAGACTCTGGTGATACATGAAATACTTAAAGGAACCAAACCCTGGATCTTAACCCCCAAAGTTGAGACCTGATCCCCCTCTTTATCATGAGTCAGATGAAACTGTGATTCTGAACTTGAGGATCCTAAAAATGAATCCACCTCTGTGGCTTTAGGACAGTCTGCTGAGAAATCTCAGATTATATATGGCCGGGTTAGGGTGGCTGCTTATTTAATATGATCAACATTTGTTACAAGTCTTATGGTAGCACCTAGAAGGCCCAATCAAGATCAGGGCCCTGTTGTGCTAGAAACATCGTGAGAGACAGTCCCCACCTCAGAGCGGTTGGAATCAAACCGCCAAGACATGGGAGGAGAAACAAGAACAGAAAGCAATTGCCCACAATCGTCCGCAGAGCTGGAACGGAACCCAGCTCTCCCGAATCCTACGCCAGTGCCTTGCCGGCCACACTACGCCGCTCCTCTTAAAAGCTTCTATTTCCATCCAGATATGCTGCTAGCTATCAGTGCTGGAAAAGGCACATGCAGGTTTGTTGGTAATGAAACCTGCTGGTGATTGGCCTGAATGTGCTGGCTGTGGGTGCTTTTTGTCCCTTTAACATCCCCCGTTAATCCCACATCAGGGGCTCAGCCCCTAAAAATCCCTGAACCAGCTTTCCGAGGACTGAGTGACCCCAGCTCCCAGGGCCGTCAGTGGGAATTGTGGGTGCTCAGCTCTTCTAACAGGGCACGCCTGTACACCTACATTTGCATGTGCAAATGGTTTTTATAGAATGGTGTGCACGGGGGAACGTTTTTATGGAATACAAAAAAATCAGGCCACAGATCCCTGTAGTGCTCTGGGGCCTGATCCAAAGCCCGTGGTAGTCCATGAAAATCTTTCCATTTATTTCAACAGGGTTTGGGTTAGTCACTAATGGCAGTTGTTTTCTTTGGGATTTGCAGCTGCTCGACCTCTCTGCAAACTTGGGTCCCGTAGCTTATAAAACGAAGGAAGTTGTGACATTGCACTCCATATTTTTATAAAAATATATTTATACGTGTAGATATGATGTAACTGGAATATGCTTTATGCAAAAGATCTATTGTAAGGTATCATTACAAAGCTTATAATCTACTGAGTGTGTTCATCCTATTTGTATGACTGTATCATTCTTGTATCTAAAACTAGAAATATGAAGCTAACTGTGAGGTCCTATTGTAATTATGCAAAGTGCGGGCCTTAATGGTGGCTTAGAATCTTGACGGCTCCCATTAACCAGGACAATTGGTTGTAAATGGCTCTGTTTACTTGTAAGACTTCCTGTAAACGTGTGTGCCAGCAAATGGGCAATGAAGTCTCGCGGGACATGTGATCATGTGTCACCTGAACTGGAATCCATCTTTAACCCGGTGCTTTTCCATTTAGAAGGAAGGGGGGGAACCCAGAGAGAGACAAAGGGTTTCTACCTTGTGCCAAAGCTATAAAAGGGGGTGGAACAGAACAAAGAGGGCGGCAGTCATGAGAAATCCCCTAGTTACCACCTGAGCTGGAGCGAACAAGAACTGTACCAGGGGAAAGGATTGGGCCCAGACTAGGAAGGAGTCTAGTCTGTGAAAGAAGCTTATTGGAACATCTCTAAGGGTGCGATTTACCTGTATTCAGTTTCTTAATGTATTAGGCTTAGACTTGCATGTTTTGTTTTATTTTGCTTGGTGACTTTCTTTGTTCTGTCTGTTATTACTTGAAACCTCTTAAATCCTCCTTTTTATATGTAATAAAATCACTTTTGTTTTTATTACATAAATAAAATTTATTTTATTGGGAGCTGAGTGTTTGGGTGCTGGAGACTGGAGCACTTCTTAAGCTGTTTTCAGTTAAGTCTGCAGCTTTGGGGGCATGGTTCAGACCCCAAGTCTGTGTTGCAGCAGGCTTGCGTGTCTGGCTCAACAAAGCAGGGTTGTGACGTTATTGATATAAATTGGGACCATATAGAACATGGGTTGCAACCAAGGTCCTGTAGTGGCACCAAATCTTAGGTAAAGGGGGTCATATAAGGTGTCTAAGACCAGGTTATGGGTTGCTGGTTATGATTATGCTGTCTGTGTGCATGTATCATTTTTAGTTGAAGTTATGTATATTGGCTCTATACTGTCTGTATTTCAAGTTGGTGATGTGCTTCTGGGTGATATCCCAGACAAGTTGGTGTTAGCTCTGCTTAGCCTGCTTGATGGCCCATTAAGGACCATCAGCTACACAATTGACCCATGGAGAGAAGGCAGACACGCCTTATGACTCAGCGAAGTATGCAGGGACTGGCCCATGTGACTCCAGACTCCATTTTGCTGTAATTTTCCACAGTAAGGACAAAGAGGTTCTTACACCTGGAAAAGCCTATATAAGGCTGATGCATCATCTCCATCTTGTCTTCAACCCTGCTTCTGACCTCTGGAGGGACTTTGCTACAAGCTGAAGCTCTGCACAAAGGACTGAGGACCCATCCCAGCGGGGGATGTACTCCAGAGACTTGATTTGAACCTGCAGTTTACTCCATCACTGCTGCAAGCCTGAACTAAGAACTTTGCCATTACTGTATGTAATTGATTCCATTTAACCAAATCTACCTCTCATCTCTACCTTTTTCCCTTTGTAAATAAACCTTTAGATTTTAGATTCTAAAGGATTGGCAACAGCGTGATTTGTGGGTAAGATCTGATGTGTATATTGACCTGGGTCTGGGGCTTGGTCCTTTGGGATCGAGAGAACCTTTTTCTTTTATTGGGGTGTTGGTTTTCATAACCATTCATCCCCAGGACGAGTGCACTGGTGGGGAGACTGGAGTGTCTAAGGAAATTGCTTGTGTGACTTGTGGTTAGCCAATGGGGTGAGACCGAAGTCCTTTTTGTCTGGCTGGTTTGGTGCCTTAGAGGTGGAAAAACCCCCAGCCTAGGGCTGTGACTGCCCTGTTTGAGCAATTGGTCCTGATTTGGCACTCTCAGTTGGGTCCCGCCAGAACCGCCTCGTCACAAGGGTTCTGGAGACCCAAACTGGCAGAGAAAATGGGCTCAGAGGTAGTCTCAGCACATCAGGTGACAGTCCCAAGGGGGTCTCTGTGACTGAACCCTGTCACAGAAGTTACAGAGGAATATGACTGGCTTTTTCTTTTCTCCCCCACAAGAAAATAGCCACAACAAACTGTGGTCAAGCAAGAGCAGGCGTAAACACGTTGTTCTGGCTGAACTGACGGTTTCACTGGAGGAGAGATGAGCAGGGGCAGGAAGATGAGTAGTTGGAGAGATGTAAACAGAGAAGATTGCAGAGTGTGGGAGAAAGGCGCTGCTCCTGCCCCATGATGTTTCACTGCAGAAGGAAATGCAGCACCTGTGTTAATTTCATACACAGGGTGGCCAAGCGCAAAGCGAGTGTTAGTGTGAAAGGGAACCCAACGTGCAGGCATTGAGCAGTTGGATGAAGGCACCGACAAAAGTTTAATACCTCATGTCTCATATTTGATTATTCTTATTATTCCCCCCACACCCTGGCATTTGTTTGCTAATTCACTTGGCAACATACCTGCAAGCGCATCAGTCTAACCCTGCGCTTGAAGTTTCGTTGATACCAATCAGTCACACATGGCTAAGTGGCATTTCACTCAGCCACATGCAATAGGGCAAAACTGCCACCAAGTCACTTCTCCTATTGCTGTAGATCAATTTGTGTTAGTGAGAGATTGGATAACACTGCATTCCTGGCATAGCTGTCGCCCAGAAATGTGTCCTCTTGGGCAGACCATTCTCTCAAGGACCATCTGGCTGTTTTCCGTATGATGTCCTATTGCACTGATTTCTGGCTCCTTATCGCTGAGAATCTCAAACATTTCTATTCTCTAAACATCTGCAATTCCTGTACATAATCAATTCATATAAGTGACACCACAATTGCTGTTTATGGGTCAGATGTTAAAGTTAGGCATGTACATTCGCACAGGCACAATCTGAGTGCAGTTATCCATTGTTGGGAGAACCTGTCTGGTGCATGTACCTTATTTGCAGATGCACGGTGGGTATTTGAATGTGCAAATGTAGGTGTCAGTTGTGCCCTGTACAAGCCTGGCCCTATATATACAAGTAAGGGGTCAGTAAGGAGGGTTAGATCTTTTTAAGGGCATTTCATACTAGAGTCAGAACTCTTCCATTTCTCCACCACATGGGCCCAGCTTAGGGAGCGGCCATGCAAGCTTTCATAAGCAGCCCAGCCAATTTGCCTCAACTCTCTCTTGGAGAGGCAAATGGATATTTCAGTTTTGATGGCCCATTTGATCCCTGGCCCCTATTACAAAAATTCCAACAAAGGGTGTCAGTTGTGATGAGAAGACCAGCCCACTAAGAATATGGACCGCAATCCCCAGCTTGTTTAACAAGGACTGCTAAATACACCTCAGATTATAAGGCTTTTCAGTCACTGCTGCCAGTGATGCCAAGGTGAAAGGCTCAGTCTCCAACTACCTCTGCCTCGAGTCACTCCTCCCCTTGTGTACCTAGGGTCATTTGGTTTATCTGAGAACTCTGCATGTGTGTTTATCCCATGGCACCTTGGACAAGCCACTCCCGTGCCTCCGTTTCCCCATCTGAAAATAGGGGTAATAGCATGTCCCTGCCTCCCAAGGATATTGAAAGGATAAATTAGCGACTGTGAGATGATCAGATATTACAGTAACGGCAGTCATGTAAGTACTTTAGATCCATTCTCAACCAGGAGTACATGTACCCTAGGGGTACGCAGAGTTCGGGGGTACATCAACTCATCTAGATATTTGCCTAGTTTTACAGCAGGCTACATTAAAAAAGCACCAGAAAAGTCAATACAAACTAAAATTTCATACAGACAATGACTTGTTTATACTGCTCTATATACTATACATTGAAATGTGAGTACAGTATTTACATTCCAGGTGATTTATTTTATGATTATATGGTCAAATGAGAAAGTCAGCCATTTTTTCAGTACTGCTTTGCTGTGACACTTTTCTATTTCTATGTCCGATTTTGTAACCAAGTAGTTTTAAAGTGAGATGAAACTTGGGGTACACAAGACAAATCAGACTCCTGAAAGGGGTACAGTAGTCTGGAAAGGTTGAGAGCCACTACTTTAAATATCTATCTATCTATCTATCTATCCCCAGACACCCCCTCTATCTATCTATCTATCTATCTATCTATCTATCTATCTATCTATCTATCTATCCATCCACAGACACCCCCTCTATCTATCTATCTATCCCCAGACACCCCCTCTATCTATCTATCTATCTATCTATCTATCTATCTATCTATCTATCTATCTATCTATCTATCTATCCCCAGACACCCCCTCTATCTATCTATCTATCTATCTATCTATCTATCTATCTATCTATCTATCTATCTAATCCTCTCTGAACCTGTCAATGATCTATATGCCTGCTGCTGGATTTCTTGCTCCACTTATTCAGCCTGCCACCTTTCTGCTTGTTTAGAATACAGAGTTCTTCCTCTCAGCCAAAGCACCAAGCATGTGTGTGTGTGTGTGATTATTTCTCTGTGTGTTCTCAATTCTACAACTTGGAGGAATTTCGACTCCTCCGTTCTGGCGTAGTTATAAAATTAGCCTGAAAGCTTCCACTTCCCCCCCACCTTCTCTCAAGCTGCACACCCAGTGCATCATCTCAGCAGGGACATGCTGCATGGGAAGCAGAATGCCGACATTGTTCTGCCCTGGATGCCCATCAGCGTCACCGCCCCCGGGTTCTGTAGCGGCTTTAGTCATGCATGTTTGCATATGTTAAAAATATTTAGTCCACTGCTAAAAAAAATATTATGTCCAGGATCTGGGTCCAGCGAAATATAATGCCATCTATGTGTCCAGCTCGCTGGAAGTCTGGAGGCACAGAGGAGTGTTTATGCATTCGAAGCTTTGCCATAGTTGCACGTTTAGCTGTTGGGTGTGAATGAACAATATTTCTCCCCTAGCAGCTCCACCCCAGATTGCTCTGGGAGGCTTTAGAGAATGACTTGTCTCCCCTCACTCTTTAGCTAAACAGATGATAAGCCTGTTATCGTTTGAGGTTAAAAGACACCCAGTGGGTTTGCCCTCTTAACCCCGGGTGCTAATATTGGTGTTCCAGGGTGAGGCCGTGAGTGATGAGTGACGGAAATTATCACAAGACGTATGTGCGAGTTAATGCCCCTTCCCAGTGGTAGGCATTTGGGGCAGGAAAAGCTTTTCACTCTCCAGTGGTTTTGCTGCTGCAGCTTGTTGATTCCACTGTTGGGCTTTCCAATCAGTAATGATGGGACTTCTGAGTTATTGCCTGAAGCAACTCACTAAAAATACCCCTTAAAAAAATTCAGAACAAGACCTGATGGAAAAAAGGGTTGGAAAGCGAAAAGGCCCATTCCTGATTTCCTGGACCCAATCAAGTCCTGTCCCAGGGTGGGTGTTCTGGACTCACCCTTCTGCCTGGGTTGTGTTCTGCCTGCCTTGCATTTCCAAGTTCAAGTCCTACTCCTGCTCCAAACTCGCTAAGTCCAGGCTGCTCAGATCCATGATGTAGATGGAGCCATTAGCAGTTCCAGGTGGGGATCTGAGCCTCCCTGTGTTTGGGTTGGAAGGGGAAAGGGAGAGGTCACATCTCGGGTTTTGCTTGGTCTGTTGCAGAGCTAGGGAGTCAGCCAAGAGACTTGGAACCAGATCAGCACTTCCTCTGCGTTTGGGGGTGTTTGGGTTGGGTTCCACCTCTAATACTTTTTACAGGCTCTCTTTTTTCATTGCGTTTATGAATGGATTAGGTGGTCATGAAAGTGAGGGACTAATAGGGCTGGCTAGAACCTGGCCGCGGCTCTGATCATGCACCTTAGTTTAATGCTACCCATCTCTCCTGACGGTTACACGTGGGCTGGGCCTGTGCTGAGTGGAGGGTACCAGATGGGCCCGAAGTACTGGATTGTTCAGTGCTGTGTACAAATGGGGCCAGGATGGGGCTCCGCTACATCTCATCTTCCCTGAAACCTAAGAAGGGTTTGCGTGCACATCGGCACAGGTGGTGGCTACCTGGCTGTGCTGACCTACGGCAACGCCATTGTCCGTGCGCTACCTTTCCTCTTCTAGTGGTGTAGCATCAATCCAAATGCAGATGGCTCTGATTCAGACTCCATGTTGCAGCATTTCAAGGTAGCTGGACCACATCTCCCAATCAGAGTTCACTTTCTACTCCCAGAGTTGCTGTTTGAGCTCTGCAGTGAGATCACTTGGTCCTGGTGACTGATGGCTTCTATTTATCCCCTGTTCCCTCTGTGCCTAGAGTGTTGGAAGGTACATTTATAAAGAAACCCAAATAAATAAATCCAAGCCCAAAGCCCAGGTGCAGCACATGCAGCAGCCGTGCCAGCTTCCCTCACGCTGCCTGGCCAGGGCGCCTTACCTGACTGGGGCAGTTCACACTCTGTAGCCCATTCAGCTATCTCATCTACCTCACACCTCCTCACCAACCGCAGGAATTCTGTTGGCTGGGGATTGCACCTGACAGAAGTCACCTGTAACTCTTGCTCTGCTCGGCGGCTGTCATCTAGCCAGTGAAGGTGAATAAAGCCCAAAGATTTGCCTAGTGGACTTTTTTTTTTAATGTGGACGCCTGTTTTGGTATTGGACTCGTTTCATATAAGCCACAGCACAACCCTCATATGGTAAAAATTTATGACTAGTCCTAACCTAGGCTGGATTCGAACCCCGGGCCTAGAGGTTAAAGCACTGCTGATGCTGGAAATAAATTTCTAGAGAATATTTGTATAAATAATTTCAAACAAATTAGGAGCAGGAGGAGTAAATATTTCATTGGAGCATTATCCCCTAATGAGAGGCAGGAAAGAGAAGTTTGTTCTGGCTGCAATGGGAAGACAAAGGAGAGAAAGGTTAATTTATTTTTGTACAGGAGTATTAAGGAATAATTT
Organism: Mauremys reevesii; assembly: GCF_016161935.1. Taxonomy (NCBI): domain Eukaryota; kingdom Metazoa; phylum Chordata; order Testudines; family Geoemydidae; genus Mauremys; species Mauremys reevesii. Next base: position 39,460,515 of record NC_052638.1, read on the forward strand.
CCTCTTCTTTTTATTTTTTTGGAAGGGAACGTGAGGGGAGAAAGGTGAAATAAACTTGGACAGAGAGAGAGTCTGAAGGAATCTTTGTACTTTTTTTTCTCTCTGAGTGTTTTGAAAGCCGTTAGTATAAAGTAATTCTGTACACTACAGCCATTCATAGCTCAGCTGGGGGTTGGAGAGTGTGTGTATATATAGCGTGTGTCTGTGTGTGCCCGCACCGTGCTGGAAAAGAGAATAATTTGTTCACAATATAGTTTGGTGTAAAATAGGCCAGTTGTCTGAATGTGTATTTAGTATAATGTATAAGTGCAAGTATCAATAAGTCTATTTATTAGCCGAGCCTTGCTCTAAACAGGCCTCTGAATAAACTATACAGGTCCTGCAAAAATGTAAATTTTAGTTATCCCTTAGAGACATAATTACAGGAAAAAATAAAGACAGCGATTTACAATTTGGGAAGCGGGACTTTTTTACTGTGGATAGATATGTATTTTTTCCTTCCTCTTTTCTTTGTAACTGCCAGTCTGCAACATTAGCAGCCAGACGTGGCATTTCTCCCTTTCCAGCGCACCTCTCCCACGTTCACCCCGTCTGCTAATTAAAGAGACAAGGCAGGTGGGGTGATATCTTTTGCGGGACAAGCTTTCGAGCTCACACAGAGCTCTTCTTCTGGAAAGCTCAAAAGCGGCTCTCTCTCACCGACAGAAGTTGGTCCAATAAAAGATGCTACTTCACCCGCCTTGTCTCTCTCATATCCTGGGACCAACACGGCAGCACCACTGCTAATTAAAGGAAAGTTATGTCTCCGTATTCCTGTTAATGTATTCCGCTGCCTGTTTTGGTGTACGGAACTCTTGAATTCCTCAACCCTCTGTGCCACTGGCTTTCCCTGGACCACAGTGAAAGGATTCATTCATGACTCCAGTCCTGCCTTCTTGAATTACCACACCCTGGGCCTCTGCTTCTCAGCCTTGCTCTGTTTTCCTTTCATTAACAGGATTCCCATATTGAATGTCTATGAGAGGCTGGTAAGGGATGCTACATCTTGTTAGCCTAGAGATTGTACAAATAGCTGCCCCATCACTGTCCTGCAGTTTCCCATAGGGTCTAGGGGGGGGCTGGAAAGCCTAAATCCTAATCTCAGGCAGGTTTTTTAAAAAAAGAAACAGGACTAGAAAACAGACTGAAATTGGAATGTGTTATTTATAGTGACAATGTGGCCTCTGATTAGGTTGCCAACGTATTTTAAAAATAAGGGACTATTTTCCAAGCACCCCCACGCCACCTCTCCTCCTGATATTATCATTATTAATTATTATTTATGTAATAATTAATAAGCTGTACTCACCTACATTTGCCAGGGGTATTTCTTGCTGCTTTTGGCAGCACTCAGCAACTCCTGAGCTTATTGTACACAGATGAAAAAATAAGGGACCTCCCTTGTACAAGGGACTGTTGGCAATCCTAGCCCTGATGGGCTTGTTGTTCACAACTTAAGTGTCAGATAAATGTCTGCTGGAAAGTGCTAGGAAGGGGCACGTGTGTGTGTGTGTGTGTGTAGAGAGGTGTTGTGCACATTGTCAGCCATGTTGTCAAAACTGGTCTCTAATTTTGGTGCCTCGCTTTCTGGCGCCCAACTATTAGACACCTTCCTTGAGCCTGAGTTTTTCAGAGTTGTTAATAATAAGACCTAGCTCATATCTTGTGCTTTTCATCCCTAGATCTCAAAGTGCTTTATAAAGGAGATCAGTATCATTATCCCCATTTTACAGATGGGACAACTGAAGCACAGAGATGGCACTTGCCCAAGGTCACCCAGCAGCCTACTGGCAAAGCCAGGAACAGAACCCCTTAGTCCAGTCTAGTGCTCGATCCACTGGCCCGTGCTGAGCACTCACAGAGCCCATTGGCTTCTAACGGAGTTTTGGGTGCTCAGCACTTTCTGAAAATTACGTCCAAGGTGCCTCGAGACAGACACCCCCAAAACTGAGGCCTCTTAAATTAGTGGCCACTTTGGAACATTTTGGGCCTATACGTTTGTGTGTGTGTCTGCATGTGACTGTATACAATATAGGACAACAGCGTGTGTGTGGGCATTTGAGTTTGTGCATGAGTGCATTACTGTATTAGGTGTGTATGGGACTGTAGGTGTGTTTTGAGTATACCTGTGCCTGTGGATAAGCCTTCACAATGTACACTTGGGTCAGTCTGTCTCAATGTACAACCCAGAGTGGGTCTTTTCTTCCTATTTTAGTACTCAAGCTGTAGCCTTTATTAAAGGGAGATGGAATAGAAGAAAACCTATTGCAGATTTCCGAGCAATGTTTATCTGGTATGTCTCGGTGGAGTTATATTTCAGTTGGTGTAGCTGTTCTTTTGGATTCGGGCTGATCATGATGCCTTTCCCAGAGCTAGATTAGGCTGGATTCAGAAAATGAATTTCTAAGAAACCCCCAGTTGAGCAGGGGTAGGAAAGGGTTATGATTAGTCAGTTTACTTGGAGAAGAAAGACCAAGGAAATGAGAAGCATTAGCTGATCCCTGACTGCAGCCATCCAGAAGAAATCAGCATATCAGTTCAGTCTTGTTTTCTTTTTCTTTTCTTTCTTCCACCAACTTGTTGCCTCTTTTATCTGCTCTTTAATTTTATTTTATGGAGCTGGTCCAAACAAGGCTCACATTTTTCAACTAAAATGTCCACAAACATATTGTCCCTTTTTTCTCTGCACTGCACTTTAAAATTTCTCAGGAGTCTGCCTGCCAGCTACTTTGTTTGGGACAAAAAATGCAGCATGTTACAGAGGAGAGACATGCACCCAGTGCTCTCTCGATATCAGGGAGAAGTTACTTTTGTTCTTTCTTGTTTTGTCGTTTGCCTTAATCTAAAATATTCCTTTGACTGAAGATACATGGCTGCTCATTCTGCATGGAAAATCATAGCTCAAGGTTCGAAGAGTGACAGTGGAGGTGCTAAGGTGAGGGCTGGAAAGATGGTGACCATAAAGGCGATGGGGAAATTGAGATGTTGCCAACGCTCTGGCAGAGATACAGGGAACACCTTCTGGCATCAACAGAGAGTGTTATTTGTTAGCGGCTTCAGCTCTCGACTGACAGTTCTCCACTCCTTCAGACCCTCTAGCCTGCTCCTCATTAGTAATCCCCGCACTCACCCTTTCCTTATTGTTTCCCATAGACTAAAAGCTGATCAGGAGGTGGTCAGTGCCTTCTCTCTCTGTATTAAGCACCATGGTAAATTAATGTTGCCACGTAAATGTGTTTTCAGTAATAAATGTATTCGTATTTCAATATCCATCTGAGAGTTCCTGTCTGACTTGAAATGCCATGGAAGAAACCGCTGCCATTTAATTTGCTCTTTTCTTTGGGTGAATGGGACAACCTGCAGCCCAGGTAACTCGTTCATTGCTGATTGATTGAAATGGCTGCCCACAAGCTAGAGGTATGATGCTGGGCAGCAGTTGCAGTTAGTCCGTGTGGGTGTGCCAGAATTTCAGATGACTATGTAACAGACTATCCTGCATCACTAGGCAGCTGTGCAAATACTGGAATTATGGGTGGATAGAGGGCCAATGGATGGAAGTATTTGTTGTCCTCATCTCTGATTGACAGGTTGTAGTGACTTGGATTGTGGATGTTTGTGTCTGAAGCAAGGAACAATTGAATGCCAGGCGCTGGTCACATTGGGTACACTGAGTTGTGAGACTATTGTAATAGGATCGGACGCCTTTTGAGCACCCCCGTGTGGCCAGAGATCTCTCTGTGGAACCCTGACTCTGTTTCCCCCTCTTCAGGGCCCCTTAAGAACTTGCACACAGACTTCTCCCTGGGTTAACACCACCCCTGCCTGGGGCAGGTTTAATAACAGAAAAGGTTCAAAACAGTCCGCAGGTCCCAAAATAAAGTCCGTCACCATAATACAAAAGTTCATACTGTGGCATCTTCTCTCACAACTAGAGCTCTTTCTTCCATCAGTCTTGTTCTCACAGCCAGTCCTCCCAGGTCTTCCTATCTGGAGTTCAGCCTTCTGGCTCTGAGCTCCAAGCCCAAACACAGGCAGGATTTCCCACACTGGGCTCTGGCCTCCAAACTCTCCTTGTATCAGGGTCTTCTCTGCAGGCACCTTTCTCACACTCTGCTGTTTCCTACACCGCCCCTCTCCTTGCAGCTTCCTGCTGCTCGTTAGAGTGGAATCAGCTGATCTCTCTCAGGTGTGGCTCATTCAGTAATCTGGGGTGATTAGCCCCAGGCCCTCCCATCCTTAACGGGCAAGCCACCCGGTTACAGACAGATTTGTACAATGGCCTCCAAGAACCTTCCTTTGGATCTTCTCACTGGGCAGACAGCTGCTTGCCCAGCCTGCATGCTCCAGCCACCCTGGGCATGTCCAAATCAGAGCTGGGTCCTAGCTGGGGGGTTTGGACGGGGATCCAAACGTTCCCTGAACGTGGGATGTTCACGGCTGAGGTTTGGTCCTGCCCCATCGCTAGTGCAAAGGTGGGGTTTGTGTCTGTCATACTTACAGGTGCAATTTTGGAGTCTGTTTTTGAATGTTTGGTCCTGACGTTGAGCCCTAAAAATGGACCCGAGGAGCAAAATGTGCGTCCTGAGCTGGAGTTGGGTTTTGACAAGCCCACAGTTTGGGATTAGAGCTGGGAGTCTGGTTTGGCTCACTCTGAATATAGGGGAAATTTACAAAAACCAGAGCTGGAAAATCTCCCCAAAGACTGAGTCTTTGGATCTGGGGCATCGGGTTGGGACAATCTGTAAAAGAAATGGCCACAGTCTTTCTGACAATGCAGTGAGGGAGCTCACATTGTCAATTTTCTCCCCCATCGCAGGAACGGCCGCTGGTTTCCTAGGAATGACCTCTGCTGCCCTCTTCCAAGTGGCAAGTAAATATCATCGTGTCTTTGAGTCAACAGGCACCCAGCTTGCCAGACTTCACCTCTGTGTGAGCATCTGGCAGAAGTGAAAGGAAATCAGGAACAAATGAATATTCAATCAGCCAGCACAAACATCTGAGTGCAGAATGGGACATCTCTGTGCACAGCGGCTGTTTGAGCAGCATTCCATTTGACTGCTCCCTCCACAATTGCCAGGTACCAGAAGCATATGGGTAAACGTGAGTGCAGAAAGAAAAATTGCACCCATTGTAGCCCATGCAGCAGTATGTTAGCCTGCAGTCTGTAGTGCCCAGTAAAAACAAGCAAATGTGTGTTGGGTGTCATGGAATAAAGTCAAAGTGTGATAGAACAGGGTTCTTCATTGTTAATATCTAATACCTTACAAAGGTTTAGTTCCAGATGGAAATCAATACCACCTGCAAGTGAAGTGATCATTAGTCATGCATCTTAAAGTGAATGGGATGGGTTTTATTTTAATGCAGCCATATATTTTTCAGCTGTGTTTATTAGCAAACATTTACTGCAAAGAGATGCACCTGGCTTTGATTTATGTCACATGAGAAATGTCTTGACCAAGGCAAAACCAGAGAACTTTGAAAGGAAAATGTCCTTTTATTGTGTGGAATTAGAATGACAGAAATGTTTTCATGTACGTGGATGCAGAACAATTATATGAATACAGCCTGTATTATAATCTTCATTATTTTACTGATGGTCTGCTTTTCCAACAAAGCACAATACATGGGCTAAAAGTTTCATCTCACACCAGCCTAAATTCATTGGCTTCAGTGAAGTTTACTGTGGATTTATATCAATTTTGCCAAAAGCAGGTGACTCTACATTCATTTTACTTCTCACTGTATGTGTGTGTCTTTGTGGGTGTAACACATGGGCACTGTGCATACACACTATGTGAGCATGCTATTGTGTTTGTGTGTGTTTTAAAAACATAGGTCTTTTCTAAATTTTGCAAAACAGATGTTAAGACAAGCGTGCTAGTGATGTTCTCTAGAGAATATGTGACATACTACCAAAGTGATGCATTATATGTGTTCTCCATAGTACAGAGGTCTAGAAAGGAGAGGGGATTATATAGTTTCCCTGTCATATATACTATTGAACTATAATCCCTGAACCTGCGGAGATTTATGTACATGCTTGACTGTCAGGGACTATTCACATACTTAGGCCACGACTATACTACCCACCGGATCGGCGGATAGTAATTGATCTATTGGGGATTGATTTATCATGTCTCGTCTAGACGTGATAAATCGGTCCCTGAATCGATGCCCGTACTCTGTCTGGGCAGGAGGAGTAAGCGGAGTCAATGGGGGAGCCACGGCGGTCGACTTGCTGCCATGAGGATGGCTGGATAAGTCAAACTAAGATACTTCGATTTCAGCTACGCGAATAGCGTAGCTGAAGTTGCGTATCTTAGATCGATCCCAGCCCTTCCAATTAAGCCTATGCAGAAGTTTCCTAGGATGAGGCTGTGGTGGTAAAGGCGATAGTTGTCTTGAGGTGTGAGCAGGACACTTGGGTACTGTTCCCACTCTGATTCGCTGGGTGGCCTTGGCATGCCACTTCATCTTGCTATATGTCAGGTGGTCTACCTGTAAAGTGGGCATAACGTAATAATGCTCATTAGATCTGGCTGGAAAATGGGGAAGGGTGAGTAGAGGGACATTGCAACATTTTTCGAAACTTTACTTTCTGTTTCTCATCAGAATAGGTTTGTGTTGCACTTTGAGATCCTTTTAAGGAAAGTCACTACAGTAGTGCAAACTAGCGTGTGTTGTTATATACCGCTTCTCTATAGTATATAGAGCTGGAACGAGAGAGAATCTATAGATTTATCTTTGTGTCGGGAACTGTAAAGGAGCACACGATACAGGTTGTCCATATTATATAAGACAATAGTACAAACTATGACACAGATTCTCTGTAGTATATAGCAATGACAATACAACTGAGAAATGTTTGGTTGCTTTTGAGGCTTACGTCAAAACCACATGCATTTTATTACCATCAAAGCCAAAAGTAGTTTTAGACCCAGTACTCCAATCTGTTAATCCCCAGGCCATCTTCTCAAAATCATTTTGTAGTTGTTCCCATATACAGTATAAACATATGCGCTTATAAATATTATTGTATTAGAATCAGTTTGGATGGTGTCCAGCCTAAGATTTTTATTGAAATTCCACTTGATTGTCAAGATTAGATGACAAATAATTCTCTACATTTATGGAGCTACATACATAATAAGCATAATTTTAAAAGGAATTTGATCTTCATGCTGTGGAAATCCAGATTGGCTTCACATGGGATTTCAAATGCTATAACTGCCTCTCTCAACAGAGAACATGGGGACAATCCTTTTTACCTTTTAATCATTAAAAATTACAAGGAGAGTATTGTTTAAACAAGATGCAAACCCATCTAATTGTGACCTAGGGAAAAGGGCAGCATTCTTCTTTTAGTTACACTGGTGTAAATCAGGAGCAGCTGCAGTGAAGTCAATGCAAATAGAGCCTGATTCTGCTCTCATGACACCAGTGTAAATCCAGAGCAGCTGCACTGAAGTCACTGGAGATAGGACCTGATTCCACTCTGTTACATTGGTGTAAATCAGGAATAACCCCACTGACACCAAGAGAGTGACTCTGGGTTTACCCTGGTGTAACTGAGATTTGGGGTGCGGAGGATACATGTCTTTGATACTGTAACCTAAAATTGGCAGCTTTCCCTTCTCTGGCAGGAGTTTAGAAATGTCTCCATCTGAGATTGTTTTTCAAAAAGGCCTGAAAATGCAGTCCATTATCTGATATTTTGTAGGGGCTTTTTTAATTAAGGTCTTGGCTAAGTTTTGATTAAAGGCGTGTGGTGGGGTTTTTTCCCTTTGAGATTTGGCATGCACCCATGCCTGTCATCCTACCGATGCTATGGCCCTCCTTTCCCCCCTTTGCTATATTTTGAGCTGGGTTTTTTCCTTTTCTTTTTTTTTTCTTTCCACCAGAGGTGCAGATAAATCACTGTGGTCTCTGCTCAGCTTGTCTCCTGCTCCTGTAGACTAACTTCTATGTGCTACTGGCTGATGCAGCTTGGAGGGGGCGTGCGCTGCAAGTCTCCGTGCCTGTGGTCAGTAATGAAGACTTCTCTTTTTATCCACAGATTACTGAGGAACTGCACAGGGCTAGACGGCAGCTCGTAATTCCCTTACTTTTCCATTGCAACTCCACACAGGAGAACGCAGCCCTTCCATCAGCAGATTTATAATGAGGTAAGTAAACACCCTTTTGTCATTTAGGGTTGTTCACTGATGTAATGTGAATATTATTTGTGTTTGGCCTGTAGACGGGGAGGGGAAAAAAATTTGCTGTTTGCCACATGTCAGTGTTCTGGGTTTTTTAATACCTCGCTCCCAGCGTGTGCTTCAGTTATTTCCTAGGGTTTTTGTTTTCTTTAGTAATCTGCTTTGCTACGGGGTCCTGCATTTGCACTGAAAAGTACCTTTAACTCAACTTTTTTTCCTCTTTCCTTTTTTCATTCAGTGTCACAATTGCAAGAGTTAAAAATGATGCTTCTCTGCTCTGAGGTATTTCAGCTATTTGTGTCATCCCAGAGCTTTTTTTAAATAACGGCCTTTTATTTTTACAGCTAAAAAGTCCTTCCCTCTACCCCCACCTCCTTTTTTTCCCTCTCTATTAGCTGTCGATGTGGTCATGCTTCCGCGGGTTAGGTATTCGTCACGGGAACCCCTAAGATAAACATGGCTCGGCTTCTGCTGTCATTGCTCTGCTGCCTTTTGTAAACTCAAACTGCTTGCATCAAGAAATGCTGTGATTTTTCTTTCCCCGGTGTGTGATAGTCCCTCTGTCTCTGAGAGACAAGGAGTTAATGCAGTTATTTCCCCCCTGAGTTCATCTGGTATTTTTTTTAAAAAAGGATGTGAAGATAGATCTGTTCATCTGCTGTACAGAGAAGTTGCCTTTGATGTGAGTTCTTCCTTGGTTGTTTCTTTTCTTTTTTTTTAGCCCCTTTCCTCCTGCCTACTATCTCTGGAGTGCCCTTATGAAACTGCATTCCCCTGCTGGCTACTACTAGGGACGGTTTAATGTGCACTTGCAAAGTTTTAGGAATCACACATGCATTGTATCACCAATACCTACGCTGTGAAAACCCCAGTTGGCTTTTCCTTTGCAGAATGCGACCCTCTGGGGACTCTGTCAGTGTCTCCTGGCTTAGCTACTCAACTTGTGGAAGACACCTGGACTTGCTAGGATAGTACAAGAAAATGGCTCACAATGGCATGGCACCTCTCATTGCACAAACCAGTTGCACCTTCACAGCTGGGCAGATGAACTGCATTCTACTGACGTTTGCATGGTTTGGTTTGGTTTGGTTTTCCTTTTTCTCCCATAACAAAGAAAATGGATCCTGCCACTTTAAGACAGGAGTCACTTTAAGTGACTTTCCATTTGCCTCTCATGGAGAGCTGAGAATTGTGGTTTCCTATATTTCCTTTGAATCGTGTGCAGTAGTTAGAGTGAGTTTTTTAAAAAAAACAACTACTGTACGTTTTGGAAGCTTTTTCTTCTGCAGCAAGGTACAGCCGAGAGGGAGGGAGGGGAATCTCGCCTATAGTTGGAGGAGTGAAGAAGTGGAGAGGTTTTTTATTTTTCCGTTACCATTTTATTTTGGCTCCCTCCCATCCCCACCCTCCCTCCTTTTCTCTGTGTGGTGTCTCCATATGATGAATTGTGTAAGAAATAATGTACAATGCCAGATAGGCATTTCCTCAGTACAGTGCGTCCTATTGTGAATTGGCATCCGGCTTAGGCTATTGTGGTGACAGATCACGGATCTCTGCCGTACCACTGAAATAAACCAGGATTTTTTGAGAAAGGTGGACTCTGCGCATCTTGTGTCAGGCGCAAGTCGCTGTTGAACAGCTGCGACGTGATTCCAGGGTTCGTGAACTGATGGAGTTAAAAGTAAACACCAGCTTGGGGTCGGGGAGGAAGGAATCACCAAATTAAATTTCACTTTCTTTGCACAATGTTCACTCTGAAAAAATAAGCAGCAGCCTTGAGGGGGGTTGAGGGAAGGGTTCTGTTTCCTCAATTAACTGCGACTTGCCTTCTTTTGACAAACGGAAGACTGTGTGTTTTAGCCTCTGGATTTGTGGAGCTGTCTCAAAATGCCAAGTCTGGTTATACAGCGACTTTTGAGTGTTAGGTTGAGGAATCTGAGTCACTCTGTGCTACTTAACTCCATAGAGGCTGAACAGCTTCAGAAACTATAACCTAGTCCTGTAGAATTCAAACACCAACGCTGCCAGGCATGAGGCTATTGGCGACTGAAGCCTTTGAAAAGAATACGCCTACAATTCTTACCTCATCTGTTGTGGGTGTCAGTAGCATATTGGCCTTTACCTGTCCAGGTCCTGAATACATGACAGATGGGCACCGGATGGTACAGGGCATGGGTGAATTTTCCAAAACCAATAATAACAGCAATCATAATCACTTAATTTTACTATCACTACCACTGTTGTTAATAATATCAGTGGGTCAAATATTAACATTCTGACTCATGCAAAAACTCCCATGCACTTCAATGGGAGTCTTGAATGAGTAAACACTAAGGACGTAAGTATTTTGCCCAATGATAATATATGATACGAATGTGGTCCCTTTCCTACAAAGGATCAGATAGCAGTCTACTAACACTGTAGACAGAGGTCACTTTTCCCACCATAAAAACGAAGTCACATCTGGAGTGGAACATGACAGCTGCACAACAGGTTGGGACCAGGAGTGGAGGAGGACACCTTAACCATTTGCAGTTGCAGGGGGGAATGCTTGTAGGCAGAACAGAGTTCTCTAAAGTGTAACTTGGCCAGAACACTGAGGTTAACATCTCTACTTGTATGAAAAGTGACCTGGGGTTTTTAATAATCCAAAGTAGCCAGAACTTCAGTTCTGTGTCCCATCCAAAGAAGGCACCACCAGGGTGGGACACTGGGTTAGTATTGACTCAGCTGAATCACCAATATTTCTTCCTGCAATGCCTGGTTTGTCCTTCCATGCAAGCCCCGACAAGGCATAATATTGCTGCCCTTTGAGAGAGCTGATGAGAGCCCAGGGCACAGAATGAGTTTGCATTTGGGTGAAGCAGCATCATTAAGTTAAGAGATTTATTTTTAAACAACCCAAAAGGTGCCACTAAAATCAAAAGGCCTATTTCTCATTTACACTAGAGCCCCATTACACCACTTTGACAGTATAAGGGAACCTTAACATGAGTGCAAATTATATTTACTTTAAGGCCCTCTTACACTGCAAGTAAATAAGAATTAGCCCAAAGTTTTCAGCACAGTTACCGCATCCAGTTGGAGCTGGCTTGATTCATATTTACACCATGGTTACTTTTTGCACCATTTTTGCAGTGTAAAGCAGCCTTTAAAAGGATGCAAATGTACTTAAATATAATTTAAAGTTCCTTACATTGTGGTGTAAAGGGAACTTAATGTAAGCAAGAATCAGGCCCTTTGTATATATTAAATTTGACTGGTGAGTATTTATTCTGCAGAAGACTTCTCAGACTCGTATCTAGCTGGTTTTGGTTGTTTTTTTTTTAATAATCCTGGAACCCAGATTGAATATTATATATGTGGATGTAAACAGAGTATAAACCAGTAGAGTTACTCCTGATTTACAGCAGTGTAAATGAAATCAGAATATGGCTCCTGAGGAGGAGCAGTTACTTGAACAAAGTATATTCTTGTTTTGCAAAGTAGTTCAAAACACGTCATAAAAATCTGATGTAAAAGACCCAACAGTGTATCTTTTATCATTTACAAATCTGTATCTTACTTTTTTTTTTCTTTTGGAGGCTGGAACTTGAAATCTGTGTCATTATTGCCATAACTTCCTGCATTGCTAAAGCAATCCCGGTGGGTGTTATTGTAGGGTTGCTTCTGAGCACTGGGTAATGCATGCTGGTTTGTTGCTATAGATTGCTTATGAGTATTGGATGTGCATGCAGGCATTTTATTAATGAGCATGTGCTCACATTCACTTACTTGTCATTGTAGGGTAGCTTATGAGAACAGAGATACTGGCACTCGTCTATTTTAAAAACACATAGAAGTGCTTGTGGTAGAGGAAAAAGGCATTAACATTTCCATGGAGATTGCTAGTAGATAAGCGGGAGGGGTGGGTAGCTAAATGTAATATCTGAAAACACTGACAGTATTCTCTTAAAGAGCCAGCACTGTGTATTCTACTCTCATGTGTGCCCTGTACATCTTGGATTTGGACATCATTTAAAGGATAGAGTTCATAAAACTGAGCTAATCTAGGAGACATTTCTGGTAATGCAGCTGCAGCAACATATCCTTCCTTCAGCAGCATGGGAATTTCCTACAAGAGCAGATGTCCTGTGTTTTCTGTATCATACGTAGCCTCATTCCAGTTCTCCTCTAGAAGACATGAGCTATATCTCAACCAAATGTATGTGGGGAGGTAGGTATGGTCCAGTGAACAGGACACAGGACTCAAGAGACATGATGTTTGAGTTCTGTTCCTGCCTCTGCTATTGACTTGCTGATGTGTGTCCCTGGGCAAGTCATTGCCTTTCCGTGTGCCTCAGTTTCCGCATCTGTAAAAAGGGAATGGTGCATTAGCTTTCTAAAGCACTTTGACGGATGGCAGGAACTCTGTAAGTCCTAAACGATTATTTATTCTCTCTCTCTCTCTCTTTGACTGGAGCTCAGCAGGACACATAATAGCAGGAGAGTGCAGATGAGTCATCAAGTATGCATTTGATTTTGCTAATGATGTTCCTTGTAGTTTTTACACCCACTCCCTTACTGGTGACTTCCTGGGAAATCTGATAGAGCTCTCGCATCTGCTGTTATCTCAAACCAAACAAAGGAGTTGCACAGTGTTGTGTGAAAACCCTGCTCCCCAAGCTTCCTGTGGGGTACAAAGCTCAATCTCAGAGTATTAACTCTGGAGACACAGTATTTTTGTTCATTGTTTGTTTGTGCTCAACTTTCTACAAGTAACAGGCTTCTACATCAGTCGAGGCCTTGCTGAGGTGGTTTTTCTTTCATAGCCTTAAAACCTGGCTCCCACACCCCAGCAAACTGCAATATTTAATGTCTTGATCCGAAAATCATTAATCAAAAGCTTTCCTCTCGTCCCCTCCATGCTGAGCGCTGTAACTTACCTTTTCCTCACTTGTCCTGCTTTCTGAGTCATCTATTGATGCCACAGTCCAGCTTTTGTGACATCACAACTGTTTCAGTGGGGATGTCATCACTGGATTGTCGGATGCGTCTCTTTCTCTGCTCTCTTGCTTATGAGAGACTATAGGAACAGAAATGCAGGAAAAGCACAGCACTTACAGGATAGTTTAGTGGCTTTTGAGTCACACACTAGGATCCTGGTTATAAGCGAGCCATGAAGCTGTGGGGAGTGTGTAATTTTGCCTGCGTGCACACTTAAATGCACTACTACACAAATGCCTTCATGTGCAGTTGAAAGATTTTCACACCTCTGTGGACAGGTGATAGAACTGTATGAACTCTGGAGTTGCCATTTCCAGGCGGCTGAGGCTTCTGTGTTCCTGAAAGGAGGACCTTGGAAATCTCTCATCAAAAATATTAAGAAGCAGGGGGATGGGATACTATGGTGATGGAGGGGCCATTGATGCCAGAGACGGATGTTTGCTAATCCTTGAGGGACTGTTATGGGTGATGGAACCTTTCGTCACTAGGTCACTGGCCTGAACCTAGCCAAGGCATATGGGGCTGATCTGATACCCACAGAAGTCAATGGTAAGACTCCCCTTGACTTCACTGGGATAGGTTCAGGACCTTAGCGACCGACAGTCGAAACTGTCTGTTGGCTGGACTGTTCAGTGGCCTATGTGAAATGAGTGCACGATTCTCAGACCTGTTCCCAGAGGATAGGAACCATCACCACAGGAGGCCACTGGTTGGCATCCTTTTGGCTGGCTCCAGAAGAAAGTCCAAGGCTGGCATTAACCCAGAGTCAGTGTTTGACCTCCTCTCTCATGCCTAATAGCCAGGTCTAGGTCAGGGATGGGCGACAGCAGCAGAGTGGTGTGTGTGAGGGGAAGGTTGCCCTGCTGTTGCCCATGCCGTACCTGTCCTGTGGACAGTCCAATCAGACAGTGGAACTCACTGCCACAGGAAGGGATTGGAGACCTGTATGGATAACAACAATTCTTATCATAATGATGAACATTTTGGCAGGGATATTAAACCTCCTGCTTCAGGGCATCAACCAGTCTCGAGCTAAAAGAGACCAGAATGAGAATCAAAGCGGGGGAGGGGGGACAGACTATCTCACATCTCTTACTGTGGGGTTCTCTCACCTCTATGTGAAGCATCTGGCACTGTCAGAGACAGACGGGGGACTAAAATAAAAAATAAATAAATAAATAAATAATTGGAGATATACCAATCTCCTAGAACTGGAAGGGACCTTGAAAGGTCATCAAGTCCAGCCCCCTGCCTTCACTAGCAGGACCAATTTTTGCCCCAGATCCCTAAGTGGCCTCCTCAAGGATTGAACTCACAACCCTGGGTTTAGCAGGCCAATGCTCAAACCACTGAGCTATCCCTCCCCCCCAAGACTAGATGGGTCTCCAGGACTGTCAGCTTAGCCCCTTCCACTGGCACCAAAGTCACTTGATTGAAGTATTTGTGTGCTGCAAGTGAACAGGATGTTTGAAGTGTATAGTTTGGCTTTGTGACGATATTAAATGTATCGCTGAAGGTGCCTGCCCACTGCAGCTACTGAGTCGTCCCAGAAAAATGATCTTCTAAAGACTTCCAGTGGCAATGTGTAAACAGCAGTGCCCAAATGCTTGCATTTCCCACCAGCCATTTACAAAATACATGAGCAAAATCTGATGGGTAACGACTGGAGCTCTCTCTGTTAAGTGGGTTTTGGTTTGCTTTTTTATTTTAACTCTGTTTCTCCTCCTACACTAACGTACTAACAGGTATTACAGTACAGACCAGTTTACGCGTGGATGTCGGGAGTCAAGCCGTCACGACCACGTGTTAATGGACCGTGGGTTAATAGGGCCATGCTGAAATATCTTAAGATATCTATATATATATATACGTATAATTATCTAGGATTACATATGTATTCACAGCGTCCCAAATACTGCAGGCCTATCTCTTAATGGCGCTTTGCAAGAATATAAATTCAAATGTGTAATCTAATTAAAACATTATTATTACTACACAAGGGTGAAAGTAACTCAGGACACTTACTGGTCCGGGGTGGGGGCGGCTCTGGCCCCCAGAAGGAGCGGGGCTAGGGGGTCAGCATCCCCCAGCCAGCCCTTCTAGGCTGCGCCGCCTGGGGTTCCCGGGGCAATTTAAAGGGCTCAGGACTCCGGACGCCTCTGCTGCAGTAGCGGCATCCGGAGCCCCAGGCTCTTTTAAATCTCTGGCCTCTGGGCAGCTGTGCCCTTTGCGCCCCCTCCCTCCCCGCACCTGTTGGCGGCCGAGGGGGGGGCAAAAGGGGCAGGGACCTTAAAGTGCTGCAGGGTCCTTTGCCGCGGCAGCGCCTTAATGTCCCTGCCCTTTTTGCCTCCCCCGTCAGTGGCTCTGCTGGTAGGGTCCCTAAGGCGCTGCCGTGGCAAAGGACCGTCCTTAAAGCACTACCACGGCAGTGCTTTAATGTTGCTGCCCCTTTCCCCCTTCCCCCCCATCGACGGTAAAAACGTACAACACGTTTCCGCTCCGCACTTCCTGTCGATTTCTGTGTCAGTGAGTTAGTGAGCAAATCTGTAGCGCTACACAGCCAGTTCCTGTACCGCGTGTTAAATAGAGGCATGGCGCTACCGCGCATTAAGCAGATTTGCGCGTAAACGGGTCTGTACAGTATTTTTAATTGTCATGTGCAATCGGTTTGATCGGCACACAACTCTGTTTATGCCTCTCAGGATGGAATTTGCCAGTCATTCTGTGTGCCTGGGCAGGCAAGAGCACAGTACATGAATTGCTCTCACAATAACTCCGGCTTTGAAAATGGGATGGTGTCCCTAGCCTCTGCCAGAAGCTGGGAATGGGCAACAGGATGGATCACTCGATGATTCCCTGTTCTGTTCATTCCCTCTGGGGCACCTGGCACTGGCCACTGTCAGAGGACAGGATCCTGGGCTAGATGGACCTTTGGTCTGACCCAGTATGGCCATTTTTATGTTCTTAACCACATGTGGCCTTTGGAGAGAGCAGTTTGGCGAGGATCTATTTCTCTTTTATGGTTGATCATTCATAGAAATTGCTGTGGCTCCTGAATTTCTTGTGCTGCTGAAGCTGGTGGAGAATGCAAGCGTGAATGCTCAGGAGTGAGTCTTGTGTACGAGTGCCCAGCGGCATGGTAGTGAGAGGACCCAAGGGTGTTAGTGCCATCACCTATCTAGCTATCTAGCTAATTTCTAGGGTGCACCTTGGTATTGACAGGTTTCTTAATACAGAAGTGAATTGCTTTCTTTTTCCTGGTTTCACCCACTGGAGGGGCTTCCCTACCCACCTCAGGGTCGTGTATTAACCCCCCCAACCTTCTCAGCCCCATATCATGGCCATGAGCAGAGTTGGGTGGAACTCCTTTTGGAGCCAGCAAATGCCTCCTAGCTCGTCCAGAAGAGTAGCAAGGAGCGATGTGAGGCTCACCCTTCCCCCTGGGGAGTGGGAGGGCTGTCAAACTTATTTTAAAGCACGGCAGCATTCGAATTACAAAACCACAGCTGGAATCAAATTTCTGCATCCCTCCCATAGATAGTTAGGGATCTGCTTATAAAGACTTGAAAAATGTGGCCCAGAGGGATTGTTCGTGTCCCTTTAAAAAAAAACAAAAAAACCCCAAAAGTTCCTCTCTGCTTTTGTTTTTGGAGCTGCTACTTGTTAATTAAGGATACCTGTCTTAGCGCCATGCATTGATGGCAAGAGGGAATATCTCGCCACGCCATGTGTCAAGAATCATTTCATTCCCCTCCTGTCAACTGTCATCTTCAGTTAGCAGCCTCTGACTCCATTGCAGCTTAAAACTGCGCTTCAATAACGTGCCGAACGTAGCTCTGGGGGTCTGGCTCGGGGCTTCCCATTCAGAGAAAATACGTCCATGGGAAGTGAGTTTAATGGGACCCAAGTGCTTTGCTCAGTGTTACACATTAGGTTTGTTTTTCTTCTTAACCGAAACGTGTCGTTGAAATCCAAGGGAATCTCTGGATAATGAACCCATTTGCTCTCTCTGCTGTCAGTTACATGCCGGCACAGCAGCACGGATTTCAGCGCCGTTCCCGATGGGTCACAGGATGGAAGGGGGCTGATCCTGGGCCTAGAACAGGAGCAATAAATAGCTAGTAATATAACCTAAGGCCTGATTCACCACTGTGTTATTCCAGTATCACATCAGCCTAACTCCACTGACCTCACAACTGGAGTAACAGTGGTACTTTGAGGGGGAAAACCCCACTATTAATTTTCTTTCCAAAGTCAAAGGCCTGGTTTTAAAGGTATTCAGGCATTGCTGTGGTCAGCGCTGCAATACTGAACTCACGGCTCATTTTCAAAAGGGATTTAGGCACCCATGAGCCTAAATCGGCTGCCAATGGGCTTTTGGTTCCTAAGTACTTAAATTACTTTTGAAAATGAGCCGTGGGCTCCTAAATCAATTAAGCGGTGCAACACTGACTGCAGCAACGCCTAAATACCTTTAAAAATTGGGGCCTACGTCTGCTCCGATTCTCCTGCTCTTGTTACCTGGAGATGCAGCAAGCCAGGCACGGCATAAAAATCCTGGACTTTAAAAGGAGGTAGACATATGGATGCAGAAAGGACATACTTGATTGCAATGCAGTATGTTGTAGTAGGCTAAATATCAGACTCGGGACGTGGCTTCTGCTATCAAATCACTGTACAGGCAGTGGGGAGCCTCTGCCTCAGATTCCCTATCTGTATAATGGGGATAACAATCCTTATTGCTCATTCACATGGGGAGTGGTAATTCACTGGTGCTTGTCAGAAACACTGCTGATGCTGGGAGTTGCCCTCCTGCCTTACCCATGTCTGGATCCAGTGGCCATTTGAGCTGGATTCCCCAGCCTGTACTCTGGGATGGAACTGTCTGTTTAAAAGGACAGTGTCTTGCTTTAATAGACTTAGTCCCAGTTAGGGGAACTGGTACATTTGCCACAGTTAGGCCATAGAGAATTGGACCAAACCCGTCTGCTCTCCTGGTATGTCAGTGTGGAAGAAGCAATTTTTTTTAATTTATTTATTTTTGTAACTGACAAATAGTGAAGAACAGCATTTTACAGGGATGAGAGGAAGCCAACGGTCTATCAGGCATGCTATTAAACTGGAAAAGGAGAACATCCAGACTCCAGCTCCAGCTGGTGGAGTGTAACTGACCTGGCTTGGCCAGCTCAGGACCAATAAGTCACTTGTTTTTGTGTTTAATTACAAATGTAAAAAACCCTTTCTTTTAACAACAACACAGTCTTGAACCACACTTCAAAGTTCTGGGACAGTTGCATACCTTTTAAAAATAGCCTTCTGAGTGATGCCAAAAGCTAAATAGATTGCAGAGAACAGGTCCTGCACATGGGGCTTTCAAACAGCATGTCAAGTGCTGCTTTGCGATCCGCCGCGCTTTGTGACTCTGCCCAGGATTCTCCAGGAGAAGAACTCAGACTCTGAATATTAACACCAGGGGAGCTGCAGCAGCACCCTGTATTTCTCAGTAGCCTTTAGCTATTATTTCACTCTCATGTGCTTTTCCCTGCGAGTGAGGGCATTGAAAAACCACAGGAGAGATGAGAGAATGTAATAACAAAGGATGTAATTGGCATCTAAAGCCAGTGCCTTAAAGGGATACTGTCAACTTAGATGTTCTGAAATTGTCTCATTATTATTGATATTACAGTAGCACCAAACAGAAATAAGGCCCCATTGTGTGTAGAGCTCTACAAACACATCATAAGAGACCCTCTGGCCTGAACAGTTTATGATCTCAATGAACATGACAAAGGGTTGGGAGAGGTGGGGGGAACTGAGTCAAAATAGAACCCAGGTCTCCTTTCCCCTAGTTCAGTTCCCCTTTTTAGATCATCCTGTCTCTCTGGGATGCCAGTCCTAAATCACTATGCAAA
Organism: Mauremys reevesii; assembly: GCF_016161935.1. Taxonomy (NCBI): domain Eukaryota; kingdom Metazoa; phylum Chordata; order Testudines; family Geoemydidae; genus Mauremys; species Mauremys reevesii. The sequence continues at coordinate 39,479,650 of NC_052638.1, forward strand.
CCTAGACTAGATTCCTGTTTCTGACACAACTCCCATTAAATAGAATGTCATGACAGTTGCCTTTAAAAAATAACGGGTTTTCTGCTTCCTTGTCTGTGGTTATAAGGGTCTTTTGAGTTAGTTCATAGTTTCATAGATTCCAAGGCCAGAAGGACTGACCTCCTGTGTAACACAGGCCAGAGAACTGCCCCAAAATAATGCCTAGAGCAGAGCTTTTAGAAAAACATCCCATCTTGATTAAATTGCCAGTGCTGGAGAATCCACCACAACCCTTGGTAAATTGTTCCAGTGGTTAATTCCTCTCAATGTTAAAAATGCATGGCAGTCTGAATTTGTCTAGCTCCAACTTCCAGCCATTAGGTCATGTTAGACCTTTCTCTGCTAGACTGCAGAGCCCGTTATTAAATATTAGTTCCTCATGTAGATGCTTTCAGACTGTAATCAAATGACCCCTTACCCTTCCCTTTCGTAAGCTACACAGTTGGAGCTCCTTGAGTCTATCACTGTCAGGCATGTTTTCTAGTCCTCTAATCATTCTCATGGCTCTTGTCTGAACCCTCTTCAACTTATCAATATCCTTCTGGAATTGTGGGAATCCCTTGAAGCTGACTATGCAAGGAAACAGTGAAACTGACTATGTTGACAAAGTGCTGTCAAATGACCAGAGTAAATACACTGAAAATAGAGACAGGTGGTTTTCTCACTAGCTGCATTCAGTGATGGGGTTAACTTAGGGAAAGGCAAACATTTCAAACAGAATTATGACTCAGTACTTTACTATCTGCTTTGATATCACTGGGTAGAGTTTGGCCTGTAGAGGTCAGCTATTTAGGTCCCAATTTAGGCAAACACTTAGGCACCTGCTTAAGGCCCTTTGACGTCCAGGAGAATTATGCACATGCTTCAATGTTTTGCTGACTTGGGGCCAAATTTGATCCAAATCCCCTCAAAAGCCAGGGAGGTATTTGAATCCAGGGTTTTGCCAGGAGCCTGCCTCTTTTTCCAAAGTATAGATGCAGCAGCATATTTGGCGCAGATTTTAAAGAGCAAAGTCAGAGGCTTTAGATGGCTGGGGTCAACCTGTACTGTGCCATATTTTCAGCTTGAGGCACAATCTGTGTGCTGGTCAAATGCACATGCTCATTGAACCCACAACCTCTGAATTTTGCAAGCACTGATTGGGTAGCTGACCCCCGGCAACCTGCTTGCTCATCAGTTATCCTGCAGCATACATGCAAACAGGAATTATTCATGCAAATCAGATCGCCAACTTCTTCTAAATTATATGTTTGCTGCTTCCTACTGCAAGCAAGAATTTTTGGTGGAAGGTTGTATTAACTCTGTAGAAATAGTTTTCTTTTCTGATCTAAGGAAGATACGTTAGAGCTAGAGACTAGGAGTCAGGCTGCCGAAATACTCTTAGTGTTTTGTTGATTTTTGTAAGTGCCCACTTAACTTTGATAACTAATAAACATTTTGGAGAAAGAAAGCTGTTGTTAACGATTCCACCTATGATGCATCTAGGACAGACCAGATTTGACTTTGCAGATATTTCTAAAGTAAAAACTAAGTTAGTGTACAGGAGGAAACGTTTCAGTCTTCCTTATACATCATAAAGGTACCACTCTGGCAAATCACCTTTCGGACTGTTTTAGTGATGAAAGTGGTAGTTATCTTTGCAATGAACAGTGAATTTCCAGAGCTTTGATTTGGTCAAAGGAAAATGGTGGTTGTACCATAAAAAAAGGTAGAGCAGGATAAGAAATTCAAAGTAAGTCTTATTGCTTCTGCATTGTAATGTAGTGCTTTCAGCCTGGTTTTTGTTTCATTGTTAAGAAAATCAGATGGCAACCGCTCCACTATACTTCTGCGTTGCTCAAATGGCCCGATGTATCGTTGACAAAGTCAGGTCCTTCAGCTTAGCCATTGGCTCTTCACGTTGGCTCTGTAATGGGGCTTGTTCAGCTTCCGTGGAGGCAGAGGTTTTGAAGACATTATGTTCAGGGAGTGGCAGGTCGCTAGTGAAGTTTATTATCTTACATGGTTTGCATGAAGCCCTGCAAACCAGTGGAAGCAAATTGCTATCTTCCGTAGATGAAACTTGGCTCCTGGGAGAAGCAGGCTGCATTTAACTCTGGGAACAGCTCTCCGTATTTGAAGCGTGCTTTTCTTGGATGTCTATGCTGTATTTACGCGGGCTGGTATGTGGGGAATAATTAGAACCTCATCCCAGCTACTTGACGAGCATGTTTTCCATTCTCGATGTTGACAGGTCAGGCCATCAGGCTGTTCCTTTGTGCCTAAAAATGTTGATGTTTTATCATTGCTGAAAACAAAACAAGGGCTAGTGGAGTTCTTGGACCACAGAGGAGGATGCTTGTTATTTATAGTGTGCCAGAGGCAAGCATGATGCTTCTCATGCATGTAAAAATGCCAGGTCTCTGCTCCTAAGTTAAACTCAGTACAGTGAGGGAGGATAAACACAGAGCCATTGTGAGAGGCCCTTGTGTGACCATACACAACTTGTATGGCTGTATAAGTGCTGCTCACGATATCTGTGGCTGAGAAGAAGGATGCTGAATGAGGGCAGGGTCAAGGTGGGGCCTTGGCTCCCGCCCCCACCCCCTTGCTAAGGACCATAGAGCAGGGCCTGTGCACCACCGGGAACAATCTGCTGCATTCTGGTGGAATGGTTTGCACCCCCTGGTGCACACTGCGCAGCCCCTGGAGCGACAGTGCCCTGCCTGAAGCGCACATCTCTCCAGCGCTGCTCTGCACTGCCTCCTGTTCATGGACAGCGCACCGGACTGGGGTGCGGAAGGCCTAGGCTCTGTTTCCAGTTCTGCTACTAACCTGCTGGGTGACCTTGGACCAGGCACGTCCCCTGTCCATGCCACAGTTTCCCCATCTGTAAAATGGGGATAATGATGCTGACCCTGCCCGCCCCCCTTTGTAAAGCACTCTGAGACCATCTAATGAAAATGTGTGGGCCATGTCCAGGATGGAGCTCATCCCTGGAAGGTTTGACAGGCTGTTTGAAATTGCATGGCACATGGAGCCACTGTTCCAGGGCAGAGGGCGGGTACAATTCATAATTAACCAATTAAAAATAAATGCTAAAGAGCTCTTGATCCTCTTGCTTCCTGGGGTATACGATGATCATGAGCAGAGGTCAGCGATAACACCTCCTTCTGCCCTGCCCACCATGGGATTGTACGGCAGTTACGACACGCGCTTTTGGTGTCACTTGACACTTTCCTCTCAAACATTCCTTATAGGCCACAGCTGAAGACACAGTACCAGCTGGGCTGGGTTAGTCATCTGTTCTGGTATGCCTGTTCTGAAGCAAATGCATTAATAAAGGGGAAGGATGTTTTTACAGTGACAGCACTGGACTGGCAGTCAGAAGTTCTGCGTTGCAAAAGAGCTCAGCTCCCGATAGCTCTCGTTCAGTCGGGCACCTGAAAACGAGGCCAGGTTTTCGATGGGAGCTGCGGGGTGCTGAGCGCTCTTGCAGATCTGGTCTCTGTTCCTGGCTCTCTGATGGGCTCCTTGAGCAAGTCACTTAATATCTCGGCGCCTCCGTTCTGATGTATCTGAAGTGGGAATAATACTGACCCAACCACCGCAAATTTGTAAGGTGCTTTGAGATCCTTAGCTGGAAGGCATGTTATGAGTACAATGAATTATTGTTGGGAGTGATCCTGAGAACCTCTGAGCACCCACAGCTCTCAGTTACCGGGGCTCACCTCCTCTCAGGATCTTGCCCCTCAATAGCACCTTCCTATCCATGCTCCCAGTAGCTCTTTATGGGCCTGATCCAAAGCCCATGGAAAGACTCCCATTGACTTCCATGAGGTTTGGATCAGGCCCTATAAGCATTAAGGAGTTAGAGGTTAAGTGATGGACACAAGATCACAGAGTGAATCAAGTGGCCAAGTTGGGGATGGAACCCAGTCATTCCAGACTCTGCCTGCCCCCTGCTCTGACCAGTGGATACGCTGTCTAGTAGGTATTTTCTAGGGGTAATTATCAGTGACATTCAAGATGCTGTCATTTTCAGCTCCCCTGTTACTCAGCATTGAGGTCTCTGTTACAAGCTGTGCTGCTTAAAGGATAGGGTAGAACAGCGGGTCTCAAACTGTGGATCTGGAGCCCAAAGTGAGTCGCGGCCCCGTTTTAATGGGGTCACCAGGGCTGGCGTTAGACTTGCTGAGGTCTGGGGCCGAAGCCCGAGCCCCGCCACCTGGGGCCAAAGCCGAAGCCCGAGGCCTTCAGCCGTGGGTGGCGAAGCTCAGGTTACAGACCCCTCACCTGGCGCCGAAGCTCTTGGGTTTCAGCTTCAGCCCCACTGGGCTTGGGCTTTGCCCCTCCCCCCACCCAGGGCAGCGGGACTTGGGTGGGCTCAGGGTTCAGTCCCCTGTCCTGGGGGCGTGTAGTAGTTTTTGTTGTCAGAACGGGGTCACAGTGCAGGGAAGTTTGAGCACCCCTGGTTTCGAAGCAGCTGGGTTGCTTTTCTTCAGAACTTGGGCTCTCTGTGCAAAACAGCCATGGCGTGGAACGTTTCTTATTTCCGCTCTACGTTAACGAAGAGGTGAAGTGAAAAGTTTTACACTTACACTGCCCTAAACCCTAACTAAACATTCTGCAACAGGAACACAATGGGGAGGCTGTTTTGACCGCTCTGGCACTAGCTGCTTGGGCTCTCGTAATACAATGATGTTTTTATTGGCAGGCTTTCAGAGCAGTAGTAGGGAGAGGGTTACGGGGTGTCACAGTCGGGGATGATTCCCACATATTCCTGGTAAAATTTCTCAACACAATAGCCTCACATTGTTGGGACTGTATGTTCTTCTTACTACCATATCACCCTTGAATGCCGGCAACCACAATAGGATTTCAGTAAGTTTTCAACCAATGCAATAGGTTACTGGAGATGAAAGGAATATTGATAGTTCCTGTTTATAATCCCATAGGTGTGCCAATAGCAAGAGTGCTAATATAGTGATAGTATTATATGCTGCTTAATCAGCACTCACTTAAATAGTACAGGCAAATTATTGCGATCTCTCCCTGGGAACCAGTTAGCCAGATGCTAATGAGTGATGTCTAACGCTTGATCGAGATGGTATTAGGTAAAGTTCCACTTAATGGGGAAGAGTATTTAGCTAGAGCCAAGGGGTTAATTGGTGTTTAACCAAGTGTGACATTCTAAGCTGGTCTCTTAATACAGAAACCGTCACAATAATACTATGAAAAGAGTAAGAGAGAAGAAGTGAGGATGCAATGCAGTGAGTACAGTGTTTTATTTCATTTATAGTCTTTCTGAATGTCTTTTTTTAATGGCCCCTTCACTTATTTGGGATTCTAGACCATTCCTTGTACTGTTCTAGTTGAGAGGATTCAGCTGCATTTTTGAGGAATGCAGTAGGCATGAGCTAAGCACACTTTTGATCAGGACAGGGCAACCTGTAGCGTTCATCTATTGCTGGAGTTTTTATTGGGACTCTTGTTCAATCCGGTGTCATCTCTTCTTCAAATAGGGATCTGGAATATGGATAGGCAGCAATAAGTCAAGGTCTCATAGTGCTCTTCATGACATCATGCATCTGCCATATCCATTTAATAGTGTATTTTCAATTAGTATTTCACCTGCCTTCAGCCTATACCATGCTTTGATAATCTCCTTGCAGTCACCTTCCGGCCATGTGAATAGTATAGATTGTAATCAAATCAGGTACATTGGAGATGGCACGCTGGGTTGTTGAGATGAAACGTTGGCCTTTCGGGTCTTTCAAATTGCTTTTCAGTCCTGAGTGAAGCACGTGGTGAGCTATAATCCAGATCTCAAAATGACGCCGTTCCCTAAGCATGTGTTCCAATGTGCTACTCTTGCCAAACTGCTCAAGAAGGAAGCAATTATTTGACTGCTACGTACCACCTGTTTATGTCGGGTAGAGGCAAAAAACAAACTTTCCCAAACCACTGTGCCTTGAAGCCATTGCTTGAGGTCCCACCTCCTGAAGGTAATATTTCCTGGAACAATGTCATACTATAGGTGTCTGGCTGGTGGGTCTTGCCCACATGTTCAGGGTCTAACTGATCACCATATTTGGGGTCAGGAAAGAATTTCCCCCTGGGTTAGATTGGCAGAGATCCTTGGGGGCGGATTCGTCTCCCTCTGCAGTGTGGTGCATGGGTCACTTGCAGGTTTAAACTAGTGTAAATGGTGGATTCTCAGTAACTTGAAGTCTTTATATCATGACTTGAGGATTTCAGTAACTCAGCCAGAGGTTAGGGGTCAGTTACAGGAGTGGGTGGGTGAGGTTCTGTGGCATGCAAGGTGCAGGAGGTCAGACTAGTTGACCATGATGGTCCCTTCTGGCCTTAAAGTCTATGAGTCTGAGTCTATGAGTCATTTCCCCCTTGTAACTTCTTTCTCTGTTGAAGCACCATGGTCCTATTCCAGAAGTGGTGCTTCTGGACATGATATAGTGGTGGAGAATCCACTGCGTCCCTTGTTAAATTGTTCCGATGGTTAATTACTTTCACTGTTAAAAACTTGTATCTTATATCCAGTCTGAATTTGTCTAGCTCCAACTTTCCATCATTGGATCTGGATTTTACATAAAATTTGTATGGTTTCATGAAAATCAGGTCTTCTCAAATGAATCTCGATCTCATTCTTAGACCAGGTTATAAGTCTGATTGATAAAGGTAACTAAGTTGATATAATATATTTGGTCTTTTATAAAGTGTTTGACTTAGTGCAGGAATAGGCAACCCATGGCCTATGTGTGCCGAAGGTGACACGCGAGCAGATTTTCAGTGGCACTCACACTGCCTGGGTCCTGGCCATCGGTCTGGGGGGCTCTGCATTTTATTCAATTTTAAATGAAGCTTCTTAAACATTTAAGTATCAGAGAGGGAGCCGTGTTAGTCTGGATCTGCTTTTAAACATTTAAAAAACCTTATTTACTTTACAAACAATAATAGTTTAGTTATATATTATAGACTTATAGAAAGAGACCTTCTAAGAACGTTAAAAAGTATTACTGGGGCGCGAAACCTTAAATTAGAGTGAATGAATGAAGACTCGGCACAGCACGTCTGAAAGGTTGCCGACCCCTGACTTAGTGCCACAATAGTCTGATTAAGAAGCAGAATTATATAAAATCTGTGTGGTCTATATTACATGACTTGAATACTGGCTAACTGATAGAACACAAAATGTAGTTGTGGTATGGAGAATTTCTCAGCCCACTGCTATTCAATATTTTTTATCAGTGATCTGGAAGAAAATAATAAATCATTACCGATAAAGTTGCAGATGACACAAAGATTAGCAGGATGGTAAATAACAACAGAGACAAGTCACTGATACAGAACTATTTAGACTGCTTGATTACTCCCAGCTTTCCAAAGCATATGCATTTTAATACAGGCAAATGCAAGTTCACAGGAACATAGGAATTGCTTTACTGGATCAGAGTCATGGTCCATCTAGTCCTGTCTCCAAAAGTGGCCACTACCAGATAAATCAGAAAAAGGTCCAAGAATCCTGACAGTGGTCCAACCTCTGCATAGGTGGCGAGTTATATGGGCCCGTGGTGCCCATGCGCCATCGATATTCAGGAACGTGGGCCCGGCTTCACCAATGTTTGGGCTTATATTTTCAGAGCCGTCTCGTCTATAGGATGGACCGGGGCAACCACCCTGGGCCCCATGCTTTGGGGGTCCCTGTGCTTGAGAAGTAGGTGGAGCCCTGCCCCGCCCCATTCTCATTCCGCCCCTGCCCAGCCCCCACTCCATCCCAAGCCCCTTTCCCACCTCTTTTCGGCTTCTGCCCCCTCCCCCAAGTGACATTGGGGGAGGGGAGCAGGCTGGGGCCTGGGGTGGTTGCCCCGGTCTGTCCTGTGGATGGGACGGCTCTGCTTGGACCCGTTCTGGGCACCACCAAAAATTATACAAACCTGGCGCCCATGATGGGCTGCGTGTGTAATTGTGCAGCACCTCCACAGGCAACGTACAAAACCAAAATGGTGTCCTCCATGTGGCGTGACCTCGCGTGTACGCTACGCGGGAGGTCACACAGAATGGAGGATGCCAAATGGAATCCTATGTCCCTTTCCGCTATCAGCACTTTAAGAATGATGTTGAAAAATTTAAAAGAATTCAGGTAAGAGGTTCAAGAGTGATTTATAGTTGGAAAAATACACCTAGCAATGAGAGACTAAAGGAGCTCAATCTATTTATCTTATTGAAGAAAAGGTTAAGTGGTGACTAGATTACAATCTATAAATACCCATTCAGGGAGAGAATATCTGATACTAGAGGGCTCTCTAGTCTGGCAAACAAAGGCATAACAAGATCCAGTGTCTAGAAGTTGAAGTCAGTGAAGTTCAAATTGGGAATGAGACATTTTTAACAGAGAGGGTGAGTAACATGGTAACAGATTACCAGGAAGGTGGTAAATTCTTCATCACTTGGAGTCTTTAAATCAAGGTTGGATGTCTTTCTAAAATATCTGCTGGGCTTGATGCAGGAATCAGAGGGTGATGAGGGTCAGACAGATGATCATAATGATCCCTTGTGGCCTCAAAATCCATGAAATAATAATATCAGAATTTATATTGCACTGTTAATCCCAAAGCACTTTTACAAACCTAACAGCCATAACTGTCTACTATGTACAGCATCGTTTCAACCACCAGAAGCAAACGCTGCCTGCTCTGGGGTGAAGCAACGACAAAAGCTGCTCCATAATTTAGAGCAGATTGTTGTGAAAAGTATCTTTTCCAACTGAAAGAAATTCTTACCAGGGGTATTTAAGAAAAGAAAATATAGGTACTGAAGTTGGAATGTGGGCAGGATAACCCTTGGTTCCCAGTGAGTCCCATGGAACGGTTACAGAACACATGCCATCAAGATCTGTTTTACATCTCCTCTGATTTTACAATTGCATGACAACCATTGGTTTCAGCACACACTTCAGAAGAAAAGTGCAGTGGTACTATAGCACCCGCGGCGGGGTTCTTTTGCAATCTCCCATCTAAGTACTGGGAACCTGCTTAGATTACGAGATCTCAAAGGCATTGATCAGGAATGTTATCATATAGAAGACAGGGGCAACAGCAATGCAAATAATCATTTTATAGAGAGGAACCAGAATGAAAACCCTGGATTCTAACCCTGGGTCTGGATCAGGACTTGTATCTTTCCAAAGGACCCACCCAAACCCCTGGGTCCAAATACAGCCAGGCAGGTGGTTGGAAATCCGAGTCAGATGCAAACCTTTCCTAAATCTCCATGATAGGTTTAAGTTCAGAACTTTAGATCCGTGTTTTGGATCTAGGGTTTGGGTTCAGGCTCATCTCTGTTGCCTTGGAAGCCTCATGCTTGGTTTGCAGCCTGGGAGAAGTGAACTGGAAGAGAACTAGGGCCAAATTTGTCATCATGTGTCACAGAAAATAGGTAGCAGAGATTTTTACGATCATTTCCATTTCATGTTGGGGGCAGGACTGTTGGCTCTTTATTGAACAATCTGATTCAGGAGGTCAGAGGGATGAAAGCGTCTCCACGTATCATTCGTCACAGACCCCCTCCGCCCCGCATCATAGACTTAGAACCTCCCAGCTCAAGAGTCTTGACTTTGCAGTTTTCAAAGACATTCTTTGTGCAGGCCAACTCCTGCTTCCTTTGAGGGCTCAAGAGTTACGTGAAAAGGTCATTTATAAAACGTGACTCTCTCTTTCATTGTTAATGCCCCAGCTAGGTTTGGAATTAAACTCCACTTTTATTACACTCTGCTCCTATTTATTTTTCTGATGGATTAGTAAATTACAGCTGTCACTAAACATAAGAATGGCTGTTTCATCAGCCTTCCCTCTGTTAGCTGACAGTTCATTAAAGCATTTTACCAGTAAGGATCTTGCCACCAGCTTGCCATCTGAAAATGCCTTTTCTTAGAAGCCTTGCAAAAGCAGCTGTGGAAACTGCTCAGTAGCTTTGCACAATCTGAAACATCTGTATAAGTGCAGCCAGTGATAAGTTAAAACTAACAAAAATAAAGGACTCCCCAGGTAATGACTTCTTATCATTTCTATAAAAAACTAATGGAAAAGATGAATAATGCACAAGTGTCTGATTATTGGCATTTTTCAGGCTCCATGTCAAATATTTCTCAGTGCCTGGCTACATGGAGCACTCGTACAATTACATATTTGTGTACCAAGGGATTCCAAACAGTAGCCCCATTTGAAGGAGCCTATGCCTTCCCGCAAGCCCTAAGTAAACCTCTTGTCCCCCTGTCAGCTTTGATTTGTAACAATATTCGTGGCATCTGTTTTTCATATGATACGTGTAATACAGGAGGTGCTGTCTGCTCTTTCTGCTGCCCAAAGCTATTCATCTGGGAGTTGACTAGCGAAAAAAGGAAAGTTCAGTGTGCCTGTAAGGCGCCGATAATTGAAAAAGATGGAGACGAAAAGGCAACAGCTGCCTCCCTGCGCTTTGAGGCATCAGAACAAAATAAATAAATTACAAAATGGGAGGCGGGCCACATGGCAAAGTTTCCATGGTTTCTAGCAAAGTGCATATCCTTGCTTGAAGGAAGGGGTCTCTGAGACGGGAGCGTACGTCCAGCCCTGTCATGGATTTCTGCACTCTGGTGGTAGCAACCTCGCGTCAGCCCATTGGAGGTGTAAGGCAATATGACTCGACGTAAGCAGACAAGGCGTGAGCAAGGTGGGAAGGATAGAAGCAGGAAATTTAAAAGGAGGTGGGTTGCTGGAAAATTACGATTCAGGAAACTCTGTGTGTGCGTTAGGAAAAGATCTAGCGGTTGACAAATTGATCCCTACGTAGTAACATACCAGGGCCCTGAATTTTTTTCAACTGGGCCTCCAGTTCTGCTTTCAGAAATAATTGCATGCATAGTTTTACAGCACATGAGCATCTGACTATCAGATTTGTGGGCACCATCTTATATGTAGGGTGACCAGATGTCCTGATTTTATAGGGACAGTCCCGATATTTGGGGCTTTTTCTTATATAGGTGCCTATTGCCACCCCCACCCCTGGTCCGGATTTTTCACACTTGCTCTCCGGTCACCCTACTTATATGTCAATGTTTTTAAAAACACCTGGGCAGTTATTTGTGTCTACACAAGTGAGTCTGTACCGTACTGGCCAAAGTGCAAAGACCCACACACTTGTCATAAGAATCATGCATGAAATGTGCAAGAATCTCCTTAGCAAAGCCCAAGTGTGATCTTAATGCATGTTCCATGCTTGAGACATTGGGCCTTGCCTGATCTTTGTCTTTTTTGCTCCTGTGGGAAAGGGGGTCCCCGCCAGGTATGAAATCAGAGGCCATGGTTCAATCTTACTTTTAATCTGTATTATGCTGCTTACGAAACTGGAAAGAGAGGACAGTTTTGTGCCCCAATCACAGCACAGCACGGCCAGTAAGTTATGGTCCATGGTGTCATAATCATTTGTTTCCTAGTTATAGGAAACAAGCCTCTCGCTTGACCACATGATTATTATTCGTTATTATTTCTGTTGTGATAGCGCAGGGATTGGCAGCCTCTGGCACGCAGCTTGCCAGGGTAAGCCCCCTGGCTGGCCAGGCCGGTTTGTTTACCTGCCGCGTTGGCAGGTCCGGCCGATCGCGGCTCCCGCTGGCCACGGTTCGCTGTCCCAGGCCAATGGCAGCAGCGGGAAGTGGCGCGGGTGAGGGTTGTGCTGGCCGCAGCTTCCCACCACCCCCATTGGCCTGGGACAGCGAACCGCGGCCAGTGGGAGCTGCGATTGGCCGAACCTGCCGACGCGGCAGGTAGGTAAACGGGCCTGGTGTGTCTGTGCCTACTGCAGTCACACCTCTGATTACACACGCAGCGGGGCAGAGACAGCCTGCGTGCCCTGAACTGCTGCAATGCTGGGCTCCCCGTCAGGTGGTATTTCATGAGAAAGATTGGCTCAGAGGGTGCTGAATTTGTGCAGGTTACCCATGCGTTATTAAAGGTCATTTGTTATCGTCGTCGTGCTGATGATCCCAGATTCCATTTAGAATGTGGCTAGGGGGATGGATCTGCAAACCACTGTTGGCCTTGCTTGAGTTGGAAACCTGGGTGGCACCTATAAGAGGCTTGCGGAGGCTAAGCCTCCCCAAAATAAGAAAGGCTGGCCATGCGGGGGGCAAATGCGGGATGCGGTCCCCTTCCTTTGGAGGCCAATCGCCTTTGTGCCCTGAGAGCTCCCTAGAAGCGTGGGGGGCCACCGGTGCCGGGACTGTCCCTCCCCTCCCCTTAAGGGCAAGGGATGGGGAGGGCGCGGAGAGGAGCGAGCAGCAGGTGGGGCTTCGGGGGAGAGGCAGAGTGAGGGCAGGGCCTTGGAGGAAGAGGTGGAATGGGGGAGGAGCGCAGGTGGGGCCATGACGGGGAGGGGCAGGAGTGGGGGCAGGGCTCCGGTCTGCATGCCAGTGGCTCTCCCATTTCTGGCACTCTTGGGAGTAGCCTCCCCAAACGAAAGACTCATGTGCGGCCTGTGGTTGGAAACCCTTGTGACACGTGCTGCATGGGTCAGGTTCAGAGGACGTGGGGAAGGGGAACGGGTTTTTAGCTCCTCGGATTCTTTTCATTCATCACTTTGGTGCCTTTTCCTTAGCAGAGTTGTGACTGTGCTTCTCGGTGCTGTGTATGTCAGGGAGAAGAAGAAAGCCCTCGCTGGCCAAGGGACAGATCACCCCCTCCCATTAGTGCGGTGGAGGGGAAAAGACCAGCAGAAAACCCTTGGCCAAAACGCTGCCGGAGGAGGAGAAGTTGGCATCATCCCCTGCTCGCTCAGCATCACCCCCATGTGACCTCAGTGCAACTGGGCCCCCTTAGTTTAGGAAGGGTGGCTGGGCAGGAAATGTGCATGGCATTGGGTGGAGGGGGTGTCTGTGCAAGCTCAGGCTCCTTGCTGAGACAGCAGAGGCCAAGAGAAGGCAGGGGGCAATGACCGTATGTCTACATCTGGAACTGCTGTTGCAAGGAGACCCAGGCAGGTCCATGCCCTTAGCATGAATGCTACAGCAGCCATCCCAGCCCTGCGGTGTGTGGGTATCCTCCTTGTGGCTCTTGGGACACCCCCAGGCCTGCAGAACTGTCCCCTTCGTTAGGTGTCCCCAAACAGAATCTCTCTCGCCCCCAGGCGTGAGTCCACCCACTGTGCATTTTACAATCAGACTCAGACTCCCTTGTATATTCAGCACCAATTCCTTCCGATCTCTTCTGGCTGGAATGGATATATACAAGCAGACATACCCTGGTGCTGATGTCATGGCTCCAGTGGGATCCCTGCCAGCTGATAATGCCCCAAAGTGGAGAGGATTGCAAACACCCCCCACTCGCACCAGCTGTGTTTGCAACCAAAAACGGTGTGGCAGGTGGGAAATTGCCTTATAAAGAGGAATGGGGTTTTTTTTTCCAGGCGATGGTAGGTATGCAGGGCAAGGTGCGTGGGAGTGCTGCGTGCTCTTGGCCCCGCTGTGAAATCTGAGGCAGGGTCCACCCTGAGATCTTCATTCCAATTCTGTTTTTCTTTGGGAACTGCCTAGTCTCTCTCTCGTCAAATCAGGGGTGTAGCTTAGAGCCTGAACGTACACACACATTGATCCACTGTCTTCCCCTGTAATCTCCCAAGATAGTCACCCCATTACACAAAAGCACTGTAGTTGGATAGCGATTGAGGGAAAATAGCCCTCCAGATGGAGTAAATTACAGTCAGTTACCAAGCACCCTGCACATCCCAGCCAGTATCTGCCTCCCCTCCACTCTCAAGTTCTCTGCTGTCTCCCTGCTCTTCTTTCTGTTCCATTTGGCCTCCTTGCCCTTCCTCTCCATCATGGTTGTGCTGCGTGCTTTCATTTCACTGCCGATGCATTCTGCGTGTGAGCAGGGTGGTGAAACTTATTAGCACCAGGTGGCATAGAGCCAACGTAGCGGCTCAGCAGCACACCCCTCCCTGCCCTTTGTGCAGAGATCATGGCCGGAGCCCTCTTTTCTCACCCAGCTGATGGAACTGCCCTTTAGAGCGCTGGAAGGACAGCTGGGGCTTACAGCAAATCCATTTGTGCTCTGCCCTCCGCTGGTCCAGCACTGAACAGAGCTTGACCAAGACAAGATGCTGCTGCCCTATCTGCAAGGCGAGATTTAAACTAGCACCTGAAATCTGCTGCGGTCCCTGAGCTCTCCCAGTCGGGCAAATATTGATATAGGCCAACGAAAGCTATTCCGAATTCTTCCCTCCACCCCGCGAAGCCATTAGAGTCGTGCTTTGATGCCATCTGTCATTTTAATATAATGGTTTAATTTTCATAAACCAACAGCTTGATTTCAGCAGCTAGAAATGCTTTCAAGGAAGTGATTTTATTTTGTCTCTTCCCTCTCTGGACTTCCTGGGATGCGGCCTTTGATTCGGCCTCCTGATGTTATCAAGTAGGAAGCTGCAGCCTTTTGAAGTGAGCTATGACGGGCTTCATGTTGTGCTTTAAACTTCTGGGGGCTTTATACCCTCCATCCGCGCTGTGGACATTTTGTACAGAGCGCCCCTCATTTAGATGCATAAACCGCGATTTTAAAGGGACACACGCAACTGGTTTGGATGCCAATTTTATAGTTTATGGAGGGGGGAAAGGGTGTGATGAAAGATTCCCTCCTTTCACATATATTAGTTCTACTTCACCTATTCATAGTGATTTTAATCTTCAGAGATGACAGATGTGGATTGTAACCAAGCCAACAGGATTTGGGCACCTAAGTATCCTTAACAGCACCCCCTTTGAAAATCAGAGCCCTCCCTCCTCGCAGCTAGCACTGGGTGAATAGGTAAAGCCCTGATTTGTGAAGAAAAGCAGCTAGTTCACTTCATTGTGATTGTTTCACAAATTTTAGCACAAGCAATCACTTGTCTGAACATTTGCACCGGAAAGTACATCTTTCTCTCTTCCTTATTTTCCTGTTTCAAAAAGAATCACTCATCCAGTCGGGGGGCAGAAGCAATAGCATGAGACCTACCCGTCCCCACCCAAATAGCGAATTGCTGATGGGGACAGTTTGTGAATAACCCACGGCCTAAAATTGCATTCGCCTGGATAAAGAGAACTGGGCTCAGCTTACAAATGAATTGTGGACAAGAAAAGAGGCTAAGTAACTAACGAATAGTATTAGTAATTAATGATTCAGCCAGCCTGCTTAAAGCGGATGAAATGTTGGACTTGATCCATACAATTCTTTGAGCTTTAGTTAGTGAAAAAGCTGGAGCTCTCTGGAGGACGTGGTGTGTCCACAATCGTGCATGGACGTGTATTGCTAACTTTTGTCTTCTCTCTGGCTTGCTGCGATTTCTTCCAGGCACTGGGTTTTTTCCTCAACACAATTCCAACGAAATAGACCCAATTTTGTGAAGCATTTCAATGTTTCACGACTTCTTGTTTCGGTTTGTCTATTTTGTAGTATCTGGTACATTATCCTGTAACGGCACATTTTTAAAAATGGAGGTTGAAACGTTTCAATTTGATCAAAACAAAAATGTTTCAACTGACCGGAAATGGGGGGGGGTTGATATTTTCAGTTTTTACTCAGTCATGAACCAGGACCCCTCTGTATCAGGTGCTGTACAAACCGACCGAAAAAGACAGTCTCTGCCCCAAGGAGCTTGCAATGTAATTATAAGACAAGAGACAACATAGAGACCAACAGGAGAGCACAAGGAAACAATAAGACAGGATTGGTCAGCATGACAGACAGTGGCTTGTGCACACTAGCAGCCTAGTAAAGGATGACACATAAATCAGGTGCTTAATAGTCTCTCCATTCTAATCGTCTGTGGTGCTATGTAAGATACATATGAAACGTTTTTCAGGGGCATGTTTTTTATCTAAAGGTCCCTTTTGTGTAACCGTAGCCACATATTGGTTTCAGAACACAGTGTCTCTGACCCTGGCTTCCCTCCCTGCTGTGTAGGTGCGAGGGGTCTTGTTTGCACTGGTGCTAGGAGAAGAAACTGTTTTCAGATGGATCGACTAATAGGGAACTTGAAGTCTATTGAAGCAGCCTAACAAATTGCTGTGAGATGGGCAACTGGAGGCTGAAATCAATGCTACTTAATGAGTAAGCAATGAAAATAATGGCAGACCCAAGGGGAAAAAAATCAAAGGTAACGTACAAGTGGCCTAATTCCCTCTGTGTGAACTGCCTCCCTGACTGCTTCAGCCAGGAGCTACGTTTGGAACAAGCCGCGTGCTCCATTTTGGCAGCCAGAGATTCCTCTAGCTGGCATTGCTGGCATTTTATTAGAAAGACCTCTCATCTGATTGTGGCTGCAGTGGTATGCGCTGCATCTGATTACACAATGCCTGTCCCCCTGCCTGCCTGGCGGAGTGGGCCTGCACACATTGCTGGGATTGGAAGGGATGGCAGACAGCTGTAAAGCAGTGCATTGGCTGGGGGGGAACAAACCTTGCCCCAGTGTGATGATTTTTCTTTTTTGGTGTGTGGTTCCTCAGAGTGGGTGACCCTGCAAAGGCTCCAGGTCTGGGTCAGCCCTGGATAAATATCCAAACATTCAGATACTCCTGACCAAACCTCAAGTAAAAGGGAATTAGAAACTCACCAGAACAGCCCTCCGTAAGGTGTTTCTGAGCTTCCACCCACAGCCCCAGCTGGATGGGACAAGAGTGAAGAAACACTTTCCCATGGAATATTGATGCTTCTGCCTCAGGATTAGCTTCTTTCTCTGGCTCAGTGGCTCCTGGAATTAATAACCCAACTGGCACTAGCTGCTCCCTACCCTTGTGTTATCCAAGGACTGAAAGGGCCATGGAAAGTGAACCTCTCTCTTCTCTCTAGGAGGGGCCCTAGGCCAAGGTGGAGGCGTATTAGGGGGAATTAGTGGGGAATATGCTGCTGCTCCCTATAGCTGTTTCTCTTCTGAGGTCAGAGAGAAGCTTTTGGTCTGTAGGGCTCAGTCGGGCTCCTTGCAGGGGCATTAAATGTAGCACCAAAGATATGGACAGGAAGGTGCATGGCTGCAGTCCCAGGGGAGAGATGTGCAATGTGCTCTGTGTGGATATTCCCAGAGGTCCTGTTGGAGGAATCACTGATATGTAGCCAGCACCCTGCTAATTCCAGGAGCTGGTCATGAGCATGGCTGTGCAAGCTCTCTGGAGCAAACGCAGCCCTGGGATAGGTAACTGCAGCTCCTCCTGACGTTGCTGGGAGTTGTGCCTCTTTATGCTGGGGCTGAATTTGCCCTTCTATGTTATCTTGGGGAACAGTGTTGCCTGAGTGCCACCCTTGTCTCTTGCTAGCATGCCCTCTGGATTGTGAGCCTCTCGCCGGGGAGCACCTTGTATTTCATTCCACTTGAGGAATTTCCACCATGACTTCCCCTAGTTCTCCTTATCTGGCCCTGTTCCCATGAGCGTTCTCCAATCTGGGATCACCCCAGGTCACGCTGAGAGTGCACTTTCTCCAGGGCAATCACTATGGGATGGGGAAACAAGAAGACACCCTGTATTCTAGATGAGTGGTTCCCAACCAGGGATATACAGAGGTCTTCCAGGGGGTACATCAACTCAACTAGATATTTGCCTAGTTTTACAACAGGCTACCTAAAAAGCACTTACAGACTCAGTACAAACTAAAATTCCATACAGACAATGGCTCGTTTACATTGCTCTGTATACTATACACTGATATGTAAGTACAATATGTATATTACGATTGATTTATAATTATATGAGGAAAAAGAGAAAGTCAGCAGGTTTTCAGTAATTGTGCGCTGTAACACTTTTGAATTGTTACGTCTGATTTTGTAAGTTTTTAAGTGAGGCGAAACTTGGGGGGACGCAAGACAAATGAGAGTCTGGAAAGCTGAGAACCACTGCTCTAGAGGAAGCAGAATGGAGGCCTTGTACAGGAGCTGCAGCCCTGCTCTTTCTTCTGATGCATCTCCCCTTATTAGCTCCTTTGTCTCCTCTTGTTCCTGACACATTGTGCAGCACCCGATGGCGCAAAGTGACAGAATCTGACCCCAACTGGCCAGCGGGGCATTCCGCCCGCATGAGGGGGCTCTCCGCTGTAATAAAGTGGTGCAGGTGATTCTTAGGCCAACTGCCCACCCCAGGCTTAGGGGATATATCTCCCAAGGACTGGGCAGACATCCCCGTAGCGGCCGTAGCTAGCTGGTATAAGTTAGAACACCACCTGGGCTGCTCTGATTTACACCAGTGGGCTGGGGCTGTTGAGAATCAGAGGGGTACATTTCTCCCTGCTGTGCACATGGTATGATTGCCAGCATTTTGGGGCAAGGACCATGTGGTGCGGCTTTGCCGCGGTTCGTCCCTCAGCAGGGCTGTGGGGTATCTCACTGCCTTGCTCTAGTTCGCCGGCCGTCGACCCTGCGGTCGTGGGGAATAACGCACACTCGGTTAGGGGCTCAGGCCCTTGGAGCGGGGGCTGAGTCAATAGTCAAATGGTGGCCCAGGCCCTAGGTCAGAGCGGGGCCGCAAACAAACAGCCAAAGACTCAGGCCCTTTGGCAGGGGCTGAGTCACTAGTCAGTTAGCGGGAGGTCCTAGCCTCTCCAGGCCCGGGAAAAGGGGGAGTCTGCCACCCCGGGGTGGGGTGACAGGGGGGACACAGGCCCTCCCTCTCCACTGTGTCCCAGCCCGGGGCCCTGGCAGTGGCAGAAACTCGCTGCTGTCAGTGGGGATCCCGGCCGCAACACACTGACATTGGCTCTGGCAGTGCTGCAACCAGACTGGGCTCGGCTGCCCCCGGGCTACTTCCGCACTCCCCCTCGTAGGGTACCTGAGTCTTCGTAGCGTCACCGGCGGTCTCAAACACCATCGGTTCCTCTGGGTAAGTAGCGGATGGTAAGCTCGGCTCCTCCTTGGGGTAGCTGGCAAGAGGCAGGCTCGGCTCCTCCTCGGGGTAGCTGGAGCGGGGTAGGCTCGGCCAGTCCTCCTCGGGGTAACAAGCGCAGGGTAGGCTCGGCCAGTCCTCGCCGGGGTAACGAGCGAGGGGTAGTCTCGGCCAGTCCTCCTCGGGGTAACGAGCGCAGGGTAGGCTCGGCCAGTCCTCCTCGGGGTAACGAGCGCGGGGTAGGCTCGGCCAGTCCTCGCCGGGGTAACGAGCGAGGGGTAAGCTCGGCCAGTCCTCGCCGGGGTAACGAGCGAGGGGTAGGCTCGGCCAGTCCTCGCCGGGGTAACGAGCGAGGGGTAAGCTCGGCCAGTCCTCGCCGGGGTAACGAGCGAGGGGTAGGCTCGGCCAGTCCTCGCCGGGGTAACGAGCGAGGGGTAAGCTCGGCCAGTCCTCTCCAGGGTAACGAGCGCGGGGTAGGCTCGGCCAGTCCTCGCCGGGGTAACGAGCGAGGGGTAGGCTCGGCCAGTCCTCGCCGGGGTAACGAGCGAGGGGTAGGCTCGGCCAGTCCTCGCCGGGGTAACGAGCGAGGGGTAGGCTCGGCCAGTCCTCGCCGGGGTAACGAGCGAGGGGTAGGCTCGGCCAGTCCTCGCCGGGGTAACGAGCGCGGGGTAGGCTCGGCCAGTCCTCGCCGGGGTAACGAGCGCGGGATAGGCTCGGCCAGTCCTTGCTGGGGTAACGAGCGCGGGATAGGCTCAGCCGGCCCGGTGCTACCTCAGGCTGGCCGCAGCCTTCTGCTGTCTCCCCAGAGGGAGCTCGGTCACAGACGTCTGGCCTCTCCGGCGTCTGGTTCCCAGCTGAGCATTGCTGGTGAGCTTTTATACTTCTGGGTCTGCGCCGTGACCTCTGAGGGGCGGGCGCAGGACCCAGTGACTCCGCCCACATTGGTGTTAGAGGAGGTCCATCTCTCAGCGGGGCTGTGGGGTATCCCACCGCCTCGCTACAGACCATCTTTTTGTTCCATGCCTAGACAGCGCCTAGCAGAAAAGGGCCCTGGTCTGTGACTGAGCCCAGGGACACTGCAGTACCTATAATCTCTGTCATTAGATTCCAGGATTGTCACTTGTCTGTGTGTCCCTCTGAAGCCTAGACTGTCTGTTGAGTCAGTGTAAAGCAATGGGAACAGCTATGAGCATGGTTGAGAAGTGTTTGGGTTCAGAATATCACCAGCTTCAATCATCACTGGGTTTCACCATCTGTTACTGTCCTTGGGGGGCGTGGATGGGGCAGTTTCAGACCCGGGTAAGAGATTTGCACTGGTTTCTGCTTTCTCCCAGGTGGGCCGCCCACCTCCCCCCTCATTTGATCTGTCATTGCCTGGTGTGTTTTATTTTAAATAGCGGTGTTACTGGGACACCTGCCACTATCTGGTCAGCATGACTCTGACCTGACACTATTTTTAAGCTTCTCTCACTCCCATCCTCCCCGCAGCGTACGTTGAAAGGACGTGTCCGCTACATGAACCTGCTAATTTGGCTGGTATCATTCTCAGCCATTTGGCCTCACAAGCAGGGCAAAGCCACAACCTCCTGGGTTTTACTCCCCACTCTGCCCTGGGCTCGCTGTGAGGCCTTGGCCCAGTCTGGTCATCTCTCGGTTTCTCCATGTGGCCATGATGCTACTGCTCTCCCTCAGAGGATTAATTAACTACCATCGGCATGTCGCTTGGGCGTGCTAAGTGCTGTGTACTCACTGTCCCTCCTTCCCCACTGTGCCTTTGGCTGCTTTCGCTCATCTTCCTCCTCTGGAAAGCCGGGAACGACATGAGTGAGAGTCGGTTGCAGGCAGAGCTGCTGCTCTGGTGCACTTGTCCTGGCTCCTCTGCCAGTTGTTTAAAAACTATTTCCCACTTCTCCTTGCAAGATTTCTCCCTCCGTGGTAGAATTTGAGTCCATTCTTTGCCTGGTGACTCCCTCTTCTCTCAGATCCACCTTCCCTGGAGCCTGACAACCTGCGGTGCTTTCTCTCGCTATTATTTCATGTCTAGCAGTACTTCACCCCTTAGCTTCAGAAATACAGGCCTCTACCACTTGAGCTAAGGAAGATTTCTCTTAGGAATAGCAGCTCCCTTGTCCTTTCCGGGGACCAGTCACTAGAGAGCAGTAACACTTCGAGAGCCAAACTGGGACAGCAGGATTCCTGTGTGGCACGTAGGTTAATCGGTTAAATCAGATGCTCTTAAGCGGTGTACGTGGGACATCCGGGTCTAAGCTAGAACAAGGGGGTAAGTGCAGTCGTCTTTCAGTCCCTAGTTTTGTGGGCGTTTCCCCAGGCCAGCAGTTAGTTATCTGGGAGTTCATTTAAGAACCTTTTCTTTGTGGCCAGAGGGCTTGGAGGGTGGAGGGGCTGTAGAGACGTTCAAAGGAATGAAATCGGATTAAATTCACTCCAATCCCCATTGCAGCTGAGAGACACAAGGGATGGTGCCGAAGCGGAGAAGGATGAACCGGTTCACCGTCTTGGCTGACGTTTAGGGGATGTAATACAACACAGCGACTCAGCAGAGCAGAGGGGATGGCATGTGCTACCTGCCTGTGAGTGAGTGATGAGATCCCCAGGCTGTCAGGGCCACCTCCTTGCCTGTGCATCTCTCACTGGTCTCTTGCACTGAGACTGTCAAACTGCTGCGTGGGCAGCAAGTGCCTGGCTTATTTCGGCCGAGGCTTTTCATTCAGGAGCTTTCGATATGAACACGGGGTGTTGAGTAGGAGCAGCGTTAGCCCTGCGCCCTGCTTTGATTTACATCCTGCTGAAATCCTATACCATAGATCCCGTGCTGGCATTCGACTGCATACTCCTTGGGGCAGGGATTGCTTTTTGTTCTCTGAGTGTGTCATTCTGTAGCTCAGTGGGGCCCTGATCGGATCCCTGCTCCTGCAATACATGTAATAAATGATCACTCCGAATCAGTACCGTGTCCGGATGCTACCAGGTGTGTTCACTAGCACAGGAGGTGCATGTGGCAGCACCGTAGTTGAGGGCACTTCATGAATGTATCTGGTTTGTTCAGTATTACAGGGGGTGATGTACCTGGCACATTCACCAACACTGTGAGTGCCCACTTGCCAAATATACTTCTTACCATCTGCAGCAAAGGAGATGCACCCTTGTCAGAGGTACCTGGTACATTTTGCACCATGGGAGATGCAGGCCTGAAATATACACCTGGTTCGTCTGACAGCACAGGCGTCCAGCAGCCAGGTATCCTCCTACTGTTTATAGTCCAAGCTCATCACTGTAGCTGAGACTCATGGCCCACAGACAGCAGTTGTGTCTCTTTAAGTGGACCTAAATAGCACCATCCCCTGGCAGAGCTGCTAGGAGCTGTGCTGAGCTACTCTCGGCCAGCTGTTTCCCCTGGCAGGCCTTATAATCAACCCCCTGGTAAAATGGAGATTATCCATTTCTTCAGCCCTGATGGACCACGCAGTACCTGAGCCATCCTCATGCAGTAAGTCAGCATTCATCAGGAATGGCTTTCTCAGCTTCCACATCCCAGGAGCTTCCAGAGATGAACTTTTGCACCGCGAACAAAAGCAGCTTTTGATTGTGCAGCTGAGGCCACCATAGCGTGGATGGTACCCCTTGCTTGATAGGTCGCAAGGAAGATGGAAATAGGCCCTTAATTCCCTAAGCATTTTCCACAGTTGTCTTTCCCCTCTTCCCCCCCGCCCCATCTCTGTCCATGAACTTTTAAGCTCATCCAGAAAGCTCAGCTTTGGGGTATATACATTGATCAGAGGGTAAATGAAGTCACAACCTTGCCAGCAATGCAGGATTTCCATTGAGTTATAAGTGGAAGCAAATGGTTTCAAAGGAAATGAAATTTATAGCTCTCTCAAAGATGCATTTGGTTGCTTTGCCTCTGTCATTCCATAGAGGCAGGGAGATAAAGGCATGCTTTGCATTTGTTCCTTGTCTCGGAGCCCCGAGGCAAAGAGGAACAAACCCACCAATCACACAACTGGGCCATCCAGGCTCATCCAAGATCCTGAGCCTGGCTTCATGAAAGTCAATGGCAAAATTTCCGCTGACTTCCATGAGAGATCAATCTGAAACCTTTGGGGTATTATCCAGGGACCCTCTAGTTGCTCCGCTTCACAAGGGGCTGAATGAATCTTTCTATGTCCCATCCCTTGGAAAACTTTGCTCACGCACTGTGGCAGGGAAACCTGGGTCCAGTCCCCTGAGCAAGGATCTGCTTCCAGTTTGCTCCTTGTTTTGTAGGACAGGCGCATGTATGCAAATAATCTGGCTGCAGGGTCCAAGACCAAAGTCCAGGCTAGCAGAGGGGGAAATAGGGAGGCAGGGTTGTTAAAAGGGGGAATGTGTGTGTGGGTTTCTGTGTAACTGACACTGGTGGCAAACTGACAGAAGGCTGCCTTCTTCCCTCTTCCCTGCAAACACATGGGTCCAGATTCTCAGCCGGTGGAAATCAGCACCGCTCCAGGGAAGTCAGTGAAGATTTGGCCTATGAGCTCACAGGTTTGAAAGCCAGAACTGTTTTGATGTTTTCCAAAACCAAAAAGGCAGCTTCCATCGGTGGGAATTTACCTGGGGCAAATGCACTAAAACCAAGAACCCAATACTGCCAACATTTAAGCACGTGAGTGATGTTACTCACAGAGCAAGTCCCCTTTAACTTGATGGAGCTGCTGACACGAACAAAGTTACACATATTCTTACATGTTTGCAGGATCAGGCCTCACATTTTTTCCTGCAGGGTAGAATCTGTCTGCCAGAAGAAACACCACTTCATCCCAACTAAAATCACAGAGAATTGCAACGATGTCCCTTTGCATCTATGAACACGCATGCCGCGAATACCGTGGCTTATTGACTGAGAACTGTGTAACGAGCCCCTGTAGTTTATTAATTGATCTCCACATGTCTTTAATGTGCCTGTAGATGCACTGAGAATAAATTACAATAAAATATGTGCTTTAAACATCTAACCAGTGTGAGAAATTCTAAAACAGGAATCAGAAAAGAAATAGAGACGAGGCTATGCCTTAAGGTTTACCCGTGTAGACAAAGGGTTGGCCAAAACACTGGGCCTTCCACGTGTGCTCTGAAAGCCAACAAAGTCCAGCTCACCGGAGAGAACAAATTCCAGTTTGGGGCCCTCCACCAAGAACCCCCAGGGTGAAATCTTGGCCCCCCTTGAAACTAATGGCAAAACTCCCGTTATTTTCAGTAGGGCCAGAATTTCACCTCCAGTCTCCAAGTGGTCATCAGCCCCTGCACCTGCCTACAGAATGTACCCGGGTGCCTCAAGTGTATTTCTAGGGGCTGTCAGACAAATAAAATACACCTGTTGTGGTGGTGCGCTGGGAAATAGATGGTCTATCAAATAGCCAGGTATCAAACAATATTGGTCTTTGCCCAGTGCCTAGAAGTGCACCCAGAAGTAGATGGGGGCAAAGGTGTAGGGCATTTATGGTGACCTGCTCCAGTAAGGAGATGGGCGGATGTATTGTCCATCATGCCTTTGCCTTAATACATCTGCCAGCTCTAAGCATTTATACCTCACTCATCAGTAGCCTTGAAGTGCCACAGCTGGGCCATGTTGCAATGGCGCACAGTGGCGATGTAGCCTCAGGGGTGAAGATGGCTAACCATCATGTGATGACACCATTATGCTGGGACAATGTCGGCAGGATGTGATGACGTTGACAGTGCCTCGCGGGGCAGATACTCAAAATTATTGCCCGGTCTTCCTGTTGGGAGGACAGCCACCTCCTTAGCTGGCTGGGCAGGGGAGGTCCCTGCACAGCTGTGAACGTGGCCAGAAACCTCCAAGAGGCTGTGCTAACAGAGACGTGGCACTGTCGTTCTGCGTTCCATGGCCATATGTTGACTTACCAGAAGCGCTCCCTTCTGGGGCTTGTGTAATCGGACAGGACCGACCGGGGAGTCGATTGGGGAGACATGTTGTTCCTATTGACCTAAATTGCTCCTAATGAGCTGGGAAGTCCAACCAATCCCCTTGATGGAGGAAGGGGACATCTGAGGGGCTTTTTCCCAGGAAGCTCATGTGAGCTAGACGGAGGTTTGCTTATTCCAGTTCTGCCTGAGCTACAAAGCCAGTATGTGGAGCCTATTGGCTTGCTGTCCTCCCAGCTGTGTCAACAGACAAGGAAGAAAAGTGCTCTTTATTTGTGTTTAGTTTTTGAAGAGGAGGACAAGCTGATGGCAGCTGTTGTGTTGTGACACTTGCTGCTCGGGACAGGCGTAGGCTGGCGCTGGCCAGGCTATCTGTATCCTTCTGGGAGCCATTTCACAATGGGGAGGTAACGGAAGGACATCCGTAAAAGCTCTCCGCGCGTTTCTTTCCCGTAACTTTATTGTGAAGAGAGATCAGAACACTGAAGGAAGACGCCTGGAGTGCATAGGACGTTTCCTCTCTTGCCTTCCCAGCTAAACTAGGAACTGCGATTCAGTGCTATGTGAGGAGCACACTGCACGCTACAGTCTTCTTGCTTCAGCTGGGACGGTCTTGTATTGACTCAATTTGGGTTCTTATACCATGGTATCTGAGGGACTGTCCATTTTTCTCCCTTGGCTAAGACAGGGGCACAGGCCACGCCATTCTCTCTGCTCCTTCCTCTATTCTGACTGTTCCAGGGCTTCTGTCCTCCCACAGCTCCTCTTTCGGTGCATTTCTGGGGCACACATCTTAGGCTGAGAGTTCTGCAGTAACGTGGCCATCTCCCCGTGTGTTCTCTCTTGCAGTGTATCACTGGGGATCTAGTAAACATGGGAAGCGCTGCTCACTTCCATGGACGCGTACTGCAAGAGAGCAGGCAGTGCTAGGTGTCAGCAGTGGGGTATTTAGATTGTCCATGGGTCACAGGGCGCTCATGGACCAGATTTTAGTTAACTTTTCCAAAGCAAATTCCACTGATTTTGATGCTGATTTTATCTGGCAGCCTCCGATGGGTCCCTGTAGATTACAAAGATTTCCCAGTAGATCTTTCCTGCCCGTTCCCTTGCATATGTGTTACCTGTAGCTTCCATCTCTCAGACCTGTGCGAAGGGTGCCCTGGGAGGCAGAAGATGGAGGGAGGGTGGACTTTTACTTTAGTTCCACCCACAGTCCCAAGCTCCACCCACAGTCTCAAGCTCCGTCCACAGCTGCAAAACAGCTCAGTGTTTCAGCCAAAATTATGGGAACTAGTTATACTGTCATCATGAGGAGGGGAAGGATCACTCTAGTGGTTTGAGCATTGGCCTGCTAAACCCAGGGTTTTGAGTTCAATCCTCAAGGGGCCATTTAGGGATCTGGGGCAAAAATCTGTCTGGGGATTAGTCCTGCTTTGAGCAGGGGGTTGGACTAGATACCTCCTGAGGTCCCTTCCAACCCTCATATTCTATGAGTCTTCAGAGCTGAAACCCCTTCAGAGATGATAAAAGTAGCACGTACCTTTCCCAGCACTAATATTTCAGAGTGTGTGCCTGCCAACTCAAGAGAGAGCAGGGCTTTGGGTATGTCTACACTGCCAAAAAAAAGGTGTATCCTTAACTCAGATTAGCTCACCCTGGTTAAACTAGCAGGAAAGACAGAGCAACTCATCTTTTACCTCAGGTTAGCAATACAAGGATAACCAGGCTGCCCTTTTGGCTTTCGCTCATGCTGCCAACCCAAGTGAAAAGCCGAATTGCCCTGTCTTTACTGCCGTTTTACCCCAAGTGACTTCACCCCAGTTACGAACACCCCTTTTACTATACTCTGACAGTGCATCAGCTCTTATTAGGAACATTTCCTTTGCAACCGTCAGAACAAGACAGACTTTATTTTTCCAACGTGAAAGCTCGAAATGCTGTAGAAAGTGAGGAGCCAGCAGAGAAGTGCTGATATGGCATAACCACCCCATACCGATTCAATCCATCACTGCCAGCATGAGCCAAGACACCCACCAGGAACGCTCCCTCTTTACAAACAATTGCAGGTGCAGAGAACTACTGCAGACAGCTGTAGTTTGACCCTCTAATGCATTTCCTCTTCAGTGTATCTACATTACACCATATCCAGAACCGCCATCAGCTGTGAAAATAACAGGAATTGTCTTCCTACATAATGCATGTTATGCAAACACCTCCTCAGTGAGTCAAATGTCCTGATATGCCAGTAGAAAAGAACAGACTCTAGCAAGGAAAGTCCCTTTTGCCTGCAGTAAAGAGACCCGTGCTCTGCCTCCAAGCTCTGTTGCAGCAGGAGAAATGGACTGGCATATGCCAGTCCCCGAGTGACAGCCCTGTGAAATGAACTGGTTCGCTCAGCATGTGTTAGACGGATGTGCTGAGACGACGGCTTATCAAGGTGCCCAAGATTGTCTCATTGTTTCCTTGTACTCCCCCATCGGTCTGTTTCCTTCGGGTGTCTCTTCTCCTGTACTTAGACAGTAAACGCTTTTTGTTATGTGTTTGTACACACAATGGGGTCCCTGGCACAATGAGGTCCCTGCTCCATAACCGAGGCTCCGAGGTGTTACAGTAATAATACAGTGAAGCCGACATTTTACACACCAGCCGCGCAACGCTCCTTGTGACAGCGGCGGGCGTCCTCTCCAGGAGCGCTTGCACTGATTTTACTGACCGTGTGAGCACTGTGGGATGGTTTCTGAAAGGCAGCAACCGTTAATGTCAGCAATTCAGCATCTACGCTGGCACTGCGTCAGCCTAACGACGTTGCCCGAAGTGCTCTGCCTCTCTTACATCGGGAGTTAAGTCGATGTAGTGGGCAAGTCACATCGATGGGAGCCACATTTTAGTGTAGACGCTTACAGAGTTAGGCCTAACTCCGTAGTGTAGACCAGGCCTGAGCCGTAGCACGTCCTGGGACTGCAGTTCACACATCATACCTTGCTCAGGGCTGGGGCTAGCATCACAGTCCAGCCCTAATCTTGTGAACTGTAACAACTTTGCCCACAGGTCACTGAATTTCTTATAGGGCTGTCAAAGGAAGTGGGATGTGGGGGAAATTTCAAATGAACACAGTGCCGTGCAATCTCTCTCCACTCTGTGTTAGCTGAACATCATCGCTGGTCAACAGTGGGGTTTCTACTCCCAGCAAAAACCAGAAGGGATGCAGCAAAATCTAGTGGTTAGAACAGGAGACCATGAGTCAGGACACCTGAGGTCTCTTCCCAGGTCTGCCCTGACTGTGAACTAGGGAGCAAGTTGTGTTATCGCTGTATCTCAGTTTCCTTGCCCATAAAATGGGAATTGGGGTAGTAACGCTTTCTGCGAATGCGTTGAGATCTTTGGATGAACCGTACGAGGGATCATTGTTATTATTTATCACAGTCCCTCTTTACCGAGACTCTGGAGCTGACGAGGATGAGTCACACTGGAGAGGAGATAAAGTGAAGTTTCTAAGTGCTACTTTGACTCATGCTTTTCCATGAAAAGCAGCAGATTTACGTTTGCCGTTTTCATGGGCAGCATGATAGAAATCAGCAGCTCTCTTATGTCATTTCCATTCTTGCGGCTGATTCCCACACATCTATCCATTTTAATCTCCAGTCTGACAGGGAGAAATCCTTCTTCGGTGACGTGGTGGACAGCGAGGGTGCTTTGGGCAGAGGCGGGGGAATCCCTGAGCAAGGGGAAGAATTTTGTAGAAAAGTATCTTTCATCAATTAGGTAAATATTTAGATGGCTGCTTCTTCCACCTGCCCCCCTTCCCTTGCTGCCAGTTTGGGTCCAGTATGTTTGGAAAAGGGGATATCGCATGCATGTGGGGGCGGAGGGTGCATACTGGTGTGCATATGCCTATTGCCTTTGAACATGGCTCTGGTCCTTTAGCTCAAATAGCAGTGGCTTATGCCCTTAGCGCTGAAGGGTCTGGGGTCCATCCCTCCCAACAACCTGCCTAGGTGCATTGTCACATGTGCATTGCACACAGGGGGTTGTGCGTGCCCAGCGAGTGTGACTCCATGTCTCCGAGAGCCAGCACGTCCGGGTTTGGCAGTAACTCTCCTGTTGATAAACTGGTTGTTGGCAGCTGGAGTGGTGGCGAGGAAAACAATAAGCAATCAGGCTGCAATTAAACGTCCTCCTAATTGTAGTGCTACAATAGCGCACTTCCTCTGCTTTCTAAGTTTGGTGGTGTAATTACAGCACCAGGGTTAAGACAGCATCTGTGTTCCCTCTGCGCTAAACCCTGTCTTTCAGGAATTTTTGACTTGACTGTCTAAATCCTGCGGAAACTTGGCATCCAATAAAAGAAAAAACGATTCATTGGCTTGGCCATTGTAAAACTCTCAGGGCAGAATCTTCCTCTGTGTCTTGAGCTGTGGATCTCCAGCGTGCTTCCTGAGTGCATTCTGTGTGAGTATAACTCGCCGCAGTGTGCGTAGGTGGGAGTGCAGTGTGCGGAGCCTGAGGTGCTTGAGGCGTCTTGAGAGGGGAGAGGATTTATCTTCAAAATTGTGGTGGGGGAATATTTAAAATGCAGTTGTGTGAGAGACGGCATGCCTTGGCGTGGGCGTACGTGTGTGAGTGCATGCCTTGGCATGTGTGTACGTGTGTGACTGCATGCCTTGGAGTGTGTACGTGT
Organism: Mauremys reevesii; assembly: GCF_016161935.1. Lineage (NCBI taxonomy): Eukaryota > Metazoa > Chordata > Testudines > Geoemydidae > Mauremys > Mauremys reevesii. The sequence continues at coordinate 39,509,184 of NC_052638.1, forward strand.
GTGACTGCATGCCATGTCATGTGTGTATGCGTGTGAGTACATGCCGTGGCATGTGTGTACATGTGACTGCATGCCTTGGTGTGTATATGCGTGTGAGTACATGCCGTGGCATGTGTGTACGTGTGACTGCATGCCTTGGCATGTGTGAGGCACTAGCCTTGGACTTGGGAGACCTGGCTTCAAGTCGCTGCTCTGCCACCACCACAGGCTCCTTGTGGGACCTGCGGCAAGTCACTTAGGGCTTGTCTACGCAAACATATAGATCACAGCAAGCTGGGGTGTGAACGTAGCCCATGCTGGCCTGCTGCGGTCTAACTGTCCATGTGCACCCAGCTTTGATCTAGTCCTCTTTGAAACAGGATCAAAGCGCTCTGATGAACTTCAATGTGCTACAGCTGGGTGCCTGTGGACAGTTAGACCATGGCAGGTGTGACAAAGTTCCTCCTCTACCTTGGGGGTCCTGCGCTCATTGGCAGATTTGCTCACCTCAGTGATCTTCCCCACAGTCTGGGTCAACTCCTCCTGTGTCTGATCAGGAGTTGGGAGGTTTGGGGGGAACCCGGGCCCACCCTCTACTCCGGGTTCCAGCCCAGGGCCCAGTGGATTGCAGCTGTCTATAGTGCCTCCTGTACCAGCTGCACGACAGCTACACCTCCCTGGGCTACTTCCCCATGGCCGCCTCCAAACACCTTCTTTCTCCTCACCACAGGACCTTCCTCCTGGTGTCTGATAACGCTTGTACTCCTCAGTCCTCCAGCAGCAGCACCCTCTCACCCTCAGCTCCTGGTGCCTCTTGCTCCCAGCTCCTCACACACCCACCACAAACTGAAGCGAGCTCCTTTTTAAACCCAGGTGCCCTGATTACCTGCCTTGATTGGCTGCAGGTGATCTAATCAGCCTGGCTGCCTTAATTGGTTCTAGCAGGTTCCTGATTACTCTACTGCAGCCCCTGCTCTGGTCACTCAGGGAACAGAAAACTACTCATCCAGTGACCAGTATATTTGCCTTCTACCAGACTCCTGTACCCCACTGGTCTGGGTCTGTCACACAGGCTAGTGAGGCCTGGGTTCACACTCCAGTTTGCTGCGGTCTCATTGTTTGTGCAAACGAGCCCTTAGCCTCTCTGGGCCTCAGTTGATAAGAGCCTTGCCCTGCCTCAGAGGCGTGCAAAGCTTGCAAAGTGCTTAGATACTACAGAAATAGGGGCCACATAAGTACCTGAGGTGGGTATTGTGCACGCTTGAGAGTGTGTGTGTGTGTTGTGCAAGAAAGCACAATTATAGAACTCCACATAGTATTTTCCAAAAGGGTTTTCTTCAACTACCAAGCCTAATCCACAGGTTACGTCTACACTATGAGCTAGGGATGTGATTCGCTGGCTTCACGTACCCATCTGCATGGTCGCTGTCAGCGAGCTAGAGCGAGTCTAGCAGTGTAGGACAGGGAGCAGCAGTGGAGACAAGGCTCAGCCATGCCAAGTATGTACCCATCAATTTCAGGCGGGTTTGTACTCAGCAGGACTCAGCCGTGCTGCCGCTGCCTGTTCTGCTGCAGCTATTCGTGCTCATGCTCGCTCTCACCCAGCTAGTGCGAGTCTGTGTGCACAAGCTCAGGAATCACACCCCAGCTCACACTGGAGACGTACCCTCTAATACGTTTGCAAAAGGTGTTTGAGTGCACATCTCCCCGCAGCCGTAATGAATACTCCACCCTTCTGCGGAGCGCCTGGTTAGCAACAGCCCACGAGCCCTGGGGCCTTGATCAGCATTATCCGCCTTTGAGAGCTGGAGAGAAGCGAAGCACTGGTAGTTCAAGGCCTTGATTTTATAGGACCAAGAAGCCCAGGCTCTGTGCTGTTACCACAGTTGTGTGTGCAAGTGGCCTGTTGGGAATGCCGTGCTGCAGTCGGTGTGGGTGAGAGCAGCACGTGCAGACGTATCTGAGCTGGCTAGCTCGAGTACCGCCGTGGATAAAGCTGTGGCAGTACAGGGCTTCCAAAGCCCACCTGGGACCCTGGCAATAACTCGGGTCGCTAGCCCGTGCCGAAGCCTTTGCTGCCATGGCTGCTCTGGTATTAGTACACGAGCGAGCGGGATGAAAGCTAGCTCAGGGATGTCTACATGTGCTGCAGTTCCACCTCCTGAATGCAGTGTAACAAATGACAGGCACGCTCTCTGGGCCTGGCACCACATGTGGCAGCTTAACCCAAGAAAGAAGGACTCTCCCTCTTGAGCTAAAGGTGCTGTCCTGTAAGTGGCACTAATAGCACGTCCTTTATCCTCTGTGGGGCCAGCCCCTAATGGAGAACGACACTGACTATCTGTCTGTCTCTCCCACTCCCCATCCACACCAAATACATCAGATTTGACCTTCTCTGATTCTGGCCATTTGTGTTCTAGTCTGACAGTGACTGAAATGTGGATATATATGTTTTGGGGAGGAAGGGTTGTCTGTTAATTCGTTAACTATCAGCTGGAAAGTCATTAAGCTTTAGAAGTGAAACGATGATCTCTCTAACCTCGAGCTAGAGGCAGGGAGAAAAGTTTGCTGCCTTTCGAAATCTGTTTAAAAATGCATCTGCTTTGGTTGATCTCTGTAATTCTGGATTTAGAAACATGTGGAGAGGAAGATTAAAGGGTGGTGGATGTAGAGGTTAGAGCAAGAGATTGGGTGTCAGGACGCTTGAGTTCTATTTCTGACCCTGCAACTGACACACTGTGTGAACGAGTCGCCTAATCTCTGTCTGCCCCAGTTCTCCCCGCTAATACTTTCTTCTCTTGGGAGTTGAAAAGGTTAATTGAGTTAGGTCTTTGAAGTGCTCCTGACTGCTTGTGCTAGCTGGCTATTCCAGGGTCGCTGGTGAGGGGCTGTGCACGCTTGTTTGTTATGGTAGCACTGCCCGCAGAGGGCTGGCCGTACAAGCTTATTTGTTATTGCACAGCTGTTTTGTGGGAGCGAGGCAGGAGAGAGAGAAGCCCATTGAATTTCTTATTGTAGGGTTGGTCATGAGTGCCCCTCCTGCTGTTTGTTTGTTTACACAGAAGAGCATTGGAAGCATTTCGTTTGGGAAAGGAGGAAAGATGCAGCGTAAAAATCTATGCGGTGAATGAGAACAGAAAAAGCAGAGTTACTGATGGCTGGATTCGGGGACTAACAGGCCAGGCAGTGTCCTAGCAGATGGGCTATAGGGGGGGTTCTCTGTTGAGTTCCTCATTAGGGACTTGCGGTCCAGTCCTGAGCCCGGTGATGTCCATTGACTTCACTGAGAGCCAGCTCCAACTCCTAGTATGTACATCTGTCGTTAACGCTTGGCCTGCTGGCTTGTCAAGCAGCAGCTCCTGCGGACTCCACCTAGCCAGGCCGGTTGTATGCTGTGGGTTTGGACATCTGTTGAGTTGATGAAATCACTTTAGAGGAGTTCCCCAAGGAACATGATCTATTTAGGGAGTGAGACGGCTAGAAATAGAAGGTTGTCTATGTACAGGGAGAGAGGACAAACTGGGCCTGCCTTTTAGCACCGGCTGATCCACCCTGTTGGTCACTAGTCTCCTGATTTACCCTGCTCAAAGTGAGTGACATCTGCCCCCGCATGGAGGAGCCAGTGTAATGGTGATAGACCCCGGTCATCAGCGGGCGGGATCGAACCAGGGACCTCTGGAGCTTAGTGCATGAGCCTCTACTGCATAAACTACAAGCTGTAGAGCGAGGGTGACCAGATGTCCCGATTTTATAGGGACAGCCCCGATTTGTGGGTCTTTTTCTTATACAGGCTCCTATTACCCCCCACCCCCTGTCCCGATTTTTCACACTTGCTGTCTGGTCACCCTATGTAGAGCAAACTCATTAATCTCTCTCTCTCTCAGTGATCTGGGTGCCACTAGCTGGGACAGAACACAACACCCAGGTGGTGTGCGTGTTACACCAGCACCAGGACTAGGCAGCGCTGAACCCCCATGGGCAGATTTCATCCAGCGTCCTCAGGGTTTAGGCACACGGCCGTTCGGAGGTGTGGCACTAAGGCGGATACTGAGGGGATTCCAAATGATTCTCCCCCTTCCCCTCACTGTGAGAAATGGAACCACTGGTGAGCTGTGCCATTGCAGGGAGCATGGCAGGGTTTGTGAGGACCGGGTCAGGCATGAGCACTACCTGCATGCTGTAGAATCCACCTCTGAACGGGCTCCTTCCCTACCACTAATCAGCAGGTATGTACAAGGCCAGGCTGGGGGAGCCAACGCTTTGCAGATCCGCAAGCTGTTCCCCGACAAAGCTGGGGTACAATGCAAAGGCTGTTCAGCCCTGTCGTAGCGACCCGGAGCAGCTCCATTGCGTTGGCGTGGCAGAATTCAGCCTGGCTGTTGGTGTGTGCTGGGGCCAGGATTAGGCCTGAGGTTCAGCATGTATCTGGGCTGTCTCAGGGGCTGTCTGCCTCCAGATTCAGGAACAAGAAGACCCAGCTGCGGTCCCGTTAGATTCATGGACGGTAGCTTTCCCTGGCAACATAAGAGATGGAAGCTGAGTGAAAACTCTAAATGAAAGCTCAGAATCTGCAGGAGTTGATGGGTAAGCCTGGCGTAAAGCTGCTTCCTCGCTGCAGGCGAGTGGGCAAGGAGATTTCTCAAGCCCTGTATTTAGCAAAGAAGTAAAATGTGAGTGGAAGAAAAAATCTCAGTCTTTGCAATCTGTGTCCTTAAAGCATAGACTAGATCTGCGGGAAGGAGACTGGAAGAAAAAGCTGTCGGATGCACCATCTACTGGATTTTGAGGGTATGGGCCAGGATTCAGGTCCGCCGAGACCTATGCAGACAAATACATGCTCAGAGGATAAACCAGGGCTAAAATCCTGCTCCTGTTGAAATCAGCAGGAGTTTTGCTATTGACTTGGGAGCATGATCAGTCACTACGTCTGTTAGAAGAATGACACTGCCTGGGACTCTCCTGGCAGCGGAAGAAGCAGACATCCACAGGGAACGCCATGATGGGGAAGGAGGTGTGTCTGTTTATAGGGCACCAGGGGCTAGTGCCATTCTGCTGTGGCATGAGGAACCATAACACTGCTGAATGGTGTAAGATCATTGGCACGACGTGGCTTCTCTGCTCGCAGCTAGGGAGTCTAGTCACCAAGTGCAATAAATCCGAGGAACAGAGAGGGAAGAAATCACTCTGGAGTCTAATGCCATCCAGCCTATATTTAAAGGGACTCAAAAGAGGTTTTTCTAAATGACTTCTTTGCTCACTGCTGTTTAGCGAAATCCCTTGGATCCCTGGAAATGAACCGTCTTCTTACCCAACGGCATCTGGAGGGGCTCAGAAAATTCGCCTGTACTCCAGAGATAAATCCATGACAATCTGGTTGTTGTTCTTTCTTTATATTGCAGTAGTGCCCAGGATCGAGGCCCCACTGAGCTAGGTGCTGTATAAATACCTAGAAAGATGCCCTGCAGTGCTTAAAAGCTATTAAATTATCTCTCACTACATAAAGGTGGTTTTTTTAACCAAACCTCTTTAGCCTGGAAATACTCCAGCTACCAAACTCCCATTCAGATCCCAAAACCTTGGCGAATCAGTGCTGAGCTGAAAAATATTGAAGCCACAGCTCAGCCTGGAAGGTGAGGGTGTAAATGGCCATAGCTCCATTGCTGATTTCCCCCAGCTGAGGATCTGGCAGAAAGAGTCTTTCAAAGCACAGGGATCTCTGAAAAGCACCATTTTTGCGCCGATACAGGTGTTCAGAAAGGCGATTTGTTCAGTTTGTCCAGCAGATGTTATTGGGCAGCTGCCACGCTTTCACCCCTGAGATATTGATTACAAGGATGTTGAAAGCACGGGAGCAGACGTCGCTGGAGCAATATATATAATGTGGGTTTGAGAAATCTTGAGATAAATGCTACTTTTTATTTTAAAAGGAGGACGTCTTGGAAGGCTCAGAGGGGAAGCTGAATCACAACCTGTGTTTGAGTGGAAACGTGTCTAGGATGCAGAATGTTTTCCATAACACAGGCCGGTTTGTGTGGGTTCACCTGGGCAGGAAGTTCTGGGGTAAAGTGATACCCCACAAAGCACAGGGATCCTTCTCCGACACCCCCTTTCCTAAATCTGATAGCTGCAGGCGATTGTTAATGAGATAAACATCCACTTTGCAGCCGCTCTTGTGTGCAGGCAACATGTGTGAAAATGATCAGTTGTGACATTTCGGCGGAAAGTGCAGGAAGCATAATGGTCCAAATCCTGCTCGCAGTGCAAACCCAGAGTCACTGCATTCTTCACAAGCTCTGCGCCGGGCTTGCCCCAGGGTCACTGGGAGCCGAATTTACCCCTTATGCTCTTCCTTAGCTTTCTCTGAAACTTTGTGGTGCTTTAACACTTCCAGCTTTATTCCCAGGGAGAATCACCAAACGCAGAGGTGCACACAGAACTAGTGCTCTGGAACAGCTGCTAGTGGCATGAAACCGTGATCTAGTGAGAGATCCCACTGTCCATCCTCCGAACTACCCAGGCCCCTAATAATTTCTTACTATACGTTCAGGACCTGATTTTCAAACACTAAGCTCCATTTCTGCAGGTGCAAGTAACTGAAGCTGCAGTTTTGTGCTCCCATACACCAGCGTCTACTCACCTATATATCTACAGGCCTAATCCAGTGCGCGCTGAGTCCATAAGACTCCCACTGACTCCAGTGAACATGGGATCAGGCACCAACCAGCAAATCACGGATTTAAACATCTAAGTGTCCTAATCTGTGGGTGTGAAAAGGCACCCATATATATTTTGCTCCTAATCTTGTATCCCCAAAAATAGAGGGTAGGTGAGGCCAGGCTGAAAACTTGATTCTCAATAGCACCCTTTGGAACAACCCCAAGACAATGGGAGTTCAGGACATTTAGCCCGTTGTAGGGCTGGAAAATGTAACAACACATTTTGCTTTTTATGGGAAATAATCTAAATCCCAGCCCTTGTTACTTCCCATCTCCCAGCAGTCTGAGGTATTGTGACATTTCTGAGTAAGTCCATCCACTGCAGTCAGAGATATGCCCAGGGGTGAACTTTGTGTATCATGTAACCGTTTGTGTCAGCAAGTAGACATGTCCTCATGGCTAATACTTGCAGTGACTGGCTCGACTGGGTCACTTGTCTCTCAAAGATGGTTGTGCCAAGTTTAAACATCATTGGATTTCCAGGTGAGGTAACAACCACATTGTTCTGTGAATTCATTGTCAGACTATGCAGGATTTAATGTGATCCTAAATTCATGCTGATTCAACAGTGCTAAACAGCTGACCAATATAAACAGCTTCTGGTGTCCATCAGATTCGGGATTGTCTGGGATGCTTTCTTCTGGGAGGGAAAACAATCCAGCATCTGTGTTCATGCCCATTGCAAGTAGATGCTTTCCTTTTTCACAGCTCTGCCAATGCTACTGAATAATGATTTGCAGCGCCTCTGCTGTGTAACGGTTGGGTCTCCCCTAACCAGAGATCACTGCTCATGCTGTGATTAGAGCTGGATGAAACCTCTGAATGAATGTTCTTCATTGAAAAACAGCCTTTTCCCCCCCCAAAAACAGAAATCTTCATGAGAAAATTTCACATTTTTCTGACAAAACGTGAAAACACACACAAAAAAAGAACTTTTCCAGGGGTTTTGGGGTGTTTTTCTATCTTCTGCTGTTTCCTTTTCGGCGGCAAAAGGGAAATGGGGGAGAAAAGGAGAGGAAAAGGCCCTGAAGGATAAACATTTTGAAAACTTTCCATAAAAACTTTGTGAATAAACCTACACTTGATCCTTGTTTGAAATCTGTGGAATTAAAATTAGCAGCCTGAAGTCTTTGCAATTTCAGCATCAGCTCTAGCAGCGATTTATGTGGCAAGGACAAATGTCCTCTTGAAACTTGTTAGAGACCACCAACCCTCGATTCCTTTTCAGGTCATCTCGGGTCGTCTCGTCATCTAAGATTCTAATAATTGGACGCATGTGCTTCTTCAGTGGAGTGGAAATCTTGGCAAGCCTGTGAGAAGTTAGTACTCCCTTTTACTAATGTAATTCCAAGCATCAGTGTTCTTAGGGTGACGTCTGACAAGGACCAATAGCCTTCTGGGATACTGAGTATGGAAGGTGCTGCAGAAAACCTTGTTCTGTTCTCTTGGGTCCTTACGGCCTTTCTGGACTAGGCAAAGCAGTTACATTTATTGTGAATGTGCTGTAGCTATGTCCTGACTAGGAAGGCATTGTAAGGGCTGGAGGCTGGCACAGGGGGCCGGTGATTCATTACAGAGCCTTTCACCTCTAAGTCACTGGTTCATAGTCAGCCTACATAAGTATCAAGAATGACTGGGGGTGGGGGGTTGTTAAGTAGCCCGGGTTGTAGGTCTCGGTGGACAAATGTCCATCTTACCATGCCTCTAGCGCTAATTGGCCTCCTTGCTGTCGGTCTTAGCAGAGATTTGAATGGATTGTGGAGGCTTTCTCATGCCTAGATGAGTGCCCTCCAAAAAGGGGCTGGACTATATTTGTATGGGGCCTGGGGAATCTTGTGCTGCCGCCCAGCACTGCGTCTGCGCTGGGGATAGAGGAGGTCAGTCTCCAGGGACAACAGTCCAACACCAGAGGAGCTGAAGCTGTATAGAGACTGCCGCTTTAAGGGCTGGAGTTACCAGGTTCAGGTCCTGGTGCTGGCCAACCTGTCACCTTGCTGTTCTTGAGGAGAGCGGGTTGGCTTCCAGATCCCTTTTATTGGTGGGGGGCTGGCATTGTTTCCCTTTTTGATGCTGCCAGAGGCTGAACCTGGCCAGCGGACTGGCACGGAACTCCCTTCACGGGGCTCGAGGAGCCCCTGCCAGTGCCAGCTTTTGCCCATCACGCAGGCCTGGGGCATTGCCACGAAGCCAACACGTGAGGGCAAGACACAAAGGGCCGCTCCATGCTGAAACGGCCAGCACTCCACCCACCATGCTACTGCCCAGGGGATGCCCTTCCAAAGGGGACCAATTCATCACTAACAGACAGTTCTTTGGTACACACGCACCCCATCCCCAGGGCAAATATTTTGCTCCAAAGAGGAGGAGACTTCCAAGACCAGAGAGTTTCCATAACCATGCAGGCAAATGGCAGTCTCCAGTTGGAAGTCAATGAGGGTGATTGAAGGTTGGCAGCCGTTACAGGCATTACAGCAGTATCCTTAGCTCAGAACTGATGTTACTCAATCGATTTCTTTAGAAGCTCCTGTCTCTGGCTGAAGATAATACTCTGAGGGAATAGGAACTTCCCAGAACTTCCCAGTCCTCTCCTGGCTAGAGGATATATTCTGGGAATATTTTAAGATGAGTAATGTTCTGCTTGACCAGGGGCAGTGATCTTTAACATGGCACCTACATCCCAGCTGGGGTTTGTTGTCCTGAGCAGTGCCAGAGCAGGGAGACATCGCTGCATCCAAAATACTTTTCCACCTCGCACAGCAGCGGCGAAAGGAAAATATTTTCATGATGCCTTTCTTAAGCCCCCTGAAATATCCCATTTTAATTTTTTTGAACCGATGACAGAAGAGTACATAGGAACGGGAAGGGGATTTTTATCCCGTGGTATTTCTCTGGAGAAATGACCTCCTAACCAGACAGAGGCCGGGCTTGTCTCATGGATGAATATTGGCATTATTCAATCACATTTACTCACGGATGGGACCTGTTTAAAAAAAAAATACAGGCATCCACTGAGTTTCCCTCACCCAGGGTTTGTGGGGCCGAGTTGTCTTGTAACCTGCCATTGTTGGGAGACAGTGATCAAATGAAAGGCCTGGTCTATGCTTGGCTTGGCTGGGAGCTGGCAGCCCTCACAGTTTATGAAGTGTGTGTTCTTTCTGCGGGTGCCGTTGCTGCGAGAGATGTTTTCCTAGACACATCTGCCGTCCATGCTTTCTGTCACTGAAGAATGAGGTGAGAAAGGTGAGCGGAATCCTTCCCCCAAAGGATTTAGGAGGCCGGCCTAATTACTGCCTGTTGCGTTTGCCGGTGGAGACATTGGCTGCCTTTCTGGTAATGACTGGGACTCATGCGCTGGGAATCAGCTAAGGGGCAGGTGGGAGCCCTGGAGCGCTCTTCATGTGCCTTCCCTACTCCCCCGTGGCTTATTACAGAAGCAGGTCTGTCCCACTGTATTGTGATGGGCCAAAGTCATGGCAGTTGGGCGTTTTCAGGGTTAATTTGCCATCACCAAGTACAAAAGATACTTCCTCCCACTCCCACTGACTTAATTCATCTCCATATATCTGCAGACAAAGGACGGGCGGGGGCGGGGAGGAAAAGACTGTAAATGTCCAGCGGCCATTACTAGGTGAGGTTCGTTTTCTAGTTGGCTGTTCACCTCTTTTAAAGTGCTGGGCTATCACTTACTAATGCAGCCAGTGTTGTGTTATGCATATACCTTAAATTCACTGGCTTGCTGCCAGCCACCTCCGCGTTATCCGCACGATGTTCCGGTCTCGAACTTGACGATGGAGAGAGCAGTTTTCCCCTCTATAGTGTGTTTACCCCACTGTTTCTCTGGGGGGGGGGCACCCCACCCCTTTGCGCAAACTAAAGCATTTTAGCCCGAACAGCACCCACCATAAAATCGAAGTCTCCAGAATGTCCGTTGGAACAGGGAAGAATCCACCAGGGTGGAGAGTTTCCACAGCACGATTTCTGTCTTGGGGTCTTGTGACTGTGATGTGCCGGGTAAATTGTAGGTTCCTGGAATGAAGTTTTCTGTTCGGAGGCAGTGTTGTCCAGTGGATAGAGCATGGGGCTGGCACTCAGCCACCTGCCTCTGCCACTGACCTGCTGGGTGATCTTGGCCTAGTCTCTTCCTCTCTCTGTGACTTGTTTATTCCTGTCTTGTCTGCTGGGGAAGGATTGTCTCTCACTATGCGTATGTACAGGCTTAGCACAGTGAGGTCCCGATAACACCATCCCATTAGTAGTGGAAGTACACAGTACAATAGTAACAGTCGTTTACAGCAGGCATCGCTCTGACTAGAGATGGGCAAAAGGTTCTGCTGAGAAAAGCAAAAGGGGGCTGGCAGGACCTCTCCTCCCCACCCCCACAAACAAGTTGTCTCATGGGATTTCTGGAACCGCCATACCGGCTCCTGGTTAGGCCAGCAGTGCCGTGAGATCCACTTTCCCTAAGAGATTTAGGCACCGACTGTTGGGACAAGAAGCTGCAGGAGCCGCCTGTGAAAATGAAATGGAGCCGTTCTGAACCTGCAACGAGGTTTGTGCTGGGGTCTGGCAAACGGGGGAAAGTTTGGGGCTGTCCTTATATGCTTCCAAGCGGGTTCCCTCGTTCCTTGTTTCTAACCTGTGCGGTGCGTGGTACTGTCTCGATGCTTTTTCATTCGATCTGTTGTCATGAAGTGGATAGGGTGTTGATGCCCAGCTAGCCCCTCCGGGATAGAATCAGAACTGCCCGCCAGTGTCTCATAGGCCCTGTACTGCTAATAGCTCATTCTTTACTCAGGCAATTAAGGTCCAGGCTTTTGGGGTGGTGGGATCTGGGTTTTAGCCTCAGTGTCACCGTGAAGTTCTGAGTGACCGTGCCCAGGAGTCCATTGACAATCACGTCCTAGGTAGCCTCAGATGTGTTATAATGGAGTCAAACTTTGGTAATTTGGTAACTCGGCCTATTTATCACGTTTCTCCTGGGGAAAAGAAGTGTTTCTTGAGATACTCATGAGAAACAGGGGCCTTTCCAGTGAGAACCTGCCATCTGGGACGTTTTCTTTAGGTTCTGCCTCCTGGCATGATGCCACAGCAGCTGTTATCAGCAGAAGTCTCCTTGTTTACATGCCATAACTCTGCTGGCAGGGCGTTCTCAGAGTGCCACCCTCCTCTCTGCGACTGACTCTGCCACGCGTTCTGCCACACCCTGGATGTGCAGCCCGTCCCAGACAGATGGGGGGTGGGGGTGGGAATGTGTTGACTCAGGGGTCAGAGGTGATGGCTGGGAACAGTTCTGTGCCAGCATAAAGCCAATTAGTACATGCTTTCGCTTAGTCACTGTTTGAAGTTTTATGCATGTGCATGATCCACGATTAGTGCCTTTAAACAAATTTAAATAAATAGTTCTGGGTGCTGAGCCGAGCCATGTGCTTCATGCAGGGAGGTGTTGCTTCCCTTGTATATGGCTCTGGAGCTCCTGCACTGCTCTGTTCCTGCCTGGGAATCCCATTACCACAGAGAGATTGACTGACTGATTGGCAGAGCTTGGACAAAAGCAGGAAAGGGAGAGATGTTGGCTGAAAGCCTTCCTGGCAGCGAGATCTAGTCGTTTCACTGGGACCGCGGGGGGAAGCACCATTAGGTGGCATGTTTAAAACTAATGTGGATAAAACACCAGTGAGTGCAGAATAAGGAAACAATCCTACATCGACCGGGAGGGACTGGGTAAAACTCAGCCAGCCCATGAAGCACAGAGGGGGTTTTAAAAAAGCCCAGGTGAGTTAGAAACCCAACTTCCATTGAATTTCCCTGGGATGCCTAACCTCCTACAGTGCCGAGATTTTAACCATGTGATGCATTTCCATGTCAAACAGATGGAGAGCTTCACGTTTCACAGCTTTCTTAGGGCTGGGAGGAGGTGAAGGACCTGCTGCTACATACAAGGTTGGCCTAGCAGCGGTTCTTACGCTCAGGGAGATGGCCCAGAACTCTGAAGGATGGAGGAAATCCCATCATTATATGCTACACTTGGACAGAGCAATGGGCGGTTTGAAGAGTTGCGTTCCCACCCCACCACAGTCCGCTCTTGTCTTGCAGCATTGGCAGGAAACACCAGGGAGGAACTGCTTTGTGCTAGAGTGAAATGGAACGGTTGCCCAGTTGGCGTCAGTCAAGGTCAGTCCCAAGTCTGCACCACGAGGGAGTTTCCTCAGCCTAAATGAGCAAGTAGAGCTTAAAAACAAGGGCACAGATGACAGGTGCAAGGCAAGCTACCATTGCTGAGTTCTCACAGGGCCTCATTTGCTAGACAGATACTTGGAATCAGGGAAGATGGTGATATAAGAGGCCTATGAGGTCATCTTGAGGTGCCCAGGCCAGTGCAAGATTGTTCCCTACTGCATATTGCTTAGTGTTTAGGACAGTTCCGGACGGCGTGTTTCCATTGCATCATGACATCGCATTGCATCATGACGTACACACAGGGTTAAGTTTGGATATTTGTGGGAGGTTTAACTTTGCAGGAGGAGGGGATGGGGTCATGGCAGAGGGAATGAGTGGCAGCCCTAAGAGAAACATGAGTAGTCCATACACAGCAGCCATTACCTAGGCACCACTTTGCAACACAACAAATCAGTGTGTTGACACCCCCGGCAGAGAGCCAATTGGTGACACGGCCCAAGGATCCAGCTCTATCTGAAGAGCAAACTGCCATGGAACAGAAGCAAGCAGGGATGATAAAAGCCTGTGCCTTAACGAGCCAGATGTTATGGAGCCGGTCCTTGCTGCTAAGGGTTATTTCTTAACTCTCCCGCCTATAAAATGCTACGAATCCAGCAGGGAATATTATTTAACGTGCTGGAGAGGATGCTGTCTGTGTTATTTACCAAGGGAAATTTTTCTTCCGAGGGGCCAATTCTTAGCCGGACTGCAGAAAGCCAAACCTGGTTGTTCTTTGAGTTGCCAGTGAGAAGCCATGGGCCATAAGGAGGAGGTGTTGCCTACTGCACTGCGTCGGCAGAATGCCCTTTGTTCCAGGGCATGTTCGCCTCTGCGGATGATGAGGTTGCTGCAGATACATTCTTCCCTTTTGACCCAGTGCTTCACACACACAATATCCCAACTGAATATTGTCCAAAATGATCACTAGCTCTTCCTGGACTCCAGTACGCCTAGGAATTCTGCAAACCTGCCATGCCATTCTTGCACCTGGTTACCCCAAAGTTCAAGACCATGCAACTGGCTGCATCTTGGAGATGGCGTTGTAGGAAATGGGAGGCCTTGCTGTTGACAAGCAGTATTGACAGAACAATAGGGAAACATTTCAATACGTATATAAACTGGGGAAATAGGGAATGGGGTCCTATTTATAAAAAAAAATTAATAGAGAGCATAATTTTAAAGAAGGCGTAAATACACAGTAAATTAAGTGTCCAGACAGAAGCAGCTTTAAAAACGTCTCTCTGTAAGCTGTGAAAGTTGGCAAGAGTCCCCGTTTTCCAGCAATGACGTGTGTGGGTTGTTGTTTTTTGGGGGAGGAGGAAGGTTGTGAGTGGGGTTTTTTTTATCAGAATGTCTGTGTTCCAGTTACAGATCACTGAGAGTCTAGGCTGTCTGGGAGAGCAGCGGGTCTCCCTCTTTTCTATCTCCTCTCCTCCAGCCATATGCTGGAGTCGTCCTGGCCCCTGCAGCAGGGGAAAGAGATTTCATCATTTTTATCTAAATACAGTGGGCTAGAAAAGAGACTAATACCTGCCTCGCCTGTTACTCTCTGCCCTACTCCAGGAGCAAAAAGCTGCTTTTCCCCCCCGTAAACTCTGATAAATACTTTTGTGCCATTTTCTCAAATTATAATGTGTGCAATGACAGTGTTATCCTTGCACTAGGAACATCTAGGACTTTGCACGGGAACAGTGTAGGAATATGTACAGTGTATTTGAGTGTGTCCCAGTCCTAGGAATACGGGGAGGAAAGGGGGTGTCCTTGTCTGTGTATGTGTGTGTCCGTGTCCCAGTCCACAGAAGATGTGAGACTCTGAAAGCTCCCAGTCACACAGCCTGGTTCTTTCGCTCAAGCTGTAGGGACGCATGCTTGCAGCTCTGCTGGTTCCTGGGTGTGTTGGCCAAGATAGGCGCTGTCACACATAGATACAGTCGTTGAAGTCGGTGGAGTTACGCTGGTGTATGTTTGTAAGAGAAGAGTTGTACCCCATAATATATATTGAACATACACGGGCTTATTGGTATATATCACAGATCAAGGCTCCATTGTGCCGCGAGATGTACAAATACATAGTAAGAGACTGTCCCTACCTCAAATTGTTTACAGTCTAAGCAGACAAGACAAACGGGCGGGGGGGAGGGAGAGGGGAGGAGCGCGTAGAAAACAGAGGGTAAGTGTCTTGCCTGGGGGCACATAGGATATTAGTAACAATTAGACTGGACTGGGAGCCGTGTCTTTAATTAAAGTCCAGCATGCTCTCCACTACCGGGTTTCTCGACCTTTTTGATAACAGGGACCAGCTTGCTGCCTTCCTAAACTGTATCAGGGGGATTTCCAAGGACCAGTCGTTGAGACCATACTGCCTCCCCACGCTGTCTAACCTATTTTAATCTACCCTCTCGCTAAGGCAGCCCTCCCCAGTGTGTCGGGGCACTAGCAGTTAAACACACACATGAATGCAGTGACACTTGAATCTACTCCGCTTCTTTAGGCCAGTTTGAGCGATGCAGTTGGAACCATGGTGGCTTTTGAATGGAAGGGTTGAGATCTACCAGTCTCCATCAGGCCTGACCCCTCTTTGGGTCTTGACATCGATTCAGAGGGTACCCAGCGAAACCTGAATGAAAGAGTCCTTGATATAATGCAGTCAGTAGGGACCAAGGAACCCTTTTAAAATGCAGACTGCAGACCCGACAGCCAGCTGCTATGGATTACCATGTGCTTCCTCCTCCATTCATGGGCCACTGACATGGTACGCAGCTCTGCATTGCTGCTGGCTGGACACGCTAAGGACTAGTCTACTCTGGAAGGGCTACAGCAGTGCAGCATTGATGCTGTCACGTTGCTAGTGCAGATGCTCTAAGCTGACAGGAGAGAGTTCTCCTGTCAACTTAATTACTCCAGCCCCCGCGAGCGGCAGGAGCTGTTGGCAGGAGAAGCTGTCCACACCGGCGCTTAGGTGAATGTATCGGTGCTCAGGGGAGTAACTTATTCACACCCCTAAGCGACATAAATTGTACCGACATAAGTGGTAGTGTGTACAAGCCCCAGGTGCTCTCCCAGGCTCCTCAGGAAGTTGTAATTGTTTGTTTATTGGGATGCTGCTGCTAGTCAGAAATTAGGTGGCTTGGATCAGGTGTGTAAGGAGCAATCTGAAGCTTGTATGCACAGCCCACAGCATCCCATAATCTCGCAGGCCCTACATGCCGATAGGCATAACAATAGCTAGCTCTTAAGTCATGCTGTTCATCCACAGAGCGCGAAGCACTTTACAAAGGAGGTCAATATCATTATCCCTGTTTTACAGGTGGGGAAACTGAGGCACGGAGCGGCTGAAGTGACTTGCCCAGGATCACCCAGCAGGCCAATGGCAGAGCTGGGATTAGAACACAGCTCTCCTGAGGTCCTGTCTAGGGCGCCTATTCCCCTGGGTCACGCTGCAGTCACTCACAGAGAAGGTGCAGCGAGGTAAATCTAGCCATGTATCAGCCAGAGGCCAGACAAAGCTGCTTGTTCCAGTAAGAAGTGGTGCACCTGAGTAATTAAAAACTGTCCTCCAATGTGACCTATGTCACCTACTGCACACCCCGTGCAGCGTTCTTCCAATGCCCCCCTTCCTCCCACCTTAGTCTGTGTGGTACAGTAACAGGTAGCAAAACGGTAGCGTTTTAAAAAGGCCCAGTGTAATCTCGAGATTAAAGCTGCGGATGAGGGGGTCAGAACTCTTGGGGTACATCTACACTGCGAAGAAAAGCCTGCGGCACTGAGCCTCAGAGCCCAGATCCATTGTAAAACTAGCAGGGTAGACGTTCCTTCTCGGACTGGAGCCTGGGGTCTGAAACCTGGCAAGGGGGGAGGGTCTATGTCTACACTGCTATTTGTAGCCCCACAGCCCAAGACCCATGAGCGTGAGTCAGTTGACCCAGGCTCTGAGACTTGGTACCATGGGCTTTTCTTTGCAGTGTAGACGTACCCTGGAATTCAATTCCTGGCTCTTCCACTAGCTCGCTGTGTAATTTAGTGCAAGCCCCTGTTACTCCTGGGTAACGTGGGGGTAATAGGATCTATCTCACAGGGACGAGGCACGGTTCCTAATTAGCATTTGTGCAACACATGTAGATCATCTGACAGAAGGTGCTGGGAAAGTGTAACCCCAGGGACTTTCACTCCTGGAGCTTTAAAATGGGCATTTTTAAGACTGAATCTGAGCAGCTTTCTCCAGCCTAGAGAGAACTGTTACTACTAAGGTACAACCCCTGAAGGGAAAGTCTTTTTGTAATGGAAACCCTACTGGACCCTTAATTATCGTGAGCCCTTCAGCTCAGCGTAGCACATACTCTGTCAGACTTTTGCACTTCTAATCTACCGAGCACCGTAGATATCTTCCTCCTTGTGTTGCAGGAGTAGGAGATCAGAAGGGAAAAATGATTTCCCCCAAAATAGCTCTTGCTGTCAGTGCCTGGGATAGCAATTCCCTTTCGATTGACAGAACTGAGAGCCCATTTGATCTGAACGGCTAGAAATTAAGGAAGAGGCTAGCTCCTGAGAGAAGGTGCCCATCTGAGGAAAGGCACAAGATCCCCTTTGCAAGGGTATTTATGCAGGTCATTGGCCCTCTCCCTTAGGAAGCACCTAGAGGCTCCCGTACCATCTCCTCCTTGCATTTCATCCCTTTATAAAGTGAAGTCTAAAGAGAGGACTCCGTATTTAGACAGCTTTGGCTCCCTCTTCGGGAAGTCTGAATAAACAGCATCACACTCCATCTGTGCATTTATTTGTACCACCATCTGGATTTGGTGTTGGAACTTAATGAGTAGAAGGGAGCGGTTGTGAGGGGAACGTCAAGTGTATGTTTGCGTAGTTGAAATCTGAATGGTATGTTCTGCAGGGGCCACTGGTTAGTTTTATCTCAGTCGTTCTACTATTATACTTAATCAGGAAGGGATTTTTATTTTTATTTTAAATCTACTTTTCTTTTACATAGAACCAAATTATAATCACTTTTAATTGAAAAAAAAACTGATAATATTCTGAACCAAATTTCTGGGAGATTAATTAACAGTGCAATAAATCCCCAAAGGAAATGCTCATTAATCTTGCCTTTCAGAAGCAAATTTCAGAAGAGAGCTGATTTAAAACATTGCTAATAATTAGAGGAAAGTTAACAGCTGAAACCCCCCCACCCCGCCCCGAATCTGGCAAAAGTCTTCTCCTATCAGATCCTGACTTAAACTAGTTCACGCTAAAATAAGTGTCTTTGTCGCTGGTGGTGGAAATCTTATGATCAGAGAGGGAGACGCTGCAAGGAATCTTTGGCACGAACTGTGCAACTAGATCTGGAACAAGACAGGGGATCTCAGCCTTGTTTATTCCCAGGTGGCTCATCACTGGGGTCTGTGAGGGCCTAGGAGAGCTCACCTTTGGGGCAGGACTTTGGAACAAGCAAAGGAGAAACAACTGTCCCCCCAGATCAGGAGCCCTGCCTGGGCATGCTGGAGGAGGGCATTATAGGTGTGTGCTCGCAGCACGTTGCAGACTTCCAGCCCAGTTGGGTGCATTCCCTGTTGCTGCTAGTTCTGTACCAGGATACAGAATCTTATGGTGTTAATTAAAGATCCCTGCGGCCTTAAGGCCCGATGGGAGTTATAAGTATTTATTGAGACCCTCTGCTGCATTGCAAAGCACTGGTATTTCCACCCGACCCATGTCCATTCATCCTCCGGGCCCATATGCTGCCCTAGGCAGCCCCATCAGGCAATCTGCAGAAAATCAGCTGCTTCCCTTTTTCGGGGCATCTGTGGGTAGTGCATCAGTTACATGTGTCACTGGAGCAACCAGGACAGCTCTTTGTGTGTGGCTTGGGAAAGGGGCTTTGCTCTGCGCTAGTCCATTGCCTGGTGATTGCAACGCGGCAGCTCTGCTTCCCAAGCTGATCCGGCTCCTGTGTCAGTCCAGAATCTTTGCATCAGTCATCTCCGCTTTCATGCTGGTCCAGCCATCTCCCAGCATCGGAGTATCACAGGCTGGTTTGATTTAATGGAAATTTTGCCATTTAAACAACAACGATATTGGAACTGGAAATCGACAACTTTGCTGTCATCACAGCGGTCTGAGCTATCTACCTACCTACCAATCCATCCATCTATCATTGTGGTACCTGGGGACCTTCCACTTAAAATCAATTTCAATAGCAAAATGTCTAGTGGACTTTATGGATCTCTTACACTTCTCCCTGTCTGGGGTCAAAACGCTGCTTGGGGGTGGGGTTTTTGCTTTCTGCTTTGTCATTGCATTAATTGCTTCTATTTTTTTGTTGTTGGTAGAGGTTTTCTGGTAGAGGGGCTGTCAGTGGAGGATGACTAGCATTTTGACTGAGCTGCAGGGACCATCTGGACTGAGCATCCAAAGCACAGACTGATTTCTCTTACATCGGGTTTATTGTGACCTAAGGAGGCTGGGATGAGCAAACTGCCCCCTGGTGCAGAAGGGCCATGCACAGCCAGAGAGACCCACGTTTGCATCCTTTCTAACATGTCTCCAGCCTACATTGAAATGAAACTCCATTCAAAGTTTTGGACTGTCTGAATCGCAATGAGCCAATTAACTTCAGTGGGAGATATGGGCGTCTCTATCCAAGGGCACAATTTGACCAAATTACTATGGAAAGAGTCTGATCTTTGTTACTCCAGCTCTTGATTTCAGTGGAGTTACTCTGGGTTTACATTGGAGGGGGGAGGAAGTGAGAGAAGAATTTGTCCCTTGGCATTTGTGTGTGGTTGGCACACTGTGGGCCAAACCGTGCTGGCTATTACGCTGGCGTAAATCAATAATAATTCAACTGATTTCAATAGAGTTGCTTTGGGTTTACTGCACCATAGTCTAAGTGAGAACAGTGTTTGCTCATGGCTCTTCATTTTCGTTTCCCATAGTGTGGTGTTTTAACCCAAACACACACTGCAATGTGTCCCCCAGATGTAAACTATTGGGATGGACACGAGTGAAAAACATGGACAAATCATGTTACTGCCATTTTCCTTTGCTCTGATTTAGCATCTTTCCCTGGTCAGTAGGACCCTGCTGGAACTTCCCGACTCTTCATAGCCCAGTAGCGATCTCCTGCCTCCCCGTTTGATAGCAAACAAGCACATTGTCTTTGTGGCTGTGCAGGTGACCTGCATTAGGTTTCTCTGCTGGGGGCAGCTGGGTTTTATCTCCTCTCTGCGTGGTGGTGAGGTGGGATTTATTACTGTGGAAATGGGGCCAGGGCATTAGACAAACATGCACAGTGGTGACAGTGTCAGGGCAGCTTCAGATTGAGCCAGGAGTGGGGGACGTGCCATGTGAAGTATGTTTCATCAACAGGGAGAGGAGGAAATGTTGTCTGCGGGTGACGGGCAAAGGAGGTGAGAGCCGGGGCAAAAATGGCGTGATCCTACCCGCCGAAATCCAGTGCAGAGCGAAGCACAAAGAATAGGAGCAGCTCTGTGTTGGTTTCCGTTGCTAATCAGTGAGTCTCCTGGTGCTGCTGTCTATCATTATTGTTGTTGTTGTTGCTGTAGAAAGTTACCGATCCAGGTTTGCGATCAGCGTGATAATCTCCCAGCAAGGTTTGGTTATTGTCCCTAGCAGCACACCAGCTGGCTCTCCAAACTCCTCCAGAGCCAGCTCTGTCAGCCCCAACGCTGGCTTAGCCGGTCAGGCAGCATAGGGGTGATCTTCCAGAGGCACAGAGCCAGCCACAAGACTTTTATGCCACCTCTGCTTCTGGTACAGCAGGGAAAGGAGCCATGGCTGGGAGTCCATATGGCAGGCGGATCCTTGTCTCCGTTTCAGGCCTCCGTGCTGGGAGGACTGGCTCTGCACAAAGCAGCAGCAGGATCGGGGGAGGGCAAAAGTGAACACAAAACCCCTGTGTGCTCCCAGCCCAGCCCAGCCCAGCCCAGAATAGGGTCTGTAGTAACTGGCTAAGCTACCCTCAGTCTCACGAACCAATTCTCCATTTCCTTTACTTCCTAAAGGCAAGATGATATTTGTGTACTGGGGTGATGCAGGGCTTCACTGCCCCAGCAGGGTCATGGGGCAAAATGCCTTCTAAAGATGCCCATTGTAAGCTGGAGATGCACCCATGGCCATCCCTTAGGACGGTGTAGCCTGCTTCTCTCTCATCTCCTGGCTAGTAAAAGCAGGGAGCTGGGTGTTTCTGCCAAACAGGGCTTAAATTCGGCTGGAGCTGTCTGGAGCAGAGCTCTGGTAAATATTTTCAAATTCGCAGGAGTCCGTCCATCCCCAGCACTACTCACGAGGCTGAAGTCCCAAACCCCAGGGCTCCGGGAAATACTCACTGAGAATTTAAGCCCTTCTGCCAAGGTTTCTGACATTGCAGGGGGAGCCTGGGAAGTGGGGTAGGAGACATAGACTTAGTGAGGGGAAGGGACTCGTAAGGCCTGCAGTTGCGAAGCGGTGAGGAGATGGGCTAGTTAGCCAGGGAGGCAGCGCTGGAAGGCAGAATCAAGGTCCCGTAGCCTTCGTGGCCAAAACCAAACCAGTTCTCTCTTGCAAGCCCAGTAACTCCAAGCGGTATTTTCCATAGTGCTCTTCTGTAGGCTGCAAGCCTGCATTATGTTTCAGGTTTGCAATGCTTAAGAGCATGACTAGAGAGAGGCCTGAAAAAGGATTCAGAGCTCTGGGAAATGTCCGGAAAGAGCAATGTTTCAATCTCTTCTTATTTATTTATATTGCTGTAGTGCCGAAGGGTCACGAGCCATGGGTCTCGAATCCAAGTCTGTAGGGTTTATGGGACCTGCCACACTCCAACCCACCACCTGGGACCAAGGAAGGCCAGACACAGTGTGAGGCTCCACCCCTGAAGTCTGATTGGCAGAGCCCCGGAGCGGCTGATAGGCCGACTGGTCCTACTTGTGCCAGCAGCAGGTGCAGAAAGCTGGGCTCTAGCCTGCTCTCAGCTGTGTGTCTCCTGCTCCAGGCATCTGACTTGTGGTTCCGGGCCACCAGTGTGTTTCCTTCCTCTAACCTCCTGCTACCCTGACCCGGCCTGACTTCTGCCTCATAACTGTGGGCTCTGGCTCCCACTGCTAGATCTTGCTGCCCATGACCCAGCCATGATGCTAGGAGACCCAGTCATGGACCATAACCCCATTGTGCTTGGTGCTGTACAAACAGAGAGAGCAAAGACAGTCCCTGCATGGGACAGAGCTCACAATCCAAGACAAGAGACAACCACTGGACACAGCCCGATGGCAGAGTACAAGGAAATGATGATCTGCTGCTGGTTGGCATGATAGGCTGTGGTCTCAGCAGGCCGCCCCACAAGAGGCTCTGCAGATATTAGAGGTACCTAGGGATGAACGTGCCTCCCTCCATTTTGAAATACTCCACATTTGACAATGGGTTGTGTTAACTGAGGGTTGGGTACCCCATTTTAAATGTGACGGTGCAATGGAGCTTTCACTTGGGGGCTCTGCATTCACTGCCTCCTACCTCTAGAACGACGCACCGTCCAACAGAAATCAGCCGGGTCAATCTGCAAAGGTGTTCCCTACTCCCGAAGGCAGGGGGGGGGCAGTTTGTTAAGGGATGCTTGAGAAATGTGTTTGCTCGTTGCAAGCTCCCTGTCCATCCGTGTCCCTACATGACCAGAACTTAAACTAGGAAGAGAGGGAGGGAGGCAGCCTGGGACGGACCCAGACTCTGGCAGACAGAAGGAAGGAAATGTGATACTGCTCTGGGAAGCATTCCACTGGCTTTTTTTAGGCCAGGAGATAATCGGAGGGACGCGTGTGTCAAAACGAGACCGTGTCTCGGGAAAGCGGGACAGCAGCTGATATGGCGGCAACAACAACAACAACGAAATAACCGAGTGCTGTATTCAGCCCCTTGGCTATTTCAGCTACGGCCCCCTTGCCCCGCCCCCCTGTAGAGCGGAGTTGGGTTTGCTGTCATTAATAATATGGCAACACAAACAAATGACTTCACTTGGCATCGCTATCAAACACTGTGGCTGCATCTCCTCCGTCGCCTCGATGTCAAAAAATGTAACAGCCTGGGTGAGTGAGGAGTTAGCTGCTGACCCATGACCCTGCAGTGACTCATTTGAGAGCTGTATTTAGGTCAGCTAGCATGTGTTGTTTTTCCACCATGATATTAAAGGGAAAGAGAAGCTGTCTATGAAATCAAAGGGCTGAGTACAGCTCCAGCCCTTACGTTCAGGGCCGGCTCCAGGGGTTTTGCCGCCCCAAGCAGCCAAAAAAAAAAAAAAAGCCGTGATCGCGATCTGCAGCAATTCAGCGGGAGGTCCTTCGCTCCGAGCGGGAGTGAGGGACCCTCCGCCGAATTGCCGCCGAATACCTGTAAGTGCCGCCCCGCTTCAGAGTTGCCGCCCCAAGCACCTGCTTGACAAGCTGGTGCCTGGAGCTGGCCCTGCTTACGTTAAAGGATCAACGGTTCCATGCTGCCCCGAAGTCTCATCCATTCACCCAGGTTGTCCTTGCGATGATACGTAGGGGGTATGTTACCACAATCTGCCCTTCAGGCTTGGATCATTATTAATTATTATTTGTATTAGCATAGTGCCTGTGAGCCCTGGTCGTGAACCATGACCCTGTTGTGCCAGGTGCTGGACAAACACAGTCCCTGCCCTGCATCGCTTACAAGCTAAATAGAGAAAGAGAGACAACAAAATGGATACAGATAGACACAGCGGAGGAAACCGCTAGAAGAGCTAATGTGATCTCGGGATGCATGAACGGGGGACTGGCGAGTAGCAGAGAGGTTATTTTACCTCTCTATTGGGCACTGGTGCGGCCGCTGCTGGAACACTGCATCCATTTCCTACAATTCATGAAGGATGTTGATACATTGGAGAGGGTTCAGAGAAAAGTCACGAGGATAATAAAAGGATTGGAAAACCTGCCTTATCATGATAGACTCAAGGAGCTCAATCTATTTAGCTTAACAAAGAGAAGGTGAAGGGGTGACTTGATTCCAGTGTATAAGTATGTACATGGGGGATAATATTTAATAACAGGCTCTTTAGTCTAGCAGAGGAAGGTCTAACATGATCCAGTGGCTGGAAGTTGAAGGTAGACAAATTCAGACTGGAAAGAAGGTGTAAATTTTTAACAATGAAAGTACAGTAATTAACCATGGGAAGAATTTACCAAAGGTTGTGGTGGATTCTCCATCGCTGGCAATTTAATCAAGATGGGATGTTTTTCTAAAAGCTCTGCTCTAGGAATTATTTTGGGGTAGTTCTTTGGCCTGTGTTCTATAGGAGGTCAGACTAGATGATCATGGTGGTCCCTTCTGGCCTGGGAATTTATGAAACAATGAGACAGTATTGGTCAGTGTGACAAGCAGTGGTCTCAGCATGCCAGTTGCCTAACTGTTGTCAAGTTTTGGGGGGTGTTTGTCCACAGAGCCTAACTCAAACCCCATTGAAGGCAATGGGATTCTTTCCCACTTATTGCAGTGGGGTTGGATCAGGCCCAGAGGTCACAGAATGTTAAGAAGGAGCAACACCATAGTAATGATATAGAGACGTACATACATACACAGTCACTGTCTTCACTGACTCATAGGCGTGAGAGATGGGAAAGACCCATGTGGCTATCCAGTCTGTCTCCCTGCTGGGGCACCATTGTTTCCCAGTGCACCTATAACAGTGACAGACCCTGGCTGTCGGCAGGCGGGATCGAACCTGGGACCTCTGGAGCTAAATGCATGAGCCTCTACCACATGGGCTAAAAGCCAAGTGGCTGCTAGCTAACACTGTAGAGCAGACTCATTTTACTCTCTCTCTCTAAGTGGTCTCAGTGCCACTAGATGGGACAGAGCAGCACACCCAGGAGGTGTGTGAGTTACACCACCCCCCGGTACACTTTCACTTCTACCACTGTCATACCCGGTCTATAAATAAAAATCCCAAGCAGTAGGGCATTCATCTCCTCATTTGGGAGACTTTTTTACACATTCCTACATTGCCCTATCAGGAGTGAGTTCCTGATGTTCCTCATAAATATTCCCTTTCTTAATTTCTACACAACTCCTAATTTTCTCTCCTCCTTGTGCCATACCAAATAATTGCTCACCCTCATGGTGTCATGGTCCCTTCAAACATCTGTAGACAGATGGCATGACCCACCTCCCCAAACCCAGCCAAATCCAACCATATGATTTCATAGAATCATAGAGCCATAGGGTTAGAATAACCAGAGGGTTATTTGCATGTATTTGCTTCCATGTCCAGAGTTTTGCAAGTGCAAAGAAACTAGAAGCCACTTTAGAAACTTTGGCCTGTTCCATTTAACTCCATTATGATAAAAAAAAACTTCTCAGATGACACAGACCTGGATAGATTAGGAGACCTCACAGCATCAGCAATATTTAATGCCTCTCCAAAGCCCCAGTTCCCCAAAGCATTTTAGCATGTGCTTTAAGTCCATCTCGCTGCAGCAAAATGCTTAAGAATGTGCTTAAGTCTCACTGAAGTTGTGGGACTCATAAAGCCATGAACCAAAAAAGCAAGTAATCAATGGGACTTAAGCAGAGATGTTTAACCAGACGGTCAGCGGAAGAATCTTGTTCTGCGGGTGTCAGGCATGGAACCTGCTTCCAAGTATAAATTCTGAGGGTTATTTTTAAGACATTCATAGAAATACATAAAATGCCTTTGTTCCTGCCAAACAATAGCATCCTTGTGTGATGCAGCAACCCGGTGAAAACTCTAGCAGGGTGGAGGGGGTTAGAATTCCTGGCCTTGCCCTGTAATATGAAGTAGGTAGTTCTTGGTTTGCCTTCGGAACTTGGGAAAATACTTCACTTGCTGGAGTGTGAGTGAGAGAGAGAGTTTTAAATGGTGGCTCCTGGAAACAGAGGAAACTGCTTATTATCCTCTGCTATTGACACTGAGGGTCGCTCAGCAGCAAACGTGTCTAATTAGCCTGAATGAAGATCTGGTTCCACACCGCTTTCTAATTGCAGGTCACGGCAGCTGCTGCTGGGTGAGCTCGCTGTACCCACAGCCAGTAGAAGCAGGTCAGGCAGGCTGTGAGGGGCACACGCGATCGAGAGAGAGCCCTCAAAAGCTGGAGTGTTTCATTGCTAATCAAATTGCCTCAGAGCTGCCTGCAAGCATGTATGGCTTTAAACAGCAGGGCCCTATAACAGGCTTCGGTTGTGAAAATATGAGACATTATCTGTAATATTCATGGCTCCACATAATGAGCCAATCGTTGTCTTTCAGTCAGGGGAACCTATCCAGCTTGGCTGAGGGTGTGGAGTCTAATAGTTAGAGTAGGAAACTGGGCGCCAGGACTCCTGGGTTTTAGCCTCGGCTCTGAGGAGGAGGGCAGTCTGTTAGTTAACACAAGGGGACTAGGAGTCAGGACATCTGGGATTTAGCCTTCCCTTTACCACTGACTCACAAGATTGTGGGCAAGTCTTGTCACGTTTCTGTACATCGCTTCACCCACGTATCGAATGGGGATATTAATGCATCCCAAACAGGCAGGAAGGTGAGGAGGCCTATGTCATTATTGTGTGTAGTGCACTTTGAGATCCTCAGATGAAATGGGGTCAGACCATCCTCATAGTTGTCACCAAAGCAGACTTGCCATCAGGAATCCAGGGGATGAAGCTTCCTCTTTAATCCTATAATCATTGGAGATTGTAATTAAGGAGTTAATTTTTATTTTTTTTACAGTGCTGCAGTGGAAAACGTACATCCCGGTTCTATACTGAGCTGCTTGTATATCGCTCTTGCGAACGGCGCTGACTCAATGGCAAGTCTGCTGCTTTGCGAACCCCAGGGGTTCCTCTGTCCCTCTCTGCCTGTTCTTTGTCCTTTGTAAACCATGGTTTTCATTAGGAAGCCTGCTCACCGCCTTCTTGCCCTGTGTTCCTTTTATCTCCGTTCTGTTAAATGATCTCAAATATGCGATATGATAAAGACAAACAAACACCCGTTCAATTTAGTTCGCCCTAATGCCAGACTCTACTTTTACCAAAGTAATTAAGATTAATGCAGTTGATAATTTGGGAAGCATTCTTAAATGTACCCTTCTGGCAGCATCTAACATATAAATTTACCTTAGAAGATTTATCAGAACACTCAGGTAACAGATAGTTCCTTAGCAAACGGGAGCATTTAGAAGCAAAATGAAAGATTAATATTTCTTAAATAAGTGTCAAAATAAGTCATTCTTTTTTACAACCCCACAAAGATGCTGCTGTCAATCCCAGGCCCTCTGATTCATGTAGGAGATTAAAACCACTGCAGGCTTGGGGGGAGGGGGGTTAGATGCCATTTTTGTACAATTTTAAGTATATTTAATGCAGTTGAAAAGGTGCCAGATCGACAGCTCTGAAAATGAAGTCTTCTGCTTATGCACTATGAAATGGACTGCAACCAGCTCCTGGACCTGAATAACCCCAAACTTCAGGAGTGTTTGAAATCTGAATTCAGAATCAAATCCAGCCCCTCTCTTTATAATGGGACATCCCTGGATATGTCACTTCCCCAGCTCTGGGATGGGCCTAAATTCTGCAGCATGTCCCATCTCTGATTCACCAGACATGGGAAGAAGCAGCACAAGTTTCCCACATGCTCTCCTGCTGATGGGCATTAGCTCCAGGTCAGTCAGTTTCCATGGCTCATTCCATCTATTCATCTAGGTCCCTTTGTGGCCCCCATCACTAAAATATCTGAGCACCTCCTGTGAGTAAAAACCAACATCAATATTCCTCTCTCCCTTCCCTGCTGACAAGAAGCAGGCTTGGTCCTTTCATTTTGTTTTTCTATTGGGGCATATATGCAAGAACACCTGTCAGGGCACTGCCCGCAGGAAAGTCTGGGTGTGGAGATGGGTTTCATTCCCAGGGTCTACAGCAAAGGGTCTGGCAGTGATGATGGCTGTTGTGATATTGGCTTGTGTCCCACTAGAAGTGAGACCCTCCTCCAAAATTGTCTTCCCTCCAGTTACTGCACTGTTCCTATTCTGTGCAGTCCAGTCTGCCTCCTTTCATGAGCACCACATCTCTTCTAAATGTGATATTCATCCACATGAATGTGTACTGGGGACTAAACAAAATCTCGTGCCTCTGGAACGAGGAGATGCAATTGATGGCTCCATACTCAAAGCCATGAACCGAGTCATCCATCCCCAGTGTGACTGCCATTGACTTCAAGGGAATTGGTATGAAGTTGACCTCTTCCACCTTGGCCAGTTAAAGTTAGTTCTCATTTGTTTTGTGCCAGTCCATCCCAATGGTTCCTGACCCAGCATATGCCCACTCAGCAGATTTCAAATGTATTTCTGATTGCTACCACGGGCAAGAAAGAATCTAAAAATCTCCCTCATCTTACTTGTCAGTCAGATGGGCTATTTGACTCTGAGCTGTCCCAAAAGTAAATTATGAGAATTACAGGATTTGCCTTCCCAAGTCACCTTGAGCAGTGCAATCATTTTAAAGTGGACATCTGGATGGGTAACTTTTAGAGTTGGTGGGAGCCACATTCCATATTGTCCTCCTGTTTCCAACATTACCGACAACCTCCCTCTCATTCCTTGAAAATCATGGCTTGTCCTAGAAAGTACAGCTAAAGCCACAATCTGAGCTCATTCTGCCAGGCAGGTGCCTCTCTCACGAGATCGCACGAGCTGGACCGAGGAGCAAAGCTCAGAATGTTTGGGTGATTATCCAAATAGGACTGATCACCCAAAAGTGCAAATGGATTCCAAACATGTTATAAGCCAGGACCATCACTAGCAAGAAGTGACCAACCAGCACTAGCAAGAATCCCCTGGGAACAGCCCTTCTGCTCCCAGGAGTGGTCGGAAGCAGCCCAAGGAAAAAAACAACCAAACCATGAAACGCCTTTTTCAGACCTCCTCAAATGGTTCTGTTCAAGCTTTAGGAGTGAGGCTCGGCTCCATTGGTGTTGTGTACAACCAGTGAGCCACCCATCCCTAGTGCCGGTCAAAAGCAGCATGTTATTTCTATCCTTTCCCAGCAAGAGACGGGGTCCAATTTTAATGCCTTTATCATTTATTTTCTCCTTCCCAGGTGATTCCCACAATGTGCAATTGCTTACTAGTTCCCAGCCAGAGCTCAGCACTGCCTGGCTTAGAGAACCGGTCTTGCTTTCTCAATGCAATCCGTTTTGGGTACTTTACCAGACTGAGGCACATGTCCCGCCCCCACCGGTGGTAATTTGGGAACTGTGGTAGTTACAGTCTATATCTACCCGGGGCTCTGAAGTGTTTCTTCCCCGTCCACTGCACAGGGAGGCAGCAGTAGTGGGAGAGGGTGGTTTTGAAATATGCTACCCAGGAGAAGCCCTTTGCTTCTCTGCATGGAGGCAGGAGAAAGGAATTATCAAAGCTCTGATTGGTTTTGCTGGTCCCGGACTGGGCTTTCTCTGAACTCCGCTTTCCAAAGGGTGACACAGAGGCCAGATGCTCCCATTCTGCTTTTCATATATTTGACCAGGAAATGGGTTAATGTCAGAAAGGGATTAAGAAATGTTTCTGGTTTGACCATGCGATTATTAAACTTCTCGGGAACTCAAATGCCTGTTAACTCTTTGCAAGAGAAATTTAGAGCTAGAGAAGTGTCCTCGGTCTCTCAGGAATTATGATAATTTTATAAAACCACCTTGCCTTTTGAATGGCGGCTTTCTTCCCAACTAATTCCAAGGGGCTTCACAAGCTGGTGTACACTGGAATTGCTTCATCCACCACTGAAATGCAGCCAGTTCTGGGGTGGTATGTGGTGGCTGTTTAACAGCACGCAACAATGCTACCTTCCCATGCAAGACAAGAAATGAAGCCTGTACTGAATTGAAATTA
Source organism: Mauremys reevesii (assembly GCF_016161935.1). Classification (NCBI taxonomy): domain Eukaryota; kingdom Metazoa; phylum Chordata; order Testudines; family Geoemydidae; genus Mauremys; species Mauremys reevesii. Next base: position 39,538,963 of record NC_052638.1, read on the forward strand.
AAAAGCAATGTCAGTAGCTAAACTGGAATTACCCAGACGGGGATTTAGCCAGGACACCGCAGTTAACACCTCCACTCTTTTGAAACATACCATTGGATATTTACTGGGGATCATGGTTTCCCGTCTCGTCTAAAGACAGCACCTGTAGCAGTGCAGTGCCTGTTGGCACTGAATCAGGCATTGACTTTGTACTGTCTTTGGAAGTAGTCTGCTACCTGTTGAATCACTAACTTCCTTCAGCAGCCTGGGTTCTTCTTTATGGTCAAGTCTTCCATGCAAATACTGGCCAGACCTGCTTAGCTTCTGAGGTCTGGTAAGATCACAGCATGAGAGAGTCTGGCTGCAAGATGGCAACAGTATCTCCTCCACCGTGCAAGGAGGATGGACTGGATGAGCCGGAAGAGGCCTCTTCCAACCCAATTTTTTCTATGAGTCTCTGAATGAGCCCAGCTGGTGGAGGTCTTGTAATTCAGGGGTCTACACAGCCTTCAAGTGGTGGCTGTAGTCTAATTTCTGTCCACAGTTAGCAGTGGAACTCAGTACTGACCATACAGATGGGCCAATCCTCTGTTGTTGGTGTTCCCACTGTTTTCAGTAGAAAGAGTTTAGAAATAAAGGCCTGAGGGGTTGTTCTGAGGACTAAAGTTCTTTATTGCCCTGTGGGAGACTTGAATTCCATGACCAACCCTGTTGTCCAGCCCCCGCAGCCGCGGTGGTGGCTATAATGGCTGCGGAAGAGCCCCGTGAAGGAAAACACACCTGGGAGAGAAGGAGAAATGCTTGAGATGTGGGGCTCAAAAAGGATATTGCTAATGCCATGCAGTGGATGTGAAGAGTGTCTGCACAGCTGGGGTCTGATCTCCCCAGGAAGTACGTGTGTGTGTTTGTGTCAGCTCCAGCTGCACATGTCCACCAAGATCTGAACCACTCACCCGGTGGCACACTGAACTCACCAGCTAATGGAGAGCTGGCTTGGCACAGGGAAATGCTTGAGCTCCAGCCGCTGGAGGACATGGGCCTTGTCAGAGCTGGATTGAAAACTGCTGGGTTTAAAATCCTCTTTGAAATCAGCATATTGCAGGAGTCGATCAGGAATATGGATCACCCATGGCAGGGGGAGGGGGCAAGGCTAGAAACACGGCGTAGTTGGTGTTTTATTTGAAAAAATAGCAAAACACAAGAAGGGAAACTTTCTCCCTTGTGTTGATCAAAGTCAACATGCAGCTTTTGGAGTTAAAGTTCTCCCCATCACACTGCATTGTCTTTGTATCTCTCTTTTTCTCTTTCCATCCCTGTAGGCACCCCTATAGCTGTCTATCCCCATACACACCACTCTTCTGTCTGTCTACCTTTTCATCCCCATATACACCACCCCTCTGTCCATCCATCTATCTAGCACCATCTACCAAAATAACAGTAACAATCTCTATCACTTTTTTCCTTCCCCACCTGTAGGAGAAACTGCTTGATTGATTTTCACAGGTTTGGTTTTTTGCTCATGTGACTGGGGGGGAGAGGGGGGTTGGTTGTTTGCAGAAGTTTCCGAGGGGAAGTTTCTTCAGCTGAAGAAGTGAGTTTAGTGGACTTCAGCTGGCACACAGGGTGGGTGCATGGCTGGCGGGACGATGCCGCATGGATTCTAGTCTGGGGCGCAAACTAAGCTTCTTTCTCCCCAATCCAGCAGCAGCAGGGAGTTCGGGAAAGGCAGCAAATTTAGCACCCTGAGATGGGGCTTCTCCTGACCCTCTCTGGAGTGGCGCCAATGGACTCAGGAGGGAGTCACACCCCCTGCCCTCCTTGTCTCTGAGGTGAAACTAACATGGGGCCTACAAGAGGGGCAAGGAAAACTGAGGCTGCAGGCAGCTCTGATCTGGAGCTGGAATGTGGCTGGCTTTGGTTAACCCAGGTTGCTGAGAAAGCAGAATAACCCAGGGCAAGGTACTGGGCTGGGAGGACTCTTTTGGGACTCTTCCCAACCCCAGGAAGGAGATGATTCGGGAGAGTTTCTTAGCTTTTATGGGACCTCTGAAGTCAGGAACCATTCGTCACACACTGTAAGATCTTGGATCCTGGAAAGGGAACCCCGGAGCCCACAGGTCAGCCTGCCCTATATCCGTGTGTTGCTGGGCCACAGAAATGAGCAAACAGTTCTGTAAGAAGTGTCCTTCAGGGGCCAGGGACTCCTTAGCACACCTACCGCTGATTGGCTGCTGCCATGGGAGAGAGATGGTTTGGGCTGCTCTCCTCCCATCTACTTTTTAAGCCTTTATTCCATCTTGAATCTCACTTTTTCCTACTGTGTCTCCCTCTGGCTCATCTATTTCCAACCTCTTGGCAGCGATGCGCCGGTTTTTAATCCCTCGGGCCCTTAGACGATCACATTAGTCTCATAAAGAAAGAGAAGCTGTATTTTGATCTCCGTACCAGGAGTGTAAACCTGGAGCAACTCAACAGAGTTACTCCAGATTTACGCCAATGCAGCTGAGCTCAGAATCTGGCCTGCGGGATTTCTGCAACACTGCCATCGACAGCATGGGAGCAGGGAATGAGAGATAGGACTCCTGGGTCCTATTCCTGCTTTTAGCACTGAGATGTGGAGCAAGCCCCTTTGCTTACCTGTGCCTCAGCTTCTCCAGCTGTGGAACGGGGCTCATGCTCCATGCCTGTGGTGCCTCCGAGAGCGTTGCAGGGATTAATTAGTTAACGCTTGCCCAGGGCTTTGAGAATATGCTATGTCAGTGCTGAGTACTGTTGTTGTTTGGCAAAGGTCCAGCTAAAGCCACACAACTGACAAGCTGAGTGAAAGGGCTTTTAAGTTTTTGCAGCCGGTGACTTGCTGGCAGCTCCTGGGAAAGTCCAGTGTCTCTGGCCCACTACCCGGAGCTTGCACTTGAAACCGGCTCACTTGAGTCATTCAGAGGCGGTGGTGCAGGCTGTCTGTACATTAGTCCCCTGGGAGCCCCCGCTCTTCGCACGTCCAGCAGCATGGCGTACCTCACCGCGGACGGAGAGCACTCCCTGCACGTCAAAGCCCGGCTTAGACGCCTGGAGGCTGTGATCCACCATGCCGGCCGCCAAGCCAAACACACATTCTTGACATATTTTTCACTTTCTTTTCAGCCAAGAAATTCACATTTCATGGGAGGTTAAACTGAGCCCCGGCAGTAGCTGAGCGACGGCAAGTTTCCAAGGTATGGCCAGCTGACAAGGCGGGATTTGGGGCTAGCTCTGCAATCCAGACATTCTGCTCTTTATCCTCTGACAGGCTGCAGTGATGCCTCTCCTCCCCGCTCCCTCCGTGTGCTGGTTCCATGATGTCCCAGCAAACAGACCCCCCCAGCACACTGCCTGCCCTCCCCTGCTGATGACCTTTGTTACCACTTTAACTGGAGTCACCAGCTCCCTCGCGGGCTCAGGAGTTTCACGCTAAGCTGCAGCCTAGCAAGAAGAGACAGAAATTTTGCACAGTTCCTGGCTTTGAGAAAGGGCCAGTTGACAAGAGGAAGTGATTTTTCACAGCCCCAGCCAAAGACTTGGCTTCAGAGACTTCTATTTAACCTGCCGGAGTATCATTTAAATCTTTAAGCCGCTGGTTAAAGAGCCTTCTGTATATTCACGGTAGACAAAATAGAAGTGTTTTCATCACCACCCCTCTTTCTCACGGAGCTCATTTAAAACTAATAAACAAGGCTAGGGGGGACGGGATGGGGGTGAGTCCGGAGGCTGCCTTTCTAACTGTAGCCCAATTCTTCCTGCACTACAGGGCTGGGCTCTCGTTTTATACCCCTCTCCCATCTCCGGAGGGGTGCTAGTGGTGGGTGCCACTTCCTGGATGCAGAGGCAAGCGCTCTGGGGCCTGCTGACAAACCATACGGCTTAGCTCATATTTTCGGCATTTCTCTTGCCCTCATCAGTAAATGGGATTTGCCTGAAAAACCCCACAGGATCTTTGTTTTTCATCCACTCCCTCTGTATATTCCTCATCTTGAGCAATTGTGTGTTTTGTGGCTGGAGTTACCGAAAATGATCAGGTCATCCCCGGTGGCTTGGGCAGTTCTACACGCTCCGATAAAGCTAATCAAACTCAGGATGATTGTGTGTATTATGGTAGCACCTAGAGACCCTGACCGAGATCAGGGCCCCGGTGCGTTGGGCGCTGTCCAGACCCCAAGTGAGATCAGGGCCCTATTGTGCAGGGAGCTGCATAGACGCCAACCAAAATCAAGTCCCCATGGTGTTGGGAGTTGTATGTACATATAGTGAGAACAGCCCCTGCCTTGAAGAACTTATGGGCTAAATAAACGAAACAAACAGGAAATATTATTAACCCCATTTTACAGCTGGAGAACTGAGTCACAGAGCAATTCAAATGAGGTCATTGCACAAGGTCAAGGGAGTCTGTGACTAAGCCAAAAATTGAATCTAGGTCTCCTGTGTCCCAGCCTAGTGACTTAACCACAATGCCATTCATCAGGCTTAAGTTCACTTCGGCAGAAAGGGAGAAATTTTTCCTCTACATGTACATATAATATGGCACAGGGCCGGGGCGGTATGATGGGAACAAGGCGGGAAACTGTCCAAAACTGCAAGAGAAAAACCACAACATGCTTCTTTTTCGGGAAAAATATTTCTCCTCCCCCGAGCCCCTCCACCTTCGCTTCAGAAGCTGCCTGAATATGTTTGCACAACCGTTTGTGTCATCATAATCATTTCCACCACAACCAGCTGTGGTACACCTGGAAGATCCTGATTCTGGGCAGCGAATGAGCAGCCGGCGGAATTCTCGACTGGGACTGAATGTAGCTGCATTTTAGCACCTGATCACCTGTTGCCTAGAGGCTGCATTGGCAGAAGCAGGAATGGCCTAATTGGTCTTTGTCTCTCTCTGTCCCTAGGTAGTAGGATCTTGTGATCTAGCAGCGGAGAGCCTGCTTTCATGCAGGAGGGAATAAAGAATGAGGGAGAGGGAGCGGAAAAATGTACGAAAACCCAGCAGAATGGGTTCTAAATTCCGAGGCGATGTGTAGGCTGGTTTGTTGGACTCTCAGGGCATGTCTGCACTGCAATAAAACACCCGCAGCTGGCCCGGCTCATCTGATTCACGCTGAAGGCCTATAAAATTGGAGTGTAGACATTTGAGCTTGGGCTGGAGCCGAAGCCCGAACGAGACCCAACACGGGAGGAGGGTCCCAGAGCCCAGGGTGCAGCCCCCAAACGTCTACTTTGCTAGTTTTAGCCTCACTCACAGCCTGGGCCGGCTGACCCAGGCCAGCCAGAGGTGTTCGATTGCAGTCTAGACATGCCCTTATACTAGCTTCGACCTGCTTCCAGCTGGGTGCTCAACATGTGCAGGAGTTTGAACTTACCCGCTGAAGAGCTGCCTGGAGGTGTAAGTGAAAGTAGGGGATGGCCCTGCCTTGCCCCTCCTCCCCTGCCGGCGTTGCTTTTCGTGCTGCATTGCTCTCCGTAGGCCCCTGGGTTTGCGAGTGACTTGAGCTCAGACGCGGCAGGCCCAGTTCGTAAGTCACACGTTGGTAAGGGGGGGTGAGTCCCAGTGAGTCTAAGCGATCTGTGCTGGTATTACGTGTGGGCTGGAAGAAGGGGTCAGACTCCCTGAGACTTCGCTCCGAACTTGATCAAACGCATTAGTGTTTGCCGTTAGAAATTGGCAGACACGCCTTAAAGTCACCCTGTGTTACAGAGCTCCCCGAAAAGGGGCTTTCATCTCAAAAGTGAGACAAAGCTGCGAGCATCTCCAGTAAAGAAAGGGATCCTACTTCCCTGCCTCTGACACCCAGAGCAATGGCACAAGCCACCCAGGAAGTGGGGCCAGACCTGTCTCCATGCGTGTGTGGAGTATTGAATGGAACCCCATGGGGAGTGTGAGTCCCCAGTGGTGGTCATCTTGTGTTCGCCAAGGGGCTGAGAACACGGCCCTTGCGTCGCGGAGCACTCCTCCGAGCCCTGCCACGCAAGGCACACACGGAAATGCTCAGCAGCGTGGGGCCTGCTCACTTCTGAGGGGAGAGAGGAATGGTGCAGGGCGACCAGGTGCTGAGACACTCCGGTGATAAGCACAGCGTAAATGCACTGATGGCAGGATGGGCCAGCAGGGCTATGGCTGGCAGAAGTGGGGTCAAGCTGAGCTCCAGAAACATCAGGCTGGGCAATACGGTCAAATGCAGCTTCGATTGGTGTCGCTCCCTTCAGCCAAGCTGCAGCCCAAAAGCCACTTCCTAGGGGGAGAAACAGTGTTAAAGCGAAACAAGGGTAGCAAAGGGAGAGGAGCGTTTCTGAGGTGCAGACAAAGGAGGAGAGAGGCAGTGAACGCTGAGAGTCGGTGGGGCAGAGAAATACAGGGAGGTTGCTCCAGGCAGAAGGAGCTGCACAGGAGAATGGCTCTCACCAGCACCATCCAGACAGTTTTCAAATTTAACTCATTTTTTAAATGTAAACATTTAATGTAAAAATGTAAGAATTCTTCCATCAACCTAGCAGTGTTTACATTGGGGTTAGGTCAACCTAGGTCACACAGGGCATGACATTTATCACAACCCTGAGCTATATAGCTAGGTTGCCCTAAGTTTTAGGTGTAGACCAGGTCTTAGAAACAATCCGCTTGTGGTAGTCACCAGAGAAGCAAGAAATGAAATTGACCATAAACAAGAAGTGAAACAGACCAGCCCAGTCCCAGCTGAGGGAAATATAAAAGAGCAAACAAACAGCATAGGTGGTTATAAGCATATTCTTAGAAAATCTTCCCATTTCCATTTCATTCTCTGTTTTCAGTAACACAGGAGGTGATTTTTTTTTTCAAGCTGGTTTTTGTCTTGTATCACCAGACACTACAGTACTGAGTGCGAACAGTTGCTTAGAGAGTGTCCCTTTAAAACAAAACACCCAACTTTTTCAAATGTCCCATCAGTAAAATGCTGGAATGACCAATTCCTATACCGTGTTCCTGCCGGGCTCATCTGTCTGTTGCCACCATGCAAACAATCCGCCAGCTGCATGTGCAAGGAGAGCTAGTTGCCATTTTCATCCCAAATGCCCCCCCCCAAGCAAGTGCCCCCCAGGGAGCAGACTGCACATGTTATGCGCTGCGGCCTTCCTGGGCATACAGGACTTCAGCCTCTGGAGGCTCCAATCTCTAGCATCTCGATTCGCTTTTAAAATAAAATCCAAAGGGATTGCAGGAGTGGCTAGAGCACGCTAATGCTTGTTAATATCATGGTAGTGTCTAGAGGTACCCGTGAGATCCAGGACCCAGTGCGCTGGGCACTGTACGGACACATAGGAAGAGACGGTCACTTCCCTTAAGAGTTTACCATCTAAATCAGTGGTTCTCAGCCTTGCCAAGCTATTGCACCCCTGAAGTCTGAGCCCCACCAGCTGGAGCTGAAGCATGTAACGTAGCTTTGCCAGGCCCCCTGCGGCGTGGGGCCCCAGGCAATTGCCCTGCTTGCCATCCCTCATTCTGGCCCTGCACTTGCAACCCCCCTAAACCTGTCCCAGGACCCCCTGGGGATTCACAACCCCCAGGTTGACAAACACTGATCTAGATGAGTTGACGTACCCCCTGGAAGACCTCTCTGTACCCCTAGACCTAACTAGACAAGACAGGCAAAAGATGTATTATTCTATTGTACAGATGGGAAACTGAGGCACAGAAAGACCTAAGTGACCTAAGTGACCTGCCCAAGATTGAGCTAGGAAGATTGAGCTAGAAATTAAATCCAGCTTTCTTGGGTCCCACTCCAGCCGCTTACCCACAAGCCTATCCTCCTCCTGCGAGAGGCAGCGTCTCCTCTTGGGTCCCTGGCAAGCACACTGTTTCCATGGTAGCTTTGAGCACATCGTTTTTGTGGGTTTTTTCCTTTATTAATAGGACAGTTCCACACGCCACTGGCTTTGTTTATTTTTAAACTGCTGGACCTTTGAGCCACGCTGCCAGGGCAGGAAGTTTGGCAGTTATTTATACTGGCTCCCAGCAATAATGCAACAGTTAATTCAGGCCCTGCGATGCAAATGTTGCAGTTTTTAGGATACACAAGTGAGCCTTTCCTTCAAAAATGGCTCCTTTATGTGGCTAACTGAGCACAACTGTGATAATGTAACTGGCTCTGGCCTTGGTTATTTTCTCTTGGCAAGGAGCCTGTGCAAATTTAAACAGCAGTAAACAGGCTTTACGGCGGGGGCTTGAGTCAGCATAAGTGGCGCATTGTTGTGAACGCGGAACCCATGCATGCCGAAGGGCCGTGTGTTAACTTTGGCTAGTTCAGCAGGGGCAGGAGAGAGAGGGCTCTGGCCGTATCAGTCTGGGATTCATTTTGCTTAGCGGAGTGTGAAACCACAGAGGAATTCTAGAATGGCAGTGTCTGTTGGCAGCGCCTGGATTGATAGGCAGGTAGATAAACAGATCAATAGTGAGGAGCAACCCACCTATGCAGGCCTCGGTGAAGCCTCCCACAGCCGCATGGTCGACTGAGTCTCTCGTCCTTGGCGAAGCAAGTCACTGTCTCGTGTCTCGGCTGCCCTTTGAAGCAGTCTTAATAGGGTTGCTGCTTTACACCCCTATGGCACCTTCTGTCCTAGGAGCTCAAAGTGCCTCTGAAAAGAATTGCACATGTGACTATGAGTGCATCCCGGGCGCTCTGTCAGCAGGCACAGCTCTCAATGGAGTCAAAAAGGATCTGGCCCTACAACCCTGTCTCCTTGGCATCAGCCCCGAACAAGGCTGCTGAGGCCCTCCACCATTCCCTGGGAAGACTGGGCATGATCTTAGGTTTCTTCCTCTTGGCAGGATTATTCTCTAATGCGACGAGCTGGAGAAGATGTTGTGGGGTGTTTCCCCCTCCCCACGAGTTCTATGCACACCTGCAGGCTGCAGGGCCAGGCTGAGCGGGGATTGAGCTTGCAGATTTTTGTCCTCAAATGCATTTGGGGAGGTCAAAGTGCCGCTGCTGATTCACATATATCCCCAGGTGGTAAATATCCTGGGAAGACTCCTGGCCTCAACTGCTCTTACACCCTGGATTCTGAGCCACGCGTGGGATCTTGGCGACAGGGGGACTGAATTCTAGAGGACAAGCTCTGCTCCTCTTAGGGGCAGCCGGGATGTATTCAGGGCAGGATTTGGTCACAGGAGGGCAGGAGTACTGAGGGACAGACCTGGTTTGTGCTGAAAGGTGATGAGAGTTGGTGATCATAGAAGATTAAGGTTGGAAGAGACTTCAGGAGGTCAGCTAGTCCAACCCCCTGCTCAAAGCAGGACCAACCCCTGTGACGGGGGTGCCCACCCTGCAATCACAGGGGTGACTGCAGCCTATGTGGACGTACCCGAGCTAGCTTTGACTGAGGTAGCTCACTAAAAATAGCAGTGAAGCCACAGCAGCACAGGCTAGCTGTGCCAGTACAAACCCACCCGACCCTCTGCTGCCAGCCTGTTCCACTGCTTATAGCGCTGCAGCATCACTGCTGTTTTTAGCAAGGTAGATCAGTGAGAGCTGACTTGGGTCTGCCTATACGGGCTGCAATCTGCCTCCCGAATGCAGCGCTGACATTCCCGGGGTCACACCTATGTATCATGCGTATTATTAATTTGCACTGTGATGGCACTTCAGAGTCTCTGCCATTGGGCTAGCAGCTGTATGTGCAAAACCTCTTCCTCTTCCTTTATGAAAGAGTCCCTGTTGAACTAAACAGGGATAAAGCCAATAGAAATGACTCCAAAAACCCTATCAGAATTGAAATTCCCTCCAGGAGGGTGTTTTGACCCACAGAACAAATAGAATTCTGTCCTAGGATTATTTATAATTCATAGATTTTAAGAGCGGAAGGGACCACTCTGATCAACTAGGCTGACCTCGTACATAACATAGGCCGTAGAACTTCACCCAGTGATTCTTGTATCTAGCCCATCAGTTTTGGTTGAGTTTGGAGTATATCCTATAGAAAGACATCCAATCACCATTTAAAATCTTCAAGTGATGGAGTGGGTGTACCTGTTCTGAGGGCCAACTACCCTCACTATTAAAATGTGCACCCTTATCTCAGGTTGTTTCAATTAAACTAACTACTATGGTGTAAAGGTGCTGTAGAATTCTCCCTTTCTATTCAGATCTCTTCCATACAGGATTGTCTATTCAGTGCCATATAAGGGAAAGCTACATGATTGAGTGGCGTATAGGAATCCTGTCAAGTCAAATCAAAAGATTTTAAACATCTAATCTCCTCACCCATGTTACAATTACATCTTGGGTTATTAAACATGAAAGAACATTAATCAGCTACTTTAACTTTTCAGTAATTTTTGGTTTCTTTTTGTTCCCTTGGCCAATGACTGTAAACTGATCAATTCCACTACTGCCCTCCTCCCACCCTCAGCCAGTTTCTCGTCAGTTTCCCTTTAGAGATTCCATGCACTAGTCCAATGCTGCAATGTTTGGAAAGCCTGCAGAGGAATGTTTATTTTTAAAAACATTGCTTTCAGTGGGATTTAAAAAGAAAGACTTGGAAAGAAAGATGTTGAAATGACTGTGCACTTTTGTTTTTACAACACTTAAATTTGGGGCCCACTTGAGCTGACAGTTTCCTTTTTAAAAAATTGTGTTTGATTCTTGTTTCACATTTGGTGGCTTGAAAGTCTGTATTGTGTGTCATCCGGTGAATTCTTTACTCATTTCTGCGGATCTCATATACTCAACTAAAGGGTAGGAGGTGGCCCTAAAACCTTAAAAACTCTACTGGGAAACTGGCCCTTCCTGACGGTGCGAAAAGATGACAGAGGAGAGAGATTGCTGCCAAAGCCAAGGCCTGGTTTCAGATACCTGGGCAAGGAGCAAGCTCTGACATATAAGGACGTAGCCTTGCCAGACACCTGTCTTATATGCCATCATGCTGTCCCCAAGTCTGAAGGATACGCAGCAGAATAAAGGGGCCTATACAAGTGGAGAAAACCTGGAAACCCAGAGTAACTCCTAATGAAATGCTTACCCAGTTAAACTCAAATCAGGAGACATTCCTAGCACCATCACAAGGCTGCCATAGAGACAGAAGCCCTCTTCTGGCTAGTTGGTGTAATTGCATGTAGACGTGAAAGATGCTGATGTGAACCTCTACATGTTGCCAGTTGGCTAGTTGGTTGATTGATTGGCTGGTCTTTCTGGGAAAAAGCTTTAGTCACATGTCACGGCCCTTCCACTGCAAACAAACTCTTGAAATGTAGTTGGATTCATTCTGGGCTCCCTTTCCAAGAGACCGTTTGGGAGGCCGGATGAATCAAATCCATGGGGGCGAGGGAGGTGGGCTCATTGATTGCAGGCTAAAGGAAACAAATGGAAACCCTTCAAAAATATAAAAGGGGTGAAACTGCAACCCTCAGTTCGAAGCTTTGGGAATCCAAAGTAGCCTAATTAGCTGTTCTCCCTGGCAAATATAACGGGCCTTGCCACTCAGAAGCGATCAGGGATCTTTATTATTATATATTATTTAGACAGTACTAGGCTCCTTCCAGGCACATCTAAAGACGCAGTCTCTGCTGCACTGCGTGTAAGTCTGCAGGAGAAAGGAGTGAAGACTGCCCCAGTCCATATTACAAACGCTCGCTGCCTTGTGCTTCGCTCGCCACCTGACCAAGGCCAGATCTACGCTACGAGCTTCAGCCAACATAGCTTGTCAGCCAGGGGTGTGATGAGATGTCGTCCGGAGTGACGTAGCTGTGCCGGCAGACTCCCCTTGTGCAGATGCAGTGGGTTCATGGTGGGTGGCTTTACAATCCACGTCCCACCGGTCTAGCTGTGTCCTCACAAGAGGTGCTTTGCCAGTATAATGAGAGCCCCGTGTTTTTTGCAAATACAAAATAACTCTAAATAAAACTCCAAAGGATGCATAAAATAACATAAAATGAGACGCTGACCCCACAGTGGCATCTGATGCTGTTCCTGTCCCACGGGGCTGGGCCCATCTCCCCATTCTGGCTTTGCGACCTGGTGCACAGAGCCATGGCACCGCTCACTCAGATGTGTCCTGAGAGAGGGGTGGCCAGGCTAAACCGGAGCAGTGCTGTGTCCCTGGACACCAGGTCTCAACACCCAGCATGGGGAACTGGCCCCAGGTCCATGGGACAGGAGCTACTGCTGAGGGGTGAGTGCAGGGTGGGCTCACCCCCCAGGGGCAGGATAAAATGAACTAAAGAGACTGTCATGGGACTGTAAGTATAGTGTGCAGGAATTCCCATCCCAGTAAAGCACTCCGAGTACAGACATAGGCTAAGGGCTGGTCTATAGTATGGGGGGGATCGAACTAAGATACCCAACTTCAGCTACACTATTCGCGTAGCTGAAGTCGAAGTATCTGAGTTCAGTTTACCTGGCCGTCCTCACGGCGGCGAGTCGACTGCCGCGGCTCCCCCTTGGATGCTGCTTACTCCTCCTGCCGAGGTGGAGTACGGGCGTCGATTCGCGGATCGATTTATCGCGTCTAGACGATAGATCAATTACTACCCGCAGATCCGGCGGGTAGTATATACGTACCCGTAGACTCTTCATGCCCCCGAGTGACATGGGGAAGTCTGTAGTGTAGACCTGGCCTTAAGAGAGTCTTGGTGCTGGTTTTTCAGTTCACTGGGTGTTTTGCTTTGTTTGGGGTTTTTTGCCTTCCTCTGGCATCAGGAATTGGCACCTGCATGGGACAGGATACTGGCCGTGCCAGTCCAAAGCTCTGATCTGGCTTGGCAAATCCTCTGTTCCAAAATGGATCGGTCTCTAATCAGGTGCTTATCCCTTTGCAACCATCGCATACCTGGTCCTTGCTAGGAGAGCACAGGGCTACCCTGCTTCAGCCATCTCCATCAGACCAAAGACATATCTTTGCTCAGCACATATCATAACTTCATGGCCTTTGTCCCCTGAGCATGGTGAGATGCCCTCCGGGCCATCTGTGGTGGCCCCAGACACATGTTTCCTGGTTGTGGGATTGTTTTTTAATCTGTCACCTTATCCAAATATCTCTGACCACATCTTTTGGTGATTCTCATGCTGCCTGTGCCTGTGACAGACAGTAACCTCACGTTGTGGTTTCCTAGGCCTGGAGGACATAACTTTATTTAGATACCTAGTTCTCAAAATATATATCCTGTATGTGTCTGACGGATGTCTCCCAAATTTTCACCCCACGTGCACCCTCTTTAGAAGATTTGGGCCAAGATTCCCAGGATCCTGCCTATGGTGTGTTTGACAATTGAGTTGAGAAGACAAACCCGAGTTACGCTTGTAGCTCTTTATCTCAAGTGAATTACCAGGTCACTTGAGGCAGTAAACACCTTTTTAAAGGTGTGTGTGTGGACACTGCCCAAGTGTTGGCTTTTTTTAAACCATGTTACGCTAATTGCACTGAGCTAAATTGATTGATTGATTTTTTTACCCATGGCGCAAGTGATTCTGCTGGTCGCAGCAGTGTAAATGCAGAATTGCAGGCTTGATTCCCTCCCACCTTGGACTTTGTGCATCCAAGCACAGAGCGTGGAACAGGCCACCAATCACAATCCTCCGCTCGCCGTGCCACACCCACTCCTGACAGGTGTAATCAAGGACACACGGTGTGATGCGGGGGAGTTGCTCTGGATTTACATGGGGCTAACTCAGGCTATGTGGCTTGTATGATTCAGTCAGTTTCAGAGGTTCAGTCTTGCTAATTAAGAACCTCCTTTCCTACTTGAAGCGCTTGTGTGTGGGGGGAGCCACTGCAGGAACTGAATTCCTTCTGCACTGAATGTGTGGGGATTCCCAGCTGTAGGGATGGCTGTTTAAGGATACATCTCGATAGCAAGCAGAGACCCATGGCAGTGAATCTCAAAGCCTGGGTCTACAGCGTACTTGGGGCAGCTAGCCCCTCCCACCACTCGTGCCACCATGGCTGTCCTGCTATTTTTAGCACACTAGTTCAGCCAGAGCTAGCACGGGTATGTCTCCGGGAGCTGGAAATTACAAGCTCCAGTGCAGACATGCCTTAAGTTGAGCTTTAGGACTGGGCCAGCACCTGCAAGTCATGGGGGGCATTTGTGCCCCGTCCCCCGCCCCCAGCTACATCAGGCACAGAGGGCTGATCCAGTGGATTTTAGAGTGTAAGCTCTTTGGGGCAGGAACTGTTCTTTATTACACGTTTAGACGGTGTCCAGCCCAAAGGGGCCCTGTCTGGCTGTGGTCGCTAGGCACTACCGCAGCGTCAATGTGATATCAGAAGCGTGAATAAAGCCCTGACGTAAAGCTCTCCAGAAATCTGCCGACCAGCGAGTCACTGAAAGCAGCGCTTGGACTCAGGAAGGAATTATCGAGACCATAGTTTGCCTGCAACGGTAATCGACACCCCCAGAGCCTTGCCAACCTCTCTTGCTTTCCTAGAGATTTCTCCAGCAGGTGAAGCAGAGCCCTGGGCAGGTTGGTCATTGTGACACAGAACGTTTCATCCTAGATGTTTATTTTGACTTGTCCGGAGATAAGAGATTTTTTTTCTCCCTGTAACATTGTGTACCAGCCTCACTAGCTCTCCTAAGCTAAGCAAGGTCAGAGCTGGCCAGGGCTTGCATGGGAGAGCACCATGGTAAAGCCAGGGGTGCTGCTTCAAGTGCGTTTCACTCTGAGTCAGTATGAACCCAGTGTCCCAGCGTGATGCCAGGGGCCACTGTGCTGCTGGCAGGATCATTTGTCCTACGAGATGTTACTTGGGGTAATTAAAAATCCCGGGGTGCTTTTTGCAAGAGCAGGGGTGATAAAGGCTGGCCAAATTTCAACTGTCTCATTTCCGCTTTCAGCTTCAGTGGGTTACAGCATTCTTTCCTTCATGGCCTGTGCTGTTAAGTGTTGCTGTGTGCTGTTGAGCTATTGTGTTCCACCCAACAAGTGGCTGCATTTCATAGACTGATAGACTTGAAGTCCAGAAGGGACCCTCATGATCCACTAGTCTAGTGTTTCTTGACCTTTCTGATACCAGGGACTGGCTTGCTGCCTTCCTAAACTGTGTCAGGGAGATCTCAGGGACCGGCACCAGTCCACAGGCCGGTTGTTGAGCAACACTGATTTAGTCCACGGTGGGTGAAACGATTTTGGTACAAAGCACAACATACAGTTGGTAAAGTGTTGTAAAGAGGATGCTCTAGAAGAAATGGCCCTGTAATGTAGTGCGTCCTGGTATCATTAAATGGTTCTCACCTTAGCAGAAGCCAGAAAACATGGTCATTCAGTGGGGTTCTTAGGTGAATTTTTTGGAAATGGTTCCTCCCAGCTCCGTTATGGTGTGTATCAGTGCACTGAGCTAGTCGGGGGTGACTGTGCTTGGACAGCTGAACTAAAGAGCTGAGACAGGGGGAGCAGCGTGGGTGGCGGGTATCTAAGCCTCCCCAAACAGCCAGCTTGCCAAAAGGGTGCCCGGGCCGTGGCCTCACCCGCGCTCCACCCCGAGGCCCTGCCCTCACTCCACCTCTTCCCATCCCTGCTCTGCCCGCATGGGGGCCTCGGGAGGGGGCGAAGAGATGTGCCTGGCTAAGCAGGTGGGAGTCCTTGGGGAGGAGGTGAAGACATGCAAGTGGCGGGCAGCGGGGCTTGGGGGAAGAGGCATGAGAAGCGGGCGAGAGGGCCGGGCAGAGACAGGCCTCGGGGCGGGTCCACAGTCCAGGCACACCCAGCCTCCCCAAATGGAGGAGAGGCGGCTCCCCCAGCGATATGATCCCTGCCCGTAGGGCAACCCAAAGCTCCTGTCTCAAAGGCTGGGGTAGCGCAGGAGCTGCAGCTGTGGGAAGGGCGGGGAGTCTGTCAAAGGGAGAGCTGGAAAGCCGGGGGTGGGACGGGTCTGTCAAAGGGAGAGCTGGAAAGCCGGGGGCGGGGCGGGCATAGGGAAAGGCGGGCTCTCTGTTTCCAGGGCATCGCTCAGAGGAATGCCAGAGTGCAGAGCCTGCCCCTGCCCGTCAGGGTGGAGCTCTTCTGTCATCTTTCTCTGCTTACGTTGCTAATAAGCCCACAGAAATAGCTTCCAAGGGAAGAAAAGATGCCTCCCTTAGCATGCTTTGCCAAAAAGGCTTATAACGGCCTCTGCAAAGCTGGATGTTTGAGGGGCGTTTGCAATCGGGGAGAGAAGCTTGTCAGAAGAATTTCTCTGAAATCCTGCGTCAGGTTCTTCCCCAAGCCGATGTTCTGATCACTCTGCTCCCAGGTGGCGACAGGTATAGGAGCCAAACTGCTTTCTTCTGTTGTAGAAATGTCGTCCATCTCCGGCTAGCTAGAAGTCAGGCTGCCCAAAATCTTCCCTGGAAAGATACAGGTGAAATACACTCCCCGAGGGACCTGATCCATCCCGCCTGGCTCCTTGTGCCATCATTCACATCTGTGCAGGGGGCGGGGGTCAAACACACACAAATCAGGATAGTAGCATTGAACACCCACTCTGTGCCCAGGCGTGGCTGACTCCCCAGGGCGCGGGACGGGCGAATCCAGCCCCCAGCTGAGCTGTGGCTTCCCCTTGCTCCGTGCTATTAGACATGCCCATGTCCTTTATCCTCCTTAGACTCATTGGGGTTTTTCTCTATTGTAGGTCCTGTCTGGAAGCATGAGGCGAATCCCAGGTGCTCTTTACCAGCGAGACCTGCCCAGTAACCAGGATAGATGTGGGAGCAGGGCACCCCTGCCTATTTAACCAAGCCTCATCTTAGCCACCTACCAACAAGAGACCATGCTCGTGAAGGAAGGATCTAACCCCACAGATGTAAGGGAAACGAGTGCCTTCTAGCCCTGCCCCTCGGTATCATGACAGGAGAGACCCAGCATGTTTATGCCGTCAGTGATACTGAGTCCAGCTCCAAAGATCAAGACAAAGACTTTGCCTTTGAACGTTTCAGCGGGAAAGGTGGGGGGGAGTTTAACGGCAGCTCCCTGGACACCTCGGAGCTGTGCTTGCACAACGGGACCGAGAGCGGGTCCCACTTCCCCAGTGTTAAGGACAAAGAGCCCCACAGCCAACGGGAAGCTGTGATCAGGCCGCAGCAAGCAGGGAAGATCGACTTCAAGTCCCTCCACAACAAGCCCAAGTTTTCCAGCGATGGCCCGTGGGGCAGCGTCAAGGGGAGCCCGCAGTCTCCCACGGGGAAGAGCCGAGTGAGGGATAAGAACAGGCGGTCTGGGAAAGGGGAGCGCAGTCACCACCAGCTCTACAGGCTCAGCATTAGCAACTCTCGGTCCAACCCCACCATTGGCATCGCCTACCCCCAGCAGAAGGTCACCCCACCCAAGAAGCCAGAAGTCAGCCGAGGACCCAGCTCGGGAAGCTACCGATTCCACGTGCCCAGCATCCCCGAGAGGGAGGCAGAGCTTGAGCAAGAGGACCTGAGCTTCAACCAGTGCTTCCCGGAGGTCTCCTCCAGCCTCACCTCCGGCAACTATACCTCACACACGCCAGCCGCCGCACGCCAGAACCACAGCGGGAAAGGACAGCCGTCGGCTGGCCTCCCCCACAAAAGCCCTGGCACTAACGGGCAGTTACACTATTTAGAGTTCCAGGCAAATGGGAATAAGTCTTGGCCTTCACCGGACAAAAACTTCCCGGGTGCTAGCTATGGTATCTCTGCTCAGAAACCATGCCCCTTCCCCGAGAGTGGCAAAGCCAGCACACACTGTCTGGGCTCCTTGCCATTTCAATACCCCTTCCAGCCGCTGCATGACGTAGCAAAGGATCCTTTCCGTAATGACGCTACCAGCCAAGATTATATGGATGTTTCGCTGGCAACTAACCAGGTGATTCATGGTGCTTTCGGCTTTCATTCTTCCTCCAGGGACTGGCAAGAGGAGGCTCTGGGCAACGGCTCCTACGAAACCGTAGCCCCAGAGGGCAGGACATATGGCCTGTCTTCTCAGCCAGCTCAGTTCCTACATTCCTCGGCCCCCGGGGTCCAGCAGCAGTCCCCTCTGCCTTGCTACAAAGGAAGGAATGAGCATTCCGGTGAGCTCAATGGTGCTCTCTCTTCTTCTGGTGCTATCGACCAAACTCCAAGCACTTTCCAAGAAAACCAATCTGTTTTCCCACCTAGTTTACATGTGACTAGTATGCCAAAGCCAGTGAGTAAGGGGCAGCCTTCACTGAAAGACAATGGACCTAGTCAAAGGATACTGACCCAAGGTAGCTCTCTTCGAAGGAATATACCACAGAACTCTCTACCCCAAGTGCACTTTCAGAACAAAGTTTATTGCGGTTCCCTGGCGAGCGGCGTAAGCACGGGATCGGTGCCTTTTGAGAAGAGCATGCCCAGTACACCTCAAGCCCACCCCCGGCTCTTGCAAGCCTGGGATGGAGCCAATAAGGCGTTCTCTCCCGTGGACCAGACTTCAGCACCTTATTCAAACCCTGTTGGAAGTCAGTTCTCATTCGAGTGCCAGTCCAGCCCTGAGCAGAGGCAGTACGTGCAGAAAAACTCCAGGATGCCTTGGCAGCAAATACACCTCACCTCCGCAGTGCCCAGCCAGAACAGGATAGAGCTCTCCAGACAGCTCACCAGCCAGAAATTCCCGTTCCCCCTGGGCACCTCGCAATGGCCAGGGGGCAGCAGTCTGCAGAAAGGCACCCCCAGGTATCACAGCCAAAAGCTCCTGGCAGGAGAGGGTCTCTTGGTGCAAAGGAGGGACCCCACCCGGCAGAGCTGCGGCTCAACGAACGCTTTCTCCTTTGAAGGTGGGAAGGACACCGGGTCTCCCACATGCGACTCCAGGAGCAAACCCCTCTTCTTCAGCATGAACCAAACGGTGCCACCAGCCACCTCCAGGAGCTCTCCCAATCCAACATTGGCTCTGCCGCCGTCGGCCTTGGTGACAGCTTCACCATGTGAGTCTCCGCTCCCGTCACCTGTCCCCAACCCTACCTGCAGCAGCACGTGTTCTTCTCTCTCGCCTATGTCCAGCAGCCCGGTCAACCACAGCTTCGAAGACAGCCAGCTGTCTGCAGCACTTACCCCGGCACCCTTCTTTCACCATCCCTGCCACCCCGCGGACATCCTGAACTCCAGCTCACTCAACTACCACCCGCCAGACTCCATCAAGCCCTTCCACTTCCCCCTGGACACCCCAAAGGACGAGCACCTTCTCAAATGCCTCCCGGAGACCCAGTTCCACAAGCCAGATGTTGACATGGCCAAGGGCTGCCTGGATGCCTTCGAGGGGGAACCGCCTCCCCCGCCTTACTCCTCCCATCACCTGCTGGCGAACTCGCTGAGCAGCGCAAGCCTGGACCAGCTGGACGTGCTGCTGACCTGCAAGCAGTGTGACCAGAACTACAGCAACCTCTCCTCCTTCCTGGAGCACCGCCAGTTCTGCGGCTCGCATGTGGCTTTCCAGGGCGAAATGAGAGATGCTTCCAAGGGAGCCGAGGCCAGGAAGCAGCTCCCCTCAGAGTCCACGAAACACTCCCAAGCCAGGCCAGGGCCATCACTTTCTCCCGACACCCATTCACACCTGCTCGCGTTAAACAAGCCTGTCAATTTCCTGTTAGACGGGGAAGGCAGAGGGGAGGCAAAGGAGGACCCGCTGAAAGGCCATATATTTCATGGGCTAACCACAAATTCCTTGCCACTTACTGCTTCCGACTTAGAAATCGATGATGCCAAGCTGGATAGTCTGATCACGGAAGCGCTGAATGGGCTGGAGTATCAGTCCGATAACCCCGAGATTGACAGTAGCTTCATAGATGTGTTTGCTGATGAGGAACTCACGTCAGTGAAGGGCATGGGCAACGGGATGCCGCACAAGGTGAAGGATAGCCCAACCTCGGAGAACAAACTGAAGCACACGGGGAAGGACGAGAAGCCAGCGAGTGAGTCAAAAGCCGTCTATTATTATGAAGAGGATCATCCCAGCGGAGAGCAGGCTCAGAGCAGAGCGCCGGGGACGCAGCATGTTCCTAAGAGGAGACTGGCAGGCAAGTTCACAGACCGGGGGAACAAAAGGCTGGAGAAATCCAGTATCAAGGAGCTGGCTCGGAGCAAGGCTGCAAATCGGGTGACGACTGATAAAGCACAGCCTGACAAGAATACCAAGCTGAAAACGGGGAGGAAGGGTGATGGTGGCTCTGTTACTCCAGTGACTATGACCCAACCTGACTCCGATAAAAACCAGCCCAGAAGCCTTAGTGAGGATGCTTATCTGAAGAGTGAAATCAGGCCAAATGGTACCACCCCAGGGCCTGCCAATAAGAACCCCAAGCTGCTGCGGTTCTCGATGAAGGATGTGAAAAAGCGGAAGCCGAGGAGCGGCACGTGGAGCAAGGAGCTCATTCATAAAATCGTGCAGCAGAAAAACAAGCTGCACAAGCTGCATGCGAAGAGCGATAAGAACACGCCAGTCTCCAGAGCCACTGAGAGGCTGCTGCCGGCAGCCCAGGACAGTAAATTTGGCGAGTACGAGTACATTTCGGATTCAGATGACGAAGGGGTGGTGTATGCCAAGCTGCACGGCAGAAAGAAGCTGGGGTCCGCATCAAACGGGCGGACCAAGCACGGCTTTAGCAAGAGGCGCTCAGGGAGAGGGGAGAGGACCAAAGAGAAAGAGCCAACCTGGACCTATAGCCAGAAGAGAGATGGTCAGGAGCACAGGCGGGCCCCAAGCGATGAGGCAATAAAGAAAGATGGCATTGCAGCCAGAATCCGAAGGCGAAGCAGCCGATCGTCCACCGGCAGCAGTCATAGCACTAGCTTGTCCAGTGAAACTGGCGCTAGCCCCCCAAGCACTGAAAGGGCCGACTCTGACAACGAGAAGGAAAGCGTCCAGAACAGAAGATACCCAGATAGTTCTGAGCACATCACACCACTTCCAAGGAACCCGCTGAGCCTTCTTGATAAAGAGACTCTAAAGACGAGCAATGAAACCAAAGCGGGCTTTTCCAGAGGGACCAGGAGGTTTGGCTCAGCCAAATTTTTGCTGACTGGCTCCACGACACATCACAGCGAGAGGTCACACATTTCTCCGGCAGGTTCTATGAACGAGGAAAGCTCACCAGACAGCAAAGAAAAACAACATCACAGCAGAGATGCCTTCAACAAGGGCCCCGTCAGACTTTACTGTGAAGAGGACACAGAAGAGCAGAAAGGAGCCACTAGCCATGCAGGTGAGATAGCGAGACCTAAGACAGAGGCTCAAGATTCCACTGATTTGACAATGACCAGTCAGAGGCGTCCGTTTGCTGCTTATAATGAGGACACCCTCACTTACCATACAGAAGAGTTAATTCCTCCCTCTCACATGGGTACCGATGCCAGCCCTGGACAGGTGAGCACTACCTATTCGCCTGCTGGAATCAAGTACTTAAAGGAACATGGACTTCGTGATGACCATAAAGATTATGCTGCTCCAGTCGGCTGTTACAATGGGGATCCTGTTGGAATGATGCTAGCCATCAAAGGACCCGATACCTATGTGAGCACTGACGACACACTTTATGACCACAAAGACCTATCCAGTCGCTATGATCCTAACCTTTTCTCAAAGCCTCCTGCCGTGGGGGCCTCACACATTGACGATATGTACTTATGCCAGGATGACATTAGCACCAGCTCATTTGAGCAGAAGCACTCTGATTTCACCCCCTTTGCCTCAGAAAATCAGCAGACCAAAGTGTCTTCCCCTCTTGGCTTTGACTCCTCTTCGATATTCGGAGAACTTCCCGTAGCTGAGTTTGATACTCCATTATACGACAGCGTCGCCACAAGTAAGGACAATTATGTCCCATTTGGATGCAATCCACCCAGCAAAACGATGCCGTTTGAGCAGCAGTATCCTCCATTTCTTCAAGAGAAGGACTGGGGTCTAATGGAGGAAGTGTCTCCAATTTTGTCGGAAGACATTGGTCAGTTTCATACCCTTTCGGTGGAAAAGCCATTAGCTAAGAAATTCCCAGATGAGGGAGCCATAGCGCACAATCAAATGTCTTTACCTTTGGCAGACAGGATTGGAGATTATAATGTAGCTTTTATGAACAATATATCAGATGATGAGCTGGAGATCAAGCGATTAGTTACAGAACTGGAAAGTCAGCTGCAAACCAGCAAATTAAATAATGAGGCATCCGAAGTCCATCAGACATCTGAGCAACACATCGGCACACAGCTGAGAAAAGCAACTGACCAGTTTTCACCTATACCCGTGGATCAAGAGACAGGGAATGAAAAGGATTTGTTCTTGACAGATGCCCTTGGGAATACAAACCTTCTTTCCACAAAAGTCTGTGTGGGCCAAAGTTTAGTGAATGAGAAGCCTACAGTTCCCAACATAGATGGCAATTATAAGAACCACCAGGATTCTTGGCCCTGCCCAGCAGAGTTTAGTTCTTTAGAATCAAGCATGTGTACACCAGCTGTTGAAGATTCAATCTCTGTAGATCATTTCTGTTCCAAAGAGCCCTGCGATAAGCTCCCGGAAACTCTGAAGGATGCTGAAACTTCCAAGGAAAGTGACTCCAGAGAGATGGAGAATGAACCTTCCCAGGTTATCCCTGATTCATGCATGCCAGACAAATTAGAGGCTCCAATCTACACAAACCATATGATAAAAAGCCCTGCCATTGTTACTGATTCCTTGTTCCCTAAAACTCTAGAGGCAGCTGAACTAAATAAACACAATATTTTTCCGTCCCTGCCAAGCAAACACGGAGCTGATGGGTTTTCCGAGCCAGGGAAAATGGATAAAACCTTTGATGATCCTCCAGAGCTGGAATCTTTCAGCAGCCACATTCCAAATCTGAAATCTGAATTTGGGTTTCAGGAAGATCGGGTCCCCACCTTGGATCTCGCTTTGTCTTCTCATGCCAAAAATAACATGGACTCAGAAGAAAGACCTCTAGACAAAGCCGAGTCACCCAAAGTGCTAAAAATCTCAGTGCACTGTGAAGGTGATGACAATGGACCTGTTTTATTGGAAGAGACTGAAGAAAGCAAGGATCCTGCAGTCTACCAAACCCCAGGGCCCTTTGACAAGGCTAGCAACCGGAAAGCATTATTATTCAGTATACTGAGTGTGTCCAAAGAGACTGATTGTGGTACAGAAAAGGTGCTAGCCTCCCAAGAAACTACCGCAAACCCATTACAGCAGCTCCAACTGTTTGTTGCCCGGACAGTCAAGAATAATGAAGAAGAGCTGATGATGCCATGCTTCCCAGTGCTGCTCTCTGCCAATCACCAACCTTCAAATGCCAATATTCAGTCTGAGCAGGAAGAGGAAGGCCTGGGCAGCTTGGAAGGCGAGAATTCAGCATGTCATCATGCATGTGCAGAGGGGAACAAGCCCATGGGAGGAGAAGCAGAGAGCAAGGCTACTACATCAGAAGCAACTGGAGTTTTTCCAGAGGCAGGTGAACAGCTGGAGTCGTTCAACGAAACAGACACCTACACTGCAGAGCAATCCACATTTTCGAACCACAAGCTGCACAATAATGTAACAGAGCTGCAGCACTTAGCAGATGAATGTTCAGAGCCCAGTGACATTAATATCTGTGCAGATGGCGTATCACCAGAGCATAATAACCTCTCACCATGCAGCAGCGCAACGGTAACCCCATTGCTAGGGCAGGTAAAGAAAGCTGATCAGATTGTGGAGGAGCAAGAGCAAGATAAAAACAAAGCAACCTTGGCATTTAAAAACCACAGACAATCCTATTTAAGCCATAGTTTGTTTGAGAAAGAAACGTTAGGCAATGCACTGACAGAGACACTAAAAGTAAGCGCTGCTGAATGTAATGCTTGGTCTGAGGGAGCTAGTCATCAAATGCAGTTGTCATGCACCATAAAAACCAAATGCATAGGGTCAACCAATAACCAGGTGGGACATGAGACACAGCTTCCTTGCAGTGCATCTTTGGGTCCTGCTAGCTCTTTGAATCCTTCTGAAGATCTTCACCAGGAATATAATTTGTTGCATGAAACTAACATCTATTCAGTAAATGCTCAGCTTCCTGAAGATGGCAGTGGAAAGAAAAAGCAGGTCCTTGACGCTTGTCACTCCAAAGAGGACTCTCTGGCCAGTTTGCCTTTGCAAACTAGCTTTTCTCACCACAAATATTTGCAGAACAATAATAATGAAAATGTAGAGTTCTCGGACTTCAGTGTGCAGCTCTCGGAAGAGGATAGATACACTGCCCCTGTGCTTAACACAGAGACTCAGTCAAGTTCATTTATTGTAAAAAGGTTCAACTCTGACTCAGAGAAAAATCTAGTTTGCTGTTCCACGCAAAATCCTTTAGAGCAAGGAAAATGGAAAAACACACGTGTCTTTCAACCCACTCTTCAGCAATGCAACACCACTGCTCCCGCACCTTTGGATGCTATTGGAAACATTCGTCATTGTCCTGCCAAAGACATTCTAACTAATCTTGGGCAGTCTGAAAAAGAAGGACCGGCAGAACCTCATGTTCCACAATGCCCCGGTGAGCTGGCAGTTTCTGGTTTGGAGCTGGAAAGCCCCCAGAAATTGCAAATGAACGACTGTATTCTTCCCTGCATGCCACCTTTGGAGCAAAATGACATTGGTGATGTGCTGCCGGAAAGCACTTGTGCTGAGCTGTTATGCCCTCTTTATAAAGGAAACAAGACATGCACCGTCACAGACACGATTATTAATTCTCAGTCAATACCTCTGCAGGGCATCCATGCTTGTCAGCCCACACCAGAAACCAAAGATTACTCAACGCAGCCCACTAATCTTTCGCCAGTTGGAGAAAGAGACGGAGAGGTAAACTTAAATCAAGAAAAGGAGCTTAAAAAGTGCCATTATAATGGAAATAAACATCAAAATGAGCCAGAGGCCTCGTGCAATAGCTTTGTCATTCAACAGATCCCAACTGTTGTAAGTACTGCCTGTGAAAGGACAGCAGATTCTGGCCCTCTTGATCAAGAGGTCCACCAGTTTACAGAGGTGCCAGAGATGATACCTAGTGACCCCTCCAAAAATGTGGATAATAGAGAAAATAATTCAAAAGGAGATGACTTGGAAAGCCAAGGGGCTGAGAGTACTGGAGGAGACAGCAGTTGTATGTTAAATAACATGGAGCAAGAAGAGGAGAGTGGCATGTTTAAAAATATCCCAAATGCATCCAGAAACGGGCATCTGAAAGAAGAGAAACAAAATGGCCTCCAAGTCACTTGTGATATTTGTTCTGCATCTTTTAGATCCAAACCAGGATTGACCAGGCACAAAGCTGTAAAGCATCAGACGAAAAATGATGGCACATTGATGCCGAGCAAAACTTCAAAGTTCAGTTTGAATTTGCTGGAGAAAACATCTAAAATGTCCAAGAAAGTCTCTCGGAAAAGCATAAAGGCCACTGCCAAGGAGAGAATGAATAACACACAAATGCCAACCAGCGCTGTTGGACACGTCTCCAAGAAAACATGTGCAGGTCAAGAGAAGGAGCCCAATGCACAAATGCAAGAAGTAGTTAGTAGAGTGCTCAGTGACCTCAGTGTCATATCGCTTGAAGTGTGCCATGAACGTCATCACACAGATATTCTGAGTAAAGAAACAAAGACAAAATCTCATAGCTCAGAGACAGGGGAATTGGATGAATCAGTGACAGAAAAGCCCGGTCCTAGAAAGCAACCAAATAAACGGGGAAAAGGCAGAAGAAGCCAAAGCAAAGATCCTGGGGAGTTAAATAGAAATTTAGAGAAGAAACGAAGTAGAAAAGCAAGAAGGGAAGTAAATATGTTTCCCAATGAAAGTGAAGTCAATGAATTGTCCAACCTGGAGAAGAATGCTGCTGATGGTCCTTCCAATGTTCTTTCCAGTAGAATCAACTCCAGTCTGTCAAATGTGATTGAAGATTTGGCTGAGCCAGGCAGCTGCATCTCAGCAGAGGAACAAGACAGGCCATGCTCAGCCCAGCAGTCTCACACAGCAAAATGGTCACCTTGCATAGTTAAGCATGCAGATAAAGTGGGTGATTTGGTCGTCTCTTCCATGGAGACAGACAGGCAGGAGTCACTAAAGGTCCCCGTGAGCTGTCAAAAGCAGATGGAAGATCCAAGTCAAGGAGAAAAGGCACAGGCCAAAGAGAAATTGGCAAGTGGGTTTATGAAGCAAGTGGAGAAGGGGCTGAGCAAAGTATGCAAAGAACAGCACGATGATGGTGTTGGCACAAATGTGAAGGAACGTGAGAATTCCTTGGGAGAGAGCAATCATGGGAATCATAGTAGTGCCTTCAGGCATCCCTTGAGTCCTGCCAGACCAGATCTGTCTTTAGAAACCTGTGAATCTGAAACGGCCAACAAGGATCCCACTAAAGGCATGTTGGAAAATGCTTCTGATGACAGCCCTTTTTCGGCAGAGTCAAAGCCCTGGGGAAAGGGAGAGTTATTACAGAGAAAGGAGTCCTGCACTGGTGATGCAACTGAGCCAGACCTGCAGGGTTTATTTGATGATGACGTCACATTCGCACAGCTGTTTCCAAGGGACAACCAGTTCACCCGGAGGAAGTGCACGCGCGTGTATGGGAAACGAACCAAGAAACCCAAACCTGTCACTGATGCAAATGTCAGGCCAGTGGGTGCCATAGACTTCTTTCCCATCCGGCTGGCTTCAGACCTCAGTGAAACCAGCTCTTTCTGTGTCACCAGGGACGATCCTTGTGAATATGAAACCATCTCCATTGACGATGCCTTGATGCTAAACATGTGTCACAGCAGTAAGCCAAAGGGATGTGATGCCAGCTCCAACGCTTCCACAAATATTGCACTGCAGCCAGATTATGAGAAAAACAGCCAAAGGAAGGAGGTCATTGACCTGGAGGATGATAACATGTTAACCTTCCTCTGCCAAAACAACCAGATGGAAAACATTCCGAACTTGAACATTTGGGGAAGTCTTGAAAAGGAGGCAGAAAATCTTCCTGCTGATGAAGTACTGTTCAAGTCCCCTACGGAGCTTGAAAATGAACATTCAATAGCAGAAACTAGCCCAGAACCCCCAGAGCTGGAAGAGGAACCCTTCAACAGCAAGATAAATGAGGACCAAGGCTCACCTGAGTTTCATACAATTGACATTGAGATGTTGAGTGCAAAGTTCAAGATGCAGGATATGTGCTTTTTCAGCCCTTGCAAAGATAATCCTGGCCATTTGGATGAAAGCATGGTGTGTTTCAAGCAGAAGCCAAGCCAGCACAGCAAACACAGCAAAAATAAGCTAGAAGATGGGAAGCCAGGCAAAAATCGCAACGATATGAACATCAAGACTAAGGATAAACAATACAAATGCAAAGTGTGTTTCCAGTGGTTTCTCACCTTAGGGGAACTGGACTTTCACAAACTCACCCATAACCCTTCCCCTCCACCTACCTGCTATATGTGTGTCCAGCGCAAATTCAGCTCAAGGGAGCAATTGAGGGACCATTTAAAAGAGAAGCATGCAAAAAACAAAGCTGGCCTGTGGGCCTGCGGAATGTGCCTGAAGGAGATTTCCGATGTCTGGATGTATAACGAGCATCTCAGAGAGCACGCCACGCAGTTTGCTCGGAAAGGTCAGGCTCAGAAATCAGCGATGGGTCTGCCTACCTGCTTCAGCGAGGACAATGCTGCGGTCACCCACTTCCTGAACACCATCATGTATCGGAAACCAAGCAAGTCATCCAAGCTGGTGGATTCCGCCAGCAAACACCTTGCCAGCAAAGAGAACAAGAGCCTAAAAGAGCCACCCCCCGACCAAGAGGCAAAGGTAACTAAAGACACCTTGGAAAGCAGTGTCAGAATTAAATTAACTTCCTCCGCCTCCAGCTCTTCCAAAGGGCCTGCCAGTCCATCTCCAGACAATATGCCAAAAGGTGAAAGCACTCAAAAAGCTGTCCCCATGCATCCGGACTGCAAGGACCCTTCCAGAGATTGCCACCACTGTGGAAAACAATTTCCCAAGCCCTTCAAGCTCCAGCGCCACTTAGTGGTGCACAGCTTACAGAAGATTTACTTGTGCCACAGGTGCCCGATGTTCTATCCGGAAACAAAAGAGCTTCGAAGTCACCTGAGTCAAGATCATGGGATAGCAGAGGAGCCGGAGATCAAGCACACCACGCTGTATGCATGTGAGCTCTGCGCGGATGTCATGCATGTCATCAAAAAGTCGTTCATATGCAGCATGTGCAACTACACCTTCTCTAAGAAAGAACAGTACGACAGGCACATGGAGAAGCACCTGGCGGGAAGCAACAAGACTTTCAAATTCAGAGGGGTCATGAGGCCTGGCATCTCCTCCAAGGATGGCAATGAGAAAATCAAAGAGGAAAACTATCCAAGGGAGGACATGCCACCACGCAAGAAAAGGAAGCTCACACACCATGGCAGCTTGGATCCACACAACTCACCTGTGCACCTTGACCATAGTAATGATCTACAGCTAGCTGATGTGCCTTTACCACCTCCCAGTGAGTCCTGCCCTGAAACAGGTGATGACCCTGGAGCAACTTTGCCCCAAACTTCTGTGAAAACAGAAGACCTCGTGGGTGACTTCTCAGACCTCCTGGCTGAAATGGAAAAATCTCAGTTCGATACCCTCCCGCCACCCCCATGCCTGTCTCCTCTGCCCCAGGCTATCGTGAGTGATCCAGAGATCAGTTACACCACAATGCTTTCCATTGAAGAACTAGACAAAGGAGCCTTTGATGGGAAGCCTCTTCCTATCCTGGACTCTTCTGAATTTCATATGGACCTTTCTAGTTTAGCTCATAACCAGGCAATGGACGGAAAGCTATCTCCACCTCATCTCACTGAGAAACATGGGCATGCAGATGGCCAAGCAAAACCAACCACGGGCAATCAAAGAGAACATGTGGTGGGGATATTGGACAATCCCAGTTCACGAGACGAGCCTGTCGAAGAGATCCCTTGCCTCAAACTAGCTAAGAAAATCCCAGAAATTTCTGCACCAAAAGTAGAAGCTCCACTGGCCAAGGACGCTCATAAAACATTGTGGAGCAGCCCAAATGTAGATGATGCTCCTAGGGAAATTGCATCCAAGGCCAATTATTCAGAGTCCACCTACCCCTCTCTGCCTCTGAAGGACAAGACAGCATCACCTGTTCTAAACAGGGCTGCCAAAGATTCAGCCCCTCAGAAGAAAACCACAGGCAGTCAAGTGAGTGGCGAAGCTGCCTCCGCTCCAACTGGTAATCTGGGCAGCACAGAGGAGATCCAGAAACCCTGCTCACTAAAAGAAAAGGCCATGCCTGAGACAGGTGTCTGTGCCAAAGACGGCAATGCCAGTGCCAGTGTCAGAGAAATAGGATGCAATCAAAACAAACTCTCAAGTCAACTCAAAGCTGAGGGAGTGGCCAACCCTGTGAAACATGGCCACTCGGATCCAGGTAAATCCTTGGACAAGCAAGCTCTGAACGGGCCTGGCAAGCCGCACCCGAAGAAGCGAAAAGAGCACAAGTCTTCGAGTCACAAAGGCAGCTCAGCGTCTAGGGAGAACATTGAGGGAGATGGGAAGAAGAAGAAAGCCCGAACACCGGGCCCTGGGAGGAGCGACGGGGCTGGAGAGCTCAAAAGAGGCGAATGGACTAACAACGAGGCTTCTGCCCTTTCCCCCGGGAAGAGGGAAATGCACTGCAACAAACTGATCCCCAAGCCCAGAATGTCAGGAGTTGGCAACCAGCTGAAAAAGATGGCGCTGGACACCTACAATCAGAAGAAGGTGACTAACCGTCATTCCAATGGAGACCTGAAGCGTAAGAAGGACATCCTGGGGAAAACCTTTCACCATCTCCTAGCCAAAGGGCCCGCCACGTCCCTCCACAGCTCTTTAAGCAGGCACAGAGCTGTCCAAGGTGCTAAACCTGCTGACTCTCACAATTACAGGACAGCCGAATCCCAGAACAATCTCCTAAGCCAACTGTTTGGACAGAAATTAACGAGCTTTAAAATTCCTTTAAGAAGAGATACTTCAGAGTAATTTATGAAAGTGACTTATGGTGATCCTCAGCTGCTTTCATGGGGTTTGCAAGGGAAAAATTATCAAAGCATTAAATTCGTTTGTGTAGCGTGATTTTTCTGTCTAGTTTAAATGAACTTGCACTGCAGCCTCTGTGAAATAGTTTGCTTTGTGTCTACTAATCTACTTTAATTCACCTGATTTATCATGCAAATGCTAGAACTTTGATGTTGCTGATGATTTTCATGAACTGAAATTGTAATCGCTTTGGGCAGACTGAATCGTCAAGAGCAATTGCTTTATTGCAGAAGTGCTGAGGTTATAAGGATACTTGCAAATCTCAGACCCTTTTGAGACTGCTTCTGTGTTATCTTTGTACAAAGTACTTGAAGAGATGAACTTCATTCCATAGACGTCTTATTCAGAAGGTGCAGTACACTGTAGAAAGCAATTTTTTTTAAAGATTTTGCACAAATAATCCTGTACAATTCATTAAATTGGGAACTGGCCTACGACATGATAAATTTAAAAAAATTAAATTAAGAATCAAGTGCCACATATTTTGACAGCCATTCCTAAGAATTTGTTTCTACATTGCCAAGAAAATAATGAACTAGCTTGCTTGCTGCGTGGGCCTATTACAGTGTTTCAAACATTGATGCCCTTATTTGACCACTGTAGATGATGTAAATGCATGAAAAATGAGAATAACGCTAGCGAACTGCACCTTGACATTTGTGACAAACTTTTTTTGTTTCACGGATAAAACTGTGCCAACTTACCAGACCAGAATAGTACTGTCCAAGTGACCATAACGGTATAACTTCTAAACTATCTTACTGTATTGACTTAGTAGCTATATAGGTATCAGCTTTTTACTATGCAGTTACTGGTGCTATTTTTATTTTGTAATGTGAATACAGACTTCCTTGATTTAAAAATAAAAGGGAACAGATAGGAAGTAGCAGTGACCTGTAAAAGAAATCAAAGCAGGAAAACAAAACATTTTATAACATCCTGTATGCTGGTACTCCATAGTGTTAAAAAGGTTATGTCATGTTATCGAGCAGGTATACAACTGAACTTTGAACCAGAAAGAAATCTCAGGTGCAAATGAGGACATGGAAGATACTTAAATACTATTGAAATACTCCCAAGTCAAGGAGGTGAAGTAATGCACTGATGTGATATGAACAAATAGAGTACTTTGCGTCTGTCCTGCAAACAAAATTTTTTTTTTAGTTTTAAAAGGAAAAAAAGAGGCTTTATCCTGTTAATATGTATCTTTACTGTCCTTTGTATTGTATAAAAAACTATTGTAGGTAATTTACCTTGGGTGCAATGTGTTATGTCAAAAGTTTTTATTTTGATATTTTGTCAGAGAGGAAAAAGAGAGCAAGAAATGCCTTTTTATTATGTCGTATGTGTGCTATTAAAGTGCCTCTTTAATATTGTTAAATAAAGTATGAGATGAAAATATGGGGTGGTATTGTAAAATCATACCTAATTAATCTTTTCAAATATATTCCAATATTTTCACAGAAACCCCCCGACTCCATGGAATTTGTCAGATGTTTTTCTTTCTTCTTCTTTCCCGCACTGCATACACACACGCGTGCCCCAATTTTGCTGGGAGTTTGCAGCCAGAGACTGTTTATTACTGTGTGTGTGCGCGCGCACACACACATGTGCATGTACAGGTACACACACACTAGGATCTGGCGTGGTCTTATAACCACTAAAATAATAATAAATAATAACTTGCTAGGTTAGATGACTTCTATCCACCTAAGGTGGCCCCATTACCATTTGTGGTAAGGTAGTGCCATTATCCCCCTTTAAAAGATGGTAAAACTAAGGCCTAGAGAGATGAGTGACTCATCCAAGAACACAAGGCATTGTAGGGTGGAGCACGGAATAGAACCTGCGTCTCTCAGGTTCCAAGCCCCTAACTACTAGGCCATCGTTCCTCTTGTTGCTGGATGGGAGTTTTTAAATAACACGTATCTCACCTATTGTGCTTGTCACCCAGACCTCTCAAAGCACTTTACCCAGAAGTGGTAAGTGTCAGTTCTCCTGCTGCATATAGGGAAACAAAAGGGCCAAGACTTATCCAAGGTCAAATCCGGTAGGTCAGTGCCAGAGCTGGGACTAGGAGCCAGGCAGCTTAGTGCACTGTCCACTGGGCCATGCTGCCTGGTCCATAATGGCACCATCGCTGCCAGGATTCAAGATGAGGTTCGATAAGATGTACTGGGAAGCGAGCAGTGAGACTGTGAAGGCAGCCGACCCACAGAGGCCTTTCTGGCTTGTGAGGAGAGGACCATCACTGAGGGTGATTACTGATTGGCTGGAGATTAGTTGGGATTGGGTTAAAGAGCTATAAAATTTGCCCCCACTTTAAAAGAGTCAGTGTAGCGTGGGAGATTGCCTTGGCCAGAGGCCTGTGTGATAGACTCCGGGCAGGAAGCCTAGCGCCGAGAGAGGTGGCTGCAGATTTCAGAGATGGAGCTCAGCTGGGAAGCTTGCCTTAGACAAAAGCCTGCTCCAGTGACTTAGTGTAACCTGGGAAGTTAACATAGGCAAAGGTTTGCTGGGGAAGCTTGGTTTTTGGCAGAGCCCACTACCAGCCTGAGAATTGGATAAAGGCTTATTCTAGTTCTGGGGGGTTGGCTTTAGCTGGCAATTATATTATCGTCAACTGCTTACCTAAATTATTGCCGTTTTTATGGGACCTAGAATTACAAGAACGTCTATTTTGTCCTGTTTTTAATGCTCCTGAGTCTTTTTTCTGCCTCCTTCACCTTCACTGTACCTGAGTCTACAGCCCACAGTTTACATGCACTAAATCACTGTGTGACATGTAGGTTTATATACCCCGAGTCATGACCACGGCATCCATGAGTTCAGTAACTAGAACTGTGATGTAGTGTCCATAGGAACTGCTACACCAGAACACCAATGGTTCACCTAGTTTGATAGTTTATTTCTAGCAATGGCAGCTGCTTCAGGAAAAAAACTCCATAATGCACCTGTGTCTGAAATACCAGAAGGGGCACAAGAGAATTTCTGCCTGACCCATAACTTATGCCCTGAAACATGAGGATTTTGACTGCCCTGGTCAGTTTTGCAGGTGGTCAGACTGGTTTAGATCAGATAAGTGAGGCCAGTTAGCTTTTGTTTCATTCATTTTTCACTTTCAACCTCCACTACACTTTTAGTAGGATCAAGGATCTGACCTGCAGCAAGACGAGAATCCGTTCCCACAGGTCACCCAGCTGCACTGGCAGAAGTAGGCGCTTGGAAACCTGCGAAACCTCATGATCATCCCTGGCCAGTTTTGCAGACGTTAGACTAAGCAGCATCTCAACGTCTGCGTGCTTCTCCCAAACAAAAATGACCCTTCTGAGGTTCACCCCTCGCTAGTCATTGTATCCTAGCGGGTGTCATTGCACTGCCCCTGCCTCCCGCCCGCCCCCCCCCCCCCCACACACACACACACTCCAGCCATAGCTCAGCCTGGTCACCCAGAATGAAGTGCTAGAAGCCCTGAGAGGTAATGGAGCTGCAGCAGAGCCATAACGGCTAGCAGAGAACCACTCTGTCTGCTCCTAACAGAAAGGACCAGTCCCACCTGCCGAGAAGTGGCCCTGTTTGAGAAACACACCCGCTCCTCTAAAGCCAATGCTAGGTGCAGAAAAGCTCCCCCGCTGTTGCCCAGTGCCAGACCTCCCATTCCTAGGCAAAGTCATTGAGAAAGGTGTGACAACCAATGTGTGACCACTACCAGCATCCTGGATGCCTCACAATCAGGCTTCAGACCGGGTCAGCTTTCATAGTTCCAAGACAGCCTCCTCATGACCATGGATGGAGGCCACAACTCAATGCTCATCCTACTTGACTTTCAGCCATGGTGTACTGCTGCCCGGCTTACGTGAGGTAGCTGGCGTACTACACCGGCTTGAGTCATTCCGTCACGACCCAAAGTGTGGTGATGGACAACTGCTTTTCACCCTTGAAGTCCTTTCTCTGCAGCGTGCAATGGAGCGTTATGGTCACCTCCAGTTGCTGCAATAGCCACATAAGATCACTGGGCATCTTGCTACTCTACGTGGACTCTTCTGCCAGCAGTGCACCTATCTCACCCAGCTGAGTGTCTCTTCTTCCATGGGTGCAACCACCACCATCACAAGGAAGTCACAATGCCCAAAGGAGAAAGCTACCTGGATAAAAAGCAGCTGGCTTAAAGGCAACCCAGGCAAGACCAAAGTAATGGGAAACTTTGTGTAATGGGAAATTTGGAATAATTGGCCAGGACATTGTCCTCGCCGTCTCTCGCGGATGCCTGCTCCCCCTTTGTGTAAGTGGTGCAAAGCCGCAGCGTCCTGCTTCAGTCAGCACTTAGCTTATATGGTCAAATATCCTTCCACCTCCAGCTGGCTAGGGAACATCCTTAAGTCCAGTTGGGACCTCATGGAGCAGCCTTAATTTGCCTGGTAATGAATTCTATAGAAAAACCTCCCCTAGATAGTATGGAGATGTCTCAGCTATGTAGCTGATCCCAGGGCTGGAATAGCAAGGGCCGGCAGGACAAGCTTGAGGGGCACCTACAGAGCTGAGAAAGGAGGGGGCCAGTTCCGGAGTGGCAGAGGGGACTGTTGGTCAGGAAGGAGATGAACTGGCAGTGCTGGGTGGTTGACTGCAATAGTGAACAGTAGAGGGGAGAGGAGGTTACAGGCCATGGTTGGACTGAAATAGCAGCGGTGGCTGACGGTCAGAAGGATTAAATGACTTGTCCCAGATCACGCAGCAAGTCAATGGAAGAGCAAGGAGCGTTACCCAGGTCTCCTGACTTCCAGCTGTCTTGCTCTAACATTGTACCGGGCCTCTCCTGATATTGCAGAGCCATGAGCCCCACGTGCTGAGCACCGGGACCCCTGCAACTCCAGGGAACAGGCTGCGAGTGGACTTCAAAGACGTGCCGTCATGTGGATGTTTCCCCCACTTGGGGGTATCACTGGGAGCTGTCCAAGTAACATGAGATATGGGAGCTGCCAGACAGATAGTTCACATCAGTTAACGTTCAGCCCGTAAGCCCCATCCCCAACACGAATGGGAGTTGCCAGCATTTTTTCTAAAATGGGAAGGGAGCCTCATAGAAACGCTGGTTCCTGAGAAGACCGGGACAGTTTCTGGTTGATGGCATTACGCCGTTCATATAGGTGTGTTCCCCAGAGCCCAAAGAATGGGGCTTATAATGCATGAAGTCTGAAGTTTTCAAAG
The DNA here is from genome assembly GCF_016161935.1 of Mauremys reevesii. Lineage (NCBI taxonomy): Eukaryota > Metazoa > Chordata > Testudines > Geoemydidae > Mauremys > Mauremys reevesii. The sequence goes on from NC_052638.1 coordinate 39,574,176, forward strand.
CTGCCTACCGGATTTAGATGCGCAGATCCCATTGAAATTGATAATGCAGTGAACAGTCACAGGTGTATTGGTGCATGATCAGATCAGCGAATGATCACATCTCCCCAGAGACAACTATGGTGCCTGTGACACTTAGAGCAACCAGCTGCTGCCAGGCCAGTTTGCACAAAAAGGGGTTGGGAGGAGAAAGGGGGTTGAGATAACTGCCTCAAATGCGGAAAAAAAACAGATGTGGAACAAAACCAGACCTCTGACTCTGGGCTTCAGATCTCTGTCAGGGCCGCATGTGAACACCACCAAGCTTGGGGGGCTCAATCCATATGGAAAGGGCCAACATGCCTCATGTGTGCTAGCTTATCAGGTATGTACGTCACATATATGTGTATGGAATGATCATACATGAGATCATACATAGTCATGTATGATTCATACCAGTCCAATATATAACAACAATGTTACTTAGATGGCAGTTAGAGATACATTGTCTATGGTTACTTAAAGTTAGGGTTTGGACTGCTGGGCCATACTACCACCAGGTTCCAGTGATCTGGCCCATATCTGAGCCTCAGGTTTGGGATGGCCGGTCCTTATACTAACACCAAGCTGGGGAACCTCTACTCTTCTGGAGGGCTGGCCAGAGGTGGCCTTTAAACTTCATCAGTAGGACATCCCAGGGGAGTTTGGCACTATTTCCCTGCTTGTGCAGCACGCCCTCACTAATGGCTCAGACACTGACTACAAATGAATGAATTTGGGAAATTAACAAGCAGATCAAAGAGCCAGGGCCATGCACCTTAGAACCCCTTTGTTCATATCATTTGGTCAAGTGCACTTTAGTTTGAATGTCTGATGATGTCATCGTGGTCTATTGTGGAACTGTAATGAAACCTGAGTCACAGGAGAACTCACTGCACTATCTGCTAGATAAGTTTATGGAGGAGATGGTATGATAGGATAACGGGCTTAGTCAATAGGTCAATTAAGTGCCACACTGGTAAATAGTACAATGGGTCAATGGTATGATATAACCTTTTCCAGAGGGTTTGGGAGAGAGTTGCCCGCATGCTCGGGGTTCAACTGACTGCATATTTTGGGGTCGAGGAAGGAATTTTCAGGAAGGAAGATTGGCAATGGCCCTTTTTTTTTTTTCCTCCTCTCCGCATGGGGCAGCAGGGGTGAGTGGCTGGAGTGGGTGGATGATGGCTTATGGCAGCTGGCATCTGCAGGGAGTAGATGAGATGATAATATCTGCTGGGAGGTGGTAGATCCTCCAATTCTGGATGTCTTCAAATCTAGACTGGAGCCTTTCTGAAAGATCCACTTCAGGCAAACTCAAGTTATTGGACTCAATGCAGGGGTAACGGGATAAAATTCTCTGGCTTCTGTTATACAAGAGATCAGACTGGATAATCCCACGAGCTGATTTGGCTTTAAAATCTCTGAACCGCTTGCAAAGAGCCCCCCCAATGTTTTTGCATCGTTTATGAGGTTTAGTGATATGCAGATCAACAAGATGCTACTGCATTTCAGAGCTTGGAAGGTAATGAAGTGAAACGATGCTGGTGTCTTGTCCATGAGGGAGAGGGACGCATCTGGCACAATTTGGTCAGTATCAGTTTGTCCTCAAGGTGACCTCTGCCTGCACAGCAGTGAGGTCTGAAGGTAGGAGGCTGGCACAGAGCGTGAGCATATTATATTCTTTAATTACTGTTGCAATCATAACATTTAAATGCTGTCAATGAGAGATAGCTCATAACCGCAGGCTAGAATCCCTGCCACTTGGGGCTTGTAACTAAAACTGCAGGATTAATTTGATTAATTGATAGAATTATTTTCCAAACTACTCTTTTGTTTATGGAGGCTTAAAATGCTTGCTGCCTGCACCCTCCTGGTGTGTTGCAGAGTGGAGATAAAGCCGGCTGAAAATAATTAGTATGGCTTAATTTAAGGGAAAAATAACCTCAGAAGAATTTTGCAGAAAATTTAGAGCAGCACGTTTTAGTTGGTTTTGGCAGGAAATATTATAGAGTTGGAAATGGGACTTTTATGCTTTGTCTCGACTATATTTCACCCGGGCTACAAGCCCACCGGAGAGAGGAATATTTCATTCCTGTTTGCTCTTGCATTTTAATTCCTCCTCCGGGTTCTTTATGGCAGTGCCTCAAAAACAGCTCGGCGGAAAGCAACAGGTTTAGCTGCAGGGCACGGAAGCGTCAGGGTTTGATGCTGTTGGTCAGTCGTTCTGATTGTCTCCAAGGGGACATTTTGTTCAGCCTCCCTAAAGCCACCCTACGCTAGGCGGTACCTTACTCTCCAGGGAGCAATGTGCAGAGCGAGGCAGTAGCCAGCCTCACTAAGGGCTGCAGAGTCTGGTTCTGCATGTCGCTGGCCTAAATAATCATGGGCTGTTGTTACTGTTACCCTTGTCCAGGGGTTGGCAACCTTTCGGAAGTGCTGGGCCGAGTCTTCATTTATTCATGCTAATTTAAGGTTTCGCGTGCCGGTCATACATGTTAATGTTTTTAGAAGGTCTCTTTCTATAAGTCTATAATATATAACTCAACTACTTTTGTATGTAAAGCAAATAAGGTTTTTTTTAAATGTTTAAGAAGCTTCATTTAAAATTAAATTAAAATGCAGAGTCCCCAGACTGGTGGCCAGTACCCAGGCAGTGTGAGTGCCACTGAAAATCAGCTCACGTGCCGCCTTTGGCACATGTGCCATAGGTTGCCTACCCCTGCCCTTGTCCTTCCTTCCATAGGCTGCCCCACCTCAAATCTTTTACTGGGGGACAGACGGCAGGAGTTCTTCCTTCCTGGATCTCTTAGGACTGGGGGGCTTCGAAGCAAAAATAGCATCCATCCCTGAGCCGTCGTCTTCAGCCAGCTGCTGCCCCGGTTGGCTCTGCGCCCGATGATGATGTAGGTATTGCGCTGGGCAGGGGAAAGGACAGGATGGGTCAAGAACTCCTAAATGCCCACAAGTCACTTTTTCTTTTTAACGAGACCAAGGCTGGCTGCTAGCTTCCCGTGACACTGGCTCCGCTCTAGGGGATGCGGCGGCTGGCTTGGTGCCATCCGTCCTCACTCATTCTGGCCTTAAACAAAGCATCTCTTCCCTAGCGAGTAGGAACGATTCGGCACATTCGACAGCTCAGCAGCAAGTCAACAACAGCCTCTCCGGCATGGGCCCACCCTCCCCAGCGCTCTCAAAAGCACATCCGTGCCGCGGGAAGACGCCGCAGGCCGGGAGCTGCAGAAAAGGGGCTGGTGTGCAGCCTGGCCAGCTCGTGGTCCGGTTTAGAAACACCCTTTGGCTGGTAGCGTTTGCTACAGGGGAACCCGTCTCCCAGGACAAAATAGTTAAAAGGGCCTCTAAGAAGTCCGTTAAGGCCAGCCTGTACTTAACTGATTTCAGTGGAATTGCGTGTGTCTGAATGTACAGGCACTACCCCCCGTCCTACCTGGGCAGAGGCGTCTGCCTCCGGGCGGGGAGGGATGGGGGGTGTCACATGCCCCTCCGGTGACTGCCCCACTGCAAAGGTGGGTGACCTAGGCCCCAATTTTCAAAGGCATTGAGGTGATGCTGCAGTCAGTGGTGCAACGCCTAAGCGATTTAGGAGCCTAAATCTCCGTTTCGGAGGGGTTTGAGGTGCTTAGGAGCCAACAGCTCATTGACAGTGGATGGGATCAGATCGCTTCTGAAAATGAGATTTAGGCTCCTAAATCAGTTAGGCGTTGCATCGCTGACCGCCGCAACGCCTAAACTCTAAAAACCTGGAACCTGGCAGCACAGGCCAGGAACAGGGAGCTGCTTTCGTTCCAGTAGCAGGTGCCTGCGAGTTTTGGAACTAAAGGCCCAGCGTTCTAGTCCTCTCAGTGCGCGTGTGTGACTGATCTGGTACCAACTGTACCTGTCATCTGCAGCACAGGATTTCATTGCAGTGAGTAACTGAGAGCAAAACTGTGCCCAGTGTGCCTGGATCTGGACCACGAGTAACTTCCATTCAGGGTAGCATTAGCAGAGTGTGAATCAGATCTATCTGCCTTCTCCCTTCCATAGCTCTGACCCCTGCCGTGCCCCAGGGACAGCAAACCGCTTACGCTCACGTAGGCTTGGTTCCGTGACTTGGCTTTTGGGCAAGAGACAAGGAAGTATTTACAGATGGGGAGATACTTGATTTCCTACTTTCCCTTTTGCAGGCAAAATGTGTCATTTGTGTCTCCTCTGAGCCGTGCAACCTGAGCGCCCCTCACATTTCAGCTCAGAAAATGGCTTGTGCATAAGCAGCACAGCAGGACCCCTGCGGGAGCGGGGGAGAATCCCTGCTCAGCGCTCTTGCCTGGGAAAAAGAAACCCCCCGTCCATCAGTCAGACTCAGCTCCCTGAAGCCCTCGAGTTTGCTGAGACCTGCATTATCACCGAGCGGCTCTGGCGCGTTTGACACTTAGAAGATTGCAGGCCTCCACCAACGTAATTCCAATGAGAAAGGAAAAGCTGGTTTGCTTTCTGCGGTGAAAGATTAACTCTAGCTGCGCAGCGGCTACCCGGGGAGAAGAGAGACTTGTGTTGGGGAAGGCGGGGGGAGAGGCTGGGTGTAATTGGGTGTAATTGGGAGGTCAGATGCGGTTCAGATCTGAGCAGACATAGGAGACACTGACCCGACAGTATCTGTAACTAGGGACAGAGGGGCAGATCCTCAGCTGGTGTCAATCAGTGGAGTTTCATTGATCCTCAGCTGGTGTCAATTGATGGAGCTCCATTGATTCTTACACTGCTGGGGATCCAGCCCATTGACTACAACGGGCGCTGCGCTGCCTCATACCTGCTGGGGATCTGCCCCCCCAACACCACTGGTGCTCTCCTGATTTACACCAGTGGAGCATCCAGCCCAGGATTTTGCCTGCTGGATTGGTTTGGAAGTTGGGTTCAAAAGCCAGGTGAAACAACGCGCCAGCAGACAGGCCAAACCTGTGGGGAAAAATGCAGAAATTGGGCTTGGTTTTGGCTTAATTGGCTTGTGAGTTGCTTGGTGGCTAGTTTTTGGCTTGTAGCTTGTTTGTTCCCTTTTTTGATCGGCTCCCGGCAAGCAGGGGCAAGGTGGGGAGAGAGTCGGGGGGCACAGCAGGCCCAGTCCCAGACTGCAGGCCGGGGGGATCTAGTCACATGGAGTGTTGGGTTCTTAGGGACTGGCTTGTTCTGGCCTTGTTTTGAAATGGGATTAGCTTGATTTTTGGCTTATTGTGAAAGTCGGGGGCTTATTTACCGCGTGAGCGCTGGCAGCCGTGCGCGCCACTGCTATGGGGGAAGGGGCTGTGCTGCATTGTTCTCTTAGTGGGTTATTCCCACTTTATGAATTTGCACGTGAAGCCTTTCCTTGCCATCCCCCTGTCTGGGGAGGTCGGTGGGGGTGTCAGCCTCTCTGGGCCCTACAGGGCCTGGGATTCAGGCTGATTCTCCTAAGACTGAGCAAAGCCCAGGTCTGTCTGGAGAAGCCCTGTACCTCCACATTGCCACCACCCCTCCCCGAGGGAGCCAGGCAGCCATGATCTTCCCTAAATACCAGTGCTACTCAAACCCTCCTCAGGGGGGGACTGCAGCGTGGAGGGGTGGGGATCTGGCGTAAGTTAATGCTGCCACAGTCACGCGAACTTGCATTGGGATTTCCCTTGGCACTGGTGAGGACGCACGGCTGTAGATAATGTCTGAGCCCCAAGCCCTTTGCAGGGCTGGTCGCTGGAGGGCACACGCAGAGGCAGAGGATGGCACATAGCCAGCAATCTCAGCGCCCCTGGGCTGAGATCCATCTCTCCTGCAGGGCATATGAAGCCCTCTCTTCTTTTCCTTTCTAGAAGACAAATGGAAACAAACGCTGTCGAACGTTATGTTCATTGCGTAGAGAACTCAGGAAAGCAGCTGGAAAAGCTTTATGCCTGAGCAACTTATGCACCGCAAATAATTGAATTGACCAATGCAGCCCGCTTTTCTGTCCACAACCTGATTGTGATCTTTACCGGGGGGCTGTTGCTGTTCACAACCGTTGTGCCACATATTTCACACAAGCGAACGCTGGCTTCTGGTTCAGTTGTGACCTGGTCACTGTGCGATTGGTCACGCATGGCAGGTGATGTTGCATAGCTGTTGCTTGGTTCATTTGACCTAAGCTCTGGGGATGAAAACAAACAGGGAGGGCCCTTTTCCTGGTCACACGTCATCGGCGAACGTTCGGAATGGGCGACAGAGCTACTGCGCAGAGCCAAAAAAACCCAAAGAGAGATGTCAAAATGGCCGCCTGAACGTTTTGGGTGCAAAATGTTCATGCTGCTTTTCCTTTCCACGGCCGTTCTCATGCATAACACCTTGCTCAGCACAGTCAAATGTTTGCAAACACTGGAATAAAAAGTCCTATGAGTAGCACCCAAGCAGGCTGGCTAGGACTAAACTGTGAGAATCTCCGTTAGGGTATTTTGTTTTATTTTTTGCTGTATGTGCTCAGCTCTATTCCCTTGCAAATCCAGTACTTCCCACAGTGGCTGTTTGCTCCAACAGTGCACACAGAATTCAGCTGACCTGGCTTCTACACCACATGCCTAACTCTTCTAGCTCTAGGGCTTTAAGCTTCTCCATGGTGCGTTGGGTATGACGAGAGGTGCCATGGGCATGAAGCTGCCATCAAAGGCTAAAGGGTTGTGGGTTTTATTAGGAGACTAAATATATTCTAGAGTTAAAAATGGGCCTTCATTCCAAATTAGTCATGGTTAATCTATCTCCCATTCCCCCTACACACACAAGAAAATCGGAGCTGGCCATCGCTGGTCATTCACGGCTGGCCTCCACGATGTGAGTGAGCACCCGTAACTCTCATTAGCGTCAATGCAAATCATCAACCCTCCACACCTTTGACTATCCTGCCAAGAAAGACGTAGTGCCTGGTCTTCAGTAGCATCACTCGACTCTCGGAATGAGCCTGTCTCTTCCATCTCTAGCATCTACAGTATGACTCTGTGATCGTACTAATAAATCACCTCCAAGACAAACGGCACATTCTGTACGGCTCCGGGCTGTGGAGCTCAACGTCAGTAACAGCAAACTACACGCGCGTGTGCACACACCCACTCACATACACACATCTAGAGTCTAAGGCCAGAAGGCACCACTATGATCATCTAGTCTGCGCCCCCTGCCCCCCTTGTATAGCTCGGGTGATGGAACTGCTCCAAAACAATTCTCAGAGCAGATCTTTTAGAAAAACTTCCCATCTTGATTTAAAAACTGCCAGTGATGGAGAATCTACCACGACCCTTGGGAAATTGTTCCAGTGATTAATTACGCTGGTACTCTCAGGGGAACACGTCTCACCTCATTGTTGCTAATGCATCTTCATTGAACGTACAGCGAGATGTCACTGAGGTTGCACCAGGAGAGGAGGAGGTTGTTTGCAAGGATTGCAAGAGAAGGCGGGTAGCTGATGGGCAGAATATGAGCGAGAGCGCGATTTGCCTTCGGTGATCACAGCATTTAGAAGCGAAGGGACAATCTGCTGCAGGGCAGAAATGCCTGCAAATCCCTCCAGGAATAAATTAACGGAAGGCAGCTCCCAGGGAGCACCATTGCTACACATTGGTGCTACAGAGCATCTCAGGAAGAAATAGTGAGCTCCAGAGGAAAACATGAAAGCTGTGGCATTCTTGGGGATACTGGTTGTAGCCCCTCCTTAGCCATACCACCTCCGGCTGTGATCTCAGCAGATCGCACAGCAGGGCTGGTCAGGTCAGTAGCTGGATTGGAGACAACAAAGGAAACCTCGGTGTTGCAGGAAGTGGTGTCACTTTGGCCTCTGAGCCAGTAGTGAACTCCTGCCCCCGAAGAACATCAGGAGACGCTGCACTGGTGGACTCGCCAGCTTTTGCCGATGGCAATAACCTGAGAACTTTGAAAGTGGCCATTAAAGAAACCCCTGGCACTTCCCCCCCAAAGTTCAAGCTGTTACCTCTGTTTCCTGGTCAAATTCCAGTGGGGTAACAGGCTGCCAACCTAGATGTCAGTGTTGTTTATTCCAGATTTACGCAGGGGTAAATGAGAGCAGAACCTAGCTTTCCACGTAGAAGAGGTGAAAAGCAGCATAAGTATTCCCTAGGGCTGGCGGGCTGGTATTACGGAGGGCTTGCTGAAGCACCGTTTTTGTACTGACTTAGTTGAAACAGCGTTACCCTCCAGTGCAGACTCAGTTCCACTGGTACAACGTTGTCTCACTGCTTTAGCGTGTGTCAGGACATTAACCAATGCAGATACTGCGACCGCTCTTTTAATACAGGCCAGAGTCATGTTCGTTGTTGTTTTTTGGTTTTACCTGAAACCTTTCTGTTTTTTTACTATCATAGATCGGCGTCTAAGAACCCACAGCACTCAGTGGATGTTTGTAAGTGGAGTATGTTAAAAGGCCAGAGAGGGATTGGGGGGATTTCCCCCTAGGAAGAATTAGCTTATTATAAATAAAGATGTTGTGGCAGACGGCAGAGCCACCAATCAGGATTGGGCCCCTATCATGCTGGGCACTTTATAAACATATAAGATGACACAGCCCTGCTCCAAGGAACTTACATTCTCTTGTCTCTACAGAGCGTCCCATTGGCATCGGCCCTGGCACAGCCATGCCTTTCTTTGGGCTGCGTTTGACCCGAGGAGAGGCGTAAATGGAACTGATCTGCGCACAGGTGAGAAAAGGTCTTTGAGGCAGTCATTGCAAATTCAGATTAAACCATTTTAAAAGCCTCTGAACTACAATTAATTGTTTGGCAGGGAATTGTCCGGCCTTTAGGAACAAACCAGGGCTGTTGGATGAATCTCGCACACAAGTCAAAAATAGCCTGGCCAGAAGGTGGCAGCACTTTCTACATCACTCTTTGGCGGTGGAGTTTTGAACGCGTGTGTGTGTGAGAGAGAGAGAGAGAGAATGACCCTGTGTGCAGCAAGCAAGGCTTAAAATACATGGTCTGCAGCTTCGGGGCTCACAGGCAGAATCCTCAGGGGGGAGACTGTTACAGTGACCTCACTGCATATTCAGCATGTTCTGCATGGGTGAGGCCTGCCACGTGCCACCGTGTTGTTATGGCCCCATTGGGTGCCTCTCTTAAATATCCAACCCAAATCAGCGCGGGTCAGCGTTCCAAAATACAGCCAGGGCTCTCTGCCTGGCCGCCCCCCCTGCACCCCATTGAACATGCCTGAGGTGCAGCCTCAGCTGGCCTCCCAGTTACATTCCGCCAACATAGTCTCGCTCGCTCGCTCGCTCTGTGTCGCTAATAATATCACTACAGATTAATTGGCACTAATACAAATGTACACAGCTCCATAAAAAGATGTCACCTCCCGCACAATGGGAACCAGGGCTGGTTGCATATTATCTCTGCACGGCAGGCATGTAATTCACTCCTCTGGAAAACATTCTATTTATTCTGTTACATTATAACAATCTCTCTGCAAACATGACTTGAGCAGGGGAAAACGCGCATGCGCACACACACAGACACACACACACACACACACACAACTAGCCTTGCTGTCAGAACCATTATCTGTGGTTAATGCCCTTAGTGAATGCTCAGCACCAGAGTCTGCAAGATCAGCTGCACCTCGATAAACATAACTGGAACCAGCTGGCCGCTATGGCCCAATGGCAGGATTGGGCCGCCCGCTGCGGAGACTGGCACGGAGATTACCCTGCCTGAGCCCCATTAGGTGCCGGGAGTAGGAGGGGTTTGGAGGGCATCTATCACAGTCATGCAGAACCCCCAGGATCTGGACTTTGGCTCTGGTAAGAGGCAGTTGTCCAAAGCAGCTGCAGATTCATAGGCCTTGGGGACCTGATAGGCCTTCGTGTGACGCCAAAAGTGAGCTGGGCCAATTAAAAGGCCCCTGGCAAGGAATGTACAATTCTAAGGACTAAAAGCTGGTTCATTATGTCAGGGTGTGTTTGCCTCCATGGTGCACGTTCACTGGTTTGGTATTGCAGGGCTGCTCTCGGGAGTACCAGGTGACATGCTCTGGGTTGTCATTGTTGGGTTGCTTGTGAGTACTGGGATGTATTCATGCTGGTTGAGGATTTGAGGACTGGTTCGTCATTGCAGGGTCGCCCACAAGCCCGGGGCAGTGCCCGTTGACTCACAATTACAGCATTGCTCACGCATGCTGGGCTCCGCATTGTGCTTTGTTTTTGTAGGGATGCTTCTGACGGCAGAGCTCTGTGGCTGTTTTGTTATGATAGGGTTGCTCATCGATATGGCTGCCATTGATTTAACACAAAGAACAAGCCCCCAACAGTAACAAGGAATTGGTTATTTTTGGAAAGAAAGGCCACACTGCATGGATTTTAAACCAGGCTCAGAATGACCAGTAGGGCAAATGTTTAGCCTACCAACCTCCAATTAATAGACAGTCCTGGGCGAGAAGGCAGCAAGGCCCCACACCTGCAAAGACATGTTTCACTTGACTCCCATGAGTGGTCACAGTGAAATCAACGGGCCCCCTCCAAGTGGTAAAGTTAAACATGTGCACAAGTCTTTGCAGGATCCGGCCAAAACAACAGTAGAAGGTCTAATGGAAACCCAGCCTTACACTCGCCGTCGGCCCTCAGCTGGCCCTCCCTTCACTCACGGCCCATGCTGTGACAGTCCATTTAGCCCTGCATTTCCGCCCCAGAGCCAGCCCTTTGTATCTGATTAACCTCGGCCTTGTCCTCCTCCTTGGTTAAGGTCGCTCGTGTTTTCTCAGGTTGTTGTGACTGAACCAAAACAGTTCCGAAAGTGGAAGAGTTCCGTGTCTATGTGAAAAGGAAAATATAGATCAGCGACACGCTTTCTGCGTTCACTTCGCACTGGAGTAAGTGGAGTTACACTGTATTTACACCAGAGTGTGTACTGAATTGGTCCATGGTCTATATGTATTTGCTGTATTGTCTGTGGAACCCAGACTTTTCCGCAATTGATAAAGGTCCCTCCCCTTTCTCTCTCTCTCTCTCACATACTGCTGTATGAGCACAAACCTCAGCAGCTGCATGGGTTTTTGTTTCTGTTGTACTCAACCAAGAAATTTCTCTCATCGTCTGTCAGGGAAGACGCAAGCGTAAACAACCAGGCGAGGTGCTCAGTAAATAATATTACCTTTATGCATTTATTTCTGAAATTATCTAAATGTATATGGAAATTGGCCACTGCCAATTGGGCTTCCGTCCTTCCAGTATGCTCCTTACCTTCACCATGGTGCTCCGAAGGTCTGACACCGTGGCTGTAGAGAGAGTCTAGCCCCTGCTGATACAAAGTAAAGATGCTAAATTGAATTTTCTAAAGCGGATGGGCCTGATTCTCCTCTCTCTTTCGCCATTATACCTCACGCCCCCGCCTTTGACGGCGTTAAGTCTGATTGATAATGAGCTGGTGCAGAGGACAATCGAGCCCCACGTGTGAGAAGCTCACATGGGCCCCAATCTTGCAAAGTTTTACACACGTGCTCAACTCGACACACGTGAGTAGCCCCACTGCTGGGTGTAAGTTGTGGCAGGATCGAGACCACAGCGCCTGCCTGAACTGGAAGGAGATCTATCAGCCCTGCAGTTTAATGGGAACCTACAACCAGCAAGACAAGAAACTGAACTGAAATGTGCAGAATAATATAGACAAACACTATGTGCTACCCAGGCTGCTTAGGGTGACTGGCCCCTACCAATTTGGTAGCGGAATTGACAACTGCAGTGGCAGTGAACCATTTTCCACAGCAAGATCTCCCGCCGCCCCTTGGAACTCTTCCTAATTCCTAACTTAATTTATTTTGACATCCTCACGGCAAGCTTGACCTCTTTCCTGGAATCATGTGGTGCTTAAAACTCATTATTGAAACAGGATGTTAATTAAAAACCCTTAAAAAAAAAAAAAGAAGAGCGTTGATCAATGTCAGCAAGTCTTGCCGTGCTGAGCATTTGCATGCTGGACTGGAGATAGCAGTGACTACAGTCTTTCAGTACCTCTCCGATAATGCCAGGAATCCACAAACCCTGTCATCTGCTCGCAAGATTACCATTGCGTGCATAGCTGTACCATATATACCCCAAAAGCCAGGAGCCAACCTCACTGATGATTGACGTGATGACTCCCAAAAGGCCCTCGAAGGATGTCTGTTGAATATACTGAATTTGACTCCAGTTCAAAGGCTGCTTGCAAGCAGCAATGCCAGGGACAGGAATTTCACAGGAAAATGGGATGCACGGGGTGCTCATGCCCGTTACCCAGAATGCTCTCTAACCCAGCTCACAGCTATTTCCGGACAGCACTGGCACCTGAGCTCTGGGAACAAATGAACATCTGGGCTCAGCCTGCAGTTACTTTGCTATGTGTTTTAGGAGGTAATTGGTCACTTTCCCCTTGTGCATCCTGTTGCAACAGAAGGCTCACACAATGAGCAGACCCTGATGTTTATTCCCTGTACAACAGAATTTTATTTTTCAACCTCTTGGTGTATTTGGGGTCGTTTGCAGAGAGATACAGTAAACTGAAAAGGGTAATTACTGGTTATGGGAATAATCAGAAAAGGATAGGGGATGTAGGCAGTGGCTGGACTGAATTTTTTTTAAATGTGGTTTTAAATTGTATTGTACGTATACTTAGGGCTTTGGGGAGGTTTGTTTCATAGAATCACAGAAATATCAGGCTGGTAGGGGCCTCGAGAAGTCATCAAGTCCAGCCCCTGACGCTGAGGCAGGACCAAGTAAACCTAGATCATCCCTGATGGATGTTTGTCCCACCTGTTCTTAAAATCCTCCAATGAGGGGATTCCACAGCCTCCTTTGGAAGCCTGTTCCACAGCGTAACTATCTTTATAGTTAGAAAGTTTGTCCTAAATCTAACCTAAATCTCTCTTGCTGCAATTAAACCCATTACTTCTTGTCCTGCCCTCAGTGGACATGTGAACAATTGATCACAGCCCTCCTTAGAACAGCCCGTAATATATTTGAAGTCTCTTTTGAGGGTCTGCCCTCAGTCTTCTTTTCTCAAGACTAAACATACCCAGGTTTTTTTAACCTTTCCTTTTCTAAAGCTAAAGTGAGTTATAGAAAAAAGAGTTTCCTATTTGCCGGGCTAAAACCTCACTTGATCGAGTGGTTTGATCAGGGCCTGGGAGCCAGAATTCTTGTGTTCTGTTCCCACCTCTGCCACTGACTCACTGCGTGACTTTAAACAAGTCACGGTGTCTTGCCATGCCTCAGTTTCCCACGTGTACAATGAAAGCCATAGTGCTTCCTTACCTCCCACGGCTATTGCACGGATAAATCTGTGGGAGAGGCACAGACAAGCCTACAGTAGTTCACAGCCCTGAAGGCTTGGATGGTATAACTGAATTCTGAACAATGGCAGATAAACAACTGATCTGAGACAAAAACGATGCAGTCTGCAAAAGGCGGGACAGATGGAGAACAAACTCTTGGCAAACTCGTCCTTGGCAATGTCAGAAAGCAGCACCACTGGTGAGAATTCGGGGCTCCCGCGGCATTGCAGCCCTGGCAGCTTTCTGCTTCTAAAGCAAAATGTTTAGCGAGAGAAAATAAGATTGTCAAAAATCGGAGGGATTTAAGGAGCTTGCAGCTGAACAGTGGGCCAAGTCCAGCCTCCCCATCTGTGGAACCCCACTGGTTTCAGTAAGATTGCACAAGTGTAACGGAGCAGAATTTGGCTGGCGTGGTTTACCTTTGCCTCCACAAATGTTCTGGCCTCCTTGAACATTAACTGCTCCTAGTAACTCAACCGCCCAATTTTTGTGATTGTAACCACGGCTGAAAAGTTAGCCCCAAAGTACCAGCATTGGTTGGAGGTTCCAGACAGACGTAGGCCCAGAACCCAGAAGCTATTTACACCCATCTCCCATTGATTTAGATGGAATCTGGGCCATAGGACTTACTGCAAAGAGTTGACAATCCAAGTATTAGATGAGGGAGGATGATGAGCAAGGGAAGGGGACAGGGCGAGAGGACAAGGGTTATAACAAGATGGGGGGGTGTCATTTATTCTTTTGTGTATGGTGGTGCCAATTAGTTCAGGCATCACAGATTATTTCACCCTTGCTGTTAAACTCCACTATCACTGATGGGGGGGACACCCCGAAATGCCCTAGACTCCCATCCTCGGGGCACCTGCGGCTTCCTAGCCTAGGCACCCAGCCCACTTTCTCCCATGGCTCAGACTCCCCAGCAGATCGCCCGGGGGCCCCAGGGCCACCCAGAGGATTCAGGGCGCCTGGGGCAAAGCAATTTGGGGGGGGGCTTTCATAAAAAAAATACAATTCTATATAATATTATATTCTTGTGGGGGCCCCTGCAGGGCCCGGGTCAAATTGCCCCATTTGCTCCCCGCGTTTCTCCGGCTCTGCTCCCCTGCCGCATCCCCTCCGCTCCGGCTCCAGGACTCCCGCTTCGCCTCGCCTCAGAGCCCGCCCACCCCGCCACAGCGCGTCCACCCCATCCGGTGGGCGTGCCCAGCGGGAGGGCGGCGGCCTATGGGCGGCCGCCGTTCCGAGCGGCCGGGGAAAGCCCCGCCCCGAATGGAACGTTCAGCGGGTTTGATACATTTCAGGTTCCATTGAGAAAACCCCGAGTAGGACCCTAGTGGCCGCCGGTGGGAGCCCGGGTTCCCCCCTCCCCGCCAGCGGGACGGTGCCGAGACACAAACTGGGAGCCCGGGGCCCGTCTCCCCGCGCCGGGGCTCCGAACCCTCCCTCCCCAGCCCTGGGAGCGCCTGGCGGGCATGAGAGCCGGGTGCCTGCCACCCTCCCGCGTTGCCACCGACCTGCCGCCGTCCGAGCAGCCGGAGGAGGGACCGGGCACGCTGACTGCCGAGCAATGTCCAGGAGGAAACAGAGCAACCCCAGGCAGATCAAACGTGAGTGCCAAACTCCCCCCCCTCCGCCCCCGGGAGAGGGAGCCTGAGCCCCCAGTTTGTGCCCCCTGGGTCGCCCCTTCCCCTCCCGCCCAGCCACCAGCTGTTAGTGACCCTGGGTCGCCCCTCCCCCCAGTCACCAGCTGTCAATACACCTGGATCCTTCCCAATCCCTTGCAAAGGGAATCCTAGCCCAGAGTCGCCCTTCCCCGCCCCAGCTGCGAGTGCCCCTGGATCTCTCTTCCCACTGCCGGTCTGTTTCCCACCTCCAGCCAGTCCAGACTCTCCTACACGGACCGGGCCCCTGATTCACTTCCCTGGGCAAAGGGAGCCTGTCCTGCTCCCATGCAGAGCTGGCGGGGGCCGTGTTTGGGGTCGTTAAACCACGAGATTTCCAAGCCTCTAACAAGCGGAGCGGCGACAGCCCTGACAGTCAGGAGGCGAATTTAGGAGAGGCGGCTCCGCTGGGGCTGGTCCCTAGTGCGTCTGGCAGGCAGCTGCTCCGGTCTAGTCTTTGTCACTTTCTTCCCCTCCCCTCCCGTGCATTTTCGTGTGCTCCTCTGGGCGTCCTGCATTCTCCACATCACATCTTGCCTCCCACCCGTGGGTGCTGTTGGTGTGCTGCAGGGCTGGCTGTTTGCACAGGGACCTGTAATCTAATATCCACAGAGGGCAGAGCTGGTGTGTGTGTGTGTGCGCTTGCTGCTGGCACTGTGTGGTCCAATTAGGCTGGTCAGGATTTCTGCATATGGTTACAGAAGTTTGTGTCCGGGTTGCCTATTTATATTCTTTCAGTGCCACCCCCCCGCACCTTTCTCCTTCCCCTCTCTCTCCTTCCACAGAGATGTTTCAGCCTGATACAGCCGCCACTGATCAGAGCTGAGATAAAGCTTTAAAATATTCCATTCAGCAAGTCCCATCCTGATAAGATCGCTCTGTCGGGACGGCCTGAAATTGTGATCTTATCTGTGTTTGACTCACATCCATTGCATTAAAAAAGCCTCATCGAGGGGGACTTTTGAAAAATGTGATGCAAAGTATTTGGAGATCTTTAACTGGGATCATCTTATCGCAGATCGGCTCACTGTGCTATGCATATTGCTTTTTAAAAATGCCTTTGCAAACCTCGTGACCAAAATGTGCCCTGGTTATTTCCCCCCGCCCCCGTCCCTTTTACTGTGGGGAGCCCCTGTCCATCCCACTTCGTTCTGCAACCACAATAAGATTTGGGAGAACTGATAAATGTTCTGATAAAAGCCTGGTAGAGACTGCCATTGGGTTGCTCTGTATTTCTGGCTCTGTCCAAGTTTCCCCTGGCTGATGATAATGCCTCTGGATTATCATTCTTCCCGAGATCCAAACTGATCAACCAAGGAGAATCTGATTTCAGGTCTGGCAAAGATGAAAGAGATTATTGTTGCATATTCTTGGGAAATTCTATAAACTGCTGGAACTTTTCCACTGACAGGTTTAGCGACTTTTTTTCTTTTCTCCTGATCTAAACTGGTGATAAGGCAGAGATGTTGGGGATAAAATTGGCCATCATGTGATAATATTGCTTTATCTTTCTCTTGAAATAATTGCAATACTGCGTTGCATCTACCTGTTTGCCTGCCCGGGGGTGATTCTGCTGATAAGGCTGAACCAGACCTTTACAGCTCTGGAAGTTAAAAATAGTGACTTTCAACTTCTGTCTGCCTTTAAAAAAAAAAAAAAAAGTTTCATCCAACTTCTGTTGCTTTCTTTTTGCAAACATTGCTGGTCAAGAAATATCACCTTCTTGGTGGCATTAATCAAATGGCTGGGCTCCTGTGTAACCATCCCATTTTAATTAGCTGATGTGACTATAGAAGCTAGTGGCAGCATCTCTGCATTGAACACTCAGCTGCTGAAATAACAATGCTGATCTTTTTCTTGATAAGTATCTCAGTATGTGGGATCCACACTCGTTTGTGACAGGAAGTGAGTGCCCTTCAGGTCTGCCAAGACTCCACTGAGGAGGGTACATATTAATAGCATGCAAATTCGTCCTCCAGCGTAGATCTGTTGCCAGACTTTATTTTAAACTTTCCATCCAGTTTGTCTGCGTGAGTTGTTAGGTCTCGGTGAACCACTGTTGTGCATTTGTTCTCAGCTCCTTTCTTGTCACCTCTGCAAGACGTACTCTGCTTAATAAGGGAGTAAAAGGTGATCTTAAGATGGATTGTGATGTTTGCCAGGATGGGCAGTGTTCTGAATGCATTAGCTGTACTGAAGGCTGCTCTATCTCCTTCCTCTTCTGCTTTCTTCAGAGATATGAAGAAATGATAAAGTGGGAGGCTGATCTCAGGCTGATGGTGATGGCCAAAACTGATTAAAAGCTGAAAGCTTGGAACCCTTCCTGTATGTGTCAACATGAAAACAGTCATTAGAGACGTCTAGTGCTGCGAGAGCGGCTTTCTGCTGCCTGTACTGCACTCTCCAGAGGAGGGACAAGTATGCATGAATCAGGGGGCTGGTAACTAGACTCCTATAATGTGCAAACGGGACCCGTTTCCATAAAGTCTATACTTACATCGTCTCAGCTGAAGCATTAAAACCTCCCCCAGATTCTTATCTGCTTATTTTATTTTTCCTCTGTGCTTCTCTGTTCTGCTTTTTTCTGCTTGATGTGAAATGCAGATAGCTCAGAAGGGAGATCTCGGGGAGTGCATGTGATTGCCAAAAGTGATAAGACAAAGATCAGATGCTGGACTATATTTAACCAACTGTTGTGTGTGTTTTAATGCTGAATGCTTTTTAATTTAACAAGCTCCTTAAATCCTACAATGTGAACAACCGCGTCCTTGGCCTGCCAGTCCGGAGTTGACAGGAAGGGCCAAAACGCTACAGCCTCTTGTCTGGCAGCATAACACTCTGGGAAAAGTGGCTAGTGGCAGGCACCCTGTGAAGCATCGGTTAGAATTGCTCTACAAGGGGCATTGGAGAAAGACGCTAGCGATGTCTGTCTGCTTTCGTTATTCCCCCCGGTAGTTTTGGCCTGGCTTATGCTTAGATGACATGTGGAGTTAAGGCATTAAAAAAGTTGATTGTAACTAGGAACCGATGCTAGTTCAGATAGTTGATGACAATGCCCTGTGCATTATATATTTAATGTTACGGAGAATCCTTCTGCTGAGTGCTGCTTGAGTTGCTGGCCCTCTCTCTGTGCCTGTGACTGCTAGATTTTGGGGTGGGTGGCAACAGATCAGGTAATTAATCTGATTCCATTAGTGATGAAGGCTGTATTTCTCTCCCTCCCTCCCCCGCCATCAGTATTTATCAAAGGCTATGAAAATACAGCAAGCTCAGATGCAGCTGCCTGCTCTTTCTTTTCTGTATATCTTTTGTTCTGCTGTTAGATAGATGTGAATGGCTGATAAGAGGCAGGGAGCTGATCTCAAACCTAGATAGCCTGTTACATTTATTAACTTCAAACATGGGAGTGTGGGCACATATATAAAATGAGTGAACCTTTTGGCAGCTGCGTGTTCATGTAGTTACAGTTCTGGCTTTTTAGATGAGGGAAACTGATAAACAAGGAGATTGATCTCATGTTGCTGATGTGGCTGTGTGTGTCTTGTTTTTTTTTATTATTATAATTTTTTTACACTAAGTTGAAGTGAAAATTCTCACAGTCCTTGCATGGGCCTGCCTGTTTTTTCCCTTTCTGGTTTGCTCTGGGCTAAGTAGATCTGAATTCCTGATAAGCTCTGGGGCCTGATCTCCATACTGATAAAGATTGCCAAGTGAGATAAGGGCCTCTTATCTCTACCAACCAGACTGGAGCAGGATTCGCTACAATAACAAACACTGAAAAGAGGAGGCGAAAGGGCTCCAACAATTTGTTCCATTGCAAATATGATTAAGGCTGGTTTTTAATTATCTGAGGGGGGGGAGGGCAAGGGAAGGGGAGGGTGGCCTGCATTTACACTTATTTTATGGAGTGCTTGTGTAGAAAAAAATAAGTTTAATTTAGAAGATTTCTCTTTGGTGTCTTTTATCAGTTACAGATGTTGCATGAGTTTGAAGAAGGCTGACTTACTTTTTCTTTTTTTGATCGCTATCTCCCAGGCCGCTCCGCTACGTGTAGCAAAAATGTTAAAAGGAAAAAAATCCAGCACAATCATATATATATTTTTGTGGATATTCTTTAATTGCTAAGAGATGGTGCCAGATAGCAAGTGTGCTCTACGTTGTTTAGACTGAGCCTGTTCTGGGCTGAGTGTTCTGTGTGTGTGTTTCATTTGGTTGGCCTACATAGAATTCATGAGCCTGATTCTGCAGACCCTCACGCAAGTAAGGAACGATGCAAGTATCTCCACTGACTTCAGTGGGATACAAATAAGAGCCAGACCCAGTGAGTAAAGCTTGGGGCATTGTGCCCCGGCCCAAACTCTATTAGTGGTGGAAAGTGGTGTGATCTGGTGGGGTTTATCATTTGATGGGGGAGCATTGGCGTATGGAGAATACGGGCCGCATTACTCATAAGGGTCCCTGTGGCCCCAGACAAGTTACCCTGCTGAAGTGGATGTGATTACTGGGAGCTAGCAGGAGTGGGCTCTTACACTCAGCCCTGACAGTCGTCCTTCACTTGCATGAGGAAAGATTCCTCATAGACTAGTAAGGATTACTCCTGTGAGCAAGGATTTGTAGGACGGCCTTCCCCGGTAAACACATTCACATGTACTGTAGCTAGTTCTGGAAAATGGAAGCGAACTGCTTGTAATGGTTATAGTAGCCAGACTGGAGTCTATTTTTAGTTCCACTGCTTTAACCCCATGGCTTTTGATCCTCCCGCCTGCCTCTCTTACTCTGTCTGTTTGTTTTCTGTCTGAGTTAGTGTGTTCAGTTCTTGTGCTTCTCTGACGCTTCTACACT
Organism: Mauremys reevesii; assembly: GCF_016161935.1. Classification (NCBI taxonomy): domain Eukaryota; kingdom Metazoa; phylum Chordata; order Testudines; family Geoemydidae; genus Mauremys; species Mauremys reevesii. Next base: position 39,593,993 of record NC_052638.1, read on the forward strand.
TCTAAGCCATTCTGGTGGCCCCAATTAGCGAGGCATTGGGGGACTAATGCAGAGGACACCTGGGTTCTTTCCCCAGCTCTGCCACTGGTTCACTCTATGATCTTGGGTAAATTGCTTCTCCTCTGTGCCTCGTTTTCCCCTTTTCACAAATGGGGCAAATAAAACCTAATCTCCCTGGAGGCTGTTGTGAGGCTTCCTGAATGCTTGCAAAGCATTCTGGGACCCTCTGCTGGGTATTATGTAAGTAGCGTTACTTAGTTTATAATGTGTAACTGAGCGTAAATGCTAAACATGACGCAAATGGCCACTGGCGTAAGTGAGAACTGTCCTCAGTGAATTCTTTCATTACTGTTAGGTAACGGAAGCCCCCCCCCCCATCTTATTTTCTTTGTCTCCCCATCAAATAACTCTGGGCCGGGACCTTGGCTGGTGTGAATCGGCATCGCACCACTGAAGTCAGTGAAGCGAAGCTGATCTGTACCAGCTGAGGCATGTGCAGGAGGTGCTTCGCCCCTTGTCTTGTGAAACAGCAATACTCTGCCCTCTCCTGTAACTCCTCTCCTCCCGGGACCTGGGGGCTTTGTTTGTGCCACGTGCTTCATGGCTGCCGGGGAAGGTGAGTAGGCCGTGGTGTGATGTCTGATCTGGAACACAGCGAGTTAGAGGCACCATTGCTGACGCAACCCAGGCTCCCTGCTGTTGCCACTAGACTGCCACGCTGTGCCTGTAATCCGTGCCTTCCCTTGAGATCGCACCCCCGTCCCCTCCAGTCCGTCCACAATGCAGCCATGAAAACGTTCTCCTAAGCCTGTCAGTCCCGCAATCACCGCCTCCCTTTCTCCTGCGGCACCCAAGTTCGCTCTTTGCTCTCCCCTTCAGACCCAGCTGAACCCCTCTGTTGTTGCATCGCTCTAAGCTGCCTCTGCTTCCCAGTGATGCCAGCCTCATGGGCTGCTCCCACAGGTGGGTCTCCGCCGCCTTTCAGGCCGGCCCCGCCCCTCTTGTTTCAATCCCTTTTGTGCCCCTGCAGGAAGTGAGCCGATAGCACGTGGGGAGGGATTTTTCCAAAGCCTCAGTGCTGGCCTCGCTCGGCTCCTAGAGAGAGGAAAGCCCCTGCTGGCTCCAGTGGGAGCAGCACTAGGCGATGCACATGCCTGGAAAATCCCACCCCTGCCAGCTTCTAGTAAAGACCACGCACGTGGCAGAACCGCTTTGTCTTGCATGTGTCTGAACAGGGAATTCCATAGCTCCCGTAGCTGTTCCGCCTGCCCACCCTTCATCCCCTTGTGCCTGAAACTTGGACTGTTGGTGTGCAGAGCAGAGGCTGCCTCTGTAATGTGGCCTGTAGCACCCTCGTGGGCACTTTAAAATCGCCCATCTAATCACTCTTCTCTCCATGTGCAACTTGGCGCATCTCAGTGCAGATCATCCCTTCAGCATCTCCCCCCGGGCCTTGTTGCCTCCTGGGAAGAGGGTGGTAAAAAGAGGTTTAAAGGCAGGGGTGAAAGTAAGTTAAAGGACTTACCAGTACGCTGGAGTCCTTGGGAGGGGCATGGCCTCAACCGGAAGAGGCGGGGCCCTTAAAACAAGATTTAAAGGCCCCGGGGCTGCGGCTGGGATCCCCGGGGCCTTTAAATCACCCCTGGAGCTACCAGCTGGGAGCCCCGACACTCGGGCGATTTAAAGGGCCTGGGGCTCTGGCTACTGCAGCAGAGCCCTGGGCCCTTTAAATCACCGCCGGAGCCCTGCCGCCGCTACCCCAGGGCTCCAGCAGCGGGACTCGGGAGGCAATTTAAAGGGCCCTGGGCTCTGGCTGCTGCAGGGAGCCTCGGGCCCTTTAAATCGCCAGCCTGGGGAAGCCGGTTGAGTCCGGCACGGTGGACCAGCTCTTGCCAGTACGCTGAACCGGACCAAACCGGCTTACTTTCACCTCTGTTTAAAGGGGAGGAAGGCCTGGAGTGGATTGCCATGTCCTTGACTACACAACTCCCCTGCCGTTTCTATGGCAGCAAGCCAGTCCCAGTACCATTGATGGCACCTGTCAGAACCCTGAATGCTACGACCCATCTGCCCCAGAAAAGAATCGTCCTTGTGAAAACCATTGGTGGCTATTTCCTGCCGATGAAACCGTTCCACCTCATGCTTTTCTCACCCTGTCTCCATGCTGTCCCCTCTGTCTGCATCCCCACTGCATCCTAGAGTGTCAAGTGCCCGCACATGCTCTTCTCTCAAATCCCCCCTCGTTTCTTCCGCAGGCACTTGCCACCCTTGGTAACCTGCTGTTGCCCATTTGTGATATGAAAAGGCATGAGGGAGGGTGGCCTTGTGGTTAAGCCACTGGACTGGGACTTGTGGGGTCTGGATCAAAATTCTCTGTTCTGCCACAGATTCCTTGTGTGATGAGCAAATCTATAGTCTCTTTGCATATCCCTTCCCCATCTATAAAAGCGGGGCACTAATCCAGCCTTAGATTGCAGAGTATCCAGCATCAGGAGGCTTTGATTTCTCTTTGAACCCTCTCAGTGCTGTAAAATAAACCCACCAATGACAGGGAGCACTTCCCTCCAAGTTTCTTGGAGTGTCTGATGTTCATCTGCCTCGATTATCAACCCCTTTAGCCAGGCGGTATCTTTCCATCTCCGACAGCTCATGTGCCACAGATCACACTGATCCATCAGAACGTGTCCCCCTAGTATCCTCGCTGGATTGCTCCACTGCCACGTTTTGTGAATGGATTTTTTTCTAGGGCTGTCAAGCGATTAAAAAAATTAGTCATGATTAATTGTGCAGTTAAACAATAATAGAACACCATTTATTTAAATATTTTTGGATGTTTTCCACATTTTCAAATATATTGATTTCAATTGCAACACAAAATACAAAGTGTACACTGCTCACTTTTTATTACAAATATTTGCACTGTAAAAATGATAAAAGAAGCAGTATTTTTCAAGTATCAGAGGGGGAGCCGTGTTAGTCTGGATCTGTAAAAAAACAACAGAGTCCTGTGGCACCTTATAGACTAACAGATAATGTTAGCCTATAAGGTGCCACAGGACTCTTTGCTGCTTTTTACAGTATTTTTTAATTCATTTCATCCAAGTACTCTAGTGCCATCTCTTTATCATGAAAGTGTAACTTACAAATGTAGGTTTACTGTTACATAACTGCATTCAAAAACAAAACAATGTAAAACTTGAGAGCCTGCAAGTCCACTCAGTCCTACTTCTTGTTCAGCCAATCACTCAGACAAACAAGTTTGTTTACATTTGCAGGAGATAATGCTGCCCGCTTCTTGTTCACAAGGTCACCTGAAAGTGAGAACAGGCGGTCTCATGGCACTTTTGTAGCTGAGGTCACAAGATATTTACATGCCAGGTGTGCTAAAGATTCATATGGCCCTTCAACCACCATTCCAGAGGACATGTCCATGTTGATGCTGGGTTCTGCTCAATAATGATCCAAAGCAGAGCGGATCGACGCATGTTCATTTTCATCATTGGAGTCAGATGCCACCAGAAGAAGGTTGATTTTCTTTTTTGGTGGTTCAGGTTCTGTAGTTTCTGCATCGGAGTGTTGCTCTTTTAAGACTTCTGAAAGCATGTTCCACACCTTGTCCCTCTCAGATTTTGGAAGGCACTTCAGATTCTTAAACCTTGGGCCGAGTGCTGTAGCTATCTTTAGAAATCTCACATTGGTACCTTCTTTGCATGTTTGTCAAATCTGCAGCATAAGTGTTCTTAAAATGAACAACATGTGCTGAGTCATCATCCAAGACTGCTATAACATGAAATATCTGGCAGAATGTGGGTAAAACAGAGCGAGGGACATAAAATTCTCCCCCAAGGAGTTCAGTCACAAATTTAATTGATGCATTAATTTTTAACGAGCGTCATCAGCATGGAAGCATGTCCTCTGGAATGGTGGCCAAAGCATGAAGGAGCATATGAATGTTTAGCATATATGGCATGTAAATACCTTGCAATGCTGGCTACAAAAGTCCCATGCAAATACCTGTTCTCACTTTCTGGTGATATTGTAAATAAGAAGTGGGCAGCATTATCTCCCATAAATGTAAACAAACTAGTTTGTCTTAGCGATTGGCTGAACAAGAAGTAGGACTGAGTGGACTTGTGGGCTCAAAAGTTTTGCATTGTTTTGTTTTTGAGTGCAGTTATGTAAGTTACACTTTTACAATAAAGAGATGACACTAGAGTACTTGTATGAAGTGAATTGAAAAACACTGCTTCTTTTTTGTCATTTTTACAGTGCAAATATTTGTAATAAAAAATAATATAAAGTGAGCAGTGTACACTTTGTATTCTGTTCTAATTGAAATTAATATATTTGAAAATGTAGAAAAACATCCAAAAATATTGAATACATTTCAATTGGTATTCTGTTGTTTAACAGTGCGATTGAAACTGCGATTAATCGTGATTAATTTTTTTGCATTGATCATGAGTTAACTGCAATTAATCACAGCCCTAATTTTTTCCCATTGGCACCAGGCACTGCCCCACTCGTGGTGCTTAGTACAGCCTGTCCGGGATGTTTCTGTCCGAAGAGGAAATATTCTCCTCTGCTTGAACAAATTAATAAAATTGGCAACTGCTTAGTTCTTCCTAAGAAGCCACTAGAGTAACTCGGGAGTATTGCAGACCAGCTGTTGGACTCTCCTCCTGTCTTAACGTCACAGTTAGATCAGTAATGTGCCTCTGTTATGCCCACCCGGTGTTTACTTAGTTACACTGAAAGTGGAGGAAACTGACTGCAATTGGGCATAGCCCATTTCTTCACACAGGGCTTTGGCTGTGCGGTGCTGGTGGCAGAACCTGTCTTATGGAATGCCAAAGCACGTGTCCTTTTTTGGTTCCGTGGCAGGAGCTCTGCAGGGATGATACCGGAGAGGTGGCATGTCATATCATTTGGTGAGTTAGAGCAGCGGATCTGGCTTTGGCCGGCTCCCAGGGCCCATGGGGAGGATGCGCTCGCATTAGTTTTTTTGTCTGACGTCTGATCTCTCCTGATGATCACCAGAGGGGTTCTCAGACTATACGTTAGCTCCGCCCTATTTCACTGTGCAGCCTTCCACCTCCAGGGCTGGAGGAAGGAGGCCTCTCGTATTTTCTCACCTTCCCCCCCCCCCCCGTATCTTTCACGTCCCATAAAGAATTTCTCACTCACTTGTCGTGCATCTAAAGCAGGGGACCTAGTGGTACGACAGTGATAGCAGCTTGCTGGGAGACGGAGAGCTGCTATGGACTTGCACCTACAAACACGCCCGTGGTGGTTTCCCTCTGAACCAAATGCCCACAGTCGTAATAGTTGCTTGTCCATTGTTTCTCCCTTGAGAGATCAAGAGAAATCCCTTGTCATTGAGCTCACCAGCCATTGGCAATGAGCAATAGTCAGCTTGCGCTCTGGGTTGTTAGAACCCTTTAGCTGTGGCAGGCTGCCCTCTGGATGAACTGGAGGGCCACTGCGGGCCAAAATTCAAGGTTCTGTTGCCCCAGATCCAAAGCCCCTTGACATTGCTGGACGAGGCCGTGATTTCTCTCACCTACACAAGTTGCCAGCTGATCAGCCAGGAGGTGGAAAAAAGTGATATTTCCCCCCAGGACGTTGCAGTTCTGATTATGCAGAGATAGGGGTGACCAGATGTCCTGATTTTATTGGGACTGTCCCATTATTTGAGGCTTTTTCTTATATAGGCACCGATTACCCCCCCACCCTCTGTCCCGATGTTTCACATTTGCCATCTGGTCACCCTATGCGGAGAAGGTAACTTGATGATACAGGCTATCCCTGCTCCCTGCAGAGAGGGCATGAATGGATTAATTCTCCGAACACCTCTGTGAGGTCAGGAATTATCATTCCCATTTTGCACATAGGGACTTGAAACAGAGAGAGGGAGTGGCTTGCCCCATCCCATGAAGGCAGTTCCTGGCGGAGCCGGGAACAGACCAGAACTCCCCAGCCTGATGCCTGAGCGCACAGAACCTCGGCTCGACAAAAATCTACACGCTAAAATAAGTAAGAGACAAGGGAAATCTGATCCAAGTCTGACTGCGTCCGCGCAGGTGGCAGACGGCCTCTGTTTCACAGAGCCCCCGCGGCTTGTGTATGTGATTCCTGATTGCAAACAAGAACTTCATTTAATCACAACTTCGTTTCCTGATTACAATGAACCTTCTGCAGTGGGAGGGGCTTGCAGATAGTCCGGAAGGATAAAGCTTCCCGAACCTCAAAAATGGGACTAAATTGGCTAACTAACCAGACAGGAAGAATCAGGCTGTTCCTTTTCCTATGTGTTGAATGAGGCACTGTTGGGTCAAATTTGGCTTAAAATGTAAGTGGTTTTTTTTAAGCTACAAATGTAGGTGTTTTTTTTAAGCTACGAAATGAAATATAAAATTGTCCACCTGTTGAAAATTTAGGCATGTAAGGCATCACAAATTGGGTACAACAGGTGACTTGTTGCTTCTGAAAATCTTGGCCTTTGGGAAGCTTTGTTTAAAGGTTTTCTGCCATGTATGGTTGGTTAAAGATCAGTAACCATGAGCCAGAAAGCATCAGCCAGCTAAAGCAAGGAAACTGCAAGCCCTGATGGACAGCCTGCAGTTTGAACATGAGCAAAAACTGGCAGAAATTGGAATGGAAGAGAAGCAGCCTTGGCCCAGCTGGAGAAAGAGGCTGCTGAGAGAGAAGAAAAAGCTCGTAAGGGGCGTCTGGAGCTGCTGGCTGCTGAGGAAAATGAGAGCCCAATATTACAGCCTTGGGGCTAGTGCCTCGGACTTTGAAACTGAAGTTGACTAGAAACTGACTAGTCTGTCTGAATTGTCTATGAGGGGAGAACTGAAAAAGGAAGCAAACAGGATAGATAGTGAAGAACAGCAATTTAATGGGGAAACAACATTAGTAGGGAAACCTTTGTGGGTTTTCTTCACTGACTTGATTTAAAACCAAATCAAACTTAAAAAAAAAACAAAAAAAACACTGTAAGATGTGTTGGGGTTCCTGGAGCTGTTTTCCCAGAGCTTTCCTCTGTGTTGAGGTGTTTTAGTTAACCGGGCTGCGTGGGAGACCTTGACTCCAGAACCAGTGTTGCCAACTCTCATGATAATTGGTGTGTCATCTTGAAGCCCCAGCTCCTGGAATCCTGTGATCATAGAAGCCTTGTAGCTTTCGCTTAAAAGTGTCTCACCCTTATGGTGGCGGAGGTAAGCTTGAAAGTGTGCCCTGGATGTTACCTGAAGACTCCAAGACTCAAAGGCAATTTAAAAAGACCCCCACGTTTATCACTATGTTAAAAACAAATGTACTTGACTCATGATTTGAACACTGGAGACTGACAAGACAGACCTCCTGATTTGTATTTCTCTTGAGTTCAAGTGTTTCCGTGGTAATGAAGTTCCGCCTTTGGCTCACTGCAGCAGTAAAGACTCCTCGTTGTTCCTGTAGCAACATGTTTTTTTGGAAGGGATGAAATGCTGAAAGGAATGTAACTGTTGACCTTGGGCTGGAATAGGGTTAAGGAGTGTATATGTGAATCACTTCAGATAACAGCCTTCACTGCTTTTTTCCTCCAAAATAATTCATTATCTCCTCGCTCTCCCATCAGCATATTTCTGTGACATCTCCCATTCAACAGTGTAGAAAGGAAATGTGTTTCTCTAATTTGTTAATCTGATACATTATATTTTTTTAATCTCGCATGGCCAGCCCATCGATTTTTTTTTTCATTAAAAAGAAACAAGGCCCCCTCTTCGCCCCCTCCCCCAAAGTGAGAATTGTTTTGAGTTATGAATCAAAATTGCTGTAACAAACTGGCTAACGCGTACATGTAGCACTGCTCATGACTGGCTGGAATGAGAGCTGGGTCATAGACCCTGTACTGCAAATAGAGATTTTCCTTCACCTCATGTGGCAGGGGAATGTGCTATTGGAGCAAGAAATTCAGAGATCTGTCCCCACAGCGGTGATGATGTTGAGGGTAGCAATGGGCAGCAAGAGTTATTTAACATTATTATTATTATTTATTTTATTATTTTATTCATTTATTATAACCATGGATTTGCTGAGACTGCAAGTTGCGGGGAACTTGGCTGTAGAGAAACCCTGTCAGCAGGCAGCTTCCTGGATCATCTTGATGCCTTGTGGTAGGTACGCTACCATGCCAGTAGCGACTCCTGAGTGCTGGGAATGGATTAAGAGGGCTCCTCAATATCTAAAACCTAATATCCTAGCTACTCTGGCTTCCAGCCCCATGAAAAGTGACCTAAATGTGATCTGATCTGTGCAGCTCAAAGGTAGGCAGGTGCGTAGGACAGTGGGGAGGGAAGACTTTGGCTGTTGTCAGTTATTGCCCTTCTGAGAGAGATCGGTTACAGAGAATTTGTGTGTGTGTCAGTGCACTGTGGAGGCTGCAAAATATGCTGGGATGTGGCACTTCCTAAATTGTATCTCCAGGGTCCTTCCCTCGGGCTCACATTCTCTCTGCAGACGCAGCCCTGCGTTTTGTTTGCAGGCCGTCCTCCTGTTGAGCGGAGCGAGAGGGCCGCCTCTCTGGGATGCGGCACCGGGTTCTCCGTGCGTGTCTCTCTCTCTCTCTCTCCTGCGGACGCGCTGCTGGTGCTGCGGCGTGCAACTCGGCGTGCTGAAGGGTGTGGCCTGTGCCATGGTAAGCTGAAGCTGGTGGCAGATGCGCTCCCTACAGCCCAGTTCTGCCCTCAGGTGGAAAAACCCCAATGTTTCCTTATGGTGCGAGGGCCTTAGCTCTGCTGCTGGCTGTGGTAGCATTGGGCTCAGCAGCTCGCTGCAGGAAGCCCTTAACCAGCAGTAGAAAGGACTCTGCTGGCTAACCCCACTGAAAGTGGCTTGCACAGACTCTCTGATACTCTTCTGTCCTCAACTACCTATTTAATCAAACTCCCCGGGCCCCACTTCCAAGCCCTCCTGTCAGCCACGTCTCTCCCCATCCAGTCACTATTTTCCTGGTTCTTGTCGGTTTGCACTTTGGCGGAAAATGCCAGTCTGTCTAATAAACCCCTTGGTGTGATTTGGGTTCGCTCCTGCCTTGCCCCACCTAGAACGAGTGTGTATGACTTAAACCCATTCAGTAGCGGGGGGGAAGAGGGTTAATTCTAAATGAATGAAATAAAGGCGGCTTTTCTGCATGGTTTTGGATCTTCAAATCTCTCTTCCGCCAGCGCCTGGCAGTGCATGTTTGGTTCTGATGGCTGGCCAGTGGGCCTGTATGCGGTGGATTTGGTCTTGGTTCAGTTCCCAGTGGACGTACATGTTCCTCTTGTAATTCTGCCAACCACAGCTGAAGCTGCTAACAGGGGACCCAGTTCAACATCAACTGGGGGATATAGGATTGGCTGAGTCTCAGGGGCTGAACTCCCCGCCTCATCCCAGAGGAGGTCGAAGTTGAGACACGCCGTTGGGGCCTGGCGGAAGGAAGCTCCTGCTGTGCTTGTCTAATGGGTAAACAGAGAAGGGTTGTAAATCTGGCATCTTTCACCGACGCAGAGACCTTAAATTTTCACTGGAGAGGAGAGGTGCTGACAGGGGCCAGTGCAAGAATCCGGTTGGAGAGGTGGCCCGGCGCGCACACGCAGTGTTGTCACTTGTGTGTGCGGTTTCGGTGAGTGTACCGTCACAGCTGGCATGCACGGATTCCCAGCGACACCTCAAGCTCACGGCGTGGATGTGCGTTTCCCATGGCGGGTGCGATTGAGTCGCCCATTGAGCCAAGAAGGCCTCTGGTGACATGTGCACCTCGAATGAATTCACACTTCTCTCTCTTTCTGTCCCACCCCTTTACAAATGTTTGCAGAAGTCAGTTTTCATAGGAACCTCTGAGGAAGTCAGGCCCGCCTACACTTACACCTGTCCTGGTCTACTCTTACTTCTCTCTGTCCCAGGTTCCCAACCTGACCACTTCCCTCCCTGCAGGGGCCAGTGAGAACAGCCACTCTCATTTGGTGACCTCTCCCATCCTTCCGTGCCCTATTCCTTTCTCCTTCAGCTGCAATTCCCTTTAGGGTGACCAGATGTCCCCATTTTATAGGGACAGTCCCGATTTTTGGGTCTTTTTCTTATACAGGCTCCTATTACTCCCCCACCCCCATCCCGATTTTTCACACTTGCTGTCTGGTCGCCCTAATTCCCTTCTACTCTTCGGGTTGTAACTCTGATCCGCTTTATAGCAGCCCTGCTCCATCGCGTTAGGGGCCGTGCAAACAGGCAACACTGAAGTGGTCTCTGCCCCACGGTCTAACGCTGGTCAGCAGATCTTGGGCCCTGATGTTGGGCAGGGCTCGGGAGGGCTGCCTCGTAGGCCCACTGGAAAGAAGCTTCCTGCCTGTGTGACGCTGCCACGTGCCGAGGGCCTGCCACTTGGTTAGGCACCTCCGCACAAGCTGCCTTGCACGAGTTATTCGCTGTCTGACCAGGGTGGACTTCAGATGGAGTCTTTCAGATCTCTCCTTCCAGAAACCAAACACACACAATCCTGTCTTGCTCACCTGGGCTTGGCTTCCTTGCCCAGTTTACATGGTCTGTTCTGCCCGTAGCCTTTCAACCTGCTCCTCTTTAATTCTCCTGCTTTTGAATTGATTCATCTGGCTTTTTCTTCCCTCCCCCCAGCCTCCTCCCCCCGCCTTTGCTTTTAAAATGTGGAGTTCAGCCGCTTACTCACTTTTCTGTCTCCCAGCTGAGGCCTCTCATGCAGGTTTCAGCTCCTATGATAATGCGGAAAGTTGAACTGGCCCCATTACTGCGCTGCGATGGTTGAATTGATAACGGCTTGATAATGGTGGAGATAGCCGGCGCTCAGTAGCCAATAGCTCTCCCTCTTCTCCCATTAACATTCCCCACCACGGATCGGCTGGGAGCTGCCTATCTGCTCTCCATTTCCACTCCTCCACTAGATAAGAATGGAAATACTGACTTCATAGCTCACTGATTAAAGTGTCTGGATTTCTTGATAATACACAGATAAATTATGTTTTTCAAAAAGAAGGTAGGGAAGGGAGTGCGGGGGGGGCAGAGAACCGTTCAGTCCATTTTTATTTTTTCTCTCTTTCGCTGTGCCCCATGTTTTCTGCTGTGGCAAGCTCCAGCCCTTCCGGAATAGGGGGTTTCCTGCTAGAATGCATCCCGCCCAGCAAAGATTTGCATTCGTGTTTAGATTCCGCTGCCATTGAAACCCTAGTGCTGTGAAGGGAGGGTAAAGCGGACACTAGTTGGCACCTTTTATTGCGGGGAAAGACGAGCTCCAGGTGCCAGTTTTGCGTGGGTGAGATGGGAAGCCAGGGGCTGATCATTCTCCAACCAAACAAGGGAACCATTCATATCCCGGGCTCTATTTGCCATGCAGCCCAGGCAGGCCACACTCTGTATATTGAATTGTAACTTGAATATGCCTTAGCTATGGCACCTGGGGTCAGGAGCCACTTAAAACCAAGCAACACACTAAGTGCCGGTAGCCAGCACAAATAATTCTCTCTGCCCTGACACCACAACTCCCGTTCGGAAGCCTCCCCAGTCGTGACCCATGCTAGGACAGATGTGGGTGCAGGAAGAGGTGCCTTGCTTATCCCGGCCTTATCAAAACATCCTACGGTCAAGATCCAAACCACAGCGTTAGCCCCATTGTCAGCTCTGATGTTTCAGGCCGTTGCTGCTGCATTTTTATACTGTAAGGGCATTGTCTGTTGGTCAGTAACCTGACCCGGTGGCCTGCTTGTGTAAGCAACACTGCGTGAATAGTGCCTATGCAATGGGTGTGTAATATAGATATTCCCCATGACTCTGATGAATCTAGGCCATTTCCAGCAGGGATTTGTCAAGCCGGAGCTTTGAAGATTTCAAAGCTTTCTGATTCTCTCCTCCGCCCCAATTTCAGTGTAGTCTCTGACCCATCAAGATTCCCCATCGGGGGGGTTGCCTTTGTAAAGAGATTTTCTTTTTGGCGCAGGGGGTGGGGCGGGAAGAGGAGCTGTCAAGCAGGGAGAAGCTCATAAGAAGAATAAGTTGATTTGCCAGCTGAATCCCTGCCCTTTTACCCAGTGGCAATCAAACCTACTTCTGTAGCCATCTAGCTTTCATCCTGGGATCTGACGTCAGGCGCTGTGGCAGAAAGCGCTTCCCCCAGCTCGCTGCTAAACTGTGTCATCCCCTTCTCCTTCCAAGGGCGGAAGGGAACTTGCCTGCAGGGAATGGGCATAGGATTCACAGGGAGTCTTTGTCTATGGCTGGCTCTGGGGCTTCTCAGCAGGATCTTCCTCTATGTTCCGTGTTTAAGATGTGCCCGGCAGTGCTGCTGGACAGGAAGTGGAAAACACAGTATCCAAGTGAAATATCCGAACTGGAATTAGTCTAGAACATTGGGGCTACCACTCCGGGGTGGCGGAGGGTTAGGAATTGTCATGGGATCGCCAGTGATAACGAATTGGAAAGCCTGTGTTTTAGGTGTCATCCGACACCAAAGCCACCAGTAGATGCAGAAGGGGACTGCACACGGTGGGGCGTTGGTGACCCAGGGACAGGACACCTGAGTGGAAGCTGTTGTTTCACTATGACCTTGGGGGAAAATCCCTTAACCCCTCAGTGTCTGTATGGCATATCCCTATTCAGAGACAGACCTCTTGCAAAGCACATTGCAGTCTGCGGATGAAGCATTACGTGGGTATAAAAAACGTAGACTCGGGAGATGGTGACCCATTCTGAACCTCCATCAGTACTTCCTGCTGCACCTTGGGCTTTCCTTCTGGGTCTCCCATGTAGGTCTGCATCAAGCCAACCCTGCTTAGCTTCTAAGCTCCCTTGGGATCACAGCTCATGGTTCTGTGGCTGCAGGTCATAACACTGATGCAAAGGTGCTTGGTGGAGAACTGAACTGGACTGGGCACATTTAGGTTAAAAAACCCCATTCCTGTAATGATGGCTTTTTAACTTCCTGCCTATTCCCAAGTCACAGCATGGTGTAGTGGTTAGAGCCGAGAGGCCTTGATCCTAGCACTGCTTTTGACGCTGACGCCCTGTGTGATCCTGGGCAGCTTGCTACTCTGTCTGAGTTTCCTGATTTGTAAAACGCAGCTAACAATTAATACCAGCCTCCTGGAAGGGTCGAGGCTTAGTCTGTTAGTGGCTGCTGAAGGCTCTGAGACTTTCATATGAAAGTGGGTTTACAAATGCCAAGTATTAATGTATCATCAATTCCTCTCTTACCCACTTTGTTATGAAGTGACTGGCTCTCTTGTTGTTTATTTGTCGTAGAATAGTGCTAGAGACCCTGACTGAGATCAGGGCCCCATTTGCTGGGTGAGAGACGCCTAGTGAGAGACACTCCCTGCCTCAAAGGGCTTAGGCCATGTCTACACTACAAAATTGAGTTGACCTAACTTACATCCGCAGACAGCCTCTGCAGCGGTTCCTTTGCTTGTGCGTGTCTACGCTTCACCCCTCGTGTCAGCAGTGTGCGTCCTCCCCAGGAGCGCTTGTATCAATTGTACTGTTAGCGTAGGGCATCGTGGGAAGGCTCCTCAAAGCCAGTAGCAGTCAGCGTAAGCAATGCAGCATCTATACTGACGGTGCATCGACCTAACTGCCTTGACTGTGACTCTACGCCACTGGTGGAGGTGGAGTTATTCAGTCGGTGTAGCAGGACAGTTACGTCGGTGCGAGCGACATTGAAGTGTAGACGCTTTTTCATAGATAGGTCCACGTGAGCTACCTTGTGTTAACCTAACTATGTAGTATTGACCAGGCTGTAGTCTGAGCAGACAAAGTGTAGGAGATGAAACAGGTACAGCGAGATGAAGTGATTTGCCCGGGATCACATGGCAGATCTGGGGCAGAGGTGGAATTAGAAAACATTTTTCCTGAGTCCCATTCCAGTCCAAGCACGGGATCATCCTGCCCCACCTTTCAAGGGCTCTGTGTCCCACTGAAAGAAAACTTTTCCTTTCAAGCCTTGAGGATGATGCAGTCTGATCCCAGCAAAAGCCACTGCAGGAAAAATACTCTGCCTCCCCCTGAGGGAGTATTATCTCAGCAAGTGTCTTATGAGCTTGACTGATTTGTTAATGCAGTCAGGGTTTGTATTGTTTGCATCACACCACTCTACAGTGGCATCTGCCACGGCAGTGTATATGTTAGGAATAGGCCCTTACCAAATTCACAGTCCATTTTGGTCAATTTCATGGCCATAGGATTTTTAAAATTGTAAATTTCATGGTTTCAGATATTGAAATCTGAAGTTTCATGATACTGAAACCATGGGGGTCCTGACCCAAATAGGAGTTGGGGGAGGGGGGATTGCAAGGCTATTGTATGGGGGAGTTGTGGTATTGCCACCCTTACTTTTGCACTGCTGCAGCGCCGAAGTGAGGGTGGCATGGCATGGGGTGGGTTTTCACTTTTGGGGTGGGGGGCAGGGCCAACCTTACAGGTGAGCAATCAGCCAGGATGCCGTAGTCAGGGGGAGCACCGTGGTCACCCCCTACACACACAGCCAGCCTAAGGCTCCTTTAGCCCCTGAGTACTTGGCTTGGGGCAGGGCTGGGAGCACCCCAGCCAAGGGCTCCTACTGTACACGGAGCTCCATGCTCCCACCTCCAGGAAACTCCCCCAGCTGCAGGAAGCTGCTGGTGGTGGCAGCGCAGCCATAAAGGTGGCAATACCATGCCCTGCCAGCCTTACGTCTGTGCTGCTGCTGGCAGCAGCTCTGCTTTCAGAGCTGGGCTCCCAGCCAGCAGCTGCTGCTCTCCGGCCGCCCAGCTCTGAAGGCAGCGCAGCCACCAGCAGCAGTGTAGAAGTAAGTGTGGCAATCTCACGACCCCCTACAATAGCCAGATTTCACGGGGAGACCAGATTTCACGGTTTGTGATGCTTTTTTCATGACTGTGAATTTGGTAGGGCCCTAGTTATTCACTTCCCAGCAGGGAGCACTGCTTACGGATATATGGATGTGGCAGGTCAGCCGAAAATTTACCTCCCCTTTCTGCTCACGTCTGTCTGTAAAATCTCTCTGATCAAACCTGTTCCATCTTCGCTTTCACAGTGAAGTCCCAGTAGCTCGCTAATGCACTGTTGTACGCAACCTGCCTGAAGCTAGCAGCCCTGCGATGCCTAACCAAGAAATGTGTTTCCAGCTTTCACACGGAGATCACAAACAACAGTGCGCTTGGAACGCTGAGTGCCAAGAGCGAATGCCCGTGGTAACCCAGGTGAAGGTCTGGACTCTATTTTGAGCCAAAGATGGGGCTGGATATCTGTCAGTTGTAACCTTTCATTTTCCTCGCTAATGTTCCTTCCGCACCTCTGAGTGGTAATCTTGGTTTTTAATTTGTACCGCCACCATTGGCTGCATTCACTGCACTGTCAGGAACCAAGCTCACCTTCCAGCTTGGGTACTTACATGGCACCAATCATTGTAGGGTTTTAGTGGCTTACAATCTTTACTGTATTTATCTTCTCTGCGCCTCTAGGGGGCTGGGCAGTGCTGTGATCCCCATTGTATGTATGTGGGAACTGACCCCACAGAGAGCCTAAGTGACTTGCCCAAGGTCCCATGAGAGCAGGGAATTGAAACCAGGCCTCCCAAGTCCTAGGCTTGTGGATCATCCTTTCTTCTCACTGCCAAAATGTCCTAGAGCTGCTTCTTCCTTTGGCCTGTAGCTGAGTCTCATCAACGCTGGGGCGAGTTAAGGCAGCAAGTGGGGCACAGAGTCAGCAAACTGCTGCTTTTATGCAAAGCTGCGAGGTAGGTGAGTGAGCTTGAAGGGATGCTGGGTTCTGCAGAACATAGTCTGCTAGATTCTGTTGTGCATAAAAACACATGGCTTGGATCTGGGTCCTATTTTGTCTGACTCATATTCCACTCTGCATCCCCTGACATTTCTGGGGATCCCACCCTGCCCGCACTTACTACAGATTGTAATGCTTGTTACCTGGACGTCCTGGTAGCTTGTTACTTGAATTTCATGGTAGCTACTGCAAGTAGTTCCGTTGACTTCATGGTGGCAAGTGCTGTTTCAGTCTGCAGGACTGGAGCGGCTCATCTCTTACAGTGCCACATTTTTAGAGCAGTGACGAGGCATGCTGTCATCCCTGGCCAACAGATAATAAAGACCCAAACTTTCTTGAACTTGGTTGCCTAAAGTTAGGCTCTTAAACCCATAATTGGGCACCTAGAACTGTGTGGTCCCCGCCCTGTCTCCTCCCCCCCGCCCCCTCGTGCCAGTGCAGAATGTACAAATCCTCAAAAAGCCAGCAGGGCACTGCGCACGCTTGGTACCGTTTGAAAATCAAGTCACTCTTAGGTTCTTAAATCTATATTTAGGCCACCTGCTTTTTGGTGCAAATGAGGAGGGGGAGCCTCTGGCTTCCAAACTTTCAGCTTCTTGCGCTGGGAAAGTATCGACTGAAAATCTAAGTTTGCTTCATCTAAATATAAAACTAAAGAGCAAACAGTATAAAGTTCATTTTTAATGTGCTGCCCCATTCCAGTTGGGCTGTTTTTCTTCTTTTTTTTTTTTTTTTAAAGGAACTGTGATAAAAAGCAGCGATAAAGCCAGGACTGTTTTGTGTAGGAGTTGGTATCTGCGTTATCTATCTCCCTTTTTCACTCTCTGAGCAGCTCTGTTGTTTTTTACTCTTATCTCGCTCCACCAAAATGCCAAGAACAAAAAAAAAAAAAGCCTGCACGCACAAACTCCAGTGCCTTGATAATTCATGGACCTGGTGATAAAATGTTACAATTTTAATTTAATGGTAGGTTTTATTTTCATTTTGCAAATGAAGTCAAAATGCAACCAGGCAATGGTGCTGTACTCCCCAGAGCTCACCCCTTTTGTCATTCTCCCCTTCTTTCCTCATGTAATACAATCTGGGATGATCTGAGTGGCTAGAGAGAGAAGCCTTGTTATATGCTTCACTCTGTTTGCCCAGGGGTTGAACAGTGATTGCTACCTCTGGCTGTGCTAACAGGCTTAGGTGGAAGCTGCTGCCACTTAAACTGCAAGATCATTTTGTGCTTGTATCTAGGACTCTGCCTGTGCACAAAACTCCTGCAGCCAGCAGCAAGTGTGGTACCTTGTGTTGCGCTCCGTAGCTCATGAGCGAAGCAAGACTGGGCCAGAACTCCTGGGTGGTGTTGTGTTACAGGGCTGGCCTTACCATGGGGCAAACTGAGGTGGCTGCTTCATGTGCCAGTCTGTGTGGGGGCCACTAGGACCCAGAGCGTAGGAAAATTGTGTCTGCTGCTGGTGCATACTGTATTTTCCGGCGTATAAGGCGACTGGGCGTATAAGACGACCCCCTAATTTTACAGTTAAAACATAGGTTTTGGCCTATACTACGTATTAAGACTCCCCCCCCGAGGGGAGAGGGAGCCCAGAAAAATCCAGCCCCGCCACAGCCGCAGGGCTCTCTGCTCTGGCTCTGGCGGGAGCCCCAGCCCCTAAATCTTTAAGAGCCCAGCGAGGCGGGGGCTGGGCTGGTTGCTGCCCGCCCCGGGGAGCCCAGCTTTAAATTTTAGCCCAGCATGCGGCGGCTGGAGGCTGCTGGGGCTGTCGGGCGGCGGGAGCCCAGAGCCCCATCCCCGCCGCGGCCCGGGAATCAGAGGGCTGCTGTGCTGCCTGGTTTGTTACCATAACCGAGCGATTTGACGTTTGTTTTTTTTGTTTTTTTTTTTTTAAAAAAAATACGGTATGTATTCACTCTGCTCTAGATGCACAGAGATGGTGGAGTGCGGTGCTGGAGGAAGGAGGGCACAAGAGACATAGTAGGCAGGCAGGAGAAAAGCTGAGAGGGAATAACAGAAAGCAGCAGGAGCTGTGGGGGGAGAGAGGAGGAGGAGCCTCTTATGTACCTCTCGAGCACCCCCAGGAGCCTGGACTGATTCACACCAGTTTCTCAGGGAGCTTCCTGGTTCCTGCTGCTTCCCTGAACCCACTTGAGGAGAACAGGCAGTCAGCTGAAGTAGTAGGAGCCAGTTAGGCCCTTAAGACACTGAGATCTTCCCTCACTCAGGCCCTGCTACCAGCCTGCTTATTTGTCCCCTTCAACTGAGTGTTGAGAGCCACTCTAGCTGGCACAGAACAGCAGTCATGAGTGAAAGAAGAAAACGCCCCTCTGGGGCAGCATTCAGGAAAAGAAAGAAAGCAAAGGAAGCTTTTCTGTCTAAGCAGGAAGGAGCTCTCCTGAGATACATAGACACACATGTTCCCGCTGAGCCTTCTGGCCCCAGTGAGGATGTGAGTGGTGAGGAGATGCCTGATCTTCCAGGTAGTCAGAGTGCAGGTGACCTGGCAGCTACTGCAGCATCCATATCTCCATCTCAAATGGATGTAACCGTGCACATTCCTGAAGAAAAGTGTAGATCAGAGAAGAGTGTGGTGGAGGCACAAGAAACAGCTGCTGCTGAGTTTAGTTCCTTAAGTCTAGATGATCCAGGACTGTGGACCCACTTGAGCAGTAGCCCGCGGGACTTCCTTGTACTGCATGAGCCACAGCAAATGAAAAACTTCATGTTCCCCAAAGACAATGAAAATAGAAGTTTCCATCCAACACATTACTGGTGTGAAATCCCCAGTGGTGACAAAGTGGAGAGGCCAGGGCTTATGTACTCAAAAACCCACAATGCTGCATACTGTTTTTGTTGCAAACTCTTTCAGTCTAATGTTCCAGCCACATTGGGTTCTACAGGAAGAAAGGACTGGAAAAATCTGGCAAGAAATCTGGCATGCCATGAGGAGACAGCAAATCACCAGAGAGCATTCCGTAGGTGGAAAGAGCTTGAGATGAGACTAAGGTTAAAGGCCACCATAGATGATCAGCATCAAGAGAAGATTGCATCAGAGTCTTTTCAGTGTCAAAATGTTCTGAAAATGCCCATTTCCATTGTGAGAATGCTTGCTACCCAAAACCTAGCACAGTGTGGCACTTCAGATTAGCTGTATGTGCCAAACAATGGAAACTTCCTTAAAATTGTGGAGCTGATGGCTGAGTTTGATGCTGTACTCCAGGAGCATCTAAGATGAGTCAACCACCCAAGAAATGTACACACACCACTACCTGGGAAAAACAATTCAAAATGAGATCATACAGTTACTGGCCACAAAAGTCAAACAGAAGATTGTGGCAAATCTGAAGTCAGCAAGATATTACTCTGTTCTGGACTGCACAACTGACATCAGTCATATGTCACAAATGACTTTAATGGTGAGTTTTGTAACGACAACAGAACCTAGTGAAAATGTCCCTGCAATGGTGACTGTCAGAGAGCATTTTCTAGAATTTATTGACATTGATGATAGTACAGGAGCTGGTATGACAAATGTGCTTCTTAAAAAGCTGGAAGATACAGGAATTGCGATAGCTGACATGAGAGGTCAGGGCTACGATAATGGTGCCAACATGAGAGGAAAGAACAGAGAAGTGCAGACACGGATCTGAGAGTTAAACCCTCAAACTTTTTTTTTGTTGTCGTTCCATGCAGTTCTTTCATTGAACTTGGTGGTCAGTGATGCAGCATCAGCTTCTAGTGAGGTTGCTGAATTTTTGAATGTAATTCAAAGTATCTTTGTATTTTTTTTCTGCATCAACTCATCGATGGCAAATTTTGAAGCAACATCTGGGAACATCCTTTCTGACACTGAAACCACTGAGTGCCACATAATGGAACAGTCGAGTGGAGGTGATAAAGCCTATCAAACACCAAATTGGGAAGACAGATGATGCCATAGTTGCCATTATGGAGGATAATGCTATGACAGGAACTGTTTGTGGGAGAACAGTGGGAGAGGGAAATGGAATCACCAGAAACGTACATAACTTCAAATTTCTGTGTGGCTTAGTGTTGTGGCAGGACACACTGTTTGAAATAAATGTTGTAAGCAAGAGACTCCAAGGTGTTGACCTTGATATATCTGGAGCAATGGAACAACTGGACAAAGCAAAGTCACACCGACAGTCTTACCGGTCAGATGAGGGATTTCAAAACATTCTGAAGAGTGCACAGAAGTTGGTAGAGGAACTTCACACTGAAGCTATTTTCCCCACCCTTCAAGAATACAAGAGTCACCGAAGAAGAAGACATTTTGATTACAAGGCAGGGGATAATCCCATAAGAGACCCCAAACAACAATTCAAAGTTGAATTCTTTAACCAGGTGCTAGATTATGCAATACAGCCAGTTGAAGAGCGTTTCATGCAGCTCAAGGAACACAGCAATATATTTGGGATGTTTGTAGGATATTCCAAAACTCCTCACTATACCTGAAGAAGACCTACACCAGCAATGCAGGGCACTAGAGACAGCGTTGACACATGATGACATGTGTGATATTGATGCAGGTGATTTAGGTGATGAACTGAAAGCCCTTTCAAGATACATTTCAGCAGGATCAACTCCAAAGGCTGTTCTGGAATATATGTGCACAAATAAGATGACCACCCTCTTTCCTAACGCTTTTGTTGTTCTGTGCATACTCCTAACACTTCCTGTAAGAGTTGCCAGTGGAGAACGCAGCTTCTCCAAGCTGAAGTTAATAAAAACACATCTACGCTCCACAATGACACAGGAGAGGCTGGTCGGCCTTGCAACCATCTCAATAGAGC
Organism: Mauremys reevesii; assembly: GCF_016161935.1. NCBI lineage: Eukaryota > Metazoa > Chordata > Testudines > Geoemydidae > Mauremys > Mauremys reevesii. Next base: position 39,614,630 of record NC_052638.1, read on the forward strand.
ATGAGCTGGCTCAGACTGTGGACCTTCAGGAAGCAGTTCAAATCTTTGCAACCAAGAAGGCACAGAAAGCACCACTTTGATTATTCAAACAGATAAAAATGCCAGTGTTTACTATGCAGGCAAGAAAAGTCACATTTGCCGTTAAGGTGTTTGAAAGTTAAAATGCTTTTTCAAAAATTTTAAGTAACACTTAAGTTGTTAGTTCTCCTTTATTAGGGTAGGTAGCAGAGCAGTACCATGAGAGGAGTAGAACAGGAAGAAGGCAGAATTGAGACCTTTCAAAGTTTTGGCCCAAGCGAGGGGGGCATGGGGACGTCATTTGAGCTCCCCGCCTCAGGTGCCAAAATGTTCTGGGTCAGCCCTGGTGTTGTAGGAAGTGGTGGCAGTGACTCATTAGGGGCCACCTTCCCTTTGGGTCAGCACTGTCCCGGAGTGGGCTTACAGTGTGGTCTATATTGCTGGAGGTGCGATCCTTAAGGTGAGTGTTAAAGCGGAGGCCATGACTTTCAGCTACCCCATGGCACTTTCTACAAGATAAGGTGTGTTTACTTCAGCATCCCACCTGTTAAACAGCTGCCACATGCCAACCCAGAGGTGGCTGCATTTCAGCAATTATTTTTGTTGTTCATAGCTCTGTCACAGCGCCTTTTAAGGCTCCCCTGACATTTTAAAAATGCTTTGAGGTCCTTTGGCCTAGCAGGGCCTGGTGGTTTACTGTTATGCTAACGCCTGTGACACCTTCGCTGGAAATAACACCTTTTGAAAGTCTAGCAATTTCCCCCTGAGAGTTTCCGCAACATTGTAAGCACATGTAAATGAACTTGTCAGCTGCATGCTGATTGGCAGAGTTACCTGTGACATCACCATCCCACCTCCACAGAAAACCCTTTCCTCTGTTTAAAGGTAATAAAAGGTAATAACTGGAGATATACCAATCTCCTAGAACTGGAAGGGACCTTGAAAGGTCATTGAGTCCAGCCCCCTGCCTTCACTAGCAGGACCAATTTTTGCCCCAGATCCCTAAGAGGCCTCCTCAAGGATTTGCTCCTGGCATGTGCCACCAGCAGTCTTGGGGCTGAGCCTAGGGTGACCAGGTGTCCCAATTTTATAGGGACAGTCCTGATATTCAGGGCTTTTTCTTATATAGGCGCCTATTACCCCCCACCCCCATCCCGATTTTTCACATATGCTGTCTGGTCACCCTAGCTGAGCCAGAGGGAAAGAACATGGGGGCTCTTGTGTCCCTTCTCAGGATCGGTTTCCTGTTTGTCTTCAGTGTGACCAGTTGCTTTAAATTCTTTTAAAAATGAAGTTGCTGGGGAAACCTGGGTGTCCCAAACTTTGGCTTGGCCCAGTTGACTTCTCCTGCTGCATCTGCTCCCCTGCTCTTTCTGGAAGTGACTGGCTGACTGATCCAGGGCCTGTTTCTTAGCTTCCCACTCCTAGCCCAGGGTGGGAGAGGCACCCAGACTCCCACACGGGGGATATGTCTGGCTTTGAAGCGTGATGCATGGAGTGGAAACCAGACAAGATGTTGGATTCCTGGGTGGTTATTTTATTTGTTTTCCTGTAGCGCCTAGAGGTCCCCCTCTGATTTGAAGGCCTCATTGTGCTGGGTGTGGTACAATCACATGGACCGTCTGTGCCCTGAAAAGCTAAACAATCTGAGTGGAGAAGATTAAGGGTGAGAGGCAGTTTCATTTCCCTTTTAGAGATGGGGAACTGAGGTGCAGCGAGGGGAGGGGACTTGCCGAGGGAGTCTGTGCCAGAGCCAGGAGTTGAACCCCGATCCCCACATCCCAGTCTCCTGCCGTAACCCCAAGCTCATTCTTGCCAGGAATGTGGAAATACCTTGAGAGTGTCGGTTCCAGCTCAGATCTGCCATGTTGGCTGGAAAGAGGCCAAATACTAGTGGCTCTTGCCAGACCAATTAGGCACCTAACTTTCAGCGTTCTCAAGTTGGACACTGTTGCCCTGAATGATGGGTTACAAGCAACGTTTTTCCTATTAGCATCCCGTGTCCGAACTCCGCTCCAGTGTCCCACGTTCCTAACATGAGCGACTGGGGCCTGCAGAGCACCCGGGTGTGTGCAAAGTGCAGAATGACTCATGCAAGCTGGTGGGCACATCTGAAAGCAAAGCTTTGCCTGGAATCCCCTGTCAATTAGTGTGTTGGCATCCACAGGCAGTGAACTCCTGCTTCCCTCCCACCCCCTCAAGCCATATCAGCTGGGATCCAAAATGCCAGCTGTCTCCCCAGGAAGCACCTAACCTGGTCGGAGAGTCCATGCAACAGTGCGGGTGCAGCTTCACCTGAAGCAAGGCAATGCTATCCAATTCCTAACACGGAACTCCTACTGAGCGACGGAGTGCCCTGAAACGCCGGTCGTGACCCTGGAGTCCCAGCTGGCAACGCCACTGCAATGTGTGTGTATCTTACTTAGCATGCTCTGAGCCAAGGCTTCGTCAAAATGCAACAGCTGCCCCGACTTATCTAAAACCTGTTTATAAACCAACTGAACGGAAACAGGTGCTAGCCACCATGTGGACACACACGTGTCTAGTTTGTGCCTGTATATTTACCAAAGCCAACTAAACTGAATAAGCCAGTCCTGAAGCCAAGTGTCTATACACAAATCTACACTAGATCAGGTGAGGGTGACCAGATGTCTTGATTTTATAGGGACAGTCCTGATTTTTGGAGCTTTTTCTTACATAGGCACCTATTACCCCCACTCCCTGTCCCGATTTTTCACACTTGCTGTCTGGTCACCCTAGATCAGGTTAAACTGGTGCCAGTTGGTGTGTCGACCAGGCCTTGTGGTGAAATGTTGCCCTTCCCCAGCGACTCGTGGTGGGATAGAAGGCGATGGAGATGTGGGTTTCTGCACAGCCCAGTGGCTGTGGGGTGGGAAGCATTTTGTATTCCCACTACTTCACCCCGTGGCCGTGTGTGTTGCGCCATGGGTGCCTTCGAAGCAAGGCTGTTGTCCACCATGGTCAATAGATGAATGTGGAACGCTGTATTTGGTACCTGCTGTACATTGCAGGATCCTGCCTTGCTTCGCTTGGACATGGTTCAGTCTGTCCAACATTCGTCTAGAACCCAGCCCCTCTTTGGCCCGAGGTTTCGGGTATCCTGGGAGACTCTGCGAAGCTGGAACCCATTGTGCATCGCTTGGCCATTCTGACTAGAAAGACCCCTCGTAGCTTCTCCAGGTATTGGAAGGCCTTGAGCTTTAGATTTCTGTAACACAGATCTGAAGAACAGCTCTGTAAGCTTAAAAGCTTCTCTCTCTCTCTCTCACCAGCTGAAGTTGGTCCAGTAAAAGGTATCACCTCGCCCACCTTGCCTCTCTAATATCCTGGGTCCAACACATCTACAACAACACTGCAACTATCGTTGGAACAGTAATTTGTCCCTAGCTTAGCCAGATGGTCCTCCAGTTTAACCTACGACCTCAATATCGCCTGGTATTGATGATCTCCATATGGGTAACAGGCTGGCGCAAGAATCTAATATTTTTATAGACTGGCTAGTATTTCTCTCCAGCGATGAGATGTGCATAGATGTACCTAAAGAAACTCTGGGCAGAACTTTTCTTTCTAGGCCTGATTTTTTTCCCCCTTTATTTAGAATCTTTGTGATTTATTCCCCAGGGACCAATGTAGCTGGGTCCTCCCCTCCCACCACCTCACCCTAGCTTGCCCCTTTCCTTCTGTATGAGCAAAACCCCACTGCCTTTGAAGGGGAAGTGGCGGGCAAAGTTAGCAGCGCACCTCGGATGTGCCTCACTCATCAGCATCCAGTGTCTGGTCCCCCAAAGTTTGACCAGAAGGATGCATGACCTGTGTCCAGGTAAAGGACTTGAACTGACTAACCAGTTACCTAGGTGGCTCTCCTGGCCTCCCAGGCAGGGCTGGTGTCGGTCTCGTATGCAGGGGCATTGGGAATATACAGGTGGTCGATTCTGTCTCCTCCGTGAGCGGTGCATGTCATGGGCAGTTGTTGGGCAGGAGCTCCTTGGCCAAGGCCTTTGTCCTCGATGTCTTTGCTCCAGACTGAAAGGCGGCCCACCAGCCTGGTGCGGCTTTGCAAAAGCGTTTTTGAAACAGGCCTGCCCTGGTGGGGACTTGCCAAAGCTTGGGTATGTGTCTTGGGCTGAAGGGGCCATTTGTTGGTCCTTAGCCTAGTAGCAATGGTGGGGAATGTGTAGGGCCGTCCAGAGTCTGAGACAGCGAGAGGCGAGCAGAAGTAGCTTCCCTTCTTGAAAAGCAACAGCTCAAATTCCAGAATAAGCTCGACCAAGTGGCCCTCACTCCGATTCCGTGTGTCAGCAGCCGGTCGGCACTCATCCTGGCTCTCCGTGCAGGAGCTTCAGGGTTTTCAAATGAGATCTCCCGCCCCTTGCAGCATGGCGTCTCCTGACTGCTTAATCCTGCAGTGATGTCACCTTGCTGCAGGAACAGCTGTGATGTTAGCGAGTTAGACTTATGGGTTCTGGGGAGTCCCTTTGTGCCTGGCACTGGCAGATTTGTGTGTGTGTGTGTGTGTGTGTGTGTGTGTGTACGCGCAATAAATCTCTTCTGGAATTTCTCCCCTTGTGTGAAAGTCCCTTTTCAAAATAGCTTCCTTCCCCACTCCAGGACCGGTATGTGTCTGGCTGTGGTAATTATAAAGAAACACCTGTCTGCTTCTCTGACCCATAGCAAGGACAGTCCTGTGTAGTGCCTCCCTCTGCTGCGGTGTCTGAGGTCCCACCCAGACGGGGGCGGGGGGGGGGAGAACTTGTAGAAGTTATGGGGAGGGAGAAGCAAGGCATATTCCCAGCAAGCTTTGCAAGCAGATAGCGAGCCCCGGCAGGGACGGAGGAGCTGCAGAGGAGAATGTGCAGAGATGACGAGGCTGGTGGTGGATGAAAGGAGAGTGTCTGAGGTCCTGTGGCTACTGCTGTACTGAGCTTTCTTCCCTCCCACCCCCACCTTGACAGTTGTGACCATCTTTTAAAAGCGACTCCCCCGGCCTCTCTGCCCCTCCTTGGGGGAAGCTACCTGAAATCCACTGGTTGCCTCTGCAGCTCTTTGCAGGGCAGCCAAGCTGGCAACCAGCTGGAAGGAATGATTGAACAGATCCTGTCGCGCCTGCAGGGACAGAACCTTCCCCTCCGTTCCGGGCAGAAGCCTGTAAGTTCTGTGTGTCTCCTTGAGCCAAACCTGCAGGCAGGAAGCAGAGAGACTGGCTGAGCATCCCAGGGACTAAAACCCAGTGATCAAAACCAAAAGCCCAATCTGCTTCTTTAATGAGCTGTCAGCTGCTTTTGCGGGGAATTCTTCCCAGCTGCTGTAATGGCAGGGAAGTGTTTACAATCTCTCTGGTGCCGCTTACATCATGTGTCTGCATCTGGTCTGAGCTGCCACCTGAGGAAACCACAGAAGCCGTCTTCCAAGGAACAGACCCTTTCCTCTCCGCTGGAGACTCTGCGGACAGGAGCCACGGTGCCTGCCACCCAAATGGAGCAGGCAGCCCCGGTGCGGGGAGAAACTCCCACCAAATGTATGGGAGCCTTTCGTAGAGGGGCACAATCATCTGGTCTTCCCCACACACACACACCTTCCCCCCGCCTCCGCCATGTAAATCAAGAGTAACTCCATCAAAGGCCAGAGACATGGAGTGTGAATCCAGAGCAGAATTTGCTTCTGTCTCCATTTCCCTCTCGCTGCTCCCCTGCCACGTGGGAATGAAACTCCTCTCCCTCCCGTGCAAAGATGCCTGGCTTGGAGACTGCTGTTAGTGGGAGAGGAGACTGTGCCATCTCCAGCACACCTGAGGCTAGGCTGGATTGGGTCCGTGCCTGCTCTGTGTAAGGAAGACCCCCTGGGAGACAGGCAGGCTGCTGGACGCAGGGCAGGGCTGGTCTTTGCCAGTCTGGTGCTTGCTTTTTCCCACTGAGGATGGGGAATGGGGGGGATGGAGCCCTCTACAGGCTTCTGCAGCCTGGGCGTAGTAGCGCTGGAGGAGAGGCAGCTGCTCGCCCAGGCAGATTTTTCTTGCCCACAAGTGAACGAAAGTGGCTTCTTTACACTATCGCAGCAGCTGTTGCCTTAGACAAACCTGTCCTGATAGGGGGGAAAGATCATGGAGAGGCTGAATCCAGTGGAGACGGGGAAGGGGATAAAGACCTGTCCGGATCAACTTCCACCTTTACCCCCCCCACTCTGTTCTGGGTCCCCCCGCAGGCGCCCCCCCAGCAGCACTCCACTAACAGAGAGAGAGAGCGCACGCGCACACACACACACACACACACACACACACACACACACACGCCAAATGCAGTCCTGCGCACTGGCAGGGAAGTCCTGAAGCATTCCTCAAGCCTGCCCATCTCTCCCTCGGGTCCTTCCTGCCCTGCCAGAAGCTGGGGGGAGGGCATTCCTGAGGGCTGCATCTGGTGAGCAAATATTTGCCAGCTTATTCTAGCTTGGAAGAAAAAAGTAAAATCTCTCTGGCAATAGGAATGTAGGAATCCCCATACGCAGCCGGCCAATGCTCCATCTTGTCTGTTATCCCTTCTCAGCCAGGATGCAATAACACTGCCTTCAGAAGGAAGTGTAAATCCCCTGTAATGGACAACTGTGCACTGACTTTCCCAGAGGGGAAATTTCTTCCCAGCTGCTGGCAGTGAGTAGCTGACTCATGCCCTGAAGCATGAGGGTATATATCCCTGAAGCACTTTGTCTCCTAGCTCGTGCGTGGTGGTAATATTCCGACGTTACTGGCTCAGGGTGAAGCTGTATAGAGGCGTGGGACAGGAATATTGCACCTTGTGTCCACGCTTCTCAAAGTGCTTTATGCTCACTGAGAAAACCACCCGCCTTCATAGCTAGACTTATAGACTTTAAGGTCAGAAGGGACCATTATGATCATCTAGTCTGACCTCCTGCACAATGCAGGCCACAGAATCTCACCCACCCACTCCTGTATCAAACCTGTGTCTGAGCCACTGAGGTCCTCAAATCATGGTTTAAAGACTTCAAGGTGCAGAGAACCTTCCAGCGAGTGACCCGTGCCCCACGCTGCAGAGGAAGGCGAAACCCCCCCCAGGGCTTCTGCCAATCTGCCCTGGAGGAAAATTCTTTCCCAATCCTAAATCTGGCAGCTAAACCCTGAGCATGTGGGCAAGACTCACCAGCCAGCACCCAGGAAAGAATTCTCTGTTGTAACTCAGATCCCACCTCATCTAACATCCCATCACAAGCCATTGGGCATAGTTACTGCTAGTAGTCGAAGACCAATTAATTGCCAAAATTAGGCTACCCCATTATACCATCCCCTCCATAAACTTATCAGTCTTGAAGCCAGATATGTCTTTTGCCCCCAGTGCTCCCCTTGGAAGGCTGTTCCAGAACTTCACTCCTCTGATGGTTAGAAACCTTCGTCTAATTTCAAGCCTAAACTTCCTGATGGCACCTTGCCGGGTTGAGGACCGAACAAGCCTCCTCCCTGATAGAGAAGTGGAGGCACTGGGTGTATTAAATGACTCGCTCCAGTGGGACACCAAGGTGGGAGTAGGACCCAGGTGTCCTGACTCCCTTACCTTTTGCTCCAAGCCTCGAAATCGTGTGGCTCCCCTTTAAGCCATGAATAGGACTAAGTTGGCAGATTCCCCAGTTTGCAGGCACCCATCTCCCCCGCTGGTCCCAGAATCCTCCTCTGCCTTTGTCAGCGTCACTCAGCAGCTGGGGTGTGAGAAATGCCAGCAAAGTAACTTTTTTCTAGAGTCCAAAGGTCAAAGCGCCAGGGCTTTACTGGAGGCTGCCTGAGCCACTTACTGCTTTGTTTACCCCCTCGGGTCTCCAGCTGTCTAGACCTCCTCTCCGTTATGGCGTGCGTGATGGGGGGGAGTCAGTAGTGATCTGATGATGGAGAGATCTAGAGTGCCACGGGAACCCTTCCTGAGACCAGTACACTCCGGGCCTCATTCTTTGCTCCATGTAGCTGTGTGCAATTGCATGAACCTTCATTGTGGTTATTTGCCTCCCTCCCACCAGGCTGCAGAAGCAGCCGCTGATGGTCAATGGGCCGGCACAGCAACTGCACCGAGCTCCTTGCAGAGACTTGGATCTGAATCTGCTCAGGTATCTATAAAACCGTGGACTTTGGGGGCAGGAAGGGAAGGGCTCCTCCCAACTGCTCTGCTCTCCATAACTCCCAGCGAGCCAATGAGTGGGGCAGCTCTGAGATCTGGATGGGAAGGCAGCGGGAGTGGGACTTGGCTAATGGATAAAGAAGCCGGTGGGGGGGGGAACAGAAGTGGGCCTTGAGTTGCGTGGGGCTTGGCTCAGAGACTGTCTCCTCCCTTCTCTCCACTGCCAGCCACGCTGGGTGTTTGAAAGTTCCATCTTTGGAGAAGACCTGGAGCATCTGACTCCCCTGGGCATGTGAAACCATTTGGAGCATGACTCCCGACTCCCTGCTGTGGGCACAGTGGTCCGTCAGCATGCCGGCCCAGCACACATCCCCCAACTTCCTCTTGCTGGACATAGCTTGCTTGATCTGGGATTCTTCGGAGTGGAGAGCTGTAAGAACTGAAATCTCCTTTCTTTTAAAAGAGAAAACTTACCACTGGGTTAGACGTGTGCTATTCGTCTCCCATTCGGCAGAGCCTCTGAGCGCATAACTTACATTCAGCCTTCTTCAGCAAAGCACCTAACCATGTGCTTGACTTGAAGTACACGGTTCTGGCCCGTTACTTCAGCAGAACATAAGTACGTGCTGAATTTTGAGCATGGATTTCTGTGCTTTGCTAGGTAGGGATGGGCTGTTGCGACGGGCCCTGAATGAGCCCATGCTTTTGGGGTGACTAAAAACCAGGAAGGGGTGAAAGCAGCTGGCTTTACATTACACTTCCGTTAGTATGGAATTGAGAGCCTGGGGTTTTATTTCTAGCCATGACTGATTGCTTCCCCTTTGCCTCGGTTTCCCCATCTGAAAAGTGGCGTCCATGTTACTGTCCGAGCCTCTGGATGGAAGGTGCCATAAAAGCCCAGACTCAAGCCAAAGCCCCTTTGTGTCTGGCCTAGTGTGGGTGTAATTTTAAACACTTTTCCCCTTCCGTTTACAGTTCCTCTCCCCCTCCCTCCTTCCTTCCTCCTCCTCTATCAGATGAAAAGCCAGGATTGCATTAAAAGTCGCATCCCCTTTTGTGAAGCAATCTGTTTCTATCCATCTGATGTGTCTGAGGGCTGGGGATGGCTCTATTAGAATCTTTCCTCCCTTAAAATCTATCAGTGCTTTATCGGCCCTATCTGAAACGTAAAGTCACTTCATTGCCATTGTTCCTGTATTTTCTTTCTCATTATTTTCCTCTCCCCCCCCCCCCACCCCGGCACCTCCCCCTTGTTGGCTGTTTGATATGATACGGGCTCTCTTACTATTCCTATTAGTAATCGCGTCCCCTGAAGTGAAACAATCTCCTGTAATCTATCAGTGGTTTATCTGGCCTATCTGAGAGCTGAGAATGGCCGGGCCCTCAGATGGCGCCATGCTTGGGAGCTGATAAAGTTACAGAGTTCAGCCAGTGATGAATGTTAAGTAACTACACCCCGGTTAGATAGGATATGGACTTGGCAGAGGGAGCAGCTCCGTCTGAAACCAATCTCTCCGATATCAGCAGGGCTGTTTTTTCTCAGGCTCTGGCTCTCCTTGTCTCTCTCTCTCTCTTTCCCCCCCCCCCCCACCCCTTTTCTGGGGCCTGAGCTGCAGAGTTCAGATCCAGCCTCCCCCAAAGCTTTTGAGGGCAAGTGTGTGTGTGTGTGTGTGTGCGTTTCTGTTCTGGGGAGAAGACGTTCTGCCGGGTCTCCAGTAAAACGAGCAGGGAGGAGCAGCTGTTGCGTTCACAATGGGAGGGCAGGGTTTGTTCCCTCTCATTCCCCCACGGGCTGCTCCGAGTGTGGCTGATGGAGGCACCACGCCTCCTGTGCCCTCTGCTGCCAGCCTGGCCCACTTCCCCCACCCGCAGTGTGTCCTGGAGCTGGAGCCGGCACCTTGCTGGGACTAGCTGTTCGCACTGGGATGGGAGACGTTGGCTCTTGAGGGTGTTTGCATGGTGCTGGCCCTCCTTGGCCAGGCTGGGAGACGTCCTGCAGAGGGGGGGCCCTGGGGATAGTCTGTGATTGATGGGGCCTGTCTCCTCTAGGCTGCCAGCTCAGATCCAGGCCTGTAGTGATGGGAAGCTGCCATCCAGCAGGTGTTCACGTGGTACAACCCAGGCTCACCAGAGAGACTCTGACTTGGTTCCCTTTTCCATCCCTGCCCTTGGCTCAGGGTTGTGACTTGCTGGCCAGGCCCCGGGTGGGGGGGGACGCCTCGCCAGTAGTTGCCTGGCTATCGCTGCTCTCTTGCCGAAATGGAGCACTTCCCGAGCGCCGCCCAGAGATGCTAAACGAGCAATGGCTCCGGCCAGCATCACGTCGCGCCCCCAGCACGCCCCCTGTGTAACCCGGCCAGGCCCCTACCCCACACACAGCTGTGCCATGGCCCAGAAAGTCCCTAACCCCTGGCCCAGTGCCGCGAATGAAGCTGCTTCAGCAGCAGGCAGGGATGCAAGGCTGAGGGGGTGCCATGCTTTCGGGGAAAGGCAGGTGGTGCAGGGACCGCTGGGCTGTGCCAGGTGTGTTAGAAGGTGCATCTGAGTCTGGAGGTGGGAGGGTGGAAACCAGCAGACGAAGCAGGGGCTGCGTAGCTACATCGGCTGAACGGGCCGGTCAGGACACTAGCAGGACTCTGCTAGCAAGTGCCTGCAGGGCCGGCTTTGTGCATCACACTCGATTCCAATCCTCCGCCTGCCAGAGCTGCCTGACTTATCTCCGCTCAGCATCTCCTCTCTTGTTCCCCTCCCCATTATCCCCCCCCCCACGACTTAATGGGTTTAATCATTGGGGGAGGGGATGGATAATGTGGAGAGGGCACCCGTGTTGCCATGGAGACCACCAGGAAAGGTCAGGCCGAGTTTATCTCGGTGTGATAGAGAAGGGCTCCTAATTAGCGATAGGTACCTCTGTAGCGCGGGGCTGGGCCGGCCCAAACATTATCAGCTACTCGCAGGGGACTGATATTAAAACGTCTCGGGAAGAGGGGGGAGCCCAGCCCCTGAGATGCTCTTTAAACCTGTCTCTGGGCTGAGGGGGGGCTGCCCGCTCCCTCTTCGCAGGGTTTCCCACGTAGGAAAAGACCCAGTCGGCCCTTCAGATGCATCCCCCCGGGTGGCTGGCTTGTCTCTTTTCAAAATGCTGTCGGTGTTGGCGCGGTCAAAGGTCAGGACGATGCCATGCCGCCATTTGGCTTGGTGAGCGCAAGCCAGACCCTGGGGCAGGATGCCCCTGAAGTTTGGGTCCGGCTCTGTGCTCTGTTCCTCGGGGGCGTTAGCGCTGGAGAGGGATGCGCCGGCAGAGACATCCAGCCATCACCCCTAGGAGCCACTGCTGGGAAGAGACTCGCGTTCCATCAATCTTAAACCTCAGCTCAGGGAAGTAAGTTACAAGGGCCTCTCTGCGTTGGGAAGGAGATGCTCCTTTTTCAGCTTCACTAACTCCGCTCTTCCCCGCCCCCAGATCCTGGGCAGGAGGAACTGATGTCAGCCAAAGGATTTCTGATCTGCAGTGGAATGGAGCGCTCTCTGGGGCCCCTTCTCTGTGCTGTGCGTCTGGCCAAGAGCCACCCTCCTCTTTTATAATAGCAGATTATCTCCCCAGCATCCTCTTCTGCGGTATCCGCAATTATCAGCACGGTCACCCATCCTTTCTAGAGGAGATAGGCGTCTGAAAACAGCCGATGGCATCGCGCGCTTGCTTGTGCCTGTGGCCGCAGTCCCGTGCCTCGACTGAGGTGGGTGAGCAAACTCTCTCCCCCACCCCTCTGATGGCTTTGGTCTGAGGATGTTAGTGTGGGTGAGGTCTGCCTAAGGAGCTGGCTTCTTGTCTGGGCTGAACCAGGCGGTGGGAGGCAGCCAGGGTGGCGGGCGAACGCTAGGCATATCCCACTGGGCTCTATGCCTTTCCGAAGAGCAGATTCGGGGGCTCAGATCAAAGAGGTGCTGATAATGGTGGTGGCTTTTGCTTGTGCCCCACTCGAGCTTTAAACTGGGGAGCGGCAGCTGCCAAAGCTGTGAAAGGCCTTCAGGGGTGTCTGACTACTGAGACTTATATCTGTGCTTCACAGGCATGGTTTTTCCAAAGTTAAGTTTTCTGATACAGTGTTGGCTTGGCCAGAACTCTGTGTGTGTCTGGAGCGAGGATTGGGGTAGCTATTTAATACCCTATAGAATAAGAAAGGAAAAATCGCCTAGTGGTCAGGGCCCTTGCCTGATACTTGCAAGACCTGTGTTCAAGTCACTGCTCTGCCGCAGACCGTGTCACTGTGGGCAGTCAGTTTAATCTGTCTGTGCCTCAGTTTCCCTTCTGTGCAATGGGGTAATAGCACCGTCCTGCCTCCCAGGGGTGTGTGAGGGTAAATATGTTTGAGACTGAGGTGCCCAGAGACTGTGGTGACGAGGAGTGGGCATTACACATACCCACAGGTGATAATACAGCGAGCTTCAGTCTAACAAAGAAAACACCCGTGACAAATGTTTGGTGAGTGCAGCTGTTTGTTAAATCCCCTCACTTCTGGACTCTCCTGGCGCCTGTAGCCCTAATTCCTCGCCCTGAATGTTCAGAGGATGTTAGCGTGGGTGAAGTTGCTTTGGGGTTTTTTGCTCTTGTGAATATAAAGAGCAGCGTTCCCCGATGGCTGTACAACTTCTACGCCTCTTTCACTAAGGCCCTGAGTCTACGCTACTGGGCCTGTGGCAACCTACGGGGACGGAAGGGGGTTGTTTTTTGGTCCGGAGCTAGGTTGGTGGAAACCTTCGTCCCTGGACCTCGCTGTGTCTCCACCAGGAACAGGGCTGGCACCAGCTCAGCAAGCAGGTGCTTGGGGCGGCCCATAGAAAGGGGCAGCACGTCCGGGTCTTTGGCGGCAATTCAGTGGCGGGTCCCTCTCGGAGCGAAGGATCCGCCGCTGAATTGCCACCGAAGAATGAAGCGGTGCGGTGGAGCTGCTGCCGAAGTGCCGCCGATCGCGGCTTTTTTTTTTTTTTTTTGCTTAGCCACTTGAGGCGGCAAAAAAGCTGGAGCCGGCCCTGACCAGGGATATCCCTGAGCCCCCAAGCTATGTCCACCTCAGTTTTAAGTGTAGACGAGGCCTAAGCAAATGGTGTGGAAGGGAAGTAAAAATGAGGACAAAGGGAGGGAGCTAAAGTCCTTCTTCAAAATGCCTGTAGTGGTGGAGAGCAATAGTTGTCCTGTCTGCAGCACTGTGGCTTTCCATCCGCTTGCTCCCAACAACGGCTTCCTCTCTGCGGCACTCCCTGGTGTAAAAAGTCATCTGTTGATGCTGGCTACAGCAAGCGTGATTGTCCGGTCAGTGGCTCTGGTGAGGGCCAATCACAACAGGAACCACCCTGAAGTTCCTGCGTGCTAGGGCAGTGCTATTAACCCCATTGTAGAGATGGGGGAACTGAGGCCCAGAGAAGCTAGAGCTGTGGCCCACATGGTCACACACAGGAAGTCTGTGGCAGGAGAGCAGAAAATTGATGTCCAAAGCTCCAGCACTTGCCCCACCCTCCCCCGTGTGTGTGGAGAGAAGAGAGACCCTATGGGGGAATGGAGGAGGGGGGATGATTGGGATGATTTTGTTCTGTTTGTTGTTCAGGTGTGGGTCATGTGCAGGGAAGCTCTGGTCTCTCTCATCTCGGGTGCCTGGTCCGGTGGTGGTGTCGTGGTGTGGGTGGTGAATGGTGAGGAGGCAAAAGGCTGTCCCGCATTCCTTGGCTGGCTGCTTGCTTGGCTTGGCTTGTCTTCGTTAGTCCCCTCCCCAGCTGAATCTCTGGTGAGCAGCAAAGCCCTGGGGAGGGCGGGGAAGACTCTCTCCTTGGCTGGAGGAAGACGCTGGTAGAGGGAAGTGTGGTAGCTAGAGTGAGACCTTCGCCTGCATTGGGGCTGAGACTCTTGGGTAATAACTGGTAATAACTCGTCTCCTTGCTTCCCAATTGCCAAGTGGCTGGTGGCCATCATGCCCGTGTTTTACAATCTGGGAGAGTCTCTAAGCTCCCCGGGGCCTGGTGGGAAGCATCCGCCTGCCGACTCCAGTCTCCGTTCTATATTTCTTCTTAATTTGAAGATGAATTCAGGGTCAGCGACTGGATAAGAGCCTGAAGGACGCTGCAGAGACAAAGAGCCATTATCTGCTTTCTATCAAGCTCGCTGACTTTGCAGGGGAACCTGGAGTCACCCCCAGCTCCTTGTGCGTGGCCCTCTCATTCCAGCGCGGTCACTCCTCCTGCTCTCCTCAGGGTCAAGTTCCCGCAGAGCCCGGCACAGCTTGCGTGTTAACGCTTTCCAGGAACGGCCAGCTCGAGGAATCTGGGCTGGCTCCCGGCAGGTGCCCTGTGCGCACGGCCCTTCTCTGTGTGCACGCTCCTGGCACGTGCACCTATGACCTATCTACTTGGCTAGTTTGGAGCATCTCCTCTCTCCTGTGTGGGGGAAAGCTTTGCTAAGGGTGGGCTTGCCAAGGGCCGCCCCAGACGTTGTGCTGTCCCCTGCAGAGGGAAGGTAAAGGCCACGGGAGAAGAAATAACCGGGAAGAATTGCACATCCTGCCGTGTACCTATTCTGTTCCTGCTCCCCAAGCATTATTGAATTGTCCAGCTGCTTGCAGCGCCTCCACTCACGTGCTGTGTGGCAGCTTTGGAAGTCACCCAAGGGGTGGTGATGTGAACGAACAGGGACCAGCTCAAACATTCCCATTGCTGAAAGTGCAGAGCTGGCCCCAAAAGATGCCTCCAAATTCCTAACAAAGCATCAGAGCTTCTGACTAGTAATAGCTGAACCTTCCAGCCAGGTGGAATGGACGCCTGATCTAAGTTGGGAGGGGGCTGTGTGTGTGTGTGTGGGGGGGTATCTCTGGGGTGGCAGAGCTCCTGATTTGGGAGGGCTTTGGGAGATGACGGTGGCAGGTGAAGATGGTTCTTACAAGGCTTGGAAACCAGCTCTTGCTCCTGCTTTTTAGCATCTTCCCCCTCTAATTTTTTTTTATCTGCTGCAGTGCTTTGCCTTTCCCAGCGTGGCTTGTGTTTCCTATGTGTGCTTTCCAGGGGCTGCGGATCAGCTTTGCAATGCTCCTGCTGGAAGGGGTCCCCATCTGGAGAGATGCATCCTATTTACCTCTGTACTGCTGGCCGGGGGACGATGCATCCTGTTGGGAGTAGGTGGCAGAGACCTTAGTTTGGGGAGGGGTGTTGTTAACTTCGGTTAGTCCCCAAATGTAGCTGTTGTGGGTGGGGAGGATTTATTAAAACCGACACAGCGTTGGAGTGTCGGTCCAGAAGTTCTCCAAGGATTTGTCTATACAGCAAAAGCTGTGCATGGGCTGGCCTAGGTGAGCGAGCTTGGATCCAGCTAGTGTGGGTAACAGAGGCAGCACAGCGCCGATGGCACAGACCCTGGGTTGTCTTCACGGCTATTGTTCCCTTGCAGTCACTGGATTGGTCTCGCTCAGGTAGGCTAACCCGGACACACTGTGTAGACATAGCCACAGGGGCAGAATGCCTGTATTGCTTTCATGGGGAGTTTATTGCCTGCCTGAGCGGGGTCGGGATTCCAGCCTGATATGGTGTCGTTGAAGTCACGAGTGTCTAAACAGACCCGTTCTGTTCTCCACACCCTGCCTCCTCAGCCATGATACTGGGGAACCAGACGCTTGGCTAGGGCACCTCACTACCTTGCATGCTTTTAGGGTGCACAGTCAGGGGACCCTCAAACTCCTCTGGCGTCCTTAGGAGCCCACTAAAACCAGGGCTTGTGGTACGGCCTGGTCTGTCCCCAGCTGTTGGTGTGGTGGTTCTGTTCCCTCCTGTGCATTCTGCAGGGCTGGGAGTGCCCTGGGCTTGCTGGGGAGCCCCAAACATCTGGGTTGCCAAGGTGTGTGATCTGTGGTGGGAACGACCTCGGCTGCCTTCAGAGGAGCAGGAGCTCTCCCCGGAGACAGGGGTTTATCTAGCTCTTCCGGGGGTGCCGATCTCCTCCTGCTATCTGCGTCCCCCATGTTCTTTACACAAACGGATTGCCAAGGGAAAAGCTCCAGCTACATTATCCCGTCTCCGTCCATGAATCCCAATCCCTCCTGCTCCTCCCGTTAGGTGGGAGAGGAAGCAGCAAGCTCACCCAACGCCAGCTGTGAGCTCCAGTGGATGAAGGGCTGGGAGGTGTGCAGCTGGGGGAGAGGTGGCTGTTAAGGCCCCGAACAGAGCTGATGGACAGAACTCAATACACTGTTTAATTTGTATTTGTCTTCTGGTAGCACCTGGGCCCCGCGATGCAATCAGGGCCCTATTGTGCTAGGAGCTGTACAGAGAAGGAGAGGGACAATCTCTAACCCAAGGAGCTTATTGTCTGAATAGGCACGACAGGCAAAAGAGGGAGGTTGGGGGACAATAACTTGCCTATGGTCACACAGCAAACTGGTGGCATGGAAGGAAGGATTCAGCCTCATTTCTCTACTAACTTAGAGCCACTTCTGGATCACCCATAAGTCCATGGCAGGCCTGGCGGGCTGTCTGACTCCCGCGTGTGCACGCCCTACGAGTTTGCATTCAGCATCTGCGTGTGTAGCATCTAAGCTGTTCAGACCTCTGTAAACCAGCGAAACCTCTCTATGGGGACGGCATCGCCAGCTCTCCCGAGCCTGGAGAGTTGGTGGTTTTTTCTCAGCGCCTCGGCCCCTGGAGTCCTTTGACTGCGTGAGAACCTGTCCTTTCATTTTTTTTTAAAAAAGCAGCACGTGTCTAGCCCTCACGGCTCCAGATAGGAGCTTGGAAATATGGGCCCCAAGGCAGGTAAGGAGACCCCCAAATTGAAAATCCCACGATTGGTTTCATAAAAATCTCACTGTTTTTGCAGGGAGATTAATAAATTTGTGGATTTTGTTATTTTTAAAGGCTCAGGGGTTGGCAACACTGGGGCCCCCTACCCTGCGTCAGTGCAGAACTGTCCTGGAGGATCAGACATATTTTAGCTGAAGATATGAGCCTGTTTGTCTTGTCGTTGTCTCCCCTTCCCCCAACCCCCACATTGGGAGGGCGATGGACGGAGAACAGATTGTAATTTGCCCCGTGGAATCGCCTCCTCCCCTGATTTCCAAGCCGGTGGGAAAGTCTGAATCTGTTGCTATTTTCTATCTGTTATCAAGGCCTCTTATCGCTTCGCTCTTGTCTGCATGCCTGCTTTTGGATAGTCCAGGGTCTCTCTCTTGGCAGACGGGAAACAAACTTTTTTTTTTTTTTTAATTTGCTGGATAAATGAGAAGGATCAAGAAAAGGTTTATTGTTCAGATGCTGAAAGAAGTTTAATTGGAGTGAAATGATCAAATAATTACCTGTGTAATGACAATTTTTCTGACCCGCACCCTCTTTGCTTCCTGACTGTGAATATTGCGTCGGTCTCTTGGTGTTAACACTGATCACAGGAAAGCACTTCATTTTGTTTAGTACCGTGTATACAAACTGCAGTCTGGTATCTAGGGATTTAGGATGGCAAGGAGGGGAGGAGAGGTGGCTACACAACATTACACTTGCTAAATGGATTTACCTTCCATGGCCATGTGAGGTGTGGAGAAGCACCCCCTTATCTAGCCCACCACCCCTGCTCTAATCTTCTGGTAATGAACGAGTGGCCTTCCTAGGTAGTAATTAGACTTGTAGGGAGATGGATGTGCTAGATGAAATGACACAACTTGCCTGCAATCAGCACAGGAAATCTGTCACCGGGCCAGGGATTTAACCTGGGTCTCTTCAATCCAGGACCTTTGCTCTTAGACCACCCTTCCTCCCCAGATATTTAAATTTTCAGCCCGCTTGCTAGGGCTGGAAAATAAACACCTGTTTGCAAATAACTTGTTGTTGTTGTTCACATTCTCCAAGCGGCTCTGCTGTCTGCAGACTCAGGAAGACGTTGCTACATGTATTGCGCTTGGTTTATGCGTTTAAAGATTTTTCTTTGTGATTGGGGCCGGTGGCTAGAAATATTTATTTTGTTTTTAATGGAAACATCAGAACCCGATGACAGCTGAGGAGTGAATCCCACAGACTGGAGGGGTGCCGCAGCCCGGCTGGTAGAATCTTTAACCAGCCATCGTCCTCCCTTGTGCTTCTTACCACGGCTCTGCGAAGTGTTCTTGGCATGCAGCAAACAGAGCTGTGGGGTCATGAGGCAGAGCGGGGCCAGTCTGCAGAAGAGTTAAGAACCTGGGAGGGCAGTTTTGAACTGAGCCTGAAACGCAGCAGGAGGGCTGGGCAGGGTAAGTGGGGTGGAAGTGGTCCTGCTTCTTCGTATTCATGGGAAGGCAGGAGGCAGCATCTTGAACCTGCTGGCGAGCTGATGCCTGGTGCTGACACTGGATGTGCCATTTTCCTTTTCAAAGCTCAGCCTGGCTGTTTCTGTTCCTGCGCTGGTATCTGCTAACTATCCTTATCCACCCCCTGCTCTAATCCTCTGGTAATGAACGAGTGGCCTTCCTAGGTAGTAATTAGGCTCTGTGGGGAGACTGATGTGCTAAATATGAACCTGTCGTCCTCCTCAAAGTGGGCATTTCAAGGACTCGTCAGGAGATTATCTCGGCTGTCCTGATCCTGAAAGGGATGATTGACAGCCCACACAGCTTAGTTTGTCACTCACACTTTCCCTCTCTCGCAGGGTGTCTCCAAATAAAATAAAGTAAACCCAAAATATGGCTGCTCCAGCCGCCGCCGTTGTTGCTGTAGAAGGGAGGGGGCTAGAGCCCGCCACCAGTCTGGCTTCAGGGCGTTCCAGCCGCTGGCAGGAGCCTTGCTCAGCCAGTGGGGGTGTGCGCGTGGGGTGGGTATCTGAGAAATGGGGACTAGAGGTGGAGCTCTCCCTGCAGCAGCCCATGCAGAGACCAGTGAGTGGCTTGGAGCAGGAGAGTTGACACACAGGCCAAGATTTTTCAGAAGCCGCCGGTGACTTTGGGCACCTCCATTTTTGGGGTGCCCCAACTTGACACCTAAAAAGGGCCTGATATTTTTTTTCGGAAGGTGGGTGCTACGTGCTTTCTGGAAAACCGGCTCCTTTAGTGTGTGTCAGATTGGGACAGCCCCTCCCCCCGATCAGTGACGCCCCAAATCGCCAGTCACTTGCGGAGTTGCTGGCTGTGTAAATGTATCCATGAATCCCTGGTCTGGCTAACAAGGTGGTTCTCCCCAATCCCCTGACATGTAAGAGTCTGAACTCGAATTCTAGCCCACGCTGCTGCTCTCCAGAGGGCTTGGCAGTTAGCCCCTCACACGCCCCCGGGAAGCAGGGGTTACTGTCCCAATCTCACGCACTGGGAGCTTGAGGCTCAAAGAGAAGAGGGGCCACAGGTGCAGCAGTAAAGGTTGGAGTTGGTGGGTGCTGACCCGCATGTGGCAGATACAAACTTTCTGTGATCGAGGCTGGGGAAGAAAGAGCTGTCGCTTAGCAGCTTTCTCGTGTGTCCCACCTGTAGGACAACGGGGAGAGCCTGCATCCGAGGCAGAGTTTGTGAAGGCCCCACACCTCCTAATCCGATGGGAGAGTGGAGCATCTGGAATTCAGTGAGGAAATGAGCTGGGGCTTCAAACCTTAGGCCACCGATGTGCATCACTCGTGGGAACATCGGCTCAGAAGCTCTTCTGTGTAGAAGGGTGGAGAGTGGGGTAGCACATCTTAATTATCAACTCCCGAAGGCAAGGGAGACGGTGCCTGAGAAGAGAAGAAGCGGGGGAGACCTCGCTCTGCTAAGTTCTTCCCAAAGGTTGGGGGGTTGCTTTGGGTGAGTGGGGAAATAAGCATTTGTTGGAGGGTTGCAGGGGGCGGAGAAATGTTGCCCTCAAGAATAGAACTCTCCAGTTCTCCTGCCAATGCCTCTCTTGAGGTGCGAGTGAGCTTTCGCTGCAAGGTGAGAATCGGTGGCAACTTCCTGCATCTTGAAGTCACATACGTGAGGGTGGATGAAACCTGTTACAAGGGCTCGAAGAAACAGTTTGGTGGGAGCGGGTAGGAAGCTGACGTGAGAGAAGGCTGTTCAGCTCTGCAGCGTCTAGGGGCTTGTTTACCTGGGAAAGTCTCTTGCCAATTATACCAGTAAATTGATCTAATTACACTGGTATAGCCCCTTCCAAATATACATAAACTAACCTCCCACCCGACACACACACGCCTTTTATACCAGACAACGTGTCCACATGAGGGGGAGGGATAGCTCAGTGGTTTGAGCATTGACCTACTAACCCCAGGATTGTGAGTTTAATCCTTGAGGAGGCCGTTTAAGGAACTGGGGTAAAAATCTGTCTGGGGATTGGTCCTGCTTTGAGCAGGAGGTTGGACTAGATGACCTCCTGAGGTCTCTTCCAACCCTGATATTCTATGATAATTATACCAGTATAAATTCACACATTGGCTTATACCAGTATAACTTCCCCATGTAGACAAGCCCTCAGCTTTTGTTAAAAGTGTTGGTTTCTAATCCTTGTGCTCTGATGCAAGTCTCCCAGACCTGAACTGAGTGCGCCACTGCACTCCAAGGCTGCCACCGCTGATCAGAGATCTAAGCTGCTGAAGAACAAAACCTGACTAGGCAGTTTTCATTGCTGCTACCTAGGGAGCCCATCTGTGTGAAATTGACAAGTCAGGTCAGTTTCAAGCTTGCAGCCTTGGAAAGAGCTGAGAACAATGGTGATCCAGAGCTGCCCTCTGGGGTATGGGGACCCAGAAGAGAGTAAAGCAGGTAAGACCTCTGCACCCTAGCAGCAGCTGAGAAACTGATGGAGGGACAGAGGTGGCGTCCCCAAGCAGGGTTGAGGTACCTGATGGGTATCCCAGCACTCCAGTAACGATGTGGAGGCAGGTGGCTTCTCACTTGGCCATTGCCCCTGGATAGGGGAGCCTCTTGTCTTAGTTTAATATTGTGGCTATGAGGTTTCTGGTAATTTCAGACCCTATGGGAGGAGGGGGCAGCAGGTAGGGGAACAATGTTGGGATAAGTTAAAGCAATGGAAAGTGTGTGTGTGAGAGAGAGAGACACACACACACAGAATCATGGAGGAAAAAAAATACAGCCTGATTAGTGATAGGAAAGAAAGGTGTGAAATAGTGGGGCAAAGCCAGGAATGGAAAGAAGGTAAAACAACAACAGAGGAGATGTACTAAGCTACAGTGGCTACGATCTGTTGAGTTCCGGGCTGATGGTAGATGGCTACAGTGAACAACACGCAATTGTTACATTCCTTTAAATTACAGGAGGGGGGTGTAGGTTGGGAGTGGAGGACACAGGTGATTGTGCTAATAGGTTTTTCCCAAGTCTTGTCTCTGACCAGTCCTAGTGTGCTGCCCCTTACACCCTGAGGTATGATGGGCTTGTTCTGTAGGATATTCAGTTTTCTGGAACTTTCAACTACCCCCTCCCATCCTGCCAAGCAAAAATTTTCTGCTCCTTCTTCCCGCCACCAGCCAAGCCATATATTAATGGCCCTGATCTCATCCGGGGCTGGCCTTCACATGGTTAACTTTGTCACATCATCTCAGATTAATGCAAGTTTTTACAATCGCTGTAATTTAAAAAAGAAATCCTTCCTTGTTATCATTAAAAAAAAAAAGAGAGAGAGAGAGAAAGAGAAGGAGGGAGGGGGGATGGAGAATAGTTAATCGTCTAAGCGGAGTATCTTGGAACGGAGCATTTTTTGGCTCATCACCTCTCTGTAAAGCCAGCCTCAGTAATTCAGTTTTAAAGCATGAAAAAAGGGAGTTGATGAAATTCCACTATCAGCACTGAACCAATATGCAAAATATCTCGCCGAAAATCAAATAGCTATTATGTTTTCATTTCCATTTCAGCGTATTTGCTTAATGAAGAATAGACAGATCAGGCAAGCTGAGGGAGTCTGCGTGAGGTGATAACTGTGCAAGGCTTCCAGCAATCCCAGAGAAATGACGCTCCACTCACTGCTTCGGTTTTTTTTTTTTTTTTTTAAATATCCAGTAGCTCATTTAACCCGCGCAGCTGGGAACATTGTTGCTCCTGGCACATTGCAGCCAGAGCGAGGGGTGCAAAGTTGCAAGTGTGGGGGTGCGAGGGGATGTTGGCGAGCGTATCCCCAAGCCAGATGGGGCACGATAGCTTGACCTTGTGTGCCAAGAATGTGGGGCTGTGGTGGTGGCACTGTAAAGCATCACTGATGGAGATACAAAAATATTTTAGCTCCAGCCCCTGCCTGGCCCTGCACTTTCTCCTGGGCACAGCAGAGATGGGAGTCAGTTTTCCTTGGACGCCTGCACATGCATTATCTGGGTGCACAGGCCCCTGGATTGAACCCCAGGATCCTGAGTGCTAGCTACTGAGTGGATGACTTTACTCTCCCTGAAATGTGGCCGTGTCTTGGCCCGGCCCAGGGACACACGACTGAGACACCCATTGCATTCCATGACGCTGTACGCAGTAGGGGCGTCCTCAAACCCCTGCTGTGATCCTGGGTCCCGTTGTGCCAGAGCTGAACTATTTAATGCTCGGCATCAATCCAGAAAGGCTTGGTGCCTTGGTGTCTGAGAAGCGCCTTTTCCACTGGAAGAGGATCTCATGATGGAGAGAGATGGACCTAAAGTTCAACAAGACCCCCACATGGGTGGGGGGCCCTCCACCCCTCCGTTCCTTTGTGAGAGTGAATTTGGTGCTGATAGGTGCCAAACTGACATCCCTGGAGACCAGGATCCATTTGTTCTCAGAACACACACTCTACATGCAGCGACACTACAACCTACCTCCACACTGCCCCACAGATGGGCCCTGGAGTTGGATGGGGATGTTCCATGGCTCAGTCAGTCTTTGGGGTCTCTCTTTAAACAGGGGCCTAGCTGTGAGGATGATGATGCCACTTACAATGTTAGTGTCCATCTCCTGGTGATGCAGCTGGATGCCTAATCCTGGTCTGGAGCCTGGTGGTAGAAGGGGTCCGGTCCCTTTTTCAATCTAACGAGCCATCCAGCTTTTGCCTCTCATCAGGATTAATGAGCCTGATTCAGAATAAGGAGTGGAAGGGCCCAGTATAATCCATCTGGCAAGAGGGGTTCAGGGAAGCCCTGTCTGTTCTGTCAGGCTGGATTAATATTATTTTGTATTATGGTAACACCCAGAGGCCCAGGTCGAGATCGGGGCTGCGTTGCAATAGGAGCTGTCAAAACCCCGAGTGACAGTCCAGCTAGGAGGGCGAGGATTCTCTGAACAGGATTCCTGCCCTTTGCTGGGGCCCAGAATTGCTGCTGGGTGACGTCTGAGGGTGAGGCTGGGTGGTCAGTGCCGAGTACAAGCAGCCCTGGGCTACCTTGGGCACGACAGTGACAACTGAACAGATAGAGGCCAAGTGTGCGTGTGCCTATGTCTGTGCTACGAGCTAGGGGTGTGATTTCCCTGCTCGTGTCTGCATGCTCGTGCTAGCTCAATGGGTAGAAACAACAGCGGGAGCACGGAGAGGGGGCATGGCTGAGCCGTGCAGAGTGTGCACCCACTGGAAACCAGCTCAGCCGTGTTTCTGCTCCCCCTACCCGTGTTACTGCGGCTATGCTGCTCTTTGTACTCAGGTTAGCTCCAAGAGAGCTAGCGGGAGTATGCGTCCAGGAGCAGGGGAACCACACCCCTAGCTTGTAGCGTGTACGTCGCTTGTGTCCCGTCTGCCCCATCTGTTCTCCTCTGGCGAGGACTGGCCTTTCCTGCCCACAGAGGGGGATGGAAGAGAGGGGAAGGAGGAGAGAATCGGGTTAACTTTATCAGACGCCCAAGAGCCGTGAAGGCGTGAAAGAAAAAATTAGCCTAACAATGTTTCATTTACCGCGAGAGAAACGATTTGTTAGCTGGCAATTGTTTCTGAATATTATCAGAGTCTTTTTAATTGTGCTGGAACTGAAATTAGCAGAATTAGAATAAATTGCCTTCCCTTCTCCGGCAGCCTCTTTATTCACGCTTATTGTTGTCTGCTTTGTATAGATTATGGGCCCTTTGTTCTCCCGGTGTAAATAGACATGCCTGGAGTCACAGAGAGTGGCTGAGGTCTGGAGAAATGCGCTGTGCGGTTTTATTCCCCTTCCCCTTTTTGGCGGGAGCTGCTTGCCATATTTGGGGGCCGGAGGTTCCAGGCCTGGTTAGGCTTGGAGGATGTGATGGTCTGTTCCCGGGGAATCGGTTTGATTGTGTTTTTGTGTTTGATCTCTCTCTGCGCTGGAGAGCTCATTACCACGGCAGCGTTCCCTTACGCGGCTCCGTCATTAGAAGCAGGCTTCTCTTTTCTTCTTTCAGTGTCTACGGTTCATTTCTGAACCTGGTTGGTTCGGTCACTGCACAGACTGCTGTGGCCTCGGCACACTGACGTGTGGGGTAACGCAGACTGCACATTTGATCAGCCAGTTGAAAGCGGTCTAATGAGTGGATGACCTGCCAGGCAGTGCCTCCTGGGTATGGTGGGACTCATTCTGCTACTCCTGCATACGGTGGAAGTCCCCTTTCAGCTGCATGGTGTGTGGGGGGGGGGTTCAGTCGTGCAGTGGTTTTCAACCTTTTTTCATTTGTGAACCCCCTTAAAAATTTTCAAATGGAGATGCAGAACATAGAGCAGCCAGACTGGGTCAGACCAGAGGTCCATCCAGCCCAGCATCCTGTCTTCCGACAGTGGCCAACGCCAGGCGCCCCAGAGGGAAAGGGAAAGGGAAAGGGGTGCAGACCCCTTTGGAAATGTTAAAGCTTGTCTGCGGACCCCAGGCTGAATACCACTGCACTAGCACATCCAAACCTCTCCACGTGGGCCCCAGGCTCCCGGGCCAGCTCTGCCGTGAGCTGGGAGAGACAGCATTCTGGGGAACAGCGTGCAAACGACTGGGCCAGCAGTCCTATTCGGGAATTCCTGTCTCCAGCGCTAGCAGCATTTGACTTGCCCTGAGTTAGACGTGCCTGTCGCAACCACTTGCCGTGGCCGTGTCAGCTACGAACCAAGTGGTTTCCGAGAGGAGGCCGACTAATCCCTGAGGGGCTGGTCCTGCTGGAGCTAGTCTGTGTGGCACAGCCACGTGGCTGCACAGTGGAACTGAAGTTAGAAACATAACGCAACCCACACTCCGATCCGGGGGCTGCAAGGGCAAAGCCGCCTCCAGTTCTGGGGTGAGCTCGGCGTATGTGTGACCCACTGAGGTGTGTGTGTTCCGTGTCCCCTCCTGGTGCCCGATCAGCAGAGGATGGGAGTTCACCACCCTCGCTAGAAAGCTTGGCTTGTCAGCTCCAGCTATAGCAGCTCACCCTCCTAGCTCTGGAGGCCTCTGCTTCAAGCCCCATTGTGTCTGCCAGGATGGCATCATTGCATAGACACATGGCCCAGCCGTGTTAGACTCTGCTCCAAGGAATTCAGCCTGTCTTCGTTTATGATTGCACAGAAAATGAGGGCAGAGAATGTCCTTCACACCTTGAGGAGCCCAGTCCTTTAAGGAGCCAGCGTCGTTCTCCCTTGATTTGCCATTCCGTGGCTTAGCTGTCGGTCAAATGGGATGATGACGATGATAATCCAGAAGAATGTTTTAAACCTGAATTCACTGATGTCTGTAAAGGGCTTTAAGGTCCTCCGGAAGATGCTATGGAAAAACACAATGTGTAGTAGCAGCTTCCAGAAGCTGGGAATGGGCGACAGGGGATGGATCACGTGATGATTCCCTGTTCTGTTCATTCCCTCTGGGGCACCTGGCATTGGCCACTGTCAGGAGACAGGATCCTGGGCTAGATGGACCTTTACGTGTTTGCAAACATTTCAGTATCGCCCCATGCGGCCTGCGGCCTTGCCAGTGAGATGAAGGCAGCCTCACCCCAGAGTAAAGTGAGTGGGGAAAGCTTCCTTCAACCCCTGCCCCCCGCCCAACTTCCCAAGGGGCATGTCAAAATAATCCTCTCTCTCCTCTGCCCCCCGCCCCTCTCCCCATGGGCCCCAGACGCCAGCGCAGGAATCAGTCTGGTTGCTCCGATCCCTACGGACATTGTGAAACAAGGGCTTTGCGAGTGCTGAGAGAAGCCCGTTCCATTGTCCCGGTCTGCCTGGTGCCCAGCTGCGGGAGTTCATGCCGTCTCATGGGTGGCTCCTTGGGATCTCTGTGAAACAAGTGGAGAGGGCTTGGGCCCAGTTCCCTGCATGCCTTAACATGGCGAGAGAGATCCTCGCTGCTGGGCCCCGTGTTAGCAATGTGAGACCAAAGCGCTTGCCGGATGGGTGGGAGGCAAACCACCCAGGTGAAGCCACGGTGCCCCTGGGACTTCTCACTCTGGATGGGCGGGGCTGGGGGGGAAGGGACCCCTCTCCTTTCTGTCCCACCAGGTAGGAAGTAGAACAGCCCCCTGCCCGAGATAACTGAGCTCCCCACCTCCAGGAGCAGATAGGTTCAAACAAGCTGTGTGATTAGGAGTAGAACCTAGAAGGAACTAAAAGCAGCTCCTATCTAGCCATGGCCTCCGCCCCTCTTCTTTTCCTGCCTTACTGGTTTCTTTCAGACCCCCCCACCCCACCCCGGCTCTGAGCTGTCCAGATCGCTCTCCGCCGAGCAGGTGGCATGTTTGGAGAGCACCGTTTACAAGGCACAGAGACATTTGTAGCCTTAATATATTTCCTTCAATAACCAATAACGTGTGTCTGCAGTGGTCAGCAGAGCTTATAAAAGTGACAATAAAACTAGCCGGGCTTTGTGTTGGCTGGCGCGGGATGAGCCTGCTAGCCTGGGCCTGGGGGGGGGCCTCTGGAGGGGCTGGGGCTGAGCTGTACCCGGGTCCCTTTGTTAGGTCAGTGAAGGAAATGGCCTTCACCCTGGGTGCTGCGATGCGAGTGCCCTGGAGACCCTCCCCTGGGCATTGTGCATTTCTGGGGGGCTGCTTGCAGACTCTGCCTACGAGTCAGGGCTGCCCGTGCTCTGATCAGTGCTGAGCGTGGAAAACACTGGAGTCCGCCCTGGGAAGCGCTTCTCAGCTGTTGAATTCCTCTTGCACTTAGAGCTGAGTGAATCAGAGCTGGTAAAAACCCTGCTCCTGCTCCCCCCGAAAAAATCCACCCTGGCACTCAGTGTCTCTCGCCCCGCCATAGTAATGGACTGGTTCATGGGGAGGAACTGTTGCTAGTCTATCAGGACGCCCTCAGTGTTCTCTGTGATTGGAGTGTGTGGCTTTGAAATCCGTGTTCTTGCAGGTAGGGTTTTTGGAAGGACCCATTCCATCTGCCCAGGAGAGGGTGGGGGTGGGGGTGGGTGTGGGTTGGGGAGGAAGGGTATCTAACATCTGGAGTGCTGTGTGTCACTGGAGCATCTTCCTTATGCTCCTAGCAGGAAGGAGAGGACAAAGGAACAGATCTCTTCGAAATTAGCATGTGTCTGTTCGTCTGCTGCTTTCCCTGGAAGTGGAAGAGGTGGGAAACCTTGGGAAGGAAACACTTCTTGGGGGGCGGGGGGGGCTCTCCAAGCCCTGACGAGAACAAGGCACTTTATCAGCCTTGTGCTGTGAAATGCCCCCCTGTGGAGAGGGCTCCTTGACTATGGATGATTCAGAGTTTGCAACAGGTGGCTTCTCATCTTCCCTCCCAGGCAAAGGAAGGGTGAGAATCTGCCTGATGGAAACTGCTAACCAGGCCTTTGCGCCGGGCGCCTGCCTGGACGTATGGCCCGAGGGCTCTGCCTTCTCGTCACTTACCTGTCCGACTCCTCTTGTGTTTTGAAGGTTCCTTTGGGGAGATGGAGGAAGGTGATGACGTCCCGGCAGAGGAGAATAGCCAAGCTGAGAGAGAGGGTGCAGCATCAGCCCAAAATGGATCTGCAGAGTGTGATGGCTCAAGTCCTCCTGGCGGTGAAGGTAAGTCCCGTTCTGGTGGCTTGTGGCTGTGGAGTTACTGCGCCGCTTGCTTGGGCTCTCGTGTAAAGCCGCATATGGTGAGAGAAGCTCCCTGCCCGAGGGAGTCAATGGCCTTCTACTTAGTGGGGGAGCAGGGGCGGTAAGGAAAGCAGCAGAAGTGCAAGCCCACCAGGTCGCCCCCTGGCCAGCGTGCCTCAACTCTGCTCCGGAGACAATGCCCGGATTGCTTCTTCTCCGAGGCCTGTCCATGGCCTGGCCTCTACGGCCCCTTCGAGAACACTAGTGATTATCCAGTGTGCCCCGGAGCGGGGGCTTACCAGGGTGGGGTGTTAGGTGAACCAGGTGGAGTCACTCACAGAGGTCCTGGCAGCTCTGTATTTGAGGAGCTGGAGTTCCTCTTGGCTCTCCAGTGGTTGGATCTGCCTTTGTGGGAGGGCTGGCTCCCCCGGCCTTTATCGTGCCACAGAAATGATGTGGGAAAGAGGAGCGTTGTGGTCTGAGCATGGGCTGCTCCTGGACTTGCTGTGGCTGAAGAGCGGCCAGCCTTGCCCCTCGCCGGGGCTGTATCTGAGATCCACTTTCCCCTGTCCATCAGGTGTCTGGGGTGGGCTCTGTTCTGGGGAGTGCGAGAGGTTGTGATGCATCAAAAAAGCAGGTTGATGTTTGGCTTAGTTGCTCGTGGGGGCTTTTTCCTGCTCGGTCCTCCCCCAGGGCCTCCTGCCTCAGGTGGGGAGCAGCAGTCGGGCATGGGTAGCACAACCCACTCTGTTGTTACAAGACTGGCAGAACGATGCCATCACGACTGTCACCTGCAAATCCAAATCCCTGCAAGCGCCATGCTCGGCCCATCCCTGACCCGCTCCCATCTGGCTCCGCGTAAGGAGACTCCTCCCTGGTGTCAGGGGAGCTGCTGGCTGGGTCCATGGCTCCGTGACCACCGTCTCCCTCCGGGCCTCTGCCCTTGCAGGGTGCAACCATGGTGTGTGTTCGGCTCCCTGATTGGCGATCAGCCTGGGAGGAGCAACCTCCGTGGGGCCTGAGATCTGGCGAAAGGCACCCAGGCCTCCACCTTGAAATGCTTCCTAACCTGACCCTCCCGTCAGAAGGTGCCCTGGCACAGTAATTCTGACTTTGGTCCAGCCGGTGCCCCTTTGCCCCAACTTCCACCAGTGCAGCCAGTGGAAGGAGGAGATGGTCTCTTCCTCTGGTCACTGTAGGGCCGTTTCTTGACCTGTCTCGCTCTGAGCGGCCCCTTTGCTTGGCAATCTGGTGGAGGCACACTGAGCTTGTATGGGGAGCTGGAAGCAGGCGCGTGGAAACTTGGTGTGATACTGACATGGGGCTGACTGCTAATGAATTGGCCTCCTGGCTGTGTCCATCCGGTGCAGTGATCTGAGGACAGCCGCCCCTGGAGTGCACGAACCCAGCGTAGGGGTATGTCTGCAAGGGGGCGGGCGGATGCAGGAGTGGGGGATCTGGCTAGTAGGTACAGGGCTCCATTGCATTAAATGCGCCAGTGCAATCTGGTGACATTGGTTACCAGGTACAAAGTGACCCATAAAGTGGAGCCAGCCTGCAACCGCTAAGGATCGTGGGACAGGGTCGTGGATAGCTGGCTCTCTCCCCAGTGGAAATGTGCACATGATGTTGCACGGCTGTCATGGTGATGTCACTGGAGGAAGTTGCCCCGGTTAGGCATGGATCCAGTGGCATGATGCTTGCTACCTTGTCTTTTGCTTCCTGTCCAAACAATCTTGCAGCATCCCTGGCTGGCACGCAGCAATAATCGGCAGCCGCACTGCACCCCAGCCTGGGAGGTGACTGCATTTCAGTGCCGGCACAAAGCGATCCTAGCTCTGGGGAGGGGGTGCGAAGTGTAATCAGTTAATGTTTGCAGTGCCCTTTGAGATCAGTGGTGCCAGGTGGTGATAATCAGTCCAGTCGTGCCCCGGTGTGAGGGGTACCCGAGTCTTAGCTCTGATGCACATTTTGGAGAGGGTTAGTTTCTTTCCCGTGCTGGAGCTGAAACACCCGCACCGCGCACGGGATGGGAGGATCATACACACACCCTTTCCTGTGCCGGACCCCACCAGGTGGCTCTGGCAGTCAGCATCAGCACAGGGAGATTGCGGAATCTATTTCCTAGCAGGAACCCACCCTCCGTCAAAGTCCGAGACCTGCCATGATAGCAAAGGTTTCCGGAGATCGATGCCACTGGAAGATTCTGGCCTCTGACTTGGCAGTCAATAAACTGGAGCACTTGCCCCCTAGATAAAGGGAAGGAAAACTCCCCGGGGGAGGAGGCCTTGAGCAAAGGGAGCAGAATGTTAATCTCCCGATAATCTTCCCCGATAAGGGGCAGCTAGCATGGTGGGAGCGCATGAGTTCCTCCAAGCCAGAGTCTCGTCCATGACCCTCTGTATCTCCTGCCCCACCCTGTCCCCACTGAATGGGGCCTTGGGTCATCCGCCAAGCGCGATGGCTGTTGAGGTGGTCGGGGGGGGGGGGCGAGGGGCGTTGAAGGAGGCTCCTTTTGAGAAGTGGTTTGTTGCTGGCAGACTTTGCTCCCCGCTGGGCTGGGCTGACAGAGGAAGCGAGTGGCTCTTTATCTGATTGGGGAGCTCAATGCAGTCCCGAGGTTGGGGGGTTAGGGAGCTGGAAACTCAGCCGGAGAGCTGCACCTGGCACTAGGCTGCTTTGATAAAAAGGTGATAGTGCAGATAATGCCGAGCAGCAATAACGGCCGCGAAAGCTTTCAGCGAGATGGATAAAAATCAATATGCCAGGCACTTTGATTTATAGCCAAAAATAATAGGACTTTTATACCCGGTGATTGATTTATTTGATGTTAATCATCCCGCTTATCACCTGTATTAATATCGCCAATGCCGGTGACGTCACCCAGGGCGTTCTTTATGGCGCCTATCGATTTGGGCTTTGCAATGGTTATCCGCCCTGGACGTGAAGACAAACATGCACTTTGGGCGCTAATCTGTCGCACTGTCATATGCAGATAGGCTTATCGGCACCATCTTTAACAGCAGTTAATGGAGAAAATAATTGTTATCAAGTTGCTATGTAGACGCCACAAATAGAGCCATGCCGGGAGCTGTATTTCAACAGGCTCCCTGACCTGGGGCCCTTGGTGGGATGGAAAGGTAAGGAGGTGCCTTCCCACAGGTTCCCTCAGGCTTCTGAATGTTAATGAGAACTTCCAAGTCCGTAGCGAAGGAGAAAGGGGTTTATGTCTCCAGATGCTCACCTGCCTGCTTAAATGCTCCTCTGGCCTGACTTGAAATTTACAAAAACCAGCACTCAGCCAATCCCCCTCTGTAGCAGAGTGAAGACTCCCTGGCGCAGCGCCTCCTGCTGGTCATCTTGGGAATTAACTCTTGTCCAGCCCAGAGCGTCCTCTGCAGACCAGTGTCTCGCCTGCCTTAGGGCCCCGTGTCCCTCCCAGACGCCGGGGCTCCTCCACCTCAGGGCTCTGCCCTCCGCAGTACCCCCACTCTGGGTCTCCCCTCCCCGGGGAACCCCCAACCCTCTATCCCCGCCTTGCCTCAGTGGCTGCTGCCAATCGGGGCAGACTGCAGTCCGTAATGGTCACTCATCACTGGACCAGCTGCCTCTGCCTATCCCCAGGCTACACCTCTGTAGCCCCAGTACCTGCTTCGGGCCTTATCCAAGGCTCTCCAGCTCCTCCTGCCTTTCCCCGGCACTGCTCTGTTTCCGGTACCCTGCTCCCAGGCAGCCGAGTCCACAGCTAGAGAGAGAGTCTGACCCAGCTCCTCCCTGAGCCCTCATACCAGGGCCAGGGGCACCTGATCGGGGCGTGGCCCCAGCTGTGGCTGCTTCCCTTTACTCTCAGGAGCGGGGTAACCGCCCCGCTACACGGTCCGTTAGCTGAAGGCCTTGCTCCCCCCCGGTGAGTGTTGTGCGATATCCCTCTGCTTGGGGCAGATGGCTGGAGACCGAGGGTCAGGTGTTGGCCGTGTGCCATTGCACAGTTGCGTTAGTGGGCAGTATCTCGCTGGTTGCACGTGTGCAACTGATCACCATTCCCGGCGCATGTTTTGCTGATACAATTCTAAAAATCTGCCCCGAGTTGCTCTTAAAGCTACAAATGCCAACTCTTCCCGCCTTGCTGCTCCCACCTCCACCTCCACCCCCAGGCGCATCCCTTCTCGCTTTCTCCCGTGTTGGCAATGCTCTGCTCTGCGTCTACGGTGAAGTTTCCTTGCATGCGTGGATAATACGAGTCCATTCCAGGTCCTTTCCCAGTCGATCTGCCAGTGCACCTCAGTTGCCCAACCCCCCCTTGTTACTCTAATCCTATCTCCCAGGCCCCTGCTCACCACACCGCTTTGCCAGTACTCCTCTGACCTGGGTCCAGCTCTCCGTTGCGTTCTAGCCATAAGGCCCCATTTCGCTTGCCCCATTCACAACAATGCTGCTACGTCAGTGGCTGCTGCCCCTGCAGGACTCTCCCGGTACACCGGAGTCTTGACCTGGGGCACATCCGCTGTTCAGCTACCAGCCCCGTCAATTTGCACAGCAGCGGGTTGTGTATGGACTAATACCGCCTTGAGAAGGGTGTCAAAAAGGCTGCTGTTCACTTGTTCACAGCTAGGAACCCAGGAGTCCTGGATGGAAAGGCTCCCTCCTGCTCACGTGCACTGGGGATGTCTGCAGAGAAGACAGGAAGGATTGGGGTTCCTGGCTTGGCATTTTATTAGTATTGGCAGTATCGTAATGCCTAGGAGATCCCCATGGATCAGGCGCTAGGTGCTTTACAAACCCAGAAGAAAACCACAGTCCCTGCCCAAGCAGCTTCCAATCCAAGTACCAGGCAAGAGGCGACTGATGGAGATGGGCCAATGGGGGAGCACGAGGAGGCCAGAATGACAGGCTGTGGGCTCAGCGCACCAGCTGCCTTGGTTAGTTGTCAGGCTTGGTTAGTTGTAGGCTTCGCTGCAGGGAGCCGAGGCTGGAGGAGGGATTTGAAGGGCGAGGATGAGGTGGCTTTGCAAGTGTTTACAGGAAGCTCTCCCCAAGCACGGAGAGCAGCCTGGGAGAAAGAACGGAGGGGCTCGTTTGAGAAGGTAGCAACTGGCCAATGGAGGCTGGCGTTGTGGGCTGATGGGGCTTGAGCTTCGAGGTTTTGGAAGTGAACGCGAGAGGAGTAGGGTGGGGAAAGGCCTGCAAACGGGCTGTGGAACTCTACTCCGCGAAGAACATCCTAGGGCGTTGCTTGCTATTGTCTCCCGTTTGTGGTGGCCCTTTTCCGGTGGGTTTTTGGGCTGGCAGAGGAGTCCCCAGCACGGTGGGAAGTTGTATCCGACGTTCCTTTTAAGCTTGTACGACACGGTAACAGGCCGTTTCTTCCATTCCAGAAGCAGAGTCCAAAGAAGCCTCGGAAAGTCCGAAGGAGTCAAAAAAGGAGGAGCCTGGAGAAAATCCGCAGGAGCCGAACCCATGGACTGGGCCAGGTAAATCCCCCCCGTCCCCAAAACGTGTCCTCTGCCCCATCCTGAACCCTGCGGGGGCACCCTGCATCCTAAAGGAGGGAGGGCTCAGCAGCGTGTATCTCCGTGCTGTCCCCGCTGAGAAGCATGGCTTACACTGGCTTCCCGCTGAAAAATGCCATGGCTGGACCTGGGATGGAGGCAGAGGCCATCCTGGCTTCCGGGTTTGATGGCTTTGACTTTTCTCTCTTGCTGCTCATTGTCTCTGGGCTCTTCATTGGTTGGCCGGTCATGTATGACCAGGCAGATACGAATGTCTTGAATGTCAGTGTCTTCCCAGGCCATTTGCCTTTCAAAGGGCTCCGTGGAGGCGGCTGGGAGCAGCTTGGCCATTTTGAGAAGAATGGGCCCCAATGTCTCAGGAGGTCTGTTCCCACAGTGACACTGGGGCGATAGCTGGAGGGGGTGGGGAAGCAGGTGAGCTGTCTCCTGAAGTCAGCAAGGAGACCTGACTAATGTTACACGGGGAGGAAGCCCCACCCCCGCAACACAAACAGATGTAGGAGTGAGTGGGGCAAGTTACAAACGACTTGAATGTGGGCGTTGAGGGAAATCCGGCGTCAATGGTGTGTTTAGCCACTGTAGGCAGCAGAGCCTCGGGATCCGAGCACCCCAAACTTCCTGCATCTGAAGGAGGGGAGAGGGTTGGACTCTGAATCCCAGATCCGAATGCCACATTTGTCCCCCCGATATTCCCAAATTCCAAGGCCAGAAGGGACCCCTGTGAGGATGTAGTCCGATCTCCTGCAGAACGCAGGCCAGAGAACAAAGGAAGCGCAGGCGGTGGCCGAAGCCTGGGATTGAAACAGGAGCTGCATTCGCTCCCCTGTTCTGTACCTTCAACTCATCTGTGGTGTGGCTTGGAGGCTTTGTTGCCTCAAAACAGGTGCCATTGATCCTAAAAGAGGCCCAGAGCAGGGTAACAATGGAGATCGGGGTCTAGTAGGACTCGTGTGTGATTGAATATTACAAACCTCAGGATTTAGCCAGGAGAAAGGAAAGAGCTGGAGGGGACACGGGTCCTGGCCCTGGCCCTTAACAGAAGAGTATGGGGTCGTTTGATGACATGGTGAAGGACAGTATATTTACCACTAATAGGACTAGATGTAAACTTCAGCCAACCTGTGGAACTCACTGTTGCAGGAGAGCAGGGACCAGTACTGCAGCTGCATTTCTTTCAAAAGGGCTTGAATAGCTTTTAATTGTTTGTTTATTTGTATTAACGTAGTGGCTGGGTTATAACTGCATGCTAATATCACGCTGAAGATGCTTGGATCTCCATTCTTCAGGGTGAGAGCTAGGTAGCATGTGGTGTCAGGAAGGAGGAGTTATTGATATACAGTGTGGTAAGGTGATCCAGGGATAACGTTTTTCCCTTCCTCTGGAAAAAACCATCCGGCGCTGACCGCTATGTGATTGCATTTGCAATACCAGCTCTGGCCATTGGTCTACGTTCCTACACAGTCACAGTGGGGCTTTGATAGCATCATGGCAACCACAAGAAGAGAGCTAGAGTGGTTAGTGATGTTATCAAAACCCCAAGAAGTGTCTATAGCTGTATATCGCCGTCTTCCTGTCTTGTCATCTCTGTGTTTTGAGTCTGAGTGTCTTTGCGTGACGGCTGCCAGACAGTACAGTGCTGTGCACGCTATCTGGGTCCTTGGTGGACCTATCGCTGCGGTATCTAGAAACCAAAAGGAAGACACAGTCTTTTCCCAAGGAGCTTACAGGCTTGTCTTGGTAACGTTTGGCCATGGTGCTCAGGCAAACGGTTCCTCCCCCTGACCCCCCAAATCTGGGCGAGGATCGCTGTAGACCTGAAACGTTAACAGACGTGCAGCATGTGTGGATATCCTCCTTGCAACCAAGAGGTGTGTCTTTGCTCCCCCCATGGACTGAGGCAGGGGAAAAGACCTAGCTTCGAAAGACCTAGGTGAAAGTTGGTGCGGGTGGCTGTAGTTCATCCATTGAACGAGATGGTCCCTGTGTTTCCATGTCCTGAGTTCCTATCCTACCATTGAGCTGTCCTCTTTGTAGGCCAGTTTAGGTCTCCCTTATACTCCCCCGTGCGTCTGGGCACTGCTGGCAGTGGTGTCACACTCCTATCTAGCGGAGCTGGGTGGGGGAACCACTGCAGAAAGAGAGACGTTGGGGTTGGGTTTTTAAACAAGGAGAACTGGGTTTCCCTCCCCGCTCGGCTTGAGCCCTCGTTGCATGCTGGGAAGGCGTGACCTTGAGGCTCGATTGCTGTCGGTTTGACTTTGGATCCCTGACCCTCTGGGGAGAAGGGCCTGTGAATCCCTTGGCTGTGTCGCTCTGCCTGCGTGTGCCTTATTAACTGGGCCCTTCCTCCCTTCCCTAAGTGCCACCCATGGCAAAGACCAGCTGCTGAAGGAATGGCCTCCAGCCCTGGCTTAGGGCTGCCTAGCTAAGGGACAGATTGGAGATTGTCCCGGCTCTGCTATCGAAGCAGCATGGGAAACACCGAGTGCCAAGGCACATGTGCAGCTCCCATGACCCCGTCGCCAGCGGCTTTGCCTCATCTGGTGAAATACCCACTGGCGACAGGCCCCGTGGCACTGAGCAGGCCCTATGCCAGGGCTAGCCCTGCCCATCCCCTCCCAGGGGCAGACGCTCCCCTTGGCGCAAAGCGACCAGGAGTGTGAGTGGGGTGTGGAGGGGCTGTGCCAAGAGTGGGGATCAGTCCTGCCACCTTCCCTCTGGGGCCGTGCCCATTGGGGATGGGAAGGGCCTGGCAGAGCGCTGGGCCCGTCTCTTGGCTGGGGCAGGAGAGTTAACCAGCCTCCTCCCCAGCATGAATCTCTCTGCTGTTTGCTGCTGATACTGTCAGTGGTCCCCTCCCTGCCCCCCTTCCCCCGTTTAAACTCATCAAGGAAGGGAAATGTGCTCCAGTTGATATCCCTGGCCCTTCCTGGATGCGTTGGCAGGAAGTATCTGTGCGGCTTCCACTTCGCCAATCTCCTCTTTATCTGCTCCCTCCCACCCCGGCCCTTTGCCCTAGTGACCATGGAGGGGGGCGGAGGAGAGGTGACGTGATGTGTTCTTTCCCTCCGACCTCTCATCCTCATTAGCCTAATTGCTAATAAGCAGCCTCAGCCCGGGCAGCTCTGCCTCTTCCTTTTGCAGCACTGCTTCCAGCCAAGCAGCGTCCCCGCTTCCTAGCCCCCATGTTCAGAGCTCTCCTCTGGCTCACTGGTCGCCTGGTGGAATGAATTGGGGGGGGCAGGTCAAGAGGTTGGGGGGTGAAGCAGCCTGATCAGGACACCTCCAAGCCAGGGAATAAAAAGCAAAGTATTCCTATTCCCCCCCATCCCAGCAGTCGGCAGTGCCGGGGAGATAATTAAGGGGTTGGATACTTAATTTAATTAGATTATTGTCATAGTATTTTCCATCTCACTGCTCAGCACCCCTTAGGAAGCTGGGAGGTCAAATCTCCCAGATAATTTTCCTCCACAGCATGCCATGGGCAACCTGGTAGGGTTACCCGCGAGTGCCATCCTGGGAATGCTGTTTTGCGACGAGGTTGCTGGCTGGTGCTGAGCCGCTCACCTTGGGTTTGTTTTTGTAGGGTTGCTTATGAGTCCTGAGCAGAGTGCCCTGGCTTGTTGGCAGAACTGGGGGCTCAGAGCCGTGTGTGCACGCGCAAACTTGCGGTTAGCGGCTAGAGCGCTTGTTACTTTTGTGCTGGGAGGAGAGCGATCCACAGTGTGATGGGGCTGCCTGTACTGGCACGGGACGGACCGAATGACCCAGGAAATCCCGTCTAGTTCTGTGTCCCTAATTACGCTGCGTACAAACTGATCGTTCCAGCATCCCTGCCTCTGTCACTCTCCAGCTGCCTGAGAGGCCGAAGCAGCAGTGAAATAGAACAGACCCTGCGCCGCCCCAGCTGTCCCTGCGTGTCGTCTTTCAATCGGCTGAAGGTGTGCGGGGAAAGTTGTGCCGCTTTTTCTTCTCCCTTCCCCGCCTCGCCAGAGTGAGTTATTTGCATTCTTTATGTAAAAGAGATTTTATTATCGCCTTCTCCCAGCCCATCTCTATTCTGGTAATTGGAGTGATATTAATTTCTGTGTGGCTGGGAGTTGATGGCAGTCCGGCGATGCTGGAGCGATAGGGTGTTCCTTTCGTGCTAACCGCCGCGATAGGCCGTCTATCAGCCTCCGTGCAGGCACTGCACTTATCAGGAATAGAACTGGCAAAAAGGGAAACTTTGAGCAGCCTGAATTTTCTTTTTATCTGGCAGGATCCGCCATATGTCAGCAATGGCAGCTGTGAAGATGCAGTGTGGAGGGTGGGGGGGGAGCGGCTCTGCTCCCAGACGCTTTTCTTTGTGCCTCTCTGGATCTCGCTTCTAATCTGCTCCGGTGAACTTCCTTTGGGGATTGTGGGGCTTGGCGGGGGAGGGGCTAGGTGTCTCTCTGTATTGCCTGGAGCTACCCCGGGAGACTTGCTGTCGCAGCATCACTTCCCCTCTGGGATCCTCTCCAAGGAGGGGGGCAAAGAGGCTAGGTAGCTCGCCGCCGTCATGCCCCACTTGCTGATCTCTCAGCCGCCTCTCGGTGACAGAGGAGGCGCTGCCTGCGATGCTAAGTTCTGGGGGACGGCCGGTGTATGAATTTATTTTGAAGGAGGCCGTGTAACGGAATGACTCCTTTAAAGGAGATGCTGTCGGGTGACTCCACATTGCTGACTGCGACCGAGCTTCGCTTGGGAAGCCCCCGAAGAACCAGTCTATTTCCAGGATTGTTTTAAACATACCAGTTCATGGCTTGTGTAACTTGGGGGGCTGGAGGGAAGCAACACGTTTTTGTAGGGCCTACAGAAGTGGCTTCCACTTTGCTCTGGGCACAAGCAGCTGGCTGACGAGGCATCCACGTTTTAAGCAGTGGCCCCCTTGTGTAGGATCATGGAATCCTGCTGAGATGGGCCCCGGGTGAGGAAAAGGGCTGGTTCTGTGCCGCCTGGTGATTGGCCACTGATGT
The DNA here is from genome assembly GCF_016161935.1 of Mauremys reevesii. NCBI lineage: Eukaryota > Metazoa > Chordata > Testudines > Geoemydidae > Mauremys > Mauremys reevesii. Next base: position 39,653,137 of record NC_052638.1, read on the forward strand.
GGGGAAGAGCTGGCTTGGCCCTGCTGCGTCCATGTTGGGAGTGTCTCAACTCCACTCCTTGGGCTGGCTCGACCTTGCTGCCTGAGCCCCATCTGCCTGAGATGATCCCGTTCATAAACGTATCAAACTCCATCATCAAGCGGGGGGGGGGGGGTGTTTGGGAGGCTGTTCCAGAACCTCCCTCCTCTGATGGTTAGAAGCCTTCTAATTTCCTGCCTACGTTTATTCATGGCCAGTTTATCCCCATTTGTTCTTGTGCCAACATTGTCCTTTAGCTTCCGGGGTTGTTCCTCTCCCTAGTGTTACCCCTGCTGTGTTTACAGAGCGCAATCTGATCCCCTTTGCGTCTGGCTGGGCTAAATAAGCTAAGCCCTCTTAGCGTACGTCTAGGCCACAAAAACACACCTGCAGCGACTGAGTCTCCGAGCCCAGGCCTGCAGACTCAGGCTTGCACTAGCGCAGTGGTTCTCAAACTAGGGCTGCCGCTCGTTCAGGGAAAGCCCCTGGCAGGCCGAGCCGGTTTGTTTACCTGTCGCGTCCACAGGTTCGGCTGATCACAGCTCCCAGGGGCCGTGGTTCGCCGCTTCATGCCAATGGCGGCTGCAGGAAGCGGCGCAGGCCAAGGGACGTGCTGGCTGCCCTTTCTGCAGCCCCCATTGGCCTGGAGCAGCGAACCACGGCCAGTGGGAGCCGCAATCGGCCGGACCTGCTGACGTGGCAGGTAAACAAACCGGCCCGGCCCGCCAGGGGCTTTCCCTGAACGAGCAGCGGCCCTAGTTTGAGAACCACTGTGCTAGAGCATGAAAAATAGCTGGGTCAGTGTTCCTGCTTCGGCTCCGAAGCCTGACGAGGGGGTGGATCTCAGAGCCCAAGCGGGAACATCTATCCGGCTATTTTTAGTGCCATTGCATGAGCCCTGCAACCCCAAGTCTGTAGACCTGGGCTCTGAGACTCGCTACTGTGGGGTGGTTTTGCAGTGTAGACGTACCCAAAGTCTCCTCCCCTAAGATCGGCTCTCCGTACCCCTGGTCACCCTAGCAGCCCTTCTCTGCCCCTGCTCCAGTGTGCATTCCCCTTTCCTGAACGTGGCTGGCCGGATTAGCACACGTTTTCCACCTGAGGGATGGATTTAAAGCCCTGGCTCCCGGAGAGAAGTAAAACCCTAAATATCACCAGACTTAGTGATAGAATCGCGCGAGTGGGCAACTCTGTGCTCCAGCCGCATCAGGGTGGATTCTCCCCCACAGCCGTTCAAGGGTCCCGGAGCTTCCATTTGAAGGGGCCGTGTCAATGCTTTGGATCACTTAGTGTGAAAGCGATTGAAACACCCAGCGTGCTTCCCCCTGCTGGTGTTTCTCTCTTTGCTCCACACCTGAAGCCAGACTGGTCCGTTTCCCTTCCTGGTCCTGGTGCACTAGCACAACTGTTTCCAGCCCTGCAGGGGTTAAGCTTGCTAGTGTCCCTTTAGCTTCTCCCCTTCCCCCTCTGCCACCTGCTCATCTGGCTCCATTTTTGTTTGTCTATGAAGCAGAGCAGCTGCCAGCAGAGGGGAAACCTGGGACCTGACCTGGTGCAGCTGCCTCTGAAGTCTATAGAAGTTCCCCAATGAGACCTCACAGGATCAGGCCCATCTATCCCCTTCCGCACGTGATCCGGCAGGTTCCTTTCTTGCTGGCCTCCCTTCTGCTGGGGAGGAAAGGCCCCCTTCCCTCCCACAACACACACCCTCAGCGGTGGCTGGCAGGGGTGTAGATTTTTCCTTCTTGCTGGCAGGCTGATCCAGGGCCCATTCCTTGGACTCAGGTGGGCATGCTCCGGATGGTCAGTTTCTTATGGCTCTAGGGACCTGGGGCTCTTCCGTGAGCCTAGATCTTCCCTGTTCTTCATTCCTCTGTGTCTAGGCAGTGCCCATCTCCCATGCCCCCATTTGGATTTCTCCCATTCTGCGCCTCCAGTCTCCTTTCTGGTGTGCCCCTGGCTGTTTCATTTCTCTAACCCGGTAGCAAGTTGGATCCCCCCCCTCCCATCCACTTCCCCGGGGCTGATGGAGCGCCCAGCGCTGGGCTGTAGAGTTCCCTGTGCGTTGGGGGGACCCCTGCACATGTCTCCGTGGTAATCTCTCGCACGGGCTGTGTGACGTGCTGACTGAGTGTGAAAGGCAGGGGAGAAGGAATATTTTTATCTTTGAAATGACCTTGTTCGCTGGAGGTGGCTGGCTGCTTAAAATTCTGATATGCAAATAGCTGATAGCTATAATCTATAATCCTCAACTTGGGAGCGTTTACAGAGGTACGGTGCCGTTTAATTTTCCTCCTGGTTTGTAGGCTGGCTCTTGCGCTGACCCCAGTGCTACCTACTCAAGTCCTGACAGGCCAGCCAGTTTGTTGCCCATTTCAAAAAGAGACCCTCCTCCTTCATGGTGGGAGGATCCTGCTAGGAGGAGGGGGGCAGGAAAGTGGCTCCTACCCAGGATGGGCAAGTGCCTTCACAAATTGCTGCCTTTGATCACTAAGGCTTAGCTTCTAGCCAATCCTGGGAGAGAATAAGGTGCATGGGTCTGTTTTATGCTGATTTCAGATTCCAAAGGATCAGATGCTCTCACCCTTCCCTTCCCTTCCTTCCTACCCTGGTCCTCTGAGGCACCATGCCCAAGACTGCCCCCTTGCAGAGGCTGTTTTTTTAAATTCCTTAATACCCCAGAAGGAGGCACCATTCAGAGATTTGAGGTGCTGGAGACACAACCCCATCTCTTAGGCTTTATCTCAGTTGTGCATGTATATTTCAGCATGAACGCAGCAGGTTGGGGTTCCACTGGGGCTCGGCCAGCGGTTCAGGGATGGAGATGCAGTCCTCATGCATCCATAGCTGTAGCTAGATGCTAATCCAGGCCCTGCATCCAGTTGGCCGGAATGTGAAACCCTTCTGGTTCTGGGAGATCCGGTGCACTAGTGATCAGACCCCAGAGTAGGCCAGCCTGTGAGCATCTCATCCCTTTCCTTGGTCCGTGAGCACGTACTATAATATTATGGAGCACCATTGGTGACTCCATAATCAGCGGTGTAGCTAGCTTTAGACCTCCATTCTCACTGCTCCCAGCTTCCTTAAATCTTTGACTGTTTGTGATTGGCGAAGAATAGTGCACACACCCAGTTTTTGTCACCCAGTCCTCTACCAGCTTCTAGTCTTTTCATCTCCACCTGTCCTCCTTTGTCTTCCAATCTCTTCTCTCTTTGGGGCTGGAGCTGCCACTTACTGGGGCGGAGTTTTTTCACTGATTCTCGTCCCTTCCCCCTAACATTTGGTTAATCTGGGTTGTAATCTAATCTGAATGAGATACTTGTCAGAAATGGCATTGTTCTGCCACAGAGCGCGGGTAGCTGTACCTCACTGTAACCGATGATATCTGTTACTTTAGTCTAAAAAACAAATGCAATTCCTAGACCAAACCCTTCAAGATAGGTGTAAATTCACATCCCTGATTGCAACGAAAAGCCTCACTGGCAAATTGCTAGTCATTGCAGGGCATTCGTGGTTTTTAAATTGCCACAAACACCCTTACTCTGACTCTGTAACGTCCTCTGGCTCCTCCACCCTGCGTATAGCAGTTGTAATAGCCCCAGATGACCTTCCCCTTCACCTTTTGATGTAGACTGGGTACCACACGAGACTAATTACCCAATTCCCTTCCTGCAAGGATTCAGAAACTCCACTGTGAGGTTGCTTCTAGAACCAAACCTCCAGGTACCTGTCTCGGGGGAAGTGGGTGAGAGTTAAGGTTGTTTATGGAACAGTAGCTATGAGTTTATTTGGTGGTCGGTTTGGTTCTCCAGCGTTTGGCTAGGATTCTGGTATCTCCGAAACGCTCCGCTAGCCTCTTTCTGTAGCCGGTGTGCTTCTGCACCGCCACAGCAGCAGAGTTCTTAGCTAAGTAACTTGTCTGGGAATGGCTGGTGCGTCTGGGGGAAAACAACCAGAGCATCTGGTTCAGGCATCAAGGTTGGGGAGAAGTGATAAGTTCTTCCCCTCATGCATCACCGGGCTATGCTCTTTATTGGCAACCTTCTGCAACCCAGGCTAGCTCAGTGTTGGAGTATGGTAGATTTACTGTAGCAATGGCTCTGCTGCCCTACTCAGGTCTGGTCTGTATCGACTGAACTAAAGACTGCCAAGCCATAATAGTGATTTAGGGACGGTGAGTGTCTCGGCGATTGCAAGGGCTCTATAATTAGCCTGGACAGCAGAGCGACGGCCGCGTACGATCCCTTGCTGCACTGGCGCTTGGCTAAACGGACGCTGTTGCCATAAGTCGTACTGGGAAACCCCAAATTCCTACTGGAGTTACTGAAATTGCTTTAGACCACACTGATTAAACTGCACAGGCAAACCGTGCAATGGAAGTGTGTGCGTGGAGTTACCAGAGATGCACATGCAGCCTGGGTAGCTGCATGTCCAAATGGCGAGGGAGCTACCTAATTGGCTCTTTGCCGCCTCGGGTACGCACCCTGTCTACCCAGCCCTGGTAGCTGCTATCTGCACATGCAAATGCGTTCACTTTTGAAACCCCGCCCCTTAATCTCTCGAAATCCTTCCACGTTTAACTTGTGCTTGCAAACGTTTTCTTTTTAAAAATTTTTGCAGGGTGCTCGGCTTGGACTGTGAAACTAAGCTCCTTGCTGCTTGTGCCGTGGTGTGAGGGGGATGACATTCCCTGCCCCCCACACCATCTCCCCTCCACTAGCCCCACATTATTTTCAGTTCCACTTTTAAAATCTCAAATGCACTATTTATGTAGGGGAGGGGTTTACAGACCTTTTCCCTCCCCCCCCTTTTTTTTAAATGCTCTAAATCTGAGTCTTAAATTTTTCCGTAGTGTTTCTTTAAGGGAGGGGGAATTTAGTTCCTCTCAAGACAGGCCTCTGTTTGCTCCTTAGCCCCCCATGGCAAGCTCTCTCAGCTGGGCGGTGAGTAATCTGAATGGCAAGCCGGCCCCTCTTCGGGCGGGGGGCGCTGGGGAAGTGTGTCTAGCGGTGCAGATGAGAAATAGGGGAGGGAGATCGAAGCGTGCTAATGTCCCAGCTCGCTGTCTCCCAGGTGTTGAGTGGAGTCATCCCGTAGCCCAGACTCTAGCTCCAAGTCTCTCCAACAGCTGGACAGTAGAGGGAGAGGCCTCTGGGAAGTGGAACCATATTGACTAATGTTCTGCCATCTTCACTGGCTTCCTGAGTTTTGTGCGCTCTTCCCTGTCTCCTTTGCTCCTTCCCCAGGTGTGGCTGGAAGGAGAGGCCGGGACAGGCTCCTCCTGCCCTCTCAGCTGCAGAGGGGCCGGGCAGCAGCTAGGAGGGAATCTTCCTGATCCAGCCCCCAGCAGAGCATCTTCTGGCTTGAGAGGTGGCTGGAGGGCGGGACGAGGGTGGAGATCGGCATCTGGTCGGGGCCCACGTGGAGCAGGCAGAGGGGTGGGAGAAGAGGGAGGGGCAGCCAGTTGCCATAAGCCTGAGGTCTCTTTCGAGCCCGCCTGAGGCCTGGCAGGTGCACTTCTCGGAGCAAGCGCCGGAGATGATGCTCTCCCCGGCCTGCAGGGAAATTCCCAAACAACTTTGTTACAGAAAAGCAGCAGAAGAAAATTCCCAGGATGGGATCAACTCAGAGCTCCCTTTGATTATTTAAATTACAGTAACCTGCCGAGGTCAGGGTCCCATTCCGCTGGGTGCTGTATGTATAAATAGTGAGAGACAGTCCCTGCCCCAAAAGGTATGTCTACTGCAGAGTTATCTTGGGAGATCTTTCTTTCTCTGGGGTAGCCTAGCCCGGGTCTAAGCAGTCACACCGCAAACCCCTACCCAAATTACTCTGTCCCCCCTGGTACTGAGCTCCACCGTGCGTGCCACTGGGACTTCTGGGGGCATATCCTGTGGTGCTTTCTGCTGCAATAAATGTGGGAATTTTGGTAATAAAAAAAAAAAAAAAAAAAAAAAAAAAAGAAAGCAATGGCACACCCCTTTCTTGCACTGCCTGGGGTGTCCTCGTGGCCCCCTGCTGCTGCAATGCTCTGAGCCCAGCACAGGAGCGATTCATTCAAGCTATTACGGGACCGTCTCCGATGCAGGGCCGATCGATACGCCATCCTTCCGCTGAATAATGGGTGCTCTCTGCAGCTAGATCAAGCCACCTGCCCATTCACATGCACAGCCTCTCGGCCCTCACAAATACCAATCAGCCCTGTAAAAAGGGAGAAGTAATTGAAAACCTCCTCCCCCGCCGAGCTGTAACTCTGCCCTTTATGGGCGCTTGTCTTTCAGTTTGGTCCCCATCAAAGATTTAAGTATCTCTGCCGCCTATGGGGCCTTTTAACACTGGCTCGTTTATTTGGTTTCATTTGCCTCTGTCCCTGGGTGCACAGTAAAGGTTATTCACTGTTAGTTATAGAGAGTTGGGGTGGCACGTTCCCCAGTGCAGCTGCCCTGAGAGTCCCTCAGCTAGGAGCCAGCCGGCGCGGCTCGTTTCCAGCTGCCAGAATTTATTTCTGCCTCCCAAAGATTGACCTGGAATTAGCAGGTCTGTGTGAGAACTTTCAGGCAGAAGGTTGGAAATGCAGCCACTTCTGGGGTGGAACACGGGAGCGATTTGGAAGTGCACCGCGACGCAGTGGAACGGCACAGGGCAGGAAGTGAAGGAGAAGATTGTATCAGACTGAACGTGCAAGCAGACAGAGTGGGGTTGGGGTGGGAAAGCAGGGTCTGTGAAAACTGCCACAATGGTAGGTAGGTATTTGTGGCTCAGTTTTCCATCTCACGTGGAAGCAAGCCCCTGCCATGCTGTGGTACTCTGCTTGCCAGGCTAGGGTCTTTAGATCAGCATGGACCAGAGCAGGCTGCCCCCTACCCCCACTGAATCAGAGAAGTTTCCTTCATCTCTTTGAAAGGCTCCCAGTGACCCAGCCCAACCCCGGTTAGCTTCTGTTCTTAGGCCAGTCCCATCCGGACGATTAGAGGAGGGTTTGTCCTTCGCAGTGCCAGCTTCTTGGCTGGGTGGGGAGGTAGCCCCGAGAGCCATCCCATTTCTGTGCCCGCTGGAAGCCCGTGTCTCTCAGGTGGCACGGAGCATGGCGGTGCCCAATCCCCACTGGGCTGGGATGTTCTGACGTCTCCGAGCAGCCCCAAAGCTGGTGGGGACCAGTGGCAGGGGACGCCGGCTGCTCCCAGAAGGGGGTTTGACTCCATGTAGCCCAGGGGCTCTCAAAGCACAGGTCTGAACGGCAGCTACTAGCCCGGGGAAGCTAGCCTGGGCCCAGCTTGTGCAGTGTCGACGTCCCGTCTGAGGCCGGGACAAGGCTAGCGCCATGGGGCTGAGGGAGGGGCACAAGCAGGGGAGTCGCCCAGCTCACTCGGCAAAGGGCAGCCCTTGGCTGGCGGGTAGCTGCTGTGGGCGGTGACCGGCCTACAGCCAGTGATCCTGAGCAGCCTCGCTGGAGCACTTTAGCCGTCAAGCCCCCTGCCCCTGTAGTGTCCTGTCCTCTCCTGCTGCCTTCCCTTTCCTTTCGCTGCGGGCTGTGTCTAAAGCGGTGGCTCTCGTCCACCCCCTCCCTGGATTCATTCCTGCTGCCCTGTGCCCAGCCCCATGCAATACCAATCCCTCAGCCCTGCTACGTCACCTCTTTATCACAGGATCGCCAAGCCCTTGCCAGACGCGGCCGAGCCTCACCCCACCAACCAGGGCATAATAGCCTCCCATTGCAGGGCCGGTAAATAAAAAGAATCAACAGGTGGTGACTTGGTATGCATCAGGGAGCGGGTGGGAACCGTTGCTAGGAATGGAACCCAGGAGTCCTGCCTGGCTCCTAGACCCCTGCTCTAACCCCTGAACCCCACTGCCTTCAGCACAGAGCAGTGGACGTGTGTGTGTTTGGGGGGGGGGTAAATAGCCACGTTCCCATTTATAGAACCCCTAAATGTGGGAAGGTCTGATCCCTCCCGCCCCAATGAAGCTTCCCCGTTCCCTATAGCACCCTGGTCCCTCGCTGTGTGTGAAGGGTGGGGTCACTTGTCACTAATTAAAACTGCAAACTCTTCCCCCCCCACCCCTTTTTCTCCACTCTCTTGTTCAGTTGTGTTTATCTGCACTGTGACTCCTGTCTGTATAATCTCTCTCAGCCTGGAGTCTGTGTGCAAACCTCAAGGTTTATTATCGGGCCAAGCAGGACCCAGGGAGGCGGGACGGCCTGTGCTGACGGACAGGGCCGGGAGAGATCCTCCCGATTAGTGTGTGTGTGTGTGTGTGTGTTTTCCCTTCTCTTTGGTATGTGTGGGTGGGAAAAATTATTCCAGCTATTTTCCTTTATCGCTTTGAGCTGAGTTTTACACCAACTCGTTCTATTTGTTTTAGATTAACTGGCTTTGGGGGCAGGGGGAGGCAGCACCTGATCCTCTGGAACTCGCCTGGATCCAACAAGCACATGGGCCACATGCAGCCCTCCACCCGTGGCCTCTGGCACCCTGGTGTGTCCCCTGCACCGTTGATAACTCTGCTTGCTGCTCTGGCTCTGTGCTGGTGACTCAGCAGGGGGCACTTGTGTGTCTGATCCTAGTCCAGCACTAGGGGGCGCTGTGCAGCTGGAGGTGCGCTCCTTCACCTGAGTTCCCAGCCCCTGCAGGATCATGAAAGACCCCCAAGGCACATCGGTGTTTAGCCCCATTAACCTGACTCAGTCCCAGCCCTGGTCATTACATTCACCTTCTATGATCTGAGCCAGAGCTGCTAAACCTCCCCCTTGGCAGCGTCCAGCCCTGAACTGTTGTGTAGTGTGGCTGCGCTCTGTGAAGCAGCTGCCACGTTCCAACCCAGAGGTGGCTGCAAAGCTGTGATGGGTGAGATGTTTGTGGGGCACTTTGGAGGTGCGGGGGGGGGGAATGACAGAGATGATGCGGGAGCTGGGGGGTGAACCAATAGGCCTCCGCCTCACATTCCCATGTGAAAACCAGGAACAGCGCTTCCTGTAGCAAAGTGCAGGAAGATCCTGGGGAAAGGGGGAGAGACGTGAGATAAGAGCAGGGTGCTGAGAGGACTCACTAGGGGCTTCCCTTCCTTAGATTCCCCTGGCTGCTTGTGTGTCTGGTGTTTGTTCTGGTGGCAGATTGAAGTCAAGGCCCCATGGTGCCTGGAGCTGCACAGAGAAACAGTGGGAGCAGGAGTCCCAGCCCCAGACTGCTTCCAGTCTAAATAGACAAGACGGCTAGATGGACGGAGGGGAAACTGAGGCACAAAGCAATCACTTGTCTTGCTAAATGTCACCCAACGGGTCAGCAGCAGAGCCAGGAATAGAACCCAGCTGTCCTGGCTCCCAGTTGTGGTGTGTCACCTACTGGACTGCACAGCCTCTTTGATAATGCTTGATATCTTTCTGCTACCCCTCCCCTGGAGTAGCATGGGATGGGGAGGGCAGCTGCTGACCTTCACTGGCCAATTCTCTGCCTGTCTGTACCAAACAGGGAAGCTCTCGTCTCCCATTGAGGGGCCTGTTAAGCCTGTGGCGGGGGGGGGGCCCAGCACAGCTGGAATGACCTTCCCTGCCCCCATGAAAGTATGTAGTGGCATTGTGGTGCCCCCTATGGAGCCAGCTGGCAGTGCCCAGGCCAGGGTTTCACCACGTACCAGCGGGGAATGTCGTTCAAGCTGCTGCCAAGATCCCAGGTGCCGGAGACCAGGGAAGGCCAAAGGGCTGTTGGCCTCCCCCCTCACACACACTCTTTAAACAGGGAGGCCATCCCCCCGTCCCCCCATTTTTGAAAATCTGAACTCAGCAGTGGTGGGGTGGGGGGCAGCCACCCTTGGCCCCAACCAGAGCTGGATGGCGAAACGGCAGAGCCCCCTTCCCGGCTGGCATGACGGAGGAGCAGCTGGGCCCAACCGTGGCCTGTTTGGGTTGCCTCCCCCCCCCTCCCGGTTCTGCAGTCCTTGCACGCGGGTGTGAGGGGCTGGGGGGATTCGGTGCCAATGTGCCGGGGCTGGCAATCGGAGCATCACAGCAGCTCTCTGGAGTGTTGTGCTGGGGGGGAGGTGAGAGGTCGGCTGCAGGGCTCCATCGAGCCCCCGGAGGGTTGCACCAGCCCTGGCCCCTGCCCGGCAGGAGCTGCCTTGGTGGCCAAGGGGGAGATCGGTCTGGATCTGGTGGCCCACGTGCTTCTGGGGCTGCTGCTGAGACTACAAGGCGAGGGAGGAGGAGGCAGCCAGTGCCAGTGGGGAGGAAGGGGATGGTCTGGCCTGAGCCCTGAGAGCTGCATGCAGCTGCCCCCACCCTGCTCAGAGCCGCCGGGGCTGGGGTATTTTCCTTTATCGCTGCAGCGAAGGCCTGGGGCCGCGCAGTGGGTGCAGGTGAAGCTGGCAGGGAGGGAGGGTTATGGGGCTCCCCGGCCGGTCTGAGCTGGAGGCCCCTGTCTCCTCCACAGCATGCGCTGCCGCAGTCCCTTGTGACTGTCCTGATGCCCCTCGTCTGGCCCCAGGGGCTGAGCGGGCTCCGCTGCCCAGGGAGTCACTCATAGACTCTAAGGCCAGCAGGGACCATTGTGATGATCTACTCTGACCTCCTGCACCTCGCAGGCCACAGAACCTCCCCCGCCCCCGCCTGTGATCACCCCCTGACCTCTGGCTGAGTCGCTGAAGGCCTCAAATCATGGTTTCAAGACTGCAAGTGACAGGGAATCCACCATTGACTAGTTCAAACCAGCAAGTGACCCGTGCCCCATGCTGCAGAGGAAGGAGAAAACCCCAGGGTCAATCTGAGAATGGGCCCTGGCTCCCCGGCCCGGCTGGCTGGAGCGCTGGCTGCAGGGCTGTGGCAAAGAGATGCCCCCCGTCCCCAGCTCTGCCAGTGCCTGTCAGTCCTGACCCCCAGCCTCACTGGCTATTCCATCCCTGGGCTTCCCTTTCTCCCCCATCACCCCCGCTCTGCCTAGAACGGAGTGGGTCGAATGTTTTTTACTTTAACCCAAATCTGGAGGCGTGAGGGGAGGAGGGGGCAGGTGCTTCAGCAGGGCGCGTGGGAGCCGTCACGCTGCCGTTCAAGGCTTCTGATGGAGTTGGGCTGGCTCTGGTCAGCCTGTGTGTAGAAGTTGGGGAGGGGCTGTGGGGGGGTCACCCTCCCCGCACCCACTCCCCAGAACGGCTGAGAGAGCCCCCTTCCCATGGCTAGAGCTTCTGCTCCCCCCACCGTTCCATCCCTCCAATGCAGCCAGCTGTGCAGGGGGACTGGGGGAGGCCGGCAGCTTCTGGGAGCCTTAAAGTTTTCTTCTTTCTTCGGAAGGATTTTTCTAATTTATTTCTAATTTTTTTTTCTTAAAGCATTTCCCATTCAGCCGGCCCTGGCCAGCCGCCCCCGATACCATCGCAGCGCGGGAGGTGGGACAAAGGGAAGGGTCTGATCATATCCTGGCTGGAAGGGCATACATTCAGGCCTGAAATGAACTGCGATGGTATCTCCCGCCAGGGTTATGGTTATTGTCTGCAATAAAAGGGTGGGCTCTTTTCTCCTCTTTGGAGCTACCGTTTTATCTTCTCCGACGCGAGCCCCGCGCTTTCCACCAGCGTTCATTTCCCCCCGGGGACAGGGGAGGGCTGTGGGACCGGAGGGGAGAGCCGGGTCTAGGTGATGGCAGCTCCAGCTCTTCAACCAGGGTCCGTCTACACTAGGAACGCTGCAGCGGCACGCGAGAGTGGGGACGCTCCCGGCAATGACAGGAGGGGGTTCTGTGAAAATCCACCTCAGCCAGCGGCGGTAGCTAGCTGGACGGCAGAATTCTTCCAGCGACGTAGTGCCGCCTACACCGGGGCTTCGGCTGGCTTAACGACATCACCCGGGGTGGGGCGTTTTTCACAACCCTGAGCGGCAGAGTTACGCCGACCAAACTTTGCCATGTAGACCGAGCCTAAGAAACTGAGGTGCCAGTGTGCGCGGTGGACACTTCCCCGACAGCCAGCAGCAGCCGCTGCCGCAACATCAGAGACACCTTCTGTGCAAATCTCCCTCGGAGGAGAAGTCGGCCGGGTGCTTATCTGTGCACATCCTGCTTGGGCAGGGAAGCCCTGGCATGGGTGCTAAGGAGCACACCTGTCAGCTGAGTGCCAGCCAGGGCAATGGGTGCCAAGGCTGGGTGGAGCCAGCCAAGGTCGTGTTCTACAGGATGGGGTGAGGGCAGCCTGCACAGGAGATAGTGGAAGCAGAGATGGAGAAATCCTGCTGGATCTTGGAGTCGATTCCTACCTCCCTCCGCCCTGCTCTCCTCCACAAGCAACCAAGCGCAGGGCTGAATACTCACCCCGACCCTCTGGGATGGGCGTAGAGCCTTGCAAACCCCAGTGGGACATGAAGGCAGCCATCAGGGCGGTTCCCCTCCTTTGAGCTTCCGCTGGTTCTCCAGGATATTGTTCTGGCATCTGCCAGCTGTCGGTGTCGTGTGTTGACAGGGCAAGCTCCGCGCTGGGTACCTGGAGCAGGTGTGCTGAGCTCCCCACGCCTGCTCCGGGAGCCCCCGGCACAGCTGGGTGCTCTGCGCCTGTTTCATCCCCACACACCTGCTGGGGTGCCTGAGGCGGGAGGCCGCGGTGGGGTCAAACCCTTTAATGAGCAAAGGGAAGAGAAACGGGATCTGCTCTGTGTTGGGGATCTCTGCTGACACAGAACGCCCTGTGGTGGGGAGTTCCACAGGCCAGGCACGTGAAGCCCATAGCTTTGTAAAGCCTAGAGGATGGGCTTGGGCTCTGGATAGGAGCAGCATCTTCAGTGACCCCCGCGAGGCCCTTGTGTGCGTGGGTTGGTTACACTGGTCCTAGCCCTGGGCATGCCCGTTGCATAGACAGGGAAACTTTTCTAAGCCACGCTTAATATCTAGGGCAGCCTAGCCTGGGTCCGAGCAGCCACACGCTCCCCCTGTGAGGACAGTTTTTCCTAGCACCCCGAAGGCTCTTCACCAGTTCAGCCACATCAGTGGCTGCATCCTTGGGGGTGACAAAACCAGAGATGAAACGACCGAGCCCTGGTGCTTCGGGGCTGGAGCTGTACCAATGCTGTGCAGGAGTATCGGTGGTGGGACGCAGGCAGGCTACGGGTCTGGTTGGAGCGAATGATCTCCTCTGCAGAGCTGGAGCCTATGACCCTGGGCACTGAAATGTTACCCTGCCCCTGCTATAAAATATGGGGTGTCCCCAGCTTGCCTAGTGCAGACTTCCCCCCATGCTGCATGTAGGGTAGGGGGCGCTCAGCCCAGAGCAGTAGCTGTGGAGTAACTGACTGGCCCTCTGATCTGGCAGCGGGGCTATGCAGAGTCCACCTCCGTAAAATCACACCCGCTGTCTCCCTCCCCTCACTGCTTCCCTCCTGGTAGGGCCGGTACGATGCGAGGGGCAGGATCGGCACCGGCGAGGGGCTGGGAACCAGGCCAGCAGACTGGCCCGTTTTGCTATTCAGGGTAGGTAAGAGCTCCTCCATTAAGCGGGGTCAGGGTTCGGCGCGATAAAGATTTGCTGTTGTACTGTGTCAAAAAATCAATAACTCCCAAGTGATGCTGGGAAGTGATAGCGAGGAGAAATCCCCCAAACCCGGCTCGCGGGGGGAGGGGCTGTGTCTATATTGGCTCCTGGCTGGAGGGGGAGAGCGGGGCTGGGAAGCCCCTAGAGTTGGGAGTGGGTGGCGGGGAGGGGATGGGACGTTTTCTCCCATAAGGTTTTCTCTTCACCTGTAGAGGATACAGCAGTGCCCATATCCAGCATTAAAGGGACATTTTCCTGCCAGGCAATATGGTCTGCAAGTGGGGGCAGAGAGGCACAGAGCCTGAAGAGGGGAGCAGTGTTGGGGGGGGGTGTCACGGAGCTCAGAGACAGACCCCACAGTCGTGTATCAAGACCCCTGGGTGGGAGGTGCCAGTCTGGCCCGGCCCGCTACTCGGTGGTGGGCCACTGTGCTCCAACATGGCCTGGGGGCTGAGAGAGGGCCGGGGGGGCATCTTTCACGGAGCCACCCTGTGTCCTGCCAGGGTCAGCCCCCCGCCCTCATCCTCGCCATTCGCGCTCCCTTCTCAGTGCAGCGGCCCAGCTGCCTCGCCCCTCTTCGCTGCCCTCTGTCCTCTGCTGCCCCTGGGCCTGCCTGAACCCGGATCTGCCCCAGCCCCAATCCAGCCAGCTGGCATGGCTGGGGGCCCACCTGCGGGAGTGGGCTCGGAGAACCCACCGGGAGCAAACTGGGAGGCTGCAGGGCCCTCTGCTGGCTGCTTCTGGGAACACGCTCGTTGGTCCCCCTATCCGGCACCCCCCAGCCCTCCTACCTTCCACGGTGGAGGGGGGTGGATGCTGGGGGGTGCGTTCCGAAGGGTTTCAGGTGATGGGCAAAGCCAGCAGGGCAGCAGGCAATGCTGTCATGGGCCTGTGGATCTGAGACGTACCAAAGGTCTTTGCCTCCGTCCCACCCCCTTGTTCCGCTGCCAGTTCCCTACTAAATCCTCCTCGTTGTGCTCCCCCAGGCACCCCCATTCAGCACAACAATGGGGCATAATGGGGAGGGGGGACAGCGGAGGGATTTGGGGTCCCCTGGAAATGTGGCAGAACAGCAGCCTGCCCCTGCCTCGAACACTCCCCGCCCCTGTCGCCCGCTCTAATTGAAGCCCTGCTCACTCCTTTGTGTTCCCAAGGCCGCCCTGATTACTCGAGCACCCAGGACGGCAAAGCTGGGATAATCTCCTTAGCCCCTTTGGAGTGATTTCCTTTTGTGAGTGAAGGTGAAGAGCGAAGATGCTGCTTGTATGTAGCTTAAGACTCTCCCAATCGCTCCCCTCCATCTTATCGGCCCGGCACCATCACCTCGCTAGTAGAGTTGTCAGGATTTACTCCTTCCGTCTCCCGGGAGTGGCTGCTCGAAGCCCCAGGCTCTGGCGTGGGTCTCGCCCAGAGGCCTGCCAGAAGGCAGGGGGAGCTAGGCCTTGAGAACTGGGGATCTCCTGACCGCTGCCATCAGAGGTGTTGTGCTGGACCGCAGGGCCTGCCCCGGTGGCAGCTACTTGCAGTGGGGTACAGAGTGGTGAGCTCCAGGCTGGAAATGAGGGGCATGGGGGTAGCGATGGGGAACAGGAGGGTTCCCCAGGTTGAGCCTGGGCTGCGGTGGCGTACGGAGTGGCCAGAATTGTAGCGATTCCTTGGTGCGTCCGGATGCCGCATCTTGAAGGCGGGAACGTGCCGGGTTGCCAGGGTTCAAACAGCTCATCAATTGCAGCTGGGAATGGACTAAGGGACCAGCTGGCTGTGATCGGCTTGTGTTTTCCTGTTATCGGCCTGTCCCAGTGTGACGTCGTTAGTGACAAAGGCACCGACCGCTTGGAGACCCCAGGCCCTAGATTTTCCCAAGTGCCTGGCAGCTCCCACTGAGCTTTGTGGGGCACAAGTCCCATTGAAAGCCACTGGGACACGTGCTCCTAAGTCGTGTGGGGCAAGGATTTCCAAAGGGCCTCGGTGCCTACAGGGGAGCTGAGTTGTCTGGAAAACCAAGTCCCAGTTGTGGTACCTTTGGAAATCTGGCTGTAATGAGGATTAGCCATCTGGTGAGTGAGCAAAGTATGCAAGAGTCCTCTCCTACCTGGACTCACACAGAGAAGGAAAGAATTTCCCATACATTGGGTAGGAGAGTATGGCCTAATGGTTAAGCATGGGGTCAGAAGCCCTGGGCACTCTTTCTGGCCATGCTAGCAGCTCCGTTTGTAACCAGGGGGCAAGGCACCAAGCCCTGTGCCCAGCTCCCAGGCTCTGCGTAGAGCAGGTTGACAGTTTCTGACCCCAAAAACATCCTCATCGGCAAATACGGCTTTGTCGCCATTTGAAATTTTCCCCATGAAAATGTCACTTGCGCGGACGGTGTGGAATCGTCTCGGCGGGAGACTCGGAATGGAACTTTTTGTGCTGAAAAGTCCATTCAGAACTTTCAAAATGAGTGTTCATCCCCAGGAAGCTTTTCAGAGTTCGACTTTTCATTCCAATATTGCCCCCACTCCCCCCCCCCAAATAATTTGGAAATGTTGGCGTTTCCTGCCAGAAGGAGAACTCGGTCTTCTGAACAGCGGAGGGTTGATAGTAACAAGTGTGTGTATAGCTCGGCGATTCCCAAACTTGTCCTGCCGCTTGTTCAGGGAAAGCCCCTGGCGGGCCAGGCTGGTTTGTTTACCTGCCGCGTCCACGGGTCCGGCCGATCACGGCTCCCCGTGGCTGCGGTTCGCTGCTCCAGGCCAAGGGGAGCTGCTGGAAGTAGCGCGGGCTGAGGGACGTACTGGCTGCCGCTTCCAGCAGCCCCCCTTAGCCTGGAGCAGCGAACCGCGGCCTGTGGGAGCCACGATCGGCCGGACCCACGGACGCGGCAGGTAAACAAACTGGCCCGGCCCTCCAAGGGCTTTCCCTGCACAAGCGGTGGAACAAGTTTGGGAGCCACTGGTCTATTGCATTAAATCCTCAACGTGACTTATAAGCATTTAACTGCCTCGCCCTGCCAACCTCCGTGGATTCGGGCAGGAAGCACCGAGGCTGGGGTGCCCCCGGTAGCAGCGTTTATCCAGATGCTCTCCTAGAAGTTCCAAACACTCTAAAGTCTTCAAATAAAACCTACTGCGGACGGGCAGAATTTTTTCATTATTCCATGTTTTATTAAGGTGTCAAGTAAAGGGGGTGGGGGTGAAGTGGGGGTCGTGTGGAGGAAAAATCTCTCTCCTCTTCTGCCCCTCAGTAAGGTGGGATTTCGCAGCATTCGGATCTTGCACAGACAGGGCATTGAAAGGTTGGGGGAGGGGAAAACTGCACATGAAGAGGTCCCGCTCGTGCTAAAAGCAGCAATCTGCTACGTGGGGGTTATAGTCTGTCGTCTCCCCGCAGCCTGTTGGGTCGGGAGTGGACCCACACCCCCTTCCCCTGCCTTTGGGATTTGACTGTGTGTGAACGTCCATAAATGCTCCTCTAGCCACAGTGCTCTTCGAAATGGGAAACAAACAGGCTGGCTCCAGCTCCAGCGGTGCTGCCGTGATCAGTGCTGACATGTCAGCTGTCCACCCCCCTCTCCCGGGTCGCTAACACTGGAACCGGAAGGAATTTTCAAATCTCATTCATGTTTCCCCCTTGGTGCTTGGCCCTGTGAATCCAGGCTGGACAGTTAACGCCTTTTTGTTTGGTCAGTTTCACTTTCTCATGTTTCTGCCTCCTCCCAGCGCTCTCTCCCGCTGGAGGGGAAAGTTAGCAGGTTTCCTTGGTTGTGTTTGGGTTTGTTTAAGCCATGAAAGCATTTTCATTTGTACTTTTTGTGCAAATCCAATCTTGCAAAACCTCACTTCAGCGGTTTGGGGCAAGCACGGTCTTTGTACAACACCTGGGACAGTAGGTCCCCGAGGGCATTCCTGTGCGCAACCACAACACAAATAATAAATAATAATCAAGCATTCTCACTTCTGCTTCCTGCTTTTTACAGCCCTACGGATTCCCACACCAGAGACTATTAACTGCACGTGCTTGGCACATGAACCAAGATTTACACTTGGGTTTAGTTTTTCCCTCTCCCCTTGGTTGTAAGATCCTTTTCCGAATGCTGGAAACTGAAAAGGCCCTTTCCCCGGGTAAGTTTTCCATTTGGGTAACTGTTGGTATTCCCCACAGCCCAGCCCCTGTGTTCCTTATGGAGTTTAAACCTACCCAGCCCCTTTGATTCGCATCTTGGTGTGCAGCATCGTGGATAGCACTGGGATGGTTTTTTGGTATTGCACATACCAGAGTACTGCAAGGTGTATGTTTTAAGCGTGAACTAGGAGGCAGAGCTCTGGTTAAATTCCAGACTCGGCGGTTGTGTCACTTTGGTCTTGCCTGCACTGAGTTTACTCTTCAAATCCCTCTAATGAAACTGCACCGCGGCTACAGCGATAGCAGGAGATGCTCTGTGTAGACACAGCCCCTGGGCCAGTAGGCATGTTGTGCCTCAGTTTCCCCTTATATAGAAGACGCTATATCCTTCCCCCGTCCACAGGGGAATAGCGCGGCTTAATGGAGGAATGCATGAAAATATTGGTGAAATCTTCTGATGAAAGGAGCTACCTACGTGTAAAACAGAGTAACATTTGTCTAGGTCCTACATAAGCAATGTATTATTGATATTTGCAGGCTGGAAGATTGGGGTCTAGTTATTTGAAGGCAGGTGAACTCTTGCTCCTTTAAGCTGTCATTGTGTTTGTAATTAACAGTGGGTGTGGTGGGGACAGTGTTGGAGCTCTGAACGCCTGGTGAGCAGTCTGGCAATGAACTGAATTCCTCTGTGGGGGTTTACACAGTTTCCTGATCCGATCCTGGCACAATCCCACTAGGGCACTGGTTTTATGAGCATGCCTAGAAGAGATGGTTTTGGATGGCAATTGAATTATTTAAAATGAATTTATTCACCGAAAAATTACAGCGTCATGCCGATGGGATTCATTTTTGCTTTCCATCTCCCACGCGGGAGGGCTAATCCTTTGAAATCTTTGGCTGAAAAGATCAATGCAAAGCATGTAACGTAGGTGGGTATATATAGTGCTCCCAGTGGGGAAACTGAGGCAGGGAGACATGGAACTGATTGTACTGCGGTGTCATTGGCAGAGTTGCTGTTAGATGCCATGTGTCTCAGTGGCTCATCCTGGGCCAGAATCCCCACTCCATTCTCCACCTCCAGCCCCAAACGCTCTGAGACTTTAACATTGCAGCCTGCTTGGGGTGAGACGAGAGGTTTGCGTCCCCCTAAGAATAAAAAAGGAAAGTCCAACCAGGAACATGGAGGCAGGGAGGTTTTTTTAAAAATGTAACCGACTGTCAGCCAGGAGCCTGAAATGGCCTCATCTTTACCCCGTCAAAGAAATATAGGGGAGAAGCACACCCCCCGGTATACAATGGAGAAAAGTGATTAAGATTTTCAAGCTGCCGATTAATCAGTGCTAAAAAGCCTGGGAGGATTGCCCCTGAACTAGTGTGTGTGTCTGTCACTGACACGTGCTGGGTTTTTCAGAGAGCCGAATTCTTGGGGTTTGGTTTTATTCAGGTCACCTTTGAATTGAATTCCCTCCCAACCCCCACCCACCCAAATACACACCATCCACGCAACACGTCCAGCCAGAGGAAACCTCCATTCGGCCCCTTTCTGCAGTGCACATACGCTCTGGCTGCAGCCATGCTGCTGTGGGCTATGGCGTGGTGCGATCTCGCAAGCTGAGAAGCCCTGCTGTCATGGGAGACCCCCCGGATACAAGCCTGGGTGCTGCAAGGAGTGGCGGTGTTGAGACTGTAGGGGGAGCCCTGCCCTTCGAGACGGTAATAAAGCCCACTGTGACATTAGCGGGGGGCTCCTTACTGCACAGGACTCAGCTGAGCCATCAACCTGAATTTTCACAGAAGGGGTATTGGCCTCTGTCCTGGCGGATGCACCATATAGTCCCCATAGAGGCTGTTTACCGGCTCGGCTAGCAAGGTGATACTGCAAGTTGCAGTAAAAGCCCTGGAGATACCAGAGCCGCTGCAATCCCAACACCCCAGTGTCTGCTCCCTGTTCGGCATTTTGCTTTCTGCTGTCCCCGAGTCGGGGCCTGCCCGTTCTCCTGCACCCTCCAGCCTGGTTTAGTGGGTGAACGGGCAGCAAGGTCTGTAGTGGCAGGGGTGCAAGGGACGGCTCCAACGGGCTGCCCTGTGCTCTGTAGGGGTGTGTGGTGGGTGAGGCGTTTGGGCCTTGAAAATGTTGATTTTAAGCTTAGTTTGACTCCACAGATCCCCACTCCCACCCCCTTCCCCCGGACACTCGCGCTAAGCAAGGAAGGCGCAACCAGTGAAAGGATGCTGGATGTGCCAACCCTCCTCCTTGCTGCCTGCCGATATTTCCCCTTTCCCACAGCGATGGTCCCCTGGGCAGCAGCATGGCTCTTGGGGGTGAGGTGGCTGAGACCGTGCTGGGGTTCTGATCCTCCCCACCCATCTCCGCTGCTGGACGGCGATGGGCTGTTCTGTCAGAGGGCAGGGTGACAGACTTCCCCTGCTGGAGCAGGCAGGCTGGGAGGGGCGAGAGCCCTTCCTGAGTCATAGGGATCTGCAGCCAGGGCAAAGGCAAAGGAGGAAGGGACTGGCCACGGGGCCTGCTTTTCAGAAGCCTTTTTCTGTTGCTGCCCTGGCGGGATCAGAGATGGGAGGGACTCCCGCTAGCCCCAGATGCTAAGGAACAATCTCCCAAGCCCTAGCCTTTGGGGAGAGGCAGTGGCAGGGGTCCTGAGGCCATCCCAGTGGAGGAGGTCCCTAGATGTTGTGATCCCATGTTCACTGGGCCGTACTACAGAAGAGGCAAGAGCTGCATGCGCCTCAGCATTAACAGTTTATCCAGCCTGGGGTCGGACTGAGAATCTCAAGTGTGCGCACGTGCGGTGGTGTCCTGCAGCATGCGTTTCAATAGTCCGTGCAGTGACCACTCTGGGTCTACTGCATCTGTGCTTCCTCTCGTGTTCCTGCTGCGGCAGGTAGGGGTCTGGGCTAACAAAGAACCCCATTGCTACTGCAAAAGGCTTTTTAAGCAAGAGCTGTTCCATCAGTCTGTGTCCTGAGCAGGGTTCCCTGAGGGCCAGAGCTCTCTGGTGTCCTTGCTGGTGCCAGTCAGCAGAACGAGTTTCCTGTTTGCGCTGCTGCCCCTTTGCCAGGTTAATGTTTAACGCCCCCGTCGCTGGCAGGCTGAGGTCTGCGTGTGCTGTTTGGTATGCCGGCTGGAAGAGCCGGGAAGCCCCTGCCAGATGTTTATAGCCGGAGCTGAATGTGTGAGTGGCTGTGAAATGGCACATCCTCGCTTCCTGCTTGCGCTAAAGGAAACGCAGGCAGCGCTGAGTGCCAAAGGCCGTAATCACCTCCCCCGGCTGAGTGCACAGCGACACTCAGCTCCGTTATCTCATCCGAGGTGGGCTGTGGCTGGAGCCGGCATGGTCTGTTGTCTAGTTGGAGCGAGCCGGACGCAGATAGAGCCCGGGGGGTCATGGGCACGCGGCAGTGGTGCCGGCGCGGAGTCAGCGGTTGCAGTCTGTTAATCCGGCCTGTCCTCGGGCGGAGCGCGCTGGAAGGAAAGGCGCTGTGGGGTTGTTGTGGCTGCAGCATCCCAATGGGGAGGCGGCTACGTTACAGAAGCAGGGGAAGTGTCCCCTGTCATACGCTGGCTGCGCTGGCCCAAGTCACCTCCTGAAGCCTGGCATTGTACCTCGGCAGCTGCTAATAGCTGACCCTTCTGAGGGAGGCAGGGGGAGAGAGCATGTAATGTCCCTTGGGAGGAATGGGATGATCGCCAGTGAGATAACAGCGTAGGCTGGTGCTGCTTCCAGGGAGATGCTTCTCCGGTTCCATGCCCCTGTGCATTGCCTAAGCCAGGGTCCCATTTCCCTTTTGGTTCATGGTGAGTGAGCCAGGGCGCGTTGCAATAACACTGCTTCCAAATGATGCAGACCCTCCCCAGGAGAGCCTGGAACAACCCGGGCAGCACTGCTGCCGGGCGCGCCGCGGGGCTGTCTCTGGGCTGTGGTCTTGCCTGACACATGCCAGGCTGAGCTCATCCCCGCCCTAGTCGGTTGCGCTTTCGGGGTCCCCGGCTGTAACTGGCCTATTGCAATTCCCCTGTTCCGCCAGGGGCCTCCCTGGCCTCCCAGAAGGGTTGTGAGCCACGGAGAGACTGTTTTGTCGAAGGAGTGTGGGCACATGGGATTTCCAGCTCTCCCTGCTCCCCCTCCCACTCCTCCTGGGGACTGCTTCAGCAGGTGAAATCCAACAAGGCCAAACCTTGCTGACTACATCCATTTTTTTTCCTCTCCTCCGCCCCCCACCCACCAGCCTTTTGTATTTTATTTTTTATCCAACGCAAACAGCCCGATTTGGTTAATGATCCCGGAGATAGGAATTATTCCGATAACTTCCAGACCAGCTGGCTGGCGGGAGCCAATTGGATACCAGCTTTGCCAGGAAACTGATGGGGAGATAAGATAAGTGGGAATTGTATTAACCTGCAGGGTGGTGAAACTGAGAGCCAGCGCCACAGATCCTGAGATTACGGGCAGAGAGAGAGAGACACACACACAGGGAGAGAGAATGGACTTTGTCCCTTGTGATAATCGGAGAGATTGTTTTGGCTATTAGCAAGCAAGGCCCGGCTCTTAATGATATGCACGATTGTTCCTGACTTGATTTGTTTTCAGCTGCCGGGGCGCTTGTGCGTTCGGCGGGGGCACAGATGTGCCGGAGCCCGTATTAACCTGAGGGATGGCATGGCACTCGCCAGGTGACTGTGGAATCCCTTCCACTCTCTGTTCTCTGCACTTCGCACATTTCCTGAAACCTCTCCTGGCTTTGTTCTCTGGCTGGCAATGCTGCAGGTGTCTCTGAGCAGTAAAGCCCTCCATGGTGATGGTCTCCCTTCCATCTACCCGGGATCTATGTGGGACCCCCCCGACACCTGTTAGCAGGCCCCCAGTAGAGAACACATGCAACCACCCCCTGTAGTGCCAAGGAGTCAGGATATTGCTGTGACGAGGCGGTTCTGGCGGGACCCAACTGAGAGTGCCAGTTCAGGACCAATTGTTCAAACAGGGCAGTCACAGCCCAAGGCTGGGGTTTTTCCACCTCTAAGGCAAACCAAACCAGCCAGACAAAGAGGACCCTGGTTTCACCCCACTGGCTAACCACAAGTCACACAAGCAATTTCCTTAGACACTCCAGTCTCCCAGTATCACCACCAGTCCCACTCGTCCTGGGGATGAATGGTTATGAAAACCAACACCCCAATAAAAGAAAACGGTTCTCTCGATCCCAAAGAATCAAGCCCCAGACCCAGGTCAATATACACATCAGATCTTACCCACAAATCACGCTGTTGCCAATCCTTTAGAATCTAAAATCTAAAGGTTTATTCGTAAAAGGAAAAAGGTAGAGATGAGAGCTAGAATTGGATAAATGGAATCGATTACATACAGCAATGGCAAAGATCTTAGTCCAGGTTTGTAGCAGTGATGGAGTAAACTGCAGTTTCAAATCAAGTCTCTGGAGTACATCCACAGCTTGGATGGGTCATCAGTCCTTTGTCCGAGCTTCAGTTTGTAGCAAAGTCCCTCCAGAGGTAAGAAGCAGGATTGAAGACCAGATGGAGATGAGGCATTAGCCTTTTATAGACTTTTCCAGGTGTAACAACCTCTTTGTCCTTACTGTGGAAAGTTACAGCAAAATGGAGTCTGGAGTCACGTGGGCAAGTCCCCGCATACTTTGCTGAGTTACAAGGCGGATCTGCCTTCTCTCCATGGGTTAATTGTGTAGCTGATGGTCCTTAATGGGCCATCAGGCAGGCTAGGCAGAGCTAACACCAATTTGGCGAGTTTAAAATTTAAAATACAGACAGTATAGAGCCATTACTCATAACTTCAATTATAACATGGTACCTACATATAGACACCATCATTTTAACCAGCCACCCATAACCTGGTCTTAGACACCTTATATGACCCTCTTTGCACAATATTTGGTGCCAGATTATATCCATAACGTCACAATTGCATAAATGATCATAAGTAAGGCTAAGGTGTAGTCGCGGGTATTGTTAGTAAAAGGCACGGACAGGTATGGAAATAAACAATAATTCACAGCCCGTGACCTGTCCGTGACTTTTACTATAAACACCCCTGACTAAATCTTAGCTGCCCTGGGGTGCCGCTGCTCTGGGGGGGCCCGGGGCCAGCTGAGCGGCTGCTGCTCAGGCGGTCCCAGGAGCCAGCCGCATTAGGCCGCCCCCAGGACAGCTGCTCAGGCCCAGGGCTGACGAGCAGTGGCTGATGCGGCTGCCCCCGGGGCCGCTCCAGCAGCAACCGGTGTGGCTGGCCCTGTGGCCACCTGCTGCAGCTGCTGAATTTCACGGAGGTCATGGAAAGTCACGGAATCCATGACTTCCGTGACCTCCGTGACGGACCCGCAGCGTTAACCATAAGGCAGCGAGCACTCCCCGTGCATCACTGGGGGGGCAGGGAGGGGAGGTTCTGTGCAGGAGAGCTCTAAGGCCGCATGCACGTGGCCAGGTTGGGCATCCCTTGCCCACGCTGGTGAGTGGTTGCTCACATGAGTAGTCCCTGTGAAGGCTCAAGGTAGGTGAGATGAGAGGATGCTGTACTGAAACCTGAGGGCTGGATGTCAGAAGCCGCGGGACCTGTATTCTGATCGGGTAGGATCAAAGCCACTTTTCCCCTAGATTCGGCTACCCAGGCTGTGCATGTGTGTGGACGCGTGCTGCACCCTACGCTGGAATAGCACCTAGACCTTTCTACAGCCAGGCTAGTTAGTGCTCCCAGCACCTCTGCAGGGGGCTGTTGTCCCCATTTCACAGATGAGTAGGTGGGTCAAGAAACTTGGGCGAGCTGGTGCCAGAGCTGGAGTTTAGCACTCAGGAGTTCCTAACGCCTGATCAGCTCTTCGCCAGCTTGACCCCCGGCAGCCTGGGTTTGCTGAGCTGTGCATACAGTGCAGGGCAGGCTTCCCACAGGGCCTTTGCTGCACGGCCGCACTCCAATCGGCTAATGGACTTTGCACCCCCAGAACTGCAGGCCTGGTTATTGGGAGATGTCGCCGAAGCGGCCGTGATGCCCTCGAACGCAGAGGGGAGGGTGGGTTACACCTTGGTCACACACCTGAAGTGTAGTTAGATACAAACCCACTTTCCTCTTTTTTTGAAGGCTGTCTAGTGATAGGCTGACTGCAGCCCCATCCACCCGTCTTCCCCTCCTCTGGGAAGAACCTGAGCAGAACCTGGCTTTCCAATGCCACTTCAAGTGCCGCTTGTAGAACTGTGATGTGATGGAGCTGAGCAGAACTCATGTTCATTTCCATCCCCTTGTGCCTTACCAGGCCAGCAACCGAGATGTCCCCTTCATGAGGGACCTAATTGTCCATTCCCAGCCTTGACTGGTGCCTCTCATTAAAGAACAAGTGGCATCATGCCCCTCTTGGTTTCACTTCTGCTAGTTCATTGGCTCTGGGGTCGGATTAGGGGAGCAGCTTCCCTGAGAGGAGAAGCCTGCCCCAGCCCCAGAAGGGATGCAGTGTCAAGTTCCCTCTATCTCCGGAGTGCAGGAGCGAATTCATTAGCAGATTTCTTTTTAAGGCCTAAGACTATAAATACGCAGAATCTGAAAGGTCTCGTTTTTTCCTCTGCCGTTCTGGAGGGGAAGAAATGGAAATAACGTAATACAGCATTGTTTGCCTGCATTATGTGGATACTTCCTCTGGTGCTGTTTGCATAGCATAGCTCAGGCAGCTGCGAAAGTTGTGTGGTGTGAACAAGAGCCGTGGGGAAATGGTTTGTTGCAGGGGCCAGACATGTGCATGTGCATCTGACATAGCCAAGAAGGAGTGGGGATCCCAGCCATTCCGAAACACTAGAGGGGGGTGTGGTTTGAGCGCAGGCCTGGGAGTTCCCTGCCCTTGACTGTGTGATCTTTCCATGCCTCAGTTTCCCCATCTCTGACATGGAGGTTGGTCTTGCCCTGCCCTGCCTGACTGTGAGGAGAAGTGAGCTAGTGTTTGGAAAGTGCAACGTTACCAGCCAAAAACCTTTTGTCACTAAAACAAGCCCAGGTTGCTAAGTGACCGCAGAGCAGTTACCCGCCGTGTTCTCAAACCTACGCACCCAACTGACTGAAGACAAAGCGAAATGCACCTGAATCCAGCTCAACGCCGGGCAAACACCCTAGAATAGTCCTATAGACACACGCTCTCCTTCCTATACTCACACCTAGAATGGATCCCGCCCAGTGATGGCTGAACTAGATAAATTCATGGTGGTTAAGTCCATTCGTGGCTATTAGCCAGGATGGGTAAGGAATGGAGTCCCTAGCCTCTGTTTGCCAGAGGGTGGTGATGGACGGCAGGAGAGAGATCACTTGATCATTGCCTGTTAGGTTCACTCCCTCAGGGGCACCTGGCATTGGCCACTGTCAGTAGACAGGATACTGGGCTGGATGGACCTTTGGTATGACCAGGTATGGCCGCTCTTATGTTCTTATGACTCATACCAGCAGGCCACAGTGGAAGAAGCAGGGCATGCTGGGCACTGTTGCGCTGGGTTCCTGGCACTGCCAGGGCTTTTGTTGGCGAGGGACAAGGTGTGGCACAGTTCTGCTTCAAATCCCCAGAACTCTTTGGCTACAACCTGAGATTCCTCCAGTTGATCCAACCCTGAATTTGCAATAACTATGGACTAGAACAAAGCGATCAGAGCTGCTAACAACTTCAGAGGCACTAATCCCTCGTGTGCTGCTCCGGCATGACCGCACCTGGAATATTTCATTTGTTTCCAGCTACTGCGCTGCCACGAGGATTCTGACAGACTGGCCAGAGCTCATAAAAGTGCGATAAAAATGATCCTGTAGCTGGAAGGAGGGACTTAAGTGAAATCTGTACAGCTTGGCTCCAAGATGGCTAAGATGGGGGAGCGGCTAAGACCATTCTTCAAATATTAGCAGGGTGGGGAGGAATTATTGAGTGGCGGTTTGGGGTGGGGCTAGGGGCTCTGAGATGTGTCTGAGGCTTTGTCTTCACTGCCAAGTAAAGGCCTGGCTATCTTTTGTACTCATCCAGCGCCCATCACCGTGGTATCTGAGCCTCACAACATTTCATGGATTTATTCTCACCGCAGCCAAGGGGAGGTAGTGCTGTTATCCCCCTTGGACAGATGGGGAACTGAGGGATGAAGTGACCCTGCCTTAGAGTCACATGGGAGAGCAAAGACTTGAAGTCGGGTTTTCCAAGTAACCATTGGACCAGCCTTCCTCACTGTGAAAACTGCAGGTGTCTTGTCTCTGCTAAGATTTTACTCAAGGGAGGCGACGGAAGCCCCATTCCTTAGACCACTCGTAAACTAGACTCTGCGACCGAGTGGAGCGGGAGCGGAGCTGGGGGTCAGGAGAGTTGGGTTCTCATCCTGGCTCCAGCAGTGACCTCGGGCAGATCATTTTGCCTCTGTTTCTCTTCCCACCTCCTGTCTGTTTGGATTGGAAGCTCTTTGGGGCAGGGACTGTCTCTTACCATGTCCACAGCACCCAGCGTGCAGGGGCCCCGCTCTCTCTTAGGGCACTACCATAATACAAATAAACAGAGAGGACAAACCACTCAGGGCACGCATGGTAGGAAGCAGGCCTGGCCTGGCTGGGGCACAGTGTGGAGACTAGCAGCTCGTTTCATCTCTGACTTATATGGTTCTTCTCTGTAGCTGCCTCCAGCTAAAAATCTTAAAGGTGACATTTAATCCGTAATTAACCTTCCTGAGCCAGGTCTTCTGCAGGCCTCTGTGGCTGCGTCGCGTGGGAGCAGGGGGCTGAGCGTCTTGGCAGGTGCCATTCAGGAGGCCTGCTTGACACGTGGCTTGTAGATGGAGGCTGGGAACTGGTTGGCCTCGGACTCCTGGGAGCGGGTGGGCAATCTTTGTTTCAAGCTGCTCCCAAGTCTGTCGTCGTCTCTTCCTTCCTTCCTCCACTCTTCATGCTGCCTCCCACCCTTCTCGCGCCTCCTGCATTTCCACCCACCACCCCTATAAAGCGATGGAGCTGCTGCAGGACCTGGACCGCTGCGCCTTGCTCTCGCCCTTCCAATGCCGGCCCCTTGCGCCCTGCCCTTTCGGCTGCGTCAGCAGGGAGCAAGGAGGCCTGGATTTCACTCCACCCTGGCTCGCTGTGGGCAGGCTTAAAGCACGGCTTGACCTGAGCTCGGTGAGGGGCAGCCCTTGAGTTATTGCTCAAGCTAACAGTGCAGTGAAGAGAAGCCCTTGGAGACACGTGGGTGGCGATGCAGGTGCAGAGTCTTCATTCCTCAGCGGTTGTTGTCATTGTCGTTTTGGTTTTGCTGCTGGGACTCGCTGTGAATTTCAGCCACATGGCGCATGAATTAGCGGTGTAGTTACACCCCCCACTGCCCAGGCTGGGAATGCGCCTTGCCGGTGCAAACGGAGGTGCAGGCAGAGAGCGCCAAAACGTGGCTCTTAATGCGCAGCTCAGCTCTGCATTGGCGGTCAGTGGCTCAGAGCACACCATACGCCCGCACTGCAATCACTCTGTGCCAATCGACCACCACCCTGCAGGGAAAGAGCAGGACATGTGGGACCCACAGGCCGCAGGCAGTTGGGGATAATGGACCCTGGTAGAGGGAAATATTGACCTTGCTGTGGCATGAACTCCAGCGTTGCTGCGCTCATCCCATACCACTTTGCTGCGGCCGCCAGCACGTCTGACCTGTCCACTTGCCTGTTAATTGGCGGGCCGAGGGCAGGGTCATCCGCTCACTCCCCTGCATCCCCATTGGCACGGGCAGAAGGCTCGTGGCCGGCTGGCGCAGGCTGCACTATTTTTGTCCCTTGTGTCTGGAACGGTTGTCTTTTATCAGTGGCTGTGTGTTTTCTCTGCTGGGGATTGATACACAGAAGATGGAGTGCTCTGACATGGAAAGTGTCAGGCCGGCGCTCTTATCTCGGAGACGTGGTCTCCTGACCCAAACGCAACTGATTAGCCTGCGAGACGCGGGGACAGGGTGGGGGGAAAGGAGCAGAGAGGCTGGTGGGGGTGGGGGCCAAGGAGGGGAGGTGGCCGTTGGGCACCAAATCAGCTCCTTTTCCAAACTGGCCAGGAACGCTGTGTAACCCCCGGGCCTGTCCAAGCTGTCTAGGGTGTCACCGATTTCCCCTGAGGTTTCCTACAGGAGGAAGCTGCTCAAATGAGAAACGAACGCAAGGAACCAGCTCCCCCCACCCCGGCCTGAAAAATACAGCGCCACCTTATCGCTGCAGGGATTCCTGTCTGCTGCTGGGCCAAGCAAACAGCAAGCTCCTTGGGCCGCGCCATCGGGGCCGTACTGGGAGCCAGATCCCTGCACCCCAGAGCTCCTCAGCGGGGGCCCCTTCCACAGAAGGCCCCGTCCCAGCCTCCCTCCGCAGCGTGTTGTTCCTTCGCTCCTGCTGGGAGCCCAAGGACTCACTCCAGAGCTCGGGGGGCAGGAGCGTGGCCTGAGTTAAAGGCTCCAGGGCTTAAGCCCGGGGGTATCTCTAATGAGCAGGGTTGCTGCTTTGTGGCTGGGCCCTGGGAGGTTGACTGGGGAAATGGGCTCACAGTCCTGTCAGTAATAAAGGGAGATACCGGGCGTCCTGACCCTGTGTCCACTTGCGGGGATTTTTAACAGCTTCAGGCCTGGCCCTGGGGTTTGGATTTAGGCTATTAACCCTTCAAGGCCCAGTGTACTCTGTCTTTCGGACAAGTTCCTACAAGCCTGGGAAAGGCAGGGCTCAGTGGGCATGCCGGCCCTTTCTGGACGAGTAGGGATTGACGGCAGTGCCAGGTGCTGTGTACCCGCTGGCTGCATTGCGGGGGGCTAGCCTCTGCGGCGCGTTGGGGATCATTTCAGGGGGAAGATGCCATACAAATGTGAGTCGTTGTTTGGGTAACAAAGTCCAAGGGCCGAAGTAGGCGGAAAGTCCAGACTCCCGGCACTGGGCTCAGCCCATGGTGATGTCTTCAGTGGACGAGACGAGCTAAATCGGCCGGGCGGCTCGGTGTCTGTTCCCATCGCCTC
Source organism: Mauremys reevesii (assembly GCF_016161935.1). NCBI lineage: Eukaryota > Metazoa > Chordata > Testudines > Geoemydidae > Mauremys > Mauremys reevesii. The sequence continues at coordinate 39,682,759 of NC_052638.1, forward strand.
AGTGCTGTGCTTTCCTGCTCCCGTCTCAGGCGGTGCCTAGTTTGGGGGGACCTCCAGGTGACCCACCCGCTCTCTGAGCTGCAGAGCTCCCCCTTCTCACCGGCCCAGGAGAGCTGGGGAGCCTCAGCCCCTCCAGAGCCAGGCAAGGTTGTGCTCTTGTTGCCCCGGGAATGGACGCGTGAGAGTGAAGCTGTCCCTTCCCCAGAGCTCGGCTCTCTGCAGCACGGCCGGTGCTTCTGGAGCCCAGCAGCAGGGCCTGGGCCCCTCACGGTTCAGCACCTGCCCCGTGGCTCAGATGGTGCCTGTCTCTGCAATGAGCCTCTTCTCCCGGGGTTTGAGGCTGGCTCAGAGAATTCCCTGTGTAGTGGCAGGTCTCGTGCCGGGGCAGAGTGGGCAAGTCCCCTGCGTGCGCTAGGGCCGGCCATTCCCGAGGAGTGTTTCAATTTGTACCCTGGGAAATGGGAACTCGGAGCCCGGCTCTGTTGCTCCAATGCGCAGGAACAGAAGCTGCTCCAGCATCACGCGGTGCCCAAGTGCCGCTGGGAAATGCAAATCTTGCCACCAAAGGGAAGTGTGGCTGTGTGGGGCTGGGGAGCAGGGAGGCCGGCAGGGTGGGCCTGGACGCTCTCGGAGAGGGGGATGGGACTGACTGGAGGAAGGAGACATGTGCTTGGCTGCTGTTTTCTGAGCAGAGTCCATAAAGTTTAATGGAGGAGATGCAGGCGAAAGAGACCCTAGGGAAGGTGGCCATAGAGTAATCCCCAAAGAGACCCTGTTCTGCCCAGTTCTACAGGCAGTGTCCTTGCAGCAGGTTTCGTTTGGGAGCTGATAGGGTGTCTAACCTCCCCCCCCCAATCACCCCTTTATTCCTCACCCTTGGCTTTTCAGTTATCTCAGCATGACCTCTTCTCCCCTCCAGTGCTGGCTGCATTTTGCCCTCTCCACAAGTGGTAGCCATAAGTCAAACTGGTCAGGAATTTGTCAACAACCCTTCCTCATCCGCCCACAGGGCTGAAAATACTGAGCCATCAAAACTGAAACGTTTCCCAGGAAGGTCTCTGTTGAGACCAAACTTTTGGTGGGAAGGTTTCTCAGGTCCAGGTCAAAACGAGAGAGACCCCAGAACCGCCGAATAGTCTTGTGCTCTCTGGCCCAATGAAAATTTAATTATTGATACAAAGCAGAACAGCTTGAAACTGATAGTGCCACTGAACCAGGCAGAGCAGCGATTTGAGCTTGGGTCTCTCCCACATCCCTTGCCAATGCCCTAACTGCCAGGCTGTCGGCAGTGCTCTTCCATCGCCAGCCCTGGGGTGTTTCTGTGCCGCAGACCCCGGAGCTGGTTTGACAGGTACAGAATCTCTTCACTAGTCGGACCTTGGCACCCAGGACCAGTCCACTGATGGAAGAGGGGCTCTTCCTGGCGTGCCCAGAGCGTGAGAGGAGCCGTGCGCGGCTGGTGGTTCCTCCCAAGTGAATCAAGGCTACGGCGTGAGGAGCGGAAGCTCTGCCTGTAGGACAGCGTCGTAGGCAGGGATACTGCCGCTTTCACCCTCTGTATTTTCCTCTGCTGGTGGTAAACTTGTAGCTCTGCCCTGATGGGCCCAGGCCAGCGCTGTGTGTCTGGAGCCCCATTCCACCCCCCACCCCACCCCCCCATGTCTTTTCTTCAAGGGGGAGCATGTTCACATTTGTGCCTCTGGATGTGAGTCCTACCCCTGGTTTCTGGCCAGGATTGGATCAGCAAAGGGAAGTGTCCTGGCTCTGCCAGACCAGGTTCGCTGTGTTTCCAGATGGCAGAAATCTTGTGAGACCATCTCATTCCCCCCGAGATTTCCACCGTTTGGGGCCCAGCGCAGGGGTTTCAGCCCTGTCAACTCCTAGCTCTGATTCTGGCTGGAACCCGAGCCCCAGCCCTTAGCCTGATCCGAATGGATTCGGAGTCCTTCCCTCCTTGGCCCGGCTCTGATTGGAAGGGACTGTGGATTCGGTTGCTTTTCCCTCCTTGTTCCTGCTGGGTTTTGTTCCCTTTTCTCAGTATCCCCCGGGGGAGAGGGGTATGGGGTGGGGAGTAGCTCCTGCTGTGCCCAGCACCTGCCCTTCAGAGTCCTTCACACTCCTCCGGGAGCCAGGGATTAGATGGGCGGGTGGCTGCCGCCTCTGCCCTTCTCACCTTCAAGAGCGGGGAAATAAAGCAGGGCTTGTGTCAAAGCAGCAAATCCAATTGAGCTCTTCAAAGGCTCATTAACAGCAAGAGGTCCCATGTGGCTGGGAGCTCCCAGGAGAGGCGAGGCCAGGGGGTCTGTTTCCTCTGCTCTTTCCCCTTGTCCTTCTGCCTCTTCTTGCCAGAGAGATGTGGCTTTATTCTGTCCTCCCCTAATCCTCTCGTCCCAGAGCGAAGCTGGTTTGTAATGGTACCTAAGGAGGCCCAGGCAGCAGGGACATGCTGATGGGACACTGGACGGGCAGCACCATCACCGTGTTAATTTCCTAAATCAGTATAAACCCTAAGATACAAATGTAGCCTGAGTCCCTTTCGCCTGTAGGAGGATAATGTCTGAGAGAAGCATTAGCTAGTCGTGCACAGAACAGAGTCAGGACCCCTGGGTCCTATAGCCGCCGCTGCCACCCCCGCTGTGTGAGCTTGAGCAGTGGACCGTCCTGCACTGAACTATGGAGGAAACAAGCCAGGGGCTGGCTTAGGACCTGTCTGGCTTCTCCTGACGTCACCGCTTCTGCCAACAGCTTGCGGGCCGAGGGTGTTCGGCTCGCACCTTCTGGGCTGATCCCATGCTTCGGAGGGAGAGAGACCTCTCGGATCAGAGCCACCCTCAGGGAGAAAAGTGGAAGGAGCAAACCTGGAAGGTTCTCTGACAGCTACAGGAAAGATGCTTCTGATCCCCCAGCCCCACCCCAAAAGAGGAGCCAGTCGGCCCCATGCTGGAGGCTGTATTTAACCCCACCCCCCAGAAAGCAAAGCCACGCCCCGCTATAAAGCGTCTGAGGAGAGGCTTCCCTCTGCTAAAGCTCACTCCTAGTCAGCGGGCAGAGCGGCAGGGAGCGGGAGTGGGGTGATTGGGAGAGGTAGCCCCACGTGGACAGGGGGCTCCGAAATTGAACTGGGGGCGGTTTCTCATCACAGGCTCCAGTGGCTGGCCGGGAAGGCAGCTTTGGACTGATTTGATCCGTGGGAGCCCAAGCCCACAAAGGGCCGGCCTAGGCAGCAGGCGCCGGGGATCTCACCGAGCAACCGCGTTGAAAGGACACGCATCTGTGATGGCGTTGGAGCTGCCTGGTGGCTGCTGCTGCCCTTGAGCCCTGGAGGAGTGTGATCCCAAAGACACTGCCCTGGGGGAGGTGCTGAGCCGCTTTCCTATACAGCAGGGATGGTGATTCTGCCCTCCCAGCAGCGCTGTGTGCGAGGCGCTCCGACACCACAATGGTTAGAGCTTGGGCAGTCCCCAGGCGGAAACCGCACCTCTGCTCTTCTGCAAGGTTCGTAGCTCATGGAGATGAGACCTAGAAGGAGGCAGCTGAGTCTGGTGTGGACCGAGGACCAGCTCAGATTAATCAGCCCCTCCTAGCCAGGCATTCCCTCGTGGATGATGCCCCGTAGTGCCGTAATTCTCCTGAAATAACCCCAGCTCTGAGGATACAGACATTGAGCTGCCAACACCCTGAGTGCAGAGAGACCCGCTGGGTAATAAACCCCTCATCAGGCTCTGAGCTATCCAACCGGCACATTATTTTTGCCTCATGGTGTTTCTAATTCTAAAGCAACTTGCCTTCAGAGAAGCCCCGCCTCCTCCCCTTGGCCTGCCGGATCCCATGGCTGGGCTGAATTTCCAGTGGGGCGGATGATGCCATCGATAGACATGATAGACTGGAGAGGCAGATCCAGGCAGGAAAAGGAGCTGGCAGGTAGTGGAGACCTCACCAACATTGAGTGTCTTTTAATAGCTGAGAGGGAGCACGGACAAATCTCAATCCAGAATGTTTCAACATTCAACTCTGCATTAGACCGATCCAGGGCCAGGCTGGGGGAGCTGGGCATACAGACACCTGATGTGGGTTTATAAGTGGCTCTGAGTGAGTGTGTGTGTGTGTGTTAGTGCTGTATTTGCATATGCAAATTGAGTATGCATAAATGTATGTATAATTGCACACCCCTAACTTTGAAAATCTGGCCAACGTGGTCTATGGAGTCTCTGTTTCTTTTTTTTCCCTCTGGTTTATTGCAATTGGAAAGTCCATCTTTATTGAGTGTAAAACCAATTTTAGGAAAGCGTGGGCCTTTGCCTGCCTCTGAGGCTGGCTCCTTTTAAGAGGTTAAGAATATATTGCTGCTAGCAGTGAATAGAGTTGCTCCCTTAGCTCAAACAATAAGCTTAGATTTTCATCTCTGAAGATCAGAGGTTTCAAACCCAGCTGAGGGCCCAGCCATGAAGAGGGGGCCGGGATCAGTCGATACAGCAGAACTGTTCTGTACCTCTCCTGACACAGTAAGTGCTCAGAGGCTGGAATCTCTGCCTTTCCTCCCACCACCTCCAGGATAATCTGCATGGGTGTTCAGAGCAAAATGAGCGATTTGATTTCATTGACAGTCACCAGCCCATGTCATGGAGAGCCAGGCGGGGCCGCAGCCAGGTCAGCTTCACCAGAGGGCAGCCTGCATGTACAGCAGTCTTTTCAATAAGCCTTGGGACACCGGGGACATTTCTAAAGAAAACAAAAGTTGTGCCAATATTTTAAAAGAGTAAACGGGATGACCCGGGTAATCATAGGCCTGTTAACCTGACATTGATCCAGGCAAGATAATGGAGCGGCTGATCTGGGACTCAATTCATAAAGAATTAAAGGTATCAATGCCAATCATCATGGGTTTTGGGAAAACTGATCCTGTCCAACTAACTGGATATCTTTTTTTGAGAGAGAGATTACAGGTATGATTGATAAAGATAATAGTGGTGATGTAATATACTTAGAGTTCTGCAAGGCGTTTGACTTGGTACCCATGACATTTTGATTTAAAAAACTGGAACGATCTGAAATTAACATGGCATAGATTAAATGGATTAAAAACTGGCTAACTGATAGGTCTCAAAGTGTCATTCTAAACAAGGAAATATCTTGAACGGGTGTGTTGCGAGTGGAGTCTTGCAGGGATTGGTGCTTGGCTACTTAACATTTTTATCAATGACCTGGAAGAAACAAAAAATCATCACTGATAAAGTTTGCTGCTGATGCAAAAATTGGAGTGGTAAATAACAAAGAGGACAGGCCACTGATGAAGAGTGATTTGGATCGCTTGCTAAGCTGGGCTCAGGCAAACAATAGGCGTTTTAATATGGCTAAACACCAATGTCTACATCTAGGAACAAAGGATGTCGGCCATACTTACGGGATGGGGGACTTTATCCTGAGAAGCAATGACTCCAAAAAGGAGTTGGAAGTCATAGTGAATAATCTGCCGAATGTGTGACACTGTGGCCAAAAGAGCTAATGTGATCCTCGAATGTATAAACAGAGGAATCTTGAGTAGGAGTAGAGAGATTATTTTACCGCTCTGTTGGGCAGTGGTGCAACCACTGCTGGAAAACCGTGTCCAGTTCTGGTGTTGACAATTCAAGAAGGACGTTGCTAAATTGGAGAGGGTTCAGAGAAGAGCCACAAGAATGATTACAGGAGTTAGCTGAACAAAGAGAAGGTGAAGGGGTGACTTTGATAGTCTATAAGTACCTAAGTAGGGAACACATACTTGATAATGGGCTCTTCAGTCTAGCAGAGAAAGGTCTAACAGGATCCAACTCTTGGAAGTTGAAGCCAGACCAATTCAGACTGGAAATAAGGTGTAAATGTTTAACAGTGAAAGTAACTAGTCATTGGAACAACTTACCTAGGGTTGTGGTGGATTCTCCGTCGCTGGCCATTTTTAAAACCAGATGGGCTGTTTTTCTAAAAGCTCGGCTCTGGGAATTATTTTGGGGAGGTTCTGTGGCCTGCACTATGCAAGAGGTCAGACTAGATGATCACAATGGTCCCGTCTGGCCTTGGACTCCATGAATCTCTCTCTCTCGGTGCAGGTTTTCTGGGGATGCAATAGCTGTCCCCTTTCCATTGGCGTCGTCACTTTAACCCTGCTGAGTGGGGTGATGGGGCCTCCATTTAGCACACATTTGAGTGTTGGTTTGCTGCCGTCTTATCTGCACTTGGAAAGACAAAAGCGCAGTTAAAACATTTTAGAGCAGCCTTCATAGTGTATTTACATGTTATCTAACCCATTAAACCTAGAAACTTATCAGATCATCAAGGCCATTAAGCCCTGAAGCTGCCTCGACTTAGGGTTCTCGGAAGTGAAATGGCTCCTACTGCCTCCCTTGTGATGGAATGCCGGGGTGCGTGATGGAAGAGGCTTTTCACTCCATGTTCTGCCATGGATGCAGACATGAGCACCTGGGCACAGCCTCTTTCATGGTGAGAGGCATTGACGTAGTGCAAATCAATGTGATATGTGGAGTTAGATTTGAAAGATGCTGTGGAAAAACAGGCCGATAGGAGAGACCGAGTCCCACCAAGAGCCGTGATCCTGTAGGGCACACTGTCCTGACCCTAGCAGGAGATCCCAGCTCAGAGATCCCTGCTCAGAGGTCCAGAGGAAGGCGTGAAGCAAAGCAAACCCAAGCTGTCTGGAAATGTGCCCCAGGTGAAAATGATTTCATAGAATCACAGAAATGTCAGGGCTGGAAGGGGCCTAGAGAGATCGTCATGTATTGAGGCAGGACCAAGTAAACCTAGACCATCCCTGGCAGGTGTCTGTCCAACCGGTTCTTAAAAACTTCCAACAATGGGGATTCCACAACCTCCCTTGGAAGCCTATTCCAGAGCGTAACTATCCTTAGAGTTAGAAAGGTTTTCCTGCTATGTAGCCTAAATCTCCCTTACTGCAAATTAAGCCCATTACTTCTTGCCCTGCCTTCAGTGGACACGGAGAACAATTGATCCCTGTCCACTGCATAACAGCACTTAACTGTCTCCAAATACGTTATCAGGTCCCAACTCAGCCTTCTTTTCACAAGACTAAACAGGCCCAGTTTTTTTTAACCTTTCCTCATCGGTGCTCAGGGTTTCTAAACCTTTTATTATTTTTGTTGCTCTCCTCTGAGCTCTCTCCAATTTATCCACATCTTTGCTCAAGTCTGGCACCCAGAACTGGACACAGGACTCCAGCTGAGGCCTCACCAGTGCCGAATAGAGCAGGACAATGACCTCCTTGTTAATACACCCCAGAATGATAGTAGCCTTTCTTCGCAACAGCATCACCTTGTTGACTTGTATTCAGTTTGTGATTCGCTGGCTGTAACCCCCAGATCCTTTCCAGCAGCACTCCTGCCTGGCCAGTTAGCCCCCACTTTGTTGGTGTGTTTGATTTTTTCCTTCCTAAGTGAAGGACGTTGCACTTTTCTATATTGCCTGTCATCTGGTTGATTTCGGACCAATTCTCTTATTTGTCCAGGTCATTTTGAATTCTAATCCTGTCCTCCAAAGTGCTAGCAACCCCTCCCAGCTTGGTGTCAGCTGCAGATTTTATAAGCATCCTCTCCACTCTGTTATCGAAGTCCTGAATGACAATACTGAATAGTACCGGACCCAGGACTGACCCCTGCAGGACCCCAGCCCCAAATATGTACGGATCAGTCTGATCCCCTGCATGTGAGCGTGAGTCCCTGCATTTACACACATAATCCTTCCCTTGAGCATGGGCTGCAGTTCCCTGCTGTTGCCTTGAGTGGAAAGATGGTTCTGGTTCTCTTGTTCCTGACGATCACTGGCAGGAGCAGCGGTGTGTTTAGGTTTCTGTGGCTCAGGATGGCTTTACGTGGGAACAGGGCGAGTGGCAGGACCCTCCCTGCTCCAGCACTGGGGAAGAGGCTTTGCTAGATAGCACTGTTTGCCTTGGGCTGGTACTAGACTGAGAATTATCACAGCTCTGCCGTTATTCTGCTAGCAAAGATGAGGGCACTGCCGTAGTCTGGCCTCAGGTGTCCTCACCACCGGGTAACGTTGTCCTGCTCATTTGCACACCACAGTGGTTAAAAATGCCAGTCGCCCGTCTGCACCTGGCTAGAGCCAACTTGCTCAAAAGTCGCACTGTAGACAAGGCCTTTCGGACTTGACCTTGCCTGACGCTTTGTGCCCCGGCAGCAGCACCGGGCTGGGCTGTGCACACCTGGCAGGGCCGGCTCCAGGCACCAGAAGATATTTCTGTCCCCGTCTGCCCCAGCTGTGCAGAACACAAGCACTGTTGGGTTTAGGCAGCTGCGTATCCGTGTTACACACATTCCCCCCCTCAGCCACACCTAGTTAATCCCTAGACATTTCCAGAGGGAATTGACATGTCGCTCAGATTGAAAGAGAACGCAGTGCTTGGTAAACAGGAAGGGCTGCTGATTCCATGCAGCAAAGCACCCAGAAGTTGATCCTTCTCTGAACCAGCTGAGAATCTCTTGACTCTACCAAACTGACCTGGAAATCTCCTGCAAACAGGCCCCGACGCTCACCTGCTTCCCGATGGGCTGCAGGTCCCATGAGAAGTCGGTTACTTACATGTATTTAAATCGCCAAGCAAAGGTCTGACTTTGTTCCTGTTTAACGAGGACCATTTGTAGTCTGGAAGGCAGGCAATGCTCTTCAGTTGGGCTTGGCTTTGACGGGTTACTGCTGTGCCCTTTGAATGCTGCCGGCTGTCATGGGGCAGCAGGGTGAATCTGGGCCCCTTCCTCACCCTCCTCTTGTCCTCTCTCTCCCCAGATGAGCTGGAGCTGGTCACGGTGGAGGGGGAGAGCAGAGTGCGTGCTAGGCGGAGCCTGCCGGAGGGATTGTCCTGGGGGCCGTACCCAGGGAATATCCACAGCGAGCCAGCGTCTCCAGGGCAGAGCGAGACGGTAAGAACCACTCTCTGCTCCCATTGTTTGGGCCCCATGCAGCTGGTCTGGGCGAGGTCTGCCAGGGCCTCTGTCCCCTCCATGGGAGAACCAGCCCTGCAGCAGCACTCTGGGGGTTTCCTTGCTGTGGCATCTCCAGACCAGCTCAGGGATGGTGGTATTTTTGCCCGGTGCCGTCACTGTCCGTTTTTTATTCCTTCATAAAATGCATGCGAGATGTCCGTCCGTGTTAAGGCTGACGGCTCAGAGAGTTTATGCAAATGACTTGTGGCCCTGATTTACATATTTGCCAGTATATTGCCTTATTTACATATCAGCAAATGCCCTGGTTACCGGCACTTAAGCCTGACAAGGCAGCACCATGGAATGAGCTGGAGGAACGCAGGCATTGTCATGCTCCTGGCTGGCTCTGGTATCTCCAGGGGTTGTGTCCAGGTCACGGTGGTGGCTCCTGGAATGGTCCTAGCCATAGAGATGCAGCCTGGAATGTCTCATTCAGGAGGTTGAAGCTCCTAGGCAGGAACAGTGCGGACAGCAGCTACACACAGGCCCCAGCAGAGACTGGCGGGTCAGGGTGTGGGATCCCTCTGCTTGTCCACAGAGACCCCCGGACGGGCTCCTCACAACCCCAAGAGTGGGGCAGCTGGGGCACCAGGAGCCGCCAGAGTTGGGCTTGGCCTGCAGGGGGCAGCACTGACCCCAAGTTTTCAAACCAACCCTCTTTTCATTTAAAAAAGGGCTTTTCCCCCCCTTCCCCAGAGGAAAAATCCCATGAACCATTGTCTTATCCATGGACAGTCTCTGCATGGCTATCGCCGATCTCACGTGCTGTAACCCCGGGTTTCAGCCAATGGGAACTATCAATCATTGGTTTGATTTATTTTTTTTAATCAAACACTTTTCCCTGCCAAGAAATCTAGGGAAAACCAGCTCTGCCCAGGAGCTCCCCATTCAGCATGCAGTCCCCTAGACCCTCTCTAGGGAGAGGCCATTGTACCTGTCAATACCCCATCAGCTAAAGGGCGCCAGCGAATTCTCTCCTGTTTGCCTATTTAAAATGGTGGTGGTGGAAACAGGATGTAAATCTCTTCCAAAGAGGGGCGGTTGGAGGGAAGAGTTAGAGTTACAGGCAGGAGGACTTAGTTGGCTCCAGATCTAGACTCTGGCAGGAATTTCCCTCCCTACCACAATCTGTGCACTGTGGATATGCTGTTCCTCAGTGACTGTCTCAACTGGTATCTCCCTCCCTCACACGCGCACACCCGTCCCCTGGAGAAGCACCGCGGCTGACGTACGCTTTAGTCTTCGGTGGTGACGGATGGTGCCTGGAAGATGCCTTCTTGTGGGGCATCGGTCCCCTCTTTGGAAGCCTTTCTTGCGAGGTTTGGTGCGAGCTGTGGCTGGCTGTGGCGATGAGATTACTCGTCGCTCACTTTGGCAGGCTCTTGAGAATTGCTCCGTCCCTCTGCGAGTGACTGAAAGGGGTTAACGTCTCACGCACACAGCCCCCCTTGAGAAAAGGCCGGGCCCAGTGCACAGGTCTGGTCAAGATGATGGATGGGCTGCGTTTGTTCTTGCTGATAAACCGTTACAACAAAGTCATCCTGGTTCTGTCCCCAAGCTGCAGTTTGGCACAAGGCTTAAGGTTTGCTTTTCCCACCGCACCGGCTGTCTCCCAGGCTTGTGCATGCCTGACTCCCTTTTCCCCCAGTCCCTCCCAAACACCTGGGTGTAATTATAACACGAAGCCGAGGCCCCAGTTCCCTGGTGCCGGAATGTGGCCGTTCACACGCGAGACGCGAGCTGCCATCTCTCCTGTTCCGTTCATCTCATTAATGCCGACCCTGGCAGGGCTGTATCACAGCAGCAGCAGGCTTTAGAAGTGCGCTGATGAACAGACCTGTGATCTCTTTTGAAATCCCAGCTGGAGCTTCCTACCTGCTGGGCTTAATTTCTGACTCCACCGCTGTCAGTGGTGCAGAGACCCAAGCCAAACTTGTTCCGCCCTGTTGTCTCTCGCTGTGCGCCCCCGTCCCCATTTCACAGATGTACTGCGGGGGGAGCATGTCCCCCTCCCCACTAGAATTTCTTCTTTGTCTGTAGTACTCTTGATCAGACGCGTGACGTTGTGATCGGCCTGGCCAGCTCCATAGGATGATAGATCTTCCAGGCACTGCACAAACTTTTATTAGTCTGCTTGGAAGCTCTGTCCGCACTTGCAGAATATGCCAGAGGCTTCCTGTAGGGTGTCGGGGACATCGGGGCAGGAATGGCCCCAGGATCAGAGCAGCACGCCTGGGATTCACCGGCTTCTGCCAACGAGCACAATCCATTGTTGCCTCCTGTTCTTCAGCACGGGTCCAGATTCTACAGGTGCCCTTGGCACTTCATAGACTGACAAACCTACAGCTCCCTGCCCCCAGGAACCTGCACCTGTCTAGACCTGGGGGAATATTGCAGAAATGGCTCCCCAACGCTCATTCACCTTTTCAAGGGCCGTGCTGTGGCTGTCTCGGCCACTTGTGTTCTCGCTCTCCGAGAGCAGCCAGTGGGTGAGGTGGCTGGCAGGAGTGTGCGCGGAGGCCTCACACCGGACTGCCACAGACGCAGGGAGGGCGGGACCAGCCAGAGGGACACACCAGGGAACGTATCTGGCATTGGTGTGTCCCAAAAGGGAGCCAGGGGACCGGTGGGTGGGAGCTTCCGCTGCAGGTTTTCCCCTCCGGCTCTATTAAAATGCCCCAGGCAGAGCTGCAGTACAGGGCAAGCCACCCGGCATTCCCAAAGGGCTCGGTGATCGCCACCCAGCTCCCAGTGAGGGTGCCACCGTGCGTCCCCGCAGCAGGACTATCCGCGGCACACATCCCGTTCACCGTGTCAGGCCTCTCTGCACACTTGGGAGCCTGGGCCACCCCAGCCCTGCAAATACACAATTGCAAGGTACTCGGAGTTACGTTCATCCAGTCAGGGAACTGCAAGAGTGCCGTGTGCCCTACGGCCAGGCAGAACTGTTCCCGGTTCAAATAGCGACTGCTGGATCCTCACAGTGAAGTTTGTGGACAATGTGGTTTTTCCATTGGACGTTTGTCCAGTAGCTGCCAGTGCACCCAAACTCATGGGAGCTGAGCCAGGCAATTCACACAAAAAATCAACAGCCAAATTCAACAAAGAGATTGTTCGCTGCCAATAGTTTGCCCCAGTCTGGCCCGGGGGAGGGTAGGAGGAGCATGTGTGACTGTAGAAGAACTTGCGATGCTTTGGTAACACACTCATCTGGTCTCGTACATGTAATGTCATGGGCCATATTTTCAAGCAAATGCATGGATACCTGCCAGCTGCAGTTGCACATCCACCTACTGTTGTTGTGTGTGCATTGTCACGGTGCATGTCTCTGAGAGCACAGGGTTTCTCTTCTGGTCTGAGGGAGCCGAGGGAGCCAGTGTCGAAAGGTTCCTGGAGAGAGGGATGGCCTAACAAAGACCACGGGCGCTATACAAGGATCGATCTAAACTGCAAGCAGGGTTTCTGCACAGAACTAGCACAAACACAGAGTTTGGATCCCAGTTGCCACTGGAAAATAAAAGAGCCAGACACACGACAGTGATGCCTTTCAGGAGGGCAGTCGTGGTGTCTCAGTTCCCAGAGGGGCTGAAGGGACACGGACCTTTTGGCTCAGGCTTGGTGTCCTACCTGAGAGGGTGCAGGGATGCCGAGCAGCCTCACGCGCTCTGTGCCTGTGGGTTGCACATTCTAATCCTGATCCTGCCACTGACTCAGAGGGTGGCCTCGGTTATGTCACTTCTCTGCCTCAGTTTCCCCAGGACTAATATTGAGAGGATGCCCTTGACCTGCCCACATCGGCGTGCGATGTCTGAGGCTTTATGTATAGTGTTTGGAAATCACGGCGCTCCGTGGATGGAGGTGCAATGAGTGCTGTACGGTATCATAAATACACACGGGGTGGGAGACCCGGGGCAGGGCTAGAGTGTCTCTATAGCAGTCACCTGCTTTAATGAACCAAGCCAGGCTCCCTGGCTGTGAGTTACGAGGCTGAGTCGGGGGCCTGAGGCTGTCGCGTCCCCAGTGGTACTCATGTGCCTGGCCAGACTCTGCCCCCTTTCGTGCACTGGCAGAGCCCCCTGCCCAGCTCGCGAGGTACCCAAGGAGCCTTTCTGCTGTGGGGGGGTGATGCTGGTAGCCCAGGGAGCTGCACTGGGCATAGGGCGAGGAGCAGCACAGAACCGCCGCTGGGGGGCAGATAAGAACATCCCAGTGAGTCACAGCCGGCTGCATCAACCAGTCAGGGGGCAGCACTGGTGACTCCGAGGAGACCGTGTTCCACTCTCCTCTCTGGAAGATGATCTGCAGCACTGGCCATTAGGCCCGGGAAGGGCGGTGGTACAAAGTGGGAGCAGACTGGCAGACCTGGCATAAAGCCAGTGCCTCCAGGCCCCTGTCCCGAGTGTGCTGCATTCAGCCCACTCGTTATTTAACCTGCATGGTGCCCGCCGTCTGCCAGGAGCTTACGGGCTCTGGGGGCTGCCAGTCTAAGAAGTATCTGCCTTTCTCCATGGACTGGGAGGACCAGGGGAAAAGCCAGCTTGGAAGCGGGGTGCAGAGTGGCAGATAAGCTAGCAGGGATGGCCTGGCATTCCCTCACCCCAGCCTCCTCTGAACCAGACAGGCTGCTGGGAGCAGATGTCCTTGCTGCGGGATTGGGAGCCTGCTCCCAAGCCCGGGTGAAACCTGCCCAGCGAGCCGTTCCAACGCTTGAGTCGCCCTGGCAGTGCCGTCTGTGTGTCTCACGGCCCAGCCTGGCTCGCTGGGAGCTCAGTGACTCCTCCGCGGGGAGGCGGATTCCCAGCTTACAGAGACAGCACCATCTCCAGCAGGATGGGCTGAGGTGACAGCTGTGCCCTCCGTGGATTTCCCTCCCAGCCCCGGCCCGACGCTGCGGGGGCTTGGCCAGGCCCCACCATATCTTCAGAAGCCAGGAGGGGGCGGCGGGAACTTCCAGAACTTTAAGGTTCTTGCAAGAAATATTGGGACAAAGAGTCTTGGCTGTGTCTTTCTCTCTCTTTTTTTTTTTTTTTTAGCTCAGACCCTGTTTATCTTTGCCGAATTAAATCCTTGATTAACCCTTATCTCTCCATTTCAGCGGCTATCTCTCCTTTGGCGCCGTATGTCCAGACACCCGGTACAGGATGATTGATTCCTTAAAGATACGCGCGGCTTTTCGGATACTTCATTTATTGTCTAAATATTTTTGCTCCCATTTCAGCAGCTCCCTTATCGAGCCGTGTTGATGATTTCCAGCCCTGCTTTTCTCTGCCGCTCGCCTCCCTTCCTATCTCTGCCCAGAGAACTGAGGAAGGAATCGCAGCTCCATCCCTGATAGTGACTATCGCCCTTCAGTCGATTTTCCTTTGTTGTCTTTGAGGAGGGGGGAGGAAGAACAAAGCCCGGCCTCCCCGGAGCGTCTGGTTACAGGCTGCCATCCTGCCCGGGGACAAGCCGCAGGGCGCATGCTCCGGGCCTGGCTTGTCTGTCTCGCTCTGCTTGTTGTGCCCGAGCTGCGGGGAGGCAGCTAGGGGGACGTCGCACTTTGCTGGAGCGTAGTTCCGATCTGCCTTGGGAACTCCGGGCCAGCCAAGTTTCTGGGGCAGGCTGCCCTGGCTGCTGGGGTAAACATGGGTGCACCCAATGCTTACAGTGACATCCCAACAGCAAGCGCTCTTCAGAGGGACTCCCTGCTCCCCTCACCTTGCTGTTACAGGTGCACCACAAGCCATCTCCACTATCGCTGGCCGTGGCCATCTGCTCAAACCATGCAAAGTGCAGCCTGGGCCAGCACAACTTTCCGCCTAATAACACTAACACCGAGCTGGGCTACGGATGCAGCGCTTCTTGTCTGTCGCTCTCCAGCCGCCGTACAAAGGAGGACAGCGTCAGCTGTAAAATGGGGAAACTGAGGCACAGAACAGGGCAGTGACTTGTCCAGAATCAGACGGTGGCAGTGGTGGGATTAGAACCTAGTTCTCCAGAGTCCCGGGCCAGTGCTCGAGCCACTAGGCAACACTGCCTCCCCTCAGGCGTTAACCAGGCAGGGTCCTCCTGTCCCTTAGTCGGGCAAAGTGAAGTCCTGCGCCTTGTCATTGCCAAGTAACCAGCCTGGCCTGCAGCCCCCCTGGAGAGGAACCCCGCTAGGGAGGGGTGGCCCGCTACCCCCATAGATAAAAGCCCTGGCATGTCTCCACTGCTGGAGTTACTCCTCTGCCTGGGACACAAGGATCCAGGTGTCCCATGCTGCTTATGAGCCCTGTGCAGCAGCCCTGCAGGGCCGGCTCATGGGCCACCGCCGTTCAGGCAAGATGCCTGCATCACGGTGCCGTCTGAGTCTGGCAGGGGTTGGATCTAAGCCTGGGCTCTGCTCCCCCACCAGGCAATGGGGACACGGACGCCCAGGGCCCCCCGAGAATGTTGCTGGCCCTATTGTGCTAAGGGGTGGGCACAGGGGTGTTGTGACTATTCCTTGCCGGTTCTCTGCAGTGCTGGCAGAGCCAGCCTGGACCGGTGCCCGTGAACCACAGAGCTGCCCGGTTTGCTGTACCAGGGCCTGGGCCTGCCTTGCCTGCATCCTTATTCTCCTCTCCCTCCCCCAAAGCCCTGGACAGGCCCGGCCCAAAGTTAATGGCTAACTGGTGGGGCCGGTCCCTGCCCCCGCCCACCCCCAGGCGTGCCTGCTGGTGTCTGAGCGGCGGAGCGAGGGGTCGGCGAGCGGATGCAGCGCAGATAGGGTTTCTGATGGTTATCGGGGCCGGTTCAGAACCGAGACACTGACCTCATTGTTAAGAGAAAAACAAAGAGAGTTGTGAGAGCCACCGGGCAGCTGGGGGGGGGCCGAGGCACAGCATGGCCCTGTGACGGGGGTAGGGTGACCAGATGTCCCGATTTTATAGGGACAGTCCTGATATTTGGGGCTTTTTCTTGTATAGGTGCCTATTACCCCCACCCCCTGTCCCAATTATTCACCCTTGCTGTCTGGTCACCCTAGACAGGGGCACGGGAGGGGGAGCCATGCCAGGCGGCCAGCGCGCATCAGTCAGAGGGGGCGGGGGGCTTCGCGCCTCCCCAGCATTGTGCCAGGACACAAGGGGAGACTGGCCTGGACTGAGCCCTGCTGAATTTGGGGCGATGGGGGTGCAGGAGGGGGACGAGCCATTGTATTTGGATGCAGTTAGACCAAACCAGTGTAAATGTGGGGGCGGGGGGGATTTCTCCCAGCCAGGGGCTGCTCCTTGAACTCGCCTGTTCCCCTCCGTTCTGTATGTGCGTGGCTGTTGCTTGCGCCCTCGGCAGCACTGGGCAGCGGGGGTCACTTTATGTGGGACCATGGGGAACAGTTCGTTATTGTAGGGTTACTTGGGAGCCAGGGTCGGTTTGGGGTTGGAGGGTCACTGGGCCGGGCCGCGGGGGAAGGTTCGGGGTCACTGGGCTGGGCCATGGGGGACGGTTTGGGGTCAGAGGGTCACAAAGCCGGTTTGGGGTCAGAGGGTCACAGACCCAGTTTAGGGTAGGACGGTGGCCCAGGCCATGGGGGCCGATTTGGGGTCGGAGGGGGGCTGGGCTGGGTCGGGGGGGCAGTTTGGGGTTGCTGGGCTGGGCTTCGGGGGCCAGTTCGGGGTTGGATGGTCGCTGGGACGGAACAGGGTCGCTGGTTTGGGTCAGAGGATTCCTGGGTTGGGCCATGGGGGCCGGTTTGGGATCAGAGGGTCGCTGGGTTGGGCAGCAGGAGCCTGTGTGGGGTCGGAGGGTCACTGGACTGAGCCATGAAGGCTGGTTTGGGGTCACTGGGCTGGGCCGCAGGGGCCGGTTGGGATCAGAGGGTCTCTGGGCCGGGCCGTGGGGGCTGGTTTGGGGTCACTGGGCGGGGCCGCAGGGGCCGGTTGGGATCAGAGGGTCTCTGGGCCAGGTCTTGGGGGCTGGTTTGGGGTCACTGGGCTGGGCCGCAGGGGCCGGTTGGGATCAGAGGGTCTCTGGGCCGGGCCGTGGGGGCTGGTTTGGGGTCACTGGGCTGGGCAGCAGGGGCCGGTTGGGATCAGAGGGTCTCTGGGCCGGGTCTTGGGGGCTGGTTTGGGGTCACTGGGCTGGGCCGCAGGGGCCGGTTGGGATCAGAGGGTCTCTGGGCCGGGCCGTGGGGGCTGGTTTGGGGTCACTGGGCTGGGCCGCAGGGGCCGGTTGGGATCAGAGGGTCTCTGGGCCGGGCCGTGGGGGCTGGTTTGGGGTCACTGGGCTGGGCCACAGGGGCCGGTTGGGATCAGAGGGTCTCTGGGCCGGGCTGTGGGGGCTGGTTTGGGGTCACTGGGCTGGGCCGCAGGGGCCGGTTGGGATCAGAGGGTCTCTGGGCCGGGCCGTGGGGGCTGGTTTGGGGTCACTGGGCGGGGCCGCAGGGGCCAGTTGGGATCAGAGGGTCTCTGGGCCGGGCCGTGGGGGCTGGTTTGGGGTCACTGGGCTGGGCCGCAGGGGCCGGTTGGGATCAGAGGGTCTCTGGGCCGGGTCCTGGGAACCAGTTTGGGGTCGGATGGTTGTTGGGCTGGTTTGGCAGTAGAGGGGTTTGCTCGGGTGGCCTGGGCCATGGCGGAGCTTACGGGCACTGGGCGAGGGGGGGAGTCTTGAGCGGCAAGAGCAGGTTCGATGCTGGGGGGCTCCATACAGAGCAGTACATCCAAGGACTCTACGTCCCAGCAGGCAGTGGGTTGGGGCACTCGGGGGCTGTCAACAACCCCCCCACGCGCCCGGGACAATCCCAGAATGCAGCTCATGGGACGCCAGCGCACGCGCTCCTCCCCCTCCCAGGAGACGATTCTCCCACCCCCCGATGCAGCCAGAACTCCTGTATCTGGGGCGAATATTTAACCCTTCCAAACACCTGCCCAGCACGGGAGGCAGGCAGGTGGCTCCCACGGGCAGGCCGGACTCGCTTCCTCTTGGGCACCGATGCTGGGGATTGCCTCTAGTTTGGGGGAGGGGGCAGAAAAAGCCAGTGGGAGTATCTGCAGCTAACTGGGCTCGCTGGTGTGGGACAGATGAGCACATTCCATTGCCCAATCCTGGGGGGGTGAACCCCCCTCATTTCCATAGCCCCACCCGCCTCTCTGACCTTGGATTGCTCCGGGCGTTACATCTTTTTCTTTTCTTTTCTTTTTTTTTTTAAATAGATACAAAAAATTAGGATCCTTTCTGCACCATCAGCAAAAACTGTGTGTGCGGGTCTGTGTGTGTGTGTTTTTATCACGCTAGGAGCACTCTGCTCCTTGCGGTGATAAGGCCTAAACCGACCAAGCCTGTCAGTCGGAGTGTGAGGGTTTAGAAATATTGGGACGAATAATTAGATTTCATATCGTTACCGCAGCAGCCATCGAAGGATCAGGCAGATTTATTTTTTTTTCCCTCCTCTGCTCATTAATATTCATTAGAGACGCATGAAGGCAGAGCTGGTCTGAGGCCAGACGCGAGGAGTGGGAGGCAGATGCTGCCGGAGCCCTGACGCTTTGCCGGGGGTGGTGAATCCCGGCTGCTGGGGCCTCTTTCTTTCCCCGAGGCCCTTCCAGAGGAGCTCCCCTCGGAGCTCCCCTTCCCTTTGTAAGCTCCCTGCCCTTCCCCAAAGGACACGACTCCTGTGGTGTGTGTTGGTGCTTTTCCCCCTTGTGCATTGTCTTGGGGCTCACGCCGCCGGTGGCACAGCTTGGGAGCCAGCCAGCCTGCTCCGGGACGATGCCACGCACCCGTCGCCTGGGAGAAGCTGGTGTGTAACTGGTGGGCTGAATAAAGCTGGACTGGAAACGTGTGGCTCACTGGAGATGGGGCATCCCTGTGTCCCTCTGCCCATGCTTGAGCCTGCTTTAACCCCACCGTCATGGGTGGGAGGAGGCTCCTTGGAAAACTGCTGGGATAGTTGTTGGGTTTTGTATTGTTGTAACGGCTGGGAGCCCCGATCCTGGAGCAGACCCCCGTGTGCCAGGCACTGTACAAATACAGGCCCTGCCCCGAAAGCAGCACGATGCTGTGGGCCGGAGCCAGCTGCCTTCAGTCAGTCCATAAACTCCTCGATTCCAAGGCCAGAAGGAACCACTGTGATCATCTCTGATCTCCTGTATAGCCCAGGCCAGAGAACAGCCCCCAAGTAATTCCCAGAGCAGAGCTTTTAGGGAAACATCCCAGCCTCAATTTAAAAACTGCCAGTGCTGGAGAATCCACCGTGACCCTTGGTAAATTGTTCCAGCGATTAATTACTCTCGCTGCTAAAAACGTACATTTCCAGTCTGAATGTGTCTGGCTTCAGCTGCCAGCCACTGGACCGCGTTAGCCCTTTCTCGGCTGGGTTCAATATTGGTTCCCCGTGTAGCTACTGTGGCCAAGCCACCCTTTAACCGTCTCTTTGTTAAGCTACCCAGATGGAGGCATGTGTTCTGCAGGCCCCCGGCGCCCTGGGAAGTGCCGGCCCGGCTCTGCTGCCCCCAAGGGCCCTGTCCCCAGTGAGAGAAGCTCATGGGGCTGTGATCAAAGGGGCGCGTGAGGACGGTGCTCAGTGAGGCTCCCAGCTTGGCCGATGCCCCAAGCGCTAGATCTTAGCTGAGCTGTTCTGGGGGGTTGGCTCTGAGGCCAGCCTCCCTCTGCGCTTTCCAGCTTGTCTGGCGGGGCCCACAGGGGCAGCTGGAAAAGGCAGGCTCCCCTTGTGCAAACCCTCCATGGTGTGGGCTCCAGCCCTTGGAGAGGCACCATCTCTCCTCGTGGTCTGGCCATGGCAGATGTGACCAGCCAGGCCTGTGGGCGCCAGCGTTCTTCGTGATCAGCCAGGCCCCTCGCTCGGGACTCCTCTCCCCGACCCGCCGGCAGAGCCATTGGTTATCGGCCGACAGGCCCAGTGGAGGCCAGGCCCGTCTCTCCGCCTTTCGGAAGGGCGTGGTGGGGCTGCGTGTAACTGGCTCTGGTGGGGGGGTCCCACGTGTCCTGTTGGGCCTTTTCCTGTACACAGAGGTGGTGTCTTGGGCGTGTTTAGTCAGGAAGGGTCAGCGTGACACAACCACGTCTCCCCCATGCCCATGATGGCCGGGGTGGGTTCCACAAGGCAGAGGGCTGCCCCCTGCCACGGCGTTGGGGGCAGCATCGGGCCCCGGTGCTTCATGGTCTGCTATTGCCACCACGTGGCCTGTGCAAACGTTTTCTCGCCCCCGTCGGATCCCCGAGGCCGCGGCAGTGCGTGGCATGTGAACCCAGGGCCCGGGGATGCAGAGTGCTCTGTGATGCCCACCCCTGCTGGCAGATGCCTTCTGGAATCCTGCTAACATCAGGACAAGCAAAGACAGTCCCTCCCTTCTCCACACTCCCCCTTCTCCTGCCCCCGTCACTGGCGCTACGCCGAGGCCAGGGGTGATGCGAGTGTTTCCTGCGCAGGGGGCACGCGGGATTGTTAGACCCCGAGTTAAGCAGGAGAGGAAATAACATGCTTGTCAGCGCGAGTGCAGAGCACGCCAGCAGCGCGTGGTGCCGGAGGGGCGGCTGGCCAGCGGCCTGCACGGCACGCTGCAGTATTGCTGATGCCCATAATGGCAGTGGGCCAGGGGGAGGGGCTGATCTGGATCCATGTGCAGCGTAGCTTGGTCAGGCACGGACCTAGGTGAAGCGTTTCAATGCCCTGGGCTCACCTCGTGGGACAATCAGCAGGGCTGGCTCTGGGGAACGGGGCCGAGGTCAATCAAAGGGGAGGGGTTCCCCAGCCGCTCTGTGGGGAGGGCGCTGCTGGGAGCTGTTCCAGGACTGCGGAGAGGGGGGCCGAGACGAGCCCACCTACCTCCGAGTGGAACGAAGGTGCACGTGGGGGAGTCGGGGTGGGGGCTCCACCCTTCGGTGCTGAGGCTGTCCCGATCCAAGGCCCTGAGGCTGGTGTGACAGGAGAGGACCCCGAGGGCTCTCAGACCCCGCACATCTGTCCCTGTTTGATGCTGCAGCAGTGACTGGCCGATGCAAATGCTGCACTGTTGCTGAGTGGTAACCTGGGCTGGTGCCTGGCTGCATCTTCCATACCCAGAATGGCTTCAGACCCAGCACCCAGCTACTCGGGGCAGGGCAGGGAGGGGATCCCGAAGGTCTGGGGAACGGAGGGGCCTGGGTCAGGAGTGACTCTCGGGAGTCAGTGCGATTCGGCCGCCAGACGAGATGACCTCAGTGGCGGGTAGTGTGCATGCAACAGCTCATCCTAGGGCCGAGTTCTGCAGCAAGCGGCCCGTACGCTGGGGACGCAGGGGTGTCTTGTATGTACGTGTGGGCCTGTATCCAAGCATGCACGTACCCTACCGTAAATGCTCACGGAGACATTGAAATGTTTGATGCGAACGAGTCCAATTTTGAGTAGGTCAGCTAGGCGAGTCAGTGCCCCCTCCCGACCGTCTCTTCCCCCAGCCTGTCTCCTCTACAGCCACCCCCATGGCGTGGCCTTGTCCTGCTGCTCTACACCCCACAGCTGCCTGGGCCTGAGCTTCCCTGGGCGGCGGGGGGGTTACAGTAGTGCTGGCAGCTCTGTGCCCCCAGAGCTCTCCAGCTCCCTATGCTGCCCTGGCCAGCAGCCCCTTCTCCCCCGCATCAATCCCCGTAGAGCCCACGCGTGCCACTTCACACGCCTCAGCACCCCAGGAGGACTTGTGACAGCAGCACCCACGTACAGAATGGGGGTGGGGCTTATACAGTCCCCATATCCTGCCAATCTCAACGTGAGACCTGTGTCCAGGAGGAGCTCGACTCCTGGGGCCCTCCCCTCCTTCTGTGTGTCCCCCACCCCCAGGACTCCCACGGCTGGGCTCTTACCATTGGGGCACAGGCGAGTGGGTACCCACAGAGGTAGCTGGGTGAGGGCTTGTTTTGCTCCCTGCTGGGATGGGTCAGCGACCGCCCTACATTCACTCGCGTCTTCTCTCCTGTGTTTCCCTGTTGGCAGAGTCCGCCTGTGACGCTGATGCTGGGGGACGAGCGCTGCTGGCTGTCCAGGCTGTCCCTGGTGTCCGGAGAAGCCGACGCCAACTCGGTGATCTACAGGAAGGGTTGGTATTACACACGCTGTGTAGCAAGCCACCTGGCCTCTTCTCGCACCTGCCACATCCTGTCCACTGGGGACCTTTCACGTTTAAAGGGCCAGCGTCACCCTGAAAATCAGATTTATTCCCCCCAGAAACACACTCCTTCAGAAAGTAACTGCGGCTACTGCTCATCTCGTCCTGCCCGTCACTCGGCTCAGGCAGGCAAATGAGCGCCCGTCAGTTTCACGCTCTGGTTCTGGTCAGTTTCACTGGCTGGTTCCCTGCTCCAGTCCACGCCCTGTGCCTGCAGGTTGCGGCTCGCTGTGGGAGAGCTCAGTGGCAGAAAGCTGGCTGCGACTGGAACTCCCGGCTCGCTAGGCTGTGTCCCCAGAAGCCCAGCGTGGGCAGGGAGCACGGCTCACTGTGCCCACGACGTGGGTGTGTCGTGCCAGCCACAGGGCCGCCATCCTCTTTATAGAGCCAAGGCGCTCGCTGACAAGTGGGCTGAGCGCGGCTGGGAGGGAAGGCTCCTGGGATGGGAGGGGGACAGAGCTATTCGTTCCCATCTAGTCACCGTCCCATCTCTCCCCACTGCCCTACATCAATCTCCCCCACCATCTGTATTCTCCACTCCACAGCTAGAAGTCCTGGGGCAACTGTTCCCCGGTCTCCTGGCGGCCGGGCAACTGTTCCCCTGGAGAGGGGCCCTCCTGGTGGCTCCCTGGTTTGCAGGCCATTAGCGGCTGGGCAGGGAGAAATCCAGCCTAAAGTGTGAATAGGCCACTAAAATCAGCTAAGCCTCAGCACGTGCTGACACTGCCACCTCCAGGCAATTGTGGGTATTACGAGCTACTGTACAAAGGCAGCTGAAACCCTTGGCGTCTGTAAGCTCACCTCTCAACGCTCGGCAATTTGTCTTGGGCAGACGGGATCAGAGGGTAGAACTGGTTTTCCAGAGTCTGTGCTATATGCTGGGGAGGCAGCTGTTTTGCGCCTTTAAAACAATCTGGCGTTTCTCATTTGCATGTTGTTATCCAGAAGGCATTGCAGCTCTGAGCACACAGAGCCAGAGCAGCTTTAAGGGATCCCCATTCTGTCGGGCTCAGGCAGCCCCTGCAGTCACACTTGCTAAAAGAAGCTTTCTGGGGGCATCCATCCTCATGCTTCAGGGCATAAGTAGATCATCAGTTGGGGTCAGGAAGAAGTGTCCTCCCCTTGCATAGTGCTACACAGTGAGGTGCTATGTGTGCTGTATTTACCCTTTCCTGTGGGGCATCCACTGTGTGCTACGTTGGCCAGGCTTTCAAGGTCATTGCACCATTGATCTGTCCCTAGATGGAGAGGTTTTCTCTTTGCCCGTCCCCTCCCGGCACTGAGGCAGAGGGCACTGGGGCGGGGAGATGATGCTCAGCACTCCTGTAACCAAAGCTTTGCCTTCTAGGTGAATTGATCTGGTGCAAAACCACCCAGGCCATTGTGGAAAAGGAGCTGCTGAGTGCCTTTGTTATGGCCGAGCCGCAGGGCATCCCGAACCACACTGTGAAATCGGAGCCCGGGGACTCCACCTACCCAGCCATGCTGCATGCGGACATACAGCTTCTGCCCCAGCAGGCGGGCATGGCAGCCATCCTGGCCACAGCTGTCGTTAACAGTAAGTCAGCAGCGGCCACCGGGCAACTCTGCGGGAAACGATCCAGCCGTCCTCCGCCTGGCTCCCGGCAGACACCCGCCTGCATCACAGAATTCACCACCCCTAGAGCGATCAGGCTGGACCCTGCCCTCCAGCAATCCAGGGCAACAGATCATCCCCCAGCTTCATGCCATGAGCAGGGTCTGCTCTGGGTGCTGTTCCTAGCTCTGCCCCGGGCGATGCTCCCCTGAACTGGGCCTCAGTTTCCCTATCTCTAAAACTGAGTGGCACCTAGCTCCCAGGGTCGGGGGTTGAATAGGGTCTGGGCAGGTCTCTGAGGTGGAGGAAGGATAGAGAAGTGCTGCTCGTGTAAAGTAGCATTTAATTAACCCTTTCCACCAACTGCCATCGGAAGGAGCGTGTCCCGGGGAGATGCTTGGCCCGTTCCCTAGACAGGACGCTCCATGACCCTGCTGGGCCCACCCTGGCCAGGATCTGCCCTGGGCTCGAGGGAGGGGACTCATGATCACCTCTGCCCTGCTCCCCTTGTTTGTCTAACGCGGTTTCCCCTGGCAGAGGATGTCTTCCCCTGCAAGGACTGCGGCATCTGGTACCGGAGCGAGCGGAACCTGCAGGCCCACCTCATGTACTACTGCGCCAGCCGCCAGAGCTCCAGCTCGCCCGCCGTGGACGAGAAGCCCAAGGAAACCTACCCCAACGAGCGCGTCTGCCCCTTCCCGCAATGCAAGAAGAGCTGCCCCAGCGCCAGCTCCCTGGAGATTCACATGCGCAGTCACAGCGGTAAGGGCGAGGCCCAGGGAGGTGGCACAGGGCTCGAGGGTGTGTAGCTTCAAGCCAGGCTGGCGGGCTGGCTGGCTCGAGGGCAGGGGGCTGTGATGCTAGGGAAAGCCTTTAGCCTCCGGATCGTTGGGGGCAGGATCAAAGCACAGGTCTGCGGGCCGTGAATCCTCCTGTGCCGCCTCCTGCTTTGTTCCCTAGCAGGGAGAGAGAGAGACTCATGTCAACCCATCGCAGCCTGTGCTGTCATACATCCTCCCAGGCCTGTGGCTGGCGGTGGCTCTAGCCGTTCCCCGCCCGGGGTGGGGGGATGAGGTGCCATGCTGGCGTTGAATGCCACACGTCCCGGAGCCTCGTGGAGCTGGGCAGAGACCGGTCATCCCCGGTCACAGAGGATTATGCTGAGATTCGGCAATTCTCTGCAAGCCGGAATTGTCCTTCTCCCCCTGGCCGTGTGACTGCAGCCTCTGGTCGGGGTGAGGCCAGCCAGCCCGTGACCCCTCCACGCCCCCAGGCACAGCTTCCCTTGGCACATGGAGCCAAATGAGCAGTGAGCCCATTGCATCCTCCAGGGGCAGGGCGGGGCTGCCCCACTGGGGAGCTGTCAATCATCTCTCTGGCAGTGCCTCATCACTGCACTGCCATGCGTCCATCTTTAACACCGGGACCTCCCAGTCGTCCCCCTCAAAGCCCTGAGACCCGCATGCCCACAGTGCCCCCGCTCCCATTAGCTCTGTGGCCGAGGGGGGCTGCATTGCATTGGGGTCTCGCTGCCGGGCATCCCAGGGGCCTGGGCACGCAGGCTCTGATGGGGGCAGGGAGCAGCACCTGTTCTCACACCCGTCCCTCTGCCTTTCAGGAGAGAGGCCGTTCGTGTGCCTGATCTGCCTCTCCGCCTTCACCACGAAAGCCAACTGTGAGCGTCACCTGAAGGTGCACACGGACACTCTGAACGGTGGGTCCCTCGGCTGGGCTCTGGGTCCCCTGTGGCTGGCTCGCCACGCAGCAGGGAGCTGCACGCTGAGGCTCTGCTTAACGACGGGCTGGGGAAGGAGAAGGAGCTGGGAGCCCAGCTTGGGGGGATCAGGGCGTCAGACCGGGACTCTCCCCAGCTGGAAATACGAACAGCGCAGTTCCCCTGCCCCAGAGCTCTCGCAGTGCTGAGTGGGAGTGGGGATGTCTACGCTGCCCGCACGGAGCCACGGCTGGGAGCCTGGGTACGTGCTCAGCCGGCTGGCCTAGGCGGCTGTGCCTTCACTGCTGCTGGGACCTGAGCTAGCTCGCCCCAAGCTGGCAGCGCGCCGCCATCACGCCCCTTAGCTGCAGCACGGCCAGAGCCCCGCGCGACCGCTGGGAAGCTCGCCGGCAGCGATGGCCTTCACAGCTCTTCCTCTCCTGTCGTTGTTCCTGTGACTGCAGGAGTCTGCCACAGCTGCGGCTTTATCTCCACCACCCGGGACATCCTGTACAGCCACTTGGTAACCAACCACATGATCTGCCAGCCAGGCTCCAAGGGCGAGGTGTACTCCCCTGGGCCCGGGCTCCCAGCCGCCAAGCCGCTGGCGCCAGGTGAGTCCCCTCCCGCTGTGTCGCCCCTCTTGTGCCAGGCCCGGCGTGCCCAAGGGTGGCAGAGCTGGCCTTCGTCTGCCAGGCATGGGGAGCCCAGAGGCACTGAGGGGCGTCATTGCCGATGTTAAACTTCCTGGCCCATAGCCAGTCTGTTCCCCCGCCCTGCCCCAACTCGTCTGCCTGTGTCAATTGTACCCAGAGCCGCTGGAGCTCCTGGCTTGGGCTGGGCTTCCCCGGCTGGAATTGCCTCGTGCCAGTGGGGACAAAGGGCTGGCCCCAAACTGGATCGAAATGATCTGTGATCACCCGCATGGCGGGGGTTGTTTGTGCAGAACCCCTCGGAAATTGAAACTGACGAGCGAAGCAAACGATCAGCACCAGGGGCCCTGGGAAATGGCCCGGCCCTTCCCTAGTGATTCCCTACAGAGGCTTCCAGGGGACAGGAGAGCTGGGTCTGGGGTCTCAGCTGCCAGGCGGATTTAACCCCCGGGCTGACTCAGGCTCGCAGGGCACCTACCCTGCCCCTGCCCTGCCCCCCAGGCCCATGGGAACTCTGGCACCCTGGGGCAGAGTTGGCCCTGGGGCAGGGCAGACCTTTGCCATCCAGAGAGGCATGTCCTGTAGGCCCCCAGCTTGTGCCCCTCGCCAGGCAGCGCTGTCCGCTCCAGGCCCCTGGCCAGTGGGGTTGGGTCACTGAGCGCCCTGCACTCACTCCAGATGGGATCCAGCAGGGTGGGAGGGAGGAGAATCTCCCGGCCCTAAGAAACGCTGCCACGTGGGCTGGGCCTGTGGTTCCTGCCCACTGAGGGGGCTGGGGTGGGGCACGGGGCCTGTTCAGCCCCCACAGTTCACAGGAGTCACACACTGATCCCCCCATTCCCTCCCCGCTGACAGGTACGAGCCAGCCGAGCGGGACCCCCATCCTGAAGTGCAGCCTCTGCGGCTCCGTGGCCGACAGCCTGGCCAGCCTCCGGCAGCACGTGGTACTGCATGGCCCGCTGCCCGCTGTCTTCGGAGGGGCAGAGCCCACATCGGCCCTGGCACAGCCGGAGTCCCCTGCCAACCCCCCGGCGGTGAAGCCGTCCCTGGCGGACGAGGTGGAGAACGGCGAGGCCAGGCCCCCCCACGCAGAAGGCTGCCCCTCAGCCTCGTTTTCCTCGGGTGAGGTGGCACCACCCCTCAGGATCAAGGAGGAGCCCACGGACAGCCCCGCAGGGGAGGGTGAGGTGGCCAAAGGCACCCCCCCGGCAGAGCCGGCTGCCAGCCCCAGGTCGGAGCCGGAAGCCTCCTCTAGGGCCTCGTCCCCGCGCAGCCTGCACTCGGTGAAGGTGAAGTCGGAGATCGCCAGCCCCACGCCGGGGTCTAGCCCGGTGCCCAGCGAGCCGGGGGTGGGCACAGCCGGCGGCACCGTCTTCCTGCCCCAGTACGTGTTCGGCCACGAGGCCACGGTCGTACCCCAGGCCTCCGAGATCCTGGCCAAGATGTCCGAACTGGTGCACAGCCGGCTCAAGCAGGGGCACGGCACGGTGCCCCCGGCCCTCTACCCCAGCACCCCGGTGCCCAAGGGCGCCACCTGCTTCGAGTGCGAGATCACCTTCAACAACATCAACAACTACTACGTGCACAAGCGCCTCTACTGCTCCAGCCGCCACCTGGCCGAGGACAGCCCGCCCGGCGCCCGCAAGGCCAAAGCCCCGCCCGCCACCCCCAAGGGCCCGGCCACGCCCGGGGCTCTGCTCTCACCCCAGCCGCCCGCTGCCGTCGAAGGCCAGGGGCCGCCCTCGCAGGAAGGGGAGGCTGAGAGGGACGCCAGCCCGCCTGCCCCTGCCACAGAGGCCAAGCCGGAGATCAAGGTGGAGGAGGGCGGTGCCAAGGCAGGCTCCCCCGAGGCGGATGGGGCCAGCCGGGCCAGCGAGGACAGCCAGAGCCCCAGCAGCTCGGTGGATGACGCGGACGACGACCCCAGCAAGACGGTGTGCGAGGCGTGCAACATCCGCTTCAGCCGCCACGAGACCTACATGGTGCACAAGCGCTTCTACTGCGCCTCGCGCCACGACCCGCCCCTGCGCCGGCCCAACGCCCCCAAGGTGCCCTTCCTGCACCAGCCCGTCCGCACCCGCAAGCGCCGCAAGCTCTACGAAATCCACGGCGCCGCCAGCCCTGCCCTGGGACCGGCCCAGCACCTGGTTGAGCAGCTGGCAGGGGGCCTGGCCGGCGCCGCAGACCCGCTGGCAGGGGGCCCCCGGCCCGAGGTCCCTCCCATGCTGTCGGCTCTCATCTCTGTGGCTAAGGTCCATAGCGCCGCCCCCTCCCCCAGCTCCAGCCCCGATGCCGACGGCCCCATTGACTTGAGCAAGAAGCCCCGGCTGCAGGGCGAGGTGCTGCCCGCCTCACTGCCGCCCCTGGCGGACTACCACGAGTGCACGGCCTGCCGCATCAGCTTCAACAGCCTGGACAGCTACCTGGCCCACAAGAAGTACTACTGCCCCGCCGTGCCCCTCCAGGCCGGCACCCTGCAGCAGCTGCACCAGATCAAGGGGCCCGCGCCCCCCCCCTCGAAAGGCCGGGGCAGTGGTGCCCCTGAGAGCCCGGACGTGCCGGGCGAGGAGCCCGACGGGGTGCGGGTCAAGGTGGAGAAGGCGGTGCTGTCGGCGAGCCCCGGGGCCCTGGTGGCCAAACCCCTGGCCCTGCCAGCCACGTACCCCTGTGCCTCCGGCGTGGACTCCCTGCAGCGCTACACCAGCCCCAAAGCCCTCCCCCTCCTGGGGGCCAAGGTCCCGCTGGCCGGCTGCCCCTACTGCCCACTCAATGGGGCCGTCAAGGGAGACCTGCTCGAGCACTTCCGTAACGCCCACGGGCTCCTCGGAGCCGGCCCCGGACTGCCAGAGGCCGTGCTCCAAGCGGCCGCCAGGACACCGGCCGGCTGCGCTCCGGAGAGCAGCCTGCCGCCCCTGCCCGCGGCCTCCCCACCCCAGCCCCTCGCCAGGCTCCGCAAGGACAGCTTCAACGGCAAGGAGCCCGCCGCTTCCTCGGCCTCCAACGGCAGCCCCCTGCCCGCAGGCTCCCCCCGGCCCAGCCTGCCCGTCTCGCCCGCCGCCCCTTTGAACGTGTCACCGGTGCCTGAGGCTCTGAGGGAGCCTGGGCTCACGCCCGGCTACACGGACAAGAGCGTGCAGACCGCGCCCAGCAAGGCCCTGCCCAGCCCCGTCCCCAACGGCAACCACAGATACTGTCGCCTCTGCAACATCAAGTTCAGCAGCCTGTCCACCTTCATCGCCCACAAGAAGTATTACTGCTCCTCCCACGCCGCCGAGCACGTCAAGTGACCCTGCCCCACCCCAGCTCACGCCCCGCGGCCGCTGGCTCCGGCCCGGCGACGGATTCGAAAGCAGGACGCACCCCAAGCCAGGGCCCTGCGGGAGGCTGGAACGGGGGGCGGGGGGGCGGCTCTTCTGAAAGTGTCCACTGAGGCCGAGAGAGGGACACACCCAGCCTGCGCTGGACCCATGCCCATGGCTACATGCTGCCCCCCTGTATGTTACACAAGCTGAAGGGAGGGAGTGTTCCCTGCTACCGCATTTTTGAGCTCTGGGTTGTGTATGTCTAAAGGCAGCCCCCCCTCACCCATCTTCTCCCCGACACACCTGCCCACTGCAGGGGTCTCGTTCTGACTCGGTGCTGGTTCTGCAGCATGGGCTGCCTCCCGGTTCCCCAGCGCTGGTCGAGGCGATTTTCTAGGTTTGGGGGCAAATTTGCAGAAATTCGATTCTCTCCTTCCCTCTCCCAGGCCTCGCTCCAGCCTCTCACAATCAGCATCCAACAGGCGCTTTGGCACTTTGGTTTGGAGATGGGGAAACTGAGGCACGGATCCTCTCCCCAGGTCATGCAGGAAGTTGGTATACAGCCCAGCTCCCCTGACTCCCAGCCCTGCGCTGAGACCCCCTGGGCCAGGCCGGCTCGTAAACAGCCTGTTGGAATAGCAGGGGGTGTTGGCAGCACAGGCCGAAGGGGCTTGAGCAGAAAACCCTTCGCCAGCTTGTGTCCCTTGGGCCCAGAAATCCTTTAGGGGAGCACCAGCCTCATTCTCCCCTTTGCCAATCCCTTGGTCGCTGGCTGAGAGCCTTGCACTGGCATAGGCAGCTCAGGGAGGCTGCCTGGCACCCTTAGCCCAGCACTGGGCATCCCTGGTCTGCCCGTGGGGCCCCAGTGGAGTTGGTGGAAGCTGTGCCCGGGCAGCGCTGAGCCCTAGGATGGGGCTGGAGGTATTGGTGGCTCTTCGCTCTTGCTGGGGCGAGGGCAGGCTGGTGAGGGTGCTAGGTTGGTTTCTCAGAGCTAGCAGGAGAGAACAGGAGTCTGGGCAAATATCCCCCCTTCCCACCTGTCTGCAGACTCCCTCCCTTCTGTAAGGGGCTGCCCCCTGCACAGCACAGCCATAGCAGTGATGCCTGGATTCTCCTTTCTGGGGGCCCGGGCAAGGCTCACAGACCCCTCCCCCCCGAGGCCCAGGCCCCATTCTTCTTTGGAGCCACCCTCTGGGTCTTTTCTGCAGAGCTCCCCGCGTCGTGTGTGCCCCCTCCCATCCCCCATCGAGCTTGTGCCGGGGTGGGGCGGGGGAGTGAAACCGACGGGGACTGGAACAAGAAACAAGACAGCACTGAAGATGAGACTGAAGCCTACACGTGTGTGTATAAGCATGTACATAAATAAATCTGTCTAATGAAGCTGTGTCCCCCCGTGTGTGTCCAGAGAGGCCCGCACAGCATGCTCCTGGGCCGTGCGCATTGCCGGAATCCTTTGGTGCCTGAGCCACAGCGATAGAGGTCGGGCCAGGGCCTGGCTCTTGTGTTTTTAGCTGGGGAAGCCCCCGGTGTGTTGGCCAAGTGGGCAGCTGTAGACGTGCCTACGGGTGGTCTCCATACCTGGAGCAAGGCTGCCCTCAAACCCAGCTGGGGGCTGTCGAACAGGCCTGCTCTTTGCACGGATACCGCATTGGTCCCGTGACACTAACTCTTCAGCCATGTGACCTCAGGGTGAGAGGTGCTGGTTACCCCACAGCACTTGGCCCAGGACTCTGCCAGGATGGAGGAGGGGGGAGCGTCAGAGCCCCAGTGAGTGGCTGCAGCTGGGGAGGGAAGGGGCTGCAACGTAAGGGGGGCGGGAGGGCAGAAAGCACCCCCATCCCCAGCCTTCCCGCAGTTGAAGAAGGAGGCCCGATGGTTTCGATCCCTTTGAAAGGCGTCTGATCACAGCTGCTGGTTTAAGCAGTAACAGGGAGAGCTGCTGGCAGGGGCAATTGTATGCACTGCCCCCTAGGGCTGGCTGAGGAGGGGTTGGGGGAACCAGACAGCGATACTCACTGGAAACTGGCCAGGGTAGCGTGGCTGGGCCAGGTGCTAAATGGGGAGGCCCTTAGCATCCTCAAAATGTGCCGGCAGAGCCCCAAAGCCGGGCGGGCAAAGCCCCAAAGCCGGATGGGCAAAGCATACTCTGAGTCTAGCTGGGGTCTCCCCTCCTCCTCCAGCCGGCTCTAGGGGATACCAGCATCGCCAGAGAGCAGCTGCAGCCTGCTTTCTCTGGCCCGGGATCCCTTTTGCAGCACTCTCCACCATCAGGGCGTCTTTTATTGGGCGAGGGATTGCTGGGCTGGGCGCCACCCCTTCCAAAGCAGCTCGCGTCCCCGCACAGCCTGCCAGGACTGGGCCAGAAGCCGCCCTTGCTAGAACGTCCCTTCCACAAGTGGTCTCTGCTATTACCACGGCCAGGGATGTGCCAGCTCAAGCCATCGTGCCCGGTAGCAGTTCATGCTTCTGGCCACCGGGTGGCAGTTAGGTCATGCCAGTGGGGGCTTGGGGCACACTGGCGTGTTTGTAGCTGGGGCGCGTTTTCTTACCCCATCCAGGCAGGCCCTGCAGGATGGTGCCTCTGGCAGGGCTCAGGCCGCAGTGGGGCTGCTTTAGGGAGGGCAACATAAGTGACCTTAGCTGTACCTCTGTGCTGTGCTGCAGCAGCCCGGGGAAGGGACGGCTGGCCACCCCCACAGCCCATTGCCTCTTGAGCTGCTCTCCTCTTCCAGGAGGCGGGCTCGGCCCTAGAGACCCTGGGCTGTCTTGGAGTCTGTGCTGCAAGCCCCAGTGCCTGGGCGGATGAAAGGCCCTGCAAGGAATGGGGCAGGGGTGACCCCCAGACACGTGCTCCAGCCTTGCTCGCTGACCGAAGGGAGCCATTTGGGCACAGCCTCCCACGAAGGGCGCGTGACAGGCGAGGGCAAACACCGCTCAGTGTGCAGCTCAGACGGCTGGAGGCTGAGAGAGAAACGGACGGAGGCTGAGAGAGAACCGGACGGCGCTTCTCGCTGGTGAGGCTGCGGGGACGGGGATTCTGCGGAGGGACAGGGAACGGGCCGGTGCAAGGGAGCTGAACGGAGACGATGGATGGAGACGGGGGTCGTGCAAACCTAGCACATCTGCTCAGCTCCAAAGCAGGGAGGACGATGCTGGCGCCTCAGCCTTCACCAACCTCCTCCCTGTGCCGGGGGGGTTTGGCGCCATAGCTCAGGGGTGAGAGCAGTGGTCTCGGAACCCCGGGGGCGCAGGTTTGAATCCCCCTGGGGCCACTGCATTAGTGCAGCCCCCTGCCGGAGCTGTAAAGAGGTGCCGCTGTAGTGAGGGGTTAGAGGGGTCCCCAAAGGGGGGATTGCCCCCCTCAGGGGTCACGGTGTTACAAAAAGTTGGAGAACCGCTGGATAGGCCCAGGGTGCTGCAGACCTGGGCCCGCTAGAGGGAGCCGTGGGCTGGGATCTCGGCGAGCTGGCACACAACTCAGGGC
This sequence comes from Mauremys reevesii, assembly GCF_016161935.1. Lineage (NCBI taxonomy): Eukaryota > Metazoa > Chordata > Testudines > Geoemydidae > Mauremys > Mauremys reevesii. Next base: position 39,715,593 of record NC_052638.1, read on the forward strand.
CGGTTTTCCAGCTGAGCTCCGTCTGGCAGGTGCTGAAGTGGGAGCTGCGCGCTTTTGACCATCTAACCCAAAGGATCCAGCCGAGTCCTCAGCCCACTGCGTGGGCCTGCTCACAAGGGCCCTTGCAACAGGCCTCTGGAGAGCAGCTGTGACACACGGTGAATCACCGCGGGGCTGATTAGCCAGCGCTCGCTCGCTCTCTGAACAGGCTTTTGTGGTAGAGAGCAGGGCACCGCCATGCACCTCCCTTCCCACACACACAGGCCAAGGGAGGGAGGCTGCGTGGCAAAGGCAGGGGGGAGGGAGAGGAATTCTGTGCCCCTGCAGGGCACCAGAGAGGGGTTTGCATTTGGATGGTAATGGAGCACTAATCAAGGAGCAGGGCAGAGGCAGGGGAGCTAAGGGGCTCAGCCCCAGAGGGAGGTGCAAAGGTCCATGGGGTGATCCCGTGTCTGTCCTTCCCTGCTCGGGGGCAGCCCACTCTGCATGGACTCGCTTCTGCCCACCGCCGCAGCCTGCCCCAGGCGTGCTGTACGGGAACGGCGCCTGCTCCCAGGAGGTGCTGCTGGTTAGGGGCTCTCACAGGGCACGCTGCCCCTTTAAGGGGGTGGGGGGCTTAGCCTCACCTGTACCAGGTTTAGCCACAGCCCCAGGTGGAGGGAATGGGTACCAGGGTCATGGCTGAGGGCACCGGAGATCAGGAGCCAGGCCTGTTGGGAGAGCCCGGGGCAGCCAGGGGGAGGGCGCCTAGATGTGGGCATGGGGGCGCTGATAAAAGAGTGGGGGACCAGGCCATAGGACGAGCCCCCTCGGAAGGAAAGTCAGGGCCGGTTGGGTCACGGGCCAGCCGGTCCCAGGGCTGGACGCAGGTAGGAGAAGATGGGTGCAGGTTCCCCCACAGGTGGGGCAGCCACCCCATCACTGGGGAAAGGCCTGGCCGGGGCCTAGAAGTGCTGAAAGCCAAGCCCAGGAGAAGGGGTGAAGTGGCCATTAAATGAGGACAACCATCGGGGGGAGGGCTGTGCCCGGGGAGGAGACGACTGGCCTTTGGACTCAGTACTAGGGTGACCAGACAGCAAATGTGAAAAAGCCGGACAGGGGGTGGGGGTTAATAGGAGCCTATATAAGAAAAAGCCCCCAAAATCGGGCCTGTCCCTAGAAAATCGGGACATTGGTCACCGTACTCAGTACTAACGCCAAGGCCTTTGCCGGCAGGCTCCATGCCCTAACAATGCTGAGAGCTGGAGGGCCGCAGTGGGAGGGGAGCCAGTGAATTGACTGGGGGGAAACTGAGGCAGCAGATGGGCCCAAAACCAGACCAGGACACCCCTCTCCTCCCGCCCCCCGCTACAGGGCCAAAAGCTAAACCTGCCGCCATGTTCTGCTCCGTGGTGTGGGTGCAACAGCGGAGTGAAGGGCATGGTGCTAAAGCCCTCTCCCTTATGCTGTGATAACCCCCGGGGCGGGCACGCTTGGGCCTTTGCTGGGGGTGAGTGGAGGGGGACAAGTAATTTGACTTAATCGCAGTCTTAACGAGAAAGGCCATCGCCAGACCCGGGCAGGAGGCGGCGACAGCTCCTGTCTGTGGCTGGGTGGGCCGGGAGCCCAGTTCGGGCCCAGGGCGGCAGGGCCGGCCAGGCTGCCTGGGGCGAGGGCTCAGGATGCCAGCAGGGCTGTGTGTGCGGCTCCCATCCCGGCGGAGCTGCTGGCACAACGCCAGGGTCGCAGAGCGGGCGGTGGGCCTTACACGGCAGGCCAGGCTTTCAAGAGTGCCCTGCCCCCACCCGCTGCCATTGTACCCCCAGGGCAGGGTGGAGGGGCGGGCGTCCCAGCAGGGGTGGAGACTGAGGACGATCGAGGAGGGGGCTTGTGAGCTCGGCCCACAGCACTCGGAGCACGGCAGCAGGGCTAGCAGCCTGAGCTAGCATCGGCCAAGCTTGCTGGAGCAGCAATAGCCGTGAAGGCAGCAGCAGCATGGGCTAGCAGCGCGATGCCCACCCAGCATCCCAGGCATGTGAGATAAACACAACCAGCAAACTCCCCCGCGCTGCAACTCGCCCAGCCAGCACCACGCTCCTGATCGCAGGCAGAGCAGACGAGGGTGGAACAGGGCCGGGGCCAGCATGGCAGCCAAGGTAAGTGGACAAGCGCGGTGAGCGCACCGGCCAGCTAGTTGCGTTGATTTAAGAAAATATTCCGCCTGTTTATTGTAGTGGTGCCTACAGACACGCACGCCCAGCCTGCCGTGTGAGACCCTGTTTGTGCCATGCACTAGCCAGCCCCTGCCTTCACGAGCGGCCGATCCCAGCCCCCGGGTGGGGAGGGGGATCTCACGCCGGCAGGGTGAACCATGCAATGGCAGCCAGGCACGCGGTAGTGCCATGAGTTTGGGGGGTGGGTTTAGGTGGGAGAGGCTGGCGAAATGGCAAGGAAAGTGAAGGGCGCGGGGACAGGGAAGGGAAGGGGGCGAGGTTAGGAGCAGAGAAGCTGAGATGGAGGGCGAGGGCTGGAGCGAACTGCTGATCAGCTCCGGGCACAGAAAGGGGAGTTTGCCGACTGGTGGAAGGGCCCTGACTTACTGGAGTACTGGGCCGCGGCAGCAGTGAATTGGAGGCTGCGGACTCAACCCGTGCGCTCTGAGGGCTCAGCGGCACCGCGGGGAAGCGCAGGGTAATTGCATCCACTGCAGCCTTACGGGGACAGAAGGCAATGCCTGAATCACACCACTTTCCCGCCGCCAAACACGGGCTGCGCCCGCATCTGTTGGGGCACTTCGCTGGCTCCACTGAGCAGGGCAGAGAGGGGAATATGCCCATGCGGATCAGTGACGGAGCTGCAGTAGAACCCAGGCGTCCTGCGCTGGTCCCCCACTCTAACCACTAGGAGAGCGCTGGGCGGAGGCAGCCCATCGCTGTGCCCGCGGGACCCTTCACCCCTGTTGGCCGCCTGGGCAACGAGGCCCCAAGCAGCCTGGCGCTGATGTCACAGGGACCTGGTTCTAGAAGAGCGGGCAGCTGGGAGACACTGGCTGCACCGGGAGGGGAAGGAAGCTGCTCCCAGAGACTGGGGAAGGCCGGATGTTATAGGGACTGGATTGCCCCACAACTAGCTGCCATCACTGCCCCTGGGAGGGGGGACACGTGGTGGTAAGACCCAGCTGCTGCCATTTCCCCAGACAGACGCCAAAGCCACAAACTCCCCTCCAGCCTGCATGGGGGAGGGGAGGGGGAGAAGGAGCCCCCGAGGCGGACATGGCTCTGGCCGGTCGCACCTGGCTAGAGTTGGGGGCGGACGGTTTAAGGACCGCTCGGTCCTGTCCGCGCTGCCCCAGGGAGATGCCGACGCAGGAGCACGAAGCCCAGCTGGCTCGAAGGGCGGAGGCTGGCGAAATGCAACCAGGTGCCAGCCTTCCTGCCCAGGGAGCGTCTGCCCCAGACCCCACATAAACGCATCAGCCAGTCACCATGGGGCAAATGCCCTGCCAGCACCTGCACCTGGAGCCAGGAACGGCCCCCTGGTCCTACTGGGACCCCTCTGTGGAGGAGGAAGGCTTGTGTACGGCAGGTCCCCTGACCCCAACCCACCAGCTTCTTGCAGGCTGGCCACCCCCCCTCCCCCCCCAAGCCCTCGCTCGCAGCAATCCCCGCACACACTCCCACCAGGGGCTGATCTCTGCCCATGATGGTGTGTAGGGACTTGGAACACCCTGTCCCCACCCTGCCTGGCAGGGAATCTCGCGCTGCCAGCATCTGCTCCTTCCCAGCGGGGACCTGCCTGTCTGGATTCCAACCCGACAGCCAGGGAAAGGTTCTCAGTTAGGCCTGAAGGCAGCTCCGTCTCATCAGCCTATGAACGCTTAGCCCAGGGCTCTTAGGCCTTTAGAGAGCTGGTGGGTTTGACCTACCCCTCGGCGTTCAGGGGCAGGCAAGGGGAGGTGGGCCATGTACCAGTGGGGCAGAGTGGATGATCCAGGGGCCTCCCCGCTCAGTCTCTGTTCTGTTTCCTAGGGGTGGATCAGCGCCCCCATGGAGCAGAGCATCGTGGCGAGGCTGGGCTGCATTCAGTGCCAGCTCCACGTGGCCAGGGCCAGGCTGAGAGCCAGCCACGAGCAGACTCAGGTTGAGTTGGCAGCTGTGCAGGCCGAGCTGGTGGCTGTCCTGAGCGAGGTGAGTCCCGCACAGGACCCGGAGGTGAAGGCCGCAAGGGAGAAGCAAAACCGGGGTGGCCTTGGGCCCAGCCAAGTGGCCAAATCCACATACAAGCTCCGGGGCAATGGGGTGAGGCCTGTGCACGACGACGCAGGCGAGCTCCAGCAGGACCAGGCCACGCCTGTGGAAGACCCCCTGTGGGACCAGCTGCAGGCCCCACAGGAGCAGCTGGAGGTTCAGGGGATGGCTGGTGGGGAGGCAAAGCCTCCCTGGGCCCTGAGGACCAAGAAGATTGGCTGGAAGACCAGAAAGCTGGGCTGGAAGACCAGAAAGTCCAGCTGGCTGCCCAGGACGGAAAAGAAAGGGTGATGGGAGCGTTGTAATGCTAGACGCTATTAGAGAAGGCGCGGCCAGGTGCACAGGAAGGGCTAGCAGGGACCGGGAGATAATATGACCTGCTGCTTGGACTCCTTACAAATAAACAAGCTGTTCGGACAGGCATCGCCACCGACTCTCCAGGCCGGCTGTCTAGTCTAGTGCTTGTTCATCGACTCTTTCCTCCTTTCTCCTGGTCTCAGCACTGCACTCGCTGAGCTCAAGGAGCAACTCCCATTTCAAGCTTCACAAGCCATGTTTTGTAAAAACCCAGCTCTCGAGGCCTCTCCTGCCCTGCAGCATCTCCTGGCCCTAACTTTGCTGTGGGGGGGCTGCCGTCCTGGGCACAGCGGCTTTCCCCTTGCCCCACTCTGGGGCACCTCCCGCCACCCTGGCTACCGTCGGGGCCGGGGGCTGAGCCGAGGCTCTTTTTTTAATGCCAGTCTAGTTGCTTTTTAAAACCAGATGCGCTGAGTCTGGAATTCCTGGAGTTTCCTCTCTGCCTGGCTCTCAGACCTGGGACGGACGGACCCTCCGTCTCCTTGTGAGCTTGCTGCCACGTGAGTCTCTGTTGCATTCCAAGGGAGTGTTGGGCCACGTTTGCTGGCAGTGGCTCACCTGGCAGCGTGGACAAGGCCTAGCGTCCAGCATTGCCGGCATGTCCACCCTCGTGCCAGCAGCGCTGACCCCACACTTGCTCTTGTCTGCACTGTTGGCTAACTGCGCCCCTCCACTTGTGCGTAACACAGTGACCCTCCCAATGCAGACCAACCCCCTCTGCGTAATTCCCAGGCACGGGCAATAAAACCCTGGGAGGTTCATTCTCCATCTGCTCCTGGAGAGGGCGTGGGGGGTGCCTCCAGACTCGAACAGATGCTGCTAAGCCAGAGGAAGGAAAGGGGGCTTGAGGAGAGGGACGGAGTTAAGGAGCCTCACCCCTCCGTTTTCATTCTATTCTCTCTGCTAGGGGTGGAGAAAGGTTCCCTTAGGCCAGATCAGAGCCCCTGGGGACCAGAGCATCGGCGATCGCCTGGACCATATTCAGGCCGAGGTGCAGCGACAAGCTGAGCTGCGGGCTGGTTGGGAAGAGGTGAGGGCTGACTGGGACGAGGTGCAGGCAGCGTGGGAAGATGTGCTGACTGACACCCAGGTGCAGGCTGCGGCGTGGGCCCCCGCCAGGTTTCTGCAGGCCCCGGCGAACACCACGCAGACCCTCTTCCATCTTCCGCAGATCCTCGTGCACGTGGCCCGGCTCCAGGCCCGGTTTGCGCAGCTCCAAGCCAGCACTGCAGAAGCCCAGCTGAAGGCTTTGCAGGCCCAGGGAAAGAACTGGCCGAAGGATGCACGCGAGCCGGCCCAAGCCCAGGCGGTGTCCGGGCCCGTCCTGAAGCAGGTGTATGAGCAAGTGGCTGCGGCTGTGCACACTATCCTGGTGCTGGCCATGCAGGATCTGGAGAGGGCTAAGCAGGCCCAGAGGCTCCCCGTACTAAGCCAGCTGACGAGGGCCGTGCATGCCCAGGTGGAAGTGGCTCTGCGGGGTATCCTAGCAAAGGCTGCACAGGAGGTGGCGGCGGCCGATCGGGTGGAGCTGGCCGAAGCGCTGTGCAGCCAGGTGGAGAAGGCGGTGCAGGACGTCATTGTGAAGGCGGAGCAGGACTGGGGGAGGCCCAGGGGGGCCGTGCCAGGAGGGAGCGAGGGCCGGGGTGGAGAAGCCGCGCTGTGACGGGAAAGGCGGGCGCTCGGGAGGGCTGGCCGGGGGAAGAAGGCTGCCTGGAGGAGGAGGAACGCTCTGGTGGAGCAGAGGCAGGTGAGCCCCAGTGGGGGTCCGTGTCGTTGGCCGACACGGTTACTTGGGCTCCCGTAAACAAATCAATAACCAAATAAATCCAGCAGCTTCCAGCCCCACTCTGCCCTCGGTGCTCCCTGCCAGCTTCCTGTCCCCTGCTAGCTTCGTTCTCCCTCCTCCCACGTTCCTCCCCCGGAGCTCAGCGCCTCGGCAGGGAAATATCCCACGTGAATTCCCCCAAGGGTGAGTCGTGATCTGAGCCTGCACCTGCCACTTCCCCGCCTTCGCTGCACAGGGGCTGCCGGCCTGGGCACAGCAGTTTTCCCTTTGCCCTGCTCTGAGGCTCCTCCCGCAGCGCGGCCAGGTCTGGGCTTCAGCTGATTGCTGTTGTTTATCGTAACCCAGCCGTGATGAGTCGGGAATTCCCGGAGATCCTGGCATCCCCTTTCCTCCCGACTAGTCCCTCTTCGCTCGGCAGCCACAGCTCCTCCGAGCTGGGGTCTCCCAGTTAGAGCCAGCAAACCCTGGGAGCATGGAAGGGTGCAGGGTCGGGGAGCAGGGGATGGGTTGGCCTAGGGCTCATACAGGCAATGGTGCAGAGGTGCATTGGCAGAGATGGGGGGGTGGAAGCAGCGAGAGGGGCAGGCCGGGAGTATCGGGGGGTGCTGGGGTGCTTGGGCAGAGCTGCCTGGTGGGCAGCGGGCACAGACCCCCCAAGCTGGGCTCCTGGGAATGCTGTGTGCCCCTCACTTCCATGAGGCTTCAAGCGGAAAAAGGTGCAGAGCCGGTTGCGTGGGAAGCAGAGACCAGGACATCGACACTGGCTTCACGGGGGGGGCAGACAGGGCAGTGGGTGGCCTAACGAGAAACCATGGCAGAGCTCTGTGGGGCTTGGATTCCTCCACCCATCCCTCCTGCTGGCACCTAAGAGCTACAACCCGGGCACTGGGGGGAACCATTTCTAAAGGGAGTTAAGCGCTTTGGAGCTCAAGGCTCCTTGACTTTCAGTGGGACTCCAGCTCCTAAGTCACTTGGGTGTTGAGCTGCCCAGGCCCTGCAGCTGGAGGAGTGCTGGGTCGCCCGGGTCAGCTGATCCCAGCCGGTGTCACTACAGACGCTCCGCTCATTTATGGCAATGCCTAATCCGCCACTTAACCTGCAGCCACTGCCTCAGGGAGGCCCGGGCCGCAGACAGGTTATCCCGAGGGTTTGCCCGGGCCCCGGCAGCGCCTGGAAGGGGCTCAGATACCGCGGCGATGGGCACAGTATAAGCACCGGAATAGAAGAGAGGAGGGAAAGTTCTCGCACGTGTACCTGCGTCCTGCCCGCCTCGGCCTCCCCGTCAGACGCGGGGGAAGGTGCGCAAGACTCATCCGTAACCTACTGCTTCAAAATAGCCGCCGTGCAGGCAGCAGATGGGCTGGGAGCCGGTTTTGTGCTAAATCCGCTCGCACGTGCGACCGATGAGCCACCAACCAGCTGGCAGCAGCTAAACGAGAGGAGAGAACTTTGGCAGGCTGGCAAAATACCATCAGCTCCGCAGCCTCTCTGCCAGCTGGGCACAGGCAGCTCGCGGGAACAGCCTCGCACGCCAGACACTTCACACGGCTCAGCTTGTGCTCGGCAGGCACAGCCCGTAGTGCGCCTGGGCCGCCTCCGGCTCCTGCTCCCCTCTGCCGGGGTTCCAGGCCGTCCCTGCGTGAGCAGCTCAGACATGGGAGTCGCTGGAGGAAATAGCAGATCCACGGCACATCCCAGGAACACGTGCTCCTCACCATGCGATAGTCGCCCTCTTGGCCACCACTGGGGACTGAATCTGGGCCGGCCAGAGCGGAAAACATGAGCCTCTGCAGAGGTCACGGCCATTGAGTCCTCGGCCTGTGACGGAGGGGAGAGCCACACCATGCACTCTCAAGGGGACTTGACCTTTGTTCTTTCTTAAAGCTGTCTTTAAGCTACAGATCTGGCGGAGTGGGCTCTGGGGCTGCTCTCTGTTTATGGAGCACCATAGCAGGCTGGTACCGCCCGGTGGGGTGCTGGAGGCTGAAGCTAAGTCTGGGCTAGGCCCAGTAAAGGAGCCTTGTCCCCCTTCCCCAGTCCGGCTCCCCACAGCATAAATGGAAGCTCTGCGCAGGCACCATGGGTAGGAACCAGTAACAGTGCCCAGGACAAAGAGCTGGGGCTAACTTAGCAACCCCCCACCATGCTGTGCAACGACTCTGGCACAGGGCACTGACTGCCCCCCACCTGCCTGCCACAGGCCCACAGAGCCGGCTGGGCGCATGCATCACGCAGCGGGCTCGAGCGCACGAGCCAGGTGTCCCCTTCTTGGGTGCAGTCAGCTGTGGGTGCGAAAGAGGGCGCAACCCGTAGAGACCAGGCGGGGTCTGGCTGAAGAGCCGGCTCTTCGGTTATAACAAGTGTCCACCTGGCAAACCAAAGGGGGGACTCGGCCCCCTCCTCACCCCTCTCTCCCATTAGCCTCTTCTCTCCCCTGACTGTTATCCACAGGCTGCAGTAACGAGAGGGTGTTTTCAAAAGGCCCAGCAGGCAATGAAAGTAACCCCGAAACGCTCCCTGTTCTCTAAGCTACTATTTCACTGGCTCTGGCCAAGGACTCCAAAGCTGACCATATACAGTTCATCTTTCTTTTCATTTTCCCCTGCTACCTCCCCCTGGGGCGGGCCAGTCAGCTAATCAGAGCTGGCCTTGTTCCCCAGCTGGTGGTTCCTTCTGAATTGGACCAGGCGAAGAGAAATGCAGCCGGGTCAACGTTCAGGGACAGCTACTGTGGGATTGGACGCGCCCGTCAGAGTCTGTCCTGCTCTAGCTTCCTTCAAGGCAAAGTTTTGCTTGCGGGGTCCATGGGAGACTCACAAAGCTCCCTGCCCTTTTGGAAAAGGCCTTTTGAATCCAAGAACGATGAGCCCAGCAGGGGGCTATAGTGATTACTCTGAAACCTACTGACCTCAACTGAGAATTATCTCCATTCTCCCCAGTTTCCAAAGCACTCTCCAGCCGCCCACACCACAGCAGCAGAAGTCCCCCCTCCCAAGCAAACTGCACCAGCCCCTCACCCCTCCTGATCTGTTCTGATTCACAATCCACAGAATGGCTGAAACCTCGTCCTGTGACCCAAATCCCACTGTCCTTTGCACCCACCAAGGCTTGTGGGAAGGGGTCGGCTGAAGGAGGACATTTTGCCCACAGTGCGGGGCGTGAGCTGAAAAGAGGGTGACCCTCCTTGCAGTAAGGGGATCCTTCCAGTGGGGTTTGGACCACCCTGTAGAACTATAATGGGGGGGTCTAGTTTTCAAGTCACTTCCGGAAGCTAAAAACCGCTTAGCCGGTTTTTAACTAAAAACCCCTCAGCCAGTTCTCCTTCTCACTCTGGAATCTGACAGGCTGGTTCCTTTTACAAACAGCAGCACGTCCACTGGTTGTTATTTTATTTGTTCATGTGCATGGAGCCGCTTGGAGCATGCTAAGTGCTGCCCACGCACTACCCAGAGCGACCCCCAGCCGTTCTGCTGCAGGCGAGCGTGCCTCCGCCACCCGACCTCGCCGGTCGCCCTGTTCCCAGGTGGGCGTCCACGCGCAGCAGCTCCCCTGGGTGGTGAGAAGCCCGCAGGGCCCTTCCTTTCCAGTGAACAATGGGAGGGAGCGGGAGCCCTGCTGACCTCAATTATTTTCAGTGACATTGTTGGTGACGTGCCAGCTGTCTCCGGGATGCTCTGATTGCACATTAATTGCCTGGCTAATGAACAGCTCCGGAATGACACTCGTTTCAGGGAGAGCTGCGCTGCTGAGTGCTGCTGGCCGGTAGCCAGGCCCCAGGCAGCCGCTCCCCGAGGGCTTTTACAGCTGGGCTCTGATTTAGCAAATCCCATTGCACGTTCCCCTCCCCCGGCCTCACAGAGCAGGCAGGCGTACGCCCGCAGAACAAGGACGGGGTTCAAACCCTTCTCTGGGAGCAGGCCAAAGAACCTGCCTCTTCTGCAGACAGGGCCTGAGCTGCAAAGAGGAAAGGCCCCTGGCTAGGGAGCTGGCTGGGGTGGACAGGCCACACTGCCCTCTGCCCCAGACTAGGTTGTAGCACCCTTGAGCGGTGTGAGCCGAGGAGCTGGGTGCATGAGCCGTCACTCCGCGGACCCTTCCACCTGCTTCCCTGAGCTTGTGTTGTGCGGCAGGGCAAAGCCAGGCCCCGGCTGATCCCATGCCCCCAGCCGTGCATCTGCTCAGTACTGGGGCCAAACCGCAGCCCCCCAGCTCCAAGCCCCCCACACACACACGGCCCCGCACGTTGGAGAGGCTCTGCCCTGAATCCAGGCCTTGCCATGAGAGGCACCTGCCCAGCTATGGCTGCCCTACAGCCCCTTGCCCCCTCCGCGGGGGGAGGGCACTCGGCGACCTTCGCCCCTTTCCGCTGCGGTGCGCCCCTGCCGGCTACGTGCCGCGAGGCCCCCAGGCCGGCCGACGCAGCATGCTGAGTGCCGGAGGGGGAACCCCTTCCCTGGGCTGGGGAGCAGGTCCTGGCCCGTGACGCTAGCAGGGAGTGAGCAGCTGCTCCCCGTGCGCCCCCGAAGCAGGGAATCGCTACTCAGGTCTGGCTGACAGAGTGGGGGGGGGGCCCTCCAGAGCAGCTGTTGTGATCCTAGCCCTGGCAGGAGGCTGCACCCCCAGCTAGCCCTGGGCTGGCCTCCCAGGGGCTGACACCTTTCTATTGCACAGGGCGGCTTTTCTCTTCCCTGTCATGTGCATTCAGCCGGGGAAGGACACAGCCCGTTGGGGAGGCAGGGAATTGCAGCAGAAGTGCACTGGAGCAAGGGTCCAGCGGCGGCTGCGATCACTTGGCGCAGCTCCAGCTGCTTCGAGCTCACCTGGAATAGCCGCTGTGAAAAGGCTCCTGGTTCCCTGGCCTGCCGCAAGGGCCCATCTCAGAAATACGCTCGATCCTGTGTGGTGCAAAGCTACCCCTGGCGGTGCTGAGTGGCTGTTCCCCGTGTTGCGAGGGCCCCATTGGGGCGGGATGGGGGCGGATGTCGTTCCCGCAGAAGCGGTCTTGCCAGCGTGCTGTTTGGAGGAGCAGCCCTGGGGCTTGTGAGTAACCGTGTCCGGGTACCACGATTCACAGCGCCCCCTAAGGGCAGAGTTTATTTAACAGGCAGCCATGAAACAAGGAAAGCACCATACCCTCAGCTGGGCAGCATCTAAGCAAATCTGGCTTGTCCCCTGGGCGCGGTTCCCCTGATTGCTGCTCTGCTACACACATGCAATCAGTTAGCCCCGACACGCCTGCCAGCCGTGGCAAGCTGCTCTAGGACACAGAGCTGAATTCTCCTTGGGCTTCTGAAATGGAGCCTCTCCTGGCCCCTAGGGAGCCTGGGAACAGTGTGTCTAATCCCTGGGAACACAGTCACTGCCTGTCATTGCACGCCCTGGCTCTGGAAGCTGAAGGGACCCAGGCACCAGCCTGTCTGGCTATGAGGTGTAAGCAGCATTGTCTCTTCCCAACGCTGGAGCTCCGCTCAAGGGCCAGGCTGGCCTGGCAGCGGTGTGGAGAGGACGCTGTGCCAAAGCCAGCGGTACAGGAGCTCCGTGGGAGTGGCCAGGAGAGGTGAGTCAGTTACTGTGTGCCACCCAGGCTGGACGGGGGAGGTTTCTGGTTCATATCTGAAGTGGTGTCCAGGGTGACGTGGGGTCTGTGCTTCCTGCTGTCCCGGGGAGCCTCTTCCAAAGATCAAAAGCTGAGGGGAGCTCAGCTGATACCATTTCAAGCCCCTCTACCCAAAATGGAGGAGGAGAGAGGGTTTATGTCTGAGTGATGTTCGCTTGGTGCTTCTCCCCGTCCCTGGTCTGTAAGATGGGCTGGGCAGGCTTACAGAAAACATGTGGTGGTCCTCCCATCCCACCGCATCACCATGGCCGCTTGCCTGGCTTTGTCTGGTCTGAACACTGCAGGAAGCAAGCTCGCCGCTGCTGCTTTGTACTGGCTGAGCGTAAAGGGGCTTGACACCACAGTGTGATAAAACCCTTGAGAGGAAAGGGCTTGACCTGTTAAGCACCTGCCCTGCCCTCTTTATGGGAGGCAGTATGGGAGTTTGCAGACCTGGGTGCTAGTCCTGCTTCCGCCACTGTCTCCTTGTGTGGGTGTAGTCTCTCTGTGCCTCAGTTTCCCCATCTGTAAAATAGTCATATTAATGCTGACCTGCCTAAATACCTAATTTATAGGGCTGCTGATGTGAATGTCTGGAAGGCATTTTGAACTGCTGCTGCTGGAGCCTAAGCTTCCTTTAAATCATCCACGCACACTCCCTCCTCCACCAAAAATAATCTGAGGTCTCACAACATCTGCCAGCTGAGATTCACTGCCTGATATATGGATGGGGAAACTGAGGCCCCGAGAGGCTGAGTGACTCACTCAGTGATAGACTTGGAACTACAGAACCCAGCTCTCCTGACCTGTCCCCTGCCCTCACCACTAGACCGGCCCACCCCTCCTGGATACCCTAAGAGGTTGAAAGCATACTGACGCTAGAGATGGGCTCAACCTCAAACCCTTTATCCAGACACCGTGAACACAGTGGGAGGTGAGATTTGAAATCTGGATCTGGCCCAGGCCAAGGTCTGTCGCTTGGCAGCTAGTTAAGGCGGGAGATGCAGCACTTTGGGAACACGTCTAAACCCACATGAGCAGCAGTGTGGCAGGGGAAACAGCCAGTGAGGACTGAGAGGCATTGGAGGACTGTAGGAAGAAATGCAGGCCTGTAATAGCAAAAGGGGTGCTGCAGGCTGACTCAGATGCATCAGCCGAGCTGGTCCATGCTGTGCTTTATTATCCACTGACTGCTGTACTTCACCTAAAAATGCGCAGGTGCAGGGGTGGGTGGGTATAGCCTTGGCGTGCTTGAAATGAGCGACTGCTCCTGAAGTGGTGATGCTGAGCCTAAGGCAGAAGAGGCAGCCCGCTCTGGTGGAGTCCTCACTCGGTGTGACGGTCAGACCCCAGGGCTCATCCTGTGTGATTAGAAGGTGGAGAGGGGCACACAGAGGGTCCTGTGTATTTGTGCTCAAGGCCCGGCTGGTGAGAAGCTTGTTGAACAAACAAGTCCTGCTCTGAGCATCATACCCGCCTAACGTCCGTGTCGAAGGGCTCGCGCCCAGCAGTAGGAGAGGGAGGGAGTGCATGTAATTTCACTGGACTTCATTTCTGAGTGCATTTGTATCTGTTAGATTTAGATAAACAGCCACAAAAGATCCCAGGGCCCAGGCACCTTTGCCATCACATAGAAACCATTACAAAGCTAAAAGAACAGCACTGATGCACCTCTAGCATGTGCAGCCACCAAGCAGCAAATCAAGATAAAGCCAGTCAAAATCCTCCTGGCTCCCAGAGGCTGCTCAAAAAGATGGATTTTTGCAGCATACCCTGAAAACCAATATGTCTGGGCCGATTAGGTCCACGGGGAGTGAATTCCATAGCTGAGGGACCATCCTCATGGAGAGCTCTGTCCCTCCAAATTCTCAATTTAGAGCAAAGTTTGAGCCACTCTCTGAACTGCTGCCTGGCTCTTACTTTGCAGAGCCAGAGGCTGAGCAAAAACGTCTTTTAAGTGAGAATTTTTGTTTGTATGGCAACAGCTTCCTTAGAGCATCCATCTGCTATAGGAGATCAAGTGGATTTTCCTTCCTGAGCCATGGGGAGAACAGAATTGCCTGCAATGCTCTCAATATGCTTCATAACACTCTGCATTAAGACAACGATTGTAATCAAATCTCAGGCTTCAGGGCTTCAGCCTGTAGCTTGCTGGGGTTCAGGTAGGTTCCTCCCCACCCCCAGTGTCCAATTGGCCTGATGTATGCTAGGACACGTGTTTTTTTTTTTTCACCTTCCTCTGACGCATCTGAGATTCTACACAGCTGTAGACAGGACACTGAATGGGGTGAACCAGTCTCAGGGGTGGAACAGAAAATCTTCTTTCTAAAAAGATGCCTGCGGATGCTCCACCGGAGCCGCGGGACCAGCGGACCCTCCGCAGGCACGTCTGCAGGAGGTCCACTGGAGCCACGGGACCGGCGACCACCAGAGCGCCCCCCGCGGCGTGCCACCCTGCTTGGGGCGGCAAAATTCCTAGAGCCGCCCCTGCTAACTGATCACCAGATTTGGGGTCAGGAAGGAATTTTTCCTGCAGGTTAGATTAGCAGGGATCCTGTGTGTGGGAAGATTCACATTTCTCGGCAGCGCGGAGTGTGGCTCGGCTGCTGGGATCATGTAGGCATGTTTCACCTAATCAATCAATGGCAGGGGTTTCCAGGGGTCTCTTGCCTGTGGCACAGAACAGTTTTGTCTACTGAGGACTGAAATGCTTTGGCCTAGCTGAAGTAATTGGACTCAATAAAGCGGTAACTGGGTGAGATGTGATGGCCTGCTGTATAGAGCAGGTTACACCAGTTGGTCCCTTCTCGCCCTAAACTCTATGAAATCTAAATATATTCAATCCATTTCCCTCCTGTAGATCAGGCTGCAAGAAGCATGTGTTTGCTGAGACCATGACCAGCAAAGGCAACCTCTCTTCTGGCAATCTTCCCCTCTCCCCACCACAACTAGCTCCCACTAAGGCAGCCCGTGGAAGCCAAGCCCCCGGAGAAAGAGTGGGACGGAGAATGTAGATCAATGCTCAGGCTTTGGTTTGGGGCACTGAAGATAGATGGAGACATATATGGAGGGTTTGTTACCTTTCCCTTATAAAAGGGGGTGTAACGAAGGGGAAATGGGGATTATTTCACAACTCCCAAACTTGATTATAATTACTTGTCTGTAGCACTGCAAGCATCAAAAAATGCAACACACACACCCGCGCTCCCCGTTTCTTCTGTGTCTATATCTGGAATGCTTTTTTATCTGTTCGATTCCCAGCCCAGCCGCGCCCCGTCTCTCTCTCTCTCTCTCTCTCTTCCCCCCCCCCCCTTCACTTTGCAAGCCTTCCTCCCACACATCCGCACCTCGGGTATTCAGATCAGTTGGGAGGCTTCATGCTGTAGCCACTAGCTCCATTTTCCATTTACTAATGGTTTCTGCTGTGCGGCCCCCAAATGCAAAATCTTCGGCACCCACTGATGCCTCGTGGGAAAGCTTAAAAAGCATTCTACTTCGAGACAATTCAGCCTCACTGTCATGTTCACTCATTTTGTTTTCCGGCTTTCATTCGGGTTCTTCTTATTATTAGGGATAAATGCGTAACCGGGTCGTCAGTCTGTCAGGGCACATTTTCAAAGGCTCCCACACCCGGTCTCTAATTTGACATTGCAATTGCATGCCCATCCATACACGGGGGCAGTTCTGAGCACACCCAGCTCATGGTGGAAACGGCACACTCAAATGGGATTTTCATGAGGTTGGCAAATAAAGCGTGTAATCTTGATTTTTATAGCCGGGTGCAAATTTGTGCCTGCAAAAATTCAAGTGCGTTTGCATATTTCTTTTGCATATGCCACTAGCCAAAGAGGTGTGTTCCTGGTTGTTTGGGTGCGCAGGTACTGTGATTGCACGTGTCAGTTAAGTCTGCAGGTGTTTAGCTGCAAGAAGTTATCAAAATCTGGCTACATGGGCCAGTTCTGTGGGTTTGGGGGCAAATGGCAGTTTGTGCAGAACAGCATGTGTGTGCATGTTCACACGGATATGTGCAAAAATAGAGCCCAGGTTTTTTTTAAAAAGTTCATCTGCTCTTGCTGCTTCACCTGAGTTTATTGTAACAAATAAAGATCCCAGTTTAGCGGATGATCTTTGCTAACTGGGGAAAGACAAGGCAATGGCAAATGTAGAAGCAGCATAGTCTCCAAACTGCAGGGGCTTTTAAGCATCATTAAGGTTCAAGAAGCAAACTCTACCCAACAGCTATCACCAAACAAGCCCCTCTGATCCATACAGCATTCCCAGGCCTTTGGGATCCACTTGACACGAGGACGGATGTGCTGTCGTTGGGAGGAGGAAAGCCCAGCCTGTGAATGTTCCCCATTGTTGTATGGCTGGGATGAATCAAGGCTCCTGCTGGGGGATGGCAGATGGGTTTGCTAATGGAATCGTCACCGGGTTCTGCTATGGAAATAGCTCTTGTCTGTTTCCAGGAGCTGGAGAATTTGAGGAGCGTGATTGCTTCGTCGGATGAACGCCAGAAAGTTCAGCGCTCGCTCACCCACTTCTCCTCCCGCTCCACAGTGCCGCTGGATGGCCTTGACAGAACTGAAACCTAGCTTGCTTTTGTCTTCTCTGGAGAGGTCAGTGTCACCAGTGACAGCTGCCGCCTTGTGTCATGTGCGACTGCGGCTGTGGTTTTAAACCTGCCAACGAGGAAGGTGAAGGCTGATGGCGTTTTCAAATGACTTTTTGTACCAGGGCATGTGCACTTTTAATCAGAGACCCATTGAAAGCAAATGCAGTTCTGCTTGATTTGTTTGGCTAGGGTTGGCACCGTTATTCACCTTAGCAGAGGAGCTATTGCTTCTGACAATGCCAGCTCCCCAGGGCTTTAATTCAGTTCAGTCTCTGTCGCAAGTGAGGGAAAAGTTGGTTTCTTTGCCTGAGAGTTTTCTGGGCTCCGATTGCACCAGGCTGATAGTAGCTCCCGAAGAAATAAGAACCTGCATTTAAGGAAGTTAGTGGAGTTCGCCACCATTTGAGCTGTAGTTCGTCATCTGCGTCATGCTTTTGCCAGGAGCATCTCCAGGTGCCACCTCATCCCACTGGAGCAGTGGTTCTCAGCCTTCTCCATACTGGGCCCATTTGGCTGGGACTCACTGGGATACAGAAGAGCGGTTGTGACCCCAAGACGCTTGTTCATGACATTCCAGGATGTTGCGATTCCTGTTTCCAAGTGGGGTAACTCAAAGTGCAGTAGGGAACTTTTAGTGCACGACAGCAGGGTCCACACGGACCACTAGCGTGCGGCAGACTGGTGGGGGGTAGCTTACCCCCCAGCCTGCTGCGACCTAAGCTTCATACAGCCAAGCCCTGTCTTCCCAGAAGAGACCATTCACTTGCTGTACACCCCCAGCCCCTCCTCCGCCCCAATACTCATGGGAAACATCAATAAAATAAAATAATAAATAAATAATAATAAAATAAAAAGAGATAGTGAAAGATGGGAAGCAGCAAAGCTGTTCTCGTACAGCCTCACAGAAGCACACTGGCTTCAGCTAGCTCCTAAAGTAGGGGCTGCAGACGCTCGTGGTGGAATGGATTCCAGACCTCACGCTGACCAAGGCCGTCCCCGTCTGTCCCAGCCGAAGTTGGCTTTTATTCTCACTTCCCATGTGGGGGGGGAAATCCCTTTGGGATGACTCTTCCTAGAGAGGGGGCTGAATGCAATGCGGACGTGGATCTTTACAAGCTTTGGCTGCAATGGGCTGCACTGCTGTAGCACTTCAGTGAAGAGAGAGGCTCCCGTCGGGATAGTTTCTCCACCCCCGCCAGACGGGGTAGGTGTGGCGGCAGCAGAAGCTGTGTCATAGCGCTGTCTGCAGACGGGGTTGGGTCGGTACCTCTGTCACTCAGGGGTGTGGGTTTTTCACACCCCTGAGCGACGTAGTTCTACCAAAGTAATTCTGTCGTGTACGCCTGCCCCAAGCCATATTCCTTCAGGTTCTAATTCATGATGTGCTGCTCAGCTGTCACTCCTGGGCCATGTCTGGCCTCGGAAAATGGGCTGGAGTTTTAAAGCTTGTTAGCCAACACGTTTTAACCAACCCGATTGTGCCTTGCACTGGGACTTTGTACCCATTGTTGACAGCGGAACTCCTGTTTAAAAACCTGTTAGCTGGTCCTGGTTAACCCAAGGGGACTTTGTCTACATTGGTGCTAAGTGATGGCTAACAAGCTAACCAACCCATTGCTAACATGACGCATTTCCCCAGGATAGACCATGCCTCTGCCAAGCTCTGTGTAGCCAAACTTCCAGATCAGCCCCATATCACTTCTGTCTCTGACACACCTGGAGCCGAGCCCGGGATCTTTCCGGCAAGGAGCTGTATGGAGCTGAACGTGCTCTTCTGGGTGTGGCCACATGACACCGCGGCAGGGCTGTGTGCTTACAGCCAGATTGCTAGGCTGGCCCGTGTCTGGCTTACTTATAATGACGTATCGGTCTCTCTCCTCGATGCACCGTGGATCGCAGCAGGGGCTGTGCCACAGGGTCGTGCAGTCCTCCATTATTTTCCCATTGCTCCTTTAAGACCTTCTTTAGATTCTGACGCCAATTAGAAAGAAGTGGCAAAAATTACAGGGACCCTTCTATAATCATTTGGAGACAGTCAGGACCTGTTCCCAAATAGCCCATAGCAACAGACACACACAGCCCCACACACCCCTTAATGAAGACAAACTTGCTTGCCTGCCTCTTCCCTGCTCATTGGGTGCCATATCACAGCAGGTTAATTGGCAGAGCGGCTGAAGAGCAGCCAGTCAGGGGCAGCAGGGTCCTGTGCTGGGGAGAGGCAAACCCTCTTCCTGGACTCTTGGGAAGTTCCTGGGTTGAGGAGGAGCCTGAAGACGGCGCTGTAGTCACCGGAGGGAGGCTGTTAAACTGGTCTCTGAAATCCAGGACCAGTTGCTTTATCTTCCCAGCTAGCTGGTGTCACGGTTACAGGGCGCCTCCTTGCCTTCTGGGCACATCTACCCAGCAAGAACCAACCTGGGCCCGAACGTCTACACTACATCTTTTAGCTCCCCAGGGCGCAGCCTGAACCCGCGAGCCCAGCTCGGCTCCCTGGGCCAGCTGCAGCCCATGCCGCGGGCCTTTCATAGGTGTCCCTTGAGTGTCAGAGCTCAGGTCTTCCCCCCGCCTGGGGAGATGTGCTGTGACTCTCCCACTCATCGGCTGGGCCCTGGACTACTGCACCCAGCTGGGTTTGATCTCTGGCTGGGTTCTCCCCTTTGGGGGTCCGGGACCAGTGGGGAATACAGTGGCCAGCCAGCCTGCTTTTAAAGCAAAGTGTCACTTGTTTTAACAATAAGAATAAAGCCGTTAGAGAAAAAGTATTTTAAAACCACAATCTACGTGCACGTGTGTCTTCCCTAAAGCCCTGTCTAGCTCCTCAACAACTAACCCCTCTTGGGAGATTGCATGGCCAGGAGGAGAAATGTCCAACCCCCTGAGGCTGAGGATCATGGCACACGGAAGAGGGGAAATGATTGAGCAGAGCCCCATGCTCTGGGTGTCCCTAAACCTCTGACTGCCAGAAGCTGGAACTGGACATCAGAGGACGGATAACGCGATAATTGCCCTGTTCTGTTCATTCCCTCTGAAGCACGTGGCGTTGGCCACTGTCAGTAGACAGGATCCTGGGCTGGATGGACCTTTGGTCTGACCTAGTATGGCTGGTCTCGTGTCCTTAGCAGAAAGAGATGGGGAGCAGTAATGCAGCCTGCCCAATTTGGACTCAGCTTGACCAGGGCTGGGAAACCATTCAAATCCACACATCTCTTCCTGTCCCAAAGTGGGAGAGGAAATTCGGTGCTTCCTAAAACATGCAGTTGATGTGACTGTTGCCTACTGCAATAACTGGGCTCTCTGTTTATCGAGCACGACGTGGCCTCCCCAACCCACACAATGTCACAGCAAAACTAGAGCAGCAGAAGGACGCTGCTCCCTTGGGGGGTGTGGGAGGTGACACATCAACCAGGAGCAGGATCACAGCAGCTGTCCAAATCCTCGCCGAACGGCCGCTCTGTCTGTCTGTCTCAGTGAAGGATTTGCACTGCACATGTGCCCACGGCTGCTGGCCTGTCATTTCTAGATACGCCTCTTCTACAGCGAGAACAAGGGTTTCCCTAAATCCGCAGCCTGCTCAGCCGTTATCGCCGCCTGCCACCAGCTCTGTGACCATCAGCAGTTGTCCAGGTGGCAGGAGATTAAGGCAGCGCCATTCACTTGTATTGTGGCTCATTGATTTACTGGGGCAACACATCGCATTGCTAGGATGATTAATTAGGATTAACTAGTTAATGTTTGCACCGAGCTTTGACTACGTCAACTATGCTGTGCTCATTCCAGGCTTCCTGGCTAACTCCTTTCAGCTGTCCTGGGAGGAACCTTGTTCGCAGATTATTTTTTTTATGGTGGGATAGGAGTGTCTGGTCTGGCCTGTTTAGGCTGTGGGCGACTTCCATAAGAAAAATCCTGTAGAATTTACTACAGCATGTTCAACTGTATATTGAATTTTTAAACCAGCCGTTAGAATGCTGTGGCAGGGATATTATATTTATTATTATCAAGATAAGTGCAAAGTACAGCACTACGGAAGTTAAAATCAAATCCACCCCTACAGGGTGGGGAATGGCCGGCCAGGCGGTAGTATTGCTGAAAAGGATCTGCGGGTTAGCGTGGATCACAAAACAAATATGAGTCATCTGTGTGATGTGGCTGCAAAAAAGGCTAATGTTCCGGGGTCTATTAACAGGCGTGTTGTATGTAAGACACAGGACGTAATTGTCCTGCTCTGCTCGGCCCTGCTGAGGCCTCAGCTGAAGTACTGTGTCTGGCTCTGGGTCCCACGCTTTAAGAAATATGTGGACAAATTGGAGAGAGGCCAGAGGAGCGGAACAAACATGATAAAAGGTTTTGAAAAACTGGATATGTTTAGCCTTGAAAAAAGAAAACCAAGAAAGGACCTGATAAGTCTTCAAATCTCTTAAGAGCTGTTTAAGAGGACAGAGATCAATTGTTCTCCCTGTCCACTGAAGGTGTAGGGCAAGATGTGATGGGCACCATCTGCAGCAAGGGAGATTTAGGTTGGATATTAGGGAATCATAGAATCATAGAACTTAAGATCAGAAGGGACCATTATGATCATCTAGTCTGACCTCCCGCAAGATGCAGGCCACAAAAGCCGATCCACCCACTCCTGAAAATTCTCTCTCCTCAGCTGCTGAAGTCCCCCCCCCCAATCCTAAAGAAGAAGAAGTAGCAGATAATCCTCCCCCCCAGCAAGCCCCCCCCCCCCATGCGAAGGAGAAAAAAAAAAACCCAGGGCCACACTGCTGCTGGAGGAAAGAAAAAATTCCCCCCCCCCCCCAAATCAGCTGAAGCCCGAACAGCATGCATGCAAGACTCTCCAGCCAGACACTGAAAAGAAAAAGAATATCCCAACATTGACCATTGATTACCGTACCACAGTGGTGGTATTGACCTTGACTATTGACCTAAATCATAAATCCTCCCCCCAACCCCACATATCCTCCATAAACTTATTAAGCTTCTTAAGAGAGGAGGGTCCTTCCCCCCCTCCTTTCGTGTTTGTTCTTCCAATTTCTCACCCCTGACGGTTGAAAAACGTCTAATTATTTCAGCCTAAACTTCCCGACTGCCAATTTATATCCATATAAACTTGGTAACGCTATGGGGAGTTAAGCTCTGGAATAAGCTTCCCAGGGAGGCAGTGGAATCGCTGTCCTTGGAGATTGTTCAGAACAGGTTCAACAAATCGCTATCAAGGGTGGTCTAGGTTTACCTGGTCCTGCCTCAGCCTAGGGGGCTGGACTAGGTAACTTGTCAAGGCCCTTCCAGCCCGATGTTTCTATGATTCTATTCACTCAGAAATGCTGTGGGTGTTCCCAGTGACTGCAGTAAATAGAGAAATGATGCAGGGGGTTAGTTATTTAGTTATTGAGCAGCCCACTGTTTAAATCCTATCAAGGTGTATAGGGCCTGTTCCATAAGGGTGATGCTGGACCCATACTGCTCTGGGTGTAGTGGAGGCAGTGTACATGCCTGGCATTCTATAGGTGGTACATAGTGGTGCTGCTGTGTTTTGTGATCGTTGGTGTTTTTTCTAAAACCCCAGCTCCTGGAGTCTTGTGACTATATCTGAAAATCTCAGCTTTCATTTGAGAAAAGATTTCTACCTCTGCTGGTTACAGAGAAAAGCTTCAAAACATGTAACCCGCAAAACATGAAGGCTCAGAAGCCAGGAAGAAAAGGAAAAGAATCCAAAATGGTTTTGTTTTTTTTAAAGCTTGTGGGGCCTGACTCATGATTGTCCGAAGGCTTGGCATTGGCGACGTGGTGTTCGCAAGGAGCAGCCGTGTCCTTTCAGTCTGAGCAACACCCAGCAGGAAAGAGCAAAAGTGAAGTCCCACCAGGTAGCTCCCCCCTCTGTAATGGTTACATGCTGCAGCTGCCTCTAGGCTGCAGCCAGCTGGGATTTTAGCAATTGAAAGGTGCAGTACGCGGGAAACAAGATCCTCAGGTGCAAAGCTGGCTTGGCTCATTGCCCCAGAGACGTTGGGCTCAGGCGCAATCAGTCCCCATTGTCTGAGCTGCCAGAACTGATTGTGCTCGCCCTGGAGCGGTGCTTCATTCCCTGCAATTCCTCTTGAGAGGCAGCTTGCACGGTCTGTGTCTGGCTTCCTCCCCTCGGCTCGGCTTTGAACCTGAACTCTCGGGGTTTGATTTCCATTTTAATTCTACCCCAAGCACGTGGCTGAGGCTGTCTCGGCAGAAGGCCGGGTCGCTGCTTTGGGCCTCGATTAGCCTGGGTTGGGAACTGCAATTTGTTTATTCCCAGGGGCTTGACTAGGCTAGTTATAAAGCCCTTTCCCCGCTGCTGCAGCCAGGGTGCTACTAACCAGGTGCAGGCAGAGAGGATGAGATAAAACTTGATTGCTGGGCATTTATATCACTAGCCAGGTAAGCACCAACAAGCGACTGAGTGAACTTTACTGGCAATGGGCCTTGCTCTAGGCAGATGGCTAGAAAGAGCTGACCGTCTGCTCCAGGTCTGGAGGAGGTGGCTACTATGGTGCTCTCTCAAGTGCCCCCTCTCGGCCAATTATTTGTAGAGGGCCCCATGGGTCTGGCTGTGCGCACCACCCTCTCAGCCCAAGGGAGTCGTGCCAAGGTTCTGGCTTGTGCCTGTCCAGCTGTGCGTCACAGCATTGCATCTGTTCACGTACACCTGCAGAGAAACTTGAGCCCTCTGCGTTTGAACCAGCTCAGCACGCCTCTTCTCTCCAGTTGCTGCAGGCCAATTTCAGGCCTGGCTGAGGCCCCTGGGGAGGGGAGAGGCTCATCAGGTGAGAGCGTAGGTAGGACAAATCTCTTCCCCCCGCAGGCAGCAGGGGCTGACATTAAAAAGGAGCCGTTCCTGTCGATTTCAGCATCTCAGTGCAGCATTGTACTCGAGGAGTATCATAATGTCCCGAAGCCATTCGGGGGGGAGGATCCATTGCACCGGCTTGTGAAACTAATGTGCCTGGTGCTAGACAAATGTCCCTGTGCCCAAGTTTACAGTCAAACAGAGACACTGCAGGAGACGAGTGGCAGGAGCTTAAAAAGCAACCCCCCCCCCTTGATCTTTTGTAAGCAGAAAGAATTTGCCCCTGGGAGGACTAAGGCTGTACCGCACCTGTCATCATGGAGCCCCTGATTGTGACCCCTCTGTGCTACCCAGGGCAAACAGTTATAACAGGAGGCATGTGCCTGAGGAGAGGGTGGGGCCCATGCGATGCAAGCTGGAGACTGCATAAGTATTTTCCTATTGAGCAGCAATTTACTGTCTCTCTCTCACACACTTGGAAAGTGTCCTCAGATGGCCCATGGGCCAGGCTGCCTGCACCAGCCAGCCTTCTGCTGTTGGCCAGAGCAGTGGGGCTCGCCCCCAGGGAGCCAGCGGAGAGTCTGGCCCGTGGAGTTTAAAATGCAACAGGCCCAACTGTGCAAAGGGCTCCACCGTTAGAGCCTGGGCGCCACCTCTGGGGGTGGGGACCAGAGTTATGAAAATGACACATGGGCCCCTTAACTATTTGCTGCTGCTCTGAGTAACATGCCAATTCATTCCCCGCTTGCTCCCCTTCCTCCTGCCGGCATAGCTACAGAGGGGCTAGAAAGGCCCCATTCTGCCTGGCTCAGTGACAGAATTGCCAATTATGCCTGGAATCCAGACACTCGGCATCGGGGATGAAGAGCACGGAGTGAATAATTATGATTCATGAGCAGAGCAGACAGAAGAATGGGCAGCAGCCAAATTTAAAGCTGGTTTAAAAAAAAAACCTCTTAATGAGCAGATCTCCTCCTGGGTCCTGTATTCTGGGTTGTTTTTCTTCTCCGGCTTGACTGTGACAAGTCTGCTGCAAGTTGTCTGAGGTGTTAGCTCACTGGTGAGGGGTCGGCTCAGTCCCAGGGTGGTACTTTTGCTCCTAGATGGGATGAGCACGGCCCTGGGCACTTCCACGCTGAGTGCTCGGTTTATCCCTTAGGTAATAGCTCAGCTGTGATTGCCCCCCCTGGGCAGGCTTTCAGCCACATCCTCCAGCCTGAAACTCCATGGTTCCTCCCACCCCTTATGGTCCTGCCCTAGAGGCCTTCAAGGGGCAGCTACTGCTACCAACCCACCTCTGTGCTGGACTAGGGGATAATTCTCTAGTTGACGTGAAAGCCATGGGTGGGCTGGCAATACTAGAGGGGATGAGTGTAGGACACAAGGCTGGTCTTTTTGTAGGGTCCCTTTCCTGACTTACTACTGTTAACTAGTAAGTTTCCCATGTAAAGCAGAGATTCAGGCTGTTGTATGAGCTATACAGAGTATCCTCCGCTAACACACCACATCCAGAGTGACATTTTGTAGGTAAATCTGTTACTTGGGTTAAGTTTAAAGGACCCTTTAAAGAGATTGTGCCCTAGTGATCTCAGCACCAAGCTTCCCCTCAGGTTAAAACTCACTGAAATCTTGTGTAGACTCCATCTGCTATGTTAGAATTAGTGATCGGTTCTCTCTCCCTCCCCCTGTTCTTTGGAGTGGCCCCCAGCCCA
This sequence comes from Mauremys reevesii, assembly GCF_016161935.1. Taxonomy (NCBI): domain Eukaryota; kingdom Metazoa; phylum Chordata; order Testudines; family Geoemydidae; genus Mauremys; species Mauremys reevesii. The sequence goes on from NC_052638.1 coordinate 39,740,705, forward strand.
CTAACTTCTCCCCTTCTGCAAGCACTGAGGAAGAGACTCCTCTGTGCTAGGATAAAAGAACAGGCGGACTTGTGGCACCTTAGAGACTAACAAATTTAGTGGAGCATAAGCTTTTGTGGGCTACAGCTCACTTCATTGGATGCATGCAGTGGAAAATACAGTAGGAAGATTATATATACACACACACACCCCCAGAGAGAGAGAACATGAAGCAATGGGTGTTATCTGATCACTCTCCTTACAGTGTGTATGATAAGGTGAGCTATTATCAGCAGGAGAGAAAAAGAACTGTTTGTAGTGGTAATGAGAATGGCCCATTGCCAGCAATTGACAAGGAGATGTGAGGAACTGTAGGCGAGGGGGGAAAGTTTTACTTTGTGTAATGGCCCATCCACTCCCAGTCTTTATTCCAGCCTAATTTAATGGTGTCCAATTTGCAAATTAATTCCAATTACAGACCTAAAAGTTGCAATATTAAAACAAAAAAACTTCAGAAACAGACTCCAATGAGAGATTGCTGAATTGGAATTAATTTGCAAATTGGACACCATTAAATTAGGCTGGAATAAAGACTGGGAGTGGATGGGCCATTACACAAAGTAAAACTTTTCCCTCTCTCCTACAGTTCCTCACATCTCCTTGTCAATTGCTGGCAATGGGCCATTTTCATTACCACTACAAACCATTCTTTTTCTCTCCTGCTGCTAATAGTTCACCTTGACTGATCACTCTCCTTATAGTGTGTATGGTAACACCCATTGTTTCATGTTGTGTGTGTATATATCTCTCTCTCTCTTCCTACTGTATTTTCCACTACATACATCCAATGAAGTGGGCTGTAGCCCACAAAAGCTTATGCTCCACTAAATTTGTTGTGGCACCTTAGAGACTAAGTCCTCCTGTTCTTTTTGCAGATACAGACTAACATGGCTGCTACTCTGAAACCTGTGCTAGGTTAGTGCATTGAAAGTTACCTTCTTTCAAAATGGCTGCCCCAGCCCCTTGGCAATGGGACTGCAACTGCCTCACAGGGGGAAGCTTTCTGGAAAGGGTATTTCCAGTCATTGTCCATGGTACCCTGGTGATCAGTGTCCTCCTATGTGGTTAGGGAGAAGCTGAGGGGCAAGATGGCTTCCCTAGAACAATGGGTGAGGATGATTCTCTGACAAACTTTCACCTAGAACAGAATAGCAAATGATTATCAAACGAATATTTTTGAAAGTTGCCCCCCTTGCATCAAACCTACTCAATGATGGGGGGGGGGGAAGAGACCAGCCTTTGCATATACAATGAGTAACAGGCAGGTGTGTTCAGTCTGTCTCCACCCCTAATTTGGCAAAACAAGAGGGCAGCGAGCCTGTTTACTAGGTCTCTAGACTGTGGCTACTTTGTGGCTTTCCAGAGTAGAATGAGGCCCCCACAACTCCAGCCATAAGTCATGGTAGAGTTGAAAGTACAGGAAGACTCCCCCTTCCCCCAATCAAGTCAGCAGAAGTGACAGCTGGTAATGTTCTCCTTGTTTGTTCATTATGGAAGTTCCAGGCTCTCGCCAGCCCATAAGCCATGATACTCAGCTTTAATTCCACTGTATAACAAGTTATCCCCAAACCCAGAGTTGGGGTAGCCTCTTTGGATTTTAAGCTCTGGAAGTGCACAGCTAAAGCAGCCAGCCCCCCCTTGATGCAGCAGAAGGAAGTGTTTTAAGCTACTCTAGATCCACTCCCCCTAAGAGCTCCCCTCACCCATGGTGGAACAGGGTAGAGTGTCTTACTAGAGGCAGAGGTCTGTTGGTCCCTTCCTCATGGAGGCTTCAGCCCTGTAGCAACACCCTGCAGAAGAGCAACTGAGGCATCTTGGTGTTTGTTCTTCAGGTGACCCTCCCCACTGGGGCACTACAGGTTACCAAGCTAGAGAGGAATCAAACCACAACTGGCTTCTGTCATTGCCAACCCAGCTAGACATGGCTTAGATACCACCTCAGCAGGTAAGTGTCTGTAGCACCTAATGCTAGGAAGGCTTGTAGTGCAAGGGCAGGATAAAGCTGCTGAGTGTGTTGGAGAGTCATCTGGAGTCAGACACCAGCCTATGGCCCATGCAGCTTCTGCCGATCACACCTTCCCTGTCTCCTTAAAAATCCCTGCACTTGCCTTCCGTGAGACAGGAAGGATTCACCGGGGGCTGGTCCCTCTGCTGCATTGCATGCAGAGCTGGCTTAGGTTGCAGACTCCTGGGGCAATGACTGCAGCTCCTGGATTCATGCACTGCTGGGCAAGTTCGTAGTGGAGTGGGTGCCCTATCCTGGCTGTGTGCTGCTGAAGCCAGGAGCTACTGTGCAGGCAAGAGGCAGCCCTTGTCACCTCAGCTTAATCCCCTTTGAGAGGAGGAAGCTAGAGGAATGGCTTAACAAGCCAAACTAGCCCCAGGTCTCTACCTGCCTGCTTCAGAGCATTCCTCAGCCCAGGAGGGCATTTTAGGTCTGGCTGAGGGGAATTCAGTCAGAGAGACCATAGGGAACAGCCTCTGTAGTGGTGGGATAGGCGAGGGAGCAGGAGGCTGCAGACACACCAGAGCTGTGGGGTGTGCGCATCAACAAGCAGGAGTCAAGGCTTTTATAGACCATCTTTAATGTGATTAAATATATTTACAGGGAGTAGCAGACAGTGCCAAGGCTGAGAGTGCCAGGGGGTAGCAACAAACCATGTGAGAGTGAGGCCAGCTCAGGGTGTGGCAGGAACCTACTCCAGGCAGGTCACCAGCTGCAGGCTGGCTTAAGCTGAAGCAGAGCTGATTCTGCCAGGCCTTCAGCCCTAGGCAGAAGGCAAAGTGCACAAGGAACGTGAGAGCCCAAGGGAACCTGCCCTGGGGAGCTGGGCCCTCCTAGCCAGCGTAGTGCTGATGCTCCCACTCTCCACCTCATGCTCCTGGGCAGATGTGGCAATGGGAGAGGTCACAGTAGAGTCCAGGCACTTGCAAGGGCAGAGGCCTCACTGAAGCATCTTCCTGCAGTGAAGGGGCTGAAGGCTCTGCAGAGATGAGGCCTCTTCTTTCTGTTCCTCTGTAGCATCCAGCAGCTGGTGCATGTAGCAGGAGGTGCCGAGCAGCACATGGCCTGTGGCCTGCATGGTGAAGAGAGTCCAGCGCAGGGCTTCCCTGGGGAAAGGGGAGAGCTGTTAGGGTCAGAAGAGGAGCTGAGTGGCAGGATAGGTGTAGTGAGCTGTACTGGAGGCCAGCATCTGCCAGGATCCCAGCCCAGAGAACACCCTGCTCCAACCCTCCAGCACAGGGGCAGCCCAGCTGGAGTCAGCAGGGTTTAATCCCTTTGTGTAGCCCCTAGGCCCAGTAGCTCCCAGAATGGAATGGGGGCAGGTCTGGACATGCCAGCTTGATGGAAGGGGCTGAGATCCAGGCAGCCCAGCCCTTGGACTCAGGTTGGCCATGTGGCTCTGACCTTCCCAGCCCAGGTGGCAGGGATCTCACCCTGCATGGTAGACGTAGCCGGGAGGGAATCTGCCCAGCACTCACTTCATGAGCCTCTTTGCCCCGTAGCACCGCAGGTCGTAGGACATGCTGTATGTGCCATAGAGCGTGGCCTTGACATTCAAGCAGCCCAAGTCCTGGGGGTTGGTCTTGTATAGGTCAAAAGTCACACAAGCCACATCAATCCTCCGGCGGGGCTTGCGGGAGAGGGACAGCTGGTACCCTGCCATCTGCAAGAGACCAGCCCAGTGTCAGGGAGCAGCAGCCACCACCTCTCCTGGTGGAGCTCCCCCAACCCCTAGCAGGAACTCCCTATTGGACAGCCCCAGCTCTGGCCCCATGGACCTTCACAGGGCTAGCAGGGAGCCAGAGGTGCTCCCCATGCAGAGGCCAGGGGAACATGGAGCTGTAGGGACAAGCAGGGAGCATTTGGCTGCATAGGACCCATCTGACAGGGTGGGAAGGCTGTACCTGGGCCCTTCCCATAGGGGCTTAGGCTGCTCCTGCCCCATAGTCTTCCCCAGACTGCCCCCCACCTCCCCCACTTGTCTCAATGAGGGGAAGGGCAGAGCACCCTGGGATCTGCCCCCATGGGTGGCTCAGGGCTCAGTTCCATCTCACTGATGGAATGGCCTCACTGGGGCCCTTAGCACCCACACCCCTGAGTTACCCCATGGGGTGCACGGCTAAGCCTGGCACTGACTTTGCCATCTCTGGGCACTCCAGGAGATCAGGTCCCTGGCACAGGGTTGTGGGAGGGTCCCAATGCCTGGCAGACAGGATCCAGCCCTGCTTCCTAGTACAAGGCACTGCAGGTCACAGTGGACTGAGATAGCCCAGGCCTGGCTCCATCCCAAGGTTCCAGCATTGGGGGAGTGACCAAGACTCCAGCTCCCTAGATCTGAGGGTGAGGGGGCAGGGAGACGAGATCATGCCAGGGTCCTGTTGCTCACCTTGGCTGCACGCCAGGTCTGCCCACTGCCTAGTACCATGAACACAGTGCCCTCCTCCAGCGTCTGGAAGAACTCCTCCGTCTCCACACTGGTGCCGTCCTCATCCAGGACCAGTGAAATGGCGCCCACCATCAGCAGCGTGGCACGGACCTGGAAGGCAGGGCCGCAGGTGAGGAGAGGCAGGTGGGACAGGGCACCCCCAGGCTCAGCTCCCCCACACTCACCTTGTCAAGCAGGTCCCTCAGGCTCTCTGCCACAAGGCCCTTGCGGATGCTACGGTCCCAGTTGCAGATGCGATAGGGCCGGGCCCTTGGGACAGGACTGGAAAGCAGCTGCTGGGTCATGGAGGCACTGACAGAAACACACCTGGGACAGAGGGAGGGGTCAGGCAGGGATCTGCCCCACCAGCCCTCCCCAGCTAGGCAGGGGCCACCATGCCCTGCAAGCAAGATCAGCCACCCACTCAACGCAGAGTAAGAGGAGCCAGTTGAGGACTCCCCACCCCGTGGCATAGGGATCAGAGTGACAGCACAAGGCCAGTAAGCTCAGCCTGTAGTCAGGCACAGGACCTGCCTCTCCCATCTCTGCACCCCAACCCTACAGCAAGGGCCCAGGCTTGCAGCCAGCCGTCCCACCTAGGGCTCACCCTGCAGCGAGGGTCTCAGCCCATTGACACTTACCTGGAGAGGGAGCTTGGGGACAGCAGGCCTAGTGACTTCTTGGCATAGTCCATCTTGGTAATCAGCAGCCTGGTCTGCAGAGGGGAGTTGTTCAGTACAGAGGCCATGGCTCCCACCACCCCCTCTGCTTCTTCTAGCAAGCCCCCCCACACACACACAGCCATCAGCCCCCAGGCACTGGCCTGTCACTGCCAGGAACCTGCTCAGCCACTGCCCTGTGGGCACCACACTGGGCATCTTCACATCCCCCACAACTCAGTCACCAGCTGTCACATCTAGGCTAGAGACACCCAAAGTGAAAGGGCCTTTAATCCTTCACCAACCTGCCCCCCCAAATCAGCATCACCCCTCCAGACTGCCTCACTCCCCCACCAGCACAGACACCCCCCCATATCTCCTTCCCAAGGCCAGCCTCAGCCCCCCCCCTCCCACCGCAGGCACCCCAGAATCTTGTGCTGTGGCGGTCCCATAGCCAGTCTCCAGGGAGGGCTCTGCATAGGGTACTCACATCACACCCTGACCCACAAATGCCTCCGTGCCCTTTGGCCAGGGAAGGGCTGAGGACAGGCTGCTCCCAGGACACAGTCTGTTTGCCAGCTCAGCTGTTGAGCAAGCCAGCACGTGGGAAAACGACGCAGCAGCTCAGGGAGCTAAGGTTCCCGGGTCACTCCCAGCTCACACTGCCTCCCCTCATGCCTCACAAGGGAACTGTTTTCATTAACACTTCAGCTTCCCCCAGCTGCATGGTCACCCCACTGGCTCCCCAGCACCTGCTGCAGGACTGCCCTGAGCCCAGCATTCAAACTGCCCCCCCATTGCTTGCACTCAGTTGGGGGGAGCAGGGGCTGCCCTTTGCCCCATGCCACCCCCTCCCCAGACACCACAGACTGCCATCTCTTCCAGGGAGCAGGAGGGTCCCCCAGGAAGTGCCACCCCCACCCAAGGCCATCCTGTCTTAGTACAGACCCCTGTACTCATGGCCACAAAGCATCTCACCCCCTCCTGAGTCCCCCCAGCAAGAGAGAGCATCCTCCCCAAACACACCAGCTCTCCAAGTGAGGAGCCCACCAAGGAACCCTCCTCCCATCCCTTGGATGGGGGCAGGAACATGCAGCTAAGCGGGGGATTGAAAAGAAGCAATCTTTCCCCCTCCAGCCCCCAGTATGGGCCACACCCAAGGCAGGGGGTCTGGTGGAGACCCTCTCCCATTCCTTACTAGGGACCACCACAGCCCTCCCCAACATGGGCCAGGCATATTAGCCAGGACTGGGGCTTCTCAACAGTTTAGTGCTATGGAGGAGCTGGATGGGGAACAGCCAGCACCCCTCTAGCAGCCACCTGCTTTCCTCCCCCATCCATGATCTCACCTTTTACAGCCACCTTCAGCTTCCTGGATTCACCCTCAAATCTCTGCCCCACCCCCATCTTCAGGCCATCATCCCTGCTGCCCCTTAGAACTGTGCCTCCCTCAGACACAGGGCTAGGGAGACGCTGTCAGGAGCTGAGCCCCTCAAGCCAGGGGCCTCCGCTCTGCCATCGCTCCCCCAGAGATTAGAGCTAGCAAGCTGCTCATTAGTGCCATAGGAGCAGACATCAGTAATAGCCCCAGCAAAGGGGCAAAGCACCCCTTGTCCCCACCCCAGGGTGTTTGGAGAGCCCCACCCCTTCAAAGCACCCCTTGTCCCCACCCCAGGGTGTTTGGAGAGCCCCACCCCTTCAAAGCACCCCTTGTCCCCAACATCAGCCATCTAGCTAGAGCTACAAGCTCAGAGCAGAAACAGGAGCCTTACCTGGAGCAGCCACTTGCTACCCAGCCAGCAAATCTCTGCAGCTTCACTGTCAGCTCCTTTGGCTCAGTTTATATCCTGACCACGACCAAACTCCTCCCTCACCCCCTGCCTCGTTAGCCAATCCCCACACAGAGAGCCTGGGCAGGCAGGGGGGCGGACCTGCAGCGTCTGCCTTGCAGGCTCCTGGGAGCCCTGGGCGTTTCCAGGAGGGGGGGGGGCAATGATGGAATTTCCTCTGAGCGAGGAATCCCTGTGCCCCTCTGCCTGCAGCCCCCCGGGCACTGAGTGGGGTGGGCAGCTTGTGCCATTGTCTCGGTGCCTCGTCCGCGTGCTGCCCTGCGCCATTCCCAGGGCACCTCAGTCCCCGGGCTGAGCGCCCCGTTCTGTCGCCCAGGGAGGGGCCTTGGTGGGCTGCACCCAGCGCCAGCCCATGGGGGGTCCTAAGTAAGCAGGAACGTTTTGGGGGCCCCACCCACATGCAACACATACTAATAATAGGGGGCCCCTTGAGCTGCTCAGAGCCCTCAGAATAGCTCAGTCTGCTTATGCCTAGCACCAGCTCTGGCTGCCCCCGGCGGCCCGCTGTGACTCCACCAGCAGGGCCAGAGAGCATCAGATCTGTTACCTTGCCCCTTCTCATGGCAGGAGCAGAACGACCCAGCCTCCTCCAACTCGCCCCGGTCCCTGGGGATCTAGTGCAGGGGGCTGGGGGAGAGGACAGACGACTGGGCATTGTCTCCTATTATTCTTCATAACTGAGCGGTTCTTCCTCAGCGGGGGCTGGTCAGTAATGACATCAGGCCAGAGCCGTATGATTAGGCTCTGAGTGTGTGGGAAACCACATTAGATTAAACTAATTCTGCAAGGCCCCTTGGAGGATTTTTCATTTTCTCCTCGTGGTGTCCCTGCAGGGCTGGTCAGGTTTCTGGTGAAAGAGGAACCTTCGGGTCTGAACAGTAACGGGGACGAAACAATTATTAATCCTAGAAAAAATTGTATTCGGATCTAGCCAATGAACAATATTGCAGTGAGTTTTATCTTGCTGAGAAGTCAGTGACAGGCGGAGTTGAGGTGGTTTGTGTGTGTCTCAGACCTTAACAGGTTCAGATCACTTTTAAATTGCACCATGGCTGAATTCCCTGGGTTTTCAAGGCTTGGGGAGAATTGCACCATCCCTGTCATATAAATTCCTGACCTGGCCACGCACCCATAACGCCCTCTTAACACAGGACTGGGCTGGGAATTTAGGGCAGGCTGGGTCAGGGGAAGCTTGCTGGTTGCTCCCTCCCCTCGCTCATATCTGCACGGACTGTCCTAGGCAGTGGGTGTCTCACATCTGATGTCAAGTGCTCTGGCTGCGCCCAGCATGACCCTGCCCTCCCAGGGCGCCCACGCTGGGCATCTTCCAAAGTCTGTCTCTGGAGAGGGTCTCAGAGCTCTGAGGCCTTTGTGCACACAGCAGTTACGCGGGTTGGGACAGACTGCAGCATGGGGATTGGCCGGGGCGGGGGAGAGCCACTTGGCTGCAGCATGTGATGCTGGAGTTTCACCTCCACGCAGGGACCAGCATGTGCTTCCGCTGTGCAGAGCACAGCCGCTATTCTGGGTTCCACGGGGCTTGGGACAGACAGGGCCAGCTGGAAGGAACTCTCAGGGCAGCCATGCCCAGGGCATAAGGCTCAGGCGGTGGGTTTGCGTCGTGGTGGTTTGGCCTGGGCAGCAAACCAGACCTGGGAGAGGTGCTCGGAGCAGGCAGCTGCCCTTACTTGGAAGCTGGCTGAGGACTCCACCGTCTGGCTGTTGGTGAGGCCTGGGAGCCGGCAGCTCCAAAGTCACAGGCCCTGCTTTGCCATTGCCTAGCTATCAGCCCCGATCCTCAGGGGTATTTAGGCTCCTTGAAATCAGGGGATGTTAGGAGCTGAAGTACCTTTGAGGAGCCGGGCGATTCTCTCTCTGTCGCTTTTCCCCCATTGCTAAAAGAGGGCTAGCGTCCGCCTGAGCATTGTAAGGGCTAAGGACTGTCAGCAGGGCAGCACCTGATTCCCTTTGAGCACCCATCGCCGTGCCATTGCCAACAACCCTCCACTGCAGCCTCTTGTACCTAGTGGGCCCTGTGCCAATTGGGCACCTGGTGGCTAAAGTTATTCCCTGCCCACGGTGCCCTCGGCCTAACAGCTTGAGGTCTTGGCGGCTGTGGACACGTGAGCGTTAAAGGGGATTTTCGCTAATGCTCCTGATTGTGCCGGTGACTATTTCCGTAGAGGAGGAAAGCTCTGCAGTGGAGCTCGGAGGCTGCCATGGGGGGAGAGAAGCTCCCTCCTTCTGTCTCAGCTGTCAGCGGTAAGAAGGGGAGGAGTCGCTTAAGCAATCAGCAGCTATTACGGGCAACTCTAAATCAACCTCTGAAGAGAGGAAAATAATAGACGGCTTTGTCATTTCCAGGCAAGACCACGGCGAGGCAAAGAGTGGTCAGAGGGCCTAGCGGTTAGTGCTTTTGGCCCATTCACCTCTTTGAAAAACAGCTCCCAGAGGTTTCAGTTGCTACAGCGGGGGCAGGCAGGGAGTGGGGAAGGCTTGTGTGAGGCGATCCTGTGGAGTGGAAGGGTTTGAGACTCAGGCAAGGGGAGAAAGGGTTCAGACTGAGCTGCCAGGCAAGCCAGGAACAAAGGGAGCTATGGCCGGGAGACTGAAGGCTCAAAGGAATCGTTTCACCACAGGGCACTGCAGTATTGAGAGGTGCTAATAGAAGGGCCCATCACCGTGGTATCTAACCTCTGGTGCCCTCTCACCTCACCAGGTGACAGTGCAATAGGACGGCCTGATTCTTGGAGTGCAAATGCCTCTGCAAAATGTACCCTTCGTTTGCAAACACAGTGACCAATGGTGCACCCAGACCCAGGAACTACTGGGGCAAGTGACTAAGGAGCTGTATAGATGTGGACAGCTCCCCAGGCCCATGCATTGCGGGAGGGTGGGGAGGGGAGAGGAGAGGGAGTTGCACAAAGAAACTAGGCCTGCAGCTGCGTGCCTAAAACCAGGCCCCAGGAGAGCTGTTGTATGGCAGAGGGAAAGCAGGGGCTGGCCAGACGTGACTGAAAAGCAGCTTATTTGCTTCCATTGCTCCCAGAAGGCTCCGCACAGAGCAATGGCCAGGCCTCTGCTGGCACCTGGGCAGGGTTGCCAGGCCAGCGGGTGCTGCTGTGTGGTGTAGCTATTTCAGTCATGGCCCAGGGACTGGAAAACCAGTAATCTTGGGACTCAGGCCCAAATCTACAATGGTATTTAGGCTCCTAACTTCCATTTGTTTCAGTGGGAGCCAGACGCCTAAATACCTTGGGACTCCAGGCCTCAGAGCTTCAGGTTCCCCAGTAATTCACACCCTCCCCCTGCCGTGAATTCACTCCCCCGGCCAGGCCAGCCTTCGTTCAATGCTGCACAAGAGTTCGTTTCATTGATTTGACTGGCTAATTAGTGTCCCAGTCAGAGGCAGCTGCAGTAGCCAGCAGCCCCTGGCTCCCTAGGCTTGTTACGCTTTCAGCCCAGGGAAGTAACCGGAGCAGGGGTGCATGACCACTCTGCCCTTCCTATATTGTTACTTGGGAGCAGTGTCCTGACTCGGGGTGGGGAGTTCTGTTGTGATCCTGGTATGTCAAAAGGGGTGACAACATGAAAACATGGCTTTGGCTTTGGCTTAAAAGCACTGTCCTAGGGTTGGGCTGGCCCTTTAAGGGATTTGGGTTCAGTCCCACCTGTGCCTTGTTATCCACTTCCAAGTAATGGGTTTGGGGTGGTGGTCAAGAGTGAGGTGACCAGGCATCATGTGATGGAAACCCCGGGGGCTAGGAGACTGAAGCTATGTTTAGAGTAGTGTATGGGGTAAGGTGCCCCATTAGTGGGAGAAGCTGTCTAGGGCCAGAGGCCTAGAAGAGACTCCTGTCTGAGTAGGGGAGAGGATTTAAAGGCCTGGTGAGCTGAAGAATGTGTGAGTTTGTGTTATGTTGATTTGGGTTAATTAAGAGGGGGGCACTGAACTGGGTTTGGGGGCTAGAGGGCTGGTATGAACTGCAGGATTAGAAAAACTTGACCCCAAGAGGAGACTGTGTGAACTGTTGTTAAATTGAGTGAGTTCTTAAAAGGGGGAGGGAGCAGTGGGGAGAGTAGGAACTGGCCAGGAGGGGGTATTTGGGGGGCAGCCAGTGACCACCCCATTGCAGTGAGGAAGAGGTGACCAGCAGGCTGGGGCCTCACGTTGTGGAGTCGCTGTCATGGAATACCTTGCTGTGGAGTCAGGTGTCTGCTGTCAGGGCTGTTGCCTGTCTCTCACAGCCCAGACCCGATGGTGGGTTGTTAGATTTCTAGCTGTCTCCTCTGCAGGAGGAAACACCTTGGGACAGTGGGCTCAGGGCTGGCTAAAGTCCAGTGTAACCAGTCTGACCATGTTTCTTTGGGGCAGGGAAGATCCTGAGCGGCAGACCAAAGACACCAGCTGTTGATACTAGTCTTCAAGACACCCTGCAGGCTGGATGGGCTAGTGGAAAACTCAGACATGTGCTGGTGGTTTGGGACAGGCATGCTGTTGTAGCCGGGGTGTCCTGTCTAGCTGCAGGACCAGCCCCGGTGAAAGGAAGGCTGCTGAAGGAGAGAGAACATCTATTATTTGGAAGAGACTCCCTTGTGTTGGAGGGGGACTGTAGACCAAGAATCTGCCCTGAGCCCAAAGAACGCTCCAAAGTGGGGAGGAAATGGAGGCAGAGAAACACATGCAGGTGTGCTGCTTACACGGTCCAGCTCTGTGTATCTCTTGTGCTAAGTGTAGAGTAACTGTCTAAAATCCTGTGCAAAGCCTGTGTCTGCTTTCACTGCCACGAGCCCCAGAAGAGAGAGAGTGCACGTTCTGAGCGCCCATATGGCTGAAGTTCTGGAAAAGGGCCCAGGCTGTCTGAGGAGGCAGCGCTAGTCCCAGGAGCCAGGCAGTTAGTCTGCAGGGTCTCAGCCAGTTACATAGTTGAAGGTAAACTTGGGCAAACTGGTCCCCCACTTCTCGTCTGGGGAATACGGAGTCTAGTTTAGATGCTGCTGCAATAATATCTGTACGGACTGTGCCTTGAGGTGTCATGAACACTAATAACACGTTAGTTATCACTGGGAAATGCATGTGTTAATGGTGTATGTGAAGTGATGGGTTCCCTTGGTTTGATGGTACTGAGCAGCCTGAACAAGTCTGCCCTGGACAAAGGAATGTGGGTTTACCTCCGTTTACATATAATCAGTAACCAAAGCCGTGGAGCTAAAGAACTGGGGGTTATCCTACTCCTGAGCTTAACAGAGAGAGAGAATTAACAGGACTCCTGCACCACAGAGACACACAGGAGACTGAATTCCCCCAGAGGCCTTTCTGCCTTGTAAGACAAAAACAATCCTTTTGGGCATATGAGTAACAGAGAAAGAATCCACCTTTATCCATCACCTGAGGCGGTGGAGAAACAGTCTTTGGTCAAGATGGTATCTTGCTAGATTAACCTTTAGACTTTTAGATGAGTCTTCGCTTTTATTTGCTTGTACCAATCTCTGCCTTTATCTCTTGTCATCACTTGATCCCTGTTCTATTTTTTTTTTTAAATAATTGTTTGACTTTTCATTATAAATCATCAGTGCTGTGTAAGTTCATTAAAGCATCAGCTTCTAGAAAGCTAGCAGGTTGGAGTATGTTCTGCCTCTTTAAAGGCAGCAAACCACCTAACCCTTTCTCTGTGAGGGTCCAGTGAGAGGAACTGATCCCTGCATTAGGGTGATTTTGGGGGGAGGGCAGATTTGGGATGGAAGGGTAAGAACATAACGGCCTTACTGGATCAGATCAATGGTCCATCTAGCCCAGTATCCTATCTTTCAGTAGTGGCCAATGCCAGATGCTCCAGAGGGAATGAACAGAACAGGCAATCATCGAGTGATCCATCCCGTCATACACTCCCTGCTTCTGGCAGTCAGAGGCTAGGGACCTTCAGAGCATAGGGTTGCATTCCTGACAGTCTTAGCTAATAGCCATTGATGGACCTATCCTCCATTAACTCATCTGATTCTTTCTTGAACCCCACTATAATTTTAGCCTTCACTACATCCCCTGGCAATGAGTTCCACAGGCTGATTGTGTGCATTATGTGAAGAAGTACTTCCTTATTTGTTTTAAACCTGCTGCCTATTAATTTCATCAGGTGACCCCTGGTTCTTGTGTTTTGTGAAGGGGTAAATAATGTTTCCTTATTCACGTTCTCCACATCAGTCATGATTTTATAGACCTCTGTCATCCCCCTTTACGCCTCCCTTTGCAAAGCTGGACAGTCTCAGTCTTTTTAATCTCTCCTCGGAGGAAGCTGCAAAGGCTGGGGGAGAATGCAGGGCAGCTCTCTGTGTCTGAGACACGTCACGTTCACGATCCACACTCACACCTGAGAAACTGGAGGTAAAAAATACCTACCAGGTTCCATCCGGTCCAGAGTCCCAGTACAGGATTGTTGTCTAGTCTAGTCTTAAAATCTGCCGAGCCCGAGGGCTCCCACCCCTTCCCTTGGGTGACTGTTGCACAGAACAGCTGCCTGTTCGGGGGGGAAGGCTTCCAAATTTTCAGCAGTTTAGCAAACCTCCCTGCTCTGCCTTGACAGCAAAAACACGAGCTCATCAACAGAACACTCGTCTGCCCGGTTCTTTACGAGTATTAACTGATTCGCCCGCTCAGGATGGAGCTTGACTCATCTTGCAGGTGAGGCAGAAAGGTTAGGGGACTTCTCTGAGGCCGTAGTGGAGAGCCAGTGTCTGAGCAGGGACTAAACTTCGGGGTTCCCAACTCCCAGTCCTGGCTTATTTCACTAGCCCTTACTACTTTGCATGGCTTCTGCAGGGTGTTTTCCCCCAGTCTCTGTCAGCTGTTTATATTTTAATAGAAAGACAAAAACTCCTCAAATTATAAACTGAGCCCTAGCAAGCTCATGGCAGGTGACTATGGGAAGCTGCGTAGGTTAGAAATCATGGTTCTGGGATGCAGAGACCCACCAGCCATGCAAAGCACCAGCTAAGAGGTTTGTTCAGAACGACACTGCTTTCCTTCAACAAAAAAGCCGCTGCATACAGACAAGGGGTGCACTTATGTGCCTGAAAGGTACAGTCATTTCCTGGTGCAATCCAAGTAAGTGTGTCTCAAGAGCATTACTGCTGGGGTGAAAATGATGGAAGTTTGTTGCGTTTGCCTTTCAGTAAGTGTGTGGATGTAGGAGTATTTAAGTGCTGGGCTTTAGAGCTGTAACAGTTTCTCACTGTGCCGGGGCAGCCGCAGTCCTGTTACACAGCCAGTATTGATGAAGGCAGCAGAAAGGGCTGAAAGGAGGAAAGAGCCGGTAATGCTTATTGCATGATTATTCTCCGATCTATCCTACCTACAGCCTCCATTTCTCTGATAGCAAATGATTGTTTCCTTTGTAGCTGTGGGTAAGGGTGAATCCAGCTCTCTTCTAGGAGGGTTGAAGTCTGTCGGTTTTTTCTTTAGCAACCCATTATGAAGCCAGAAAAGGCTTCTCTAAGGGATTTTACCTCATCGAGCCTTCCAAAGCAGCCAGTGACCCATCAGTGATTTTAAGCAGCACTTGTTGCTTTGTTCTGGTTCCTGATATAAACAGCCCTCCCCCCGAGGGTCTGCCTTGCTCCTTTCCTGCAGAGCCACTCAGAGGATTCTGGGGGTCTGGGGTCTTTGGCAGCGGGGAGCCCCCGCCGCGGGCCTTCAGGGCACTTCGGCGGTGGGTCCCGGAACGGAAGGACCCCCCGCTGCCGAATTACCGCCGAAGACCCAGCTGCACTTCGGCAGCGGGTCCTGCTCCAAAGCACAAGGACCCCCTGCCGGCGAAGACCAGGAGCGGAAGGAGCTCCGGGGGCCTGGGCCCACAAGAGTTTTCTGGGCCCCCCGGAGTGAGTAAAGGACCCCGCTCCAGGGGCCCCAAAAAACTCTCGTGGGGGCCCCTGCGGGGTCCAGGGCAAATTGCCCCACTTGTCCCCCCTCTGGGCGGCCCTGCTTTCCTGGGGTTGCAGGTAGCTAGCCAAGATCTAGGGGTTCATTTCATAGAATTTCAGGGTTGGAAGGGACCTCAGGAGGTATCTAGTCCAACCCCCTGCTCAAAGTAGGGCCAATCCCCAGACAGCTTTTTGCCCTAGATCTTTAAATGGCCCCCTCAAGGATTGAGCTCACAGCCCTGGGGTTAGTAGGCCAATGCTCAAACCACTGTTGCCACAGCTGTTCTCAAATTGTCATCTCAGCAACAGCCTCAAAGGCGGTTGACCTGAAGCTAAGAGGAGAAGGGTTTAGATTAGGCAGCAGTAAGAAGTTGCTTTGGCCCTTGGAAGTCACTGCGTGTTTTTCCATTGATTTCAGTGAGCTCTGGCCAGGGTCTCTCACAAGCAGCTGGGCCAGGGGAGAAGGCAGCCCTCCTGCCTCACGCGGGCGCGATCACAGTCAAGGGGCCAGAGGAAGGTAGAAGAGATGCTACGGGGGGTGCGGCCTCAGACTACTTGACTCAAGTGGACTGCGCTGGCCTGACTGTCTCTTGGGTTTGATCCCAGGAGGTGCTGACAGATACCTATTGCCATTGACCGAGAACCCTGTGGTATCAGACCCTTGGTCTCTCTGATGATGGACCAAATCCAGTGAGCTCACACCAGGATAACTTGGTGGGAGCTGGTGGTGGGAGGAAATATAAATGCAGTGAGACGAGCCAGAGCCTCGGCTGCTGTAAATTGCTGTAGCTCTAGGGACTTCAATGGATCCACACTGATTTGTACCAGCTGGGTGTCTGCCCCTTGTGACGGGACTGGAGCAGTGTTCACTGGCTGTACTTTCTTCTGATGACTGTGAAAACACAACTCAACAGCATGTGGGTCAGGCTGGTCCACTGATACCCTCCCCCCCCACCGCTTCTCTAGCTCCCTTCCAAGCTGCCAATTTGCAGCCTCCCTGGCACCCACCCTGCAAAGGGAAGGGAAGAGAAGCTGCCTGGGATCACATGCTGCCCCTTCCCCATCCCAATTGGCCAAAAGCCACAGATCTGTGCCCCAGCAGTGTCCTGCACGTGGTGCTCCAGCTGTCTCCTTCCTAGTCTAAGCCCAGTTGGTGCCCTCAGATCTGCGCAGGTGGGGCTGGTCGGAGCGGAGTGCATGGACAGGAGGAGGCCCTAGCTGGTTGCTGCTCTTTCAAAGGGTCCAGAGAAGCAGTTGAAAGTAGGAGAAGCAGCAAGAGAGGCCCAGGCTAGTTCATGCACAAGCTGCCGGGGGGGTTGGGGGCAGCTGCAGGGATAAGGGAAAATGAGCTGGGCAGGGGCAGGGAGACACCCCAAAGAGGGCTCCGAAAAGCCAGCTGGACTTTGGTAAGAGCAGGAAGAAGTGTTTTGAAGGGCCAGGACTTGTCTCAGTGCGGGGTCCTCTTGCGGCCAAAGCCACTTTGTATCCCTGAGTTGTCTCCATGGAGTCCATTGTGTATGTCCAGTTGTTTCCAGCGCTCTGCCTGAGGCTCCCGTCACGTTCACCCTGTCACCCCCTGCCCAGTCTCAGGGCCGGGAACTGCTGCCTTCTCTTGCCGCGTCCTGTTTCCTCCCGCACCCCAGCGCTTCCCTGGTAGAGAACAGACAATACGTGGCCTGAGTGCCGGGATTTCCTCCTTCTGATCCTGCAGGAGCTGAGTGCCGCTGTCCAGCTCCGAGCACTTGTGCCTCTGAGTGTTGCTCATCATCACAGCAGGAGCTCTTTGGGTGGGGGAAGGGAGTGAAACATGCACCTCCCATCCCTTGGAGTGAGGTGCTGACCAGCCGTAAATCAGCCACAAGTGTTAGGAGCTGAGCAGTGGCCTCTTAGGGTCTAGCAGTGGGGCGGGGCTTTGACCTGCTGGGGGTGACAGCTGGAAGCGGAGCATGCTGGGCTGAGCCAGCTGGGCCCGAACGGAGCAAAGATCCCGTCTTAGCGCAAACAGCCTTCCCCAGAGGGGGCCAAGGCTCCAGCCAGTGCGGGGCTGAGCAGCACTGCGTCGATCTCTTCCACACCGGGGCAGCAGCTGCTCTCCGGGGCTCCCCCATCTTGCACGGCCCCCTTCCCGCCCTGGGGCTCTGAGCAGCTCTGGCCT
Source organism: Mauremys reevesii (assembly GCF_016161935.1). Lineage (NCBI taxonomy): Eukaryota > Metazoa > Chordata > Testudines > Geoemydidae > Mauremys > Mauremys reevesii. The sequence continues at coordinate 39,757,752 of NC_052638.1, forward strand.
GTGTGCTGCTGGGGTGGGCAGGGCCTGCCCTGTGGAGCGCTCACCGGAGTGTGGACAGCACCTTCCCAGCGCTGCACGCTCACCTGTCAGCTGCCTTCCCAACCGTTCCTCAGGGCGGATCTGGCCAGCGTCCTCCAAGGATCACGCCTGGCACGGCAGCCAGCTCTGGCCTGCAGCTGCTGGAGAACGGCTGCCTGCTGGGGCTGGCCCCTCTCCCTGGCCCCGCAGCAGTGAGGGGTTTCCTTAGTGTCTATTCTGCTGTGTATTTGGAGAAGCCCCCAGGGGTGGGGATTGCACACCTGGCCTCCCCCATGCCAGCTAGAGTGACAGCTCCAGCCTGGGTGGGGGGCCTGCTGAAGGCAGCTGTGTGCGGCTTGTAATCAGCAGGGCTGGGGTGGGCCAGGCCTCCCAGGAGGCAGCTATGGACTCAGATGCTCCATCCCTGCCCCTGCCCAAGCTCGGAGGAGGGCTCAGTGAGGTGCTGGGGATCTGCAACCAAATGCAGTGGCAAGGGCAAGGGAGAGCCTTTTCCCAACACTCGTCTCTTCCTCTCCCTTCCCCTCCTAGCAATCGCTGCTGGGGCAAGCAAGTTGTATGGTGGCTTTAGAGGGATGATGGAGATGGACACTGGCTGCAGGAGCCGTGAAGGGCTCTGGTGCTGGATCCACTGGCTACCTCCCTAGTGCGGACCCCCTATCTCTCCCCTCAGCCCCATGCACCTGGAGGGGCGAGGCAGGTCCTGCCCCCCTTGGTGTGGGGCTGGGCTTTCCGAAAGGCTGAGGTGACTGGGACTCTGCAGCCCAGGCTGCTGGAGTGTGAGGTTCCTGGGGAGTTGCCCGGCGGGTGTGCTGTGCACAAGGGGGGAGGTGCAGAGGTGCTGGAACGAGGGGAGCTGCTGCACCCCCCAGCTTGAAGTGGTTTCCATCATATCCAGGGGTTACAGTTTGGTTCAATGGCTCTCAGCCCCCCCACACACACACATGGCTCCAGCGTCCCTGGAGAGGAGAGGGCAGGGGAGGGCCACTCCCTAGGGCAGGTGGCTGCCAGGGCTGGAGAGGTGGGCAGGGCATGACCTGGGCTCTGCTGGGGCTCAGCAGCCTGTGCCAAAGGGGCCGTTCAGGGTGGAGCATCATCTTCCCCCATAAAGTGTCAGTTGGCCTGGAGTCTCTCTCCCCCTGTCCCTCGTTCAGCTGGGGGGGAGGGATTGACCCCCCCCCTCGGTGGCAGGTTGCTCTAACATCTGGCGATTAGCCTGGGTCGTGACTCTCCATCACCTGTCAGATTAGTTTAGGTCCAGGCTCGGTGACGCTAATTACGGCCAGAGGCCTTCGTCCTGCTGCAGGAGCGTTGGCCTCCAGGGCTCGTTAGCAATGCTGCAGAGCCGGGAGGTGCAGAGAAACCGCCAAGCACTTGGAGACTGAGGAAAGGGGCTGCCAGGTCAGGGGCATCCCTCAGCCCGGGCTACCCCGGCTTCAGTGTGCGCCAGGAGCTGTTGTAACCCAGGATGGGGGGTGTTACAGCTCCCTGCAGAGCAGATGAATCTGGTCCAGGTCCAGCCCCAGCGCCAGAGGCTTGGCTTCTAGCTCAAGCTGTAGCCGCTCATGTTTCTAGCTCTGGAGGTCCCTGGCCTGGGTTTCTCTTTGTTTTCTCAATTGCATTTAGTGCTGGGGAGGGAAGGGCTGGAAGATCCTACTGGAGTGGGAAGGTCCTAATGCCATCCTAGAATGCAGTGGACACGGTTCAGACCCAAGCACGGCATGGAGCCCAATCGGACCTGCCTCTGCCCAATACCTGCGGGCTCTGCCTCCTTAGCACCCTTCAGAAACTCTGGGCTTGAGCCGATCGTGCCAACACGGCCGTGTTGAACGGAGCCGGGAGGCCACGCAGCCCAAGTGGCTGCAGAAGTCGGTGAGCTCACTGGAGGCTTTGATTTGCTTTGAAGCGTTTGCTAGAATGAAAGCTACAGCAGCCTGGCTGCGAGAGCGGGTGAGAGGAGAGTCCCGCTGCTGGCGTTCTCCCCCGGGAAGTGTCCCTGCTCCATAGGGCCAAATACAACTTTGTCTGAAATTTGGGGAGACGTCTAATAAGGGAGCTGGATCTCTTCATCCGAATACATAAGCGCACACAGACACGTGTACACACGCATGCACGGGGCATGCTGCAGTGCACACGCTCTGTCATGCTCACTGGCATGGCATTGCTCACACATGCACCACATAGTCAGATACACACATGCAGAGCAGCACCCAATCCCTCTCTCTCACACACGCCAAACTCACATGCAGTGCATTGCCCACTCAGCCACGTCAGACACCGCTCTCCAGATTAGCAGGGGCCCACTTGATAGGCACCTCACCCTTTGTTATGGAAATGAGCTTTGCCACAAGCCAAGCTGCTCCACCTCACTCCCTCTATTCTATTAATTGGAATAAACCTGGGCTGCCGTTTTCCCTAGCTGGCAACCACTAATTATAGCTTTCATCCAAATGGGCATGCAAAGAGCTTAATGGGGTTTTCGGAGCCATTTCAACCCCCGCCCCATCTCACTACAAACCACCTGCTTTGGTAGGTAAGCATGGCAGAGAACACGCAGCTTGGTGGAGTTAAACACTGCAGCCGGGGCCCATAACTAACAGCCGCGGGAGAGATGCAACGTGGATGTGGCGGGGAGATGGTCTCAGGTCAGACTGGAAGAGGGGAGGATCAGAGGCTGCCTGGAGAGGGTTCTTCCAGTTTGTGGCGCTGCGGTGGAGAAGGCTCTTGCCCCAAGATTAGGCTGGGATAGAGAGGAGGCCAGGCTAGACAAGCTGAGAGGGATGGGCAGAGGGGTCTATGGGGCTGGGGAGGAGGTGGACTAGGACACATGTCCAAGTGGGATCTTTCTCTGTGTCCCAGACAAACTTAGTTTGTAGCAGCCCACGCTCCCCACCGAGTGCCTCCAGGAGTTCTGGCTCCTTTGAGGATGCCACGGTGCTTCTAAGCATGCTGTTGTTTATATCGCTCCCTGCGGCGGGCCAAAGCACGTGCGCAGCCACGGGGAATATCGGGGTTTAGTGAACTACTAGCCATGAATGATTCAGCCAGCAAATTTCTGCCCTCCTCTGTCCACGAGCAGGGTGGCTCTTGCCAAACCCAGCTGCTTCCCTCTCTGTGTACCCAGCACCCACCCCTTCCACACTCTCCCATCAGCTGAGACCTTGCCTGCACCTTGGTGAGCCCTGCTTGCCACTCCCAGGTCTCCCCGTTTCCCAGCCCAGTCAGAAAGCAACAGACAAAAATGCTCTTCTTTGCCAACTGCTGGGGCTGAGCTATTCCTTCTTCAGCCCCCTTCCACGTGCTCCCCTGCCCCATGGGTCTTTGTGCTTCTCTCTCCCCTGCCCTGGTGCTGCATCCAGCTGTGAGTCTCTTTCCTGCATGTGCCACTTTTTGGCCTGTAGGAAGCTTGCTGCCCGGAGGAACTTCCCAAGTGGCAGACTCGCATGGAGATTGTTCTGTTTGTTCATTCTTCTTTCCCTTCGCCTACCAGAAGCCAGGTAGACCGAGGGTGAGCACGTTGCCTGGTGGAATGGCCACCCATACCCAGTTTGGCTCACGGGTAGCAGGGGAAGTTTGCAACGTTCACAGGTCAAGCAGAAAAATCTCATGATTTAAGACAAACCGTGGGGTGTTCCTCTTCTTTGATTTCTGATTTGTTTGAGAATGTCGAATACACCTGGGTCACATTTTCAAGCCTTTCTCCATCATCAGGAATGCTGGAAACTTCCTTTTTCTTTAAAAGAAAACTGAGATTCTCATAAAATAAACCTCCGGCACCTGCAACTGAGCTAAGATAGAACTGCCCCCCTGTGTTTGCAGAGCGGGGAGCTGGGGGGGGCAGCAGGACCCTCTTGATTGTAAACTGATCATATGCAATGTGGCCTCGCTAAGAGACACTCCCCCCGACGCTGGCTGTTTGTCCCTTTTCTGAGCAGAGCTGCACTCTGTGCTAATTGCAGCAAACTGCCCTGCGTCATCCACCAAAACCAATTCTGTTTTTCGTACGATGTGCTATAAAATTCCAAGAACCGGCAGCATCTTTCCCCAGAATGACCTGCGGGCACCGAGAGGCTGGGCCGTGTCAGCTGCCACCCCACAAAGCGAGAGGTGGCGTAGCCGGGAGGCTGGTCTCACAATAGCGAGCAGAGGCCCCCAGCAGGCGAGATGGCAGCGTCTCCTGCATTTGTATGTACTACGCTGGAGAGGAAACTTTTCTCCTCCCTCTAGCTGTGGTCGTTCCTGGCTTGATGAAATGATGAGTTAATGGGGTTCATTCCTGGAGTCCAGGTCCTGGCTTGGCCACTGACCTTCTGTGCGAGGCTGGGCAAGGTGGATTTTCAGAAGAGCTCTGCACCCAACGGGGAGCAGCTGGCTGATTATCTGAGTGTTTCTGCTGTCTGGTATCAGCCTTGCCCGTTACAAATCAATTCTGAACTAGCTTAGACTGGCTGGGGGCTGGTTCGGTGACACCTAGAGCACTTGACCTGATTGAAATCGCTGGTAAGGACCGAGGAGCGTGTCCCTTAATGCAGAGACTTGCTAACCGGCTGCAAAGCTCTCAAGAATTCCCTGGCGATTAAGCTGTTGCTATGCAATTAACAGCTTGTGGGGTGGGCGTGGGGGGCGCCAGGGCTGCCCATTCCTGCAGTATGGTTTGCTTATCGAATGCCCTTACGATGGCCCCTTCTCCATCCTGCTCGTTTGATGGCCCTTTGCTCGGCCTGGACAGGTAAAGTGGAGCGGTCGGCATCGCTCTCCTGTTCATGGCACAACCCTGGACCTGGGTTCCTTGGCACTGGGAGACGAGTCCCTCCAGGAGCGTTTCCATGGGCGAGAATGCTCCCAGGAAATCCGTTCGGTTTGAGACTGTCAGTGTCAGGCCTGACCTAAGCTCTGCAGCATTTACCTAGTGTGGGCTGTTCCTGAGGGCTGGAGAGGGGAGGGTGAATTTGGCCATGAGCCTACTGAAAATCAGAGAAATGTCAGGCTGGAATGGACCATGAGAGGTCATCCACTCCTCCTCCCTCCCCCTCCCCCACCCCACACTGACGCAGCACCAGTTCATCCTCACAACGTCTAGGGAGGTTGGCAACTCCCATTAGCCCAGTTTCTCAGATGGGGAAACTGAGGCACAGCGGGGCAGGGACTTGAAGAGTTTTTACGTCCTCAGCAGTATGACCATCCCCCTTTGGGAAGGTTGGCAGAACGAGACCTTAGCCAGGCTGCTATCGATTTCAATGGGACTTCAGCAGCTGCTTGAAGTTAAGCACTTGCTCAAGGGCTCTGCAAATTCAAGGCCTTGAGGAAACGGTTCCATAAGAGAACACTGAGCCTGCCGAGGCCCAGATGTGTGGGACATGGTGTGACCAATGTGAAAATCATTCAGGCCGGCCCCTTAAAATGCTGTGGGGTCTGCGTAAGCAGCACTCGTGCTTGCTCTCCCGGTAGTTCCATGGTTACTGCTGATTATAAATAATTTTCAGCAGTAAAATGAGGGGACACCAGATTTATAGACTCAGACTTTAAGGCCAGAAGGGACCATCTTGATCATCTAGTCTGACCTCCTGCACCTCACAGGCCACAAAACCTCACCCGCCCACTCCTGTAATAGCCCCCGACCTCTGGCTGAGTTACTCACATCCTCAAAACATGGTTTAAAGACTTCAAGTGACAGAGAATTCACTAGTTTTACACTAATTTACACTAGTTTAAACCTGCAACTGCTCACTGTCTGCACTGCAGAGGAAGGCAAAAAAAACCTCCCCCAAAAAACAGCGTCTCTGACAATTTGAACCGGGGCAAATTCCTTCCCGGCCCCAGACATGGTGATCAGTTAGACCCTGTGCCTGTGGGCAAGACCCACCAGGCAGACACCTGGGAAAGAATTCTCTGGAGTAACTCAGAGGCCTCCCCATCTAGTGTCCCATCACTGGCCATTGGGAATTTTTATTACTGGCAGTTGCCGATGGGCAGTTCTATCACACTATTCCCTGCATAAACTTATCAAGCTCAGTCTTAAAGCCAGTTTCATTTTGCCATTGCTGCTCCCCTTGGAAGGCTGTTCCAGATTTGTGTGGCATGTAACCCTGGAACTAGAGGGAGTGTGTTCTCTGGACAGGAGGGATCAAGAGACATGATAGGAGGATAGCTATTCAGTCATGAGTGCCAGATGTCTGGCTTTATTTGGGAAAATTACTGCCGGTTGGAAAGCTTTGGGGCAATCAGGTTAAATCCATGGTCACTCTGTCCTCTTCCTGGCTAGGTGCTGACTGCTTGTGTAAAGTCCCTTCCCCCATGCCTCAGTTTCCCCATCAGCAAAATGGGGGAAATGAAGCCCTCCTCAGGACAGCCTGGGCGGTAGGGAAATGGTCCCAGATCCCCTGCTGGGAGGCGCTAGAGAAGGGCATGAGGTTCTGAGCACTGACTGCCAGAGCAGCAGGCAGAGGAAACGTGCCAGGTGAAGCTGCCCGAGGGCTTACCGGGGCAGCACGTGGAGTTAGAGCTGCCGCACGCCCTGTGGGAGATAAGCCAGCTTTGTCCTGCTGTGACAGGACGTGCAAAACGTGGCCCAAGAACTGGGAAGGGGGCACCAGCTTCTCTGCTGAAAGCGACATCGCTTTGGAGACGCCAGGCCAGGGGGACTTGCGGCCGGACAGCCAGCTACGGGGCCGAGCGCTGCTGCAGGCCAACTCGTTGCCAGTGGCAGGCAACCTGGGATTTGTGCATTCTCTGGCACCAGCCGGGTGACAGCCCCGGACACCCGTCTGGGATAACACCAGCGGGCACTGTGGTGAGATGGCGTTTGGGCAGAAATGGGGGAAGAATGCTGCAGCTAGTGACTCGCCGGCTGTCTCCCCCTCCAGTGTATCTTGCAAACAGTCAGGAGTTGGGCTCCACAGGGGTGAGGCGATCAGAAAGCTTGCAGCGGTGCCAAGCATGGTGTGGTGCTGGCGCTGGCGCAGGTGCAGCGCCTTCAGCCCAAGGCACTGGGGCTGCCCTGAGCTCGAGTGCATTTGCACCCATGGGCATCCACACAGCCTGGACTGGGCTCAGCAGAAAACACGGGGTGGACTCTCTTGGGAGCGCCCTCCCCTTCTGGTTGTTCCAGAGACAGTCAGGTTATGGAAGGGACTTTCTCCAGGGGGTAAGAATAATGCCCAGCTTTTATCTAGTGCTTTAATCTGTAGCTGGCAATGCTTTGGTCAGCATCATTAGCCCCATTTTAGAGACGCTAACAGAAGGTAAAGAGCAGCGGACCCTATCTTGGGGTGCACCTCAAAGGTTTGTGCTGGTATATTTGCAGGGCAAAGAGGACACCCCGGCATCCTTCACCTCACAAGTAACTGGACAGTGAGTTTGCTTCCTGAAAAGGGCCCGATTGCAAACACTGGAGAGAACTTTGGGTGAGACGCTCCTTTAGTGACCTGCTCGTGTAGGTGAGGCTCGACCAAGCGGGGTCCGACTGTGTGGTGCATGTAACCAGCTGAGTCCGATCTGGGTGCTCGCTGTCCCGCCGCGCTCTTGGCGCTGTATGCAAATGCTGTGTTTGGCCAAGCTGCGGCTACTCTGCAGGACCAGCCGGCCGGGTGATTCTGGGAGTCCAGTGGAGGCTCCAGGGAACGCTTGGAAGACTTACGAGGGTTGGTACGTGCCTAGTGCTACCAGTACGGAGAGAGCGAGGTCTGCAACAGGCAGGGCTCGTGCTGCCAGAGGCTGGTGGTTTCAGGGAGTTGATCCGCAGCAGGCCCAGAGAGACTTCCTCGCACTAAGGGCAGGTGGGGGCGAGGTGCCTCCTAACACAAGGCGCCCCAGGAAGCGTCTCTCGCACCCACACACTTAGTCTGGGGATGTCCGGATCTGGGGTGTGCTGGCAGGAGCAGTGTGCGCAGAGCTCAGGGCGGGGTTTCAATTTCAAATCCCCAGGAGTTCGGGGAGGTCTGGATCTGGGATGCTGGTTCAGGCCTATCCCTTTGGGTGGAATTCAGCCCTGTGATCAGGGGCCTGCACCAGAGCTATGTACCAGGTAAGTCCACCTCTTGTGTAGACCTTCTGCAATAGCCACCTTAGCCTCTAAGCCAGGGGTCGGCAACCTTTCAGAAGTGCTGTGCCGAGTCTTCATTTATTCGCTCAGATTTAAGGTTTTGCGTGCCAGTCATACATTTTAACGTTTTTAGAAAGTCTTTCTATAAGTCTATAATATAGAACTAAACTATTGTTGTATGTAAAGTAAATAAGGTTTTTAAAATGTTTAAGAAGCTTCATTTAAAATTAAATTAAAATGCAGAGCCCTCCGAACCGGTGGCCAGGACCTGGGCAGTGTGAGTGCCACTGAAAATCAGCTTGTGTGCTGCCTTTGGCACGCGTGCCAGAGGTTGCCTACCCCGGCTCTAAGCTCTTGGGGGCAGGACCCACACCTTCATCGTCCCATATTTGTGCAACACTGAGCACAATGTAGCTCGGATCCTGAAGCGGTGGCAGAAGTGTGTGGGGGGGTGTAAGGAGGCTCCTCTGGGTCCCGTTGTAATACAAACCCTTCCTCATCACAATCCTCGCTAGCACCAGCCTCCTGTGCTGTGACGGATCCAGTCTGCAGCTGGAAATGAGAATTTGCACTAGGAACATTCACTAAACCCTAATCATTTTTCTTAAGCCCTCTATCTGAATTCCCGTTACAAGCTTGAAATTGGCCACAGATTGCAACGAGGTGGCATAAAGGCTAGGAGAGGAGATTTGTGCAGCCCAGCGAAGTCTCTGTTGGCGAACGGCAGAATAATCTCCAGAGATGAAGGGAGCGATAGGGCCTGGATCTGCGCGGGAAGCTGTGCTGCCAATTAGCTCCTTTCCCTGGAAGCTTGGGGGAGGAGGAGGTGGGGTGGGAAAGAACCTTACAGGAGATAAACCTTAATTCAGCCAAGTGGCTTAGCGATTTAAACAGGAGCTCGCTTAGTGTTTCCTTTGGAGCAGGATGCGTTGAGGCGCTGGCCGCTAGGATGTGACGAGAGCCGGGAGATTAACCTGCCTGCACAAAGATGAAATTAAGCCCTTCTGTCTCTGACGCTCATGTGGGCAAGTTATGGCCTCAGGGTTAGAGTTGCCAGTTTCTTTCTAACTGCAGAAAACCAAACACCCCTGTCCTGCCCCTTCTCCAAGGCCCCGCCGCCTGCTCACTCTCCCCCTCCCTCCCTCCTTCGCTCATTTTCACCGGGCTGGGAGAGGGGGTTAGGGAGCGGGAGGGGGCGCAGGAGTGGGAGGGCTCCGCGTGCTGCCAAGGCCTGCAGGCACCACCCACAGCTCCCATTGGCTGCAGTTCCCAGCCACTGGGAGCTACAGAGGCAGCACTCAGGGCAGCACTTGCAGGCAGGGGCAGTGCACAGAGCCCCCCCTGGCCACCCCTCCACCTAGGAGCTGGACATGGTGGCTACTTCCCAGGAGCCACACAGAGCCGGGCAGGGAGCCTGCTAGCCCAGCTGCGCTGCCAACCAGACTTTTAAAGGCCTGGTCAGCAATGCTGACCAGAGCCACCTGGGTCCCTTTTTGGCCAGGTGTTCCAGTCAAAAAATGCACCCCTGGCCACCCTACTCCGAGTCTGAGCATGGCCCCGTCAGGCCTGTTTTACCTAAGGCAGAGCCAGGGGGAAGCTTCCAAGCTGGGGAACTAGCAGGCACAGCTCTCCCTGTGAGCACTGGCTCATACAGGTTTGTTTTCAATCTAAACCTCCTCCTTGGCTCCCAGCTGGGTCCTCTTCCCCTGCAGATTGAATTCTGAGCCAGCTCCGAACTTCATTTCTACTTTAGATGTAAGCAAGGTCTGAATGAGCTCTCCCCTGACATCTAGTGGGGAGCCAGGGGGAAAGACTTCAGGAGCAGAGCGTGCTTGCATAGACACGGCTAGGTGCGCAGCAGATGGAGCTGCTGCTTTGCCAAAATGATCAATTTTGGCTGGTTGTGGGTTACAGATCACTCTGGTATTTGAGTGAAGTATATGACATTTTACCTTGATTGTAGGAGAAAAGGGCAGCAGAACTATGCTTGGCATGCCCTGAGTGAGGGGGTCACCCTCATCTGAACCTCACTTGCTAAGCAATGGGTGGGGATGCCAACACATAGTGGGGGTGGATTGTATCTAAAGAGTTCTAGCTGCCACTTGAGCCCCCCCAGTATTTAATGGTGGAGCTGATAAGGCTCAGCTGAGTGTGTGTGTTTCTAGGTGGTGATCGCTGGAGTTGATGCGACTGCTGTGCAGGTGCGAGGCCCAAAGTTTAGACGTTGTGTGGGGACAGTGGAAGCTAATAGACCCCACTGGCTGTGGGGCTGAAGTCGCTGAGGGCTGGGTTCAGAACATCAGAATGTGATGTCGCAGGAGCAGCAGTGGCTAGCGGTGGCAGCAGAGACAGCAGCAGTTATGAGCCAGCTGCAGAGACATTGCTTGACACCCCTTCCCAGGGGGGAGGTGAGCCCCATAAAAGCACCTCTGATCTCTGGGTCTTTGCTAACCAAAGACAGCCACCCGGGAGTGAGGTACAGTGGAGGCAGAAGGGAATGTTAAAGGGACACTTGTTCATTGGACTTTCTCACCACAAGGTAGGAAACTGAGGCAAAGCATGCTGCCCAACACACCGTGGGGTTCGGTTTGCTTATAGTCACATGGCTGTGGTGTTTTCCCAAACGAATCCTGGGTTCCCTCTCCCCTTTAATACAAGTTTTTATACCCAGACTCAGCGCTTGCGCCTGGGGAAGTATTGCCCTTTAGAGGCACCGCAAGGACGGTGTTTAATTTTCCAAGATTACTGGGTAGGTCTCGGCCTCACTCTCTTGTCTGTTGTTAAGAGGAACCCCGGGCCCTTGTTGCTGCCGACTCCAGGGAGCAGAAGGATTAAAAGAGACCATTCCACCGTTCAATACGATCCTTTCTGACCCTTACTTCTTCTACACGAGCTGTAGGGCTAAACTCCCCTGCTTACTCCTCAGCCTGGGGCAATTAAAGGGCTGTGGTGATGTCTAGGCCTTGCTCTGGTGGATCCCACCTTCCCTGACAAGGGGAGACACAACGTAGCCGTGTTAGCTGTGCAGCCGTTCCCTCTCCCAGCAAAAAGTACCGCTCCCACCGCCGCCTTAGAAACCCAAACGTGTTTGGTTTTTAAGCATCCCCCAGAAAAGCTCGTTCTCCAGCCCCCGCCCACAATCCGCTGCAGAAAGGAATTTTGTTGGGTATTTTGTAGGGCGATATTCATTATTCAGTCTTTTTTTTTTTAAAGGGCTCACTGAGTTTTTAGTGGACATAAATCATTTTGGCTACAATAACCAAGATGAAATAGCTTTATAAACGTCCAATTAAAAGAGTCTCTGTGAATGCAGAATGGAAAATTGTGCTAAATGGGAGAATCCATCCTCATTTTATTCGGATCCGAGGGCGGCATAAATGGGTGATTTCTAGCCTCACTCGGAGTTTACTGAGTAAATGATGTCTGGAGAAAATAAATCTCCCCTCGTGCCCTCTATGAAGGGAGAAATTGCACACTGGCTGAGACAATTAAATTGGCTGAGTCGTCACTGGAATGAAACCTACACGGATGTCTGCTGTGCAGTTCTCCTCAGCTCCTACAGAATGGGGTGGGGAGGGTCTGGAACGCTCAGGGGGTTGCAGCATCACATGCCTGAGGTATGGCAGAGGTGGTGGAGTGGTAGATTGGTGTGTCCCAGGAGTTTGGACATGAAAGGGGAACAATGTTCCAAGGCCGTTAGTGCTCCAAGGCAGACAAGGGCCTCCACCATGGTTGGGTGCCAGATTTTTAAAGATATTTGGGACCCCCAAGCTGTCTCAGTCCCAAAGACTCCAGCTGTGGGGAGGATCCCCTGTCCACCAGGATCCACTAGCAGTCCGCTTGGGAGCAGGGTGCCTGGGAAGTGAGACGCATGTTACTGCAGCCTGCTCTCAGATGTGCAGAGGATTCCAGGCACCCTCTTTAGTCAAGTCCCCCCCAGGTTCCTTAGCAGTGGCTAAAGATGGGCAGCTCTACCTCCTGTGGGCTGAAGGAATGAGGGTGAAGGACGTGGCTGTGACCACTTGAGAGATGGACCATGTTGCCAAGTCCAGCTGTGCTGCTCTAGGGGTTTGGTTCAGCCCATTCTAGAGAGAAAGGGCAGCTCCGATGCTTGAACTGGCTTGGACATTTGCTGCGGTTGAGGGATGTTTGGCTCAGGTACCCTGGAGCGGGTGGGTGCGGGCAATAGATATATCTTTGCAAGGGAGGACCCTTTCCCGGAAAGATGGAGAGAATCCTTTTGGTCATCTTTCCATGTCACTTATTAGCTCTGTTTTCAAGGCCAGGCAGATGTTTTTCCTTGACTGCCTTTCTCCTAAATGTTTAACATGTCTCCATATAGGTGCCTAATCCAAAATGCCAGGTTAGCCGCTGTTACAACCCCTGGGCACAACACAATCAATGGAGACGTGCTAAGAAGCCAGGCAGCGATTCTCCGGGGGGGAGGGGGAAGCATCAGCCTCTGCCAGAAAGCCCATACATCAGTTGTTTTTCTCTTGTAAATGTCGTCTCATCTACCAGATGTCACTTAAATTTTTATTTAGCATTGATTTATGGCTCAAAGGGACAGGAGGAGGTTTAAATTAAAAGAATACCACGCGCTGCTGTAACCTCAAAGGACCAGATGGGAAAGGTTTTAAAAATCTAATTTTGCTTTTTGTCCCCAATGCTGTGTATTACTCTTCTGCCCTTCACTCAGACGGGGCATTATACTCAAGCTGGTCAGTTTCATAATCATTTCTGGTTCTTGTGCCCCTATCCCTGCCCCTTCTCACCCCCACAGATCAGGTCCAGCACCTGGGGCCACTACCCCTACAAAGCAGGGGCTATGGCTTGCCCCTCACTGGGTCTGATCCTTAGTTACCTCCAGAGCCAACTTTACCCAAGCGGCCTGTGATTTGAGTGCCTCTGATTCTGTGGGGTTGATCACCAGAGGGCCTGTGTGTCCACAGCTCACGTCCACCTGAGTGAGGATCAAGTGGAAGGGCTGCAGGATTTGCTTCAGGATTTGCACTCAGCTCCTGTAACAGTTTTGGGTGCACTCCAGACCAGTGAGAGGTGGTCACCGCTTGTCCTGTAACCCGGTGCTCTCAGCCAGCATGCAGTGAGCCTCTGTCTGTGCCTAGGTCAGCAGCTCTGATTCCAGCTGCCCATTTGACCAGGCCATGCCCACACTCGGATCTCAGCCGGCCTTGGTTACTACTGGCCAAGTGACCACAAAGCAGCCCTGAATTTCCCCAAAACTGTCTGCCCTGAAAAATCCAGCCCTCTCCTGGGACACTCAGGAGCAATAAGGGCCGTTGCTCCTTTACAGAGACAAAAGCACAGGAGCTTGTTGCTTGAGCTCAGATCACTTTGTGTCAAGTTCCATTCTGGGGTGATTTAGAATAAAAGTAAAACAAGTTTGTTTAACCAGCCAGAGAGAGGTTTTAAGTGAGGTCCAGCATAAGGGGTAAAGTCAGAGATCAAGTCAGCAAACAAAAGTGAAATACGCTTTCTAGTGGCTAAGACTTAACTCAAGGTAGGGTTCTTCCCAGCCATGGCTGACTTTCTCTCAGTTGGGACCTTCCGCGGAAGCACAAGGGGCTGGTTCTCCTTGTCTTCCTAGCTGGAAGAGCTTTGCCTAAGCAGATTTCTCATCTCTCTTCAGTTCCCAGAGACTGCCGGCCTCCTTGGTTGAAGAACCCGTCTGCCTCAGCTTGCAAGAGCTCCAGTCCCTTGTCTGTCTACTGATGGATGACACGGTGGCTTCTTCTCTCCCCTTATATCGTCCCAAATTCACTGATGTGTCCCTAGACTTGGGGAGACCTCATGCTGTTCTTCCCCGCCTGGGGACTTCCCATCTCTCTGTTGAGTCACATGTAAATGGGGCTTCTCTTGGTTTGGGTCACACCTTGCTTAATTTCACTGTATAGAAGCTGTAGCAATTTGCCTTGTCCTCTTAGTCCCCCTGCCACCCCCTCCCCGTTTCTGGGAGGAAAGGGAATTCTCATTGCAGGAATACTTGTGTCAGCAGTTAGAAGGGGGTGGGGGGTTGTGAACAACAGGTGTTTGCGCTTGTTAAAAGTGCCATAGGCTGAAGAGCCGGGAGGCTGGGACATGACCATTTGAAAGCAGTGATCCCATAGGAAATCCGTATGGCTGCCGACAGAGGGGTCGGGAGCATGGCTCCGCCTGCAGAGCCACAATGCCGCACTATTTTGTCCAAGCCAGATGGTGCTGTGACCTGGGGCCCAGGGAGCCTGTTCCTGAATGGTGGAGTGCAGGGGAATCCCTGGAAAATTTGATTTCTGGTGGTACCAGCTGATGCACTGTGTGAGTAAACGAGAGACCTGGGGTCACTGCAAGAGAGTGGGAGAGAGGAGCAGGGAGCACACAGCAGGGTCTCTGCTGGGGCGATGGGACCAGAATTCCCCCTGCCCCAAGAAATATCTGAGTTGACAGCACTGGTCAGTCTCCTCTAGGGTTAGGTACCTTGTTTCCAGAAGTGCCCCTGAAACCTGTAATGACATAGCCAATTACGGTGTGTTAATAAGGCCAGGTGTGCTCTGATCTGTTTCTGCTAATCAAAAAAACACGAGCTGGTATTTCTGTCTTTTCCTTGAGATTCCTTATGAAGCTGCTGCTCGCCGGTAGCACAGCTCTGCTAATGGCCGCGGCCGCTGCGCCAGCCTTTGATCCTGGCAGCCGAGCGAGGCAGGGGTGGAGTGGGCGCTCCGGCTCCCGGAGGACGGAGAGTGAGCGTAATTAGAACTCGCTACAAAGCAGAGAGAACCAGGGACGGGGGCCTCTTCCCGCTTCCACTTGATTATTTGGGGAATGGGGCTGTGGGGCAGGGGGAAAGCAGCAGCGGGCAGGAGCTGGTGTAACCGGGGATGGCGTCACTTGTATAGGGCCTCTCCGCCAGCGCTGCCCATTACACTTGGCTTTGGTGACCCCTCGGTGGCTAGCCTGGATTTCTCTGCTGTCACCACACCGTGCACCACAGTCACTCAGAATGTCATGGCAGCACTGGGGCCTGAGCTGGCAGCTGCCCCTTAACCCCCACACTGCAGTGATGGCAGCAGCAGCAGGCTCAGGGTCAGGGCTGGCAAATGTCCCTGTATGACTGTAGGTCCCTCCTCCTCCCTCTCCCCTCTTGCTAACTAAACAAAGGTGAAAGTTACAAGGCAGCAAATATCTGATCACTGGTTTGGAGGGGGGAATCCCTCTGCCACCCCGATGCAAAGGGCAGGACATTGAAGAGCCATTGGACAGGTTCCTGGATGCGCCGGCTGCTGCAGGGCCGGTATTTTACCCCTGCTGGAGAAGTCAGAGTTGGGCCTGAATCAAACCCCCCAGAGCTTGGGCCCCGGAATCTGGCTCTGAATTTCATTGCATGAGGCCGTCTCTGATCAATACTGAGGGCCAGGAACCATCTGAGCTGTGCGTGGTGTGTCTAAGTGAACTCCGGGGCCTTAGCTAATCCTTGTCTAGCCCCAAACCCGCTCCTGGTGGCTCTTCCCCTCCCCAGCAGCACGTGGCTCCTTGAGGACAGAACAAAACCCTTTCGGGGGTTTTCCAGCAGGCCTGACAAAACCTCGGGAGGCTGAATGGTCCAGCCTGGGGGGCCCCTTTGCACTACCCCCATGGGGCCTGTGCATAGCTCTGGAGCCAAGAGACTTGTCTTGTGACAGACGTGTTCTCTCTGCCACTCTCCCGATGCCTGTGAGCGGGTGTCTCTTCCTGCAGGTGGCTGAGGTGACCCAGCTGGGGTTGGGGTGAGCCAGGTGATGACTTGGGTTGGATTTGCCTCCCAAGGAGGTGCAGGGGATGGCGGGAGGCTCAGCTATTGCCTGCAGGAAGCGGCTGGCCACCAACGCAGAGGACTAACCTGTGAGTGGTTCCTCACCTGTTGGGCTGCCCCGGCCGTCCAGTGAGATCAGTGGACAGGTGGGAGGTACCTGGTGCGCAGAGTGCACTGGCGGGTGCACCCCACCTGGGAGGGGGGGGAGTGTCCTTTGAAGTGAACAGAGGCGGAAGTTGCGCCTCACACAACTGGGCCCTTGATGAGTCAGTGCTGGGGCCCCCAGGTAACTGCAGGAGACAGCAGCCAGGTACCCAAGCACCTACCCCAAAATCTGCCCCGCCCCGCGTCTGGCCGAGGGAGGCCGAGGGCCCCCTTCCCTCTGGCCAAGCAGGGTCTGGAGTGGTTGTTGGAAAACCATATAAGGCTCCTCCCAGGACAGAGGGAGTTGTCCCTGCTCTTATCCCCAGCCAGCCTGAAGAGTGAGCTATGGACCTGGGCCAGGCCTGGCACCCCCAGAGCTCACTAACTCTCTCAGCTTATGGGGCACCATTTAACACACCCCTCCCTCCCTAGCCCTGTGCCCCCCGCCATCCCCATCATATGCCTCTCCCAGAAGCAGCTGGTACCTGCTCTGCCTGGCGGCTCAGACTCCCCAGGTCTCTTCCCCCTCCACCTGTCTCCCTTCCGTTAATCTTCCTTTCACGTTCCTTTCCCTCGCCTGGACTGGCATCTGACAGGTCTGGGCTGAGAGACTGGCCAGGAATCTCTGGAGCTTTGCGGCTCACTGAAGCTCAGGACGAAGACGCCGGCTCCCTGGCTGCAGCCTGTCAGGTGCGGAAGCTACAGGTTGTCTCAACCACACACACGGAGAAGAGAGGCGAGGCGGAAAACGTGAGATGAGGAGATGGTGGGCAGGGCCCCTCCCTGGGTAGAAGCATCAAGCAGGGGCCCCTGCATCCCTGGCTGCACCTGCCTCCTGAGCATCCTGTTTGCTGCCCTCTGAGACAGTCTATTTAATATATTCAGCAGCCCCCCAGCCCACTGGGCTCAAAGGCTTCTGCCATCTGCTTACGTCTGTTCCAGGGTAGGAAGGCTTGCCCAATGGTTAGAGCCCTCGCCTGGAACCCAAGAGACCTGTGTTCAAGTCTCTGCTCTCCCACCGATTCCTCGGGTGAGTCGCCCTGTGCCTCAGTTTCCCATCTATGCACTCAGCATAATAGCCCTGCCCTGCCTCCCAGCAGGGTGGTGAGGAGAAATGGTCACCCCTGGAGTACCAGGCTTGTGGGAAGGGACGAGCTCACTCAGCTGTGGCTGGCTGGCAAGGAGAGGAGCCCAACTGCTCTGCTGAGGGGAGAGGAGCCTGGAGCCTCCCTAGCAGGAGGCAGGCCTGAGGCCCGGCTAGTGGGCTTTGTCAGGGACTTGCTTGGGGTGGTGGAGTGAAGCCGGGGCACTGGGTGCTTAGCTGAGGGGAAGGGGGGTGGGTCTGAGAGCCGAGTGGATTGACAGCCTCAGGGCGGCTGAGAACTAAGCCCAGGAGGGATAAAGGCTCCTTTATTCTGCGTTTGGGGATTGCGGCTTTGGACTCTGCCACCCTAGAAGTGGGGAGGGGGGTTTCAACATTCATAGTGACCTGGCTGGAGGACTGAGCCACAGGCTAGCAGAGTGGGCAAGAAACAGTGGGGAGGAAACTGAGGCGGAGCAGCTGCAGCACCAGGCCCTGCCCTGAGGAGCCGCATCCCCTCGAGGGGTGGGGCTCAGCGGCTGCTCCCCCTGCCAACCAGGGAAGGTCTGTGAGGCAGAGCCCTGGGAAGCGAGTGAAGAGATGCGCACCCCAAGGTCGGCCTTTGGCCAGTTGCCGCTTTCTCTCCCTCCAGCGCTGGCTGGGTTTGACCAGACGCCTTGAGGGGCAGATGAGTAAGCGGGTAGGGGGCCCTATTCCTGGTTTCGCTGGTGTCTGCTGTAGCCCAGCTCAGCACACTCCACCCCCTGCCCTGCCCTGCCCTGCCCCGCCCGGCGTCGTCCCTGGAAAGAGAACTGCCCTGGGTCAGCTCGGGGGCGATAGGAACAGCAGGGCCCACGCGCCAGGCCTCTGGGAGCTGTAGCGTGGCCGCCTGTGACAAGCAGGGTTTAATAAACCCGACACGTTGCTCGACTAACCAAGCAGGGAAGGTAGAGTCATAAACCGAACCACCCTGGCAACCACAATTGCTTTGCAGTTCCCCAGTAGCTAATTAGGGACCTAATGAGGGGGAGAGTGGAGGAACCTGCCAGCAGTTCCCCCAGAGAAGCTGGGGGAGGCATGGCCATGGTGCTGAGTGGCCCAGACTGAACTCTGGCACGTTCCGTGACCACCTGTGACTGGATGCTGCTTTCGCTGCTCCCCTCCACTGGCCCTGGCTGCTAGGGCAGAGCCTGCAGCTTCCCTCCACCCTGCTGCTTCGGCCTTTGCACAAGCTGTTCCAAGATTAGTTATTTCCTCCCCAAACCCCCCAGAGGGAAGGGCTCTGGCTCTCCCTTCCCTGAGCCCAATTCTCCCCTTGTGCCGGTGGGAGTCGGTGTAACTCCACTGCGGTCAGTGGTGTTACAGTGGCAAAGGCAAGAGGAGGGAGGAGAATCAGCTCCTCGTTCTCCTCTGGCGACTGGCAGATGCTGATCTCCAGGGTTCCAGCCTTGCCCTTCACTGGGCCTTACACGTGACTGGCCGTGCTGGGTCAGCCCAATGGTTCCCCAGCCCAGTATTGTGTCTCAGACAGTGCCCAGTGCCGGCCGCTTAGGGAATGAACAGAACGGGGCAATTTATCGAGTGATCCATCCCTTGTTGTCCACTCCCAGCTTCTGGTTTAGGGACATCCAGAGCATGGGGTTGCGTCCCTGATCATCTTGGCTAATAGCCATTGATGGACCTAAGTTCCTAGAGGATATCTAATTCTTTCTTGAACCCAGTTATATGTTTGGCCTTCACAACATCCCCTGGCAAGGAGTTCCACAGGTTCACTGTGCGTTGTGTGAAGAGGTACTGCCTTTTGTCTGTTTTAAATCAGCTGCCTGTTAATTTCATTAGGTGACCCCTGTTTTTTGTGTTATGAGAAGGAGTAAATAACACTTCCTATTCACTTTCTCCACACCAGTCATGATTATATAGACCTCTGTCATATCCCCCCTTAGTCATCTCTTTTGTGAGCTAACGGTCCCAGCCTTTTTCATCTCTTCTCCTATGGAAGCTATTCCAGACCCCGCATTGCTTTTGTTACCCTTCTCTGTACCTTTTTCCACTCTAATATCTGTTTTGAGATAGGGCGACTAGAATGGAACGCAGCATTCCAGGTGTGGGTGGACCAAGGATCTATAGAGTGTCATTCTGATACTTCCTGTGTTCTCTCGCCCTGGACGGGGGGGCTGCTTTGCTGCCTCATGGGTACTCAGAGGTGCTAACACATCTCAGCTTGCCAAGCGCTGCAGGGAAACTAGCTAGTAAAACATGGGCTGAAGTGGGAGCACCCAGGGTGTTTCCAAATTGCCTTTAGTGAATGATACACATGCACTCTGTCTGTCTTTCTCTCTCTCTGCTGGGTGCTGGCATCTTACAGGAGGCTGAGAAAGGGAAATCCTGGCTTGTGGGTGACTGACAGTCCCTGCTAGACAACGGGTCCTTGGTGTATGGGAAACGAGTAACTCTGAGTCCAGGTCCTAGCTGAGTGACAGATGCCCTCCGCTGGCAAGAAACACAACCCCTCTTCACCCCCTCCTTGGCTTCCTGTCCAAGGGCATGCAGGCTGAGTTGCCCTCTTCCCAATCCAGGTAGCTGCTGTGGGCAGGGCCTGCCATGCCCCTTGGGGCTGGCACGTGGAGGATCTGGCTCAGATACTTGCTCGTGGGCACACAGGATTTGCTCCCCCAGGCAGTCGCATGGAGCAAGAGTAGCCGTCAGCCCCTGCAGGGCTCTGGCACTGTCTAGCTCCAACACGCTCTGATGAGCAACTTGTTGCGTTCATAACTAGGGCAGGTGTCCTAAGGGCGGTGAGCGAGCAGGGGAAGAGAGGAGGTCACTGAGTCTATTACTGAAAAAGAGAGTGCGAGAGGAAAGAGCGACTCAGCTCGCAGCTTGTGTTCACGTGCCTCACACTTCACTCCTCTGAAGCCTGGTGATAACGTACACGCGCACTGCTGGTGTGTGACGCACGCTGCAGGAGATCCTGTGCCAGCAGCCGGGGGAGGAGCGCAGGTTCTGGGCTGGCTGGGGAGTTAGAGGGAAGTGGCAGGTTTCTGCACAGGCCCTAGATGCTTTGAATAGGCCTCTACACTGGGGCGAGGGAAAGGAGGCTGAATTTTCAGCTCTCCCCCAGGCAATGTGACTGGGGGCTTGGAATTCACATTTCCTTATATATACTGCAGTGACCTGGCAATTGCCTGCCACTCCCTCGGTTGGATGATATCAGTGCTCAGCTGTGTGCTAGACCCTGTACTGCTAACAACAGATGGAGATTCTCCTTCAGCCACTGCTGGGGTCCTTAAAAAAGAAGAGCTGGAACATAGGGCTGTCAGAGGGAGCAGAAGACACTGAGAGGATGATAGGGGGAGCAGGCAGTGATTTGCACCAGAGCCCATCCCATCCCCGCCTCCCCCCTACCTGTGCTCAGCTCCTGCTCCCAGCGGAGGGTGCCAATGTCTGGGGAGCCCTGCTCCCCAGCTCCCCACATCACCTGGCTCCAGCAACGGCTCTGCCCCAGGTTCCCAATGGCCCCCTTGTCCACTCCCGCTTGCAGCAGCATCCCTGGCTCCCAGCGCTAGCACCAGCAGCTACCACCTTGGAGGATGTGGAGCGGAAAAGGGACTGGCAGAAGCCCTGAAACACTGTTCCAGCTCCTAAAAGAAGCACTGGAAGGTGTAGGGGAGCGTTCTGGCATGACACGAGCACGCCTGTTACTAGGTGGAAGGGGGCTGCGCCTTGCAGATTTCTCTCTTTGCGGCTGTTGGGAAGTTCTGAGCAGCCCTGGGAGGAGGATAGTGCCAGAGCCGTAAAATCCAAAGTAGTTGTAGGTTTGTCACTAGCCAGCTGACACCGCTGCATGGTTGACTGCAGGGATCTGCTTTGTGATGGGAAACGGGGCCACTTTTGTGTGGGGAGGGAGTGGGCGTCTGACAGTGCAGAGGTGAATCTGAAAACACAGCCCTTTGAATAGCGAGACAAATTCAGCTGCACGAGGGACGGGGAGTTCCTGCTGTTAGGTGTCGGAGCTCCCTGGCCTCTGCTGCTGGCTGACGGGTGATGCTGGGGGCTGGACTCTGAAAGCATTGGCACCCCTGTCATGCGACAGGGAAAGTGAGGCATGAGAGAAACCGAGTCAAAGCCAAGGCTAGAATTCCTAAGGAACTGCCGGAGTGGCTCTGCCCTTTGTTCTGTCTAGTCCAGGATCCTCACTCTGATGGTGGCCTGTACCTGATGCTTCAATTCAGTGGGAGGGGCAAGATCCCTGTACTGGGTATTATGGGATAACCTGCCTGCCCCCCAAGAGCTAGTGGCTGGTTTAAGCCCTGAAGCAGGAGGGTTAGCTCCTTTCCCAAGCACTCGGTTTGTTCTAAATCTGTATTATTGCCCCTCTGGCTGTTCTTGCTGGCCAGTCCTTTTTTTAAATCCCACTAACCTCTTGGCTTCCAGGAAACCTTGTGGCAACGGGTTCCACAGGCTAATCAGGCCTTGTGTGCAAAAGTATTTCCTTCCTAGCCTCCTTAAACGTGCTACCCTTCCCTGTCATTGAACGTCCCCCAGCTCGCGGGTTGAGAAGCTCTTCCTGGCTCCAGTGAGCGGGCTCAGGCCACTAAAACTCACCTCTTCCCTTCAGTCCTTTTGGCTTCTAGCTAAGCAGGTTCAACGAGCATCTTTCATCCCTTTCCAGTGTGTGTCTAGAAGGCTAGGACTGGCCCAGATCAAAGCTTGGGCTCCTAACTCCCATGCAGTTTGCAGGGGCGGAGGGAGGCGTTGGAGTCTCAAAGCAGCTCAAATACTGCAGACGTTTTGTCCATCTCTGTAATGGGCCCAACCAGAACCCCTGATCTAATCCGCCCTGTGCTGAGGGCTGCATAGCTCCGTGTTCTAGGCCGTGAACAGATACATAACGAGAATTTCTGAATGAACGATTTATTCTCTGAGAATGTTACAAGTAATTTACAACAAGAGGCCAATTCCTTCTTGCTCTGCCCAGGTTCCTTAGCCTCCCGGAGCCACGGCTGGGGCTGAAATCCAAGATCTAGCAACCAACCTACCAGCATTTCCCCCCATCCAGCTAGTGCAGCCATGGTGTTATTTATTCAGGACACCTCCCCTGCCAGAACCCAGCTCAGGGCTACACCCCACATCAGAGGGAAAAGCAGCCAGCTGTGCAGCCCAGCACAGCCCCCACATGGAGCAATTCTCTGCGGTTCAGCGAGAAGGGAGGAAGTCCCAAAGCAGGCAGTTGTAGGCTGAGTAAACCGGGATCTGCAACTAGCCAGCGGAGACCAGGCCTCGGGTTATACTCACCCCTACAAATGGCTTCTCAGGGCGCTGAGCAAGCCGCTGAAAAACAGAAATACAAATACCCAGAAACACAAAGGCTTGAAATACAAAGGGCCACAGGGTTTTAGGTTCTGCAAATCCAGGCGTGAATTAAAACAACAGCTACCTGGGTTTATGCTGAGCTATCCAGACTCACGTGGATACAAACCGCAGCCCCTGTGTGGGGCAGTCCGGGGCTCTGTATTCATGCTGCAGGGGCTCTGGCCGTTGGAGGGCACGGCACATCCTGCTCGTAGGCCCGTGCTTTGGTCAGAAATAAACCTGGAGCGAGGCCAGGACCGGAGGATCTAGGAATTCTGCAGGGGTTTGAGATGGGGGCTGGTTCCCCATTTTGCCCCCTGTTTATAATGGGCTGAACCAGAACTTTGGATCCAAATACTCCCGATCTTTACATCCAGATCCGAAATTCCTGGCTGCAGCCCATGTCTAGTAAAACCAGATCAATAATGCAGGCAGGCAGTATGTATGTGGGGGTAAAGTCTATCTAGTCTCGCTCCCCTTTCTTCCTCACTCACGGGCCCAGGACAACTGAAACTCCGGTCCCAGCATTAGCTGCCCTCGTCTCACCCCAGTTCTCACCTTCAGATGGCCCTTTGCTAAAGAGCCATTCCAAGGAGGGAGGGTGCAGCTCTGCAAGCAGCCCTTAGCTCCCCGGGACTGTCGGTGACCCAGCTAAGGACAAACAGGCCACCAAGCCAATGCTGCCCGAGCTGGCAACCTTTGATCCTTAGCTCTCTTAGACCTTAGATCTGTGGGGCAGGAGTTTCTCATTCTGGAGGCTTTGCCATCATTTAGGAGCCAATGGAGATGATTCTCTAATGCAGTCATTGAGCTGGACAAGGCCAGCATTTGAAGGGTTAAATAGCAAGAGCCCCTCTCTCTTTTCTGTGCAATGCTCAGTGATCTCCTACGAGCCCCCCGTGGAACCTGCAGCTGCAATGCAGGGGCGCTGATATTGGCTGCGACACATTAGCTGGTGAGCAGAGCCCTGGCTGGTAGGACACTGGGCTGTTTGCTCCTTACGATGTTATCCATAGCCAGTCTCTTTTTGAATCTTAAGTTCTTCACTTTCATGACTTCATGTGGCGGTGAGTTCCACAGTCATTGTGAGAAAAGGGATTTCCTTTTATCCGTTTTGAATTTCCCACCTTTCAGTTTCATTGAGTGTCGCCTCGTTTCTGTGTTATGAGACAGGGAGAACAGAAATTCCCCATCTACCTCCTCTGGAGCACTGCTGCTGGATTGTTAACTGCCTGCTGTTTGTGGAATTGTATGGATTTTTTTTTCCCCATCCAGTATCAGGACTTCCTCCAAGGCTGGACACAGGAACCCAAGCGCCACTGATGAGCTCAGAGAAGCAGTAGCACTCCAATTTTTATAGCTCTTCTGACAGTGCCACAGCCTTCAAAGAGGTGCTAGCGAACCCTCGGGAAAACAAGAGCGTCTGTTTCGGGATCTGTGATCCCTGCCTGGGACTGGCTGCCTCACCACCGGGCTGCAGTGGTGGGAACCGAGCCATGCCAGAGCATCTAGGCACAAAGTGGGTCTGGTTTGATCACCTCCGTGCTGGCCCTCTCAGTCTCTGTGCGCCCTGGAGTTTCCCTCACCCACGTGTGCTCTGTGAGTGCCAGCGCTGGACATCGATGCAGATCGGATCTGGATTTTGAGCCCAGCCTCCCCAGTGCACGGGGCACATCTATATATGGAGACGGGGAGCCATGGAGATGGGGGGGGTCTACACCACACTGCAGTACAGCTCGTCCCCGTTGTCGCCCTTGCTCCATGGTGGTGGCTGCTGCTGCTGCTGCTTGGGAAGAGCCGTGTTGCTCGCCGCTGGGGGCTGTTTGCCTTCCTTGTGGTCCAGGGGCTGGGGGGTGGGCGGCAGGGGCTCCCTCGCCAGGCTGTAGCTGGCCGTGGCCATGTACAGGCTGTGGGGCGTCGGCTCCCCCCCGCACTTGCACAGCCGCTTGAAGGCGGCCCGGAACTTCTGGGACATGAGGTTGTAGACGACGGGGTTGATGGCGCTGTTGGCGTAGACGCAGAGCCGGCAGAAGAGGATGAACCATGGGTTCAGGAAGGGGTTGTCCATGAAGGAGTTCACCAGCACCAGCGTCCGGTAGGGCATCCAGAGCAGGGCGAAAAGGATCACCACCACCGCCAGCATCTTGGTGACCTGCAGAGGGGACATGGTGGGGAGGCCTAGCTGAGTCACTGGTGCCCTAGAGTGTCGCCATGGGGACAATTCACCTCCCATGGAAACCAACTCCCAGACCCCAATCTCACCACTCACCGCAATTGAAGCACTGTCTGGGCAGGTCCCCATAGTCACAATCACCAGGGTCAGGCCTGGAGCCACGTCACACCCGCTCCCACCTGGCCCATGGCTATCAGGCCAGCAGGGCTTGCTGGCTCAAAGCTGGGAGGGCAGGGAAGGGGTGGGATTCAACGTCCTCCCTTGGCTTCGTGTTGCCTGGGGATCTGCCGGAGCAGGGCCACGGGCTTTGCACTGACTGCTCGGCACCTGGCTTGCTGTCTGCAGCCGGTGCTCCTGCTTTCACAGAGCTGCGAGGTGGGAACCCAGCCAGGCATCCCCGGGCATCCCTGAATGTCCCCGTGCCAAAGCACAGGGGCCCTGCCTGAATCCGGCAGGCCGAGCAAGCTGCCTCCTCTGGTCTCCCACAGGTTCGCAGCAGGGAGGAATTATGCAGGGCTGGAAACTGACAGCCCCCCGAGCATCCCTGGGAGCTCTCTGGAGGCAGCCCCCAGACAGTGACCAGAGGGCTGGGCTATAATCAGGGCTTGGCTAGGTGGGCGGGGGGGTGTCTCACCTACAGTGGAGAAGCAGACCTGCCAGCTGCACCAGCACCACTGCTAGGACAGAGCAGCACTGCCTCCAGGATAGGCAGCTCCGGGACCGACCGGACTGGACAGGAGCACTGGGGCAGGGGGGTGGATTGGCTGAAGTGTCTCTTGACGCTTTGAGCTGCTGAAATCAGCCCGACACAGGGAGGGACAAGCGAAGGCTGGTTTTCGGTGGCTCGCTCCCAGACAGCCGCAGGTTCTACTCCCAGGGTAGCTCTGCAGGCGTTGGGGCAGGGGAGGGCAAACTACGGCCCGCGGGATTGCCAGCCCCGTGGAGCAGCAGGGCTACGGCAGGCTCCCTGCCTGCCCTGGCCCCCACGCCGCTCCCTGAAGCAGCCAGCACCACATCCCTGAGGCTCCTGGGGAGGGGGGCAGAGAGCTCCACCTGCTGCCCTTGCCTGCAGGCACCGCCCCCTGCAGCTCCCATTGGCCGGGAACGGGAACCATGGCCAATGGGAGCTTCGGGAGGTGGTACCCACAGGTGAGGGCAGTGCGAGGTGTAGCCACCTGCCCCACCCCACCCCACCCCCAGGAGTCACTGCTGGACATGCTGGCCACTTCCGGGGGCGGCGCAGGGACATGGCAGGTAGGGAGCCTGCCTTAGCCCCACTGCACACCACTGCCACCCCAGAGCTGCTTGAGGTAAGTGGCACCGGGCCAGAGCCAACACCCCAAACCCCTCCTGCACCCTGCCTTGAGCCCCCTGCCTGCCACACCCCTCCTGCACCCCAATCCCCTGCCCTGAGACCCCTCCTGCACACTTCACCCTCGCACTGCATCCTGCACCCCAATCCCCTGCCCTGAGACCCCTCCTGCACACTTCACCCTCGCACTGCATCCTGCATCCCAACCCCCTGCCCTGAGACCCCTCCTGCACACTTCACCCTCGCACTGCATCCTGCACCCCAATCCCCTGCCCTGAGACCCCTCCTGCACACTTCACCCTCGCACTGCATCCTGCACCCCAACGCCCCTGAGACCCCTCCTGCACACTTCACCCTCGCACTGCATCCTGCACCCCAATCCCCTGCCCTGAGACCCCTCCTGCACACTTCACCCTCGCACTGCATCCTGCATCCCAACCCCCTGCTCCAGCCCTACATTCATGGCCCTGCATACAATTTCCCCACCCAGATGTGGCCCTTGGGCCAAATAGTTTGCCCACCCCTGCATTAGGGGCTGGACGGAGCAGAGTTGTGGTCTGGGGGTCAGTGATCCCCTGAAAATCCATCTTTCCCTGAGCATGTGCTGGGCAAAACCCAGCTGAGAGCCTGGCAGCCCCCGCGCTGACTGCCCGGCGCAGCCAGGACCAGGCCAAACCAGCGAGTGCCAGTAGCACACAGGAGCCAACGCCAGTCTCAGGGCCCCTGCTTCTCACAGCCCCTTGTTTCCTCGGCTTCTCTTCTCCACTTTGAGCGCCTGGGAAACGGAGTGTTCGGGGAGGTGAAAGGTTAATAGCCAGGGCTGGTGTGTGGGCAGGATCTGGTCCAGGGTCCTCACCCTCACCCCTGCTTTGCCAGACTGAGCTGCAGCATGCTTTATTATTCCAGTGCCTGAAACCCACCCTACCCTGCATTCCCACTACCCCTAAACGCCTGCCTGTGCTCCTCAATCCTACCCTGCAGCCCCCTGCTAGCCCAGCCCTGGGATCCACCCCCCACAGCTTTGCCAATGCCCCTCAGTCCTGACCCACAGCCCCCTGCTAGCCCAGCCCTGGGATCCACCCCCCACAGCTTTGCCAATGCCTCTCAGTCCTGACCCACAGCCCCCTGCTAGCCCAGCCCTGGGATCCACCCTCCACAGCTTTGCCAATGCCCCTCAGTCCTGACCCACAGCCCCCTGCTAGCCCAGCCCTGGGATCCACCCCCCACAGCTTTGCCAATGCCCCTCAGTCCTGACCCACAGCCCCCTGCTAGCCCAGCCCTGGGATCCACCCTCAACACCAAAGCCAATGCCCCTCAGGCCTGACCCACAGCCCCCTGCTAGCCCACCCCTGGGATCCACCCCACAGCCCCTCAGTCCTGACCCACAGCCCCCTGCTAGCCCAGCCCTGGGATCCACCCTCCACAGCTTTGCCAATGCCCCTCAGTCCTGACCCACAGCCCCCTGCTAGCCCAGCCCTGGGATCCACCCCCCACAGCTTTGCCAATGCCCCTCAGTCCTGACCCACAGCCCCCTGCTAGCCCAGCCCTGGGCTCCTCCATCTCTCCCACACATGTTTTGCTAGTGCACTTGTGTCCTGATTTGTAAAAATCCTCCAATCATCCACTTCCCTAGAACAAGTCTATGAGGTGCCGGTTTATTTCAGCCCTTTTTTGCAACATCCCCCAAGGCCCTAATGTTATTCATGGGCTCCAGAAAGACAATCCCGTCTCTGAGTGAATGAGTGAATCCCTGTGGCACACCGGCCTGGATTCGCTCACTATTCATTGCGTCGGGCTCGAATAATTTCCTGTCAGCCGCAGTTAGGTTATCAGAGACGCGCGTCTCCCATTAGCAGTTTTGACAGCTTATTTATACTGAGTGGAGCCACAGGAGGGAGCGAGAGCAGAGCAGAGCCCACATGTGGGGTTCAAAACAGAACTGGATAAGTTCATGGAGGATAGAGCCATCAATGGCTATTAGCCAGGATGGGCAGGGACACCCCGCCATATTCTGCATCTCCCCAGCCTCTGGCTGTCAGAAGCTGGGACTGGATGACAGAGGATGGATCACACGATTGTTGCCCTGTTCTGATCATTCCCTCTGAAGCACCTGGCATTGGCCCCTGTTGGAAGACAGGATACTGGGCTAGATGGACCATTGCTCTGAGCCAGTCTCCCCATTCCTATGGGGAACATGTGTCTTCTACTGCGGTGGTGACAGCCCCTCCCCTAGTCCTGCCCACCTGGGTTACAAATTGGGTAGCTGGGCATTATTAACGGGAGCAGAAACTCAAGCTGGCCCTTGCATGCTGACTGTCCCCTGCTCATCTCTCTCTCTCTCTCTCTCTCTCTCTCTCGCTCATCTCCCTCCTAAGTTTAAATGCAGAAAAGAAGCATTTGTGCAGTTGCCTCGTTGGGCCCTTTGGCTTGGCTGCCGTGGGCTGCCTGGGAACTGGCCATGCTGTCCCTGGAGGTGGTGGTGTTTGACCCAGGATTTCCTGGGAAGCTGTCCAAAGTCAGATTTACAGCCCCCTCCAGGCCACAGCAGCAGCACCAGGCCCAGAGGTAAGTTTCTTGCCAGTCTGCTGGCTCCAAGCAGAGTGCAGGGAGGGTGTGTGTGTGTGTGTGTGTGTGTGTACCAGTGTAAATCAAGTCATGTCATTAACCACTAGAACAGACTGTGGGGCGAGCCCCCCCTAGGGGGCGGAGGAATGTTCGGGGGGGCCCAGGCCAGCCCCCATGGGTGAGAAGGGAGGGAGTGCCACCCTGCTCTGCTCCTAGCCCCAACCCCAGCTGCTGGCCCAACTGCCAGCCCATGTCTGGGGCTCTGCTCCCAGCCCCAGCTCTGGCCCCTCTGAGCAGGACGTAAAAAGTTTGAGGCCCACTGCACTAGGACCCAGCTGTTCCTCAGAGCAGGGGATGCCACGGTTCCACTCCAGCCTCCTTTATCCCAGCACTTGCCATCTTCCCCTTTGGTCCCCCGACACTCCGACACTTGGCCACCTGTCTGTAATGTCCCTCTGGCTTAATACCCACGCCTGTCTGCCTCCCGGTCCCTGGGCATGGCGGGTGGGGAAGGCTGAGCCATGGTGGCCTTAGGAGGATGCTGTCAGACAAAGTTACCTGCCCCCACCCCGTCCAGCCCCTCTGAGCCCATCACTGTCACCAGTGTAAAGTGAGATGTGCACCCCCCCCATCCCCAAGGCTCAGCATGCTGGGGGGGGCGTGCACATTGCCAGGGGAGTTAGACATTCCCCCCATGCAGGGCCCAGTATAAGGCTAATGCCTGTGGCTTAAGTAGGGCAGAGTCTGGCACCGGACTGGGAGGCCTTGTGCTGGGCTCCTCCAGAGGGCTGCTCTTCCCCCGAGAGTCCAGCCAGACCGGTTCCGCCCCCCTCTACCTCCACATGGCTGCTGTGCTCAACTAGACCCTCGGGGTGGCTAGGCATGTCCGTCAGCATGGAGGGCGCCTCCCAGCCATCTCAGCCTGGCAGCACCGGGCAGCATCTTCCTTCTTTAAATAAAGGCGCTCAGGTCACCTTTCCAGGGGGCCCCACCCCACAGTTTGCTAGCGCAGCGATTTTGCATGCACACCGTCTGGTTTTCCCCAGGCAGCATTTACCAGGTGGGTCAGGAGGCCCTGCTGTGAACCTGGCTACGCACGCCGGGCACAGAGCCACCGGGGAGATCTCCATACCTGCTTCCGGGAGGACAGAGCCCCTCTGGTCCTGGAGCGGCTGCTGGGCTTGCTCCCCCGTGTGTCCACTCCGTTCTTCTCCTTCCCGCTCCTCTCTCTCCAGGGCTCAGCGGTGGCGCCAGCTTGCTCAGGGATGGGGCTGGCGAAGAGGATTTTCCCGATCAGCCCGTAGAGCATGGTGGCCACAAACAAGGGGGTGACAAAGAAGAGGGCAAAGTCGAGCAGGTAGATGGGCAGGTAGAGATTGCGGGACACCTTGTAGCCACACTCCAGGTGCTGGCTCTTGTTGACGTTGATGTCGACCAGGAAGAACCAGAGCATGCAGTAGATGGAGGTGCAGCTCCAAACGACGGCGATGATGCGCTTGGCCCGGGATACCGTGCACATGGTGTGGGCGCGCATTGGGTGGCAAATGGCGATGTACCTGGGGACAGGAAGGATAGAGCCATGACACTGGCCAGGAACAAAGAGCTAGGCAGGCAGGGTGGGGCAGAGACGACTCATGTTATTATACAGCTGTATCACCACCTCTGTTCAGATTTATCACAGAGATCCGCACACTAGGCGCCTCAGTGATATTATAAGGAATCTTCCAGCCAGGAATAGATCAGTGTGATGAACCTGCTGAGGATTAAACTGCTGCTGCTATTCTGGATCCTGCTTGGGAGGCTACAGGGCAGCCATGTGGGGAAGGTCTGAGGTAGTTGAGAGGATGGTTGGAGACCTGAAGAGTCAGTGATGGAGGCAGCTGTTTCTGGTGGCAGCTCAGGGTGACTGAGCTGAGAATTCCGGAGCTGCATATGTGTAGCTGGGGCTTTCTCAGATTCAGAGTCAGAGGGCACCGTTCAGTGGCTAGTGACTGATTCCCCTTTGACCCGGGCTGGGAACGACTAGAGTTGCTGCCACTCACTGGTGGGTGAGCAGCCTCTGAGAGGCCGTGGTGAGCTGGTCTAGTTAACATTAGTGCTAACTGACTCCCTTCCAGGGTGTCTCACCAGAGAGGCCAAGAACTGAATAGCCACCAGAGACAGACCTACTGTCACATCCCTAGAGGGGGTCTGTCTGCATGAGGGTGAGGGGCAGGGAGTGTCTATGGGGAGGCTTGCCCTGCCCTGTGGGCAGAGGGCTCTGGCCCCCAGGG
The DNA here is from genome assembly GCF_016161935.1 of Mauremys reevesii. Classification (NCBI taxonomy): domain Eukaryota; kingdom Metazoa; phylum Chordata; order Testudines; family Geoemydidae; genus Mauremys; species Mauremys reevesii. The sequence continues at coordinate 39,788,515 of NC_052638.1, forward strand.
CTGCCAATCCAGCACCAAGAGCAAAGGGGCAGGCCGCGTCCTCTCCCACCTCTCCACGGTGAAGGCCGTGATGGAGCAGGAGGAGACGTTGATGCCCAGATACTGGAAGTAGGTTATCCCGAGGCAGCCGGCGTGCCCATAGATCCACGTCCCCGCCAGGCTGTCCGAGATGTTGGGCAAGCCAGCAGCCACCAGGACCATCAGGTCGGCCACTGCCAGGCTAACCAGGTAGCAGTTGGTGGGCGTCTTCATCTCCCGGGTGGTGAGGACCACCAGCACCACCATGATGTTGCCCACGATCCCCACCCCGCAGATCACCAGCACCAGGAAGACCGAGATGGCTTTGTATTCGATCACGTCGAAGACGGCGTCGCTGCTGGCCAGAGAGATGTTTGTGGGGCTGTCGAACTTGCTGCTGTTCTCCATGGCTGCGGGCCCGTAGAAGGCGGGAGCCAGTACCGCTGCCTTCCTATGTGCTTCCAGATGGCGCAGCTCTATAGAGAACTGGAAGGGGCAGGTCGGTGTCACCAGATACCAAGACACGGTCTTTGGCCTTTGGCCCCAGCTGGATGCTCGGAGGCTTCGTCAGACCAAACCGGCTCAACTTTGTTTGCTGCAGGAAAAGCACAAAGGAGCAAAGTGAAGGATTATCTGCCTCATCCCCTGCAAACCACTTCTCCAATTCCCCCACTCCTCCGAGGACTCAGCCCGGCAAACCCCAAAGAGTGAGTGATTTCTCATTGGCTCTGCAAGCATTGACCCAGCCCCAGGAGGGCAACACACTGTCTGCTGCCTGTCGTTCTTTATCCAGCATAGCCCTGTCCCATGAAGCGGGATGAGATCTGAAGCACCAGGTGTGGGCAACCCAGCGAAAACTGGGGGGGGATGAGGGACTCTCGATCTGTATCCGGTGTTTGTGTCATAGTAGGAAGGGGACTGAAGGGGGGGGTGTAGTGGGGGAACAGCCCAGGAGAGGGCTGTAGCTGGGGCAAGAAGCCTGGGCTGATTGGGAGAAAGCAGGCCCAGTTGTGGCCAGGTCCCAATCAGGCCCAGCTGGCCCCTATAAGAGGCAGTGAGCCAGGAGCCTAGACAGTCTCCCTCTGTCTGTGGAGGGAGAAGGGCCTGGCTGCAGGGAGCTAGACAAGGTACCTCGAGTGGAGCAGGGCTGGGGGAAGGCAGAGGAGCTGGGGAGCTCCTGCCTGGAAAGCCCCAGGCTGCGGCCTAGCATTAGGCCAAGAGGTACTGGGGGTTGCAGGGGGCAACCCAGGGGTAGGCAAAGGCAGCAGGTCCAAACCCTTTTGCCGATGATGAGTGGCTTATACTGCAGTCTGCCTCAGGGAACGGGGGCTAGATGGAGACTGGGTAGTAGCCAATACTGAGGCAAAGTGGGGATAGTGGGGTGGGGGTTCCCCTGGGAGCGGGAGACCCAGTTAACAGAGGCACCGGGGTCCAGGGAGGGACTTGGGGCCAGAGGACAGGTGGATCACTGGCCTGCAGAGGGCGCTCTGGATGTCTGAAAAAGTCAATAGAAGTTTGCTCATTGAAGTTTTGCACCAGCGTGGCTGCAGAGTATAACCGAGGGCTTTGCTGGCCCCCTCTTCCTGACTGTATTTCTGTGGAGTGTGGTTTTTTTATTCCTTTTTTGTATTTTGCTAAATGTACCATGGACTAGGGTAGCTGAACCATTAGCTTAAACTGGGCTCAGTGCGCCTGTTCTAGGCCATGTGCTCCCAGTTGGGCCAATTAAGAGGGCGGGACAGCACCAGTGGGCTGTAAAAGGTCCGACGGGAGTCATACGGGACTGAAAGAGCAGGAGATGAGAGAGGTGCTTCCTGGGAGAAGGCTGAAGGCAAGGAGAGTGTCGAGGGGGTTGCTGGCTGTCACCCCAAATCAGACAGCCAGGCTGAACAGACGAGTGGGGTTGCATCCTGGAAGGTAGGGCTGGGTTGGCTGTCCTGGCTGAAGTGATGGCAGAATACTGTGGGGGGTGGTGAGAACAAAGCTGGGTTTTAAGGACTATGTACACTGGGATGATCGGGACTCTGTTGTGGGCCTCCTGTTATAATATCTTTGCACTGATTTTTTTAATAAACTGTATTGATGGACTAGAGAGGCTAAGCTTCCATGGAGTTACTACGGGCCCAAGAGGGAAACTGAGGCAGGGCAGCCATACAGGGGCACTCAGGAGGAGGCCATGTGTTTACATGCCAAATAAGTTGTTAGTTCAAAATATTTACTGCTAAAGAATTTGATACACTATTTTAAGAACATTTTGTTTGTATCTACTGCCTCAAACACTAAAATTATAATTTTCTCTAATATTTCATTCCTGCTTTTATTTGACTTATTAAATCCAAGTTTAATTCATCTACATTCCAGACCTTAACCTCTGAAAGAGTTACAGGATCCCAGAACAACAAAGAGCACAATTAGTGTGGAGAAAAGTGTAAGCAACTTTTTTTATATAAAGTAGTTTAAACTGGACCTGCATTTTGTCTCATATGTGGGTGCAGTAACCAATTTTAGGCTGTTAGTGTTTTTTGTTTTTGTTTTTTTAGGTTCTGTGTTTTGAATAAAGTAAATGCTGGGGAGGGGGAGGGAACCAAGTATGAATATTTGGGTGACACACATAAAACTAGTTTCAATGTGTGTTTATGGTGGTTGAGCCCTAAAATTGTATACACATTGGCTTGAATGTATGTTTAATTTGTTTTGGAGAGCAGGGCAGAGTAGGGCTGGGGTGACTAGTGCTGTGCCTGTGGGTTATATGATTTGCTAACTTTTATTTCTTGATCTGTCCTTCAAAAACTGAACAAAACTCAGAAGGCCTCTATTACAACTTAAGCCAATAGAAGCTAATCTCAGATGAACATAAAGGCTCTGCAGAAATATAATTTGAGTAAATGGAATAAGGGAAATTTGGTATAAAAGTTAGACATGTCTTTCGGCTAGAGTCACTCCGCCAGTTTTGAAAGACAAATGTGAAAGGAATGATGTAGGAAGAGGACACTTTATTCCTGGTCCATAAATCAACAGATATAAATTTAACTACAAAATTTATGTAAGTTTTGCAAAAAGTCGATACATCTACATGCTCCTTTTGGAGACTGAATCATGTTTCTTCAGATAACCACTAAAACACAGAACAGAAAGTAGGGGGGCTGAGGAGGAGGGTGGCATATGCCAACCTTCTTATCCCTGTCCTTTAAACCTTAGAAAGCCTTGGCTTGTGTTTTTAATTTTTGTAAAGCTCCTCTGTAAATGAGAGGGGATTTTATACTATCCCCTGGAATCTACAACTTTCTTCAAGCGTTGCAGATGGTAAACATGTGAACTATATTTCCAGGTTTTTGTTCAGCTAGGGTTGCTTTTGCATGGTGGGCTATTCATTTAAGCAAAGCTCTGCTAAAATTAACAGGCCTCCTTCGAGCTAAAGCCAATCATGCTAATTTACGATAAATACGAAGAAATACATTACCTTGAGTAAATGGAATAAGGGAAGTAATAAGTTAGGCATGTATTCATCTAGGGTCTCTCTGCCAGTTTTCAAGGACAAATCTTATGTAGAAAGAGGCAATCTTTATTTCTGGTCCAGAAATAAAAACAAATCTGGCTAATTGCTAAATTTACATAACTTTTTTGTTAAAAGTTCAGTAAAGGAATCTACATGCATGCCCCTTGTGACTGGCATTTTAGCTCTAATTTACATTTTAAAATATGCAGTAGTGACTATTTCTATAGGCTGTAGATTTAGAAAAAACCTGCAGAGTGACTCAGGAAAATGTGATGCAATTTAATATTCTTATGATGTGTGATTCTGCAAGACAGCCTGGGGTAAAAGAATGCCTTCTGATTGGCTGAGCCAATGAGGTGTGCTTTGTCCCAAGCTCCCAGAACAAGGTTTCCAGTTTCTGCCATTTGGCAAGTAACAGTCTATGGGATGAGACGCTTATCTCATCTTCCTGCCTTTTTTCCTTGGTAATGTCTGAAACTTAAGGTGGTGGTGGAACAACTGTACTCTGTGTAGTATAACTAACTTTATGGCTGTATTTTCCTCTGTGTCACTAATACTGTGACCTTTTGCAATTGTTTGATCAACTTTATTTAGAATTGTACTAGCTGTGATACCATGCATCTTGAGAATTTTTTTGTGTATTAATACTTCTCCTTTATTCCTGTCATTAATACTTTGTACAGTTATTTAATTACTTTAGTTAGAAATATACTAACTGCATTAAAAAAAATCTCTAAAAACTGAGGAAAATGCATGCTAACATATATATGGCCTAACACATTTTATTCTGCTGTTACTAAGATTTTGTATATATTATTTAATGACTTTATTTAGAAATGCACTAATGGCATAAAACACATTTTCCTATAAAAATGCATAATTCTACATATGTATTAACTTGTTTCCTTTATTCCTCTCTCATGAAGACTTTGTCCAGTTATTTAATGGCTATTTAGAAATGTACTAAATGCATAAAATGTAAATGAGAAATGCATGTTCTGTATAAAGACTTTATTCTGTCATCCCTAAAAAATTAAAATTATTATATAACTTTATTTAGAATTGTGCTGTTAACATGCATTCTTAGAAAAAATTTTAACACCACTATAGTCTTCTGTCCCTGAGACTTTTCGTACCCCTGCTTACTAGACTTTATTTAGAATTGCACTTAATGTGGAACATACGTTTTCTTCAAATGAGGAAAAGGCATGGAAAACTCTATTAACTTACTTAATTCTAATGCTCCCAATAAGGTTAGATTAAATGGGAATTTTAAAGCATGCGTGCGCTCGCTCTCCCCCCACACACCCCTAAAATGGCTGACAGCACCAAAAATGCATGTGTCCAAAAATTACAGCTAGGGACGGCAAAAGGGGGCATGGAAAGCTGTCAGTGTATGTGATGAGAAAAGATATAGGGTTAAAACTACTGTGCTGACTATTCTCTGCTGCTCCCTTGTCCTCCTCCCTGTGCTCACAGAGCAATAGGAGCTGGAGACAGAGGTGCCAGGGGGCTGCTGCACCCCAAGGCTTGAAGTGGTTTCCAGAGGTTACAGTTTGGTTCAATGGCTCTCAGCCCCCGCACTGGGCACATCGTTCCCATGCCACCTGCTGCATGGTCCCTGGTGTGGGAGCTTTCTGGGGCAGGGCCGGCCTTTGTCATGTGTCTGTGCAGTCCCTGGCCCAGTGCGGCCCTGGCTGCAATCGCATTGGCCACAGTAATTCCTAGACAGAGCCCTGTGCTGGGCAGGAGCGAAGAGGGAGAGATGGTGCCAGTGCGGTTAGGGGTTGCAGGGAGGTTGTAATGACCGTGTCCCCAGCACAGGGAATTCACCTGTCAAAGAACCCCAGCCCTGCGCCCCTCCTGGAAATGCCCAGTGAGCGCCCCCAGCTGGGGCTTAACGTGTAACAAAAGAGATGCTGCACCACAAGCAATTTTTTTACATTCATAACTGATACAGCAAGCCTGGAGGTGCCCGGGGGCCGGGCTCTGAACGGCCAAGCCTGGAGGTGCCCGGGGCCCGGGCTCTGAACGGCCAGGCCTGGAGGTGCCCGGGGCCCGGGCTCTGAACGGCCAGGCCTGGAGGTGCCCGGGGCCCGGGCTCTGAACGGCCAGGCCTGGAGGTGCCCAGGGGCCGGGCTCTGAACGGCCAAGCCTGGAGGTGCCCAGGGGCCGGGCTCTGAACGGCCAAGCCTGGAGGTGCCCGGGGGCCGGGCTCTGAACGGCCAAGCCTGGAGGTGCCCGGGGCTCAGCCTTGGCACAAATTAGGCCGTGCCCCAACCCCCCATTGGCTCTGCCCTGGAGGGCTCCATTAGGATTCGAGCCACGCGCAGCATCAGCACCACTGCTGGCTCGGTGTGGTCGCCTCCATCCAGCCCATGTGCATCACCATAGTAACACTCCCCCCTGTCAGTCTCAGAGAGTGGAGCAAATTGCAAAATCGCTCTCCAGCCCTGGAGGCCCGGCCCCTCCTGCTGCCAGCGCGCAGCCCCCCTCCCTGCGGGACCCAGGTGTCCTGTTCCTTGCCCGGTACATTCAGCGGCTTCCCCGGCTCTGGTACTGCCCGGTGGGTGCAGTGCAAAGGGCGGGGGCCTGGGTAGCTCCGGGCACGGGGCTCGCTCACTCTCTGGTTCACCCCTCTCTGGCGGGGCCAGGCTGGAGTTCACCGAGGGCCTGATCCGGCCGCGTGCTGAGCACCAGCGGCCGCCCCCGAAGCCGAGGGGAGTTGGGAGCTTGTAGCAGGATCGAGCTCATGCGTTAAGGGGTCTGAGCGGGTGCCAGTGGCTGGCTTGGGGGGGACACTCCCCAGCTCATGGTCAGTCATGTCCATTGGTCACTGAGCCCCCGTCAACCCCAGAAGTTAGAGCTGGGTTAGTGCACCAAGCCCGATGCAGAATCCTCCCGCAGAGCGCATCTCCTGGGGCTCCAGCCACGCCATGATGCTCCCGGGGGCATGTCACAGCACCCACTCCCTGCCCGGGCAAGCTACACCCGCAGCCCAGCGTCTGAGCTGGGGCAAACAGACGGGTGGGAATGATGTAAAGGATCCGAGGCCGGAAAAGAGGTGGTTAGTTCCTGGGTTTCACTGGGCAGCGGTGGTGGTTGTGTGTCGGGGGAGTTTGGTGATCTGGGTGCACGCTCTGGTGATCTGGTGGCACGCTCTGGTGATCTGGGTGCACGCTCTGGTGATCGAGCGGCACGCTCTGGTGATCTGGAGGCACGCGAACCAAACCGGTAATCCGTGTTCACACCGGTGTGGCTGAGCGCACTCTGCAGAACCAGCCCGCTGGCTGCTCCCCGTGGTCTCTCCCGCCAGCGCTCCGGTGATTCCCCGCCTACGCCGGCAGGCTGGCGCGGTGAGCTCCGCACAGGGGCCGGCGCTCGCAGAGCAGAGCCCGGAGAGCCCCGCTGCACCCTGTCTGCTCCAGGGACCGGGCGGCCGGGGGCGACCTGCTGAGCGGGGCTGGCTGGGCAAACGCGGGCAAGGCGGCGGCCTGGGAATGGGACCGCGGCGCGTCAATTGCTCCGAAATTTCGCTTTGGATCCAACCCAAACCCCCGCGCGCCCGCGCTGTTCCCATGTCCCGCCCGGGCCTGGCCAGCCCCGGAGTCCGCTCTGGTTTCCGCGATGATTGTGAACCGATTTTCGTGCCGACTTGTGGTTATTTCCTAGGATTGTCTGGCGCGCTAAAGGGGGGGGTGTTAATCCCCCCCTCCCCGGGGAACTGCAGAAGGCTCCGGTTGTTCTGGTCGGAACCGAAATGAACCCGAATCTCGAACTCCTGCCGACTGCGGAATCTGCCTCCCCCGCCCGGCTCTTCGCGGGAGCGAAGTTCTGGGTTCCGCCCCGTCGGGCCGCCCGGGAGGGAGCCCGGCGGGGTCTCGCTGAAAACACACCCTGCCTGGGTGTCCGAACGGCTGCAGTCCCCCGAAGGGAATGACCCGGCGAGCCAAGCCGCCCCGCCTTGTGACCGCTGCGCCAGGCGGAGGGGGGCCAAGGACCGGTCTGGTCCTGCCAGACGCCAGGCTGCAGCCCCCGGACAAGACACCGCCCCGGGGGATCCGGCGGACTCGACGGACACTCGGCCAGCTGGCAGCGCCAGGTCACTTTCACGCGGCTTCCCCACCTAGCAGCTGCCCTGGTCCCGCTCTGCTGCACGAGGAGCCCTGCGGGGAATGACTTTGGTTCTTCCCCTCACGTCGGATGCTAGACCCGCGTTGGCACTGCTGGCTCGCCTGGCTCTGTCCATCAGCCACGCCCAGCCCCTGGCCATCCCTCCCCCCCTTTCCAGCCGCTCCAAAGCACCAAAGAAACTTCCCTGCAGAACTTACCTTCAAATGCATCTGCTTCCTCCTAGGGTCTCAGCTGGAGGAGAGCGCTCCCGCCACCCCAAGGCTGGCGCACCGGCCAGGGACCCAATCTCACCTCTGTGGGGTGGTTCCTCTTGGTCCCTTCCCCGCCAGCCAGCAGCCCATCTCCCTCCCTCTCCCACTTCTGCCTGGCTGGGGCCGCTTGCTCACCGATATAAGAGGGCTCCTCATCAGCTGATCCAGCTCCTCACTCTCCGGCTAACCTATGAGAGGAGAGACGAGTCCCCGCTGCCTCGCTGACAGCAAGAAAAAACCAGGAGTGGCTAGTGTGACAGAAGCCCATGAGGGCAACCCGCAGGTGCCCCCGGATGCTGGCCTTCCTGCGCCGTATTGAGGGCTTCATTCCCCATGCTTACAGGTGTGTGCAGGTGAACAGGCCTGGCCCTCTGGGATCAGACCCCCACAGGCCAGGGCCTGTCAAAGAGGGATGCAAGAATCACCCCAGACATCCCTCCCTGGTCACTAGCTCTGCGGGGTTTGAGAGGAGTCTCTGTACCTCACTGGAAGGCCTGCGGAGCTGGAGCCATGTGTAGAGTGGGGGGGGGGGGGCGGCTGCGAGCCATTGAACCAAACCGTAACCCCTGGATATGATGGAAATCACTTCAAGCCGGGGCGGGGTGCTGCAGCTCCCCCAACACGCCTGGCTCCAGCCCCTATGTTTATGGCACTGGCCAGAATCAGCCCCTAACCTGGGTGCGCTGAGTGATGCTAATGAAGAGTTCCCTGGTTCCGCTGTCCACAGGATTTGGGTGCTGAAACCAACCGCCCAGAGCGGCAGGGACAGAGCATGCTGCTCCTTCTCCTCTAGAAGGGAGATGTGCATTATATGCCCCCGACAGGGCAATGCTTAGATACCATGGGGATGGGCCCAATAGGACAGAGAGAGTAAAGGCAGAACTTGATGATTCCCTGTTCTGTTCATTCCCTCTGGGGCACCTGGCACTGGCCACTGTCTGAAGCCAGGACATGGCTGGATGGACCTTCGATCTGACCCATACGGCCGTTCTTCTGCTCTAAGTGGCTGCATGGGAAATGGAGTCTCTCCACCTGCTGGTTGCACCCCTGGTTTCCCGTGGAGTCAATCCCAGCATAGGGCTTCAGGCCACCGCAGAGAGTCTCCCTCTGCCAGGGCCGTCCTGCAGCCTGGAATGAGGATCACGGCTCTGGCTAGGGTGGGGGCATGGCCAATGGGTGAAGCTCATCCCCACCAGTAGGGACCCTAGGATGCCCCCCAGGGGTAATGAAATCTGCCCTCCCCATTAGCGCTCTCAAGGGAGGGTAAAGGCAGGACACAGGTGTCACTCCTCGTGGGGAAGCCGGGGGCTTTGCTGCAGCCAAGGGGTCTCCAGCCCCTGTGCTAGTTCGGGGGGAACCTGGCTCAGTGGGTGTTTGTTTGACTAGGACACTGACTACTAGCAAACGGCAGACGCACCAAGGAATCTCAGCTGGCGGCAGGTGGGCTGGGGATCCCTGTATCAGGGCAGAGGCTTTGTAGGTTCAGAGGCCAGTATCTGGGGTAACTTTCACAGCCCTCGGTGGAACAGCAGCATGGGACGGACTGGGCATGGGCACGCCCTAAGGGAGAGGGGGTGACCCAGCTCTCAGCATCTTTGGGCAAGGCCCATAGGCTCGCTCTGTACCTCGCTGTCTCCATCTGTACAATGGGGGTGTTGGCGCTTCCCTACCTCGGGTGGGGGTCAGGTGCGGGATTAGTTAATTAGCTCGTGGAAATGTCGAGTGCCCCCTAGTCCGTATTCCTGGTGCTGTGAGCACCGGGTGGGGGTCCAGCCAGCTGGGCCATGGGGCATTGGGCAAGGGCCTGTTCAGCTAATTCAAGAGAAATCAGCGTTGGGACAAGACCAGGGCTCTCGCTATCCAGGCCCATTGGCCATGTGGCTCCATCGGTGAGTTACACACACTTCCTTGTCTCTTTCTCGGGGTAAGGACTCCACAGTGGTGTCTCACGACCCCATCCCCAGGGAACTGGACATCCTTTCCTAGGCGGGGGCTCTCCTCCGCTGGGAGCAGAGGGGACCAATCAGTGATTTCACTCTGTCGCTCCTCCGTCCGTGGCTAAGAACTCAGGCTCCTGTGTGACTGAACAATGATGGGGCCACGGGGCACCAGGTGAAGCCAAAGACACCAGGCTGAGTTGCTGCTTGCTTGCTGACTGATATCAAGATCAGCATGACGCGCCTTAGACTCTCCAGAGCCCACAGATGGGGAGAAAGGGCTCAGACCCATCTCTCTTGTATGCAGCTGCCTGAGAAGAGGAGAGCGGTTCCAGCCAGGAGTGGAGGGGAGAGAGTGGGAGGCAGAGCAAGGTAGATGATTCACAACAAATCATTCATTCAAGGATTTTGCTGCGTCTCTCGGGCCGCTGGTGAGCAGAAGATCACGATGTTCCTTAATGTGTTTGCTGGGGAAGATGATTTGCCAGCTCACTTACACAGCGCCAGGGTTGGCACGGCAAGGGCAGCGTGCAGCCTGGATTGGGTGTCGGGAATGCTGGCTGTGTTGGTTGGGCCTGATGCCACGCGCCACTCATCCGCGTGGCTGGTTCTGATCCCAGGACAGGAGAGTGCCACTTTTCAAAGCGGGGTTCTGCTGTGATCTTCATGGCTGGGGAGTCAGAATTCCCCTTCCCTGAATGTTCTCTGGGAGACTCACTGTTCCCACCAATGTTCCTGCCAGGATGCCGTGGGGTTGGCTAGGCCAGAAGGTGAGGTAAGCTAGGGAGCAGATAAAGTCCTGAACTCTGGGTCAGTCCAACTCCCTTTGCCCAGGGCCAGGAGCAAAGGAACTCACCCCCTGGGAACAGCCACTGGAGCTTTTCCAGCTCCCAGCAAGCAGCGAGGGAGAAGGCCCACCTTTCGCCCAGACCATGGGCTGCTGCCATGGGCTAGGCAGGGAGCTGGCCTCTCCTTGGGAACACCCCCCCACACACACACACTGGGATGGCAAGGGGCCACCTTCCCACTTTGTGCCACGCGGATACAAGAACCCAGTGGAAACTGATTCGGTTAACAATGGGAGCGAGTATTCCCAGGCTCTAGACAACGGGGGGAGCCTCGGCCAGACATCGTTTCTCAGCACCCTTTGCCCTTCTCCAGCCACTGCCACTGAGGACCTCCAAGGGGTTTAACACTCATTACCCCAGCACTGCAGAGAGGGAGGGAGGGAGGGAGGGAGGAAGGGGGTGGCATGACTCCCCCAGCTTGCAGGGCCTGCTCACTCCCAGGCGTTGATTGCTGTTAGTACGGTGTCACATACATGCAGAGCTCCGAATGGGCTCGTCCTGGCACTGCCCAGACCCCTGGGGAGTCAGACCGGCCTCAAGATGTTTAAGGAGACAAATGGCCAGATCCTCAGCTGGTGTGACTCAGCATTGACTTCGCTGGAACTCCCCCAGTTCACACCAGCTGAGGATTGGGCCCCTTGTGTATGTGGCACAAAGGACCCACCAGTTTTGCAGCAGTCGCCCGCCCCCCGGCTAACCAAGCAATCGAAAGGGGAATGGCAGCCAAAGCAGAGCCAGTGCTGCCTCGTCTCATGGAGAATGCAGGGCCACAGTGAGTCCGGCGTTGAGTTAAACAGTTCGAGGAAGGCCTGGGCCTGTGCTTTGCTGAATGGGTGCCTGAGCAGCATTGAGAGCTCCTTTACATACAGCAATCACCCTGGTCAGAACATGGAAACTGACCTGGTGGAACAGCCCAAGGATCTGTCTAGTGAAGCAGGAAGCAGGACTCTCAGGAGCCCACCCCTGCCTGCACGGACAGTTGGAGAGATTTCCCTGCCTCCTAGAGAGTTTCTCTCTCTCTCTCTCCCCACATGCAGATACATATATATATCATGGATGCTAAACATCCTTCCTGCCTGCAGTGACAGCCTGGGCTCCATAGACTCACTGGTGGAAACTCAGAGCCAATGTTTAGCCTTTGGATTTCCCCAGGACTGGGATAGTTTAAAAAAATCCTAGGGCCTCCCGAACCACTGCCTGCTGACTGCACTCCAGGCAGAGCCAGGGGGCACTATATGGTCCATACATTGCATGTAGGGCCACACTGCGCCAGAGAGTCCATATGCTCTGTGCAGGAAGACACTGTGCTCTATGGGCCTCAGACTTTGCACAGAGCATAGCTGTTCTCCATGGGCCAGGCATGCTGTGTAGGGCCAGGCTGGGCTTTCCACACAGGGTGACCGTGATGGGGTGTTCAACTCCCCCCGCCAGGCAAGGAAAGGTTAAAACAGCTTTGGGCTCTGGCAGCCCCGCCCCACCACACCTGCCAGTCTTAAAGGCGGAGCCTTGAAAGGGAGGCTCTACATTCAGTAGGGCCCAGCCTGGGAGGTGAACAAACCTCTCCCTGTTACCTCCCAGCCAGGAGTGCTGCAGGGATGGAGCTGCCTGGGGGTCCTGTGAACCTTGAGACACTGCACCGGGCCACGGCTCATCAGGTATCTCCCAAGGGGAGGAGGCCAGGGACCAGTTTGGACTCTTTTTGTGTTGTGCTTTTCCTCCAAGGCCTGCGGGGGCTGGGAAGAAGGCCTGAGGCAGGCTGCAGCAGGACATAGTTCAGGGAAGAAGCAGGCGGTCTGAAGAACCAGACCATCATCACCTGCTACAGGGGCCCTGGGCTGGAACCCAGGGCAGGGGCGCTGGAGCAATGTGTATCCTGGGGGTGCCGAGAGCCATTGAGCCAACCTGTAAACCCTGTCTGGGATGGAAGCCACTTCAAGCCAGGGGGTGCGGCAGCTCCCCTAGCTCCAGCACCTATGCCCTGGAGCAGAGGGAGGGGCTGGGTTCCCCTCCAGACCACCAAGGAACGGCTGGGAGATGCCCCAGGGGTACGTCTATGCTGCAGTGGTGTCAGAGCCCAGGAGATTCAGAGACCACTCTCCCTGCCCCCTCCTGGGGCCTCTGTGCCAGGGCTCCAGCCTGAGATCAAGCGTCTACACTGCCATTTGTAGCCCCACAGCCCGAGTCAGCTGAGTCGGGCCAGCCACGGACGTGCTGCGGGTCTCTCAGTGCAGCGTAGACGTACCCAGTAACTAGTGGGCCTTGAGTCGGGCTGGAGACCAGGCACTGGGCTGACGTCCCCCCAACGGGCAGGGCTGAGTGGGACTGGCCCGTCCAGACGCCCGCAGCGCGGCATGGCACACGGGAGGGAGCCCCCCGGAGGAGCGGAGATACGCTGCCCTGGCTGCCTGGCAGCCTCCCTTTTGGATTGGGTTGGAGCTCCCCCTTGTGGCAGATTGGATCCATACCAGAATGTATGAACTGGGAGATGTGGCTAGAGCCGTGGGGCTCAACCTGTGTATCATTGTGGGCGGCAGGCTGAGAACCACAGCTCCCCCCCCCCAACCCCTCAACAATCCCCATGCCTAGTGCCCCTGCCCAGAGCCGTGCCAGGAGCAGAGCCTGGGTGCTGGGCCAGGTAGCTGGCACCCAGACCCCCGCGTGGGACCAGGCAGCTGGACCCTGCAGCAGGGCCAGACACCGGACCCCAGGAGCCCACCATGCGGGGCTGGGCAGCCTGCAACCAGACCCGACCCCTGGATCGGAGCCCCACCTAAAACCTGGGGGTGCTGCAGCACCCTAGCAAAACTCTAGATCTCAGAGCCCTCCACCCGCTCAATGCCCAGAGCCCCCCCACCTATACAGACCCACTCTCCTGCCCCCCTGTGGCACTCATCACTGCCCCCCTGCTGGCAGACACGCTCCTGCAGGCTGCCTTACTCACTCTTCCCCTCAGCCAGCCCCGCCCCTGCCTGACCAGTGCCACACATTTTGAATTGTTTTTTGCACACAGCTAGGCCTCCTGCGCCTGACTGAGAACCGCTGGGATACAACCAGCTCTAGGCCCAGTTCTGCCCCAGGTTAGCTATTCTGGGTGTGGGGGGGAGGGATTTACTACCCACACAGTACGATCAGGGCAGCCCCTAGCATGCATGCAGTTCTAGCCTTCTGTTAGTAACCCTGCCCTCACAGGAATATGCCGTGCTGGTACAATGAGTCCATGCCAGGGGGTTGTACCAGGGAGGCCATCCCACTGTAGTGAGAGTGATACCACTTCTGGGGGCAGACAGGAGTTGGGAGCAGAAAGAGATGGGATCCAGTTGAGGAAGGTCTGCTAAGGAAGCTAAGTCATCACTGGGTGAGAGGCAAAGTATTGTCATGTCTCAAATGGGCTGGGAGGCGGACAGCAAAGAGCAGGGTTAAATGGTCCCTTTTCACCTGGGCAAAGGCATTACCAGCAGGGCCTCCGGGTTCCAGGCTAGGTCCCATGGTGGTTGATATGTTCATTAGTGATCCGGCAAGGGAAGGGAGCCGGGAGACAGGAAAATTTCCCAAAGACACCAAGTGATTTGAGTTAGTCAGTGCCAGAGAAGTGTGAGACCTGAGCAAGCCAAGGGGTGGGCAACAGGATGGCAAATGCAGACAGGTTGAGGAATTCCCAGCTGGCCAAGGCCGGGGGGGGCGACGAGGAGGGGGCGGGCAGCTGAATGGGGCCAGGAAAGCTCAGAGAATCAAGCCCAGGGTAGCCACAGCGAGCTCAGGGCTCCCTTCTTTGTTTCCTCTGCAGGTGCCCGGCTGTCGGGCTCCCATATGCCATTTCCACTGAGCTTCTGGCCCCACCATTTCTGGAGTTTGATGCCTCTCGTGGGTTGGTGGGGGCAGGGGGCAGCTTGGAACCGCAGCCCGGCCATGGTAAGAGACAGGCAGGCAGCTGTGGGGAGCCGTGGTGGATCTTCCACCTGCCCAGGGCAAGGGGGCCTGAGCAGCCCCCGGCCAGCTCCACAGGTCATCCCGCTCCCACTCGCCAGGCCAGTGTGGAGCCCAGCCGGGAGCCAAGGGGAGCCGCGGCGGACTCTCCACCTGCCCACCATGTGGGGATGGGGAGACTGAGAGCAGCCCACCCCCCACGCTCCCCTCCCAGCTGAGAGCAGGTGGAGGGTCCGTGACTCTCCCTGACCGGGCTCCACTGGGAGGATGCCTCGGAGGTGCACCCCGGCCACAGTAAGTAGAGCCCTGCAAATCCAGGGATCTCTGCCGCCTGCAGATAGGATTCTGATACACATTTTTGTATCTGCTCAGGGTTCTGACTGTCAGAACTGCAGGTGAGTGAATGGATGGGTGGGGGTAGATGGCAGGGTGGATGTGTGGGAGGTAGATGGGGTGGATGGGTGTGGGGATGGGTGGAGCGGTGTGGGGTAGCTGGCTGGGTAGAGGTGTGGGGATGATGGTGGATGGGGTGCGGGGTTAGATGGCTGAGTGGAGGTGAGGGGATGATGGGGGATGGGGGTGGGGGTAGATGGCTGAGTGGGCGTGGGGATGACAGGGGATGGGGTGGAGGGTAGATGGCTGGGTGGAGGTGTGGGGGTAGTTGGCTGAGTGGAGGTGTGGGGATGATGGGGGTGGAGGGTAGATGGCTGAGTGGACATGTGGGGATGACGGGGATGGGGGTGGATGGCTGGGTGGAGGTGTGGGGAGGATGGGGGGATGGGGGTGGGGGTAGATGGCTGAGTGGACATGTGGGGATGACAGGGGGATGGGGGTGGAGGGTAGATGGCTGGGTGGAGGTGTGGGGATGATGGGGGATTGGGGTGGAGGGTAGATGGCTGGGTGGAGGTGTGGGGATGATGGGGATGGGGCTGGGGTAGATGGCTGAGTGGACATGTGGGGAGGATGGGTGGATGGGGTGGGGGTAGATGGCTGGGTGAAGGTGTGGGGGGTAGATGGCTGGGTGGAGGTGTGGGGATGGCTGGGTGGATGGGGTGGGGGTAGATGGCTGAGTGGATGGAGTTTTCACCTGTCTTTGATCTCCCTACTTAAAGATGGCATGTTGCAAACAGTATCAATTTGCCACAATGTCTGACGCTCCCCTTCCCGCACCTGTTAGTGCGGAGTCACCCCCACGCCCCGCCCCCCGTCGGGTAGTTCTCGGGGATCCTGGGTAACTAACTGCCTTTCCAGACCTCACACCCCAGCCCTCGGTGGAATGTAGAAGGCAGGGTCTCACTTGCCATTTCTTTTCCCCACTTCTCAGCGAGTAGCTCATCCAGGTGCCACCCTAAACCCATTGTCTCCCACCTCGGGGCAGCCCCCCATCCGCCCACTGTGGGGCTTCTCAACTGTCTGCCCAGCTCAGTGGGCTTGGTACGTGCACCGTGCCTGGGACACGGGCTAGAGCCATGATATTCCTCATGTAATAGTCCTTGGCCTCCCGTCTCACCAAGGGTCCTGACTGCACCTGGAGGCAGGCTCACGGGGTCAGCTGAGGAGCATGGCACCATGCCCCGCAGTGCATTTTAGAAGCTGCATTAGGAGACGGACTCAGCTGCTCCAGTGCCTTGTTGGAGGCTCCGGCAGCCGGATCCATGCACAAAACACTTCTTCACTTGAGCATGGTGTTGCCATCTGCAGCTGGGAGCAAGAAACACCCAGTCGAAGGGAGAGAGATGCATGTTTAGGTCCTTCACATGCCCAGCAGCAGAAAGTCTGGCCTGTGGGAGGCCCAGGGCTGGCTGGGGCAGAGAGATGCACGGATTCAAAGCCATTCCCAGGAACCCCCATGCTGGTAGAGATCCCAGGACACCCTGGCAGGGGATAAGCGCTCTGTAGTCACAGGGGTGGGGGCCACCATATGGAATATCAGAGCTGGCTCTTAAGGGAGCCCAGAGCAGCTCAGAGTCTGTGTCCCATCTGCACCACAGGCTGGGTTTTCTTGGGGTGAGCCCAGCAAATCGTGGGGCAGTTGCTTGTAGAATCCTTGACAGAGTCTTCCAGAGTCTGCCTGCTCCCAACTAGGAAGAGCGAGGCTGAGGTTAGTGACTCCCCGGGGGCTGGAAGGGAGGTGGTGCAGTCAGGGGCCAGCCCAGCCCTCAGCACTGGTTGGAAAATCCCTCAGGAACAGCCAAGGTGAAGGGACCCCCTAAGCACACCACTTCTCGCCCTGACGTGCCCCCCACTCCTCCTGATCTCCCCAGGCATAGCACTTGTGAGGGGGGCTTGTGAGAGGGACAAGAGGTTCCCTATGCTGGTAATATTCCCTGCAGGTTCACACCTGCTTTATGGCCCTTTTCACGGGCAAAGCCAGCACAGAGACATCTCAGAGCAAGGATGAATTGGCCCCACTGGAGCAAACCAGGCTTTTCTGTGATTCTCACCCCGGGTACCTTGGGTTTAGGTCAGTGTCTCAGCGCAGAGAGTCTTCTAATGCTCGGAATTAAGCTCTGTCAAAAATATTAACGACTAATCAATTCCCATTGGCTTGTAAATTACAGACCCTAACTGCCATTTGAATACCACCCAAACACCCAGGCCCATTCCGGAGCTCCTCAGACCTCTGGGATGCTGTAACAAGGAAAGAAGAATGGCCAGAGCAGAGCATATGGTGTGGAAGGTGAAATAAAACAAAACAAAACCCAGGCTGTTTTCCCTGAAACAAAATGCTGCAGGCTATGGGAGACTCCAGCCGTAAGTGGTACGCTAACCACCCTCACTTCCAAACGGAGCAGCACCTGAGGGTTTTATCTTCGAACCCTTCAGAGGGCCACTTTGCAAAAACTCAGTGTGAACAGAGGCAGAAGAACTGAACAGCTCACAGTGAACCAAACCAAGATACTCTGTTCCTCTGCCAGGCCTCTTCTACACTGGGTTTTTGGCCCCTGGGATAGCTGCACGGGTGCAAAACCCTCGTGTCGACACAAGTTGCAGTGGCATAAATCATGTCTGAACTAAGGGTTTTCCCAGTGCAGCTACCTGATGGTTAAAACCTCAGGGCCAAAGTCTCTGCTGATGTAAATTGGCACAGCTCTATTTGGATTCAGCCCCAGACAAGACCTCAGATACAGTTGAGCCTGGGCACCAAAGATCAGATCTGGATCAGGAGCTGACTAATCCCAAGGTTGGGAGTGTTTGGATGTGGATCCTGGAGCTTGACTTTCTTTTGTATCAAAGAAGATAAAGGTGGAAAGGATCCTGTTATAGGCACCAAGGGAAAACACCCTCCTGTGCCACGTTCCCTGACTTTGGGTCCATCACTCTTCACCCCATCTATCCATCCATTCCCACTTGGATCTGATCCTTCTGAAGGGTGAGAGTTGAGTTCTCAGCTTTAGAGGGAACACTTTTAAATAAACAAACACTGACAGGCAGTCCTTGACATCATGAATAACGATAAGATAGCACCAAGGGGCTGAGCTGGTGTGGTCCCAGGACAACCAGGTAACTAGCCAATGGCTTGATAAGGTCAGAAGGGCCCTGACCTGCCACTGCCACTCACCACCAGACACTCCCCCACATCCTGCTGCAGTCTCTCATAGCTGGGTTTCTCGGATCTAAGCGTTGCCTGGGGCTGGGAGCTCCATCAGGGGAGACAGAGAGTGTGAGGAAAGTGAAAGTGTCAGAAATCTCACTCCAGACCTGACACGCAGCATCACCTCATATTCCAGTTCTGAGCATCCCAGTCCTGAGCCACAGCCCCCTCGGCTATTCTAAATCAATGGTGGGAGAAATTACCAATGGTTAGAGCAGGGGCAGGCAGTCAAGCGAGCTGGGTTTTATTCCTGGCCATGTCACTGACCTGCTGGGTGACCTATGCAAGATTCTTAACCTCTGTCTCCTTCCGTTTTCCCATCTGTAAATACAGACATTTGCTGTAACTATGTTAACTCTGCCTCCTACAGATGGTATCCTGCCATCTTCCCCTCTTCGCACACAGCATATAGAAAATATGCACCCGTGCATTGCTTTTATAACTTACTGCATGCATGTCTCCACTACCATGTGCTGCTTTAACACTATATGTACCATCTCTCTTTTCAAATGCAAGGATACTGTGATATGCTAGCTCTGTGTCTAACAATCCACGGAGAATTGGTGGCCACATGGAATCATAAGGCCAGATTCTGTGAGGTGCTGAATATAAACCGATCACCTGGCACGTTCAGGACTTTAATGATGAATGGAGGGTGATTACCTTCAGTATTTGTCTATTCAGGAATTTGTAAAATCCTTGTTTTCATGGTGTGCCTGGCTGGAAAGCAGGCCCACCACTACACAATTGTCACACTGAGACATTCTCGGGTTTGTGAATGAAGCTCTGTGTTATGGAACGATGATGCCATCTGCTTTTCCGACTTTCCCAGGGCTATCATGACAGGGGTGAAGTTAAGGTGATTTGGGTTCCTTGCTCGATAACGGCATTTAACTTTAATTCTGCATTTCTATGGGATGCTTTTTGTTTTGTTTAACTTTAACATTCTTGAAAGACAATATACACACAGACTTCTGCTCTGGGCCTGCTGTCTGTGTGCACCTAGTACCTGCCATTGTGCTGCATAAGCATTGGGTTTCATTGTTGCATTGACCCCTATGCATTGTGCTGTGCTGCATTGCCTTGCCTTTCAGTGCATGGTGGGGGGATCAGGGTGGTGCAGGGTGTTGTGTAGCACTGAACCCTCTCGCAATAGAGCAGGATGCAGGGCACCATTGCATGTGGCGTGTCACTCTGTGAGTGAGTGAGTGAGTGAATGGATCACACACATACTGCCCCCCCAGCCTACTATACACACACACACTGCCTGCCCCCCGAGCCTGCTACACACACACTGCCTGCCCCCCCAGCCTACTACGCACACACTGCCTGCCCCCAGCCTGCTACGCACACACACTGCCTGCCCCGAGCCTGCTACACACACACACACACACACTGCCTGCCCCGAGCCTGCTACACACACACACACACAGGCTGCCCCCAGCCTGCTACACACACACACACACAGGCTGCCCCAGCCTGCTACACACCCACACACCCAGCCTGCCCCCCCCAGCCTGCTACACACACCCGCGCACTTCCTGCCCCCCGAGCCTGCTACACACACACACACACTGCCTGCCCCCCGAGCCTGCTACACACACACACACACTGCCTGCCCCCCGGGCCTGCTACACACACACACACGGCCTGCCCCCCCCAGCCTGCTACACACCCACTGCCTGCCCCCCCCAGCCTGCTACACACACACACACACACACTGCCTGCCCCCCGAGCCTGCTACACACACACACTGCCTGCCCCCCGAGCCTGCTACACACACACACACTGCCTGCCCCCCCCCCGCCTGCTCTACACACACACTGCCTGCCACCCCGCCCGCTCGCTCGCTCGCTCCGCGCACGCACACACACACACTGCCTGGTGCCGCTGTCCCTTTAAGGCCGGCCGGGTGGGGGCGGGGGCGCCCAGCTCCGGGAGGCTGTCGCGTTCCGATGATGTCACACAATGGCCGCCCTGCGCCGCCGCCGCGAGTAGAGGCCCCGTCCCGCGCCGAGAGCCGGAGCCGCCTCCCCACCCGCCTCGGAGGCGCTGCCGCTCCCCCCCCCCGCCCCGCGCGAGCCGCCCGCCCCCGCCCAGGTGAGCAGCCGGGGGGCGGCCTAGCCGCCTGGGGGGGCTCCAGGGAGCCGGGCGCCTGGGGGGCCGCCCCGGGCTCCGGCCCCCGGGCAGGGGAGGGGCTGGGCCCTTGGCGCGGGGCGGCCCGGCTCCCAGGATGGAGGGCGGGGGCAGGACCTGGCCCCACATGGGGATGGTGGGGGCAGCGGAGGGGCTCGGGGCTGGCGGGGAGCCTGCCCCTGAGGGGGGGCTCTGCGCCCCAGGCGGGGGGGCCTTACTCCAGGTGAGGAGCGGGACCCCCGGAGGGGTCTGGGCCCCCTCCCCAGGACGGGGTTGAAGGGAGGAAGCTGTATGGAGAGGCGGGGGCCTGCGGGGTGAGTGGGTTTGGGGGGCTGGGTGAGGCACTGGGGAGCTGCACTAGGACCTGAGTAGGGTGGGGTTGCAGCAGCCCTGTCCATGGGTGGGCAGTGGAGGTTTAGGGCAGGGTTGTGCTGCAGGTCAGGGGTTCTCAACCTTTTTCTTTCTGAACCCACCCACCCACCCCCCGACATGCTATAAAAACTCCACCGCCCACCTGTGCCACAATAACTGGTTTTCTGCATAAAAAAGCCAAGTACCGAGTTAAGAGGTAGCAAGCAGGATATTTGCCTGGGGCCCCAATAAAGCTACATTGCTCAGGCATTGGCTTCAGCCCTGGGCGGCAGGGCTCCAGGCTTCAGCTCCATACTGTGGGGCTTTGGCTTTCTACCCTGGCCCTCAGCAAGTCTAATGCTGGCCCTGCTTGATGACTCCCCTGAAATGTGCTTGTGCCCCTCCCCCGGGGGGGCCCCTGGACCCCTGGTTGAGAACCACTGCTGCACCCAAGTGGCTAGGTGCAGGTGGTATCTGGGGAAAGTGAGGGCCTGAGCTAGCATACCCACTGGTAAATATATGGGGAGATGATGGATTATTTAAACTGGACAGCTTGTTCAGAATTGTGGATAGATGCAAAGTGACCTTAAGTGAGACAACGCTTTACTGATGAAAACCCTTCAGGGCTGTCTGGAAAACATGCTCTCTGGAAATCCAGATGCTGCTCTCTATGCTTTTAATGCATAATGTTTTACATCTAAACTTGTTTTTCTCTTGTCGCTTCTTGTGACATTGCATATGTGGATTTGTTTTAGAATTAATTTTGCATATTAGGAACATAGGTGTTGTGTTACTGAACTCATAAATTAGATGCTCTAACCCTTTTGTTTAGAATGGTAGTCTTTGCAATATAGATAGCTATGCCCTGTTGGGTTGTTTCATCTGCACAGTGAAACAGTAGCACTATGGCCT
Organism: Mauremys reevesii; assembly: GCF_016161935.1. Taxonomy (NCBI): domain Eukaryota; kingdom Metazoa; phylum Chordata; order Testudines; family Geoemydidae; genus Mauremys; species Mauremys reevesii. The sequence goes on from NC_052638.1 coordinate 39,810,117, forward strand.
CTCCATGATATAGCTATAACCACGTTATCAGCAACTGTAGTTCAACTCTTGTTTCTAGGTTGAGTTCCCTGAGCAGTGTGGACAGAGTTTTTTTCCTTAGAATTGTGCTGCGGAGTTATTCGCTAACTTGATTTTCAGGAAAATCTGTCAGCAGTGGTTCAACTGTTTTGAAACAGTTGTTACTAGCACTGTTCCAGCAGTAGCATGAACTAGGGCAAATGTGTGAATTCTTTCTCCTGATCTTCATAGGGTTTATCCAGAGCGTGGAAAGAAGTTAAGATCTCTTCCTCGTGTAAACAAACTCTTACTAACCATCTCACTCAACTTATTTTAATGCAGTTTAACACTGAAACCTAATTATTAATGAATAATGTACTTAATACGTTTAACAACTTCATTTTTATTCTCTGTAGTTAGACTGATATGCCAATAGTTTAAAGTGGGAATTTCACAGATTACAGATATTAGAAAAGCTTTGCATGGTCCAACAGTAGCAGCTACAAGATTATGGGAGAGGTCAACTAAAGGAGACCCCTAACAATCGTTTCAGCAGCTAGGGGGCTACCTCTCCCACAGCCTCCTAGCTGTACTGAGGAGGGATGTCTTCTAATCCTTTCTCCCTCAACTTCTGTTTTATAAAGTGTCCTTCTCTCCAGGGCCTGCCTCTGATGCTCAGAGCTCTCTGAAGTCCCCAGAATGAAATTGACCTGTTTCACTGATGGCTCGTGGAATTCCAATATTGAAATTGACAATACTCTGATCGGGGGGTTCCACTTTGCTGTAGTTTGGAGAGCCTGAGCAGTTGCAGAGATGCTGGAGCTGAGGGAGACATTACTTCATGGGCTTACACTTTGTTCATGTTTGGAAGGTTTTCTTTTCAATAATGATGGTTAAACCTTTTTAATGAAAGCTTAGATGCTGTAAAAATTGATGACATTTGCCCAAGAAAGCTTTTCTATTAGTCCCGGGAGACTGGATTTTTCAAACATTTGCTTAAACAGATTTTAGTGCATCTAGGACAAAACTATTTTCAGCATAGTTACAGAAAGCATTCTTAAGACCTGATGACAGCAAGTTACTGTTTTCAGCACCAGTTCAGTGGACTTACTGCTAACAGATTGTTTTCAGCAGCTGGTCAGTTTGCTATTGTAGGCAGAGCTTAACTTTCTGTAGATTTAATTGAGTATACTACTTAAATAGTTGTACCTTTTAACCAGTTTCTGTCAAATATTGCTCAAATAGTGGAATTTTCCTTCTGCAGAAAGAAGAGCTCTAGCAACAGATTTTGATTAACACCTACTTTAAGACAGCTTGTCCAAATAAGAAACATACATCTCCAGCCATTTAAAACATCTTTGTTAAAACTGGATAAATTCTGCCCTTAGAGTGATGTGGGCTGCTCCTGTTGATTTCACTGGGATATGCATAGAGCAAGAGAGGACTGAATTTAGCACTATTTCTTGTCAAAGGCATTGACAAGGGCCCTGAGCCCAGAACACTAAGCTACCTTAAATTCCATTGCTGTTATCTTCTCTCTAAACTATTTCCCGTAGATACTTCTGTCTAAACTATTTCCCTTATACACTTAACTCCACACAAAGAGGGCAACACTGTTAGTTAGAATCCAGCCTCTCTGTTCGGTCAAACCGTGCTGCAGTAACTCAAGAACATGAGTACCAACCTCAGGGCAGACAGTTAAGAAGCAGGTCACAAACCTCAATTGGCTGAGAATTCTATACTTAGTTTTCCCCAACCATTTATTAAGTGTAAACTCCTCAGGCACCATAACAGCCTAACTCTGAAGTCACACACAGTCCGCTTGGGCATTCCAATCTATCTTGCCATCCAGGTAACCTTGCCTTTGTGGTAGATAGTCTTTTGCACCCAAAATCACAACAATGTTCAGTGAGTGTTGTATTCAGGTCCCAGGATATTAGATAGACAAGGTGGATGAGGCAATATCTTTTATTGGACCAACTTCTGTTGGTGAGAGAGACAAATTGAACTCTTTGTAAGCTCGAAAGCATGTCTGTGTCACCAACAGAAGTTGGTCCAATAGAAGACATTACTGCACCCACCTTGTCTCTCCTTTGACAGTGTTACTTTTCCAGACAATAGGAGTTGAGCATCGTCTTGAGCACAGGACCAGAAGCTTGGAATTCCTGAGTTCTAATCTAGGCTCTGTTGCCTTGGGCAAGTCAGGTTAAAATCATATTTAAAAAAATAACATCCTTGTGTTATGAACAGTACTTTGCTTAATAAAATGGAAATAATTTTTAAAATCTCTTCACTAGTTAAGCTGTTTAATATTGCGTTTGTTTCCATTTCCAAATTTCAGTGTGGAATTTCTCCTGCATAGCTCCAGTGCTGTCTTGTTTAACTTGCAAAAGTGCAGAAGAATACTTTTATATTAAAAAAAACTATTTAAAAAAATTTTAAGAACATTTTTATTGGTCTTTGGTTTGGTAAAAGTTTGTTTTAACATAACCAGAAGTGGGATAAATATGAACAGACTGCCCTTTTCACCTCTCCTCAGTAAGCAGATCCATTTTACATACTGTAAAAATGAGGATAACTTAAATACCTGCAGTGATGGTCTGAGGATTTGTTCATATTTACATCCAAAAACCTACATTAAAACAACACTGAGTTTGCAAAGTCAAACACTCAAAAGTTAGGAAATGCCAGAACTCAGGTTGTCCATGCAACCTTAATTTTACCACCTCATGCACCTGCGTTATGATAGTCTTTTATTGCATGATCACATTCTATTTTTTCCTCGCAGGATATCTGCCTCATTCTGTGCACGGAATGGGCCCGCTTTGGGGATGAATCAGGACTGTGTAGTGAATGAGGCTTTTTGCCTTTAGCACTCCTGCATCATGTGTCACAGATCTGGAACATGTACAGTGAATGAGGCAGGGGATTGCAGGAAAAGAAGAATGTCACTGTAGCAAATTGGATTCTATTCCTGCCTCTGCCACAGAATTCCTATGTCATAGGCAAGTCACTTAAACCGAAGTTTCCATAGGTAGCCATTGTGTGTTCCTCATTTTCTGGGTACCGAACATGAGACACTTAGGGTCAAAGTTATGAAAATGCTGAGCACTCACAGTTGCAGCTGAGGTCACTGGGAGCTCTGCTCTGAATAGGCAGACCCTTGGCATCTCAAATTGGGGACCCTACATTAGTGCCACACTTTTGACGTCACCCTTCTGCAGTCAGGTCAGACCGTTTCCTCCTTTATGCTCCCTGGTGTGGAGGGAGGAAGGCAGAGGCTTTGAAAGCACAGGAGAGACAGTCTCCCTGCTTTCAGTTGTGGTGCCACAACCCTTGGCAGCAAGGGAGGTGCAATTGCAGGGAAGGTCCTGCTCAGCCTCTGCACCCTTGCGATGGAACATGTTCAGTTGCTCTGTGGGGATAACATGTGCACAGTCCAGTCACATGTAGAAACCGTGAAGGATGCAGAATGTTCAGTGCAGGCAGAATCTTAGGGGAATTTAGCTACCAAAGTCTAGCAAGTCTCTACTGAACGTATGTGAACTAGATTTTTTTCAAAGGCTTATAACTTGGCCAAATGTGGGTGAATTCTCATGGGGCCAGCACATCCCTGGCACCAGAACAACCCTGCCTGCCAAATTGAAAATCCCAGATCCAATGCATGAAGGCATTTTTTTAACTTGAGTGAAACCAACATTTTTCTACAATCCCATTCTCAGAAACAACTGAAATGTTTAGTTGAAACTTTCAGGAAAAACAAACAAACAAACAAAACAGCCTGGTTCAGGCACTGATTCAGATTAAAGTTTGGCAAAGTTACAGGCAACTAAAAACAGGGTTTTCTAATGGAAAAAGTCAGGTGACCTTAAACAGAGGTGGCCCCACCCATAAATTATGAAGTGGTTTATTGAAGGTAGTATTTATTAATTGGTTTATTGCCACATAACTCTAGGTTATAAGTCCTGTAGCATTATATGTGGATTGGTAGTTCTCCAAAAAAAAAAATCCATTTTATTTCTCACAAATTTGCCTTTAACCCGTTATAAACTGGGCCAGTTTTGTAGCATGAGGTTCAGAGTTATTCCTTTTCTTTGAACAGATCTGTTTAGTTCACCTCCACTCAGCCAGTCACAACGCATCTCTTCCTGTCCTATTGTACTTCTGTAATACTGCTCCAAATAAAACCCTTGTGGTGTTAGCACAGCTTCCTCACTTGTTTCCCTCCAGCCATCTGGACCTATTTGGGGAATCTGAGAACTCGGAGACAAGTGTGTCATCTAGGGCCTAGGCATCTCCATGTCAGCCAGGGCAGGATTGATGGCTCTGGTAGGGTGGTAAATGCTGTCAATCTAAACTTCTTGGAGTACAGTTTAGGCTGGAATTTTCACTAACCTTCATTTCATTGAAGGAACAACAGTTAGTGGCCTACAAGGAGAATGGTGGCCACTCCTGTCCCCATGTTAATATAAAAAATTGTCACGCCATTTTATCTTCCCACATTTTTCCTTGTTCTAGTTTCACCTTGTGATTCTTGTGGTGGGTTTTCTTGATTTCCATATAGTTGCTTGTAGCATAATAATCACAGCATTTGTTCGTCTGGGCATAGTTTTTCTATTGTACTGGTGAACTGAGGCAGAGTGATGGCCATGGAGACTGACCAGCTGACTGAACCGAGGGCCCTCTGTGTATCCACATAACAGCAGGCAGTGCAAGCTTCCCATGTGCGCTGCCTCATCAAAGTAGCTTTAGAGATGCCCCAGCAGACGAGGTTTGAGGCCGGTTGCTGAGGATCGGTATGGGGAAACTTGCAATGCTGCTGCTGGGAAGCAGGAAATATGTAATGAACTAACATGAACACTTGCCTTTGTGAATGCTGTTGTTAAAGACAGCACTGGTTTTATATACATTTGTCCCTTCCATCACTTCTTAGTGGAGCTCAACAGGAGAGAGAGGTACCAGGACTAGACTGTGGTCTTGTAGTTTTAGGAACAGCCAGCAGAGGTGAACGTTTGTACTCAGCAGCTAAATGGATAAAATGAGCACAAGCACATTTTCTCCCACTCCCTTCACATCCCCTAACCTGCATCCTCTTTTTAAACAACTTGTTTGCAGCAGGTTAGAAAACAAATAAATTCCCCTATCTCATCTTTGCTTGACAGTTTGGACATTTCTCCAGGCCTGTTAATGTTGACCTTTTATGTGAGATGTAACAAATTGTAAGTAAATTGCCATGCATGTGCTGGAAAGGGTAATTTCTCAGGCAGTTAGATAATTAAAATTGTCATAGAACTGCTCTTACAGAAAGTAACAATTTGTGACTGACATTTGAGTTCAGCATCAACCTTTAAATGTTTTTGAAAACACAATTTATTTGAAATCCGTCCCATAATGCACTTAACTGCCCAGAACTGCAATTAGCGGGAGGCAATTAGCTATGTTTTTATTGAGCTTTTAATTTCTTAATAAAATCACAGAGTTGGTCATTTGAGAAAGCTCTGTGTGCTGAGAACCACTAGAAACTACTACTAGGGCCAAAATGTGTCTTTACCATAATCTCAGTGGTAAACTGGGCTGACTGGGAGTGAGAGCGATCCATGCGGGGGTGGGGGGGCTGCTGCTGGAAGAAGGCACAAAAACAAAAGGAGGGGGGAAACTAAGGCTCTTTTGTTGCTGTTTTTAACATGAGGAAACTGAGAAACTCAGGCTAAGCAACTTGCCCAAGCCAACACAGCAAATCGGTAGCAAGAATTGGAGTTCCAGAGTTCCTGGTTTCCTATCCTGGGCTCTATCTACTAAACCATGTTGCCTATAACACCCTTCCTGCCCCATATCAGTGCTGAGATCCAAATTCCTTAATAATTAGCCAGGGTTTGGTGTTTAAAATTCTGAGACTTGTTGTTTTTTTCAGTCTTAAAATCTGTTTAGATTTCATGGCAGTCTGCTTGACCCCTAGTGACCTAGCATGCCCCTGTCATCGTCTATTGCCTACCTCTAAGGTAAATGGCAGCCTTTTTTGCTACAGTCTGGGTCAAAGAAACTCAGTAGTGAAGAGTGAGTGAGCTAGTGTTTTGGACCAGGAGAGGAGAAAATACTGCACAGCTGACTGGTGGTGGTAACTCTTTTTCTTCACACAGAAGTAGAATTAATGGATACAAACTGTTTGAAGGAGACATGGGTTGTCTCCTTAAAGAAGCTCCCTTCTGCTTGGTTTAATATAATATTTTATATGTGTAGCATCTTTCATCTGAAGAGTTTAAATGTAAACTGTGAAAATCTGGCACTTTATGCAGCTCTCAACTGCAGTTGTTCCACAAAGTAGATCGCTGAAAGCTTGTTCATAATGGAGACGAATCAGTTGAGTGAAGCATGATGCATATTTTGGGGGATGGAATCGGTTTGTGAGAGGAGTTTAATAAAACTGATTTGCAATCCCATGATTTTTCTTTCAGCTATAAAGGTACCGTAACAAGCCTAATACCAGTTCTTCTCTTGACTTCTGACTTCTGCCTCCTGCCCTCCAAAACCTACATTATTATAGAACACTTTTACAAAGAAAAGTCAGACTATGTGTGCATGCATGCGTGTGTGTACACACATATACATATATATATAAAATTAATGGTGAATTTAGTACTTTGGAAAAGCGTCAGATTGACAGTGCTGGGAACTTAAAGCCTCTGTTTAATCATGCCATAGGTACAGGACTGAGAATACAGTATGAACTTTCCCATGCTACACCATTAGTTTGCCTCTCCAGCATTCTGGAGGAGTAACCTCGATACCCAGTTTAGACCCATGCCCATTCAGTCCTGGGATTCTTCTGAGACTGCCAACTGGTGCCAGGTATTGTGGTGTGTCTGGTGATACCTTAACCCTGAGAACAAAGTATGTATCCGCACAGAGTACCAAACAGCTATCAAATGGTAATAACTTTACCTGGAGGTCAGAAGATCTATACCTCATTACCAGTTCCCTGGGCCATCCAGTCCTCTATAAAGTCAGCCTTTTCCTTTGTGGAACACACATGCGTTTGCTGTATTACTTCTGAAATACCTTCTGCCTTGCCTCCTGACATTACTGTACTTTATCTCTTCTATTATAAGGAGAGACCTAATTGTTAAATGTTCATATTGAACATACAGAAAAAGACATGATGCAGCACATGGATATATTTGATATTGAAACGTTTACTTAAAGATATTTTAGATACAGTGTTACTATGTAGAGAGGGCGGTGCTTAGACATCGTTTTGCATTCTAAATTTAACTTTATTAAAAGTTTCTTAATAATCTAAACCAGCCACACACATGTGCAGTTCTTGTTTTGTCTTTGCTCTGTCCAATATGTATAGCTCTTCTCTGCTAAGATATTAAGGTAAGCCCTGACCATGCATTCAGGCAACACCTCCCCCAGTAGAAAGATACAAACTGTATTCCTGTATTTTATACAATGAGTGAGGACAAGGTTTTTGTTCCACATACTGAATGTATTGTGTTTGCCCTTAGCAGACTAGCAAGTACTGATGGATGTTTCCGACAGCCCTGAGCAACACCCCTGCTCTCCCGAGGAGGAGGACCAGCAGCTCTCAGACGACGAAATCCTGAAAGAGAGTGGCTCAGATCGGGAACTGGATGGAGAGGGTCATGGCAACATTCTGGAGGAAGAGGAAGAGGAGGATGCAGCCAGGGGACTGAGTCAGGGCGAAGAGGAGAACCACTCAGATGAGGAGGACCACTTAAGTGAAACCAAGTCTCAGGACTCTGACAATAATGAGCAGAGCAGGGAACTGAAGAGCTCCCCGTGTCACAAGGAGGAGGAGGAAGACCGGACAATTGATCTTGGAGACGAAGCATCCTCTGTCACTCGGGAACTGGATGAGCATGAATTGGACTACGATGAGGAGGTTCCCGAGGAGTCAAGTGCTGCTGTTCCAGAGGATGAGGCAGAGAAGGTGGGGGGTGAGGATGACGAGGAGGAGGAGAAGGGAGACGATGCACCTGAGGACGAGAAGAAATCCAACAGTAAAAGCGATGATGAAAAGGATGGCCAGGATCCCCTCAAAGAGAAGAAGAAAGAGGAAGATGATGGAGAAATTGATGATGGCGAAATTGATGTAAGTTTGAGTTATCCTTAGACAAGGGAGGGAATTCAGCAATGTCTGGGTGGGGTGGGGAAATCTGTTGTTCTGCCCTTGGATTCAGAATTAGCTGGCTCTTAGGCTGGCGTGCCCTGAATATCTGTCTAATTTATGGCCTCTAACTACTGTAGGCTCTCAAACTGTCCATCACTGCTGTCCCTCACAAGCTCAGGTTATGCCCCAGCATATAAATGAGATGCACATTTCTGAAAAGGAAGGCCTGCTGTGTACATAACTGTGACTTCAGTTGCTGTGTACTCTGGAAAAACTTGTTGCGCACAACATCTGTAAAGATGTCTCAAGTAAACTTGGTCCTGATCAGTGCACAGGGTCTCCAGAACTTCAGATTTCTACCTTTGCTCACAAAGGACTTTTGGGTAATGCTATCACCTAGTTAGCCAGCCACATGCTAGGCGCTTACAAGCTATGCCATCACTTATACATTGTTAACCTACCAGGCTATAATGGCTCCTGCGGATGGGTTGTCCGGCATGTGTGGCAAACCCAAGTGCTTAAAATAGATTGTATTGTTTGTATTGCAATAGTGCCTTAAAACCCTAGTCGTGGATCAGGACTCCATTGTGCTAGGCGCTGTACAAACAACATAACAAAAAGAGCTGACAATAGAAGTAGGTTGTTGTCTGCCGCTTTGGTGATGCGCACTTCCTGTGGTGACTGACCTGAGTTTGTACTTGGAAGGGCAAAGTGAGCGATCCCATTAGGAACTGTGGTCGATAGCACTTACTTAGCACTCTGTGCTCAGATTGCTGTGTGGCAGCACTCTGCAGTCACCGTGTGTAATATTAGTGCCATTTTACAAGTGGAGGAGAATGAGCTGGTGGTGAAATGAGTTTCTCAATACCACAGATCAGGGACTAGAACCCTTCCTATGAGCTCCCAGTCTTGTGTTTAGGCCATACTTCACTCTGACTACTGGGAGTGTAAGACAGCACTTAAAATATAAAAGCCGAATGGTTAGCATTAATTCCTCTATGTCAGAGACCCAAGTGCAATTTCTTGGCTCTGTTTCTTGTTCCCCATGCATGAGGTGCAACTGGGCAGGGAAAGTTTGTCACTGCAGCACAACTCGATAATCAAGCAAGGAAGCAATGGGTTTAGAAAGGAGTCATTTCTAGTCCTACTCAGCCAAGGAAGATTACCCAAACCTGAGAGCTAGAAGGTCAGGGTAGAAAAGTAGGATATTCTCCGCTGATGACTAAGCCCTGGTCTACACTGGGCAGGGGGATGTCGACATAAGATATGCAACTTCAGCTGAAGCCGGCGTATCTTAGGTCGACTTGCTGCTGTCCTCATGGCCAGGTGAGTCAGCCGCTGCTGCTCCCCCGTCGACTCCGCTTCCGCCTCTCGTGAGCTGGTGTTCCGGAGTCGACGGGGAGCGCGTTCGGGGATCAATTTGTCCGTGTCTAGACGAGATGCGATAAATCGATCCCCGATAGATCAATCTCTACCCGCCAATCCGGCACATAGTGAAGACCTGCCCTAAGGGAGAGGAAGTTAATTGGCGGAGACGTACAAAATAATAGTCTGTCGTTTCAATTTGTTTTTCAGTTGGGCTGCAGCTGGCAGTGACATTTTCTGAAAAAGAGGTTCAGATTGGAGTGGAAATTGTAGTAGACCAGCATTAGCTGAAGTTAGCCTAGAACGCAAATTGGGGATTGATGTCTGGCTGAACTACCCCATTATGATAAAATGTTCAGGAAACTTGGGTGAATGACAGAGGATTTAGCTTATTAGGACTTCTTCAAAAAGACCTCAAGTCCTAAATCTTGTGGGTAGAATACAGTAACAGAATTGATCTTTCCTGCATTGACCACCTGTCTTTGTTTTGATCAGTTGAATGGCTCAATTCTTAGCCCAAAGGTCTGAACAAAACTGTTCACGCCCCAGTCAGCAATCCTCTGACAAATATCTTGAATTTTCTTTATTGGTTTAATCACGTGGTGCGTTGGCTAACTTAGTGGTCAGGATCACACGTTTCCTCTTATGTTCTGCTCATTGTGGAAGGTGATCTGATAAAATTCATTATATGTTTTCAGACGACTCAAACGTTCTGACTCAGTTTCACTACAGGTTAAACCAGGGATGGGCAAAATACGGCCCATGGGCCAGATCCGGCCCGTCTAACATGTCTGTCCGGCCCGCCAGGCTCTTTGCCCCTGCGGCATAGCAGGGCACTTGGGCAGGCTGCCTACCTGCTGTGACACTATGCTGCTCCTGGAAGTAGACGGCTGCTGTTAGCATGTCTCTGAGCGCCTCTGGTGGAAACCGGCCAATGGGAACTGCGGGGGTGGTGCTTGCGAACGTGGGCAGCGCACAGAGACCCACTGCCCTGCTCCCCCCAAGGGACGCGCAGAGATGTGCCAGCAGCAGCCAGCCACAGCTGCTTCCAGGAGCAGCGTGGGGCTACAACATGCAGGCAGCCTGCCTGAGCCCTGCTGCGCCGCCGGCCGGGAGCTGCCTGTGGTAAGCGCCTCCCGGTCAGAGCCTACACCTCACACCCCCTCCTGCACCCCAATCCCCTACCCCAGCCCAGAGCCCTCTCCTGCACCAAACTCCCTCCCAGACCCCACACCCTCTCCCACACCCCAACCCTCTGCCCCAGGTCAGAGCCCCCTCCTGCACCCAAGCTCCCTCCCAGACCCCCTCCATTAATATAGTAGAAATGGACGACCTGTGATGACTTACCAAAATTTGTGGCGTGGCCTCCTGCGAAAATTATTGCCCACCCCTAGGTTAGACATTTCTGTGTTCTATATTACCTGAAATCCTTATGGTGGGAGAACCCAAGCAATTCAATTTACTGGATCCCTAAAATCATTTCAGAATAACTTTTAACACGCAGCTTGATACAATACTAAAGCATTCCTCCCGATTGCTAGGGATTCCTGGGAACGCTGTCCACACTAATATGCAAGATGAATTTGCACTTTGAATGGCTTTCATATATTAGCTTATAATGGGGATCCCAGCTGTCTGATTCTCGTTAGACCACACAGAATTAAATACTCTCTCTTTTGTTCAAGCACCAGATTTGCAAAGATTTCGCACAGTTCTAGTGAAAGGAGCTGCGTTAAGCTGGCTATTCCATTCACATTATGTTGAATGCAAGATCCATCTTTTTTTGGGGGGGATGTTAATTTGTCTGCAATTTATGCTGTTTGTGGACATTTTTAACTTGATGGGGAAGAAAAGCTAGCACAAGATTTAAACATGTACATTATTTGTAGGCATTTTAAAAAAGGAGCTCTGGCCCGAGAGAATCTCAGAAGGAATAGAGTGAAAGAGATATTAACCAAAGGTCCCTGGAGAGCTGCGTTATCCAGAGCCAAGTGGACATATCTTCTGCTTTCCAGCTGTTACATTGCTAAAAATACATAAAACGCTTTCCTCATATAACTTTTCCATGGATGTAATCACTGTAGTTGCTACAGGGATGTCATGATTGTCAGTGAGAGGGAAGGTGTCCACAAGACACTTTCTCTATTAAGATGTGGTCCACAGTATGGCAATATTGCATCTCTTTGAGGTAGAGAAGCTGAGAGAGGCACGGTAAGGTTCCAGCACCTTGTTGGGTACATCTACACTGCAGCTGGGAGTGTTTCCCAGATTGGGTAGACAGACACACGCTAGCTCTGCTTCAGCTAGCATGCTAAAAATAGCAGTATAGCCAGGGGTCGCGTGGGCAGCAACTTGGGCTTGTTGCTGGAGAACGTACCCAGGATGTCCAGACGTGTTAGTGGGCAGGTGGCTAGCCTGAGCCATTCCCCATGCAACTGCTGGCTATGCTGCTATTTTTAGCATGCAGCCTTGAGGAGAGCTAGCACATGTCTGTCTGCCCAAGCTGGGAAGCACGCTCCCAGCTGCATTGTAGGCATACCCTTAGTCCGAACAGCTGTCATTCTGGCCGCTAGTGCCTTTGATGTCACTTGTCACATGCATATTTTCTCTCCACTGGACCCCTTTTAAAAAAAACCTCCCTTTGACCTGACAAATCCAAGTGGCTAAAAGCTTTTTCCGAAAGGGTTTCCTTTGGGAACAAAAGCAAGGCCTGCTCTGTGAAGCTACACTTGTTTTATTCTGTGGATATACATTTTCATAAATCATATTTGGATGTCTAATCTTCCAGGATGACTAATCCTGAAGGCAACTTGGAGAGCCTTTACGTACTCCATCTTTCTAAGGTTCTCCCTGTGCTGCATCATGGCTCTCAGTTTATGCTGAGTTCCATTACAAGCCATGCTGCTTTATGACTCGACGCTGAACTCCTGAGCAGTGTTAAAAAATAAAAGGGTAGGAATGGTGGAGAAGGGAGTGTGATTTAACTGCTGCAACAGGGGACTATGAAAACAACAGATTTAACTTCCTCCCTGAAAGGCTGGCCATGAGATTTTGTCACTACACACGATAAAGAAGCATATTCAAATGGGTGTTATAACACAGCAGTTGTCCTCCAACTTAATATGCAGGTTCCCAACATCTGTATCAGCTCTCCTCATCAGTCACTCTTTCAGGATGGTCTGTATACAAGAGTCACAGCATTGTAATTAAACATGCATTTTTAAATTGATAAACTAAAGGAGGCACTCAAGATAAATCAGTATGATACGGTTCAGTTGATTTCAGTGTCCACTTGGGTTTGTCCCAGTTTAACTAAAACAATTTAAAAACATGGAAAATGGGTGCCACTTAGTCCCTAGACAAGGCTTCAGATTCTATGAAGCTCTTGATGCTTGCAGGATTTCCAGTCTTCCCTGAAACACTAGAATTAATACCCTCCCTACCCTTTCTTAGGCACAGGAAGGTCCACAGTGCGTATCACACTGTTATGTTCCCAGTTGCCCCGGGACACACATTCCCTGTAACTGTGGAGTTGCTGGCTTTGATTTTACTGTGAAAGAGTCTGTGGTTTTCATGATGACTTGACTCTCTTAAGCATCTGTCCTTCTGTGCCTTGCAGGATGATGATCTGGAAGAGGGAGAAGTTAAAGATCCCAGTGATAGGAAAGTGAGGCCACGTCCCACCTGCCGATTCTTCATGAAAGGTAACAATATACTGCAGCAGAGGGAGTGAATTGAGCACTCTGTGGCTTCTCTTGTTCAGTAGTGCAACTGTTGGATTACCAATCACATGAGGCACGCTGTCCCAGACATCACTTATATCACCGTTCTTTTCCATGGTGGCCAGGTGCTGATTGTACACAAGGCCAACATGCAAAATATGTAAAAATTGTTCTGTCTTAAGTGCAGAATGCCTCAAATAAAGGATGACTTACCGCACCTTGAAATAAAAATCTCTTCAGACGTCCTCTTAATAATCAAATATTGCTTCAAATGTTTTAAAAATATTACATTGTACAAATTAGAGATGGAAAATACTCATTCGTTCTTGTCTAGTTCATGCCCTGCCAGGGCAGAATTGTTCCCTGCAGCGCAATATCCAGGTTACATCTGTAAATCCCAAACAATAGGATTCCACTTCTTCCTTTGAGAGACATTTATTGAAATATCTTTTATTGAAGACAAGGCTAGAAATAATGTTGCATTTCCCTGTAAATGTTTACTTGGTGTGTCATGTTCCTTTCCTCTCAGCTCCACCAACACAGATCTGCTCGGTATTGCATTTGATGAATAGTGTCTGCCTTTTCTACCAAGCAATGTGTTGTATGTAAATGTGTTATTCTGAAATGCAGAACATTTTTAGAAACTGTCCATTAAGAGTTCCAAAGAAGCACAGTGTTAAAGGCAGACGTAGCATCAGGACTGGTTGATTAGGTGAAGAATGGTAGTGTCCCTTTTAGCACAGAAGACTGGATTCAGACTGAGTAGGCTACTAGCGTAGTCTAGGAAGAGAAACTTTTCCCCTCAGTATAGAAAATAAAAAATGTGAGACCTATTGAAGTATATGATACAATATAATCTGGATTAATGAAGTTTTAGGTCTTTATGGTCTTCATGATAACAGATCATAATGGCAGAGTCCTCACTGAAGGTGATGACACTACATGCCGGTGTAGGGATTCCTGTGATAATCTGTATGCCTCATCAGAGCCACTTAAAATACAGGACCGCAGAAAGGAGAGTGTGGAGCGGGAGCCATTAATCCTGCAACAGAAAGTGGTGCATGCTATTATATATATTTAAAAAAAAAAAAGCCTGGTAAAACACTGGGGACAGATAACCTATCAGCAGAATTGTTAAAAGTGAATGATGACCACATATTGATGTCATGTCGAAAATTTGCAGTGATGTATGGATGATTAGAAACTGACCAGGTGACTGGACGAATGAAATCCTTCTACTTGTATCAGAGAAAGGAGACATAACAGAGTGTAGTAACAATCATATTATCTCCCTATTATTGCACATGAGCGAAATTCTGCTCTGCGTAATCCAGGGTTGCATGAACAGAAACCACCATAACAAGCTGGTTTCAGAGAGGGAAGAGGCACATGTGATCAGATCACAAGCATCACGTATAAAATGATAGGGATAGGGTCTAAATTAGATAGGGTCTAAATTCCCACTCAAGAAAGAGATCTTGGAGTCATTGTGGATAGTTCTCTGAAAACATCCACTCAATGTGCAGCGGCAGTCAAAAAAGCGAACGGTGTTGGGAATCATTAAGAAAGGGATAGATAATAAAACAGAAAATATCATATTGCCTCTATATAAATCCATGGTATGCCCACATCTTGAATACTGCCTGCAGATTTGGTCGCCCCATCTCAAAAAAGATGTATTAGAATTGGAAAAAGTTCAGAAAAGGGCAACAAAAAGGAGCAGCTTCCTTATGAGGAGCGATTAATAAGACTGGGACTTTTCAGCTTGGAAAATAGACCACTAAGGTCTATAAAATCATGACTGGTATGGAGAAAGTAAATAAGGAAGTGTTACTTCCTCTCATACCACAAGAAGTAGGGATCACCAAATGAAATTAATAGGCAGCAGGTTTAAAACAAAAGGAAATCTTTTTTAATACAACGCACAGTCTGTGGAACTCTTTGCCAGAAGATGTTGTGATGGTCAAGATATAACAGGATTCCAAAAAAAACTAGATAAGTTCATGGAGGATTGGTCCATCAATGGCTATCATCCAGGATGGGCAGGAATGGTATCCCTAGCCTCTGTTTGCCAGAAGCTGGGACTGGATGACACGGGATGAGGATCACTTGATGATTCCCTGTTCTGTTCATTCCCTCTGGGGCACCTGGCATTGGCCACTGTCGGAAGACAGGATACAGGGCTAGATGGACCTTTGGTCTGACCCAGTATGGCCATTTTTATGTTCTTATCCATTACATCATTGAAAAATGCAAGGAGTTTAATCACCTATTGATCATACGTTTCATTGACAACTCAAAAGCATTGATACCTTCTGACATGACTCTTTGGAGAATACTGGCAGACATGGGGATTCCAAAATATCTCAATGAACTCATTGCAAGTCTCCACTGTCAATAACAGACCACAGTGCAAACAGCAGCAGGTGATAGCGACTGGTTTTCCACTGGGTGAGACAAGGGTGTATTCTGTCCCCAAGCCTTTTCAACATGTATGCAGAATTAGTTACAAGACATGCCCTGGAAGGTTTTGACAAAGTGGAAGGAGCTGGGATTTCATTAGCAGACACCTCTTAACCAGTCTCAGCTGATGACACAATGCTCTTTGCTACAGCCACTGAGGGAAGGCAACAGCTATTGGAGTCTGTTTTACTGTAGACTATCCCTGAATGAAGTGAAAATGAAATGCATGCACATTGACATGATTAACAAAAACAGACTACCCGGGCAGTACGATTACATCAAGTTGTAGAGGCAGTCGAATAATTATCTGGGCTCATACATACTAACCAAGGAGGCTGTTCCAAAGAAATCAGAACATGACTAGGAATGGCTCATCAGTAATGGCCTCCCTTACAAAAGTTTGGAAACACTGTGGCATCTCAACAAGTACAAAGGCTCAATTGGTGAGCAGCTTAATTTTTTCCATAGTGACTTATGGATGTGAATTGTGGGAAACTAGTGTTACTGACAAGAAGAAAATTCAAGCCTTTGAGATGTGGTGCTGGCAAAACCTCGTGCGTATCTCCTGGATGTGAAAAAAAAGACACATGCATATGTTAGAAATATTATTGGAGACAAGCAGACCCTGCTGTCGGTAATCAATAGGCACAAACTTATGCAAGTTGGTGCCATCAGGCACAGAAGTGGAAGTAACCTCAAAAGTGGCAGGTCATCGTAGTAGAGGACGACCAGTGAGTAGATGGATAAATGATTTGTGGCAGATCAATTGGAGGTCAGCCACTGAGTGTTCAAAGCTAGCTATAGATCGAAGGCATCCAAAAATTCTGCTACAATGTCACCAATATTCAGACATGAATAAATGGATTTTACTTACTTACTTGGGTCTTTATGGACTGGGATTAAAGAGGAGTGCTATTGAGTGAAAACCCATATTTTTAAGAAACAAATTTTCTTACCTTTGTGACACACAACACCTGGGATTAGTAAAACAAAGGTTTAAAAACTAACTTGTTTGTGCTTTCTGCTTGCTTTTTTGCGTTTTCTCTATCTTGACCATTGGAAATAAACTAACCAGTTTCACTTTCACGGTCTCATATGCTAGCACATTGTTGCAAAGACCGCGGAGGAATGTTTAAAAACTAAAATCTGTTTCCATGGAATTTCTTCAAAAGATGTGGAGACTTGGTTTTGTAAAGCCTTGTTTATAACAGAATTTAATATGGACTATGTTAGACTGAGTTCCTTCTACTTCCCCTTAAAGTTGTGTTCACCCAAATGCTTTTGTTTTAGTAGAAATGGTAAATGAAATTAACTAACTAAAATAAAGCCGGAAAGGGCGGAGTGGGAGACTTGCTTTCACTGCTATGTTGAAAAGAGATGACACAGGGATTTGTTTGGGATTTTTCCAAGAGCTGAGCATTAAGTGTAGCTCACCTGTGTTATTGAATGGCTTCCTGTGTCTAATTGTTTGTTTCCTGTCATGAGTTTGGTTGTGATATCGCTGAAAGGGATGTGTTCCTCTGTTTGAACCAGGTGAGTTTTCCCTGGGTGGGATTGATTGTTCCTTCATTCTTAGTGTTGTTTAATCAGATTACATCCCAATGCGTCACAGAATTGTTGTAATCACCAGGCCCTTATCTCTGTGTGTGAAAATTCAGATTGCATCACATCAAGCTCTTTTGCCAAAGATACATTCCTTTGATTTCAGCCTTATGTGGGTGACCTTGATTTCCTCTCTGCCTTCCCTGGTACAGGAGATCTGTAGAAATATTACCGTCCAGGAGCCAAGCTAAAAGCATCATTGTGGGACTTCTGATGCTCAAATTCTAGTCTCTGCTCTTTCTGAGGAATTAATTGCCAAGTGTCATGTCATGTGGCCGCATCAGTCCATTTTGATAAATATAACTGATTCTGTGAAATAATGTGTGTTTATACCCATCCCAGTGGAACACCCAATTCATAGCCATTCGACCACATGCACAAGAGCCTCTTACTTGCCAGGAGTAACTCTTGCACTTGGCATATTTGAATAAGAAATAAAAAACGGTCTCTATAGATTCTTATTAATAGTCCCAGCATTCAACTTTCAAATCCTTTATACATTTACTGGAAATTAGGGCTGTCAGTTAATCACAGTTAACTCATGCGATTAACTCAAAAAAATTAATTGAGATTCAAAAAATTAATCGTGATTAATTGCAGTTTTAATTACAGTTAATACCAATTGAAATGTATTAAATATTTTGGATGTTTTTCTGTATTTTTATAGATATTGTATTCTATCTTATAATTGAAGGTGCTCGGAGCTGGGGAGCTGCTGGGCAAGGGGTAGGCGGGCTCCATGGCGTGGCACGGCTCCCTGAGCGGCGGCAGCAGCACATCACTCCTATGAGAGATGCTTCCCTGCCGAGACCGAGCGGAGCTTGGCGGGTGCTGGGCGGAGTGGGGCCATGTCTGCCCAGCACGCCGAGGCTTTGGGCGGCTGGGGCACCTCCGCCTCTGTGATGAAGCTGAAGCCGAACTAGACGCGGACCTATGACCAGGAGGGCTACAAGAAGCAGGTGGCATGTTTGTGCTTCCGCAGTGAGCAGGAGGACGAGGTGCTGTTAGCGAGTAGTAGCTGGTACCCAGAGCAGTGAATTGTACCAGGTGGAGAAACAGAGCCAGAGGAGGAACCAGAAGGTGCTGCAATCTGGGAGGTTTATGAAGAGGCTGGAGTAAAGGGAATACTAGGCAGACTGCTGGGGATATTTGAGAACCAAGACCGGACGTGTAGGACTTATGTTTGTTCTTACGGTGACTGAAATATTGGAAGACTGGGAGGATTCAGTTAATACAGGAAGGAAAAGAGAATGGTTTAAAGTAGAAGATGCTGTCAAGGTTCTTCAGTGTCAAATCAAAGTGTATATTATTTTTATTACAAATATTTGCACTGTAAAAATGATAAAAGAAATAGTATTTTTCAGTTCCTCATACAAGTACTGTAGTGCAATCTCTGTCATGAAAGTGTAACTTACGAATGTAGATTTTTTTGTTACATAACTGCACTCAAAAACAAAACAATGTAAAACTTCAGAGCCTACAAGTCCACTCAGTCCTCCTCCTTGTTCAGCCAGTCACTAAGGCAAACAAGTTTGTTTACATTTGCAGGAGATAATGCTGCCTGCTTCTTGTTTACAGTGTCATCTGAAAGTGAGAACAGATGTTCCCATGGCACTTTTGTAGCTGGCATTGCAAGGTATTTACGTGCCAGATATGCTAAACATTCGTATGCCCCTTCATGCTTCGGCCACCATTCCAGAGGACATGCTTCCATGCTGATGACGCTTGTTTTAAAAAAAAAAAAAAATGTTTAATTAAATTTGTGACTGAACTGCTTGGGGGGAGAATTATATGTCCCCTGCTCTGTTTTACCTGCATTCTGCCATATATTTCATGTTATAGCAGTCTTGGATAATGATCCAGCACATGTTGTTTGTTTTTTAAGAACACTTTCACTGCAGATTTGACAAAACGCAAAGAAGGTACCAATGTGAGATTTCTAAAGATAGCTACAGCACTCAGCCCAAGGTTTAAGAATCTGAAGTGCCTTCCAAAATCTGAGAGGGACAAGGTAGGGAGCATGCTTTCAAAAGTCTTAAAAGAGTAACACTCCGATGCGGAAACTACAGAACCTGAACCACCAAAAAGGAAAAACAACCTTCTGCTGGTGGCATCTGACTCAGATAATGAAACTGAACATGCATCAGTCCGCACTGCTTTGAATTGTTATCAAGCAGACACATATCCCCTGGAATGGTGGCTGAAGCATGAAGGGACATGTGAATCTTTAGCACATCTGGGACGTAAATATCTTGCGATGCCAGCTACAACTGTGCCATAAGAACCCCTGTTCTCACTTTCAGGTGACGTAAACAAGAAGTGGGCAGCATTATCTCCTGAAAATGTAAACATACTTGTTTGTCTGAGCGATTGGCTGAACAAGAAGTAGGACTGGGTGGATTTGCAGGCTCTAAAATTTTACATTGTTTTATTTTTGAATGCAGTTTCTTTTGTACATAATTCTACATTTGTAAGTTCCGTTTTCATGCTAAAAAGATTGCACTACTGTACTTGTACTAGGTGAATTGAAAAATACTATTTCTTTTGTTTATTTCCGGTGCAAATACTCGTAATAAAAAATAAATATAAAGCGAGCACTGTACACTTTGTATTTTGTGTTGTAATTGAAATCAGTATATTTGAAAATGTAGAAAACATCCAAAATATTTAAATAAATTGTTTAACAGTGCAATTAATCACAATTTTTTTAATCGCTTGACAGCCCTATTGGAAATATTCAAATATACTATCCTTTCTTAATGAGTGAAGTCAGTTTTATAAAGTTCCTGAAGGGGGCACACTAACCCTCTTAGAAAACATGAAAGTACCAAATGACTCAGGTTAACTTACTCAGTGTTATCTTTGATCGCATATAAAAGCTCACAGTTAACTTAGTGCCTTGGCAATGGACAGCCTTGGAGACTGAATGCCCCTTTAGCACAGAATTGGTATAACACAGGCAGTGTCAATGTAACTTTCCTTTGTGCGTTGTCCTGCCAATGTGTCTCCACCTTGACTTGGAGGGACCACCTTTAGGCGTGAGAAGGTGGTTAAATTTCTGTGTCCCATTAACTTCTCATTGCTAATGCTGAGACTACCAATCAAGGTTGCAGTTATAGTGGTGGTTGTGTGACCAGACACCTGTCAGGATCTCTACTGAAGGACCATCAAATGATTTTATGTGAGCAGCTAAAAGGAAAAGCAAGTTCTGTTACCTACTAACCTGAGCTAAATTCAGACCTGGAACCAGGCCATATCCATACCCCATTACAAACACCTGAGTTCCCCATGGGTACGATAACTTCAGCTAACCCACTGCGGCATCATAGGTGGACTTTCAGAGGAGCTGATGTTAAACTTTGTCTCTGGCCCCCTGAGAATGTTTCTCTTGCTTCTGTGGAGAATGAGCTATTAGAGGAGCTTGGGTTATATTTTTCTTCCCCACCACCTGCCTGTGTATGTAACTCAGACTGAGGCCTTTAAACTTATTGCTGGGTTATTTAGTTTTGAGCTATAAAAGTTCCTAACTATGCTCTAAGCACTTTTTACTTCTAAAAGTGCACACAAAACTCTCTGGATCACAACCCACATAGACAGCCCTCCCACCCTACCAGAGTAAGTGTCTCGGGTTTTCACTCACCCGTGATCCCAACTGAATTCATCTCTCAGGGAAAGCCCAGGCAAAAAGGCTTTGCTGGGTGCCCTGACAGTAAGTGACTGTGAACCAAGGTGGGAAGCAGAAAGGTCATGTCTCTGAAAATCAGAGATGTTCTCTCCTGGAAGACTTCAGATAGTTCTGGACCTGAACAAGATACCAGAGCTTCCAGGTATTTGACTGTTCTGTGCAGTACTTTAATGAGATTTCTGTGCTTTTTCACAGGTCACTGTACTTGGGGAATGAACTGTAGGTTTATCCATCCTGGTGTGAACGACAAAGGGAACTACTCCTTGATCTCAAAACCAGACCCTTTCTCACCCAACGGTGCTCCTCCCATTGGCCCTCACCCACTGATGCCAGCAAACCCCTGGGTATGAAAACATTGGTTTGCATTTGTGGCTTCTGTGTTTTTTGCTTGTTTAGATCTGCAGATACATTGCAGGTGGCGAAGGATTTGTTTCATTTGGGCTGTTAACTTAGCAAAATCAAATGTTCTTCTGGGATGCATGAATTTTAAGAAGGCGCTTTTTACAACCTCTAGTAAATGGCAATAACTTTTCAAGTGCCCTACTGATGTTTCGCCTGGATAGTCGCAAACATTCACAAAGCACAATTTTCAGCCTGTATCTTTTCCCCTTTCCTTCTCATTTTTCTAACAGGGTGCGCCTGTAGTTGATGAAATTTTGCCCCCACCCCCTCCGGACCCTCCAACAGAAAGTGCCTGGGAGAGAGGACTCCGGCATGCTAAAGAGGTAAAGTGTTCTTTAAGAAATACACTAATGTCTTTCACTCAAAGTCAGCCTGTGTGTATCATTGGTGGCAGAAGGACAATATAGTCAAAGCCTCTGGGAATGACTTTCAGTCATCTCTTCTCTCTGCTCGGTGGAGACAGTTAAGAAGAGTCAGAGGGCATAGCCACTACTTTCGGTCTGATTTGTAAGATGTTTCTGTAATACTAACCTTGAACCTCTTGGGGGATGTGTAACTTTTTATCCTTTTTTCTTTGGGGGAGTCTGTTTTGTGTGTTTAACCCAACAGTCACTTTCGTGTTGTATAACATGGCAATCCTTTGGTCGAGAAGAGCTGGCTTCCAGCTCTCTTTTTCCCATCAGCACTAGCCAATGGAGATCGCTCCTAAGCAGGGCAAAGGACACCATATTCAACCCGCCAATACAGCAGAACTGTTTTCAAGCTGGTACAGTGTGCCATCGCCTCTCTGCTGTTTCCTGTGGTGCTTGCAGGGTAAACCCCGTTTTGTTCAGCTACGAAGATGTGGGTTTAACTTTCTTGAGAGCCTTTTAGTGATCCCACCAATTTGGCTGTCTGATTCATCTTTGTGAGCTAACAGGATAGTGAAATATTACATGTTTTGTTTCAAGTAGATATCCAAACCCTAACTGTTTGTGAGAATTGAACAGGAGAGGGACAGGTTAATTAGGAAGCAGGTCCCTCACTAGGGCTGATGTGCCATTAGTAAGCTGAACTTTGCCCTCCATGCCTCAAACTTGTTGCTTCCTTAAAAAGCCTTTTATTGTGCCCTGTGACAGGTATTAAAAAAGGCAACAATGAGAAAAGAACAAGAGCCTGATTTTGAGGAGAAGCGGTTTACGGTGACCATTGGAGAAGATGAACGTGAATTCGACAAAGAAAATGAATTTTTCCGGGACTGGAATTATCGCATCACTAGAGATGTCCGAGATTCAGCGTAAGATGTGGCTTTGTGCTTGCATCCTTGCTGTTTGGGGTGGATGAGTGGGAAGGAATCCCCGCATGTCTGTTTGCAGTTAACCTTTCGCTCCAGTTGTGTAGAAAGGTTTGCAGTTAATCTTTTGCTCTGAAGATTAGCCACTTTGTGTAACAACATCAGAAGCACGCCAGCAAAACCCATAGGCTCCACTGTTACTTGGCATGCCTCAGTTGGTCCTGGTTCAAAACCAGTTTTCCTTCTATGCTTTTTTAGCTTTATTCCTTCAGAGTACTTTGCTCTTGTTTCTTCAGAGCCTAGTGTGCCAATTTGATTGTCTAGTTGCGTACTGCATTTGTCATGTTAGTTTGAGCTAGTGATTTGTGTTTCTTTGGTATTTACACAACTCAAGCATACACTAAAAAGTTTAATAACGTGTGTATACACACACCAATACCCTGCATCATCAGAGCAGCAGTGACACCATCTTGACAGGGTTAATGCTTACACTGTACGTCTAAGGGCAGCAATCATGGTCGGCATGGCACTAGATTAGCCTCTGACATCTTAGCCAGCCCTTGATTAATCATTTGATAGGTCACCAACCAGAAGACTTAACCTACATGCAGTCAGGACTTGCAGAGTGGGAAGATTCTGGGCAATGGGAAATGTCTGAAACATCATTCCTGCAGGATTTTTGTGAGGTAAAACTAAGTGGGAGTGATGGAAGCATCAGTCAGCACCCTGCTTTGGGGACTGGAAGCAGTTCACGGCTCTCCAGTGTGGTTGGCTGGCTGTAGACTCTAGCAGGCAATATGACACCAATCACCTTTAGGAGTTGGTTTTCTGTTT
Source organism: Mauremys reevesii (assembly GCF_016161935.1). Lineage (NCBI taxonomy): Eukaryota > Metazoa > Chordata > Testudines > Geoemydidae > Mauremys > Mauremys reevesii. The sequence continues at coordinate 39,833,594 of NC_052638.1, forward strand.
TTTTTAAATTCATATGGGCTAGAAAATCATTTAAAAAAATTAACGTATAAGTTCTGCAGGAACTAAAGGGTAAGCCCTGGTGTACGTACGCACACACACACACACACACACACACACACACACACACACACACACACACACACACACACACACACACACACACACACACACTCATTCCTGCTCACAGTATAAGCATGCATTTGGCAAGGCTTGGTCCCAGCTAGTTTGACTGTGGAAGAAATGAAAACGTAAGAGGGGCAAATGAAACTGGTTGGTTGGTAGGCGCAGATTTGCCCTGGAATTCAACATAATTCCTTTTCCACATTTTCACCGTGAGAGGTACCATGCACCCAATTTTGTAGGTAGTTGCAGAACAGTAACTCCCTATATACAGTAAAAGCTAACATCAGTCATTCTGTAACCTGATTTTATTTGATTCTCACCTTAGCATATCTGCAAAGTTCCTCAAGTGGCATATGACCAGGATTCAACACCAAATTTGGTCCGCTGGTTGGATCGTTAGCTTCCCTGGCCCGGGACGGGTACTGACGGGAAGCACAACATGAACACTGATTCATGCCCCCCTGTTTGATTCTGAAAAACTTTCAGATGTAACCAGTACATGTCCCTAATATTATTAACAGGTTACTACAATGCAGGTATTACAGATTCTTAAATATCTAAGTAGACAAAGCCTGGATTGATAGCTTCAGCCTGGGTTTTAACATTGTGTAAAACCTATCTTCTTAAATCTACAAGGATTCAGGTTGTTGTTTTACAGTATTGCAGTAGTACTCAGCAGAGATTCCATCAAGTGCCCCATTTTGCTAGGCACTTGTACTCTCCTTAAACAGTCAGTTTAACCTTTTACTTGTGTGCAGCAGAGTTGAACAGAATTTATAAATCTAGTATGAATTGAGTCCTGAAAAAGTGATCATCCAGTTCATTCAGGAAATTCCAGAGGAACAGTTCTGTGTAACCAGATTGATATAAGAAACAACTTTTTCTCCTTAGCAAGCTTTGTATGTTGAGCCATTAAATTTAAGTTGGAAAATGTCAGCAATTTGTAAGCCCTTAATCATTGCAAGAGTCAAGTAACATATTGCAGCACGTCCTAACTATTGAATATTTAGATCATAACATTGATAGCTTGATTGTTTTGTGACATACAAAGATGGCTAAATAGTTCATGATTTTTTTTCTCTTTTAAAAAATTATAGGGAGGTGGACGTCAAAGAAAATGTTAACTATGGGTAAGTAGTTTTTTTCTGATTTCAGTACTGTCCCAACATTTTCTGTAAGAAAATTTAAATGTTCCTTTAATTTTTTTCTGTTTCACTTTTTCAAATTTCTTAGGCTACAGACAATTGTCACAAAGTTGGCTGCAGCTGATCAATTGTTTGTATATATTTTTATTTTTGGATGCTGCCAGTTGTTGGTAGCAGATTATAAAATTTGAAGTTATGTCCTTAATTTTATAAATACACCTAGAAGGCAAAACAGTGGTGTATGTTTCTATAAATACAAATTTACATAAATACCTTACAGGGAAGGGAGTGGAGTGGGTGGGGCTGGGTTGAAAAGTCAATTTCTCCTTTGATATAGTTTAAAATTCCTTTCTGTTTTTGTTCCTGAAAACCATGAGTCACTGAACCTGTTCTCTGCTAGCGGTGCAAGAATCTAGAACTGAATTCAGTACCTGGTACCTGTAATTTGGAGCTGTATTATAGGTTTGGGGGGGAGGGATAGCTCAGTGGTTTGAGCATTGGCCTGCTAAACCCAGGGTTGTGAGTTCAGTGCTTGAGGGGGGCACTTAGGGATCTGGGGCAAAATCAGTACTTGGTCCTGCTAGTGAAGACAGGGGGCTGGACTCAATGACCTTTCAGGGTCCCTTCCAGTTCTAGGAGATAGGTGTATCTCCTCTCTCTCATTTTATATATATATATAATGTCATCAGCATCTTCAAGCAGAAATGTGGAAATCTTAAGATATGTAGAAGTGTTGAAATAAATACATATAATAACTTGGCTCGCAGGATAGCACTCAGATCTCACTCTGCCCTAGCTTTTTGGCCACTTATATTCTACGGAGGGGTGTCGGTGGTGGTGGTGGTGGTAGTGTTACCCTTCCTATCTTTCAGTACGGGCTACTAAGCTGAGTATGGGATTGGAAGACAGAGCTCTTGATTTCTAATCTTGGCTTTGCCGCTTCCTCCTGTGGCCTTGGAAGTTACTTGAACCCTTACGCCGGGGGGGAATTCAGCACTAAAAAATTTAAAATTCAGTGCATAATATTTTAAAATTCTGCATATCTTATTTGCAAAAATAACACAATATAATCACGTCCATTTCAATTATTTTTGTAATTTATTGAGAAATATCTGCCAGCATGTATGTCTGTAACGGCAAAAAAGATTCAAGAAATATTTTTTGACAAATACATTCCTTACTAGGCATATTATAACAGAACTTTTAGTAGTAATTCATTTAAAGTACAATTAGGGGTCAGCATGGGGGAGGCTCCGCAACTCCCTAACAATTCCTTCTCCTCCCTCCGTGGGAAAAAAAACCCCCGTTCCATACTTCTCCCAGCCACACCCAACAACCCTCCAGGTTCACTCCCAGACTCTGGCCCAGCAATTACTTCCCTTTCCCTCAACTTCTCCGTTACCCCGACTCCCCCAGCCTTTGCACTGCTCGAAGCATATCCTTTGCCGCCTCATCTGGCCTTGCGGACAGGGTACCGTGAGGAAAGCAGCCTCTCTTCCTCTCGCTCCATGGCTGGCTGCTCTGGCCCTGAGTCAGCTGCCCTCTTCTGGTGCAACAGCAGCTCCTGGTATGTGAAAAGTGTAATTGCAGCACCTCCCCGGCAGAATGTTTTCTGAAAAGAAAAAAGAATTTGCTGGGGAACATGAATTCTGCGTGTACACGGTGGCGCAGAATTCCCCCTGGAGTAAACTCTTTACCCATTTTCTCATCTGTACAATGAGTATAATACTTGCTACCTGCCATCTAATTTGCAAGGATTAGTTATTATTGGGTACATGCCATAAAGATACCAGATAGTATTAGTAAAGCTGTTCTAACAGAGGAAGCTTTGCATACTAGAGGACTGGTGGCTTTTAGACTCTTCGCCCCATAAGGAAAGTGTCTGCATGTGGCATATTTTTCTCTCACTAGAAAGCTCTGCCAACATGCTTGTTCCTGGTACATTCACAAGTGTCATATACACATCACCTCTGCGGACACAGCGGTAGGAGACTCCAGGGTCTGCCCTACTTTCCATGTCCATGGGTAACCTCCCTTGATGGGAGCTGCACTTGTGCACTGGGGAGGAAATATGCTAAACTCTAAATGGATGGGGGGGAATTGTGCTCTGTTACACCAACATACATATATACGAAGTAGCCTCTGTAGAAATCAAATGAAGTTACTCTAGATTCACCCCAGTTGAACTGAGAGCAGAATTATGAGAACGTGCTTTTCTAAGTTTTGTTTTATTGTAATATTTAGAGGCTTTCTGAACCTCTCCCCAGATATGTATGTGAACCATTTTATACAGTAATTAATCTCTGAATATTTTTCCCTGTCAATATGCTTAGCATTTTCATTTATAAATGCAACAATTTTCCTAATGTGCAAATGATATTTTCCTGTTTAATCTTCTCCCCTTTCTCAATATAGGCTTGATTCCTATACAGATCCCTATTATGATTATGAAATAGAACGGTTCTGGCGTGGTGGGCAATATGAGAACTTTAGGGTGCAATACACAGATCCAGACCCATATCGTAACTACAGAGTAAGTAAGGTAACATGCACCCTTTCCTAAGCTTTGCACTCTCTCTTCCTCCAGGTCCTTCACATACATTTGTTTTCAATTACCATATAGGACATATGTTGGCATTAGATTTTTTTTTTCCTCTTTTGGCACAACACTTTTCCTTAATCTCTAAAACGATTCAATCATTAATTATTTATTTAAGTTCTGGTAATGTGCAGAGCACTGAACAAGACAAAAATACTGTCCCTGTCCTGCTGAGTTCACACTCTCTTTTAGATAAGGCAGAAGAACTTAGTGGCACAACCCAGCTGAAGGAGTTAGTTTGGTATCCTTTGTCACTTACCTCTGGGGGTGGAGAAGGCATTTGACAGATGGAGGTAGTGTTTGGGGACCTTGCAAAGAAGTGAGTCTAAGGGAGGGATTTGAATGAAGACCAGTCTGCAAGAGCATTGTCCACTGGGACAGAAAGAGATGGATGGATTTGGGCATGTGTGTTATGTACACAAGTAGAGACTCACCAGGATAAATGGGTATTTAAGAAACGTAATACCCGTTACTATAATTGGGCTTTGCAGTGACAGTGGTCACTTTGCATTGAGATGAGGGAGGCAGCAGCTTTGACTGGTCTGCCGCTAGAATCCAAGGGGAATCTCCTTGTTACGTTGTTGCAGCCGACTTGCTTATAGAATGAAAGGTCAGAGGCCTGGTCTACACTACGCATTTAAACCGGTTTAAGGAGTGTAAAACCGATTTAACGCCACACCCGTCCACACTAAGAGGCCCTTTATATCGATATAAAGGGCTCTTTAAACCGGTTTCTGTACTCCTCCCTAACGAGAGGAGTAGCGCTAGTTATCGGTATTACCATATCAGATTAGGGTTAGTGTGGCCGCAAATCGACGGTATTGGCCTCCGGGCGGTATCCCACAGTGCACCACTGACCGCTCTGGACAGGAATCTGAACTCGGATGCAGTGGCCAGGTAGACAGGAAAAGCCCCGCGAACTTTTGAATATTTCCTGTTTGCCCAGCGTGGAGCTCCGATCAGAACGGGTGGCGATGCAGTCCGAAATCAAAATAAAAAAAGAGCTCCAGCATGGACCATGTGGATGTGATCGCAGTAAGGGCAGGCAAATCAGGCAAATCTGTTCTATCAGTGCTCCGTTACAGAAGACGAAATTCAAAATCATTTTTAAAAAATCTCCACACAGACGCCATTGCTGGAGCTCTTTTTTTATTTTGATTTCGGACTGCATCGCCACCCGTTGCTTTCCCAGAGGAAGGAGTGACTGACGACATTTACCCAGAACCACCCGCGACAATGATTTTTGCCCCATCAGGCACTGGGATCTCAACCCGGAAATTCCAAGGGGCGGGGGAGGCTGCGGGAACTATGGGATAGCTACGGAATAGCTACCCACAGTGCAACGCTCCAGAAGTCAACGCTAGCCTCGGACCGTGGACGCACACCACCGATTTAATGTGTTTAGTGTGGCCGCGCGCACTCGATTTTGTACAATCTGTTTTGCTAAACCGGTTTATGTAAAATCGGAATAATCCCGTAGTGTAGACGTACCCAGAGTGTTTTCATTGAAAACATTCTTTTTTCTGTTCTGTATTCCAAAGGCTATATTGGCACCTGTTGCCAGGTCACAGACTGCAGTGCCTTGGGACACATTGGTAATGAGAACTAATTTTGCCCGATGCTAAGATTTTCAGCTGTATTTGTTATACAAAAGAACAGCAGTAGCTGTTTTTTTCCTGTAAACTTAAAGAACACTCTAAGAGTTCTGTGATGTTCAGATTAGAAAAGTGGCCAGTCCTTAGTGCAATTTTTAATACTGTATCATCCCATTTTTTTATATTATGCTCATTTGCAAAATTCAGAAATTGCTAATGGGACAAAGTAGCAATGTGAGGCAATGTGACCGTCTCCCTAAGATAGGTGAACAGCTCCATGCATATTACTTTCTTCTCAAGGGAAGCCTTCTAGATAATTGACCATGTTCATCATTGATGGCTCTGTTGCCTTCAGTGAAGTTAGATGAACCTGATGCTGTGTTTTATGTCTTTATACAGCTCCTAAGTAATTTTGAAACATTATGGCAAACACAAACTCCAGTTGTCCCCCTGATGCCCTGCTGTAACTTTGGCGAGCTAGTATAATTGTTTCCAATTTGAGACTTTAAAACCTCACACTTTCATTAGTGAGGAGATGTAACCATGGAAGTGATGTAAAAGTGTCTTGTCTTGTTTTGTTTTATTTATACAAGGAAAGAGAGAGAGAACGGGAAAGGGAAAGAGAGAACCGACAGCGGGAACGGGAGCGGGAACGAGAGAGAGAACGGGAGCGGGAGCGACGACAGAGAGAGAGAGAACGAGAGAGGGAACGGGAGCGTGACAAGGAACGCCAGCGAAGGAAAGAAGAGTGGGAGAGAGAGAGGGAGCGAGTGAAGAGAGATGAAAAAGACAGACAGCACAGAGACCGGGACAGAGATCGAGACCGGGACAGAGAGAGGGAACGTGAAAAGGAAAAAGAAAAACCAAAACCTAGGTCACCGCAGCCGCCAAGGTATGTGCTCCTTTATTGGTGCTTGGTTTTGTTTGGTACTGTGGATTAACCAGAGATGCACCAAGCAGGGAGAGGGGATGTATGCTCTTCGGAGCTCTATTGTCTGCTGCCCTAAGTAGGAAAAGCAGTAGTTCCAAGGGATGTGCACTGACCATAGGGGGAATATGCTTTGCCAGCCAGTAAATGGAGCTAAAGCAACATCTGATTAGAGCTTCAAGGGCATTCACCATTGCAGGCTGTGCATAGAGAAGAGAACTTCTGGGTGGAAGTGTTCAAGGTGTCTTTGGGATGTACCTAGACTGCGTAGAGCTGTGGAGTCCAGAGCCACGGTAACTGAGTTTAATGTGCCTCTCAGAAGTCTAGCTGGCTGAGCACAGGACATGGAAGCATTGACATCGGCTCCTTCTGTGGCCTTGGCAAATGACTCTTGGCAAGAATCCAGGATGGATTGGGCATTTTTAAAAATAACAAAAATATCCAGTGTTCTAGTTAATACTAAAAACAAAAAGGGGATTGGAAGACATGTAAAGCCTCAATTTTCAGGGATTAAGCCAATCTCCGTTATGAATTAGGATGAGATTTCCCTGTGGGGAGGGGCTGGTTACTCAGATCTGCCAGTTGCAGGGTTTCTTGCACCTTCCTCTGAAACCTCTAGTGCTAGCCACAATCAGAGACAGAGTACTAGATCCTGCATGGGAATTCCTATGTTTCTGTTTCCCAATCTGTCAACTAAATTACTGCTTACAATAACTCAAGTGGGTTTGGATTAACTGTAAAGCACTATGTAAATATTAGAGTTGAGCGGGGGAGGGGGGAATGGAATTTTCATCCCTTGGGAAATTCTGATATTGCAACACCTGTTTTCATCCTATGTCAGGGAAAAAATAAAATATCAAAACCGTTTGCAAAATTAAAAGTTCAATAAAACTTCAATTCAGAAATGTTGAAATATTTAGGAAATAGGTGGGAGATGTAGTCAAGGAGCAAGGCTCATGGGGGAAATGGATGCCTGAGGGACCCAGAACTGCATCTCCTGCGATGCACTGCAGTCTCTCCATGTGGCTCGGTCATAGAGAGTGCAGTGCATCATGGGAGAGTTAGTCCATCTGAGGAGCTGGGCCTCTAGGGGTGAATAGAGACCATGAGTGACCCAGAACTACAACTCCCACACAGTACTGCTGTGATTCAAGTAGGTGCAGAGATTAATGTCGACCCAACCCAAAATGAAACACTTTTAGGTTTTTCTGATAGAAAATGTTGATGTATTTTTAAATGAAATCCCATTTTCCAACAGGAAAACATTTTATTAAGAATCTTTCTACTATCCCTAATAAATACTAAGTGTTCAAGTGTCTTATCAATATGGTTATATTAATGTAAAAAACTGCAGTTAAAACACAGATGTTAGAAGTAGTGAATATAAATATGCAGTTTAATTACCTCAGTTGCCACTCGTTCATCTTAGGCTGCTGGTTCACATTTGCACTAGGTCAGTGATGGCAAAGATCTTGTCATCTATAATTGTTTGACTCATGATGCAAGTTGATTACCTCTCTTCCAAAATGCCAGTGTTGGTCTTGTTTGTCATGACTGATCTAATAACCGTGCCCATGGGCACAGATGTGAGACACAGGCTGAATGGTGCCATGGAGACTAAACTACCTTCTGTGGCGCTAGAGGCAGTTTTGCCCCAAATCAGGGGTAGGACAGCATGGAGAAACTTTCACCAAGGACTTGCAGGAGATAACTCTGGCACTCTTCACCAACCTTCAGTTCAATTAACCGCCTCCTCAAAACCGTTCATGGGTCTGCATAGTGGACACTATCACCGTAGCAGGAGGGTTAGGCTCATGGTCTTGTGGTACTCTTCTTGATCTTTACACACTTTATGGATTTAATTTTTCCCAGCGAACAACCTCTCCTGGTTCACAGTGATCTGTGAACTACATATTGACTCCTTAAACCAGAAGATAGGTCTGTATCTGATAAATAAAGAAATACAGCAGGGGAAGCTGAGGGTGTTCCTGGCCTTATTTTCATCTGGTACAAAGCACACTGATCCAAAGGGTTCCAATAATCTGATTGCTTTTGGCTCAATATCTGTTTCTAGGAACTGTTGATTGACAAATCTACTCGTTCAGACCCACTCCTGTCTCAGCCAGTAATTACAAGAAATACATAGATAAAGGTCAAGCAAAGGTTCTACTAGAAGTTATGGGGGAAACCAAACAGGAACTTGTGTTGGCTTTGTTTGTAGGTTGGTTTAAATCCAAAAAACAAATCACCTCCCCAAATGCTAGAAATGAAGTGGTTATTGTGCTGTTTACATTGTTGCACATAGTATAGATGTAAAATTTAATGCTTTAAAATCTGACATAAACCGTCAAATGAAGGGTGGTAACTGTTTTATAAGGTAACGTATTTGGAGTGAAGCAATAGGAATATTTAACAGTAAGCTGGTGTCTGAGAATCTCTTTATCTTGTTTCCAATGGAGATGATGCTCCAATTGAAGACTCCTGCATGTTAGAAGTACTCTTATGTAAGCAGTCAGATCCCCAGTTTCTGCTGTTTGGACTCTACTCTTGAGCCACTAGCTCTGTTACATTTACAAGGGCTTGGGTTTATTGGAAGTAGAAAGAGAAAGGCAGGAAACCAAATAAAATAAAGGAAGCTGCTGTTTAAATCCTAGGGATTGTTTACACAGACGATTACTGCTTGGCAGGCCAGTGTGTGACTACAGCACACTAGCTTGCGGTGCAGTAACATAACAGCCCCTGTGGACATTGCTACAGTGTACTGCTGTTTGCAACACACATTTAAAGTGTGGTTCTAATCTGAAACATATTTATATAAATTTGCTCAATTGACACATTTTTGCCAGCCCTTTAAACTCTACCTCGTGCCTAGTGATACTGCCACAATAAGAATTCACCAACTCCCTACCTCCATTACATACAAATAACTCAGTGCTATTTATAGAACTGATTTCTAATGTTACCATTCTATGAATAAACCATTTACAAAGTTTAATATGTAACATCTTAGCAATTGCTTCATCTTTAACCTGAATGCCTCTCCCTCATAGAGGAAGTAATTCTGTCCTCTTAGTTTATTTATAGACTCTTGTGCTTTCCCTAATGTGTTAAATCACAACCCATTGGCAATTCCAGCCTCTTTCGTAGTTCTTGGCTGCTGATATTCAATGCCTCCCTCTGTCACGTGGCTTTTTGATGTGGAAGACTATTGGCGTTCTAGGTTCGTGTGAAATTCCTCATGCAGGTAATCATCAGGTAGCTCTCTGGCAGGCACTGCAGCTGTGAAGCCGGACATTGCATAATAAACAGATTCCCATTTCCAGCTGGAACGTGAATAATTCTCCTTGGCTCATTAGTGACTAAAGAGCTCAGAAAGCCCAGTTCCACAGAGACCATGCCAGAAAGCATGATGCAACTATTGAAATAGTAAGGATCTTTTCCATAGGTGTACCAAGGACAACTATAATTACTAGTAAATGGCATTCAGTGCGTTAACACAGGAGTTTCCCTAAAGGAAGCCAATAGAACAGAACAGAAACTATGACCAGCAGAATGTAAGATGGAAATTGAGAAGGGATGGAAGAGGATTTGAAGATCAAACAGCCAGAAATGTAAAAACAAATATGACACTTCAAGTATATTGGAGTCTGGTGCAGTGGCCCCCTCGCAGTAAAGGTAGTAGTTGTGAATGGAGATGCTGCTGAGAATCGTTACATCAGTCTTCACCACTGGGGATTTTTTCTAAAACGGATAGTAAAAGCGAATATTGAATGATGTCCTCTTAGAGTCCAAGGCACCAGAAGGGGCTATTGTGATCATCCAGTCTGATCTCCTGTACAGCACAGGTCAGAGAACTGCCCCAAAATAATTCCTAGAGCAGAGCAATTAAGTGTTTTTCTTAAATTGATTTAAAAGTTGCCACTGATGGAGAATCTCCCATGACCATTGGTAAATTGTTCCAGTGGTTAATAATTCTCACCATTAAAATATTTACACCTTATTTCCAGTCTGAATTTGTCTAGCTTCAACTTCCAGCCATTGGATCATGTTAGACCTTCCTCTGCTAGATTCAAGAACCTATTGTTAAATATTTGTTCCCCCCGTAAGTACTTGTAGATTGTAATCAAGTCACCCCTTAACCACCTCCTTTGTTAAGCTTAATAGATAGACTTAAAAGCAGCAAAGAGTCCTGTGGCACCTTATAGACTAAGAGACGTTTTGGAGCATGAGCTTTCGTGGGTGAATACCCACTTCGTCGGATGCATGCAAAACGTCTGTTAGTCTATAAGGTGCCACAGGACTCTGCTGCTTTTACAGATCCAGACTAACACAGCTACCTCTCTGATAGATAGACTTAAGGAGCTTAATCACTATAAGGCAGGTTTTCTAATGCTTTAATCATTCTCGTGGCTCTTCTCTGACCCCTCTCCAATTTATCAACATCCTGCTTGAATTGTGGGCACCAGAACTGGACACAGGATTCCAGCAGCGGGTGCACCAGTGCCAAATACAGAGGGAAAATAACCTCTCTGCTCCTTCTCGAGATTCTCCTTTTTATGCATCCAAAGATTGCCATAGCTCTTTTGGCCATAGCATGTCACTCTGGGACTCATGTTCAGCTGATTATCCAACACAACTCCCAAATCTTTGTTAGTCACTGCTTCCCAGGATAGAGTCCCTCACCCTGTAAGCATGGCCTACATTCTTTGTTCCCAGATGTAGACATTTACATTTAACTGTATTAAAACATATACTGTTTGATTGAGCCAGTCTTACCAAGCCATCCAGATCATGCTGGACCAGTGACTTGTCCTCTTCATTGTTTACCAGTCCTCCAGTTTTCGTGTCATCTGCAAACTTGAGCAGTGATGATTTTATGTTTTCTTTCGGCTCATTAATATAAATGTTAAACAGAGTATGGCCAAGAACCAATCCCTGCGGGACCCCAGTAGAAATACCTGTTCAATGATGATTCCCCATTTACAATTACATTTTGAAACCAGTCAGTTAGCCAACTTTTAATCCATGTAGTGTGTGTCATGTTCATTTTGTCTTTCTATTTGTTAATTAAAATGTCATCCACTATCAAGTCAAATGTCTTACAGAAGTATCAGCACTGTTACCTTTAATCAACCAAACTTGTAGTCTCGTTTAAAAAAAAAAAAAAAATCAAGTTAGTTTGACAAAATTCATTTTCCACAACCCATGTTAATTGGCATTAATTTATATTACCCTTCTTTAATCCTTTATTAATCAAGTCCTGTATCAGCTGCTCCGTTATCTTTCCCAGGATCAACATCAGGCTGACAGGCCTATAATTATACAGGCTTATCTCATTCACTCTTTTAAATTATTAGCTTTCTTCCAGTCTTCTGGAACGTCTCCCAGTTCCAGACTTACTGAAAATCAACATCAACAGTCCAGCAAGCTCCTAAGCCAGCTCTTTTAAAACTCTTGGATGCAAGTTATCTGGACCTGCTGATTTTAAAATGTTTAACTTTTTTGTAGCTGCTGTTTAATATTCTACTGAGATACTAGTGGACTGGAAAGAATGTCATCATATATGGCATGACTATATAATCTGCTTTTTCCAAATACAGGACAGAAATATTTATTGAACACTTTTGCCTTCTCTGCATTATGATAATTCTACCATTTCCATCTAGTAATGACCCAATACCATTGTCAGGATTCTTTTAGTTCCTAGTATCTTTAAAAACTCCTTATTGTCCTTAATGCTGCTGGCCATAGATTTCTCCTGGTGTCCTTTTGCTTTTCATATCAATTTTCTCAGTACTGCAGGGCCAAAAATTAAATCCTCCACCCAGCTTCCCACACCACCCCCTCCAAAAAAAATCCCTGAGTTTTTTTCAGTATCAGTTATCACCCCCCAAAAATACGAATGTATTTGTACATTTATGGAAATCTTGAACTAGTTTGTGATTCAAGATGAAAATAACTTGTATCGTGAAGGTTACTCTCTCTGGTGGGTGCATTAGAGAATAGTATAACTTTCTGCGTTTAGAACCAACCAGTGCAGTTGCATCTGGTCACCCACAGTTTGCAAACTGGAAAGTGTTCGAATAGGGCTGATCCCGGAAGGGAGTGGTTCAAAATAAAGCAATGCAAACTGAGTGTGATTCAGGATTGTGAGACATATGCCGTTGCAACCTGTCAGAGCTGACATTCAACAAGACGGGTTCATAATTTTCAGTGCTCCTCGATCAGTGTCATCTTTCCTAATAGGTCTTGGTTAACCAACTGTATTGCTGTTTGATTTCAATTGCTTTTGTGTCCTTTCTGGGTAGATACTGTGTATTATAACAGCTGGTATTATCTCAGAAATGCAGTACAATATTTTATTGTAGTCAGTAATAGGATTTTATCCTAAAATACAAAATTGAGTGACTGGCTGCTGTTTGCATCTAACATTCCTTTTTGTTTTATGAGTAATCTTAGCTGCCGTGTTAAAGCACTGCTAGATTAAAAACTTCTAACCACTCCATTTTAAAAATCTCACATTTTTGACAAATGTAAAATATTAATGATAATTTATAAAATGTGTCCTTGTTCCTGTTTGTTTTCTCTGACACTTTATAATTTAGCCTAGGCACAGAAAACCGGCTAGTCAGTGTCAGTTTTATTAAGTCTGCCTCATGGTCAAGTTCGTGCACTAGCACACTGCTGCAATGTTGCTGCAGAGAAATTTTTTTTTTAGAATTAATGAAACTTTTTAAAGGTTTCAGTTAAAACGCTTCTATTGACTGTAGCTTTTGTTAAAGTTTAGCATCCCTGTAAAGCCTTCCTACTTATGCAGGCTTGTCCACCACTTTCACACAAAAAAACGAAAGATTTTGTGAACATAAGCTGGGATCAGCAAGTAACTTGTGTGACTTGAATGTGGACCTAAGGGAGTACATTCTTCTCTTAGTAGTTGTTCAAAGCTGGAATTACTAGAAAGAATGTGTGCCGCTCTGATAAAATTACTGTAAAGAATGAGGCGCAGAGTGACTAGACACTTTCACTTGTACCCCCGCAACAGAGAAGGCTGTAGCTATAACATGTCAAATACTCAGCCTGCAAGACAGGTCCTGTTTCCTAGACATATTTATTCCAGTCTTGGTGAGAGATTCAGATTCTACAGAATGAAAGCATCTGCTTTATTGAATTTTAAAGTTTGTCCTTTGTGCTTTTGAAGAAAAGCTTCCAAACATGATGAATGTAGTTCTGTCTTGGCCTGAAATGCTCCAAGAGATGCAAGCTGTCCTCATCCATTTCAATGGCACATTAACATTTATAATTGATAGCACTGCAAGGACCAGACTTTCACACCTGTGCCCGAACTGGGTAATTGCACATGCAAATCACCAAATTTGAAGTCATTAATCTCCCATAGCATACTAAGAGACTTGAAAATCGGGTAATACACATATATACAGAGCTTAATTTTATATATTTTTTTAAGTTACTAAATCTTAATGGCTGTTCAGACAAATACTTCCAAACAGTCCTTGGTTTTTATTTCCTGCTGTAAAATTCCATTGTACATTGCTGGAGAATGTGTGCTGATGTCAATGCCACTTCAAAAGTTTACCTTCCTGCTAGAAAATAATTCTTTTCAAATAATAAAGATGGAGTTTCCTCTTTCAAAAATGAAAATATAGGTATACTTCAGAACAATAGCCCTGAAGCTGCACTGACATCACTCGGTATTGTGTGATAAGATTGCATTACCTGTGGTAGACTGTCGTCACATGTGAGGGAGGGGAAGGAAGCACTTTCTCTAAGGTTATTTTCCTGGCCATAGATTAGAAATGTTTATGGTAATTTGCATAAATACACTGAGAGGAGAACTTGGTATGAGGTCAGACTTCCTCTTTTAATTTCCTCGTGGAGTGAAATGACAAAGTCCTAGCAGTGGATTGCTCGATAGCTGCCGATTAAGCTGTGTGCAGTGGTGATCTACAGTATGACTGCATTTCCAGCTTAGTTAGCTTTATTCCCTGTTCTTTCCCTGGCAAAGCCAAGCTCAGCCTGATTCCTTTTCTTGATCACCACAATTTGAAATTCCAAATTAATGTCTCTTCTGGTTTCTACAGCTGACATCTACTCACTTTAGGGATTAATAGAAATTAGAGCTGGGAAAAACCTATTACGACATCTGGTTCTAGTCCATCCCCCAGGCAGTGCAGGTTTGTTCCCTATTGTTATTTAGCTCTCTGAATGCAGCTGAGCGGTGAACTCCAAACAGGTGACCCTGACTGCTACTTAGGTTCACAAATGCTCCACAAAACTAATGATATACCTGAGAGACATCAATGATATTTTCATCCTCTGGACCAACAACCTAAACTCCCGCATAGATTTCCGCCACAAATTCAACGACCACCGCCCCTACATTCAACTCTCTGGAACACTGCCACACCAGCATCAACTTCCTGGACACCACGATCCACTTCAACAATGGAACTCTACAGACAACTACATACAAGAAACCCACGATCACCACATCTGCTTTCATAGATCCAGTAACTACCCTAAACACACCAAGAGATCGGCTATCTACAGCCAGGCACTCCAAGGAGAAAGTCCGAGATACACCTTAACACACTCAAAACCGCCTTCACCAAACAGGGACACTTCACCAAAGAAGTTGATCGCATCATGCAACAGGCCACCCAAATATCCCAAGAGAATGTGCTTCAATGCAGAAATAAAACCTCCTCCAACCGCACACCCATAGTTGGCACCTCCTCCCCGCGCACACACACACTGGAACCCATACTGGGTATCATCAAACTACTTCAACCCATACTCGATGAAGACCCCATCCTGAAAGAAATCTTCCCTTAGCCCCCTCTTCTGGCCTTCAAACAAGCCCCCAACCTCTCCAAGCTCATCATCACAAGCAAGCTCCCCACAGACCAGGACACACCAGCTCAAATTGCCACCAGACACTGCCAGAACAACAGCTGCAAAACCTGCAGGCATATCTCCACTGCTACAGTGACTAACACACACTCCACACAACACCTTTCAAGATCTGTGAGTCCTACACATACCTATCACAACTTGTGGTGTACCTCATCCAGTGCACTAAATGCCCCAATAGCAACTAGGTGGGTGAAACCAGACAATCGCTATGCACTCAATTGAACTCAGACTGAAAAATGATAAGACACACACACCGTATCACCCCCGAGGCTTGGTTTACGCTACCAACTTATGTCAGTATAACTACATCGCTCAGGGGCATGAAAAATCCACACCCTGAGCGATATAGTTATGGCAACCTAACCCCTGGTGTAGAAAGTGCTATGTCCATGGGAGGGCTTCTCCCATCAACACAGCTGCCCCCTCTCAGGGAGGTGGAGTCCCTATGCCAACAGGAGAACTTCTCCTCTTGGTGTAGATAGATCTTCACTATATGCTACAGCGGTGCAGGCTAGCCCCGAGCGATGTAGTTAGACCCACCTAAGTCTGCAGTATAGACCAGGGCCAAGACTCGAAGATGAGCTCTATGTAAGCTCAAAAGCTTGTCGCTCACCGCCAAAAAAAGATGTTATTTCCCCCACCTTGTCTGACTTAGGTTCACCTGTTTCTCAGGCCTTGTCTTCTCTGGACAGCTGTCCTAATTTAACTCAGCTTAGAAATTGATTTAGTTAAATCTGAGCAGCCACCTTGTATAAGCACTCTTACATTGGTTGGAGTGCCTGATAACAATCTACCTGAAGTCAATTCCTTACTGAAAAAGAATGAAGGGGCCTTCTAATCTGTACATTGAGGCTTCCCAGGGTGCTTCTTTACTTAGAGGTTTTATATTTCGGATCAGGTAGAAAATTGAGGCCCTGGCTACTTGAGATTTCAGGATGCTTTTTTGCAAAAGGGGGGTTTTTCCTTTTATGTCCTGGCCAAATTCCAATTTGGTTAATTCTGTCCTGGTTCCTTAATAACCTCGTGCAGCATCAGTTGGAACAGACTTCTTAAACTGAGTTATTATACTGGCACTTGGCTGTGTGCTTCTAAACAACCTCTGAGTTCCGCCTCAGCAGGAGCTTCACTTTGGTAGGGGGAGAATAGATTTTCTTGAACATTTATATTGATGAATAAATCCTATTTCTTTCAGTACTACAAACTGAAAGATACTGTAGAGGACCTCATGTACTACGTTAAGATCCATGCACTGTAAATGCAAATGAAGTACATTCTGCTTTCCAGGTGCTTTTCATTTTGAATAGGGCTAATCTGAAAGAATCCACAGATTGATTAATTGGTTAACTGAATTATGGCTTAACAAGAAGTATGAGCCACCCTCGATTGTCTTTCACCCTATCCCCAGCAGCAAAGCAGCAAGATGGAGCATTAATAGTTGGCACACAGATTTCCATTGGAGCGGAACAAACCCCCTAATCATGAAAGTCTTTTGCTAGTGGAACAGAAGCATTGTCATGCTGGATGTTTCAGTAGTGAACACATTAATGTCCACATGTCTAGGATACAGAGCTAGTTCATAGACACAGAGCACCTTTAGGCGGGTGGTATACTGGAGAGAGGCATTACTATCAAAGTGCATGGTCAGGGTTCATGCTGACATGTAGTTCCCATTCCGTGGTATCTCTGAGACACAAAGCTGCACGACACTCTGAAGCTTAGATCAAATATGCCTAAAACCCCATGCAAACGACCCTGTCTCTGATTGCTTCCTCTCCATTCACCAGTCACTGTGCACCTAGAGTCTTTCCCTGCTGTGACCATCTTTCTTCACATCACGTGCCAGCAGCAGACTGAAATGAGTCAGAAACCCTCTTGAAGCAGCTAAGAGTTGGCTTCTTTTATTTCTCTTCGCTGCCTACATGCCAACAACACCATGGACTACATGGCGTCTTGCATGTGTGTAAATCCACTTGAAAACACAGCAGGGTAGGTCACATGGGCTACCAGCCTCAATAACAGGAACGGCTTTCATTTAAAGAAAGGCCGGGTATAGTTGAGATGTAGCTGTTGAACAAGCGTGGGCTAAAGTACACCTGAGAAACAGGAACGTCCATAATCTGGTAAGAGTTTTTGTAGCCTGTTAGCATAGTTTTGAATGCTGGCTGTCAGATATCCCTGCAGGATATTAACTGGACCAGAGCCAGGACTGGTTGATAGTAGAGAGTTGAACCAGTTTGCCGGGTGTTGCTATATGTTGAGTAAGCAGGTAGCTCTTGAGGAAAGACTAACCATGGAAATGCCCTCACAGAAGTATCATTTCCCCCTTGGCATTTGCCTGGTTGTATGCTCACTGCTGAGTCAATAACTGAAGCATATACGGAAACCAGGCTTCCTGTTGTGATTTTTTTTTTCCCAGGCAAAAACCCTCTCCAGGAAGTGTAAGCAGGGAGAAAACACTGTATCTGTCTAGGCAATAGGTGTATGCTTTCTTGGGTGTACTCAGTCCAAGCTCATGCTCAGTGCGTAGTGTGGAGGAGGTGCTGTCTCTGATGAAACAGAACCTGGAGTCAGTGACTTTGTGTCTTTTGAGAATTTGGAGGGCGGTTTCTTTCAAAAAGCTCTTGAGTGGGGGTTAAAATGCTGTAGAAGGGTGAAACACCCTTGAGTTGAGATCCTTGGTAATCTTGGTACCTTGGTCTCTGAGATATAGCAGTCCCTGGACAGTTTAAAATAAGATTCTTGGTAGACTAAATTCAGTTATGAAGTGGTAGATTTTACACCGGAGATTACACACAACCAGCATCACCTTGATATCTCCCCAAGCCCCCTGGGAGACAACTGGGCCAACAGACTTCACGTGGGACCTTGGGGCAAGTCACTTTTGGTGTGTCTACACTGCAGTTAGACACCCGCGGCTGGCCCATGCCAGCTGACTTGGGCTGCGGGACTGTTTAGTTCCACTCGGGCTGCAGCCAGAACTCTGAGACCCTCCCACCTCGTAGGTCCTAGAGCCTGGGCTCCAGCCTGAGCCCGGGCGTCTACACTGCAATTAAACAGCCCTACAGCCTGAGCTCTGCCAGCCCAAGTCAGCTGGCACAGGCCAGCTGTGGGATTTTAATTGCAGCGTAGCCATACCCTTTGTGCCTCTATTTCCCATCTGTAAACAGAGGCTAATGCCTCCTTTCTTCTGTCCTCTGATTTGTTGGTTTAGATTGTAAGCCCTTTGGAGCAAGAACTGACTCATACTATGCATCTGTATTAGATCTAACAAAATGACAATTCAGTCCCTAACAGTGGCAGCCAGGGCTATCAAAATACAAATAACAGGCCCTGCAGTGGGCAGCAAAGTCTCAGGAATAAATGCAGAGTGTCACGGTCAGATGCTCAGATATGGTGATGGACGCAGTGTGAAAACCTAGGTCAAGTCATGGTTTATCACCATGTCCACCACTCACCTTGCGTATATCAAAGAGTGACATTGGAAACGGACAGTAATGCTATATGGAGGGATGGAACAAAAGCCTAATGCTGCTCTGCATACCTGTCCTAAATGATCCGCGTTCTGTGTAATTGCTGTACAAAAGTCCTGTCGGACTGAGCCTGGGGCTGCAGCCGTGAAACAGATGAACCTGAGAAATGAATGTCTCCCCTGCCATCAAGTTTTACGTTGTATTACCACTTGGAAGATATTTATACATGTGGGAGAATCCCAGGTAGTTAAAAACATGTGTATTTTCCAGCCGTCAGCCTGAGCCACCAAAGAAGGAAAAGGAGACAACTACAACCACCAGCTCTCAGTCCAAGAGAGCAGATGAATGGAAGGATCCATGGCGCCGATCCAAGTCACCTAAGAAGAAACTTGGAATGTCTGCCTCTCCCAGCCGTGCGCGCAGACGCCGGAAAACCTCTGCATCATCGGCATCTGCCTCTGGTTCTTCCAGGTAAATGGAAGCAGGGGAGACGGAGGGAGAGCTAACATGTGAGCCTCCCTTGGATTATCCCTGTGATATGGTTACCTGTCCAATATAGCAGCCATTTCAACAGGCACTTGGGAGTCTTGCTGGTCTGTTAGAGCACAATTTAATATTCTCATGTACCGTTCCTAGACCTATATAGCAGTTGGCATGGGGTGCAAGCAGGTGGTAACAGGAGAGGAGAGGCTTGGAGCACTGGTCATTGTAAATGCTGGTGTGGGGCACATGGGTTACAGCTAGGGTGACCAGACAGCAAATGTGAAAAATCAGGATGGAGTGGGGGGTAACAGGAGCCTATATAAGAGAGAGACCCAAAAATCGGGACTGTCCCTATAAAATTGGGACATCTGGTCACCCTAGTTACAGCTTAGTGGGTTGCAACAGTGAATTGTCATTGGGAGCAAGGGGAAGTCTTCCAAGAAGCAGCTGCAAGTAGTGGACTACCCCAGGAAATTAGAACTGAATGAGGTTCAGCTGGCTCTAATCACTAATCCTTGCAAAGGCTCCTGGCGGGTGGGGTCTGTGGCCTATATAAATCAAACCTAGCTCACTCCAGGGGTAGCAGCGGGAGGGTTGGCGATAGGAAGGGTGTGCTCTCACGGCTGACGGAGAGTCTGATAAAAGCTTGGAGCATGGAGACTGTGGAGCCCAGGAGCAGGGTCAGTCAGAGCCGTAGAGGACGGAACAGCCCCATAGAAAGCAGGTACTGAATCAGGGAGAGTTTGGGCACAGACTTGCGCCTGCCTCCCTTTAAAGACTTGAACTTTGGGTTCCCAAAAAGAAAAGGGGCCTCAAGCGACTTGAGACACACAAAGCGCGCCACACTGATATGATTTGGGTCTGAAACAGGTATAAAACGCTGGTAAAATAAATCCCAACATACCTTTTGTCTTAAGAACTGCTGCGTTCTCTGGATTCCTCCCCCCCACTCACATCAGCAGTGGTCAGGCCATCCTGGCCCACCGGGGAACAAGCTGGTGGTGACATGGTTGAAGACCACATAGAAGAGCTGGATTCTGAGCTGCCTTTTTCCAAAAAGGGATGGAGAGTCGCTCAGGCAGAGGAAGGTGGTCAGCCTGTTCCAGATGGCTGGTGTGGTGGTGGCAAGAGAGCTCTCTCCATCGAAGGAGGAAATGAAGGGTGTGGGGTGCAGGGAGAGAGATTATAGATCTATAGAGTAATATGCCCCTGGATTGGTCTTGAAGATGGGATGGGAGGTTTGAATGATGTTCAGGAGAGTCCCTAAAACTGAGCACTGAAAATGAAAAATTTGTTTTCCCCAAAATGAGTTGTTAATCTTTTTCTTCCAGGTCGTCTTCTCGCTCATCCTCCTATTCTGGTTCTGGTTCTTCACGGTCTCGTTCCAGATCCTCTTCCTACAGCTCCTACTCTAGTCACTCTTCCAGACACAGTTCTTTCTCAGGCAGCAGATCCAGGTACTGTTTCTCTGGCTTCTAACGCAACAGCTGCAACTTTCTTCTACTCACCAAAATAAATAAATAGGGTGCTTAGTTTTAAAATCTTTTCTTTGTGTTACTCAGGTATTAAAAGCAGATACAAAACCAGTATCTGAAACAAAAATAGTCAAACCAATGATGATCTTAAATAGCAAGATCAGCATATAAAGATAATTACTGGGAACTAAAATACTGGAATAATTACACACCATGTGCTGCCTCTATTTCAAAAGAGTGTTTAAAATTTTCTCACCAAATAGCTCCATTCAGTGGATGGGCCTGGTGTTCTCTCTGTGGATGCTGCTGTTTATTGCTTCTTTCCCACTGATACTTTCTGTACCTCCCGGTCATACACAGTAGGTCCGAAAGAATCATTTTCACTGTTCAAAAGACCTGGAAATGAAAGTCTTGCAAAGTTGTTAACTAGATTCTATAACTTATTAATGTTAATTGGTTAAGTTACTGTTTAAATTAACCAACTTTTTAAATGATAGAGTGATAATAAACCATTTTTAAAATGTTCCCCCCCCACACACACACACACCGTTTTTAAATAGAGAAGCTGATTTAGCCCTACTCTGCATCATATAAGACTATTTTTTTTATTTGCTGTTTAAAAGTCTGCCTCTTCTGCACTGTGGGTTTGCAACTGTACACCCATTGTGCGCACACACAGTTTCTGGGGTTGCATCTGTGATTAGGTATTTGTGAAATCAGATGGCCAGTTATGTCTGTCAGTACATTTGTGCATGCAAATATCTGGTTTTCCGGTCCAGTTGTGGTAATTGTGCAGTTGCATATGCCAGGCTTCGAAAATCAGGCCCCTGAGTTTTTCAATGATTAGCTCTTTACAGGGGTGTTAGGAGGAGGAATACATTAAAGATTGTGAAATGCATTGAGATCTGCTGATAAAAAGTGCTATATCAGAGCTAGGTGGTATTATTATTATTATTTTATGTATTACTCTCTTTCATCCTGCACTGGAATTTCCCTTTAAAGAAGAGGAATTAATGTCTTTGACAGGAACCAGCCCGTGTATATTTGTCTTAAAGATGTTTTGATATTTGGAAATGACACTTCTGTGCCTTAGTGCTGTTAGAATGCCGGCATATTTATTAGTTTGCCAACTGCATAAACTGGCTGAGGGCCAGGATAGTTCCCCAAATCAGGAATGAAAATAGTAAGAGGAATTGCTCCCACCCTGAGCACCTCATTAGGGTTGAAATCGTACGTAACCTCAGAGTGGATTGAACTGAAAATACAAGTGTGTCACTTGAGCCAGCTTCCTCACCCAATTAAGGAATTGCTCTGTAGACACAAGCACTAGAGAGAGCGGGAGGAAAGGGGAATTCACTTTTTCCTCCCCTGTGCTTCATCCTCTGTTTGTTGCAGAACACTGCCGTCCTGTACAGTACCAATCAGTCTGACACGTTTAACGTGGCTGCTGCTACTGTGCGAGGAAGTGATGAAACTCCCAGCTGTATTCCCAAGATCATTTGGTATCTAAAGGAAAAGTTGTGTAAACAAACTAATCTTCGGGCCCTGGGAAGTGTTAGGCTGCAAGAGACTTTCAATCCTGGTAGTAAGGTGACTCAGATGAGCTGCAATCATTGTCAGTTGTAGCACCCCATGGTACTAGCAAGTCACTTGACTCTGTCAGTGCCAGTCCAGGAAATAACTTCTGCACTTGGCTCTCTTGACTCTGATATACTCCGCTTGATTGTTCCCCTAACATGTCAGGAAATTGCAAGTGCTTGAGCCATCCCCTTTCTTTGCTCCTATCTAAGTGACTGTAGATCGCATTTAGAGTGTCTGGGCCAGAGCAGGAATCCGTAGGACTTGAAATAGAATTCACACTTGCAAGCATGATCTAGTCTCTAGTTTCTCTCTTTCCTGCCTGTGGACCTGAAGTCTGTGATGGAGTACAGAGGGCTTAGACCCAAACATTAATATGGAATAGCTTAGAGCTACTCACTTTCTGGCTAACATCCAGTTTTCCCTCAGAAATCCTATCTCCCGTACGGGTATCTAGAGCGGAGGGCAGGTATGACACTAAGAGAACAAGTTTAGTCCCACTAGAAGTAGCCAGTGCAATACAGCCACCTAACCCAGGGAAGGAGAAGGTACAAATAAGAAGAGGGTACTCCACACGCCTGAAATGCCTGGAGACCACAAGGGAGAGAACCTTTCTGCAATCCCAGGGACGGAGTTGAATGATGTACCCCTTCTCTTCCTCCCAGAGCTAATCTTTTTTTTTTTTAAACTGTCCAGGTCGCGATCCTTCTCATCTTCCCCTTCTCCTTCCCCAACACCATCTCCACACAAAGCGCTTGTGAAAGCTAAAGGGGAGCCTGCACCACCTGCTGGAAAAGGGTAAGACTTCTTGTCTGCTTGGAAGAAATGGTGTAGGACAGCCCTAGAACTGTACTTTCACCTTGGCCCTTAAAGGGTCCCGGGATGTGATCCTGATCTTCGGTTCTGAAATCAACCACCCTGCTGAAAACTGTAAATACAGAATGTTATTTATATTGATTGACACTTGTGTTTAAGTCTTTGATTAATTGTGTTCTCTTAGTTATCTCATAGGGGTAGGGTTGCAAAAAGCCCGTCCCTCAATTGTATGAATAGTTCATGTACACAAGCTACGTGTATGGGTGTATGTAAATGGTACATATGTACACACACACTGATTTGTAAATTGGGTGTGTACAGATATGAAATCTGAATGACACTCTTGTAGAAGGGTGTCTGTGATACAAAGCATGTGACTAAAGCTAGTGTGTATTACACACATCATTAAACTAGCGAGAGGAAATATAGCTGTATGCAGTTAAGATGTGTCTGTTTTGCAATGTTGAGCGTGAATTAACACAAGCACAATAGCTATGTAAACTTAAATATTTGTTTAGCTTATGTCACCCCTCGTGCTCTTTTTAATAGGCCTGTATTTCGTATTTCGTATTTCACACACTTCTGTCACACTAACATAGTACACGTGGTTATCCTGGGGAATGTTTCTCTGCTGTATACTGAGCATGTAAATGACCCCTTTCCTGTTTGGTATGTTCAGTATAAAAGCTTAAAGGCAATGGACAAGTATACTATTTTTGTGATAATATACCACTGCACACTGTAAAATGCAAGACTAAAAGTCTAGGATCAGAGTTTCAAAATGAGGCATGCACAAACGGATGCATGCATTTGCACCAACCTTAGCATGCAAACGTCCACTACAGGTAAATGAATCAGTTATTTGCACACAAGTTAGTTGTGTGTGTCTAACTTTAAAGTCTGACCCAAAACTTGTAAGGAGATGTTTGTTTCAGATACCTGTGTATTATACTAATTCCAAGGGGAACTTGTGGAACTGTAAACTGCTGGAGTAGGTTGTCACCAGAACACTGACTGTTTATATAATAGCTGATCTCTTTAAAAAAAACTTTCATATTAGAATGCAATAAACTGCCCTCGTTAAGGGGCTTTGTAGTGTCAGAATATTTCTGAGAGATATGGTGTACGTTGACTTTTCCAAAAGGCCATGGTAACAGGAATTGTATAATGTTTCAGTAGTGGGAAATATGTTGCTTCTGAAAATCCCCGTGTTACATGCCCGTGGTGTTTGATCATACGCGAGAGTATCAAAACTCCATTTTAACTTTGCAGTGAGAAGTCTGTGAAGAAAGTAGCTGCCCTTCCAGTCCCACCACCATTGACTAAAGTTGTAACAGCTGCACCAGAGCCAGCCAAACCAGGGGATAATAGAGAGGCGAGAAGGAAGGAACGTCAAACGAGGACTCCACCCAGGAGGTAGGAGAACCTGGGCAGAGGGATTTGATCATGTGTACAAATGGAGAGTTGGGTAATTGCTAATTGATGAATTAGCCAAGAACTCACTCTGACTCAAAGGAGAAATCTGTTCCCTGGGATAGCAGGGGAATCGGAAAAGGAGGAGAACGTATTACTTGCGTGCAATAAAAAACCCAGGCTGATCCCTCTAGAGACCTGTTGAATGAGAACAGCAGGTGGAATCCTTGAATTGCATCAATAGGAAACTCTCATATTATAGGGAAAACACATCGTAGAGCAGCTGATTGGTTAGTCCAGCCATTGAGGAAGCTCAGAGCTACATTTAATCCAGAGGGTCATGCTCCATAGTGAAGTAAAGGGAGGGAAAGACTTGGGGCTGCGGAGTTGGGTACTGGCCTGCACCAGATGCTTGAATAGATTTAAGAGAAGATTTCTACTGCGCCAACCCAGAAGAAAATGTGACTCCAAAAATGTGGAACTTCCCTCAGACCTCGCTAAATTGATGTGTCCTTTGAGGGCAAACAATAGTTTTCCTAGATCCTGGTGTTTTAAATCAATACAAATAAAGTCCTATGCCCTAATTCTATTTTCCTTTCAATGACAAGCTTCCTAGGTCAATTCTTAGCTTTGAATGGAGCTGTTCCCCTTGTTCCTTAATAGTGACTAGAGAACAGTACTGGAAAGTTTGAGTTACTTCTGTCTCTAAACGTGAAGATTGGTTGCTAGGATTCCTCTCCCCTTAGAAAAGTGGGTAATGGTTCCTTTACTGGAACAGGTTACTCTTAGGAGTCCTTAGACACTGCGTGATCCCTTACGTGACTGTTATGGGTGTCAGCGTTCGCAGAAGGAAAAGGAAATAAACTGTCCCTAATGTGATAATTTAGAAGATCGGTTCCAATTAGCTCATCACCCCAAACTTTAAGTAACAAGAGATGAGTTTGATATTTCTGTAGTTCACACTACAAGCCAGCCCCACAATCTTGTGCACTTTACACGTTTGTTTTTAGGAAACATTTGCTACTGATGCAATAGGACAGGACAGAGGTGCTGTTCTGTGTCCGGCTCTAACCAGCATCATTCAGTCTTTCACGAAATATCTGCTGTTGAGAAGTGGGGCTGCGTGGCCAGGACAGGGAAATCTGTTTGATTGACAAGACAGAATTCTCTGCTGTATGATCTAGTGTCAGTCAGTGTTTGTAAATAACTGCATTGGAAGCCTCTTTCTCACCATTGGTCAAATGCACAAAAAGCCAACCTTGCTTTATTGCTGAGTAGAATCAGATGAGAATGGTTTCTTTTGATCTGTGTTGCAGGCGGACTATAAGTGGCAGCATCAGTGGCAGTGCCAGCAGCTATAGCGGCTCCAGTTCCCGATCTAGGTCCTTGTCTCGGTCTCTCTCCAGATCTCATTCCCGATCGACGTCTGCCTCAGTTTCCCCCTCCCCATCTGGCTCCAGAAAATCCAGGTAAAGCACTATGTTTCACACTTTATCATCAGGGTTAACAGACTCTGATTATGTGCAAGTGTCGTACTTGACACATTTGAGAGTTTGCATTGCAGACAACCACCTTACAAGCAGGTGCATGCAGTGCAAGGAAAGATTCATTTGCTCGGAGTATATAAATGAGTCTTAAATTTTGAAAAATGAAAACAATGTTAACAGCTGCCATGTTGCTTATTCTGATTATCCATTTTCACTCTAACTTGGAGCTGGCTCTCTCTCTCCTGTTTTCAAATCAATATTTGAATTTTTTTTTTTGTGTGTGTAAAAAAAAATCCAGGGTGTTTTTTTTTTTAATAGGCATTCATATTACACAGTGCTGCTATTCTTTTCTTTTCTCTCTCTATCTCTCATTCTCTCTCTTTGATGCCTGGCATGTCAGCACTGCTTGATCAGAAAGCATCTAATAGATCTGTCTAGTGGTGGTGGTTTGCACTGTTAATGGCAAATAAGGTTGCAAGAATGGTTCCCATTACACATTTCACCGCAAGACACCATTCAATTCTTTGAAGTGAATGAGTGTGCTGCGTCTGTTAGCTCCCTAAAAAGCCCAGTGAAATGAGTCCCCTTCAAAAGCATATTTAGATTAACTTGTGAAACCTGTTCATACACAAGTGTCTTTCTGCAACTCTGTAAGCGGCTGCACCATTTTTTTTCTATCTAAAGTTCTTAAGCCCTTGGGTAGTATGATGGGTGTGGTATATAAACCTTTGTAGAATGGAACAGAATGTGATTCAAATCAGAGCCAATTCACATCTCTGGTTGAATGGCTACATTTTTTTTCCCCTCAGGAATTTAAGCATGTTTATTAAATGCTTGTCTGATTCATTAGGCCCTCAGAAGCTGATATGAGAGGCTACGGGTGCGTCTGCCTCTCAGGTGCTCTCTTTTTAACTTAATCCACTGTAAAGTTTATGTTTAGAATTTCAAATGTCTACTTTTTCAGTTGTTACTTACACAGCACCAAATGATGAGCCTGCTGCTTTGCAGGTATTTGCAAGTAAGATCCCTGCCTCATGATGCTCACTGTAGAGAGCACAGATAGGGTGTGAGGCCAGAGATGGACAGTGAGTGCTGGTATTCCTTCTGAAACATAAACAGAGCTGGCTTCATATTTTCTACCATGCTGCTTTACCCAGCAGTGTGAAAACTTTGTGTGCATGACACAGTCAGAGCACTCTGCCCACTGATACTCCAGGACCAAAGCACTTTTTGAACATAGGAAATAATGTACTAAATGAAAACAGACTGCTGACACAAATCTGTAGCCACACCCTCCTTTGGAGATGAAATTCTATCCCTGGGTTCCTGGGTTACCAGGTCATCACTGCCTCCTCTAACAACTCACTTCTGTCATGGTACTGTTGAGTTGTGAGCTTGTGATTTGTTTTAAAGTGATGTGCCCTCCCCTGAATTTCCCTGTGATAGTCCCTGACCCCAAACCTTTGATCTATCTTATCTTTATCTGGTCCAGTGCAAAGTACAAAGTCTGCATCAAAAAAATAGTCGTCATTCTACAGCATTTTAATTGTGCAGAACATGTCATCACGCAGCATCCGTCTTCCCCTCTGCAATACCCCACCTCCCCTGTGCTGTTCTTTCCATCTCTGTGGTCTTGTGGTGCTTCAAAAAGGGAACTTGGTGTCCTCTGGGATGTAGTTTTTGGAGAATCCATGTCTTTTAAAGCTTCCTTGGTAAATAAGAGTCAGGCAACTTGTATA
Organism: Mauremys reevesii; assembly: GCF_016161935.1. Taxonomy (NCBI): domain Eukaryota; kingdom Metazoa; phylum Chordata; order Testudines; family Geoemydidae; genus Mauremys; species Mauremys reevesii. The sequence continues at coordinate 39,861,379 of NC_052638.1, forward strand.
TCAGGCAGCATGAATGATATGGGGAAACTCTTGACCTGAACTGTATCTCTGAAACATGTAGTCGAGGGCTCACCCTAGTTCTTGCTTTATTGATAGCTGTGGAGGAATAAGCTGTAGAAGTGTCTCTGAGTATAATATTACATTGAAGGTTTTTGTCATCTTGCATCTGACAACACGTTTGAGGGGGTAATGTCATCCCTGCCTCAGGAGATGCAGACAACCTTCTTGTCTTGTCATGAGTACCACTCCCCTTTGCAGCCCTTGTGACAGACGGCTCCTCCGGTGCAGTGTGGGAGTCAGAGAGAAGGCGCTCGTGTGAATTCTAGACAGCCTCGCGTTGTTCTCTGCTGCCAGAGGTTGTGAGTGTGTGTGTGTCTGTTTTCCAGGTCCCTGAGCGTGAGCAGCGTCTCCTCTGTCTCTAGTGCCTCCTCCAGTAGCAGTTCCATACGCAGCGCGGACTCAGAAGACATGTACGCTGACCTGGCCAGTCCAGTGTCATCAGCCAGTTCCCGATCCCTGACCCCAGCCCAGCAGAAGAAAGGTAGAGGTATCCTAAGAATGAAGGAACGGGGTGGGGCGAGATCTGCAGAGAGCTCACTTGGTGATATGGCAAACAGCATGAAACCCATTACACCAGGGGTGGGCAAACGACAGCCCCCGAGCTCCTGGCCCCTCCCCTGCTGTCCCCCCTCCTCCGCAGCCTCAGCTCACTCACTCCGCCGCCGGCACAATGCTCTGGGTGGTGGGGCTGTGAGCTCCTGGGGCAGCGCAGCTGCAGAGCCCGGCCTGACCCGGTGCTTCGTGGTGGCGGCGGCAGCGTGGCCCGGCTCCAGCGCTGCCAGCCATCGGCACTCCAGGCAGCGCGGTAAGGGGGCAGGAAGCAGGGGAGGTTGGATAAAGGGCAGGAGAGTTCGGGGTGTTGGTCAGGGGGCAGGAGTGTGGATGGTGGTCAGGGGGAAACGGGGTTGAATGGGGGCATGGGTCGGGGGGCAAGTCAGGAAGGAGGGGGGGTTGCAGGGGCAGCGGGGGGCAGTCAGGGGACAGGGAGAAGGGGGGGTTGGATGGGGCAGGGGTCCCGGGGGTCCATCAGGACTGAGAGGAGGGGTTGGATGGGGCAGCAAGGGTCCAGGGGCAGTCAGGGGACAGGGAGTGGGAGTGTGTGGATGGGGCAGAGGTCCCAGAGGGGCCATCAGGGAATAGGGAGGGTTGGGGGGGGGCAGATAGGAGGTGGGGGCCAGGCCACGACCCCCTCCCCTAACCAGCACTCCATACAATTTACGAAACCCGATGTGGCCCTCAGATCAAAAAGTTTGCCCGCCTCTGCATTACACGGAGGTAGATAAAAGTATGGGGAGCAACTATGGTTTGATATGGACTGGGAGAGTCCAAAGGCTTCACCCTGGACGAGTGCTGAGAAGGCAGTGGTGACTAGCTTGAGCGGGAAGACTTGTGCATCATTTCTGTACCGTTGTCATGTCTGCTCGGCTGCCTGTCCGAGAAGGGTCCTCACGAACCCTGTGTGCACTTTGGTGCACGCTCCCCCTTCATCTTGCCATTGCCCATCCTGTTTTCACTCCCACCCTCCTGAAATGACAAGCCAGTGCAGCTCTCTCTTCCTGGGAGACTATTTCCTCTCATAAATTCTCCGTTTGCTCATTCGAGACCCCATCACGGTCTGATGCAAGAGCTTCTCATTCCTTGTCTGCTAATATGTTAACTATTCTCCCCTGGGGAATTCTGGCTTTCTGCCGGTTTTAATCTGGGTGCCGTCGGCTTTGCTAGCCAGCATGGGTCCCTGCAGCGCCTTCCATCCTTGAGCCTTTTTTTAAAGGCAGGGCAGGATTTATTGCGCGTCGCTGACACTGGGGTTCTGGTTTCAGCAGGAAAATCGAAAAAAGAAGACAGTGTTAAAGAGGAGAAACGGAAACGGGAGGTGCCTGCCCAGCCCCTGAAATCAACAAAACCCACACAAGCGAGTAAATCGCAGCAGCTTCTCCCACCCCAGCAGCCCCCACTGCCCCAGCCTCAGCAGGGGGGATTCAGTGCCCACAAGGAGATCAAACTGACCCTGTTGAATAAGGTGAGAGGTGGGGTGACTGCTCTCAGAGGGCGTTTCAGAGCGGGGGGAGGAACGGGGCCATTGCTGGCTCTCTGGCCTGCGGAGGAGCGTTTGCTGCCCTCCTGCTGAGGAGAGCTCTGCTGGGTATGTCTGCAATTGCTTCCAAAGTTCTCCTGATTCTGGAAAGCGGACAAATGACAGAACCTGTTGGGCAGCGTACACGATGTCTTGACTTCTGGCTGTGTTGGAAGCTTCCCTGGGGCACATTCCTCCTACCCCATCAGGGGCTCTTGCCCGCTTTCCCTGAGCCACATTCTTTAGACCTGTGGCCATATAGCACCGTGGCCTGAGATCTCAGTGTGAGATCTTCTGAGCTAGGCAGGGTCGCATGTGGTGCCTTTCACTGCAGCTTCTCCTGCCTCTGTCTGAGCCTTGCCAAGCTAAACCCAGGGTTGTGAGTTCAATCCTTGAGGGGGCCATTTAGGGATTTGGGGATTGGTCCTGCTTTGAGCAGGGGGTTGGACTAGATGATCTCCTGAGGTCCCTTCCAACCCTGTTATTCTATGATTCTATGATCTCTATGGGGTTGACTCTTGTTGCGTAAGGGTGCTGACCCTGCCTTGGGAATGAGCTCTCCTTAGCCTGGCTGGCTCTAAAAGTGATCATGGGTCAGTGCATGAATGTGGAGACCCCAAAGGACTGTGCTGAGGGCTGCAGAAGGTGGAGTTGGTGGCTCATTAGGGGTGACTCCCTTGTAGTTAGTGCTGGGTCTGATACCCCAGCATGCCGTTTGGAGAAAATGTGCTCTTAGAGGTAGCCGTCCTTTGGCTGAGAAGCACGGTTAAGATCCCGACCACATGTGGTGGTTCATCCTCATGGTGCTTCATGCTGGAGGAGGGAGGTAGCCCAAGTGTCCTGCATAATTTCAATTGGAGTGGTCATTTTCTACTATCCTGAATTCTGCTTGCAACGTTCCCCCGACTTCTCCTCCCTCAACTGCAGTGAGGAGTGTTGTGTGATGGGATTCCGACAGCTAGCTCGTTAAGCAAGCTAGGGTCCTCTCTGGTGAAGGGGACACGACAAATGACTTACTAAATGTTACACAGACCCTGCAGCATCACATCATGTGGTGGTAGACTCCCCCCGTCTCTTGTGGTGGGGTGTGTCCTAGAGAAAAACATGGCCCTTAGATCTTGTTAATACTTGTGTCGTCATCCTAAGCCAAGCCAAAAGGGACCGGACAAAATGCAGCTCTTTTCTTCCTGCAGTTCGGTGTAAAATGCCCCGTTAGCAGAAATGCAGCCTGTTCCCTTTCATTGTAATGGCACGTGACTCCAAGGGCTCACTTTGCTGTTCAAGTACGCGGGGAGGCAGCTTGCCAGCCTGCTTCAAGGAAACCTCCTAAAGTGCTGGGCAGTGTGTGTCGCTGGCATGGGAGCATTGCCATGCCCACGCCCAGCTACCGCAGTTTCCTCTTTACGGGATAGAGATGTATCTGGATCTATCATCTATTTCCTTCCATTTCAGGCGGCTGACAAAGGAAGCAGGAAGAGATACGAGCCAGCAGACAAAGACAGACAGGGCTCTCCTCCAGCCAAACGGGTTAACCTGTCGCCTGACAGAGGTGAGGAATCTGAGAGATGCAGCGATAGGGTAAATGCTCTCTGGCATGGCCTGAATGCAGCTCTGCGGGCAGCAGTTAAACTGCTGCCCCATACTGCTAGGGGAGGTCATTTGGTCACGGGGCTGTCGGCAGGTTAGATTCCAAGGGATCGGTGCCTCTGCCTCCAGTAGCTGGAGAAATGAACTGCTGGCACACCCCCTTCCAAACCGGGGCTGTGTCTTCTCCAGTAAACACAGGGGTGTTCGCCATGCTCTCCCGCTGGCAGAACATAGTGGGGAGCAGGAACTGTCATTCCCTGCGAGGGGAACCCCAGGGGCGGGCATAGCACTGGCCTCCCCGGCTACCTTGGGGCTATCAGTGCCTGGTCTCCGCTTCGGATTTGACAGCAAGATAATTATCTTGCCTCAGTTACTAGCTGAAAAATCCCCCACTTCCTGTCAGTGACGACCAAGGATGGAGTACTGTGCTTGAGTCTCCCGGGAGTCCTGGGGAAACGTTCATCGCACACGGGCCTGCAGTCTGCTCACTGCCTGTTACTGATGCGGCTGTTTGAGTCGGCAGGTTTTAGAAACCGCCGCATCTCCAGCTCCCTCCCCGCTCATGGTGTTGCCCCCACACTTTAAAGGGGGGCACAGAAGGTTGAGGGGCCGGAACATAGTATTAGCCCCGCTTAATTTCTGTGAAATAGATACTTCCCTCACTTCCATCCACTTGTGTGTGACAAAATCTAGGCTGGGACGGTAATAAAAATACACCAGGGCTGCAGTCTCTTTCTTGTCTCTTGTAACTTGCTAGCACTGCAACCTAGCTCTTTGTATACTTGTCCATTAGCACCTTGATAGTGGTTAGGGCCCTGTAGATGCAACCTGTCGGATAACCAGCTATTACCCTGCTTTCTTTCAGCCTTGGCTCTTGCTAATGCAAAACAAAGAAGCAGGCAATGGTGGAGGTGCTGCAGCTTTGCCCTGAGTGTTGTACAGAAGCAGGCTGTGCCACGTGATGGTATTTTCCTTGAGCTCTCACCATAGGCGTATTATGTTGGCTGTGGCTTGGAGCCAGCAAAAATCCTTAGAGTGCTAATAACCCTGTCTCGTCCCACTACTGCAAAGGTGGCTTGGAGGATTTGGCTAGATTTAAGATCACTAGGACTCAGTGAGACAGTGCAGCTAGCGCAGATATTCATGCCTTCAGCCAGCTGTGAAGCAAAGAGCCATATTAGCTTAGTTTTTGGATTGCTGGATGGATGTGGGAATGTCAGGCTAATAGGCACTGCTGTTCTAACCCTCCCAGTGCCAGAATGCACCCAACATACTGCCTGAATACAACAAAACTGGGTTGCTTCGCCTCTCCTCGTGATTCATTTGTATATAGCGCTGTGGGCATGCGTGCTGTTCACAGGCAAACATAAAGATGTCCCAGGGGCTTGTGAGCCAATGGAAGGATCTCAGTCTGGAAGGCAGAGGGTATAGCACTCGCTGACGTTCCCAGCGGAGGGCGAGAGGGCAAAGCTTTGGGCATCACACGCTCCTAGGTTACTCTTATTCCTCACAAGTGCCGTGTCTCTTTGCAGAGCTGCGGGAGTTGCAGCTGGACCTTTCCTTTCCCTGATGCAGCCTAGCCCATGTAGGGAAAGGCTCTGTTTAAGATGGCGAAGCGGTCCTGTGCGCTTTGGTAACACTCCGTGGGTCATGCGAGGGCTAAAACCTTTTGTCTTTACATTCTGCAATAGGTCCTCGCGATAGGAAACCGGCTGGGAGAATCTCTTCACCCAAACAAGATCGGCAGAGAGGCCAGAACCCTAAACCATCTCCTGCTCAGACAGACAGGTCAGTGCCTATCCTGGCATCAGCTCCCACCTGTGACTTGTTATCTCTTGGCCAGCATGGTTTGCAGAAGAGCAAAAGCCTTGGCTTGATGGCTAGGGAAAGAGCTGTTTGGCCTCAGACCTATGGAGGGAGACATCTCTTTCCCTTCTCTAGCAGTCTCACCATAGAGAGAAGCAAGAGCCTCACTCATGGTCTGTTAAAGAAAACTGGGAGGATGGGGATGTAATTGGATGATAGAGTGGCTTAAGGTAGTACTGACAAGCAAGGAATTCTCTGCTACTGCCCTGACACCAGTTGCTTCACCCCTGTGGCTCAGTTTTCCTGCCTCTGAAATGGGTTTAATTCGAACCTTTCAAGGAAGCTATTTGTAGTGCACATTGAGATCCTTGGATAAAAGGTGCTCTGGAAATGCGAAGTACTAGCAGTGAAGATCTTAACTATATACAACTACTTCAGTGTGAACTGCAGCCGGTGGAGTTTGCAGGGCGGAGTCAGATTGCATGGAAGCCAGTGGGCTCCCTGCGCCAGCTGTCCCATTGTGGGGTCAGTCCTAGCTACAGGTGCTGGTTGTGACCTCTCATCTCTCCTGGCCAGTGTGCACCGCTCCATGTCTGTTAGCTAATCTTGCACAAGCTGAGCCACTTAAAGAACAGAGTAGGCTGCCAAGATGTGGCTGCTGGTTGGAGTTAGAGTGAATGACCCCGATTCCATCTACGCCTGTGCAGGCCTTGGGCTCTGGTGCCAGCTTGTTCTCCTTCCTGTAGTCCCTCAACTGAAACAGTGCAGAGCAAATGCCACCTTCGTTGCAGAGCAGAACCCGAGATGTGGTGCCAGGGGGCTCATTGCCTCAGTTAGTAAGGACCACGCCTTGCTCAGCGAAATAGGGAGTGCTGGCCCTGGTACAGCTGAGATGGCCTCTGTCCAACTCGATGCTGGTAGGAGCCAGGTAACACTGCTTTGCGTTCCTCTAGCACTTCCCTCAGAGATCTCTGCGGACATGCAGCCAGCCTTGTCCCACGCCTTGCCTTCCTGTGCCGGGGGGGTCGGGGGGGTCTTCACTGATCGGGACAATTGAAGCTTGCCAAGTGGGACAGAGCCTGAAATAGAACTCAGTCCTGCGCATTAGCCACAAGCCCAGCCTTCCTCCTTAACCGGCGACTGCTGTGACCAGGGGGTTCTTTCTAAGCTGTAACGGCGAAGCTGAGCTTTGTCTGGAGCTGGCATCGCTAGCTCCTAACCCTCTTCCTGATGGGTTAGTAACACCGTCAGCTGGGCAAGGGAATCACACGAACCCTGAGCTTGGGGACTGGCCAGGGAGTAAAGGACAGTCAGGCAGAGCTCTTCCGGAACTTGGGTTTGAGGTTTTAAGTGCTTTTCAGTTCACATTTGAAATGCCTGCCAGGGATTAATGTCAAAGGGCTTCAAGTGAGGAGTTGCTCAGTTTAAGGAGGATTACCAGCCTGTCTCTGTAACCTGGGTAGTGAGTCTTACCACTCATGTGACATGGTGCTGTCAGATTGCCAGAAGCAGCTACACAAACGGTCGCGGCTCAGTCCGAGTGGCACTAGTGTGACCCCACGGGACAGCTGCCAGAAAGAGGGAGGCGAGGCTCAAATTGCACCCTTGGCGTGTGAACCGCTGAGCTTGGGCACTGCAGTCATGTGCACGTTGTGCAATTCCAAGGACTCTCTACGCTGTTCGTCAGTCCCTGCAAGGGGGGGCGTGGGACAGGTGACAGCATTTCCTGGCTTCTGTCTGTCATCACTGCCTTGCCTAATAGCCGGGGCTTTCCTCTGGATTTTTGTGGCCCCGAGTAGGTGGGAGCAGGGAAGGAGGTGGGGTGCAGTCCATAAAGAGTGTGACTTGCCTCTTTGAACTCCACCTCTGCCGGTGGCCTGGAAAAAGCCAAGCAGTGTGGATGGTTAGGTGGGGCAGCTGAGTTCATTCAGCTGGGGATTCTGTGGAGCCATCAAGCTCATGTGATTTCCCCCACCTCCTCCCCCCCTTTTGTTTGGTACCGTCACTTGTCCCTTATCTCAAAGCAGCTTGTAAACTCCTTGGGGGAGGGACCCGTCCTGTGTGTTTGCTCTGCTCCTAGCATGCTGGAGTGCTGACCTAGGCCTCTGGCTTGCTGCTGCTGCAGGAAAAGTCATGAGGGTGGTGGTTTAAACTCCACCGTACTTGCCACTTGAATCCTAAAACTCATTCGTTTCCACCAGCCATTAAAGCAGGGGAGCAGCTTCCTCCAGCGAAAACCTGATTGCTTCATTAATGTTTCTGCAGCATTGGGAAAATGCGCCATGCTATTTAACTGCTGTTGCAACACCACTTGATCTCGGAGCTGCCCATGCAGGAGGGGGGAGCCCCCTCTGTTACCCATCAATCCCCTCTTACCGCATTCTGGCTTTTTCTCTCCCCCACCCTATAGGAAACGCCAGCTGTCGCCCCAGTCCAAGAGTTCCAGCAAAGTCACAAGTGTACCAGGCAAAGCAACCGAGCCAGGCCCAACAGCTGCAAGTGCGAAATCAGGCAAGTCCAGCACGCTGTCACGGCGGGAGGAGCTCCTGAAGCAGCTGAAAGCCGTGGAAGACGCCATTGCTCGTAAACGGGCCAAAATCCCTGGGAAAGTATAGTCCAATGTGTGCAGAGCTCTGTCTCCACCTGGATTCGAGACTCTTCTATGTTTTTATAAATAGTATACAAGCGGCCACTCTGGATTTTGCAGTTCTGTCTGATTTTGGCTGCAATTCTTTTTAAAAATTAAAAAAAAAAAAAAAAAAAAAGTTTGTCAGCTGAAAAATCCCACAGACGAGATGACTCACTCTGGCTCCTAACCCGTACGGTGGAGAGTCAGGGAATAATCCCCTCTCTGCATCAGCCATGCAAGACAGACCAAGCCGGCACCACGATGGAGGCCCACCGCCACGTTTTCCCTGTAAATTATGCACAGAGGACTCCAAATTCCAGCCCTGTCGGATACTTTCACTTTCTCTCTCTCTCTGCCCGTCCCTCCCCTCTTTGCTAGCCATAAGTTGTATTCTTCTAGTTAGCCTTGCTGTGTGTTGAGTGTCTTCAGCAATGCAGTTCTATATACTGTGTAACGAGAGAACCGAAAACCGCTGTGAACTACTGGCAACATCATCTTCTCTCCCCTGCCCCTCCCTCCCCCAGGAACAAAACAAATATATATATATTCTTGACTGAAGTCTGATTGGGAACTATGACCTGTCTTTTATTTTAAGCATCAGATTGTTTTAGTTGATTTAAAAAAAAAAAAAGCAAAGGTATTGTTGGGATGTCTGTCTGAGGAGGGTCTTTTTTTGAGGGGTCTCCCTGAAATAAAGTATTTTGATAAACAGTTCTTCCTATCTATTTTGTTCTCTTAACGATCCCAGCATGGACCCCTCACCGTGGTCTCTGGGCACCTGCCCTCGTCTCTTTGGGTATTTCTTCCCTCTGTCTGTAAGCTCTTCAGCCAGGTTGACTTCCCCGCGTAGTATAGTGCGGTCAAGTGACACAGCCATTTAATCTTCCAACGCTGGCATTGCTGCTTGTAGGTTTTGTTTGAATGTGAGCTCCTGCCACGGCTGGGCTGCTGCTTAATGTTAGCGTTAACATCCTAGTGCTGGCACATTTTGTGCTCCAGAGCTGTTTCTGGAGGCTCGTAGTGCCTTATAAATGCTGGGCTCCGGCCAGAACTTCCATTGAAGATCAGTTGTATTGTTTAACCCTTGCAGAACTCCCAGGGAACTTCCAGTGCAGGGAGTTCGCACTATCCCCATTTTTCAGATGGGGAAACTGAGGCCCGGGCACTAAGTGACACACCCAAGTTCACACAGCAAATCAGTGGTAGAGCTTTGAGAGGATCCCAGAACTCATGGTGCTTTGGCCAGTCCTTTAACCACCAGATTGTGCTTCCTGTCCTGACCCTGCTTTACTACTTTGAGAGCGAATTTGATGTCACAAACTTAGCATCATCGGTGTTTGCTGCACGATCGAGTAAGGGGTGAAGGACATCAGACAAGGGAGAAGCCACCACTACTTCTAGTGATGAGCAGGGATTCTAGAAATGCATTTGCCAACGAAAAAGGCAGAATTTGCGTTTACAGAAAAATTTGTATTACATTTTATGAAAAAACATACCCTAGAACCCCATTTACCCGAGCTTCCATTATCCGCCTCTCCGTATTAACCAAACCACCAGCTGCTCGGCTCTGACGGGTGGGGCTGACCACCCGAGGCCTGCCACTGTCATCCCCAGGTGGCTGGTGGTTCAGTTAATACAGAGAACCAGATAATGGAGGCTCCAATAACCGTCAATAAAAAGGTATTGAACTGATACCTCTCTATAAAAGTTCAGTGTTTCATTTTATTGTTCTCTCAGAAAACTAGGCTCCCTGGTGATGAGCTGTGATCTAATGGCAAGTCAGAAGGTGAGCGGCGTTTAAATCCAAGGCCCTAGTACAGTGATACCGAAGTTTAATTGAGAGATGAAACTCCGAGCTCAGCAGCAAACAGACCCAAAAGAACACAGGCCCGGAGCAATATTTCAGTTGCTGGCTAGCCCGTCAGCTGGGAAGCGAGAGTCTCCTGCATGTCTGCCACTTTTACCTGACGCACAGCACTGGTACTAGTGACAATAACAAGTACAGTCATAGCGGAGGGATGCGGGGAGACACCAGCCTTCTGGAACCAACTCCTGTTTTCCTGCCTTCCCTGGCCCTATGTTAGAGAGTCTGGGGATGCCACTCAGGCTAGGCTGGACTGAGGAGATGGTCACAGCCCAAGTGGCTCTTCCCAAAATCTGCTGGCAGTTCAGGTTTGACGGGCTGCTCTTAGATTTGTTTCATTCACTGCCAGATAAAAAGATTTTTGCCTTGGTGTTTGAAGGCCAAAACAAAAAGTGGACCTTGCCAAAAAGAAATGGCCTGATTTGCTGCTTGGGTATCTTGGCTGATAATGCCACTGGGAGGGGAGCATGTTCCCGAAGCTGGTGGTGACCGGTGTTAAAGGCATGGGGCTGCACCTTTCCCTGTATCCCCAGCCATTGCTGGGAGGCCAGGCTCCTTGGACCAATGACCTCTTCCCCATAGCAACTGCCACATTCTTAACCTGCCAGCAGCATTGCTCTACCTTGACTTTCCTAACCTAGGGGAGGGAGTGCATAGTTCTGACAGACATTAGCTGCTGAACCTTGCCGTCTCCTGGGGACAGAAGCAGTCTGGCTTGGGTCAGCAGTGACCTGTCCAAGGGCCACTTATTTAGAGGTCATGAACCTGCTGGTTTAAAAAGGGCTAAGCACAAAACTCGTACGCTCTTTGCAAAACAGCACGCTGGCGGCACAAGGTGGATGACATGAAATTGCTGCAAATAGCTCTGCTGTGGCCACTGCAGTTTAGAGGCACTGTCAGTTAGTACTAAGGATGTTTAGAGATGCTCATTTTCATTTGCTTGCCACTGCCTTTCTCCTGGGATCTGTCCCCTCCTGAAGGCATCGCAATCCAGCCTATCCCCCGGATAAGCCTCCGAGGGGACCAGCTACAAGGATCACTTTGTATTAGGTTCCCAAAGTCAGCTTGATTCTGTGCGCACGTCAATAATACTAGGTAACGCTTTCTAATCCTCGATCCCACAGCGTTTCAGAAACATGAGCGCACATTCTTCTAACGCACAGAGATCAATGCCCTTGCCCTCCACCCAGAGCTGGAACTCCAGGTCTGCAGTCTCTCTTCCCCAGATCGCATTTAATGGGGGTAAGACATGGAGGTTAATGGTGCAGTAGTCAGTGGTGTTAATATATAGGTATATCTCCAGTTATATATAACTCCTAGAACTGACCTCAAAAGCTCATTGAGTCCAGCCCCCTGCCTTCACTAGCAGGACCGAGTACTGATCTTTGCCCCAGATCCCTAAGTGGCCCCCTCAAGGATTGAACTCACAACCCTGGGTTTAGCAGGCCAATGCTCAAACCACTGAGCTATCCCTCCCCCCATTGCTTTGCCAGTGAGCAGCTGCATGCCAGCCAGGAGGCGGTTTGCTGGCCTCTCTAGATTAGTGAGTCCCTTAGTCGGGGTGCAGATATGGGCCCTTTGCGCTGAACTGCTGGGAGGGAGGCTCGCAGAGCACAGGGGGCAGCAAACCCCCTCCCCCAGAAAGGTGGGAGATGCTTGTTTGGGTATCGCCTCCTGAAAGGGGGTTGGGATAAAGCGGAGCAGCTCCACCCCCCCTGTTCAGGAGTGGCCGGCTCCCTGGGGTGGCCCTTGGCCCAGGGGCCTCGTGTCTGAGCAGCCTGAGTCTACTGACGCTAGGCCTGAAACTCCTAGTGGAGCCAAACCCTTTCTGGGTCTCTCCCACAGCGCTCGCTCCTTGGTGTAGCCCCAGCAGCCGTTTAAAGCCAGGTTCGGCCTTGTCTCCATTGCGCCCAGCGAGTGAATCCAGCCAGGGCCAGCTATGGCTCAGAGAGCTGCCCCCGTCAGAGAGCTGGCCTCAGCCTGGTTCTCCACCCCCTGCCCTTGCTCCCCGGCAGCAGAAAGACTTTGAAAACCTCTGCTCCTACATTAGGTGAGATCCCAATCTCCGAGCCCCCCCTCTCCTGCCCACAAAACTCCCTTATCTTCCCCTGGTGCCCCTTCAGGCCGCGTTTGACATGTAATGCCTGGATTGGCTGGCTCCAGCCTCCTGCACCAGGGCATGGCAGCCAGGAAGTCCCTGGGCTAGCGGCCGCCTCAAAGGCGAGTTTCACATTCTTTCCATGCTGCGTTTGTTTCATGCCTGCACTGAGCCCTGTCAGAGGGCCGGGGCCTCGTGACGGGGGAGGTGTGTCTGCCACTGGCCCCGGGGTGGGGGGCAAGGCAGGGACTTGTGTTAATGTTTGCTCCGATGCAGGCCCTGCTAGACGCCCAGTATGTGGGTCCCTGGCCCTTCAGCGCCCGCCGCTGCAGCCTCGCTCAAACCCACTTCCCCCCAGGCTCCCGCCAGGCCGGCCTTTCACAGCTGTGTGGGCGAAAGGTGTCACCCGTCAGCCCTTTCCTGTGTTACCCAACTTGGGATTTCTCGCCTTGCTTCAGCTCCCAAGCTCAGCAGCCACCGAGGAAGGTGCCTTTTGCTACAGGACGTCATTGCTGGCTCCGCCGCGAGGGGTGCGTGGCCTCCGGCTCGCTCTGATTGGCTCAGTGCCGCTGGGATGGGAGCAAAGGGCCAGCTCTCTGCCCGCTGAGCCTGACGCTGCTGCCAGCTGGAGGCGCTGGGGCTTATGCCCTGCACCTTCCTGTGGCCAGCTGCTGCCTCGCTCCCAGGCTGCGGCCCTGCAATTATTTTCTGGGTTCCTGTAAACAATTCACCTGCATGCGCAGCATTGAGTGGGCAGAGACCGGGCGCAGGCCCCTTCCCTGCTGGCAGCCAGGGCTGGCAACTCTCTGTGGGAAGCACAGACTCCATTTGGCATCAAGCAGCTGTCCCTGGCCCTAGGGGAATGGAAGGGGGCAGTGGGACGGGGAAGCCTGGGCCGCAGGGTGGGAGCAGCAGTCAGAGGCCCCCAGGGAGTCCCTGCAAGGAGCGGTGGCCATGAAGGTCCGGGCAGTGCTTTGCAATGGCTCCTAGGCTGTTTCCCCAGCAGAAGGGGGTGGGGGCATCTTCTCTGACGCCAGGGGCTGGATCTCGTCTCTGCTTAGGGGCTGGAGATAGTCCGGCTCGCTCAGCCCAGCTTGGGGAGAGGGGAAGAGACATAGGGACACACCCGCTGGGGAGGGGGCAGTACAAACCAAGCTGCAGACTCGGCCCCAGAGAGTTTAGGGTCTGAGAAACGGGGTGGTGGGAGGACCTGGACAGAAGGGTGACCGCCCACGCCTTCCCCTGCTAGCGCTGCCGCCCCCCCTCACCCTCCAGCCACGGAACTGGGGGTTGGTGCTGCCCGGAGGGGAGCCCGCGAGGGGCATTAGGAGGTGCCGAGGGAGGCCCTGGGGGTCATGCCTCACTGCTCCCGATGCTGAATGCTGCAATTCAATATGCAGCCCTGGCCCCGTGCCTGCCCACAGCAGGACAGACCAGCAGTCAAACGCGCAGGGGTGCACAGAGAGCCCCAGGCCTGCGCTGAACAACCCTGCCGCTGCCAGAGAGATCTGCATCTCCCCTGGCAGTGCGTGGCCCCGGTGGGCACCAGAGCAAGGGCCTGCTCCCTCCCTGTCTGACCCCACGGGTGCTGGGCTGGTACCTGCCCAGCCCCAGTCTCCGGGCAGCGCATGGCCTTGGGGCTCCTGCCGAGTTCCGCCCCGTCACCGAGCAGGGGGCCGGGCTCAGCGAGGCTGCAGGCCAGCTCGCCTCCCAGCCGTCGGTGACTTCGGGGCCGGTCCCAGCAAGCTGCAGTTGCCACGCCGGGGTTTTCCCTCAGTCCAGCATGGCCCAGCAACCTGCAGTGCGGCGTGGGGGTTTTCCCTCAATCCAGGGCCAAGCGGGCGGGAGCATGTGACTGCCGCGGTGAGCGAGTGACTCCAGCGCACGGTAGCAAGGAGCCGGCTGTCAGCAGCGCCTGGTAAGGCCGGTTTGCAGGGAACCCGTGATCCTCCAGCCGAAAGTTCAGATACTGCTTTGCGGGTTAACATTTCACCCAGTAGTGGCTGGGCTGCATGTTAACCCTTCCCCGGCTGCGCTGGGGGGAGATGCCCCCCCATCTCGCCGGCATCGCCCGGTGCGGCACAAGAACCCCCTAGATCAGCCAGGCCACATGGTCAGGCCTCAGTGCATTATCTTTGGGGAGGGGGCTTCTCTGAAGAGATGGGGCCTGGTCCAGCCATGGGTTAAGGGCTCCTTTGCGGCGTGGGGCAGCGCCCCACCCCTGCCTCGTCGCTCGTGTGGCCGGCCGCCCACAGTGGGGCATGTCGACCTCCCCACGCGCTTTCAACGGCCTCCGTCTTGGGGCAGCCTGGCATCCTCCCCGTGCAGGCCCGACTGCAGCAATGCGAGGGTCAGGTTAGCGGCAGCCTGGGGCCGCCGGGCCTGTGAGGGTTTTGACCCTTCCTGCATGTTGGGTCTTTGTCCCACCTTGGGCCTTGGCAGCTGCCGAGCCTCTGCCACTAACGTTCCATGTGACCTTGGCCAAGTCACTGCTCTGTGGCTCAGTTTCCCCATCTGTGCAGCGCTTTGAGCATCCCGGATGAGGCCTGTGCAGCGGCATTAGCTGACTGGCTCCCTTTGCCAACTCTGCCGCCTACCGAGCGGCTGAGAGTGTTGCCCCAGGGACAGGTTACAGCTGGGCATGACCAGGCAGGCCTGGTGCAAAGGAGCCATTGCTGGCGTTGTAATGCCAAGTGGGTTCCCCTCGGGCAGGTCTCTTCCTGGAGAGCCGTAAAAAGAGCAGATCCTGCATCATCTCATCCTTGAGGCAAAGGTGCCACCCAACCAGGCCCCCGCCCACCCAAATCCAAACCCAGACCCCTCTGTCTGCCCTAGCGGCGAGTCAGACAGCTCATCCCAAGTGGCAGTCGCCAAAGCCAACGCGGGAAATGAGCCATGGGACACACACACCCCCTGTGAGCTCAGCAGGGGCACAGCTTCCTCTGCCGCCCAAATCAAACACATGGTCCCTGGGTCAAGCTCCAGAGGAAGGTGAAAGAGCCACATGTGGGGACTAGCAGTGAGGTGACAGCCTGTAAACAGGACTCCCCCCGTTACCCCCGCAGCCTGTCCCAGGCCACCTCGTCCCTAAGGTGCTGAGCCAATGATTAACAGATTGCAGAATAAAGGAAAAGACTCAATTAGCTGCTACCCTGCCGAAGAGGAAGTAGCTGAGGTGAAATGGGAGGAGGAAGCGAGGCTGAGTGTTTGGAGTTTCCAGGTGTGTGTACATCACCTCCACGGGTCACTATATAAACTCAGGCAGCAAGAGACCTGGCCACTGTCACTGCACCTACCACCCCTGAGGGCAGCAGCAGCCGGCCTAGGGAGAGCCACAGCAGAGAGAAAAGACGCTCCTCAGCCTGAGGACACATCACCTGCTCCAAGGCACTTGGTCTGCCCACTCCTCCATGGATTCAGCCAGCGTGGTAAGGCGGCTGCCTCTGCCAGCTCTTAGCCCAGGGATTCGCAGTGCCTGGGCTGGCTTGGCACCCATGCCAGTGCGGCTCTCCGGGCACGCTGGGAGCGAGGCAGTGGCCAGGAAGGCTGAGAGGCAAAGAGGGTCAGGAGTTAAGCGGAATTAGCGTAGGTGGGTGGGTACATAGCAGGCTCTGCTCACACTGTAGGTTTGTGTAGAACGGTGTGTGTACATAGATATACACACTGTGGAGAGAGGTGTGTGTGCATGGCGGGGTGTGTGTACATATATACACATTATGTTTGTGTAGAGCAGTGTGTGTGCATGGCGGGGGGGTGTACATATGTACACACTATGTTTGTGTAGAGCAATCTGGGTACATATATATATGCTCTGTGTGTGTGTACATATATACACACACTATGTGTAGAGGAGTGTGGGTACATACATAAGCTGCGTGTTTGTGTGCGGAGCGGGGTGTATACACCTACACACTGTATGTTTGTACAGGCCTGGGGGAATATGCGCAGTCCATTGTGTAGATGTTTGTGTAGATAAAATGTAATGGCAGCTGTGACCGTACTCTGGGTCTGGGGGGATGGGACTGTATTGCCCCAGGCGTCGGGCTCATGGGGAAGCCGGCAATGATTGCAGAGGGGAGTGCGTTTTCTGGCGGTGTCCCCCGGGCTGTTGCGGGATGTCCCTCCTGGGGAGGCTGCTCGGCTACATGCACTTATCGTCCCCCGTCTCTGTCCATCAGGGGGTGCTGTGCGCCCTGCTCCTGCTCTCGCTGCCGGCCGGCCAAGCCCAGAAGCGGGCAAAGGATCACCCGCGCCACCACCACCACCACTGCTTCAGCCAGGAGCAGCTGCAGGCCGGGGAGCTGCCCACCCACTTTGTGAGCAGGACCATGAAGTGGGACCGATACGCCCCCGTGCAGCTGGTGCCACACCTGGAAAAGATGCAGCAGGAAGGAGGCCAGAGACGCAAGCGCCAAGTAGATGGGTGCCCGGCTCTGCAGCTCCAGGCTACCGTCAACAGCGAGCCCAACGAGCGCTCCCTCTCTCCCTGGAGATACCGGTAGGCACGGGCCGCCCTGGCTGGGCAGGGTGTGCATGGGGAGGAACCTTAGATAGTGATACCTGGCAGCATTCTGAGCCTAGCAGGCTTGAGTAGGGGGTCGTGCGGGCTAGTGATCTCAGCTCTCCTGGGCTTGAGTCTCAGCTACTCACCCCTCCACCCAGCGTGACCGTGGGCACACCTCTTCCCCTAGCTGTGCCTCGGTTTCCTCTCTTGGGGAACGGGCTGATGCTAGCTGCCCCTCGCTAGTGTTCTCACAGCCCCACGAATGCACCGGATGCCGTCTGAGCATGGCTGGCGCTGGTCCTTTTCATTCGAAGACCAACCGGCTCCGTATGAAAATCCCCAGTAGGGCTGATAGGTGGAGAGGGTTCCCTCAGCAGAACTAGGGTCGTGGGTTCTCACCTGCACAAAACAGGAGCAAAGCACTCCCATCCCGTTCCTCCCCAGCCAGGGAGCCACAAGGGAACGGACAGTTGCTAAGGAACAACTGATCTGTGGTCACCTGGAGCCCCAGGAGAGTCGTAGGAACCCCCAATCCAGAGAGAGACACACAGGGGATCTCTGAGAGAAAAAGTCCATTGTGGTCCTGGAGCAAATCTCCCCAGCTGTTAAATCTCTGCAAGAGAATCACAGAACAGACCTGTTGATTGTTTACACCTCCGCCATGCCAAGGGGGATGGGGTTGCATTAACTCTGCCTTGCCCAGAGCATGGCGTGACCCTTCTCCTCTCCCGCAGCATCGATGAGGATGAGAACCGCTACCCGCAGAAGCTTGCCTTCGCCGAGTGCCTGTGCACCGGCTGCATTGACGTCAAGACAGGCCGGGAGACGTCCTCACTCAACTCTGTGCCCATGCACCAGACCATGATGGTGCTTCGCCGCAAGCCGTGCCCACACAATGCCAGCCCTGGGACCTTTGCCTTGGAGGTGGACTACATCAAGGTGCCAGTCGGCTGCACCTGTGTCCTCCCCAGGTCCAGCGGCTGAGCACGTGACAGGTGCTGGAGCAGCAGAGCTCCCATGGAGCCAGCTGATTTCCAGCATCTTAACCCCAGACCCCTACTGTGACCATGTCACACCGACCAGTATGTTTGTTTTAAAGCACTTACTATTTATTTCAGTTGTAGGCCCTATGGAACCGTTTCCCTGTCCCTAGCGAGACCTGCCCAACCAGCTAGCTGTCCTGGGATTTGGATTTCAGCCTGCCACCTGGTGCTCCTGAAATCCAAACCTTCAGCTGCCAAGATTGAGCTGCAGGTGCTTTGCAAGCTGGACATGCAGTGAAAAGAGCTGTGAATCCTCATGCTTCAGGGCACCACCTGACTGTCAGTTAGAGAGGTCAGGAAGGAATTTCCTCCTGGCTAGAGTTTTGCACAATTAGGTGCATCTCTTGGGAGAAGAGAGGGAATGTATTCCTTCCTCTGAAGCAACTGGCAGTAGCCACAGGCCACTAGCCTGCTGGAGGGCTCATTCTAATGCTCTTGTGTTTATTACAGACCTCGTGCCTAGCTGGTCCTGCCTCCTTCCCCACGGTAGCTAGAAGGTGCATGTGATGGGAGGAGGAGGGGTCATATGGAGCTAGGCAAGCACATCTTCCTTGCAGATTGCACACATTGTGCCAGGCGCTGCTCTCTAGCAGAGAGCAGGCCAGGGCTCATTTTTTTTTACAAAAAGCCCCCAAAACATATGAAATTCCAGCCAGAAAAGCCTGGCAGGAAAGGCTGCACAGTGAAGCAATGCGGGGGTTGCCTCCATAGCCTTAACTCTGCCCTGCAGGAAGCAGTGCGTACTGACTAGCATTGTCCTTGCTGCTTCATTTTGCAGCCTTAAGATGCTCTGTGGGCCGGGGACTCGCCTGTACTTTCCTGTCAAACCCAAGCACGCTGGCTGGCCAGCAAGCTATGACATGGGGCGATCAGCCCTGCTCTGGAGCCCGGCCTGCCTGTGCTCTGCGCATTCCCAGCCGCTTGGGAGACCTGCAGTCCCCTGCAGCCGCCCTTGACGCTGCAACGCAGGGAACCATGGCCTAGTACAAGGCTGCGTCCTGCCCAGATGGCCCCCAGCTGGGCCGAAAGGGGTCGGGGCCAGCCAGCCGTGACGCTGATTTGTTCTGTGTATTTATTGGTTATTTATTTATTTCTATTTGATGGGAGATGCCGTCCCCAGAGGCGGAGGTGCCCGCACCCTTGTAACCACGAGGAGGTAATGCTATGGCAATGAGATGCCGGTGATACTGTTCCCCAGGGCGGGAGGGGCTCACCGTTAGGCCTCCTCCACCGAGAATCACTGTGCCAGATCCACCCCCCCGGTCTGTCTCACACTAGCCACAGCCTGAAGTCTTGCACTGGAAATCAGGCCCTCCAAGTGGGACATCAGTGAGGTGTTCTGGCCATGTTGGCGCTGGGCAGTGCCTATAATCCCGCATGAGCATCAACATGCCCTTGAAAAGCAACACCTGTGGCTTGTAAGCGAAGCAAGTGGCCAGACGTGTGCTCAGTCCCCACAGCGTCCGGCCAGCCCAGCATCCAGCTGGAGCCAAGACTGGGCCATTTCTTTTGCACCAGCTGCTGCTGTTGCTTTTGAAAGTGGCTAGGGGGCGCTCTCCCTCCCCAGCCCTCCAAGCTACAGAGGGGAAAAATCTATTTATTTAAGCTCCATTTATTGTGAATTCTGGTGAGTGTGTGATAAGACCTAATTATTATTATTATTATTTATGCCAAGCCATTTTATTTATTGTGTCACTGTTGAGCCGCGCTATTTAATATTGCCTGGATTGGAATGTTGCTGATTTGTTGAAAGCCGCTGATGTAATTTCTCTGGTGTGGGAGGCTGGGGAAGTAGCAGAAACGCCAGCCAATAAAATTTGATTTCCCTGTGGAACGTGTCCAGGGCTCAGCCTTGTCTGTTACACTGCCAGGCAGCGGTGACGCTTTGGCCATGTCCCACGACGATGCTAATCAGCTCCCAAGCGCAGACCAGCCCTTGGGTAACGTGCTGCCTCCTTGTGCGATTGCTGCTGGGAAAACACCCCTGGCATAGGCGCGCCCTGTGGGGCTGACCCGTGCAACCCTGCTCTGCCCCCATCAGAGCATGGGAAGTGCGAGAGGGGGTGTGGCCACCGCACTGGGTTCTGGGGGTGCAGCGCAGCCCACCGCCCCGCAGGGAGGCTGGGCAGAGTTCGGCACTCAGCTGTGCTGCCCAAGAGGGCCTCAGTGAGGTTAGGGGTGACTTGGAGAACTGCTGTTGTCATTTGAGGGAGAGGCAGGGCTAGCACCTCTACCCAGGGTGTGAGCTCAGCCGCTGGCACGTGCTTCTGGCTGCCCCAGCCCGTGCCGGTGCGTGGGGCGAGGCGGGCTATGAAAAGGAGAGAGGCGGCTGAGGCCTAACGAAAGGGGCTCCGGAGGCCACCCGAGGGCCGTGCCTGATGAACAAGGAGAGGAATGACAGGCCCAGCTTGGCGTGCTGGAACTCCGGCCTAATTAGGGAATGTCCTAATGAGGGGATGGGCCAAGCCACCCAGGGCGAGCCAGACCGTGTCTGTGTTTGTGGGGGCGCAAAACAGTGAGCCTGACGCCTGGGCTAGTCCCTCAGGAAAGGGCAGCAGGGCTCTGGATCAGGCGGTCCTTCGTCGGTGCATTGAGCCCACAGCCCAGCGCCGACCCCACCTGGTACACGTGCACATCTTCCCTCGTTTGCTCCTGGCCAAGCCCACTAGCGGCCTCCTGGCCTACCTTGCGCCCGCGACTTTTCGCCAGCGGCCTCATATGGCACGAGCATGACATGGCGCAGTGGGGGGGGCTATGTTACAGCGTTCGGGCACCGAAAGGGCGCTTACGGCACCCTAGTTATGGCCACGTCCACGCCGAAGTAAGTGGCCCGTTACACCGCCATCACGACGCTACCGCGTCACTTTCACATTGGCGTAGGCAGGACGACGCAGCATCTGTGTAGCCCCTGTGTGACTTACATCGGTGGTTGGTGGTCAGGCCCACGAGGGCTCAACGCCCACCCCCAAGCCCTGGCACTGCCAGCCCAAGCTGTCAGCGGGGTGCTGGGGGCACAGCTGTGAGCACTCCCCAGCCCCTGCTACTGCCTCCCAGTAAGGGATGGAAATAATACACTCCCTGCTGTGAAATGGAAGCCTGGGCTGGCAGTACCAGGCCGGGGAGGGGGAGGGGGAGGGAAGGGCTCACAGCTCTGAGCCCACACCCAGCTGAGAAGCGCAGGCTGTTGGGGTGAGCAGGTCCAGTTGTGAGCTGATGCCCAGCTGACAGCTTTGGGGCCAGGGGGTGGGGAGGGGGGGTGTCGAATGGACCAGCCCCCTCTCCTCACTGCTGTCCCATGTCAGTGTTCTGGGGCGGGAGGGCGCACACTGCCAACAGATGGAGCAAGTGTGGCTGTGCACGACCACTTTAATTACTGTGGTGGCTGTATGGCGACATGCTTTAGCCAAGCCCAGCACCTGCGCTCCACACCTGGTCGTGTCAGAGTCCAGCGCAACAGCTGGTGTGGCTGACCTGCCAGCCCGGAGCATCCAGCCATGTTTGACCAACGCCACAGCTCCCACACTCTTAGTACCCGGCTCTGCGCCCCTTCGAGGGGCACACGTTTGTCAAAAGCAGGCCCCGTAACCAGCACGCCACGGGAGTGCAACAGCATGCCTACCCAGGCTTTCCTGCGCAGGCGGCGGGCATGCTGGGAACAGAGCCGCAAATGGCCAGCCGCAGGCTATAGAAAAGGGCCATGAGACGTGTGTTTTGCCGTTTCCAAAGGCTCTAGGGTTTATTTCTGTTTGTGCCACTGACTCAGAACAGGGCCAGACTGCGGCAGGCATGGGCGCACCATTCCCCTGAATGGGTCATGTGACGGCTTCTCACCCACGGGGCCCTTTCGTCTGGCGTGGTTTACACACTGGACCGTGTTGCTGTGAAGTGTCTGCTGGCGATGGACCCAACGCTGGTGTCGTGCTGGCCTTAGTGACAGGGGGAGAAGGCGCTAGGCCCTACCACGCAGCACCAGACGCTTTGCCTCGGAGGGCTTAGTACCCGGCTGCCAGGTGTTGGGGGGGGGGGGGCTCGTGCAAGCCTCACTGTCACTGTCACGAATAATCAGGTTTGTCTTGTTCGGGCTAGAGCCCAAAGGGCATTAGGCACCTGACACCTCAGTGGCTAAATCCCAGAATCAAGCCCCTGCTCAGCAGCCACTGCACAGCGTAGACCCCCTAAAGTCACATGGCACCTCTGGGTCTGTCGCTGCGCAGCCGCGTTCCCAGCGGTCCCGACGCGCACGCCCCAGAGCACTGCACGAAGCCAGAGGATGTCCCCCCCGCCCCCCCACTCCTGAGTCGCCCATGGCGGGGGGGTGGGGGGGCTCATAGCTCACCTACAGGCATGGGCTGCAGCGCCCGCAGGACCCCGGGGGGGGGCACCTCCCACATGACTCAGCCCAGGGCGAGGGCACGCAGTCGGGGGAGGGGGCAGCAGCGAGCCCCCCCCCCCACCTCCAAGCCCCAGTACAATAGCTGCCAGAGGGCCGCCTGTGGAGCTGCAGGGCAGCACGCCCCCAGAGCCCAGCAGTTAGGGCACCAACTGGAGATGAGGGGGGTCGTGCCCTTCCGGTGGGGCGGGGTGTTAACCGGGGGGGGGGGGTCCCACTGTACACCCCACCCCCGGGGTTAAAGGCTAAGAGGCAAAGGCGGACAGTGTCCTAGGCACTACGAGAGGCAGAGCAGCCCAGACCCCAAACTCCCAGAGAGCAGCAGGGTTTAGCGCGCACCCCGGTATCACCCCCCTGGCTGGCTCAGGTGGCGCCCCCTGCCCCCCCCCCAACCTGCCCAACTGCTGACATGGTACCTAAGCCCAGTGTCTACATGTGTGACTCTGAGGCAGGGGCGGGTACCCCCAGGTGGAGCTGACAGGGCCACAGGACGGTGGCCGGGTGTGCGGCTCTGAGGCAGGGGCGGGTACCCCCGGGCGGAGCTGACAGGGCCACAGGACGGTGGCCGGGTGTGTGGCTCTGAGGCAGGGGCAGGTACCCCCCAGGCGGAGCTGACAGGGCCACAGGACGGTGGCCGGGTGTGCGGCTCTGAGGCAGGGGCGGGTACCCCCCAGGCGGAGCTGACAGGGCCACAGGACGGTGGCCGGGTGTGCGGCTCTGAGGCAGGGGCGGGTACCCCCGGGCGGAGCTGACAGGGCCACAGGACGGTGGCCGGGTGTGTGGCCAGCCCACAGTGCCGGCACCGCGCTGCGTGGGGCACAGCCCAAACCCCTGGCACACCACCTCTGGCACCCCAACTGCTGCACGGGCCCTTCCTGCCAAGATCCAGGCCATGATGCAACCAGCCTGGTGCAACCCTGACACTTACAATGGTGCCACTTCAGCACAGAGCGCTGGCACCAATAGCAGCGGGGTGAGCGGGTTGAGGTCAGGGAACGGGCTACAGAGCTGTTCCAGGCCAGTCCTGCCTGGGCGAGGGGAGGACGGGCTAGGCCCCGGAGGGGAACCTGGGGTGAGTCATGGCTCGGGCACTGATTTTAGTCTGATGCAAGGAGAGGAGACACTAGCTGCCTTGGGGGATGAGAAAGGAAACCCGGCTCATTTCCTCCTGGGCCACGGTGGTGTTCACCTGCCGGACACCAGTGCTGACCCAAGGTCAGGGCAGGGGGGGGATCCACTGCCCCCCCCCCGGCCCGAAGTGCCCAGGGCCGTTGCGCTGTGCCAGCCGTTCAGTGCCCCGTCTGAACGTAGCAACCAGGGGCTAGCACAGCCATGCCCACGCAGACACTAGCCCCACATGGGAGCTCACTGGCCCTCAGGGGCCAGGGGCCGGCTGCCCTCCCCTCCACGGCTCCTACTGCCCGTGCACCATCCATCCTGGGCCCACAGGACATCAGCCGGCCCCTCACCCCAGCATCCTCACTGCTGGCCAAACCGGGCCTGGGCTCCACGGGCCTGTGCTGCCCTACTGGGATGGGGGAAATCCTAGCACCTGTCCCCACCCCCCCCCATTCCCCACATCACCCCCCGCCGCATCTCGGCTCCTGCTGCCCTCACAGCTGGTGCTGCCCTGGCTGAATAGCAGCAAGCCACAGCGCCCCCTGCAGCCCAGACCCACCAACTGCGGCACCAATTCAACCAGACTGGGACCCTACCCGCAGCATAGCCCCAGCGAGTGCCCGGGGCTGGGGGACCCCCCCCCAACCCTGCTCAGGCCCCAGGGGAAGCCCCGCTGCTTCTGGCGCTCTCCTCGCAGGGGGCTGAGGAAGGACCCCTTCCTCCCCTGACCTGGCTCTCTGACCCCCATCCCAGCACCAGCCCCCACCCCACTCTCTGCCTCCCCACCCACCCCCAGCCCCATCAGGTAGCCAGCAGAGGAAGGGGGTGGGCCTGGAGCTGGGTGAGAGAGACACCCCACGCAGGGACCACACTCAACCTCCTCCCAGCACCCCTTGCCTACAGGAGCCCTCCCTCCCGCAGAGATCCCCTTGGACGCTGGGCTTCCCCCAGCAGCCAGCATCCCGCCCCTGCCCCCCACACCCTGCTGGCAAAGCCAGAGCCAGGGGAGCGAGTGACCACTTCACGCAGCACCCTGGCTTCTCCGTGAAGATCTTGCCCCCGGAGCGGCCCGAAAGGGGCTCTCCCTGTAACCCGTGCTTTGAGGCTGGCCATGCCAACAGCAGCTGGCGCCTGAGGAAATGCAGATGAGGCGCGGACGGGATGCCCTGGTACCCGAGGGGGATGGGGCAGGGTCCGGGTGTCTTAGCACCGACAGAACAAGACGAGGTGGAAAATGCAAGGCCTGGGGGGTCCCACCTGGCTGCACAACCTGCGCCCCGCCCAGCCACAACCCCCTCCTTTGCAGAGAGATCAGTGATTGCTTCACTCGTTTTATTACCGTATCAAAAGGAGACAATCCAATGAAGGGATGCCATTCGGCACGACCACGCCCCCGTTCAGGGGAGGGGCCCAGCAGGAGACAGCCGCCCCCGACCCCCCCACACCCCTATGGGCAGAGTGGGCCCCACAGCCCTGCACTGTGCAAAGGAGCACCGAGGCTGCTGGGCTCTGTGACGCCAGGGGGTCCTGAGTGGGCTGTAGTGTGAAGGGGTGACGGGAAGAGGACTGGGCTCTAGAGCTGGGGGGGGACTGGCTGTCCGAGGGGATGGGGAGCAGGCTGGATCCCGGGAGGGAGCATCTGTGAAGGGGGCATCAGGCTTCGGAGCTGGCAGTGGGGGCGCCCGGCTGCAGGCAGAGCGCGGGGCTGAGGCGTTACTCTGCCTCAACGGTGACCGGGATGGGATTCTCCTGGCCGGCCAACTCTGCCGGCGGCTTCTTGCGCGTTTCTGCGGGCGGCCGCGGCGGGGGCATGCTCGGGGGCTGCTTGATGGTGCCTCCTCCCACCGGCGGCCGCTCCTGAGGCTTCTGCTCGATGGGGTTCCACTCCTCGCCGCGGAGCGCAGCCTGCAAAGCAGCCCCCGCAGAGCAGTGAGAGCCGAGTCACCCCTTCCCCGGCCCACCTCCAGAGAGCCCCCCTCAGGACCAGGGCAGAAGCAATGATGTTAGGAACCCCACACACAGCTACCACCCCCCACCAGCTCCCAGTCACACAACGGGCGCCTCTGCCGGCCAGCCCTACTCCATGCACCGGGAGGCTTTAGGGACCCAGAACGCTCAGCATTCGAGTTAGCCAGCAGGGGGCACTCAGCGCCTGGCAGAGAAACTTCTCCATCAGACCTAGGGGAAGCAAAGGAGGCTATTGCATCTCCTACCTTCCACCTGACACCCCGCCAGCTCTGTATGAGTATTAACTAACTAACCCCTCCTGGGGGGCTGTAGCTAAATACCATCCAGTTTATTGATGGGGAAACTGAGGCACGCACCAATCCGGTGAGAAGCAGTGGCAGCTAGGACACGAACCCAGGAGTCCCAGTCCCCTGCTCTAATCACTAGACCCAGAAATGGAACCCAAGAGTCCTGCCTCTCGCATGCTCTAACCACTAGACCACACCACCAGGGGGGGAACAGAAGATGAGGAGAGGTGTGAAACATGCAGGGGGAGTAGAAAGACACATGCTGCCTGGTGCCATTCTGAGAAAACCAAGCCCCCAAGCAGCTGCTCTGTAGGAATAAGCCCCCGGAGGGCTAACAAGGTAGGTGAGCTGACAGCACTGGGTACTTACCAATAAATAGATGGCACTTGCTATGCCCAAACACGCCGTGCCCAGAATGGTGGATAACAGGAAACCCGCAGGCACTGCAAGACTGAGAGAGAGCGAGATTTAACTCCAGCCGAAAGCTTTGAAGACAAGCCTCCAAATAAATTAAGAGCAAAGGTCTGTGGGTATCGCAAGGGGGAAGCAAAGGTCTGTGGGTAGCGCACCGGAGAGCTGGTTCTCTCTGTGGCTTCTGATGCGTTCCGCAGAATCCAGGCTTTTTGTTTACCCAGAAATCTAACGTTCCCTCAGCTGGTGAGTCAAATCCCTGGTTCTCTCTGTGGCTGGCCAGACAGAAAGAGCCTGTCTGCTATGGGGGAGCTGGCGCCTGGCACAGGGGGCACAGGGACAGGCTGGGTAGGGTGCCAA
Organism: Mauremys reevesii; assembly: GCF_016161935.1. Classification (NCBI taxonomy): domain Eukaryota; kingdom Metazoa; phylum Chordata; order Testudines; family Geoemydidae; genus Mauremys; species Mauremys reevesii. The sequence continues at coordinate 39,887,579 of NC_052638.1, forward strand.
CCCCAAATCTCCAGCGTGGGTTTAGCAGGAACAGTTCACTGTCCATTCCTGGATTCTCCCTGCTGTAACCTTTGGGGGATTGGAGCAGACTCTTCTCCACGGGCTCAGAACCAAACCCAAGCCCCGCCCACAACCCGGGAGAATTCCTGAGCGGGCGGAGCAGTCCGTTCACATAAACTCCCCGTGAACTGAAGCTGGGGAGACGCCCGCCGTTTGACATCCAGGAGGCAGGAATGGATACGAAACCAGCCCCTGCCAAGAGCAACGGGTGGCTTCCCATCCCCAAATCAATGAAACCGTCTCACGCTTCCCATTCTGAAGGCTGGCAGAGCACATCCCAAACTCCATGCAACGCACACATCCCCACTGAAATGCAGCCACCTCTGGGGTGGAGGGCAGCAGCCCACTGCGGCACTCTGTGTTGCCTTACAGCAGAGGAAAGGGAAAACTTTGGGCCAGATCATGGGAGAACCACTGCTTGAAAACAAAGAGTCTTGGGACAGTGCACACAGGCGCTCTCATTCACCCAGAGCAGTCGTGGGCTCAGATTGATGTTAGAAGGGTGACGGTTACACCGACCCTATGGGGATCTGACTCCATGGCGAGAGGGGATGAGGGATTTCAAATCTGGTGCTTACAGAGAGAAGCCATCCCCTCTGGCTATGCACAACCTCTCAGTGCCACCACTCGATCCAAGCCGGGCAGGGTCTCACTCGGGATCAGGCATGTGTGTACTGAGACATGGTTAAAAGTAACCCCGGGTAGGAGCTGGCAGTGGAGAGGACAGCCTGGGCTGCGAGAAACACACACACACACGACTTACGCAGCATGCAGGATGGCCCGGACGTAGTAATTCCTAGTGATCGGCCCAAAAACTTTCACCACGGCTGTCAAGTACTTCTGGCCACTGCATGGGGTGGAGAGAGAGAGAGCACACAGGGAAGGGGGGTCAGAAAGGCATGGGATTCCCACAGAGGATGGGGCACATGACACAGAAGGGCAGCCTTCCCTCCGCTCCCAATCTGCCCTGTGTCGTGCCCCTCTCTCTGCCCCCTCTATCCTCAGGATCTAACATGCTCACCTAGGCAGTGGAAAACCTTGTGGGAGCGCAGAAGTCTCCTCCTACCTGATCACCAACGACCAGCGAGCAGGGCAGTGACCTGCAGCCCCTGGCACTCTGGGGATCTGAACTGCAATGTGACAGGGAGCCAGACAGGGCAGAGAAAACCCTGCTGCTATGGAGGGGGTCAGCATCCTGGACATGAGGCTGCAGGGCTGTGATACCCAGAGATGCAAGCCCAGTTCAGCCACTCCAGCTCCCTTACGACTTCCTCTCCAAAACCCCTCAGAGTCCCTCCAGCCATGAATTCAGGGCCATGGCTATATTTTGGGCTTTTAACCCCAGCCGAGTCATGCTTCACTGCCATGGAAACTCTCCACTGCTGGCAGGGTGAGACCTTATCTAGCACGCCATCCTGCTGGTAGAATAAAGCTGTTCAGCCATGTGTCATAACCCCCATACTGCTCGGAGATTCTCCTGTTGGAGCAGGAGGAGGCACATTTTGGCCCTTCTAGGCCTGAAGAACATAGCAATTGCCAGACTGGATCTGACCTAAGGTCCAGCTAGCCCAATAACCTGTCTTCCACCAGCACCAACTGCTTCAGAGGAAGGGATGAGAAACTCCATCGCGGGCATTAAGGATCACCCCGTCCATAGGGGAGAGTTCCTTCCTAACCCTTGTCAGTGAGTTGCTGGCTAATGCCCTGAAGCATGAGGATTTATCGGGTTTTATCCAATCTAATCTAACTACGACTGCTTTTTCAAGCCTGCCCATGTCGAAATCCCTTTTTTAGGACCCCGCTGAGCTCTTGGCCTTAATATCATGTTGCAGTGAGTTCCACTGGTTACTTCTCCATGGCTTAAGACACCGTTTCCTTTCTTCAGCTTTGAGCACATTGCCTCTGCTCTCCATGCCATTCCGTTGCCAGGAGGGCTGCAACATGAGGTGTCAGTTTGGGCTGGACTGAAAGCCAGAAAATCCCCTTTGCGAGATCACACAGAGCTGGAGGTGAAGGCAGGGGAGTACTTACCATCTCTCCATGGTAGAGCCCTTTTTCCGCTTCCCCCGGGGGTACTCCAGCAAGCAGACAAAGACCCCAGCCGCTCTCAGGGGGCCAGTCAAGGAAAATAGCTTCTTAGCACCCCCACCCCCTTGGTCTACGCAGCCTAACTGGAGCAGCCCATAACGTGCAGCACAGACCCACGATAGCCCATGGGGTCAAGAGCAGCCTTTTGCCATCTCCCTCCCACATACGCTGCCTGGATGGGACCTCGACTGCAGCATCCGCCCTGGGGAACTTCTGCTGCCAGCTGCAGCAGCCTAGGGCTGGCCAGTCCAGATCAGCCCATCAAATCCAGGATCCCACCTGTGGCCGTGGACAATGCCTGATGTTCCAGAGGGAGGTAAGAAAAAGCCCATAATGTTGGCCAGCTAAGCAATGACAGGCAGAGGGTAACAACAGCTGACTGACCCCAGAAGGGGGAAGGGAAGGGAGAGACGAGATGAGTTTGCCCCTGAAGCGTGAGGATTGGATACCCCTGCTTTAGCACACAGAATCACAAAGGTTATTAACCAGAGGACAATTCCCCAGCCTCATTACAAACCCAGCCACAGCAGCTGGGCACTTCAACGGCTAAACCAGGGGTCGGCAACCTTTCAGACGTGCTGTGCCGAGTCTTCATTTATTTACTCTAATTTAAGGTTTCGCGTGCCCGTAATACATTTTAACGTTTTTAGAAGGTCTCTTTCTATAAGCCTATAATATATAACTAAACTATTGTTGTATGTAAAGTAAATAAGGTTTTTAAAATGTTTAAGAAACTTCATTTAAAATTAAATTAAAATGCAGAGTCCCCCGGACCGGTGGCCAGGACCTGGGCAGTGTGAGTGCCACTGAAAATCAGCTCGCGTGCCGCCTTCGGCACCCGTGCCATAGGTTGCCTACCCCTGGGCTAAACCATGGAACTCGGCTAGTCAGTTTCACTGTTTGTTTATAGTAAGTTCCACTTCTTCCAATACACTGGCCCCAAAGCGGCTGCTTTTGGGTTTCTAGTACCGGAGGGGGAGTGGAGTTGAAATGCCCCACCCCAATCTCTTCATTTTGACTTTGTGACATTGCAAAAGCTTTTCCAGTGACTGCCAACCTCCCGACAGCTGGCACCCTTTTAAACTACAGCTGCGGTGAGCAAAGCCAGGACGATGCAGCCTCCGGAGATCTTCGCCAGCAAGATGTCTGGGGAGCCTGAGGCCAGATGGCGGTTCTGGAAAAGGATACATGGCATAGGCAGCAAACGGCCACCCTTTGAACTGAGCGGCTACCGCCACAATCCCTCCCGTCACTAGAACTAAGAGACAAGGGAGAGAGAGAGGAGGAAGTTAATAAATCAGAGTGAACGTCCCCACACTCTGTCCTAGTGGTACCCAACAGCTGATCTCCTCTGCGCCCGGAACAGGCTCTGTCCCCATGTTACTCTGCTCCACAGCGATAGTTAATCCCAGGTCTAGCCATTCATTGAGCGCCCCACATGCCACGCCAGGTCGTTTCTGTCTGTTTACAGAGACACGGTTCTATGCATTAGCGAAATAGCCCCCCACGGGCTGCACAGCCTCAAACTGCCCCCGCTGCGGCTCCCTCCCCCAGCCAGTATCACACCACAGACTGAGCCTGGGTAAGATTTTAAATCAAAGCCTCTCCCCGGGAGGTAAGAGCCAGAAACAGGACCCAACCTGAGAGGGTTTTTGCCATCTGATCACGTCCAAAGAGGTCACCACAACTTGTGACAAATTTAGCTGGAGAAATAACAATCCAAACACACTCTGGGGCTCAAGCCAGGTCATTAGAGCTGGTCTTTGCACCAGGGAGTCAGACGCCACAAGCGCCGCTGTTTGGTCAGTTACACTCCAGCCTCTGGCCTGGCCATGGCATTTCAGCACAGCCCCGGCTACGCTGGGCCAGCCACCATGGACAGGAGAAATCACCTGCAAACCGCCTTCAACCGAAGCTGAAGGACGGATTTAAATGTAAGAACGCCACCAGGGTAGAGGGCACCATGTGGAGCTGCGTCTGGCACGCTGGGGCAGGCACACGTCACTGCAGGGAAAGTGACACCGAATAGCCTCGGCTGGAGCTAGGGTTGGGGTGAGGCGGCAGGAGGGTGAGGAAGGATGAACTCGGGTGAGAGTTACGGGGAGCACTCAGCCGTAGGCACCAGTGGAGAGGGCCCCTTGAGAGGGCATCCGCCTCAGTTACTGCAGGGGCTACGCTAACCCAGTATGAGGGGAACCATCACTGCATGGGCACCTGCCCGGAAGTGAGTCCTGCCACGAGCCAAGCATTGAACCCAGCTGGAGTCTTCACCAGGAAGAGGAGGAAGAGACTTGGCTGGTTACCCAGACACGCTGGCTGGGAATCAGCAGGGGGACTTTCCCAGGGTGTTATGGGAAGCCACCAGCACAGCCAGAACCTCTCCAACTCACACAGCAGAAAACCCCACTGCCAGGCTGGCCCAGCGAGGACACAGGAGCTGGGCCCTGAATGTGCCGGACAGCAGCAGCCTGGCTGGGCATTTTCACATTGCCCCAAAGCAGAGCCAGTTCTGCAGGAGTGGTCCCCTGTGAAGGTCACGTGTCCATGGCAACCTGGGCGGGAATGCAGCTCTCACTCTGGTCAAGCCAGTCCAGAGGTGGCTTTTTAAAGCCCCAGCTAGTGCACCGGGGACGCCCACTTTGCCCTTTCCCATCAGCCAGGTCAGAAGTGGGAGCAGAGGGACAGAAGTTGCCTGGCTCTTTACTCACTGGACTTGACCCGGGCCAGCGTATTTGGCGTGAAAGCCCAGAGCCAGCCAGAGGGAGGGTTTAGGTCTAAGGGAGGACGTGCTACTCTCAGAGGCAGGCCCAACGTTAAGAAACTTCCTTGTTTCCCGCACAGCCCATCACATTCTTTCCTCGCTTAAAAACCCAAACAAACCCAGCCCTGACATTCTCCAAGCCTCAGCGGAGGCGACTAACCCTGCCGCGCAGCACCCACTCTAGGGCGTGATTTCTAGCTGAACAAATCAAACAGCCCCGTTGCCAGGATCCGTTCACTGGATTCGGTTCCTTTTACACTAACAGATGCCTCAGGATTTTTCGTGTCTAAGCAGAAAAAAATACGCCCAAAAGGCCCAAGGCTCAATAAGTAGCTTAATCTACCCCCACCCCCATCTTCAACCCTCTCTCACCCCCCCCAAGGCATGGCCCGACTTGTGACCCGTAAATGCAATGCTGCCCCCCCCTGCATGTTTTGGGGCCTTTCTTTTAACTCGTTAGGCGTGTCTAATTTGCAGTTACCACGGCAGAGCCCACAACTCAGATAATGACATGCACGCATCGCTAATTAGGCGCCAATCGCTAATTAGGCACACCGCCACGCATCGTTACCCAGCTAGCAGGTGTAAGGAGTAAAAGCCACGTGCTATAACCACGCCTGCTTCAGGCCGTAAACGTGATGGACCGAGAGGCAGCCTTCCCTGCAGACAGGCGAGTCCCTCACTGCCAACTACAAGGCACCTTGCGCTGAAGCATCTGGCACTGGCCGCTGCCAGAGACAGGCTCCCAGACCAGCTGGACCCTGCGTCTGATCCGGACTGGAACGCCTACGCGCCTGGCCCCCAAGACGTGTATTTTGCATGCAGCGTTGCACATTTATAAACTGGCCATTGGTGGGTTTGAGTTTCAGGCTGGTGCTGGCCTGGCAGCTCCCAGCTCCTTCATTTATCCCCAGCTCCTTTGCTCTGCACTCGCGTCCCCATTGGCACAAGCTGGAGGCACCACCATGGAGGTGGCAGGAGACACAGGGTACCACACTCCATCGGGAGGCGGACTGCAGTGTGCATAGGCAGAACTGAGCTATCTTAGATCGAACCAGCTCACTAAAAACAGCAGCGTGGCAGCGGCATGGGCTAGATGCCCCAGTACGTGCCCAGGCGAGACAGTCTGTGGGTGGCTAGCCCATAATCTTGGCCCCCCTTCCCCCCCAGACACACTGCTATTTTTAGCAAGCTAGCTCAGGTCTACCTACCCTCCCTGCTGCAGCACCAACATACCCTGAAGGTGAAATCCCAGTGCCAGCAACATTGGCAGGAGTTTTGCCACTGACTTCAGTGGGCCCAGAATTTCACCCCCAAGGCCAGTCTTTCCAGCTACTGGTTTTAAGCCTCACTGCCAGCATGGGTGTCAGGCTGATGGTGGATTTTGTGATGACCAGCTGTCCACGGGAACTAGACCGTAAATGTAACCTGGTGGCTACAATCACCTGATGGTAACAACACCCAGTAACCAAGAAGCAAAAGGCTCCCAGCTCACCCATCTCTTCCCTCCCACCCACTCTCTCTCCACTTCTAGCGACTTCCACAACAATCGAAGTGTCACAATGGTGCCGTACTGTCTCTCTGGACGGCAGCTAAGCAAAGTTCACACCCACGTCACGGCTGGGGGGGAAGAAGCTGAGGTGTCAGCAGGGCAGATCTAGTGAATTTATACATTGGAGCAGCGGTTCTCAACCTGGGGCCTGTGGGCCGCAGCTGTGTGCAGACGGGGCTGCATGTGACATCCTCAGGGCCGGACAGGTAATACTGCATGCGGCCCGCAACGAGAAACAGGCTGAGAACCACTGCACTGGAGGGATCCCAACTCCTAGCTCAAGAACACTTTGGAAGAAAAAAATCCCTGTACAAACGCTCTTCCCAAGGGACTCAGCCCCACGCCAGGTGTCAAACTGAGGCCTGGCTCCACTGCCAAGTGTTCCCATATCCCCGTGTCGGCGCGGGGTGTCGTTCGCAGTGTGAACGCCGCTATCCCAGGATAAAGGTGCCGTAGCAGTAGGGGTATTTATTTCCCTTCCTGCGCAGGAAAGCGATACTGGTTTCAAGCATCTTTACCCTGGGGTAACTGCATTCAAGTTAGGGGGCTGAACGGCAGCTCTCTCCTGTGAGCAAGTCCCCAGAGAAACCCAGTTCACTCTGATTTCTATAGAGAAGTGAAGTTGGTGGCGCAAGCCCTGTACCCACCCTGCAGTGGAGTTTTCATGAACATTTTATTACCAGATGCTAATCGGGCCAATGGAAGAGACTCATTAAGCAAGAGGAGAACAGAAGAGAAACAGCCCAGTCGCTTCCTTCCCCTTTTTATTCTTTTCACTTCCTCAAGCTCAGCCCCAGCCACTGCGGCTGCCCAGAGCTGCAGGGTGATGGGTGCTCGCCCAGGCCCCCTGAGGCTGAGACTGGGTCTCCGGTGAGGAACACAGCAGCTTGGGAAATGCCCGGACGAGGAGTGGGCTTTGCTCATCACAGACCCTGCAGGGCAGAGGCTCCCTCCCCCAGGAATGACCCTGGGGAAAGGCAGCCACTTCAGACCTTCTCTTAAACCGGAGATTCTCAAACTTTTGTACTGGTGACCCATTTTCACACTGCAAACCTCTGAATGTGACCCCCCCTTATAAATTAAAAACACTTTTTAATATACGTAACACCATTATAAATGCTGGAGACAAAGCGGGGTTTGGGGTGGAGGCTGACAGCTCACAACCTCCATGTAATAACCTCGTGAACCCCCTGAGGGGTCCCAACCCCCAGTTTAAGAACCCGTCTTAAACCCTACCCCCCAGCTCCCTGCCCACTCCCAGCCCCCCATACCCCCAGCTCCTGCCCACTGCCAGCCCCTAAACCCCTCCCCAGCTCCTGCCCACTGCCAGCCCCCATACCCTCCCAGCTCCCTGCCCACTGCCAGCCCCTAAACCCCTCCCAGCTCCCTGCCCACTGCCAGGCCCCTAAGCCCCTCCCCAGCTCCCTGCCAGCCTCCCACACCCCTCCCCAGCTCCCTGCCCACTGGCAGCCCTCCCACACCCCCTCCCCAGCTTCCCTTAGCCCAGTTCTCCCCCAGATCCCCTAATCTCCATCTCACCCTCCCCTTCTCCCCCAGCTCAGCTCCCCTCCCCGAATCCCCGATTGCCCCCCAGCTCCCCTTCTCCTAACCCCCCAATCGCCCCCCGCCCCGCTCCCGGGGCCCCCAGCGCCCCGCCCGGGGGGCTCCCCCGCCCCACTCACTGAGCCCGGACGCCAGCGCCTGCTCGTTGGCCCACATGGCCCACTCGATGCGCCCCATGGCTGCGCTGCTGACGGCCGGGACACACTGATCCCGCCGCCCGGGACCTACCCCGGCCCCGCACCGCTCGGTTACCCCCCGCCCCGCTGCCGGCCAAGACCCTTGGGCAGCGCGGACCCCCCCACCCGCCTGGGACAGGCGCCAGCCCGGCCCCGGCCCCGGCTCTCGGTCCCGGCCGGGGGGAGCCCGGCGAGTCGCTGCCTCGGAGGCTTTAAAACCCGCCTTCAAAGCGGGGAGCGGGCCCGGGGCTCTGCAAACACCCAGCCCGGGCAGGGCTCAGCCAGCCCCGGCCACACCGGGGAAACTGAGGCACGGAAGTGAAGGGACCTCAGGCTTCCAGCCAACCACCTGCAGGGGTCTGGAAGGGATTTCCCCCCCACCCCCCCGGGTTTGCTTTTTGGGTTTTTTTTAATCCCCTTCCTCTGAAGCATCAGAGATTGCCAGGGCTAGAGACAGGACCACGGGGTGGGCCAGGGCTGGAGAGGGGACAGGGGGTCGGCCAGGGCTGGAGAGGGGACAGGGGGTGGGCTGGTGCTGGAGACGGGGTGGGCCAGGGCTGGAGAGGGGACACGGGGTGGGCCAGGGCTGGAGAGGGGACACGGGGAGGGCTGGGGCTGGAGAGGGGACAGTGGGAAGGCCGGGGCTGGAGAGGGGACACGGGGTGGGCCGGGGCTGGAGAGGGGACCATGGCTGGAGAGGGGACACGGGGTGGGCCGGGGCTGGAGAGGGGACACGGGGAGGGCCGTGCTGGAGAGGGGACGCTGGAGACAGGACACAGGGTGGGCCAGGGCTGGAGAGGAGACCGCAGGGAGGGCCCAGGTCAGACTGACGGTGGTTTTCACCTTCCTCTGCAGCACATGGGTGTGGGTCACTTGCTAGAATTATCTAGGTGTATCACACATCTTCCTGCCCCGGGGGGCCTCGGGCACTAGTGCACTTCACTCACTCCCACCTGCCCCCCCAGCCCCTGCAGTGAGCTGGTCTCAGTTCGGTGGTTGCGTTTAGGGTGGGGGGGGGTCAGTGGTCCCTTCTGGCATTAAACGCTGTGACTCTATGACCCAGCATCACTCGTAGAGGCAGCACTAGGGCTGGGAACAGGATCCACCATCTGGACTTGCAGGGCCTCACCTAACCTTTAGGCCGACCTTCCTCAGGTAGGGCACAACAGGGAAGCAGGTTGTTTGACGGGCACATTCCTTGTTACTGGAGCTTGTGCTCTTTGCATTCATCAGAAACTGGGTGCAGCGTAGGGGCTGTGATCCTAAGGGCCATACAAGGACAAGCATGCAGGGCTGTAGAAATACAACCGTGCTCATATGGAGCCTTTCATCAGATCTCGCAGCGCTTGAACTAGGTTAAAGCTGGGGAAACTGAGGTACAGAGAGGCAAAGGGACCCGCTCATGCTCACAGAGCATGGCAGTGGCAGAGCAGGGACTGAACTCAGGCTCTCTGCAAGCCCAACCCTGCTCACCCAAAGTAGGGGCGGGCGGGGGGGGGGGAATCACTTCCCTCAGGCCCTGACAGCTGAGATACAATTTGCATGAAGGCCAGAAGCCCAAGGGGCGTTAACAGAGGCTGTGGAATCATGGCACACAGAGATACCTGCTGCCCTGTTCCCCTTCTCCAGACAGGTGGGGAACAAGAGGAAAGCTGCTAGGTGTCCAGACCCCCTCTGAAGACAGCAGAGTCCTACTCCTGCTCTGCAGGTGAGACACGGGGCAGGACCCTCGGGCCTGGCCTGGCCTGAAATGCTTTCACTCAAGCCTCTGGCTACAGCACCCAGCCTAGGGTTTGAAAGCCACAGCTGAAGGGGTCACAGCTGCCATCAGTTGGTGAGGAAATTGAACAATTTCCTCATGCTTGGGGGTTGATAAAGGCAGTTCCTCCTTGCCCCCAGAGCCAGCTAAGCCCATCTCACCCCAATGCTCCCTTTGTCTTATCCCCCAACCCCGGCTTTACAGCAAACGCTTCCTGTCTCCTCCCTTCTTGGATCAGCCACTTTCCTCCTGGGCCAGCAAGGTGACCACCCCGGCCTTCGAGATACCCATCGGGCAGAGCTCTATGGTCTACACACATTTCTGGACCTGCCCCTTCAACTTTTACTCTGACCCAGGAGGTGACGCAACCCCCCCCCCACACACACACATTACCCCACTGACAGCCCTAGCCCCCCTGAATTTCTGAATGGGCAACACTATTTCTATAGCAAGCCTCACCCCAGAACTTCCGCCAAACTGGGGATTTCATCAGGACCAGCTAGGTCACAAGCACAGAGGAGAAGAGCCACCAAGGTGTTGGAATGAGCTATGAGGAAAGGCTTTAAAAAAAACAAACAAAAAACCACCCACTAACCAGGCAGCCTGTAGCCAAGTTCCTCATGAGTAAGCGGGCTGATAACAGGAGGAGCTATGGGACATGAGGAAAAGATTCTGAACACTACAGCTGCTAGAACTGTTGGCTACGACATGTCTTCCATTTCAAGTGCTGCAGTGGCTGTATACACTAGTGATCCGACCCACCTCTGAAATGCAGCTGCCTCTGGGGTGGAACACTGCAGCTGTTGAGCAGCACACAGCACCAGCATTCCACACAGTGGTCCCCAACCTTTTTCATCTGGACAAGCCATGGAGGACCGTGGCGGCGGACGAGCATCTGCCGAAATGCCACCGACAAGCGGCAAAGTCAATAGGCTTCGCCACCGAAAATCGCCTCTGGATGACGCAGCTTGTTGGCGGCATTTCAGGGATGCTCATCGGCCGGCCAGTACACTGGCGCTCTTAGACGCCCCAGCAGGCGCCATGGCACCTATAGGCACCGCGTTGGGGACCCCTGCGCTAGCAGCATGTGGCGGGGTTGTTATTAAGAGGGGAAGTGAAGAATAACTCCTACAACTGGAACTGCATAAGGGAATGGGAGGTAGGCAGAACGTAACCAGAATTTGCCCCAGACACCAGGGCTTTTCATAGAATCATAGAATTCGAGATCAGAAGGGACCATTATGATCATCTAGTCTGACCTCCTGCAAGATGCAGGCCACATAAGCCGATCCACCCACTCCTTAAGCAAGCGACCCCTGCCCCATGCTTCGGAGGAAGGCGAAAAACCTCCAGGGCCACTGCCAATCTACCCTGGAGGAAAATTCCTTCCCGACCCCAAATATGGCGGTCAGCTGAACCCCGAGCATGCGGGCAAGACTCTCCAGCCATACCCTCTGGAAAAAGGCTAACAATATCCTATCATTGACCCATTGTACTAATTACCAGTGTGGCACTTAATTGACCTATTGACTAAGCCCGTTATCCTATCATACCATCTCCTCCATAAACTTATCTAGCTTAATCTTAAAGTCATGGAGGTCCTTCGCCCCCACTGTTTCCTTCGGTAGGCTGTTCCAGAATTGCACTCCTCTGATGGTTAGAAACCTTCGTCTAATTTCAAGCCTAAATTTCCTGACTGACAATTTATATCCGTTTGTCCTCGTGTCCACATTAGCACTGAGCTGAAATAATTCCTCTCCTTCCCTGGTGTTTATCCCTCTGATATATTTAAAGAGTGCAATCATATCTCCTCTTATCCTTTTATTCCAAATGTTTGCTAAAGTAGCTGTGGAATCACCATGGAAAGAAACAATCCTACATGCGTGGTGGGACTGGACCGGTTAGTGCTGCTAACGTAATGCAGGAATTTAATCTACCTGCTTCATGTCCAGCCTCTTCCTGGAGAACACCCTCTCCCCCCCATCCCTCTGGGTGTCTCCCGCTGGACCTTAACAGGTCGAAGGGAGGCAGGGCAGGAATGTAAAAACTGAGCAGACACTTGGGTTCAGAAAGTGATATTCATGGGCATTTACACCTAAAAACCAACAAGGAAGCGGGGACATTTCAAAGTTGCTCCTACTGCTCGATTTTTAAAACCCAGCTTCTCAGTGCAGCGTGGGACGGGGTGATCTGTGCTGGAGAGCGGCACCGGCTGGCTAAGGCGATGGGTGGGCCCTTCATCTCTAGGTCAGTCCAGATCAGGCCCCACCAGAAAGGAGCCTGGGGCAGCTGGCACCAGGAGCTGTTCCCATCCGAAGCGGTTTGCCGTGGTGTCTCAGTCCTTTTCCTAGCAGACGAGCAGCCTCATCACAACTGCCCTCCTTTGGGGGCAGAATTGGCCATGAGATAGGACCCTCCTTTCCTGAGGGGCCCCAGCAGATGCGGGGAGCAGCCCTGGCTGGGCAGCACGGGGCCACTGGCCCTGCCACTGGCCAGGCGGCGTGTGTTCTGTGAGGGGGCTTTGGTCACCAGCGCTCTTCCCCAGCATTAAATCCCCCAAGAGGGAGCAGCGGGCACAGCAGGACCTGAAAACCTTCTCCCAGACTGTACCTCACCGGCAATCCCCAAGCCTTGCTGGGACAGGTTCCCCAAGACCAAGCCCCGAACGCCTCTTCACTCTCCTGAGAGCCAGCGACTGAAACAGCATCGTCACAACCCACGTTCCCCGTGGGCTGGAGGTGTCTTTGCTCAGCGTGTCTCCCTGAGGCTGAAGGGTGCCAGACGGCTGCTCCGCAGGGGGCCGCTCAAGCGCTGGGGCGGGGAAGCCCATCTGCTCCCAGCAGATGTAGGCTGGGATCGTCCAGAGGCTGAGGTCCTGGCCCCGGCTACAAGAGGAACAAAGCCACACATTACAGAGGGGAGCTGGAGAGGGCTGCTGGGACCCCATGGGTGCTACGAGCGAGGGACCCAGACACGGGGCTTTACGTACACAGCAGAGGGTTCAGACAGCACCGCCCTGTCTAGGGGGGAAGTTAGAAGAAAGCCCCCTTTGAGCACTGCACTGCCAGAGGTGGGCAGGCCGGTGGTCTGTCTCCTGCCACTGCAGATCTGCAAACCTCACGGTCCAATCTGGGATGACGAAGTCAGCACCAGCAGCCTGCTCCCCCTCCAATGTCGCCTGCATCCTGCCCTTAACTGGATGCTTGCCCCCAGGTCTCCCCTCTGCACTCTGGTGGGTACATTGGATTTAACCCCGTGATGCCAGGGGACACCTTGCATCACGCGCTGCTTTCCTCTCACACCAGCACTGGCCAAACCCATGGCTGGGAGCCACATGACTCCTGCAGGCCCTGATTCCACGCGGCTGATGAGCTAGGGGACAGCTGGGTGTTTCGCTAGTGCTCAGAGAAAGAGGAAGCAGGTGCTAGCGTGGGGCGGGGCCAGCTGCCGGGAAAGAACTCGGGCTTTGTCTTCACTAGAAACGTTAAAGCGCTGTTGCAGCACCAACGCTGGGGGAGAGAACTGTAAAAAACCCAGCCCCTCAAGGGGTGCAGCTCCCGGCGCTGGGGCACTGTCTACACTGGCGCTTTACAGAGCTGAAACCTGCAGCGCTCGGGGGGCGGGGGTTCCACACTCCTGAGCGAGAAAGTGGCAGTGTAGACAAGGCCTGGATGAGAGAGTCTATCTGCACAGTGCTCAGACCCGCCCAAGGAACCGGCTCCACAATCTTGGGGCGCTTCCCCATGGCACAGGGCTTGTCCTGACAAGGAGCCAGCCTTTGCAATGGGGATGGGGGAGGAGGACCTAAGCCCCCCTTCCCACCCCAATTCAGACTCGGGTTCAGAGCGTGGCCAGAGACCCAGAGGGGAGTCAAACAGACCTGCCCTCCTCGTTCCTCACTCCAGGCCGAGCAAACACGGTTTCTTTCTGCCACTGCAGGCAGTCAAGCCTGGGGTCCAGCCACATTCGAGCTCCCCAGCGTGGATGGGCCCGGGTCTGCGACAGCACCCCCCACCTGCCTCAGGCCCAGCCCCGCGCCGTACCTTGGTGAGGAGGATGTACCGGATCGCCCCAGGAACAGGCTCCAGCACCACAGCGGAGAGCAGCTCCTCCGAGAGCGAGGCAGGCCTGGCCGGCAGCCCCTTCAGGAACCTGCGAAGGCGCAAAGGGGGTATTGGTGGGGGCAGGCAGTGCACACCCCAAGAGAGTGGAGATGGGAGGTCAAATGGGGCTGGGAGTCGCTGCTCTCCCAGTCATCCCCCACCCGCCCCCTGCACCAGGACGCCTCGGGCTGCCCCCTCATCTGCTGCAGACTGGCTCTGTCTCCAGGCCGAGACCCAACTCCAAGACCTCCCGCCTTAGTCCATCGCGGCAGACCCCACTAGCGCTTCCTGACAGCCCTAAACCAATCCCAGCCTGCAGCCCCGTCCCCTGCTAGCCCAGGCCTGGGAACCCCAGCCTTCCACAGCCCTACCGATACCCCTCAATGCTGAGCAGCACTGTCCCACGCCCCGCTGCTGGTGCCCCTCAATCCCGACCCGCAGCCCCCAGCACACCGCATGCGACTTACTGGTCTCCATTAGACTCAGGAGGGAAGCTGCACTTCACCACTTCAACAAACTCATCCACCGTGTCCGCCAGGGTGAAGACCACAGCGTTGGGGCCGGCGTCGAAGGTGTAGGCCACCTACGACAGAGCGGACGTGGTTAGTGCTCGGTGCCCTGGGTCCTAAACACTCGCCCGGTCCCACAGCTGCAGCCTTTGCTGGCCCAGGGCATGTCTCCACAGTCGGTGCCCTGCAGCACACTGGCACCCGAGCAGGGAGTTCAGGGGGCGGGTGAACGGGGCTGGCCAGAGAGAAACACCTGCTCGAGGAAGGCAGCGTGAAAAGCAGCAGCTGCTTCCTGTTTCATCTGCCCCCAGCGAGATGCACATTCCCTCCCCCTGCCACACAACGGGGCTGGTGCTAGCACGGCTGGGTGGGCAAACAGATCCTGCCCAGGGGTCCATTTAATCCAGTATTCATGGGCAAGGCTGCATCTGGGATGGGGATCCCTCCCTGAGCCCCGCAGAGAGCAACAGGCCCCCTGAAGCATGTGAGCCGACTGCACCTCGTCCGCTCATCCACCAACTGCTCGACTCCATCACGTCCCAGGGATTGGGGCCACAGGATCTCACACGTTTCCCACAAACAGTCAGGGACGTGTGATGGAGATTTGCTGAAGGTTAGTCACTGGGGAAGGCGGGTAGGTGCTGCAGGGTAGGCAGCAGAAGGCAGGCAGGATAAATCACTCACACGGGGAGGCCGATTTTAGTTGGCTTCCTAGGGGCAGGTCCTCTGGGGCAGCAAGGAGCCTTTTGTCACACCGGAGCCCTCTACGGGGCATCACTCCACTAGGAAGTTACCTCCCGCGTAGCGGTCACAACAGTGCAGCCCTACACCTGTTCACTGTCCCGCCCCGGCACCCTGACTGCGCTGGAAGTGGCATCTTCTTGGCACGTACCCCCGAGTTCCCAGTGCTGCTCCAAGCCGCAGCGCATGGTGGACAATTGTACACGGTTGTGAAGGACTCTTGGGAGACTTTTACCATGTTCTCCCCTGGCACCCAACTCCCACAATCCTATTGTAGCGCCTGGCACAGCAGATCTCAAAGGGGTGGCCAATGGCTCTACCGGTACATGGCACATGTTCTGAGCGGACAGGCACCACTCTCCAATCCCGGGGCTCCGACACTCGTCCCCTGACCCTGTCGCCTTGGTACAAGGACAAGCCCCTCTCTGAACCAGTAGGCCCTGCCCAAAGTGCCAGGCTATGCACCCCTGATGTCAGCTCCGTCCGCGTATCCCGCCCTGAGCCCACCTTGGTCTTGCCGTGGTGCGCGTTGAATCGGTGGGCCAGGGCGATGATGCGCCGGGAGACGTCATTGAGGTAGAAGATGGGAGGGAAGGTGTCCAGGCAGGTGGCATGGAACTGGTTGCTGTCCTTCATGGTCAGCTGGCCAAAGCCCTCAAAGTCTCGCTGCTGGATGAACTGGATCATCTGGGCCATGCGCTCCGGCACCACTGCCTCTGCGCGGTGCTGCAATGGGGCGACAGGGACAGTTACATCGGGAGGAGGGGGGCACCCCATTACATTGGGATGGGGAGACCCATAAAGTCATTACGTTGGGCACCTGTGCTATCTCCTTGGCACCATCATATAGTGAGGGCACCTCATCACAGTGGGGGGGGTGGACCGCACCCTCTCTAATCCTGCCCCCACCCCCCACAACCATTGAGGGGGGCTGCTCCCAGCAAGGCCCCACCCACCAACACGCCCCTGCAAAGGCAGGGAAAGAGCCAGAAGAGGGTCAGAGACAGGAGAGCTGGAGGAGTCACAGAATCATAGAACTAGAAGGGACCTCGAGAGGTATCTAGTCCAGTCCCCTGCACTCAAGGCATCTCTGGCAGGTGTTTGTCCAACCTGCTCTTAAAAATCCCCAATGATGGAGATTTCACAACCTCCCTAGGCAATTTATTCCAGTGCTTAACCACCCTGACAGTTAGGAAGTTTTTCCTAATGTCCAACCTAAACCTCCCTTGCTGCAATATAAGCCCATTGCTTCTTGTCCTATTCTTTAGAGGTTAAGAACAATATTTCTCCCTCCTCCTTGTAACAACCTTTTATGTACTTGAAAACTGTTATGTCCCCTCTCAGTCTTCTCTTCTCCAGACTAAACAAACCCAGTTTTTTCAATCTTCCCTCCTTGGTCATGTTTTCCAGACTTTAATCACTTTTGTTGCTCTTCTCTGGACTTTCTCCAATCTGTCCACATTTTTCCTGAAATGTGGTACCCAGAATTGGACACAACACTCCAGTTAAGGCGCAATCAGTGCGGAGTAGAGCGGAAGAATTACTTCTCGTGTCTTACTTACAACACTCCTGCTAATACAGCCCAGAACGATGTTTGCTTTTTTTTGCAACTGTGTTACGCTGTTGACTCGCATTTAGCTTGTGATCCACTCTGACCCTCAGATCCCTTTCAGCAGTGCTCCTTCCTAGGCAGCCATTTCCCATTTGTATGTGTGCAACTGACTGTTCCTTCCTAAGTGGAGGACTTTGCATTTGTCCTTATTGAATTTCATCCTATTGACTTCAGACCATTTCTCCAGTTTGTCCTGATCATTTTGAATTTTAATCCTGTCCTCCAAAGCACTTGCAACCCCTCCCAGCTTGGTATCGACTGCAAACTTTATAAGTGTTCTCTCTCTCTGCCATTATCTAAATCACTGATGAAGATACTGAACAGAACGGGACCCAGAACTGATCCCTGCGGGACCTCACTCATTATGCCCTTCCAGCATGACTGCGAACAGTCCCTCCCCACCAGGGGCCAGAGCACAGCTGCTTTGTCCTGCTTTGAAGGGGATGCGGAGGGTGGGAGCGGGGGCTCCCAAATCTCCCTCCCACCCTTGGAATAGAATTAGTGCTTCAGCTACAAAGGGTCTCCCGAGACACGCCCCCAGTCACATCACAATGCCGCTGCTGGCTGAGTTGTTAACACAGTCAGTGATGTTCCCGCAGCTGTCGGAAAACTCGGCCCATGGCCACTTGGGTACAGCCCGGCCACCCACTAGTAAAACCTCCCCAACGTGCAGGCAACACCCTCGGATCCCGCAGCCCCGGAGGAGGAGACTCAAAGCTAGTGGGTCTCAGTGGCTCCAGCCACACTGCCTTACAGCCCGCCGGCAATGAGCAGTTTCTCTGAGTGCAGTCAGAGGCGCTCAGTCACTCTGGTGACCAGAGCCCGAGTAGCACTGACATGGATTCGTTGTGTTGGAAGGAGCTGGAAAAACATC
Organism: Mauremys reevesii; assembly: GCF_016161935.1. NCBI lineage: Eukaryota > Metazoa > Chordata > Testudines > Geoemydidae > Mauremys > Mauremys reevesii. Next base: position 39,905,377 of record NC_052638.1, read on the forward strand.
ACCGAACGCACTCAAAGGTCCGGCAGATTTTGCAAGGGAGCAGGACATCTGGCCCGGCAGCCCTGCAGACAGCACGGACGGAATAACCCACCCACCCCTTCCTGGCCACCATTAGCTAGAGGTCACCTCAGACCCCGAAGCAGGAGAGTTTAGATGCCACCAAATCCCACAATTCCAGGGTCAGGAGTCAAACACGCCCCCCCAGAATGGCTCCAGGAGCAGGTGCTGGAGCACAGGGGAGGTGAGGGAGGGGGGAGTTAGCCGCAGGCCTCCTTTGCTCTGGGATTTGAGTGATTTGGGGTTATTCCAAACTCCAGTGCAGCATCGCAGGGGCAGCTAGATCAAACGTGAGCAAGAGAAACACCTGCCCCCACCCGGGTGGCACAGGGCTGAGAACAGGGCTTCTGCCTCAAACCTTCAGCAAGGGGCTGGTGTCCACGCTTGTCTGCATCCCAGCCGTGCTGCCCACCGGCTTCTTCTCAGCGCTTACCTGCGGGGGGAGAAAGCACTTGGCATCAGCATCCCCAAGGGCTCTCCCCACCCAGAAGAAGGTGCAGCGGCCCCCAGATGCTTGGGGAGCGGATCTCACCACCTGGGTGCAGTCAGCTGCCCCACCCAAATTGTGACATCCTTGGGAGTATCTCACCCCTAAACCCTCAAGACCACGCTGACTCCACGCCCCCCCAGCACACCGGGAACGGACGCTGCTCTCCCTCCCAAGTGAGGGCACAGCAAACACCAGAGCCCAGTTCTCAGGCTCAGAGAGCGACTGCCTGCGAGAGCCCTATTAGCCAGAGTCCCGTCGGGAACGTACCGCCAGCCCCGTCGGGAGGAAGGCCCGGGACTGCAGGGGAAAAATGAGCCACAGGTAGTGGGAGTGACTCACCCAAGGTCTAGTAAGCAGGAGAGGCTGGCACAGAACCCAGGAGTCCTGATGCCAAGGTCCCTGCTCTAACCACTAGCCCACACTTCCCTTCCAGAGCTGGGAACAGAACCCAGGAGTCCTGGCGCAGAAGCAGCCACTAGCTCTCGCCATCCCATAATGCTTTTCCTGCCCCACCCCCATGCTCAGGCTGGATGGATGCTGTGACCTAGGGGTACCAGACCCCCTGGGCTGTCACCCGGTTCTCACTCACCACCAGGATGAGCACTCTGAGCTCCGGCCAGTGTGTCTCTGGCGCCACCTGCTGGGCAATGCTGTCCTTGCCGTCGGGCTGCTCCCCCATCAGCCACTGCACGAAGCCCCCCAGCATGCTCCTGCAGGCGCTGCCCGAGCCCTGGCGGGCGACCTCGGAGAGCTCACCCTCCACGCCGTACAGCCGGGCCAGGGTGTGCACTGGGACACGAGACGGGGTGAGGTGAGCGCGGCCTGGGGACTCGCTCCCCACCCACAGGGCCTGGCCCTGGGCTCTGCCCAGCTGGATTCTCCGCCGCCAGCATCCAGCCCCCTGGGCCTATCCCAGGGTCACTTGTCCCCAGACGGCCCCCCGAAGGCTTCTCTCCCAACCCCTCTGTAGCATGGCCCAGCAACGGGGGAGGAAGGGGGGGCCACAGCAGACCGGTACAGGGCATGGGTGGGGGCATGGACAGCCCACCCTCCACTCCCTCCAGAGTTGGGGGCAGGGTGTGTGTGGGGGAAGGGACAGCCCGGCACCCCCTCTCAAGAGCCAGGAGCAGGGACAGCCCAGCGCATACACCCCACCCGCTCCCGAGAGCGGGGTGGGGCAGGACCCGGGGCAGGCTTCACACCCACGCACTCACCCAGGCAGGCGTACCCCGCTGCTGAGGACGCCAGGCCGGCCGCCGTGGGAAAATTGTTCACCGAGGCGACGTGCACTTTGTAGGCCAGGCTGAGGGGGGCCGCGGCCCCAGCACTGCCACCCCTCCGCTTCCTGGCCAGGCGGCGCACTGCAGGACACAGCAGAGTGGAGCTTAGATCTTCAGGAGGCATCTGACCTGCCCCAGTGGGTTCCACGGGGGCTGGGCTGGAGGTGGCAGGTCCATGGGTAGCACCTGACACCCCCTCCCCCCAGCCAGTGGGACCAGCTGCCTGTGTTGGGAATTAACCCCTTGGGTGCTGGAGAGAAGACGATGAGCGAGGCGGCAGCAGCAGGGCCATGGTGCCAGCCAGCGGTATCTGCATGCCCCTCCTTGCTCTCCTGGATGGATTCTGGGCAGGGGAGGAGAGGGCCTGTGCTGGGGTAGCACAAGGGACTTTCAGGGTGTGGGGTACGTCCCAGAGAAGCAGCCTCCACCCCACAATCAGCAAGGGTCTCAAAGCACTTCCCAAGCTTTAAATACAGCCCTTCGATCCCCGAAGAATAGGGGGGAGGTTTTACAGAGGGGTTAACCGAGGCACAGAGCAGGGCGGCATCCTGTGCAGGGTCACGTGGGGAACCAGTGGCATGGCTGGGAATGGACCCCAGGAGTCCCACCTGCAGTTTGCATATGGCCTTGTAGGGAGGTACTGAGCGCGCCCAGTGGGGATCATGCTCCCAGCAACTTGGAAGTATATGGGAAACCCAAGGGGCTGAGACAGACCTCGACCGCCTGCCCTCCCCGCAGGTAAGGGGACTTGCCCGCTTTGGGAGCCCAATGAGCCCCTTCCTTTGCACTGCCCCTACACACCTCTCAGTCCTGTATTGTGGCCTGGTGTGAGCATAATGACTAGACGGAGTCCCAGGTCTGGGAGAGACTGTGCAGTTCCCTGATCAACCAGGAGAGGTCCCCCCTGAGGCACATGGCACTGCCCTTGCACGGGAGAGCTGGGGGCTCAAACTGGGGCCTGCCCCCTGGCAATGCCAGCTGCTCACACCAGCCCAGCTGGCTGCGCCCGCCCTGCCCACCACCAGGATACTCACTCTCCCGCAGGCAGGACTGCAGCCGTGGGTGCCCGACGTCGGCTTCCTCCCGGTTCAGCCAGAGCCGGTCCTCTTTGAAGTCTCTGCTGATGGCGGCTGTGGTGGTGGTTTTAAGCTGGGAGGGAGAGATCAGAGTGCGCTGAGCTGCAGCCAGGGCCTGCAGGGGGCGCCCCAGCGCCGTGCAAGCGCACAGTTAGATTTCGCTCCGGGGATTGGTGCTGAGCCCCGCCCCGGGCAGTGGCCACTATGCACCACCCACGGGGCCGCACGAAGCCCCCATCCCCGACCCCAGAGGGGGCTGTGGATCACGTTCTATTCATGACGAGGAAGAACAAAAGCCTAGAATTATTCTGACTCATCACGATTGCTCTGTCACGGCAGCACCCAAAGACTCCCATTGTGCTAGGCGCTGTACACAGGTAGAGAGAGACAGTCCCCTGAAGAGCTGACACAGGTGGAAGAGACTTGCCCAAGGTCAGCAGAGGTCAGTGGCAGAGGTGGGACTAGAACCATGATCTTTCAACTCCCACTCCAGCACCCTGCCCGCCGGACACCCTCTCCCCACACAGGCTGCCACCCTGCCCTGCTGAATGTGTGACCGGATTCTCTGCAATGTTTACTTCATTTTACAGAGCGGCTCCACTCCCACCGCACGTGTACATAGAGCAAAAGCTAGGGGCCCCCAACCCCTTAGCCCACAGGGCAGCGGCTTACACATTTTGCTAGGATAATAATACCACCTAGCCGGTCTATTTATACCATCGCTTACCTGGAATCTCACAGCCGCGTAACCCCCAGCGGTCGGTAAATTCTATCATCCCCACTTTACACATGGGGAAACCAAGGCACAGAGTTGGGAAGTGACTGGCCCAAGGCCGTACACAGCAAGCCAGTGGCAGATGTGGGGAGAGAGCCCAGGTGTTCCTGCCACCAGGCAATACTCCTTCTGGTGGGAACATGGGAAGAGGCATCCCTGACAGCCACGAGATGGGCTGGCACCTCTCACCTTTATGAGAGTGAGACTGGCCATGACCTTCCCAAGGCCCTAGAAGTGCAGTTTAAACTAAGTATCTATTCGGGGCTGAGGCGCAACAAGTCACCCGAGACTAGGGCGACCAGACAGCAAATGTGAAAAATTGGGATGGGAGGGTGGGGGGGTAATAGGAGCCTATGTAAGAAAGAGACCCAAAAATCAGGACTGTCCCTATAAAATCAGGACATCTGGTCACCCTACCCGAGACTAGGCAGCACTTCAGCACAGGCCACGGGCCAACCTGAGAGCCCTTCCAATCCCAAGTGCCCGCCTTTCCACCAGGCTGCACCCCCCTCGCCCTGCGGGGGAGCTAATACGTGGACGGATACATCTCTCTAAGCACAGATGCCAGTTCAAACACTGCAGAGGGCCAGATCACAGGGATCTAAAACCGAAGGGGCAAAGGGAACTCCACTGAGTTCTCAGGAGTTAATGATTACACCAAGGGAGGGACTGGGCCAAATGAGATTAAAATAAGAAGAGGGAAAATGTTGGGTAAATATCAGGAAATAAATCCAGATGCTGTGACTCAGGAGGCTGTGGAATATTCTCCCAAGAGAAGGGACAGGAGCCACAGACAGGACTTGGACTGGCCCTTGGGGAACGCACAAGACAACAACATAGAAAGTAGAGAGGGGAAAGATTTCTATGACATGCTTACAATGGGGTTTACAGCACTTTGGGGCAGATGTTTCTCCCGTGGTGGTACATCATGTCCAAGCCCTTTGGGGGAAAAAGTTACAACCTCTTTCCTTGAACATTTGCCTAACTGTTCCCAGAAGAAAAGTGTCTGCTGTTTTCACTCCCAAATGAAACCCCCCACTCTGCTCCAGTCCCACTGTTAATGATCTCTCTTCTCTAGCAGCCTCAGCTCCAGGCCCCAGCATGCCAAGCGTGTGCTTGGGGCGGCATGCCACGGGGGGCGCTCTGCCGGTCGCCGGGAGGGCAGCTCCGGTGGACCTCCCGCAGCCGTGCCTGCGAATGGTCCGCTGGTCCCATGGCTGGGGTGGAGCATCCGCAGGCATATCTGCGGGAGGTCCACCGGAGCTGCGAGACCGGCGACCGGCAGAGCGCTCCCCGCAGCGTGCCGCCCTGCTTGGGGCGGCGAAATCGCTAGAGCTGCCCCTGCTCAGCTCCAATTCACTCCCAAGAAACATCTTTCCTGGGCTTGTATTACAAGTTCATACCAACCTGGTCCTGGTGCAGGGTGACGCTCAGAGAGGAATTGATGGGTAAAATCAGCTCTTCGTCTCGCTTCCCCCCTGGAAGAGATTAGATGGTAAAATCAGCACCGAGCCCCCCCAGTCGTTAGAACAGGGCTCTCAGCAAATCACTCAGGCTCCTGCCTCATCAGCTACCCTCAGGCATGTGGAGACCCATCAGAGGAGCCCAAAAATGCAGGAAGAGAGAGACACACAAGTCACTTCCAAATAATCCACAGCGAACTGGCTACAAGAAACAGGTCTGACGAGATCACAGCTGCAGAATTCATTTTGCCTGCCTCACCCGGTGCTGATTAGTTACCACGGCCTCTGTTGTAATTTATTAACCTCTACAGTGGGTACGGCCATGACAGCTGGAGGTGCTTCCGCGGCAGAGACTGAGACAAACAAACAAGGGCAACATCTGCAGACTCAGGAACAGAGAACAAGCCAAAGTCACAAATGATGGCCTCCAATGATGGCCCGCCCGGCAGGGAACACGGGACCGAACAGGGTGACTGGGGAATACGCGGTCCCCACCACACTCTGGGGCGCTGCCCGGGGACCGGGGAGGGCCGGGGCCAGGCACACGGGGGGGGCGCTGCCCGGGGACCGGGGAGGGCCGGGCACACGGGGCGCTGCCCGGGGACCGGGAGGGCCGGGGCCGGGCACACGGGGGCGCTGCCCGGGGACCGGGAGGGCCGGGCCGGGCACACGGGGGCGCTGCCCGGGGACCGGGAGGGCCGGGGCCAGGCACACGGGGGGGGCGCTGCCCGGGGACCGGGGAGGGCCGGGGCCGGGCACACGGGGGGGGGGCGCTGCCCGGGGACCGGGGAGGGCCGGGGGGCACCGAACCGGCAGCCCACAGGGGCAGGGGATACTCACAGTACTTGATGACCGCGATGTTGACAGGGGCTGTGCAGGTCACCACGGTGAGGGGCTTCTCCCCAGCCATGCCGGGGGCTGCAGAGGCCCAGCGAGGGAGCCCCGGCGCTGCACCGAGCTCCAGCTCCAGCTCCCCCGCGCACCCCGCTGGGTCCTGCCCGGCGCTGCAAGCCCATGCGGGCAGCTGCCCTCCCACACGTGCCTGGCCCGCGCAACACACCCATCAGCTGACGGGAGCGGATTGGCTAGCGGAACACCAGCTGCTCCCGCCGCTTCCAATCAGCACCGGCCCCCCCGCCCACGGCTGGCTCTGCCAACCAATGGGAGGGATCGGAAGATGGACGCCGACCGCTCCCTCCGCACCCAGCAGGAGGAACCCTGGCGGCCCCGGGTGCACGTTACCACCCGGAGGGTTTTAACTGTCACACGAAGAGGGGAATGTTGCTGCAGTTCACCAGGCGACATATTAATGAGTGGAACAGCGTGCACATGCGCAGTGTATACCAGTGCCACCGTCATTCAGGCCCTAGGGTTCCAGCGTCGGCCATGACACTATAGGCAGATCCAAGGGAGGGGTGGGGGCTGGGGCGGCCAGAATTAGGGACTGATCCTGCATCTGAGCAGCCTGGGGGGAGAGGGGGCTGATCCTCGGGCCACTGAACCAGACTACCCAGGGTGCCAGCTCTCGCAATGTTATATGGTGGCTCATGTGACTTTGGGAGGGTCTGGGGATATTTGCAACATTTGGGAAGCTGGGGGGATATTTGGAGGTTTTCATGGTGAGGCAGAGTGCCACTATAGCCAAGTCTGAGACTCTCTTACTGTTTAACAGCTGACTTGTCCAAGATTTCGGAAAGCCCCAGCTTCTGGAGTCAGGGGATCGCATGTGAAATCACAGCTTTCATTTTAAACTACAGGTCTGTCGCATCTTACATGCATTTAACATGCGCGATTTCAGCTTTACGCGGTTGGCAAAAACCAAAAAAAAAAAGAGAAAAATAATTGTAATACTGTACCTGTAGTGCAGGCGATTCTGCCCGCCGTTCAGCTCAATGTAATTTCCGCCCGCCGTTCAGCTCAATGTAATTTTGACTATACGCGGTTTTCGCTTTACAAGCTAACCGTGGAACGGAACCCCCGTGTAAGATGAGACTTGCCTGTAGTAAGTTTCTCGCCTTTGTGGTTGCAGAGGAAAGCTTACAAATATCCTTCCTCCCTCCCCCCAAGGGCTCAGACACCAGCAGGCAAATAAAAAGAACCAGGCATTTGTTATTTTTATAACTCTTCTGATTTTTAAGCCAATCTTGTGATGTGGGGGGATGGGTTTTTAAGATTTGAGGTTGGCAGTGCCCCATTCCTGTGTAGCCAACCAGGTTGTCATTCCTGATTGACACCAATGAGAGAGGAGATTCAGCCCTGGTGCCCCATGTTTTCCGGCACAGTACTACACACCCCTCAGGGGCTGGGTAACTTCCAGCAATGTCAGCATGACATGGACAGTTCAAAGAGATCTGAGGAAGCAGCCTGTGTGTAATTTGGGTCACACAAGTTTAGACAGTAGGGGACGTGTAAGCAGAGTTCCCTGAAGTAACATTCAGCCTGGCCCTTTAGTTCCTCTTCTTTCTCCTGCCAAGCATGGGTCAGCCCTGGTGGCCAGGCAGATCCTGTGAACATGGCTGCCTGGCTCTGGTGCTGGTTCTGAGCCTCATACACCTGGATGCATTTGTTCTACAGGCAGCTGTGGTGAGAAGGGAAATGAGTGAACTTGGCAGGTCCATGTATCATCCTCGGGCATTAAAGCCAGCTGGTTTCCTCCCCGTCTCTGGCCCAGGCTCTTTCACCTTTCATTGCAGAGAAATGCATTGCTGCTTGCTGACTCTGGAGACGTTAAGACACTGTGTGGATGGCCCTTTGCAGCTGCAGCACTCTGACCCAGATCCTTTGACTCCAATGGGAGTTAGGCACCTTAATATCTTTGAGCATCTGGGCCTCTGTTCGTGCAGCATGGGTGGCAGCAGGGTGCAGTTCCCCCAAAGGCCTTTGTCTCCCATTCACTTCTTGGCCGCTTTGCTGCAACTGCCAGCAAAGGGACGGATTGGTGCCTTGTGGAATGGTCTGTCTGATACAGAGGCCTGTGAACTGGGCAGGGATCCAGGCCTCGTTTCATTAGGGTGACCAGGTGTCTGGTTTTCAACTAGAACACCCGGTCGAAAAAGTGCCGCCGATCGGGCAGTTCAAAGTTCGGTCAGCGGAGCTGCAGAGCTAAGGCAGGCTAGTCCCCACCTGTCCTGCCTTTGTGCTGCGTCCCGGAAACGGCCAGCAATCCAACTCCTAGAGGGGGCCCATGGGGCTCTGCGCACTGCCCCCGGCCTGAGCACCAGCTCGGCACTCCCATTGGCCAGGAACCTGCAGGCAAGATCAGCGAGCGAAGCCTCCTGCGGTGCCTCTGCCTAGGGGCCGGACCTGCGAGCCACTTGCAGTGATTACCTAAATTAGGGATCGGCAACCTTTGGCACGTGGCCTGCCAGAGTAAGCACCCTGGCAGGCTGGTTTGTTTACCTGCCGTGTCTGCAGGTTCGCTGCTCCAGGCCAAGGGGGCTGCGGGAAGCGGTGGCCAGCACATCCCTCGGCCGCGCCGCTTCCCGCAGCCCCCATTGGCCTGGAGCAGCGAACCACGGCCAGTGGGAGCCGCGATCAGCTGAACCTGCAGACGCAGCAGGTAAACAAACTGGCCCAGCCTGCCAGGGTGCTTACCCGGGCAGGCTGCGTGCCAAAGGTTGCCAATTCCTGACCTAAATTTCAGAAGCTGGCTCTTGATTCCACTGGCCAGTATCCTCCGAGCAGGCAGCCCGGAGCTTCTTTGCAGGATTCCAGCCCTGGAGCCTGGGGGATCCGGCTGGGACCCTCAAACGGGGTGAGCTGAGATTTACAGCTCGCTCCTGCTCCATCAAAGTCAACTGCAAAACAGTCCCTGGGCGTGCTGGAAATTAACAAGGTGTAAAACTGAGCAAAGGGAGGTTGAGACTGGCGAGCAGGGAGTGTTCCTGCCAAGCAGGATGGAGTTATCTGTCTGCTATTCCAATCTGACCATCTCCTCAGGGAAATCGGGAAAATCTGGTCACCGGCCTGTCTGCAGAGACTGATCAGCAGCCAGACAGTTAGTGCCGCTGTAATTTCTCTGTGTGGAGTCTGCTGGGAACTGGACTTGGTGTGCCAATCCATGACACGTGGGCCTGCGACCAGCCCTCAGATGGTAACAGCTCCACTCACCTCCGACCAGTGGCCTAGACTGGAGTTAACAATGACCAGTCCCTCCCAAGAACTGTTTTTGAAGATAGAGAAAGATCCTGATTGGTTTTGATGTCACGTAGCTTCCTTTGGACTCTGGCTTTAAGCAAGGGACAGGCCTCATGTTTTCCTTGGTTAGAGGAATCATTCTGTCAGTTATGGGATGCATTTCTCTTCTGTTGGATTAATGTCAGGATTGTCCAACCAATCTTGGTGCTGATGCGTGGAATATCCTGTGCTTTCAGCACATTCACTGTGAGGGGTGTAAAACAGCTCCGGTGGAACTTGAACCCACAACCTTTGAATGACTTCAGTAGTCATCAAGCTAGAAGTCTAATGCACTATCCATTGTGCCACAGAGCCCTGGCAGTGATGAGAAAATCTGCAGCATGTGAATTGGGCTCCTCGGCCACCTAAAAACTCACCACTGAGCCCCCTTGACAGACATGCTCCTCGCATGGAGGGACAGCCAAAGAAAAAGGAGATCCTGGTGGAGGTTGGGACTCCACCAGCCTTGCTGTATTTCTTCAGCAGGACTCGTTTGGCAGGAGGCTGGACGAAGGAAGCCAGGGACACCCTGTTTCTTAGACGCATGCTTTACACCTGTCTAGTACCTGCCAGGGCTTTATGGACATTAAGGAGCTCAGTGGGCGGCAGGTGCCCCTGGGAGGCAGGTCACTAGCATTATCCTCATTTTACAGATGGGAATCTGAGGCACAGAGCTGTGACCCTGCTCATGCAATGAACTGAGAATACAACCCAGAGCGCCTGGCTCCTGTTAACCACAGGAAGGCTCTGAGCTGAGCTGCCAGTTCCTTTCCTTACAGTAATGGTGTAACATGGCCCCAGAGGGCCCTGGGGCAAGACTAGACTATGGGTCCCCTTCCTGATTCTGAAATCTAAAACGTTGTTTACTCTCGATATCACGGGCCCCCTGCCTACCCCACCATCCCCAACCCCTCGCCCTGCAGCCCCCCAATATGCTCCACTCCACAGCCCACTAGCACCTCGCCCACAGGCCCAGGACCTTCCTAGCCCGTCACCAGCCCTGCTGCCCCTCCCCGCTCAGCGCACCCTTCACCTCCTCCCAATCCCGAGTGCCCAGCAGCTCCGCTTGTCCTCTCACCCGCCCCACGCTCACACAACACAAGCCAAATCTGAGAGATGGTTGGCATGGCAACCTGGTGCCAGGGTCGCGCCCCTTCCGTCACAACAGGGGTGCGACGGGGCCAAATGGGAGCGAGTGGCATCGTGATCCCACGGGCCAGGAGACAGGCTGGAGCATCGCTCCATCTGGTGGGGCCCCCGTAACCTCATGGGCCCTGGTACGCCTGCACCACTTGCACCAGTGCAGCCCCCGCTGCCCGCCACTGCAGCGCCTCTGGGGAGGGCTGTTCCTGATGGCGCTTTGAACAGCAAACGCTGCCTTGTGTCAAATCCACGGTCACCACTGGCGCCAAGGCAGCCTGGTCCTGGGGGCAGCGTGACGGGGATTGCCCAGCAGGTGGCGGCGTGGGCCCGGCTTTCCCCGGGACGCGGGCTCAGCTCTGCAGCTCTCCCTGTGAACCAGGGATGTTTTCTCTTGGCACCTGAGCGAGGTGCAAAGTGGAAGGGAGACAGCTGGGAGTGGGCCAAGAACCCTCCCTTCCCTCCCCCAGCATCTTCCCAGTCACCCGCTAATCTCCACAGCATCACCCCTCTGGTTCCTTCCCGCCAGCCAGGGGGGCATGGCCCCCCCTCCCCCGGGAAGCGCGGATGTCGCGGGAGGAAGAGAGGTGCCAAGCAGGATTCTCCAGGCTGCTTTGCTGGGGGATTGCCCTGCCTCGGGCTGGGCCGGCCCAGATCCTGGCCTCGGGCCAGGGCTTGACCTCAGAGCGGTGACGGGGCTGGCTCCCCGATCCTAATGGCGCTCCCAGGGAGGAGCTAAGGGGAAGCGTCAGAGAGGCCAGAACGACAGTACGGGAGGTCACAGGGTTTGCAAGGAGCAGGGCACGACCCGCTCAGCTTGCCCTTGCTTTGTGCCCTGCCCTGCCCCTCCAGAAGATCAACTGCCCTTCCTTGCGCTGCCCACCCTCCCTGGGTGCACGCCGGGCGCAGGACACGGGCCGTGCTGCTGGGTGCACGCCGGGCACAAGACAAGGGCCGTGCTGCTGGGTGCACGCCGGGCACAAGACAAGGGCTGTGCTGCTGGGTGCACGCTGGGCGCAGGACACGGGCCGTGCTGCTGGCTGCATGCTGGATGCAGGACACAGGCCATGCTGCTGGGAGCACACCGGGCGCAGGACACGGGCCGTGCTGCTGGCTGCACGCCGGGCGCAGGACACAGGCCGTGCTGCTGGGTGCACGCCGGGCACAAGACAAGGGCCGTGCTGCTGGGTGCACGCTGGGCGCAGGACACGGGCCGTGCTGCTGGGTGCACGCCGGGCACAAGACAAGGGCCGTGCTGCTGGGTGCACGCTGGGCGCAGGACGCCAGCTGTGCTGCTGGGTGCACGCTGGGCGCAGGACACGGGCCGTGCTGCTGGCTGCACGCCGGGCACAAGACAAGGGCCGTGCTGCTGGGTGCACGCTGGGCGCAGGACACGGGCCGTGCTGCTGGGTGCACGCCGGGCGCAGGACACGGGCTGTGCTGCTGGCTGCACGCCGGGCGCAGGACACGGGCTGTGCTGCTGGCTGCACGCCGGGCGCAGGACACAGGCCGTGCTGCTGGGTGCACGCCAGGCACAAGACAAGGGCCGTGCTGCTGGGTGCATGCCGGGCGCAGGACACGGGCCGTGCTGCTGGCTGCATGCCGGGCACAAGACAAGGGCCGTGCTGCTGGGTGCACGCCGGGCGCAGGACACGGGCCGTGCTGCTGGGTGCACGCCGGGCGCAGGACGCCGGCTGTGCTGCTGGGTGCACGCTGGGCACAAGACAAGGGCTGTGCTGCTGGGTGCACGCCGGGCGCAGGACGCCGGCTGTGCTGCTGGAAGGCCCAGGCATACTGAGGGAGGTGACACCTGCTGCGCTGCCAGCACCGGGCCCGCGCTGACATGCCGGGGATGGGAGTGGAATGCTAAGAGACGAGAGCCGCCCAGGTGGGGGGACAGCAGCAAAGACATTAAGAGCATTGCGGGCAGCGATGCCCACTGGTTAGTGTGCCCCCGCTGCGCGGAGGGTTCTTTGCTGGGTCTGCCCACACACTCGCTGCACCCCGCTGCAGGTGCTAGAAGGAGCACTGGTCGCCCCTTGGGGCCAGCGCAGGGCACGGGCCGCTAAGCTCTCTGCGGTGCCGCTGCTCCTTGACGAACCAGCTGGCATATTTATTTATGCACTTTAAATACCTACCCGCTCTCTGGATTCCAGGCATAGTTCTCACCCCATCACGCCATCGCTGAAGAGGCGGCCACGCCGATGGAGTGCGGAGGATGAGGGTGAGCGCTGGGGGTCCCAAGACTTGTCCTTAACCTCACGCCCACTGCACGCGCACACACACTCACAGTCACACACACTCACAGTCACACACGCACACACTCCTCTCGGCAGCTTTATCACCTCTCCAGGAAGCAGGTGCCAGCCCATTAGCCCCAGACACCTGCTAAGTCCAGGGCTTCCTGCTCCCTCTTCTCTCAGTCGTCCAGCCCCAAAGGTCCCATCCCACTCTCCTTCTTGGGGCAGGGGGTGGTTTCCTCCTTCCCGCCCCAGAATCTTTACCCCATCAGCTCAGCTATGCGGGTGAGGTGGTTTTATGCCAGTTTTGCCCCTGGAGCAAATTAGAGCAGCCCAGGGCCAGGAGCTGCTCTAATTTGTGATGGCCTCCCACAGGTGCAGAGGGGCCAAGCTGCAGCCCAGACTAGAAGCAGCACAGCCCCACCCTTCCTTTCCCCAACCCTGGCCCCATCCCTGCACTGGCAGCTGCCGCAGTGGGACAGCTCAGACCCTTTTCTCCAGCTGTGCAACAGCAGGGACCTCCCCTGACACTGGGGCAATTCCCGGTGAGATGATCCATTGCCTTGGTAGTCTCTCTACAAAGAGCCGACATTCAGGGGCCACAGCAAAGCACAGACCCGAGCCCCTGCCTCCCTCTATCTGCTGGGGATGCTCATAATTATCCCCAAATCATGGATCCCGGCCACTCTAGCCCTTGTTCCCTACTGTCTGATCTCCAGGGCTCCGTCCAGGCCAGTGGGGAGAGTCCTGAGCGACGATGAATATTACTATCATGTTTTCCTTTCTTCCAGTGCTCCATCCCAGCCGGGTACATGTAGGCCTGGGCTGACATGAGTAATGGGTCACGGGCACGGCCTCATTTCTTGGGAGACAGAATTAGGGAGGTCACTGGAAGCCGAGCCTCTGTACAAGCTGAGACAAGGGAGGACACCCAGGGAGCCATTACCAGAGGAGCCCAGAAGCTTGGCACGTGAGATAAGGCACAGAGTAAGGCGTGCCCGGCCGCGCGTGAACGGAGCATGCTGGCCAGGCATTGGCTCCTACCAAGGACTGTGCCAGTCGCAACACGTGTGATGCGGTGTACAGCAGATGCAGTGTGATGTGTAAATGTATACGAAGGAAGAGGTTTGCTGTGTAACTCTGACTGCGTGGGGTACCCTGTGCTCACTGTACACTGAGTCTGATCAACTCAGCGTAGCATTGCTGTGTGCCGGATAAGGGACCCCAGCGTGGGCGGAGAGGCTCAGCCTCCCTAACCCAGGCCTGTGGCCCTGCCCACACTCCACCCCGCCCTCGCTCCCCCTCTCCCCTGAAGCTGGCAGGGGCTCTGCTCCAGTTGGTGGCCCGGTACTCGGGCCGGCCGGCGCGGCTGGTGTGGGCCAGCTGGCCATGGGGGGGGCCTCGGGGCTCCTCCGGCTGCAGGGAGGGAGGCTCGGGGTTCCTCCAGACATAGGGGTGTGGCCTTGAAGTTCCAGGGGGCGGGGCACAGATGGAAGAGGCGGGGTCAGGGCTAGCCTCCCTAGATGGGGGGGTTCACCCACCACTCATGGACCTGAGTGACAAGACTGGAGTCAGACTGACTTCTTGGGGAACTGACAGCTCGGGGGAATCCCACCAGTCCATCCCTTAGACCAAGCTACCCTGCTCTGCCCCTGCAGCTCCCAAGGTTATCACGTCCCTCGCAGGCATCATCTGGCCAAGCCAGACAGGATCATTTGATTCTGCCTTCATCTCTTCAGCATCTTTTTGTTGCTTTCTGAATTCCCTTGACTTTTGCAGCAGCTTCCTGGCACTGAGGAACACGGGCTTCCAGCTGCCGTCTGATCGGAGCTCGACGGAAGACGATTAGGGCTTGCTCCAAATTTCCCCCTCGCCCCCCAGAAAGAGCAGATGCCCCATCCCCCGGGCAACAGCTGAAATTCAGTCCTTGCCCCCTTTAAAGAAGAAAGCTCCCAAGTCACGGGGGGATGGGTGATTGCTCCTGCCACCTTCGGAGGAGCCCAGCTCGTTCTGCATCCTTAACGAATTTCCAGAACAAGCCGCTACAACCTCTTGCCCCCGTATTTACATGAACCTAGCAGAGAAATGCAGGCAACAAGTGCATGCAAAGCCTCATTCACCCAGCCAGCCCCCCCTCCCCGGGGGGGGGTATTTTTATCTGCCAGTCACTCACAGTGGAAAGTATTCAGCAAATCCCAGCCCTAGGAGAGACACACACACATGCACCCAACCCCCAGGATAAATATATCCCAGCCTTGATTCACTGGGTCTGGCTAAAAATAGCAGCCTTGCTTAGCACACACCTGCCTGGTGGGTTACTAGCTGGAGCACTTAGCGCTGAGCTGACCCCACTCGGGCAGAATGGGAAACCCTGGGGTAGGTGGTAAAACCACCCCTGAAGAAGCAAAGCTGGTCCCAGCAGAGCCCTGCAGTTAACTCCACATCCCTCCAGACTGATGCCCTGTTGTCCTACGGTTTAGGCAGAACCGGGAGTGCCAAGGAAACCTGCGGGTCTGCCCCTTGAGTGCCTCTAGGGTGACTCATGCACAGGTTCTCTGCTACCCTTCCTAGCAGAATGTATGGAACTTAGGAACCGCCAGACCGGCTCAGAGCCAAGGGCCATCTGATCCTGTCCCAATAGCAGCCAGCACCAAAGGCAGGTGTCGCAGCAACAGATGTGGGATAATCTGGTCTCTGATAGTTAGAAATCGGCTCAAGCCCTGAAGCGGGAGGTGTAATCTCTCTGCCAGCATTATCATCACTCATCATAACAACTCTGGCTAGTCTATTCTCAAGGGCTGTACACATGGCCAGGCTAAATTCTTGGCCTCAGCTCTTCCGCAGCCTAGTTCCGTGTCGTGTGAAGAAGCATTCCCTGCGGTGGGTTCTGAATCTGCCACCTTGGCCGTTCGTTTCTTGTCCTCGTCTGGACCCCACCCACTACCTTTGGTCACCACGACTCCGGATTCGCAGCTAAGGGTGGGCCCACCTTTCTCTCGCTGGCGTGGGGCACAGGAGCTCTGATAGTCGCTGTGCACTGAGCTCCAGCTGGGCTCCGCCTCAGCTCCGTCCCGAAGGCACAAGCCCATCACCGTGGTGTCTGGGCACTGAAGAGTTCCAGAAACGTGGTTTAATTTCTGGTGCTGAACTAAGCCTCCGCCCCAGCCGGTGAGTCCAAGGCTACAGAACTAGGACTCAAGAGGCTGTCGCTGTCCCATCTCAGCCTGCCCCCTTCCAGAGCAATGGGCAGATGGAAATCATCAGAGCTTTGCTGCTTTCAGTGGAGCCAGGCCATTTACCCCAGCTGGGGAGCTGGCTCCCTGCCGCACTGAAAGGCTGCTCCGCCCCCTACAGACTGGGTGGGGGCTTGAGTTCAGGCCCCCCAGCCCTTGCCCTCCCAGCTAACCCAGCAGCTTTGCAGCAGCCTCAGTCACACTCCAGCTGCAACCTGCCTGGCAGCTGCTGCTGACCAGTGCTGTGGGGGAGAGGGGTTTCGATGTCTTGGGGAGGGGGTGAAGGGCTGCCTTTCCCTGCAGGCACTAGGGCTGGCCCAGCCTGACACCCTGTGGCTTTGCCATGGGGAGTTCTAGGCTCAGCCCTGACTCATGGACTAAAAGCCACCTGTGGCACCCAACTAGCGAGGTCAGTTTCTCTATTAGGCTCCAATTCAGCCCCAGCATCAGCAGTGTAGACCCGACCCCCCCCCCCCACACACACACACACTGAAATCAGTGGCAGTTGTGGCTTGTCCCACACACCCTTGTTGCTTTCGGAGGAGCTGCAGGGGGCAAAGGGAAGCAGGCCTGACTCAGAGCTGGGTGCCTGGTAAAACCACCCAGCCGGATCCTGATGAAGGACGGCCGACAGCCTGGCCAGGCCCTGACCAGCCCTCCCTGCCACCACCTGGGCTCTGGCATCGGGGAGCGCCGGCCCAGTTCCCCTGGGAACGATCCCAGATTGGACATGTGCAACTTGCACACCAAGAGGCTGTGCTCTGGGAATCCAGCCGGCTCTCTCCTGGGTGGGGCCGGTCACACCCGACAGCAGCAGGAGTTGGCAATGGGGCTGGCAGGGCAGAAGAGAGCCCGGATCCCCTCACCCACTTGCTGCACTGGCTCCATGAACAACCAATAAAGCTGGCAGCACAGGGTGGACAATGCTTAGGGCTAAGCCTGGCACTGACCCTGAGCGCCCAGGAGAGGAGCTGGTATTCCCAGCCAGGGGGGCGGGGGGGACCTGCTACCCTGCAGAGTGTGCGGGTGCAGAGCCTGCCGCTATGATCCAGCTCAAACCACCCAGCACCAGCCAGCGATTGCCTCACCAGCTCCTAGGTGCTCTCCCTGGCATCTGATCCACTTCCACTAATGTGCTAACAGAGCCTTGGAAACTTGTGTGGTTCCACTGGGGCCTGCCAGCTGGTTATAGATAGTGCGTGGAGGGCGGGCCCCGCCCAGGGCAGCTGGCTATAGATAGGAACGGTGCGGCTATTTTCAGACAGGTCGTCACACTCACCAGAGGAGCCCCTCCCTCCCTCGCCATGCTCCGCTGCAGGGGATCTCGATCGAGGGGCTGGTGCTTTGGGGAGCACAGGAGCAAAACGTGCTGCACCTCCAACCGTCACAGCCCTGTGCCAGTCCCTCCCTGTCCCACACCCCGAGCGGATCATTTCAGCCTGCTGCTGTGCTGCCCCACCTTCCCCCTGGCCCCAGAGCGCGGGACACAGAGCCGGGACGTGACTTCGGCCTTCCCAGACCCTTCCTCTCATGGATTGGGTTTAAGGGCCGAAGGGAGCATGAGCTCCCCCCTGCTGCCCTCCTGTGTAACCCCAGAGCTCCCCCCAGTTACCCTGGTCCTGAACCCGGCAACCTGCTTGGCTACAGCACCTCGTCCCAGAAGGCAGCCAGGCTTAAAGCCAGCAAGAGATGGAGGAGGATCCAGCCGACCATCTGAACGAGCTTGGCAGGCGTTTGCCGATCTGCCTCTTCCATCCCTGCTCTCACAGTCCCCATTTCACAGCCCAGCGTGCCAGTGCCAAGGAGAGCCGCGGGCTCCGTCCCAGCTTTAGCCACTCCTCCCCACACACACCATGCGTGTGTAAAGGGGCAGGGGGTACAGCCAGGGAATGGCATGACAGACAAGGGGGAAGGGGCGCTGGGGTCTCGGCTGCGCTGGGACCGAACACCCTGCTTCCCCACTGCTTTGCCTGTTCCAGCTCCCCAGGGCTCTGCCCCTGGCATTTCCACCACCCTGAGACTCTCGTCAAATAACACCAGCGCCTTACATCACAAGGCACCCGGGAGCGGCAATTTCAAGGGACGTGCGCCAATCCGCCGGTGCAGAGCCAGGAGGGAGATGCTATTTTCACCTCCTATTTCCAATGGGCAGGGGGGGAACAGAGCCCTGAACCCGACCCTCTAGATCCCAAACACTCTGAACCGATGTCAGTTCAACACCCAACGGGGCAGTGTCCCCATCACTGGAGCACCCACAAAACTAGCCACCCACTTAATGGGACAGTAACAGGATTGTTGCTCATGTGTAAATTAAATACCAGCTCCTAAGGGCAGATCTACCGAACTCTGACAAGAGGGAGGCAGACAGATGGGTGCGGTTCCTGGGCCACTCACCATCAGGAGAGAGGATCTGCACAAGCAATTAGTGCATCATTTACAGGCAGCGGTTGTAATTCTGCACTCTGGTGCAAGACGCCTGGGCCAGACTTCCCCCTAGACACGACACACTCCCGTTTGGCTGCTGCAGTTTGGACCACACCCTCGCAGGGGACAGGCTGCCAGATTGGGAGAAATCTGTTTTCACCCCCTGTTGCAAGACAGCTCTGTGGATGATGAGCGGAAGCCTGATTTGCAAACGAGGCCCTCGGTCTGGATGTGATGTTGTTCACTGGGCTGTAGTGAGCAACTGTACTGTGAGGAGGGACCTTGAAGTGTCAGGGGGTTGGGTAGCAAGGTGCATTATGCTTCATTCTTCTGGTAAGAAAGTTTCACTCCTCTGCTAAGGGACCTCCCGTGCCCACGCCCCAGAGATCAACACAGGCTGCTCCTCACGGAGCACACGGACTGTCCGCTATTCCCAAACACCGAACACCCCTGGGACTGTTTGAATCGGAACCTTCCCGCACCATCAGACGTCATGGGAAGCACGAACAAGGCTCACCTATTCCTGGCTCTTCGCACGTTCTCTGTGCTAAGTCCCACGAGTTCTCCCTCTGAGCACTGTTTGGCAGCTGGATACTTTCGGGCGGCCCCTTTTGCACATTCCTCCAGATGCCCCCTGGCCCAACCACTCTGGCTTGATTCTTTAGCAATAAGGAGCTGTTGAACTCTGATGAATCTTGGCATTTGCTATAAAGTCATTCCATTTGATAACTAGTGTTTTCCTAAGACATTTGCCGCTGAAGTCATTCCAAGATTTGTCTGGAGCTTTGGTGGATTTCCAACTTTCACCTCCATAGGGTAAGGTGGAGATAAACCCTGGACTGGAAGGTTTGTAGTTTGGTCTTAAAAATGTAGCTGGTTAATGATCAAATCTTGTTTAAGCTGGTGAGTGCAGCTGCCACCTTGCTGGTCTGTGACTTTGATTCCTTCCGGTCAGCCCCACTGGTTTGCCTGTTCTTGCCACAATGCGTAAATTAACTCCCTCCTTGTATTCCTTTGCCTCTGCTTTGAGAAGCTGCACAAAATTGTAAATGTGCTGAACATCCACCACCAGTTAAAACACTGAGCGGGACAGGTGACTGGTGTGTCGGGGGGGAGGGGGTGAAATGGGCCAGGCAGGTTGTCTGACTATAAAACTCAGAGAAATGGCTCCATGCTCTCAATGACCAGTGCTCCCAGCCCCCAGAACAATGGGCTCTGCTCCTGATTAACGTGCCCGTGCCAGATCCAGCCCTGAAGAGTCATGCAACGCCCCGTGAGGAAGCATGCATGACTGCGGGCGCACCAGCTCATGGGGAGGCATGGGGCGAGCCACTCCTCCTTTCTCTGGGCCACCCAGCCCTGGTTCATTCCCCTTCCCGCCCGTATCATGGGACAGTCACCGCTCTGCCGCTGCGGGGCAGGGAGGAGGCCCAGCCTAGGCATGTGCAGCACCGCCGAAAGCAGAACTGGGCCCCACGACACTGTACGTTCCTGGTGACCTCACTCAGGAAATGTCTTGGAGCTGCTGGCTTTCTGTCTGCAGGCCACAAGCTGCTTCTGTCTCCTCTCGCACACACAAGCAGCGACCCCCACAGCCTCCCCCTAGCAATCAGCCCATGGCCCGTATTGAAAGAGAGATCAGCCTGCTTTGGGAGTGATGGAAAGGAGAACCCCTGCCGTGCTAGCACCCCATCACAGAGACCACCCCACCCCCTGGCTTCATGCGGCCCAGCCGTGACGCTGCTAACACGTCAGTGCAAGGCATCGCTTTTCTAACGGGGATCCCAGGGGTTAGAAATGGGCTGGACGGGGAAGGAGCAGCAAAGGAGATTCCTGGCTCCTAGTCCCAGCCCAGCTGCTGTGCCCTTTCTGTGCCTCAGTTTCCCCAGAGTGGGCTCACTGACGAGGAAGAAGGTATAAAGTGCCGAGCACGGGCACTATGGCTCCTGCAGCAATGGGCTCCGGTCTGTGGGCTCTGTTGTTCCCATGGGTTGGTCCCAGGCTCTGCTCGGCCGGCTGGCACAGGCCCAGTGTCTCCCACCCAGCCTCTGCAAAAGAAGAGGGAACCCCCAGGAGGGTGGATTTTGTCCTCTCGGAGGGAAGTGCAGAGGTGCTGACCCACATGGCCCAGCTAGGCACTGCCCTCCCAAGCCCCGAGGGAAGTAAGGGGTCCAGTAGGTCCGGGTGGAGGGCAGATAGCCCAGAGGAAAGAGGGGACAGAGCAGGGGGAGTGGGGCTCCAGAGGCCCTGAGGGGAGGATGGGCTGGGGGTGCAGGCAGTCCAGAGATGGGGGGGGGGAGAAGGCCCCACGTGCTGTTTACAGCTTCAGCCTAACCACTGCAGAGTGGAAAATCTCATTCATTCATTCCGATGCCGCTCTCCCTCGTTGCGCCCAGGGCTGGCTGGCTGCCAGGGCCCCCGTCTGCTCCGCTCCCCCCAGCCCGGTGATATATTTATACGTATTTTCCATGCACCGTTAGGAGAAGGGAAAACATTCGGGCTTATTTTAGAGCCTGTAAGATTCTTTCCCCCACTGCCCCGCTTGGCGACAGGTGCAATGGACGTATTTAGACATCGGGCTCTGGAAATAGAAGACAATTCACAATATAGCTTCCTTTAGGCCTCGGGGCTCTATTTATAACCCCCACTCAAGCCCTCTGGTGCCCAAAATATAAATATTAGCTCTGCTTTGCCTTTCTGCTGGGCCAGGAAGGTGGCGTCAGCAGCCCCCCGCTGCTCACCCAAACACGCTGCCCTCTCCACTAAGGAAACACGCAGCATCTTTCACAAGGAGCTATACATAGCCACGATAGGGGGGGCGCAGGGTCCTGAACCACGAAGCAGCCCATGACGACATGGCCCCGAGCTGAGCCGGTTTCACTGCTGCCTCTGTCCCCCCCCACCCCCCGCAGCCCTGAGTTCCCTTTGTCATGGCGCTTAGAGGCTCCTTGGGGCAGGGTTTGCCCTTTGAAGAGTGTATACAGCACCTAGCACGCAGGCCCTGGCTGTACGACGGAACAGGCCCCTGGAGACAAGCTCCCACTCAGCTTTTAAATGTTCTCCACAGCTGGTACTGGGCAGGTCTCAAACCCGTTCTCTGCCACCAGCAGAGCAAACGGGGCAGGGAGCAGTCCAGGCCTGTGAAAATACAGAAGCAGCTTCCCCCCACACCAAAGTCTCATCTAGCCACACGCAGCTAGGGATGGGTAGCTGAGATCTCAGATGTGTGCAGGGCCGGGGGGAAGACACCTCTCTGGCACTGCATGCCCTTTGGGGCAGGGACTTCTGCTGCACATTGTAAGCAGTGCCCAGCCCATTGCTGTCTGTGCTGAAACGACGTAACCCGGGCCCCTGCTCTTCCCAGTGCGTGGGGCGGTGGCTTGCCTGGCTCAGATCATCCACCCGCAGCAGCTTGAAGGTGCTGTCCACCTCACACTGCAAGGCCACCTCCAGTTCACCCAGCTGCAAAATGGAGACCTGATCCCTCGGGTTAGGGGCAGGCAGAGCTGGGTGGACATGATGCTGGCCACATGACTTGCTTATGGGCCGTCGACTATGAAACTGCACCATAACCACATCAGCCCCACCAGTCGTCGGCTTGGGGGAACTTTTGACTAGGATCACCAGGGGCCTGGAAGTTTAACCAGCCACACAGGGCTCCAAACCCACCTGTGATCAGCACTGACAGCATGCTCAGCGGTGTCCAACACAAGCCAACTCCCTGCCCTGCAGGGCTTACAGCTACACCAGGGAAGGAGGAGCAGGCAGGCAGGCTAGGCACAGGGATACAGAGATTCGCTTTCCCTAGCTCCTGGGGAGAAGGGGGGAAGCTTGCCCTGACCTGCTCAAGGGGTAGATAGGGAACTTCCAGAGCCAGACCAAACGCCTTCTCCTCTCTAAGAGCCAGCACGGCAGGGGGCATTCCCACATGCAGCCCCCCAGAAACCCCACAGGGCTGCAGCCTTGCCTCATGCTGCCCTGACTGTGCAGGATGTGAGGAGCTGCTGAAGGACACTAAATGCATGGGGCCAGGGGCCCCATGCACACAGCGTAGGTCCTGCCCCACAGCCCAACCCCCACTGGAGTGGCCGTGGCAGGAGTCACAGCTCCCTTCGCTCCCAGGCAGAGCGGGGCAGTAGCACGCGGCCCCCTTGCCCCACAGAAGCAGCAGCAGGGGGTCCCCTGCCCATCCTCAGAGAGGCAAGAGGAACAGCACGGGAGGCCCAGTACATACATCTTGACTGCTGGGGTATCTGCTAGAGGGTGGGCGGAGCCTGCTGCCATGACCCACTGCCCCATGGAGAGTCCTCTGCTGGGGTAGAGCTGGAGCAGCAGGACTTGGTGTGAACACCCACTGAGATGCACAGGGCAGTCAGCAGCTCTCAGAGCTATTGGTTCAGGCTCTCTGCAGACACAGGCAGACATCGCTGCTTTCATTACCCCCACTTTCAAGCTTTTCTTTGCAGCCACAAGGGTGAGACACTTCTTTAAAAAAATGAAACTGAAACTGTGGTGCAATCCTGACTCCAGGAGCTGGGACCCTGAGTGGCAATATAGGGCCTCTGCCTTCATCCAGCCCCAGAGAGTGAGCAGTAACTGTGGCAGCCCCTTGCTTGGGGCAGGGCAGAGGGGTGCATGCAGCTTGGGAGGAAAGCAAACAGGGCCAGGAATCTGATATTTGAGAGCCCTGCCCGCCCAAGTTACATTCAGTGATCAGCAAAAACCAATACCCCTGCGTCTATTTATACTGCCCGCGTGGACACGGCCTCAGGTCCAGGCCCTCTGCTTCCTGTTTAAAAACTTAAGAGATGAAGACATAACACTGAATAGGGCAAAACAATATAATGCATTCCGACTCCATGTGCCATCCCTGGTGCAGAGCTGCAGCAAATCCCGCCTTGCCATTCCCCCTCTCCCAGTCGGTAAACTTTTATACCAACTTATACTCAGGATGGCTGGCCCCTGACAGCCCCTCTGGAATGCTGAGAGTTTAGCTGAAGAATTTACACCTGATCATTCCCTCGCTCCTCGCCCAGGGAAGGGCTCATGTGCTCAACTCGGAGGGAGAGAGAGGAAAATTGATCCAAAAGGAAGAGCCTCAGCCCCAGCCCCTTTGAGGGGCTTCTCCAGCGGTCCTGGCTTTAGGATTCCTTTCCAAGAAGAGATCAGAGAGTACTGAAGGTTCAGGGCAGATTTTTCAAGACAGCTCTGGGTGCAGGAGCTCTCAAACAGATCTGGCTATAAAAGAATCGCGACAAGAGCGGAGCAGCTTGGAAAGATGGGGCTGGTTGTGGGCACCGAGCCCTTGGAAATCTGGGCCTCTCGGCACAAAAAGAGTTACAAGGGAGTGAGCCCCTCCCTCATCATGGTAGAGGTGGGGTGCCAGGTTGGCTGTGGCTGGGACCAGAGTGCACTGAGGTAGGCAACGAGGAGCTGTGGGGCCCATAGGTCTAGCGCTACCTCCGAGCACAGCTGTGAATGCAGCATGACTGCCAGCGAAGCAACAGCAGGGGTTGCATGACACACTGGCAGTGGGGCCTACGTAAACAAGGTCCTTAAAAGAAAAAAACCTAGACAAACAGCAGAGATTTCAGACCCGGGCGCTGTCCTTCCAGCAACTGCTAACAATGCAAGACCCAGGGTACGTTTTGGGGCTGGAGGACGCGTCGGTGTCCAAGTGGTGAAGGCAGGTGAACTGCGCCATGAGCGGGGAGAAGCAGATGCCTGGGAGGGAGGTAAGGGAGCATCTGAAAGCCAAACAGTGCAGAAGCAGTCCCTCTGCTATGACTACGCACAGCCCTGGAGACCTCTGCCAACCAATGGTGTCTCACTAGTTCTTCTATTCTCCGTCTCTATCCTCCATTGCCCCTTGTCTTAGGATGAAGACTGTAAGCTCCTTGGGGGCAGGGATCATTTTTTTGTTCTGTGTTTGTACAGCACCTAGCACGCTGGGATCCTGGGCCTTGCCAGGGTTCCGGGTGCTACTGCAATACAAATAACCCCGAGCGGATAAGTGCTGAGGCTGGGGAGGAGCACTAGGAGGACGTGTCACCAAGCTGGAGCAGGAAGCAGCCCGCGCCCTTGCAGTGAGACGTCGCTGGCCCCATGCTCTCACTGGGCAATAAGACAAGTTCACTTTGCAGGCTCCCGGTTTTACTTTTTATTAGACACCAGGCAATGAAACTGAACCCACGTGCGACGACAGATCCCACACTGGCAGCCTCAGAGCAGTGGCAGCGTGCAGGTGGGGAAGGGACAGCTCCCACCGGCTGCGGGTGACAGGACAGCGCGTTGCATTTGACGGCCCAGCCCCTAATGAGGGAGGTGGAGACTCTTGGATGCAAAGGATGGGAGAGGGGCAGAAATGACGAGAGGCTGTTCCTCCGGCATGGCGCTGCTTGAAGCGCCCTTCGGGCAGCCCAGCTGAACGGGTGCAGACAAACGTCCTTCCAGGCAGGTGAGCAGAGTGGATGCATGGAGCTTTGGGGGTGATCCGGTTCACCCCTAGAGAGCCAGAGCTCAATGCAAGGAGCTCAAAGCTAGCTTGGAACGCAGTCTCCACTCCCCTTCCTCACGCGCACACTGAAGGGCATTGCCTGCATGGAGAGAGAACCAAGTCATTCCTGCAATGAGTTTGCCAGGCCTGCAGCACCGCCCTCAGCAGAGCTGGTGCCATTCAGCTGAAGACACAAAGCTGGAAGATGGGAATAGAGCTCCACCATCAACAGGAACCGGAGC
The DNA here is from genome assembly GCF_016161935.1 of Mauremys reevesii. Taxonomy (NCBI): domain Eukaryota; kingdom Metazoa; phylum Chordata; order Testudines; family Geoemydidae; genus Mauremys; species Mauremys reevesii. The sequence continues at coordinate 39,930,469 of NC_052638.1, forward strand.
CTTCTCCCATGCTAGCACGTGTCCACCCACACCCTCCACAGCATGGCGGGATGCCGGAAGCTCCCACGGAGATGCCCAGGCCTACAGCGGGTTTCCTCATTCCAACTGCTTGGTGCAGCCATGGGCAGTGGGCGTCAGGATGCAGGGCAGCAGCCAGCCTCCTCGTGCCGGGAGAGCAGCGACATCCGGGAGAAGGTTTTGGAGCAGCCCCGGCACTGGTACTTCTTGGTGTCCGAGTGTGTCTGCAGGTGGGCGCGGAGGTTGGAGCGGTCGGCGAAGGCGCGGCTGCAGTGCGAGCAACTGTAGGGCTTTTCACCTGGGGGGAGCAAAGGCAACATGGTCAGAGAGAACCACCCCCATGCAAGCAGCTCCCACTGGACAAGGCACTGGGGCACAATCTTGGCTTGGCCGGGTCAGGGAGTGGGACCAGTCCCGGATCTGGTCTGGTTTGTACGGTTCTCCTTTGAGATCCAAGCAGCCTGGGGTCCCAGAAATAGCAGTAAGTTCCACACAACTCTCCTATCCTGGCTCCTCCTTGGAATCAGTGGGGTGCAGTGGCCAGGCCGAATGGCAGGCAATCACCACGGGTTGTTAGGCGCTCAGGTGGGCTAAGGGGTTTCCAGGGAGCAAGACAGAGGAAACGTTGTGAGCATCCCAGCGGCTGCCCGGCCCGCTGCACGTTGTAACCAGGGGAATGCTCCACTTCCCTACCGTGCAGAAGGGGTCTGCACAGCTGGAAGAAAGAGATGAGACTGGAGCCAGGTGGACAGACAGCCCATGAGACCTGGAATCTCATTTCAGAAGTGCTCCGCCGTGGGGGGAGCAGAGAGAACATGGACTCCACAGCTGGAAGCCCTAGACCTGAGCATATAGTAGCAGCAGGGGTGGGACACAGCACCCTCAGGAGTCAGGATTTTGCATTCCCTCCAACCCCAGCCTGGTGACTCTTCCCAGACACCCCCAGCCTCTGCTGCAGAAGCCAGCCCATTCCCGACAGTTTGGCTTGAAATTCACAATCAAAGGATTCCCTGTCAAATCACAGATGTTGGACATGGAAAAGCCCCATCAGACTCTCTCCCCAGGGCCAGGCCCAGGCCATTCCCCTCCCAGCACCATTTACTAGCCATGGGGCTTACAACACTCTCCTGGGGAGAATATTGCACAACCCAAGGCAGCTCACTGCCAGGTTTGCTCTGCTTCAGCCTAATCCACCCCACTATCACCCTTTGTTATCCCTCTATATACCACACTGAATAGTCCTTCACTCCCTCTGCTCCCACCCTTAGGTGCTGCTTAGCCAAGCTAGATGCATGCAGCTTTTTCAGTCTTTCCTTGTAAATCAATCCTGCCGGGCCGCAGATCGGCCAGCCTTCTCAGAACTCCCTGCAATTTGTCCATATCTTCCTGCAATCCTGGTGCCCAGAACCAGGGGCAATATTCCAGGTGCCGTGCCCAGAGCCCTGTGCAAAGGAACCAGGACTGACCCTGCTCCGGAGCCCAAGAGTCACGTTAGCCTTTTCTTTGCAATCGGATCATATTGCCAACTCAGGTCCAATCTGCTGTCTGCTTAAAAGGACACCGGTGAGCCAGCCTCCAGCCCTCCCCCAGCCTCTCTTGGACATTTGCAACTGAGAAATGTGGGGAGACAAACATCAGGTTATCGCGCATCCTCTGCAGGAGCTTGCAAATGTTGCAAATGTTGCCGTGCCCAGCTCTGGGCTGGGTTCGTGCATGGGACATGGAAGGGGATATGTGCATCAGGCACTTGTATTTTGTTTCCTGTTTACCACCTCGATTTTAGGCGTGCAGGGAAGGGAAAAAATTGCACATCTCCCACTTCGGAACAACCAGCTTTGTAACTAGATTTCTCGGCCTACATGGCATGAGCACATCCTATTACAAGAGGAACTTTCCCACAACAGCAAGCCTGGCAAGAGAGTGTTTAGGCAGAAGACGTGTACTAGACCAATGCTCCTCTGCCACTCTCTTTGCTGGCAGCACTTAAATCTTCAAAGGACTTGATCAGCACTAACTAATCCTCACAACCCACCTGGAGATAGGTTAAGTATTACCCATGTTTCACAATGGGGAAACTGAGGCACAAAGAGGCAACATGCCCAAGGCCATAGAAAGTGAGCCAAGAGGGGGAAACCAAGACTGTGAAGGCACCACAACAATCTTACAATAAACACACCATGAGTAAATGGAATTAGGGCTAATCTGGATGGATTAGAGAACATCTTTTTAAAAGGATAGTGGAATTTCCCCTCCCTTCTCCTAATCTGTAATACCGAAGGTTATTAAAACTGGAAGAATTCTCTTTAGATCATTTACTTCACACTAGTTGCATTTGCTCTGGATGTTGTTCTCATCTGGCATAACGGAACAAGACTAGTCAGTCTGATTTTTGGTTACTTCGTTGCTAGTCAATTTGACCTGAGTTATCCGATTTCTAAGCGACTAGGTAGGAAATACTGCAAAAATTTCTACTAAAGGGACACAATCAAGTTAAATGGTGACAAAAATATTAGTTTTGCTGAAATCAGCTTTTATGAAACCTAAGCCCAGCACAGCAAGATTTCCATACTTTAAAAAAATTCATTCCCATGAAAACAGTTGTTTTTAAACATTCATCTGCAGCGTCTGTAAGCCAGACATTACAGCACCAAGAGTCTGAAATTGAAACTCACAGGGGGAAAACTAAGTTCACTGACTTTGCATTGTGCAAACAAATAGAAATGCAAAGGGCAAACAAAGAGCAGAACAGGGCCGAGCAATTGGGATACTGAAGATCTACTCACTTACTCGAAGGGTGCAGATTCTTCTTCGCAGATTAGGCTGACCAGACAGCAAGTGTGAAAAATCAGGACGGGGGTGGGGGATAATAGGAGCCTATATAAGAAAGATCCCCAAATATTGGGACTGTTCCTATAAAATCGGGACATCTGGTCACCCTATCCAAGCGCCTGGCATGATTTATGCACTTGTTTAATTTCCTGCATGCAGTAGAGCCACCGAAGCCAATGGGACTATTTGTGTGCATAAAGGTAAAGCAGTGGTCCCCAACCTTTTTCGTCTGGCGCGGAGGACCGTGGTGGCTAATGAGCATCTGCCGAAATGCTGCCAAGCGGCAACGTCAATAGGCGTCGCTGAAATACCACCGACAAGCAGCGTCATCCAGATAATCGGCAGCACTTTGGCGGCGACGCCTCTGGATGATGCTGCGTGTCGGCGGCATTTCGGCGGATGCTCGTCTGCCGGCCAGTACGTGGGCACACTTGGGCGCCAGGGCACCTGTGGGCACTGCGTTGGGGACCCCTGAGGTAAATGTGCAGGATGCCTGTGGGCTGGTCTTCTTTGCACTGTTGGCTGGAGCTGGAACTCAAAGGTTGCCCCTACCCTGACTCTCATCCACACTTTAACCTCCACCAAGCCGGGCCACCACCAAGGGGGAGTTGAAGCTCCAGTGGGGATGCAGCCGCTCAGATTACAACAACTCAACTGTGGTCCCTGGAGCGAGCAGTGAGAGGAGCTCAGGTGTCCTAAGACAAGCCCTTGGCCTGTAAACTCCCCAAGGCAGGGACCGCGGTATCCTGGGTATCTGTACAGCACCTAACGCCAAAGGCTCACCCTGATCTAAATGGAGCCGTTAGTGCTGCTGGGATACAAATACAGTGTGTTAGTGTCCCAGGCAGAGAAGTTGGTCTGCAGCGATTGATCTGTACACAGACAGTGCCCCTTTACTCTTGGGGTCTGCAAAAAATCTCCGTACAAAATACAAACATTTTGAACCAAACTGGGCCTGGCAGGTTGTTCTGTGAGTGCCAGATTAAAAGGCTGATCCAACAGCAGATTAGACATTTTCTCCCAGCCCGCCTCCGCTACTGCCCACTATGCACCTGCAAGCCACCTCGACTGGCTTGTGCCGGCAGCTGTGCAAAATGACCGGCCAAGAGAAGCCCTGTAAGCACATTAAAGGCACTTCCCTGCCTGGGCAGCCCCTGCGCTGTTACCCCGAGGACTCACCCCGCCCGGCGCTGCAGCCCACCTGTGTGCGTTCGGATATGTCCCTGGAGCAGCCAAGGCCTGGAGAAGGCTTTGCCGCAGATCTTGCAGACGCAGGGCAGCGTGTGGGTGCGGATGTGCATCTTGAGCGCCCCCAGGCTCCCGTACTCCTTGTCACAGTACTTGCAGTTGAAATACTTCCTGGCCTGCAGCACGCAGCGCTGCTGGCGGTGTTTGGCCAGCCCGGAGAAGGTGTGGTAGGACTTGTGGCAGTCAAAGCACTCAAATCTCTCCAAGGGCTCAGCTGCCCTGCCCCGTGCCCCTTGCAGTTTGTCCTGGGCTCCCCTGTCCCCCTCTGCTGGGCTCCCTGGGTCGGATGGCCTCCTTGGGGGCAGGCTGAGGACAGGTGGCAGGTTGAGATTGTTCTGGGTGTCTTTGAGCGGGGTGCCCGGGGCTCGGCCCGTTAACGTGTCCACCAGGCTGAACTCCAGGTTGTGGGGGCTTGTGCTGGGAGTCCTTTTGGTATCAGCACCCAGTGGGAGAGGCAAGGAGAAGCGGGCGAGGATGGAGCTGCCGTCCCAGGGCGTGGAAGGGGCGCTGTCATTCGGGATGAGGATGGGGATGACCAGCCCCCCACAGGAGTGGCATGCGCCATTGATTTCTGGGGAGAAGCAAGAAGCAGGTGAACATGACGTTTATTAGCGCCCACCCCTGTGCCCTGCGTACACGCGTAGCCAGGAGCTGTGCACCAGTGAGGCCAGTTCGCTTGTGTCCATTAACCAAAGTCCTCTCCGCCTACACACTGTGCACACACCAGTCCCTGCACCACGGTCCCGCCAACCCCGCCACCCCCTGCGGGTTTGTTTTGCTCAGACCTTACACACTGTGTGGAGAAAAGCCGGGGAACAGTTTGAGGCGGGGGCTGCTATTGGGGCAGTGCTATTTACAGTCTGGGATGTGGGGCTGGCCCCAGCACTCCCTGCTAGCTCCGGACAATCTAACGCCCCCCCGCCCCGCTCCGCCAGCTCCCACTTCCACCAATCTAACCCCGCGCCCCATTCCCCTTTTCTGGGGATGGGAAGCCTCTGTGCAGCCAGCCAGAGCCGTGTTCTACCTGATGGAAACAGGCCACCTTTCCTGCTGCCGCAGGCTCCTAGGTCCTGGACCCACGAGCGGAACTGGCTGGAGCAGTCGCGAAGGTCCCACCTGGTGGCATTATTCTGCCCCAGCCTAGGGGCCGTGCTGGGAGGACGGCCCAGGCCATCTATCTACCGGTGAATCAGGCCCGCCCCAGTGCTCAGTGGAGGGCGCTGGACCTTCCAGGAGGTCCAAGAGGGAAGTTAATCACAACACGCCCAGTGTCAGCCCCTGTGCCTCGGTCCTGGGGAGATTTCTGACCCGCTCCGGTGCCGATGACATAACAGAGCGCTGTGTGCTCCAGGGCCAAGCAGCCTGCTGGAAATACTCCCGGGCCCCCTGCTGCTGGACTCGGGGGAGATGACAGCAGGGGGTCTATGGACGGAGCTGGGTTAGGGCCCCCCTGCCTGAAGCCCCCACTATGAGGGGTGTCGCACCAGTGCCCCAGCGGCAGTGACAATCCAGGCGGCACCGCCCGCCCCCCTGCTCTCCGGGAACGCGGACCCCGCCCGCCCCCCAGCCCGCTTCTCTGGGGGGTCCCAGGGGGAGGCGCCCGTCGGAGCTGCTGGGGAGCCGCACTCCGCCCGCAGAAGGAAGCGGGGTTACTTTGCAGCCGCCCCCCAATCCCCGCGGGGCCGGAGCTGCCCTGTGCGGGGCGCGGGGGGAGCTGGTTCCTCGCCCCCGGCGCCAGGGGCAGAGCCGGGCGGTCCGCGCCCAGCGCCCGGGAAGCGATGGGAGGGGACCCCGGCCCGGGGCTGTGCCCCGCCGGCAAGGCGCTGGGGGCGGGCGGCGGGGCGAGGCGAGGCACCTGCCGGCCCCGGGACGGGACAGGGGTGGGAAGCGGCCCGGGGGCGCGGGGAAGTCGCAGCCCGGTGACCCCAGCAAGACCCGGACCCCCGAGGGGACCCCGAGCCGGGGGCTCCCCTGGGTGCCCGGCCCCGGCCCCTCACCTTGCCGCGTCTCCAGCTGCCCGTAGTTGGGGACGCGGGTGCTGGAGGGTTTCTTCACCAGGAAGGAGCGCGGCATGGCCGGGCGGGCGGGCAGCGGCTCTGGCCGGGACCCGCCGGCAGGTGCCATAAGGCGCCCGGCTCATTTGCATGGGCCGCCCGCCGGGCCAACCGCAGGGCGAGGGGCGGGGCCGGGCCGCCTCCCCGGGGCCGCCCCGCTACAGGTGCGGCGCTGCTGGCTCGCTCCCACATGCCCCGCACGAGCACCCCTAAACCGCCTCTGCTCACCCCGTACCCCCTCTGCTCCCCGCCCAGCCCTAACCACCCCGTGCCCCCTCTGCTCCCCTGCCCAGCCCTAACCACCCCCTCCGTACCTCCCTCCCCAGCTCTAACCACCCCTCCCCGTACCCCCTCTGCTCCCCCGCCCAGCCCTAACCACCCCTCCTCCGTACCCCTCCCCAGCTGTAAGTTGTAACCACCCCTCTGCTCCCGCCCAGCCCTAACCACCCCCTCCTCCGTACCCCACATCCCCTCCCCAGCCCTAACCACCCCTCCTCCGTACCCCCTCTGCTCCCGCCTCCCAGCCCTAACCACCCCTCCCCTCCTCGCTCCTCCATACCCCCACATCCCCTACCGAGCCCTAACCACCCCTCCCGCCGCACCCCTCTGCGCCCCTGCCCAGCCCTAACCAACCCCTTCCCTTGCTCCTCCGTACCCCCACACCACCTCTGCTCCCCACTCCCGCTACCCAGCCCTAACCACCCCACGCCTCTATACCCCCCCACAACACCTCTACTCCCTCCATATTCCCCTACCCAGCCCTAACCACTCCCTACTCCTCCATACCTCTCCACGCGACCTCTGCTCCCCACACCCAGCCCTAACCACCCCCCACCTCTGCTCCCCCAGTATCCCCTACCCAGCGTGTCCTGATTCACACACCCTACTTTCCCCCAGCACCTCCATACACAGCCCCGACCTGCCAGGGCACCCAGAGAACCCCCTACACTGCCCCAGCTCCTCCAGCACCCCTCTACACCACCCTGCTCCCCCCAGCACAAAGAACACACACACACACACTCACTCTACTCCCCCCAGCACTCCCCCTAAACCGCTCCTGCTCTCCCTCAGTATCCTCCTACACATCCCTAACCATCCCCCATTCCCCCTCTACACCACCTCCACTCCCCCAGTATCACACACACCACCCAGCGTGTCCCCATTCACACACCCTACTTCCCCCCAGCACCCCTCTGGACACACCCTATACTACCCCTGCTCCCCCCAGCACCTCTCTATACTACCCTGCTCCCCCCTACACAGCACTGACCCCCCAGGGCACCCAGAGTACCCCCCTACACTACCCCGGCTCCCCCAGCACCCCTGTACACCACCCTGCTCCCCCTAAACAGCCCCTCCGCCAACCTTCTACTGACATGCATACCCAACCCCCTCCTGCTTCCCCAACACAGCCCACCCTACACACAGTCCCTCCTACTTGCCCACACCTGGGCCACAAGCCACCCCACCCTCACTCCAGCACCCTCACCTCTCTCCATCACACCGCCTCCCCACCAGCCCTGCCTCAAACACATATGCCTCCCCACGCCACCTTGCCAAAGTAATCCAGCAGCCGCCCCCACAAAATACAGCCCCCCCCCCGTCCTTCTGCACTCCTCCCTGGACACCGCCAGCACAGCAAAGTTTGCACCCACCCTACACACTGCACCACACAGGGGTGGAAGGGTTAGAAATAATGCAAGTGCAGACTGTCCATGCCTCAGTTTTCCCCCCACTGTAAAATCGGGATCAGACTTCTCCACTTCCCGAGGGTGGTGTAGGACACACCCATTAAAGCAAGGACCTAGAGAGGAGAGTTGCAAGTACTGATACGCACACCCACGCAAAGAGGAGTGGTCTGATCATCTTGGGACCCAAGAACTGGAGTCTAATCTCAGCTCTGCCCCTCACTCACTTTGCGACCTTGAGCCAGTCACTTCGCCTGTGTCTCAATTTCCTCATCTGTCTAACAAGGATAACCACCATTACCTCACTGGGAGATCTGAGGCGAAGGGGATGTTTGGAGACTACTTTGAAGCAGCAGCGTGCTAGATAAGAGTTATTCTTCAATGTTATCAGAGCCCAGACAGTGCGCCCGCTCACCTGGCCGTGGGGTCTCAGAATTCTTACTGCCACACTTGCTAATAGCTAGAGATAATTTATGTTCTAACAGGGTCTTTACGCCTTCCCGGCCTGTCTCCTCTTACACACGAGCCTCTCGTGAAATCCGAAAGCTGAATTTGACGCACCCGTGATGGCTACAGTTGCAGATCGGCATCACATTCTCCGAGGTTATAGGACAGCAGGCAGCAAGAGAAGCCAGGGCTGGGACAGAGCTTATTGCTTTTATTCAGGCATCATTCCTATTTTATAGAGGGTCTTACACCATCCTCCTCCCCATAGCATCTGGCACCTTTCGCTAATGCATTCTGCGCAGGACCGGCTCCAGACCCCAGTGTGCCAAGCGCGTGCTTGGGGTGGCATGCCACAGGGGGCGCTCTGCCTGTCACCGGGAGGGCGGCAGGCGGCTCCGGTGGACCTCCCACAGGCATGCCTGCGGGTGCTCTACCGGAGCCGCGGGACCAGCAGACCCTCCGCAGACACGTCTGCAGGAGGTCCACCGGAGCCGTTGGACTGGCGACCGCCAGAGCGCCCCCCGCAGCGTGCCGCCGTGCTTGGGGCGGTGAAATTGCCGCCCCTGATTCTGCGGCAGCATTCACATCTGGCCTGGGTCATGCAGGTCAGACTAGATCAGGGGTGGCCAGTCCGGGACTCCAGAGCCACATGCGGCTCCTTGTATAGGAACCGACTCCGGGGCTGGAGCTACAGGCACCAACTTTCCAATGTGCCTGGGGGTGCTCACCGCTGAACCCCTGGCTCTGCCACGGGCCCTGCCGCAACTCCACCCCTTCCCACCCCGTCCCCTGAGCCTGCCGTGCCCTCCCTCCTCCCCCTGCCCCCCCAGAGCCTCCTGCACGCCCCGGAACAGCTGATCGGGAGGTGGGGGAGGGAGCAGGAGGCACTGATCGAAGGGGCTGCCGGTTGGTGCTGGGAGCAGCGGGCGGGGGACCTGATGGGGGGCTGCTGACGTATTACTGTGGCTCTTTGGCAATGTACATGGGTAAATTCTGGCTCCTTCTCAGGCTCAGGCCATAGCCTATCTTAGCCCTTGAGAAAATGGTTCATTACCTTTACGGTGGCCCAGATTTTCTCTACCCGTCATTGCAGCTATAAGACACGGGATGAGCACCCAAAGGACCTGCTTCCCTACCACTACAGAAGTGCCCCGTCGAGCTGAAGGCAGAGGCTGCTCATTGTCTCAGCGTTGGCAGTGCCCATCTTTAACCACACAGAGTTAGACATCCCACCCGCAGGCCTCTCCTGCCCAGCAAGGCTTTGACAACTGCCTCTGTCAAGCACTTGCAGGTCTGGAGTGAAATCAGAGCCTGGAACGTGGAGCTGGACGAGCCCTCCTGGGTCACCCTGCCCTTCTCCCAGGGCAGGATTTCAGAGACATTAGCCACTGACTCAAAAGCTCCTCCTGTGTGTGTGAAAACCCTTGTGTCATGAATCTAGGCTAGAAACTCTTCAGCGAGCCCAGGGCTGGTTCTGAACCAACAGAGCAAAGACCCCCAAACCCATCGGATTAGCAGGAAACGAGTGTTTATGACAGTGACACACACAGCAAATATTGGCCAAGACTGAAGGGACGGGAACTGCCCTGGCACTAAGCCCTGTTCTCCGAAGGCGCATCGTCCACAGAGGCAGGTGCAGTGTGTGGGGACGGGGAGGAAGGGATCAGCAGCGGCAGTGTCAAAGCCGGAGAAGGGGGAGCACTGGAGGACAGGATGGGGAATCACAAGGGGTGCCTAGCAGAGACCAGTAAGGGCTTGAGGCTTGGGCATCAGCAAGGTGAAGAAAAGGAGGGGGAACGTCAGGCATCAGAGCACTGGCAAAGGCTCAGAGCATGCAACCAAGGGCTGGAAAAGAGAGAGCAGAGCTGGAGAAAAGGGTGGTTAAGCCCAGGCAGTAACCGAGCAGATAATAGCTCTGGTCACCAAAGTAGCGGGTGCCGAGCATGGCTAGCTCCTCTCAGCCCCTACGCTCCTCAGGGGATCGGCGCTTGGCCTTGCGCTCCTCAGGAGTGCCGGCAGAACTGCGTCCTGCAAGGCACCTTGCCACGGGGATCACAGTGCTGTTCAGAGGCACCAGACTGTGCTACTGAAGCAGGAGGATTTAAACGCACCAGCAGCCAATGGCTCCGTGTCAGACAGCTATCAGACGCTCCCTGATCGTTCCAGACCGGGCACCCCAATACCAGAGCAGTGTTTAGGCTAATAAGCCAATTGTCCTTCAACAGCATTTTCTAATCAAGACTCTCCAAGCCCTTTGCAAACACTAGTGAATAAAAGCTCACAAACCACCTGTAGGTTAGGAAATCGTCTCCCTTTTAGAGCTAGGGGAAACTGAGGCAGTGCTGTTAAATGGCTTGTCCAACATCTCTCAGCAAGTCCGTAGCAGAACAGAGCCCCCAGATTTCAAGTTCTGGTCCTGTACTTTAAACCCCAAGAACCTCGCTCTCCACAGGGTAGCCAAACCAGGTCCTGTAACGCTCAGGAAGGAACCCCTCCTGGAGTTCTGAAATTGGTAAAGCCAAGATAGCCCCCAAAGCCCCCATCCCATTGCTAGAAGTGGTTTAGTCAGTCCTATTTAGCCCTCTAGACTAGCTCACTGCATTTAAATAAACTCAGAGTTAGTGCAAGCTAGGCTGCTTCACACTCAACCCCTCGCACACGCCATCTACCCACGTGCAAGGGGTCCTGAGCTGGTGTAAGCCTCCTGCTGAGGAGCCAAGGGACGGTATAAAAGTTAAACACAGATATCGCCTCCAAAGGGGTGCACAGCAGCACCCTGGCCCAAAAGCGGCTGGGGGCTCCTTGAAGCTGTGTCAGGAAACAGTGTTTACTGCTTGCACTCCTCCCCACCCGGCTCAGACAGACACCTCCCAGCAGGCTCCAGGCCCCAGCTCTGTGAAGAAGGCCCTGTCAATGCTAGGGAGAGAGGCTGTGCTGCTGTTAAAGAGGGCTCAGCGGGCACGGCTTTGCCCCAGAGCTGATCACAGCAGGCCCCTGGAAGTATTTAAAATCAAATGATGTCCCATCCACCCAGGGGCAAAGCCGTGCCTGCTGAAACAGTTCTTCCCACCATGCTCCGTTTCTGGAAGCATAGACTGGGCCAGGCCATTGCAAAGGCAGCTGCTGATTCTCTACCCACTGGGAGGCCCTGGAGGCTCCGCAGCCCCTCCCTGCTTCAGCAGGTGAGGCACTGAGGCAGCAGCCGCAAAGGGGCTGATCATGCTTATCCTCCACTCACCGGACTGGGAAGGGGAAACCCCAGGCTCCTTGCAGCCCAGACGGTGGGTGGGGGAGGCCCCATGGGGCAGACTGAATTAGCCCAGGATCCATCCTAGACAAAGGAGGGGGCAGGCCAAGAGCAATGACAGTAGGAAGCACCTTGACGCCCCTGTTTAATGCTGCTTGACATCATCAGGCATTTAAATGGGCTGAGAGATTAACGCTTCCTCAGCGCAGGGAGTACACAGCGGGCAGGACTCTCCATTCCCACCCCTGCAGGCAGATTCCATCCTGCTTGCGTCGTTCTCCCTCGATTGGGGCACAGGTGCTGCTCCCACTCACCTGAGCCAGCCAGGGAAGCAGGGTCCCCCACTCTGAGAAGCAGAGACAGTCAGGCTACAGGGGAGAACACCGCGGAAGTCTCTCAGCACCTGCCCTGCTCAGGACAAGGTTCAGAGTATCATGTTCTACAAAGGATTTTTCCAAGAATTGGGATTTTTAAAATCCTGAGAAATTGGAAGGGGACCAAGCACAGATACACATCCCTCTCCCACCTCGGGTGCTTACAATTAAGAAGATTTATAGGGGCTTTTCAAGCCCCATCTGGTTTGCACACCGGAGAACAGGAGCTCAGCAGTAACCTTGGAAGGGGGCTGTTGCTTCCCAGCCACAAGGCCTAGCAGCTAAGGCAGCAAAAATCTAGCAGCTTTGTAAGTGACTCTAGAAACATGGCCTGGAAAATGACCCGGGCATCTCATCATCCAGGCAGTAGTGCTAGAGAACTCCGGTCTCCAGCAGTGCTCACCACCAAAAACCTTGGATAACCGTACAATGCTTCGGTAAACTCACCTTTCTAGCTTGGCACCACCTTCATGGCTTCATACCAGATGACCCTTGGCGGGTCAGCGCAAGAGCTGCTCCTGTCCTCAGTTCCTCAGCAGATTTTGGACCTGAGAGCGAGAATTATTCCACACGACCCTGCTGAGCACCATCCTTTGGACATGGCCTGAGATCCAGTCGAGAAGCCACTGGGCAACTGCTATATGCAATTCAGGCAACAAACCACTTTTCTCTGGTAGATGGGCATTGCCAGGTGCTCTGTAGCTTCTGAACCGGATTCACGGAGTGTGACTATTCCTTAGTGCAGCTGCAAGGAGAGGGGGACGGGTTCCGGGTTCAGATTACCCACTAGCCCCAGCTTCCTTCTTGACTTGTCCCTCTGTGGCAGGATCTCCAGCAACTATAGTGAGCCTAGTGTCATTCAGTGACCACCACCAGCAAAGGCGAGGGTCTGGGTGTGCAGAATGGTTGGGGTATTTTGTAGGATTTATTATACTTGCATTTCAACATAAACACACTTTAAAAATATTCTCCCTCTAGCATCTAAAAGGCATAAATGAGCCATGAAATCATGTAACCCTTTGCAGTCAAAGGCAGACACGACCATGCATACAGGATGGGGAGGTGAGATTGGACTGTAGCCAGAGCGGGTCACAGAAATCTCCCGGCATTGCCCGGTATTTGGAACTTGTCCCATAATGCAAGGAAGGGACCAAGAGAACCATATTCTCATATCCTTGGGGGTATGTCAGTCACACAGGTGGCTAGAGGAGGGGTCCTGGAACCGTGGGCAGCCATTGGTACCAGAGCAGCTCCCAAAGCATCCATTCAGGGAGCTCCAGACTAGCCAGCCAGCTGTGCCAAGTACAGCAGGGAATACAGACATGCAACCGTGCCTATCGGGTACAGTCTTTTCATAGCCTGTAGGCAGCAGCCCACCTCTGGTCCTGTAGAAATGATCACTGCAGCAGCCAGAGTCGTTACCTGCTAGCCCAGTTAATGCAGCAGGAGAGCAGTTATCCAACCCACGCTCCAACCTGGGCCCCCAAAGCAGGCAGGACTGTGGAGAAGTCAGCACACAGCTAGAGCACTATGAACTGTTCAACCCAGGCACGGCTATGGGAGGGGGAAAAAATCCCCATCCCAATTTCTAGGGCCTTGGAGATACCCAGGATTCCCAAAGCCAGGAGCCTCCCACCCTGTCCCAATCTGCCAAGGCACGGCCACACCCTTGCTTACACTGTCCATTCACAACAGCAGGGAGAAGCTAATCACAGAGTAATAGACTCCTAGAGCTTTGGCAGAGGGTTACAGGGCTTCATAAACCCGTCAAAAAGCATCCCCTTTGTTTTCAGCAATGGATTGCTGGGAGCAGTCGGCTCAGAAAGTGCATCGCTTTGTGCAAGATTCCGGGTTGCTAGGAGTAGGGGGCACTTTTTGCCCTGATGGCCAACTGCTCAGTGTGTTTGCAGGGAAGCTGTCCGAGCTCGCTGTAACTGCATTCCCTGTACAGAATTCTGTCACCGGACTTTTCCTACAGCTCAGCAATTCTTGTGCAAGCATGAGGCATGGGGGAATTCACCTAATGATGCAAAACAGTTATGAACAGTGCAGCCAAATTAGGCCACTTGAGGAGCAAAAGGCAGGCTCTGAAGACAGACAGTAGTTACGATCACCCTTCTTTGGGTTTTTGTTTTAAATCCACACTTAAATCCACTGTTGACAGAGGTGAGCCAGAGATAAGGTTTTAACTGCTCTGCCTCAGCCAGATAAGCAGCAGTCAGTGCATTGTTGGAGACTTGATACAGAGGCCTATCTAGCAGAGGGCACTGGAAATACAAGATTGAGGATGATGAAACCTTGTCTGCCAGATACTTGACAGGCACCACAGTGCTCTGCAGTAGTTAATGAGTCAGTGGACGAGGTCATAAAGATCAACTCTGCGTCTCCCTTTCCAAACAAAGACGCTGATTCCATTCAGCACTTGTTGCCCTATCTCGGCGGGCTTTGCCTTGGTATACCTGCTTCTGCTCCAGGCTCGTGGTGCTTCAGAGCAGAGACAGGTTAGACACCTGTAGTTGTGTCTTGTCCAATGCAACGGGCAGGCTCAAAGCGTCTGGAATGGCCATAAAAAACAGACAAGTTCATATGCTACTAAAATTCATTCAGCTCTCTACTCCCCTCCTCCTAGCTGCTAATTGCTAGTCTGGAGTCCCATCACCGGGCAGAAAGGAAGAGCCAAGAATATCCCAAAGAGGACCGAACTGTAGTTAGCAGCAAGGTATCAGAGTGAAGCGCTTACACATACATTGAGATTTAGATTGGATGGTGCTCATCTCCCTTGACATGCACATAACTGTGTTAATAAGAGATTCAAACACATAAGTGAGAGGATGAGGAGTGTGGGAGGGGACGCAGACCCACTAATGGTCTACTGAGTGTGTGTGGGGGGGGGTTTCTGTTCCCTTGAGCTGACACTGTCCATTACCCAATTTGTCCCAAGCTCCCAAGAGATTTCAGCCCGACACCAATGGATGAAACTGCATTTATTGAGAAAAAATGGTTTGCTACAAATACATCATTGATTTTTCTTCAAAAAACAGTATGTCTCATTAAAAGTTCTATTCATATGCAAAATAGTCACAACACCACATTGAATAGCATGACTGTCACCAATGCCAAACCCGACAGAGAACACGCAACAGGGGGGACTCCTCTGCCGACACCTAGAACTGTGGGCCCAACAGTCCCACACCTCCAGCAGAATCAGGAGTTCAAGGGGAAGAAGTCTTGTGATTCGCTGCGACACGTGGAATTCTGAGTGTAAACCCCTTTAGTTTATGTTATTACACATAACTGATGCAAAGGGAGCATAGTAAATATCCACTTAGCACATATATGGGGCATTTCATCCATAGGCCTTAAAGTGCTTTACAAAAGCAGGTATCATTGCCCCCGCTATAGAGCTGGGGAAACTGAGGCACAGAGAAGTGGCTTGTTGAAGATCATACAGGATGGCTGTGGCAGAGCCAGGGATGGAACTCAGGCCTCAACTCTCAGCCGCAGAAGTCTATCCACACAGCCATGCTGCCTCTCTAGCGTCTGTTGCACCTTCCCGTTCCCCATCTCCAGGGCAAAGCTTGGGCCAATAAATGCTGCTATTCATTATTTATACGACAGAAAGGGGTCCTCGCCAGCCACCTGCTCAGGATGCCACCCCTACCCCTCTTCCAGGCCCACAAAGCAGCATGAGCTCTTTATACATGGGACTCAACAGTACAGGCCAGAGGCAGTGATCCGGATACTGCACTGGCAGAAACAGGGAACCCAGACCCTTCCCAGGTTGTATATCAACTCCTTTCTCCCTGGAGAGAGCATATATTGCAAGGAGGTACCATCATCGTCAGGAAATCCAGGTATCTGTCCCCGGGGAAAGGGCAGTGACCAGCTAGGAAGAAACCCCCCCGGCTCACTGAGGATATGGTTTTGTTCATGTCTCCCAGGTGGCCCCACATGGCTAACTCCCAACTCAGGAAACTCCTCTGAGCAGCTGGTCTCTTCTAAGTGTTTGCCCTTTGCTCATGTGTTGTAGGGATGACTGCAGGTTCCTCAGGGTGAGGGGGTGGGGGAGGGACAGCTAGCCACCCAGGAGCAAACATGCTTTGTAATATTTTCTGTTACTATATAGACTAAGGTGGAAAAACCCTGTATTACTAGAGTGTGAGCCTAAAACTCGGATAACAGGGTGCAGGGAAGCACCTTGGTTAAGCCTCAAAATTGCGCTCTTCAAACTAGGACTGTGGAGCAAAATTTTCAAGAGAGCCTGAGTCCTATCCAAAGTCAATGGCACTGCTGAAAGTTCTCTCAGGCCCCAGTGGGACCACGAAGCAACCCTGCAGGAGGATGGCTTCTGGACTAGAAGGCAGCCACCTCCTAGATCTCAGTGTGGTTGAAGAACGCCAACCCACTCCCTCCCCGGCCTGGATTTTGAGTGAGCAGGGTGAGAAGCAAAGACATTCACAACGAACAGACTCGGTACGGATCAGTGTTTAAAGGCTAAAATGGACCCAGTATGGGAATGAGTGAACTTAAACACAGGCCTTTTAAGCGTTGTGCTGAGTACTAGCTGAGACACGCTGTGCTTGCACAGGGAGTTCCTCAGTCACCCACCCTGGAGATTCTCCCAAGCGGCAGCTGCTCTTTCAGCTGAACAACGCACGGTGACTTGATGTGCCCAGTTAGCAACCTTTGGCTCAGCCATTCCATCAAGGACCTCTCTGCCCATATCTGACGGCTGCTGCCCATCTGCTTTGAACAGTTTTTCCACAACCCCAAAATCCTGGCCAGCTTTTCCCTCAACATCTGGGGAACTGCAGAGGGCAGAACAGCTGCAGCACCTGCCAGTGTTTCACTCACTCCAGTGGGAAGAGCTTTAGGACACCTGTGGTAGGAAAGCTGCCTCATAAACCCAAAGTCATCCATGAAGCTATCCCATATGAAAAAACCCTTTTCTATTGCAGGCTGCGGTGCGCTGCATGTCTGAGAGCCATATGCCATTGACATTCATGTACTCGATAGCATCTCTGGGTATTTGCACTGAAAATATCGACATAGCATACCGGCACGCATTGAAAGACGGCCTTGCTCCAGCACAGTTCCCTCGTTTAGCAAGTCCAGATTAGCCAGCTGGAACCAAACAGCTATTCTGAGCACAGAGTGAATGATTTACAAACATCATCACATTGCTTAGGAAAAGAGATCTGAACGAATATACAGCTGAAAAATGAACTGTGCTTGCTGACACTCAGCTGATTTTGAAAGGTGACATTTCCCATTTCTATAGCACCTTTCATATGAGGATCCCCTAGCACTTACAGAGGTGGGCATCCCCCCCCTAAATAATCCCTAAGGTGGGTATTGCTCAGGTAGGGAAACTGAGGCACAAAGATTAAGCGACTTGCCCCAGGTCACCCAGCTAGTGAGTGGAGTAGTAGAGACAGACTCGACTGTCTTGGCTTTCAGGTCCCTGCTCTAACCACTAATCCCTGTTGCCTCAAAAGTGCAATTGAACCTATGGCAAACAAGACTTCTACGTTAGCACATGACTATTTCTTGCATGACAGCACACATTCCAGAGACATTTACACATTTCATTGTAAGATGCGCATGGCTTCAGCTTTTTCCAACGGCATCTCAAGTGGAATGACAAAATGCAGCACTTAAGATGTACACTAGACAGGCTTCCCCTAGCAAGTGTGTAATTGTTGCTCCCCCTAGAGGATTCTGCTCGTTATAACAAGACAGCAAATGAACCTATGGCAAACAAGACTTCTATGTTAGCACATGACTATTTCTTGCAAAAGACAGGAACAAACTCCATGCTAGGAACAGAAGTTAAGGCAATTTGTCAGCGGGCAGGCTGGGGTGAGATAGGGCTAGAGAAAGTTAACAAGGTTTCTGGGTTCTGATTCTTCCTCATCACACTGGCCAGCTCATTGCTGTTCCTGTTCCCAGCACAAGGTTTGCGTTTCACAGTGCTGCGCCACCACTTTGAACAGAGACCAAGCACATCCACCCTCAAGCCATAAGTAAAATATTCCTCCTGCCAAAACTCATTTTCTGTTAGACACAATTTACATTAAGACAAGACTCAGAGACACTCTCCCCACTCCCCATGCCTTGAAAGCCAGTGGAAAACTGGACCCCATTCGATATAGTACATTAAAAGAGTAGAAAAGTTAGGTAGGTTTATTAAAGCTTACCTACTTTAAAGGTATGTAAGCTCTGCAGCTTAATGCTGCTGAAAGAAATGGGAACAGATGAGATCTGACATCTGTGAAAGGTAGAAGGCTCTCGTTTGAGAAGGAAAGCCTTCTGGATTATATTTCCGCTGCCCTCTTTACGTTCCACCCACAGCAGTACACATTCAAACCCAGGACAAAACAGCCTGCTGGCAGATGGCTGGGTTTTAAGGCTAGACAGACAAAACCTCCTTCCCCAACCCATCCCAACTAAGCGAAGCAAAACATGCAAGGTTAACAGCACTGTACTGTGGAATTTCCCTGTCCGATCTCATCTTACAGTCAAAGGCAGTGAGTGGGAGCAGTTTCCATCAGTCCCTGGGTTTGCAGTAGGCAATTGCATTCAGCTACGTTGATGGGTAACCCACTTACAAACTAAGCTTCAAGCTTGGAATGAAGCGGCTACTGAGATGTTTAAAATATCATGGCCGTGGACCCGCTCGCAGCAACGGTGCGGTGCCAGATGGTGAGTCTCTCGCAGCCAGAGCAATGCTGAAAGGAAGGCCTGCACAAGCCAGCTCCCAAACTCCAGGAGATTAGCTAGCTGCCATGCACCCCAAGAGTCAACAGGCATCAGTGCGAAGTGGTACTTTCACCCAACAGAGCACCCCATCCCTCAGAGGGAATGCACCAGTGCTAGGTGCCTGCCAATTGGTCCCTGACTATCAAAGTGAGGTGCAAAGTAGGTGGCATTCTAGCACGCTGGGAGATGGCAGCTGCTTTGCAACAAAGGAAAAAAGAGTCAGTGGGCAAAACCAGCGGCAAGCAGAGCCACTCAGCTCTTTCTGGAGAAAGGTTTCACCGTGCGGGCTAGAGCAAAGGTCGAAGGGTGATAAATAAGGGTTTGGAGATGAAGATCCCTCCGCAAGGTACCACAGCATCAGCCAGCCTTCAGCCAGCGTGCTAGAGATTAGACCACCATAAGCCAGGGACTTTAGTAGCAGAACGTGTCCATATTGGGAGACCAAGAGCAGGCAGGTCAGCAAGCTGCAATGCTCCTTCCCTTGGGTGGGGTTATAGGGTAGCTTCCTGCACTGCTGCAGGTGGAAGGACTCAAGATAGGTCGGGTGGCAAATAACAAAAGTCACAGGATAAAAGAGCAAAGAGAGAACAAAAAAGCGATCCAGTGATGAGACCAATTTTAACTGTGACGGGAAGGGACAGGAACCAGGCATGGAGCCAGAAAGCAAAATGGCTAAAGAACAGCGAGATAGATGGAGGAAAGGTCCCCTTCCAAGAGGCCAACACATGGCCACCAGCCACCCAACACCTCATGCTTGGACAAGTTTAATGGCCTGCGTTACATAGGTCAGACTAGAGGTTCTAGTGGCCTTTTCTGGCTTGAAACACCCTGAATGTGAAAGTGCAGCGTCACCCAAACACCTCTGGGATGAGCGAATCGCAGCACCTGATGAATCCTGCCCCTTCACATTTCACAACAGGTTGTGAGTGGACAAGGTATCTATTGCTGGGCTGTGTTCCTAACCAGGCCTGCCCCTCCCAGGGCACTGGAGGAGAAAAGCTCCCAGCTCCCTAGAAAAGGCAGGTGCTGGGTTCCAGCTTGCTAAGCAGGACTGTACGTGATTTACCCGTTTTGTGTTTATAACTAGGGAGGCTACAGGATGTCTCTTAGCAGACAGGAAATGAAATGGTCCTAGATGGATTTTGCCCTGCCTCCCACAGGGCTCTTCCACAGAGCTCATCAACAGAGGGGCTGGTGGATACCAGCCAGGAACTTTGTTTTGTTTTGTGCTGTGGAGTAGGATGTCCAGTCCCTACAGAAAGGAGGATCCAGCAATGGGGATCCCAGAGGTCAGTTAAGGATGGGAACTAGCCCACTGACAAGCAGCCAGTTCTCCTTGGCTGGGAAGAAAGGGGCTGTGCGCAGCATCAGTCTGAGGCTTGGCATCTAAGGTGGGAAACGTCAGGGCTCCAGTCAGTACAAGGAGGTGGTTTAAACCAGTGCTACACAGCCCCACTGAACGACAGGCAACGCAAGGTCACCAATGACGTTTAAGTGACAGACTTGGGCAAAAACTAGACAGGGAAATGCACTGTCAAAACTCCCAGCACTTCCTTCCTAACTGCGCTGGCTGGACACGTTAACTGAAGAGACACGTCTCCCTGCCAGGGAGAGAGCACCTTGCTCCAGTCAGTCTGTTTCCCAGCATTCTTTGCTAGCCATACTATTCCAAAATGAATTTCAACTCCCTTAAAAACAGGCTCAGCCCAAACCTTTGGTCAGATCTGCCCTATCCCCAGAGAGGCGCCTGCAGCGGCCGAGGAGCGAACGAGGAAGTGATCTTCACAGTGCAGAAAGACTAAGCTGGTCTGATTCTACACTACAGCAAGAGCCTGGAACTGAGCATGCCCAGACAGCCTCCTGGGCCCCTGGAAGAATGCATGCAGCTAGGCCAAAGTTTCAGCCACCTGGTTGGTTACAAACAGATCTCTACCTGATTTCAGGGCCTGCCACGCCCTCAGACAAAGGGCCCGTTGAGTTGTGTCCTGTCTCAGACAGGGCCAGCACCAGATGCTGGGTTTAACTCCACACCAATGGAGAGTTTTGCAGTCATGTCCTTACACGATTTAATGCTGTAAAATTAGTTGTAACAGAAAAAAAAAATCTGGGGCGCAACGTTTATTATAAATTATCCTACTGGTGTCACTCCCAGTGAGCTCCCGAATCTTCGCCCCGGGATCACAGAGACCCAACCAACCTCTGGATGGCTGCTGAGGAGCATCGGTTTCCTTCTCCACAGGTGACTAGAATCTGAGTCCCTAACTACAGCTTCCATGCCACAGCCCGAGGCTGGATTTGCACACTATAGACGCCATATTCACACACATTAGCACTCATGGACTTAAGAGACCTAAAGTTAGTACCAATAGTGGAAGGCAGCCTGCTTGTCACACTGTACTGCATGTGCTTCCAAACACCAGACCACTGCTGAACTGAGCTCTGCCAAGCTAGGACCAGATCAGCCCCCTCACAATCCCAGCCAAAGAGCCCGTCCATGCCGACAGAAGCGAACGAACAGCCTGGAGTCAAGACGCTAACTGGCCCGCTCCTTGCTATGCTAATGCTAATGGGGCTGTTGCCCCAGAGAACACCCCCTCTGCTGAACAACTCGCAGGGCGTTGCATCTTGGAGACACACACAGCTTGTAGCTTATTCACAGTTTTTATTTTCTTTCAGAAGTGGACTTGATCCATTGACCAACACCCTCGTTAATGCCTGGTGAGTAACTCCGAGTACCGCCCTCCCATGCTTGGGTCACATGTCTGATCCAGCATGGCTGCACATCAGCATCTTTATTTGAAAAATAAAATAAAATAAAAAATAAAAATTGACCCCCAAAAATAAATATGAAACAATGCAACCTTTCTGTTGCTCAGGTGCAAATGGAAAAGAGCCCCCTCTCAATTCCAGGTTCCAGCAGTTCCCCACCCCACCCCAGTTCTTGAATCCACAGCATGTGTTTAAAAAATATAACTTTTTTCTTACTAAGGTTCCATAAAAATACTATTGTTCCTAGTCAAACACAAATATTGCGATATGAAGAGTAACTGCTTTGTTTTGCTTTATAAAACGTGAAAAGGTCCCACACCGATTAATGTAGAAAAAATGCAAGAAGTCTAGTATCACAAAAGCCAGTACAAAATGAGGAAGGTGAAAGAAAGCCAGTGGCAGGACAGGTCAGGATTCCTTCCCATTTCTACCTAGCTCTTTTCAATAGACCTGTCATCGCAGTATCTGAGCGCAGCAGATTCACTCCCAGATTTAGCCCAATGCGCTTCGTTGCTTCTGGCCTTCCGTGAGCAGCAGCAATAGAGCTGAGCAACAGACGGCTCATGCCCTCGGGAGGGTGGAGGGCCAACATCTCAATAAATACTCTTACGAGGTTAAAAAACGCTCAACGCTTTAAAAAAACCCCATGGATAAGAATTGAAAACTAGGGCATTTTACATAAAATGCATCATTGTTTTATGTACCCATTAACCGCAACAAATAAGAGGAGCAACGGTGCCAAAAAGCATCTAATAATAAATAGATAGAGATATATACTCCGTATATGGATATGAAATGCCCAATTGGAAAAAACAAACATTTGGTAAGGTCGCCTTTGCCTCTTCCCATCCAGCAGGTGTCACTCTCACCAGATCATGCTCGCTCACCATTTCATTGTGCAACGAAAGATTCCACCTTATTAAACAAGGTGCGATTTAACCAGAGATGGGTTGCCTAATCTCTAGGGAATGCAGAGGGATTAACAAGTGTCACACCTCTCCTAGCGGAAAGGCGACCTGTGCAAAGGATCCACACCGCTGCTCAGCAGTCGCCTTCAGTTCTCCGAGAGGGAGAGCGCCAACGCAGCCTGCAACGCTGCTTCTTCATCGATATTATAGTCCTGGGAACAAGAAGAGCGAACAGGTCAGAGGGGCTGATGAGGAGTCAGTGCATCTCTCCCTGCATTAATGAGCTGTCTGCCCGGGTGCTGTGACATTCCCAAGAAAGGGCCACAATGCCAAGCGGAAAGAATCTTCACATTGACCTTCCTTTCAGATCATCGGCACCGTCAAAACAGCCACATGATTACAAGAAACCTCACCTGTGCAATTACCGCCACCTCAGACAGGCCAGGCTGGGAAAAACAGGACATTAATTTACCTTACTAAGCTTATTTCTTGCGTGTTAAAAGGACAGTCAAGTTAAACTGGTCAGTTCTAGCCTCAGTTTCACTCTCTGGTTTGCCTACACACAGCAGGAAGATGCAGCCAATTGAAAAGGTTTCATTTACAAAGTCAAAAAAGGTTTCTATCAACACTACAATTTTTTTTTTCAGTACCCAAATTTGGGCACAAACTACATGACCATGAGGATCCTTTGAAAAATGAGACGTGCAAATATTTCAAAGCTTAGTATCTGTCCTCTGAGGTTAACAGTCACTCTGGAATCTAATCTACCAAATGATAATGGCAGATACAAACAGGAGTTTATCTACAAGGTCCCTGGAGCAGAACTGCCCTGGCTGCAGCCTTTGAGGGGCGAGTACCACCCCACACCCACACAAAGATTAACCATGAGGGAGACCTGCCAGAGTTCTCATTTGCACACCGCACCAGAGAAGGAGACGGCACACTGTGCACGTTCCGTATTTCTGAATGGTCTCTGGAGCTCAGCTTCCAACGCCGCTGTGCGAGAGCACGGCTCAGAGCGAGGGGCTGGACTCAGCCAGTCCAACGTTATACAACACTCCTTTTGGGCACATGCCCTACAGCTGTTTGTACAACATGGGCAGGGGCGGCTCTATGTATTTTGCCGCCCCAAGCATGGCGGTCAGGTGGCTTTCGGCGGCACGCCTGTGGGAGGTCCTCTGGTAACATGGGTTCGGCGGCATGCTCATGGCGACTGGCAGGCCGCCCCCCACGGCTTGCCGCCCCAGGCATGCGCTTGGTGCGTTGGTGCCTGGAGCCGCCCCTGAACATGGGTATTTGCTTATGGCCACATCTTGGACCTTTGCTTCTGGTGAGATGCCAGTACAGCCTGGCCAGCTTCTCACGGATGGAGATCTTCCTGAGGCTGGCTGGAACAGTGACTACGCATACAGAATTACCACCAGCTCACTTCTCTCAAGTCCCCAGTGCAGACTGCGGAGGGAGCGTGTGCTGTGTGCCAAAAGGCAGTGTGGAGCCTGCCAAATGCAACCCAGCTCCTGAATTAGTGGCTTTACCTCTCTCAAAAACCTTGTTAGTTAAAAATGCATCAAGCTCAGGTGAGATTCAGCCTGCACGTCGAGGCTGGTATGAACCTGATAGCACATTTGGCTGGAACTTTGTAGTCCTAGCAGGTTTTCAGTGACGCTTTTCTTGCTCATTGTCTAGTGTGTTTAAAAGGGACACATGAGCTGATAAAAAACGTAAATACTCTTCCTTTCCCAACTCCACTGCCTGGCCTCATTGATCACAACCTGGCGAAGTTCATCACTCAGACGAAGCTCCTAGTGCCAGGAATCTGTTTCATTGCGGGCATCTCCAGGTCCCAGCTCCCTCCCGAGGGCCTCGAGGCGCTATTGCAATAATATAATAATAAAGCAACACACAGCTGACTCCCACAAGTGCAGGCCACAGGAACAAAGCTCAGCCTTCAGACAGGACCCCTCCCCCACCCCTCCTGCGCTCATGTATTCTGCTAGGGGAACTTCCTACAATTCACCAGAGTTTCTTGTCACAGCCTATTGGAGAGTCTTGCTTCGCCATTCCAACATGCTGTTTTGTCTCAGTCTTAGATGTGATTCTATCTAAAAGGCAGAAGTTATTTCAAGGCCACTTCGCTGGTTGGCACAGATACCTGCGATACAGAAGAAAACGTTTCCTCTTCCGTTCCCCCACTAAAAGATGCCAGTAACTGATAGCTCAGCATGAAAACTGTGCAATAATTGCACACAAAAGTGGTGTTTTCATATGGGCCAGCCACATGTGAAGCCAACGCCAGCTGCTTAAGGGCTGGAACGTGGTCAGTGGGAACAGCCAGGGCCCTAAGCGACTTGAACTTTGATTTGAGGCAGTACCCACCACAAAGGTGTCATAGGAGAACTTGTGCCTGTGTAGGAGATGCTGCAGGAAGTTGGCGCTCTTGTAGCTGGGGTCCCCCCAGGGCATCGCTGAACAGACGGGGCACACCTAGAACATACAGGGGAGGAAAGGGAAGTCATGAGACCAGCAATGTGGTGCAGTTCTTGGAACCCTGCCTGCCGCCCACAGCCCAGACACTAGCAGGACTAGACTTCCTTTTGGATTTCTATCAGTCAGAGGCAATTTCTGCAAACGCCCTCTTCAAGAGAGGCTGTACATCTACACAAGCTGGACAGCTAGGCACGTCAGTCAGCACTGGAAGCCTCCAGACTCGTCGGGCAGATTTTCGAGACTGCCTAGACATTATGCAAGCTCACACATTTCCCACAGGGGCACATGCAACTGTGGGAACGGTGCATGAAAGTGACAGAGCGCTGAGAACCCTCGGGGATGCTCTAGTGGGTTAAAGAGGTGTTTGCAATCTAGAGATGGTCCCTTTTAGCACCGATGAGTGTTAAGCGCAATAGGCTCAGGACCAGAATCGGACACAGGAAATACGATCAATCAAGTGCAGAGGGTTCCCTGCCAAAAAGCTGTGATCCCTCTGTGAGCTTAAAGGCACGCTGCATTTAGGGGGACAGAAGAAGCTCCCGTCTCAGAAGCACAAGAGGCCCTTAAAAGTCAAAGCCTATTGTAGCAGAAAGTGAGTGGCAAAGCAAAACCATTAGAGTTAGGGAGACAGCACTGAAATCTAGGCTTAACCCAGTTCTTGCTCTGCAATGCACCTCGAGCAAAGCTAATAGATCCAGCTCCATGTCTGCCTGTCAAAGAGATTTAACAAAGATTAAATGAGCTAGAAATGCGGATAGTACTTTATGCCCAGAAGCAGATGTGTGTGCCTGTTGACTTTGAACAGGGGACTGATTAAAATACGCAGAGACTTCCAATTCACTGGAGGTTACCCTGCTCCCGTTCTCTGCCCAGTAAGACGTTCACGAGCAAAGAGACGGACATGGAAATTCTCGCCCGTCTGCCCAAGGAAAGCTCACCACTTTGTTGGGGTCATTGCGGTGGTTATCCATGCAGTGCTTGACCAGCTCCTGCTGGTCCAGGTTCCGGGCTCCACAATAAGGGCAGACAAAAGTGGAACGGTTTGGAATATTGCTAAAAAGAAACAGCAGTCAAGAATTCAACACAACAGAGACCGACAGGGAAGAGGACAGGTTAAAAATGAACAGACTTCACAGAGACAAGCCGACCCCAGTGGACTCCAAAGGATCTCATACACCATGAGTCACTCCCTCACCACGAGCACCAAACACCACCTTAGACTGAAGGCAAAGATTTGATCACATGCTGATGCACCTCCAGTGGCTTCAGTGGAATTACTCCATATTTGCATCACAGTCAGTGACAGCAGAATCAAGTTCAAAGAGTTTTTGAAGTCTAGCTTACCTATTTTACCAGCCACACAGTTTACTTTCTGCATCTCTCCCAGCTGGCAAAACAACAGATTAGTCAGTTTCCCTTTTGTTTTCAGGCAGTTTCTAGTCTGTTCCCCCAGGTTCTCAGGCACTAGAGCAATGCCGCACAATGTTAGAGCTGCAAATGGTGCAGGGGGGTCGTCTTTGTTTAAGAAAAAGCTTTTCCACTGGATTTTTTTTTTTTTAAATCATGTAGACATTTGTGGGTCAGGTTTTGGAAAAGCCTATTTAGAAATCCCTCTAAAATTCAAGGCCAGATTTGACCTAACAATTTCTGGTTCATCTTGTGGCACTGTTTAAATAGCAATTTGTTACAGAAAACGAAATGGGAGGATTCCCCTGTGAAGTGGTTGAATTTGGTATTTTAATACCTGGGAATGGGCTGGGACGTTGGGACCACTGGAGCGAACTTTGGGCAGTTGGCCATCTGCTCTTGAACCTTAGCGCAGGATGAAACGTGGGATCTCATCTTCGCTAGGGTCACCTAGAAAGACAAACAGAGGGAGAAAAAAGAAACTGATTATTGGACAGCCAGGACAATCTTTGAGAACTCCAAGGAGCAAGGGATGCATTTCTCCAGAAAGAAGAAAACAAGGGAGATGCCACATTCTCAAGCAAACCAGTATGTTTGAGAAAGTAGCCTCCCCAAACGCTTTCTGACAAGCACCAGAATACAGGAGACAACTAGGATTATTGCACATCAATCTGCACCAATGTGGAATTGCTGGGCCAAAGCGTATCTCGTTATAGCCAACTAAAACAATCAGCCAACCAGCTCCAGAGAGGAGATGCAGGATTTCGGGGGAACGGGGTGGGTTAGTCCAGCTGATCCCAGAGACGGCTAAGAAAGCCCATTTCCTTTCCATAAGACCAAAGCAAGTCATGGCAGAGCTCTTGCCCTTCAAGGCAACCCAAACCTTACAGTCAAGTTCTCAACAAGGAACACAAATGCCAGGCTCAAAGGTACACAGGGAGTTATGGAGTTATTCACTTGACAGCATGTGAGGCGTTGGAGCAGCAGAGGGAAAGGGTCTCAGTCCCCTAGGTGACAGATGTCCACATCACAAAGCCACCACAAACGAACAACTTTACTGCCAGTCTCAGAGGCACCCAGGTCTGGATTACCCCACCACTGGCCCCTTCACGGCAGGGCTGAGGCATGATGGCAGGACAATGCCCTAGTTAGACCTACTCTCTGCTCTTCTCTCAGGCTGTCAATCCAGCTTCTTTCACCAGCTCTAAAGGGAAGAACATCCCACTCTGTAAGGCTGCTAATAAACAAGAGATGAAACACCAGCTGCACCACTTGGGGTGTGTCCCACTGTTCTTATGTTGTCCCAAGTCTCTCTGGAAGGCGCCACTATTTTAATAATGGCACCAGTCTACTGCCAAAGGGTGTTAGGACAAAGATGTTTCATCTGAGCACAGCACCACCTCACAGCAGGCAGCAAAGCTGCTATAGCTCAGATATCTCACAGCCCTTCCTGCAGGGGCCCTGAGGGTTCATAAGCAGCAACAGCGCAGGATTTCACAAGGGCCATGTACCTAAGGTCTCAAGTTGAACAGCACTGTGTGTGAAACTCAGCCAGCCAACCAGGAGATCCCCTGGGTGTAACCACCAGCTGGAGCTTTACCAAGCATGATAGCAAGTATTTTGGGTTCCAGAATTTGATCTGCTTCGTGAGGAGTGTTCTCTGGAGTCTAAACATCTGTGTTAAATTCAGTGGCAAAAAACTATGGTAACACAGAGTTAAGGTTGCTTGGTGGTATGTCCCCTTGCAGAACAGTGAGTTGAGCAAAACTCAAATTTAGAAAAGCAGGAAATCCACAGTTAAGGAGCCCATGCAATCTTAACGCTGCCATCTTTCAGCAGTGGCCCAATACACACACTGACCCCATTACTCTGCCAACCCAGGGTTACTGAAATGCACAAGCTCTTCACCTACTTCTACAACCCATTCACTCTCGCCCACAGGATTCCATCTAACACAGGGGTTCTCAAACTGCGGATTGGGACCCCTCAGGGGGTCACGAGGTTATTACATGGGGGGGTCACAAGCTGTCAGCCTCCACCCCAAGCCCCGCTTTGCCTCCAGCATTTATAATGGTGTTAAATATATTAAAAAGCATTTTGAATTTATCAGGGGGTCGCACTCAGAGGCTTGCTATGTGAAAGAGGTCACCAGTACAAAAGTTTGAGAACCACTGATCGAACACCATTAAAGGACAAAAAGGAAACATTGGGGTCATTAGCCACACCCTGCACTCTCCTGAGGCACAGCAAATTTCAAAGGAATCCAACTGAGCACGTTCATTTTAGAGGACTTAGGAAGTTAGACCTTTAAACAGAAGTCTTGACACAACCTTAACTAGAGCAGCGCAACCTTGCCACTATAATATGCTCCGGTGCTGAGGAATTAACGCTCCCACGGCATGTCTGCACCACTGTTCAGTCAGCAGTG
Source organism: Mauremys reevesii (assembly GCF_016161935.1). Taxonomy (NCBI): domain Eukaryota; kingdom Metazoa; phylum Chordata; order Testudines; family Geoemydidae; genus Mauremys; species Mauremys reevesii. The sequence goes on from NC_052638.1 coordinate 39,959,135, forward strand.
AACTCCCTAACAAGAACTAGGCATGGAGCTGTGCTGATTCCAAACACAGGAATGGGGGAAGATGATTGTTACGGGGAAAGGATGAATTTTAGTAGAAACCTGAAGACATTTGTCTTCTAGGAAGGGTTAAGCAACAGAGGGAGAAAATAAGGCCCAGGTTCCCTTTTTCAAAGATGCATCCCCTTCATAAAATATTGACTTTGGTCTGCAAGAGAGCATCGCTAATACTTCATAAACATTCCTGATTTAAGCCTCAGCACCTCTGATGTAGGAAGCATTATCCCCATTGACCAGATGGGAAACCGAGGCAGAGACAGGGTAAGTGACTGACTCAAGGAGACACCGTGACTCTGTAACAGAGCTAGGAACAGAATGCAGCTCTCCTGACTCCCACTCTGGTTTTGAGTACAAGGCCGCCTGTCCTGCTATTTGATCGCCTCCCCGACTGGAGCAAAAGTCAGGTTTTCTTATAGTGGTGGGGCACCCGTTTGTTGTGCTGCCCCGAGGTTCCAAGCCCCATGGTAGTGGAGCATCCCACTTGCCTCCCATCTACAATCTTTGGAAGTAACCCCTGAAACAGATACTGCGCTCAGACATAAACCAACACTCATCTGGGCACGGACAAAACCTTGACTAGCACAATGGGCCACATGGGGTGTCACCCACACCTGTCCTGCCCCCACAATACCAGGTATGGGGCAGTCACAACTGGACCCGCTCAGATGGATTACCTTCTTACTGCACCCTCTGCAAGGAGCCTTGTAGGAGGACAACTGCTTCTCCACATTGGAGGCCTTCTCCACCTTTTTGGGGTCAAAGGGCATGCGGCAGAGTGGGCAAAGAGGAGATGGCACTTGGAGACATGGTTGCAAACATTCCCCGCAAAATCTGGAGGAGAAACAAAACCATTAAGTTGCTCAGAGGAGAACCATTATTTATCACAGCCCAGGGGAGGAAAGGAAAGGGCCCTGTGGCATTTTGGTTCCCCGCACATGCCCTCTGACACACCTACTCATAGGAAGCCCTGCCTACTGCCTCCTTGGGAGTGCAGGAATTGATCCCACACAGATCAACAGAACTGGTTTCTCCTCAGACTTTAGGAAGCTGGTAGGAGCTTTTTGGTAGCCACCAAAGATCTAGTAACATCTATGAGACCTTGGGGCATGGAAACGGTTCCTCCAAGTAGATCCAGCAGGCTGAACTACCTCATTACACATCAATGCGCTACTAATACGCAGCAATCAACAACTCCTGACTCCGGTTTCAAAAGCAACACGCTGTGCATCTGAGTTGCAGGCCTCATCCAGCCACCCCACTCTGCTTTATGGGGCCATGTGGGGGCTCATAGGCCACCTGGAGCCGAGACTTGAGACGTCCACCTACTTGTTCCTCCTGGCCACTGCTCTCCTGCTGTAGTTTGCTACCTCCCTCCTGCATATTCTAGACACTTTCCTGAATTTCCCAAACTAGTCACAGGGCTACTGAACCTAATGGCCAATTTGCCTTCTCCGGCAGCTTCTCCCTACCATCTGAAAACGGATGCTCCATACATACAGAGACTTCTACGAGTACCTCCAGAGACAGAGCTACCAGAGCACCCAGCCAGGCTGCAATGGCCAAGGGTCCAAAGAGAAGGATCTGGATGTGTCCAGAACAGATAGCCTGGGGGCGGGGCTTCTATGTGAGGGACTTACACAGAGCTGAACATGCCCATTGCATGCATGACCGCAACAGATCAAACACGCTCAGGTTGTTTCCCCCACAGGAAGGCAGGTTTCCTCCCCAGGAGCCAGTGAGCACGTGTCAGGCTGCAGCCAACGTAGCATCTGCAGGGGCTGACCCGATGTGGTTAAGAAGTTCAGGCTGTGCAAAAAGATCTGGCTTTGCATTACCACTCCCCCCCCGTGGCCTCTCACAGAAGGGTATCTTATGCTAGAATTAACAAGGTTTCAGATCACGTGCACAGGCTGGTGCTGAGAGCTAGCGATGCTGTCTGGGGCAAAGTCAGCCCCTCTGGATCCTTGGTTCCCAAGCTTGCAGGAATTAGGAGTGAGACAGTCAACGGACTTGGCCTTTGGGGAAGGGGACACCCGTCTACCATCTGGTCCTTCATTAAGGAAAACAGTGAGTGAGGTTGGTTTGTTCCAGGCTGCTTCTGCACAGCTGAGCTGACATACTGCGGTGATGGGGGCACAGAGGAACACAGACAGAGGTGTTCAGCGAACCAGACAGCAGAAGGCATGCAAGTGACATTCTTGCCACACTACTCCTTTAAACCAACACAGAGCACCTGGATGCTAACGAAGGCCAGAGTTAGGTCTGCTTCTGCTCATGATACCGTCTATCCAGGAATTCACCTGTGTCCCAGGGTTACACTTGCAAGTCCAAGTGAGGACCTACCAACGTGACTGCCTTTCCATGGTAGCTGGAGGGTTAAATCTCCACACACCAATTCAGAACCATCCAGACTTCAAATGCTGGAGAGAAGTGACCACTCTCGGGGGCTGAGCAGCACTATTAGAACCTACCGCAGCTGGCCTGGGACAGGCCAAAGGGATGTTGGAAATACCCCAACGACATTCTTCAGTTAGAGTGAACGACGGGTGCACCATCTCTAACGTCAGGCCTGTCTGTAGACGTGTAGTGAGAAGGAGCGTTGGGGGGTACGTGCCAGAAAGCAGATAGGAGCCTGTTGCCCTTTGCAAATTCCATGCTGCACTACACAGCATCACATGAATAGGATCTAATTGATCTCCATGTGTACCCATGCACAAAATACGAGCTGGGAAAGAGTGCTCCGCTCTGAACCCCAGACAAAGGGCAGGAAGCATTAGAGCAGTGATCCGGAGACCCACAGCGAGGCAGCAACACCAGGTAATGTGCTTTCACTGCAGATGGTCATGCAATGATTTTCAAAAACAAGCCATTTAGGACTTCATGGGAAGGAAGTAATAGGCCAGGACACATTGAGATTAGGCTGGGGATCACAAATCATAGAATATCAAGGTTGGAAGGGACCTCAGGAGGTATCTAGTCCAACCCCCTGCTCAAAGCAGGACCAATCCCCAGACAGATTTTTGTCCCAGATCCCTAAATGGCCCCTGAAGGACTGAACTCTCAACCTCTGGGTTTAGCAGGCCAATGCTCAAACCACTGAGCTATCCCTCCCCCCGCAAAGTCCTTATGCCTGCAGAGGCAGGGACCTCAAATCAAGTACTGGAGAGGAAATTCTAGGAAATCATCTTTTCTACTGGAAACAGGCCTCTGGGTGAGACAAAAGCGGCAAATGGCAAATCCCTCTTGGTAGCACACCAGCCTTTCCACTGTGAACGGATTTGTCCGGAGCGGAGCAGCTAGTTGGCCATACCTTTTTATCTTGAGCAAAAGGAAAACTATAGAAATCTGTACAGATGAGCTGGGATCCCTGCTGAAAATAAACTGGAAGCTATAGTTTGCAAGGCTTTGGAGCTGTGCTCCGGCTCCCTCCAGCTCCAGGCAGAAACCTGCAGCTCCACTGCTCCGGAGCTGCTCCACTCTCCAGCTCTGGCCTCCGCTCCAAAGCCCTGATAGTTTGAGCCTGGAAAGTTTCCAGACAGCTATATTAAGAACCCCCTTCCTCCCTTGCTCATCCAAGACATGCTCAACAGCTCTGAAATAGACAAACAGAATCTGCAATTAATCCATAATTCTTTAAGGTCAACATGCAATCAGTTCATTGTCTGCTCCCCAATAACACAGAGTGGAGTTTACCCAACACCGCCTTGCCGCCCACGACTAACTCTTGGAGTGGGGTTGGATGTTTCAGTTTAGACCTAGGTGGGAGATGTTTTTACTGGTCCCATGAATATTTGAAAGATGGAAATCTGCCCCCCAAAATGTCATTTTGAACCAGACAACCAGAATTTTTATTTTTGAAAATGTCAAAACAAAACGTGGCTCCGTCATGTTCTTCCTGCGCAACTCCAAGCAAGTTGCTTCATCTCCTTGTCGCAGTTCCCTATTAGGAAATACCATCAGCCCCATTTTGCATTCTCCTACCCTTTGCCTGTCTTGTCTACTTAGCTAAGCTCTCCAGGGCAGGGACTGTCTCACTATGTGTTTACACAGCACACTAAGGCCTTGCCTCAGTTGGGGCCTGCAAGCACATGATAATGCAGAGCACTGTGGTACGTGCCAGTTCCCACACTCACCTCATGCCACTTGGTTAGTTTCCTGCCACTGGCGTGACAGTCTTCAACGACCCCCCTGCTTGGTGCAAAGATGGACTCTCTCACACATTAAAGGCAGCAGGTGTCCCCAAAAGCTGCACTTCCTGCTAGTCTCTCTGGATCAGTGGCATGAGGAGAGGGTGATAGATACATAAGTACAAGCAGCTCCTGCTGGGAGGCAGAATTCACATGGTCACTACTCTGCTCCTGAACAAAAGCAGGAAGCCACCAGTGAACCTGCCTTCCACCCACACTCCTCTCCTCAGCAGCTTCCAGTGCAGCATATTGCACAGAGGGAAGGACCCTGGGATCCTCTTAGGGTCTGTTACCACAGACAGCTCACCAAGAGTCCAGCCCATTAGACAGGCAGGGTGAGGTAGCAAGTTAAGTAGTTTGGTCACCGACTCAAAGGCACTTTGGTCAAATAAACCCACAGCTTCTCCACATCCCTCCCAATGCTGCCTTTGCCATCACTACTGACTACTGTCCCTTGGGCTCAAGTTCTAGCTCCCACAACATTTTCCTAGTGAAGACAAGATCTAAAGCCCTCATGTGCACGTTGGTCACCTCTCCTTAACTCCTGCAATCTGCTCTCAGGTCTCCCTGCTTCTCCCTCCAGATGCTGCTAGCAACCTGCATCATGTCGCCAGCCACCCGTGCGGACTCTACCATTCCCCACAAAGCGTAAGCATAGGATCTTCAAAGCTCTGCTCGGCCACAGCCTCATTCCCGCCTACTCCCTCACAGGGACCCAGCCCCCACCCATCTCTTCCTTCCATTCTGACCCCAATGCCGGGATGACAGTCTCCTCTTCCTCACAGCAAAGCTGTCCAACATTGTCCCCTGCAACATTTCTACCTGTAGCTGGTGCATACGCCACTGTGTCTACAGGAGGGATGGGCACAGTGGTAGACATGGCTGCCCTCCACATCATGCTCAGTCATTACTGAGACAGTACTGCAGGCAGTCCAAAGCTGCCCCAGTGACCCAAAGAGGACCAGAACAAAAGGACTCCTGCAGGAGTCACCATTGCAAGGCTAGGTACCAGAACAAGCAGCTCGTTGGGGCCGGCATTGTCTCCTGATCCGTTGGCACAGTGCCAACACTGAAGCTCAAGCAATAGAAGGAATGCCACTGGGACAGAGAGAGGCCTAAAACTGGACCGGCCAGCTTGGTTTGATGTAGGAGCATGCACTGCAGAGTCCCTCCGCTCTGCTCTGTTGAGAAAGCCCCGTTCTGAACTGAGTCTTGGAATTGCTGATCCTGTCTGGCTCATCAACAGCAAAAGTGAGCAATGGCCGGAGGCTGAGGCCCGCAGACCAACCCGGAACCTGCCAGGTTTGTTATTGGTCCAACAGACAAGGGGCAATTTTAAACTGCAGCCTGTGATTTGGAGAAGCTGGACATTTTTCAGGCTCTGAAGGAAGTTCAAGAAGAGCTTTGGGCCCCATCAGCCTGCTGAGGTGTCTTTAAACTGTTTACTTCCCCAGGGGAACATGGCTCAGAATTAACCATTTGGAAATAGTCAAAGGTGCCTGTGTTCCCTGTTTGATTTAACAGTCTTTCACACACCACCACTATACAGAAAACTCACACCACAGGAGAGAGAAGGCAGCAGGCCAGGCCCTGTCATTTGCAGTCCCCCAAACAGTTAGCCTCCCATCCTCCCTCAAGCGATGCTCAGTCTGAAAATGCAGCCCCAGACAGTGCACTCCCTGGAACTGCAGGGCAAAGCTCATCAGCTGCAAGTTTTTCCACTGCTGGTGAACTCAAACCACCAAGCTACAGTTGTCTATCAACAGGAGTGTATTTTACATGAACAGAACCACCTTGATGTCTGTCTGCTAAACTGCATGACCCTGTAACCAGGGGTTTGTACCCTATCTCCTCCCTTTCCCAATGAGTGTAATGTCCTTGATCAACAAGTGAGGGCTTGTCTACACAGGCAACTTTTGGCCCCAAAACTGCTTTTTGGCGACAAAACAGCAAGAGTGTATACACTACAATGGGACTTTTGTCGCAAAAAACATCCACACCTATGAGACTTTTGTCTTTTCCCCTCCCTTTATTGTCGACAAAGAGCCAGCGCAGACACTGCTGACTGTTCTGTCCACAGAACTGGCTTCCGCCAGTATCCCACAATGCCTGTCCTGGCTGCTCAGCTCAGTGTTTTGATCTCCTGCGGGCATGCGCCCTTCCCCTTTCAAAGCTCCGGGAAGTATCCCTGTGCTGCTCCCTTTGGGGAGCCAACAAAGAGCAAACACTGGAATGCTCCTGTTCCGCCCGGCACTAGGGACACAGACTGCTGCTGCCGGGGGACGGGGACAGTCTGCTGTGCTGCTTTGCCATTCCTCAGCGCAGAGAGCTCACATTGCTATTCACGGTGCTGCTCTGGCAGCTGAGGGGGCTGTGAGAGAATCCCAAGATGCGCAGTGATCAGCTCTTCCTTCCCACAACACTGCACTGTGGGATACATACCCACGGTGCATTGCTCACCCTGTCGATACTGGTGTCCCCAGTGTGGACACGATCTGTCAGAGGGAGCAAGTGTGAACACCCTTCGGCAATTTTTGTTTTGTCGACTTTTGGGTGTTGACATAAGTTTTGTCAACAAAACTTGGTAGTGTAGACAAGCCCCAAGGCTCACTCTCAACTTGTTTTGCCAAGAAGGGGCCTGTCCTTCGTGGGGTTTCCCCAGGAGCCTCTGAGCAGATTCACAGATAACAATACAAGCACAGGGCACTACAAGACTCCATAGTTTCTGCTGGTGTCGTCATTAGTAGATGTTCCTTTCACTCCAGCTGCCATTTTACTATGCAGTGCTCGTTCTGCCCTCACACATACTGCTGAAGAGCCCACCACTGGCGCACCTGGGGGGCAGCTCATGGAATACCCCCCACTCCCTAGCTTAGCTATTTACATTGAGGTGGCGATGAGGGGAGATTGAGGTAAAGTCCAAGATCGTGAAGGAGGCTTAAGTTTTGCTGTTTCATTCAGCATTGCCAGTATTTAAACTGGAGATCTCCAAGATATCCTGGAAACTACTTCCGGTTGTAACGAGAAGGGAAAATCAAGAGACGGTCTATGAAATGCTTCCTTCCAGGTGCCCTATAAACCTTGCTGCTCCTCCTGTGCCCTAGATCAAAACAAAACCCATGGAATATGGCATTTGCTAGCACTGAACATAAAAGAGCCAGACTAGGTCAAACCAAAGGTCCATCTAGCCCAGTATCCTGTCTTCTGACAGTGCCTCCAGAGGGAATGAACAGAACAGGGAATCATCAAGTGATCCATCCCCTATCACCTATTCCCAGCTTCTGGCAAACAGAGCCTAGGGGCACTGCCCCTCAAGCTGCCTTCTGTCACTTCCCATCCCGCCTCCTTCATCTCTTGCCCAATTAGACTGTAAGCTTTTCAGGGCAGAGTGCTTCCACCAAGCCCTTTGCATGTTGTCGATACCACACAAGCACACCACCACCGTCAGTATAAGTAGTGTTTGCTCCAGAGTTAAAATAGATCAAAACAAGTAGTGCATGTTCTGACATTTACAACTGCCTCACACTCTGCGGAATCTAGTCATAAGACATATGCATAGAAAGGTAGTTTTAGGGAACTGGGTGACTCAGCTGTTAGATGATCTGATACAACAACATAAGAAGCTGCCAATCACGCAACGCCCAAACAGACTCCAAACAAAGCTGAAAATTCAATCGTTCCATTCAGACAAGTGCCCCATTGCTAACGAGCCCCTTGGGTGAAATCTGGCCCATGGGCAAGTCAGGCATGGACAGAACAGGGGATTTTGTTTTACACTCACATTTGATCGCAGGGAAAGAATCCACTGACTCCCCCTAGGCAGGGCTGAAAGCCAGGCTGGCTCCGCACAGTGCGGGCAGGGGTAGGTTGGGGAAGGGGCTCCAAGCCCCGAGAAGGGGAGGGGGCAGGAGGTGATGGGGGATCCCATGGGTGCCCCAAGAAGGGGTGGGGGGCTGGAAGGTGATGGGAGGGTCCCATGGGTGCCCCTGTGAAGGGGTGGGGACATGGACGGGGGCAGGGGGTGATGGGGGGGTCCCACAGGTGCCCCCGAGAAGGGGTGGAGGAGTTGGAGGGAGGTGACGGGGGTCCCACGGGTGCCCCCGAGAAGGGGGGGGGGCTGGGAGGCGACGGGGGGGTCCCCCGGGTGCCCCGAGAAGGGGCGGGGGATGGGAGGTGACGGGGAGGTCCCACGGGTGCCCGAGAAGGCGGGGATGGGAGGTGACGGGGAGGTCCCAGGTGCCCCGAGAAGGGGCGGGGATGGGAGGTGACGGGGAGGTCCCACGGGTGCCCCGAAGGGGCGGGGATGGGAGGTGACGGGGAGGTCCCACGGGTGCCCCGGGAAGGGGCGGGGATGGGAGGTGACGGGGAGGTCCACAGGTGCCCCGAGAAGGGGTGGGGGATGGGAGGTGACGGGGGGGAGGTCCCACGGGTGCCCCGGGAAGGGGCGGGGGAAGGGATGGGGAGGTCCCACGGGTGCCCCGGGAAGGGGCGGGGGATGGGAGGTGACGGAGGGGGGGGTCCCACGGGTGCCCCGGGAAGGGGCGGGGATGGGAGGTGACAGGGAGGTCCCACGGGTGCCCCGGGAAGGGGCGGGGATGGGAGGTGACGGGGAGGTCCCACGGTGCCCCGGGAAGGGGCAGGGAAGGGAGGTGACGGGAGGTCCACAGGTGCCCCGGGAAGGGGCGGGGATGGGAGGTGACGGAGGGGGTCCACGGGTGCCCCGGGAAGGGGCAGGGGCAGGTGACGGGGTCCCACAGGTGCCCCGGGAAGGGGCAGGGGCAGGAGGTGACGGAGGGGTCCACGGGTGCCCCGGGAAGGGGAGGGGGCAGGAGGTGACGGGGGGGAGGTCCCACGGGTGCCCCGAGAAGGGGGGGGGGATGGGAGGTGACGGAGGGGGGGTCCCACGGGTGCCCCGGGACGGGGAGGGGGCAGGTGACGGGGAGGTCCCACGGGTGCCCCGGGAAGGGGCGGGGGCAGGTGACGGGGGGGGTCCCACGGGTGCCCCGGGAAGGGGCGGGGGCCAGGCGCTGAGGCGGGGAGGGGGTTCTGGGCTCCGGGGGGGGTCGCTCCCGCGCTCACGTGTGGCCGCAGCCCGCGATGCACACGGCCCGGTGATACACCTCCAGGCAGATGGGGCAGCTGAACTGCGCCTCCAGCGCGTCCGGGGCGGGGCCGCCGGGCGGCTGCTCCCGCGGGGTCCCGCCCGGGCCCGGGGCCTGAGGCCGCTGCTGGGCCGCGGAGACCAACAGGCTCCGGAACATCGCGGCCGCCATGAGGGAGGGGCGGGAGCGCGGGGCCCCGCGCATGCGCGCGTCATGGCGGCACGGCGCATCTCAACCTCATCACGGCGCGCTCGGCGCGGGGCGGTGACGCAGAAGGGGCGCGCCGGAAGCGGGGCACGTGGGGGAGGGGAGCGCTGCCGCCATGTGCCAGGCGCAGGAGGAGTACGGGGGCTGCGACCCGCCCCGGAGGCGGCCCCGCGTCAGGTGAGAGCCCGGCCCCCCGGGCGGGGGGAGGGACCAGGGTCCCCCGGGGGGGGTCACCCCCGGGATCGGCCTCGCTGGGCTGTGGGGCCGGCGGGGGTGGCCCGGCCCAGCCGCTGTCCAGCATTAGCCAGGGCCGGCCAAGGCCCCTTTAACCGCCCCCTCGCCTGGCCGCAGAGACAGCGGGGACGGGAGGCCAGCTGGAGCCGGGGCCGGGCCAGCTCTGGCTTGGTGCCCGCGGCCTGCCCGGCTCCCTTGAGCCGCAGAGGGGGGTGTCAGGGGGACACTGCTGCGTCTACACTGGGGGCTAGGCCGGCGTAGCCACGCTGCTCAGTCATGTGGATTTCTCACCCCCGCCCCCAAGGGACATAGCTATGCCAGCCTGCATCCCGGGTACAGACCGGGCCTGGGGTGTTGATCGGTGGGCGTGGGGGGCTTACAGTGCCCAGCACAATGGGACACTGCTCTCACTGGGGCCTTTGGGTGCTACAATACATAGGTGTATACCCACAAAGGTGACCATTACCTTGTACTGTGACTATTTTACTCACCCCTTAGTGCTTTGGCCCTTCAGAGGAGAGAGAAATTGCAGGGTGCCCCTGGGTCTCATCTGGCCAGATTATCACATGGCCACAATTGACGTAGCACAACTGCAGCTGTGTATGTGCAAATACCAGCTTGACCACTTGCCTTCAGATTTGTGCTTTGAAAACGGGACCTGACATAATGGACATGTGGACTGAGATTTGTATAGTTGGAGGTGATAACTGATCAGCTCCAGGGCTAGTAGTAAGCGTAGCCTTTTACTGCTAGGTCACTGGTTGCGCTACCACCTCCCGTGCGTACATAACCTCAGCATTTCAGTCTCTCTAGTTCCCACATCAACCCCAAATCCATTTATTAAAAAAATGCAACTGTACTACGCCAATCCTTCAGCTCTATGCTTACAAAGCACCTGGTATCTTCAAAGTGTTTAAACAAGCTGATGATGGTTTGCGTTGCTCTTTGCGTGAGGGTGGGTCCCTAGAGTGGTAATCGGTTTGCTTTGATTGTCTCTTTCCCCAGCTGTGCGCAGAAGTGCATGAAGTGCAAGGAGGCCTCTCCTGTGTTGGTCATTCGTGTTGGAGATGCCTTTTGCAAGTAAGAGCAAAACAGCCGTAGTGATTTGCAAGAGGAAACCCTGTTCAGAAGGCCAGAACGTTCCCATCTTTAGATCCTCATTTACTGCTCTTTATCGATCTGTTGGAAATAGGGCTGTTTATGGGGAGGGTTGCAAGGGAGATTCAAACCAACTAGATAATAACGAGCACAACAGTTGTGTGCAGCAGCCTGAACTCATTCAGGAATGTGGGGAGTTGCCCTGTAAGGTCCTTGCTTTGGATTTGCATCTTTTTGTTTCTGCAGAGACCCTATCACTACCACTGCATGCAGGAGATACTGTGATGCAGGGCCCTAGTTATGGAGAAATGGGGTATGAGCGTAGGAAAAGGGGGAGGTGGTTCACCTTTTTTTTTTTTTTAATTTGGAAAACAGACAGATTTAATCTGCCCCGTATTGTTTTTATATGAATCTCGGAAGTTGATTTTTTTGAGCTCTGCAGGCCAGATTTTTGAATGCTTGGGTTTGCAGTTGCATAGGCAGTTTGTAGGGGTACTACTGTGACTGGGAGAACAACCCAAGCAATTGCACGCACGCAAGTGATCGGAACTCCAGTTGCAGTTAGCAGTGGGCATGCACATACCTGCACGCCTATGGTCTTTGCAAATGTGGCCTTCTAATGCCTTGTGCTCATTTTTACCCTGACAGCTCTGAACTGAGGCTGGGGCCCAAATTACCTCTCCTTGTGTCTGGCTTAACTTGACCATTTGAAAAAGCAGCAAACCCTTTGAAATTGATACCTGTCTTTGTACACCGGAACTTTTTCCTCTTGGGCTTTTTATTTTGTTTTGGCTCAGAGGGCTAGAGAGGGATCCAGTCCAGCAAGCCTGGTTTCTCAGACTAGCTTTAAAATAGATCTTCACAGACTTCTGGGTGCCCACTTTGTCTTGCTGTCAGACAGAAGCTAATTGATGAAATCTTAAGGGGGACTCATTGACTGACTTTGCTGTCGGGCAGGGTAGCAGGCAGTTCCCTGTGCCTCCCGGTTGGCTTGTGCTGGAATCAAAGCTTTATTAGCAGCGAGATGCGGGTGCCTGAGGTGCTGCCTGCCAAGGCTGGGATCTCGCATAAGGTTGGGAGTGTCGTTTCTAATGACTTACGTGTGTGTTTGTTTCCAAGGGCCTGTTTTAGGGAGTATTTTGTTCACAAGTTCCGTGCAATGCTTGGGAAGAATCGTGCCATTTACCCAGGAGAGAAGGTAGAGTTGCTTCTTGTGTAAGGGTGGGATGGATGTGGGAAGGCGAGGGGGAAGCAGAGATGGATGGTTAATTCTTTCTCCTATCTCCCTTACAGGTTCTTCTTGCGTTATCGGGTGGACCTGCCTCCAGCTCAATGCTTCGACAAGTCCAAGAGGTATCTGCTCCGCAGCGCTGTGGGGAAACTTGTTAGCTGTTAGGAACAGTGAGAGCAGTTAGCTGGAGGAAGGAACAGCCACCTGGACCGTAGCAGGGGTGTTAGAGATGATTAAGAGGAGGCTGATGAACAAGCAGAGAGGAAAGCATTGCTTTGTGGAGTGAGGGACTGGATCTCCCAGGAGGGCTGTATGCTTCTATATGCCCCCATGTCTAAACTGTAGAAGTGTAATCAGTGAATGTGGCTCCTTAGACGTTCTCACAACTCCTGTCCAGTGCACCTGCAGCTCCCTATTCCCAAAAGGTGGGAAGCTCACAGCCCCCTGGGGAAGTCTGAGTGAGGGGAGCATCTAAGCTATGTCCACAGTTATTGTGACAATGTGTCCAAATGTCAGCGTCCAGGTCAATGTCTGAGAGTAATCAAGTGTCGATTACAATCACTTGGTCGAAGCTGGGGTCTTCAGCCCATGAGATCTAGGTGTGTTGTTCACTAGAAACATTCGCCATCTCTGCCGGGGCCGTGGGAACACCTCTCTAACAGCCAGGATTAGAGGAGTCAGACCTGCCCTCTGTGCTAGATCCAGGGGATGCTGCTAAGACACGCAATCCCGAATTACATTTCCCAGCACTTGGGGCGAGTGGCTCATTCCCATTTCTCTTCTCAGGGACTGAGTCGGGAGACAGCCAAGAAACTGCGCTTTATACCGGGCATCATCTACATTGACGGTAACCCAGCAACCTGCCCTGCTCCCAACCCATTCTGTGCATGTGGCCTTGGGCCAGCCTACAGCCAGAACCCTCTGGAATCTGCTGCCGCTGTCCAGCATTAAGAGGGCCTGGTTTCGGATAGTGCCCCTCTCACTGTTAAGTCCTGTCTAGTTTCTCCACTCTCCTGTTATTGGTAGTGTCCCGTCAGGCCTGGAGAGGCAGGCTCCCCTAGCAAGCAGTGAGACGGCCGGTGCCAGAGTAAACACATTGGAAATGGGGGGTGGCACCCAGGGGAGGCATACTTCAGACACACAGGGCATGCAGGTGGATGGTGTCCCCCTTCCCAGGAAGGGTCCGGCCACTCAAAGGCTCCCACGCCCCTCCAGCCAGAGCTCCCGGCATGGGCTCAGGAGTAGGGCACTCAGCCTGATCCACCGCTCACAGTATCCCCTCCTCAGGCAGCAGCTCCTTCCAGCAGCTTCTCTGCCTGTCCTGGTTCTCTGGTCCCCCTGGGCAGGAAGCAGGGGGAGATTCCTTCCTGTGGGAGGCGTGGGGGACTCAGAGCCTCCCACTGCCCCCTCTAATTTCCTTGCCCTCATGAGTGGGCAGGAAGAGGGGACGTTTCCTCTGTCGTTGCCCTGACAGACTATTAACCCTTCCCCTGCCCAGCTGAGGGTGGGGTATGTGTACCCCCATCGCCGATAGGGTAAGGATATCTGCAGCTGCTAGCTGCGCTCTTTAAATCCGAAGAGACAAGACGCTGGGCAGCTACACCAGCCCCCACTATGGGGCGGTGATGGACCAGGGGGTTAGTGCACCAATTGTGCTTCCATCTCCAGAGACTGCAGAGCAATCCCAGTCTGGACCCTACCCGAGCACGAGTTAGCAGGTCTCTTCCCAGACTCCAGTGGCTGCATGGGCTGGACATACCCTGCTGAGCCCCAGCACTTCAGTTCCCGATCAGATGGGCGCTCTCTGCCTGGCAGCACCAGCAGGCTGCGGAGGAATGGAGAGACTGTAAATAGGATGGGTGGAGCGGCTCTGCTTGTTTGAGGATGGAGGGGGGATCCTCCTACCCCTCCCAACGTCCCTGGGAGTGGGCTTGAAAGGGAGTGGGGCCTGGCTGGAGGATCAGTGTATTTAATCTGGGTTCTTTTGCTGGGTTCTGCTGCTGACTCAGTGGTGTAACCTGTTGTTTGACTACACTCACGCTTCAGTCTTAAAAACGTTCAAGAGACCAGCCAGCTGAACTTAGCCAAATGCATCGTCTAAAGAGAAACCTGCACAACACGAGGAGACGAACGCACCCTCTCGCGGTGGGTTCGCCGTGCATGGATGGGGTGCTTCAAAGATCTGCATTTCAGCTAGCGGCATTTAGAGGATGATTTTACAAGTTACAAAGCTCTTTATATGTCACTGAAGTCCAAACCCTCTGTTTGTACCGTTCCTTCACTTGTTGGCCTGTTTGTTCCTTATCTTTGTTGGGATGCTAGCACTCCAGGGATGTGAAGGTACCTCCCCACTGGGCTGGGGCAGAACATTCATGTATTTTGCCTTTGACAAGTTTCTTATTTTCTAATGCCAAAGCTGACGTCAGCTTTGCAGAGCATTATGGGATACTTGGCATGGATGAATAGAATTGTGTGAAGAGCATAATTCATTCAGTTAACATAACTTCTCAACACTCAGATATCTAAACCCATGCACAAATCCCTACTCATATGCTGTGTACTACACCTAATGTGTATTGGCGAATACTGCATATGGAGATGAGGAAGGGGTGGATACATCTAAAGTTCTGCAGCGTGGCTCTGGGCTGCCCAGGGAGAATTCAAGTCCCACCGGGAGATGGTCTGGTCTGGCTGCCGGTAGGAAGATGGAGTGTTGCTGGGAACTGCTCCCCAGTCTGCACTCCTGTCTTAACGAGAAGGGTGGCTGCAGTTTGCTCCATTGGATGCAGCCTTCAAGGCCTGCAGGCCTGTATCCCCACTGCCCAAGCGTTGGAGAGCCCCATCGCCCTGCCTTGTTAGTTGGTGAGGAGGGTAGATGTGGCTGGAGCGTCCTAGGCCACCTCCTCCCCACAGATGGAGAAGTCTCTCCTGCAAGGCATCTAACTCTCCTCATCTGGCATCTCTTGTTTGCTACTCAGAGGGAGCCGTGTGCGGACAAAGCCTGGCTGAGAGAGAGGAGACGCTGCTCCAGATGGAGACCATCCTGCAAGCCTCAGGGTTTCCATATCACCTGGCCCACTTAGAAGAGGTAGGGTGGGGTCACGGCCCTGCGGAGTGCTGGGGCAGACACTGGGCGAGAGGTCACGTGCCCCAGAGCCCCCCACCCCCTTCACTGCAATTCCAGCTGCTGGGGGAAGGGATGAGATGGCTGAGATGTTCCAGGCTCTTGCTCAGGTGGCCACCTGGTGCCCTAGGAATGAGGAGCACAGATTTGTCCAATAGGAGCCGACGAGGCTGGGGTGCCCTTAGCCATGATAGGGCCTGAATGAGACACTGAGGTGGCAACATTTGCAGATAACACCAAATTACTAAAAATAGTTAAGATACAGGCAGACTGCGAAGAGCTGCAAAAGGATCTCTCAAAACTGTGACTGGGCAACAAAATGGCAGATGAAATTTAATGTTGATAAATGCAAAGTAACGCACATTGGAAAACATAACCCCAACTATACATATAAAATGATGGGGTCTAGATTAGCTGTTACCCCTCAAAGAGATCTTGGCGATAGTTCTCTGAAAACATCCACTCAATGTGCAGCGGCAGTCAAAAAAGCGAACAGAGTGCTGGGAATCATTAAGAAAGGGATAGCTCATAGGACCGAAAATATCATGTTGCCTCTGTATAAATCCATGGTACACCCACATCTTGAATATTGTGTGCAGATGTGGTCGCCCCATCTCAAAAAGGATGTATTGGGATTGAAAAAGGTTCAGAAAAGGGCAACAGAAATGAGCAGGGGTATGGAACGGCTTCCGTATGAGGAGAGATTAATAAGACTGGGACTTTTCACCTTGGAAAAGAGACGTCTAAGCGGAAGATATGCTAGAGGTCTATAAAATCATGACTGGTGTAGAGAAAGTAGATAAGGAAGTGGTGTTTACTACTTCTCATAAAACACAAGAACTAGGGGTCACCAAATGAAATTAATAGGTAGCAGGTTTAAAACAAAAGGAAGTGTTTTTTCACACAACGCACAGTCAACCTGTGGAACTCCTTGCTGGAGGATGTTGTGAAGGCCAAGACACTAACAGGGTTCAAAAAAGAACTAGATAAGTTCATGGAGGATAGATCCATCAATGGCTATTAGCCAGGATGGGGAGGGATGGTGTCCATAGCCTCTGTTTGCCAGAAGCTGGGAATGAGCGACGGGATGGATCACTTGATGGTTCCCTGTTCTGTTCATTCCCTCTGGGGCACCTGGCACTGGCCACTGTCGGAGGACAGGATCCTGGGCTAGATGGACCTTTGGTCTGACCCAGTATGGCTGTTTTTATGTATTAGAGAGGCAGCCTGGTGTGAACAGGGAGCTGGAGCTGGGACTCCTGACTTCTAATCCTGTCTCTGGCACAAGCTCCCTGGGGCTCCTCTGTTGTCTGGGTTCTGCCAGCTGCTGAGGCACCGATCTCACTGCCGTGCAGGCGCTCATTGTGGCTAACAGGATCAATCCTCTGCTTGCTCCGTGCAGGTGTTTGACTTGCCCAGCTCCATCCTGCAGCGTGTGCCCCACAATCCCGCAGGCCCCAGGAACAGCTACAAGGAGGCAGTGGAGGGCTTCATCCAGCAGCAGAGGCGGGAGGAGGGCGGAGGCCCCTCTCTCCCAGAGAGGCAGGTCCAGGTCCAGGAGAAGCTTGCTGAAGTCAGCCTCCGAGATGCGCCCGGAATGGAGGGGCTGGCCGCCCCGGAAGCCAGGCTGCTGGCTGCAGTCCGGGCCGAGCAGCTGATCCGGCTCTTTGGGTCTGTGAAGACCTTGACGGCTAAAGAAGAGCTGCTGCAGACCCTGCGGTGAGCCCCGTCCAGAGTGCTGTGGGGGATGGGCCCTTGTGCCAAGGGCTGCAAGCTTTGCCCTCTCTGACCCTGCCACCTGGGGCTGCCCAGGAGGGGAGGGGCTGAGGAGCTTTTTCCTCTGCCTTTCCTGTCCTCCGATCCATCCCAGCATGCACTGCTTCCCAGCCATGGTGCTGCAGCTCGCATCCACGGGAGCGTCTGTCCATCGCTCTTGCGCCCGGCCCCCCAGCGAGCTCCAGGGATCTCTGCTGCCTAGGCCACTTGCCTGTGCACACTGGGTATCGCAAGGCCTTTGGATCTCCCTTCGGGGCCTTGGGAAAGCCCAGCCCTGGTCATCTCCTCCCCCCAGCTCCCTTGAGATCTTGTCTCCCTCCTCTGACGCCCCCATGGAGGAGTGGGCTCTGCTGCCCCACATGGCCCCCCTGCCTCGCCCTGGGCACAGCAGTGGGTGGGAGGCTTGCTGTGGGAGCTGGTGTCTGTGAGGAGCTGGCCAGGGCTGATGGGCTCAGCGTATCTGTCTGGGTCCGGGCTGCAGCCCTCCCTCACTTCTGGCTTCTCCTCCTCCAGGAACCACCTGATCCTGCACACAGCCAGGGCCCAAGGGTACTCCAAGGTCATGATGGGAGACAGCTGCACCCGCCTGGCTGTCAAACTGCTGACCAACCTCTCACTGGGACGGGGAGCCTCCCTCGCCATGGACACAGTAAGTGCTGGCCGCGGGCGGGAGGGCGCCTGGAAGCAGGCATCTGAGTTGGGTTGGAGTCACCGGTTACCCAGACTCCACTGTTCGCCCCTTTCCCCAGCCGGAGGCCTTGGTCCGAGTGCTGCCAGGCTGCTGTGCTGTGCTGGAGCCGCACTGCACTGTGGCCTCTCTGCTCTGCCTGGGCCATGGCAGCACTAGTGCATTGTGGGGGGTTTATTGGGACCTCGGGGAGAAGCTGGCACGGCCGCAACGGCTCCATTGTCTTCGTAACTGAGCGTGCCCAGGGCCCACAGCTTAGTGCCGGGTGAATGTCGAATCCGCCCGGGGGCCTGGAACAAAGGGCTGCTATGTCCCTGATCTTCTCCAGCCGCCTTAATGCCTCCGAGAGGCTCCCTGCAAGTACATGGGCATCGGAGCGGAGCAGCGTGCGAGCTGCTGTACGCGGCAGCACGGGGATTCTGATCCCATCAGTTTCCGCTCCGTGCTCTCCAGGAAGGGGAGGTTTTCCTGCCCGTGAAATTGACATTTCTCAGCTGCAGCAGCAAACGCTGGAGCTGGGACAGATGTCACTGCACTGACTGCTCAAGCCGGGGCTTCTGCTTCCCTTCACAAGCTGGAGCGAACGCCTTGCGGCCCCGGCTCCTGCCGGGTCGCGTTAACCCTTAGATTGCGGCTCCCAAGCACTCGGGGTCTGGCTTAACAGAGATACTTGGGACCATATGTCTTCACCCACTCCTCCCCGTGGGGCAGGTGCTGGAACCGACGGGAAGTGACTCGGCCAAGGCCAGAGAACCCGAGAGTTCTTGGCTCCCCTCTCCGTGCTCAGAGCAGAGCAAGCGCTGAGTTAGTTTCTGACGGGAGGCCAGGGAAGAAAAAGATAAAGCTACAATAAAAACTAACTACATAAAATCTGGTTCTCCCACCCTGAAAATCTAAAGGAGGGGGTGGAGTTAGGGAAACCGACTCCCTCACCGAGTCTCTCTCCACGCAGGGCTTCTCGGACGATCGCCATGGCGACGTGGTGGTGGTGCGGCCCATGAGGGAGTACTCCGCCAAGGAAATCGCCTTCTACAACCACCTGTTTGGCGTTCCCACGGTCTTCACTCCTGCCTTGGGCACCAAGGTAGGGGGCGTGCGGCTCTAGGACAGCCGGCAGGGGAGAGCCTGCCGGGCACTGGGCTCTTCCGGCAGGTCAGTGGCACCTCCTCTTGGGCACCCCTCTCTCTCGTCCCAGCCCAACCCACGGGACCTGCATCCTTCCCAGCGGTCAATGTGCCCTCTAGGGGAGCCCTGCAGGGCAGGGACTCCGGTGCCCCTGGCACCAAGGGGCACTTTCCCAAGTGCCTGCCTGCAGCGAGGCCAGGGCTCCAGCCGAAGCAGTGACTGGGGGAAGGCTCTGGCAGATCAGGCTAATGCCCCCTCCCCTGGGCACTGCAGAGCCGGGCATGGTGCCGATTCCAGGGCCTCTGAACACCTGTGGGGATGACCCAGCTGCTCTGCTGTCATCACAGGGGAGTCCTGGGGCGGGCGTGGGGGTTGGAGCCAGCTAGGCTATGAGACTCCGTGTGGATTTCTCCCTCCCCAGGCCCTGGAGAAGGCCAGCATCCACCGGGTGATCGAGCGCTTCCTCTATGGGCTGCAGGCAGAGTTCCCCTCGACCGTCAGCACCGTGTACCGGTAAGGGCAAGTTCCTGCACCCCCCACCCCCCCGACAGCTCTGCAGACCTTGGCGCTGCTCAGCTGGGAACCGTGGGGATGGCTTCACCCCGGAGGCCATTCGCCCGCCTCGTAGGACCAGACCTTGGTGGGAATGACTGGAAGCTTCTGCTTAGGGGAGGGTCAGAACTCTGCAGCGCCCCTGAATCCTGACCCACAGCACCTCCTGCTGCGTGGGGAGCCCAGGGCTGAAATGGCCTGGGCGGGGCTACAGGGCACTGATTGAACTGTGTGTGGGGAGCCTGGCACTGGAGTCAGGCTTGAGGGGCCCCGGCAGAGCAGGGTGGGGGGACCCCAGGGCTGGAGTACTGGGGGACATGGGGGTGGGGCACAGGCTGTGGGGCAGTTGCACAGTTTGAGACTTACTATTGCTATTGAAGAGCTGCCCCTGTGGTGCCCAGGCCTTGGTGAAGGGGGAGGCCCCGTCTGCCTGCACGAGCTGTGAGGGCATCACTCACAGTGGCACTGGCTGCCCCGTCGCCTGGCACTAACCTCTGGGCGTCCCCCTCTGGGCTGTAGGACGGGCGAGAAGCTGAGCACGACCCCTGGAGACGCCGGCCCTGCCGCTGAGCCCGAACGCTGCCTCCTGTGTTTGTGTGCACTGGACACTAACGTGGGTACGTGCGAACGATGCCCGCCCGCCCCCGGCCAGCGCAGGCTCCGTTCACTCGGCCCCTTTCCCTGAGGGGGGCAGCCTCCCCCATCCGCAGGATCCCCTCTGGCCGATCTAGGGCAGAGTGCCAACAGCTGCCCTCTCGGGTCAGAGCCCATCTGGCTCTGGCCTCTCACCACCCCCAGGAGCAAAGCAGGGGAAGCTGGCCATGGGTGCGGGGCCGGGGGGCCTAGCGCTGCAGCCTGGCTAAGGGCTTAACTAGTCCCTTTTCCCGTCTGAACTAGGGGCCTGGATATTCCCAGGGCCCCCCGTGCAGGGGATCCTGCCTCTGGCTGTGCCTGGCCTGGCAGGGGGTGTCTGAAGGCCAGGGCTGTGGGGTTTGCCATCCTGGCTCGGGTCACTGGCCAGCCCTGTCTGCTCTGCCTGAGGGAGGCAGACGCCCGGCCCGCTGGACGGGGAGCAGAAGCCCGGGGGGCTCTGACTACCATCTCTCTTTGGTGCAGAGGACGGCTCCGCTTTGCAAGCCATCCTGGTCTCGGAGCAGCTCTCCCAGCAGAAGCTGCCAGCTGCGACGCCCGCTGGGAGAGGGTGCTGCCCGGGCGCAGAGGAGCAGAGAGGATGCTGCATGAACACGACAGCTCCAGGGTAAGGCACCTCCGACATAGCAAACCCCAGCCCAGGATCCATCGCGGGGTAGGTACGCTGCTTGGAGTGGCACTGGCCTTGTGGCCCCGCATGCGCTCCCCATCTGGGCCTACACTCCCCTAGCAGCCGCGGCACCATCACCCTCGAGCTGCCCCCAGCTAGCTCATCACAGGGCCCCTGCGAGCAGAGTATCCCTGGAGAGAACCGGCCCCTGGCCCGCTCCTCACTTCTGCCTTCTCCCCACAGGGGCGACGCCCGGGCCAGCTTCCTGCCCCTGCTCTGTTACGGCTGCAGACTGACCATCAAGGACACGGTGAGCCCCTCTGCCCCTCAGGGGCTCTGCTGCAGCCCAAGCCAGGCTGGGGGGGCCAGTCCCAGCCCTGCTTTAGGCACCCGGCAGACCTGGCTGTCTAGGGGGGTGGGTCTCCTTTGTTGGCGGGACTGTGATCTCGGAGGAGTCTCCTTCGGATCCCAGCTTTGCCCATCAGCCCCCTGCCCCCATCCAGGGCTACGGCACAGTGCCGGGGTGGGGATGCGGGGGTGGGACACTCCCTGGTGCTGCATGCGCCGTGCCTGCTGCGTCTGCACGGACCCCAGCAGCACAGGAATGGGGGACGCTGCGGGCAGCCCGTCACCGCCGCTCTGTTCTGTTACAGACCTGCCTGGAGAGCCTCCCGCTCTACGTCCGCTCGGAGGCAGAGCGCAGGAAACGCAGGTACGGGGAGGGCGGGTGGGCTGGCGGGCCGGCGCCATCAGTCACCGCCCTCCTGCGGCCTGCATCAGAGCTTGAGCCCTGGGAGAAGCTGCTGCCCTGGGGCCAAGCTATAAGCAAATCAGAGGCAGAATCTCCTCCTTTGCCATAACATCCAGAGTGTGACTGGAGCCGGTCGGCCCAGGCCCACGCCGGGGGCTGAGATGGTGGTTGTCTTCCAGGGCCGCGATGAAGCTGGAAATCCAAGAGTTCTTGCTGGAAGATGAAGCTGTGACTGCAGGTGAGAGCTGACAGGTGGGCAGGGCTCCCTCCTCTGGACCACACTCCCAACCAGCTCTATGCTTCCCTGGCTGTCAGGGCCCCCGGAGCAGCCAGAGAGCAAATGGGGCCGGGGCCCAGCCCCGTCCAGGCTGGGCTTGAGCTCACCGGGGCCCTGCTGCAGGGCATTGGGCCTGCCTGTTTCCAGGGTGCTGGGCCCAGCTCTTGTTCACTGCCTGCCCCTGGGAGGTGCCTGCTACCTGCACCGGCGGGGAGGAGGAGACCCCTCCCAACCCCCCTCCTTTTCATGCCTGGTTCAAAGAGGAATACGTTATTTTGCATCCCCTGCCGCACAGCTGGATTGGGGCCCTGGGCCGACTCCCCAGCCTCGAGCGGGTGAGGCCAGGCTGAGTCGGGCCCTCGGACTGCGCCAGCCCCCAGCGGAGCCCCCAGCCGGGAGGCAGCTTCACGCCCGCCTGCGCAAGGAGATGGATTCAGTCAGTCACACTAACAGGCCGTGGCTTGGCTTTTATTAGAGATCTGTATAAATAAACCATTTGAATTTAAAAAAACCTACAGTCCAGCTGGAGCGAGCCCAGCCCCTCCCCCCACCCGCCCCCGGAGTGCCTGGGGGCCGAACCAGTCCTGGGGCAAGCGGAGCTCCCTGTGCTGGGCTGTCTGCTAGCACAGGGAGCAGTGGCTGCAGTAGCATGTCCCACGCCCTCTGCAGGCAGGGCAAGAGGAGCAGCAAGCCCAGCACCGCCAGGGGGGTGTCAGGCCAGTGGGACCCTCTGCTTGCACCCATGGGTGCTGGCCAGCGCTGTGCTGGGGGGGGGGAGGTATTGCTTTGGAGTGTTAGTGCAGCCGCACTCAGGGGCAGGCCAAGGGGGCAGCTGGGCCAGGCTTTGCCTGCAGTGGGGTTGGGAGCGACTGCGGCCAGCTGGCTTGGATCCTCCCGCTGCAGGAGGGGGAGCCCATCTCCCTCCCAGGCAGGCACAGCCGCTGAATGGGCTCCAGCGTGCACCCCCCCTGCTCTCAGGGGTGCTAACAGCCTGGCAGCAGCAGGGCTGGAAGGCACTGAGGTGGGGTGGGGGCAGGAGCGTGTCCCCACCCCGCTGAGGCGGGGGGAGCAGGACTCCTGGGGAGGGGGGTCTTCACCCAGCTGCCTTTAAAGGACTCACTAGTTGTAAAGCAGTTAAACTTCCTTTTAAAAAGCACAAGTCCAGCCTGCCCCAGCTGCCCCCTCCCCCCCACGGGTGGCGCTGGGCACAGCTCAGACCCCCAGGCGGGGGGGGACCCCGTGGCGGCCAGGGGAAGGGGCTGGTGGATCGCCTGGAGCGCTCGGCCCGGGGCTCTCCAGCTGGGCTGGCTTAAGGCCTCAGTTGTGACGTTCCAGGGATTGGAGGGGGCCTGCAGCAGCAGCCATGGCCCCGGGTGGTTCCCTGCTACTCCTTCTCCCGCGTCCACTTGATCATGGTCTCGGGCGAGCGGTAGAGGAAGATGAGCTTGGCGTAGAGCTCCTCCTCCAGCTCCAGCTCGCCCGTCTCGCGCACCAGGAAGATGTCCTGGCACAGCTTGAGGATGCGATCGACACACGGCAGCTCCTCAAACATGATGGAGTGCGAGATCTCGCTGAAAAAGCCCCGCACGAACTTGCCGATCACCAGCACGATGGACACATAGAGGCCCATGATCCTGCAATGGGGCAAGGGCGGCAGGGTCAGCCCTTCCCTGCCCCCTAGCACCGCGTTGGGGGCAGAGCCCTTCCCTGCAGCTGCTGGGCCCTGTGCTGAGAGCAGGCTCAGGCCCTGCTGCCTCGGGCCTGGTTCCAAGCGACGGGGCCGGCTGGACTCCCGTTGGGAAGCCAGCGAGCTCCAGGAGGCCACCCCGAGCGCACTGCTGTGCTCCTTGGGGTGAGGGATGGGGGGCACCGGGAGCAGGAGGCCGAGCTCTGCTGCCAGCATGGCCGTTTGGACCACGGTAGGGGACAGGCCAGGGAGTCCCCCCAGAAAGGCCTGCAGGCGGCAGGGAGTCATGCCCCACTGAGCCCAGGGGCTTCCCGGGGCCAGTATGCCCCGCTCATACTGCAGAGGGGGGCACCCTCCCTGCCTTGTACCAGCAAGCCCAGGGGTTGCCCTTATACTGCAGAGGGGGCACCCTGCCCATCTCCCCTCCTCCCCCCTGTACAACAGAGCCCTGGCTGATCTCCCCTGCCCTGCCCCCATGCAGCACCCCAAGGCTGCTATCCCTCCCCTCCCCACCCTGCAGAGCCCCGGGCTGGTTGTAGAAGGGGCCCTGGCACTCACCCGTAGCCGGCCAGGAAGCCCAGGCTGGGTGGGCTGACCTTGTCGTTGAAGATCACCATGGGCAGGATGTTGCAGGCCTGCTGCTGGCACTCGCTCAGCCGCACCACCCACCACTCCAGGAAGCTGTCGTTGCTGCCCCCGGTGCCCACGCGCTCCCGCTTCAGCTGCACCTCCACGCCCAGGTAGCTCCTCTCCTCCTCTGTGGGAGAGGGGGGGGTCAGGGCTGGGGGCTCGCCCCCCACTCCAGCCAGGTGGGACACCTCCCCCAGCACCCACCTGGCTGGCTTCCCGGGCACAGCCCAGCCACCCCCCAAAGCGGCTCCTGCTGGGCCATGCCCCCGGCAACCTCATCCCACAGTTCCTCTGCCAGGCCCGGCCCTGCAGCAGCACCCCCGTGGCCTGGCAGCCCAGCAGCTGGAGAGGCAAAGGGGGCCATTTTCCCCTTGGCTGCCCCCCTCTGAGGAACTGAGGCCCCAACGCTGCCAGCAGCACAGAGACTGGGGACACCCGTCACCCTAGAAACCAGGGGCTGAGCCCCTGCTCCCTGGCACCCTAGGGCAAGTTCCTCCCCACACCAAGCAGCCCCAGCCCCCACGGCTCAGACTCCAGCCCGCTCACCTGGCAGCAGCTGCTTGACGGGGTTGGCCTCTGGGCCGTTGGGCGCACGGATGTACGTGGGGAAGAGATGGGGGACTTGCCTGCAACACAAAGGGGGGTGAGGGGAGCCATGCCAAGCGTTCCTGCACCTCTTGGGGTGGCCAGGCCCTGGGGGGAGCTGGGCACAGGGTGACGGCTGGGGGGCTGTCAGATGGCTCGCACGGCGCCATTTCCTGCTCCCTGACAGGCCATTCCCTCCGTTCCCTCCCGGCTGCGCTGTGGGGATGGGCCCCCAGGCCTCGCTGGACCCAGCCAGAACCTGCCTTTCATGGTATTCACCCCGAGTCACCTGGGACTCCACCCCACCCCAGTCACTCCACTCAGAGTCCTGTAGCTGACTCTGACCTGCCCCCCATTGTCGGGCCCAGGGCCAACCCCCCACTCCCCAGAGCCCTGCAGGGAGAAGCTATTCCTCCCCTGACCCCCGTGAGGTGGGGCCCCAACGGCCCTGGCACTCCACTGCACCGGCACCGCTGCTGGGCGGCCGTGTGATGCCCTGGCACCCCTGCCACTGGGCAGCCGATGCTTCATCGCAGGGCGGGAAGGGGATAATCGGAGGCTTCCAGCCCCTCCTCTGCTCCCCCCGGTCTGTCCCTGGGGCGGGGCGGTGCCCGCACTCACACGGGGGCGTCCCTGGTTCCCTGCAGCAGGTTGGCGAGCTCGGTGCGGACGGGGGTGCCCGGCTGCAGGTCGGTGGTGTGCTTGTCGAAGGTGTGCTCCACGGTGCCACCCTTGCCCAGGTCCCTGCCAGGAGAGAGGGGAAGCAGGGTGAGCTTGGAGCAGGGCGCAGGCCCTGGGGGCGGCAGGGCCCCCCGCCTGGTCCTGGCCAGTACCTCTGGAAGGTCCAGGTGAGCCGCAGCGTGATGTCCGACGAGCCGTTCAGCAGCTCCCGCCGCATCTGCTCGCGGCTGGGGGGGCTGATGCTCCAGAGCGAGCCCGAGCTGCCCTCGATGCGCGCTGTGACGATGTCCTCGTAGCCGTACAGCGTGATGAACTGCATGGCCACCTGCCAGGGCGAGAGAGGTCAGGGCCCCCGGCCCAGCCACGCTCCCCGCCCCACAGCCCCACCCCAGACACAGCCCCTCACTGACACTGGGGGTGGGGAGAAGACCCCACCCGACAGCCCTGCCCCAGCCAAGGCCCCCACCCGACAGCCCAGCCCCCGGGGGCGGGGAGGGACCGTCAGGGCGGGAGTGTGGGGCAGGGCCCCTGCCTGACAGCCCCACCCCTCACTGACACTGCCCAAAAGCCCTGCCCCAGCCCCCCCCATCACTGACACCGGGAGTGGGGAGTGACCATCAGGGTGGGAGTGTGGGGAGAGCGCACAGGCCCCTGGGCTGGAGCAGTCGCTGCCTGTGTGCACGTTAGGGACAGGCAGGCGTGGGTGCGACTCCCGCTGGGTGCAAAGGGGGCAGGCTGTGGCCTGGCAGCAGGAGCAGGGCATGGGCAGCCAGCACAGGCAGCAGCCCCGCTCCCCACTGGGTCCAGCCCACGCCCATGGGTACCTCCCAGCATGGCCCCTCTGTGGGAGAGGAGGGGTGAGCATGAGCACTGCCAGCCCCTCCCCAGCCCCCCACACTCACCCCCCCTTCCAGCCCCCTGGGAGCCAGGATCTGCCCCTCACCCCCACCCCACGGCTCCGCCCGGCCACGCCCCCCACGGCTGGGGGTGGGCCGCTTACCGGCTGCCTTTCAAACTGGTTGGTGAGCGCCTCGTAGTCCTGGGGCGTGAAGGGCTGGATGGACTGCTGCTGGGCGCTCATGGTGAAGAGTGGCTGCGAGGCAGCGGGGAAGGGGAGCCGGGGTTAGGCAGGGGAGCGGGCGGGGACAGGGCAGCCAGGCAGCAGCACCAGCCTCCCCCTGCCGCGCTGCACCCACTGGCAACCCCTGGGGCAAGGCTGAGCAGGAGCTGCAGCCCCATCCGGCCGAGGGTCTCGAAGCATCCTGCGGACCCTGCGTGCCCAGGGTTACGGGGGGCAGGCACAGCCAGGGAACCCAAGAGTCCGGGCCCTTACCCTGATACCTGCCCTCCCTGCAGCGAGGGGTGCACAGGCCAGGCCTCCCCGACTCCCTATCCCGCCACGGGGGAGTCTGAGGCCAAACCCAGAACAGTTCCCAGCCCCGCTCCCTCTCGCCACCGGGCAGCCAGAGCTGAGCAGGGCCCCGGCACCGCCCTGGTGGCGATCAGAGCTCCCCCCCGTGGGACGCCCGGGGCCTGGCCTGGCCATTACCTCGTAGCCCCCCAGCTGGAGGGTGACAGTGACGTCGATGGGGTGGTTGACCACCCCCACCACGGAGCGCACCAGCGACATGAAGAGCAGTGGGAACCAGATGATGCAGATGAGGAAGAGGATGATAAGGCCGCCCATGCCGTACTTGACAATCTTCTTCTTCTTCTGGCCCTTGGGCTGGGGGTATTTCTGTGGGGAGAGGGCGGGCTCAGCTCGGGGCCAGTGGGGCTCCCAGCAGGCACTGGCCAGGCCTGGGAAGGGACAGACCCCCTCTGGCGCCCCGCCCCGGCGAGATGGCTGCGCTAATGGCTCACGGCCTTTCCCACCCTCCGGGGGACGAGGATCACGCTCAGTTAAAACCTGAGTGACTGGGGTGCACATGGTCTAGTCCCCCCCCCCCCCCCCGGCGCGGAGACCCCTCAATCCCAGCCCCCGGCCCCCGTTATTCGACCCTGGGCTCCTTGCAACGCAGCTCAGCTGATGCCCAAGCCCCAATCCACAGCCTCCTGCTCTGCCAGTCCTAGACTCCGCCAAGCAGGGCCGCCAGCTAAATCAGATATGCCAGGGACTGAGCTGAGATCCTCAAACTCGTTTCACTTGTCCTGGAACTCAGAAAGAGCCTGCTACACCACCCAGCCCCCTGCCCTACCCAGCTCACCCACCCCACCCTGTCCCTAATACCCTTTCAGCTTCAAGTCCCCAGGCCTGGGCATAAGAATGGCCAGACTGGGTCAGACCAAAGGTCCATCTAGCCCAGTAGCCTGTCTTCTGACAGTGACCAGTGCCAGATGTTTCAGAGGGAATGAACAGAACAGGGCAATTATCAAGTGATCCCTGTCGTCCACTCCCAGCTTCTGGCAAATAGAGGCCCAAGGATACCCAGAGTGTGGGATCTCTGAGCGTCTTGGCTAATAGCCATTGATGGACCTATCCTCCATAAGCTTATCTAGTTCTTTTTTTTAAGCCCTGTTATAGTCTTGGCCTTCACAACATCCTCTGGCAAGGAGTTCCACAGGTTGACTGTGCGTTGTGTGAAGAAATCCTTCCTTTTGTTTGTTTTAAACTTGCTGCCTATTAATTTTGTTGGGTGACCCCTGGTACTTGTGTTATGTGAAGGGGTAAATAACACTTCCTGATTCACTTTCTCCACACCAATCATGATTTTATAGACCTCAATCATACCCCCTGTTAGTCGTCTCTTTTCCAAGCTGAACAGCCCCCGTCTTTTTAATCTCTCCTCCCCATGGAAGCTGTTCCAGACCCCTCATCATTTTCGTTGCCCTTCTCTGTACCTTTTCCAGTTCTAACATAGCTTGTTTGACTGCCACTGCACATTGAGTGAATGTTTTCAGAGAACTAGTCACAATGACTCCAAGATCTTTCTTGAGCGGTAACAGCTAATTTATGTACCGTTGGGATTATTTTTCCAGTGTGCATGACTTGGTCCGTAACATGTGGTGACATGGTCCCAGTCAATACAGGGATAGTTGAAATCCCCCAGGATCACTGGGTTTTCTGATTTCGTAGCCTCTCAAATCTCCCTGAGCATGTCACAATCCCCATCACCACCCTGGCCAGGTGGTTGGCAGTACCTTCTGACTGCTATGCTCTGATCACGCAGGCATGGAATTCCCAGCCTCAGAGATCCTAAGGGACGGTTTGATTCATTTAAGATTTTTACCGTATTGACTCTGCTTTCCCACACAGCGCCACTCCCCCACTAGGGCGATCTACTCTGTCATTCCGCTATTACTGCGCCTCATTGATTATCACCGTTCCGCCAAGTGTCTGGCATTCCTATTCGATCAATAGCCTCATTTCATGCCAGCCGTCCTAGATCAAGGCTGCCAGTATTTGTAGAGAAGCACTTGTACATTGTGTCACTATTCAGCTGCTTGCCTTCCTGTGTTATATTTAAATGAGACTCTTGGATATTTGACTGTACCTCACTAGCTCCTCCCTGGACGTTACTAGCTTCTTTCCTGTCCTATTTCCCAGGATACAGAGTTCCCCTTCAATGATTTCACCCCTATGGGATGTGTCTCCCTGAACCGTGTGCTCCTCCACACCTGTCGGCTTAGTTTAGAAAACCCTCTCTGACATTTGTAGCTATACACGCCAGCAGTCTGGCTCCACTTGGGTTTAGGGGGAGCCCATCCTTCCTGCCTAGGTTCCTCCTTTCCCAAAAGGCGGGGCGAGCATGCCAGGTCTCCGTTTCCAGCACGGCATGGTGCAGGGCGGCGGGAGGGCAGCAGGGATGGGGAGCCCTACCTTCTCAGTCTCCCGGCTGCACTTGATGATGAAGATGTTGGCGTAAATGTCCTCCACGCACATCCAGTTGGAGAGGGACAGGGTGGTGTCGGTCCAGACCCAGTCCATCACGGCCCGCAGCTCCACTAGGAAGGGCACCAGGCGAAACCTGTCGTGGGCAAGGGGAGAGTGAGCGGTCACCGGCTGCACCCTGGTCCGCCCTGACTGCCCCTCCCCAGGATCTCCTGCTCAGGGGCAGCCCTGGGGTCCTGGCCACATGCCAGGCTGGTCCATCCCATTCTACCTCCCCCAGGGTCCTGGGAAGCACCCCTTGGGTACAGGATCCTTCTTCACTCCTGTCCCTGGCATCGGTGCTGTACAGTCCCTGGGGAGTGAGGCTCAGGGGCAGGGGGGCCGGGGTGGAGCCCACCCTGGCTGAGATCAAAGGCAGGTCCCCGTTACCCTTGGAAGAGGAAGAGGTTGAGGTGGTTGTATTTCTTGGTCAGGAAGTTGCCCAGGATGCGAGTTGGGTAGCCGCAGCGGATCTGATAGGCCGACAGAGCGAAATAGATGCACTTCACGAAGTACCACAGCTGGGCTACTGTGTTCAGGCTGAACATCCTGCAGGGGCAGAGCCGGGGGGAGAGACGTCAGCGAGACGGGGAGGCCGGCAGATGTCAGGGCAATTTGTGCATCACTACAGTTCTCAGCTCCCGCCTGGCCGGGCCAGAGCCCGTACAGCCTGCGCATGAAGGGGCTGTGTAATGAACAATTCGCACTGAGCGCGTACGTCCTGCCTGCAGATGCTCCTCTGTCTAGCTGCACCCCCCCAGGGAATGACCTGCCCAAGGAAACCAATGGCAAGATGGGACTAGAACCCAGACATCCTGACTCCCTAGAACCTGGATTTGACCACAGGGCCACCCTCCCCTCTGGAACTACGAGGGTCTGGGCTGGGAGTCTGGAGCAGAGCGCTGGGCAGTGCCCTCGTCTTCTGGCCCGCCGGGCCTGGGCTGGAGCGAGTGAGGTGCCCGACGGCTGCCCCACCTCCCTGAGGCCGCACTACCTTTCGGTGACCGCTGGCAGGATGAAGAACATCCAGAGGTGGATGCCGAAGACCAGGATGACCTGGAAGATGAGCTTGCCCAGCACGGTCTTGCGGAGGTAGAGGGCTCGGTCGACGACCATGGTGGAGAACTGGATGAGCAGCATGACTAGGAAGGCCTCTGGCACCTGGTCGTCCGACAGCGAGGAGGTGATGTCGGCAGCGGCCGAGTGTTTCTGGGGGAAGAAGAGGGATGGGCCGTTACAGGGCACAAGGCCTAGCCGTGGGCCCCGCTGGGCAGCGCAGGCGCCAGCCCCGCAGGGAGGCTGGAGCAGGTTAGCGAGGCGGGGGTCTGGCCCAGAGCAGTGGGCGCTGCAGGTCCCCGGGGGAGTGGCCAGCCCAGCAGCCCAGCCCTGGGGCCCGGCTTACCCCAAAGGCCCAGAAGCCGAAGATGATGATGATGAAGTCGACCACGTCTGCCAGGAACATGAGGGCGTAGACGTCAGTAGCAGCCTGATACTTGGTGTGCAGGATGGCGCAGAAGAAGCCCCGCAGTGGCTGGTAGATGTTCTGTGCCCTGAAAGTAGGCGAGGAACTCAGCCCGGTTGGGCTGCTCAGCCAGGGCACCCCCGGATCCCCCAGGCAGCTGAGGGGCAGGGCCCTGCCCCCCGGGTCCCGCCAGGCAGCCAGGGACCCGCCAGCAGCCATCCAGCAAATCAAATGCTTGGTTCATAGAAGTGGGCATCTCCTCCGGTCCCGCACCTGACAAATCTCTGGGGAGGGGGTGGCGGGGACAGGGTCAGGGTGTGCGGTGGTGGCAGGCTCGGAGGCTGGGTCCCTCCAGCTGAGGGTTGGGGTCACTTACACAGCCAGGAGGCAGAGCTTGACTCTTAGCCCAGCAGCCTTCAGCTTCTCCCGGGCTGGGCTGTGCTGCTTCTCTTCCTTCTCCTTCTCCTCCTCTTCCTCCTCTGCCGTTCAGAAATCAAGGGTTAGCCCCCAGCATGCCCGGCCCTGGTGGGCTGGGGGCAGCGAGCACGTGGGCTTCTGCCTCTCGGATGGGTGGGGCGAGAGAGCACTGTGCTCTGCACGGACGGGCACCCCCCAGCCCTCTCTGGCAGCGGGTCCCCACAGTGCCAGGCTTTCTAAGGGGGATCCCAGCAGAGTGGCCCAGCGACCCTGCCAGGGTCCTTAGCGCCCCCCCGCCAGTGGGGACTGTGCTCGCACCCCCGGAGCCCCCCGCCCATGTACCTGCCACTCTTGCTGCCGCCTTCCACTTCTTGGTCCACCTCCTCTTCTCCTTCTTCTTCCGGAAGCGCAGGTGGCTCCCCTTCTCCCCCTCCCCGGCCCCCTTCTCCTGGAGCTGGGGCTCCAGCGCCAGCTCCAGCCCTGCTGCCACCACCTCTGCCTCTGCCCCATTCGCTGCTGGGGGCTCTGCACCGTCCCCCCTGTCCAGCACGGGTGGCGGCTCCGCCCGCTCGGCCTCGCGCTTCTCCTCCTCCGCCCGCTCGGCCTCGCGCTTCTCCTCCTCCGCCCGCTCGGCCTCGCGCTTCTCCTCCTCCGCCCGCTCGGCCTCGCGCTTCCACTTGGCGAAAGCATCCTCCTTGTGATCCCACAGGCCGTAACACTGCAGGGGAAGGGGCACCCAGGGTCAGTGCCAGCCGGCTGGGGCTGGGGGTCGGGATCAGGGCACTGCGGTGCCCAACCTAAAGCTTGGCATGGCGTGTCCAGCTGTGCTATCCCTCACCAGGCGCTTCCCAGGATTCGGAAGCTGAACCCCCTCCAGTGAAACAAGCCCCCCCCCCACGACCTCGGTGTGTTGTCAGAGGCTGGGCACCAGACACCTTCCCCTAGCTAGCACTGTGCCCCATCACCCTCCCGCTTCCTTCCCAAATCACTAACCACTTAAGGTACCACCACTGGCACCTACTGAAATCCGGGGGGTGACACCCCCCTCCGAGCGACTGTCTCCAGCGCCCTAACCTCAGGCAGATGTGCTGGACTGGTTACGCTGGCCTCACTGCTCGAAGATGGCCAGAACCACGAGCGACTGATTTCTGTGCCGAGGTGCCGGGGAGCCATTCAGAGGCTATCTCGGCCCCCACCTGGTCCTATGCCCCCAGGGGTGTACCCCTAGCTTTGGGAAAGGCTGCCACCCCAAATTCCAGCACCCCACCTCTGCTACCAAGCTTCCTAGAGCTTGGTGGACCCAGGGCTAGGGCCGTCCCCTGCCTGGGGCAGTGAATCTCAAGGCCTGGCTGCCAAGAGTTCAGGCAGGTGGCCCCATGGCAGCTCAGCCACAAGCCGTACACATCGGCCCCAACGTCCCCCAGCTCTTACCAGCAGGAGGGAGCGGTGGAAAAACAGAGCCATGAGCTGGACGAGATCAAACTTGAGGTAGCGGTCGCTCTTCTCCAAGCCCAGGATGCGCGGCGGGAAGAAGGGCTTGGCATCGTTCCGCACCAGTGAGGAGTAGCTGTTCCAGGGGAAGAACCCGAACTGGAAGAGGTATTTCACCACCACCATCACCTGCGGAGGGGAGAGGGGATCAGCGGGGAGCCCCAGAGCTCAGCCGCAGCCACACGCCTCACCCCACCGTGCAGCCAGGCAGGACCCAGGGCTCAACAAGCCCTGCCCCAGCCCACCGGGGGGCAGAGCGAAGGCTGGCTTCCCTGCCGGCACATGGCAGCACCCGCATTTCCAGCACCCAGGAGCCAGCCTGGAGCGGGCACCCACCTCGGTGAAGACAATAGCCGTCATCCAGAAGCGCTTGCTGGGCCGCGGGATGGAGAGCATGGCCCACAGGAAGACCAGGATGGGCAGGAAGAGGGAGATGACGGACGCGGACACCATGTTGTTGAGGATGATGATGAAGTAGCAGAGCAGCTCGGAGTGGGCAGCCACGAAGTGGTACAGGGCCAGCAGCAGCCTGAGGAAGCGGTTCTGGGACCGGTAGAACTGCTCCGACTCCTCCAGCTCCTGGAAGTACTTTTGCCTGGGAAGCACAGAGCCAGATGTGGGCTGCTCCTCCTGCCTGCGGGATCAGGGGATACGCTTGCTGCGCCCCAGTGTCACCCTCTAGTGGCTGAGCCCAGCGACTGGATAAGGGGCCTGCTCTGCTACCAGCTAAGGGAAACCCTCTCCCATGGCAGAGGCCTGTGTTTGGGGTCCTGCCCCCCCTGGAGCGAGTGCCATTTACACAGGAGCTGGGTCTTCGTGTACAGGCCTGCTCTGCCTGCCGGGAGCCTAGCAATGCCTTCCCCAGGGATCCCCCCCTCCCCAGCGCCTGCCGCCCTTTCACTGCCCGTCTTTTGGCTCCGGCAAGCTGCACCGGACTCCAGGAGCCCAGAGCAAAGGGCTCCCCTTCTCCCAGGGCCTGGCTGAATCCCTGGGAGATCAATGCACAGACCGAACCGGGTCTCTCACCTCCGCGTGCAGAGCACTGAGCCCCGGGGGTACTGCCTGGAGCTTGGGGGATGGTGGAGCAGCCATGGAGCAGCGACGCAGACACGCATCTGCCACTAGAGGCTGCCATGCACACCGGGGAACCGACAGAGACATCCCGGTGAGCAGGTGGCTGCTGCAGGCTTCGGAGGCAAGGTCCTTCCTCGCCAGAGCCATGCTACTTTGCATGGCTTTCCCACAATGCTTTGCATGGACCCAGCTCTTACTCTGAGCCTTCCGCTACCTGTTGGAGAGCAGCTCGCTGGCCGTTCGGGTCCGGTTCTTGGGATACACCAGGAGCTCCTGAGACCCCTGGATCCTCTCCACATCCTCCTGGGAGACCAGGGCCATTATCTGCTCCTCACTGTGGTAGCCGGTGGTCAGGGGGGAGGTGGTGTCGTCGGTGCCCTCAGCCCCACTGCTGAGAAGGTCTCCTCCGTCGCACCCACTGGGAGGGCAACGAGCACAGGGTCAGGCTCTCCCTGAGCAGCCCCCTGGCCTGGGCGATGCTGAGCTTCAGGGGGGGCAGGGGGAGAGCCATAGTGCTGCCCCCGGTGGTCATGCAGCAGCAGCACAGGTGGCAGGAGGAGAGGAGCAGCAGACCTGGCTGCCATGGGGGAGGGATCACCTGGGGGGCAGAGAGGTGGCCGGAGAGGGCACCAGGCTGCAGAGAAGGAAGCAGAGTAACCCGGCTCCCTACCCAGGCCCCCTAGGCCATCTATGCACCTGCCTTGAAGCCATGCTGTTGTGAGAGTCCACGGTGGCGGCCGCCTGCAGGCCCGTTTCGTCGCCCGGCGCCGGCTGGTACAGGTCGTCCAGGACCCCGCTGTGCACCTCGTCTCCCTGCCAGGGGAACAGCAGCGTCACTCAGCGCCCCTCGGCCTGGCGCCTGCAGCGCTCCTCCCCCCGCCCACACCTACCTGGCACAGCTTCTGGGTGAGGACGTATCTCTCCACCCACAGGACAGTGGACATGTCCCTGTGCTCCTTGGTGAAGGCGTGGAGCCACTGGGTGAGCCCGTCCACCGTGGCCTGGCACAGCACCCACAGGAAACGCACCATGTTCAGCGCCCGCTGCACCATGTTGCTTCTCTCTGCAGGGACGGGGAGAGGGAGGGGACAGCTGCTTTCCGGAACCGCGGCACCCAGCTTCAGGAGGGGCCCCCATCCCCCCAGAGGTCAGGGAGGGCCCCGGCTGATCTCCCCCACGGCTCACTCAGCGCCTGGCTGCTCTCACAAGGGCCCGGCAGCACCGCAGGCGAGGTGAACCCCAGGCGCCTGGCTGAGTCCCCCGCTCCCAGCCCAGAGTGGGGCTGGAGGCCCACACGGCCCTGGCCGTACCACGCTGGGCTTAGGGTGAGTGGTGCCCCCTCCCTCCTGCCGGGCACAGAGCAGGGTCCAGTCTGGCAGCCCCCCCCCACCTCCTGTCAACCCCCTTGGGGCTTGGCTGCGCTGCCCTGTTGGCACGTCCCCTCCCCGGGCCCTGGGGGGAACAGGGCAGGTCGTCCCCATGGGGAGCGCTCTCTGGCCGATCCCACTCCGGGTGTGCGGGGGGAGGGAGTGGGGCCTGGCACAGGGGGGAGGCAGTCAGGGCTATGGGGTGCCTGTGCCATAGGGGACGTGAACCCCCAGCTCTCCCCATCTCCCAGAGCTTCCCACCCACCTGTGTTGTCCTCCTCTTGGTCCTCGGGCTCGTCAGGTGCCTCAGCCTCACAGACGTCTCCGTCTCTGCCATCCCCTGCAAGGCAGGGCAGGTTACACCCCTCAGACCCAGCCTGCTGCCCCCAGACGGTCACGCTCAGCCTCCATGGGGCTCGCCGGCATCACCCCCTCGGGCTGGCCCATGACAAGGCTCCTCTGGAGCCTGTGGGCAATGGGTGGGGAGCAGGGCCCCTCTCCAGCAAGGATTACCACCTACGTCCTGGGGAGGGGAATGGGGCCCCAGAGAGGAGGGGGGAAGGACGGGGAGGGGAACGGAGCCATTGGGGTCAGGGGGAAGGACACCCCTTCCCCGCGTGGGGTCGGGATGCTGCTGGTCTCCCCAGGTGTGACACCCCCTCCAAGGGACAGGACATGCCCAGCCAGGGCTCCTCCCAGCTTGGGAAGGGACATGCTGCGAGCCCGGAGGGCTCCCTGCCCCCACCTCTCTCAGCCAGGGCGAGCTGGGCAAGGGGCAGAGGAGGGCAAGGCAATCCCACCTGCCGGCGACTCAGCGTCCTCCCGCTGCCGCTGCCGCTCCTTCAGTGCAGACTTGGTATTGGTCACCCAGGCCTGATACGCCAGCTGGAGCCGAGAGACAAGGGGCAGAGCTCAGCGTCCGGCAGCTGCCGGCCCCACCGCAGGCACGGCCTGCCCAGGACCAACCTGCCCCGCTGCCCCTCCTTGTGAGCAGAGGGCAGGCGGTTCCTGCCCAGACACGAGCTTCCCAGAGCTTTGTGCCAAAATATCACCAGGCTCCACAAACTATCTAGGGTGTCTGCAAACCCGCCTGGCACTGGAGTCTGGTCCTGTCTCCCCAGGGACGGCACTGCCACGCTGAGCCACCACCAAGGGAGCCCAGGGGCTGGCACTGCAGCCTGGCCGAGGAGGGTGCGGGATGGAAACGGACAGGCACAGAGGGGAGAGCTGGGGGCAGGGGATGGGGCTGGACAGAGGAGAGACAGATGGATAAGGACAGGGATAGGCGGACAGAATGCGGCTGGACGGACGGGCAGATGGGCAGAGCGGACAGACGGACGGACACCCTGTTTGTCCAGCCATGACCACGGCTAGCAGGTGGCCGGCAGGGGGCTGCCCTTACCTGGAATGCACTCTGCTGGGCTGGCTTCTGCTCCTCCAAGCTGGCCTCCTCCTCCTCCTCGCTGTCCGACTCGAAGAGGAAATACTCACCCGAGTGCAGCACTGTGGGGAGCCGGGGGAGACAACACACAACAGCCGGTGTCATGGAGGGACCCGGGAGGGAAGGTCCCTGCCCCCACCCCCGACTCCTGGTGGGGGATGGGAATGGCGCTCAGACTAGGCCCCACAGCACTGACGGCTCTGTGGGGCTTTGACCAGCACAGCCCAGGATAAGGTGAAGTCAGGCCTATGGCCCGGGGGCAGAGCCAACCTGGAGGCTGCCCTGAGTGCGGCGTATCTCAGGGCACCATCAGTTCAACCCAGAGAGCAGCCGCTTACCCTCGTCACGGTGCTCCTCCCGGCGGCTCCACACGGACTCCACCCTCGCTGCACGTGTGAGACCCGAGCCTGCCCATGGGGCCCTGGCTGCACCCTAGATGTCCTCGCACCCCCACCCGAGGGCACAAAGGGAGCCCAGTGCCCCAGTTCCTTCCCCGGGACCCCAGAGGAGCAGTGGGGAAAGCGGGCAGGGCGTGGAAGCCACATGGACACCCCAGCTCGAGGAACCACTCTTGCTGCAGGGTCAGGAACCGTCCTCTCTGGGCGGCTGCCCAGCCGGCTCCCACTCCTGATGGCTCCCAAGCATGGAGGTGGGTAGAAATTCACCAGCAGGACGACCCTGCCAAAATGGGCCTCCGATCCGGACGCCTCTTCCAACGAGCAGCGTCTTGGGCGGGGGGGGGTAGCCTGAGCTCTGCGGGGCTGCCCTGCCTTTGAGAAACAGGGACGTTCTTCAGGCAGGCCCCAGAGGCTGCCTCAGCTACCATGGCACGGTGGGTCGAACACGGCTAGTTCCTACCATGTCTTTACCCGTGGAGAACCGCTGGGGGGTGCCCGTGGCCCCTGGTCTCTATCAGCAAAGGCCACGTGCAGCGTCGGGGTGCCCTGGAATTATTCTGTTCTGCTGGCGTGACTCACCAAGCTCCCTGTGAGGTCTCTTCCTGCTACCTCTCATGGACTCCTCTTCCACTGCGCTACCGAGGGAGGGGAGGGGTAAGGTGGGAGCTGAGCCCTGCTCTGCCCAGCACAGGAGGAGGAAGAGGACTTTACTTCCTCTGAGGGAGGGACCCTTCTATCAGGCCCCGGTGGAGGAGAGGACAGTACAAGGGACACCTCCCTTATCCTGGCGTACCGACGTCTCCGACACTGACCGTTTGGAAAGGCAACCTCGGAGGGAGAGGTGATGGCTATTTGACCCACAGATAAATCGCTCAGCACCCGCTCTGGCTTAGATACCAAGAGAGCTGGTGCCATGGTGCCAGGTCCCACAGGCGGTTCCCAGGCAATCGGCACAGGGCAGGATGGCACGGTGGTCCGAGTACTGATACCCGTGGGGCCGGGGGCTGGTATCAAGAGTGACACGGACCGCTGTGCTCTTGGAGGTCGGTCCTGAGGCACCAGACACGGGGTTTCCAGCCTCTGGCCCTTTGCACGTGGAGTCTGAGACGAGTCACAGGTCTGTCGTCTTGCGGCTCAACCTGAGGGCCCCGGAGACGCCGCCCCGGAGCAACGCTGCTTCCAGCCCTGGTCACAGGACGGCGACGCTGGGGTGGCGGCAGGCAAACAGGGCTTTGAGTAGACGCAGCCTGGGAGCTGGGCGTGGACTCCGGGGCACTGACCGAGAGACGGCGCCCTGCCCTGAGCCCCTCTTGGAGCCGGGGGAGGCTGGATCCAATCTCTCGAGGGACAGCTCCCGGCAGGCGTCCCTCGCACCACGTGCACTTGGAGAAAGAGCAACGGGCAGCTCGTCCCTCCGGCCGCATCCCTCTCGTACGTGGGCCAGGCGCTGCGAGGGGCCATCGCGAACAGGCTTGGGAGTGTGCCACAGGGCAGCTGCCTCAACCCCCCCTGTATGCCCTTGGGCGGAGGGTTGGGAGAGGACGGCCCTACACACACTGATGGCCAAAGAATCCGATCTCACGCACCAAGAATGGAGTCCCTGAAGAGCCACCGAGCGCTCTGCCGGATGAGCATTAAAACAGCTGCATCCCAATCAGTCACCGACCAGCCCTGGAGCCCGCGGCTAGCACCCTGGGGCGCAGCGCTCACAGAGCTCACTGGCACCTCTACAGCCCGGCACGCGGGGATTTTCAGGGCCCATGTGCCAGTTTGCACCAGTGACTTCCCCAGGAGGAACCAGTGCGCACGAGCAGCTGAATGGCACCCGCCCCTGCAGGCAGGGCCCAGGCGAGTGCCCCAGGGCAGCCGTTCTGCACACAAAGTAGCTGCACGGTTAGCGCACGAAACCAGTCCCCGCCTAGGTTTACGCCTGAAGCCTGGTTCCAAGGACCCTCTGCTCGGGGGGGAGATTGTCCCAGGACTTGCCTACAAAGGGGCTCCACTGGGCACCTAGGATTTGTCCCCAAGCCCCTCACCGATTAGTACCGACAAGCACAGAAACACCAGGTTAGCGCCCCAGGGTGTGGGTGGGAAGCAGAGGGGAGAGGAGCCGGGCTCGGGGCCATGCAGGGCAGGACAGACCACCAGCACCGGTGCCAGCCAGGAGGAAGGCACCATTGGAGCTGCCGCCATGGGGCTGCAGAGGGGACGGGCGAGCCGGCAGATCGGCCGTGCCCCTGCTGCAGCCCCCCGCAGGCGTTAGTGACCCCCCAGCAGAAGGGTTAGAGCCGAGGGCAGTCGCCCGTGTTAGTGCTCCATGCTGGGGACGGGCAGTACCTGCGGCATGGTCTAACCAGGGCCGCCACCAATTCTTCCTCTGCCGGGAAGGGTCCTTCTCGCCACTTGGCTCTGCGGAACGGGCACATCGGAGGGTGAGGACCACGTCTGCCGGGGCAGGATGCCTGTCGGCCACACCAGCTCGCACCCAGCCACTCTGCCCCACGGCAGCCAAGACCGTAGCACAGAGCTCGGCATGGGGCAGGGCACAGCAGGCGAGGTGACAGGCCACGTCCAATGCGCTGCATGGAAATGTACACGCCCGGTGTGCCTGACCCAGCCTCTGAGGCTGCTTGGGGGCGAGTGGGACAGGGAGGGAGGACCCCGAGCTTGGTCGCTCTCTTCGCGGCACAGTGTGGTGGCCCCAGCAGCGCCCAGGCCAGCAAAGGAACTAGCGCTGCTGTGGGGCCATGAACCCCGGGGGTGGCACCATCTGAGGGCAAACAACCTCGCTGCACTGCTAAGGGAGGGTCTGGGGGAGAACCGGGGTGGATGTGGGGCTTCCCAGGGCAGGGGAATGACAGACACATGTGGGAGGGAGGGACAGACAGATGTTTCTGCTCAGCGTGGGGGGTTATGGCCCACCTGACTCTCCAGGACACCGGGGGTGGGCCATCCAGCCCCACCCTGTGCACCCCAGGTCCCCAAAAGCCACTGCCAGTTCTCTCCTGCCCTACAGCCCGTCCTACCCAGCCAGGCTCCCATGGGGATACCAACGGGTAAAGGGCACTGGGTGCACACGACTCCCTGGGGGGTGGCAGCAGGAGCTAGCACTGGGCTCGAGATGCTGCCGCTCCTATGACGCCAGGCTGCGTGCCCCTGGCTGGCCCTGCCACTCTCACCTGGCTGGTCCTCGTCCGGGGCCTCGGCGGAGTCACTGCGGCGTTGCCCCAGGTGGTACTTCTCCTGCTTCGCCCGGATCCTCTCCATCCTGCAGCCACAAACACAGAGCAGCTGCGGGCGTTGTCGCTGTCTGTCCCCCGGCTCCGGCCATCTGTCTGATCACAGGCAGCACGCAGGGGCCCCAGCCATGGGTACAGGAGACCTTCTCCTTGCCCAATCCCTCCCCTACCCCCAGCTGGGGGGGGGTCCATCTCCCCCCACGGAGCCAGGCGGGCAGCCTCTGCTCCCCAGGCCCCCGTTTGCAGAGGGCAGTGGGCAGCGAGAACCCCCGGCCCGGGCCCGGCCCACCCTCTCTGCTGACTCACTGCCGCTTGAGCTGGGCCAGCGACTTCTCCTCGGCGTGCCGGTGGGAACTCATGCTTTTCAGGGTTCTGGCCTTGTACAGCGCGAATCCTCTGCGGAGACAGCACGGGGCAGTGAGCCGGGGCACGCGCCGCACGCCCCCCCCCCCCCCCGGGCGCTGCAGGCACCTGCCCCAGAGCACAGCGAGACAACCTCCGCCCCCAGGGCACCGCGCCCAGTGCTCGAGGCACAAGGGATCCAGGGGCAGAGCACTGGCACCTCCAACTTCCCCTGGGGCCCGAGGGAGCCGGGCTCTCCGGTCCCTGCTGGCCTCTGGGAGGGGGCCCACAGGAACTAGGGCCTCCAGTCCCCAGCACTCCATGGGAGCTGGGGGAAATGCAGCCTTCAGCCTCTGCCGGGGGCACAAGCAGGGAACGCCACCTCCATGCCTAGGCTGGTTCTCAGAGCACAGGCTGGGCCAGAGGCAGAAGCGCTGGGGATCATGCCTCACAGGGAGATCTCTCCCCTCCCCCCCGCCACTGAGAGGGGGCTCCCGCCTGCCCCACCAGCATGCATCCCCTGGCCGTGCCGCCCCCACCTGGAGGCCTGCAAGGCTGAGGCCTGGAGCTCCGCCATGACGTGCAGGAAATAGTAACTGAGGAAGACTCTGCGCTGGAGGAGGAGGAAGAAGAAGCAGATGCTGTCCCAGATGATGCCAGCCTCCTCCACGGGCAGCGAGCAGTCCTGGTCCTTGCCCATCTCCTTGGCTGGCAAAGCAGAGAGACGGGAGCGTTCAGGGCACGAGGCGGAGCCCAGCAACCGCAAGGCAAACAGCAGCACAAGGCTGGGTCGGACTCCGTCCCCCGCACTAGGGCTATGTCTACACAGCACACTAACCCAGGTCCTGACCCAGGTTTGAGCCCACACCCCCCTTCTGTCCACACACAGATCTATCTGATGGGTCACAAGCACTCAGAAACCAGGTCCTCGCGCCCTGCTAGGGGGGAGGGTCACAGCCTGAGTCCTGTTGTGATCGCTGCGCAGTGTGGGCACAGCTCAAGCCGCGGACCCGGCTCAGGAGGGCTGCACAGCGCAGTATGGATGTGCTAGCACGGCTGAGAGACCCAGGCTCAGCACCTGTACAGTGCAGTGTGGACACTCCAGGGCAGGCTCGAAAACCCCGAGTCTACAATGCAGTGTAGACGCATCCTTGGAGACCCTGGGCCTCAACCCCCACGCTGCATTACCAAGATCTCCGGGACTCAGCCCCCACCTTCTGGACACTGGGAGACCTCAGGCTCCCCTCCCAGAGTGCTGGGCCCCCCACTTCCAACCCCACAACACCCTGAGCCTCGGCCCCTCCCAGCCTCTTGACACTGGGGGACCCCAGGCCTTAATGGGCCAGCCCCTCCCTGGTACTGGGATAGGCCCATGGTCGAAGCCCCTGGCATACAGTGGGGGGGAGGTGAGAGAGCAGGGGGGCTAGTAGGAGGCTTCTGCTCCCCCCCAGAGATACTGTCCAAGCCTGAGATGTCTCTGGCCGTGCCCGGGATGCCCAGCACAGCCTGCCCGCGGGCGCTCTGCCCAGCAGACGGATACTCACGATCATAGTAGCCCTTGACAGTACAGACCAGGCTGAAGAGCTGGATCACCCAGCAGAAGTTGCTCTGCATCTGCTGCACGAAGACGCAGGAGAGGAGCTGCCGGGACAGAGTGGGGGAGGGGGTCAGTCCCCCCTCACTGAGGGCCCCTGGGACCATTTCCCTCCTCCCATGCTGCCCACTCGGGCCCCTGCCACTCTGCTGCACACTCCCCTGGGTGTAAAGGAAACATGCCCAGCCATGCCCCGCCAGGGCTTCCGAAAGGACAGGCAGAAGCGGGGCTCCCACAGGGGCGTGTGAACCATGCCCAACCCATCTGGCTCCAGGGCCACCCGGGGCTCTGAATTCTGCACGGAGAAGGAAGGCAGAGCCCCCCTCACCCACCCAGCCCTGGGGGATGTCTCCATGGGGCCAGGGGAGCGGGCAATGGGCAGATCACCAAGGAGGAAAGGTGCCAGGGCAAGGCGCAGAGTGGAACTGGGGCTGGCCCCAAAGAGGGTGCATGGGGGTGCTAAGAGGGTGCTCCCTTGGGCTCTGGCAAACCCAGCAGGGCCCCTGCCCGCCAGGCCCTGCCAGGGCTCTCCCAGCCGTGCCGGGTGCCCATTCCCAGGGGGCGTGGGCGGGGGCAGTGCTCACCGACAGCATGTTCTTGGAGATGATGACGGTGACGTTGTAGAGGATGAGGCAGTCCCAGAGCACCAGCCGGGCCTTGGCCGGCTTGCGCAGCATGGCCGTGCCGGAGAGCAGCAGGTAGAAGCAGGCCAGCAGGTAGCCCAGGCCGAAGATGCTGATGCGGGTGGCACCGGTGATGAAGACCACGACCAGGACGAACCAGAAGAGGTAACGGAACACCACCACCTTCAGCATGTCCAGGTACGACCTGCAGCCGGGACAGCCGGCTCAGAGCAGCGCTGACAGCCCTGGAGCCGCGGGGCAGGGGCGGCCCTCCCAGCCTAGCCCTGCAGCACAGCGGGCAGCTCGGTCCTGGGCCGCTGGGCGTCTGGGTGGCAGGACACCCCTTCCCCAAGGAGCAGAGCGAGAGGCCCCACAGGCCACCAGATGGTCTCCATGCCTCATCCCCTCCCTGTGGCCCTCCACCGCCAGAGTCATGTCCTGCTCCCCTGAGCCAGGGCCCCCCAGCCCCTCTGCCCACTGCTTTCGAGGGAGCGGGCCCTGCACCCTCTGGCTGCTTCGGCACAGCCCCGCGTGAGCCGGGAGTTGCCCAGGCCAGGCCAGGCCCCGCTCCCTGCGCAGCCCCGGGGAGCCCCCTACCTGCAGTTGATGAAGTTGGGCACCGGGTTGGGTCTGCCCCTGGCCAGCTCCGGCTGGTCCGTGTTCTCCCCAGCCACCCTCAGCCACTCCTCCGTCCGCTCGGCTGCAAAGACCTGCCACTGCTGGGAGGCACAGAGCAGCAGCAGGAAGTCACCTGCAGGGAAAAGAGAGTCAAAGGGACCCCACCATGCCACCACCATGAGCACCTTGGAGAATGAGCTGGAAGGACCCCAGCCAATCCTCTCCTCCAAGGGGGCAGACCCCAGCCAGGCCTCTCCTCCAAGGGGGCAGACCCCAGCTGGGCCCCTCCCCCCGCCTGGGAGGCACAGCTGGTTCTCACCTCCAGGGAAGCTGCTTCCAGTGACATGCCCAGAGGTGCAAAGCGCATGGTGAATACCCAGCTGGCCGGGTCCTGGGGCCAGTGGGCGAGGCTGGCAGCCAAGCTCCTCTGGCTAGCAGGGGGAGAGTCAGGCCTGTGGCAACCAAGACTCTGCTCCCAAGGCCTGGAACGAGGCATTTCCCGGAGGAGCCAGTGCACTGCTTTGTGGCTGGCTGCCGCTGGGAGGGTGGGTGGACAGACAGACGGGAAGCACCAGTCCCGTGGGGAGCAGAGGTGCCACGTGGGCCGGGGGCATGCCCAGGGCGAGGACGGGCACTCACTGATGAGGTTGGTGGAGTTGGGCGCCATGTAGAAGTCAGGCAGGTACATCCATTTGATGAGAGCCGAGTTCATGGGGATGGAGCGGCTCCACCTCCAGGGATAGTCTGCCAAGGAGAGGAGAGGTCACCGCGGGACGGGGGCACACGTGCCCCCACCATGCCCATGTGTCTGCTCCCGGGCCTGCTACAGAGATGGGGGTTCGAGAACACACGAGCCTCAATGCTCCCCCCAGCTACTCCCAAGACCTTGTCCATGCAGAGATCGGGGAGGAGGAGAAAAGGGGGTCTTACCCATGCAGAGATCTGGGACAAGGGGGTCCCTGCCCGGGCGGAGCTGGGGGAAGGAAGGGGGGGCCCCTGCCCGTGCGGAGCTGGGGGTGGGGAAGGAAGGGAGTCCCTGCCCGTGCAGAGCCGGGGAGGAAGGAAGGGGG
The DNA here is from genome assembly GCF_016161935.1 of Mauremys reevesii. NCBI lineage: Eukaryota > Metazoa > Chordata > Testudines > Geoemydidae > Mauremys > Mauremys reevesii. The sequence continues at coordinate 40,003,395 of NC_052638.1, forward strand.
TCCCTGCCCGTGGGGATGGGGATGGGACGGAAGGAAGGGGTCCCTGCCCGTGCAGAGCTGGGGGGATGAAGGAAGGGGGGGTCGAGCTGGGGGGATTGGAAGGAAGGGGGTCCCTGCCCGTGCAGAGCTGGGGATGGGAAGGAAGGGGGTCCCTGCCCATGGGGATGGGGGATGGGAAGGAAGGGGGTCCCTGCCCGGCAGAGCTGGGGATGGGAAGGAAGGGGGTCCCTGCCCGTGTGGAGCTGGGGGAGGGGAAGGAAGTGGGGGTCCCTGCCCGGGCGGAGCTGGGGGGATTGGAAGGAAGGGGGGGTCCCTGCCCGTGCAGAGCTGGGGGGGTCCCTGCCCGTGCAGAGATTTAGGCTCCCAAGCGTCCCCCGCTGTCCTGGTCCCGGCCCCTGGGCCTCACCGATGCAGAGGGCGGGGGGGATGCCCACGCACAGCAGGTACTGGTAGAGCAGGAAGAGGGCCAGGAAGAGGCAGTACTTGGGCCAGAGCCTGGCGATGGCGGCGCGGCGGCGGCGGGTCAGGATGACGACCAGCCAGCAGCCGTGCAGGATCACCATGAAGTTCATGCGCTGCCCGATCACGTTCACCGTCATGAGGAAGCAGACCTGGGCGGGGGGAGACGAGGGACTGAGCTGCTGGCAACCCCATGCCAGGGGGCCTGGCTGGCGCCGCCCTCCCCACACCGAGCCAGCCGAGGGGGAGAGAACCAGGGTCCCGCTGCGCCCGCAGGGTCCCCCGTCCTGAACTGCGCCCCAGGGAATCACCCCCCAGGGGGAGTTAATTCCCCACAGCCGGTGCCCGAGCGTTTCCGAAGGCAGGGTCTGGGCAGGGGGGGGTTGTGCCATGCCGGGGTCCTGCTCACAGAGCTGGGGAGCGCCCGCTCCCATAGACCCGCCACGCTCAGCCCGGCCCGCTCACCTCCAGGCCAAACTTGTAGTAGAAGTAGTTGATGAAGTACTTGGCGCAGCTGACAAGGCCCCGGTCCAGGTGCTCACGCGACGCCTCCTCGAAGAGCGTCTGGGTGGCGGGCAGTGCCAGCTGGTACTGCCTGCGGTAATACTCCTGGCGCCGGTACACAATGGCCTCGAAGACCAGCAGCATCAGCACCAGCAGGTGGTTCTGCAGGGGAACGGCCCAGGGCGAAGGTGAGTCCCAGCCGGGAGCGAGGTCTCGGGGCATCGCGGGCAGGAGGCTAAGCAGCCATGTCCCAGCCCCCAGCTTGGGGTGGCAGAGAGGCAGGCGGGGTCACCCCGCCAGCCCTGCCCATGGCCCACATGGATTCACCAGCTCTGCTGACCCCGGCGGAGGGGCAGTCGGTTCCCGTTTTCCCTGGGCCAGTGTGGACAGCGGGTGAATGCGGGTGGGCTGGCAGGCTGCTGCCTCCAGGGGCTCAAATCCTGGCTTGGGCCCCATGGGAGGAGCTGGGGGTCTCTGCCCCATGCCCGCTACGTGGGCATCCCCAGCAGGAGCAGGTCAGCAGCCTAACGGGCAGCGAGTCCAGCAGAGAGCAGGGGCAGTGCCCTCGAATCACCCACCTGGATGTAGCCCAGGTTGGGGAAGCCCTTGCGGATGCCGAACCAGTTGGCAGGGTCCACGGGGCCCCGGTAGAGCGTGGAGTTCTTCACCTCTGCCCCCAGCAGGTTGGTGTCATTCAGCTGAGGCTGCCGAGCAAACACACAAAAGGGGTCGGCCCTCCGGCAGGGGGTCCCCGTGATTCTCCGTCGGAGGAGGGGCGTCAGACCCACCAGCTGCCAATCCCTCCCACTGCCCCGCGCTGTCGTGGGGTGGCAGCTCCCTGGGGCAGGATGGAGGGAGCCCCGCCGCCCTCCCAGGCCTGCCCGCAGGCCGGTGGGGGAGCCCCGATCCCCTCCTGGATCCCATCCCATCCTTGCCCCACGCACCTGGGTGCAGTTGCTGGAGTACTCGCGCGGGTCGACGGCCTTCAGCTGGTAGAGCATCTTGCAGACGATGATGATGCAGACCCAGATGGTGCAGAGGCAGGAGGCCATGTGGCGGAAGCGGCAGTAGGGCAGGGCAAAGGCCCACAGCGCCACCAGCAGGAAGTTCATGACCGACACCTGCAGAGAGCCCGTGGGAGCGAGGGCAGAGCTGGGGGCGCTGGTCGGGGGCCCCCACCTCCAGCCTCACTGCAGACAGCCAAGGCCCCCCACGGAGTCACGTGGCAGCCGAAGGAACCCCCGGGCAGGCTAGCGGCCCTCCCCCACCCTGACGCAGTGCTCCCTCCTGCCCCCAGGATCCCTCCCCCCACACGGGGCCCTCCCCAGGGCTGCCAGGGGCCGATTCCCCAGCAGCAGCTCCAGGGCCCCAGGGGCAGTTTCCTTTCTGGGCTCCCGAGCTCGCCCGCCCATCCCCCGGTACCTCCTGCAGCGCCACCCACACGGTGTAGAGCGCCACCAGCTTGAGGACGTGCAGCTCCAGCAGGCGCCGCACAAAGACCTGCCCGCGGGTGAGGATGTCGGAGAAGGTCCAGCCCAGCACCACCAGGCGCTCCAGCACCAGGCCCCACTTACTGGGCACCGCTGCAAAGCAGGGCAGCTCGTCACGCTGTGCCTCCCCTTCCCCCACCTGCCGTGCGCGTCCCCTCCCCCACCTGCCCGGGGCTGCGCGTCCCCTCCCCCACCAGCACACCCCACCTGCCCGGGGCTGCGCGTCCCCTCCCCCACCTGCCGTCTCCCCACCTGCCCGGGCCTGCCCCCACCAGCGCCCCACCTGCCCCCCACCAGCGCCCCACCTGCCGTGCGCGTCCCCTCCCCCACCTGCCCGGGGCTCCCTGTCCCCTCCCCCACCAGCGCCCCACCTGCCGTGTGCGTCCCCTCCCCACCTGCCCAGGGCTCCTGTCCCTCCCCACCAGCGCCCCACCTGCCGTGCGCCCCTCCCCACCTGCCCGGGCTCCTGTCCTCCCCACCAGCGCCCCACCTGCCCTGGGCTCCTGTCCTCCCCACCAGCGCCCCACCTGCCATGCACTTTCCTCCCCTTCCCACACCAGCACCCCCACATGCCCTGGGCTCCCTGTCCCCGCCCCCACCAGCGCCCCACCTGCCATGCACTTCCCTCCCCTTCCCCACCAGCACCCCCACATGCCCTGGGCTCCTGTTCCCTCCCCACCAGCGCCCCACCTGCCGTGCACTTCCTCCCCTTCCCCACCAGCACCCCCACATGCCCTGGGCTCCTGTTCCTCCCACACCAGCGCCCCACCTGCCGTGCACTTCCCTCCCCTTCCCCACCAGCACCTCCACATGCCCTGGGCTCCTGTCCCCTCCCCACCAGCGCCCCACCTGCCGTGTGCGTCCCTCCCCACCTGCCCTGGGCTCCTGTCCCTCCCCACCAGCGCCCCACCTGCGCGCGCGCCTCCTCCCCACCAGCGCCCCACCTGCCCTGGGCTCCTGTCCTCCCCACCAGCGCCCCACATGCCCTGGGCTCCCTGTCCCCTCCCCCACCAGCGCCCCCCACATGCCGTGCGCTTCCCCTCCCCACCAGCACCCCCACATGCCCTGGGCTCCTGTCCCCTCCCCACCAGCACCCCACCTGCCGTGCACTTCCCTCCCCTTCCCCCACCAGCACCCTCCACGTGCCCTGAGCTCCCTGTCCCCTCCCCCACCAGCACCCACCCCATGCCCTGGGTGCCCTGCCCCTCTCTCAGTAACCCCCACCCCTTGTGCTCTCCCAACCTCCTTCCCCACCAGCGCCCCCAACAGGCCCTGCACTCTCCCTGCCCCACCAGTGCCCCCCCACCCTGCAGGCTACCTCCCCTCAGCTCCCTCTCCCTTCCCAACATCTCTCCCCCCAGAAAAATGGCCCCTCCCCCCCAGTCCCAGCATACCCCCAGTCCCCCCAGCCGCACCCCGCTGGACACTGCCCAGGGCCCTGAGAGGCGTTTACCTTCCGAAGCCGAGTCGGAGTCCCCAGGTTCAGCCTCCTCCTCCGCATGGGGCAGCAGGTGGCTCCCCCGCGCCTCCTCGCACCTGCAGCCGGGGGGGGAGGGAGGGACAGGGTCTCAGAAGAGGAGCTGAGAGAGGGATCCCCGGGGCTGGGACGCAGGGAGCAGAGGGGCCGGGGCCCCTTGGAGAAGCAGAAGTCAGATCCCAAAGGTGGGACCCACCAGTGCCAATGTGGGGCCTTGGGGTCAGCGCTCAGAGGGGAGAGCGGCCCTGCTGAGCTACCTGTCCTGCTCCTGCAGCCCCTGACAGACACCCCCCCCCACCCCCCGGCAGCGCCCTCTGCCGATCCCACGCGCTGCACTGGCCAGCTGGAGCCGTCGGCCAGCCCGCCGGGCCGCCCCAGCTCTCTGCACAGCAGCGTGCCCAGGGCTGCATCCCGAGGCCCCGGCACGAGCAGCTCCGAACAGGGCTCGGCTCTGGCGCCCACAGCTGGCCCCTCCCTAGTCCAGGGCAGCAAGGGGGGCCGGGGAGGGAAGCCCAGCGCAGCCAGCAGCAGGCGCTACCCAAACGTGCAGGAGCCCAACGCTGCTCCCGGCCCAGCTGGGAACCAGGCACCGCACACTCCATTCCTCAAGATGTGGGGCAAAGGGGCAGGGGAGGTGGTGTGGGGCTGCCCAGCGGCAGGGGAGGTTCATCGGGGAAGGGGCTGCGTTGCCCGTGCACAGGGAGATACCAGGACCTCACTGCCCTCGTGTCAGACCAAGGGGCGTGAATGCCAGAGGCAGGGTCCCGGGCCAGCCCACCCCAAGCTGACATCCAGGCCTGTCGGCAGAAGGGGCCCCTGCTCGCAGCCCAGGCGTGGGGCAGACAGGATGCCCAGAACTGCGCCCTCTCCCCCCAGACATCTCCTAGAGCCTGCCCCTGCCCCAGCCCCTTTCCCGGCTCCCTGGCCCCACAGACCCCGCACGCCCCTCCGCCAAGCCAAACCCAAGGGCCGGGCTGCGAGCTCTGGCTCATCACGTTGTACCGGGGCACCAGGCAGGCCAGAGAGGAGGCTGATGGGCCGGGTGCCCCCAGCGCAGCAGCCAGCGCCAGGCGGGAGGGGAGCATACCTGGGGGCGGGCAGGCTCCGGGGCTCCGGCGGGGCCACGTGCTCCAGGTCGGTGATGCGCATGAAGGGGCGGTGGAAGTAGTGCAGCTGCAGGATGCAGGCTAGCAGGAAGAAGCCTGGGATGAGGATGCTGGAGAAGAGCTCGGAGACGCTGAACTGCTCCAGGCCCAGGTCGCCCAGCCTGGATGGGAGGAGAGCGGCTGAGGACCAGGGTGATGGAGCCCCCTCGGCTCCTGCATCCAACCCCAAACGCTGCTCCCCAGCCGCAGCGAGCAGAGCTGGAGAGCTCCACCGGGGCACTGGCCAGGTCCCAGCCCTCGCCCGGTGAGAGCAGCTAGTCCCTGGGGGAGGAGAACGGGCATGACGGCGGAGCGCCGGCCCCGCAGACTGTTACTGACACGGAGACGCCTGGTCCCGCCCACTCCCAGCACGCGCTCCAGACAGTAGGCTGAGCGCTGGAACCCAGGAGCGTCCTCCCTGGGAATCGCCTGAGCGGCCGCAGCGTGAGCTGGAGTCTGTGCTAGGAGGGGGGTAGGGCTGGGAGAGGCTCTGCCACAGACGGCCTTTGGGGAAGTCCTTGCCCCTCTCTGTGCCTCAGTTTCCCTCTCCACAGACCGGGGGGAGGGAACAATCCTGTCATTCCTCTCGGGGGAGTGTCACTAGGCCAGGGTCTGTGCGCTCCGGCCCCCCTCCCAGGACAGACCCTGCCCTGCCGAGGGGATGGGGCGACCCCACCTGGGGCTCTGACCACGGGGCAGGGCTTGAGCACCTAGGAGCTGAAGCCGCCAGTGAGCAAGGCTTGGCCTGGAGCGCCGTGCGGGCAGCGCTGTGCGGGCAGCGCCGGGGCTGGACGGGGCGGCACTCACTGCTGGTCGGTGAGGCCGGTCAGGTTGCGCCAGTACATGGGGAAGTCCTCGAACTGGAAGGTGTAGACGGCGATAAGCACCAGCATCGTGTAGGCAACCACCAGCCACCAGAAGCCCTTCAGCAGCTTCCTCCACAGGCTGTAGTAGACCTGTGGGGACGGCAGCCATGAGCGCCAGGGCCCCGCCTTGAGCCAGCCTCCCCCGTAGCCCAGCCGCACCCCCAGCTCCCAGCAGGGCTGCCCAGCTTCTCTGTCCTCGGGGCGGGCGCAGCGCCCCCTCTCCTGAGCCCACAGCCAGCACCCGCACCCTGCCCGGCACAGCCCTGTCACGCCCCTCGGAGCCCACCCGCACCCCCAGCTCCCGGCAGGGCTGCCCAGCTTCTCTGTCCTCGGGGCGGGCGCAGCGCCCCCTCTCCTGAGCCCACAGCCAGCGCCCGCACCCTGCCCGGCGCAGCCCTGTCACGCCCCTCGGAGCCCGGCCTGGACCGCCAGCGGCTGTGCTAATTCGATGCCCATTGCCCTGCCCCACCTGCTGGCTGCCACCCGCAGAGCAGCCCAGTCACCCCATGGGACCTTGGGGGTTTCTTTAAGCCTTGGCACAGAGGGCTGCCCAGGAAGCACCCTGCCCAGCGGCCCGGTGCACCTGCCCACACGACACAGCTGCAGACAGTGGCTGATCGCGGGGCAGGTGCCTGGACCACTCTGGAATCAGACAGCAAGCGGCTGCCGAGGCCAGCGCCCCGTGCAGGGAACATGCCCCTGCCTCGGGCCTGGACTCCCAGCGGCAGGCCTCACCCGCCCCTGCCAGCCCCCACCTGCCGGGCGCAGGCCTCACCCGCCCTGCCAGCGGCCTCTCCCGCCGGGCGCAGGGCCTCTCCGGCCCTGCCAGCCGGCCTCTCCCCGGGCGCAGGCCTCCGGCCCCTGCCAGCCGGCCCCGCACCTGCCCAGGCCTCCCCGCCCCTGCCAGTGGCCTCCGCGCGGGCGCAGGGCCTCTCCGGCCCCCTGCAGACAGCCGGCTGCCTCCCGCCGGGCGCAGGCCTCTCCTGCCCCCTGCCAGCCTGCCTCTCCCGCCGGGCGCAGGCCTCTCCTGCCCCCTGCCAGCCGGCCTCTCCCGCCGGGCGCAGGCCTCACCCGCCCCCTGCCAGCCGGCCTCCCCCGCCGGGCGCAGGCCTCACCCGCCCCCTGCCAGCCGGCCTCTCCGCCGGGCGCAGGCCTCACCCCTGCCAGCCGGCCTCTCCGCCGGGCACAGGCCTCACCCGCCCCTGCCAGCCGGCCTCCCGCCGGGCGCAGGCCTCCCCGCCCCTGCCAGCCGGCCTCTCCCGCCGGGCGCAGGCCTCTCCGGCCCCCTGCCAGCCGGCCTCTCCCGCCGGGCGCAGGCCTCACCCGCCCCCTGCCAGCCAGCCTCTCCCGCCGGGCGCAGGCCTCCCCCGCCCCCAGCCAGCCGGCCTCTCCCCCCGGGCCCAGGCCGCACCCGCCCCCACCACGCCGGCCACTCCCGCCGGGCGCAGGCCTCCCGCCCCCTGCCAGCCGGCCCCTCCCGCCGGGCGCAGGCCTCACCCGCCCCCTGCTAGCCAGCCTCTCCCGCCGGGCGCAGGCCTCACCTGGAAGACGATGAGGCAGAGGAGGAAGAGGAGCATGTAGACGATCTTATAGACCACCAGGCGCCCGGCGAAGCTGACCACGATGAACATCCCGGCGCACACGTAGATCCAGTACTTGGCGTAGAGATCCGTCAGCAGCTCGCCCAGGAACTTCAGCACGCTCCGCGGCCGGCCGGGCTCTGCAGGGCACAGCGGGTGAGAGCCGGGGAGGTGCCAGGCCTGTGCCAGGGAAGCGGCTCCAGGCGACCCAGCATGCACATTTCCCTGGCGGGCGGCAGGCTCCAGCCCCAGACATGCAGATGTCACCCATGGGTGGCACCAGGCACGGTTCCTGGGATCAGAGGTCGCTGGTGCCCGAGATGCCCTGCTCCATGCCCAGGCAGTGGGGGCCAGGTCCCCACCCCCCATTGCAAAGCAGCAAGCGTGCCCAGGCTGCTGCGAGCGACACCCGCGGGCCCTGTTACTGCAGGCAGGGGGCTCATGGCTGCCCGGGTCCCTCCACAGTTATATCCGGCCGGACACAGACCAGCCCCTCATCATCCCGGCACGCGGGTCCAGCGCCACCACGGCCCTGGCCAGGCACAGGCTGCGCCCGCTGCAGCCCAGGGCATGGCGTCTCCCCTGGCCAGTGCGCCCTCCCTGCAGCTCCCCCTCCGAAGGCTGCCATGGGCTCCCCGTGGAGGTGGGGGAGGCCGAGGCCCCGGGCAGGACCGGGGGGTGTTTCGGGGTCACCCCGCAGGCCGTGGGGGAGGGGTTCTCACCCGCCTCGGAGACGGTCACCTCCAGCAGAGGGGCGGGCGGGCGCCGGCTCTTCAGCAGCTTCTCCTGCACGAACTGCCGCAGCAGCAGCCAGAAGGTCAGGGTGTAGAGCAGCTGTGGGGGCAGGGCGAGATCAGCCGGGGCAGAGGAACCAGGCGGACGGGCAGTGGGGAGGGGAGAGGGGGTTACCTTGGCCCCCAGGTCCAAGCAGGGGTATTTGGTTCTGACCAGCCCCAGCTGCTCCAGGCTCATGAAGCCGACGCGGGTGGGCAGCTCGGGCTCCAGGTCCATGCCCCAGACGTACTGCAGGCTGCAGAGCGCCAGCCCGTAGAGCAGGAGGAAGGGGGAGCAGAGCATGGCGAAGTGGTGCCGGCTGCGGACGATCCAGATGAGGCAGGCCCAGAGCAGCAGCACGAAGGTCAGCCAGCTGTGGTAGGTGATGCTCCACACCTGGCGGGGAGAGGAGGCTCCGCCCTCAGGCCCTGCACCCGGCTGGTGCACCCCTCCCCAAGTTCCAGGCCAGGCCAGCCCAGCCCGCACCGGGGCAGGGAGCCCCAGCATGGAGCCGGCCCACCCCCTGCCCAGGTCAGCCCAGCCCCCACTGGGGTTCGGAGCTCCGGTCCGGAGCCGGCGCACCCCCTGCCCAGGTCAGCCCAGCCTCCACTGGGGTTCAGAGCTCCAGTCCGGAGCCGGCGCACCCCCTGCCCACGCCAGCCCAGCCCCCACTGGGGTTCGGAGCTCCGGTCCAGAGCCGGCGCACCCCCTGCCCAGGTCAGCCCAGCCCCCCACTGGGGTTCAGAGCTCCAGTCCGGAGCCGGCGCACCCCCTGCCCACGCCAGCCCAGCCCCCACTGGGGTTCGGAGCTCCGGTCCAGAGCCGGCGCACCCCCTGCCCAGGTCAGCCCAGCCCCCACTGGGGTTCAGAGCTCCGGTCCAGAGCTGGTGCACCCCCTGCCCATGCCAGCCCAGCCCCCACTGGGGTTCAGAGCTCTGGTCCGGAGCCGGCCCACCCCCTGCCCACGCCAGCCCAGCCCCCACTGGGGTTCAGAGCTCTGGTCCGGAGCCGGCCCACCCCCTGCCCATGCCAGCCCAGCCCCCACTGGGGTTCAGAGCTCCGGTCCGGAGCCGGCCCACCCCCTGCCCACGCCAGCCCAGCCCCCACTGGGGTTCAGAGCTCCGGTCCGGAGCCGCCCACCCCTGCCCACGCCAGCCCAGCCCCCACGGGGGGTCAGAGCTCTGGTCCGGAGCCGGCCCACCCCCTGCCCACGCCAGCCCAGCCTCCACTGGGGTTCAGAGCTCTGGTCCAGAGCCGGCGCACCCCCTGCCCACGCCAGCCCAGCCTCCACTGGGGTTCAGAGCTCTGGTCCAGAGCCGGCGCACCCCCTGCCCACGCCAGCCCAGCCTCCACTGGGGTTCAGAGCTCCGGTCGGGAGCCGGCCCACCCCCTGCCCAGGCCAGCCCAGCCCCCACTGGGGTTCAGAGCTCTGGTCCGGAGCCGGCCCACCACCTGCCCACGCCAGCCCAGCCCCCACTGGGGTTCAGAGCTCTGGTCCGGAGCCGGCCCACCCCCTGCCCAGGTCAGCCCAGCCCCCACTGGGGTTCAGAGCTCCGGTCCGGAGCCGGCGCACCCCCTGCCCACGCCAGCCCAGCCTCCACTGGGGTTCAGAGCTCTGGTCCAGAGCCGGCGCACCCCCTGCCCAGGTCAGCCCAGCCCCCCACTGGGGTTCAGAGCTCTGGTCAGGAGCCGGCCCACCCCGTGCCCAGGCCAGCCCAGCCCCCACTGGGGTTCAGAGCTCCGGTCGGGAGCCGGCCCACCCCCTGCCCAGGCCAGCCCAGCCCCCACTGGGGTTCAGAGCTCCAGTCCGGAGCCGGCCCACCCCCTGCCCACGCCAGCCCAGCCCCCACTGGGGTTCAGAGCTCTGGTCCGGAGCCGGCTGTGACGTTATTGATATAAATGGGGACCATATAGAACATGGGTTGCAACCAAGGTCCTGCAGTGGCACCAAATCTTAGATAAAGGGGGTCATCTAAGGTGTCTAAGACCAGGTTCCGGGTTGCTGGTTATAATTATGCTGGCTGTATGTCTGTATCATTTTTAGTTGAAATTATGAATGTTGGCTCTATGCTGTCAGTATTTCAAGTTTGTGCTGTGCTTCTGGGGGAAGCCTCCCAGACAAGCTGGTGTTAGCTCTGCCTAGCCTGTTTGATGGCCCATTAAGGACCATTAAGGACACAATGGACCCATGGAGAGAAGGCAGACACGCCTTGTGACTCAGCAAAGTATGCAGGGACTGGCTCATGTGACTCAAGGCTCCATTTTGCTGTAAAATTCCACAGTGAAGACAAAGGGATTCTTACACCTGGAAAAGTCTATATAAGCCTAATGCCTCATCTCCATCTTGTCTTCAATCCTGCTTCTGACCTCTGGAGGGACTTTGCCACAAACTGAAGCTCTACACCAGGGACTGAGGACCCATCCCAGCGGGGGATGTTCCAGAGACTTAATCTAAACCTGCAGTTTACTCCAGCACTGCTGCAAGCCTGAACTAAGAACTTTGCCATTACTGTATGTAATTGATTCCATTTAACCAATTCTACCTCTCTTCTCTACCTTTTTCCCTTTGTAAATAAACCTTTAGATTTTAGATTCTAAAGGATTGGCAACAGCGTGATTTGTGGGTAAGATCTGATGTGTATATTGACCTGGGTCTGGGGCTTGGTCCTTTGGGATCGAGGGAACCTTTTTCTTTTATTGGGGTGTTGGTTTTCATAACCATTTATCCCCAGGACGAGTGCACTGGTGGTGATACTGGGAGACTGGAGTGTCTAAGGAAATTGCTTGTGTGACTTGTGGTTAGCCAGTGGGGTGAGACCAAAGTCCTTTTTGTCTGGCTGGTTTGGTTTGCCTTAGAGGTGGAAAAACCCCAGCCTAGGGCTGTAACTGCCCTGTTTAAGCAATTGGTCCTGATTTGGCACTCTCAGTTGGGTCCCGCCAGAATCGCACCGTCACACCGGCCCACCCCCTGCCCACGCCAGCCCAGCCCCCACTGGGGTTCAGAGCTCTGGTCCGGAGCCGGCCCACCCCCTGCCCACGCCAGCCCAGCCCCCACTGGGGTTCAGAGCTCTGGTCCGGAGCCGGCCCACCCCCTGCCCATGCCAGCCCAGCCCCCACTGGGGTTCAGAGCTCCCGTCAGGAGCTGGCGCACCCTCTGCCCAAGCCAGCCCAGCCCCCACTGGGGTTCAGAGCTCCAGTCCGGAGCCGGCGCATCCCCTGCCCAAGCCAGCCCAGCCCCCACTGGGGTTCAGAGCTCCCGTCAGGAGCTGGCGCACCCTCTGCCCACGCCAGCCCAGCCCCCACTGGGGTTCAGAGCTCCAGTCCGGAGCCGGCGCACCCCCTGCCCAGCCGCTCAGAGCCCTGCCCCAGGCTCACCATCATGGCGATGAGGGCACACACGTAGCTCTGGTTCATGATCACGTGCCCCAGCGCGTGCAGGGGCAGCCTTTGCCTGCGCCGCTCCGGCTTCTTACTCACTGCACAGAGAATCACAAGGCTGGTTAGAGCAGCCCCAAAGCTGCCCAGAGACCCCCCCCAACAATACCAAGGCACCCCACGGCTCGTACCCATCACCTCCCAGAGAGGAGCCCAACCCACCGGGCACGAAGGCTCCAGCTCACCCCCCAGCCCCAAAATCCCCACCCCCTCAAGGAGACAGAGTGAGGCTGCAAACTGGCCAAGCACCTTGGGACCGATGTAGATCGAGAGCAGCACCGACAGGTCGGGGGCCGTGGGGATCAGACAACGATGGGCGCGGTGCCCGGGGCCAGGTTCGGGGCCGTGGGGATCATACAGCGACAGGCGCGGTGCCCAGAGCCAGGGCGGGGGGGGGGTCATACAGCGATGGATGCGGTGCCCAGAGCCGGGGATCATACAGTGACGGACGCGGGGCCCAGAGCCAGGTTGCGGGCTGTGGGGATCAGACAGCGACTGGCACAGTACCCGGGGCCAGAGCAGGGGTGGGGTGGGGAATCATACAGCGATGGACGCGTGCCCAGAGCCAGGGCAGGGGGAATCATACAGCGATGGACGCGTGCCCAGAGCCAGGGTGGGGCGGAAATCATACAGCGATGGACGCGTGCCCAGAGCCAGGGCAGGGGGTGGGGATCATACAGCGACGGACGCGTGCCCAGAGCCAGGGCAGGGGCTGTGGGGATCAGACAGCGACTGGCACAGTATCCGGGGCCAGAGCGGGGGATCATACAGCGATGGATGCGGTGCCCAGAGCCGGGGAAATCATACAGCGACGGACGCGTGCCCAGAGCCGGGGGCGGGGAGATCATACAGCGACGGACGCGTGCCCAGAGCCAGGTTGCGGGCTGTGGGGATCAGACAGCGACTGGCACAGTCCCCGGGGCCAGAGCAGGGGGGCGGGGGATCATACAGCGATGGACGCGTGCCCAGAGCCAGGGCGGGGGAATCATACAGCGATGGACGCGGTGCCCAGAGCCAGGGCAGGGGAATCATACAGCGATGGACGCGTGCCCAGAGCCAGGGCGGGGGATCATACAGCGACGGACGCGGTGCCCAGAGCCAGGGCGGGGCTGTGGGGATCAGACAGCGACTGGCACAGTATCCGGGGCCAGAGCAGGGGGGCGGGGGATCATACAGCGATGGATGCGGTGCCCAGAGCGGGGGGGGGGGGGGGAAATCATACAGCGACGGACGCGGTGCCCACAGCCAGGGCGGGGGGATCATACAGCGACGGACGCGGTGCCTGGGGCCAGGTTGGGGGCTGGGGCCATGGGGATCAGACAGCGACGGACGCGTACCCGGGCCAGGGCAGGGGTGGGGGTTCAGACAGCGACGGACGCGTATCCGGGGCCAGAGCAGGGGTGGGGTGGGGATCAGACAGCGACGGACACGGTGCCCGGGGCCAGGGCAGGGGGTGGGGGGGTTCAGACAGCGACGGACGCGGTATCCGGGGCCAGAGCAGGGGGTGGGGTGGGGGGGGATCAGACAGCGACGGACGCGGTGCCCGGGGCCAGGCTGGGGGCTGTGGAGATCAGAAGGGACAGGCATGGTGCCCGAAGCCAGGGCAGGGGGCTGCGGGGATCAGACAGCGACGGGCGCAGTGCCCGGGGGATCAAACAGCGACAGGATGTGATGGAGTAGGGACTGTCTGTGTGGTTGGTAGGTGAGAGCCAGGTATGCAGCTGTAACATGAGCCTGGCCTGGGGGAGGGGAGGTCGTCACCTCTGGCTGGGGCTAGACAAAGGGAAGGGTGGAGTGAAGTCAGTCTTCGGTTTGGGAGCTGGGTGGTGGGTTTTCAGGGGATCCTAGGCTGGGATCCAAGCACCCTGAACCCCCCAGAAAGGCCAGATTGAGGGGTCCTGGCTCTGAACACAAGCTGGGCTGTATCCTGTGTTCCTGTTGTTCAATAAACCTTCTGTTTTACTGGCTGGCTGAGAGTCACTGTGAGTTCAGGAAAAGGGGTGCAGGGCCGGACTCCCCCACACTCCGTGACACAGGCGCAGTGCCAGGAGCCAGGGCACGGGGGTGAGGGGCTGTGAGGATCAGACAGCGATGGACACGGTGCCCAAAGCCAGGGCAGGGGGCCATGGAGATCAGACAGCGACGGGCACGGTACCCGGGGCCAGGTCGGGGGCTGTGGGGATCAGACAGGGATGGGTGCAGTGCCAGAAGTCAGGGCAGGGGGCTGTGGGGCCGTGAGGATCAGACAGGGATGGGCGCGGTGCCCAGGGCCAGGTCGGGGGCCGTGGGGATCAAACAGCGACAGGCGCAGTGCCAGGAGCCAGGACAGGGGGCTGAGGGGCTGTGGGGATCAGACAGTGACGGGCATGGTGCCCGAGGCCAGGTCGGGGGCCGTGGGGATCACACCTGGGCAGCGGCACAGGAACAGACCCTCCCATTCTGCACCCCAACACCATGGGTATGCGACTCCTGGAGGGTGCACGTCCCTGCAATGCTGAGCTCTGACCACTAGGAGTCACCCTTGCTTCACACCCAGCTGCCGAGCTCAGCCCTGGTTCTACTCCGCCAGCCCCTTTAACACGAGCTGGGCTGGGGGGCAGCCCACGCCCACCTCGCTGCCAGGGGCAGAGCAGGGCCCAGGGCCTGTGCCAGCCAAGCCTTGGAAACTCCCCTCTGGAGGCTGCGCCGTCCTGGGTGCAAGGGAAGGGGGTTCCTGGGGCAGGGGCTGCAGGCTCGGGGTGGGGGCCAGCTAAGGGCTGAGGGAGCTGGAGCCGGGCAAGTGGGGCCGCGATGGAGCCCTAAGCCCAGGAGAGTCCCATGGCACCAGCGGCTGGCACAGCAGGGCAGTGCCCAGGGAGGGGCAGCTGCTGCAGTCACTCAGCTGAGCCGCCCCCAGCGCGTGTCTCCTGGGCTGGTTACGGCCTCTTACCTGGCCCGATCACGTGCACGGTGCAGTTTTCAGTGTCGGCAGCTGAGGCCTCGGTGTCCGGGGACAGCATCCGCTGGGGGAGGGAGACAGGAGCGGGGTGAGCCCCAGTCTGGAGAGCGTCAGGCCTGGCCATACAGGCTGCCAACGCTAGGCAGCATCGCAGCCACGGAGCGTGCAAGGGGCAGGTCTGTGTGCTCCCCTCCCCCCACAACCCCTCCTCCTGCCTCCCCCGCCATTATCTGCCCAGGGTGCTCTCTCTCTCTCACACACACACTCAGACACACCCCTCCTGCGCCCCAAGCCCCCCACCCAGGGTCCCCAGGCCCTTGACTCTTCGTGCTGCCCCCTTTCCCTCTTGCCCCTGCCATGGACTCTCCAGCATGAGGCACAAGAGCATCCCCCCTCCGGCCCCACGAACCCCACCGAGCCCCTGGCTGGCTGGTGCTAACGGCCCAGCACCCCCCTCTCCCTGGGGAGTCTCCAAAGGGCAAGTGCAGTCCAGGGCTCCATTCCCGAAGCCCCAGGGGCCAGCAGCTCCCCTCCTAACCTCAGTGTCTTCAGCCAGGCGATCTGCCTCCCTGGGCCAGCTCTCCAGCTCCACCAGCTCATCCTGGGGCTCCGACGCCACCGCTGACGCCTCCGCCTCGTCCTGCTGGAATGGGGTGTGTGGGGAGAACCGACCTCAGCTCCTTGCTCCCATGCGCACAGTGGGGTCTGCCCGGAGCCAGGGAGAGAAGGACTGCGCCCTCCCTGCTCCGAGAGGGGAGCCTCTGGGACTGAGCCGCCTGGAGCAGAACCGTCCCCGTCCCTGCTCTGGACGCCTCTGCACATAACACCCCAAAGCCCACTGGCCACATGCCCCATTTCCCTCTCCAGGGCTCCCCAGCACCCTGGGGAACTCGCTGCAGGGACCCCTCGCTGAGGAGGACAATCCGCAGTGGGGCAGCCAGTGCTCTGGGGCTCTGGCCCCACCATGCTACACAGCAGGGTGTGAAGAGTTCCACTTTCAGCCACTAGCTCGATTGCTCTTTGCCCACATCCCCAGGTCGGCACCGGTGCCCTCTGGAGCGCCAGGTTCCCAGCTGCCACAGCAGCTCTCGGTGGCACCTTCCCTGGCACAGGGTGGGGCACAAGGGGGCAGAATGGGCGCAGCCCCAGCGCCCCTCACCCGTTCAGAGGAGTCCAACTTCCTCAGCTTCAGCAGAGAGGCCACGGTGAAATACAAGAGCAGCAGGACGCCGGGGTTCACGTAGACCGGCCAGGGGTGGCTGGTGTCGAGGAGGAGGGCATTGGGGTTAGTGCAGTTCAGTGGCAGGATGAAGGCCTTCAGGCCGAATACGCTGGAGGGAGGAAGGAGGTGGCGTTACACCCCTGGGCGTGGAAGCATGGCCAGCTGGGTACCGGGTGGGCTCAGGTACACGCTGATGCTCATTCACAGGCTCGCACCGGCCAGAGCGTGGGGTGCTCCAGTTCTGAACATGCCCCAGAGCCCCTCTCGCTGCCCCACTTCCCCGTCTGCCGCCTCTCCCAGCCGCCCTCCAAACGGCACCGCCTGAGCCTTTCTCATCCCACCTGCAATCTCCAGGGCTCCAGCCCCCCCCGCAGGTCATCCCTCTGTTTCGGCTCTGTCCTAGAGCTGGACAGAACCCCCCTGCCGGGCCAGCGGCCCAGCGATCCACCCAACTGGGGGGCTCAGGATCGGTTCTCAGCCCAGCACTCCCACTCCAGCGTCCTCAGCTTTCCACACGGCCGCCGCGCCCTGAGCAGAGGTTCCCGCTGAGCTGCCCAGTCACCGTTACAGCTGAACCCAGCCGGTGCCTGGTGACCGCACAGCCTGCTGCGCTAACCGACTGAGCGTCATAGCCCCACTGAGGCACAGAGCAGGGCCGGGCCGTGCCCACAGCACACACACAGCTGGGACCAGGCCCGAGGACTTGCTGGATCCCAGTCTGATCAGCACACCGATGAGTGGCACATCCGGGGTCCTTTCACCGGCAGCTGGTTCCAGCAGCTCCCCCTGGCTACGGGAGAGCTCCTCCTTGGCGACCCACAGGTCCCCCGCTCCCTTCCCCAGTCCCTCGGGGGGCCCTATTCAGGGGAATCTTCTGGTGCCAGAGGCGGGTTGCTAGGCAGAGTGGAGGTAGGAATATCACCAGTGGGAGATGGGTCCTCCCCCGAGCTGGGAATGGGGCAGGCAGCTGCACCCACCTGTGCTGCAGGATGAGGCCGCAATGCCCATTGTCACCCGAGTTGCCACAGGCGAGTGATGGGACAGGGGCAGGCCAGCCCGGCCACAGGGCGGGCGGGAGGGCGACGGGACGGGGGCAGGGGGGCGGGAGGGCGACGGGACAGGGGCGTCAGAACTTACCGTGCCCAGATGGTGGCGGGGGGGAAGAGCCCCTGGATGAACGGCGCCTGGTAGCTGTAGATGCAGAGCAGGTGGCCAGCGGCGAAGACGCCCACCATGACGCACAGCGTGTTGAAGCCCAGGTGGCTGATGGGGAAGTGGCAGGCCCACCAGGTGCAGATGCCCACGAAGAGCAGGTAATAGACGCCGGAGAAGGCGGATGGCAGAGCGATCCCTGGGGAATGAGCCGACACCGGGGCCGTTACTGGGGCTGCTGAGAGCTGTGCTAGCCGGGTCAGGGCTGGGGCTCCCCGCTCTGAGACCCCAGGGGGGCCCCACACTTCAGCACTGGGGCTCTCGCCTGAGACCCCAGGGGGGCCCCACACTTCAGCACTGGGGACAGTGGCCTCGGCACAGACCAGGGCAGTGCAGGTGCAGGCTGAGCTCCCCCCAGCCCCAAGCCCACCTGCTGCCAGCTGAGAGCCCCAGACTCATCCCATGCCCAGGCCACCGATCCTACAGTGACCCGGCGACTCTGGGCCAGGAGAAACTGGAGAGGCCCCTCCCCCCGACACCTACCTGCCAGAGCCAGCAGCAGGATGACCAGACACTTGCCGACCGCCAGCAGGAGCCAGTGCGCCCTCACCCGCAGCGTAGCAGCCAGGAGCCCCTTTCGCGTCGCAGAGCCCACCTCCTCTGCAGCACCTTGCCCAGCCGGCCTCTCCAGGCCCTCCTCCTCCTGTAGGGAACGAGAGCCAGGCTGTGTCACCGCGTCCCTCGGGCCCTGCAGCAAGAGCGGCCGCAGCTACGGAGTCCCTTGGTCGGTGCAGTGCCCGTTACTGCACCTGCGGGAGGAAATCCAGGGATCCAGCCCTGCGTGCTGGGGGGTGACCCAGACACACACACACCACACGCTCTCCGGCCCCACAAACCAGCCCTCCTGAGGCTGGTGCGACGAAGCCCCGCAGGAGGCAGACAGTGCTGGGGGCTGAGAGGAGACAGTTCCTCTCTTCAGAGGGTGTGGCACACACGTGGCAAAGGCACCACTGACTAGTGGTTAGCACGGGGGGGGCAGGACTCTGGCGTTCTATTCCTGGCTCTGTCATCACCTCGTGTTCAGCGGTGTGTCCCCCCGGCCATAACCTGAACCTCCAGGTCAGAGAGTCCCAACCTGGGAGTATTTCTGGGTTGAGTCACGTTACACAGGGGTGGGAGGATGAGGCAGGCTGGGGACCTGCCCTGTCCCATGGGGGTCGCTGGAGGCCAGCGCACTGCACCAGAGATTTGGTTGCTGCTAACTCACACGCCACCTGATCCTCCAGCCATCCCTGCTCTGGCGGCTCTGAAACAATGGCACCAGCCCCACTGGGGTGGGAGCCAGCTGCCTCCGTGCTCCACCCCGCAGCCCTGCACCTGGCCTTGTTTGTCTCATTAGCTGCTTGGAAAACACATTACAAAGAGCCCTGTTTTTCTTGGCGCTGCAGCCTGGGTTCCCAGCACCGAGCAATTGTCCAGGCCGCCTTCCGCGCGGCTCCGTTCTCCCAGCAAAGGTATTTGCAGCTGACTGGGTTCCAGCTGCTGCCTGGCACCATCCGGGCCTGGGCGCCGGGTTCAGATCCAGTTCAGGTTACTTCACACACACAAACACACTGCAACTAAACAGCACGAGGGCTGGCTGGAACCCTCCCCTGCAGCCCTCCCAGCCCCTCACCGCTGGCCCCCGCTATGGGGGATCTGCAGCGAGAGGGGGCCTGGGCCCATGGCCGGGGAGCGCTTCAATCCTAACTGGAGGGGATGGGCAGCCGCGGAGAACTGGCCAGCTCCCTCCTGCACAGCTGGATGTGTCAATAGGGTCCCTGCTGTGCACCCAGGGGAGCCAGGCCTTTGCAGGAGTGGGGTTTGGAGGTGGAACTCCACTGAATTATGGGGGTGAGGCCCTCGCCAGGTATTTCCATTTCTGACAGCAGAGCTATGCCAAGGCAGAGCTTGGCTCGGCTCTGGGCACCATCCATCAGCACCAGGGCGTCTCGCCCGCCAGGCTGCCAGGCCCAGGGTTGATTGCTCACAAGCGCCAGTCACAAAACAGGCCCCGGGACACATGGAGCTAAAATTCCCAGCAGTGGTAGAAAGCGAGGGCCCTTGGGGCACCCTGCCCAGAGAGCAGGCCGGGGTACCGCGGGCTGCAGCCACACACAGCCCAATCAAAGGCACAAAGGAGCCATGTTCTGGGGTCACCCTGGGTGGGTCCCCTCCTTTGCTGTCTGAGCCTGGGCCCTCTAAAGTGCTGCTGCCGGAAGGTGGGCGGGGAATGGTCTCCATGTCTCCCGTGGTCTCCAGTGCCCAGCTAAGTGCCGTGCCTGGCCCCAGCCCAGGTCGGCTTGCCAAGAGCACTGGCCAGAGTACCGCCCTGCTCCCCCCATCTTCCTCCCACAGCTGCCAGCCTCCATCAGCTCTGCGGGGCCAGCTCTGCCTGGCGCCCCTTGACTGGCCCAGGCAGCCCCGTCCACGAGGCCTGGCTAGGACAAACAGCCAGTGTTGGGAACAAAGAGACCAGAAGCCCCAGCTTCCCGTGGGACGTGGACACTTCCCACCTGCCTCCCCGTAGGGGGCTGGGGCAGCTGAGACTTAACTCCCCAGGCTCAGCAGCTTTCAGCCTCCGCAGCCCCTGGCTCGCCCTGAGCTCTCCGCAGAGCACCCAAGAGATGGCGCTTCCTGGCAGCCGCGGCTGGTGCAACCCAGCGGCCGGCGCAGCTGTGCCAGCCACCCCGCTGGGAGATGTTCTCACAGGCCAGTGCCAATGGGAAACCAAAGGCCTGGCCGGCCCTGAGTCAGCCTGGGCTCTGTCTCCTGTGGGCCGGAGGCACAGAGGGTGGGGAGAAGCCCTCTGGTTTCTCCACTGGTAGCTTAGCCAGAAGTAAGCAGAACGGCCTATCCCCGAGCAGCGGCTTTGGACAGGCCCATGCCACAGCTGTCTGAGTACTGGGGAAAGCGGCCGGGTCGTAGCAGCTGAGGAATCTCACGCTGCTTTACAATCCTTCCGGCATGAAGCCTCGTGCCACACCTGGAAGGAGGGTACCGGGGGCACTGCCCCCATCTCAGAGACGTGGCACCGCACAGCGAGTCAGGACACAGCCAGAACCCAAACCCGGACTCTCTGCTTTAACCACCAGGCCCTGCTCCCACCCAGCCAGCACAGTACTAGACACAATAATCCACTCGCCCCCCCCCCCCCCAAAGGCCGCGCCACGCAGGGTGCTGGTGACTGGGGCCCCATCATGGGATGCAAGCTCAGCCCTCAGCCAGTGAGTCTATTCAGCCCAGGCACCAAGCAGGGACAGGGGAGCTCTGAGCTGGAACGGAGTTTGCTGGGTCTCTGCCTAGTCCCGTCCCAAAGCCAGGTGGGTAGGACTGGCAGCTTACAGCCACGAAAGGGCTGGACTAGGCCCAAGGCACATTGGCAGAGCTCTGTGGGACGAGCCAGCCCCCCTGAACCACCCCTGGGTGCAGCAATCAGCCCCCCTCTGGCCAGCAGGTGCGTGAGAACACCCCGACACACACCCTCATCAGGATGGGGGTGGTGCTGTGTCTGACGCTGGCACAGAGCTCTGAGGCGGGCAGGGCAGGGCATTGGGCTGGGAGCAGCTGAAGAGTTAACATCCCAGAGGGCCAGGGCCCGTGCCCCCGATGCCAGCCCAGGTGCGGTGGGCCAGAGGCTGGCCAAAGCCCACGTTCCCCACGGCTCTGCCCCCAGCTCCACCTTTGCTTTCCGTCCCCCCACCCCACACACATTCCAGCCCCCAACAGCTTGTTGTGGCAGCAGGGGGACATCACTGAACACGGCACCCGGCAGCTCCCACGACCACGAAGGTCCCCGAACAAGCTGAACCCCTAGTGCAGCCAGACAAGCATCTCCAACCCACCTTCCTGCTCGGCCTCCTGCCAGCGTGGCCCTCTCTCCCCTCGCCTGCCCCCCAGCCAGGTGAGCCCAGGTTCCAGCTGAGGTGCCGGAGGGGCAGAACATGGCGGGATCTGGGGATCCAGAAGAGGCAGGAAGCCCTGCTTCCCAGGACCGCGGCCTGGGGCTGCGTAGCCGAGCTCGCTAAGGAATGTGAATCTCGAGGAATGTTCACAGGGCCAGGGGCCGCGCCAATCCCAAACGCAGCACAGGCACCGATTCAGACAATTCCTGGGAACTGCCCAGACAGCTCCTGGAACTGCAGGCACCGCTAATGAGGAAAACACTGTCCATCTTGGCAGGACGAGCACTCCCAACCCGAGGCCCCTACCTCTGAGGAACCAGGGCAAGTCAGCTGGAGAAGAGGGGCATCGGGAGATGGTTGCTGACTGGTAATCACCAGAGGCCTTTCCCATCCCATGGCCACTTGCTGCCCTGATGGCCTCAGTCACAAAACAAACACCACACTGGGTGCCCCTTTGCTGTTGGGCTCAGTGGAGAAGCAGGGCCCCGGAGCTCTTCCAGGGCAGGGGAACGGATCAGAGCAGGGGAAATGCAGTGCCACTACCTGCACTGGCAGTTCCAGCCTGCAGGCTCTGGAGCTGCCGGTCCAGCTCCTTGCACCAGCACTACGCAGAAGAGAAGAGAATTCTCTATGCCACATACAATTCACCCGTGGAACTCACTGCTGCAGGGTATTAGTGAGGTGAACAACAAGGGTTCCAGATGTCTGAGGACTGCAGCATCAGAAGTACTAGTTGCTAGGATATAGTTACTCAGGCAACTGATCCTCAGGCTTCAGGCCACAAGCTGATCCCAGCTGAGGCAGTAAAGCATCCCCTCCCAGGGTGTAGACTTAGCCAGGTGCATTGTGGGCTTTTCCCACCTTCCTCTGAAGCACCCAGCACTGGCCTTTCCTGGAGCTAGACGGACCAATGCTCAGCTCCGCAGCTGCAACTCCTAGGCTCCCGCTTCAGGCTTCGAGTGACTGGTTGCGTCTAGAACGCCAACTCCTCAAACACAGCGGTGACCTCCTGGCCCCATCAGCTGGCGTGCCAGCATCCTGCCCTCCCAGGCACCTCTGGCTGCGCTGGCCGGGGAGGGACCTGCCTGGCTGGTTTGTTCAGTGGGGAGGATTCATTCCACTGGTCACAATTCAGCGAGGGTCTGAAGGGATGGGATAGGAGGGGCTTTCTGTGCTGAGCAGCGTCTCCCTGGCTGGGAGTGGAGAGCGCTGCAGACAGCATACCACCCCCTCTGCCCCCAGACACCCCCGGCTGTGAGCCCCGGAGCCTAGGCTGCCCCAGCTCCCTCACCCAGCCACGAACCCCCAGCCGAGGCCGTTAGGCCAAGAGGGATCCCCGGCTCACAGCACACGGGGGAAGTCACGGTCCTGGCCTCCCAGGCCCAGGCTTGCACACCTCGTTTACACGCGTGCTCGCTGATCAGGTGACTGGGTGTGCAAACGCAGCCAGTTCGCCCTGGGGTCGCAGGTACCGCAACTGCCCAGGCAGGTCAGCTGTGGCTCAACTGGACAAAAGTCTGGTCCTCGGTCTACATCCCGACCCCCCCACACCCCGTTCCCTGATGCCCCTGCACCCTGAGCCAAGTCCCTGAGAACCAGGGGGGAAGGCAGGTGGGGACAGAGCAAACTGCTTTGGCTTCCCCTGACGTGGGCACCTGCACGAGCCCCTTCGGCAGCCTCCCAGGGACCAGCTGAGCACTTCCCAGGAGAGGGACAGCTGGGGCAGACCCAGCAGTGCCCGGCCCCGAGGGCAGCTCTCCAGGGGCACCGATCCAGTGACCACGCGCAGGGGCCGCAGCAGGGGCCGGACAGGGAGGCCGCAGGACAGGGGAGACTCCAACCAGCCTTCCAGGAGCAGCAAGCGACGACACTTGGTCACCAGCCCATCTGGCCCCAGCTGCAGCCTGGCCTTTGGCGAGCCCCACATAATATCGGCTCTGTTACTCGGGCTGTTTGCTAGGGTCCCCATGGTAACTGAGGAGCAAACACGTCCCTCCTCCGCTGGGTGACTCACCTTGGGGTTTGCAAGGTGCCAGGCACAGAGGGCGGGGGCAGACGAGCAGGAGCTCCCTCCAGGTGGGATGGCAGGACCGCTGCCTGCGTCACCCCCCGCGCCAGGCAGCACCAGCCCCACACACCCGGCTTCCAAACCCTCTGGGCAGCTCTGCCAACCCACCAGCTGGTGACGCAGCTCCCTACCCCCGGCCCAGCGTGTGGGGTCCTGGGCAGGACTAGTTCTCCTCTGGCTGCAAAGGCGGAAGCACACGGCCGTGCTGGACTCCAAGCTGCACTGGGGCAGGGCCTTCTTCCCCCATCTCAGGGTACCAGAGGTGTCCCGCTGCCGGCAAGGCCAGGCCTGGTCATTTCGCTCGTGTGCCATTTTCTTGGCGATTTTCCCAACAAACAGCCCCGAGTTCGAGGATGGGGCGGTTCCAATGGGGAGTCTGGTGGGTCAGATGTTTGGGGTTTGGCCTCCAAAGAGTCCAACGTCCAAACCGTTCCCCAATCAGTGAGGGCTAGAGAAGCCCTGGAGCTCCCGCCACGGACGTCCTGCCTGCTCCGTGCCTAGATCCTCACGCCGGCTCCATGCTTAGATCCCCCGGCCGGATAAAAAGCTTCATGCGTCCGCCTCCTTCCAAAGCCCCTGGGGTGGGAGCCGGGAACTTGCACAGAATGGAGACCCCAAGGTATTATGGCCGTCAGAGAGCCCCACCCTCCTGAAGCAGAAACGGGGGGCTCTGGCCCCGCATGCTGGCCAGACTCATGTTGTGGTAATGCCAGTCTGCTGCCCGGAAAGCCCCACACGTGCTCAGCTGGACACAGCACTCCCTGCACGTCCTGTCCTAAGCTGCTGCACGACGTCTCCATCCCAGCTCGGAAGGGGCTGCACTTCACCAGTGGGAGAAGGGGTGGGTCTCTCACTGGGGCCGTGCAGTGCTTGGAGATCCTCCGCAAACTGTGCTACCAGAGGGCTACGGATCTGTGTTCGTAGCTGCAGCAGCCAGATCTCGGGCTGTGTATCAGCTGACAGGCTGGACAGACTCTGCGGGGTCTGGATCTTGAGAGGATGCGCAGAAGCAGGAGGCCAAGGCGTCCATGTGGTTTTGGAGCAGACCTGAACCCAGTCTGCACTGGCAGCGCTGAGACTCCGGTTATCTGGACCGACTCCCTGAAACCTCCTCTGGGGAGCAGAGGAAGTGTGGGGTGAGCACTGGGAGGGAGCCGCTTGGCTGGCTCTCCCCGCTGCAGAGATCGCGTTTCGCTCGAGCCCGGCGGTTTATCGGCACTGCGGTCGTGCTGGTGCTTGGATCTGCCTGGGGGAGGACGTGGGCAGTTTGGCCCGTGTGAACGCAGCACTGCGCCAGGCGCGCTGGGCTGGCTCCATCGGCAGAGGCACAGCAGCTCCTGAAACAAGGTTTCCGAGACGCTGGGAGTCTGGAGCTGGCGACGGCCTGGCCTTGCAGCTCCTGGCTGGGTGCTAACTCAGGGATCGGGGGCTGGCGGCAGGGCCCGGCAGGGAGGGCTGGCCTTCCTCTCTAAGAGCAGGAGGGGTTGGATCACATCAGCACTGCAGGACGCTACGACCCCTCACGTCGCATGATCTCTCCCCAGCGGCCTCCCAGGCTTGACAGGACTCACTCCTGCAGCTGGCGGCCGTGGGCCCTGCTGTTACATGGGAGCTGCCTGACAGGCTAACAAAGGCTCCAGCCGGGGCGATTGCAGGGAAGCACCTGTCTGGGATGGGAACGACTGGCCTCATCCTTCCATTTGCCCCCACAAGGGGCCAGATTCTCTGCCATCACACCAGGGCACCCTGTGTTCGTGGCAGAAGCAGCCGGCTGCTATCGATCCATGAGCCAGGCTCCCGGGACACAGGCCAGGGAGTACTAGGATGGGTGGGGGGCCTGGCCTTGTGCCCCACACTCTGTGGGGTTCTCCCCCACCTGCCTTGTGGCCCCTCCTGCCCAGGGCCATGCTGAGGGGGCTTGGGTGAGTCAGGCGTGGAGCGGCTTGTGGGCAGCTCTGCCAGGATCAGCCTGGGGCGCTGGACTCCTCCTTCAGGAGCGTCTTTGTGGTGCCCGAGAAGGTCAAGTCAGGTGGGGCCGGCCCCTCCCTTGGGCCCTTGATGTGGTTTGCCACAAAAGGCCGCCAGTGAATCGACCGAGAGGAGCCGCCCGTTCCAATGCACAGACGGGCCCTTGGGCGATATGCAGGCAGGACAAAAGACAGCGGCACTGAGCTGGGAGTGCAGGTGATGGGAGGAACCGAGCCCCACCCATGTCTGGGGGCTTCCTCCCCCTGCAGTCGCAGGGCGTCAGTCGTGGGGGAAGGGCCCAGCTGACCCCACTCAGTCAGGCCGAGGGAATCGGAACCCTCTGCCCTGTTGGAGCCGTCCGTCCGTCTGAGGCACTTTACAAACCAATGAGGAAACTGAGGCACGGGGCAGGGAGGGCCTGGCTCAAGGCGGCAGTACAGCAATGCCAGAGCTGGGAATGGAAGAGCTCCTCAGTTCCTAGTCCTCTGCTTTAACCCCAGCTCATGTCCCATTCCCAGAAATGTGCCCCAGGGCGGGGCGATTCCCTCCCAAATCCACTGGGAACAAGGGGTGACTGAGCCTCCTCTTCTAGAGAGGGAAACTGAGGCACAGGAACGGCACACAACTTGCCCTAGGTCACATGACAGAGGCAGCGGTGGAGCTAGAAATAGAACCCTGCTCTCTGGCCCCACAGCCCCAGACCCCGTTCCCTGGACTGGGCTGCCTCCCTCCCAGCGACCCAGCGGGCTGGCCGTGTTCTTCGCTAGGCCTTTCATTAGCACACGGCCAGGCCATGGCATCCAACAGCACCAGTGGTTAGTGACCCTGCCCTAGCCACCACGGGGGACACCGAGGGGAAGGGGTCAATGGGTCAGTCCGCAGCGGAGATCCAGGGCAGCCTGGGCTGAGTACACCACGTGTCCCCCGTTAGGAGGCTGCACCTTGCCCCGTCCCAGGGATGGGTCCCCCCCAGGCCCCAGAGCTGAGGAGCCCTTCATTCCGAGAGGGTTTGCAAGGCCGGCTGCGCAGCGGGCATCTGGCGCAGGCGGGAACAGGCCAATCTCTCGCTGCTAGCTCTGGGGGCTGGGGCCCAGCTAGGCCCAGCGTGAGGCTGAAGGATCTGCACCATAATTAGCTGCGAGGGAGTGAATGATTCCCCCAGGAGGCAGCGCTGCCAGGCTGCGTTCGCAGGGGCACAGGTTCGCTGGTCCTGGCTAATCCCATTAGCACATCTGTTCCACAAGCGGTCCCTGGGGCTTCCCCGGCCAGGCCAAGCTTCCCAGGCTCCCAACTGGCTCCAGCGGCAGCAATTTGCAAAGCTGAATAATGCCCAGGAGGCAGCTCAGCTCGGCCAGCTCCTGTGCTAAGCGGTGGGCTGGCTGCAGAGAGGCTGGACACAGACCTAGCCCCATCTCGGGGTCTCTTTCCCAGGAGCTCAGTGTCAGCCAATGGGATTCACCCTGTACGAGGGGGATTTTAAAGGGCCAGGACGGTACAATAAATACATCATTTTCCAGCTCTCCAACACCTTCCATCCCAAGGGCTCTCTGGGTTCTGCAGTGCACGTGCCAGGCCCACTGGGCTCATGTTCGCAGCCACGGCAGAAGCAAGCCTCACGTATGCACAAGGATCACTTTCCCCCGACACTAAACAGGGAGGTTGCCCCGTTGCTGGGGGGTGTGAAAAATCCACCCCCCACAGCAGCGTTGTCAAGCCGACCTAACCCCTGGCATAGGCCACGCTAGGTTGATGGAAGAAATCTTCCGTCCACCTGGCTACCGCCTCTCAGGGAGGGAGGCCCCCGCAGCTGCAGCTGTGCTGTTTCAGCGTTTCAAATGTAGCCAAGCCCTAGTGCCAGGCAGCCACCGCTGGAGGTGGCCGGTGCCTCTGTTTAACAGGGCAGAACTGCTCTGCACAGGAAGGACAATCCCATATCCAATTGACTCCAGCCTCTTAGCTTGGCTGGGGCTCTGGGAAGTGCAGGGCCGTGGCTGGCAAGGAAAGGAAACACACACCAGCTGGGGACCCAATGCGCATTATCCTGGGGCAGGTCTGGCCGGGCCGTACTGGGAGCCCTTCCCCCTCCGCACAGATCCACGCAGCAGACACAAGTCAAGGCCATGGCTGGAGCCCGGGAGATCCCAGTGGCCGTTGAATGGTTCTGTTGAAGTCCAGACTCTAATAGGGGTTGGGGGGTGTCATTCCTGAGTCCACGCCCTGCACAGGACGGCTCCCCGAAGCCGGGGGGCGGGTTGTCTGCGTGTGTCTGGTCTGGAAGAAACCCCATCGCCTGAGACACTGAGAGCCAGTCTGGACAAGGCCCTGGGGAAGTACCCTGCCCACGGGAGGGGCTGGCAGAAACCCGGGGCGGAAAAGCCTGGTGGCTCTAACCCATGGCTGGGGTGGTTCACCAGCTTCCTCCTGCCGCTGGGCACTGGCTGTCCCAGCAGGGACCCTGCCCGGGCCTGGCGCCCGTCTTTTTGGAGACCAGCCATCTCAGCTCGTGGTGAACCCGGTGCCAGCTGCAGCATCTCACCTGTTCAAGGGGCTCGAGCGACTGCGGCCTCCGGACACGTGCTGCTGCGCTGTCCTTGGGCACGAGGCGGCGGCCCAGGCCCAGGCAGACGGCAGAGACCAGCAGGATCCCCAGGTCGGGAGCCACCAGGCGCACAGAGTTGGGGATGTCGTTTAGGTCCAGCCTGTGAGGGAACGAGCGGGGGGAGGGAGAGTTAAACACTCACCTACCGACAGGCCAGCCCCTCGCGCTGTGTGAGACCCACAGGTAGAGGCCAGTGGGAGTGGCTGGGGGGGACCCACATGGTTCAGCCACAGATGTGGGAACAGAACATCAGGGAGCAACATGCCCTGCCACGTGCTCCTGCTGGCCACCCCACAGCTGCCTTGGGCGAGCGAGTCCCTCCGCCAGGCTGGGCTGTAAGCTGGGCCGCGGAGACAGCTCTAACCGGAGCCCACACTGGCTCTGCCTGCGCCCTCTGCCAGCGCTGCAGCAAATGCCGAGAGTCACTGCAGCAGCACGCTGGAGCACACAGGTGCTTCCGAGGAAGGCGTAAGGCCCGATCGTGGGGACCTGCCTTCCGAGCCTCCCCCCGGCCATCAGTTCATGGGCTGCAGCATGACACCCGATGGCCCCCGTGACCACCCAGCCAACGCCCAATCACAGCAGTGGCTTGGCTCCCTATGTGGGGCCCGCCCCAGAGGAGCGTGCGTGGGGCCGCGTCCGAGAAATCCACCACCGCCCAAGCGCCACGACGCAGAGATCTGCCCCTTACCTGGTGACCCCAATGTGACGGGCGAGCGTTTCCCACGTGCTGCCTGCGGGGAAGCAACAAAGAGGGAGTTAGCCTGGGAAACCCACTGGGAACGGACACAGATGCCAACATGTCGCTGAGTCCAGCAGCAGCAGCAGCTGGACAGCGTCTGAGCAGGGGAGCGGATGAGACAAGGCGCAGGCCCAGCAGAGCCTGATACACAGCAGGTGGTCCCTGCTTGACCCTCGCTAGCCAAATGGCTCAGAACTAGAATGTTTCACCTTACATAACAGTGTGGCTAGTGCAGGCCTGGATCACCAGACCCAAGTGTGCAAAACAGCACGCAGGAATCTGTGCAAAGTTACTGCGGGGGCACGTGGGAGGGACCAGGCGGATGGCTATTTCTGCCCCCTGGTGTTTGCACACCCAATTACGGTCAGAGCCAATGCTATACACTCCGCTTTGCCCATAGAAACGCCAGGCTCAGCCCTCGAGATCTCACATTTATACAGCATCTTCCAAAGAGCTGAGAGCTCTATACAGACTGGCCATGGGATCGCTTTGCCCACCGCTGAAATGCGACCACCTCCGAGGTGGAACGGGGCAGCCGTCTAACAGCTTCACAGTATCCGTTCAGGAGAGGATAAGAAGAATCTTCAATCTGGCTGAAACCGCAGGGGAATTTATGAAGCAAAGTGCAATTAGCAAGGATGGAATTGGAGCCGGACACCGGGGTTCCCAGCCCTGCCCTGGGGGGACTGCCGGAACCCCAAGTGGGTCAGGACTCTAGGGTTGCCCTCTCATTCTTAGCCCTGCAGCTGGAGCGGATCCCCCATAAGGCACATAGGGTCCCGGCCACACTTGACCCATGAAGGATTAACGGGGACCTTTGAATTCTGCCTCACGCATTCACAACGTGCCCCCGTCATGCAGGGAATCTGTATCCCTATTGCCGTGCAGTGCACTGCTGAGTGCATCCTTCCTTCCAGAGCGCCCTGGCTGGGAGCAGAGCCCGGCCGGCTGCGACCCCTGACTATGGGGCCATGATATGTCTGACGATACTGGGGGGGCACAGATGGATCCCCTTGAATAGCAAAGAGCCCCCCACAATCCTGGCCCCAGCCTGCTGCTGGCTCCAGCAATGTGCACAGCACATGGGGATGTGGTACTGCTCGGGGGGACGCCGCCAGCAAAGCCCCTCTCCCTATCAGGCCAGGAAGCGTGAGACAGGCCGGGTGCCAAGAACTGGAGCAAGCGCCAGCAGGCCCAGCGGGGCTGCCGAGAGCTCAGACGCCACCCGCTCTGCAGCGGCTTAGCGAGCTCGTCTAACGGGTGAGCGGGTATGGGGAGCTGCTCCATGGCAGGGGCCGAGGGGAGATCCCCTGGCCTCCACAGCGTCTCCTACCCGCAGCCCTGTGCGGCACAGCCCGGCGCGTACGTGCCATCTGTCCCAGCGCCCCTCTGACTGGCCGGCCATCTAACGGACCAGCAGCAACAGTGACCTCTCCAGCGCATCTCAGCGAACTCCTCCCTGGCCCAGCAGGACCTCTAAGAGTGCCCCCAAGGGGCTGGCACACCGGGGGCTTTCTCCTAAAAACACCCGCCAGCTGAAGGGCCAGGGATGTGGCGGACGTGAAAGCCTTCGTTCTGACGTCACATTCCCAAGGCTTGACCGGTGTCTCCCGCTTGCTGTCTCTTTCACGAAAGGTCAGATGGCTGTTTGATGGGGCATCTGCGCCAGGGCGGAGCAGGCTGAGGTCTCTGTCCACTGACTCCTCCCCTTGTTTGACACGGTTTGATGGAGGACACCGTGGGTTATGTTAACCTTTGGCCCGTACTATCCATCTAAACGAATACAACAGGGTGAGCCGGGAGCACAGGAGCCATCTGCTAGCTGGGCCAGACCAAAACGGGGCACCAGACAGTCCCAGCTCAGCTGACCCAAGCCCCCCACCCCAACTTGGGGCTGGAACAGAACAGGCCAGGGGGCAGGTACATCTCCTTCACCTTGACAGTTCAGGGAGCCAAGCAATCGGATTGGCCAGGCACTGTCCGGTGATGCCCAGCGGACACCTATATTCCGGGTGGATTGCAAAGGAGACACGCAGAGACGAGGCCCAGGAGAAGGTGGTTTCTGGGGACAGATGTGGCTGCACACCCTCCACTCCCATTGCTCCCTCTGCCCTTCCTCTGCCCCTGCTGCTCTGGGGAGGGGGATCTGCAGGGTCTGGGGAAGGAGGGCCCAGAGGGAGCACCTCGCTGGGAAAGGAGGACGTTTGGGAGCAGGGGGACATTTCTTCCACTGGCTTGCTGGGGAGTGGTTCATTGGTGTGTACTGTACACTGGCCAGGCTGTTCTAGGGGGACGGGGAGAGGCTGCGGAGCAGGCGGCGGAAGCCAAGCCTGGCTTTCCATAAGGGAAACAATTTCCTACTGCCTCCAATTCCGCTCGGAGGAGAGGAAAGGCACTTGCCAGACCCCCCTGCCCGCAAAGACCAAACAGACTCCGTGTCCAAAGGCCAAGAGAAAATCCAGTGCGGACAGACCTGCAGGGGCTGGAGGGCAGAGGCACACGCCTGCCCCGCTCCCCTCTCGTCGAGCCTGCGCCCAGCCGGGGATGCTGTTCGCCAAGTGCATGCAAGTAACCTCTGAAAGCAAAGTGCCAGCACTTCGGGAAAGCTCGCGCTGGGCAGCAGGACGGAGCCCAGGGGCATTTTGCAAGGCAGGTAGAGAAGAGCAGGGGGCTTGGGATAAAAATGGGGCAAAATGGAATCAATCCAGGAGCTACCACTGAGATGCAACAACTATTTACATTTGCCCCCAGAATGGGGAGGAAAGGGGAGGGTGGGGGAGGGAGATGGGTCTTGAAAGTCATAGAGGGAATCCCCTGCCGATTCCTGACCCCGACTGGGGAAGAGTCACCCTGCCCACCAAATGCTCCCTTGGTCAGTCCATGCTGAGCGGATGCTCGTGCAATGCAGCTGGGATCTCGAAAGCTCAGATATCAACACCTGCCTGGGATATTTCACACGTAACTACAGTGAGGTGCCCAAGGTGGGGCAGGTAATAGCTCGTTTTGGCCCAACCGCTGCTGGTGAAAGAGACACGCGTTCGAGCTCTTCTTCAGGTCTGGGAAAGGTGCTGAGCGCGTCCCAGCCAAACCCCAGACTGGTTCCCGGACCAGTCTAGCAGCGATGGGAGAAATGGGCCCAGTAATGGGGCTGGGACTGAATACGACGGACTGGGGCCCGGAGAGGAGCTTACTGCTCTGTGCTGCAGAGCCACATGGGGGGCTCGGTACTCACAGTTCTGTCCCAGCAGCTGGCTCAGATCCGGCACAGTGTACAGGCATATCTGGAAGGCCAAGTGGGCAGTGAGGAAGAGGATGCTGGTTCCCAGGAGAGCTTGGAGGAGACGGCCTGTGTGCCCTAGAAGACAAAAATAACCCCCCCTCTTTATTAAATCCTCCTCCTTGCTCCCCTCCCAGCCAATGCTTTTTACGCTGCGGCCAGCATCTTTGTCTTACAGAGGGGGCGAGAGAGAAGCTGGGTGACTTGCCCAAGGCTGTGCACCAAGACAGTGGCAGAGTTGGGATGAGACCGCCAGTCCCCCCTGCTCCAACCACTACACCCCACAATGTGGGTGATGTTTCCAGTGCCAGAGCGTGACTGCATCTCCCACAAACGCTCCACCAGCTGCGTACAGGGGACCTGACCCACTGCTGTGCAAATGCAGGCCTGCCCCCGGCTCAGCGCTGGAGGGTCTCAGCGCACGCCACGCTCCAGCTGTGTTTGCACTGCGCCGGAGGTGGCTAAGTTATTTCCGCCTTCCAGCAGCGTGCTCGGACGCCAGCATCCTGGCACTGCTCCCCAGCATCACAGGTTGGGAGCAAAGCACACCAAGCTTCTGTACCAAGAGCCCCTAGATTGGGGTCTCTCAACCCCCACCCACATGGCACTCCTCAAACTGACCACCAGGGGGCACAGCCCGAGCACACTCCCCACCCTGTCCCCTGCACGCTGGGTCCCTGTGTCTGTCCACACACCCAAGGGGTTGGGAGAAGCAGCCTCTGAACACTTCTGGCTGAGCCTCCAAACCTCCCAAGGTTGGTTGACCCAGGAATGTGGTACCCTGCATGCTATGGGGAGGGCTTGTGACTTCCCGTAGGGACCAGCCTAGGGTAAATTCCAAGGAAACCAACAGGCGGAAGAGCGTCCACCCCAGCCCTGCAAAGGTGCTGGCTGCCTCGAGTCATCGACAATGGATTCCTTCAAGGCAACTCTAGCAAAGTCACACTCAGCCCAGAATCAGGAAGGCCCCCGGGCGCCCATTTAAACACAGACCCGCTGAAGGAGAAGGTGGGACACAAAAGGTCCCTTCTGGGAGGGATTCCCACGGGAGCACAGATTCAACTAAGCCTTCTCCTCACCAGCAGGACGGGGAACGCAACTGGCGCAGTCTGCCGGGCCGCGGGAAGACGTGTGTGGGGCTGTCAGAGCCAGCCAGCCCCTCTGCCTTGGCGCAGGGTAGCCCAGACCACGTCAAGAGCGGCACCAGCGCCCAGGCCTCCCCCCGGAGTTGGGGGTTAGATGCTGGCACCTTTGGCGGGCAGAGATCATGCCCTCGTGTGCCCGTTACCCCCAGCGCAGTCTGCCTGGTGCACACGGATACTGCACCCCAGGCCACCGAATCAGGTCTCTGAATGGCTCCTGCAGGGCTGTGCTCTGCCCCGGGGAGGGGGACCACAGCTCCTCCAGGGACTCAGAACAATGGGGGGGGGGGTTAAAGTGAGTCACTGGCACTAGCAGAGGAACCCCCAGCGAGGTTTCATAGACTGGCCCCGGCTGGGCTTTCCAGAGACTCGGACACAAAGAAAAAGGGCTTTTGGTGTAAAAGGATGAGCTTGGGCTGACCAGGCCTTCTGCCCATGGAGGCCCCAACCAGGGGGAAGGGCTGGAACGACCTGGGCCTGCCAGGGCTCCGGAAGGCTCTCGGGTGACCTCTAGCCTGCGCGCGGGAACCTTTACGGTTCACAAGCTTAGAAAGAGCTGGGGGGTACCTGCCGGCACGAGAGAAAGCAGAGCGCAGAGGCCGGCTGCTAGGCAGACGGGCTTGCTGGGGGCAGCACAGGGCATGGCAGGAGCCAGGCAGCCTAATCCCTGGTCAGGAGGGAACCCATAGACAAGGGATGGCCAGAGGCCTGAGACCTAACTGAGCAATCCTGGAGCTGTGAGGGTCTCAACTCTACCCCCCATCACTGCAAGTGGCTGAATCCACACGAGAGGGGAACGGGATCCCCTGCCATGGGAAACCAAGAGGGGAATGAACCCCGGATCTCGGGGGGGGGGGGTGTCATGCAGATCCCCGCTTCCTTCCCAGGCTCCTACATTAACTGATGGGACACCATGTGACAGGCCGAGTCTCTCTCTGTCTCACACACACACAGGCAGCTGACAGTTCCCACACCCACTTCATCGGCCCAGGAAGGACCTTATTACTGTGTACACTCTTTCACAGCCTTTGTCCACCAGCAAAGCTCCGCCTAGGGAAGGATCGGTCCGGTTTGCACACAGCCAGCCCTGTCCAGCTGCAATGCTGGAGGAGTCAGACACATTCTCACAAAGCAAACAGCTCAGAGAAACAGCTCCTGCCCCACACACCGCTCGCGAGCACCAGCCCTCGGGCAGGCTGGGATGGGGGACCCCCCACACACCCCTGTGCAGGGCATGGCAGCCCAGCCAGCCAGGGCAATGGGGGCTGTGCAAAGCGATCAGCTTACGTCTGAGATGAAACTGGACCTGCCTTTGGTTCTGCTCCAGCTTAGAGACGGGCCCGGGCCCAAGCCAAACCCCGAGGCCCCGTGAGCTTTGGGCATTCAACAGCCAGAGCGAGATTGTGTAATTCTCAAGTCAGATCCTTAGCCAGTGGCTCACAGCCACACCACTTCATACAGAGCACCCAGCCGTGAGGGCTCGATCCTGCACGAGGCTGAGCGCTCCGGCCCAGTGCAGCGAAGCTTAGACACGTGCTTGATGTCAGCGTGGTGTGGTGCCCTCCTGGGCCGGGGCAGGAGGCGCTGCACATAGCAGGACCCAGCCTGCAGAGAGGATGGCTTGAGGGAGAACCCCTCCCCCCCGCAGGAACCTCGGGCTCCCCTGGGGGAACTCAGTCAGACGCTTGTGCTAGGGACCAGCCCTTCAGAGGGTCTCTCCTGTGTGTGTGGGGGGCTGTCTTGTCTTCTCCCAACCATGCTGCAACTGAGCCTTCACTTGAAGAGGGGACCTGCAAATACTTCAGACCAGCAGCATGAGCCAGTGCCCGAACAGCCTAGATAGAACGGGGCGCAGGGGGGACATTCTCCCATTCCTGCCAGCCGCCGCCTTCTCTTCTGCATGCCAGCTGTGGAGCACATCCCAGCTCCAGTCGGAGCACAGAGCCAGCACTCCGGGGGTGGGAGAGGGGGCTGAGAGGGGCTGTCTCTCTCTCTCTCTCTCTCTCTGTGTCCGTCCAATTCTAAAATGCATGTGGGATTGCATTCTATATCTGTGCATGGTGACCACAGGGATGTGCACAAACCAGGCCAGCGGAGGTGCCTGTGCAGGGAGATTTCCCAATTTGCACACACCATTGTGGTCCCACACCGATAAATGAGACACCCAATCACTAAAATAAAGCAAAAATCCAGCAGTCCATGCCCAGGCTGTACGCTGGGGGCTGTGTGAGGGGCAGGGGGAGAGGCTGGAGATTAGATGCTGGGCTGAGTCCCCAGTGCTGGGCTTTTCCTCTCTGCTCTCAGCACAAAGGGACATTTGGAAGTGAATGAGGAACATTGCCTCGCTGATGCTGTCCCATGTGGGGCAGCCCCATTGATTCCATCCAGAGCAGGAAGTTTTAGGTACAAATCCCCTCCCTCCCTGCTTTGACACAAGGATCTCAATGGACATTCATGAGTTCAACTTCTCAGGCATGCTGGGAAGGGCTGTCACCCCCCGGTACAGATGGGGAAACTGAGGCACGGGGTCAGCCATGGGGTGTGGGTTAGAGCCAGGACACAAAGGAGGAGACAACCTTCCAACTGCAGGCGTCCTATCCGGGACAGCCGCTGGCGAAGGGGACGGGCAGTGGGATATGGAGCCTTACACCTCTGCAGAGCGAGTGCCAATCCTGCCAGGGCGGCAGTCACCACCCAGTGCCTGGGGTCCCATGGGAAACAAACTGGTGGGTCCCTGGGGGGGGGGGCAAATCCTTGGGGTGAAACCACCCCAACTGCCCCCCTGATTGGCAGTCTCAGGGACCTCCCCTCTTGCTTAAAGGAAACCCCTGGGCCCAGCTGGCCCTGACAAAGGGGAGCTGTCCAAGGACCCCTGCCTGGGGCCTGCAGAAATGAAACCCAGCTGGGCTCCCCCAGCCTGCCAGGGACGGCTCCTCTCCCCATCCCCGTTCACCGCAGGCTGCGGCCCTGGCTCAAGCCAGCCTGGAATTTTCCAATCGCAAGCTACAAGGTGAGCCAATAACTTCACCCCCCCCCCCGATAATAATCCTAGTCAAATCTTCCACCAGATGCTGCTAAGCCCCCTGCGCTCACCCACGCCTCATCAATCCAAGGGTGCCAAACGGGGGGGGAGAGGGGGGAAGAGAGCGCCTCACATTTTCCTCTCCCAGCTGGAAAGAGAGAGATCCTGGGAGGGGAGGGAGAACTGGCCCGTCCAAAGTCTCACTCAGTGACGATAATCCTTTACTGTAAGTCTGTTCTGCGGCTCGCTGGAGAGAGCCGAGTTCAGATGGCACAAAAGCCCATGAAATATTCAAGGGCAGAAGCTTTTAGTGGTGGCACACAAGGGAGGCCAATTCGGATTATGGATCTTTTAATTGTTGCAGGGGATGGGCGGGCCTGGGGCCTGATCCAGAAGGGCTCTGGCAGCAGGGCAGCCCCGGTGCCAACTGCACGAGCACTCGGAGGAGGGGCGCCCCGCTCGCCACACCCCAAAGCCCTGCCTGCTGCATCGCTCCAAAGCCATGGCACTGCCAACCTCTCCCCCTGCGGGAGGCACTGCCTGCCCACCTGTGGTGGGTCTTCCTGCACCGGAGACCCCCAGCAGCTCCCACCAGCCCAGCCATGGCCGGCACCTCTGATCTATGTTGCTCCTGCAGAAGTGCTGGGCAGCCCCTCCCCGCACGCCCCTCTGCTCCAGCAGCGAGTACAGCGAGGTGGGGGGCTGGCTCACAGCATCCCCCTCCCTGCTGGATGGACGCAGCTCGGCTCTGAGGTTTCTGGTTAATAAGCCTGGTGTTTGGAACCGGCCATTTCATAGCAAGAGGCCTATTCATAGCAAGGCCG
Source organism: Mauremys reevesii (assembly GCF_016161935.1). Lineage (NCBI taxonomy): Eukaryota > Metazoa > Chordata > Testudines > Geoemydidae > Mauremys > Mauremys reevesii. The sequence goes on from NC_052638.1 coordinate 40,040,023, forward strand.
GGCTATAATTAACAGCGGCACTACCGCCCGGGAACCACTAGGAGACTAGAGTCCCCAAGCTGCCCGGCCTGGGGGAAACCACAGAGGAAGGAGAGAAGGTGCCCACTTTAGAACAGTTCACGCCCCCCTTGCTCTAAAAATAACCCCCCCGGACCGAGAAACCCAGGACTCTCAGCCTACGAGCTACCCACCCTGCTCAGCCAGCAGCTGGGGTCCCACCCCCACGTGGCCATGGTGCTCCAGCCCCCGCCCTAGGGCACACCACACTCCCGGCGCTCCATCCCCCAGGGCTCATGGAGTCTGGGTCTCGACTGCCCCTCCTCTCCTCTGCATGTCAAACATCTGAGTCCAGTCTTCCTCAGCACCCCTCCCGGAGAGCAGACAAAGCTCCCACACCCACCCAGAGCCGCTGGCCAAGAGGCTAACTGGTCTTTGGCAGATCCTGGTGCCAATGCTGCACCGTGGCACAGGACAAGGGGGCTGTTCGCACAGGCAGACCTGGAGAGCCGTTTGGCTGGGGTCGCGGCTCCGAGCGGGACTCCGGGAGGGGTGCAGGACAGTGAGGGCAGGCCAGGGCTGACACTAGAGAAAGAAGGATCCGTAATTCCCTGGTGGTGCAGGCCAGTGCGGGCACGAGTGCAGACGGGGTTCAGGCCTCTTCTCTAATCCTGCTCCTGGCAGGCAGAGAACAAGGCGCTGGGTGCAGACGTGTCGGTGCTGGGGCCGGTTAAGCCCCGAGTGCTGCATGAGCGAGTCGCCCCTCTCCAGCAATTCGCCAGCTCGAAGAGCCAGGACTCCTCACGGACACATTGACGCCCCCCGTTCTCCGGGGCAGCAGCCAGGGGTCCCGGAGATTAGAGATGGCACAAAGTGCCGTGGTGGGTCACCTCGGCTGTCCCTGGGGCTAAGGCAGGGCTCTTCCTGGCAGGCAGCCTGCAGTGATTTAACCCTCTATAAGCGATGCTTCCCTTGGGCACTACTCCACAGTCCTGTCCCGGAGAGCCAGGCTCTCTGTTCCTTTGATGCCATAGCATCCCATTGCTCCCAGCTAGATTCCAATTCCTCTCCCCGGGATCCTTGCCGGACCCTCCGAAGGACACGTACGAATGGACTTTTTACCCTGGACTCCCCAGTTGAGCCTCTGTCCTTTCAGCATTCTTGTGGCTCTTCTCTGAGCTGGCTCCAGTTTACTGACATTTCTCTGGCACGGTGGGTGCCGGAGCTGGACGCCACATGCCAGGTGCGCTCTCAGCAGCCACATGGAGAGGGATTATTGCCTGGCAACTCTGGGATACCCCATCTACGCAGTGCTAAAACGGCAGCGGATTCTCACGATCCCCTGGCTCTGCAAACCCCGAGCCAGCTGGCTGCCCGCCACCGCCCCCGAAAGCTGATCTAGCCACGGCTGCTGTGCAGCCATCTCCCCTGAAACGCCAATCAGGAGCTGTTCGAGCTAGCCAGCAGCGACACACGGGGCCAGCGTGGGGAGCAGAGCCCTCAGGCCGCGAGCGCTCGCGGCACCTTAAAGGAGGGATCCTGGCTGAGTCATCACATGCCGTCTGCTGCCTTCTCCAGCCTCCACCCAGGAGTCGGCCCGCGGCATATGAGCCAGGGGGCTCAGGGCCTGCACTACAGCGAGAGGGGAAACAGGAAGGGTTTTGGGGTCCCAGTTGTATTTAGGGGGGTGGACGATGCTGGTGCACCGGCAATCGCCCGGCACTCACACGCAGACCCGCCTCGGGGCTCTGAGGAAGGGGCAGAACGGCCAGCACAATCATCCCCAACGGGGCTTGGGATCTTTTACTTCCACTGGAACACAAGTTGTCCTTCAATGGGTCTCTCCTCTGGCATCACAACACCCTCCCCGGTCTGCACGGCAGCACCGCCGAGAGGCTCACGGCCTAGTGTGGGACTGGACCCCACAACCGTGTGGCTCAGAGGTGAGACTGCAGCCCGCTGAGCCGCAGTGGCAGCTACCCTCAAGCATGGCGAGGATCAGCAATCAAAGCAACCACTCCTCCAGAAAGGGGGTGGGGACATCACACGGCAGGGCCTGGGCACCGAACCAGAGCACAGGATTATCTCGGAGCTCCACGGACTCAGCCACGCTGTCTCCATTTCCTTTCCCTGTCACTGCCGATTCACACGCGTCTGTGCCCCAGGTCTCCTTTAGAACCAGCCCCTGGGCCAGTGAGGACCCAGTCCCCCTGCACGCCAAGTGCAAGCATCCACCCCGGGAGCAGCACATAAAGTAATGAATGGGAGGGGGAGCGGCACCTTCTTGTCCTTGTGTTATGGGATGGGGAGAGCAGGGGACCTGAAGACATTAAAAGATGAAAAATTCAAAACCAACAGAGATAAATACTTCTTCACCCCATGCAAAGCTAGACTGTGGAACTCACTGCCACAGGAAGTCACTGAGGCCAAGAGTTTAGCATGATTCAAAAAGGGATAGACATTCCTGTGGAGAACCAGAATATCCATTATACAAAGGATGAAAATTCTGGCAGGGATATTAAGCCTCCTGCTTCAGGGCTTAAGCCAATCGCTAACTATTAGAGACCAGACTGAGACATAACGTGGGGGCAGATTCTCCCGCACCTGCCTATGGCCGAGTTCTTCTACCTCCCTCTGCAGCCTCTGGGGCGTGCTGCTGTCAGAGAGAGGACTTTGGACCAGATGGACCTGGGGTCTGATCCAGTCAGGCCCCAGAAGACAAGCTAGCAACATGGGCTGTGTCCAGGAGACAGGGAGATTATCTCCCAGCCATGTCGGAGTTGCCTTGTGGCCTTCAGCCCACTCCCAGTTAGAGAGGCAGAATTAATACAGATGAATAAGGTCATAATGAATAGCGTATGTGTGTGCTACTGTCCTCTACTGCATGGAATCAGAACTGCTCAGCTGTGTGCCATAGTCTCAATATTGCTAGTGGCTAAGGGAGATTCTCCTTCAGCTCAAGGAGGCAGAGCCCTGAGCTTTGGATGCAGGAGTTCCTGTGTCCTCTGCCTGCTGTTGCCAGGAAGTTCTCAGTGGGTCTGGAGTGCAGCCCGGTGACAAGTGAGTAGTCCCAGGTGGGCTGACTTGTTATAATACACGGCACTGAGGATGTTTTTCATGGGTGCCTCTCACAGAGTATTAGAGAGAGGGGGAGTTTCCTTCTCACCCATTCTACAGCTGGGAAGGCTGAGGCACAGCACTGGGACGGGGCTGCAGAACCAGGACTGCTAATATTCAGTCTCTTGCTCTAACTGTTGACCAATGCTGCCTCCCCCAACTCCAGCCTGGCTTTCCAGGGGTGGAGAATACCACAGCAGCTGAGCAACGGGACTGTTCCTGCTAAAACCCAGGACGCTCCTCAGGGTGGGGCCTGCGCTCTGGCTGCCCTGGGCAGGAAGTATTTTACGGCTTGTATCCGGAACAGGAACTCGCTGCCCCAGAGTGCACTAGCTCCCGGAGCAATGCCCCTTGGAAGCACAGCAGTCTCCCCGTGACTGCAGCTGGCATCTCTGTCCCCCAGCCTCAGTCACCATCAGCCAGGACAGAGCGAGGCGAGCAGGCGTGGGGGTGGGGAGAGGGCAAGCCTTCAGGGCTCGCACGGCAAAGGGAAACCTGCCACGCCCGGAGCCTGCGGCAGAGCCCTGGCAGCCCCCGGCCCTTACCTTTGATGGTGTGTTCAGTGGGTCCCAGAAACCACGGCAGCAGCAGCAGGTAGAGCAGGTACACGAGCGAGAGGGCATTGAACCGGAACACACAAGCTGGGGAGAGGCAAAGGGAGGCGGGTTAGAGATCTGAGCCACCTGGGGCAGGACGCCCCATGGCCCCCGCTGCTGCCCTCTCACTGTGGGGAATCATCCCCCCCCGAGCAGAGCTCTTCGTTACTCGGCCCAGGAACCGAGGCCTCGTTGCAGCACAAGGCCTGCGCTGTCAGGCCAGCATGAACACAGATCACCTCCTCCTGGGGGACCCTTCCCAGCCCCCCATAGCTCAAGGCACCGACAAGCTGCCAGCCACCACTCCCCGCCCACACCCAAGGAAGAGGGGGCCCACAGGCAGACAGGCTCTGACCTCAACCCACCTCTGGCTGCTTGCCCACTCCATACAAGAGTATCAGCACTGCCCCCGAAAGGGGGAATTCACCGCCAAACGCTCCCTGGAAAGCGGGGGCGTTCCCGACACCCACCAGCATGGGGTTTCATGGCATGGGATTTACTAAACTTCGGGTCTGCAGATTCATAATATGGGAAGTTTTTGAAGGAAACTAGAAGCAGCCTGTCATAAAACCATCCAGCAAAGACCTGGGTAGGGAATGTGCGCCACTGCCCTCTACTGGACAGATTCAGAACTGTTCAGCTGTGTGTCATACTCCCTGTACTGGTTACAGAACTTCTCCTCTTAGCTGCAGCACTAAGGTCGGTGTGTCTGGAGCTGCAGAGGCAGAGTTCCAGCAGCACCATCACCCTGATGTGCAGCATGCAGGGGACTGAAGCTCCCAGGCAGCCACATGGCTAATTTGATATTCAGCAGTTACACGGCGTTTTACACATTTTAACGAAGGCTAAGTCTCCCAAGAGGAAGAGCAGCATCAGGGCTGGGAGTAGACCCCAGGAGCTCCTGGGTCCCAGCTCAGTGGTCTGGCCACTGGACCATGCCCAACCCCCAGTGCACCTGACACTGCCTTTCAAGGTGCAGGGGAAGAGGGAAGCAGCAGGGGCCTCACACAGCCAGGACACCCCTTCGGAGAGCTCCAGCGCTGCCCCAGCCAGGACACTCCTTCCAGCGCGGGGACGGAGGGTGGCTTTGTCCTTCTAAGTCCCTGCCCCCACCGGGTTTCCAAGTCTGGTTCTTCACACCATTTAGTTTGCTCCACAACACGAATCTCTGCGGGACCCCACCTCACACACACGCGGCCTATTCCCAGCCTTGCCATGATTTCCGTGCTCCCTGCTCATCCCCTGGGGGGACCCAGCCTCCAATCGGACCTGGCACGCTGGGAAACCCTCCTGTTCGCTCATGCGCCAAAAAGGGACACTCTGAAGCTGGATCATCATCAGCGGGGAGGGAGACGCTGCTTCCCGTGTAGGGCAAAACCCCTGGGTGGGAGAGTCCTGCAGGAGGGAGTCGGGATCACGCCCCTCGGGGGCGATGGAAGTTACCCTGACAGCCTCACCCTCCGGCCATTCACTGGAGAGGGTTTGAGCCCGTCCCGTGCTCAAGTTGGAGGAGAACCTTGTTGTGGATGCTACAGCCCCGGGCCAGACAGCCTGGAGCAGAGCTCGTGTTTTCTGTAGGATTCACCCTGTCTGCACCTCAATTCCAATGCCAGTTAATGCTGCCCGCAGACCTGCCTTTCCAGCTACAGCCAAGCCCGGCTGACAGGCCCATTCCTGCCCCTGGCTGAGTGTCACATTGGACGGTGCCGGCTCGAGCGGGTTTGGACAGAGCAGCGGCCGAGCCGCATCTGCAAGCGAAGGGGCCCACTCTCATTCCCCAGCTGGGCACATCTGCTCAGCCAATTCCAACCTCGCCCCCTGGGGCTGAGGATTGTGGGATACGTGTGGGCTCACGGCAGGGAAGAGGTCCAGAACCCCCCGCCGCCGCCCAGGTGTCCCCAGGATCATGAGCCATTCGCTACCCCCTTAGCATGAGGGAGCCCTCTCTGTGCCTGCCAGCCAGGGCTCAGCTCCCTGACCTGCCCGGCCCTCGCCTCTCAGCCCCGCTGTCCCTCATACAGGCTAGCGACAGTCACCCGCCGACTCCCAGCGTCCCCCTGCGGTGTCCAGCCCCGAGCCGCTGGACACTCCCAGAATCCCCAGGCCTGCCGGTCCCAAAGGCCTTAGCACACAGCTCCGCTTAGCATGCAGCATTGAGGCCTGTTTCTAGAGACAGCCGGTACAAATGCACTGAGAGCCATATGGGAACAAGCAGAACTGCTGGGAACAAAGCGTTACAGATCAAATACAATCGTACCACACCTACTAGAGCCCAGACCCAGCTAAGGAAGCTCCCTCTTGTCCACTAAGGCTCTGCTCCCCCCAAAGCCCTTCTCACAGTGTTCTTCCACCAGCGTGGCAGAGACCCTTCTTCCATGGCAACTCATGCCCCCCTGGACAAAGGATAATTGGGGGCTCATCTGCACCCCAGGCAAAGTGCCAAAAGTTCACAGCCCTGCCTCCTACGCAGGATCAGCCCTGCCAGGTTTGGGTTTTCCTGCAGTCCCCGCAATCCACTGATTAGCATGTTGCTCAGCCTGTGACTGGGCGTCCATTTGCACGTGAGCAGCCAGAGACAGAGAAGTGTCCGGTCTCCCTGCCTGCCAGGAGGATGGGGATCACCTGGTGACCTGCCTCGGCTCACAGACCTATTTCGAATATCCACATAACTCCTCACAGCTTATCCCTACACACACCTCGCAGGGATTACGGGGACCAGCATGACGCAGGCTCTCATTAGAGACCTTACATGGCATTCTTTGGATCCCAGACCCAGGGGACCCCCCCACGCCTGCTGCTCTACAAACTCGGCGACGAGAGCGTGAGGCTGTTGGAGTGGGACAGAGCTCAGAATGAGTCGCTCCCTGAGCAGGAGCTGGGGTGCGGCGGGGAAATCTGGAAAGAGAAGAGCCACTTCCTTTGCCCATAGCTCTGTAGCTGGGGGGGGGGGGGGAATTGCAGTGGCATCGGAGCCCCCTGTCCTGAAACAGGACATCACTGATAGCACCAGTGCTGCTGAACGCTGGCCCTCGCTCCGGATCTGGGGGACATCCCACCTGCCCAGAGCAGCGTCAGGGCCTGAGCCCCAGTCCAGCTTCCAGGCCACTAGACAAGAGTCAGCGCTTTTGTGATCCAGTTCCCAGGGTTTCGTATCTCCCCCAAAACGTAGCCCCTCCTGCCTCCCTGTCACTTCGCACCAGAAGCTTAACCTGTGCAAAGAGCTGGGGGGGGGAGGGTAGGAGGACTGCCAAAGGGAAACAGATTCCCGTTCCCGTCTGGCTTCCCACCCCTGGGCAGGCTGAGCCTCTGGGACCTGCTGCCCTCCTCCCATTGCTGGGGCTTTGGCTCTCACGAACCTTTGCAGAGACAGCAACTCCCCCTCCCCACCCCCGCTCACTTACACAGACCGTGCTGGGCCTCCCCACACTCTGTGCAATGCCAGGACCGGTCATGGCGGAGGGATTCTTGGGTGGCCAACAGGGTCCAGGCTGCACAGGGAGCAGGGACAATGCTCTGATGAGGCACATCCCATTTGACCACTAGATCCCCAGACCTTCCCTATTGGCTCCGCCCCACAGGGTGACCCCAGTGTGGAATCAGCCAGATGTTCTGGGAGGAGGCGCGCACCATACGGGGGCAGGATAAATCTCCATTCACATCCACCCAGCACCCCCTCGACATGGCAGGCAGCCACTGCCCTCTGGAAAGGGCTGCGACTTTCCTTCCAGTGATGCAGCCGCTTCAAATACACATTTAAAAAATACAAAAATCCTCTCAAGAAAGCGAGAGAACAAGCGTGCAAGCCAGAGCTCCATACTGGGGAGATTGTCCCCTGAGAAATTGTTCCAGGCCAGACTCCCTTCCCCCATGCCAGGCTCAGGCTGCCAGGATTTCCCCTTTTTACCAGAAAATGTGCAGTCTGATAATAGCTCCATGTGTCCAGGCAAAAAAACAAACAAAACAATCAATCTCGTCCAGTGCTGGAAAGGAAGGGGCGGAGGATAGGTGTAATTTGGTGCCAACCAAGACCTTTTTATGTGACTGTTTATTCAAAAACCTCCCCCTCCCATTTCTACAATGCATGTCACACACAAACCCACCCACCCCCCTTCAGATCAGGGCAGCGTTTGCTACAGAAACACCACAAAAAGCCCGCGGTGTCACTAAGGGTCCCACCATCTCCCCTCTCCAAGGAGCTCGCACTGCAGCCCGCCCTGGGAATGTGCCAGAACCAGCCTTCCCTGCAAAGCCGGACCTGACAGACACGCTTCACCCGGGAGCCAGGAACACACCTTCCCTTCTGCTTTGACACCCAGACAAGTCACAGGCAGCAGGGCTGGCCCAGACCTCCGGGGGGGATCTGGCCCACCCTACACCGTCTCTGCAAGACTCCCACCAGGGCCAGGCCACTGAGCTCATCCTGTGCCCAGGGCTGAATTACGTCAACTATAAGCACTCCAGAGCAGGGACAGTCTTTCTGTGCTGTTTATACAGCACCGAGCGCGGTGCTGCCCTGGCCTACAGCTGGGGGTGCTTCCACATTAGAGAATCATAGAAACATAGGGGTGGAAGAGGTCACCCGGCCCAACTCCCCCGTGCTGGGAGCCTAGCCCCCTGCCCCCACTGTGCCCCCCATCCCGTTCTCACCCATCAGGGTCAGAGGAGCGCCAAGGCCACCACCACAACTGGAGGAGCCCCAGCTGGCTCGACCGAGCCACCCCCGGCCCACCCACTGGAGAAGCCCCGAGCCCCATCACAGCCTGGCCCTGGGGCCACGGCGGGGAGGATTAGCCGGGGTTTGGGGAGGCTTGGCCTAGAAGACCATCCCCAACTAGGGTTGCCAACCCTCCAGGAATTAAAGATTAATCTTAATTAAAGATTATGTCATGTGATGAGACCTCCAGGAATACATCCAACCAAAACTGGCAACCCTATGCCAGACAAGTGTTTGTCCCACTTGTTGGGGATTCCACAACTTCCCCGGGAAGCCTATTCCAGTAGGCCACTACCCTCACGGTTCAAAACTTTTTCCTAATATCGAACCTAAATCCCCCTCGCTGCAGCTTACGCCCATCACTTCTTGTCCTACCTGCAGTGGATGCGGAGAACAGTTGATCACTGTCCTATTTATAACAGCCCTTAATATATCTGAAGGCTTCTCAGATCCCCTCTCAGCCTCCTTTTCTCTAGACTAAACATGCCGAGTTCTTCCAGCCTGTGCTCAGAGGCCAGGTTTTCCGATGGCTTTTCTTGCTCTCCTTTGGACTCTCTCCAGTTCATTCCCGTCTTTCCCAGAGCTGAACGTGGCGCTCCGGCGGAGGGCTCCCAGCGCTGAGTACAACAGAGCCATCACCTCCCGTGTCTCACGCGTCCGCTGCACCCGCTCACGGGGTGGAGGGCGTAGACCAGTGCTGAGCCCTGTATAAGCACCTTGATGGACCACCCCAAAGGCAAGACACTGGGAGACAGGCCATTGCGCGTGGGCTCCACGGCGGGGGAACACCCATCAGGCCTTCAGGCGGCGGGCGCTCTTTGCCCCAGACATTGGCACGGAGCTGGCACAGTTTGCAGAGTGGCCGCAGCGTCCACGACCAGGGAGCAGGATGGGTTCGGGTGATTATCAGTGTTTGTTTTGGCACATTCAGAGCACAAGCAGTTTAAACAATGGCTTCCCTCCGAGCTCCCCAGAGTGTGGGATGCTTTACGGCAGTGGCTCTCAAACCTTTGTACTGGTGACCCCTTTCACACAGCAAAGCCTCTGAGTGCGACCCCCGCCCCCCCTTATAAATTAAAAACACTTTTTATATATTTAACACCATTCTAAATGCTGGAGGCAAGAGGGGTTTGGGGTGGAGGCTGACAGCTCGCGACCCCCCATGTAATAACCTTGTGACCCCCCGAGGGGTCCCGACCCCCAGTTTGAGAACCGCTGCTTTACCGCCACTCAACCCGCTCTGAGAACAGCTGAGACACAAGCAGGGACGCAGAGGGTGGGACACCTTTGAGGCCACAGCGACACCAATCTGCTCTCAGTGGCCTGCTCCAGGGAAGCGCATCGTAAATCCCTTCCCCGCTCCTCAGAGCTCCTGCAGAGATTCATTCACACCAGAACAGGGTCTCCAAGCCCACCGAACTAGGGGAACATTCAGATCTGGGTCCAAGCTGGGTCACTCTAGCCTTGTCCTGCTCTTCCCCCTTCCATCAGGGCATCCCAAACATTCACCCTCGCCATGCACGGGTAGGAGGCTCAGGCCCATCCTCCCGCCAGTACACGAGGGCACAGAGAGGCTAAGCCACTTGCCCAAAGCCGTATGCAAGTCAGCAGCGGCGTCGCCTGACTCCCCATCCTGGGCTTTAACCACAAGGTCAGCTTTCCTCTTTGCTGGAGTTTATTTTTAGGCAAATTACAGCTTGTTTTAAGGAGTGAAACCATCTGACCGGTCTGGAGCTTGGAGGGATTTAGATCAAACGACGGGCACTGTGCTTCCAGCCAGCCTAGAGCTGGAAACCCCACGTCTGCAACAGCAAAAGTGCTGGAGATGCTGCAATCCATACCGGGGGTTACAAACACGGCAGCTCACGGGGATACACAGAGGAAGTCTGTCTACTTCAGGTGTAACTCACCAGGCTAGATGCTATCTGATCAGAAACCGGGTTGCTGGGCAACGCCACACACAAGCCACAATCAAACGCGGACACCCACAGGAGCAATAGGCTGCCGGGAGCCACTCGCCGGCACAGAATGAGACTAGCCGCAAAGCCGCAGGCGCCCCGGTTAGCGCCGCTGCTGTCAGCATTTATCTGTGCCCCAAGTTTCTAGCCCCCTTCCCCATTTTCCTACTGGAACAACAGGCCGGGCTGGGACGGTCGCCCCCAACGTGCAGCAGGCTGGGCCCCTCCCCCAACAATAAAAGTAAAGGGTTATTTGCGCAGCGTTGCCAGACCCGATAAGATCGGGAGCTGACGACGTGTTGTTTTGCTTAAAGCCCCAGTACCTGAGTCATGTGATTACAGGAGAATCTCTGCTTTTTAATTCACTTTCTAGTCTACATGGCTGCGGGGAAGAACCGGCCATGTGGCCCGAGAGGCCAGAAGGCAAATATAAAGGTCCAAATGTTGATTTTGGTTTTAAAATCTCATGATCTTCAAGCCGATCTCCTGAGCCAATGAAACCCGAGGGGACCAATAGGCCAGGTGTGTCCCGCTTACACAGAGCGCCAGGGCCTCTTTTCTCCAGGGGGGGGGACGGAGAAGGCCCCAGCTGTCAATGGCAATTTGGAAACAAGCGGAACAGGCCCCAAGCAGGGCAGGCCATCCCCAGCTGGGAAGCAGGGCTGCGTAAATATGCTCCATACGACGGTGCTGGCTGGTGCCGGGCAGCGTGCGCGGCGCACTCCGGCTCGGACAGGAAGGGGGCCCGGCCCTTCCTGTGTTTACCAGCAAGTTTCTGTGGGATCTCGCTCCCTGGGGATAGGAAGCCGCGCAGGCGCAGAAAGGCTGTGTAGCCGGACACCGCGGGAAGAAGCCTGACCCCAGCCGCTGCCCAGTCACGCTCCCACCAGGAGCTCAAATGCACCCAGGCAGAAAGCCCAGGACTGGGATGCCAAGGATATAAAATTACTGCATCGACCGAGGGCCTCTCCGTGCTGCCCAACACACACGCCCCAGAGTTAACACACAGTCCAGAGCCCATGGAACTGCTCATCCCTGCAGCCCAGCAAATCAATCTCCCTCGAGCGCCACCAATTGGCAGGTTGATGCTGCACCCAGAGTGCTTGGTGTGGGGCACAAGGTGGGGGTGCACCCACCGCCGCAGTGAATCAGAATGCAGAGAGCTGGGTGGCCCACTGGCTGCTCCCCTATTTTGGGAGCAAGGAGGTACCTGTGATACTGCCAGTCCCTGGTCCTGCTAAATGCATCTGGCCGAGGTGCTGATGGAGAGGGACACATGGCAAAAGGCAAAAGCCCTGTGGAGCATTTCAGAGATCAAAGCCAGGTCAGCTGCTTTCTCAGGGATCTTATTGGCGGCAAGAGGGCATCAATATTAGCTTGGCACTGGCTCAGCCTGGGGAGCAACAGAACAAGTGCCCCCTCATCCTGCAACACAGAACGGTGGGGGGACGGGGACAACCACCACCTCTTGCCCCTAGGCTCCATGGCCCACCCAGCCCTCCATCGCTGCTGAGGAGCCTGCCCCACCAGACCCCCTTCAGCAACCCCCACTGGCAGGAGACAAGGGCAGCATGGGGGACCAGAGCCCAGTTTGAAATAGAGCATGTGGGAAGGCAAAACAGCCCACGCTCTCCAGGGAAAGGAAAGCACCAGCAGGAGCCATCATCCACCTGGGGGACAGGTAAAGCCCAGCAACTTCTCCTGTGCACAGGAACCGCGAGCTGCACCATGAAGGCAAGGATCACCCCCCCGCCTCGCCTCCTCCTCCCCAGCGGCTCCATCCACAGCATTCAGGGCAACCCCCACCCCCAGAGACGTCACAGCTTACAAGAAAGGAGCAGCCTGCAGCAACCCTAAGATGCCAGTCACTGAGGATGGGGAGCAGAGGCAGTTGCTGGAAGTTCTGCCTTCTCCTTATTTTAGCACAGCAGAGGGGGGGAGAAGGAGGGTGTCTGCTGGATTCTGGTTCACACACACACACACACACACGGTGACACTCCAAGAGGCCCGGGAGAAAACAGGTCCAGCGTAGGGCTGCAGCGTCATTGCAGGGCATTAGGCCCTGCCCCCAAATGCACGACGCAATAGTACCTTCCACACAGCGACTGCTTAACGCCGGCAGGAAATCCCAGGTCTCCCAGTACAGGCCCCCACCCAGAAAGGCAGATCCTGCACTGCCCCAGGGAGACACTGCCCCAGTCCAAGCTCCCGCGAGGGAACCCCACCCATGCCAGCCAGGGTGAACATGGCCCGTTCCGGCAAGGGTCAGACTAAGCCCAGGGGAGAGACGGGCTGGAGCACACAGGGCTCAGGAGTGAGACGCCCCCTCAGCGTGCCACCCTCTTCCCAGCCTCCCTTCTTAGCACGCGGCGCGGGGACCTGCCCTTTAGCAATGGTGCTGCTCTGTCTCCGCGCAGCCACCGCCCCGAGTTTCGCTTCCCCGCTGCCCGCCCAGGAAACCAGCGCTAGAGAGGGTTTGATTGCGAGTGTCCCAGGGCAGCCGAGGCTGGAAAGCTGGAGCCAAAAGCTTGCAAGTCACATGGCCTCCAAAGGGGTCTGGCTCCCAGAGCGCAGTGCCCACCCTAGAGCGCAGGTCTGGCCTCCTCTGCGCGCACCCTGGCTGCTTCCCAGCTCGGCCAGGACGGGCAGGTGCTGCCCACTGTGGCCTGGAGGCGACAGGTGTGGGTGACGGGGCAAGCGCCGATCATGGGCATCCCGACACTGGCTGTGGCACATCCCCCGGTGCCGCCCCGGGAGGGGAGCAGGCCAGCCAGTGACCTCTGCCTGCAGTGACTTGCGCTCGCCGGCTTCACAAGTGCCAATGGTTGCTAACTACAAAATTTACAAACTGCATGATCTCATGGAGCAAATATGCCTCTTCCGGAGCCAGTAACAATGAGGCAGAGAGAGCCCTTTCCGGAGAGCGAGAGAGACCGCTGGGGCTGCTGCAGCTGACTCAGGAGGGAAGCCCTGTTTTCACCCCCTCTTCCCCAGGAGGCTCAGGACCGCTCCCAGCTTCCTTGTCAGGGACCTTGGTCCCTTGAGCCCAGGGGCATTAGAGCCGCTAAATTAAATCTCCAAGCAGTTAACCCCTTCAGCACCAAGATCTACCACCCCCCAGATCCAGCTGTGACTGCTCCTGAGGAAATTCTGTGCCAAAACATTAAAAATTCTGTGCACATTTTAAAATTCTGCAAATTTTATTTGTCAAATAAATGTGGAGGCTCCAGCCTGGCAGTGGGGAGCACTGGCTGCCCAGAGGTGGGAGATCATTGTGCAGCTCCCCCGCCAGGACACGGACTCAGCAGTGAGGCTGCACCCAACCGTGGCACAGCACAAGGACTGGGCCTGCCCCAGAATCACCCCAAGGTCCTGCCCGTCCATGACAGGTGCACCAGATGTGGGAAGGCAGGCTCAGCAATGCAGGAGCAGCTCTGTGTGGGGCAATCTGGGTGCGGGCGGCTCAGTGGGGGATCTGGGTGCAGGGGGATCTGGATGCACAGGGGCTTATTGGGGGGTCTGGGTGCAATGGACTCTGCAGGGGGGTCCAGGTGAAGGTGGTTGGGGCTCAGCGGGGGGAAAAAGTCATTTTTCTGTGGGGAAGCAAAGAAATATGTGGGAGACACAAATTCTGTGCATACGTAGAGGTGCAGAATTCCCCCAGCGGCACGAGACGAAGCAAGCAGCGGGGTCCTCTCCTCTCCCCATCAGAGCAGTCTCCACCGCTGCTGGACTGTCTCAGCCATTCAGCACAGCCCTGGCCGGTGCCCGGCTTCTCCCAGCTAAGGGCAAGTCGCCCATGCAGGCAGCCTCTGGCCACGGTTAACCTGAGGCAGCTCACCAGTCCTTGGGCACAGGGGAGGAAGGGGCTGGGAGCCAGGACACCTGGGTTCTATTCCCAGACCTCCCACTGATGAGTGAGGGGAACCCAGTCCTGCTCTAGCTGCTGAGCAGAGCGGGACGAGCAAAGCGGCTCTGGCCTGCACGGGCAGCGTGCACCAGACAGGAAAGGCCCTGCCCTTTAGGGTTAAGCTGTAGCTGCTCACCCGAGAGCAAGGGCACTTTAGGGGGGGTGGCATTCAGAGGAGTCGGGGTTATTCGGATGCATTAGAAAGCAATTTCAAACCCAAAGGAATTCCTTCACTTTAGTCAACTGCGGATGCCCTGCGCAGGCCAGAGGTACGAGAGCTTGGTGGGGCAGAAGCCCAAGCCGGCCACCCAGCCTTCCCTGGAGCGGCGCCGTGTTCAGACCACCAGGAATGGGGAGAGCCCGGCCCCTGCCCATGAGGCCAGGCAGAGAGGAAGCAGCAGCGACAGCAGAGCCCGCTGGCATGGATTGCGCTGGTGACATCCTGCAGGCCTCATGCAGCCAGTGTTTTGGGGCTAATGGAAGGAAGCCACAGGCTTATCTCAGTCTCAGCTCCCCCATCACATGCTCATGCCAGGAAGAGGAAAGCTTTGGTGCAGAGCACAGAGGCATTCAGGAAATCTGCTCAACCTCCCCGCCCCACCTCCAGGAAACGCGAGAGGATCAGAAAACCTCTTGGGGGAGCAGGGGAGAGAAATCCACGCTCAGCTTCTACCTCCCAGACCAGGCCTTGCCACTCAGCACAGACACAGTGGTGCTGCCCCAGACTGAGCGTTAGAAGCAGCAGCACAGGGATTTGGTGCCAGAGTTTTCACATGCCTGCAATGTAACACCCTCATGTGTAATCACCGGGGCTGGGCAGGGACAGGAGGGTTCTGCAGACATTGTCAAAAACGTATTTGAGAACCGGCTGAGCAAGTTATGGAGCTTGAAAGCCTCCTGTTCCTCAGAAAAGGCACTAAAGAAAAATAAGGCACCGCACGATTTCCTGTTTGCTGCCTCTCCCTGGCTCCAGATCCAGCCTGCTCCAGTTTACAAGGAGGAACACGGAGGTTTGCTTGATAAGTGCTGGGATCTGAGAGTCAAGCTCGGCTCTTTCTGCTCCTCTCCACAGCAGCGATACAGAGTGACGCCCGGGCAGCTGCAAGCTCTGAATTCCCCGTGGTCTCCAGCAGGGCTGCACAGGAGCCCCCAGAAGCAGGGTCTGGCCTGGCTCTCAGAGCCTCACTCACACTTCTGACTCTCGCATTCTCCAGAGGTCAGAACTCAGCTCTCCCAGCCCCCCGCAGAGCCGGCTCTCCAGGACCAACAAGAGTGAAAACCTGCCTGTCCCAGCCGAGCTGCGAGCGCACACACAGCAGCGAGAAGGGGCTATTTTTACACACTAACTTTGCCCACGGCTGCAGTTTAAGATGGACAGGGGCCAACACAAAACATATGGAGCAGCGGTTGGAGGAGAGCGGCGCCAGCGAGCTGGAGAAGGACACAGCCTGGGTTCTGCAGGCGCTGGCAGCTTCAGGGAGGAAGGAGCGGCTTGCCCCCCGAGATGCCCCATTGCAGCTGGTTTGGCAAAGGGCAGAGACGCTGCGCTGTGCATTGCTGCTAGCACAGGTGGCAGTGGAGTCTCAGGCCAATGGAGTGCACAGATCTGGATTGCTGCTCGCAAGGGAGAGTCCCCATTACCCAACCACTCCCCGGTCAGCTGTTCCAGTCCTTTGATTTATGCCTTTTCCTCACTGAGCAGCCGCTCTCCCACCATTCACAAGCCAGCTGTGGGGATGAAGAGGAAACCACTGAGCTGGTTAGACTGGTAACAGCCACTTTAACCCACTGGAGTTTAGAGTCATGTGTGATTAAGAGAGTGTTGGAAAATGAGAACAGGCTTTAAGCAAAAGCCAGAAGAATCACAGAACTCACTGCCTTCCCCTGCCCCCTCCTAGCCAGCTGGCCTACAAGCAGGTCAAAGATCCAGTGTCTGAAGCAAGGCAAACCTGCCACTTGCGAGTACTTAAGGGGCCGGCCCAGCCCAAGAGACATTGGATTGGCCAAGTTGGGGAGATCTTGACCCAGAATGAGGAAGATCCTCACTCCAACTAGGGATCTGGGACAAAAATCTGTCTGGGGAGTGGTCCTGCTCGGAGCAGAGGGTTGGACTAGATACCTCCTGAGGTCCCTTCCAACTCTGACATTCTGTGACTGAACTCACATCTTCATCTTCTATGAGTGACTGAACTAAAGCCTCCGGAATGGGCTGGTTACTAATCACACAAGGTCCATCCCCACAACACTGCCCCTGCTCTGCTTACAGCACCTGAAGCCATCGCAGTGACTATGTGGCGTCACTTTCCGCTCCGTCTCCATCCTGGCCCCTGCCAGGCTCCCCAGCTGACCTGCGGATAGCGAGTCTGGACTCGTCAGCCCCGTCAGAGTCCATCCCGCCACACGCCTCCTCAGCAAAACCATCCCCAGCGCAGCATGTAACGCTGCTGCTGCAGGAGGCAGGAAAAGCCCAGGCTGCAGTCAGATCCCTGGCCCCTTGCAAGGCAGGTGGCGAGCAGTGTGCGGGTGGGGGCGGGCATCACCTCTGAACTTGTAACCGGAGCAAATCGGCGCTGGAGTCAGAGACGGGGAAGATGGCCATGTCCCCAGTGCTGTGGATTATTAGGTAAATGGGGAATGTTCACATCGAGCTGATTTTAAGTTACCCCAGCAGGGCAGCATTGGAAGCTCCCTCTGGTATGGAGCCAGTTTAGCCAGATCTACAGAAGTACTTTACTTAGGCTCCTATTTCCATTGATTTCACCCTTTTCACCTTTGTTAGGCTCGCAAATATCCCTCAGCCTTGCTGGCTCCTGGCGTGGCTACAAAGGGCAGGGCCTGACTTTTTCCAGTTCACTCTTCTCAGCAAGCTCCGGGGTGCCAATGGTCATTAGTATTTTCCCTCTTGGTATTTCTGACTCATTCACTTGAGCCAATCTAGCCAGAAGGTGCAAATGCACGGAGGGTTTCTGCTGAAGGCTGGCAACCCCTCATGCTCTTTAAGTTTTTATATGTAAAAAGAAAACCTGAAAAGCTTTTCCCCGGCTCGGGTATAGCCCGTGTATTTTTAAAGTTACAAATCTCAGGCCTTGCCTTCAAAGAGCCCTCGAGCAGACGTGGGGGTGCGCAGTGGGATCGGACATCACAAGGGACTTAGATCTGACATGTGAGATCTTAAAACGTTGATTGTTGTGAACATCTGTGAAACACTTGGGAGAAAAATCTCTCTTGGGCGACCCCTTCTAGTTACCGTCTCTGGAAAAGCAGACGCCTCGTTCTCTAGTCCTCCACAGCAAACAGGGAAGAGGCAAGACGGAATGCAGGATTGCTACACTTCTAAAGGTTACAAAACCACCACCCCCAAACAGAGTTTTCCACATACACATAATCACACACGAGACCCTGTGCAGCTCCTCCTTCAATCCTGCATCTGAACGCAAACCGAGCCCTCGATAAATAAGTACATTGTCCAGGTGACAATTCAAAGCAATCACTCCACATTCCAGCCCTGCCCCTTCTCGCTCAGCCGTGGCCAAGGAATACCCAGGCCAAGCTCACTGCACGGGCACAAGGAGAGTGGTGCTCCATGTGAAGGTGCCTGTGTAGAAGGGGTGATTCTCTGCTCCTCCACATCCGGCTGCTACTGCCATGTGCTCTGGCCCTGCCGAGTCAGACCCTCCTCAGAGCTGATGGCCGACAGGCCAGAGGAATTTGGCACAAAACTCATTTCATGTGCAGACATGCTGCTGTGCTAACTGGTACCAAAGGACACTGTCCAGGATTCCTGGACCCACCCCTCTCACAGCTCACTCTTGGAGCCATTCCAGGTACCACAAAGATTACAATTGCCACAGCATTGATTTAGGACTCAGAGTGAGCTCCAAGATGGGGCAATAGCCAAGAGGACAGTGAGAACACTCCCCATTAGGGACATGGGGCTTGGCAGGCTGGATCAGACCAGAGGGCCATCGAGTCCCATACCCTGTCTCTACCAGTAGCTAATACCAGGTGTTTCACAGGCGGTGCAAGAGCCTTTGGGCTACAGTTATGGAATGTCCACCCCAGGGAACTTTCTTCCTGACCCCCATCATTTAGTGGCTAGCTTATGTCCTGAAGCATGAGGGTTTAATTCCCCCTCTCTTTTTTAAAAAAAAAGTTCTATCCCATCCAATGTAATCGCAAGGCTCTGATTATCCTTATAAAGGCTAATCCTCTTTCAAGTCTACCTGCTTCGCTCTGGCCTCAACAATTCCTCGGGTCACTGGTTAATCAGGCCTGGCGTAAAAGGGGCATTTCCCTTTATCAGCTTTAGACCTGCTGCTTGCACAGACTGTCTCCCAGCGCTTAAGAAAGGGTAAAGAGCAGCTTCCGATCAGCTCGCTCTGTGCCAGTCATGACGGCGACCACCTCTGTACTGGCATTTCCTATTCATCTCCTCTCCAAACTCAACAGCAATAGTCCTTTCAGATTTCTCATTCCGAGCCCTCTCCCGAGGCCTCAGGCCAGGATGTATAAGACAGTCTAGAGAGTCTATTAAAAATGTTGAGAGTTAATAAAAAGTCTCTGATCCAACCCTCCCGTGTGTTTTTGTACGGGCCAGAGGAACTCTGTGGGGAAGGAACCTGACAGATTCACCCCGTTGGCCTGTGGCTGGCAGGGCCTTGCCCTTGGGGGGGGGAGGGCAGTAAAGAGGTGCTGTCCAAGCCCCCAGTTGAAGCCACTGGAGTTTGCTGGTGGGTCTTTCTTGCCAGGGGCCCCTCGCCCACCTCACTGGTCTCAACTAATCCCTCAGTCTCACCCCCTACACACACAGCTCCAGAGCGGGGGCGAGGGGGCAGCCATGCCTAGCCAGCGGGGCTTGCCAGAGCCAGGAAGATGCAGGGGAGAGGAGAGAAGCAGCAATTTTTTTACATAGGCTAAAGTTTGCCGAGCTTGAATCCCGCCTCCTCCTCCCTCACCAGGGCTCCGTGCCGGTCGCTTTCTGGGCAGACAGCTGCTCCCGCTGAGCCATGTTCATCTTCCAGATTTGGCCAAAGCGCTGGGTTTTATGGACTTTCCCAAGGAGATGGGTTGATTCATTTTATGCCTCTCTGGAGTACGCTGCTTCCCCCCATCCCCCCCGGCACAGGGCTACTTGGGAAACAGTGAACTGACGTGCTCGTGAAATCCTTTCCAATGCGCTGACGTAGGCAGATAACCACCCCGGAGCCAGCACCTTTCAGAAAGCGGCTGCAGAGCTACTTCCCTTGCACAAACACCATCCATCAGCGGAGGACGGCCGGCAGGCTTCTGGCACAGAGCAGCTCGGCTCTGCCCCCAGCACAGAGCCTGGGGAGCCAACAGCAGCCCTGATGCATCTCAGAGCATCTGTCACCATTGGGGTCACCCAGGGACTCTCCCAGCTTGAAGCACCAGAAGAAGCAGGGCAGCCACCTAGGGACTTTTTACACTCACAAGGAGGTTTATGCCGCAGCTGCATGGCTGGGGCACTGGATGGCTGCTGAGGGAACAGCATCTCCTGTCGAATCAGCTCCCCAGAGGTCTCCCCTCCAGAGGCTGAACTGGCCTGACCCTGCTTAGCTTACAGTGGAGACCGTCCCAGCTGGGGTGGGGTTGGCTGCATGGCAAAAACTATTGAGGGATTCACAGCGCAAGTGGCTCTGACCCAGGCTGTGGTGGATCCTCCCCTCACACCTCAGAGATGCTCAGTGTTTCCATAGGGCCAGTAAAGGCAGCGCCTGCTGGCGCAGGTCTGGGGCCAGGGTTACAGACTCCCTACAAGGGCAGCAGCTTGGCAAGCCGAGCCCCTAGAGATGGGGGACATGGGGGGCCCTTCTCTGGAGCAGCTCTAAGAACTGGGGACAAAGCGCTTGGGGCCAGGGTGGGAGAACCGGTCACAGTGCAGGAGTTAGCAGAGGGTTAATGCGTTACTCAGAGCTGGAGCTGCCAGCCCCAGGAGTTTGTTTCTTTCAAATACTTTTCTGTGAGGAGAGAATAAATCACAACTCGGGAACAGCTCAGCTCTGACTCTGCTGGGTTGTTTAAACGCTGACCTTTAACCCAGCCTTGAAATCTTCCCAGATGAATCTGTGCTGCACATTAGGGTTAGGAGCAGCCCTGCCCACGAGGCTGGGAAGCAAAATCAGAAGAGCTCAGTGCAAGGGACTTGCCCACGGCTACAGGCTGGTGGCAAAGGAAATGAAACCTCACCGTCTCCTTCGCTCAGCCGCTTCACACCCGGTCCAATCGCCAACCACCGCTCGCTGGGTGTGGGGAGGAGACGGCTAGTGCAATGGCAGGCAAACTCAGCAAGACAGAGCCACAAAACAGAGTGAGTGAGTCTTGGCTTGCACGACAGGATTTACTAGCTGTATTACGGGAGAGTTAGAGGCCCTAACGGATACCAGGGCCCTCCATCGAGCCGGGCACAGCACAGACCCCGATCGAGCCCAGGGCCCCTCATTATGCCAGGGGCTGCACACTGGCTGACCAGGCTGCAAGCAAGAGTCGAAGCCAGTGGCTCTCTAGCTTTGCCATTCTGTGGCCCAGCCACTGCACTATCCTCTGGCTCTCAGAACTGTAACTGGCTCCCTACAGAGACCAGACTGTGGCTCTCCGAGTGGTACTGGGTCCCAGCGGGGCAGTGCATAGGCCCAGGTACCCACCACATATAGTCCATCTATGGTGGGAGACTTGGGACCTTCTGTGGGATGAACTGGGTCTGTCTATAGCTTGGCCTTCTCGGGGAAGGGAACCGGAACCCGACACATCCATCACTTCGTGCCATGCTCACCGTGGGCACCAGCCCACTAGAGAACCGGAGTCTCGCTTTACATCTGAGCAGATGCACCTCAGTTGGGCAACCAGCGGCAGCTGGGAGTCTGCAAGTCTGCACCCGAGCCTGGGAAGCAGCAGGAACGGAGGCCTTGGAGGGCTGGGCAGGTCTGTTTAGGATCCCACTGCTCATCCTATGTAGTGCAGGGGCTAGCCAGGGTACCCTATGAATTGTCCACTTCCTTCTGCCAGAGGAGTAAGCCATGGCTGGTAGGTCATCACCCCCCGCTGGTACAGAGAATAGAGAGGGTCACACTCATCTTGGGCACTTCAGGAGAAGAATGATTCACGCTGCTCAGAGAGAAAAACGGCCCAGATTCGAGAACAGACGCGCTGCCTCCTAATGCCCTTCTGTGCACAAGAGGGTGCGCTCAGGAAACAGGCTTCCGCGGGCACGGCGAGCCAGGTGAAGGGCCCAGACTTGCCGGGGTCAGGCTTACAGCCTGGAACGTGATCAGTAAGGCTCCGGAGAGCTTGCCAGAGGGAAGAAGTCAGTGAACAGCTTTGCACAAAGGAAGAGGCGTTCATCTCTCAGCATGCTGTGCATGACCCCAGCATGACTAACAGCAGCTCTCGAGAGGCTCGGAGGAAGCCTAGGGCTGGCGTGACTCATGGCTGAGGAAGAGCTGCCCGGGCTGCCTGGCGATTGGTAAGCAGGCCGCAGGTTAGCCACCCCTTCAGTGACAAGGAGAGAGAGGAGGGTTTTCCCTGGTTTTTCAGGGGACAGATTTCCCCCCCTTGAGCACTGACTGAGCATCGCTTTGCTCTCCGAGTTGTGCCCCTGGTCGCAGCGACACGCGGGGAGGAGAGCGATGCTCAGGGTGAGAAGGGGAGCAGCGTCCGGCCCGCTGAGCGCTCCCTGGCACTTTGTGGGGAGAGCCCCAGGCCCTGACATAAACAGCCTGGGAAGCCTGCGCACCTGGCAGCCCTGTATTTACCAACCTGCTGTGTGCAACCCGGCAGAGGGGCTGGTCCCACAAGGTCCTCACTGCCCCACACGCTTGGGAGGAGCTCCCCATCCGCGTCTCCAAAGCTCCCTCCTCCCCCTCCTCCAAAGCTGCCAGAAAACCATGGCCATGGCTCGGCTGCTGGGGTGCTGAGAGCACAGCCTGTCATGCTGACCAGCACCATTTCCTTGTGCTCCCCCATGGGTCTGCCTGGCTCCAGCTGTTGTCTCATCTGTATATTGTCAGCTCTTTGGGGCAGGAGCAGTTGTATTGTCCGGTCTCTGTACAGCGCCTAACACACTGGGGCCTGGCCCACGGCTGGGGCTCACAGGCAACACGACACTACAAATAATAAATATGAAGATCAAGGAACTCTCAATATCATCTACTGAAACACCAAGGAGGGCAAGGGAAGGGAGTCAGGTGCTCTCAAAGGGATGGGTCCCCTTTCTTTGGAGTGCTCCCCGACGACAGCAACTGACCGAGTCCTTCCAGGGTGATCACTGTTTACACACACCCAAGGGGTAACTAGACTCTCTAGGTCACCTTCAGGAGGGAAGTCGGAGGGATTTTCTCTAGCGCAGTGGGAGTGCAGACAGGTTCTGCCACATGGCAGATTGCAGCATCAAGTCTGGAACAGCACAGGGTCATGCCTGAGAACAAAGTCCCCCTTTCCCATAGTGTAGCGTTTCCACTTTACTCCACAGCACTGGCATACGGATGAGTTATCCCAGGCATATCCAGGAGGTGGACAGGGGCTCTGAGCTAGCGTTCGTTTCAGGTAGCCGGATAAAGTCATGAATATTGAGAGGTTCTCCAGGGATGTTGCACAAACAGTGCTGAAGACATGCCTATGAAAGCTTAGCTTCGCTTGACTGGACACGTCCTCTGCAGGGAAGACGACAGGTCCCAAAAGGAAAAATCCAAGGTGAACTTTAAAATGGGCAGGAGGTGACGAAGCGAAGAGAGGAAGAGACCCAAATATGTCCTCCCCGACTGCGACAGAAAAATCAACGGTTGGGAAGCCAAAGTGGCCAACCAGCCAGCTTAGCGACCCAGAGTAACAGCTGGTGCAGAAAAATTTCAAAGCAAGACATATTGGCCAATGACAGGAGAGGGTATTGCACAAGCAGAGAAAGAAGGACAACGACAATGACAATTTTTGCTTTTCCCCGCTTCCAGAAAAGTCTGCAAGTCAAGACCTGGAGTCTAGAGACATTTTCAGAGCTTCCTAACTTGGTCACCTTCAATACTCAGGACAACAAAGCCCCATAACCCTGGAGAGGAAATATCACCAGTAAAATAACTACTGTACCCCGATGACAAAGCGGTGCGATCTATGGACTTAGGGGCCCCACATCAGCTGTGCCACCAGCGTCCCCTGGCCTTTCTGTGGGAATCAATCACATTTCTGTGAGGCGGGTGCTCAGTCCCACTAGTTTTATTTGGAAGGACTAATCTCTCCACTGAACCCCTTCCCACCCAGTGGGATCTCATGGGTGTAGCCAGGAAGTTGGTAGAGAAACCCACCTCAAGGGCAGAAATCCTGAACTACTGACCCGAGGAGGACAGGTTCTTAGTACGGGTGGCAGGTGCATCCCCTAGAGCAGGAATTCCAGCAAGGAGCTGAAGACAGTCAAGGAACAGCACGTGCCCCACTCCCCTTTCACTGTTGCCAGCTGACAGCAAGCCGTCTCCATAGCGACATACAGGAATTTACTCTTGCCAGGATATGGGGTGTTCGCTAGGTGATGGCCGCAGGGGACCCAATTGATTTGGCTCATCAGCCCCCGAGTAAATCCACAGCCAGACTTGATTTGTTTAGCTTCCACACTAGGAAGAGCGCTGCATTCTGAGTAACGGTGCAGGGCCCACGCCCACCCAGCCCTCGGACCGGGGCACGTAAAGGGAAGCTCCCCCAGGTAAGCCCCGGGATGAAACCCAGCTCCGGCTCACAAGCTACTGGCTGCAGCAGCTAGTGCTGGAAGAAAGGGAGGTTCTGAAGCAAACAGGGGGGACAGATGTTGCGTGAAAGCCCCAGGTCACGGCCCAGAATAGCTGGTCGTGCATTGGCTACAGGGGCTAGGAGCGACTTCCTAGTCAGTGGCTAGCACCTCCACCAAGCTGTGCTGCTCTGGGACCCAGGCTCTCTGGCTGGGTCACTGACAGACAGGGAGGGATTTGGCAGAACAGGGACAAGCCACCTGCTGGTTTGAGGCAGGTGGTTCCTTAATGCAACGTTAAGCAGCTTCCAGGCCTCTTGGCCCAAGTCCATTCAAGTAGCCAGCGAGCCTCAGAGCCCCTGGAAAAGCAGCCGGTTCTCCGTGCTGGGAAGGCTGCTGAGTGCTACGCTTGCACACAGTCCCTGTGGTGTCGCACACCCGGAGCACAGCCTATTGAACCCAGAGCGTCCCCCTCGTGGGATCGGCCTGAGCCCAACGCCGCCTTTGGCAGCTGTGAATCTCCGCAGTGGCTGTTTCACTGGAAATAGCAACTGAAGAGGTTTCAGGAGCACTTGATGCTAAGTAACCGGCCTCATTAATTGCTGCTGCACTCACGGGGACCCGCTGGCGCTCTGCAGTAATTAACACTGCGCTATTTAATCCATGGCACGCAGCGCTATTTGTACACGCCCACAATGGGGGGCAGCGACGGAGGGCGCCACAGCCCCGGTTAAGAGGACAGGAACAAGGGGCATAGCCAAGAGACGCCCCGGTAATGGGATGCTTTGAGCATTTAACCCTCCAATGTCCCCCTCACAGCCATAGATGAGCGAGATTATCCAGTGAACTGCTCCTACAACCCCCATTAGAGTCACTCCCCGGCTCCCCCGTTCCTCGCCCCAGTGCCCCATTTAGAGCATCCCTGATTCCCACACCCGAGCCGCAGCCCCTGGCGGGAGGGCAGCAAAGCTGGGTGAGATGGACGCAGACAGTGGGCAGCTGCCCGGGTTCTCCCACGGCATGGCAGTGACATGAAGCCGCCCCCCAGCTCCTCAGCCGGGATGGCGGGGGGGGGGGCAGTTCCCAACAGCTAGAAGGTGCAGGCAAACGTCCCACAATGTTACTTCACCCCCGGGCCTCGCATTCATCCCAAACAAGCCACAGAGATTCATCGAGCCAGCCCTGCGGCCCAAGGCTGAGGCTGAGACACGTGTGACCACAGGCTGCAGAGGCGTCGCTCTTCCTGCACTTGGGGGGTCATTTTCACACCATGGAAGACAGGACAGATGTGTGTCTCCACACCTTACGCAGTGAACTGAACGACAAGATCACATCACGGCAATCTCAGGGCCCATGAGAATGGGCAGCTGTGACTCAAACAGCTGGAAGGCTGCGTGCTGTCTCTGGAGGACACCAGCCTTGGTGGGGAAGGGGGGTGGCATGTTAATTAGAGCTGGGGACTGGGAGACAGGACTCCAGGGCTCTACTTCTGGTTCTGCCACTGCCGCACCATGAGACCTTGGGTGAGTCACTTAACCCTTCCGTGCCTCCATTACCCCATTTCACAGAGGGGGACGCGACCTACGAGAACATCTTAGACATTGCTAAAGCACCTATTACCGCCCCCCTCCCCGCTACCATGACGATAAGAGGATGTAAAGTGCTTGGAGATCCCCGGATAAAAGGAGTTTGTCCTTCTCAAAGTGCTATTCCTCCGGGCGTTCCAGGTCACCTTAGTATTCCAGCTCCAGGGCTTCCCTTCCCCGTGCTAGTGGGACCAGGCTTAGGAACCCTTTGGCTCTGGCACCAGAGAAGACTCCCTAAGCCCACTGCTCCCCCCCAGTAAATCACAGGGAAATCAATCCTGACTGCATTTCTGTCCCACCTGAGCTGCCCGCCCCACCACGCTCTCCAGCGCCCCGGGGTGCGCACACCCATGCTGCCTCGCACTTGGCGCTCAGATGAAAAACCCACTTCCCCACTAATTCAGAGGCCAGACAGATCGCTCTGTGCTGCCAGGGACGTATCGAACATGCTCCCAGCCAGCCAGATTCCTAGCAAATCAGTCAAGATTTCCTGTTACTGGAAGAGGCGATCAGAAATGCCATTTCACCCACTACATCCTGTTTCTATGGAAAATGAATCCAACTCCTAACTGCGCCGTGAGATGCAGACATCTGCTAATGATCCCTGGGGCCTCTGCTGGCAGGGGAGCTGCGGTCGGGGTCACCAAACTCCAAGGGGGTGGCCATTTGGATCCAGGCATCCCAAGCAGGCTGTCTGGGGAGAGGCTGGGCAGTGCCATGGATTGCTTCTCGGAAGGGGCAGCTCCCACCCCAGGGCACTATTGAGGCAGCCCCACGGGTCTGGATGCCACCTTTGGGTGAAGGGTGGGGGGGGTGCAGAGGGTATTAGAGGAGTAGCCCAGCTCTCCTGCAGGGGCACAAGATATGGCCCACATGGGAGCCAGCTTCTTTGCTCTGCTATAAATAGATCTTAATGGGGAGGTGGCAGAAAGACCCCGCCCGGCCCTGCCAAGCAGAGCTGCAGGGTTCTATTACTGGCTGCCGCTTCCGCCAGGCAGGACCATACACCACAAACCCAGCAGGGCCGCTGGGCTGGGAGGGGCAGATGGCTCAGCCCAGGTTTCACTTCCCAGTGGAGGAGGCCGGACAAGCCCCTGGCCTGGACTCCACTGCTCTCGGCCCACGGGAAGCCTGTGCCCACCCTCGGCTCAGCAGTGGCACAAAGGGGACGTCTAGGCAGCAGGAGCCAGCGTGAGAGGCAGGCTCTGGGCACAGCCAGACACCCAGAAGGAGAGCAGGCCACTGGTGCTCTCAGACAGCAGGGAAGGGGGAGCTTGGCTATTCCAGATGGATACGTGGCCCCGGCTCCATCCTGCACCACCAGCCCTTCCGGTTAGGGCGGGAACCAGCCCCTGCAGCAATGGGGAGGGAGCGCCAGTCGCATGGCGGGGTACAGGAGAGAGCTGTGAGCAACGCACCGTCTGGCGCTCAGGACTGGCTGGCACAGCCGCCCCTAGGAATCACTTGCATTTCCATAGCCCGTCACCCAAGGATCCCAAAGCTGTCTGCAGACGTTAAGGGTCATGACCCCCCCCAGCAGCAGTTCCTAAATCCTGTGCTCCCATCACTAGGCCACACAGCCCCCGTGCATTCAATGGGGCGGGGGAGGGCACTGGAGCATGCCCCAGCCCTCAGCTCATCGGGATGCAGAGCCAGGCTGTGTGGACATTGTGCCAGCCCAAAGATGCTGAAAGGGACAGAGAAATCTCAGTGTCCCAACGGCCTGGCCAGTGTGCGCCCAACACACCTTTAGGCTGCAGCCCCGGCAGAATCAAGTAAAACAATGTGGGAAGAGACTCTGCTTTACCCCAAAGATGGCAGGCATTCCCACAGCTCCTTCCCCAGCCTCCAGCACCATCGCTGGCTTGCCAGCCCGATCCAGAGCCAACCGACAGCACCAGCCACCCCGATTTCTCATCCCCTGGCTGCTCTGCTGTGCCCCGGTGGTCTCCCTCTCCTACTTCCCCACCATGTCCCCCCCTGCCCCACAGCCCTGCCCATTGGAAGGCCCCTCTGCACAGTGTGTGGCTGACCCCTGTGGAGTTTGGGGAGGGTGGTTTATGTACCAGTGCAGCCCACAAGCACCTCACGAACAGCCTGCAGTCACCCGGCTCCACAGGTCCAGAACAGAGCTGCTGGGATGCTGGGAAAGAGATGCAAAGCCCTCCTCCATCAGCCAGTCCAGGAGCTGGGGGTTCCCAGGCAGCAAGGGGTTTGGACAAGCCCCTGCCCCCAAACCAACCAGCAGAAGGGACCCCGCTGGCCCTGCGATGGGCTGCAGGGAGAAGTGACTTAGGAGCGAGCTGGGTCCCAGGCAGGGCACAGCACTGGGGGCTCAGAGGTTTCCCCTCTTAAGAGATGGGCTGTTAAATTCTGCACTAGCTGAGCCTGCTGGGTGCCTTTAGGGCTCGCCCAAGGAGCACGCTTGGCTAGGAAGTCTGGGCTTGCCGGGGCCAGACATGGGGATGCCAACAGCCTGCGCTAAGGGCGAATGATCCCCCGTCAGAGGGGAGATGGTGCTGCTCCGACCTGGGGGGCTGGAATCTGCCTGCAAACGTCAATCTTCATAGGCAGGCCGGGAACGCAGTGGGACCGGTGTGTGGTACAGGGCAGCTGCCCTCTCAGTCCCTGCTGTGCCCACCCAGCTACCGGGCTGAGCAGGGCTGAGGGCAGAGGAACCCTGAGAATGCAGCTTCCCGGTGAAAGGGCTGAAGCAGCTGCTGGCCTGGGTGGGAACCCGCAACTCTTTGTAACAGGCCCTGCAATCCCAAAACAGCCCCGTTGAGCCCAGTGGAGCAGAGCTCTGCTGGGTAGGTGTGGGGCCCCGCTGGGCTGCACAGTCCCATACCACCTCAGAGAAGTACCTGCACCCTGGGGTTTCAGCGGCTGAGACCCTGGAAGGACTGGCCAGGAAAGTGTTCCAGGCGCTGGATCTCTCGCCTCTTGCACCTCGGCATTTCTGCCCTGGGCTGGCAGGACCAGATTCACTCACATTGGCCAGCTCAACATTCGCAGAGATTTATGGGAGTCCCGTTGCCCTTCGCATAAGCTTCCCAGCCCAGAAGCTAGCCCCCTCCTGAGCTGAGAGAAGCCTAGCATCACCTGCACTCTCCCCTCACAGAGCCCAAAGGCACAAAGAATCAAGAGAGGCCTGGGCTGAAGACAGGAGCGGAAACCAAGAACTCGGTTCTAATCCCAGCGCTGACACCAACCCCGCTGCGGCCTGGGGGCAAGTCACTCTCTCTGCTTCAGCTCCCCGAGCCCAGTTCCCAGGGGGTGTCATTAACGCAGCGTGCTGAGCAACGGTAACTCAGTTACTTATCTGCAAGTCTCACTCCAACGGCAGATCTCAAGGGGGGAATCTTACACTGGCCAAGAATAGTGGGGCTGCAGTCCCCAGGCACGCTGCCCTTGGAGAGGTAAGGCCCATGCTAGATACCAAGCTACCCGATTCCTGCTTTCGGCCGACTGCCCAGTTCTGTCTCCCCCAACGGCTACATTCCCTGAGCTGCCATCATATTTTCCATTCGCTGTCCAGGTCTCAGCAGTTTACGCCACTGCAGTGAAGTTAAACACCCGTTGTTTAAACAAACCCACCCCCACCCCCTAGCCCAGCACACGCCACCGTGTAAACTCGCAAGCTGAACACAGCGCAGCTGCCCTCCCCGGGTCAAACTTCCACAGTCAGCAGCATGGACCGTTTGGGGAAAAACGGTGTAAATTAATCAGTGGACCAGCCCCCACCTCTCCCTCCCAACAGAGCCAGGATACAGCCAGGTGAGGGCATACAGAGGCCCACGGTCTAAGGTGGATCTCTAACACCCGGATGGCATTGCCGAGGGCTCAGGCAGAGAGCCGTGCAGGGGGCCCAACGTGTGCAGAGCCAGTTCACTGACAATACCAACTGGCCCACAAGCGATCACAACGGCAGCCCTCGGACGCGTGCAGCGTTTTAGCTCGCTGTGTCCGACGGGAGCAGAGTGCTAAGCAGTCCTAGAGCCACTCAATCACCCAGAGCACAGGCACCGCAGCGGGGCTGAGCGGCTCCTGCTCTCCCGGTGCCCCCCAACGCCCCGGATCGGCCAGTGCTGCAGCCAAAGGAAGAGGAGACTGGCCCACACGGCATGGCAGCCGGGTGCACTTACATTCCACCGCTGGGAATTTGTTTACACAGCAACATTTTCACAAGGCTGATCATGGGCAGGTTTGTACGGCAGCTGCCAAACAATGCGCCTGGCAGGGAGGGACCGGGGGGGGGACGGACAGGACAGGAGGGGCTAGGAAGAGATGGGAGGGGAGCAAAGTGAAACCAAAAACTAGACGGGCAGGACTGAAGCCAGGGGTGGGGGGATGTGGCACAGAGATAGGGCTTGTGAGAAGGCGGGGCAGGGGGCAGGGCCGAGGTCCTACAGCTGCGCTCATGCACATGCCCTTAAGCAAGGCCCACAGGGGAGAAACTTGTGCTGGTTTAGGACCCTGCACAGAGGACATATTTGTACATGCACATATGCTACACACACACACACACACACACAGACACACCACCACACACCATGCAGACTGGCACCACCCCCACCCCCCGCAGACTGGCACCACACACACACACACACACACACACACAGACTGGCACCACACACACACGCACACACCCCCGCAGACTGGCACCACACACACACACACACACACACCACCGCACACCATGCTGACTGGCACCACACACACACACCACCACACACCATGCAGACTGGCACTACACACACACACACCCCGCAGACTGGCACCACACACACACACCACCGCACACCATGCAGACTGGCACTACACACACACACCACCGCACACCGTGCAGACTGGCACTACACACACACACACCACCGCACACCGTGCAGACTGGCACTACACACACACCCGCAGACTGGCACTACACACACACACACACCCCCGCACCCCACCCCGCAGACTGGCACTTTGTTACAAGCACCAGTTATTTTTTTATTTGAGGCCCTGCCCATAGAAAGCAGACACTGAGGCCGTTTTACTTCTCTTCTAGTTAAAATAAGAGCCCAACCACAGGAGGTGCCTGGCTGTGCAGCCCACTCTCCCGGACAAGCAGCAGCTCGGGGAGAGTGGAGCCGCTGGCTGGAGCCTGCTTCGTGGAGTGTTTATTTCAGGAAGAAAAAAAATAAAAGCTAAAATAGGGAGGCTGGTAAACAGCAGACAGCACCTGGGCTTGTCCAGGAGAGAAACCCCTAAAAATACCCCCTATAATTACATCATTAACAGGTGGGATCAAGGGGACTCCTGTATTACACAGAACACTTGAGAGAGGCTGAAACCCAGGGAAATGAGGCATTTCGAGAGCAGGTCACATTGGAGCGGGGTCCTTATCCCACCCTTAGCGCTGTTCTGGTGTGGACAGAGGGCAGTCGAGGAGCAGTTTCTGTGCCAGTTCCTCACAGTCAGGAGTCTGCTCGGATCCAAGCTGTGCAGTTCGATTTCCATCATTTTAAAGTCATTATGTTAAACAAAACTCTAGTAACAGACAAGGAACCTCCACCAGCAAACACATGCTGAAGCTACAGCCTCGTCTACACAGAGCTTTAACACACGTCACGCTGATCACCACACGTCCCTCTTCCCTGTTGTGGGCATGAGATTGCAGGCCGAGATCGGGTCCGAGTGCACACGCCTGCCCCAGCCACAGGCCCCAGCCATGTCGAGCCTTGCCCTGGGATCTGTGTGCCCGCACAGGGGCTTCCATTCACAATTACTGCCTATGACCAAGAGCAGAACGTCTGGCACAATGGAGACAGCTGGGCGGGACCAGTGAGGAAATAGCTCTGAGGAAGCAGCCCCCTATGTAGCACTGTAACCGTGCCAGGTGTTTCCCACATACAAACTCCCTGCCCTAAGCTGCTTATAAGAGGAACAGTCTACAGGCAAAGGGGCAGGAAGAGGAAGGAGCCGAGGCTAGTGGGCGAGGCAAGGTTAGGATGGGCTACTGGACACGGCGCTCTTGAGGAACAGTACTGAGGTTATGGAGCTGGACCAGGGCCTGGAGCCAAGCCAAGCACTCTGGGCTGCCAGTGAGATGCCCGCCCCTCTCCGCAGGTGGTGCTTCCAGAGAGGGGCTGCAGGAGTAGCTGAAGTGAGGTGGGCGAGGAAGAGGACAAGATTTGGGAAGGCTGTTGGCAGCAGAGACAATAGTGAAAAGAGACTGAAGGGGAACAGAGGCTGGCAGCAATGGCAGAGATGGGGATGGGACCAGGGTAGACACATGATCAGGGCCAGTGTCCTGGAGAACCTGGGAAGAGACAACACGGGGCTTATGGTTCACATGCACCCCGAAAGGGAGGCAGGAAAGTGACACTGCAGGCAGGGGAGAGGATTCAGCCAGGATCCTCTGGATGGACTGGAGAGGGGAGTATCCAAGACCTGAGAGGTGATGATACAGGGGTCAAGACAGGAGAAGACTAGGGCAGGAAAAGCAGCTGGGATGGGGAGGGAAGGTTCCGTTTTAGAGATGTTGTATAGAAAGAAGCTGCAGGACCTCGGTTACGTTCTGGATTTTGGAAGGGAGTAAGGAGATCTGGTTTTATCGATGGTTCTTCCACTGACTCACTGTGTGAATCTGGATAAGTGAGGGCCCCTCTCTGTGCCTCAGTTTCCCCATCCAGAGAATGCAGTTCTGCCCAAGCTCACAGCGCTATTGCGGGGTTTATCGGTGGTGTTTGCGAAGTGCTCAGGCACAGTGGTGTTCAGTACCACAGACGTGCCTAACAGCCTTTTTCAGAAGGAAATAACTTGGCAGGCGTTTCACAATATTCTTCCCCACATCATACTGGGAGCTGGTCACCTAAACGTTCCATTTTGAAAAAAACAGTTTTGAGCACACTCAAGAGTCTTATATTTGATCTCCTAGAGCTAAAAAGGACAGTGGCTACTTCCCAGTGTAAAGAAACAACTACAGAACCTAATATGCAGGGGGAAGTTAAGCAATTTTAATAGGATTTCAAAGAACACAGTTTTGGGGCTTTAAATATTTGCCTGCAGTGCTGTGAAAGCAAATGCTGCCAGCACTACGCCAGGGCAGACGGTGAAACTGACAAGGCTCGTGTCGCTGTCAAACCTGACTGAACAGAGAACAAGTTCTTTCAGTCTAAATAATCTCAGCTGTTGTTCAACTCCAGAGGCAAGCAGAGGAAGTCTCTTGTAGAACGAGATTATATCCATTGTGAACACACATATAACCAGCCAAAACCTCAACTGGTGAAAATGACGACAGTAGGCCTCACCGAAGTCAACAGTGCTACACCAATTTACATCAGGTGAGGATCTGCCCCTGTATATTTTATAACCGTGTGTCTCCCCAAGATGCCCAAACCAACATGAAGCGAATTTGGGAAACAAATCCTTGCTTCCAACCTGAAACGCTCCACATCAACTTCTTGCGGCTGTGGTTAACACCCAAAAAAGTGGGTTTGTAACAGACACATAGACACACTCTCGTAGTGGTGTTTACAGGCAGAGTTATAATTATCTTCTCACATCCTGCACACTAGTGAGTCACTGCTAGTCACTGCTTGAGAGACACACACATACTAGAACAAATAGGAAGTCAGCAACTTTTAAAAACGCCTCTGCCACCAAAAAAAAAAAAAAAAGGGTCAACTAAAGAGATAGTCAGATTTTCTCTAACCGCCAAGAAAGCCCACTTTGCCACCTGAATCCCTGTAAATCACATCCTGACCTGCTGTGATCCCAAATGCAGCCTGACAGCTCATGGCAATCAGTTTCAGTTTATTAACTGGAGGAGGTGGCACTGCTGCTGGCAAAAGTAGTCAAGCAATTTTGACCTACTGGAGAAGAGTCACACTATAGCTTTTCACAGCTGCAGATTTTCCCCTCAACCGCTCTCCTTTTTCCTCCAAGCAGCAGTTTGCCACAGAATTTGGGTTGGAAAGCCACACGCTACCTTCCCCCCCCCCGCCCCACAGCCTCCCAGTTTCTAACTAGAATCTAAAGATGTCTCTGGCTGTGGTTCATCACCCTGGGGAAATGGCAAAAGCCCCATAGCCTGAGACTTTTTCAAAATTTGGCCAGACAAAACACAAGGAAGTTGTTGAGGACAATCCTTCATTTGCAGAGCAATGGGCTGGATGACCCAACAGGGCTTTTCATTAGTGTCTATTTAAAGGTAAACTGACAGTCCACTGTCAACTAACTTACTTCACAGAGCAGCACAGCTTGAAAGAGTTGATTCTGTTTTTTAAGTCTCAGGACACTGGTATTTTCCAGACTACTAGCCAAACGGCTGCTCAGGCTGGTGGTGCATCTGCCTCCAAAGAACAACATTGCTTAAAACACTGCGAGCAGCTTTGTATTATTGATTTGACCTCTGAAAACCAGCTGCTACAGCCAAGGTGGGTTTTCCCCAAGCATAAAGATTACCCAGAATGGATTAGGGGGAAAAGCCAAAATTAGTCAAAACTGCACCCTGCAGGCTATTAGCACAGCTCCTGGAAACTCAGCAGAGATTTTCTAACAGCTGCCTGCATCACCATACATCAGTCAGTCCCTCTCTCACAAGTTTCTGGAAATTAGATTGCAAAAGTAAACTCTGGAGTAACAGAAACAGCTCAGGGATGAGCAGAAGTTTGCTTTTTAAATATTTCTGAAATACTGGCTGGCCTGATGCATGCAGAGACTTCAGACAGAGGCCAGGGAGGAAGAGTAAGAAGTTAGATTTCTAAGAAAAAGAAACTTTGGTAGCCAAGTGACGCAGCAGACTCCAGCATCACAACTTCTTCCTACTTCACATACTCATGCCTTGGTAGGTCTCACTAGGTTTTATCATTCTGAATAATAACTCTTGCAAAAATTACACTCACTTCAAAAAACCAACCAACACCTGTTACTACCACCTGATATGATTAAAACCACCTCTGTCTTAGGGTTTTGTACTGCCACTCACCAGTACAGTATCTATTGGGTTTCCGGGAAACGGGGCGGGCGAAGCCTGCCCCATGCTAAGGGATCCCCCCCCCAGCCTAAGGGGAGGTTCCACAGGGCCTCAGAAACCCACTAATTGCGGGGGACAACTAATAAAAGAACAGGGACAGGAGTGCGGTCAAAGGGTCATAAGAAGGGAGCCTGAACGGGGACACCAAGCAGAGAACCCCAGACAGCGCCCACTGCTCCTCGAAGGCGTCAAGGGAGCCAGCGGATGTAACTGGGTGCCTTCCATGTAGGCCAGATTGACAACACATGAAGACCATTAGGGACTTCATTATCTCTGGAGTTATGCCGGGAGAAGGGGCAGGAGGTTCTGCTGAGGAGTGGCTGATGTGGAATAGATCATTCTGCTTGTGGTAGAAAAGCTTTATCAAAGAGGAAGGATTTGCAGCATTTCCACGAGTGCTCAGTTGCTTGATTCTAATCGCAGGAAGTTCCTTCTCCAGCTGGGTCACCCTCCTCTGAGGGCAGCGTGGCGCTGGGTCTTGCACCACTGTGCTTTGCGATGCTGACATTCTACCACACATGCTGCTTGTTTGTTCTGAGACACTTCCACACCTCAGACAGTGCCATCCGATGGGTCACTGGATTGGGAGTTAAAAACCTGGAATAAAACACCTAGTATTTACACCAGCAGCTCTCAGAACACTTCACCGACAAGCATCCCAGTCCCCACTCAATAGATAAGGAATCGGAGGCCCTGAGGCCGAGTTCTCACAGTAGTTCCCTGGCAGACTCGGCAGCCAGGTCTGACTCCCAGTCCTGTACTCCATCCACTGGACACAGCAGACTCCTGTTTCAAACCTAAACCTCTTGACAAGGTCCTGTTAACAGGCGTGGCCCCACTCACCTAGCTGCAGGCAAGCCAAGTAAAGAGAAGGTCTGGTAGCAGCTGGCTTGCACTGATTCGATACATTTTCCTGCTGCCTGGGGAAAATTTGTAAGAGCTACTTCCCCAGCAGCACTATGCAAAGTTGCTTGTTTTTCTACCCCCTAAGCCTGTGTCTTGGGACAACAGAACGTAAGAACATAAGAACAGCCATACTGGGTCAGACCAATGGTTCATCTAGCCCAGTATCCGGTCTTCCAACACTGGCCAGAACCAGATGCTTCAGAGGGAGTGAAGAGAACAGGTCAATTATTGAGTGATCCATCCCGTCATCCAGTCCCACCATCTGGCAGTCAGAGTCTTTGGGACACCCAGAGCATGGGGTTGTGTCCCTGATCATCTTGGTTACCGGCCATTGCTGGACCTGTCCTCCATGAACTTATTTGATTCTTTTTTGAACCCAGTTACATTTCTGGCCTTCACAACATCCCCTGGCAACGAGTTCCACAGGTGCCTAAGAGCAGAAAGTCAGGTTCACCCAGGACATGAACACAAAGGATCCTGGAAAGTATGACACCTGATTTTATCCCACTCTATACATTCAGGACTTTGATGCAAGTTTGTTCTTCAAACATGCTGTTCAGGGTAGGAACCGTGGTTTCTTACATGTCTCCAATGTGCCATGCACATCAGTGGTAATAGACAAGCCAGTCACTCTTCAAAAAGATGACATACTATTGCAGGGGTAGGCAACCTCTGGCACACGTGCCAAAGGCGGCACGCAAGCTGATTTTCAGTGGCACTCACACTGCCCGGGTCCTGGCCACTGGTCCAGGGAACTCTGCATTTTAATTTAATTTTAAATGAAGCTTCTTAAACATTTTAAAAACCTTATTTACTTTACATACAACAATGGTTTAGTTATATATTATAGACTTATAGAAAGAGACCTTCTAAGAACGTTAAAATGTATGACTGGCACACAAAACCTTAAAGAATGAATGAAGACTCGGCACAGCACTTCTGAAAAGGTTGCCGACCCCTGTACTATGTAACAGGTTTCAGAGGGGTAGCCGTGTATCAGCAAAAAGAAAAAGAACAAGGAGTACTAGTGGCACCTTAGAGACTAACACATTTATTTGGGCATAAGCTTTCATGGGCTAGAACCCACTTCATCAGATGCATGGAGCGGAAAATACAGTAGGAAGATCTATATAACAATGCATGAGAAGATGGGAGTTGCCTTACCAAGCGGGGGGGTCAAGATTCAGTTAAAGTGGGCTATTATCAACAGGAGGAAAAACCACTTTTGTAGTGGTAATCAGGGTGGCCCATTTCAACCAGTTGACAAAAAGGTGTGAGTAACAGTAAGAGGAAATTATTGTATTTGCATGCCACTGGTTGCCATAGTACCTAGGTGCCCAGTAGGCAGCTTTAGAGAGACCATGCATAGGAATATAAATCCACACAGACTAGCCAGCACTGCCATGTGGAGACCCATGTTCCATCCTCTATGCCAGTGGCTCTCAACTTTTCCAAACTACTGTACCCCTTTGAGGAATCAGATTTTGTCTTGTGCACCCCACGTTTCACCTCACTTAACAACTACTTGCTTATAAAATCAGACGTAAAAATACAAAAAGGCCATAGAACAGTAGAAGCAGCAAAGAATCCTGTGGCACCTTATAGACTAACAGACGTTTTGGAGCATGAGCTTTCGTGGGTGAATGCCCACTTCGTCGGATGCAAGACATAGAACAGTGTTACTGAAAACCAGCTTACTTTTACCATATAATTATAAAAGAAATCAATTGGAATATAAATATTGCACTCACATTTCAGTGTATAGTATATAGAGCAGTATAAACAAGTCATTGTCTGTGTGACATTTTAGTTTGTACCGACATCGCTAGTGCTTTTTATGTAGCCTGTTGTAAAACTAGGCAAATATCTAGACAAGCTGCTGTATCTGCTGGAAGACCTCTCCCTACCCCCGTTGGGAACATGTACCCTGGTTGCGAACCACTGATCTGTGCTAACCTCTCACCCATGGGAGAGCCTTGGGTCACTAAACAAGGGCCCTTCAGGCTAAGACAGGAACATGGTTGGGTTCCTGCCCCGTCCCCTCCAACTAGAAGGGGGGGGATGGGACAGGGGGGTCTTTTCTTAAGGCCACATCGGGGGAGGGAGGGGGGAAGACTGTTGAAATGAGGAGGGAAGCCAGAGAGGTGGTGCCCCATATAGGTGGGTGGTGCCCCCTCTGGGCAGGGACATTGCTGCTGGGGATGTACCTAGAGTCAACATGAAGCAATTCAGGAACTGGTGGGTGGGGAAAAGAAAAGGGGAGACCGAGCTGTGGTTTTTATACTGAGTGACCCCCCCACTCCCTTCCCCCCTTGGGTCAGCCTCGCCCCGTTTCTCTCCTGCTCGCCAGTTCACTCCCTGGACCTGCCCGCGCTGCTCCCAGCGGCCCAGCCATGCAGCACACGTGCGGAGTGACTGGACAGGTCGAGTTCCCACGGGACTCCCCCCCAGCCCGCTCGCCCACGCGTGCAGGTGAGTCACGGCGAGCTCCCCACGCGGGACCGCCCACCCGCAGCGAGGAATGTGCAACTCTCCGCTCTGCAAAGGGACGGGAAGCAAAAGAGCCCGGAGCCGACACAAAGTTTCTCCAGGCGCCCGCTGGGCTCCAGGCGATGCCTCCCAGCGCGACATACACGCGGGGGCTGGACGGCTACACCCCGACATCCCACCCCAGCCCCCGCGCGGCGAGCAGCCCGGTCCCGGCCGCAGGGGGCTCGGACTGTGCCTAGGCTCCGAGCCCGCACAGGGAACTCCCGACCCACTCGGCCTCGCCTGGACCCCAGCGGGCGCCCCCTCCCCGGCTCTGACAAACGGGGGGGGCAGTTCCTTACTCACCGGCCAGGAGCGAGAGCGGCAGCAGCAGCCAGTACAGCGCCGCACACAGCGCCCGCAGCTCCATCCCGCCGCGCGGTTTCAGGGTCCGAGGCGCCCAGACTCCCCGTCGGCGCCCGCGGTCAGGCCGAGCCCAGGGGCCGCCCGCGGCGCATGGCGCTGGGCGAGCCCCGGCTGGCTCCGCGCGCAACCATCCCCCGGTGCCGGGCAGCTCCCGCGGGGAAAGTCTCGGCCCGGGCGCGGCTGCCCCGCTCCTGCGGGCCGATCAGCGGGGCCCGCTCCGAGCCCGGGGGGCGGAACGACGCGGCATCGCGGAGCCCCCTTCCTGCCCCGCGCAGGCTCGTGTGTAACCCGAGCAGCCCGGCCCGCCGCGCCAGTGGAAAGTCTGATGCGGGGGAAGGAAGAAGGTGGATTTATCGAGGGGCAGAGCTCGGCGGGCTGGGCCCGGCGCTCCCACGGGTCTTTATAGGCGCGGTCTCCTCCCTGCCCAGCCCCGGGCCGCTTCCCTTCAGCCCCCATGGGCTGGGCAGGGCCGCCTGGGAGC
The DNA here is from genome assembly GCF_016161935.1 of Mauremys reevesii. Lineage (NCBI taxonomy): Eukaryota > Metazoa > Chordata > Testudines > Geoemydidae > Mauremys > Mauremys reevesii. The sequence goes on from NC_052638.1 coordinate 40,078,926, forward strand.
GGCGGGCTCTCGGCTCCCTGGGTGCACCCACCCCAGCACACACCCGGCCTGCCCAGGGGGAGGCGCTGCGCGGGCAGGGGCTCCCCTGTCCTGGCGGGGAGGGCTCCTGGGGAAGCTACAGCTGCCCCCGCCCCCCGCCCGGCTTCTGCTCCTAATGCCCACGGGTCTGGCTCGGGGGGGGGGCCGGATCCTGACCCCGTCCCCGCAGCACGTGTGCAAGCTGCGGCCACAAGGCGCCGTGCGTCCAACTTGCGCTTTGCTGGGGCGCCCCTGGCCTGCGCCAGCGGGTCCCACTCCCTGCCCGTCCCCGGGCAGCCGCCGCGCTCAGCCGGGGAGGCAGCACCACCTAGCGCCGGGAGCACCCAGCACCCACCCTGCGGCGTCCTGCCCGCCTTGGGTGGCCCCTGCCCTGTCGGAAAGGGGACGGGGCTGTGCCAGGAGCGTGCGCGCACGCTGCTGCCTTTCGGGCTGCCCTGCGCAAGGAGGAGACTGCGGCCTGGGTGGCTCAGTTAGTGGAGGGGGAGCGTTGGGAGACCTCGTTTATCCGTGAAGGGGGATCGGATCATAGCCTTGGTCCCTGCTGCCGTTTAGAAAAGGAGAAACCGAGCTGAGAGGTGCCTTGTGCAAATTAACAGCGAATCCTCTCCCCCCGCCCGCCAAACAGAGCCATATGCCAGGAACCTTAGCCAGAGCTCACCTGCCTTCCACCCTTTCCACCACAACTTCCACCAGCACCCGTCCATCAAACTCACCCTCCCACACCACCACCAACTCCCTGGGCACCATGATCAGCTTCAGCAATGGAGCCCTAGAGACAACTGATCAGCACACCAACCTTTGCAGATCCAGGAACCACTCCAGTCTCCAGCCAACCCCTCAGATACCATAGAATATGCTCCCAGGAGAAAGTCCAAGATACACAACTTAACATGCTTAAAACCGCCTTCGCCAAACAGGGACACTTCACCAGAGATGTAGATTGGGCCACCCAAATACATCAAAAGAACCTGCTTCAATGCGGGGGGGAGGGGGAGAGAAGCACCTTTGGCTGCATCTCCCTAGTTGTCACCTACCACACCACAGTGGAACCCATAAGGGGGCATTATTAAACAATTATAACCCATAACTCAATGGAGACCACATCCTGAAAGAAATATTTCCCATGCCCCCTCTTCTGGCCTTCAAACAAACCCTACCCACTCTAAGCTCATCATCAAAAGCAAGATCCACACATACCAGGGCTCACCAACTCAGTGCCCTACCAGACCCTGCCAGCCCACCAGGGCAGTATTGTAGATGAAGTGCAAACCAAGGTGTGATTATTGCTAGTTGAAAACTTATTTGTGGACAGGGTTTTCAGGACCTGGCGAGAAGCAGGGATAAGCCTTGGGGACCAATTCCAGTATTGTATCCAACTTATAATAGATGCAAAACCTGCAGACATATCTCCTCTGCTACAGTGATCAACCCCCTCCCCCCCAACATACCTTTTTAGATCCATGGGTCCTAGACATGCCGATCACAACATGCGGTGTACCTCCTCCTGTGCACTAAATGTCCCAATAGCAACTATGTGGGTGAAACCAGACAGTCACTATGCACTCGATTGAACTCACACCGGAAAATGATAAAAGACAAAAACACCCTATCACCTGTGGGCAAACCCTTTTTACAGACGGATCACTCCATATCTGACCTCTCAGTTCTCATCCTCAAAGGAAACCTGCACACACATCTTCAAAAGAGGAGCCTGGGAGTAAAAACTCTGCTAGATAGCAAAAATCATGGGCTTAATAAAGACACTGGATTTATGGCTCATTACAACAATCTGCAACCTGCTAACCCCCCGCCCCTTTTTTGTTTTGTTTTTTAATTTCCCCTATGACTGCAGGGGTGTTAATGAGCCATTTCACTTTGAATGGTCCCTTTAAAAATGTATTAACTTATGCTACCCAATCTGTTCCACCTTGTATTTAGCTGTGATGCTCTGAGTACCTTTGGCAGAGCTGAAGAAGAACTCTGGGTAAGCTTGAGTCTCTCACCAACAGAAGTTGGTTTAATAAAATAGAGTACCTCACCCATCTTGTCTCTCTAATATCCTGGGACCAGCTGTCCTGGATCCACAGGATCAGTGCTCCAGCTCCAGCTTTGGATCACCTCCTAGGAGGAAACCCTTCAGACTGCCAGACCCTCTGGGTGTCTCGCTCTTCCTCCAGGGTAAGACATACATCTTCACTAGCTCCTTAGACTGGACCTCAGCCTTCAGCACGCCTGCTTCACATTGTGAGCTCCGTTCACATTTGCAGTGACACACAGCGTTGTCAAAACAGTAAGATTTATTCATTAACTGATAGACAGCATAGGAAGTCCTTAGGGTAGTGTACACAAATGAAGGTTAAAGCATAGTCCATTCTGGTTAGCCCAGAGCCCAGCCAAGCTGCAGTGAATCCCTTGGTTCAAGGTATCTCTCTCTCCCTCTCACCTCCTCCTTCGATTCCTTCCAGCAGCCAACTCCCACACCTCTCCCATCCTTTGATCTGGAGCTAGAGAGGGCTCAGCTTCCCCCAGGAGAGGCAGGGAAACCCATATCCCTCTGGGTCATTGGTTGCCAGGTGTCAATGTCCTGATGGTTGGATTTGCCATTGTCTTCTCAGATCTTCCATTCATATGGGAACTAAAGCCCAGACAGCTAGGAGACACCCACACCCATGTGTCTCAGCCTTCCCTGAGAGGAAACAATTCCCCTTCCACCACTGGGCATCAATGCAGAATTGGGGGGGGGGAGGGACTGAGGCACACCAGACCCTGGTTGTCAGTCTCAGCATGGAGACCATGTATTTAGTGGGCTCCCAGGCCATCCTCAGCTGTTTGGGGCAGCCAGGGCCGGCTCCAGGCACCAGCCGAGCAAGCTTGTGCTTGGGGCGGCAGATTCTACGGGGCGGCTTCCGCCCAATCCTAGGGCAGCACAGCCGCTTTTTTTTTTGTTTTTTAGCCGATCCGGCCGCCCTGTAGGGGGTGGCGCCGCGGAGGAGGGGAGCGTCCTGCTGGGAGCGGGCTGCATGCTCCATCTGCCCCAGCCGGTGCCAGGTCTGCGGCAAGCCTGGCAGCCCGCGTCCTTCCCTCCCCGCTGACCGGAGTGGTGCGGAGCCCTCTCGGCAGGTGGCATGGCGGTCGGGGCTGCATGGAGAGCGCCCCGCTGAAGCCCTGGCCACCCCCCTCTCTCTCTGTCCCCCCGCTCCCTGCCCCTCCGCCCCGCTAGCTGGGGCACGTCTGCAGCGCAGGGAGTCCCCCTGCACCCTGGCTTCGGCCATGCGGCAGGTTTTTTTTTTTTTGCTTTGCTGTTCTGGCTGCCCTGATTTTTTTTTTGTTTTTTGCTTGGGGCAGCAAAAAAGCCAGAGCCGGCCCTGGGGGCAGCCATCAGTAACCCAGCCAGGACACAAAGCCTGCCGTGAAATTCTGGCCTTATTGGAATCAATTACAAAACTCCCCAATCGGCCAGGATTTCACGCTGGTGTATAGGATGCCTAGGCCGGGTATAATACTAGTGTTTGGAGACCTTCCTCCTGAAATGACTTCCCTACCCCTCCCTGAGGACACAGCCCTGCCCTTCTAGCAGCAGCTAACTGTCCAAGGAGGCCCAGCTGCCCTGACTTTGATGCATCTCTGCCCGGGTCCACCTGCATGCGTCCCGTTGCAGGACAGGGCTGAACTGAAGTGCTCAGGTGCCACCTTCTCATTTTCCAGCAGGCAAGCAGAGGGTAAGGACATTTGTGGTCAAAAGGATCATGTGGTTCCTGTTTGCCTATCATAAACAAAAGGCTGAGTGCTTCATTTAGGGCCGTGTAGTTAGCCATGTCTGTAAACAGCTTTGACGACAAAAGCTGTGTATAAATGTTAAGTATTATTATAATATACTGTCCTCAGCGGACACACAGAGCTCCCACTAACCTCCTGGGACTCGAGCGTGCAGATTGCGGCCACTATATGATGCTTAACATTTGTGTGCTGAGACAGGTCCACATGGATGTATACATGCAATTAAATGCTCTAGTTCCAAGTAGAACACACTTTCCTGTCCCCCTTCCAGATGGGCCAGAATGGATCTGTTTTGTTAATTTCACATGATGGTAATGGTAAATGGTGTTCCCGGAAATAACAGGCCTATGAAATTCTTTACATTCCTTGGCTCACTGTACATTTGTACATGTTAAATAAAACAGCATCCGACTGTCATCCCAGATAGCTTGTTTCCCACTGTTTCCTGCACGTTGATTACACTTTTTACAATTTTATTTTTAAAGGTACCTGGGTTGTAACTGGCTGTTTGCATGGCTTCTCTATCTCATTAAACTTCCAACTCCGCCCCAAGCAATCAGCTAAGCAAACCTCTACTGAGCTGCAGTGTCTGATGTTTCAGCTGAGGGCATGGACGGGAGCAGGGGCGGCTCTAGCAATTTGGCCGCCCTAAGCAGTCATGCATGCGGGAGGTGCACCGGAGCCGGGGGACCAGCGGACCTCCCGCAGGCATGACTGCGGAAGGTCCACCGGACCCGCCTGCCACCCTCCACGGAAAATGCCGCCCCACGCGCGCGCTTGGCGCGCTGGGGTCTGGAGCCGGCCCTGGACGGGAGTAGAGAAGAGAGAAAAGAAGACATAAAAACCTCCCGATAAAAATTCAAAGCTGCCACTTGCTCAATGCTGGGGGCAACCTTGCCTTGACCTCGGCCGTCTCCGCCAGCTCCTCCCATTCAATGGTGGTAAAACTCTAACCTGCAGTGAGGCTTGGGCTGCTCTCGAAACAATGTGGTTTGGAACATCCCAACTCCTCTGCAAATCAGAACAAGCAGAACTTACAATGGGGCGGGAGGAGCAGATGCTGCTCTACTAGGGCCCAATCCTACACCCGTGCGAGCCAACAGGAGTTTTGCCGAGGAATGCAATAGCAGCAGGATTGAGCCCTAAGGTAAGGCAGGGGAGCCTAATTTACCAGCCACAAGGGCTTGAAATACCTGTGCCGTGCACGGATCTAATCAAACAAACCCAGCCCCAGTCGGAGTCTTCCTAGAGCAGGAGTCAGCAACCTTTCAGAAGTGCTGTGCCGAGGCTTCATTTATTCACTCTGATTTAAGGTTTTGTGTGGCAGTCATACATTGTAACCTTTTTAGAAGGTCTCTTTCTATAAGTCTATAATATATAACTAAACTGTTGTTGTATGTAAAGTAAATAAGGTTTTTAAAATGTTTAAGAAGCGTCATTTAAAATTAAATTAAAATGCAGAGCCCCCCGGACCGGTGGCCAGGAGCCGGGCAGTGTGAGTGCCACTGAAAATCAGCTCGCGTGACGCCTTCGGCACACGTGCTTTAGGTTGCCTACCCCTGTCCTAGAGGATCTGGAGATGGCTTCAGTTGGCCTAAGTGCTGTCAGATGTCATTAGAGCGGAACAAAGACTCCATTTCTAGTCACACATCAAAGCTCATTTCCCTTACACCCTGGGCAATGCAGGTTTTCTATTGATTCTGGTAACGCTGGTCTCCAGACGTATTCACTGAAGGCAAAGCATTCTTCAACATTCAGCCACAGAGCTCTGCATTAAGTAAATGTCCAGAGCCTGAAACAAACCCACAAAAACCAGGCACGTCAGGACTACAGCAGCAAATGAGTGCAGCCTGACACACTGTGTACTGAGCCGATGCAGGTGTTCCAGGAAAAGGTGGTACTCTCCTTGTTTTAGCACCTTCCGTCCAAAGATCTGTGTGCTTTTCACACACTTCAACTTCCCATCCTCCCAGAGAACTCGGGCAAGCACCATCTCCATTTTACTGTGAGGGAAACAGAATAATACAAGGAGTAAGTGGAAGGATCAGGAATAAAACTCAGAAGTCCTGACCCCTGGAGAATATACCCACGTGCCAAGTTCATTTAGGGCCTGATCCAAAGGCCACCAAAGTCATTGAAAGTGAGATCAGAGCCATACAGCCTTAACTCAGGGCTTGTCCACACTGCTGGCCAGATCAATCCAGCGGGGGGTCGATCGCAGATTGTTCTAGTGTCGACTCCGGTACTCCACCTCAACGAGAAGCGCAAGGGGAATCGATGGGAGAGCGTCTCCCGTCGACACACTGCAGTGAAAATCTAAGTACGTACTAAGTAGATCTAAATACGTTAATGTCAGCTATGGTATTCACAGAGCTGAAGTTGCATAACTTAGATCGATCCCTGCCCATAGTGTAGACCAGCCCTCAGCCTTTCCTGGGTTGTGTTCATGTAAGGAGCATATCCTCCACACAAGTACCCGGCATAGCCATTATTAGCTGGGGCTATAGTATTTGATTGACAATAACCAGGGGCAGCTCCAGGCCCCAGCATGCCAAGCGCGTGCTTGGGGCGGCAAGCCGTAGGGGCGCTCTGCCGGCGCCGCGTGGGCGGCAGGCAGGCTGCCGTCGGCGGCTTGCCTGCGGAGGGTCCGCTGGTCCCGTGGCTTCGGTGGACCTCCCGCAGGCATGCTGGTCCCGCAGAAGGCAGCCTGCCTGCCGTGCTTGGGGTGGCAAAATTCCTAGAGCCGCCCCGACAATAACCGTTAAAACAGGGGTCGGCAACCTTTCAGAAGTGCTGTGCTGAGTCTTCATTTATTCACTCTGATTTAAGGTTTCACGCCAGTCATACATTTGAACGTTTTTAGACGATCTCTTTTTATAAGTATCAGAGGGGTAGCCGTGTTAGTCTGGATCTGTAAAAGCAACAAAGAATCCTGTGGCACCTTATAGACTAACAGACGTTCTGCAGCATGAGCTTTCGTGGGTGAATACCCACTTCTTCAGATGCAAGTCTTGCATCTGAAGAAGTGGGTATTCACCCACGAAAGCTCATGCTGCAGAACGTCTGTTAGTCTATAAGGTGCCACAGGATTCTTTGTTGCTCTTTTTATAAAAGTCTATAATATATAACTTAACTATTGTTGTATGTAAAGTAAACAAGGTTTTCAAAATGTTTAAGAAGCTTCATTTAAAATTAAATTAAAATGCAGAGCCCCCAGACCGGTGGCCAGCACCCGGGCAGTGAGTGCCACTGAAAATCAGCTCGCATGCCGCCTTCGGCAGACGTGCCATAGGTTACCTATCCCTGCGTTAGAACGCAAGCTCTTCAGGACAGGGACTGTCCACACCTAGCTCAACCAGAGCACTAGTGTAATCAGACTAATCCCCTGGGTGGTGGGTTAGTAACTTTATTCCCATTTGTCAGATGAGCAGTGACTGCCCACGGCTGCAGGGAGAGGTGATGTCAGAACCAGGGATTAGGACCAGGAGCCCCAGGAGCTGCTGGCTCCTAGTCCTGGACTAAGAACCCATAAACTTTGCCTCGGTGTCGTCAACCTCAAACTTTCCCTTCCCCTGCGGCTGTGCAGTGAGCTGGCTGGTTGCCCTCTTGTATCCCAGAGGTGTTTATATTTCCATGTTTGTGAAGTGCTTTGGGATCCCTTGGGAGGAAGGGTGTTCTCCAAAGTATTGCCATGACTTGTACATGTTTGCAGAATGCTGAACTGTGCACTGCATCAGGGACTTCTTTCCTGAAGGCTCAAGCTCAGCTGGACGCGGAAGCAGCTGTGTCCCAGATTTGGCTTCACCTTGACACAAACCTGGAAGCAGAACACAGCCACGTGGATGTGGAAACAGCTGTGACCCAGATGTGTCCACCTTCTAGAGTCTCTGAAGTCTGGAAGGAGTTACCCACACACAGGGCTCTCAGCCCCTTGCGCTGGTTGCCAGTTGTCCTTGCAGAATTCTGGACTGAACCGTAAGGTAACTGCCATGTGTCACGGAGTCCCCGGGTGATGCTCTTGAACTGCTCCCCACAAAGCCAGGCAGGACTTTGGGGAGCCTCCTCTCCCTCGGAGCAGACTGTCTGCAGGGTAAGAAGCTCCCACGGCTTCACCTCCTGGGTCTGACCTTGGAGCATTCAGCATCCTCTGCCCCTCCGTGCGCTTCCCACAGCGAACCCGCCCCGGCGAGGTCCTGGGGAAGCCAGAGGGTCCTGCACCCCCACTTTGCAGTCAGACGTGACTCTCAGCCAGCCAGTGACACAGAGGTTTAGACACGGTCTAAAACAGAGCTTGTAGATACAGTGAACGGGACCCCCTCGGCCGGGTCCATTCTGGGGGGCAGTGAGCCAGACCCCTGCAACTCCTCGTCCCCAGCCAGCTCCAGACTGCAAACCCCTTCCAGCCCCTCCTCCTCTGCTCAGCTCCTTTCCCCGGCCAGAAGGTCACCTGACCTCTTTGTCTCCAACACCTTCAGCTGGCGCCTTTGCAGAGGAGGGGCCCAGGCCATCAGTTGCTAGGAGACCAGGTGTCAGGCATTTAGGTGCACTGGCCCCTTGCTCTGCAGCAATCGCACACCCTTATCCCACCACCTAGATACTTAAGAACTGCAGAGGGGACACTGAGGCACCCACACAGTATTTAGAGAAAACATTAAGAACATTCCCAGTTCGTCACACCATGAGGTCTCCGAGGGGCATTAATAGGTACACTTGATTCTGAAACCATGATAAGGTCTTTAACCACCTTGGCCCTTGCATCTTTCGACTCATAGTTGGGTCCAACAGCTAGTCAGCCCTTCACCAGAGATTTGACGGACATTGATCTAGCTAAGGAATTTGAATGGATTAATTAACCTTAAAGATGATTCACAAAGGAAAATGTGCCGGTATCTTTCCTGTGTTCTGCATGATTATAAGTCAAAACAAAAGAGTTTTGTTGTTAAGAGAGGGGTTTGTTCTTGGATTGTGTTGTTGTTTTGCATTAGAAATCACAGGACTTGACTTCTGTTATTTACTTGAGGACCCATTGGAGGATTGTTAATTAAGGCTAAGATTTTGTCATGACTATTTTTTAGTAAAAGTCATGGACAGGTCACAGGCAATAAACAAAAATTCACAGAAGCCCGTGACCTGTCTGTGACTTTTGCTGCTGCGGCTCCATGGTTTCCGAGCTGTGTGACAGCTGCAGGGTAACCATATTTCCCAAAGAGAAAACGGGACATCCCCAGCCGTTCACCCAAGGTGCCCCCCCCCCCACACATGTGAGGCCGTCATCCCCCCCTCGCTGGAACCTTGCAGGGGGCCTCCTGCTTCTGCTGTTGCCTGTCGTTGGAAACCTGCCAGGGCCCCACTGGCTGCCAGTTCGAGTCCCGCAGCTCTTGGGGCTGAAGCAGAGAATGTCAGAGAGGTCTCTGGCAGTCATGGATTCCATGACTCTGTGACATAAACGTAGCCTTGTTGTTAATTTAAGTTAATGGAGCTGTGAGAGCTGAGTGGTTTTGAAAACCAGGTTGCTTATTTAGGTGCATAAATATGAATTTAGGTGCCTAACTTTAGACACCAACGTTAGAAAATGTTGGCCTTTGATGCCTCTGTGCCTTGGTTTCCCACTCTGTAAAAAATAAAAAAATAATATTTCACAAGGATATTGTGAGGTTTATTAATAGATATTGTTAAATTGCTATGGGGTGTTTGGGCAAAACAGCAAAATGTGAATAGGTCAGGGCTGTTATGACATGTCAAATCATCAGGGCCGCCCAGAGGATTCCGGGGGCCCGGGGTCTTCGGCGGCAGGGGGCCCCTTCCGCTCCGGGACCCGCCGCCGAAGTGCCCCGAAGACCCGTGGCGGCCCCCCCCCCGCCACCGAATTACTGCCGAAGCGGGACCCGGCGCCGAAGTGCAGCCCGGTCTTCGGCGGTAATTCGGCGGCGGGGGGCCCTCGCCGCAGGTCTTCGGGGCACTTCGGGGCACTTCGGCGGCGGGTCCCGGAACGGAAGGGCCCCCCACCGCTGAATTACCGCCAAAGACCGAGCTGAACTTCGGCGCCGGGTCCTGCTCCGTCTTCGGCGGTAATTCACCAGCGGGGGGTCCTTCCGCCCTGGAGCGGAAGGACCCCCCCGCCGGCGAAGACCGGGAGCGGAAGAAGCTCCTGCGCCCGGCCCCGCAAGAGTTTTCCGGGCCCTCCGGAGCGAGTGAAGGACCCCGCTCCAGGGCCCCCGAAAAACTCTGGTGGGGGCCCCTGTGGGGCTCGGGGCCTGGGGCAAATTGCCCCTCTTGCCCCTCCCTGTGGGCGGCCCTGCAAATCATTGAGGGGGAATCGAGTTTTAGGACAACAACTTGAATTCAGGGTTGGACTATGAAGCAAAAAGAACTAGTCATGCTGACAAGCCATTAAAAAGCCAAGTCTAAAGTGTATCCGTGTGTTCACTGGAAACCCACATCTGTTTGCTAACAGACATGCTGGAAACTCTGATAAGCTTGGAGGGAAGCAATGGGCTGGAGGGATAAAGTCTGGTGGAGGGGGAAGGAGCCAAAGTGGTGTGCTTCTGACTGCAGCCTATCTGTGCATCCTTCCCCATTGCCTGAAGGTCTCACAGGATCATCCCTAACCTTCTTATGAACGCATAATAGGTCCCTTTTCATGCTTAGTTACACAATTCATTCATTTCTCTCTATTATTAATTATTATTATTATTGCTTGTATTCTAGTAGGCCCAGGAACCCCGGCCATGTCCACTGTGGGAGGTACAAACAAACACATGCTCCTGAGGCCACTGAAGATATTAGTCTTTGAAAGGGCATGAATGTCCCTGGCACCGACCTGACAGCAGAAGACACTGAGCTTTTTAAGTAGAAAAGTGACTGGATACGAGGTCTCTGATCTGTTCCCCGAGTGTATCATGCCCTATGCACTTGGAAGAGGTCTCAAACACCAAAGTATAGCACCAGCTCCTCTAGAATTCACAGAGGCCTGCCTGTCCACAGGATGTGTGGAGCAGGGGGAGGGGTAGAGCCTGGGGGTGGGGGGGCCTCTTGGCTGGAATGTCTGATCACTTCACAGCCTTTAATGCCCTCCCCCATTTAATTATCCCCATTGCACAGCTGGGGAACCAAGGCAAGGAGAGAACATAAGAACGGTTGTACCAGGTCAGACCAAAGGTCCATCCAGCCCAGTATCTGTCTATCAACAGTGGCCAATGCCAGGTGCCCCAGAGGGAGTGAACCTAACAGGCAATGATCAAGTGATCTCTCTCCTGCCGTCCATCACCATCCTCTGACAAACAGAGGCTAGGGACATCCTTCCTTACCCATCCTGGCTAATAGCCATTTATGGACTTAGCCACCATGAATTTATCCAGTTCTCTTTTAAACGCTGTTATAGTCCTAGCCTTCACAACCTCCTCAGGCAAGGAGTTCCACAAGTTGACTATGCGCTGCGTGAAGAAGAACTTCCTTTTATTTGTTTTAAACCTGCTGCCTATTAATTTCATTTGGTGACCCCTAGTTCTTGTATTATGGGAATAAGTAAATAACTTTTCCTTATCCACTTTCTCCACATCACTCATGATTTTCTATACTAAGTGACATGCCCAAGGTCCCAGGGGAAATCTGTGCCAGAGCAAGGACTTGACTCCAGATCGCCCCTGGCCCCAGCCTGGCCCCTGCACCATCCTTCCTCTCCAAGTGACTGCAATGTCCGTGAGACACCGACCGCGGCGCCCACAAGGGGCTCTCCCCGCTGCAGGAGACCCGGCAGCAGGCGCAGAGCGGCGGGGCGGGGTTGCGGGCGGTGCCTTCCCGAGAAAACTGGCGCCAATTCTCCGCGCGGGGCCATGTGCGCAGCTGCCGCAGGCAGGGGGCGGGGCTCCCGCGGAAGTTTGATACATTCGGCGCGCGGTGGAACGCGGGAGACCCGCTGCTGTGCGAACGTTCTAGGGAGCCGGGCGCGCCTAGCACGTGCGGGGCGGCCCCCCCGGATCGGGCCCGCTAGCATGGCTCAGCTCCGGGTGACCGATTTCTTCTCCCACAGTAAGAAACCCGCTCGGGACGGAGCGCTGGGCACGCAGCGGAGCAAGGCCCGGCCCGCGGGAGCAGTGGCCCGGGAGAAGCGCCGGGCCGCCCGCTCCCAAAGCCGGCCTAACGCAGCCCCGCTTGCGATCCCGGGAGGGAGCGGCCATGAGCCCCGGGCGAGCCGCCGAGAAGCCAGCCCGGGAGCCACGCTGGTCGGACTGGAAAATAACCGTAGGGCGGCGGTGAGCGCAGCAGCCGGGCTGCCTCCCCTGAGCCCCCACCAGCAGCAGCTGCTCGCCTCCCCCCGCACCCCGGTGCGCCCCGACCCCGGCTCCCCACAGCCCCCGGCACGGACACTGACCGGCAGAAAGCGGGGTAGGCAGGAGCTGGACCCTGACCGGGAGACGGAGCGGAACGCCGGCCCCCCAGCTGGGCTCCCGCCCCAGGGGAACAGCAGGAGAGCGGCCAGGAAGAAGCTGGTACTGCCCGCAGATGGAGACCCCCAGGGTACAGAGCAGGAGGCGGCAGTCACGGTAGGTACCTCCCTGAAGGCCCTCGGCCAGCCCAGACCCACGTGAGCCCCCTGGACGGGGGCAGGTTTGGCTCCGCAGATCTGGGTTCCCTTTATAATGGGGCCTCTCCGGGCAGCGCCGGGTCTGAGGCCTGCGAACGGGGGGGCCTTGGGACCTGCCATACCGCCTGCTGCTGAGCTGCCAGTGAACGGGACCCTAGATGCTCCCCTGACCTGCCCGGCCTGCGCTGACGATCCAGTGACAAAAATATCAGCAGGGAAATGGTTAACAGCGTGTCTTTTAACGTTGTTGTGCTTCCTACTTCACACCCCATTGAAGCAAACAGGGCCCATCCCTGCGGGCAACAAACCCGAGCAATGAGTTTGGGGTCCTGTAGGGAAGGAATCTTCCCTTGTTGCTCATACTGGTGTTAAGAACACTGGGAGTTCTAGTGTAGACAGGCTGCTGGTATTTTGTGCAGTCTGGAGAGATCTGCTTTGATAAAGGGCAGTGACTCAGTATTACCCGCCTGCAGCAGCTGGTGGCCCATCTCTGCTAGGGTTTCGGATGTTGCAAAACTCGGTGGAGCAGAACTAATGTAGAAAACGTTTTGAAAATGCGCCTAGTGTAGATAGGGCCAGGGATGGAATCCCTAATCCCAGTCTGTAATAGCCGGTGCAAGGCTGATGTTACAAAGTGTGCGCTTCAGGGGTGGAAGCCGAAGAACAAATGCTGTCTGTTAGTTGCACCACACTGCTTGGACCTGGATTCACTGTGTATTAGAAAATCTGACTTTGACTATAGCTCTAGTAACTTGCTGACTCGTAGCTACAGGAAGGTTTATCTCCCACTAAAGCTGGGAGACTCCTTGGTGAGTAACAACCAGGCAGGGAAGGCAAAATGTTCTAACAGAACAAATTCCTGTTGCAGGTTTCCAGCCCCTGCTTCAGTGCTGCCCTCAGACTCCCAACCCCGTCCTCCCTTAACAAGAACGTGAAGAACCTGGTGAATGTGACCGTCTCACCAGGTCCGGAGAGTGGGCTGCAGTCTGGCCTGGCTACACTAGAGGGAAACATAAGCCTTAAGCAGGTATGGAAAGAGCATGAGTTCTCTCCCTGAGACTGGGAATGGCTCTGCTAGTAACTCTGGGCTCTTCTGCTCTCGCACCTTCGGAAGTGGCTTGATGGTGCATACAAACCCCCTCACTCTTAGCTCTGCAGCAGCATCGAACTACATGTGAACGCCAAGGGGAATGGAACACAAGCTGGGTTGGGGTAGAATTCCCACAGAATCTCTTATCACTAACCCACTTCTGTTGTCCTTGAGATACCAGCAAGTGTCTGGTATGTTCAGCAAGTGTGCTGGACCTAGATTGGCCCTCTGCATGCTAAATAAATGATTGTGTAGGAGTATAAGCGACACTGGGAGCTATACTGACCTTCCAGAAGAACAACTGAGCGTTACTTGTAAACAGTCTTCCATCCTAAAAGCCCTGTGTCTGTTACCTTCCCCCTCCCCATCCCAGGTTTCATCCAAGGAGCTGAAACACCGCCTGCAGAGACTCCAGGAGCTGACTTGGAAAGCCAAACTGCCAGCTTGCCCCTCTGAGACCTGCAGTGACTTGAAAAGCCGCCTGAAACAAGTGCAGGAGCTAGAATCCAAAATCCGCAACAGGAAGGCAGAGGGGCCGCAACCATGCAAAGAGACCTGTGAGCCAACTGCAGAAGCCAGGTGAGAAGCCACCTTTGGGGATAGCTGGGATCAGAACTTCACCATTGGTGTGTGTTTTAACCTGGCGCTGAAACAAAGTCTGGGACAGTAGCCCTGGGGTTCCGGTTAATTGCCATAGTCAGCAATGGTAAAACTAATGCTGCTCTGGGTTTCCTGAAGGGGTAATTACCACCCACAAGGCAGAGGTCGAATGTAGCCCAAGGCACTTGGGTAGCAAAATGCTGCAGCTCTCCAGTGGTCTCTCAAACATCCATGTTTCTGAGGTTTAATATCCAGTAGCTGGGGTTCAGCATAGGTGGGATCTTTATACTTCGAGACCAAACATCTTCTGCTTGCCCAGTTCAGCCAAGTATGTGTGGCAGCACTAAGTGGCTGAAAATGAGCGGCTACTTCTGAGAACGTCCGCTCCTGGGCACTAACATGGCATCGCGAGAGGGATCCCTGAGAGGTGACCTGCTGCCGCCTACGCTCTGGACAGCAGAAGCAGGTGGGCTTCTCTGTTGAAGCAGAGCACGCCAATCAGGGTGGGGGTAGCCTTCAGCAGGGTCACTTGAGGAAAGCGCTACACAGATGCTGTTGTGAACTTGGGATGAAACTTGCCTGTATCCTACTGCTATTCTGATGGCTAAGGAAAGAGACTCTGCTTCTGGAAATGCGTAGCACAGCCTCAGAATTTGAGCTGGACCTTTTCAGCTCATCTAATCCATCCCCATCCTGCCAGCACAGGATTGTTCCTTGGGCAACAGAGAGGGAAAAGATTGCAGAGGTTGGGGATTGTATGAACATCAAATCGCCATGTCAGCGCTGACTCAGAGTTCTGCCACACCTGAAACTGGCAGGCTTTCCTACTGGCCTCCTTTTTGAGTAGCAAACCAATTGCCAGTCTGTTCACACACTTACTCCCAGACACCTGGTGTTAATCTCATGTTGAAGCTGCTTCTTGTGGGTCTAATTCCTGGTCACTTTTCCCTTCTATCAGTGAGAGGGCACCTGCCTATCAGCGATTCCACACCCTTGCTCAGGATATTCCCCCAGGGGTCTCACTGCCCTATAAATACAAGGTACTGGCAGAGATGTTCCGCAGCATGGACACCATTGTGGGGATGCTCTTCAATCGCTCAGAGACTGTAACCTTTGCCAAGGTCAAACAGGGTGTCCAAGATATAATGCACAAGTAAGTTGCTCCTCCTCCTGCCGGTGGGTAGCTCTGTATATGAGCAATTGCTGTAGAGCTGTAGGACTCAGAATTCTGCATTCGCTGTAATTGTGCCAGCAGCACAACAGCTGTGAACTTTTCCAGTCTTGTGCCTAATACAAAGCAGATGCACAATGAGCAACATCTAAGGAGGTCAGGATTCAAGTGCACTGGAAGGGCTTGTGCTTTCTTATGCAGACTTCCCAAGCCTTCAAAGAGGGACCTATAGAAGCATGCATGGAAGGGTTGCGGGGCAGGGGGTTTGCACCTGTTCTGGCTACCTGTGATCAATGCTGGTTGTAACCTTTCCCTCTACATGAGGAAAGGCTCAGCATAGCTGAGGATTGTGGCATTGCTGGATGTGTCCATGTGGGAGGGGGAGGAGTCTTTGATGCTGGCACAAGGGAAACTTGGCTAGAGGAAATGGAGTGACTCCCACTCCTTACTGCTCTACCTGCAGCACCTCTTACAAACCTATTTCCCATCACAGGGGAACCCCTGACTCTCTCCATGTTAGAGAGCAGACCTGCGGCACAGACATTAAATGACTTGTCCAAGGCCACAGAGGAAGCCAATGTCAAGGCTGGGATTAGACTTGGAGAGCCCTTGGCTATGGGACCTGTACCCAGACCACTTCCCAGGACAGGATTTGCTCTTTAACTTGCAGCTTCTCTGTCCCTTGCTGTTGACTCCCATATGTATTGCAGGCAGGGACTCTGACTGCTAGTACCCTGCGTGTCACATGGGAGTCACTGATTCCTGGGGCCCGCCCATTGCTCTGGTTTCCATCAGGGCTGCTGAGTTTAAGCACTTGTTGCTGATGCTCATTTGTGTCAGTGCTGCTACCTAATTTCTGACTCTTCCTGCAATGCCACAGGCAGTTTGAAGAGAGGAATGTGGGTCAGATCAAAGCCGTGTACCCCACTTCATACAAATTCCGCCAGGAGAAGAACGTCCCAACCTTCAGCAGTTTCTTGAAGAAATCCAGCTACCAGCTCACCATAGAGCCAGTGCTGGGGGAAGGTATGTGCTGCAGGATACTGTCTGCTCAGAGCCCTTGTGGAGGAGACCTTGCTGGCAGGCTGGGCTCTAAGCTCTCTCTCTGATATGATCCCTAGTGGGGCTTGTTGGGAAAGGATGTCTGGGTCTCTGGAAACCTTCCCCAGATGAGTTCACTGCGTCTGACAGAACTAAGACAATCTGACTGGCTGGTTCCCTGAACGTGGGAAGAGTGCGGAGCAGCTCTGACCTGTTCCAGCATTGGGTCAGGCATATAAAACTATTGGCCTGGTAATGGACTTCTAAGCCCGTCTTTCCCAGGGGTTCCTTTGAAACTCGGCTCAGAACATAACCTGTCGATGGCACTCCCGGTTCTGGCTACACTGGTGCTCTGTATTCATCCAGGTGGTGGTCTGTTTATTTCCCTGGGATGCAGTGACATAGCAGGCGGGGCGGAGGGCTGGCTCTGAAGCAGATGATGACATTCAGCATGACTAGCAGAGAGGGGCTCTGGTGCCCTGGAGGCTATTGCTTCATGCTCCCGTACTTACAGCTGCAGCAGTGTGATGGCATGTGTCAGATCTGGGGTGCTGCAGCCAGCTCTTCCTGCCAGTCTTCCCCCTGTAGCTTTCCCAGCTGCAGGTCCTGGAGATAATGAAGTAACGTCTTTTGTCTCTAGAGGAGAAGGTAGATGGCCGCCTGCACCTGTCCGCATCGCGCTTGCTGGAACGCAGGAGGGTGTTCAGCAGGAACTTGGTGAACATTGTCAAACAGCATCACAAGGTGAATGGCTCGGGTTTTTTGGTATCATGGGGAGACTGGTATAGACCATGGGCCATGCAGACTGAGTGAATCTGCCATCTGTGCATGCAGCCATCTGTAACCTTGCTATTGTTCAGGGGTGCTGCGTTCTCCTGTACTTCGTGAAGCTAAGCAATCGTCTCCTTAAAAATATCTCCAATTCAGAAGCTCCCCATCATGCAATGATGAGACCTGCTCTGTTTTAGATGAAAGCCAGCAGGTGACCCTAAGGGATCTGGGATTCCCCAAGACACTTTTGATATCTAGAGGCAGAGATGAGAATCCACTTAACTGAGGGGCCTGGGATCCAAAATAAAAGTACATGGTTGGACCACCAAACTGTTCAGTCCGTGGAATCGTAGGCAGAGAGGGGAGAGAATCTGAAACACTGAGACAAGGATCAGGATTCTCCTAACGAGAGAGACTTGTCCTGGAATCTCCTGGCTCTGGTTTCTCATAGACACATGACACTAAACTATGCTAAAAGCACAACACTGAAGTGAGGTAATGGCTAGCGCAAGGGTAACAAAACCAGCCTCTTACTGGGTATCTGACTTGCAGCGTCTGACACACACACGCCTCTTTTTCATTCCAGACATTCATGGCTTCCCTCAGCCCCCCAATGGTCATACCAGATGACAAGCTGACCAGATGGCACCCTCGCTTCAATGTAGACGAGGTGCCAGACATAATACCCGCTGAGTTGCCCCAGCCCCCTCAGGTGGACAAGCTGACCACGGCGCAGGAGGTGTTGACCAAGGCCCGGAGCATGATGACCCCAAAGGTAAGAGCCAGAGCTGCTTAGGCTGGAGTACACGGCACCAATACTGGCTGGTCGTGCTGAACGTGTTACGCCCTCTCACATCTACGTGATCATTGGTACTCCTGTGACCCAGTCACAGTAATACTCAAGCACCCACTCCTCCCTGGGGAGGAGACTCCACGTTAGACTCTTCCATGCTGTTGATCAAAGACCCTGCAGTTGGGAACCATACCCCTAGCTTCAAGCGTACGCTCCCTGGGTACACCTTGCAGCTCCCCCATGTGACCTCTGACTCTCCTTCGTGTGAACAGATGGAAAAGGCTCTTGCCAACCTGGCTCTAAGAACAGCTGAAACCAGCCCAGGAAAGCATGAGGACCCCAAAGCAACAACCACGGCCAACACCTCCAGTGCCCTGAAAGGGGTGTCCCAGGCCCTGCTAGAGAGGGTGAGTAACCTGGTTGTGACTGCAGAGGGAGTGGCCCCGACAAGGGGTGTCTGGAGGGTGCCTGACCCAACCCCCACTAACTTCTGTTCCCTTAGATCAGAGCAAAGGAGGCTCAGAAACTGCAGGCTCTGATGACCCGGAACCCACAACAGGAGCAGCGTCTCGTCATGATCTCACGGCTGCCAGAGATGGCACGCTTCCTACGCAATGTGTTTGTGGCTGAGAAGAAGCAGGCGCTGACTGTGGAGGTGGCATGTACGCGGATGCTCGACAGCTACCGTACCACAATGACAGCTGGTAATAGAGGGGGATTGGAGAGGGGTTTTTGCCTCTGGCACGTGAGATTCTTAGATAACGAAAGAGCCTACAGTGAGTTCTGAGTCACAAAATCCAACATCTCCTGCCACCCCAAGAGTAGCGGTATAGCTGAATGCTAGGAAGCACGGAATGGGTACCATAATACCCACTTACCTCTAGACGCTGTTATGGCTACCATATTAAACTACATTTTTGGTAGCTGAAAAGTGCTCATGGAGTTAGCTGTAGTTGGAGGATCCCTATGGACAGAGTCTTTGCTTTCTAGCCTCACTTCTAACATGCTCAGCTTGCTAGTCTTGATGGCTTCCTGGAACAGTGCTTATCCTGTCACTGGAGCAATAGTAAACACTCGTTTTCCTTCAGTGGTCTCCCTAAGATCTACCTTGGTGGAAGCTAAGGGTCTAGTCTTTATCAGGCAGCTCTGTGCTCCCTCAAAATGCCTAGCTGCTGCACTCACCCTTGAGACTAGTTTGCCTGTCAATGTAGAAGCTGACACTACTTCATCTGCGTGGTAATGTGAGTTCTGTAGCCTCTCCCCCAGACATGAGAAACCCCAGGGTAGTCTAAACTCCTAAAAAACCATCTGTAATCTGATGGAGAGAGGAGTGGGGAT
The DNA here is from genome assembly GCF_016161935.1 of Mauremys reevesii. Taxonomy (NCBI): domain Eukaryota; kingdom Metazoa; phylum Chordata; order Testudines; family Geoemydidae; genus Mauremys; species Mauremys reevesii. Next base: position 40,098,130 of record NC_052638.1, read on the forward strand.
ATTTTTATAGGGCTCCCCTGTGTACCAGCGGTGCCAAGCACAGCTGTGTAATTGATGGCTAAGCTCAAAGCCTGGAAGCAATGGCTGGGAGGAATTTCACCTTCATGGTTCTGTGATTTGGGTAGGGAGCAGAAGCCAGAACTGCTGCCCAATGTGTAATACACTGGCTGACAGCTGTTTGAAACGAACTTGCTGATCACTTCTGGTTCTCTCCAGGTGAAATGGAGAAACACCTACACCTCTTCTCAGAGTTGCTGCCTGACTGGGTCATCATCCATCCAATCAGGAAAGACACCTACATCAAGCTGGACAAGAGCATGGACCTCAATATCATTGTGGAGAGACTGACAAGGATGATTAAGGAGGAGGAGAAGCTCTGATTCCTGGGGGGGGGAGGATGGCTGGGGGTTAGACCTTGATCTTAATTAGATGTGCCTCTGAATGTAGCACAAGTGGGGCCCTCTAAGGGCTTGCAGAGAACTCCCTGTTGGGCTACTTGTGACCTCACTGGTTTCTACCTATCCACAGGAAACCAAGAAGGTAGACAAGCCTCATTGATCCTAAAGTGTATGTTTGGCACAGTTCTGGGCAACTCCTCTGGCCCTCAAACATGAGGGCTGATGTGTTATGTTCACTACTGCATGCCCTCCACCAGGAGGAGGCTGCATTTGGCTTTCCCACCTAAATTGCTCCTTTTTTTAAGCTCTCACTGCTTAGTTACTATGGGGAACTTTGTACAACAAATAAAACTACTCACTCCACAGTGGGAGCAGGGGTGTTTGAGCATCTCTGGCTGGCATGGCCTTAGTTACATAAGCCAGACCCCCCTCTCTGAACAATGATGTAATGTTTAATTCCCTTGAACAAGTTTCCAGTGTGACAACTTGCCTCCATTTCTTCCATTAGCTGAAGGTGCTGTGGGGGTGGATGGAATCGTATGCCATTTCTAGTAAGTGAGAAAAATGGAATTTCCTTTGGAAAAAAAATCCCAGGGGCTCTTTTTTAATCTGTTGTGTTTTAGAGAGAGAAAGAATATGCATCTCAGACTACTCCAACTCTGTGTTCAACTCCATGTACATATTGTTGAAATGTGTTGCTATTAAACTTCTAAATGATTGGCAGTAGCAGTCCCCTCTGCTTTAAAGAAAGCTCTTGCCTTAAACAGTGGGCTGCCTGAGGCTCCCTTAACTCCAGCGGTAGGTGCTGAGGTTTCTCTGCAGCAGAACTTTGTGAATTACCAGTAGAGGGAAGGCTTGGGTTGTCAGCCAATTCATGCAAAGAGACTTCTTGGGAAAAAATGAGCAGGGGTTTGCAGAGAAATGACTCCAGCTTTTGTACATACAGGCTTGGCTGAGAGCACAGTTTAGTGTGTGTGTGGGGGGGTTGGTGCCTAATCAAAGGTTAGGCCTTCAAGGGAAGGGAACGGAACTGCTGACAGCTTTTGGCAACTGCAGCATAATCTAATTAGCACAAATGAAGAATGCTCTGTACCCCCTAACTGTTGGTTCATGTACCACTTTTAAAATGTGTTGTGAATTGCTAGAACATTAAGCTCCTGTTGATAGAACCCTGTTCTGGATGGTCCATGCTGTAAGTCTGAGGGGGGACCCTAAACCCCTGCACTTACACATCACTGAGGTGCCATCCAGGCGGGTGCTAGCAAGGGCTTTGTCAGCTCACCAGGCCTCAGGATATACAAATACTGCTTGGAGGAGTTACCTCAGAGGTGCAGGTAAGGAACAAGTCTTCCTTGCCTCAAGCACTAGGACATGAATGTGAGTTATTGCTCGTTTATACCAGAAGTACAAAGGGTGAGCAGCTCTGTTCTTTACATGGGGTAAACTACAGCCAGGCTGGCCCATCAAAGTGAGGGAGCAGATTCAGAAGGTGCCCATTTGCCCCCAGAATGACTGCAGGAGACAGACTGGTCGTGCACGTGCAGGAGCTAGCACTAGGTAATGACACAACAGCTTCTTTTGTGTCAACAGAACAAAGCCAACTTATTGTTGCTTTTCACTAAGAGTAGGAAACAGCAGTAAGATGTGGCAGATAAATCTGATCACATCTAGTCTGAACATTGACATACACACCTTTGTGGGGTCTTGAGCAAATCCCTTGTACACTACTGCCACCTCTTGGATTTTAAGGAAAACACTTAACATCCTAACTTTAAGTCACAGGATCAGATGAAAATCTCAGCTTCAAGTTTATAGAATCATAGAATATCAGGATTGGAAGGGACCTCAGGAGGTCATCTAGTCTAACCCTCTGCTCAAAGCAGGACCAATCCCCAACTAAATCATCCCAGCCAGGGCTTTGTCTAGCCAGGCCTTAAAAACCTCTAAGGAAGGAGATTCCACCACCTCCCTAGGTAACCCATTCCAGTGCTTCACCATTTTTTCCTAATATCTAACCTAAGCCTCCCCCACTGCAACTTGAGACCATTACTCAAATAAGGAAATGTTATTTACTCCTTCCCATAACACAAGAGCTAGGGGCCACCAAATTAAATTCATAGGCAGAAAGTTTAAAGCAAAAGGAAGTATTATTTCCACTCAACACAGTCAACCTGTGGAATGCCTTGCCAAAGGATGTTGTGAAGGCCAAGACTATAACAGGCTTCAAAAAAACTAGATAAACTTATAAAAAATAAGTCAATCAATGGCTATTAGCCAGGCTGGGCAGGGATTATGTCCCTAGCCTCTGTTTGCCAGAAGCTGGGAATGGGCAACGGGATGGACCACTTGATTAGCTGTTCTGTTCATTCCCTCTGGGGCACCTGGCATCGGCCACTGTCGGAAGAGAAGACACTGGGCTGGATGGACCTTTGGTCTGACCCAGTGTGGCCATTCTTATGTTCTTATTTTGTCCATCACTTAGGCCTAGTTTCTGCCCAGGTACAGGGAAAAAAAGCTGAAAACTTGACTTCTAAAGGCTCAAAGGCAAATAAAAATCTTGCTTTTTGACCACTTGGGGATTAGCAATGTTGCTTCTATTAAAATGGAGATACTCAAACCCTCCCCCAAGATAAGACTGCTGGCCAGAGCTCTATGCTAAGAACCTGAAACAGAAAGCTGGCTTTCACCTACCCTTATGAGACTGGCATGGTTACAGTGCAAAAAGAGTTTTCTTTATAGTGAGATACCCAAGAGGAGCTACCTCTTACTGTAAAATCCTAATGAAGAGAAGGTTGAGGGGGAAGAGACAAGGCTGGCCACAACTAGCTACATTAAGGTAAAAACTACAGGGCTATTTGACTGGTCTGAAGGTAGTGGGTTATCAGCTATCTCAGTATAAAAAAAACTTGCCCTGAAGCCAGAGAGAGGGTACAGTCCACGCCTTGCCTGCTATCAGTTTCTGGCACTGCATGGGTCCAGAGCTGTGCTTTGGCAGTCAAAAAACATAATTGGGACAGTGCTGCAGCTACTTTCCATGGGTCTTTTGGATGGAACTTAATTTCTCCACTTTACAGCAACTCTCCTGCCTTTAGTGCCAAGTGTGCAGAGGTACTGATTGTTACACAGGCTGGGTGTCAAAGTTAAACATCCTCTGGAGGCTTCCCAAAGAATTGTAATGTCCTAGTGGGGACTGGTGTCTCTTTTAGCACTACCTGGTTCTGAAGCTTGGAGCAAATTAACGCCAGTACTCCTAGAGACCTAAGAAACTGAACATCTGATGTTTAAGGTTAACTACAAGTGCTTGGGTACACATCTGGTCAGGAGTGCTGCCAGTTTTGGCACCCTAGGTGGCAGAAGGTCCCACCTGCAAAATACCACCCCTGACAGAGGCAGCGGAAGGTCCCGCACCCGAAATACCACCGACGACTGGGGCAGCTGAAGATGCGGTTGCCACCTCCCAAATGTTAGCACCCTAGGTGACCGCCTAGGTCACCTAATGGGTTGCACCGGCCCTGCATCTGGTAAGCAAGCAGGCCTGGGGAATTGTAAAGGACGCTAGGTCTGTAACTAGGGGGAGGCCTATACCACTCAAACCCCACCCTTCCAAGCTAAACCCCACAACTCAGGTTGTAGACAAGTTGCATGGCTTCAGCAGTGTCACCCTACAGGTGGTTCTATCCAAACGAGGGGGAGCATACAGCAGCCTACAATGAAGCAAATGCCCAAACCCTCTCTACAGTTCCTACTCTAAGTGCATGCCTATTTGATTTAATGTGGCACCTGAGCGATTCTCACAAACTTTTCACAAACCTGTGGGGGAACAACAGTTTCCTTGCCCTGTGTGCTCAAGGCACTGAATAAATAACTGCCTTTCTTTACCTTTCAGGATTTGATAGTAAGTGTTACAGTTCTAGGAGGGTGAGATTAGCAAGTCCCAAAGTTGGCTTCTCTAGCATCTTCCAGGGAGCGCTCACAGGGCAAGGCTTGGGGAAAAATCCAGTAAGACCAGATATGAGGAAGATATCTTAAAGATTCAGCTCAGCATGTAAAGCAGTGGGGCTGGCCCAATTTCCAACCCTTTTGCATTTCACTGAAGTCGCAAGATGTCTTGTTTCACTGGATATTGGTTTCTTGAAGAGAAATGGGCATAGAAATACACACCAACTTCATCCTGCTACCAGAATAGTTTTGAGAATTAAAAGGTCAATTTATTTACTAATCAGCTACAGATTCAATTGAAGACAGCCATTACAAATATTAGTTACAATTCAAAGCATCCATAAGGAGATTTGGGTACCCTGGCTCTGATTTGTAAGCATCTGTGACAGAGTTGGATGTTACAGCTAGATCACACACTGCAAGGAGGAGTCTTTTTTCTAAAAGTCTGCCTATCAAACTTTGCCCAGCACAGTAACTAGAATGCTGTTAATATTAGCGCCCCTGCTAAAGCAGGCAAAGTGAGCATAGTTCCACTTTCCCTTCCCTTTTTAGGCGGTGCCAATACCGGAGGGTATTTTGGAACAAGGAGGTTGATTGGAAGGGGTCGGGGGAGGGGAGACAACAGTATCAACCCAAGCTCTGAGTAACCTTTCCATTTACTGGAACTTGAAGATAAAGGCAGAGTTCAGGGAACTTTATATGTAAAGGAGCATGTAAAAAGTTGCATGTTTTGCATGGGTGAGCATGACACGCTGGGGACTTGCACCCATTTCTCATATTGAACAAGTCACCACTGCGCCATTAGCATTGCAAATTGAAGAATTCCAATGTGTACAGTCCACAAGGTTGACAGAACAGCTGTAACCCAAGCATGTGGATGCGGTAAAAAGACCATCATACAGACATCCAATACCATGTTAGTTTTCACTGATCTAGAGAAATGGATTCCTTCCACCCGACCACAAGTAAATCTCAAAGCCCTTCCTCATTTCTCACCAAACCCACAGCTGTAGCAGTACACAGCAAAACCTAACACAAGACTGGAATGATACAAAGGCTTCTAAATGGTATTTTGGATCGACGGACAACTTTCCCCCCCCTCTCAAAACTACTTTCAGCTCTGTCAGTTCCCCCAGAATAAGGGGGCATAAACGGCACAGCAATTTAGGAGAATTGAGCTGGAACAAGAGAGGCCTAGCTGCCCTTGCTGTAATTGGGAGACGCTTCCTCCCTTCTTTAGGGAACAGAGGAGGGGTGGGTCTAATGATTCATCTGTACCAACTCTGCATTGCCATCTGCAGTCCCTGCCTTTCCCACATGAATAGCCCATTCCGCTGCCAGGAAGGAACACAAACGCACACAGCGTCCCAAAGGAAAGCAGAGAACATTGCAGCCAATCTTCTGAAGCCAGATACAACGCTGTCCTGTTTTATAATCATTCATTTCCATCTCTGGTATTTCTAAGGAGCCTATTACAAAGTCTCAGCATGGTACTGGCTATTTTTGGCTGAAATCAAAAACCAGTACATGGGTCCCACAAAAGGCATCACCTCAGTTCTCCATCTAGTTGCTACTGCCCTTAGCAGCACCGTTTACACACTGATCTCTCTAAAAGGAAGTTTTAATCTTTGGCTTGGAAAATAAACAGGAGTAGTTATGATATAGCACCTGTTCAATCCCTACACTGAAGTCAAGGTTAGCATTATCGTCTCTCAAGGAAATAATGGAATAAAACACATAGGAACGTATTATTCAGACCTCCCATTCCTCTCACCCAAAAATAGTTAATTGTGCTTGTTGCCTTCAAACAATTGATCAAGATAAGAAACAGCAGCAGATCTTCAGCAAGAAGGCAGCTGCAATCAGACCATAGCAACCTTCTCTGATCTGAAGCTCATTAGTCATATTGCAGCAGAGAGTAGACAGGGAAGGGTTTCAGTTTTTCTGCCCCTTTCAGAGATTTTAACTCTATGACCACCGCACACTCTAGGACTTCAGCCTTCAGCTTCTTCATTAGCTCACAGGCTGCACACATGGTACCTGCACAACAGGGATGTTAAGCAGAGAGAGTTACAATCACTCCAAGTATTACAAGCAGATAAGCACATAGTCTTAGTTCCAACTTTAAGCCATCGCTAATCACATGGTTAGAATCACACAAACAGGTAACTTCCGATTTTCAGAAAGTGTCAGACAGCACATTGCAAAGCCAAGAATGAGACAATGGATTCCAACATGGCTTTTATTTTTTTTTAAACCAAGCTGAACTCTGGCAGGCCTTAGGGCAGGGATTTCAGGTACTATAGTACAGTTATTCAGACACCGTATAAACCGCTTCATCCCTCTCCCCATAAAGTCACAAGGACACTTTTACAAAGCGGTTCTGTCCTCTTCAAAGCAGCTTTAGCAGAGAACACCCTGAGATAGAATGAGCAATACCAGTTACAGCACAACTACACAGGAAGCAGACTTAACTAAGCGACTGCTCTTACCTCCAGTCGCAAGCAGGTCATCGACGAGGACCACTTTCTCTCCTGGTTCCAAGGCATCGCTCTGGATTTCAAGTTCAGCCTGCAGGATTGAAAAGACAACTTTGTTCTAGTCTCACTTTATAGCGCACTGCTTTTGAAAATGTTAGTGTGTAGCAAAATGCAGATATCACATTCATCAGCAATAATGAAATCCTGACTTTCAGAACCTAAATACACAGGCCTCGAGCTAAAGGAGATCTTTAGAGTCCCAATCATGCACATTAACACAGTGTATTCTATTCCTTTTGTTAGATAAGCTCTCCCAAAACAGCAGCCTGGATGGGACTGGAACTCCTGTATGTAATACACTGGCCTAAGCATACATGATCAAGACTCTTGTGGTTTTGGTGCAGAAAGTCCCTGGTTTCAGCCCTTTAGTATCTATATATGTGGAGCCAGCCATGGAAGCATCTTTTCTCTGTCCTCCAAGAGAGATGAACCCATTCTCCCTAAGGACTGACCCATGCAATGCTTATGACTACCACAGTACTTTGTACTATGGAAGGGAAGGCTTGCCTCCATAGTATTCAGCAGCATTAGTTAGCTAGCTAAGGCAGAGTTATCAAGTCTATGCAACATCTCTTCCAATAAGACCAGGCATGAACCCAGCTGCTGGGCAATGTGTTTCCTGCTTTAAAACCATAAAAAAGAGCATTTACTGAAACAAGCAAGAGTAGGAAAAAGTAATGGAGATCTTCACGCAACCCCACTTCTTTCTTTCTTTCTTTCCCACTGGCCTTTCTCCAGAAGCACAGGACTTGCTGTCAGTCCTTTAGCTAGGTTCCTCTGAAAATCAGCAGCCATTAGTTTTTATGCTCAGTACTATTAATAATACATACACTCAGATTCAAGCCTTTTCTCCAAAGATCTCAGACTAGTTTGCAAAATTAACTCTGTTTAGCCTCACACCACCCCTATGATGTAGGAATTAGTCACTGGGCACAACCAGAATGGAATTTAGAATGCCCGACTCCCAATGCTGTGTTCTCAGAAGGGCTACAATGGTTGAAAAATCTCTAGCACCAAATATTATTAGATGGGCTTTACCTCACCACCATCCTCATCCCCAAAGTAGCTCAGTGATCTCAACAAACAAGATATTAGCAATTACAGCAGTGTCCACCAAGGGTTCTCTTCTGGCTATTACCTGGCCATATTCAAGAGCGTATGAGACAGATTCTGTGGGACCCGGAAGCTTCCCCTTTTTTCGTATTAAAACACAGCCAATCCCTAGTCTCTGTGCTAGAACTGGGCCAAAGAGGAAACCACGAGAATCCAGACCTACGGAAAGCAGAGCAGCAAAAACATGGTTAACAAAGGGAAACCGTTCAGCTTTCACACTCTCAGCAAATGCTCAATGTTTCTGTTATCTTCCTGTACTCAGGGAGTCTAGCAACTATTTGTACTGACTTGCAATCCCACCTATTTTGCATTGTATGTTTGTATTCACACAGACTTACTATGAAATGCGGCCCGGAACTTGGAGTTCCACATATATCACCACAGTATCTCTATTTGTTTGTGAACTGGTTCTTGTCTGTACCAATAAGAAATTAAGTCTCAGTATCAATTCAACTGTAGGGCCAGAAACTCAGTATCACATCAGGATGGGTTTACATGATTACACCCACTAAGAATTGAATAGAGTCCACTAGACTCATTGACATTGGGTTATCATCAAATCACCCCCCTTTCATTCAGTACTTATTACTCTCCATGTCCTTAAACAACATGTTAGTTGGAATAGAACAGTTATCTCCACAAGGCACAGCTATAGTTGGTCTGTAACCAGTCATTCTGAGACAAGCAGAAAATGGAAATGCAGCTTGTGTCTTTGCTATTTATATAACACTAGACCTGGCTTAAAGGCAAGTTATAGACTGAGGAAGGCAGAGTAGTAATTCACTTATATTGGCTAATTCACTGCTTATTGCTATTAAATCTTTTTAAATAAAGGAAATTATTGCCAAATGTTTGAGTATGTTCAACACTCAAAACAGCATGTCAGAAAACTACAGAACAGAAATAAAACCACCATCACACGCTAGTGTTATGTAGTTTGGTCCAGAATAAAATGTTATGATAACCAGTCATAAAGTTGCAATACCATGATGTTATACCATCTTTCCTGCCTCCTCAAAGAGGTTGTTTCTGACCATGCCATCTCGGTATGGATGGACAGTAATGTTCTGTATGGTATTTTATAGAAGTTTCACTAAACATTTATCATGCTACCCACCCGCAATGAAGTCGATCTGTGGATAGTGTGTCTTCAAATGAGCTTCCAAAATATCAATCACAGTCCTGAAGGCTATAGGATCCTTTAGCAAAGGGGTGATATCACTAAAAACAGAAGAACAAAATGAGTTTTCCCTGGAACCTGAAAGCTACATTACCCAGATCAGAGCCCACAGTTTACCCTCTCCATGCAGAAACCAAGCTTCTTAAACAAGTGAATTTGAGTCCTCACTCCATTTCCAGGGGTTCATAATAGCTGCAAAAGGGGCTACTTACAAGATCTCTTGAAACAGTGGTTGGACTCAGCACCGAGTGAAGAAATCTAGCTAGCAACTTCTGCTACGATTCCCTAAGCACTTGTATTCTAACCCTTTTTTCAGATGCTCAGAACTTTCCAAAGTGTTCACACTCCAGGCTGAGAATTTCCAGATGGTGACTATTTCTGAGAATGTGTGACCCAAAACAATTCAGATGTTTTGAAAATGTGTGTGATGGAAAAATAACTTTTATTATAATGAAATTCATACTTTTTTAATAAAAGAGTTCTAGCACTGACACAGCTATTTAAAAAAAAAAAAAAAAAGCTGAAACCGCCCTCATTAAGAAATGCCTTTGTTTGGGCATCTGCAAAGTGTTTTTTATTTGCTGAGATATAACCCTTACATATACCTGACCAATCTCAGGCACAGCTGATAAGGTGCTCAGATAAGAACATCTGGGAGAGAGTTTGGCCCCGGATTCTACAAAGCTACACACCAGTTCAGTTTCACACCATGTGACTTTACTCCCAAGTGTAACTTGGCTGCTCACTGACCAAGTGACTGCAGGAGCCATGCACGAGCTCAGCTTCAGCGCACTGGGCAGAGGTGGACAGGGGCTGCCTGCTGCAGAGCATGCAGGGCAAAGGCCAGCACAGATCCAAGGACAAACCTAGGCTGGCCAAGTGGGTCTATCCCCAGTGCCAGGGCAGTAAGACTCTGCAGCTGCGCCATCCATGTGCCAGGGCCAAGCTTCATGCTGCACAAGTGTAATTGCACAGGGCTTCCCCCCCCCCCCCACAACCTATCCTGCCCCCATGTCCCTCCCTCATCACCCCCAGCCTCCCTTCGCTCCTGACCCACCACTCCTCATCCTCATCACCCCTCAGCCCTTCACTCCTGACCTGCCCCTCCCTCATCCTCCCTAGTCCCCCGCTCCCTGCCCCACACCTCCTCCCTCATCACCCCCCGCCCCCTCACCCCTTTCTCATCACCCTCAACTGCCTTTGCTCCCTGCCCCACCCCCTCCCTCATCACCCCCAGCCCCCTTCGCCCCCTGCCCCGCTCCCTCCCTCCTCGTCCTTAGCCCCCGCTCCCTGCCCCACACCCCTCTCTCATCACCCCAGCCCCTTCGCTCCCTGCCCCGCTCCCTCCCTCCGCGTCCTTAGCCCCTGCTCCCTGCCCCACACCTCCTCCCCTCATCACCCCAGCCCTCACCCCTTTCTCATCACCTCAACTGCCTTTGCTCCCTGCCCCACACCTCCTCTCTCATCACCCCCAGCCCCCTTCGCTCCCTAGCCCCGCTCCCTCCCTCCTCCTCGTCCTTAGCCCCTGCTCCCTGCCCCACCCCTCTCTCATCACCCCCAGCCCCCTTCGCGCCCCACCCCTCCACCCTACCCCTCCGCTCCCTGCCCCCACCTCCTCTCTCATCACCCCCAACCCCTTCGCTCCCTGCCCCGCCTCCCTCGCTCCCTGCCCCACACCTCCTCTCATCACCCCCAGCCTCCTCACCCCTTTCTCATCACCCCCAGCCCCCTTCGCTCCCTGCCCCACCCCAGCCCCCTTCGCTCCCGACCCCCCCCGCTCCCCCCTCCTCCCTCCTGACCGCCAGCCCCCCGACACCCACACCGGAAGAGCACCCCGGGGGCGGGGAAGTCCGGGAAGGCCCGGACCCGCTCCTCCAGCAGGCGCCGCCGCGCGCCCAGCTCCCCGCTCATGCTGCCGCGTACCCCTCCGGCACTGCGCAGGCGCCCCTCGGCCGGACTAATGCCTCGCGCGCTGCTCGGGGGGCGGAGACGGGAGAGTTCGGAGGAAACCATTGCTGGAGGCGGAGGGGGGAATGCGGGGGAGACCAGCTGGAAGGGGGAGGAGTGTGTGGGGGAGACCATTGCATCTAGAAAGGGGGGGAACGTGAGGGGGGAGACCGTTGCAGCTGGAAGGGGGGGGAGTGTGAGGGGGGGAGACCGTTGCAGCTGGAAGGGGGGGGGAGTGTGAGGGGGGGAGACCGTTGCAGCTGGAAGGGGGGGAGTGTGAGGGGGGGAGACCGTTGCAGCTGGAAGGGGTAGAGAGGAAGCTGGGGGCTGTTGCTGGGGGTGTGGCCCCGCACTATCAGCACCTGCCCTCCCAGTGGCATCATGAGCTCACATCCATGGGTGCCCCGTGACAACGTCCCCAGGGTGTTCCCTTCCCTTCCACCATGACCATGAAGACACTGACACCTGCACGTTGTCATGCTGTCACTCCTGCTGTGAGGTCACTGTGACAGCACTAGGACATCACTCCCTTCCAGCCACCCCGTGATGACATCAGCACTGGGTGATCACTCCGGTGATGTCACACACACAGTGACCTCATGACACTGATTCCGGCCATATCACCTGCCTACCACTATGAGGTTACACCTGTGATGCCACCTTGCTGTCCGCCCCTGCCATGACACTGTTCACCTTTATGCTCTGTGCCAAGAGAAGAGCGAGTCCTACTACAGCAGGACCCGCTGCACCACGCAGGAAGCCACTTCAGCAGCATAGTGTTAGAAGCAACACAGCACTAACTCCGCAGCATCTCTGAGAGGAGTCTGAACTTGGTTCTGGCCTAAAAAAACAGAAAAGAAAGAAGTTACCAATTCAAAAGCTCAGGATGACCTGTCACTTTCGCCCTCTACCAAAAGTCAGCCATAGTTATTCAATACCAAGCAAACCCATTCCCTGGTCTGCCACAGGCTCTACCCCGCTACCTCTCTCACCCTCTCCAATGCTTGATAAAATAGGTCACAGCATGACCTGAACATTAAGCACAAACTAGTACGTCCTGGAGTATGCATTTTGTATCAGTTAAAATCTGTTGTTTAATTTGTGTAAACTGGAAAAAAATCAAGTAGAAAGTGTGAGGATGCTCAGTTCTGGGCTAATGACTTGTGATGCTGGCAGGCCAGACGCCAGCTCTTGTAAAGTCTGCAGGCATTAGCTAAGAACTGACAAACTCACAGCAGGTGCCCAGATCAGGTCACTCATACATTAGTGACAGGTTTCAGAGTGGGGGCCGTGTTAGTCTGTATCAGCAAAAACAAAACAAGGAGTACTTGTGGCACCTTAGAGACTAACAAATTTATTTGGGCATAAGCTTTTGTGGGCTAAAACCCACTTAATCGGAACAATACATTAGTGTTGCTCGAAATAGGTATTAGTCTTACAAGAACATATTTAGTGTTTAGACTCTAAAGAATGTTTGTAAGTTGCAGCATGCATTAATCTTATTTGTAAATATCTGTATTTTACCAGGCTATGAGGAAATATATACATTTTGCGTTATAACTTTGAAAACGTTTGCATTAAACTTGTGAACTCAGATAGGAAGAGTGTGTGTACCCACCTCCGGACTATCAAAATCAGATGGGCCATCAAGGAACATCGCAATACAAAGGATTGGTGAATGGCCCTATCACACCTTGGAAATGCTACACGCAAGGAAGCTCATCCTATGGACTTGGAGGCTGAATGAAGGAAATGAAACAGATACACAGGAAAATGTTCCATCTCTTTGTTGTTTGAACTCTCACGGGGCCAGAGACACTAAGCTGAAGCCAGAGATCTCCATGGGTTACCTCTGGGTCTGCTCTGAAGGACACTTTGAATTGAAAGATCACAACAACTCTGTCACTCTTAGGATTTAGATTGCAACTCATTTGTGTATATGTTTGCATGCTTTAACCTGTAAATAATTCTCATTTCTTTTTCCTAGTTAATAAATAAGTTAGTTTATTACAGGGTTGGCTACAGGTGTTGTCTTTGGTGAGAGATCTAAGATACAAATTGATCTGGGGTAAATGACTGGTCTCTTGGGCCGGGGAGCGATTTTTGGTGTAAGTGACCATTTATCACTAAGTCTAGCTTGCCTGGCTGGCAAGATAGACTGGAGAGTCTAAGGGGACTGTGTGTGACTCCATGGTAAGACTGTCACAGGGATCCAGGAGTTCACATTTGTCACCACCAGTCTGGAATTTTTGCCCTGCCTCTTGACAGTCTGCCCTGAGGTTGGCACTCACTGTCCGTGAGCCACTCCAGACAGCGACATGGCTCAGCATCAGCCCACCCCAGGGCAGAGCATCCTGACAGCAGACTCTTAACTCCTGTTTCTTCTGCAGCACGTTCAAACCTCAGCTAACTAATACAAAGAACATACTAGCCGAGAGACTTGGATTCAGAGATTTCCCATTGCACTGACAACAAGCCTATTGAATGGCCAAAAGATGGTCCCTGGGCAGCCTAGAGCAATGACAGGTCCCAGTAGGCAGGATTCCCTTGTTGCTGATCCTAACTTGCCACCATCTTTGCAGCCTTAGGCAAGTCCCACACTTTAAAAACACACAATAACGGTGGCAGATGTTGTACATGTAACAGAAAACACGACGAATACGCAGCTTTACAACAGAGTGCTGAGCAACAGCACCTATTGAATTCCTGGGAGCGGGTGGGCCCAAGCTGCCTGCAACATCAGAAGGCCCCTCACTGACTCAGCCTAAAGGGAGGAGCCCCTAAACCCAGGGTTCAAGTAAAGACGGGGAACAACAAATGATTAAACAGGGACAGAAGTGGGAGTCACAGGGTCAAAAGCAGGGAGCCAGAGGCGGACACTGAACAGATCCCTGGACAGGGCCCACTGCTCCTCGGAGGCGTCCAGGAGCCAGTGGACATGGCCCAGAACTCTGCCTGGAGGCGTAACCTAAGGGAGGAACGGAAATAGGCCGCAGTCACAGAGCACCTCCCCATCCAGCAGCCTCCTCCTGGTGTGGTGGACGGCCACCTTGGCCAGCACCAGGACGGGGATGAGGAGTTCTCGTGACTCTGTGGGGCCACAGATGGGGTGTGCGTAGAGTAGAAGGTGTGGGGAGAGGTGCGGCCAGAACCTCGGGAGACGATTCTGGAGGAGCCAGAAAAGGGGCTGCAGCTTGGCGTACTTGAGGTAGACGTGCGCCGGGGTCTCCGCATAAGGAACAGGTGTCGGGGAGGAGGGTGAGCCAGACCAAGCACACGCCCGTGCTCACAGCTCCGGGAAGGAGCCGCCAGCTGATATCCCCGCCAGGCTGCAGGCCCAGGGTAGAATACAGACTGGCCTACTGGGGCTGCTCACCCGGCCAGCACAGATGGTAGGAGGTCCCGCCCCTTGGTGTCGGGGTGGGTTATGAGGGTGAGGAAGTGAAAGGATGGAGCACGAGCATGTACAGCTGTGTTCTAGGTGCGTTCAGAAACAAACCGGCTGCAGGTCATGCAGGGGGAGCAGCTGGGGGAGGGAGGACTCAGGGGCAGAGGCCCGATGACAAGATCCAGAGGGCCAGGAGTGAGGGATGGGTGGGAAACACCCTCCCACAAGAGCCACTCAAGTAAAGCCCGAGGGGTGGGTGGTAAGGCTGCCCTCTCCTCCTGCAGTACGTGCCAGGAACATGAAGGGTGGAAACCCCAGGGGATCCCCCCCGGTCATAGTCCAGGAGGTCTCCAATCTGGGTGGTACCTGCCAGGACCAACCTCTGGCACACCAAGGGGGACTCCACCACCTACGCACCAAGTTGGGGGTTGTATAGCAGGGACTCTGCCAGGATGCGATGGTCACAGGGTCCGAAGCAGGGAGCCAGAGGGAGACACTGAGCAGAGAACCCTGCTCTGCACTGCTCCCCCTTCCCCCACAATGAAAGCAACAAGCACCACAGGCCCAGGAGGTAACAAAGATGCTATAGCCACTCAGTCCAGCAGCAGCAGCTCTGTCTTCCTCCTCCATGATGTCAGCAAGAGCAGCAGGGCTCCCAGGCAGCAGCCAGCCAGCGAGGCAGCAAGAGGGTCCTGGCCGGGTGGGGATGTGACGCAGGGTAACCGCAATTGGGCCAGGGCTCTGATCACTGCAACTCCAATTAGTTCCCCAGAGTGCACCTGACTATGGGACCTGTGCCCAATGGAGAGAGAGAGATGGGCTGGTGAAGGCTAATTATCTCATTAGCCCAGATGGCACAAGAGGCACGGGAAGGAGGTGTAAAGGGACTGAAAAGCAGCCGGGGATGTGCCTTGAGAGACCTCTCCTCGATCAGGAGCTGAGGGCTCGATTCCACGTTACTGTTGGGATGAGGCTGCTTAGTCTGCAGAGGCGGTGGAGAGGAACATTCAATAAATCACACAAGGGGTTTTACTGGAAGGTCTCCATGCGTTTGTGGGCTAGCCAGTAAACTAGGAGCGAGTCAGCCCTGGCCCAAGCTGGCTATTTATGACCAATCAAATGAAAGCAGGCTGGAGCAGACCTGCTGCAGAAACGCAGGGTCGCACTGACTTAATTCAGGGATGTAGCAATGCCAGTGGTTGTCAATGAACCCAAGAGTCATGCGACTTGCTGTCTAGACTCTGCAGCTTGCTGTGGCCAAAGTGCCTTCTGGTATGTATCCCTAAAGAAAATGGTGTTTGTTTTTCACAGCCCTTTCAGAGCCCATGGGCAGCAGTCCCGTTTTGCAGGGAGGTGGAAATCAGAGTGTGCCTACACAGGAAGTGAAGCCTCCAGGAAAAAGAACGCCATGGTGATTTGTGACTAGGGCACGCTGCATTGACACACAGCGCATAGCCTGCACCTGGCTTTAGTTTGTCTTCATCCTGCTCTAGGGTGACCAGATGTCCTGATTTTACAGGGACAGTCCCAATATTCAGGGCTTTTTCGCATATAGGCGCCTATTACCCTCCCATCCTCTGTCCTGATTTTTCACACTTGCTGTCTGGTCACCCTATCCTGGTCCTATATGACTTCTCCCTCAGTATGGATATCTGGCTGCTCTAATCAGACATTCTTGGTGCAACCCCCTAGGGGAGATGTGCACCACATACTGCAGGCTACACGGCTGTATTTCCTATCTATTCCATACATGGAGGGATATGGACCCGCTTTGGCAAAGTGACAAAAAGACACCTGTTTTAATGACCGCCTGGCATTACGTGTAAGCCTGGGGGAAGCTGAAGGTCAATGCAAAGGTTGTCCTTTCTGAGGGATTTATGTTTCTTAGAAAGCGCTTTATGGAGAGAGAGAGACAACAGCAGGAGAAGGTCAGTGTGGGTTATTCTGATAGCAGTTCCCATTAGGAATAGGACTTTCCCAAGTCAAATTAGCTTATCTGCCACCAGCAAATCCTCTCTGTAACAGCTGGCCCAAGTCAACCAGCCCTTCAACAACTGAAGAAACAAACACAGATCAAGCACATAACTTCCCATTGGAACGGAGGCTTTTCGGCTCTCTTGTTAATTCCTCTAGATGGATCAGAGGAGTTTGTTTTGCTGTTTTACCAACTGAAGTACAGTGTAGTCAGCTATTCCAGCATCTTGGCAGCTTTCTCAGCAGAAAGAAATTATTCAGGTAATTTTCCTGCCCATCAGGGATAGCAAACTGGCTAGGAAGTGGGAGCTCCACATTGCAATGTGCCATCCATGAAAACTTAAATCATCTCCATCCTCCTCTGTTCATCACTGATGGATCTATGCCCCCTGAACACACATTTTACTTTTCACCATCCTCTCCCGTTTGGGCTGCCTCTCCTTTCTCCTTTGAAACCCTCCCATGCTATCTGCAAAAGCGCTGCTAGCATTGATAACACAAGACACCACACCACTTTGCCAAGTAGGTATCCCCATGATGCTCTGCCATGTTCTCCTAGAGAAGCAAATGTCTCACACCCATGTGCTGCAGGGACCTCCCAGGAGCCCTTTGTTAGGATTCTACCCGCAATCTGAAGGGAGGGGATTTTCATGCCTCTGATAGAGGCTCAGATCCCTCCCTGGATAATGCTAGATCAGCCCTGCCAGAGAGCTGATAAAGATACTTCTGAAAAACAATGTTTCTACCCTCTGCCATGCCCCAGATCACACATCAGACACCTTAAAAATCAAATTGCCCCAGCCCCTACAAACTTTTCACCCCTCTGTTCCTCCATTTCAAAGGAGACAAGATGAACACTGCTCTACTGACAAATATATTGGGTTTTGGTGTTTAATGCTTCCCCCGCCTACTCCTTGCAACCAGTTAATAACTTTGAGAGTGAGAATGGGGGTGGGGTGGGGGTGGGCAGCGTGAGTCTCATCTGAAAAGAATTTGCCTAGGACTAATTTTCTCCTGCCCGCTTGAGCCAGGCAGAGACCTCTCCACTGGCAAAGCATTCATGCCAAAATGCTTTAGTTCTGGACTATCACTAGTGAGGTGTGGAGCACCTAGTCTGACTAGACAAGCTAGGGAGACAGAGATGGATTGTGTCTCCTCCTTAAGTCAAGAAACGCTTGGGATGTTATATGGCTAACCCTGGAAAGACTATGTTTCACGTGACTATATTACAGCAGCCTGCAACCACTACTAACCTCTGTAGTTAATCGTTTGATATAATTATATAGTTATGTGATTATATCGAAATTAACTGCAAGGCTAGATTAATATACGAATACATAAAACAATCAATGTGCGGTTAATACGTTTAAGTTGTAGGATAAGGATAAGTAAGGTAAAGCGTGAACCTGAGGCCTACAGGCTTTAGGCCAAGAAGAGATTTAGCTTGGCCATCGAAGGTCTCAGGCCTGAAAGAGGTTGGCATGACAAGTTGGCTGAGGAACAACCCTGGGCCAGTAAGATTGAGAGATACAGTAATTGATGTATTAGTTTCTGATGTCCTGGGAAACAGGCCTCAATGCACCAGTTAATGCCACAAGATGACCGGTAGTAACTTTTCAAAGAATTCTGTAATAACTTAAAGTTGCCATAGTAACTCATGTGTATGTTAATGAGAATAAGGGAAGAGAAGACCTAGAGGGGACATAACAGTTTTCAAGTACATAAAAGGTTGTTACAAGGAGAAGGGAGAAAAATTGTTCTCCTTATCCTCTGAGGATAGGACAAGAAGCAATGGGCTTAATTGCAGCAAGGGGGTTTCGGTTGGACATTAGGAAAAACTTCCTGTCAGGGTGGTTAAACACTGGAACAAATTGCCTAGGGAGGTTGTGGAATCTCCATCAGTGGAGAGTTTTAAGAGCAGGTTAGATGATGGTCTAGCAGGGATGGTCTAGTTCAGGGGTAGACAACCTATGGCACGTCTGCCGAAGGCGGCACGTGAGCTGATTTTCAGTGTCACTCACACTGCCCAGATCCTGGCCACTGGTCCAGAGGGCTCTGCATTTTAGTTTAATTTTAAATGAAGCTTCTTAAACATTTTAAAAACTTTATTTACTTTACATACAATAATAGTTTAGTTATATATTATAGACTTATAGAAAGAGACCTTCTAAAAATGTTACAATGTATGACTGGCACGCGAAATCTTAAATTAGAGCGAATAAATGAAGACTCGGCACAGCACTTCTGAAAGGTTGCCGAGCCCTGGTCTAGATAATACTTAGTCCTGCCATGAGTGCAGGGGACTGGTCTAGATGACCTCTCGAGGTCCCTTCCAGCCATTCTAAACAATTCTAAGTGAAGGGGATAAGCTATGAGAAAGGGGGCATGCTAAGTTAGTAAAGTGTGGAAGTACAAATAAGGAACAGGGGCAATACTCTTACTCTGATGCATAAGCATAGCGGGGGTAACAGGATAAAAGGTCTAGCCCAGGCTGAGTGTGGAGGGAAGCATGTCAGGGACACCCAATAGGAAGGCCACCTGATGATCTTTTTACCCATCTCGATGTTTCCCTAAGGAATGAGAGTATGAAATCCTTGATGCTGGACATCTCGTTTCTCTCTCTCTCTCTCTCTGTGTCAGTAGTTGGGGCATTGTTCATCTGCTTAATTGTTAATAAGAGAATGTTTGATAACCTGTGACCACACGTCATATACTCACAGTTCGTCCTCCTAGAGTCTCTAAACCTAATAGAATTCTTAATGGTGATTCTCACTCTACTGATCCGGATACTGTAGGCGTTCAGGAGGCTGAATCCTTAGCACAAGTCACTGTGGTTTATGATACCCATTTGTAGTACCAACCCAAACGTATCAAATTAACCAGGCTACACCTCCCTCACAGGGGTTCTGGGAAGTTTAATTAGTTAAGCCTGTAAAAGTACTTTGAGATCCTGACATGAGAAGTACAAAGTATTATTATATACACACCTGTCTACAAGTCATTGATAACTTTAATCTGATTAACTACTCATTGATAAAGTAGTAGAGCTGTGCAGAGGGCAGAAGTTTCATTTCACTAAGGATTTCAGGATTTGGAAATCTGGCTTCATTCCACACAAAAAACCCTTCATTTTGGGATAATCAAAACATTTCATTTCTATTTTTTGAAATTTAGAATTATAAACACAAAAAGTTTTGGAAACGGAGTTTCAGAACAAAAACACTGATCTGTTCCCTTCCAAATACGTTGGAAACTGATTCAACATTGTCAAAACTTTTTCCTGGTTTTCTTCTGAAAAGAAATTCCAGTGAAATCCACCGGATTTCACACAGGGTTTAGATTTTGATGGAACCGGATATTCTGCTGGAATCGGGGTCGGTCAATGTTTTTTTCCTCCAACAAACTCTATGATGCAGCCTGCAGCTTCGGTACTGGATAATTAGGCAGGTTTCTGTAATAAAGACAAATGCACCATAGTCTAATGCTGTCATTTTACAGTCAGCCATATCCATGACTGCTTAGACTCTTCACGACATAGGGTCTAATTGAAAGCCTCCCACTGGCTTCCTTACTCTCCCTAGCTGGCCTAGTCGTCCAAAATGGGGTTTTGAGAGTAATCCAGAACTGGTGGATTTGGCACAAATGTCTCAAATCACATCTCCCGGTGCTTATAGCCTGTATCCCTTTCAATGGAGGAATCTTGTTGCCATCCAACCTAGATATCACCCAGAAGGGTATTAACTGATTCCAGGGAAATAAAATGCACTGAAAGCCAAAAGCCAGCTGCTGACTTGGCTCTCTCTCAGGGAGTTAGGGAGTGTGATTGATTTCATGTTTCTTCTCTCCTAAAAGGTGACAGATTCCTGCCTGGAAATCCACCTTCTTATAAAAATAATTCCATAATTTATCTATAGGATTTTAACTAGATCTTGAACAAGGAATAAATATAAACCACAGAAGAGGTTATGCCATGAATCCAGCAAACAATGCCCACAGGTCAAAAATAACCAAGAGAAGAGGAAGCAACCCAAATGAGAGGCAAATATTTTTTCATTATTCTTTACATGCTTTTAAAAAAAGACCACAGTTTAGTCAAGAGGAAACAAAGCATAACTTTAGCGCACTCTGTATTACCTCTTCTAATAATGCACAGGAAATTTGTGTCAAACACTGATACTACCAGAAACATTCAAGCAAAACCATACATTTCCAAATAAGTCTCAAGAGAGAGAAATCAAGCCACTCATTAAGAAGACCACCGTCCTGACACCAATCGAAATCCACCACAGTTCTTAGGGTGTTCAAGTTCTGGGAGTGACTACTATAAAAACTGGTAAAAAAGGGAAATTATTCTGTGTGGTAGTTTGTAAAGTTTCCAGTGCACAGTATAGCAGCAAGATCACTGGTGTGGGATTCCTCTTCCCTGTCTGATGAAGTAGCCACTATCGACGCTGCAGAACATTTCGCCTTATCCCACTCAACTTTTTTCTCCCCAATTTGAATAAGAATATTCTTGAAAAGGGGATGAAAACAACAGCTCCTCATCCTCATGAGTTCTTTCTTCATTAGTGCTTCTTTGTTCAGAATCATTAATGTTATGACTGAGTAGACGTTGCCATCCCTAGTAAAAAAATGTAATCTCAACCTTCCAAAAGTTACCCACCTTATCAGCTTCACTTTACAAAGAGGGACATGGCTTTGGGAAGTCATTACTAAAGATAGTGACCAAGGGGGTGTATCCCATACCTCAGTAAAAGGCTTCAATGTGCAGGGTGCTGAGAACTGCTAGCTCCCATTGAGGTTAACAGCATCTGAAAATGCTCAGAACCTTGCAGGATCCGATGCTAAAATGAACATCCCCTGAAGTCCAACAGTCTCTTCCACATTAGTATTAGTTCTAGGTCCATTAGTAAAAACCCACTAGCCTCTGTCAACCTCAAAACCCATCTGAGGACTCCATCCCAAGGCCTGGCTCAACATTTTATTAGCAAATGCACAGCTGTCATTGCCTTCCATTCTGGCAGGTCAGTTCAGAACCTTTGCGTTTTCACTTTTAATACTGCTTTCCAAGGATTCACATTTAAAATGCAGAGGTATGTTATCTTTCATCACCATATTCAAACACAGTTTGCAGGGCATTAGCCTTGGGTGTAAGTGTTTGGAATTGATCTGCTGGTTTCCAATTCCAGTGCGCAGATACCCAAATTGTTGGTCCACAGAGACTAATTTGCCACCGAGATAATCCATTTGTTGCTGCAGGTTTTCAAATCAAGCCTCCAATTTTGGAGCCATAGACTGTGAATATCGTAGGACTTTTCCCATGATTATTAGTTACATCAATTTCAGACGCTTCTTCGCACTGAGGGGCTGATAACATAGCCTCGGGGGGTGAGGAAGGGGCCATCTCTGGAGTCTCCTGGATCAGCTAATTGGAA
Source organism: Mauremys reevesii (assembly GCF_016161935.1). Classification (NCBI taxonomy): domain Eukaryota; kingdom Metazoa; phylum Chordata; order Testudines; family Geoemydidae; genus Mauremys; species Mauremys reevesii. Next base: position 40,120,044 of record NC_052638.1, read on the forward strand.
ATTAAAGTCAAGGAAGGAATTCCCTGGATTCTCAGCCTGGGCAGCTTTTAAGCTTATGCCACTTAGGAGGCATATTTAAACATAAAGAAGAAGGGAACATCACATACCCATGAATGAACTCAAGACGTAAGTCCTCTCTCTGTTCGTGTTATGTGCGGCTCCAAACTACACATCTTAAAAGAGCAAAACACCAAGAAACAATCACTGCCAATAACAGCCCAGCCAGTCAGCCAGACTCACCTGCCTTCTTTGAAAGAAGAGTGAGCTGCCAACAGCCACAAGAAAACCAACTCCTGCCTCAGTGCGGGCAGTTCCCAAGCCACAGAGGTCACTGTGAGCGCACTGACTCACTGAGCGTTCTGGGCAGCGGGAGCCTGGATCAAACTTGCATCGAGGGTCCTATATAAATACTAAGGGCAGGATTTACCAATATGTTCTGGCTACTTTGTGCTGCAACAGTGACGCAAGCCAACCATAAACACAGCTTACCCAGCCAGGTAAGCCAAGTTTACAGCTGCTCCGTGTGACCAGAGTGGTGCAAAAGTTGGAGCTCATCAGTGAAGTTGTCCCAACGTGCGGTATTTATTTGTATGACAGTAGTGTGTAAAGGGCCCCATTATAATGGAACCCTCTCCCCCCACCCCCAACACAGTAAGAGACAGGCATGGCCCCAAAGAAACAGGCAAGATAAAGGGTGGGAGGAGAACAAAGGCACAGAAAGGGGAGGTGACTTTCCCAGGGTCATGCAGCAGGTCACTGGCTGAGCTGGCATTAGAACTCTCCTGATTTCCAGTCCCATCCTAGACTGTGCTGCATCTCTCAGAGCTGTAATAGCACCTGGCCAGAATCCTGCCATTCACCCCAACTGCCTCTCACTCTGCTCAGGAGAAGAGAGGCAGGTTTCTAATGCTAGTGCTGGCATCTCGGTTGCAGTGCTCTTAGTTTTGTCAGCCTCAGAAAATACACGCTGCACATGCTGATCAAACACCTTTTTATTTTGTTCTTCAATTCCCCTGGGCCCACTACAACATTAAAAACTGTCCACCTTTGAAAGAGGCATTGATTAAAAATACTTCTTAACAATCCAGCTATGGAGCTAATTTCCATTTGCTACAATTATTATTTTAATTTAAAGCAGTAGCTCCTTCATATCAAATTTCTGTCTCTTATAAAGAAACAAGTGCAGAGCAGAGAATTAAACAAATATCACTGTAGATTTACTTACAGCATCCAGAATTCTGCATGCAGATGTGCGCAAAATCTGTCTCTCTTTGGAAAAGGGATTGATTTAAAATAAGAGTGCTATGTATATTCACTTGTCATAACTGCACATGCAAGTGATTAATTAAATCAATTAGACATCTAAACGGCTATTTTTATGCAGAACTACTGCAAATAAATGTGCACATAGACATTTTGCGTGCACACTTTTGAAAAAACTGGCTCTAAATGTTGCACTTCTCAGCATTCATCACTTCAGCATGATTGTTTCCAAATCACACCACAGACACGTTGTTATAAATTCAATGTCATCCTAGAAATATTATAATGAATACTTATGGCTGTTTGTAAAACTCTAATCAATTCAGTACTCTTGATATCTGTGTAATCAGAACAAGTCATCCTGGGATCTCAAGGCTGCTACATATCTCTTACTGTGCCCCCATTAAGGGGCCTTGGCTGGGTGCACAGTCATTTTGCCTTACAAGCTTGTGCATCAGTTTCATTTATTTTTGCACATTCTCTAACTTGGTTTCTCTCCCTACCTCCCTTTTTTTCCAGACAATAATACAACACTATGATGCTTAGAGAACCAGAAAGAAAGGAGGGAAAATGTCAATATTATGTGCTCCTCTGGAATGTTTCAGCTGATGCGACCCACCTGGAGTTGGCAAAGTCTAAAGTTAGTAAAGGAACAGTCAGATGTACTAAGGATGTTGGCTTGCGGTGTCTGACTGTTCCTTTGTTTTTGATCACAGAAATCAGGAGTGTGGGAGTGTTATCTCAAGCAACTGAGTTGTCAGAGTGATGAAAATCAACTGATCAAATACTGAGGGCATTAAGAAATTGATGGGCCTGTATCAGCAAGATATAGAGAGAGGGGAAAAGCAGCATCTTCGAGATTATAAACTGGGAAAGAAAGAAAAAGGTGGGTAAGGAATACATGGGATAAGAAGCACCCAGATCCTCCTGTGACAAGCATGGTATAAATGCTTAGAATGAGCGATAACTTAGTGGGCTGGAGCTCAAAGAACAAGCATTGACCTCTGTTTATATGGTGCCTTTCGTCCATGGATCTCATAGCATTGCATTCATAACAATTACATTTTAGGTTGACAGGATTTTCAGAGCATCATAATAAAGGAATCCAACATTTGCTGATCTCCATGCCTGTCGATAGTGCAGAGTATTAAACAAATATGGCTAGTAGAGCTCTGAGCATTTCTGGATGACAGACCCCAGGGGCAGTCAAGCTTAGAGAGGAGAGAGATCTGAAATGGGGGTGCCGATTTTGTAATGATTCCTTTGGCTACAGTCAGGATCCAATCCATCACCTCCTGTCATCCAGCATATCACTCAAAATGGGCCCTGTGCACCAGCCATACCGGGATGACATACACAAAATATGTTAGGACTCAAACAGAGATGCCTTGAGATCTTTGATGGATAACAAGGAACATTCTAACCCACAAGGTAAATAAGATGAAGAGCAGCAGAAAAATCACCCCGGCAGATGAGCAGATCTGTGAGATACTAAGAGGGCTCTGCTGGAGGGTGAGGCTCTGGTACTGGTTATAATTCCTGACACAAAGGGCCACGGCCAACTCCAGTGTCACTTCTTGACAATCCTACGTTCGTGGGCCTGTCCAGCCTCTGCAAAGGGGTTTAGAGGAGGTAAGTACTTGAGGGAACAGAGGGATTGGGTTATTTAGGCTTGGAAGCAGGGGAAGAGCTTGTGTGGGCAAAAGTTGCAGAGCCAGGGTCTCAACGGGTGGTATAATGGTTCGCACCGAAGCTGGTTGTCTCCATTTATCTGGAGCTGTGGGCTTTAGTGGGGGGAGGAGTGGAAGAGTTGTTTCCTTCCTGAAGCAACTCTCCTCTGCATCAAGACAAATGGGAATAGCATCAAGTGCTCTGGAGTGGCAGAAGTGGCCCACACAGGCTGTCCAGAACTACTGCTAGTGTGTCCTCAGCAATCCCCAAATGGCTTGCTAGCTTTTCTTCGTGCACCAGAAAGCCACTAGCACTAGCGAGGTGCATGAGTACCAGATACAGAGCCAGGGGAAGAGCCTTCTCTGTGCAATTCTGCTGGGGATCCACACTTCCTGAGAACGACACTTCCAGGAATGCTGGCCCCAGAATGCTGAGTGCGGCACTTGGACAGTTTGCACTGTGAGAAGAAGTCCCCATAGAGCATAAACTGGGAACACTGCCAAGATCAAAGATCCTGATGCAAATGGGCCTTTCTGAGCCTCCAGCTGGCTGTGCCCATATGACTGAAAAGTGACTTCCTGTGGCAGGCTGGAAGCGTGACCAAATCCATATCTAAACCCAGAGTTTCTGAAGTGAATGGATCATGGACTAAGCCTCTGAGGCCCATTCCTGGGTCCCAAAGGGACTCTGTGTAATACTGTAGGGAAATTTAGCACTTACATCACACTTTTCATCTTCGAAGTGCATTACAAACATTACCTAGCTCATGCTCACAACAGCTCTGTTTGCAGATTCATGCTTGAGAAATACAGGGCATTCTCCTGTTGGAACCTGCTGGTAATGTTTGCATCAGGGAGACAACGCCTGTGGGTGCAGGGACCATTGTGATAGGTGCTATGTACACACACTAAAAAAAGATAAGGGAAAAAAAAAGGCCATGCCTCGAAGAGCTTACACTAGAAGTACAATTTTAAAATATCAGAGGGGTAGCCGTGTTAGTCTGGTTCTGCAAAAGCAGCAAAGAATCCTGTGGCACCTTATAGACTAACAGACGTTTTGCAGCATGAGCTTTCGTGGGTGAATACCCACTGCTTCGAATACCCACTTCTTCTTCTTGCATCCGACGAAGTGGGTATTCACCCACGAAAGCTCATGCTGCAAAACGTCTGTTAGTCTATAAGGTGCCACAGGATTCTTTGCTAATTTTAAAATAGTTACTGAAAATGACTGCAGCTAGCTACAAACTTTATTCCTATGTGACCAGAAAGTAAAGCAAAGCAAATCTGGCATATTCTATCTGGAGGGTATGAAAGTTCTGGGCAACCTTCTTCTGGGACCTTCCCTTGAGGCCACTTTCAGCCACTTTAATGAAGAGTTATCCAAGGGAACAGCCTGAGTGGGAAAAGCGGAAGTTGACTGGACAGCCAAGTCATTCCTGAGGGAATGTGAAAGTTGTGATTGGCTGAAAATCTTCTCTAGTCATATCATTTAAAAATTATATTAATTACTGAAAATTTACCATGTATTGCAGCAACATCTCATTTGACCCATTAAGAGAGACACTGAATTAAATGAAAACTAATTGCTAAAACCCTGAGAAGTAATACTGTAACCATGGGTCCCTTCTGAAGAGTAGGTGATGATATCTTACATCACTCCCTTCCATGACGTAAACACAAGTGTCCATGTGCATTGTGAACCATGATCTCAGCTGCTTACGGCTTTCGAGCAGACCCTGCGTGCTGGAATATTAGTGCGGCCAAAAGCATTTCTTTGGATTGGACTTGGGAGGTTCCAGACACTTTCCTAGCTTCTCGCAGCCTGGAGGAGCCCAATTCTGTTTAAAAAAAAAAAGAGAGAGAGGGAGAGAAACATATAAAATCAGCCTTGGGGAATTAAACTGTCAACGTCTGGAAGAGGAGCTGGACAATGAGCTCTGAGCCACAACAGACCCATTTACATTTTTAGTACACAAGACCACTCTTATATTCTCATTGAAAAAGGAACCTTCACTTGTGGCTGAAGCTAGCAGGGTCCGTCTAGCTACACCCTTGGAACTTCATCCCTACAGTCCTCAGGCAAGCCCACAAATCCCTTTCCAGCAGATGGTTATGAAACTGCCTTCCACATTCCTTCAGTAACAGACACCTGCATTAGCCTCCCCGCTGGGATCTGCAGTTTGCAGGGAGCTGTGGTGACCCCTCTCTCCAATACCATGATGAGGGAGCAAATCTTCATGTCTGGTGAAACCCCTGCCCCCGATCCAGAAAGAAGCTATAATTATTAGCAGTAAGGTATTTTGTAAAATTTCTTAAGGAACCAAGTACAAGGCAGCAGCCTCTGAAGACTGAGGGTGAGAGAGAGAAGAATATTTGCGTTTTAATGAGCATTTTGGGGGATTAGCCTATGAATTGATGGATTAGGAGGGGCTTAGATAACGACCATGCCAAAGCATGTGAACCAAGGCTATCTGCCTCCCTTATTTTCTTGCTTCTTGAATGATCTTATCCCAGTGGGCAGGTGGCAGAGGATAAACCTGGTCAGTGAGGAAACCCAGCTTCCAAAGGGCTATTAGGAAATGGGCGAGCTGGGGTGGGGGTGAGCATTTAAATGATGAAAAAAAAACCCAAAATGAAATGTGGGAGTGCAGTAAAATGAATGAAAAGTTACAATTCCTGTTCTGTCTCCAGAAATCCTCTGCTCTCAGCCTCCCTCCTGTGAAACAGTAGCCTGGTAAATGATGGTCTTTCTTTCCTCTCTCTCAGTGCCCATACTTCCATAGGAAAGTCTTCTGGTCAGTTATTAAAGGTCAAGTCTGCTCTGACCTACTGTCTCTCTCTCTCTCTATGCATGCTACAGGCCCTTCTCAATGTCCCAAACCATATATATATAATCTAGTCATTTGCATTTGTTTAGTATCAGATTCCTCCAGGGAAAAGATTAATGCTATAAAAAATGCTGGAGCAGGTTTACATTCCACGTAACTAACAACAGATGGCAGTGACGCACCAACAATCTCTGTGGGCGGCGAACGGGAAGGCAGAGGGATTTCATATGAGCGTCTCCTGAAATGAAGGGTTCCAGACAATTTAGGAACAATTAATTCTGCTTTCTAAATATGTTTCTCACTTTCAAAATACATAAGAACAAGGAAAACCCACTGGAAATTTCACAGGCTAAACATTCTGCTGAAGCAGTATAGATCCAAACAAACAAAGGGAATTTTCATCCCTTTGAAAAACTGGATTACATCTGCTTTAGACTCAAGATTTAAGTCTATTCAGCTTTCATAGATCCATTCTTGAAACACCACGTCCTGAGACCCCTTCATGTGCCAAGTCCCACATCCAACAAAACTGGAGTGGGTCCAGGCATAGGGGCAGTTTCTTCAAACCAGCACATTTGAGAGATCAGCTCAACAGAGGTTCCCTGCACACTAATGACAGGGAACACTGGGGCACAAGAGTGGAGGATTTGCCACATCGGTGGCGCAGAGGTGCTAAAGTTGCAGCGTCTATTCCTGTCCCGAGACTGGAGTAACAGCTACAGAGTGGTTGATCTGCTTTATTCCATGGCTAAATAGGAAAGATTCCTCTTCCCAGTCCCCCCAGGGGTCTTCAGTGCACAACCCAAGTAAATGGGCTTGGCACTAAGAACAGATATGAGGACCCACTACTAGGTACGTGCAGAAATTGGAGCACCTTTCAATCCATTTATCAAAGCAGGCAATGCAATACCATTGCTGAGAGATGACAGTTATTAAAGCAAACGTGAAACAAAGGCAGCACAGAAGAACTGATTCAACTGCTTCCCCTGCACAACACCCAAGACATGAAAATCCTAGAAATTAGAGATGGTAAAAACTTACTAGGTGACTCTACCCTTCTCCCTACTAATGCAAGATTGTTCCCTATGTTATATTCTGTAGCCATTGGAATTTGCCCTGGAAGATTATTTCACTGTCAGGAAGATTTTTTCCTGCTATTCAACCTACAACATTTTCCTTTTTTCAGTTTCATCCCCGTATCCTAGACACACATCTTGGACTACACTAAATAATTCTCCCTCTTTGGGGTTTATATGCTTCAAATCTTGCACACTGCTACGGGCCCTTCTCAATGTCCCAAACCATCACATTCAGAAGGAGCTCAGGAGAAATCAGGGACTTTTCGACTGAAATGCCAAAGCACAACTATCAGACGTGCAGTTTCAAATACAATCCGAACAGAAAATCAGCACTGCTCTCCAGCTGCTGTGTGTAAGACCACGAGGACTTTGGAAAAACAGTTGTGGGCTGAGCTTGGAGAGGTGGACCAAGACCAAAGATACCCAAAGCCATTGAGAACGACGAGAGCCCAGGTGCCAATCCCATTGCTCACAATGCAGCTGGGCTTCTGAGATTTGTGGAGGGGATTAGGAAGGAGGAGAAGGCACTAGAGCTGTGGATACTGTACTATCTGTAAGGAAGGAAGTCACAGAGTTTATCACAGTGTGCTGGTAGACTTTCCAGGCCTAAGGCCACCCACTTTGTACTACGGCATTCCACAGATAACCAATGGCTGCATCTTCTATGCAGTAGCCAGCCAGCCCTTCGAAAGGACTGAATGACGTTTCTTCTCTAGCCCTCCTCAGTGTTAGGTGAGACTTTTACGCTTTACGAAATACATTATAAGCCAAGGATGCTCAAATTGATTTATGTTTTAATCCCTTACCATGACGGCCTTGTCACACACGTTCAGCTGTGGCTCCCCTGGCACCATGGTCTCCTTGTGCAGCTGGACTTTGGGGGATATTTGTTCCATAACTTCCTGGTACTCATAGCTGGAAAAACTAGAACAATATGAAAAGCAACAGGCGTTATTAGACAGACACTACCCTGGTGTCTGGTTCGATGTACGGTATGTTTAGGGGACAGAAGTCTGTACAGCGCATGGGACTTAGGGCCATTGGGAAACCGATGCCTGGTACGGATGCCCTGGGACAGTGTCTAGAGCACTCTACAAGCACCTGGTAACACAGCTAAATAAGTGAGTAAGCTGGGAAGGATTTCCAGAAGCACTGGAGGGTGCTGAGTGTCAAACTTCCATTGCCTTTCAATCGGATTTGGGGCCCTCGGTGCTTGGAACACCCCACCCGTTTTCCCTGTAACAAGGGAAACAACAATACTTTGCATCTTTGTTGCACCCCTGACCCAAGGATTTAGTATTTTATTTGCCAACATTGACTAATTCAGCCTCACAATCCCCTGGCAAGGTGGGCAAATATCACGAACCCCACTCCGCAAATGGGGAACCCGAGAAAGAGAGAACTCACGAGACAGAGACAGAGCCAGAACCCGGAGTTCCCAGCTCCCCACCCCATGTTTAAACCACAAGAATGTTTTTCTTCAGCAACATTCTTGTTGCTGGCTGGCACCAACCTGTCACATTCATACACAGGACACTATCCAAGCTTCTCCCATTGACCTTAATGGGGATTTGGCAGCCTAAAACCCCCATGCAAAGAACTGTGAACCTATCTCCCTTTTATCAGCATTATTACTTCAGTAGGTATTGTTTAAGTGGCTTACACAATATTTCACTGTGGTAATACTTCAAGTACTTCTAAAATGGAGGATTAATACCCAATGATCTCATTTTGCCCATATTAAGAGTCACTTAAGAAACAGAGAACGGCAAATTGCTTCTGGAGATAAAAGGGAAACAATGCAACGTGGTCCTGACCCCAGGCTCTCTTTGCTAACAGCCCAACCTGGCCACCAGCCCCACACTCCAGCTAATTTCCTTCTCTAAAAAACAATCATATCTTGAAGCCCAGCAATGTGCCAACTGTTTCCAGTAAACCCTATAAATATCACATCTCCTCGGCAGCCTTCCAGAGAGAAACTGATTGTGGGGATGGGTCTGAGCTACGCTGATAGAGAACTAAAGGGAATTGACAAGCTCAAGCAAGCTAATCTGTCTCTCTCACACCTAGCTACCTGTATCCTGGATTAGAGAACAAATGTAGAGACTAATCACCAGGTCCAGTGGTATGATTTGGTTGGACCACCAGGAGAGATTATTCTTGTGAAGTTCCCATTCCATCACACTCTATTTCCTTTTTTCTCCAATTGCAGCAGGTTCTCCAGTTCTGTGTTACACCTGAGACTATTCTGAAATCTGAGGGTAGACCAAACATTTTGCAGGCCCCAAAGACCATTTCTGGCTACCACTCTTGATAGGAACATTCAAAGCAGCAGCCACATGGCCAGTGAGTTGACACAGCATTGCACCCGCACAGCCACATTGTATCTGGAGGTACTCTGGTCACATTCAGCACACGGGACTCCCAGGATGACCGTTTGTTAAAAAAAGTTATTTAGCTGCGGCTGTTCAGCGTTAAAAGCTAATCTATACTGACATACAGGGAAAAGATCACAAAGAAACGCCCGCGCACTGTCAGGAGACATCACAAAGGGAAGCTCACAAAGGCTGTGAATGTAGTAAGAGAGGAGATGTACAATGACTTATACAATAAATTGGGTACCGGAGCCATTAAAATTGGATAGTTCTTTAAAGGGGGAATGTCACTATGCTGCAAAGTTGAAAAGAGCGAACGCTTCTCAAGCCTAAGTGCTACCGTGACTGGCATATCAGAAACCAAGATAGCTTGTGTACTTCACATGAAAATACATTCTAATAGCAATAGTGCTTTGTCCTTCTATTGCACCTTTCATCTATCGATCTCAAAGCGCTTTGAAAACCTTATTTAATCACACTTTGTATTTAGGTGCCGTTTATAGAAGGGTTAATAAATGATTAAAGATGCTTTAATAAATGGTTAATTAATTGTTCGAGTCCAACAGATCAATAGGTTGCTCAGAACCACCACGCTTTTTACTGATGTGGTTATAATGATCTAAACACACATACTACTTATGTCTGTAACACATTTAACCCCTATTCAGCATTTACTAACCTTTTATAAACTATTTATAAGTGGAACTTTAAGCTTCACATCTTCTTTGTAAAATACCTAAGGGTTAAATGCTTCACCCACCAAAAGTGCATTTGGTGCACAGGGTTCAAAATTAGCTGGAAACCCAAGCTGTGGACTGGCTGACAGGTAACAATGTGTTGCTGTGATTTTGCTGCTTTTTGCTCCATACACGTCAAGGCTGTCGATGGTGAATTTTTTTGTCATAATTACAGCCACTGGGTTTGCCCACAGCTCTGCTTCTCACCAGCCATCTGTTACAAGTCTGCATGGTGCCGAATAGAATGGAGAAGGCTAGTGTCATTTACAGCATTTCCTTGCTCGAATCTGCACATGCAGGCCATTGTTTTTGTGTCCCTCGCTAGTTCCGTAACCAGAGGAAACCTGTTCAGATCAGCCAAGGAAAGTGGAATGGGAACACCCCTATCCCTTTGTCTATCTATCTTGGGGTATTCGAACCATCCATCACTGTAGTACTTCAACAGTTAGATCCTTTCAGTATGTGGCACAGACTGAACAATTTCCAGAAGCATGGTCTGTTTGAAGCAGACAATAGTTTCACACCTCAAGGCCATGTCTAGTCTGTGTTTGAAAACATAGGACCTAAAAGGTGTTAGTGAAAACAAGTTAAGTACCATATAGACAAGTTCTTAAAAGTTACACTGAGCCTCTGCAAGTGTTTTAAAACATGCTGAATTGTGACAGCCTTACTCACCTGAAGTACTCTACTCCACAAGTCTGACTTCCGCAGGACTCCTCATGCTGTAGGCCAGCATACTAGTCAATGTAAGGTTCTCTCAGTCTGGCCCTAAAATGTGTTGGCTATAACATGTTTTTAAAACACACCCCATGTTTCTCATCTAGTCCTGTCCCAAGTGTGTGGGGGTGGTACTAGGGGAGTGCCCTGGCCATGTGACTACTGTTCACTTTAAATTGGAGTCATGCCATGAAGTCATCATTCGCTCCTTTGGGGTTATTATTTGAGTGCCAGTGTGGCTGGCCCTGTCAAAAACGGAGGAAGATAGAGCCTCTCTGCCCCATGGAGTTCACAACTTATTCAGACCTGCCGGCTGACCTGTTCCTATCTACAATATGCCTGATGATCCCCACGCTCATGTGCCGAGCTTTTACAGAGCAGTATTTAGGGACTGTATGTAGTGGGTTGCCACTGCCCACAGCCTCATGGCAGAAGCATGTTTGGAGAAGGAGTTTGTATTAGGAGTGCGAGTTTGATTAGTACCCAAGGTTTAGGGGGTAAATATTTCCTGCTAACGAACCTGAAATCTACCTGTGAACCGTTAACATAGCTAGGAACTTCTCTATCTCTTATGAGTCGCCCCATTGTCTTCAGTTGGAATGCAGGATCAGACCCCAAGTGCAGAGTCTGCAGCATTTTCTATAAAAATGATATTATCTATCCAGCTGTTTGAATGTTACCGTCTGAGTGAAGGTTCAGAGCACTCTGCCTCCAGGGCACACTGCATTTGTATTCTAGCTCAACAATCCTGCTGAAGGGAAGAGCTGGGAATAGCAGTGAAAGAAGAGAGAACGTGAGCAAGGGTTGAGCAGGTGTTGTTGAGAGGAGTTTGCTAAAAGAGATCCCCCTGTGTACATGAAGTTATTCCATGCTCAGAATGAAAGAACGGAGTGGACGAAGTCCAGGGTCATTACACTAATTGACACTTTACCTCCAGGAAGTCTCTTGGGAGCCAATCAGGGCTGCATTGCAAGCACTAGGTCCCAGACACAGGTGTGGCCTGTGCTTAGTTCATTTAGAGTAATTGTGCTTTGGCAATCTGTTCTCATCTCCTCCCTCCCCAAACAAATCCACGTGTAAACTGCTCCGCTGTTAACCCCCCTCCCCCATGCCCTACAGTGAAATTAACATTTGGGGGAGGGGATGGAGAGGTCTTTAATGTACTGTACTACTTTGATTAACAGAGTATGATTTTAATCTTAGAATCCTCACAGTCCATCTTCAGGTTTGCTACTAATTTTGAATTATATGAGAAGTTATGAGACAATTTCTTTATCTTTCTCATCACACACAAACCCGTAATAAACAGTATACCCAAATCAGGCAGAACATTTCTAGCTAGCTTCGTTTTTGAGCTAGGTCTTGGTTTTTAAATTATACCTTTTCCAGGTGATTTATATACAAGCAGACTCCAATACCTCTATCTTGGGAACCATAGGATTACCTTATTATTGAGAGAAATGTTACCAAATGGTCATAATATAACAAGTATAAGTGGAATAGCCGTGTTAGTCTGTATCCACAAAAACAACAAGGAGTCCGGTGGCACCTTAAAGACTAACAGCTTTATTTGGGCATACGCTTTCGTGGGTAAAAAACCCACTTCTTGTCAGACAGAAGTGGGTTTTTTACCCACAAAAGCGTATGCCCAAATAAATTTGTTAGTCTTTAAGGTGCCACTGGACTCCTCCTGATAGTATAACAAGCTTCATAGAAGTCTGACACCAAGCTATTTAATACCAGTGCTCAGATTTACAGTGTATTTTAAATCAGACATATGTGAAGGAACAACATAAAATCTGGTTAATAAAGTGGCTTCTGTATTTTACTTCTCTCTCTATAGGAATGGTTTAACAAAAATCCCTTTTTGTTTCTAATAATTAAATAATCACACCCAGACCCTGATGAGCTAATCTTATCTACTTCAGGTACTTTCCGGGTTTCCTATAGCATCCACCACTATATTATTTAAGACTTAAACTTCTGCTATTATTCAGTCTTCCTTTGTTGCTATTTTCCATTGTCAAGTTTATTCTCAGTGTAAAATCTGTATTAGATGAGATGGAGACAACCGGACTGGGCTCTGCTTCTCAGATGCAGCAAGTTGCACTGACTGGAAGGAGGCATGACGTAAACGGAAATGGGAAGAGGGTTAGAATAAAAAAACAACCCTGAAACCCATATTTTAATCATCTTTTATTCTGGTAGCTTTTGGGGCATTTTAATACAATTGCTCTTAAATCCTTTTGGCTCTTGCTGTGCAAAATTATCACACTCCTTCTACAGTTCTCCTGCTGACAACATAGAAAGCCTACAAAGAGCTAGGTCGGAGTGACTGCCTCACACCTTTTCTCTCCAAGGCACTTACAATCAACCATGTTGTCCTTGATTTTTGTCTGAGGTTCTAGCTGGCTCTCTCTGGGAGTGAGGCTTTCTGAATTCAGAGGCTCATCTAGGGAGCACCCTTCCTGAGTATGTCAATTAGGTTCTTCTTGGTGGCTGGCTGTCTCCAGCAATCAGCAAAAGGATTGTCCATCTGGTCCAATTAATCTCAGCCTATTTTTCACTGCTCTTCTTTTTCTAGTGTTGGGTTTGTTTGTTTTTTTGACCATCATTGTAGAGTAAATACAAAATTAGGGAATCAGAGTTAGCTTAAATTTGGAAATATGTGTGTTGTAAAGAAAGGCCCTGGCTAGCAAGTAAAAGGAAGCCCTTGAAAGAAACAAGTTATAAGGCAAAAGAAATGAAGTAGAGAGGATGTCTGGTTCAAAAAAATAACTAATGAGATATGGGAAAGTTTCCAAAAAGAGGGCCTCTGACCAACAGGGGGGCTGCCGATGGTTTTAAAGAAGACAAAAAAATCTGTCTTAGAAGGAGCCAACATGGATACCAATGTTATCTTAAAAAGGAAGACCGATGGGAACCCAGGTGCAACAAAAAAAGCTATTGGTCAGCGGGAAGGGTGGGAAGGGAGAAAGAGGAGAGACCTTGGGGAGAAGGGAGGTTGTATATCTTATCTGGATTAAGACTGGAAATAAGGGCGAAGTGTCTCAAACTGGTGGTTAGTGAAAGTATTAATTACCTAGGACATTGTTTGTTTGTTGAAGGGGTTTAAAAAAGTTATGAATGTGAGGGTTCTTTGTCATGCTGGAGCATGCCAGGAATAGACAAGTTTTCCCTAGGTCTGGCCTGTTTGTAAGCATACTGATCACATGCTTATGACATACTTCGTTACTGTATTGGGTGTTGTAATTGCTTATTCTTTACGCTGTTGGACATGTTTAGAGCAACTGTATAAACTACCATTTGGCCTTTGGACTTAATAAAGGAATGTGTTTGATGGTCTCCCATATTATCATTAATTCCAACAATTGTGTTTCCTTGGGGCTCCGCTATCAGTACTGGACCCCTTTACACCACTTTTGTTTAAATGCCGACTTTAGAATGTACAGTGTCCCTGAAGCGTGAGCTGGCTATTTGGACTATTAGTGGTAACCATGCCCAATGGCCTGTGATGGGTTGTTAGATGGGGTGGGATCTGAGTTGCTACAAAGAATTATTTCCTGGGTGTCTGGCAGGTGAGTCTTGCCCACATGCTCAGGGTTTAGCTGATCGCCATATTTGGGGTCGGGAAGGAATTTTCCTCCAGGGCAGATTGGCAGAGGCCCTGCAGGGTTTTCGCCTTCCTCTACAGCGTGGGGCATGGGTCACTTGCTGGAGGCTTCTCTGCACCTTGAAGTCTTTAAACCACAAGTTGAGGACTTCAATAGCTCAGACAAAGGTCAGGGGTTTGTTACAGGAGTGGGTGGATGAGATTCTGTGGCCTGAGTTGTGCAGAAGGTCAGATTAGAAGATCATAATGGTCCCTTCTGACCTTAAAGTCTATGAAAGCTGCACACACTGATCAAATGCAGATTTTAAAGCACTATTGCTATTCAAATCTTTGCCATGGCGGTGGTGAGGCGTGGAGGAGGGAGGGAGAGAAGCCCTTGTACAAAGTATCAGTGGCAGCTCTGGAGATGGACATCAATGTGGGTGACAGCGGGCCGTATCCATTTATACAGGGCTACTACTCCTAGGTCTGGTCTACACTGGGCGGGGGGGGGGGGGGGGTCGATCAAAGGTACGCAACTTCAGCTACGTGAATAGCGTAGCTGAAGTCGAAGTACCTTAGCTCGAATTACTTACCCGTCCTCAAGGCGCAGGATCGACGTCCGTGGCTCCCCCGTCGACTCCGCTACCGCCACTCGCTCCGGTGCAGTTCCGGAGTCGGCAGGAGCGCGTTCGGGGTTCGATATATCGCGTCTAGATGAGACGCGATATATCGAACTCCGAGAAATCGATTGCTACCCGCCGATCCGGCGGGTAGTGAAGATGTACCCTTAAATTCTAAACAGAGCGCCGTAAGAAATGCTGTTGCAATAACACTGGATAAAAGGAAACCAAAGGGAGGGCTGGACTGTGGCAAGTGTAGGCCTGTATAACGGAGCTACAGTCCCGGCTGATTCAGGGTGTTAGTCTGGAGTTAGCCCTTCCTCCCAGTGGAAAGCAGAGGCAGCCCAGACATACCATCACCTTCCTTCCCATGTGGGAAAGGGAAGTAACTGTTGTACTGATTAGGTGTTACCAAGCATGGAAACACCAGATGAGCCCTAAATCTTTCAGAAGATGAGATGGGTAGTCCCCTCCCCCACACCTCCTACATCAATTTTCTGTCTTCAGAAGAGCTCAACAAGCACATGTTAATCAGGGAAGGCCACGATCATAGAAAGAAGGGGGGAGTGTGGTTTAGCAGTTTTAGCCAAGGCCTGGAAAACAAGAGGTTCCTGGGTTGCAGAGTCCCCAGGATCACTGCATGATCTCAGACAAGTCACAGCCTCTTGCACCTCAGTCAAAACAGCTGTGAAACTAGCTCACTGAAAACCAGATGTTGCCTTGGAGCTGAACGCTCCTGTATTGTCTTTTTTCCATCTGAGCCCTTATTGCTGCTGTTTAGCTAAGTGCATTGTTTAAGTTGGAGGATAGGTGGTGCTGCTGCTTTTACAGTTATGTTTGTGTCTTATTATTAATTACTTGGGGGTGCTAAGTTTTGTTTTTGCTCCCAGGACTTATCACTGGGGGTAGCAGATCATTGCTGGGGGTTCTCCTGTGTCATCCGCCAGTGGGACTTTTCTTCCTCTGCCTTATGTTTGGCTAATTTCCTTTCCACACCTCCTGTTGACTGTATTTTCTTTCCTCAATCATCTGAGCATGGATGGTTTTACTCCAGAATGCACAGTCTGTGGTTAACAAATCTGATCTGGTCCATCATCATTGACCTCCTGGCAGTGACAGAGATCTACCTGTCTCTGAGAATCTTATCACTCCTGTAGGGTTACAGATTAGGGTGGCACTATTTTCCACATTCTTCTACAATGGCTGGTTGGGCTGGAGGAGTTGCACTATTGGTGTTTCTAGTTGTAGAGCCTTATTATAAGTTAATGCCTGCCCTGTAAGCTCGTCTAGGTGCCAGATGGCAGTTTCCCATTGCTGATTTTAAAAAGGCAGAAGTAGTTTATTTCCCACCTATTATTATTGGCAGTAGCAGCAATATTAACATACTACCTAGGAGGTACCCCTAGTCATGGACCAGGACCCCATTGTGCGAGGCGTTGTACAACCTAGTTCACCAATATAATTTGTGAGTGGTTTGCTGACCTTTCAGCCTTTTACTGTCCACTGCTTAATTATGGGCCACTTCAACAAAAATGATGGTGATTATTCACCTGATATTTCTGTATTTGTTTCAATACTGATTTGAGAGTCTGGAATTGAGGCAGCCGTTTCTTGTAGCCACTCATGCGTCTAGACATTGTCTGGATCTTTTTATTAGCTGACTTTGCCCTTTTCAGATAATTTTTCACTTGAACTTCATTCATGAGTTTGTTTCTTTTAATATTCCTTTTTGTGAAGTGTCACTCTCTGCTAAGAGGGTTACTCATCAAAATACTTGCAGGTGTACTTACTTAAGGAGAGGTTGATTTAATGGCTCACTGCAACACAGAGGTACCAATGTCTGGATTACAGTGGGCAAAAGCCCACAGATGTACTTAGACAAGCTGTCCTCCACAGTCATATTTCTCTTCAGACCCCCCCAGGCAGTGGGATGACTTGTTTGTTGCAAGAGGTGTTGCTGGAAGAACTCCAGGCATGTGCCTGACCTGAGTGCTTCCTAGTAATCTTTCATTGTCTAACACCTGCTTGGTTGATACCAGGCAGCAGGTTTCTGTTGGCTTGACCGAGGCGTCTAACCATACTTCTCAGCAACTTTTTCATAGTTTTAATGCTTTCCTCGGCACTCCTCTTTGGGCTGCAGGTAATTTTCCAGGGCTTTCCCTCAATGCAGCCGCTGCTGTTTCCCTCTGGTTAGATGGCGAGGATCCAGAATAACTTTCCCTCTGATTATCCCCTGGGTGAAATTATACACTGGTTTTGCTCATTCTGACATTTCTGCCCTGACCTGTGAAGTCAGGATCTGACAGAAGAGCAGCTAATCTTTCTCCTATCAGTTCCGTCAGAAGCTTCTTCCTCTCTTTTCTGGCCCTATAACTAGCATTGTTAATTCTTTGATGGTTTCTAGGATTTTTCCATCATGCTCTTGTAAACCCTGTTTTAAACACATTCCTGTTGGATTCTGAACCCATTAGTAAATATCAGCCAATTTTGTGGATTCCATTTGTTTCCTCCATTCTAGTCAACTATATTGTCTGAAATCAGAGGTCAGTGCTTCTCTAGGCCCAGAGTTTTAGGGGACTCCTAGTTTGGATGAGGATCAATCACTCAGATCAGATGGCAGTACTGACGGCCATTAATGACAAGCAATGGCTTTAGCTTTCTGTGCTGGTTTGTTAAGATGTTGCACCTCTGGAGATTTATCCTGACAATTCCTTCTGCACCTTCAGAGTTTGACTCCAAACACCTTCTTTATTGCAGTTTGTATTGGGTTTATTGTATTTTATGCTGTGCCAAGTTTAGTTTTATTTGCTGGTTGCTTGTATTCTTAGTGAGTATTGTAAAGCATCTTAATATAGGCGTGTGTGAATAAAGCTGAAGTATTTTCCCCCACAATTGGTTCTGAAGGTGCTAGCAACAGATTATTTTAATCTCTCTAAAATGTTACTTGGATGCATCATATTCTTGGAAAGAACCGTTCCCTGTATGGTATTTGTGGGATGTGCAATACTCAGAGAATCAAAGAATTTAATAAAGGAAAAGACTTATTAAATCACCTAGTCCAGTCTCTGATATATTCTGTAACTAAGGCCTTCTACTGTTCCAGTGGTTTTAAATTAATCTGAAGGACAAGGAATTGTGTTCTGAGAGGAGAATGAATATTGCTTGGACTTAGAGAAATGCTTCTCCCCCACACCGTCAGTGTTAATGTATGATCTTATGTTTTAAGAAATAAACTCCCAGAGCTACAAAAAACAACATAAGACATAAATTAGTGTCTGTCCCTCGCCTTCCTAGACATGATCATTAACATCTCAGATGACAGAGACACAAAACTGGCTCAATCCTTGCCACACAAGAGCTATGATGCAGGTAATCAAGGTTCTTACTGGGACCAGTACAGAGTTAAATTACCCTTTTGGCAACAGAATGCTGGGTTTCCCTCTGAGGAGCATTAGTGTAGGGACTCCCGATGGGCAAGCTGCCAAAGGGGATAATTAAACTAAATAAAAATACACACCAGCCATACCAGTAACATCCCCATAAATGAGGGTAATTTAAGTACTACATAGGATAGGAGACCTACTTTCCACGATGTTTCCAGTGTGACCAGAGACGAGTAACATTACATGTTGCAGAAAGGAATATTCATTTACTAAAAATATCCTTTCCACTATGGTTTGCATATCAAATAACATCACTGCTTTCCATAATCATGTCATAATCTTACCATAAAATTCAATCAAGGAAACAGCTTGTGTGTGTCCAGAAAGCAATGGAACCATATGAGAAATGACTACAGATGTATCACTGCAATTCAGTTCAATCCTCAAAACATGGCTGTTGAAAGGAATGCTTAAACTATCAGGCAGCAGGTGCCCTGCAGACAGACACCTCCCAGATAAGCCTCTTCAAAACACAGACCAACATAGCCAAGATAAGATTTCTGATTATCTAATTTTTGGAATGGGGTGATTTCCACCTCCCACAAAAAACACAGCCATTAAACCAACAGGATATAATCTCATCTGGAATCCCAATCCAGTAATGTAATTTTACTGAGCTGAATTTAAAACGCAGCAGCAAAGAATAAGATGTGATATGATTTGGTTTGTTCATTAGTGCTGAAATGCAATAGAAAGAGAGCAAATGCAATGGGATTCTGGAGAGTTTTATACACTGTGTAATGTACCTCTAGGGTGCTCATATGTTATGAGAGAGAGAAGTGAAAATATTTTTTCTCCCCTTCTCTCTCTAGCGAGAACACTTAGTGGACAGCACAGGCTCAGTGCTGTTGAAAATAATGGAGTGAGTGCATCCACTCAATTATTTAAAATGGTTGAGTAATTGCAGTCCTGTCAGTTCAGAAAACATCTCTCTGTAAAAGCCACTGCACAAAACCATTTCTGTGCAGGTGGTCGTGGCGGCCTCACTTTCCTCCTTATTTACTTATACATTCTATAAATCAGAGCCAATGGGAATGGAAAATATAGCATATCCCAGTCTGCCATCTGACTGTGCTAAAACCCCCGTAACATTCTTCCTAATCAATGGAGAAGGGCGGAGCCAGACAAACTTTTCACAGGGTGGTTGTAATTAAACTTACACAGCCAGATTCACTTTCTGGCTGGGTTAGCTGATGCCTGCTTAAACCCTTGCAGAAATCATTTGGGGCAGGAAGTCTGCTAGAGGTGCAGGTTGCAGTGATACAGTTATGGGAGATTAAGAGGCCAGCATAGTCCAAAGAGTGGGCGGGGTGGGAAGAGAGTCCACCAACTCAATTACTCTCCGAGGAAGCTCCCACAGGCTTGAAAGCTCCCCACTCGCCGTCACAGAATGCAGGAGGAAGGCACTGGTGGCAAAACCTCTCAGAATGTGCTGCAATGGGAAAGGGGAGGCTTGGCCCTGGAGAACAAGCGCAGACAGCAGACTAGCTTGGGTGCCCACGTTCACTGATTTGCTATTCTGCAGCTACCCTAGAGTCAGTCCTGTCCATGGGACACAAAAGTTAAGGGGTATTGGACATGGGACAAGAGCCACTAGACAGTCTAAGTCAAGCTAGGACAGGTGCCAACCCAGTGTCTGGCCAAACCATTTGAAAACTATATTTTGTTCCATTTTTTATTTGTTAGTTTAGAACTGTGGTCACCCGTCTAAGCTTTCTGAGGTGTAACACCTGATTTTCAGAAACAGCTAGCAAGTCTATTGATAAATATATAGGTATTGCCATATACCCCAGGTGATATCTCTGCTGATGTAATCTTTGTACTACACCACCACTTGTTCCCTAAGACGTGTCTGTCTCCTTTCCACACATAGCTATATGATCGTCGTGGATTCTGCTTTCACTGCTAGACTGCCACAATTGCCATATCAGTTTCATTCGGTGCATTTGCCTGTTTACATCCCTCTTAAGACAAAATAATCACCAATTAACAAAATCCATACCATTAATAATGAATTAGTAAGATGGACAGCAAGACATGAAAACAATATAATGCTCACAATGACACGATGACCATTTAATACAGCTTATTTTACCCATATGAAACAGAACCTGAATAGCCGGAAGAGGAGCTTTGTGTAAGCTTGAAAGCTTGTTTCTCTCACCAACAGAAGTTGGTGCAATAAAAAAAAATATCACCTCGCCCACCTTGTCCAGCAATCAAAAGACTCAGGTCAGTGAAATAATGGGACCAAATGCATCTGTAACAGGAGAGTAAATGCCAGATGAACTAAGCCTTGTGTTAAAGTCACACTGTGCTCACTGAAGATCTTCCTGCCACCTCACTTCTGAGCTCCTTCTGGACCAGAACATTTACACCAATGAACATTTCCATTTGTGTCTTTCTTGCTCACCTTATCAGATACTTTTCCCCAGGATCCCTTCCCAAGTGGAAGAGCAGAGGCAGTTTGGTGTGTTCCTCCTGAGTATGGGTTGTTACTCCAGAAATGTTCTGCCCAGGACAGAAATCAATACCCTGCATTGGAGAGAACCAAGTGGGTCATTGGGAATGTGAGATGAGAGAATGGGTCTGAGTTTATTATTTAATAACAGATGTAAATATGAACTCCTCAGCTCTCAAGACTTTGGCTGAGACCACTTTCCCCACTCTCCCGTCATTAACTGTGACTTTTTTTCCCCCCTATAAAAAGAAGTTCTAACCCAGAGTTGATTCTGAGTTGGCAAACTGGATTCTGCTGTTATTTATGCTAGGGTGAAAAAAGTAACTACCAGAGCTGATATGGTGTAAAGCTGGAGTGAGAACTGAAGCAGGACTCACATTTCTGTACTATTAAAAAGCAGAAGTCATCTCTATAAAATATTCATTAAAATGAAATGGCAAATGAAAGACAAAAGGGGAGATCATTTAATCATAACAACTCTGCACATGAAAACCATCTTCTCCCTTTGATTACTGCAGTACAGAGCTGCATAGATGGGTTCTGATTGGCTGGTGACAATGTTATAAAGGCGAAAAAATCCAGTACCATTAAAGGGCATAATCCCAAGAGACAATGAGCACCCACAACTCCTGCTAGCTTCTAGGGGAGATGTTAAAGCTCAGTGTCTCTCTGAATCTGACCCAAAGCCATATTTCACTGAAGAAAGCTGTAAATTTTAATAATACTAAAAAAAAAGATGTTTGTCTTTCTGATTTACAGCTTCTCGAAGTCCTGGTATTAGGTTATTAAGCTGGTAATGCTAGGTAGGCTGGAAGATCTGAATTAGGTCTGAAAAAAACTCCAGTGCTCATCATTAAACTCTGTGGAAGCACAAATCAGGATTTCCCCAGCAGTAGCGGCTGGTCCATAAGTATCTGGACATTCCAGTTGCTCACATCAATGGGTTAAGTCCTCAAGAACCAGCCCAGGGACACCCAGAGCTGTCTGTTCAGAAATCCAGAGCAGTTCGCTCTCTGCATCTGTGCATTTGTATGCTTTGCCAGGTTGTATGTCTCCTGAACTCCAGCCAATTAGCAGCCAGATGTCAACTCCCTAATAACTTAGAGCTTGGCCTACGGTCCTACGGGCTAACAGAACACTTTTAGCTCTGGGAATAGCAAAAAAATTTAAGTGCTAATTTCACTGAAGAGAAAATAAAGCAGGAGGCCCCACTGACTAGCAAGAACTAGCACCTAATGGACTTGTTAAACCTCACAGGTTTACAATTCCAGCTAACATGCTGCGCTATTTACAGTACTTCATAACGCCCTGAGACATGGACAGAGACCCAGAGAGAAGGTAAATGGTAATATTTAAATGGAGGGGGGAAAAGCAGTTGTACCATTTGCTTATAAAACAAACAACAAACTGAAAGGCTCTCCACAGATGTTAGGATTTGATTGGCAAACAATTTTCTAAAAATATCCTGTATGTTTTTAATGGACAGCTGGTCAGCGGAGCAGTTAATATTCTGCTTTTCAATAAAGCAAGAAGGTTAGAAGCCCATGAAATCCCATTTATCTGCACAGAGCTATAGATTCCTGAATCAGTGGCTGGAAAAAATAAGAGAGTTGCTTGATAGGTTGTAGCAGGCAACTAATAATGGACTTTAAATGGATACAAAAATGATTGACCTTTTAACCTTCTCGTACCATAGACCTCGGAGACTGAATGAGATTTTGACAGTGGAAAATAGAATTTAACTTGAAAAAGATACATGGAACAGTTAGTGGAAAGGTATCAAAGCCCAGCTATAACACACAAATTATAATTTGGATGTAAATCAAACAAGCTATTTAATTAAGAGCCTGTTAATTGATACACTGCTCCTCTACTGCAAATGTTTTAGTTTGAGGGAAGAATTTATTCTCTTGGGCATTTGCTTCTACATTGCTTTGCTTATATGAGAAGCAAATGGTGAAATGTAATTCACATAATGAGGTGCTCCAGAACACGCTCCAGATTATATCCCCAGATTCCTGAGAAATAAATCTTCAACAAAGGTGTCTCAGAACCAACAAAAAGCTACCTGTCTCTCTAGCTTCAAAAGCCAATTCCCTCTTCAAATCTAATTTACTAGAGGGAAAAAGAAAATCCCTCAAACATAACATTCTGTGACATTGATAAATAACACCCCAAAAACGTGGCTGAAACTACCATTTACATTCTACGGCCTTTCAACTTTATCTCCACAAATAAAAAGTGAAATACGAATCATTTTTATGATGTTCTGTGTGACATCAAAGTCCAGCTGTGGCCCAGAGATGGCCTCAAAACTTTCCTACTTGCATATCAACTTCTAAGTAAAATAATATTCCCCCTCCATCTCCACTGACGGCACTGTCCAGCAGAACCACCACTACATCAAAATACAACATCAACAGTTAAAAATGATCCTCTTAGAAGTCCAGGCCCTGAGATCCAACGGGAATGAGCCTGGCATAATAAATATCTAGGTAAATGAAAGAGACAGGAAGAGGTAACAGCAAATGGGAGGATCCAGTACAAACCAGAGGGATGGTAATAAATAGGGAACCAACTGCTATCACTCCGAAAACCCCACCACCACCTTTTTGGGTAAAAACAGTTGTTAGCTGACTTCTAAAGACAGGGAGGGATGGACTGAGCTGGATAGCAGGGGAAGCAGGTTCCAGGTCAGACTGACCCAGAACATCAGGGTGGTTATTAAGGAAAGCCCTGATCCTGCAGTCAGAGCGGCTTGGGCACAAAGGTCCATCAGCATACATCTGAGTGCCAGACAGGATGTTATGGGGCTGTGCTGGGATCCCTAAAGGCAAATGATGAACAAGTGCTGCTAACCATCAGGACAAGGTTCCTGGTCTCAAATGCTGCCAGGTCCTATGCCATGAAGAGCTTTCAAAACCAATTTAAAAATCCAAGCCTCTACTTTACTGGTGGCCAATATAAAGAACGCAGGCATATGTAGCGTGCACACTTCCACCTGGCTCATGAGTCAAGTTAACCAGAGCCCCATTTGCAACTGAAAAACCCAGTATTGCAATAGAAACGGCACAGGCAGATCCTGAACGCTTGTGTGGCCCATCTACTTCAAGGGTTCACTCACATCAATCTGACTGCAGGACTGAGGCTGTAAAAAACATTATAAATAACCTGTTGATAATCTGAATATTATATATACACACTATACTATGCGCCAGAGTACAATACACAGTAGGATGACTGAGGCACATCCACTGCCATTGTACAAGACAAGTGAGGAGGTCTGATGGCATCAAAGATTTTGCCAGAGCAATTAACGTGCTGATGGGGGAAAAATATGTTGGTTGCATACAATGCATCAACCCCCAATTTCCCATTAAAATGGACATTCTGAGCCTCCTCTTGACGGAGCCCGATTGCTGAAAACTGACAATATCTGAGACACCAGCAGTATCACTGCGCAGTTTAAGAGGCAATAAAACATCTTATATTCTGCAGGAAAATCACTTTATTTAAGTATCGTAACGGTAATTCTGCCTGTCCCTACATTTTGTAAATTCAGTGCTGTTTCCAGTTCTTGAGAAGGAAACTGCACAATATCCTCTATGAATAAACTGAAAGTCTAGGATGCTCGGTCCGCACTGCTTCCCTTTTCCAGAGCAAAGAATTTTTAATCAATTCTGCCTTAGATTTGGGAAGAATTTTCAGGAACAGACAATCCACACATTTGTGCCTCTGGTGTCTTGGGAAACATGTAGATTAGACTTGTGTATGCTGCTTGGGAGGGGAGAGGGGGAAGTGAGATGGGGACTGTCCCTAGATCTTCCTTTATCAGGATGAAAGGAATTACTACTTTTCATTCCTGCCTCACAGAAGGTTCTTCTGCCTTCTCTGCACAAGCTGGAGTGAGTGCTGATGAAGCATACATGACTGGTGAAGAACGGGACTGTTCTTTCTAGATATTTGTACTGGTGAAGATTGTTAGGGAATTTGAAATCATGCCACTGTTTCAGAATGATTTCCCACTCTTCGGCAAATTAGACATTCCTTTTTAAAGGGACAAGCTAATCACACAGGCCATAGAAACTAAGAGCTTTGCAGGCTTTAATGTCAGATACAGTGGGCCTGATCCTCAGCTGA
Source organism: Mauremys reevesii (assembly GCF_016161935.1). Classification (NCBI taxonomy): domain Eukaryota; kingdom Metazoa; phylum Chordata; order Testudines; family Geoemydidae; genus Mauremys; species Mauremys reevesii. The sequence goes on from NC_052638.1 coordinate 40,144,972, forward strand.
TGTAAATCAACATCCTTCCACTGAAATCAGTGGAGCTTTGATGCGTATCTGGCCCAGTGTTTTTGCTGAGGATGGCCAGCTTCACTTAAAAATGAAATTCATACAGGAGAAGAATGAAGAATCCCTTTTAGGGAAATGGGTTGATACAATTCCTGCCGTCTCCACAACAAAACCAAAACCATCATTAGACTTATTATATTGTTTCCTTAAACATTTGTATTACGAGAGCCTGTTACTAACAATGTGCTTTTAACTGGCTATTGATTCCCTGCACAAGTCTAATATAGTTTACTCTGCACCTTAGCTGAGGTAAGATGTTCATTTACAATAAACAGTGACCTCACATAGAAGAAAGGTAATTGCTTGTATTTAGACAAATTCTCTGATCTTTTTCCGCACTTATAAAAACACGAGGGACATGTCTACAGCTAGTCACAGTTCTGTGCCTTGTTAGAAACAGCCAACTAAAAGAGCACCCGATTACTTGCAAATAGCAACCAGAAGCATGTCTGCTAGCAGACCAAATCTCCTGGACAGGGATGATGTTTTGTACCATTGCACAGTGAAGAGAAATTTCACTGAATTTCATTGAGTTCCTCATATAAAAATAAAAATAAACTTTTCCTCCAGACAGGACAAGTGGATTTTTAAGGGGGCAGGAGTGTCTGCCCCTCCAGCCCCACTGTAAGCCCCTCAGCAAGAACTACTGACTGTTGATTATATGGCTTGTGACTCAATTTCCAGAGTAAATGGCCCACAGATGTTATGTCAATAATGACATGAGACAAATACAACAGTTCGCCATTTTGGGCTCCTAGCCAAGCGATGGAATCAGCACTTGTGTTAATGTAAGCCCTCTGGCGAGTCATCTCCCTGGCACGATCCCAGAGCATTCTGAATTTACAAGTGACTGTGGATTATGATAGTGGCACAGCAAACACTGGACTGTCTCCTTGTCAACATTTCCTCATTCCAATGCTCAAAACACAGAACAACAAAACAAATATTAATATTAGGAAAAAACCAGCTTGTTTGAGGCAGGTATCCCCAACACTGCAGCAATCTGCTCTTTCTTCTTGTCCTTGCCACAGCACCGGAAAGCAGCAATTCTCACTCATGGCAGTTCTCAGCAAAAGCCTCCAGCATTGGGACTCAGAGTGACCGAACACCTGAAAATGCTGGTGCTGGTTTCTCTTGGTAGCCGCTTCAGCCCTGTTGAACAAAAATCGCTTCTAATGTGTTAACTGTCTGGAAAGGAGCGGAGAAAAGGGGCAAATCGAAAAGTCTCCATCGGCTCTCAAGCAGAAGCGATCGATAGCTAGCTCATATGCTCAGAGGACCACAATCAAATGTCATTATTTGTGAGGTTCTACTTGACTTCACAGCCCCCCTCACAGAAAAGGCTTTATCGATTCCTTCATGTTGATGAGAAGGGCAATCAGAACAGACCGCAGCACAAATAACCCCTTTGGCATTTTACAGTGAAACAATAGGGTGTGTTTGTGCACAAACACACACACACCCTTTATGAAAAACCACTGAAAACTACTAACAAGATACTAAGCTGACAGCAGAGAGGCTGAAGTTTATCAGCCACAATCCACTAAACCAATGGGCTTTTTAAAAAATATTTTTGCAAAGATCCAGTTAAGGTCAACTCACCAGTGCTACCGAAGAGCTATGCTCTGTTGGAGTGATCTCAGGAGTAAGCAGAGGAGAGAGCTTTACCCCTCCTGGTGGCTCAAGTTCTTGCCACCTCTAATGAAGCACTAAAATCGGGATTTTGGAAGGAATTTAATTACCCCTCAAAAAAAAGAGTCAAGTAGATTCCTTCAAGGATCCACAATTTTCCCCTTTATTCCCTTCCCCCCAGCCCTGCATAAAGCTGACCTGTCCTTCCAACAAAGGAGGGCTAAATGCAGCTCCCTCCCTCTAAGCCCTTCAGAATTGCTCCTGATCAGCTGGGCAGGGCAGCAGGAGAGCAATGCAGAGCATGAGGCATATGTATTTCAGAGTGGGTAGAGTAAATTTGCCTGTCCTCCAGGATCTGCCTCTTCTCAGGGACCTCTTCTGGGCTAAATGCAGTGGTGACAAACAGTGGTATATGATACAAGATATACACACAAGTGGTAGTGTATCTGTTTGGCATTCTGTGGTTGGGCCAAATACATGCAACTTAAATGCCACAGGGTTGGCAGGGGAATGCAGCAGGAAAAGCCACTAAAAGGCGGTTGTAAGGCAAAGTGGTGGGGTGCATGGGGGGCTGCTCTAGCTTACAATTGAACTGGCTTTCAGCACAACCACTGAATGCCAGTAGGGTGAGAGTCCTAGACTCCAAAGCCAGAAGGGACCACTGTGATCATCTAATCAGCTCTCCTGCATAACACAGGCCATGAGACTCCCCTGAATTCATTCTTGTTTGAACTACAGCATGTATTTTAGAAAAACATCCAAATCTGGATGGTGGAGAGTCCACCTCAGCCCTCGGTAAGTTGTTCCAACGGTTAATTACCCTCACTGGTAAAAATTTGTGCCTTACTTCTAGTCTAAATTTGTCTAGCTTCGATTTCCAGCCAACTACCCTACCTGACTGGTGACACAGATCCTCTGACCAATTTGCACTGGATGTGTCATGTACACTGCTGTGTTCATTTCTGCTGGATTTGGCTGGAAGAGCAAGGCTGTCAATGCTGATAGGGCCGTGGAAGAGCCTACGCTCTGATAGACAAACACCAAAGCAAAGGACAGTACGGGCCAGATCCTCAGCAAGTCTAAAGCAGCATAGCTGCACTGATTTCAACACAGCTATTTCGATTTACCACAGCTGAAAATCTGGCCCTATGCCTTCCAGGTGAATCCAGTTACAGGTTTCTGTCACACCACTGCAGACTATACTTCCTGTGCTCTCACAGCTTCTTTTTAAACTCCAGAGGTCAATAATGAAGTATTTTTCCTGTTAAATCATTTATTTACTGACTCTCCAATGAAGTCTGAGACTACAGAATTCTTAAACTTCTCTGTGTCTCCTTTTTTTCAGTCCAAAACCAAATCTAACTCAGGAATAGAATACGTATTACATCTCAAATTATTTACAAATATAAATATATTCTCTCAGTAAATTCACTTATCTCTGGCCTATTCATCAGCTCCTGGATGTTAGACAATTCAAACTGCATAAACATGAACCACTTGTAAATCACAAAGGCTTTTTATTGTACAAAAATGGCAGCTAGGTAAATATTCCTCATGTGAGCGTCCCATGTAATTTACAAGCAGGAGTGGTGTGTGCCATCAAGTCCTTAGTCTCACTTATTTCCGCTGAGTGGATTTATATTTCTTTCCCTTATGCTATTCAAGGGAGTAGCCGTTCACGAATATAAGTTATCTAAATAATCAAGTGGAAATAGCAGGGAAGATAGCACCAAATAGTCCTGTAGTGCTAGGAAATAGATTACAACGATTTATGGGAGGAATCGGATTAGAAAATACTGGCTTTGGAGGATAAAAAACCAAAAAACCAACACATTTCATCTTTGTGACTGATGACATGAAATTGAATATCAAACTAGAATACAAGATGATGGGTACCAGTTAAAGCATGTTAATGTCATGAGAGTTTAATAAGGCAAAGAGACTATAAATCAATGGACTGCTGGCATGGGATCTTTGCAGTGTAAATACTTCAAGTGCCATATGGGGAGAAGCATGCACAACCGAGTTATCTCCTGGGGTTAGCTGTCTGTAAGCGTCTCCTCTGCGCTCGATTTTACACATACTTTATTACTTAGCTGCCTAATGCTGCAATCAAGCAAGTAGCTTTCCAGGTTAGAGGCGAAAATTCCTAAACTTGCACAAATTCTTCTTAACCAAGCTTGACGGTGAAAAGCATGGAGGTGTTCAGAAGACACACATGGGGCCAGAAGGATAACAATGTGATGTTTTCCAATCCTAACATCGATTGGATTCTGGTTCGCTCAGTGGCATTTACAGGTTTAAAAATCTTAAAACAAAAGTACACCAAACATGGATTAAAAATAGCGCAAGTTGTCTGTATTTCGGTTTGGCGGGATTCGTTTTAAACTGATAGATGTTGATTTCAGTGTCAGCTGAAATTGACATTTACCAACATAAAAAAGCATCCATCAGTAATGGCATGAGTGCAGCCTGCCCTTCCCCTGCACGCTGCACCTACAGGGATCCAATGTCACTGGCCTTTTGGCAGCGCAGTCATGGGAATTAGCGAGCAGGTCTATGACAGCAGAGCTGCAGAGGGCTTCCTGCACGGCGACACTGGATCGCTGCAGGAGCAAGGTGTGGGGGAGGCTGCGGTCCTAGCAGGCAAGCATAGGTGCTGGAACTAGAGGCGCTGAGTGGGCTGCCGAACCCCCTGGATTAAAGTGGTTTCCATCATACGCAGGGTTTACAGTTTGGTTCAATGGCTCTCAGCATCCTCACTGTACAAATTGTTCCAGCACCACTGCAGGGCAGAGCAGAGACTCCCAGTCAGGCCTGTGAGGGATGAGTCCCCAGCTGTGGGGGACGTCACCCTGCTGCTGAAAGGCTCCTGCCCGGGGACAACACCATTCAGTAGCAGGGTGGCCTCCGCTGTGGCTGGGGGCTTTCCTTCCTCAGTGCCATCCTGACCAAGGGTCCTGCACCATCCTGGCCAAGGGTTTCCACTCTGCCCTCCCAGGCTTGCAGCTTTCTCCACACCTTGCAGGTGCAGGGATCGGGTGTCACCGGCCTGTGACCACCTGGGGAATCCTCTGCAGCTCCGCTGTCATGGCCCCACTCACTCACCCACCAGCCAGGTGTGTGGGAACTGTCCCCAGGCAGGAACTGTTCAGCAGTGGGGTGGCCTCCCCAGCAGCCAGGGGCTCATCCTCCTCTGTGTAGGTCCTGATCAAGTGGTCTCTGGCTCCAGGTCAGGACTGCAATCTCCTTCGCACCTGTGTTTTGGGCCCCTCAGTGGCACAGGGAGCCATCTACAGCCCTGCCCCCACCCTACCCACCACTTAATATCATGCAACAGTAAAAATGTAAATATAAAAAGTGATATTCATAATTGAAATTAAAGAAAAAAATTGACTTCTGACAAGACTATCTATATTTAGTAATTTTCCACTCTGCCAATTAACAAGGGGCTTTTAAGAGCAAATGGAGGTTTGGCTGAAACATGAAACAATGAAGCAACTCTACAAAAATAACAAGATACTAAATTATCCGTAAAGTAAACCTCTTGAAAATAAACAGAGAGTTGTTTTGACATATCTGGCCAACCTCAGGCCTGTTTAAATGGTTGCAGCTTCAATAAAGATGATGGAACAGTACCAGCTTTCACCAGATCTGACTTTGGCCCCATCATTTTTATGAGTGAAAGGCTTCCAAGTTCAAAGGGAGTTTAATACATCTCCACATCTGACTCAGATAATCAGGTAATGAGCCAGTCAGGAGACCCCACCATTAGACAAGGTAAAAACTTGCCTTATTAGCCAAAAGCCCCAGTGGCTTGGCAAGGCAAACTCATCTGTTCTGTCGACAAGCAGGATTTCTGATGTCACACAAGTGTACATTAAAGTCCACTTGCAATGAAGCCAGCAAGCAAAACTGGCTCCTCCTACTCTGCCAAGATAACTCCAACCACAGTATAAATATTACTGATAACAAAGCAGTAATTGCAAGGAGGAACTGTGTAGCGGTCATATATGACAAGCTTGCAAAAAAGAAAACAAAAATCAGAACTGTAAAAATATTCTGCATTCCAACTGATTTATTTATTTATTTTAAGCTCGTGAGGGTTGTAATTAACGTCTAGAGGACATGAAGGAATCGGAACAAAATTTCAGCCCCAGCTTCCTCTGCATGTTGTTAATGGCTATTCTGTCCACTAATGTGCTCCAATTTTACCCACATCAACCACATGTGATACAAGCTGCAGGAAAGCAAGTGAATTTTTAATCATTTCTCTGATGTACAGCATAATTACTGACTTTAATCAGCCAGTAGTTAAACAAAGACTTAGAAAGAAAGAAATATTCCTTAATTACACAACTGCCACTGCTCACAGTGGGAGAGGCTTTGAAATGAGTAACCGGTCTCCATTATCACAGCTACACACATATTCAGACATGTACAAACAGGTTAGATCAGTGTAAGTATTTATTTTTGTCTGAACTAGGTGTGTAAGTGTGTATATGTGCTTATATTACAATGGAGAGCAGTTACTCACATCTGACATTGTCTTCTGTACACGTGGGAAGTGCACACCTGTGCATGTGCACACCCTTTTCCAATGTCCCCACTCACAGTGAAAATCTTCCACTCTTTCCATGTCACTTGAAAGATCCGAGCTTTATTCGCATACAAGTGTCGACAATATATTGCATCATCCCCCTCACGAAGGGTTAACAATGGCGTAAAGTACGTGATGCAAGTTTCCCTCCCAGTTGGTAAGTCTCTTTGGGGCCATGTAAAATTGCAACTTCGACTCTTTGAGCCTTACAGTCTTTCTAGGTACAAACTTTACCGCCATGAATGTAAGACTCCCTTGATGCTGCCTCTCCCCCCACCCCCTCTGCCCTGACAAACTACATGCTCGTTTTCACATCCACAAATGCCAGCAGCACTTTGTTCTGCACCTGTGAAGCCCTGAGGACCTCCCATACATAACAAATAGTAATAATCTTACAAACAACCCCCTGTACCACCAGCCTGCTGTTGAAATTGCTGAGAGCTGTGCCATAGCACATTTACTTCACTTTTAAGGGCATAATCAGCATGGCACAATTGTGAGCTGCCATTTGTGAAATGCCCCAGAGTTTATTACCCAAGTTTGGAACAAGATACAAACCCAGAAAAACAGCAAGAGTGTATAACTTAGAACAAAGGGATGAGCAACCGAGACAGCTCAAAAATGTGATTAGAATGATTTAGGTCTGAGCATGCTTTTGTAAGAGATGAAACACAAGTGCTCTGTCTTCAGCGACTGCAGTTCTTTGCACAGTGCAGCTGGTAACGGCTGGGCTTCCTTCCCTCTCCATGCACCGCTTAGCAAAGCAGCCTTATATTCGTTTAAATAGTGAGGGGCATTGAATTCCTCATATCAGACACTGGAGCCACACCAACAACTTAATGTAACACTCCAAATGGAGTGACTTATAAGCTTGGTAAGAATTGATCAAGAAAAGATGCTTAACATTGGAGTATATTAGATGTTTAAAAAACAAAAAACAAACAACCTCAACATCCAAAACAACCCAAGAGAACAATTTCCTGTTATTGCCCTGGAATGACATTGACTTCAATATGAAGGTGCTGAAATATTAGTCTCCTTCCTCCTTTCACTTTCTACTACAGATCCAGCAGTAATGACACATCAATGTCTCCAATAAAGGGCTGGTTTAAAATGGAGCACAGGGACATGCCAATGATTTCAAATTCCCCTTTAATGGGTTTTTTTCCCCCATGAGGAAAATGTCACTTGATGCAACTGGGAATGGGGAAAATGAACTAAACGAGGGGGTTTTGTTTTCGGTTACCTGACTGAACTGCTCCCAGGAGTTGCTCCAGGTCCAGTAGTGAGCCTTGTAAAGCCCAAGTCTCACTGCCATCATCTCGTTGCCACGGTAATAGAATATCGGCCTGACAGGGAAGCAGAAGGGGGAGGGGAAGTGCAGCTGCATGAGAAATGCAATGTGCCTAAACACGCGCTTGGGCAGGCACACTGATAAGGGAGACAAACACTTTAATGGAGTCTGACTTCCGATTCAGCTATCAGTCAGGAACAGGCTGCCTTCTCAGCGTCTCCACTGCAAGGTTTTCAATTAACATTTTTTAAAGTGTTCATCAAGTTGAGAGCTCACATTGCGCAAGAATGAAACATTATACAACTGGGCTGCCAGTGACTGTTAATCCTTGAACTATCAGCCCCTGTAATTTTCTCTAGCGCGTGACGATTTAAACACCAAATGTCTCAGAAGAGTGGGGTGTGTGATGGGGATTCACAGAACATGTGATGCTTGGTCTCCTGTTTATGGCTGGGGACAGCTAGAGAGCACCAGGCTGCCAGCTGTTACTGTCACACAGGCTGATTAGCCAGAGAAGGGGGAAAATGGCATTAAAGACACATTCTGCTTTCCAGTGCCATCTCAGAATGCACCCAAATCACAAATGCCAGCACTCCAACATGCTTTAGATTCCACCCCCATCAAGTTCTCAAAAAGCCTTCCCTTTAACTTGGCCTAATGTAATTCTGGGTGCTGCCTTTTCTCAAACGCCATGGTTCTCAACTTAGGGATCACACTGGGGATATATTTGGAAAATATATTCTATTCAGACCAGTTAATGGCCTGTGTCCCCCTTTCAAAAAATGTTGTGGCGAGCTCAGCACTGTCCCCCCTTTTCCCTTTGGTTTCACCGACAAAGCACTCTGTTGCTCTTGGAACGGAAGGTAAAACCAGACCACCCAATTTCTGCAGAACTGAAGCATCTATAGAGGGCAGACTCTGTTGGCAGAGTTCCTCATGCAAGGACTCCAGCTTGGTCAGCTTTTTCCAGTAGGAGCCTTCTTTAGTTGGGGGTGTTTGTATAAGATCTTTTGTTTTAAATAATCTTTTCCATCCCCAAATCATCTTTACTGTTCCTGCTTCTTAGCCAAAAAGGATGTTAAAATCTAACCCACTGGAAAAAATATTAATGGAGTTTTTGGCTCTGGAAGACCTGACCTGGTTCACCTTGTGCACTGAAATGACAATTATTGTAGTGCAAGTGGCAGAGTAATGAAATGTTTGCCTCTCCAATGAAAAAACTCTTATGTCAATAAAGAACCTCTTCAACCTTAAAGAAATAAAGTAATGCTAATTGCAAACATTTCACAGCACTCACAGATCCAGTAACGCCCTAAATTAGACACAAGGTGAATCACCTGCAGTGCTATGCAGGTGTTTTCTGCCCTAATGGGCACAAAAATAGCTTTACTGACCTACAGTTCAAGGTCAACACAGAGGAATCCTGCAAGCATCCCTGTGCCTTATTTCATGCTCTCCCCTACTTATGGAACTTCCCCTTCTACTTTGATTTGTCAGGCTGCTTCCCTCTGCTCAATTAAACCATTCCTGGAAATACTCACCAGTTCTACATTGCCCAGGAAAGGAAGTCAAGAATGTTCACTGTCTAATCTTGTCTTGTTTTAACACCCAGCCCATCCCCACTCCCTGCTGCTCATTATCCCAGCTCTTCAAGCCAAGTCTAAAATTCGGGCCCAACCATGAAAAAGGATCCACACAAGCAGACCCAGAGGAGCAAATGGGGTTTCAGTGAAGTCCCTTTCCAGGGTCAAGGCCTTTGACTGTATGTTCTTTTAGGCAGTGGCTGTGTTCTGTGAAGTATCCAGACACTCTTGGTTGCTATACAGTAATAAACAATTAAACCTCTTTTCCCTAACCAGGTTAAAGATCATGGAATTTATCCTCACTGTGACCTTATGCTGTTCCAGGGATCTGTGCTAACCCCTGGACAGATGAATATGCCCATGGAATCCATTTGATGGCAATATGCTGAGTTTCAAGAAATCCCACCTCATTAGCTCCAGCACATAATTAGCACAGGAAGTAAATCTCTGTTGCTCACCCCAATTCAGCCATCAGGAACACAAAGTGCACCAGGCCAGTTTCTAAAGTAATAAATTTTAAAAGATTTTTTAAATAAGCAAATGAGTTCTGCCCCCCTCCAATAATCACGAGGGAGGAGCTGTGAGCTCCGTGCTCATAACTAACCTGTCAATTAGCTTGCCCTGCAGGATGGCAGGAGAAAGGTCAATACCGTCAATCTGTCTGTCACTGGGAGGCTGCAATCCCGCTAGGGAGAGGCTGGTGGTGAAGAGATCCATCACGTTACCCAGTTGATGACTCACCTGAAATTGACAAGACAACGAAGAGCATTTGCACAGACTTTCCATACACATTCAAGCAGACAAGTCTGCCTGCCTCTCTGCTACGAAAGAGCTGCTTTCTCAGTCCCATTCCTTTTTTTCATCTCTCAAAATTTCTCACTTGGGGTTTGATCCTGCTCACATCAGAGTCACATGCAAAGTCCCCATTAGCTTCTAGAGGGCTGAATCAGGCCCTTCCTCCTTTCATGTTGTTTTTTATGGAGCTTTTTTTTTTTTTTTAAAACCTCTCTCTTTACTTCACCCACTTTCCATTCATTCATTCATACTTCGTGGTGCTTAGGGCCCCCTGGTATGCACAGGCAAATTATTACTCATTCTGAGATTGAAAAATCAGTATTCCATACAAAGTTCCCCTTGATTTATTCCATCCACTGGCCCCCTCCGGAGCCCTCCATTGCCAGGGGTGAGCTCCCTGCAAGTACAGAAGTGGGTGGATGGGGAGTGATCTTCAGGGCCCAATGACCTTATCTACAAACAGTTTTCAACAATTCTAGAATGGTGAATCTGGAATATTTTAGAGCATTTTTATCAGGGAGGAAAAACCACCATTTTTTGGCTTTAGTGGTTTTTTAAGAGGTTTTTAATTTAACTAGTAGCCATATTTAGAATTCCTTCAGTCTTAATTATTCCTGTTTTAAAAACAAGCATCCCACACGGTATTTGTTTGGACTGATTTTCTCAAACACACACACCAACCCCTTCCATCTGTAACCCCTTTGGGGTTTAGAGAGCATGGCCCCTTTAAATCTTTTTCCTAGGGGGAGGGGGAGTGAGAAAAAAGGAGGGACACTCCAGGGGGTGGCTCTGGAGCTGGGGGAGGGGCTCACAAAGGAAGCAGCAGAGAACCCACACCCGGGCTTCCCCTCCCTAGAGGAACTCCAGGCTGGCTGGCTGGCGGGTACTGGCTGAGGTGATACCACTGAACATGGAGGCGAGACGATGGATCCTTGAGGCACGAATTCCAGGGCATCTGGGTTTAAATGGTAGTTTGCGGTACAGGGTTCTCTGCCTGCACTGAACCTTCCTCCTCATGTTCTTGGGGGGTCTCCACAGCTTGGGACGGGGGGGCCTCGGAAGTGCTCAGTGCGGGTTCTCTGCTGCTTCCTTTGCAGGGCCTGCGGGCTGCTGCCTCTGTCCCCCCCAGCTGCAGAGCCACCCCGGTTTCCCTCACTCTCCCCCTCCCCCCAGGAAAAAGATGTAAAGGGGCCGTGCTCTCTCAACCCCAAAAGGGTTACATATCTTTCTGTGCTATGCTACTATGTTAGGAGACTATTGTCGGCCTTGGGATGGGGAATTAACCAACATTACACAGAGTTAAGGCAGATCTCTTCAGTCAAGTGCGAGAGTATGAGCGCTCTGCGCTCAGATGCATCAGTACCAGATGTGACACAACAGAACCTTCCCAGGCATACCGCAAACTCGGAAACAAAGAGCCATGTGACCCAAGTCAACATACTTATACAGTGGAGAAAAACCATTTTCTTTCTTTTCCATCCAAGACAGATTCACATGTTAGACCAATATACCGAGGATACCAATATATCTGTCATAACATCATGACCATCAAAGCCTGCCTTATCCATGAATCTTCCCACTAATAAGTAATGACTCTCCATTTACTAAGCTGACTCTAAAAAGGAGTATTTAAATACTGGAGCAAATTATGATAAAAGAGGAACTCTGCAACATATCAGCTCAGTTGTTTTAGATTCTGCAGCCCTATTAAGGGGAACAAACCTTTTTCTGAATTATTAAACCTCTTGCTCTAAGTGGCTAGATGGCCAATAGGTTGAAAAAGTGAACATCTAAGGATTTAAGCGGGGAATTGAAAGATATTTCTGAAAATTACAGTATTTTCCTCTTTCCAAAAACAACAGGCTGCATGCTGTGCTTGCACTAGTGGGACGGGTTAAGCGTTTAACATTGCAATGCCACTCTGCTGGATTACAGTCATTTCAATTCTTAACCATTTGAATTCATCACAAAACTCTGACAGGAGCATTTAATACTGAGGTAGGATATGGGCAAAACTTCCCCTGTCCCCAGGCAGGAGAAACAGAATGCAAAGCAGCAAGCCTAGAGAGGGCCTGATCCTGGAAACCTTTATTTATGAAAATAGCCTATAGTCAATAGAGTAATCTGACTGAAATTAGTGGGATTAATGGCATGTGAAAGATTGTGTGGGATCAGGCCCATAGTTTGATTCAGAGCTTTTGCTGCACTGGGGTACTTTAGAAGAGGCTAGGATCAGCCTGTTTTTGTGGGCAGTAAGGGATGGGAAGGGGTTAAATCACAGGACTTGAAATATTAAACAATCCTCCACATGAGCAACATAAGAGGCAGGAATGTACACAAACTCTTCTAAAGGTTCATCTCCTCATTTGGAGGAGAGGATGGAGGGAAGCTGCTTGCAGCTTTCTCTGCTACACAGCCTCTGAGAAGGAACTGGAACAGTCCCATTTTACAATGAAACTGGACGTACTGTTTTAGTTTTACAATGTGCACTGGTACTGGGAGCTCCAAACAAAACAAACCTACATACACTGCACCAAATCCTGCAGTCCTTACCCAGGCAAACCTCCCATTGCCTTCCACGCCAACAACTACGTCAGACCCCAATGAGACTGCAGCTCACTGCAAATACATAATGGTTACACACACACTCCCTGTTCCTTTGCAAGAATGACAGACACGCATTTTTATTGCTGATTCAAACACTAAGAAAAATGCTGTTGTGTAGCTATCAGACACAGAGATCTGGGGAGGGGTCAGGCCCCGCTGACCCCATTTTGATGGGTGCTAGATGTTGCTGCTCTTGCTCCTTACTCTCTACTGTCTCCACTTTGCTCCTTTGGCTACACCTACACTGCCAAAAATAACCATACAATGAAAAAAGATCCAAAGCAGCGCGTCTCAGAACTGACTTCGGCTCATGCCACAGGGCTAAAAATAGCAGTGCAGACATTCCTGCTTGGGTTGGAGTCCGGCTCTAAGACCCATCCCCTTCACAGAGTTAGCATGAGTCTGTCTACGAGGGCTGGGAGGCTCACTCCCAGCTGCAGTGTAGACAGACCCTTAGATTGTAGGCTCCTTAGAGCAAAGATCTTGCCTTGTGTGTGTGTTTTGTAAAGGGCTGTGCACATGTTAAGAGTGCACAGACATTAAATAATAACAATGTTATCCTCCTTCAAAGAAGCTATCACATCCATTCCTGACAAAGGTGGACTACTTCACATACCATGAGGTGCTGAGTGTCTTGTATGCTCGCCTGCACGTCGCAGGCATTGTGAGGTTGGAGAAATGCCATGTGAAGGATTTGAGAGATTAATAAAAGGGATATTTGGCACATGATATAGTTATTAACGTGCCTGCTCTCCATGTACTCCTGCTGCAGCAGGAATGAACAGGATAGCTAGCATGTAAGACTTTTTGTAATTAGGCCTTTCACAGTTTATAAGGCAAATCCAAAAAAAAAAAAAAAAATTGCTTTTCATGTCGCCACTCAATCCTGTCACCTAAATCTTTTGGCTAACAGACAGCAAGAAGCAATAGCCAAGTTCAGATGTACTATCTAATTTATACACTGTGACAGTCCTATGGGGCCACCACTGACTTCTTGTACCAGCCTTTATTAAACATAACCAGATGTAGATGACTCCCTTTAATCATCCGATTACGTTTCTGGTCTCAGACAACATTCTTCCGTGAAGCAGAGAAAACTTCTTAAGGAAATTAAATGCCAGTGCCACAGCCACTTGAATTTATCTGTGCTCTGCAGCATCGTGAAGAGAGAAAAAAAAATAAAAAAAGGTTAATATTTATAAAAACTTTGAAGTATTTTCAGATAATTTTTTTTTAAATTACCATTTTCTCCTGTCAACAGCACCCTCATTCTAGCTGCCTCTTCCATTTTTTCTTAAGAAAATAAAAATCCAGAGAGAGTAACAGCCCAGAGAAAATAAATAACATATAAAAGAAGAGCGAGATCAGATATTCCTCGTATCAGTGAGGAACAGCTGGCATTACGCACGTAAGAAGGGCTCCCCCCCCTTTTTTTTTTTAAATAAACTCTCAGTGAACACAGAACGTCTTTAAGAAAATGAAATCCTTTTGCTGTGGGCCACGTTGCGGGAAGAAATAGTCACCACTGCTGTTATCAGCGCTTTCAAGCTTTAACTCTGAATCAAAGGCGACAATTAATAAAGTCGCCCCCGCCAGGAAACGAAAGGAGAAAAGCTAAATATTTGAAACTGGGTGAACAAATGTCAGGGTGTTTTTAAATAAAATCCTTTTACAGTTATCACAGCGAGCAGACCTGATATCCCTGTCTAATTCAATTTCAATTTGCGCCCCATGGGAGATAGTGAAGAAAAGGTTGCAATGCTGTCTTTGGGTTGATATGCTCTTTTCTCCTTCAGGGAGCAGGAACTGGGAGGGAAAGGGAGGAGACACGGAGAAAGAGAGAAGAAGGATTCAAATACCAGCAGAATATGAATTTCTTTCAGCTGGATCTTTCCAGAAGGCAGACGTGATGCAGGGAATGTTTAAATGTTGACTTGTTATGAATTCACCTGGAAAATGGAGTGGGGGAGGAAGCTACAGAAAGGGTGTTTGTGTGTGAATAAACATGCCAAAACGAACTGAATTTTGATGCCAACACCGGCAGCAGCCTCCTGTGGCATGACTCCCACCCAGCCCCAAACTGGTTACCTATAGTGCTACTGATGTTTCTATTAAAACCAGCCACTTGATTTCCTTTATAATTTCTACTCAACATTCCTTTTATTTGAAATAAAGAAATACACCCACTAAAAAAAAGCTACAAGTCAGTAAGATTGTCAGCATAAGAACATAATGGCCATACTGGGGCAGACCAATGGTTCGTCTAGCCCAGTATCCGGTCTTCTGACAGTGGCCAATGCCAGGTGTTTCAGAGACAATGACCAGAACAGGCAATCATTGAATGATCCATCCGCTATTGTCCACTCCCAGCTTCTGTCAATCAGAGACTAGGAACACTCAGACCATGTGTTTGCATCCCTGACCATGTTGGCTAATAGATATTGATGGATCTATCCTCCATGAACTTAGTTCAAAAAAGAATTGGTTGTTATAGTTCTGGCCTTCACAATATTCCCTGGCAAAGAGTTCCACAGGTTGACTGTGCATTGTGTAAAGAAATACTTCTCTATGTTTCTCTTAGACCTGCTGCCTATTAATTTCATTGGGTGTTATGTAAAGGAGTAAATAATACTTCCCTAATCACTTTCTCCACAGCAGTCATGACTGTATAGACCTCTGTCATACAATCTTAGTCATCTCTTTTCCAAGCTGAAAAGTCCAAGTCTTTTTAATCTCTCCTCACACCGAAGCTGTTCCAGACCCTTCATCATTTTTGTTGCCCTTCTCTGTACTTTTTCCAATTCTAATGTAGTATTTTTGAGATGGGGTGACCACAACTGCGTGCAGTAATGAAGGTGTAGGCATACCATGGGTTTATATAGTGGCATTATGATGTTTTCTGTCTTATTATCTATCTCTTTCTTAATGGTTCCTAACATTGTTAGCTTCTTTGACTGCTGCACATTGAGCGCATGTTTTCAGAGAACTATCCACAATGACTCCAAGATCTTTTCTTGAGTGGTAACAGCTAATTTATATCCCATCATTTTGTATGTATAGTCAGGATTATGTTTTCCAATGTGCATTACTCTGCATTTATCAAATTTCTGACCACCAACAAGGAGGCATGACCCTTCCAGAGAATGCTTTAACTCCAGTAGTTTGGTGGGGCTGAGCAACTGAATGGTGCAGGCAACAGGATAGGGAAACTTTCAACAGCAGGTTACTGCTTTGAACGTGGCCTCGGTCAACAGTAACCAAAAGTTGTCACCATCTGATAGATGTCTGGTCATCTCTATGAGACAGTTTGTGGGTTCACTCCAGTTCCTGGTGGACTTGTGTCCATAGTAAAAGCACTATTACTAGCAGGCAGAGCTCCCGACTGATTTAGCAGAGAATTCAACAACTTCATGGGCACTAACCCTGAATTAACCTCTGACTCCTCCTTCCTGGTCAGGTTGGGAAGGTAAAAGCTTCAACATACACCTCTACCCCGATATAACGCAACCCGATATTACACAAATTCGGATATAACGCGGTAAAGCAGCGCTCTGGGGGAGCGGGGCTGTGCGCTCCGGGGGATCAAAGCAAGTTCGATATAACGCAGTTTCACCTATAACGCGGTAAGATTTTTTGGCTCCCGAGGACAGCGTTATATCAGGGTAGAGGTGTACTATATGTAAAATAGGCAAAAAAACTGTAGAAGGGAGTTCTCCACCGACTATGTCTAGAAAAGGCAATTGTTGAGAAATAACTATGCACTATAAAAACTATACATGCAACTGTAACACTAGAAGGCAATGGCAGAGTTGCACTACCCAAAAACCTGAAGCAATGCTGTACTTCTCACCTGAGGACAGTGCTGTTGTGGGCATCAGACTGCAGGAGCCTTGATTGCAAGAATACAAGCATAGAAGACCTATCAATATCTGTTATGTATTTATTTACAGATATCACTCATACTAGCACATCCACCCAGCAGAATGAAGCAGCACATTATGGACCATAGGTTTGAAAAGCAGTCTGAGTCCAATGGGAATTGTGGGAGCACGACTCCTCTCAGGATCAGACCTCTATATGTGTAACCATTTGATGGCCAGTTTCCTGAAATGGGGCTAAATCAAGCTAGGAATTAAGTATATGCCTAAAGTGAAGCATATACTTAAGTGCTATTGAAGTCAATGAAGGCAGATCCGTCAATGGAGCTATGCCAATTTACACCAGGTGAGAATCTGCCTAATAAGAAGACTTAAGCATGTGCTTAAAGTTAATCATATACATAAGAACTTTTCTAAATAGAGGTAGCTTGCCTTTGTGTGTGTACCCATGGCAGTATGGCACCTCATTTGGGTGTGCCAATGTGTTAACCATACATAAATGGTTGATCATACAAATTTAGGTTAAACTTTCAGCTGTTTCTAAGAGAGCAAGCAATTCACCACAAACTACCACACTGAGCTCCAATCTGTGGCAAACATTTCTTCCCATCACATAAAATAGCTAGCTACACTGCATGTACAAGATTACTGTTAAGTTATTGCTATAAAAAATTCCTTGCCTTTGTTCCTAATTATACCGTAGAGTTATTTTTTCATATCTAATGTACCTGTTCCCATTAATGATGGTTGTTTACTTTTGGCACTTTACTCAAGTTTGTACATACAAAACAAAATAGTCAGTTTCAATTTTGTGTTCTCATGCACTAGTCCAAGGTTACTTATGCTTGGCTTGCACGGACTTCATGGGAATGTTTAAATTCAAACAATAAACTGTTTTCATTTCAAATTTTAAAGAATCATAAAAACATTCCTATTAGGTTTTGTAAAACCTTTAAAAATGAGAAACTCAAACTGCTCTTGTGCTCCAAATTTTAGGCCAAATCTGACAGAGACCCTCTAAATATGCTCTATAAATTATCTTTATCCGATTTAATGGATTTACAACATTGAAAAGGAATGTAAATTAGAAAAATAAATGTTTTATAAACATTTTGCGATCTTGGGCACAGTGTCGAGTTGATGAAGTATCACTTCTTTCTGAATAAAAGACATCTACAAAGGGGAGGGAATGCCTCCTGGAGAGCTGGTTAGATCTTTCTTTAATGAGTATTGGGACAATTTCCTGCACATGCTGGTATTGCCATCTGAGGATTATTTTAGAATGAGCATCATTTTAATCTCTGTGCAGGCAGGAAATAGCAACATTCTGGTACACAGACCTACCTCCCTGAGTGAAACTGCTATCTAGCCACAAAAAACAAGAGTGTCAGGCTTAAAATCACTCGATGCTGCAGGACACGCAGAGTATGTCCAGAATGCATGTTTCTCCACTGCAGCAGGACACACATTTGATCGCATCGACAACCCACTAAAAATGCTAGGGATACAGAGGTGAAGGGGTTAAACAGACCAGGAAAACAAAAAGGTATCCGCTAGCTAAAGTCAAACCCCTTACTGTTCATAAAAAATCCAGTCGTGTGCATTCACGGTATAAGACTGCAATAATGTAATTAACTGATCTTATTGTATATACATCAACCAATACTTTACTTAATCAGATCCCAGGTTTTGACACAGTGATTCCATTGAGAATGTGCTAAAAGCCCTGAACCAAAGACCATTGAAGCCAATGGGACTCCTTCCATTGACTTCAGTTGGCATTGGATTGGGCCTAAAATTGTTAAGGCCAGATACTTACGTGTCCTGCAGGTATGTGGCCTGGCCACCAAGCAATAGCTGGCTCCCTCATCCCACCTTCAAAAGTGGTTTGTTTACCACACAGAAAGCGACCATTGCTACCTCCTATAGGAAAGAAAATTGATAAACACTATGATGTTTTTCCTGTGGATGCTTGTGAAGGTCTTTTCAGCAGGGAAGAAACTGACTGATTAGTAGACTAGATAGGGAGTGCTATCAAATGCACAAAGGAAACAAACAAAACAAAATTTTTTGTTAACTTCTTTCATTTATAGGAATCTTAAATGTTTCTCGTGAATGAAGGAGGTAAAAATTGATCACACACTGAATGAGTTAACAATGGGACAGAGGTGCAAAAAAGGCCAATATCATTCTGGCGTGTATTAACGGGAGTGTTGGATCTAAGATATGGGCAGTAACTGCCTTGCTCTACTCAGCACTGGTGAGGCCTCAGCTGGAGTATTGTGTCCAGTTCTGGGTGCCAGACTTTTAGAAAGACCTGGACAAACTGGAGAGAGTCCAAAGGAGAGCAACAAAAATGATAAAAGATTTAGAAAACCTGACCTATGAGGAAAGGTTAAAAAAACTGGGTATGTTTAGTCTTGGGAAAAGACTGAGAGGAGACCTGATATGTCTTCAGACACGTTATGGGCTCTTACAAAGAGGACAATGATCAACTGTTATCCATGTCCACTGAAGGCAGGAAAAGAATGAGCGTCATTTGCAGCAAGGGAGATTTAGGTTAGATATTAGGAAAAACTTTCTAACTGTAAGAATAGTTAAGCTCTGGAACAGGTGACAAGTCAGGCTGTGGAAACCGCATCATTGGAGGTTTTTAAGAACAGGTTAGACAAACACCTGTCAGGGATGGTCTAGAACAGTGGTCTCCACCCTTTTTACGCCAAAGATCACTTTTTGAATTTAAGGGCAACCCAGGATCTACCCCACTCCTTCCCCAAGGCCCTGCCCCTTCCTCGAAGCCCTGCCCTGCTCACTCCATCCCCCCAACCTCCGCCGCTTGCTCTCCCCGACCCTCACTCTCTTTCACTGGGCTGGGGCAGGGGGTTGGGAGGGGATGTGGGCTCTGGGCTGGGGCAGAGGGGTTTGCAGTGTGGGAGGGGGCTCCGGGCTGAGCCTGGGGCAAGGGGTTGGGGTGGAGGAGGGGGTGAGGGGGTGCAGGAGGGGGCTCCAGGCTAGGGCAGAGTGTTGAGATCCAGGAGGGGATACAGGGTGCTGGCTCTGGGCAGGGAGTCAGGGCTGGGGCAGGAGGTTGGGGTGCAGGAGGGGGTATGAGGTGCAAGAGTGGATATGGGATGCTGGCTCCAGGAGGGGGTACAGGGTATGCGCTCCAGCTGGGCAGCACTTACTTCAGGCAGCTCCTGGTCAGCAGTGCAGCGGGGCTAAGGCAGGCTCCTTACCTGCCCCAGCCCTGTGCCGCTCCCGGAAGGGGCAAACGCGCCTCTGTGGCCCATGGGGGGGGGGGCACCTGGCTCTGTGTGCTGCCCCTCTCTGCAGGCACCACCCCCTCAGCTCCCATTGGCCACAGTTCCCTGTTCCCAGCCAATGGGAGCTCTGGGGGAGGTGCTTGCAGGCAGGAGCAGCGTGCGGAGACCCCTGCCGCCTCTCTTCCCCCAGGGCTGCGGGGGTGTGCTGGTCGCTTCTGAGAGTGGTATGGAGCCTCCCTTAACAGGGAGCCTCCCTTAGCAGCAGCCCCGCTGCATCAGTGGAGATTGCGATTGACTGGGAGAGTCTCCAGGACCGACTAGTCAATCACCATCGATTGGTTGGTGACCACTGGTCTAGGTAAACTTGGTGCTGCTTCTGCACAGGTGGGTGGGCTAAATGACCTCTCGAGTCCTTCCAGTCCTACATTTCTATGATTCGATGAACGTTTTCAGATTGAAATGTGATTTTCTAGTGTCCTTTTAAGATATGAGTTTCGTTGGATATAGACATGATGATGACAAAAGTGAGATTACATTTTATTTCCCCAGGAAAGCTCGGCTCAGAGACGGCAGCTGGTTTGCATGGAAGGTCCCCACTTTTTATGCAGCCTTACAACTGCACTGACTGAGGAACAGCCAGGAAAGTCATGTGATTTGCCCAAGGCCACACAGATTCAGTGGCTCAGCTAAGGTTAGAACTCAGGAGCCTCACATCTTGTGGCCTGATAATCACAAGACTACCTGACCTCCAAATGGGGGGGGGGAGGAAAGAGTGGGGGGAAATAAAATCAGTTTGCTCAAGGACAGAAGCTTGAAAACAAGAGAAAAATTGAGAAGTGCAGCAACGCTGTCCATAGCAGGGAATGTTTATTCTCTTTAACATAGTTTCATAGAGCTAAACACACTGGGACTCCTGGATCTTTTATAATGATCCAGAAAACTCAGATATGCATTCAATAATGGCCCTCTAATTCGTCTTCCTAATTAACTAGTACAGGAGACCTAGCAGTTCCCTGTATGTGTCACTTCTGCACACACAGTACCAATAATAGATGAAGAGAGAAGGTGGGAGCAAACATACAGTCGGTAGGAAGCTAATGTACTGCTTTTAAGAGTAAAATAAAACAATATACCCATCAGCACCAGGGCACAGTATAGAATGCACACGTGCTTGTCTAAATATGAGTGTGCCCAGGTGAGCAACTAACACGAGCATGGACTGGAGGCAGAACTCTAGTTCTGAACACTCCTGAACTTTGAGGCTTCTCATCTATATAAGGGACCAAACCAAAACCTCAGATGTCTTTCTCTTCAAACTCTGAGACTGTTTGGATCTGGACCCGAACTTCATAGCTGGGGTCCAGCTCTGTTCATTAGACACTTACCTTGTTTAGGTGCTGAAATAAGAGCAGCTCCATTATCAGATGTGAAAAACACAAAAGTGTTCTCACTGATGCCCAGGTTTTGAAGGGACTTTAGGATTTTCCCAATGCTGTCATCAATTTCTCGCACAGCATCACCATACCTGAGACAGTAGAGATTACAAATATGTAAGCCAGCCAAGGAGGAGAAAGAGTTTAAACCAGGTAGCCTTACAGAACACAAAGCACTCCACTGAAACCCACAAGAATACTGAATTAATTGTGCTGAAGAGGGAAATAATTCACCTACACATCAGGTACCAGAATAGAAGTTTACCAGTGTCACTTCGGAACTTATGTCTCTTATCTGCAGAAAGCAGCCTCTCTTGGATACTCAGACTCTCCAATTTGCTAAGATCTGAGCATTCTTGGATAGAGACCAGCAACTGAGATAAATGAAGCCAAGTATAAGCAGAGGCCACTTTTGCCATGAACTGAGGCTAATAAAGTAATTTTGTTTATAGAAGCTAGTTTGAAACCGTGATCTTAAAAGCAAGGTCCATTATATCTATAGAGCTATCCTTCTCCCACTGTAAATTGCATTTTCCATCATGTGGAGCCTGTTTGCTGTTCTGATTTACAGGCTTTTAAGCCAGGCTCTAATCAAACTATGTCAACAGACTAACAAAAGCACCCATTCCACAGACCAGCGTTTCATTACTCACACGGTGGGGCAGGGAGCTTAGATTTCACCCACATTTGTGTCACGCTCTTTATTTTGGCTTACAACAAATACAACAAATATATTAAGGATCAAACTAGACACAGTTTTTTTGAAAAAAAAATACTGAAAGGAAATTCTATGCTAGCTAGTATGTGTATTTACACACGCATGCGCACACACACTTTTAACAAGTGATCTATGTTACTTCAGTCCAATAAATATTGCTGTGGTTTTCTACTATCACAGTAGGCAGCATAAATCAAATAAAGGTGACTTACAACCCTCTCTGGCTAGTGCCCAAGAACTGTTTGGAGGCATAAACAGGAGCATGAGTGGCATCAATAGCCCAATAGAGAAAGAACGGCTGATGACTGGCTTGCTGCCGGCTAATAAAGTCGAGAGCTTCCTGTAAATGACAACAGAAATTAATGTTAACAGGATCTTCCTCCGCTACCTAAAACCCTCAACCAAAAGTAACCAAAAAGGGCTGTGGGTTATAAAGCTATAGGAGTATAAAGAAAATGTATAATACCTGTAAGTAGATCTGAGTTAAGTTTGCTTCCCCTGTCTTCAGATTAATTTTGAAATCTTCATAATATCTTAAAATAAAGCAGAGCCACGAAAAAAAATCAATACCCGTGGAACACAGAACGAAAGGGCTGTTCTTCCCTATTACTTATATGGGCAGGTCATTGTTGTTACTCAACAAAAGGGCAGAGACCCACCACTTATGTAACCAGCCATTTCTCTTCAGAAACTGAAAAGAAGTTCATTATGGTTTTTTATGTTAGCGAGAACAGTGAAATTGCAAGGTCAGAAGAAATGGTGGGCTGTCATGATGAAAATATAGAAAGGGTTACCACAAACAGGGAGGGGAGAAATAAAAATGCCTTCACTAAGGGAATGGAATCAGTTTCCAAAGGAGGCACAGCTGGATGAGCACCTCTGGGATAGTTTAGAGCAGCAATGGCCTATTAGTGGTCCATGAGCACATTTCGGCAACATGCAGTTTGTTCTTGGCTCTCTAGCCTGCCACAACCCCTGGCAGCCAACATGCACCCCTGCCGTAGCTGCATCGCTTGTGACAAATGCCTGGTGCAATACCTGGTTTGAATATGTGAACACTCTGGCACATCAGGGAATATTGGGCACTCCCTTGTCCCTTTCTTAAGTGCTCTGGCCCCTTTGAAGCCTTTCAGACTTGAGCACCAGAGCACTGCATCATTAAAAAGCAAGATGCCAGATAAAAGCCCAGCACTAAAGCAGCGGGGCTTTAAGTTCATCTTTTGAGGTGGGATGAGGATGCCAGGATCCCAGCAGGGAACAGCTGAGGAGTTCAGACTAAAATTTAGCACAGATCTAGTGCTTATAATCGTCAAGGTGCTTTAAAAACATTAACAACCCCATAAAAGTAGGGCAGTATTAATGTTTCCATTTTACAGATGGGAAAACTGAGATACAATATGAGAGCCAGGCTTAGAACTCAGGAATTTGTTTCTTAGCCCTGTGCTTTAACCACTGGATTATGCATCTCTCTCAATAAGCAGGTAAGTCTGGGAATGGGAAAGGAAGCTGGAAGATCTAGCAGGTGTTGCCCAGACACAAACGCTCTGAATCCTTCTGGCTGCCAAGATCCTCCTTCATAAACAATTTCCGCCTCCAATAATAAGTGTCCCATCTTGACTTGCCCTCTCAGCTGCAAAAATCCTCCTACTCCAAGGCCTGGTCTACACTGGGGGGCGGGGGAAATCGATCTAAGATACGCAACTTCAGCTACGAGAATAGCGTAGCTGAAATCGACGTATCTTAGATCGACTTACGTCCCATCCTCACGGCGTGGGATCGACTGCCACAGCGCTCCTGTCGACTCCACTTCCGCCTCTAGCCCTGGTGGAGTTCCGGAGTCGAGGCAGAGCAGTCGGGGATCGATTTATTGCGTCTAGACAAGACGTGGTAAATCGATCCCCGATAGATCGATCGCTATCCGCTGATCCAGTGGGTAACGTGGACGTACCCTAAGCGACAAAAGCTCTAAATCTAACACCATCCTCCCACAGATGCCAAAATCCTCTTGCACTCTCTCCTATAAGAAATCCTCCTCACTTTGGCTTGGCACAGGGGTAGGCAAACTTTTTTCCCTGAGGGCCACATCGGGGTTCCAAAACTGTATGGAGGGCCAGGTGTAGTGTATTAAATTGCTCCCCGTAGGAATGTGGTACTTACGGAGCACCAGGACTGGCAGCCGTAAGCAGCACATTCCTACGGGGAGCAATTTAATACTCTCGCAGCCGTGCTGCCAGGCAGGAGCTTGCAGCCCCGCTGCCCAGAGCACTGGTGGCACAGCGAGGTGAGGCTGCGGGGGAGGGGAGACAGCAAGGGAGGGGCTGGGGGCTAGCCTCCCCAGCCAGGAGCTTATGGGCCAGGCAGGACGGTCCTGCAGGCTGGATGTGGCCCGCGGGCTGTCGTTTGCCCACCTCTGGCTTGGCATGATTGCAACAGTCACCTGGGCCTTACACTGCTCACAGTCAGCCATCTCTGGTCTAGGGACAAAAGTCCTGAGCAAACAGAATGGGGGTAGGAAGGGAGAGGAAATACATCCCCTTCAGTGGGTCCCTTTCCCACTTTAACAATTCTAGGATTGCCAATTCACTATATGTGCTGAAAACGCCGTGTGGTACATGTCAGATGATATTTGAACCAGTTCATCCCTGATGACTGACATTTCCTTCGCTCATGTCCAATAACTCTTGGCATGGCGTGAGGTTTCTGGAGATTGCTGCCCATCCAACCTAGCCATGGGGTTACTGCTGTGTCTGATCCAGGAGTATTTGCCTGCCTCTCCTAACTGAAGACAGCTTGCTGATTGAATGCTTGTCTTTCAGTCGACCACAGGACAGCTGAGTAAGACCACAGAGAAAGCAAAGAAAACGAGCCGTTGATAAGTTCCAAAATATATTTTTTAAACGAGCCATGGAGCAAACAGCTGAATTACCTGCCAATCATTTCCCTGTCCCTATAAACAGGGATGTTTGGGGTGGCTTTGTTATCGTAAGGTCCGAAATGGCAATTAGGGGATCCAAACCATTCATCAAATCCATGCTTCAAGGGGTGGAATTGGGGTCTGTGACCCAGATGCCTAGGAACAAAAGCCACAAAGAGTTCAGGAGTCCATTGCAAAGGAGTAAATAGTAATCTTACCAGAACTGTGTAGAAAGAAACATCTTTCAATGACGTTAAAGGAAAACTTCAGTGATTAGTTACAGTCCTCTAGATAGCCAAATAAATAATGACTAGACAAAACCATGCATTCAAAGGAGATTATCGAAATCCCTGCCACTGTTCCAGTAGCTCCATTAAGTCAATGTCCAACTTCTCTTCTCTCTAAACAGCAAAGAGTCTTGTGGCACCTTATAGACTAACAGACATTTGGGAGCATGAGCTTTCGTGGGTGAATACCCACTTCGTCGGATGCACTTTAAAAAGTGGGACAGTTTACAAAGGAGGCGAGTAAGAAGGAAAATGAGAAAAGCATACAAAAATAAATATATAATTAATGGGGTAGAGAAGGTAGATTAGATGCTCCTGTTCTTCCTCTCTCAAAACACAAGAATGAAGGAAGTCAATGAAACTCAAAGTCAGCAAATTCAAAACTGAGCAAGGGGAATACTTTTACCACCCAACACATAGTAAGAACGGCCATACTGGGTCAGACCAAAGGTCCATTTAGCCTAGTCCATTTAGCCCATTGACCTTCCAACAGTGGTCAATGCCAGGTGCCCCAGAAGGAATGAACAGAACAGGTAATCATCAAGTGATCCCTGCCCCGTCGCCCACTCCCAGCTTCCCTGCCCATCTTAGCTAATAGCCATTGATGGACCTTATCCTCTATGAATTTATCTAGTTCTTTTTTGAACCCTGTTATACTCTTGGCCTTAACAACATCCTCTGGCAAGGCGTTCCACAGGTTGACTTTGCGTTGTGTGAAGAAATAGTTCCTTTTGTTTGTTTTAAACAAATGCCTATTAATTTTATTGGGTGACCCCTATTTCTTGTGTTATGAGAAGGAGTAAATAACACTTCCTTATTTACTTTCTCCACACCAGTCATGATTTTACTGACCTCGATCATATTCCCCCTTAGTTGTCTCTTTTCCAAGCTGAAAAGTCCAAGTCTTATTAATCTCTCCTCACATGGAAGCTGTTCCGGCTGTCCCTAATCATTCTTGTTGCTCTTTTCTGTACCTTTTCCAATTCAAATATATCTTTTTTTGAGATGGGGCAACCACATCTGCACATAGTATTCAAGATGTGGGGGTACCATGGATTTATATAGAGGCAATATGATATTTTCTGTCTTCTATCAATCCCTTTCTTAATGATTCCCAACATTCTGTTAGCTGCTGCACATTGAGTGGATGTTTTCAGAGAACTATCTATGACTGCAAAATCTCTTTCTTGAGTGGTAACAGCTAAATTAGACCCCATCATTTTATATGTATAGTTAGGATGTTTCCAATGTGCATTACTTTGCATTTATCAACACTGAGCATAATATGACTGGAACTCACTGCCCCAGGATGTTACTGAGGCCAAGAACTTGGCAAGATTCAAAGAGGGACTGAAGATTTATAAGGATAACATGAAATTCAGAGACAAGGTGGGTGAGAATATATTTTATTGGCCCAACTTTTGTTGGTGAGAGAGACAAGCTTTCAAGCTTACGCAGAGCTCCTCTTCAGCTCTGGGAAAAGTGCTCAGAGTGTAACTACAGGGTAGAACAGATAAGGAGTTAACACGTTGCAAGAGACCATTTGAGGTGAAGCGGGTGGAGAGTTTGTGTGTTCCAGATTGTTATAGTGAGCCATAAATCCAGAGTCTTTATTAAGCCCATGATTTTTGGTGTCTATCAGAGTTATGAATTTAAGCTCCCAGGCTTGTCTTTTGAAGGCGTTGTGCAGGTTTTGTTTGCCCAGCCTCTTCATGAGCCACTTTGAGGAAGAATTTCTGGGCAAATGCACCACAAAAACAGTGATATATCTGAGATACACTGATGGTATTTTTATCCTCTGGACAGACAACTTAAACTACCTCAAAGATTACCACTAGAACTTCAACAACCAGCACCCATCCATCAAACTTTCTCTAGATCATTCCCACACCAGCACCAACTTCCTGGACACCATGATCAACTTCAACAATGGGGCTCTACAGACAACTACATACAAGAAATCCCCAGATCACCACACCTACCTTCACCAATCCAGTAACCAACCCAAACACACCAAGACATCTGTTATCTATAGTCAGGCACTCAGATACCACAGAATATGCCCCATTGTGAAAGTCCAGGATACATACCGCAGCACACTTAAAACCACCTTCACCACACAAGGACACTTCACCAAAGAAGTAGATCACATCATGGAATGGGCCACCCAAATACTCCAAAAGAACCTGCTTCAATACAGCAACCCTCCCCCCGCCCAACTGCACACTCATAGTTGTCACTTACCACCCCGCACTGGAACCCATACAGGATGTCATCAAACAACTATAACTCAGACTCGAGGTGGACCACATGTTGAAAGAAATCTTTCCTGAACTCCCTCTTCTGGCCTTCAAACAACCCCCCAACCCTGCCAAGCTCATCATCAGAGGCAAGCTCCCTACAGACCAGGACACACTACCTCAAAGCACCACCACACCCTTCCAGAACAACAGATGCAAAACCTGCAGACATATCTCCACCTGTTGCGATGATCAACACCCCCACAACACACCTTTCAAGATCCATGGTTCCTACACATGTGGATCACAACATATGGTTTCCTCATCCAGTGCACTAAATGTCCCAATAGAATCTATGTGGGTGAAACCAGACAGTCATTATGCTGTCAAATGAACTCACACAGAAAAATGATAAGACAAAAACACTATCACCTGTGGGCAAACACTTTTTACAGAACGATCACTCCATATCTGACCTCTCAGTCCTCTGCATAAACACCTTCAAAAGATGAGCCTGGAAGCTTTTAAATTCATAACTCTGCTAGATAGCAAAAATCATGGGCTTAATAAAGACACTGGATTTATGGCTCATTTACAACAATCTGGAACCCACAAACCCTCTTTTCTCCTTCAGTTAACAACTTCACCTTGAATGGCCTCTTGCAACATGTGTTAACTCCTTATCTTTTTCACCTTGTATTTAACTGAGACACTCCGAGCATCTTTCCCAGAGTTGAAGAGTTCTGCATAAGCTCAAAAGCTTGTGTCTCTCACCAACAGAAGTGGTCCAATAAGAGGCCTTATTGAAATTCCAGGAGGCGGAGGGGCACAGTCTTTGGGGAGGAGTCACGGGACTTAGGACTCAACTGAATATAGGGGACAACTAAGAAATAACAAGGCAGGGAGTGGAGGTCACAGGTTCAAAACTAGGGATCCAGAAGGGGACACCAAGCAGAGAACCCCGGATAGCACCCACTGCTCCTCAAAGCTGTTCAGGGAGCCAGTGGACACCGCCCAGAGGAACGCTGCATGGATGAGTGAGTCCAGGGAGGAACAGAAATAGGCCCCACAGATGCAAAGCACCTCCCCATCCAGCATCCTCCTCCTGGTGTTGAAGATGGCTATTTTGGCCAGTGCCAGGAGGAGGTTGACGAGGAGGTCTCACGATCTCGTGGGGCCACAGACAGGGTGTGCATATATGAAAAGATGTGAGGAAAAGTGCAGCCAGAACCTCAACAGGAGGTTCTGGAGGAGTCAGATTAGGTGCTGCAACCTGGCGCATTCTAGATAGGCATGTACCAGGATCTACCTCACACTGCAAAAGGGGCGGGCGTTGGGATGGGGATGAACCACACTAGATACACACCCGTGCTCATGGCTCCATGAAGAAGCTGCCAACCAATATCCCCGGTGGGCTATGAGTCCAGGGTGGCATACAGGCTGGCCCACCGGGGGTTCCGCACCCTCAGCAGGTGGTAGAAGGTCCCACCACTCACCCACCTTCTAATATCCTGGGACCAACATGGCTATAACAACATTGCAAATGATATACCGAGTTGAAATAGCAAATACTTAAAAGACAGGGTTAAAAGAGATATAAAACCTCATGTTTAAGGCTAGTGTCTCTAACCAATAGGGGTTACGATGAAACTTTAATGGGGTCAGATTATCTCACATCTGCCGTTTCCAGTACCCTTCTCTGAAGCAGCTGATGTACAGCAATTCTTAGGTTCACAATGACATTGCATTGTGAGTTCATTTTTACTTTGCTTTTTATTATCACTAGAAGGTTTTCCAGACTCGCTGCTTTCCAGATAACTGTCTGGAACCAATATGTATTTGTGCTGCTTATTTCCTTTCCCTAGCTGTATGGATTTACATTTATTAGCACTGAATGCATCTCATTGCATTCAGCCCACTGATCCGATTTTTCCTGACCATTTTGTTGTTTGGATTTGGGCTAATAAATAATTCACTGTTTTAGGTTAGTTTACTTTCCTTCCAATTTCTGGGTTGCTGGAAAATTTGATCACAGTTGAATCTATACCTTTCTTTATATTGTTAATATCGTTAAATAACACGGATTCCATAACTGACTACCTTAATACTGGTCCCCACTTGAAGGTTGTATTATTAACAATTACTCTGTTGATGACATGTTATATCCAGTTGGTATCTATGCAGTTTTGAAGTTTATTATTTATGCATTTATTTATTACATAGTACTACTATGAATTGTGAATTACCAGCATGGAGACCTAGAAACCCAATGGGACTCAATCACGTCACACAAGTTCTTTATTGCAATTCAGATGTTCTATGCCCGCTGGCTTCTCTTCAACTACTACAATAGTAATCCCATCAAAGAAGACTATTGTATCTGTTTGGCAGCTCTCCAGCTTTTCCCTCCTACCTTGCACAGGAACCACAGTTGCATTTAGTTGCCAGGTACCTCTCCTGCCTGCCATGATTTATTGAAGATTAGGTTCACAAGTTCTGATGTTTCCTTTGCTAAGATCTGGGCCTGCATCCATAAGAGTCAATGGAGTTTTGTCAGTGACTTCAATGAGAACAGGATCAAGCCCTTAGTCCTCTTAAAATTCTTGGGATGTAGTTCACTCAGATCTTTGGTCAATACTCTTTCACTGTCTATTTATTTACCCTTTGCTCTGCTAGATTAAGTCATCACTCTTCTCTGTAGCTCTGTCTAATATCAGCATGTTTCCTTCATGTGACTGTATCTTAATTTCTATCCTAACATTCTGCTGCCTAAAAAAAAAAATATGCCTCCAGAGTTTACAAGTCAGACTTATCTGCAGAGAATCAATGATATACAGCAGGGGCCAAAGACAAAAAAATTGTAGAGGGTAAGGGAAATGCTCCAACAAAACATCTCTGCAATTTCTGATTAAAGTAAGTACAATGTGGTGCCAAGAAAGCACAAAGGGTTGAGGGTTTGGGGCCTTTTTTTTGCTATATCTATCTATAAAACAATAGCACTCTACTGAGAAATTAATCACAGCAGGTGGAAAAATCCTGCCCAGATTTGAAAAGACAGATGTTTGAGCTTCAAAAGAGTTTTTTCAAACTCTGGTTCTCCCAGTCTCTCCACACTACTAAACCGCACACACATACAAACAAGATATTTCAAGACAAGTTTACCATTTGCCAATGATCTTACTGACATATCCTGCCTTCTTCAGCAATTCTGGAAGCAGCAGCTCAGAACCTGGGATTCCCCCTACTATTTCCTGTGGTGTATAGGCTGTATAAAACAAGAACATGTATTTTAACTCATCACTAAGGCTAGCAAGCAGGTCATGAAAGCTTATGGACACTCATCCTTAGAAGCTTATTTGACAGGACCAAAAATTGGGCTAGCTCAATGGTCCAACAATACTGTAGTAAAGGATTCAAATTCTCCAGCCCACCAGGTCTCAGAACAAGCTGACTCAGCAAACTCACTGCCCCAGGGAAGGGAGCCCTTCACACATGCAGCCTTTGTTGGCTGGAGGGACGGTGTGGATGCAGGTGGCTGTAAGGACAGCAAGTTGGGGCCGTTTGATTTATACTTTTGCCAAACTGCTTGAAGTTATCTACAATTAGTGCATTTTTATAACTCACAGGATTAGTTAAATAAAGGACAAATGGACTTGCTCAAAGTGCACTGGTTGATTCAAAATAGTGTGTCTCCAATATTTTCTAGTTGAGAACACAGGGCACAACCGTCAGTGAGTTAGGAGATACCCAAGTTCTCCCACTGATGGATAGTGTGAACCAACAGGTAGCTGTAAGTGTCTGCCCAGATTGTGTGGTCTCATAAAGCAGCTGTAATTTTAGAATTAGACCAACCCAAAGACATTCTGAGCAGGTACATTCCTTCATGAGTGCTGGAGGAGAGCTCTCCTGGCAGGCAGCATCGTGTTATGTAACTCCTTGTTTAACTGGCCGGGAAAGGTTTACTTCTGTAAGACTGTATGATGGGGTATTCACCCCACACAAGACTTGAAACCATTAAAAATGGCCAATTAACCTTACAGGACAGGCTGCATCAGGAAGAGAGGCAGGGACTACTAAAGCCTAACAGCTGATGAAGCCCTGCTGGGGGAGGAGTTGGGATAGGCTTATAAAGAGAGGAAGTTGATGGGAGGAGAAGGGCTGCAGGGAGGAGCTCTGCCCTCACTCCCTAGAGAGGAGGGCAGTTGGTCAGAGCTGAGGAGGTGGCCTAGCAGGGAGTAAGCCCTGGGATCCTGCCTTAGAATACAAACTCTGGCAAGAACCCAAGGGAGGGGTGAAATAGCCACAGGGAGCAGAGGGGGGGCAGAAGGTAGGGAAGAAAGGCAGGAAAGAGGCCATGGAACTGGCAACAAGGTTGGAGCTGGAGCAGACTGTTGTTGCTGGGCATGGAGTCCCTGGGCTGGGACCCCGAGTAGTGGGCATGTCTGGATTCCCCTACTGGCCACTGGAAAAGTGGCACTGACTGGCCAGAGGATCAGAAGACTGCCTGAGACACAAAGAGGGAGCTCCCTGAGCCAGAGAGACCGACCATGCGGTGAGCAACTGAAGGAGGGGGCGTTAGACTGATCAAGAGCTAATCCCCAGATGAACTACAAGGAGACGCCCCAGCAGTGAGTAGTAAACCCCATGACAGACTTGATTTTAAACAGCTTGTTCTTAAGTTAAGACGTTAACACCACATCCCATGTCACTTTCTTTCACTCACGTTAATTAGCCCACTCAAGGAACCAACATCTCAGCCAGAAGAAGCAAACAGATTAACATCTTTAGCGATGTCCTTCCTTTCCAGTATCATGTCTAAGAAGCAATAGACTTCTTATTAACTGCAGTGGAGCTACATGCCAATCGCATGTTGTCACTCTGAAAATGTACCTCCTGGAAAACCCATGAAGGGAGAGCACAGGGCCAAATGCCAATATTCAGCCACGCCTGCTGCCAAGCCAAAAGGCAAAGAATAAAGGAAGAAAAGGCATTTCTAGGAGAAGCAGCACTGATGTTCGCACCATTTCTGGCATGTGCATTCGTGGTGTAGAACCCATTCCTGATGGGGAGACGTCCCGTCAACAGCGCTGCTCGTGCTGCAGATAAAACAATCAAAACAAAGAAAGCATGAATAGGGTGTCTTCTTTTCTTTATACAAATTCTCTGCTTCAGAGGTCATGTTTCGGCTGATGACAGCATGATGACTGGAGATCATAGGGAATTTTTGCTACAGATTACTGCTTAGCTGATAAGAGTAATAATCAACCCAAAGGATCCTAAAGTGATGCACATACTTGGCCAAGTAACTTTAAACAGCATTTCTGGGGTGAGTATATGGGAGACACATCTTAATCTAGCTCAGATTAGCAAACAGTTATTTGCTAAATTTCCATTCATTATCTTGCCTTGGCAAAACCATTTAATCTACTTCTACAAGTAACAAAGGCAAGGTATCCAGCTCTAGCATGATAGAGATCAAGGCTCTGATTCACGAAGTAGTTAAGCAGATGTTTAGCTTTAAGTATCTGCTTAAATCCCACTGAAGTCAATGGGACTTACGCAGGTGTTTTAGTGCTTTCCTGAATGGGGATGGACTTGAACATATGGTTACATGTTTTCCCAAATGGAGGCCTCAGAAAGTCCTCTTTTCTCCTTTACATTTTAGCTGTCAGCTGGCAATCAGACTTGAAGAACCAGACACAGTGACAAAGATGTAAAATCTACATTGGACTCAAATGGCTTTGTCCCTTTTCCCCCTCTCTAAATCTCTTAGTGGCTAACAATGACAACAATGGGCCAGAACGTGTAGTTGCTCCACGCATGAAAGTCCCAGTCAATGGAAGTTCTGCCTATAGAACAGAATCAAGCCCATTGTGCGCTTCCTTCCTGTTGGATTTCTCCAACAAAGATTTAGATACTGTTTTGTCTGATTGCCCCAAAGAGGGAAGAGATGAAATAATTCAGCTGCAGAGGCCTGAAGGCTAAAACAGAATAAAAAAAAATCCTTTAAATGAAGTGTTTTGATGACTAAAATACTGTTTTGTATGAACAGAAGATTGTAGTTTTTCCTCAAGAAAAAAATAAAAAGGAAGCAAAATGCAAGATGAAAGCTCCAAATCCTAACACTTCCTTAAGGGTAATCACTAGTTTGGTTGCTAGTTTATGTAAGATGCTGGCAAACATCCTGATCTTCCCAGAAGGTAGCAATTTTACATGGTAGTTTAAAGCTGAAGTTTACTTACATGGAGAGCACAGAGGGTTAGCAGTGTAGAAATTTGGGAAGAGCATCCCTTCTGCAGCCATCTGGTCCAAGTTAGGGGTTTCTCTAGAGGGCTCTCCAAACACTCCCAAATCACCCCAACCCATCTGCAGAAAGACCACACCAAAAATACATTAAAGTATTTTCGCTTTCTATAAACTACTGTACTACCTTCCAGACCAGAGTAACATTTTTATTTTTATAAGCTTTTCTATAGTGCTCATCACTATAATATCTGAACACTTCACATACACAATATGAATTTATCCTCACAACTCTTCTGTGATGTAAGGAAGTATTACTGTCACCAATTACAGAGCGAAACTAACGGACAGAGAGAGATTAAGTGACTTGCCCAAGGTGACAAAAAAATCTATTACAAAACTGGGAACAGAACCCAGATCTCTTCAGTCTCAGTCCAGTGTCTTCATTATAAAATTATCCACTGCAGGCCTACATTTCCAAATACTAGATATATGCAACCAGAAATGCACAGTGAAGATCTAAGTAAAAAAGTAGGGTTGCATAATAACTGAGGGCATTGAGGGGTACAGTTTAAAAGCGAAGCTCAGGAGAGAAGTGCACCGTTACCACATAATTTCTCTCTGCCAGTGTGCCACATGATGGCCTTACCATAGTGTGGCTTAGGACAAAGATGTGTGGCTAATGTGACCACACAGCTCCTGTTCAGGAGCCTATTTTGTGCAAAAAAGGGAGCTCTAGAAAATTACCAACCCATCTGGCTAATTTCAATATTGAAAAATAATACTGAACCAAAAAGGGAGCAACTTAATGAGGAATTAGGCACTGTGCCTGCCTAAAGATTATACTCTACCTTAAATATTCAAAAGCTTTCTTTACTACAGTCACATATCAGGTGGGCAAAAGAAATGCAGAGGACATAATACATATAGACCTTGGGAAGGCTTTCAGTGCAGTCCCACTTGAGAGTCTAATAGAGACATCAGAACGATGCAGTTTGGAAAAGAATCCTGCAGAATATATACAAAGCTGGCTGATGGATTGTGAGCAGAGAGAAATGAAATGGTACAACATAAAACCAAGAAGTGGAATTCAGAAGAGTTCCAAAGGGGTCAGTGTTGAGTTCCGTATTGTTCAATATCTTTACCAATGATAAGGAAGGAGAAAAGAATAGTCCAGTAATCAAATTCACTGACACAACGGAGGAGGCACAGACACTTCAGTAAGATCAGAGAAATAGGCAAAAGCCCAAGGGAAGGTATTATCTTTATTACTGTGCCCCATTATGCTGGGTGCTCTACACAGATATATGGAGAGATTATCCCTGCCCCAAAGGGCTTTACATACAGAAAAAAATTAAAGTTCACTTGGGAGAAAATAATCCTGAACACGAAATGGGAAACATAGGTGGGCAGCTATATCAAGTCATCACAATGTGGCCAGGTAGGTGATAGCTGTGAGTTGGCACACTACCTCTGTGCCATAGACACCCTCAATTAGCTTTCTGAGAAGCTCAAAACTACATGCAACACATTCCTGCCAAGAAAGAATCGAAAGAAAGAAATGCAGATCTTCGAAGAGAAGTTACTTGAGGGGATACTGCACACTTAAAAATCCTATGTTGTAAACAAATACATTTATTTAACTATGTTACTAACACCATCATAGATGGTTAAAGGCAAATAATTTTAAGATTAATTCATCTGTGATTATTTTTGCTCTTTATTTAATTTGATTTTCTTTGCATTTTTCTCAGTATGGGCACTGAAAATTAATGAAGTCAGCTTCCTTCTTATTGTTTGTTTCATTTTGAAGTTCTTAGTGGTGCAATGTTTGGATTTTAACTAGGACTGTCTATTAATCACAGTTAACTCACCCGATTAACTCAAAAAATTAATCGTGATTAAAAAAATTAATTGCGATTAATTGCCGTTTTGAAAATTATTAAATACTGTATTTTGGATGTTTTTCTACATTTTCATATATATTGTATTCTGTGTTGTAACTGAAATCAAAGTGTATATTATTTTTTATTACCAATATTTGCACTGTAAAATGATAAACAAAAAATAGTATTTTTCAATTCACCCATACAAGTACTGTAGTGCAATCTCTTTGTCATGAAAGTGCAACTTAAAAATGTAGATTTGTTGTTACATAACTGCACTCAAAAACAAAACAATGTAAAACTTCAGAGCTTCCAAGTCCACTCAGCTCTTCTTCTTGTTCAGCCCTCTTCTTATGTACGTCACAAGAAAGTGAGAACAGGCATTTGTATGGCACTTTTGTAGCCGGCACTGCAAGATATTTACGTGCCAGATATGCCAAACATTCATATGCCCCTTCATGCTTCAACCACCATACCAGAGGACGTGCTTCCATGCTGACGACACTCATTAAAAAAATAATGCGTTAATTAAATTTGTGACTGAACTCCTTGGGGGAGAATTGTATGTCCCTTGCTCTGTTTTACCTGCATTCTAACATATATTTCATGTTATAGCAGTCTCAGATGATGACCCAGCACATGTTAATTTTAAGAACGCTTTCACTGCAAATTTGACAAAATGCAAAGAAGATACCATGTGAAATTTCTAAAGATAGCTACAGCACTCAAGGTAATTTAAAATATCTTCCAAAATCTGAGAGGGACAAGGTGTGGAGCATGCTTTCAGAAGTCCTGAAAGAACAACACTCCAATGCAGAAGCTACAGAACCCGAACCTCCAAAAATAGAAAATCAACCTTCTGCTGGTGGCATCTGACTCAGAGAATGAAACTGAACATGCATCAGTCTGCACTGCTTTGGATTGTTATCCAGCAGAACCCGCCATCAGCATGGACACGTCCCCTGGAATGGTGATTGAAGCATGAAGGGCCATGAATCTTTAGCGCATCTGGCACGTAAATATCTCGCGACACTGGCTACAACAGTGCCATGAGAACGCCTGTTCTCACTTTCAGGTGACATTGTAAACAAGAGGTGGGCAGCATTATCTCCTGCAAATGTAAACAAACTTGTTTGTCTGAGTGATTGACTGAACAAGATGTAAGACTGAGTGGCCTTGCGGGCTTTAAAATTTTACATTGTTTTATTTTTGAATGCAGGTTTTTTTTACATAATTCTACATGTGTAAGTTCAACTTTCATGATAAAGAGATTGCACTACAGTCTGTGTATTAGGTGCACTGAAAAATACTATTTCTTTTGGTTTTTTGGAGTGCAAATTCTTGTAATCAAAAATAAATATATAGAGTGAGCACTGTACACTTTGTATTCCGTGTTGTAATTGAAATCAATATATTTGAAAATGTAGAAAATATCCACAAATATTTAAATAAATGGTGTTCTAAAAAAATCTATCTAGGGATTGGTCCTGCTTTGAGCAGGGGGTTGGACTAGATACCTCCTGAGGTCCCTTCCAACCCTGATATTCTATGATTCTATGAATTTTAACCAGTTTCTGAAACTGTGCTGAACATGGTTTGTCCTTGTCACACTTACAGCTGCACTCTGTTCTGCCCTGGTTCAACCACACCCATTGCTAACACCAACAGATATTCTTGTAGCATAGACAAGGCTTTGGTGACAATGACTCTTCAAAAGGGGAAGCCACTTATTTCAGGAGGTTAAGGGTGGAACAAGAAGAAGTAATACCCTGAAAAAATCAAGTGAGAAATTCAGAAACATTTTCCAACAGTGAGATCAGTCAGTCAATGGAATAATTTTCCAAAGGCTGTAGCTGAATCACAATAACTAGGGGTGTCAATGATTAGACTACTAGAAAAAATGCATAGGTGCTTAGCTCCTGATCCCACAAAGACTTACACACATGCTTAACTTTATGCATCTGAGTTGTCCCATTTATCTTCAATAAGACTACTAATGGGTGTCTTATTGAAGTGTGTGTGAAGTTAAATTCATGCATAAGTTTTTTTGCAAGATAGTAGTAGCCTTAGTGAGTATGTTTACACTGCAATCAGGAACCTGTGGCTAGCCCATGCCAGCTGACTCAGACTTGTGGGCTTTGACTGTGTTTAACTGCACCGTAGATGTTTGGGCTCAGGCTGAAGCCTGGGCTCTAGGAGCATGCGAGATGGGAGGGTCCCAGAGTGCTGGCACCTGAACCTCTACATCACAATTAAACAGTGCCATAACCCAAACCCTGCAAGCCCGAGACAGCTGGCAACACAGGCCAACCGTGGGTGTCTAACTGCAGTGTAGACGTACCCAGCGTAGAGACTGGGGCAGTAATGCACTAATGCAAACACACTATTCAGGGCCCAGACACTCCTCTTCACCTCTTTATAACTTTTACATAAAATCTGGAAAGGGCTTGAAAGGGAACATCAGAGCATTCCAATTTTCAAAATACAAGTGAAGATTTTTTAATCTGATACAGAAACAATGACTGGTATCAGATAAAATGTCATTCAAATAGTTAACCCAAGTCAAAAACACTTTTAAATATATTTAACACCATTATAAATGCTGGAGGCAAAGTGGTGTTTGGGATGCAGGTTGACAGCTTGCGTTCCCCCCCCCCCCAAGTAATAACCCTGCGACCCCCTGAGGGGTCCCGAACCCCAGTTTGAGAACCCCTGACATAGAGAATCTCCATTGGTAGATCTTCCCCTAAGGCAGGGTCAGCAACCTCTGGCGCGTGACTTGCCAGGGTAAGCACCTGGCAGGCCGGACCAGTTTGTTTATCTGCCATGTCGGCAGGTTCAGTCGATCGTGGCTCCCATTGGCTGCGGTTCGCCATCCCAGACCAATGGGGGTGGCGGGAAGCGGCGCGGCCGAGGGATGTGCTGGCCGTGGCTTCCCACCACCCCCATTGGCCTGGGACGGTGAACTGCAGCCAGTGGGAGCCGCGATCAGCGCGGCAGGTAAACAAACTGGCTCAGCCCACCAGGGTGCTGAGCCTGGCGAGCCATGTGCCAGAGGTTGCCGACCCCGCCTTAGGGGAAGATCTACCAATGGAGACCCCTTCCCTAAGGGATCAGAACCATACACTTCTCTGCATCTGCCAGCTTTCCCCCAGCCCTTAAAATTAAAAAGGTCATAGAGCAGCTTTTAAACTAAGTGCCAGCAATCTGGTTCCATTTTGGTTTAGGTGGAACCCCCCCTTCCTGTATAGGCTCCCCCATCCCAAAAGTTTCCCCAGTTCCTAGTAAATCTAAACCCCTCCTCCCTACACCATTGTCTCATCC
Source organism: Mauremys reevesii (assembly GCF_016161935.1). Taxonomy (NCBI): domain Eukaryota; kingdom Metazoa; phylum Chordata; order Testudines; family Geoemydidae; genus Mauremys; species Mauremys reevesii. The sequence goes on from NC_052638.1 coordinate 40,183,729, forward strand.
AAGTAGCCAGGTGACAACCCCCTCCCCAGCCTCCACCACCCCCCCGGGACCAGCCCCCCACCTACACTCCCAGTGAACCCCCTCCCCAGCCCCCACCACCCCGTGACAAGCCCCCACCCACACCCCAGTGAACCCCTCCCCAGCCCCCACCAGCCCCGTGACCAGCCCCCACCTACACTCCCAGCAAACTCCCTCCCAGCCCCCCACCTACACTCCCAGCAAACTCCTCCCCAGCCCCCACCTACACCCCAGTGAACCCCCACCTCACCCCGTGACCAGCCCCCACCTACAGTCCCAGTGAAACCCCTCCCCAGCCCCCACACCCCCAGTGAAACACCCCCAGGGACAACCCCTCAGCCCCCCCACGACAGAGCGCCCCTCCCCCGCTCACTCACATCGTCCATGAGCAGGATGAGGAGGTTGGGGGGCCCGCTGCGCTCGGCGCCCCCCGCGCTCAGGGCCCAGCACAGGCACAGGGGCGGCAGCAGCAGCAGCAGGCGCCTCTCCATGGCAACTGACACCACCGGCCCACTCCCCCCTCCTCCTCGCCCGCCGGGAGCGGGACCGGGTCACGTGAGCCCGTCTCCCCGGCCAGTCACATGACCTGAATCCCGCGCGCCGGGGGAAGAGGAGGAAGCGTCCCGCCTGATCACGTGATAGGGGAGGGGCGCCGGCGTCCAAGATGGCGGTGTGCATTGCCGTGATCGCCAAGGAGGTGGGGGCGGGGCCCGCTGGGCTGGGGGGCAGGAGCAGTAGGGGTGGGTCCTGGGGTTGGGCTGGGGGGGGCTGGGAGAGGACAGGAGCAATAGGAGGTGGGTCGGGGGTTGGGCTGGTGGGCAGGAGCAGTAGGGATGGGGGGCTGGGAGAGGGGACAGGAGCAATAGGAGGTGTGTCATGGGGCTAGGCGGGGGCAGGAGCAGTAGGGGTGGGTCCTGGGGGCTGGGAGAGGGGACAGGAGTAATAGGGTGTGGGTCCTGGGGCAGGAGCAGTAGGAGGTGGGTTATGGGGGGGGCTGGGGGGCAGGAGCAGTAGGGGTGGGCCATGGGGAGGCTGGGCTGGGCTAGGCTGGTGGGCAGGAGCAGTAGGGATGGGGGGCTGGGAGAGGAGACAGGAGCAGTAGGGATGGGGGGCTGGGAGAGGGGACAGGAGCAATAGGAGGTGGGTCATGGGGCTAGGCGGGGGGGCAGGAGCAGTAGGAGTGGAGGGCTGGGTTGGGGGAGGGGGCACGACTCAGAAGTAATAGGATGTGGGTCCTGGGGGCAGGAGCAGTAGGGGTGGGCCATGGGGAGGCTGGGCTGGTGGGCAGGAGCAGTAGGGCTCAGGGCTGGGAGAGGAGGCAGGAGCAGTAGGGATGGGGGGCTGGGTTGGGAGATGGGGGAGAAGGCAGGAGCAGTAGTGGTGGGCAGGAGCCCTAGGGAAGCAGTGATACTGGGTTGAGGGGAAGTGAGGAGCTTGTTTAGAGGCTGGCATAGGGGTTGGTGGAGCAGTGGTTGGGAAGCCCCAGGTTTTTGTCGCTCTGTGGGAGCCTTTTATGGACTTTCTTCCAGGAAGGATGGTTCCGATGAGATGACCAAATGAGCTGGGGACAGTCTCACCTAGGGGGATGGATGGATGGTCACTTGTTACCTTTGTGTTATGAGAAAATGTAAACCTGGCAATAATCCCCTTCTAAAGACTGTTAATAGTAGAGGATAAAGCTAGATCTGCAGTGTAAATACATGTTGTGTTATACAAGTGTAGACCAGTGGCATTCTGTGATATCTTTAAATAGAATTTGTGGTTAAAAATAGCTAGTTTTTAAATAATAGCAGTTTGCATCCTCAGAGCACTACACTTACAATGGCTAATCTATTCGGGCACAGAATAGGTAGCCCCAGTTAGCACAATTTGTTGTCATCCTTTCTAGAACTACCCCCTGTACATCCGAAGCATCCCAACAGAAAATGAACTGAAGTTCCATTATACAGTGCACACTTCCCTGGATGTTGTGGATGAAAAGATCTCTGCCATGGGGAAGGCCCTTGTGGATCAGAGAGAGCTCTATCTGGGACTTCTGTACCCAACTGAAGACTACAAAGTGTATCTTTAATGCCTAACAGGTGTGCTCTATAGGGCCTGTTCCTACAATCTGTCCTTATTCAGTCAGAACTCCACTGATTTCTCTAAGCAAGGAATGCAGGGTTAGGTTTTAAATTTATCTGTCTTCCAGTTCTAGAATTTACCATTGTTTTCATTTGACATTGCAGCTGTAAATCCTGTGTTGTGAAATAAAAAGCAAACTGCACAGTGGTTAATGGGTGAGTGTGCTGAGGATAAGTATGCATATATCTTATAGATTTTGGTACTTTCATTTGACCAAAACCACCTGAGAGAGAGCTTAAAGGGACACTGTCAGTTAACATTTTGTGAAAACCAGTGTTTTGGAAACTTAAGACCAGTAGAAATGTTTCCTCCATTAAAGGAAAACAACAACAATGAAAACGGTTGTTTTTTAAACTGTTTGAAACACAAACACTGCAGCAAGAAAAAACCTAGACATGAAACCTTTAAACAGACAACCATCCCTTTTGCTGGCTGTTGTAAAACTAGGTTGATACAAGGAATGTAAATAGCCAATGACTGTTGCAAAAGGTGAAGATTAAAAGGGGTCAGAGCCTTGGCTGGTGTGAATCAGCTGAAGTCAGTGGAACTATACAGCAGCTGAACATCTGGTCCTGTGTTTTTAAATTTATTTTTTTAGAAACCCTTCACTTCAAATATTAATTTTTATACCACAGTATCTGTAATCATTAAGTGGGTATTGGCATCTGACATTCAGCATCCATACAACTGAGCAATGCAATTATGGGTTAGCTTAGCCCCAGTCCTGCAAGCTGCTCTGCGCAGGCAACCACTGTGGCTTTTTGAAGCCACATTGAAGGCACTGTGGCAACATGCATTGGTCTGTTCACACAGAGCAGGTATTTCAAAACAGGATTTGCTGCTGCAGTGTCATATAGAAGCCCTAGTCCTAAGGGCTGTTTAGCTGTGGTTTTGTCTGAATAGTATCAGTTCTCTTTATTCTTGGCCCGGTCTCTTAGGGCAGGTCTACACTAGAAGCGCTACATGGATGCAGCTGCTGTAGCATGTCTGCTGAAGACGCTGTATGCCAACAGGAGAGCTCTCTCCCGTCTGCACAATTACTCCACCTCCGCAAGAGGCGGAAGCTATGTCGGTGGGAGAGTATAGTGCCAGTGTAGACAGTGCGTAGGTCAATCTAACTTGCGTCACTCAGGGAGGGTGTCTTTTTTCACACACCTGAACGGCACACGATAGATCGACTTAAGCAGTAGTGACCTACTCTTCCGGTCTGCAACAAGGAAGTTTGGTGCATCTGAAGCTAGCTATGGTTTGATCAGATTTCACAATTTATAAATATAGTATCTAGTTCTTCACAAAGCTAAAATCATGACAACTTGTCTGTGACTGAGGCTGCAGAATTGGACTCCCTATGGTAATGCTGTTGACTGTGGTAAGACTGCAGAAGCTTTCACAGATACAAAGTTGGTATTTCAGGACTGCAGCTATACCTGATAGTTATGAGACTAGTGGATCTTTTAACATTTCTGTGGCTAGCCTTCTGCTTCTCTTTTAATCACATGTCCTCACTTTCTGACTAACATAACTGACAGCAGATAGCCATGTCTTCATAATTCTGCTGCTAACTTCGAAGATTCCATATTGTAACATTGCTGTTGAGTGATCACTGAGTCTGTGATATTAGCTACCCGAATGGCCATGGCTGCAAAGAATAATCAGAATTCTTTGATGAAGGAAGGTTCTTGAGAGCCAAAGAAATTATCATCAAAATGACTGATGATTGAAGGCCATTTATGCAATTACTGAACAGTAATACATACCTTGGGAGGCAGGCAAGGTAGCTTCTGTCTAAAAATACAACCTGTCATAACTTTCTAGTTATAAATCTTTATACAAACAGCCCTCTCTATGCTTGTGAGGCTCAGTTATTATCATCCTTTCAGAAACGGTAACACTAAGGTAGAAAATAAGTCCAATTTCTAGGACCCATCCCTTGCTTAGCTCATCTACACATAGATTATATTGTGACCAGTTGAAGGGTGACATCCACTTGTACATTTTTCTTTTGACTGTACTCAAGTCTTATTTTAGTTGCTTTTCCAGGCACTTGTGTGTCAAAAATGTGTTCCTTAATCAACTGCACAGATATGGCTACGTGACAAATTCCAAGGTGAAGTTTGTTATGGTGGTAGATTCTTCAAACACAGCACTTCGAGACAATGAGATCCGCAGCGTAAGTGCAGGAAATCAGAATGTAACTTGCCAGATCAGTATTTTTGTTCCTTCCACTTATTCATAAAATGCTGAGAAGCCAAGAAACAAACAACCCCTCCCCCACAGCAGTAATTTTCTAGGTTTTAATTAAAAACAAACCATGATCTTTTTTCAGATGTTCCGAAAGCTGCATAATTCATACACAGATGTAATGTGCAACCCCTTTTATAACCCTGGGGACTGCATTCATTCCAGGTGAGTGAGCTGCTTCCACTAAGCCTTTTGATTTTGTTGCCTTTCTGGGCCATGCAAAGCTATTAGGATTTAGCTCTTAAGAATGTAACTTCTGTGAGTGATCAGTTTAAAGCTGGGAGCTGCAAACTCCTTTCCAAAAACAGGCAGCTGTACTCTCTTTGGACTACTTCTACATAATAGAAAATTTACCATTGCACCATCCTCATTAGAGGCTACATTTAACCATCTCCCACAGACTTCACACTCAGTAGCTCTATGAACTGATATTAGAAATGCTGACTCAGGAACCTGAGGTTACTTACAAAAAGTTACCAATGGATCTCACTTAAATATTCTTCTTATTGAAACGTGGTGGATAACACTTTGTCAGTCTTGTCGGCTGGACACCTCTAAATAGGCAGGCTGTAGCTTTCCAAAATTCAGCCTCTGTAGAGGAGTATGGATGAGGAGACTGTTTCCAGAATGCATAATTCTCAAAACAGTTGGCAGGACAGTGCCCATCTTTTCATATTAAAAATCATTTTATGGGACCAATGAGTGTTGTTCCCCTCCCACCATCATTGCATATGCAAAAGCAGATTCTATATTCCTGCCACTAAAATGACTGTAGTCTACTGACAGGGCGAGAACCACGGTTACTTCAGCTTTATTAGAAGGAAAGTAATTGTTTGTGAAGTGGTAAGGAATGAAATATTTATAGTCAAGCCTGTGGGAAGTTGCCATTAAAAATGCTTAAATAGAAGTTATGTCTTACCTACTTTGTATAAGAGAGATCTCAGTGTGGTGGACTGTCTTCTCTTCCTTTAATATTTCGTACTCTTCCTTCTCTAGGGCCTTTGATAATATGGTGACCTCCATGATGATGCAGGTGTGCTGAAGCTCCAGCCATTCTCTTTGTGTTTGAGAACATTCTCTATTGTACAGAAGTGTATCTTTGAAGCTGTGTGTATATAGTCTTTAAACTTGTTCTATGTAAAATAAACCCATTGCTGTTTGGATCTATGTCTGCTTGTGTTCTTGTGGCCAGTGGCACAACTTGCTTAGTAGACTATAGGCTTTGTTCTTAACTAGTATACAAAAGTATGGAAGGGTCTCTTGCTCCTAAATAAAGACAAAGGTAGTGAGTTATTGATCACTGTCCATGTCCGATCTTAGTAAAGCCCAGGGCTGCATGTTAAATTGCACACACAGTTGTCTGCTCAAATTGCATGCAGAGTTGAGTGTATGTGGACGTAGCTGTATGTTAGGCGTGCAACCTTGAGATGCTTCTGTAAAAATCTTGCCCCTAACTTATGCTTGAAATAGCTGTGCCTGGTGTGGTATGATCAGAGAACAGCAGCCAGCTCAACTGTTCAGCAAAATAGACATCTAATGCAGACTGTGAATGGCAAATTTAGGTTGATCCCACTCTTGGGAGAGTTGCAATGGACTGGTTTACTGCTCTCATCAGGACTGGGAACACCTCCTCTTGCTGTATGCAGTTGTTAAATCTAGTCATAAGAGGACGCACTGGCTTTAACAGATGCAGTTCAGGCAGAATCTGGACCAGCCTTTTCTGCTCATTGCCACTTACAACACTGCGTTCCCTGAGCTGCAGCCAGAGCATGCTGTTCTTTTCTGACAATGTTTTAAACTAAACCAAGTCTGGCTCCCTAGCCATATTTCCTCATCGTGGTAGGAGCTTCCAGATCAGTGAGATGGGCACATACTGAAGCCCATAACTACCACAGCAAAAAAACTGTATTACTTGAAAAGAGGCGACAACAGCTTCAAGTGCTTAATACAACAGGTCCCATCACTGGATACTCACATCCCAAGTACCATAACACACCTGGCTTCATTTTATGCAAGGCACAGATTGCCACGGTCACACAAGATGGCTGGGGCAGAGCCAGTAAGTGGACCCCAATTTCCAGCAACCCCATCCAGTGCCTTCACCTAATCCCCTCCTTCATGGGGGAGAGTGCTAGGCGATCCACATGGCATTAAGTATGGGTAGTGTGCAAGAGTCTACTCAAACCATACATTGGTATTTTCTTTAGTGCTTGCAAACCTGCCTGAAATTTGACCAGTAGTTGCAAACACCCAGTCTGTGGTTCTATAGCAGCTATGGAAGATGTTTTAAAATATATATATATAGAGAGAGAGAGAGAGATATACCTAGCTCCTAGAACTGGAAGGGACCTTGAAGGGTCATCAAGTCCAGCCCCCTGCCTTCACTAGCAGGACCAAGTACTGATTTTTGCCCCAGATCCTTAAGTGGCCCCCTCAAGGATTGAACTCACAATGCTGGGTGTAGCAGATCAATGCTCAAACCACCTAACTATCCCCCACCCCCCCTTAGCCACATTAAACTGAAGTGTTTAGCGTTTGATGTTACAAAGGGGGTTACTGACCCTCTACTTTTTCTTGTTTTGTCTCATCTTCACTATTGCCAACAGCTTGGCATTCCTTCATACTATACTGGGGCATTAGAACAGCCTATGCAGGTACCTCGTCTGTGTTCTTTGCTCACCCATCTGCATTTCAACAGCCCCGGAGACATGCATGCTGCTTTAATCAAATTAATCCAGACATAACTAATTCCACTTTAAGATCAAAGCCCAAGAAGGTGGGGTTACAGTCCTGAGGTAGCAGAAAAATAGCCACCCTGAGGGCAGAGATAGTGTGCATTGTATTTCCCGTTCCAGCTTGTCATTGTATCAGTCTAAGAGCCCATTGTATGGATCACATGTCAGAATCTCACTGCACTGCATGAATATACAGATACCTGAGTGGCTGGCAGAGGGGACCGTAACATGACGATCCTGTTTTGGTCAGAAGAGAAACAGGGTGTGTTAGGGAATTCTCTGTTCATTTTCTGGACTACGTTGAGGATTGCACACTAACCCCACTAATACCTGTCTAACATCCATTAGTCTCCTGTTTTCTTCCCTCAGAATAGGTGAAAGGTTGAAATAAACATACAAACCTACCAAAGGCAGTAGGCATTTGAACAAATTAAGGTGAATTCTTAAATGGAAATCAGATTAGAAGCAGGTATATGCACCAAAACAAAGGACTGTACCTATTGCAACAAGGTGTATCCTACCCACAGGATGCAAGGTGTTGCGAGCTATTACTAGAACAGACTTACCAGTACAGGTACACTAGATGGGAGGCTGGATGGTAGTAGTAAATTCAGGGCATCTAGCACCAGTGCTCATACCATGCCAGTGTAACCACCATTACAACAGAACACAACATGGGTAGGTTGCCCTGGTTATAAAGGATTCTAGAGTCAAAGATTCCAAGGCCAGAAGGGACCATTGGGATCATCCAGTCTGACCTCGTGTACACCCCAGGTCATAGGACTTCCCCCAAATAATGCCTAGAGCAGATCTTTTAGAAAAACATCTCATCTTGATTTCAAAACAGTCAGTTACGGAGAATCCATCACGACCCTTGGTACGTTGTTCCAATGATTAATTACTCACTGCTAAAAATTTCCACCTTATTTCCCATCTGAAGTTGTCTAGTTTCAACTTCCAGCCATGGGATGGCATTACACCTTTCTCTGCTAGATTGAAGAGCCCATTATTAAACATTTGTTCCCCATGTAGGTACCTATAGACTGTAATCAAGCCACCCCTTAACCATCTCTTTGTTAAGCTAAATAGATTGAGCTCCTCGAATCTGTCACTGTACGGCAGGTTTTCTAATCCTTTAATCATTCTTGTGGCTCTTCTATGAATCCTCCTTTCTAACCCCCTCCTCACTAGTGCTGCTGGATCCTCCCCTCCCTTGCCCTTTCTGAATGCTGGGATGATGGGAGACGGCAGGAGCCTCTTCCTTTCTACTCCACCATTTCTTCTCCTGGCTTCTTGGAAGGAAAGCGGCTCTGACCGCTTCTAGCCATTTGCTCACTGCTACCAAGCTGTCTGACAACACACAGAGTGCTTCTGTGATCACAGCAAGGGAAATTCAAATCTCAAGAGTCCAGGAGACAGTGACTCAAGGAAACACAGAGCGAACACCAGAGCTGCACTGGATGTGTATAGTCTAAACTTCTCTTGAAAACTCGGCATCAACACCTGGCTGGTTTCCCTAATCTTCCCCCAACTCTTGTTCCTTGGAAAGTGGAGAAATTCCTGGGTTTTTCCATCTTTTCCATACTCCAAGCGCTTCCTAAGACATCCAGCTCTGTATCTGCCATAAAATCTTTACACATGCTGCAGGGACAATCCTGCATTGATCCTCAGGGGATGGGGAAGATGTGAGCTAATAGAGGTTTTCCTTCTCTGACTTCAGAGGAGCCAATCCTCACTGATGAGAGAGAAGGGAGACAGGACGCACAGATGTATGACGTTATGTGCCCCGTTTGTCCCCAGGGTAAGTCTACTGAACACCAGGGTGCATGTGGGCCTGCAAGTCTGAGAAGGTGCAAACTGTTCAAAACCAAACACTGGAGTTAAATCCCTGTGAAATAGCAGAGAATGATAAATGACATTCAAGAGGGTTTCAAGGGCTGGCTTGCATGCCATTCTTGTGGGCTTACTGAATTTGAGGCATCATGACTATGTCTCTGCCAATCAGAGAGAATAGCTCTGCTTGGAAAGCCAGGAAAACCTTCAGGTCCCTTGTTTGAGAAAGGTCCAACAATGGTCTAACTACAAGTAACAATTAGCTTTCCAGGACAGAGCTGCAGCAGACGAAGAGCGAGCCCTTTCATCTTCTCCTAACACACGCTAACCTGGAAGACCTCGTCTGTTAGTCTATAAGGTGCCACAAGACTCTTTGCTGCTGGAAGATCTCGCTTACTCCAACCACTGGAAATTCACTTGGCTCCTGACTATGGGCCAAATTCACCACGTCAGTGGATATGGACATATTATGGTGTTCTCTGATAAACATCTTGCAGTAGGTGTGATTTTTTCTGTGGTCTACACTATTTCTCACAAACAAGTCACTGTGTCTTATTCCTGCATTCCTGGTATTTGAAGAGTTCCTTGTGTGTCCCAGGCGCCTGGTATAGGGCTTCATGAGCAAGTGCATTTAGCGGCAGGCTGGGTCCCAGGGGGGATGACTAGGCATCTCACATCCACAAACAGTTATTCCCCAGCAGGCATTGGGGCTCCTAAGAGTCTTCTAAAGGCAACTAGCTCAGTGCAAAGACAGGTCTGCTGCTTCTTCTGCACTTTCATTGTGGAAGAAACTTTTTTAGACAGCAGGATCATTTATTTTTTAAAAAGATATCTGACAATTAAACAGTACTTTCTCACAAACAGAACTTGATCAGAGAAATCTGCTCAGCTCAATCAATACATTTCAGCAGTAATAACTTAAGTGTCAAACACTTCACTCTCCCATTCTCCAGCTCCCCTCCCACCCAAACAAGTCATACCTGTACCTTACTATTTTGATAAACTTTTACACATAAAAAGGTGAGTTAAATCTTTCTACTTGCCAAGACCAGCACTCAGTGTTTCCTTTTCAACAACGGTCATTAAAAGGTCACTGCCAGGTACTTTAGACCCAAAAAATAGGTTTTGTAAAAGTTCTAGGGCATACAGAAATTACTTTAAAAAAAAAATCAATGGGAAAGGTTTGGATTGTCCCTTCAAAATTTGCAACCCAAACTTTGGGCTGGTTCAGGAGAACCAGAAAGTGAAGCAACAGTCTCTCTATGCTCCATGCTAGACAAAGTGCAAATAGTAAACACGTGTGAAGAGTTAGATTTCTGAAATTCAGTGATCCAAGGTGTTAGCAGGGAGGGAAATCTGTTTCTAAAATAGGTTTCTTATCCTGCCAGCGTCCCTTCAACCGCCCAGAAAGCTGCCTTAAGGGTTAGTCATTGCATCAGTTGTAGCTGGGGAAAAGGGAAACTTGACTAAAGATCCTGACAGGTTAGTGCTGGAATTCTAATAAAATGTATTTAAATGTATAACTTTACACAGTAACATTGTTCACTAGGTTTCTTAACCAGGCTTTTCTTTTTAACCAAAAACATTTTCCTTTAAAAATAGGAGCAAGTTTAGCACTCATGAAAGTGAGACGAATTGCAGTGGCTTGAACTGCGCAATGCAGACAGGTGCTGTGTAGGAATTCCCACACAAAACCCCCTCCATGCACTTCCCACCCTGATTGGCAACAGCCCCTGCTACTTCAGCCAAGGCCTTCCAGCACTGACCTCCAATCTGTGGTCACTGGGAGAGGAAGAAATAGAGCCTAAGCTTAGACCCACAAAACTCCCCCTTGTCACTAGAGACTGGATTCAAACTCTGCCCATCAGAAGTGAACCAGTGAGTGCCTGGACTTGCATCACAGCTACAGAACAAGATCGGGGGAGAGAAAGAGTTTGCAGGTAGTCAGGTCTTGTTTAACCCCAGACATTAAAGAAAACACACCAATGTTTCAAGAGAACCCAGGGTAGGGATGCCTTTTCTTCCAGGAGATTTACAGGGCTGAATCCTGCTCTTAGATACGGAAGAGTAGGAGCACACTGAGAAAGCCAAACCACAGAGTTATGCTTATTCCTCTACCCAGGGGCAGAATCAGGACCACACACTTAGGGGGACAAAGTCCTAATGAGTTAATTTAATTCAGTGGAAAAGGTTTGGATTTCCCCTGCAAAAATGTATCTAAGACCCTAATGAGGTTTTTACAGTTAAGTTTAAAAAATAAGGCCAGATCTGAATTTAAGCGGTTCCCAGAATCTTACCCCCGCCGTTACAGAGGGTAGAAGAGATCCCACTGTCCCTGGAGGGTCTTGAGGACCTGCCTGTGCTAAAGAGATGTCAGCATCCATGATCCACAGGACAAGCTGAAGAAGTGAGTCGCAGAGAGCAAAGTGGAGGCATATGTTTCTCCAGTCTGGCAGCAGGAGGGGTTTAGACCTTCTCACACGGCGGCAGCAGCAGGTGGAGCAGAGAGACGCTCCTGACAGCTGTGGCCCAGCTGAAGTACAGCTGACAGTTTTGGAAACAGAACATCCTACAGCTCTCTTCTCCTAGAGGAATTGTTTTCCCATGCTCCCTACTATCCCCATCGCTCCAACCTAGCCCTGTCTGAATGCTCTGCACAGTCCTCCAGAAGCACCCATTCACCCACATCCCTGCTAGATCGGTGCCAGAGGGCCAAATCTGGCTTATATGGAGTCCTAAAATGCAGCCCTGTCCTCCAGTTTCTACAGGATGAGGATAAAGCTGATCATCTAGTGAACTCTGTTCCTATTCACTGTCAAGAGTGCGCCATGTATACCCGGAGATCAGCTGTTCTTTCTAGCTGGGAGAATATTGGGTTCAACAAGAAGGATTTGACATTGTAACCAAACTCGGGGCAAGCCTCTGGCTCCTGAAAAGTGCCAGTGTGGCTCTGGCACTGAGTATGGTGGGCATCCAGCTGTGCTAGGGGTAGCCTGGCTCCATTCTCCCTCAGAACAACTCACCCCCTTAACTGTGCAACATGCAACTGCACTGTTCTATCCAGGCAAAAATATTAAAATCGTCCAGACTTCTAAATGCTCAGGTAGGTTCTCTTTAAACCCCTCTCCCATCCCCCACTTTTAAATCCAGCCCTGTTGGAGTCTCCAGCGTCGTCCCATCCTTCAGCCTAGTAGGGAGAGTACCACGGCGATAACCTGCCACGACCCCTAGACAAGAACAAAAGCAGTATCAGAAAGCACAGGCCGGCTCAGGCAATGTTCTTAGGTCAGCGATTTAGTCAGTTACCGAATCAAAACTGTGTCTGCTCTTCAGCGTGGGAGAGACCTGCCATTCGAGATGGCCCGGCTGCCCCAGGCCTCACACAGACCAACGAGCAGCATTCCTGGTCCTCAATACAGCCCAGGGACAGCTCTTATCTCCTCGCTCCCAAGCAGCTGCAGCTCACAGCGTAATAGCCTGTTCCACCCGGCAATGGCACCACATGAGACTGACTCGTTCCACTGCTGGTCTCTCATCAGCGGGGCATATGGGCCTTGATAGGCTCAGCATCCATTTTTGAGGCAGCAGCGAGCAGGGGCGGCTCTAGGTATTTTGCCGCCCCAAGCACGGCAGGCAGGCTGCCTTCGGCAGCTTGCCTGCGGGAGATCCCCGGTCCCGCGGATTCAGCGGCATGCCTGCGGGAGGTCCGCCAAAGCTGCGGGACCAGCGGACCCTCCACAGGCATGCCGCCGAAGGCCACCTGCCTGCTGCCCTTGCGGCGACCGGCTGAGCGCCCCCCGCGGCTTGCCGCCCCAGGCACGCGCTTGGCGTGCTGGTGCCTAGAGCCGCCCCTGGCAGTGAGTGGCCCTGAAGGGAACCCTCATCTACTCCTGGGCTGGAAGAATGCTGGAGTGAGCGGAACATACAAAAACTCCAAACTGCAGGGCGCAGGCCTGCCCACAGAACCGTCACCTAGCACCTTGCGTCTTCAGAGTGCTGTGCAAGCATTTCGTTAGCACAACCCCGCCAGGAGACTGAGGCACAGACGGGGAAGTGACTTGCCAGGTCAGTGGCAGATCTGGGAGTGGAACCCCGGAGTAGCCAGTTCCTAGGGCTGTGCTCAGCTAGAGCACGCTGCCAGCATGGCAGGATCAAGAGGAATTCCCTACGCCACGGGAATAAACCCAGCTCTCCACAGTGAGCCTATACAGCAGAGCAGGCAGTATCTAGCAACGAGGGCACTTTCAGGCTGAGGCAGGAAGCCCAGGCATGGGCTGGAGAATGGGTCCTAGTGCTCGTCTCAGTGTGCCTCCAAGCCAGCCATTCTTGGGTCACTGAGGTGGAAGGACATTCACAGGTACTGTGCGCCCTGGGCATCCGTCTCCCTCCCACAAGAGTCACTGCTCATTTCTGTCCCTTTCAATTGCAGCAGAGCTGCTGCCTACAGGCCCTGCCAGGCTGCCCACGTTCACATCTGTGTGCGGCTCCCAGCCTCCCGCTTGCCATGCGGACACCCGGGTGATGTTAACAGCATGTGACTGCCCGTGGGACCAGGAGAGGAATATGCTTCTAGTGCAGGCGTCTCTCTGAAGTAACATCCTCAAGCCCTCAGGAGGCTATTTCTGCAGGAACCGCCCCCTGCATCTCAGACCCCGTGGGGACACTACTCTGGTTTTACTGGGGGGAGCCAGAGTATCAAGGCTCGTGTTGATTAACCCCCTGCTCCCCTTGCCCCTAGCAAGTCCTGTCTGTATTCCTGCACACCCCTGCCTCCTCTTCGAAATGGGACAGCTTACATGGACTGACACTTGGAGCGACTTCGAAGTCCGAGTGGAAACCCACCACGAACCAAGGAAAGAGATTACTGCAGAACAGACACGGGCAGCCGCCAGCCATTAAACAAAGAGTTCATTACAATAGAGAGGCAGCCTGGGCACCGGGAGTAAGCATGGTGCTGTGGGCTGATTCAATGGCCTGGCTTCTGCTAGACATTTCTCTCCCAAGTTTTTGCATAGCTGGCAGTTACCTGGGTCTCGTTTTCATTCCTACGTCACCTAGATCTGTTCTGAGCAGGGCCAGGCAGGCCGCCCAGAGACGGAAGCGCCAACAGCCGGTCTATAGTAGCGCTCACACTGTTCGTAGTACTGCAGGTAGCCATGGAGGAAAGCTCACAGAAGAGTCTAGTGCAGCTTTGGGGCAGGTGTACACCTTGGTTTGCTCCTTTTGGAAAACAGGGATAAATACTCCCCCGTTCCCTGGCAGGTGGAAGGGCTCTGCTGGTGTTTAGCCATAGAAAGGGCTAGGTGGGTGCTTTGTGATACTCCCAGCCTCCCAGAGCTTCTGGAGTGCTGGCCACAGCCTATGCTTGGGACACCTAGTGACCAGGGAAAATGCCCCTCTCATGCCATTTGCAAAGCTGATTTTGCTAGCACAGCGACAGGCCTGGAGACACCCTGCACCAAACCCTGCCGTGCAGGAGAGCACATGGGACTCTCCATTCTACCGCCGACCTCCCGTCAGCAGGGAACATCACCGCTCACCTGTACACTCTCCCTCGGGGTCTTGCTCTCAGCGCTCCATAGACGTTTGCCCTTTGCGACAGGTCCCCCCTGCTTGGAAAACGGCCCCTCGAGCCCCCACGGTCAGTTGTGCTGATACCTGGCATGTTGGTCCTCTTGGGCAGCACCTGAGACAAGTCAATGATCAAGGAGTGGCCAGGACCCCTGCCCCCGCACTTCCCTCGCAAACTGCGTCTCCCACTCGAATCAGAGACAGTGTATCCCGAGGTCTTGGTGAACCAACAGCAGCAGCTTCCCAGCCTGGGAGGGAGCAGGGTTTGAAGGTGGCCACAAGTGCTACATTTCCCAGGCTATAAGCAATGGCACCGAAGGGCCCTCCCTGAGTGGAGCTGGCCCCTTGTCCCCAGAGGGAAAGGCCTGTTGCCAGGCAGGAGGCAGCGTCTCTGAGGAGGGAGGCAAGAGGCAAAACCAATGAAACCCACAGCAAAGAAGCTGGAGCCAAGCAGGAGCAGCTCAGACCCTGACTGAGGCCTGCACCCTGGGAGACCTGGAGGCATAGACTCAGCACTGGGATGCCTCCTTTTCAGCACCCAGAGAAGTACAAACAGCTGCAGCCCAATGACGTATCTCTAGCTCCGTCTGTGGTCCGGGTGCAGACCCCCAGGAAGCAAAGTGCGTTCGTCAGGGAGGCAAATCCCTCCCTAGGTTCATGGCACTAGTCACTCCTGCCTCACACCCCTGTCGGGCCCAGTGTCCTTACCTTGATGACCCGACCTCTGAACATGCTCTCGTCCAGCTCCCCCGCTGCCTTCACAGAGCTCTTGTCCTCAAACTCAATGTATGCATACCTGGAAAGGGAAAGGAAGACAATGTCCCCTTTGCACTGCAGCATCTGCTCGGGGAGGTCCCAACACGGTAACCCCCGCAGGTGGCCAGGTAACATTGCGGTCTGCTGCTCAGCATGGGGAGTCTGTCCTGCCACTCTAAAGGCTTTTGCTTCAGATAACTGAGTAGGTGCCTCTCCAGACAGCGCTGAGAGAATGGAGGGTAGCAGACCACACCATGGCTGGCACTGGAGCGATACCTACTGCCATCGGTTCATATTAGTCAGTCGTGCAATCAACCATTAAACAATTTTTAGAGCACAACGGTTGCCAACGCTCTTTTCCTGGGCTGTGATCTCTCTCACCAGCTGGTAAGTCATGCTCTAAACAGCCCGCCTAGGCAGCATACAGCCCCATGCACCAATCTGAAACTGAGCTCGCACCTTGCATTCAAGTGCAGCTCTCGCTAGACAGATGCTATTGAGTCCAGATTGCGATGGGGACTGGCCCAGTAGCAGAGTGGTATAACATGGTCAGAGCTAGGAAAAGCACCCGGAGCTAAGCTTCCCCAGGGGATTTTGAATCAAGGAAAATTCTCCAGTTCAATGACCAGGGAAATCATGCGATAGCTCTGAATCCTGGGCAGACTTAGGCTCTGATACTGCAATTGATGGCACTTGACTGGCTTGCACAGAGCCCCACTGAAGTCAATGGGGATCTGCACGGGCAGTGAATTCCACCCAGACTCTCCCAGTGCAGGACTAGCACCATCACTTGCAGGCTGTCTGGGGAAGAGACCAACTTTATGGGTGTCCCATAGCACTGAGCACATTGTCAGCACATTCAGAATAAATCCCGACTCTCTATAATGCAGGGAGACAGCCAGCCCATGACTCTGCTATGCGAGAGGAGAGAAGCAGCAGCTAAGTTAGATATAGAAATAAAAATATACACCTCTGTTTTAATGTAGAGGGAGGTGTTTACATGTAGGTGACATTTATTCTGCTGACAAGGACACGGCTGGAGTATGTATGAAGAACTAGCTGGAGAGGCTGTCAGAAGAGCTCCTCTCTCCTCCTGAGGGCAGTGGGCTATGGATTGAGACATACTGAGCACATTAAGCCATTACCTGGCCTGGAATATGATGGATCTTTTGCAATATCCCATTTAATTACTTTGTTCCCTATTGGAGTGTACTCATGAAAACACACAGACCAGCACTCTTGTACAGAATATGCACTCTCACACCCTTTGTGGCCTTGCTTATGGAAATCTGAACAGGTGTATGGGACAGAATGGACACGTGCCTCGTTTTGCGCAATATATATATTTTTTCAAACAGTGACTTAAAAATACCCAACCTCCCCGGGTTATATATTTAGGACACAAGGCATTTCGTGCAGTGCTGCTGCCAAGCCAACAGAGGAAGCACATGTTAAGAGCCCAATTGCCAGAGCTGTGCTGACACTAATCATTAAATCAGCGAAGTATCGAAAGTTCAGACACATTCTCCCCAGCGCTTCTCATCCCAGCTTGTGCCAGACGGAAGGAGCACCTCAGCAGAGGCAGAAATGATATTGACAAGTTTCCAGACCAGGTTTCAAACATCAGTAAGAGGAAGGAGTAAAGCACTGGGCTTCGGACTTAGCCTCCAAAGCCAGACATGCCAGGTCTGCAGAAGAGCTGTTTGCACCCAAGGTGGGCAGTAACAGAGGAAGAAGACAATGAAAGAAACCTTAAACGCCAACCCAAAGCAATGCTGGTCCTACAGCTGGTTTCCCTGCAGATGCTGGAAGTCAGAGAGAGCCAAGGTTTCGGCAGAGATCTGGTGATCCCAGCTGAAGACAGGAGAAGAAATAGGAATGGCCGCCTCCCTAGTTAATGGGGCTCTGGGAAAGAAATTTCTAGAGCAAAGATATGAGGATCATGCGTCGTGTTCTCAGAACATATTCCCCACCCCACCGCACCCCACCCTGCCACAATCCAAGGGTCCCTAGAACACAGCACTGACCCTTTGGGATGTCCGGAGAATTTATCACAGAGGATGGTCACTCGGTTGATCTGCCCACAGCTATTGAAATGGGACTCCAGCTCTTCTGCTGTTCCACCATAGTCCACCTGCAAAGACAGCCCCAATTCCATTCAGATGCCACCAAGGGCCCATGCCCTCTCAGCCCCAGAATATCATTTGCAATGGCTCGGCCTTCCACCAGCTCAAATTATTCAGGGCGGCATCCAAGCACTAAACAGTGATAATAAATAATGTTGATTTATGAGGTGCCCCATGCCCAGCTATTATACAGGGAACCTCACCAGAGGCACCAGCCAGTGAATTTTCCCCATGTGCAGGGCACATGTTGGAGGCTGGTTCAATGCCCACTCACTGCAGTGGGTAGATTTTAACCCCATGTCGAGGAGCTCCTGTCTGGAGCACATCAGGACATGAGATTTGCCCCTCATGCATCTGCCTCCGGAGTCAGTGCTCTTAGAGAGTATGTTACGCAGAGCTAGGCTAATGCCACAGAGCCCTTCCTGTGAAAATCTGTGCCAATCAAGAAGTGAATCAGCTCGGGCTGCGTTCATCAGCTTTTGGCCTTGTCCTCCACAAGGATTCTCAGGAAGACGCTCGCTGGCACGGGTGACACTGGCTCACAAGGCCTCGCGTAGACCCACAGCACAGACGCAGTGCCTGAGCCTCGTGCTGGCCGCTCACTGCACCGGTGTAACTCTCGGCTAGAAAGAATCAGACATTCCAGCTGGAAACCTGAATCTAAGCCTTGACCATCCAGTCAGGGAACTGAAACAACACGTGTGGCCTAGCTAGGCCCAAGCAAAGCCACTTGTGTTTTTGAATATCCACAAGGGAGCCCCAGACCCAAAGCTAATGGTGGAAATAATTGCAGATAAGTTTGAAATAAGTTCAAGACAGTGGCTCTCACTCTTTTCCCTCATAGGAGGGGATGATAAGCGCATCCAGTAATGTGTCGTTCATCCAGCTCTGCTCCTAGCAGGAAGGCTGGGACACATCCCACCCCCAGCCCGTTAGCACAAGGAGCAGCAGCTCTGCTGAGCTTTCTGCCCTGGGAACCTCACTGAAGAGGGGGGTCTCATTGTGGTTTTCGACTTGTCCCACTTACATTGCCCACGTAGATGGATCTCTGATCAGCCTCAATTTTCTCCTCTGCTGTCCTAGGAAAGGGAATACCTGCAGAGACAAGGATTCCCTTGAAGGTGCTGCGCAGAAAGAGAGCGACAGGGAGGCAGTGGGGTTTCTGGCCAAGTGAGGGTGGTGCTGATGGGAGGGGGACCCTGACAGCCCTAGAGACTGAATTACTAGCCCCTCAGCCCTTTGGAGCAAGAGGTCTCCTCAGAGGTGAAAGATGAGTGTCTATTTATTCTCAAGTATCAGAGGGGTAGCCGTGTTAGTCTGGTTCTGTAGAAGCAGCAAAGAATCCTGTGGCACCTTATAGACTAACAGACGTTTTGCAGCATGAGCTTTCGTGGGTGAATACCCACTTCTTCGGATGCAAGTGGGTATTCACCCATGAAAGCTCATGCTGCAAAACGTCTGTTAGTCTATAAGGTGCCACAGGATTCTTTGCTGCTTCTATTTATTCTCAGGACATGCTTCCTCCACACACCACCTCCTGCCACTTCTGTCCTGAGCACCCCCAATCGCCAAATCTGCCAACACACCTAAGTCCCCCCCGTTCCACTCCAGGGCCTCTCTAGTCACGGCAAACCATGCAATGGGTGTTACGGACAAACCTGGCTAAACCCACCGAACTCATTTCACATGTGACCGATGTATGTTCCATTCTATGCATCCGAAGAAGTGAGCTTTAGCTCACGAAAGCTCATGCTTAAATAAATTTGTTAGTCTTTAAGGTGCCACAAGTACTCCTGTTTTTTTTTTGATCTCCAGAGGGGAGAGCTGAGTGTGTTGATGCTCTGCTAGGCCCAAGCCTCTGTTGAGGGAACCAGTCCTGCAGCCCTCTGTGTTTATTCTCTTCCTCATTTGGGGTCTGTCCCCCTTTGGGGAGCGGGAGTGTTACCCCAAACATGCCACATTGTGTCCTTAGAGCAGGTCATCACCAGAGAGGCACTAAGGCCCCTGCAGAGGGTGGAAGGTGCAGGGGTTGGGGGGTATTTTACAAGGACCTGCCAGACAGGCTCAGACCTGTAACCCGTCTAGCCTGCCTCTTGGAGTGGCCTGAGCTTCGGAGACAGGCGCTAGACTCCCCCTCCCCCCAATGAAACAGCCAGCCCTCAGCTTACCGCCACCCCTCGGGAGCCAGCCCCTCCCTGGGGAGCTGCAGCTCCGTACCTGCCTGCGATCTCAGGATGAGGTGCTTCTTGGCCTCAGCCTGCAGCTCCTTGAGCCGCTCGTCCTCCTCCTCCATCTCACGGACTTTGGCCTTGATGGCTTCCAGCTCCTGAGCACCAAACCCAAGAGGCCGAGCACGTGAGAACCCAGTGCAGAGAGGGGCAGCTCTGCAAGAGGAGACCCCCAGGCCCAGTCCTGTTTCCTCCCACCCGGCATCTGTCTTGTCTGCTCAGTGTCAGCTCTACAGGGCAGGGCCTGTCTCAAGGCAGGTCTTTGCAGAGCCTCTTGCCAGCTGGGGTTAGCTGTGCAAGTTCGACCCCCAACTGCTCCACAGACTTCAGCTGGACCAGCTTACCCGAGTTCAAGCAGAGTTGCCGTGTCTTCCCTGTGATTAGCTAACCTGAGTTAAACACACTCTTTTTTGCAGCAGCAGTGAAGAGTGACTTACCCAAGGTCCCAAGGCAGGCCAGTGACAAAGCCAGGACCAGAACCCAGGTGTCCCAAGTCCTCCCTTGTCCAGTGTCCCATCCACCAGCACATGCTTTTGCAAAGCATCAAGGGGATGAAATTAGTGCCATCAAATCACATTCAGCCAACCACTGAATCACACAGCTCCTGAGCCTCGAGGGAAAGACGGAGCAGAACTCCACCCCGCATCACCACTGTAAAACGGGGGAGAATCTCCCCTTCCCCAGGGCAGGTCCCCAGAAAGACAAACATCAGTGGTTGCAGCTCAGCTTTCTAGACGTGCACTCACCGGGTCCAGCACACCCAGCTCCTCTGCACTGTCCCCCTCCAGTGGGCTCAGGTCTGAGTCTTCATCCGCGGCCTTCCGCCGAGCCGCCATCTCGGCCACGTCCCAGGAGGAATCCACCGTTGCCAGGGACGGTGGTGGGTCCTGCCACCAGGCCCCAGAGGGGTCCAGAAAGAGGGGGCTTTATGGGAACCACGGCAGAAACAAAGAGAGGTTTCAAGTGACATTTGAGCAGGTAGAGACGCTGGGTTCCACTGAGATGCTGAAGCATTTTCCATGTTTTCGCCCACGCTCCCGCCACTGGACATATTCACAAAGCCCCCTCGTTATCCTCCTTCAGATACCTACTCTGCCACGAGCCCGACACAAAACTTGGCCATGGTGCGTCGAGAGCACAGCCCCTCATGCTGATTAGCACAGTCACTGCTCCCTTGTGCTCCCTCATCAGTCTGTCTGGCTCCCCCTGTTACGTCTCTTCTCTTACATTGAGACTGTCAGCCCTTTGTACAGCCCCTGGCACACTGGGGTCCTGGTCTATGACCCAGGCTCTTAGGTACGACTAATAATCTTGTAACTTCATTGGGAGTCTTGCTACTGTTGGGGTTTTGCCTAAAGCCCCAGCTCCTGGAGTCAGGAGGGAGGGTTACAGGAAAACTGCAGCTTACATATTTTTAAAGTAAGTCTCCAGCCCCTCCGGCTGTTGAGAACAGCTGGACAGTGGGAGCTGTGGAGAGCCAGAAGGCAAATAAAGAGACCCCGACATGGATTATTTTTTAAAAT
This sequence comes from Mauremys reevesii, assembly GCF_016161935.1. Classification (NCBI taxonomy): domain Eukaryota; kingdom Metazoa; phylum Chordata; order Testudines; family Geoemydidae; genus Mauremys; species Mauremys reevesii. Next base: position 40,204,884 of record NC_052638.1, read on the forward strand.
CTCATGAGCGTCTCATGACACCCAGCTCCTGAGTTCTGAGCACATGGGACTAGATATGCTGCAGCAACTTGTACGTACGATGGCTCTGCACAGGATAGGAGCCAGGGATTTTCCAGGCAAGGCCAGGAGCAGCCATCCCTGTGCCCCCAAGTAAAGGCAGGGCAGCCTTGGCTTTTTGGAAGGTTTTAGATTCACCATTTGGGGCAAACTGTCCCCCCCAGCCCAGTGCCCCCTAAAGCCACAGGTTTGGCTCCATCACTGATGTGGCTGGCGCAGCCCTAGCCCTTTGCATTGCCAGAGCACAGCCCTGATGTTATAACTAGGCAAGCGGATGATTCCACCTGTGCCCAGGGCAACCAGTCCAATGCCACCAGCACTGGAGGAACTGAAAGCAACAGGCAGCTCTGGGGACACCCCATTCCCGCAGCAGGGGGACCCCGCTCCACCCTTTACCTTGCTTGGAAGCCAAACATTTTGAGCGCTGCCCTTCTCACAAACCAACAAATCAACCCACTCTGGGGCACCTGGAGGCCAGGAGGAAGCTGCACCTGGGGCAGCCCCCGCCAGCTCTCCATTTGATACATCAGCAGCCAATCGCAGGCGGCGGTGACCCACCCGGGGGCAGAGGGGTCACAGCCCAGCTGGTGTGAGCACCAGTTCAGGTGTTCACAGGTTCCCTCTGCTGGGGAGAGGGTTGGGCAGCATGGCTCCTTGGGTAGCAGCATCTGTGCTTGAAAACAGCAGGTTGGGGGTTCTAGACCCCTAGCTAGCTGATCACACTAGTGTCCTACTCTACATTGCTAGGCAGGGTCATCTTACCGCTCCCATTCCCCTCTGAGCTGCTTGCAGGTAACATCACTGCTCTTCCCCCTTTAAGGGTGCACTGAGGCCCAGGATTTTTTTTTGGAATGGAGGCTTAGGTGGTGGAGGGAACTAAATAAATCCTCTCCCCTGGTTACCTCTCCCCAGGAGCCAGACTGGCTTGCCCCAGGCTGTGCATGTCCCCCTGGACTGCAGGGAGGGTCCCTGCCAGCTGGAGTTGCCATGCATGGGCAGAGCTATGTGTGCGTGTCAGGCTGTCCTCTGTTTGGGGCCCCAATCCAGGAAAGCAGGTGTCAACTTCAAGCATCTGAGTAGCCCCACTGGGCTAAATGGGATTACTCCCCTGGTGAAAGTTAAGCAGGTGCTGTAGTGCACGGCTGGAGCAGGGCCTTGGACTCTGCTCTCTCAGCCCCCACGGCCAATTCTGCTCCGGTAAGAAGCCTTTCAGCCCAGTATTTCCCAGCCGGCCACCAGGGCATCTGCCCCCGTGTTTGACACCAGTGCACGGCTCTGGGCCGTGCACAGAACATTGCAGACCCTGAAATGAAGCAAACCCCCAGTAGTTTTCGTACACAGACATTTCGTTTCCGTGGCATTGCGAAGCTCCCCAAAACTGTCAACACTGGGGAGGGGGGGGCAGGAGAGCAATGGGGGGTGCAGGTCAGGACTGAGATGCATTGAGTGAGGCTGCTGTGGTTCACCCCAGAGGTGGCTGCACCTCCATGGTGGAGGAACCAGCCTGCTATACACAGGGCTTGATTCACCTGAAGCCAAAGTAATGAGGACTGTGGGTCCCAGCAGTGGCAAGCCCCCTGGCAGGGGGCAGGGCAGTGCAAGGTGTGTGTCCGCCCTGCTCCAGCCAGAGAGCCCAGCTCCGCAGTGAGTAGTGTGAGGGCATTGGCCTGGATGCCTTGGGACTGTGTGTGTGTGTGTGTGTGTGTGCTGGTTCACTACATCCCTAGCACCCTCTCACAATCAGCTGTAAATTAAAGCAGCCCTTCCTCAGGGGAACCAACCCGGCCTGGCCTGGCCTGGCCTGGCCTGTCCAGGGGTGAATCCCTCTCCCCTGAAATGGGCCCACTGCCTGCTGCTTTTCCCCTTCCGCAGCCCTCCAGCTGGTGGCTCTTGTTTCCTTTCCTCCCCCGCCTGAAGCAGCGGCCCCTTGTTTCCAGATGTTTTTATCTGCTGCAGCAGCTGGCAACAAGGAGCTCCGGAGGCGGTGCCAGCAACATCTGACTGTCGCAGCAAGTGCCCCGGGGGGCGCAGTTTGAGAACGGGGCTTCCATGGGAGTTTGTCCCGTACGTGCACAGCATGGGAAGGCACGGTTGCGGGGGCAGGGGCCGCATTGGAATATGCCTGCTGTCCGCTGGGGACGGCGCAAATCCAGACCCCTTGGGATTTCGGTGCGGGGGTCACACATCAAGGCAAGGAGCTGCCCCTGCTGTTTGGTTACTGGGCCTGGAAGGGGCCTCCTCTATTTCTGGCTTGGGCGCGGCCAAAGTCTTGTGAGATGGCCACTGTTTCAAACACTGGCAAACCTGGCGGGTCGGGAGCCGAACGCCAATGCACAGCCCTGCACCCGGAGCCCTGCCTGACCCAACCCCGGACACCCACAAGAGCTCATGCTCAGCCCAGCTCCGGTGCCACGGGCCTTGCCCCAGCCTAGTTTCATTTGCAAAGAGCAAAGCTGAGTGCAGGTTAAGTTAAAAGGGTGGAACTCTATTAAACCCTGTGCACGGCTCTGCCCGTGCGGCTGAATGGCTTCCACACGTCCCCTGTGCTGCTGGTGTCCCCTCTGCCACGGCTCACTGCCGGGTTTTCCGGAGAGTCCTTCCTCCCCTCCAGGGAATGTTGGCCCTCTGACCCCAGGCCCAACCCTCACTGCTGTGAACAGGGGAAGTGGCCTCGTTGTTCTTAATCAAGGTTTTCAAAAGCAACGAGTGATTTTGGGGACCCATCTTGAAACATCTCAAGGGGGCTTGCGGGGGAGGGGGAGGGGCCATCGCTGCTTGAAAACCAGGCCTCTGAAAAGGATCTCCCGTTGGGCCCCAGAATCACTGGTCACTTGAAAACTGTGGCCTTCATGCTGGGTACATGGATAGAACCAAAGCCATTCGCCAGCTCCCCCCTCCCGGCCTCCTGGTTAGGCACATCGCTGGGGGAGGAGGGCCGGGGCTGAACAGAACACAAATCACAGCAGCGGATACCCCTGGGTGATATTAAATTGTCTTTATTACACGGATACAGAGTTAAGAACAGACATAACCTGAATCATAATGTTTACATCTTTCACAGGTCAAACATACAGTACAGTTAGAGAAAGCAGGGAACCGCGGGGGAGGGGCAGCATGCCAAAAAAACTCCCATCATGTCGTCATTTCTCTGGAATGGCCACGGAAACCCACAAACAGCAGGGAGCAGGGTCAGGTGGGGGGTGATTTCTGTTTTCTCCCCTCCTTAAACTCTTTTTCCACACACGCCCACCAGTCTATACAAGCCATGCCTCCCCCACCCCCTTTCATTCAAGTATTGCACAGTTTGACGAGTCACTCGCCTCCCAGCCCCCTGACACTGGCACGCCCATGGCCCTGGCAGGAGCAGGTTATTGGGTTCTGACAGGGCATGTCAGCGGCTTTCGAGACTTTCGGCAGAGTCGCTTCAGAGATGGGGGAGCAGGAGCAGAACTGGGGTGGGTCACATCCATCCCTGGGGCTTAGCAAAGTTCCACTCAGGTGGGCTGAGCAGTTTGGGCTCTCCTGAATTGCAGGCGGTTGGCTGGCTGGGTCACCCCCGAGCTAGGGACAAGGAAATGTGTGAGGAAGGGGGAAATTCTGGGAGCACCTGGTGGTTTTTTTGTTTGTTTGTTTCTGGTGAGGAATCAGAGCAAATTCTCCTGGATTGCTGCTGCAGAGCCACCTTTCAGAGGCTCAGCCGCCAGATCTGGACGGGATCCCAGAAACTGCCGCTCTGAAGAGGCTTAGCAGAAAGTCTGAGAACCTGGGTTTACTCTATTTATTTTCCCTGGGCTGAGTTTACGTCTGTTTTTTTGACACCCTAAGCAGGGGTGTCCTGCTGCTGTTCTCCAAAGCAATTGACAAGCCAAGAGATGGGCTTGTTACAAGAAACAAAAACACCCTCCGGCTCCCTCAGATCTGCCTTACATAAAACCACCAGGGCACAGAGATGGGAAGCAGGGTCCCTCCTACCAGGGGGTGGGGATTGCAGCCCAGGAAACTCCTTCTCCTCCCATTCATTGCTGTAACTAGCATACACATGAATTAAACTGAGCCCGGCCAAAATCCCCACCCACCTCAGGCAACCGCCCCACCCCCAGCACAAAGGCCACAAAATTGAGTGGGGATGCCCATAAAGAGGATCGTAAGAGGAAGAGACCAGAGCACAATGTGTGTGTGTGTGTGGTGGGGGGAGGTGGGTGTGTACGCGTACAGGGAGTGTATGGTGAGTTCACATGGGGCAATGGCCAGGAGCGAACCAGTTGCACCAGCAGCACTGGCTCTGTTTTGCTCCTACAGAATAGATCGCACCCCGGTAATTTCTGCCTGTGTTTGCTGGTAAGCGTGTAACCGGAAGGATGCTGCCGGCAGTCTCAGGGAGACTGACTCCCCTGTGCTCTAACTGCCTCCAAGTAGCGTAAGCATGGGCTGGGGGTATCTAAGCCATAAGACGCAACCAATTGGCATTCAAGAACCATTGGCGCACATCACAGGTGCACCCTGAGAAGTGCTCCCAACACCTGCCTCCCGGGGAGATGCACCCTTGGTGCTTCACTGTTCACCCAGCCGTGCCCGTCCCACGTTCCCCTGTCCCGGAGATACGGCTGCTAGCGCAGCCTGACTCCCACTAGGAAGATTGTGCCTGGGCAGGACCTTGCTGCCGGAACGTCAGAGAAGAGCAAGACGGATTGGTGGGGCTGGAGGGGAGCTGAGAAGAGCTGAGCAATGAGGAAGGAAGGAGGGATACGATTCGAGTCCTACTCCACATGTATTTGATAGGGGGTAAAGCACCAAGAGTGTGATCACGTTGGCTGCAAGAAGAGAGTGGAACTAGCAGCAATGGGATGCTATTAAGAAAGGGAGAATATAGACTCTCCGGAAAACCTGGCAGTGAGACGTGGCAGACCAGGGAACAAAACCCCGTCACAGGACTAAGCAAAGCCCTAGTAAATGTACCATATGGAACAGTCTTGCCTGGACCCCAGAATGATCTGAACAGATCCTAAGGGAGTTCTTACAACTCTAATGTCTAGGATCACCAGTAAACTCTGGCCAGGCAATCCAACGGCTGCGTCCGGCACTCGCGTGCTAGAGCCGCACCGGCATGAGGTCCCTGGGGTGCGGCTCTGCCCGGCTGGAGCAGGGCAGACGGGAGCTGCTTTGGTTTCTGCTTGGATTTCAATTTGGAAACTTGAGGGATGGGCCCAAGTTAAAGAGCCCCCCATGGAAATGGGTCCATGGTGAGTCACGCTTAAAGCCAAACAAAACCCCCATCTCGCTGTCTCTGTGTCAATAAACGGCTCCGCCCCTCGGGCACATGCTCTAAGCTCTCTGATCCTACGTGCAGCGCAGGGCTGGGGCTCCAGCACTGAGAAAGAACCTGGCATCCTCAGGAATGACCTGCAAAACGCGCCCGCTTCCCTCCGCCCCATGGGAACAGGAACGTGACCATGCTGGGCCGAGACACACATTTATTGCTAACGACGAGCCAATCCTGCAGAGAGCCACATGCCCAGTGACGTCAGTGGGATTGGAGGACACAAGGTGCCACCCGAGATGGTGCCCTTTGGGCTGTCCCAGATCCCAGATGCCTTTGTGCTGAGCTACCTGGGGTTGTTCTGACCTCACCACTTCTTTAGCCACAAAACCATCCGTTGCCCCTGCCTGGGGTTGGGCTCATCCCCTGTTTTTCTCCTCTCTGCCCCAGGGCCGCTGGAAGGAAAGCAGCAGGCGCCCTCCCTCCCACACTCCTGCTGCTGTCCAGGCAGAGCTGCCATGTGGACACGGCTTAAATATCTCCTGGCACGGGCTGCAGGAGGGGCGAAACATTGGCCCTTCCTTTTCTGATCATCTCCAGTGACTTCACAAAAAGATGCCCAAAGAGCCACCACCCAGGAGAGAGCAATATCCCAATTGCCCCCGTTACCCGCCCCCCCAGTAACACGCACGGGGACTGCTCCTGTGCCCAGGAAAGTCAGCATTCCTGGATTTCTGGCCTAGGATAAGTTCCTTTTCCTACACAATCTGGGCCTACACCGTAACCATGAGGCAGGTGGATACGCCGTGGAGCAGGCCAAATTCTGCTCTTAGTGACATCCCTGCAAACCCCATGGAGACAAAGCGCCTGCAGGTAAGTCACTGAGCGCAGAATCTGGCCCACTGCAAGGCGTACACACCACACACACTACACAATCTAACCGTGCTGCTTTGCCCCAGTGATTTAAAACCTGCTGACACGGCCATGGCTGAGGATGGTGTTAACTCTCCCAGCTGTTGTATGTTCCACTGGGAAGAACATTCCCAGGCAACGGAGAGAGGAGAGAATCAGGGATTAGCAGGACACAGGAGGGTGAGGTGACCCACAACGAAAGAGCCTGGAGCCGCATGCATCCTCTAGCCCTACTCCTAGGAGCCAGTGTGTGGTTTTCTCTATTGCTGCCGCCTGCTTTTCTTGCCCACGGGCGTTACTGTCTGGGAAGCTGCATGCTCCCGTTGGTTTTTTGGCCACTGAAATACTCTATTTTAAAGCTTTCCGGTTTTGCCTTCTGCAAGAGCTCCCCTCACGATCACCTCTCCCCTCCCAGAGCCTTTGGTTTGAAGACAAGCTTGTGGAGTTCTTTTTAAACGGGGTTATTTCCTTTCTATACAATTGTCATCTATGGTTTTTAAGCAAGTTGGAGGTAGAGCGGCAGGGTCCGGATGCTGAGCAGATGTGAGACGGATGGGACAGAGAGCGGCCGAAATTCAAGCACAAGAGGAGGTTTAGAAAAATAACAAACACTAAGAATGGCAGGACGAACCGTGCGGTTAATTACATCTGAAAACTCTTATATATTACCTCTTTTCATGAAAAATAGACAATATACATATATCACTTGATAAATAAACGCAACAATCGTTCTTAGGGTGAGTGCTGCATGTCAGAAACCCAGGGTCAGAGCCTAACGCTGGAGGAATGAGGCTGCGGAAGGAAACAAACAGAAGCTCCGAATTCTCAGGTTTGGCCCATTAAAAGGTCTTTGGCTGGATTCACTGCAAGCTGCTGTCAAATGGTTGGTAAACAGACTCCAGCAGTGGCTCCAGCCCAGCTAGTTAGGGCAGCCCTGGCTGCTTTGCAGCACACGGCTTCCGCAGAGGGACCAGTCTCTGCACAGCTTCACCTTGGGCTTCAAGACTCAATACAGGTCCTAGGGAGACCTTCAGTAATGCAGAGAGATGGGTTCAGCGGCACTGCTGCCGAGACCTGCCTGCGTCAAACAGCAAATCAGTTCCAGGGGAGGAAGTTCTGCACTCACAGGTATTTACAGGCTGCTTTGTCTCTTACTGTGTCCCTCCCTCCATCCCTCACCAAGGATGTGACCTTCCTCTGCAGAGCAGCAGTTGGGACTTTAGAGGAACTGTCTCTCGGGGGTGAGGGCTCATGTGGAGATTCTCACTAGCCAGGAATCCAGGCCTGCTTTAGAAAGACCAGGCTGCCATGGGGTTGGAGGAAGTTAAGGAAAGTCTTCCACAGTTCCCCAGGAATGTAAGCTTCCAACAGCGTAAGGTGTCCAGATTGTCATGTGAGGACATGTTACCATGTAGGCATGGCGGGGGAGAGGAGGGCTACAGAATGGGGGTGCTTCTGGCGCTTGTTGGCTCCTGGCCGGGTTCAAATGCTGCCGGGTTCGCTGAGTTAGGAACTGCCAGGTGTTCAAAGCCTGCAAACTTTGGATGTAAGAACTGTGACTTCATCCTGCTCGAAGCCAACAGCAAAACTCTGGCTGCCTTCAATAGGATGGGATCCACTCCTGGTTCTTAAGATTTGATACCCCCATTGTGGCAGAGAGCTGAGCCGGGGGAGGGGACAGCAGGGCGCAAGGACTGCAGCATCCCACTAACAACTTCCCTCAATCCCCACTTCCTGCCTGAGTCTGTCTTGCTTTGAAATCCTAGAATCCTAGGACAAGCCGGCACCAGCTGCAGAGAACCACACGGCACCGTCTACAGCCATCCCTCAGAGGCAGTGAAAGTACACGTCAAACAGCCCTCCACGCCCTTCTCCAGGACAACCCGTCCCAGAGCCAGGACAACATGGCCAAACGGCGCCAACAGCCACAACCCCAAACCTCTCCAGGGAACACGCCACACTTCTGAGGAGAGACACAACATGGTCTTTACAACTTCACAGCAACCAGGAGGCAGCTTGAGTGGGGTGCAACTGAACGGGGAGGACTCACATTGGATGCGATGCAGCTAACAGATCCAGGGCTCACAACTAGAAAAGAAAGGGCGAAGCAGACCCAACCGCAGTGAGACCGAACAATGCCGCCTAGCCCTGCATGGATCCATTGTGCTAAACAAAGGACTCCTTGTTGTTCCAAAACCTGAATCGATGTTCTAAAGAACCACACAGTGCTTCTGAAAACGGTAGAAACAAGGGAGAGGTTCGGGGGTGGGTTGCGGGGGAGAGGAAAACGTCCAAACACAGCCACCTTAGGGTTCTGAGTCAATCGCCCTCAGCCAAACCTCCCTTTGCAATGACTAGTGTCTGGGAACTTTTTATCTGAAATCTCTATTTTTTTAAAAACACACGTGATGGATTTTGCAACTCCGGAAAACTAATGCTCCTACTGAGCATGTGGATTTTGCTTTTTTTTAAAACCTATTTCCTAAACTTTACATACTTCAGTGGTTTACCTTCATTTTTTTTTATTTGGCAAATGTCTCTTCTTTTATTATTATCATTATTATTATTATTTTTTGGACCTCTTCAAATACTATATACATTCACATTAACGTACAATATTTGCCCTGACCGTGGCTGCGCAGTCTCCAGCTTTCTCCCTTTCTGCAGCCATGTCACTTTCCATATTGCACTCCCGTCCTCTGTGCGTTATACACGATGCAAGAAATGCAAAATAATCTACATTGTCTTTTTTTCCTTCTCTAAGAACAAGTGTTTGTTTGTTTCCTTTCTTTCCTCCTAGAAACTGTTGCAAAATCATAAGAGGGGACGCGGGGTGGGAAAAGAAAAAGAGAAAGCGAAATAAAATAAGCCAATGACAATGTTCATCACAGGACTGGAGAAAACATCTGGAGAACAAGTAGACACAAAAGCAAGGGGGTCTATCTACAGGCAGTCGAAAGAGTCTTCAGAAGGGGAAAAACAAAAGGTGTCTTTTTTTTTCCTGTGAAAGGTTGAAGGAGTAAGGACGGCAGTCACGAGATACTGGAGCTAGAGGTGGGGTTCTGGAGAGCAGAGAGAGGTAGTGGAGGAGTACAAGAAGCAGAAGGTACTGGTGCAATTGCTTTCTGCTCACACTCTGACGAGCAGTGGAGAATCAACGACAGATTGTCACAGTTCTGTTTGAAACGATGCTCTCTCTGGAACAGGACCGGGATCTGAAGGTTCTTGTTCATTAGCACGCTCTCCTAGGCAAATGAAACACGTTTATAATCCACAGAGGGAGGGAGCACACAATGCTGGCTCCCCGTCACACACACACACACACACACACGCACGCACAAAAGTTGTGTATCTTTTTTTGTTTGTTTTTGCTTTATTTTAATAAAATTCTTTAAATCCACAGATGCGCGTCCTTCCTCCTTCCAGGTACGTGTGGATGCTGAGAGTCCAGCGCAAGAACCCACCCCACCCCACCAAAGAATGCAAGGAGTCCAAGAGCGCCGGCTTGCCTTTGGCCAGTCGTCGTGGTTTGGTTGAAAGGGATAAGTGCTGCTCCTTGTTTCACAAAAAACAAACCAAAACCATCAACCGAAAAAGTAAAAATAACCAACAAGAGAACCAAAAAAACTTTGGCAGTGGAAAAAAAGTTTGGATTTTTTTGTTTGTTTGTTTTTGGATTTCCTTTGGAGCAGAGGTGAGTCTGGTATGTTCTTGGCTAGCTAGCAAGGTAGTTTACAGGTAAGCTTCCTTTACTTGGTTTTACTTTCTTTTGTTTGTTTTTTGGATTTTTTTTTTACTTAAAGCCAAAGAGTTTGACGTTTTTATTTTTTATTTTATTTTATTTTTTTTTACAAAAAAAAAAAGAAAAGAAAAAGAGAAGAAGTTTCTTGCCTTCTAAAATCGCAATCCTTCATCATGCCGTCCCCCGGCCGCACCGGGATGGAGATTTCACACACACACGCACATCTCCAGTGGGACAGAGACTGGTGGGTTTCCTTTCCCCGAGTCAAGGTGCGTAGAGTTTGTGGACAAATTCCTTGTCCGAAAAGAAGAAAACAAACAAACCGACGACGACGATAACTCCCCAAATCATAGAAAACCGAAGTGAGAACAGAGAAGATTGGTATTTGCCTTAACTCCACTTAAAGCCCAGTTTGAGGATCCGTGAGGATTACATATGCGAGATCGAGAGGTCATTTGGAGGTCACAGAAGAGTCAGGTAGCTGAGGAAGTTGCATTGAATGCAGTTAGTTTTTCTTTTGGAGAGAAGCAGTAGCAGCAGTGACGTTCTGTAGGTTTCTCTGTTTCTTTCCCCTCTGTTGGCTGGCCGGTCGGTCGGTCGGTTAGCGTGACGCCGTTTCCAGAGGAGCTGGGGTGGCCGGCGTGCCGGAGCGCGACGCAGCAGCTGAGCCGGTTTCGCTGGGGCTGGCAGCCATGGTGGCCACGCTGGTGATGGAGGCGCCGACAGCCACCACATCCGGTTGAGCTGAGCCCACCCCTAAGCCCACCCCGGAGGAAGGGGCTGTGCCGGCGGAGGCCTGGAGGCCCTGCAGAGTCTGCCCACAGACGTGGTGGTGCTTCTCCCAATCCTTGTGCTGGCAGAAGGAGCCGCAGTAGCGGGCTGTGTTGCATCCGCTGCAGGTCTCGCTGGCCTTGCGCCCGCAGTTCCAGCAGCTCTACGAGAGGGCGAAAGCAGAGACATCAGCGTCGGGGCGGTGCAGCCTGGAAGAGAGACCCAGCCCCGCTAGACACCCCCTGGGCGATGGAACCGAGCACCCACTGAACACAAGAGACCTCGGTCTTAGGTCTTAGGTTCAGGCCCCCAACGAGTACAATTGCCCTGGCCACTTCCAGGCAGTGCCCGGGCCGGTCATGCTCGTTCGATTTTACTGGATTGGATCTTTCTAAGCCCTCAGTACCTGGGGGAAGGATGGGCCGAGCGTGGCGTGGGAGCTGGGGTGCCCCCACTGCGCAGGGTGAATTGCCTGCTGATCTGGTTTAAAAACCAGGCTCCTGAGCTGTCAATGCTTGAACTCAGGGGTTGTAGCGGGGCAGCCCCCTCACAGCAAGCGTCCAGCCCCGCCTCGCACGCTGGGGGCGCACGCGGTGTCAGCACGCCAAGGCTTAAACTCTACTACCCTAGCGAGCACTGCGCAGCGGGGCGAGCTCGCCTCTACCTCACTCGAGTCCTCCTGCTGATTGATCACCGTCAGCGCGTCCTCGGAAGCCTGGCGCTTGGCCTCCGCCAGGGCCCTCTCCATCTTGGCTCGCTCGGTAGTGATCAGCTCGTGGGCTTTGCGCTCCGCGTCCGACACCGCCTTCTGGAGCTCGGACATGGCCTGGCGCTTCACCTCGTTCACAGCTTCTTCTGAAAGGAAGAGCACAGCTCCTGGAGCGCAGCCACCAAGCTGACGGCCGCAGGGGCAGGCCACGCAGCAGGAGACCAGAGGGCAAGTCTGGGCAGCTGCGACCTGGGGTTTTGCTGTCCAGGTTGGGAGGCCTGACTTTCCGTAACACAGCTGGCAGCACAGACCAGCCCTGTGCACGCATGCATACACACATGGACACGCACACACGTGCACACGCATGTGCACACACGTGCACAGACATCTGTACACACCCATGTACACACACTGTGTGAATGCATAAATGCTCGTGCAAACGTGTGCCTAGCTCTCAGGTGGAAGAATGGGGGAACTGCCAGACTGGCTCAGACCTATGGCCCAGCCAGCCCAGTATCCTGTCTTTAGCAGTGGGTAGCACCAGAGGCTGGGTGGTGCAAGAACCCCCCAGAGTGGACAGCTGTGGCAGAAGCAGCCCATGGGGGAAGCTGACCCCTGGCAGCTAGGGGTTGGTTTCTACCCTGATGCACCCCTTCTAACTGCAGAGGGTCTTGTCCACATAACCACCTGTCAATCACAGCGCACGCTATGGAGGAAAAGCACGTCAGTGAGGGTTTCAAAATGGAGCTTCTGGGAGGGCAGGGGCGTCTTAAAACACGGTGAGAACAAGGGGAGGATGCCTTGACCATGTTCCCTACCGCCTGTCTTTTACAGACTCGCCCAGCGCCGGCGCAGGCTGAGCCAGGGGCGATGGAACCGCCGGCCCACTGAGCCACGGCCCATTGCACCCAACAACCAAGCATGAGCTTTTCTGAAAGCCTGGGCTGCCCAAGGAGAGCAGCTTGGTTGCCCGGCTCCAGCAGAGGGACGGCAGGAAATCCCACGTGTCCACGGTAGGTCTTGGCAGAGAATCCCTCCATGGAGTTCAGATCCCCTCCTGCTCTCCCGGCGACTGGCCATCCAAAGGGAACGAGGGGGAGGAGCGGCCTCTGGGTCCAGCACCCTCAGAAACAATGGGAGCTTGTTCCCGCTCGTCCCTGCCCTCCAGCCCCATGGAGTGCTCCACACGTCAAGGTGCCCCAGAGAGACGGAGCTAGAAAACTGGCCTACAGCGGGCGCAATCCCGTCCGTAAGCTCCCAAGGAGTTTGGTCTGGGTGTGAAAGTCCCTATGGGACTCATCCAAGGCCCTCGGGAGCCAGTGGAAAGACTCCCATTGACTTCAATGGGCTTTGGCTCAGGTCCCAGGGTCACTGAGCACCTCAGCCGCTGGTTTGGGGGACAAGGAGGGAGGCTTAGGGATGACGTTTCCGTGTAACACTTGCCAGTCCCCAGGGCTCCTTCCCCCGATCTCAGCCCCCAAAACACAGCAGGGGAATTCCACCGAGGCCCAGGCAATAGACCCAGGGATCTGGCCCAGTGGCAGCAGACTCCTCAGGCTCGGCCGGGCACGGTTCGGGCCCCGGACTCATGCACCGCCTCACGCCGGCCAGTGCCGCGCTGGGCTGCAGACAGGGGATCCCACTCACCAGCTTTCCTCCAGATTTCCTCAGGCATGTAACCAGAGAGGGGCCTGGGCACAAACTCCCGGTGAGTGTCTGAAAACAAAGGGGGAGAGGAACAGGTTGGAGAAATGAAGCGCGTCCGACCTACCCAACAGCCCAGGAGAGCTGTGCTACAGTGCGGTCAGTGCTGAGACCGACAGCGCCTAGACAGCGCCACAGTGGAAACCATCCCTGCCTGCTCTTGCCTCCAAGATACACGCAGAGCTGCTGTAAGAGCTGCTAACGCCCTGGGCCGGGTTCTCCTCTGCCTGGCACTGGCACCGGGATACTTGTGCAAAGGGCGTGTCAAGTGCAACCCACGCAAAATGGTGCCTGAGCTGGCATCGGTGTAAATGACGACCGAGCGCAGGGCAGGGGAGAATCAGGCCCAGGTCGCCATTGGCTGTTTCACAGACAGGGGGACTCGGTTTGCTCTGTATTTGGTTTCGCCGCGAGGGTTTTAGTGGGCGGAGCAGAGGTGAACGTCAGTGCCTGTCAAAGTGAGCCCTCGAACGTCCCAGCTAGACCCAGGCACAGTGCAGGTCCAGGCGGGGAGGGCTTTGCCCACCCCCCTCACCCCGGCGAGAACCACCCAGCGGCCCCCACGTGGCTCAGGGAATACACCTGTCTTGAGTAGATGCTGATCTTCGCTGGGGACCTACCTGAGAACCTGGGCTCTCCCTCCAGTGCTGTCAAGGCCAGGGCATCCCCTGCCAGGCGCTTGCTGGAAGCCACCCACCGTCTTTTGGTTTTTATTTGCAATACAATGTGCCTGGCAGCCCAGGGACCGCGGGGAGCTGTGGGAGGGACTCCAGCCTCCTGCAGTGACGCTTTGCAGAGGGAACGGGAATGGAGCGTCTCAGGGGACGGGAGCCACCAAGAGCTGGAGTGAAGCTCTCTGCCATCGGCACCCGCTGGTGACGGGGCGCAGCACCAGGGCCACAAGACAGCAGGCATGAGGTCCTGCTGAGGGGATAGCTGGGGTGGGGGCGGGGAATCCTTTCCCCTCAGTCGCTAGGGGCTGGGTAACAAGGCCTGGCGGCAGGGCTGAGATTTCAGGTCTCCACATCACTCTGGGACGTTTCGTTCCCTTCTGTCACCTCGGCGGAGGAGCTCCTGCCATTGAAGGCACCTTCCCCTCCAGAACACAGAGCCGCTCGGCCCTTCCGACAGAGCCGGTGCCCAGGGGCTGGTCTCTGTCTCAGGCACTGGGGGCTGTTTCCACTTGCTCAGGGCAGCGAAGTCCCCGGCTGGGGTGGATGCTGACAGTATCGGGAGAGTGCCCAGGGCTGCTGCTGCACGGGTGACCCCAAAGGGGAGAGAGGAGGAGAGAGCCGACCCGGCGGCGAGATGGGAGCAGCGCGGCTGCAGGCAATGCAGGGAGGGATTGATGGTAAAGTCCTGCCCCCAGGAAAGGAAAGCGACAGCCCAGAGACTGAATGCGGGATGGTACCCAGCAGCCACGCCCCGGGCACTTCGCTCCCGAGCGCTGTTCGGCCCAAGCCCTCAGCTGCTGCAGGGGAGAGGCTCGGCAGGGGGTGCCCCGGTGTGTTTGGGGGGTTGCTCTGCTAAAGCATCCAGCTCTTTGCAAGCTCTCCAAACAGACCTGGGCTGGGCACCCAGGAGGCAGCCTAGGAAGGCGCCGTCCCAGCCCTGAGTCACTCTGCTACGCCCGCGCTGTGCAGGAAAGCTGCTCTGCTGGGCCCGTCAGTACCTAATGGGGGGGCCTCGGAGTTGGAGGAGCTGTTGTGGGGGCGGGGTGGGGGGTTGGTGCCTTTCTTCATGTCTTCAGCATCGCTGTAGCGGCGGATCCAGTGGTTGAGCTCCTCGCGGTCGGCCTCCTGGCAGCGGCGCAGCACGGTGAGGGAGCGCCGCGTCTTCTCCACCATGTCCATGATGCAGTTCAGCAGCTGCCAGAGAGCAGGAGGGAGAGCACAGGTAAGGCCTGGGCACAGGGTACATGCTGGGGGGTAGCTGCCCCAGTGCATACCCCTGGGATGCATGTGCCGTCTCAGGGTAAGATGGGCTTGCACTG
Source organism: Mauremys reevesii (assembly GCF_016161935.1). Lineage (NCBI taxonomy): Eukaryota > Metazoa > Chordata > Testudines > Geoemydidae > Mauremys > Mauremys reevesii. Next base: position 40,220,029 of record NC_052638.1, read on the forward strand.
GTGCTTCTCACCCTGGTATGTGATGCATCTGTGCAAGCCCCAGTTTGAACTGGGGGAGCGTGTCTACAGCGGGTTTGTGCCTGTCCTGATTTGCACGGGGGGGGAGTGTGCCTACCGCAGGTTTGTGTCTGTCCTGATTTGCACAGGGGAGTGTGTCTACCGCAGGTTTGTGTCTGTCCCGATTTGCACGGGGGGAGTGTGTCTACCGCAGGTTTGTGTCTGTCCCGATTTGCACGGGGGGAGCGTGTCTACCGCAGGTTTGTGTCTGTCCCGATTTGCACGGGGGGAGTGTGCCTACCGCAGGCTTGTGTCTGTCCTGATTTGCACGGGGGGAGTGTGCCTACCGCAGGCTTGTGTCTGTCCTGATTTGCACGGGGGGAGTGTGCCTACCACAGGTTTGTGCCTGTCCTGATTTGCACGGGGGGAGTGTGCCTACCACAGGTTTGTGTCTGTCCTGATTTGCATTGTGTCTGTCCTGATTTGCACGGGGGGAGTGTGCCTACCGCAGGTTTGTGTCTGTCCCGATTTGCACGGGGGGAGTGTGCCTACCGCAGGTTTGTGTCTGTCCTGATTTGCACCGGGGGAGTGTGCCTACCGCAGGTTTGTGTCTGTCTCAATTTGCAGCGGGGGAGCGTGTCTACCGCAGGCTTGTGTCTGTCCCGATTTGCACGAGGGGAGCGTGTCTACTGCAGGTTTGTGCCTGTCCTGATTTGCACGGGGGAGTGTGCCTACAGCAGGTTTGTGTCTGTCCCGATTTGCCCGGGGGGAGTGTGCCTACCGCAGGCTTGTGTCTGTCCTGATTTGCACGAGGGGAGTGTGCCTACCGCAGGTTTGTGTCTGGCCCGATTTGCACGGGGGAGTGTGTCTACCGCAGGTTTGTGTCTGGCCTGATTTGCACGGGGGAGTGTGTCTACCGCAGGTTTGTGTCTGTCCCAATTTGCACCAGGGGAGTGTGCCTACACAAGGCACGCATCAATGGAGTTACACTCAGCACACTTCCTGTGGCTTGCCAAGCCCTGAGAAGGTGCCACCTTTGCATTGACTGGTTCCCAGGAGTTTCCCATAGGCCAGGGCAGCCGGACAGGGCTCAGAATGGGGAACCGTAAGCCAGGGCACACAAAACGGGGTCCTGACTCAAATTCCAACAGACAAGGACCCCAGGGCTCCAAGGAGGGGCGGGGTCCACCAGCTGGGGGACGGGGTTCAGTTTCTGCAGGGTTCCTGGCTCAGGAAACGCCATCTGTTTCAGGGGGGATTTCCCCGGAGCCAGGGATACAGGAGCAGGCCCCACATCGAACGTCAGAGAAGATGGTGAGCAGCACGGGACAGGAACCAGAGAAGTCCGGACGAGTTAACCTAGGAGCCCCTCCGTGGAGGGTCCAGAGCTCCTGTTCTCTAGAGCAGTTAATCCAGGCCCTCCCCACCCTGCCCCACAGTGAGCACAAGTGCCAGGGCCGCCCCAGCGCCTGGCAGGGCTGCCCAGGTAACAGACAGCGGCAAGCGGGGTTGCTACGTACGTTGTTGAGGTGTTTCCACTCCTCAGCCCACTCCCTGTCTGTTAGTCTGTGGTCGATCACTTCCTCCTGGCGGGAGCCGTGCACGGCTGGAAGAGAACATGCGGGTCAGCGAGAGCCAGTCGCCCTGGCCCAGAGCTCTGGGCACCCCAGTCACGGCTATTTATTATCTGTGTTAGGACAGCACCTCGGGGCCGTGCTCTGGGGTCAGGGCCCCTTGTGCTGGGCACTGTACAGAGCAAAGAGATGGTCCTCGGCCCAATGCGCTTCCTTCCCGTGGCCTGAGAGCAATGCTGGCGGCCCACGCAGCGTGCCGGGAGGTGCCACATGGGGGCCCGGGGCTGGCCCACGCAGCGTGCCGGGAGGTGCCACGTGGGGGCCCGGGGCTGGCCCACGCAGCGTGCCGGGAGGTGCCACGTGGGGCCCAGGGCTGGCCCACGCAGCGTGCCGGGAGGTGCCACGTGGGGGCCCGGGGCTGGCCCACGCAGCGTGCCGGGAGGTGCCACGTGGGGCCCGGGCTGGCCCATGCAGCGTGCCGGGAGGTGCCACGTGGGGCCCGGGGCTGGGTGCCACGTGGGGCCCGGCGCCGGCCCACGCAGCGAGCCGGGAGGTGCCACGTGGGGGCCCGGGGCTGGCCCACGCAGCGTGCCGGGAGGTGCCACGTGGGGCCCGGGGCTGGCCCACGCAGCGTGCCGGGAGGTGCCACGTGGGGCCCGGGGCTGGCCCACGCAGCGTGCCGGGAGGTGCCACGTGGGGCCCGCGTGCCGGGAGGTGCCACGTGGGGGCCCGGGGCTGGCCCACGCAGCGTGCCGGGAGGTGCCACGTGGGGCCCGGGGCTGGCCCACGCAGCGTGCCGGGAGGTGCCACGTGGGGCCCAGGGCTGGAGCACACTGCTCTGCCTTGGGCTGCACCCACTCAGAGATTGGGCTTCGGGAGCTCGCCACGGGACGGCAGTGGAGTCACGCCCCACGTCAGGAGAGGCCGTCAGGGAAAGAGAGAGAGAGCGAGAGAGACGTTCGAAAATCAGTGCAGCCTCTATACCCTCCATTTGGGCCAGCTCTGGAACACAGGGCACTGCCGGCGCAGCCTGGAGAGGTGAACAGTCATTGGAGCTAACTTACAGGGAGACGCTTCACCTGCCCTTTGCTAACCGGGGAATTGGGCTTTGGGAGAGCTCCCCATGTGCCAGGAACGGGGTCACCCTCCCAGCAGCCATGGGTTAGCACCTACACATCTGCACTGCTGCTGGCGGGGCAGCACCCGCTTGCCAATCACTCTTTACCCGGCCCTCCCCTGCAGGAGACCCTGCAGTAACAGGTGCCCACCCCCCTCCCCCGGTCACCTTTCCAACGACTATCTTCTCAGCGGCGGGAAGGGGGCACTGTGCAGGACCACCAAGAACTCAGCCTGCCTAGGACCCCCGGCAGCCCCAGACTGCCAGATGGATTTTCCCAGGGAGTCAGGGACGGAAATGCTGAGTGATTTGTGTGACTCAGGCTGTGTCTACACTGCGCACTAACCCGGACTCTGACCAAGCTCCACTTCTGTCCACACACACTCAGTCTGCTCGGGTCACAAGCACCCAGGACCTGGGTCCTGGGACCCTGCTAGGGGGTGGGTCAGAGCCCGTCCCACTGCGGCTGGGGTCGAAGCCCGGGCACTGTGCAGTGTGGCTGCAGGGCAAGCCAGAGACTCGAGTCAAGGGCTGTGCAGCGCAGTAGCGACATCTCGGGTACAAAGCAGTGTGGACACTCAAATGCAGGCCCTCAAGCTGAGTGCCCCAGACCTGGGCGTACAATGCGGTGTAGATACGCCCTCAGCAGCTCTGCCTCCCCTCCTGAAAGATGCCTCCCCGCCTTGGCTGGGGATCCGGAGCGCTGACCTTCCTCTGGGAGAGCCATCTGCTGCCCTGCTCTCTCTAGCTACACAGGGGTAACTACCGCAATGCCCCAGGGTCCCCGGGCCCCTGGACTCCTCTCCACGGTGTCCTTACCGCGCCCACCCCAACAGGGCTCGCTCCTCTCTGCAGAGCTGGGGCTGAATCCATCCCCCACTGGAACTCCGCTGCCTGCACTGGGTTGAGCCCTCTGTCTCCACCCTGCCCCCACCTTGCCCATCCCTTCGTTACGCTCTCCAGCCGCCCGGAGCCACGGAGGCTCCCTCCCTTGGCCCAGTGCTTTGCGGTGGCCAGTCCCCGCCAGACTGCGCACGCTCCAGGGAGGCAGCCTGCCCGCCGGTGAATTCCCAGGCCCCTCCCCTCGGGCATGCAGGCTATGGTGCCCCTTCCCCCAGCCTGCAGAGCACCCCCTGCATGGAGCAGTGTGGCCCCTGCAGCAGTGAAGGGGAAGGGATGCTCTCCGGGTCGTCAATCCCCCGAATGCTCCCCACAGCAGGGGGGCCCTCCAGCCCACGCCACCTCCCACTCACCCACTGGCCGGTGGCGCTCCCGGAGCTCCCTGGGGTCGGGGTGCCGGTAGCTGTCCCGGTAGTGGTGTGCCATGGCCATGTCCTCCAGGCGGTAGTGCGGTGGCGGTGGTGGTGGCGGGGTGGGGTGGGGCAGCCCGTTGGGCTGGTGGCTCAGCCCGTTGCTGGGGCTGTACCGCTGAGCGGGGCTCATGGTGCACGGCCGTTTGCTGAGGTGTTCGGGGTGCAGAGGGTCTCGGTCCAAGCCGTTCTCTTTGGTCCTGCTCCGTGGAGGAGAAAAAGGGCGACCTGGTTACAACACTGGGAAATGGCTTCCTGACCCTCACCTCCTTTGAAAAGTGCTTTGAGCCCCAGCCCAGTGCTCTGGCCACTGAGCCCAACTCTGACACTGGCTCCCTTGGGAGCCTTGGGCAAGTCACTGCCCTTCTGTGCCTCAGTTTCCCCCTCTGTCAAATGAGGGAGGATGGTCCTGACCTACAGAACCTGAGGATAAGTGTCCCTAGAAATGCAACTAGCTGCCAACGTACCCAGTCCAACCTGGAGCCCGCATCATTGCGTCCTGGGTGCAGCGAGTGATTCTTCCGAGCGGGGGAAGTGCTGAACTCACAGACTGAACTAGACAGCTGTGGGCCAGATTCGTCTCTGGCTCCTGCCTGCTCATGCACTGGCCCCCTGCAGGTGCAGGCTGCTGGGGGACAGGGCACATGGCCAGGGAGGTAGGGGGCTGTATGTCTACACAGCACACTAACCCAGGCTCTGACTCAGGTTTGAGCCCCAGTCCTTCTTCTGTCCACACACCAATCAGTCTGACTTGGGCCACAAGCACTCAGGACCCCGGTCCTCAGACCCTGCTGGGGTAAGGTCCCAGCCCAAGTCTCATTGTGACTTGGGGCCAAGCCGCATCGCAGTGCAGTGTGGACACAGCCCAAGACAGGAGGGCTGTGCAGCGCAGTGTAGATGTGCTAGCACGGCTGCGAGACCCGGGGCCAGCACCTGTAAGCCCCAGTTTACCATACAATGTGGACGCTCAAGCCCTGGCTTATTAACCCAGAGACCCCCAGGCTCCGGCTTCATAGACCCAGGTTAACAATGCAGCGCCAGCTAAGCCTGCCAAGTGGGTGGCACTGGTCACAAAGAGGTGTGTGGCCAGGACGGCTGGAGGGGCTGATTCCTGCCCAGAGAGCTCTCCCGGTGCCTGGGGGGAGGTGCAAGCTGCCCACCTTTCCGGGAAGCCCCATGGAGGTGGATGGTGGGAACCTCAGCTGCCCCCTACTGGAGTGAACCTCCCCTCTGGTGCAGGGGGCTTAGTCCTGACGTCCCCCCGATCCCAAGTGCCCCGAGGGCTGCACACGGCAGGGGAAATGCTCCAGGCCATGTGACATTCCCCACTCACAGCGATCAGGAGTGGGCGCAGCTCCACACCCCACAGTGCCTGGAGTCTGGCTGGGAGTGGCCCAATGTGCCTGCCATGCTGTCTGGAGCAGGGTCTCCCCCGCCTGTCTCCCTGGGCGCTGGAGCTTGGGCAGGGGACAGGCTGGCAGAGAACTCAGGAGGCTGCCCTGCCCCAAGCCCTGCCCTGAACACGGTGGGGCTCTGGGAATGGCTTTTTCCTCTCCTCCTTGCTGGGTCGCTCCCGCTCGCTGCGGGCCCCGTGCTCCCCGCATGACACTAGCCCCGGGAGCTGGGGCGGGGTCCTACCTGTCTGGTGTCCTCCTCTTGCCAGTCTCGGTGACCTCCAGGAGCAGCTCAGAGGAGTCGATGGGGGACGAGGCGTTGGCATCGAGCAGCAGCTGTTCGTGCTGGGCCAGGTACTGGGCTGGGGTCTGCTTGGCCATGCGGGCGCAGTGGAGCAGCTCGCGCTGCAGCAAGGGCAGGTTGGCCTGCAAATGGGGCAGAGACAGAGTAAAGCCCCCGCCACCCCAAAGGGCAAAGCCCCAGCCCTCCTCCACCACAGACAAGCTGTCCCAGGCTGGGCTCCGTTGCCCTGCAGGGGTGGGCCATGAGATTCAGCCTGCTGGGGGCTCCTTACTCTGCATCCCTCGCACACCTGGCAGGGCCAAGATAAGCGGCAGAGGATGCTGGCCTGACAGGGAGGGTGGAAGTGTGAAATGCTGGAGCTTCCTCAACCGCTGCTGGCTCTGCCAGAGCAGCCCCCAACCCAAGGATACCATCTGCCTTGTCTGAACACACGGCCAAGGATTCACTGCCCTTGGCCAAACCGCCCGTGTGGGTCAGTGCCCAGGTCTCTGGCCTCCGCACAGCAGCACTTCCCAATCCCCAGGCATTGCTGGGGAACACGGGGGTGTAGCACACCCTTCCCCCAAACCAGCATAATGAGGTTCCCTCCCTTGAACCCCCAGTGCCGGCTGGCACAGCCTGAGCCTTGGCTGTGTTAGAACACGACACGAGGATTCTCCTACACTTCTGGCCAGGAGACATGGGCGTTACCCCATAACCACCAGCTGCTGGGTTTGTGGCACCTTCCTCTGGCCAGGTCCCGGACGCTGCAGTAGCTGGATAATTGGACTGATCTAGAATGGGAATTGCTATGTTTGGAGACAACTCCCCTGGTAACAGCAACAGACATTTGCTAGCACATGGCCGGAATCCCAGCTATATGGATTCAACCAAGGCACCCGGGCTAAGGTCTCCCTCTGTGCCATCATCCCCTCCTTAGCCATCAGAATCAGGGGCTGGGAGCTGATCGGGCTTTGGAAGTCCCAAGAGTTTCTGTAACCAGCAGGCATCACTGCCGTTTGCTCCCATCCCATGGGCTCCTGAGGGGAGCTGCGGTTTGAGCAACTCTGTTAATCATTTGGGGGCCAGGTCTGCTAGCCTTACTCATCCTGAGGAGCGCCTTACTCGGGAAGTAGCTCCACTGATTGCACTGCTACGGAGTAAGGTGCTGCTAATTCGATTGGGGGTGACAGAATCAGGCCCATATACAGCCTGGCTAATGGGCTTCCCCCATCCCTGACCTGGAGAAGGATTCTAAAGCACTTGGGGCCAGACCCAACCGCAGCCGAGGGGATGGAAAGGCCCTGCTGGATTTCAATGGGCGTTGGATTTGGCCCACAGATGCCACAGTGATGGGCACCAGCCAGCCCCCGGGGGTAAGACAAACACAGATTACAAAAGCCCAGGGCTTCGCCTGCGTATCAGCACATGTGGTTTATACAGGCTGCGTCTGCTCCTCCAATACCGCGGCCACTCGTGGTGCCACGTTTACTTTCCATTAGCGGCTTTGGGGGTGTTCCCAGCCACGCCGCCACCCAGGGCAGACCAGGAGAGCCCCACCCGTCCCTGGGGGGGCCACGGCCAGCCCGGACACCAGGAGTCGCTCGCCTCTCCAGTGTGTGCGTTTGCAGGGGAGGAAGGGTTTGTAAATAAACTCCCCCACCCACTGAGTTTCTCAGGGAGCTTCCACCCCAAGAAGAGCATCCAAAGCACAAATGATTAAGCAGCAGAAACACATTTTTATCCAAGCGCTTTTGCTGCCAGCCCCGGTTTTCTATTTAGGCAGCTGATCCTCAGCCAAATCGCCATCTGTTGAACATGTTAGCGTGTGAGCTGAGAAAATGTGCTGCTGTAGATCTGAGGGCAGCATGCCCTCCCCCCACCCCACTAGTTCCCCCTCTCCCCAGTTAGATAAATAATTTTTTAAAAATCGGAGTCTGGGAAACACACTGGGGCTGGCTGGTTGCAGTTAGCGTAATGAGAAGCAGCTGGCGTCCTAGGTGGAAACAGCTGGGAGCAGGGTGCCAGGGGATCAGACAGCACAGGGAGTGTTGTCAAATGGCTCCTCTGGCCAGAGAACCGCGGAGCCTCACTCGGGAACTGCAGAAAGGATTTTCAGAGCGCCCCAGGACCTGACGTCCGGGAGCACCAGGCACAGAGGTGCCATGGAAGCCAAGTTTCTCCAGGGCACCGTCACATCGGTCTCTGCCCAAGGATTTGGAGCCGAGCCTTCCCAGCAGGAAGCACTGGCCCTCTCTGATGGGCATGTTGCTTGGAGGAGAGGGCAGCATCTCCTGGAGCAGGGCAGGGAGAAACCCGTTACCCTCCATGCTGCGGCGCTTGGTCTCCTCTAGCTTTGGACGGCAGAGGAAGAAGCATCAGAAACTGCAGGTCCTGCCCAGTGGCCAAGATATGGATCCCCCAGCTGGCAGGGCTGTGCTACCCCCTGTGCCCAAGTTGCTCAGTGGTTAGGCACTGCCCGACCAACCACACTGCAGGCGGTGGAGAGACTAGGTCACTTGGAGCTCCGCCCCGAGAGGCAGGTCAGCAGCAATGTCGCTGATCCCCTGGGCCGCACTGGCCGCAGCTGTCTGAGGGGCTGCTGTGCCAGGCCCAGGCACGGAATGGAAAGGGACATAGGGAGGATCAGGGGAAAACACAACACAGACTCACAGAGACAACTCCTTGCCCCACGGTAATAAATCCCTCGCCATCTACAGCACTTTCCATAGCCCACCAAACTCAACCGCACAGCAACCCTAGGAGGGACAGCTTATTATTACCGCCCTTTCACCCCAGTGGGGAAACCAAGGCACAGAGCAGTTAAGTGACCTGCCCAGGGCCATAGGAGGCAGTGTCAGAGCCCATAACTCAAAGCCTGATTTTCAGAGGTGCTGTGCACCCACAGTTCCCATTGGCATCAGTCCGACTTGCGAGAGCCCAGTACTTCTGCACGTCAGGCCCTTTTTTGCCTCCCTGTGCCTCGGTTTCCCCCTCCACATAGGTGCTATTCTCCCTGCTATCTCCTGGGGGCATTGTGGGGCTTGGATTAATAGAGCCCACTCCTGCAGCCACAGAACAAAGAGCAACAGGATCAGGTCCTTCAGGCTTGAGATTTTCAAACCAGTCCAGGTGACTGGCCACGTAGCTTTCATTCACGTCAATGGAACGTGGGTGCCTAAACCCCCTGGACTGCTTTGAAAATCTCAGCCTATGTCTCTAAAGAGCTTTGAGATCCTTAGGCAGAAGCTCTGATTTCATACTCACTTTCCCCCCGGACAGGACGGGGGCGGGCGAGCCCACCCTGCCCAATGCGGCTGCGTGTGGGGCCGGCGCCGAATCGCCCCAGAGCACTCGGAAACGTTTAAACCCTTTGCTGCTTCATGGGACTGGAATACACAGGCTCCAAGGGCGCTGGAGGCTGCTCTGGCCAGATTCCTGCGGCTAGTTCAGAGCCATCGGGATAGAACCTTGGGGCCGGGGCGGGGGAGATAATAAAGATGCAAGGAGGGGGACCCCCCCCCCCCCGATTCCTCTGATAAACAAGGGCAGCTGACGCCAGCCCCGGCGCATCGGCTGTACCTATCTGGTTTGACAGCCATGCCGGGGCGCTGAGAATCCCTCCAGAGCAGGGCGACAGAGCAGGCTCAGGGCGGAATTAAAAGGCAGATAGAAAAGGGAGAGTTTTAATGACTTGCACATGGTGAGCAGCTGGGCTCAGCCCCGCTTTGTGCTGCACACAGCTCTGCACGTGGGCGAGCGGGAGTGCACCTGTACTGAAGAGCTGCGGGACGTCCTGGGGGTGGGGAGGGGGCAGCACAGGTTACCCCCCCCCCTTTCCCAAATCAACAGACTCAGCTGTGGAGCTGGAACTGCTGAGACCGGAGAGCGAGAGCCCAGGAAAGAGAGAGGGGTCGGCAACAGCTGATTTAAAGCTCAGGGAGCTCCCGTCGCAGCTGCTGCTCCGTCCAGAGCCTCCTTCCTCCCCTGGGGACGACGCCGGCTCCCAGGAGCTGCTGTATGACTGTCTGTGGGCCGAGGTCGGCTAAGTGAGGGGGGCCTGACATGGCCCCAACGGGCAGGGCGAGGGAGGCTTTGTGGTGCAAAGCAAGAGGGCTTTAAGGGTTCCCTAGCGTTAATGTCGGGGCCAAGAGTTACACCAAAGTGGGAGCCAAGGCCTGGCAATCTGAGAGGGGGAGGGTACATGGAGCAGGCCCCCGTCCTTGTCCCCTTCGGGCCCCTGGCTGATCCTGCTCTGTCTCTTTCTCCCTCGTGTCATGGAAAAGCAGCCGTGCAGCAAGGACGGTTCCTCGCTAGCTCCCATAGGAGGTGGGAGCTACAGGTCTGGAAAACACCCTCACTTCCAGGCATGGCCAGAGCCTGAGCTCCACCCAGGCAGAGCTAGCGGGAGGCACCAGCAGAGGCATCACTGAGCAGGCAGTGCGGGGTCCCTGGGGGGTTGGTTGATCCTCTTTTGCGTTCACCTCAAGAACTGGCAACTCCAGGCACCCGCCCCGGAGAGGGCTGAGCCAGCTGCTGAGACCACAAAACTGGCACCACAGGTTCTCGCTGGGCAAAGATTTCACATGGGTCCAGAGTTCTGACGCCACCCCTCAGCCAAGCTGAGCATACCACGCCCTGGGTCCAGCACCCAGGGCCGGTGCTACCGTTCAGGCGAACTAGGCGGTTGCCCTGGGCACCAAGATTTGGGGGTGCCAAAAAGCGGTGCCCCCAATTTTTTTTACAGCGGTTCCTCCCCGAGCGCACGGTCGCTGCTCCACTTCTCCCGCCTCCCAGGCTTGCAGCACCAATCAGCTGTTTGGCGCCGCAAGCCCGGGAGGAGAATTAGAGCAGGGCTGCGTGCTCAGGGAGGACGCGGAGCAGAGGTGAGCTGGGGTGGGGAGGTGCTGCACGGCTCCCAGGCGGGGGGAGCCTCAGGGCAGAGGGGGAGCTGCCGCGGGGGTGGGGGCGCCTCAGAGTGGAGCGGGGGGCAGGGAGCTGCCACAGGGCTGGAGATGGGGGGTGGGGGGACACAAGGTGGAAGTTTCGCCTAGGGCGCGAAACTTCCTTGCCCCGGCCCTGCCAGCACCCCCTCCCATCACCGAGCTGGTGCATTGACTGACAATGAGAGGGTCACGTTCAGACCCAGAGCCCAGCCAGGAACCGGCTCCCAGAGGCTGCCCTCATTCACCAGCAAGCCCAGCCTCAGAGTGGAAGCCAGGTGCCCCCAGCGTGAGCCGTGCCAACCCAGCGTCACAGGCATTTGCAAATGAAGAGGAGGGAGTCAAACCTCAGTGGCGACATATTCCAGAGGGGTGGACCCCTGGCACTAACCTCCGTGCCAGCAGCGGGGTGCTGCCTGCGAAGCTGCCAGTGCCTGCAAGGAGCAAGCATGTTCCCCGCTGCTTCCATTCACCTGGGCACCACCAGCCGGGGCAAATATCCAGGACCGGAATGGAGAGCTGGATCTGAGGCCCTTTGCAATGCACTTGAGAATGGCATCAGTGCGTCTGTCATCCCTTTGCATCCCAGGCTGCTTAACCCTGGGAACTAGTAACAGCGTGTAACCCCCCTCCCCGCCCCAGTGCTCACTTTCTGTTTTAAATAAACAGGGGGCAGAGTCCCAGCGTGGCTGCCTCGGGGGGGCTTAGCTCTCCACCTGAGGCTGGGATGAGGCCGTGGCTCCGGGGATAGCAGGAGCTCAGTTTCTGGGCAGAGCGGTAGCTCTGCAGGGGAAAGAACCCAGTTTGCATGTGACACTCAGCGTGTGGCCTGGGAGAAGACAAGGGGGCAGGGGCTCACCCTGACTCTCGGGGCAGACTGGGAGCAGATAGGCCCCTGCAGGAGATCCCGAACCGGGGAAGGGACCCGACTGATGTGCTGAATTTGTGTTAGTTGGGAAAAGAATGCAAAGAAAAGGGGCCTGGAAGCCCGTGGCTGGAGAGCCTCTGTGCTGCTCGGGCCCCGGGCTTACAGCGCCCCACAAAGCTGACTAGGCAGAGACGGGGCTTCCCCTTGGTTTGAAACATCCCAGGGAAGTCAAGACGCCCCCCCTGCGGCACTGGGAAGCCAAACACGAGCACCTCGGCTAGTGCAGGGACAAGGGCCTGCTGAGTTCCCCGGCCCAAAGCTGGGGGCGGCAGGAGCAGGGAATGTGCCACCCCAATGGTGAGAAGGGAGCGAGTCCTTCAGAGCATGTTCCTGTGCGTGTGAGCAGAGGGGCTGAGCCCAAGGAACACGGGGAAGGGGCTTCCTGGCTTTGAAACTAAAATTACAACATGCAGACAACCAACCCAGCACGACCCCCCTTCCCCCAAACTCTCCTGGGCTCCACCCCAGAGCTCCCCAGCTCCATGGGATCTGTCCCCATCTGACTCAGGGATTTGCATGTTCCTTGACAGAGCAGATCAATTCTTCCCATAGCCCAGGCGTCTGGTACGCGAGCCACCCACGGCAACCATCTGATGCAGCAGAGCTCCCCCCTGGCCCTGGGGTGTCAGCGGGGGTTGGTGGGCCCCGGCCCTGGGCTAGGCAGGACTGGGCGGCCCGAGGGACCTACCTTCAAGAAGGGGATGACGAAGGGGCGCAGTGGGAAGTTAGTTGCCTCCTGGAGCTTGGCGTGGAACTCTTCGATGGTCAGCGTGGAGTTCTGCGAGGCAGAGAGAGGGTCAGGCTCAGAGAGGAGGCACCAGCGGAGAACAGGAGCCGTCTTCTCCAGCCCCGTTCACACGGCAGCCACTCGCCGCACTGACCCCGCTCCTCCCTCCCAGCAGCCTGGGGCAGGGCCCCTCATTTCCACGGGGTCTAGAATTCACATGGCTGCTGCCACAGGCCCTGGGCTCCTAGTCACACGGGGCAGGGCCGGGGCGGGGCAATTCCCTCTTCACTTCTGCATTTCAGTGCAGGGCTTGAGGCCACAATACGCAATTTGTACCTGGTGACAAATGCAGGAGAAATTCCCGGTTTTGCTGGGGGGAGAGAGCGGGAGAAGTACTCCCCCTCCCCCACACACTGTGTTTGCTTCTGGGAAAATGGCCATTTTTTTCCCCAGAGCAAATTCAGGAACACAAGGAAAAATCTCTGGGGAGTTGGCCCCACAGCTCTGGGAGGGAAGAGCCTGGCTCCGTCTCTCCGACGGGGCATGCCGGACAAACGCCCCACGGAACGTACCACAAGCCCCAGCACCAGCGTGCGCACCCGCTCCCCGATCTCCGGGGAGATGTCGTTCCCAAACTGCTGCAGGGTGGTCAAGAAGCGCTTGAGTTTGCTGAGCTGCCGGGCGCCACAGGCGGGAGGGAGCTGATGGGTGGACAGGGAGGCAGTGGAGGAGGTGGCAGGCCCGTTGCTGAACCCGTTGGGGGTGGAGGGAGCTCCATTGATAGCGGTGGGGGAGTGGCTGCTTCCATTCATTACTGCAATGAGAGAGACAGAGAGACGGTCGCTGGAGAAGGCACTGGCTTCCAAGACCAGCAGCTGGCCTCTGGCAGAACATTGTAATGGGCTTCTAGCAAGTAGCGCTGCCCCCGCCCCCCCGGAGAGAATCAGAACGGCTCTACTATGTGCCATAGTCTCTATACAGCCAGAAGCTAATGGGGATTTTCCTTTAGTAAAGTGGGCTTTTTGGAGCAGGAGGCTGGTTAGCATCAGCTGAGTCACAGCTCCCTGCAGAGAGGATGCCATGCGCAGGTCCTGTGCATTAGCATCACGTCCGCATGCAGGGAAGGGAGGTGGGAAGTGGTGTCAGCGCGGGGAGGGCAGGCAGCACGGGGCGTGGAGGTGTCAGCACCAGGGGGCAGGGAAGATATGTCAGCGTTTGGTGGCTACATGGCGGGTCTGGTTGTCTCACGACGTGCTGCAAACAGAAGGGAACATGAACGACAATCGACAGCCAAGCAGCAGGGCAATCAGCCACTGCTCCCCGGGTAAATGAATGTGCCGTACAGCGGCCGTGTGCTCATCAGGCCCGATAAATCAATAACCTGCCCTGTTCCCTGAGAGACCTGGCTCAGCCAGTCATTTACCACCGACCCAGTTAGAATGCAAGAGCCCGTCTGGAAATCCTGCCCCTCGCTGCACAGGGGGCTCTGTGTATCAGCACGTGGCCTCTGCTGGAGCAGAGCATGGACCGTTAGGTACAACTCGCCTCCCCAGCCCCACGGAGAATCAGTAGGACAGCCAGTGAGGGCTCCAGCCCGGGCTGTCACCACTGGGATGGGGAGCACTTTGCATCAGCCTCAGCAAATGCCACCTGACAAGTGGAGCGATGGCCTGAGGCTGCTCGACTGGCTGGGATGTTTGCAGGTGGTGATGTCTAGGGGCTCGCTCCTGCATGTGCCAAGCACTTCCAAGGGCTGCTCATGCAGGGCCAAGCCCCAGGAGCCATCTTCCAAGGTGTTCAGCAGACCGGGGGGCAGGATGGGCGCAGGGCTCTTTGGAAAATCCAGCCCTGACTAACCTCAGCCGTATATGCGGCTATCTGCAATCACTGAATGAAAGGCAGGGCCAGGCCCTGACATCTGCCTTCTAACCCTGCAGAACAATCGGCTGCATTAAAACTGTGCCTGCATCGTTTGAACCCGCAGCACTTACAGGCCGTGCATTTCCTAGCGTGCTGCAGAGATCAACCCCCTAGGAAAGGTGCCTTCATGCCAATCGCTGCTGAGCAATCGCCCTCTCCTGTCCATAGAAAGTAGAGAGGGGATTGTGCTGCTAGGTCCCGCCTACCCCACCTTGCATCAGCCAGGGCAAGATTGTGCCAAGCCCTGGGCACTTCTGCCCATTGTCCAGCGCAGCTTGAAATAACTGAATCAGCACAATTGCTGGGTGATTACACGCTGGGGGGAATCCACTCCCTGGATAGCCCGGTCAGTTACAGGCTTTTTGCCAATCCCCCCGCCTCTGCCTAGCCCCCACATCTCCCTGGAGCAGGAGCAGGAGCAGGAACCGCAGCAGCTAGATGCGCCACCCAGGAAACAGAGAGTCACTCGGGAAAGCAGAGGGATTCCTGTTCACAGGCTCCGTAACACAGGGCATGTCCCCCGCCCCATGTGCAAATCACATCCAGGAAATTGGGGCTCCTAGTCCCCCTGAGCACAGCTCTGCTGGGAAGACAAACCCCGAAGGGCCCCACGATTCACCCTGAGAAAATACAGCTGCTGACTAGCCCCGTGGCTTTCAACCCCCCTTCCTGCGTTCACTACTAACCTGCCCCGCTGTGGTTACGCTTCTTGGAAACCAGCAGCCCTGACTCTGGTGTTTTCTCAGGCTCCCTCTCGCTCTACTACGAAGCAATATCAGCCGCTTGCTAAAGAGATGCCGAAAATAACCCCCTGGCCACAACTGCTTTTATTCCAGTGACAGGTGTGTTACTAAGTTAAACTCCGCCAGGGCCCCGACGGAAGGTTTGTGGACGCAGCCTGCACCCTTGTAGCCAGCTCTGCTAACGGGGGAGCGAGTGGGTTAGGACTGAGAAGGTGAAAAATGAACGGCGGCAGCCTCCTTGAAAGCACCTGCCCCACACGCCCTCACGTGCTCACACCCACAAGCCCTGGTGGTGAATTCGCTGCTCCCGCAGGGCTGGGGCTAACTGACCGCAATGGACGCAGACACCTGGGACGCCAGGATCAGCTGCCAGAGTGCAGATCCCAGCACTGGTCCCAGCTCCCCATCCTTCCTCGCAGGGGCTGCAGCACACGTATGCGGATTGCTGTGCACCACTCAATGGAAGGGCTTGTTGCCTGTGGCTGTGACCGGCTCCCCAGGCCCCGGGGCTGAGTGCAGAGCCCACGGAGCCGGCTCTGCGCTTGGGTGCTCCCTTGATCGCCCTGTGCCCCTGTGCTTTGGGGAGGAGGCAATATCCAGGTTAAAGCAGTGTCCCACTTCACCCCAAGTGCCCCCACCATCCCATGGGGCGGCATACCCCATCCAGCTCCTGCCTGCCACACAGCAGAACTGTCCCGGTCCTGCCACCCACGCACCAAGCACGGGGCAGGACGTCCCTCGCACTCACTGCAGCATTAAGGACACGGGGTTGCTCTCGGGGGGAGGGGGAGCTGAGGTGGGCTCTGGGTCTCTCATTAGAGTGTATGTTTCATTTTACTTACAAAGACAGACCATCGACCATTTCAAGCAACCATGAAAACGGCCGCGAGGCAGAAACGTCGGAGGCCCAGCTTCTTGATCTGCAAGCAAAATAAAACACACGCTAGCATGAGAGACCAGAGGGGGCAGCTTTCCACAGCACTGGGTGGGGGCTGGGCTGCTTCGGCCCCCAGCTGCTTGAACTGGAGCCGCGTGGTGAAAATCCAGAGGTGAGAGACTTAACGGACTTCTCCTTGGAATGGACTGTGGGTCCCTGCCTTGAAAAGGCCTGGCCATGCTTCCTAAATGGCATTGATCGTCCGGGGATCTCCAGCACTTTGCAGGGATCCATAAAGGAAGCCTTGCCACTCCCACGCGAGGCAGTTATCACAACCCTGCCTTGGGGAAACTGAGGCACGGAGAGGGGAAGCGACTGGGAACAGAACCCTGCACTAGCCATTAGACAAAGTTCCCTGGAGGGGGCAGAATTGCCACTGTCCCAAAGCAGGCAATTCGAGGGATAAATCCTGACCTCTGACTCCAACGTGGCCCTCTAGTGTCTGGCACCCCCCCCCCACCCCGGCTGCCTCCCTGAGTCCGACACTCTCACTAACCTCCTCAGCTTCTGCCCTGTCCCACGTCTTCCTCCCCCATGCTGTTCAGAGCCCTGGAGAGTGGTAACCATTACGTTTTCTGCTTAATAAAGTCCCCGATTTACAGGGTAAGTCTCAATGCAGACCTGAGTCTGGCGGTTTGCTAATATTCACTAGGACTAAGTGCAAAAGGGACAACTTAAAATTCTTTTGCCTTTTTGTAACCTTCATGCACGGTCAATCCATAGAGAGCATCAGCCTCAGCCGCACTGTGGCTAGGAAACACCCGGTGTGTTGGAGGAGGGGGACACGCCGCTCCACACAGACGCACACGCACAAACCCAAGTACGAATTAAGAGGCACCACATCTGTTGCAGAGCTCAGATTAAAAGCAAAACCCATCAGATCACAGACGATCAGAATCTGATTTCTAATTAGAGAACATCTGGTTCCAAACCCAACGCTTGTACTGACTGGGTATGCAGCTCAGGGTTAAAAACCAAACCAAACCAACCCTCTTCCAAACACACCGTAAAGAGACTGGGCCTTGCCTGGATTCCCGTGAGCGGAGCAGATGGAGCAGCTTTGCCGTTCGAAGGCTAAGCAGTGGTCAAAGGCGCTGGTGGGTTTGTTTGGGGGTTTTTTTGCTCTTAGAATATATCAGCAAGACGCTGTTCTGTTTGGTCATGAGGCAAGGCTGTCTGCTGCGGGGGGGCAGATCCAGGCCAGCGATTTCACAGAGCAACAGCTGTGCCAGTGCCGAGGCTACACACACACTCACATTAGTACAGTTACGCGTGGGCCACGGGCTGTGGTTTGTCGAACGGTTGTTGGCAGTGATGGAGCTGTGCTGGGCTGGAAGAACAGCTCTGGGCAGCTCCAAAGCTCGTCTCTTTCCCCAGCACCTGTTGGTCCAGCCAAGGCCGGCTCCAGGCACCAGCGCAGGAAGCAGGTGCTTGGGGCGGCCCAGTGGAGAGGGGCGGCAGGTCCGGGTCTTCAGCGGCAATTCGGCGGCGGGTCCCTCTGTCCCTCTCGGAGGGAAGGGCCGGCTGCCGAATTGCCGCCGAAGGATGACGCGGCGCGGTAGAGCAGCTGCTGAAGTGATCGCAGCTTTTTTTTTTTCCTCTTCGCCGCTTGGGGCGGCAAAAAAGCTGGAGCCGGCCCTGGGTCCAGTAAAAGATGTCACCTCACCCCCCCCTTGCACAAAGGTGCCTGCAATCTGCTCTCCCTCCACTGGGGGCTCCACTGCTGCACGGTGCAAGCCCCCAAAGTAGGTGGTGCTGGCCAGGGAGTCACTGGGGAATCCCACCCACCAAGTGGCTGCTGGAGGATTTCCCCACGGACTGAAAGCTCCCTCCCCTAGCAGAATCCCAGGGGATGCTCCTGCCACTGCCTTGCGAGCACAGCAAGGAGATGCCACATGCTCCTGCCTGGGCTAGTGAGGGTGAATGAATTTGGCCCAGTAGTTTTACATTTCCAAAGTGATCACGGCCCAGCCCCAGCCCCTAACGTCCCCTCTTGTTCCTGCTGTCTGAGGGGGCTAGAGAAAGTGGCCTCCAGCCCACTAAAGCCAAACCGATCTGTTTGCAAAGGGCTCCTCTGTGTCTGCAGGCACCTCCTGCTGCGTCTCCTCCGTCTGTGTCTCTGGAGCAGCCCGGAGCAGGCTGTTACATGTCTGTGTGACTGGCTCCTGCAGTGTGTCCCAGGACACTGCCAGACACAGCCTGCAGCCAGTGCACACCAATCCCCAGCCTTCCCTGCTTACTACACAGAGGAGGGTGGCTGCAGCAAGTGCTCCGAACTCAGTGGAGAACCTCCGCTGAAAAGGGGCAGGGCAGGGCTGCCAGGACTAGTCACGCGAGATGACTGATCCTGTGGAACCTGTGACTGGCAGCGGGGAAGGCGGATGGCGGGGCTGGGGTGGACTCAGGTGTGTTGCAGAGACACTGCACAAAGCCCTTGTTGAGCACCAGAGCCCTCCCAGCTTCGTGGTTTAGCTCAGGAGGAGGAGGTCCCCTGGGAGCGTTCCTGGAGCAATTCCCTAGCCCATCAGTCGCTGCCGGTGCACTCTGACACCTGCGCTCTGTCGGGGAAGTGACAGAACGTGGGTCTGTGTGCAACCAGCTCATGCGCCTTCTCCGTTAACACCATCCGTCTACGGCCCAGGAGAGACCCGGAGCACTCCAACTACGGCTCTGCAATAATTAGGGCCCTACCAAATTCACGGCCAGGAAAAACGCATCCTGGACCATGAAATCTGGTCCCCGCCCCTCTAAGAAAATTGGTCTTTTATGTGCTTTTACTCTGCACTACACAGATTTCACAGGGGAGACCAGCGTTTCTCAAACTGGGGGCCCTGACCCAAAGGGGAGTTACAGGGGGGTCACAAGGTTATTTTGGGGGGGTTGCGGTATCACCACACATACTTCAATGCCTTCAGAGCTTGGCAGCCGGAGAGAGGCGGCTGTTGGCCGGGCGCCCAGCTCTGAAGGGGGCACCCCACCAGCAGCAGTGCAGAAGTAAGGGTGGCAGTACTGCAGCCCCCCCAAAATAACCTTGTGACCCCCCCACATCTCCTTTTTGGGTCAGGAGCCTACAATTACAACACCGTGAAACTTCAGATTTACACAGCCGAAATCGTGACATTTACGATTTAAAAAATGACTGTGAAATTGACCAAAATGGACGGTGAATTTGGTAGGGCCCTAGGTATAACACTCCCTAGCTCTTCTATAGCCCTTTGCATCAGCAGATTTCAAAGGGCTTTACCAAGAGGGTCAGTATCATTATGGGGAAACTGAGTCAGAGGGGGAAAGTGACTTGCCCAAGGTTGCCCAGTAGAGCAGTGGCAAAGCCGAGAACAACCCCCAGGTCTCCTGACTCGCAGTGCAGTGCTCTATGCACTGTCTCCCATTACACACTATGGTGCAGAGCCATTCACACATCACACATCAATGTGTTACACTGTGGCACATCAAGGTTCCAACACATATCGTCACTGCCTGCCTGGAGACACAGACAGATCCAGGTGCTCAGATACTGCATTGATAAGGGTCGTGGAAGAAGTAGCTAGCTAGTAGGAGATGTGTATGGGGATCGGTGGATAGGTAGATAGATGACAGGCCACTGGGGAGCACAGGGTTAAATCCATCCCAGCCCCAGCTCCCCAGGCTGTTACCAGAACTCCTTGCAAGCAGGAATCCTGTTCAGGTTCTTCTTTCTTCTCAGGACAGTGATGGAAGGAGGAGTCCGCCACGAACACCCAGACAGGGTTTGCACCTCCGAGAGGAGCCAGCAGTTCCCACTAAAGCCAATGGGAGCTGCAAGTGCACAGCACCATTCAGGGTTAGGCCCGTTGTTTGTACCATGTAACATTCTCAGTGATGGTCACAGGTCGATCCCAAACTAGACTGTGATGTCCACCTGGAACAGATCTTGACGGCCCCCGTCACTAGCAGGACAACTGCTCCTGTTCCATCCTTTCCCATGGGACTGGCTCCACACAGCCTGCCCCAGTCGTGCCAGTCTGTGGCTATGCGCTCTAGGGGGCAGGTTTTCTCCAGGTCACTCGCCTGCCATGCTGGCCTGACCTCTAGCTTTCCATCCCCCTCCTGGGAGGAGACTGTTCCCAACCTTCCGAGAGTGCAGCTTAGCCATGTAACAGGGCCGGCGGGCATGCAAGGGAGTGCGCCTGCGGCATGCGCTCCTGGCACCCCCAGCGCCGTGCTGTGTGACAGCTCCGTTCGTTTGAAAAGAGACGAACGAGGCTGCAAGTCTTAGGAGAAAGGAGGTGGATGAGATCCAAGACAACCTATCAAGGCACCAGCCGCTCCGTGCCTGGTGACAGGAGAGAAATTAAGCTGGCGTGGGTCTCCTTATCCCCCCCGAGAAAGCAGAGAACACACCAGTGCCCGGAGCCTGTAACTGGTAACCCCGGATCCCACCACAATGACTTGATGGGGAGCACTGGGTTAACAGCTCATTCCAGCCCGGATTCTGGCACTGCTAAGTCCAGCTTAGTGCCGCAGTGACTTGGCACCAGACGGGAGTTCCCCTCTGTGCGTGGCTTTCCAGCCTGGGGTTCGCTGCCCTCCCCCTCTCGTCCCCCCCGTTCCGGTTCTTCCTACAGCTGCTTGACATTTTGCATTCATAATTTTTTTGCTGCTGACAAAAATTTGGCCTTTTTTTTTTTAACAAAATGTTTGGTGGGAAATTTTTGTGTCTGAGGAAATTTTCAGCTTTTTCAGCAGCAGAAGTGAGAACAACGGAGCGCTTGTGGCTTTTTTGCTTTTTGGTTGAAAAACTGATTTCCCTCCCCCTGAAAAATTACAACAAAAACCCCTCCCCAAATGTTTTGTTTCTGCCTCAGATTTTCACAGAAAATATTCATAATTTCCCAACTGGTTCCAGCTGTTTCTGTATTGGAGAGAGTGTTGTCTCGTCGTTAGAGTGGGAGGCGAGGGGTGGGCGCTGGCAGTCAGGACATTGACTCAGGAGGTGACCGTGGACAAATCACCCACCCCCTCTTTGTGCCTCAGTTTCCCCCTCTGTGACATGGGGATAACCACACTTCCCTAACCGCAGGGAGCACTTTGAGCAGGAAGGTGCTGGGAAGGGCAGGTGCTTTGTGTCCTTTTTAGAGATGCAAATAAATAAGGAACAAAGGTCCGTCCCAGGACGAGAGCAGTTACTCTCTCCACAGCACGGGGCTAACGCAGAGGGGTGCGTCCCAGCAAGGGCGGTGATGGAGGAGCGGTGTTAGGCCTGCCTACAGGCGTGTGCTCTGTGGGGCTGGCCAGGCCCCACCTGCCCAGCCTGCCCCTTTAAGGGGGGCAATGCGCACGGCAGCCCAGCTGAGCCCTGCATGGTGCCACGCGGGCGCAAGCCAGGGAAGCATGGCTGGCTTCTGCAGGAGAATGCTGGGGCAGGGATGGGGGGAAGATGTTCCCTGCCCTTCCCTTCCCCTCCCCATGGCGTCCTGCCCAGGGGCAGCTGTAACAGGGCCCGTACGCTGCCCGGTGGCACAGGGCACAGAGCCCTCTCGGGGAGTACCCTTTCCAGGTGACATCTCCGTCAGCACGACAGGATCCGGCCCCAAGTCTGCTCACTGCGTCCCAGCCCCTCGCATCACCCCAGCCCAGGCTACTCACTGGTGTTTGGCGTGAAGGAGGGGTGCCGCGTGGCTCCCTGCGTGACGGCTGGTGGCGGAGGAGGCATGTTGGGGGGTGTCGATCTGGACTGAGTCTTCACGTCGGCCGGCGAGTCAGGCATTGTGGCTGCCTTCTTCTTCTCTGCGCTACCTGCAAGGGGCAGAGACGCAGAGAAAGAGACACAGGTGAGTGCAGCGGATCGGGGTCGCCGGGCCACATGGCCAGTGAGGCAGCACTGGCTAAACCCAGGCTGCTGATCCTTCCCTCGCCCAGGCACGGACCTAACGCCCACTGGAGCCAGTGGGCATCTTGCCCTGGTCTGCAATGGCCTTTGGGTCAGCCCTCATGGGAGGTGGCAGCCACGCAGACCTCTTTGCATTGCAGCCAATCGAAACACGTGTTTCTCCTCTCACATGGGCAGTTATTCTTGATTCACATCAGCAAGAGGAGGGCACGGCCCCGTGCCCCGTAATGCACAGGGCTATGCCACTGGAAAGGCATCACCTTGAACTGAAACAGGCCCACCCGCATGCCCCCTCCCCCAAAGGAGGAGAAGGGATTTGCCGCGGCTCAGGCGAGTGCTCTAACCATTGGGAAGTTCTGCTGCGGAGTTCCCTCCGTCACTCCTGTTTGAAGCTGTTGCGCTGGGGATAAATAAGGAAAGACTCCGTGGAGCAGGGAGACTGGCTCCTGGGCTGCCCCGTCCTGGGCGAATGCTCTAACCGCCGGGCGACGCAGGCATGCTTGGGCTTGTGCGCACTGGCTTGCAAAGAGTCAAGTGGGCAAGCGAGCAGAGCACACCAGCACGAGCATGACTCTGCTGCCTGGCGCACTTCCCAGGATGTGGGGACGCAGGAGCCAGCCCCTGATCCAGGGGCTCATTTGGTATTTAGCTGCAGCATGACAGCTTCAAGGGGAGAGACTAGGGCCCGACATCAGACTGTCCTATACCCTGGGGTCAGGGCGCTCACGGCCCGTTCAAATCCTTTCTCCCTGTCAGGTGGAGGGGGGATTTGAACCAGCAACTCTCCCACCTCCCAGCTGAGTACCCTAAGAAGCACTGGGCTAAACATTCCAAGGGAGGCTGTGGGCCTCCTCCCCCGGCTGCCTTGTGCAGCTCGCAGATGGGGGCCGAGCCGCGAGGCAGCCTCTGAGCACGCTTAGCGGATCAGGCTCCTCAGGCGGGTTAGGCCACCGAACGCCTCTCTTCCCCTGCTCTGCGGGGAGATGGGCGTCCGGACAGCCCCAGGGCGCGTGCCCTGAGGCAGAGCCATTGACACCCAACGAGTGTAGGCGCCTCCAGGGTTTCAGCAGGAGTTCTGTGCATCGCGGTGATCCCCAAACTGGGGCTTGTGCCTAACTCCGGCGGAGCGTTCAACCTGAGGGGATGTGCCCCAGGCACCCCAGGGCTCTGGGGTAGACCTGGGTACTGAACCCAGAGCTCCTGAGTCCCCGCGACTGTGCCTTAAATCACAAGGCCGCACTTTCTCGCCCAGCCAGCCCTCTGCACACCAACATATTGTACAGAGCACCTCCCGCCCATACGCACAGCACTGTAGGATGAACATGTTCATCCAGCCACACAACACTGGATCACATAGCCATCTACCCACCCCAGAAATCCTGTACCATGCGCACGTCTTCCCGCATACGTACTAATGCACAGTCCACACACATCTGCACAGACACACACTCACCTCTATTAGCCCACACAATATGGCCGGTACACACGCACCTGACAGATCTAGATACGCGTCACGCATGCACACAGCATGTTGTCATCTTGGCCCTCGTCCCTGAGAACCCATCTCTGCCATGGCACACACCATCAGAGCAATCTCCCTGCTGGTTACCTGCCAGTTGGGAAGGAATTCTCCCTGGGTCGCTGGCTGGAATGCCTCGCCATTTCCCAGGAATTATGTGTGGAGTTCCAGGAATCACGCTGTCAGGCCGTGATTATTCACAGATAGTAAATTGGGCTTTAGTTGCCGTGCTGCTGCAGGCAGCAGCTCACATACACGCAGCAAGCAGGGCAGTTCCACGGGTGCCTTGAGAGCATCCGTTCACGCGTCATTGACCCCAAGCACTCAAAAATCCCCAGTCAGGCCCCAAAACATCAGGGGATTTAAAAGACCTAATAAATATGAGGTTTCTTTCTTTGCCTCATGCTTTCTGAGCCTTTAGGGGTCACTCAGGACACGTTTTCTGGCTTTTCTCCAAAACCAGGAGAAGGGAAATTTACCTTTTTTTAATAAGAGCTGAGATTGTGACATCATCCCAGGATGAGAGTAGCTGGGGCATTAAGAAAACAACATAACTCAGGATCGTTACACTGCGAGAACCGGCCACTCTGCCTGAAGCCCGACGCCTTCACTGTGATTAAACCCTTCTCTAGATCATTGGGAATAAAATTCCCTGCCCCTCGCACCTCTTGCTTGTCCACCAAAGCCACAATGACAGAGCTGGTGGAAAGTTTTCCAGCACCAGGGGTTTCCATCCTCAGAAAATGCCATGGCCTGGAAATTGAAACTTTGTCAATTTTAATGAAATTTCGTCACAGAAACAAAAAACAAGCGGACCAAAGCACTGGCCCATTTGATGTCTCTAATGCTGGGCAGCACAGCAGTGGTTTTTAACAAAACAGAGCACTGCCGTGGCTAGTTTTAAATCACTTTGCGTTTTGCGGTTTGTTTTGTTGTATTTGATGTTATACTCAAGTTGTGACAGACAATTAAAAAACAAGTTGAAAATTGACCAGCCCAAAGTGAACGGTCCTTGTTCTAAGTATATAATGCTGAGAAGGGCAGTGGGGGTCAGGGGTCAGGTGCATTTGACAAATTCCAACCACCAGTGAGCCCCACCCAGCTGCCTAAAACTAGTTGTGTCTGAAGGTCAGAGATAACCTGTAGCTGGGGCGTGATTACAGAATTCCTTGTCCCCGGGATCCCTGTCAGCTGTTACCAGGGAATATCCTTGTGATGGGGTGTTCACCCCACCCCCCAACAGCAGCCCGGAAAGGTTTAATGACACAGTTGCCAACATTCACGCGGTAAATAAGCCCCCAACTTTCACAATAAGCCAAAAATCAAGCTAATCCCATTTCAAAACAAGGCCAGAACAAGCCAATCCCTAAGAACCCCAACACTCCATGTGACTAGATCCCCCCGGCCCGCAGTCTGGGACTGGGCCCGCTGTGCCCCCCGACTCTCTCCCCACCTTGCCCCTGCTTGCCGGGAGCTGATCAAAAAACAGAAGCAACAAGCTACAAGCCAAACACTAACTCACAAGCCAGTTAAGCCAAAAACCAGCCCAATTTCTGTGTTTTTTTGCGGGTTTGGCGTGTCTGGCTAATGATTAACCTGGCAGGCAACACCTGAGGGAGAACAAGGGAGGGAGGGTGGAGCCCAGCTGGACAGGAGCAAGGGGGGCTGGTATGAAGCCAGGAAGCGGCTTCCAGAGGAAAGAAGGAGAAGCCCAGGGGGAGGGCAGAAGCCCTGGGCTCCTGGCCCTCAAGGAGGGGTGTACAGGCCGCATGGTGGAGAAGGGAGCCCGATAAAGACAGAGTAGGAAGCAGCCCAGGGAAACAGCAGCGAGCTTCGGGATGGAGCAGACCCTGGCTGCTGATTGTAGGGTCCCTGAGCTGAACCCCGGAGCAGACTGGGTCAGGTTCTCCAACCAGCGGTAGAAGGGAAGATTGCCTGGGACAGATCGGCCAGTGAGACCCTGAGACCCTGGAAAACACACAGTGACCCAGCTGTGAAAAGGGAGCCCCATAAGCCGGGAGGAGGGATCATCCCGACACACAAAGGGGAAGCACTGCAAATCCTGTCGCGTGAGACAGAAGGGGGCATCCGAGCAGTGGCCCTATTCCCCAGCCACAGCCCCAAGGAGCGAACCCCACGACAATCCCTGTGGAGAGCAGTGGGACAAGGGGCTAAAGCAATGTATCACCCTACGCGGCTGGAGCAGGACTGCTTGGCCTGCACACCGCATCCCTCAAGCCCTTTCTCAGCATCTCGACAGGGCTGCGGTTTCCCTGGGATTCAGCCACGGCGCAGTTCAGAGGAGGCTTTGGAGTGGCATGGGGACCTGGCTGGGACTGGGGACGGGGGGCAGGGAAGAGACGAAGCAAGTAAACAGGACAGCCGCTAAACAAGCTTAAGTGAGAGCACCTGCTACTGAGATCAGCTGCTGCCACGGCCATTTCTCTCTCTCCGCCGTTAGAGAGGATGCACTAGAGTTTGATGGCCTGGCACAAGTGTGGCGGCAGCTGCAGTGGTCCGTCAAAGTGCCTTGTGTCTGGGGGCTCGGCTGGAGCCCTGGTGAGAACCAAAGAAGGAAAGCGTCCCCCTCGCTAGAGGCTGACAAGCGTCTCCTAGAGGTGTCACTGCCTTTATAGGATCAGGAGAACTCGGGGGCTTATTCGCATGCAGGCACCGCTGATAAACTAATCTAATGTGAATTCTTAATCCACTGCAACTGTTGTAAGATTAATTGAACCCTGTGCGAGTACATTGTCCAGGCTAAATAAAGCCTGGTCTTAATCAGAGCAAGATGTTATCGGGGCCTGCACAGCGACCAAAGCCGGGGCTGGGCTTAAACGGGAAGAGAACAAGGTTTTATAGACGAGCTTCCCAGGTTCTGCAGGAAACTGACACTCCCAAGGATTTCACTCAAGCAGAGGTGGGAAGGGGGCGTCCGGCATGGCAAACAGCAGCTCTTTGGTGCACAGAGCAGGCAGGTCTCTGTAGTGGGGAGCGGGCACACGATCAGGGTGCGCTCGTGCCAAGCTCCTCACTTCCTCCGAGGTGCAGAAAAGCACTTAGCAGCCTTGCGAGGGAAGGGCGGCCCCCAGGGAGGCTGTTCCAACCGCACCAGTTAGCCTTGCTGTCCCTCCCGTCCTCTGTGCAGAAGATGAGGTAAGCTGTGCCCCTGCCTGCATCAACCAGCCCTTGCCAAATGCCAGCCCCCGCAGCCACAGGCTGGTGTAACACCAACAGACCCCGGTCGGCGGTGGGTGGGATTGAACCTAGGACCTCTGGAGCTTAGTGCATGAGCCGCTACTGCAGGAGCTAAAAGCCAAGAGGCTGCTGGCTAAGGCTGTAGAGGAAACTCATTTTATCTCTCTCTGAGCGGTCTCGGTGCCACCAGATGGGCCAGAACACGACACCTAGGCGGTGTGTGGGTTACACGGGCACAGCCTCACATGGTGCCAGGCCTATAGCAGCAGGGAGGCTGTGATTGCCAGGCCGTGGCGGGCCATGCCATTTTTAGTCAGGCACGTGGTTCTACACCTGCATGCAAAATGGCCGCCTCCGTGCAGCACAGCCTCGCACGTACAGTGCAGGGGAGACCACACTGCACAGAGGACACCCTCTTGTTCTACGGACCGGACAGGTTCGCCCCACGGGCACAGCCGGCCTGGGGCATGCGATGCATGCCTTGTGTGCACAGACTGCAGGCCGCTGCTGCCATGGCAATGAGAAACAGCCCCGCACCGCCAGCCTCGCCCCCCGGCCACTCACTTGGTACGCCAGTGCCACTGAGCCAGAACATCAGCCACTTGCCAGGCACCCCAGAGACATGTCTCACCAGCACAAGGTGATGTGGCCTGCAGGGCTGATCGGGCCTGAGTTCTAGCCCCAGCTCAGACAATGACGCCATCTGGGGCAAGGCACTGGGTGTGGCTGTGCAGAGAGCAGAGAAGGGCCTCTGCCCTCTCCTGTGCATCACAGGGATGGCCCTGGCACTCAGCGAGCTACCAGCACGAGCCTCTCCAACAGGAGTGGGGAGGGCTTGGGAAGCCATGGGCCCCATGCCACACTCCATCCAGCAGCTCCAGCCCCCGCAGGGGAAGAAGCAGGCTCTGCCCCCTTTCCAAGGCAGGTGTAGCAGCCTGGAGCTCCCAGACTGTGACCTCTGATTCAATCTTCCTACCTATCAAACAGGGCTGTGAAACTGACACCAAGAGTTTTGCCTTAAGTTCCAGGAAACAATGTCTCATTATTTAAAGGCCAGCTTCTCAAAACCTGCCCATATGCAGGCTGGGTAAGTGCCCGGGCACATCTACCAGTTCCTTTCACAGCAACCTGATCTACGCTGGCAGTTGCAGTCATTGCCCAGAGGACCAGCATGTCTTCCCCACCCCAAAAAATCCTTAGTAGTCTCCTTCAGGCTGAGCCACTGGAAGAGATACCCTGATCAACTGTTTGAATCAAAACCAGGAACCCTCTCCTCCTCCCTTCTCTCTGGAGATATAAGCCTCTCTCACCAGAAGGGATTTAATCAAGTCTTTATAGAAAGAATTTATTAAAAAAAAAAGAAAATACAGAATCTCTCTAGCCCAAGCCTGGACAATACTCACTATCTTGACTAGAAGAACTAGTTCAGAAGGTGAAACTTGTAGACTTGTATAAAACATCTGGACTCTTGTAACTCCAGTAATAAAACACATGCACTATTACATCGACTACTACATGAAAAAAAATTTTTAAAAAGTTTTTAGCCACTGATTCTTTGGGACAGGCCACTGTTGGATAGCCTCAACCTTGGCCTGTAGGGGGTTGATGGTTCCTTGACCCACCTGGTCCTAGGGTAAGTCACTCTGTTTTGCTATTTGACACTTTTGGCCTTGACAGTAAAAGTCCTGCCTGCTTGATGCCTAAAAACCATTTTCAAAATGTCTAGGTGCCATGAATCCATCAAAAAAAAAAAAAATGGCCACATCTGCAACTGCAACTGCACAGTCCATCCATCCCGCTAGTAGACCATCCACCAGCCTTTGGGTGGCAGGTGCATTCACAATCCGAATGGAAGCACATTTGGGTGATGAAGGCAGGGTTTGGGAACCCAGAACCACTGGAGATGCCATGGCACTGGTAGAAGGGATGATGATACCATCTCCAACATGTTGTCCTGTTTCAGGCCACTCGGTGTCATCTCCTTCCTGACTGTAAGAAGTGACAGAATTCTCTGGGATAAATAAAAGGGCTTTAGAGTTAACATGAAACACTTTTTAAGAGGAATCAGGGAATGTTGCCAGGTTGTAAGTTACTCAGCTCCCAGGGCGCGCTCCTGGACCCACATGTCCCTTCCCAGGATCTTCCATCTTATGGGCCTGTTGCCCTTAAGACCTTTCCTAGCCCAAGAGTCTCGGAGGGTGTTTTGAAGGTTTTACAAAGTCCAGAATGTTAGTCCCCCTGGGAAGGTGTAACCCCCCTCCCATTGCTGCTTTAGCTGCTGTAATGGCCCCTTAACCTCATGGCCATACAGCTCGAATGGTGAGAATCCCTAAACATGGGGACAGCCAGGTGTAGGCAAACAAACTGTTGTAACACTAACACTCCCAATTGAGTGTTTGAACCTTTCCACTAGGCCATTAGTTTGGTGATGCACGGGTGGCAAACCAAGTGATGCACACATTCAGAGTTTCACAGGTCTCTTTCATGGTCCCTAGGAGGATTTGAATCCGAATCTGTAAAACTGTTTCTGGCGGCTCAACGTGATGGGCTAAGTGTGGTTGCAGAAAATGGGGGGGACAATAATCATAGACAGCAAAGTCCCATCTCCATGCGATAACTTCCTTTCGTCCACTCTCAAAAGTTTCCTAAAGCATACGAATTATTTGAGATATATCTAATTCAGGTTCCTTGGTGGCAGGCAAGGAGTTGGGACCCCGGTTCAGGTTCTCGGGCCATTTGGCTTTGATATGCCCCCCCATTCATTGCATCAACAATGATGGGTCTTGATGGGTCACGGGGTTGTGTTTGTGGTAAAGTGCTGGTAGGGTGTGAAGAAGTAGGGTGGTGTGGTGCCTGTGTGGTTGTAGGTGGTAGGTGTTGGCCCTCGTGGCCTCGTTAGTGGGTACCTTGTGTGATTGCTCCAATCTCCTGCTCAGTGAGAGATTTTTTTTTTTTCTTGTATGTATATGTAGTAATGTTCTCGTCCCACACAATCCTGCCGTGATGCCCATTCTGAGTCTGGCCTGGTTTAGAATAGTTGAAAGTCGAGATGGTATCCAATACAGGCCCCTCTCAAAGTTTTAAAAAGGAAGAGGATTGGATTGGGTGGAGTTTGCTGTTTAGCTTTTTCTAATTCCAAAGCCTGTGTCTGGATTCGTAGCTCAACTTGTGTTGCTTGACAGTCCCTACCCCTGCCTATATAATAACTTGAAAAAAAGAGAAATCTGTCCCACTCTGCTCTGAGTAGCTGTACTCAGCCCCAGCTGAGGCTGCTGCTGCACAAATACCCCCTGAGAAAATCTCTCCCCCAAACCTGTTTTTCCTGTTGGATGGAAATGTACTTTGTTGACTTCTTCCCCACTCAGAAATCTGAGTGAACAATGGATGAAAACAGCACTCCACAGGGGCTTTGCTTTCCCTCAAGCTGCCTGTCAAGCAAAAAGAAAGAAAAGGCTCCTTCAGCGTAGCCCAGCTGAAGCTGGGGGTTTCAAAGTGAGACCAGCATGTCTTCCCCCCACCCAAAATCCTTGTAGGTCCTTCACCACTGGAAAGAGATACCTGATTCAACTGTTTGAATCAAACCCAGGAGAACCCTCTCCCCCCTCCCTCTCTGCCGGAGGAAGGGATTTAATCAAGTCTTTATAGAAGAATTTATTAAAAAAAAACAAGAAAATACAGATCTCTCTCTAGCCCAAGCTGGACACACTAGGGGTATACAGAGGGAAAAGGTCCCTCCTAGGAGTTTCAAATTCTCTTCCCTGATTGGTCCTCAGGTCAGGTGCCCACCAGGTATTATACTTTAACCCTTTACTAACTATTCATGACAGCCCAGGTGAATGAGGTGCCCGCAGGCCCAAGGGCTATGGAATCCCAGCGTGTCTAACTGGGGTTGTGGTACCGTTACACAGGCGGTTATGCAAACAGCATTGTAACAGCAGCCCCAGCAGAGATGGGAAAACACGTGCACACAAACGCTGTTGTGCACCGGAGCATTTTTGCGTGGGAACTCTGACACGAGCCCAGCAATGGACGCACACATACACCAATTGCTTTTTCAGGGAAATTCTTCTCCAGTTAAATCGCTGAGGATCTCTCCTCCCGGAGCCCCAAAGTCCCTTTAGAATACACGGTCATGCCTGCTCCGCCTTTCTCTTCCAGCACCCGAGTGATAAGACCGCTATTAATGACTTATTCCTAATCAGTTTTATTAAATCCCCACCAGTGGGACTGCGAGGGACCAGCCAGCCCCAAGAGCACATGAAAGGCAGAGCCGGCCATTCACACCAAGCCTGCTCCCCTCGCGCTAGCTCACAAGTTCGCTGAAGTAACTTTGAAAATGCAAACAGCCGTACACTATTCCAGGAGGTGTAAGTAGTTTCCCAGACAGTGGAGGCCTTGTCTGTTATAGGTCCCTCGTCTCTCCCTCCCCCCTCTTCAAACCGCCTCCCTGCAGCTCCCCCTCCATGCTCAGGCAGGGTCAGTTTCTGCATCTGGTGAAAGCTCCCCCCAGACAAAGGGCTACATGTTATGGAGAGAGCTTTGGAAAGGAGCCAGCGCTGGAGCCTCGGTCTCGGGCCGGCCTCCCCTTCGCCGTCCACATCTGAGCACAGGCCAAGAAACACGGGCTTTGGGAGGCAGCTCCGGCGGAGGCCAAGGAGAGAGAGGTGGGACACTGGCCATGCTTGCAGGCTTTGCAGTGGCACTCTCGGCAGCCTTTACAGATGTAGCTTCATAGCCCCTGGTGAGGCAGGGAAGGGTCACTCTCCCCATGTCACAGAGGGGAAACTGAGGCACAGCAAGATTAAATGATTTGCCAGGGTGTCTGGGGCAGAGCCAGGAATTGAACCCAGGTCCCCAAGTCCCAGACTGGTGCCTTAACCACAAGGCCAACCTTCCTCAAAAGTGTAGTATTATTTATTAGGTGTATTACAGTAGTGCCAGGGAACCCAGTCATGGCCCAGGACCCCGTGGTTCCAGGTGCTGTATGTTATTAGGTGTATTATGGTACAGCCTAGGAGCCCCAGTCATGGCCCAGGACCCCATTGTGCCAGGCGCTGTACAAAGACCAAACACAAACATGGTCCCTGCCTGAAGAACTTCCTCATTGACACAGCTAGAGCCCCTGATCCTCTCCCTTGTCCCAACGCACCAAGGCCCTGTAATGTCCTGCAGGGGAACAAGGGGGCATGGGTGGGCACGGGGTGGCAGAAGAAAGGGTCCGAGTCCCAGTATCTCCAGGGAGGCAGCGGAGCTGCCTGCGTCACTCACGCATATGCTTGGAAAGCTGAATTCAGGTTCAGCATCAAGATTTCATGGAAGGTCCTGCACTCTAGCCCCCATTTACCAAGTGCCTGGTTCACGGGGAGGCGCCGAGTCCGTGGGATTGACACCCAGGCCTGGGGCCGCTCCCGTAGTTGGGATTTGCTCTCCGGATCACCCCACTGCTCTGTGCCTGGCCCACAGGACCAGCTGTGACATGGAACGTGCACAGGCAGCCCTAGTGGGCCGGCAGCACAGCAGAACTGTCACCCCACAATGGAAAGCTTCGAACTCGCCTGCGTTCCTGGAGGGTGGAACAGGAATGCGTTTTCGGCTATTTCAGCAACGTTCACAAAATCAAACGTCGGGATTTGAAAAGGTTCTGGGGTTTGTTCTTGTTTATTTCCCCCCTTCTCTCCTTTTTGCCACGGAAAAAGGCGTGGAAAAGAACAAAACTGCCCCCAACTGAAAACAAAGAATTTGTAGTTTGGGATTTTGCTGGAAATAAATGTCAAAGACAATTTTTTACAAACATTTCCATTTTTGGCAAAAGGCCATTTTTTAAATCGATAAAAAAATACATTGTTTGAATAATATTCACCAGGTCTTAACTCCTGGCACGGGGCTTATCTGGAAATCACGTCGCAGCCCTGCCTCCCGGCGTATCTGCCATGACAGTCCCCGAATACCTGTGTGTGGCAGGTGCCTCACCATGGGCTGCTGCAATTCCAAAGCCGGGCATCTGAATGCGAAGAGAGGAGGGCAATGCCGGGGCTGCTGAGGGGTAGTTAGATATTAGCATACACAGCCAGCAAGGAAGAAACAATCAATCCACTCCAGGGACTCTTCTCTTGGGCTGTGATTGCAAACCAATGGAAAGACCCTTTTCCCCCACCATCACCTTCAGGAAATAGCCCCCAGTGCCATCGATTAAAGGCCAGCTCAGCAAACTGCACACCAGAGGGACGCGTTCGATGGAAACAAGCAATGACCTGGTGCAGCAGTTGTATGCAGGGTTGCAAATGAAACCGACTGGAGCCCAGGCTGGGCATTGCTGTGGCTGCCCGTGAGAAACAAGCCTCTGCAAGCAAGGGGCTTATGGGGGAAATCATGACCCAGCTTTAGCCAGGGCAGAGCACATGGTGCCGGGGAAATACCAGAACTGATGTGCTTTGCAGGAGCTGGGAGATAACTTTCCAGTACGTTTCACCTCCACATTTAAAAGTCAACCCCCTTTAATGGTGACATGGCTGCAAAATCAGTTACCCCCGCCGTGCGGATCAGCTGACGTCCAGCTGCTGTTCTAATGCCCCCACGGAGATGGAAACCAGCGGGTTTACGCAGACAGGGCATTCGGAGCCAGGAAACGAAAGGGCGCGAGGGTTTTCGCTGCTTGTTTTGGGGTCACTCACCCAAGAGGCATGGACTTTTTCATTCAGAGAGTTTCAGTGGCCTCTCTCTTTCTCCCTGCATGGAATCCTGCTGTCTCCCCTGCTAGAGCTCATAGAAATTCGAAGTTACTGTTGTATCCAGGGGCTTGGGGATGCAAAAGGACACATTCCCGGCATGCCAGGAGCCCTGCGCTCAGCCTGCAATGCTCAATCACACTCAGCCTTCCCCTCAGTGCACCCCTGAGCCGAGCCACACCTCCGTTAAAGCCAACAGCAGCTCAGGGTGATGATCACCATGGGCTGCTCGCCTGAATCAATGGGCTACTGAGGCTGCCACGGCTGACTGTGCCGCAGGCGAAAGAAGCCGAGTGCCTGGCTCACCTCTGGAGCCAGGGTGCCCTGGGGCACAATGGGCTCACATGATCGCCAGGGAAGGCTCCAGCTTCTGTGGCAAATCTGGTGAGACTGAAAGGCAGCCTTTGGTCCCAAGAGAAGGGGGGGTCGTCCGGGCCCCACCGCTCCAGAGACACTGGCCCAAGGGGGAGGGTAATGGATGTCTGAGCAGCAGGCAGATTTGGAGGTGACAGGCAGAGATGATGGGGGAACAGATGCAGGCAAACATCAGGTGGGTAACACTCCAGTAATGGCCCTCGCCTAGGGAATTGTTCTGGACTGGCAGGGCCCTCTTCATTGCTAGGGCGGCAATCAGCTGCTAGGGTAAATCCCACGCTTAGCCCCACCCCACGTGGTTTGGCCTGAACATTGCCAGATTTCCTCCAAAGGGCCAGGCCCTCAGCTGGTGTCGATCAGTGCGGCGTTCTGCTGACTGACCCCAGCAGCGCATCTGGCCTGAGAAGCCTGAAGAACGTCGGTCAGGCCACCTTCAGTCCCAGGCCATGGAAAAGGGACTCGGCTTCACAGCCTGGACTTTCATCTCCAGTGGCTCCAAAATGGCTGGTTCCTAGCCCCCCCGACCCCAGCACTGGCCCCTTCGGTACCTGCTCAGATGAGCGTGTTTGTGATGCAGGTAGGGCGAGATGTCCACGGCACTTTGCTCCCTCGCTCTGAACGGCTGGAGTTCAGTGAATGATGGGCTAAGCCCGGGGGCTGTGGGCACCCTGTGCCCTGGGTAAATTCAGAGCATCATTATCTCCATGTCCCGGGGGGAGCACGGGGGGGACTGAGGCGCAGGGCTGGGCCCAAGCACCCTGTGGGTAGGGGGTGGGAACTGGCGTCTGAGGCAGAATTAGCTCTCGGGACCTCCCGCGTCCTACTCAGCTGCTTACACTACTCCCTCAACAGGGGCTTCGGCAGCGATCCAACCAGCCGTACTGAGCTCCCAACATGGCGTCGGGTGGATTATCCCTTGGGTCGTGGATGATCAATGAGCTATTTCTGGTGGGCTTGGGAAACATAAGGAGGCTGGGTTTGTGCTGCCTGCTGCTGACAAGGTGACCTATTGCTGGGTTGCATCTAATCTTTGCCCTGTGCCCCGATGCTGCGGTGATGGGCATTCCACAGGGCATCCAGGGCTCCCTCTGGAATCATCCCATCGACTAGGATGGGATTCCTCATGCGCACCAGTGGGGGGAAGGGGTTCGAAACTTGGCCCCGAGTGAGCGTTCCCAAGGCTCAGCACGGAGCCTCTGGCGACAGAGACAGAGCAGCCATCTCTCAGCTCTGTCTCTCTTCTCCCTCCCAGGCTCTGGGATCCCCACCGCTCCTCCGCAGCTGCTCGGGCTCCGTCCCGCTGGCTGACGGCGCTGGGAACGTGCGTCGGTCAGGACACAGAGCAGCGGTGCATCAGCCGATGCGCGGGGGAGCAGGGCTGGGAGTAAGCAGGGGTCATTTTCACACAGTCCCTTTTCTGAGCCCTGCCACGCTATGGAGAGAGTTGGTGCTGTGGGCTGGGAGGGTAAGTTAAGGCAGAGAGTAGCCTAAATGAGGGATGCAGCCAAAACGACTGACCTTCCCTAAGAGTGGAAATCAATCAGCGTCAGGAGGGCCCTGATTCTGTGCTTCAGGCCCTGGGACAGGGGGCTCTGGTAGGAACCAAATCGGGTAGTTGCAACCCAACCCCTGGCCAAGCTGCTTTTGGAAGTGTGGAGGGGTGAGAGGGATCACGTGAAGGACTGCACCGCCTTCTGCCCAATGGCAGCATTCCTGCACACGTCGGGCCCTGGGAACCGGGCCTGGCATGGAAAACTGAGCTCCACGCGTTTCCTGCTTTATTTATAAATACCGGCCTGAGTGACAGCACAGAGCCAAACAGCAGCTGAGAGCCTCCCACGGCAGATGGGAACCAACAGACGTCCCGGCACGTCCAGGGAGCTGTCATCTGCAGAGACTTGGGAGGTTTAAAGGAGACGTCGTGTTTGTAATGCGGGCGGGCGGGGGCATCTGTGTGGGTTTGGGGGGGTGGAGCTGTGAATGCAGGTGGTACGTTAGCATGCTTATACATGGGTACAGACACGGGCTCTTGCTCACACTGGAGTAAGATGATATTCAGTGGGGAAAAGGGTATCGGAATCTGACCCTAAGTGTGCATCAGCATGAGTGTGCAAATGTGTACATACTCTGTGAGTGTCAGTCCATCTGCATGTGAGCACACATACACACATCCTAGCTGCCTGCTGCCCTAAGTGGATCGCCCTGCTCTCCTTGGCTTCTACTCAAGCACTCATCGTTTGTTGTGAACCGCTGGGCAAGCCTCTCCCCAACGTGGGAGCCTGTCAGGTGGGACAGAGTCCTTGTGCCAGCCAGCAGCAGAGGCAGGGACAGCCACACACACTGGTTAGCACAAGCGGCTAAATTCAGTCCGGCTAGCGCCCGGCACCGCCCCAGTGCCACCCCTCTGAAGTCAATTGGATTGCATGGCGGGTAACTGCACGGCCCACATGTGCGTGTGTTAGATTGTGCACGTGTACCGTGCAGGGGATGAGTGTAGGCACGAGTCAGCGCACGTGCCTGTATAACTGTATGCATGGCGGATGGCCATCATGCCCTCTTCCCCCTTTCTTGACACACACGTTCTCAAGACTAGAGGGTCACAGTGGTTCCTTCTGGCCTTGGAATCTAGGAATTCCTCCAGAACCTACTGAACTGTGAGGGGAACAAACGTTTGTTCGTTTCCGAAGCCTTTGTGGTCAAGCTCCAAAGAATTCCAGATTTTCACTTAAAAACAAAAATGCTGCAGGGGCTGCGTCCCTCTGCCGGAGCGTCGGCTTTTCCAGCGGAGCCGCTGGCTTTTGCAAACAGGTTGCTGATAGAACCTGGAACTGTTTATACACATTAGGACCAACCCAACATGTTCAAAAGCGGCCTGTGACGCTGGATATTGCGGTAGCTACGTCTCCTAGACTGGGCACCCCACAATGTGGCCACCCGCAGTGGATATCGGTGAAAGTCCTGGCCTGTGTGTGGGCACTAAGTCAGCTTGTTGTGAGCCACCCCAGGCGGTGCAGCGAGTTGCAAGGATGGCGTCTGGGTACATTATGCCACCATCAGAACCCACGACAACAGTCTCTGCCAACACAGACTATCTGGTACCACAGCAGCCCACACTGAGGCCACAAACGTCTTTGCTTTTGCTTCTGTCTGAGCTGCCCCCACGTCTGCCTGGTTGCACAGTTTACTCTTAGCTAGGCCCTCTGAGCTTCCCCACTGATTGCAGGTGGGCGCGTGAGCCCTTCCAGAGCCTCTGGTTCACCCCTAGCCCATCTGCACCCACCAGAGCTAGAGGCGGTTCTGCTTCCACAGACAGGAGCACTCCTGAGGTAGCAGGCATGGCCTTGGGCATTCCCATTCAGTCTGAACTACACCTAGTCCAATTCAACCCGGGGCGAGTCCAGAGAAAATTCTACTATATGGCTGATGGGATTATAATAACCGCCATGGCATTTCAGCCATATTGCACCCCTGCTCTGCTCCTGCAGGACAGCTGGGCACTGGGATACGACACAACCTCAGTTAATGAAACTCCACTTAATCAGCATCCTGGTTAGCCCCGTTAGCTGGGAGAGGATGCCAGGCAGCCGTCCCATCCCGTCTCTGTGTCCCAAATCCACTGGTGACTTCACCCTTCTCCCAGAGGTCCCTCTAGAAGACCTCCAGATAAATGGTGCTGTACTGAACACCCAGAATAGAGTGTGAGGGGATAATGCGACACACGGCTCAGTGCACCTGCCTCTTGAAATACCTGCCATGTTCCTTCCTGGGAGTGGCTATGCTAGTTGTTTCCAGCCCTGTCTTTGGTTGAGGGTCCTACGCATTCCTGCCCACGTTCTCTTATTCCTCTGCTGTGTCCTTATTTCTAATACATGTGCCCAAATCCTGACATTTCAAGCGGGGGAACCACCAATCTGTGGCTTAGGTACAAACAAGCTTAGGTACAAACAAGCTTTCCCACAATGTATTGCCAAGAGGAAAGTTTCCATGAAACTAAACAAACTGGAGTGGAAACAAAGGTGTTTTGTTTGTTTGTTTTTTTAAAGCACTAAACAGTTCCTTGATGTGTTTGCAACCCAAAGGTTGCAGGAGACCTAGAAAATGAAACTGACCAGAAAGTATAATGGTAGAGAAACTGACTAGATTTAGATATTTTTAGCCTCTAAGCTGAGAAATACAAAAAGTGAGCAAAGGGTGTATTGGTTTTTTAGATGCCCTGTGGTTTTACTAACCGAAGGTGTTAGCTGTAATATCAGGAAGAAAGGCTGGGATGGAGCCTATGAGAGTCTGGCACTCTAAGCAATGGGATATGGGCACATAAGTCCCCTGAGAATCCCAATTTACATTTGTTTTTGAAAATTTACCATTGTCCCTTTTACAGTGGTTTAAGGACCTTATCCACGCATGCCCATTCTGACCCATTTTAGTATCCAATCCAGATCCTTTCTCCAGCAAGTTTTCCCCGGTTTTGGCCCAGCATCCGGTTACCAGGTATGGCTGAGTTTCTGCACTGGCAGCACGGAAGATGTTGTGAGCTAAAATACAGGGGGAGACGGTGCGGGGGGGGGGGGGGGGGAGCTGTGTGGAGGAGTCCAGGCCCTTCTGAATGCTCTCAACCCCCACTCCCAACAGCAGTTATAAATGTGGCAATGATTCTCTGACATGACTCAAACTCTGCTGGAATTTTTTTTTCTTTTGGATAATTTGTCCCAGCCGCTTGGGGCTGAGTCTGTTTTCCTACATCTGGTTTTCATTAGGTCTGTGCAACCCAGATGAATAAGTAATAATATAAAAATAAAAGGATTAGTATTTTCTCCTTCGTTGGTCCAACCAGACCCTCCCCCACTTCACCTCCTGATGGGAATCAGATGTCGAACCCAGATATCTCCCCACACACCCCATTGTGACCTAAAGCCCTCGATTTGTTCCACCAGTGCATTTAACCCTCCATGAACGGGGCTCTGCCTGGATCCTGCTGGGGCTAGAAGCAACATACCAGCCCCCCCAAAGGCCTCTAGTTTTACAACAATAATTGTGGCAGCACCACAGAAGCTACTGTCTAATAAAACTCAGATTGTCTTTTTTCTTCACGCACACCCAGGCATTCGGCCTGGCGCCGCTTAGCCCCACAGGGCCCATACCCATCTCTGCAGGGCTGGAAGCGGCCAGTATGGGCTACTGTACCCCAGTTTGTGTCACAGACTCCCAGATCACATCCCCCCTGATCTCTTAGTATGCTCTGCCCAGGTTAAAAGCTGTTGGGAAAAGAGGCTAGTTCTTATTTGGTCTCTGTCCCTCTCTAACTGCTGACAGAGCTTGTGGGGCCTGATTCTCCACTGCCCTGCACCTGGTGAGTCATTTACCCACGCAAAGTGGGGGTGACATGCTCCCGAATCACAATGGCAGCATTTTGCACACTCTGCACTAGCAGCGTAAGTAACCAAAGTGCCTGGCAATGGTGGATCAGGGCTTCCTATGTCCAGCTGGGGGGTGACTGCCATGCTGGCCTCAGGCCCCATGCTAATGCCTCCCAGCTCTGCAGCGTGAACCCTTCCTTCCCCTGGACACAGAGGGGAGCACCCAGGGGTGGGGCTCTGAGGAGGGCGGGGAAAGGAGGAGCTGCTCTCCATGGCATTGCCCCCTGCCAGGGTGGTAAGTGGCGGTTGGCAGCCACCTCGAAGCAGCAGCAAAGCTGGCCCCTCCGTGCCTGCGGGGGCTTTGGCACAGACAGGCGGGTGGGTGGGGCAGGGCCAGGCCTGGTGGGGAGTGGTAGTGAAGCAGCTGTGTGCGCCTTCAGCAGGCCCTTGGCAGGAACGGGGGCTCCCACACCCCACACTCGCCAGGTCCTGACCTGCGTTCAGCCTCCCTCTTGGTGACAGCAACCCCCTGAGCCAGAGGAGTGGGCCACTCAAGGCGTTACCCCTGCCCCAGAGCTGAGGAGGTTAATGCTCCGATGCACCCACCTGCCAGGAGAGCCAGAGGCCACCTCTGGAAATGGGGCTAGTCTCCCGCAGGCCAGCGCCCCAGGGAGCCAGGAGGCATGGGATGCATGACGTCTCTGCGATGGGTGGGCACCTGGCTTTGCTATCTCTTTGCTGGGGTACCCTTATTCCTCTCAGCCCCAGTGTGGGGATTGGATAATAAAACGCGCTCCCAAATTCCCGGCTCAGCCCATGCACGCATAGCAGCCGGCCAGGAGCACATTCCGTGTGCCACGTTCCAGTCCCTGCAGGGTAACTCAGTGACTTCCAAAGAGCTGCTGCTCCTCGTCCTCATCCCGTGCAAGGACAGAATGGAGAGGAAGGCTGGGAATCAGGAGAGCTGGGCTCTCTCCCCGCCTTGGCCACAGGCTTCCTGCATAGCAAGTCACTTCACCTCTCTGAACCTCAGTTTCCCCATCTGTGAAATGGGCATAAGAGAGCCCTATGTAAGTGCTAAGTCTGATGATGATATGTGTCATCCCTCAGAACCTGCACCCTGGGCTGAGCCCCAGGCTGGCCACCTCCTTGGGTTCCCCCAGGAGTCCTTGGAAGCAACCGTGCCATGTTTCTGCTCCTCCGGGCAGAGAGCAGGGTCAGGCAGACTCTTTGCTAATCAGCGATCCAAAGGCCCGGAGTGGAATGGGAACGAGCAAAGCGGCTCTGGGTTTATGGCTGTCTCTCTTTGGTGGGCTCTGGGAAGGTGTGGGAGAAGAGTAGGTAGACAGCACGGAACGCGCTCTTCTTTATTCAGACTGGAACAAGGGACAACATTCAGAAAGCCCAATCTTCCTGCAAGCCTCCCCTCTGGCCCCGGCAGCACTTCCCGAGTGAGGAAAGAGTTAAAAGGGAATTAAAATAACAGCATCTTTCATGCTCTCCAAATGGCTACAAATGAAATCCAGATGCTGGAGGCGACGTCTCCCGAAGCCGGGCTGCCTCCTAAGTGAAGGAAAGCATTCCTGCGCCTCAGCTGCTGGTGCCACCGGGCCAAGAACAACTCCCCGATAAGATCGCGAGGGACAGAGCTGCTCCATCTGGACTGTGTTAGGGAAGCACTCAGCGCCAGCGGCAAAGTGGGGACGAACTGCAGAGCAGTCACACATGTGAAAGGATCGAGGGGGAGACGGTTCACACACACACACACACACAATGGGGAGCTGGGACCCTGAGATCTGCTTGTTGGCTTCACCCCCCAAGCCACTTTCTCACCCATTTTGGGGGGAAATTGA
The DNA here is from genome assembly GCF_016161935.1 of Mauremys reevesii. Taxonomy (NCBI): domain Eukaryota; kingdom Metazoa; phylum Chordata; order Testudines; family Geoemydidae; genus Mauremys; species Mauremys reevesii. Next base: position 40,260,795 of record NC_052638.1, read on the forward strand.
CACCGATTAGTTTTATTTTATTTTTTTTAAAGCAGGAAATTAATGTCCCTCCCTCCCCACAGCCTCCACACCCAGGTGGGCAGAGGCTTGGGGAATGACGGGCTGGCGGCTCTGCAGCGTACCCTCCATGCCACGGTCCCAGCTGTGGCTGCACCAAGGGACCTGCCATATTGCAAGCTGCTCTGAGAAACCTCCCGGCAGCCAGAGGCTTGGGCCATGCCTGAGGCTGGGCAGGTCTGAATCAGCCCATTTTCCCAGAAATGGGCTTGGATTGTTCCTGCCGCGCCGGGCCCCGGCAGCCCCGCCTCACGGCAGAAGCGAGAGCCCCGACCACGGGAAACCACGTCTCTGATTCTGCTCTCCCTTAGGCCCCAGTGACTCCTGATTTACACCTTCCGACGCAAGGGCCAAAACAGGCACAGATCTGCCCAGACGGGGAAGAATGCCACAAACGCAAAGCCGGGCAGAGCTCTGCAGACGACGTGCGCCACGGGAAGCCAGTAACTGAGCCAGGCTGGAGTAACCATTGCGTTCCACCCACCAAGGGCCAGCCTGGGGGTGGGGGCAGGAGTGCGACTTGAGGCCACAGGTTTTACTATGAGTGTCACTTGTACACTAAGCAGTCCAAAGAAAGTGCAAGAAAGAGGAAGCTCAAGCAGGGCTGGAGCCATTCTCCCTTCTTCGGTTAGACCCGCTCAGCAGCCCCTAGAGCCCAGTCATGAGCGTGGGAGTAGCTCAAGGGAGGGGGTAAGTTAGTGGAACGGGGTCTAAGCTAGTGTCAAGGGCTCTAACGTAAGACACCACCTCTGAATTGGGCCCGGAGGGTCACTGGTCTGAGGCGCTAGGAAAACCAAACCAAACTGCAGCCCCTGCCTAAAACCGGACCCCAAATCCTAACTTATACTCTTCTCTGCCTAGGGAGCAAAGCGTGCTTTACAAACTGAGTCTCACCAGCCCCTCTGCAGGAAATATCATTAGCCCCATTTCACAGGTGGTAAAACCGACGCACAGAAAAGTGGACTGACTTGCCCAAGGTTTCAGACTGAGCGAGTGGCAGGAATTGAACCCAGGAGTCCTGGTTCTCCATCTCCTGCTGTAGCCATGAGACAAAACTCCCCCAGTGCTGGGCCTGGAACCCAGGCATCCTGGCTCCCAGACATCAGCCCTACGTTCTAGACTACACGTTATATTTGAATCACAGAGTGTGGCCCAGCTCCTACATTTTCCTCCCATCCCCAAAACCTTTCAAACAGATGCTGGTCGGGGAGCACCCGGCCAGGCCAACGCTCCAACTGTAACTGCAGACCAGGCTGGAAGGTGGATTTGTCTTGCCTCCATGGGCAGAAACAAAGTATCATAAGCACGTTAGAGACCCCACTTTAACCCTGGCTCGATCCCTAGGCCAGAACGCGCTTAGCACATGGGCTGCTTTCGTCCACACAGGCCGGTATGAACCACGTGCTAACCCATGGCCACAGTCTTGGGTATTTTAGCACAATCCTCTCTTTAACAAAGTGTTCGTCTCCTTGTCCTGCCCCAGCAGAGCCCAGCCTGCCCCCAGGGGGCGATGGAGTGAGGGGCTCATCCTACCAAAGAATGGCCCCCGGGGGGCGATGGAGTGAGGGGCTCATCCTGCCAAAGAATGGCCCCCGGGGGGCGATGGAGGCCAATGTAACCTGCCCTCCATGCTGGGGGAATAGGGTCACTACGGCCTCTGGTGCCAGAGGGGTTAAAAAGGAAAAAAAACGTGACTCAGAGGTTCAGAGTAACGTGTGGGGGGGTCACTCTGTCACTGTCCTCCCCCTGCAGCGACAGCCCAGGCAGCAGAGGAGTTCAAGGCAAAGTGAGACACATCATCAGCAGTGGCTCTTTCCGGCCTGACACCGGGGATCCGAGCAGTGCTAACACCCAACCTGGATCCCTACAAAGCTCCGGCAATGCGGGGAAAACAAACCAGACGAGCTCCTTGAACTGGGGATTTCAGAGTCCAAGAGCCCTCAGGAGAGTCTAACAATCCTGGCCCAGGGCACAGCGGGAGCACTTCAGTACCCGCTGCAATGGAAAATCACTGCATTCCAGAGACACCCGCGCGCCTCCCAGCCCCACGGGGCCAGGCTTTCCTGGGATCAGTTTAGGATTCGACTCCACACACCGGAGACCGGCAGAATCTGCATGCAGCTGGGCTCTCAGCCATCTGGTCTCCACCGGCAACTTGCCAAACCTTCTCTCCACACTTAGTCAAATGTTTTACTAGCACATTTCTTATCAGCTCTGGGACATGACTCCAGGGGAACAACCAGGGCAGAGCCCTTCTTCTCAGGGGTATCAGCTCCGACCCTGCCTCCCTGACAACAGAACCGCACGTAACCGGGCCGCTGACCCTGCTGTGCAATAACCTGGCTCTCTTCCCCGGGTTGACAAGGAGGAAGAAATGTGATCACCGAGCGAGGGATGCAGGTTTTCACATCAGGATCGCGCTCCCTAGCTAGGTGTCTATGGTCTGTCAGCACCATGGCACCTGAGCCTCTCCCAAAGCAAACAGACTCGGAAACCTCCCTTCTCCCAGCCCTGCCGGCAGGAACAAGCTTACCGTTCTCACGGGGGTTTAAAACAACGGGTGAGGATGCTGATGTGATTGAGAGAGAGAAAGTGATGCTTAGATACCACGGTGAGGGGCACCTGGGCTTAGACAGATCAGTAACACAGCCTGCGAACTCTTGGGGGCAGAAACTGACCTACTGAGTGTCTGTATAGTGATTAGCCCAACGGTGCCCCTCTCCTTTCGAGTTCTCCTAGGCACTATTGTAGATAGATAGATAGATAGATAGACAGATAGATAGATTAGATAGATAGATAGATAGATAGATAGATAGATAGATAGACAGACAGACAATGGTTCTCTGAATACTAGGCCCTGTCCTCACTGCAGGGTTCACTGGAGTTATCTACACTCTCGTCAGCCTAGCCCCAGTAGGAGTGGTGAAATCACATGGGTGCTGCACTCACTCGTGTGTGATGCTAAGACTTCTCGGGACCTACCCCTGGCTCTTGGTGCTGCTGCGCTGAGCCGCTCTGTGAATTCCTTCCCAGCGTGCTGTGGGGGACATGTCTGTCCTTTCTGGGCACAGGGAGGGAATTGGGAAAGGGGCCAGTGGAGCAGCAGCACTCGAGTAGCGCTGGCCTGCGTCCACACTGCCGAGTGGCTGTGTTAGCAGGCGACGCTCTGTGCTCCCGGGGGTGTTAGCCTGTGACTCTCTCAGGCCAGCCAACGGTGCAAAGCAACACTGCCTTTGGGGTATGTTGGTGGATGGGTGCAAGCTCGGGGCAACAGGGACTAACTTGGCAGTGTGTTCGAGCACAGCCAGCCTCGGGCAGCGTCTCCAGCGCAGGATTTCCTGACAGTGGCAGGGACACCTGACCTCGGCCTGCACTGGTGCCTGAGCCACCGCTCCTGCCAGCACAGCTGAACCATGAGTCGCAGAGCCTGTCCTACAGCAACTGCTGGAAGTGCAAAGGAGAAGGAGCCGGGCTATCGCCCCAGGGCAGGACCGCAGCGGGATTCCCCTCCGGCACGGATGGCCACAGTTTAGCATAGACAGTGATGAAGGGCCAGCTCCTGCCATCCTTCCTCAGACAACGCTCTCTGCAGCCCCTCCTGGGACTGCTTGTGAGCTCAAGGTGATTTCTGCCGGGCTCAGGACAGCAGGACTTGGGGAATGCGAAGGCGGGTACAGCATCCCCCAGGGGGGTCCCGTCTAGACCCACAGAACAGCTCCTTCCTGAGTGTCCCTCCAAGGGGCACCGCGCCGGTGAGGAGTGGCTGGGGGACTTTGCGATTACGGCCGCCTCAGCCTACTAATGAGGTGCTTAGCGACATGCTGCCCCCGGCCCATGCTGTCATGAGCGAGAGTGACCTGGCCCCGTTCCCCCAGGGTTTGCACGGCCACCTCTCTGCTCTGGGCTGGGCCGGGGCAGGCCCCTGACCAGCCAAGCTCACGATCGGAGCAGAAATAAACGAGACTGATGCAGAAGAAAAGCAAACGGCTAACGAGCTGAGGACACAAAGGCTCGTTAATGAAGCATGCAGCAGAACCCAGAACCCAACAGTCCCTGCAGCGTTGGGCCCAGAGCCTTCCCCGGCCCCATTCTCCAGAGCCGTCTCCTTCTCTTCATGTCTTCCCAGAGCGATACCCAGGTCCTCCCAGCGGCTTCCACAGGGGCTGGCGTGGGAATCCCACAGCCATGCTCTGAGCAGATGCCTTGAGGGTTTTTTTTGCCATGACAACATTGTGCAGCTCATCTGAAGCGGCACATTTTGGGGAGCCCAGCGGGCGGGGGCAGGGGAGCAGGCGCCGTTGCGTTCAGTTTGTTCTAAGCCTGTGTCAGGACAAATGACGCCTTTTTAAATCATATCAAATCAATTAAACTCCCATGCATCATCTAAATGAAACCTGGCTTTCGACGCTCCCATGCTTTCGAAATGGACATAGCAAACGCTGCAGGAAAGCCGGGAACCAGATGTGCTGGGAGGCTGACATAGAGCAATGACAGAAGGGCTCTGGAACAGCTCAGGTGTCCAAAACCTCCCCTCTCCACCCCGCTCCCTCCTAAGGTCAGTGTCGCTCAGTTCCCAGACCCAAGGACAGTGATAGAAAGTGCCCTTTGCTGCTACCATCGCCCAGGCAAACCCTGTTTGTGCCGTTACAGCCTCCTGGAAGAGAGCAATTCGGGCTGTCACGTTTAACAACTCAACTTCTCACCAGCCAAGACACAGGCCTTGGCGGTACCTGACTAGGCTGCCGAAGGAGGCTACTGGGGTAACCTGGGAGATCAGAGGGACTCTCTTACCTGGGGCAATCTGCCCCTTCGCAGCTCAGAGCTTCCTGTGTCTGGCTGAGCTCAATGCGGAGACTCTGCCTTCCAGCTAGGCCCCTTCCTGCTCCCCGTGGCTATCTCAGGGGCTGCTGCTGGGAGGTGCCAGGTGCCCGCGGTGGAGGTGTCTCACCAGCATCTCATCAGCCAGACACGTGGTGGCCGGACGCAAGGAGAACATGGAACAAGACGTCACTCTGAGCCTGAGGGCGGGACGGGCAGGTCCTTGATTCCCGGCTTGGCCACACAAGAAAATGGCACCGGTGCCACCTGAGTCAGCTTTTAAACCGATCCAGTGATGCCAGTGCCAAAGGCGACATTTGGCTTCTTTTGGTTGAGTCACACTGGGTCCTGACTGACTGGAGCCGAACTGCAGTGAGCCTTCTACCGAACTCACTGCGTTTGCATCGGTGCGCCTGGATCAGGTTAATTCACACCTCCCTCTGTACAGGTGCTGCTGTCTCAGTGGAGCCCTCAGAGATGGAACAGCCCAGCTAGGTCCTCGGTGCAGGGCAGGACTGGCCTGTTTTCCAGTCTGATTTCAGAAGTCCTCACTGGCAGGGCTTCTGTCCCTTCCCTACAGCTCTCTAGATTCCCTGCTGAGCTCAACTCGGGGATTTCTAGTCCTCACTGGTGCCTTCCAGATGGGCACTGCATCGCTGCCAGCAATCTGAGATCAGTGCAGTGGGGGAGTCAGCTGAGCCCCTTCTGCTGGTTAATCTCTTGACCATTTTCAGCAGAGGAGCAACTGGCGGCTGTGTTGCCTAGTGGTTAGAAACACAGAGCTGTGAGGCCATAAGCCCAGCTGAGCCCCTGGCTCACCCAGCACATGACCTCTGGCAAGCGCCATGTTAAACAGTCCCATGTTATACGGGCGTGGACCTTGCATTAGAAACACACAGACAGATCATAGAATCAGAGAATCTCAGGGTTGGAAGGGACTTCAGGAGGAATCTAGTCCAACCCCCTGCTCAAAGCAGAACCAACACCAACTAAATCATCCCAGCCAGGGCTTTGTCAAGCCTGACCTTAAAAACCTCTAAGGATGGAGATTCCACCACCTCCCTAGGTAACCCATTCCAGTGCTTCACCTCCCTCCTAGTGAAACAGTGTTTCCTAATATCCAACCTAGACCTCCCCCACTGCAACTTGAGACCATTACTCCTTGTTCTGTCATCGGCTACCACTGAGAACAGCCGAGCTCCATCCTCTTTGGAAACCCCTTCAGGTAGCTGAAGGCTGCTATCAAATCCCCCCTCACTCTTCTCTTCTGCAGACTAAAGAGCCCCAGTTCCCTCAGCCTCTCCTCATAAGTCATGTGCCCTGGCCCCCGATCATTTTTGTTGCCCTCCACTGGACTCCCTCCGATTTGTCCACATCCCTTCTGTACTGGGGGGCCCAAAACTGGACACAATACTCCAGATGTGGCCTCACCAGTGCCAAACAGAGGGGAATAATCACTTCCCTCGATGTGCTGGCAATGCTCCTACTAATGCAGCCCAATATGCCGTTAGCCTTCTTGGCAACAAGGGCACACTGCTGACTCATATCCAGCTTCTCATCCACTGTAATCCCCAGGTCCTTTTCTGCAGAACTGCTGCCTAGCCAGTCGGTCCCCAGCCTGTAGCAGTGCATGGGATTCTTCTGTCCTAAGTGCAGGACTCTGCACTTGTCCTTGTTGAACCCCATCAGATTTCTTTTGGCCCAATACTCCAATTTGTCTAGGTCACTCTGGACCCTATCCCTACCCTCCAGCATATTACCTCTCCCCGCAGCTTAGTGTCATCGTGAACTTGCTGAGGGTGCAATTAATCCAATCATCCAGATCATTAATGAAGATGTTAAACAAAACCGGCCCCAGGACTGACCCCTGGGGCGCTCTGCTTGATATCAGCTGCCAACTAGACATGGAGACATTGATCACTACCCATTGAGCCCGACAATCTAGCCATACTTCTAGCCACTTTATAGTCCATCCATCAAGCCCATACTTCTTAACTTGCTGGCAAGATACTGTGGGAGACCATATCAAAAGCTTTGCTAAAGTCAAGGTATATCACGTCCACCGCTTTCCCCATAGCCACAGAGCCAGTTATCTCCTCATAGAAGGCAATTGGGTTGGTCAGGCATGACTTGCCCTTGGAGAATCCCTGTTGACTGTTCCTGATCACCTTCCTCTCCTCCAAGTGCTTCAAAATGGTTTCCTTGAGGACCTGCTCCATGATTTTTCCAGGGACCAAGATGAGGCTGACCAGTCTCCAGTTCCCCATAGTCTCCTTTTTCCCTTTTTAATATATGGGCACTGTATTTGCCTTTTTCCAGTCGTCCAGGCCCTTCCCTGATCGCCAGGAGTTTTCAAAGATAATGGCCAACGGCGCTGCAATCACATCGGCCAACTCCCGCCGCACCCTCGGCAGGGCTGCCCAGAGGATTCAGGGGATCTGGGGGCCGCCACCGATTTGCCTCCGAAGACCCAGCACTTTGGCAGCGGGTCCCGGGGCAGAAGGACCCCCCGCCGCTGAATTGCCGCCGAAGACCCGGAGCGGAAAAAGCTCTGGGGGCCCGGGCCCCGCGAGAGTTTTCTGGGGCCCCTGGAACGAGTGATGCACCCTGCTCCCGGGGCCCCGAAAAACTCTCGTGGGGGCCCCTGCAGAGCCCAGGGCAAATTGCCCCACTTGCCCCACCCCGGGCGGCCCTGACCCTCGGATGCAAGAGATCTGGCCCAATGGACTTTTGCATGTCCAGCTTTTCTAAAGATCCTGAGCTTCCCCGAGGCCGCAAACTACCAGCAATGAAATTCACAGCCCAGCAGGGAATCCCATGCTAACATCACCCTGCCCATATTAGTGCGGGAGTCCAGCTGGGGGACGCTGGCTCTCTCTGTGACCTCCCCAGCAGCAACAGCACTGCCTCCTGGACAGCCCGCTTCATCAGACAGGGCTCTTGGGTCGCCTCCCCGTCACAGGCACCAGGAGGCAGGTGGGATGGTGACTTGGCATTTTCTTAAGTTCTTTTTTTTTAACCAGGGGCCAACGGCCTCAAGTTGATCTTTTCCAGAAAGCCCCTTCTGCAAAGGCCCAGTTCCAGGTCTAGAACCTGCCCAGGGCCAGGCGAGATCTCGAAGCACCACGTCCACCCCAGACACCGCAGGGGCGAGCGCAAGCACTGAAGGGGCCCAATCCACCTCCCCCTGAAACCAGGCCCAATCTGTCGGCCGAGGGTTATTGCCGTAAGGTTCCTGCAGGCAGAGCCTTCCCGGCTGCCCCGCCAGCATGAGCAGCCCCGTCGCCTGCGCTCCCCACCGTGAGCCATCGCTCTGACAAAACGTTCTCGTTACAGTGGGTTGGCCTTGAGCTGGCAGGTCCTAGCAGATCCCCACACAGCCAGGCCTGTCCTTGGAGAATTAGGCACCTCCTTTCACAACTGTACTCCACAACCTTGGGCCCCCTGCGGCCTGACACATGAACACACACCGGGCTAATCTGGCAACGGGGATGAAACTAGAGAGCTTTTGTTCCACCGCGAGACAGGCGAAGCAGCCTCCTCCCAGCATGCCTCAGCGGGGGAGGGCTCCACCCACTGGGTGCGCTCAGGAACGCGAGTCATTTCACCATGAGACGACAGAACTCCAGAACCACTGGGCCCAGGAGTTTGCATCTCACTTTGCCAGTTGTATTTAACATTAACTATGGAGCCTTGATTAAATCAGTTTTGCAAGGACTACATGGACTCACTTTCTTCTAGTCTGCCAATTCCAGAGGTCCCGGTCCTCTTTGTTTCCTCATTGTCGTCCAACAAATAACCCTCAGTAACTACGTGTGTTAGAGATGGGCCAGACTACAAACCCAAATGCCTCCGAGGAGGAGGATCCAATCCAAATATAACAGCTGGACCCACTTCAGAATGACGCACTCCTCTGGGGATAAATGTACATCAAAAACCCAACAGCCACTGGAGAGACAGCGTGATCTGGCGGCCAGTGCACTGGACTGGGAGCCAGGAGATCTGGGTCTATTCCCAGTCTGCCAACAACCTGCTGTGTGACCTTTCCCCTCTGACCCTTTGTGTCTCTTGTCTATGTAGATGGTGAGCTCTTTGGGGGAATCTCGGGGGCCCTGATCTCAGTCTGGTGCCTCTAAGGCGACTGTAACTCAGATAAATAATAACCACACACTAACATACGTTTTGCAGCATGAGCTTTCGTGGGTGAATACCCACTTCTTCGGATGCAAGTGGGTATTCACCCACGAAAGCTCATGCTGCAAAACGTATGTTAGTCTATAAGGTGCCACAGGATTCTTTGTTGCTTTTACAGATCCAGACTAACACGGCTACCCCTCTGATACTTAACCACACACTAATTCTCTGCCATCAATTCAGCAGCGGCCGCTAGTGTCCTGGCTGTTGCTTCCCAGTGAGAAGCCAGTTTGGTGAGAAAAGGAAATCATTTTAATTCTTTTTTTTTTTAAATCTCTGTTTTACAAGCCTTCATTCGCTATTGTTTATGTAAACAGGTAAATTGTTTCGTATCTCAATTAAAAACATCTGCCACATAAATGAATACCAATTAACTCCTCCTGTTTTTAATTACTCTGTTAATTACACACAGGCAGCAGAAAGGATGGCATGGGAATAGAGAAAGCGTGATGCACACGCCCTCCTCCACCCCCCCGCTCCCCACCCCACCTTGCTCTTGGCAAGGATCCGAAATATGCCCAGATAATGATGGATTAAGGTGGCTGGTGAAAACAATGGCTCGTAGCCAGCTCCGGGGATTTCGGCTCACTTCACAGCCGCTACGCGCAGGCCTCGCCTCCCGGCCAGGATCTCGCAGGAAGTGGGTTCACCTTGGAGAGCCATTCGCCTGCTGCATGCAGGCTTACCCCACCAACCCGAGGCTGGCCCTGCCCACCAGAGGGCAGGTCAGGGCGGCACGCCTGCCTCCCTCCTCGCCAGCCGGCTTCCCCAAGCCTGATTAAAAGGGACTTAGCTCTGGCCCCCAGGAGCCCAGTATATGGAGCAGGCAAACCTCGTCAGGTGACTCCCTGGGGGATGAGGACTAAGAGGCAACATATCTAGGAACCCCTGGCCCGGGGATTAGGTGGGAAATGGGATGCCAAGTCCGGCTGTGCTGTTGGATTGCACTGGGCGCTCTGAATTACGCTCCAGATATTGCAAACCCTGGCTGGGTCTCTGCTCCAGGAGGACCCATTGCCTCTGCATGAACCAAGGGACTCTGTAGCCAAGGGTCCTTACACCCCTACCAGGGAGAGCAAAGAGTGTCTGTGAGGGGCAGTGGAATCCCTCCTCTACAGTGCGGCTCACCCTCCCCGCGGGGACAGCACGCCCACACGGCTGGGCTAATTGTGGCTTTTAAGCCGCAGCTCTGCATTGGCCATGGGGGGTGCAGAGGGGTTGGTGCAGGAGGTCGCCCCCCTTCTCCCCAATGCATCAGCCCCACCCTGCGATCTGAGGCAGAGGGAGCAGCTGGGTAACCATGTTCACTACCCAGGATCTGCTCACAACTGAAGGATCAGAGACACGGAGCACGCAGGCTGCTGCTAAGAAAGCCCAGAGGGGAGAATAACTGTCCCGGAGAGAGTCATCCGCAGCCCAGCAACCCCCACGGCCCAACCCTACATGTTGCTGGGCTGAAGATGTTAGACAGTCAAACCTGGTGGATGCTTCCAGCAGGAAATGGATGCAGGACAATCACCCCAGATACTGAGCACTCAATTACTAGGGGCAGCTGGGACCACCGCATGTTCTATCGTTACATTATACCACGGAGAACAGGTCTGTGGCTGCCCCCGAAATACACCTGCCACCTCTGCTTTGTCAGTGCGAGAGCCTGTGGGCAAGGGGGGGATGGGTGCAGCTCCGTGGCTGGTAACAGCGTCCCACCTGGAAGCATCAGCTCTGAGTGTGCCCCAGCAGCAGAGAGATGCTACGGTGAGGCGTGCAGCAGAGCCGAGGGCAGGCTGGGGTCCCCTCCGACACCCGGAGTGCGGGCCTGTGGAAGGGGGGCGGTGTCTCTGCCTGCAGCAGGATGCCTGCAGAGAGAAACCACTGGGCCTTTGCCCCACAGACACAGGGGTGGTTATGGGGGCAGGGCAAAGGGGACTTGACTTTGCCCGCCCACCTCATCATCTTCATTGTGGACCAAACGCATCCCTGGTGTAATTGCACCAAAGGTGATGGGGCTGCACCAGGGATGCATTTGGCCCCAGGAAGGTGGTTTTTTAACTGCACATGGGTGTGAATTCCTCCCACTAGGCCCCTCCTTCCACCACCCTCCAGTGCTTTTGGCTGGGGGGTGTTTATTGCACCGTTCAAACCAAGCCTGTCTGCAATAGATGCCTGCACTGGTATTGCTAAGCGATCCCTCGGGCTGCTGGCCGATTTGGACTAGTCTCTCCTCATCCTCCTCCCTCCGCACCAGAGTTGTGGGAAGCTTTCCAAGCGAGCAGATGGGGCCGGGGAGCAGCCGGAGCGGGGAGCGGGTTTCCTTACAGGGCACATTCTGCAAGGGAGTATTTGGAGCATTTCAGCCTGGCCCATAAAACCATCTCGGGTTCAAGCCAGGTATTGCACATTGGAGCATCTGAGTCTGCAGGGTCTTGCAGGGGGTTCGAGCCAGTTTGGCAGGAAAGCGGGGGGTTCCCTCAGGCAGGAGCTGAGCAGTTACTCTGTCTCTCATGGACGGTTGTACGAATTGCCATATCAGTTCAGAGTGGAAGGTGCAGCAAGCCCCAGAGCGGATTCATCTGGAGCACTCTGCTCACAAGGGAATTTTGTTCCCAACCCCCCGGGTGCCCAGCACCTCTGACAACCAGTCCCAACGGGTCTTCCCGCTGGGCACCCACAACCAGATTTCACCAAGCTCGGCCTTAGCGATTGCCCTCGCCAGCAGTGCCGGCCACTAGCCCATCCCGTCAGCTGTTACCTGGAAACCGGCCTGAGACGCTGTGTCACTTCCTGGAGGAACAGGTGGGCAGCTTAGTGCTTAATGACGGAGTCACATGACAAAAGACACACACAACCCCTCGTGCTATTTACCAGCTGTCTGGCGCTCCTGGATCTTAAACATACTCACTAAACACGGCGAGTAAACAGAGCAACGGGATCCGGCCGTACACGCCTGGAGCACTGCAGGCCCCCGGAGCGTGTGCTGACATGCCTGCTTGGCGGTCAGGTGCTGCTGGGGCTTGGCAAGTAGCCTGAGTCCTGACCTCAGGCAGCAACACAAAAACCCACCCAGCCTTTGCCCTCTCCTGCCCCCAGACGAGGAGCTTTCCCCGACAGCTCGTCAGCGTTAACCTCTTTGATGCTGTTGGCAGAAGGAGCCTGGGCACCCCCAGGAAATGGGCTGTTAATGTCTGTATTACAAGAGCGCAGGGCGCCAGCCAGGCCCGGGGCCCCGCTGTGCCGGGCACTGTACAGCATATACAAAGACCTAGGGCCTGATCCACTGCCGAAGTCAACTGGAGTTTTGTCACTGCCCTCAGCAGCAGCAGGGTCAGATGCCCGGCTCCTGCCCTACCCAAGAAGACCAGTGGCATATGGAGGGTGGGGAGGAGTGAGAGCCAATCAGATACAACGATGCACCATTTTTACAGCCATAGATGCACAAACACAAATTCCTCTTGGTTATTATGAATACACAAAGTGTCAGCTCTCCCCATCTGTTCCTCCAAGCAGCCGTCATAAATCCGCCAATTTCCTACAGGCCTCGCAGCAGAGGGGGGGTCCTGCGATCTGCCTGAGACAGTCACTCCTCCAGCCTCGCTAGAATGCTCTGTCATTATTTCTATTGTGGCCACATTTCCAAAGGTATTTAGGTGCCTAAAGACCTTTGATCTGGCCCCTAGAGACCCCAGTCTGGGATCGGGGCCCTGTCGTGCTAGGCACTATAAACACACAATGCCAGAGCCAGTTCCCACCCCAAAGAGCCTGCAGTCTAAGGCTGCTGACAAGCTTGACCCCGATTTCAAAGGCCCCACTGAAATCAATAGGAATGTGTTGGCTAAGTATCCTGGGCGGTCGTGGGGAGAGACATTGGCATCATCTCGAATGATTCCCAGCCTCAGCAGGGCAGGGAGCCTGGCTAGAGGGACTGCGAGACACCTGGCACAGCGATGGATGCGGAAACCACAGGGAATGGAGGCCACAGAAATGGGCAGCTTCCATGGAGCCGGGACTGGCGGGTGATGGAGTTTACATTGCTGCCTACGGGGCCAATCCTGCTCGCCTGACATGCACCACTGATGGCTATCGGAGCGCTGGCATGAGGCAGGGCTGACCCACGGACTTTCATTGCACTTGCTGGTTTCTGATCTGCTGGGCTCTGAGAAGAGTCCTCAGTTATCATCTCAGGATGGATTATCTGTATTACCGGAGTGGCTGGGAGATCTCGGGGTGGGCCAGGACCCACTGGGGCCAGGAGCTGTACAAACACAGAGAGATTCTCATTCAAGTACCAGGGAAGGATTTGAAGGAAGAGGAGGAGGGAGCTTTGCAGATGTTTATGGGGAGATTCTCCCAAGCGTGAGGGGCAGCCTGGGAGAAAGCAGGTGCTGGAGGCTGGTTGAATGGGCCAGCTGGAGCTGGGAGGTGACATTTTGATACCAACTGTGAGATGACAGGTAGGTGGGGCTAGGCTGGGAAGAGCAAAGACAGGCAGCTCCTGTAGAGAAGGGGGAGCCAGTGGAGGGATTCAAAGAGAGGAGGGATGTGCTCAAAGCCAGGGGCTAGGAGAACACTCTTCACAGCAGCGTTCTGAATGGGTCCGAGCAAGGCCAGGCTGCATTGTCAAGGCCAGAGAAAAGGCTGTTGCAGAAATTGAGATGATGAGACCCTGGATGCCAGTTTGAACTGCATGGGTGGATAGGAAAGGCCGCATGCAGAGATATTCTGCAGAATGAATTGGCAAGATTTAGACATTGCCTGGGTGGGATGACCTAGAGAGAGGTCTGAATCGAAGCTGACGCCCAGATGAGGGGCCTGCGTGATGGGCAGGACGGCGGAGTTGTCCACGGCGATCAAGAAAGGAGGTTGGGGTGGGGGAGGGAAGATTAGGAGCTCTGTTTTCGCCGTGCTGGACTTGAGCTGATGCTAGACATCCATGAGGAGACATCAGAGAGACAGGCTGAGATCCTGGTTTGGATGGAAGGAGACAGGTCTGGAGCAGAACAGATCTGTGAGCCATCAGCACAGAGGTGGAGGTTGAGTTTGTGTTTGCAGATGAGATACCCCAGAGATACGGTGCAGAGGGAGAAGAGGAGGGGACCAGGGACAGAGGCCTGGGGAACCCCTAAAGAAAGCTGGAAGAGGGAGGGGGTGGATCCTCTGAAGGACACGCTTAAGAAATGATTAGAGAGGCAGGAGGAGAACCAGGAGAGGCCAGCGTCTCGGAAGCCAAGGGAGGACAGGATTTCCAGAAGTAAAGCAGGACTGGCTGTGTTGGAGGCAGCTGCCAGGTGAAGAAGGGTGCGGCTGGAGTACTGGTACTGGGCTAGGACTCATTACAGACCTTGGCAAGAGCAGTTTCTGGGGAGTGCAAGGGGCAGAAGCTGGACTGGAGAGGGACTCGGGTGAAATTAGAGGAGAGGGACTCCAGCCAGTGATGACAGACAGTGCGTTCAATGAGCTTAGAGCTGAGCCGGAGAAGGGAAATGGGGGTGGCTGGAGAGGCCAGCGGGGTCAAGGGCGGGTGTTTTAAGATGGGGAAGACTGAAGCATGGTGGTATTGTGAGGGGGAAGAGCCAGAGGAGAGTGAGAAGCTAAGGAGAGTAAGGAAGGGATGAGAGGAGGTGGGGGCAGTTCAGGAGATGGGATCACTGGGGCAAGTGGAAGAAAGCAGCTGAGAAGCGTCTGCGGCTGTGGCAGGGGAGGAGAGAGTCATAGGAGAGGAAGGCTGCCGAGCGGAGGGGGAAGATCATGGCGTGTTTTGTCCATTTTCTTTTGGAAGAAGCTGGCGAGCTCGTGTGCAGAGAGAGCAGTGGAGGAAGGAGGTGGAGAGGGTGGGAGGAGTGACTGGAAGGCGGAGAAGTAGAGTTGGTTAGCCAGGAAGATGCCAGAACTCTAGAGTTCTCTCGAGGCCTAATGAGCGGGAGCGCCACGTGAGCTCGTTTACAGGATCAAGCCCTGGAGTATGCAAATTGCTGAATGTTAGTCACATTCTATAAAACGCCAGGGCCCCATTCTGCCCCTATTGATGGCGGTAGCCAAGCTCCTATTGACTTCAAGAGGGGCAGAATCCAGGCTGCTGACGGCACATGGGCTGTTGGATTCTCTGGTGTCCTCTTTTTTTAAATTTTGTGTTCAATTTTCACACATTTTTGTCTGTTTGAGATTTAATAAAATAATGGGGGAGGGGGAATCAACAGGAGTTTTGCAAACGGAACAGGAAGTGCCTTGCATGCTTTCCGGAAGGATTTGCTGTGCATCTTCCAAAGGCAAGTTATGGGTACGTAAAGGTGGGGCTGCTACCCGACTGACTATCCCTATGAAAAACAAGATGGGCCCTTTCTGGCGAGAGCACCCTGGGTGGGGATGGAGGGGTCAGGCGTGGGAAAGTCTCCAGCAGGAGTTTTCACTAGCCATATTAAAGGCCTGATTCTGTAATTGCAAAACTCCTCCTGCCATCTTGTAGGGGTAGGCTTGGTCTTTACACATTCAGGATCAGATTCTGATTTACACTGAGGCTCTTTGCCCCACTCTGGCAGTGTAAAGGGAGCATAAATGACATTCACATTCACTGGAAGGGCCCTTTTCACTGCCAAATTAACGTAAAGGGCCCTTAGTTTAAAAGAGAATTCAGGCCTGAGGGGTCATGCAAAGACGCCTCTCTTTTCTCTGCCACATCGCTCAGCCGAGACATTATTGATCTCGCTGTCATGCAGACATAAGGCTGGGAGCTTTGCCTCCGTGTGATTGAAAGCAATGGGCCAGACAGCGGGTGGTACCGTACCTGTTCTCAGCTGGAAGTGCGGGTCAGTAAACAGGGCCCAGAGTTACTCAACAGAACTGACCGTGGGCACATTTCAAATCGGAGCAGCTCACTTCAGTGACAAAAATAAGTTGTTTAAGTTCTCATGAGCCCTGCAGAGCCAACACAGCTGTGAAAGGGAGCCAGAGTCGGTCTGGCCCAGTCTCTCCCATTGCAATCAGTTGGAGTGAGGTGCCTAAATACCTTTTGAGGATCTGGGCCTTTCTTCTCACGCATCATCAACAGCACAGCCACCTGATGTTCCACCCAGGTATTCCCCACTGCCCAGCACAGGCCTGGCCATCCACAACAAATGATCCTCGGTGGGGCTGCCCAGGTGTCACAGATTTTGGCCGATGGATCGTTATTCCACTGATGACATCAAGGTGGAAAGAACCCACCAATCCCAGAGAGAACGTCCAGCACTGGCGGATAAAGGAGCTATTGTTAAGGATACACTGAGCCCCTCTAATCTGGGGGCACTAACAGACAATCACCCTAGAGCCCCGCCACAGGGTCCCTTTTCAGTCACTTGTAAGAACAGAACTGCACGTTGGGACTGATCCTGCTCCGCTGGCTATTGACTTACATGGGTGCAGGATCAGGCCCTCGGGGGATGCTAAGAAGTAATGAGCGATATTTCAGGTGAAACACACATGGCCCCACAGTGCTTCTCCTCTCTGGGCGACTCGTGTGGCTGTCTGTTTTGAGTGCCCCTCAGTACTCTGAAATGCAGCGTGCATGCCATGGGCTTGATCCTGCGTTACACGACGGTGACTTTACAGCACTCAGGCAGTGTAAAGGGAGTGCAAATGTCAGTGTAAAGTGGCCTTCGGGTGAAGGAAAAAATCAGGCCCCAGGTGCTGGAGTCCACGGCCCATGTTCCTAATCAGTGCCAGAGCCCTTGTGGAGGACAGACCTATCGCCTGGAGTCAGGAATTCCCTGGGAATCAGGGCCGACTCCCCACTGCCCTGCACCATGTGCAGTCATTTGCACCAGTGCAAAGAGCATGTAACATGAGTGTCCAACACTACCTCGCGTTCTACGCCACATTGCACTGGAGTGACGAACCGAGCATCCTAATCACTCCGGAAGGGATTGTTCCAATGGCTCCTCTTAGCTCTCCCAAACTGCAACGTGTTTGCTGTGGCTTGGTGGTGGCGCTGGAGTCTGGCTTGCTTACAAAGAAGCTGCCGCAGAGGAATAAGGGCTTGGTTCTTTCTGAGGACCTGCTGCAGAGTCCCATGGGAGTTTTGCCATGGCTGGGCGGCCATGGAGCGGGGGCGGGATCAGGCCCTGCCTTCGCAGCAGTTTCTTGCTGCAAACTGCAAACGCACGCGTCTGAAAACACACTGCTGCCTTTTTAGCTCATCAGAGCAATTAGACGGAGACAAAATTCTCATTTATCATGTCTGATAAACACTGAAATGTGACAACAGCCTAATGCGCATGTTGCTGTTTTCCCCCAAGAGCTGTGGTTTTGTGCTGGCTGGAACGCTGGTGACGGCCCGTTACACTGGGACCCGTTCCCAACTGCAAACGTTACGGCATTTCTCACAGTCGCAGCCTGTCCACTTACAGAACTGCTGTTTCCTGTCCTATTCGGCAGCCCTTTATTCTCTGTCCAGCTCACTAACAATCCATTGACCTCCATCAAATAATGCAATAACTTACATTCATGTAGCCCCTTTTATCCCAAAGGGTCTCACAGTGCTGACACCGGAATGTGCTTCTCACGCCACGGGCTGGAATGCAGCAGCTGTTTAACAGGGCACTGCAAAGTTCTACCATGGTTTAGGACAGGAAGTGGAGAAGATACGATAGCCACATGAAACTGCAAGGGGAACTTAGGAAGGCTGAACATAATTACCAGAGCCAATTCACCCCTGGCCTTCTGTACTCATTTACATTAGTGCAGTCTGATTTGGCAGCATTTTACATGCTTTTTGCACCAGTGTAAATTACTGCACAACGGTGCAGGAATGGTAAATGGGACCCCTGGAACGTGACTAGGACCAATAACACTACAGTTGAAACACCATGGCATCTTTAACGAGGGCCTGTGCTCAAGATCTACCCTTTATGGCCTCTCCCTCCAGAAGACCTCTGGAGGCTCCCTTAACACCAGTTCTGTCGTGGCACTGGCGCCACATGGTCTGAGAGAGAAGAGTGCCATCTACCAACGCACTGACTCCACTTCCTTCGGCACCCTGGATTTTCCTATGACGTTTCCCATCCAAGAACTGACTAGTCCAGCTACAGTTAGCTGGGGAGAGCTGCTGTGATCACAGCCAAAATCGTGTCCTCCTGTCCCTGTTTCCCCCTTAGCAATGTGTTACCACTAGCTCTCAGGGGATATCAGGTTGGCTTTGTTTAGCTTTTCATAACCTCTGATACACTGTAAGCTCATGGGCTGCACTGGCCCAAAAGGAGATTTGTGTTGCTCATCACCAGCTCCTCAGATACAGGGCTTCACAATGAAACAAAAAACTGCTCCTTTCCACGGTCAGCAACCAGCCAGCCAGATCAGAAATGACTCAGACATGCCCTCACTTGCAGCTGGAGAGTGCACTTTGGGATTTACACCCGATTGTTATTGGCTGAGGCAATGCACCACTTTGGAACATTTTACCACCTTGTTCCTGGTTGCCTATACCACCACCTCAGGGCCTCTTTCTTTAACATGGTGGGAGGCTTCCCTGAGCCGAGAGCTCCTTCCCACCAGGTCTCTTTCCCGGGACTGGCAAACCCATGGAGCTCAGTCTGCCCGGGTTCAAACGGGGGACAAGGACCCAAAACACAAGAAGCAAAAAAGAGCAAGAATCTTAAAATGATGCGCAATGAATGTCTTGCATGTTACATTGCTCTATAAATTCAGCCTCACAAGCATGCGCTTTTAAATTACTTGCCTCAAAATATCAAACCACAAGAGCCCCAGAGATTAGTGTGTGTCTGGAGTGAGGCCTCCCTTTTGTAATACAGGACAGCAAAGAGGGGTTCTGTACATAACCCAACCGATAGCAGGGTCACTTTCCTGGGCTCCCTAGAACAGCCTGACCCAAGTTAGAAGGAAGGGAAAGAGAGCTAAAAATGCCACTAACCACAGGTAAAGAGTAAAACCTTCCCTGCTGGATGGAACATGGGCTGAGTCTGACTGGAAGCAGTGGACAGAAAAGCCCTTCTCTGTACAGCAAAATTCATCTTTGTTTTCCTTCCCAGTGGCTCTCTGGCTCACTGCAAAGTCCCACAAATCAAAACAAAAGCAAAACTCTAACTTCTTTTTTTATGTGGAGGGAAATACATTTCCAATCAAAGGACTTTCCTTCTTTGCGTCCCGAGAGGTAAAACTCAGCCCGTCCCCAGCTGACCCCACATAAGTCATTTCCCAGCATAGCAAACTGAGTATAAGTCATAAAAATGGTGTATAACATTTAAAAAAAAACCCACATGTCAAGTTTCAGTAAACATCTCTCCAAGTCAGCACTGACTCTCACACACTTCCTCTCCAAGATCACGGCTTCAGTTTGTTGCTGGGGGAGTCAGAGTGGTCTAGTGGTTAAAGCGAAGGATTGGGAAGCAGGACTTTTCGGTTCCATCCTTAGCTTCTGCCTGTGGTTTTGGAAAAGTCACTGAACTTCTTTGTCTTAGTCATCTCCAGTGTAAATAGCAATACTGACCTCTACCTCAGGGGGGGGGGGGTTGAGAACTGATGTTTGCAAAGTGCTTTGAGATCCTCGGCTAAAAGAACAAAGGATTATTATTCCCTTTTCCTTAAAGGCAGAATTGTTCTTGGACAGGCATTGGGCGAGTACAACAGAGGGAGCATGCATAGACGTTCTTTCTAAACTAAAGGCCGACTAGACCATCGCTCGACCTAATGGACACCATCAACTCACATCTGACCCAAAATTAAAATGTTGTAAAAACAAGCTTTTTGTGACAGCCCAAGATCGGTAGAAAGGTTTCATCAGCTAAAGAAAGAAGGAAAAAACAACAAAAAAGAGTTGTTTCCAGTCGAATGAGCATTCTGTGCGGTTCATGTTGTTCTAGGATGGGAATGCCTCTACCCAAGGATTCCCCTGCAGTGTTTGACAGCGAAATACTTAACAAGAACCGAAAGATGAAACTGATTCTAAACAGAAGTGAAATTGACCTCACTGACTTTCATTGCCCAAGATGAGAGCAAAGTAAAATGTAAAAAAGAGCAAAGGACAATTTGGCTGTATAAAAGTCTTTCCCTTCTCAGGATGTAAGGACATAAGGAAACGAGGTTCACAGGCACTGGTTGTCAAGCTGACCACTCCCTTTAACACATCTCTAGTCATTCCAGTGGCTATCCAGCACCACAAGCCATTGTTGAAATAAAAACACACCTAGACTTGGTTGCAAGCTCAGATTGGGAAGGACACAACATGCAGTGCTGAATGATTTGGCGCAATGCACTTAGCCCTCCACGATAAACCAGTGGGACTGAATGACTGAAACGGGGCCTTGGCTTGTCATGTTAAAACGTGATTTGGGTTCCTGGATATTGGGGGGGATATTTTGAATTGCTGTTTTTCCTCAGGCCACAACTGCTGCATCAGAACCAAATGCGCTGTTAAGACACACTGGACAGACTGCTGAGCAGGAAGACTGGATACTCCAGAAGACAGCTCTTAAATGAAATTCTGCAAGACGGGCACTGAATGGAAAACAGGGGACAGAATCTTACACTGGTTAATTACTATTTTTATCAGAAGCATGTTAAGGCAAATTCAGATAGCTGGATTGCTCCTAAGCAGCCCTTGTTTTAAAACCTACATCAAACTGTTTTGTAGCACATATACATGTATCTCAATTAGCCCTCGGTTTCTTCCTTATGACTCAGAAAGTCTCCTGAGAAGAATTATGCATCTCCTCAACACTAAGTCTAAATCAATCAGTCAGCCACTCTGAACATCTGAGGTGGAGCTGACCGTTTCTTATGCCTCTGAGGAGGGGCTGGCTCGCCACTCTTGCAGCCATTGGTGCAGGGAGGAAAATTACTTCTTCCAGTCGTGCAGAAAGGGAAAATTTGTGAAGCAAAAATAGGAGAGATTTGCTGCAGGTGGGCACAAAATGAGGCTGCTTCCCTGTGGAACTGGTGGCCGCATCAGATTATGGAGTGTTCAGACACCAGCCGCAGTCGGGAAAGCATCCACACAGGACACTCCACTTTGCAAAGGAGAGAACACGGACCCTGCACTCTCAGCCCAGGACTGGCTTCTGGTCCACGGCAGAAGAAAAGGGCAATGCCAAACCCTGCAGTTCTTCCTCAGGCAAAATTCCTCCAGACATCAGTTGGAGAGTTGACTGAGTGAGGACTGCAGCATCAGGCCCCAAAGAAGCCACCATTCTTTGATGGTCGCAGGCTGACATTTTCCAGAGTGACCACTGATGTTAGGTACCTCCACTGATGTTAGGGGGGGTGGGGGTGGTAATGGACTCCTTCCAGGGGGCTGATTCTCAGGAAGTGCCCAGCACCCCCCTTCTGGAAACCAGGCCCTTGAACAGGTTCTAGAACTGGGCATCCCACATTTGGGCACCAGGCTCCCAGGCCTGAAGGAACATTCCCAGCCACAGCAAAGCACAGAAGAGCTCCCTTGACAGGGAAATGCTTCTCTCCTTCCCCTCTCTCCCCTGCACTGCATGTCTGGTGGCCCTGCTGTGTAACTCTCTGTCCCCCGCATGTGGCCCTCAGGGGAACCTTGGCTATTTAGATAGCGAGATCTTCAGGGCAGGGCTGTGGCTTTGCTCTGTTTGTGCAGCACAAGGGGGGCGGACCCTGCCTGGGGCTTTCGGGCACTGCCCTAAAACAAATATTGGCTGCTGCTGGGAATCAGAAAGGTTCCGCCCGGGGACGGCCATGTTAGATGCTGTCTCAGGTACTGCCCTGAGCCAAGTGCTTGGTGGGGGCAGGTCCGGCTCTGGGGGCAGCTGGCAGAACAGGCTACAGGGGAGCAGGTCAGTTGCTCCACTGTCTTTTCTGTCCCTTTATTGACTTCCCAGCCTCGTCCTGTGGACAAAGGTCTCTAACCCCCCAGCTTTGCTGCACTTGCTGCCTGCCACTGAAAACCTACCACCAACCAACCTACCACTGCTCAGATCACTTGGCAGGACAGACCTGGATCTGGGCAGCCGGGCAGCGGGGTCCCCCACCAAAAAAAGTTCTTTCACTGGCCCTGGCTCCTCGTGGGGCCTGGGCCCCTGGCCCCCCGGAAGAAACACTTGCCCTCCCCAGCTTTCCGGCGAGTCTCTCTCCCCTCACGCTGGTGATCCCCAGCTCCCGCTGAGTGTCCCGCTGCCTGGCAGAGAGCACGGGCCACCGGGCGGGGAGAACCCGCAGGGGCTCCGGCCGGGCCAGCTGGAGCGGGAATCAAGTCAGCGGTGCGGCCCTGGAGCCCAAGCCCCGAGTCCGCAAGCCAGGCCAGCTCCCGGCCCCCTCACCTGCTGCATCCCCTCCATCTCCCGCCCCCACAGGCACCCGTCAGCCGGGATCTGAGCCCCGCATCTTCCCACCGGCCACGCGGGGACGGGGACAGGCAAGAGGCTTCCTGTCTCCCCTAATTGTCTAATGAACCCAAGCCTCCCTCCGGGGGGGCACCCCCCGCCCACGCAGCCCCATGAGGATCGCTCCCTGCCTTTGTCTGCAGGGGGGGTAAGCCCCCCCCCCCATTTGGCGCTCAGCAGGACCGGCAAGAAGGACTGGCCCCTATCTGCCTGGAAGGAAAGTTTAAAGAGCCTGCGTCCCCCGCCCCTGCCCCCGCCCCTCCCCCCCAGGAGCCCCGCACCTAGAGAGCAAGCAACCCACGCGCGCCGCCGGGGAGCGCTCCCACGGCCGGGGCAGGGCAGACACGCCAGGCCCAGGACACTTCCACGCGCGCGCCCACGTTCCCCCGTGGGGAGGAAAGGGACTTACTGGCCGGAGGTCGGGAAGGAGCCGTGAGGTAATTTCACACGCCCGGAGACAGCCGGGATCCAGAGGCGGCGGATGCGCTGCTCGGCTTTCTAGCAAAACCCAAAGGGAGTTAATCCAAGCGGGCTGCGGGGCGCGCGGGCCGAAGCGGGGGGGCCGACAGGGGGCCGCGCCCTTGGTCCCATGCCCCGGGCACCTGCCCGAGGCTTCCTGCGGGGGCCGGGCGCTCCCCTCTCCCGGGCGCGCTGAGCTTCGCTGCGCCCGCGCCGGGCGCTCTCCTCCCCGGGGAGCGCGGTCCTCAGTCTCTGCGCCCCTTGTGCGCGCTGCCCCGGCGCAGTCCGGCCGCCGCTGGCCCCGCCGCTCTTCGCCAGCCGGGAGAGGGGAAGGGAAGCGGCGGGCGCGGCGCTGCGCGGGTGCGTGGGTGTGTGGCGGTGGCGGCACCGGCCGCCGTCCCCCCGGGCGCTCTTCACCTCCTGCCCGCTGGCTGCCCGGGCTGACCCCCCGCTCTCGCCGGGTTTCTCATCGTCTCTCTGCCCCCTTCACGCCCGCTGGGGCTCATCCCTCCGGCCGGGGGCCATGGAGCGAGGGGACCGCTCGGCCAGGGAGCCCCGGGGCGCGCGGGGGCTGCTCCGTGCGGCGCTCTGACCCCCCTGGTGTTCGCCCGTTGGCTCGCCGGCTCCGGCTCTCTCCAGCCCGGGGGACTCCGCTAGCGCCGCCGCCTCCTCCGCTCGCCTCTGCCCAGTGCCATCTGGGGCGGGCCGCGCCGTGTGATCTCCCTCGGACAACTTCCCCGCGCTGTCAGGCTGCCCGGCCGCCGCCTCCTGCTCCTCCTCCCGCCTCTCGGTGCCCGGCTCCCCGCCGCCGCCTCCCCTTCGGGCAGCTCCTCCCTCAGCGACCCCTGCCCCGACAGCGCCGCCGGGGAGCGGGTCTGCAAGCCCGGATCCGCCTCGCCCGGCTGCAGCCCCCGGGCGAGCTCCGAGGGGTCCCGGGTGCAGGGGGGTTCGTCACGCGCGCCCCGTTCCTTCCCCGGGGCGCCTGGAGGTGCGAGGCGATCCCGCCGCCGCCAAAGCTGCCGGTCCGGCGTGTGCGCAGGGGAAGCCCCCGGCCGCGTCCTTTAGTGCGTGGCCAGCCCCCCGCGGGCTGCCGGCTCCCGGGTCCCGCGAGGCAGCGCGGCTCGTACTTCCCGGTGCATCGCGCCTCCGCGGCTCCCGCTTCGCACACCCGCCTTTCGCGGGCGCTTGGCTAACTCCAGGGTCCGGTGCGCCGCACGCTCCCGCACCCGCCGCGAGCCCCGCAGCGCCCGGGCCGTTCAGCGAGGGCCCCCTCCTGATGGTGTCCAACCGCCAGCAGCCCCGGCCGCTCCGCTCCCCGCCTCGCCTCCCGTCTGATTGAGCTCACGCTCCGGTGCTTCTCCGTTTGATGCAGCGCCCGGCAGCCTATGGGGTGGGCTGGCCGCACCTCCCAGCCGCGCCCTGCAGGGGGCGCTCCACTCCTGCTGCAATCCCCGCCGGCTCCGCGGCAGATGTCACAGTGCGCGCAGCCGGGTGGCTGCCTTTCTGCTGGGTGGGTTTTTCTCTCTCCCCCTCTCTGGGGCAGGGCCGAGCGGGGGGTTGCAATGTGGAAAATGCAAATCGAATTTAATATCTTCTAGAAGAATCAAAACGGATCCACCTTTCAGATGCACAGAGTGCAGTGATCAACTGCCCCTGCAGTCAGCGCACAGGCCTCGGTGTCTGTTAACACGCTCCGCACCTCTGTCTTCTCTTGCTCTCGCTTTTATATTATCCCTTTGTCTGTGGCGCTCTGGGGTTCCACTCTCCCTTCTTCCGGGCTTGCTCTTTTTTGAGTTCTTCCAACTTTATTCCCTAAAGAGGCTGCTCCCAAGTTCTTGCTGCTGCCATGATTACAAGAGGGCATGGCTTGAGACTTTTTTTTAAAAAGAAATCAAATGGCTCAGTTACAAAATCTATTAGCACAGACAACTTTTTAAATGCCCCCCCCCTTGCAGCTTGAATAGCGCGCACACACACACACACATAAGAAGAGAATCAGTGCAAAGTTTCCCTCCCCACATACCAATTCTACTACAAAGTTGCTGCTCCTTTCCTGCAAGGGCCAGGAGAAAAGGGAACAGCTGTTCATTCGTTTCTACTAGAAATAAGCCGGGCCTCCCGTGTCACTGTTGGGCTTGTCAGGTGGCCTGCCTGTGTGCATTGTTGTGGAGCATTTAACACACACATGGATTATTTGTATTTTGTTTTTTAATATAATAATCCCCCAAGACCCCCTTTCTGAAGCCTCTTTAGCAGGATCCATGTCATGACACAGCAGCCCCTGCTGGAGAGGACCTGTCAAGGCAACCATGAAGAAATGATGTTGACCAGCAAGACTTTCCCCCAAGAAAACAATGGGACTTTCATTCTACTCTGAACCAATTCAGCCTTAGAACAGAAGTGCCACCTCTCCAATGTCACTCATTTAGACCCAGTTTTACTCCCATATGACATTTTACTCCCTTCTGATAGTACTGAGGAAAGGGATCTGGGGGTTATAGCGGATCACAAGCTAAATATGAGTCAACAGTGTAACACTGCTGCAAAAAAAGGGGGAACATTATTCTGGGCTGTATTCGCAGGAGTGCTGTGAGCAAGACATGAGAAGTAATTCTTCGCTCTACTCAGGCCTCAGCTGGAGTAGTGTGTCCAGTTCTGGGCGCCACTTTTCAGGAAAGATGTGGACAAATGGGAAAAAGTCCAGAGAAGAGCCGCAAGAATGATTAAATGGCTAGAAAACATGACCTGTGAGGGAAGATTGAAAAAACCGGGTTTGTTTAGTCTGGAGAAGAGAAGACTGAGAGGGGACATGATAACAGTTTTCAAGTACATAAAAGGTTGTTACAAGGAGGAGGGAGACAAATTATTCTCCTTAACCTCTGAGGACAGGAAAAAAAGCAATGGGCTTAAATTGCAGCGAGGGCTGTTGGTTGGTGTAACAGGGTGCTGGTCAGGAGACCTGGCCAGGCCCCTGTTAGCCCCAGCTCCCATTAGGGGGAATTAATTGGAGCTGGTAGGGTGTGGCTCGTTGCCAGGCTAAAGAAGAAACACCTGTGGGTTTTATGGGCCTGGGGCTGTATAAAGCTCACAGGAAGGAAGCAGAAAAGGGGGGAAAGGGAGGAGAGTTAGGCTTGAGTGCTTAGTGAATCCCCCTCCCCCTGGCTACCTGGACTGACTTGAACTGTATCTAAAAGGTGGTGGGAGCAAACACTGAAAATAAAAGGGCCCTGGTGTTTGCACAGAGAGGTCTCTGGCTGGTTTTTGAGAGGAGTGGGGAAGTGTGCTGCTACAGTTGGACATAAGGAAAAACTTCCTACCTGTCAGAGTAGTTAAGCACTGGAATAAATTGCCTAGGGAGGTTGTGGAATCTCCATGTTGAAGATTTTGAAGAGCAGGTTGGACAAACACCTGTCAGGGATGGTCTAGATAATACTTAGTCCTGCCTTGAATGCTGGGGCCTGGACCAGGTGACCTCTTGAGAGCCTATGAGTCTATGATTTTAGACTCAATTTTACCTCCATCACCTAAACTTCCTCCACTCTACAACAGACTGGACTTTATTTCCCTGTTTTATTCTCAGTTAGTTACAGCAGAAAAGCTGAATCACTCAGATTTATTGCTGGAGACACCAGCTCCACATCTGGACACGCTTCTGCTGATATTTTTGGGTGTGTCCCTTGGCTCGAGACCGGGTTGCCTCTTTGGGGGTTAATCCTGTTCCCACTGCAGTCAGTTGGAGTTCTAGTCTTTGGCTGGCAGAAAGGTGTGTGGCAAAAAGTAATCAATGTGATTTCACCATGTGAGACGAGTAGGTCAAATGGTTACCTCAGGGTATCCAGAACAAGAGTCCTCACTGCCAAATGATTCCTTATTACAGTGAGGTTGATAACTCTCTCCCCTTCCCTGGAAACTAACAAAAGGCCAAGCTACTGCCTTCTGCCACTGTTGTGTCCCTGCAGATATTCATCTTGCAATGGCCAAGTCTGAACAGTCCCTGGACACCATGATTCAGATAGCCCGAGGCCTGGACAGGTACTAGATAGGCTCTCGTCAGAGTTACCTGGTACGGGATGCAAACTGGTTCTGTTTATCTGTACCAAAGCTTGAGTGCAAGCAAGGGTCCCAGAGAAGGTGACTGGCGGGTGCTGTGCTCAGCTCACCATGGTGGAAGTTCCTATGACAACGAGATGCATGTATGCAGGGTGGCTGTAGCTGGGTCGGTCTCAGGACATTAGTGAGACAAGGTGGATGGGATAATGTCTTCTACTGGACCAACTTCTCTCTCCCTGCCGGAAGTTGGTCCAAAAAGAGAGATTCCCTCTCCCATCTGATCTCTCCAGAGAGATACTTGTCAGGTTCAAACCGCAGAGCTGGGCTCAGGCTGCAGAGTTTGGGGACAGAGGCTCAGGCCTGGCTTTGATGGACTGTGACTTGTGTTTGGAAACAAAGGGCTCGATCCTGCCAACCCTTCAGCGCACTAAGCTCATGGAGACCCTACAGGGCTGGTCCTACCATCTTTAATTCTGAGCCTGAAAGGTGATGTCATTTCCAAGCTCAGTATCTCGGGGTGGGGTGTCCCTTCCTCAAGCTCCACCAGCCATGGAGCAGCAGCAGAGTCCCTCCCCAGCAGCTACTGCAGCCAGTTGTGTGGCCCTAGTTCCTGCCCTCCGAGGTGAGGGGGAAGGACTGCAGAATTCACAGACTGGTGGATTCCCAGGTCCCCAACCCCTGTAGGCCTCGCCCTTACCCTGCATGAAGCATCCCCATTGACAACTCACAGGGATCCCGGGAAGCTGGGTTCAGCTCTCCAAGCCCTGTCCCCCACCACGAGTGGTGCAGCCCCACCTGTCTCCCAGCCAGCAGACCCCCTGCAGCTGCAGAGGGGGGAGGAGAAGGGTTTGCCCCAAAGAAACAAATTTTTCAAAAAGCAAAGGCTGACATGAGCGTAGGAAAAATGCACCCACGCACACCTGCCTTTGCACACACAAACAGGGCTTGGTGCCTGCAGAGCCTCCTTTGCATAGACAGACACCCAGCTGGCACATGCAAATACACGGGGCGGGGGGGTTATGTGAACATGGATTCCCCGTGCACAGTTCAGACTCCGCCGCCCTCCGGAACACGTGTCCCTAAACAGTCAGGTCTAGTACTAGACAGCAATATTTTCCTTCCGAATGGCAGCGTTAGATGGTGTGACAGACACAGACCAGTGGGGTGCAGGAGTCTGGTAGAGGGCAAATATACTGGTCACTGGAGGAGCAGTTTTCTGTTCCCTGAGTGACCAGAGCAGGGGCTGCAGTAGAGTAATCAGGAACCTGCTAGGCTGATTAGATCACCTGCAGCCAATCAAGGCAGGCTAATCAGGGCACCTGGGTTTAAAAAGGAGCTCACTCCAGTCAGGCAGGGGGGAGCCAGAGGAGAGGAAGTGTGTGTGAGGAGCTGGGAGCAAGAGGCACCAGGAGCTGAGGGTGAGAGGGTGCTGCTGCTGGAGGACTGAGGAGTACAAGTACAAGCATTATCAGACACCAGGAGGAAGGTCCTGTCAGGGGCGTGCTCCAGGCCCAGCACGCGCCAAGCTTGCGGGCGGCATGCATGCCGCGGGGCGCGGTTGCCGGGGCCGCGGCGGCGTGCAGGCGGCTTCCGGGGTGTGTCTGTGTCGGTCGAGGTCCTGTCCTGTCGCGCGGCCCGGAGAGCATCCGCAGGCATCGCCTGCGGGATGCCACCCGAGCCCGCCGGCCCCGCCCGTCCATGCTGCCGTGCCGTGGGCGCGAAAATGGCCTGGTCCTGTGGTGAGGATAAAGAAGGTGTTTGGAGGAGGCCATGGGGAAGTAGCCCAGGGAGGTGTAGCTGTCGTGCAGCTGGTACAGGAGGCATTATAGACAGCTGCGATCCACAGGGCCCTGGGCTGGAACCTGGAGTAGAGGGCGGGTCCGGGTTCCCCCCAAACCTCCCAACTCCTGATCAGACACAGGAGGGGTTGATCCAGACTGTGGAGAAGATCACTGAGGTGAGCAAATCTGCCAATAAGCGCAGGACCCACCAAGGTAGAGGAAGAACTTTGTCACAATGGAAAGTACTTGGCCTCCATTGCGCAGTCAGCAAAGGCCTTGTGCTGAAAACTCTTTCTCGTGGAACTAGCCCTGCTGATTTTGCTGGGTCTACTCACGTGAGTAAGTGTGCGCAGGATCGGGCGCCTTGTGTCTGAATGGTGAATTATCCCTTTTCACCCATTCCAAAAGAGAGACCTGGCGTGAGTGAAGGTTGCCATCTCCTCTGCTGCGGAGACGTGACATTTTACCGGCGCATCGGCATTGAAAAGGCAGAAACAAAGCTTTTGTCTAAAGAGCTAAGCAAAGCCCATGTCATTCAGCCAAGGGAGCATTGGTAGGGAACTCTGTGCATGACCTGAATGTCTGGATGTATAGGTGATGGCTTAAGTCTGATATGACATTTATCTTCACAAGTGAGGAGACAGATAACTTATTCATGCCTGTGCCACTCTTCAGTTATCTGGTGTTTACTCGCCAGTGGAGATATCATTTCAGATCCAGCTCAGCCACCATCATACATTTATTTCTGCTAACATGGGGATCCTCTCGCTCTGCCAGGGGAATTATGCTTATAACGTATATAGCAGAAACATTTACTTGGACAGTAGAAGTTGACCATACACTTTAGCCAAAAGGGCCATCAATCAAATTGTTCCCAGCCGGATTTCAACCCCTCAAATAGTTAACAGCCTCCCCGCGAGCCGGACTTCGCTCCGGACAGGTGAACAGAAGCAGCTGCCTTATTAAATGTTTCCATTTGTGTTGAGTAGAACAGGCTCCTTTCGCAAATCAGGGCGATACAAACAGCAGATTAATCAGTTTCTAATTAAATGATGGCAGCGTGCACATTTAATTAAATAGACTGTTTGAACAATTCTTTATCATGGCCCTAGAGATCAGCAGAGCATCCCATGGCATGACCTTGAGATGGTGCGAGACAAGCCTATTCCACCCAGGTGCCTGTGGACGTCCCTCGGGGACATCCTGCCAGGAGGAGTTAAGGATTTGGCTGGTTTGTTTAGGTGATGGATGCTGTCAAATCAGCTTTTTCATTTTGTCATTGGAGCTTCACAGGATCACAGAAACCAGAGAGGGAAGAGACCTATTAGGTTGATCCTGCAACCCCACCTAGCTCATTATTCAGGCCCATTATGTCCCAATGTGCCCACAGATGTATATACACAGCCGCTGTCGACTGCCGCGAGAGTCACGTGTATGCATGAGAGCTGGGTGATGCAGCAAAGCCTGCCCTGAATTACACACTGTGCAGCCCAACTGAATTCTAACTGAGCCGCGTTCTCTATTAGGAGCGAAAGTTCTCTGCACAAGGGGCCGTTCTGCATTGTTTGCAGGCCCAAGACTCCCAGTGGGGTCAGTGGAAAGTTGCGGTCTGAAAGGCACACAGAATCGGGCCTGGATTACTGATTTATACGGGCTCCTCCCGTGATACCCCTCTTCTTTGCCTTTGTTTCGCAACCGCTCTGAAGTCCAAGACTAACCTGGGTCTGGTTTTTAGTCATTGTGCCAGTGGGGTTTGGCTCCCAGCCTGAGAACTTGCAGGGAACTTTTGGGCAGAAGATACTTTTATGGTCAAGCTGCAGAATGGGAACTCTGACCAAGCCTGCAGCGGGATCGGGGCCAGGTGACGTAAGCCTCTATCCCCACGAGGAGTCCCAGCTAAGCTGTTTGCATGAGTAAGGTCTATTCACATAAGAATCTGCTGGATCAGGCCCCTCATTGGTGGCCCTGTGTGGGTGTGAGAGAGACCGCGAGAGCGTATCCGCTACCAGAAAATGGCTCGGGTGATCGATCGATATCCAAACACATGTGCATCATGCTGCATAGACAGCTAGTTATTGGCAGAGCCAGCCAGCTACAATGAGTTATATCAAGTGCAAGGATAAGCCCTTGGGAGGTGCCACTCCTGCAAATCTAGCAGCCAGCACTAGTGCATCCCGCTTCATGGGCTGTATCACCAGCCTAGCTTTGTCTCCTCCTGCGGCTTTGCTCCAGCAACAATCTGTGTGGCAACTGGGACAAGCTGTAGTTTGTTGGGGTTTTTACTAATCAGCAATAAAATCTAACCCATGTTGGTTGACGGGAACACGACGTGTTTCCCCTGGGTGTAAGTTTGGGTGGCAGGGTCTGTTTCCTTTCTATTCAGTGCCCAGGGACTGTAATTTCAGTCTATTGAAGTCATAATTTACTACTGTGAAAATAAACATCTGTGTTAGCTTGTTTTATTCTGCGGGCTTTGTATGAGTGTTAATAATTCACAACCTGCATACTTCTACATGGGGCTGCACTGCCTGGCTGATTGCACAAACCTTCCGCTAATACAGAGATGCATGCTTCCCCCTGTTCCTTTTGCATGGGTCTCACACACAACAGATACCTTGGTATGTTTCCCCCAGGGGTTCTATCGCTCAAGACAGATAGGAGATGATGAGAGAAGTGCCACTTAGCGCTAAGCCACAGATAAGGAGGAAATCAGGAGGAAGGCTGCTGTGAGATAAAGGTAATATTTTATGTAAAGATGACGGAGTTTAAAATCTGGGCATTTTGGAAAGCTTCCTGTTTCTGAGCGTCCTGGTGCTTGTTTGTTTGCTGTATTTGCAATAAATATTAAAGGAGATTTTCCCCATCAAGGTCAAATCCAGCCTGCAAGTTAGGATAAAATTCTCTACCCAGCTCCATAGGGAGGACATCACCTTTAGAGCCCTGCTTGGGTAGTTGTAATCCCTGCCCATGCAGCGAGAACCAGATATTCGGAGTCTAGATCTGCCCTGCTGCCTCCAGAGGAGAAGTTTGCCCATATGACTAAGAGGGCAGTTTGCTTCACAGCATGCTGCACAGGTGACCCACTCAGATATTCTTCTTGCAGGACACCTGATTCCATCAGCAAGGCCATTTTCAAGGGTTCCAGGGCAGAGGAGCACCCCCATGGGAACATCTGACTCGCCAGGCCAGTGGGGACAGGCTCAGCTAGTGCTTTGCAGGTGAGGTTCTTCAGAAGTCCTATCTGAGGCTTTAAACTGGCTTCCAGGTCATAACAAAGTGGGGTTCAGACCAGGCCTGAGAGTTAGGACACCTGGGTTCTATTTGCATCTCTAGCATAGATTTCAAGTGTGACCACGGGCAAGTCACTCTGTGCCTCAGTTTCTCAATCTATGAATTGGGAGCGATTGCCTATGCCACAGGGGTACTGCCAGGCTAAGCTTGTCATCTTCAGAGGGAACCTATTGTAGAAAGGAACAAGGAGTCCAGTGTTTTTGTTGTTTTTAGAAAAAAGAACAGGAGTATTTGTGGCACCTTAGAGACTAACACATTTATTTGAGCATAAGCTTCTGTGGATACAGACTAACACAGCTACCCCCCCGATACTGTAGAAAGGCAAACTGTTATCGACCAGAGGGATGAGATTAACCAATTGGTCAACAACTATCACTTAAGGATCCATTCATGGCTTCATGGGACACTCAGCAAAACATTGTTCAGGGGCAATTCAGTCTAAGCTTCTCCGTCACCCTCTTCTCCATAGGACGTGAACATACACAACATTGTTCTATTTAGCTCTGTGTCCTCAGTGGAGACATTTGCATCGGCGACCATAGTAATGGGTGTTCTAGAAAGCTAGCTAGAGAGGGGGGTGTGGGGCTGGATGGATAGAAAATTGGCTCCTGGTATTTTCCCCATTCAATGTCAGAGTCCTGTTTATGATGTGAGAATAGCCTCTGCAGCAGCCTCTTGGGACTGTACAAGCGGCGAGCAGAAGAGGTGGGAGCAGGTGAACTGCTGAGCAGTAAGGATTCTGTTTTCCTACCAGTGTCCTTAGTAAAAAGGAAGGCAGGAGAACACGCCCGGGAGGGAGGCAATGGGGCAGCAGGGCTGCTCTCCAGGAGGCCCAAGCAGCTCTTGCCGAGAAAGGAAAGGGAATGCTAAGTGCCATGGATCCGCTTGCAGGGCGAGCCAGGGCTGACGGCAGTGGAGAAAGGGCACAGCTGAGAGAGAGAGAGAGAGGGAATCTTATGGGAGGGAGAAAAGAACAGGCCCAAGGCAAAGCCCCAAGCAGAGCTCCTGTGGAATCTGGTGGCTCAAGGTCCTTTCCTATGAAACAGGACATGGTCTCATGTCTGCTAATACCTCCCACCTTCAAACCAGCACAGCCCTGAACTGCCAGGGACACAGACCATGAGCTGTCCTTTGCTACAGGCCCCTCTGCCCCAGAGAATGCAAAGGGATGGGGGGAGGGGGGTTGAGGTAATAGCTTTTGTTGGACCAGCCGCTGTTGGGGAGAGAGAAGCTTTTGAGCTCACCCAGAGCTGTTCTTTGGCTCTGGGAAATCTCTGAGTACGTTGCCCAGATTCTGAAGAATAGCCCTGTGCAGCTCGAAAGCTTCTCTTGCTCTCTCACCAGCGGAAATCGGCCCAATAAAAGATGTTCCCTCCCGCACCTTGTCTCTCTAATCTCCAGGGCCTGACACGGCCGCAGCGGCACTGCATGCTGGAATCTCAGCCCTGCCTGTGTCTTCATTGCACAAAACACCCCGCGGGTGGCACAGCCCCTCAGAGCCTGGGTCAACTCACTCGGGCCTGCAGAATTCACGCTACGGAGCTCAACATAGCCGTGGAGACGTTCCCACGTGGATTTCCGAGCCGGGGCTCCCGGGAATGTCTACACTGCTAATTTGAACCCCGTAGCGCAAGCTGGAGTCAGTCAACGCTGCCGCAGCGGGGTTTGTGGGGTTTTTTTTGCAGTGCAGACGTGCACACAGTGGCTACCTTTGGCGTGCTGGGATCACACTGCTCTGGCCAAGGCTGGCCACCACACTCCCCATGCACTATTGCACCACAGCTGGGCCAGTGTCAGCAGCTGCAATGGTGCAACTGGCCAGATGGGGTTAGTCTGAGGCTTGGACTCCCTCAGTCTGTTCTTGGGGTTTCTCACCTTCCCTGCTCCATTTGAAAAGCAGGAGGAATATGGCGCTTCCCTCGTTTGCATTTGCATCTTCCCAGCTCTTTATCTTTCTCTCTGTCTCTGTATTGCTGCAATTACAGACACTTTAAAACACAATGATCTGGCTGTTAATGTGATGGATGACAGAAGCTTTCTGTCTGGTTTAAATCATCCCCTAGAGTGAGCAAACTTCGCCGGATTAACCCCTTCCTGGCCCAAAACTGGCTCCCTCACCAGGCCCTGTGGATAGTGTTTAAAGAGTAAAATGACATGCTAGTGTATCTAGATTTCATTCCTGTAAAGTGACTCGTGCAGCTGAGGACTCCTGCAAGGCCTGTGCAGCTGAGGGAGCCCCTTATTTTCTTTCTCTTGCGTTCAGAAGGGGAACAAAGATGCGTCCTTTTAGCTTCTCAGCTGGATAAGAGGGAAGGGTGATTTCACTTTTAAAGGCATGTTTATCCATCTCTCTGCTTCCTGTTGGAGATGATCCATTCCCTCAACAATAGTGCAGGAGCGTACCACCGACAGCGACACTACAGCTTAGGGCAAGTGTAACCAGCTAGGCGTTTAACCAAGCAGCGCAGCATGGAATTTCCAGCACTGCATCTCTGTGTGCACGATGCACCTGCAAATACACATGCATATGGTTCTGCCACCTCCTGCCTTCAGGTAGAAGCATACCGCTCCCACTGAGGACCATGGCAAACATTTGTAAACTGAGTTTGACGGGTCTCAGTCTAGTTCCCAGGAGCCAGGCATCCCCATCACTAAACTACCAGCACCACGGGTAGTGCTAATGGGCTCTGCCTGACTGTCTCTCCCCCACTGGCTGCAGGAGCAGCCCCTCCGGATCAGGAGAGAGGTGTAGGGAATGGCACCTGCCACTGGACTTATCCCATGGCTAAAGAGAGGCCCCGCTCCCCAGTCTGCCACCTTTCCCCAGCACTTAATTGGCACGAGCACCTGAGCAGTCACTTGACCTCTCCTCCAGCCAGCAGGTCATGCTTGAAAGTTTGCAGGCGCCTGCAGCCAGCTCTGGAAATAGTTGGCAATGGCAAAGGGAGGGATCGGGGGAGGGAGGATCTTGCACTTCTGCATTCTCCACAGCTTTGTTTCACTACTGTGGGAAAGGAGATTAGGGCAGGCTGGCAGCCAGGGGTTAGCAGATAAGCGAGTGTTAGCGTTGGATAGGCCGGCTGGATCAGTTCCAGCGCAGGGCCTAGCAATCCCTCTCGGACCAAATCTGAAACCAACCAGCAGGCCTTGCAGGGGGCCAAGCCAGAGAGGACAGGGGGAAGCACCCTGGCAGGCTGGCAAATCCATGGCCAGGCAGCTCAAAGTGCCTTTCCTCTGGGCTGCCTGGCCAATCCTCTGCCCCTTTCTCAATCTCTCTCCCTCTGATTTCCCAAAACCATCAAGCGAGTCGGAGGGGGGCTGGGTTCTGGGAAAGTGACAATGGGCAGACAGGGTAGAAAGTGCTCTAATGAGTTTCTGTCAGTCACCCAGACACATGATTGATGGCTCAGTGTGCAGCTACTGAGCGCTGGGGATTAAGTGCACATGTTATGTCAATTTCCGACTTGTGCGCTCTCTGTTTAAAGAGACAGTCTCTCCTTCCCTTGCCCCTTCCCCGCCAGCGCCACGGGCAGGACCATTAACTTCATCTCCTCAGACCCTGGGGTTGCTTTATACCAAACCTGCTGGCCTGACTTTTTGATTAGTCTGAAATGGATTTTGCTGCCGGTGGAAGCCCTGCTCAGAGGCTGCTGCTTCTCTTTTTATGCCCCCATGGGCTCGACAACATGCCAGGCCTCAGTGGGGGCACTGCCCTTAATTTTGACTGGGCCTAGGGTGCCTCTCAGTGGGGCTGCACGAGTGACCCTGAGGGTTATTGCAGGAGCTAGCTGCGTGCAACCACCTTGCTATAAGCAGCTATAGGGCACTTCTCATCTGTCAAGCTCTGTGTGCTGGGTTAGGACTGTTACCACTGGGGAAAGCCAGGCCAGCTTATGCCTCTGTTTTAGCCCACAGAGCGGAGAAGAAGCTGGAGAATTGGCCAGGATGAATATCTGAGCTCCTAACAAATCCACGTGCAGGGGACACTACGATTTCATAAGCTCCCCTGTGGACTCCTGGGGAGCCAGACTAGAACCCTGGGCCGATGGTACCAGAAACACAGGCCATGGTTACTTGTGCTAGGGGAGCTTTCCCTCAGCCGGCAGCAGCAGGTTCTTTCTGTGCTTGTGGCTGATTATCAGAGGGCCTGAGAGAAGTAGCATCCTCCCTTCCCCTTGCCCCCAGCTCCATGGAGTCCCCTTCCATGCAGCTGGGGCTCTGCAGTTCCTGGGGCAGTGACTGTACAAGAAGGGTGTGGAGCTGGGGGTATCCAGTGGTGAGCTGCCAAAATCTTAACAACCGGTTCCCTATAAAAAATTCTGATTTAAGGGGGGGAGTGAGGGAGGGGCAGGGGCAGGGGGAGACATATCCGTGGGGCCGGGGGCCCTTTCAGGGCCTGGGCCAATTGCCCCACTTGCCCCCTCCCCTCCCCTCTGGCCAGCCCTGGAGCTTGCAGCAGGACCCCACCACACACCTTGCCGGGCATCTCAAAAAGTGGCGGCAGTAGGACAACTCCGGAGCTCAGCTGAGCTGCCCAGCTGATGGCCACGCTGCAGCTGGGGGGAAGCGGGGGAAGGGCCAGGGGAGCCTCAGCCTCCGCAGCTGGGGATCCTGGGAGCAACAGGATGGTCCGGCCCACGGACCGGAGTTCTTTGCCCACCCCCTGGCCCTTTAACAACTGGTTCTCCACGGAGGTCTAATTTTAGCAACCGGTTCTTGGGAACCGGCTCCAGCTCACCACTGGGGGTATCCTCTGACCTCAGAGCTAGCCTCTTGTCAGCCCAGCAAGGACTTTCCTGGGTGGATTCCACTCCCTGCACTGCCCCCCATCCCCGAGAAGTGGGCATGGGGCAGTGGCTTGTGGGAGCCAGGGACAGCAGGGGCTGTCAGTGAAGGGCATGGTATAAATGCCTAGAGAGATACAAGAGCTGGATGGGGAGAATATACTCAAATGACACCCTGAAACCTCACTGGAAATGGCCCCCAGCACATGTGACTCAGGCATTGCAGCTGGCACATGCATGTTCAACTCAGGGGTGATAGGTGGCAGGCATGTGTGCAAACGGGGCCCAACACCTGACATATGTGGGTGACTTGGCTGCAACACATGGCCTGTGTGCATGAATCAGGCGTGATGTGTGGTGCACGTGTGCAACTCAGGCAGGCTGCCTGGTGTGTGTGCATGACACAGGCGTGACACCTGGCACGATTATTTCTTTTGGACACCTGTGGTCGGCAGAGGAAAGTGGCTGGTGGGGGACCAGTGCCTGGAGTGGATTCTCTGGGGTGAAGCAGGGTCACTGTGCCAAACTATGATTGACAGTCGCCTTCAGCTGTGCAAACGCATGTGCCCCAGAACCAGACATACCAATGCCAGGGCCTTCTCCCCTGAAGCTGCTGGCAGATCTGGCCCCTTCAAAACTGATCTCCCCTGCGGGTGGGGTTCGAGGTTGCACAAGTAGCATCACAGGGTTCAAATGCACCTATTGCAAATATGTGTCTCGTGTTTGAGGATGATGTGAGGTCTCCACTGGCCTGTGTTTATGGGTGCCTGGCTGGCTGCTTGAGTGTATATGGGTAGAGGTGTCTGGATCTGTTTGCAGGAGAGGGTGTGGGGATGTTTGCATGGATGTTTACTGGAGGAGAGAGGGTGGTAAGAGTTGGTTGTGACCTTGCTGTGGTGTCTGGTTTCACCCAGTCCAAGTGGTGCCCTGCCCAGTCTTGCAGGAAATGCCGATGGTTATTATTAGCAGCTAGCAAGCAGCTGTCTGCAGAGTGTTGATGCAATGCAGTCTGGGAAGAATGCAGAGTGGCAATTGCATGGGGGGTGGGGGAGAGAGAGAGGCAGGCAGGACTGGACACCATCGGACATCTGTGACTAATACACAGTGTACAATGTGGCCAGGGGATTCCGCCCCCAGAGAGTGTGTCACAGCCAATTTCCCGAGCAGGGAGAAATTTGCCTACAAGGCAGTGATGTCTGGGCCAAGGCCAAGGAGTCTACCTGGGTAAGCACAGGACTGGGAATCATCGGTCTAATACCGCCTTTGCCACTGCCTCGTTGTGTAGCCTTTGGTGAGCCAGGTGATCACTGCCAGCAGTTAATAATTGCACAGCCCTTTGGAATTGCTAATTATGGGCTGAGTTTGCTGAAAAGTGCTCGTGTGTTTGCACACCCAAGTCATGTATTTTACATCAGCTGTTACCTCGCACAGTTATTAGGGTTGCATGCACAGTCATGGAAATTGTACACACACAGTTTTGCATGCACAAATGCACGGGCACTTTTCTGAAAAAATGGCCCTATTTATTGCATACAAATAGGACAAACCCTGACTTTCCTGTCTCCCTCCACTGGCAGAGTCTGTCCTGCTCTGACCCTGTCTCCCACCAGAGGTTCCACACCCTCCTCACCCTCACAAACCTCCCTTCCTCACCACATTATAGTCATAAGGTTTAACATCATCCGCACCTTCCACTAGAGTCCCACCAGGTGTAGTCCCACCAGGTGTTTACCTTCATACCTGCTGTCCCCTCACTCTCCACCACCAGTCATCTCTGAGCTTGTGGGCAAGACCCACCAGGCAGACACCTGGGAAAGAATTCTCTGGAGTAACTCAGAGCCCTCCCCATCTAGTGTCCCATCTCAAGCTGTTGGGGTTTTGCTACAGGCAGTTGCCGATGGGCCATTGTAGGCAGCCCTGTCATACCATCCCCTCCATAAACTTACCAAACTCAGTCTTGAAGCCAATTAGGTTTTTGCCCTCGCTGCCCCCCTTGGGAGGCTGTTCCAGAACTTCACTCCCCGGATGGTTAGAAACCTTCGCCTCATTTCAAGCCTAAACTTGTTGGTGGCCAGTTTATATCCATTTGTTCTGGGGTCCACACTGGTGCTTAACTTAAATAACTCCTCTCCCTTCCTAGTGTCCATCCCTCTGATGTATTTATAGAGAGTAATCAGATCTCCCCTCAGCCTTCATTTGGTTAGGCTAAACTAGCCAAACTCTTTGAGTCTCCTCTCATAAGGTAGGATTTTAATTCCTCTGATCATCCTAATAGCCCTTCTCTGCACCTGTTCCAGTCCAGTTTGAATTTATCTTTCTTGTAAGAGACCAGAATTGCACACAGTATTCGAGATGAGGTCTCACCAGTGCCTGGTACAATGGTAACACTTCCCTGTCTCTACTGGAAATGCCTTGCCTGATGCACCCCAGGACTGCAGCCTTTTTCATGGCCACATCACATTGATGGCTCATAGTCATCCTGTGGTCAACAAATATACCCAGGTCATTCTCCTCCTCTGTCACTTCCAGCTGATAAATTCTCAGCTTAAAGCAAAAATTCTTGTTGTTAGTTCCTAAATGCATGACCTTGCACTTTGCATTATTAAATAACATCCCATTTCTATTACTCCAGTTTACAAGGTCATCCAGATCTTCTTGTGTGATATTCTGGTTCTCCTCGGTCTGGACAATACCGCCCAGCTTTGTGTCATCTGCAAATTTTATTAGCACACACCCATTTTTTGTGCCAAGGTCAGTAATAAAAATGTTAAATAAGATTGGTCCCAAGACCCAAGATGGATCCCTGAAGAACTCCACTAGTAACCTCCCTCCAGCCTGACAGTTCCCCTTTCAGTATGACCCGTTGTAGTCTCCCCTTCAACCAGTTCCTTATCCACCTTTCACTTCTCACATTAATCCCCATCTTCTCCAATTTAACTAATAATTTCTTATGTGGAACTGAATCAAATGCCTTCCTGATGTCCAGGTAGATTAGATCTACTGCATTTCCTTTGTCTAAAAAAATCAGTTCTCTTCCCAAAGAAAAACACTAGTCACTTTGTTACCACCTCTGGAATCCAACAATTGAAACAATTGTAGAAAAATCTACAGTTACTTTCTATCATTTATTCAACTTTAGGAAACATCCTAATGGCCCTTTCTTACCTTAATCACCTGTTAATCACTCTGGTTATAAACAAAATCCTGACTCCCTGCCTCAGGGGCCGAAGCCGGCAGCAGCACATCTGTCTCCTCTGCTGTACTCATTGCATGGCACACTCAGGCTGCCTGCCTGAGGCTTTCAGTTTGGGGGGACGCAACGCCCCCCCCCGTGCCTCCCAAACTCCACCTATGGATGTGATGGCAAACAGAGCGAGGCAGAGAAGGCAAGGGAGTTGGTTTTAGCTGACTACTGTCAGCTAAACGGATCCTCCTACAGCTCAGCCTCCTGCAAGGTTGCATCTCCTCCCCAGGGAGGATCCCAACAGGGGAATTTGCAGGCAGGGGTGGGGAGGATACACGCGAATCACGATCAGGTGCAGTTCAGGTTAGAGTCACCTGTGCCCTGTCTGCTGAGGGGCCCAGCGGACAGCTCTCTGGTTGTAGCAGCGGAGCTGTGTGCGCTCTGAAAGGACAGGGTAGCAAAGGGGCTTGGACAAGCTGCATTCCTTTGGTTGTTTCTACTGAATTGACACCCCCCAGAAGACTTTTGATCCTTAAAGGGACGGGGCTCAGGTAGATCTGAGCCCGACATTCCCTCTCGAGTGCGACCCTTCCCCTTTGTAAATGTAATGTCATCCTGGTGTTTCTATGAACAAAGTGGAGCACCCAGTCCATCCGTTTGACTGGTTAGCAGCCATCCACAAGTTCCACAGGCTGAACCCGTTGTTCTCAAGTAGGTCTCTCCTCTGACACACCTTCTAGTACCGAGGGTGGAAGCTTCTGCATCTCTCTTCAGTTTATTTCACTTTAAGTAGAACATTTCTGCAGCCATTTTAGTTCCACTTTCCAACTGAATAGTCCGTTTGGAACCTGTTCAACACCCAAAGATTTTCACGTCCTAGTCAGTCCTTAGAAGAGCTGTTATCTCCTAAACTCTGGATAACTTGGGGTGTTTACGGTGTTCAGGGCTCACTATGCAGTTGGATATGTGGCACAAACTTTCTGCTTAATGTGAAAGAAACTTCTTTCTCTAATTGAACACCTCACGTGTCAGTGGGTTGTTCTGGTGATCTGTCCTCTTGGGTTTCAGGTTCCATGGTCTCGTGTCGACGTTCACATCTTTCAGTGGCTGGCATGAATGCCACAGCTGTTGGATCAAGAGTTTCCAAGTTTACAGGTCAACAACATCCTCATTTCCCAGATATGGCTGAAATGTTTCTGCCTCTGAACTCAGGGTCTCTGTGCCGGGGCAGTATCTGGTACCATCACATAATGCGGTTAATCTTCGCTCTTATGATCAGAATGACCAGAGTCCATATTCCTGTCCTCATTCTGATCTCTTATTGTGCTGGTTTGTCTTGTTGGTGTTTTTTGCTGTGGCAGTTTCCAGGGTGGGGTTCTATCCCCAGGTAAGAAATCACTGGGAAGTAAAAGCTTGGGGTGAAGAACTCTAACACATCCTTTTCCATCTTCTGCTTTTACTTCACAGGTTGGACTAGCCCTTTGACTTTCAAGTACTACTTGAATTTTATCTTCCCATAAGATCTTAATCTGCCTGCTCCCCCTCTCTCTGAACAGTTCCTGACACATACTCTGGCCCTGGCAAGAGGGCGCTGACTGCCGTGCACTTTCTGATCATACTGATTTTTACCAAGAGCAGCGGATTTTTGAGAACATTTTCATGCCAGTTCATAAGCTTCTTTCATCTGCTCTTTCCATTTCTCAGCTTAATCTTTATGGCCTCCAGGTGCAGATTCAAAGTTCATAGGTAAACTAAATGCAATGTCAACGGGCAAATATGGGGATCTTCCACCTAATAAATAGAATGGTGAGAACCCTGTAGCCTCATTTCATGTACAATATAGGCATAGATTACCTTATTAAGGGAGTTTTCCCTTCCAGTTCTTTCGTTCCTTTAACAAGGTTCTCAACATAGCCAGCAGAGTTTGGTTCAGCCTGTGTAACTACCAGGACCGGCTCTAGGCACCCGCAAAGCAAGCATGTGCTTGGGGCCACACAATTCCAGGGGCAGCATTCCGGCCATAATTTTTTTTTTTTTGCTTGGTCAGTTGTGCTCTTGGACCTTGGGGTGGCAAATTTTTTGCTTGGGGCAGCAAAAAACCTAGAGCTGGCCCTGCTAACTACCCATTGCCCTGTGATATGGGGCTGTGCGGGGGGGCATGGATCAGTGTTCTCATCGCATTCCCTGTCAGTACCCAGCCCGGGCCGGGGAAGCTAATGATCCAACTAAATTTGGTGATGAATCCTGGTCACATGCCACCTGAGGCACATTGCGCATATACTAAAAAGATGGGGTTGTGCGAGATGTTTCAATTTTACAGTTGTGCTGTACCCTTCTGAATAAATTATCTTCAAACTCTGACCCTTGATCTTGCTGGATCCTTTTGGGGAAACCAAATTTTAAAACCAAGTTACTGAAGATCTTGCCTGCCACGGTCTTGCCAGAGTTGGCAGTGCTAGGTAGGTTTGGACAAGCCTAGTGAAGTGATCAACTACCACTAAGATGCATCCTCAGCCGCCTTTGCTTCTCTCTAGATGCAAGAAGCCTATTGATACAAACTCAGAGGGTTCTGCTGTAGCTATCTGAGTTAGCGGAGCTCTGGCAGGCTGGTGAATTTCTTTTGCTTGACGCATGTACAAACTCTAGTGATATGATGTTCAATGTCCCTCTTCATCTGTAGTCAATAAAACTAGTCTCTTGTGTGACTGATTCCTTGCTCTGATCCTAAATGTTCCATCTCTCCACGTAGTTCTTTTGTATTTTACAGATAATAACAGCTGGTTTAGCAACATTGTTTTCCAGGAAAGTATTCCATCTTCATCCAAATGCAACCATCCCACTGAGACAGCTGATCTTACCCCGTTCTCCCATGTTCTCTTGGTTGTTTGGTTTGTTCCTCAAGGACTTATAATACAGAATTTTACTAATAGCTGGATCTTCTTTCTGAGCTGCCAAAATGTCTTCTTATCAAATACGCTTGATGGTGGATTTAATACCCTTGGAGAAGTCTTCTACTGCCAAAGGGTTGGTAGTAATAGCTGCTAACCAAGATACCTTGTCAACTCTTTGTACATCTAAAACAGCATTAACAACTCCTGTCCTTGTCTCTTCTGTGCATTCCATCCTATGTTTTTCCATATCAAGGGGCATTCTGGATAAAGCATCTGCCTCCACATTAGATTTCCCTGGACGATATCTAACTTTGAAGTTAAAATGAGCTAATTCTGCAACCCACCAGTGTGCTGTGGCATTCAGCTTGGCAGTGGTGAAAACGTAGGTTAGCGGGTTATTGTTGCTGTAAAGCACAAAGGATTATGCCTAGTAGAGGTTGTCACAGTATTTCTCAGTTAAAGCCCATTTCAGAGCTAGAAACTCCAGCTTTTCTGAATGAAGGTGATAATTCTTCTCTCCCGCAGTTAGTGGTCTTGACCCATAAGGAATTAGGTGCAGTTTTATACTCTCAGTTTACCCCTGATGTTAATATAAGACCTAATTCCTCACTGGAAGCATCTCCATGAAGGATAAAGGGTGAGGCAACATTGGAATAGGCTGTTTTTGGTGGCTGTACCAGGCAGTTAAATCAGCTGGTCTAAAACTTTTTGATGTTGCCCAGTCCAGGGAACTGGCTCTTTGGAGGGTATCTCTCCAGATCCCTTGTCTTGCTCTTTGGCTTTCTGATTTTTCAGACTCCGCTCTTGACCGTGTTGTGTGTCAGATTCTAATGGAACAGCCAACAAGTCATACCACGGCTTTGCTATTTGCGAAGTCTTGAATATATGACAATAGCAGGTGAAGAAGCCCGGCAGCTTGCCAGGCTCCCCCTATGGAGTTTGAAGGTTTCTCTGCAAGAACACAAACAGCTGGATTCACCTTATCCCCTTCAGCAGCTACCACCTTTCCCAAGGAAGGGACCCCTCTCTTAACAAGCTCACATTTAGAAGCTTCATTCCAAGCTTCTGCAACGGTTGCAATGCTCTCCTTACAGACTCCACATGCTCTTCAAAAGTGCCACTGTGCACAAGGTGTTACGGAGTCCCCGGGCGATGCTCTGGAACTGCTCCCCACAAAGCCAGTCAGGACTTTGGGGAGCCTCCTCTCCCTTGGAGCAGACTGTCTTTAGGGCAAGAAGCTCCCACGGCTTCACCTCCTGGGTCTGACCTTGGAGCATTCAGCATCCTCTGCTCCTCCGTGCGCTTCCCCCAGGGAGTCCGCCCCGGCGGGGTCCTGGGGAAGCCACAGGGTCCTGCACCCACACAAAGCAGCACAGACTGAGACTGGCTTTGCAAATCTGACCTTACAGCATTTTTATCCTACCTGTTATCTCTGTAAAAACATTCTACTGAAGTAATTCTTCTTCTTCTT
This sequence comes from Mauremys reevesii, assembly GCF_016161935.1. Taxonomy (NCBI): domain Eukaryota; kingdom Metazoa; phylum Chordata; order Testudines; family Geoemydidae; genus Mauremys; species Mauremys reevesii. The sequence continues at coordinate 40,305,100 of NC_052638.1, forward strand.
CTTCTTTTATTTGCTTTTACTTTCCTGTCTGCCTGTTTCCCCTGCTCCCCTGACATCCCTGTGTTGTTTGCTAAGCTCACGTACTTCTGAGTACACATTTAAGAGCTGATTGGTATTCAGGCAACATTTCCTTTCATAAGCATGAGGCTTTTCAAAAAGCCTGTGGCATTCATTCATCCCGCCTTCCCCTGCACAAAGCTGTTGAGTCACGCCCCTGCTTGGTGAGCACCGCAGACCACAGCCAGGGAACCAAGAGGCCAGTTCAGCTCAGAGCCTCCGCTCAGAATAGCCGGCATGGGCTGGGTCTGTCTCAGCCAGAGATGGGAGGATAAGGTTTTATGAATGGCTGGTTCTACAATCTTTCACCAGCCACTTCTTCAACTCAGAGGCTGCTATGTACCTGCTCTGTTTCCACAAGCCTTCAGACTTAGCATCTTACAAGACTGGTTCTTCTATCAGAGGGTGTCATGTTGAGAGGAAGAATGGTCTAGTGGTTAAGGTACTGGACTGGGACTCTGGGGTTGTAGGTTCAATTTCCAGCTCTGCTACAGACTCCTGTGTAACCTTGGGCAAGTCATTTCCTCACTCTGTACCTCTGTTTACCCAGCATATCTCTCTCTCTCTCTCAGTCCTTCCTCAGGCACAATTCCCACCCAAGTCAGGAAAAGCCAAGGCTTTGGCTTTCAGAGGGTTTGTCCTCCTTGTCTCCTGTAAGATCCCTCCCCACCAGCTAGGATGCTGCAGTCAAGTTCAGGTTTCTTTCACCAGCATCAACCAGTAGCTTTGGCTCCTTTGTGGGGGCCATGCCATATTTCCTTCCCCCAAGGCCCTTGGGGGGTGAGATTTTGTCCCTGTACCATAAGGAGACCTGCCAGACTGGGGACAGTCTGAGCAACAGCAAGCATTGCATGGCTGCAGAGACAGCTTGCGAGGTTTCCATCTCCTACCCCATTGCATAATTGACGGTCACCATTGGCTCTGAGGAGCCGAACGATAGGATCCAGGCTCATGTCTAACTGGTGTTGGCAGGTTTCACAATGGTACTCGAGGTGTTTCTGAAAGCCCCAGCTCCTGGATCCATGGGATTCCATGAGAATCTCGACTTCCATTACAAAAACAAGTCGTTGATAGCCCTTGTGGTTGGGGAGAAAAGCTGGAAAGCATGAAGCGAGCACATCACAGAGCATCAGAAAGCAGAAGACAAGTGAAAAGAACCCACAGTGCAGAACTGGTGTGAAGTCTCATGATTTGGGGGGCTGGACTCAGGATTTTTTAAGGCTCGAGAATGGCAGTGCTGTGACCACCATCAAAACAACCTACTGCTCCTGTTCTGACAGCTGGCTGGAGGAGGCGGCGTCATGGCAACAGATGCCCGGGAAGTGAAGCGCCTCCTGAGGGCGCAGGTGCAGAGTGCAACCTCCGGCTAAGGTGAAGCTAACTCGTAACCCCCAGCCTGCATTCTGTGAGAGGAGAGCTGCCAGGGAGTTATAACAGCACCACCATGCCCTTTGCTAGCACTCGCTGCCTGGGGATCTCAAAGCACTCTCCAGAGCTGGGCACGTCCTTCCAGGTAGCAAGGGACACAGTCCCCCCCATGATGGGGCAAAGAGCAGCTCCCCTCTTAGGAGCAGCCAACAAACTGTATTTCTGCCCTGGCCCCTGCCCCCACCAGATCTGAAAAGTTTCTCGGTGTAATCAGGAGATGTCATATTTCCCATCTGATGCTTTGTGTGCAGGGATGTGTTTGTCTTAATCTCGGCGTCTAAATCCAGCTCGCAGCTAATCCCAGGAGCTGAGTCGCAGACCGCGTGCGCTGTTCCTTTTTCATTTCGTTTGAAACAGAAGCTCCCCCTCGCTCATTTCCCAGCTCTGTAATTCAGGGTGGAATGCATGGAGCAGATAAGCGACTTGTTGGGAGCCGGCGGGCTGGAGAAGACAGCTCACCCGCGCCCGTGAGTTATCACTCGCTGCAGCTGCATCCGTCTAGGTGACATCTGCTAAACAGGAAGTGCCTCTTGCCAGTTTCTTTCTTAAGAAAAAAAGGGGCTGCTTTTGTTTGCTTTCCCCCTTTTTCCTATTTGTTTGGGGTTGGGCCTGGCAGATCTTTATACGTTTCTCTTGAGTCACAAAGCCACCAAGTGAGCGAGGATTCATGTTTGTAACTGTCAAAAGACCAGGCTTTCTTAGTACTAGCTTTTTTGAGGCAGCACATTGGCCCACGTGGTGTGGGAAGGGAGTTTGGAGGGGTTTGTGGCATCCACAACGCTTTTAATAAGAATTTAAAAATAAAAAGTTTTCCCAAGCCAGTCAATATGATCCTGTTATGTGGCATAAAAAGAAAAATGATCCTAGCAGTTGTGGGAAGAGTGTCACCAACACCAAGAAGTCCAAAATCAGGGTTCGTGTCCCCCAAAATGATGAGATTATCTTAAACATCAAGAGATGGAAAAAATAAAGTTCTTTTTATTAGTCTCCTGGTTTCTGGGCCTTTAGGGAGTCATGTTTTCCAGCATTTCTCTGCCACCAGCAAGGTAGAAACTTTTTTAAAGCTGAGATTCTCATGTGATCCCATGACTACCAGAGCTGGAGCTTTAAGCAAAACAAACAATTACCATGAAACTGACAATAAAATAGCGAGAGTTGGCTGTGAATGGTCGTTGCTGCTAGCGCCACCGCTGCAGAAGAGTTTCCATTCCAACCCGACTGATTTCACCGAGTCACAACTTTCTGAAATATCCCCTGGAGGAGCTGAAATTCTCCAGGTTTGGTCTCTGCCCAAAGGTGAATTTGTGTGGGAAGTGCGAGCTAAATCCCCTCAGCCATTTTGGAGTTAGGTGGGATTGCCAAACAAACCTTTGGCACATTTCACCAAAGCTTCTGACTGTATTTTTCCTCACATCCGAGCCGATCAGTGGAACTGCAAACGCAGCCCCCAGTAACTTGCCTACACGCTGCTCTCTTCTCTCAGGGGTCTCTCTCTCTCTCTTTCCTCAATACTGGGGCAACATATCCAGCTCTCTCCTTCCACGTGCTGCCCCATCTCTGTTCCAAGAGCCGCTCCCTCAGAGCGTTCAGTGCTCATTTTCCCAGGGCCAGAGTCCGCACTGTGCAGCCCTACTGAAATCCATCCGTCCTTTCTGGCCCTGGAATGGAGCTCCTTTCCACTCTTGCCGATATGTCCCATAGAGAAGGTCTTTGCATCATCTCTGCAGGGGGGGGGGGGCTGGGCCTGCACCTCTTGCCACTCCCTGGCACCTATTCTCAAGGAAGTTAGGTGAGAGTGGAAGAAAGTGAGAACATAAGAACAGCCAGACTGGGTCAGACCAAAGGTCCATCCAGCCCAGTATCCTATCTACCGACCGTGGCCAATGCCAGGTGCCCCAGAGGGAATGATCTAACAGGTAATGATCAAGTGATCTCTCTCCTGCCATCCATCACCACCTTCTGACAAACAGAGACTAGGGACACCATTCCTTACCTAGCCTGGCTAATAGCCATTTATGGACTTAACCTCCATGAATTTATCTAGTTCTCTTTTAAACGCTGTTATAGTCCTAACCTTCACAACCTCCTCAGGCAAGGAGTTCCACAGGTTGACTGTGCGCTGCGTGAAGAAGAACTTCCTTTTATTTGTTTTAAACCTCCTGCCCATTAATTTAATTTGGTGGCCCCTAGTTCTTACATTATGGGAACAAGTAAATAACTTTTCCTTATTCACTTTCTCCACACCACTCATGATTTTATATACCTCTATCGTATCCTTCCTTAGTCTCCTCTTTTCCAAGCTGAAAATTCCTAACCTCTTTAATCTCTCCTCATATGGGACCTGTTCCAAACCCCTAATCATTTTAGTTGCTCTTCTCTGAACCTTTTCTGGTGCCAGTATATCTTTTTTGAGATGAGGAGACCATATCGGTATGTAGTATTCAAGATGTGGGTGTACCATGGATTTATATAGAGGCAATCAGATATTCTCCATCTTATTTTCTATCCCTTTTTGAATGATTACTAACATCCTGTTTGCTTTTTTGACTGCCACTGCACACTGCGCAGACGTCTTCAGAGAACTATCCACAATGATGCCAAGATCTCTTTCCTGATTAGTTGTAGCTAAATTAGCCCCCATCATACTGTATGTACAGTTGGGGTTATTTTTTCCAATGTGCATTACTTTACATTTATCCACATTAAATTTCATTTGCCATTTTGTTGCCCAATCACTTAGTTTTGTGAGATCTTTTTGAAGTTCTTCACAGTCTGCTTTGGTCTTAACTATCTTGAGCAGTTTAGTATCATCTGAAAACTTTGCAACCTCACTGTTACCCCTTTCTCCAGATCATTTATGAATAAGTTGAATAGGATTGGTCCTAGGGCTGACCCTTGGGGAACACCACTAGTCACCCCTCTCCATTCTGAGAATTTACCATTTATTCCTATCCTTTGTTCCCTGTCTTTTAACCAGTTACCAATCCATGAAAGGACCTTCCCTTTTATCCCATGACAGCTTAATTTACGTAAGAGCCTTTGGTGAGGGACCTTGTCAAAGGCTTTCTGGAAATCTAAGTACACTATGTCCACTGGATCCCCCTTGTCCACATGCTTGTTGACCCCTTCAAAGAACTAATAGATTAGTAAGACACGATTTCCCTTTACAGAAACCATGTTGACTTTTGCCCAACAATTTATGTTCTTCTATGTGTCTGACAATTTTATTCTTTACTATTGTTTCAACTAATTTGCCTGGTACTAACCTTAGACTTACCAGTCTGTAATTGCTCGGATCACCTCTAGAGCCCTTTTAAAATATTGGTATTACATTAGCTAACTTCCAGTCACTGGGTACAGAAGCTGATTTAAAGCACAGGTTACAAACCATAGTTAATAGTTCCACAATTTCACATTTGAGTTCTTTCAGAACTCTTGGGTGAATGCCATCCGGTCCTGGTGACTTGTTACTGTTAAGTTTATCAATTAATTCCAAACCCTCCTCTAGTGACACTTCAATCTGTGACAGTTCCTCAGACTTGTCACCTACAAAGGATGGCTCAGGTTTGGGAATCTCCCTAACATCCTCAGCCGTGAAGACTGAAGCAAAGAATTCATTTAGTTTCTCCGCAATGACTTTATCATCTTTAAGTGCTCCTTTTGGATCTTGAGGATCCTACATCTGCTCCTTTGTAGCAAGGGTCCCGAGTGAATTAGCAATACCCTGCTCTCCAGCCAGACCCGTCTGGATCTCTCTCTCACACACATCACATTTTACCCAGACTTCATCAGCCCCTCTTGGTCGTCTCTTCTGATGCAAGGGCAGAATCTTCTCCTTCCATGCGATACCCTTCATCAAAATCACATTTTGAGGTCTGATCACATCACAGTGTCGAGTCTTCCAACAGCAGTTGGGGCCAGATGCTTCAGCAGGAACGAACAGAACAGGGCAATTATCAAGTGATAATTATTAATTATCAACTGTCGTCCAGTCCCAGCTTCTGGCAGTCAGAGGTTTAGGGACACCCAGAGCATGGGGTTGCCTCTCTGACCATCTTGGCTAATAGCCATTGACGGACCTGTCCTCCGTGAACTTATCTCATTATTTTTTGAATCAGTTATACTTTTGGCTTTCACAGCGTCCTCAGGCAATGAGTTCCACAGGTTGACTGTGCGTTGTGTGAAGAAGCACTTCCTTTTGTTTTAAATCTGCTGCCTAGTAATTTCATTGGGTGACCCCTGGTTCTTGTGTTATAAGAAGGAGTAAATAACACTTCCTGATTTACTTTCTCCACACCAGTGATGATTTTATAGACCTCTATGATATCTCCCCTTAGTCATCTCTTTTCCAAGTTGAACAGCCCCAGTCTTTTTAGTTTTTGCTCATACAGAAGCTGTTCCATACCCCTAAATCATTTTTTTGGCCTTCTCTGTACCTTTTCCATTTCTAATATCTTTTCTGAGCTAGGGCAAGCAGATCTGCATGCCGTATTCAGGGTGTGGGCATACCATGGATTTATATAGAGGCATTATGATCTTTTCTGTCTTATTATCTATCCCTTTCCTAACATTTGCAGTGGGGGAGGTCTAGGTTGGATATTAGGAAACACTATTTCACTAGGAGGGTGGTGAAGCACTGGACTGGGTTACCTAGGGAGGTGGTGGAATCTCCATCCTTAGAGATTTTTAAGGCCCGGCTTGACAAAGCCCTGGCTGGGATGATTTAGCTGGGGTTGGTCCTGCTTTAAGCAGGGAGGACTAGATACCTCCTGAGGTCTCTTCCAGCCCTAATCTTCTATGATTCTGTTAGCTTGTTGGACTGCAGATGTTTTCAGAGAACTAGCCACTAAGTAGCAGCAGGAGGCAGGTTTTCCAGGAGGTGTTGGAAACACAGTGCAATGCCAAGTGTGCTCTGCAACCAATTCCTTGCAGCTGTGTGGGGAAGGCAGTGCAGAGAACAACGCCAGGGCTGGGACAAAGCTGCTGCTCTGAGGGGATCAGGGCGACTGCCCCTGGCACCACCATTTGGGTGACAAAACATATAGAGACCCTGGAGGGATTTTAAAAGGCGACCAGGTGCAATGGCATCTTTTCCCAGCTGCCCTGAGCTTTTCTTGCCTGTGGCAAGAGCGAACTGCAAGGAAAAATGGGCTCTGGAAACAGGGTGAGTTAGACAGCAGGAAGGCTGGGTATCTGCTGCCCCCCACTTAGTGCCATCATCTACCCCCGTGCAAAGGGCACGTGAAACTCCACCATTTGCACTTAGTAGCACTGTGCACCCATTTGGCACGGACTTCACACTATGTAATGACTACACCTGGTGCAGGGCACTGGAGGATTGGCCCTTTGAGGTAATGTCTACTTGGGCCATAGTGCAACGAAGTGTGTGATAGTGTGATCTATAGTCACAAGCTCTTGTGTGAGGCCAGGCTGCTCCTCCTCAGGGTGGGCCCTGGTCTAACTGATCTGGGCACAAGAAAGTCGAATAGTTCCCCTTGCTGATGGCTGCCAGTGAGCACCACGTGACTGTGGGTTCCTGCCCTGTTTCTCCCCGCCAGGAGCGTGCTGTCTGTGCAATTAGGTTGTGGAGGGATTAACGCTCTCCCCTTCTGCTTGGCCAAATAACAACCCCATCGCAGGGTGCTTGCCGGTGCTCCTGATTTGACAGGGTGGAACTGGCTGCAGAAGGCTCTTTAATGATGGGAATTTAATTAGCTTGCATTGCACTTCCAACACCTCCGGTCTCTGCAAAAAAATCAATGTGAATTAACAGAAGCCAATCCGGCATAGCCTGCTGCAGCTCTGTCACACACCCAGAGGTCCAGACAGCTTTCTCAGCCGCGCCAGTGCGTGAGAGCCGGCTTCAGGGGCTGGGAGCTTGCTGCTCCCTTCCCACTTACACCAGTTCCAAAAGAGGAGTCCCATGTCGCCAGGGGAAGGACTGGGTGGAAAATGAAGCTCAATCAAAGCCCACAGTGAAACTAACAAAACCACTGCAATAGGTCCCTCCGGGTCACTCTAACTGGATACGCTGCCTTGCAGGCTGCTGCCGCTGGCTGCCTCTGAGAGCTGCCTTCTGGGCCCAAAGAGGGAACGGGCAGGTGCCAACAAGGCAGGTCGATCGCTGCACCCAGGGATGCCTTCGCTCGGAACCGCCACCTACCTCCCCTCCCCCCGAAGCCAGCCCTTTGACTCCCCACACAGCCGTGTGCACGGCGCTGACCCTCCCGCTGGGGACACCACCACGCTGCTAATGGGCACAGAGCCGGGACCCAGGACTGCTGAGCATGACGAGCTGCGTGACATTGGGCCAGCCAAGCTGTGCCCGTTCCATGCCACCATTCCGCCCTACCACTGCCACTGCACCCGCTGGCCTGCCAGCCTCTCTAGCTCTAACGAGAGCTAACCTGTCCCATGGAAAGCCCAAAGGCCTTGGCGCTGGGTGGCACTTCCTCAGCGGGCATGGTGCCCGTTGCCTGCCCCAGAGCCTGGATACGCTGCCTGCCTGGGCTGGGGGAGGGGCAATGGGCCCATGGAACAATCCAGGGGCTGCAGAAAGTGGGGGGACAGAGGGTGTGACTGGGGGGAGTCGGGTTCTGCCTCAGGGTGGGTGTTGGAGGGCAAACCCGTCCCGCACTCACTGAGCAGCAGTGGTTCCCGTCCCGTGGGGCTAGCGGGCTCCCCCATTGGCTGCTCTCATCCCAGCATCCCGTGACCCGAGCTGATGAGCGGCGGGGGCGGGGAGGGCAGCTGAATTTGAGCGAGTGGCATAGCAGTGCTCAGGGGCACAGCGCCACTCGGGGTGGGGGCTCACTCTGCAACCCACCCCCACGGTCTCCCACTTCCCAGGGGCAGGGCCTGACCTCCTCTGTGTCACACCCCCTGGGGGCAGGACCCACCCACCCCCAATCATTTTTTGGAAGGGTCGGGGAGCCTCAGTTTCAGATTTTGCCCCCAGTCCCCCAAAACCTCTGTGCAGCCCTGCAGCCCGACATTCCCCCTCCCCCCCAAATCTCCGTGGGGGCGTGGGAATTACCCGCCCCCTGCCCCTGCTCTCCCCTTACTTTTCCATGTCCACCCTTGGACTGGACCTGGGGATGGACAGGGAGCTCTGCGTGGCTGGCCGTGCAGGACACGGACCCCTGGGCCAGTGAGACGCTGCAGTGGAAAGCGTGCCGGGGAGGGGACTGAACAGGGACCCAGCTGACACCCGCTGTGGAAAGGTAACGCTGTCAGGGCAGGGGCACAGCTGGTCTCCTAGCACCTCGCAGGACTTGGCGCTGCCCAAGTGCCGCCGCCAACGCCCCCCTGCCGCGGGGACCCCCTTTGGCACCGGGCCCAGGTTGCAGGTGGAGGACTGACGGACAGAGAGCTAAAGCGGGTTGGCCGCAGGCATGCTGGGAGTCCGTGGCAGACCCAGGAGCAGACCCTGGGAGCAAGCCCAGGGCCTTAACCACAAGCCATCCTCCCATCCTTGGCCACTCTGTGGAGCCTGCCAGCCAGAGGGCCCAGCTGACACCAATGGTGCAGAGGCAGGTTCTGATGGGGACATTGGTCCACTAAAAATTGGCCTGAGACCCAGCTCAGCTCACAGCCTAGGGAATGGGCACAGGAGGGAGGCTCCCTAGTGGCCTGCCCCAGGTGTGAGGGTATAAGGTCTTTGAGGTGAGGAATGGAGGTGAGGTGGGGGGCAGGAGCTGGGGGGAGGGGGTACAGGTAGCAGCTGGGGGGTGAGCCACAGAGAGCGGAGGAGGGGGAGGGGGAATAGAAGCAGATAGGGGACAGGATCTGGGGGTTGGGTAGGAGCCAGTGGGTGCACAGAAAGTCTGCTGGGGCAAGAGTAGGTCAGGGGAAGGGGGACAAGGGCAGAAGGGTCTTTAACTACTAGACCCCAGTCCCCTCCAGAATCTGGAATGAAACCCAGCCTGCCTGTGGCTCACCATTCCTTGGCTGTCAGCCAATACGTGTGAACCCACTGGCACAGTGTGGGTCTTGTTCCCTCTAGTGGCTGGTGCACCTGGCAAATAGCAGCCTACCACTGCTGCCGGTTACTCTGCTGGCTCAAGTGGTGTGGATCTAAAGGTGCTGATGATCCGGGGGTGGGGGGTTCTGTCTGGTTCCACAGGATGGGATTTCTGTTGTTTCAGCTTGGTTTGTAACAAACATAGGAAATTGCACAAAAACGTCTATGTGAAAAATGTTAAGGTTGCAAAGTCATGCAGTGTGCAGATAGGAAATGCCAGAATTGATGCTGGCCATGCAACCTGAAGGCAGGCCTCTTGTGCATGTGCATTGTGCAACAGACTTTAATTACACGATCCATTCCCAGCCTATACTGTCGACAGGACCCTGCCTCATTCAGTGCACAATACGTGAAATTTACCCTTCTGAAACAAGCAACCTCATCACCTTCTTCTGTGCAAGCCTTCCTCCTCCCCTCGCCTGCCCCCTAAGTGATGCTGTGTCTATGCTAGGGATTTTTGGCCAATGTTCCCTACTGTTGCTAAGACTGATGCAGCTCCCCCAGTGGCAGCAATGCTGGAAGCACTGATGTAGACAGGTGGCTGGATGGCCACTGGCATTTTAGACCTGTTATCTGCAGTGTTAGATAACAAGATGGTTCAAATTGTGACAGAAGCCTTGTCTACACTAGAGGCCAATCATTGCTATCACCAATGGAGCTGTGTTGACTAAGGTGGGAAATTGTGGCCAAAACCCCCTGGTCTGGACACAGCACTGTAAGTTGCTGACTGCAGGGAGTTTGTCCTTAGTCTCTCTGGCAGGCCCCAGGCTGCGTACCTATGAGGCTAGACAGTGGGTATTATTATTGTTGTTAATTATTGGGAAGAGGTGCATCATGGGAAGCAGGGGATGTTGCTGGCTGGCTGTGATCACCTTGCACTGTTTCCAAGTTCCCAGGCTAAGTAGGGCTTGTTATCAATAGCAGAAAACCGTGCCCTCTCTGTTTGATTTCATTTCCCTTCCCCCGGCCCCTCCCTGCTCCAGTGCTCTTCTGAGATAAATGAAGCCAGAGTGAAGGGTGGGCCACGGCCCAGCCAGCATTATCGCGCTTTTCCTCATGGCGAGTAAATCAGGAAGTTTGCAGAGATACCCTGCCAATAAAATAAACATTGCTCCTGCCAGCAGCTGAACGGTGTGTCCCTCAACCCCTGGCAGCTGCCAGAGCTCCCCTTGGATCGCTCTTCCGGTCAATAACGTGTGCAAATGAGCAGCCACCCAGCAATGTGTGTTCTTAACCGAGCTCCAGTGCTTACTGCATGAAGACCCTGCGTTTGTGACACTGCTGGTAGGGAGAGAATGCTCCTCGCTGTAGGGCAATGATGGGGAGAGACTGAGCATGTGCTGTTATTAGAGAGCTGAGCAATGCTCAGATCCAGACCCTGATATCTCAGCCCTCTCTAAACGATCGAAGGCCCAAAGTCACACACACAACGTACGGCGGAGCAGGGAATCCAAGCCAGATCTCCTGAGCCCCAGACCAGCACCTAACCACTGGGCCAGCGGCGCCTTCCTCTTTACAAGGAGACGGGAACTCTCCTCCCCACATTCGGATCCTTCTTGCCCCACCTCTGCTGTGGAGCTGGCAAAAACCTGAGCCAGCTTCAGTTATGCCAGGCTGGGGCACTACAGGAAACCCTCCAGGCGGACAGACGGACAGATTAGCTAGATGATGACAAACACCAGGCAGGAGGGCAGCTTTTATGCAATAAACCCATACAAATGGCACTACCAAAATGTGTGCCAGCTGTCACCAGGACCACTCAGATACCAGGGTGATGGGCAGGGTCTAAGAACCTGAACAGACGCTGCTCAGAGGTTACAGTCACTTCCTCTGTTCTTTGTTTGCCAGTGGTAAGTGTCCCAAGGCTGGAGGTGATTAGAAAGTGCCTCGCACATGGTGGGAAACCCACGGTGCAAATGATAATCATTTTCTCTGGAGAGATCCCACTGCCATCACCCCGCGTTTACCATCCGGGAAGAGATCATCCCAAGAAAGGGCTCAGGATGAGACACTCCCCTCCCCCGCTTTACTCTAGCATCGTCATCAGCATTATCCATTCGTTCTCTGCCTTGCCCTACCGGGCCATGGTCTCCCACTGAAATCAACGAGCAAAGAAACAACGGAGTCCCGTGGCAGGATATGACGCATCATGGGTATGGCACTCACGGTGGGAAACTAGAGCCAGTGATTCTCTGAGCAGAAGCAGTGGCCCTAACTGAATCCCAGTAGGCAAAGGGTTAACTCCTGGCCCCTGTAAATCCCAGCAAACAAAGGGTTAACCCATGGGCCCTGTTAATCCCAGAAAACAAAGGGTTAACCTGTGGGCCCTGTTAATCCCAGCAAGCAAAGAGTTAACTCCTGGCCGCTGTCTCCCACAGCTGCACTGGGTGGAGTAAGGAGAAGGAATTGGGGCCTGCTGGCCCAGTCAGGCTCTGGGAGGAAACTCTGGGACTGGGCACTCCATAAAACAGGTAGTTCCCAGGGCCGGCGTCCCTTGATGATCCCGGGGAGGTGGAGTGTTTATGGGCTACTGGCTCAGGGCTTTAAACTAGCGAGAGCGTCAGCTGGGAGGGCACCTGTGGGTGTTCTCGTGTGCCTGGTATAGCTGCCCCAAGTGCCCACAGCTGTGGTACTATTCACTCCCCGCTCTGCTGATAGGACTAAGCTCAAAGGTGTGGCTTTCTCTCCCCTTACCCTATGGGGCGGGGGGTGATGGGTGACCAGGTGTAGCAGCAAAGTTTTGCTCTCTGCACTGATATCCCCCTGGAGTGGTCCTGGGTACGCTGGAGGCTTTCTGGCAAGCCCATAAGACCTGCTGGGAGCCTCTCCTAGCTGGGAGTCACTGTATAGCCTGCTGCGGGTGGGGAGGTCTCATCTTCCCCTCGCCCTCCTGTGGACCTCGTTAAAGAAACCCTGGTGCTGCTGAGGCTGACTCAGGTCTGTGCAGTGTGGGCACATCTATCTGCTCCCCCGATAGCCAGGTGAACCTCTATATATGCAGCTGGTTTCAGGTGCTGCCGCTGGACCTTCATGCCTTGTCTGTGGCACGATTTCTTCACTGTAATTTCCCTTCCTTACCCCTCTGGCAAGAAGGAGGGGAGGGGAGCGTAGTGCAGAGCAGCCGCCAGCCCTGAGCCCCGTGGTGCTCAACCCAGCTCAGAGCACGTCTAGATGACCCGGTGGTGACATGTCCCTGGACAGTCAAGCTACAGCTTCCTGCCCTTGCCTGTGCTGTGGTGGGCTTGCACTGCTGGGGGCCTTAACAAGAGAAGTCTGGTGGAGCCGGGCTCTCCGGCTGCACCTATTTACCTTGGAAATCAGCTCAGCTGCTGGATTCTTTTCTGCCTGAGAAACAGACCCTGTTGCTGTGCAGCTCTGAGAGCCGGGCAGCAGCTGGGCATGCCAGGGCAAAAGCTGGAGAGTCCACGCTTTAAAGGGGAACCAGCCAACCTGCTTCTAAGGCAGCCAATGCCCAAATCCTCAAAACAGCATCAACAGGTCTGGTTAACTTCCCCTTTTGTTCCTCCTCTTGTAGGGCTGCTCTGAATGTGCTGCTGTACGTGGGTTGCTGGCGCCTATGACTGCGGCTGGGAAAATCCATCTGCTGCTGGGGAAAGGGTAAGTCCAGTTTGTATGCGATCCCAGTTGGGTTTTTAAGTTTTTGGTTGATCAACTTTTGGGTCTCAGAGAAGAATATTGAGAAGAAAGCAGAAACCCAGTATCTTTAGGTCAGTAAATAAAATCCACAGACACTCATGATTCTGAAAAAGAACAAGGAGTATTTGTGGCACCTTAGATGCTCCCACTCTGAAATGATTCTGAAAGTTACTTACTACGAACCGCATAACTCCTGCAAGCTCCGCTCTTAGGAGCGGGGTGGTAAGAGCACAGGACTGGGAGCCAGGGTTCTCCTGCGTTCTCATCCTGCCTCTGACACAGACGCTCTCTGTGGCCCTGGCTAAGTCACCGCGCCTCTCTGAAACCTGGGGCTAATGGTGCCTCCCTCCCTCCTAGAGGGCTGTGAGGATGAACTAGGAAATGTTTTCTAGCCAGGATAGCTCAGTGGTTTGAGCATTGGCCTGCTAAACCCAGGGTTGGGAGTTCAGGGGGTTGGACTAGATGCCTCCTGAGGTCCCTTCCAACCCAGATATTCTATGATTAAAGGATGGAAAAGGTTTTACGCAATGAAGTGTTCCTGCTGCCCTCCATGGGTATGCCCAGCTCCTGCCCATGTTAGTGGGAGGGCAGGCCAGAGGGTGCACAGTCCTGTTTCTGGGATGGCATCCACAGAGAAAGGGTCAAGATATTTCCAGCAGCAGCAGCTCGTAGGTATGAACCGTGTGACCTGCTGAGGTCTTGCCGCTGGGCGTCACTGCAGCTTGGGTTCTCTGACACGCTGGTGTTTCACTGGGATGGAACCGCTCTGCCTGTGATACCTGGTGTGGTTCTCTACAGGGCTGTGCGGTACTATGGATGTGGGAAGCACCATGGAGTGTATCCCCACTTGCCTCAGGGCCTAATCCTGAGCGGTGCTGAGCACCGCCTGACTGTGGGAGCAGGCCTTTGGGCAGCTCTGGGGTGGAGGCTGGGAGCTGAGTCTCCGGGACGCTCTCTAACGGTGGGTGTCGGGGATTTCCTGGCTTCTAGGCAGCCTGGTGTGAATTCACCTTTAAAATCATACTGCCAGGTGCTGGGGCAGAGACGCAGGCCCCCAGTTCAAATGCACAAGCACAAACTGGGGAATAACTGGCAAGGTGGGCATGCTGCTGGAAAGGATCTGGGCGTGAGAGTGGATCACACATTGACTATGAGTCAAAAACATGATGCTGTTGCGAAGAAAGGCTACTATCATTCTGGGCTGTATTAACAGCGTGTTGTATGCAAGACATGGGAGGTAATGGTTCTGCTCGACTTGGTACTGGAGTCCTGTGTCCAGTTCTCGGTGCCACACTTAAGGAAAGATGTGGGAAAAATTGGAGAAAGTCCAGAAGAGAAGTGAGAAAAGGTTTAGCAACCCTGAGGAAAGGTTTTAAAAGAAACAAACAAACTGGGTATGTTTAGTTCTGAAAAAAAGACTGAGTGGGGACCTGATAAGTCTTCAAATCGGCGAAGGGCTGCTCTAAAGAGGACGGGGATCAATTGTTCCCCATGTCCACTGAAGGTAGGAGACGTGATTGGCCCAATCTGCACCCTGGGGGATTGAGGTGAGATATTAGGAAAAGCTTCCTAACTCCCAGGGGTGTGAAGCACTGGAGCAGGTGACCGAGGCAGGCTGTGGAATCCCTGTCCTGGGCGGATTTTAAGAACAGGTGGGACAAACCCCTGCCAGGGACAGTCTGGGGTTACTTAGCCCTGCCTCAGTGCACGGCGCTGGACTGGATGACTTCCCGCAGTCCTTCCAGCCCGACAGTTCTGTGATTCTAACCCCCTGGAGTCACCTGGGATGAGCCCAGCAGCTCCTGTACTTCCCTGTGCACGGGGTTAGTGGGCTGGACCTCGTGAAGCCCTGCATCCTTCCTCCCTTTGCTTGGGGGACTGACAGGGCCTTTCTCTGGCCGCCCCCCAGCACCCTCGAAAGCTCTGCAGGACAGAGACCCTCCTGCTGGCTGGGAGTGATAGGAGCATCTCCCTCCAGGGCCCAACCACAAGGCTCCCTTTGCCCCACTGACCCCACTTGCTGCCACTCAGGTTACAAGGGGCGGCTCAGATCCCTGCATGACCATGCCGTGCTGTCCCCATGCTGGGCTGCCCTCTGTAGCAGCTCTAGGAATGAGGGTGTCTGGACGGATCCCCAAGGGAACAGCTTTAACTCCGGCTCCTGCAGCCCCTCGGAGCTGTCTCCCTGACGTGGAGCAGTAATTGACAGCTCGTTAGGAGCACCAATACCCCACACCTCGGGGACTGGTGCCGGCGGGGCCAGATCTTGATCTTGGTTACGCCAGGGTAACTTTGCTGGAGCCAGTGAGAGACTCTCGGGGTGAGTGAGCTCAGAATCTGCCCCAGAATTGCTGCTGGGGAATTGGAGTGGAAAATAAAACAAGATTCAGAATGACACATGAGCAAGTGACCTGATAATTAAAGAAAAGCGCCGAGTAAATAAAACATGAACGAGCCTGATTAGTCATGATGGAAATGTTAATTGCAAAGCAGACACTGCCAAGTCAGGATGCACCTTCCTCCAGCTCTGTAGCAAAATCCCTCCATTGTCCTGTGTTGCTCACAGATTGGAGACCAGAAATAGTCCAACGTCTCTCTGCTCCAAACCTGGCTGCCTCCTCCTAATACTCCGGGACAGGTGACAATCCTGCTGCTGTATGAGCCAGTTGGGCAGCTCCCCTGGGCTCTGCTCCCCCTGGTCTATCTGGTTGGTTTGTCCGAGGTGCCATTGGCTTTGCCTAGCCACCGAGTCAAGCTGCCATTAAGCGCCCACCTTTGGAAAACAAGTGCATCTCCCACCTGCTGCGGGGCCCTTGCACCGAGTCTGTCTCAGTGTTTGCCACCCAGGAAGTGCAAGGGCTTGTTTGTGCCCAGGGCTTTCCCTGCGCTGAACACCTGTCTGGCTAGTCACGGGCTGCTCCACTGCACTGAGATCCTGTTTGCTAGATGGGATGAGTCAACATCTCAGCCCTCGGTGCCCATGTAAACAAAGCGGACAGCTTGGCAGCTGTAATTGCTACCACCTGGTCCGTCCGGGATTGGCTTGTTCCACCTCCCGTCCAGAGACCTTGTGTTCTTACCTTGGCTGGTTCCCCGGGAGCCCCTTCCCCAGGCGCCATGGCAAGCGGAGGTGGAAGCTCGGTTTTCCAGCTCGGAAGAGCCTCCAGCCATTAAAGCCAGCCGGTTGCTTGCAGTGCCAGCTGAACTGTGTGGTGGTGGGCTCCAGAAATGCAGTGCCAGGCCCTCTGCTGCCAGCACTGCTGGAGAGGATCCTTCCCCAGCTCCACCTGAGCTCTCGGCTGGAGGCTAGCTGCGTCAAGAGGCCGTGCAGGTGAGTCTCTCACATGCTCTCAGCCACTTTGCAGGGGAGAGGAGCTGTTCTAAATCCACACAGGAGGAGAGCTCCAGCCTCTCCCGCTGATTGCATAACAGACAATGCAGGCGAGTGGCTGCTGGTTCTGTCCCTGGGCCACCCTGCCCTGAGTGTCTCTGACTTACTGCTGTCCAGCCTGCTCTGGAGTGTGCCTTGCAAGGGGTGCTGGGTGCTCATGTGACCGCCAGGGTTGATGTGGAGGGGGAGTTGTGTCCCATGGCGAGAGGGGAAGGCAGACAGCTGCCTGCTGGTGATAATGCAGCAGGGGAGGAGGACTGGGCAGCTGTACCCTTGTTCTTCCCCCAACAGGAACCATCTGTGACCAAGCCCAGCTCTGTCTTCCCTATCACCCATTCCGGTCTGACTTTCCAACAACTTCCCCTTCGCGCTGGCTTCACTTCCCCACTCTGAGCGGGGCCAGTGCAGTAGCAGCCGCAGCAGTGGCCAGGCTGGTGTGGCGAGTTCTCGTTTTCCCGCGGGGGCGGGGGCGGGGAGTGCAGGCGGGAGCTGGGCCTGTCGGTTCTACGTACAGCAGGCTGGGTGTCTGCAGCTGTTCTCGTCTTGAACTTGTCTCTTAGGGGGGACTTCAGGAAGGCCTGAGAACTGACATGATCATCCCTGGCCTGGCGCCATGCCCTGGGCCTGCTGGCACACCTCTGCTGGCACACCTCAGTCGTGCGCCCTCTGGACTGCAGCCCTCACCCAGCCCCAGGTCTCTGCTGCACCTCAGTCATCTCTCAGCCGGAGAACAGGGGAAAAATCCCCCATAAGTCTTTGCAAGCTGGAGCCACTAACTTTAAGTGGTCCTGGCTTCTCCCGTCTCTAGTGTCTCTTGGTTCCTGCCTTCTCCCCCACCCTGGGCTTCCATTGCCCTGCTGCTGCTGCGCGGGGTGCAGGCCCTGGGGAAAGGAAAGGGCTTGTTAGAGAGAGAACCGAAAGGCTGTCTGTGCGTCTGCAGGTGGGAGGGAGGAAATCTGTCCTAAAAATATAGCCGTGACTGCTCGCTCCCCGAAGATGGCTCAGCAGATGGTGTGTCTCTGCCTGCCACCTGTGGAGCGTGTGCTCCCGCAGATGGTGTGTGTGGTGCTTCCACTTTCACACTGCTGCCCTGGGCTTCCTGGCCCAATCCTGCCTTTTGCTTTCAGCAGCATCTCCCAAGTGGCTGTAGCTAGAGGCTGGGAAAGCAGAACCCTCCCTCCTCCGAGCAGCTTTGCGTGGCTGGAGCCGGGGACCTGGGGCCTGAGCTGGGGTGCACGGAGTGTGGCCTCTGGGGAAACCCCAGGGACTTCCCGGTGACAGATTGTGGGAGGGAGCCCTGCAAAGACCTGGGCCTTACGATGGGCTAGCTCCCATCTGCGTCCTGGCGCGCTTCCCAATGGTGCAGCCGGGGCCGATGTGCGGGGAGACGCCCTACTCCCTGTTAATGCATTAATGCCTTCAGTCAGTATCCCCAGGGGGACGGGGAGTTCTTCTCCCGCTCCCCCCACCCTGTCAGAAGGGGAAGTGATGTTCCCACCGTGGGACCTGGGTGTTACCAAATGTGAGCATGGTGGGGATGTTGGGGTCACTGCAAGGCCTGTTTACACTGCAGGGGTGCAGCTGCGGTGCTGTAGTGCCGCCGCCGTCCCAGCACAGTGTAGACCCTTCCTAGGGGTGGCAGCCAGCTCAGCAGAAGCATTCTGCCATCTGCGTCCGTGCTGGGGGATGGGTCCCCCAAGGATGCCTCCCTGAGAGCCCGGTACAAGCTTCATTCTAGTTGTGAGCTCTGAGGGGGTGAGAGCTGCTAGCAGGCAGGGTGGGGCCAGCGGCTGGGAGGGGAAACCCCTGGGAGGGGAGCCAAGAGCCAGCAAAAAGGGTCAGATGGTTGAAAAACCACTAAACAAAGCAGCTGGGTAAGAGAGTACAGGGGGCGAGAGTCCCAGCCATGGGATCTCCGTGTTCCCCAGCATTGCCATCCCCTGGCCAGGCGGCAGCGTGCCAGGCCACTCGTGCCCCAGGTAC
The DNA here is from genome assembly GCF_016161935.1 of Mauremys reevesii. NCBI lineage: Eukaryota > Metazoa > Chordata > Testudines > Geoemydidae > Mauremys > Mauremys reevesii. The sequence goes on from NC_052638.1 coordinate 40,323,639, forward strand.
AAGGTGTGACCCAGCAAGTCTCTCTAAACCGTCGCACTCCTGGAGGCTCCAGGAGATGGCCCCTCTTTCCCCCTCCACCCCCGCAATGCGTCCTTTGGCTGCTGGGTGGGAAGCGCTGGATGAGCTCGACGGTGCTGTTTGGTGGTTCAGGCTTGGGCCGTCTTTCGCTAATTTCGGAGTCCTGGAATCTGCACTGATTGAGGGCTAAGGCAATGGACCCAGGTGCCTTTTTGTGAGGGAGCCTCCCCCCCAGCCATCCAAAGACACCCCTGAGAGCTAATCCAGGAATGGGGGAGGGTGGCCCGCAGAGCGAACCCCCCTCCAGGAAAGATGATGCCCCTTCACAGCCACACCCGTAGCAGAGAAGAGCTGCTGTCTTGGGGCTCCGATCTCACCTATGGCTGCTGGGCAAACAGGTGCCAGCTGGGCCCAGCTCCGAATGTTCACCTTATAAAGCTGCTGCTGGAGTGAGCATTGGCAGGGCATAGACACAGTCCCATCTGCTCACTGGCCATGGGTCCCCATGTCCCTGGGCTGCGAAGGCTGAAGTGTCTGCCTGGGGCAGCCAGCGCGGAGGGCCTGACGTGGGTCCCGCTCTGCAAGGTGCTGAGTGGCTTTGTTACTGTTTAGTTAGGGCTCCGTTGTGCTGGGCGCGCTACGAACACACAGGGAGACACCGCCCCGGCCCTGACGACCTCGCAGGCTAAGCAAACTCCTGCCAGGTCAGCCCCGTGTCTGGGGACTGCCTGTGCAGGCATCTGGATTCTTGCTGGCTTGTGGCCTCACATCAGGTTGAGACCTTGGCAACTGTGCTCCAAGTGGGGAGGTTTTAATGCTTCATGCTGACGAAAGGAGGCTCGTAATGTTGCCAGCTGTGCTGTCTCACCTCTTCCCCCTTTTATTTTTAGCTTGGGCAGCACCATTGCTGCTTACAGGGCAGAGTGTGTGCAGACAGCTCTGCTTTTGGGGAGTGGGGGAGGGTGACTTCCAGCCCTGGGTTCATGGATGGGGAGCAGGGGAGACGCTCCAGCGAGAACAGGGGTTGGAGAATGACAGATGGGCTCCTTTGCAATCAGGTTTTGCAATCAAACAGATTAATTTGCAATCAGATTTTGAGAGCCGGGGGGGGGGGAACTGCCCATGTGGAATGCCTTGCTTGAGAAGAGTGAGTAAAGGCCAGGCTGTTTTGGGGTGGGGGGGGGTTCCTTGTTGGCCCCTAGCAGGATCATTCTCAGCAGCTGCAGCTCCTGTATCCTCCTGATTTCTCCCATCACCTGTAGTAGGTTGGATTTTCTCAATCAGGCCAAGCTGCTGTACACCTGCCCTGGCCCAGATGCTTTTTAATATGCATCAGTGATGTTACTTCACTTTCCCTTAACACTCAGCTCTCAGGGCCCTCTGGAGCAGCCATTCTCGCCTCTCATCCTGGGCTGGGAGTACCCATCCCTCACCTCCCCCGCCTTAGTTTCTGTCTGAGTAACATGCACATTTGTTGCTGAGCAGAAAACCCCACCAGGTTAAAGGAGAAGCTCAGCCAACTCTCACATCCCCTGGCTAGTCAGACCAAGAGAGTGAAAGGAAACAAGAGCCCCCCATGAAACAGCTGGCTGGGATTCGCTTTGTTTCTCAGACGGGATTGGTTTTGTCTTTGCATTTGACGGTTGGCTTATCTGTACTTGGCTGTGGCATGCGCTCGTCAGCCCGGCCTTTCCTTTATCAGCATCTTCCTCCCCTCCTGGTGTGGGTTGGCTGGTTGGAGGCAGGCAGATTTACGCAGAACAGACGTTGGTCGCTCTAGCATCTTCCTTACGAGCCTGTTTTCTAAGATCGGCCTGTCGAAAGGGGAAGGAGAAATACGCCGAGATACTTGCAGTCATTTTACACTTTACAAAGAAAACTTGCTTTGAGTTAAATAAACCAGATCAAATGAAATTGCATCAATAATCCATGAGTGAAATAATAATAAAAACGAGCTAAATAATAAATGAGAAACTGAGTGAAATAAAACTGAACCCTCTCTTGAACCTGTTTAGCGCTTTGTGCTAAACAATTGAGAGTCTTAGAATGCCCTGTTTCCAAAGTGACTTCCCCCTGCCCCATCTAACTCTGCCCCACAGCCCTGATGAGAGGAATGTAGGGAGGTGGAGTGGAAGGACCATGCTGGAGCTCATAACTCTGCTCTTGCAAAAGGGGCCTGGGATCCTTAACCAAGAATGGGTGGGGAGGGCGTTTCCCAGCCGATCAGAAAGTGGCCCTGAAGGACTCCCACAGTTGTACAGAGCCATTGAGTCGGCGCTGGAAGAGCCCCCTCTGTTGCATCACTTCCTGCTGCAGTGCAGTTTTCCTCTGGCATCTGCCCCCAACCTGCTGACCAGCCCCAGCTCTGCTTGGCTTGAGTGAGCTGGCGGTTCAGAACGGCCCTCAGCACACTGGTTTCCTTTGGTGCTGGAAGTTTGCCCGGGGTTGGCACCTGTCAGATTTTGGGTCGGCTCCTTTTCCTAGGTGCCTAGGAATGACTGCAGTCAGGCAGGAGAAACTGGGCACGGGGAGAGCCCAGGGCCATGTCCACGTGGCATCACTTGACTGACGATTAACGTAGGCGCAGAATCGGGTCCCAAGCAGCAGGAGATTGTTCCTAGCCCCCTGAGAGCAGAAGCAGGCCCATAATCTGACAGGTGCCAGCCCAGCCCCAGGCGACCTTCGAGCACAAAAGCAAAGGGAAGCCAGTGCACTGAAGTCCGCTGCAACAGGCGCTCGCTTTGCACCAGGCCCTGGGAAGCTCTCCTGCATGGCTGTGTCCGCAGCGAGGAAGCAAGAGCAGTAGTTGCAGCGCCGTGCTGTGTCCGTTCCCCAGCCGCTCCACCAGTAGGAAAGCAGGAGCTTAGAGGCTCCAGTTATCTCCATCCCCAGCTGTTCCCAGATAATGACACCGAATGGCAGAGCAGATGCCTGATGGCATGCGCTGTGAGGCAAGGAGCAGTGGGGCTGGGGGAGGCGGCAGTGACTTTCAGACCAGAGTGGGGTGGGGAGAAGGCATGCGGTTTGCAAAGGGGCAGAAACGGGGGGGAGGTGGTGAAGCTGGCAGGATGCAGAGTGAGGGGTGTGTTCCCTGGAAGGGCACAGGGCCGGTGCAAGCATTTAGGCAACCTAGGCAGTCACCTAGGGCACTGGGATTTGGGGGGCGCCATTTTCTTCGGCAGCGACCACAGTGGCCGGATCTTCGGCAGCCCCAGTCGCCGCCGGCATTTAGGCGGAAGGAGCTGGGGCAGGGAAGCGTGGGGAGGGCCTCCTGCAGCAAGTGAGGAGGGGGCCGCACGCAGAGGAACTCGCCACCCCAGCTCACCCCTGCCCCACCTCCTCCCCGAGCACGCTGGGGGCAGGGGTGAACTGCTTCACTTCTCCTGCCTCCCAGGCTTGCGGCGCCAATCAGCTTAGGTGCCGCAAGCCTGGGAGGCGGGAGAAGTGAAGCAGCGACGGCCTGCTTGGGGTGCTCGTGCGCAGAGCAGGGGTGAGCTGGGGCAGAGGGGGTGCCTCAGGGTGGAGCTGCCGCAAAGGGGGCACCTCAGGGCGGAGGGGGGCAGCTGCCGTGGGGGGGCGCCTCAGGGTGGGGGTGTGGGGGGGTACAAGGTGGAAGTTTCGCCTAGGGCGCGAAACATCCTTGCACCGGCCCTGGAAGGGCACATACTCTCCTCCACTCCACAGGGCCTGCTGCAGAGGCCGGACCGCCCGCCTTGGGGCAGGGGCACTCGCTTCTCAGCAGGAACTTCAAAGGAATGACTGTAGCATTGGTGGAAGGTACCAGTCCTAGGAAGAGACACCTCTGCTCCCCTCTCCCCATCCCCTTTGGCCAGAACAGGTGAAACGGGGCAGGAAGGCTGCAGGCTCCCCGCCTCACGCAACCCCCTCTCCCTCGGCAGTGCCCGCTGGCGAGAGGGGCAAGGATGAAGGCTCGGTCTGGTTTGCTAGTTAATAACCTCGGACCCTCCCGCCTGTTTCTCTGGAAAAACAGCCGATCGGCTGGGGAATTGGGCAGAGAGGGGTATGTGGGTTTTTTCCATCAAAAGGGGAGATGTTCATTCCCGTGTTTGAAACCAAGAGCCTGTCGTTTCTAGCAGCAAAGCTGGAGAGGTCACTGGGAGACAGGCAGACTTGGCGACAGCTCCTGTTAGTCTCTAAGCCAGTAGGGTTCAACCTCTTTGCATTTCCCGAAACATTTGGATGGAGGTGCAGACCCCTTTAGCAATTTTGGAGGTGGTCTGTGGCCCTGCAGGACTCTGCAGACCATAGGTTAAAAACCACTGCACTAAGCGTCTCCAGGCTTTTCTATGCTCCCCGGGGCATACGAGCACCTCGCATACCCTAACAAATGCATCCCCACCAGACGGGGCTGAGCCTCCGTCCCCCATGTTCTAGCCAGGGACGGGGGAGTGACTTGACTCGGAGAGCGTCAGCCCGAGCAGGGATTAGAACCGGCTCTCCCGAGCGCCTGTCTAGGGCCTCTGTCACACACCGTCCTTTCTGTGTAGACAAGAGCTGCACCTTTCTGGGCATCAAGACTTAAAGGGGACCGTGAACGACCGCGTTCTTTACAAAAATCACAGTGCCGGGGAGACAAGAAAGGAAAGGGAGCGGGGGAAGGCAAGAGAAAGAAGAAAGTGAAGGAGATGGAGAAAGGAAGAAAGAATCCACAGAGTTCAAATGAAATACAAAGACGAGTCTTAAAAAAATCAATCACTCACGTGGCCCTGGAGTGGGAGATAAGAGGAAAGACAGAAAAGTGAAGTGTAAAGAGAGGGAAGAGGAATGAGAGTGGAAGAGAGGGAAGGGGCTAAAGCAGCAGACAGAGGGAAAGGGAGGAAGGAGGGAGTCTGCGCGCTCTCCTATCGCTTCTCTCCATCACATTAGCCTAACCTCAAGTAGTTTTTCACAGAGATTGGAGTGATCAGGTAGTGCTGCCCTCCCAGCCAGCTGGAGGGCTTGTGAATAAGCACCTGCTTATCTCTGTCCAACGGCTGTGAGCGGCTGTAGATTGTGCGGGCGACGAGGCACTGCCTGCTGGCTGCGATTTCCATATCAGCGCCCTGCAGCCGCCTGCACCAAATAAACACAACAGCCACGTGGACAAAAGGTTAATTATCAATTTTCAGAAAGAGAGCGAGAACAAACGGTGACTTCCATCAAACTCTGGCGTGGACTTTCTGCCTCTCCGAGCTGGGGAGCAGTGCCAGGAGATAATGCCCCTTTAATGAAGAAACGTCCTTCTTTGTACACCTGGCCCCGCGCCCGTCACCGCCTGCTGCCGTGTTATCCGCCCCCTTCGCCTCTTGTGGCAGCAGAGTGGGGCTCGTATCTCTGCTTCTGTTGTACCGAGGCGACGCTATGGCCTTGTGTGGTGTCCACCGAGTCTCCATCGCATGGGGCGGGTGCGTGCAAGTGTGAGCATTGACTGCCCCGCTCTGCCCTCGGCATGTTTCCTTGGCCCTGTCAGCCCTTTGAGGGTGACCCACCCGGCTCTGCGAACGGAGGCTTTTGAAGGAGAAATCTCTACTTCCTCTGGGGCTGGGAAAAGGCTCCTTAGGAGCTCCCAGAAGGCACCTGAGGCCTGTACCTGTTCATCAGCATGGCTAGAGAGCCCCTGGCTGTAGTATCTGAGCAGGCAATGAGCACAGAGAGAGGAATGCACCTCCAGCCGGGAGAACGCTCCCCCATCTATTCCACTAGCCTGTCCCAGGAGCCGGTGCTGGTAGGTGACTCCCTCTGGGCTGGGCCATGCCCTGAGCTCAGGGTTCCATATGTTCCTAGTGCGGCGAGCGCAGACCCTGCCGGGCAGGGCAGGGCTAGAGTGTAACTCCGTGAGCCCTGTGGCTGGGAAGTGGGGATCCGGCTGTTCAGAGGCTCTGCGAGAGGAGCTGTAAGTGAGGTGGCCTTGGACTCCACCCCCTTACACGGACATGGGCCCTGCGCTAGGGGAGCTCTCAGGCTGAAGACCTGGAGAAGTGGGTGAACCACGTACATCTTACCCCTTCGTCTGGCTGCTCAGTGTCGGACTCCCACAGGCCGGGCCTCCCCTAGGGAAAGGGGGTGTCTGGAGGGTGCACTTGCTACCTTATTCTAAAACCCTAATGCACCTGGGGTGGCCTCTTGGGCCTGTTCTTCTAATCTAAATCCGATAGAAGAGCTAAAATGCCCTGGGTGGGACGAGCAGTGATGGGAGCTTGTGCTCAGAATAAACCCTACCGTGGGGCCAGGCCAGGCTGTGAATGTCACAAAAGGCACGGGGCAGTGTCTGTCCATTGAAACAAATGAGACCCTACGTGAGTGGGGGCTGCAGGATTGGGCCTGGTTAATGCTTGTTTCGCACTGTGGGTGTGAATGCACGGGAGTCCCTGCCCCGGAGATCTAGAAACCTGAGCACACATGGTCTGGTGCGAGCAGACTTGGGCGTGATCCTTACAGCTGGCAAACAGCAGGGGCTGGCTGCAGCAGTGGCCTGTCCTGGGCATAGGAGGATGCCATGTTCGCCAAAGGCGCTGACGCCAGCCGACAGCAGTGACAACAGCCCTGGAAGGAATTAGCAGATGTTTGAAGCAAGGGCAGATTGAAGGGCCCTGTTGTCAGAAGACTGAGAACCCAGGAACTAACCGTGTGTGTGGGAAAGTGCAGCCCCTCAGCACGCGCTGGCGGGGGAATGCGAGTGCAAATGGTGAATTAGGAGCCCAGTGAACAAGCTGCCTGCCTGGACCCCCAGTCTGCACGGCAAACAGGTGAGGCTCTGCCCAGTGCCTGCCCTTTGCATTCAGACCCGAGGCTCCCAGTCCCTAGTAACTGGGGAGGAAGTCAGGGCTGCGAGTCCCGTTCGGAAGGAGGTGATGTCACTTCCAAGAATTGTCCTGGGCTTCCATCGCTGGAGGGGGTCAGAGGGGATCCTCTGCTTCCCCCTCCACCCCCCAGGGAAAGTCAGAACTGGCCAGGGGGACCTGCTCTCGGGCACCGGCTTGTGCTCTCGCTAGTGGCAGCATGGGTCAGAGTGGAGACCCCACCCTGCCCCACTGACTGGGATATTGTTCCTACCCTGAGGTCCCCCAGCCCTCCTGACCCAGGGAGGGTTAGATTTGCCCCTAGCCCTCTGTTGGTGCATCCTGCATGCATTGAAGGCTGAGCTCTGCCTCCAAAATGATCCAGCTTTGATAGACAGACGGTGTGTTTTTCCCCTAAATTCTGGTTTGGGAAACAGCCAGAGAACTGAGCTGATGGCTGTATAGGGCAGGAGAGGGAATTCTCCTCCAGTGGTCTGCAGCGTCTCTCTAGTCTCACCATCCGGCATGCTCCCGCCTCGCCTTGCTCATGTTTCTGCATTCAGGGCACTGTCTCTGCTTATCGAAAGCCTGGCTTCACTTAAGCTCTGTTCGGCCAAGGGGCACAGATACAGAGGATGGGGAAGGAGAAGGTGCCGTGTTCTCGGGAGACCTTAGACCGTCTACTAAAGAAAGAGGAGGGAAGGAAGCTAGATTGCATGTAGGTTACCGCAGGGTGGTTAACTTCTCTGAGAATTCTGCTGCCTGGCGTGTCCTTAATCCTACTGCTCCAAACCTAGAACAGCATGTGACCTTCTCATTCTCCATCCAGCCGGGTCTTTTGTGCAAACGTACGGTAATGTATCCTTCAACGCGGCAGCCTTCCCTCCGCAGCACGAGCTTCGCTGCTGTGCTCCGGTAGAACTTTTTTCTTTCTTCTGCCATGTTGTTCATGTGCAGCCTTTGTACGGAAAGTCTCCACGCATTCACCTCAATGTCCAATTGTGTCCCTTGCAAATGTGTGAAAGCTACATAACAAGGGGGTTAACCCTATGCATCCAAAATTAATTTAGGAAAATCCAGTACCCTTCCTGCTTCTGCATGAGCTCCAGAGTAACCTCTCTCCTCACTTTGGCCTCAGAGGGTGCAAGGGTCCCATCCAGTATGGAGCTATTGGAATTGCTGAGAAATGCACCAAAACGCTTGCTGTTCATGAACAGTGCTGCCAGGCTGGTATTGGCCCTAGAGCTCTGGAGAAGCAGCTCTTTCTCAGATTGTTCACCTCAGTGTATTCGTCCCGGTCCCGGAGGATGACCTGGTTAAAGGAAATGCTCCCTTTTGTGTGAGCCGAACCCTGTGCTGAGGCCTTTTTGAAGCACTTCAGGAAAGTGGAGACAAAACCCCACAAATAAAGCACACGGGGCTGCCACAAAACATGAACGTGTCCCTGCCTGTTTTGTGCCCGGGGCTGCTCCCACAGAAGTCGGTGGGAAAACTCTGGTGGCTTCACACAGCTTGGCAGCAGGCTCTCCGTCCTGCCTGACTTAGCAGCACCATGCCAAGCTATCTATGGTCCTGGGGAGAACTGCCAGCCCCAGCCGCTCCTCTCCTAGCTAGTGAGAAACCGAGGCCATTCATGTCACGGCATCGCAAGGCTGGGCAAGCAGAAGGGATTCAATGTGTGATTCCCCAGCCCTCTCCTGTGCGGGGAGCCGAGCCTGTCCTACAACCCAGCTGTCCTTGGGGCAGGCCGGCTGTTTCCCACTGGGTGCAGAGCACCAGCTGAGCCTCTGGGCAGAGGCAATGGGGGGGTGAATCCATTGGCCTCTGCCCCCGTGAGCCTCACAGTGCACAGGCAGGAGGCAGCCCCAACCCCCTGCTGACTTCTGCCTCCCTCAGCAGAAGTGCAGTATCCCCAGCCACATGGAGACGTGCGGCTGCAGGCCGGCTCTTCCCGAGCTCAGCCTGGCCCCTCTAGCCACGCGCTTGCGCTGGTCGAAGACTCCCGCAGAAGAGCGTGCGTGGCTGGGGAGAGTTTTCTAGGCATTACATGTCGGGCCACGTTCCCAGCACAATTTCACTAGGGCAAACACCTCATTCCCACTGAGTTGCTCCTAATTCCTACCATGGTTACCGGGATCAAAATCAGGCCTGTCCTGTCAACAGAAGGCGCGTGCTGGGGTATGACCAGGAGCTAAGGGGCTGAAATTATTTTGGCTGCACACCAGGATAAACTTGCTGACCATGAGTGGTATCCAAGGCAAGCGAGGAAGCCCAGGCTCGGGATCTTAGAACCAGACTGGACAAAGGGGTAGGCTTTGGCCCCTGGGGAGATGAACCGGCTGCTCCAAAAGGCTTTTCCTACCTCTCACAGGAACGATCAGAGCCGGCCAAATGTGAAGTAAACGATCCCCCAGCACAATGGTGCTGGCAGCTAGGAGACGGTGCTCAGCTCTGCACGGTGAGTGGCCGCATTGCTCAGTCAGTGCTCACCCCTGTGTGATCAGCTCCAGGGGAACAAGGAAATGCTCTTCTGAGGCCAGACTAACCTATACACCGTCCCATGCAAAATCCCCGGAAAGGCAGAGAGACCATCACCCAGGATGGGGGCTTGGCTTCCGTGATGCCTGGCGTTGGTTTGATGCTGGGGACACCTGGCTGGCAACACTGTAAAGCTGGCCTGAGACCCACCACACTCATGGCACATGGGCCAGCAGGGGAGGACGGTGCTGGGCCAGATTCAAACTGGCAGCCTGGAAGCAAAGGGGCAGCATATTTCTCACCATTCCTGTGAGCCATCCAGGCCCACGCAAATCCATATTTATCCAGGGATGGTCTCCTATAAATAGTTCAAATCCAAGGTCCTCGCTCGAAGCATCCGCTCAGATGGAGAGTAGGCAGAGCTCCGAGAACTGCTAGCAATGGCTCTGTTTGTTATAGTTCTGCCTACTCTCCTTTGGATTAATCTGGCTGCTAGCTATGATTCAATACTCCGCAGTGTCTGAGTGCTTCATCCCCAAGCCAGCTGCCCACAGGCTTGCGCAGGGGGCCACAGCAGCACGGGGCGCGTTTTCAGACCAGGCGAGGTGCTCTGGGCAGAGCTGGCTCACTGGAGCAATATTTTAACCACGATAGAGTATCTGGGAGCTCCATTCTAGCTGCAGTATCCATAGAAGCACTGGAGGAGGGAGCCATATGGTCCCCTAAGCAAGCTGTTTTCTACGCCAGTCAGATGATTGGGAAAGGATGAAACTGAGCCCAGCTTTTCCCTCTGCAGATGGAGACAAATTGTTTCTTGGTTTGGGATGTTTCTAATCTACCCGGGGAAATAGATATGTGGCTCCTGTTAAGAATATTGCAATTTAATAATAATATTTAGCACTTCCTGTTCAAAGCACACTGCAGCATTGTCTAATCAGTCCCCACAATGGTCCTTTTAGGGAGGTAAATAGTATTGTCTGTTTTACAGATGGGGAAACAGAGGCCCGGAAGGGTTAAAATGACTTACCCAAAGCCACCAAAGGAGGGAGGGTTAGAACCCAGGAGTTCCTGACTCCCAGATCTGTGCTCTAAGGACTACGCCACCCCCATCTCCTGGCCCCAGCAAACAGACATTAACTCCAAAGGCCCCGTTCAGACTTTTTCTAATTCGAGGGGTGTCTCCTTTGTCAGCATGAAGCGCCCACTCCTCTGCATTTTCTAAAATCACAGTGTAGGCACCAAGGAGACAGATATTGTGCCCAGCAGAGAGAGAGTCAGCATCCTCTACAGCAGCGGTTCTCAGCCAGGGGTACATGGACCCACGGGGCGTAGGCAGAGGTCTTCCAGCAGATACATCAACTCACTTAGATATTTGCCTAGTTTTACAACAAGCGACATAAAAGGCACTAGTGAAGTCAGTGCAAACTAAACTTTCACACAGACAATGACGTGTTTATACTGCTCTATATACTGTACACTGAAATGTGAGTGCAATATTTACATTCCAGGTGATTTATTTTATTATATAGTAAAAATGAGAGAGTCAGTGATTTTTCAGTAATAAGGTGCTGTGACACTTGTAGTTTGGGGTCTGATTTTGTAAGCAAGTAGTTCAGTGAGGTAAAACGTGGGGTGCACAGGACAAATCGGATTCCTGAAAGGGGGACAGTAGTCTGGAAAGGTAGAGAGCCGCTGCTTTACAGCATAAGAACGCCTGGCCCCAGTCTGTACACCCGAATGAATATGGCCCTAGCTCATGGGAGGTAGAGGGGAGACTGGACCAAGACTCTCTGGATCTGGAACACTCCACCCCCTGGAACGTTCAAGTCTGGGCCAGAACAACAGCGCAACCCCTACTAAAGGGGGAGGAGATCACAGCCCCTCGTATGTCCTTGGGCCAGGGCTTCCAGATGTCTCTCAGATGAGTCCTTGCTTCTTTGGGCCTAGGCTGGTAGGATGATGCCCTCGAAGAACCTGAGAGGAGCCCTGCTAAGAAGCAGGGTGTGGGAAGGAAAGTGTCTTGTTTTAACTGGGCCTGGGAGCACTCAACCCTCTGCTCTGTAATCAAATCTCATTCACTCCAGCTGGCTCCTGGCTGCATGTTCCTTAGGGGCAAACTCTGCCCCCCACCCCAGTCCAGCCTGGTGCAGGGGAGGGGGCGGGAGCAGGAGCAGGAAGCCTCTCCTAGGTCCATGAAGTGGCAGTGCAGTTGCCCTCCAGCCCACAATGCCTATATGGCCCCAGCCTCCTAGTCTGTAGGGGTCTAAGGCCAGAGGACGCTTGAAGTATCAGAGCCACTGCACAGGGACATGGGGGGAGCCCCTGCATGGACCCACATCCAAATTCTGCCCCCACGGCAGAGAGACACTGGTTCTGCTGGGGCTAGGGGGCCTCTGAAGAGAAGGGGACACGTTTCCCCAGGTGTTGGCTCAGAAATCCCGCGTTGTGCTTGTGTGATGGCTGCCATCTTGGCTGACAGAGGGGATTGTACCGGCGGCCTCTAGAGCAGAAAGTGTGAGCTGAAGAGCCAGCTCGCAAGCTGTCCCAGACTCGTAGCCTGTGACCAGTGGGTTACTGAGTCCAGACCAGTAAGGGGTTTTCACCATCTGCCTTATAACCCTGGGTGCCTTCATTTCCCTGTGGTCTGGATGCTCCCAGCTCGTATTCTAGCCTGTACTGAATTTCTCTGTATTCAGCAGCCCCAGTTCAGCAGCCAGTGACCCCAACACGCACCTAGGCCTGAATTTTCCCCAAACCACCTGCCCTGAACTGGCCAGCCCTCTCCTGGACCACTCAGAGGAAGAATAAGGTTTGTTTGTCCCTTTAAAGACCCAATTCCCCACATTAACTAGAGTTAACAATCGCTTCCATTCAAACACAGCACTGGGTTGGTTTCAAAATAAAACGAGTTTCTGAACAAAAGGCCATAGGGTAAGTGATGCCAAGTAAAAGAAATAAAGGTAGAGGTTACAAGTGAGCACCTGCATCCAAAAGTCTAAAACTTAATCTAGCAGGGCCCAGTCTTTGTTCATCCCCAAATATTCTCTGTCCAGCACGGCTGGCTGACTCTGTCAGGACCTGCCCCAGAAGTCCAAGCTGCTGGTTTCGCTTGCTGTCTTAGGTGAAGGATAAAGATGGCAGCTCTCTGTTTCGTATGTTCCCAAAGAACTCCCCTTATTCTCAAAGTTCAGAAGGCCCCCTGGGGATGCAATGTCATGTTTCTTTCTGGGGGAGCAGGAGCCATGGAAATTCTCTTTCCCATGTAGGCTCAAGACAATGCTTGGTGGGTTGCTTGAGTGTGTTATTTCTGCTAGTCTGTAAATGGAGGTAACCCCCCTCACCCCTCGCTTTGTCTAGGGCAGACCTGTTCATCACCTTCACCGAGGTTAGGCTGCCGTTTGACACGTGATAGAGAGGGAATTCACAACGTCACATTGATGGTTAGCACATGCATTCTACGCTGATATTTTGAGCAGCATGCGGTTGGTCTTCAGATGATACCTCACGAGGCCTGTTTTGCACAAATATTGCAGTAGCGTTTGGGGTGTGCAGACAGGGGAGCATTGGGTCCCAGTCACACCTGTAGATGTGACCTCTCCCCACCCTAATGTAAGCCTGGCCTGATTTCACTCCATTCTAAACCAGGCCTAATATAGATCTGATTGGATGAATAGCATCTTAAAGTGTGTTCTGCTTCCTACCGCATACCTTTGTGGTGTGAAAGTAGGCCAGGTTTTTCTTCATGTGTCGCTTACATCAGCCCTGCCTCTACACAAGGTGCTTGCAAAGAGCCTGGCTATTGGGCCTGGATTTATTGTGTGTGCACAGTGTTATTGCATTTGTTGCAGGGGAAGTCGGGCTCCCCATCCACCAGCTAGTTCTGCCCCAGACTCTGCTTGGCGCAGTTGGGCGTCAGAGTATGCGATCTCTGCACACATGACTTTAGGGTTACTGGGTGTCTTAGCTAGCAAATTGCCCCCCGGCTCCTAACCCAGCAAGCCCGGCTTCCCACTCGCGAAATATTAGTTCTATATCAAAAACCAGCTAAGAGTCGTCCCAGATCCAGGCAGTGTGTGCAAGATCCTTAAGCCCCTGACACGTTCTCCCTTCCACAATCCATTCCCCCCATCCCCCAGCAGTTTCCCTGATACAGCCCTTCTGTGTACAAGGCTCTGTCTCCCATCCGAGCCGCCTGCTCCCCCACCTCCTGCGCTGAGGCTCCCCCGCACCTGCACTCTGCAATCAGTTCACATCAGCCCCTAAATCTAACTGAATCCAAAAATATTAAACTGGGGCCCATCTGGTGTCCAACTGATGAGCGCAGATGTGCTCCGGATTTCAGAGGCTGGCTGGCAACCATTCAAAACTGTCAGAAATCGCACCTGCTGCTGCACGTTTCCCCTTTTTGATTTAATCCTTCCCCTGCCTGCCTGAAAAAAAAAAGCGCCCCCCACCAACCCCAGACATCTTCAGAGTGTGTGTGTGCACAGTAAACAGATCCAGCAGTTCCCCCTCAGACGCCCACATCCCCCTAACAGCCCACTGCATAAATCTGTATGTACACAGGCTCTGAATTAAACACACACAAGGCGATTCGTCGAGGAGCCTGGAAAATCCCATCCTTAAGGCAGCGGCTGTTCTGTGAAAGCATCGTGTTTCCTGCAATACCGATGCCCAAAGGAATGAGCCATAGATGGAAAATAAGAGCAAAATCTCAGCCTTATCCATGGAAGTCCATGTGGTTGCGGGTCTTTCTCAGACTGGCTCCCAGTGATGAGACAGACGTACGTGCTATAAAACACCCAGGTGAATGTGTCCCTGGTTTTAAAAATACATCATCTGTTGCTCTAAAAACCAGATGAAACCATCAAAGGGACAGTCGGAGTCTTGGTTTTGGCACACTAACTTAGAGAGGGTTTTGCACCAATTTACTGTGTTTATTTGTTTTCTTCTGGGTGAATTTAGTGCTTCTCTAGTGTAGGTCCTTATCTGGTCCCCGTCACTATCATGGTATTTATCCTTGCAACATCCCTGGGTGTTACCGTTGCACAGATGGAGACCTCAGGTACAGAGAGGCGAAGCGATCTGCCCAAGGAAGCCTGTGGTGGAGCAGGGAACTGAACGTATGCCTCCAAAGTCCCAGGCCAACACTCGAACCACTGGCCCATCCTTCCCCTCGGGAGTTAGTGGAATGATACTGCCTGGAATCAGATGCAGTGCACACGGGCATTGTTGCAAGCTTCAAACGTACCTGGAGATCTGCAGACACACTTGAATTCAGCCCCTGCCACCCTGCACACCCTCACATACAAAATAGTTAGTGTGCACACAACAGTGGCTGCAATAAAAATAAATGCAAAAGTTGAGATAAAGGTGTACACCAGGGGTAGGCAACCTATGGCACGGGTGCCGAAGGCGGCACACAAGCTGATTTTCAGTGGCACTCACACTGCCTGGCCACAGGTCCGGGGGGCTCTGCATTTTAATTTAATTTTAAATGAAGCTTCTTAAACATTTTATAAACCTTATTTACTTTACATACAACGATAGTTTTGTTATATATTATAGATTTATAGAAAGAGACCTTCTAAAAATGTTATTACTGGCACGTGAAACCTTAAATCAGAGTGAATAAATGAAGACTCGGCACAGCACTTCTGAAAGGTTGCCGACCCCTGGTGTACACTCAGCCCTCAAAAGCCAGGAGACTCAGAATGAAGGTTTCTAAAGCAACATTAACTAAACTACACTGTGTATTGTCTATGTATCATGCAGGATGCACAGTCTATGTACTGTGCACAGCAAGGGCGGTTTAGGTTGGACATTAGGAAAAACTTCCTAACTGTCAGGGTGGTTAAGCACTGGAATAAATTACCTAGGGAGGTGGTGGAATCTCCTTGGACAAACACCTGTTAGGGCTGGACTAAATACTTAGTCCTGCTATGGGTGTGGGGTCTGGACTAGATGACCTCTCGAGGTCCCTTCCAGTCCTGTGATTCTGTGATTCTATGTTTATTACTAATATAAGTAATATATTTAAGTTTGCATTCAGGAAAGGAAACTTCAATAAAATGCTATGCATAATGTGGCCAAATGAATGCTGTGTAAAGAACCTTAACTTACTCCAGTTCCTGACTTCGGTGTTCTCCGCTTCTCAACTGCAGGGTTTGCACTTAATTGCTCTTAGTTGGGGAAAAATCAAACGAAAATTGAACAGGACAGAAAATGTTGTAGCTCACATGCATGGAAAAGCCACCTTGATGTGTTCCAAGCTCTGACGAGGCGTGCGTCACAGATGAGCTGCTTTTCCCTGAGTGAGGACCACACGTTTAAGGGGGATCTGGGACAGAGGAGCCCACCCCTGAATTTCAGACTCTTTGTGCTTAGAGGGCTCTCCCTGGGCTCTTGATTCAGCTCCCTTGACAGTGCTTCCTCTGTGTGCAATGGTGCCAGAGAGAGACCCTTTCAAGGACCATTGGAGCTAGTTTGTGGCCATGGAACCTTTAAGGAGCAATGACAGTTGGGGGCAGGTAACCCACCGAAGGGGACTCTCAGTCCAGGTTCAGTGCCTGTAACTCACCGACTCCTTGTATCCAATGAATGTGGAGGGAAGCCGGTGATTTACTGAGTTATCTCTGATGACACAGTTGCTCCAGTTCTGAGTGACTTGAGCTGTTGACTTGGCCCTGCCTATAACCTAGATAGTCATTGTAACCACATATGATTGTTAATAACGTCACTTTACTGCAAGTGGGTTTCTTCAAAGGTGGCCTGTGCATGCCATTTCAGTGAGGTTTAACTCATTGTAGGGAAAGTTTGAAGCATCTGTGCATTCCATTACTGAGAGCGCTTGGGACCAAAAAGATGCAATTTGAAATTCTGAATTTCTTAAAGAACCAATTTCAAAATTAATGTAAACTCATGAACTAATTAACCGACTTGTGAATTCTCACGAAGTCCATTGTGTACTCTGAGGAAGTGCTGTAATTGTGGAGATGACGCACCGTATTCTTCATACATAAGAAAGAGGTTGGGTTTCTGCTTTAAGGACAAAACTCAGCTCAGCTTTAAGAGGGGAGCTGCAACCAGGGCTTCCATGATGAACAAAGAAGGAATAGCACAAGTGGTGCCTCTGAGCCTATTGTAAACCAGGGGAGCAAAGAATGAGCCACCAGAACCCCAAAGGGGCATTTTCTCATCTTACATTGTTGCATATTTCTTGCTCTTAAAAATGACAGGGGTTGAGCGTTTACTCTTCATATCCCTGTTCCTAAGCGCTCACGTTAATATTAATGGAATGTTGCAGCCTGACTGCTAGGAATGGGCATAAGGGTGCCGGGCTCTGGGAATTCTCACTGCCTGGCCGTTTGTATGTTTTGGCTGCGTTTAGAAATGCAGGCAGTATTTCGGTCACCCAGTGCTACCGGGAAGGGAGTTTTGCTTAAATATCTCATTGACGTAGAGCAGCTCTTTGAGGCTGCCTTCGCCCTTGAATGCCAGCCCTGCACCAAGCCACAGCATATGGGATTTGGCCAGGGAAACACATGAGGATGGCGGGGGATGAAACCCAGCCCTTAGCTCATGGTCTCGGCATAAGACAGCTACCTCTCCCTCCACTATGCTAGCCCCGTGGGTGGCATAGGGGCCTTGATCCCAGTACAGGGGTCCATGGCCAGTGGATGCAACGTTATCTCTCACTCATCCATGCCCTGTGCAGCAGAGGTGCAGTGGTTTTGCTGTGTTTCGGGGCCTGGTGCAGCCTCTATGCCTTTGGGGGATTGTCACCCTCAGCAGCCGCTCAGAGCCCTGTTTTCAGAAATGTCTGTCTGATTCCAGGGGCAGCGTCTTCATTTTGGGGGCACGAATATGGTGCCTGATCCTGCAGTTGGGTCAGCGGGGGCTGTGTCCCACTGGCTTCAATGGGGACGCTGTGGGGGTGGACAAAGGGAGCAGCTGTCTGGATCGGCTCACAGGATCGGGGCCATGGGTGTCGGCAAACACGCTCTAGGCAGTCGCTTTGGGAGCTGAGCCTTTCGTTATAAGTAGATACCTAAGATTAACTCAGCGAAAGGGACGTGTTCCCCAGGCACTCTGCTCCCAGGCTGGACACCGTATTTAGAACAACTCGCTGCTACTAAAGAAATGACCAAGGCTGTGTAATGTTTGAACGAGAATCGTCCAGATCCAGTGCTGACCCTGGAATGGTCACTCAACCTGCCAAGGGAATAAATGCCAGAAAACCCCTGTTTAAATGGAGCCCTCATGGAGGGATTAGGGGCAAAGGGGACTCCATGAGTAACGCGCTGGCTGTGCAGATATGTGTGTGTGTGTGAGGGGGCTCGTCTGTTTGTCTGCGGTGGGGGCTGCGCCATCTGAACTGGGCCTGTGTGATAGGGAGTGATTAGGATTAGCCGCATCACGGATGAGAGTTTTTCACCAGATAGAGATGGT
This sequence comes from Mauremys reevesii, assembly GCF_016161935.1. NCBI lineage: Eukaryota > Metazoa > Chordata > Testudines > Geoemydidae > Mauremys > Mauremys reevesii. The sequence goes on from NC_052638.1 coordinate 40,341,365, forward strand.
AATGGGGCCCATGGGGAGGATTAGGATCCCTGTCTCTCTCAGGGGGCTGCCATCTGCATGTCTGTTTCAGTGTCTGTTGCCCGATGTATCTAACCAAACTCTCACTAAGTGCTTCGTGCTCTGTGCTGTGTCGGGAGCACGCTGCTGACCTATTTACAGAGCGGGCTCGGCAGGGCCTCACGTGCCATCGAAATGCGGTGTGAGGATAGATGGAAAAATGCCCGTGTCACCTTCCCATATCTCCACCCATGTGCCCTTCGCCCCTGTGCGTCAAAATCACAGGCCACAGGCAGGAGACAGGCCTGATTTCACACTGTTAAATACTGAATCACCCATTTGGTTGCTGCCCTAAAAACAGTGTCTTTTAATTGTGTTTCTCTGTTTGGGATGGAGAGGGGATCTCAGATATACCCAGCTTGTTGGGATCGGCTTGTGTACATCAAGCCAAGAGGAGGCTATGGCCTAGTGTAGGAGACATGCCTTCTGAGTCCTGCCCCAAGGTACAGGAGAGGTACTTGCTGACCCAAGTGATTCTATATTTTTTCATGGTCACCACACCTGTTTCTTCTTGTCAGTGCTCACCTGAGGGACTCCCCTGTCTGTCTACATTCTTATACAGAGCCCACTACTTGGTTATAAAGCATCTCATGAGAGCTCTCCGAGGGGCTGGCCTGGCCTCCTGGGACCCTGACACATCATAGGACTGATTCTGTTCCTACAGATATCCTTGTAACTCCCTTGACTTTGGTCAAATTGTGCCTGGCTTATACCAGTGTGAGATCAGAATCACACACCCCCGTCTTCAAAATCCTCAGACTTTTCTGTATTTAAATGTTAAAAAGATATGTAAATTTGTAAAATATTTAGCTTAACTACATTGGCACAGATATTTTCAGTGCTAGCAAAAAGTGCTGGACTGAGCCATGCAGAATAACCTCCAGGTGTGGGAGACGGGACACCAGAGTTCTGTTGGTGGATCTGCCTGGGACGTCCTTCGGAACCTGTTCAGAGATGCCGAGCTCCCACAGATCTCACTGAATTCAGCTGGAGCTCTCGGTGCTCAGCCCTTGTGAAAATAAGGCCCTTAAGCTTTCTGTGCATCACTTTCACCCTCTGCAATGGAACTGTGAGACAGGGCCGCCCAGAGGATTCCAGGGGCCTGGGGTCTTCGGCGGCAGGGGGCCCCCGCTTTGGTGGTAGTTCGGCAGCGGGGGGTCCTTCCGCTCCGGGACCTGCCACCAAAGTGCCCCGAAGACCCACGGCGGGGGTCCCCCACCGCCAAATTACCGCTGAAGCAGACCCGCTGCCAAAGTGCAGCCGGGTCTTCGGTGGTAATTCGGTGGCGGGGGGCCCCCACTGCGGGTCTTCAGGGCACTTCGGCGGCGGGTCCCGGAACGAAAGGACCCCCCGCTGCCGAACTACCGCCGAAGACCTGGCTGCACTCCGGCGGCGGGTCCCGCTTCGGCGGTAAGGACCCCCCGCTGGCGAAGACCCGGAGCGGAAGAAGCTCCAGGGGCCCGGGCCCTGCGAGAGTTTTCCGGGGCCCCCGGAGTGAGTGAAGGACCCCACTCCAGGGGCCCCGAAAAACCCTCGTGGGGGCCCCTGTGGGGCCCGAGGCCTGGGGCAAATTGCCCCACTTGCCCCCCCCAGGCGGCCCTGCTGTGAGATCCTGGGATGAATGATGGCAGAGCACCGCAACATAGTACGATCTGCCGAGCAGGGTGGGTCCTTGCAGTCTTCCCCCACTGCCTATCGGTGAGCTTCCAGTCTGACCCAGAGGGATCAAATCTAGGGCCAAGACACAACTTAAGGGCCCATTTTGCCTCTCTGCTGAGGCAGGGCACCAATTCAGGTGGCTTTTGTGATGGGGGCACCTTCCCCTGGGAGATGGACTGAGCCCCATCTGTCACCCAGGACACCAAGAGGCCATCAGATAATAGCATCTCCTGCCATGAGTGCAGGGGACTGGACTAGAAGACCTCTCGAGGTCCCTTCCAGCCCTGTGAGTCGATGATCTTTCTCCCAGAGGATTTCTTTTGCTTTCTTTTTTTTTTTTCAAACCTCTTGGGCCTATTCATATTGTAAAACTCTGCTTAGCCGTGGGGATGGAAGAAGCCACCTCGCCTGAGATGAAAGGGGGCCCTGGGCACTTGAAGGGCTTGGTTGGTTTGCTGTTAGGGTGACCAGACAGCAAGTGTGAACAATTGGGATGGGGGTGGGGGGCAATAGGAGCCTGTATAAGAAAAAAACCCACAATCGGGACTGGCCCTATAAGATCGGGACATCTGGTCACCCTATTTGCTACTGTTCTCCAAAGAAGTGGAGAAGTCAAAATGCTTGGGGATAATGAGCCCAGGTGATGTGGCACGGCCCCGCTGGCGAAAATTCCTTGAAATGAGGGTTTCTGTCTATTCAAAGGCTGAGAGATTCGTACAAGGGCTTCTCAGCCATGGTTCTTACTGCGCCTAATGTAGGACTTGTGGACATGTTTCTCTTTGTCCGCTCCTGCCATGAAAATAGCATGAAGCCGAAGGAACGTCCCTGTGAGCTGAAACCAGGCACAGAAAGTGCCAGTCCAGGAACTGGGAGGAAGATGGAATTAAAACTGTCCAGTGTTTTTTCCTGTTCAAAATGCCTTTGAAGGTTTTACGTTGTATCTATTTAGGGATTTCTTTGTGCAGTCGTTATTTCCCCTTTGTTTTCTAAAATTAACGAACCCAGTTCTCCTGGATTTGTTGCCATAATTAACAGCATCCGAGTTATTTTATTTAGGAACAGGCTGGAGTAGTCCTTACTCACGTGAGTAGTCTCATGGGCTCCCCGGGGGCTGCTCGCACTAGGCAGAGCTGGCAGGGTGGGCACCGGGGCTTCCTGACAGCGTGCATCGCTTTTCACCGTGGCAGTGCCAGCCCAGATTTTGTAGCGCTCTGCATTGCGGGCTCAGCTCCCTCCCTGAAACAGTTTTCTTGCGGTCGCCTTTTATCTTTCCAAAGGATACAGAGTCTGCTGAGCTGGAGAGAGGCTCTCTGCCTTGCAAAGGGCTCGTTCCTTGGTGTGCCGGCCTGCCAGACCCCTTGCAAACAGCCCCATTGCGAGCGCAGGTGCTCTGCCCATGCAGCCTCCTTCTCCTGAGCTGCACTTGGCGTGTCGACTGCAAGGGCCCTGGCGCTCCAAATAGCCTAAAAATGCCTTGTACAGGAAACAGATGGAAGCGAGGAGACCCGCTGCGCCTCTCCGCGGCTCCCACCCAGCTGTTCCCAGCCTGGCAGCTCTGCTTTGCTAACGAACAGTGACAATGTTAGCAGCGTCTGACAGCCAGGCCAGGAACGGCTGCCTGGAATATTCCTTAAGGCAAACGTGAGAGCCAAGGCAGCCGACCGACTTCACCGCTGGGAAACAATGGGCGGGAAAGCCAGGACGGGCGGGGTGGGGAACAGTCAGCTTCTTTCCACAGGACGGGGATATGGGCTGAGGAACTGGACTTCGCCCGACCTCTGCTTGGGTCATGGCAAGGGAAACTCTTGCTGCTGCGGGCCGGGAGAGCGCCAGGGCCACGTGGAGGGTGCGGAACAGCCTGCTTCCCCTTGGCGAGAGGCCAAGCGCGCCAGCTGATCGTTCCCAGAGAGCCAGGGCCCAATCCTGCTCCCGTCGACTTCCCATGGGCCTGATCCTGCACCAGTGACCTGGGCTCTTGGGAAGCGTCTGCCACGAGCAATGTGGCACGAGCATCACCAAGGGCTGCAAGGCGCCGCTGGGCCCCAGCGGTCTCGTCCTTTGGGAGATGACACTTATCACCCACGGGCTATTAAATGCTGGCTGCAGCCCAAGGACATGGTCCCCCCGTGCTCTGGATAGACACTGGAATGGGCCAGGAGTGTAGGGCAGTTCCTCGTACCTGCTCAGGGGAGGGGTAAAAGGGACTCGCTGCCCCCCTGTCCTGGCTCAGTGGTCACGGGAGGAAGTAGAGGAGCTGCTCCCTGCTGAGAGCGATGGTCTCGCCTCCCAGAGGCTGGTAGCACCTCTGCACTCGCATGCCACACCACCGCTCCTGGGCACCCGATTGCCAGCCGGGCCCCTCTCCTGCTGCAGCGGAACTGCTGAGAGCGAGGATGGCATTTTGTGGAGGGAGAGGGGGAGCGTCTGTTCCCTCTAAGGGCAGGTCTAGGGTGCAATCGCCACGTGGAAACGTACCTGAGCTAGCTATGGTCGCGCAAGCCCCAGGCCCCTGGGTACGTACGCACGCGAGCAGCTGCTGTAAGCGCTGCCCTGGCTTCGCTGCTATTGTTAGCTGAGTTAGCCGTGATTGGTTATGTCTACACGGGCTGCAGCCACACCCTGTGGTTGTAGTGTAGACGTACCCTCGGAGGATTCCACCGTGACTTTGGCTCAGGGTGAAATGCTCTGTTCCTGGCTCCACACTCAACTCTTCACAGGGAAAAGGGCAAAAAACTTGTCTCTTCTTCCCGCTTTCTTGATCAAACAGAGAACGTGCTCCAGCTGGGAGCCTACCATCTCCATGGCACGACCCCCCTGAAAAAGCTGCGGCTGGTTCTTGTAAAGAATTGAAGCCGGTGCTGCCCTTGTGCCTGCAGTCAGGTGCAGAGGCCAGGCTCTCTCTGGGATAATTACCAGTTTTGGAATTTGTGGAGCACAGACAAGACGACAATCTGTGAATCCGGCACTCGGGAAGTGACACTTTCCCTTGGCACAAAGAGTGCTGGGGAAAGGGGCTGGAGGATTCAGGAGCAGGCAGCAGAGATACAAACCCTGGAGGTTTTTCACCTTCCTCTGCAGCATGGGGCATGGGTCACTTGCTGGAGGATTCTCTGCAGCTTGAGGTCTTCAAATCACAATTTGAAGACTTCAATAACTCAGACATAGGTTAGGGGTTTGTTATAGAAGTGGATGGGTAAGATTCTGTGGCCTGGTTTATGCAGGAGGTCAGACTAGATGATCATAATGGTCCCTTCTGACCTTAAAGTCTATGAGTCTATGAGTAAGCTTCCTCCACCCATTGCCATGCCGCCACTCTGCCTCCCTCAACCTGAACCTGGGGAAATCATCTGGAGAGCAAGCGGGGAATCAGCCTCTGTGGCCCGTTCCAGCCTGGGATCTTGTGCAGACGCTGCCAATACAGCGTCAGATAAGGGAATGGGAGTTTGTCTAGAGGGACCAGGGTTAAACTCATTTGACTTGGATCTGAACTCAGGCTGCTACTGTGCTGGTCTGGATTTGGAGCGGAGATGAAAGGCGGCATTGCCAATTCCCAGAGTCATTTCCAACCGCCTTCCCCCAGGGCTTTCTAGGGGTCTAGGAAGTGAGTTAATGATCATTAAACAAATGCATTTAAACTAGCAGCAAGCCCAGACTTGGGGGAATTTTGGACCCAGATGGGAGCATCGTCTCTTGGGCCCATCTCTAATTAAAATTCAGGAGTGGGTTAATAATTAGAAGGAACATCACTTGTTTCTTAAAGCTGGAAAGCCACTAGTCACAGAATAAAGGGCAAAACTATTGATCAAACAGAGAACTCGCCCCAGCTGGAAGCCAGCCTGTGAGTCCGTTCCCATTCGAGGGAAGGGCTGGAGGGGACGCAGAGATCTACTCGTATGATGCTGCTGCAGTGTTAGTTTGTCCCCGGGGGATCAGAAGAGAGAACTGATCACTTCTCAGACACCGGAGTGGCCGCAGGGACTCCTGGCAGGACAATCTCTTCCCCAGAGGCCTTCCCTTCTGAGGCTGACGTGGCAGCATTAAGAGAGCCTAGATCATTTGTTCTCCTGTTTGGAGTAGTCGAAGGATAAAGGATTTTGAGTCTCATCTGGCCAAGGCCAAAAATCAGTGCCAGCCCCATGAACTTTCCCAGGAGTTACACCTACTTGTAAGGCGCTGGCTTTGTGTGCGCCATGTTGTGCCGATGGGCTGGGCCCCCAGAGGGCATGAGGGACCAGCTACTCATGTTAGCCAGGGGAGGTTTCCCTTCGCACGAGTGGCAGGGGCTGGCGTTTGTGGCGCTGACGAGCAAAAGTTCTCGGTGTAGTCCCAGCTCCCCCGTGCGGGTTGTTACTGGCTGCAGCTCAGGGGTTTGTGCTTGCACCAGGGCTAAAGCTGGCCCTGTCCTCTGTGGAGCAGGTGCACTAACACCACACCTGGGTTTTATATAGCACTTTGTATCCTGATAGGTTCACTTGCAATTGCTCAAGGATGGGGGAGGGGAATCCAGGCCAAATGGTGTGTGGGGCTGAGCAGAATACCTGGAGGGTGAACAGAGAGGTATGAAAATAGAAGCTATAAATAAACACAGTTAGAGCAAGATTTTCCACCTGAGAAGCCCAGGCTCTGAGCGCACATCCTAGGGGAACCCGGTACGAATGCCGCCACCCCACCTGGGGCTGTGCTCTTTTTCAGAGGATTCAGCTGGGTCAGCATTCGCAATATCGGTGAGTCAGTGACTAGGGCTGTTCCCACCAGAGCAGACACAGGGCGATCCTAGGGGACATACTGCTACTGGGATACCTCTCTTAGCAGTAAGGCGTAAAACTAAGGAGGGATGACTTGTGGGTACGTCACGTTTTGTAGAAATCGGAGCATTAATCCCAGGGTCCTGGCCAGATTCTAGCTGCGGTGATTACTTTCTGCCTCTCTAAATCCCCCCTGCAACTACAACAAGGATACGTTATTCTCTTCTGCACCCAGACCTACACTGCTGCTGTGTGCTGTTAAACATTCCACCCCAGCAGTGGCTGCATTTCAGTTGGTGTTTGCCATGATCCCTATGCAGTGTTTTATTCTAAGTTTAGAAATGGCTTTGGGATTCAAGGGGAGGTTTCACTGTTATATGATGGTTATTTTATTAATAACGATGGGTTTGTTCTCATTCCAAAGTGGATTGCAATCGGCTTGTGTTTGCCTGGCTGGACGGTAAGTCCCGCTCGATGTGTATTGCATGTGAAAATCTGTTTGTATTTATTTTCCTAATTTTAAGAAGGGAATTACGATTCCCAGTGAAGCCGGATGTACGTGCTCCTCATGGAAGGTTCTGTCTGCTGCTGCCATGGAAACAGAAGGGAATCCTGTCTTCCCCGATTCGATCCTCCAGCCAGCTTCCCCGCAGTCATCCAGCAGCATTCCGCTGCCGCACCCCCCGATCCACAAAGGGCTCAGCCCCTTCCAAGCACGTGTGGGCCACGGGCTGCAGGGCAGCCCTGGGGAGACCATGTTTGCTGCCCTCGAGCTATACCGGAGTTGGGGTTCAGAGTGGACGCAGATGCTTTACAGAGCTGAGACCAGTTAGGTCATTTTGGAGCCAGGTCTGAATTTGAGGGTTGTCCCCCCGCTCCCCAGCACCTCCACATGCACCAGTTTTGAGTGTTTGGATATTGGGTTTGGTTCAGAGCCCGAGTTTGGGGTTGGATCCATCTCTGCCCAAACGCACTAAGGAAACCAACCAAGCCAATGACAATAAATTGCCACCACGTTGTTGTGTTCCAGACTGAAAGCAGCACAAGGCCTTTGCCGCTCTCAAGACCCATTGCTTACGTGAGACTTATGGTGAAGCTGGGCTGGCCGTCGGCGTGGGGGTGAATTTCAGCCCAGGAGATCAGTGAGAAATCTGCCCATTCCTGTCGTTCTTCAGCATCTTCCCCTCCAGCAGCATATTTCAGGGCTTAAGTCAGTTCCATAGAACAAAGCACCCGGGCCTTGGCAGCGGAGCAATGAAACAAACATCTCCTATTTGGGATGTATACGTTCTCCGCGTAGCTGAAGTTTTCGTTAGCATTTGCTGTTTTCTCTGAAGGTTAAGTCTGGGACATCAGTATATGGAATGCTGCGTACCAGGGAAGTCAGTGTGGATGTGTAATGTGTTCTGTGCTAAATACACGAGGAAGGGAGCGTAGGCTAGTGGTTAGACTGCAAGGCTGGCAATCAGGATTTCTGGGTTCTGGTCCCAGCTCTAGCACTGACTCACTGTGTGATCTTCACCTCAGTTTCTTTGTGGTTATGGCAGGGATAATAATGGCTAACTCAGGTTTGTAAAGTGCTTTGAGATCCTTTGCTGAAAGGTGCTCTAGAAGGTGGGTGTCTGGGGATGATGAGCTGTGCTCTGGCCAGCTGCAGTTCTTTCACCCTGTTTGCTCAGGCTGTTGCATTCCTGTGAGCTGCCTCCCAGCACCTTCCTGGGAGCCATTCTCCCCAGGAAGGGATGACTGCAGGCAGCTATTTTGTAGCTAGTTACATTTCATGCTCAGCACGGTGTGTCGGGCAGGTAGGTAGGTCTCCACAGAGTTTGCAGACTAGTTACCACGCCAAATCTGGCTGCTGCAGGCGCGTTCTTGGCCCGGCTCCTGCTGGCAGGAAGGTGACTCTTGGTACTTGTGGAGGAATCCGAACAACACGGTGCAATGAGAGTCCAAAGGGAGGGTCCCCGAAGAGAGGCCGTGGTGGACATTATGAAGGGAAGGCGACATGATCTTGTGGCTAAACAGCTAAGGTACAAATCTGCACTCCGGGTCCTACCTCCAGCTCCATCACTGACTTGCTGTATGATTTTGGGCAACTACGCTGCAGTGTCTCCCGTGCATGCTGCTGCGGCTGGTCCATCCCTCCCTCGCAGGGATTCGCCGCCAACGTGAGCCCTACGGGTCAAAGGTGCTATAGAAGTGTAAGATCTTGTCCTCCATGAGAACCACAGGGAGGTGAAATCCCTGCCAGGCTCTGGGGATGTCTGCTTGGGCCTTATTGTGATGCCTGACTTGAAGGCAAATAGACCCGAAGCAATCCCGACCCGGACCCGAGCCTGAGAGTTTGCTTCCAAGCCCAGAGCTCCCTCGTGTGTCCCTGTGCACCCTGCTGGCGTGAGCGACGTGCTCTCGTGCGGGTCGTTACTGCGCTTGGAGCCAGGGAGCGTGTTCACGCACGGTGTGCGCACGGTACCCATGTCAGCAGGCTGCACACGCACATGGACAGTCGGGGGCAGGGGACAGTCACACCCAGACAAGCCGGAGTGATACCTGATCCAACCCCAGCCCGAAGGTACAGTGTGCAGAGTACACCCGACCCTCCCTGACCTGACACCTGCAGGCGGGGCCTGCCTGGTTCGGCTGCAGGGCTCTAGCGCTGAGCTCAGTACACCCCCCCCAGGCTTATTGGTAACTTACAGCAAAAACCGTACGCTTCATCCTAAGCGTTCTGCCCAAGCGTGGCCGTTCCTGGGCTTTTCCCTGCAGGACCTCCTCTCTCCGAGCCACCCCAACCCCTCTTCCATCCTGGGTTGAGCCACTAGCTCCACCTGTGCATCTGTGCGCATGGTTTCAGGGCCACTCGGCAGAGGAGACATGAATTGCTAGGTAGGATCCTCAGCTCTGGGACACGGTCCAGAAGGGGTTCAGGGTACAGAGCTGACTGGCTCTAGTTAGACAGGTTTCAGAGTGGTAGCCGTGTTAGTCTGTATCAGCAAAAACAACGAGGAGTCCTTGTGGCACCTTAGAGACTAACACATTTATTGGGCATAAGTTTTCATGGGCTAGAACCCACTTCATCAGATGCATGGAGTGGAAAATACAGGAGCTGGTATAAAGATACAGCACATGAAAAGATGGGATCAGTGCTAACGAGGCCAATACAGTTAGGGTGGATGTGGCCCATTCTCAACAGTTGACAAGAAGGGGTGAATATCAACAGAGGGGAAATTACTTTTTGTAGTGCTAACATCCACTTTGATTGAATTGGCCTAGTTAGCAGGTCCATGGGAATCGGGGGGTGTTCCGGTATTGGGCAGGGGGGCTGTGTGGCTCAGCATGCCCCCCCCCAGGGGAAGGGGCAGGCTGGCAGCACAGGGCCGGGTGGGCCGTCGTGCATCTGGCAACGGCCGGTTTGTAAATAGTGCCCTCGTACTGGGCTGGGTGGAGCAGGGCTGCCCCTGCCATGCCCCATTGTCCCTGGCTGGCCCCTCGCTCTGGGGACCGACTCCCCCTTGCCATGCTCCGTCCCACAACAGGCTAATCTGGCCCTGTTTAGGGGGTACAGCAGCTCAGCCTGGGTGTGTCAGCTGCCAGCGGGCGCCGGGCGCTTCTGGGGGCAAGTGCCTTAGAGCGGGTCTGCACGGGGCTGCATCCGGCCACGTGCACGCGTGGGGCGTGTGTGTGTGTGTTTGCGGCCGCGTGTCTGAAGGTGAAAGCGGCCAGGCTGTAATTACGGCGAGCGGCATTTTGAAGTTGGGATAAAGCTTTAATTGAAGTCCTGGCTGCTGTTAATTACATTAAAGAGCGAGTGAGCAATGGGCTTTTTATTAGTTAATGAGGATTTTCATTTTCCAACAGAGGAGCCCTTTGATGTTTTCAGGACTAATGGTTGTTAAATGAAACTTGTTTGTTTTTTCCCTTGGTTCAGCGCGAGCGTGGGGCAGGCACCTGGTCGAGGAGGAGAGCGGGCAGGGGCAGGGGCAGGGGCAGGGGGGTTCTCTGGATAATGAAGCCACTTTCCCTGTTCTTAACCCTTTGAATGGCTCAGTAATGTAAAGCGCCTGGCACCTTGGCAGGGATTGGCACTCTGTGCAGGGATTGGCACTCTGTGCAGGGATTGGCACTCTACTGCATTAGGCAAATGCCCCGTTTAGAATCATTGCTGTGTTGGACAGGAGCCCTTCCCAGGCTGCTGCAGAACTGTAGTGAGAAGTTGCACTCTGGAGTCAAGTGGAGAGGGATTTACTGACTCTACACGTGCCTGGGCAGAGCTGGCAGCAGGCTGGCTGACCCATTCCATACGTAGGGCAGACAGCTGCTGTGGTTTCCTGTCACCCACGGGGGGTGTGGGGAGGATTGTACTCTGCACTGTTCTGTTTGGCAGGGTAAATCCTGGCCAGCCCATTGATTTCAGTGCAGGGTCAAGGTGCAGATCCAGGAAAGAACCGTTCAGGGTCTTATTCAGAGCCCTTCCCATTCCAAACACCCCCTGCACCTGATGCAGTGAAACCCCTGTGGGGCAGGACATGACATGACATGCACCGTGGGCGACAGGGGAAGGCCCCACCACAGCTGGAGCAGGCTACCGTGGGCACCTCACACCTACCTGTCCTCCACTCTCAACATTCTTTTAAAGAATCAAAAAGTAATAGCAAAAAAAATGTTAAGTACATCAGAAGCAGGAAGCTGCTAAACAACCAGTGGGGCCCCTGGATGATCGAGATGCTAAAGCAGCACTCAAGGACGATAAGGCCATTGCAGAGAAACTCAATGAATTCTTTGCATCAGTCTTCATGGCTGAGGATGTGAGGGAGATTCCCAAACCTGAGCCATTCTTTTTAGGTGACAAATCTGAGGAACTGTCCCAGATTGAGGTGTCACCGGCGGTGGCTTCTGGCACCGGCGCAACAAGCGCGTGCCAGGGGCGGCAGGCTGCGGGGGGCGGCGTGCTGGTCGCTGTGAGGGTGGCAATCAGGTAGCGTTCGGCAACGTGCCTGCGGGAGGTCCACCGGTGCCGCTGTTTTGGTGGCAATTCGGTGGCAGGTACGCCAAAGGCACGGGACTGGCAGATCACCTGCAGAACCGCCGCCGAATCCGCGTCCCCAGCAGAGCATCCGCAGGGATGCTGCCAAAGGCCGCCTGACTGCCGTGCTTGGGGCGTCAAAAACATAGAGCCACCCCTGGGTGTCACTAGAGGAGGTTTTGGAACAAATTGATAAACTAAACAGTTAAAAGTCACCAGGATCAGATGGTTTTCACCCAAGAGTTCTGAAGAAACTCAAATGCGAAATTGCAGGACTACTAATTGTAGTCTGTAACCTAGCATTTCAATCAGCTTCTGTACCAGATGACTGGAGGACAGCTAATGTGACGCCAATTTTTAAAAAGGACTCCAGAGGTGATCCCGGCAATTACAGGCCGGGAAGGCTGACTTCAAAACCAGGCAAACTGGATGAAACTATAGTAAAGAACAAAATTGTCAGACACAGAGATTAACATGATTTGTTGGGGGATAGTCAACATGGTTTTTGTAAAGGGAAATCATGCCTCACCAATCTAGAATTTTTTGAGGGGGTCAACAAGCATGTGGAAAAGGGGGATCCAGTGGATACAGTATATTTAGATTTTCAGAAAGCCTTTGACAAGGTCCCTCACCAAAGGCTCGTAAGCAAGGTGAGCAGTCATGGGATAAGAGGGAAGGTTCTCTCATGGATTGGTAACTGGTTAAAAGATAAGAAACAAAGGGGAGGAATAAAGGGTCAGGTTTCAGAATGGAGAGAGGCAAATAGTGGTGTCCCCCAGGGGTCTGTTGTGACACTCTGTACCTCGAGGGAACATCCTGCACGCCCAGGTTCATCCTTATAATATGATTGTGTGGTATCCAATGCAGTTTGTCATGTCGGGTGTCTTCAGAAGGCTCACGATGCACTGAGCATTGTTGTTATAGTGATGTTATAGGTTGTAATTCCATGTATATAGTTACGAGGCTGAAAATGTGTCCTCATGGCTTAAAACAAGCCCAGGCAAAACTCTCAAGGAGCAGAGGGGCAGTTCACACCTCATCAAGGCATGCAAGGGACAAACCCAGCCCAGCCTCACAGGAACAAAAGACACTGGCCTAGGCAGCAACAAAGGATCTGCTGGACTCTTGAGTGAGACGCCCCCCCCTTCCCTTGGCCAGTCTGGGACTGCGATGAGGTGATGCTCACCTGCCCCTGAAGGGACGGGGGCAAAGCCAAGAGGGGAGAATGGACATGATAAAAGGGAGAGACGCTTTCCAGGCTCTTCCCCTCTCTTCCACCTCCATCTACAGACATCACCACCAAGCGACTGAAGCGCTGGTCGAAGGGGAGAGCCTGACTGACGGGCAACCAGCCAGCCTGTGGTTAGAAGCATCTGCGTTTGTAAGGGCACTGAAAGTGTTAAGATTGGTTTAGAATGCGCTTTGCTTTTATTTCATTTGACCAAATCTAACTTTTTGTGCTTTGACTTATGATCATTTAAAATCTATCTTTTGTAGTTAATAAATTACTGTTTCTTCTACCTGCAGCAGTGCATTTGGTTTGAAGCATGTCAGAGAACCCCACCCCCACCCCCGCGCTTGGGATAACACGCCTGGTACATATAGATTTCTTTGTTAAATTGACAAACTCATATAAGTTTGCAGCGTCCAACAGGCATAACTGGACACTGCAAGACGGAGGTTTCTAGGGTTGTGTATTGACTAGTGTCATTCGGTTGTACAGTCCAAGCAGCGGCCGGCCAAGAGTGCTCACTCATGTAGCTGGGAGCAGCTTACACGCTAGAGGCTGGGCATGAACAGCCCGGGAGTGGGGGTCTCACAGCGGGGCAGGGTAAGCCTGGCTCCCAGAGTCAGGGATTGGAGTGGCCTGGCAGATCATTGGTCCAGATAACACCAGGGGAACGTCACACCTATACTGGACCAAGTCCTATTTAACATATTCATAAGTGATCTGGAAAAAGGGGTAAACAGTGAGGTGGCAAAATATGCAGATGATACAAAACTACTCAAGATAGTTAAGTCCCAGGCAGACTGCAAAGAGCCACAAAAGGATCTCTCAGAACTGAGTGACTGGGCAACAAAATGGCAGATGAAATTCAACATTGATAAATGCAGAGTAATGCACATTGGAAAACATAATCCCAACTATACATGTAAAATGATGGGGTCTAAATTAGCTGTTACCACTCAAGAAAGAGATCTTGGAGTCACTGTGGATAGTTCTTTGAAAACATCCGCTCAATGTGCAGCAGCAGGCAAAGAAGCGAACAGAATGTTGGGAATCATTAAGAAAGGGATAGATAATGAGACAGAAAATATCATATTGCCTTTATATGAATCCATAGTATGCCCACATCTTGAATACTGCGTGCAGATGTGGTCGCCCCATCTCAACAAAGATATATTGGAATTAGAAAAGGTTCAGAAAAGGGCAACAAAAATTATTAGGGGTATGGAACAGTTGCCGTATGAAGAGCAATTAATAAGACTAAGAGTTTTCAGCTTGGAAAAGAGATGACTAAGGGGGATACGATAGAGGTCTTTAAAATCATGACTGAAGAAAGTAAATAAGGAAGTGTTATTTACTCCTTCTCATAACACAAGAACTAGGGGCCACCAAATGAAATTAATAGGCAGCAGGTTTAAAACAAACAAAAGGAAATATTTTTTCACACAATGTATAGTCAACCTGTGGAACTCCTTGCCAGAGGATGTTGTGAAGGCCAAGACCATAACAGGGTTCAAAAAAGAACTAGATAAGTTCATGGAGGTTAAGTCCATCAATGGCTATTAGCCAGCATGGGTGGGGTGGTGTCCCTAGCCTCTGTTTGCCAGAAGCTGGGAATGGGCGACAGGGGATGGATCACTTGGTGATTCCCTGTTCTGTTCATTCCCTCTGGGGCACCTGGCATTGGCCACTGTCGGAAGACAGAACACTGGGCTAGATGGACCTTTGGTCTGACCCAGTCTGGCCGTTCTTAAGTTTCCCACAGAATATTGAATGGCATTCAAGGGCTGGGTTTTTATCTTCAAAGCGCTCGATGGCCTGGGCCTAGTGGATCTAAAGGATTGATTAAAGCTCCAGGATGAAGACTGTGGTCAAAGCTCCGATCCTCTGGCTCAACAACAGGGCTAAAGCTTGTCTGTGCAGGAGACAGAACTTCCTCAGGGGCTGGTCTGAGCCAGTGGAGTGAGCTCCTCCAGAAGCTGCAGCCCATCCCGCACCTCCCACTTCACGTGCCAGGCGTATTTCTTCCATCCGCCTGCTCTAACATACATACAGAGCAACAGGTATATTAAAAAAACCTCCTGAAACAAGAACTCCCCTGCACACGCCTCTCCCCTGTGGATGGGCTGAGAACAGACCTGGGAGGTAATTGTCCCCGTCTGCACTGCACTGGCGAGTCCCCAGCTGGAGAACTGTGTCCAGCTCTGGGAACACCTTTCGGAAGATCTGTACAAATTGGAGAGATTCCAGAGAAGAGCAACAAAAATGATCAAAGGTTTAGAAAAGCTGACCTAGGAGCAAAGGTTAAAAACTGGGTCTGTTTAGTCCTGAGAAAAGAAGACTGAGAGGGGACCTGATAAGTCTCCAGATACCTTAAGGGCTGTTATAACGTTGTTCTCCGTGTCCACTGAAGGGAGGGCAGGATGTGATGGGCTTATCTGCAGCAAGGGAGATTTAGGTTACGTATCAGGAAAACCTTTCTCATGCCAAGGGGAGTTAAGCTCTGGAACAGGCTTCCCAGGGAGGTTGTGGAATCCCCATCGTTGGAAGCTTTTTAAAACAAGCTGGACAAACCCTGTCAGGGATGGTCTGGGTTTTCTTGGTCCCACCCCAGCAGGGGCTGGGAGGTAATTTATGACCTCTCTAGGCCTCTTCCAGCCTGACATTTCTGTAACAGATGTTAGTCATGTTACTTATTGCGTGACTAGACAGCACGTGGATATCATGCAGGATAAGAGCCTGTGGAGAACAGCATGGACCTTCACCTCTGGATCTGCTACACCTTTGGGCACATGGGCTGATTAGTTTGGTGGCCCCATCCAGCACCTTGGCTGGGAATGTCACTTTTCTAACTGTATCGAATGGGGTAAGCCCCTCCCCATGAGGCAGAGGTCATGGTTGCGTGATAGAGACGCCATGGTGTGTCAGGACATCATGTCACTGCAGTGCCGTGTCCCAGCAGGGATCGTCAGGCCCAGGAAAGCCCTGCAATGTAACCTTGTAAGATGGGGCGCACCCAGCCAAAAAACCCCATCAGGATGAGGTGGGGAACGTTGGGATTAAGGGCCCCAAACACTCATTGGCCTCTGCCTACATGGGTCACGATGGAGGCTGGACTGGGGAATCAGTCTTCCCGCAGCCTAAGCAAGAGGTGAAGTCAGCAGACCCAGACCCATCTCACACCAGCCATTGCCACAGCGATACAAACAACGGGGAATTCAGAGGGATTGTAAGGAAATTGCGGGAGACAAGCTCCCCGCAAGACCCCCTCTACCTGTGCAAGCCAGAGAATGGAAGGGAGGGAGCGTTAACTCCAAGGAGTCCAGGGCTCTGACTCTGCACAGTAGAAGCTGATTGCCCAGTTCTACTCACTAAGACTAGGCAAGACTTTTTGCGGCTTCCATTTTGGCCCTGGGTCACACACTTGCTGCAAAGCCACCCCTCCCCCCGACCCTCTCTAGGATTTGTCCTGGTTCCTTCAAACTCCTTTGCAGAGTGTTTGAAAATAAAATGCTGACTGTAACTCAGGCTGGTTAATGCCCCCTGCACATGCCGTTATTATTTATTATGGAGGTTTAGTATTTGTTCCCAGCAGAGCTGAGCGACTCGTTGCTAACAAACCGGAAATCATTTGCAAATTCCTTTGCATTCTTTTTCCTCGCTATTTCACTGTGAATAATTTGTGGTTTGTTGTGAATATTCAGTATCCCAAATTCAGAATTCATGCCATGTTGGTTACTTACAGGAGTCACATGGCTTTGATCCTGCTCCCCGGCTGGATGATTTATATAACACAGAGCAGATTCTGAATGTCAGGCGTTAAAACCAAATACGCACCTTGAAATTTGCTTTTGGTGAATAGTCAAGAGTAAAAGGCCTTTGTCTTGGGCATCTGTTGCAGCCTGACCACTTGAATATGCATAGAGAGCAAATGTGAAAAGCCCCCAGACTCTCACTGAATCAGAATTTGGTCTCAAATATGAATGTTTTCCCCTGCGATGGCCCAAATCCAGCAAAGTGCTTAAGCTTGAGACCATTGAACTCACATGCTTAAAGATAAGCACTTGCTGAAATGCTTTACTAGACTGGAGCCGATTCGCTCAACTCTGGTCATAATGTGTCATGAGACATGCCAACGTTGCCTTGTTCTCCAGAACCTCGTGCCACGATTGGATGCCGTTTGCTATCAATGCTGCAGTGCAATATCGTCACGCTGCGCCACGGCAATACGTTATCCTGCAGACAGCAGCCCCGAGCGGGAGCTGAAGTTAGGAGCTGGGGTTGTGCCGGATTGGTGGCACAGAAGATCTGGTCCAAAGAAAAGGAGGAGCTCTGAAAGCTCCATTTTCAAGGCTGAAGCCATGGTAGCGCGTCTACATGGCCTAGGTCTACTCTCAGGTGCACGTAGACTGGGCTATACACCAGTGTTTTCTGAGAGGAGGATTTCTGTGTCCAGGTACTACCCAGGTTTGCAACAAGCTGGGCTGGGCAGGGTAGCGTGGCCATGCCTGGGACATGCGACCTCGGCCATTTCAAGATGAACAGTTTGAAGAAATTATCAATGTACCGGGACTCAGTGTGACGATACAGTCAAACCTCCATCGGCTGCACCCCCATTAACCAGAACACCTGGATGCCCAGCTACATCCCCTAAATTTTACCTGTAGCAGTTAGAAATCTGGCCTTGTGCGCTGGATTCCTGGGCTGCATCTTTCTGCCTCCAGCCTGCCCTGGGGTCGTCGGCCATCTGCCGCTGGGTGCGAGGGGGCAGCTGGAATGCTTTGATGTCTCCGCCTAAAGGTTCAGGGGACCCTGGCTGCGGACTGCAATGCCAGCTGGGCCAGCTTCTATTACCCAAGCCCCCCGTGGGCTGGTGCTGGCTGAGACCACTGGACACCTGGGCAGGGAGAGGGGCACCCATCCCTGCTGCACAGCTAGGGAGCACAGTCCCTTTTGGTCAAGGTCATGGAGGAGATCCTAGAAACTGGGCACAGAATGCGTGACGGTTTGAGGGGAGGGGGGTTGTATATGTGTCACTCTGCCTGCCCAGCCCCTGAAATCTCAGCTCACCCCAGCGTGGGAGCAAGGGGAGGATTGATCCCACATGTTACTCAGCCCCCTGGTCTCTGTGGGGCAGGGAGTCTAGGGCTGGCAGCTCGGCTGATGGAACAACTCCCTATTAATTGCCCCTTGTCCTTTCCTTTCTCCTCTGCCCGGGGAAACCAAGAACTGGAGGAGGTAGAACTCAAAGCTATCAATGGTCCTGCCTTGATGGGAATAAAATATGCACCGAAAGACATGAAAATGGAGAAAATAAAAGAGATAAAAATGGAATGATCAAGCCAGCAACTTCTCCTCCTCTGATTAAAAAGAGAGCGGGGGTGGGGGGGGGATGAGGGAGGGGAATGTAGCAGCCCTTGAAGAGGCAGCTGCTGCAGAAGCAGAAGCCTGATAAAGGGTCTGAGGCAGCCTGTTTGGAAGAGATAAAGTGAAGTCCCAGCATTTACTGTCCTCAATCCAAGTCTTACCATCAATATTAATACAGCCTGACAAACTGGCATTTAAGATAGAATAAATATAGACTGGTTCTGCTATTACCTAGACCTTATTAATCTGCTTGCAGGCATCTAAATGCCGTTACAAATATGGAGTTTACTACTCGGCGCTTCAATAGCTTTACAATCCATCACGCTTTTCGGTCCCCCCAGCTATTGTCTCTGAGTCCCAGGTGACCTGCTTTTCTCTTCAAAGCGAGCTGGTGCACTGGGGAGCGGGGGTGGGGAGGGAAGCAGAGGGGAGAGATGCCGGGACAGACAGGAGCATTGTTTCAGAAGAATGGCAATTGTTGGGAGATCAGCTCAGTGTATTCAAATGGCAGAGGCATAAAGCTCTTAGAGACCGAAGAAGAGAGAATAATGGCACTTGGAAAGTTGGATACAATTGGGAGATGATGCACAGTAACGCAGGGCAGCCGCAGTGCTTAGCCGCCTTTGCCAGCTCACACCGCAACCTGCAAAGGGAAAATCCCCCAGAGAGGGAGCCCTGGGGTCACACTCATGTGGGCGCTTGTAGTTAATATGGCCCCCAGGTATTCGGTTTGCCTGGGGTCCAGGGAGCCGCTCAGCTGACAGCTCCTGGTTGGATTTACCATCACTGTCTGGACAGAGGTGCCTGCATCCCGTGGTTCCAGTGCCATGGCTGGAAAATGCAGTCCTCCCCTTGGATTGTCCCGAGTTGCTCAGGCAGGAGCAGGACAGTGCATTTGAGTGACTAGAAAGAACTTTGTCTCTGCAGGTAAAACAATGCTCGTAACTATCCGACTGCAGCCGTGGGCCCAGTTCTGCTCCGCCGGCAGGGGTCACTCGGCTGAAGTCAGTGGACTCATCCCAGACTTACAGCGGTGTAACAAAGCAGAATCTGACCCTGGGAGCAACTGTAATGCCCATTCTGCTCTGAACAGCATGTGCACACTCAGGACTTCAATATCCGCTGCCCGACAGCTTTTGTCATCATTTACACCTGGGCACAGCAGGGGTGGAAACTACCTGATCAGAATCCCCCACTTGCTCATGCAGGTGGGAGCATCGTGCATCCCCTACTCCTGGGGGATTCTGCATCACTGAACATGTGCAGGCTTTGTGTCCCCCACAGATTTCTTTGCTTCCCCGCAGAAAAATGACTCTGGTGGGGAAGCAAAGGGAAGCCACAAGAGCGGCCATGTGACCTTCCCAAGCAGTATATTTTGGGTGCTCAGGGCAGCCAGCAGCAAAGTAAATCACTGAGGGACAGGGGACGGGACTGGGGAAGACCCGGCTGGTGGCTCCTACCCTGTGCCGGACTGGGGAGGACAGGACTTCCTCTTTCCCTACATGGCACCTGGAGCCGAGTCAGACCCACTCCCAGATTTCTCCCTCAGTTTTAGGAAGCTCTGCAAACTTCCTTCCACCCCCATCGCTTCTCAGCTGCAGAGGGAGCTGCTCCCCCATCCACCCAACCCCCATGAATCCAGATGCCCTCATATGCAGATCCTCCTGCCAAGCCTCACCCCTCTGCACTCAGAACCCCACTGCTGAGCCCCATTCCCCCTGCACCTGGACCACCCCAATGAACCACCAGCACCCAGATCCCTACCCCACTGAGCCCCAACCAGCTGCATCTGGATCCCCACCCCACTGAGCCCCACTGCACCAGCATCTGGACCCCCCACTGAGCCCATACACACCCAGGACCCCCTGCTGAGCTCTATCCCCCCCCACACCCAGACCCCACCCTGCTGAGCCTCAATCACCTTCACCTGGACCCCCTGTTGAGTCTCATTACCATTGCACCCAGAACCCCCCTTGCACCTGGATCCCCCACTGAGCCACCAACATCCAGATTGCCCCAGACAGAACCCTCTCAACCCACATCAGGATACCCCCACATTGAGCCCCTCCACACTTGGATCCTGCCTTGCTGAGCCTGCCTGCCTGCACCTGGCATGGAGGGGCAGGGCCCAGGGGGGTTTCTGGGGCAGGCTGGGTCCTTGTGCTGTGTCAGGGTTGGGTGCAGCCTCACCACTGAGTCTGTGTCCTGGGGTGGGGGGAGCTGCACAGTGACCTCCCACCTCTGGGCAGCCAGTGGCCTGTGCTCCCCACTGCCAGGCTGGAGCCTCCACATTTGTTTGACAAATAATATTTGCAGAATTTTGCAGAATTTTAAAATATTGTGTGCAGAATTTTTAATGTTTTGGTGCAGAATGCCCTCAGGAGCAATCCCCTGGGCATAGGTGTACATGACTGCAAAAGTCAGGAGAGACTCCATTCCACTGTCCAGACGAACCCCTTTCTGGGTGTTGGTCTTATCGCTAACTCAACCTCCCCCAAACATAAACCTCAGCCTAGGCTTTCTCCCCAGGGTTGGCTGGTCCTAGTGCTTGCCCTGCGGGCTTTCTCTCTCCTAGCTCCTTCTACCCAGAGAGGCTGCAAACTCTCCTGTAGCGTGATTGGAGCTAACTGGCGTCACCTGCTAACGTGAGCGTCATTCAGCCATAATTACACGGTAGGATTGAAGCACCTGGCGTCAGACTGACTCAGTGGAGGAAACCTGGCTCCCAATTGCAGAGGCTTGGGGCCAGGTCCTCAAGATCCCTCGATTTCAGTGCCTAACTCCCCTTGTTTTCAATGGGAAGTAGGTTCCTAAACAGCTGCAGGATCTGGGCCTTGGAGTTTGCCATCCTGCTCCAGACCAGTTATCTACACACAGCTCAGTTTTCTATAGACACCAAAACTCTGAGATGCCTGTCTAGCCCAAAGGAGAGATTCAGACTGACGTGTGCTTGGGGACGGGGGGACTCCATTCCCCTGCTTCAGATTGGTCCCAGCTAAAGAAGGATCAGAGATTCACAGATCTGAAGGCCAGATGGGATGGACCATATGATCATCAGGTCAGACCAGCTGCACTACACGGGCCAGAGAATTTCAGAAGCCCATAACGCCTGTGTGAGTTATAGCATCTCTGTTAGAAAGGCAGCTAATCCTGATGTGAACACTTCAAGTGATGGTGAATCCACTACATTCCTAGATCAGTTGTTCCAATGGTTAATTACCCTCATTCAAGATTTGCACCTTACTTCTAGCCTTAATTTGCCCAGTGTGGGCTTCCAGCCGTTGGATCTTGTTCTGCCGTATTCCGCGAGGCTAAGAGCCCTCTGCTTTCAGAAACTTTCGTCCCACATAGGAACTTACCGATCACGATCAAACCACCTCTTAGCCTTTTCCTAGATCACTGAAGTAGATTGAGTTTCTCAAATCTCTCGCTGTAAGGCAGGTGTTGTAAGATCAGGTCACTGTAAAACCAATGAGCTTCCTGTGATGGACGTGAGTGATGTGCCTTCAGAAGGTGCTCTGAGCACCCTCCCTGAAAACCCAGCCCAGTCCAAAAGGATTATATAGAGAGGAGACCAAATTGGACGGCAATAAGGAGAGCACAAGCCTATGGGTGTCAGTGGCACTGTACAGGCTACCTGAGGGCAGAATTTGACCCCTGGGGTTTATGTAATGCTTTTGTAAAGTTCTAAAACACAGTGGAGGAAGCTGGAAAAATAGATGATATCAAAACCATGTTTCTGCAAAGCTAATGAGCAGATTGGCAGTGCTAGCAGCAAACGTATGTTCCAAAGGAAAGACTAAGATATCCTTCATGCTGCTTCCAGCCCACCCCACCTCCCCCCGGGCTGTCATGCCTCCTGGAATCTGAGGAGTCTACCTGCATGGTGCTCCTCTGGAAAACCCTCTAGGTCCAGCCTTCTTCTCTGGGGGAATGGCCAGTGCGCCCACCAATAGGGCTATTTAAAATAAGGGCATTTGTTTGTCACCACAGGCACGGTACAACCTTGGACGTGGGGGAAGCCTCATTAGATTACAGAGACAGCTTCTCTGGAGTCACCCTTTCATGTACAAACTAGGCCAGGGGTCGGCAACCTTTCAGAAGTGCTGTGCCAAATCTTCATTTATTCACTCTAATTGAAGGTTTTGCGTGCCAGTCATACATTTTAACATTTTTAGACGGTCTCTTTCTATAAGTCTATAATATGTAACTAAACTATTGTTGTATGTAAAGTAAATAAGGTTTTTAAAATGTTTAAGAAGCTTCATTTAAAATTAAATTAAAATGCAGAGCCCCCCGGACCGGTGGCCAGGACCCGGGCAGTGAGTGCCACTGAAAATCAGCTTGCGTGCCACCTTCGGCGTGCATGCCATAGGTTGCCTACCCCTGAACTAGACAGCTCCACAATAGACTCAAGCCAGGAACATGCTCCCGATCCTCTTCAGACCTACACAAATCTCAGCCCTCGCCTCCACTCCGCTTTGTCAGGAGCAAAGATTAATCCCACGGGAGTTGAAGTGGCTCAACTTTCAAAACTGTTTCTCTGGGCAGCTAGAGAACCACTTACCCCTTTGTTGCCTAGCCTCATTCCCAAAAGCAATAATAGAATAAAAATAACACAAGCAGCGCTGGCTCCGAACCAGAACTAGGCGGGGCAGTTTGGATCCAAGACGTGGGACGACCTCCCCCAAATTCAAATGGTTTCTGATCCAAGGGTCTGGTTTGGCCATTTCTCCATTAATAATGATCCTTTGGATTCATATAGTGCAGCCCAAGTTTCAAGTCTCACTTAAAAAAAGGCCAATAGAAACATGGAGTTGCACTGAGACATTTTGATGGCAGTTTCTTAGGACGTTCCTGTGAGGTTTCTGCAGAGAACAAGTGAAGATACCGTAAACATATAGAATAAAATATTGGGGAGGGAGAGGGGATATTTGACGTCCCTCTCTGAAGAGAAGTTCATTAGCATCCCTGTAGAATTAGGGCACAGGTGACTTTCACAGAACATCTATGGACTCTTCCCCTATATGTCACATTACGGTATTTGTAAGGGCCTGCTTGGTTCATCTCTTTCGGCCTCTGCTGGTTTGACACTGCGCCCAGCGTGTGCAGTGTGTGTCGTTCACCCATGTCACAGCACGTCTTGCTTAGCAGCACTCTCTGGGCTAGTCCCACACCACAGCCGAAGCGCGCGCTCAGTGCAGTCATTAGGAGGGGATGCTACCTCGTCAGAGGCAGCATTCAGAAAACCTGTTAAACTCAGGTTGCTGCTGCCCATCTCGCTGTTCCCTGCAGGACTGTGCTGCACAGACCGTCTGCCCAGTGATGAGTCGTTTACATCTCCTCCTTTTCTCAAGAACTCTGCTGGATCAGCAGCCCTGGCCTGTAGTTATCTCCAGCACTGCAAGCTTCCCCGTGTGGCCTCTTCAGGCCTGACCTGCAGCAAGCTCTCAAGGCTCGAGAGAGCGGGGAGTACATTTTCCATGTCCTTTGGCCTCCCCCCGCTTGGTGCCCTTGTCCGTGGGTTGTGCATGGTTGTCCATTAGGAACTGATCTAAGACGTCCAGCTCATTTCATGAGGGCTACCAAACAGCCATTAACTGGTACTGTCTTCCAGTTGCTGCTCTGGACCCCGTTCCAGCGGGTTACCTCCAAGGCAGCTAGTTCCTCTTATTTAGGCAATTTTGAGTGGCCATAATTCCCTGAAACAGAGCCGTGTATCAGAGAGTTTCTTTCCAGAGCGTCTTTAATTGCCGGCTGCATTTCTGCTTAGCAGCTCAGAGTGAAAGGAGCGGCTCCGCTAGAACAGAAGGATATTCCTGAAGGAACAGCTCCGCACCAAGGCTCCAGCCCAACCAAATGGCCCGAGGAAAGCTGAAGGGTTGGTTGGCAGGCGCATGAGTTGGGATTTCTTTCAGTTGTTGCCGGGTTGTGGCTTGGTTTGGTTTCTATTCTGGGATGGCTATACTGACACGTGAGCACCTTCCAAAAGGCGAATAATGAATCTTGTAGGGAAGACTACAAAAGGAAAAGGCAGTTTCCAACCTAGACAGAAAGAACACAAGGAGACAGCCTGGCTCAGCAGAGAGTGCGGGCACGTCTTGAAGGCAGATTTCATCAGCCAGAGTGGCGGTTAGAGATTCTTGGCATAAAAAGAAATGAAAAGGGTAAATTAATATAATATATGGAGATACACCAATCTCCTAGAACTGGAAGGGACCCCGAAAGGTCATCGAGTCCAGCCCCCTGCCTTCACTAGCAGGACCAAGGTAGAGAAAAATTAAAACATCATCAGATAATATTGATGTCCAGGCCCCGCTGTTGTAACAGGAATATCAATAGCTCAATCCAGAAAGCAGGTTCGGGTTTTTATTACTGTTAAGATTAGACAACAGAAAGACCTTTTGAGTTTCTGAGACACAGAAAATACGCAGCTCACTGAGTAGCAGGAGATAATACCGAGGTCTAGAAACCCAGAAATGGCTCTCGGCGTGGATTCTCAGTGATTTTAGAAACATCGGGCAAAATTGAAGGGTTGGGCCAGATTCTGATCTCCGTGACACTGCTTTAAACCCAGAGTGACTCCATTGACTTGAGCAGTGCTTCTCCAGTTTTACACCACTGGGTTTGAAATAAGACTCTGTCCCTTTATTTTGAGAAGTCTGCAGACTGTTTTTAAGAGTATAGAGGTGATGTTCGCTCAGCACATTCAAAGGAGAGTCAGCGGCAGCTGACAGCACCGATTCTGGAAGGATGCACGTGGTTGAAGTGCTTTCCTGAATTGGGGCCAGAATATCCCCAAAGATGAGACTTTTCATGATAGCTCTTCATTAGGAACAGATCTGAGGATTCCCCCATTATGAAACATGTCAGTTTAACAAACTTTTCCTTGCGTTCTCACTGGCGAGCATGTGTTCTTTCGGGAGTGCTGTATTCTGCACCCCAAAATCTTCAACCTCGTCACCAACCTCACTAGCAGTTTTGCTCTGACACCTGCATTTGCAATTCAGTTTGAAGCGGAGCCTAAGCAGTGGCTGCATTCTGCCCAGAGCGGGTGCATTGCAGTAGTGGGGAAGGGATTCCTGAGGAAAAGCCTTTAAGCAGGGTGGGGTTTTGGGGAGGTCAGGCACTATGTTATCCCAGTGTAAGATGAGGACACGTTCACCGTATTTGCCAGGCAGTTATTTGAGCGATTGTGGCGTGTTATTAATGAGTTTGTAAATCTCCTGTCTTCTCTTTCCCATCCTCCGCCTAATCTTTGCTCCAAATAAACAGTATGTTTTCCTCAAGTAGTTTGCTTTGGCACCCGGATTTTTGTCCCATGCCGCAGCAGGAGATAACGCCCTGCGGCCTCCACCTCCGGGACTGTTTTAAAAGCAACCTCCATCCAAGCATTGCTTTGCCACTGACTCATCTGTCTTATCTCCAAGTCCCCCCGGGGGCTCCTCCTCCACCGCCACCTTGGGGAGAGCGACCCTGCCTCTGAGGAATGGCCCAGCCGGTGGCTGGGTGCTCCCGCTGGGGTGCAGCCTCTGCCTTGCTAGCTAACGATCACTCCCGCCAAGTGCAAACAATACTGACGATTTCTTCTGCAGGCCTGAGCAGCTTCAGTAGCACCTTTAATAGCCCCCCACTGATGTCTCTCTCCCATCCTGGCTTTACTTGTTAACAGAATTAACTATTAATGAGCCAGCTGCAGGCGGCCTCCTCTGGCTCACTCGCCTGGTGCAATAGCTTTGTGCTCCTTGGGGAGCCCCTGGAGCAGCAGGGAGAAGGGAGAAGGCGGAAGCGTCCCAGGCACATGCCGTGCAGAGCAGCCCTTCCGCAGTTGGGGCTGGGCCTCCTGGACAAATGGGATCAGGGCCGGTGCAACCATTTAGGTGACGGTGCTGGGATTTCAGGGGCGCCATTTTCTTCGGCAGCGACCACCGTAGCCGGATCTTCGGTCGCAACCGGCATTTAGGTGGAGGGAGCTGGGGCAGGGGAGCGCGGGGAGGGCCTCCTGCAGCAAGTGGGGGGGGGCGGCATGCAGGGGAACTCCCCGCCCCAGCTCAGCCCTGCCCTGCTTCCTCCCCGAGCAGGCCGTGGCTGCTTCACTTCTCCCGCCTCCCAGGCTTGCGGTGCCTAAGCTGATTGGCGCCACAAGCCTGGGAGGCGGGAGAAGTGAAGCAGCCACAGCGTGCTCGGGGTGCTCGTACACAGAGCAGGGATGAGCTGGGGCGGGGGGGTGCCTCAGGGCGGAGGGTGGGGGGTGGGGAGCTGCCGCAAGGGGGTGCCTCAGGGCGGAGGGTGGGGGGTGGGGAGCTGCCGCAAGGGGGCGCCTCAGGGTGGAGGGGGGGAGCTGCCGCAGGGGGGAGGGAGGCGCAAGGTGGAAGTTTTGCCTAGGGCGCGAAACATCCTTGCACCGGCCCTGAACGGGATCCTTACCCCCCCTCTCCCCTGTGGTCTGCCTGCCTGTGCCCCTGGGGAGCTAACAGGGATGGGGTCCTGGCAGGATTCTGCAGCTCCCCCAGCTTTGCACAGGGCTCTGCACTGATAGGATCCATGCTGCCAGCGTAGGAGTTAGTGTGTGGAACAGTCCTGAGTCCAGGTGCCCAGGGCTCTCCCCAGGGAGGGTGGTGAGCAGCTGGTTCTATTTTTAAAGCAGGTTCTGTTTGTAAGTAACCGAGCGGCGAGAGCTCTAATAAAGGGCCAGTTTGTTAGCCACAGCCCTCCAAACTGGGCGGGAAGGGTTTGTGCCTGCAGCGCTGCCCAGGGCCCCCTTCTGCAGGCCCTTGTGGCCAAATCCAGACACAGGGAGCCCGGCTACCCCCATGCAGTTTGCAGCTAATCGTCCGAGCACAAGCCTTCGCATTCAGAGTTTTACAGGAGCAAAATTGAATGCTGGTTTGAGGTCAATTCAAAACTTGGCACTACAGGCCTCTGATCTTGAGCTAGGTCTAATCCGCACCCTTGCTCTCGCTCTCCATCTGTCCGGTGTCTGGGAGCCCACACTCCGGTGCACACCCCCAAGGCCTGGGGTGCCGAGGGCAGGCAGCGTTTCCAGGGAGCGGGAGACTGTTCCCAGCAGCAGGGTTACATGGGACATTCAGAAGCTGTTTGGGGTTTGCTCTCTGCCCACTGGGCACCTGGCCCAAAACGTGCCCAAGTGACTTACTGTGCAGGCAAAGATTATTGGAACCAACCAGCCTCGGGATCTGGTCCTAGCTCATCGAGAGGAAAGAGGAGCAGGGTGACTGACCCCTGTTGTGATCACTGCGCCTCCATATTTACCTTCGTAGTGAGCTCGGGTGTGAAAAGTGAGTGCACGACTCTGAGCTGTGACTGTCCCAGGGACCCGGAACAACAAACGCTGGGAGGAAAAGGTACACAAGGGAGAGAGACTGAATTGGTCCAAACCAAAAGGCCAGTGGCTAAAACTCAAGGGCTGCCTTGAGATCATGCGGGAAACAAGAGACGTGTGGACCCAGAAATCAGTGAACCCAAACTGGTGTGTCAGAAACTAGGCCTCATCGGCGGACAGAAAATAATGAGAGGACGGGCTATTCCGCCCCCCTCCCTTTGGGGGTCCTTAAAGGGAGAAACAATTTACTGGAGTGAGTGTCACCGTCCTGTCTGCCACCCCATTGTCTGCGGGGACCCCAGAGCCTCGTCATCTAATCCTGAGAAATGTCCTGACCAGCCGGGGCCAGAAAGAGGGAGCCAGGTGCCATCACCTCCTCCACCGGCTCTGGCTGAATCCCAAACACCCCCTGGGAGGTGAGACTTTGTTTCCTTCCCCTGCCCCCTTCTCCAGGGTCCTTTTCTGTCCCCACCTCAGCTCCTTCTCCTTTTTACATCTGTCCAAGAGGAGTCTGGCTCAGCCGCTCACGCCTGCTGAAGGCCTCCAGGAGGTTCCTGGTGGTGGTGCAGGAAGGCTGCGCTTGCTTAGCACCTCACGGCCTGCTCCTGCCGCTGGGGCAGAGCCATGGCTTCCCTGCCCCGGTCCAGGCAGTACTGCTGCTCACTGGTATCTCGGCCTATCCACCAGGGAAGGCTTAAAAAATGCAATTAAGGTAAATTAATTAAATCCAATTAAAAAATCACCATGGAGGGAGTAGCGGAGCCGGGAGCTGGCTTTTCCGAGTGGAGGAGCGGCGAGTGCGCGGCCCACGCTTGGCTGCCTTCCCAGGCGAGTGAATTGCTCTCAGGTTTTGGTAAAAGCCGCGCTGTGCTGCCAGGTTTCCTTTAAGGCGGACGCTGGGAGAGCAGCACTGGCTGCGTGAGGCTCCGTGGAGTGTCAGCAGGGCAGGCCTGCAGGAGCCAGCGGCCCCCGCGCCAGGTGGGTTCTGGCTGGTGATCTCCAAGTCAGGGACCCTCAAAGCCTCACTGCCCCTCCGCCGCAGGGCGCAAGGCGGGCACCTTGCTGTCACCGGACCACTAGTCCTTCCCTAGCACCATCTGCCTGCTGATCTCAAAGCTGGAGAATTAAACCTCCAGTCACAGAATCACAGGACTGGAAGGGACCTCGAGGGATCATCCAGTCCAGTCCCCTGCACTCATGGCAGGACTGTGTATTATCCAGACCATCCCTGACAGGGGTTTGTCCAACCTGCTCTCATAAACCTCCAGTGATGAAGATTCCACAACCTCCCAATCCTCTGTATGGGTTTGTGGAAGGGGAAACTGAGGCAGGGGGAACCCTAGTGACTTGCCTATGATCACACAGCAAGTCAGTGGCAGAACTAGGGATAGAACCCAGGTGTCCTGAGCCCCAGTCTATGCTCTGGCACCAAACCATTCTTCCCACCTTTGTAAGACCTGCTGGCCTGTGCTGCCAGGTTCCCTAGGAGCACTGCTCTGTGCCCCTGCATTCGTTCTCCCTGCGGCTCTGGCAGGCGAGACAAGGAGCCACGTGTCCCAGTTCCCCTGGAATGGGGAAGGAGGGTCACCGGCTTCTGCTCAGCTTTGCTCCCCTGGAGGTGGGGGCTGGGGGGCTATGAGGGGGCCATGGACAGAGGGCCCCACTAATTGAAGAGGACCAGGGGATGGAATGTGACTGCACCGGAGCCTGGTAATTCCGCAATATCTGAAGGCTCCAGCCTTCGTGTTTAGTGACAAATCCCTGGGCCGGGGCCGGGGGCGGAGGGCGGCGTGGAGGGCGACCGTACACTGGAGCAGGGTGGGGAGGGGGTTCCAGGCGGAGGGTGGAGAAAGCCCAGAGTGGGAGGAGGCTGTGAAGAGGGGTGAGGAGTGCAGGGAAGGAGGCACAAGTGGTGGTGGAGACAGTTTCTCTAGGGCCTTGAAGCCAGGGCAGGGAGCTTAGCTCAGCTCTGGGAGGTGAGGGGGCCCGAGGAGGGGCTGCCTGTGCACAGAGTGGCTGCGGAGGAGAGTTTTATAGCTGCAGCTTGCCAGGCATGGACAGAAGCATCAGAGCCTGATTCGAGCCCCAGCCCCCTGAGCATAGGAGGAAATGAGCTCGGGGGCAGGGTGGGGTCTCCCAAAACTCACCTCCCCAAATTAGACGTGACTGCCAGGCTGTGCCTGGGGCAGGATCGAGGGGCGCGGGCAGAGCTGGCGTGGCAGTGCCCAGGGCTGGAGTAGCTGAGGGTCCTTCTGACTGAGGTGTCCAGGGCTGGGGAGGGAGGCTGTGGGTTGGGATCGAGGTGCATTGGCCCAGCGGTGTTCTGTGGGGAGGAGACGTACGTGGCACCCGCTGACATTACACCAGCCTCGGGTACAGAGAGGGAAGGCACCCAGGACGCTCGCTGGGGTTCTGCCTTCTTGGTGGGCTCCTGTCTGAGCCGAGAGGGCTGGGGGAGAGTGTCCCGTGTGCGTGGGCAGCGGGGATGCCTAGAGAGGCGGCGCAGGCTCCGTGGGGGCTCCGGAGAGGGGGTGGAGGCAGATGGAGCGAGCGAGAGCGCGTGATGGACGGCGCGAGCGAGAGCGGATAAGCTGGGGATCTGAATGAACTGTGCTCATTATAAGTGTATTATTCAGCAGCAGCTTCTGTCGCCTGCCATCTGTTCCTCTCGCTGGAGTCAGGCAGGCAGCATTGGCGTAAGAGGGCTCACACCGCCCGGCTCCTGCTGCGGCACCTGGGCTCCCACTGCAGGAGGGGAGCCAGGCAGCGGGGCGCTCGCCCAGAGCCGAGCCAGGACAGGGACAGGGACAGGGACGGATGAACCTTTGCAGTTCTCTCTTTCCCAGGCAGTGCTGCTCTGGGCTCTGTTGTGCTGCTGTTTTCTTTTGCTGTGCGAGTGTCTGTCGTTACCTTCGAGTGTCTGTCCCAGGCGCCCCCGTCCCCTCTTTGGCCCTGTGCTGCGCTCTCTGGAGAGGTAGGGCTGGTTTCCCAGCCCTGCTTCCCATGCGGCCATCCTGTCGCCTGCTCTAGCCAGCTGTAGGCCCTCTGTAAACGTAAGCACATCCCACCATTGTCCAGCGCCCTGGCGGTGGGGGCAGGCAAACGAACACGAGCGCGCCGATTCCCTGCGGCGAGTGCTGCTGGGGGGGGGAGTTCAAGCCCATGCACAAGGAGACCCTGGCGGTGCCAAGGCCCATGGATGCTGTGGAAGAAAAGGAGGCTTGTCTGGAGCAATGTCACCCTCTCCAGAGCGGAGCCCCTCCCACAACCCCAGTGCGGTGGTGGAAGAGGCATGTGTGAGTTGGCCTGATGAGGACTGCGAAGAGACCCACCAATCTTAGTTCGCTTGTGGCCATGCCCAGCTCTTGCGAGGTGAAAGGCGGGTGTGCTGCTAACCGTCATGCCACTTTCTGTGCTTCCTGCCTTGCAGCAGATGATTTCACTGCCCTGTGTCCGAGACCACAGCATGGTTCTCCTTAACCTCTCCGGCTAGGACAGGAGCAATGGGCTTCAATTGCAGCAAGGGCGGCTTAGGTTGGACATTAGGAAAAACTTCCTAACTGTCAGGGTGGTTAAGCACTGGAATAAATTGCCCAGGGAGGCTGGGGAATCTCCGGCTTTGGAGGTTTTTAAGAGCAGATTAGTCAAACAGCTGCCCGGGATGGTCTAGTTATCACATAGTCCTGCCTTGAGAGCAGGGGACTGGAGTCTCGTCCAGTCCTTCACTTCTCTGATTCCAGGGTTTGGCCGTGCAGGTGGTGACTGGGCGAAACAGAGGAGTTGTCTGTGCTTGGTAAAGGGAGCGTGCCCAGGACAGCCCCTTTGAGAGGCAAGAACGTGGCTCCTTTGCGAGACTGAGTGGCTGCAGCTCACCAGGCGCGGTTTCGGGAATGACAGCGTGCTGAGACTAGTGCGAATGGTTCCATCAGGACACGTTCGGATTTGTCCTGACAATGAAAGTAGGAAGAATAAGGGGCAGGGTCTGGTGCTGGGGCGCACAGACCGCTGGCCCAGCGTCCCCGGGTGCTCCTCGGTGTCTGTCCTCACGGGGGTCTTGGTGAACAGGCACCGACAGCAGAGAGGGGCTCGTTCCCTGGGACACGGGCGGGTAGGCCAGGAGCAGAATGTCACGGTTGTCCATACCAATCATCCTGCGTGCAAATGGCCAGCGCGAGGTCCCCGCACGAGGCTCTGCACCAGCCCTGGAGTCAGCGAGTAGGAGCTTCACCATGGACTGACTGCAAGGGGAGGAGCCCGGCCCACGCTTTGGGGGATGGCCCCTGTTGGGGCTTTGCGGTCGCTCAGGTTCAAGCTGAGATGGTAACGTCTTCGGCAGTTCAGATGCTCCTTTTCTTCCCCATTCCCCATTCCCTGGAAGTCTTCTCCAGGCAGAGGAGGGGGAGTTCTGGAGAGACGGAGGCCTGCAAAGTTGGGGCGACACAAGGCAGCGTACAACGACCTGCCTATGGAAAAGCGTCTCCACTTCAATGTGGCTCCCGCCGACGTGCCTGCCCCACTACCCCGACAATCCCTCCACCTCCACGCGCGGCGTGGAGTCACGTAGTGAGGTCGGCGCCGTGCCAGCGTAGACACGGCCTTGCTTACGTCAACTCCTTTTGGCTTTCAGGCGTCATCCCACAATGCCCCGCACTGGCAAGCGCTGCTGGTGAAGACACGCACCACCGACACAAGGAGCAAAGTGTAGACACGCACAAGCAATGTAATCACTGCCCCGGCTGTGTGTTGACGTACGTTAGGGTGACTGAATTGCGTAGCAAAGACATGTCCAAAGTCTCCTTTGCAGACTTCGTGCTTTGCCTAGATCATTTCCCCAGCGTTGTCCAGCTGCAGCATCACCAGGCTGTTCGCTTTGTGCAGCTCTATGTCTTCTCCTTTCTCTTGCTCTGGTCCCAGCACTGAGTCTGTCCCCGCAGAGTCCGGGATAACCATCCGGGCAGCTATTCTCCCCAGAGCTGCAGTCAGTCGCCAGCTGCGTGTGCAGCCACCTCTTCCGACTTCTGCCTGCTGCTGCGCATGGCCAAAACCAAGCAGCCCCCATGCTCCGACCCCTAGAGCTTTGGCAGAGAACCTGCGTGCTATAAAACAGCAACAAGAGATGGAGGGTGCCCAGCGGTGAGGTTCTCTACAGCCTTAGGCGTTAATGCCCCAGGCAGGAGAAACGGAGTGGGGCGTGGAAGAGACTGGAGCTGGGGCTGAGGGAGGAGGAGACTTTCCCTGAGCCAGTTGCTCTCCCTTCCGAAGAGCGAGGAGCTAAGGGGTGTGGCTGGCCAGAAAATGGATTGTCCTGTTCCGCTCATTCTCCCCCTGGTGAGCGTCTGCCTGCTCCTGCTGCTAGCTGGGAACCTTGGTGCTCAGGGACTCACATGCCAGTTGGTCGTTCTCTGGAGCTGCCTGGAGATACTTTATCCTGTGGGGTTCCGGGGTCGGTCTAGCACAAACAGAACAGGAAGCAGCCACCCGCAGAGAGCCGCGCTGGGCAGACCTCGGGGGACAGGACACCTCGTTTATGAATTACCAGCTGCTTCTGAAATGAATTATTCATCTCAGTAAATGCATCTCATGCCCACCCTCTCCCTCCTCCCCGGCCCTTTCCCAGGATGGGCACATGGGATGCTTTGTCCCCTGCCCTACATCCCTGGTCTCCAGCAGATCCTGCAAACACATAAACATGTGACGCTTTGCTAGGACATCTGCTTGTTTCTAGCCGGCTTTCCTTTGCTTGAAGGTGGAGCACCAGCGTGCCCCTCGCTCTGAAGCCTCTCCAGGAGGTTGGCATGGACATTCAGGGAGCTGCGAAGGGCAGGCAACGCTTTGGGGACAAAGCAGGGCACGATCCCTCCAACCGTTGAGGGGGGAGTCTTGGCTGGCTTTTCCTCTCTTGCCATGTCCTTCAGCATCCCAGCAGCTGCCTGGAATCCAGGAGGCCAGCGGGATCGGCACAGGCTCCTGGGGGCAGAGCGCAGAATGCCATGACCGTCACTTGGTACGCGCGATTCCATCTCCTCGGTCATGTAACCTTCACAGCAGCTCTTCCAGCAGCACCAGCGTCTGCGCGTCTCCACGCTCTTCGCAACAGCTGTTTAGTGGAGCCAGTGGGAGCAGCTGGGAGCACTCAGCGGTTCTGCAAATGAGGCCACTGGTGTCGGTGTCTAAGTACAGACCTAGGGGGCTGACTCTGGGCACACAAGTTGGGGAATGTTGCCAGCGTGTGAGAGTTAAGTCTCCAGCCAGCCAGGCCTGTGCGCTAACCTCCTGCCTACCCTGCATTTTGTACAGGACTCACCTCTCCTGCTGAGTGATCACCGTGTCGGGGCAGCCAGTAGGGTGGGGCCGGGGGAGGAGGGGGCAAGGAGTGTCAGAGAGGGCTGGATTATGGAGCGAGGTCTTAAGGGCAGGGGGATTCCGCCTGGAACTCTGCCCTGCACCATGAGTGCTTAGGCAGGAGTAGGCAGGGACAGGTCGGGGTGCAGAGGGGCTAACAGCCCCAGGCGGTGGTTATCAACCCGGCAAGCAGCAGTAGCCATCAGGCCGGGGGCAGCCCAGGACCGGCGACGTGCGCGCCAGGGCACGCCTGGTACCCGAGAGTTGGGGTCCCTGTCTCATTGGTCAGGTTTCGCTGGCTCTGTACCGTGGTGCCCCTGCCAGGGGGACGATGCCAGCCGAACGCCCCCGCCCGGAGTCAGAAAGGCAGAGGAGTCACTAGGACAAGGAGACAAATGGCCAGTCCCAGCCAGGCAAGGCCCCCATCGATTTCCCTGGGCTCTGGGCTGTCTCTGCTCTCAGGACAGTTGTACTGCACTGCTGCAAGGCACAGCTCTGCCCCAGTCAGCCCTCGAGCGCGCTGCGAACCAGGCGTACATCCCACAACAGCAATGGGGAACATGGCTGGAGCAAGTGCTCCACCAGGGGCCACGCTAATCCCTAGCGGAACTTCCTAGAAGACAAGGGAGTTGCCCCACTTACGCCAGGGCTGAGTTTGGCCAGAGCTCTGAGTCTGACTCCGTGTTTACACCCGGGCGAGCTGCCTTCAAAAGTCAGGTCTCTCTTCACCTGCCCTCAGCCTCTGCTACTGCCCCCATGGGCTGGGGAGCTGCCGAAAGAGGCAGTTTGCCATGCAGGAGCCACATGGGTCCCAGGATAGGAGAGCGGCAAGGCAGAGTGGAAGAGACAGAGGCCAGGAGTTAACAGTTACTCAGAATGCAGTGGGCCATTAACACCTGCCTTAGGGGGGTTACAGGTTGTTGTAATTTAGAGCAGCTCCTAGGCTGCTCTACAAGTTGCATCAGTGGCTATTTTGTATTCCAGCTGCCCCAGGATCAGAGGCGCAAGAAGATTATTTGAGCCACCTTTCCCTGCCACTGCCCACTCCTCCTCAGCTTCACTCTGCACAGCGGAGGTCAGCCTCTCAGGCCGCTTGGTGCATATCACACACCTGCCCCATCTACTGCATTGAGAGTCGGTGCAGAGCGCGGCCCAGGATTGCACTGGCAGTGGGAGGCAGGGCTGCGGGTTGGAAGTGAGGAGCATCAGCAGCGCAGGAGTTTGCACGACGGTGCGGCTGACCAGGGGCGGCTCTAGGAATTTCACCGCCCCAAGCACGGCGGCACAGCGCGGGGGGCGCTCTGGCAGTCACCGGTCCCGCGGCTCCGGTGGAGCATCCACAGGCACGTCTGCAGGAGGTCCACCGGCGCCGCCTGCCGCCCTCCCGGCAACAGGCAGAGCACCCCCCGCGGCATGCTGCCCCAAGCACACGCTCGGCGTGCTGGGGTCTGGAGCCGGCCCTGCAGCTGACACTGGACAGCGCTGTCAGCCCTTCGCTGTGGCAGGCAGCACTGTCACTCTCACAGTTCTAATTAAAACCTTTAATGGACGACAGCTCGTGAATGCAGCATCCCCGCGGGCTCTCCCGACACACTGCCTGTGCTGGAGGTGAGCTCGCCGTGTTTCAGCTGAAATTCTCCAGCAGAGACTGGCGTGAGCTCGCTCCTGCTGCCTGCGTCACCTCCCTCCCTGCTGCCTGCTCCGTGGTCAGCCCCCTGGCTGGGTGCTGAGCGCAGGCTGGAATCCTTGAGCTCAGTGAGTGCAGGGGTCAGTGGAGTAAACCGAGGTAATTGCCTGAGTTGTAATTAGCTGGCAGAGGGGTGATGAACGAGATCTCCTGGGGAACCCAAGCAGAGGAGAGCTGGGCTGGACAATCCTGCCCTGGGCAATCCTGGGCTCTCAAGCGCTGTCCTGCCCCACAGGGGAAACGCAGAGTCACCTCCCCAAGAAGACCAGCCGTGACTGAGGGCTGTGGCCAGAAGGGAAAGGGGAAGATCGGTCACACGTGACTTGAGTTTGGAAGTGCTCGATGGGCCGGTGCTGCCGCAGCTCTGACCGAGGCTGAGCATCACCCCGCTCGGCCCGCACGGCGCTGACAGACCGAAGGACGGGGCCACTCTCACCACGCTGGGATTCATGGGGGCTGGTTTGAAGAAGCAGCTAAAAGGTAACAATAGGGAGGCGCTCACACCCCTGCGCACAGGTGGGGCCACACACACACCTCCAGACACGTCCGTTTGCTCCTGACCGGCAGAAGGAGCAGGACGAGTGTTGCCGACATTTGAAGAGACGGAGCTTCTTCCCGCCGTCACCCACAGCAGCAAGTGCTTCCCCCAGCGCCCGGCCCCACGCTGCACTCCTCCGCTCGCTGCCCCACCCAGCTCTGACCAGGCCAGCCGGCCTCAGCCAGGAAGCCATCGCGACGCAATCCCTGAGCAGCACGAATCAAAGCCAGCGCCAAGCAGAACCACTCCAAAGCCATGCGCAGAGCCATTCGCCCACCAGCTGCCTCAGTACCGTGACACGGGCCAAGCCACGGCAGAGCCTCACTGAACGCCAGAGCAGCGAGCGAGACACACCTGCTGCAGCTCCACATCGACCCTGAGATACAAACACCTCCGCAAAACACCCCCCACTTCCCTATGGCCGCCGGACGTGCCCGGGTTGTGTCTCTGTGCCTCTCCCTGGCACACTCAGCCTGAGCCATGGACTCCATGCCCAGGGTCAGTCTGCCCAGAGAGCAAACCCCAGGCACTACCCCAGACCCTTTTCAGAGACATCTGCCTGCATCTCGTACGAGCCCACACACCCAGCCACAGACCAGTACACGCACCTGCCTCTACCCACCCCACCCAGCCTCCCCCCGCCGCCGCAATACGCACCTCTACCTCTGCTTTGGCCTGGGTCATGCAGGGGGCCAGACTAGCTGATCACAGTGGTCCCGTCTGACCCCTCCCCAGCCACCCCCTGAAATATACCAGTGCACATGCCTGCACACGTCCCCAGCGTACACACCAACATCGACACCTGCTTCTCCATATGCACGTGTAGTTGTGGACTCACGCACGTGTGCGCACACACACGATACTTGCAGGTGCCTGGCTTTTCTCTCACGTAAGGGCTCTGTTTTCAATGCCCTCCTTGGCCTAGAAATCTGCCAGCGCATCGGCCAGGAGCTGTGCCCTTTGCACGCCCATGGCAGAGCGGCACTGCAGGCGCGGGGGTGGTGGAAGATGGGATTCTGCGGGAGAAGGAAGGAGGCGCTGAAGGAGTGACTTTATCAGTGCTTCATGCTGGACCAGCCCCTCAGTCTGGGGGTCTCCGAGTGCCTGGCAGGCATGGGCACGGACCAGCATCCCCAGGTTACAGGCAGGGACACTGAGGCAATGAGCTATTAACACGCAACTTGCCCAGAGTCTCCCGGTGAGTCAGGGGCATCGGCCCATCTCTCTCCGGTGGGCCTGCTGCAATGTAGGATATACCTCAGCCCAGCGAGCGAGCAGCTTGAGGCCCGGCCCGGCCGTGGTGAGCAGGGGGAGGGGATGCTGCCTCGTGCCCCTTTGCACTCTGCTGAAGGCCAGCTCCTGGTGCACTGGCAGCGAAGTGACCTGCCGGAGACGCTGCTCTCCGGCCCGTGCCGCCGGGGACTTGGCTGGGTGAAATATCCCCAGTCTCCAGCAACAGCTGGCAGAGCTTAATTAAACCCCACAGTGCGCGGTTCCACCTGGCGAGGAATTAACAACAATAACAAAACAGCAAACATGGGCTGAGGAGGTGTTAACGTCTGTGAGCGCCGGGGCGGCTGGGCCACAGCTATTAATAACCAGGCAGGGTGCGGGGAGGGGCCAACCCCCTCACTCCCCAGAGCGGATTGCATCGCTCCTGCTCCCCCGAGCTGTCCCACTGACCCAGGGCCGGCCAGCAGGGAGCTGAGCAATTTCCTCGCCTTCCAGGAGAAGCAGGTGTCGGTGCAGTGGTCTCAGCCCAGTCCCTAGTGGGTGTTTGACCAAATGACAGGATCACCTCGACCCAGCACAGCTGGAGAGGTATTGGCAGAGCTGTGGGTTGGGATAGCGGGGGCTGCGTGTCGGGACTGAGGGGCATTGGCAGAGCTGTGGGTTGGGATAGCGGGGGCTGCGTGTCGGGACTGAGGGGCGTGGGCAGAGCTGTGGGTCGGGACTGAGGGGCGGCAGAGCTGTGGGTTGGGATAGCGGGGCTGCGTCGGGACTGAGGGGCGGCAGAGCTGTGGGTTGGGATAGCGGGGGGCTGCGTGTCGGGACTGAGGGGCGTGGGCAGAGCTGTGGGTTGGGATAGCGGGGGCTGCGTGTCGGGACTGAGGGGTGTGGGCAGAGCTGTGGGTTGGGATAGCGGGGGCTGCGTGTCGGGACTGAGGGGCGTGGGCAGAGCTGTGGGTTGGGAATGCGGGGGCTGCATGTTGGGACTGAGGAGCATTGGCAGAGCTGTGGGTTGGGATAGCGGGGGCTGCGTGTCGGGACTGAGGGGCATTGGCAGAGCTGTGGGTTGGGATAGCGGGGGCTGCGTGTCGGGACTGAGGGGCATTGGCAGAGCTGTGGGTTGGGATAGCGGGGGGCTGCGTGTCGGGAC
This sequence comes from Mauremys reevesii, assembly GCF_016161935.1. Lineage (NCBI taxonomy): Eukaryota > Metazoa > Chordata > Testudines > Geoemydidae > Mauremys > Mauremys reevesii. The sequence continues at coordinate 40,379,734 of NC_052638.1, forward strand.
TGAGGGGCGTGGGCAGAGCTGTGGGTTGGGAATGCGATAGCGGGGGGCTGCGTGTCGGGACTGAGGGGCGTGGGCAGAGCTGTGGGTTGGGATAGCGGGGGCTGCGTGTCGGGACTGAGGGGCGTGGGCAGAGCTGTGGGTTGGGATAGCGGGGGCTGCGTGTCGGGACTGAGGGGCATTGGCAGAGCTGTGGGTTGGGATAGCGGGGGCTGCGTGTCAGGACTGAGGGGCGTGGGCAGAGCTGTGGGTTGGGAATGCGATAGTGGGGGGCTGTGGGTCGGGACTGAGGGGTGTGGGCAGAGCTGTGGGTTGGGAATGCGATAGCGGGGGGCTGTGGGTCAGGACTGAGGGGCGTTGGCGGAGCTGTGGGTTGGGAATGCGATAGTGGGGGGCTGTGGGTCAGGACTGAGGGGTGTGGGCAGAGCTGTGGGTTGGGAATGCGATAGCGGGGGGCTGTGGGTCAGGACTGAGGGGCGTTGGCGGAGATGTTTTGCTGCTCCCTGTGCCATGTCTCATACAAACCCAATCCATCAGTTCCTCGCTTTGAAATCAGAGGGCCTGAGCAGGGCAGCAGCCCCTTGTGCCGCTGTGGGATTTGGAGTGGGGTGAAGGTGCCAGGAGGGCATGGCTGCATCTAGCCAGAGCCCTAGGGGGAGGGCTGGTGACGTGGTGAGGCTGTGGGGTGGGTCCTGGCTGGCGCAGAGACAGACCGGGAAGGAGTTTGTGTCCTAGGGCCATGTGGGGTTGTGAGTCGGGCATTAGGTGTCACCTTGAAGCACGGCTGACAGCCAGATCTCTGCCTCGGGTCTGCAAGGCCTGTTTGTCTCCAGAGCGAGAGTCCTCACCTGGGGGTCACAATGAGGTGTCAGTGGGGCGTGACCCTCGAGGAGGGAGGAGGTGCCGTTGTGTCATGGAAAAGCCGGGTACCCGATCTAGTGCATCAAGTTGAGAGACGTGGGTTCTATCCCTGACTTTCCCCCTGGCCCTTCCCCGCTCTAGGCCTTGGCGTCCCCAAACAAGGGCCGTGACAAGTGCTTTGAGCTCTGTGATGGACAAGTGTCAGCTATGCACCAGGGCCTGTATGGGAGCGGGAGGCTCATTGCTGTCAGTGCGCCACTGTCTGTCTGTCGTCTCCACCTGCCTCGTTCCCTTGGTTCGCTCTTTGGGGGACCGGGGCTGTCTTTTCTCTCTGTGTCTGCACAGCGCCTGGCACAGTGGAGCCGAGGCCTTAGTGCAGCACAAAGAGATCCCGACTGCTGCCCGAGGCAGCTGGGGCCGGCTGAGCTGACACCCATCTTCCCCTTCAAATGGTTTTATTGGAAAAATGGAACCCTCCACGATAAGAAATAACCGAACCCTCCAGCCCAGCCAGGTGGTGCCAGCCCCCACGGCAGCAGCTAATCCCTGGCTAGGAAATTGCAAGGAGGTGGTCTGGACAGGCCTTGGGGGCTCCATCTTCCCCCTGCTCCTGGAATCGCTCCTCAGAACACAGGAGCAGGGAGGGTAACGGGATAGCTCACAATGAGTTTCTCTTCTTGCAACAAAGAAAACAATTCCCATCATTCCTTTCCCTTCCAACACCCCCAGCCCGCTCTCCATGTACACACCCACCCGCCCCGCCCCCTCGCCGGGCTGTAAACTGATTCTCCATTCCCCCGCTCCCCGAAAGGCAATAGAAGTGGAAGCCAAGCGCTTCTCTTGGTGATAATTATTGAAAAGTTCAGAGCAGAGATAGACAGAGCGAGGGGCGGGGGGAAGATATTAAAATGCATGTGCACAGCTTGGCTTTGCAGCAGATGTTGGCATAATTAGAGAGGAAAAAATTATGAAATTAATTTGTGGTTGAATGTAAATTTCAGCGATGGGGGAAAGCGCTGCTCCAATCACCTCGTGCGCACGGCGAGGAGCGCGCACACACACACACGCCAGCTGCCAGGGAAGTGGTAATTGTCAGGAGGTATCCAGGGGGAGAGACTGGCATGAACAACAAGGAAATGGGATGTATAATTCATCATCTTAAAGGTACAGGCCTTGGTATTTTTGTGCTTCTCTTTCTTCCCTTGGTTTTGCCACCCCTGACTTAGTGCCGGGGGGCAGAAGGGGATCTGGGGGTCTCCAGGATTGGGTCAGAGATCCAAGCGGCTCCCAGGAGATGATGTTTCAGAAACGAAGTGCAGCAAGAATTGAATAAGGAGGTTGGCAACTCCCTGGCAGATGCCCTGCCTGGCGCTGGGGTGCAGGGGAACATTGGGGAATGACGTGCTCTGATGTTGCCTCCGTTTGGCACAGGGAGGTGTCAGCTGCTGCTGGGAGCAGTCACTGTTGTAGGGAGCTCTTTAAATCAGGGTGCAGAGGCTCAGCAGTGAGGTGCAGAACCAAGCTTCGTGGGCCCCGGGCATCTGGCTAGTGACCTGCTCCAAAGCCCATTGAAGACGAGGGGAGTCTTTCCACTGGCTACGTGGGGTTTTGATCAGGCCTTAACGCTCCCAAAGACCTTCCCCAGCATGCCATGGGCTCAGTGTGAATCCTGAGAAGGACTCGCAGGGTCTTGTGTCATTCTGCTCCAGCCCAGGCCAGTAATCTGGAGGGGACATCCCTGGAACGTCACCGATCCCATGGATGGACCAGTGGCTCTAGGCTGCTCTCCAATTAAATATTCCTGCACCCCACTCCACACCCTCTGGGGACCTGCTTCGCACAGCCCTGTTGTCTCCAGTACAGCCCATCCCCTCGCCGAGACGTGGTTTCCGTGGGGTTTCACCATCTGGGCAAGGGGTTTTCACTGTTGGGAAGAAATAAGGAAATCCCAACCCCCCAGACAAATCCCAAACACCCCCACGCTTGCCCTGCAATGTAGCTGGGGGAAAATTCCAGTGTTGCTCCCAGCCGGAGCACTCTGCCTGGGGGAGAAGGGGCCTGCAGCAAGCTGTGGGGTTTTCAGGAGCACACAGCATGGCCAGACTCAGCTGCCATGGGACCCTCAATGGGAGCGGTTACACCGAGTGCCTTTGGCATCCCCACCCCAAATCGCTTGCTGCTCGCCCGTGTGGAATTCAGGGCTGTCTCCCGTTCAGCCAGGCAGGCTCTGGCCAGAGGGAAGCTGTCAGTCTCCCTCCCGCCTTCTGTCATGGGCTGCAGCTGGAAGGTCGGTAACGGAGAATCCCCTCAACAATCCCAGTCTCCTCCTCGGGACTATTATTATTATCTGGATGGCAGTAGCACCGGCAGGTTCCGATCGCAGCGTGCTAGGCCCTGTCCGCACATAGCCAGCGACTACCACAGGCCTGTTCCCTTCGGTGCTCTCCCGCAATGGAAACACAGACCCCAGAGCGCAGGCAGCTTTGCAAGACTTCAGACAAGGAGTCGCTGTCCAAAGTGCCCTGGTGCTGAAATGAAGAAATGCAGGCAGTGTGCAGGACACCGGGCAGATCTGTGGAAGTCACTTGGCTCCAGCGCTGTCTGTGACTGTGCCAGCTCCCAGAGAGGAAGTAGATTTGGGCCTGATCAGTATATGGCTGGGAGACTTCCAAGGAGGAACCAAGGATGCTGCAGGATGTGGATTTGGTCATTCAGGGATTGGTGCTTTTCTCTCTGAATTGGTGCTAAACCAATGCCTGTGTGGTGCTAGGAGGGCACTGTGCCATGGGAAGTATTGTCTCTCAGATAAGCTGTAAAGCCAAGGTCTTGATAACTGGCAGTCCCTCCAGGTCTCCTAGCACTTTACACAAGAGCAGGATGAGCCAGGGGTGGGACTAGATACCTCCTGAGGTCTCTTCCAACCCTGATCTTCTATGATCCTATGATTCCAGCTAGCGTCATTCCATTGGGCCTGACTCCAGACTCCATCCTGCATGCTTGGGCAGCATGGCAGCGCCCTGTTCAGAGTTAATTGTGGTCACTTTTCAACCCGGAGCCGGCTGCATTTTGTTTTTGGCACGTGACGGGATTTATCTATAAGGAAACCCGTGCTATCAGTCACCAGCTAACCAAAGTCAGTTGTTCTAATGACAAGTAAATTCTCAGTGGCAGCAAGAGCTCTTAATAATCGCATTGCCTTGTGCATCTTCCTGTCAGAAAAATAGCAGGCCCTTGACCATTATTAACAGGTTTCATAGCATATCTATCTATCTCTTTAGGGTCCTTCTAGGTGAGAGCTGCTCTGTTTTACTGTTGCTTGCTGTCAGTTCAGATTGGTAGAAACTGCATGAGTAAGTGCACTGTCAGCGGTGGAATAATTTGAGGGGATTTTTCTATTTATTTATTTATTCATAATAGTTTTTCCGACTGGAGGCATTAATGTGACATAAGCTCCTCTGCAGCACAATATGACAGAAGAGGTCGCAGCCTGGAAAAGCAGGACCGGAAAATACTCTGAACCACCGTCCTTGGCTGTCTGCATTTTCTAAGGACATGAGACCGGCCATACTGGGTCAGACCAATGGTCCATCTAGTCCAGTATCCTGTCATCTGATGGTGGCCAGTGTTATGCTTATAAGAAGCACGAGATCTTTTCCAGGGGAAAAGGCAATGCACCGCGTTTATTGAAGATACAATAATTGGTGCTTCAGAGGGCATGAACAGAACAGGGCAACCGTCAAGTGATCCATCTTCTGTTGCCCAGTCCCAGCTTCTGGCAAACAGAGGCTAGGGACACCCAGCGCATGGAGATGCGTCCCTGCCCATCTTGGCTAATCGCCATTGATGGACTCCGCCCCGCATCATTCTAGCTAAGGATGTAGCCAGCCCACGTGCATGCAGTATAATTCCATTCCCCACCTGCTCTCACTGGAGAGAACAGGAGTGACTGTACAGATACCAGCCCTGCACCTCTCACTTGCAGAACAAGTGTTGGAGCAAGTTGCTGGTTGAGCAGCTTTCTCCTCAGACTGGCTAGGGATTGAATTTGGACCACAACACAGAGCAGTTTGAATTCAAACTAGCGCCCCAGGGAAATTCTCACCTGCTCAGTGTCTCCCCCTCCCTTGTAGCTGTGTAAAAGGAAAAGCAGGGCACACTAACAAATGACTTCAGTGGAGGAAGCAAGCGGGGCTGACTTTGTGACCGGGGTGTGGGTGGTGCTTTACAAGCCAGGGCTCGCGGTCTCTGCCCCCATTCAGCCAGGTACTTCAGCAGGGCCCTGGAGCCGTGAGCGGCCTCGCTGACCTCACATGCTGGAAGTTAGGCATGTGGTTCGGTGCCTGGCTGAATCAAGGCCCAAGCACTCGACGTTCGCTGGGTCCTCACACTCCGGCAGGACCGTCGTGGCTCTAGGTTCTAGAACCGACCGAGAACCAATCCCCAATCGGGGCTGGACTATCAAAGAGCCAGTAAAATCCTTCTAAACAACCAATGAGGGACCGTCTGCCCTGATACCAGGAAACCAGCTCCGTCTGGAAGGAAGGAGAGGCCTTGGGTTAGATCGGATTTGGGGGCTGCACGTCCACTCTGTTCCCCGCTGGGCTGGCATTGCTTCATGCCGACAAGGAGTTATTTTTTCCTCACTCTTTGGGTGAAGGATTTATTGTCATCCCCGTTATGCTGACAAACAATTTTGTTTCTAGAAGAAGAAATGAAGAGCCGGGGAGGACTTGGCTTCACCTGCATCCAATAGATTGGACGTGGGTCTCTTGTCTGTATTGACTGGAATTTTCGTGGTATTTTGATAGCTGAGGCAAAGGGCTGGGACCTTGCTAACTACTGCTTCCTTTTCATTCTTTCTCTTCACTCCTCCTCTCTTTATTTTTATTCCTGGGAGATGGAAAGGAATTAATAACTGCTACCTTCTGTAAGATTTGCATTCACCTTCGGTCTCTTGGGACTGTTTAGCACAAGTTCACGTTAATGCACATATTGATCGGCTGTATCATCTGTTTACGTTTGCTCTTTGCTGGTGAGACACCATTCCATGGTTTGTCATTTCGGCGCCAAACGTTTGAATGAAAGGCCCAGCTATTGGAAGAGATCAGCACGCCTGGGACAAGCTCAACATGTCGGGTGCATGTTGGTGCAGGGCTCTTCTGAACACTGAGCCTTCAGTGTCACAATGGGAGCTGCTAGGAGTGGAGCACCTCATGGGTGCTGAGCCCCAGGGAATCCGACACCTGGGAGCTGAGCCCTGCAGGATCTGGCCCTGAAGTGGGGTGCTGAGCCCCGCAGGATCTGGCCCCGGCGTTGAGCCCTGTGGGATCTGGCCCTGAAGTGGGGTGCTGAGCCCTGCAGGATCTGGCCCTGAAGTGGGGTGCTGAGTCCTGCAGGATCTGGCCCCAGCATTGAGCCCTGTGGGATCTGGCCCTGAAGTGGGGCGCTGAGCCCCACAGGATCCAGCCCTGGTGCTGGGTGCTTAGCCCTGCAGGATCCGGCCCCGACGCTGGGCACTGAGCCCCGTGGGATCTGGCCCTGAAGTGAGGCACTGAGCCCTGTGGGATCTGGCCCCTGCTCTGCGTGCTGAGCCCGCAGGATCCAGCCCCGGCGCTGGGCGCTGAGTCCCGTGGGATCTGGCCCTGAAGTGAGGCACTGAGCCCTGTGGGATCTGGCCCCTGCTCTGCGTGCTGAGCCCGCAGGATCCGGCCCCGGCGCTGGGCGCTGAGCCCCGTGGGATCTGGCCCTGAAGTGAGGCACTGAGCCCTGTGGGATCTGGCCCCTGCTCTGTGTGCTGAGCCCGCAGGATCCGGCCCTGGTGCTGGGCGCTGAGCCCCGTGGGATCTGGCCCTGGCACTGGGCGCTGAGCACCATGGATTCTGAACCTGAGCTCTTTGGAAAATCTGGGCCAACATAACAACTCAAAACAAAAAGAGGGAAAGTGGATTTGAAATTCCCAACCCAAAGACCCCAGCCAAGCTCTCACTGTGAGGATGTAACCTGTGCTGGAACGCTCCTCTGGGAGACCCGGCGCACCGTTAGCCAGCCATCTGTGCCTCGTACTCTGGCACCACTCCAGCTCGGTCTGCGTTCGGCTCCGTTTGCTGGCAGCAAAGCCAAGAAACCAAAATGGCAGATTGAGCCGAGCTGACTTCCCTCGATCCCTGGGAAGCTCCTAGAGCATTGTATAAATGTTCCATGTGCCAGTACCTGGAGGATGACGGGTGATCACCAGCAGCCAGCATGGATTTACTAAGAACAACTAATGCCAAACCAGCTTGATTTCCAACTGGTTTGGTGGATGGGGGAATGTGGCGGACATAATATACCTGGACTTCAGCCAGGCTTTAGACACAGTCCCACATGACATTCTGATCGGTAAGCTGGAGAAATACAGGCTCAGTTGAACTACCATTAAGTGGATACAGAACTGGTTAAACAACTGCAGACAAAGAGTGACTGTTAGTGGAATGATGTCAGATTGGAGGGAGGGCTCAAGTGGGGTTCCACAGGGATCTGTTGGGTCTGGTGTTTAACATCTTTAGTAATGGCCTGGCTGTAGGAATGCAGAGAGACTGATCAGGTTTGCATATGACACAAAGCTGGGGGGCTGCCGACACTTTGGAGGATGGAGCTAAAATTCAGAGGGATCTTGATACATTGGAGAACTGAGCCATAGACAACAAAATGAAATTCAACAAAGACAAATGTGAGGTGCTGCACGTAGGGAAGAAAAACCAAATGCACAAATATAGAAGGGGGGATAACTGGCTTGCAGCAGCACTGCTGAGAAGGAGCTGGGTGTTGTGGTGGATCACAACCTCAACATGAGTTAACACTGATGCTGTTGCAAAAAAAGCCAATGCAATTTTGGGTTGCAGTAACAGAGGCAGAGCACGCACGTCACGGGAGGTGCTAGTACCGCTCTGCTCGGCGCTGGTTAGGCCTCAGCTGGAGAACTGTGCCCAGTTTTGGTCATCGCTGTACAGAAAGGATATAGAGAAACTGGAAAGAACCCAGAGGCAAGCGACAAAGATGGTCACGGGGATGGAACACAAGCCATGTGAGCACAGGCTGAAGGAACTGGGAATGTTTCGTTTAGAAAAGAGGAGATTAAGGGGAACATGATACTGGTCTTCAAATACTTGAAAGGCTCCCATAAAAAGGCTGGAGAAAAGTTGTTCTCTCTTGCTACAGAGGCAGGACAAGAGGCGATGGGTTCAAACTCCAGCAGAGCAGATTTAGATTACACCTCATGAGGAACTTCCTCCCTGTGAGAACAGTAGGATAATGGAACAGATGCCTCAGGAGGTCGTGGAAGCTCCTTTGCTGGAGGTTTTCCAAAGGAGGCTGGAGCCATCTGTCTGGGATGGTTTAGACACAACAAATCCTGCATCCTGGCAGGGGGGTTAGACCAGATCACCCTTGGGGTCCCTTCTAACCTATGGCTCTGTGATTCTCTGACTTTGGGGCTTAGCTGGGCTGGGCGACTGATGATTTCAGAGCTAAGCTGGGCTGGGCAGAAAACAAGAGTTCTGTTTGAGAATTGGTTTTTGTTCCCATGTGGAATGGCATGGAGACCTTTCCAAATACTTTGTGAAGAAACACGAGAGCCAGGGCTTGTCTACACTTAAAACACTGCAGCTGCGTTGCTGCAGCACTTCAGTGAAGACGCTACATATGCTCCCAGACTCCTAGACTTGAAGGCCAGCAGGGACCATCTTGATCATTTAGTCTGACCTACTGCACATCACAGGCCACAGAACCTCACCCACCCTCTCCTGTAATTGACCCCTAACCTCTGGCTGAGTCACTGAAGTCCTCAAAGCTCGATTTAAAGACTTCAAGTCACAGAGAATTCACCATTTACACTGGTTTAAATCAGTAGGTGACCCGTGTCCCATGCTGCAGAGGAAGGCAAAGAAACCCCAGGGTCTCTGCCAATCTGACCCAGGGGAGATTTTGTTCCTGACCCCAAATAGGGTGATTAGTTAGACCCTGAGCATGTGGGCAAGGCCCACCAGGCAGATACCAGGGTGTCATGGAGTGTGGGGGAGTCGAGGCCCTGCACTCCTCTTCCTTGGATTCCCAGTGACTCTCAGCCAGCCAGTAAAACAGAAGGTTTATTGGACAATAGGAACGCAATCTACAGCGGAGCTTGTAGGCACAACCAGGACCCCTCAATCGAGTCCCTCTGGGGGAGAGGGGGTTCAGGGAGCTTAGACCCCAGCCTTGGGGTTCCCTGCGTTCCACCACCCAGCCCAACCTGAAACTAAAACTCCCTCCAGCAGCTCTCTCCCCCCTCCCCTTTGTTCCGTCTCCCAGGCAGGTGTGAATTCTCTCAACCCCCTTTCTGGCTCAGGTTACAGCTCCATAGATTTACTCTTATCTCCAATGTAACCTCCCTGCAACATTTCCAGGTCAAATCCGCCCTGCTCCCCGCTCCGTCACACAGGGCTTCTCCCATTGGCGTTGGTACTTCGCCTCCCCGAGAGGCGGTAGCTAGGTTGATGGGAGAATTCTCCCATTGCTCTTGCGCTGTCTACACTGGGGATTAGGTGGTGTGGTTATACCGAGCTAATTTCCTAGTGTAGACCAGGTCTGAGACCCACCCCGAATAATCCGGTGAGTAAAGCTCTCCCCTGCCATATGGGAGACGAGGTTCCAGTCCCTGGTATGACTGGCACCAGCGAGTCACTCTCTCCCGATCGCTCCTGCTGGAGCTGCTCCTATGCAAATAAATCGATATTCCATGAGCCACGGGGAGAGACCGGCTCTGTAGGCCCTGCTGGCCACTCACCCATTGGCGGTGCTGGGCTGAGCTTCCTCTCTGGCATTGATCTGAAATTCCCTCCTGCATCTGAGAAACCTTCCCGACAAGCCCTGTGTTGACCCAGGACGTTTCCAGCTAATGTTCTGGTTTCACGCCAGTGGCATTTTTCTACAGAGAAAGTCTAACTGAAAATGCTTCAGCTGGCCCCAGAGCTGAGTCAGGGACCAGGAAAGCACCATGCTCAGGACCCGTATACAGCGCGTTCTGGCCCCTGTGCCTCCCCGCGAGGTGGGACTACGCACTGATGCCAAACCTACGGCAGGAGGGAGAGTTCAAGACGTTGCTTGCCGAACCACCTTGCCAAGTGCCTCTTGTTCCAGACCTGGCTGTGCCATCCAGGAGTAATTATCACATCCTAATTAACAAGCGGAATGCGCAGAGATACAGTTTTATTACTTGATGGATCAACATCGTCAATATTTAAAGGCACTGTGGTTTGTGTAATTGAAACTTTCTCCCTGGCCCAGAGGCTGGTGGCACCCTGGCTGTCAACTCCTCACCGCTAGCAGCCACGTGGTGAGCGCTGCTGGGCTGCAGATTGCGAAGCAAACCCCCTGCACCCAGGGACTAGCTGTGCCGTTCCTCCCCGCCCCGCCCCTCTGAGCCGCCGAGGTTCAGCGGGTTCCTAGGGGTCACGGCGGTAGCTTGCTTGGGGGAGTTTGCCCCCTGCTTTTCTGCTGCTCAAGGTGGTGGTGGTGGCGTGGAGGAGCTGCAAGAGCACGTGGGGCAGGGAGCAGTGAAGGGCGTGTGGAGTGGGTGGCCACTGGCCTTGCAATGTCTGTAGCTGAGCACAAGGCAGGGACTGAGGATTCAGAGTCTGACTTCTGGCTCCCTGGTTAGAAGATGTTGGTCTGTGCACAGACTTGCACGCTTGGTGACTCCAAAGCGTATCATCTTCTGGGGTAGCTGGGTTAATAACTGACGTGGATGATTCCAGCTCGTCTCTGGAACGGCCTTGGGATTCTCGAAGGGGATGAGCATCTGGCTCTGGTGCATGGGCAAGGCGCCAGGGAGACTGCTCTGGCTCTGGCACCATCGCAGGGCCCTCGCCACAACCTCAGCGATCGCATTCGAGACTTTCTCTTTCCATCCTCCGGGCTGGGCTGTGGCTTCACCTGCTGCCGTGCTGGCAGGCCTGGCTCTGTGACACAGAAAGAACAGCAGCAAGACACCCCCGTCGGTTCGAAATCCAGGTGGCAGAGATTTCCAGTAATTTCCTGGATGAACTGTGCAAAAGCAAAACTGCTGAGACAGTGTAGCCATCCTCGGGCCGACCCGGGACTGAGAGATCTCGCCGAGGCATCAGACTGATCTCTCAGCATGCCATGTACCTGAGTCCAGCTGCGCCGGATCAGCAGCAGCCCTGGCCCCTCGACAGCCCCTGTTGAAATGTGGGTCACAGTTAACACCAGCCTCACAGCCGCGGTGTATCTGGACAGCCTCTGATCCTCCCCCCGTGGCTGCAGACTGGCTCCCCTGCGCCTCTCCACAGGACAGGATTACCCGGCTGCTATCAGAGCTGGCACAGAGGCTGTCTCCTTGGAAGGGTTCCCTTCCAGGGGATTATGCCTAATGCATCTGGAACACCATTCGCTCATCCAGGTTTGTGATTTATCTGAAAATCAAATTCCAGTAATCTCGCCTGCCATCTGGCCCTGCGTCTCCAGCCGTCAGACGCGCTGCCGCCATCACAGACCCAGCGCCCGCAGACGGGGGCGACAGACGTCAGCCACGCGGCAGCAAGGTGTGGGCCCGTTCCTCAGCATCCTACCACAGGAGGTGCTGCTTCCCTGCACACCTGGGGGGGGCTGTTCTGTCTCCCCGTCTCTTCCCATGACAGCCCACCCTGGGATGGAGGCAGGAGACGTGGCTGGCTAATGACACCCCCTGCCCACCCATTAGGCCATGAATGGGCTGGCTGTGGAGCGTGATGTGCTACCAGCGGGGATGCCGGCCTGTGCAGAAAAGGCAGGAGGGCTAGGAAGCGTCCAGAGGAGAGGCGGAGGGGAAGCCAGATGCTGTCGGTCCAGGGAAGGGCTGAGGGAGAAGCAGGGCAATTCCAAAGGCAAAGCCTTCATTTCAGTAAGAGCCAGCAGCCGCTGCTTACCTTGGAGACTGCGCCTGGTTTCAGTAAACCCATCAAAGGCCCAAGGCGAGTGTTCCCGGACAGCTCTGTAGGTTCATAAATACTCGAGAGACGGGGGTTGGTTCAGGTTCTAATCCCTGCTCTATGCGACCTTGGACAAGTGACTTAGCCACTCTGTGCCTCAGTTTCCCATCCGTACAAGGGGGATCTTAGCACTGCCCTGCCACGCAGCGGGTGTGAGAATCAATCCATTATGGACCATGCAGCACCCAGATACTCTGGTAATGGGGCTCTCTCGACAGGTGGGGCCCGTTTCTCAGCAGCTCCCTCTTTCCATTGCTCTTGGGATTGAGGATTTCTGCAGCAGAGGGCCAGTGCAGACCACGAAGGCGCTGGAGCCATGGTGTTTGCCTGCATGTTTGGGAAGAGGGTGGAGATTTGGGGTCTGCCGCGGCACCTAGTGCAGTGCAGAGGCCCCCTCTCAAATAGGAAGAAAAATAAAAAAGCAAAGGGCAGGGAGAAGATGAGCTTTGTTGGGATATGCCCTGAGCACCTGATGCCCGCTGGCTGTGCAGGAGAGGCTGGTGTTCCCTGCCTGTCTGGGACAGCCGCCGGTGACCCGCCATGGGAGGACCCAGACATCCCAGAGGCTAGTTCAGATGGACTGACCCATTAGAAGTGGGTCTCGATAGGGTTGTTCCTTGTTTCACTGCCCTCCCGGAAGCACCTAGCGGGTCGCTGGTGAGTTGGTAACAGCTCCCGCTCATCCCCACCTGACTCCCCCTTCCTTCCCAGCCTTGCTCCTTGCCCAGGGTGAGGTACGTTCTGGGGATGGTGCAGGGATGGTTCTGGAAGCCCAGGATACTCATTCCTTCACGTGGTGTATCTGTTCATGCAGTGTGCTTCTCCCACCCATCCTCTGGCTCTCCTGAGCAGCATCAGGTTCCTCTGTGGAACTCGCTGCTACAGTATATTAAGGGAGGTAAGTAGGTGGGGGCAGATTCAAAATAGGCATAAGAATAGCAATCGCAGTGACACCAACAGGGAGGAACATTATGAGTGTTCTCAATCTTCATGCTTCAGGGCATAAGGGGTCAGGAAGAGTATTTCTCTCCATGCACAATTAGATGCACTAGGGCCTGGGGGTTTCCCTGATGCATTCAGCATTGGTCATAGTCAGAGGCTGGGCAGCAGAGTAGCAGAACGACTGACCAATTACGACATAGTCTCATGTGTTAGAGGAAAGGGAGGGTCTTTGCGAGCGAGAAGAAGGGGGCAGGTAGCAGCGTCTGCCCTGGCCCTCTTGTTCCATTGTGTGTGTCTCCGTGCCCTTGCCTCACCCTTCCTACTGCAGTTTGCTGTCTTCCCCCTCCCCCACCCCGTTTTGTCCTTTGTTCCGTGGTATCTGGGCTTGTACGTCTCTCCAATGTTCATGTAAATGGTGGAGACTGATGCTGTAGGTGCGGAGTTGGCAGTAGGCTCCTGCCACGGCTCTGCTGCAGGGGATGGCAGCCCAGAAGACCCAGGGAGAGAGGTGGCTGAGGTGTCCCCTGACCAGGAGAAATTCCACACTAGTGAGGGTGGAAAGGCAGCTGGCCTGCGGGTTGACAGGGAGCTTCCTTTCCTCGTGCACTGGGCGAGGCCGAATGCTGGGCCCTGGGTGTCACGCAGTCCCAGGTACCGCGTGAGCAGCCTGCACGATGGCTCGGAAGGGGATGGAGACGCTGCCCTCCCTGAGTTCCTGGGCTTTTTATTCCGTTTGTTTCCATTCCTTTGCAAGGCAGGATCTGGGGCGGGGGGTATTTTTCCCCCAGCAACATCCCCCCCTCCAGTTCCCAGCTCATTAAGGCTCTCCCATTATTCTGACATTTGTGCGCGTCACGTACCGGGAAGAAGTAATTTACTTAGAAGAAATTAAAAGTTCATTTTAATTGAGCGCACACTGCAGTATGCAAATGAGGAGCGCATTATGTACACTGATGCAGAGACAAAGGCTGTAATCAGCTGTTAACCCTCGGCGGGCTGGGCCCCTCCACGCAGTGCAGCAAGCTGCAGCAGCAAGGAGCTCAGGCCTGCTGCTACCAGAGGTTCCTGTGTTCTCTGGCGGCCGCTGTTTGGTCTGTCAGGCGTCAGCAGTGCTGGCCCCGGCTGGGGCAGCGAAAGGCGTTGTAATGAACAGGTGAAACAGCCACGCGGGCTCGTCATTTGCCAAACACTTTCATTCGTACTTCTGTGAGATGGGACTTACTTTCCGCTCCCTGCTACTGCAGTCTGGCCACCCGGACTGTCCTGGCAAATCACAAGTGCCTAGATGGAGTTTCAGCCCAAAGGGGATGTCCCTGGAGCATGCACTGAGCATCCTCTGTTCACACACATCTGCCCGCCTACTGAGCAAGGTAGGAATAAAGGGTCAGGTTTCAGAATGGAGAGAGGTAAATAGTGGTGTCCCCCAGGGGTCTGTACTGGCCCCAGTCCTATTTAACATATTCATAAATGATCTGGAAAAAGGGGTAAATGGTGAGGTGGCAAAATTTGCAGATGATACAAAACTACTCAAGATAGTTAAGTCCAAAGCAGACTGTGAAGAGCTACAAAAGGATCTCTCAAAACTGGGTGACTGGGCAACAAAATGGCAGGTGAAATTCAGCAGAGGCGAGTCTCATCTTACGCACATTTAACATGAGCAAATTCAGCTTTGCGCCGTCAGCAAAAACAAAACAAAAAAAGAGAGAGAAAAATAACAATTTAAATACTGTACCTGTAGTGCGGGCGATTCCGCCCACCATTACACTCAATGTAATTTTGACTATACGCGATTTTCGCTTTACGCGCTGACAGCGGAACGTAACCCCAGCGTAAAATGAGACTCGCCTGTATTGATAAATGCAGAGTAACGCACATTGGAAAACATAATCCCAACTATACATGTAAAATGATGGGGTCTAAATTAGCTGTTACCACTCAAGAAAGAGATCTTGGAGTCACTGTGGACAGTTCTCTGAAAGCAGCCACTCAATGTGCAGCAGCAGTCAAAAAAGCAAACAGAATGTTGGGAATCATTAAGAAAGGGATAGACAATAAGACAGAAAATATCATTTTGCCTCTATATAAATCCATGGTACAACCACACCTTGAATACTGTGTGCAGATGTGGTCACCCCATCTCAACAAAGGTATATTGGACTTGGAAAAGGTTCAGAAAAGGGCAACAAAAATGATTAGGGGTATGGAACAGCTGCCATATGAGAGATTAATAAGACTTGGACTTTTCAGCTTGGAAAAGAGATGACTAAGGCGGGATATGATAGAGGTCTATAAAATCATGACTGGTGTGGAGAGAGTAAATACGGAAGTGTTATTTACTCCTTCTCATAACACAAGAGCTAGGGCTGACCAAATGAAATTAATAGGCAGCAGGTTTAAAACAAACAAAAGGAAGGATTTCTTCACATAATGCACAGTCAACCCGTGGAACTCCTTGCCAGAGGATGTTGTGAAGGCCAAGAGTATAGCAGGGTTCAAAAAAGATCTAGACAAGTTCATGGAGGATAGGTCCATCAATGGCTATTAGCCAGGATGGGCAGGGTTGGTGTCCCTAGTGTCTGTTTGCCAGAGGCTGGGAATGGGCGACAGGGGATGGAGCACTTGATGATTCCCTGTTCTGGTCATTCCCTCTGGGGCACCTGGCATTGGCCACTGTCGGAAGACAGGATCCTGGGCTAGCTGGACCTTTGGTCTGACCCAGTAAGTCTGTTCTTATGCATTCCTGCAGGGCTGCATGCAAACCCCACTTGGGCATCTGGCAATCGGGCTGCCCTGGGGTCAGTGAGAGCAGGATGGAGCAAGATGTCACATCTGTTTGATAATATTACAATATTAGAAAGATGTCCAGTTCCGTAGACTCTAACAGGACGCTCGTGTGACAATGGCTTTTGAACAGAATGACAATGGAGCAGTTTCGGTGGGTTTTTAATAACTTTGTGTGTTTTGAAATCACGCATACTTAACTGTGTAATTGTATCAAATGTACAGCGAATGTCCAGACCAGCAGTTCTCAACCTGTTTACCACTGTGGGGCTGCATATGCAGCTCTCTGTGTGTGTTAGGTGGGCCGCATCCGCACAATAGATATAGCTGTATGGCCCTGAGGATGTCACATGGCTCGCAGCTGTGAGCTGATTGGGCTGCAGGGTGAGAACCACTGGTCCAAGCCATCTCTCGCCTCCCTTCGGTGTGGCAGGACAAGCCCAGCGTGCAGCAGAAGAGAGCTCGCCTCTATTGCTGCTCAGGGAGAATTAGCTGCCCCTCAAGGGCTGGTAGTGCTGGGGGCTGGAGCAGACGGAGCAGAGAGGTGCCGGGGATGAAAGCAGGTCAGAAAACGCCTGTGACTATATGTCCACAAAGTTACCTAGCATGACATCATGGCCATATTCTGTGATGTCATAAAACCGAGGAGAATTACGTTTCTAATAGTAGTTTTCACACTTGTGAGTCCTGGTCCTAAGTGACTCTATGTGACATTGAGCTGGAAACCAGTGACTGTAGACACAATATCTGCTGTACCCATGTTCTGTGCATAGTCTGACATCCTAACCACACGCTCCATGGTCTCTGGTTTCATGCCAGGGAGCTTCCTGTTCCCTTGGCTTCACCCAGCCACTTCCATGGCAAGGGGGGAACACCTCCCGGCCCCTCTTTCTGTGCACCTGGGACAAGACGTCTCATGTTTTCCGGTTTGAGACCCCAAAACAAATCACTCGTGCCCTGCAGGCCATTTCTAGCTCCTGGTGCAGGCCTGGCTCCTGCTCGAGAAGGGTCAGTCCCCACTTTCCTCTCTAGAGCGGCTCCGCGCTTCTCACAAATCCAACATTTTCCCACCACCATTTGCCCCATCCTTCGCCCTGCTGAGCTCTCCTCTCAGCCCAGCACTCAGCAATCCCATGAGTAGCTTGTGCACTTCCCCTCTGCTCTCTCCAGACAGCATCTGGCTGCAGCCCAGGCCGCTCACAGGTCCAGCACAGCCCTGCAATATACCGTCGTATGGGACCAGCAGTGATTCTGATCTCTGTGCCCCTCGTCCCAACAGCGTCTCCTCTCACCCCCCATCCTCCCCCCCGGCACTGGAGAGCCGTCCCAGGCTCCCAGCCGCTTGCTTTGCTCAAGATGAGTGGTTCGTGGGTTACCGGTAGGGGTTTTTTTTAACTACCTGTCAGACCTGGGATTTTTTTAATGATAGTGAAAATGAAACTGGTGCACAGATGTGAAGTGACAGCCAGCTGCAGGAGACAGACAAATTACCCCCAAACCCGTTCAAGACACCCACAGATTCCAAACAAACCGAGTCATCTTGGCTCACTCCGATGAGCAGGAGCCAGTGGGGGGCTTCGCATCAAGCTGAGCCGCTTCCTCCCCGAGTGCTGCCGAGATGCTGCCACACGCCGTGCAGGCAGCTCTGCCTCCAGCGTCGCTGGCAAGAGCCTCTCCGAGGCATTTGGCCCCCTCCCCTACAAGGAAAACACCCACCTCCCGCCCGCCTGCAGGCTGCTAGGGCCAAGCCCCAGGGTGCCCTGCCCCCCCGTCTGTCTGACTGCACCTCCTGGGCAGAGAGGCCTCCCCCAATGGCATGGGACGGGAGAGAAGGAGAACGGAAGTTTCTCATCTGAATCTGCTGGGGATGAGCCCCGGTCCCAGGGTCTGGCACTGGGTCTGGAGCTGACCTGCACCAAGATGTGGAGCTGTTCAGAATCAGGCCCTGAGCGAGAGTGAGGGGAGACTGGAGAGCTCATCTTCCAGCCCATCCTGTTAGCCCTCCAGGAACACTGAGGGCCCTGGCCTGCCCCCTCGCCAGCACAGCCCTGGAGCTACTTGTCAAGGCACCTGCCTCCTGCAGGTCAGGGGCATGCACCCCCCAGCTTCCCCAGCGCCCTTCCCCCTGCACAGGGGCTGCACAGCCGGGACTCCTTGCCACTCGCTCGGGAACGTGGACCGGAGAGAGCCTGTCCTCTCGGTGCTGGGGGAGCACGAGCAGGGTAGGCAGAACCGAGGTGGCCTGTGATGAATTTCTCCCCCATCCTTCTTGTGCCTGCTCAGTAACATTCACAGCCGCCTTTCTGCCTTTTAAATGTGCTAAATGGAAACAAATGTAAATGTGGAGACACTTGGAACCTGTTAAAACAACATCCACCCTGAGTCGTCAGAGTCTGTCCCCACTCCTGGAGGGGAAACTACGGAGAAGGGGCAGAGATGGGGGCCTAGGGGCTTGGCACAGGGTACAGAGCCTTTCCTCCCTGGACTGTCAGTTTGGACCCATCCATGCTGGTGGTTCTGGGATTGGGCTGGGGGTGTCCTCTCCTTCACAGCTGTTCTCCAGCTCCTGCCAAGCAGCCAGAGCAGGGTCCGTGGATCTGAACATCAGAACAGTCACAGTGGGTCACAGCAATGGTCCACCCAGCCCGGTGTCCTGTCTTCCACCAGCGGCCGGTGCCAGACACTTCAGAGGGAACGACCAGAAGAGGGTAATTGTTGAGTGATCCATCTCCATTCGTCCAGTCCCAGCTTCTGGCAGGCAGCGTTTTAGGGACACCCAGAGCATGGGGTTGCATCCCTGACCGTCTTGGCCAATAGCCATAGATGGACCTGTCTTCCATGCACTTAGCTACTTCTTTTCTGAACCCAGTTATACTTTTGGCCTTCACAACACAATCTGGCCCCTTATTTGCACAGTAGCTGGCACTGCCGGAGGAGCCCATTTCTCACCCACCGTCTCCTTTTTACTGCATCCTTGTCATTCATATTTCCCCAGCATTCTCTGGAGGAAGCCAGGAGCTGGGCCCCTCCTAATGAACCTGGGAAGAGAATAGCACAGGAGCTGCAGAGACACCTGGGGGCTGGGGGGCAGTGGGCCCAACCTGGCCTGGCTCCAGCCAGAGCTATCATTGTCCCACTTTCAGGAGAACTAAAATTCACTCGTTTTCTCTGCTGCTCCCCTAATCTCCCGCTCTCCGGCCCCAGGCCATATGCTGCATACAACACTTCAGTCACATTGGGGTCATTCTGTCGGGAGGCGCTCGTTTATCACAGTGGGATGAATGGAGGGATGGTTAGATAGATAGAGCTACATCTTCATCTTCTGGCCTCCTCTGGGGACTGGATACCAGTAGGTAGCAGGATCCCTAGCAGTTGGAGATTCACTTAAGCCCTGAAGCAGGAGATTTTATATTCCTTCCCAACCTCTTTTGGTTGACGTACGTACGATAATAGCTCTGGAGAGTCTTGTTATCTGCATAAATGTCCAGTCCCTCTTTGATTCCCGTGAAGTTCTTGGCTTCACCGACATCCGGTGGCAGTGAGTTCCACAAGCTAATTAAACATGGGGCGAACAGACTTTTGTTTTGCTCCGTTTGGACTTTCCAGCCTTCGTGCTGATTGACTGTCCTTGAGCCAGGAAGGGAGCAGAACAGCTGTGCTCAGCCCAGGACTCTCCAATGCAGCCAGACTTTGGTCCACTGGAGCTGCAGCCTTTCCTACACACGCCCCTCTGCTGGGACTGGCAAGGGGGCAGCTGAGGCCATTCTCCCCTCCGCCCCCAGATACAGCTGGGCCTGCGCTCCTAGTAGGGACTGACTCTGCTGCCCTCTGTGCCTCCTCAGGTCACACCAGTTTCCTTGCAGTGTGTCACGTAGCCGACACCACCTTGGCCAGGCCTTGGTAATGAAGGAGTCACCGCATGCCGGGTGAGTGCAGATACCGTGTTGGGCTGCAGGGTAGATTTAATTGATACCATGTAACCTTTGCATCCTGTCCCTCGTGCCGTTCGGAGCACCTCGCCCACCGCTCCAGATGGCACCTGCGAAAGAGTTAAGTCCGCTGTGATCAACAGCAAGAAGCAAGTGGTAAACAATTTTCCTCTCCCTCTGCTAAATTAATATGCAAATTCCAACCCTCCTTCCCCCCCTTTCCCCTGCTTCGAAATTAGCGAGGTAGAATGCTTGGACTAATTATGCATTCAAACGAGCAGGCTTCGTTAATGTGGCACTAAGAGGAGGCTGAAAATGATTGTGAGACGATGAAATTGAAATTCGAGCACGGCACTTCTAGTGCATCTGGAATCGCTCTTGCATGCCCCAGCAGATGTAACCTGACAGTGACCGCCAGCTCCTGCATACATACCTTTGCTCCGTGGGGTTTAGAGGGAAGGAAAGTAAATCCCGCGCTCCCCTGCCCCCCGCCACACACACTCTCTATTTCACTCTCTCTCACCTTCCTCTCCAAAAATAAAAACACATTGTTAAAAAAAGCCCCTAACCCCGTGTTTGGGCTTTGGAAGATTAGCTAAGCCTTTTCGGTTGGCAGGAAGCCTTAAGCCCATGGAAAGCGTTTCCATGGAAATGGATGCGATATCGAACGAAAGCCCAGGAGGTCACTTGATTTGGGCACAGATTTGGGGTGTCTGTCTGTCTGTCTCTGTCTGTCCTGGCTACTGCTCTGTCCGACGTTTCTCGGAGTCGGGCCTGGCGAGGGGTGCAGCAGAGGGCTGAGAACTGAACGCACGGGGGTATCTGCATGGCCACCCCACTGCTGTGGACAGTGGAATTCGATCTGGCAACATGGAGTGGAGGTGGGAGCAGCTTTGTATGCGTGGCTCAGGAATCGGAGTTGAGTCCATGGGAGGCAGCGTGGTCTAGTGGATAGGGCTCTGGACTGGGGCTCAGGAGATGTGGGTTCTCTGCCACTGACCTGCTGTGTTACCCAGGGTGCTCCGTGCCTCAGTGTCCCCTCTCCTTTATCTGTAAGCTGTGAGAGACCGGGACCAGAACTGAGACGTGCTGTGCAGCCCCTAGCCCGATGGGGCCCCACTCTCAGTTTGGGGTCTCCAGACCTACTGAGATGCAAATAACAAAGGATGAGGATCATCCCAGGTTCTGTGACCCTCCTTTCAGATCCCAGCTGTGAGCCCACTTCTCCTCGCGGCTGGCCATCCCCGCCTGGCGTGCTGTCAGTCCGACTGTGAGTTCCTTGCGGGGGCCCCTTGTGGTGTCGGGGGTTTGTAAAGCTCCGTGTATAGTGATGGTGCCATATAAATAACGACTCACCATTGCTTTCCCCTTCCCTGGACGTGCCCTGACATGTTCTCACCAGGCCCCTGTGCCGGCCTGAGCCATGACCCGCGGCCAAAGGAGCCGTTTGTGAAATTCCAGCGGGCTGTCCCAAGTGTGCCGGGCAATAGCTGAGCAGCAATGGGCGTATCCCTGCAAGCACATAACCCGCCCTCCTCCCAGCACACTGCTAACTCCGCAGCCCGGTGCCGTGTGCTCACGCCGCGCGCGCACCGTTACACCCCGCTGGCGATGTGCGGAGAGAGACACTGGGCACTGCCGCCTGGCTGTTGTAAGACATCCTCTGCTGAGGCCTCGGAGGTTCCTCCTACACCTCCCGGTGGGAGAGCCGAAATCCAGGAATATTCCTACGAGGAGGGGAAGGCGCCTGGCCTGGCCTCGTCTCTCAGAGCAGCGTATGCAAGCTCCCGAAGCCAGTGGACGCTGATGCGGTTGAGTGTGTGCAGTGGGAGAGGGCTCATGGGGAGGACGGTGGAGGTTCCCGCTGGACTACAATCAAAGCACTGTACTCTCTCGGCGGGAGAAATGGCATCCTCAGTGTGATGGACCCAGTGAGAGCCAGCGATGAACAGGGATCCCTTTGGGGCCGGGCTGCATCTGCAGGGGATACCAAAACCATAGAGAACAATCAGCAATGAGAGCCGGGGGCTGAGAGCAACACAAGAGAAACTCACACTAGGCACCACGGGAAAGGTCTAAAGCCAGGTTGGATGTTTTCTAAAAGATCTGCTCCTATTCAGACAGGAATGAATTCAGAGATGTCCCTGGCCTGAGTTATGTGGGAAGTCAGCCTAGAAGATGATCACAATGGTCCCTTCTTGGCTGTATAATTGATGACTCAGTGAGCTTGTTTGGTCTTAAATAGCTTAGGCATTGATGGACTTTGATGTTAGCCCATGACCTCCCGTTTTCGCCCCTAGAGTGCTTTACAAACTTTATAGACACAGAAATAATCCAATACCACCAAACTGCAGCAGCCTCTGGGGTGGGACACATCAGCTGTTCAACCGCTCATGACAATGTTACTTAACACCCTACGACAGGAAGCAAAGAAGAATCCGGTAGCCAGTCGGAAATGCCAGCTGATCACGACCCCACTGTACCCCGAGCTCCAGTGCAGGGCAGGATGTAAGAAAGCGTGAAAGAAGGAAGGGGAAAACCAAGCTGAAAACACACATCTGCCAGCAGAGACTGATGGGTTGTGTTAAATATTCATCAGACGTGAGGCTTTTACTGGAATCGTCCATTAAGATGTGATGTACAATTTGCAGCGTGCTCCTAGCACCCAGGGCCTGGTGGTGTCAGGCAGACAGACGGAAGCCAAGGGTGGAAGATGGATGGCCTAGAAGAGGCTGGAGATCCATAAGCCGGCTGCATTGTTAGTAATCAATGAGGATCTACAGACTTTAGGTGGCTCAAGAGTCAGTAATAAATAGAGGAATAAATAGACAGGCAGATGAATAGCCCCCCAATACAGAGCGCCAGCGAGAGGAGGGAGGTGACCAGGCAAGGACGCGAGCCTCAGAGGAGGGAGAAATGGACCCGGGGAAGAGCGCGGTTCGGTCAGACAGTGGCAATCAGAGAGGGGCAGGGGGACTAGGTGTGTGCCATTAAAGCACTGAGCAGTCACACTTCTCCTGGGACGTGGCGGGAGCAGCAGGAAAGCCTCGCGGGAGGCGCTCACCCTCTAGCAGTGGCTGGCTATAGCCTGGTTGGTGGATAAGCAGATCCGGGAAGAGCTGGACCAGACAGACAGATCGGCACCTGGATACATGTGGGGCTGTGGACAGACACATGGCCCCTGCGGGATCCAGCCCCAGAACGGCCGTCTCCTCCTGCTCTGCCTGGCCCTGCCCCGCCCGACTGCCAGGGTTGGTGGCGGTGGTTCGTTTCCCCCTCTCGCTGGTATTTTTTCCCCTCTGACTATGATGCATGGCAGTGCTAATTCGGCATGCTGCCATGAATTCCAGCACAGCTGCTGCTCTCTCCCTCAAGGCATTTCGCTAATACTCAGCTTCAGAGCCTCTCAGCAAATTAACATCATTTGTTCTGCAGAACATGTTTTATTTCTACACTACATGCATAGCTTATTACTCCACGAGCAACTCGGGGAGGGCACCGGGGGCGGCAGCACCATGGGGCTGCAGCCCTTAGAGGCAAATCCCATGCCTGGGACATAAACCCCCCTCCCCTACTCCATCCCCCTGCCCCCCAGCCTGGAGTACGCAAGAGGAAATGAGTGAGATGCACAGGCATGGTCCCCATGGGGCTGGTCTCATTTGCGTACCTCTTCAAAGCTGGAAGCTGCAGGTATTTTCTCTAGGCACTGGGATGCTCCTTTGCTCTTGGTAGAGCCCAGGACAGTAATGCAAGGAGAGCGGCGCGGTTTGAGCCAGATGCTATCTGAGCGAGGCTGGGGGAGCAGGGCAGAAGACAGGCTGGTGTGAAGGAGGTGACTATCCCCCTGGTGTTTGGCCTGGACCAGATTTGGGGCCCAGCTGCTCTTGACTCTGGCGTAGGCCTGGGGTGGGAGGAAAGCCTAGGACAGCAACTGCCTGAACAGAGCACGAAGAGGCGGCTGAAGTTAAATGAGCCCTTGACTTCCTGCCTTGCCAGCAGCACTAAGGCAGGTTTTGGTGTGTGCTGTTTTGCAGACCTGCTGGCATCTAATTTCCTTTTCATGCTACCAAGCGGATTGAAAAAAAAAAATCCCCGCTCTGTGGCATATGTTCTGATTAGCTGGCCGTTCCGCATCTCCTCGCAATCCCCCGCGGCCCCAGCCAGGCACGGTTATTTATCGATTTGCAGGGTGGGATTCCACGCAGCCGCTGTCCCGCAGAGCACCGCAGGCTTCTCTCCCCAGCGGAGCCCAGCACCGGCCTCTTCTGGGACTCAGCCACGGGGGTGGATTCCAGCCCCTGCCGCCCACTTGGTGGGGGGAGGTGGGTTTAGCAATCTGATGGGAGCCGGCGCTGTTTTACAGACCTCAATGAGGAGAATGAAAACTGAGTTGTCTGCGAGGGGAAGAACCAGAGCGCTCAGGACGGTCCCCCGCAGGCGGGGGCTGTGGCTCTGAACTGGGGCAGGACGGGGCTGGGTTACATGGAATGGGGCAGGTGGGGGCTGGGAGCTATGGAGCCTGAAGCAGGGGGTGGGACAAGTGGGACTGGAGAGAAACGGTGGGTCACAAAGAACCAGAACTAGCAGGGGCCCAGTCCAGGGGCAGGGGCAGCCCCCTTCCCTTCTGTCCTGCCCTCTCCCCAGGTGCATGAAACCCGTCTCTTGTCCTGAGGGGACCGTGCACCCCTTCCCTGGAGACCCTGAACAGCGCCCTGACCCATCCTGGCTTGGCTGGAGGTTGCAGAACGGAAGGGTCTAGTGGCTACAGCAGCAGCCTGGGAAGCAGGAGAGCTGGATTGTCCTGTAAGGACCGTGGCGTCCGGCTCTGCGTCTGTGAGAGCATGACCCAGTCTCTCTGCTCCTGTCCGCTCCACAGGCTATGGCCCACGCGCTGCCCCGCCAGCTGGGGTCTGTATCCACACCGCGACACTGAGGACTGTCAGGCAGAGGGATGCCTGGGCCTCGTTACCGACATGGCTCAGAGCAGAGCACTCTGCTGTCAGCTGTAGCTCTGCCTGGCTCTAGCTACCCCAGTGTTCCTAGCCAGCCAGCCAGCCAGCTAGTCCTGTGGCCGGACAGCAGCACAGTCTCCGCAGCGTGGGGAGAGTTTGTGGGGAATTCAGGAGCATTGCAAAAGAGACGGGATTTTAGATTTCGAGGAGTGTCCTGGGGCCTGATCCTGATCTGACACAGGTGTAAATCTGGAGTAACTCCGCGGGGATCAGAGGAGGAACCCAGCGTGAAGCCAGGGCTGGGGAGATCCAAATCAGGGGTATGGCAAAGACCCCCAGGGTTAGGGGATCTGCATCTACGTGGAGCTGCGTGAACAATAGATATTTCGGTTCACTGGCCAAACCAAAACACTGGGGAAAAATAGCTTCAGATCAACCCAAAACAAACAAAAACTGGGTATTGTCAGAGGAGCAAGAAGCCTCCTCCTCACCCCTGGTTTTATTCACGCCTCTTGTCAATCTGGCCTGAAAAAAACAGGGGTTTTGGCTGAAACGATTCAGCAATTTTATGTCGACTTCACAGATCATTTTGGTCGATTCAAAATGGCATTTCTGGGTGAATGAACCATTGATCCAGAGGCTTTCGCCCAGCAGCATGTCTAAGGCCCATTGGACCTGCCTGGGCAGGGTTGCTCCCTACTGCCCATTCGCTGGTGCTGCTGATTTACCTGTGTCATGTGAGAGCTGGCTGCCCCCACGGGCCGGGAGATTTGCCAGGTGGATTTTGCTGACAGTCAGCCCCAATTTTCACTCCCAGTTTCATCCCATGATTCCTGGGCACCCCCAGCCCATTGGGTTGGTTCTGGTGATGCATCTCTGTGCAGACTCTGATCCCATTGCTCACAGCAGCCAGGGACGAAGCTCACTCTTCAGCCAGCCCTCCAGCCTCGGGGTCCTTCTCCTTGTCCTCTCTGAACCCCCTCCTGGATGCCAGGATCTTTCCAGGGGAAAGCAGGTGTCCAGAACCAAGCACAGTGTTCCTGGGGGGCTCCACCCCAGAGCTGCCTCGTGCCCGCTGGGATTGGCAGAGGAGCCTGCCCACTGCCTTACCTCTGTGGTGGGAGGAGGAGCACCAGTGATGGGGGCTGACTTCCTTGGGGGTGGGGTGGGGAGCAGGGCTCACAGGTGCGGGGAGGCCATAGCTGGGCTGGAATGAAGAGCATGGGAAGACCAAGGGTCTTGTCTCAAAGGGGTCACTAACGAAGCTGCCCTGCATGGTGCTGCAGTGGCTGCAGCAGAATTAGTGCCCGGTCATTGTCTAGCTATTCAGTGTCATTGCATGTGTTTTTAATGTGCCCATCACCATAGTATCTAGCCCCCATTTAGGTTTCACTCTCCGCACCTGCCAAAGCACTGCAGCGCTGTCCCATCAACCCCCAAGTTGGGGGCTCTTCCTCTCCCAATCGCTCGTCCGGGCACACCCCGGTGCCAGGCCTGATCCAGCGATGTGCTGAGTGCCCTCGGCTGTGGTTGGCTGCAGTGGGAGAGGAGGGTGCTCAGCACCTCGGGGCTCATTGTGGGCAGGGTGGAGCTCTAGTGGGTGAGGAGCTCTGGATCAGCTGGGCACAGGGGCAGCCCAGCTCCCCACCACCTCTGCCATGCCCGGCTCCCTCGCTGCCCCCAAGTCCTTTCCTTCCACTGATCTAATTATTATTCCTGGCCTATGAGGCCGGGAGATTGGCACAGCAATTACAGGGCCATTAACAGCCATCTCTCTGTGGTGACAGGTATGAGGGAGAGCTTCAGAGCTGAGCCCCGGTGCTGTGGTCACCTGATCAGGGGCTGATTAATGCCTTCTGAATTGAAGTTAATTATCTCTGAGCAAGGAGAGCGGGAGAGTCACTAGCACAGAGCAGGTCGGCCACTAACCCCTCGTCCCTAGCACAAGGGGCCCGTGGAACCGGCACTGCAGATCCACTCTGCCTGCCGCCCTGGGCCACAGAAAAGCCACGATGCTCGAAAGCAACTTGTGATTTTGGGGCCTACATTTCTGAGGTGCCCAACTGAGACTGCGCTGGGGTGTCTACCCCCCCAGGACTGGAAGGGGTTAAGGTGGCCAGCGAGGCCCATGAACGCCACAGGCTGCACCTGGAGGGAGAGTCAGGGACCAGGGAACTGACTGCAAGCGGGTTCAGCCACAACCGACAGGGCTGCTGCAGTGGGAACGGGCAGCCACGCCCTGGGAAGGGGGAGTCCCAGAGAAAGGGGGAACCAGGAGAGTAGGCAGCAGTCCAGGGACGGCGCAGTGAGGGCTGCTGGGTTGAGGGTCCCGGGAGTAGAGGGCAGGGTTAGGGTTCCCCGACCCGTCACTGGGGAGGTGGCACCAGCAGGGCAGTGAACTGTGGCAGCGACAGAGGCTGTGAAGGACAGTGCCCCCGAAGGGGGGGATGCTGAGGGGCAGAGTCACAAGGAGGACGCTGCGGTCCCTGGGGCGAGAGGGGGCTGCAGACCAGAGAGAGGGACGGAGGGACGGCGTGCAAACCGCGGCTGGGGACGCCAGCCTCAAGAGTGACCAGGAGGAGGCGCCAGGGCACTGGTGAGTGGGGGGGTCTGATTTACTGCCAGGGCTGAGCTCCCACCCTCCCAAAGCAGGGCCCTGGAAGGTCTCACCTCTGAAAACCTGGGCCATCAAATGTAAAGTTCTACAGAAACATTCCCTCGGCCAGCAGCCGGGGTCCCCCCGGGGGTCTTCATCCAGCCCGTCTGTCACGCAGACACTGCTAGGCCCTGTCTAGCAACCTGGGCTGTGCTAGAGCCAGACTTCGCTCACCCAGCCTGAGCTATCCGGGTGTCCTGCTGCCGCGGGGGGCTACTCCTGGAGGACAGGACTCTTCCGGGTGAGTCTGTGTCCCTGCCTGGCCCTTTTGCCAGTGTGACAAACACCCCGGCGTAATAACTGGGCCCGTGTGCTTCGCAGAGAGTCTGCTGGGAGGAGCAGAGGGCAGTGTGCCAGCCCGGGTGGGTACGGACACACTTTACGTCTCCCCCAGCTCGTCCAACCAAACCACGTGGGTGGGTGTGAAAAAAATAAGATGCACGACTGGGTAGAAATACAAGGGGGCTGTTGTCACTTCCGTAGAAGAAGCCGGTGACGCTCACGGGAGTTGCCTTCCCAGCAGGCACCGGGGAGGATTCTGGGACCCTCACCTGGAACTACCCACATTTCTCTGAATCGCCATAGCTGCATTGTCCTGCATTGTCCGGGGAGCGGATCCAGCGGCCAGACGCTGACACCCACAGCCCAGTTTCACACTCTCTGTGTTCAGGTGGGTTAAAGCAAAGGCAGGAAATAGCTGCAGTGTGAGGAGAAAGGCACCACAGTGAACTTGTGGGAAAGTACCTCTGGTTCCCAGCCACTGCTCTGTGGTTCTCCCGCTGGTGCTGGGACGCCCCTTGCTCAGTATCTACCCAGGGTGTAAGGACTGCAGGGTTTGGTCTGCGGTGCAGGCGAGGGAACTGAGTGAGGTCAGGCAGGGGACTGCCGGGAGCCAGGAGAGGCCCAGCAGAAGTGGGCGAAAGTCGCGGGCGATGTTGGGCACTGGACGAGAAGGGGCCTCCCTCGCACAGGTCAGAGCTGTGGGGCAGTGAGGGGACAAAGGGGTTACGAATCACCGGTGTTTTGTGCCTCACACCTTGGCCGGCCTCTCTCTGCTTAATGAGACGCCGCTGCGCTGGGGCCCGGTGTGCCGCTGACCATGGTGTTCTGCGGGAGCTGACCCACCGTAGCCCTTCTGAGCCTGCGGGCGGTTCTGAGGGTTGGGAGCCGGCGGAGAGGCATGCCCAGCCTTTGTAGATACCAGACTCAGGTGCACACAGCTGGCGAGGACACGGGCACTCGCAGCTGGTGTCACTGAGATCTTAGCCTGGTAAGACTGGGACAGCTTCCTGCAAAGGCTGGGGAATGGGGAGGCAGGGGAGCGCATGGAGCATTGTAGAGCTGTGTGGCCATCTAGCCTTCAGCCACAGATAAACCCAGGCACCAGAGAAGGCCTTGACAGTCCGGGTGTGACAATCACCAGGCGGCTTTCAAATAACAGGAACTGCAGGAAACTAACCCCCCTGCGGTGGGAATACACCGTCTCCCTGTGCTAATCAGTCAGACGCCACCTGTTCTGGCAAGGGTCAGAAATAGTTTGTAATCCAGGTCCATGAAGACTCCTGGTACCAATCCCATGAAGACTCTAATGGAGAGGAGAGTGGTTCTCCCTGTGCCTCAGTTTCCCCTCCCACTCTTTGTTCTGTTTTGTCTATTTAGATAATAAGACTCCCTATAGGTGTTTGTACAGTGCCTAGTGCATTGGGATGCCAATCTCAGGGCACCACTGTACTACAAATAATAACCGAAAGAAGTTAACTTTAGGAGAACTTTTCTCCAATAACCCTAAAATCAGCTCAGGCCAGTAAAGTGCAGCAGGTTCCGACCATGTGGTGATCCAAGCCGTTGCTCTCCTCCAGCGAAAGAGATGGGTCACAAAGAACGGTCTCCCCTGCCGCCACCCTAGTTCTGGCTGCCGTTTTGTCTGACCCAGTGGGTGGTTCTGACCGGCTCCCTGCTGATCGGGTGAAAGCCTTTTTGGTCGGGTGCTGCGTTACGGCTGCTGGAGGCTGTTGCCTAATGGCCATTTTGCAGCCATGCTGACTTCCCCTGGTGAAAGCATCAGAAATGGAAACTGTCTTTTGGGGGCTTTGGAAGTTGAGCCCAAGGCCTTGGTTACCCTGCAAGTGGAGGTGCTGATGGAGGTAGCTCTGACATTTGCTTGACCAGCTCGTGGGAGGAGGACAGAGCTTCCCAGCCCTCCTTCCTGCCCATTTTGGATGGTCAGTGTCCACGGACAGATGTTGTAGTATCCCCAGGTTGCAGAGAAAAAGCTGCAGCTCTTGAGCAGACGGGAAGCTATGTAACACAGCCTAGATCTGACAGTCAGACCTTGCCCAGGTGCCAGGGTTATGTGCAGAAGCCGATATTCCAGTTTGGTTTCAGATTGTCTTGTATTTTTGGTCCAAACATTGGATGCAGACAGAAATAGGTGTCCTCCCTCCAAACCCAGCTTCCAGCTGTGAAACTTTGCTCTTGCCAGATCTTGTAGGCGCATCAGATGCTTGCGACAGCAGTGGCTGGAGCGATGGGGCACTGCTGCAGGAACCGCACCGTGTAGTACACACACTGAGCACCAGCTACATTCATTCTGCTAAGCACTGGTCCCATGCATCTCCCTGCCTCTGAAGCATTTGGTACAGGTGCTGCCGCTGCCGGAGACAGAAACCAGACTAGATAGGCCAATGGTGAGATGACACCTGGCAGATCCTGCATCACTACAGCGTGTCCATGGCCATGAGGCAGGTACCATGTATTGCCAGCCTTGGCAAGCTGACTGGCAGGCTGGCACAGACATTCTCTCCCCACTCACTGAGCGGCCACTTTCCCTCTGGCCTGTCTCTGCTAAGGCAGCCATTGGATGTCTGGTGTGTTGGTTTGAACGCTCTCTCGGGTGGCAGAAAAGGAAGAGGAGGGCTGTCAGAGAGCTGACCGCCCTTGCCAGGACGGGGATGAGCATCCGTGCCACAGCACAGAGGGCAGGAGCATTGGCGAAGGGCAGCAGCAGCCCAGGAGAAAGGCGACCGCTCCCTGCTAGTTCGGGAGCCGGTTCGCACCGTGGGGCTGGTGGCTTTGTGGGAATGCGGTGCCCATGGGGCTGGGTTCCACGGGGTGGGAAGCTGAAGAAGGCTTTTATGTCAAAAGGCAGAGAGACGCTCTGAATATTTCATTAGCAGAGCAATGTGGTGTGCTGCAGAGAACATCTGGCTGGAGTCTCTGGAGACCTCCCGCTTTGTGCAGGAAGCAGGAACTGTGAAATATGGAAGGAAAAAGGAGAGAGGAGGAGGAGGTGGAGGGGGAAGGGGGAAAGACCCTGGGGCACCCTCAGCGCTGCTGCCGGGATCCCCTGCCATTCCCGTTTACCTAGTGGGGCTCTGCTTGCCCAGGTACTTCCCATGGAGATCTGCAGGAAGGAGCTGCAGCTTGGTGTGGTTTTCCCTGAAAAATGGATGACTCTGGAAGCCACCCATGTGATATATGCATGAGGCCAACCGCTGCCTGACACCTCTGCAGCGGGGCTCAGATCATGGGGGGTGCAGCCTCCCCCAGGGGATCAGATCATTAGTCCAGCGCGGGGGGCGCGAGAAGAGGGCAGGAGGGAGAGGTGGCAGCTCTCCGAGTTTGAGGTGTCCTAGGCGCTCCCAGCTTGAGTGAAGACTTTTCTCAGCCAGTTCCAGGGGAATTGGTCCAGGGCAGGGGTCCCTGTCAGACCACCAGCCGGCTCTGAGGTGCTCTGTGCTCACCTAGGAAATGCCTGAAGGGGGGCACTGGAGAGACACCAGCTGTGTGTGTGCACGGGGGTCAGGCCCTGCCCTGGGTGGGGCAGCCGACACTTATGGGAGTCCTGGGGGGCCAGCAGTGTTAGGGGGCAGGTGAGGAAAGTGTGGGGGGGGTATAATGGGATCCTGGCTGGCCCTGGGGCTGGCCAGTTCAGCAAGGCCCCTGAGCTGGATGTTGGACGTCCAGCAGAGACGCCAGGGGGACAGAGTCTGATGGGCCTGGCCCGCGCCGGAGACTCGTATCCGGGAGCTTGCTGGGGGAACGGGTAGGGCAGAGAAGGGGGAGGGGACGCATTCCTGCTTCGCAGCGTGCCTGGCGCGCTCTGTACGTGGCTCCTGCCCAGACCAGGGTGCAGGCTGCAGCGTGGTTCCCTGGCTCTTTGCGCTGGGATGCCCCAGTGGCTGAGCGGTGGGAGCTGTATCGCCTCTGGCCCTGAGCACTGGAAGGCTCTGTCCCCGCTGAGTGTGGGGGACGCCGACATGCCTGTCTGGGAGAGCCCCCTGGGCACGCGTGAACACCCCAGGGAACCTCTATCTGCTCCACTGCCTCCCTCTGGAGCTCTCCCGTGCCCGAGCGCTGAACTCTGCCCTGGGCTGCGCGGGAAGGGCAGCGGCTGCCACACGGCTTTCTCCCACCAGACGTAAGCCTGCAACGGGAAGGGTCGCTCCTATTAGCTACACTTGTCTGCCTACCCGGGGGGCTTTTAAATAGTCCCCTGTCGGCCCTCACGTCTCTCTTCCTGTCTCGCTCCTTGTGGCGTCTTGTCCTTGTATTAGCGAGAGTGCTCGTCGGCTCTGTCTCTTCGTACATACAGCGCCCGGCACAATGGGGCCTCACCTCCGATGGGGGCATTTAAGTCAGATCCTCCACCATGTTTCGGCACCAACCACCCATTGAAATCAATGGGACCCGGCCTGCTGTTTGACAGCAATGGAGTTTGAGGAGCTGGGCCTTAGATGCTACCACAACCCCAGGATTAAATAAGAGGAATAGATTTGTATGATGCATCGACGCTCGCTGGGCCCTAGCAGCGTGTCCCTCTCCCTTCCCCACAGAGCTGGGGATGCCCCCTGGGGCTGCGTCTCTCTTCCCTCAGAATAAGCACTTGGCATCCTGGCTCTGGGCCCGTGTTTCGAACCAGTCTCTCTGCAAAGCTCCGAGTACCCGGCTGGCCCTGGACCATTCTGGCTGGTGGGGGTGGAGCCCGAAGACGGTTGGCTCTAGGAGACTGGTCGTGTAGGAAAAGTGAATGAATCCTTAGGCACAAAGAAAGACCAAAGTGTGGGCCGTGTGCACCGCGGCGGGACACAATCACTGTTCTCCCAGCAGCTCTCCAGCGCGTGCTACACCAGACAGGCGTTTGCGGCGGCACCGGGGAGAACACAGTCATTGAAATCTCCTCAGTGAGCAGGTCTGGTTTTGTTACTCGGTTCTCCCATTAGTTGCCCTTGAAACTTATTCTTACAGGACCTGATCCCAAGTCCCTGTAAGTCAAACCAAGGCTTTTCCGTTGCTGTGACTGGGCTTTGGACAAAGGGCTATTTCTGTATCCGCCATTGATTCGACAGTAGCTTTGGCTTGTTACTGGCCCACAATGCGGTACTGAAGGAGACCCCCAGCACTGCTGCAAACCCACTAAACAGTGCGCACCGCTAAGGACCCCGGGACTCTCCTTCCCCCTGAGAACAACGGGAGCTGCTTGGACGACTGGTGGCCCCCGCCCCCCACTCAGATTCCACGTCAAGAAAGAAACCCACCCCTGGTATGTTCAGTGGGGGGCAGAACATCTATTTGACACCCTGGTTAGCTGTCGCCAATGCCTCCGTAATCTCTTCTCTGCTTCCTGCGAGTCCACTCGGCCAGAGCAGAGCTAGAGAATTGGCCAAAACGAATCACCTGGCACATGAACCAATTTCCTTTACAAAAAACATATCAAATCAGCAGCCCCCTGGGGAGTGGTTTTAGCCCCTGCTCAGCAACACCAGAAATGCGTCTTTGGCCAGAGAAGTCATCTGCTGTCGCTGGGTCAAAGCCTCAAGGGAGTAGTGTGGACGGACTGGTGTGAATCTGGAGTAGCTCCGGTGATGTGACTCCGGATGTACACGGGCACTGCTAGCCGCAGAACTTGGCTCAGAGCCTCCCATCATTTAACAGATTTCCCTGAAATTCAGCTCCAGTTTTCCCCTATCATCTGAAAACCCAAGTGCTCAGATGGCTGAATGGGTCTCTCTTCTGCCCGACTCCCCACTTGTGAACAGCACAGAGCCCAGTCTCCCGCCAGCTTTCGGGACACTGCGTTCTTCCCGTGGAGCAGGATCACTACAGCAAACCCAGGCCAGGCTGGGGGCTGTGTAACTCCCTACACCCAGCGTGAGTTGTGCGGGATTTGGCACCTGGCTCTTGCCTCAGCCTCACGCGGTGTGTAAAGCCGATCTCCATTAAATAGGTTCCAGGAATGTATTGACAGAGTCCTGTTTCCATGCCCTCCGCACAGTTCTGATTTTACAAATGCAGGGAAGGTCTCATAACCGAGCGGGGGCGGTTTTCCTCTTGCCCCCTAGCACCCCCTCACTCTGCCTGCCCCGCCAGTTAGAGCCGTCATGCGCCAAGGCAAGGAAAAAGAAACTGTTCTCCCCCAAAAAACCTGGGAGTGTTTCCGAGCTGCACAAAAACCCGGGTTGGAGCTGTTCGTGCAGTGATGAGCTGGGCTGGCACGTCCAGGCCAGCGTGTTGTGCTGCATATGGATCAGCTCTCCTTAACGTGAACAGAGGCACCACTGTATCTGTAACCCCCCCACCACACCTGCTGCAAAGCCGGGCGAGAGCCCCACCCCAACCCAAACGCCTCGGCCCCCCAATACCGGGCTGGCCTCTGGAGTCAGGCACCTGCCTTGCAAGCCCCTCAGACAGACCCCCGCCCGCTCAGCACAAAGTGGCTGTGAAATGCATCTCCCCGCGAAACCCCTGCCGCAGGAGCAGGCCCCACACCGGCGAGTTCTCCAAGGGCTCTTCCCCCCTACCCAGGCTTCATCAAAGCTTTCCAAAGCCAGAGCAGGGCAGGAAATGCCAGCGTGGGGTGAGGGGCACCACGGGGCTAGAGCCCAATCTAGTGAGAGGAGACACACAGCTGTGTGAGCGCACACCCCGACATGCCCCCACACACCGTTGCATGCTCAGAGACACGCTACACATACACCAACCCGTGTGCCCACACACAAATATTCATGCAGCACACACCGACACACCCGCAGATTTCGTCGCTTTAAAATGAAGACACGTACCTTTTTCCTCTCCCGATTCGCCGTCTGCTACCTGTCCTGCCTCTGCCAATTTGTCTGTCTGTTTCTCTCTCTCTCTCTCTCTCTCCCGCATTGCCTGCTTGCTGCAGCCCGTCCTCCATGGCACCTCTGCCAACTCAGCCACCGCCTGCTTCGAGATGGGCTGCCAGCTTCTTTTCCGCTCTGTGTGGGTTTTTTTTTTTTGGCCCCATGCTGCCTGCTGGCATTCTGGCAGCCTCGCCGCTCCGTCGATGGCATGTGTCCATTTTTTCCCCTCCACGATCTATCCTCCCCAGCCTCTCTTCGTTGCCTCCGGAGCCGCCTGTGGTGCCAGCTCTCAGTGAAATTGGCAGGGAACGAACCGGAGCAGTGAGCCTCTCAGCAGCTGATTGTAGCCACACTTAAAACAAAAAAAAGGAGCCCAAACAGCACACAAACAGCCTTTCTGCTAGGAACAAACGCTGGCAAAGGGGCTGGGGGGCCGCAGGGGGCTGCTCGGGGTTGGCAGCCGCTCTTCCAAAAGGAGCAACTCCATTACTTCCTCCTGCGCGTGCCAACAAAAAAAAATTCATAACAGGGTTTGGGATTTGTTTCACACATCTGAGCCTCCTGAGTGGGGGTATCGGTACGGCCCCCCATTTCGTCGCCAGGTCCTGCTTCACTTCCTCTCCCCGCTGCCTCTCGGTCCTTCCCCCCGGCATAGGGGCCACAGGAACCTGCTGCATCCCCGAGATGTCACAGAGTTCGCTCTTGTCCCCCCACCTCCGCAAGGAGAGAAATGATCCAGGAATCACAGCCTGATCCCAGGCTATTTGCACAAACAAGCCTCTGTCTTGATGCATTTCAACAGGAACTCCCCAAGACACACCCCCTTACCCAGCATCCCCCTCTGCCTCAGGTTTAGAAGGACCTTGGCAAATTGGGAAGGGGAAAGTGGAGGAGGGACGTCCTATTTAAGGGTTTGGGTGGCTCACAATTGCTTCACCAGCCCAGCCCTCGAAGGTCCTCTCGGTACATTGGATGAGTCCTGCTGGAACAGCCCTTTGTGCCCTCAGGCCAGTCTTTGGCAGTGGCCAATAATTGTTGCTTCAAAGAAAAGTGACAAGCACCCGTTATGCACCTGCCAGTTGTGCAGCGCTGCCCATGGGATGGAGATTCTCCCCTTAGCCCTTTGAGGAGGGGTCAGCTTGCGCCCGGACACGTGAGGTTTGGCTCATATTGTCTCCGAGCCCTGGGGGAGGAGTTGAAAGTGGCGAACGGTATGAGAGGGGATGTCCCTCCCGAGAGGTCTAGTGAGCACTCGTCCATTTGCCAAAATCTCTTCTACGCTTGGTGCAAACACATCCCCCAGCTCTGAACCAAAGACCCTGACTCGGATCTCCTAAATCCAGAGCAATTGCTGGGAACTCAGCAAAGGCGCCTAGGGAAGGTCGAGGTGTGTGACATCAAGGCTCGAGTGCTCCACATGTGGCTGGCTGGTGGGACTGAAGGAGCTCTGCCCCTGCAGCAGGGTCCCGGCAGAAGAGCTCAGGACTACGCTTTGCCGCTGTCATGGTGTATCGTTTCCGCCACAGCAGTACCCAGAGGCCCCTCTCAGGATTGGGGCTCCACTGCGCTAGGCGCTGTACGCTTCGAGAGCCGGACAGGGCCCAGGCGGCAAAAGGAACTAGCCAGTGAAATGGTCGGAGGGAGCAGGGAGGGCTGTGGAGAAGGGCTCTGAGGGGTCAGTGGGAAGAGGTTGGAGAAGGCAGAGAAGAATGCTGTTTGCTTATGTCCCATCTATCCAGGGGATCGGACCGTCTGGGGCAGCCCAGCATCCTGGCTGGGCACCCCACTTCCACCTCCACGGCTGTGCTGTATGTCTGCAGGGTAACATCTGTAGGCCTCTAAGTCACTTTTGGAAATGGAGCTGTGTCTCCTAAGTCACTAGGTGCACTTGGCCATTTTACCCACAGTGCCCAGCACCGTGCTGGTGGCAGAGCCTGGGCCCCGTTTCCGCGGGAGTGCTCTTAACGAGGGGTGCACTCTGCACAGGGCTGGGTCTGCTCTCCTAAGGCATCGAGCTGTGGCTGCCAAGGGGGCAGGATACTGAGGACTTGACCCAGCAGGGCAGCTCCCGTGTTCCGGTGGTTGAGGACAAATCCAGACTTTTCATCAGGCTTTCTGTGACATGCAGGAGTGAGTGTTTCACTGTAAGGTTAGCAAGCAGGGCCCGACTCGGCAGAGGATGTTTCCAGCTGGGCAAGGCACACTCTGAGTTGGGGCCTTGCAGGGCAAGAGACCCTGACGAGCTGAATTGGGAATCAGAGCGAAATCCCACCGCTGAGCTCCTGAGCCATTATCGCCTGGGACGACCCCATTGGCCTCTCCAGCTGCCGCCCCATCTTCCTTTTATCTCTACGCTCATTGAACGCGCTGTTCACAATCGCTGTTTGGAGTTTCTCTCCTCCAACTCCATCCTAGCCCCTCTCCAATCCAGCTTCCACCCCGACACACCACTGAAACTTCTCTTGCCAAAGTCTCTAAGGACCTCTTCATAGCCAAAGCTCAGAACCCGCGCTCCATACTGCGACGAGGTGGCCATGTTCGGGCTGTGTTCTGTGACTGCTGAGTGGGGATATTGACCTGGGGAGGCTGCAGGGAGTTGTGCTGGGACAGCTGCACTGGGGAAGGGAGGATACCTGAGCCTGTAACCTGAGACCCCAGGTGGGACGTTGGAGGCCAGGTGACACCTCTGCCCGACACTGAACAAAGGACACAAAGGCTGGGGGAGGAGCCGGGGGGAGGCTGAGTGAGAGGCTGGGGGGAGTTTTCAGTTTGGAGCTGGCTGGGAAATGGAGAGGGGCTCCGACGGGGCTTGGGCTTCCCAATGGGGCTGTGGCCTCCCCAGGGGCCCCAGATGGACCTAACTAAGGGGGGTCCTGTTGTCTGTACCAGCAAGACCTGTCTTGGACTGTGTTCCTGTCGTCTAAATAAACCTCTGTGTCACTGGCTGGCTGAGAGAATCGCAGGAAGCCGGGGGTGCCGGGCCTAGTCTCCCCCCACACTCCGTGACACATACTCATCCTCCTTCACCTGTCAGTGGCCTTCAACACAGTTAACCAGGCGCTTCTTCTTGAAATCCTGTCCTCCCTTGGCTTGGGTGACTCTCTCCTCACCTGGTTCTTCACCTGCCTCTCTAATCGCTCCTGCAGTGTGTCCTTCAGAAGAACCATCTCATCCCCCTTCCAACTTTCCACAGAGCTATGGCCTTAGTCCCCTTCTCTTCTCCCTCTGCACCTTATCTCTGGATAATCTCATCTGCAAACACAAACTCAACCACCACTCCTTTGCTGACACAGCTATTCCTCTCTACTCCAGGCCCGTCTCCTTCCATCCCAACTAGAATCTCAGCCTGTCTCTCTGATAGTGCTCATGGATGTCTAGCATCAGCTCACGTTCAACATGGCTAAAACAGAGCTCCCAGTCACCCCCTCTTCCACGTCTTCCCCTCTCTCTCCTTTCTTGATCACTGTGGACAACAGCACCATCCTACCTGGCACTCAATCCTGGGCATCATCTTCAACTGGAACCCCTCTCGGTCCTCACATCCAGGCTGGGTCTAAGTCTTGCATAACATCTCTAAACTGTGGCCTTTCCTCTCCAGCCACACTGCTACAATTCTCATCCCGGCTCTCACCATCCGACTTCTTGTTGATGGCAAACGTCCGTCTCTCTGGCCTTGACAAATGCAGGCTTGCCCCATTGTATCCATTCACAATGCTGCTTGCAAAGGTTATAGTCCTAGCCCGTTATTTCGACCAGGTCACCCCTTGCTTTGCACCCCTTTACCGGCTCCCTCTGCTCTATCATATCAAACACAAGCTGCTGGTCCTCTTGTCCAGGCCCTTCATGACCTATGCCCATCCTTCCAGAAGGGGGAGGGGACGCATTCCTGCTTCGCAGCGTGCCTGGCGCATCCTTCCAATCATTTCTCATTCAGTTTCAAAACGTCGACCCCCCACCTCCGATTGGCCCATGACACCAGCCTACATCGACCACTTGTTACGTTTTCAAACCAGCCCCTTCTTGTTTTCTCCCGCACTGCCCTGCACACTTGGGAGGAGCTCCCCTAAACACCCACAAATCTAACTTCTCCGGCTTCCCTCTGGGGCACCTGACGTTGGCCACTGTCGGAAGACAGGACACTGGGCTAGATGGACCTTTGGCCTGACCCAGTCTGGCCGTTCTGATGTTCAGATCTCTCCTCCAATCTCTCCTCTGCTGTGATGCATGTGAAAAACTCGACAAGCGCTAGGCTGCTGATGTGCGGAGACCACGGCCTGTCATGCTGTGTTCCCCCATTGGTCTGTGTCCTTGTGTTCCCCCACTGGTCTGTGTCTATTTAGCTGTTGTCTCTTGTCTTGGACTGTCAGCTCCTTGGGGCAGGGACCAACTTCTTGCGCTGTTCAAACACCGAACCCAGCACCCTGGGGGCCATGACCGTGGGTTCCTAGTGCTACAGTAATGCAAATAAATAATAATAATAATAAATGATAGACTATCCTCAGGCATTTTATTATTTACAGTGAGTCTTATTCACTCACATTGTAGGCAGACAACTTGATGTTAAGTGTCCTCTGGGCTGCATCCATCTGTCTATCTAATCCTCCTCATTTAGGTTCTTACTCTTGAGTTCCTTCTGAAGCCACAGTGATTGTTACTGTTGTAGCATCAGCTGCCGCAAGCCCTCTGCACACACAGCTCCTTTGGGGCGACACTGGTGTAACTGAGGGGCATTTGGCCCACTGTGTCTTGGTTCTTCAGACGTTTTGCTGCTCCACTGCTGGCTGCGGTTCTCAGCAAAGGTTCAGATGGACAGGCCCTCTTAGCTCCTCCACCCTGTCCCCAGGGCCCAGGGCAGCGGTCCATGGTGCAACCTGTCAAGTGTTTTGTCTGGTCTAGTTTTCAGTAGGGTCCCACCTGCCCCCTGGTCCCACCGCCTCATGCGTCTCACTGACAGGTTCCTTACCCTTTTTTCGGGTCACCCCCATCGCACCACCAGGGCTCTCCCGACACAGCCCCCTCCCCTCCTTGGAATTCACACCAATCAGATCGCTCAAGGCCCAAAGCACCTCTCAGCTAGACGGATTTAGCTCATCTAGGCCCTGGAGCTAGGTCAGGGGTGTGAGGCGTGCTGGGCGCAGGGTGCAGCAGGACAGCCTGGGTCTCGTAGCTGTGTGCATGCTGGTGGGGGATGAGGGTGGGCAGCAAGGGTGAGCTAAGAGTAAATGAGACCAGGAGCCTCCAGAATTCCAGTGCGCACCTCACTCAGCAAAACACAGAGACTTTATCCACGCTCCCGCAGCCAGGCGCCTCCACCCTGAGGGTTTCCCTCTCTCACAAAAGCCTATAAAGGTGATCCTGGCAATTACAGGCTAGCACGCCGAACTTCAGTACCAGGAAAACTGGTTGAAACTAGAGTAAAGGACAGAAGTATTAGAAACAGAGATGAATATGACATGTTGGGGAAGAGACAACACGGCTTTTGTAAAGGGAAATCACGCCTCACTGATCTATTAGAATTCTTTGAGGGGCTCAACAACTGATGGACCATTAGTCTGGCCCAGAATGGCCGTTCTTATATTCTCCTTCCAAATGGCCAAGGCCGAGGTGCTGCTAGAGAAGGGGGAGCTTTTTGTGGGGCCTCCCAGTTGGGTAGGAAAAAGCTTGGTGGCTCCAAAACACCGTCAGGCCTTTGCGATGAGCTGAGCTTTCTGAACCTGCGGCTGGGCAGACACATGAGCACAGATCAGCCTGTTCATCCCCCTGAGGCAACCTCCTGCTCCCACCCCACAAGGGGCACATCCCTACAGTCCAGGTGCTCACAGTTGTAGGGCCCTTCCCCTGAGTGGGAGAAACAGAGACGCTGACTAATGCCACAGTGGAGTTGCTCAGGCCTCCAGGCTCCTCTCCACAGCCCCATTCCCAGTGCAGGGCAAGCAGAAACCAGCATGGCCAGAGAACAAGCCGGCACAGTGCATTCAGAACCCACTACCAAAGGGGGAGAGATGGTGCAGCACACCCTCTGGGGGACCTCGCCTTGCTCCTCAGTGCACTGCAGATGTTCCATACGGCAAAGCAGTGGCCTGGCTGGCATTTGAGAGCTGTAAATACAGAGTTATTGGAATTGTAATGTGGCGTAGCACTTTCCAAAGGCTCCGGATGGCCCTGCATGCTCTGCCACCGGTAACTAATCAATACGGCCCGGTGATATTTTTCAGCTGAAATAAAAATATATAGATTTGGCAACACTGAAATGTTTCACAAATTTGTGTTGATTTCACCAAATTGTTCCAGTTGAAAAACAAAATTCTGAAACATTTTGATTTTGCAGCTCGAAACATTTTGATTTTGCAGCTCGAAACATTTTGATTTTGCAGCTCGAAACATTTTGATTTTGCAGCTCGAAACTTTTTTATTTCTAAATTTCCTTCAATTTTATTTAAAAAATGTGCTTAGAATCAAAATAAAACATTTCCTTCAACCCCCAAAAAATGTTTTTGACAGTTTGATTCACTGAAAATTTTGAAACAAAAACTGTTTCAGGTTGCCTGGAAACCGTTCTTTTTTCAGAATTGCCAGAAAACTGGAAAATCCATTATTTGCAAACTATTAATAATTGAATAAAACATAAAATCACAACTGATTAAGTCTGCAAATTACACCAGAATTGGGGAATGGTAGATAATGAAGCAGACAGGTCACTGGCGCTGTGCAATTTGAATCGCTTGGTAAACTGGGAAAAAGCAAACAGCATGTGTTTAATACAGAGAAATGGAAAGGTACACATCTAGGAACAAAGAATCTAGGCCATACCTACACCCTGTGGCGGGAAGGGACCTCTATGAGCAGTGACTGTGAAAAAGATTTAGGGGTCGTGGTGGATAATCAGCTGAACATGAGCTCTCAAATCAACAGTGTGGCCAAAAGAGCTAATGGGATCTTGGGATGTATAAACAGAGAATTCTCAGGTAGGAGCAGCGAGGTTATTTTACCCCTGTATTTGGCACTGGCGCAAGCCCTGCTGGAATCCTGTGTCCAGTCCTGGTGCCCACAATTCAAGAAGGACGTTGATGGTCAGAGAAGAGCCACAAGGATGAGTAACAGGTTAGAAAACCTGCCTTAGAACAATGGACTCAGGAAGCTCAACCTATTTTGCATGACAAAGAGAAGGTGAAGGGGTGACTTGATCACAATCTGTAAGTACCTACTTGGGGAACAAATATTTGATGATGGGCTCCTCAGTCTAGCAGAGAAAGGTGTAACAGGATCCTGTGGCTGGATGTTGAAGCCAGACCAATTCAGACTGGAAATAAGGATTACATTTTTAACCGTGAGGGTAATTAACCATTGGAACAACTTACCCAGGGTCACGGTGGATTCCCCGTCACTGACTGGGCTCTGCTCTAGGAATTACCGTGGGGCAGGTCTCTGGCCTCTGCTAGACAGGAGGTCAGACTAGATGATCACAATGGTCCTGTCTGGCTTTGGAGTTTGTGAATCTGTGACTAGGGATGGACCCGGACTAATGCCCTTTATTTACACTCTGTTGGCTAGTTCAGTTCACAGAACAGAAGTCAGGCCCCTGCCACCCTAACCCAGCACTGGAAGCCTTGGTAAGACACTGCAGTCACGGTCACAGGGCTAGCTGCGTGGCCCCTTCCTGGTCTCCACGTGCACCACGTCAAGTGGCCTCTACCTGTCCCGGGGCGCTGAAACTCTCCCACTCTGAGACCAGCCCTAGGCTACAGCCCCCTGCGTATCTCCCAGGCTTGCCCAGCAGGTCTGATTAGGCTCAGTACTTGGGGAGTCTGTGGCCAGTGGTATATCAGTCACCAGCCAGCCTGCTGAAACCAAAGCATGGCTGATTTAACAGTAGGAACAAAGCATTTAGAGAGAGAGGATTTTAAAACAACAGACTGTCTCCATGTCAGTCTGTCTGCCCTGACTGCTGACATCCCCCAGAGCTCCCCTCTCAAGAGACAGGGTTCCGTTTAGACCAGACAGAGTTCTGACATCCTGTGTTCGTGGGCCTTTTCCAACCCTGGCTTCCTCTCTTAGCCACTCTAACGTTTGCTGAGAAGTGGCGTAGCTTTTGCCATTCTTTTGCCTTCCTGCTCCTTTCTCCTGACAACCCCCGTTAAACTAGCCCAGATATTCATCCAGTAGCATCCCGGGTCTCTGTACAGTATTCATCCCG
The DNA here is from genome assembly GCF_016161935.1 of Mauremys reevesii. NCBI lineage: Eukaryota > Metazoa > Chordata > Testudines > Geoemydidae > Mauremys > Mauremys reevesii. The sequence continues at coordinate 40,422,155 of NC_052638.1, forward strand.
TTCTGCAGAGCGGCTCCAGACCCAGCACTGCTGTATCAGTTACATTCACCTTGTTCCCTGCATCCGGGAGTCCCGGTGTGCCCTCAGAAAGAGAACCAGCTTTTTCTGGCAAGTTCTGTCCTTTAGCAGCTCGTGCTGCTGGTTACTCGTGATTCCATTGTCCTCTCCAAGTTTAACAGGAGGTTTCCCCCATTAATATTTGTTCTGTTGCTCTACAAAGAACAGTTGCTAGCATTGCAGATTATTGCGGTCATTGCCAGAATCGCTCCACTTTGTGTTTTTGAAGATCAAAACTAGATTTGCTTGTCTCTGATCTCCTGATACGTCCCCCGGTTTCCATGTCTTTCCAAAAATTGTCATTGGTACAGTAAGTTTTTCACTAATTCCCTTATTCTTGGCCAGAGCAGCTGATTTGCACATGGTTCCGTTTTTCCAGGTATTCCCTAACCTGCTCTTTATCAACAGACATTTGTATAAAGTTTTCTCCATGTCCTAATTTTCCAAAAGTATTTTGTTTCATTTTCTGAGTGGGAACTGATCTGAAAAGAAGCTTGGCATCCCAGCCCTTTTGGAGTGCATATTAATTCCATCCCCCTTGTCTTTTCATTCAGAGACCTACTGTCTCCCTGGTGGTTCCTTTCCATTGACATGTTTATAATAAATACCTTCATACTCATCACAGTCCCTTCCGGCAGCATTCATTCCTGCTGCTTTTCTGCTGGCCTTCCCTGTCCCCTGCAAGCTGTCCCTGGCTGTGCATTCTTGCTGGGTTATCTCCCGCACATTTTCCACTTATTGCAAAGGATTGCGGGTTTTTTATCCTCTTCTCTGTCATCCAACCATATCTGCCACTTCTAGCTCCTTGTGCTGTTCCTGTTCCTTACAGTCTTTTGTGCCTAAAATATATTGTCTCTTAGAATTTCCCAGTTGCCTTCTACATTGTTGGATTTCAACATTTCCTCTACTCAGACGCATTCACTAGATGTTTTAAATTCCCCATGCCCCTGTGCTGCCGAGATCCCATTCCTTACGCTGCTAAATTCAATATTCCCTGTTATTCTCAACCACCTCCTGCTCCGTAAAAGCAGGTCCAGGGTGGTTGTGCCCTGCGGGAAGCCCCCCCACACTCTGGCTCACCAAAGCATGTTCTCTGGGAGTTGGGGAGCTCTTTGATCAGGAGCGGATAGCTGTGTTTGCTACCGGACACATGTCCGGGCAGCTAAGCTCTTCCATGAATATGGACTCCTGGGGGTTGGAGGATGTTCTCCTTCCCCTCCTCTCCAGGCAGGGTGGCTTTTAGCAGATGCCCACTGTCATTTCTACTTTGTTCTTCATGCCTCAGTTCCTCGCCCGAAGTATTTCATCACCTGCCTTGTCATTGTCTAATTGTTCTTCGCTGTCTTCTTTCTCCTTGCTGGGTCCCCATGCTACCTGCCGCCTTACAGACATCTCAGCATGGCAACGCTCTTCTTAGTCATCCCCTTGTCTTCCCAAGCACTTCCGCCTCCTGCCTGCTTCGGGGGCTGGAGTCACTGGGCCGGCCTCACTACCTAAGTTAAGCAAACTCCCGTTCTCTCCCGTTCCTGCCTTACAAACTCTGGCAGATTTAGATAATGAGAGTGGGACCCCTTTCTGCCTACATGGAGAGCCCCCTTGCAGGAGCTATTCCAATAATCCACCAGCCCCAGACCCCTCTCTCTGCATCATCAGCGCATCTAGAGGAGTGCCTAGGATTTGTTTCCTCTGAGTGTAGAGAGACCTGCTGGGATCAATCTCCGCTCAGGTCTGACACCGGAGGCATTCCTGGGAAGGTTACGAGCATGCCCCTCCCGCTCCACTTCTCTTCCTGGGCCGCGGGCTGGTTTGTGTTCAGACAGGAACTTCCTTTGAGCCGGGTACCTTCCTGTGATGTCCCTGAAACACGTGTCAGTATCGCCCCATGGACTGGCCCAGGGGCTATAGGGTGCAGGGAGGCAACGTAGCTGGCACCACCCCTACAAAGTGTGGGGCAGATGTGATTGGACCCCGTGGCCTGATCCTTATGTGGGTGGGAGGGAGGGGCCAGTGACAATGGGCGAGAGGCTCTCGCTGCCCACTTCAAATGTGTGCTTGGTGTTTGGCTGTCGCTTTAAAACAATTCCACTGAAACAGGCGAAACTAGAGAGCAGTTGGGGCTAATCTGAGTATCTCTGGGCATCTTTGTTCTCCCCGGCCTTGCTCCAGCATCCCCTGCCATGACTGACAGAGTGAGCAGGGGACACTGCTACCTTAGGGGGATGCATGCCTCATACGTCACTGCAAGGCCCCGAGACTAGGTCGGCCAGCTGCTCCCCCAGAGCCGCACTGTCACATGCCTGCAGAGGGGCTGGAAGGCAGGGAGCAGTGCAGGCTGCAGGAAAGCCGGGCTCCCAGCTGCAGAGGGGCTGCCCCTCGCAGACACACTGTGCCCTTAAGAAGGGTTATCTTACAGCGCCCCACGGGCACTGGAGCAATGTGTAGAGTGGGGGGGCTGAGAGCCATTGAACCAACCTGTAAATCCTGGATATGATGGAAACCACTTCAAGCCAGGGGGTGCGGCAGCTCCCCTCGTTCCAGCACCTGTGTGCTGGGGCACCAGCCAACCCAGCCTTCTAATAGGTTTACCCCTTAATCAGGTTTTCATTTAATGGAGTTTCATGCTAAACACAGGCCCCATGCAGGCAGGAGGGAGGCAGAGAATAGTCATCAAAACTGACCTTGCCAGTGAGAATCTCAAAGTGCCTTACAAGTGCCTCTGCTCCCCGGAGCTGCCATGTCCTGAGATCCCCCTGTGGCATTCGGCCTATCGCCCGGGCGGCTCCAAGGGCCCCATCAGGAGCAAGGCCCCTATGGCGCTAGGCTCTGTCCACACCCACATGAGCTCGCGCTCCCTGCCCCGCAGAGCTTTGTGCCTGGGGAAACAAGGGCACAGAGAAGTTAAAGGCAAATTATCGGGGACAAAAACGGCAGGTTTTGTAAAAAGAAGCGTTTTGAAAACCTCGTCTCCATCTAAAAAAAATGTGAGCGGCACCAGTTTTAACCCAACATAAGAGACACACACACACACACACACACACACACACCCCCGTGTTTGCAGCCAGCCAGTGCAGCACTGTGTATGGTGCTCAGCTCTCCTGAGCCGAGGTGAGGGACGAAGTCAGCAGCCCCCGCCCCGTGAGAGGGGAACGGGAGCCCGGAACAGCTCTGGCTTACTGCTGGCAGCTGGGGTTTGTGGGACAGGTAAAAGCAGATCCCTTGCTATGACTGCCAACCTGAGCCAGTCGCTCCAAGGGACCTTCGCCCGTCATTTTACAGAGCCTTTGTCACGTTAAAAATAGCTGGTTCCAAAGCAAGGTTACTACCAGGGTCAGGCTCGGGGGCTCGTATTTGATTCCTACACCATCGTCTGGCCAAATTCCTCCCTGGTGTAACTTCCTTGATTGTGATGGGCTCACACGTGGGATAAATTTGGTCCCGTGTCATTATTCTCTTTTCCACCTGCCCACCAGCACGCACACTCCAACAGGCACGTATGCCGGCCGCTTTTGTGAGACCACCTCACATTGGGGGCTACGGGGTAGCAGATCGCTCCCCCGGGAACCCTCGGCAGCACATCGGGGGGCAGAACCAAAAGCAGTCTCCTCCCCAACATCCTCCCTCTCCAATGGCCTTAGAGCCATAGTGCCTCCCCTCTGCCCCCCCCCCCCCGGCTTCTCCTCTCTGGCACGGCTCCCCCGCCGGAGCTGGGCATCTCAGATGTGTGCATGTCATTTACTTGAATAAGCAGCCATCTCCATCAATCATCATTTTATACAATTATCGTAATAGGGCCATTTTGCACTTATCCCTCTTCATGTGATGCAGGAGGCACTTGGCACGACACTTCAAAGCAAGTGTCTCTGCGTTTGCTCTGATCCCTGGGGAGTCTTGTTAACATCCCTGGGTTTCCAGTCCCCAGGAGGGCGAGACATCTGTGGCGCCAGGCTCCCCCCCTGCACACTACCCACAGGCTTCAGTGCAGGATGACCACACGGGAGACCTTTGCCCATCTAGTGGGTGGTATCGCGGCGGCATTGGCTCCACCCGAGCCCCCCTAGAATTATCCCCACCATGCTGCATGCTGGGTGGGCCTGGGGCAGGAGGAGTGATGTCACAACATGGCCAATCAGCCTTCCCTGCGGTCACGGCTGACCCTTTGGGTACAGCAGACCCCCCTACCTGCCTGATGGCATTCTGAGGAAACGTGGGTGAGACAGAACACCCCGTAGCAGAACTGGAGATAACCAGCCCGACAGTTCCCTGTGTACCCTCTGCAGCTGGAGCGTCCGTGGGGTAGCCGTCTGTCTCCAGTCGGGCCGGTCAAACGATGCAATCCAAACTTCTTTTTTGATGGAAAACAGGGGGGTGGAACTAAACTCAAAATTTCTCACACAGGTTCTGCTTCCCTCCGAAAGGTTTGAGTTTTTCATCTGAAAACTGAAAAAATGTCAACCAAAACGCAGCGGGTTTGGTTTGGTTTGGGGGGGGTTTTGGACAAAAAGACTAAATTTTCCTTGTCACCAGGCCGGCCCGGAGAAGAACTGCCTGCATTCTGTGCCTCGATACTTGGGTGGGTTTCTGAGGAATCAGGCACTGTGCACAGCTCAGGGCTTTATCGCAGGGACCAAAATACGAAATAAATAACACACCGCCCGGGAGTGGAAAGGAACTTGGAGCTGGGATCACTGGGCTGAATTGCCCTGTGCTGCCTGGCTCCCAACCCAGCTCTCCAAGCTCCTTCCCTCACCCAGCAACGCTGGGCTTGTTGCACGGCTCTTGAGGGATGTTCTGAAGTCCCTCTGTGAGGCAGTGGGAATGTGCTTAATGTTTTCTTTGAATATTGGGTGGGTGCCTGTGTCGCAGCAGGGAGTGGGGAGTATGGACCTGGGAAGGTTGCAGGGGAGTTTTGCTGGGACTGTCTGCATTGGGGATGGGAGACTTTCCTTGAGGGAGGATACGTGAGCATGTAACATGAGAACCAGGACGGGGTTGGAGGCCAGGTAACACCTCTGCCCGGGAAACTGGACTAAGGCTGGAGGAGGAGCCGGAGGAGAGGCTGAGTGAGAGGCTGGACGGAGTTTCAGTTTGGAGCTGGCTGGGGAAATGGAGGGCAGCCCAGATGGGGCTCTGGCCTCCCAACAGGGCTCTGGCCTCCCTGCCCACCCCCTTCCCCCAAGATGGACCTAACTGGGGGGGATACTGTTGTCTGTACCTGCAAGACCGATCTTGGACTGTGTTCCTGTCGTCTAAATAAACCTTCTGCTTTACTGGCTGGCTAAGAGTCATGGTGGATCGCAGGAAGCCGGGAGCACAGGGCCGTGTTGCCCCCAAACTCCATGACACCCTCCCCTCCCCCCCCTGCCCAGCACACATTATCATTGTTTTTGAGGCCGGCCGAGGGAGAGCTCAGGACTTAGCCAGGATATGCACACCAGGTGTGTGTTCGCACAGAGCAGACAGCAGACATGTTGCTACGTCAACACAGCGGCTCCAGGCAGAGAGATGATTGGTGGATTGGTGGAGGTTGTCTGAATTTTTGATGTTTTGATGTAGGGACTGGGTTGGGGGGTTTACTTACAGGCATGTCATCTCTGCTTTAACAAAGAACCAGAGACTCAGCTACGTGTCCTCCGGCCCGCGGTGACAGCAACGCCTGGTCCACACTAGCCCTGGGAGAGCCAGTCCGTTTTCACTGGGATGGCTCCCACGTGTAGGGAATGATTCCTAGTGCAAACGGACAAAGGTCAAAATGTCACCGGCTTTAAAACCCCCCAGCGAAACCATGGCCCCATGGACGATGCCCAGTGCTCAGGCATTTGCCTCAGGCAAGGAATTCAGAGTAACGCGGCTGCTGCGTACCCGGCACAAATTCATCCGCTCTCCGTTCTGCTGGGACAAGGAACCCATCTATTCCCAGGGCAGGAAAGGCTGTTTTCCCTCCTGGAAGTGTGGATTTCTTTCACCCTCCTGCATCCTGGAGAAGACCCTCCTGGCAGGCATTGGTGAAATACGGCCCCTGCGTCTGACGGGCGTGCCCCTTCCCACTCCATCCCTTGGCAAACGGAGCCAGGAGCATGGCCTGGCAGTGGCTAAAGGGTTAAATCCCACCAGCGAGAGGAATATGAAACACGGCTGGGAGGCAGGCGGATGGCCCCGTTCAGCCTGAGACGATCAATTAATGGGGTTTCTCCTGACTCACACCATATGGCCGGCCCCGCCGGCTCCCGCATTTAATTTACTCCCGGCCTCGCCTGCTCGACTGCGGGCTCCAATTTATTCTGATTAAATCAGTCCTTTGCACTGTGGCAACTGCTGCTCACGAGAGGCAGGAGCACCGGGCCGAGCCCCAGATGCTGGTGTGGGCCCCTCACTGGAACAGACTGGGAGAAGATTAGGGCCGGGGGGAGCAGTAGATAAAGACCCCTGGCTTCAGGGCAGAGGGGGAGAGATTAGGCTCCCGGCAGATGGACAGAGAGATCAAATGTTTCGCTTCACCTTGTTTATTGCAAACGTCCCCTGGGGGGGTCTGCTCCCCGCTGGCACGGCACTGGGGGCTGCGGGCAGTGGGGGCAGGCCGTGCCCCCACCCCTGCCAGGCAGCTCCGTGTGTGTGCGAGCTGCAGCCAGGCCTCCTCCCAGGCGATGACAGAGGGCTCACCCAGGGGCTCCAGGGCTCTGCCCACATGCCACCCAGAGGCAGACCACGGGGGCCAGCAAGCAGGGCCCCACGCTGAGAGCTGGGGCCGGGGGCTCTGTCCCGGCCTCTTCCCCGGCTGGCAGTGTGAGCCCAGCCTCGCCTGGCGCGGCTCCATGGGGCTCCGGCACCGAGCACCCCTCCCTGTGCACGAGGCCCCTGAGCCCGGGGCAGGGCGCTGGCTGTGGGGTGGGCAGCGTGACTGGGCCGACCACCGGCGGAACGGGATGAGGTCGGAGCTGCACCTTCCCCAGCCCTCCTGCGGGGCCAGGGGCAGGGGGACCAGATGTCCTGATTTTCTAGGGACAGTCCCGATGTTGGGGTCTTTTTCTTATATAGGCTCCTATTACCCCCCACCCCCATCCCGATTTTACACATTTGCTGTCTGGTCGCCCTACCAGGGGCTTTTCCTGCGGGGCCTTGTGCGCCGTCTCAGCTGGCTGGGAGTCTGCTGCCCACCTTCTCTCGGGCTCTGCTCCCGTTCGGCACCCGCGAGCTCCTGCCAGGCTCCCCGGAGGCCCCCCTAACTCCTGGCTGTGATTGCTGGGCGCCAGGAGTGCAGGTCAGGGCCTGCTTGTATCTGAGCCCCCAGTGCAGCTGCCCCCCCAGCTCTGACCCCAGATGTCAGAGCCCGTCCCTGGGCCAGCCTGGAGGCAGGAGAAAGGGCAGGCAGGTTATCCCCAGAACATCGAGGCTGGGAGTGCCCCCCCCATGGGCAGACCTGTGCCCCAGCCGAGCCCGCGTGCTCGGCACTGGACCGAACAGAGATACAGGCCCTGCCCCGAACAGCGTCCTGGTGCAGCCCTGGCATGTCCTTGGGTGCTGCCAGGTGTCTTAACCCAGAGGAGGGACTGGCTGCTACGGAGCACGTCTGTGATTCATGCTTCCTCCTCCCAGCTCCTGGGAAAGGCCACTTGGCAGGCTGGGGCTGGGGCAGCTAGAAGCAGGGGAGCCTTCTCCGGTGGGGGCCCCAGCCCCTTCCTCACTGGGCCTGACGTCACACGGCCCCTCTTCCCCCTTTGCCCCCCAGGCCACTGTCTCCCTCCGGCTGCCCTTTGTCCTCGGTGCTTTCGCTGCACGGTGCGGGGAGCCTCTCCCCCTGTGCCTTCCTGCCCAGCCGGGGAGGGAGAGCCCCTGCTTATCTGTCGGAAACAGAGAGGCACCTGCCCTGCGCTGCGACTGGGGAGGGGAGCCCCAGCCGGGGGCTTGCTGCAGCCGGGGCTGCCCACGGCGGGGGCTTGCTCTGCGGCAGGGCGAGCGCCGACGCGGGGGGCATGCGGACGGAAAGGGCCGGCGGGGAATTGATGGGCCCAGACTCAGAGCATTTGGGGCCAGCTCAGAGCGGAACGCAGCAAAGGTCCGGTCCCCGCGGGCCAGCCCACTGCTAGCACAGAGCCAGCGCGGGCAGCGCCAAGCACTCCGCGAGAGTGGCCTAAAGTCCTGAGATTTTTAATGCAATTCTAACCGTGCTTCCTGGGTCGGGTTTCCTAGCAACCCGCTGCCTCTGGGCAGGCCAGAAAGTGACTTTTCAATGCCTGGCCGAGTCGCCCAGGACTCCAGGAGCTGGGCTCTAAGGAAGCCACGAGAGCAGGTGCCACAGAGGGAGGAGCTTGCACGTGGTGCCCCTCAGACAGGCATGCCCCGGGCTGGTTACTTCCTGTACGGCCCTTGCTGCTCCTGTGCCAGGCTGGGAGTCAGGACTCCTGGGTTCTGCTCCAGGCTGGGGGGGGCGTGTGGTCTCCCGGCTAGCACAGGGAGCCGTGGGAGTTGGGAGATCTGGGGTCTGGGCCAGTCCTTGTCTGTAACGGGAGGACAATACTGGGGGCCTGTCCTGTTCCTCCCAATGTCGGTCATGTGCTTTGAGATCCTCAGCTGGCAAGTCTACAGCGGGGGGATGTCGTGTTTGTCATTCTCCTGCCTGATGCCACCGGAAACTCAGAATTACATGCTAATGAGGCCCACCTGTTGCTACGGAAACGATTGTGATGTCACAAATGCAGCCTTATGACATCACAAGATGAAGAGGAGAGGGGAGGGGAGGAGGGAGCGGAGCCCGGTGTAGAACCCCCAGGGGATCCTGCTCAGTGACGTACATTCTCAACAGGACCCACGTGTGGCCGCTGCAACCGGGGCCCTGGCATCCCACTGCGTCCGGGGCCCTGGCATCCCACTGCGTCCGGGGCCCTGGCATCCTGTGGCACACCTGCCCTGGCGCTCCTGCCCCATCAATACTGCACTCCTGGGTTGCTAGTTTATGCAGCGAATTCCCATTATACCCGCTGCCCCGTCGCCCGGCGTCTCCAGCCCGCTGCAGATTGTGGGGCTGAAAGATGGTGCCAGGGGAAGGGGTGGGGGGTAGCGGTTCCCGGAGGAACCTTCCCAGTAAACCCCCACACTTGCCACAGCATTCCCAGCCCCCCACCAGGCCCTGAATCTCACCTGGTCAGAGGGGTCGCAGGAGAGGGGGCCGGGAGAGAGCTCACAACCCATGTGAGCTGCAAGGCCTTTTCCTTTCCACCTGCTTGGTGAGAAATCATTGGTCAGTCTGCATCCTCGCACCCCCCCACCCCCAGTATTCACATGCATGCTCACACTCAGCCATTCGCACACTCAGACACACCCACCCACCCGTGTGCGCGCACACATGCACAGACACAGACCTGCATGCACATGCACACTCATAGCTACACACAGACACACCCACACCAGCATGCACAATCATACACACCTGTGTGCAGCGTGCACATGCACACTCATAGATACACGCTGTCACGGAGTCCCCGGGCGATGCTCTGGAACTGCTCCCCACAAAGCCAGGCAGGACTTTGGGGAGCCTCCTCTCCCTCGGAGCAGACTGTCTGCAGGGCAAGAAGCTCACACGGCTTCACCTCCTGGGTCTCTCCTTGGAGCATTCAGCATCCCCTGCCCCTCCGTGCGCTTCCCACGGCGAGTCCGTCCAGGCGGGGTCCTGGGGAAGCCAGAGGGTCCTGCACCCCCACTGCGCAGTCAGACGTGACTCTCAGCCAGCCAGTGACACAGAGGTTTATTTAGACGACAGGAACACAGTCCAAAACAGGGCTTGCCAGTACAGACAACAAGACCCCCCTTAGTTAGGTCCATCTGGGGCCCCAGGGAGGCCACAGCACCGCTGGGAGGCCCGAGCCTCCTCGGGGCTCCCCTCCATCTTTCAGCCAGTTCCCAACCCCCCCCCAGCCCCTCCTCTCTGGGCTGTGTCTCTTTCCCGGGCCAGGAGGTCACCTGATCTCTCTGTCTCCCACACCTTTAGCATCCCCTTGCAGGGGGACGGGCCTGGCCATTACAGAGGGTCGGCCAGAGCTGAGTATTCAGAGGGAACATTAAAACCAGTCCCCCTTCGTCACACCCGCACAGACACACCCACCTTCCCAGGTGCACTCACGCACGCAGCCCTGCTCATAGGTCCTGTCCCGTCTGCCTGGCAACGGCCCCCACCGGCCGGCCCCCTCTCTTCAACAGCGCGTCCCCGCCTCTGCCCCTGGGCCCACGCCCCAGGCTGGCTGTGCCCCGGGAGGGCAGCACGGTGCCCCTTCGCCGCGGGCAGGCCCTCCCGCCGTGCTGTGGGGCTGGGCCGCGGCTGGAAGCTGCAGAACTTTAAGCTGCCCTGGAAACTAGCCGCGTTTACACCACATTAGGAAGGACGTTTTTTAATAAACACCGACATTGCCACGAGTAAACGCTAATGGCATAAAAGCTTTTTGCTCAATCTATAATTAATCAGCAAGCGGCTTCCTCGGGAGAGCGAGCGGCCCCCGCGCCGGCTGCAGGGGGCTGGGGTCCGAGGGGCGTGCGGGGGGCTCTGTCCTCTGTCAGCTTGGAAAGGGACATAGATTTAGCTGGGGGCTGCCCGGGGAGTGGGGGTCTTTGGCCCATGACGTCCCTTGACAAGGGGAGGGGCCGGTCTGGGCTTTCAGCTGCTCGGTGCCCGTCGCCCATCTACCCATCCCTCCCTCTCCAGATTGCCCTGATCCCAGGCGTTGCCAGGCCAGGGGCCGCCCCGAAGAAGGGGTAAGGGCGCCCCAGTGGGCAGACGTGGCATCACCTGCCCCGGGGGGGCTTCCTCCCACCCCTCCCACCATGCGTCCGCTCACGGCCCCAAGCAGGAGGGGTTCGGCCCGGGAGCAAGGCCCAGAGCAAGGCGCAGGGAGATTCTCCTCTGCTGGCTCTTGCCCCCCGGCCTGGGGCGATGGGGATGGGGCAGGCGCTGGTCCGAGGGGAGATCTGGGGAGCTGCCTGCTCAGAGACCAGCGAGGCGGCAGCACCATTGCCCGGCTGCCACACAGTGTGGGGACGGCTGGAGAGCATCCTGCCCCGCTCAGCTCCGTGGGGTCAGGCTCAGCCTGGGAGCTGGCAGGCCTCGCTCCCTCCTGGTGCCCGTCCCACGTGGCAGGGCCTTGGGGGGCACAGCAGGGGCCACGGCATCGGCGTGACACGTCCTCTGTGCTGAAAACACCCTTCGGGCAGCGCGGCAGGACGGCAGTTCCACACAGCGGGGACGCCGCTGAGACTGCGGCACAGCCTGGCTCTGTCGCCTTCGGGGGAGACGTTCGACCCCAGCCTGGCAGGGCCCCCTGCCCCCTCCTGGCCTAGCTGCGCCTGCGATTAGAGAACAGCCTGGCCCCGGCACCGGCCCTGCCCATGCACCCCATGCACACTGCAGCCTGCGGCCCCCCAGGGATGGCTGCGATCTGCTTGGCTTCCTGGCACGTTGCTGGCACAGTCCCTGACCCGGCAGCGCCGCGGGCACCCCAGGGTTAACACCTCCCTCTTCAAGGTGCCTTTCCCAGCGCGCTTGGCGGGCAGGCGAGCGGCACCATATGCCGTGCGGCCGCCTCGCTCCCTCGGAGCGCTTCGTTCCCAGCCTTTCCGCACGTTCCCCTGCGGGGTGGCTGGTGCTTTGCGGTGGGTGGGGGGCGCCGGCCCCTCCTGGGGCGTTGACCCAGGCTGAAACAGCCCCCCCCCCCCGGAAAAAAGAGATCAGGGTCTCAGCATGAGGCCAGCTCCAGGCAGCCCCCACCCCCACCCCCCGGCAGCGAAATGCTGATGCAGAAGAAGCCTGCGCTGAGGCTGCTGAATAAATGATAAACCCCCCTCTCCCCGAGCAACTTTGCAGGCTGGTAATGGCTGTTCCTGGGTGGAAGCGGCTCTGCACCATCTGGAGAGGCAGCTTCCTTCCCAGCCAGCCCAGAGCCGCGGAACAAAGGGGTGCGCGGGTGAGGCCTTGCTCCGGCAGAGGGACGTGCCGGCCTCTGAGGCCGTCTCTCTCGGCACCACTTGCCAGGGCTGTCCCGCTGAATCAGGGCCAGGGACGGGGCCACGGATGGATCCTGCAGCCTGAGGGTCCCTCTCCTCAGCCCTATGCCAGCCCCACCCCTCCGGAGCCCGGGGTGCTTCCCTGGCTCAGCTGAAGGCGGGGGCAGGGCAGGGTGGGGGGAGGGGCGACGCTCTGGGTCATCACCTCTGCCGGCTACGGGTGAAATGGGCTCGGTGCTGCTCTGCCACCCGGCACCTGAGACCGTTCGCACCAGTGCCAAGTGGGCACAAAATGCTGCCATTGCAACTGGGGAATTTTATCACCTGGCGCCAGCGTCTGTCAGCCTGAAGTGCAGGCGATGGAGGACCAGGTTCCTCATCCTCACCAGCCAGGGGTTAAATGACAAAGCAGCCACTCAATGGAGCAAAATTGGCAACCTTTGTTCAGGGGGAGCCCAGGGCTGGGATAGCAGGGGGCTGCGAGTCGGGAGTGAGGGGCACCGGCAGAGCTGGGATAGCAGGGGGCTGCGAGTCGGGAGTGAGGGGCACCGGCAGAGCTGGGATAGCAGGGGGCTGCGAGTCGGGAGTGAGGGGCACTGGCAGAGCTGGGATAGCAGGGGGCTGCGAGTCGGGAGTGAGGGGCACCAGCAGAGTGGGGGGGGCAGGGCTGGGATAGCAGGGGGCTGCGAGTCGGGAGTGAGGGGCACCGGCAGAGCTGGGATAGCAGGGGGCTGCGAGTCGGGAGTGAGGGGCACCGGCAGAGCTGGGATAGCAGGGAGCTGTGGATCAGAGATGTGGGGCGCTGGCAGAGCTGGGGAGGAGCTTGCACAGCACCTGGGTCTGGTTACTACATTCAGCCCCTCTGCTTTGCAACCCACCCCCCGTGCCCAGCTCTGCCGCAGCCCCGTTCTCCCCCGGGCCAGGGGGTGAGGCTGGAGGGGTGGGACCGGGACAGCGTTTGTCTAGAGGGAAGCAGCAGGCCACAGATGGCCCGTGTCCAACAGGTGCAGCTGGAAGGGAGGGAGGAGAGGGGCGGGGAAGGGATTGCCTGAGCTGGACATCTGCTATGCACGCGGCCAGCTGTCTGTCAGCCAACTAGCCACGGGGCCAGCAATGGGAGCTGCGCCTTTAGCAAAGCAGTGGGGTGGGGTCTCCCCACATGAGCCAGAGGGACCCTGCTCGCTGCTCCTCAGGTCCAAGCTGGGCTGTAGCCCCTGGGGAGCCGCTTGCCTGGAGCTGAACACGGGCGGGGGCAGCCGGGTGCCCACACGTGGGAACTCCCCTGACAGGTGCCGTGCAGGGGGGAGGAGCTCGGTCAGCGGAGCAGGAGGATGCAGAGAGAATGACCCTGCAGCCCTGCAGCCCAGCACAGGGAGAACCCCTGAGTGTGTCGTGCTGCCAGCAGGCCCATCCCCATGGAGTCTGGGCCTTTTCGCTTCTCCTGTGCCCTTTCCTGCTCCCCTCTCCCCGTTCCGTTCCACTCTCGCTGCCCAGCCAGCCAGCAGCACAAGCCACCCGGCTGGGACCTGCCCGAAACGCACCCGCGGCTCTGGAGCCGCCCAGTTAACCCCATGGCATTGCCAGGAGGAGCACTGGGGATCAGCTCCCGCCACAGCAGCCTGGCAGAATGAGCAGGGCTGGGCATTCAGTGCCACCCCCTCCCTGAGCCTTGGGCCATCCTCTCCCGGGGGCCCCCAGAGCCTGGGCTTTGGGACTCCAGTGCAGACACGGGTGGGAGCTGGGTGGGGCGCAGCGCTGGGAGAGTCAGGGCTCCCTGCACCACCTGTGTCCCGCCGCCTGGGCGCTCTGCCTGTGCCCATGTTAGCCAGGCTGATCCCTGGGGGCCTGAGCCCAGCCTGGGGCATCTCAGCTCCAGAGCCCCTGGGGGGTCGCATAGCCGGGGGAACGCCTCCCTGGCGGATCCTGCAGCGCAGCCCGGGCAGCTGCTCCAGCGCCCCGTCCCCAGCCCAGCACTGGTTAATCCAACCCCCCCACCCCGGCTGGCCTGCTCGGGGAGGGGAACGACAGATGGCAGGTGCAGAGGGGGATTAAAGCCACACGGCGGGGCTGGGGCTGCTGTTTGCCGCAGCAGAGGCCGGGAGGAGGTTAACACGTGGGCTGTTAACCACTGAACTCTCTTCCCCCAGGAGCTCCCCATGCACACGCCCGGGCTGGAGAGCCTGCAGCAACATGGGGGCGTGGCAGCGCGCTCGGCCCGCCGGCCCGCCAGCACTCTGCACTAGGAAGGGGAGACACACCCCATCCTGCCGAGGCAGCTCCAGCAGGACGGGGTATGGCTCAAACCGTCCTGCAGCGTTGCTCTGCACCGTTAAGCAGCTGCCATGTTCTGCCGCAGAGGTGACTGCATCTCAGTGCTGGGCGAAGTGACGGCCTAGATTGTAAGGTGCTTTGGGAGAGAAACGTGTGCTGGGGCGCCAGACCGGCTCTGCCTAGCGCAGCCAGGTCAATGGCGAGCCCAGGGCCGGGACTAGATTCCAGTGAGAGCTGCGGCCTGTTGCCAGTCTCCTCCTTTCTCCGCACCAGGGGAACATCCCTCCCTGGGTGGGAGACGCTGCAGCGTCCTAGGGAGAGCCCCTCAGGGCCTTCTCCCTTGGGTGTGGGAGAGCCCCAGCTGCAGCAGGGGGGCCGACCCCGGGCCGTTGGGAGTCACTGGGGCCCAGCTTTGGCAGAACTAGGAAGTGAGGGGAAGCTGCGAGCCAGGGCCTAAGCACAGGGCTGGGCATCAGGACTCCTGGGTTCTATCCCCAGCTCCGGCACTGGCTCGCTGTGACCTGGCCGGGCACCCTTCTCTGTGCCTTGTGCGCCATGGGGATAGACTCAGTCCCCGCATGGGCCTGGCCTCGCTGGCCCAGCTAGTCCTGCCTGGCAGGTGGCCAGGAGCAGAGAGCCGGGCCTGGGGGGCGCACGCTGTTGTGCCCGCCTCAGAGCGAGCTGGGCCCCTGCCCTCTTGCGCTGCGGCTGGCGGGCAGCGCTGCTTCCTCATTCGGATGGCAGGGAGTGGCGCCGCCGCGCTGGCTAATGGAAACACACCTGAGGGGAGGTGGGCGGGGAGTCGCCCACAGGTTCCCCGCTTCATGCTCCGCTGGGCACTGGTGGAAAAAGCTCCTCCTGGGGCGGGTAAACAGCCCTGGCCGAAAGAGGGCCGCGCCGGGGGCGCCTAGCAGCTGCGCAGCAGGTTAGCAGGACCGGCTCTGGCCTCTCCGCCGAGGCTGGGGGCGAGGCCTCATTAGTGCCCGCTGGGCTGGTGGCCACTGCAACGAGGACACTGGCTTGCCACCGCTCTGGGCCAGGGGGGTTCACGGGCAGCCCTGGCTACCGGCAGCTGCGTCCCACCTCCCCTCCCCCAGGCCCTTGCTGGATGGTCGCTCGTGCAGGGTGTCGCCGTCTCTAAGAGCTCCATGAAACCTGGCGTCTGCCCTGCACCTGCCAGCCGCCCACACGCGTCTGCCAAGCCCCGGCCCCTCTCCGCTGCCCACTGGGCCGGCGCGCGGGAGCCCCAGCAGCTGACAAGAGCCAGGCTGAGCTCTCGCCTGGGACGGGCCGGCCCTGTGCCAGTGACCGAGGCCACCCTGCCCCTCCCGGATAAGCCATCAGCTCCCCTTCCTGGGCGAGGCGGGGTCCGGCCTGTCCGGGAGCAGCCGCTGGGTGTGCGTGGAGGTGCCAGGGAAGCTCACCCCCGCCCCGCGCTCTCCCAGCCACGTGCCCAGCAGCAGAGCTGACACACTTCCAGCAAGTGCCCCAGAGCCGTTTCTCTGCCAAGCGGCGCAGCCCGGAGAGGCCCTTTTGTGTGAGCAGCGGCGAGAGCGGCTCCCCCGCCTGCCCGGTGAGCCACGTGGCTCAGCACGGGGGGCCCTTTGCAGCAGCACCGCCCCGTCCTGCCCACTCCAGCACCGCTGGGCACTGCCGGCCTGGCACCCTCCTCCGAGCAGGACCCGGGTGCTGCTCTGGACACTGCCCAGCAGAGGGGGCCGTTGGCCACCTTTCCCTCCCCAGTCGCCCACATTGTTCCCACGTTGCATTTGCTCCCCTCCAGGCAACCCGGCGTCCACCCCTCCCGCCAGCTCCAGGGCTCCCCGCACCACTGGCACCTCGTCCTGTGCCATGTCTGCCCTGCGCTGCCCTGCCCTCCCCAGGCGCGCCCGCCCTCTCAGCGACACCTGCTGGCCAGCGCCAGGCCAGGGCAGGCCCGTCTCCTCGCTGGCACTGACCGCAGCAGAACTGCCCCCGTGGACGCAGCCCCAGGGCAGGAGTGGGGGGCTCCATCCGGGCACTGCCTCCTCCATCCCCTCTCCGGGCAGAGTGCTGGCAGCTGGCCCGTCCTCTGCCTCTGGGTGCCCAGGGTGGCTCAGTCTCTCTCATGCCCTGCAAGCTGTTCTCCAGCTCGGTGGGCAGCCCCAGGCCCCCTCCCGGGTGATCTCACCCCTCTGGGCCCTACAGACCCCCCAGGGCCTTGATTGCCCTCCCCAGCGTGCGGGCTCTGAGCAGAGGGCTGAGCCCTCCACTCACCCCCCCCCCCCGAACTCGGAGCCGGTCAGACTCAGCCTCCCAGTTCCCCATTCCAGCGCCCACCCAGCTGGCTCTGGGCGGCAGGGCCCAGCTTGCCCATGACAATACCGTGACGTGCGTGTGGTGGGGAGTTCCCCTGGCTACTGGCTGAGCCGTCAGAGGCCTGCTTTCCGGCTCAGCAGCTGCAGCGCAGGGCGCGGCTCAGCCTTTGCCAGGCTTCCCGCCAGGGGCCAGGGGCTGGTTGGAGCAGGCGCTCTGGGACAGGGGCATGCTGGGAGGACGAGCAGCGTTTGGGCCACTGCTATCAGATAGGGACGCGGTGTTTTCTAGGGCTGATGGATGCTGACGAGCCCTGTCCTAACATGTCCTCCTTGAGGGCCAGCAACCCTTCCCGTAGCCAGACTCCGCCCCTGTCTGCATCAGGGCCGGGGGTTACCCTCTCCAAACACGTCTGCATAGCCCTGCCTGAGCCAGACCCCCATGGGACTCCCAACAGCCCAGGGCTCAGAGAAGGCCAATCAGAGGCTAATGCTAGCCAAGCGGCTCGGGGGCGATATGCTGCCGGCTGCAGGGAAGGTGGGGTCAATTAGCCAAACCCTTTGATTGGAGGCAACAAGATTAGCCGCCGAATTGCTGCCGAAGACCCGGACGTGCCGCCCCTCTCCACTGGCCGCCCCAGCGCTGGTGCCTGGAGCCGGCCCTGGCTGTGGCCTGGGATGCTGGTTCTCCTGCAGCAAGA
Organism: Mauremys reevesii; assembly: GCF_016161935.1. Lineage (NCBI taxonomy): Eukaryota > Metazoa > Chordata > Testudines > Geoemydidae > Mauremys > Mauremys reevesii. Next base: position 40,439,460 of record NC_052638.1, read on the forward strand.
TGGAGCAGGAGCTCCCTTAACCTCCCCCCGCCCCAGCAGAGTGAAGCCAGGCAATGCAGCCGTTAACGGGGGCAGGTGGGGTCAGCCGCAGGCATTAACATGGGATCCTGTTCCAATGGAGCTGTCCGAAGCAACTGGCTTTCCACAGACCCAGCCAGTGCAGCAGATCAGCCACGCAGGCAGGTGCAGGGTTAATCTGGTTCATGTAATGACCAGCACCGCCTGTCCCCAGACGCCTGCCTGGGCACAATGAAATGCAGCCCCTTTACCCCCAGTGTTGGGGGGGGCTGCCCCTCTGCTCACTGCCTGCTTCGTGAGCTGCTTCTCGGGGGACTTGGCATGAGGCTGGCATGCAGCAGTGCCAGGTGAGGGCTAGGCCTGCAGCTAAAGCAGAGTAGTAGGGGCTGGGCCAGCTCCAGACCCCAGCGCGAGCCGCGGGACCGGCGTGCTTGGGGCGGCCAAATTCCTAGAGCCGCCCGTGAGTAGGGGACAGGAACTCTGGGCTCCATTCCTGGCATTGTGGCAGCTCACTCAGCCTCCCCGTGCCTCAGTTTCCCCACCTGGCCGGTGGGGGACCTAATCCTTGCTGACTTCCTGGGGGGGGTTGTGAAGCTCTGCTGCACTTTCAGAGCCTTGTCGGGAGGCGCTCTGGACGTGCGAGGCATTAGCTCACTCGTGTAACTGGGCATGTGATTAACACCCCTGGGCCTGATTCTTCCCTGCCTGGCACCTAGCACCACTGACTCAGCACAGAGCGGGTGCCAGACATTGCCATTGGGTAGCGTGGGACACGCCCACTCTGCACAGCTGTAAATGCTGACACAAGGGGCGGGGCAGGGGAACCACTCCACCCCCAAGAGCCACAGTCAGAGGAGATGGGCCTGGGGGGGTCAGTTCCCCACTGGCCAGTGGATGCTCACCCCGACACCGCGGCGCAAGGGGCCCCAAGGCTGCGCTCTAGGCTGGCAGGTGAGAGGCAGGCGGCTGCTGTGGATGGACCAAGGGCTGAGGCTCACTGGTCTGTATGGGCAGGGCAAAGGCCCAGCCGGGAGCTGTGGGAGCCAGCAAACCTCCCCCTGCAGAAAGGTGGGTTGGGGTGGCAGCAGGGGCCTTTCAACTCGGCATGCGAATGAGCCTGACCCCAGCTTGGGGCGAGCTCTGATCTGAACCAGGGCCTTGGGGCTTGGGCTGGTTTCCAATTCACGCTACAGACCAGAGGGAGTTCGCTCCCCCCCCCGCCCAGCTGAGCTCCACTAGGCTTTTGCCAGCTCAAGCCGTGTTCCCGGGGAGCTGCAGCCACAGGACCAGGGCTGGGCACGTGGAATCACCCGGGGCTGGGCACGTGGCTGTGTAACACTGGGAGGTGCCTGAAGCCCTGTCTCTGCTGCGCCAGGTACAGGTTTGCTCAGCTGTTTGAGTCAGGCCTCCCCCTGGCCGCCAGGAAGCTGGCCCAGCCCTGAGCACTGTGGCTCTGATCTCTCTTGGAGCCCCTTCCAGGACGGAGCTTGGCCTGGGTCAGGAGACAAGCTGCCTTCCCCCTGCCCTGCTCTCAGCAGTGCTGAGACTTGCTCCAGGGACCGCGCTGCAAACATTCTCCTCTTGTGCTGGAAACCATCCCCAACCTACCGCCCGGCACAAACCCCCTGGAGCTGTGTGCTGGGTGGTTAGGAAACAGGGTCTAGTTGCCTGGGACAGGATGCCGGATCTAGCGCTCTCGGGCTGTGTGCACCCCTGTGTAGACACACCCAGATCATAGTGCACGGTGTTGGGTAGACTCAGAGCCAGGCCTGCTCAGTATTCTGCAGTCCCTGTGCTAGCAGCTCTCAGCAAGGCATTCCTGCTGGCTCGGGGTGAGGCAGGTGCGCTCCTGAAGCAGGAGGCGCTGGGTTCGATGCCTGTTCTCACTGAGAAGTTGGAGGAGGTCATGGTGTGCAGTGCAGTGCAGTGATAGTGACAAATCTCTGTTACAGCCTGGGCTTGTTCCAGGGTCACCCACCCCCTGAGGCTGGATTTTCACTCTGCCCTGTGAGCACAGCTCAGGGAGGGGGGGAAACGCATGGGCAGTTTTCTGGCTTTTCCTTGAAAAAAAAACAAAACCAACTGAAAACGCTTCACTTCCTCAAGGAACTTGAGTCTGAACACAAATCTTACACCAAGGCCCTTTTCTGTCGCAAGAGATCGGCGGGAAGAACGTTCCCCGCCCGGCTGAGAGGCTGCCAGGGGCGTGCCGGGCAGCAGAGTCAAGAGCGCCACGTGAGGGGAGCCCAGCCCAGGTGAGGCCGCCAGGCAGCCCCTCCCCACTGCACGCAGGGACTCCGAGAGAGCAGAGGCTTGAAGGCCTGGGCATTTCACAGCCTCCTCGGGCTGCTCCCTCCCTGTGCCGGTGTCTGCTGCGCCTGGAGCGAAGGAAACAAGCGGTGCCTACAAATGCTTCAGCGATCCCCTGAGGAACTGCTCAGCACGGTGGCTGCGGCTGGGTTGGATTCACTGTTCCCAGGGCCTGAGCTCACAGGCTAACGCCCAGCAGAGAAAGGTTCGGCATTGTGCCATCTCTGTCATGCACAAGTCAGCTGTATCTGCAGCCTCCTGCTCTTCCGGTCCTGGCCACCACCCACGCTGTTTTGCCAGCACCTCTCAATCCCAGTCTGCGGCCCGCCCTGGACTCCCCACACAGCTCTGCTGGTGCCCCTCAATCTTTTTCCTGAGTGGCAAATCTTCCTTTAGAACCAGGAATGTGTGTGAGCAGGTCAGTCTGTTCCGTCCAACCTGCATTAGCTGGCGCTGAATTTCATCTGCCCATTGGCCTAGCTTGGTTAGGACCTTCGGGAGTTCCTCACGCTCATCTCAGTTCTTGGCTAACCTGAATCATTTTGTGTCATGTGCAGGTCTGGCCACCTTGCTGCTCATCCCCTTTTCCAGGTCATTGAACAACCCCAGTCTCGGCATGGAGCCTTGCCGCATCCTTTTGCGATGGGGAAATGGATCATTTGTCCCTTGTCTCTGGTGTCTGTCGCTTTGCGACTGTCTGCGGTGACCACACCTTCCCTCTCACCCCAGGTCAAGTTACTTTCCATAATGGGATCTTGAGAGGGACTTTGTCAAAGGCTTCCTCAAAGTTCAAGTTCATTGTGTCACCTCTAACCACAATTTCATTGACAAGCTGAAAGGAAATGGAGCCCCGTGTCTTTCCCTATGGCCTCACCTTTGGACCACTGTATATTTCCCAGCCAGCCCTTTCAGCAGTCCCAGGCTGGCCGTTCTCTCATTAAGTTGCACGTCACCAACTTTGGCTAGCTGAAGGGGAGGCGTTTTTGGAGCATCAGGCTGGCCAAGCCCCAAACACAAGGACGCGAACCCAGACAGATTTTAGCAGAGCATAATCCCTGAGCTTGCTGTACCTCATCGGTGACTAGGTAAGGGTGAGAAAAGCCACTGAGCTCGGCTCTTTAATGTTCAGTGCTAGTGACATGGAAGAGGAGCTCCGGCAGCTCTCACTGACTTTTGGTGGCTTTTGATTGAAGTGTTATGTCTCCTGGTTGATAAATGGATTATTGCCAATTCATGGAGTAGTTCCTTTCCAGTGCCTCAAAGCACATTTTACCGTGTGTGTGTGTGTGTGTGTGTGTGTGTGTGTGTGTGTGTGTGTGTGTGTGTGTGTGTGTGTGTGTGTGTGTGTGTGTGTGTGTGTGTGTGTGTGAACAAACTTGCTTAAACAGCACATTTGTACAGTGTGTAAAGCAGCAAGTGAGGAGTTAGGAGAAGCTTCACTGCATCTTCTAGGAAATCTTCTGTTCCAGGCCTGGGGCAGGGACTTCCCAGCTGTCTGTGCAGCCCTGCCAGAGCCCTCCGGTCAGCCCCCATTCTGGCAAGAGCCGGCAGTGCCATGGACGTTGAGCATTCAGTACTGGCACTGGGCCAATGGAATGAGTCACACGCTTGCTCATGGCACCAGGCATTCTGGGTCCGGGCCGGTGCCCTAGCTCGACGGGGGTGAAGGGCGGCACCTGGGGACAGGAGCTGCCCAAAGCTTTGAAGGGTGGGTCAGCAGTGCCAGTGCCAGGCTCTAATGGAGCCACCCCATGAGCAAAGGGCCCAGGCTCATGGCTGGCAAGTGGTCATCACGTGGCTGCTGCAGACCAAGCCGGGACCGAAGAGGGGAGTCAGAGCAAGTCCTGCATGAGAAGGCCGACTGGAGAGGTGGCATCAGAAGAGAACCTTAAACTGCATCTTTAAAAACCTGGGAAGGCTACAAAGTCCCACAAAATGGGTCAAGTGGAGGATCAGAAGAGCTGTGGGGTTTTTTTTGATATCCTGTTTCCATGGCGCTCTCTGTTACCCAAACTTCCTGAGTGAAGTCACCACCTATGCCATGCCATGGTGTCACAGCCCATCCACAGATTTTGTGCCCCCACCACCTCCATTCCCCTGGGCCAGAGCGCGGACTCCATCTTATCCCAGCTTAGGTCAAGGGCACAGTAACAAGATGGGGCTGGGGACAGGTGGCCCAATGAGGGCCTCGGAGGAAACCCAGCAATGCCCATAGCGACGGCCCTCTGGTAGGAAGAGGGGAGTCAGGCTTCGTTTAGAGCAGATGGCTCACTCCACGGCTCTCACACCCTTGCTGTGGGGTTTCTTCTTTCATTTGATTGGCCCAAACCCCATTAGAGACCAGAATTAATGCCCCCGTGAGGGACCTACCACTCCTCCAGTCACTGGCAGCTAGGCAGGTCCCTAAAGATTCCTGCAGCTTCTCCCGCAGCTCTGCCAGAGGCTGTGATCGTTCCCTCTCTGGATCCCTTCCCGCCAGGCCCAGGGACCAGCTCTGTTATGAGTATAGACATTATATAGTGTATTTGCATTAGAAAACACAGCTCTGTGCGTGCAATAACATGCAGGGAGACCTGGCTGAGGGGCTCACTCGCGGGACAGGGAGATGGCAGTACAGGCTGGTCTTTAACTCATGATCTGATCCAAGTGCAGTTGCAACTCTGGCGTCTCTTTAAAGTGGTCGCTCAGGAAGGGAGCTGCCCAGAGGCAGTGTCCCCGACTGCCGCTTCCACTCTAGCTGCATGGAAAACTCTGGGGTAGTTGTTCATCTTGAAGGAATTGTATCCTGCAGAGTGTAAGTAACTGAGGAGGCAGGAGGCTGGGGCAGCTCCTGGGAAGCTGGACTCGGGGTGGCCACGTCCGTATGCGTGGAACGCTAGGCCTGGGCGGTGTGATCTGCAAGCCTCAGCTCGCCCCAGAGGAGCCTGCATTTCTAAAGCCGAAGACCTTGAGTTCCCGTCTCCCAGAGCAGCCTGGTGGGCACAGCAGTGTTGCCATGGCGGTCTCTGGGCGACATGGAGCTGCTGGCATCACAGGGGTGCAGCGTGTCCATTCCAGCCAAGGCTCTTCCAGGCTTCCTGAGGGTTCCTTGACCAGAGAAACTCACAAACACAAAGCACCTCTCTGCCCCAGGACACCTGCTCATCTCTCTGTGTCGTGTGGTTCTTTTAGTGTAAACGGCTTGTGATCAATTTTCAGGCTGGAGGAGGAGCAAACCTGGGAGGGGAATGCAGCAGCGCCACAGGCCCGGAGGACAGAGTCTGAACGTGTTATCCCACACACGAAAGCACCCTAGATAATAAGTGGGGGAATTAACCAAAGCGCCGCCTCTGTCCTGTAACAGTGACTCGCTTAATGCTGTTCTAGCTTGAGCTGACATGCAGTCAAGCATCTCTTTTCTGCAGAGATGGTCTGGGACTGGGACAAGGAGAGGCGACGCTGTGCCAGGAGAAGGGAAGCACACAGCGAAAGGGTCTGAGAACGTCTGTGCTGCAGCAGCTCTTGCTGATGGGGTGCAGAGGGCAGACTCTGGTGAGGCCGGGAGCCCAGCAAAGCCGTTTTCCTGTCTATTAACGGCAGAGATTCAATGACCTTGAAACACAGCAGTAGAGAGTCACAGTGAGGGGATCAATGTTTTTCTGCAACAAGCCCTTTTCCCCCAACCTGGTACAACTTGAAACAAGCCAGGTTCACGAGCAGCACTGTCTGCAGGGTCCTACAGCCCGGGGCACTATTAGCGGTCATAATGCAGTACTGAATGATGTGGGTGCAAAATGAACAGTGACCACCTACGGAGAGTAAAGAGAGAATATCCATTCGATGTAGCACCTGAGACGGTGAGTCAGGACTCCTGGGTCATCCCAGCTCTGACACTGACTCGCTGTGCAACCTTGGGCAAGTCACAGCACGGCTGTATGCCTCAGTTTCCCCATTTGGAAAATGGAGCCGATGTCTCCCAACCTCACAAGGGGCAGCTGTGAGGCTAAAACCAGGCATGTGCTTTGAGATCCTCCGATGGGCGGTGCTAGAGCCAGACAAAGCACTAGCTTCGGGTTTGTCTTGTAGGAGTGTATGGAGCACAGAGACATGGCAGTCAGAACCCAGCCCCAGGGCAGGGACAGCCCATGGCCTCTCAGAGCCTCCTTCCAACTGCAGCCATGTTCCATGCAGTGTACTCCGTACGCCAGGCTGCGCGTGCTGGAGGTGCAGATGGTGACACGGCGCTGAATTAAGTGCCGCGCACGTGGTATCTGCCAAGGGATCACCACCAAGAAAGGAGGATTTGGGGAAAAAAGACAGGCTTTAAAGCGTCTGCAATATTTGGAAACAAATCAAACTTCCAGCTGCACAGAGCTGCCTTCGTAGCCACAGGTAGTTGATAAAGTAGCACTGCCTGGCATCCCAACTGGCACTTGGAGAGAAAAAACCCTCGCGCAGCTGCTTGCAGAGCTGGCAGATGCGCCCGACGTGCCATGTGTGTGAAAACAGAGGCTGAGTCTCGAAAGCACAGGGCCTTGCCAAGTCCGCTCTCATCTGCCGTGCGACACATGTTCTGGCACTCGAGCAATTTCCCCTATTAGGTTTCCTCTCGTCACACAGCAGAAGAAGGTTCTCCCTGAGTGGGCGGGCAGGGGAAGCCGCTCTTTGCGCTGAGCGGACCCACTCGGTTGGGACACGCTCTGCCATCAGCAGGAGCAGCTCCCCCACCCCCCGCACTTCCTCTGCCTGTAACCCGCTGCTGATTTAGCTGCCTACCCACTGTCCAGGGAGGGGGGCTCCACCCGCCTTGCCCTCCCCCCTCACAGGAACACTCACCCCCATTGCTTCCCGCTCTGGGCCCCACTTCTGTGCCCCGCAGCTGCCACCAATCAGCCAGATCCCTGATTTGCAGCCTGGCTCCTTTAGCGCTTTTTGCTTTCCCCGCCCTCTGCTTGTTCTCCAGTGGCATGTCCCCTCCCGCCTGCGTATGCCTCCCCACCCCGCTGCAGAGGGCGCTCTCTCTCCCCCCCACGCCCCTCCCCCACGTACAGTGGCTTTCAGCGTTCGCCTAAAGGACCCTGTACAAATACACCTTCCTCTAGCAACAGTTCTTTCTATGGTGAGAGGGGCTAGTGGATTGGGTCCTGTAGAAGCCTGGTCCCTGCCCCGGAGAGCTTCCAATCTAAACAGGCAAACGTCCCAGGAACACACAAGCAAAGCGTCCAGGTGCTCCTGATTTACCTACTTTTTGTTGTTGTTGCCCCATTCCTCTGCCCCGGCCCGTCGGCCAGCTGGCTCCCCCAGTGCTGACCCAGGAGCCGCTCTTTGCAGCCTGTTCACCTAGAGACTTTGTTATCTCAGCCCCTGTTGAGAGCAGTGGGCAATTCTCGCCTGCCCCAAGCACAGAGCTCGCCCCCTGGCACCGCTGGGCTGGGTACTAATCACGCCGGAAGCGGGGTGATGCCAAATTGCCCAGGCAGTGGGGATTTCCCAGGGGGTCACGCTGTCTCCATGGCAGCCTGGGTCATACTTGTTTATTCCCTTCAGCGCCAGAATTCTTTTAATTCCTAGGCAGAAACAGCCCGTCTCTCTTTCTCGCTCTTGGTGCTAGTGATCCCAGGGACGTGGCCTCTTGCTGAAGGTGCTGGCTGGCCTGGCCAGCTGGCTGGGATTTGCATGAATCCTACCAACTGGAGCCTGTCTGTCTACCACTGGGCACAGCTCTCTTGTCCCTCATTGGCTTTGCAAGGCATCAAGTGTCCTTGGTAGATGACTCCTGCCAAGTGTAGCAGCTACAAAACCAGAGCCCGATTTGGCTTTGATTTGCAGAGTTGCCTGCTTCTCACAGCGGGGAGGGGAGGGCATGAGGCTACTTTGGAGGAGCTGTGATGGAGTTCTCAGGAGGGGGTTGGAAGCTGGGGAAGGGAATTAGGATGCACAAGGAGAGCTGGGCAAACAGAGCAGGGGGTGAATGGGGTCTTGTGTGGGAGAGGAGGGTCCCTGCTTAGATGTTGCATTCAGGCTCAACCTCAGCACCTTCAGGGTTACACATGGAAGAAGTTGTGTTTGGCGCAGTCACAGAGGAGCCAATTTGCTTTTCCTTCCAAAAAGCCGGCATTGTAACCCCTAAAGCTTGCAGCCCTCTGCAGTGTTTGATCTGCCCCAGTAAGCATTGGAGAGGGACCCACCTCAGAAAGCAAGGGCTGGAGGAAGGCTGTGTGTATTCTGGTGCACCACACAGTGAGAGCACTGGGATGGGAACAGAAGACAAGTAACTATTGGCTGAGGAAAAGAGGGAACTGCTCCTTTTCCATTAGGGACCCTATTCTGCTCTCCCCCACTTAAGCTTTTTACTCGGAGCAGCAGTGGGCTCAGGGGATGAACGGTAAAGTGGCTGGAGAGAGGGAATATCGGACACTCCAGCCTTCACACTGTGCTGCCTCTGGTGGAAGGGTAACAACTTAGAATGAACAAAATTCTCAGTCCCTGTCCTGCAGCTCCCTCCGGCACCCCTCAGGGTCAGTCACTGGCATCACGACCATCAGCCTGAGGACAAGCAAGCAGTGATTTGTGCTCAGGGATTGAATTGCAGGAAGGTGGTGGGATTCTTCCAAGCTCCACCCCCAAAATAAGCTCTGCCCACAGTGATTTGCCAAAACGAGAGGCCACGCACAGCAGATTGTGCAGATGGGCAAGAGATGATGGTGCATCCTTGGTTGATCTTTTCTGAACATTGCTGAGCTCTGCCCATGGGCTCAGCATCCTCTAGGCTGGGGGGTGGGGAGAGATCAGCTGTGGCATCTCCTGAACACCACCTATTTGTGGCCCCCAGTGAGACATCACCGGCAGTACGTCTCGCAGCATCGCCCCCCTTTCTGACATGAGGAATAGTTGACAATGGGGACATTTACATTATTCATAAATTTGTTGTGTTCAAGGTCAGAAGGGACAATTAGATCATCTAGTCTGACCCACTGCATAACCCAGCTCAGAGAATATGTGATGGGGTGCTCACCCCACACCTGCCCCAGCAGGGTCAAGGAAGCTGAGACAGGGCCCGTTAGTAAGATAGGCCACACATGAGAGGTTAGGCTGGAGAAGCAGCCCCTGACTGGAGGATGAAGCTCAACTGAGCAGTTGTGGGCTGGGCTAGGATAAAGCCAGGAAGCTGGCAACAGAAATGGCTGCAGTGAGGAAGTCTGTCACCAGCCTCTGTGCGTCAGAGAGAGAAGGAGGGAACCTTTTTTCTTGTCCTGGCCTTCCTTTCTAATTTGTTGCTGTTCTACCTTTGGGGCTATGCCCTTTGAGTCTCTCTGATTGAGCCCCTCTTCAGTCTTCTTCCACGTTCCACAACAGATCCTGTGTGCTCCTGGCCACCCATATTGATAACACACCATCCCTCCCCCGGCAGAGGGTGGACTCCTCCCTCCTTTTCTCAGTCCCTTGTCCTACCTGAGCATCTACTGACGTCTTCCCCATCTCCTGTCCCAGCAAGGGAGGGACTGTCCTTCTGGGTAGGTTAGCTTCTAAGAATTCTTTAGTGAGCCTCACTGCACTGCCCAATGTTGAGGGTTGGGGCCGCGCACCCATACAGAATAACCCACATTTACCCTTGCGACTTGTGTTTGACTAAAGCATACCTTCCGGAAAGGCTTGGTCTGAAGACAGACAGAGATGGTGAATGCACCATTCCCCTTGCAGCTTTGTTCCAATGATTAGACACCCTCACTGTTAAAGATGTGCCTTATTTCATATTTCAGCTTCCAGCCATTGGTTCTTCCTACGCCTTTCTCTGCTAGAGTAAAGAGCCCTTTGTACCTGGTATTTTCTCCCTGTAAAGGTCCTTAGACACTATAATCAAGAATCCTCTTGATCTTCTTTTTGATAAACTAACCACTGAACTGCTTAAGTGTCTCTCTGTAAGGCATTTTGTCGCGGCCTTGAATCATTCAGTCTTGCATTCCTGAGTCCCACCACACCAGATTATAAGGCATGGGGCAAAGCTTTGGGGTATCCGCTCCAGCATCTTCCTCCATAACCTGTCTCTTGCCAGCTATGCATGACAAGAGATTATTCAGTTGCCTTCCCAGAAGTGGCCACTCATTATGGGCGCCTCCCTTTTGGAGGTGTCCAACCTGAGATACCCAGGCCTGGAGCTGCAGGTGCTCAGCACTTTGGGAAATCAGGCTCTGGATGTCTCTAAAAAGATGAAGTGGAACTGGAGAAAGAGGGCCAGGTTTTGGGAAGGTCCTAGTTTGGTGGGACTCAGGAATGCAAGACTGGGCCAGGTTGCTATTCTCAGAGTTTAGAGCCTCAGCAGGTAACAGCAGCCTCTCAGCATGCTTCGTAAAGACTTTTCTCTTACAACTCTGCCTGCCTACCACATCGGTCATTGCTAATGCAAACGTCTCTAGTGGGGCACCCCCTAGTACTGCTACAACCAAAATCGGTGCCCACTTTTGAGAATGTTGGCCACGGAAGCCATGTAGCAGGAGTCAGATGAACCGGGAAGCCAAAGGGAGGATTAGGGCTTTTCTACTGTAGCATATGAAGAAGTGGAAGGAAGCACCTGCAGCAGATGCTACAGGGATGGGTGCACTGGAAGTGCTGCATTAGCTCGGAGGAGACTCATTCCACACACAGGTGTTTTAGTCACTGGTGAAGGCAGGAAGCTGAACTCTGGAAATGCAGAGATAGAAGTGGAAAGTGAATTTGCCGCCAGCCAAGGCCCCCAGCACTCTGGGATCATTACAAGGAAGGTGTCAGCTGGGAAGGAAAGAGTGAGGTCATCCCACCCAGCACACTGGCTGCCTCTGGAGAGTCAAGCCACTTAGTCTAGAGAGAAGCATCCACTGCACTCAGCCACCCTCCTGCCCATGGCAGGTACTCACTGATGGGGTGCCAAGTAAATACCCTCCTTTTCTTTGTGCAACTGGTTTCAGCTCCCTCCTCCTTTAGCCTAATGGTCATAGAATCATAGATTCATAGACTAGAATCATAGATTATTAGGGTTGGAAGGGACCTCAGGAGATCATCTAGTCCAACCCCCTGCTCAAAGCAGGACCAATCCCCAAATCCCTAAATGGCCCCCTCAAGGATTGAATTTACAACCCTGGTCAGCTGCCCATTGCTGCCCTCCACCTCCACCATCATGACGCTGGCAGGCATTACATTTGAAAAGGGAGCTAAAGCTGAGTCTGTAGCAATATGGGGGAAGAGAAATAGAGAATTCAAAGCAATCTGTTAAAGGGTGGTCAGGAACGAGACTCTGAGGAGATGCCATTGTGGGGCTCCCAGTGAGTCTCTTCTGTTGGGGTCCAGCTCAAATTCCTTTTACTGCAATTTTTGTTTTAAAGGATTCTGCAATCAGCACTGAGTTGAGAACATTGCACCCAGTGTCTGAGCCAGAATAGAATCCAGGTCACCTTCCTTGAGCTGGATTGGCTCTGCAGGGCTAATCAAAGTAAAATGTTTTTGTGTCAATAAAGCAGAAGTAACTGACAGACTCACAGGGAGTAGATCTAGTAAGAACAAGAGACAGGCCAGATTCTGCAGCCCTTATTCACACTGACTAGCACCTACTCAGATCCGGTGAGGGACATTTGTAAAAAGAATAAATATTTGCATGTGACTTAGACTCTTGCTGCTTCTCTGTCTCTGTCTCTGTCTCTGTCTCGCTATATATATATAATGTAGCCATGAGAGTGTTTGTGGTGTCAGGTGCACTCTCAGTTGTTAAACATGAGATCTGGCTGCAGTCTGTATTCTTGGAGCAACCAGAGTGAGGGAGTATGTGTGGGAGACTGTGTATTCTATCCTATTCTGTTTTTTGTAGGTTTTTTGTACTGCACGCATCACCCTAGTATCTAGTGCCTTCCAGCTATGTATTAAGCAGTATGACTAATATTTGTGATGTGTTTGTTCTCTCATCCTCTCCCCTGGAGGAGAAGTATGTACAGTGGATTGGTTTGGAATTGTTTTATTATATATGGTATAACATTTGTCATTATTTCTAATTTCTATATACTCACAGATGCATATGTCGCAATATGTTTATATTAGAGAAGCCAAGACCAAAGGAATGCACCTTGTCCTAGGAGTGGAAGGTGGTGAGGTTTGTGACGGTCGGTCGTTAGTTCCTGGAGGAGTTCATTCCCCAGTGTTGCAAAAAGCACTGTCTCCTGCACAGACAAACTTACCTTAACTGTAGTTCCATTGTGCCAGAGGAGTGAAGTTGTCAATGTGGCAACAGGCTACCAACAGTGAGTCCTTGATCTGCAAAGCGCCAGACAGAGGGCTCCCAAAAGAGACTGCAAAGTTAGCATTTTATTTGTACAGATCATTTTAGTAAAATATAAACATCTGTTAGCTTTGCTGAAGTAGGAAGATTCTGTTTAGAAGGGGTCCCCATTCTCCCAACCCTGCATGGCATATGGTGGCACATGTAATGTTGTTTGCTCTGCTTGCCAGTGGCATTCCATGACATTTTTAGTGAGGCATGCAATTCCACACTTGAATGAAAAATGTTGTTCTTCAGGTGGCGTGACCTCACACATATGGTGCAGGAGAGGTTGTTCTACAAAATGTCCTCCGTGCACATTCGGAGACTGGACAGAATCATCCCCTGGGCACAGCTGGCTTGGGCAGGCAATGTGTGTCTTGCATACACAGACGCATGCCACCATTGCTTGCTAAGATCGTTTCTTTGCCTGGAAAAAGTAAAAGGTGGAGTTTCGAGGGTCTGAGTGATTAAAATAAAAGTTAGGTGTGTTGAAGTATGCTAGTATAAAAGTTGTGCCTTAACAAGGAACAGCTCCAATTGTTATTTGGGGGGGGGGGGTTCTACACTGCTTTTGGATTAGTGTTAGCAGAGTTGAATAGCTAACATGTTGCACCTTTTCCAAGGTGCAACGTTGTCAAATTTACACTCTGCAGGTCGATTTCCCATGTTCTTGGCTGTCTGCTTCTCCTTCACATGTGCTTTGCACTGAGTCTTTACACTATGATTTTCACTTCCATTGTTTGACACCTGCCACTGCTTCTCTATTTAACCCACTTGTAAATGTGTCTTACAGATTCCATTCTGTTCCCAGTCCACAGAGGATATGAGTTTTGTTACAGTCCCACCCTGACGGCTTTAGTTCAAGCCATTTAACAGCTTGTGTTTTGAGTTCCGGATGGCCTCACTTCAGTTCCCAGTATGTCAGCCAAGATGGCGGCCATCACATCTGCAGGGCAGGGTATGTTCTCAGGTATTCTCTTTACATCTCTATGAGCCTCCCCACAAACTTGAACGCAAGTTTGGGATTTGGGAACAATTCCACTTAGAAACCATTTTCAATAAACTTGTGGGGTCTAGGGCCGAGTCACTCCCATGGGGGCTCATCCTCTGCCCCCATTTGTCTCTTTTATTCAGCTGCTGCATCCTGCTTGCCTGCCTGCCATGTACATGGGGAGCTCTCTGGGATAGGGACCATCTTCTTTGTTACATGGGCGCCTGGCACAATAGATCCCTGGTCTTTGCTTGGTTTTCCTAGATGCTACCATAATACAAACAGTAACGGGCACTGCACAGATGTCTCGAGGGTGGGGGACAGCTCCTGATCAGGCATTACTGGCAGGAGAAATGTCTACCCCAGGAAGTGACTTGCCCTGGGACGGGCGGAGGGGCTCGGGCTGGCATGCAGGTTGCAGAAGCTCATTGTGATGTAATGTGACCAGGTTGCTGGGTGACCAGAGAGCGAGTGTGAAAAATAAGGCCGGAGGCGTGGGGGGTAATAGGCGCCTCTGTAGGACAAAGCCCCGGACATGGGGGCTGGCCCTATAAAATCGGGACAGCTGGTCCCCCTTGGAGGGGCTGCGAGGTGACGCCAGCCTCACCGCTCAACGGGCTGTGATGTCACAGCAGTGACGTCACAGGCGAGTGACGTCACGGGCGCGGGGGCGTGTCACCCTGGCCCCGAGCTCGGGGTTGCCCCCGTCCGGCCCCAGGGAGCTGGTTCTGCCCGGGCCGGAACCGCCGGCAGCGGCGCCTGGTTTCCGCGGGGATCCACTTCCCGGACGGACCCGACCCCACCTCCCGGGCGCCGCCACCCGCGGGACGCGGCCCAGCAGGTGAGGCCCGGCCGTCCCCCCGCCCCCCCAGGGTGCTCTTCCCCAGCGGCCCCCCCCGCCCCGGGGCTCCTGCCCCGCCCCCGCCCCCCCAGGGTGCCCTTCCCCAGCGCCCCCGGCCCGGGGCGCCTGCCCCGCCCCGCCCCAGGGTGCCCTTCCCCAGCGGCCCCGCCCCGGGGCGCCTGCCCTGCCCCAGGGTGCCCTTCCCCCCCCGCCCCGGGGCTCCTGCCCCCGCCCCCCCAGGGTGCTCTTCCCCAGCGCCCACCCCCCCCCGCCCCGGGGCGCCTGTCCAGCCCCATCTTCCTCACGGTGCCCTTGCCTAATGCCCCCTATCCTTGTCCTCCCCCTGCCCCCCCGGGGGCCCTGCTTCCCCAGACGTGCCTGCGCTGCCTGCCTGGGGGTGGGCTGCCCGTATCCGGCTCCAGCAGCTGCATCTGGCGGGGTCCTTCAGTTCCCCACGTCCTGCTGGTTGGGTGCTGGGGGTCAGTGTGGTTGCTGACTGGTGCTGGCCATGTGCCCCAGGGGGCCGGGGGGGGGTTGTGGGGTGCGATTGGTGCTGTCTGTATGCTCGGGGGGGGGGGTGCGGATTGGCGCAGTGCATGTGCGCTGTGCTTGCATGGAGGGGGATACACCAGCCTCAGGGGGCCTGACTTCCATGCAAATAAACTATGGAAACAAACAGTAACGCTGAAAATACAAACTGTTTTGAAGTTTTTCACACCTCTTTAAATAAATCCCACCACCCTGAAACCACTTCCTCCAATCACAATATGCACACCCACATCTTCCTTCTCCTCTCTCTGGGGGAAATACTCCCTCATTTTCCTGATCCACATTTAACAGTAGTCCTTTGGGATTTGTTGAGTTGTCTAAATTTCTGGATGGAAGTGCTGACACAGAGCTGTTTGGAAAGTTAGGAAGTTTGAAAGCATCTGGTCTTCCTGCACACAACAGATGTGAGTTTCGGTTAGTTTGATGGAAGCGGTCCTTTCACACACTTCAGAGCAGCACACGCACGCTCCATCAGGTGATGCAGAGGCAGACAACCTGCAGAATGTTATCTGGTGGTCTTGAGTGTGCTTCTGGTTTGATCATGCTCTCTGGGACAATGGGGCACACTCCTTTTGCAAGATTAGTTACAGTGGCAAGAGCTGATCTTGGAAGAGATGCAGTGATAACCACGTGTCTGAGGTCAGGATTAGACCTTTTGACTAGCTCAGCAAAAAGAGTGTTGCTCAAGTCATCTAGCGTGTTTTTTATAATTGCATATGTATTTATACTGTGACCAAGGTGAGATTAGATAATGGGGATTTGTAGAGACACATTTGAAAGCGGAGTGAGTTAGAGATGGAATAGCAAGGAATGATTTAGGAAAATTTGAAGCAAGAGATAAATTTCTTAGCAGTGAAGGAATTTGTGCACTGGCATGATCTTTCTTCCTAGGGTGTATTTGGACCACTATTACTAGAGATGGTTGAGAGGTGACTCAGGGCCTAGGAATGACTGAGGTCACTGGGTGATAGTTTGTGTCCAGTCTCCAACAGAGTCATAGGTGCTAGAGATGCAGCAGATCTATGTTACTTTGTCACCTTGTCCATTCCCAGAGATCAGAGCAGGATTGTGTCCGGGAAGATATCTTCTGGGGTTTTGGGTGGTCTAGTTTCAAACATCTAAAGCAATGGGCAGTGTTTTCTGTATACATCTGAATCATAAACTGATGGTATTGTGGGTTTTTATAGCTTAGAGTTGCTGAGCCAGTTCTCTTTTTTGCTCCTTCAGAAACGGCTGTGCTTCAGCATATGAAAGAGAAGAGTGATTATGGTGTATGTTGTGCAGGTGGAAGAATACGGGTAAGACTGTAAATAATGTGAGGGCATCTGTAGAGAAGCTGTGGCTTGCAAGGAAATAATCCATCAGTTATTTTAATGCTATGCTTAATTTCATTTTAACCAGTATGTTGTTTTCCTCCTGAAAGGCTGCACGGTAGCATCATCTGAAATAAGTGACAGGTTTCCACTTTAAATCCCAGCTGGTTTCCTAAGAGGATTTATACCACCATGTCGTCTACATATTGTTAGTGGTCAGATGTGAACAATACATGGTTATTAGTGTCTTGGAAAATGAACTGACACTGATAAATCTGTGGCAGTTACCCAGTTACTTTGCATTGTATTGTGGCTCCATTAGCATTCTGAGGTCACCTTTGTTTGTTTTTTACTCCTAATTTGAGAGATGTGAGGCTGGCTCCTGTTTTCCTACCTTTAGAAATGTAATTTCTGGCTGAGGAAAGCATTGGAGTGGGGAGCTGGGGGATGGAAACGCTGTCTAGGGTGAAGGAAGAATGTTAACTCCTTATATATCAGTTTGTTAATAGTATAGTTCCTGCTTCTCTGGCCAGTCCTAGTTGGTTTGGGACTGTGTTGCCCACCTTCAACTGTGGTGGTGCTTTATTGGGTATAGAATTTGGATCCCACAGTTGCCCATAATTACCACTGTCTTCTCTGCCACTCATTGCAAGGCTTTGTGATGTCAAGAGCTGGGTGAAACCACCAAATGTATTTTCGCTTGTTACCTTAGCCATAGTAGGATAGGGTTTGAACCTATCTCCAAAGACAAAAGCTAGTGCATTGTTCTGCAGTCCCCATCCCGCGGCAGCACGTCTTACTCAGCTGTATACTCTTAGTCAGATTTGATTCCCGTTACTGGTGTAGCTCCCTGAAAAATGTAAAAGAAAGGAATCTGCCCTGGCCCTTGCCAAACTAGCACATCCAGCACTTCTATAATGCTATACACAGTTGTCACAAATTCGGTGAAGTCCATAAGTGCACAGGACCAGTGAAAGCTGCTGTTGCTTATTGTTCCATTAAATCTGCACTGGCACTGTGGTGAAAAGAGGATGGTGAGAGTCTCTGAAGCTGCAGTATCAAAGTGGCAGCTAAAACCTGGCTCTTTGAGCTTTCCAGGGGAAACCAACTAAGCCAAATGTAGTTAACCATAGTGATTTGGAACTCTCTGCTCCTCAGTAACACAGTGGAAATGCAGTCAGTTCCAATTAACACCCCTGTTAGCATCTCGTGTGCTCTCACCAGCAATCTGGCCTTGGGGCTACTACAGTAGTTAGAAAGAGGTGATTCTTGTTTTGCTAACAGTCTGTTGTCTTTTTTTTTTCTTTTTTTAAATTTATCTGTAAAGAGGAACGTGAGAAATGGAAAGATGTCGTGCTAGTGTCGCCTGCTTTGTTTTTTCCATTTCATTGGTGTGTGTCATGTGCATGCAGTGACCACACTTCTTAGTTTAAAGCCCACTTCAAGATGTTTCTGCACTAAATCATGGGCTTCATTGCGGAAATCGAAATTGAGGGTGTTCCGCAAACAAAATATGTGCAAACAAGTTTCTTATTTGGGAAATTTCATTAGTGTGGATGAGAGACAGGAAAGCTCACTGCTGCATCTACGCAAAAACTAAATAAAAATCCATCGCTGACAGTAGGTGTTAGCAACAGGGGCATCTGAGCTGGTGCCAAGCACAGTTGAGCTGCAAATCATTTGGATCTTACATTGATAGTTATCAAACAAATTCTCTGGTGGTTTATTGTTTCTTCCACTTCACGCTATGGGGAGCTGTGTTTTGTAAGCTGTTGCAATAATAGATTTTTTTAGAAGTCCTATAAAGTCAAATGGCCATTGACCTCATCAAAGAAACCCCATCATTGAATGCAGCACTCCTATATCTTTTTTGGGAATGAAAGTTTAGATGCATTTGGACAGAAATTGTCTCGTTTTAGTTTCACTTTAAGGATACGTCACTTGTTGAGTTAAACTTTAATAGTCACTGTTACATAAGAAGCAACATAAAGTCCTTTCTCTCCTGCCCTTTGCCAGAGCCCTTTCCTTATTTTTCTTCCTCTCCTTGGCTGGGTATCTGTGACAATCGGTGCGTGGCTCAGGACAGCGTCAACCAATCAGAGGCTTCCCTTTCTTCCTACTGGCCCTGCTGCTCCAGCTCGCAAGCACTGTTCCAGTGTTGGCACTGCCCTGGACAGGGCTCTGGAGACCCTCTACCCACAGTCTCCCCTGCACCCTTCTGTAGCAGTTTCTTCCTGATGCTCCCAGTGTACTGTCACTCTGCCCTGCCACTGGAGGAACGACAAGCTGCAGCCACTATGGTAGCACAAACATATTGCTTAAAAAAGAAGTGGCTGATGAATAGCATTTAGACATTCCTAATATTTGTCTCCAGTGCTGTAAAAGCAAGAGAGTCTTTTTCTGAACTTCTCCCACGAGAGAGTGGACTTTAGTGTCATTGTGCACCTGAGCAGAAGGAGCAGAATGCGTAACTCTTATGCCAGCCCATAATCTTCCTCCATAACAGTGGGGACTGTTGCTTCATCCCAGTTCCCTAGTGGATGTTTTTCTGCTTTGCTGAACCTTGATACAATTTAACATGGTTCACACACACTGTTTAGGAGAGGTCAGGACTTCAGTGGTGGAGTGCGCTCCCCGTTAGGATAGCGCTGCACCGGTAGAGCTCTGGCGTGCGGGGAGCAGCTGAGCTCATGCTGGCACGTTGCCTGGCTCTAGTCAGTGCTCTTAGTTTCCTGCTATCCAGGAATGCTGTAAGAAATCCCACAAGTCAGTAATGGTGGGTATTGGCTTGCTTGCCTGTTTTCACTTGGAAAACCAGCTGCCTGGCCTGTACCATACGGTGGCTGCCCAAACTGTTTGCTGTTTCTGCCTACTCTGGCTGTTGTACCAATTCTGTTAAGGTTGTGGTCATGTAGGACGGAACCATGTGCCTGATACAGTACCTGTGATAATCAATCAGATCAGAAGGGTAGACAGGCCTCCTTTGCTTATTTTCTTCAGTCACTGGAAGTGACAGGACGGCATCAGTAAGCATTAATTACTGTGCTAAACTCACTTGTTGAAAATAAATGTTCTTTTAATGCACATATTTGTCTTAAGTGAGATTGTGATTTAGAGATTCCACTGTGAGTGCTTTGGGCTGTCTTCCTGCGTGTGGAGATGGGGCCTAGCACTTAAACAGGCTTAGAATGAAAGCTACCCCCTTTTCCTTTGTGTGAATATGTTGTATAAATTCCTGGATATTCCCACTCCCTGCTTATTGGTTCATGTAATTTCCCTCTGCAGCATCGACTCTGATCAAGAAATGCAGGCAGAATGTTGGGCTCCTGGATATTTTGCCATGTGAATTTGCCCATGCGATGTCTTGTTCACGGTGTACACCGCTGGAGGTGGCCTGCCTGTGGGCGGAGGAATGTTGGACATTTCAGAAAAGGCCTGCACACCACAAGAACACCATTCAGTGGTAGGGTTACCCCCGTCTTCACCAGAGCTTTGGCTTTTGGTGATAAAATTGCCATCATTGATCAAAATGGAGAGCACACGTACAGGGACCTTTACACTCAAAGTGTCCACTTGTCTCAGCAAATCTGTGAAGTGCTCAGATGTTCCAGTGGAGACCTAAAGGAGGAGCGGATCTCGTTTTTATGCTCAAATGATGCCTCATATGTGATTGCCCAGTGGGCTTCCTGGATGAGTGGAGGCGTAGCTGTTCCCCTGTACAGGAAACACCCAGTGCAGGAACTGGAGTATTTCATCCAAGACTCCCAGAGTAGTCTAGTTATTGCCACAGAAGAGTATGTGAAGCACATAACCCCTAGTGCTGAGAAACTGGGAATACCCGTTCTGCCACTTGTTAACTCTGCTAGCGATGGATGGATAAATGATAAGACTGTGGAAGCGTTCCCCTTGGCAATTGACTGTCCTGAGTGGAAAGATAGAGGAGCGATGATAATCTACACCAGTGGGACTACAGGAAGACCAAAAGGTGTCCTTAGTACCCATCAGAATGTGCAAGCTGTGGTAAGTGATACGTCCCTCATGATATGCTAATGGCATGTTATTGGAGGTCAGTTTTTTTCAAAAGTGACTAGTGATTTGGGGCTTCCCGTTGGGTGTGCAGCTTGAGCAATGGCACTCAGAAAATCCAGGCCCCTCTAATGGCACCCAAAACCATTAGGCATGTTTGAAAATCTTCACCGGTGTGTGTGCACTGTGGCTTGGGCTATGGTGGCTGGGTGGGTATTTTCCTGGAGGGGTGCTAGTGATTCTGTAAGTTGCCTTTTTTACTGGTTGCTTTTCCTGCAGAATGACTGTAAAGATGTATCCATGCCCCTCCCTGAAGTATAATGTGATCCAGCATGTCACTGTTATGTAAAGTCTGGGCATTATTTAGCTCTATATCCCCAAGGCAAAAAATCCATTAGCTATCTGAGCCAAAAAGAGTTAGAAGTCTACAGAAGTGTGCTGCTTGCCTTGCCAGTTTGATATCGCTGCTTGCAGCTGATAAAATCACACCAGTAAGGGGAATAAATACACTGCATCTCAAAGATGGGGTATCGGATTAAAATGGTTCGAGACGCTCTGATACTGTGGTGAGCCTGGGCAGAGAGAACAAGGGCTTCACCGTATTGTGGAAAGACTCACTCTTTCCTCACAAGTGTTCGGATCATTTGGAAGGCAGACTGAACAGAGGCTGTGGCTGGCAGTTTGGTGCAGAACACCAGGGTTGTAGTGACTGAATAAAATCTGCCCTCCCCACTACGGGAAGGGGGAATGACGAGCACTGTTCAAATATCTTTTCTTTTAGACAAGCTGGAAATGACCTCTTTGACTGCGAAGGTTAGGCTCTGAAAGGCATTGTCCTGCCTAAAATGGCCCAAACTCTAGTGCTTTAGAATAATTTTTTTCTTTTGGAAGCTTAAAATTAATATTTTCCCAGTATTGGGTTTATTTTCCTTTCTATTTATGGACCATTGACTTCCTGCCCCCATTTTCTGTTCCTCATGGATTCTAATAAGCCAGCCTAGGTCAGCTTCTTTTTGTCAGCAGCATTATCAATGGTGTCAGCAAAGTTTCTTAGATAACTGTTGTTTCTGCTGACTCTGGTTGTGCAACAGCAGGTTAATAATAGTGTAGGTCCTTCCTAAACAGTAGCAATTAATCTCTAATTTTTTGGCAACACAGATGGAGTTATAGGTGCATGTATGTATATACATATGTATTCTATAGATGCACAGAATGTTCCCATTCAGTTGTTTTTATGATAGGTGCTTTTCTCCTGTTGGTCTCAAAGAAGAGACCCCACTTCCCTTGCGTTCATCAAAGGGGGTGTAGGTCTTCCACCTTGCGGGTTCTTGTCTGTTTTTTACTGGTGACATTTTCATTCTGACACCTATTTTTTCCCATGAATCCCCTGAATTTATGTTCACATCCAGGGCCCAGAAACTAGCCCAGGCAGGGACATGCTGCTACCAGCTCAAACAGTAGAGCTAGGGTTGAATTAGCCATGCTTTCTCTGTAGTTAGAGCTCTGTTCTGTGTCTCAGCTGGTGGCGCCCCTTGGCCTAATGCTGGATTTTATATTTTTTCCCCACAGGTAACAGGGCTGGTTGACAAATGGGAGTGGACGAAGGAAGATGTTATCTTGCATGTGCTGCCTTTACACCATGTCCACGGAGTGATCAATAAGCTGCTGTGCCCTCTTTGGGTGGGAGCTACGTGCATCATGCTGTCCGAGTTCAGCCCTCAGAAGGTAAGCCTGGAGGGATTGTGTGTTGGCTTTGAAATTCATCAGCAAGACCCCATGCATTCTAATTAGAGTACGTTTGCAACCGGGTCTTAAACAGTTCCAGCGTATTTAGCTTTTGGCTACATACAGGTCATCAATTGTCTCATTAAAAGACTTTGAACTGAATATTAAATCTGGGGCAAAGCAGCTTCTCTGGGTGGTTTTAACTTGCTTGATTATTAAATGGCTAATAATCCGTAATATTACCTCTGCTCCTTGGTGACGCTAGGAGGTACATGCTATCAAACCAGGGCACTGCACACAGAATAGTAACAGAGTTAATTTAGGATCAGGAAGGATAAAAACATAACTTATTCTCTTGTTTTGTAACATGCTGTACCTTAGCAATGCATTGCCTCAAACACTTAACAGTTTGTTTTGTATTACCGTAGTCAGTAGCTCGCAGTAGCCCTTTTCTGTGTTAAATACACTCACACTCGATGTCTTGTGCTATGTCACATGGTATGATGCTGGTGTTAGAGTTTCTGGTGCCCCAGGTGAGACTAATAAAATAATACCGGATATTTATATGCAAGCTCCGCTTTTCATCCGCCAAGCTCTTTACAAACATTAGTAAATTCGTCAAGATTAGACTGGATGGCATGTCCCTACTCTAGGCCACAATGGGAGAGAGTTAGCAAAATTGAAACTTTGCCGAGTCCCTTAGGAAAGGTGGTGGTAAGCAGATTGTCCTCATCAGATTAGGAGCAGAGATGCTGTTAGAATGTTGTTTTTCTGCACATGCAGGAAGCGCTGGGCCTGGTGCTTTGCTCTGCTGTGGTACCTTGCCAATGCCAACGGGCAGCAGTTTTAAAGGGAAAAAAGTGGTTGTAGCAGAGAGGTGTGTGTCTGTGAAGGGAGAAGAACACTTTTAGTCTGTTTCCACCTGGGATTGCCTTTGCCACCCTTGTGATGGTGCTGTCTGTTTGTAGAGCCCCTAAGGTTGGTCCTGAAGAATAATTTGGGAGATCACCCGTGTCCATGCTTTAATTCATTTAACATCCTAACTAGTGTGGTGATGGGTCCTGTAGAAGACCCTATGGTAGAGAGACGGGTTTGTCTTCTACCCAAAGTGTGCAAATATCACTTCCTGAGCAATGTGCCAAGCATTGAGACCAAGTGTGATTCGAGGAGAGGCATATGTTCTGTTCCTCTTCCCTGGAGACACTCCCATCCGGTAGACTGGTGAGTAGGCAGCAGTCTGATAAGAACGTGTGATCTAAGCAAGTCTGACAGAAATAGGTGAAGAGAAGATAAAGAAAGCCTGAGCACTGGACTCTGCATTGGCCATCCTTTGTCATGCCTGTGGCATTCGCATTCCAGGTGTGCTACAGGTGGCAGGGCTAGGGTGACCAGACGTTAAGGGGAAAATATCAGGACCGCCGTGGGGGGGAAAGGTCGTGGGTTTTTTTTTTTACACTCTCCCGTCCGGGAGTTTGGCAGCAATTCGGCGGAGAGCCCTTCAGTCGCGGACGGTCTTCAGCGGTATTTCGGCAGGGGGTAATAAACCTTGCCACCAAAGACAGAAGCACCCACCACCGAAATACCGCCGAATTTCCACCGAAGAGCAGAAAACAAAATATCGGGACAAATGGCGTCCCAACCATACTCTGGTCAGGATACGGGACAAACTCCTCAAAATCGGGACAATCTGATCACCTAGAAAGGCTGAAATTCTCAGAGCTAGGGGAAACATTCCCTTAAGCTGAGCTGAAACAGGGTGGACATTAAGGTGACACTATAAAATGGAAAATCCTGGAAAGCTTCTAACCTCAGTCCCAGGTTCCTTTGCTTGTTGCTCACTTCCTGCTACTTTGAGCCCTTTCCTGACAGCATGGCTGGGAGATTTGGAAATGCACCATGCAAGATAAAATAAACACTGAGAAATGCCTGACTTTGCCTAAAAATAGCCCTCGTTGTAATGCCAAAGAGCCTGTGAGGGGAGGAGTTCAGGATAGCTTAGGCTGTCATTGCAATGCACCTTATAACTCACCAGTTCAAGCTCCTGTGGGAAGTGATGTGGGAATTCAACAAGCAAATAAAATATCGAAGGGGATAAAGTACAATAAGCAACAGTGCCGAACACTTCCCCTCTTACTACATAGGGGGCAGGGGAGGGGGGATATTTTGTCATGCAGTTCCCTTCTCCATGCAGAGCTATGCAGATCAGCAGATTAAAATTGTGCATTTCAAGGTGCTGGTGCCTCAAGGCCTAATTCTGCTTTGGTCAGTGGAGTTACTCAACGTTAATACCAGTGTAGCTGAGATTGGAATTTGGCCCTCAGTCTTTAACTAGCACCGGTTCCTTTGTGGCCAGAAGGCTCAGTGTTCAGTGAATAATTGGGCTTTCAGGTGCAGATGCCGGCTTTAAGTGGGAACGGAAGGTGCATTTTCTGAGATTACTTCTTATAGAAGCATAAGTCAATAATCAGTCCTGCAGCCACCCCAGGGTAAGACCAGGACCCACACATTACTAATGAGCAGCCATGGTCAGAGGCTTTTAAAATTATACTGTGCCCTCTTTGTATGCTTCAGGTCTGATAAGGCTACCTGGGAGATATATAAATATGAGCAAATGCAAGAAATTGTTGTCCTGTTCATCTGTCGGACACAGACGTGCCTGACTCCTTTCACTCTCCCAGGGAGTTCTGTACAGGCCATGCTGACTTCATTTTCCCCCTTGAGTCATCATCCTTCCAGATGTGGAGGAATGGAAGGAAACCTCCATCAAAGCCTGTCCTCATCATTGCCCCTTAATCAGCCAGAGGGGCTGCTGGTGAATGGCATAAGAAAATTCCTTCCCTGAGGGCTAAGCATGCTGCCTCCACAGCTCCTGCAGGGAGCAAGCAGTCAGGAACTGAGCCCATGATAATACCCAGTGGTAGCTGGCCACTGGCGCTGCCCAGCATTAATATTTCAATTTAAATATATAGCGTATGTGCATAAAGTGTTTCAGATGGATACAGGTCCTCTTTGGGGTAAGGCAGCAGGTTTAAAACAAACAAAAGGAAGTATTTCTTCACCCAGTGCACAGTCAACCTGTGGAACTCTTTGCCAGAGGAGGCTGTGAAGGCCAAGACTATAACAGGGTTCAAAAAAGAGCTAGATAAGTTCATGGAGGATAGGTCCATCAATGGTTATCAGCCAAGATGGGCAGGAATGGTGTCCTTAGCCTCTGTTTGCCAGAAGCTGGGACTGGATGACATGGGATGGATCACTTGATGATTACCTGTTCTGTTCATTCCCTCTGGGGCACCATTGGCCACTGTTGGAAGACAAGATCCTGAGCCGGATGAACCTTTGGTCTGACCCAGTGTGGCCGTTCTTATGTTCTTGGGCTCCAGTCTGAGTACTGTTCTTCCCTTAATATTTAAAATCACTGCATTCTTAGCTTCCCCCCTCCAGCCCTTAAAGTCTTTGGGAAGAACCCTCACCTCAATAGAACACGCAGACTAAGAATATTTAGCATTTACAGTGCTTGGCAGCTTCCAAACACTGTCTTGACCTATTGCAGAAGGCAAGACCTTGGTACCTCACTAGCCTTGGTGATACACTGAGGCAGCTAATTGCAGACGGAGGCAGGGTGACGAGCACACTGATAGTCCTGAAGCAAAGCCAATCCAAAGCCCCATGTGCATTTCTCCCTATTCTGTGGCATCTTGTGATTGATTGTCCCTTGTACTCTGGTGTTTCTCTGTGCTGCTCTCCTGACATCTGCAAATCAATGAGCTGACGTTGAAGAATGGGCTCTGCTGGGAGGAGGGGGATGCTCAGTCCTGCATTCTCCAATCAGATTGCTTGGTGAGAATTGACAACCAAGGGCAAGCGAGGACTGTGCTGGAGGGGAGCCTTCACTTTGACCCAGAGGGTTTAGCTCGGGCAGGGGCAGTCCGCATGGCAAGTATGTCTGATGCAGGAGCAGCGAGCCAGCTCCATTCCAAGAGCTCTCAGGTGCAGTCAGGCCTCCGAAGGACATCATTTGCCTTTTTTATTTTTTTCATTCCCTTTATTTTTCCTAGGGCCTCCCCTGGGAGCTGAAAGTGGTTTGATCGACACTACAGAGAAAGCACAGGAGGGTAAAGCAGGCTTTCTTGTGGAGTTTAATGCAAGCTGCCTTTCAGTTCTAGTCTATTTTCACCAGCTGTTTACAAAATGCCCTTTGCTACCAAAATCAGCTTTCAGAAAAGAAGCACAGTTTCAGTGGAGGATTTCACAGAAGGAGTCTGAGTTTTGCTGCTTTTTTTTTTTTCCTTCACTGCACCTTGAGAAAACAGTCAATTATAGTGTGATGTAAAGAAACCCAAATGGCAGCTAAAACACTTGACATACTGATCAAAACAAGGCTAGGAACTTACTCTAAACCTGCTGCAGACATATTTAGCCTTGAGTGATACTGGCATGGGTTCAAGAGAAACCACAGCAGCATGCCCAATGTGCCTTTGGTTTCTAATGACTAACACTTCATTATACAAAATAAATACTTTATTATTTCAGTGTTCATTAAATTACATCATTTGCGGCATGCCTTATAATCAGAGATACAGGTGCCAGTCTGGTTTAGTTGATGCTAATAGCATTATTTCCTCTTAGCTAAAAGATGGTTCACGTCTCAGATAAAGGCTTGGTTTGCATCCTGTGCAGTGCGGTGTTAGTTGTTTTTCAGACCCTTCTGCCTGGTTCTGGCAGCTGCCCAAGAGGAGGTTAAAGATCAAGGTTCTGGAACGGCCCCAGTGTCCTGGCCAGCATTCCCTCTCTAACAACATCGGATGTTCGAGGCTGCATGTGCGCTATGGTGAAGCTCACAAAAGGACTCATTAAAGTGTACTGAGATGCCTCAAGCGTGAAAGTTGCTTCATAAAATCAGATTCTTTTTATTAAACTAAGACGTATGTTACTTTGCTCTAGCTACTACACAAGTTATAATTCACTTTATAGCACCATCTGTTAAGAATGTCTTGGTTAAGCATATTGTAGCATCCTTTTATTGTAAGTTATTAAAGAATATAGCTGCATCTATTAATCATTTGTTAATAAAGGGTTTATAAATGGACCCTTAATTCCCAGCATTGCTTTCTGCTCCTTTCAAGTGGCATTTTAAGTACCTTGGCGTGTGCTCCTTTTGGAACATAACATGCCCTTGTGCAGGGACCTGAGCTCAAGACACTCTCTCTAGTGTCCCTTGGCCCAGCGGGGCTAGATATGTAATAGAAATAGCAGATTCCGCCCATGGGATGTGTGTCCCATCGCACTGGAGCGACCTTTCTGTCTTTCTTGGGAGCAGTGTTAAGTGATCTAGAGTGAGCCATATAGAAACTTCCTCAGCCACATGGAAGTTTGGCCTGAAATTGGGGGAGTACAAGGGAGGGAGATAGTGAAAGGCTTGTAGGATTCCCCTCCCCAGAAAATACTGAGAGCAAGTGTCGCTCTGACCTTACATCTGTTTTGTTTTGTAAGTGAATTTAGCACAAGGTAACTTCCAGATTGCTAGTCCTGGAGAATGAAGTCCTGACTTTATCCAAAGGAAAGATCCTGTGTAGACAATGACAGCCCAGGCTTCTCACACTGCCCTTGCCAATATGCCTCAGCCTTGAACTACAGGGCCGCTGTAAGGTCTGAGTGGCAAGTTCCACGTCTCTATCACTGGACCCCTTCGCTGCAGCTGCCAGCCAGGGGGCAGGTATCACTGCCTTCTAGCCTTGTGCAAGAGAGAGTCTCTTGTCATTGCTTTGCAGGTTTTTTGTCTGAACTTCTTGTGGAAAAACAATCTAATATTGAGCAGTTCCTTAGAAGTGTATACAAATATGAACAGTGCAGGCTCTCGTCCCCTGGAGGGTGTATCCAGTTTGGCTGCATGATTAAATGCAAGGCTCCTTCTTGCCGTCAGCAAAGAAGCCCCTTGCTGTAATGCAGCGACGCCTGTAGCCTGAGGTCCTTTGTTAACAAATATGCTGGTATGTAGATTTCTTGGCCTATATTTTCAGAAGTGACTAGTCATTTGGGGTGGCTGGGTTTTTGGGTGTCCAACTTGAGACACCTTAAAGGAGCCTGATTATCAGAAAGTGCTGAGCTCTCGTCATCTGAAAATCAGGCCCCAAGTCATTAGTCTCTTTTGAGAATTTAGGCCCTTACGTCTAGGTGGTAAGTGGCCTTTATGCACCAGCCTTTCACCTCTGGAGACGGAGGATCAGATCTCAGTTAGTTGCAGCTAAAGGAAATGTCTGTGTCACAAAGCCACCACACAGCTGGGCATGGCTGGTAGTCTCTACCCAGCAGGCTGAGCAGCAGGAGAGACAGCACTGAGATGCATTGGCAGGGTAGTGTGCAGCTCAGGAAGCATGCACTGCAGCTATCTGTGTAGTACCCAGTTCTAGCCACTCCCATAGGCCCCTCACTACACAAACATCAGGTTAATCCTCATATTTTTTAAATAAAAGTGAATCCTAGCATACAAATGTGTGAGCTCCAAGGGACACACCCATTAGAAAGGCACTATTCACTTGCTGGGAATGTGCGTTCCCATTTGGTTTCGGCTGGAGAAAGGTGATTGTCTTTTCATCCATTCACCGGTGGCTTCAGAAAGGTAATTTTATTTCAGGCTCAAAGGGAAGTCTGGGCGTGGTAAGGGGCAGGTCACTGCTGGATGGATTATGCTTGATCAGTTCTTGCAAACCTTGGCTTTACACAGTTATATCTGCTCTTCACTCCCCACAGATCTGCTGTCTGTTCTCAGCATCTGTTACAGAGTAATGCCTTTTGATGTGTGTGTGGGGGGGAAATAAAAAAAATGAAACCAGAGCCTGTCATATTTAGTTATATTACTGGGTCCCAGGGAAAGTACTTGCCCCTTTCAGTATGCCTGCAGCATGGCGAGGGTTTAAAAGCTTCAGACTGGAATGCAGAGGGGGCCGTTAGACTGCACTGATGAATAAATGATTACAACCAGAGTCATGCAGAGCGCAAACAGTTTGAGGTTATAACAAACATGAGATGAAGCCACCAAGGGCCCAATTTCCTTTTGAAGAAAGGAATGTTTCTCTTTCTACATATTGCTGCAAACGGCCTGAGTTGAGCTAACTGTCAGAGGTTCAGCCGTTAGGAGAGAGCAAAGCTCCCCTGGCTGTTCTGCGCACTCCTCTGTAATATTCATGTTACTTCCGCTCAGAAAGAAACTGTGTCACCAATATGCATGTGTGGCCCTGTGTTCTGTTCAGTGCTCCTGCACAGTGCTGGAATTTCTGCACGTCTAGGAACCTGCATCTGTTGCAGTTGACGCTGGCGTCCCTCCCCAGATAGAGCTAGTTTGGCAGTGAGGCACTCAGTCTGAGTCAGAGCCGTAGCTGTTAGAGAACCTATGAAAATTTGGGCATAACCAGCACTTTAGCAATCAATACGAAAACTTAAAACCGTCTCGGAAATCAGAAGGGAAGGAAAGGGATGATTTAACCTGCATTAAGGATATTGCTACTTATGAAAAGCATTTTTAAAAAATTCAATAACAACTTAAATGATCCAATAATTTGTGACTGGTTTAGAAAAGAGGAGCCACTGAATTGTAAAGAGCTCCAGTAGCCCAGGTTGTCTGTTACCTTGTTTGGCTTTGGACTGGAAAATCCACGATGGTGTTCTTACCCCTTTTCAGACTGAAGGCATCTTCATATAATTTTCCCCTAGGACATTACCTAAATATTTCCTTTAAGAAAAAAAAATAGCTGTTTGAAGTAAAAGGAAAACTCTCTCTGTCAAATACCTGATCCAAAAATTCACTGGCAAGCAGGAGGGATATTCCAGCCCTGCACCATGGATCTGAGATCAGAATCTTTCACAATCACTTGCAGGAAACGTGACCCCGATTTCATTTGATTTGATTTGTTTTAAATGAGCCGAGCAGGTTCATTGTCATGCTGCAAGATGGTGTATGTGCAGCCGTGTGAGTGTGTGAGAGAGGGAGAGAGAGAGAGAGAGACTGCTGTCGTTTTGCTGGTCTATGGGAAGCCTCTACGAATTGCTCTGCTCCTTGTTCCTCTGCCTGCCAGTCCCAGCCTGGGGATGTTCACTGCTTTTTCCAAACTCCCTTTCATTTTCTCTTTCTTCTCCTGTTTTTTGGAATGTGTAACTCAGGATAAATGTTGTGTGCAGTCTAAGCATGGTAGGCCCTGGTTCTTCTCCCACCTCACCTCCTCTTCTGTGTTGCCAGTTGTCAGGATATCAATTAATTCAGTGTCTTTGGCTTCTTCTGGATTTGTATTCAACACTGTGCTCCTCCTTCCACTGAAAGTGAGGCCTCTGGCAGGGAAAAGGGGTTAGTGCTTCTCTGCGATGCGTGTGGCCACATCTCTCCCTTCAGGCTGTTGTGCACAGACTGCCAAACTGGGTGTAGTTTGGGAAAGTCGCCATGCAAAAATGCAGGCTTTGTGGGTTGAAAGGAGCTGCTTGTTGTGTATCACTCAGCCAGTCCCCCTCCATCATCACATCTCCTGTCTGTCTTAGGAACTACTAGGGGAAATCTTGCACATTTCCCATCACATTAGGGTTATTTTGCATCCAGTTGGTGGTTCTGTTTTGTAATTTTCCTTCTCTCTATTGTCATTTTCCTTTTGGCAAAATCTTCTAACATTCCATTGGTGAACAGACAGACTTGCCATGCAAAGGGGGTTAGCAGAGAATTAGCTTTTCTTACACGGAGTCTAGCTGCACTCAGCACATTTTCTGAAAGTTCTTCGGCTGAGACGCGTGTTTTATCTTGTGAATTGTGCAGTATTGATAAGCTTGAAGGCTGATCAATACAGCACAGTTCAACAGGGTACTTAAGCTTGTACCTGACTTCAAGCATGTGAGCAGTCCCATTAAATTCATGCCAAAGTACCTTGTTAATGGGAATTTCTGAGCCTCCTGCTAGTGATGAGGAGGCAGTACATTTGTGACGCAAGCTGTATCAAGAAGCCCCATGTCAGTGCTGCTAAACTGGCGTCCATCCACCTAGAATCTGATTGCACAGTTGGAAAGATGTCACTGTTAAGATTGGATTCAAACATGAAGTTGTTTTTTGGATTATCAGGTGTTTCAGGGTGGTGGAGCTTAATGAGGACCTTCTTGTGATGATTTAGGAATGGGGGCAACAGTCACATCAGGAGGCAAAAACAACTGAAAAGGAAAAGCAACACTCCAAGGAAACAGCAGTGAAAGGCCCTAGGGAAAACCCTAAGATAGACAGGTGGAGAATGTGTCTATAGCTGGGCTTTTAAACCAGTATCACTTTTGGTTCCTCTTCAAATCATGTCTAACATATTTTAAGAGCCAACTATCTCGTATTCAGAAATGCTGAGCATCCACAAATCCAGCTGGAGTCTGTGGACACCAAATGTGTTCAGCACCAATGAAAGTTGGGTCTCTAATGTCTGGTGGTCACAGGCAAAACAAAAGTCCAATAGCCCCAAAGTACAGTGCAATGTGTACCAAAAAAACCCATTGTTTTTAGAAACACTTTACGTCCGGAGGGTTTGAACAGATCATTCAGGTGAGCGAAATTAAATAAAACGAGGGGTTGTCAGTATCCTGTCCACCCATAATTGATGTGGCGACAGTGACATATGGGATAACGGCGAGGGAGAGATTGATTACACTGCTCTAAACTGGAGGGCGTCGGAGGATGCCATATGCTGGGAGAGCAAAGCTGGGCAGCTTACAAGACTCTCTAGATCCCAGGAGTGATTGATAGCCTCAGGTAATGAGGCTTTTCAGATCCATCCCCTTCAACTGTTCTCTTTTTTTTTTTCTTTTTTTTTCTTTTTTTTTTTTTTTGGACTGAGTAGCTGTGGTGGATCCCACAGATCAGACATCTGTGTGGTTGGGAAGGGGGTATCGAGACCAAGTTCGGAGGACATAGGACCCACCAGCTTCTGAGAAGGAATCAAGACCTGGGATTTGTAGTAAGACTTTGTCATACTTGAGAGTGTAAAGATGGCCCCTGTAGATGAACAGGAGCCGAGCTCTTTCATCGGATTACTGTGTAAGTAACACAGTAAGAGTTTGTTAACCAGGTCTGAAGGGGAGCTGTGGCACCTGGATTTTCCTGCAGTGACCTTCAGAGAGCACCTCGCTCCTGCGACATGCTCCTTGGTATAAGGGAGCAGAGTGAGGGGAGGACACGATATAAAATATCCAAGTGCAGAGCTTGGGGGTGGCAGCAGTTACCTGAGCCCAGGGAGCAGGAGACGTGGGGTTGTGACACCCCTGCTAGGCATGTGTTTCTTCCTTCCCCCGGCCCCCACCCGGTCACTCCCCTTTCCATCTGTGGCCTGCCGGAAGAAGAAAAATGTACGTTCTTGCCCCTGCTGCCCTTCCCAGCACTGTGGCCATCGCGTCTGGTTCTCAACATTTCCCCAAGGCCAGGGAGCCAACTGGCCCCTCTTCCGCGGCTCATTGCTTGAGCTGGACTTGCGCACTCGCCAGTGCAACTCCCTGGGCTGGGCACATCTGTAGAGCGTGGTAGTTTTCTCTCCTTCCCAAAGACCTGGAGCGGCTGCAGAGGAGCCTTTACCCAAGACTCAGTAGTGACCGAGTGGAACATTTCCCCACACGGGGTGTGAATCACTCCCTCTGCTCCATGGATTTGGTCTCCTCCCACTTCGCTTTCCCCTGATGCTTTTCAGGTGCTATTGCCCCGACTCCTGTAACAGCAGAGGGAAGGAGGTCTCTTTAGATTAGGTTCCACTGTATCTGGTGGATTTCTAACCTATGCATTTATAACTCACCCTGCCAAGCGCTCTCTGGTACGGGAAGACGCTCCCTTTAGTTCAGTGGGGCTGAGGCCTTTGTTAAACATGTCCTGCTATATTAACAACAACAACGTGGTCTGGATTTTTGTACAGACCAGATTGTTCTGAGGCAGCGAAGTGAGAGATGGGGGGTGGGGGTTAGGGGCGGAGGGGGTTTGCGAAGTAGAAAGTAATGAAATTGAGCCAGAGAGC
The DNA here is from genome assembly GCF_016161935.1 of Mauremys reevesii. Classification (NCBI taxonomy): domain Eukaryota; kingdom Metazoa; phylum Chordata; order Testudines; family Geoemydidae; genus Mauremys; species Mauremys reevesii. Next base: position 40,472,497 of record NC_052638.1, read on the forward strand.
AGGACTGAGGGGAAAGCAGCTGAGCAGCACTGGCATCCAGGGTCACAGCATAAAGGAGAATCACTTGTTCCCCTTCAATCAATTCACGCGTTTGTTCCCCACCGCATGCCCCTCTGTGCGCTGAGCATGCCGAGGGAGGGAGGGGAGAGGAGGCATGCGTTGTCAGGAGCTGTTAAGGAATACATTTATCAACAACAGGGCAAAATCCAGAAAGGAGGGAAGGAGCCTGCTGTCCCCAAAGCCGAGCTGGCAACAACCTTTTATTTATTGATGGCATTGTTCCGCTCCCGTGTTGGGGAACGCTCAGCAAGGGGGACAAATAGCAGTGTGTGGGGGAGGGGAGGGGGGGAGTTAGCCAAATTTAAGTATTTAGGCCTTTCCTCCACCGCTTCTAAGTGGTCCCAGGTGGAGATGTTCGGCCAGTCCTAGAGCCCTTCGAGTCATTCACACATTGCCATAGCCAGCTCCTTGAATTTGAGCCAGTTTGCAGTTTCCAAGTGTTAGTAGGACGGGTGATCAAAGACTTTTTGTCCTTTTTTAAAGTGTTTCTTTAGGAGGGATGCGGTTAGTGAAAGCTTCCTCTGCTGGCTCCCAAACTGAGTCATCCGTCCAGTTAGACTGTGGCTGCATCTTAGTAGAAGTCTTTGATGGAATATTTTTCAAACCAATGGAATGTCAGAATATACAGGAGGAGCATGTTCCTGTGATGTCGTCAGAGGTTAATTTCCAGTGAGGGTCACGTCTCATTTAAAATTGAAAAGGGCCTGTTTCACAAAGCTGAAAACAATTGAGCCAAGTCAGTTGAGATAGAGAATTGAAACAGAAAAATTTGAATGATAATTTGGAATTAAGAACACTTTTCTAGATAATCAAAAAGCCACACTCCCACAGCTGAGAAAGAAGGCCACAGTGGTTAAAAATCAACCTGGCTTAATAGAGAAGTGAAAGCAGCTATAAAAATAATTATATATAAAAACAAATGGAAGAAAGGGGATGTTGATAATAATTAATTAAATCAGAAGCTAGGAATTGTAGAAAATGGATAAAGGAAGCAAAAGGACACAAGAAAAGATCTATGGACTGCAGAGTTAAGGATGTAAGAAATTTTTCAAGTATATGTGGAAATGGTAGAATTGTCATTAATAATGCAGAAAAAGCAGAACAGGTCAATAAATATTTATATGCTGTATTTGGAAAAAAGCTGGATGATGAAGTCATATAATATGATGGAATACTTTACATTCCAACAGAAACACAGGAGAATGCTAAAGAGCAGCTTCTAAAGCTAGACACTTTTAAATCAGCAGATCTGAATAACTTGCATCCAAGAGTTTTAAAAGAGCTGACCGAGGAGCCCTCTGAACAGTTAATGTTGATTTTTCAGTAAGTCTTGGAACTCTGGGGAAGTTCCAGAAGACTGGAAGAAAAGTAATGTGCCTATATTTTAAAAGGGTAAAGCAGACGACCCAGGTAATTATAGGCCTGTCAGTCTGACATCAATCCCGGGCAAAATAATTGAATGGCTGATAAAGGGGCTTGATTAACAAAGAATTAAGAGAGGGTGCTATAATTAATGCCAATCAAGATGGATTTATGGAAAATAGATCCTGTCAAATTAACTTGATATCTTTTATGATGAGATTACAAGTTTAGTTGATAAAGGTAATGTGACATAATATATTTAGACTTCTGTAAGGCATTTAAGTTGGTATTGCACAATATTTTGATTCAGAAACTAGAATGATGCAAAAATCAACATATGGTGCACAGTAAATGCATTAAAAACTGGCTAACTGATAGGTCTCAAAATGTAATTGTAAATGGAAAATCCTAATTGAGCAGCTGTGTTCCTAGTGGTGTCTGCTGGAATTGGTTCTTGACCCTATGCTATTTAATATTTATTATCAATGACCTGGAAGAAAATACAGTTTGAGAACCACTGCAATATGCTAAACGTAAGGTCATGCATCTAGGAACAAAGAATGTAGGATGGGGAAGCCGTGACTCTGAACAGGACTTGGAAGTCATGGTGGATAATCAGCTGAACATGAGACAGTACAACCCTGTGGCCAAAAGGGCTAATGTGATCCTTGGATGCATAAACAGGGGAATCTTGACTAGGGTTAGGGAGGTTGTATTAACTCTTGTCTTTGGCACTGGTGCAGCCACTAATGGAATCCTGTCTTGAGTTCTGGTGTCCACAATTCAAGAAGGATGTTGATAAGTTGGAGAGGGTTCAGAGAAGAGCAATGAGAGTGGTTAAAGGATTGGAAAACCTGCCTTAGAGTGATAGAGCTCAATCTATTTAGCTTTAGAGAAGGTGAAGGGGTGACTTGATCACAGTCTATAAATACCTACATGGAAAACAGAAACTTGATAATAAAGGGCTCTTCAGTCTAGCAAACAAAGATATCATCCAATGAGTCTCAGACTTTTGTACTGGTGACCCCTCTCACACAGCAAGCCTCTGAGTGCAACCGCCCCTTATAAATTAAAAGCTCTTTTTTACATATTTAACACCATTATAAATGCTGGAGGCAAAATGGGGTTTGGGGTGGAGGCTGACAGCTTGCGACCCTCCCGCACAATAACCTCATGTCCCCCTGAGGAGTCCCGACCCCATTTTGAGAACCCCTGATAGAATGAGATCCCATGACCAGAAGGTAAAACTAGACAAATTCAGATTAGAAATAAGGTGCAATTTTTTAACACTGAGGTAATTAATCATTGGAACAACTTACTAAGAGATGAGGTGGATTTTCCATTACAGACCATGTTAAAATCAAGACTGGATTTGGCCTTTTGGCCTTGGAATCTATGAACTTATAAACATTCCAGCAAAGTAGATCTCCCCTCTCCCTCCCCCCACATATACACATTGCAAGAGTTTCTCTCTGTGATTCGAGTACTTTGGCTCAGATCCTTATGTATTGTAGTGGTCAATATGCTGTTTCTTCCCTTTAAGAAGGAAGAGGATCTGTGAGCTTTGAAAGGCTGGTGACTTCATATAGCACCGTCCAGGACTGTATTTCCTAAAGGAATGGATGGACTCCGCCATACATGTTTGTTTTCATGTGCATGTTAACATCCATATCTTAACAGTTCAAAAAGGTGCTGGCTATTGGACGCTACAGTTTCTACACATCATCCCACGTTGGCTGATTGAGAGAGTGAAAGCAGTGGTGTGATTCACTGCCAAGATTCCCCTGGTGCTTCTGAGAATAAGTTGATTGATGGTGTGGGCATCAGGATGGAGGTTTTTTTGGACATCATTGTACAGTAGATTGGGTTCAAGATGGCAGGGATGCAGGGGGCTCATCGTTTTTGTAAGTATTAGGCAGCAGTATGGGTTAGAAATAAGAAACCACATTTGATAGACTCATTCTGATTGGACAAGTCACTTTACCTCCCTCTGCCTCAGTTTCCCTTTACATTGTACTAAAGGATGCTGACATAGCTATTTGAAGGGTTTGTAGAGTACTTGCTGTGAGCCTTCTCCCAAAGGTGGTATGGAAGAGCCAGTGGCGGCAGTGACGTGAAGGCTATTCTCCTCCACAGTTGGTATTTAGGTGCCTTTTCTTTTTTCCTTTCCAGGTTTGGGAGAAGTTCTTAAGCCCCAGAGCTCCACGGATCAGCATCTTCATGGCGGTCCCCACTATTTACTCCAGGCTGATGGAGCATTATGACAAGCATTTCTCTCAGCCTCATGTCCAGGATTTTGTACGTGCCACGTGCCAGAATAATTTCAGGTAGCTCAAAGATGCCCGTCTTCACAGCCTAAGAGGCTTACAGACGAGACCTAGGGAGTACATCCTCTACAATAGATACTCACGCCGTCCCAGCCTTCCTGGGCTGGAGAAGGCTCGCTAACACTGTGGAAAATGTGACGAGGGGAGGGTGTGAAGAAGGCTGGGCGGGGGTGATGGAGCAATGGAGAAGTTTGAGCTGTGTGCAGAACATCTTGAGGGGAGCTCCAGCAGTGAGCACAGTGGATCGTACGATATCATTCCTGTAGTGCTTCCAGGTTCTCTAGGATTCTCTCGAGTTGTGGTACCAGGTTTTGCTTCAGTCCAATGACCAGGCCAACAACAGACAGTTTCTTGCTTATTAAAAACCATCCGTCACATACGGGCTCACGGTCGTGGCTCCAAAGCACAGACGTGTAGGCAGTTATATTCAGGCAGAGTGCCTGGTTAAAGCCTGGCCCTGCAGGATTCTTTTCTAAACTTGGCCACTCTACAAAGCTGGGCAAATCACTTCGCTTCTCTGTGCTTTAATTTCTCACCCTGAAAAGTGGGAACAATGATACCTTGCAAGAGTGATTCATATGTGGGGTCACTCTGATCCTCTAGTCATAACACAGGCCAGAGAACCTCACCCAATAATTTCCACATCAACCATACGTTCTCTTTGAGCTAGAGGGTATCTTTTTAGAAATACATCCAGTCTTGACTTAGGCTGCAAGTGATGGAGGATCTGCTGTGTCTGTGCCGTGTGATGTAACTTTCTGGTACTGCTGAATGGTCTGAGATTCCCCAAGGCACTACAGATGGGCAAAAGCTTCTTGTACTCCAGCAGTAATTCTCTAGAGTAAAGAATATGCTGGTGATGCTCACCGTGTGGCATTTCCTTGCACAGGTTAATGGTTTCAGGATCGGCAGCCCTTCCTGTGCCAGTCCTGGAGAGGTGGAAGAACATCACCGGACACATGCTGCTGGAGAGGTACGGGATGACAGAGGTCGGAATGGCACTTTCTAACCCCTTGCATGGAGTTCGTGTCCCAGGTATAAATCGTCTTCTAAAGGTGGAGAGGGTGGTGAGACCTTTGTGCCAACCTATATTTTATTGTTGTTAAATGCGTTTTGTTGTTCTACTCGGAGAATGTGTGTCCGCATCCCGATTTCTCCCAAGTCACGACTGGATTAGGCAGGAAGGTGCTTGTCAGGATTGGGGGTATTGGCAAAGCTGTAGAGGAAGGAGGGGTCACGGAGTAGGATATGGGGGGTGCATATGCTGGTCAGGATGCAGGGGCATTTGCAGAACTTGTTAATAATGGGGGGGCCCAATTTAAAGGTTCAGGGGGGCCCCATGCATCAACTCTGGGTGCAGGAACCTTCCAGCCCCATCTCCTTGGCCCAGGACAACCAATCCCGCTGGCTCCTGTGGCTGCAGGAGTGGGGCGCACGTGCCTGTGGGTCAGCCCCTGTCCCTGGGTAGGGAACTCACAGCAACAAAGTTTCTCCCGGGAGTTCCCTGGCCCTCGCAGACACTTCAGCAGAGGGAGGGGTGCAGGCAGTGCCCCTAACTCAGCACAGGGAACCTGTTCCTGATGTCTTCCCTAGTGGCCCTGTGCCAGGTCCAGGGCTGCTGCGCTCTCCCTGCCCCGGCAGGGTAACCTTCTGCGAGGGCCACTCTTGCCACCCCAGCCAGGCTCTTGCAGGCAGTTGCTGTGCTGCACAGAGGCAGTGACCTGGAGTGGCCACCCTCACCCGGCACAAGAAGTGGCTCCATCCTGCTGCCTCCACTCCCCACTCAGGCCCAGCACCAGGGAGAGGGGCCATGCAAGCTGGAAATGTGCCTGGGGTAGGGTGCAGCATGAGGACGACAGTGCCTTCAACACTCTCAGCGGGGCATGTAACCCTCTGTGCCCCCTCATGTCACCTCTGGCTGTGTAGGGACCCAGAGCTAGGATGGAGGATGCTGCTTGTCAGGACTGAGGGGCATGGGCATAGCTGGGGAAGTGGGGTTAGGATGGGAGGTGCTGCCAGTGGTGATTAAGGTGTCTGGGTAGAACCATGGGAGTAGCCACTGCAATATCGGGGAGGATGCACTGGTGGAGCTGTGTGTGGAAAGCTGCAATGTGCATCGTAGCCTCGGTTTGTCATAAAGAAATAAAAACATCTGCAACTCAGTCCTGACTTCACTCAGCTGTGGCAGAACATTTTTTCTGAAGGGTTCCTGGTAACACATTTTTACCAGCGGTTTTAGGACTTTCCAGTGATAAAGGTAAATGCACTTGTATGGTAAAGAAGGAGGGTAAAGCTTAGTAAGAGCCTCTCTTTCTAGTCCACAAGGGATGTGCTGTAGAGCAGTTGCCGAACGGTGTCTGAGAAAGGGGCCAGCCCCTGTCTGTCTGCAGGGATTTTCCAGCTCCTCTTAGAGCTGCTGGAAGCAGCCAGACCAAGTTTCAGCGTAGACCCTCCTGCCGGTTTGTCTCTGTGCGTCACACGCTACCTCCACAGAAGTGACACTGCTGGCTAGGTTGAGTCTATATCTGTCTCCTCTGGCACAGCACTTCCTTGATCCCAAAGGCTTTGTGCTTCCGCCCTGCAGCACAGCACAAGGACAGAGCCCTCTGTGTCTTGCCTTTTGCTTCAGCTCCTGGCCAGTAGCTTTCCTGCCTTCCCAAGAGAAGGGCTGGCACTTTGACCTTCTCCATGAAAGGTTAACCTGTAATACATGAGCAAACAGGAAGCCTAGTGTTCAGCTGAGAATCAGGCCTGCCGGAGAGATTGGTGAGGTGTATGCTTTGCATTCAGTGACGGAGGGCTCTCTGAACCTGCTTTCCTTTTAACCGAAGGGCCTCTCCACCCTTCGTTCTAAGGGCATCATCTGACCTTCCTCCACCTCTTCCTGGCGAGGGGAGAGGCACGCTGCATCAAGGTGGAATTTATTTACTTAGAATGATCTGTTGCAGTGTCACTGTTTTTTAACAGAATCTGCTCACTGCTTTTTGTTTCGATTCAATGAGCAGCAGTCACAGACTGGCTCAGGCACTTCAGAGCCTCCAGCACAACCTGAAGTCTTCAATGGAAAAGGTGGATTGGTCCAGCGCCCCCACTTCTGTGGCGAGTTACAGGGCAGGGCCTGTCCCCCAGTCAGTGATACCTTGGGAGTTGTATCCAGGTCTGGTATCTCAGTTAGATTTTTCCCCCAGCTAGCAAAGTGCACAAGGCTGGGTACTTGAGATAGGATGTCTGTTCACTCTTATTTTAGTGCAGGTGTACTGCTCCTTTACAACCGAATACCTCCGGTTCTGTGAACATACGGAGGTTGGAGAGCAATTGTAGAGGTCACCACATGGGAGGCTGCTGCTGGAAGTAGTTCTGATCTGTCCCTCCAGCACTGTTGGTTAAATGTGTAAGGTTCAGCACAAGCAGCTTCTTGTGGACAAGGGTTGTCTTGCTGCTTTTCCTCTCTGAGGCTGTTCTGACCCTACAAGTCAGGTCTCATTGGTCCTGGTTTGAGAATGTGCTGTCACTGCATATTCATCGAGAAAAAGAACCATTTCTCACCTGTGAGCATGAATTTGAGGCGTAACTACATCACTAAACCAGGTCTGCCCCCTTCTGGGCAGATAAGTGACTGAGCCTTCACAGTGTAGCCGAGGGGCTTAGCATGCCATTGCATTCACTCGAAGGACAGTTAGGCCAGCTGACCTCCTTCTGAATGGCCTTGGTGCCTATGGAGGGTTATGAATGTGGCCAGCTGTACTTAGCCAGCCCATACACAGCCAAAATTTGCTTTCTGGTGCATCTTCCTCCCTCTGCCTTTGCTCCACGCAGCTTTTGCGTCTTTGTGATGTTTCCTCTTTGACCTTCTTGTTACTGTTGTAGTTTTCAGTACCTAAGAGGGAGACTGAGCTAAACTGCCAAATCAATAAAGGTAAAATCCACTGTCTTCCATTGTTGAATGCAGAGCGGTGGCCATGTCACACCCAGGTTAGTAGAGAGAGACGGTGGGGGAGGGACCAACTTCAGTTGTTGAGAGAGGGAAGCTTGGGTCAGAACACAGCCTTCCCTCTGCTGAGCAGCGCAGGCCACCAAGAACACGTTGCTCCAGGGCTCAGCTTCTCAGCACGGACTCCCTGGGGAGTACTGACTCAATTGCAGGGGGTGGCTTTCTATCTTCAAAGTTGTCCATGGCACCCAAGTTACCTGAGGGGACTGAACACCTTGCCAGGCATCATCATGACTCCCCATGACAGCTCAATTCCACTGGAGCAAAACTGTCCCCTGGGTGGGACCCTTGTGTGTGTACAGGAGATGGAGCTTTCTCAGACTCTCGCTGATGAATCTGGAAATCACTCAGGATCAGAACAAAATGCAAATGCACTTCTCCAGTCTTGCTGTTCCCCAATAACACTCTCAGACATCATCCCCCTCCTACACCAAATCTCGTCCCTGCTGTCTAGAAGACAGAGCAAGTATGAGAATTATTTTGTCACGGGCACACTTTGTAATTTTGTGAGGTGCCTGGATGCCACAGTGATGGGCACAGTATAAACACTAAGGCTTAGTCTGCATTACAGAGTTTGGTCAATGTAAGGCAGCTTAGGTTGACGTAACTATGTAAGTGTACACATGTAGCGATGCAGGACTCACCCCTGTGGCACCCCCTGCTGGTCTCCGGGGGAATTAGTGTTCCAGCCGTTGGAGCGCCCTCTGCAGGTCAATGTCCCACTGTCACTGGGCCCTTGTCCCTCCTGGACCCCAGTGCCCCTCTCCCTTGGGTGTTGCCCCCTGGCAGTACCCCCACTCTCTGGGCTCCCCTCCCAAGGGAATTCCCACCCTCTCTCCCCACCTTGCCTCAGTGTTCACTGGCAATCCTCATCTAGCCCCCGCACTCTGGGGCAGACTGCAGTCCATATCACTCATCCTTGGCAAGGGGGGTTTGAACCTGCTGCCTCCACCTACCCCCGGGCTGCACCTCTGCAACCCCAGTACCTTTTCAGGCCTTTGGCTAGGCCTGCAGCCTGGGGGTTTTCCAGGTGGGAGCTCCCCGGCTTCCTTGCCCTATTTCCCAGCACTGCTGTACTCCAGTACCTTACTCAAGTCCCAGGCAGCCAGGCCCTTCTCTCTCTGCACCTACAGAGAGACTGCCAGTGCTCCCGGCCCACAGCCTCTTTATAGGGCCAGCCACGGCCTGATTGGGGCGTGGCCCAGCTGTGGCTACTTCCCCAATCAGCCCAGGTTTTCCCCTACCACAGCCCTCTCCCAGGGCTGCTTTAAGCCCTTCAGGGCAGGAGCAGGTGACCACCCCTCTACAACACACTACAGCCTTGCCCCTGTCGATGTAAGTGCCCTACCAACACCATAACTCCACCTCCATGACAGGCATAGGGCTTATGTCGGTGTAGCTAGGGGGAGGAAGTGTCTACCGGGTTACTTACATCAGCTGTTGGCTTTCATTCTTGTCAATTTCACGGCTCCATGCAGGGAGCTTTCCGGGCTCCCCACTGGGAGTCCAGCAACCGACCAGACTCTGGGCAAAGAGCTCCCAGTAAGGAGCTGCATGCAGAGCTGAGAGCCTGGGCTCTCAGCCCCCCTTGCCCCCTCCCAGTGCCCCTTTTCAGTCAGTGAAAGTGCTACCACTGCGGATGTGCACCACCGACAGAAGGAGGGTAGTGTGGACAAGAACCGCTGCAGCAATTACTGTGGTGGACATAGGTCGACTTGAGTTTATAGTGTCGACATACCTTAAGATGGTGCAGAGAGATAGATGATTTCATTGCCTTCGTATTCAGTAGGAAAGTGAGAGTAACCACCAGAATGAGAGAGAAGTTTTCCAAGGGATGGAAGTGAAAGTGAGGGTGACACCGGAACAGGCAAAAGAGAATAATTAGAACTGGAGACAGAGTCTCTATGACTGGATTGCTGACACTCTAGAATAAACTGACCCCATGGGCTTAATGAGAGTACCCCCAGCAGAGCCAATAGCCAAGGCCTGGAGAAGTCCTAGTAACAGATCACACACGCGTGCACACACACATCTCCTTAGATAAAGGGATCAGGGTAGAAATAAACAACTACAGACCTGTCAGTCTAACCTCTGGGTTGGAAAATACTGTAGAGGAAAGAGTAAGGGATGCCTTGGACAGGTATGGGTTACTTAGAGATACTTGGTCTGGATTTACAAAAGGGAGATTCCGATAAACAGGTTTGATTAATTTATTTCAGGAACTGCCAATTGAAAAGCAGGTGGGTGAAGCAGAGAGCTAATTTACTTGGGTTTTGAAAAGGCTTTTGATCCAGTATCCCGTTAGAGGCTAATGTCTAAGGGTATCCAGGTACAGTACGATATTGAGGGTGAAATTTTCAACAGGATAAATAGGCTAATGGCTTGGTAACAAAGGAGTGGGGGTTAATTGAGACAGTTCCTATGGCGAAGGGGTATTAAAAGGGGGAGTTCTGCACGGATTAGTGCTGAGCTCACATCTGTTCACACTCACCATTGACCTCTGGAAGGCGGCGTGTCGCAAGGTGAGCAAAACTTTAGAGAACACAGAGCGGGGAGGGCCAGCCAGTCCTCAAAAGGAGAGAGACTAGCTTCAGTGAGCCCTAGTCTAATATATCCAAGTGCTCGTTATGCTAGTAAGGTTTGAAAGGAGGAGATCACACTGGTCCTGCACAACAGGCTGCTGAGACCATGCATGGAGGGTCTGACTCTGTCAGGGCATCATATTACAGGGAGAAGATTGAAGGACTGGGAAAGGTACAGAACAGAACAGCCAGGAGGATCGAGGGACTCGGGTTATAATAACTGTTCCAAAGGATAACAAATTTAGAAAGCACCAGCCATTCAGAGAAACTTCCTTATACAGAAGGTAATGGATCTGCAGAACAGACTCCCAAAGAAACTGCATCTGTGAACATATTAAAAAAGGGTTTAGATGAGCCAAAGCATTACATGGGCCAAAAGCTAGACAGAGGTTGACAGCCCTCAGTGTACTGCTGTCTGGCGCTATTACTGTCTTTATTAAAAAATTAGCAATGTATCACACTGCTAAATAGGGGAAATCAAGTGGCAAACGCCTCTGAAGATTGAAGAGATTCCAGGACAGCAGCCTTTGGAGCCTTGCCTTTTCTCCCCTGGCATTTCTCTCTGTCACAACCACCAGGGCCGTCCCACCGGTGGCAGTGAGGGTGGCAGAGCCAACGTAAGCAAGGAATTGGCAGCTCACCAGCATTTTGACCACCACATCTATGGGCTCCCTGGCCATATTGAGAGCTGAAGTCACCCCCCAACACAGCAAATATGAGGGCAGTGGGGAAGTGTTGAAAAGCCACAACCCGAGATGTTTTGACTCGGTGAGTGGCAGATCTGTGCTCCTCTGAAAAGCCCACATTCCATTTGCCCATACTGAGATATCTGTGTTAAAAGTAACCCTTCCCCCGCCCTACACACACATGCAGACACACACGGAAGTCCAATCCCCGTTAGATTTAGAGCAGGAGCAATAGCAAGAGCAAAATGCTTCATTATTTGCAGTTTCCGTAAGCTCCTGCCTCAGAGGTGACCTGGCCCCTAGCCTCCCTTCTTGATATAGCTGGTGTCTGAGGGGTCGAGAGCTCTAAAAGCCACTCTCTTGGGAACTCTGTCATGCCACCTGGAACATCCGTGACAGCCTGGCCTCAAGGGAGGGTTTGCTCACCAGCCGAAGCATAGCTCTGAAGGTGCAGGGGAGAGAGGGGGAGCCTGTATTTTCCAAAGGAGAAAAGATGAAAGATTCGAAAGATAAATGTTTGCTTGTATATGGTTAAAACCCTGTTTAAAATGCCTCTGTTTTCACCAGCTCTCATTCTAATCCCCCTGGTGCTGTTACTGTGAAGGGAAATGAATAATTCATGGCCAGAGAATGCCTCACTGGGCCTAATCACCACTTTAATTGGAGGTTTAGATCAGAGGCGGCTAATAGCTCCTACAGCGGGGACTCCATGTATTGTTGACAGTGAGATCGCTGAGTGCCTTATCGTTGGCCTGTTTCAATTCTCTCAGGACGCCACCACACATACCAGCAGCAAGGTCCCCAGATACCGAAGGACGTAGACCACAAGACCAATTAAATTTATCTGGGAAGAGCTGACAACTTTTTTAAACAGAGGAGAACTGGTGAAAGAATAATAGGGTCACTCTCCTTTCTGACTGCAGCCTGTCTGATGCCGACTGAGCTGACACTGTGTGGGCATCTTGCCAGCATTTCTTAACATGCGTGAGTGGATGAATTGGGAGGTGTTGAGGGGGAAGGTGCAGAGGTTTCTCCCCATTTCTAGTCCTGACTTCTGACCGGTACTAAAAGGAAGCCAATGCTGGTTTTTACTCACCATCTTCTTGTAATCAAATTCTGGTCTCCCCTGACTCAAATGGAGTTATTCCTGATTTACATAGCAGTGAGATCAGAATCCGTCTGATCTTTATTTTAAAATGCCACTTGGGTCTGAGAAGCTCAAGTCATTGTCTTTGCATGAAGACTTTAATTATAATGTTGTGTTCATGTAGCTGCTATTCACATTGTCAGCATTTTCCAGAATGTATGGACCATTTTCAAAGGTTTATCATTTTTGCTTAACACCAAAAAGACACTTTTTGGATGGAGTGTGATAAACCAGCTTCCAGGCTACTAGGGGCTTGTTTTACATATTAATTTTATTTTAGCTGTATAGGAAATAAATTGATGGAGCTATTTACTAGTGTAATGTGAGCAGAAACCTCCTTCTTCCTCAGTATGAAATCACTGCTGTGATCAAGGAAGACCCCATAAGAACATAAGAACGGCCATACTGGGTCAGACCAAAGGTCCATCTAGCCCAGTATCCTGTCTACAGACAGTGGCCAGTGCCAGGTGCCCCAGAGGGAATGAACAGGACAGGGAATCATCAAGTGATCCATCCCCTGTTGCCCATTCCCCACTTTAGTAATAAAAGGCTAGGTGCGGGGGGATCCCTGCCCATCCTGGCTAATAGCCATTGATGGACCTATCCTCCATGAACTTATCCAGTTCCTTTTTGAACCCTGTTATAATCCTGGCCTTCACAACATCCTCTGGCAAGGAGTTCCACAGGTTGACTGTTCGTTGTGTGAAGAAATCCTTCCTTTTGTTTGTTTTAAACCTGCTGCCTATTAATTCCATTTGGTGACCCCTAGTTTGCGTGTTATGAGAAGGAGTAAATAACTCTTCCTTATTTATTTTCTCAACACCAGCCATGATTTTATAGACCTCGATCATATCCCCCCTTAGTTGTCTGTTTTCCAAGCTGAAAAGTCCCAGTTTTATTAATCTCTCCTCATACGGAAGCGGTTCCATATCCCTAATAATTTTTGTTGCCCTTTTCCGAACATTTTCCAATTCCAGTATACCTTTTTTGAGATGGGGCGACCACATCTGCATACAGTATTCAAGATGTGGGTGTACCATGGATTTATATAGAGGCAAAATGATATTTTCTATCTTATTATCTAGTCCTTTCTTAATAATTTCCAACATTCTGATTGATTTTTTTGACTGCTGCTGCATATTGAGTGGATGTTTTCAGAGAACTATCCACAACCACCCAAATGAAAACAAGTCTGGAAGCACATGCCGTGATTGTGAATCGTACACAGCCTTGTATGGGAAGACAGCAATCCTTTGTTCCTTTTTTAATTAGAGTTGGAAAAATCAATATTAAAATCACAGTGGGACTAGCTGCCTCTTGGAATTGATTGTAGGAGCCTTTCACCGCTAGGGTCACCAGTTCAAATCCAGAGCAATAATGGCAAAAAGTCATTACCATCTGATGGCTGTGTGGTGGCCTGTGTGGAATGAGTTGCATCTCGGACCAGTTCCTACTGGGCAAGTGTCCTCAACGCAAACACCATCATGACAGTTGATGATGTAAGGAATAGGGGGAGAAGGATAGTAGCTAAGTGTATAATTTTCAAAAGTGTCTCAGGGACTTTAGCGTCAAAGTTCCATTTTAAGAAAGCCAATGAGACTTTCCCTAAGTACTCAAAATTCATAGATGCATAGAGAGTAAATCAAGAAGAGACTATTCGATCATCCAGTCTGACCTCTTGTATATCACAAGCCATTACATTTCACCAAGCTACGCCTGAATTGAGCCCAGTAACTTGTTTGGCTAAAGTTTTTGTTTCCTATCTTTTAACCAGTTACCAGTCCATGAGAGAACCTTCCCTATTATCCCATGACAACTTAATTTACATAAGAGCCTTTAGTGAGGGACCTTGTTCAAAGGCTTTCTGAAAATCTAAATACACTATATCCACTGGATCCCCCTTGTCCGCATGCTTGTTGACCCCCTCAAAGGGTTCTAGTAGATTGGTGAGGCATGATTTCCCTTTACAAAAAACATGTTGACTATTTCCCAACAAATTATGTTCATCTCTGTGTCTGACAATTTTGTTCTTTACGGTAGTTTCAACCAATTTTCCCGGTACTGAAGTGAGGCTTACCGGCCTGTAGTTGCCAGTCTAATAATAATTGGGTGCATATGACCTTTATATTGTGAGAAACATTTAAGCCTGTATCCCACTTGCAACAGGAACCCATCCCTTACCTACCATGTAGTTTTCTGTTTGTTACTTGCCGGATTTGCTAATTGTTAGGGTATTTTTGTTGCAATAAAATCTCTCTCCCTCATAGCCCATCTGCTCTTAGTTGATCCTGCAGGGAAGTCATAAATCTAGACACATCATATCTGTGTCCATGGCAACTGACTGATGTGGCAAACACAGGATTGTGATGTCACAAATACCAGCTCACTGGAGGTTCAAACAGAAAGAGAAGATCAGTAGTGAGGAAGAAGCCCCTTGGACCCAAATGCCTGAATTACAGACAATAACGGGGGGAGTCAGAAAATGACCCCTCAGATAGAAGTGTTCCTACCCCCCAACTGTTTGCTGCAGTGTGGAATTCCAGTTCTAATATCGCCTGACGTAACAGCAGCACTTGGACTGTATTGTTGCCATGCTGGTGGCTGCAGCTGACTTGCCTCTCCTGCTGCTGCCATCCTCACTGCCATCAGTGAAGCTTGCACTGGTGGTAGGCGAGGGTGAGCGTTAGGTAAGCATTGCAGCATTTTTACTCCCAGAGGTGAAAATAATTATCCCCATTCCCCAGGTAGGGCACTTGAATAAAGTGCAGCACAAAGGGATGAAATGTTTTACCCAGGGCTCCAGAGAGAGACATTGTCAGAGCTTGTGATTAAAACTAGAGAGCCTGGCTCCCTGCCCTGTGCTCCAGTCCCTCTGCCTCTCAACTCTAAATACCATTTTAGAATGCTGGAGCCAGCTGATTAGTTGTCAGGGATGTCAACCCAATTCCCAGCAAACGTGTGTCTCATTCTGGATCATTTTTGCATCTAATTGCATTTCCTAACCACAGTGAAATACACCAGGCCAAGCGTTTCAAGGGAATTACTGCCCTTGTCAGCCTGGTGCCCTGGTAACACCACCTGCTGTGTGCTGCGATCACCCATGGAATGCCCTCCATGTTCTGTTTGCTTTCATCTGACTCGCCCTGGGGAGTCGGTGGCTGTGTATTGGGTCAGGGTTCAGGGTCACTTGCTTAGATTAGTTGCCTCCTGGTGAAATAATCCTATTCTGTTTGATCACCGACTTTTTCTGCATGGAACTCTTCTCTCTCGGCACATGAAGCTGCTTGCCGCTGAACCTGGCTTAGAAAAATAATCACTTTCCACTGCCAGTTTCTCAGATATTCAGACTAATAACTCCTCACCGCTGCTATCCCCTCTCTCTGCCAGCCCGGGAAAGCAGCCTTGCTAGCTGGAAAGCTTGGCGTGGAATTTGCTAATTGTGACATTGAGCATTGGACTGGAACTCTAGGGGCAGCTTTATAAAGCATCAGTTGGGTGCCTTTAAAACTCTGGCTCCCTAGTTAGTGTCTGTAGAACTATTTATCCTATTAAATGTTTAGTGAAGTGTAATGTCATGAATTGCTACACAGACGTGTCCCGTGCTCCCCACCCGCAGAGCACTCGCAGCTGACCTCTCCATCGCCCGTTCTGCTTTAGACTTCAGCATTCACTGTCGTATAAATCACAGGAGTCGAAGGTACAGAGTATCGAAGCGAGGACAGCCTTCTGCCAGCACATGCTTGTGAGATGCACAGTCAAGCCCTTTGTGTAACCACAAACAGCACCTACAACCGCAGGCTGTGCCACTCTGAACCAAGGCCACCACTGAGTGAGCTTGCCAGCCTCAGGGTTAGAGAGTTCTGCAGCAAAGCTGCCCTTGTTTCTCTCTGAGGGTTAGCCGAGAAGGACATTTAGTGAACTGGATAGTTAGGATCCTGCTGGCTGCAGTTTTTGGAGGCACTTGGTCACTGGGCCATAGGCAGTTTTTCCTGACACTGTCCAATTTCCCAGCTCTGAAGACTGAAACCTGGAGAGTAATGATGTGTTTTGAACTCTGCTTTTCTCCTTTCATGTTTTATGCGCAGCGTATTGATGCAAATAAAACGGAGATAATCCCTGGCAGTTCTTACATCTCTGTGCCTTTTGCCTTCCCTGTCAAGTCCAGGTGGTAAGAAGCCGAGAGCAGCTGTAACAATCACCGTGCTCTTTTCATGGGTATGCTTGTTTCCCCTTTTTTTTTTTTAAACACAGCTTCATTACTGAGCTGCGAAGCTGTGCTGACGTTTGGTCTGACGACTGGAAGGGACCTGCTCCGATATGGAGATGTGTTAGCTTTTCTAGGCGTTTCCTACAGTGCCTCCTTCAGTGAACGGCTGAATAACATAGCAGAAGGTTTTGCAAGCATGTGTGTGATGTGTGTTTGCTTCACCTCGGGTGATCACTGCCTCCTATTCTGTGGCTGCACAATGCCACCCTGCAGAGCTCAGCTGCAGAAGAGCAGTTCCTTTCTTCCATGTACCACCCAACTCTCTCTCATTCCCCCTTGTTTCCTTTCCCAGGATCTGTGGGGACCCCACTGCCAGGGGTGGAAGTGCGCATTGCCACGGAGAGCTTGGGCAGGGAAGGTCCTTCCTACACCATCCACGCTCAAGGAGATGAACGTGACACAAAGGTAGCATGCAGCCACGTTTTCTGCTTCTGTCTCTTGTATCTGCCTCTCTGTGACAATCTGCTAGGGTTCCCAGAGCTGAGTCACTGCGTTACCTCTCCCAGCCTCAGCAAGTGGGAGCCTCGCTGATGCTAAGCTGGGTGTATCAGCTCCCTGACACACCAGCCTGTTGCCCTGCCAGCACATTGTTAGGACTCCATCAGTCCAAATCTTGCCTAGCAGTAATAATTAGTGAACGCCGATTCCCGAGTTCCTCAGAGCTGTATATCTGCAGTGCTCAGTCCCGCTCACCATAGCGCTCACAAAACTCGATAGTATCAAGTTTGCCACTCCTTTAAAGAGAGAGAACACACAGCTTAGTAAGGTAACTGGGATGGGCAAACCCTCCACTTCAGTCAAAGCTGGGGTTGGCTTATAGTAAAGTACGTTTCTGAATAAGAGGGCATAGGTTTGAGTGATACACCTCTACCCCGATATAACGCGGTAAAGCAGCGCTCTGGGGAGGCGGGGCTGTGCACTCTGGACGGTCAAAGCAAGTTCGATGTAACGCGGTAAGATTTTTTGACTCCCGAGGACAGCGTTCTATCGAGGTAGAGGTGTATCTGGTGTAAGGAATAAAGGTAGAAATGGTTACAAACACACACAAATAAGGAAATGCTTCTAGGATTTCAATCTAAATTAACTAGTGTCCTTAGACTAGAGTCCTTTGTTCAAAGCAGTTTGTCTCTCTGGTCTTTCTTCCAGCATGGCTGACCTGTGTTTTAGCCAGGACTCTTCACAGAGCTCAGAGTGCTTGGGTCCTTTGTCTCCTCAGGTGAAGGGTAACTTCGGGGTTCTCTCCCCCCAGATCCAGTTCCTTTTCCTTGCTGGGTGCAGACGCCATGCTGTCTGGTGTACGCTCCATATTAGCTCCTCCCCCGCTGATGATTTTTACAATGCAACAATCCCTTCCTGCAACCTCCGATTCCAATGAATAGCCCATTGAATTTGGACATACCTGGTTTGAGGTGCTGGCCTCTTTCCTTGTCTGGAGATACCCTGTTTATCAACTTGCCCTGATCTGCCTGGTGTAAACACATTTTAGGTTTTAGTAAAATTCTGTGTGGATTGACCTGCATAAATCATGCAAGAATATTAATGATCAGTGAGTTATTAGTTTTCCAGTGATATATTACAAGCCCCTTTTGGGTAAAGATCATGACAACAGTGTGACACTGGTATCAGGTTGCTCTTTGGGTCCTGCTCTCAGTTAAAATGATGAAAACACTTCTCCCCTTCCCCAGAGACCCAGAAAGAGGCAGACACTCTTGCTATTCCTAGTGACTCACTGATATTGGATATTCTCGTCTCTTTATTGTATGCTATATTATTATTATGTGGTCACTGGAGCTTTTGAAGACTAGGTTAGACAAATACCTGTCAGGGATGGTCTAGCTAATACTTAGTCCTGCCTCATTGCAGGAGACTGGAGAGACGACCTCGTGGTCCCTTCCAGTCCTACATTTCTAGGATTCTTTGATTATTCCGTGTGTGGCACTTTACAGACCAAACAAGTAACTGTCCTTGCCCTAAGGCGCTTGCAGCGTATAGACCAGACATCTGTGTGTAGGTTTGGAGCAGCAGGCAGAGTGCATCTTCCTCCTCTTTCCCACCCCCCGATTGCCAGGGTGCCCTTCACCTGGCTTCCCTTTTGTGCTGTCATTGGAGGTGCAATTCACGTCACTTACTGTAGATCGATAACCACGGGATTTGCAGGCTCACTCAAGTAAATAGGTGTGTATGTGAGAGGAATTACACCAACAGCCACTTACGTGAGGGTGCAAAGCAGGGAGGCCAGTCTTTGAAAGCTGGTCCTAGACGAAGGAATGATAGAGTTACAGGACTCTCTAGTAAACCAGGTTAGTTTCTCCTGTAGCCATGGAGATGCCAGGGATTCTAACGGAGTTCCTGATGAGCACAGGAAATACTTGCTTACACTGTTCATGAAATGACTGGTGACAAGCTCAAAGAAAACGTCTTAACTCTGTCTCCTGTAAATCACGATTGAGGTGGTTCTCTATGCTGGCACCTGGCCGGAAGAGCTGGTGGGCTGCTGTGGGTTGGGACTGAGGTGCATCTGTACAGTGAGGAGGCCAGAACTGGAACAGCAGTGAGGGAGATGCATAACTGAATTGAAATCCATTTGAAGAGCTGTGTGTGCGGAGGTCAGACTGCATCTATCCTCAGTGTGCTACGCTGCAGCCAGCACTGTGTGACTCATTTTCATTTGTAGAAAATATCCCTAGATTAACTAAGAGAGGTTAAAACAAAGGGAAAGCGTGTCAGGGCATTCTGGCACCTTGACAAAGCTATGGAGCCTGTCTGTTAGCAAACCCAGCATGAAGATCTGGGCAGGAAGGGGACTTACCATGCGTCTAGCTGTAATTACTGTTGGCCTGCGCATTAAATGACCTTGTTTTGCTGAGAGGTGGGCAGGGTAGAGGACTCTTCAAATGACCCTGGGGGCAGTTTAACATGTGAGAAGCTGTGTCCCATTTTTGTCACGTCATTGCTAGCAAGAGCCCGGAAATCCGTTTGCTTTCTTATTTCTCACTCCTGGTCTTAGAGTTACATGTCGGTCCTTTTTCACTTGCATTGGGTGGAGACATGAAATGTAAACCAGTTGTCCAGTACAATTTTAATGATGAGCCCTTAACACTATTCACTTGGAAGAATCCCAGTGCTCTTTACAAATTAGATCTAGAATATGAGACTCCTTTGCCCATTACAGGAATCAATCGCCTCCGGGGTGAGATGTGGTCACTGTTTTTAATGTACAGGTGAACAAAATATATGTGGTTTTTGTTTGATTTTTGCAAAATTCTGGACCAAAGCTAGGCTGGCTGTGCACCCGGGCTATCTGCTAGTCCCTGTGGGGGCACTGGATCTGGTTTTATTTAAAGGGGAAGCAGAGGAGAATGGGAGTCCAGACTTCATGTAGCTAAACCTCAGTCATTCACGCCTGGCTCACATCTCCCTGTGGTTTCAGGGAAGTGAGGCTTTGCACTACTCTGTATAGTTCTGAGCTGGCTGGGTTTACACACCAGGGGCCATCATTTACCCCTTTGCACCTGCCTGTCATCTCCTCCCAGTCCTCCATCACTAGGCATGTCCCTCATTTGGTGCCACGTACCGCATATCCTGCCAACCAAACTCAGCCCTGATGTAAGCGGTCGCAACACATATTGAAGTCTGAATGCTCATTTGCAGTCACTGGGAGCTGCACTTGCTTACCCCAGCTCTGAAATTGGCCTCAAGCCTCTAGCTGATGCCTGGCTAGAGGCTGACTTTCCATCAAAGTCTCCCTAGGGCCTTTTGAATGTTCTGCTGAGTTTGCAAGATGTCTGACTCCGAACGTACAGGGAGACAGAGATGTTTGCCTCTGGGTATTGTCCTGATCATTCTTCTAGTGTGAGTCCAAACAGCTGTCCCCATCTCTCTCACACTGCCCCTTTGCCCAGCCTTTCAGTCTGTTTTTTCCATAGCCCGGCTGGAAGTTTCAGAGTACTGGAAGAGAGACTGCCTGTCCTTTGAGCAGCCCCTGTGCTAATGGGACGGAACGAAGAGATAGCTTTGTTTGTTGATACTTAAAGGTATCTCCAGTCTGTCCCATTGCTAACAGACTATTTCCAATGGCAAAGTGCAGCAGCGTACAACTGTAGTTGTCAGGAAGTGACCGCGCTGGGAAGTGTGGGTGCTGCTTTGAATGCATGTCTCCATAGATAAAATCACTGAGATGCCAGGAGTTTAATATCATTATTACGTGGAAGCAGCCAGCCTGAGCAGCATGACTTTATAGTCCATGGCTGTGCTGTCCGCCAGGTGCTAGTCACCTGATGAGCTCAGAGGCTCTCACTATGCACCTGTTCTGCTGGAAACGGCAGTGGCCTTGGCAGAGACCGAGAGAAAGTGTGTGTATGTCCTAAATTAACAACAGAATTTAACTCCTTCCTGCCTGCAGTGACACACTGAAAGCCTCAACTAATGCGTGTTCCTGGACTGACGTGCTGGAGCCTGGGTGCTGGGTGCACATTTGTTTAATAATTTATATCACCAGAGAGTATTTCAGTGAAACATGCTTAAAGTAGAAAAGACCCAAATCCCCATCTCCCCCCGACAATCAAAGGGAAACATGAGCGTTGCTTAGACGCGATGAAACGCGGGATCTGGTTAGCTGATGAGGCTCCTGAGCACCATGGCTCCGACGCCAAGACTGCTGGGTTCCAACCCTGGTTCCGCCACCTCAGCAAGTCACTTCCCTTCTTTGTGCCTCGGTTCCCCCCTTTTGTGAAATGGGGATAAAAAGATTTACTTCCCTCCCTCACTGGAGGATTAAGAGCCATAATTAACATGTGCTGAGGACTTTGAGATCCATGTGCTTAAGCCAGGGGTGGGCAAACTACAGCTCGTGGGCTGGAACCGGCCCCTCAGGGCTTTGGATCCGTACCACGGGATTGCCCGCAGAGGTGCTATGGGCCCCACGCCGCTCTCAGAAGCGGCCAGCACCACGACGTCCCTGCAGCCCCCGGGCAGGGGGGCAGAGGGCTCCGTGCGTTGCCCATGCCTCCAGGCACCGCCCCCCGCTGCTCCCATTGGCCAGGAACGGGGAACCGCGGCCAATGGGAGCTTTGGGGGAGGTACCTGGAGGTGCGGCAAGGGCAGAGCACACGGAGCCCTCCGTCCCCCTCCTCCAGGGGCTGTAGCGCTTCCTGGAGTGGCACGGGGCCGGGGCCAGGGCAGGCAGGCAGGAAGCCTGCCCTGGCCCCAGTGTGCACCGCTGCCACCCCGGTGCCGCTTTAGGTAAGCAACGCCAGGTTGGAGCCCGAACCCCGCCTGCACCCCGTCCCCCCAACTCCCTGCCTTAAGCCCCCTGCCTGCACCTCTCATCCCTCCTGCACCCCAACTCCCTGCCCTGAGCCCCCTCATACACCCCAGACCCCTCCTCTGCCCCAATCCCCTTCCTGCACACCACACTCCCTCCCACACCCCCACCCCCCGCCCCGGCCCCGCATACAATTTCCCCACCCAGATGTGGCCCTCAGCCCACCTCTGACTTAAGCCAAAAGAAAAGGAAGTCAGGCAAGGGCAAAGTAATGAAAAAAGGCAGATAGGTAAGAGTTAAAGAACAATGAACATGGCAGTCAGGTAGGGGTTAAAGAATGAAGCCCACACAACATAGGAAAGGAGGTTGCTTCCCATCCTTCTCCATTTATTTATGTATTTGATTTTGATTGATAAATCCATCCATAAGCTCCCATCCTAGCTCTGGGCACTGCTAGATGTTTTGATGTTGATAATGTGAAAAATGACCAAATGTCACATAATGGCTGGCTCATCCCACTCTAGGAAATAAACACTCAAAGCAGCCATAACAATGTAATAAACACTTGCACAGTCTCTGCTTCGACACGGGGCAAGGACCTCTCCTATATAAAAAGCAGAGTGCTCTTCAGTGGTACTATACAAATAATAATGCTGCTGCTATAGAAATGTAACTCCTGGCCATTATAGGGACATCAGGCTGTGCTGAAAGATGTGTCCCTTACGTGCATTGTACACTACATTGGAGGGCATGCAGAGGGTTAGGGATGAGTTTGGTGGTGTCAGCAGGGCTGGAAGTGACTAACTGTGGGGTGTGCTAATAAGAAGCTGTGATGGTTAAGCCCACAATGATCCTCTGACCCTGTTCCCCATGAGAAGGTGATCCCTCTGACTGTGTCCACGAGGCAGCCACACTTCAGCTGTGCCGTATGAATAATCAGAACTATCCCATCCTCTCTGCTTTCCGGAAGCAGCAAAAAGAGGCTGCATGTGTCAAGTAAATTGTTTGCTACAGATTATTTTCTTAGCTGTACAAAGGGTTACAAGGTCGTTGCCTTGTCCTGCTTGTGTTTGGCCATCTCATCCTCAGGAAGCAAGGCGACAGAGTTCCTTTGAGCCATTTGTTCCCAATGCCATGCATAGCTGGCCTCATCTTGTTAAATGCAAGAGAGGTTGTGTTGTTTTCTGTTAAATAGTCTCCCTTCAGACACTTTTGTGCTTCCTGCTGAAGGGAAGGATGCAAACAGAACTCAGAGACATCTCTCAAAGATTAAATACTATCTTGTCCACCACAGATGGTACAGAGGGAAGGGTATGGGGTGTGTGGTAGTGTTGGATGGTGAGGGAACATTCCCACTGTGCAGTGTGGTAACTGTGTAATATTGCAGCGAGGGGACTGATGTAATTTGCAAAGTTGGTTTCTGGCATGCCCTGAAGATCAATAATCTACTTAGCTGAAACTTTGCTGCATCTCTTTGTTCCTTCTTTTTTTTTTCCCTTTCCCTTCATTAGAGTGTTGGATTCCATTTGTACATACGGCTCCATCAGTAGGATTTCTTTTAACCCCAGTGATTATCTCTAGTCCTCTCTGCTCTGAGCGGGAAGAGTCTGAGAAGAGCAGTTCTGGGTTGGGTTTGTTGTTGGTTGACTCTTCGGATCACTTCCTGCCAATGCCGGCTGTTTATCGACGCACATCACCTAGATTTCCTTCTCAGAATCAACTCCACGGCTCTTGGTTTCTTCATCGCTGTTGGCCCAGGGCTGTTCACACAGAGCTCCCAGAGTGTTGCTGGAGAGCCAAGGCACTGCATTACATCTCTTTCCTGGACATGTTGCTGAAGAGTGACGTGGTACCTCGTATGGCAAAGGCCAAAATAACAGGTTTTGCTTTGATAGTTTTCATTTCTCCCCATAATAAATTCTCAGCAGATGTGGCATAGCTCATTAACCTGGCAACCCCAGTGACTGTGTCACCGAAGCCCCTCTGACGTGCTGGGGTGTGATGGGAATGTAAAGTTAAAGGAGATTTCCTGCAGGCGTCCTCTGAGAGGAACCTAGGTGCTTCAGGCAGTGCTGGTTCAGTAGGTGGAGCGTCCCCTCTGAGGCGGTCCTGAACAGGTGCTGGGAGTGCAGTGTGAAACAAGTAAAGAAGGTCCTGACTCCTTTTAGTATTTAAGCACCCTGAAGCACTTCTGTGAACAGGTGTATAAACCCAGGTGTCATGGCTAAGTCTGGCTCCCTGAATGTCTTATGCGCTTCTGATTTGACGTTGTATTCTTCGCTTCCTCTCCTAAGCAGTTGTGTAGCATTGCTAAATGTTGTTAAACCGCTGCCACATGCCATCTGAGAAGTGGCTTCATTTCAGTGGTTGGTAAAGCGATCCCTAGACATCCCTCACTAGGAGCTGCGGGGGTTCGTGTTTCTTTGAGATCTTTGGAGGAGAGTTGCAGAATTGCCGGTTCTGATTATTAGAATGGATCGGTTTCTGGTCTTTTGTGACAGCGGCAGCTCTGAACCTGTTGCTGCTATAGACGAACTAGGCCATCACCACCATCGTGGCCATAGCACTTGCACAAGAAGCAGTCACTGAATGATTATCTGCCCAAGGCAGCTGCCCGTTATGCCTGTGGGGTTGAGCCAGCCCTGGGTTAGACGTATATGCAGTGCTAATTCAGTGCTGAGTGTAACCAGAGAGGTTAAGAGGAAGAAGACGACTATCCTGGCCTTCTAACCCCCCACTAACGCTTCCTCTTTAGACTTGGGTGCTTCCTTCCTACTTTTCTTTGGTCCTGCACCTGTGACCTTTGCTCACCCGAGGGCTTTGGCTTCCCCTGTGGCGTGGATAGGAAAGGGTTACTTTTTCCCCCCAGTGAGTATTTCGGTTTGTTTTGTTCCGTGCAATGCATATTTCATACGCTGTAGCTTCCCAGCTGGCACAAGCCTGTAAACCCTGTAAGCGTAACGGGTATTGTCTCTCTCTCTCTCTTTTTATTTATTTATTTGGGGGTGGGGGGAGGGTTTTTTTCTTCCAAATTGCTCACTTACGTGAGAGCCAACCCCCAGTCCCTGACAATGGGGGTCTGTCAGTAGATAAATGGCTTCACAGCTGTATATAATGCTACACTCTAACCAGGGCTTTTATGGCAAGTGATTTTCTTATGATGAGGCTGCAAAGAGAGCTACGCGGGACGTACGGGTCGCGAGGAGCTGGCAGCCGGAGGACGCTCCAGCAGTGGGGCTTTGCTTCCCTTTTTTCAAGATTGTAATTAGCTCGTTGCTTATCCATATGCAAGCTGTCGTTCTGGATGGGAAGCGGCGCTGCGCTGGCCATTCCTCCCCACACAGCCGCCAGTGTCTCCTGGCCCCTCCCCCTGGCCCCCCCTTCAGGTCTCTGCCATCTGTTAGGAGCATGCTGACTGCTACCTACACCTACGTATAGGCACAGAAGAGGAGCTGCAGGGTTGTGGGTCGTCGCCAGACACCAGATAACACATCCCACCACCAGGGGCTGCCCCCTCTGCCTTCACTGTGTCAGCGTGTCCAAGAGGTGTGTCTCTTGTTCGTATTGATCTAAAATCTTCACAGAGTCAGGGGAGGGGCTGCTTGGTTACCAGGGTATCTGACACCCCCTATGAAGAGCTCACCTGGGAAGAGTACAGGCTTCCTTTCAAGGACCAGTCCTGCAAGATACTGAGGGCCTGAGCGCCCTTAATGCCAGTCAAGATGATGGTGCTCACCACCTTGCAGGATTGAGCCCCAGATGAGAGCATGGTCAGAAAAGTATCTTTGCGTGATTGGTTCTGTCTGTCTCTGGCCCCTGGGAGCGTAATGTCTGGCTCTGCTCTCTTTGTATGGTCAGTTGCATCTCCTGCCTTTTCTGACAACAGTAAGTTCTTGCTCCTTCTCTCTCCAGCTAGCCCTGCAGAGCCAACCCAGCTCTGGGAGAGGGAGCTGGGGTCTCCCCTGATTACATTCTGAATGCAGATTCCAGATTCCTGGTGTTGAGGTGTGTAACGGAAGGTCTCAGGGAGTTTGCTGCACTGACCACTAAAAACAACATTTTTACACTTCTAACCTGTGCAGCTTTGAGCAGGAATCATTGAGCGGCAATCACACCTGGAGCCCCACAGTGCCATTTGTCCAGGCACTGGACTCTAAAAGGCCACCCGTCCTTTCCAGCATGCCCAGGATGCCTTGGGCTGTGTGCATTCGAGAGGGAAAATGCCCTCTGAGATTGCTGATTTCTTTAAGGGGCCTCAGTTTACAAAGCCGTAAACCGTATTTCTAAATGAATGTTAAAAATGAAATTGGCTGTTTATACTTTAAGACAGAGGGGAGTTGCCACCCCACCGGGGAGCAGATATTGGCAGGCCATGTATTTTACTATCCTGAAAGCTGGCTAGGTTGTTCTCCCTTCTAGCTGCCCTGGGACACATTTTTGACACATGTGCAGTGCTTTTCTTTTATTAAACATGGCACTGACTGCGAATGAAGGAAGTGTATTTTTCCTTCTCTCGGGAGGTCAGTGTTACGGATAGAAGGCGGGGCCAAACTTTTCCGTGTGGGGATGAGTTATAGTTTGGAGGGGACAGCCATTTTCTGTATGTTTCAGCAGAGTGCACCAGTCTGTTCCTTGAAGCATGGCGTGGAAGGGGGGAGCAGTCTTCTCCTGTGTAGATGGACACGTCAACCTGTGGGTTGAAAGCAGAAGCCTCTTCCTCTGAGGGAGTGATTTTGTGAGTGGGTGGAAAGAAGAGAAGCCTCTTTCTGGGGAAGGTGGTCATGTGATGATGGCAGCTTGCAGGGCTCGTTTAAAATGAAAAGGAGACTATACATGATCTCCATGAGAGACGATCCTGCATTCGTCTGCTCAGCTGCAATTGGGTAGAGTTGCAAAGCTCCCAGTAGCAGCTCTATTAAGATGCAGTAGTTCTGGAAGCTTGCAAGCACCTGTGTGGATAGTGCTCTTTGAGGTAATGTTCGTAACTGAAATACCTTCCCAGCCTGACACTTGCATGGTATTTCTGTTTACGAAAGCCAGTGGGAGCTGCAAACCCCATCACTGTTGGGAAATCTTTAGGCATTTTTAAAGAATATTGTTTGCTGGGCGTTATTTGTGATACGTTGCATATGGCTTTTGCATTAGGCCAGACGTCCCCTCTGCTATTGGGGTGCAACAGACAGCCTGGGAGTCAACTAGAGAGGGAGCTAGTCCCCGGCTCACTGGTTGGTAGAGCAAGGGAACGAAGTGTGGTTATGGGACGGGAGTTGGAAGTCAGGACAGAAGGAGGAAATGTGTAAGAAACTCCACTTACTGTAGTTGTCCTTTATTCTGTTAAGGAGGCTTGACCTGTAGAACATGGGCCTTGGCTCCGATTATTCACTGTATCCCTGAACTTCCCCTGCTAGCACAATCCGCATTGTGCAGTGTGAGGAAATCCCAGAGCGCATTGGTCCTTGCTGGTGTTATTGGGGTTACGCTCTAGGCCACGGAGCTTTTAATGCAGCTCTCCAATGATTCCCAGCCATTTTTCAAGCCCTGCAGGAGTCCCCTTGTGCTAGAACATAAACATTTCATGTCTGAGAGAGAACTTGTTTTTCATCGTTGCTGGTGACTGCTCTCTAGACACAGACTTTAAGAACAGGATTTTCAGCGTAGATACAGAATTTCTTGCACAACTTCTGTAACTGGCATTTTGCAATGATATTGATGGCCAGTGTGACACCGGCTTTTATTTGAGACCTCATGTGGTACCCTATGGTGCAGCGGCGTGTACATGCCAGACCCAAGAGAGCCCTGTAACCCCTCTGCACCCCCTTTCCAGTTGACAGTAAGAGGTTCTTGGGTCACAGACTGATCCTTGCTGGAGTTAGGGGGTAACGCTCCAGGCCACTGAGGGTTTCATGCAACTCTCAAACAATTCTCATCCCTTGTGATCTGAGACCCATTCAGAAAAATCAGACTGCGGATTTGCTTGTTTAAAGTTTCTCTTGTCCATGTTGTGAGTGAATTTAGTGCGAGTGAAAGGGAGGGGCTGCTAGCACTGGCTTGAGCCAGGCATGTTGTGGGTAGGCAGACAGTGCAAGAGGAAGTAACTTGAAGTGCCTGCATTTAACTTACTGTGAGCAAGGCAGGAGAAGGTGAGTCCTTGGGATGGATTTGAGCGAGGACCAGGTGGTGACTTGTTGAATTGGGGACATTCTGGTTGGTAGACAAGGAAAAAATCCTCAAGGATGGGGAAGGGAGCTGAGCGGGCATTGAGACGGGGGTCACTGGCAGAATGGGGTTGGGAAGTGGGTGGAACATGGCCTGAGTTGTGTTTTCTTGAAGATGGGCTGGGATGAGACTTGTCAAACTCACGCTTGTGACCTAGCTCAGATTGCAAAGGTCGGTTTACACGTTGACCTGCAGCATATCCTGTCTGTCCTCCTCAGCTTCACAGTGAGGCTTCTGAAAAGCAGCAAAGAGTGGCAGGATGTTAATTGATTCTCTGCCTGGTTCTCAGAGAGACTGGCTGCCTGCCCCCAGCGCGGAATCAAAACAGGCATTGCAAGTGCACCTCAGAAATCTCTCTCTAATGAACGGCGCATGGGAAGTGGGAAGATGTGCTGACATCTCGCCTCATTTATTATTTTCTGAAGACTGCGAACAAGAAAGACAGCACTATGGAGCATGGAGCTGTTGGCATTTCTGGAATAATATTACACTTCTCATTTATGATATTAATGTAGATCAAGAAGTTTTTTGTCCATAACATAATTGCAAAGATGATTGACTTTTCTCAGTCTTGGTTGTTTACTGTGGTTCTTGCGAGATCATCTGGCATGAATCAGTGCAGTAACTTTTAAAGATCAGCATCACTGGAAAACATTTTGTGTTTCAAACATAGTAGCAGTTGCTGTAAGCGCAGGGTTTGTTTTTAAGTGAAAACGCTGCGAGTCAGTCTTGCTTTTGCCCCTTTGCTTTTAAATTTATAACCTTCCAAAATGAAAAGTAAATTGATTGTGTTATTCCCAGTCCTTTTATGAAGAGTTAACATGGCAAAAACAGATGTGAAATGTGGCCTTGTAGATTAGTCTGGGTTTGGGGTTTTTTTGCTCTATGTTCTCTCCCTACGGAGCAGAAATCTGCCTTCCTCCAGCAAGAAGAAAATTGCCTCTTGCTTGCCTTCTGCAGGATGCTGCAGGACTCAGTGCTCACAGAAAAGATAATGATTGCACAAAAACATGGAACTTAATGGGGAATGTTTAATTATGAATGTATCTGTGTGAAATCTGATTGCCTAGGAGACTGGTAATATGCTAGCAAACCTTTTACCACTAGGACATCAGCTGAAACCTGGCCCAGGTAGATGGTGATTAAAAGGTACTGTCTGATAGCTGGTTTCTGCAAATGAGTTAATGGTCTCAGACCACTTTGTAGAGGACAGGAGCCTGCATCCCAAAACCACAGCCACAGTTGGCACCCTCGGCGAGAGGCTGGTGATGGAATGAGCCGTGCACTCCGTCCTCCCTTTCTACAGATGGCACTTTCAGGCAGAGTTCACCGCTCCAGCATGCCCCTTTCACAGGGGGAGGTTGGCTCTCTACTCCTTTGGCCCTCCAGTAGATGCTGGGAATGAAGACCCATCGAGCTGGCTGGCTGTGCAAAGGGAAATGGGAGGCTAATACCTCCTTGGTCTGGACTTACATTGGGCTGTCTGTATAGCTAGGCTGGGGAGGGGTTAGTAGGTGGTGGCTAGGCATTACAGTAAGGGTTTCATGTATTAGTAGCATGCTGGTCTGCAGTCACTCTTGGCCTTGGGAATCTTCAGATTAGTTAATGCCCTTTTGAGGAGCTGGAGAATGTCTCCAGGGGGCAGAATGCACGGAAGCTCTTCGGAAAGGATCGAGGTGTGGAGCAACATGGTAAACGAGGCTTTGCATAGGCTCTGCCTGCTTTCCCGCCCAGCTCAAGAGCTTGATGGTGGATGTGGCAAGAGGAGGTGGGTAACAGGGAGAAAGTCATTGAAATAAAATGTTGAGCTCTAAAACTAGGCCTTGTGGGCAAACGTTGCTCTGCAGGTGTAGAAATCGAGCTGAGCGTGCAGAAGCGGCCACTGAAATAGAAGCAGCCATTGGCTAGTGAGCTCCCAGTACTAAAGACTTCTTACAGCTCCTCTGGGTGGTATTATGGGCCAAATGCAGCTCTTTTCTGCAGTGGCATATGGTTAATTAGTGTTCTGTGTGATACAGTGCATAGAGACAGCTCTGTGGCCAGTATTGTACAGCCATACCATGTACAGTAGGTACAAAGGGTCTGAGCTACAGTTCTCGCTCTGTTACAAATAGTTTTTTTCCCCCATGGTCTAATGTTTTAAAAAAAATAAGAAGTTGTGAGAGTGTTAGTAAAATAACTATAGCACGTGTCCTAATTTTTGTCTCCCTATTAGACACTTAAAAAAAGGCAGGATTGCTTAATGATTTCTTGGTTCAAAATAACTTACTTACAAATGTAATGTGAGGAAACACCCCAAGCCTGGCTAGCCAGCACAGTACAGTAATGATTGTGGAAGTGGGACTGTGTTGTTAAGAATCATTTTTTTCATATTTAAATTATCTTGCTGCTTTTTTTCATGTTGTGTCAGTGATCGTGGAGGGCACAGCTGGTGCATTTATGACATATGTCCCACTAGAAAACATCGGCATTATAACTGTCTTCGGTTACTGTGTGCTGAGATGATGTTGCCTTCTGTGCACAATGCCTGAGTTTGAATCTCAGCAGGTCCTAATTAGCATAGGCAGATTCTCCGGTAATGCAGGTTTCTCTTCAAGGTCACTATTTGGTAGCACTCTGTGTTGCATGACACTCATCGTACTGTAATTATAGAGGAACTTGTCTATAATTACTTCTTATCTAGTGAAAGACTCAATTTCCAGTGAAAGAAAAGGAAAGTCCAGAACTGATTCAGTGCAGTGCACTGTAGAGCTGGTAATGCTGCTTACAGTGATTTTTTTCTGTGGGTGGGGAAGTCTCTCATCTGTGTAAGATGTTCCCACTGTGCTCTGTTATTAATGAGAAGCATCAGCTTGAACACTGGTCCCATCCTGCTTTCAATACATTCCATGTCCATAAGTGAAACATGTTTATATTGTGTTTGAGGCCTGAATATTTTGAGATCAGTGAACTAGGCCAGGAAGCAAGGAGGAAGTAGGATGTAGACCATCTCACTTACAAAGGACTGTATTGCTACAAGGAAGTTTCGAGGGACCTGCAGCTACAGCCCAGACCACACTTACACAGAGCTCGTCTCACAAACGTACACAGCACCTAATGTGCAACTGAATCCGGGAAGTGCTGAGCCGGACGTGCAGGGTGATGGATGAGGAAAGCAGGGGGTTGGTGCTGAGAGGTAGAGTCTGGGGCGAGGGATGGTATGTATGGAGGGGCATGGAGAGGCGGGTAGGAAACCATGGTGACAAAGTGCGAGGAGGAGGTGGGGGTGCACATGGAGTTGTGCTCAGTGGTTTTGGTTTGAGGGCTGCAGCAGAGGGAGGAGTGGGGGGTGCACTGTAGGGTGTGAAGGCACTGGGCACATAGAGAAGAAGCAGGTGGTGTGGAAAAGAGGCAGGGGAGAAAGGACAGGAGACGGGGGACACCAAAAAGGACAGGGGAGGCAGATTCTTTATCCATGTGAAATGCCTAAAATGTGGTAGATGTGAAGTGCTTCAAGCTTTTTTCTACTTCCAAAGCTTTCTTCTCATCCCTCCCATCCCCCTCCACTGCTCACCCCTCCTCCTGCCCCCACCCTCCAGGTGTAACACACCCATACCTATCATCTATGGACATCATAAAGGCTTCCAGAGGGGATTGCTGCTTTCACGGGCCTCACAAGATCTCTTGGAGCTGGCCTTTCCCCGTGAGAAGATTTTATGAGGCCTATCAAACAAGACTGCCCCGCCTGCAGGCTATGGACTGTGGGCCATATGCATCCAGCGCTTGTTTGGGAAAAGGGTGCCTGTAGACCCTTGGTGAGGAGTGGCTGGAGGGCGTTAGCGGGACTCCACTGAAACACACATTCAACTTTTGCACTTTGTGTGAAAAGCCTGTCTTTGGTACTGTGCAATGCCCCTTTGCTCCATAGTGCAAGGCTACCTCTAATGAAAGGTCTAACTCCATTAACGTCCATTAGAAACTCCTCTCCGGTGGTTCCCTCCAGAGAGGGGCAGCGTGCATCAAGTGGGAACTCCCACCTATTTACAAACCACTGTTGCTTCTGGCTAATGAAGAGGTAAAATGGAAGCATTGAAAATACGCATTTTATAATCACCCACATTTATTCCTTCAGAGGATTTATTACAACCTTTTATTTTTATGTGTGGAAAATGTAATCTTATCTAGTGCGTCGGCAGGTCCAGTTCAATTTGCTGAATCCGGTTTACGGTGGAAAGCTATCAAACGCCAGCCTTCGAGGGCACGCTGTCTGAATGTTAAAGTTGCTAGAATACAAAGCAGTTGAAACGCGCATTAAAATATGGCACTTGGAGAATAGGATATCTATGCAATTAGCAATCGGATGCTTTCAGCAGCTGCGTGTAACTTAGATCCAGTGTATCAACAAAGGATACCTTTGAGATTTAACAGAGTGAGGAGCTAGCTGTATGATGCTGCGGTGAAAGCCCAGAATTTGAAACATGTAGCAGTGTGTTCGGCTTGGTGAGTACCTATGATTTGGGCCTGTGGCGAAGGTGAACAGTTGTAACAGATAAGTGCCTTGAACCCTGAATTTTAATTTATGCTGTTTTCCAGCAACATTAGCTGCTGGCTCTCAAGTGGTTTGCATCCTCTTTGGACACTGGGGAGCAGTGCCAGTGACATTCTGAGTTCAGCAAGCAAAATCCTATTAAGATAACGTCACGGCCTTTCTGTTTTACTGTTTGCAAGCCAGCCATAACATCATTAAATTACACAACAGGGAGGTGCCTGCTGCCAAGGAGCTCTGCTCTAGATAAGATGTGGGTTGAGCCTCTGCCAAAATTTCAGTTGATATGACAAGAAATTTGGAGCCTGTTCAAGGTTTGATTCATGCAAGAAGGAGCAGTGTGCAGGTAAATACTATGCTGGATTGTTCACTCATGCAGCTAAAGATATACGCCCTCCCTTCCTTTTGGGACATGGCAGGTGTTCTGCAAAGACCTTTTATAAGGACAGGTAAAAATGCCCAGGCACATTCCTGCACTGCAATGCAGCACAGCTTATTCTTTGTAGCGTGCTGGACGGGTTGTGCCTAAAGAGGTTGATGTTGCCTGATTTACATCAGTCTTTGTTTCAGCATCTAAGAAAAGAAAACATCAAATCAAATCAAGTAGGAGCAGCAGAAGAACCAAATGCAGCTACTAGGGAGTTTGAAAGTCATTCTCAGTGTCTCCTGTATCCACCTTTCTGGAACTGAGGGGTAACCTTTCAGCTGAAGGACTTGACTTCAGGGGCTCAGACCATTAATTAAATGCATGTATGTGGGGATAATATATATTCTGTCTTTTAGATTTTTAGCTGAGATGTAGCTTCAAGTGCTTAGATCCAGTTGAAATTCAGACTGGTTTTATTGGAGCATGTGTGTTGAGAAATGTTTATTTTTAAAGCCAAAGTGACGCTGCTTTGGCATCATTTGTAAGAAGCTGTGTTATCCAGTGGTCAGAGCCTGGGACTCTACTCTGGGCTGAGTCACTGAATCACTTTGAATAACTTGCTTTGTTGTCTGATGCCACAGCTATACCAGCAGGAAAATGGAGTGAAGAGAGACCTCCTTGTAAAACAACCCATGGCATCTTAGCTGGGATTTCCTAGGGAAATGAGTTACCAAACGTGGTTAAGGAAAGGTCTTTCCGGCGTTTGGCAGCAGAGAACCTTTGTTACCATTTGACAGTTTTGTGGAGATGCTAAGCCTGACTCGCTACACGTTTCAGACTTTATTTCACTTCTTTGGGGACAATGCCCAGAAAGCCCCAACACTGTTGGAGCCAGGTGTCCTGGGTGTATCAGAGCAGCCCCACCGGTGAGAACTGACTTCAGTGTCTTGTCTGTGTTGCAAGAGCTACAGGACCTAAGTGATTTGAAAAACTTCCTTTATGGATATTCATGATGAGGGTCCTCAGGAGTAGATTGTATATGAGCAGAGCCCACAACAACCTCTGTCACTGGATTTTTTGTCTCTTATGCATCTGCATCCTCACAGTTATACAGCCATGTACATTTTAGGGACAGATGAGTTACCATTCTGGCTCAGACTAGTCCAGTCTTGTCTGGCGAACTTCCTGTGATTCCTCAGATTCATGGGGTCGTCATGTTACATTCGTCGCTTCAGTATAGAACTTGCTTATGCAGGTTTGCAGAATGCTGAGGTGTCTGTGTAGCCTTGCATCCTAGAGAAGCTGAAAGGACACCTGCCACTCTCTAGAATATATCGGTTTTCATTTTCTCATGTCCCTTTTCAAAAAAATGAAAGGTTGCACTGACAGCTCTGCCAAGTGAAGTCTTCTAATTATCCACACACCAGGCAGCAGTGCCAGCTTCCCCCATGCTACCGTCCCTCATCCAATAATGTGCTTCATACCTAACCTGGCGGGACCCCAATGGAGTGTGGCGGGGTACAGTTTCCATTCCTGACCTCTCTAAAGAAATTGGATACAGAGCACTGCCAATGGTGGTAGAGTATCAGAGGGTAACCGAGTTAGTCTGGATCTGTAAAGCAACAAAGAGTCCTGCGGCACCTTATAGACTAACAGAAGTATTGGAGCATGAGCTTTCGTGGGTGAATAGCCACTTCGTCAGACGCATGGTGGTGATAGAGGTGCTTGTGCTGTGGACACTAAAGCTCATTCACCAAGCAGCTGTCGGGTGGTAATGCCTTTTTGTCTCTGGTAGTCCAGGCTAAGGTTGAGTAAGTGACCTAGAGACTGTATACCCCCTGGCCGTTTACCAGAAAAGCTTAGGTTTTGGTCTTGCTTTATTTTCTCCCAGGACACAGGTCTGTCAGCAGCTCTGACCCGACGTATTACACTGTGTATTCTGCAGGGTGCTCCCAGAGTATATTTCTCTGGATCTGGTGTTACCTTAATTATCCCAGGGTTACCGTCTTTTGGAGGATGCGGCCAAGCATCCCATGCCAGGTCGAAAGTGAAGCTTCTGCTGCCTTCCCCAGGAGGGCAGGAGTTCGCTTTTTTCCCATGCCAGGCGACAGGTTGCTGGAAGTGCCAAGTGGCACAGCTGGCATCTGGTGTCTTCTGCAGCTGTCATTTCAAAGGCTGAGCCGTCCACCAACCCACAAAATTATCCCGGCTAATCTGGCTGCTGTCACTGCTAGACACACAGACTGGTCGGCAACAGCTCTCTAATGGCCAGCTCTTCTCTCATCATCTTTATTTCACTCCATCAAAGGCTCCGCACTAGACAGGAACTGCCTTGCCAACTCAGGAAGGTTGGGTGTGAGTCTCTGCAGTGCACACCCATGGTGATCTTGGGGACATCGGAAAGGGTGGCTCGAGAGCAATGCATGACACCTGCCCTTGCAGGAACTGTAACACGAGCAGCAAGAGCCTTTTCTTATTGCCAAGGAACCTCCCTCTCCCCCACCCCCACATTCATACTCAATAAACAGCCTTCTCCGCACTGATGGGGAGATGCTGTCATGCTCACATTCGACGGGCTCCTCAGATGATGTCACAGAGAAACCATTCATGCTGCTGCACTGCTACTGCTACTGGCTCCCCAGCAAGGAAGGCCAGGCCGGGCATTTCAGATGCACCATTAGATAAAAGGAAATCTATGAACACCGATCACAAGAAGTTAGAAGACACGACTGATGTCATGGTGTAGGAGATGGCCCGTGGTGCTAGGTGAGAGGACCACAGGAAAAATGCTTGTCAAGCCAATGGAGCTTGCTCTCTGCTGGAGAATTGAGGGCCAAGCTCAGCTGGCCCAGAGAGATACAGACAGTCTCCAACAGGGAAAGAATCCTACTACTGAAAGTGTGATAAGCACTTTCCCCCTTGGAGGACGGTTCAGGAGAACAAATCTATAATCGATGGATATGAACCTGTCTTCCAGGAGAGAGGATTACCTTTAGATTTGGCATTTTGATTTACAAAGTCTGAGAACTGTGAATAACTTTTGCCACCTCCTGAAGTAAGTGTTCATCCCTCCTGTATTTATGTTTCCATGTAGCTCTGAATATCAGAGCAGAACAGGGTATCCATCTTCCAGTCACATCTCTGAACCTAGAAATCATCACAGCATGGAGCAGACAGTTAATCCATGTCAGACGTTGTTTGTTCGGGTTGGAGGATGGGAATGTGGGGCTAGTGGCGAGGAGTTAGGCTCGTAAATTCTTATCCCTTCTCAGACATTTGACATCTGTGTGATGCAGTCAGCTCAGCCGTACTGCTGGGTGAAAAGCAGGGACCTGAGATTTCTGAGTAGCAAAAGTAAAACACCGAAGAGGAATCACATTTTGAAATTCGGTTTATAGCATAATTAAACTGGCTGCTGCAGCATATTATTGAGGCAAATAATTTAACAAGAGTAAAAAAAAAAGGGGGGGGGACCTTAACAGAATAATAATCGCTTTAAACTAGGTGGTCACAGTGGTCCCGTATGGCCCTTGAACCTATGAATCTAGGTATGGTAAAAAATGCAAAGGTCATCAGCCTGTCTGCATCAGAAAGTAAGGTCCTCTCCATCAGGAAGTCATTTCCCTGCTGAGATGGTGTTTCACGATTGGCCAGATGCATTAAGGAGGTGTCTCCGTGATTTTGGAAGAAGCTCCCATTGGCTGCTGTCAGGGTTCGGGTACCAAACTAGCTAGATGAGGTCTTTCAGTATGGCAGTTCATGTGTAAACTATGTATAAACATCAATCCTGGCTGACGTAGGAGGTGCTTACGTAAGCTTAGAACTTTGTCCTCTCTCTACTTCTCAGTTAAAGCAAGAGATACAGCAGATGGACCGAGAACATCATGGCTCACAATCAAAGGGAGTGCCAAAGGCACTCCCTGTCTCTCTGAGCCTTGTTGCTTAGGAAGTTGTAGCTTAGAGATAGAAATCTGAGGTGGCTATCACTATTGACATATGAATATTTGTCACTGCTTCATTCTTCATTTGCTCTAGGTGACCCCCGGCTTAGATGGCAAAGAAGGTGAGCTTTTCGTTAAGGGGCCTACAGTATTTCGAGAATACTGGAATAGACCTGAAGAAACAAAAGAAGCTTTCACACCCGATGGCTGGTTCAAAACAGGTACTGTGCTGGTCCCACTGGGTGTGCATGAACAGCAAGGAGGGGAGGGGAAGTCGGTTTGTTGGCACTGCTGGCTGGTTCATGGAGCAGTGCCAACATCGGTGTCAGTAGGGGGCACCCTGCAGATCTTTCCTCCCTCTCCCATCTGGCAAGAAGCAAGGCACAGCCACAGTGCCCAGCTGTAGGAAGAATGTAGGTGGGGAGTGGGCATATCACTCCATTTTGGGGGGTGTGGCTGAGTCCTTGGTTGTCTGTGTGTGGGTGGGCTCTCCCTGGTCGTGATAGTCTTCAAAAATAGAAGCTGGTCCAGATAGGCTCTTCAGTTTCACTGTTCCCGTACCAGTCAACACGCCCCATCCCTAAGCAACAGAGAGAGTTTGAGTCTGTTTGCTTGCACGCCTGAGAAGCTGATAAATATGTATACATTGATTGAACTGAAACAGGACCCCCCACTGTAGTACCTGCACACCTGAAAAACAGTAATTACTTTGCACTGTTCATAGGGGACTGAGATCCTACTTCCATTGAAAATGGCGGCAAAACTTCCATGGACTTCAGTGAGGTTGGGCCCTTCATAATTAGAACGTGCTTGGTTTACATAATCAGCAATGGCAAACCTGGCTGAGTATTTAAAACAATGGATTGTAGAATGAAGAACAAAGAAAATGCAAAAAATGCTGCAATAAGGACTGCAGGACATGGTTCAGGAGTTTTTCAATGAAACTTTTTAAATGCTGATTCATCAAAACTTCATGGGATAGGGTCAGTGTCAACAAATTTCTTGACTCAAAAAAAATTGAAATTGTGGAAACATTTTGGTTTGACGTTTTCAAAACAAATTCCAATTTTCCAGTTCACAACAAATTTTTATTTGGAAATTTAAGCTAATTATAGAAAAATACTTTGTTCTTAAACTGGTCAAAATCTAAACAAAACATTTTCATTGACCCAAAATGATTTTTTGTTTTTTGTTTTGGATTTTCAGCTCATGAAAATTGTTGAGATCTTGACTTTTTTTTTCCTGATTTGGGACAGGAAAAAATGTTGAAATCTCAAAAATGTTCATTGAACGGGAAAACTGTTTCGCATCCAGCTCTACTATTCATTTTGTTCTGGATACCATCTGAAGTTACAGTGTCTCCGATGGCACCAGTACAGTTTGCATGCAGGTCCCATTTCTGCCATGATAGTATATACTATTTCTGAGCAGGCATTTGAGAAAATAGAAACCCCTGCTCTAAAACTGTCTCCGATAGCAGCAATCTGATGAACAAAGCCATGTAATCTCTAGGTTCAGCCCAACCAGCACAAGTAGAATTTCAAACACTCAAAACACGAGGTTGAACATGAGGTTCAACAAGGACAAGTGCAGAGTCCTGCACTTAGGACGGAAGAATCCCATGCACTGCTACAGACTAGGGACCGAATGGCTAGGCAGCAGTTCTGCAGAAAAGGACCTAGGGGTTACAGTGGACAAGAAGCTGGATATGAGCCAACAGTGTGCCCTTGTTGCCAAGAAGGCTAACAGCATTTTGGGCTGTATAAGTAGGGGCATTGCCAGCAGATCGAGGGACGTGATCATTCCCCTCTATTCGGCATTGGTGAGGCCTCATCTGGAGTACTGTGTCCAATTTTGGGCCCCACACTACAAGAAGGATGTAGAAAAATTGGAAAGATTCCAGCGGAGGGCAACAAAAATTATTAGGGGGCTGGAGCACATGACTTATGAGGAGAGGCTGAGGGAACTGGGATTGTTTAGTCTGCAGAAGAGAAGAATGAGGTGGGATTTCATAGCTGCTTCAGTTTCCTGAAAGGGGGTTCCAAAGAGGATGAATCTAGACTATTCTCAGTGGTACCAGATGACAGAACAAGGAGCAATGGTCTCAAGTTGCAGTGGGGGAGGTTTAGGTTGGATATTAGGAAAAACTTTTTCACTAGGAGGGTGGTGGAGCACTGGAATGGGTTCCCTAGGGAGGGTAGTAGAATCTCCTTCCTTAGACGTTTTTAAGGTCAGGCTTGACAAAGCCCTGGCTGGGATGATTTAGTTGAGGATGATCCTGCTCTGAGCAGGGGGTTGGACTAGATACCTCCTGAGGTCCCTTCCAACCCTGATATTCTCTGATTCTATACAAACACTCATGCCCACTCTCCAAGTCAGGCATTATTTGCCACAACTGTTGGCGAACAATGTGCAGTAACAAATTCAAGAAAATGAGAAGCTGCTGACAATTCCTGAGCAGAAAAGTGATTTTCCTAGAACAAACTCTGCACAGCAAATGTTCAGAATGTGCACAGGCAAAGCTCAGCACTCCTGCTCAGAGCACTC
Organism: Mauremys reevesii; assembly: GCF_016161935.1. NCBI lineage: Eukaryota > Metazoa > Chordata > Testudines > Geoemydidae > Mauremys > Mauremys reevesii. The sequence continues at coordinate 40,511,778 of NC_052638.1, forward strand.
ATGCCACAGAGCTACACTCTGCATTGCAGGTACAGTCAGAAAATAGCCTGGTCCCAGAGTGAGTCTCAGAGTGCAGTGACGCCACAGGACACCTTGTGAAGTTGTGTTTGACACGTTAAACTGGCCAGGTAGTATCTCTGTATTGCTCTGTTCCCATTATCTCTATTAGTGGCAATGTGCTGTTTGATTTATAGACTAAAGGCACACAGCATATTTGTCCTCTCTGTATCCAGCCCAACTGACCATTAATCTTGTGGGTGGAAAACAAGCTAGGGGTTTTTGGTTTGGGTTTAAATTTCCATCTACTCAAACCCTAACACAACTAGAGTACTGCAAATCCGCAGATACCAGTTTTATATCCATGGACCATTTTTGTGGATCGGATGCAGATACAAATTTTGTATCCACGCAGGGCTCTGAACATAACCAGGACTGGCTTTTTGATTTCCCCCCCTTGCTGCATGTCAGTTGTTCCATCTCTGGGCTGCGTTTCTGGTGCCCTCTTTGTGGCCCGTTTGTTTATTTTGTGTTCCATAAGAAAAGCTTTACTTTTTAAAATTAATGATGGAGCTGCGACACCGCAAGTGTCACCACTGATCTTGGTATCATGCCAGCAGCGGGGTTTCATGACATGGTGTCAGCAGGCGCTGCAAAGTGCAGGGCAATCAGCTTTAGAAAAATTTTAGTCAACACTCCTGATGAATATTTCAAATGCAAAAGAATAGCATGCATTAATTATTGTAAAGAGATGTCTTTAGGAGAAAATGATTCTGAAATTCAGTTTAATTTCATTGTAATGCGCTGCAAACAGGAAGGGAGTATGTGTGTTTAATTGGCTCTCGGGGGTAAGGCCTGGAAGATGCCATGCCTTTGTCACAGGCCATTAGCGATACAGACTGCATAATGAGAGAGTACAATCAGCTCACAGCTGCCGGCTCCTACGGGGAGAGAATGATATTAAATAGAAATCAGTATAAATTAAACTTAACCCTTTCACTAGCCAAATTAAGCCTATCAGCCAGGAATACTGGGGGAAGAGAGAGCAGCAGCAGCAGTGGGTGAGGGACAGGTCGGAGGGTGCCTGGGAGATTTTCCTACAAGCAATCCATCAAGTCTGACTTCATCTTTGATATTTTTGTGGCAATGTTGGGGGGGGGGGGGATTTTGAGATTATTTTCTTCTTTCTGTTTTCCCCAACCCCATCTATCTTGAATTTTTTTCTTCTGACCTTTTTCCCTGTCCTTTGTAGATGTCACGCAGTCAGGCTTATTCCAGAGCTAGTATGGTTCAGATAACCAGAGGTACTATATCGGCAGTGAAACCATAACCCCTCCTAAACTATCATGTTTGCTTATTGAAAATGAATATTTATTTTCATTCTGAAAGACTGAGAGCTCCCAGTCCTGTAATGGGACTGTAAGAAGCCATTCAATAGAGCCAAGGCTTTTGTATGTTGTAGCTAGGTGGCTGTTACTGAGTGCGATTTTAAGAATGAAATGAATGTGTTAACTGGAGTTCATTAACTTTGCAGTAGAGGACATACCGCTAGAATGCAAATGAGATAAAATATAGCTACAGTACAGTGATCCTTTATAGATAATGCACTAATATTTGTAAGTATGTATATGTGTGCATGTGGACACAGCTCCTAAATGAGGGAAGTGACTTTACTTCTGATTCTGCAAGTGCTGAACTGTTTTAATGTCCCTCTAGCACTGGTAAAAGGCCATTTTAGCATCAGCATGCCAAAACCTTAATCTGTGTCACGGGTACCACTACATGCAAATATCTAGCGTGGCTGAGGGACCCAGCCTAGTGTGATCGCAGGCTATTGACAAGGTTTTTCAAGCACTCTTCAAGGACATATGGAAGTGTGCGCTCAGCTGGAGTAGAAATGAGATGTGAGGAGAGTAAACTTGGAAACAGTGTGCAGTGCTATCACTAATAACTCCTGAGCTGTAATTTAGCATTCAGCTGATTGTTAATGACAATCCTAGAAACCAGCAGGTCTGCAAATGAAGAATAATTACTGCAAGGGAAAGCACGGAGTGTCACTCTTGCTACACCTTGTGACGGGTCTATCCAAACAAAGGCACATCTTTAACATGTCTCTGTCTACACAAAGAGGATGAGAAGAAGGGAGAAACATGCAACTGTCCGTGGCTCTCATGACACTTAAGAGTGGTAGTAAACAATCAAATAAAATCTGTGATGATGATAGAACAAGGCAGAGAATGCAAATCCTGGGCTGATCTTCACACATGACAAGTGGCAACTGCAGAGTGTTCAGAGAAGTGTGTCGTGTTTGATACAGTTACCAGATAACAGGCTTTGTGCACTCAGCTCCCATGTATCGCTATGCAAATTCCACCTTAAATCTCTCAAGATGGCCAGTCAGGTCTCATTGTTCTTGGAGAATCCAGCTGGAGATAGAGAACTCTTATGATCTAGCCTTCTAACCAATCTTGATTCAAAAAGCATAATGTCCCATATCAAAGGAAGTCAGAACTAGCCCTCGTTCCCAATAGTTTCATTGTCAGGATGATATAGATGAAACTGAGATGTAGAATTTGCAGAAATACAAACTCACCTGTAGCCCTGTGCATTGTATAATCCACCAGAGGGCAAGAATGGGGAAACAAATTCGCCTGGTTGATGTACATTGGAAGCATTACTTTATTTTTTAACGTCCCAGGAGTTGGAATGCCTGCATGCTTGCTCGAGTTCATCACCTCTGGGTTGTCTACAGTACCAATGCTATTATCCTTCCCCAAAAAATCATCAATGAAGGGCAGCTGGCAACGATTTCATTCTTTTGTGCCCTCAAAGAAGTGTATACAGTCAATTCTCCACCCCACCATGTTCTTCTTTATGAAGGTGCCACCATAAAACATAGGCCCAGGAGAAGGAGCCTGGTTGTTCACTGATATCTCTTGTTGTGATGATGAAGTCTCATAGACTCACCTACAGAGACCTGTGCTTTGCAGTGTCTTGCTATCAACCATCTCATTCCAGCTGGAAGGATAGACACATTTAAGGTATTCAAAATTAATCCTTCAGGTTGAGTCTGCAAAAGCTCTGGATTATTTTATCTGAAAGCTCCTTCATCCCATAGGTTTCCGTGTCAAGATTGTTATTTGCCTGATAGCTATTGGTCCCAAACCACTCATAGTAATTTGGAATCAAGAGGACTTCACTGTTGTAGTGTATCCCTACTAAAACCATAACTTCCTCCCGACTACTTCATTCTCCATCAGATCCTTCCAGCTGACACCATTGTTAGATGCACCACTCTCAGGCTGGATGATCCGCATTAGATAGGATTAGCGTTTTTAAGGCACAATCCCATTTACTAAACACTCTTGAAAGGTGTAACAGCTCAGGACTTGCAGAACTACCCATTGCCGGCATCTGTCCAGCAACCATATGTTTCACTTTCTGCAGCTACAGGCTCACTCTTCAGGCAGATCAGTCTCTTCAGCTCTTCTGGGTGCTCTCAATTCCCTTTGGTTGCCTTGCCCGATACTCTCCTCTTTGGCTGGTCAGTGCCTCTGTAAATGTGGCTGCCGTATGTTTCTCAGGAAGCACAGGAAGAAAAACGAAAAAGAAAGCAGGTTAACTGTTACTTGAGTGGCCTGTTTTCCCTTTTTACCAAAAACTCCTTTACGAAACTCCCTTCTTCCTCTCTGAAAGGAGAAGGCCTGGGTCACGAAATCACAGAAACGTCGGGCTGAAAGGGACCTCAAGAGGTTGTCTAGTCCAGCTCCCTGCACTGAGGAAGACCTTGGAGTCTGCGTTTCTCAAAAACATGCTGCAAGTTGAGGATGATCATTCCCTGTTTACAGAAGTGAAAACTGACGTTGCCGAGTGTGGCCACGAGCCCCCTAAAGCATTGCCTTGTTCACGTGAGGCACAGCTCCCTCCAGTGCTCCTGATGAAAGCTACACCAAGAAGGGGAAAGGAGCTCAATGCAACAGTAACGCACCTGCAGACCCTTATCCTTCTCCAAACGAGACAAGCCCATAGATCCATCATACAAGAAACACATACCTACATCCTTCTACAGAGGTTCTCATTTTAAGAGGCAGGACAGACATGTCTAAAATAATCTGTGTTTTTAAAAAAAAAAAACCCTGCTGCTGGCAGTACTTCATGACATACATCGTCCCATGATCCTTTGAGAAGAGTCTGAAAAGTGTTGTCATGTAGGTTATTTACTGCTACTGTCTTTGCCTTCATTTCATTAGATTTGCACCAGGGCCATTGTCTGTCTCTCTCACTCACTCCGATGTGAATTTGATTATTTGTGTTGTGTTAATGCTATCGATAGAGCTGCCTACATCAAAGGCCTCCAGCCATTTCCAGAGACTGCTGAGTATCCACCTACTGTTCTGAACCTGAGCAGTGCTGAGTCTTAGCAGAACGAGACAAATCCACAGGAAAAGTGTATCAGGTCCTTCCTCTCGTCTCAGTGTGATACCTTCACAGTGAACCTTCTTCGGCTTGCATCCGAAGAAGTGGGTATTCACCCACGAAAGCTCATGCTGCAAAACGTCTGTTAGTCTATAAGGTGCCACAGGATTCTTTGCTGCTTCACAGTGAGCGAGCCCAGCTGGGCTGGGGAACGAGATTGAAACTCAGACCCAAATCCGCCTCCCCTGCACCACCACCGTGCAAGCGCTATGGATTGGAAAATATTGGTCTACAAATATTACCCTCGTCATTGCCAACATTCTGTTCTTCTGTTTCCCCCTCCCCGCTCCTTTATCCATCCACCTGAGCTCCCTCGCACCTGTACAGGTTAAACGCTGTTCACGGTGTTGTTGCCTAGTAAGTGATGATTGTCATCAAGGCAGCCAATATGTCGTCTTGAGTAGTCCTCATTGTGGGACAGAAGGAGTTGAGGGGCTGAATGGATTCCAAAAGCAGTATAGTGCCCAAAGTCTTGTCGGTCTGACCCATGCATCCTTTCTCCGCTGTGCCATGGAAGCCAGGGCTGCCTTGTCCTGAGGAATCTGGCAAAACAATGGCCTGAAATCGTGGGAGAGAGAAGGTCGTAGAGCTGCATTTTCCCCAAGGGAAGGCTGGCTTCCAGTCAGATTTGCCCATACATCCAGAAAATTAGAATCCGGTATATATGGGGAGATTTATTTTCAATTACAGGTTCAGACAGAGACATGAAATAGCACTGGGTTTGAAGGTAGTGCATAAATCCTGCTACAAATCCTTGTATCTCAGCTCCATATAATAAGATTTTATTGATTGCTATATTGGATCTGTCAGTATAAAACTTTCTTAATGCATGCATCAGGGCTGAGAAGATAGAAGGCTCATTGGTAGCAGAATCTGCTTCAAGAATCAGTGCACTTTGATTAATATGTTGTTAAGAAAGTAAGAGTTATTTAACTTGTTTGATGTGCATTTCAGAATGACTCATTTCTTTTAAGCTTCTTACTTTGAGCTTATTAAAAAAAACAACAGCTCTTGTAGCTGTTTTTCATGTTACTGAATCTTGTTATATCATTCAGAGTTCTTGCAAGATCCCTTTACAATGGTCACGAAACCCCCAGGCCCGTATCAAACACTTTTCCTATAGGCCAAAAGGTCTCTTTGAAACATCCCCCTAAAGTTCTTCCATTTAGGGCTTTAGAAGAGAGGGGACATTGGAGAACAGCTCTCCCTTTATTTCTGGGTAGGAAAATCCCCCCAGACATTCCACAGTGAAGTGGGGGGATCAGAGAAATGATGGAGAAACAGATTGAGAGTAAAACATAAGCGGAGAAAGCAGGAAGGTACCCATCAAATCTGGCATGCTTCTGCCTTTTCAAACTAAGTGCAGCCCTGCTGAGTCTGGGCAATGAGCAGGCTGTTTGCACGTGTTCTCACTGAGCGTGCAATGCTTCCAGATTGGGCTTCTCCATCACCGCATAGGAACTGCGATAAATTGTAGGGATCTCAGCCCACTAGTGACAATTGTGTAAAGTGATAACACTCACAAGTCCCTCCGGAGAAACTCCAGGTTCTTTGCTGTTGCTACAAATCTCATCTTGAGTATAGGGGCCCAGTGATTTTCTGAAGCAGACTTTATGTACTACATCTCTCAAGCACCTTCTTGCACTTGCCTTTCTTGTACAAACTTGCTTAAGCACTGTTGTAAGTATACAGTAGGGACACAGGCCACTGAATCTCAGTCTGAGTTATTTTCTCTTGAACTGTGAGGTTCTTTTGTCTATGATTCAGACCAGCCAGTGTTTCAGTGTAGGAGCATTTAGGGAAACAATTCTTGGCGCAAGTAAATGATCAGTCAAGATGGCTTAGGTTGGTCACGTGTGAGAAGAGGGACAAGCTGGGTCTCCCAGTGGCATTGGAACACCTCTTTAAAACTTCTGAAAGGCACAACAAAGCCAGTCAGAGGTTTGCTTTGATTTCCATGGTTTGATTGTTTTAACCCAGCCAACCCTTGAAGTTTGCCATCCCCACCCCAAATGTACCATGACAAATTGACACCCCTTCTACTGATGAATAAGGCAAAGCCTGCTGCTACCGTCCAGCCCAGAGATATCTAGTATCTGTGTGAATTATCTTGGACAAACAGGGCAAACCTTTTATAGCCCCTTGTTTGTTTCAGCTGGGGTCAGTCCAAATATGCTTCCATTCCCCTTTTTGACATGATCTGACTCATCATGTCACCAAGCACAAAATGGGATAGCAATAGGACACTGAGCAGCCCACAGTGTGTTTCCCTTGGCATAGACTTCCCCTGGCATTCTCCCTATCTCTAGAGATAAGCAGGTGTTTCCCAGTCAGTGAAATCATTTACGTTTGTGGGCGTAACACTGACACCTGAAACGGAAAACGTGTTAGCCTGATCAAAGGCGTTTATAAATAGCACATGCATCTAATTAGCATCCTAATATGCAATTTTTCTGTTTGTTTGCAATGTCTCTCCTAGTCATAAATTCAGCTAATACAAATTCTATTTTTAAAAAATTATTGCTTAATTATAATTTGTTGCAGATGTTATGAGTGACTTACTGGTTTGGTGAGCCCCCAGGATGAAGTCTTGGCTCCCTCTGAGGTTGGGATGGGGAGTTTCTTTTTCTGACTGTTGCACTATTAAAGCTCACAAACCAGGCATTTTAACTGTGGGGCGCTGTGCCTACAGGTGTCTGACTGGAAAGAAAGCCCAGTTTGTGGCCTTTCCCTAAGCTGAGCTAAAATACAGTGAGAGTTAGCAATAGGGATGTGTGTTCATTTAGGATCATGTTGAGACAGCCAGACCCACTTCACTTGTGAGCCTCTCTTAATCTGAACCCAGGGCTGCAGAGGTGGCAGGGGCGGCTCTAGGCACCAGCGCATCCTGGGAGGGCGGTATTTGGATCCGGTGGAGCTGACCTGCCGCAGGCATGAGGTCCCGTCTTCCCGGTTGAGCTCCGACCTGCCGCAGGCATGCCCAGGAAGCCGCGGGAAGAGGGGACCCGCCGCGGGACGGGGGAAGGGCGGCGCAGCGCTCCGCGCTGCTTGGGGCAGCCCGATTTCTAGAGCCGCCCCTGAGAGGTGGAAAGCTAGTACAGTCACTCACCAAGAAAACTACCGCGCCCGAAGCACAGCTGTGTCTGATGGTTTTAAGCAGGACATCAGACTGAATCTTCCTGGTGTGCAGACAGAAGGCCCAGTGTCTCTTCAGAGAGCTCAGCGGAGTCCCACCTGGAATAATAGGGGCCTGTGCTTCCAGCTAGCCCTTATCATAGAGTTGTCATCTAAGATAAAAAAGTATAAAGATGTCATGGTGGCTAACGTGCTAACTTTTCAGACTTTGTCATTATAAAGGAGACTGTGGTTCAGATAACTAGGAATTCCCAAAATTGTGCACTAGGTTAAGAGCTTCCCTATGGCCTTGAACTGTTTTTTGGTTTCCTACCCGTACAGGTGCTGCTCCCAGGAGAGAATTCCCTTTTCTTTCTTACTGCTACGTGTTAGTTCCTCCTGGTTGGAAGGTTTGACCATGCCATAATGAAATCACATTTCAGGTTTTTCTGATGGCTGCTAAGTCTTAGGTGCACTGGAATGTAGCAAAACTGAATCTCTGTGTTTCCTTAACTGGATGTGTAAGTCACCTCTTTATGCAGTCAAGGGAGTTGCTCCAGATTTACATCGCTGTCAATGAGAGCAGGATTGGGCCAGTGTCGGTGTACTGCTCTAAAAAGCTAGTCTCTAATTGCATCACATGCTCTGGATGGTGCAGATTTGATTTTACCAGAGCACTGTGTATTTAGGACTCAATTTTCAGAAGGGCTGTGCAATCACAGCTCCAGCTGGAGTCGATGGGAGCAGCAGATGCTTGGCACCTCTGAAAACCAGGCTCTTGGCTGTTAATTCTGGTTTCCTGGTTTCTTTCGCAGTTTGTGGTGTATCAGTCCAGCTCTCTCAGGCAGGGCATTGTTCACTCAGGTTTCAGGTGTTGGTAGCGACTTTTCCTTCCTTCCCAGGGCAGGAGTGTAGGGTCCCCTCCACAATTATACTTTACAGTCGACAAGTCGCGTCTTGTAGGCCAGGTGAAAGGGCCACTGGCAGGAATGACTAGTCAGCAGCAGGAGTTAAGGGGAGACGTGAACTCGAGTGGGAGAGCGAGTGGGCTGACATGGGGAGCTGGGCCTGACAATCACCTTTCTGCTCGTACTAAGTAGATGTTGCTGTTGGATTGTTGATCGGACCTTCTTTCTTGTGGGTACTTATTGCTGTTGTGCATATACAGCACCTCTGTGCCTGCCCAGAAACAGGAGCCGCTCTCTCACAGGGGAGGGTCAGTGGCAAGTCATCTGACAAAAATACCTGAGTAACATTAGTGGGGCAAGAGGGATAAAATGCTGGTCCCCTTGAAATCAATGGCAGAGTTCCCATTATCTTCAGTGGGACCATCGTAGTTTCTAGCGGGGCTGTTTTCATGGTGAGGTACATCTCTACCCCGATATAACACGACCCTATATACCGTGAATTCGGAGATAACGCGGTAAAGCAGCGCTCCGGGGGGGCGAGGCTGTGCGCTCCGGGGGATCAAAGCAAGGTCGATATAATGCAGTAAGATTTTTTGGCTCCCGAGGACAGCGTTGTGTCGGGGTAGAGGTGTAAATGGGAGACAGGGCTCACAGGGTCGTATCTTTGCTGTCATGCAGTGGCCACAGGTAGCAGGATTGGGGCAAACTGGAAGGGTGCAGCACTGAAGGGGAGTGTGTCTGCCGGGGGTTGGGAATGTGAGAGGGATTCACCGTACTGCAGCTCTACGAAGAGAAGGCGAGTGCAAGAGTGGGAAGCCGAATATTAAGCTGACGAGGGGATGTTGGGTGGCCCGAGTTTAAAGAGCCGTCCAATCACAAGCGGTGTTCGGTGTTTGCAGAGCTCAGTCTGGCAGCTCGCTGTTCCAAACAAGGGTCAGCCGTCTGTTCTCTGCCGCTTTTTAAAGCCAGGCGCAATGCCACAGGGGCTCAGCCTTTCAAACTTTCCTGCCCAGGTTTCGTGCTGAAGATTCAGCCTTGATAACCGCCCTGGCTGGGGTTATCCTACAGTTTTGTGAGAGTCTTTGTAAAGGCTTAGCGAGACCAGTTCTTCTTCAGGTCTGCGAAATACACGCAGAGTGTACGTTTCCCAGAGCTGAGGAACAGCTCTGGGTGAGCTCAAAAGCGTCTCTCTCACCAACTGAAGTTGGTCCAATAAAGGATATTACCTCGCCCACCCTCTGTAATATCCTGGCACCAACATGGCTACAACAACACTGCAGTTGTAATAGCTACACTTTCTGGATGGCGGAGGCCGGCAGACTGTCCACCATAAGTGCCACCATTCCTGCTTGGCAAGATGTCTGCAAGAGATTGCGCTGCTGCCTTTGGATTTGATGATGCTGCAGGTTCACATCCCAGCTGCCAGGGCAGATTCCTCCCCCTTGTTGGAATTCTTTGCACATCACCTCACAAGGGGAGCAGAACCTAAATCAGCACATCAGTGGGAAAGGTTACTGTGGCGTTTCTAGGAACCTCCAGTCTTCTGTAGATGGATGGCTGATGGTGATTATTTTCAAACACTAGAGCTCAGTTTTGCAGGAGATGCCCTGTTCAAGAGTAAATTGGTTTAAATCCTACCTTCCTTCCTTCTTTTCTCTTTCAGTCTGTTTTTCTTCTGCTTCTTTTGTGTCTTCTTCTTCCTCCCTGTCTTCTTACTGTTGCTTGAGGCAGTCCAGCGGTGCCCACCCAGTCTGGTTGGCTTGCTGGACAGTTTTTCAGCACTTTGGTTTACATAAGCCAACCTACTTGTAAGTGGAGCACAAAAGCAGGGTCGTGGAATTGCACAAATTGATTACAGCTCATAGGACAAATGAGTGGATTACAGTGCCCATACTTCTCTCCTTTCCCCCGGTATATGGAAGTAATGTCTTGTTTTTAACAGACATAATCCAGGACCAAATGCCTTTAAGTGGTTGCACTTTTGCGCTGTGTTTGTAGAGCAGGCTGATGATAATGCTTGAAAAGGAGCCAAATGCCTCTAACTTTTAAGAGGCTCCCTCTCTCGCAGTCCTTCCTACCCACTCTGTAATCCTGCACAGATAACATCATAGGAAGTGATAGCTCCAGGCTCTTTACTTTCAACGGAGCCGTCCCCGTGGGTTTCAGCCAAGACAATTGGGAACATATTTACTCACAACTAATGGTATTATGCTCTAAGCAAAAATACAAGGAGCTCCTGTATATTTAAACAAACAGTTTGTGCTAGAAATCTTTCACCAGTTCCCCTGCATCAGCATTTGCCCACCACTGTCTCAATGGTTTATTTAATTATCTGTCTCACAAGAGACAAGGGCAGGCCACTGCCCTGGGAAGAAGAGGTATTGCTCTCTTTAGCTAGCGTGTAATTGATCCCTCCGCTGTTCTGCAAAGGGCAGGAGCAGAGCAAAGGTTTTTATTCTAATGTTTTTGTCATTAGTTATTATTTTTTAGCAATTCACATATGATAGCCAAGCTCTTCAAAGTGACACCAGCTGAGTGACAGACACGCTCTGCTAGTCTGCCACACCTTGGAGCGTTTACTTATTTATTACTCTTGGAGTTTGCTTTTTCATCTTGTCATCTGCAGGGATTTCTATAAATATTTAAATGCAAATTTTTACTTACCCAGCTTCTTTTCTGGTTTGTCCTTTGGGCAAACCCATCTGCAGTCATTCTGGCTGTGAGCAGCAGGGAGGCTCAGCCTACTTGTGTCATATCAGTCACCCATGAGTTCCTGTTAATGATGAGTGAACCTACAGAGGCTTGGCTGTTTGGTTCAGAGAAGCATCCAAAGGTTTGGCTGCTTATCTGTTCCATTCCATTATGGTGATATGGTGCTTTTCATAGCAATCTGGGCTTCCTTAGTCTGGACATTGGAAGTCTTCTGTAGCCTGAAATTGCGTCATATCTCACTAGTGGATATCCAAAGGCTGCTAGGGCATGTGAGGAGACAAGGGTTACTGTGCCTTCAGTTAGTAAGGTGGCACCCACAGCATGCTAGGGACTGTCCAAGCATAGAGATAAACGCCATTCCTCCCCCACGGAGAGTCTGCGAAAACAAGAGAGGAAGTATGGGGGAGAAGGATAATACAGATATGCTGATGAAACCGACCGACATGATTCCTGAACTTGGGTATGCTGCTGTCACCCAGCTCTGTGTCTGCCTCTCCTGGGATCCTGGGGGAGCAGCTGAGTGCCTGTCCCAGCGTGTTAGCCACCGGAGCATGCTGAGGGTTAGCTAGCTGAGCATCAGCCCAGATGAGAGTCAGGTAGCGTTGAAGGAGGGAAGCAGAAGGATGCGCCTGGTGTTATATCTTCCCTTTTGATTGAGGGTTTGTGCCTGGCATTCATTGTTGTATTGTGGTAGCACCTAGCGGCCCAATCGGGACCCAGGTCCTGATGTGCAGGGTGCCGTGGGAATGCCCAGAAAGGCACAGGGGCTTGCCCCAAAGAGCTTATACTTGAATTGTAAACAAGATACAACTTCCTAGCTAAGTGCAGATGAGAAAAAGCCACGGTGGCCTCTGCTTGTACCTGATGTTTATCTCCTGGTCCAGGCCAGGGGGTTGTGTCATTTTCTCTCAAATGAGGACCTCTCTCCCAGCAGCCACACCTTTACAAGGCAAGATTGCTGCAGTGTGCTCTGCAGATCCATTCTGAGTCTGAAGCTGGGGCAATATGCAACAGCCTGATCCCTCCTCGGGGTTTGCTGTGAGCACATGATACCTGCCCTGTGATTCCCATTGGCTGCCTGTTGGTTCTGAGTGAAGTTTGAGAAGTTAAATGTCCTGGTACTTTTCCACGTGAGAATCTGCATCTCTTCTCATTCTATCCTGCCACTGGTGTGCTAGGTAGAGGGACTTGAGCGAGAACCCCTTGGTTAAAATGGCAGGGCAAGAGGTTCTGTGCAAGGGGCTGTTCTTTGTCGATGAATTCCCCTCCCTCCACCTCTTGGTCTGAAATAGCCCATATCTGTTGGCTGCTAGGACATGCTGCAGAACCCCTCTATTCAGAGGGGTTCGTGAGGACTGGGTGAGGGTTGTTGAGAGAGGATGGGGGATGATACTTCTCACCGTCAGTTAGTTTTGGCTCAGTGGGTGAAGCTGATGCTGCTAGAACTATTAGTTTGTACTGACTGTGATTATTTTAAAGATCTGTCAAAGGCACCTGGAGCACGAGGCTGGGGCTGCTCAGTGATGTACATACACGCATCAGCTGACCTGTTACTGTTGTACTCCCTGGCACTGCATACACTGTGAAAGGCAGGTGCTGAGATGGAGGTTTAACACCTGATGGGAGGTGATACCCATTGCTACATGGTTGGCAAGAACATACATCATCTCTTTTGGCCCATGTGCAGACTTCACAGCACATCCTTCTGTGGGAAATGGAGGAACTTTAGACACACAAGTATCATGGCTGCTCTTGGACCTACAGCTGCTGTCTGCCTGTAGGATCAATCGGTCTTTGGAATGGATTGAATCTCCTCCAGAAATATTGAGTATTTAGCAGCTGCCAAAGAAGCAGAGCATTGGAAAAGTTGGACAACGATCTGTTTGCTTTCCTCAGCAAGGGCTGAGGGGCTGATACAGCCTAGAGGTCTGACCCAAACCGAACAGTGACCTGGACTGTGGTAATGCAATACAATGTAACGTCATAACACACATGTCTCCCCAGTAGGAAGCCGTTACAAGAGGGTAGCTGTCAGGCAGGGCTGGCAGTAAGTGCCGGAGTGGGGGAGCCTCCCAGGATAAATGTCGGCAGCTCCATGACTTGGGGGCATTCCAGGCCTTGTTTTCAGCAAGGTAAAAGCCCAGGGTTGGGTTCCGAACGTGTACGTGCAGTTGCAGACCTAATTTGTACCCGGGTCCTGCAGTCGTACACCTGGCGCTGGTGATTGCACCTTGGAGCGGCCAGTGTGACCCATTACTGAGCCTTTGTCTGTGTTTATACCCTGTTTGCCCTTGTAAGTTTGTTGCAAATTAGATGGAAAATTACATGCACATTTTTGTGGGGGACCCTGGGCAGATTCTGGCCATTTAAAAATCAGGCCCTAAAAACTAGACTGGTCAGAATACTAGAGGGTATATCCATGGGGCAGGCCTGCACCAGGCTGGGAACTAGGTGACCCAGTAGGTTTATTCCTTTCGTGTTTTAAGCTAAGCCTCTATTGCACAATGAGAGCTGCGCTGTTGTTAGAAGAGAGGGGAATATCAGTTTGGACCCTAGGCTTTTCCATGCTGGTTCTGATATCCTGCAGTGCCAGCCACAGCTGATTCTTCCAAGGAAGACAAGAAACCCCTTTAATGCACCTGGCAAATAGACCTGCAGCCAGGTCTGGTGCAATGGCAGTGCTGGGAGCCGTTGGGACTCAGAGAGGGTGAGGTGCTGTGGGTCAAAAATCAGGGTTGAGGTTCAGAGGCTGAACCATGAGAAGAGGGGGGGGGCTAGGACAGAAATCTGGGTGAGTATTGCTGGTCGGCACTGAGGGGCATTCCCACACCTCTGGGGCAGAGTCAAGCTTGTGTAGAGCAAGAGTATGGAACATACCCACACAATGAAACATGAAAGGGGCATGAGACATTCTGGCCTGTAAGGAACCAGCCTAGGTAGATGCTAGAGACGGGAGTTCTGGGGCAGGTTCTTGGCGTCTTATCCTGCTGACAAGAGGCTCACGAAGGCTTTTTCTAACCTAGACTTGAGCCATAAAGACAGTGGGGATTGTTGATTCGAAATAAAGAATGAGGAGTAGCTGCACTCATCTCGGTCCAGTAGTGAACCTCCACTAGCTAAAAGCAGGGAGAGTGGGGAGGGCGGCTCGACATTCGTCATTGACAATCAGAAGCCCCTTGCCTCCCAGATACTTAGAGGAGCTCCCAAAGTGTCTCCTTCACTGCTGCATCTCTGGTTTCCTCCGCTCAGCTGTATTGCTCATTCCAGCCAGGAGAGGCTTATTAGCACAGCTCTCTGTAAGATGCCCTTGAGTGGGTTTTTTTTTCCAGGTGTAAACACCAGGGGGAGGCTATGCCAATGCCTCGCATTCTTTCATCTCGGCAGGGTTTTGCCCTTTCTCGCAGCTTGGCTCTGACAGCAGGCTCTGAGCTGCTGGGCATGGAATACAAACAGGCTTCCAAGTTCAAAGCATGACAAGAATTCCATTCCAGGCTGGAGGAATTTTTGTTTAATGCTGGGTGCTCCAGGGGTCTCTGGGAGAAGTTTTGAGAGCTGAGTTGGGTTGCGTAAACCCTTCTTTGCCAGGAACTGGCAGTTCCTAGTCAGACCCGACAGCTTTCACAAATGGGGGGAGAGGAAAGCAGGATGTTCAGATTCAAACTGCCTTGTGAGGGGGCGGGTGGGGAGCGAGGAGCCAAGCGCAGTGAAGCATTTGCATCTTTACCTATCTTAAAATTAGCCATTAGGGCACTCGGAGGGTCTGTTCTCTGCTTGGTGAACGCACAGCGGCTGCCATTAGTGCTAATGGGAGTTAGGCACACGCATTGAGCAGCAAGGGTGCCCCTAAGCTACAAATCTACTTGGCAATTTTATTATGTAAATAAATGGTGCTTGCACATACACCTGCTGCTGCTGCTGCTCGTGGTAATGTTCATGGCAAGATATGTAAACAAACAGCTATTCCCTTCCAATAGATTTATTTCCTTTCTTCTGAGCCATTACATTACCTCCTGACTCTATGCAGGTACAAATCTGTAGCGGTGTAAAGATTGCACTCTGCCTCGACGGACTCTGACCCCCAAAGCGTGACAGCTGGCTATTATTTTCAGATATTGTTTGGGGGGGTTTAGTAACCTGTATCGTCCTTAATGTATTGGCTTCTTGGGACATCTGCACCTGCTACAGGACTTGAACTGCTAAGGGTCCGATTCTGCTCCGCATTAAATCAGTAGCAACTCTCTCATTAACGCTGCTGGGAGCTGGGTCAAATCTGAAGTGGGTCATTGGAAAACCAGAATCTGCTCATGTAATCCAGCCCTACCCCCTACCCCCCCCCCCCCCCGCGCCTCAGAAATCTGGCTTAATTTACTTTAACCAAGGATTAAATTCGACCCTTAACATTTCACACTGAATTTCATCCTCCCCTCGCCCCTGCCTCCAGTGCAAAGGATCACCAGAGGCTCCTCTGGTTCTCTAATGCAGTTCAGTTATTGATGGGACCTGCAAGGAAAGCAGCCAGCTCCTCTGAAAAACCATGTGCCCATTTCCTGACCATAGAAATGTCTCTTAGCTGTAGCTGTGATTACAGCGCTCGTGCCTCCCTTCCATTTGGTGGGAGCGCTGGAGTTCTTTGGCAGTCAAATGGATTGCGTTTAAGGACAACTGCTGCCAGTGGGACCACTAAAGCACTGTTTCTTTGCCATCAGAGTCCCACGATATATGCAACATCCATATTGTACATTTCAGTTCTCCCCCTTGGGCTTCTGTACTCAAGAAGGGAGATGTCTGCATATTCGCCCTGTGCAAATCTAGTCCCAGGCGGCTCTGTTGGGAAGGCGAGAGGCGTGGTGTGAAGGCTCCTCCACATCACTCAATTGGTGTCCCAGGAAAGGGGAGTCAGGGAAGGTCGGGGGAAGGGAAGCGGATTCCTTATGAATAATTTGTACATTATTAATATGCATGTGTTTTTTAAAGAAGTTTCCAACTCTCCCTCTCTGCCTCTCCTCTCAGCAGCCTTTGATGCTTTATTAATTATTGCAGTGGAAACCAGTCAGACACGATCCCTCAATAGACAGGAACGCCAATGGAGCCTTTGAACAGATCGGTTCCTAATGCAAAAGCCAAATGGTTATTAGGGCCATTGCATTCAGGGAAGTCATCCTGCAAATCTGTGTGAACAAGTTTCACTCCTCGTGGCAGGGGACCAATCCCAGAGAGGATCCTCAGAGGCAGCACCTGGTTTTTGTGAGGGATATGTGGGGTAGCAGGTCCTTGGCACCACGTTGCCCTGTGCTCTCTGGTCACTTTACAGGCCATATAGTCAGTCTGCATGTGGTGGGAGCTGTCCAAAAAGCAGGGTTCAGAAAGAGATTTCTGGCTTTACAGCCCAGGCCAGTGGGGATTGAGCTTAGAGGATGGGCGATGGTTATGACCCAATAAGCACCTATGGAATTTGGGGTGTTGGGTATTGCTGCTAGTTAACGACAAAGCAGGAAGGATGCGAGTGTGAACCCGGGCTTATGTTGCAAAAAAAGTTGGCCATGACAGTAGCAGCCAAATGAGCTGAGAGAAGCTGATGAGCAGCAATGGAGGATCAAGTGAGAAAGATGAGATGTAGAAACAGACAAGCAAAGCTGGTTTCTGATGTGTAAATTTCAGGCACTGGTAATATAGAGTTGGGGGGGTTCCCAGGAACTGTAAGAAGTTACATTGTCTCATTTCAACATGTCTGATCATGTGGCCCCAATACATGCTCAGAGCTCACTGGCCTCCACTGGGAATCCTGTGTACACCAGGGTCTGTCCAGCTTTGTTAAACAGAGCAGGCAGCAATAGTGAAATACACTTAGAAGGAAACAATCTCCTCCTCTCCATTAACAGACAGAATGGACTCTGCCAGGTTATCCGAGAGACACTGAGCAGTCCATGCAGGTAGCTAGGACTTACTGTTTCTGAGCGCATCCTTGTGCAGCTTTTCCATGGTCATCCTAGCTGTAAGACTGGGCTGCAAGTTATTTGGAGCTGCAGCTCTCCTGTTGTGCACAGGAGAGATGCCACTACCATGCATGTGACATCTTTCCTAATGGTGTCCTAGGCCTTGTCCCCGGAGGCTGCAGGAATGTTCTTGAGAGGATTCCTAGGTTCAGAGGCCAGAAGGGACCACTGTGATCATCTACTCTGACCTCCTGCATAGCGCAGGCCGGAGACCTACCCCCAAATCATACCTAGAACAGAGTTTTTATCCAAACATCCAATCCTGATTTAAACATTGTCAGTTACGGAGAGTCCACCGCAACCCTTGGTAAATTGTTCCAATGGTTAACTACTCTCACCGTTAAAACTTCACACCTTATTTCCAGACTGAATTTGTCTAGCTTCAACTTCCAGCCATCGCGTCGTGTTAGATCTTTCTCTGCTAGACTGAAGAGCCCATCGTTAAATATTCCTTCCCCATGTAGATACCCTGTAGAAAAAATTAAAATGTCACCTGATATGATAGCACATTGGGCTAAGGAAAACCATGAGCAGACGAGGAAGCTGGTGGTGTGGGGTTTGCAGGTCAAGATCAGGGGAGTGGAAGTCAAGGCTCCTGGTTATATTATTCCTGGTTCTGCTTCTGGCTTGCTGTGGCGCCTTGGGCAAGTCACTTAACCTCTCTGTGCCCTTGTTTCTCCAGCTAGACAGGGGCTGTAAATAAGCTGTTGACTTGTTACAGAGCTTTGTAGGGACTGGAAAGAAGGTTTGTTGGGCTGAGAGAGAGAATCCAGCTGCTGTGCTGGTTTCCCCTTGGAGGTAACTGGTTATCCATTTACCAGTGTTGTGATGGGAGTGAAAATAAGGGCAAGTGGTGGCCAGCAGGTCTCTGACTCCTTTTCGGTCAGACACATGGGGATTTGCTGGCAGTAAAATCTGCCCCAGTGCTTCAGACAGGTCAGCTCTGCTTGCCACGGATTTTAATTTAGGCTGAAACATTTACACTTTCTTTAACTATGGCCAGAAATGTTTGCAGGGGGAGAGAGACCAAGAAAAACCTGGCATTAGAATAAGCCAGAGCAAGGCCAGGGGGACACGAGGAATGGCCAATACAGCTGTGCCATGGCAACCCTGGGGGAAATGCAGCACTTCTGGGGCAAACTTGGGACCAGTCCCCCGGAGGGGCCTAAAGTAGCCAAAGCAGGATAGAGAGCTGCTGCCCAATAATACTGTGCTCCGGGCTGCCTTGTGGTGTTCTGGGTGAGGAATTAATAGCCCTGACCAGGGCTGGAGCCGTGTAACTTCTGCCACGCAGCTCTGCCAATTCTGACTTGTTATTCCAGTCTTGGGCTGTTCCCCCCCCTCCCCCCCCAGCCGCTCTGCCAGGTCACTTCAGTTCCAGCCTACAGTGCCCGCTGCTATTCCAGCCTCTCTCCTACTTCTGCTGTTGCTTCTCATTCCTCCTGTGTAACTCCTGCTATTCGAGTCCTGGCCTTCTCTCCTGAGCAGAAACTGCCAGTCATGCTCAATTGGGCTGTATTATCCAGTGCTGATAACTAACAAGGATAAGCAATCACTGGAGCCTGGGCTGAGCCCAGGAAACTTGTGTCTCTGATATCAAGGCAGCTGCTAAACTGTTGTAGGTCTCCAAAGGTAAAAAGCCAGTGCATTGAATAGCTGTGCCACCAAGCCTCCAGCTCCATGGACAGTTTACACTGGGTTCAAGAGAAATGGGATCAGATTCATGCTACCATTTAAGGACTTTGCAGTTGTGTAGGCCAGGTGCTGGGGAGCTGACGTGGGAAACTCAGGCTTGTCTGTGTGCATTCAGTGCTCTCTCTTTCCCAGGGCACCATAAATAAATTCTCTGAGTCCATCCTAGCACACTGTATCAATCTTGTTTAATAGACTGGAAAGCTTATTGCATGGCGGCAGGTCGCAAGGAGTGTCGAGGTGATGGATTGTGCCTTCCCGGAGTCGAGCGTCGTTGATGTATAATGAAATATTTATGATTTATTCCAGCTAATAAACTGGAATGAAGTGTGTGATGTATGTGAGCAGATGGGAGAACTATTGATGCAGTTTTCATTGTGTGTGGGGGGAGGGGGCAGTTTATGTCCATCTCAGACACACACACGCGCCTGCACATCCCTTCATACCAGGAAATGCACACTTTGCTTCTGTGAGCATGGCAGAGCTGAATTCCATTGTTAGTCTTCAGCTCTTTCATCGAATGGTTTATCACGCCATGCCCTGTTCCGGAGAGCCGGAATCCTCTAGTTGTAGCCGGCTATTCCTTTTGAATGTTAGACTTTGGGCTCGATGTCCAACTGAGAACTGCAATCATGATTCAAACTCAGTAAAATAACAAGGCCTTCCACTTCTCCCACCCTGGCCACAGTCAGCTGGGAGGCTGGAGTAGCATCCCCACTATGCCAAGCTCCAGAACGTTATGCTCTTGATGTTTCCGCGTTACCTACAAAAATCATCTCCGTGGGTTCCACACACACTGGGAATTCTGGAGTCAAAACAGAGGAAAATCCCTTTATTTCACTGTCTGCTTCCTGTACTTTTTATAGACAGTTGATTTGCAAGAATGTTGCTCTTGCCTGGGTGGTAGTAGGAACTGGATGCCCATCTCTTAGATTTTATACTTCTTGTAATTCTTAGGGTATTTTTTCTGCGGCCAGGAAACAATATGGGAAGAGGCAACACAATTTTTTCATATATCAGAGGGGTGGTCATGTTAGTCTGGATCTGTAGAAGCAGCAAAGAGTCCTGTGGCACCTTATAGACGAACAGACATATTGGAGCATGAGCTTTCGTGGGTGAAGACCCACTTCATCGGATGCAAGTGGCTATTCACCCACGAAAGCTCATGCTCCAATACGTCTGTTCGTCTATAAGGTGCCACAGGACTCTTTGCAATTTTTTCATAGATTCCAAGGCCGGATGGGACCATTGTTATCATCTGCTCTGGCCTCCTGTATAGCACAGGGCAGACTTCCCCCAAATAATTCCCAGAGCAGAGCTTTTAGAAAAACAGCCAACTTTGATTTTAAAATTGCCAGTGATGGAGAATCCACCATGACCACTGGGAAATTGTTGCAGTGGTTACTTACTCTTACTGTTAAAAATTTACACCTTATTTCTGAATTTGTCTAGCTTCAACTTTCAGTCATTGGATTGTGTTAGACCTTTCTCTGCTAGACTGAGGAGCCCGTTATTAAATACTTGTTCCCCTTGTAAATACCAATAGACTGTAGTCAAGTCATCCCTTCACCTTCTCTTTGTTAAGCTAAATAGATTGAGCTCTTTGAGTCTATCACTATAAAGCAGGTTTTCTAATCCTTTAAGCATTCTCCAGGCTCTTCTCTGAACCCTTTGCAATGTATCAACAACCTTCTTGAATTGTAGGCACCAGAACTGGACACAGGATTCCAGTAGCGGGTGCACCAGTGCCAAATGTAGAGGTAAAATAGCCTCTTTACTCCTACTCAAGAGTCCCCTCCTTATGCATGCCAGGATCATAATAGCTCTTTTGGCCACAGCGTCACCGTGGGCGCTTGTATTCAGCTGATCATACACCATGACCCACACATTTTTTTCGGAGTCGCTGCTTCCCAGGATAGAATCCCCCATTCTTTGTTCCTAGATGTCTATACAGACGCTCCCCAACTTACGCAAGCGTTCCGTTCCAGAACACCTGGCGTAACTCGAATTTTGCCTAAGTCGGGACCGTATACCCAATCATTTTACACACACACACACACACACACACACACTTTCTAGCTTATGGAATTTACGGAACTTTTTCCGTAAATGCGGATTTGCGTAAGTCGGGTTTGCGTAACTCAGAGAGCATCTGTATTTACATTTAGCCATATTAAAACACATATTGTTTGCTTGTGTCCAGTTTACCAAATGATCCAGATCATGCTGAATCAGTTCCCTGTCCTGTTCATTAATTACTACTCCACCAATGTTTGTGTCATCTGTAAACTTTATCAGTGATGGTGTTATGTTTTCCTCAAGGTCACTGATAAAAACATTAAATATTGTAGGGTCAAGAAATGGTCACCACGGGACTATGCTGGAATGCACTTGCTCAAGGATAATTCCTCATTTACAGTTACATTTTGAGACTATCAAGTAGCCAGTTTTAAATCCATTTAATGTGTGCCATGTTAATTTTATATCATTCTAGTGTGTTTAATCAAAATGTCATGTGGTACCAAGTTCAATGCCTTTCTGAACTCTCTAAGTATGTTACATCAACACTATTATCTTTATCAACCAAACTTGTAATCCCATCAAAAAAAGATATCAGATTAGTTTGACAGGATCTATTTTCCATAAACCCATGTTGATTTGCATTCTTTATTAATCAAGTCTCAGATCAGCCGCTCCATTATCTTGCCTGGGATCGATGTCAGGCTGACAGGGCTATAATTACTTGGATCATCCTGTTTGTCCTTTTTAAAATTAGCCCAACATTAGCTTTCTTCCCATCTGGAACTTCCCAGGGCTCCAAGATTTACGGAAAATCAACTTTAACAGTCCAGTGAGGTCCTCAGCCAGGTCTTTTAAAACTCTGAGGTGCGAGTTAACTTCTTCCTCTCCGCTAAGTTGGCTCATAAAAGTATATAAAAAAATGAACGGTCTAGAGAAGGGAGATCAGGAATTTGTGCCCTTCCTGTCTCCTAACACAAGAATAAGAAGACAGTCAATGAAATTAAAAGGTTGGAGATTCAAAACTGACAAAAGAAAATGCTCTTCTCACAGCTTGTGATTTAAACTGTGGAACTCGCTGCTACAGGAAGTTGTGGAGGCCAAGAACTTGATGACTGGAATCTCCAGAGTTATAATAAATGACAGCAACAGTTTTGGAGGGCTACTAAACCTTCTGTTTCAGGGTGTAAGACAATCTAAGAAACAAGGATGAGATGTAGTGTGAGGGGCAGATTAGCCCACAACTGCCTAATGCAGATTGCTTGCATCTTCCACTGAAGCATCTGGCACTGGCCACTGCCAGAGCCAGAACACTGGACTAGATGGACCTGGGGTCTGGTCCAGTCTGGCAATTCCTGTGTTCTTAGGTATTTTAGAGACCAGAATAAGAGATGGGGAAACTGAGGCACGATGATGTTGGGAGCCTGATTTTCACTATCCACTGTTGCTTTGCACAGCTCGGGTATCTGGAGAATACAAAGAGCTGGGTACGTCTCTAACTGGCCTGTGCTCTGCCCAGTTACCTGTTGTGTCTGCGGACATATGCACGTGCAATTGCATGTCCATTTGTGACAATCTGGCCCGGAGTCCCAGATTCTCTGGTGCCCTTTGTTCATCTCGCACCCCTCAGCTCCAGGGGAGGACTGAGCCCCGAGTGTCCTGCTCAGAAACACTCCCAACCGGATGTGGTGGTAGTGCTGGGATTAGCGCTCAAGAAGTCCTGGTTCCTAGCCCCATACTCAGTGTGCTGGACCATTCTGCCTTTTAAAATCAGTCAGTATATTAACCAGTAACCTGGGGCTGCCGTAGCGTGACCCATGCCTGCCACCAGTAGCACAAACACAAAGTCAAATGAAACCATCAAAGGAAAGGTAGCACAAGCGTCACCAACAGGGTAGAGCAGCTCCTGTTCAAAGCTCCCACGCACCATGTAATGCCTGTACCATGGAAAAGAGACAAACCATGTTCCACCCCCTCAGCGTGCCAGAGTGTCCCACCTGCTGTTCCTTTGTCTGCCTAATTAGTTCCTGTTTGCAAAGCCCTTTGAGATCCTCAGATGAAAGGCTCTGAAGAAGGACAAAGTGTCATTATTTCTGACGGCCTCAAAGAAAGGCTTCTCGAGGGTCTCACAGCTGGGATACCAATTGTCTTGCCGACATGCAAATTTGGTGAGCCCTGTGATTCTCCAGGTAGGGTCTGTGCAAAGGAATCCAGTAGGGAGGATGCCTCATTCTGTCTTTGCCCCCTCGAGCTGAGAGAGCGCTGTGCCAGCCAAGCAGCCAGCAGCAGGGAATTCCTATCAGAACTTGTAAAGAAAAGCTTCAAGGCTCCAAAAAGAGCAGGCTGCAGACCCATCAAGATCCTAGTATCATCACTGCTTCAGCAGAGGCACAGAGATTTCCTGCTAGCAGCCAGCAGTTTGGGGCTCAATCCACAGGGGACTGTCCCTTCTACACTGAGCTTCCCCAGCTTGGATCAGAAATAATTTCCCATCACTTTGGCTGGAGTCTTGTGTTGGCACTAGCGTTACTGTTACCGCCATTGCTTGTGAAGTTCACTGCAGCTCCAGTAACCTGGAGGTGATAGAGATCATTTAAATGCTATTGGAAAGTCTGTGTGTCAAAGGAGATGTAGCTGGTATCAGGACCAGCACAGGAGATGCACCTGAAATAGTAAACGCTCGTCTTTCGCTGTGATCGTACAGCAGTTTGGACCCTGTCCTTACGCCAAACAAATTATGTCGGATTCAAAATGTTCCACACGTGCAACAAGCCAAAGCTCTAAGCGGGAATAGTTCGGTCATACAATGAATGACGTGACACTTGTCAAAACAGCCACTGGGCCTGATTTTGAAAGTCTGCCTCTAATTTGTTTAAGCAAATGGGAAGATTTAGCTTTGCACCTGCAATACCTGACTGGGCCCACAGATCAGGGAGTTAAATGGCTAACTCGTGTCATTTGCCCCCATAATTAATGGTGAGCACAAAATGTAGGCAAAGTTCATTGTGAGTGTAAAGTTGTGCTGGCAAAATTACAGGGCGGGGTTGAGGGCTACTTTACAAATGGGGTGATCCGGAGCTTAACATTTCTGGGTTGGGGCCCCCGCTGGACGGTTGGGAATGTCTGGGTCTAATCCTGTTTTGTTTAATGCCGTTAAATGGCAAACCCTGGTCCAGTGTCACAGAGTGGCTGGGGCTGGCTAATGGACATTGCCAGGGAGATGTTTAGAGGGAAGCTCTTCGTATCACTGAGGTGATCTAGCAAGGCTATCCACAGAAATGGCTTAGACGGAGCACCCGCTGTCACTAGCTTCTGTCACCTAGCATAAAGCCAAGTGCCTGGCATGTGTCTGTGTCACAGGTGGAGTATTGCAGTTGGATGGGCTTTGCAGGGTGGCCTCAGGTCAGCTCACACTGGGTTTCATGCTGATCACCCCACTTGACCCAAACAGTGCTCCTTTCTCCCACTCCTCTTTCCCTCTAGTGCATTTTTCCCCCATAGATTTTCGACAACTGATCTGCCACCTTCTTCCACCAGAAACAAATAACTGAGTGAGGTAGCGAGGGAGCTAAGGAAGAATAATCCTAGAGCCTAGCGCCTCTGAGAGAGTGAAATTCAACCCAGCTCAAGGCCCATGTGCCGCTACGGAGGCCCTCTGCAGAGGAGTGGATTTCACCCTGTGAGCACTGCAGGAGCAGAACGGCACTAAGAACCACCGAGAGATCTTGAGAGCCTTTGGAACAGCTGGCCACAGTATTAGCTGCCACCGTGGCAGGGGGTTAAAGTCACTCACTTTTTTCTTTTTGCATATCTACAGCATACATTTCCTTTCAAGCTGATGTTTCGCTGCTTACTAATGTAATGGCACAAGGGAATGGCCATTAGCCCTGTTCTTCACTGGGTGAATTATCAGAAGTTCTAATAGACGTCACCTTTATAGGTCACCTTTATAGAAATTAAAGTGGGCCTTGTATCTGGTTCTGATGACGGGCTGTAGGCTCACAGAGCAGTGACAAGGCTTCCTGTCCCCATGTCTGAATTGTGAGTGGAGCTTCCTCTGATTCCTACAGGGAGAGCTGTGCATTTATAACAACGGGCTTGGAAAATACAGCTTTGAAATAGGTGTCTCCTCTTCGGAAGCCATCAGTGCCCATTGCCTCGCCTTCCCCTTTGCAAGGTGAGTAGTTGGGCCTTTGTGGGCAGCTCCCCACTGCACCAGCAGCCTCTGTGCATAATTGGAAGTAGAAATGTCATCAAGTGATTGCAAAGGCTGAGCATTTAGATGTTCAATTTCAGCAAATGGCTGTACGCTGCTGATGCAAACGGGGAGACCAGAGTAAGGCTGGGTTTAATCAGGCCAGCTGTGTCCTAACGTCCTACTTTCCTGGCAGCAGTTCACCGCTGGTTTTTTTCCCCTACAATTTGTGCTAGCTTTTCAATCCCGCAGAGCCACTCTAGCTACCGGAGCAGGGCTGGGGCCTTGGTGAAAGAGGCCGGGAAGTTCTGATTGCTACTGCCCCAAGCAGAAAGCCCGCAGCCTGGGTTTCCGGGCTGTGTTCCCTGTAAGCGGCGTGCTTGGGCAGCTGCCCAGGAGAGATTCAAATGCTGCCCAGCTGATTAGCGAGTGCTCACAGCCAGCAGCGTGTGCTCAGGTGCCCCTCCCTCCACGTTGCTTCGTCCTGCAGCTGCTCCCAGGACCCTCCTGCTGTCTGTGCAAAGTGGGGGGAGGGTGCTGATGTCAGGGTGTCCCCCTGCCCCTGTACCCCATCTCCGTAGAGCAGGGGAGAGGGGACAGCTTGGCTCAGGACTTGGAGCTCCTGCGGTGAACGGTGAGTGAGTGAGTGCCTTTCTTAAAGAGACAGTGCACTGTTTCTGAGATTTCCCCAGCAGCCAGCTCTCTCAGGCTCTGTGGCTTTGGCTACACTTGCACTTCAAAGCGCTGCCGCGGCAGCGCTTTGAAGCACTAAGTGTAGTCAAAGCGCCAGCGCTGGGAGAGAGCTCTCCCAGCGCTGTCCGTACTCCACCTCCCTGTGGGGAATAACGGACAGCGCTGGGAGCCGCGCTCCCAGCGCTGGGGCTTTGACCACACTGGCGCTTTGCAGCGCCGCAATTTGCAGCGCTGGAGAGGGTGTGTTTTCACTCCCTGCTGCAGCGCTGCAAATTTGCAAGTGTAGCCAAGGCCTGTGTCTCTTTCTCTGTCTCACACACAGTCTCTGGGTCTCTCACACACACACTGTCTGTGTGTCTCTCACACACACTGTCACTGTGTCACAAAAACAGTGTCACACACACACCATCTCTTTGACACACACAGTCTGTGTCACACACACACTGTCTCTTTCACACTCACCTCCCAACACATACTTGTATTATTATTGTTGTTACTTCTTGGTACTTCCTGCAATGCACATATATTCTCTGCAATTTTACTCTTCCAAAGTGTGTTATTTTAGTGTTTTGACTGGTCTATGCAGTTCATAATTTTTATTTCTCTTACACTTAAACTTAGTTCTTTGAGTAGTGAGTTCTAAAATGTCTAACCTGTCCTGGCAGGAGTAATTATCCCTATGGTAACCTTTTAAAAATATATATTATATCTAGGTTTTTTGTCTCTACTGATGGCGCACAGCTGCACGTACCTCGGTGCACATAACAAAATTTATTCTGCACATGGATGGAAAAAATTAGAGGGAACATTTTTTACGGTGCTGGCAGATAGAGAACATGTCTTTGATTGGTAAACCTCATGGAGAATGCATCTGGAGCTGGCCAGGAACGTCCCTTCTTGGGGCTGATGGGAATGCATGTGACAGCGTGTGTTGAAATAAGGCTGGCATTTATCTTAGAGGGACCATTAATGCAAAAGAAAATATTTGTAAATAACATTAAGGTTGTGAAAGAAACTGACAAAAGCCAGGAAAGTCCAGGTTGTAATTGATAAGCCGGTGTGGTGACTCAGTGCTCACTGGTGTGTCAGCTCTGCGCTCTCCGCACCACCAGTTCACGTCCCCACTGGGGACTTACGCTGACACTGTCATTACATCAAAGATTGCAACATATGTTTCTGAGGGCTCCTGCCTCCTCCCGCCCGCATGTGCCTTTTATTTCCAGACACCTGGGCTCAAATGTGCCCAAGGTCAAGAGTGAAATGAGATTAGTGCTCTCGCTCTAGTCCCCCGTGTAGAGTGTCTCTATCACAAAGCCGTCCTGATACAGGACTTGCTTTGTTGGCAGGCGCCGCTTAGCACCATTCTGCAGGGCTGATGAACGATGTCACTGAGCAAACATTTCTCAACCGCTAGACCTCTAATTTAATTCCTCTTTTTAATTGTGCACTGTGGGTCAAATCCATCTTTGGTGTAACCCCCAGGGCATCAGGGGGTGGAACTGTCAGGATTGTTGGTAAATTGTGTAGTTAATTGCTTGACCACGCTTTGGTTCGGTATGAAATATATTCAAAAGACCAAGTAACTACTGTCAGTCAGGTTTTTTGCTGAAAGTCAATAATCGTGTAATCCAGGAAGAAAGGCTCAATACAATACCGGTTTCTGGGAAGCCGTCCCATGCAGTGTTGTTAAATTCACCTTACACAGGAGTTACACATTTCAGCTAGCAGTATTTGTAGGATGACTTTACAAGTTACAGAACTCTTTACACATCACTAAAATCCAACCCATCTGTTTGTACCAGTTCCTTAACTTGTAGTTCTCCTTGTCTTTGTTTTGGATACTAGAATTCCAGGGACTGGTACGTAAAGATACCTTCTCCACTTGTACCGGGGCAGAACATTCATGTATTTTGCCTTTGACGAATTTCTTATTGTCTAATGCCAAAGCTGACTTCAGCTTTGCAAAGTGTTATGGGATACTTAGCATAAGTGAATGGGATTATAGAAGGACATAGGCCAATTTAGTTCACGTAACTGCTAGAAATACATATATGCACAATACATCTCCACCTCGATAAAACGCTGTCCTCGGGAGCCAAAAAATCTTACCGCATTATAGGTGAAACCGCGTTATATCGAATTTGATTTGATCCGCCAGAGCGCGCAGCCCTGCTCCCCCGGAGCGCTGCTTTGCCGCGTTATATCCAAATTCATAAGAACATAAGAACAGCCGTACCGGGTCAGACCAAAGGTCCATCTAGCCCAGTATCTGTCTACCGACAGTGGCCAATGCCAGGTGCCCCAGAGGGAGTGAACCTAACAGGCAATGATCAAGTGATCTCTCTCCTGCCATCCATCTCCATCCTCTGACAAACAGAGGCTAGGGACACCATTCTTACCCATCCTGGCTAATAGCCATTTATGGACTTAGCCACCATGAATTTATCCAGTTCCCTTTTAAACATTGTTATAGTCCCAGCCTTCACAACCTCCTCAGGTAAGGAGTTCCACAAATTGACTGTGCGCTGCGTGAAGAAGAACTTCCTTTTATTTGTTTTAAACCTGCTGCCTATTAATTTCATTTGGTGACCCCTAGTTCTTGTATTATGGGAATAAGTAAATAACTTCCTTATCCACTTTCTCAACATCACTCATGATTTTATATAGCTCTATCATATCCCCCCTTAGTCTTCTCTTTTCCAAGCTGAAGAGTCCTAGCCTCTTTAGTCTTTCCTCGTATGGGACCCTCTCCAAACCCCTAATCATTTTATTTGCCCTTTTCTGAACCTTTTCTAGTGCTAGAATATCTTTTTTGAGGTGAGGAGACCACATCTGTACACAGTATTCGAGATGTGGGTGTACCATGGATTTATATAAGGGCAATAATATACTCTCAGTCTTGTTCTGTATTCCCTTTTTAATGATTCCTAACATCCTGTTTGCTTTTTTGACCGCCTCTGCACACTGCGTGGACATCTTCAGAGAACTATCCACGATGACTCCAAGATCTTTTTCCTGACTCGTAGCTAAATTAGCCCCCATCATATTGTATGTATAGTTGGGGTTATTTTTTCCAATGTGCATTACTTTACATTTATCCACATTAAATTTCATTTGCCATTTTGTTGCCCAATCACTTAGTTTTGTGAAATCTTTTTGAAGTTCTTCACAATCTGCTTTGGTCTTAACTATCTTGAGTACATTAGTATCATCTGCAAACTTTGCCATCTAACCGTTTACCCCTTTCTCCAGATCATTTATGAATAAATTGAATAGGATTGGTCCTAGGACTGACCCTTAAGGAACACCACTAGTTACCCCTCTTCATTCTGAGAATTTACCATTAATTCCTACCCTTTGTTCCCTGTCTTTTAACCAGTTCTCAATCCATGAAAGGACCTTCCCTTTTATCCCATGACAGCTTAATTTACGTAAGAGCCTTTGGTGAGGGACCTTGTCAAAGGCTTTCTGGAAATCTAAGTACACTATGTCCACCGGATCCCCCTTGTCCACGTGTTTGTTGACCTCTTCAAAGAACTCTAATAGATTAGCAAGACATGATTTCCCTTTACAGAAACCATGTTGACTATTGCTCAACAGTTTATGTTTTTCCATGTGTCTGACAATTTTATTCTTAACTATTGTTTCGACTAATTTGCCCGGTACCGACGTTAGACTTACCGGTCTGTAATTGCTGGGATCACCCCTAGGGCCCTTTTTAAATATTGGCGTTACATTAGCTAACTTCCAGTCATTGGGTACCGAAGCCGATTTAAAAGACAGGTTACAAACCTTAGTTAATAGTTCCGCAACTTCACATTTGAGTTCTTTCAGAACTCTTGGGTGAATGCCATCTGGTCCCAGTGATTTGTTAATGTTGAGTTTATCAATTAATTCCAAAACCTCCTCTAGTGACACTTCAATCTGTGACAGTTCCTCAGATTTGTCACCTACAAAAGCCAGCTCAGGTTTGGGAATCTCCCTAACATCCTCAGCCGTGAAGACTGAAGCAAAGAATCCATTTAGTTTCTCCGCACTGACTTTATCGTCTTTAAGCGCTCCTTTTGTATTTCGATAATCAAGGGGCCCCACTGGTTGTTTAGCAGGCTTCCTGCTTCTGATGTACTTAAAAAACATT
Organism: Mauremys reevesii; assembly: GCF_016161935.1. Lineage (NCBI taxonomy): Eukaryota > Metazoa > Chordata > Testudines > Geoemydidae > Mauremys > Mauremys reevesii. Next base: position 40,541,715 of record NC_052638.1, read on the forward strand.
TTGTTATTACCTTTGGAGTTTTTGGCTAGCCGTTCTTCAAACTCCTCTTTGGCTTTTCTTATTACACTCTTGCACTTAAGTTGGCAGTGTTTGTGCTCCTTTCTATTTGCCTCACTAGGATTTGACTTCCACTTTTTAAAGGAAGTCTTTTTATCTCTCACTGCTTCTTTTACATGGTTGTTAAGCCACGGTGGCTCTTTTTTAGTTCTTTTACTGTTTTTCTTAATTTGGGGTATACATTGAAGTTGGGGCTCTATTATGGTGTCTTTAAAAAGGGCCCACGCAACTTGCAGGGATTTCACTTTAGTCACTGTACCTTTTAACTTTTGTCTAACTAACCCCCTCATTTTTGTATAGTTCCCCCTTTTGAAATTAAATGCCACAGTGTTGGGCAGTTGAGGTGTTCTTCCTGCCACAGGGATGTTGAATGCTATTGTATTATGGTCACTATTTCCAAGTGGTCCTGCTATAGTTACCTCTTGGACCAGCTCCTGCACTCCACTCAGGATTAAATCTAGAGTCGCCTCTCCCCTTGTGGGTTCCCGTACCAGCTGCTCCATGAAGCAGTCATTCAAAGTGTCGAGAAATGTTATCTCTGCATTTCGTCCTGAAGTGAAATGTTCCCAGTCAATATGGGGATAATTGAAATCCCGCACTATTATTGGGTTCTTAATTTTGATAGCCTCTCTAATTTCCCTTAGCATTTCATCATCACTATTACTGTCCTGGTCAGGTGGTCGATAATAGATCCCTAATGCTATATTTTTACTAGAGCATGAAATTTCTATCCATAGAGATTCTATGGAACATGTGGATTCGCTTAAGATTTTTACTTCATTTGAATCTACACTTTCTTTCACATATAGTGCCACTCCTCCCCCTGCACGACCTGTTCTGTCCTTCCGATATATTTTGTACCCCGGAATGATTGTGTCCCATTGGTTGCTCTCAGTCCACCAGGTTTCTGTGATGCCTATTATATCAATATCCTCCTTTATCACAAGGCACTCTAGTTCACCCATCTTATTATTTAGACTTCTGGCATTTGTATACAAGCACTTTAAAAACTTGTCCCTGTTTATTTGTCTGCCCTTTTCTGATGTGCCAGATTCTTTTTTATGTGACTGTTTATCATCTGATCCGGCCCTTACATTATCCTCTTCCGTCCTCTGCTCCTGACTATAACCTGGAGATTCTCTATCATCAGACTCTCCCCTAAGAGAAGTCTGTGTCCGATCCACACGCTCCTCTGCAGCAGTCGGTTCCCCCATCAGGTGGTGTTATCATGGGGTAGAGTTGTATAATGATAGAGTGATATTATGTGCTTAATGCATATTAATACACATGATGTGAATAATACATATTGATAATGTGATATATATTAGCCCAGCATATATTGGTCAACAATATTGCTAACATTCTGTAATGGGAGATAAAGTTGACCTAATATTCCATTATTTTTCTACCAACTTGTAACACAGTTCTGGCTCTGGCAGAGGGGTCTGCCAGTGGCGAAGACACCCTCCATCCCAGTTTTATCAGGACAGTTTTTCCTATGCATTCCTACTGTCCCAGAAACATCTTCCAGGAAACACGAAATGTCCATGTGTTTCATTTCATCAGTCAAAATGTTTGTTTTATAAGCACAAAATGTTTGTTCGTGACACATTGCTGTCCCCTGTAGAAGTGTCTCTGTGTTTACCAGGAACAAGTGATCCAACAGAATGAGTGCTCAGTGTGATGAACAGCGTTAGGTGTGAAATCTAGTAAGTGTAGACACGCTCAGAAAAGAATGTTAATGACACTTGTTCAGTGTGTCGTCATAAACTCATTCAGACATTGACACAGACAAATCCTCCACTCTGAAAAATCGACCTGTGAGGGTGAGTCAGCCGGTGTGTTTTACATGTTTTGCAGGCACTGAATGAATGGACTCACAGGCTACGGTGTAGTGTCCAGCATTCAGAGACGCACGGAGGCCCGTGCGTGCCTCAACAAGCTTCCAGCGCTGCTGGCGCCAGATATGGTTTCAGGGTCTGCGGGGAAGCCATTATTTTGTTTCCAGTCTGCCACTGGGAAGGGGACAGTCATTAAACAAACAGCAGCATCCTCTTAACTAGTCTCACTGGAGTAGGAGACCCCTCTTGGCTTGGGAGCCATCGAGTGCTCTGTTGTGCTGGATATGCTGGCTTACTTGATAGGCTGGTAGCAGATGGCACAGGGCAGAGGGTAATGTGCCTGTCCTCTGTGCACCACCATTCCCCGGAGCTCTGGAGGAGTGACACGCACAGCATGGCCTGGCCTGTCAACGGTGGAAGGGATATCAAGTCTCGGCAGCTCAGGATTTAGAGAGAAGAAATGGAAGGGAGAGAAATGCAGAGACAGGGAGAAATTACAGAGCACGTCCCTGGGGTTAACAGCAGTAATAACAATAATACAAAGCTGCCTCAGCGGCGCTGCTGTCTGAGGCCGAAGAATGTTTGCATCAGAGGGGTGTTGGTGATACTGGTGGGGCAGGAGCCATCATGTGGCAGAGAAGTGGAGAGTGGGGGCTCCCACTCCCTTCTCCCACTGAGCCCCCCCACCCCTGATTTTGTTCAATCTGAGGTTACTGTTACCTCCTTTTTCTTACTGCTTAGTGACTCTCTAGGAAGTAGCAGCCCCGGGTGCAAATAGTAGGAAGCAGAAGCTTTTTGAGAACCTTCCAAAAGGGGCAACATGGAATCCAGCTGGGATCCGGCTACTGGCCAACCAGAGCAAGAGCAAGTACTTACCTTGTTGAAAAGAGTGACTGGGGGCATTTGAGAGATCAAAGCTGCCTCAGTACTTAGGTGACCCAGCTTGCAAGGGCTACCTGCACGAGGGGGAGAGAACAGAATCTACCCACGTGCACACACCGCTCCTGGCTCAAGACAAGGGGGAGTAACTAATGTCTGGCCACATACGACAGGAGGGTTGGTCTTGACATCACAAGCAGAAGATGGTGAAGTTCCAGGAGGAGGGTGAGCAGGGAAACCCACTAATTATCAGAGGGTGCTACCCAAAGATCACATTTTTGATACTGAGAAGGCACACTACTCCCTCCTGCTGGGCCAGCCTCAAGGAGGAAAACCAATGGCTTTCCCAGTGACATTGCTACATGTAGTTCTTAAGGAGATGGTCATGAGGAAGGCTGGAGAGCTGAGAAGCCTTCCCTGGGGACCCGTGCACCTTGAGATCGTGCCACATCCAGGGGATAGCAGAGATGCTTTAGAACAGAGAGCTAGATCTCCACCCAGCAGAGAAATCTGCAATTGTATTATTTCCTATCTCACGACCTTTACAGGAGTGATCAGGGCACCATTTCCAATCTGCTAGAGAAGCAGAGAAACTTTCTATCAGATTTTCTAGTAGACCTTTCACCAAACCATTAGCATTGGTTCCTTGTCCCAGATAGTAGCCGTCGGGGAACTGGGTCCACTCCAGGCTTTCGCGCTGTGTGTTGTATTTTCTCAAAGCTGGGTACAAACACTATCCCTTGCCCTGGGTCAACTTAAGCCCAGCCCATAGCTGTGAACTCAGCCTTCCCCAGTGCACAGCTAATGGCAAAGACATTTTGTGTAGCAGCCCCCGTTCTGAACTCCCAGTGCTTTCTGTCATTCCAGAGGCGCTCCCCTGGCAGGAGTGGCCGAACCCCCACACACTAGAATGCTGCACTGCAAAAGGTGCCGTCTGCCTGCTAATTGGTGATGGTGGGTTATACTTTTTTAGGGTGTCAGAGTTCCTGCAACAACGCCAAGCACACCCCTAAGAGCTCTGTCCTGCAGTGCTAGAACAACACCCCTCCTACAGAGCGCCTCCTTCAAGGGAGCGCAGACCAGTTAATTCAGATAAAGCTGGAGCTAAAGCTACGGGGGGATGGGTGATCTCATCAGTCACAAGGCACTTTCACTACTGACATGGAGACCTGGGTTCAGATACGTGTCACATCTCCAGCTGAATTCATTGGGTGGACTTAACCCGTTCCTATTGGACAGCTGTCTGTGTCACAAAACCGGCACCGTGTGCGGAAAAATGGCAGCCCCACTTTGTGTCAATAGTTTCGGGTGACGTGGACACCACTGTTTGCTGTTGAACTAGGTCAAAATTCCCTCTCTTCCTGTCTTCTCTTCATGAATACGCCCCCGGTTGCTGGCTGCAAGCACATGGTTCTCCACACCCACTCCTCAAGTCACATTTCAATTAATGTTCCGTTCTACACGTCTGTCAGTCCCCCAGACTGCCCTGAGGTCTGGAAAACACATGGTCATTTATCACATGGGGCGTGAATTCCTTTCAACCTCCAGGAGTCAAAGATCAGGAGAGTCCCCGCTGAAAAAAATTCCCATCTCTTGAAAATATTCCAAACAGTTCTCGATGTACATGGGCACACTTTGATTATTGCACGTGAGAAACTAAACTCGAGACAGGAAAATCTGGAGATAATATATTGGTTCCTGGCTAAACTGAGGGAAGTGACACATGCAGATACGGCATGTGGACGCCTGATTGGGTGGAAATGTTGTTGGAATTGACTCAGTTTCCAGGAGGCAGAGTGGTCCTGTGACACTCAACAGCAACCACTCCAGCAGACTCGGGTGCATGGTGCCTGACTTCACAGAGAGGCCAGTCCAGACGTATGGCATATTGGAGAGGGAGGGTGATCCTAAGGGCTCCATAGTGGGCAGTGGAGAGAGAATCCTCCTGCTTAGGGCCCTACCAAATTCACAGCCATGAAAAACAAGTCACGGACCATGAAATCTGTTCTGCCCCCGTGAAATCAGGCCTTTTGTGTGCTTTTACCCTATACTAGTTCCCTATAGATTTCACGTGGGGAGACCAGCGTTTCTTAAACAGGGGTCCTGACCCAAAAGGGGACTTGCAGGGGGGTTGCAGTATTGCCACACTTACTTCTGCTCTGCCTTCAGAGCTGGGCGGCTGGAGAGCGGTGGCTGTTGGGCAGGCACCCAGCTCTGAAGGCAGCGCCCCACCAGCAGCAGCACAGAAGTAAGAGTGGCAATACCATCCCATGCCATCCTTCTGCACTGCTGCCTTCAGAGCTGGGTGGCCGGAGAGCGGCAGCTGCTGACTGAGGGCCCAGCTCTGCAGGCAGCAGCGCAGAAGTAAGAGTGGCAATACCATACCATCCATCCTTACTTCTGTGCTGCTGCTGCTGGTGACGGCTCTGCCTTCAGAGCTGGGCTCCCGGCTAGCAGCAGCCACTCTCCAGCTGCCCAGCTCTGAAGGCAGCACCATTGCCAGCAGCAGCGCAGAAGTAAGGGTAACAGTACCACACACACACCCCAACTCCTTTCTGGGTCAAGACATATAAATAGCTGAAATCATTAAATTTATAATTTTTAAAATCCTATGACCGTGAATTTGGCAAGGCCCTACTCATGGAGAACTAAAGCTGTTCATCTCTGGAAGAAACTGTTTGCAAGCCCAGAGCTCGCCATTGCGCATCATGGCACTGGTGGGTCTGTGCCCAGCCTGGGGCCGGGCACCAGGATACCCAGAGCTGAGCACCCAGGAGAATCAGAGCAGTCCCTTTGGATCACTTCTTGCTGCAGGCTTTGCAACGTGGCTGGCTGAGTTTCCTGAGCCACACGATAGTGGCTACAGTCTCTCTGCTCCTGAAGCCTTTTGGTGGCCGGTCCATTCTTCAGCCATCCCACAGCTAGGATGTTGTTCTGAGCACTGTGGCTCCCTGTTACAAACCAGCAGGGGAAGCAGGTTAGCACCAGGGGGCTAGCGAGAGAGGGCCCTTGAACCACAGCAGTGCTGATTCCAACCACTCAGGCCTTTGTCTGAGGCTCCTGTTTCCTGAGCTGTCTCCTTCCTGTTTGAGCTTTCCCGCCAGCGGGGCAATCAGGTCCGTCAGTGACACCACAGCGGGGAGTCAAGCTCAGTGTGTGGACACAATGCAACAGTGTGTCATTAAGGAGAGAATGGAGATTGACGGATAGGTTAAAGCTAAGAGCTCTCTTGTGCTCCCATCAAGAGTCTGCAATTGAAATCAGTAGTCCTGAGACCCCCCCTGCCCAGCCCAAAGGGTGGCAAAGCCTCTATTAGCAGAATGTGACTAATCATCTTAAGTAGCTACCAAAGTGCAGCACAGCTTGTTAAGCATTTAGCCAGGCTGTGCTGGGATGACCTCTCTCAATCTTCCCAGACTGCAGTGCAAGTGGCTAATTATTTGATCACACCTGCCACATCAGGCTCTGTCTGTGAGCCCTCCAGAAAGGACCGTTCTAATTCGAGTCGCCGTTTGGTAAAAATCTCGTCCTTTTAATGTAATAGCACCAGCCCCCTCTTTTCATCCTGCCCCAGCCAGGTGTGGGTGGGCTTAACCCCAGGTTTAGAAATCAAACTCCTCTCTAAAGCCTCCAGCAGTGTCTGTTGCGGTGGATGTAGCAGGCAGCACCTCCCCACACACACCAACCACAGCTCGTAGCAGGTGCGGGTCCCGCTGGGAGAGGATTAGGTGGGTTCTGCTGACTCCCTGAGGCAGGTAACTCGTTACCCTAACCAGATGTGCAAGAGGTGGAGGTGGCTGTCTAGAGAGAGTGAGGAAAGATCTAGCCCAGGGGTGGGCAAACTTTTTGGCCCGAAGGCCACATCAGGGTTGTGGAACTGTCTGGAGGGCCGGGTAGGGAAGGCTGTGCCTCCCCAAATAGCCTGGCCCCCGCCCTCATCCGCCCCCTGCCTGCCCCCCTCAGAACTCCTGACCCATCCAGCCCCCCTGCTCCTTGTCCCTTCACTGCCCCTCTCCAGACCCCCCACCCCCTATCCAGACCCCCTGCTCCCTGTCCCCTAACTGCCCTGACCCCTAGCCACACCCCCACCCCCTGACAGGCCCCCCGGGACTCCCACACCTATCCAACACCCCCCCATTCCCCGTCCCCGACCACCACCCCCAAACCTCCAATCCATCCAACTGCCCCCTGTCCCCTGACCGCCCTGACTGCCTCCTGGAACCCCCTGCCCCTTATCCAACCCCACCGCTCCCTGCCCCCTTACCATGCTGCTCAGAGCAGCAGGAGCTTGCAGCCCTGCCACCCAGCCGGAGCCAGCCATGCCGCCCGCACTGCCCGGCAGGAGCGGCAGGCCAGAGCACTGGTGGCACGGCGAGCTGAGGCTGCGGGGGAGGGGGGACAGCGGGAGGGGGGCCAGGGTAGCTTCCCCGGCTGGGAGCTCAGGGGCCAGGCAGGACAGTCCCGCGGGCCGTAGTTTGCCCACCTCTGATCTAGGGTGTGGGCTGAGCAGTCCTGGTGCAGAGACCTAGGAACAGCCAAGCCCACGGAAAAGGTCTGAGATGAACCTCATGCTGAATCATTGTTAATTGTCAATAAAACCAGGAGGGGGTGAGTTGGGAGTTGATCTAGTGCGTGCATTGTGTCCGAGCACGTTGGGAAAGGAACCAGCCCACAGCAGAGAGAATGCATCCTCTTATTTGCACTGCTTTCAGAGGCAAGCGGTTTTCTTTAGGAAGGCAGAGTACAGTGGTGGGCAGGACAGTCCTTTCCGGGAGGGAGGCGAAGCAAGGCTAGCTAACCTGCTCTCGGTCTATTGGTACCCCTGCGAAAACAGGAGCACCTATGTCTGAGCTCTCCAGGCCAAGCCCTGGGGACAGCTTGTGTCATCCCGGCGGGGCTGCCTGGAGCCTTAAGATGCTCAGCAGAGAGTCTCTTCTAATGCTCGCTGGCCAACAGCAGATGTCCTGCAAACACCAGCCCGAGGGCTCTTCCCAGCGAGGAGTTTTGACCAGTGCTTTGAATGTGGCGCCCTGGGCGCGGTGGCACATGCTGAGCTGCAGCGGTAGGACCCACTGGATCCAGGCCTGGCAGCATGAACTGAGCCGTGGGGGAGTGGCGGGCCTGGGAAAACAGGCAGGACCATGAAGCGGAAATGGCAGCTAAGCAGCATTTGCTCTGTTTGCAGGAGACACAGCGGTGTACAAGGAGGCCACGTACTGGATCAAGGGCCGCACCTCTGTGGACATCATCAAAAGCGGAGGCTATAAAATTAGCGCCCTAGAAGTCGAGCACCATCTGCTAGCACACCCCAGTATTGCAGGTAAGGTGCAGCACCTGGTGTTCGCTGCTCTCGGCTTTGGAGGGGGGCAGGCAAATTAAAGTGTTATTGCTCTAGGTGAAGAGCTGTACCTGGAGACGGTCCCAGGGCAGGCAGGCGATGGGCAAGCTTCCCCCAGGCAGCTCTGTCCCAGCTTGCAGTGCCCCCCAGGCCTGCAGCTGATCGGAGACTGGCGAAGGTGCGGAATTGGGCCAGAATTATATTGAAGCCCAGGTCTCTGAGCATGTGCACCCATGGCCACCCCGTACCAGTGCCGCATGAGCTCTTGTTACTCACAGAGCTCCGTTGCGGCCGGGTTAGCTGCTGTGTTGGTTTGGCTTTGTCTCCGTGCTGTGCAGTAATGAGGATAGAAGGTATATGAAGGAGGTGCCGTTGGGGAGCCTTGCTTGGGTTTCAGCGGTAGCCCAGAAGAAGCCAATGTGAGACTGCCTGAGGGTTCTTGCCTGGAGGCCATTTCACAGCCTTTCCATTAGCAGGGTTGGGTGTGAGTGACAAGCAGACTGAATTCAGAGCCCAGCGCTGCAGGGCCTCTGTGGCTGAAGCCAGGAAACTCACAGCCAGGTGCAGATTCAGCAGCAGCTCACGTCAGATGTTGGAAATAAGAAATTTTATTAAATCTTCCTGACCTCCTTGCTGACCCTTCATTAGAGGAGGGAATCAGTGCGCCGCCAGGGCAAGGTTGCCCAATAGGGGATGGAATAAGTGCAGGGCAGGACAGTTCTCTCTTTATCCAGGCTACTTGGGGAGCTTTTCCGCTCTCTGTTAGATCCTGCCATTGGAAGAGTTCCTGATATTCTTCTGTCAGCTCTACCCTGGTACTCCTAGTAATTCCTCCCCCAGTCGATCCTCTCCTTCCCTGTACGTGGCTGCCCTGCCCACCTGGCCATTGTCTCACCAGCTTACCCAGAGTTAGCTCTTTTATGCTCTTCTCCTGGTCTCTTGGAAATGGGTCTGAGTTTCTTCAGGCTGTGTTTTGCTCTTTCTCCAGATGTGGCTGTGATAGGACCTCCAGACATGACTTGGGGCCAGCGGGTCAGTGCTGTGGTGAAATTGCAGGAGGGTGAGATGCTGTCTCTCAAGGACCTGAGGGACTGGGCAAGGTGAGTGCCAGGCATGAGACAGTGCACAGCAAATGCTGCAGTCTACTATTGTTGGGGTTGAGAGCCCCACCTGCTCTTAAGGTTGTCTGATACGTCCCATTATAATACCCTTTTTCATTTGCTTGTAACTATGCCAAACATCAACTCTTTGGGCTGCAGTTTCCATGGGACTTGTATGCTGAATTATTTTGGAAAGTTTCAGCCAATATGGTTCATCTATTTCCAAGAACAAGTTATGGGGGAGAGAAGATACGTTGATTTACCATTTTAAAAAAAAAAAATCCTGGCAACCTTTTCTTTGAGAAACTCTAGTGCCCATGTGCTTTGGAGCAGGGCTCTGAAATGTAGCCAGAGTTGGCCACTGAGTCAGGAATGTGCCTTTTGCTGTTCCCATGAAAATCCACTCAAATTTGGCCAAGTTATAAACCTCTGAAAAAACTCAGTTCACACATGCTGTCAAACTGAGAGGACATTTTCATTAATGATGATGATGATAGAGTGGAAAGTATGCTTCTAAAATGTGCAGATGACCCCAAACTGGGGGGCAGGCACTTTGGAGGACAGGATTAGAACTCAAAATGATCTTGATAAATTGGAGAATTGGTCTGAAATCAACAAATACAATTCAGTAAAAGCAAGTACAAAGTACTGCACTTGAGAAGGAAAAATATGCACAACTACAAAATGGGAAATAACTGACTAGGCAACAGTACTGCAGAAAAGGATCTGGGGGTTCTGGTGGATCCCAAATAGAATATGAGTGAACAGTGTGATGCTACTGTGTAAAAGGCAAATGTCATTCTGGGGCATATTAACAGGAGTGTTACATCTGAGACACACAAGGTAATTATCTTGCTCTTCTTGGCACTGGTGAGGCCCCGGCTGGGGTACTGTGTCCTGGTTTGGGCACCACACTTTAGAAAAGACATGAACTAATTGGAGAGTGTCCAGAGGAAAGCAACAAAAATAGGAGGTTTAGAAAATACAATCTATGAGGAAAGGTTGGAAGAATTAGGAAAGTTTAGTCTAGAGAAGAGATAGCTGAGGGGGGAACCTGATACCAGTCTTCAGATATATGAAAGGTCGTTATAAAGAGGACAGTGATCAGTTGTTCTCCATGTCCACTGATGGTTGGACAAGAAGTAATGGGCTTTATTTGCAGCAAGGGAAATTTAGGTTAGATATTAGGAAAAACTTTCGAACCGTAAGGGAAGTTAAGTACTAGGGCTGGTCTACACTGGGGGGGGGTGTCGATCTAAGATACGCAACTTCAGCTACGCGAAGTCCAAGTATCTTACTTTGACTTACCTGGCCGTCTCACGGCAGCGAGTCGACTGCCGCGGCTCCCCCGTCGATGCTGCTTACTCCTTCTGCTGAGGTGGAGTACGGGCGTCAATTCGTGGATCGGTTACCACCCCCGGATGCAGCAGGGAGTATAGACGTACCCCTAGAATCGGTTACAAAGGGAGGCTGCGGACTCCCCGTCCTTGGAGGTTTTTCAGAATAGGTTAGAAAAGTGGCTGTCACTGGTGGCCTAGGTTTACTTGGTCCTGGCTCCACGTGGGGGGATGGAGTAGGTGTCCTCCTGGTCCCTTCCAGCCCGACATTTCCCTGAGTCTGTGCTCAGCAGAGACTGTTTAGAGTTCAGCAGCTGAAATCCCGAAAGATTCCACCCTCCCTGGCCTGCGCTGACCCTTTCTGCTCCTCGGTGTGACTGCCAGTTGGAAGGGCTTGTAACAGTCTGGTTGTGTGTAATTATTGACGTATGTGCAGAGTGGCAGAGAGGCAGCGTGGGTCCTGTGATGGAAGAGTTCAGTAGTAAGACATGGTTTCATTTGGAGGCCACTCACAGACAGCTGTGGTCTCAAAGGGGTGTCTGGTGCGAACAGCTGGGAGCAGCGAAAGCACATTCAGAGTGTCAGGCGGTCTGGTAGTTTGGGGTGTTGGTCACCAGAAGGAATGAACTAACTGAACCCAAACAAAACCAAAGTCATGTGTTAGGTTAGAGCCGGGCTGTCTGCCACAGGCTTGGGGATGCGGAAAGCTCAGCAGGTCCTGAGACCCGGAGGAGGTAATGGAAGGGAATGGGCCGTGCTCCCCAGGAGTGCGCTTGACGAATGGTGCAGTAATGAGCTGGTTCTCTGCCACACTAGTGGAAGTTGCACCCTCTGTAGCCAGACGGGGCTGTGCGGGGGAGACGGGGAAGAGGCCCCAGAGCACAGTCACTCATGGAACACACGGTGTGGCAGAGAACAGGAGCTAAAGCAGAGACACTGCGGGAGAAGCATCATGTTTCCTCCCCAGTTGTTTCCACCAAAGCAGGGACCTTTGCTCAGGTCTCGGCCTATAATGCTGCTGTCTCCTCCAATCCTCCTTCCTGTCCATTTGTTTGTCAGCCTTGGGAAGCCCGTCCATCCCAGCGGGGGGGCTGTAAGGCCCAGCACAGCCAAGGGAGCCCCTCCAACACCATTTACACATGCAGGCGTGGGAAAGGTGCCGGTAGCTCAGAGGCATGCAGTGGCACAGCATTTCTGCACTCAACCCCCGAGGACTCCGGGACTCCACAGCAGCTGAGAGATGGAGAAGCAGGATCACTTTTGTTTATTATTATTAATTTTATTATTCCACTAGCAAAGTATATAGTAGTGGAGCCATTTGTTTTCCTGGAGACTCCTCTCCCTAGGGCTGCGGATCGTGCTGGGGAGGCTGGCGCTATTTCACAAACAGTAGGAACACTTGTTTCATCAAGGGCTGCACAGCTGGCCAATTAAAGATTCCCCTGGATTTGCAAAATCGCAGTTGGAAGACTACAATTTAGCAAATGCAAGGAAGATTCTAGTTGGCCAGCTGCTGCTCTGATTAAACAATTACTTTGTGGGAGAAAAAAAATCAAACAAAGGAACCAAACCCACACTGGCTGGTCCGCCAGAGCCAAGTCTGAGCCCCAGCATCCTGCCTCCTCTGGCACTGCTTCATGTTACTCCTTTTCCACCAGTCACTGGTCTGGGAATCCTGCTTCTCCCAGCGGGGCTGAAGGTACCTGGCAGTTTGCTCCGTGCCTTTAAATTGATGGGCTCTTGGAATTACGGCTGGGACTCACCTCCGGGAGAGGGGGAAGCAGTTCTAATGTGTTTGCAAATCTCCACTAGCTCTGCTAGCAAAAGAGGAATGTATGAGGCACTGAGACGGAGTGCGGCAGGGTGGACATTGGGGATGAAGGCACCACAGAGTGTTTGGTTGATAGCCACTGTGCTTGTCTCACTGGCATTGTCTCCAGTGGTTCCCTTTATCCTCACCTATTACAGCCCTTCCCCACACAGCCGCCATCCCACATACTGTCTAGACGGCAGCTTAGAAAGACCATCCTGGTCTGTGTTGAATTAAGTCCTTGACTTTAAGCTGGAGCCCAATGCGGCACAGTCCCCAGAATGCCAGGATGCGTTGCTGTTATAATTACTCTTTTAGCATGAGTCCTGCAGACACAGATGTTTCCTGCGGCACTGTCTGGACCAGCACATGCAGGTGTGCCCAGATGCTCCAACCAGCCCTGTCTTACTGTCTCCAGCTAGTGCGTCTTCCCAAAGCAGTGGCAGGGAGCTCTGTGCTGCTCTGTGACCTCTCTGCTTTTGTCTTTGCCTGGGCTTCGTTCGCCTTTGTCTAGTCACAATCTGCCCTTCAATCAAGGCAGTCCGCAGGGAGAGAGCTCTCCCATCTCCTCTGTTCACGGTGCTCTGACCCTCGCCGGCTTACACTGTGGTTCTTTGCCCGTGCACAGCAAAGATAGGAGCCCTTCAAATTAAGCCATTGAAATGTGAAGAGAGGAGAAATCCAGCCAGTGCCTGCTGTGCCTTAGAAGGGGCAGCGAGAGCCCCAGGAAGCGTCCCTGCCCCTGGCCCATGCGCTGTCTCCCAGGCACCACGCCCACGCTGGCTTTTCCCCTCAGTCCGCATGGCTCCCTCGCGCTCTGTCTCTCCCTTTATTTTATATGTCACTTACGTTTGTTTTGCCCCTTTCTCGCACTCACTGGCAGGCGACACATGTCCCTCTCCAGAGTGATTCATTTTGCAGCTTTCGCCTCCAATCTCGTTTCCTGGTGACAGGCGCCGTCCTGAGTTAGAGCCGTCCATATGGTAGGATGTGTTGATCGTTGGGTTTGGAGGGGGGAGGAGGGATGATGGTTGAAGAACTCAGTGGACTTGACACGTTGCATTAGAATCAGTGCCAGGGAGCTGCCTGTCGGAGCTGGGTATGGCCCCAGGTTGGGGACACGCAGGCAGCAGAAGGCGGGAGACAAGCCCCCTGCTCTTCAAAGGCCAAAGAGACTTGGTTCCTGAGCTAGTTCTGTGCTGAGACTCCCTCCTGTGAAAGAGAGAAGGACCATGGGCCTGCGTGTGTGTAAGAGCGCACACGTGTGTGTGTGAGGCACACAGGTGAGCCTGGCCAGGGCTGGCGTTTGGGCAGAGCTGGCTGGCCTGCGAGCTCATCTGTGACGTTCTAGGCAAAGCGACTAGTAACGAGGAGACCTACTCAGAATTGTGTCATTTTGCATGGTTTTGCTTCCTTAATGATATTACTCTGCATTTATCATTTGTTTTCCCTGCCACTGCTAATCGTAAGGATTGATTAGTATCCATTCTGCTCACTGAAGGCAGTTCATCCTCCCCTCCCTGGGGGCACGCTCAGAGGTTTGTGGTGCACAGGCAGTGGGGGTGTGAAGGGACTGGGGAGCCCAGTAGGACTGTGATTGTCTCATCCGTCCCCAGCCAACATCTGGTTTGTGTCGCAAGTGACGTGAGTCTCACTCTGCATCGTAGAGGGGACGTCCCCATGTCCCCAGCTGAAAGTGAATCCATGGCTGACGCTCCCAGCAAACTCGTGAAAGGCCAGCTGCTGCGGAGGCATCTCACTCAAACACCCTGCCCCTCTCCCGGTGCTTTTGGCACTGTTATCCTCACTGCTCCCCCAGCCCCTTGGGTCTGCACAGACACGACTGGGAGGGACCTGATTTCCAATTCCCTGTGCTAGGAAGAGACTCTTACTGCCCATGCGTCAAATCCCCCCTGCAAACCCATGTCTTTCGTCAAGCCCCAGGTGTGGAACTCCTTCCCTGAGGGTCTCTCTACAGCGCTTCCCTGGGCGTGTGTGTGTCTGAGTTAGGCAGGAGCTTCCTGGAGCTGACACACCAGTGACGTCATGCTCCTGTGATTGTGACATCATAGCCAGCCCCACAGTGGAATGAATTGGTCTGCTGACACCAGATCCCTTATGGTAATCATCAGTGATGAGGCAGCTCTGTTGGTGAATCCTTAGGAAGTGGCGAGTCATGGGTCCAGGGAGGGCAGATGTCACATGTTAACGGGAGGCTGCCTGTCCCATGGTCTTCCTGAAATGACTCTCCTCTGAGCGAGATTTCACAGATGCCTCCATCACACTCAGATCAGCTGAACCTTCCACGCCACGATCTTGCTGTGTTGCCAGGACCCTTTGTTTCCTCTGTGAGCCTTGCCAGAGCCCTGCCATGTCCCCCCGTAATGGCCCCGTTACAGGGTGTCTCTGGTGTGCTTCGCTGGGTAGCTAGATGTGGACAGAGCTGCTTGGTCCTGCAGGACTAAGAGGATCATGTGTATCCCCCAGTGGTGCAGTCAGTTAAGGCCGGGATTGGGGTTTCTCAGCTGCGTTCTATTGCTGGCTGTAGAACTTGAGTCATCTGCCAGAGCTGAGTTAACCCTTCCCATTCCCGGAAAGGCAGGCCTCGCTCTGTGTGTGTGCATTAGGTGTAGGCATAGATTCAGAGACCTCTTCCCTTTCTGCTTTATTGGATGTTCTTATCACAGCTTTTTCAATCCCTGAACTCTCATATGTGCCACCATCCCGTGACTTGAGGGAGCACTTCTTGAAGATTCATCTTCCTTTTACTGTGCCGTCCCCAAAGAGAGTGGAGCATACCATCTGGTGGCTCTGGAAGGGAGGTACCTCCGTGATAGTGAGGATTTATTGAAAAAGTATGTGTCTGTGTTCCAGGGAATCCATGGCGTACTACACCATCCCCACAGAGCTGCTCCTGGTGGAGGAGATCCCACGCAATCAGATGGGGAAAATCAACAAGAAGCAACTTCTCAAGCACTTCTACCCAACCTAGTGAGGCATCAGGCTGAGGAGAGCAGGAGCCAACCGAGATGGCTCCCCCGCAATGCCTGTTGCCTGAATGGAGTCTCTTTGAGGAGCTTTAATGCATGAAAATGATACTAATCAGGTGCTGTCCGTGATTTCTGTGCTCGTCATGCTGGGATTGTCAGTCAATAAAATCTGGTTTCATTCCACGTGGTCTCCTCATTGGCTGAGCAGAGCCTGGAGAAGAGCAAGGTTATGTTCCTTCTGTAGGAGCCTCTCTCAAGAATCTCAGAGCCACCCCCGAGAGATACTGAGGAGCCAGGCCCAGGAATAAATTGTGTGTGTGAATACCAGGGAGGTCTGAAATATTTGCAGGTAAGAGGAGTGTCCTACACGCACGCCAGGGCTGAGAATGGAGGACTTCAGACTCCTGAGGACTTGCTGGGCAGGTCCCTAGTTCACTGAGTTAGTGTTTAGATGCAGGGCTTTGGAGCGAAGCCCGGAGCCGGAGCGCGGAGCAGCTCCGGAGCAGTGGAACTGCAGGTTTTTGCCTGGAGCTGGAGCGGAGCTGGAGCACTGCTCCAAAGCCCTGTTTAGATGGATGGGAGATGGACAAGGGGAGCAGGCTGTGTTGGGGGCTGGGCTGAGGGGAGAAGCAGAGTGCTGCCATGCGTGTCCCATCTTTCACTCCAGCAGCCCCCCTGTAGGCTCAGGCTGACGGGATCCATTCTGCACCCCAGGGAGCAGCCATGTGGGCTGGAGTGAAATGGAGCCAGCCTCCTTGCCAAGAGCCCTGCAGTCATTGTCCAGGCAGAGCCTGGTTTTGAAGGGGTTTCCACCTAGCTTCCTGCTCCGGACTGCAGTCAGCTGTCCCCTCCACCATAATCCTGCAAACCAACCGGAGCTGATGGCACTCGGCACAAGACAGACGAGGACCTGCCCACCTGTGCCCAGGCTGTAGGAGTCAGTTTGTGACAACAGGCCCTTCCCAGTAAATGTGGGCTGAATGGCTGTTTACCACGGCACCTGGCTACGGGCTGCTTCGCCATTGCCTCAGCCAGCAATTCTCCAGGAGTTTCGGGGAATTTACAGGGTAAGCGCCGGGTAATCGCAAGGGATGCACAGAATTATTTGTCTCTTCTAAACCAGAGCCTAAGTGACATGGAAATGGCCTTAATACCCAACAGGTGTAGTCCTGTACCATGCAGGCCGCACAGATAGTCAGCAGCTAGGTCCTCTGCAGAGAATCTACTGAACCCTGTGTCGTTCCCAGGTAAGAGTGGCACGTGGCTAGGAGGGACTTCACACTGTCTTGGCATGGAGGGGAAGGTCTGTGCAGGAACCCCTGAACTCCCCCCTCCCTGTCTTTGTGTCTCTGCATGCTCATCCTTGCTATTCTCTAGCTCTCAGCCTCAGGCCATATGCAGCTCATCCCAGATGAAATTACTCTTTAAATTAAACTCCTCTCTTCAGCCATCCGCAGTGATGCCTGTTAATTCTGCCTTGCTTGCCACGCTTCCCTCCGACTTTCCCCCCGTGGTGGGATTTCTGTTGTGCTTTGTTTTGTTTTTATGGAGCAGTTAAAGAGTCCGTCATTTAGGGGAGTCTAATCTCTTTGTGGGAGCGTCTAATAACCTGCTGTAAATTGATATCTGTCCGTTGGCATGCTTCGCCACACGCCGCCTCCTGTCTTCCTGCAGATGTGAAGAAGCAGTAATTAGAGAAGCACAAATAAATACAAACTGCTCTTAATAGCCCATGCGCAGCTCTCTCTCTCTCTCTCTCTCTCTCTCGTCCCCGCTCCGTGCCCAGGAGATGCTCTCTCCTCATGGCTGCCCTGGGCTGGCTAAGTGCAGACATGATGCAGGGTTCATGCAGGCCCATGTGCTTTGTGTTGACCACAGGCTTCCCTTCTGCATGGGAAGTGGACTCCAAAGGGCTCGTGGCCTGTAACAAGCCCAGGCTGTGCGAGGGGCCGTGTCTGGGGGTGTTCTGCCTGGCAGATTCATGGGGCACTATTGCCATTTGCCAGCGTGTCAGGAACAGCGCCTGGCCATGCTTGCCAGGTGAGAGGAAATGATCCAGAGCCCCCCCTGCACTGGAGGGGCGGCAGGGTCGCCCCCCCCCCCGCTAGCTGGGGGGAAAACACACTGCTTGCTGGTGGGGGTGGGGCGGGGGCTCCTACCACTGCCAGGAGAGGAAGGGAACTGGTTGGGGGCTGGAGACAGATCTGAGCCTTGATTTGTTTTCTTTGCAGAGTTTGTTTTAAAAGCAAAGCCCAATATACGAAGTCGGGGCGGTTTAGCTTGTCTGAAGCATGCGGAGGCTAACCCCCCCGGGGTAATACACAGCACCCGGGAAGGAGAGATCACCCGCCAGGAACCAGCCTGCGGAGGTGGCATGCAGGGCGTCGGGGAGCGATCACTCCCCATTCTAGCCGAGCGGCACCTGGGAGATGTGAATGTAACACCAGGACTGTACCTCCCACGGGAATAGTCGTAGCAGGGGCCAGGTTTCCAAAAGCCAACATCTGCGTGGGTCGGGGCCGGGGCCATGTGCATGGTCTGCAGGTTGGGCACCTGTAAAATAGGCTTTTGAAATCTGGCTGGAGATGGCTCCTTAATGTTTTGCCTGGCGACATCCCAGCTGATCCGTCCTCTCGTTTGCAGAGGACATCCCTGAGCCCATCCCTTAGCTCCCTGCCTTCGACCCCTTTGGTAATGCACCGAGTCCAGCCTCTCGGTTTCCAGCAAGAGCTTCCAGTCACCAAGTCCCTGTGCTGAGCTGCTGCTTCTCCCTCCCTGCTTCACAGCAGGTTGCACCGGCCTTCTCTCCTCATCATCCGTCAGAGCTGCTGACAGCTGTACCAGAGCCCCCGCACCTCTGTGCAAACACTGGGCTCATTTTGGATGCTGCAGCCTGCACAGAGCAGACCCCACTGAGATCTTACACTCCACTCTCAAATTAAAAACAGGAGCCAGGCGCCGGGGGAGCTGCGCTGCTGACAGCTCGATAAAAACCTGTTTGCTGCTTCCTCCTCTCACGCTCACCTGGCTACGGGGAAAAAACAGTCACTAAAAGGCTTTGATCTCAGCTGCTGGGCTCCTTGGTAGAGACTCGCTCTGCTCTGAGGAAGTGTGGCTGCCCTGATGGGAATCTCTCTCATAAAGGTGGCAGGAAACCCTGTTCTCTCTCCTTCCCGCCCGCACCCACCTGCCCGCCCAGCCATCCCAGGAAAGGTCAAGGCTGGTACTGGAGGGGAGCTGGTGGCCTGTTAACGCAGGTCAGTGGTCCACCCCGGCTGGTACCTGTGATGTGCCCCCCACCTGGGCCCTGCTCACCCCCAGGTGTACAGGAAGCAGGAAGGCAAGCCGCACTTCGCTGCAGATTTCCGCATCACAGCACACACACAACGGGGATGTGTGGGGAAGGCCCCGTAAGGGGAGATTTGGTTAATGTAGCAAACTCCCGGCAGGCCCAGTGCGTGTTACTGAGATTCACGAGGCGGGGAGGCGTTTCAACAGTGCCCACAGGGGGTGCTGCAGGTCAGGATTGAGGGGCATTGGCAGAGCTGGCCAGTGGTGGGGGGGATTTGTGCTGGGAGGTGGGAGGCTGCGCCGGGGGGCACTGGCAAAGCTGCGCTCCATCTCCCCACTGCTATCAGCCCCTCGTCTGCCCGGGCACTGAACGCGCTTGGGGTGGAAGCGCTCTGCCACCCAAGGTGTGTGAGGGATGCGCTCCTGAGCGGTCAAAGGGATTGTGCACTCAGTGTCCTGTCTGCTCCAGGCACCAACGCATCAGTCCGGATTCCACTTGGGGCTCAGTGGGGGCCGTAGCGGAGCTGTGCTCCCTGCCCAGCCCATGCATCCTCTCTGCAGCCCTGCTCCAAGGGAGGCCAGGGGCCTCCGCTCGGAGTTCAGTGCCGCTCCACGCAGCCCTCTCTGCACACGCCTGATAAGCCGGCTCTTTTGTGTGCTCTGACGTTGAATAACTCTTCGCACTTGGCTTCTGGAGAGAACAGCGGCTGCCATCGGCTGCGCCACCGCTGGCCATTGTCGAGCGATTGTTCCTGTGTCTGCTGATAGCCTGGCTCAGACACGAAGGAAGAGAGGGGGTGCTGGGGGAATGCTACCTGTGACGTATTCGGGGAGAGCGACTGAGCATTATGTTAGCGCAGAGAAAGTCCAGGGAGATAACGGGAGGGGGGAGCATGCAGGTAGGTGGCCGGGATGGACTCTGCTCAGGAATCGCTCCGTTCCCGTTCCTGTGCCAGCTGAGTGTGGTGAGTTTCAAGTGAGCCCCAGGAGTAGCTGATGGAGCAGAGTGAGGGGTGCAGCTGGCCCCGGAACGGGCGCGCATCCTGCCAGAACGGAAGGGGGATGAAATCCCTGTCTGGGTCCTAGGGAGGTCACTGAAGGTCACCACGCCAGAGCGCAGCGAGGCCATGGCTGAAAGCAGCCCTTTGGCTGCAGTAACATCCCGGAGGCTAGTGGGTAGTTGGAAGATGGGCTGTACAATGAAGGGAATGACCCCTTCCTCTCCCCTGGCTCTGGCTGGGCTAGACTGAGCTCTCTGAGGCAAGCCCCGAGCCCCACGGCCGAAGTGGGGGTGTTGACACACAGTGGTTCTGGCGACGGAGGCTTGCAGAACACGGGTATAGGCAGAGCTGTAGTCGTGTGAAGCACAAAGGCAGGCGCTGTCCCATCAGCCATGCAGATGTGCTGGGTTGCTTGTGGCTGGATGAAAATGGGGATCTACAAACCTCTCCTCCTGCTGCCTCTGTGCCCTGCAGAGTCCAGGCCTGCCTGGCAGAGCCAGCGAGCACCAGTCCCGGGTTACAAGTAGTTCCTCTGAACTGTGCCTCGGTTGGCTGCGCTGCAGAATCAGGTGCCTGGTGCTCAGGATCCAGTTCCCTCCAGCTGCCCGCGCCTGCCAGGGGTGCTGAGCAGTGGGGGAGATTCGCCGACCGGCCTGTCTGGGTCACTCCCCAGCCCGTGGCTCCATGGCTCAGGCAGGGTGAGCTCTGCTGCTTCCGAGCAAAATGTCTGCTGGGTTGCAGGGAGGCTGAGGCTCCATGAGACGGGGCCACATGGCCACCCCAGAGCAGCCCCCCACGCTCCTGCTCCCCACTTTCAACCTGGGCTTTCTCCCCGGCCTGTGCTGGGCAGCCGACGTTGGGCGTGGGCGTGGCTGCCTGGAGCTCTGTGACAGGAATGGGTCTGTGCTGCAGTGAAATTGGTGTGAGAGGCGATGGGGTCTCTGGAGCAGCCGCCCGAATCGCGCAGCGGCCGTAGGGCGCCACGGGACCTCGGTTTCCTGGAAGACAGGGAGTAGTGATAGGCTGGACCTTCGTAAATGCAGTTTTGTCCCTGTTTGACCTCGGACGTGCTCTGGAAAACAAAGCCGGAGGCTCCTAAGGGGGGAGAGGAATCAATAAGCTCTGGGAGGCGGAGGGAATACCCTCGCCACGAACAGCAGAGAGGCCGAGATGCGCAAGTGGGAGAGGGGACAGTAAACAGAGGCACCTGCGTGGCAGATTTTCCTGCCCACATGGGAGCTGATTAGAGGCTGAGGCCATCCATCTTTGTGCCGGCAGCTAGAGCGCAGGCAGGATGGATGGCAGGTGGGAACTGAACTGGCGGCTCAGGGGCTGGGGCAGAGGCCGGAGGGGAGGAGAAATCAGGCCCCTGGCTGTGAGGATGATGGAGCGTCCCAGCTCATCGCTGTGGCCCCGGATCCTGCCGGGTGAGCGTCTGCGGGAATTCAGCAGCCCGCGGGAGCATGGAGGCTGAGGCTTCCAGGGCTGGTGCGAGGGGAGGAAAGAGAAGAGAGAGGATGCAGGGGAGAGTGACCTTTGCACCTGCTTTGCAGAGAGCCCACAGCTGACTCCGCACCTGGCTCAAAATACCGGGGGTGGGCAGGGCAGGGCAGACTCACCCAGAGCTCCTGTGGCAGTCCGGGGGGGCCATCCAGGCCACTGAGGGGCTGTCACCACTTGCCCTGCAGCCTGGGCTGCCTCCCAGTGCCTTGCCGCAGCTCCCACCTGGGCTCCTCATAACAGTCTGACAGCACCTGGTCACTCCTGAGTCTCTGTCTAGCCACAGCCCTGGTCCCGCAGCCTGTCAGCAGACACCAGTCACACGCTGGCTTCCAGCAGCCTTGGTCAGTACTCGCAGGGTGACCCCAACACACTCCCCATCCCTGATTGTCCCCAGAAATGTGTTCTGCACAGCCCCGCCCGCTCCTGGCAGTCCACATAGATTAGGGCCATTGCCTCTCTAAGCAGATCAACGTACAACAGGCTGCTACCTTAGAGGAAGTTACCCAAACAATCCAAGCACTGGATTAGTTTTAATTAAAGCAGCCTGTTACTCCCCATCACACGCCGGGGCTGCGTACAGGCCTGCAGTGACCTCTGGGAGCGAGAACACCTGTTAACTTCCCAGGCCTTTTGCAAAGCTGCGGCTGCTCCAGGGCCGTGCGGAGGAGAGGCAGGGAGTTCATCCTCGGCGAGCACATCATTTCAAGCATCAGGGAGCTCAACCCAGGCATTAAGGAACACAAACAACCCCAATCCCAGCTTCCTCCTCGGAGTTGTCTGCCAAAGCAGAAGGTCAGTGCTCCCTCCGAGGTGTTGGCCTGAAAACAAACAAGAGCCACTCACCCCAGCACCCCCCACACACACACTTCCGCTCTATTTCTTGCTGGAACGTGTCCCCTTGCATCTTGGCTGGACTCAGACATCAGTGGGCAAGGCAGCTCCTGGAAATCTGGGGCGTTTTATTGCTCCGGTCTCCTGCAAAATAGCTGGGGCAGAGCTCACAGCAGCCTAGTCCAGCTCCGCGGCTGTGCTGTGAGCTGTAGAGAAGGCACAGAAAGATCACGGAGCTGTAGCATGAACCACTTCTCCTGTCATCTTGCACAAGAGAGCGCTGGCTGGGTGGTGGCAGGGCGGAGCTTGTGCCGGGGGGAGAGGGGCATCTCCAGAGGGGAAAGTCTCTTCTCCTCTCTCAGCAAACGCAGGGTGGGGAGCAAGAGGCTGCGGGATGCAAGGCTTTGATGGGGATGCTGTTGTGGGGGGACGCACATGTCTTCTCTCTGGGGCTGCTTGGCACGTGGATTTGGGAGCCATTGAGCAAGGAAGGGGAGCCCTAGTTCTGAAGTCTCAGGGGGGTCCCTGGAAAAAAATTCCACAAGTAACTATATGGAATAACTTAGAGTGAGGCGGTCCTGTAGACACAGCAAGGAGTAACAGTCTCAAGTTGCAGTGGGGGAGGTTTAGGTTGGATATTAGGAAAAACTATTTCACTAGGAGGGTGGTGAAGCACTGGAATGGGTTCCCTAGGGAGGTGGTGGAATCTCCATCCTTAGAGGTTTTTAAGGCCCGGCTTGAAAAAGCCCTGGCTGGGATGATTTATTTGGGGTTGGTCCTTTGAGCAGGGGGTTGGACTAGATACCTCCTGAGGTCCCTTCCAACCCTGATATTCTATGATTCTAGGAAGCACAATTAGTGAACATCTAGAGAACATCTGGTGACATGCACAGGGTGAAACAAAACAGGGCTATTGGGGTGCACCACTGTGCAATTCCGGAGTCCCATGCCCCTACCTTCTGCATGCCCCGGGCCGTCCATTAGCGCGTTCCCTTCAACAGGAGCCCTTTGCACCACTTGTATTGCACTATGACTTGTGAAGCTATGCACATAAGTGTTCAGATTGGCACAGTAGAAACACCTCAGTGGACACAGGAGATCCCTGTTGTTTGATACAGGTAACTCAGACGCTCTGATCTCATAGCAGTTTGACACCCACTTTGCATAGGTGGCAGTGGCCCCAGCTAGCGTGAGGCAATGGAAGAGCAGACACAGGCCGCTTAGTGCATCCATTAGAATAGAATAATAATAATACGCCCGTGGGAAGTGATTTTCAGCCGGGGATCTCAAAGCGCATTACACAGGGGGAACAGGTGTCGAGCAATGTGGGCATGGCCCCTATGTCCCCCGGCGAAGATGGGTGTCTGCTGGCATGGTGTTTGTGCTGTGCACAGCCGTATGCTGTGGCATCCTTGTCCATTGCTACTTTCTAGCCTCCGCTTGGTAACTCCTCGTAAGCAGCTCTGCTCATATCCTCTTCGGTGCACTGAACTAACTCGGGTCATGTGATCCCAAGTCGTTCCAGTCATCTGAAAAAGGCTTCCACCATCTCAGTCCCTTTGACCAGTTCCATGCATGTGAACTGGCCCATTGGTAATGTGCTAATAAAATGTGCAGATGACACACAGCTGGGAGGTATTGTCAGTACAGAGGAGGACCGGAATATCATACAAGAAGATTTGGATGATCTTGAAAACAAGTAATAGAAATGGGATGAAATTTAATAGTACAAAATACAAGGTCATGCACTTAGGGACAATGAGAATTTTTGCTATAAGCTGGGGATGTATCAGTTGGAACCAATGGGGAGAAGGAAGATCTCCTCTGTATTGGTCAATTACAAGGTAACTATGAGCCGTCAATGTGATGTGGCCGTGAAAAAGGCTAACACAGTCCTGGGGTTCATCAGGCGAGGTAGTTCCAGTAGAAGCAGGAAAGTGTTGTTACCATTGTACAAGGCACTGGTGAGACCTCACCTGCAATAGTGTGTGCAGTTCTGGTGTCCCATGTTTAAAGAGAGATGAATTCAAACTGGAAGAGGTGCAGAGAAGAGCTGTGAGGATGATCAGAGGACTGGAGAACCTCCCTGTGGAGAGAGACTTAAGGAGCTTGGCTTGTTTAGCCTAACCAAAGACTGAGGAGATATGATTTGCTCTATATAAATGTGTCAGAGGGATGAACACCAGGGAGTGGGAGGAGTTATTTCAGTTAAAAGCCAGTGTGGACACAAGAACAAATGGATATAAATTGGCCATCAATGAGTTTAGGCTTGAAATGAGGCGAAGGTTTCTAACCATCAGGAGAGTGAAGTTCTGGAACAGCCTCCCAAGGGGAGCAGTGGGGGCAAAAACCCTAATTGGCTTCAAGACTGAGCTTGGTAAATTTATGGAGGGGATGGTATGATGGGGCTGCCTATGATGGCATGTAGCCGATCTGTGACTGCGAACAGCGAATATCTCCAACGGCCAGAGACGGGACACCAGATGGGGAGGACTCTGAGTTACTCCAGAGAATTCTTTCCCAGGTGTCTGCCTGGTGGGTCTTGCCCACACGCTCAGGGTCTAACTGATCACCATGTTTGGGGCCGGGAAGGAATTTGCCCCGGTTCAAATTGACAGAGACCTTGGGGGGGTTTCACCTTCCTCTGCAGCATGGGGCATGGGTCATTTGCTGGTTTGAACTAGTGTCAATGGTGGATTCTCTGTAACTTGAAATCTTGAAACCATGATTTGAGGCCTTCAGTGACTCAGCCAGAGGTCAGGGGACAATCACAGGAGTGGGCGGGGGAGGTTCTGTGGCCTGCGAGGTGCAGGAGGTCAGAGTAGATGATCGTGATGGTCCCTTCTGGCCTTAAAGGCTTAGTCTCTTCCGTCCCAGCTCCCGGGGAACCAGCTGTCACTCCTTTGGGGCCGTTGTTGGAGGAGGCCAGTCTATGGCAGGTAACAGGACGGTATCTTTTTCTGCCCTGAAACAGCTGTGGAGGTCACCACTTGAGACGCTATAAGCACTTGTCTGTGGCACTGTTGTGAACTCCCCCGCCTGTCCGTCTACCCAGCCCGGCTGTTGAGGTGTTTCTGCTGCAGAAGTCGCAGTGGTGTCTGGGCTCCCTTCCCCGTGGCAGTGAGGCAGGGGTCCCATCTAGCAGTGGCTGCAATGCCCCGGGCAGGCTGGGGGCAGGGCAGGCTGCGGGGGTGGATAATTCCCCTTCACGCATGGGCCCCGTGTCCTGCGTCCGGCACAACAGAGACCGGCACAGAGACAGAGCCTTGGGCATCCTCAGCCCTTTATTCTGAGTACCGTGTGGTAACCCTCTTTGCCTTCCCCACCCCACCTCTCCTCCGACACTGGCGGTCCCCCTCCTGCGGACGGAGAGCAAGCACCTGGGCCCCTCTGATCCCCACAACTGCCCATGCCTCCCTGGCTGGATTGGCCAGCAGAAGGCCAGGCTGAAAGCAGGCGGGGTCCGCCGGGGGGCAGGCTGGAGCAAGCGAGTGGGTGGAGGAAGGTGATGCAGGGATTTCTGACTGGCACGGGGGCTCCCCCCAGGTGTGCTGTGCTGTCGCTGCCGGGAGGGGCCTGCAATGCACACACGCAGCACAGAGGCCCTGGGCACGGGGAACAGCTCTTGGTCTGCTGAGGTTTGAGCCCTGCGGCTCTTGTCCAGCGGGGGTGCATTGGGCACAGCTAGGCCATTGCTGTGGGGCAGTCCCCTGCTAGCCTCCCAGCCACTGATGCATTGCACTGCCCAGCCGGCAACTTCTGGCCATGCTCACTGATTCTGCTAGAAACACCTCCCTGCCCCCATCGCAAGAAGCAAAAGTCCCAGAAACGCCCCAGCCCTAGCACATGGCTCTGATCTATTGCAGTACCACGGCAGGGCAATGAGAGACTCCCCCATGCTGCCCCACATGAGCCCCGGGGGTCTGCATCCTCGAGCCATGGGATGCAAAGCCCCAGCAGCAGCCAGCACTGCCCCCTCGCTGTTTGCAGCCTGGCTGTGTGGGGGGGCGGGAGAACAGCCCATTAGCCGTTCTGCAGGGGAGCGGTGCTGAGCCTTTGTTAAAACATCAACGATGCAGTAAATTTTTTAACTTACCAAATAGATCAATATCAAATTATCATGTCTCACATTCATAACTCTTAAGCAAGCAACAATGGGGAGAGACAAGGTCACTGGAGAATAAATAGCAGCAAAAGCTCTTAATGATCTATCATTCTCGACAACCCCAGGCACCCAGCACCAGGCCCCTGACAAGATCATTAATAAAACTCTGCAGGAGCGCTATCGATTGCTTTGATGGATGGTCACAGGTAGCAAATACTGTAAAACACCTGGCTGTCACCCACTAAAATGAGTGGTGGTGACGCCGACTTGGTGGGGGAGGGGGGCTCTCGCTTGTGGTTTGTCTTTGGGGGATTGACTCTTTAAAAGCGTTTCGGGGCTGATCAACGAACCTTGGAGCTCAGCACTTTGGCCCAGCGCCCCGGGGGCTCAGACGGGGCCCGAGGGAAAGGGGAGGGGGCTGAGCCAGTCCGAGCTCCCGGCTCTGCAGCGCTCCGGACACTTGCTCTGAGTGAGGCCGAGGCAGGTCAGAAAGAAGGGGCAAGAAATGGCAGGGCCAGTGCCAAGTTCATGACACCGATGCCATCCTGCAGGCCTGGCTCCTGCTGCCAGGCACAGCCAGCAGGGGCAGGGCTGGCAAGGCCAGGCCCTCCCCTCTCACCCACCTACAGTTTGCTGCAGCGTCTTCTCAGCCTTCACCTGTGTGGTGCCTGGAACAGGCGGTGGGAAACGGCCTCAGCATGGTATAGAGAGGGTCACCTGTGACACAGGACCACTCCCAGCTGCTCTGCTTTGTTTTCCCAGCCTGCACACGCTCCCCTCCTTGGGTAGATCCAGGCCAGCGCTGCAGTTTGGGAAGGGGGGGGCTGCAGAAGGAAGCCCAGTGTGGAGGGGGCTGCTTCTGGGGGCTGTCCTGGGTCTGGGTGGGCTGGGCATTAAGCAGCTTGCTAAGGCAGCAGTGTGTGCTGGGCCCCTGTGGAACCAGGCATGTTGCACCACACGGAGCTCCCATGCATGGCTAGAGCAGGGCACGTTCACCAGTGGGAGATGCATGTCTCTGGAGCACTCCCGACAGGCTCGGGGGGTGGGAGGGCCTGGAGCCCCACGTTCCATGGCAGGGCTCCCTGGGACGAGGAGGGGGACGTAAGCTTGGGGGTGAGGATCCCTCCCGGAAGAAGGCCATTGCCGGACTTTGCAGAGGTTGGGGAGTGGAGCAGCGAACGCGGCTACAGACTGAGAGCTGGAGATGAGGCTGGGTACGGAGAAATGTGTGGGAGACCGGGAGGCCATGGGCGGAGGCACCCACTGAGCCCCATCTGGCTACTTAACCAGTAAGATGCCCCTGTTCCTGAGCCACAGAGTTGTTATTGCCTGAATATGGGTTTTCCAGCTGCTGCCACCCATGGCAGGGCCTGGGCCGTCCGCATGCTCGTCCCCTGCCGGGGTTTATGGCTAAGCCACTTGACTGCTGCTCAGCCCAGCCAGGGCGGGACGAACCAGACGCATCCAGGTGGAACGTGCCCCCTGCACTGCCAGGTGTCCCAGCTGTGCCCAGGCAGACACACCTGCTCTGCTGCTGCACGTACCAGGGACAGCCTCCCCCTGTGCTGGTCCCAGTGGCGCAGCGCTGGCAGGGACGGTGCAGCACAAACAGCAAAGGGTTAGTTCCCAGTCGCTCGCGGCCTTGTCTGGCCTGCTCCTGGGAGGCTGCAGGCACATCCCCAAGTGGTTTTCTCCCAAGGTAGCAGGTCTCACCCTCTGGCTCTGAGGGAAAATGCAACCAGTGACATCTACCTGGATCCCTGCAAGCTCTTCCACCGCTTCCCTGGGGCACCCTGGGTGCCTGTTGCGGGCAGGGCCACTGCCTTGCCCAGAAGCCAGAGGTGCGAGCAGCACGCGGGGCCTGGCGTGGGTGGCAGGGACCCCATGAGTGGGTTTGCTCGTGCGCGCACAGCGCAGGCCGCAATAGCAGGTGGTTGCTGAAGCTGACGCCCAGCAGCAGCAGGACTTGGCCGTCCCCCAGAGCCAGGAGTTCCCAGTCCCAGTGCCTGGGTAGGTGAGGAGAGATCAGCCTGGGGCAAATGACGGGCTAGACCCAGGCAGGGGTGGGAACTCCCTCTACCAACCGGGCGTAGAAGGTCTCGTCGTATTGTACGAATGTACATGCCTGGTTCAGGTTCTCTGTCTCCACCTGTCCGCCCAGCTCTCGCTGCCTCTCGTCTCTGCATCGTGTTCCTAGCGCACCCATCTCCGTAGTATGCGGCATGTGGCCTGCGCGTTCAGAGGCTGCACTTCTACAGGATCGAGAGAAACAACCCGCCAGCCGGGGAACATAGGTGCCGACTTCCCCTTTCACGTGGGTGCTCGACCCCCGCACCCGCTGCTGGCCCTGCCCCCACTCCACCCCTTCCATGAGACCCCGCCCCTGTCCCGCTCCTTCCCACCCCCATTCCAACCCCTTTGCCAAAGTCCCCACCCCAACTCCACCCCCTTCCTGCCCCCTTCCAACTCCTTCCCCAAATCCCTGCCCTGGCCCCGCCTCTTCCTCCGAGCGCGCCACGTTCCCACTCCTCCCCGCCCCCTCCCGGAGCGTGCTAAGCGCTGCCAAACAGCTGCTTGGTGGCGGCTGGGCGGGAAGCACTGGAAGGTTGGTGGAGGAGCAGAGACACGGCTTGCTCAGGGGGAGAGGGGAGCTTGGCTGCTGGTGGGTGCAGAGCACCCACTAATTTTTCCCTGTGGGTGCTCCAGCCCCGGAGCACCCACGGAGTCGGTGCCTATGCCTGGGAATGTTGGGCAGAAGAGCTGGATCGGACAAAAGGGACTGCCCCAGCTTCACACTCTAGGATGCGCCTGTAGGAACCTTTTGCTGCTCGCTGCTGGTAGGCTTCAGGCAAATCTGTTCTTCACCAGGGACAAGAAACCTCCTGGGGCTGTGTCCCGGGGTTACCAGGCGTACTGCTGCTGCTGGGGGCGGGTGCTAGGGGTGGCTACCAGGTGCGATGGGCTCAGTTGGATGTCAGGTGTGCTATGGGGTAGGTTTGGCTGCTGGCCGAGGGTTAGACGCATGTGCTGCTGGGCACCACGTGGCTAGCGGCCCCGCGGGCAGAAAGCCAGCAGCAGTTACGGAGCCGTTCTGTCAGCCGTTCTCCTTTACCTCTGTCGCCGTCACCCTGCATACTCTGCACAGCCTGAGTTAGAGTCCAGCCCAGACCAGGTGTCACTGGGAGAACCCCCTCTCCCTGATCCAGGTGCAGCTGTTTCCTCCAGGTCTCCTGGCCAGACATCAGGGGTTTGATCCCAGCTGTAGGGTGCTGCTAACCAGGTTGTATTTCCCTATTGAAGTGCCGCAGCCTGGTGGGAGAATGTGCTGGGCCGTTGGTTAGCTGGTGCCGTCATTGGAGGGAACGGCCCTCCAGGAAAGGATAAAAGGATCAGGGCATTTGAACTGAGTGTTCACACACGACACGCATCTGCTGATGTTGGCAGGTACCTGGTCCAGCGCCCCAGGTCTCACATCCGTCTGGAGACACTTCTGCCTTTGGCTATTGGAAAGACAGGCTTATTACAGCTCCCAGCCCCAGCTCACTGCCATCTGCCAGGCTGGGCCTGCCTAGAGAGCGGAGCCGCTTATGAAACTCCTCGGGAAAGCAGCTGATGGGAGTACCCCAGATCCCAGCGCTGGAACGCGAGCAGGCTGGGAAAGCGGGTGTGCTTCCGGCACGCGGCAGCAGCAGGAGGAGATGAACCAGAAGACCCTGCAGTGCACCCTGCAAGGTACTGAGCACCCCCGTCTGCCATTGGCTCTGCTGGGACATGCCCCCCCCCCGAGGGCTGATAATACCTTGCCCTGCGAGCCCTTTCCAGCCCTGGGGCCAGCTGGCGGACGTCGGACACAGGAGGAGGAGCCTGCACCCTGAGCTCTCTAGCCAGGTGCTCTGCGGGGGGCAGGAGGGTGCGGACACGGGGCGGAGGCGTGGCTAGGGGGTGGGCCCACTGAGGGCCCCATTCTGCGTCTGAGCAGCCGGAAGCCCCCTCCCTCCCCCATCACCTCTGCCTGTGTCTCTCCCAGTTCGATTCTCTCCCTCTCCCTTTGATTCGCTTGCGATTCACGTTTGCCATTGACAGTCTGATCATATGTACACAACCATTCAATTACTCTGTAATGGCCACAGGCTATTAAGTCATCAATCTACTTCATTACAGCCTGCCAGGCCTTTCCCCAGCACCCCGCAATAAAACCCATTACAACAACAGCAACCACCAGAAGTAGCATCTTTAATGCACCAGCGCCATTCCCCTTAATACCTGATTTACTAGCTACACGCCGCGTCGTGGTTAACGTACACAGAGCTGGCTAGTGCGCTGGCGCTTGGCTCACCCGTGTCACACAAGCGGCAGCGTTTGCCTGGAAATGGCCTAGGCTGGGCCGCTCCAGACCCCGCCTCACCCTGCCACCGAGGCAACTAATGCAGCTTTAGGATACGGAACATGGCCCCTCCATATGACACCTCAGCTGCACAAAGGGACCCCTGTGGGATCCAGGGTAATTGTAGGGATCTGTCCACTGGCTGGGTTTTATATGATGCCCATCCCCTGTCTGAGCCCCTTACACAGTGTAAGTAGCTACTGCCTCTCCCCATGTCCTAGCAGCCGTCCCTTTGCTTCCTGGTTGTATTCTGGGCCCTCTCTCCCCCGTCGTGAGAGCGGGCAGGGTTGTTCTGGTTCTCTGGGATCCGAGCGCCTCCCTTGCAGGTCTCCTGAGCTGTCATTCTCCTACCAGAGGGAGAATCTAGCAAGGACCTGGTGGCCACAGCTGGCGTGAAGGTCCCCAAACTCTTTGCTAAGCCCCTGTTTTCGCTGGCTCCGAGCTTTTCAAAAATTCACCTTTGGAGTGAAACTTTTCCTGCCTTCACTCTTCGCACGGAGGCCCCTGGGCTGGACGCTTGCTGTTCATTAATCACTCGAGGGCAGCCTAAAGCGAAGGAGTTTTCTTGTTTTCATAGATTTGTTTTAAGGCCGGAAACAGCCTCGGTCATCAAGTCTGAGCTCCTCAGCGTGTCCCAGGCCAGAGCATTTCAACCAGTCACTGGCGTGTTGAGCCCAGTAATCGCTCCACAGATCTTTCAGAGGGAAAATGGCTGACACATGAAGCTTGGGGCAGACACAGTCCTCCCTGAGGGCCTAGGTTTAACAAAGCTGTGAGCATTTGAAAATCACACTAGGTCTGGACGGTCGGGGCTCATTCTAGGAAGGACTGGGGGCAAGGGGCCTCTGCCTCGATCCCGGATTTCAGTAGGAACTGAGGATGCTGAGTGCAGAGAGATCTGCCATCAGAGTTCCTGAGCTGAAGAGCGCCGGCTTTCTAAACATCCCTAGGAAATTCAGGACCAACAGCTGCGTTAATGCAACGTTACGGCTGCACACTTAAAAGAAAATTCACACCAGAAGGTGCCAGCACCGGCGTAAACTTGGCTGTGTTGCGCCTCTTGCAGCATTTTCTGTCCCTACCTTGAGTTTCTGAGCGAAGGACCAGGTTAGCCCCTTGCTCTGTGTGTCGGTAACAGTGGCCACACGCCCGACAGGACGCTGCCCAGTGGAGTACATAGTTGCAGCCCTGGACTTTCGCTAGTGTCGGCGGCATGTTGCTAATGGCGTGGGAAGGGTTAGTTTGGGGCGAGGAGCAGATCCCAGCTCAGGGTAAGGAGTTGGGCTGCTCACTGGTGAGTTCTGCACCCAAACGCTGCCAGCCACCCCCCAGACTCCTGCCCCCTCACTCCACGGAGTGGGGGAAGGGGCAGAGGCTCTGCAGAGGCCCACATCAACCTGCCCTGGCTGGCTCCTAGCCCTCTGCACGTGCAAGGACGATGGAGCCGTGGCTATCGAAGGGGGGGGTCTATCCATGGCAGGCAGAAAGTGCTGGGCAAAGAAAAGCTCAGGATCAGCCTGTGAGACGGGCTGCAGTTGCTCCCAAACCGATGGGAAACAGGCTCAGAGAGGCCATCCAGGATTGAGTGTCCAAGCCAGGACTGGAACGCAGGGATTCCCGGCTCTCCGGCGTGTGCACAGACCAGCCGACTCCACTGGCAAAGCGGAGAGTGGGATCTGGCCAGGCACCCCCATTGGACAGACAGGCACTTGGACAGAGGCGCTGAGGAGAGACTACAAAGCCGGTGTAATCATCCTGGGGGAATTAGGGGCCGTTTTCTTGCTGGGAGGAAAGTCGGCCGTGCTCTGTCCCTGCCCTCCCTCGCCGCGAAGCTGTTCCCTCCCTCTGTCTCCTCAGATCAAATTGCCCCATTTTCTGCTGTGAATGGCACTTTGCCTGGCTGACATGAGCGTGAGCTGCCCCCCTCAGCGCGCCTTCCCGTGGGCTCGGAGCACGCGCTGATTGGCAGAACCCCTGGTTCCCAGCTGTAAAGACGGGGTCACCAGCCCCCTCGCAGGCTGCAGTTGCGCCTCGGATGTTAATGGAAGAAACGATGCTGTCGCGAGACCCGAATGGCCTGTGCTGTGAGACTCCACCAATTACCTCGTTAGCCACCATTAGCCAAATGGGCCTTAACTGCGGCTAGTGACCCATTTTTCAGAGATTATTGCCACAGGAGCACGGAGACGGCAGGGAGCTGGGAGCCCTGTAACGGACTCGCCCCTTAGAAGCGCTCCCTTTCCCATTGGATCTGGTCCTGCCCCAGCTCCGCACCCCCTGCTGTGGATACACCAGCCATAGAGAGAGGGGAGCGCGCAGAGATCCCCACGCCCGGTGCCACCCGCTGGGACCTTTGCCACCCTTGGCTGGATGGGAGGGCCCCATGGCGCTAGGTGCTGTACAAAGAGCTGGGAATCTCAGACC
Organism: Mauremys reevesii; assembly: GCF_016161935.1. Classification (NCBI taxonomy): domain Eukaryota; kingdom Metazoa; phylum Chordata; order Testudines; family Geoemydidae; genus Mauremys; species Mauremys reevesii. Next base: position 40,574,606 of record NC_052638.1, read on the forward strand.
ACAACCTCCCTGTGTCCTCCTTCCCCAGCCCCGCACACCAGCCGAAACCCCGCTGCTCAGCTCCTCCTCTAACCCCATGTCCCTTTGTGCCCGGAGCCCCCCGCATCCCCGCGCAGTTGGCTGTGGTCCAATCCGCTGCTCCTTTGAATCCCTCCTCCAAGGACACATCTTCCCCAAGCCCCAGCGATGTTACCCCCCCGCCCCCCCGCGGGAGTGCCACGACTTCAGCCATCTAACCCCCTGCTGCCTGGCTGGGTGTCCTTGCCCCCGGGGCTCGGGGGGGGGCCTGACTGGCTGTGTGAGCAGTGAGCAGGGGCCGTGTCCTGCCCTTTGAGTTGTGCCGGGCTGGTGCAGGGCCGGCACTCAGCAGATAAAGCGGGTTTTCTGCCTCCGCTCCCTGCAAAGCACAGAGCGTCGGCACCGACGGATTCGCAGCGGGGAGCACTGAAAACGCAGGTCGGTTCTCCCCCTCCCCTGCAGCAGAGGGGATCTGCAGCCAGGCTTTTATATAGCAGGGGCCACAGTATGGCCGAGCCGTGCAGCGTTCACATGGGCAGAGCCGTGGGCACGGCTCAGTGAGCATGGGGCTGGTGCGGGGGGGAGTGGCAGCCTGCTCCCCGTGTGGGTGGGGTTACACTGGGTGAAGGCAGCAGAAACTTCCCCTTAAAAAGGGCTGGGGTGTGCGAAGGACCCGGTGAAATCTGACAAACACTCGGGGGTCCCATATCCACCCCCCACCCCATGTTCAAAGGGTTCCTTCATGGCTACACATCTCCCCCCCCCAGGGGGCGAATCCAGGGGCTGCTCCCCCGGCCCCTCCTGCCGCCGCCGAGCAGCTGGCCAGGGGTTCATGGGGGGGGCTCGCCCCCGGAGCCATTATCTCTCAATCAATAGCAAGTGAACTGACGACACATTTAGGAGCAAAGGATCGGAAGCAGCCGACTAAATGAAATGAGGGGCCGTTCCGAGGCGATCGATGGCTGTAATAGAATCAATTTCGGCCAAGGATGCCCTGAGTTATTGCATTTCACCTCCACCGACCGGCTCCCGCCTTTCTGTGGGGCTCGTTCCCGGGGCCGCCCGGCTCCCGCCTTTCTGTGGGGCTCGTTCCCGGGGCCGCCCGGCTCCCGCCTTTCTGTGGGGCTCGTTCCCGGGGCCGCCCGGCTCCCGCCTTTCTGTGGGGCTCGTTCCCGGGGCCGGCCTGAGGCAGGCGTCTCGGCTGGCCGGGGAGATGGAGGCAGCGCCAGGTGGCAGTGAGCAGGGCAGCCCCGATGGGGCCCAACCGCAGGCCTGGCTCTCGGGTCCCCCATTGCCCTCGGCCCATTTCCCAGATCCCACTGCTGCCCCCACATGGGTCCTGCGGTGCAGGGGCAGCGCAGAGGGCCCAGGCCGTGCCCATCGGAGGAGCGGCTTCTCCCTGGGCAGCAGTGACAAGGGGCAGGCCCCCCCGGACTGCGACCGCTGCTGTGAACCCGCGGGGAGGAGCCGGGAGAAATCGCTGCCTGGAGGGGAGTGGCACAGCCACCCGCACCGCCAGGGCTCAAATGAGAACATGGCGCTGGAGCCTGTAAGTCTCACACTGCGTCCCTGCAGCTCCAAGTGCCAACCCCACAATCCCCCAGCCCCCCAGCGCCAACCCTACAATCCCCCAGCTCCACATCTCCAACCCTCCCAGAGGCCCAGCTCCAACCCCCACTTCCTCCTAGATCTAATCCCACAATCCCCCAGCCCCCCAGCACCAACCCCCACTGTCCCAACTCCAATCCCATGATCCCCCAGCCCTGCAGCTCCAACCCCCATAATCCCCCTGCTCCACGTCTCCAGCCCTCCAGCTCCAACCCTACAATCCCCCAGCTCCAACCCCCTCCAGACCCTAATCCCCGTGGTGCTGGGTCCAGGGCTGGACTAGCACAGTACTAGTAACAGCGAACACTAATGCCAAGTGGCCCTGTGGCGAGAGGTCAGCCCGGCCTGGCCAAGGGGAATGGAGAGGAAGGGGCAGGAACCAGGAGGCTGTGGGTCAGGCTGGGTGGTGTGGGGGTGGTGTGGGGGAGGGTGGGGAACGAGGGGATGGCGCGTGCTGTGTCCGGTGTGCGGTGGCATGGGGACCCAGGTTGGGCTGGCTCGGTGAGCAGGGAGCCCCCGATCATCCGCCTGGCCCGAGCGAGCGGCACTTCGCACAGGTGTGAATAACGACAGGGCAGGGACAGTCCAGCCCTTGGTCTTAGCCCAGATCACTCCCCAGCCCCAGAACAGCTGGGGGCTCTGCTGGCTCCCAGGGGCCGAAATCTCCCCAGGACACCGGCCGGACTCGACAGCAAGAGCAGAATCCTACCCACAGTCGCTAAGGGCTGGGCCCCAGGCTTCGTGTTTGTAAAGGGCCCGTACGTTTGCCGGCCTGGCGGGTGTTCAGCCCCGCACCAGACAGGGAGGGGTTAAGGGGCAGCTCTGGTCTCAGGCCGACCCGGCACGGCTGCGAGCCAGGCCAGCCTTGGAGGAGAAGCCCAGCTCAGCCTGGTCACACAGCCATCCCCTCGGGGCACTGAGCGCTGCAGGAACCGCACCAGAAAGAGCCACCAGCTTCATTCCCGGTGAGACTCCTTGCTCTGTTGCCAGGGCCTAGCCGCCGGGTCCTGCCATTCGTCACTGGGCGGAGGCTGCGGCAGCTCCCGCTCCGCGCGGGTAAATACCAGGCAGCTGTCTCCCGTCTCGGCGCTCGGGCGCTGCCGCTGGGACCCGCTCCCACACCTCAGAGCTGACATTCTCTTTTATGGCCTTATCAAATCCCAGGCTCTGGTGGCTTTACTGCAGCTTCTCCAGCCTTCAGCAACTGGGTCCTCTCAGGCACGGCTTGCCGCTCGCCCCCGTCGCCGGTGGGGGTGGCATCTCCCCGCCCTGGATATTTGGGGGGAGGAGGGGAGAGGTGAAATCCCTCCCACACTCCTGCAGATTTTGCAGGGAGGATTTTACCTCATTTCGTTAAACGGGGAGGGGAGCAGATGTTACACCAGCTTCTCCGGCAGAAAAATGGAGCCTTCTAAGCCGTGGAGTCTGGAGTCCTTCTCGCCTCACTGGGGGGCTAGTTCTGTTGTTCCTGATCCCCCGGCCCTCAGCACTGCTGGCAGAGACGTGCCCCAGTCGTGCACCCACGCCCTAGTTCCGTGCGAGCTCTCCAGTGCACTAAAATCGTGTCGCTGTCCCGAGCCGGAGCCTGCCTGAGCCACTGGGGATGTACCGGAGTGGCTACCTCACCCCACCCCGCCACTGCTTGCACTGCCGTGGCTACGCTGCCAAAGTGCGCCCGACAGGCCTGACGCTGCCTACCAGAGCAGCAGAGCACCCAGTCCGGGGGGCTGGCCAGACCCATTGCCTCCACACTGGGGGCCCGTGGGACGGTCCCAGAGGGGCGCCCCGCTGCCCCGGGCCGTGGATCAGTAGGTGGCGGCCCTGCTGTCATGTGGCATGGGAGTAGGTGCTGTCTGCAAAGCAAACAGGAAATCCAGGCCCCACTGAGGCCAAGTGGAGTTTGGCTCTTGAGTTTAGTGGGGCTGGGCTCTCAGCCTCGGGGGGACGGGACGGGGCTGGCACTGGGCCCGCCACGCAAAGGGCTGGCACCCCACTCCTGCCTCTGCCCAGGGCTGGGGCCGTGCCCAGCTGCGATGCTTTGGTTTTCGTCTGTCCTGCCCTGTCGTGGGGCACACGCCCAGCTCCATGCATTCGCTCCTCACCTGAGGCCACAGCTCGCTCACCAGGTTGGGGGAGCCCAGAGCCCTTTGGTTCCAGAACAGGTGCCAAACCCCGTAGCCAGCGCCGGGGGGAGGGGGCGAGAGGCCTCCTGTGAGGAAGGAAGGCGAGCTAGTGGGTAGGCTCTAGATTGGGACCCAGGAGCCCTAGCAGCAATTCCTCCCCCTGCCACAGGCTCCCCATGTGCAAGACCTTTAGTGTCTGTGCCGTGGGCCCGTCCGCCCGAGCCCTGCCCTGCCTCACAGAGGGTGGTGAGGCAGAATCCACTGCTCAGGCCTGGTCAGGTTAACACTGGTGCCGGGACAGGGGCAAGTAGGTGGCCGGCCTGGGCGGCTCGGACGCACAAGCCGGCGCCCAGGCCGGAGAAAACGTGCTTTGTTCAGCAGAGCCACGCGTGTGACCTGTGACAGTCACGTCGTCGCAGATCCAATTTGATCTCTTTCTCCCACATATCTAACCCCCCGCAAACAAGCCCAGCCCACCCCTTTTCGCCCGAGTCCCACGATGCCAGTGGCAGGGAACATCTGCTCGGCTGCCCCCTCCTGCCACAGCACATTAGGGTCAGGCAGGAGCCAGCTAATCAAGGGGCCTGCTTTGGAGGGGCCTGTGGGTAGGGGGGCAGTGCCGCCTGCACGCGGGCCGTGGGGTGATGCAGTGAAGTGGAAACACTTCCATCCCCTGCCAGGAAAATCAGTGGCTGCCTTGACATTCATCAAGGGCATCAGAGCGAGGGAGAGCCAGATAGATGCAGACAGACAGGCGGGCAGGCCTCACCCTCTCCAGCATGACGAGCTCCACAAGCGCCGGAGCAAGGCACCGATGCTGGGTAAGGCTAGTGCTGCAGGCACAATTATCCAGCCCTGCCCCACCCCATGACAGAGCGTCTGGGCTCCCTGGCGCCCTCCAGCACCGCCCCGTCACCCTGCTCTTCTGAGATCCCCCCCTGCCGTAGCCCCAGAGCCCCGGGCATGGTACCACCCGGCCCGGGGAGCAGGAGACGGCCCCAATGTGTCAGCAGTGTCAGTGCAACGAGCAGGGGGTGCTTCTCAGCCAGGGTGGAGCTGACGCTGGGCAGAGCAGCTGGGACAGACATTGTCCGGTGTCCCGTATTAACCCTGCGTCTGCTGAGGGTCTGGCTGCATCACCGATTGTGCACAGCGCTCCATAGGGGGACATGGGGCCGTGCGGGCAGGTCAGAGTCCCTGCCCCCGCCCGGAGAGCGCCCAGGCTACGGAAAGAGACACCTTGCCGAGAGCTGGAACAAACCCCGCGAGTGGGCAGGGACGTGCACGTGCCTTTGAGGAGGGAACGAGGGTCTCAAGGTTCTAAGAAGGGGCAGGGGCCTGGCGGGTCGGCCTGGGAGAGGGAACATGCAAGGCCCAAAGTCAGGGTGGGGGGTGGGGTGAGTTCGCCTGGGTGCCCGACGTGCCTGGGACAGGTTTGCTCTGCTCACCTCATTCCCCAACTCTATCGCTCCGGCCAGGGGGCGGGAGTCTGGCTGCAGGCCCCAGCCCCCACTTCGCGGTGTGTTAGTGCCCAGGTCCTGACCCACCAGGGAGCGAGGAACCTAAGGGACCCAGCCACGGCCCTCACCTCTCACTCGCTTTCTGGCTTCCCAGCAGCCAGGCCCTGCCTTCCCAAGCCAATCGGAGGGGATTCCCTGTCCAGCCCAGCACCACGCCCTGCCGGGACATTCCACCCTCTCCACCATGCACCAGAGCCATGCGAGGGAGTGGGGAGTGAAGGGGAGCCAGCGCCTCCCCGAGACAGGGAACGGAGGCTCCCCTCCTCCAGCCTCAGGGCTCCCTGGCCAGAGTGAGCTGCTGGGACTCCAGCCAAGGGCCATCCCCAAACTCATCCGTGCACAGCCCGAGTGCTGAACTCTGCCCGTCCAGGCCAGCGGACGGGCTCCCAGCTCCAGGGATAAAGGGAAACCTCCTGGGACGGCTCTGACCTACACAGGAGCTGAGCCGCCTCGGAATCGGGGGAGCGTGAAGGTGGCTTAGAGCTGCCTTGACGCCCCCTCCCCACCGTGGGCTCTGAGCCGTGAGTGGGGATTGCAGAGCGGCAGCGACTGTGTCTCTGCCAGTTGGGCTCTCCGGGCACTGGCACTGTCGCAGCCCATCTGCCCCAGCTAGACGGATGCCAGGGTTGGGTTTGGTTTCACATCACACGAGATGGGCATATGTGGGCTGACAAGCTGGCGTTGCCACTAGCCACTCTCCACGGCTCAGTGGCTTGTTTTGACAACATGGCTTGTGACAGCGGAGCAGAGATTCTGGGCAGCGGAGAAGCAACCGATGGCCTTTAAATGCTACGCGCTGCCTTTGTGTGGGCCCTGAGCCATCACCCACGCACAGCGGGGTGGAGTTTGCAGCAGTAATTACCCCTCCATCCCCTCCCCAGCCCCAGCATCCTCCCTGCATTTCAGAGGCTGGGTGAGTTTCACTCGTACCCCGGGGAAGGGCATTTGCACCTTTCAGCACCAGACACACCAAGGGCAATTGCTTCTTAGGGTCCCACTCAGGCATCTCTCTGTGTGGCCCATGCTCCTGCATATGTACTAATTCTGTAATATCAGGGCCGTGGGGCCATCGACTTCCCAGGCCAAAATCAGGCCCATCCCTGCTCCTAAAGCTTGCGCCTGTCTCTACCCTGGGGGATTCATCTCATTCATTGACCCTTCTAAAGCAGCGTTTGTCTGAGGATCTCATACCTCCATGCCCGGGTGGACTACTGAGCAGCCACTGGAAGCAAGACAGAGTCAGGCCAGGATGTGCATGGGGAGAACCCAGGAGCTGAGCCCCTGGCCCAGCGGAGGCTGGGCTGCCCTCTTGGCTAAGGTGCAAAACCAGAGGTGGGGTTTAGGGGTAGTAAAGATCCCAGGGCTTTCCCCCCCCGACAGGGAGCATTAAGCCTGGCATTCCAGCCTGCCCCCCTCTAGCATTTCAACTGGAAACAATAGTCTTCTGCATGTGGTGCAAGAGGCTGCAGGACCAGACCCTGGGGTTCCAGACCAGCAAAGCTGCCACACTGCTATTCAAAGGCTGGGAGACCCTGTGGAGCTAGACACTGCAGGAAGTACCGCCCAGGGGGTCTGAGTGGCAACCCCCCCAGCCCATTGATTGGCCCCAGGCACTGCAGGAAGTACTGCCCAGTGGGGCCCGAGTGGCAGCCCCCTGCAGTCCATCGATTGGCCCAAGCTGGTATATAAACCAGGGAGCTGGCTGCTTGCTTCTGGTTCTGATCTCGCCCTGCTGTGGGCCTCAGACTCCAGCAGCTTCTGGTCCTGGTTTGTTCCTAACTCGGCTACTTGCCTCCTGTCTGTAACCTGGTACCTGCCCCTGACTCGCTGGTGCCCTCACCCAGCTTGACCAGACCCCACTACTTGTCTCCGGACTGCAAGTTGGTAACTGACGGGTGCGTGCAGGCTGTCCTGATGCTTCCTATCCCAGCCCACTTTGTGGTTGCTATGTGTTCTTCACAGCTGCCCTCTTTCACCCCAGAGGTGGCTGCTGTGCAGTGGTGGATAAATAACATTTTGGCACCTCCCTAGCACCTTTTGCCCATGGCTCTCCAAACGCGCCTCACATCTCCCTGGTGAGATGGGTATGGTTTCCAGTACACAGATAAGCAAAGTGAGGCAAAGAGGTTCAGGGGTTTACCTAAGCACTTCAAGTTGGTGGCTGAGCCAGGAGTCCTCACTCCCAGGCCCCCTTGCTCTAGCTATCAGACCATGCTCCTCCCTGGATTCCTGGACTTGGTTCACCTAACGTTAATGATACTCAGAGTAGTCTTGCATTTCTGTAACGTTCCGTTGAGAAGGTCACACAGAGCTTTACTAAAGGAGCGTATGAACTGGGTCTAATTCTCTCCACCTTCGCCCATGTGTCGTCGTCTCCACCTGAGTGGGGGTGGGGGTCAAAGGCAGCCAAATCCCTCACTTGGAACAGGCCTTGCAGATACCACAAGGAGCGGCACATAGGACTCACTTAGCCCAATGCTGCAGAGCAGACACCTCTGGGGGAGGGGAGGCACAGCCACTGGGCAGGACTGTCCTGGTCCCTGACACCACTGTGGTTCCCGGCTGAGCTCTGGCCACGGCTGGTGTTCAGTGCTCTGCATATGTGGAAAGATTGGGCGCGGTTGTGAGTGTTAGTTAAGGCCCAGAGGAAGCAATTCCTCTTACACTCTCCAGAGGTTAACACAGTGGAGTGGGTGCTGCTCAGCTTACCCCACAGCCCAGGCTCCCCGCTGGGCAGAGACGGTGGGAGGAACGTCGAGGGGGGTGCTTGGGGCGTTTCTCTGGCTCACTGGCATTGGGAGAGTGACTAGAACTGCCCTGGGGCAGCTAGTGCAGCGCCACCCCCCCCGCAGCAGCTCCTGTTCTGGCGTCGCTGTGCAGGGAATAGTCACGTTCGCTTCTGGGCACCTCAGTGCCAGCAGATCACCAGCGAGGAGGGCCGACAAGCAGGCCAGTTCTGCACCGCGAGTGCCCTGCGCCCCAGTCCCCTCTGGTGTCACTCGGAGTAAAGCCCCACTCGGGGTGAGCAGCAATGGAAGGGCCTGTGGAGCTGTTCCGGCTGGAGTCTGAGTTCTGGGACCCCGCGAGGGTCTGACAGCCCCGCAAGCCCGACTCAGCTGACCCGGGCCAGCCGCGGCCGTGCAGCGGGTCCTTCGCTCCGGCGTCGACGGGCCCTAAGTCGCTAAGCCACTGGCCCGCAAGCAGGGGAAAGCAGACCCACGCGGGGAGGGCGGATCCTGGCGTTAGCTGCTTGCAGTGCTGGGCGCTGGATGGCCCAGAGCAGGACTCGGAGGGCTGCGTGCTGAGCTCTCCAGCACCCGAGGGCAATGGAGCAGGGGCGGCAGTGAAGGCTGCACCCGGGCCCCTCTAGGTTAGTCAGGGACCAGCCCCCCAACCCAGGTCTGACAGCTGGGATGCCCAGCGCCGCTCGTGCTAAGCCATGAGGGCCGGATCCAGCCTGGTGCTGAGGGCCCTGCAGCGGGCAGCACCCCGGGGACCTTGCTGGGGGCTGAGTGGCACCAGCCCAGGTCAGTCACTGGCCGGGCCAGGCCTGGTTTGCCAGTGCAATGCTGCCACCTGCTGCCCGCTCGCAAGCGTAGCCCCCGGCAGGGCAGCTGTGGAGTTGCTCTGGTTGATTGTGGTGCCGGTTGGCGCTGGTGCTGTGCGGTATTGGGGGGGTTATTTGTTTTATAGACTCGGTTGGTATTAAGGGCCCCTGGCTAGCAGATGGTAAAGCCGGGCGCAGTCGGCATAGTGCCTTCCGCTCGAGGCTCACCTAGCACTTTGCAGCTAGGAATGAATGAAACCCCACAGCTGCCCAGGCAGGTCACCCCTTTAGCAGGGAGAGAGCTGAGGAACTTGCCTCAGTTGAGTAGGTGACGGGGCTGAGATTCAAGCCAGATCTCTGGGGTCCTTGCTCCCCAGCAGCCCTTGTAGCCTGGTGCTGTGACTGGGGATGTGATGAAGTGGGGGGGTTTCTTGGGTTTTCTGGGTTTTCCAGGGGGTTGCATGCACAGGGGGTGGGACTCAGTGTCCCCGGGTGTTAACTGGTTTAACGAGGGGAGGGGAGAGGGAGTTTGTTGGTACAGAGGACTAGAGAGGGAACTCGGGACCCCGGCCGATGGCCTGGAGGATGGAGACCCCGGCAACTGGTGACCTGGTGCCCTGGAGACGCAGCTCAGGAGTCGCAGCCGGTTCTGGCCAGTGGGAGGACAATGGGCTGTGGGGAGAGGACCCCGGTGACCTGACCAGCCGGTTCCAGCCAGAGGGGCCAGAGGAGGGCTGAGAGGAGACCCAGGCCATCCTGTTTACGACCCTGTTTACCTGGAGAGAAGACAATGGACAGAGGGGGCTTGGGGCTGGAGAGGGGGAGCAGGCAGAGCCCACCTGGATGCAGGGGGACTGGGATGTGCTGGGCTGAAGGAGGCCAGGCCCAAGGGCCCCCGGAGAGTTTCCTGTGCTGGGGTCAGACGCTCAATAAACCCTCCTGTTTTATGCTGGCTGAGAGTCACTCCGGTCTAGAGAACAGGGGGCAGCAACCCCTTCAGGGGTGAGGAGGCCTCGGGGGTCCAGAGCGAGGGGACTCCCTGAGGGGGCCCACGGCACAGACAGACGCGCTAAGGCTCAGAGAGGTGCGGCTCCAGGAGGTGGAGGGGCCTGACCCCGGCAGAGAGTGGCCCCCCGAGAAGGGCTGTCGCACTGAAAGGGGCACCCCCCACGGACCGCACGGGGCCACGAGTGGGCACGAGCTGTGAGTCTGTGACAGCGGGTCCAGGTGTTGTTCTGTTCACTTGGGCCTCTGTTTCCCAAGATACGTGTAGCGCCACCTGCTGCAGGCCCCAAAGAGACAGGAGCACCACGAGCTCGCCAGCCCATTGCATCCCTCCCATTGCCATCGCCGTGCGGAAGATGATCTTGATAAATTGGAGAACCGGCCAATAGAAAACAAACAAACAAAAACGTTCAGCGAGTACAAATGTGAGGTGCTGCACGTAGGGAAGAAAAGGCAAATATACCAGTACAGGACAGGGGATAACTGGCTTGCAGCAGCACTGCTGAGAAGGAGCTGGGTGTTGTGGTGGATCACAACCTCAACATGAGTTAACACTGTGATGCTGTTGCAAAAAAAAAGCGAATGCAATTTTGGGTTGCAGTAACAGAGGCAGAGCACGCACGTCACGGGAGGTGCTAGTACCGCTCTGCTCGGCGCTGGTTAGGCCTCGGCTGGAGAACTGTGCCCAGTTTTGGTCATTGCTGTACAGAAAGGATATAGAGAAACTGGAAAGAACCCAGAGGCAAGCGACAAAGATGGTCACGGGGATGGAACACAAGCCATGTGAGCACAGGCTGAAGGAACTGGGAATGTTTAGTTTAGAAAAGAGGAGATTAAGGGGGACATGATACTGGTCTTCAAATACTTGAAAGGCTCCCATAAAAAAGCTGGAGAAAAGTTGTTCTCTCTTGCCACGGAGGACAGGACCAAACTCCAGCAGAGCAGATTTAGATTAAACCTCAGGAGGAACCTCCTCCCTGTGAGAACAGTAGGATAATGGAACAGATGCCTCAGGAGGTCGTGGAAGCTCCTTTGCTGGAGGTTTTCCAAAGGAGGCTGGAGCCATCTGTCTGGGATGGTTTAGACACAACAAATCCAAATCACAGGACTGGAAGGGACTCGAGAGGTCGTCTAGTCCAGTCCCCTGCCCTCGTGGCAGGACTAATTATCTAGACCATCCCTGGCAGGTGTTTGTCTAACCTGCTCTAAATCCTGCATCTTGGCAGGAGGCTAGACCAGATGGCCCTGGGGTCCCTTCTAACCATATGGCTCTATGACTCTGTTTTGCTCTGTTTCTCTGCCCCCATCTTGCCAGTCGCTGCTTTGGGCTCTCCTTCGTTGTAACCGCCTGGCAGCTCGCTCCCTCATTCACCAACCCTGCTGCTCCTGCCTCCCATTGTGCCCGGCTGCCTGCCTCAGGACATGTGCGAGCGACCTCCAAGGGCGTGTCTAGACCTGCCACGGAGACGGAGTATGCTAAAAACTGCCATGTCAGACCCTCACTCAGGGTCATGCCCCACGATGGCCTAAGGGGCAGGAAGCTGGCTGCACAGGTGAGGTCTTGGCCACTTTGTGGTGGCCGTGGCGTGAGGAGGGGGCAGTATTTGAGGGGGCCGCCTATTGCACTGCTGGGGCACGGCTGCTCTGACGCCAGCTTACCTGGCTCCTGGGGATCACCCCTGCGTAGGGGACCCTCTTCTGGGAGAGTGGGTTCTGTGTCACCACCCTTCCCTGCAGTGGGTGCATGGCCGGGGCATCGCTGCGCCTCTGCAACCCCAGCAGCTGGAACAGGCCACCTCATGCCCAGCACCCACCTGGGCAGGCACAGAGGGGGATAAAGAGCCCACGGAGCTGCTCTCCCCCAGCCTGGAAGGGGAGAGGGGACCCCACGCCGGGGGAGCAGTGAGGAACTCTAGGAGGAGCAGAGGGAAGGTGGGGGCTGAACAGGTGGGGGGCTATGTGCAGGCTGGGGGGAGGGGATGATTTGGGGGTTGGGGACAGGATTCGTGGCTGGGTAGGGGACAGGCATTGCTGCTGCAGCAGGGCCAGACTCTCTCCACCCACTGTCCCCGCCCCCGGTGCTGCTTGTGTGAGCAGTCGGGGCTGTGCGCTTGGGGGGCAGGCACCGAGGGTGTCTGTGTTGCTTTGGGGAGTGCCAGGCACCCAAGGGGCTGGACCCAGATCTCAGTCTCATGGGCATCAGACCAGAGAGGCACCTGTAGTCTCCTCTGGGGTGGCTCCTGTTTTTACACAGTGGGGCTGGAGCTGGGCTTGGTCTGAAAATAGCATCCCGGGCGCTGCGTGCTTAGGGTGTTCACCCTTCCCGAGTGGGCAGGACAGTCCCAAGGTGCAGAGTTCGAGTCCCGGTCTCAGGCTGAATGACTCCAGGACAGCCTTTCTCCCGGATTCCCTGCAGCGCCGCTCCGTGCCTGCCCGAGGTGCAGGGGTGACACCAGCCTCTTCCCTTGGGAGGGGGCCTGAGGGGGGGCCTTAGCCCCCCCTCGCCAGGAGGCTCAGCCCCTGCTCCTCCCCGAGGCCCCACCCTGGCCAGGCCGGAGCCAGGCTGCGGTAAGAGCTGCCCAGGCTTCTGGGGGGAGCCCCGGACCCTCCAGCTGCCCTGGCTGGTGCACCCCAGAGGGTGGGGACATGGGCCGGGGGCTGCTCTTGGGCCCTCAGCCACCCACCCAGGGCAGGGGGAGGGTCTGGGGCTCCCCACAGCATCCTGGGCTCCCTGGGCGGCTCTTATCCCAGCCCAGCTCCAGCTTCTGGCCTGGCCAACGGGCAGGGACCTGGGGGGAAAAGGCAGAGCAGGGGCAGGTCCATGGAATGGGGTGGGGATCCTGCAGGTGTCCTGCTCTTGCCTTTTGAAAAGGCCTCACGGCCATCCGGCCCTGGCATGACCAGCCCTGGCTGCCTCGGCTGCGCTGTTCGGCCTCACTTGACAGCTGCTCCCGAGCGCTGACTCAGAGATTCCAAGGCCAGAAAGGACCATTGCTGAGAGCATAATCTGTGACTCATCCAGTCTGAGCTGCTGGACAGACAGGCCAGAGACCTGCCCCAAATAATCCCCAGAGCAGAACTCAGAAAAACACCCACTCTTGATTTAAATGTTGCCAGGGACGGAGAATCCACCCTGACTCTTGGGAAACTGTTCCAGTGCTTAATTACTCTCATAGTTAAAAATATGCCTTACGTCTAATCTGAATTTCTCTAGCTTCAACTCCCAATGGCTGGCTCGTGTTAGACCTTCCTCTGCTAGAGGGAAGAGCCATATTTGTCCCGTGTAGATACCAATAGACCGATCAGTCACCCCTTCAACCTTCCCTTTGTTACGCTATCGACTGAGCTCTTTGAGCCCATCTCCCTAGGGCAGGTTTTCTAATCCTTTCATCATTCCCCTGGGTCTTCTCTGGCCCCTCTCCAATTTATCAACGTCCTTCTTGAAATGTGAGCACCAGAACTGGACACAGGGTTCCAGCAGCCGTCACACCAGTGCCAAATGGGTCACATCACCTCTCTACTCCTACTCCACATTCCCCTCTTTATGCATCCCAGGATTGCAATAGTTCTTTGGGCCAAAGCGTCGCGCTGGCAGCTCCTGTTCAGCTGATTATCCACCATGACCCTCAAATCTTTTTCAGGGTCACTGCTTCCCCGGATAGAATCACACATCCTGCAAGTGTGGCCTACGTTTTCGTTCCTAGATAGGTACATTTACACTTAGCAGCATAGGGTTTGCTTGCTCCCAGGGCCGGCTCTACCATTTTTGCCACCCCAAGCAAAAGAAAAACAAAACACCCGGACTGTGCCGCCCCTTAGCAGGTGCCGCTCTAGACACGTGCTTCCTCCGCTGGTGCCTGGAGCCAACCCTGCTTGTTCCCAGTTTACCAAGCGATCAGACGGCTCTGAATCAGTGACCTGGCCGCTTCACTATTTACCACTCCTCCCATGTTTCTGTCACCTGCAGACTTTAGCAGAGGTGATTTTATGTTTTCTTCCAGATCACGGATAACAATGTTAAATGTTATAGGGCCAAGAACGGATCCCTTCAGGATTGCGCTGGAAACGCCCCGGCTCAAGGACGAGTCCCCATTTACAGTTACATTTTGAGACTCTCAGGTGGCCAGTTTTTAATCCATTTAATATGTGCCAGGTTCATTTTATAGCATTTTAGACTTTTTCTAATCAAAATGTCGTGTGGTACCAAGTCACCATATATTAAGTCAATTCTATTACCTTTCTCATTCAAACTTGTAATCCCATCAAAAAAACCTGAGCTCGTTTGAGAGGAATCTATTTGCCATAAACTGTTGTGGAGTGCAATTAATTACATTATCCTCCTTTAATTCTTTATTAATTGAGTCCTGTATCAGCCACTCCAATATCTTGCCCGGGATCAATGTTGAGCTGATGGGCCTATAATTACCTAGGTCACCCCCTTTACCCTTTTAAAAATTGGCCCAACCTTAGCTTTCTTCCCATCTTCTGGAACTTCCCCAGGGCTGCAAGACTTGCTGAAAAGCGAGCTCCTCGGCCAGCTCTTTTACAACTCTGGGGTGCAATTTATCTGGCTCTGCTGATTTAAAAATATCTAACTTTAGTAGCTTCTGACACAGCCAGAGCAACAGCCCTCGCCCTAGCCAGTGCTCGGAGCCTGGGCAGGCCTGGGGAGAGCGGCCCTGCTCGTGGGCAGCTCGGCCCCAGTGGCTCCTGGGAGCGGCAAGCTGCCCTGAGCGGGAAGGTTCAGGTTGGCAGGATTCCCTCATCCAGCAGCGCGAGGGGGGGTCTGGGCGCCCTGGCACTGAAAGCCACGCACTGCACAGGGCTGTGGTGCCACCAGCATGACCCCGGGTGGCTTTGGCTTCCCCATTCACGTTGTGCTCAGCCCCCTTCCTTCCCCGTCTGCAGCCTCCCTGCTGCTCTTCCCCTCCTGGCTCTGCTGCTGGGTGGGGATCAGAGGGAAAGACACAAGCTGTTGGCCAAGGGCTCTGCTGAGATCAGCCACTGCTGGGAACTCCGTGTCCAAGGGTCTCAGGTGCCCCCCTGCAGCACTTTCCTCACTGGATCACTCCAGCCTTTCTGTGGGGTGTGAGGAAAATCCACCCCTCCTCGCCCGGGTCCAGGGAAGGCCGGACCCAATGCCAGGTTCTTCTGCATTAAGAGCCTGGCCCGTGTAGCTCACAACCTCGAGTGCCAGAGTCCTTGGGGTGCCCTGCCCTCCCTTCCCTCTGCTCTTTGTCTGAGCTGCTAATTAGCTCTCCTCCATAATTAGCTGCTCATTAGCCTGATGGATGCTGGGGAGGAAGCTGGTTCTCTGGGTGTGAGGCTGGCATGGGTGAGTGGTGAGATGCAGGAACGGGTGCACCACAGGGCAGCATGGGGCTGGGGAGGGCAGCGCTGGCAATGGCCTGGCACCCGTCCCATGACATGGCTCAGGGCCCCCGACGCCAGGGGCTGATTTTCGAAGGGCTGAGGGCAGAGTAGAAGGTGCGGCTGGGATGCTCTTCACAAGGGCTGCTGGTTCAGCACCGGTGGGGCAGCTGCAACCTGGTCCAGATTCTTATCCCGCCTCCAGAAGAGTGGCCACTCGGTCCCAGGTCTGGTTCTGACTCACTCGGGAAAGGAGTGGTGGCTGTGACCCAGCTCTGACTCTAGCTCCTGCTCGAACTATTAAAAGTGAATGTAAAGCAGATGCCGGAGCTGCATTGAGAGCCCCAAGCACTGTGCCCTGGCTAGAGATCCCGGGCTGGATGCAGGCCTAGCCCCATGGCTTGGGGCCCAGCTCCAGGAGTCATGCGATTACAGAACATAGGCTTTCAGTTTGTGTGTTTCTGTTCCTGATGGCTACAAAGGAAAGCTTGAAAACCTGTGTGACAGATACAGAGATGTCTGCCTGAGTCTGCAGAGAGCCTGAACCAATAGCTCTGGGATGTGAACTGCCCCTGCAGCTCCGGAGGGGATCGCACCCCTGCTGCTGTTCCTCAGGGAGTGAATGGTGCCCATGCTGCTGCCCAGGCCTGGGGGATGCCTTGCCACTGGCTGAAGCCATGGGCCCCATCATGCAATGCTCACACCCCAAATTGCCTTGCTCTGCCCCAGCCCAGAGCAGGTTCCGCCTGGGCAGCAGCAGGACAAGCTTGCCTGGCGCCCCATGCTCTGGTCTGCACCTGAGAGCAGACACGGCTACTGCTGTTCAGGGACAGGCCGGTCTCGCTTCATCCCCATGGACAGAACAGGCTGGGGGGTCTTGGCCCGTGCAGCCACCACTGCTCCCCTAGGCAGGCCCTGTGGGGCGGGTGCTGGGTTTCTGCCCCATGAGCGTTTTGCAGCAGACCCTGAGCGTCTCTCCCAGCCCCTGGGCTCGCCTGGTTCTGCTGCCAGACAATTAGCAAAACTTCTCCCACTTCTACCATGTGTGGGGACGAGTGAGCACCCCCTGCTGGCCAAGTCAGGCCATGGGCCTAGGGTCTGTGCTCCACTTCCCCGCGGGCCAGGGGTGCAATTGGACACCCCCAGGTTGATTCTGGTGGGTTCCCTTAGCGCTGCTCCCCCCCCCCCGATTGGGCTGCTCCTGGGTGGGGAAGCCCCTGCTGCCCTTACACAACAGGTGGGTACGGCCCTGGCAGAGGGGGGCATTGGAGCCCCTTGCCAAGAGCAGCAGGGATTTCTCCGTGGGTGTTAAAATCTGAGCCGTTGGTGCTACAGTGAGACGTGCCATCCTGCCAGGCTGCAGCGGCAAGAGGGCGCCGTGCCCAGTGGGTGCTCACTACTCAGCAGCACCCCAGGGCTGGCAGGAGGCTGCCAGGAGAAAGCTGTAGGTGCTCGGTCTCAGCCCCAAATGCAAGATGGAAATGGCAGCGGGAGCTATGGGATGGACTGGTCCATCTGCCTGCAGGGATGGGGCAATGAAACCCCTTGGTGTGGAGGGGACCCGGGCTGGAGCAGCCCTGTGCAGCAGAGCGTCTGCCTGTGCTGGCTCGGCCTGCTGCTGCCACCACCATGCCTGCCTTGGACGCTGTCCAGCGCCCTGCGAGAGGACAGATGGTCCCGGCACCTGTGCAGCGACTCGGCATTCTGGAGAGCAGGCAAAGGGAGGGCTCTGCCACTGAGCGGCCCAGGGAAGGGTGGCCCTGCCCAGAGGGGTAGGGCCTGGGGCTCAGGGCAGTGCATGGAGGGGTCTCCTCTGCTTGGCCAGCTGGCTGAGAATGGGGCTTCTGCTGTCTGTGTTCAGCACACAAGGGGCACTGCCCCGGGGACGGGGAGTGGGAGGGGCACTGCCCCGGGGATGTGTTGGGGGGGGAGGGGGAGGGAACTGGCCAGGCGAGCGGGAGCTCTCAGGCTCATTCATTCCAGCTCATGAGCTGTAGGGAGCATGTGTGGGTATGAGCAAAACCCAGTGTGTGAGGGGGGAGTGGGGAGTGAGTGAGCATGCCCAGTGTGCAATGGCAGGTGGGGGTGAGCGTGCCCAGTGTGCAATGGTGGTCGGGGGAGTGTCATGCCCGGTATGTAATGGCAGGTGTGTGTGTGGGGGGGGATTTGAGCATGCCCAGCATGCAATGGCGGGTGGGGGTGAGCGTGCCCAGTGTGCAATGGCAGGTGAGCATGCCTAGCGTGCAATGGCAGGTGGGGGTGAGCGTGCCCAGTGTGCAATGGCAGGTGAGGTGAGCGTGCCTAGCGTGCAATGGCAGGTGGGGGTGAGCGTGCCCAGTGTGCAATGGCAGGTGAGTGTGCCCAGCGTGCAATGGCGGGTGGGGGTGAGCGTGCCCAGTGTGCAATGGCAGGTGAGGGTGAGCGTGCCCAGCGTGCAATTGAGGGTGGGGCTGAGCGTGCCCAGTGTGCAATGGCGGGTGGGGCTGAGCATGCCCAGTGTGCAATGGTGGGTGAGGGTGAGCATGCCCAGTGTGCAATGGCAGTTGAGGGTGAGCATGCCCAGTGTGCAATGGTGGGTGAGGGTGAGTGTGCCCAGCATGCAATGGCGGGTGGGGCTGAGCGTGCCCAATGTGCAATGGCAGCTGAGGGTGAGCATGCCCAGTGTGCAATGGTGGGTGAGGGTGAGTGTGCCCAAGTGTGCAATGGCAGCTGTGTGCATGGGCAGCCGTGGATGCACCAGCTCTCAGCACTGCAGCAGCCAGACCCAGAACTCAGCGCTGCCCGCTTCCCTCCATGCCATTCTCCCTCGTGCCTGGCTCGGAGCCACCAGCCCTTCCTGCACCCTGCGGGGGAGCCGCAGCCCAGCCATGCTCAGCGTGGACATGTGAGGCGTTAATGTAGCGACTGTGCCTCAGGAGAGTACAGGCGCTGGCTGGTGTGGGTGTGGTGTGTGGGTGTGTGCATCCACACAGGGCTGCTCACGGGGGCGGAGGGTCAGCTCTGTGTCATAGGCTCTGTACTGCCAGCAGCGATTCTCCCCTCCGGCAGGGCTGGGGCCGGAGCTGCTGGAGCAGGTGACTTGGCTCTGCAGGCCTGCTGCTGCCCGCTGTTCCCGGAGTGGAGCTGGCTGGGGGGTAGCTGGCTGCTGCGTGTGCCGCTTGGCCAGCTCGGTGCGAGATTCCTCCCACATACCTGGCATAGAGAGCGGGGTCACAGCGCACTGCCCTCAGCAGCTGCCACATTCCTGCCTGGCGGCGGAGCCTGGCCTGTTCCTGCCAGCAGGGGGCAGTGCTGCTCGCTCCCAGCCCATTTCCATGCCAGGCCCTGCCAGTGCCCGGTCCCTGCTCCTCCCTGCGGCCGGGGGGGTGCGGCCAGAGTTAGGGGCAGGTGACTCAGGCAGCTGCCTGGGGTGCCGGGCTCGAGGGGAGCCGGGCTGGGGGTGCCGGGCTTGGTTCCGTAGCCGGGTTCATTTTTCACTCACCTCCCAGCACGTTCTGGACCGTTGAAGAATCTCGTCGAACCTGTCAGACTTTCTGAGAACGACATTTTCCTTGACCCTCTGTCACGGACCCCCAGGCCTCGTGCCCTCTCTCAGCTCCGTACGGTCCCTGCAGTGCGACAGCCCTGCTGGGGGGCGATTCTCGCGGCTCTGTACGGGGGTCCCTGCAGTGCGACAGCCCTGCTGGGGGGCCACTCTCTCGGCTCCGTACGGTCCCTGCAGTGTGACAGCCCTGCTGGGGGGCGACTCTCTCGGCTCCGTACGGGGGTCCCTGCAGTGCGACAGCCCTCCTGGGGGGCCACTCTCTCGGCTCCGTACGGTCCCTGCAGTGCTACAGCCCTGCTGGGGGGCCACTCTCTCGGCTCCGTACGGTCCCTGCAGTGCGACAGCCCTGCTGGGGGCGACTCGCTCGGCTCCGTACGGTCCCTGCAGTGCGACAGCCCTGCTGGGGGGCGACTCTCTCAGCTCCGTACGGTCCCTGCAGTGTGACAGCCCTGCTGGGGGGCGACTCTCTCGGCTCCGTACGGTCCCTGCAGAGCGACAGCCCTGCTGGGGGGCGACTCTCTCAGCTCCGTACGGTCCCTGCAGAGCGACGGCCCTGCTGGGGGGCGACTCTCTCAGCTCCGTACGGTCCCTGCAGTGCTACAGCCCTGCTGGGGGGCCACTCTCTCGGCTCCGTACGGTCCCTTCAGAGCAACAGCCCTGCTGGGGGGCGACTCTCTCGGCTCCGTACGGTCCCTGCAGAGCGACAGCCCTGCTGGGGGGCCACTCTCTCGGCTCCGTACGGTCCCTGCAGAGCGACGGCCCTGCTGGGGGGCGACTCTCTCAGCTCCGTACGGTCCCTGCAGAGCGACGGCCCTGCTGGGGGGCGACTCTCTCGGCTCCGTACGGTCCCTGCAGTGTGACAGCCCTGCTGGGGGGCGACTCTCTCGGCTCCGTACGGTCCCTGCAGTGTGACAGCCCTGCTGGGGGGCCACTCTCTCGGCTCCGTACGGTCCCTGCAGAGCGACAGCCCTGCTGGGGGGCGACTCTCTCGGCTCCGTACGGTCCCTGCAGAGCGACAGCCCTGCTGGGGGGCGACTCTCTCGGCTCCGTACGGTCCCTGCAGAGCGACGGCCCTGCTGGGGGGCCACTCTCTCGGCTCCGTATGGTCCCTGCAGAGCGACAGCCCTGCTGGGGGGCCACTCTCTCGGCTCCGTACGGTCCCTGCAGTGTGACAGCCCTGCTGGGGGGCGACTCTCTCAACGTTTAAGCTGTAGGCCCCTCCGCCTCCTGGAACCGCACCTCTCTGCGTCTTCAGCACACCTGTCTCTCAGTGGGGCCCCTCGGAGTCCCCTCGCTCTGCACTCACACACCTGGGGCCCCACTCCCAGAGGGGTTGATGCCCCCTGGTCTCTAGCCCGGAGCGACGCTCAGCCAGCGTAACACAGGAGGTTTATTGAGTGTCTGAACCCAGCACAGGAACCTCTCCAGGCCTCAGGCCTGGCCTCCCTCAGCCCAGCACATAGAGGTCTCGCCAGCCTCCAGGTGGGCTCTGGCTGCTCTCTGCTCCCAGCCCAGAGCCCCCCTCCTCCCAGCTGGGCATCTGATCTCACCATCCCCCAAGCCCCACCTCTGTCCTTTGTCTTCTATAAACAGGCTGCCTGGGCCTCCTCTCCTCTCAGGCTCTCCTCTCATCCCTCCTTTGTTCCCCACTGTCCAGAACCGGCTGTGACTCCAAGTGGGGCCTCCCGGTCACCAGTCGCTGAGCAGGGGCGGCTCTAGCAATTTCGCCGCCCCAAGCACAGCGGCACGCCACGGGGGAAGCTCTGGCGGTCGCCGGTCCTGCGGCTCCGGTGGACCTCCTGCAGACGTGCCTGCGGAGGATCCGCTGGTCCCACAGCTCCGGTGGAGCATCCACAGGCATGCCTGCGGGAGGTCCACCGGAGCCGCCTGCCGCCGTCCCAGCAACCGGCAGAGCGCCCCCCGCAGCATGCCGCCCTAAGCACGCGCTTGGCGTGCTGGGGCCTGGAGCCGGCCCTGTCGCTGAGGAATCCATTCTCCAGGCTGTCGTCCGGGTCCCAAGTGCCACCACTGGCCTTCTCTAACAACAAACTCCTTCTCCCACCACCTCGTTAAACCAGTAACACACAGGGAAACTGAGTCCCACACCCTCTGCATGCAAACCACTGAAATAATAAGAAACGCCCCCCGCTTCGTCACACCCTCCTAGAACATGGTCAGCCAGGCCCTCGCAGGTATATAAGGGGCAGGCAGTGAGCTATCAGAATGAACTGAAGTGACATGAGATCCCAGCTGCGATATTGTGAACCGTGTTTTAGTGAGTAATTGTGAAAGTGTACGTGTGATTTACAACTTAATAAGTGTAAGTAGAGCCTAATAAAGGACATATTTAACGAGACGCCAGAGATAGTGATTGAACCCCTAGCTACGCAACAATAGCGAAGAAATACTGTTAACTCTAGTCCTTTAGTTCAAAAGAAGTAACATGCTAAAATTGTCACCTACTGTAACCCTAGTTAGTACTGGGCCACCCAGCATTGGTGCACAGTTCAGTGTCTTGATGTTCAGACAGCAGAACCTCAGAACTGCAAACACCTCGGGAATGGAGGTTGTTGTCTCATCAAAACTGTCTGGTTCTTTACAACTGAACGTTGACTTAACACAGCTTTGAAACTTTACTGTGCAGAATCGAAATGCTGCTTTCCCTGGTTTTTTACATTTAACTCAGCCCTGTACTGTATTTACTTTTTTTTGGTTTCTGCCTGATTGCGTTCTTCCGGTTCCAAACGAGGTGTGGGGTTGACTGGTCAATTAATAACTCGGAGGTTCTACTGTATATTTCACTTATTCTAGAAATGAAAAAGTTTCTATAAGCTTAGAGGAAACTTTTTTTATTTGCTTACATGTGGTGTGAATAAAAGCAGCTTTACAGATCCTAGTGTGCAAATCTATCATCTTACATGACGGGGTAAATCGTGCATGCAAATGGTGCATCAGCGTCGTGAAATGGGCTACAAATGCAATAAAAAATAAGGTTTTTCAAAAGTTTAACAAATGGAGGAGGGGAGCCGAAGATGCTCCTCACCTGGGGCACCATTTAGTTATGAGCCAGCCCTGCTGCTGTGAACCCCAGGGAGGCGGCAATGGTAGTGGTGGACTCTGGCTCATGGGTCAGCAGGGGATAGAGAGGCAGGCAGGCAGGCAGCCATACCCCTCCTGCCCATGCCAGGGCCCGGTACCTGCTGCCCCATCCAGGAACAGGCCAGCCAGCTGTGCAAAGCCACCCATGAGGGTGGGGATCTCCACAGGGAGCCCCTGCTGCTAACGGCCAGGCCCAGCATCAGAGCAGCCTTCCAGAGGCAGACTCCAGCCCTGCCCTGCTCCCCTGGCTGGCCAGGGATGGGTGTGATGGGGAGGCAGTGAGCTCATGCCTGGCACTCGGCCCCTGGCTCTTAGTAGTGGAGGCAATGTGCTCTGGTTCCAGGGGAGGGAGCGCCCCCTCTGGCCAGGGCACATAGCAGAAGCACTACCCTGCAGAGGGGCCAGCCTCAGACCCACCCTGGCTCTAAGGACAGAGGCCCTGAGTGGAGGGATGAGAGGATCCACAGGGAACGACAGGAAATAAACAAAGACAGCTCCTGATTCCAGCTTTGTTGCGCCCACACAGCTCTGCCACCTGTCCCTGCCCTCAGCTCTGCGCCCCCCCCATGTGCCCAAACTCACCCCCTCTCCCTCTGGCAGGCGAGCGGCTCTTTGAGTCACTGGCGGCAGCTGTTCGGAGCCATCCTTCGCCTGCCAGAGCTGGAGCCAGGCGGAGAGGCCAGTGGAGAAGTTCCTGGCAGCCCAGGCTCCCTGCACACCTCCCTGGGCTCTCCACCCTTGCAACAGTGGGCAGCAAATGAGAGCATCTCTCTGTGCCGCTGCTCCCCAGTGTGACCCGGGGGCCAGTAACCCTCCCCCCGGCCCTGGGTCTGTCTGGTCTGTTTAGCTGGGGCAGGGACCGTCTGAACCGCGGCCTGAACCGGCCATTTCCCCTGTGCCCGACACAGCTCCAGGCTCTTGCAGGCACTGGCAGAGCCCACACTGGCCACCAGGAGGGCAGGGATGGGGCAGGAGCTGGGGCCCTGCCTGAGGTGGGCTCAGAGAAGGCGGCGGGGTTTGAAGGGAGGGGTGAGCTGTCTGTGTTGCCCTGTCTCCGGGGCAGAGCTGTGTGGGACGCTCTGCGGGCCCTGGTGTGTAACCCCGGGCCGGGGGGTGGGGGGCTGTAGCTGTAGAGGGTGCGGGGAGCCGAAGGCCCTGCCGTTCGCACACTGCTGCAGCCATGGTACCGCTATGGAACCGGGCCTCATCCATCATGAGCAGGTGGCTGTAACACGGCGAGGGTGAGGCCCTGCAGGGACGTGCCGTGACTGAGCCCAGCGCCTGGAGCCCTTGTGGGGCGTCCAGCCAGGGCAGGCTCCCTGCACCCCCCCCCCCAGGTGGGTCTGACCGGCACAAAGGGCTCGCCAGACACGCTGATGGGGGCGAAGGCGCTAGCTGCGCAGTAGCCTGTGTTGATTAGGAGCCGGTTTAACTAAACCGAAAGGAGCGAAAGCGGCCGTGGCTCTGGTGGGCGGGTGTCTGAGCTGACTGGCGTGAGCCTGGCACCACACTCAGCTCAGCCTGGCTAGCAGCCCTTGGGCTGGCACTCGCTTCCTGGTCCGGAGCTTGCAGCTGCCACACAAAGGGTTAACCCTGCCCATCCCCCCACCCCCAGTGCAGTGGGCAGGGTGATATCTGACCTGAGCGCTGTGTAATGGGGACAGCTGCTCTCTCCCCGCTACACTAATATCCCCCATCCCCCCCCCGCCCCCCGCATGCACAGCACATGTGCTGTCACTCAGCCAGACAACAGTTTTATTTTAGCTCCGGACTGGAGAGCTCCACACAAGAGAGTCGCTCCCACTCCGAGCCCTGCGGTCCCTGCCCGAGGCGCTGACACTCCCAGCCCGGGGACCGGCCGGCCGGTCGGGATGGAAAGCTCCTGCCTTCTCGCCTTCTGCCTCCTGACGCCTCTCTGGGCTCAGGTAAGGGCAGGCAGCGGTCCAGGCGCTGACGTCCATGCCCAGCCCCAGCTCTGCGGCAGGTGGCACCACGCCCTGCGGCAGTGGCCACCGAAGGGAGGTTTATGGAGCTGGTCTGGCTCACAGGTCTATGGGGCTTCCGTGGCTTGGGGTCCAACCACAGCATCACCCCCAGGGGCGCTGGGTGCTTGGTAGTCTCCAGGCCCCCAGCTCAGCCCCTGCATGGCGAGACTGTGAGGGGTTTAAACCAGGCCCGTGTGGAAGGGAGTCCCACAGGCTCTGGAGGGGCCTGAGGGGAAATAATCTGCCCAAAGACCACGCTCAGCCCAGAGCCCTGCTCCCAGAGCCTGGGGGGAGGAGGCGGGGGGACAGACAGCTGTCCCGGCTCATGGAGCCCAGGGCTGAGGAGAGCAGAGCACAGAAGACAGGGTCGGGGCCCAGAACAGAAACCCTGTTGACCAGGAGTCCTAGTCTGGAGCTCAGGTGGAGCAGGAGCAGCACCTCTGCCCATGGCCAGCCTGAGAGGAGACGGGGCGGCTCACCCCGCTGTGCCAGTTCTCTAGGGACTCCTGGCATCCCCATCCTGTGTACGGGTGGGGGTGGGGTGCCCCCATATGGGGAAGGGATTGAATGCACTGGATATATTGCATGCGGGGGGGGCACTCCGGGTGCCACCTCCCTGGGAAATGCAGCTGCTGGAGATTTTGGGGGTGGGAGGAGGCTGCAGCAGTTCTTGTGCAGTTGATGCTGTTGTGAAACCATATCTGTGCAAAGGGGCTTTCAAGGTGTCACGCCTCCAGGTGCAGGTCTGCTGCCCTCCCCATGCAGTGACAGAGTGTCCTTAACCCTAGTGTCCAGGGTCTCATATTGGGGGCCCTCACCACAGTGTCTGGGCATCTCTGACAGGTGGGAGCCCTCCTTCCCTGGGCGCATTCCCCCCTGTAGTGTTAGCTGTTGTGTGTTCAGTGCCTGGGGCTTTGGGGTTCTGGAAGGAGCCCTCAGTTCCTGCTGTGTGTGTGTGTGTGTGTGTGTGCTACTAATTGTGCCCAGGTGCACCAGTAATAGCCCAGGACCCCATGGTGCCAGGCGCTGTACATTATTAGGTGTATTATGGTAATGCCCAGGACCCCATGGCCCCAGGCGCTGTATGTTATTAGGTGTATTACGGTAGTGCCCAGGGCTCTGTGGTGCCACGTACGGTAGGTTATTAGGTGTATTACAGTAATGCCCAGGACCCTGTGGTGCCAGGCGCTGTACGTTATTAGGTGTATTACGGTAGTGCCCAGGACCCTGTGGTGCCAGGCGCTGTACAAACGCAGACCAAGACAGTCCTGGCCCCACAGAGCACAGTGGTTTGTGGTGCACCAGCCCTGAGACACTGGGGCTCCTCTCCAGGCAGGACACCGCTGGGAAAGGGCCTTTGACACAGGGCTTAAAGAGCAATTAACCCCCTCTCAGAATCCTGCTGCGCCTCCAGGCCCCAGCATCCCGCAGCGTGCCCCCAACTCCCTCTCACCCCACTCCAGCCTGGCTTCCCTTTCCTTCGGCTAACGGGGCTGGGAGCAGTTCCGCAGCTGGGAGAAGGGGCAGTGCCCTGGTGATGGACAGGCAGGTGGGCCGACAGCTGGCGGGAGCACTCCCTCCCGGCCGGCTCCAGTCAGGGTTCCTAGTCAAAACAAGGCCCCC
Source organism: Mauremys reevesii (assembly GCF_016161935.1). Taxonomy (NCBI): domain Eukaryota; kingdom Metazoa; phylum Chordata; order Testudines; family Geoemydidae; genus Mauremys; species Mauremys reevesii. Next base: position 40,600,048 of record NC_052638.1, read on the forward strand.
CCTCCCCGCCCCTCCTCAGGGAATGGCAGCTGGGCCAAAGCAGAGCTGAGGGAACTGTATAAGCTGAGCCGGGCACTTGGCACCACATGGCCCCGCTGCACAGCTCCTGATCCCCGGCTGGGCGCACACCCAGGAAGCAGGAGTGGGCACGGCAGAGCCACCAGGAGCCTGCTAGCCCCACCCCTGGCCTGAGCGGAGAGCATGGTGCCAGCATGCCTGGCCCATCAGAGCGTCACCTACACACACGCCTGCAGCCGGTCACCTCGGCCACAGCGACAGCCATGCGCTGTGCGTTCCCACGTGCAGATAGTCACCGTCACCTTGCCACACGCACACTGTGACATAGTCTATCCGTGCGCACACGCCCATATGGCCAAATCTCTCAGTAGCACCCAGGCAGCACCACTGCGCTCATGAGGGGTTCCTGTGCTGCACACGCATGTGCACAGAGGAACCATGGCAGGAGGGCTTTGGCTGTCTGGGAGAGGCGTCTGTCTGCTGTGGGGATCTGGTGGGGCGCCACGAGGATCTGGTAGAACCGGGAAGGGTCTGGTAGACCTGGCGGGTCTGTTGGAACCAGGGAGGATCTGGTAGACCTGTGGGAGGGGAGGGCTGGTGAAGCCATGGGGATCTGGTGGAGCCGCAGGGATCATGGCAGGTTGCTAGCAGTTGTTCCAGAAATGTAACCAAGAGCGTTTTCCAAAGCTGATTCCTGCTGAGCCAGGTCTGGGGCAGGGCTGTGCCGGATGGAGGTGGGGCAGGAGCTGCTGGCTAAGCCCCGCAGGTCCCCGCAGAGGGGAAGGAGCAGGCGCACTCTGACCCCCAGCAGCGGGGAAAGTGCACCATAGAGCGGGAGGGAGACGCCATTCCCGCCCAGCCCATCCTGGTGGGTGCCGGCCAGAGGGTGGTGCCGGGGCTGGCAAAGGGGAGGAGGGTTTGGGGAGGCTGGAGAAGAGGGCCAGTGAAGACTGACACCCCCTGTCCAACCATGTGCCAGCGACCAGCGTCTCCTCCTGCTCTGGGACACCACACCCCTGACACAAGGTGCTTCCAGAGTCTGCTCAGACCACAGACCCCCGCCCCAGGTAGGGGGTGGCCCAGCCCCATAGCAGTGGGTGCGTCATGCTGCCCAGCTGGGTCACGCAACAGCCAGGGGATCAGTGACAGGTGTGAAATGTGAAAAAGCTGTCGGCGGGGCCCCACACAGCCTGGCTGCCGCCCCTCAATCCCGACCCGGGCTCCCCTCCACCTGTCCCAGGCCCCAGCTCCCCCTACACCCAGCGCTGCCGATGCCCCTCAGCCGATGCCCCCCCCAGACCGAGTTTTGGGACTAAGCTGAACTGCCCAGTCAGTGAGGCCCGACACAGCCAGCCCAGCGTTAACCCCTTCCTCTCCTGCAGCCACCATGACAGGAGGTCTCTCTGGGCATGTCTACACCACGATGCACACCCATGGCTGGCCCTCCCGCTCCGCGGGGACCCAGAGCCTGGCCTCCAGCCCAGGCCCTAATGTCTGCACAGCAATTGTGTAGCCCCTGCAGCCTGAGCCCGTTGGCCCGGGCCAGCCGTGGGTGTTTTACTGCCGTGTAGACAGACCCTATATCTCCAGTGGGGGGGAGGGGGCAGGCAAATGGCCCCAGAGTCAGCCCAAGCCTGCAGAGAGTGACCCTGTATCGGGGAGTCCCTGCTTCTTCCTGGCAGGACGGTGAGCCTGGCCCAGCTGCCGTGTCCCCGCTGCAGCCACGGGGACAGTGATGGCAGCTATTTATACACCCCCAGGCATAGGGCCCCTCGGGAGAGCTGAGGCCATTCCCAGCATTCCTCCAGGCTGCCGTCCCGGGAGCGGCGGCGCTGTGGGAGCCAGGCTTGTGCCCTGGCAGAGCTGGGCCGTTCCCAGGGGCTGGGCTCTGCATTCAGGCAAGACGGTACCCAGTGCACTCACCGCACAGCCAGCCTGCTGCCCCATCCCTCCAGCTCCCTCGGGCAGGGGGCAGTGGGCTGCCAGCCACCCGCCTCGCTGCCTCGCATGGTGCGGGGCCCGGAGCCAGCACAGGCCCCTCGGGCCTCGGCCACTGGCCATGTCCAGCATGCACGGGTGGCTGTGGAGCGGGCCAGGCTAACAGGCTGGGGACGATGGGTGTGCAGGGCCGGGTATGAGTGTGCGACGGGGCGGGAGTGTCTCCGTGGGAGGGGGGTCCATGCAGCTTGTGGTTATAGCCAGTGTGGGGCTGTGTTTGCCCAGCTGTCCCACTGGAATCCCAAGCTGGGCCCAAACAGGCCTGAGCGGGGAGCGTGTGTGGCTGCTATTTGGAAGGGTCAAAGGTCAAATTCATGCTAGCTCTAAAAATGGCTGCTCTGAGCAAGGAACTGAATTATTGGGGGGGGGGGGGAACTCCCCTCCCCCTGCTCCCTGCCTTAGTTCCTGGTGAAGGGGCGTTTGGTCTTCGGCGCGTAGAAAAGCAGGTGTGGCCAGGGGAGGGCTCATAGCTAAGGCGGGGGCCAGCAGGGGAGCAGAGATACAGCCAAAGCCCAGCCTCTTGTGTCCTAGTGGCACCGCCCGAGGTGCTGACCCCGCCAGCCACCCCCGCCAGCATGCCCCCCCCCCCAGTACAAAGGCAGGGCGTGGGGCAGGCCCAGGACTCCAAGACGCCCCCCGGAGCTCAGTGACGCAGCCTGGGAAGGTGGGAGCCAGGGAGGGATGGGGCCCTGAGGGCGGGTGGTGGCCATCTTAGGGTGTCCCTGAGATGGGTGGCTGGGGGCGTTCTGGTTCATGGTGCTGCATCTCCAAGTTGGGTCCCTCTGCTGTTGCTGGGAGAAACATCCCCAGCCTGTGTGTTCCCTCCATTGCTCCTGGATTTCAGTACCTACCGTGCAGAGCCGTAGGGTCGCCTGTTCAGTCCCTTGTCTGTGCACCACACGCCCAAGTGTCCCCACGCTCACTGCCATGGCGGGCTAATCCCCAGTGATCTGCAAGTGCCCAGGCACGTCCCACAGGTGTGTGCAGTCACGGCCAGGCCCAGTCCAACACTGACGCCAATAGGAGACCCTGTGGGCATCCTACTGAGCCCTAAACGGGTGCCATGGGACTCTGCAAAGCTGCCCCACCTCCGTCATGCCCCCCTGCCAGGAAACACGGCCCAACCTCCTTGGCCTGTGGGCGTCGAACCTCCAGCGGGTTATAACATGGCATGTTGGCAACAACACACAGGAGACGTGCGATGGCTTTGGGCCCCTCTCTGGTGCATAAGCCCCAAGGACGGAGGCGACTGGGTCCTTCCCCCCGCCCCGTGTCTGTGCTGCGAGGAGCAGGCCAGCTCCCAGAGGAGCAGAACCCAGTGTGTTTAGCAGCTCCTCTGGAGAGAGGCTCTCCCTGCCCGGTGCCTGGCCATGGCCTGCAGCGGCGTTGGGGCTGGGAGCCAAGGGACTTGGCCCTGGCTCCGTGGCTTCTCTGTGACCCCGGGAACTGTGGTTGCAGCGTCTCAGTTGTGCGATTCTCCCAGGCTGAGGGAATGTGTGAGTGGGCTCCTGGCCAGCAGCTGCCTGGCGTGCCCCAGCACACCCCGCCTGCTCCAGCTGGGTGGGTACTCAGAGAGCACCCCCAGGCCCACTGCGGTGGCTCAGTCAGCCTGTCGTGGGGAAGGGCCTGGGCAGCCATTCAGTGTCTCCAGCGCTGGGGGCAGCCCAGGCTCTGTTCGGCTGCAGCCCTGGGTGGGCTCACCGCAGGATGGGGGCAGGCAGGAACTGCTGCCAGGTGCCAGCCTGGGAGCTCTGGGGACCAGGCCACCCACAGGACAGGCCCCGACGGCCCTGCCAGAGTGGGCAGCTCTGGAGCGGAATCAGTCGGCACCTCCCTCGAGGCCTGGACTGGCCCATCGGGTTGGATGGACGCTGGCTCACGAGGAACCGAGCTCGCACTGCCCCCGTCATGCCACACAGCACCCCCCTCACCTGCGGGTAAGAGTGTCTGGCACGGCCAGCTTGGCCTGCAATGGGATAGCCGAGGGTGGGGGGCGGCCCCGCAGCCCTGAGCCAGCCGGGCCCCAGAACGCACCGCCAACAGCCCGACCCTGCTCGGCGTGGGAGCAGCACCCTGCATGGACAGCGCGTTGGGGGCAGTACGCCTGCTGGTTATTACGTGCCGTACGGTAGCACCAGCCAGGGCTTGGCCCCGCCCTTGCTGGCCGTCTCTGTATCCCCAGCCTGCTTTCGATGCGTTTGAGCTGGAGCTCGGCTGGTGCTTGCATTACAGCAGTGCTTAGCGAGCCACAGGGGCTGGAGGAGCCGGGAGTCCATTGGGCTCCCGTTAGACCTGCTCCGAGGGAGGCCTCACCCCAGCCCCTGGCAGCTGCCACTGAGCCCCGGGCAGGGTGGGGTCCATTGCACTGCACACACAGACCCTGGCTGGGGGGCTCTCGTGGGAGAGGTGATTGAGTCAGTGAGCATAGCTCGTCTCAGGGCGTTCGGGAGACGGGTCCCTTGGGACAAGCTGCTTTCTTGCCAGGGGGACGTCCTCTCTTTAACACACCCCCCCGGTGCTGCGGGGTCTGGGGGTGGCAATGGTGGGACGGTGGCTTTTCTGGGGCACTGGGACGCGCAGTGCTCCCAAGCTGTGGCTGGCGGTGGGAAACGGGGCAGTGTGACCCCAGCCGCTGTGACTCACGTGTCCAGCCCCACCTGGCTTTGCCCAGAACAACAAGAGCCTCAGATGCAACTTTTTTACCAAAAATGGGCTTAGAATGGGAGGAATGAGTCAGTGAAGCAGCAAAAGGCTTCCCTGGGTCTTAAATGCCATGGTAGCAGGGCCAGCAGCCGCCACTACCAGGGAGCAGCGCCTCAGGAATGCAGGGCCTCTGCAGGGCATCGCGAGGCTCAGGACTGGACTAGCTGGGGAAGGGTGGCTGCGAGTTAGGGCTGAGGGGGGCATGGGCTGGATTAACAGGGGCTGTGGGTCAGGGCTGAGGGGCATTGGCAGAGTTGAGGAGCACGGGACTGGGATAACGGGGGTTGGGATAACAGGGGCTGTGGATCAGGGCTGAGGGGTATTGGCAGAGTTGAGGGGCACGAGACTGGGATAATGGGGGGCTGCGGATCATGACTATGGGGCATTGGCAGAGTTGGGGGGCACGGGACTGGGATAACGGGGGCTATGGATCAGGACTGAGGGGCATTGGCAGAGTTGGGGGGCACGGGACTGGGATAACGGGGGCTATGGATCAGGACTGAGGGGCATTGGCAGAGTTGGGGGGCACGGGACTGGGATAATGGGGGCTGCGGATCAGGACTGAGGGGCATTGGCCGAGTTGGGGGGCACGGGACTGGGATAATGGGGGCTATGGGTCAGGACTGAGGGGCATTGGCCGAGTTGGGGGGCATGGGACTGGGATAATGGGGGCTATGGATCAGGACTGAGGGGCATTGGCAGAGTTGGGGGGCACGGAACTGGGATAACGGGGCTATGGATCAGGAGTGAGGGGCACCAGCAGAGCTGAAAGGGGGGATTCTGTCCAGCATCTGACTCTCCAGTGCTGTTTGTTCTTTCTCTTCCCTCAACTTTGTTAAAGCCCCATGGGGGTGGGTGGGGTCCAGTCAGGAACAGTGAATCCTCAGCAAATACCTGTATGGGGGGGTTCCCATATCCTGCCCGCCCCAAGGGGGGGCTCTGAGTTGCCAAGGCAGCAGAGCGCAGGCCCCATTGCCCCAAGTGGGGGAAGGGAGCCGGAGGTTGCTCCCAGGCTCCGTGCTGAGGGCCCCCTGAATTCCACTCGCCTTTAGATTTATTTGAATTCTGTGCTTAAACCCCCGGGTTAAGCCCCGAGGTCGCCCGCAGCTGCCTGCGATCCTGGCAGCGTGTTCCCAGCACACACCCAGGCACTTGCCTCTATTTATAGCCAGCAGGACTGACGCTGTGTGTGCCCTCCCCGCCCTGGCGTCCCCTGGGGCCTGTGGGAACCCAAGATCGGTGTGTTCCCTCTTCCGCCCAGCTGAGCAACGGGGCCCCCGGTGAGCAGACAGCAAATATGAAAAGTCGGGTCAGCGGGTGGGGGGGGGGAAGAGGAGCCTATATAAGAAAAAGACCCAAAAATCGGGACTGTCCCTATAAAATCGGGACATGTGGTCACCCGACCCCGAGTCTGGCTGGAGCAGGAGCCATTCGCTTCAGCCCAAGAAATGAGCCGTGGGGGTCTCAGTCTGGTGCTGTGATGTGCGGGCGACCAGTCCTTGTGGGCACTGGGCACCCAGAACAGCACCCACCGCTGCCTCATCGCAGCAACCCCACCCACACTGGCCTGGGCACGCGCGCACACACACACACACACACACACACACACACAGAGAAACCTGCAACACACACACATCACACACCAGCGCTCTCACACACACACACTCTCTCTCTCTCTCTCTCTCTCTCTCTCTCACACACACACACACACACACACACACACAGCATGCAGTTCACATTCTACATACATGCAGTGCCCAGTCACACACCTGCCCAGAATTCCTGCTACACTTGTCTGGGGGCAGTACACACCCAAGCAGGGTGCAGCCTGCATGGCGCGTGTGCAAGGAGCACACCCATCATGCTCATGTGCAACAGACCCAGCGAGGCCCCCTGCAGGCAGCTCACAAATTCCCCACCAAGAGCATCATTTGCTTATGACAAGGGACGCTTCAGCCGCCAGAGGCGCTGTCTGCCCACGTGCCTGTGCCACGCATGCCCCTCAATCAGCATCACTAGGTGCTGCCAGGGCCTTGGGCTGCAGGCTCCTGGGTCGGGGGGACTGAGGCCAGAGTCCGGCCCCGATCACATCTCCTCTCTTTGCTATTCCCCTGTTGCCCTGTGAGAGCCGGAGAAAGCCCCCTCCTCCAGCCCCCATCCTTCCTGAAACCCAAAGGGCCCCTCCAGACCCCTCCACCTCCCACAGGCCCACGCAGCTGCTCCCTGAAGCCCCACCACAAAGGGCTCTTGTGTTTCCAGAGATGCATGGCTGTGATGTCTCGGCAGCAGCTGCTCTAGATTCTGCCACTCGTCTCCTGCCTGGACGGTGGTTTCAGCCTGGACACAGGGGTCAGGGGCTGAGCTGGATGCTGACACCGAGGACAGGCTGGGGGCGGCAGGTGGCGCAGGTGCCAGCTTCCTCTGGGCCCTAGGGATGTTCAAATCCCCCCCCCCACTCCATTCCACATCTTCCCACCCCGGCTCCCACCCCAGGCCCCTGCTCCCACCCCACCCCTTCCCCAAACCCTGCCCCGCCTCTTCCCACCCCCACCCCACCCCACCTGCTTCCACCCAATTCCACCCCCTCCCCAAAGCACGTCTCATCCCTGCTCCTCCCCTCCCCCCCCCACAGCGACTCCTGCACGCCACGAAACAGCTGATCGCGGTGGGCGGGAGGTACAGGGCAGGGAGGGAGGGGATCTTGGCTGCCCGTGGGTGCTAAACTCCTGTTAATTTTTTTCCCTGGGTGCTCTATGGCAGGCAGGGGCGGCTCTAGAAAATAGGCTGCCCCAGGCAGCGCGGTGTGCTGCGCCGCCCTTCCTCGGTCCCCTCTTCCCGCGGCTCCGGTTGAGCTCCCGCGGCAGGTCCACCGGAGCCCGGGACGAGCGGACCTGCCGCAGGCATGACTGCGGGAGCTCCACCGGAGCCGCGGGAACAGCGGACCTCCCGCGGGCACGGCTGCGGACGGTTCGCGGGTCCGGCGGCTCCGCTTGAGCTGCCGCAGTCATGCCTGCGGGAGGTCCAGCCGAGCCGCGGGACGAGCGCCCCCTCCGCAGTCATGCCTGCGGCAGGTCCGGTCCTCCGCGGCTCCGGTGGACCTCCCGCAGGCATGACTGCGGCAGGTCCACCGGCCCAGCCTGCCGCCCCCTAGATTTGGCCGCCCTAGGCAACAGCTTGGTTTGCTGGTGCCTAGAGCCGCCCCTGATGGCAGGTGGTGGGGGGAGGAGAGACTCTCTGGGCTGGGGTAATGGGCTCTGTGAGGGGTGTCTCGTGGTGCACGTGACTACATCTGTGTGCAGGCGTGTGGGAGTGCACGTGTGACTGTGGCCGTTTGTGCACAGGGCGCGTAGCGGTGCACAGGGGTCACTGGCGTGTGCTCGTGTAGCAGGTATGGGCTGGCTAGGGCGCTTGCTTAGACACCCCAGTCCTGTCCATCATAAGATCCTTTCATGCTCTGCCAGGTATGACAGAGGTGCCTTTACAATACAATCTTTGACCAACAGCGCCACCTAGTGGCTGGACAGTGTTCGAGTTTAGCATTCCATGACTTCTCCCCCTTTAAGTGCTACATTCCCGCCATTATTTCCCAATATCAGGCTGTCTTTGCAGCCTGCGTGTAGCTGGCTGGTCGGTGTCTCTGAACCACACTGGTTTGCTAATGACCCGACCCGAACGCGCAACCACTGGACCATCTGGCTGTGCAATGACTCGTGGTCGGCCTGGAATCCTCGGGGTCTCCGTGTTCTGCGTTGACTGGTCTCTCTGGGGGACGAACTGTAGATGTCGTTGGCTTCTGTTCAACTCTCCATTGTCTGTCTCGATTGCACAGGAGCTGGGCACTGCCTTCTGTTTCTTCACAACAGCTAGAGTTGTTCCGCCTTTTCCCCCATCCGATTAGCTATGCACGTGGCCACTAGGGTCCAGACCCAGCAGGTCTCTAACTGACAGATGTCCATTGTAAGAGTGTTCATAAGCTCTTTTAACCTCTTTATTCAATTTGGCCCCAGTCTTCATGTCTGGCCACTTCAGCGATAGAGCCAGTAGTTGCTATTGGTGTGGATCTGTAAGTCAGAGGAGCAAGGAATGGATCTTCCTGCTGTAGGATTTTCTTGGCTGCCTGTACAGCTCTCTCAGCCTCTCCATTCGCTTGTGGGTACTGTGGGCTGCTAGTAATATGATCAAAATCCTATTTCATTCAGACTGACTTAAATGCTGCTGCAGTGGATTGTGGTCCATTGTCCATCACTAGTTGTTCTGAAATATCAAAGTGAGCAAAAGTGCATTTCAGTTTCTCAATAACACTGCAACATGTTATATCTTTCAAGTACATTATTTCTATATAACCAGAAATATAGTCCATGATGACCAAGTAATGACATCGTCTGAATTCACATAAATCTGCAGCTAGTCCCATCCAAGGTCTGGCTGGTTAAGGTGTTGTTATTAAAGGTTCTTCGTGTTGTGCTGGTCTGTTAGCTTGGCAATGGTCACATGCCGATATTTCAGGTACTCACTGATGCCCTGTCACCACACTGACTGGTTGGCCTGTTCATGGCATTAGTTAATCCTTGATGTCCTTCATGGATGAAGTTTCTCCTCCCATTTCATTTGGAATTACAATGCAATTGCCTTTAATCAGGAGTCCATTTGACTCACTTAATTGTCCACTCACGACAAAGTAGTCGCTTATCACATCCTTAGTGTCCTTTAGATTTAGAACTTCCTGAAGTTGCGTGTCTGTTGAGGCTGGCGTAGTCTCTTTCCTGACACTAGTCTATATGTGTCCATAGCATTCATGGACACCTTTACGTCATCTTTGAGCTCACAGGTAGTTGGGTGCGATGCTGGGCTCTGTGACAGAGTGGCTGCTACTACCAGATTTTTCCCAGGAACATATTTAGCAATTGGGCTAAATTGCATGAACCTTATCAATATATGCTGGCATCTCAGCAGTGCTTGATCCAGGTCTTTTCTGCTGATGACGGTAACAAGGCAGTTTATGGTCTATTATCTGTAAACTAATCCAGCCTGCGCAGTATCTGTACAAGTTCCCATATGCCCATACACTTGACAGGCTCCTTTTCAATTAGTGCATGTTGTTTTTCTGCTTCTGTGAGTGTGCGAGAACAAAATGCAACTGGCTTCCACTGAAAGGCCTGATGTTACAACAATGCACAACCCAGCTGTTCACATCCGCACTGACCATTGTGGGTTTGTTCACACTGTAGTACTGAAGAACTGGAGCTGTTCAGTTCATTTCTTTTACCTTTTTGGAAGCAATTTCTTGATTTTTCCCCCATAGCCAAGATGAGTTGGACTTCAACAGTTCATTCAGTGGTTCTGTCACTGTAGAAAGGTCTTGTAGGTGTTGACCCAAGGTAATTTACCATCCCCAGTATACATCTCAGTTCTGGTACATTAGCTGGTGCATTCAATTCTCAAATTGCTGTTACTTTCTCAGGGCTAGGAATGGTTCTGGCCTTATTGTCTGTCCCAAAATCTTGATTTGGAATAGGCGGAAAATGCATTTTTCCTTGTTTAGCTTCAGCTCAGACTAACTGATTAGGCTTAGCATTTCGTTGCGGGTTTTGGTGTATTCTTCCATCCAAGAGCCATCTATCAGAATATCATCCATGAAAACAGCTCCACTTATGTTCAGTAACAGTTCTGCCATCTTTCTCTGGCAAGTCTATGGGACACTGCTGTATCCCATAAAGTAATCTGATAAAGCAAAAATCTCCCGAAGGGTGTGATCAGTGTAGTCCGTTTAGCACTTTATTTGGCTAAAGGAATTTGCCAGAATCCACTTGAGGCATCCAGCTTGGAGAACACTGTAGCTGCTTTCCCTTTGGGGCGGAAGTCGTCCCATGTTATCTTCCACTGCTGCATCATTAAGTCTTTTAAGATCCACATAGGAATCCTGCGAGATGTACTCACAGTGTCTCTAGGGTTATTTGTATTGGATCACCTTTCAAAACACCAATATCAAAAAATATTCTAACACATTCCTCCACCTTTCTCAGTGGGCCCTTCTTGGCTGCCATGCTGCGACTAAGAAGGCTGGAGGCCTGTGGTCCTTCGATCACATACACTCTGAACACATAGCTTTTGTCTTTGTACATTGTTTCAGGGGTGAACTGGCCCATGCAGTTCAGAATCCTTCCAGGGCTAGTCAGATGACTGTCAGGTGACTGCTGCTTTAGAGGGGGACTGTAAATCCCTTCTGAGGGGATTCTGTGACATCAGCTTCTTTAGTCAATTTTAAAGTCAATTGTCTTGCCATGAATAGTCAGCTGCCCTCTCCAGGCAGGCTCTAAGGCATCACAATGGCAGAATCCCAGAAACAATGGCTCTTGATTGTCGGTGAGCCGAGTCAGCTCCCTGAATGCTTTGGTGCTGCAAACAGCTGCAAACAGCCCATATTTCGTGCATGTTTTTACAGCACGGATCTCCGTCCGGCTAGACTTTTCCCACACCTTGCGCATGTGGGCTGGAATTGGTTCCTCTTAGCCTGGGGGTGTCATGGGATTCTAATCGGTATTATACTGTTCAGCCAGTAGGCGGCACTTATTTAAGTTCACCTCGGCCATACCTGGCGGAGCATGAAAGGGCCTTAGGATGAGTATGTGTGGGCTGTACGGTGTGACCAGCCCATCTCTGTTACCGACGGACATGCCAGGGAGGGCTCTCCTTGCCGCAGGGGGCGCACAGCAGTGCCTGTTAGCGCTCATGCTGCGGCTGTTAACAGCTTCTAAGCTAGTTTCTTGTTTTTCACGTTTCGCACGTTGCCCTGGGCCTTGGGTTTCCTGTCTCACGCTGAGGGGGCTTTGCTCTCTGTGGCTAGGTTAAATCCCTCTTCAGTTGTACCTGCTGCACAAGGTTTTAATCGGTTAGCCAGCCTGTTTGGGCTATTTTCAGGTTTTGCATTTCCCAAATCACAGTTTTCAGCTCATGTAAACCAGTTAACATTTTCTCCTGGTCCTTGAGTTTGCTGGGGACAATGTGCTCTGGCGTAACGCCCATTTCTCTGAGGTGCACAGTGTGCGTCTCACATAGCCAGACCCCTTTCCTTGTCGTCTTAGTGACTATCTTCCAACAAGGGCAAAGGATCTAAAGCTATGCCCTGCCTGCTTCCCCATGGCATAAATCAGAGACGATACCCAGATAGCTTCAGTTTCGTTGTGGGGCTGGCTTGTAATGCGAAAGCTTCTTTCCAGTCTGAAGGTTTGTCAAAGCTGCAGGTCTCTGGGACTTAGTGGTTTGCGTATGAGACCCTGCAACCTTTCTCGCTTTGTTCCTTTTGTTTGCAGCCTTGGTTGCTGTTTTCTTTCTGTTCTGAATTTACTTCTGACACCATGTCATGTATTTCTGTGCCGGATATGGACCGGCTACAGAGCCTGCTTATGCACACCAGTCACACGAGCCTTTGGTGCGCTGACAGCTGTGGCTAAGATTAGCTTAAAAGAAAGTCTTTTCACACAGTTCCAGCACCCAGTAGCAGAACAGTACAATGCAGACTAGCGTTCGGTTACAGTACTGCGGCTGTTTGCGTGCACAGCATGTAGGAATGTGTGCGCCCCTTGCAGGGAAATTCCACAATCGGCGCCTAAGAATAGCCAGGGGCTCTTGTGCTGGGGTGTACCTATGGGTGTCTCAAGGATTCTGACAGCCAGTCTGCTGCGTTCTCAGCCAGCGGTGTTGTCGCCTCCGGCAGCCCTTACCTGTCCAAAACAGCGCAGTCCTATGGAGCGGGAGAGAGGGGTCCGCCTCTGCAGAGAGGAAACCCTGGGCGAGGGGAAGCCCCCAGGAGGAACGGGGCATTGCCTGTCACAGACCCCAAACTGGCACAAGGTGCTGCTGCAGCCTTACCCCTGGGAAGAGCCCCCACCACCAGCGCTGGGCGGGGAGCAGGGCTGAGTGCGAGGGTGGGATTGCCTCGCATCCCCATGCTCTGGAGCCATGTGCCCCCTTCACTGCTGGCAGCACAGCCTGAGTGGGGAGGAGACGGACCAGCCTCAACTCAGAGCCTCCCCGCCGCACCCAGCCTGCAGAGCTGGCGTTGGCTCCCGCAGGAGACGGGGCAGCGACCGTCACCTCAGAGAAATCCCAGGGCCATTGGCTCCTCTCTGAGCCCCGGGATCCGAACCGTGGCTATCACTCGTTCCATGCCCTCACCAAATACCCCGGTGGGGCAATGACCGACTGCCACTCCCACTGCTTCCTGCCCAGGAGGGGAGGGCAGGCCGGGGCGGGGAGCCAGCAAGCAGCAGCTGGGGTGACCGGAGGGATGACCTGACCTCAGCCTCTGTCCCAACAGGGCATCAACCTCTCCCAGGGGGAGGCTGGCCTCCCCGCCAGCCCCCTGGTCCTGTATCCGTGGCGACAGCGAGCTGGGCCCAGCAGGGTGAAGAGGGCCTGGGTGATCCCACCCATCAGCGTGTCCGAGAACCACAAGCGCATCCCCCACCTCCTTGTGCAGGTACGTGCTGCCCCAGCCCGGCCTGAGCAGCCTACGGCAGGGGTTGCAATGGCCCAGGGCTCCAGAGCTCCAGAGCTAGGCTGGGTAGGGTGCGGGCCAGGCTCCCCCCACTCGGCCCGGCAAGGGCAGCTCTGGGGCATCAGACATGGGGAGGACAGAGGCAGAAAAATGTAGACAGGGCTTCTTCTCACCTCAGGGGTCACCCAGCATCCAGGCTATAGGGGCAGGGATGTAGGTTGGCCCTCACTCCTGGGCTGTGCCCTCCCAAAATCGTGTCAGACACACACCCAGCCCTCCCATCATGTACACACACACCTACAACTGCACACACACCCCACCACCATTCACATGCAGCCACCATCACACACACACACACACACGCATCCACATCCATCCACCATCACACACACACACACATCCCCCATTCACACGCAGCCACCATCCACCATCACACACACATGCATCCCCCCCAATCCACCATCACACACACACGCATCCACTACTCACATCCACCTCCACACACCATCACATATGGACAATCATTGCATGCATACACACCCATTCACCATTTCACACACACCCATCCACCTTTGCACAGGCACACATCCACTCTCTCCCACACTTCCACTACCACACACACATGCACTATTGCAGGTGCACACACCCATTCCCCATATCACAAACACACCCATTCCCACTCCCTCCCAGACTTACACACACACACGCTGAGTCACGCCCTCACCCAGCCTGAGCCCGCCTTCCGGTGATGTGCTGGGCATCCCTGGCTGCTGGTAACGCCTTGCGGCTGGGTGGCTCAGGGGACGATCCAGGCAGCCGCCCACCCCTAGACCTCTTGCTCCCAGGATGGCTGGGCCTGCACTCGTCCCAGGGGGCCTGGCTGGGGATGGGTGAGGGGCGAGAGGTTGCCAGCCCTGTGGGTTTATTTTCACACATCTCTCTGGCAGATCAAGTCGGATAAGCAGCTGCCTGGGGGCGTCATCTACAGCATCAAGGGGCCAGGTGTGGATGAGGAACCCCTGGGCATCTTCTCCATTGACAAGCTGAGCGGGAAGGTCTTCCTCAACACCATGCTGGACCGGGAGAAGAACGACCGCTTCCGGGTAAGGGCCCCTCCCTGCACGCAGCTCGGCCTCCTCTGCTTTTGCTGCTGTGTGACACACACACACACACACACACACACTCAGTGCCTCCTGCTGGGAGCCTGGCATGGGATAGGTGTGAGCTCTCCAGAGCCAGCATGCCCAGTCATACCCTACAGCGCCTCCTGCTGGCAGCAGCTGGGACTGGCACAGCCCTGGAGCCAGTAAGTCAGCAGTGAAGTGTGCTATTGTCTGGTGGTGGGTAAGGAGCTGGGAGCTGTGGCTGATGCCTGTTCTCTGCCCTGTGCCCAGTTGAGGGCCTTTGCTCTGGACCTGGGGGGCGCGACCCTGGAAGACCCCACCGACCTGGAGATTGTTGTGGTGGACCAGAACGACAACCGGCCCCTGTTCCAGCAGGAGGTTTTCACGGGGCACGTGGTGGAGGGAGCCGTCCCAGGTGGGTGCCTTTGGTGTGAGCCTGCCAGGGCCTGGCATTCACCGGTCTGGCACAAATCTAACACGGAAGGAGCTAAGGAGGAGCACAAAGAAACAGCACCAGCCTGTAGGGAGATTGGAAAACATAATCCCAACGATACATGTACAATGATGGGGGCTAAATTAGCTGTTACCACTCAAGAAAGAGCTCTTGGAGTCACTGTGGATAGTTCTCTGAAAACATCCACTCACTTTGCAGCAGCAGGCAAAAAAGTGAACAGAATGTTGGGAATCATTAAGAAAGGGGTAGATAAGACAGACAATAACATATTGCCTCTATATAAATCCGTGGTATGCCCACGTCTTGAATACTGAGTGCAGATGTGATCACCCCATCTCAGAAAAGATATATTGGAATTGGAAAAGGTTCAGAAACGGGCAACAAAAATTATTAGGGGTATGGAACAGCTGCCATATGAGGAGAGCTTAAGATTGGGACTTTTCAGCTTAGAAAAAAGACGACTAAGGGGGGATATGATTGAAGTCTATAAAATGATGACTGGTGTGGAGAAAGTAAATAAGAAAGAGTTATTTACTCCTCATAATACTAGAACTAGGGGTCACCACATTAAATCAATAGGCAGCAGATTTAAAACAAACAAAAGGGCATATTTTTTCACACAACGCACTGTCACTCTGTGGAACTCCTTGCTAGAGTGTTGCATCGCAGGCGTATATGAACAAAGCTCTTCAGTCAGTTTGATTGGCAGCAAAGTCATTTATTTCTCTCCAGCATACATCTTTATACTCTTGAAGCAGGCAAGCAAGCAGTTGCTAATTGGTTAACAAAATTAACACAGCCGCAGCTGTAACCCCATAGGGTAATTATCATCCTAACACCTGTTTGACTTATCATCCTATTTACTGCCTACCAGCAGATAAAAACTAGCCTCGACCTTGAAGTCTAAACACTTCAGCTCTCACATACTTATCTGCCAAGTTCCCACATCTCCCGCCTTTTCTCACAATCAAAATAAATAAGAAAAAAGGCATAAGCAAAACATTCCCAACTCATAACATCATAACACTACAATCTATCACAAACCAAAATTAAAACTTTATAAAGCCAACCTATATAACCATGCAATTCTTAACATAAGCCCAACAACACCAAACAAAAACAAAGCACAACAAATAAATGGTGTAAATTCTACAGGATTCCCCCCTTCTCTATAGCACACCAACTTTGGCAAACTTCTATTATCAAATCATCCCTCAGATGTCAGGCGATCAAACTGACACTGAGGGAGTGGGGGTCCTAGAAAAAACACAACATAAACCACATAAAACGCAAAAGACAATTCTGGCCAGAAAAACAAACAAATAAACACCACAAACAAACATAAAACACATAACATAAATTTAACTCTGTAAACAAATGCATGGTATATCAAATACTAAGCAGCTAACATCCATATTCCTCAATTATCTAAAATACAAAAACAAATATACCCCTACTGGGCAATCAATCATTACTTAAAATACACAAATACCCTTATTAATTTCAAACAAAACAGGGGAATCACTTCATCAATTAAATCATTTACAGTAATACAATTGCATCTTGGCTTACTTCTAAATTCAAAGCTATTCACAGCTTAAGGGTTCTTACTATTAACTTCTACCTTTAAACACAAACAAAAAACATCACCACTTATATGCCCTTAAGCCTAATACAATTTCAATTACATAGCACTATATACATTCTTCAGCTAATACAACAAAATTATTTATAACCAAACAATTACAAACTAATAACTTTACCTAAATTTATTTACAAACATTTCAAAAACACCAAAACTTTACTCTTTAGCAACTTTGCAAAATTCAACTGCTGTTCCCTCTAGCAATCACAGTTAACTTTTACTCTGCCTAACATTACTCGCTTGTAGTTAATTACCTTCTCTATCAACTACACCCTCAAGGTTATCAACCAGTTTTCGAAGCTTCTTGTCTGTTGCCCGCCGCCTGGGCCCGATCCTTTTTTCCTCTTCAAGTTCTCTATCTATCGCGTGCCTGCCTGGGCCCGATCCAAAGCACTTTACATAAAGGTATTTTGGGTCACATAAATTCAAAGCCATTCTCCCAAATTACCTAAATTTATGCCTAAATAACACCATAAACTCCCCCCCCTTTGAGAATACTCAACAAACCTTTTGGCTGAGTTTTCTCAAACTTTAAAAACAAAAAACAATTAGGCTCTAAAAAACAGAGGTAGTAATGGGGGGGGGGGGTAATATCATTTACAATCCAATTAGGGAGGGCAATACATGCTAAAAAAAAAATTCCACAACACAGGGTGCAGCCTGTAAAATAAACCCCAAAATCCAATCAATACCACAGTTTTTAGCAGGAGTCCAAAATTTTTTCCTGCCAGTGTGCAATTCTTTGCTTCTTTACCAGGGTCAGTTCTCAATGCCCTTTTAGTCAGGAATTTCTAGACATTGGCAATATCAATGATGTGAGTGTTTTTTCTTCTGTTCCACCACCATCGTGGTTCAAGTTCTACAGGGGAAATTATCAGGACACCATCCTATACATTCAGGCAAAGCAAAAATTATCTCAATCAATTAAATCATTCAGGGAGGATCAAACAAACGGGATCCTGGCACAGCTAACAAGCAGTTGTCCTCCAGGGGCTCAGGTTGTGTAAATCTTGTTGCTTTCTCAGTCATTCCATCCACCATTGCAGCAGTCATCTCTGATACTGACACTGTTGCAGGTTCTTCAGTCCTACTGTTTGCAGCCTCAAATCCCGAATAAGCAGTGGTAATATCTTGGACTAGTTCAGGAAATAGTTTTCCAGGCACTGCTTCTAAAGGCTTTAAAGTTTCAGCTGAGGTTTCCATAGATGTTACAGTTTCTGCAATGATTTGTTCTTCAATTGCTGCAGCTGTAACAGGCACAAATGTTTTTTGAGCCCCAGAGCTTTCAGTACTAAAAATGGGTGAGCCAGTATCTGCCAGCTGCACAGCTAAATTCTCTTGCTCCTCTTCGTCTCCCTTTCCACACACAGGCAGTTCTTGAGGACACATGTTGCTCTGTAGAGGGGCCCCATTTACAACTGCCCCTGGGCATTCTGATACTAGGTTAGATGGCGCATCTCCTACATCATTCTGCATGGGGGCCTCAGCTGCAATCGCTTCAGTGGGCTCTGATTCCAAGGTAAACACAGGATCTTCTACCTCTGTCGTCACAGGTGCCTCAGTTACCCCACTCTGCATTGCATCCCCCATAAGAGCTTCCTGAGTGATCTGCCGCCCATCGGATCCCTGAAGCCGAGCAGTTCGGGTGGGCTTGCGCAAAGTGATGTCCATAGCAAAGGCAGTGTGGGGAGGGCCAGTGGATCCAAACCCTCGAGACCCGCGGTCAATCGGGTCGATCGGGGCACACATCCCTCGAAAGGTATTAACTGAGCAAGACGTGTACCAGCAGTTATAGTCACAGGGGGACAAAGGGCACGTACCATTATCCCAATATTCCCCGTATAATCGGCATCAATAAGGCCAGGCAAAACAAAAATACCTTGTTTTGATGTTGACGAGCGGCCAATCAAAAGGGCACTCAGGCCAAATCCTAATGGACCATCGGTGTTGGAAGGAAGAACTTGAACCTCATCAGTCTCTAAAACTACATCTGTCGCTGTGGCCAAATCCACTCCGGCACTGCCACGGGTTGCTCCGGTGAGGTGTTCCAGGCAGCCGGGTTGGTGGGTGGAGGCACTTGTGTCGTCGCGCTCCTCCGAGGGGCGCTCCGTGATCCGTTTCCCGGCAGCGGTGTTCCATCCTTCTTGTAATGCGCCCAACAGTCGGTGGCGCGATGTCCAAACTTATCACATCGTGTGCAAGCGCCAGTTGCAGCTTCAGGTAACACATCAGAGGCCCGCTGCTCATTTTGCATAGGGCAGTCCCGCCGGAAATGCCCGGATTTTCCACAACCAAAACAGGGGCCGGCTGGCCAGGTCGGTCTTCTAGCCCCCCGCTGTCGCCCGAGCAGGGGTTGTAACGCCACGGCCAGTGCAGAGGCCTGTGCCTTAGCATGAATTGCCGCCTTATCCATTTCCTCAAGCATAGCGGCCCTACCACATGCCTCAATCATTTCCATCAGGGTCGCAGTCTTGGGCAAGGTGGCTAATATACGGCGGCAAGTGGGATTTGCATTCTGGGTTGCAAGATCAAGTCCAACTGCAGTTCTGGCCTCTGGCGTCAGATTAGGAGATCTATCAATAGCCTCTCGAAGGCGATCCAAAAAGGTGGAATACGGTTCCGATGGGCCTTGCATAATTTTAGCGTAGGGAGGGCTCGGCTTTCCCATCTGGGGCACCGCTTTAAAGGCAGCCAAAGCCAGTTCCTGCGACTGCTGCAGAATCCGGGGATCGAGGCGGGCTTGCAAATGCGGGTCAACAAAGCGACCGGCTCCCAAAAACATATCAGCAGTGGCCACGCCGAGGATCATCATCCGTAAATCCAAATTGCGGACAAGAGCCAAGTCAACTCTCTTAGCCCAATCATCTTTCCACAACAGTTTCTGTGTAGGTGTAAGAAGCATGTCAGCTAGCTTAATCGCATCATACGGACACATTGCTTGGCCAGCAAATACCTGTTCAATGATAGACTGTACATACGGATTATCTAGTCCATAAGCCATGATCGATTTCTGTGCCTCACGGATCAACTTCCAGTCCAAAGGGGCCCACCGTCTATAATTAGGGTGTTGAGGGTCTGGCGTAATCACCGGAAAGGCCTCAGGTGTTAGACCTTCAAGGATGGCTTCTCTTAAAACTCCATGCCAGCGCTGTACCGGATCCGGAGGGTCCCCAGTTGGAGGGTGGGCCAGGCGGGGGGGGGCGAGTCGAATGAAAGCACTTGTGAAGATGCGATCGCGATGATCCAGGTGGAAGACCTTCCAATTGGTCCAACTTGTCACATATATGCTGCAGCTGTCGACCCTGGCGCTCCATCTCCTTATAGAAGGCATCAGACTGAGTAAACTGAGTAAACGTAGTCAAATCGGGATATGGCTTTGATGGCACATGTTCCACCCGAGCCCCCTTCGTTCCCCCGCAATCGTGGCACCCCCAGGCCCCGTGGACACGGCATGGCTTTGGAGGGGGCGCATACGGCAAGGCTGTCTCCATAGGCTCGGGTGTATCGGGGGGTAACGGGACCGTAGCAGGATCAATCATGTCGGGGCCAATAGCCACATTGGAGGGTAGTGGAGCCGTAGCAGGGGCAACATCATCCATAGGGTAGGGGTTGGAAGCCAAAGGTATCACCGTGTCCTCACCACCGAAAAACTCTCTGGCTCCAACCGGCAACACAGAAGGCATTCCGGGCGTTGGGCGGCAAAGCTCAGAAAGGGCCGCCTGCACTCCTGCCTCGGCCGTGAGAGTTTCTACTATCTCCTTCGCCTTATTCCATACTGGACTCAGGGAGAAGGCCTCCTTATCGCCCTGAGCCACCGACTTCCAAAGCTCGGAGCCTAGCCGCTCCCAAACAGTTTTATCAAAAATTGTACTTGGTTGAACAGAAAGTCCCCTTCTCCGTCCCCACCGCAGCAGACGGGATAACGTATTAGAGGGGAGCTTCTCTCCCTGCCGCTCCGCGATGCGCATCAAACATTCATGCACCGTCCTTTCTTCCGCTGATGCAGTGGTTCCCATATTAGCTGCTCACCTCTGGGCTGGGGTGTGCCTCCCTTTTCAGACGCCCTGCGGCTTGCCACTCGACACTGAGCTCAGGTGCGCCCCTCTTTCGGACGCCCTGCGGCTCCTAGCCGCCGACACTGAACTCAGGTGCGCCTTCTTCGGACGCCCTGCAGCCGCCGCCGACACTGAGCTCAGGTGCGCCGACGCCCTGCGGCTCCTAGCCGCCGACACTGAACTCAGGTGCGCCTTCTCTTCGACGCCCTGCAGCCGCCGCCGACACTGAGCTCAGGTGCGCCCCTCTTTCGACGCCCTGCGGCTCCTAGCCGCCGACACTGAACTCAGGTGCGCCTTCTCTTCGGACGCCCTGCAGCCGCCGCCGACACTGAGCTCAGGTGCGCCTCTTTTCGGACGCCCTGCGGCTCCTAGCCGCCGACACTGAGACTCAGGTGCGCCTCTCTTTTTCTCCTTTCAGTTCAGGCCACCAACACTGTCCTCATTCAATCACGTCGGGGTCACCATTTGTTGCATCGCAGGCGTATATGAACAAAGCTCTTCAGTCAGTTTGATTGGCAGCAAAGTCATTTATTTCTTTCCAGCATACATCTTTATACTCTTGAAGCAGGCAAGCAAGCAGTTGCTAATTGGTTAACAAAATTAACACAGCCGCAGCTGTAACCCCATAGGGTAATTATCATCCTAACACCTGTTTGACTTATCATCCTATTTACTGCCTACCAGCAGATAAAAACTAGCCTCGACCTTGAAGTCTAAACACTTCAGCTCTCACATACTTATCTGCCAAGTTCCCACACTAGAGGATGTTGTGAAGGCCAAGACTATAACAGGATTAAAAAAAGAACTAGATAAGTTCATGGAGGATCAGTCCATCAATGGCTATTAGCCAGGATGGACAGGGATGGTGCCCCTAGCCTCTGTTTGCCAAAAGCTGGGAATGAGCGACAGGGATGGATCACTTGCTGATTCCCTGTTCTGTTCATTCCCTCTGGGGAACCTGGCATTGGCCACTGTTGGAAGACAGGTGTCATGGAGTCCCCGGGCGATGCTCTGGCACTGTTCCCCACAAAGCCAGTCAGGCCTTTGGGGAGCCTCCTGTCCCTTGGAGCAGACTGTCTTCAGGGCAAGAAGCTCACACGGCTTCACCTCCTGGGTCTGACCTTGGAGCATTCAGCATCCTCTGCCCCTCCGTGCACTTCCCACAGTGAGTCCACCCAGGTGGGGTCCTGGGGAAGCCAGAGGGTCCCGCCCCCCACTTTGCAGTCAGACATGACTCTTAGCCAGCCAGTAAAACAGAGGTTTATTAGATGACAGGAACACGGTCTAAAACAGAGCTTGTAGGTACAGAGAACAGGACCCCTCAGCCAGGTCCATTCTGGGGCCCAGTGAGGCAGACACCCACGTCTGCCCTCACTTCCTGTCCCCAGCCAGCCCCAAACTGAAACCCTCTCCAGCCCCTCCTCCTCTGGGCTTTGTCTCTTTCCTGGGCCAGGAGGTCACCTGATCTTTTTGTTCTCCTTTAGCCATCCCCTTGCAGGGGGGGAAGGGCCCTGGCCATTTATTGCCAGGAGACAGAGTGTCAGCCATTTATGCACACTGGAGACTTCAGAAATGCCTAGGGGAAACTGAGGCACCCACACTGTATTCAGAGGAAACATTAAGAACAGTCCCACTGCGTCACAACAGGATCCTGGGCAAGCTGGACCTTTGGGCTGATACAGTCTGGCTGTTCTTATGTAGGGCCAACATGAGAAAGGCTAAGGCACAAAATGAGTTACACCTAGCAAGGGACGTAAGAGGAGGGTCTTTACAAACATTAGGAGCAAGAAAAAGCTGAAGTTACATATAGGGCCTCCACTTAGTGGGGAAGGCGCACGCACAACTGATGACATCTAAATTGCTGAGATGTTTAATGCCTATTGTGCTTCAGTCGTGACTGAGAAAAGCTAATGGTGACCAGATACTCAACATCATTAATATTGACAACAAGGGGGGGAAGGGTCACAAGCCAAAAGAGGGAAAGAACAGGTTCAGAATATTTAGTTAAGATAAGAACACGTATAGCTGGGATTCTGTTTTCCAACAGGCATCACTTTACATTTATCAACACTGAATTTCATCTGCCATTTTTGTTGCCCAGGCAAGGTGTGGGCTTAGGTGAAATTACTATAAGGTGAGTGCACAAGTGGCTGAAAGCCCTCACTCAAAGCGTAGTGATCAATGGTTCACTGTCAAACAGGGTGGCGGTATCTAACGGAGTCCTACATGGGTCTGGCCTGTGTCCGGTCCTATGCAATAGTTTCATTGATAACTTGGATAGTGGGTGGAATAGGCTTATAAAACTTGCAGAGTAACCCAAGCTGGGAGGAGTTTCAAGCACTTTGGCAGACAGAATTAAAATCAACAAGATGAAATTCAATATAGACAAGTGCAAAGTACTACACGTAGAAAGGAAACAATCAAATGCACAGCTACAAACTGGGGACTATCTGGCCAGGTGGTCGTGCTGCTGAAAGGACCTGGGGTTGAGGGTGAATATGAGTCCACAATGTTTTAGAGCTGTGGAAAAGGCTAATGTCATACTGGTGTGTATTAGCAGGAGTGTTGTATGTAAGACATGGGCGGTACCTGTGCCCCTTAGCTGGAGAACTGTGTCCAATTCTGGGCGTCGCACTTTAGAAAAGATGTGCACAAATTGGAGAGCGTCCAGAGAAGAGCAACAAACATGATCAAAGATTCAGAAAAACCTGACCTAGGAGGAAAGGTTTAAAAAACTGGGTATGTTTAGTCTTGAGAAAAGGAGACTGAGGGGAGACCTGGTAACAGTCTCCAAATACGTTACGGTTGTTCTGAAGAGGATGGGGATCAGTTGTTCTCCATGTCCACTGAAGGTAGGAGAAGCGATGGGCTTAATCTGCAGCAAGGAAGATTTAGGTGAGACATTAGGAAAAAGTTTCTACCTCTCCGAGTAGTTTGGAGTCGGCTTCCAAAGGGGTTGTAGAATCCCCGTCATTGGAAGTTTTTAAGAACAGGTGTGACAACCTGTCCGGGATGGTCTAGATTTACGTGGCCCTGCCACAGCGCCGGGGGCTGAACTCGATGACCTCTCCAAGTCCCATCCCGCCCGACATTGCTATGGTTCTACACCCATGGTGTATTTCTGATCGCAGGCACCTATGTGCTGAAGGCAGAAGCCACAGACGCTGATGACCCCGACACGGACAATGCAGCCCTGCGATACTCCATCCTGGAGCAGGGCTCCGCCGGGCTCTTCAGCATCAATGAGACCACAGGCGAGATCCGCACCGTGCAAGTGGGGCTGGACCGCGAGGTAATGGGCCTTGTGGGCTGGGAGTCCCTGCTGCCTGGCTCGGGGGCACGTCTCTGCAGGCACACGGCAGGCTGGGGGCCTGCCTGACTGCACTCAATCAGTGGTATACTGAGTGGCAACCAAGCCCAGTGTGCTCGGGCTACCTGTGGGCAGCCCCTGGGCAAGACTAGCAGAGCCCTGCTGGGACAGACCCAGGGCACGAATAACAGACTGTGCACCAGGGCACAGATGTGAGCTAACTCAGGCCAATGAGGGGTGGGTTGGGCAGGCTCTGGCTGGGTAACGCAGGGCATTGCCCCTCTCCAGGGGTCCAGGGCACTGGGGGTGGGGGAAGGCAGATAAGCAAGTAGCTGACTCCCTCCTCCCCAGGTGGTGAGTGTGTATAACCTGACTCTCCAAGTGGCCGACATGTCGGGCGACGGCCTCACCACCACAGCCACAGCCGTGATCTACGTGGACGACATCAACGACAACCCGCCCGAGTTCACCAAGCCGGAGGTAGGGAGCCGGGCCAGCGGCTGGGGGATGGGGTGCAGGATGCCTAGGGGCCAGTCTGACTCACTGCATGGCCGTGGGGGGTTCCTGCCCTCTGTGGGCTCCATGCTGGGGGGGCAAGGATCCTGGCCCACGCTGGGGGAGATGTGAATGTGGGCCATGCCAGGCCGTGAGTTCCCCGGCTGCTCTCTTGCAGTTCTCCCTGGAGGTGCTGGAGAACACGAGTGGCGTGGACATCGGCCGACTCCTGGTGCACGACAAGGACCTGCCCGGCTCCCCCAACTGGCTGGCGCGATTCACCATCCTGGAGGGTGACCCGGACGGGGCCTTCGCCATCCGCACCGACCCCCGCACCAACGACGGCGTCCTCTCCATGGTGAAGGTGAGGGGGCAGCACCCTGGGCCACAGCCTGTCCCTGCTCCCAGCCCCAGGGGGCTTGGCCAGCACCCATGCCTCAGCCAGGCCCCTGCTCCCTCCAACCCGGGCCCAGCTGGAGATGAGTCACTCAGTGCAGGGGCCATGCTCTGCCCCTCGTTACCAACGGCCCCTGGGAGCAGCCCGGCCATGTCCCAGCCCAGAACCCTGGCCGGAGAGCGGCCCCTGGGCGTGGGGGTGGGGACCCCATGTGCAGAGCCACCCCTGGGCATGGGGGTGGGGAGCCCCGCTGGAGAGCGACCCCTGGGCAGGGGGTGGGGAGCCCTGCTGGAGAGCGACCCCTGGGCAGGGGGTGGGGAGCCCACGTGCAGAGCGATCCCTGGGGTGGCTGGCCTGGGGTTAGCACTTTTCCCTGTGACCAACTGTCGGCCCCTGCACTTTCAGGCCCTGGACCACGAGGGGCGGGACCACTTCACGCTCACCGTCTCCGTCCAGAACCAGAACCAGCTGCACCCATCGGCCCCCCAGACCACCCGGGCCCTGGCCATGGTGCAGGTGCAGGTTCAGGACGTGAACGAGGCACCTTTCTTCCCCGAGAACCCCCGGCTGGTCAGTGTGGAGGAGGGGGCACCGTCTGGCACCGAGCTCACCACCTTCAGCGCCAGCGACCCCGACACCCGCCAGCCTCAGGCCCTCAGGTGAGCCCCCCACCAGGGGGGCCCTGACCAGGGGCCAGCACCACCTGCACCCCCAGGAGCCCTGGCAGAGCCCCTGGGAACAGCCAGGGGCTGGGGACCAGGGGGTGGGAGCTGCACTGGCCAGCGAGGGGCCCCATGGGGTGGTACAAGGCTGGGGAACTTGGCCCTTAGCACCCACCGAGTGGAGGCACCAGCCGGGCTGCAGGGGCTGCTGAGGCAGGGGCTGGTGCGCTGGCCTGCAGGAGCCCTGGGTGGGGAAGCCCCCATCAGACGGGCTGGGAGATCAGGCTCAGTGCTCTGCCATGCAGGCTGCATCTCCTCTGGTTTGGCACTGGCTCTGGGTGGGGTGTTACCCGCCCACTCTAGGGCACCTCCACCGTTACCCGATTGCTAGGGCTCAGGGCATGATCTCCTGCAGGCTTGCGGGGCCGTGAGCCAGGGAAAGAGCCTCACGCTTAGCCGCTAGGTGTTAACAGTTACCCCCCAGAACCCACACGGCAAGTGACCGTTTCCCGGTGGTCAGTCAGGATCAGCTTGCCCGGGGCTCCTCCAGCGTCTGCACGGTCCAACTGGCAGCGCGTTGAGGTCTGGCAGCTCCCCTCTTGGGCTGTGTCTGGAGTTGGTGCCAAAGACCTTCCTTTTGGACCCCACTTTCTATAGTTAAGCTTGAGTCCTGCTTAGCTCTCCCTTAGCCAGTCATTTTAAACTGATGTATTACAGGACAATCCTCTGCCCAAGCCTAACATACTGCAGAGCCAGCAACACCCACCACCTGCGTTGGTTTAAACCTTGCACAAATTAGCTCTGCAATAGACAGAAACAAGTAAAGAACCAGCCGGAAACCATATAGATAAACAATCGCGACGATGCCATAAAGGCAAACCAATGAGGTGTAGCTTTCACGTGCTGCTGCTCAGGTTCCTGGCAGCCAGGCTGCTGACTCTAGGCAGCTACGAGCTCTGGCTTTACCTGGTGCCGGTGGGGCCAGAGGTGCCTCCTGAGCCCGCTCTGACATTGTTTTACCATCATTTAGCAGGGATGTGACGTTTTCCTTCTCCCCCTCCCCGCCGCCAGCTGTTCATGCCAGGGCAGGGCTCCCGGGATGCCGAGAGGTTTGGGTTGGTTGCCTAGGCAAATAACTTGGTCTCTCTGCCTGCAGTTACTCCCTGGCCTACGACCCGGCCGACTGGCTGCTGCTGGACCCGCGCTCCGGGAGGGTGCAGACCAAGCGGGCGCTGCCAGGCCGCTCGCCGTTCCTGCAGGGCAGCTGCTACACCGCTGTCATCCTGGCCAGCGATAATGGTGAGCTGGGGGCACTGGCCCCACCCGCCCTCCCGGTGAGTGCTGGGCCCTGACCTGTCTGCCCTTGTCCCCAGCTGACCCGCCGCGCACGGCCACTGGCACCTTGTCCATCGAGATCGTGGAAGTGAACGACCACGGGCCGGCCCTGCTGCCGCTGGCGGGCGTCGTGTGCAGCGAGCCCAGCAAGGGGCGGGGGCTGCTGCTGAGCGCCATGGACGAGGACCTGCCGCCCCACGCTGAGCCCTTCCACTTCCACCTCAGCCCCGAGGCCCCCCAGCTCGCCCACAACTGGAGCCTCAGCCAGCTGAACGGTGAGGGCGGGGGCCGGCGCGAGCACCTCGCCCGTGGACGGGAGGCGACAGCCTGAGCCCCGCTCCCCCCAGCCCTGCAACAGCGAGGGCAGAGCCGCCCCACCCGCCTGAGGGGAACGACTTGACTGGCCAGGGGTGGGTGGAGACTAGTGGGGGGGAGGGGCTGTTCGGTGAGAGGAGCAGGGCCCACTCGTTGGGGGGTGAAGCGGGGGAGCTGATCCGTGAAGGGGGAGCAGGGTCCGATCGGTGGGGGGAGAGCAGGGTGCACTGATTGGTGAGGGGGAGCAGGGCCCAGTCAGTGAGGGGGAGCAGGGCCCAATCAGTGAGGGGGGAGCAGGGGGGGCTGATCAGTGAGGGGGGAGCAGGGCCCCATTGGGGTGGGGGGCAGAACTTGGGGCCATAGGAGCTGGGTGGATCATGGTGTCCCTGTCTCCGCCCAGCGACCCACGCGGTGCTGGCGGTGCTGGTGCCGGTGCCCACGGGGCTGCACTCCCTGCCGCTGCTGCTCAGCGACTCCGGGAAGCCACGGCAGGAGCGGGCGCAGCTGCTGAACGTCTCCGTGTGCCCCTGCGACGAGGGGGGCAGCTGCCAGGCCAGCGCGGAGGCTGCCTCGACGGCTGGGGCGGGGCTCAGCTTCGGGGCCCTGATGATCATCCTCAGCAGCATCATCCTGCTCCTGTGTAAGTGAGACCCCCCCCCGCCCCCCTGACCGCCGCCCCAGCCCAGGCCCGGCCCCATCACCGCTCTCTGTCTCGGCAGCGCTGGCCCTGCTGGCGGCCGTCCGGGAACGCTGCCTCCGGCGCCCGCGGCACGAGGGGCTGCTGGGGAGCTCGCAGGACGACCTGCGCGACAACATCCTCAACTATGACGAGCAGGGCGGGGGCGAGGAGGACCAGGTGAGGGGGGGCAGCCCCATGCGCCGGGGCATGGGCATGGGCCAGGCAAAGCAGCCACACACTTCGCTGCTACCCCAGCCCTGCCTGTGCCCCTCGGTCCCGACCCACAGCCCCCCGCTAGCCCAGCCCAGCCCTGCCCCTCGGTCCCGACCCACAGCCCCCCGCTGGCCCAGCCCAGCCTGTGCCCCTCGGTCCCGACCCACAGCCCCCCGCTAGCCCAGCCCTGCCCCTCGGTCCCGACCCACAGCCCCCCGCTAGCCCAGCCCAGCCTGTGCCCCTCGGTCCCGACCCACAGCCCCCCGCTAGCCCAGCCCTGCGTGTGCCCCTCGGTCCCGACCCACAGCCCCCGGCTAGCCCAGCCCAGCGTGTGCCCCTCGGTCCTGACCCACAGCCCCCCGCTAGCCCAGCCCTGCCCCTCGGTCCCGACCCACAGCCCCCCGCTAACCCCGCCCAGCCTGTGCCCCTCGGTCCCGACCCACAGCCCCCCGCTAGCCCAGCCTGTGCCCCCCTGCTGTCCCCCGTCTCTCCTGTTTAGGGGACACACACACACACACACACACATTACACCAGGCTGGGCAGCACCCAACTGCCGCTGCCCCTTGCAGCCCAGCGCCCCCCGCAGGCAGGACCTGCTCACCGGCTCCCCCGGCAGGCGCTAAAGCTTTTCTCTCCCTAGGGCGCCTACGACATAAACCAGCTCCGCAATCCCGACTTCTTCCCCCCAGCCTGCCCCCGGGGCAAGCAGCCAACCCGGAGAGACGCTCCCTACAGCGACGCCACCCCCCCCTATCCACGGAAACTGCCCGCCAGCCCCTCTGACATCGAAGACTTCATCAACGAGGTGAGCGGGGCAGGGGGGGACAATGGCATGGGCCGGTGCTGCTCCCAGCTGGCCCCGGGCTGCGCCTGCCAAACCGGAACAGCCCTTTTCTCCTGTTTCCAGGGGCTGGAAGCGGCCGACAGCGACCCCAACGTCCCCCCCTACGACACAGCTCTCATCTACGACTGCGAGGGCTCGGGCTCCGTGGCCGGCTCGCTCAGCTCCATCGTGTCCAGCCTGACGGATGGCGACCAGGACTACGACTACCTCAGCGAGTGGGGGCCGCGCTTCCGCCGGCTCGCCGACCTGTACGGGCACTAGGGCCGGGGCAGGGAGGGGGACTCAGGGACCGGGGGGGAAGAGCTCGCTCCTGAGCGGCAGGGAATCCTGCGAGCAGGGGGCTGGGGCCTGCCCAGCGCCGGCAGAACCTGGGAGCAGCCACGTGTGCAGGATGCGGCCATAGCGCTGCTGAGCCCTGCACACCGGCCACCTGAACAGCACCAGCCTTAGGAACAAGCTGCTTCTAACAGCAGCGCCAGCCCGGGGCCCAGGCAGCCCCCACATGCCAGGGGCTAGGCTGGGCGAAGCCACTTCCTGCAGCTCAGCCCTGCCTCTGCCCCCACCCGCCCCAGGAGGGCACAGGGATGTGAGAACTGCACGGAGACCCCCGCGCCCAGCTCGACCTGCAGTGAGTGCTGAGCCAGGCCGGCCTCCAAAGCCAGAGGCAGCGGGCACCAGCAACAGGGAGAGCACCGCAGCCAGCCTTAACTTGAGCCTGGCTCTCAAGGGGCAGCCGGGAGCAGGTGCAGGAGAGGGGCAGGGCAGGGGGGAGCAGGTACATTATTCAGGGAGGGGCAGGGCACTCTTGCAGCAGACATGGAAGGGGCAGAAGCTGGCTGGGCGCCTGGCTCCCGGTTTAGCTGAGCTGGGGGAGGGCAGAGAACACAGTCCTCCAAGGCGGGGGCCCCTGCCAGGGTGTGGCTAGGGAGCTCAGTGCAGGAAAAGGCTGGCAGGGGGCTGTGGATCAGGAGTGAGGGGCAGGGCTGGCAGGGGCCCTGGAGCAGCTAAGGCCCAGGAAGCCTGGGGAAAGCCACTTCCTGCCGTGGCACCCAGCGGGGGGATTGCCCAAGCGAGGCTGGGGGAGGGGCAAGGCACAGCTGGCCTAGCCCTGGCAGCACCCAACGGGCAGGAGGGAGCAGGGCAGCAGCCCTGCAGGGAGGGGGCGCCCAGCTGAGCCAGCCCCCCAGGCCCTGCCTGGCTGGGGTAGCCCCAGGCTGGGACCCCCTGAGGTGGAGGGCTGTGCCAGGGCCAGGAGGCTCTGCCCCGGGGGGGGGTCTTACACAAGTGCCAGGTAAGAATCCCCCTGACACACCCCAATAAAGAGGCTTGGAGCATGGTACTGGCTGGCGCTTAGTGCTGCATGGGCAGGGGGCAGCTGCCAGTGGAGGGGGAGTGAAGTGCTACTGCTGGGTTAAAGGGGCTGCCCAGTGCTAGGCCAGCGCACGGGCCCCCCCCAGGCCCCAACAGAGAAAGCAGAACCAGGCCCTGGCTAGAAATAAGGCACATTTTATTGGTGAGCTGCTCCCCTGGCCAGGGGGCACAGGGACTGGCGTTCCCTGAGCCGGGGCGCCCCTTCCCAGCAGGCTCCTTAGGAGGGGGTGGGGGCACTCTCTCCTCCAGGCCCCGCTCCCTGCAGGGCTGGTATGCAGCAGGGGCTGTGGGAGCCCCCAAACACCCCCGTGAGGCAGCAGCAGGAGGCTGCGCATGGCACGCTAACGGTCACGCCAGGCCCTCCAGGCGAGCAGAAGGGAGCTGCTGCCCGGAGACGGTCGTGCAGGCCGTGCCGGTGTGATGGGCCCTAGGAGGTACCGCACACAAACGACACAGCCCGCTGGGGGCAGGAGACACCTGCAGCCCATGGCAGTTATCGCTGGGTGCTGTCCCCCTGCCCGCAGGGCACAGTCCCCACAGACAGCCCAGCCCAGCTAAGTCTCCTGCTGGGGGTCACCATGTGGGGCAGGCTCCAGCAGCAGCTGCCTGTCCCGCGGGGGGGTGCGCCGGTGGGAGCTCAGCATCTTCTTGGTGGCAGTGACGAGGCGGGCGTAGTCCTGGGCCTCGGGGGCGAGGCCGGCGCTGCGGGGCGAAAGCAGAGGCAGCTGGTCCCTGCGGCGGGAGGAGCGGAAGAGGGGGGGCCGGCGCTGGCTCTCACCGTCCTGCAGCGACTCGGGCAGGCCCTTGCCCTTGCTCTCGGGCAGCAGCATGATGCTGAGCACGGAGAGGATGGCGAAGGAGGCAAAGACCACGTGGTGCAGGAAGAAGCCCCGGTTGTTCTGGATGTCCATGATGGGCCCGGCCGCTTTGCCCACGAAGCTGGCAGCCATGATGAGGCCGAGCCCCGCGCCCCTGCAGGGGGGGGACACAGAGCAGGCCCTCACCGGGGGACAGCGCCGCCTCCTGACCAGAGCACGGGGGTGCCACACCCCAACCTGGCAGTTGGGTGAGCTGGGGCTTTGCCCTGACAGGGCAGCTTGGAGGCAGCAGGTGCAGCCTAGGAGCTGAGCTGGGCCTGGCCCCTGCCTGGAAAAGCAGCCAAGCACCACGTGAAGCAGCCACCAGGCCTGGCCGTGTGCTCCCAGCTGTGGGGCATGGGCTGGCTGGGCCAGGAGGACACAGGGTCACGCCCCACAGGACTCTGCCATGGCATCCAGACAGCGGTTTAGTTGACTCAGGGGCAGTACATCAAAGGGAGAGCTGTGGGGGCAGCCCCCAGGCAGGGGCACTGGATCAGAATGGAGGAAGTTGGCTCTGGTCCCATGGGTTCCCTAGGGAGGTGGTGGATGAAGCCCTGGCTGGGATGATTTAGTTGGGGATTGGTCCTGCTTTGAGCAGGGGGTTGGACTAGAACCTCCTGAGGTCCCTTCCAACCCTGAGATTCTATGATTCTTCGGGCTCAATACCCACCCCTCAGGGAACCTGCGACAGCCTCCCCTGGGAAGCCAGTGCTGCCCCCCTCCCCTCCCGCCTTTCTGGGCCCTGCATCGTGCACTAGCCCATGGCTGCCACGGGTGACGCGGGGCTGCAGCGAGGGCCCGTCTCCTACCTGACCACGGTGGGAAGGACCTCACTGGCAAAGAAGATGCTGAGCATGGTGACGGCCTGTGAGTACGCGATGCCCAGGACAGAGAGGGTCAGGATGATCCAGTCCAGCAGATCTAGAGTCGGGAGCGAGGGAGCAGAGTGAGCGCATGCCACACTCCGGCTAGCTGGGGCCCTGGGTGCAGGTGGGCTCCAGGGCTGGCTCCCCCACGGATTTACAACATGGGGTTTTAAAGCTCTGCCTGGTGAGTGGGGCAGGGAACGTACTCATGTGCCAGCCCAGGGAGACCGCCAGCAGCCCATGCCTGGCACCGGCAGCTGCTCCCTGGGCAGGACGGAGTGGGTGTGTCCGTCCAGCCCGTTTCTGGATCAGATGCTTTGGGAACTTCCACAGGGAGCTTGAGATGAGGTGGGCATGGCCATGAGTTCAACGACCACAGGCAGCTACCAGGAGAAGCATCCCCCTGCCCTGCATCCCCCCCCCCCGGGCAAGGGGCTGAGCACACACCCCAGAACGCCCCCTCCCCAAGCAGGGGTCCAGGCCTCTCCAGTATCAGGGGTGGGCGGAGCCCCCAGCAGATTCCTTGGCTCTCACCACCCTGGGGGGAGTAACTCCATGGCTGGGGGGGGGGGGGGAGAGAGAAGCCCACAGCAGGAAGCCACGTGGTTTGGAGTCCCAGGCTCACAGCACGACCTACCCACCGGCTGGGGTGGCTTGCCCTGCCCTGGGGGGGTGGCAGCTACCCGGGCTTCAGGGCTTGGGTGAGCAGCTGGCACAAATGCTTGACTTGTAGGCTGGTTCACAGTTACCGGGAGCCCCAGGGAGCTCACGCCTCCCCTTCCCAAGGACCGGTGCCAGCATGCACTGGGGCAGAACTGCTAGTCCCCACGGGCCAGAGCAGGCCCCCTGCCCCTTACACTGCGTCAGGGCCAGCAGCAGCAGCGAGGCGATGCCGGTCAGGATGGTGCAGAGCAGCAGGATGGGGCGGCGCCCGACGCGGTTGACGGTGACGCAAAGGAAGAGGCAGGCCGCCGCCTCCAGCGCCGCCAGCAGGAAGTAGGAGAAGTGGAACTGGGGGAGGTAGGGAGCCAGGTTGCGTGTGAAGCAGGGCCGGATCCCGCTGCCGATGAACCTGCAGGAGGGCAGGGGGCATTGGTCACGGGGAGGGCAGCCGCAGCGCGACCTAGCTAGGGCCTGGCCGCCGGGCGAGCTCTGCACCCGTCACTCACCGCCATGCAGCCTGCACAAGCAGCGAGCTCTGCTCAGACTTGGGGCAGCCGGAGCGGGGAGAGTGGGGGGAGGGACGGCAGCAGAATCGTGCTGGGGGGAGCCCAGGGCTGGGAGAGCAGGGGGAGGGTGGGGGCTGTAGATTGAGAGGCACCGGCAGAACTGTGTGTACGGTGGAGCCCAATGCTAGAACAGCAGGGGGCTGGGAGCAAGGCTGCCCTGGCGCATGGGGAAGTGCCCAGAGGGCGAGCCATGGGGCACGAGGTGGAGCAGGGAGGCCCACGGCCCAGCCATTCCCTGCCCCCAGCACGCGGTGGGTCCTTACGCCGTGAAGCCGAGGATGAGGCTGTTTTTCCAGATGACTCGGGTGCTGAAGACCTCGCAGAGCGTGTGGTAGCGGGGCAGCGGGGCCCCCTCAGACTCCAGCTCTGGGGGCACAAGAGCAGCAGAGTCAGCGCAGCTCCGGGCAGAGCCTAGAACAGCTGGGTCCTAGAGCATTAGGGGTTCAGCCAAGGCCGGGGGGGAAGCTGGGGGGGACAGGGAGGAGGAGCAGGTTCAGAGAGGGGGGAGGGCGGGATGCCACGTGAGAACAGCACCGGACTCAGCCTGACTTTGACCCCAGGTCAGGCCCCATGGATGCGGCCGGGGCCCTCGGGCCCAGCTCTCACCTGCTAACAGGTGCTCCTGGCTGTAGAATTCGTCCTCCAGGCTCACACCGTTGCCCTCCGCAAGGGCCCGCAGACCCTTCCTGCCCTTCTCCAGCTGCCGCGTGGCCAGCAGCCAGCGGGGTGACTCTGGGAACAGCGACGGGCAGCTGGAGGGAGAGCGTCACCAGGGTCAGCACGGGCCCAGCCTCTGCACGCGGCCGCACAGAACCCGCCCCACGACAGACGCCTCGCCCTGCCAGGCGGGGCAGCCCTGCAGCGGGCCCCCAGGCGAGAGGCGGTGGCACCAATCCAGGCCAGGTTCACTGTGACCCATCACCGCCATCTGCCCCGCACAGTCTGGAGTGCACTCAACTCGGGAACCGGACAGGGAACCCGCACCAGCCGCCCCCCAGCACCTGCAACAGGCTCCTGCCTCCCCGAACCCTGGGGCCAGCAGTGCAGGGACCGGGCCGCCGCTCCCTGCCACGGTGCCACTTGAGGAAGTGACATTCTCGCCCCATCCAGGCCTAACGAGCTCCCGCTCTCTCTGCCACCCCCACCCCCACCCCCACCCGCCCTGCAAGCCCCAGGTCTGATCAGGCCACAAAGCTCAGAACCAACCTGGCAAATAAATTAACCGTGTTTAATCTGCTTGGAGCAAATATTTACCCCCAGCCCCGTGGGCTCCAGGGCTCCTTCAGAGGCAGCCGGCGCCACACTTGAGCTGAAGGGCCTGGGGAGCATTTGACCCAGCCGCAGTCCCAGAGTGGCTGCCAGCCGGTTTCACCATCACTAGGACGTGTGAGCAGGGGAGGAGGCGCGGCCTGTGTTCCCCGTGGGCCGCTCACACCATGGAGCTGGGGGCTTGGGTCCCTGCCAGCGCGTCAGCTCTGGCACAGGGGGCTGTTTAGGTCAGGGAGGGGTGGGGCATGATGGGGCTCAGTGCCTCAGGGTGGGGCTCCCCCCCAGCCACTCCAGCTCCCTGGCCATCTTCCCACAGGTGTCCAGCAAAGCCAGGCTGGCCCTGCCCCCCCCCAGCTCCCAGCCCCCGCTGCGGCACAGCCGGTCCTTACCCCCAGCAGGTGCCCAGCAAAGCCAGGCTGGCCCTGCCCCCCCCCAGCTCCCAGCCCCCGCTGCGGCACAGCCAGTCCTTACCCCCAGCAGGTGCCCAGCAAAGCCAGGCTGGCCCTGCCCCTTCCCCCACTCCAGCTCCCAGCCTCCCCCTGCGGCCTTACCCCCAGCAGGTGGCCAGCAAAGCCAGGCTGGCCCTGCCCCGCCCCAGCCCCCAGCGGCACAGCCGGTCCTTACCCCTAGCAGGTGCCCAGCAAAGCCAGGCTGGCCCTGACCCCCCCCTCCCCCAGCTCCCAGCCCCGCTGTGGCACAGCCGGTCCTTACCCCCAGCAGGTGGCCAGCAGGGCCAGTGTCAGCGTCACGGCCCCCTGCAGCAGCCGCCATTGCCGACACAGCACCGCCAAGCCTGGCAGCAGCAGCTCCCCAGCAACCCAGAAGAACCCCGCAACCATGACGACCATCAGCCGGTGGGGAGGGTCGCACAGCTCCAGCCCTGGGGTGGGGAGAAAGGCAGCGCTCAGACCGGACGGGGGGTGTAAGACCGAGGGGGAGGGTCGATTCACACTGCACCAGGCTGACGCCCGCAAGGCGAGCGCTGGGCAGGGACAGTGGGGCCGGCTCCCTGCGGGAATTGCCGCCCTCTCTGCTCCCAGCCTGGCCTGACGGACGAGGGGGGCTGCAGAGTCAGGCTCCCCCACAGCCCCTGGGTCACCTTTTCAGAGCAAGGCACAAGCCAGAGCCTCCTGGGGCTGCTGCCCGCCCCCCACTGCAGCCCTGGGCAACGTGGGAGCAAATACAGCCCTGTGCGGCTCAGCTCGCAAGGGGCCGACTCCCGAGGTGACCACGTGCTCTCCCCACTCCCTGGGGCTGCAGACGACACCCCTAGCCTCCGGCTCCCTCCTGGCAGCCACTCCCCGCCGAACAGGAGACCGTTAGCCGGAGTCCCAGGGCCAGGTACACTGGTGCTTCAGCAAGACCTAGCTGGGCATCAGAGCGGCTGCCCCGTGAGCCAGCAAGGGGGCCATACAGCCCAGGGACCCGTCACCCTTCTGCCCCTAGGGCTCCAGCCAGGAGCCGCCAGGACAACTCCCATCCTGCTCTGAAACCCCCTGCTGCTCAGCAGGGCCGGCTCCAGACCCCAGCGCGCCAAGCGCGCTCTTGGCGCAGCGTCCCGCGGGAGGGTGGCAGGCGACTCCGGTGGACCTCCCGCAGACGTGCCTGCGGAGGGTCCTCTGGTCCCGCGGCTTCGGTGGAGCATCTGCAGTCATGCCTGCGGGAGGTCCACTGGAGCCGCGGGACCAGCGACCGCCAGAGTGCCCCCCGCGGCGTGCCGCCGTGCTTGGGGCGGCGCAATTCCTAGAGCCGCCCCTGCTGCTCAGCTGGAGAATGACAATGCGCACCACATGGAGGGAGAGCGCTGGGGTTACACTGGCAGGTGATCCTTCCCAGACCAGACGCAAACTGAGCCCAGCCGGGCGCTCCACTCCCCAGCTGGGGGAAGCTGCAGAGGGAATTACTTAGACTGTCAGGAGCAGGGACAGTCGGTCTGTTCTGTGTTCGTACAGCACCTAGCACCAGGGGGTGCCGGTCCAGGTCTGGGGCCCCGAGGCACGACGGTAACACAAATAACGATACAATAAAAGCCAGAGCAAGGGGCCACATGCACAGGCCCATGGGGCTCCGTGGGGCTCTCTCTCCTGGAGCAGGGAAGGGGCCGGACCAAGCGGACTCACTTGCGACGTAAAGGGAGAGGAAGGTGCCAGCCAGCGCAGCACCGAGAAGGAGCCGCAGCGACAGCAGCATCATGTAATTCAGTGCCAGCGCCACACCGATGCCCAGCGGAACCGCCAGCACCAGGGAGAACACGAAGGTGGCACGCCGGCCAAACCTAGAGGTGAGAGCCAACGGGCAGCGAGCTGGGCAGGGAGAGAGACACAGAACAGCCCCGCCCCACCCCCCCATGCCCCAGGGCACCTATCAGGGTTGGCCACAAACCCAAGGGGCAGGGCTGGTTATGGACAATGCTGCGCCTGGCCAGGGGGGGTCTGATCTGGGGCCCGTTGTGGCTGGTGCTTTACCTGTCGCAGGCCAAGCCGAGCACAATGCAGCCGCTGAGCCAGCCCAGCAGGTAGGTGGTCTGTTCGAGTGGCACCTTCCAGCGATCCGAGCACACCAAGTCCCACTGCCGGAGGAAGGAAGAGTGAGCCATGAAGTCCTTGATGCTGCCCTGAACGGGCCTAACCCACGGGGGGTGGGCTGAACAGGCATGGTACCGTCCCATAGTTCCAGGCCACTCGGGACATCCCATCCACCACTGCAATGCAGCCCCCTCTGGACTGGACCCCTGCAGCTGTTTAGCAGGCACACTGCTCAGAGGTTTCAGGCAGGAAGCCAGAAGATTCCCAGGCCCAGGTGAAACCACAGTGGGAGGTTAGAGAAGCAGGATGAGGAATTCAGCCAGGCCACCGACGCGAACACTCTGACTCCTGCAAAACAAGCCTGGACCTTCCTTTGTCTCATGCAGAGGGCAGGACCCTCCAGCAGCACATTGACCCTGGCACCACAGCCCAGTACATCCCCTCCAGCATCCCAGAGCCACCTCCTGCATTGCCCTGAGGTTTCCCATTCAGCCACTGAGCAGGCCTGACCATGCTTAGCTAGCTAGGTCAGACAGGCTCCCTGCCCAAGGCGGCAGAGCTGAGGCAGGACAAGGTGATCTCCACTCCGCCTGCCATGCAAGTTCATCACTAACAGAGACCCACCAAGGGAACCAGCTGCACCCTGAGCGCAGGCATCCCTGGGGGGGGGGGGTCAGTACAACTGGCATCTCCTCTCCCCGCACTGCCCAGGGATGGCAGGAAACACCCTGGAATGGAAGCAGCAAACAGGGAAAGGAAGTAACTGCCCAGGACTTGCGACTCTCACCCCCTCCCCAAGGCACTGCTGGAGAAGCAGAGCCCGGCCAGGGGGGTGGAGCACCCCCTCCGAGCACAGGAAGGCAAGGAGCTCTCACCCAGGGCTGTGCCCATCCACCTGCTCCAAGGCTCAACCTCCTTCCCCTGCACACAGCCCCCATGGAGCACATCCAGCCTGGGAAGCAGCAGAATCCAGCTCAATCTGCCCCCTGCCCCACCCACAGGCCTCCCAGTGCTGGGACCACCCTCCCAGGGGGAGCGCTAATGAAGGGCCCCAGGGAGTTGGTGTCAGCCTGGGATTTGAGCTCCACAACCCCTGCTCCCTCAGCACGGTCAGGGTTAGGGGCAGGGAGGTGCAGGCTTTTCGGCACTTTCTCCAACAGCAACACTGGGAGCACGTCGCCATGGCCTGGCTAGGCAGGCAGGGCTCTTCTCCCGCCCTGTAACTGCCCATCTCACCCAACAACATTTCGCAACAAAACCGCAGCTGGGTTTGCGGATTACGCAAAGGCACCGGGAGACGGCAGTTGGGTGGCTCTGCTGGGGCCAGCGGGGCCACCTGTGGAGGCATCTTCAGCACCGGCCCCCAGGCAGACCCACACTTAGTACCAGGGGTTCAGGCCTGATCTGGGCTCCTGGGGAAAAGGCCCAGGCTGCAAGCGCCTGTTACAGGTGTGTGCAGGGCCAGCTCCAGGATTCACCACGGGCAAACCAGCCTGTGGCCGGCAGCTCTGCCAAGGTGGGCAGATGGAAGCAGCATGCAGGGCTGGAAGCGCCCAGGTGCCTGTGACTCAGTGTTTGCAGCCTGTCCCACCCTTTCCCTGCCACCCTCAGGAAGCAGTGGGTGCATCTACCGACCAGGAGCATCTGTCTGGGGGTCTGCGACAGAGCATGCCAGGGGCACCCCGGTGCATTGCTGGGGTCCCAGCGCCCTGCGAGCCGAGCCCAGCTCAGCGTCCCACCCCACGCATGGGCACCGGGACAGCGCTACCCCAGCCAGGGCCCAGAGACACAGGGTGCCAGACAGCAGGGAGCTCGCCCCCCCCCCAGGGTCAGTTCCTTCCCAAGCTAGGACAGCTCCCTCCCCCCCAACCCAGCTCGCCCGCTTCCCCCGGGACAGCCGCCCCCCGAAACCCAGCCCTCCCCCAACCCCGGGACAGCCGCTCCCCCCCAAACCCAGCTTCCCCCCCCCGGCCGGGGCAGCCCCCGCGCACCTGGGTGACGAGGCTGGAGCGCAGCCCGGCCGCGGGCAGCTCGTAGTCCCAGCCGCGGGTGCAGGGCCCGGTGCGGTTGGGCCCCGCGGCGCCGGGCGCGTAGCGATACAGGAGGCAGCGGCTCCAGCCCGCGGGGCCCCGCGGCACCGAGGCGTTGAGCAGCGCCCGGCCCGACAGGTTGCGCAGCGCGGGCGGCAGCAGCGCGGGGTCCGGGCGGCAGCGGTGGGCGGGCGGCGCCGCCAGCAGCAGCCCCGCGAAGAAGCCCAGCGCCAGCGCCGCGTTAGGGACCCAGGTGGCGGCCGCCAGGAGCCGGGCGCGGCGCCCGAAGCCGCCCGCGGGCCGCAGCAGCCGCGCGTCGAACTCCATGGGCCGGGCGGGGCGGGCAGCGCCGCGCCGCGCCGGGACACCGGGGCTGGCTCCGCCCCGGGGCGGGACAGGACCGGCTCCCGCCCCGCCGCGCCGCTCCCACCCCCACCCGCGACAACCCCGCCCCCGCCGGGCCGAACCCACCCCACCCGGGCCAACCCCGCCCCGCCGGGCCGAACCCACCCGCGACAACCCCGCCGGGCCGAACCGAGCCGGGCCAACCCCGCCCCCCGCCGAGCCGAACCCACCCGGGCTAACCCCGCCCCCCGTCGGGCGAACACACCTGGACCAACCGCCCTCCCCGAGCCAGGCCAAACCCCTCCTCCCGGGGGGCCGCCCCCACCCCCACCTGGGACAACCCCGACCTCCGCCGGGCCGTTCCCACCCCCACCCGGGCCGAACCCACCCGCGACAACCCACCCGGGCCAACCCCGCCCCCTGCCGGGCCGAACCGAGCCGGGCCAACCCCAACCCCCGTCGGGCAAACACACCTGGACCAACCGCCCTCCCCGAGCCAGGCCAAACCCCTCCTCCCCGGGGCCGCCCCCCAACTCCCAGCCCCCCGCCGAGGTGCACCCATAGAATCATAGAAGATCAGGGTTGGAAGAGACCTGGGGAGGTATCTGGCCCCAGCCCCCTGCTCTGAAATGGGGGGAGGCCCCCAGCTCAGGGCTGTGCCCAGGCTGCCCTGTGGGTG
Organism: Mauremys reevesii; assembly: GCF_016161935.1. NCBI lineage: Eukaryota > Metazoa > Chordata > Testudines > Geoemydidae > Mauremys > Mauremys reevesii. Next base: position 40,639,966 of record NC_052638.1, read on the forward strand.
GCAGAGCCTCAGGTGGCCCTGAAATGGGGGGACCTGCTGCCTGCCCCCAGCTGGGAGCGGGTGTGGTCAGGGCTGAGCCGAGGTGAGGAAGGGGAAACTCCCCGGCTTGGTGCTGATAATCCCCTGATAGGGAAGGAGCCGCATAAAGGGCTGCGCCCAGCCCTCCGCAAACACCAGCCCTGATAAGGGCCCGGGGAGAGCCGGCCCCTGGCCCAGCAGACAGCAGCCCCAGCCCGCCTGCGGGAGGAGGAGCTTGTGGCTTCGAAGTCCTTGGGAGCTGGAGGTTGCTCCTAAGGGGGGTGGTAATTCCCCTGCTTGCACCCCCCCCACCCCGGCTGGGCCAGCCCTTGCCCGCAGCTAGATAAGCAGAGGGGGATGCTAGGGCAAGCAGGGTGCCGGGGCCAGAGCTCTCCCCTCCATCCACCGGATTGCAACGGGCCCAGCCCCTCTCCATTAACCCAGGGAGCAAATACAGAGTCAGGCTCCGTGGAGGCCAGTAATTCCCCATAATAGCGCCACTCCCAGCACTCCTGCCTCCTCTGCTGGCAACCTCCGGGACGTGTCTCAGCCAGGCCCAGCTCCGCCGAGCAAGTCAGGTGCCAACTTCCCATTGATTTCCATGGCAGTTCAGCACCTACCGCCCTTTGAGGATCTGGCCCCTAGTGGTTCATGGGAATGGTATTATTTAGCTTAGAGTCTTCTCAGAGTTACCTTGTGCTCCCCCCACCCCCCCATCTGTCTGGCTCCAGCTGTTGTCTGACACTTAGCTTGTAAACTCCTTGGGGCAGGCCTTTCTGTACAGCACCTAGCACCATGGGGCTGAGACCGCTAGGTGCTACTGCAATACCACTAATGAATCTCAGCGGTGCCCCTCATGGCTGGAAGGGGACCGGCCTGCACCCTCAGAGCATTTCCTGCTTTATTCCCTTGCCTGGGGCTCTATGAATCCCAGCACTAACAGGCCTACTGGGGCGACCCTTTGTGTACTGCCTCATCTGTGCAGCTGGGGGCTGGGAACACTGCGAGATTTGTCTGACACTGTCTAGGGAGCCCAGCTGAGATGGGGACTTCATTGTACCAGGCACTGCACAAACAATGGATATTCCCTCTACAGAGCTTGCAATCTAAACAGGCTTCCTTAGGTAGCTTGCTTGGTGGGCGGCCTTCACACCAACATACGTTGCCAGGAGTAGGACCCACCGAAAGGGACTGGTGGGGCCAGCTTCTGCATTGCACACTGGCAGTTATGTGCAGAATGGGGCTCATGGCACCTTCTGAGAACAATCATGGCCCTGGATTTCTGGGCTGCAAACTGGCTTTGGAGATGTTGTGCCAGGTAAGAGCTTTAAGGTGGGTGCATCCGGGAGCCCAGGATCAGTGCAGTGCAGTGCTGCTGACGAGGTCTTGCCACTGCAGGAAGGGCAGTGAGGGCTCATGGCTGAAGGAAGGAAAAGCCCGGGGGCCCCTTGTGTGTGGTTCCTTTGGGCAGAGGCAGCCCGGGGCCGGGCACCCAACCTTTGCTGTCCCGGGGAGCAGCTCTGTGCTAAGTGAAAGTCTGCAGGCTGATGAGCTGAATTCCTCCTTTCCCAGCCTTTGAAGCGTTCTGCTCACAGGGGGGTGGGTCTCAGCAGGTTGAGGGGGGTGTGGGGTGCCCACTGCCCAAGCCCCATGTTGCAGAGGCTGGGTCAATCAGCACACACAGGCGTTCAGCCTAAGGCTTGGCTCTGGGGCCAATTAATTGGGTGCTACAAGTAGATTGATGCCGAGAGGTTTAAGTGGATCAAATGGGACTTTGCAATAAAAATGCAGCCTGGCACCATTCACCAGGTCTGAGCTGCTGAACACCTTGACTAATATTTACATCCGCCCGCCCCTCCCTTCCCATTCTGCCTTATCTCCTCCCTGCTGTTTGCCTTTTCTCTCAGTTCCTTCCCAGGACGCTGTTTGTCCTCCCACAATGCAATGCAAGTCTACGTGGTTCAGTGAAAGGTTCAGAGCTAGTGGGGAGCTGGGAGCATGACGGAGAGGAAAGGCTTGTTCATTATTATGCACCCAGCCAGCCTTTCTTGCAGTGGCACTAAAATACTAGGAGAGTGGCACGTAGTCATCTCTCCTGGGACAATGCTGCGGCACTGCACAGAGGAGCGTTACTGAGAGTAAAAAGGCTTTAATGAAAGCACCCGCTTTAAAGAAAACCTTTACTGCTAACTAGATGGAGTTAGGAATGGCCAAAGAACAGGAAAGCCAGGCAGCTCTTGGGGGTGAGGAGCTGTAACCCTGGCTAAATTTGGAGGTTGGTGGTGCCAACAACGGGGAAAACACAAATTTACATTATGGACCCTTTTAATCTAATAATTGCCAAGGGGTTTCATGCTCTAAGACAGTGATTCTCGAACTATTGTGCTGGTGACCCCTCTCACACAGCAAGCCTCTGAGTGCGACCCCCCCCCTTTATAAATATATAAACAAGTGGTTTTAATTTAACACCATTATAAATGCTGGAGGCAAAGCGGGGTTTGGGGTGCAGGTTGACAGCTCGTGACTCCCCCTTGTAATAACCTCGTGACCCCGAGGGGTCCCGACCCCCAGCTTGAGACCCCTGCTCTAAGATGTCTCTGAAGCAGGGTAGGTGAAGGGTTCCCCTTTGCACTGCCAGGATCTGAGCAGGATTAGAAAAGGGCACTGGTAACAAAGGCTTGCCACAGACATCCGGGTTGTGACATCTCAACATTCTGTATCAATTAAAAAAGCTGAAGGAAATGGGATTATGGTCCAGGTGGGCTGCGGCGTGTCTGTTCCTGCACCTGCTCCATCCCACTACACAAAACACTTGGGAAGTCTCTGCCTAGGAAACTACTAGTTCTTCAAGGCTCTGTCCGTGTGGATGGTCCATAAGTGACGTGTACGAGTCACACACAGACCATAAGGTAAGAAACTCCCTTCTGTTTCTGGCTCCCCGCCCCCTCCAGATCCAGAGCTACAGACTGGGAGACATTTAGGAATTCACCGTGTCCATGTCCAGCAAGATGCGTGGCCTGGTAGGGTGCAGAACTGTAGCTTGGCTTCCAGCTGGGCGCGGTGTTGTGGAGCAGGAGGTTCGGGGAGCTTGTGTGGAGCACTGGTGACACCTAGGGGCCAGTTGGAACTGTGCAACACTGACTCGGCTGTGTGGTTCAATTGTGTGTGTCCAGCAATCACTGACTGGTTCAGCTGCAGCTTCCTGAAGAGGTGGCTGCGCTCAAGGAACTCCAATAGGGCACTGCCCCAGCAGGCGGGACCCATGGGTCTTAATCCCAGGCTTGGTGTCTTTCCCTGTAGTGGGCTGACTGCATAGAAGACCTTCTGAAAACCTGGAAGAGACGGCGCTGCTGATCAGGGCAGCAGTGACTAAGCTGTGGAGGGAGCTAGCTCCTTGTAGGCCTCTGATCAGAATCGTCACTATGGGCCAGATTCAGCACTGGCCTAAGCTGGTGCAACTCCACTGAGTGGGGCTGCTTTTGGCCCTGTGTTTATAGAGACAGCAGTTGGGGGGTTATTTGAGGAGATGCAGGCTGTAGGTGCAGTAATCTGGCACACCCTTGTGATGGCTCTGGACTTTACCCCCAGGCAAGTTCCCTGTGGAGGGATGATTCCAGTATTCCAGTAGTACCCAGAGAACCTACTGTGCTGGGAGCTGTACAAACAGATGGTGTGCCTGCCCCAGACACTGAATGGTTGCCTGGAGCTGAAGCCACTGGGTACTCCTGGAACAGTGAAGCTGAACGGGTATGAAACAGTAACAGAAAACCCGGCCTCGGGAAGATGAGCTGGCAGAAATTCACAAACAAGCTTTCCTTTTTTTTGTGTGTTTTTTTTTAAATTTATTTATGAACATTATCTTTGAGGGACAACAGCATCTCTCTGGCGCTCATCTCTGTACATGCAACTGTAGAAAATAACATTTGTATTCACTTTGTCTCTGTCTGCAGGAAGTTGTACAGCGAAAGGACAGCAGTGTCACGGCAGAGCGGTGGCATCGGCAGCACCAGCACTGCCAAACAATATGTACACAAACTACATTGTAAAAAAAATGACATTGTTACATTACAGACAACGCAACCTTGCCGCTGTTTTACCCCACATACTACGCAAGTTGGACTAGTACAAACAGAAGGGTGTGAATTGACCTGTGAGCTATTTACATTTATATACAGTCTCATAGAAGCATTACAAGGAGGGAAATTTACACGGTTGAGACTTGAATCCACGGAGCACAGGTGTCAAAGATAATACAATGCTTTTGCTATTGTTGCTTTAAATTGCTGATTAAAGGTCTCTCCATGCTTATACAGATTAATTGATGGTTATTTAACAAAAGAAAGAACTGGGCTTGAAATTAATAAAGTGTTATTTGTGGCCATATTCCTGTGTTCTAGAGAAAGAAAAGCATTCCTGTATCCTCCCCACAGAGCAGGAGCATTGGCGGGCCTATCCATTCCCCTCCCCTTGCATGGAAAGCGTGTGCTGCAATTTAGCTGGCCATACCAGTGGAGAAAACCAGCCACTGCATCAGGCAAAGCCTAGCCCTGAAAGGGAGAGGAAAGTAGCAAAAGGGCTCGAACGTTGGAAACCAAGGACTCCATATTTAAATTAAAAAACATTCCGAATACATCCAGGGGTGCTACAGACCCTGACCCTCTGTAGGCCATCGATACATTCCACAGCACAGAGCAGCCTCCTCCCTCCTGCACTGTACCAGTCACTCAGCCCAGGACACCCCCTGACAGGTTTGTGCACAGCACAGACAGAGAAAACTCCCGTTGACACACCACAGCGGCATGGCGAGATGGCGCCAAGCACCAATGCTGTACACGGCCGGGAACAGTCTGTCCGTGTCACCGTACCGCCTTAGGAAGGGAGCTAGGGATTTCATTTCTTAAGTCACTAACGCAATGTAGTTAGAAGAAACTAGCTGCTGTGACAGATCACTCGCCTCATTAGCTTTGCATGCAACAAGCCTCATTCCTCACTGGGGTAAGCCTAATGAAGCCAGTGCAGTTACACCAGCCAAGAATCTGGCCCCGTCAGTCTTTCCAACTCTCCAAAACAATCCCAGCGTGTGATGTGATGCTGGGATTCAGAATCCCAGCCCCCACCAGGCTGAGGGTGCTAATTCAACAAGTTAGTGGGGAAAATCACCTTACAGGAATGTGCTTCAGCTGGCTTTTCTGAAGCAGCCCGGAGGAAAGCGGTGACCCGGCAGGCTGCAAGGCTGCGTGGTTCCCAGCTCAAGTAATCAGGTCACTCCATAACAGCAGCTGTTTAAAACGCCAGTGGGTGACGGAGTGAGAATTTGAATGTAGAGTGCTGAGCAAGGGGAAATGCCCAATTTGGCAGCTTCTCCGACTCTCTAGGTGCCAGAACTGCTGTCGCTGCTGCTCCTCCTCCACTGGGCTTTGGCTTCTCCACTAGCTAAATGTGAGACTGATTCCACTCTGGACTTCCCCCTGCCATGTTATCTGGGGGAGCAGCCCAGGTCCCAAAGCACCGGGTGAGCCTTGGCTTCAGACGCCGAAAGGGACTGGTGGGGCCATCTAGGCTGCTCACCCCAAAGTACACAGGAGGGGAAAGAGGCCAGGGGAGCGGAGCTGGAGGCAGCCCTCACATTGAATTAGTCACAGCTCCTCCCCTGCTCCCACAGCAGCTCAGGCACCAGGAGAGGAGGGGAAGCTGAACAGGAATTTAAATGGTGTCTGGAGTGGACTTTGCCTAGCACATGCACCTGGCAACATTTAAAAACCGCCTCCAAGTGCATGGGTGTCTGTCCATGCACCCCCCTCCAGCCCGTCAGGGCACGAGGTGCAGCACACTCAGGGGACACCCAGCCCCCCACTGTGCTAGTGCCCATGTTTCCTGTTCATTTCACGCAGGATTATTTGAGCTAGTGTGTTTTAGCAGTATCCTGCCTGGGTCACTGCAGATGGAAAGAGTCCAGTTGTTGCAGTTGCAAAGGGAGCAGGGCTGGCTGGCCGACATGCCCAGACAGTATGGAGTGAGGTGGGAGTGAGGACCAGAGGGCATGGAAGAGGCCTCCAGCCACGTCCTGTATGTCTGTGCTTGGGTACAAACACTGCCAGCTGCATTAGGTCCTGTCTCCATTATTACTTCACTGACAGCCACACATTCAACAAATACAATCCTCTCTGGAACCGGCCATGGGGCCACCACCCAGCAATAGAGCAGCAGAAACACCCAGCATCCCAGCTGACGGGACAATTTCACTTCTCTCCCTACTGACTGCGGCTGTTCAAATCCAGCGCTCCAAACCAGACAATGCAGTGCGCACCCCAGCTGAGCTGGAGCCAGAGGACAATCTTTCCTTAAATACACAACTAGAAACTCCCCCATGCCCCAGAGGGCTTAATTCTGAGCAATCTCCCCCCAGCCTCTCCAGGGACAGCCCCTCCTCGCTGTGGCTGGCAGAGTGGTACCAAAGGAGGTTTTTGAGCACACAACCGAGGAATGCCTCCTCCGGGCTCTGGCTCCTCAACTAAGAGCTTTTGCTCTCAAGACCAGAGACAGACAGCTGGCTTCTGCGAGGGTGCAACATCCCCAACACCAGGAACAAGCCTGCAGAACAGGGCAGGCTGGAATCTGCGCTCCCAGTGCTGTGGTGAAGGTGGCCTCCAGACAGGCTGTGGGATGCAGGGGTGTGTTCCTTCAATCTCTAATTAGTCACCTTCCCAACCTGATCAGCTAGTCTGCAGCAAGCACACTTTAGTCCTGACTAACCCAGAACAGCAGCTCGTTCCGACTCTCAGAAGTGAGCGGAAGCCCTGCTGGCCACACCACAGGCAATGCTCCAGGCGGGTGTGTGCATCTCCCTGCACAGTGCGCCCCCTGCTGGCCACACCACAGGCAATGCTCCAGGCGGGTGTGTGCATCTCCCTGCACAGTGCGCCCCCTGCTGGCCACAGCTAACTGAAGCCTCAGACAAGGGCCAACAGCGCCACACCGGATGTTTGGACCCTGCTGCAGTGTTGGGCCAATGGAGCGGGATCAAAATCACAGCTAGGCCCCAGCCTGCTCATTAACGCCTGGCGGCGTATCCAGCACACCCTGAAAACCGAGGCAGAAAGGACCCCACAAGCGAAGTGGTGCTGGGTACCCAATGGCTGCAGCTTGCAGTGGCGCCAGAGAATCTTTTGGCCCCAGCTCACCCTCACGGTTACCTTCCCAGCTGTGGTGGTTTATTTCCATAAATGACTTAGAGAGCAACCGGCTTCCTTACCCAGCACTCCCAATACTAACAGCGCACTGGAATGGCTACAGGCGCCACCCGACTGCCTCGCCTTCCCTACGCCATGTGGCTCTGAATCACGGGCTCCCCAGATTACAGCAGCTCAGGCTGAGGAAATGGGGCAAACTGTCTCTCTCTCAGCCCAGACGTGCGAGTAACATCTTCTGAATTCCTCTAGGCCCCAAGCTAGCACTTGTCAGGGTGGGACTCTCCCTTCTTCCTCCCGTCCCCACCCCCTCGTTAAATCTGACGCACAGCTTCCAAATCTGCGCAGGGGGTCTCACCGCTCCACTGAACTCAAAAGGGCAGGGGAAAGGAAAAAACTAGACGCTCGGAGATCTCCACAGCACGGACTGCAGATCGAGTGAGCCTGCAAGGCCTGAATCCCACGAGGCGGGTTTGAAATACTGAACACGGCACACCATTTTGGCCCTTAGTTTTTTCCTTGAGGGGAAAGTGCTGCCTAGGGTGAACTATACATACAAAGATAATTTTAATTAATTTATTTATTTCTTTACACATAACTGAAAGTGATGTTACAGTACATAAGTTATTTACAACTGTGCAGTAATGTGTTGCAAAATAAATTATCTAGAAGGCAGCAAAAGTACATTGTTAATGTATATAAAAACTGTACAGCATTTATGGGATACAATTTTCTTTATATGAGTATTGGCTCTGTAGTGTTTTCAAGTTATGTTCTCAGAAAGAGAAACAAAATGCCCAAGATTAAAGGAAAAAAATATATATAAACCACATGGATTTTACTCCATTAAAAACATGATCGGCAAAGTCCTTGCTCTGCGTCACCATTTTTGCGGTAGACACTCACCGTACTAGTCACGTGTGCATAACGTGCCAGGTGCCTCCTCACTCATCCAAACGTGGTGACGAGCAGCTACTTTATGACGACTCGGAAAGCGTCCGGGGTCCGGAGCTGCAGCCGTTTGCACCTCCAGAATTGCAGCTGGGAAAGCTGGATGCTTCCTTTTAGTTTTGCTTTGAATTTGTGCCGTAACCAGGATGGAACGAGAAATATAAAAAACCCACTGTCTCCTCTGCAGCTTCTCCGAGAGGAGATCTGCGGACAAATGGAAAACAAAGAGCTTGAAATCGCCATGTTCACACGTACATGAACTGCATGGGTGCTGGCCCTGCTCAGCAGCTTCTGCAATCCACGTGTCCTTGAACCTTTTCTCCTCCCTGCCTCCGTCAGTCTCTCTCCCCGTTGTCTGTTCAGACGCTCACTGCTGTGTGCAGGCTGGCTGCCCTCTGCTGCAGCAACTGGTTTGAAAGGAGATGCGTTCCCCACTCCTGCTGCCTGGCGTAGCTGTGATCAGTCCAGAAGTGAGGGAGACGTTGTGAAGAAAGTGCAATTATTTTTCTTACTGTTTTGTTTTCTGCCGATAGATGCTTCCTCCTCCTCTGACCAGAGATTCATCAGCAAGTGGTAAGGATGAATGTGAGCTCGAGCATCCGTCCTCGGAGGGCTCCCGCCCTTGCCAGTTTTCAGGGAGAATGTCTCCTGGTTTTGTATTGTCATGCCGGCAAGAGCACAAAGTCATCGTTAACGTCAACCATTGGCACATAGAACGAGGGAACCTCGTTCACGCAGAGGGATTTATGCCCAGCTGGATCCAGCTCTTGAACCTTCAGCTGCCACTCCATTCGCTGCACCGCGTTCAAGGCAGCGGCTTCATGCTGCTGTCGCATTAGCAGGCATGTCTGCACCAGAACCGAATGCCCAGCGGAGACGGGGGTTCATGGGAGAGAAGAGACAAGACGACAATCACTTGACTGTACTGAACAACTGCACTCTGGCGGCAAGGCAATGGAGTTTGCAGCTATCCTGTTGGACAGACATTCCCAGCCAGGGACAGGCTCCACAGCGGACACTGGGTGTCCTTGTCGGAAGGAAATATACGCTTGGAAAACAGTCTGTCGAACAGGATTTTGAGAGGGCCCCACTCCTCCAGAGGTGCTGTAAGACCTCGGAACAACAGGCCAGATTAGAACCATTTTTAGCCCTGGAGGTAGCCAGTGTGAAGTGCTGGTTGAACACAGGCCAAATGCTGCAGCTCGGTTGTGGCTGTCACCTTTACATGGTGATACAGGCCCAACCAATGTGCAGCACTGCACACTGCAACCTGCAGTCTCCACCTCTGCGTGAAAGATGAAGGAAGCAAGAGAGGAAGGGGTGGCTCACTGGTTAGGGCACTCGCCTGGGACCCGGGTTCAAGTCCCTGCTCAGTCTCTGTGACCTAGGGTAAGTGTCTGTGCCTCAGTTCCTATCTGTGAAATGGGGCAATAGCATTGCTCTGCAGCAAGCCGTGCTGTGAGGATGAATACATTACAGATTGTGCGGGGGCCATGGAAGTATCTTAGACAGAAAATCTTAGACAAAAAATCTACCTAAATCTTCCAGCCAGCCAGCCAGCCAGCGTGCAGCAGCTGGCTATTGCTTGGCAGCCCAAACAGCATGGAAAAGAGGAACCTGTGTGGCCTGAAGGAACGAGCACAGGGCTGCGCTCACTCTGTGATCACGCACCAGTTCAGTCTGCCTCGTTTTCCCCATCTGCAGAGCAGCAGAGAGCCTGTCCTTGCCTAGCTCGCAGCAGGCATTGCTCTCTGCATGGCACTGGGAATGGGGACGTGTACTGCAAGCTGTGGCATTTAGAACTGCTCACAACGCTGTCTCCCAGGGGCTCCTTGCCCTTAGCAGAGATTTCTGGAAACCACAAATCTCCCAGGTGCCTAGCAGCAGTGACTCTCGCTGCCACGCAGGAGAGCAGGGTTTAGGGCCTTTGCGCTCTGGGACAGCTGCCTCTGGCTCACTGTAGGAATTGCACTGACTGACTAGATCAGCAACCCCTGTCACAGGAGAAACTGAAACCCTCCCCCATTTCACCTTTCAAATGCCAATCAGAATATCCCAAGCAGGTTACAGATTAGCAACATCCGCTCCTGACTCCTGGAAATGCTGCAAACCCAGTGCACTGGAACCCCCAAGGAACAGCAGGGTCACGCAGCTCTCACCTTCATTCGATCATATTTGTCATCCACATCTTGTAACCAGGAAATAAACTGGCGAGCATTGAAACGATCTCTGACTGATTTGTTTTCATCTCCCTGCACAGGGAACAGCACAAAGGGGAATTACACAGTTAAAACATATCAATAAAATAAATAGCCTATCGGACAGGTGCAAACCCCTCCACTCCCCACATGCACACAAACCCACCACACTCCTGGAAGAAAGAAGAGTGGTGGGTCTGAAGTAGCCAGAAGTGCACCAGCAGGGAGGAATAATGGGCTATGCAGCTCTGTGCTGCTTTCACAGCACGTTGCTAGAGGTTTCAGCCTGAGTGGTGGATGCTAAACACACAAGCTCCCTCCTTGCCTTCCCCACATGGAGCTGGAGCTGAGAATCTGTTCATATTAAACTCATTCAGTTCTTTCCTTTGCGAACGGAACACCTGCAGCTCACCGAGTCCTTGAACTTGTGCCCCAGATCATAATGTCTTCTACATGGAGATTTCCATAATGTTTTTTCCTTTTTGTCCTGGGAAATGCTGAGAGGTAAATCAGATGCATGGATCAATATGCTGGATCACTAATGAATGCCACTATACTGTCTGCAGCACAGGAATCAGCTTCTGCAATGCAGCAGTGTGCTTTCTACAGAGATGACAGCTTTCTGGCAGGTTAGTGGTGCAGCTACAAAGCTTCTGGCCAGCAGGAGGTGCTAATGTAATCGCTCTATCCTACTTCAGCTAATTTTAAATTCTTATGAAGCTGAACAATACTACAGGCTGCTGAAGTCTGACTCATTTTCTATGCTAGTCCTTCTCAGCTTTTTCCAGCTCCACACTACGTGGAATCAAAGGAAAAAAGCCCATCTCTGTGGGCTGTGCAGTGCAGTTTTGCTTTTCAAAGCCAGTCTTCTCTAAGAAAGTCATTTAATAGATTTCTGTTCTCTGTGCAAAACAACTGGGGCTCGTGGAACAGCTGCACGGAACGTACCAAAATAAACCTCTCTCACGTGCAGATGGTTCTGCTCACAAGGAGACGCAGAGGGGGCTTTGCAGCCTGCAGACAGATCAGGGGCCGTTGCTATCTGTAAACAGGCATATCATGCTGGCTCCTGTATGTCAGTCACAGACATTTCTTTGCCCCCCCACTGGACAGCTGAACTTCTGACTTGGACCCTCTGGCAAACGAGTCAGATTAATCAACAGCAGCACATGCTGTGAGATCTCCCACATCACACCAGTGTGTGGGGGAAGGGAGTTGTAGGTACGTGGGTGGGAAGCACATTAAGGCCTCCCTACACTCATCACTCTGGAAAGCACGTCCCACGTGGGCAGCTGCACAAAGGGCCCTTTGAGACACATGTAACCACTCTGAAGATGGCTACTGACCTGATTTTCTAGAGGCATGTTATAGACCTCGGAGTCCAGCAGCATGGTGCAAGCACTGAAGGGCACTGCCTGGTTAGCAATGGTTCTCGCTGCCCGGCAGTGAACTCTTAAGATCTCCTGTTCGCATGAAACAATCAGCTTCTCCTGAGGAAAAAGGAGACAGTGCCCCAGTGAGTGACGCGTGCCCGTCATTTCTCAAGCACCATTCGCCCCCGCAGGAATCTCCGTTACCCGCTCTATGCTGTGCTGGAGTCGCAGCTTCCCTCTCACGGCCTCCTGCTGCTTGAAGAGTTCCTTCAGGGGGTCCGCGAGCGACGGAGGGGGCGCAATCTACAGACACACAGAAAGGCACAAACTGTTACCAACGGGGACACCTGCCGGATTCACGCTGAGCGGCATGGAGATGGCTTCCCAAGGCTGCTGCTGCTCACCCTTTGAAATTGCTCTGGAGCTTGCTGTCCCTTCAGGAGCGGGGCCAGCGCTCTCAGCTGCTGCACAGGGGCCCAGGCTTTGAGTGTCACTACACAATGATCGCCCTTAGGCTGATGATGTGTTGCCAAATCATTCAGTTGCCAGGGAGACGGAGCTGTGCCAGTGTAGTAGTGGAGGAGGCCTTCCCATGCAGGTGGGAGGCAAAGGACCGGGCAGGGTGGGGGAATGCAAAGCAGGGGAAGAGGCGCTGTATGCAGAGGTGAGCACGGCTCTTGTGGCTGAGGCTTCTATCGCCACATGCTTTAACCACCCACCCCTTCGGAGCGTCATAAAGACGCTCTGTGAAGCACTTTGAGGTCATCTGGTGAACGAACGGCATGAGGAAATGTGAAGCATGTTGAGCTCATGGTGGGCAGCACACAGTGAGGTGTGTCCATATTTCAACACAACTTTGGGTTTGCAGTGTGCACGGGAAAAGACTGATGTAGAGCAGAGTTTGGGCTAGAATCCTAGGCCTGGTCTACACTACGCGTTTAAACTGATTTTAGGAGCGTTAAACCGATTTAACGCTGCACCCGTCCACACTAAGAGGCCCTTTAAATCGATATAAAGGGCTCTTTAAACCGGTTTCTGTACTCCTCCCCAACGAGAGGAGTAGCGCTAATATCGGTATTACCATATCGGATTAGGGTTAGTGTGGCCGCAAATCGACGGTATTGGCCTCTGGGCGGTATCCCACAGTACACCACTGTGACCGCTCTGGACAGCAATCAGAACTCGGATGCAGTGGCCAGGTAGACAGGAAAAGCCCCGCGAACTTTTGAATATCATTTCCTGTTTGCCCAGCGTGGAGCTCCGATCTGCACGGGTGGCGATGCAGTCCCAAATCCAAAAAGAGCTCCAGCATGGACCATACGGATGTGATCGCTGTATGGGCAGACAAATCTGTTCTATCAGAGCTCCATTACAGATGACGAAATTCCAAAGCATTTTAAAAAAAATCTCCAGAGGGCACAGCAGGGACTCAGCACGCTGCTGCGTGAGAAGCGTAACGGAAAGCCAAAGAATCAAATGGACGCTCATGGAGGGAGGGGGGACTGAGGACTCAAGCTATCCCACAGTTCCTGCAGTCTCCGAAAAGCATTTGCATTGTTGGCTGAGCTCCCAATGCCTGTAGGGTCAAACACATTGTCCGCGGTGGTTCAGGGCATAGCTCGTCAATTTACCCCCCACCCCCACCCCCAGAAGGAAAAGGGAAAAAAATCATCTCTTGACTCTTTTAAATGTCACCCTATGTGTACTGAATGCAGCTGGTAGACGCGATGCTGCGGCACTGAACTGTAGCATCCTCGCCCCCCCCTTCCTTGGTGGCTGATGGTACAATATGACTGATATCCGTTGTCATCATCAGCCTTGTGGCAGATGGTGCAGTACAGAAGGACTGGTATCCGTCCTCATCATCAGCCCATGAGTGCTACTACTTCCCAGTAGATGGTACAGAACGGCTGGTAACCGTCTTCATCATAGCAACAGGGGGCTGAGCTCCATCAGCCCCCACCCTTCATGTGTAAAGAAAAGATTCTGTTCTGCCTGGACTATCATAGCAGCGGGATGCTGGGCTCCTCTCCCCCACACCGCTTAATGTCCTGTCTGGACTATCATAGCAGCTGGAGGCTGCCTTCACCTCATTTTATCTCACTAACAAGTCACTGTTTCTTATTCCTGCATTCTTTATTACTTCATCACACAAATGGGGGACACTGCAACGGTAGCCCAGGAAGGCTGGGGGAGGAGGGAATCAACAGGTGGGGTTGTTGCAGGGGCACCCCCTGTGAATGGCATGCAGCTCATCATTTCTGCGGGATCTGACACAGAGCAGCTGTGCTCTCTGGTTCTCTGATACACTGGTTCTCTAGTACACTTGCCCCATACTCTAGGCAGGACTGATTCTATTTTTAGATACCATAAAGGAGGGATTGACTCGGGGAGTCATTCCCATTTTTGTCTTTTGCGCCCCCGGCCGACCTCAGCCAGGGGCACCTATGACAGCAGCAGAGAGTACAGTACAGAAGGACTGGTAACCATCATCTCATTGTCAATTTACAATGGAAGCAGATGGTACAGAATGGCTGATAACCATCTCTGCTATCAGGCAAAAGCAAATGAATGCTGCTGTGTAGCGCTGCTGAATCGCCTCTGTCAGCGGCATCCAGTACACATACGGTGACAGTGACAAAAGACAAAACAGGCTCCATGGTTGCCATGCTATGGCATCTGCCAGGGCAATCCAGGGAAAAAGGGCGCGAAATGATTGTCTGCCGTTGCTTTCCCAGAGGAAGGAGTGACTGACGACATTTACCCAGAACCACCCGCAATAATGATTTTTGCCCCATCAGGCACTGGGATCTCAACCCAGAATTCCAAGGGGCGGGGGACACTGCGGGAACTATGGGATAGCTACGGAATAGCTACCCACAGTGCAACGCTCCAGAAATCGATGCTAGCCTCGGACCGTGGACGCACACCGCCGAATTAATGTGCTGAGTGTGGCCGCGTGCACTCGATTTTATACAATCCGTTTTACTAAACCGGTTTATGTAAAATCGGAATAATCCCGTAGTGTAGACGTACCCCTAGAGTCTTTTCCTGTTCACACTACGGGCCCAATCACACACAGAGAACAGGGTGCCTTGCAGAGTAGAAAGCTAGGTGGCGGCTGTTCTTTGGGACAAACAGGTGTACTTGCCACCTATAATGTGCATGATTTCACAGCAGATAAGATGTGCATCAATTCAGGCCCTGATCCTGCAAGAAAATGGATGCTGACAAACTTTTGTGCTGAGCCCCAGTGATTTCAACAGGGTGCCAGGCAGGTGCAGGCAGCTCATTGCAGGAGCTGGCCCTTGTTCTCATTCCTCACGTTCCTTGTGGAATATGCTGGAGGAGAGAATTCAATTTCCCATGAAACAGGTAGAGCCCAGCCAGACGTCTCCTGCCAGTTCACTTACTACTAGAACCACAACTTTCAAATGGTAAGAATGTGGGACCATTTCCCAATGACTTCCTTGGAGTGTTGTGTTTCAGGCAGAGAAAACTGTTTACACTCCCCAAAGGGAGGCCCAGTGTAATATTTTATTTCAATAAAGCTTATGCTAATGAAGTGAAAGCCTCCCAACGCATGCACTTGTACAGAAACCAGCACTGCTCTGGGGAGAAAAGAAGGAAGGTTCCACCAACTGCGGTATTCTCCATTAACTACAGCAGGACATGGAATTTCACGTTAGTCAAATCCAGAACAACCTCCCTGGAGGCTGGGAGCCTGTATTTCCTGACTGGAAGTGTTAGTCTATTGGTGCATTTGCACTGACAAACTCCCTCAGTGGAACTGTCAGAGAAATAGCTGTTCCCATTGCCAAGGGGTCACCACTATTGGCCAGTCACACACTGGAGCCTTGGTAAAATAAAAGGCAGAAGTTAAGAGTCGCTAACTTCTGCTCAGGGCCAGCCTGAGGGAAAATGGCACTCTGGGAGAACTTGCATTTTGGTGCCACTGGCCCCATGGGCTCTCCACCCTCCCCATATCCCTAACCCCTGTCCCCTCCTGCACCCTAATCCCTGCACCCCCCTCCTGTGCCCCTAACCCCTGCCCTGTGCCCCCTTCACCCCAGCCCCTGCCCCTCCTCCTGCGCCCCTAACCCCTGCACCCCTTCACCTCTACCCCTGCCCTCCTCCTGCACCCCTAACCCCTGCCCCTCCTCCTGCACCCCTAACCCCTGCACCCCCTTCACCTCTACCCCTGCACCTCCCTCCTGCACCTCAACCCCTGCCCTGTGTCCCCTTCACCCCAGCCCCTGCCCCTCCTCCTGCACCCCTAACCCCTGCACCCCCCTTCACCTCTACCCCTGCACCTCCCTCCTGCACCCCAACCCCTGCCCTGTGCCCCAACCCCTGCCCCTCCTCCTGCACTCCTAACCCCTGCACCCCCTTCACCCCAACCCCTGCCCCTCCTCCTGCACCCCTAACCCCTGCCCCCTTCACCCCAAGCCCTGCCCCTCCTCCTGCACCCCTAACCCCTGCAGCCCCTTCACCTCTACCCCTGCCCCTCCCTCCTGCACCTCAACCCCTGCCCTGTGCCCCAACCCCTGCCCCTCCTCCTGCACTCCTAACCCCTGCACCCCCTTCACCCCAACCCCTGCCCCTCCTCCTGCACCCCTAACCCCTGCCCCCTTCACCTCTACCCCTGCACCTCCCTCCTGCACCCCAACCCCTGCCCCTCCACCGGCACCCCGAACCCCCGCACCCCTGCACCTCTACCCATGCACCTCCCTCCTGCACCCCAACCCCTGCCCCTCCTCCTGCACCCCTAACCCCTGCACCCCCTGCACCTCCCTCCTGAACCCCAACCCCTGCCCTGTGCCCCCTTCACCCCCACCCCAGCCCCCCCCACCAGCACCCGCATGGGAAAACTGACCTGGATGCAGTGATGAAGCAGCTGGCATTGCTGCTCGCTTCACTCCCACTGGCCTGCTACTCCTTTGCCCTAGCACCCCTAGTGGGTGGGGGGGGGGGGGAGTGACGCCAGGGCTCCCTGCATCCAGGTCACTTTCCCCACCTGGGCTGCGTAAGGAGAAGGCAGGAGAGCAGCAGCTGCTGCCGCCTCACAGCACAGCCCAGGCGGGGAAAGTGACCTGGATGTAGGAAGCCCTGGTGTGTGTGTTGAGGGGAGTGTGTGATAGTGTGTGTGTGTGCACTGTCTCTTTAAGAAAGCACTCAGGATCAAGGATCTGCAGACTTGTTCAGACATAAGCAGCTGCTGCTGGACCCAGAGAGGAGGCAGCAGCAGCACACAGATTCCCCGTCCCGTCACCCCAGCTCAGGGGAGACCGGGTACACAGACAGGGGGAGGGGGACACCCCAATATCAGCCCCCACCCCTCGCACAGCAGACAGGAGGATGCTCCCAGTCTGGAGTGGCCAGGGGCTCCAGGGAGCAACAGGGCAGGGGGAAAACAGGAGCAGCAGCAGCTGCACAAGGCAGTGGAGCAGGGGCGGTGTGTGGCTGGGCAGGACACCCCTGCTCCAGAGAAGTCACCTGGCTCAGCTTTTCATCCAACTGCCCCCCTGCAGCTTGGGTCCCTCCGCCAGCCCAGCTGGCTCTCAGCAGGTCAGGCAGTTATCAGGCAAACCCTGCGCAGGGCGCCCCCTTTGTCAGGCCGCCGCCCGTACTGCCCACTTGCAGGGACGGCCCTGCTCCTGCTTGTGGTCTTACAGTTGCAATACCTAGTTAGTATACTGCTTAGAAAAGCAGTTTTGCTTTCTGGCTTTCAAATCCATTGGCTTCATATGAACACAATCTAAGGTTCCAAATCTTGAGTTCCTAAGCACTGTTTAAAAGTCTTGTCTATACAAATACAGCAAAACCCATTGATAATACAGTTGTCCTTATAGCAAGGCTCAATTTCGTAATCTTAAGTGTGTTCCAAAGGCATTCTAAAGCCAGGTACACAGCTGGGGTCCCACCTTGACTAACACAGAACTGTGCTTCGACTATGTTGGAGGGCACCCAGGCTTGACTTGGCTATATCTGTAGCATTTCCGTTTTATTGTTTCATACAGAGAATGGAGCCAGGAGAAGAAATAGTGAGGGTAACTCACCACTGGAATGTGAAGCTTGCTTAATGGCTTGCCATCCAGCAGGTAGGACCCTGTGTAGGTGACATATTCAGCGTAACACTGGGGAGCTTGGGGAGTGATGTAGCAGAGGATTTTCCTCTTCTCTTCAATCTTTTTCCTGATCTGAAGATACTCAAAGTATGGGTTTGATCTGTCACTGTGATAGGGCTCAATGTCGTCCAGTTTTATGGCATCTACAATCGCTGCCAGCGTTTGCTGTATCATCTCTCTCGTCTGCTGGGTGGACGTGTTAATCTGCTGCTGTAGCTGCTGGCTGGAACGCTGGAACCTGCGTTTACGTGGATGTTGGGCTTGAGCATCGTCTTCCTCCGTCACTCGCCCTTTTGCACGTGTGGAAGGTGCAGAAACTGGAGGAAACTCTTTCTCAGAAGGTGCAGTGTTCTGTTTATTTTGATTGGCCAGCATCTGAGCCCGGTTCCTGGTAATTCGTTGTGGGATCTCTTCTATTTTGGGTGGTTTTGAAACTTCTGCTACTGGTTTTTGTATTGGCTCTATGGTTTCTACTGGAGTAGTCCCTTGGGGTGTGTCTGTCTGGGTGGAAGAGACTTGGCTCCCACTTCGTACTGCAGCACTGTCTTGCACGACCCCACTCTCAGCAGTGTTTGCTTGTGCCAAGCTGCTTTGAGATCCACTCTCCGCTGCACAGTTTGATGAGGGCAGTTCTTCATGGCTTGTTTCTGCCTCTTGTTTCTCTGGCTGAGCAAGCTCTATTGATGCAGTCTGTTGCAAACTCGGTGCCTCGGACTCGTCTAATCTTCTCTCTTCTGGTACATTCAATGCTTCCGAGGTAGTTTCTGGTGCAGTCACTTCCAATTTTTGTTCCTCAGGCTGTGGCTCTGGTTCCACAGCCAGTAAGTTACTTGGCTGATTAGGTGGTAGCTCCTCCTGCTCACTGGAAGCTGCGACAGACACACTCACATTTATGACCCCAGTATTTATGACTTCCGGGGCAGCTACTGAGCTTTCTTCAATTGGTGCCACTTCAGTCATTTCAGCATCTGGAACATCTTTAGCTTGGAGCGGCAATTCCGGCAACGAGAAGGGACCAAGGTCTAAGTCATCTTCTGAGTTTGTGAATGGATCAGGCCACGTTACTGGCTCTTCCGAGTTTACAGGTGCAATGCTACTGTTTTCCAAGTACCTGTTTTCCAGAGTGTTAACAGCCTCTGCCTGAGTTTCTGTCGGCATGCAAGGGGGTTCTGAAGGCATCTCAGGTGTTTCTTCTGGAAGAGGCTTGCAGTTATTGAAGAAAGTGTCTAGTCTAGTAGGGGACATGTAAGGAGCTTGCTCTTCTGCAGTTGCCATTTCTCCTGGAACTGCTTCTTCAGCATCTTCCTTTATTTCATCAAGCCCTGGTTCAGATACTGACACTGGATATGAAATAGGAGAAACTGGGTAAGGAGAATCTGTAGAAATAAAGGGCACGGGTGCAGGATGTATTGGGTCCAGTGAACAGAATGGCTTAGGGGATTCAGGGAACCTCTGGGGAGATTTCATTAGAAGTTCCGATCCCACTGACCAACTGACAGGGTGGTCAGATGGATTACCAATTAAGCTAGGAGGCACAGGAGGATCAGGGTTTCTGGAAGGAGGGTTATCCCAGTCCATATTATTCTGCTCTGAAATAGCTGAACTAAAATGGTTTTCTTCAATAGGTGGTAAAAAGGTAGACTCTGGTGGCAAAATAGAAGCAGTAGCTTGCTGCTCTTCTGTGGCATCCAAAGGCATGCCAAGATCAGGGGGAAGAGCACTTTCTACAGAAGGTGCAAGCAGCTCGTCTCTATGAGAGGGGGAGGATTTTGCTTGTAAACCAGAAAAGATGCTTTCAGGTGATTGGACAACATTGCCAACAGGAGCACAATGCAAAGTTTCTACTTTAGGTGATGGAATTCCATAGTCAGGTGAATAATACCCTGGAGACATACATTGAAACTTTTCTGGAGGAACAGAAGGAAGAGGGACTTTTTCCTCCATCAAATGCTGCACTGGAGAATCATAATTTGATGTTGCTGGGACACTTTGCTGCCTGAAAAACTTGTCTCCAGCACTGAACTCATCTTCAGGGACCCTTCTTATATCCACAGAGATTGAACGATAAAGGTTTGTGGAGGGTATTGTCCTTGTTGGAGTCTGACTTGGATTGTCGGGGAGTCCACTTGAAGCATTTGAATATCTGTCAAAAAAGGATGGAGAACATGCATTCATGGACATTGTGGATATGGGCAGAGAGTGCTGAGAGTCAGCACAATCAAACATCAAATCTGTGTAATCTTCATTGCTGCACGAAGGAGTTCTTGGTGTCTGCATCACTTCTTCATAGCTTGGACAAGAAACTACAGAAGCTGGAGCTGGAACACCTGTCGGCCTGTTCTGATCTGGCCTGGGAGAAGCAGGTAAAATTTCTTTCAGCTGAGGTCCAGTTATCCAGTCTTTTGAATCTGTCCCCACAGCAGGCTGTGGCTTATTATCTGGTGACAATATGGGAGTCAGTGGACCTAGTTCTTTGAGCTTTTTGTCCTTTAGCTGAGTATCTAGTGCTAGTGGTTTCTTTGTGGTCAAATCCAGACTCCTCTTACGCATCTCTTCAGAGGTTTTAATTTTATCTTTTAATTTGGGATCTCCAGATCTGTGCCTCATCTTTTCCATTTGCTTCATTCTCTCTTTGTGTCTTTTGTGGCGCTCCTCAATTTCCAGGTCTTTTTGGCTCAGCATCCTCTCAAAGCTGGTCATCATTAGATCACCATCACCCAGAAGCTTCTCTCTAGGCCTGTTATCTTTCTTACCACCATCTTTGGACAATGTTATTTTATCATTTCCATTACTGATCTTTAGAGACTCTGTTTTGTCTTTCTCTTGGTTTTCCTTGAGTTTCTCCTTCAGTTTGGTTTCACTAAATTTGAGGTTCTCCTCCTTTGATTTATCTTTGAATGTGATAACTTGAGGGCTGTCCTTGTCTTTAACCACAGACTTCGTCTCATCTTTGTGATGTTTAAAGAATCCATCTGTATGTTTGTCTCTATGCTTTTCCTTTTCATCCTTCCATTTTTCCTTGTGTTTTTCTCTCTTCTTCTTCTCTTTGACTGTGCTGATGGTACTGGAACCATAAGTCTTTTCCTTTTCAGCCTTCTTTGAGAGCTCTCTCTCAGGATCATTTTTATCTTTCTTTTCAGAAAACAAATAGTCAGTGTTTTTGTCCAGTTCTTCCTCAACTTCTGCTTTCATGCTGTAGGAAATGCCAAAAGTCTCCCCATCCACAGAGAATTCTTTTTCATACTGATTGGAATCTTTTCTGTTGCTGGAGTCTTTAAATTCATCCATTTTCTCTTTTTTCTCTGTTTTTTCCTTCTTTGCTTTCTCTTTCTCATGACTTTTCTTTGATGAAGATGAGGAATGCCTGTGCCTTTCCTTCTCCTTGAGTTTGTCTTGCAAGCAGGGCAAAGGAAGAGAATCTTTATACTTTTCCTCAGAGGCATCCATAAGAGAAAGGTTAGAAGACTCAAATAGGTTGGTTAGTCCTGGATCTTGTCCTCGGTCTGTGAAGCTATCAGAAGAAATCTCACTTATTTTATCATTGGAGTCATCTCTATATTCATTGAGGGCCTCCTCCTCCAATTTTTCCAACAGGCTCTTCTCTATCTCGCCTCCTTTTGAAGACTTCTTTTCTTTGGAATGGTCTTTATCCATCTTTTCCTTATGCTTGTTTTTTACCTTCTCCTCTGAAGCATGCTTCTTTTCGGCCTTTTCAGGGAGCTTTTGCTTGTTTTTCTTTTCTTGGGTGGAGTCTACTGAGGTTCTGTCTTTCCTGTCTTTATACTTCTCGACAGGATCTTTATCCTTCTTCTCTTTGTGTTTTTCAAAGAAACTCTTCTCTTTTTTCTCCTTCCCACTTTCTGCTAATCCTTTATCCTTTTTCTTCTCTTTAGAGTCTTTATCTTTCTGTTTCTCTCCTGAATGTTGCCTGTCGGAAGAGTACTTTCTGTGCTTGTCAGCAAGATAAAGTTCCTTTTCAGCAGCCATGCTATCATCTTTTTCTTGTAGACTGTCCATTCGATGCAATTCACTCCCAACGGCCTCACCAATTTTGAATCCACTGTAGTCGTCCTTCTCATCTTCGCTTTCATCTGTGAAGATATCTGCGATGCTGTACCAGCTCTTCTCTTTTCCTTTTTTCTCATCTCTTTTCTCAGAGAAGTCCTCTCTATCTCCAGAAAAGTTTTTCTCTTTCTTCTCTTTGATATAGTCAAAAGAAGTCTTCCTTTCTTTGTCTTTGTTATGCAGATCCTTGTATTTCTCCTTAGTATCTTTCTTCTCTTTAAAGCTTTTATCCAGTTCTTTGTCTTTCTGGTTTTTCTCAGCAACAACTTTTTCATTTTTCTCTTTATCCACTTCTTTGGATTTCTCCTTATATTTTTCTGGTTTCAGTTTCTCTTTCTTGTCCTTATCAGGAGCATCTTTCTTCTCCTTATCTTTCCCTGAATGGTGCCTTTCCCCACTCTCCACATTTTTTCCACTGAATTCAGGGTCAGATTTCTCCTTGAATAATGTTTCACAACCATATTCTTTAAACTCATCTCGATAGGGCTCCTCTTGTTTAATTTTTATGTCCTTTCGGTCTTTACAGCTATCAGAGGAATCTTTTCGCTCTTTGTTGATTTCACCTGGATCTTTTTCCTTTCTCTCTTTAACGCTTTCTGCAGAATCTTTCCTTTTCTTGTCCTTTTCAGGCAGATAACTAGGAGTGACTTTATGCTTTTCAGTTTGGTCCTTTTTCTTCTCAGGGTTTTTGTCGATGCTGTCTCGCTCTCTCTTTTTTAAGAATGTTTCCTTTTCATTGCGTTTTTCATTGCATTCTCTCTTTTCCTTGGTTTTAGTCTCCTTTTTCTTATCTTTAATTTCTTCCTTCACTGTTTCTATGATTAGTTTTGCCATGCCGTCATTTTTAATCTCCCTGAAGTCTGTCACTGGAGAATCCCAGCTATCCTCGCCTTTGAAATCAAAGGATGAATCAAATGACAAATCAGAAAACCATCTCTCTTGCTGATCATCCGAAAGGCTGAATTTTGTGTCCTCACTTTCCAGTAATTGGCTTTTGTTACTAAACTCATCAAATCCAGGCTCCTCTTTGTAAACTTTTTCTTTTTTACATTTTTCTTTTTCCTCTTTGAAGGTTTTTTCTTTCTCCGATTTAGTAATTTTCTCCTCCTTCAGATCATTCTTCTTTTCAGATTTTGACTGCTTGTCCTTTGATTTTTTCTTTCTCTCCTCCTTGTGTATTCTAGGTTTCTCCTCTTTGGGAGACTTCTCTTTTATGGGTTTCTCTTTACTCGACTTCTCCTCTCTGAAAAATTTGCTGATGTCTTTATTCCCCTCTTTGACTTTTTTTAACGATTTCTCTTCTTTGGAGGCTTTTCCAGTCTCATCTTTAAACAACCAGTCCTTCTCCTCCAATTTACTTTTCAGTAGCTTTTCTTCCTTCTTACAGTGTTCTCGCTCATGTTTTAACACTTTTAATTTATTTTCACTTGGACTTTCAGTCTCTATCAAACCCTTGTCAGGCTTTTGCTTAGAGTCCTCGTATTCAAAAGAAAAAGTTTTGATTATTTTAATGTCTTGGCTGACCGGGCATTGTCCCTTCTCTTTGTTTTTGTGTTTGTGTTTCGTTTTATGTTTTTTAACAATCTTCCCCTCCTTATCCAGCTTTGGAATTGCTCCGTCCACACTGGCATGGAATGAATTCTTCTTCTCGGAGACAGTATTGTGAGAATTATTTTTCTTTTTGTGCTCCTGCTTCTTTCTCACTGGCTTTAATGACTGTAAGCTCGAATCCTCCGACGTATAGTCTGATTCACTCGTCAGTCTCGTCCTTGTGGAGTCTGACAAGGAACTGACATCGGACCATGCCGGAGAAGATATGGTTTTCCAATTGTCTGTCCTCCAGTGCTTGGAGTGCTGGTCTGTAAGATTAGGGTTATGTTTCTGTGAAGCTAAACTCCCATGAGAAGAGGTGGAAGAGGCCGACAGAGAGTTGAACAAGGAGGATTCCTTTAGCACTAGCCTAGAGTCCTTTACACAGCTGGAGCTGTGCACAGAGTCTCTATCATCCTCCTCACTCTCCAAATTTTCACTCTCTGATTCAGAGGAACAAAATTTGTCATTTTTTTTGCCAAACCGAACCTCTTTGCTCTTTGTCTCCTTTTTCCGCTTCTTTTTCACTTTATTCTTCTCCTTCTGTTGCTTGGTGTTGGAGGGCTCTCGAGTCTTGTTGCTGGGCAGTATCGAGTGAGTCGAGAGTCTCAGCTTCTCGCCAGTCCCCACAGCCACACCGGTGTCCTCTTCGTCCGACGTGTCTGACAGGATGCGATGGGCAGCTTTCTTTGGTGTCAGTGTGTTATTTTTAGTATAGGTTTTTACTTCCATTTTGGGTATGGAAATAAAACTGTTTGCTTTAGTCTCCTTCCTGTAATCCTTCTTCAGCAAATGCTTGTCGTCGACAGGCGGGACTCTGTCCTGCTCATCGTCCTCATCAAATTCATATTCATCCTTCACCGGCGTGATTGTTTTGGGGGGCTCTTGACTCTTGGTCTTATGTTTCAAGCCTTTTTCAAACTCGGAGTCTGTGTTATTGCCATCGACGGAGCTGGAAGGTGCAAATGAAGGGGCGTCCTCCTCCTCCGAGCTCTCTGTGAGGAAAAAAGAGCATAAAGCATTACCCCTGTAGGCTGGTTTCAGGAGAAATATGCATTCTTCAGGCCTCCTCTGAAATCCCAAGCTAGCAGTCTCCTTCCCCAAACATTGAACACAGCAGACATCTTGGCTGAGCCTAGAGTGAGCTTAACATTCCTTTGGAAAGAATACCCAAGTAGTTTCAAAACTATGTAGGATGCAATTGAAAATAACCCTTTGGGAGCACTCAGAGTGAGCACAGTTCTAACACCAGGATTCTCAGGGAGGAGCAGTGGCATGCAGTGCCTCTCTTGAACTTCCACTAAGTAAGAAGCTGCCCATCCAGTGCAGGCATTGCAGCTATTAGTCATAACTTTATTACCTGCAAGCTAGACTACAGCCATTTAGTGGAGCATGACTGGAAGCTTCCATAAATGCAGAAAACAGTACCTTGCTTTCCCAGGGGTAGGCTGTAATGAACACACAACAGGTGTGCGAGAATTTCTACATTTGCTTCCAGGTGCAAGTCAAAATGCTGGTGACAGTCTTTGAACCCTGAATGATATGGGACCCAGTTACCTGAGGCCTGGCCTCTCCTCCTACATCCCCAGTTGTGGTAGGTGGAAACATCTAGGATGCTTTTAGCTGTAGGCTCTCCAGGATGAGCAGCAGAGCTCTCTGAGCAAAGGGTCGGTTTTGTAAGCATCTGAACATCTTGACTGTGAACTGACTCTGCTATTGCAGTAGCATGTAGGTGTTTTTGGGCTATTATAACTTCTGTGCATTTTACTGCTTTTGTGATAGCAGGTTGCCACTATGGCGATAGCCCATGATCCCAACACCCGCACAGGTCAGCACCTCACCTGTTGAGCTCTCTTCACTAGAGGGATAGGTGGTCTTTCCCAGGAGCAGATTCACCATGGTGGGGGAATTAGCGACTTTTAAAGGCGTCTCTCCCTTCCTGTTGCTTTGATGAGGGTTCCCTCCGTAATGTAACAACAATTTTACCACCTAAAAATGAGAAAAACTTCAAAATCTCAGTGTGGTTCAGTTTCGAAGCAAGATGTTTCAGTCCCCTTCACTTTTGTGGGCTGTTCAGACAGACAAGCAGGAAAGAGGCTAGTCTGAGGTCAGAGCTGGCTGGTCATCCTGCCCTGTCACCCAGTGACATGGACAAGTGATTGAAATGAGGGACAGAGAAAATGGCAGGACAGATTTATGAGGGGAAATGCAAACCTGTATTCTGGTAGCAAGCTCCACCCTACAATTCCAAGGTCTCTGACACAAAGGGGAGAAACTAGCACAACATTTAAAAGCACTGGGGCTGGAGAAAGATTCTCACCTGGGAAGATGCAACATGCCTGTCAGTGAAATGAAATTAAATGAAATAGCAATTGCCTATACAGATACGACTTGAAGCATAGGAAAAATCAAACGTTTATTTGTAACGAATCACTAAAAAATGGCTACTAAATCCAGCAAGAACCAACCTTGAAATGCCCATTATTAGCTGCATCATGCAGCGGGGTGTCGTCATCCAACCCCTTTGTGTTGACTTCCGCGCCGGCAGCAAGCAACTGCTTTGCGACATCATAGTATCCTCGGTTACATGCCTCGTGCAATGCTGTCCAGCCTGCAAGCACACAAACACTCACGACGTGGCAACTAATTTTTACTGTCAATAATTATGAACAGTATCACAGTAACCTAAATAGATGCTGCTGGCTGCTACTATGGCAGTTCGCCTGCGGCCATGCCTGCTGACACGGAGCTCTTCTGCCCAACCAGCACACGGCACAGCAGGACCTGCGTGGCCAGCACACCGGCAGCTCTGCTTTGGAAAGCAACTTTTTTTGCCAGCTCGACATCTGGTACTTGAGTCCATCAAGCTTTTCTGTTTGGCAACATAAGGTGCTACGGCCACTTGTCCTGTAGAACTCACTCCGCTCAGTGACTCCAAAAGCAGAGACCATTTCGTGAATGAAATCGAAGGGCGGCTAACACCTCCTGGTGCTCTGCTCCCATTAGATGTCATTGTTTCTCTCTCCTCTAACTCTTTGATAGGAGGAACATTGTCACTCAGTCAGGACTGGGGGTTAGAATTCACCTGTTCATACAGTGTAGCCCCTAGCTGAACTCACAGCGTACAGGCTGTCTGCAACATTTCACAGCAAGCAATTGTAACGTCACAAACAGGACCATGACTTCTGGAAGGGACTAAGCGTGGAAGCAGATGAACTCTGCAGAAACAGAAGCTCCTATTTGCAAACAAACCTCTGAAGAATGAGGGAAAGATGTAAAAATGTCTGTCAGACATGGGCAGCAGATTGATTTCTAAGCAGAATCTGTTTGGAAGCTTCCCAGTAGGTGTGTACTACCCCTTGGGTATTCTGCTGATAGCGCTGGGTGAGCCATTCAGAACCTTCCATTTGTACTATTAAAAAGGGGTATCTGTGAACGAAATTACTTACAACGAAAACACACGTCAGTACAACACTGATGTTAAACATCCAGAGATCCAGACTAAGCATATCTACTTATTACATCCAAAAAGCTACTTTAAAAGAATGTTATGGCCACAAAGTCAAGGGCTCAAAAACTAAGAAATGCCAGAATTAAGGTCGTCCATGCAACCTTAATTCAGCCCTCCTGTGTGTATAATTATGATTAAGGGTAAGATTGTGTCATGGAGGTCAAGAATGTCACTGATTCTGTGACCTTCAGAGACTTGTGACATTTTCCAGCCCTGGGGTGGTAGGCCAGAGCTCCCAGATCCCGCAGGCGGCCACCGCGGTTCTGAGCCACCGGGACGGACACTGGAGCTCCCAGCCTCCAGGGGTGAGGAGTGTTGGACCTCTTCCTTCCGCAGTGGGGCTCAAGCTCTCATACTCAGGCTTCAGCCCTCCCCACCGTCAGCACCATTTTGTCACAGTTATTTTTAGTGAAAGTCAGGGACAGGTCACAGGCTTCTGTGAATTTCTGTTTATTGCATTTGGGACAGACAGGTTCCTCCTCCTCGCTGCCTGGGCACCAGCAGAGGGAATACTGAGAGCACGGAAAAACAGGCTCCCTGTTCTCAGCTCTGGTGCCACAGTTGACTCCGAAAAGCTTGAAGGAGCAATTGCAGAAAGAGTCCTGCTCTACCTCTGCAATCATGGGATGGAGCATGCTCAGTACAGGTGGAATTGTCTCAGAATTCAGCGGCCAAACTCTAATCTAATTGCATGTCCAAATTGAGATTTTTCAGACTTATAACATGGCCTAACTTGGGCAGTTTTACACAGGGATAGCAAAATGTATTTTCCCCAAATCTCATTCTTGAAAACAGCTGAACTTAAAATAAAAAAACAAAACAAAAAAACAAAACCCAGCCTAAGGCAAACACCTGACAGGGAGAATTTCAGCACAAATGGCTCTCATTTGACTAAGTTATAATAAGTAACTGAACACAGGATCTTATATTAGAAAGTGTTGGGCAAGCTTAACTACAGACGTTGTCACAAGCTCTACCTATAATAATTCACCTGTCTGAGGGCTTTGCTGGGTCACACTGAATGATAAATGAAGCAAATCACTGCACCTGCCCTCATCTTTCAAGAGGATCTAAGACTTGCAAGGACTACGGATCTCAGTCTGCAAGGCTCCATCCTCATCTGGATGGAAATTGCTCACACCTCATGCTGAGACTCTCCATTCCATTGCACTGCCCTAAGCTCATGGTTCATGCCACAAGGCATAAGTGCCTGGGGTTAGAAAAGTTTCCTACGCACAGGTCATTCTACAACTGTCCATTACAGTGTCTGGTCCTGGCCACTGTCAGTCTAGAGATGGAATGCTGGACTCAAGGGACTCATGGTCTCATTGGCCTGGCTATTCCTATATTTATTAAAGGCAAGGTGAGATACTGGGCACATACAAAACCACTGACTGCACTTTGGGCTCCTGGCTTATTAATACAGATCACTGAACTGCAGCCGGACTTGCTACCTGCGAAGTCTTTAACGTTGACATCTGCGCCCTCAATGATGAGTTCCTTGATGCGCCGGGCATCTCCTCGGATGGCAGCTCTGTGCAGCCGAGTCTCTCCACGCTCATTTCTCTTATTTACTTTATCTTTGGTTTTGGAGGCAGAGTTAGGAGTTCCCTTCTGACACACTGTAGACTGAGAGGGATGCTTTGGTGTTGTATCTACTGCATGGAGAAGAGAAATACGGTGAAGAACTGCACTTTGAAGGAAAACCAGAGCCCTCAGAGGGAGCTGTTGCAATACTTTTAATCCAGCAGCTGCACTGAAGCACTGGCTGCAAGGCACTCAGAGGTAACTGATCCTCTGAACCAGATGTGGAGACAGAGGAAAGCCTGTGTATGTATAATACAGATATAAATTGTAGGCTGTGCTGAAGCACAGACTGGAGAAGGGTGTAGTAACCCTTGTACAGATTATAGACAATCCTATGATTTCAGAGAGGGCAAAGTGTCTGCTCGTACCCGAAAGTCTTACTTCCAAAGGGAAGTGACAAGGTGATCTTCCCCATGTGCATGTGAGGGGCTAACTGCCTGGAAGGATAGTTCACACACTTCTTGAGAGAAGCCCTGAATATTCGGAAATTCACTTACTATCAAGTGAGAGTGACTTGAAACTAGATTCACATTAAGAATGACAGCAACAAAAATAAGGTCCCTAGATACTCCACCGTTCTGTATGTAAGACAGAAGGATACACAGACAGATCATATAACACATATAAAACCCCACAGGAGACCATATTGGCAACAGATACTTACTACAGTATATTGAAATATTAATTCCATGTTAAAAACATTTACTACATTATATCTAAAATTACAATACACCATGGGTAGCAGAGTCTAGTTCTCTTACATAAGAAGGAGCATTTAAGAATCCCAGAGATAATCATGTTCTTCCTTTTACTCACAAAAACATCTTATTATTCAATCAACATATTAACCTAACAGAAAACTTGGAGCTCTGACATATGCTAATGCTCCCGGTAACTAAATTAGTTCTGAGATCTTTAGTGCTAACTAAACAGCATCTAATGTTTTCTGCACCTATCTGTCCAACATTATATTATCATTTCAGAATGCAATAAAGGGACATTTGCCTAAATTGGGGTAGGGAGCTG
The DNA here is from genome assembly GCF_016161935.1 of Mauremys reevesii. Classification (NCBI taxonomy): domain Eukaryota; kingdom Metazoa; phylum Chordata; order Testudines; family Geoemydidae; genus Mauremys; species Mauremys reevesii. The sequence continues at coordinate 40,669,600 of NC_052638.1, forward strand.
TCGCTTGCATTAAGTGATATTAGGTGAAGATGGAATATTTGGCAGGAGTGAAGCATTTGCATTCCTTAAATTCATTTCCAGACTCTCGTACTGTAGTCTGGAGGCAGAAGAATTATGCTACCAACCTTAAAAAACATGTCCTGGGTGCCAGGTAGACACCACTGGTACACATGCTCCCCCATGTCTATTTTGTGACCATGGTGGTTGTTTATGAATAAGCAGAAGCATACCAAGTCCCATTCAATATGAGCTCAGACTCATCCACCCACACCTCACTTTCAGCTCTCACCTGGGCTATTTGCAGATTCTTCTGCTGTCATCTGCATAAGAAGGGCGACTTGCTGGCGCTCAGAGAGTGGGTAACCAGCCCTGATTCCTGACAGCCCCATTCCAAACAGCAAGCCAGGTTTCCTAGTGGCAGGCTCCTTTTTAATCCTCTTCCGTTCTGGACCCTGCTTTTCTGTGATGCAGTCAGAGACAGAAAGGGAAGGGGAAGGTTTCATGCTACAGACATTTCCACAACTGAAATTCACAATCATTTTTCAGACAAGTGCTAATAATAGCTTTCCCCATTCATGTCAGTCGTCTTCTTCGTGTGGCGGATGTAAATGTAGAGCAACAACTATCATTTTACACTGAGATGGTTAAGCCGGATCATTGCGTCTGATAACTCTTGTCGGTGTCTTACAGAGTATAATGAAACCACTGCTGAACAAACCTGGTTAGAAGCACTGGCCTTTGCCAGCACTGATGCTCATTCAGAACCGCTAAAAGCCATGGCACTGAAGCACACACCTCACTGGGTGCCGGAGAGCCCCGCAACACCTCCGTACCGTGGAATATTGCCGAGTGGGGGACACCTGACCTCAGCATTGCCTGCTGTAGGTCACTTTGCTGGCAGGTTGGCCATTTCCTAACTGGTTTTTTTTTTGGTTTAGATTCTCTTTCCCCCACCCTCCCTAAACAGCAGCACAGGAGGGGGAGAGAATGAACGCACACGGAGGCCAACTCTCAGTACTGTACCTTCCATCTTGCTTCTAGGAACCTCCATTTCATGCCATGGTGCTTCGAGGAGCGTACCAGCCTTACACCACCACAGCATGGACTGAACTGGAGGCATCTAAAAGCAGCAACAGAAAGTGCTAACAAGATACATTGTAACAACTCTGAAATGTCGCCATCTCATCCCCTTCAGCTAGGGCAGGTCCTGTACTCATCACCGGAACCGTTACAAAATATCACGTCAAGCCCCATGATACAGTGTGTGTAAACACTGCCTGGCGGATGCCCTCCTTCCAAGGTTACAGCAGACTGTCCGTCTCCCTGGCCGACTTCCCATTTACAGCACGTTCCTGCATCACCGCAGGTACCTTCTCCTGCTGCAGTGCTTATTCAGCTGGGTCCCTTCCCCTACCTACCTCTATGAAACCAACCAATAAGGAGGGAAGAAACTCTTAAGAACAGTTTTTTGCTCCCAGTAACTAACTGGTCTAGCTGCAGACAACTCCTGCTGGGAGGAATGAGGGTGCTGCCCAGAGCCAACGTTTGTTTGTGACCTACAATGTGTGTGGGAACAATGCCAAACCCAGGCTTCTCCCCACATCGCCCATCACTGCTCTCACCAGCCAGCGTTACAGCCTAGAGATAGCCAGTGAGAACTAGACCCTAAAAGTATGATGGGATTTGCTACCTCACTCTTGCTTCTTTCAGCTCAGATGTACACTGCACCTTCCTGAATATGCAGCTTCTCTTCAGCAGTTTTCTGATTTCCCCTTAGGAAACACTGATCTTTCCCCCATACACTCAGAATTAACACTTACTCCTGTTCACTTCCCCGTCCTGTACTGACACTCCTCCTGTTAGCAGACCTCTGAGATGGCACAAGTCTGACTGTGCTCTCTGTTGGCTCTGCAGAGCAGCAGGCAAGGCACTGCAAGTCCCTCAGACAGAGGGGTGGGGTTTGAGTTTATGATCTCAACGAGAGAGTTTAAGAAATAAAAATTAGGTTTGTCTGGCCGAGATGTCCCAGCTGGTTTTATTTAATTTCTGTCAAAAAGAATAAAATAGATAGCAACACAAAGACACACCAATTCCACAGAGAGAAATACCAAAATAAACTCCCACAAAACCAAAACAAACTCCAGCACTGTCCTAGATCCACAGTGCAAGAACAAAAACACAAGGTAAAGGAGAGAAGACAGGGACACAGGGCCGACGAGAGGGGGGAAGCCGGTACAAATGATCGGGGCCCAGCGGTCCGGAAGGGGGCCCGGCTTCGTTGGCCCTGTTTAGCTGGTCCGCCCTTGCTGGGGGGCCCGAAAAAAAATTTTCACCAGGGCCCAAACCCGCTCTTGGCAGCCCTGTCCACACATCCCTATAAACAATCCAAACATTAAATGTATTTCAGTGATTTAAAACTAATTCTAAGAAGTGCTGTACATGTATGATCTAAGCTGAATTCTGAAAGGCCCATTTATAGAAAAAGCAGATAACACCTATCAAATACCTGGTAGATGCCGACGAATGGTTCCCACAGCTGTATCCTCACAAACTGTCCTATAATTTTATGTTGAGTTCATGCTAGTGAGATTCTGCTTCAGAAATCTGAGCACTGAAAAAGTGCTTAGTTGCACTGTAGTCTTGAAATAAAAATGTAAAGCCCCTGATGAATTGCCCACAGCTTTGCTGGTTAAATAGAACCTGCACTATTTAGCCGACCGTGTTCACTTGGGGGAAAAGTCTTTTTAAGTATGGAAATACCCTTAACTCTTGCAGCTGGCTGGCCAGCAATACCCCGGGAGGCAGTGCTAGCCAGTAGGGGATAACCCCACAGAAGTTGTAGTGGAATCTGAGGGGGGCGGTGGGTGTCTAACATAGCAAGTTGGGAAGTATCCTGTTACACAAGGATAGGAGTCCCCCGACATATCTACCTCAGCACCTTTATTTAAATTTAATTGTTTTAAAATACTTTGAGACTTCACCCTATACCAGCTCTCTGCCAGATGACTCCCCAAGAATCTTAGCATTGTAGTTTATTATGAGATTTCCCTCCCACCCAACAAGCTGGATGAGGGTTGCTAACACCCTCAAAAACAGGGTTACAAACCATTAAGTGGTCTGCAATTCCGTGCAAGAAACCTGGGTCCAGGGGGTTTCTCAACAGACCAGAAAAGAATGGGGATATTACAGTGTCCTGCCCAGTTCTCTTTGGCCACAGGGACAGAGCTGGAGATGCAGAATCTTGAAGCAGAGAACCAAGAGCAGGAAGTGGGAGTCAAAGTGGGTTTCCAGTGGAATAGCTGAGAGACTTACACATAGCGGTTTGTAATATCTCTATCAAATATTTTCTAAGGCATTAGATTTGTCTAATTCGAGTAGCATTAGCAAAAAGCCAAGCATTAGTGAGGGCCTAGGCCAGCTTCCATTATGCCCAGAGAGTGCAGCAGGGTCAAGCTTTCTGTGGAAGCTCTCGTGAGACCATACAGCCTTCCCTGCACAGCTTTGCCAGTGCACTTCCCTCCTAACCCGCGCAGACCACCAGCTTAACTCTTCCTAACTAGTCTGTGACTTTTGGATAGGAACAGTGTCCACATCAAACTCGAGTGAGATCCCCAGAACTATCCATCAGTGCGAACTCAGATGAAATGCTAGTTCTTTAACCCATCATGTTGCCCGTGATCGGTTTGTCTTGTTTAGATTTAAAAGGACTCTGTCAACTTAATCTAGGCAATTTCCAAAAGTGAGTTACAAGTCATTTTCCTTGGGACTCTGCCCCAAGTCCCTTTGCTGATTTTTGTGGTTTTACAATCACATTTTCCTGTCTGTAAAGTCTCATTCTCTCTCCTCTGTTGCTATATAAACCAGTCACAAAAACAACAAGGGAAACTGATTGGCCAGCTAACCTGTACAGGAGAATGAGTGAAAATGACTAGGCAAAAACAAATAAACTGGAAAAATACAGAAATATTTTCCAATCTTTTTTTCAGTTACAGCCATATTAAATGTCCCTTACAACAATAGTAGGTGAAAAAATGTGATTTGTATGTTGGCATGTCCCTTTAAATTAAAAAGTTGCCACATAGTACCTGAACCATCTTTGACAGACTCAAACACTGTATGTTCCTCACTCATGCCGTGTTGAGAGTTATGAATCAATTAGAAATTGAGACGTTTCTCTTATTTTTTAACTTTGCTGTCCGACCCAGTGTAACACCAACCCACAATCACTAAATGTTCAAAAAAATGGTAATGAAAAGACTGGGGTTCCCAGCAAATCAATATGAAGCGTTTGTAGTGGCTGGAGGAATGGATCACCTGTCTTGCGTTCATCACAGAGTTTACAAGATCAGATTTAAATACAAAATCATCTGTTTAAATTCTCCACTTTCTAACGGGGCTATGTTCAGATACTAACTACTGATTTCTCTCTATGTAGCTCAACGACATTTTGATCCACTCAAACACAGAGGAGATTGTTGCATCACTAATGCTGTGTATGCCAGTGTACTTCTAGTGGTGGTGATCCAAGAATAACCTATGTTATATAACACGATTCCCTGTAATGTATCCCAAGCCAAATTAGATTGTTTATCTGGAGGGTAGCAAGGGATTCTGGAAATGGAAAACTGTTGAAAAACTGAAAGGTTTTTAGATTATAAATTATTACTAAAATTACCTTGCTAACCCTGGCTTGGCATGTTCCAGGTGCAAAGTCTGCTACTAGGAAGGGATGCACTGGAAACCTTTGGTGCAAAAATGATTAACATTAGAATTATACTGCAAGCAGTAACTAGGAGATAACAGGTTAGGCTTTTCATACCACCCTGGAAATAGCGATAAATGTCAAACCAATGCAATCATTTCCAGCCTGTTTGGATTCTGACCATCAGGCCATACGAAAGCATTGAGACCAATCCATGAAGCAAAACATATCGTATCTATCTAACCCATCCCACTGGGTCTACACATCACAACACATATGCTCTTTTGGAGCGCCACAGAAGAGAATGATGCACCTTGCATGGCAATCAGCAAATATATGATGTTTGTAGTTTAAGCGCTGCTCATTATTAAATATATCCAACCAGTGTAATACTCTTCCCAATAGTAATGGTGAAAGCAGAGCCCATGTTGACTGGAAGGAGAAGTCTCAGAAAGGAGTCTGAACACATATGTAAGGAACATGTTTTCTCAGCATGGTGTCTTTGGAGTGACAGCTTAACCAGTAAGATGAGCTGCAGGTGAGTTGGGTGGTAAAATGTCATAACTGTCCATTCAACTATCACTTCCTTATGGAACAAAACTACCTAGACACAACCGAAGAAGCAAAGTAAACCAGACCCACTCTGTCATTACAGACAGCTATTCTATTCTATGATCACAGACTATTTAGGAGTTCCTAGGAAGAGGTAAGATGGTTTTCAGCTCTCAAGAACAGTTCCTGAGAAAAATCTCCAAGCTGGGACGTAGCAGTGAGCTGGTGAGGAGGTAGCAACAGCCAGGAGTGTTTGACAAGCTTGTGTGGCCATCTATATATCAGAAGATTTGGTAAAAACACACCTGCTTCTACTTTTTAAGGGGACATTATAAAGTTGCTTAGATTATGAGACATACTATGATGGAATTATTTAAAGATGCAATAGGAACTAGAGATTTCTGTATGTCTGCAGTTTCTGTACTTAGAGATTTCTGTCCTGGCTATGTTATAAAGGAGTTGTTGTGTGTCACGTATGCATATCGGACACAAAAGCAGAGAGATTTCTAAATCTTTCCTCCTTCAGACAAGGTTTTCAAGTGTTTTTGTTTGGGTTTTTTAGTGAAGAGTGCTGATCTGACAGCCCTGGAAATGAGTCTTCCATTCTATCCTCAGAATAGGAGAAAAAGCATGAGCATCAGTGGCATAAGCTTCCTCTGTGCCAACATCCCTCAACCTTGACCAAGAAGGATAAACTCCCAGAAATGACCATCCTCTTAACCCTGCAGACTCTGCTGAATGCAACAATGGTGCTAACTTGTATAGCACTTTCTGTGAGAGGGACACCTGAAACCAACCACTCATTTCACACAAACTGTTCAGCAGCAGGCACTGCCACCTTCATGATGCTCCTGGTTTCTGTTAGCCCAGGGAACAAGAGACCAGGCCTGGGAACTGAGCCAGCCCCTCTTTGAGCATGGACTACAGGGTCACTTGTCTGGCTGAAATTATAGTTTTTACATGCAAAGTTGGTATTGCATCAAATATGACACGAAAGGTCAAAGTGGTTCTGGGTCGGATTCACCCAGCTAATGACTCCAGCTGGTATGAGATAGGCCATGCAGGACTTTCCTCACTCCATCATTTTAATTAAGAAAAATGTTCCTGATAGAGATTCATTCTTTGCTCTCACTGTATTCTCTTTTCACTCAGCTTGCACTGCACAGTGGAGGGGTTTGAACAAACAAACAGAAGATGGCCCAGCTTCACGGTAGCTAGGAAGTGTTTCTGTATTCTAGGAACACAGGATCTGCCACACTGTAACTGGCCAACAGTCCTGCTTGAGGCTGGACACCACTTGGGCCTCACAGTAAGGTATTCGCTCTCTCTAAGTGAACTTAATTTTTCTTGAATCCTGCCATCAGATTATGCCCTGAAACACTGGGGTTAACCAGCCTCATGTTAGTTAGTTAGTTAGTGTGTAACTGCAGATGCCATTCCTGTTCTTACTGTATTGCCCTTTCATGAATCGTGAGCTGTTTACGTCAATTACAGCCTGTGGTAACTAGCTCAGTAGGTTGGTTATACATTATATAAGAAAGTATTTCCTTATATCAGTTTGAAGTTTGCTGCCTACTTATTTCATTGTCCCTTGGTCCTTGCATTGTGGCAAAGGGTACCTGGGGCACTGACTGGGATACTGGCTTCTCTGCCAGTCAGGGCATACACCTCTGTCCTATCCTCCTATTTTCCTTTTCAAAATGAACAGTCTCAATCTTTTACACTCTCCTGGCATGCGGAGCCTCACTCCTGATGTCTCTATTAATGTATTACCCCCATCTGCATTTTTTCTACTTCTGGTAGATCTTTTTGGAGGGGCTAAACCGGATAAATCCGTTTATTCAATTTTGTTTTTTCATTGAAAAGTTTAATTTTTATCAAAGTGGATTCACAAACTCTAAGTGTGCAAACACAGAGAGGCCATTTGGTGCAGTTCAAGGCCTTACATATCCTCAAAAGAGCCAAGTAAATTAGATAGCCTTGGCATACTTGTAAAACAAAAGAGCATGCATCAAACACAAGGGCAGAGCTGGACTTGTCCTTCAGTTCAAACCTCAACACTGCCGTGTGAGTGACCAGCCAGATCTGCTTTCACAAAAAAGGTACCAGTTGGGAGCGACAGATGCATTGTTTGGCCAGGACTGTGCACTGAGCTGACCCAACAAACAGCACCTCACTCTCTCCTTGAGACGTTACCACCATTTCAGAACCCAGCATGTGCACAGACTGTACAGAGCTCTTTCCATTCAGTGTTCCTGCACAATCGGGTTGTATTTGTTTGCTATCATGTGCCCAATTATCCAGCTCTGTCCAGCCCTTAGCCTTGATTTAGCTAAATAGTTCGTGTTGTCAGCACAACCTTTTCTATTCATCTTGTCTTCTAAGTCGCTGTTAAATATATTGAATGCTGCTCCTAGTACTCACCACTAGGGTGAGCTATGAACAACCTTTACTGGACATTTTTTTCTTCTACTCTTTCACCTCTTATCTACATGGCAAGACTTAGCCTTTTGGCATGGGTGAGGGGTAGCTGTGCAGCTTCCTCTTCCAATCCTTCGCTGAAAACGTCTGTCTCTCTCCACACCATCCACCAGAGAAGGGCACCATTCGTTGCACCCACGGTGAAATGTCTGTGCTTGATGATTATTCTGCTATCACTGACCGCGTGCATCTTGATTCCCTGACAAAAGTATTAGGTTTCAAAAATGGCTGTTCCATATCAAGGAGTCTCTCCCCTTACAATAAACCCTGCATTTTATGTACAGACTCGGGAAATTTATGTGCTGAAGGAGAATTCCACTTTAATTAGACTAAAACCACACGTCATTCTCCCTGACAGTAGTGACAAAGCTGAAGAATCAAATCAGATCATTGAAAAATGGATGGTTTCTCTATGGCTTGAAGTAAAATTAAAAATAAACTTACACCAAGAAAATGCTTTGGCCTAGATAGTGCCATGAGCTAAGGCTACTAAGCAGTTTATCCTTCCTGATGTGAACACATTACAGAGCTTCATATTCCCACTGCTCAGGTGCCCTGTGGCAGCTGCCTCTCTCAACGGGTAGGTGTTTTCACACAAGCCCTTGGCCTCCAAGCTTAACAGAACCCACTGCAGCATGGCCAGCAGTATAGCACCAGGCCCCGCAGCAGGCAAGTCTTTTTCATGACCCGCAAGCTCTGCATTTTGTCCCTCATTGGCCTTCACAGCTGGAATTCAAATGCAGACTTGGCAAATCGCATTTCACCTGGAAACATCAGCGCTGTAAGAAATCAGCGTTTGTCTACTCAGCATGCTCTGTTGTGCAAGGAAAGCCACATCTATATCCCTTAGGTACCGTAACCATGGTCCAGCTTTGATGCCACAGACATAATAGAGGGCACTGATGGGGTCATGTTGAGTGACATCTCACCCAACAGCTCTGTGCCACAGCTATAAAATACAACCAAAGCAATGTAGAAGGGCTGTGGGTCTTCAAGGGCTATTTTGTACCTGAGCATGCAGAAGGAGTTTATAATTAGAACAGGAATGCTTTCATTAATATTACTCGGCTGTTTCTGGGCTGTCAGAATGAGCACGCAAATTGCAAAAATGCTTGCAAAGTTTGACTGAAAATGCTAAATTCTTACTAATTCTGCAATGGCAGAAATCTCCTCCTCCACAGAACACTTAACATTAAAAGCGTGCAATTGACAAGGATAAAAATAAACCAAAAAACAACTGCTGCGCTCTTGCTTTCACTTGCTGCAGTATGACAGACGGGTTTGATGTAGCTAACTGCATTACTTGTGGATGCTGTGCTTACATCCTTCACAGGAAGGAAATCATCTTGTGATTAAAGCACAAGTCTGGGAGTTGGGAGACCTAGGATTTATCACCAGATCTGTCACTCACCTGCTGTGTGACCATGGCAAAATCACTTCACTGCCCCATGCCTCAGTTTCCCTAACTGTTAAAGGAGGATATCCCATCCCAATGCATTCAGGCTTATTCATTAATGTCTGTAGTGGCACAACCGCCTTAAGATGAGGAAAGGTGGTAGAAAAACGCACAGTATTATGATCAGATGGTCAGCTGCTGATTGCTGCAGCACAGAGGTTCATCTGAGCTTTTTAAGCAGTTGAGAGGAAGTATAGGAAATAGGCCAGAGGTTGCATTTCCTGTGCTGACTGCATAAGGAGAAGGGTGGAGCTTTTGCTAGGGTTAATGCCATTCAGGTTTGAGAGCTGTGAGCTGGATCCCAGGCACAAGCAGAGCTACAATTGTGATCACACGGGGTGGCCAAATGTACCGACCCTCCGAGCCGCATATGATAATCTTCAGAAGTTAGATAGCTGGGTGCACCTGCCAGGGCTTGGAGCTTCTGCCTGCAGTAGGGTGGTGGGGCCTCCCACAGAGTAGAAGCCACTAAACTCCCTTCCCCGCTGGGCAGAAGCCCCTAGCTCCACCACCCCACTGCAAGGGCAAAAGCACCGAGCCCCTCCCACCCAGTCTTGTAAGCGGAGAATGGGGGGGAATATGGAGGGTTTTGCAAGCCGCATTTTAACTGTAAAAGAGCCACATGTGGCTCAGGAGCCACGGTTTGGCCCCGTTATAGCAGCTATGATCGGGGTTAGATGACGCAGCAAAAACACTTGTGCCCTGGCTACAATACAGCTTCCACTCTCACTGCCATTGCAGAATCATGCTGACATGCTTTCACAGCATAGGCAAGACGACAGTTTACAATCTATCTGGGTTGCTGTGCCCAACCAAGGCAAACGTACCATGAAGCAAGAATGAATACAGCACAGAAGACTTCAAAAGGTACCTCTCCCAAGACAGCTAGACTAACCTGGAATGATACCTTAAATGTGGTTGTCAGAAGAAAGCACTGCTCAGAAACACAGTTTTACAAGATACAGATTTTTAACTAGCGGCCTGGATTGCTTACCTGAAATGCAAATTATTAAGAATTTATATACACTGAAATCTAGTGTAAATGCAGAACTAAATCCTCACACTGCTCAAACACACTAACTTCAACTGACAAGCAAAATGAAAGTGCCAACGTAAAAACCATTACACACATTAAAGTTCTTTTTAGTCTGGGCATTTAAACTCTTCACAGCCAGAAGCTACTGCCACGGAAAACAATGCACAAAACACATCAGCCTCCCTCATCAGACATCCCCATTGCTTTGAGTCAAAGGGTTAATTAAGCCTGTTTGCTGCTGCCCAGAAGAGTTTTGGCAAAGTGAACTGAGTGCAGAAGTGAGACCCATAGGGTGGCCTGAAACCAAATATGTAAACAGGAAGAACAGAACTGGAGGAGGGGAAAGCTGATTAGAAAGGATACAGGATGTGCTGTTACCCTCTTGCAGTTTGGTTTCAAATTCTGAATCTAAGCAAGAAAGTTTGATTTAAAAAAAGTTCAGTTTACCAGAGTGATAAATGAAGCAACAGACAAAGGCTTTGAACTGGCCTTCCTGCTCCAGACCTGCCTAGACATAACAGGGCTACAACAACTGTGTTTTATTGAACTGCTCCAGATAAAGAAAACCTTTACTCAAGGTTTGCATAAGTTCACTCTATAGTAGTTTCTGCAAATGCCCCTCTCACTTGGTGAAATGCTATTTTGTAAATCTTTACAGTAATGGCAGTGAATGAAGAGCAAGACTTGCCCTTGGCATCTATTGCAGTAAACAAGGAGGAAGATTATGTTACACTAACATGCCTTAGCAAGGGAGTGCTTGGAAAGTAAGTCCTTTTTGATGTGATTGCACCAATACTACCATCCTCTTTCACAACCTTAAAGATCCAGACATGTTTCAGTTTGTTTTCCAGATGTGAAGGAAGCATGAGCTGATGCAGAGCGTGTACAGTGGAGTGCAGAAAACAAGAAAGCAAGTGGTGGCACTGATAATCCTAATGCTTATCATTAATACAAAATCTAATTTACAGAGAAATTGCAATAAGACCAAGTTAAAAACCCACCACTAAGAGAGAGAAAGACGTTTGTAATTAAAATTGCTACCCCACTAATTGCGAAGCATACTTAGCCAAATCCCACCTTCCATTCACCTATGCTTGAAGCAGCTCATTTGCTCCTGGCTTTAACTTTCTATGAATCTATAGAACAAAACCTCAATCCTCTCTTGCTATTTTGTTCAATTCAAGGATTCTGTTCTCCTCCTGGTGCAGACACTGAAGTCACACTGACATTAATGGGAGCTAGACACAGAAACAGGAAGAATTCAGAACCAGAATACAGCTATGCCTGCAGAATATAGATAGGGAATTACTTTAATTTCTTCAGCAAAACTAAAAATCTGAATCTGGGAGCTGTAGGTGAAAGACTAAAGCACGAGTACATTTCTAAGACAACAAAAGGATCTGCCCACAGGTGGTTCTTGTGACCAGCTTAGATTCCAGGTGTATGTGTGTGTGTGTCTCTCTCTCTCTCTCACAAACACACACAGACACACGCACATTTAGAGTACAAATCCTTTACTGTTGGAAGGCTGTAGGTGGCTATCCAGAGGTCCCACAGCACATGCTGTTTCATGTGGAGGTATTCAAGATTCAGCTGTCGGTTTAGCTCTGCATGTAGGCTTAGCACAATACAGGTTGAAGCACAGGCCTTAGCTGAGGTGGGAGGGAGAAAGGAGGACTGGGAGAAGGAAGAAAGGCAATGCCAGCGAAAAACCTTGTACACATTTTTTTAGTACATTCTGAGAAGCCTGACAGTTTGTGGTTAAGAGAACTCCAACCCAGAGCTGCACTGGCAGACTGCTTCAGTTTAGCAGCACAGCACCCCATTCCCTAGAAACATGTGGCTCCCTGTAACACACAAGCGTCTGTTTGAACTGCTTAGACATGACGACACAGGCATACAAGGTGGTACCCCTGAGGAAAAATACCATTGCCCAACAAGTAATGCATAAGATGAACTCTTCAGCACTGTGTGGGAAACTGACTGTTGGCTCAGTTAAAGCTCAGGATTTTCAACTGTGTATTCCCCAAACATGCAGCCAAAGGATCAATAAGAATACATCAGAATAGCACAGACAGCAATGGAGAATGTATTATGCCCCTGAAAGAAAGCACAAGTCTCTGCTTTTCTTATCCGCAGCGCCAGCATGCATGAAGTGACTCATTTTCACCAGGGAGGCTGCAGAACATGAAATGTTTTCGTGCTTTGGAGTGTCAGTTCAAATGAGAGAGAAAGGGAAGGTTTTACCTGAGCGTGGCCAGTGAGCAGAAGGGGCAGCAGTACCCAGATGAATCCACCCCTCCGTGGACAGGACAGGGTCAAAATCTAAGGACAACCTGCACATGGCAAGACATAAAGCAGCTAAGAGATTTCAGAGTGGGGAGGACAGCAGCAGGTTAAGTATCCTGGCAGCTCAAAGGGGGAAGCAGCACAGCTGGACAGACAAGGGGTAGCACAAGGAGAGTGGGCTGGAAGCCAGAAGAATGTGTTGTTGCAATGAAAGTGAAAAAACCGAGCAGGTAGGACAGACATGAACACAGGACAAGTACAGCAGAAGGAACAGGAGTGGGACCAAAACGGAGAAAGTCACATAACCGAGGGGGTCTACAACGAGGAAGAAGAGGGTTTAACGCTACCTCCTAGACTAGACACAGTTCAAATATCAGGATAATCCGCAGGACTAGTTTAAACAAAGGAGACACTCTTCAACCAGAAGTGTGAAAAGGCATCTCAGCAAAAGTGGCCATTTACTGGTCCCCTGAGAAAGCAGCTAATGTAAAAACACAGCCCTTGATGTTAAACAGTAATAACTGAAAGTTACCGATATTCCAGCTTCCAGACTTCTTGTTTATTCTGAAGAACAGTGAGGAGAAATGGATGGGGGAGGAAACACTGGGCGGAAGCTCAACATGACTGACAGACCACGCTCCTTCTCCCTACCTGGGAAGCTAGAGGCAGGACAGCCTGTGGAAACACCTGATGAAAGTTCTTACATCAAGAAGTGAGCCATCATGGCCAGATTTTTGGTTCATAGATGCTCACAGCACCCTCTCGCCAGCTATATATATTTAAATAGGCATTTAAATGGGATCTGAGTAGTTGCCAGTCTAACTACACTGTGCTACCATTATGGGGCCCAGCTAGAAATGAAGAAGCTCTGACATTCGCTCTCTCACTGGTTGCTAGGTGAGGACAGTTTCTGGACTATTTTAGCTAAGAAAGGGCCTATGCAGCACAGCCCCTCAGCTGCATGTATCACACTGAAGCCAGCAGAAGAAATGCATACAAGTAACAGTTTCATACACGGATGCATTTCTAAATGAGCCAACAATTTGCTTCTCACGGATTCCCTAGCCAGCTTAGCCACTTGTGACTAACAAGGCTGTTCCCATGGGAGGTATTTCTAAACATCAGCAGCCAGTTAGGCAACTCAACAGTGCACATATTCCAGGACGGGGGGAAAGTAGATGGTTTGGGTCATCTGATTCATCCAGTATTTCCAACCCAGTAATTAGCTTCACACAACATGTTTAAAGAGTAATATGAATGAGGCTGGAAAACAGTAGCACCTTTTAAAGCACTGAGGCCAACGCCTGCTGACTTGACTCATGCTAACCCCATGCCCTACAGCGAGACTCCTCACGTGGGTAAAGCTGACTGGATTTGACTCTCTTCTCTCAGACAGGCCTTCAAAATCTAACTGATATGGGTCTTTAAATTCAGCCTGAATTCTTTGCAACCACAGGCAAAGCAGCACTAGACTCCAGAGCCCCCAAGCACCCCAGGGAGGAGGTTCTGTGGTCTAGTGTTGCTTTGTAGTGCTTTGAGCAGAAGAACTGACACACAGAGGGGTTCTTAGGAGATAAGGCTGCTTCCTAACAAACATGCTGAAAGAATTATCCACCATGGCTGGGAATGTTGCCCCCAGCACTGGGAACCCCACTCCTTTGTAAGGGGAGAGAGAGAAAGAAATAGTCAGGGGCCCTAAGAATGAGCATGGGATGTTCACGCCCCTCCCCAAAAATCCACCGGGGGAGAGGGGGAATTGACTGGGAGCTGCTGCCCATGTCAGACATTGGGGTGGGGGATGAGCATAGGACAACCTCTCCACTGGGATCTGAGAAATTTGGAGCAGGGGGTTGGACTAGCTGACCTCCTGAGGTCCCTTCCAACTCTGATACTCTATGATTCTATGAAATGGCCGACAGTCAAGGCCAGACACTTTGCCTGTCTTCCCTTACTGAAGCTGTTTCCCTGTGGCAAGTAGGGAAGTGCAGGGTGGGAGGGGGTCAGTGAAGGAGGTTGACTAGGATAGCTGGACAGAGGGGAGGGGAGGTGGGTGAGGGAATGCAGCATCGCCAACGCCAAGAGCTTAAAAATCATGATTTAAGGCCTCAAAATCATTCCATTAAAAAACCAACCAAAACAAAAAAATGGGATTCTTGTGGTTTGCCTTCTTGTTTCTGAATCTTTAGGGTCCTCTTGGGTCACATTTTCAAACTTCTCTCCATATTCTCACATGATCACCTGACTCCAGGAGCAGGAGCTGTAAGAACACCACTGCCAAATATTGGGGGAGTTGGAAACAACTGTGACTTACAAGTTCATTACTTCTGACACATTGCTTGTTTATTGTTTGTTTAATGTCTGTCTGGCCTGTCTTTAGAGTGCGAGCGCTTTACGGCAGAGCCAGGGTACACACCACAGGGTTTGAATTTGGTGGAGGGCTCCAGGTGCTTCTGTGATTTAATTGCCACCACCTCCATCACACAGATTCAGTCATAACAGCAGTGCTGAACCTGTGTGTGCAGTGATATTAGGCTATGGCTACACTTGCACTTCAAAGCACTGCCGCGGCAGCGCTTTGAAGCACTAAGTGTAGTCAAAGCGCCAGTGCTGGGAGAGAGCTCTCCCAGCGCTGTCCGTACTCCACCTCCCTGTGGGGAATAACGTACAGCGCTGGGAGCCGCGCTCCCAGCGCTGGGGCATGACCACACTGGCGCTTTGCAGCGCTGCAATTTGCAGCGCTGGAGAGGGTGTGTTTTCACACCCTGCTGCAACGCTGCAAATTTGCAAGTGTAGCCATGGCCTTAGTGTTAACTCTGCTTCTACTGCAATGATTAAGCAATGCTGAGGGGCCTCATGACTGAAGCCTCATTGCTACTAAACCATGCATCATTCATTCCCTTTCCAGACCAAGTGGAGCTTGTGTTTGAGACAGAGCACAGACTGGGGTTGAAATAGAAAAACGGATGTTTAAAAGGCACCAGCAGATACTGCTCTGTCATTAGCTGCTGCTGCTAGACTGACAGGTGAAGAGGCAGGTTAATGATCAATTCTGGACTGATGGATTTAAGGGCAGCAGTTTTCAGATTACCACACACTGGTTTTAAATTACATTCTGCCTGCTGAAGAGTCCCTCTGCAGTTTCCATTAAATGTGGGATTCTTCTTTCCTTCCCATTTCAAGCAGCTGTGAAGTGTTGCTCTGCACTGGTAAACAGATGCAGCATTGCATCTCAGAAGTGGCTGGATCGATCCATACGTCGCATAATTTACCTCGGGGGTATAGTGAGGGTAGTTAACATTTGTGAAGCATTCTGAATTCCCTGTGTTATAGATGCCAAAGAAGTGAAAAATCTACATTATTAAATGCATTTTTTAAAAACTGGAACTGCTATTTTTCTCTTTACAATGGAATTTCTCAAGTGTTTTGGGGACTTTTTACTACACAAAGCTGTTGTTAAACTACTGTTGGAGGTGCGATTTTACATTAGTTTAATCTGTTATTGTTTTCAACAGTGAAGCAGCAATACACATTACAATCAAATCAAAGGGGTATGTAGTAGGCATAAGACCACATTGTGTGTATGCTGTATTGTCCCTGTATTTTTAGTTTATACTGGTTACCAAGCTCCAGACGTCTTTCAGCAACAGCAGAGTCTGTAAACAGGCTGAACAAAGCTTGCAAAGTGCACTTTGATCTTCTATTCTTACTACTATGACTTGGTCAGCATCTCAAACATGTATAAAAGAACCTTGCTTCTACAGATTCTGAACAAGACAGAGGAGAGCGGCAAAACTAAATGGGAGTAGGAAAAAAGTTTAGACTTGCCCTGAGCAACTGTCCTCAGACCCAACAAAACCTCAGGCTGAGAGAAAATGCTCAACTGCACAGGAGGTAAAACATGAAAATTTTTTAGACTTAGTATAATCCTCACCTCACCCTTGTGGATTTCAAGAATGGGACTTATTGCTACACCAGTAAGTAGCTCTGGATACCTAACGTTACTTACGACATTGCCAATTTTGATCGCAGCTTCTATGCTGTGTTCTGACCTAGGTTGCTCTGGGGGCTGGAATGAAACCAGAGTATTCTGAAGGTTTTATTAAAATAAACCCCCTGATGATCCAGGGTCTGGAAACTACAGCTGCACCTTCCAACTGCCAGAAGCCATGGTCTCAAGTGCAACAGCCTTAAATCTGCAAGTTAAATCAAACTGTTTCCAGTAAAACCTAATTTAAGGAGTTTTCCACTCTGAACTGTGCATTTCAAAGCAATTGTTCGCAGCAATACCAATCCAGTACCCAGCATTTGTAGAGTGGTGATAATACACTGTACTTCTTACTTGCTTACTTGCCACATACACAATACGAACACACAGGAATACAACTCAGCTATTAAGAGTCTGGTGCCTTTGAGTCAGCTCCATGACTCAGGTAGCAATTTATTGCAAAACCGCACCTGGGCCTCAGGAAGAGTACAGCCAAGAATTGCATTTCTGTAAGTCTCAATTGCTGCCCTCACCTCTCCCAACCTCACCACTCAGCCGGTTTCACATTACGGCTATTTTGGCCTTCAGTATACTGCCTTCCTCTCCGGCCCCAACTTTCGGAGCCTCTCCAAGACCCTCCTATGCTTTATAAAGTTAAAGTTAGCAAATTTGTTTGGAAAACACCAAACCTCTGTTTTCAGCACAATGAAGAGGTGCTCCAGACTGCAAGATTTGGCATTAGTGGGTGAAAGGTTGGTTTTATTCTCTTGGCCTCTTTCCACGCTGCCTTGGATGTAGCACGCAACATCACACACTAGATATATTTGCATATGAACTGAAAACGTAGGTTCTTTAGATAACTTCTGGGTGTGGGAGCAGTTTAGACAAGAGTCTCAGGCTGAGGCTGTTCCCCACAGTGCAGAGGTTGTAACATACACACTTCAGGAGCTTTAGGCTCATGGCTAAGTTTGTTCTGTTGTTGTTTTAAAACATACATAAAGGCAATATACTTGATTAACTGCACGGGACCCTGGAACCAGGATTTTTGCTCTAGGAGACATTTTGAAACAGATAATTTAGAAAGGTTTAACACTGACCTTACTGTACCAAAACTGTACATATGAAAACAATGTTTGCAAGTAATATCTTCCATGCACCCTGCCAAGAATGTTTAAGTAAGTGAACAAAACCCTCTGTGTGGTATTCTGAGTGCTTGGTTCTGAATCAAGGCAGAGTAATGTCACCCTGGAGGAGTTGGGGGTGGGTCGCAAATAAGACAGATCAAGAATGAAACTGATTACTTGCTCTCCTTCTGAATACATCAGCACTCTACAAGCATTACATGCGTCCAAACAAACTCAAGGAGTAGGCTGCAAGGAGGAGGGTAGGAAGAAGTGCATGTGATCTGCTCCACTTCAACAGCACCCACTGCAATATGATTCAGGGATCAGCACAGATGTCTCCCCAACAGATGCACTCTCCTGCTGAAAATGAGGGAAGTTGCTCTGGTGGTAGCTAAAAAGGGTGTTGCAATTTAATACACTAGTGGACAGAGAATAGATGGTTTGGAAATTGACTAGGGAACGGGAAGAGGAAGCAAGATCAGGACTGAAGGGAGGAGGACATGGACACAGAGAAAACACACAGCGGAAAGGACAAGAATAGGTCTTCACTCAGGCTATGTTGACACTGTGCACCTTACAGCACCCACACCCCCATGTGTTGTAAGGTACACAATGTAGTTGTTGTTTGCTGGCAGGAGAGAGCCTGCCGACAAAATAAAACCATCTCCTACGAGGGGCGACAGCTTTGACAGCAGGAGAGCATCTCCCGCAGACACAGCACTGTCACACTCGAGCTTTTTGTCGATAAACGTTTTGCTGGTCACAGGTGTGTTTTTCACACCCCTGACTGACTAAAAATTTTACCAACAAAAGTGTGGTGTAGAAGTAGCCTTAGTGCCACTCCTAAAGGACTGAAACACCTGCCTAAATAGCGCACGCCCTGCACAGGCACACAAGGGCCGGCACACACAGAAAACACCTATGTAACAATACCTAATAATGGCTGCTACCAACCAGCACTGAGGCACCCATCTGTAGTTCAAAGTCACCTTCAATTTAGAAGATAAAACAGATCTGAACAAACAATGGCTATTGCAGAGTAGTCACACCTACTGCCACACAAAATGTACAGTTGTTACTTTACACAGCAAAGCTGGAATAGAAGATACCATCAGACACACCGTGAAAAAAAGACAAGTCTAGAGCTCAAAGAGTAAATATCACTACAAATCCATGCAACAGGGTCACCATTTTCTGTTTCAACTTTTGAGAGAGAGAGAGAGAGAGAGAGAGAGAGAGAGAGAGAGAGAGAGATATCGATCTCCTCCTGCTGCTGCTGGAGGGGCAAAGACCTGTCCAATTTCAGTTCCCACATATTTTGGACTGAATTTCACACACAGACAAAAACATCCTCAAAAACACCCAGAACAATACGTACTGAACTCCAACAAATCGGGCTGTATTATGCAAATGAACTGAGGTCAACTGCGTGACTGGCTTTGTTAACTGAGATGTTGCAATCCTACTTCTCACAACAGCTGAAATCAAAGTTGGAAAAAAAACAAAAAACCTTCCTTCTCCTCAGTATTCAGACAAGCAGAATCCTTCCAGAGAGAAACAGTGAGGATGGCTGATGGATGCTGAGTGTGTGTGGTGGAAGACCCACTGTTTGAGACATCAAAGACTTTCAGTGGCTTGCTAGCCAGCATTTGAGTGTGCACTGCCAGATGTGTGTGATTAGATAAGTGTCTACCTGGCCACACGTGTGTATAAATTGTGGATTTGGGGGCACTCATCTGGGAATGCATAAGCTCAGTGAGCAACATGGTACACAAACAAGTGTGTTGCTACTAATCTACTGAAAGCCAGACCCTAAAATGGGACCAGACTCAAACTGTGCAGCAGAGTGCAATTCCCCGATGGCAGAGGTGGCGGGGGAAGGAGAATGACAAGACAACAAGCCTCTTCCATTTCAAATGTCTGATTCTATGAGTATAGAAAAACACAGCATGTTCTTCTTGCTAAGCATCTTGCTCGCACTGCACCATCTACCTGAAACTCCCTGCCCCCAGCCAGTGACTGAGTCACTTCCTCTCCTTGTCTCTCAGACAGGTTGTTAGAAACTCACCCACACTTTCTCAGTATATGATGGGTGCCATTTAAATGCACTGTTGTGAGACTGAATTACCATTTTGCAGCCCCTGCTCCACTTCCTGACTTTCACGGGGTGGCCATTTTGCTGTCTGTGTCAGTGCCAGTTCAGCAGTGCCTCAGCTACTCAGAGTTTGGAGCACTCCAAAAAATAGCCTTGTCTTGTAAACTGAGACAATTACCTCTCAACACCATTGGAAAATGAATGCAGAGCTCCACAGTGACATTTTAATAGTAATTGTTATGGTCACATTATCCTTGAAATAGGCTACAATGAACTTATGACTCCCGTTTCCCCACAAATACATTGTTTGGTTGGGAATTTAAATGTTAAAAGGCAGCAGTGAAGGTTCCAACACGAGGCTTAACTCTTTCCCCCTCAGTAGCCCTGGCCACACTGGCCATAGACTCCTAAACTCATTCAAGTCAGACACAGCCTAGGACACTGGGAATAATCAGATGGTCACCAGCCAAGTACTTTCCAGACCCAAAACTGCTGAGTTTTGAAAATGAGTCACGATCACACCTTTTCAGAGTAGTAACACTATCTGTGCTCAAGTGACATGGGGCTGCCCTCTCTCTTCCAATTTACTGTGACCTCTAGCACATATTCATTCTGTGATGTATTTACTCATCGATATGCCAAGAATGCAAAAATGACGATTCATATCTCGAAATGGCAATCAATTTGAGTTACACTTTAACAAGATAAACTAACTTTTCGAAACTCTCTCTCAGGACAGGGAGTTCTGCACCTGAAGAAACCTGCCATTCAGCACAATGAAACTCACAGAAATTCAACTCTATCCCCAAGCAAACCAAACATTATTTATTAACCAATTGACAAAACTGTGCTAGCAACTTGGCTCAGACAACACTTGGGTACCTTTTAAAACCAGCCGTACAAACTTTTAATCCAAACAAAATCAGTCAATAGCTCGGTATACTGACCATGTGACACAGACTATACCTGTCATATCGGACTTTGACCCTTATATTTAACTTGGGAATAATAAATGCAAAAGGCCCTAATCACATTGTATAGAGGTGGAGTTGTATCCTCCTGCTTATTAGATCCCCAGAACCTTGTGATGTATAAGACTAATCCTACAGTTGAATTACATGTGAGGGGTAGAGAAAATGGAATGGAAAACCCCTCCTAGTACCTGTTACGGTACAAGCAGGGGCCTTGTGCAATCTGGTCTTAACTCAGACAATGGGGCTTTCATCCTTTCCTTGGAGTTTAACCCACAGTCTAGCAGATGTCACTGTCAAGGAAGTTTCCCTGCTACTCCCTTTACCCATTTCATCCTCTTAACACTATCCTGACCACTGGACTACCTTAATCTCCTCCCCCTCTTGGGTGATTTTGCCTTTCAGTCGCTTGCCGACTTGCCTCACCTCAGACTTCTTAGTCATCCATCTGAATTACACTGGTTTAGCTTGTAATGTTAATAATTTTTGCTGCTTTTCTCTGATCTCCTTCCACAGTCTGTACTGATTTCTGATGCTGGAGTGGGTAGAACTGTACACAGCATTTCAAGCGCAGACTGTACACAATGTTTCACCAGTGCTGCATGATCAGTGATGGTGTGTCTTATGCATGGGCAGCTAAAAGCTATATTGGCTTTGCTTTCCACCATACATTGTAACCTCATAGCCAATCTGTGATCCATAATTCCCCCTGCGAGTCTGACTACTTGCCCACACTCCCATGCATCTTTTAGGTTATTTCCCCCAAATGCACTACCAGGCATTTTTACAGACTGAATCATTTTATTTCCTGCTCATATTTTTAAGTTCTTTATATCTCTTTGTACTATTTTCTCTATCCCCAATGGTTCTTGTCACATCTCCCAATTTTGTATTACTTGCAAATAAAGTAGCAAGCTAATCTCTTCTTCTAGACCATTAATAAAGATGTTACATAAAACTGGGGCAAAAATTGCCCAGCTGTCTGTGCCAGTTCATCACTTCTCCACCCCCAACTCTATCTATTGTCATTTATTTATGCTCTTTCAACCAGTTTTACATTTGACAGTGCAAATATGCAAGGCAATCTGAATGACCTTTTCAGCTTTAAGACAGGATGGTCCTGTATCAAACTACAATAGAGTGTGTGTAGACATGCACACACATACATATTATCCTTCAGATGTATTATATAGACACACACCAATGTTATTATCAAATCGATTTGTAGGATGACTTAGATTTGTCCCAGTATTTAACAAATTCCAACTGTGAGACTCAGTACTTCTTCCTCACCGGTCTAAGTGTCAGTTGATGAACTGGTTTAACTAGTAGCTGAACAGGATTGATCACTAACCAGCCACAGGAAGAAGTGTGTCTTTTATAATCCTTTTGTTGGATTAAATTAAATTTATTACTAAGATCATACCTGATCTTACTCCATTCCACCCTTGATATAAGACTGAACACAGCACAATGTTCCCATGGAGGTTTAAATAATACAGAAATAAACAGTCACCTAAGGACAGTTTTTGCTAGGGTAAAATGCACTCCCCATTTCCCCAGCCCCAGAGCCCACACTGAGGTGGTGTGGTGCTCATATTCCCTTACCTGTATCCGAGTCTTTTTGATCTCCATTTGTTCCAACAGTGAAAGGCAACTTCCGTTTCGTAGCTCTCTCTTTCACCTCTTTGCCGCCATCACTCCTGTCCAACTTTGGAGTCTTGGTTAGGGAAACTTTATCTTTATCCTAGAAAGGAAGGAGAAAAAAATTCTCAAGAGTCTCTCTCAAGGCTTCTGTCTCCATGGACTTTTTGTACCTGAGTTCAGGTTTTTACAATATTTACTGAGCCACTGCAATTACCCAGAAAAAACGATCTTCTGTCACAGAGGGGTTTTCCTTTTCCTACAACAGATCAAATAGGCCTCACTTGTCATGTTTTCTTGAAGAATATGTTGCTGATGAAGTAGCTAGAATGGTATGCAGAAGTAGCCTCCCACCTCTCTCTGTCCCAGAACTACTGGCATCACAGCAACCTCTCTTCTGGCTGAAGGCTGGATCTCCAAACTACCCAGTGCTGCTTTGTGCAATGGCTAGATGGGGACACTAGATAGGAAGTCTCTTCCCTGGGGCTGCCTCAAACACATACAGCCCCCCCACAGAGTGAGGTACTGATCCTGGGTGACACACGGAGATCCATTCCCACCTCACCTTCCTGCAGGGCAGCAAGTTGCACTGCTACCAGACCATCAGCCCAGCAATAACCTATTTACGTTTCTTAATTAAGCTTGAAGAATCAGCCACCATTGTTAAAACATGGAAGTAAACACAGTAACAAAAGATTTATGTCACTATGTTTGTGCAGTGAATGCAACAACGAGCTCTCACTCTCATATATAGGCTTGGAGGATTTGATTTTTATTAGTAAATGTTGATGAACGATTTCACTGTACACACAAACCAAAGAAAAAATATTTCCATTGATGATAATCAAAATTTATAGATAGGCCAAGAAAGAAAAATGCTGCACGAGAGATTAGAGTTTGATTTAAGGATATTTACTTCGGATATTTTGACATGTGATGTGGACAATTTGTGTTTTAACACTTATACAGCTTTAACTTTTTGAATCTCAAGGTCATTAAATAATTATCTGCCCCCCCCCTCCAGATGTAAATGATAAACTTTGAAAAAATGTTTAAAACCCATATTTTTGCACAACTGAACATTTAAATTGATGATAATTTTTTAAAATGCTTAAAAATAAACATTGATGTTCCTCAAAATTATCAACAAATAACAATCGAATTCTGCCAAGCGTACCTGTACATGACAGTACACACGAAGGCAGAATTCAGACACTTTGCCAACAACTCCTGGTATTCTACCAAACGAAAGTGCCAAGGTGCTGTTGCAGAAGAGCAAGGCAGAGCTATGGACACATGCTGTGGTGTGAAATTAGCAGCCCTGGCAGCCCCATTTACAGTCAAGATGGAGTTATTACATTAGCACTTTCTGTTGTGGGGATAGAGGATCTGAGTGAGAGAAAAACAGGAAGTGCTAGTGGCAAGCTAGGCTTTTTGGGGGGAGTTTTTGAGCAAAACTCCCCCTGTAGTAGTTAGGGTTTTCTAACCCTCATGAGAGTGACAGTGTTTGCGGAGTGTGCACACAGAGCACACCATGGGTGGGGTGAAAACCTTCCCACTAAGAAACAAACTATATTAAAGCCCTTCCTTCTCCATACTGAGCTGAGGGCTTTCCCCTGTTGTGTGCAGTGCTTCCAGAACAAGTCTGTAGAATATTCTGGCAGTTGATAAGCCTGCTAAAGTTACTGACTGTTTAAGGGATCAGTACTCCAGCCAGACAAAACACACTTAAACTGTCTGTTCTGTACATATCAGCATCAAAAATCATACTGCAATGCCCCAGCACAGCCCTTTGGGAGACGTTCTCTCCATCATAAACCGAAACAGCCCAGGTGTCCTGTCTGCTGCAGATCTCACATCTTCATTTCCCACCTCCCCTAGTTACCTCAGATTCTCCACTATAACCAGTGGTATCCTAGTTAATAATGCACAACAACAAAATATGTTTCTGGCTTGGTGTTTGCGTGGGGAAAGAGGATGGGGGGAGGGGTTTTCTATTTTAGCTCTCCTCTAAAGAAAGAAGTCAATGCACGTCTCAGTCTGAACAGCTTGAAACATCTGCTAGAATCATAAGCAGCTAGTTGGCCAAGTTCAGTAACTTGGGAGCCTGTAGATAACAACCTCTGCCCTGCAGCTACCAAAAATTATGATAGAAGGCTCAAGTCACATGGATAAGCCAGCCAGTTAAAAATACATTGGTGTCCCGTCCCCCCACCCAGGAGTATACTCACTAATGAGCACAGAAATATGCTGAATTTAAAAAACAAAACAAAAAAAGCACACACACACTAGGAACAACTGTCGGTGTATGGCATTCCAGGGAGAATTCCTGCTTTTCCTCCCATTTCTTTGCATTTCTCACAATCACAACTGATCTCACACACAGGGAGAGACAAGCATCTGCACTGTGCACCAATGGCTCCCCATTGCGCTGCTGCTTGTGTGTGCCAGGGAGCAGAGGCAGCAGAACTGCGTGAGCAGTTCATGTGCTGACCCCTCCGAGCTGCGACCTCAGACTGCCTCTTCTCCCTCAGGTGTCTACACATTTCTGCTATGAAACGTCGTCTCCCAAAGCTCAGCGCAGCTCTCCTCACGCCAACCCCTGAAAGTCCTGTTCACTCACCACATCCCAGCTTGCCACCCGCATCCCTCCCCCATATTCCCATTTGAGCAGTCTGGCTCTCTGGGGTCTCAGCCACCATGTGCAGTCTGCCAACATTCCTCATTCACTTACACATGCCGTTTCAAAACCACACACAGAACTACATACAACGTACCAACTCCATATTAATCATTGAACTACACACACCAATAAAGACAGTCGGAGTTCAAAGGTGGTTGCTTGCTGATCAGGATGAGGGTGTGGTTATGTGGGTTGTGCTGTGGTGTAGATGACATCAAGAAGAACTGTGAGTGGAGTGGAGTAGAGATGAGTGGTTGAATGATTTAACTTCTTAATTCCTGGCTTCTTGGGACCTGTAATCCAGCAATCTTAACTCAAAGTGTACAAAGTTTTTGTTAGGGGATTATCTCTCTCACACATGCAGGGAAGGGAAGACAGCTGCTGGGGGAAGCACTGGTTTCCAAGGAAAGCAAACCAATGATTGCCTTGTGTATTCCTCGCTTATTTGTTGTGGTGTTGAGATATTATGGGGCTTGGGGCTCTTTTTAAGCTGTCAGGTGGGAGCAGATGACACTGGAGTAGCAATTAGTACTGGAGCAGTCAGAAGAAAATAGGTCTGAGGAAGGACTTAAGCACATGTCTACACAGCAGCTTGGAGTGTCAGTGCGGATGCATGGATGCATGCAAGTTCTGCTCAAGTGAGCGCACAAAAAATAGCAGTCTGACCACACTAGCATGGGTAGTGGCTCATACTAGCCACCCCAGTATGTACCCAAAGGGTCAGGCAAGATTGGATTCAGACAGCTAGCCCAAACCGCTGCCTGTGCTACCATGCCACATAACTGCTGTAAGTGCACTAGCTTGAGCAGAGCTAGTGCATGTCTGTTCACCCGCACCGCGAAGCACTCTCTCAGCTGCTGGGTAAACATACCCCAAGCTGGTACAAGACTGTATGTCGGTACTTCAGTATGAAGGGAAACAGATAGATGTTTAAGATCTATGTGTAAATTTCCTTTCCTTTCCTTTCCAGCTGAGAAACTGGTTTATTCAAATCTAGTGTAACAAATTTTAAATCTGCAGCATTGCTTTCAAAGCAAAGCCAAATTGTCAATTTATTAACAAACTTATGTTTCTAGATGTTAGCAAAAGCTAGACCTTAAATTTTGTTTAGCCTTACTTTTAAAAATCTACTAACTAAAATAGTCTTAATATTTTAATTAAATGCAAGATAATTGCAAGAAATCCAGACAAATGAATCTGACAGACATTCCCTTGTTAACCCCCTCCCCCCACCACCAGTCATGCTGTTTGTCTCAGACTTGTAAGATCCTGGCAAATAGCTTATTGTGCCAGCACAGTCATAAGACTATGTCGTCACTGTGTGTACATTGCTCCTTCCTCCTCCTCAGTTTTATCGGATACAGGCTCAACATGCAGCTTAGAAAAACTGTTTACTCCAATCAGCTCATTTTATTTACTTGTTCCTTAAGTTGTTGCCAGTTTGACCATCCTAGTGGCATGCAATATTAAAGTTGCATTAAAAATGCTAGGCCTCTGTGATACATGTTCCAACCACAATATTGGGACCTTACAAAATGGATCTAGGAGCCAAGGATTTTTTTTTTTTAAATTAAGCTCCATGACCCACATCTGGCAGCTCTCCAGCATGATCTCTTGCTGTACCACAGACTGCCTCTGCTTTTGTGGTTAGACAGAGCCAGTCACAAACATTCAGAAGAGGGAGTGTATTACTTAACATTTGGAACTAGAAAAAGGAGAGTCTTGGTCAAGATAAGAAACAGGGATCTTTTCCTCACTGCAGAAGTTATCAGGGTGCCAGAAAAAATCCACAGCAGCCAAAATAAATACAGGACCATTATGTTTAAATGTTCTGCTTGGAAATACTTTGTCTTATTTTCTGACTCGTGAATAAAAATAGTTTGTAACAACAAATGATGCCACATTTTGTGCCAGCTACTATTCTGAACAGATCAGAAGTCTACCAAGGTCAGGGACAGGTATTCGTTTACATCTGTCATGGGGGAGGAATGGAAAGAGATACAGCCAGGGATGACTGGCAAGCACCAGGTCACAACCAGAGCTACCAGATTATTCCTTCGTAATTCATTCAAATCAACAATCCAAAAGCACAGTGAGCAACTCCAGGCCTGCAGTCTTCTTACAAGCAGGGTAGTTTGCCCTTTTCATTCTCCAGAGACACTCCCATTGACACGGCAGCTCAATACTAACACAGCAGTGCTATAATGGGCTAACCGGGCATCTTCTTTACATGGAAGTGAGTCTCAGAATGAAGACCTGCTGACATCCCTGGAAAACACTATTCAGAAACATTTATAGTCATACTTTGGCCCAACCATTTCATTTGCTAGGGTTCAGGACAATCTCATAAAAATAGAAAAGACTGCATGCAAGTTTCTCTTCTCCTACTGCTTAATTTTTAAGGCACAACTTGAGTGTTGTGTCGCAACTGCTCAATGTAGAAATGATGGCACAAGCCAAGTGAGTTCAATTTCTTTTCTTAGCACCAATCGGAAACCCGCAGCACTTCTGACTTCTCTGAAAGCAGGTTGGAAGCTAGTTTCTAGTCCCCCAGTCAGGAGCTGCCAGTGTGGAGTGGGTCACTTCTCAGTAAGATGTATACCTGCTGTCGGAGGGTCAAGAAACACCACTTGTAACTGACATTTCTAAGATGACACCCTTGTGGCTCAGTCACTCCTGGGCAGCAGCAGTTTGTACATTTCACACTTTCACAGACTGGGCAGGGAAATGCAGATAATTTTCTTTTATGCATAAAGAGGCTACAAATACCCTTTTCCTACACCTTGAGTTATGGGCCAGAGAGCTGGTTAAACCCTTGACACTAGACGTTGAGATTTCCTACATACAAAGCACTTATGCAAAAGGCATTAGAGTTCCCTGTTGAGAGTTTCAGAATGCTAGCAACACGGGGCCAACTGAACTTCATACATTGTCTGAAATCTTAGAATAGAGAAAACCCATAGTGCTCTCTGTTGCCGGGAAAGTACTCTCCCTGCCAGTGAACCCTAGCCGAAAATGCAAGTGACAGTGTTGCTGGACTTGCATCATCACTTCAAAGCTCTGTTCTTGCCCTTACGTTAGTTTAAATAAATAACCATTTTAAATTGATGCTTCAGAAACCTAATTTCATACTCACATTTTCAAATGACAACATGGCAAATTAATCTGCAAATTACTCTCGTGAAAAGATTCAAAACATTCCCCTATTCAAAATGTATGGTCTAAACTAGCCAATGATGCCTCTCTTACAAATTAATACAGTACACTGATAACGCTGTCAAATGAAAGATAACAATTGAATAAGAGGATGGTGAAAAAGCTCCCTGTAGCCAGAACATGTCACAGACTAAGGAATCTGTCAAGAGTTTAAGAAACTGAATCCTACAAAATATATTAACTTTGTCAGTTTAAATACAATGTGTAAAAAGAAACACTAACATATCAAACTTGTGGAACTCAGTGCTGTGGGGTATTGGTAAGATTTACTGCATGTCTAGTAAAAAAAAAAAAAACACCTCTCCAGTTGCTCTAGCTAGAGTTAAAAATATCAATGTTACAAATCCGCACATCTTTGGGCACAGTCCAATCACTAGCTGGGACCTAGAAGAACTGTCCCCACATGGTATTCTACTGCAAAATTAAGTGCATTATAAGGGCATTACCAGCAATTTCTTTTTGAGTGGCAAAAGGACAGTTACCTGTTCCGTAACTGGCTTTCTTCAAGATGTGTTGCTCAGGTGTATTCAACAGTAGGTGTGTGTGCTCGCCACATGCACTGGTGCCGAAAGTTTTTCCCTTAGCAGTACCCGTACTGGGGGAGCACCGCTGCCGACCCCTAGAATGGCGTCTCTATATGGCGCTATAAGGGGAGCTGCGCACTCCCTCCCACCCTTGGTGCCTTCTTGCCAGACAACTCCGACAGAGGGGAAAGGAGGGCGGGATGTGGAATACACCTGAGCAACATCTCGAAGAACGCCAGTTACGGAACATGTAACTGTCCTTTCTTCTTCAAGTGATTGCTCATGTGTATTCCACAGTAGGTGACTCCAAGCTATGTCTGATGGAGGTGGGTAGGAGTTCCTGGATGCAGTACTGCCCTACCAAACCTGACGTCATCCTGTGCTTGGGAGATAATCGCATAATGATAAGAAAAGGTGTGGACAGAGGACCACGTGGCAGCTCTGCATATGTCCTGGATAGGGATGTGAGCTACACAGGCGGCCGACGAGGCCTGAGCTCTCGTAGAATGAGCCTTAACGATAGGCGGCGGGGGAACTCCTGCCAGGTCATAACATGTGCATATGCACAAGGTGATCCAGCGCAAAAGGCGCTGGGTGGAAATCGGCTGTCCCCTTATCCGTTCGGCCGGCGCAACAAACAGCTGCGAGGATTTCCGGAACAGCCTGGTTCAGTCTAGGTAAAAAGCCAGCGCCCTACGCACATCTAGCGTATGTAGGCGATGTTCCTTGTTGGAGAAATGGGACTTAGGACAGAGTACTGGTAGGAAGATGTCCTGATCCATACAGAAGGCGGAGACCACCTTCGGGAGAAAAGTGGGGTGCGGGCGAAGCTGGACCTTATCCTTGTGGAACACCGTATATGGGGGTTCCGAGATCAAGGCCCTAAGGTCCGAGACATGTCGGGGTGATGTAATGGCCACAAGGAATGCTGCCTTTCATGACAGGTGGGACCAGGAACACATGGCCAAGGGCTCAAAGGGAGTACCCGTGATGCGAGATAACACTAGGTTTAGATCCCATTGTGGCATGGGAGGCCTAGCATACGGGAATGAACGATCCAAGCCCTTAAGAAAGCAGGAGGTCATACTGTGGGAAAAGACCAAGTGGCCCTGTACCGGCGGATGAAAGGCCGATATGGCCACCAAATGCACCTGATGGAGGCGGCAGCTAACCCTGGGGTCCTAAGGGACAAGAGGTAATCGAGAATGAATTGGATCGATGTGGGCGATGGGGAAGTTCCCCGCTCCCCCGCCCACCTAGAGAACCTAGACCATTTGGCCAGGTATGTCCGTCGTCTGGACGGCTTTCTGCTTTCCAAAAGAACTCGTTTGGCATTCTCCGAACACCTCCCCTCCTCCTCCTCGTCTAACCATGGAGCAACCATGCTGTCAGGTGAAGTGCGGCCAGGTTGGGGTGGAGGAGGCATCCCCCTTCCTGGGAGAGGAGATCCCAGCAAAGCGACAGCCTCCACGGAGGAGCCGCTAAGAGTGGCATGAGGGCCCCGTACCAGTGTTGACGGGCCCATCCGGAGTTATGAGGATGACCAGCGTCCTGTCTGCTTTTACTTTTTGCAGGACTTTGCCTATCAGGGGGAAAGGTAGGAAGGCATAGAAAAGTTGGCATGACCACCGAAGGAGGAAGGCGTCCAAGATCGCCCTTCTTCCCACCCATCCCCGGGAGCAGAACTGGAGGTTCTAGGCAGTTGCAAAGAGGTCGACCTGGGGAACTGCCCACTCTCGGAAGAGCTGTAGGGCGACCTCCCAGTGGAGTGACCACTCGTACTGGTGGGAAAAAACCCTGCTGAGGTGATCGGCCTGCACACTGCAGGTGCCGGGTAGGTGGAAGGCTCGCAGGGAGATATTGTGGGCTATACAGAACTCCCATAAGCTCAAGCTTCCAGGCATAGGGCCGAGGAACGCGTTCCTCCCTGTCTGTTGATGTAATACATCATAGCCATATTGTCCCGTGAGGATTCTGACCACCTTTCCTGTGAAGGTGCCCCCTGAAGGCCACGCACGCCAGCCGTATTGCCCTGAGCTCCATGACATTTATGTGTAGTGATAATTCTGAGGCCGACCGTCTCCCTATGTGGGCTCCCCAGCTCAGGTCCGAGGCATCCGACACCAGATCTAGTGAGGGGGAGATTTCTCGGAAGGGGACCCCTTGCAGCATGTTGCGTGGGAGGGACCACCATTGTAGGGCAGAAACCACTTGGGATGGTATCGTGACAACCTTGTCCAGCCCGTCCCGAGCCTGGGAATACTGGGAGGCCAGCCAGAGCTGGAGGGGCCTCATTCTGAGCCTAGTATGGCAAATCACGGACGTGCATGCCGCCATGTGACCGAGGATCTGAAGGCATACCCTCGCCGTCGTCACTGGGAAGGCCACGACTGAGGTGATGAGACGTTTTAGGGTCTCGAACCTGTCCCGGGGAAGAGAGGCTGTGGCCTCTAATGAGTCCCGTAGAGCCCCTATGAACTGTATGCATGGAACCAGGGCTAACATAGACTTGGCCTCGTTTACCACTAGGCCGAGATCTGCACACATGGACAGAAGAAGTCCCACCTGGGCCTCTACCCGGGACCGAGAATTGACCTTGAGAAGCCAATCGTCCAGGTAAGGGAAATTTTTTACCCCTTTCCTCCAGAGATAGGCTGCTACCACCGCCATGCATTTGGTGAAAACTCTGGGGGCTGTGGAAAGGCCAAACGGAAAGACCGTGAACTGATAATGGTCCCCCCCTACCAGGAATTGGAGGAAACGCCCGTGTCCCTCGAAAATATGGATATGGAAGTATGCGTCCTGGAGGTCCAGGGCCGCAAACCAATCCCCCTGTAGCAGACCATGAAACTGTTGAGATCCCGGTGGTCTAAGATGGGCCTGAGCCCCCCTTTTGCCTTCGGGATCAGGAAATACCAGGAATAGAAGCCCTTGTTCTGGAATTCTACCGGTACCCTTTCCACTGCCCTCAGGTGCAGGAGGCACGCCACCTCCTGTACTAGGAGACGGTCATGCTCCAGGTCCCTGAGGCTCATCCAGTGCGGGGTGGGGGGTGAAGTGAACAGCAATGTGTAGTCCTTGGAAAAAGTGTTGAGGACCCATTGGTCTGACGTTATCCGGGACCACTCCACTCAGAAGGCAAATAAATGGTTGCAGAACACAAAGTTTATTAACCGGGGGGTCGTGGCCTCCCGCAAAGAGTCACAATTGCCTCTTTCCCTGCCTTTTGCCCTTCAAAGGGTCAGGCCGCGGGGCTGAGTGGGACTGATGCTGGGACCTGCATGTCTGTTCCCTCGGTCTCTTGGGCTGGGGGCTCGTATCTGCCCCTAGCAGGAGGAGCCGAAGTTTGCTGCCTAGGTTTGTCCTTCACCGGAGTGACGTACAGGCCCAAGGTTTGCAGGGTTGTATGGGAGTCTTTCATCCCATGCAAGCGGACATCAGTTTAGTCCGCAAACAACGCCTGCAAACAACGCTTTCCCGTCAAAGGGAAGGTCCTGCATCAAGGACTGGGACTCTGCAGACAGTCCGGACAGGAGAAGCCACGACGCCCTGCGCATGGATATGGCGGAGGCCATCGAACGGGCTGCTGTGTCTGCCGCGTCTGATGCTGCCTGGAGGGCTGCTTTTGCCGCTGACGCTCCTTCCTCTACCAGAGCTCTGAACTCCTTTTTGTCCCGCTCCAGGAGGAAAGGTTCGAACTTTGGTAGGGACCCCCATAGATTAAAGTCATATCGACTTAGAAGGGCTTGATGATTGGCCACCTTGAGCTGGAAACTCGCTGAGGAATAAACCTTCCTGCCAAACGCGTTCAGTCTCCTGACATCTTTGTCCTTAGGGGTGGGCACGGGCTGATGTTCCCGGTGGTTTACTGACTCTACCACTAGGGAGTTAGGTCCTGGGTGGGAGTACAGGTATTTGTGGCCCTTAGCCGGCACGAAGTATTTCCTCTCTGCTTTCTTGGAGATGGGGGCCAAGGAAGCTGGGGTTTGCCACAGGGTAGTTGAGATATTGGCTACCCCCGGTGGAGAGGTAGGGCCACACGGCTCGGTGCCAAGGATGACAGTACATTAAAGAGAGAGTCAGATGGCTCCTCCATCTCCTCAGCCTGGAGCTGGAGATTGGATGCCACCCACTTGAGGATCTCTTGGTGAGCCTTGAAGTCCTCTTGGGGGACAGGTGGCGCCGCTATGGTATCCTCTGGCACTGGTGAGGGGACTGGCACGGAGCCTAGGGCATCGGACGGTACCGGTGGGTCGATCTCCAGGTCAGAGTCTGGGCGCGGTGCTGTTGGCTCGGGACCTGTTGATTTCTCCCTCTGACATGGAGGGGAGGCCGAAGGAGCCTGAGACATTCCGGCCACCGAGCGGGGTCTCGCCTGGGCAGGGATCTGTGGCCACGGAGCCCACTGACACCACTGCCCTTGCCACAGTGTTCTGTGCCACTGACCGACTTGGGTGCCGGACAGTGCAGCTTGCTCTCGCAGAGCCGCATGATTTGGAGACAGGTGGCTGAGTGCTGATGCGGAGGTCGCAGACGACCGCAGGGTACCGTAGGAGTGACGTGAGCAACGGTGCCCTCCACATGACCAGGACCTCGAGGACGAAGATCGGTACCTGTCCGTGTTGCTCCTGTACTCGCCCCGACAGCCAGAGCTACGACGCTTTGGTGCCGGTGAATCGCGAGATGAGTCCCGTGTGTGATGTCTGGTAGAGCGGGAGCTCGAGTTGGAGCATCTACGTTGGCAGTGACGCTTATCCCGGTGCCCATGTCCCTGGTCACAGGGTGTAGAGGAGCCCCGAGGCTCCCTCGTGGGCGGTAAGCCAGTCAGCCTAAGTGAGGTAGAGGGCTGGCGAAAGCTGCGGGAAGACCACATCGAGCGGTCCTGGGAACGGGGACTGTGCCGCGTCGGGGAGGGTTGTTGTGCCCCCAGTGGCAGCTTCCCTCGAGACCGGCGGCCCATCTCAGGCGGCGCTCTGGGTACCAGTAGAGTTAAAATGTCACGCGCGGCCTGTACCGCCTCCGGTGCCGACGGCATCCTCACTGCAGGGGGGGCATGCATGGACGGGACGGGCTGCTCCGCTCAACGTAAGCTGGAGGCCTGGGTCCCGAGGGGGATCGTGGGCTGCCCAGCTCGGGTCGGCCTCGCCCCTATCTTTCTCTCAGCGCCACTGAGTCTTCCCTTGCTTCTTCAGAGGGGAGCAGAGCCGGCTAGAGGAGGGGACTTCGCTCCATATCGAGGAACCGGTGCCAGGCGCCGAATCCGTGTGGCGTGCCAAGGTCAGCAGTGATTCCATTAAGAGAGCGCCAAGTCTAATGTCCCTCTCCCTCTTAGTCCGCAGTTTGAAAGATCTATAGATCCTACAGTGCTCCCTTACGTGGGTCTCGCCCAAGCAGCGGAGACACTGCGTGTGTGGATCACTTCTTGGCACAGAACTGTGACAGGAGTCACACGACTTGAAGCCTGTGGTATGGGGCATGCCCCGAGCCCAGATGACTAACTGGAGAAAGAAGAACTGTACAACTAAGGCTAATGGGAGAAGCTGCAGCA
The DNA here is from genome assembly GCF_016161935.1 of Mauremys reevesii. NCBI lineage: Eukaryota > Metazoa > Chordata > Testudines > Geoemydidae > Mauremys > Mauremys reevesii. The sequence goes on from NC_052638.1 coordinate 40,703,906, forward strand.
AGGCTGGAGCACGAAGTTCCGACTACCTTCACTGGTGGCAAGAAGGAACTGAGGGTGGGGGGAGTGCGCAGCTCCCCTTACAGTGCGATACAGAGGCGCCACTCCAGGGGTTGCAGTGGTGCTCCCCCTCTACAGGTACTGCTTAAGGAAACATTTCTGGCACGGGTGCACGTGGCGAGCATGCACACCTACTGTGGAATACACATGAGCAATCACTCGAAGAAGCAGCCACCGTTCTCTCTAGAACAAGCTAATTTCTCTCTACCGCAAATACCGCTAAGCACTGATACAGTATTGACGGTGATATAAGTCTGCTTAATTTAATCAAGAAAATATATACTCCTGACTGGCTGTAAAATAAGGGTCTGTCACATACATGTAGTAAAGATAAGGGGTTAAATTACAGAGGGCATTTTAAATTCAGAGCACAGATAACATCGAAAGTCTGGGAGCAGCCATTTGCAACACCCATATGCACCTGTATGACGTGGCTCCGTAACAGTTATTTTTTCACTCAGGGCTCAAATTGGGTCAACTTGCTGCAGCTCAACAAGCCTCTTTTTTTTTTTTTTTTTTTGAGGTTACCATCTCCAAAAATCTAAGTTTTCACGGGGAAAAAAATTCTTTAGCTCTTATAGTTGCAAAAATGACCCTGAAGGCATGAACGAAGTGCAAACCGATGCAAAGGAATATAGACTTCTGGCAGATGGGAGTGAGTTCTTGGATTTGGGTACAAACACACCCTGAACTATTGATACCACCACTCATGTGCTACTTAGAACTGCACTGAAGTTGCATTTTCACTGTATAGTTCACAAAACTGACCCACTTTCCAATCTCTTATGCAAAGATTTGCATTACCAGACGATGGAAATCCCCAAAGCCATTTGTGCTTCAAACTGGATCGATAGCCTTTCAGATTGCAATACTAAAGACAAATAAGCAGTGATGAACAAAAACAACCTTTACAAACTGGACTGGCCATGCCAAGTCTTTTCTGAACTGCACCATGCATCAATCCAGGGAGGGAAAGCTGTCTCCTGTATCACAAAAAATAAAACCATAAAGAGCAAATGCCTTGACAAAGGAAGTTTAGCCACATGTTCGGAATGACAGTACCTCACCCAATTCGTATCAGGATAGCTGTTATTTGTATTGTGGTAGTGCCTAGAGGCCCCAACTAAGATTGGGGCCCATTGCGCAAAGCGCTATACTCACACATAGTAAGATAGTCCCTGTCTACAATCTAAACAGACAAGCAAGGCAAATGGTGGGCGGAAGGGGGAACCTTTTACAAATGGGGAATCCAGGGACAGAGGGAGGAGGTTCTTGCCCCAGGACACATGGAATATACTGGCATAGCTGAGAACTGAGTCTAGCTCCTGCGTCCCAGTTGAAAGCCCTAACAATAAGACCATGCTTCTTTCTTTTCCAGGGCCAAAATACAAATACAAAAGCACCTATGGAAACAGAAGGGCTGGTTTTAAAAGCCAGGCTATTTGCTGCCACGCTAGTGATCACAAGTAACATTTTCAGAAGCACCTAAGAAACTTAGACACCCAAGTTGCATTGTTAAAAGTGACATAGCTGCTTAGGTATCAATGTCTCATTAAAAGTCAATGGGACTTTGTCATATGAGGCGGCAAAGGCTCTTTTGAAAATGGGACCAAGGCTTCAAGAGCACCGAAGAGACTTAGAAAACGTTACCTCACAGCTAAGAGGAGATCACTTAGTTAGTCTCACGTGTCCCCAGCTTCTCCCCTCCAACCACTGCTTTCCAGTCCTTACCCACTTGTGGCTGGGTGACAGCAACCTTTCTTCCAGTTAAGTCTGATGAGACTCCTTTCAAAGGCCATCTCTGCCGTGGCCTAAATTGGTTGTGAAGATCACTGTGGAGCAAAGTGGTGTGCACTCACCACAGCCTGTGGAATGGAGGGGTTGTGGTGGAATTCCCCATCACTGGCGATTTTTAAGTTGAGATTGGATGTTTTTCTTAAAAAAGAGGCTCTACTTCCGGCTCAGCTATTGGACTCAAAGCAGGATTAATCAAGGGAAGTCCTATAATCTGTGTTATGCAGGACATCAAACCAGACGATTGCAATGGTCTCTTCTAGTCTTAAAATCTATAAATCTCTGGAAAACATGGCCACTTCTCTAATGCAGCCTCAGACCTTAATCTACACAAATTGTTAGTGCCCAGCAAGTGGGGTGTAAATCTAACTCTCACTAGCCAGCCATGCCCTAACTGCCTGTGTGGATCCTGCTGTTGTGCACTGAAAGTTCCCTAATGCACTTTGATCTACCCCGCTTTGAAGCGGGAAGTCTGGAATGGGGATCTGTAAAGACTTTGTGAGGAAATGTCACATCCAGGCTGTGTCTAAGGCGTGGTCTACACCTAAAACTTAGGTCAACCTAGCAATGGCACTCAGGGATGTGACTTCACACCTCGAGAGATGTAGTTAAGCCAACCAGTGCCTCATAGTCACTGCCAGATTGATGGAAGAACTCTATTGACCTAGCTTCTGCCTCTCAAGGGGGTGAATTTACAGCAACAGAAATATCACTGTAGCACTTGCAGTGTGAACAAAGCCTATGTCTTGCAGATTCTCTCTCAATAACATCTCTAAGATGCAGCCTTTCCTATCCACACAGGTAAAATGCTCATCCTCTTGCACCTTGATTACTATAATATCCTTCTCTCTGACCTTGACAAACACCATCTTCTACTGCTCATATCCATGTATAATGCTGCTGCAAAGATCATCTTCCTATCTGATTGCTTTGACCACGTAATTCCTCTCTTGCGTCCCTCCCTCTTCCCTAGGATAACAAACAGAAGCTGCCTGTTTTCACTTTCAGGGCCTAGCCTCACTTTATCACCTCTCAACCAGTATCGAAAGGTTGATTCCTGCCTCCAATCAAGCCCGTGATAGCAGCCTCCATCGCCCACTTGTTACATTTTCAAACCACCACCTTCACGCTCTCTCCCACGCTGCCCTGCGTGCCTGGGAGGAGCTCCCCGTAAACGGCTGCAAAACTAACTCATCCTCCTTCAAATCTCTCCTGAAAATTTTTCTTTGCCAGGAAGCCTATAAAAAGCTTGGCAGTGATTGGCTGGGGTGTGCTAAGAGCACAGGCTGCCATGCTGACCACGTCTCCTAGTTCCCTTACATTCTTCCATCACAGAGGAAGACAACAGAGGGGGCAAAGTTTTCAAATACATCCTGGCCACCAGGGTTTGACGCAGAGACAACTCATGCCTGCTGACGGGGGGAGGGAGGATAATTTAAGGGGGGGGGGGCATGTCATCACCCCACGTGTCGCCTCTGGGAGGAACCTTCCAGCCCCACCTGCTGGGCTAGGGCAGCCAATCCCACTGGCTCCTGGAGGGCTGGGGCGACAGGAGTGGGGGGCATGTGCCTCTGGACCCGGCCATGGAGACTCTCATGCTCTCACAGTCACCTCAGCAAGTGAAGGGGCGCGGGCAATGCCTCTACCTCTGGCTGAGCAGAGGCCCGGGAACTTGCTCCCAGAGACCCCTCACCCTGCACCCAGCCTGGGGCCACTGCGCTCTCCCTGCCAGAGTTACCGGGTGGAGGGAGGGGACCCTCTGTCCTCCTCCAGCCATGCTTCCCTCCAGCATCATTCTGGCTTACTTGGCCCCTGGCCCCAGACGACAGGCCTGGGCAGGGAGTGGAGCGGGCAGGCCACCACTGCCTCCCCAGCCAGGCTCTTGTGCTGACAGCCGCTGTGCTGCACAGATAGCGTGACCCAGAGCGGCCACCTTCACACGGTGGGAGAAGCGTCTCCGTCCCACCAGACCTGGCTGTCAGGAAGAGGGGCCGAGCAAGCCAGAAATGTGCCTGAGGGCAAGGGAGAGACACATACACACCCACCCAGCAGGCTGAGCACACCAATCCCTGCAAAGGCAGCTTGGCACTCGCAGAAATCGGGGGGAGTGGGGGAGTTGAGGACCCTCACCTTCCAGTTAGAGAACTAGTCTTTAAGCTAACTCACTCCCCTGCCTGCAGCAGAATAACTGAGATATCAGAAGCTACTAAATGGTCCGTGCTGAAGGATACTATGGGGTGAGAGCTGGGGGGGGGGGGGGGAAGCTCTCCCACTTCTCAATTACCTCTGCAACTAAAAGGGAACAGGTTTATGCGGCTTCAACATAGCAAGAGCCTGCTGCAAAGAGGGCAGCTGGAGTCAGGCTCTAACATCCTGCAGCACAGAACCTGTAGATAGTTACTGAGGCATTCAGCCCATGGGATAGTCTAGCCAGTAATAAATGTCTGAACACGCTATGCACTCTACATTTTGTTTAGAGTTGGTGTCTCAAAATGTAACAATTTAAGGGCTGTTAGTTTAATGTTAAAACAACTGTTCGTGTTAAGGTCACACTGAGGAGAAAAGATTTTAAATGTTAATCAAGTTACTGTTTTGCCATTTTATATTTCAATCATGATTCTATTGAAATTATATTTCAATTAATTATAAAGTGTATATATAAAGTGCCCAGCCAGTCCCTTCATGTGACTTAGTTTATCCAGAAGGCACTGACCAATGAAGGCACCTTAAGACACCTCAGCTACCTTCCTAAACAGAGCAGGAAGCAGGACCGGCTCCAGGCACCAGCCCAGCAAGCAGGTGCTTGGGGCGGCCCCTGGAAGGGGATGGCACATCTGTCTCTTTGGAGGTAATTCGGTGGCGGGTCCCTCAGTCTGTGTCGGAGGGAAGGACCGACCGCTGAATTGCTTCCGAAGAATGAAGCGGCGGCATTAGAGTTCCCGATCGCAATTGCGGGGGTTTTTTGTTTTGTTTTTGTTTTGCGCTTGAGGCAGCAAAAACTATGGAGCCAGCCCTGGCTAGAGGAGTTACAGGCTGAGGCATCTGAAATTGTTGACAAATACAAGATAAATTAGAAGTTGCCACCTCCCTGAAGTGTACCCACAACAATCTCTGGAAGCAGAAACTGCTTGTACCCAAAGTCACTGTTCCACCCTTACAGAGTTAACTAGAAAGTGATGATTTGCTGTACAATATCCTTCAGCCAATTAACTTGAATCTCAGCTCAATCCCTAGTGGACAATAGTCTTCAAATTTCTTCACAGGTTGAGAAGACCAGAATTAAGGAAGCCAAGAGACTGTACTCTCTGTCCCCACTAAATAATGTTGTCCCACGAGGTCTGCATTGAGGCTTTTGGTGGGCAGTGTAGAAACAATGTCCTCGTTACTCAGCCACAGGAAACTAAGCTACAGTTCCCAGCATTCCTATTCGTAATATTAGTCAAATGACTCCAGGGCAGGTAAGTGAAGTGCAGCCTTTTGTTCAAACTTCTGGGTGCAATAAAATGGAGGCTGAATCGTATTATAACTGTTCCCTGTGCCCTTTGATGCACCTGCTCCATACACGGCCCTGACAGAACCTCAGCTTCATATTCTGTGTAACCAGCACTACTGGCTTCCAGCCTCATTTGCCAGGAAGCAGTCAGGGTAAATTCTGATATCTTCACTGGACATCCCACAGTAGCACTTTGCAGCCACTTCTCCACATTCAAGACGATTGTGCCCAATTTTTGCAGTCTTCCCCATAAGCACCTTGCTGTGTCCTAGAAGGTGCCTGCCTGGGAATGGCGCACATTTTCCAGCATGCCTCATGCAAACAGGTTCAACTATGCCCTTGCAGAGCAAGAGAAAGGGAACTGGGCAGATGCTACCAATCCATCTGATATTTGACTCCCACCTAAAATGCTGTAGTTGGTTGTCAGCTCTGCCTTTCTCCTCTTGCCACTTCAGGTGACAACCGCAAAATCCTTTCTGGGCTGAATGGTCAATAAAACTATTCAACATTCACAAAATTCCAGGGCATGTTGTCAATTGTAAAGAAGCCAACAGAGTAAGGCTGTGCTAGGAACCAAGGTAACGATCAGCCCTGGAGAATCTATGAACTCCCAGCAAGCAGTCATCTCCTTGCTACTGGAATGCTGCAAACCTTCTGCAATTGAGCAGTGTCTTTGCTAGATCCCATTCTGCAGCACTCCCTGCACTCCTGCAGCCCGGGTTCTAATACTGAGTGGGAAGAGGAGAGCTGGCGTTCAGACACTACAGTGATAATCACAGTCTAGATCGATTAAACAGCATTAGCACTGCTCCAAACGCTGCAGTTACTGTGGAAGGCAGAGCACACTGCTGGAAAGTGCAAGTCATTCTTATAAATGGATCAGAAACAATACTATGGGAGCTCCAATGAGGGAGAGGGATCAGGGAAAGGAGAGGAAAAGATGTGAGGAAAGAAAACCAGCAACATGGAAATGTGGAGGGAAAGTTAGTGAGAAAGGGAAAGACAGAGGATCGGAGAACAAGAGGCAACATTTTGTTTGCTAATGAAGCTCTGATTCCCATATCAGGCAGGAGAAGTTCAAACAGCTTCAGAGGTAGGAAATGCTGGGACAAACTGGGTCAGGGGACAGAAGGAGACTGGGAAATATTGGTGTCTATAGTGGACTAACAGTTTTCAATACACAGAGATTTTGAATTTTAATTAAAAACGGCTTTTTATACACAATTTCTCAACAATAGATGCTGCCTATAGACTTTATTGTAATCCAGTGAGATACTGCTAAGGACCATCAAAAAGCTGGAGGGCAGGGGATGGAGCTCAGGTACGGGGCAAACTGAGCAGAATTTATGTTGGGGGTGAAATAGAAAAGAAAAAGCATCCTTAAACTCCCATTTCATTTCAGTAACCTCATCTGCAATTCTAAGCACAGATCAAACCTCAGAAGCCTTAATTAAAATCCAAACAGCAATATTTTCAGCAGAGCTACTGAAATACCCACACCTGGTCAACCATTAATTAGAGCATATCAGACTTCCATGTGTGCTCAGCACAGCTGAGATTCTTACATGGATACTGCATTTGTGGGCACAAGAACAGTATGCACAAAGGGATAAGTTCCTCCCTTACAGACATTCAGACAGTACCTTCTGATTTCACAGCAGTTACTTGTCCCTGCAATGGTTCTTTAAGATAGAAAACTTTAAAATTCACAATCATTTTACTGAACACCCTTCCGAAGTGTCACCTACAGCACTGTCTCAAATCACTACCATTCAGCTCCAGTACCTCGCAATGGGTATTACAGACTGGGAGACGTGGGCCAAAGTGAAGCACATTGTAAGCTGAGTCCTTATCAGTTGGCATGTCACCACTGTACAAATATTGTCTGATTCAGATTCAACATCATCTGCTGATACAGGGTGTTGGGCAATCTCTTAGCACAACAACTACTGGAGTGGCTTATAAATGGCTGGATGCTGCCCAGTCCTGGCCTGTCACGGTGAACCTGCCCTCTCTAAAGTCAGGTGAATATGAAAAAACCATCACGCTACCTTTTTCCCCGTTTGTTTCTCCACCATGTCGTTGCTGAGAGAGAAATCGTCTGACTGTGGTGTTTTAGAACACCCACCCTTGGGCATCGTTCTGCCTTCCTTACTTGATCTTCATTTATGCTGCCATCGCCTCGTCATCAACCGTCTGTTTAGAGAGAAAAATCAGAAGAATTAGAGAATTTATAAAGATCATTCAAAAAGAGAAAATACAGTATAACTGCTGCGCTGGGCTCCCAGAACAGGTACAAGCATCCACGCATCCCACTCAAGGTGGGGCCAATCTGCCATGGGCCCCAGATGCAATTTGGAAGGGAGCAAAGAGCCACCTGCATTTTAAGTATTGGGCTGCTTCTGAGAGACTGCCTAATGTAATTTATCTTGGAGGCACCAGGGCTAGTCATCGCGATGGGCTAGACTCAAACGGAAAGTGATACCCTTACTTTCTGGCTACAGAACTGATCTTAATTCCCACGTGGGGCTTCTCTCAGCTACAGCAGCCTCCACCCCAGAAAACTAATGCCCCAGGGCTTGTAAAGGTGGGCCCTATGTACAGGTATTTTTGGCACTTAGGTAACTATTTGTGCCTATGGAGTTTATCATCAGTTCTATGAATTTTTCTGGTATTCAAGAGACTAATACATAAAGTAATTAACATGTGGTGAATTACAAAGTCTACTTATAAAATATGCCTTTTGTATTGGTCTGCTTCTCATCTCTAGAGAAAAACAGAGGATGGGAACACAAGGTACAATGTTCCCTGCAAGGTTTTCAGAGACGCCGCCCCAAGCCAAGCCCTTTCAGTCTCAGCACTGCCATTGTGCCTGGGCCTAGGTAAGGCACAATTCAGGAGAACAACAAAGAGCTCTGTTGCCCGTGCCATGTGTTGCCTGGTTACAGAGCTGAAAAGACAACTGACATCTGAAATACACAGAAGTATGTGTTGTAACCAAGATCAGAAATGTGGTCTGGAGCCAGGACAGGCAAGGCCTTTTAGGGAACAAAAATATCTCCTCTCCTGAAGTTAGAGGCTAAAAAGCATCAGCACAACAGTATACTTCAGAATAGCGACCCAAATCGAGTCCAAAAGCAAAAGTCTTATTGTACTTAGTCTGAAACAACAAACAGGCGTCATTTCAAAAATCTTCTACCGGCTAATTGCCACCTGATGGCATAACACATTGCACCCATTAACTTTCTGCTGTTTTTTTTTTTTTTTAAGGTACAATTGCAGGAAATTGTCCAGGAACAGAGTAATTCCAGAACGCCATCCCCAGTCTGGGAATTTTGTGGGTGAGGACAAGAGAGAACAGAACTGAGATGGGGGAAAGCAAAACCTCAGACCAATTTTTTGGGTGCCTAAAAAGCCACAGCTTGAAATGGTTTGAATCAGTTAAGTGTTTAGTTCCATCTGCTGACTTCATGCAGATGACTAAATACCTATCAGATTCATGGCTTCTGTTCTGTTTATTTTGTGTCTGGACAATGAGCCACCAATTCAGCACCTCTGACCAGCATTACATTCTGCTGCAAAGATTATCTTCCTAGCTCATCGCTTTGACCAGGTCACTCCTCTCTTTGCATCTGTCCACAGGCTCACTCTTCTCTATCATATCATATGTAAGCTACCTGTCTTCGCTCTCAAGGCCCTTCACCACCTATTCCCACCCTACCTAGCATCTCTCATTCAGTATCGAAAGTTCAACTCCTGCCTCTAACTGGCTCATGGTACTAGCCTCCATCACCTCCTTGTTAAATTTTCAAACAATCACATTCATGCTTTCTCTTATGCTGCCTGCAGCTCATGCTCAGGCAGAGCTCTCAGTAAACATCTGCAAAACTAACTCCTCCTCCAAATCTCTCCTTAAAACTCTCCTCTGCCAAGAAGCCTACAAAAAAACCTTGGTGGTATTTAGGCTGGTGGTGTGCTAAGACCACCCACCACCTGTCATGCTGACCAAGATTGTCTCATCGCTCCCTTGTACTCCCCCATCTGTGTCCATCTCTTGTCTTATACTTAGATTGGAAGCTCTTTGGGGCAGGGGCTGTCTTTTTGTGCTATGTCTATACAACCCGTAGCGCCAGGGGGCTCTTGTCCTGAGTACTACTGTAACAGAAATAATAATGATGACATTTACTTTAGACAAAGTCTATGGAAAGCTCTTCATTTGTAAACATGTCTAAACTATAAACCCTACCTACTCCACTGACCATGGGCTTTTCAGAGTTGTTTTTCAAACTTATAAAAATGCTCCATGCCCCTTTTGTAGCCCTACAGCAGCAGATGTTAACCAACCAAATGCTATGTACCCACAGATAATGCTGAGATGTTATAACAAAACATGGCTTTCTTCAGAGCAGCCATCTTAGTTTCTGTTCTTAACACAGGTGACTATGGAGAAATTATCCATATTTAGGAAATGAAAAAGGCACCAGAGGCCTCCTTAGCTGTGGCTCCCAGCCCCAAGTGAAGGTAGTTGTGTCGGGAAGCCCTGCTATGCTGGGTACCAGAGATGCACAGTAAGGACATTTCACCGCTTCTTTCTAAAATCAAGGAAGCTGGAATGACACTCCTCACTCAGCAGGGAAGCCGGGGAGCAGAACATGCAAAGGAGGCTGAAAAGCCTCTCCCATCACTGGCCCTGGAAAGGATGAGTGGCGAGGAATCCAGCAGATTGGTAACATCAAAATACAGGCAAACTGACATTACTATTAACATTAAAGTGAAATACACCAAAAAACTTCACCATAATTTTCAGAGTAGCATGACCGTCCAACACATGGACGTTTCTATAGTCCCACTACATAGCGCTGCAAAGGCATGAAGCCCATGGTGAACATAGCAGCTCATATCAAAATGCTGACAAAAAATGACTAGAAGCAGTATTTTAAAAAGGTGAGCTAGTTTTCACTGGGCATTATGGGTTGGAAAGAGTAACTATTGGGATTCATAAAACCCAGGAGTCAAGACTGAGCCAGTCCTTGGTACTATGACAGACCAGCATTACTGATTTGGTCCGCACAGATTAGGCAGAATATAAACTTTAATGTTAAAAAGAAAAAAGATTTTGAGCCTTCATGAAGTGGAGAAAACTGTGCACACATGATCTGCTGCAGTGATTTCAGGCACTTCTTAGATCCTCAGGACTCTGAACTGCAGGATTGTTCTCTACAGACTATTCTCTGGTGTTCTGTCTGGTATCACGGTTGCCATCATTTCCACCTGAGGCAAAGCTCAGTGTAAGTGTGAAAGCTTGTCTCTCTCACCAACAGAAGCTGGTCCAGTAAAAGTCATTACCTCCCCCACCTTGTCTCACCACTTCCACTGGTATGTTATTTACAACCTCCCAAATCTCAGCAGTGGAGAGTTTTCTCTGATTTGCCCAGCCTACATATTCCTTTCTTAATTTCATCCCATTAGTCCGAGTTATAACCCAGGACTTGAGCTGAGTCCCACTAACAAGGAAAAGGAAACATATGAGTGTTTGCAGGCAGGGGAACACTGGGGGTGATGAGTCGGACATGAGTAGAGCTCCACCACTCCAGTGCTTGCATGGGGTCACAAGCTCTCATTCGAGCATATGCACTTCAACAACAGTATGAACATCTATGCAATGGAGATACAAAGCATTTGGTGTCAATGATAGAAATTCAGTTTTAGTCTACACAGGATATTAAACCATATGGCACACTGAACAGCTTCACTTGCTGTAGTTCTATTAATGCATGAACCGGCATGCATGGGATCAGGGCAGTGACATTGTGCCCTGTAACACAGACTATGTCAAATTACAAACCAGGTCCAATTTAGGATTCCATTTCAAATGCCTCACTAAAATTGGGTTTTATGGTCATGCGTACCGTCAATTTATTCTTGAAAAAATCTGTCCACACTGGCTGTCATTGTGTCTGTTTGTAACCAGGGTAGATACCTATTCACGTGGAGCTTGGAAAACCTGTTTAACTGAGAAAAGGCCAGACGGGTGCCAGATTAATTCCGCACCCCTTCTGTTCATCTAGCTGACTCATTACACTTGGAAAGCTGGCTGCCTCTTCATGTAAACAGAGCACTGGCCTATTTAACAGCTTGGAGGGAGTATTACATTTGCACAACAATTACCAATAATGCTTGCAATCCTCATTTCATTTTTAAGCACAGTTAATAGAAGTCAGAGGGATGGTACAAATGCCCAATTTGTAAGAGCTACCCCCAAGATAAAAGGAGTGAAGGCCGTGGCTGACATATGCATGCAAGCAGGACCAGCGGAGGGATGTTAGTATTACATACAATTTGGCTCCAATCCCTCCTAATCTGAAAACTGGACAAACCACCCATTCTACTACACTGCTTTAAACTTTACTTTAAACTACAGGAGACAATTATCAACATTCCTATTTTGTAAACAATTAACTAAGCTCCTTGAACCAGATGATTACACTTCTGTCACACAAAGGAAGTGGGAGACCAAGCGAGCACAACGTAATAAAATCCCTAACATTTCCAGAACAACAAAAGAAACTGTTTACATGTGGCAGGCAGCCAAGCTACTGGACTCCACCAACCCAGGCGCAAACAAGTGCATACCAGCCTTTTCAACCTGGTTCCCATAGACATTTGCAAATCATTTTTATACAGAGGTTTCAATGCCTCCCCCAGGGAAAGAGGGTAAGGGGCAGGGGTAAAACGTCCTAAGACATAGCAAGCCTGTAAATTACAGCTGACTGCTGGGTCATGAAACCCTATTACAGGCAATAGAGATCAGTAAAGCTGGCTATGAGACTAAGAAATATCTGAGTGTCCCTCAGGCCCCTTAGTATAAGCACAGTTATTTTTGTCCTCTCTGCTTTTTCTCCACAGGAATGAACACAATACTTTTCAAACTTTTACCACCACCCACTAAAATAAAAAAGTATGTCACAGCAAACAGCATTTCTGTATCCATTCGCTTCTCTCATCGCCCTCCACCGCCGCTACCGAGCCTGTTTGGCATCATCTGCTCCAAGTACCGCAGAGACTTCCTCCACGACACAACCTGGTTTATAGGGGGTCAGAACGGTTTGGCAAGCATCTCTCTCTGCCCCCGCCTAGTACACTGTCATGCTATTCTGCAGCCAGCAGATCCGGAGGGAACCATGCAGAAATTGAAACATTTGGTGGCCTTATAAGGAACAGATCTGGGTATTTGCCTATGGAGTCTTCCACTAACAAATCTGAACTCCACTACAAAATGAAGCTAGTTTCCATGGGGAGACACCATCCTCTCTCCTCTATTGGAGGCACAAGCCAGGCAGGCCACAGAATTTTTATTTTCCCCAAGACGTGTCAAATCCAGAGCTGCATAATCAATCCCAACATCTCGATGGGTGACCTCAAAATGGGATGGAGCCAAAAAGGAAAAAATTAACTGTACTTCCAAAAATCACTATTATGAAACAAATGTTCCCCGTCCCTCCTCATTTTAAAAACAGCATTTACATTTGATGAGGCCCAGTTGTTGTTATGAAGTTGGAGGGGAGGGCATGCAATAGTATGGGACACGCAGAATTACAAGGGCCTCCCTTAAGACAGAATTGGGCTCCCTGTCATCCTTGCTGCTACAGCGATGACAGACTTATTTAGGATTGGCAGAAATGTATCCAGCTGGGCTCTCTGAAAGCACTACTCTGATTTCTCACAGCCACCCAGTATGATAATAACGTGCTTTTTTATATAAGGGAAATCTATTTTGTACCTAGAGTTCATCTGCCAATAATGCATATTTATCCACAGTATTTTTTACATCTCTTCCTTTTACAGATACAGCTGTGCTGGATCTTATACTGGTTACTTGCGAATACATATGATGATGAGAGGTCTTAGTATATTTTCATGTGCATAATATATATACTGTACATAGAAAGGATGAGCTGCCAACATTTTATATACATGTGTTTTGATTATTAAATATTGTTTTTAAAGACAAATATCAATAACTGTGCAAATGTCTTGTTAAACATTAAACTCTGAAACAGAACTTGAATCATTTCTTCCCAGGCACAAAGTGTGGTGAAGCTGCAGTTAAGGCTGACCAGAAACAACATTAAACTTTTATTGAAATAACAATTTAAAAAAATATTAAATTTTTGAAAGCCTGGAAAACTACACCTGAGGTTCTACTTACAAACCCCAAACCTTGGAGTGTTAAATGTGCTTTACATGTAGTGTGAGTTTTATACAGGTGTTTCCAATAACAACTGTGATTCTTCCTCCCCACATTTCATCTTTACTTTATCTTGTATATCCCATAATGTAAAGAACTGGGAGTAGGAGGTTTGTATCTGTGGATGAACTAGATACATCGAAAGGTACATGTATAATTATTAGTTATTCTTGGGGAACGGAGAATAATTATTGTCCTTTCTATGCTCTGGTTAGATTCAGGAAGTGGAAAGTCCATCTTTTTCTATAGTTGTGTAACGGTATAAGGAGGCAGGAGTGCTTTGAGCTAAGCAATGTAAACACAGGTGCAGTTCAGTTTGGTTTGAATAATATTATAGCATGTAATCACAAAGATTAAGAATAAGATATTCTAGCATAATGGATACTGATGAAATGAATCTATGCATTTTTAGAGAATAAAGGTGTCTAAGTTTCCAGTTGTTCTGAAAGTAACTGTTAGGGGGTTGCGTTAAGGCTGTTTGGGTGACCTTAACTGTAGGTTACCAAGCTTTCAACTCCAGCTTAATGTATTTTTGCCTGGTTCCTCAGGTTTTCTTTTTAAATATATAACAAATTCAGGAACTGGTCTGAAATCAACAAGATTACATTCAAAATAGTGCAAGGTACTACACTTAGGAAGGAAAAAGTAAAAGCACAACTACAAAATGGGGAATAACTGGCTAGGTGGTAGTACTGCTGAAAAGGATCTGGGGTTATAGTGGATCACAAACTGAATATGAGTCAACGTGACGCAACTGCAAAAAAGGCTAATATCATTCCAGGATGTATTAACATCAGTGTCCGATGTAAGACACAGGAGGGAATTGTCCCACTCTACTCGACACTGGTGAGGCTTCAGCTGTGTCCAATTCAGGGAGCCACATTTTAGGAAATGTGGACAAATTGGAGAGTGCCCAGAGAGCAACAAAACAAACAAAACGATAAAAGGTTTTGAAAACTTGACCTATTAGGAAATGTTGAAAACTGGGCATGTTTATTCTTGAGAAAAGACGACTGAGAAGGGCTCTGATAACAGTCTCCAAATATGGCTGTTATAAAAGGGACAGTGATCAATTGTTCTCCATGGTCACAGAAAGTGCGACAAGAAATAGTGGTCTTAATTTGCAGTAAGGGAGATTTAGGTTAGATATTCTAACTCTAAGGATAGTTAAGTTCTGGAACAGGCTTCCAAGGGAGGTTGTAGACTCCCCATTGTTGGAGGTTTTTAAGAACAGGTTGGACAGAGACCTGACAGTTACAGTCTAGGTTTACTAGGTCTTGCCATAGCGCAGGGGGCTGTGCTTGATGGCCCCTCAAGGTCCCTTCCAGCCTGACATTTCTGTGAGTCTATACGAGAAATGCTCCGTGGCAGAAATCCTGGCAGGGACTACCCATTCCTTCTCAGACTGCCTCTCTCTGTCCTCATGTGTCTTCCTTTCTCCTATTCTCCAGATCAATCCCTGTCCCTCTAAGATGACTTTTCCTCTCCCATTCTTTGCACTCCTACCCCTTTCCACACACACTCTGCTGATGCTTTTATAATTAACATCTGTATCTGGGTTAGTTTCCATGGGGTCATGGAGACTCAAGTGAGCCATGTTATTTAGGCACCCCCCCCACACACAAATTGCTACTTTCAGAACAACTGGAAACTTAGAGGCACCTTTATTCGCTAACAATACATAGGTCTATTTCTTCAGTGTCAATCATGCTAGAATATCTTATTCTTAATCTTTGCGATTACATGAAGACCTGATTACAACAGACATCCCCTCAACAAAGTGAAAGGAAGGGTCCAGGACCGTAACAGCACTTTCTAAAGAGCCTAGCAACCGTGCATGTCTTATTATGTACGTGGAAATGGTTATTAGTACTTCAGTCCATTTCCTCACCACGTTGAGGTTTAATTCAAGTCTTACCCCTATTTATTGGGCATTTTACAAAACTGAGACACACTAAAATGAGAGAGAGAAGCTCAGATTGCCACGCTACTTTGCGTACCTTGCTATGCACACAGGACTTAAGGAACACAATCAAGGTTATGTTAAAAACTTCATATAAATTGAGAAAAGTAAGGCTCATAGACAGTTCTGTCATGGTAACTTATTGCAATAGCAATTCTTGACAACCAGTTAAATTTAACCACAAAAAATCCACACAAAGGTTTGATTGTTATTTTCTATCCTAACACATGTGCTCTGGGCATCAGTTTAGTGTCACTGCTGGAAACTTCCAACCATGTACAACACCACCCAGAAAAATCCAGACAGGACCACTCTCACAGTGTACATCACAGCTTAAAACAAAGAGCCCTAATAGCACCCCTTAAAATTACTGGCCACGGTTTTGCCCTTATGGTTTCTTGAGCATCCAGTTTTCTCACAATCTCGTCACCTCAATTATGCACATGCAGTTGCAACTGGATGATACTGCTACATTTTTGGACATCACTGACTGGCTCGCAACTGGTCAGTTACAAAATTCCCTTTTGTTACAGTTGGTTCTCTGCTTTGTGGTCCAAGAACAGAATCAGCTGCTGTGAGGAAATCTTCAGCATAGCTTGACTATTTACAGGACGGCTGGGACAGCTTGGGGTCCATCTGCGCCACATCTTATGTCATGCCAGAGGACCTGATTACAACCCCCTCAGTAAGGTTAAAGGAATGGTCCAGGACGTTAACAAAATTGAACTAAAGCCTTCAAGAGTCCAAGGCTTTAGCATTGTGTGGGTCCCTTCCACACTACAAAAATGGATTCATGCTTTAATCGTATAAGAGAACTAGTTTGATTCTTGATCTTCCTAATAAAAGTTTTGCAGTTCAGCCGGCATATTCCTCTTGATACTGGGTAACAATTAAAAGAACCAACTTTCTCTGGTAAAGTATATTCCATGGACTGAAAGACATACAATGCCACACAGCTGGTGGATAATCGTCAACAACACTATTTTCAAACAGTCCACACAGTAAATATTCTGAATAAGTTATAGTCAATTAAAGAAAGCGAAAAAATAAGTGGCCAGCGCTACTGTAATTCCTCTCATGTATCCACAGGTGAATCTGGCTTTGGTGGCTAGCCATGAAGACTGAAGGCTTCTGTTCATGGAACTGCCTGGAAGGGAGCAGGGCCAGCTTTCAGCAGCGTGCTGCATGCTGGAGGGATCTCCTCTAGGAGAGCGGGGAATTCTCCACCCTGGCTGGGGTTTGGCCCATCTACTGAAACTCAACAAGAGTGCATATTAGCATCAACTGTGGTGGTGAGTTTTGGGACAGACACTAGACTGAGACCACCAATTTATTTCACAAAGGTAACAATGGACAACAATCCACAACCTGTTACAAAACTCACTGAAATCAATGGGAAGAATTCCACTGACTTCAACAGGCTGGGGATGAAGCTCTCAGGTCGAGGGGTGGATTCTAAAAGGCAGCCTAGATTAGACGCGAGGCTCCACATTTCATTTCACTTGCATCCTTCACTCCCTTAATATGTTTGTGTAAAAAGAGAAAAAGCAGCTGTTAAAACAGCAGAAACAGGAGAGTGCTTCCTAGTGGTTAAAGCACAGGACTGGGAATCAGGACAACTGATCTCTGTTCCTGGCTCTGCCAATGACTGGCCCTGAAATCTCTCTGAACCTCAGCTCACTCATCTGCAAAGGAGGATAATGCCACTGCTCTTCAGAGGTACTGAAGTTTAGCGCTTGTAAAGTGCTTTGAGACCCTCCAAATAATGAAATTCAGTGAGGACAAATGCAAAGTACTCCACTTAGGAAGGAACAATCAGTTGCACACATACAAAATGGGAAATGACTTCTTAGGAAGGAGAACTGCGGAAAGGGATCTGGGGGCCATAGGAGATCACAAGCTAAATACGAGTCAACAGTGTAACACTGTTGCAAAAAAAGCAAACAACATTCTGAGATGCATTAGCACAGAGGCGGGCAAACTATGGCCCTCGGGCCACATCTGGCCTGCGGGACCGTCCTGCCAAGCCGGGGAGCCTAGCCCCAGGCCCCTCCCCTGCTGTCCCTCCCTGCCCCGCAGAGCCACGCTGCTGCACGGGCAGCGCTCTGGGCGGCAGAGCTGTGCGCTCCTGCCGAGGAGAGCAGCAGCGTGTCTGGCTCCGGCTGGCGCGGCACCCAGGCATGCTGCTCTGCATGCTCTGCTCAGCATGGTAAGTGGGCCGGGGCCAGCGGTTGTATAAGGGGCAGGGGGCCCCAGGGGGAAGTAACGGGACAGGGAACGCTTGAACGGGGAGGAGGTTCGGGGTGGTGGTGGTCAGGGGACGGGGAACAGGGGGGTTGGATAGGCATGGGGTTCCAGGGGGTCTGTCAGGGGGGTGGGGATGTGGATGGGATTAGGGCAGTCGGAGGATTGGGAGCAGGGGGGTTGGATGGGGGGTCCCTGGAGGGGGCAGTCAGGGGACAAGAGCGGGGGGGTTGGATGGGGGGTCCCTGGAGGGGCCAGTCAGGGGACAAGAGCAGGGGGCGTTGAATGGGTCAGAGGTTCTGAAGGGGGCAGTCAGGGGGCAGGAAGTGGGAGGGGGCAGGGGCCAGGGTGTTTGGGGAGGCACGGCCTTTCCTACCCAGTCCTCCATTCAGTTTTGCAACCCCAATGTGGCCCTCAGGCCAAAACGTTTGCCCACCCCTGCATTAGTAGGAGTGTTGTAAGCAAGACACGAGATGTAATTCTTCTGCTCTACTCCGTGCTGATTAGGCCTCAACTGGAGCACTGTGTCCAGTTCTGGGTGCCACATTTCAGGAGAAAGTCCAGAGAAGAGCAACAAAAATGATTAAAAGGCTAAAAAACATGATCTATGAAGGAAGATTGAAAAAACTGGGCTTGTTTAGTCTGGAGAAGAGAAGACTGAGGGGGGACATGATAACAGTTTTCAAGTACATAAAAGGTTGTTACAAGGAAGAGAGAAAAATTGTTCTCCTCAACCTCTGAGGATAGACAAGAAGCATTGGACTTAAATTGCAGCAAGGGAGGCTTTGGTTGGACATTAGGAAAAACTTCCTGCCAGGGTAGTTAAGCATTGGAATAAATTGCCTGAAGAGGCTGTGGAGTCTCCATGGTTGGAGGTTTCTAAGAGCAGGTTAGACAAAACCTGTCAGGGATGGTCTAGATAACACTTAGTCCTGCCATGCGTGCAGGGGACTGGACTAGATGACCACTCCAGGTCCCTTCCAGCCCTGCAATTCTATGATTCTAAGTAAAGGTTCTATACACATGCAACATGATATCTTATTTCTCAGTTACTGAGTCTGGACTTAAGGAACAAGGTATGAAAACCAGTCGGATAAGAAATCCACTCCTTAAGACTGGTTGCCACTGGAGAGCCTGTGTTCATTTAAAATAATAATTGGGGCTAAGAACACCCATGTTTCTTTATTTTGTAACATAGAATTCACTAAGCTGTGGACTGGATCCTCACCATCCCCAGAGTGAATCCAAGTCTGCAACTCATCTGAGGGCTCTGCTGACAACAAGTAGAAGAAATGCAGCTCAAGTGGTTTATGAGTAGCAGAGCCCTGAGAATGAACTCGGCCTTGTATTCGCTTTGATGACTCCTATTGGTATAACAGTGGGGTTTTGTTTGGTTTAGTTTCTGAAATCTCAATGGTTTTAATAGCAAGTCCCCTGGTTTGCAGGAGAGCAAGCCAGGACAGGCCGCCAGCAGCAGAGCTCCCCTATTGCCACTTCCTACACACAAACTAAGATCAGAAGAAAGGGGGTGAAACAGGCAAGGTTGGAGGGAGAGGTGCGCTGATGCACAGACGTAAGGCTGCTAACACTACAGTACTAGGATCCTTGCACTGAGATGCAGAAATACACATTTATTAGCAGCTGTATGACTTCTCTTGAGAGGACAGAACATTAACTGTAGCATTGTTATTCCAATGTTTTTTGCGGGGGTTGTGAACTCACGTTTTCAAGATGGAAGAACACTTCGCGATAATTCACAGAGGTTACTGAGAATTCTTTGTCCTCCATCTGGTACGGAACACATAAGAATGAATGAAGGGATATCAGAGATTCAACCCACAGTGTATCATGGAACTCTGAGTTGCAGCTGTTCTGTATACCCTGGCGAGCCAAGTGATAGATAGCTCAAGACCAGCCTCATGTCGTTTCTCAGACATACCTGTATGTACACAGGGGCAGCCATGTTTTATATTCTCCTAGGAAGAGACTTTCCATAAATCAAATTGCATTTACAGAACCATGGCAGAAAGGACTGACTAAAAAGATGTTTGTTTTGCAACTGTAGTTTCTTTCTTGAGCCAATGTTCCTGCAGGTGCACTGCCTTTCCTCCTATACTCCTGATCTGCATACTTTTCATTTTCCTCATTCCTGGCACTAGCTGCTTATCACAAGCAGGGCTTGCTAGCTGAACACTATTTTAATAGAAAGCTATTACGTCAGCGTACACAAGTGCCATCTGTTTTTTCCTTACGGAAAGCTGAAGCTCTGAGAGCTATCAGAATGTTATGGATTTGTGCTTCTCATTTTGAGCCACCTGAACATTATAGGCCTCTATATTGGTGTATTTCCACCACAAAGCTTGTGTTTAGATTCCACTCTCCTGGAGGAAAAACACAAGGGTGCCCACATTTACACAAAGGAAAGTTGCTCAAGAAAAACACACTTGTTCACCGTGTGCACTGAACATGCCTGAGTTTCACTGGTATCCCACTATAGTAAGGCAGAGTGGCCTCCCTCCAAACTGAAGAGTGAGGGACTGATACACTCCCCCTGGTGAGTGGAGCTAAATCTGCCCCACCCATCTCACCAGAAGTCTGGGGGCAGAACAGAAAGTATGAAAGGAGAGCTCTGAAGCTCAATTGGGGCTGGACCATAGGAGGGAGCAGACCTCTCTTCCAGCAAGCAGAGACCTCTACAGGATCCCGGACTAGCACCCAAATGGAGCTGTGTCCAGCTGTTGGAGGAGACAAAAGTCCCTGAGGAGGGACTCAAGTGTCCACCACCCAACTGCGAGGCAACAAGACAGTTGTTAGAGCCCCGCTTGCCAGAGCACCAAGTGGGGTAGGAAGTAGCCAAGGGGAACCAGACCTTGACCCGGTTGGGCTGCCAGGAAGTGAGGCAGCGTGGTTCCGTGGTTTCCCTGCTGGCCCAGTGGAGGGACTGCCTGTCACTGATGGGGCTTGGGTGGGACCTGGTGGAGTAGGGTAGGCCCAGGTCCCCCTACCCCTTCCACTGACATCTATCACCTGGGGTGGCTTCAAACTCATTCTAGGCCAAGAGGCCTGCACTAAAGACTGTGCTCTGTCCCTTCCAGAGGGCCAGAGCTCCCCACCAGACTGTTAATTGCTGTCTACCTGAGCCAGGAGGCTGTGGGCTAAAGATTGTGCTCTGCCCTGAGCCAAGGGGCAGAGCTTCCCCAATAGACTACTGACAAGGTTAAGATTTCATCATGGTTATTTTTAGGAAAAGCCAAGGACAGGTTACAGGCAATAAACAAAAATTCAGGGAAGTCCATGACCTGTCCCTGGCTTTTACTAAAAATAACAGTGACAAAATGAAACTGATGGCGGATGAGAGCCCAAGCCCTGATGCGGGGTGGAGAGTTGTCTAGCACCTGCCACCCATGGTGGCTCGGAGCTGTGGGGTCCCCCCGCCGGGTCATGGTGGCCCACAGCTCCGGCACCAGCCTCTGGGAGCTGCAGGGCCCCCCCTCCACTGCAGCTGGGAGCTGTGTTGCCGGCAGCTCAAAGTTCTTGGTCTCCCCACAGTGGCTGAGAGGTCTGGGGGTCCCCTATGGCGGCTGACAGCTCCGGACCTGCTGCCCCAAGGCTGAAGCAGAAAATGTCACGGAGGTCTCTGGAAGTCACAGAATCTGTGACTTCCATGACATAATCTTACCCTTAACTATTGATTACTGCCTGCCTGCAGTGAGGTGGAGTGGCCTCCCGCACCACTCGAGAGCGAGGGACTGCTACACCCACATATGAGACTCCAGATTGAAAGTCAGAAAGAAGAGGAAGCCGGTTCTATTCTCTAGAGCTTCCCAGTCTCTTGTATCTTGAGCTATATAAAATACATATAATCCACATGTATTTTAACAAACAAGGTATGTGACATTTATGGAGTACTGCTCATCCCTAAAGACCCTCAAAGCATTTCACAAACTAAACACACACTTAGAAATGCTCTAAATTTTCAGGTGGAGAGAGGCAACTCGTCAGAATAATTGCACAAAAATGAGGGAGATAGGACATATTTTGCCAAGGATGCCAGAGCACAGAAGGCACACAAAGAGCGAGCTGTGGGGAAGCCAGCTACCTCTGGATGAAAAGCTCCGTCAAGCCCAATGGGATTGGAATAAGTAGTTCCATGAAGTCTCGGGGATTCTAACCTACTGTTGAGACCACTAAGCTCCAGCAATCAAAAGGTTTTCTCGCCTGCGTGGACATGAAAGTACCTGGGCCATTTGCTCTGGTATCTTTGGAAAAATATTTCCTCTCTCCCTAGTTTTTGTGCAATTATTCTGACTGGTTGTCTCCCTCTAGTCCTCAAAATTCCCTTGGGTACTGCAGTACACAGAACAACTTTTGAAAATGTAGAAACTTCACTTATAGATAAGTGACAGTTTCTTAAGCACAAATAGACAATATTACAAATGACAAATGTCATAAGCCTAAAGGTACAGGCCTGGAAGGCGTCTAGGACTGGGAATAAAAGGGACTATGGAACCTGTTTCCTACCACAGCTCTACAGTTTGGTTTTGTTCAAGGTCCACAGTGACTAGAAGTTCTCCTCAGATTTTAAATGAGCTTGGTGGGTCAGAGTCCAGTGCCCTCCCTCCCCCAGCACAACTGGTATTAATTGGCCACATTGTCTGCAGCTCTCCAATAGTGAGGGCAAGGACTTAATAGGAATGGGGCTAAAGATACACATGGTCATCAGTGTTAAGTTGTGCCATTCTCTGGAGTAAATAGAAGAATTCAGTTTTCAAGGGGCATCTTTTACAAGCACCATATTCCATTTCACAGCTTCTCTCCTTTCCCCTCATCCTCCAACACCTTTTCCACACATACACACATGGTATCCACCAGCCAAGTTCAAGTACAATCAGGGACAACACCTACTCAAATCTAGCTAAGGACAATTCCTGGTGTACCAAAGTTGCAACACATCTTAACAGCCCATACCTCTGGACTATTGCAAGCCCTCTGCCTCTGGAAACACCCACCAGCACTCAGTTCTTCCAGATGTGGTGGTGGGGAGACTGGTTGGTGGTTCACATTAAACTGTAATGCCTGTATGAAGGATATTCATGTTATGAATATTTTAAATCTAACCCCAACAATATAATTCAGGTTTGTTTGTTTTTTGCTGGGGACAGCACTCAAACAGGGAAGCCTTTTTACAAACACACCACACACCATGGAACAAAAATGTCAAGAAGCCAATGCCAGAAAACAACTGGGAAACAGAAAAAAGATGCTTCTGCCAGTTTCATAATTCTCTGTTGCTGTTCAAATAGGAAGGGGGCGGAGGAAGCAGACACTGCAGAAGGTCTGCTGTGCAGATCTCTGGACTCCAGGACAGCCACACACATGCAGCTGCTCTCAAAGTCGGCCCTGCACATTTACAGAGCTAATGCTACCGCCCTCTCTCCCCCCCCAAAAAAGAAGAGGCCTTGCCTCTCACGCTACTTTAGAAGATAAAATGGTTCTATATCCCTTGAAATGCTCTGAGGGGAACCTTGGAATTTCAATGAGGTTGTTTCATCCCTAAATATGAGATATAGATCTGTTTGGAGCAGTGTATGTGCCTGCAAGAGAAGCATATCAATGTCGTGCTATTTAACTAGGCTGTGATACAGCAAAAACTTGCTGGTGCTTCTGCCAGGCTTTTGCATATTGCAACCAACATATTTTAGGGCTTTTTCCCTAAAGCACTAGTTCCTCTAGGAAATCCTCATACTCTCTTCTTGTCCTGCACTGGTACTCCTAAAAGGGACATCCTTGCCTTACTTGTCACTTTTACCATTGCTGGTCATTTTGTTGCAGAAGCAGAACAGCATCTCTCCCTATTGATTTTATTCTTTTCCATTTGGCAAGAGTGAACAGTGCCTTTCATTTACCTCTGCCTGCCTGCCAGCACCATCAGCGTTACCAGGCATGAGCATTTCTTTGGGAATTGTACTGGTTCACGACTGTAACACTAAATAAATACAAGCCAGTGGGCATTCTCTCCTGGATGGTAGCTCCTCGTCCTAAAACTGTAGGATAAATATACTGTGCAAAGGACTGAGCCCAGGTTAATACTTAAATTACAGGTGTCCCCAAGCCTACTCCGTTCTCTATGCCTCCCTCCACTCCAACCCTACCTCTAAACCACAGTATTTCCAAAGAAGCTGAACTAGAGTAGATATGAAACAGCAATTCATTTATAGAAGTATGTTCCTGTATAGATGAGAATTGATTTACTGCACATGGGCAATTGCTGAACATGTCAGAGAAAGAAAGATGGAAAGCTAGGTAAAAAAAAAAAAGTGCCTACATTAGCAGATCATGTTCCTTTGAACACACAGGCTTGTTCCTTTGGCAAAAAACTAAAACCCCACCTCAGCCTCTGGACCTAGTTAAGCCGGTTGCACGCTAGGTCTGTTTCCTCCTCTAATGAACGAGAAGATTTGTTAGAAAGCTGCTGTTTAAACGCTCACTGAAAATCACATGATTGAGGTTAAAAATGCCTAGAACTGCATCTGAGCTGCAAACCACACACATCCCCCCTTTCTGGAAACCTTAAGCTCTGCAGATGTCCTTGTCAATATTTCAGATCAATGCCTCATGGTTTCCCGAAAAGCCAAAGCATCTTCAGAAAGGCAGCACAGACGGGTAAAAGGCAAAATGTTCATACAACCAGCAGAGAGAGAAAACAATGGTTGGTTTTTAACATAAAGGCTTTAGCTACTTGGAGACCTTTTTGCAGGATTGTATTATTTCTTCTAAATAGCAGAATCAAATGTGGCAAAACGATTATTAGCTACAGAGTGATATTTGGAAGGAGGGAGCTCAAAATAAAGCTAAATATTAATCTCAGAGGGAATAAAGAAATAAAAGCCATACTAGATAACCACTGCATCCCCGGAAACAGTCTTAAAAATGGAGTGTGTATTCCAAACTAGCACAAAAGAAAGCTGGGTACCCCGGCCTAATACGCCTAAGATAATGATTAAGATACAGAAAACAACCCTATAACTCACAAGCACAACCTAGATTGTTCTGTATGTTTCCAGACTCCAACCCTAGCACTAGTCGGAAATAGCTGGAACTTGGCAGACTGCTGTAAGTAACAATACAAATGAGCACTCAAATCTGTCTCGTCACATGAGAACTCCCTTAGGAAGCTCTGCCAAACATCACGTTTTAGGTCCTCCCTATAATATTGTAGTAACTATCAGAGCATTCATATATGACAGGACCTTGCCATGGTCAACACAAGCCGCTGCCTTGCAATGTTCACAGGACCAAACTGTCACAAACCATGATACAGCAATGCACAGTCCAGGGTTATAACAGAGTTTGGTCCCACCTGTGCTTAGACCCATCCATGCTAATGAAATTGGGGGGAGATGAGGGATGGGACACACCATTCTGTAACCATGTTCCCCAATGCAGTTGCTGTTACAGCACAGACTATGCCTTAGACTGAGTGGGGAGTGTCGGATTTTCACACTCCACGTTGAGCGTTCCAGCTACAGTACCATTTCTCACTGCATCACTGCTGCCGAACCACCCCCACAGCCTTCAGTGCTTCCAAGCAAGCCTGCCAGTACTGAGAGTCAGGGCCCAAGATCTCCACTGGCAAACCAGCATGTTTTCAATAAGTCAGCCACGATGACACCAGAGACATGAAACTGCTGGAGGATCTGGAACTTGTTACAGAAATCAAAAGGTATAACATGACTGCTTAAAGCTTAAAGTATATCACTGCACTTCTCTGAGCTGGACCAAACTCCATTAGCTCCACGCTGCAGAAGCAGCATAAGGACTCCAGGGTTCCAGTTAGCTGCCTGCATTCTTAAATGACGGCACAAGCACAGTTAAATGCTTCACATTTGAAACTAGGTTTACACTGTGCACACTTACTGCTAGCTTTGAAGGGAGCATTTCTCATGATTCTGGTACATTACATTTCCCTTATGAGCTCTGTTTACATCTGATAGCAGACTGCTGCCCCAATGCTGGCTATGTAAACATAGGCCTTGGAAGCTGCCTGGCCCAGTTCAGTATCCTGGCAACTTTGCTGAAGCCAGCTTTACAAACTCACAAAGTGTGCAAATTAATTTCGTTATCCGCTCTTGCGCATCATGAGGAGGGAAAACAAATAACCTGCCTGAAAGTACATTCTGGTAATTATTAACCTGACATAAGTTAAACCCGTGGGGGTCAGAAGGGAGAAATGGCGGCAGAAGAACATGACAATTTTCTATTTGTGTTTATTATATAGCACTTCACTATTTTTTAAAATATAAAATACAACCTTGCACTTACAAAAAATTAATATGCAGGATTTCTACCTTGCATGGCTGAATCTACTCGTTCTCTCAGACATTTACAGTAAGTGGAAGGGACCACTCAAATATTCCATGAGCAGCAGGCAGACAAGACCTTCACTTTCACTTGCTTTTCAGTTTGATTTGTTAAATCTCTCACCAGCTCACACACGCACCCCCATTACTTTTGCAAAGTCTTTACCTTAACCTGTTCTGTAGAGCTAAATCATTAGATTGAAATCTGAAACTGTCAATGTGCTGTAGTAAAGGACCCAAAGAGAAAAAAGCCAGACCAACCACTACATGTATGGTAAAAAGCCAGACAATTACTCTGCAGCAAAGACAGATATGGCGCATGCACACTGAGTAAAAATACTGAGATCAAATGAAATGGCCAGCTAAGCAATGAAATTGTGCAGCAAGAGGCATATCAGCTAGCTTGTCTCTGAAGAGATGAAAGCAGAAATGTGGCTTGCAGTATTCATGTACTGGGATTTTTTTTTAGAACACAGGAGCTTATTCAAATGGCCAACAGATATGTAGCATTCCAAATTTCAACCCACAGAGGCAGCTACAGTTTTGGTAGGGCAACTGGGATTACAAAATAAGACACTTTGGAGCAAAAAGTGAACACAAGGTATATAGTGGGTGTTTTGACCACTATTTCGCTTTAGATTAAAAATTGCCTACTTTGATGCTACTTTTTGTACTAGTAATTTTTTCACCTACACTAGAGAGCAAAAAAAAAGTTTAAAACTGTGTACTGCAGAAATAATGTAATCCAGTGCTGTATGTCTGGATTACAAGATCCATTCCTGTGCCAACATGCACAAAAACATGTCCTTGTGAAATGCATACCTACAGAGCTGGAATCAAACTCACACAATTCATCTGATTGTCATGCAATAACTTCATTTCTTTGCAGTCCAGAAGGGTATCTCTTTCCTAGGATATCTATGACATAATGGTTGTGGACTATTTAATGAATTCGTTACTCTACCAAAATAAACAGGTTTAGCACAGTTTTTAAAAGTACAGTCTCCTATATTAAGTGCATCCAGATTAGACTCTTGACTTCTGTTCCTGAGGATTTCTGCCATGATGAGTGCTGTGGAAACTTGCACTGAAGTGCCCAATTTTTTGGAGTTTGGCCCTAAATCTGGATTATTGAGTACATCCTAATTTAGCTTTGACATGAAAATCTGAGAGGCTTGTTGCTGAGAGTAGAGCACAATCATAAACCTATAGCATTGCTGTGGCAGGGCACCAGGAAGCCTACAAGAATTATTAGCAAACCATTAAGAGAGGCACTGTCAAGGCAGATAAGCTTTAAGATTAATCTACAAAGCAGTTGTCAGGGATTTTAGAATGTACCTTTACAACTGGCTGCTGCTGCAGCTTGATATTCTCTTTAAAAAAGCTGTTGGATGCATGCTAGTTTATAATGGGTCATACAGTAATGAAACGTTTTTAAATAGTGCAGCTGGATTTTCTTCAGGGCATCTTAAGATAGAGCCACATTTTAAAACCCTTTTTCACATTATATGGGCACACTTATACCCCAACTACACTGGGGTAAACCTACACTGGTAGGTTTAAACTACACTGGGATTTAAACCAAGCTAGCCAGAACCAGCTTTTAACATGGCTCCTGCATAAATCTGATACTAGTAGGATGGATAAATTCAGAGGCTCGCAGACAAGTGACCTGGACATGGAATGGGCTGACTCCTCCTGGGAGAAAACAGATATATACCAGACTTATAAGAAAGAGAGTCTTTTCTTTCATACTATATACACTACAGCCCACGCAGGGCAGCCTTACTCCACAGACAGAATGCTCTGTGCTGCCAGAGATACAATTAATGACAGCACATCAGTTCACATGCTCTGGCCCTGTCCTTCCCTTGGATTATTTTTGGAAGGAAGGAACAGACTACATATCTACAATTCTTGAAATGAATTCCCCAGCAGTTCCAAAGCTTTTTATTCTCCATGTTTTGAGGATATCAATATAAATAGATCAGCTCAGAAATTCTTTCATGTTCCTCTTCTAACAGTTGATAGATGTATTGTCTTGTTCTGAAGTCCGATCACCCTCCAACAGTTCACGTGGTTGAAGGACCCTCAAGGGCTTCCCTTGGAAAAGGATGCCCAGACAAGGGATGCAAGTGACTCAATATGGGACCATTTGTGAAAGTATATTCTACCTTATCTTGCTCTGTATATTTAAATAGTTGAGTGTCTTAATTGATGGCATCTGGGTTTATTAACCTTCAGAGTGTTTCCTCGTTTCTGTTGAGAAGCCAAATTATTTTTTTTCCCAAACCACCCATACATTCATCAGAATACACGCTCACTACATCATTTTAATTCCTTGCACTTGCACAAATTCTCCAGTCGTTCAGTTCAAAGCTTCCTGGAGGCCCTGTATTTTACACTAACGCACTGTGCAAAAAAAAAAAAAAAGCCTAGCAAACACTAATGCTCTGTGTCACCCCCACTTGATTAGACACTGGACAGACCACATCATTGTACAGGAAAAACTACTTCAGAAGGATACTTGAAGGTTTATTTTTTAAACCTGGTACAGTTTTTCATACCCTTTGGCATCCAAAAGTAAGAGAATATTTCATTAATTTTGGATCCAAAAGATCATCTAAAACAGCAACCCCATAATGTTGCAGTTTAAAGGCAGATATAGAATGTTCAACCAGGGTCAGAAGCTAGAGCCTCAAACCATTGAAAAAGGGGACTTCTTGACCTCCTGTTAGAAAACATCTGTTTCTAGTCCTGATAGGTTATAATGGATTGGTCCATAAACATGCCAATGTATAAAGGGAGCTGTGGGCCTTCATCTAAAACAGGGGATCTCAAAGTTTTTCACAGCATGGATAACACTTTAATAGAGATATTGTGTTGTGGATGTCACCCAGCATTTCCTCTCCCCTTCCATTTGCCACTGCATAACATCAATGTGGCAACTAAACCCATTGCTTACTTGGAAAAGTAATATTACAAAAACATTGTGTATTTTTTGATTCTTTTCATGCAATTTAGCAGCTGGAAACAAGGAGGAGAGCCAGGACTATGTGACTTGC
Source organism: Mauremys reevesii (assembly GCF_016161935.1). Taxonomy (NCBI): domain Eukaryota; kingdom Metazoa; phylum Chordata; order Testudines; family Geoemydidae; genus Mauremys; species Mauremys reevesii. Next base: position 40,733,130 of record NC_052638.1, read on the forward strand.
CAGACAGGCTGGGGACAAAGGTTCTATTAGCTTATCCATACGTAACAAAGACTTCAAGTTTGATTGCCTGACAAGAAATTGTGTCTGTTCTCAATTTGAGGGCTATGGTTTTGAGCTAAATGAAAGGTGGTTGCTGCAGTGACTGTCTGAAGTTGTTTCTCTTCATTCTGCTTGGTCTGTTTTGGGCTACTGTAATAGGGTTTTTCATTTTGATTCTTCTGTTTGTGTGTGAGATACTCTCAGTCTAATATTGAGTTTTGTCCTCACTTTAATATAAATAAAAATCCTGCTGCTGCTATTAGTCTGAGGGTATGGGACACAAGCAAGACTATGTATGCAGTAGTTTATTTAAAATTAAAGTTTTAACACCTAAATAATACTATGGATGATCTTATAAGTATGACCTGAAGCATGAGAGGTGATAGCCCCTTTTAAAAAAAAGTAACTTATTGGTTCATTTCTTATAAAGATCTAATCCATTTTGGAATCCTAAACTTTTGTCTCAATAATATATTGTAACAATGAGTTCCACAGGTTAATTACATATTATGAAAAACATTTTCTTTTAAATTTGTCTTCTCTTGTATTCTGGAATTCTTTCCAAGCCTCTCACTATTTTCACTGTCTCTCTCTATTTCTGCTATACCTTTTGTTTGGGATGATGTGAACAAAATGGAACAAGCTATTCACAGTGAAGACCCAGCATCAATTAATACAGGAGCGTTATAAATTAGGGTTAGGTATTTGACCAGTCCAAAACTATCTGGTCAAAAACAGCTGTAGCAATAGAGGTGGTCTATCTCGACTTTAGTAAAGCTTTCGATACGGTCTCGCCTGACCTTCTCATAAACAAGCTAGGGAAATGCAACCTAGATGGAGCTACTATCAGATGGGTGCCGAAGCGGTTGGAAAATGGTTCCCAGAGAATAGTTATCAGTGGTTCACAGTCATGCTGAAAGGCTATAACGAGTGGGGTCCCGCAGGGATCAGTTCTGTGTCTGGTTCTGTTCAATATCTTCATCAGTGATTTAGATAATGGCATAGAGAGTACACTTATAAAGTTTGCGGACGAAACGAAGTTGGCAGGTGTTGCAAGTGCTTTAGAGGATAGCATTATCGTTCAAAATGATCTGGACAAACTGGAGAAAGGCAAAGTACTCCACTTAGGAAGGAACAATCAGTTGCACACATACAAAATGGGAAATGACTGCCTAGGAAGGAGTACCGCAGAAAGGGATCTGGGGGGCATGGTGGATTGCAAGCTAAATACGAGTCAACAGCATAACACTGTTGCAAAAAAAGTGAATATAATTCTGGGATGCATTAGCCGGAGTGTTGAAAGCAAGACACAAGAATTGATTCTTCCGCTCTACTCTGCACTGATTAGGGCTCAACTGGAGAATTGTGTGCAGTTCTGGGCGCTACATTTCAGGAAAGATGTGGACATATTGGAGAAGGTCCAGAGAAGAGCAACAAAAATGATTAAAGCTCTAGAAAACGTGACCAATGAAGGAAGATTGAAAAAAATTAGGTTGGTTTAGTCTGGAAAAGAGAAGACTGAGAGGGGCCATGATAACAGTTTTCAAGTACATAAAAGGTTGTTACAAGGAGGAGGGAGAAAAATTATTCTCCTTAACCTCTGAGGATAGGACAAGAAACAATGGGCTTAAATTGCAGCAAGAGAGGTTTAGGTTGGACATTAGGAAAAACTTCCTGTCAGGGTAGTTAAGAACTGGAATAAATTGCCTAGGGAGACTGTGGAGTCTCTATCATTGGAGATTTTTAAGAGCAGGTTAGACAAACACTTGTCAGGGATGGTCTAGATAATACTTAGTCCTGCTATGAGTGCAGGGGACTGGACTAGATGACCTCTCAAGGTCCCTTCCAGTCCTATGATACTGTAAGCTCTTTGAGGCAGGGACTGCGTCTTTTAACTTGTTTAATGTGTTCTGTAAATTCCCATGTACACTGATGGCCTGGTATACAAATAAAGATATACATACGTACAATGTGTTCTAGATGATCCCACCCAGTCAAGATGCTCAACTTTCAATTAGTTCACCTTTTCTCCCCCTCAACAAACGGCATTAGCATATAGTAAAGTGAGTGACCAAGACATTTAAGCAGGCTTGGTAACTGATGGCACCATGATGCAACCAGAAAGGTAGGCTCCTTCTTACATCAGGGCATTCTGGCCGAAGATCTGACAATATTTGATCATGGTCAAATAATAGGTGTTCAACTGACTGATCAACTGACAGGCTTGCCAAATCTGTGATAAGTATTTTCAACATCCTCTGCCTCTTTTCTTAATGCTTAAGATCTTGTTCATTTTCTGACATACTATTTTCCATTGAGCAGGTTTTCATTGACCCGCATGTTACTTAGGTTTAAGTAGATAACCTTTCCTGACTGCTCCAGAGCGAAACAAACATTTTGGTGTCTAGACAGTCCTTCTCTAAACCGTGTCCTGAATTGACACCAGACTAGTAAATATTTGGGTAGCTGAAATCACCATTATTACTAATTGCCTCTAATCACTCTCAACACTGTGCACTCACTATCACTCACCCGATCAGGAGAAGATTGTAAAACCCCACTATTACATTCTTATGAAGGGCCATCTGATGACAATCACCAAAACATGCAGTATGGCATGGCAGGGTATACAAACCAGGTTGTAGTCTAAGTGGGTACCTAGGTGTTCTAGCCTATAGCATGATTTTGTAAACGGTTTTCCAGTCATGGTTGGGCCTGGTCTACAGAGAACTGGACCTGTTAGCACCTTTTTTTTTTTTTTTTTTTTGCAAGCACTGTGTTTAAATAAGATTGTTCTAGCCTAGCGTGAACTCTAGGGTATAGAGCGCTAGGGTCCCAAGCATACTATGACCAACAGAAGAGCCCCCTGACAAAGGTCAAACCAGACTTCACAGAAAACAATGTAGGTAACTTGGAGTACAAGATTTTTCGGGCCCAGCATTAATAAGATTGAATTTAAGGTCATTCGGTTAGGAATCCGATTCTGAACTACTGCCCTTAAATGTTATTAGGGCGCCACTGGCGTGCCAAGTGCTTTAACAGAAGGTCTGTGGGCCCAAGAGTTTACAGTCTAAATCAGACAAAACACAGTCCGGGGGGGAATGGAACATGAGTATCTCATACACCTGGCCCCCTGCATTTCACTGTGTGGCACCACATAGCTCAACCACTCTTAGACAGGATCCCTGGCTACAACCCCCATTTCCAGCTGTGTTACCGTAACAGGACCAACCTGATTTGGCACCTGTTAGCCCTTTTGCCCCAAGGGCCTGGTGCCAGCAAGGTGGTTAAAGCAACTGTTGCATTATTCCATCTAAATTAACACAATACAACTCAACACCAGCTTCTTCAAAACAAAGCATGATTTATTCATTCACCCTAAAGTACAAAGCACAGAGAATGAAGGGTAAAAACAGTGATGATCTACACACATTATTTCACCCTTAATCTCTGCTTACAAGCTGTCGTATGTTTCGGAAAGCCAAGCAACCTCCATCTCTGGGTTGGGAGAAGCAGACTGCCCCTGCTGCAGTTTCTGCATCTCTGTCTCCTTGCTAGCTGTCAGCTTTAAAAAGTCATGCTCCTTGGGCAGCTCTGGCCACGCACTCAACCCTCCCTCAGGGCCGCCCAGAGGCGGGGGGGCGCCCAAATGAGGCAATTGCCCTGAGCCCCGCAGGGGCCCCCAGCCCCGCCTCCACCTTCCCCCATCCCCCGGCACCTCAGCGTGCTGCATCAGGAGCGGCTCTGGACAGCACTGCAGCGGCGGGACCTGAGCTCCTCCCACTGAGTCAGAGCCATGTGGTAAGGGGGTGGGGTTGCAAGCTCCAGTCCCGCCAGAGCCAGGCCGCTGCAGCACTGTCCAGGGCAGCTCCTGGACGCGGCGTGCTGAGGCTCTGAGAGAGGGGAGAGGTGGCGGTAACCCAGGAGCAGTCCTGGACAGCACTGCCGGGGTCTGTCAGGGGACGGGGGGTTGGATCGTGGGCATTCCGGGGGTCTGTCAGGACTCGGCGGGGGGAGGGGGGGTGGATAGAGGTGGGGCAGTGAGGGGACGGGTTGGTGGGGGGTTGGGTCCCGGGGGGGTGGATGGGGGTGGTGGTCAGGGGACAAGGAACAGGATGGGTTGGGGATTCTGAGGGGGGCAGTCAGGGGGCAGGAAGTGGGTGGGGGTCAGATAGGGGGCAAGGCCAGGCTGTTTGGGAAGGCATAGCCTTCCCTACCCTAAAGCTCATTCAGCAGTTTGAGGCTTGCAGACAGCTATTTAACACAAAGAGCCAAGCTGTTATCTTCTCCCTTAGGGCTACCATCCCTTTCACTTCTCAAATGCCAAATTATAGTCTACATTTAATTTCAGTGCCATAGGGAGATTCATGTCAGGGGAGGGTAGCTTCATTTAAAATTAGCCACTTTAGATTAATGGTGATAGAGCCAAGAGAGCATGGAGGAGGGATCACATGAGAAAAGCAATATCCTACACCACCTACCTCCTTCCCAACCCTACCAAGGGAGACCCCCCTCCCCTGCATTCCCCGAGGCTCCAGAGGGGTTAATTCAGTGGTTCTCAAACTTTTGTACTGGTGACCCCTTTCACATAGCACACCTCTGAGTGCGACCCCCCTTATAAATTAAAAACACTTTTTTATATATTTAACACTATTATAAATGCTGGAAGCAAAGCGGGGTTTGAGGTGAAGGCTGACAGCTCGCAACCCTCAGTAATAACCTTGTGACCCCCCCGAGGGGTCTCAACCCCCAGTTTGAGAACCCCTGGGTTAATTTAATTTTAGCACCCTGTGTCCATTCACATGCATGTGCTATTTTAAGCATTTAAGTTTTCACAACATAGGCTCATCCCAGAGTCTGGAACAAGCTCAAATGTTCAGTTCGTGGAGTATGTACATAAGCTATACTAAAGACAAACCTACAGTAACCGTCTCCAGTTTGTGAGGGACCCAATGGAGCCAGTCTCTGGGAAACAGATAATTTCATGGAGGTTAAGTCCATTAATGGCTATTAGCCAGACTGGGTAAGGAATGGTGTCCCTAGCCTCTGTTTGTCAGAGGGTGGAGATGGATGGCAGGAGAGAGATCACTTGAACATTACCTGTTAGGTTCACTCCCTCTGGGGCACCTGGCATTGGCCACTGTCGGTAGACAGGATACTGGGCTGGATGGACCTTTGGTCTGACCCAGTGTGGCCATTCTTATGTTCTAAGCTAAATGAACCCAAAGTTATGGAGACAGATATGAGTCAAGGAAGCCAGCAGAGTATCAGAAACCTGGAAAAATCTCTGACTGGATGGGCTCAGGCGTTTGGTCACAAGCTGAGGTGGTTCAAAAGTTTTGAACTTTTTTTAAGCAGAATTTTTTTTATTGTTTCTTTAAACAAACACAGCAAGCAGCCAATATTTGGCCACACACTTCTGAAACCCCAAACCATGTTCAGGTTTTGGCAGACTAATTTCAGCTTTTCAATTAAAAAACAACAATTTTTGAAGGAACGCAGACATTGTCCGTGATTTTTTCTGCTTTTAAAACCCCCCTAGTTTTCAATCCAAAAAAAGTTTTGATGGAAAATGTTTGTCCAACCTTTTTAATGAGCTGTAGTGCCTTTTAGCACTAGCTGATGCTGAGAACCAGTGATACCTTATAAATGTGACTTGAAAAGAAGTTCTCTCAAAACTGGGTTTGTGCCGAGATGCAGAAGGTTTTTAAATGTTTATTTTTCCCAGGGCCACCAGGGGGAGGGGGAAGTGGGGCAATTTGCCCCGGCTGCAGGGGCCATCACGAGAATATAGCATCCTATAGTATTGCAACCTTTTTTTACGGAAGGAGCCCCCAAAACTGCTTTGCCGCAGGCCCCCTGAATCCTCTGCGCGGCCCTGCTCTCTCTCCACTTTTCTAGGGCTCAGTCTCTAATGTTCAGTGTCCTCTTTGGATCTTAGGCTTTGCCTTGGAAAGTGGCATTATTCTGAGCCTGGATGGACACAGGTAGGAGGTATGCCCCACTGTTTTACTGTGCCTGCTTGGTTCCTTGAACAACCTGTTTTGTTCTAACTCCATAGCAAGGAACCCTTCATAAACACACTGAGGTGTGCACCATATTCATAAAAAGTAACGGACATTGCCCACTTTGTCACAGTTTCATTTCTGGTACTCCAGCAACGTGTTTGTTACAAAGGCTATGGCTCCAGCGCTGTCCGGGAATAACGGACAGCGCTGGGCGCTGGGGCTTTGATTACACTGGTGCTTTGCTGCAGAGGGTGTGTTTTCACACCCTGCTGCAGCGCTGCAAATTTGTAAGTGTAGCCAAGCCCAAACACTGGCATTTATTGCATAGTCTGTGGTGTGCAGCTGTGTCGTTATACCTCCTCCTGCTGCAGAGTTATGCAGATCTCTCCAACGGTCAGCGTGGTCCTACTGCCATATGGCCAGAACACCAGGCGGCAGCCTGAGGTGCCAGCTCCCCATCTACTAACTGGTTTGTACCAGTCACAAGGAAGACTAATGCGCCGGGGCGAATCTGAAGAGTTACCTTTGGTCAGCAACCACCACCACCTTAGGAAAACTGCTAGAAGCTCATCTGTAAAACCAAAGACTTTAAGATTCGAGCCTCTCTCTTCCTCCTCAAGCTATACACTTTTGAACCTTGAAATAAATGGTTTCTTTAAGCAGCTGCAAAACTTCTGTGAGCCTTCCCCTCTCCAAACCAAGCCACTCTCTTGGTCATAAAGCAAAGGAAGTTAATGTTTTAACCTCCTGGATTTATGCAGTTCAGTCCAAAGTAGTGTTTATTTTCTTCAGTTTTAAATTGCATAATTACATTGCCAAAAGTGCATTTAACAGCTATTCTTAACCTAAGGCCAGCACAAAACAGTGTAAGAAATAACATTGAGTAATTTACAAAAGCAAACAGCAGCATTTTAAGGTGTAATTCCACCATGCGAACAGCGCATTTAACTGCAGATGATCACACAGTAGTCAAAATATGTTTCTGATGGTCAATAGTAATAAATAACCTCAATGAAAAAGTGAAAGGGACTGGGGTGGCACAGATAACGTTTCACAAAGATGAACGATGCCTTTTAAACAGAAACACTGATACTAATAAGCAGCACCATAGTTAGCAAGTTCTTGGCATTCCCTTTAAAGGCACCTTTCAGAAGGGTCTCTCTCCCCCTTCCCCCACACCATATATTATACACGCTGGACCGCAACTTTGCCCAGGTAGTTATGTAGGCAGCACAAAGCAAAGGAGGGTTTGAGGGGGTGGGTGAGATGGGAGAGGTTACTTCAAAAGAAAAAAATAGGGCTTTCCAGGCTTTTGATCATGCTCTAACTCTGTGTTTTTCAGAGACCTGATCCTTACTGAGCTGGGAACAAACGATTTATTTTCTAAAAACTCATTTAAAAACTAGCTACTTTTATTTAGCTTTGCAGCATGCAGCCTAGCTTGGCTGAGCAGCAGCAGCACCACAACTCAGCACTTCATACAGGCGTTGCAGGCATGGATACTATGCAAAGCACATTGATTAGGATGGGGCTTTGCATGCTCATTTACATTAGAACTGTTCCACTCCCATTGTCTCAGGCCCTATGAATGGAAGCACTGTGTCACTGCACAGTGTTCTGCACATGGAGTCCCAGCAAAAGGGAGCCTGTCACTCCGTAGTAACACAAAACAAAATCCCAGCAGACGCGTCCATTAACATCCAAGGGGCAGCAGCCCCAGTGTGTCAGTGGAAGAATTCCTTGAAAACTAAGACAGTGAAACGAATTTCATAAAAAACCTATTAAGCAACGTTTCTCGCCTGAATTAAACCATCAAAAGCAAGGAAAACCGACCAGAGACATTAACCCTGTGTCATACTCCTTAACACAGCATGTTCAGCACTACTGTTCCCAACCCACTACTCAAAAATTCGTATTACCCAACAAGAGTTCCATAAACTTATGCCTAATTTGGACTCCTGAGCTTGTCCCAAGTGTGAATACACCTGCTCTCACAGGATTCCATTTGGATACTTAGAATAAAGGAGCAACTGTGCAGAAGTGTGTGCAGTGCCCATATACACCCATATGCACATGCGAGCCTCTACATACACCATTGGAGATGTGGGCTAACGTGCTCAGAACTGTAACAGCTGTTAAATACCCCAGCTCAGAACACATTTTCCATGGACCATGGGGACATACTAACAGGTTTTAAATAAATTAAGGCAAAAATGATCCAACCAGTTATAAAAGCAGGTGGGCTGAATGCAAGAGATGAAACTCTGCTAGCAATGGCTGAGTATTGCATTTCTCCCTCTTTCTACAGATGTCAGGAACTTGGCTGGCACTGCAGCACTGGATAAATGCAGACCTCTACATTTGAAGAATGCCTCTGCTCTTCCAAAGCAGGCAAGGAGCCATGGATTTTTCCATTACAGCAGAATCTGCACTCACTATATGGAATTATGGGTTTGGAGAGCACTACTGGTTTGTTTACTGGAGTTATAATTTCTATAACTCTTCATCTTAACAGAAACTCTTGTAGCTGTAATCTCTTCAGCTTTTCCCCAGCCACTACAGACCGATGGCCTACGAAAAGCATCCTTCTCCTTCCCACAGCCCTGTAATCCAGGAAAGTGACAACCAGTGTCCCAGGCCCCTCTCGTCTCGCTCTGGGTTGATCTCACTCTGCATAGGCTTAGCCAAACTAAGGAAATGAGCAGCACGGTTTCCAAAACCAATTCAGAACTGCTCTCCTGGCTTTCAGGACTTCCCCATATTCTTACTCCACCATGTGTCTCTGACCTACCGCCCAGCTGCTCCTCCTGCTTCTCCTCCACAGCTAGTGGTTGTTGATTAATTCATGCTGCTGTGCTTATTTAATATTACCCCCCTTCTTGCATCCCTCAGACTGTCACTGCCTCAATACATCTTCCTTTTACCTTAAACTGAAGGCCTCCAATACATTCCGCACTTGGCCATTAGAAGGTGTTGCTACACAAAAGTATGTTGTACAGTAAGGAAAGCAGAAAGGAAAAAGTGTGGGGGGGGGGGGCGCGGGGGGGTGCCAGGTGGCCAGACCCATAACAAATCACTCATTTTCCAGTTTCCTCTTACTCTTCAAGCTTGTGTGTCTAGGCCACTGCAATGCTTCAGTGAAGACGCTGCCTATGCCTATGGAAGGGGTTCTCCCATCGCTCTCTACACTGGGGGTTAGATCAGTTTAATGGCATCGCTCAGGGGTGTGGATTTTTCACACCCAAGTGATGTAGTTATATCAAGCTAATTTCCTCATGTAGACCAGGCCTGAGAGAGAGCAGGCCAAGAACAAGCCCTTTAGCTCCCTCAGCATGATTGGAGGAGTAAACCACAGGGAGAGTGCGGATACCTTGCCACCCCTTCAGCCAGCTGGTTCCATTATTACGTGCAGTTCTGAAGCACTTACCACTTTGGCTAGTGGGCGCTCAGAACAAAAATCTTCATTGTGCAGTTAATCAGAACCCCTTACTGGAAGGGTCAGATTCCAAGTGGCTAACTTGCTCTGAACACAGAGAGACACCGAGAGAGAGACAGCCTGCCAATTTTCCTTTTGGTTTAGGAACATTCTTTCCTCTTCAGAGTTACGAGCTAGGCTTCAGCTCCAGGAGCTCACTCTGGGTCTTGTTCTAGAGGGCTGTTTTTCTAGTGACATAAGATTTTAGCCACATGAACTACTGGGAAGCGTTCTCTCGCAATTGTTATAGAGCTATTGGACTGCTGGATTATGTAAGAGCTGTGTCACTGGCCCTGCTACTTGTGAGGAAACCTTCAGCTCTGTAAATTGATACAAATCACAGAGTGGACTGACTCCATCTGAAAAGAATGGGCAAGGGGTGGGGAAGGCGCTTTACTGAATTTGAGAGTAGACCACAGTAAAGTAAGCGTTTAATTTAAAAGGTACTGGATGACAAATTCACAAATTCTCCCATAGCCTTTGTACACACCAGTCTCCCCCCAAGGCTGCAGGAGGGAAACAATATTAAAATATGTTGCCAAGTTGTTATCCTTCTTGCACTAGGATAGAAGGACATGAAAATCCATTTGATAGGTACCCAAGAAAATCGGATATTTAGAAGGTGAGTGAGCTTCACATAAATAGAGCAATTTCATAACAAAGGTTTCCTAGAAATATGGTTTCACAGGACAATTGGGACGTCCATACTGCAACTATGGGTATTAGGACAATATGACATGTTTCTTTTTCAACTTGCTTCATGAACTGCATTTTTGGACATTTCAAAACTGCTGTGTCCCAATACCGAACATCTGCATATCAATATACCCCTTCAACTTTCCACAGAGAGGCCATAATCTTTGTTTTGTTCTGCGCCTTCAGTCTTCGTGGAGCAAACACCCAGTTATGCAATTTTTATTCATGTTCTTTAAGCCATGTGAACATCTCTGTGATGCCTGACAGGAAAGGAGGGACAAAGGTGGAAAAAAAGCAAAGGGAAAGGGGTGTTAGTTTAGGAAGAAGGCTAGTGTGGAGGAATGACATGCAACATTACACCCCTGGCCTCTCTGCAAACTCACAGGTAACCAGTGCTGATTCACCACACAGGATACCAAACAGGGGAGCCGAGTTAATCAAAAGGTATCAATTTGCCTCTTACAGTTGGCATGGCTACTTCCAGCTTTTCATGTTCTCTGTATGTATAAATATCTTCTGTGTGTTCCATTCTATGCATCCGATGAAGTGGGCTGTAGCCCACGAAAGATTATGCTCAAATAAATGCGTTAGTCTGTAAGGTGCCACAAGTGCTCCTGTTCTTTTTGCGGATACAGACTAACACGGTTGCTACTCTGAAATGAGACAAGTTACTTCTCTAAAGACAGATATTTAACTGGCACTGTCTGCATTCAGATATACTTCACTTAGCTTATAGTCATGAAGCCAGACAGGCAAAATTACCCCCAAAACAGCTTTCCAAGGTTGCCCTTTCTGCTATGGTATCTGCAGATCACTGCTGCTTCAACACAGATTCCACATTTCAAGTGTTTTCAGACAGGCTACAGAGTAGAAAATGTTTAACAGTGGTAGCAGCAACCTTCTGTGTTACGGGTGAATGACCTGGAGGGTAAAGACCAATGGGGCTTACATTAACTAAGCTCTGTTCAGCTGCCAGCAGTACTGGAAAGGATGGCTGGTAGTCACAATTTTGCTGCACAACAGCTAGCCACCACTGGAAGGAGACTGGGGAGGAGGAGGAGAAGGCAAAGCAAAATTAATCTCTTTCTTTTTAAGGAAACCTCAACTTTCCACTGGAGGGAAGTTGATATTCATTGCAATGTTACTACCCCTTTTAAACTGGCTCTCCGACATCTGACACTGCCCCATCTGCTCTGACTTTGTTCAAATTCCATTACTCAATCGGCTCCTTTCCTGCTAAAATAGCAGGGTCTGGAACTCAAATGTAGTGCCTGACTCTTTAACTGACATCACTGGAATCTGTAAAGTGAGCTATGTGGAAGTTAAAAGCCTTGAGAATCCAAGGCTATTTCGTAGCCTGTGAATCTCAGACTGAAGTTATTTAGATCTGGACAACAGGTGATATTTGTGAGTAATGTGGACTGCATGGGTGCAGCACAGTGCAGAATTTTCAGTACCACAAAACAAAGCTGGATCCAGACTAACCTTGTGGATGACCATGAACAATCTGGACTACAGCTAATTTGGCAGTCAGGAGATAGGTCAGGTTGTAGGAAGACTATAGTACAGGATGCCTCTCTCACAGGGCAATATATTTTATACTAAAATTAGCTACATGTCTATTAAGACATTTGTGGTATCTGAACACTTGTCACCTCAGCTAAATCTCACAGAGCTGCAATATGGAATAGAAGGAGCAGTGACATTAAAATATTCTTGCTTCTATAGGCTAACATGTACCATTGTAACTAGCCCAACTAAATTTCCACCTATACAGCAGCAGGACATTTGCAGCTAACATTGACTGGTGAAGTAAATGAACAAGACCATTCTTCTTCTTAGGTTCTGCCAAGCAAACAGATGAGAGAGAAATACTTTTCCAGTACCTTTACGAGTGACAATTATACTGGTTGGCCGTAAACATTAGCAAAGCAGATCAAGCTTTAACAAGTACACTTTTAAAAAGAAAATGAAATTTAGTTTCCCCAAAAAAGAAAACTTGTGCCACCCTGGAGGAAAATACCTGTGTGTGTTAATTTTTTGATACAAAATCCTTATTTTAAAAAACACTAATAGAGTTACTCAGTCTTGAAATATTCTGAACACATTTTACATACTTGGAGTTGAATGTAAGAGGCGTTAAACACTGTTAAAGTGTAATTTAGTAGCCAGTCCTTGGTATAGGCTATGGGTAGGTTTATTGTATTTCACGGTTTCCTTGCCATGAATAAGAACCATTCTTTTTCTTTACTGAAAAACAGGAGCATGAAGGGTAATAGAATCCAAGCCTTGATGTTAAAGGCAATTTGATACAGTTCTATTAAAAAAACTGAAGAGGAAGGTAAATTACTTTAATTCCTGCTGTAGAGAATAGACATACAGAAACAGACCCTAGAGATAGATTTCTTTTTATCAGAACACATCATATGTTGTAAGAATTCAACCAAAGCCTGAAATGGTCAGACATGTGGAGATTTAGTTTGAGATTTTTTTTTTAAATTCTGTGCTTGTTGTGAATGAGTAATTCCTTCTACTGAATTGAAAAGCAGGCAAATATTGAAAAGCAATGACATGTCTAGTCTTGTGTGCCCAAGTCACTGCAGTATTCTTCTGTAAAGTTAACAAGATAGTTGTGATGTGGTGAATAACTCGAGTCAACTGTCAAATAGGTACCAATTTAATTTGATAGGCTGACCATCGTAGGGGAGATTAAGTGGCTGCTTAAGCACAATGGGGCATTTACTGGCACAGTGTACATCATTTTTACTTTGTAAAGCATGTGCATCAAACTAAAAGGCACAAATAGATTTTCACTAGCCAGCTAAGCATTTATATAAATAATTCTCGTAACTGGACTGGCATATTATACCTCTGAGAAACTCATTAGGCAAGGGAGGTGCTGAAGATACCTAAATTACATAGCCTCACAAAACTCAGGAATCCAAGCATCTAAAACAGTTCTTCAGTTAAGGATATTCCTGCATTTAATTAAACTTACCATACCAGATAAAGCTTCAATTCCTAAAAAAATATGATGTCTAATCATAAATCAAGACTGAAGCGTATTTACCCCAAAACTGAGTAACGTTGCTTCATGGTTGTTAATAGGTCGAACTGACAATGCACTGATATGAACAGACGCTACCAAGCAGTTTCTCAGCCTTTCAAGAGGACTATGTAGGCGTTGAATTCTGAAGCTAATCACCTTAGCAACGGCTCTAAACATATGTGCAGTGACATCAGCTGATTTTTGAAAGCTGTAAATAGAGCATAATAGCATGAAAAAAAATTCTGGATTAAAGCCAAGACCTAAAAACCCCATACTATTAAGACACTGCCTGTAATTCAATGTATGCAAACTTGTTTGTATCCCCCAGCCCCAAAATGTCTGTAATTATACACCTAACAACAATTAATGCATAATGCAATTGGCCAACTGTCCTTGTGCAAGTTATACACAGTTTAGGAAATAGCTAAAAGGGTATGAGTTGGCAGAAACTCATAACTTCAAAATTAGTTTAAAACAAAGAGATAAAACCTGTAAGTAATACTATAGAGCACTAAATAGGGAGAAGGATAAAATGGTCTAACACACAACCTTGCACATTTAAAACCAGTGAGTAATACCTTTTGGGTTTTACATAAATAAAAGATAGCAATGTTGCAGATACATGATTACCTGTTATTAATAAAAATTAAGAATCTTTTTTGAGGTGTGGGTGAATTTCAGCATGTTGACTAATACACACTGGCTACTGTACATTTGACTATTTTTGCAGTTAGTTGTGGTAAATTTCCATTTAAAGAGCTGATTAAAATCAATGAGTGACAGTTCTGGGCCTCTGGCAAAGAGGAGTTAAAGGAGTCCAGTATAAATAAGCGGGATGAACTCATTTCTAGAAGGCCATGCTGGCAAGCAGAGAGTTTGAAAGGCTTGCATATTCCAGCATTAGCTCATGTTTGGTAACTCATTAAGATCTTAAACTATCCATTTAGCGAGTCCCTCACTCATCCACTAAAATAAGACACAAAGAATATATATTTTGTTTTCTTCATTTCATTCTGACTCATCTTTCTAAGTTTTATTCTTAAGAGTGTGCTCTGGCCAGCTAAATAAACCCCTGCAATGCCTCTGTGTATTAAAAGCTAGCTTTCTGAGAGGGAGGGAGAGAGAGATGAGGGAAGAAATGGAATAGGATTTTCAAATGTCAAAAAAGATCTTTAGCAGCTCCATTTATGCAGAGCCTTAGTACTCACTGAACTTGAAAGTAAAATTTGCTGTGCAAAGAACACAGCTTGCATGCTAAATGGACCTGTGAAACAGTGCTTCTACAGCACAAAATCGTCACACATGCTCACTCCTTCTCTTGGCAATTAACCCTCAAGAACCTCATGGTTCCTTTCCCCTGCAATTTCAGGAGAAGCCTAGAGCCATTAAACATGGCTGTACTCATCATTTAATAAACTAGCTCACGGCAAGAGTGTACAACAGTCACTCTCCTCTAAGAAGCACCTTGCTCCCCATAAACATTTTTAAAGGGAAATGTAATGAAGACTGTAATCACGTCATCTAATTACAAAGGAGAGTAAAACAAAAACCAGCATCTTACAAAGTAATGTAACAAACAGGAAGCTGCTGTGAACATTAAAGATCCTATGATACTTCTTTAATAAAAGGTGTTTGCTGTGTGCATGGTGCATAGTTGGCTGCCATCCAGTACAGGCTACATTTCAGAGGTGCTGCATGCATACAGGCCCCCGATCATACAGGCAAAGCACCAGTGGGGCTTGTCCCTAAACAACCACTGGCAGGTCTAGCTCAGATTATTTGTGAAGCACTTTTGAATAAGAAGGGCTGGAGAAAGAGAAAATACAAGCTTGGATTAGAACAGAGGGATGGAGACGACTAAATACAGGCAAAAGGCAGGACATTTTCAAAGCCTTTGGTATAGTAAGTGCTATAATTTCATTATTTCATTAATTTAAATGAAATTGAAACAGCTCCAAGGAAAATGCTGTGTGTTGAGACATCAACTATGTTGACAAGTCATCCTTTGTTAAGTAATATTTAGTATTTTTCTCTGAATATATTTAGATCTCAAATTCTGCTGATAAGATTTTGTAATTACAGATGAGATGCAGCAAGTTTTCTGTAAGTTGAAAAAGTCAAGTGGAGCCAGAAGTTTATTAGAAACCCACGTTAACAAATGAAAGCTAACTCTGGTTAATTTCTCTCACTCAGTTATTGATCTCAATAAGGCTAGCTGAAGTTCTTTCACCATTCTTTACAATACTGTTTTCTGTTTTACTGGGGTGGTAGCACATCTACAGTTAAGGTTGAGACAAACAATTTTTCTAACGCTCTACAAGCCACATGCAAACCCAGACGGGTTTGAAAACTGCAATGCCTCCTCAAGGTCTGGCGTAGAGGTTTTGGTGCAAATTTGTGGTAATCTGAAAGGGTTTCTGAGATACAATGCTACTAAACAATAAAAGGGGGGTACGGTGGAAGACAGTATAATTTTCTGGTTCTTATAACACTTTTTTGAGTACAAAAGGAGTCCGAACTACTCTACCACCAGGTCAGGCTTGAAATCAGCTAGCTTGCAGTACCCACTGCCACTTTTGGGAAGCAATATTTTAAAAACTATTAAATATTTAAGTTAGTTCTACAAATTGGCTGAAGCCAGGTGATGCTTCAGAGAGTGAATTGCACAGGACTGCTGCTCTGCAATGGATAAGAGTACATAGAAGCATATCTATGTCAAAATCACTGCGATGCCCATGGAAATATGCTCTAATCACTGAATCCAAGCGCTACCCAAAGCACTGTGAGCTTGAGTACTGCATAGGGAGAATTTCTTGAAAACTGATGTGCTACACAGAGGCTGAGATAGTGGTGTGGATTTTGGGTCATTTGATCGAGGCGTTCCTGGGATGCCCCCCCCCTTCCCATGAGAATGTTCAAAGTGCTCTAAAATTCACATGACTAGGGAAAGTTGTTTAGAACATCCCTATTCCACAGGAGGACACGGGAGAGCTGGGTGCAAATCTGGGTAAGTTTGTAAAGAGGTTCCTGCGCTATAGCTCCCACTCACAAAATGGGCTACTCTTACTTTTATCAGATTCTTACAATTATTTCGGCGCACAGCTGTGGAAAAGTCTAGGGCTCTGACCCCCATGAATACATCTCACTAGACTGCACCTTGGCTCAGCTATTCCACGGCACCAAGAGACAGGTTAGAAATATTTAAAAAACTATTGCAATGCGAAAGCTCTAAAATGCCTCTAGAGAGCTCACATCCCTATGATTCCTCCCTCGGTGAGCAGCACTCCCTGAGGAATGTACTCACTAGGTGGCTTAAGGGAACAAGAATGGTCCCTAGAACCCAAGGACCGTGAGTTTCACCCCCTCCCTAGGTGATCTCCATGCTGTGCACATCAGTGCTCTCCATGTACCCTTTCGCTTGGGGCCTGAGACTACAACGAGGCTGCCTTTGGAAATATGTGAAACGGTGATGACGTTCAACACCCCACAAGCACACTGCAGCAGCATCTACACACCTTGCAAAGTCCCACCCTGACACCCTTTGGTGGGCAGTATTATGGCCAGAATACAAAACCCACTGTGGTGGTGGGTGGCTGGAAGGGACCAGCTACCCCAATTATAATGGCACCAGAGAGGCTGGCACAAGAGACCTGGTCCAGTGAATCAGTTCTGTGCGAGGAGAAGCTCACTAGACATGATGGACTGGATCTGTGCTAGGCATTAGGGACAGGCAGGCACCAAGCACCCATCCTGAGAGTGGGATCTGAAAGCCTGCACGTTCACTGCATAGCACAAGCACACAGCGCTGAAACAGAGGCCATGTCTACACTATAGGCACTACAGGGCACAGCTACAATGCTGCAGCTCTGCTGCTGTAGTGTAGACATTTCCTACAGCAATGGAAGGGGTTTTTCCTATCGATGTAGATAATTCGCTACTGTAAAATGCAGCAACTATGTCTATTGAAGAATTCTTGGGATGACCCAGCCAAGTCTACATTGGGGTTAGGTCGGCTTAACTACGGCGCTCACCGGTGTGAATTTTTCACACCTGAGCTATGTGGACAGCTTTTGACTGTAGGATGAGAACACCTATCGAGATTAATGGGGCAGTTCACACCTCTCAGAGCTATTGTTTCAAACTGTGTTTATCTCTAAGGGGTCTGAGTCTGGTAGCGCCGGCATGTATGCTACCAGACTTTGAGAAATCCCCAGAGCAAGACTAGACTATGGTGCTCTTCTGCTTGTGCATCCATATCACTATGTGCACAAATGAGAGGTACCACGATCCTTCAGGGTGCAAATGCACCTCTCATCTCAGTGTGAACTGTGCTGCTAGTCCCAGCACCAGGTAATACAACTCTTCCTAACAGTGAAGGACAATTAGAGTATATGCAGAGAATGAGAGAAAACGTGAGTGAGAAACACAAAATGGCAATTTTAGTAACTATTCTTCATGTCTACTTATTGGGTAGCTGTCCTGGCTGAAATACACTTACAGTATATTCCCAGTGGCTACTCCCAGCTGGGGGAGGGGAGGGGCTATGTTAAGAGTGCAGTGTGGGGTCAGTGCGTACCTTACATAAGAACAGCAATACTGGGTCAGACCAACAGTCCATCTAGCCCAGTACTGTGTCTTCCGACAGTGGCCGGTGCCAGACACTTCAGAAGGGTAACTTATCAAACGATCCATCTCCCTGTTGGCCAGTCCCAGCTTCAAGCAATCAGAGGCCATGGGACACCCGTGTGCATGGGGTTCATCCCTTACCATCTTGGCAAGTAGCCACTGAAGGGACCTATCCTCCATTAACTTATCTAATTATTTTTCAAACCCATTATAGTTTTGTCCTACACCACATCCACAAGCAATGAGTTCCACAGTTTGACTGTGCATTGTGTGAAGAAACTCTTCCTTTTGTTTGTTTTAAACCTGCTGCCTATTCATTTCATTGGGTTGACCTCTGGTTTTTGTGTTATGTGAAGGGGTAAATACCACTTCCTCTGCACAAATCAGGATTTTATAGACCTCTATCATATCCCTCCCTCAGTTATCTTTTTTCCAAACTGATAAGTCTCAGTCTTTTTAATCTCTTGTCATATTATGTTCATCTCTGTGTTTCATAATTCTGTTCTATACTATAGCTTCAATCAGTTTGCCTGATACTGAAGTTAGTCTTGCCAGCTCGTAATTGCCAGGATCACTTTGGAACCTTTTTTAAAAGTCAGCATCACATTAGCTATCTGCCAGTCACCTGGTAAAGAGGCTGATTTAGGCAATAGGTTACATACCACAGTTGTTAGTTTGGCTTCTGATTTACTTAAAAATAAATGCTGTTAGTTTGTGTCTTTTATTAGTTCTCTTTTGGCCTGCCTAATTATACTTTTTCACATGACTTGCCAGAGTTTGTTTCTTTCTCTTTTCTTCAGTAGGATTTAACTTTCAATTTTTAAAGGATGTCTTTTTGTCTCTAACCACCTTTTACTCTGTTGTTTAGCCATGATGCCCATTTTGGTCCTTTTATTGTTTTTTTTTTTTTTAATTTGGGGTATACGTATAGTTTGAGCCTCTATTATGGTGTTTTTAAAAAGTTTCCATGCAGCCAGTAGGCATTTCACTCTTGTGTTTGTTCCTTTTAATTTTTGTTTAACTATCCTCCTCATTTTTGTGTAGGTCTCTTTTTTAAATGCTACTGTGGTGGGTTTCTTTCATATCCCCACCCCCATCAATGTTCTATTTAATTACATTATGGTTGCTATTACTGAGCGGTTCAGCTCTATTCACCTCTCAGACCAGATCCTGTGCCCCACTTAGGACTAAATCAAGAATTGCCTCTCCCCTTATGGATTCCAGGGCTAGCTTCTCCAAGAAGCATTCATTAATGGTGTCTAGACTAAATTTCATCTCTGCATCCCATCCTGAGGTGACATGGTCCCAATCAATACAGGGATAGCTGAAATTCCCCATTATTATTGGGTTTTCTGTTTTTTGAAGTCTCTCTAATCTCCCTGAGCATTTCACAATCACCATCACCCTCCTGCTCAGGTGGTCAGGAATATAGTCGTACTGCTATACTCGTATTATTCAAGCATGGAATTTCTATCCATATGTACCTTAACTGTGAATTTCTTAGTTTTCAGAGGTTTAAGTATAAGTGAACTTGATGTTCAGGAAGGGCTCAAGGGAGCACTAGGCAACCATAACTCTGCATTAATATTTCAGAGCAATTATTACATACCATATAGTGTCTGCTACCCTACAGTCAACCCTATGAAGTATTTTGGGATGCATGGTAAAATATTCAAATTAGCCCAAGTCAACTCTCTTTTAGGTGCTTTTCAATAGTTTATGCTCGGTCTCTGAAGAATGCAAAATAAGGTTGCAATGTGCAACACCCCAAGCAATGAGGTTTTGGAAGCGGGGGAAAAGAGCTAAGCAGATGTTTAACATGAGGTATGTTGTTCTAAACTAAGTTCTGATGAGATTGGGAGAACCTGTTTTTGTGTCAGGTGTTACCTGGAATGCTACTATACTACTGTAAATATAAACAGAGTATGCAAGAGGTGGGACCACAAATAAAGCTGGCATTCAAAGCCTGTGTACTGTTTGGTTAATAGCCACTTTGGACACTTTTCCAGCCGCAACAAACGTTGAGACATACACCATTCACACAATGCTTTTACATTCCTTGTGCATGTTTCGGAAAGTTGTACTGAATAGCAGTACCAGTAGCTCTGCTATAGCTAGATTGTTTAGTTTTCCTCTTTTCAGGAATTTATATCTTCAAAATAGACATCCAAGGACAAAAGTGTTCAAACATTGCCACTAGCCCTCTGGGAACTAGCTCAGATGTCCTTTGGAATTTTAATCCACTTCAAAGAGCTTAGGCTTTTCTTGGGTGCACACAGATGAACAAAATCTGTTTACTCCCTGGTTTGGAAGAAGTCACGCTGCAGGCTCTTAGCTTGCTGATGTCTTGCTGTGAACTGTGGGATTGGCTGGAGAGACCAATGGTTTTCAACCAGCCCCATCCACACTAGAGCTGAGCAGGGTATATGGCTCCTTTGCTCACCTACTGCACTGTCCTTGTAAAGTTTGTCTGTGGTTCTCTGCTAAGAAGCTGTAAACTGGAGAGGGCCCCAGAGCACCTCCCGAGTAAAGTATGGAACATGTGGTTACGAGCAGCCCAGGAAAAAGAGTTTGTGCATTTTTTTAAATGGTGAAACGCTGATACCAATTAATGGAGACACCATTACTTTAGTACAGCCTGGGTTCAGACTGGCAGGAAAGTAAAACCCAAGGGCACTCTTCAGCTCATCTACACTAGATGCGTTTTCCTGACATTCCCCAGTGGCAGGAGCACCAGTGAAGTTGAGGCACCAGGAGCACTTTAACCACCAGGCCATCCAGACCTTAAGGCAAGTGTAAATATTTCTGATATGTTTAAATGTGGTTAATTTTATTTTTCGTGTAGCCAGGGCTTTATCACCGTCCACTCCAAGCATCACATTAACTTTTCATTGGTTTGATTCTTCCATTCACTAGCTCCCCCATCCTTCCAGTGTTTAAAAAATGGATTGCTGGGGATTCAAGCCACTGGGACTTGAGCTGGAACCATACGTACCATTGTGTGCTGCCTAGTCCTCCATCTTACTCATCAGACATGTTCAAAGCAGAAAAAATTGTCGCACTTCATTTTATTTATTCAGTTTCATTAATGCCTCACCTGTCTCCTTTATTCTTTTTTAAGACACATGCATATCAGTAAATTCACTAATTCTGCCAATTCATTCAGCAATGGTTTCGGCTTCCTCTGTTTGCAAACCAGTCTACTTACAAGATCTTATTACTTTTAGCCCTTAGGCTAGCGGCAGCTCATCCTCCATTTTAGGATTCTGCAAGTCTGCTCCCACTTCAGGCCCTTTGGGGCAGGGGCCATATCTCCCTCTATGCTTGGAGAGCACAGCACAAGGAAACCCCACTACCAGACTGGGAACTCAGTGCACTAGTGTCATAGAAATATGAAAGACGCACCTACAAGTCTACTACCTCATCCTGACTTGTTTCAGACCATTCCCACTGCCTTCACCTTCCAATATCTGGTCTTTGCTTTCAGCTATTTGGCCAGCCTCCTGTGAGGCCATATTGGCAGTCTGATTTCTTACATTTCTTTATGAGCAGAGCTAAAGTTGTCTGTGCATTAATTACAGTGCTCCTTAGACCCTTTCCCTGCCAGTTAACAACAGTGAGGAAACGGGCTAATAGGGCTGTCCAGATACCAGGATTTTCACCACAGCTCTACCACTGACTTGTTGGGTAACCTGGGGAGATTCCTTTAACCCATGTCTGAGTTTACCCACCTCTAAAGTGAGAATACTACTACTTCAGCACAAGGGGGTTGAGACGAATTCATTAATGTTCATAAAACAAAGGCCCTCAGCTAGAAATGGATATCTACAGGACCCTACCAAATTCATGGCCATGAAAAATGCAGCATGGACCATGAAATCTG
Organism: Mauremys reevesii; assembly: GCF_016161935.1. Taxonomy (NCBI): domain Eukaryota; kingdom Metazoa; phylum Chordata; order Testudines; family Geoemydidae; genus Mauremys; species Mauremys reevesii. Next base: position 40,754,906 of record NC_052638.1, read on the forward strand.
GTCTTTTGTGTGCTTTTACCCAATACTATTCAGACTTCACAGGGGAGACCAGTGCTTCTTAAATTGAGGGTCCTGACCCAAAAGGGAGTTGCAGGGGTGGGAGGGTGGGGAAGGTCACAGTATTGCTTCCCTTACTTCTGCACTTCCTTCAGAGCTCGGCTGTCGGAGAGTGGTGGCTGTTGGCCAAGCGCCCTGCTCTGAAGGTGGTGCTCTGCCAGCAGCAGTGCAAAGGTAATAAAGGTAATAATTGGAGATATACCAATCTCCTAGAACTGGAAGGGACCTCGAAAGGTCATCGAATCCAGCCCCCTGCCTTCACTAGCAGGACCAATTTTTGCCCCAGATCCCTAAGTGGCCCCCTCAAGGATTGAACTCACAACCCTGGGTTTAGCAGGCCAATGCTCAAACCACTGAGCTATCCCTCCCCCCTTAATGCAGAAGTAAAGGTGACAAAACTTTCCCAGGCCATCCCTATTTCTGCGCTGCTGCTGGCGGTGGCTCTGCCTTCAGAGCTGGGCTCCTGGCCAGCAGTTGCCACTTTCCAGCTGCCCAGCTCTGAAGGCAACGCCGCCACCAGCAGCAATGCAGAAGTAAGGGTGGCAGTACCACAATCCCCCATACAATAACCTTGCGACACCCCCACAACTCTTTTATGGGTCAGGCAATTACAACACCATAAAATTTCAGATTTAAATAGCTGAAATCATGAAATTTACAATTTTAAAAATTGTATAACCATGAAATTGACCAAAATGGGCCATGAATTTAGTAAGGCCCTATAGATATCCAAGAAAAGTATTTTTTATATATTCATTCTACCCTGTGGGTTTTTTTTTTTAAACACTAACTGGGAACCTCAAAATATGTTCTTTAAATGTCTTTTAGCCCTGTGCTGCCAGCCCACTTCTTAATGTGCTGAGATATCTTGTTCTCCACTTTGCTATAACCCTTATAACCCTCAATCATTTCTTTCATATTGATCAGTGACCTAGTATTCTCTCTTGCCTGCTTGTGCTCTCCACTGTCTACACATCATTTGCTTAAAGGGACAGAGCCCACTGGAAATCCAAATAGATTGTTAGACGGTACTTTAAAGTAGTTTCTGGTGCTGCACCTGCAGCATAGTCCCTCTGTCAATTTGTTTGGTTTCTCTCTCCCCTATTTGTGTGTGAAAGAGCTACACAAATGGAAGAAACTGACTGTACAAGAGATACAGTGAAAGTCTCTGTATATGGTACTGTCAAAAGCACAAAGTAAAGAAACTGAGAACAAGTTTTTTTAAAAACTAATTTTAATCTTACTTGTAACAATAATGCATAAAGTTGCCAGACAAAAGCGAGAGTTTTAACTTGCATATTCCTTTATTTAAAATGTTTCTTTTATAACCTATTTGGCTAGTCTTCCTCCCCTCCACACACACTAAAAAAAAATTGAAGAAAATTATATCACCACACAAGTCAGAGAAGCCCAATTCAGACTTCCATGACTAATCAAGAAACTCCATCCGTAGACCAGATGAAAACCAGGCCTACAGACCCACCCTGGGCTCAAGAGAATTTCACTAGTGAATGCAGAATCTGTAGTCAGTTTTAATTCTGGAAAAATGCAGGGGACTTGAAAGAAAAGGACAGTCATCTCAGGAAAGTTATATTAGAGTACATTAAGGTTCTGGCCATACCCTACAAAGAGGCCAGAAATTCAGGATGGACTATTATAATGGGATACCGTCTTTCATTTTATACAGTTGTTCCCCCTAAAAAGAGCTACAGACAATTGAACCCTGACCCTGAATTTCCAGATTTGTGGGCTGAAGCTAGAATCTTATATAGAAGGACCATGACTAGAAACCAAAGAGCTCTCCCCTTCTGCCCCTACCACATTGTTTACATATATTACTGACAAGTTTCTTACATATCACAGCAAAAGCTAAACATGCAGTTCTAGCTGCCCTTCATCAGGCATGTTAACAGACACAGTGGACCTCTGCAAAACAGCTGACTTGTAGCCACCATTTCATTGATGCTGAAGCAGACCATACTTGAACGTACAAGTCTGAAATAGAATGGAAAAGACTGCCGTTCCAGAACTATCAGTTCAGTAATTCCAGTGATCGTGACAGGATCACAAACATTTTTTTAAAAAAGAAGTTAACTTGATCCTTTAAACAAGATACATACTCCCATGTGTTAAAAAGTCTTCAATTAACAGGAAATATATATATAAATCTTTCAGCTTTAGGAGATGGACAAAATAGAACAAAAACCTTGTATCCTTTTACATTGCTCTCAAAGTGTATTATATTAGTGAACAGAGTGACAGCTGGGCAGGAGGCTGGGAACAATGAAGATAAAGTTAGCTTTCAGCGATGTGACCCTATCCAGGCTGTGAGCCAAAAGACTATAAATAATTGATAGGAGCAACCACCCTAGCCAACACGCTAATGTACAGAGCGTTTCAGACAGCAACCGGAGTACTATTACCCATTACATCATTGCTTCTCTCCACTCTGTGCTCTCCTATCAGCGAGGCAATTTTCCTGCTTTTAAATAATAAATTGCACTGGGAGTTGGAATACTCCTTTGCCCATTCAAGTCTACCAGGGTGTGCAACTACACAAATGAATTTTACATACGGTAAAATAAATTTTGCATTAAGCTAAAAAAAGTTCTTGTTGCAGTGGAAGCTTAGGCACACTGCTTTTTTGAATATCAACAACAGGTTTATGTACATCAAATGCAAAGCTTTCCAGCTAACGACTTTTAGCCTAAATCAGTATCTGAAATTACTTCAAGTTTAATTTAGAAACATGGCCTAAATTCACCCATAGCTGTAAACAGGTAGAACTGTACTGAAGTCAAAGAGCTTGAAGAATCTCCTTACCCATGACAAGGAGGACCCCTGAACAGTGAGAGAGAGACAGACACATGAAGGTGTATTAAGCTATTCATTTACGCAGAAATGTAAGATTAAAAAAAAAAAGTTAAGTGTCCAGATTTTTAAAGTTGTGAAGAAAAACCTAAATTTTGTGCTGCTGCTCCTGCTCACGGTTTTTCCAAGCAACCATTGAGTGAAAATCAAAATCTTCTGGTCAGTTTCTACTACTTTACTGAACTTGTGAGCAGCAGTGAAACTGACAATATAAATATCTCTCTGCTACAACTGCTTGGAAAAGATCTCAGCAGCACACCTATTTATGTGGGAGGATGACCCAAAAACAGGAGGACGACAATGCACACGTGTGCACGCACACACATGCACATGAGAAAGCTCCCTCCCAACAGCCAGAGAAGAACAAGGGCGCTTCACACTGAAACTGGACACCTACTGAGCACAGCCCAGGGAAACGTATTATGTTAAAGAAACCTAGCATCATCTTCCTTCCTTCCCAGCACATACGGCTTTTCAAAGTGCACTCTTCCTGACACTCATTGGTGACAACCTTTAGCCTATAAACTAGAGGACTAACACTACCTTGGTACCTTTTTGGAGCCTTTAAGATGTGCTATTTAAACCAACAGTGAATTTGGCTCAATGTCTATACTTAAAAAAATATTCTAACTTCTTAGTGCCAACTGTTGGGGTGGCTCGGTTGCTGGCAATGGATACCACACTGGAGAATCCATCTTGTTAAAACTGGTTTAAGAAGGTGAGTTTCTTTCTTCTTCCCTCTGCTGGCTAGGCCCACTGGCCAACCTAACATTCACATTCTTGTTCACTGGTTGAGATAAAAAACCCTCCTTGCCCCTCCCCAGGCTCTATTCCTGATTTTGATTTGCAAAGAGGAAAGAGATATTTTTCAAGTCTCATCCACTCAGAAAAGGTAACTAATATCAGATTAATCTTTTCTTATAACTGATTATTGATCACCACATTTCAAACATCTAAAAGTATTTGGATTAGTTCTGCAGAAACAAAAATTCAGATCACATTTGAAATCAATGCATTAAAAACCAGCATTTGCACAAAAAAGAAGTTACATTTGAAAATATATAGGCCCTGGAGACAACAAGCCTATTTATGTGGCACAAAAATGTATCCTGTGTAATAAACAGCAGGAAGATCTCTGGCTTCAGCAGAGACCAATTTCCAATATTCTGCCCTTATAAAAACAAGGGTTGACAAACTGGCATCACATAACTATATTTTGAACACCGTTTCACAATATACCGTGGTGAACAGACTCTTCAGTCAGAAGAGAATTTTGTATCTAGTATCTCCCATGAAAGACAAACATGCCAACAGAAATATCATACCAAGACATTTACATATTGACTCACTCGGGGCAGGAAAAGGGACTTTCACCATAGGCAGCTAACACAGTTGACTGGAAACGAATGAGTATTTAATCAGTTACAGCACAGGCCCTGCAGCCAACCAACAGTGACTTAGATAGGACAAATTTAATATGCCAAGTCACTTTTACATTACTGTGATTCAGGCAAATATGAGATCCCAAACAGTAATTAACCTCCAATCAATGGAAAACCACTGTAAACATCTAGCTTCAGAAAGGAAACAAACCTGAAGGAAGCATCTCTGGACAAAGAGAGCCCAAGCCCAGACAGTAAGAAAACCATTCAGGGAAAGAGTTAAAATAGCCACAGACAGCAGGAAAAGGAATAGTGTGAAAGTTAATGAAACCTGGTGAGGATCAGTCAGGAGGGACAGGTCAGACTATAAAGAGGGGATAAAAAAAGACAGTCTGAATATGACAATTTAACTGGGGCTTAATACTGCACCAAAGCAGCCAGGGAAAATTATGCCATTGACTCCAAAGGGAACTGAATTAGGCTCTTAGAGAACAAAAGTTATTCGAAGCTGAGTTCAGGGAGAGATCTCTCCCCTCCACTTCACTCAGGCATCATGCTAAACTGAGAATGCAGGACTCTGGCCCTTTACAATAGTGAGCTAGAAAGCTGGGTACAGAATATTCCAGGGGTGGCCAAAATTACTGACCCTCCGAGTCACACACAACAATCTTCAGAAGTTCGAGAGCCAAGACACACCTGCTGGGGCCCCGAGCCCTGGCAGGCATGCTCTGTGGGCTGAAATCCCAAGCCGCACCCCACCCCCGCTAGGCAGAAGCCCCTACCCCATCACCCTGCTGCAAGGCAGAGGTCACAAGCTCCCACAACCCCTACCAAAGTCATGGGGGACATGGGGGACTCAGAGATCCACACTAACTCTAAAAGAGCCACATGCGGATCACGAGCCAGTTTGGCCACCCCTGGAATATTTGCTCTGAGAAGTGACAATTCACTCACTATAGCCATTTCGACCAAACCAACCCCAGTTGAACCTGTTACTGTAAAGTTTGTAAGGAAGCACCTTTCTAAATTAGGGCATTCTGCAATTAAATTCCTGGCTCGACTGGGGGCTGGCAATCCTCTGTTCAGCAGGAATCATAGGAATCACATTTTAGTTACGAAGAATCATAGGTATTCTAAGTAATAAATCTCTCCATCTTGAATGGTAAACACACTCAGAGATAGGCACATATAAAATGGAAAAGATACTCAACATTATAATTTTATTAATGTATTTAACCAAGAGTAAAGAAATGCCAAACTTAAGACTCTCACAGAATCAAACGGACCCATACAGATGCAAAGATAAAAATTTTAATAGCACAACCAGTACTAAACATTACTTACAATGCACACAAGTTAATGTTGCAGAAATAAGCTTCCTATAACATTTCCTGATTTTTCCTAATTTCTCAACCTTAAGAAAACTGCACCTATCTATTACTCATATGCCATTCTGCACTGTAATAGCATCTCCTTCACTACAATTTATTACAAAAGATTAAATTACTGAACATTTGTAAGCATCTGAAATAAACAGAATAATAAACAAAGCTGCTACTATCGGCACAATTTCATGAGATGGATTAGGACTGAGAAAACTCAAGTCCCATTAGAAATAACTGGAAGTCAGATATTTCAAAACCTCTGGTTAATTTAATAGTTGTTTCAATTACTTTAAATCAACCCAAAAAATGTATTCTAGATTTATCTTAAAACATTGGAACTCACTTCCAGCAGTTTCTAATGGAACCTGGATTTTCTCACTCCTAATGTGCCTCAAGAGATTGAGCCTCTTGCAAGGAAATACAATTCTGTATCATTCAAATAGCAACTGTTAGATCTACACCAGCCCCATTCACTGAGTGGAGATATTGAACGAGGGATAGGCCTGGTCTACACTAAGGGGGGGTGTCGATGTAAGATACGCAACTTCAGCTACAGGAATACCGTAGCTGAAGTCGAAGTATCTTATTCCGATTTACCTCCCATCCTCACAACGTGGGATCAACGTCCGTGGCTCCCCCATCGACTCCGCTACCGCCACTCGCTCTGGTGGAGTTCAGAGTCGACGGGGAGCGCGTTCGGGGATCAATATATCGCATCTAGATGAGACGCGATATATCGATCCCTGATAAATCGATCGCTACCCACCAGTACGGCAGGTAGTCTGGACGTACCCATAGTTATTTTTAAAGGCTGCACTGAAAGTCTCCTTTACAATTAGGCTGCGTCTACAGTGCCACTTTCAGTGCTAAAATTTTAGTCATTCAGGGGTGTGAAAAAGAACACCCCTGAGCAATGATAATTTTAGTGCTGAAAAGCACCAGTATAGATAGCACTTTATTGGCTCCCGGTGATAAAACTACCACTCCTCGTTCAGGATGTTGGGTTTTTTTTTATGGCCGGGGGAGCTCTCCCACAGCAATATAGCGCGTCTACACTGCCCGTGTCACAGCCAGGGGTGACTCTAGCTTTTTTGCCGCCCCTAGCACGGCAGGCAGGCGGCTTTCAGTGGCATGACTGCGGGAGGTCCACGGTCCCACGGATTCAGCGGCTTGCCTGCGGGAGGTCCACTGGTCCCACAACTTCGGCGTATCCGCTGCCGAATTTGCGGGACCAGCGGACCTCCCATAGGCAAGTCGCTGAAGGCTGCCTGACTGCTGCCCTCGCAGGGACTGGCAGGGTGCCCCCCATGGCTTGCCGCCCTAGGCATGCCCTTGGAGCGCTGGTGCCTGGAGTTGCCACTGGAATGTGGGCAGTGTAGACATAACATTCTCATCACTCCGTCAAAGGGTATGGAGATGATCCTTGCGGGTAACCAGACTGATATCTAACATCACAGTTTTCCTGTAAGGATAAGAATTTAGACAAAGCCAAGGAATGCTATAAGAAGTTTATTTTCCAATATTAACTTGTGCACACTGTTCATATTTAGTTAACGTATCAGGCAGCAGTAACTACCGGTTTGAGTAGATGACTGGGAGTTTTGAGCCCACAGTTTACTGCCTAATAAGCCACAGACGATTAAGTCTACAATTTTGGCACAGAAGTCACGGTGTTCACAGTAATTGTGAATCTGAATAAAGTCCATGCCCCGCAACAGCAGCTCTTTTCCCCTCTGGGTATTGTGGCTTGGTTCACCTGCTTGCAGCACCACTCAGGATTGTTACACCTCCTTCTCCATCGATGCAGATGGACAAATTTGATTAGTGTTGCAACCATGCGCACTACTTCACAACACCATTTCACAGGAGGGTAGCGGGGAACAAGGAGCCCAAATTCACTATAAGTTAGTAGCAGGGCTAGAAAGAGAAGCCTCAGCACACAACTCCCAGGTCCCTGGCTCTAGCAAGGAGATAATTGCTATCTTCATTTTCTTTTAATTCTGCATTGCAAGAAGTTCTTTCATTCATTCCCTTCTCTCTCCTTAGCCCCTCACACCCCAAATCCCCTCTTACATCTCCCCCCATCCACAGTTGTGATTAGTTGAGGCTCCACGGACACCCTAGCGTCAGACAGCCTGCACACCCTGCCTGCCCTACTTACGGCCAAGATAGCACCACAGTCAGAGTGGCTCGCTGCCTTGTTCCCTGCACTGATTCAGGGCCAGATTAAGGCAGGGGCTTTAGGGGCTGCAGACAAGGGCCCCGGCCAAAAAAAAAAAAAAAATCACAGGCAGCCATCTCTGGGCCACTAAAAGGGGCACTCAGGCAGGCTGTATGCATGCCATGGCCCCATGCCGTTCCCGGAAGTGGATGGCTGCTGGCACATCTCTGCAGCCCCTGGCAGGGGGAGGCAGCTCCACACGCTGTCTCTGCCCCCAGTACTGTCCCTGCCGCTCCCATTGGCCTGAGCCCTGCTGTGCCACCATCCGGGAGCCACCTGTGGTAAGCGCCTCCCGGCCAGAGCCTGCACCTCACACCCAGTCCTCTACCTCAACCCGCTGCCCCAGGTCAGAATCCCCCCTCCTGGACTCAAACTCCCTCCCAGACCCCGTACCCCAATGCCCTGCCCCAGCCCCATCCTGCACCAACCTCCCTCCCTGGAAAAAGACGTGTCTACAGGGGCCCCACAGGAGACTTAATCCAGCCCTGCACTGACCAGCTGTTCTGTGAGGAGCGAAGGAATCTTCACCAGAGCAGGGTGTACAAATCTCTTGTTCTTTAACAATTGATAATGGCAGTGCATGGCCAGAAAGTGCAATCACAGGGTCAGGACTAGAAGGGCAGTGGATCAAGGCCTTCTGCCCCAAGCAATGCTGGAGCTCTAGTCCTGACCTACTCCCTGGGCAGGCAATGCAAGAAATGCAGTCTCCCCACCACAACACAGTGTGCCACTGTGGGGGCAGAGATGGTATGGGAGGGAGAGGGACATCCTTCAGCATCAGAAAAAGCTTCAGAAATTTGATACTGACCATGATACAACACACTGTGATTGGTTAACCTCTGCTTCCAAAGAAAGATTTCCAACTTGGCAAAGTGCCCACTCCTCATCAAGGTGTAGACAGGTGAAGTCTGAAGCACTGCGTTCAGCCCACTGAGTTATTATTCTGCCATGTCATTTTTTAAAATGGAAAAAATATTTTTGTATTTGCCTAATTCAGAGAGAAATTAAATGATTTTTCTCAAATCTTCCAGAAAAAAATGCTTTAATCTGAAATCAAGCATGGAAAGTTTTTAGCCCAACGGAGACTTTCAGAAAGGTGTGAGCAAGAAAAGAGGGGCTCATAGCAGGAATAGAGTTGGAACCGTAACTGCAGGCTTTGGCTATGATGAGCACTAGCATATCATACTTGCAGTTGTATATCACTGAATAGAAGGCAACAAAATATTCAGTGCCAAGGAATTAAAGCAATGGATCAATCTCAAAAATGCAGAATCTTTTTAAAGAGGTAGATGCACACACGATCTTGCCTTGAGACAAATGAGCGCAGAGGAGTTCCAAAGGTGAGGTCATATTTTTCACTGGACCAATTTCTGCTGGTGAGAGAGACAAGCTTTCGAGCTACACAGAGTTCTTCCTCAGGTCTGGAAAAGGTACTCTCAGTATCACAGCTAAATACAACATCAAACTGTTTAGCAATATCCTGGGACCAACACAGCTACAACACCGAGACCTACATTTCCAGGGCGATACTGAAACGAAATAGGAAACATCATTTGTATACAATATATTGAATTCATGCTGGAAATTAAATTGCGAATTTAGCTCTGAGGCCTCCATGCATGTGGGCTCCATTTATAAAAGGAATGGGTCATTATACTCTGTCCCACTAAGTTTCATTCCTCTTCGCTTCTCATCTTCAGCAGCTGCTATTCTGGCTCTTTCCTTCCCTACATTCCTTCCTCCCCCTCCCCTCATCTAGTTCTCGTGCTCTGCCCCTTCAGCTTGGCTTCTCTTTTCCTTGCTTCCCTTCCCCTTCATTCAGAGTCCAGGAGCAGCAGCAGCAGGCCATTCATGTGCACCACAATGAAAGCCTTAGGCACCAATGGCAGCCTAGAGTGACCCTTGACTACCTTGCACATCACTCATTTGTAGAAGTGGCACTTACAACTCATGTGAGGGAAGGGATAACTGGAGCTACTGCAAGAACAGTCACTGGTGCCTACTGAGGGAGAGGGCCGACAGTCTCCTGTTTTCTTAGCAGCAGGGTACTGCTGCGCTTGAGGGCGGGCCATTCTGGAATCAATCATAGCGGTGTTTGTAGAGGCAGCTGGGATTTCCATTTGGGAGGGGGATGCACTTAAAACCACAGTCATGATCACTTTCATTCACCTAATTAAGCCCCTTGAAGGGTGTGCACCCAGCAAAAAGCTCCAAGGCAGCTCTGTACTCCTTGGTGGAAGGAAGGGAGAGTGCTCAAAAAAAAACTTCAGTCTAATAAAACCTAGCCCTGAGAGTTCTCCACTGCATAGCACAGAAGGCTGTACCACAGATAGGCTGTCTCAGCTTTTCCAGTCGCGCTGCCTCACTACCCCCAAAGGTTTGCAGTCAAAGTGAAAGTTTCAGCCAGGTGGTAACCCGGTGCATACACTCAAGCCACTGAATTCTTTATGTCCATTAAAAATTTAAAAAAATTACCCATCAAAACTTAGTTTCTTACCACTGGAGCCCTTCATGTCCTACTCTAAACTCTTGCAACTCTCCAGTGTTAGACGGGTTTACTCCCCTCCCTCACAATGTCAAACTAAAAAACAGTCACGTAAAATTCATAACAAAATATTTCTACTTCAACCCATTGGATTCTTTTAAAAAAGATGAAGGGTAAAAACTGGGCATATGGCCAAAGGGACTGTGCTCTTGCCTGAGGTGGTGACAGTCCACACCTGATGTCATTCACACCTGAGATGGACTCACCTCAAACAGGCCAGGCAGCTCTCCCAATATCTGCCCCTGGAGAGAGAACCTAGCTGGGTCCCTTTAATGTCTCCAGTCCAAGAGAAGCTGGCCAGTTGCCCCAACTTTTCCTGCCAGCAAAAGGAGCTGGCAGCCCTGGTGTCTCCCATTTAGGGCAGGCACTTTCATGAACAGACAGGCTGCAGCATGTAAGGAATCCTGAAGAATAAAACCAACAGGGACAGCATTTTAAGTACACCAGCAAGAAAACTGCCCTTTCCCTGTGCATACTGCTCTCTGTTTCCAATCACACATTCTCAGAGAGGATCTCTTTCCAGGATCTCAACACTTTTCTTGTCCTCAGAGCCAGCTGTGAGGCCAGATTCTGAGAGGAGCACTGGAGCAGAGGTTCCCCAAACTTTGCCTGTACAGGTTGGATGTGGATAGAATGTATGGGCTGGGGAGAGGGAAGAGACCCAGAAGTGTGTGTTGGAGGAATGTGAACAGCAGCGGCCCTCACTGCTGGTTCAGAACGGTGCAGCGTGTGCTCCCCCAAGTGCTGGTCCAAGCAGGAAAGGGCTGTTTACACCCCTATAACCCACGGGGGCACTTCCAGCTATCCCACCCTCAGCAAGGACTCGTGGCTTTCAGCCTGGCTGCAGACAAGGTCAGAGAAAGAGGCCTTCCCCCCGCCCCTTCTCCCAGCATCACCCAGGGTACACTGAGACTAAAGTAGGCAGAATCCAGCTCTCCACACACTGAATGTACATTGTGCACACTCTTGGGAAAATATCTGACTGTTTTTGGATTGTGACAAACCAAAAACCAGGAAATCCAACATTCAGACTATCAGCAACTCAACAAAGCTTCAACTCTCCCCGAAGCTGGGAATCAATTAGCAGTTTTATTTGACTTTTCTGTCTTTCTGTACAACTATAAAATGCCCAAATCCTGAGGAATGGATTAACGCTGAAAGAGATCAACCCCTCCCCGCACCTCAGGTAAAGCAAAGGAGACTTTGGGCCCTGGATAGTATTAATAAACTGGGGAGCTCTTCTCCTCTGTGTTTGCCTGCTATTTCCTCTGGTGCAGAATTGAACCATGCAGTAACCAGAAGGCAGTTCCGCAGCTCTGTTTACGTGGGGAAGATATTTTGGAAACAGCGAGAGCACGCTAACAAGCCCATCCCCCATGCATGCTTCACTGCAGTTATCCCTGAAAACAGAAGAATGTCTGCTTGTTTCTCTGCGGCTGCTGAGAAGCTATGAAATGTCTCCCACCAAGGAGAGACTGAATAAATCCAGGCTCCTGCGAACAAGCTTCTCTCAAATTCCAATTCAATTTCCCCTTTCTAATTCAGGTACAGGCACAAGCAATGCTAGTGTTCTATTTACAAGCCAGGCATGCACTTTGGGAGCTAGAAGTTTATTGCAGTTATGCATCCGGGGCTTTCCAGTAGTAGCCATGAGTTGTATTCTTCCTGGAATTATTAGCCATGCAAACTTTTTTTTCTTGCTACTTCTGAACAAACAGCCTCCAAAGCTTTGTCGTGCAGGTTTCCTGTTAACAGCGAACACACACACTGCTGCTTTCAAGTTACAAGCCATAAACATGTTCCATAGAACTGTGTTCAGTCAAGCACTTGAAATGAGGCTGGATTTCTCTGCATCTCCTAAACAAATTTAAATGGAAGGAATAAGTTCCCAGAAATGGATAAGGATTTTCTAAAAACAAGCCTATTGCTTATGGATATTACATCAGGATCTAATGCACAACCACCAGAAACAACTTCAGTAAGTATTCTTATACATTTCTCCTAAAATGGAGATCAAAGCAAACCATGGAACCCTGGCCCCTCCATCTTCACCAGAATTAAGAATCAGACTCATAGACTTTTAAGGTCAGAAGGGACCATTCTGATCTAGTCTGACCTCCTGCACAACGCAGGCCACAGAATCTCACTCACCCACTCCTGTAACAAACCCCTGATCTATGTCTGAGTTATTGAAGTCCTCAAATTGTGGTTTGAAGACCTCAAGCTGCAGAGAATCCTCCAGCAAATGACCCGTGCCCCATGCTGCAGAGGAAGGCGAAAAACCTCCAGGGCCTCTGCCAATCTGCCCTGGAGGAAAATTCCTTCCCGACCCCCAAATATGGCGATCAGTTAAACCCTGAGCATGTGGGCAAGACTCACCAGCCAGCACCCAGGAAAGAATACTCTGTAGTAAATCACTATTGTAGATTTAATACACCAACTTGCTTCCTTCCAGAGGGAACTGACAGATTGCAGAAGAAAACTACACTCCCAACTGCTGCCAAATTCCACAGATTTAGTTATTAGGAGGCAATTAGGAACCATTATTAACACTTCCTACTACGTTAAGCTCCATTTGCACTACAGCTCTTCAGCCAGTTTGGGCATATCAAATGGAAGCAGACTATAAATGCACTATACATATTAGAATTATAATCACATGTATAAAACGTGTATCTGTTTACCTGCAGTTCCTTGGGCCCCTCCTGAGAAGCCAAAATGTATTTCAGGACGTCGTCTTAGGGAGCAGAATTACAAATAAAAATATAGGAACTTAAGGAAGGCAAAATAAATAAAAATTCTACTGCATAAAGAGAATTTGTCCTGTTTTTTGTAGTTCACAATTGAGATTTCAGCTATTCAGGAAATTAGTGTGTTGCCTTCAAACCAACTTCAATTAGAGAATTCAAAAACAGTCAGACAAAAGAATGCCTGAGAATTACTGCACCGGACAGGGATATTTTTAGCAAATGTTGAGAGACTGTATGTTGGTTGTGAGACACTTTTGCTTCTATTAAATTTCAGCTCTCTCATTTATAGTTATGGGATACTTAAGATTTATGTTAGGCCAATGGAAAACAGACATAAGATATAGTGTAAAACTGGCTTCAGATCATTTTGGTTTTTTATTTTCTCTTGCAAGCTATTTCAGCAAAATGCTTTCAAAACCAACGTGAGTAACACAGAAAAAACTTTGCTTCCATCTGTTTCAGAAACTGCCTTTCTGGGGAAATCTCACAAGCTGCACCTCCTATACATATATGTGATTAAATTAGTCAGATATAACTTTCAGAATGGCCCTGCTCATTTGTAAACTCTGACCTGACTGATCACCCCATAGACAGAAAAGGTGGGTGAGGTAATATCTTTTACTGGACCAACTTCTGTTGGTGAGAGACAAGTTCTCTCTCACAAACAAAATGTTGGTCCAATAAAAGATATTACCTCACCCACCTTGTTTCTCTAACATCCTGGGACCAACACTGCATAAATGATCACCCCATAGGTAGTGCAAAAAGAAAATTGGTTTTGACCAAGCAAAAATCTGCAGCTAAACTGAAATAATGTTACCAAATTCTTCCTTTGAGATTGCCACACACCATTCTGAGCCACACAGAGTAATGTCCCTAATACCAAGTCAGGGCCCCTTTTCTGACAGCAAGAAGTTAAAAGCAAAGGGCTGTAGAAGTCTTACTTCAATTTAGAACCAAGTCGAAGAAAGAACAGCCCCAGGCCAAACTCTAGTCAGCTGCACATTTTTCATACGTGCACATAATATTTCTAATGTTTAGAAAATGAAGTAACATGTTCCCATCATCCTCCCCTTTTGTGGGGCTCAATCTATGGAAACCGCCTTACATGAAGTTACATTTTGCAAGTTTAAGCCTCTAACCACAGCTTTCACATTGGAATTAAAGGGCCAATTTTCTAAAGATACCCAGGATCTTTTCAGTCTGCAATGAGAAGCCGCACATTTCTCATTCAGCCCAACCCCCCTCTTTTTCCGTTCTCCTCCCACCACTGCGGCAGCGCAGATGGCAGCAGTGTGACCTCGCTGTTCCTGCCTCCTTGTTTTGATCCTGCAGTCTTGATTGTTCAGGCTAATCCCACACTCTGAGCCTTGGCTGCCAGCCAGAACTGTTATTAATGGCACAAAAGCTTCTCATTCCAGCTACTTCTACATCCGCTAATGCTGTTGTTCCCTTCTCTCTCTCTCCTCCTCCCTCCCCCCATTACAAACTGGAGCTGGAATACATTTTTATAAGAAAAATCTCTGATCATCCTTGCACACATAAGAGCTCTAGTAAGGCCAGGCAGGATATAGTAACTAGCAATTTTTAATACAATTAAATATCCTGCTCACCAAATGATTGTCTTGTAAACAAAAAATATATGGAGTATCATATGATCCTGTTACAGAAACCAAACAACCAAAACAGAAGTACATAGAGCTACCCCTTGCCCATGGAAGGATGGCTTTCCAAGGAAAGTGATTTCTGCTGCTCAACTTAGTAAAAATAATAGCATTCATGGTAATGTTACCAATACTTGTCAGGGTAACACTGCACAAGGCTAGGCAAAGAGAAGATCCCACACAAAGCCCATTCTGAGATTTAGAAAACACTGGGATCTTAGCTCCAATTTGTTGCCTTCATCAGGCAATTATGTTCTTTATTTTATAGCACTGTTGTATGCAATATTAAAACTCAAATTAAAACCAAGAAAATCAAAGTAAATTAGTTCAGAGTGAAGGCTTAAACCTATTCTTAATTTAGCCTCTCGTGCCTAGGTCTTGAAGCACTGAGGGCTTGGCTACACTTACAAATTTGCAGCGCTACAAAGCGCCAGTGTAGTCAAAGCCCCAGTGCTGGGAGCCGCGCTCCCAGCGCTGTCCGTTATTCCCCACAGGGAGGTGGAGTATGGACAGTGCTGGGAGAGTTTTCTCCCAGCGCTGGCGCTTTGACTACACTTAGCGCTTTGAAGTTTAAGTGTAGCCATAGCCATAGTTAATCATCGCACTGTTTGAAACGCCAGGAATACCCTACATAACATGGTAGCCCACCTGAAGGATGAGCCTTACCATCACGTTCCTTCTATTTTGTGGGTTTCTTGGGTTCTTAAATAATCAAAGCTGATCCACCCATCATACAGATTTCCCCCCCCCCCCCGAATAAAAATACTACTCAGTTGGAAGATAGAGTGGCCTCTAAAAAGAAGGCTACGGTCTTCACACAAAAAGGCTACATTGTTTCTGACCTATTTATCCCTGACTCTGATTGCTAATGCAAGTCTGGTTTTTTAAGATTAGTGTAGTCTCTAGTCCTGGTCTGATTAAGGTGCCTTCTTGGAAGGCAGGCCTTTTGGGGAAAATGGTGCACAATGGCAGTCGTTGGGGCTTTCCAACGTGAAAAGTGATTTGTGAATGTGATTAGCAGGTCACAGTTAAGGCTGAGTGGTCCCAGTGACTGCTGTTGTGTCACTGCTTCTTCCAAAAGGCTCAATCATGAGTCAGCCATGCAGAACAGAGTCGTGGTGGTGTGAACACTGCCCCCGCAAAATTTTATAACATGGTTGGGTTGTTTTTATGCTTGGTTGTCTATGGGGGGTAGGGGGAGAGAGATCAGCATTCATGGCATGACCATTTTGCTCTGCAAGGCTGAGCCGTATGGGCAAGCAAGGCAGATTATTGGAATATACAACTGTGACGGTATCTTATGCATGCTCATGATCACAAAGAAATCCATGCAAGGTTTTTTAGCATGCTGCCCTGAAGAAGAGAGAGGAATCTGTGATTCTGTCCTTGATTTCTTTTCTGAAAGGTAGGAAGGGGAGAGGGTCACAAGATCATTTTTTCTGATTAGGACAATCAGTATATTTTTGATAATGGGTTCTGAGGACAGTACTGGGTAAATATGCTTTTAGACTTGTTACAGAGGTTACATATTCCTACATCTAATGAAGTCAAGTAGAAGGCGGCAATAAACACATCTGGGATATTCTGATTAAAACCCTGCCCTCTCCATACAAAGCTCTGCGCTACAGGAGCGCTAAAACACCACCCGATATCCACTCTGGAGGAAGACACAGAATCAAGGGAATTTTTCACCGCTCACCCCCAACAAGCAGTACGATACCTCCAGGCATAACAAATTCCTTTAATTTTTCAACCACCATATATTAGTCACTACATTTTTGCTTACATGTAATACTTTACTCCTACTTTGACTGGAAACCAGTGGGATCTGTCCACCACTTTCTTCATAAAATCTCTCTGGTGCATTCAGTCTGATAAGACATACATAAAAACTTTCACTTCTCTGCACTGCCACCTCCTCCCAGATCTTTGACACGGACACGTTGTCAGATGTTGTTGTAACCTGTACTATAGGCAGAGACCTTTTTTATCAGACTGCAGCCCTAATTTCTCATTAAACATTAACTCCTGAAGGCATCTGCAACCTTTTTGCTATAGCAATGAATGTCCCTGATATAAATCATGCAGAGAAGCTTTGCATCGACTGAGTTTAAATCTGACAGAAGTAAAAACTTAAATATTTAACAGCAGCTATTGATGTCACTGGTGGAATTTCATAAGTATCCTACTCTTCAAGCAGAGGTTAGTGTGGCTGTTCATTTGGCATGGATTAACTCTGAGGAATTAAAAATACTCTTGAAAAGATGAACTCCCACTCATCCGGGTATTTGAAGAAAGTTCTAATTCCCCACTGCTTCTGTGAGCACTATTATTTTGAAACATGTACAGTATCCAGTTTGGTATACACCAATTTAATTTAAAAGTGGCTTTGTTCTGCACGTTCGCTTTGTATACAGTGAGCCAAATAGATAATTAGGTCACTCTATGAGTAACAAATGGGAATGGAAAGTTAATGCAAAGTTCTGTGTAATATTTCTCTGGCATGCCAGAGAAAAGTCTTCAGCAGTCTTTTATAGTGGGTGTATTTTACTAAATAGGGCACAACCGGTGGGTTGGCAGCTGCCAAAAATCACAAGACCAAACAGAGAACTGAACAGAACACAAAAATATATTCTGAAGCAAATTAAAGCTTGTTTATTGCTTAAAGATCTCAATAGATGTACATGGCACTTCAAGTCTGTCACAAAGAATTCAGATTACAATCTAAATTAGACAAAAACAGGAGGAAGTGACAAACCAAGGGAAGAATTGGCCGGGTGGGGTGACAACGCTGATTAGATTAGGAGGCCCTTGGGTGAGCAGAGAAAATGTCTCTGGGTTACAGTGTTGTTTTTAATATCTGTCTATCTGTGACTATAGTTTAAGGACCCTCTTATTGAAGTAGATATCGAGGAGGAACATGATGGTGAAACAGACAAGGGATTTGCAGACAAAGTCAAAGAGGCAGAGATGGGAAAATAACCTGTAAATCTGAATAGCTGATTTGGGTCCATAGATTTTAAGGCAAAAAGGGACCATTGTGATCATTCAATCTAATTTCCTGCATAACAGACCACAGGACTTCCCTAAATTAATTTCTGCTTCAAATCCAGTATCTGTAGTTGAACCAGAGTACATCTTTTAGAAATGTATCCAATCCTGATTTAAAGATATCCAGTGGTGGAGAATATACCACAACCTTTGGTCACTTATTGCAACAGTTAACTACCCTGTTATCTTATGTCTAGTCAATCAGTCTAGCTTCAGCTTCCAGCCATTGGATCTTGTTATACACCTTTGTCTGTATTCTCAAATTTCTTTTCCCCATGTAGGTACTTATAGACTGATCAAATCACCCCTTAACCTTCTCTTTGATAAACTGAAGAGATTGAGCTCCTTGAGTTTGACTATAAGGCGTATTTTCCCTATCCTTTAATTCATTCTCATGGCTCTTCTCTGCACCATCTCCAGTTTTGCGACATCTCCTCCCATAAACCATAAGTACTAGTAATATTACCTTCTTCTCATTCTTTTCTTAAACAAGAAGTTCAGTACCAGCTGTTCCATTATTATGCTTAATTCAAAATCAGGCTGACAGGCCTAAATTACCCAGTTCATCCCAGTTACTCTTTTTAAATACTGGCATAACATTACCTTTCTTCCAGTCCTCTGGAATTTCTCCAGTGTTCCAAGACTTATTGGAAGTCAACATTAACAGTCCAATTAGCTCCTCAGTCAGCTCTTTTAAAACTCTTGGATGCAAGTTATCTGGACCTATTGATTTAAAGATATCTTAACTTTAGTAGTTACCGTTTCACACCCTGCATAGTTACTAGTGAAATGGAAAGTATTCATCACCATATAATATGGATACCGCTCGCTTTTTCCCCCAATTACAGAACAAATATTTATTAAAACACTTCATTTTCTGCACTATTACTGACAATTCTACCATTTCCATCTAATAATGGACTAATTCCATTATTAGGTTTCCTTTTGTGCCGATATACATAAACTCCTTAATGTCTAACTCGGTTGGCCATTGATTTCTTCTGGTGTCTTTTCACCCTTTTTTTAAAAAACAAAAACAAAACAGTTTCTAGCTTCTAATTTGTATTCATTGCTAATCAGCTTCCCCCTTTTTCCATGTGTTAGATATTTTATTTGTTGTAGGTGCTTTCACTTCCCCTCCAAGATGAGCAGCTTGGGTTTGAAATACAGGATGTATTATGTATTAAGAGAGACACTCAAAAAAATGAAGCCCTGGATTGACCCGACCAGTGCTAAGTCAGACTCTAGTTTGACTCTGAAATTAGAAGCTTTAACTGAAATCTTGAAATAAAATTATATTCCCCTCAACTTCTCCAGGATACTGCCAGAAGCCATTCTTCACTTAACAGTGCCTCTACTTTAATCCTTATTCATACACCTAAGTGTCATGACCATTACAACTTCCTCTTCAATGGTCTTCCTACAATCTTACAGCTAAATTTCAACAGATCCAGAATGCTGTGTACCCTGGTTAATCTCAGGCTGGGAATCAGGATATTATCCTCCAACTTCCACCAGCATCCTTGCCAATTCTAGAGCTATTTAAAAAAACCTCTCTATTACTTCACTATTGTTATTTAGATTGAAATATAAACAAATCTGACACTTCATAGCTAGTAAAATACATGAAACAAAAAGTGAAAGACAAATCTGCTCCTTATGATATAAAGGGACAAATACAGCACATCTAAGCAGTAAGGATGGTGTGAAGGCAGCATGGAACAGGGTGGGGAATGTTTGGAAGAGGGTGCTAGTCACTTACAGCCTACCCATTCCTCCAGTGCAGGCCACTCTTGCCCTCCCCAGACGCAGCCTAACTCTCCACAGCGGGAGGATGCTCTTTCTACTCTTCTAGCATCTTTCCCTATGTGTCACTTCTTCGCTGGCTCTCCCTTTACACCTGCCTTCTCTCTGTGGTTCATGATTCCAAGGAGGAGGGGGGAAAGTCTTTTAAGATACATGATATACAAAACAGACAAAAATAAATTGTACTCAATCCTTTGGCCTCTCTCTAGCAACTTCCAAGCATGGATCTCAAAGTGTTTTACAAACAGTGGATTAGACCTCAGCAGTCCCAGTGAGTTAGGGAAGAATTCTGTTTTACAGAGATGGAGGAAGGGGAATGAGACTCAGAGGTGAAGTGACTTTAATCACTGTACACCATCTTTCCTCTGTATACAAATGGAGGCTAGTTTTAGTATCAGTGCATTTGCAAGTTTTTCCCTAAATGTTGAAGCCATCTCTGACAATATTTGTACTTTGGCTCTCAATGGCTAAATTCATCCCTTCCCTCCTCCAACAGTATCATCCTTCTTAAAACACTTCTAATATTCAGAGAGTCTGGCCAGAGAGACATGGTCTCACAAGGTTGGAAGAAAACACTCTTGCATTCTGCAGTCTAAATGTAAACTCTTCACATGGAGAAATGCTTTAATTTAATGATCCTACACAAATCTTAGTGTCCATGATCATCGCACTAAACCCAGTCCATTGGTTTCTGAATTGGCTCATCACCAGCTAACTGGACCACCCTGCTAAGCCCATCTTTTACTTTACAGCCTGGTCAACACCTAAAACTTAGGTTGACCTAGTTGTGTTGCTCCAGAGGTGGAAAATTCACACCCCTGAGACACATAGTTAAGCCAACCTATGAATAAGTATGCCACCTCTCAAGCGGGTGGATTTACTAGAGTGACGGGAAAACCCCTTCCATCGTGCTATAGCAAGTGTCTAAATTACAGCAGCGTAACTGCAGCTGTCCTGCTATCACTCTTGTATGGTAGATATAGCCTACTTTTCAATGCTAAGAGGACTTTATGAGATGCATATTCTTTAGCCACACGCTGGAATCTATAATAAGGTGATGTTACTTAGTGCATTTCAGTCCGTTAAACACCGCCATTTCTTTAAGAATATATTTTGCATATTGTCTTATAAACAAGCTATATACTCTTTTGATCATTGTCTTTGCACACTGTTCACCCACAAGCAAAGATGAGACTTCCTGTTTCGCTATTTCAAAATCTAAGTGGTATCTCTTTAGACATGACAATGTGGCTTTCTCAAAGACTCACATTTTTTGCCCACTATATGAAATAAGCAATTTTTTTCTATTTTAGTATTGGTCAGTCACTCACTAATTTGTCTTGTATATACTTAGTGATTACATTGCATTCTGCTCCAGTATCTATTTTGAAATCCATTTTTTTGGTCATTTTAAATGTCAAACCAATTTGTTGTAGAACATTGCTTTGCAAACCTAAGAGACCCAACCACGAACTCTGAATCTGAGCTTTGTTCTCCAGCTCTATGTTTATGAACATATTTGCTTTTATATTTCTTTGCAATTTGTGCTGAGCACAATAGTCTTTTGCAAAATAGTTGCTTTTATGGCACCCTTTGAATGGGCCATCTTTGCATTGTGGTGCTATTACTCGCTGCCATTTGTTTACCCTGGCATTCTGTCTCTGTGCTTTGCTATGCATTTTTAATAAATAAATTTCTATGTCACTGTTTGCTAACTCATTTGGGAAGCACTAGCTCTGGGAATCTCCAGTGCTCTTTGCAATGTCAAGTCCTGTTTTCCCGATAACCTTGCTTTGAGCTGGTGATCAATTTGCTATACCTAGAACGACTAACTAGAGACCAAGTTAACTGTTGAAATTCACACTACTTAGTTTTATTAAGTAGGTCTCACCAAAGAAACTGTGCCTTTCCCACATGACATTCTTGGGTGGATCAAAATATTTTTAAAATTTGTATGCGAATATCTAGTAGCATTAATTTCCTTTCATGCTTCCACTGGAACATACTGTAGATCTCCAATGCCTCAGGGCATGCCTCATGCAGCAGTGTGAAAGGATTTAATCTATCACTCTATTCAACACCACCTTTCCAGTTCTTTGCCACACTGAGGGGCTCCTGTGGCTTTATTTTCTCCATTTTTACAGACTCTAGTTGCTTCTGACATCATATATGTACATCAAAAAGGCATCCCACTATGCCAATGAGTGCTTATAAGAAAGCAGTCTATTACCTGGCTCCAGTCACATGACATTGATCAGAGTTACAAAAAGTTAACATACCCCTTCTCATAACAGGGGGCAGTATCCACTGAATCCAGTGATAACTGTGAAAATGGTTAAAAGAATCACTTACACTCTAGTGACTTCAGCATATCAGCACCTCTACCTTCCCCCTTTGTCAGCTCATACGAGCAGCTTATAAAATCAGGCAGCTTAGCTGGAAAACAGGAATGTTGTGCAGGCTGTTAATAGTGTTTTGCATATTGTATTTTAAGCGTTACATGCTTCTACATGCTCAATGTCAACAAGGGAAAAAACTGTCTGACCAAAATGAAGTCTCCCCACAATGAAATGTTAATTCTTTGGCAGGTACATAGTTATCAGATGAACTGTAAGGACCCTGCAGAGAGATTCTTGCATCCTCTCTGGCCATATCCCTTTCAGAACCACTTCAGCTCCCTTTGGAATAATTTTTCTTTAGCTGCAAAGCAGAGTGTTCTCTGCTCCCCATATCTGACCAATACTGGTTTGCTACATGAGCTGCATCCAGAGCAGGTAGCATTCACAAGCAGGGTCTGCCTTGTGTTCTCCATTAAGGAGACAGGTAGTGAGGAATTAGACTAATTTAGCAAGGATGTTAAAATGGAGAGAAAAGTGAACCCCAGTACAGTTTGGCACCATATTCTGGTGGGTTAAATCACCACTTGCAAAGTCACAAGAAAGCAGTTTTACTCTAAATAGAACATATTGGTGAGATTGTGGGTGTGTTGCCCTTTGCATGAACTAAAAATTTGTTGAAGTTAATAAGGAAACATTTCACTTTCCCAAAATAAATGTGTGTGTATCTTTGCCTGCCTAAATTACAAAGAACTGCATAGTTGAGCATGGTCTCCATTTCCTAGCACACATTCCCACACGAGCTGTACTTGTGATTAAATGTGCTGATTTCTTCTAAAAAATAAATCATTGTTTGCTGTTCTCAATGTAAATTTATAAAATTCTGGCTTGTTTCCACTTCACTTTTGATAGCAAACCCAAAACAACTGATTACCTCTCTTTGGAAGATAATTAAAAAAATTCAGAATAATGGATGCAGAGATCATTCTGGCTCCCTAATTTCCTTTCTTGAAAATACTAGCCTGATGGGAATACAAAGAAGGGCAGTTGACTTTGCATCAACCTGCTCTAGAGTCTGGATGTTATTAACTTGGAATTACCACGTTTCTCCCACCATTAAATTAGGGAATTTACTGATGCTATTTTTCTTGAAGTAATAAGACAGCAAGAGATTCCAGGTTTAAAGGCATGGGCTATTTTGCAAGTGCTTCTGCCTGTTCTCAGCTTTTCTCTATGACTACGCTTTCTCTGATTTTATTGTTATTTTGCTATGAATTAATTACACCTCAAAAACGTTATGAAATTTATTCTGGTTACTGGCATGACTGCCCTGTAACCCTGTCCTGTTACTTGGCTGGTGTCAATAGGGTGCTGAAAGAATGAGATTTTTCAGATTGTTTTGTCTATGAGCCAAGATCGCCTTTTAATAGACTCAACGCAGTGAGTATGCTAGCCTCTCACCATTGCAGCTCAGGTCTCATTCACAGCAGACAATGCATACAACAGTAAACTGGCCTCCTTTTGCAGCAAAATAAGGCCAGTCTTGCAAACATCTTTGGAATTTGGAGGAGATTAATTCCATATAAACTAATATGTTCAGATGTCTTTGTACAGCTTCAAAATAAGCTGCCTGATCCAAATGAAAAATAGGTCAGCACAGATGTATACAACAAGATCAGGAAGTTGCAATAGAGTTGCCTCCATTTTGAAACTCTGTTTGCTTAAGCTTGTACCATTAAGAAATGTCTTGCCCAATCCAGCTCAAACTGTAATTCTACTATCCACCCCCACAATATGCATTTTAGCCTATTTCTTGGTGCATGCAAGTCGGTGATACTGATTAGTTACCAAAGGGAAAATGATCACTAATGGGTTAAAAAGTCTAAAGATGTAAACATAAAATCAATCTTCAAGAGGCAGAGGCAGGGTCAGGAGGTCAGAAAGGCTCCAAGTAGAAGCCTCTCTTTAGGAAGCCTAGGGAAGCTTTTACCTTTCAGCAAATACTAAGAGAAAGGCAGTGCTATGTAAATCAACAGCAGCAAACAGAAGATCACACGCTTCATTGCTTCTGTAGAACAAGCTCAGGGCATGCACAAGGGGCTCCCTGCATCCCTCCATCCCCCACAAGCGCCCTGCTGCCACCCTCTCCCTTCCTCGCTACTGCTTGTGGGGACTCCCTGCAACTCCCCCACCTCTTTCTTCATAGCATGGACTGTCCCCAACTCTCCCCTAATGTGTCTACCTTCCCCCCAATGCCAGAGTCTGTATGCCCCTCTTTGCCCTTTGCCACGTGCCAGGGCCATTGTGCGTCTTCCTTCCCTCCATGCCAGGATCCCCCATTCTCTAATTCCCTTGACAGGGTCTGCATTCTCTTCTCCCTCCTTCCCCCCACATTCTGCCCTTCTCCTGTCTATTATTTCCTTGCTCTCTGGGGAGAAGTTATCCAGGGTGTGAACGTGTTAAAATATCGAGACAATGGGCAGACCTGAGATGCTATACTGGAAGGTATTACTAAGCTGCCATCAGCAAATTCTTTGATCTACAGACAACTGCAGGCCTAGTTTAAATTTATGTCTCTGTTAACCAGATGCCACGGGTCCATGGAAGAATCTAGGAAAACTTCCATTTTAATTGAACTCTCATTAGCACTGACCCCCCCACTCGGTAAGGCAACTCCCATCTTTTCATGTACTGTGTATATATACACCTGCTACTGTATTTTCCACTCTGTGCATATGATAAAGTGGGCTTTAGCCCACGAAAGCTTATGCCCAAATAAATGTGTTAGTCTCTAAGGTGCCACAAGGACTCCTCGTTGTTTTTGCTGATACAGACTAACACGGCTACCACTCTGAAACCTATTTAGTCAGTGACATTCAAATACCAGTCATCTGCAGAACAGTAAGGAGAAGGATATTAAGAACACACATGGTTAGTTAAAAAGTGTTCTTAAAAGTATGTTCTAATCCAATGGCAGATCCAATTAAGTCATTTTAAACAGCAAAATTCCTTTATCTGTACGTTTATTCTCTGAAGACCTTTGAGCAAAGGCAAGAGACACTATTTTACTGGTGGCATTTTATTGTGTCACGTGAGCCCCAGGTTCAAAAATAAGGCCCATCAAACAACTGAAAAAATGCTTTCTCCAAGAGATAAGCCAAAAAGATGATCGGTATTTAAAAATGCAGCTACCCTTCTTAGTGAGGAGGGCTCTGCAGCCAGAATCTTTAGCCAGGTTCTTTGAATAAGGAATAAATAATGCCTGGAGTGGTATTGTTAACATTTTATTGTAACGTTGCCTTCATAAAAAGTTTTTAAAATGCAGTTTCTGATGATAAGTCAAATTGTCACTCCAGAGAAGCATGTTTGCTCTCCCACTCCCAAACAGCTTTCTCAATGGTGTGACCACTGATTCGATATTGGCAGTGGCACCAGCTAGGTGGGAGGGGGAATGGAGTGCCCATGACAGGCACGGAGGATTGCACTCTGATTATTGGTCCCCAGTGGGTAGAGGTGCAGGCAGAGAGGGGAGCTGAAAGTTAATATAATAAACATAAAGGTAAGTGTTTTTTTAAAGTATTAATTTTAATCAGGCAGAGTCCCTTGAGTGGGATGAGACTGCAACTGGATTTGTGCCCGAGACATTCCTTGTGCAGAGACACTAATGCTGAGACCTCTTCTGGGGTAGGGGTTGCATGTCAAAATGGAAACTTAAAAGGGCTTGTGGAAGGGTGAAGGAGAAACAAGGTGGCATTTCCACAGTCCCTCCTAGCTAGAGGACTAAAGTAAACGGGGAGGAGGTGGAAAACCTCATCTTTGAAATTTGCCCTGGCTAGTGTGAGGTGGTGAAGTTATCAAGCCCTGCTTATCACTTTTCAAACCACAAGGGTTGGAAGGACCACAGAAATGACTCCAGGTCTTTGAGGCCTGAGGTGGGCTCAGAGGCATCACTCACACACAGCCTATGACAACTGGCTATGGAGCAACACCGTAGCCTGGGAGCAAGAGGTGCAATCTGTTCCCAGCAGCACAGTGCAACAGTGATACAGAATGTGAAGTAGTGAACCCCCGGGGGGGCCATCCATCCCCAATTTTGCAGCCTCTCTCCAGAGTGGGTTTTTTTTTTTTGGGCTGTTCAGAGAATGGAAAGCAACATAACAATATGATAGCTAAGCAGAATTTAGTTTTATGTAGTGACATCCGTACTTAAGGGTTATCTCATTACACTTTATATTGCAATAAGTTAATAATAATAAGTAGTGCGGTGACAGTATAGGCAAACAGGACAGCAACTATGCTCTCAGCAATACCTCTTGGAGCCTCACACATTAAAATGTTTTAATGAGGAAGCCATGGCCCAAACCCAAGATTCTCCCCTACTCAAGATGGATCAGAAATCCTCCACCTGCACCTACAAATGGACCTCTGTTTAACATGTTGTTTGCCTTGCAGCACTTTCCTAGCATTACTCTGAAGCATACACGCACTAGGTAGGAGTTAAATGCTAGTGTAGTTCTTGACACCTGGCCCCACCATATAAATACATTCAGGTCAAATAGGAGAAAATATAAGAAAAAGATACTTCAGAGGAGAGTCTTTATAGGGAGACAAAATAATTAAATGGCCTGGAAACTATTATACATTAAAAGTCACTAGAGCACTAAAAATCTAGCACTGACAGTTACGATGGAAGCCCTTTAAAAGTTACCATGGTAGCTCATGCTGCTATTCGCCCACTCATTCTTCAGTAATGGTGGGGTTTTTAATGCAATGCAAGCACAAACAAGAAAATGTCACTGAAGGGAAACAGAACGACTTTCTCTCACCAGTAAAAATGCTCCATCCTTCAGTTCTGCCACAAACAGAGTGTTGTGGAAGAGACAGCAGGTAGCACAAAGAGCCAAGTCAAACATGCAAAACTGAACTGCTCTCTCCCCCTCTCCAGGGGCCGCAGGAAGTTTAAGAAAGAAGCACATTTCGGATTTTAGCATTTAATTGTTTGTTCGGTTTGTAAACTTTAGCTGCTGGGACTCCAAATGGTTACTTGCATGCTCCAATAGCTGCCTCTCTCTTGATAAAGACTAAATATATACATAGCAAGTCTCACAAACAGCGATCGGACAAGGAAACTGGGTCTCTTTGGACTACTTGTTTCCTCCTTTAATTACATGCATAGGTATGGTACACACTCATATGGAAATGTTCACTGCTTAAATCCAAATCCAGCAAGATTGACATTAAGAGACAAGTTGGAGCAAGACAGGACTCAAACAAAGGTCAACACTGGCAAGGAGAGAGGAGCAGGGCACAAGTGCATTGACCTGCCCAGCGAGTGTTTTCACAAACATACCAAGGTCTAAAACTCGTCAGGTGAAAAATAAGGCACTATCCACACTGGAATCAGAAGGGTGCTATTCTCAACAGCGTACACAGTTCTGATCTGATGTGTGGACAGTTTTAAAGCTCTAATTAGCACTTTCCCACGAGCCAAATTCAGTGATAATTACACCTCTACCCCGATACAATGCTGTCCTCGGGAGCCAAAAACATCTTACCGCATTATAGGTGAAACCGCGTTATATCGACTTGCTTTGATCCGCCAGAGCGCGCAGCACCCCCGTCCCTCAGAGCGCTGCTTTACCATGTTATATCCGATTTCATGTTATAGCGGGTCACATTATATCAGGGTAGAGGTGTACTTTAGACGAATGTGTGGAGGCAGAGGAATTCTGAAGCGTACATCACCTCCCCTAACTATTAGGTAAGCATTCTTGCCTTTAATACTTGGAACCCCCTCTTTCTGAGCAGTCTGCCAAGCTCTCACCCTTTAAGTCCCTCCTTAAAACTTACTTCTTCCAAAAGGCTTCTTTACCTTCATGTTTCTCTCTTCAAGCTCTTCAGCATCCTTTGCAATCCTCTTCAATATCCCATGCCTTAACTGAACTTGAGTTCTTAACAGATATGGAACATGAAAACTATCAGACCACTTTACTTCTGCCCTGTATCTCTTTCCTCTACCATCAGTCTTATCTATTTCAGTTGTAAACTTTTTGGGGCAGGGGACATGTCTTCATGCATTTACGGTGCCCAATATACTGGGGTCATGATCTAAGGGCCTGTGGGTGCTACTCAATTACAAGGTAGCTGTTCCCTGACTAGGGTTGCCACCTCTGAGATGCGGAAACCTGGCCACTGCCCAACCCTTTCCCCCCCAGTAAAAAGGTCCTAATGCCACCTACAACTAATCATTACTAAAATGCTTTAGAGAATCATTTTACACAACGCCCCTATGCGTATTTTTATATTTTTCTTAACTTATCCTAACATTGTACCACATTCCAGACTAACCCGTGGTGTGACCTGTAGAGCCCTTTAACATGTCCCAAGTGAACAAAAAGGCACATTAAATCTTTTAATGACCAAGACAGGTTAAAAACCAGCTGAGTAGCAACCCCTATCTCTGACCAGTGTCATTAACTAGAGCAGGGGTCAGCAACCGTTCAGAAGTGCTGTGCCAAGTCTTCATTTATTCACTCTGATTTAAGGTTTCGGGTGCCAGTCATACATTTTAACTTTTTAGAAGGGCTCTTTCTATAAGTCTATAATACAGAACTAAACCATTCTTGTATGTAAAGTAAATAAGGCTTTTAAAATGTTTAAGAAGATTAATTTAAAATTAAATTAAAATGCAGAGCCCCCCAGGCTGGTGGCCAGGATCTGGGCAGTGTGAGTGCCACTGAAAATCAGCTCACGTGCCGCCTTCGGCATGCGTGCCATAGGTTGCCTACCCCTGAACCAGACAACTATATTCTTTATTTCTTTCATTAAAAATCCAAATAAAAAATATGCTAACATGCATAACCACATTTTATTGTGTGTTCTTTGAGTTAGTAACTCAAGTTAAGATAAGGCATTTTGTCGTTTTCACACAAGTTAACAAGAGGAGTTCAAGAGAGCTTAGTATCTAACTTGACTTGTTAACACAGGGGCGGCCAACCTGTGGCTCCGAAGCCACATGTGGCTCTTTGTATAGGCACCGACTCCAGGGCTGGAGCTACAGGCGCCAACTTTCTAATGTGCTGGGGAGTGCTCACTGCTCAACCCCTGGCTCTACCACAGGGCCTGCCCCCGTCCCCTCCAGAGCCTCCTGCACACCACGAAACAGCTGATGGGGAGGGAGGGGAAGGGTGATGTATTACTGTGGCTCTTTGGCAATGTACATTGGTAAATTCTGGCTCCTTCTCAGGCTCAGGTTGGCCACCCTTGTGTTCACACATGTGAAAACCAAAGTGCCTTGTCTTCTCCAGGACTGTACCTTGAGTTACTGAGGAGAGGTCTACACTCAAAAGTTAAGTCGACCCAGCTCATTGCTCAGGGGTGTGAAAAATCCACACCTTCTGAACCCAAAGTAGTATAGCTGATCTAACCTCCAGTGCAGACAGTACTAGGCCAATGGAAGACATTTTCCATCAACCTAACTACTGCGTCTCAGGGAGGTGGATTAACTACAGTGCAGGAAAACTGCTCCCACTGCTGTAGTGAACTGTTACACTGATATCACTGTAGCATTTCAAGTGTAGACAAGCCCTAACTGGAGTTAAGAACACACCTTTTTTCCTAGTGAAGACAATGCTTCTGGGGGCAATTCATTGTCTTCACTCTTGTCTAAAGCACGTTGCACACTGCTGGCTCTATACAAATATTCCCAGCTCTTATTCTAGTGTAAACTATATGCTATAATAAATACTTTCATTAGTAAAGCCTCAAGTTTTTAATATAGTTATGTTTGGAAATAGGATGCAACACTGCAGATGTCACTGATTTAAGTATACACTCTTCCATAAGCCCTATCAAATCCAGCTCTCATCAACCAGAAGCACATTTGGATCCAGAGGGGAATTCAGAGACCCTTTCCTGCCCCCAAGAAAAAAGCTCAGGAGCATTTGGCTACAGTATAAACAGGAGAGAAAATGCAGGCACAGTAGATCTATACCCAGCAAAGGTGGCAGCTCTTATCTTTCCGAATGCCTGCTTGTAGACTGTGCCCTGGCAAGTGGCAAATCAACTTTCTAGATAGGCTGAGGCCATTGCTTATGTGGAGAGTTAAACACTGGTGGAATGTTGGCTTTGTTGAGCAGAAATGAAAGCTTTAAATATGTGTTACATTTATTTCTATTGTTTCTTTGCCTTTTCTAATGGCTGTTTTCCCTCTTGTATCATTCTAATGCTTCGCCTGCTCAGCTGTGTCTTTGTGCTTCTTTCATTGCCTTCTGCTTCTGTTTGTCCTTTTCATCCCCACTTCTCAGCTTGTGTTTCTGCTGCTGCTTCTCCCCTCCCCCCACTACTTATTTCCACTTTTATTAGTGTACAAGGCAGAACAGCTCAAAGGATGAACAATACATCCAGGCTGCTCTTTGGCATGCTCAGTGCAGTACTTACTTGCCATTCAGTGCTTAGCTACCACAGAGACAGGCATCTTAAACACCTAAAGTCAATCTCTAGCTCTGTTTCACTAAGAGGACACAGCAAGTTTGAGACAGGATCCCCTCAGGGAAAAGTCCTTGCTTCCAGCTCTGCCCTACTTAAATCAAATACTGCTAAGCACTAACTCCTCACCTTTTCTGAATTGCCATGGCACCGACTGGACCCAAACTTATTATGGGTCTTCTGGAGTTAAAATGCCACCCTGAATTGGAACTGGAAAAAATGAAAGCCAGTGGAGACCTCTGGGCACAAGGTAATGCATTTCAGGCAAAGTGCTAAGCAAGTTGACCCCTGTATTAAATGGAAATTTCTAAATGATCTTTAGGTATAGTGCCACTCAGGCTGTGGCTACACTTAGCACTTCAAAGCGCTGCCGCGGCAGCGCTTTGAAGCGCTAAGTGTAGTCAAAGCGCCAGCGCTGGGAGAGAGCTCTCCCAGCGCTGTCCGTACTCCACCTCCCTGTGGGGAATAACGTACAGCGCTGGGAGCCGTGCTCCCAGCGCTGGGGCTTTGACCACACTGGCGCTTTGCAGCGCTGCAATTTGCAGCGCTGGAGAGGGTGTGTTTTCATACCCTGCTGCAGCGCTGCAAATTTGCAAGTGTAGCCATGGCCTCAGAGCGCAATGCAGTAATCCAGTATCTTGGGGGGAAAGCCTGGCTAACCCTAGTAGTGAGGTCTTTATCTGAAAGGAAAGGTTGCAACCTTCACACTAAGCAGAGATGAAAATAAGCACTCTCCTGGGTCAGCAATACCTCATGGTCAATGATTACCAAAGGCAATGGATAAATCTAAAATACTCTGCCTGGATGTCTGATCATCAACTGCATCACTGCCAAGTTGGTAAAGAGCAGGAAACAGAGCAAAAGGGAGATTTCTGATACAAGATCTAAGGTCTGGACACGAAAGAGTGGGTCAAAGTAATTAATCGTACACATTACATGTGCATAGGCTGATTTATTATACAGTGTTGTAGCCATATAGGTCCCAGCATATGAGAGAAACTATCTTTTACTGGACCAACTTCTGTTGCTGAAAGAGACAACCTTTCAAGCTATAGAGTTCTTCAGCTCACAAGGGTGAAGAAGAGCTCTGTGTTGCTCAGTCCAATGAAAGATAAAACTTCACCCACCTTGGATCACTATTTATTTTACAGGAAGGTATATTTTCAAGCCGACTGACCAAAGTATGTGGTGGTGGTGTTTAGATCTGTGTTTAGTTAGGGCAGCACAAGCTCCATTATTCAAAATTTGCACATTATGTAGCAGGGTTGCTAGATGCTAGTCAATGGCTGAGATAAAAGATAACACTCTACATACAACTCAACTTCCTTAGATGGGAAAAAATAGATTAATTCTGCATTATACAACAGCCCTCAGCCATTATAGCTCTCCTAATTTTCATTCTTCCAAACTTAAAAATAATTTTGAGAGACTTGGGCCACCAGCCCCAAATGTCAGGGTTGGTTGTTTTTTTTTTTAAACAAAAACATCAATAGATATCCTTTTATATATATTATTTCAATATTTAGATCTTGATACAATGTCTTAGAGCAGCCTTGCAAATCCTTCTCTCATCAATGGTGACAGAACTGGGCATTTGATCAATCCAAAAATAACTGGTCAACTGACCAGTCAAAAATGGTCAAATATTTTAAAGCTCTAACAAAAAAGAGTAAGACTTTATTGTCTCCAATAAGCTTAGCCTTGGATGTGTGTGCCTGATTACAAAAACAAGTTACTTAACTGAGTTAAAGTAACTCAGAAAAATGCAAAAAACAATTAAATTGTTATAAAATATATGAAATGCACCATGATGCAGTCAAAAAGGTAGGCTGCCACCTACATCAGGGCATTCTTGCTTAAATAAGTGGCAATATTTGACTATGGTCATATAGGTGTCAACTGACAATTTGACTGGTCAATTGATTGGCTTGCCAA
The DNA here is from genome assembly GCF_016161935.1 of Mauremys reevesii. Taxonomy (NCBI): domain Eukaryota; kingdom Metazoa; phylum Chordata; order Testudines; family Geoemydidae; genus Mauremys; species Mauremys reevesii. The sequence continues at coordinate 40,787,396 of NC_052638.1, forward strand.
GCATACATAATGAGTATTTTTATTTTCTATAGGTCAAGTAAAATATTCAATTTTCATTATTAAGCATCTTGGCACATTCAGGCAAGTAGACATTGTGCTTCAGCTGATAAATTTTCATGACAATTTTGCAAGCTGCCTTACCCTGACCTACTGTAAGCAAGATAAAGCATTAAAAACACAGAAAATGTTCAAGCCTTCATTATGAACTCCCCATTTTCTGAGGTTTAAGACTGAAAAATAGTTCAGGATAAAATATATATATATGGACACAGAGCCTGGGGAAATAATTATCTTAATAAAATGTGATTTTTAAACACCCACTCAGATGATTTTGGGTTAAAGAATATAAACCTTTTCTTACCCTCCTGTAATACTGGTAATTAATTTTCCCCTCATTGTGGAAAGCTTTAACATGCAATTTTTACTTCAGTCACAAGTATAAGGCCTTTTGCTACCTTTCAAATATTTTTACATTTAAGAAGGGGCTACTGAGCATGAAGAACAATGATTCTTTCATTCACAGACTGAGCCTATCCCTCCTTTACAGAGGACATCAATACAAAGGCTTGTTAAAAACAGGGAATACACACCCATAGGACAAAAAAAATAATGTCACGATTGTGCCACGCTAGGAAAAAGAAAGGAAGTGCTGAGTTAAAGCAGAAGCACACCATGTGTCCTCCAACAGACCTTATTCATGGGAGGCAGGGCTGTGCTTCGGAGCTACTCAGGAAACCCAGATGAGAACTACTGACACTGACATCATAAGCCATTCTATTTTTACTAACCAACGGGATGCAATGCCTGGCTGAGCAGGAGGCTTGTTTCTCTTCTCTGAGAGTACCTCAATCCTCGAACATTAAACCAGGCTAGATAAAGGCTCCCCTGTCCTCAGCACTATTTCCTTCGAACTAAGATACAACACTAGTTAAAGGTCAATGTACCACTCCTCCAGGGATAACAGGGAATTTAGACTTCATGCTCATTTGAGTCCTTGGCCTTTTTGCTGATGCTGACAGGCGTTTACTATGACCATGGTATTTTTGACATGGATCACCGTCCATTAGGATCTGTGAAGAGACCAATCAACTGATTTCACATAGACAGGCTTGAAAAGGTTTGCCAGCACTTACTAGCACTGAGGAGGCCTACCAGCCACAGTGAAGTATATTTTGCCACCAGGCTTCCCCACAGCCATAGATAGCCGTCTGCAGTTCAAGTTGTCAGCAGTATACAAGTGTTGTTAACGGTATATCTAAATGGTCCTTTTAAAAATCTGAACTTATAACTAGTCAGACAACAGAAAAAAGGTTAAATACTGGTAAAAATTAATTGAATCATTTATTTTATTAAATGTATTCCTGAAATATCTGGCCTACAGAACTAGATGAACACAACAAAAGTGTTTGTCAAATCAGCTGACAACTACTGGCCCTATTTGCTACCTCTTTTTTGGGTCAGGCCTTCCTTTCTTTCCTGGCTTCACTCCAGTTTTCTCATCTCTCTTATAAGGATCATGTTGTGTTTTCTTGCATTGTCTTCAGTGTTTCTTCTTTTCCCCACCCACTCCTTTATCCTTCCTAAATAGCATTCTCTGTCTTCTCCCTTACTGGTGTATTCTCTTTCCCTGCCCTGCGAATATAAACACATACATAAATCTCCTATAGTGTACTCTTTTCTCTTCTAACTTAACCCATCAATCTCTTCTCTCGCTCTCTTCCCACACACTGGGTTTGGAAATCAGACCACACACTTAACATACACAGAGGATGAAATCTACTAGCCACACAGGGATACAAACATTGAGGGCACCAATGTCCATGGCAATACCAAGGTGAGAAGCCAAGCGTTCTCCCCACCACATCACAGGAGCTCTGGGAATGAGGATTCAAGGATTCCTACCAAGATGTTTCTCCTGAACCCTTTATTGAGGCTCCATCTTTTGTATCAATCTGACTAGGAGACGCTTGTATCTCTGATCACATTAACCTCAAGTCCCTCCACCAGCTCCACCTCCATATCAAGCACAGGCTTCTCACCTACCTTTAAGGCCCATCATAACTTAACTCTCTCACCCCCTCCCCTTAACACTACCTTGCTGAATGAGTCGCCTAATGACCTTTGTAACCACACCTTTGTTCTGCCAGCACTTCCTGCCTTAACTCCCTACCAGTCAGCGTCTCCCTTAAACACCTCTGACCTTTCTATCACACTGCCCCTTATGAACATGCAGAACACTAACAAAATCCCAATGGCCACTACCTTTCCTTTCAAACTCCTTTACCCTCACCTCTGTTATGATCCCTATAAAACTCCACCTGCCGATCATGGCTAGACAAGTAACAAGCTGTGTCTATTCCTTTTCCTACTCTTCCTGTAACTCTCCCAAAAAGAAAAGAACACAACACATGCAACTAACAAAGCGCAGGTCTACACTACCACAGGGATCGACACACTGAGATCAATCCACCAGTGGTTGATTTAGTGGGTCTAGTAAAGACTCAAATTGACTGCAGATCGTTCTCCAGTCGACCCCTATACTCTACCCCTGACAAGAAGAGTAAGGTAAATTGATGGGAGATTGTCTCCCATCGACCCCCCGCAGTGTAGACCCTGCGGTAACTCGACCTAAGGTACATCGACTCCAGCTACGTTATTCACATAGCTAGAGTTGCGTAGCGTAGGTCGACTTACCGCAGTACTGTAGACATAGCCAAAGCTGTCAATTCTCCACCGTACTCATTTGCTTGTATGAGATCTCTACCTCCCCTACTCTTCATCTAGTGTCTTTAGACTGTAAGCTTTTCAATGCAGGGATTATCTCTGTGTTAGTACAACACCCAGAATAAAGGTCCCAATCCCTATTGAGACCTTTGGGTGCTATCATAATATAAACATTTACTGTGGCTACTAGTAGGAAAGTAGTTATCTGATGAATTTAAGATCTTTCTGACTGATAGACAGACTTAGGGCTGCTCTGCACTACACAGTTAGGTGGACATCAATCAGCTTATGTCGACCTAATTATGCCAGTGTCTAACACTACAGTTTCCTTCCACCAATGTAAGTCCCCTGCTACATCGATGACATAACTCCAGCTCCATGAGCAGCGTAGGGCTTATGTCAGCGTAGCTAGGCCAATGCAGTGTCTACACAGTCTGTGTGCCCACCACCCCCACTCAGCCTTGTCAATTTCAAGGTTCCCTGGGGACGAGAAGTCCTGGACAGTTTCCCCCTAGCTCCCTGCGGTACGCAGCCAGCAGAGCTGAGGCTGGGCACTCAGCTCCCCAACACTGCCTCTCTTAAGTGGGTGGAAGTGCTTCTGGTGAGGATGCTCATTCTTATACTATCCAACCCAAGAAGGATAGTATGGACATGCACCTAAATCAACCTAATATAGGTTTCTAGTGTAGACGTACCCTCGGATGCTGCAAAAGTAAATGGTGGAGGTAGGTGCTCCTCCCGTGCTAGGCCTATGTAGAAAAGTCAGAACCCATAATTTATCATCAAAAGCAGCACCAGAGGCTGTAGTGTAGACAGGGCTCAGATGTTTTTGCCACCACGTCATCTAGCCTAGGTTAGACTGGTAAATTTCTGAGCTCTCCCTACAATACAGCCTCCACCATCGCTACAGCTTGTGGATCTGCACTTGGGACAATTATAGGCCATTTCCTCACATACGTAGACAAGCCCAAACAAGCTCCATTCGAGTGCTCTCCCACAATCAATTGCTTCAGTGCCTCTTTCTACCACTGCTGATCACAGCTTTCCCAAGATGCAGCATTGTAAAAACTGACCATATTCTTGTCAGCTTCACTACCATCTGCAGGGTTCTGAATAGCAGCTGGATCTTGGTAAAGCTCAGAGCAGCAGCTGCACTTACACAGTAGCAGTCTGCAGATTTCAGGAAGAGAGCACTGCGTTGATTAACACTACTCGCTTTTGCAAAGTTACCTTTACAACCATAAGGAGTAGTAACTCAATTTTTTTTTTTTTAAATAAAGCTTCATTGCGCAAGAAGTTGATGTGGTACTCATCCAGGAAAAATTCTTACATGCCCCAGGCGAGTGAAATTTTCAACACCGATACACAAATCTGACGAGTCAGATGACCAGCAACAAGGGCTGGATTTTAAACAACCACCAAGAGATTAAAATCAAATCACATCACAATTCCTCTACACCAGCTAGTCCCAGTTTTCCCCAAGATTTATAAATACAGTTGATGCATTTCTAAGATGCTTGTGGAGGGTTGACTCATGTTTCAAATTAAGTGTTGTGCAAGGAACATGCAAGGACACACCCTTACAGGAAAACTGCAGTGATGTTATAAAACCTACCTCCCAGGTATTATGAGGATTAATATTTGTGAAGTACTTGCACACTATGGATTGGAAGGTATTATGTAAGTGAAAAGTACAGCTTATTATAACAACTGATAGCTAAAGTACTACTCTATAAGAACGTGTCAATTTTTAAATTGGCTTTTAGAAACACCTGCCTGTTTCAGCAGCACCATTAACTATGAATGGATCAATGGAAGTTGCAATTTTTTTTAATACTTATCAGCAAAGGTCCCAGTGATAGAAGACAATTATGCTAAAAGCTGGGGGAAAGCTGGGACTCCAAGTTGCAATATACAGTTCTTAATTTTCAACAGCCCCTGAAAGTCCCCTTTCACATGCATTCAGGTAGAGAAGAAATAAACAGTGCTAGGCTATAAAAATGAGTAGGATATATGTGATGCTGTACAATGGGTACATTGTTCTGCATAATCTTTCACCAAGGAACTTTGCACAAGAGTTTTTACAACATGCAACAGTGTGGAGAATGTTATTAGTAGCCGAGATGCTTCATGAAATGGGTGAGTGCAGACTTATCCAAAAGGAAAAGGAGGGCTCTAGGTTTACAGTAACTTGGAGGATATGCAAAGCATTAAGGAGATTGTCGTCTCTCGTATCACGTGTGGGTCAACCCAACAAAGGAGCAGGTTAGGAAGAGAAGCAGGAGCAGTGTGGGGGAACCGGGAGGCAATGCACAATGTAATTCGGGCAAGGATTACCCTTCCCGTAGTTGGGACCCTCCTTCCAGATGGCGCTGGGGTTGCCTCTCGCACTGAGGTTGCCTCTCCGGGGGAGGGAACTCCAGTTTCTAGGAAAAGGCAGGTGTTAGTAATGGGAGATTTGATTATTAGAAATGTAGATAGCTGGGTCTGTGATGACCGGGAGAACCGTATGGTGACTTGCCTGCCTGGTGCGAAGGTTGCGGATCTCTCGAGGCATCTAGATAGACTTATGTGTAGTGCTGGGGAGGAGCCAGTGGTCGTGGTACATGTAGGTACCAATGACATAGGGAAGGGTAGGAGAGATGTCCTGGAAGCCAAATTTAGGCTGCTAGGGAAGAGACTGAAATCCAGGACCTCTATGGTGGCATTTTCAGAAATGCTCCCAGTTCCACGCGCAGGGCCAGGTAGGCAGGCAGAGCTTCAGAGTCTCAATGCGTGGATGAGACGATGATGTAGAGAGGAGGGGTTCACATTCATTAGGAACTGGGGAAACTTCTGGGATGGGAGGAGCCTATACAGGAGAGATGGGCTCCACCTAAACCAAAGTGGAACCAGACTGCTGGCACTAAACATTAAAAAGGTTGTAGAGCAGTTTTTAAACTAGGAGATGGGGGAAAGCCGACTGCTGCAGAGGAGCGTGTGGATCGGACACAGACTTCTCTTAGGGGAGAGTCTGATGATAGAGAATCTCCAGGTTATAGTCAGGAGCAGAGGAATGAGAAGTATAATGTAAGGGCCGGATCAGATGATGAACAGTCACATAAAGAATCTGGCACATCAGAAAAAGGCAGGCTAATAAACAGGGACAAGTTTTTAAAGTGCTTGTACACAAATGCCAGAAGTCTAAATAATAAGATGGGTGAACTAGAGTGCCTTGTGATAAAGGAGGATATAGATATAATAGGCATCACAGAAACCTGGTGGACTGAGAGCAACCAATGGGACACAATCATTCCGGGGTACAAAATATATTGGAAGGACAGAACAGGCCGTGCAGTGGGAGGAGTGGCACTATATGTTAAAGAAAGTGTAGATTCAAATGAAGTAAAAATCTTAAGCGAATCCACAGGTTCCATAGAGTGTCTATGGATAGAAATTTCATGCTCTAGTAAAAATATAACAGTAGGGATCTATTATCGACCACCTGACCAGGACAGTAATAGTGATGATGAAATGCTAAGGGAAATTAGAGAGGCTATCAAAATTAAGAACCCAACAATAGTGGGGGATTTCAATTATCCCCATATTGACTGGGAACATTTCACTTCAGGACGGAATGCAGAGATAAAATTTCTCGATACTTTAAATGACATAGGGAAGGGTAGCAGCTGGTACGGGAACCCACAAGGGGAGAGGCGACTCTAGATTTAATCCTGAGTGGAGCGCAGGAGCTGGTCCAAGAGGTAACTATAGCAGGACCGCTTGGAAATAGTGACCATAATACAATAGCATTCAACATCCCTGTGGTGGGAAGAACACCTCAACTGCCCAACACTGTGGCCTTTAATTTCAAAGGGGGAACTATACAAAAATGAGGGGGTTAGTTAGACAAAAGTTAAAAGGTACAGTGACTAAACTGAAATCCCTGCAAGTTGCATGGGCCCTTTTTAAAGACACCATAATAGAGGCCCAACTTCAATGTATACCCCAAATTAAGAAAAACAGTAAAAGAACTAAAAAAGAGCCACCGTGGCTTAACAACCATGTAAAAGAAGCAGTGAGAGATAAAAAGACTTCCTTTAAAAAGTGGAAGTCAAATCCTAGTGAGGCAAATAGAAAGGAGCACAAACACTGCCAACTTAAGTGCAAGAGTGTAATAAGAAAAGCCAAAGAGGAGTTTGAAGAACGGCTAGCCAAAAACTCCAAAGGTGGTAATAAAATTTTTTTTAAGTACATCAGAAGCAGGAAGCCTGCTAAACAACCAGTGGGGCCCCTTGACTATGAAAATACAAAAGGAGCGCTTAAAGATGATAAAGTCATTGCGGAGAAACTAAATGGATTCTTTGCTTCAGTCTTCACAGCTGAGGATGTTAGGGAGATTCCCAAACCTGAGCTGGCTTTTGTAGGTGACAAATCTGAGGAACTGTCACAGATTGAAGTATCACTAGAGGAGGTTTTGGAATTAATTGATAAACTCAACATTAACAAGTCACCGGGACCAGATGGCATTCACCCAAGAGTTCTGAAAGAACTCAAATGTGAAGTTGCGGAACTATTAACTAAGGTTTGTAACCTGTCCTTTAAATCGGCTTCGGTACCCAATGACGGGAAGTTAGCTAATGTAACGCCAATATTTAAAAAGGGCTCTAGGGGTGATCCCGGCAATTACAGACCGGTAAGTCTAACGTCGGTACCAGGCAAATTAGTTGAAACAATAGTACAGAATAAAATTGTCAGACACATAGAAGAACAAACTCTTGAGCAATAGTCAACATGGTTTCTGTAAAGGGAAATCGTGTCTTGCTAATCTATTAGAGTTCTTTGAAGGGGTCAACAAACATGTGGACAAGGGGGATCCGGTGGACATAGTGTACTTAGATTTCCAGAAAGCCTTTGACAAGGTCCCTCACCAAAGGCTCTTACGTAAATTAAGCTGTCATGGGATAAAAGGAAAGGTCCTTTCATGGATTGAGAACTGGTTAAAGGACAGGGAACAAAGGGTAGGAATTAATGGTAAATTCTCAGAATGGAGAGGGGTAACTAGTGGTGTTCCCCAAGGGTCAGTCCTGGGACCAATCCTATTCAATTTATTCATAAATGATCTGGAGAAAGGGTAAACAGTGAGGTGGCAAAGTTTGCAGATGATACTAAACTACTCAAGATAGTTAAGACCAAAGCAGATTGTGAAGAACTTCAAAAGATCTCACAAAACTAAGTGATTGGGCAACAAAATGGCAAATGAAATTTAATGTGGATAAATGTAAAGTAATGCACATTGGAAAAAATAACCCCAACTATACATACAACATGATGGGGGCTAATTTAGCTACAACGAGTCAGGAACAAGATCTTGGAGTTATTGTAGATAGTTCTCTGAAGATGTCCACGCAGTGTGCAGAGGCGGTCAAAAAGCAAACAGGATGTTAGGAATCATTAAAAGGGGATAGAGAATAAGACTGAGAATATATTATTGCCCTTATATAAATCCATGGTACGCCCACATCTCGAATACTGTGTACAGATGTGGTCTCCTCACCTCAAAAAGATATTCTAGCACTAGAAAAGGTTCAGAAAAGAGCAACTAAAATGATTAGGGGTTTAGAGAGGGTCCCATATGAGGAAAGATTAAAGAGGCTAGGACTCTTCAGCTTGGAAAAGAGAAGACTAAGGGGGGACATGATAGAGGTATATAAAATCATGAGTGATGTTGAGAAAGTGGATAAGGAAAAGTTATTTACTTATTCCCATAATACAAGAACTAGGGGTCACCAAATGAAATTAATAGGCAGCAGGTTTAAAACAAATAAAAGGAAGTTCTTCTTCACGCAGCGCACAGTCAACTTGTGGAACTCCTTACCTGAGGAGGTTGTGAAGGCTAGGACTATAACAATGTTTAAAAGGGGACTGGATAAATTCATGGTGGCTAAGTCCATAAATGGCTATTAGCCAGGATGGGTAAGAATGGTGTCCCTAGCCTCTGTTTGTCAGAGGATGGAGATGGATGGCAGGAGAGAGATCACTTGATCATTGCCTGTTAGGTTCACTCCCTCTGGGGCACCTGGCATTGGCCACTGTCGGTAGACAGATACTGGGCTAGATGGACCTTTGGTCTGACCCGGTACGGCCTTTCTTATGTTCTTAAGGATGTAGCAGGGTGTGGTGTCAGGCAGAGTCTTGAAAAGGAGGACTGAGCTTGAGTTTAGTGCTGAAGGACAGTGGAAGCTAGTGAAGATTTATGGAGAGAGATTTTCAAAGATGACCTTGGCAGTGGTAGTTTATAAAGATGACAGTGGTGAGGGGCAGACACACCAGAGGGGAAGAGGTTAGTGAAACAGAGATGACACCTCCTACATCGGTGGAATAAAAAGTGCTAAGGTTTAGCAAAAATCTGCAACGTGGGAGGAGAAAGAGGAATAATCAGGATCCCAAATTTGCAAGTCTAGATGATTGTTAAAGTTGTTCATAGATTCCAAGGCCAGAAGGAACCATTGCAATCATCTAATCTGACCTCCTGTATAACACAGGCCATAAAACTTCCCCCCAAAAAACTCCTAGAGCAGATCTTTTAGAAAAATATCGACTTTCGATTTAAAAACGGTCAGTGATGATGAATCCACCACGACTCTTGGTAAATTGTTGCAGTGGTTAAATGCCCTCAGTGTTAAAAATGTACACCTTATTTTGGGTCTGAATTTGTCTACTGCCTAGCTTCAATTTCCAGTCACTGGATTGTTATACATTTCTCTGCTAGACTGAAGTGCCCATTACTAAATATTTGTTCCCCATGTAGATTCTTACAGACTACTCAAGCCACGCCTGAACCTTCTCTTTAAGATCAACAGATTGAGCTCTTTGAGTCTATCACTATAAGGCAGGTTTTCTAATCCTTTAATCATTCTCATGGCTCTTCTCTGAACCCTCTCCAATTTATCAACATCCTTCTTGAATTGTGAGCACCAGGACAGAGTCCTCCATCCTGTAACTATGGACTACACTCTTTGTTCCTAGATATACACATTTATATTTACCTTATTAAAACGCATACTGTTTGCTTGCGCCTTGTCTACCAAGTGATCCAGATTGCTCTGAATCAGTGACCTGTTAAAGAAGGGAAGGACAGGATTTGGGAAATCTGGCTTAGTTCTTAGTTTAAATTTTTATTTGTAAATTTTGATCATAAGACCACATAACAGTATACCACAAAACTGATACATAGGCTATGTTTTCTTTTTGACATTTTTCTCGAAGCGTGACTACAATGAGCAGAGGTTTTGGCACTGCATTTCACAGAAAACCAGATATCTGCTCTTGGCAACAAATGCTCAGTTATGCATAATATTCTTAAACTTTATAAAATTCCATGCAAAAGCCTCTAAGAGTTCTTAGTTACTTTTAACTCCTTATAAAACCCATCAGTTTGTTATACCAATACTATAAGAACTGGTTTGGAGGCAAAAATTTCTTGCCTTAATGCAATCAGTAAAAATATCTCCTTCGTCCTCCAGCATCACCTTAAATTTGACAAGAGAAAAACTGTTCCATCATCAATTTTTACAAACTCTTCCTTAGGTATGAGACTTTCCCTCCTAACTTAAATCTGAAGTCTTCATCTGTTTCAAAATTAACACTTGTTTACAAACTAAACACAATTGTAAAGGTTTGACTAAACACTATATGCTGATTTCCCCTTGCCTCATTGAGCTCTAGATGATGGCAAACTAAAAGCTTTTTAATTGTCCAAAAGCACCCTATTTCTTCTAACAGGCAATAAAAGGATGATTTCCTTCAGACCCATCCTTTACACCTAATATACGAGGGTTGGTGGCTCTGAATTTATTTTTCAGAGCTTTCAATCATCAACACATGGCTACGTTATCTTGAATTACTGCATTGGAGAGGATCTTACCACTTTGCAGATACATTTTAATTCAGTCTTATTTTTTAAAAGAACCTTGAATGATCCTACAGATTCTTGTAATTTATGAAGTTCATTGGCACAGTTTTCAATCAAATTATACCAGGTATTTAATTATACCCTGTCACCAGCATAAATCAAGATCATATCCACACAACGTTTTAGGGAAATCACCTTGTTGTTTTAATGCTGGTGGTGCACCACTGGTGCTAACCATGGTGGGAGCGTGAGTGTAGAGCTTTTTTACCACCGTGTAATGAGACCTGTTTTAAGCACAGTTTGACAACAGTGGTAAAAATGCCAGTGGTCAGTCCACATTTCAGCTTCCGCCACTACTAGAACTAGATTTCCCTAAAATTCTCCATGTAGATGCAATGTAAGTGACAGGGGCGGCTCCAGACCCCAGCACGCCAAGTGCGTGCTTGGGGCGGCATGCCGCAGGGGGGCGCTCTGCCGGTCGCCGGTCCCGCGGCTCCGGTGGACCTCCCGCAGGCGTGCCTGCGGAGGGTCTGCTGGTCCCGCGGCTTCGGTGGAGCCGAGTGCACCCCCGCGGCATGCCACCGTGCTTGGGGAGGCGAAATATCTAGAGCCGCCCCTGGTAAGTGAACTAAGATAAGCGGGGTAAGTTATATCAATGTGACAGGAAGGTAACACCTATATCCGGGACCCTTGTGCTTAACTCCATTAACTGTTGGTCTAATATTAGCCCCCTTAGTGGGAGGACTTCAGGAAAACGTTTCCTCCATGGACCCATACTAACCAATAAAGTAACAAAGGAGGAAACACAGAAAGAAGGAACAACTATAATAAAGACAACTGGACAGGAAAAAGCAAGGTATTTTCTTCTCCTTTAAAAAAAAACTTGCTGAACCTATACTGACTGCCCTAATATGCAGAATAATCAATGAAAATCAATCTCCCCGACCAGGTGTTCTTAAATCCGAAGGATAAAACAAACCCCTTTGTTAAATGAGAGAAAGAAAAAGGGAAAGGAAATTCAATACACAGAGATGCAACCCCTCTCAAAAATCCTTACAAACTCATTAAAAAAATACCAAACACCACAATTACCACCCCAGGCAAATTAAAGAAGGAAGGAAGCAAGCTCTTAGGTGTGGTTTCCCCCTTCTGGGGGTGACAAGACTGATGGGTTTATGGCCACAAGCAAGGAAGATTCTCATAGGTTTAAACATTGAACTCAAGATGGGTGCAGAAATACTGAGGGGGAAGATTCTGAGAAACAGGAGCTGGGCAATGGACAGAGAGAGTGAAGCAGATTTGGAAATCAGTGTAGAGGTGATAGCTGAAACCACAGGACTGCAAAGAGCAGTAGAGTGACAAAAATGGAGTCCAAAGACACTCCATTCTATGCATCCGAAGAAGTGAGCTGTAGCTCACGAAAGCTCATGCTTAAATAAATTTGTTAGTCTCTAAGGTGCCACAAGTACTCCTGTTTTTTTTGCGGATACAGACTAACACAGCTGCTACTCTGAAACCAAAGGCACTCAGACAGTAGAGGCCTCCAGAAGCAGAGGAGGCAGAGCAATCAGATCAATAATTCAATTCGGTAGCGTCCTATATAATAGAGAATTTTTAAAAACAAAACTTAAAATTAGCGATATATTTAATTTGAAGCAAGACTTAGATGATTTTATATTAGATGTAAGCTGGAGCCATGGACCAGTAAGTAAATATGGAAATACCAAGCAGACAGCTCCTTTGTTTTTACTATTTTCCATCTGAGTTTTGCCCACTGCTCAGTGAATTCTGTCACACAGGGACATACTTTAAGATGCAGAGTTTAGATGGTGCTCTGGTCAGACCTACCAGCAAAAGGAGTCTGTACTGAGTAATTAACTGACCTAAGCACGGAGAGATTCTCATCCCAGGTTTCCCTGCAGAGCAAGACAGACCATAGTGAAACTGACAAATATTCCTTCAATGAGTATTGCACTGTACACATTAACAATAGGCCCTTTAAAAACATCATGGTGGCAAATGAACGTAAAGGTAAAAGACCTGGTTTTCCATTATTGCTTTGGCCCATAAAAGCGCAGGAGTCATTGACCACTGACTTTCCACTGCTTCCAATTGCTAAATAGATACCAGGGGCAAATACCAAGAGGAAGCAAAACACTCCCCCCAGAGGGCAAAGGTATTTTACATATATCAAAGCCCAACTTCACCTTCAGTGATGTCATGATCCTCCTGTGTTTATGTCAGTTGCGTGCGATGAGTGGCAAACCCAAGTGGTTAAATATGTGCCTTCTTATGGGAGATGGACGCAGCAGTGGAGCTCCCCACACGCACATTTTAGCTATAACTGATAGGAAGAGAAAGCAGCGTTTTAGAGGAATACAGGTCTGTCGCATCTTACGCACATTTAACATGCGCGATTTCAGCTTTACGCGGTCGGCAAAAACCAAAACAAAAAAAAGAGAAAAATAACAATTTTAATACTGTATCTGTAGTGCAGGCGATTCCACCCGCTATTGAACTCAATGTAATTTTGACTATATGCAGTTTTCGCTTTACGCGCTAACCGTGGAACGGAACCCCTGCGTAAGGTGAGACAGACCTGTATTCATTTTTCAGCACTGCTGGTTCCCAGTGCAGCTGAAAGGTTGAATTTCCCTCTTTAAAATGTTATTTTTCTCCCCTTTTGGTTTTTCTGTCAGAGTCGTTTCCCTCTCACCATTTTACACTGCCACTCTCCTTTTATTTTCATACCTTCTCCCTCATTAATCACGTCCTTCCACAGGCAACATGGTAGTCTCCTGACTTTTGGAGGTTAGTCCTCTTCCGTTTGCCTCTCTCCCCTAGGGTCAGTCCCTACTCACTTCCACCCATCCTGCTGCAGCCTGTGTAAGGAAGGCCTCACTCAGCACCCTCTGTGGAGGATCACAGCTGTTTTGTTCCTCCATTACCAAATCACTTGAGAGGCTAAGAAGCAGCACACAGAACTGTGATCATCTGTTTCACTGATGTTGCAGTTGTCATTGAGGAAGCACCATTATGCAATCCTTATTTGGTAATTCAGAGTGTGCACACACTTATTTAGGATGGCAATTTAAATCCAGAAGTGCCCCTGAAGAAAATTACATATTTTCCCCTTTATCTTAAATTGTAAGAAAGGTAAGTCTTTACTAAAGGGTGAAACAATTTGGATATGTCTACACTTAAAATGCTACAGCACTACAGGTGCGCCACTGTAGCACTTCAGTGTAGACATTACTTACACCCATGAAAGGGTTTCTCAGGGCTGCGGTGTTTTTCACACTCTTAAGAGACATAGCTATATCAAAATAAATTCCTAGTGTAAACCAGGCCTACTTTTCACTAATGTCTACTCTGTTACCTAGATCACAAATTTACTATGTTTGAAAGTTTACAGAATCTGGTAATAGATTTGTTTCATTTCATGAAAATGCTTCAATAAAAACAGTTTAGAATTTAAGTATTGCCTTCCAGGGTTTAAACCAAAATATTGAACCAGGTTCGTGCCTGGGAACCAGAAAGAAAATGGACTGGAGACTGATTTCTTTATCAAAACAGAGAAATGCAAAAACTCTCAGAGCAAATTTGATGAAAAATCCTTTGGACACCCTGGTAATAAATAGCTTACTACATTCTTAGATTAACAACTGTGAAAAGATATTTTAAATACGTAGTTTTACATCAAATTCATAGGGTGAACGTATGCCACATCTATAATGCTTTTTATGGTCTGCTTCAAAACAGCTTATAGAAATATGTACACTTTCATAGAGAGCTGCACAAGAAATGTCAAAAGCCACTGTACTTTAACTCACTACAAATAGCTTGTGAAATGTGGGTGAGTTAACACTATTGATAACCGTAATTTTCTCATTTCCTGACTTTAAAGCATGCAACCTTAACACTCAGTTAATGTTGAAGGGGAAAAACAGAGCTGACAGTTGTACAATACAGCAGCCACTTGTACTGTATAAGTAATGTCCACTACTGAAAAATATTTGAATCCCTCATTGATATTAAAACATTTCTCACCCACCCCCAAAATATTTGACGCAATTAGGTTCCATAGAGATAACTAGTCACATGTTCCCTGCCTTAACATTAATATAGACCAGGGGTCGGCAAACTTTCAGAAGTGCTATGTCGAGTCTTCATTTATTCACTCTAATTTAAGGTTTTGCGTGCCAGTATTACATTTGAACCTTTTTAGAAGGTCTTTTTCTATAAGTCTATAATATAGAACTAAACTATTGTTGTATGTAAAGTAAATAAGGGTTTTTAAATGTTTAAGAAGCTTCATTTAAAATTAAATTAAAATGCAGAGCCCCCTGGACCTGTGGCTAGGACCCAGGCGGGCAGTGTGAGTGCCACTGAAAATCAGCTTGCGTGCTGCCTTCGGCACACATGCCATAGGTTGTCTACCCCTGATATAGACCTTTGCACTGTTATTTATATTTAAATATATTCTCAGAATTACCACTTACTCAGAGGCTGCCTGTTTGTTCAAGTTTTAAGTGGAAATATTTCCAGTATTCCACTCTCTAAAAACATTCCTCCTCCATCTGTTTCCTTATCCTAGACAAAATATCAAAATAAAGTGAAAAAGTAAATGGCAACCTAAATCAGGCTGCATAAAGTAGCCCAAGCAGGAGGGCTGCTTTTACCTATTTGAAACAACTGTCCTGGAAACAATTTGCCTTCCCATCTCTTCTCGCATCACAAGGGAACTCCATTTGATAGTCTTGAAACATGCCTTAGCTAATATCCCCCTCCTCCTTGCCTCCCTCCCCAGTGTAAACTCTGCACACAAGAGGACAATGTCCCTTCTGAATGACAAACAGTTCTGTGAATGTTGAGGCTGTAGAGTGCATCAGTCAAGTGCAAAAAAGTTACATTTATATTCATCCTATTCAAAAGTATACATTAATCTTTAATGAGAATACATGCCGAATACCAACAACTGACTGAGAAAGAGCAAGATACAGACACCTTGGACATCTGACAAATTCATTCCAAAGAGACTATTTTTCATAACCTCTATTTTACATATGAAGAGATCAGGCACTTAAAGAGTTGTCCACATGCAAAAAAAGAAAAACAGGATGCAGATCCTTCATGGCATGAAGAAATGTTAGCTACTTCGGTCACTGCAACAGTAGAAGCTGTGTCTGTCTCTGAACATTTTCCCCTAAAAGGTATTTGTAAGTAAAAGTACAACTAATTGCCTGAATGTGTCCCTGTAGATTCTGTTATAGCAACTCTGCAAGTACAAAGTACCATCTATCTAGTAATCAGACAATGACATCAGCCAGCCTACAAGTTACATTTTAGACAGGTTACAGATCAGACAGCATTTCCTGAAGCTAGATGTGCAGATGATTACTCCATATCTTCAGTGTTTTCACACTCATCTGTATTTTCAGATATCTTAAGATTTTAGTTTAGTTCTTAAACTTGCACCAAGCAGATCATTTAACATTAAGCAGACAAGCCCCTTGCAAAAACACACCTGCTACTTAATAGCCTCGAGGTCTTTAAAGAGACCTTTTAACAAGCTTTTAATTCCTGCAAGAATGGCTTTCACCTTGGCTTCCTCTTGAGAGCAAGCTGACAGCCACTTCCCTGTGTTTACAGAATACAAATTCAGGATAAAGCAAATGCCCAAATCAAGCCACGTTATTATACAACTTCCACTAAGACAGCGTAAATTTGTATAACAAAGCCCTCTCTGAAGCCCTTATCCAATAAAGATATGGCCCAGGAAGATGATGAGTCCCAACCTGCAAAGTTCCATCATGACTTAAGTGGCCTTCTTATTTAGACCAAGACACAACATTGTAGGCTGGGACCTACAGGCCCCATCCTAGGCTGTTTCACTCAAATTAATGGTTAGCAAACTGCAATCTAGTTCTTTTAATACAAATTAGGTATGGCTAGTTGCCAATGTATCCCTCAATTAAGCAAAGTTTGGGCACTCTGGTCTAGAGAGACGATTTCAAAAATTAATTTTAGCAATTGGATTTGCATGAGGCAGGAAGGTTCCCCTTTTCCTCGCCCACCCAATACATGTATGTGTGTTTACCGTGTGAGGGAGGAAATGGAGAACCTTTTCCTGCCCCTTGCAATTTTGTATTTTATATATATACATACATACACACAAGCTTTCCAGCATAAGCACTGAGCTCATTCTTAGAAAATGTTAGAAACTTTGATTAAAGACATGCTACAAATTAGGCTGCTTAAATGAACTTTGAACTAAATATGTCAATAATTGTCATTAAATGGATAGTTTCCAAATAGGCATTAAAAGGTCACAAAATATAGTTGCATCACAGCATCTTGCAGTGGAAATACATTACCTAGGATTAGAATTTCTTCAGATGACCACAGATGAGAGTGTGGCTCCTGTACGCAGGATTTACATTACTAAAACTACCAATAAGGGAAGAAAACCACCTAACAGACACACCAAAAACTGAGCTGTGTTTTAAAAAGGATTCTAAAATTGGCCTGAGTGAAAAGCGAAGATGTTGATTCCAAGTCAGAACATACAACAGTAAAATAGGTAGAACTAAGTCTGCTCTTGTTGACTTAAGTCAGTGAAAGGCTGTTCTGACTTAAAAAATGCATCACCATTGCCAGATGTGAAAAAAAATTCCGCTACTTGGGTTTCCTGGACAGAGCAGGAAAAGAGGCCGTGACTACTTCACCCTTATTCATGCCTGAGTCAAACCTTTTCCACATCAAAATGCTAGAAAAGCATCAGGTTAAATTTGTAGACTGGCCCAAAGAAACAGAACCCTAGGATCCTTTCTGGTTACTTCAAAAAATCTCATACAACTGGAGAATTGAAGTACATCAACTAAAATGTGAAACTAAATGGCACTGCAAGTTTGTTTGTTTTTTAATTCAAATACAAACACAAACAAGGGCAGTTCTTCTGACTGAACCTCACTCAGCCAATATTCTTAACTGGAACGAATAGCAGCTCAGTTGGCAAGCTGCCACCTCATATGCCTTTACTGCCTCTTCCAATCTCTCCTCAGGGGAGTCTGTATGGATAATACCTTCTCGTAGAAGGAAAAAAACTGTAAGAGCAAACACCAGACTGCTTGCTTTGATATGGATAATTTGTGGAACTACAATATGTTTAAGGAAGAAAGCCCCAAGTCTAGTTTTATTAGCAAGTCACCACCACCACCTCCTCAGTAGCAAAACAGGAGGGGGTATGTGTTTTATATAATGCTGACTATACCTGTCTGTGCGTAAAAAGTAAATTCCAGTAAAAACAAAAAAAACCATGTCCATAAGAAGTTAAACGCTGCCTGGTTAAGCAGGTGAAAGCCAAGAAATACCAAAATTAGAATTGTGTACATAACCCTTGTGTTTATGCATTATGACAATCTAATTACAGTACATGATCACATACTGTTTCTCAATAAGTTATTTTTTCTACAATCTCAAATATATCTCTGTAGCATCTTGTGATTTCTTATTCTTTAGACCTGCAGTGTTTTCACTGCAATAATTATCCAGGAAACATTTGACAGAATTAGATACGTTTTCTTCTCTAAGCATTTTTTTTAAAATAAATTTGGTAGCACCCTTTTCTTTTTAACTTGAGCACAGTTTTTCTCTGATGCAATTTGGAGCAAACTGACTGGGAGGAGGATCTTCTTAGCTTTGAATTTTAGTCTGCCTCTACAAGGCAGCAAATTTTCAGTATTACCAGTACCTAAATTATATTTAATCTAAAACACAAGGGAGGGAAGTACATTTATGCGTATATTTCATATAAACTGACTAGAATACAATATTATAAAATGTGACACGCCT
This sequence comes from Mauremys reevesii, assembly GCF_016161935.1. Taxonomy (NCBI): domain Eukaryota; kingdom Metazoa; phylum Chordata; order Testudines; family Geoemydidae; genus Mauremys; species Mauremys reevesii. The sequence continues at coordinate 40,805,868 of NC_052638.1, forward strand.
AAGATTGTAGAAATACAATATGGCATTTTAAGAAAGTGATCATGTAATTAAAAACTAACGTCAGACATGCATAAAGAGACAACATTAAGACTGTGCGCACAACCTTAACTTTGGGATTTCCCTGAACTGTTTAACTATGCAATCTTAATTGTTTTTTAGTTTTTAATAGATTTTTTTTAAACACAAAGTAGGAGAGAAAGTATATGGAGCTTCGCGCACAAAAGAACCAGCATGTCAATTCCACAATCTGAACCTTTTTGCATAGATGCTACCAGAGAGTCCTGTCAGCAGCCCATCTTCTGTGCACTGCAGGAACTTTACAGATCCTCCAGGTGCTCTGAGTCAGCCCAAGCACTAGATCCCAGGGGCCCTGTACTCAGCCAGCCAGCCATGCACACCACCTCCATGTGCACAAACTGCTGAAACATGTTTATTCAGACTCCCCAAAATTTCAGCCCAGCATTTATGAACTCCCTAAAAACAGTGGATTCTAACAGAAGTGTATGCAATATTAACTCTAGGTCACTACAAGTGCCCAGTTAGAATAACTGATCTTACACTCACCATCAGTCTGGTGCCTTCAGCATTTACCATGTCCTACATCTTGGATGTCTCTCCTTAGACAACAGATATTGATAAACATGGAACCCTCTCACTTGAGCAACACCAGTATCCCATGCCTTGGGGTTAATGGGGATTGCGCCATCATCCCTCTTAAAATGGTATGTCTTATTTTGAAAGGGGGCGTCCATTAGACAGACACCTGAAGTACAGGTCACACATATGCAGAAAGCTTGAAACATGACTCTTATTCTCAGGATTAGTCCCAAAACAAAGAGCTCTAAAGACTAAAAGAACCTTTAAAAAAGGCAATCTGGCTCTTCCCCAAAGAAACAGTCTAGTCTTAAGCAACTCTCTAAATGGTTTTGCAGTTGTCCTCCTGATTCTACTTAGATGTGTTAAGGGTGAATTTCCTCATGGCTAAAAAGCAAGGTTTCATCTGTGAAAGGTTAACCATACTTATACCCTAAATACCATACCTGAAAGCATCCAGACTAACTAGCTCCTTGGAGATTCCTCCCAAAGAGGCAAGCCAACTAAACTAGCTGGTCTGGTTGCTATATTACATTGCAAGTATACTATGTCTTTTGTATTTTCTCCAAAGATTTCACACAATTTTCTAAGAACGTGCATAACTTTGAAAAATCTGCTCAGTTTAATACTTCATTCAAAGACATCTGCCTGAGAGCCCTTGTCAACAGGAAAAAAATCCAACTCCTGCAGGGTAATATAGCTAACATTATAGTCAGAGAACAGACTTTAGGTATGATTGTTTGCAAGATACTAAGGAGACATGTTAGACATTTCACATAACACACTGAAGTACTTGCTTTGAAATTACCTAAGTATTTTCTATTGGTGAATATGCTCTTAGAAGCTGAAAATTAAAACACCTTATTACTAATTATTTGCATTAAGCAAACAGCTATAAAGATCCAGACAGCAACAGCATCAAGGCTAAACACTTTGTTTAATCAGTCAATGCAGATACCAAAGCTGGGATTTCCAATGTGGCCAAGAAGCAATATACTATTGAGATGTCCATTTGGCATCTTTAATAGCTGCTTTAACAAGTAGGTGCCTGAAATTTAGAGCTACCCTCCCTTTCTCCCCTGGATGAGCGTGTTATTGCCAGTGCTCTCCTGGTAAGAGTTCCTGACTAATCGTCCCTACAGCCACATAGGTAAGGAGGGAGTCCTCTAGCAATTATTTCTTTCTTCCCTGGTTTGTGCAAGGGCAACATGGAGAAAGGGGAGCAACACATCACTTATCAGCAGGACTCAGTCTTCCCACAAAAGCAGAGAATCATTACTGTTGAGTGCACAGAAGTGAGTTTCCAAGCCCTAAAAATGGAGCTTATTTCCTTGTTTATGCAAGTTTATCAACCATTGTGTCAGCTCCTGCTTCAGAGCTAGCAACAGAGCATGAAATATAGCACAAAGGCTGCATATAAAAGAAAAATCAGCCACGGCTTCTTGGTGAAAGTGGTGGATTTTTAAGAGACATTAAGACATTCCCACAAGCTATTACAAAGAGTATTTTAACCAAATCGTTTAAAATCAAATGCCATTGTCTATGTTAACAGTTTATTAAAAGAATTTAAAAATTCTGAATGCTGAAGTTATGCTGACCTAACCCCTGGTGCAGACCTAGCAAGGTTGATAGAAGAATGATTCCATCATCCTAGCTACCACTCCTCAGGGCGCGGGAGTTCCTAAGATGGAAAGACCCCTTCCACTGACACAGGAAGTATCTACACTGGTGCTACAGTGGCATAGCTACTGCACCATAGCTGGGCAGCTAGAGCAACCATAGCACAGATATGGCCTTAAACTCAATTCGCTGTGGTATATGGCAACCTGGGTATTATCCGACCAGCCATTCAACCAGGAGAAGGTTGTAACTGCCATGTTATCAGTGTGTAGATGTGCCAAGGGGAGTGGAAGGGTTTTTAAAAATATATTTTAGAACACAAAACTTAAGAGATACTGGACCTTGCTGTATAACAGCATGTCAGGAAACATAGGATGCAGTCAGTAGCAGCTTCTGCAAGTGGCGGAGTGTGGTTGTATGTGTGGTACGATTTCTAAGAAATCAAGGATGAGCTTAATTTAAATATTTTTCTGCATTAAATTTCCATATTTATCACAGCATGACCCTAAAGTAACACTTTACTACCTTTTCTGATAACCAAGTTAAACTTAGTGTCAAATATGAAACCAACATTTAAATACTCCTCAGAGATATCCTGTAATTATAGCACAAGTTTGCCACCCTTAAGAGTGAACTTTTGAAACCACGAAGTGGATCAGTGTTGTGCTTCTTTAATATTTGGATAGAAAGAATTATTAAAAATGAGCAACTGCATGAGGAGAACACAGTAGGGTGACCAGACAGCAAATGTGAAAAATTGGGATGGGGGAGGGGAATAAACAGGAACCTATATAAGGACCCAAAAATCAGGACTGTCCCTATAAAATCGGGATATGTGATCACCCTAGAACACACACACACACACACACGGGTGCTCCATCCCCAAAACTGTAACCGTAGGAATGGAGAGGAGACCTTTGCCTTATGCAGAAATGGAGGTGGAGCAATGATGGAGAAAGTGTAGATACAGCAGCTATGAAAACAAACCTTTTGATCTGCATCTAGTTCCCTCAGAATACAACTTAGAATAAAAACATTCAGTTCTTTGGAGAGACCCACATTACAGCTAATTCAACAATATTTTCATTCACCTTTTATTTCAAGACAGCACTTTTAAAAACCATCCCTTGCAAAATTTGCAAGTCCTCCTTACTTGAAGGTGCATTCTCTAGAGGCAGTGGGGTGTAGTGATTAGAGTGGGGGCTCAAACTTTTTTTTATAGCATGGATCACATCTAAAAGAGTGGCTTGTGGACACCTAAAACCCTTGTAGTGACTGTGAGCCATCTCCCCACTTCCATATGTGATCGGTAATATCCTTATGGCAAATGCTTCAATGTCTGACATGGCATTGGCATAGTAACATTGGCTACTTTCCTAATTTTTTTTAAAAGCAGCGTTGACATAAAATTTAGCAGCTAGAAACTAGAGAACGAGCACCATGTGACCATCCTGTTCTCAACACACCAGAAGTGAATGCTTCATGAACCACAGTATGGGAACCACAAGATTAGAGCATTGAACTAGAAATTTACAATTCCTGGATTGTGTTCCTGCACTGATGGAAACAATATGAATCTTACTTTGTTTCCATGCCTGTTTACTCCTTTGCAATAGTGTTGCGAAGCTTGATTTTTGTACAGTGCTTTGAGTCTCTTGGAAGAAAAACATTATTGCAAACTACAAAACTATCAATATGCCAATTTAAGTTGTCAAAGTCTTGCTAAAGTGTGATTACACCCTAAAAAGTTATTTTGTAAAAACGGCAATGTAGGTTTCATGTTTAGTGAATCAGTTTTTGTAGATTAAATTTACCCAGGTTACAAGTAAAACGATGTATATAATTATTTTTTAAATTCGGAGGCTGTAAACTCCAGCTGTGACCAGGTGTTCTGACCTGAGAAGCTGTCACCAATAGACCTAGGAAGCTGTGTTGTTCCTTCCTAGTCATTCATCAACTGCAGCTAGAACTTCATTAGCAATCCTACTGACAATATACAAGAGAGAACGGAACCCAGCTCAGCCTCCCAGAGCTCTTGTAACTCGGCAGGCATAACACAAGAAAACATTATTTCTGCCAGAAAAGGAGCAGATTAAACTGTATATACACAGGGAGTAGATCTGTTCTGAAGGGTTATTTAAAAAAAAAGTCAGTTGTCTGACCCTAACTCCATTAATTTCTCAATTAAAATTCAGATAGTGTTGAAAGAAACTGACAGATAAGGAACCAGATAATGCTGCTTTTCACCTCTAACTGGTTTAACCATCTGACAAGCCAGTGGTTCTCAAGCTTTTCCACTGTGGACCACGTTAAAAGGTTGCCTTGGGTACTACACCTCCCATGCTTGCGCACAATCACAATAACCTTATGTCAGTTATTAACAGGAAAAATACAAACACTGAATACATACATTTACTGTCCTTAATGTCATGTTTTATCACCCCTCTACTTTTCTTCTTTATTTCTATTTCCCCTCTTATCTTCTTTGTACCTCCCTTTTTTGCACATATATCTCTGCAGACTGTTCCTGTTCTCCTCTGTCCCTAGAGTTGCCTGGCCACCCCCTTTGCAAATGCTTCCATGCCACTTGGTTTACTTTTCAATATAAACACACCCACTTACTTTGTATTCCACCAAGTCACTAAAAGGGTACGGCTACACAGCTTCCCAATTCAGGTACATAGACGTGCTAGCTCTGCTTGAGCTGATGCGCTAAAAATAGCAGTGTAGCCAGAGCAGTACTGGCAGTAGTTTGGGCTAGCCACCTGAGTACAAACCCATCCAGGCCCCATGGGTGTATGGACTTGGGTGACTCGCCCATGGCCACTGCCTGTACTATCCCCAGTGACATCTATTTTTAGCATGCTAGGTTAAGCAGAGCTAGCATCTTTCTACCCAAGATGGGAGGCACGCCCAAAAGGGAAGGAAGGGTGGGCCTGTAGCTAAGGCACAGGACTGAGAGCTGAAATCTGTTCTGTTCCCAGACTTGCCATTGACTTCATGTCTTGAGCAAGTCACTTACCACATGCGGAAACTGAGGCACAAAGGCTAATAAAGATAGTACAGTAAAAGCTGTCTTAAGCAACCAATCTAGGAATCGACAAAGCACAGTTCTTAGAGGAAGGTGGTTTTTAAACTAAAGGTGGAGCTAAATAGTATACTTGAGGAATAATTTAAGATGGTTTCTGAAGACATGAGGTTGCCTAATGATGGTGGTGGTTTCACTCCATTTATCTACCACATAGGAGTGGCGTGGGACTTCATTAATATTTCAAATGGAAGACAGAAGATCATGAATGCAAATACTTTGAAAATGATCAGTCCAGGACTTCCAGTTATCATCGGATGCCAGAACTAACGTTACCTGTGTGCGCTTGCTCCCACTATTTATTGTGAAAGTGCTTTGGAAAATAATCTATACAATTGTTAATGCCAGCTTTTTCTGTTACATTGCAGAATACATAATTACAAAAAACAGGAGATGTCTATGCCAGCAGAGTCAAGCATTTGCTTTTCAGGGAGGAATAGACAATACCTTATACGTACAATTATTATTTTACATATTTAGAATTTCTGAAGCTGCTGTGTTGCTGAATTTCCCCCCCTAAACACATCTGTTAAGAAGGAAGACATTCTTGCTGTTTTTAATATCCAAAGTACTTCCACACTGGAGGTTTTTTCAAATTAATTTTTAAATTAATTTATAAGAAATGGAATATTTTCAGAGGGGCCTCAAGAATTGTTTAGCATGTGTTTTGCATCCTCAGCAAACTTTTTTTTAGGTCCTGAATCCATTCCACATTTTGGAAAAACAATGTTTCAGTTTGGGTTTTTCTATTCTTTTGGTGCATGTTTTAAAGCTGTTCTTGACAGGAAGAAGAGAACATTGTCCCCCCTCCCTTTTTTTTTCTTCCAGTTAACATTTGAAAGACAGCTACAAGAACCCTGGTTTTTAAAAAGGGGACAAGGTTTTTGTTGTTACTTCTCTTCATAATAGCCCCGACAATGAAATGAGTTTCCATTACCACATTTTCTCCATTTTGGGCCCATTTTTAAAGCTATATGGTTGATCATGGTTGCTGGTTGTTTTCAGAAGGTATTAAGAGGCATCCTGAGGGGTAGGAGGGGAGAAAGAGGAGGGAAAATAACCCAAAGAAGAGGGCAGGAGATTGTAGGTAATTATGGGCCCTACCTAATAGCCATGATCATATCTCCTTTAAAAAAATTTCTTGTTAACCATGTACAAACTTTACAAGTTATTTCGCAGGGAGAATTTCACATCTGAGTGGTTACGTTTTTTCAAGGGCTACTGATCAGGTTACTCTGAACTGTTGGGAAAGTATGAGAGAGATTTTTCAGTGGTTGAACTCTCAGCATGTGGGATATAGCGCCCCCCCCCAAAAAAAGGTACCTGGGTTTGCCCCCATCAGCAGCAACAGAACATGCTGCATTTTAAAAATAGGAACACACACTTTGCCCAACTGAGGGACATGCTGACAACCTGCCAGAAACCCAAGGGACATACCTGCTTTGATTAAAATGAAGTAAATGGTTTAATATGGAAGTGTGACCTGCAGAAACTAGGCATGAAATTATCTACCTTGTTCCAAGTAGCTGCTTTGATCAAAGCAAAGCATTGTGCACTGGGACCTACAGTCTCCAAGGGTTGTAGCTACATATTAAGGAAGAGGGGTGGCATATGCTGCCCTGTACAAATATCTGTATTCTCAAGTTCAGCGAGAGCTCCTTCCTAGCAGACACTACAGAAAGCAATCCAGCATTCTCAGTTAAGCAAAATGTGCGGGAGATATTTAGGCTATTAAAAGGTAACGTGAATAATGAAACACTTATTAGCATTAAATGTTTCAGTTTTGCTTCTATTTGAAAACTAAATAATGAAGAAAACAGGAGGAACATGATGCAACTAGACAGAACCTCGGGCAATGTCCAATTCAACTCTACACCCTCCCACAGCAAATATTCCCTATCTATCCTGATCAGCAGTCCCAACAGTACCAACTCTTACCCAAGCTCTGTTATCGGCAAGAGAGGAGACTAAAGCACATGGTTTTCATTAAAATTTTAAGTCCCTTGTTGCCTAATTTCCATTCTACTCACTTCATTTACAGTTTTATTTTCCTATAATAAAGAGATTGATACACTGTAGGTGCTATGGAAGCTCTCCTGTGACTCTGAAAAGTAAACTAAAGCATAAATTAATGATTTAAAACGTTTTTTAAAAAGCAATATTTTGAAAGTATGTATGTAATAAAAAGATGTAAAGTACATAACATCAAAGTCAGCAGGTGCATATATTTAACACTAGAATTAGTTATTTTAAGATTTGTCACATCAGAGAACAAGATGGATATTGGGCTTTATAGCGCTAAAGATCTGAACTATAATCCACAGAATTTCATTTACATTTTTAAAAAATTCTATCACAAGTGCTGTTATCCAAAAGTTGCTATGCAAGATAGATACAATGCTTTGAGGTGTGACATGAACAATCTGCTCGAATTTAAAACAAAACACCCACCTCCATTAAATACACAAAGAAGCAGTGAGCCTTTATCTACAGCAACTGAAATCAAATACAGAGAGTCAATACAGAACTTTCATTTTCACTGTATGTGGACAGTCCAACATTTTGCAATACCACTAAATTTGGTTAACCATATAACAATTCTCTTTTCCACCACACACAAGGAATCTTGTTTTTATTACACACCATTTTTTGCCTCTGCTTTGAATATAAGGGAGCAAGATTTACTTCTACAAGCCAGGGATTTCATTCCCTTGAAAAAGTGAACTATCCTTAACAGCTGTAGATTAAATTGTAAGAGATACTCACTCAGCTCAACATGAAGTCTTTTCCCTATTTCGGAACCCAACCTTACTCACTATTTCTTTAACCTGCTTAAACCCCCTTCCCCCCCAAAAAAGCTTCCATCATTCATTTACAACCACTGAACCAGTCCTTGTGCGCGGACAAGCCTGCGCATTGCATGAAGAGGTCATGCACAAGCTCAGGCTTACGTTACCATGAGCTGTACAATATGGTGGTGGGGCAAGTGCAACAACCTGTCAAGATACATATGGGGCTTGACCACCTTGTGAGGTACCCAAATGGAACTCCCACTGATTTCAATGGAATGTTCATACTCTAGGGATCCTTACATCAGTCTGACAGTGTCACAAACTAGCTGCAGAGATCACCTAGTCTGCTAAATCTGAAATATGGCAACACAGTGCTTTTCTTACAACTCTCTCCACCCCATTATTTTAGGGAATAGTGCATAAAGTCAAACAGTCTCCCTATGAACCCCAAATGTGAGAATTTTGAACATCTGAATGAAAAATCTTAAATGGTTAGTCATTTTAATACCCTTTGAATGTCTGGGTAGGGGAGAGAGGAAAGGTATTCAAGGAAATAGGAAGGAGCAGACAACTGAAATGTAATGGGGTCACTAAGACAAACCCTGCTACTGTATATAGTGATTGGGTTACTTTTGCTACAGATCAAACATGTTATATGAGAAGAAATCTTTTATAATACAGCCATACTCAACTGCAGTATAACACCCTGCTTCAAACAAATAAAACAGACAGGGAAAAGAATGTAGGCTGAGATGGGGGGGTGCTTTTGGAAATGCACTGAACTTCTTGGGATTCTGTCTAAATGTTTTGCCGGTTCCGGAAAGGATTTGCAACCAGGGAGAGAGGGGATGAATGGACGCCTGGGATTGAAGTAGCACTTTCTGGACTGATTTAGAATTAACTGTGAGGAAACAGTGGTGAAAACTCCCTGGTCAGAATAACTCAAAGACCAGAAAATATAAAATACTCCTGAAGAGATTTCCTTGTCTCCTTGTCTATAAGCATTACGATGGCTCCACTAAATTAGCAATTTAAGAGGCAGGACTACGTTAAGTTATTACAAGAAACAATATACATTTTACAAGAATGAACAATTCCTCAGGTTGAGGTGTGGAGGAAAAAACCTACAATTGTAACAGACATCAAAATTCTCTCACATGGTGTTCTGAAGGGAGCATTCTGGTAGCAGTGGTGGCAGCCGGGGGCCCCCCCCATCAGCGGCCCTGCCGGTATGGTGTTTAAAGCATGGCAGCGCTTTAATGTTGGCTGTGTACTGGCCCATACAGATGGCCACTTTCTCACCCGTATGCTGTACTGGCCCACTTTCACCTCTGTCAATTCCTCTCTTCTCCATTCTCACTGACAAGTGCACTATCCTTCCTGTCTCCCAAGTCTGGAATGTGGGTCAACTTCTCTATTTACCTCTCTCAACATTCACCCAGACTCCTATAACTTCATCCTCTGTCTCCATGGAGACCATTTACTCATTGTCCCAACTGTTCAACTTCTCTATACCCAGGATACTCACTGCATTGATCACTACCTCAGTTCTTCCTGGTCTTCCTCCCGCTCCCACCCCTCCAGTCTCTCCAAAGCCAACTACCTTCCTCTCCCCAGCTTTCAATATCACGCCTCCTGGAATTCTTCCACTGGCTTCCTGGCTTTTACCATAGCAGAGCTGAGTGCCATATCTTCACCTATGAACCCCTAATCTCAGCTACCTACATCTCCGCTGTCATTTCCCTTGCTCCATTTGCTCCCTGTACCCACCACATCTGGAGCAGTCTCTATGCAGCCCCCTTCACAAAAATTCCAAATGCACCTCTAGGGTAATGCCTCCTGGATTCCTGTAACTGACGGTCTCCTTATCCTGTACCTTACATTTACTTGGCTTAAAGACGGCCATCTCTCTGCAGCAGGGAACTGTCTATCTATGCTTCTACTACATGTAAATTTACAGCACTATATTCATATTTTTACCACAACCAGTTTTTCTTTATAATCATATTTTCTCGACTTGAAATATGAGACCTTTACCATGAGCCTAGATTTTCCTGTTACTTAAAGAGACATCCTTGAATAATTATAATGAAAAGGAGAGAATTTTAAGAACAGTATTTACTCAAGAGCTGAACCAAGAGTAATAACTATGTTTCCTTTAATATTTCCTGGGCCTAAGGTGGAAAGTAGGGAGTTGTCCACAACTTTCTCAAAAGATGAGATGCTAACTTTATCCAGCTCAGAAGGAAGAAAGTGCCCTGACTCAATATTCCTGGTCAATTACTAATAGAAACTTGGATCTTGAGAGAAGAAATTCTCTGGTTACAGGGAAGGACTGGTAATTTCCTTCTTGATTACCTAGTATTCAAATAAAACAAAGATTCATTAATCCATTCTACCATTCTAAAGGTTCTGTAAAAGTGACACGCGGGAGTTTCACATCTATTTGTTACCAATAGCTTCAATATTATTTTTTCTGTTTACAAGTCAAACAGAAGGTCTCTAATGTCAGCTCAACACTATGTGGAAGGCAAGATGTGCTCTGTATTTAGCATCCCCCAGCAACCCTAAACAACCTGGAATCAAAAGCAAACTGAAATTTACAAGACAGAATACATCAACACCTATTTTTCCACAGCTATATTGTTTTGAAGTGTTATAGAAGTTATTTGTCAAACTTCACAGATCTGATAAGGAAGACATAGGCAGCATCTATGGGAAGTAACAAGGTGCTATTTTTCTCATCATGCTCAAACTAATTAAGGCTTAGTGTAGAGCTCTTAACTACCTATCATTCTTTACATGTAAAGATGAGGAAAGATGAATGTAGCAACTAGTGAGACTTGATTTGCTAATCTAAGAACAAAGAGAGTGCTTCTCTTGCTTGTATGCCATCAGGTCAGACTGGATGAATTCAGGATGCTGAGAGGATCTAGTGAAAGATATGAATAGTCTGTGAAAGGAAACCTTAAAGAATAGGGTTGGCAGTGTTCTCTATGATGGTGTGCAGGAGGGGAACCTGTAAACTTACCCTAGAGATAATTTAGGGTTTCTAAAGCTGCAGTTGAGTAAAATTTCCCAAGGCTGGCTACTGACCTAGCTATCAGTGCTAGAAAATTGAGAACAGTAATTTTAAAGGGGGGGGGGGGAGACTATTTTCCTATTAAGGCCTTAATCTGCAATATTTCCCCATAAAGCACATATAGATTTTTTTTCCCCCCTTTCAGACTTGAATCACAGGGTAGCTTGGGTTCTTTACTGGGACCAGTTTTCCCTGATAGTTTTGCATAGTATAAATTTTCTTGACCAGACAATTCTTGCTTTGAAATGATTACAGTGTAGCACCTATGAATACTATAACTGTGTGCAGAGAATTCAGTAAATAATACTCTTGGGTAACTTTGTCTTGTCAAATAACCTGATATGTGATCTTTTTTCCCCCTCCCTCTTTTATAGCATCATACCATTAGGAAGGAGTATTACTCTGGTTTGTCTCAGACAAACATTTGCAACTTGATTTCTGTCTTAGATTTGCTCGACTGTGGGTGATATAAGCCTAGTAAGAGGGGAAATGGAAAATGTCCTATACATAAGCTTCCTGAATATTAGAGAAAAATATTTTACCTGAAACAAAGTTCCTCCAAACCCCTTTTCTGGGGCCCCCATGTGGGTTTGATACTATGGTGGTAGAAGAGGAGGCAATGCACTTCAATCAAAAAGCCCCTGAGCACTTTCTAAAGAGTACTATTTTAACTGTACTTTTCTTAGCCTAAAAGAGTATTTGAGGTCATATGATATCTTTTAAAGCTGAATCCAGACCTTCAAACAGCCTTTGGTCTTTAGAGCAGAAGGGAAATTAATCTAAGGTGAAGCAAAACCTCCCAGCCAGGGATTAATCCAGAAACCTCTCCAGGGAACCAAATTGAAAGCCAAATTGTGACAAGAGATTAATAGCCAAAGGAGCATCACACAAATATCTGTTGCCAAAGAAAAGAGATGGTATATTTTCTGGATTTTTTTCCCCTTTAAATCTTGCTTTGCAGGTCTCTGACACAGCATGCTTATGGCGGAGTATACAACTGTACTGAGAGCTGCATTTAACTTGTGACAGATAGGATATTTTAATGGGTGTTCCCTCAAGGAGTAGCAAAGATTTTCCCACAGCTAGGTCTAGCTGTACTTCAAGCCATGAAGATAAATTTAGAGGTAATTCCATTAGCCACTTTCAGCAGCCAACTGCATAGCAGAAGAAAGCCAGTGTTCCAGACATTTCTCTATTCTTTGGAGGGTAACAGCATTCAAGAACAGATTGAGGAGTGTTTGTAGTTTGATTTGATAGAGACTTAGTGCTCAAGACACATATTTTGATTAATAGCTTCTATAGTGAAATAGCTGTCGTGAAGAGAAGTAGAACTCCTAAACTTATTATTCACCAGATGAAAATCTCATAATAACAACAACCACCACCACCACCACCACACCACCACACAGGAGTTCTGACCTTCCTTTTTCTTCAGAGATGAGAATTCTTCAGAACATGGCGCGCGCACCCAATTTTCTGTGTTTACTTCTGGAATGACCCCAAAAGGATCTTGACTTAGGATCTGTCCATATACTCCAGCTACGAACAACAGTAGCTTTTTACAATGGCTGTCAAACAATTGTTTCACTATTTAGATATGGGGGTCTCAAACTGGGGGGCGGAACCCCTCAGGGGGTCACGAGGTTATTACATGGGGGGAGACTGTGAGCTGTCAGCCTCCATCCCAAACCCCGCTTTTCCTCCAACATTTATAATGGTGTTAAATATATACAAACATTTTTATTTATTGGGGGGGGTTGCACTCAGAGGGCTTGCTATGTGAAAGGGGTCACGAGTACAAAAGTTTGAGAATCACTGATTTAGATTCTCATTGACTTGCTGTGCAGCTCCTGGGTGAAGCGGCAAGTTACGCACCACACCACTCAATTTTAGCTGTTTGTTTGGCAGAGGCCTCTCTGCTAACAATCAGTGACCATTAGCTATTTTGGGATGCAAGTGGTCCCCCATCCTAAAGATTCGTCTACTGTGATTTCCAATCAATCACAAGGACACTGGAGTGACTGTTGGATACTCTCATCCTGGAACCACAAGCTGAGCAGACAGACTCCAAAGACAAGCAAAAGCAGGTTAAAGAGCTCTGACTGAGGGCTAGCCTACACTACAGACCTATATCTGTATCACTACATTGCTCAGGCGTGTGAAGATTTTTCACACCCGAGTGATGTAGTTATATCGACCTAGTTCTCTTCCCGCGTAGACAGCGCTATATCAGTGGGAGAGCTTCTCCCACCAACACAGCTACCACTTCTTGGGGAGGTGGATTAATTATGCCGACAGGAAAGCTCTCCCTCGTTGGCTTAGAGCGTCTTCATTACAGTGTTTTAAGTGCAGTTGTGCTCTGAGGCAACAAAAGGCAGAAAAAAGCTAGAAGAGCTGCACACAGAAACATGGTAAGACCAGACAATGTCAAACCCTCCCCTACCTTAACATACTCTGGCTGTAAAAGAGGTTACCTAGATCAAGGAGGTGACTTTCATAGTCAGAGGCTCCAAAACGAATGTGTTACATGGCTAAATACTGAATTTGGTCCCAGAACAAACCAAATCCATTGACGAGGAATTACACCCTGTACGATGTCTGGAACAGCACACACACACAGACCATGGTACACAAATTAAGATCCATGAGCTGAACTTGGTGCTGCTCTTATTTCTACAATAGTGTTTTCTCCATTCATCTGGGTGTCATCTTTTAAATTAGAATATGGGACATCAGCTTAATCAATGGGCCCCTCTTATTGTATTTAAACACTGCTAAGATTCAAATCCATCCAGTAAACTAGTTGGTTATAACTTTATAGCATACACGAGATTACTGGAGATTGAATATATTCAAACACTAGGTAATTGCTGTAGTCAGTGTGCATGAGGGTCAAGACAATGCCAACTGGTCAAGTTAGAGCAGCCTCAATTATGCTTATGGAAAGGTCTCTTTTGTACCATTAGTCAGAGGCAAGATACGATCTATGTCAGCTAGACAGAGAAAGCAAGCATGCCTTCATTAAGGAGGGGTTGCTGGGTGAAACTGCACCAGAGCTAAAAGGATATGGATATTGGTAAGTCTTCTTGCAACATTCCTAAAATGAAATAAGAAAACATTTAACACAAAAGTTTATTTAGATAGTCCACACTGGAAGACGTCTTTTACAGCTGGGAACTTGAAAGGAAAGAACATAATTACAATTCTGAGCATGAAATTAGTTCTCTTCCACACATCTGAACCAAGCGTAACTGCTTCACCAGCTGCAGTGAATCAAAGCAGGCAGAATTAAACAGAAAGGACCTAGAAGAAGTAGCTCTTGATGCCTGTAGCCTAGTAATTGTATGGCACCTGGATCCGGAAAGGCTGTAGAGCATTTAACAGTTTCAGATGTTTGGCTGATGTGGTGCACCGACTATTTGATCTCAGTGGAATGTAGGACCTCAAACAATACATCTGTGTACTGGCTGCACTGCAGACCCGGGTGTGGACCCGGGGGTGGGGTATATAAAAGCTAAAATTACACTGCAGTTGGAAAGGAAAAATGCAGCCAAATAGGGACTGCTATTTAACTGATACAACAACAATAGCAGATTTGGTCTTACACATTTCAGTCAATGTGACCCCAAGCCATTTCCAGACATGTTTTCAAATACTTCAGCTCTATGTGGCTCTACCAGCTGTCTAAAAATCTTGGGGGCTTGGAGACTAGTGGTGTAGTCTTTGTACTTCTAAAGTGTCACAGAGCTTGCTCTGGACTGAATAAACATTAAAAATAAACGTTACATAAGAGTACATTGAAATCAGATATGCTACATTTCCCCCTTTGATTTTTAAATATGACAGAGGATCCATTCAAAACCACCCTTATATCAGAAGTCAGTCTTGTAGGTCTTTTCTTTAAAGAATTTAAATTCTCCTGGGCCTATCATTTCAAAGTATAAAGATTACTTCAAGATGGATCCTTCCCCTTTTGTATCTGAACCAGCATTCACATGCCATCACACCTTTCTTCTGAGAGTAAAGTGTCACAAATTCAGATACCTGTGATGTGCTATACAAGACACAAAACAGCTGTGACAAAGCACAGCAGACCCAAACTTAGAGCCCTACTTCTTCCAGGAGAGATGAAACACTCAGATGTAACAACTAGGCCACAAACATCAGGCACACTCAGTGACGGCAACAATCTTTCTGGCCAGAAAGGCAGATCAATCATAACACTATCAATACAATAGGACAGAACTGTTCCACTTTAAAAATTAAAGAACAAAAGTTAACTATGCAGAAATTAAATAGAAGGTAGAGGAAATCAAGAGTAACTGCAACCTTGCTGCTGTGGTTGGTAAGTGAATGTAGTCCTCATGGAAGCTGTTAAACTGACAGCTGGGAAAACTGAAGTCCTTAATGTCATCCAGGGAATAGATGGGGACTGAGAGGGAGAGCACTCACACTACCTCACCTCTTACTGGGGAAGGAGCAGCTCAGTGTGTGGAGATGGGCATACAGGCAAGAATAATTCAGACTTTGGGCCTTTCAGTCCTTTACTTTCTGCTGAGTGCAAAGAACGGGGGGATAGGAACAATTAATATCTGATGTGACTTGGGTTACCTGTCCATTAGGAGTCACACACTTCAAATAACTATCAGATATTAACTTTTAATTACTAGGAGCCTGAGCTTTATCTGAACTGGTGGACTAGAGGTGAAAGGCTCTCATCACTATAAGCCCGAGCCGTCCAGTCTTCTTAGAACACTGCCAAGTCAACCTCCTCCTATTTCAACTATTAGTGTTACTATCGGAAAAATACTCTCAAAATACTCAGAAAATAGAGGACAATTCTCCAGGAGAGGGGCAAAGACTTCTCCCTTTTCAGCATATTTACGCCAAAATGTTTGCAGTAAATATATGCTTGTTTCTAAAGCTAAATAATGAAATACGTATACAAAACCTGAATCAAGCCCAAATAACATTTTGCATTATTATAAGATGCTGCATGAAATTATATGTATTCAGGTGGTACTGACGCATCAGACATTTTATACATACTTTGTTCTTGATGTATGATATCCTGGTCAAAGTAGAATTCCTTAAGAAAAATCTATGCTGTAAAATACTTATTGCTTCAAACTAGACTGAAAGAATGAAAATAGGACAAAATGCTGGGCTCCATAAAATGCACCATTTAAACCTTTCCTATAAGTGAATTGTTTCAAATTACATGCATTCAAAGTTCACCCTTATGAAGTAGATATGATTTCTGCACCCAGTACACCAATATGGAATTAAAAGGACTTTTCCTCATCTCCAATACAGTGAGACACCAGAGCCAATCATACCCACACTTTTTGGTTCCCTCTGCAACTTGCCCCTTCCAACTGATTTTTCCAAGGAAATGACTTTATCTAAAAATAGTCTAGTAAGTGGCCTGTTATCCTGAGGTCATGACCCCCTGGGGGAGGGAGGGAAGGAGGAGGTGTGAACAGATTCAGGGGGCTGGAACAATACACGTTTTCTTCATGATGATATTGGATTGGTGGGGTGTCCCAAAATTTTTGTTGTGGGGACATGATACAGAAATGGAAGAGGTTGAGAATCACTTATCTGGTAACAACTACATACCTGAGTTTATTCTTAGTTTCTTGATTTAAGACTTATGTATCCCTTCTAAAAATCTAGGTTGATACTGAAAAGGAAATTAGTAAAAATCACTTAATTACTCTGTGGGAATTCCAAACTGATGTAATAAGATGACAAAACCCAATTCACAGGGGGGTGTCACTTCTATCCAATTCTATGCCAAAAGCCCACCAATCTGGGACTCGGTAGTAATGCTTTTGATACCTTCAAAAGACCTCTGCCAAAAAATGCCAAAAAAAGTGTGACACAACATCAACAGTTTCTCTGCTACAGTGAGAAGGCTCTGAGCTGCCTCTCCACACAGGTCAAGAGATGATCTTAAGAAAAAAGGGATCTTATCCTGGTTTGCCATTACAAACTTTACAGTGGTCATTCTAAACTACATGTGCTGTGATTGTGTGGTAACAGACAGAGCTAGAATCTATCAGAAATGAACCTGACTGCTTACATTACTTACATGTTTATACACAGAAGGCTGTATGTTTCCTGGACATGTTTGTCCCTTCACCCAACCTGCGCAGGCCAACATAAGTGGTAACACTGGTTATGGTTCTAGCAGTTCTTTTCCTATCAGGAGAATGCCTCAAGAATATAAGGGACCTGTGTCTTTTCTTCTGCATTTTCCAGGATCATGCTCTCTGCCAGAAGAGACTCTGGGAGTGATGTTTCTCCTACAGAACTCTAGGCAGGATATCTACAGCCACAAGTGGGCCAACCATTTACTAGGAATGTGATCTTACACCAATTTTTCCCATTAATTTTTGTATTTCAGGAAGGAGGAAACAATGTCCTGATTAGTGTCAAATTGCTCCCCAGGTGGTAGCTTGATTAAGAGGACCCTTTCCTTCTGTGGAACAGGCTCAGATGCACAGAAACTGGTACAACTCAATATGCTGGCATGACAACACCCCGATCAGCCAGTTCAAATAAGAAATTCTAGACAATATTTGTTCTAGAGAAGTAATACTATGATCACCATCCTCTTCCTTAAGACCTACAGGGCAGATGAAGGGAGTCTGGGATAGCACTAGGTATTACCAATACAGAAAAGCTATAGGCAATGCATGTATAGGCACTGGGGATGAGGGATAGCTCAGGGGTTTGAGCATTGCCATTTAGGGATCTGGGGCAAAAATCTGTCTGGAGATTGGTCCTGCTTTGAGCAGGGGGTTGGACTAGATGATCTCCTGAGGTCCCTTCCAACCCTGATATTCTATGATTCTATGATTTCGGAGGTCTATAGAAACCAGGTAGTCTCAGCCCACTAGCTAGGCTAAGATCTTGCCCGCTCCTCTACAGAATGTTTATAATGAATTGCAACTGCAGGTCTAGTTCATTGCAATCCAAGAGAGTGGAAAAGTGGAAAGTCTCCCGAGGGGACAGAAGCCTTTCCGGGTTAGGGATAAATGTTGCTGCTTTGATGAAAATGAGGTGTATTTGCTCCAATTTTCTGGAGATTTGGGGAGAGAGGCAGAGAGAGGACAAGCCATCAAGAGCCTCTATGGTGACAGCGGAACAATGCATCGCCAACGGAAGAAAGGTAGGGCATATACACTTTCCAGTCAAAAATGCTTCATGGAAATCTGCTGAAGCCGTCCAACAGAGGGAAAAGACTTACAATGGAGTGTAAGGATTTACCTAGACTCTCAAACAAAGGACGTGTTCTTAGGAGAAGGGTCTGTACTCAAAAGGGAGATCTTACCCCTTTTTAGTGTGGAATTCTATTTTTCTGAAAAGGTAATGCGCTTGTAATATGGTTTTAGCCTGTTCAAGAAGGCATCAAATTAAAATGCAATATCTAATTATTTCAGCTATACATTCATTTTAATTACTGTATATGACAAACACCACAAAATTTTAAAAGTTTAGCTACTCTGTAGTTGCAATAAACTCACAAATGAGGAAAACCTTAACATCTCACTATAATTATGAACACACTGGTAGTTACATAAGCAAAAGCTTGGCTTTTGCTCTTGAAGTTCATAAATATCAGCATATCACAACCCATTTCATTTTGGTTTAAATCTCCTACACTATAGAGACCTTACCATCCTTGAACCCCAAAAGAACTGCCATTACTTTCCAGACAGGAAGTTCTGCCAACACCATAGTGGACAGAAGTCCAAACTACATAAAGTTCAATAAGAGCATGTTTAACACACACAAAATTAGGACTTGAACTTTATTATTTAAATAAAACCTTGTGAAAGGGGGTCTGAGAAATGGAGGAGGGAGAAACCACACTTAAAAAACTAATAAATTCCATATAAATCACTACGGTCCACTTCATGCTGGAATATATATATATATATATATATATATATATATATATACACATATACATACACACACATACACACACACACACACACGCTAACAACTTTACAGATTCATTACCTTCCTTTAAAGTCTAAATTCAGCATGGTTCTACAATGGTCAGAGCTTAGACAATTTCAGGATTCTAAAGTTACAATGGTTTATGGTCCAGGACTGCTGCACCTAAAAGAGACTTGCTGTACCTACACAGGGATATCACAACGACTCTGCCCTTCCCTTCCCATATTGCTAACTGGGAGAGTTGTCCTGGCTAGATCCCTGCTAAGTGGGAGGCGAGTTTCGAGGGGATCCTGGTATAGAAATGTTTGAGAACCCCTGCTCTAGACCATGGAAATGCTAGGAGTCCCAGTGTTCCAGAGGGGGTTTCTAATCTTGGACAGTTACAAAAAATAGTACCTTAAACTACCTTCTACTTACAATTTCTCCAATCCAACATCTTACATTATAACCCAAGTTTCTCTGAAGCTAGAAAGCACTGCTTTATGATATCTTAAAATCTGGAATACCTGCATTCAAACAGAATAAAGCGTAAGTATCAAGTGGTTAAAGAGCTATGGCTACTAAAATGAAAGCAAAAATGAAGTAGGAAAATGCAAATGATAACCAGAATGACATGGTTGTAAAGCATGGATATAGCTTCATTTTTAAAAAGTTGGTATGTTTTTTAATGTTCACTTTGTAAAATCCCTCAACAGTTCACTAGGTTACTATTGGTACTTTTACTGTGGTTGTCTTTCCCAACCTACTCAGCCTATTTGCTACAAACTGGTCCTATTTTCGTATCTAAGAATTGGTGCAATGATCCAATGAAATTAAATGGGAGGTAAACTGAATTTGGGGGAACAGTGACTTCACTGCATTATGGATAGCGGAACCACTTATGAAAACAGAAGCAAGCTTTGGAGAGAAAAATACAGTGAAATTATAAATATTTAACTTTTGGAAAGCAAAATGTTTCAAAGATTAATATTAACAAAAAAACGTGCATTTAAAAAATAAGTGAAATCTCACTTCAAGTCTCACTAAGTTTGAGCTAGAAACACTAATGGAATAGTAAAAATGCCTTCAGGATTAGTAAAAGTTTCCAAACACTGGCCCTGTACCAATGATGAAAAAGATATTTTCAGGACCTGCATTTCCCAAGCCCAAAGGCTAAACATGGAAGGGGACTTTCCATCAAGTCTGATTTCTAGACTTTAGCGATATGAATTTTCCTACTATCCCCAATCTAATTGCATTCTGAATATTTCTATAATATCCTTTTTCTTATTATGTTAACCTCAGTTTAATACTCTCTATTTGTGGTTGAATTCCCAAGATTTTGCTATAATCTAAACAGTTCCAAATCTAAAGTGCCCCTGATAGTCAGACTACATTAACTTCATTTTACCATCAAGCAGCAGCTAATTATTTCATAGACAAGCATTAGAAAATGCACAAAGCCATCAGTATTTGTAAAGCTTTTTGTTTATGTAATTTGTTTATTACATTTTGTTAATGTGCCCAGACACCTTTAGGCATGTGATGTTGAGAAACAGTTCTGTTTCATGCATAATGCACAGTACCCTATAAAAATGACATTGGAATTCCAATTTGCTATTATGCACAACTTTTTGCTCTAGTTATCAGTGATAAAATCTGACTAATCCTCTTGCTTATCATCTTCCAAGCTTGCACAGGACCATCTTGGGGCTTAGTGTTGCTTGCAAGTACAAAAAATAGTAAGAAAGATTAAGAAGCTATTAAGACTGTTGTGGATTAACTGTCTCCTCCCATATTCTCATCCAGGCAGACCCATCCATCCATCTCATCCAGGCAGACCCATCCATCCATCTCATCCAGGCAATCCCACAAAAAAGTGAAGCCTTCTTTGTTGGAACATGTCCCATATTTCTTCTGGAATATGCCCCAAAACAATACAAGTCTTGCTGAAAGCAAATTTATACCTCACCTTTATTCAAGTTACAGTGTAAAAGCCTTC
This sequence comes from Mauremys reevesii, assembly GCF_016161935.1. Lineage (NCBI taxonomy): Eukaryota > Metazoa > Chordata > Testudines > Geoemydidae > Mauremys > Mauremys reevesii. The sequence continues at coordinate 40,827,002 of NC_052638.1, forward strand.
AAAGCACAAGACATACTGATGAAGTGGTATATTCAAAAAAATACACATATTGAAACTTTCCTACTTTTAACAATGAGGTTTCTGGGGAGGATAAATTAAGCTACCTACCACCAAATCCACTGAGATGTTGCAGGGGTTACTACAGCAGAGTCAACATCTTATTACTAACAATAGTAACATTCAATTGCAACTAATTTTAAGAGGGTTTTAAAAAAAATAACCAAGAAACTGAGGAGTTGAAGAGGAGAGGAAGATTCAGCCATGCAGTAGTATCTGAAGCATCCCATTGAATGTAGGGATTTCCTCTATGCTGGGGTGGCCACACTTACTGACTCTCCAAGCCACACACGCCAATCTTCAGACGTTTGAGAGCCTACCTGGGCTTGGGGCTTTAGCCTCACTCCTACAGAAGCCCCGAGCCCTGGAAGACAGGCCCTGTGGGGCTGAAACCCCAAGACTCCCTGTCCCTGGTGGGCAGAAATCCCTATCCCACCACACTGTTGCAAGGCAGAGGTCACAAGCTTCACCTCCCTCACCACCACAGAAGTCTGGTAGGTGGAGAATTGGGTGGGGGGAGGGTGTCCTGCAGGGCTCTGAGAGCTGCACTTTAACTCTAAAAGCCACATGCAGCTCACGAGCCACAGTTTGGCCACCCCTGCTCTACGCTTTGTGCTGGTAGCAGTCATTCAGACAAGAAGAGTTCTTTTTAATTTAGCATAAAGATGCCATTAAAAAACTGAAAAACAAAAGCCAGGAAGGCAGGAAAATAAGCTCCTTTTTATTGCTAGGATCAACCAGTTGCCAGTTCCAAACAGTGAAAGCGGCAACATGAACAGTGACACAACCAAGCCCAGGTCACACACACAGCAATGGGGGAAGCACACACTAAACATTTTTTTAAACTCCTTTTATTTATAAGGAAGTCATTTCTGTTATAGTATTTTTGTGATTTTATTGTTACTCAGAAGCCATTTATCTAGCAATAGGCATTTGACTCCCTATATTTGCTTTTCATACAGCATTAAATCTCACAGTAAGTAACATATGGAGATTTTAGCTATAGAGATTACAAAATCTTAAACCACCTTAGGCCAAAGGTCAGATCTATTAATTGCTCAAACTAATTGGAGAGGGAGGGAACCAACTGGACTTCTGTATTATACCCATTATTTAATGCCAGTAAATTTTAAATCAGATAAACCTATAGAAAAGTATGTTCTAAAAACAAACATCTGCATTAAATGCTTTTCAGTATCCTAAGCACTAGTGAAAGTTTCCTTTCAGAAGTTCCTTTCCTGTATTACTTGTGACTAAAATATACATTTCTATTACAACACTTAACTTGAAGCAAGAAAATACTGAAGGCCTGCCCGTGAAAAACAAATACAGGATACTAGCAAGAGTGCAAGAATGAGGTTTAAAAAAAAAGACTACTTAACACAGAAGAATTTTCTTCTGACTACAACGTAGTTTTGCTTATTTCTTGCAAGACTCCAGTAATAAGGCTAACTCTGCCAGAGAATAACCAGAACTGTTCAATAATTACCTGAGAACCATCTTACTGTTATAACCTGAGCAGCTGAAAATTCAGATAAACACTGGAATCTGAGAAGGCAACACAGTCACACCTACAACTATGTGCCTCCTGGCAAGTTGATCATCAACTCCAATAACCATGTTTTTCAAAAGCTTACCCTCCCACGCTAATTGTCATACAATATTAAACTGAATATAACTCAGACATTACCCACACAAAAGTAGTCTTTCCAGTCATATTCCAGATACACAACCATGACATAATCCTGTAATGCCCTTTTAATCTGTTAGTCTTTAAGGTGCCACCAGACTCCATATTAACAGAAATAATCCAATAGCAAAAAGACACTGAAGATGAAGTTCCCAGAGCCTGCCCAGTCCAGCTAGGAAAACCAGCTGCTTCTCCCCCCCACCCCCATTCTATGAGCAAGGCTCCAGCTCTGGCACCCACCCCTACTGATCACAACGGTGGCAGTATGGGAGGGGGCAGAAGCAGTCTGTAAACTGGTCCCAGGGTCTGTAGGGTTTTAACGCCTTAAGATCTACTAAGCATTTTGTTAGGTAGCCAGTACAGATATAAAACCAGTAGCATAATGCGCTCTTAGCAAGATAATGCAGATCTAATCACAGCTGCTACCTGATCTTAGAACAGCTAGCAATCCAGCCAGACAGTTAGATTGAACATTTGTACCACTGATGGACAGTGAAGCCCCAAAAAGAAGGCAATATTTTCTTTGCCCTCTACCTGGATTAACTCCAAGAGAGAGAGTTAGGTATCAGTATGAAGGCACCTCATCCCCATCCACCTCCAGAGCCCAGACATGGCTAAATCCTCTCCTCCATATTAATCTCTATGAAACTCTTGGGAAAGCTGGCAAAGCAGCACAGACTGAAGTGTCAGCAGATGATATCCTGCTCTAAATCACCTTTCTATCAAGCATACACAGCACCCATCTCCCAGTTCTCAGTGATCAGCTGAAATGAGCAGATGAAAGAAGAGCAGTGGGCTAAAGCTGAACACAGGTAATGCTTCTTGGAGACACGGCTCACAAGATAATATCCCCCGCTATTAAGTTTGCCCTCAGGCTGTTAAATAGGACTGCAGCATGAGTGTCCTGTTGGAATCCTGGATGCCCAAATTAGTCATGACATAAAAACACAGATTTCATCTATGAATGGCCAGAATATTGCATCCTGTCAGGAACAGACCTGTCACAGGTGATCCACACATCAATGTTTAATTGCTTCAAATTATAACTAGAAACAAAGCCACAACTCTGAAAAGCGCTAGCACAGGGGTCGGCAACCTTTCAGAAGTGCTGTGCCGAGTCTTCATTTATTCACTGTAATTTAAGGTTTTGTGTGCTAGTAATACATTTTGAAGTTTTTAGAAGGTCTCTTTCTATAAGCCTATAATATAACTAAACTACTATTGTATGTAAAGTTAATAAGGTTTCAAAATGTTTAAGAAGCTTCACTTAAAATTAAATTAAAATGCAGAGCCTCTTGGACTGGTGGCCAGGACCCAGACGGGCAGTGTGAGTGCCACTGAAAATCAGCTCGCGTGCCGCCTTTGGCACCTGCGCCATAGGTTGCCTACCCCTGGCCTAGTAGAAGAACTGGGTCTTCAGAAGGGATCTGAATGGCAAAGATAGAGGGAGCTGAATTCATTGGAGTTAAAGGGAGGTCACAAGCATAGAGTGTGGAAGAAGGCGTTCCTCTTTTTGTTTTTCAGATTTGAGGAAGGTGCTGAAGAGTCATTATAGGGAACCTGTTATTTTACTGAGTTGTCACAAATATTGACATTCTTTACCAATAATTAGAATTTAACACTGACACTCAAGTGCTTGGGTACTATGAGGTGGCAACAAACCCAAAGTGTGAATTGTACAGGAACCCTACCTGTCCTCTGCTTAATACATATTCAAGTGTCCAACTATTTTAATACAAAATGAAACTGAAATTAGCTCTGTAACCATTTTCGCTTCTATCATCTACACATATTTGTCTGTTGTGAAGTCACTTTTAAGTGGTGGATGCTATTTTTATTTTAAATAAAAGCTTCAGTGCTTTGGGGGGGGGGGGCTTGTGGTCAGGGAGAAAGGAAGAAATTATACAAAGCATATCATAAAGTTTGTAAATAGATGAACATGTATTTGAGGCCTGCTATCCTTGTTTATAGCTCACAGATGCTAAGGCCAGAAGGGACCGTTGTGATGACCCAGTCTGACCACCTGCATAATACAGGCCAGAGAACTTTCTCAGAATAATTTCTAGAGCCTATCGTTTAGAAAAACATCCCATCTTCATTTCAAACTTGTCCATGAAGAATCCAACATGACCCTTAGTAAATTGTACCAATGATAAATTACTGACTGTTAAAAATGTATGCCTTATTTCCAATCTGAATTTATCTAGATTCAGCTTCCAGTCATTGGAACATGTTAGACCTTTCTCTGCTAGACTGAAGAGCCCATTATTAAATACTTGTTCCCCATGTAGGTACTTAAACTGCAATTAAATCATCCCTTAACCTTTTCTTTGTTAAGTTAAATAGATTGAGCTCTATGAGTCTATCACTATACGGCATGTTTTCAATCCTTTAATCATTTTCATGTCTATTCTCTGAACCCCTCTGCAATTTATCAACATAGTTCTTGAATTATGGGCACCCAAACTGGACACAATACTCAAGCAGCAGTCACACTAGTGCCAAATATAGAGGTAAAATAACCTCTCTCCTCCTACTGGAGATTCCACACCTTCTGCATCCCAGGATTGCATTAGTTCTTTTGGTCCCAGCCTCACACTGGGAGCTAATGTTCGGTTGGTTATCCATCACAACCCTAAGTCTTTTTTAGAGTCATTGCTTCCCCAGCTAGTCCCCCATCCTATAAGTCTGGCCTTCATTCTTTATTTTTACATGTGTACGTTTACCTTAAACCGTATTAAACTGCATATTTGTTTGTACTCAGTTTACCAAGCAATCCAGATAGCTCTGAATCGGTGACCTGTTCTCTACATTATTTACCACTCCCTCAATTTTTTTCATATGCAAGCTTTTTCTGTGGTGGTGGTTTTCTTCCAGGTAATTGATAAAAATGTTGAATAGCATAAGGTTACAAACTGATCCCTGCAGGACCCCTCTGGAAACACACCCGCTTAGTGATGATTCCCTGTTTTACAATGTTTTTGAGACCTTTCAGTTAACCAGTTTTAATCCATTTAATGTGTGCCATGTTAACTTGATATAGTACTAGGTCAGGGGTAGGCAACCTATGGCATGCTTGCTGAAGGCAGCACGCAAACTGATTTTCAGTGGCACTCACACTGCCCGGGTCCTGGCCACTGGTCTGGGGGGCTCTGCATTTTAATTTAGTTTTAAATGAAGCTTCTTAAACATTTAAAAAGCCTTATTTACTTTACATAGAACAATAGTTTAGTTATATATTAAAGACTTATAGAAAGAGGCCTTCTAAAAACGTTAAAATGTATGACTGGCACGCAAAACCTTAAATCAGAGTGAATAAATGAAGACTCAGCACACCACTGCTGAAAGGTTGCCGACCCCTCTACTAGGCCCAAAACGCTCATCTGCATCAGTCAATTGCCCTCTCAAGTCCCTTCTTATTTAAGAGGAAATGAAAGATAGGAGGGAAAATGAGTTACAACATCCTAAGCCATCACCTCCTCTAAGTCTTCAGTGTGTCTGGTCTTACCTTTGTGGAGTTTGCAAGCTCCTCAGAACAGGGACAGACTGCAGCTTGTATGGCATCAAGTGCATCATCTGCACCTAATGTAACATGACATGTATCTTGTGAAAACATGCAGCCTGAGCCATATTGTGTGTAATTCTCCCATCCCACACCCACACGTCATCCAGCATGGAATCTAGAGTGTAAATACCTCCAGGCAGAGACTACAACTTTATTCTCTCAAGCACCACACACTCACTCTTTGGCGCTATACAAAATGTTAACAGGTAAATAAAATGATTAATACCAGATACCAATTGCTGACATTTTCAGTGACTAGGTTCTGAGTGTAAAAATCTGTTCCATTTCTGAACACCACAAAGAGCCCCAAAGCACTTTTACTTTCGGAAAAGGTACCAGCCAAGAAAAGAGTTGTGTAACAATGAAAGTCGAAACTGGTCAGTAAACTCTATTTCAGTTATAAAATCCTCATGCTTATGATTCATCTCACATGTGTCATTAAGGCCTAGATAAAGTGCAGGAATTTCCCTGATGAAAAATAGACCACATTTGTTACTGAGGATGGGAAGAACATTCCAGTACACTCTGCCATCTTTGCCTATTTGCTTGCATCATTGGCTTTATTCTCAAAAGCAACAGTGATTCATGAATCTACAGGGTGTCAACTGATTAAAACTTACAAATGCCTAACTGCTGTCATGGAAGAAGATTTTGGCAGTTTAAGTGTTCTAACCCCTTTAGGAAAGTAAAAACAATTCAGACACTGCGTATAAGAAATAAAAGCACTGTTCCCATTATAAAAAATTATTGCAATGGTTTCTGACCAGCTCTAGAACAGAAACATGGGAGGAAGATGGCATTTGGCATGGCAACAGTCTTCTCCACCAGGTAGAAACTGAGTTTGACTTATCCAAGTTACAACCTGAGCAACGCTATTTTGCGCAGAAGTTTCTTGTTAAGCCCAGGAACTGCATGCACAGTTAGGGAAGAGCCAGGCTTTGCACCTGTGCGAGGCTGACATAGCTTTGTGGTGAAAAGTTTAGTGAGGGTGAGAAAGGAGGCTCTGTGGAGTCTAACTCTGAGGATGTGCAATAAAGGAGCTCCCCTTCCAGCAGAGCATCCAAGGTGCATTCCATAGACATAGAAAAATTTAATTTCAAAATTTCCATTTTATTAAAATGTTATGGATTGTACAAGTAGCAGCTTAAGCACTCAAAATCAGGAAATGCCGGAAGTTGAGGCTAGATGTGTAATCTGGAGAAGGGAGCTTTAAACCATTACAAAGAGAGATTCTCAACTCTCTCAAAGGATAAACTTGTTTCCAGCCCTGGGAAGGCCTGAGGTATTGACTTTACTTATATTTTTGGATCTTTAGAGGTGCTGCATTCTTCCTAGTTTTAGATTTTCTGTCCTCTGAACCCTAGCAGAGTTGGACTCATCATAAATAAGGCAGCCTGACTTTAAAGGTGGAGGGATACAATACATCTGGATAAAATGGTAAATCCGGTATTTCTAAAATATTTTAAAATAACATATCTTACTGCATACACATGGGCCTGTTATGGCATAAAGATTTTAAGGCTACTCACTTGGTATGACGTCCATTACAGCCATTTCAAACTCATGCAGATAAACACTTCATACAGCTCACACCGTAAGGCAGGGGTGGCCAAACTCACTGACCCTCCAAGCCACACACGATAATCTTCAGAAGTTCAAGAGCTGAGGCACACCTGCCAGGGCTTGGGGCCCCACTCCTGCAGAAGCCCCAAGCCCTTCCAGGCATGCCCTGTGGGGCTGAAACCCCAAGTCCTCCCAGCCCTGCTGGGCAGAAGCCCCTACCCCATCACCCTGCTGCAAGGCAGCGGTCACAAGCGCCCCCTCACACCACGCCGAAGTCCAGTAGGTGGACTTATGTTCCTTATGCAGAAAGGATTCTACCATTTTAGAATGACAGTGTGGGGAGTACAGCAAGAGCATATTTTAACCAACCACATGCCCAATAATTCTGCTTCTTTAATGTTATCTTGGACTAGTAATCCCACTTGCATGTAGTTTTCTGGCTCTCTCTCATCTTTAACATCTGCCTCAACATAAAGTAAATACTAATATCCGCCCTCAGAATTGGAAACTATTTTTTTGTATTTGTCAACTATATGAAAAGAGCCTACACATTCACCTTGCCCACAACTGCCATGTTAAAAAGCAGAAAGTCATTCATTCAACAAGGATTCTAAAATTGAGTGAGCCATCAGTGTATTAACTGCTTATTTTTGTTGATATTGGTATTTAGGATAACATATTACAAGTCTAGAGAACTGATCTATCTCCCTATTAATATTGATATGAAATATCTTAATGCAAATTGAAGACAGAGAAAATGAGTTAACAGTAAGCCTAGGTTATTAATACATTTCAGAAAAACCAGGAGCTCTATAACATCCTATAAGACCAGTCACACTGCATCAGGCCATGATCCATCTTGCCCAGTATCCTATCTCTGACAGTGGCCCATACCAGAGTTTCAAGTGGAATGTACAGAACTGGGCAGTTACTGAGTGACCCACCCCTACTTTCCACTCCCAGCATCTGATAAAGATTTAAATTTGTCCTGAGTACGGGGCTGCATCCCTGACCATTTTGGCTACTAGCCATTGATGGACTTTTCCTCCAAAAACTTATCTAGTTCTTTTAACCCAGTCGATACTTTGGGCCCTCACAACATCTCATGGCAAGGCAACAAGTTCCATAAGTTAGTTGTGCACTGTGGGGAAAAAGTACTTACTCTTGTTTGTATTAAACCTGATGCCTGTTAATTTCATTGGGTGTCCCCTGGCTTTTGTATTGTGGGGAAGGGTAAATAACATTGCTATCCACTTTTCCACACGATTTACAACTTCACAGACCTCTAGCATATCCCACTTAGTCCGCTCTTTTCTAAACTGAACAGCCCTAATCTTTTTAGTCTCTTCTCTGAACCTTTTCCAGTTCCACTATGAGATGGGCAACCCGAACTGGACATAGTATTCAAGGTGTGGGCGCACAACGGATTTATATAGTGATATAGCATTATGGTATTTTCTGTCCCACTTTCTATCCCTTTTCTAATAGTCCCTAACATACTGTCAGCCTTTTTGACTGCTGCTGCACATAGAGCAGAAGTTTTCAGAGAACTATCCACGGTGATTCCAAGAGCTCTTTCTTGGGTGGCAACAGCTAATTTTAGAACCCACCATTGTATATGTGGAGTTGGAATTATTTTTTCCAATATGCATTACTTTGAACTTAATGTTAATGTCATCTACCATTTTGTTGCCTAGTCACCCAGTTTTGTGAGATCACTAACTCCTTGCAGACTTCTTTGGACTTACCTATTTTAAATAACTCATCTGCAAACTTTGCCACTTCATTGTTCACTTCCTTTTCCAGATTATTAATGGATACGTTGAATGCCATAGGTCCCAGTACCCACTGTTCACCTCTCTCCACTGTGAAAAGTGACCATTTATTCCTACTCTGTTTCCTATCTTTCAGCCAGTTACTGATCCATGAGAGGACTCTTCCCTCTTATCCCATAGCTGCTTAGTTCCTTAAGAGCCTTTGGCAAGGGCCATTTCCTGGCCAATATTTATATACATCCAGTATATTATTTCAACAAAAAGCAGTAAATATTTAAATGTGTAATAAAGTTAAAATATTTTAAATAGAAAAAAATTGTGTTAAATGTATCACAAAATCAGGTCCCCATTTAGTTTAAATGATGCTGCCTTTATTGTAGCATTTCTTCCAGAAGACAAATTAATTCTGGAAGCATGTACTGAAATTGGCTTTTCACTATGAGAGTCAGCTTTACAATTGTATCCTTCTCAGGAGGTCAGAGTGAAGCGAGACTCAAACTCTAAAAAGCAATTCTGTTTAGCAGCACTACCTTATTCATCCTTTTAATCTTACACCTCCCTCCATGTTCATTACAGACTCGGTGAAATACTAGTGCCAAAACCACCATCAAAAGCCATTTCAGTCTCTCTGCTGCTCTGAGAAAACCTTGACCCCTCTGCTTCTCTAATAAAGATGTTAGGGAAGTGAGAATTATACCAACTGTCAGCTCTTACACTAGAATTTTCTGCTACAGAAACATTCAAATCACTGAATCCTGGAGCATTAGGCTCAGTGTAATGCAGCATCTCCTTTCTGCAACAAAACCAGAATGCAGCTAACTTGTTAAAAACAAATAGCTTCAAACAACTTAGCAACAAAAAAATATCTCCACCACACATTATCATGGTATGACCGTCTTACAAGATTACATAAATTCGTATGTATGAAGCTAGATTCTTATACTCTCCTTTTAGTTCCCTCCTCTCTTTCCACTCGGAGAGATAGGGTTTAGCTTTTTATTATTGTAAGCCAGCTACACCAAGTCTTGTATTTTTTTTCCAAGGTAGTAAGATTCATGGTCATTCTGATATCCCATGGAAGAAAGTTCCATTATTGTCTGCCGGCTACCAAGAAGCCTGTCCCACACTCCCACTAATCTCACTCTGTTGATAGGTCCACTGATTCCATAGGACAGAGATGCCACGGTAGAATGTTGCTTCAAAGTGAGAAGCAATCAGATGAGTTGGATCACTAGGGTTCAAGACACAATGTAATTCAGTGGGGAGCCTACATAGTGTCAGTTTTAGTCACCCATGCTGTTTAGCAGGGATACTGCTGTAAACTGTACACACCATATTTTTTATTTTATTTTATTTTTTTTGAGTGCCTACATGTTTATTCCCAAGTACAGTACCTTGTGCAAACTGATACTCAAAATCATGGACTGCAGAAGCCAAGCATTTATGGGATGGGGGGCAATGTTCTTGCAAAATGTGAAAGGTAGCATAGCAGCTGTTCCTACTTGATTATCCCTTACTAATGAGTCCAAGACCACCTCTAGGCTGTGTATCACTGACAACGGAAGGAGCAATGTCCTCCACGAAGGGTGAGTAAATGATATTGCTAGTTCATCAAGCTTCAGCCAGCTATTCATGAGTCACTGACCTCATTCAGACCTTGTGCTAATTTGGAGATGGTGTACATGTGCATAAAGGTGTGCTGCTGATATTCACGTGCTAAACTGCAATGATCATGTAGTCCTGACTTCACCACCAGTATTAAGCCCATTAGTCTACCTCTGCAGAGACTTTTTTAAAACTGGAGATCTCAGCATCACCCAATTTCTTTTTTTGATAATCTGTCAGGTTTTTTATTCCCCCTTCCCCAATCTCCCCAAATTTCAATGACCCAGGAGAGGGAGGCAGGCAAGCAGTCCTTGACCCATGAACAATTTAAAAATGTGCCATCATGATTCTGCAGAGCTAGAAATAGCGGCTATATCTCCCTGGAAAACGTCCTTTGACTGGAAACTCTTTTGGGCAGCAACCACTCCTTCATGTACATCTGGACAGCACAGTGCACACTGTGGGTACTACCACAAACAATCTCCACTTTCCAATGTGATAAACAATTACTTTTAGCCCTAGAAGTTTGAGCTATCGGAGTTTGAAATATTTTTTTCCCTATATATAATGTTCCAATTTTGTCATTTCCTCAGTAATATTCTCTCTCCATCTGAGTCACCTATGGTTGGACTCAATTAAAGCAGTGTGGCTTTGTATAGTCAAAAAAACAGACCAAAGTTTTACTTTCATTATCTCAAATTTAATGGAAAATTCCATATTTTGGGCAGAGCAGGAAACTTCTTTGACCGGTTTTTAAAGGGAAGTGGTTATACTAAAGCAGTTCAGAAGTTTGGAATGACAGTAGCAGTCTTGGGGGAGAGAGATTTGTGGCCAGACTACAGGCAAGGTAGATAAAGGTGCATGATCGATGCAATTTGCCATGAAGCTTTACAATCTCTCACACAGATACTATCACATATGGCAGATCATATATTGTATACACATACACAAGCTTAGATAGTCACTAACATTTTCATAGGCTGAAGTTATTGAAATTAATGAGGAAAAAAATTAAGTCCTGTTTAAAAAAAATCAGGTTCAAAATGCAAATATTCAAACTGAATACTGCTTAGTTCAAAATGTAAAGGAATACAACTAATTATCTTTCATATCAAATTATTAAGTACGTCTGGTTTGCTAATATACGTGGTGTTTTACAATTGATTTTTATGTGGTGCAATGCCACAAAACACTCAGGTGAATGTCAGAGGAATATTTACTGTGCATATAGCAAGAGGTCTCCTACTCTATCACATTTTAATTACTGTAATAAACTGTGGCAGGGGAGAGCTGCTGATGTTTGTCCTGTGTTCTGTTTCACCGTGAACGATTTTTATTATTATTAATACTCACCAAGGGAAAGTGAAATAGCTTGTTTAGTATGAATATCTTGGAATATTAATATGGACAGTAAGTACAACATGATTTCTTTTCAAAACTTTAGAATGGAAGAAAAACTCCACAAACTTGTGAAACAGACCATCTGATTCAGTGGGTGCCCATTTCTACACTGAATTAGTCTTTTTTAAATAAAAGCAATTAGTATCATGACAACTAAATTACAACACAATTTAAATTCAGCATAAACCACCTATTAATCAAGCACCTAAACACCCAAGAACCAACATACACTCTAGGTTATTTATTACATTCCTTCACCATAGTATTTGAAGACCTGTAGATAGGCAATTTCAGTCCTGGACTGATACCTCACAACCTGCACAGTTAAAACTGCAGCTTTGCGCCATGGAAAAGTGGAGAATCCCAGCTTTCAATTAGGATTCTATTCTCTGAAACTGCCAAGGCTAGAGAAAGATCAGTTATACTGTTTGCATTATTTTGCTTTTCACAGTACAGCAGCACACACCATTCTCCCATAATCAATCTCAAATTACGCTATTCTAAATTCATTTTTCTGCATTCCACTCTAGGTAATCCTACTAAGTTTATATGTATAGAAAAAAATTCTATGAATTCCAACATCTAAGGATGTTACGAAAATATAAGTCCCAAACAGTTTGCCATAATTTTCCAAAGCCTTCATTTATTAGCATTATCCAAGCCTAGGAAGCATAGACGTCTACTCTCCATTGGTTTCAATTACCCTAGTTATTACCAGCAGAAGGAACATTAGACAAGTTAAAATTTTAACTCAAAGTCTCTTATTTAAGAGCTTTTTAGGAATCAGAGGTAGAAAAAAGGCTCATGACATACTGTGCAAGGATATTAAAAGTACCTTACTGACTCAGCAGCAAGGCACACTAACAAGCTACGAACTTTGCTGAAATTAGACAAAAACTGATGCCAGACAGTTCACCAGAATCAAATTAACAGTCCTGCTTTCATCAAGGGTCAGGAAAACGTTGCTACATTTGAACAGATTTTCTTTAAAAGGTAAGTTTGTTTTTTTAAATATCCATGGACATTTGCTAGGATAAAATTTAATTCAGTGTGTTTCAGCTATTCCATCAAAAAGTTTAAAATGTTCATATTCAGTATGAAAATATCAGAAAGGTGAAGTAGAAAAACACCAAGATCATCATACCAGTATGTGGCTTTGGTTTTTGCACACAGAAATAACACAAAACAAAAGGAAGTGCTTCAGAAAAAAACAAGTAATTCAAATATTTACCGATTCCATAGCTGAAAGCTGTTGCTAGCAGAGCATGTATTAAATCCAATAGAGGTGTGTCCCAAAGCAGCTGTGTATTCTGAAAGAGAAGACTAAAATTAGTTCATGTAAATATTAAAACACATAGTTAACTTTTAACTTCACTTAAAAGCATACCAGGCATTCAAAGGAAATGTACTAAATAAATACACCCGATAAAAACAAGACATTATCTTTGTGTCTACTCCTATGACTTTCTGGTCTAACAGCCCTTTATCAGGATTGGAACAAGAAATGGTTTCATGGCAGGCTTAACAGTACATCAGCAACTAATTTTTAAAAGATAACTGAAAGCAGTTTTCAGGTACTACACACACATTCAAGTGTATCAACAAATTGTTTTTGGTTTTACAATCACACTTTCCTATTTTTTAAAAAACATTCTCTTCCCTGTTGCTGATAGACCCTGAAGTAAATACCATGGGGTACGTCTACACTACCCACCAGAATGGCGGGTAGTGTTCAATGTATCGGGGACTGATTTATCGCGTCTCGTCTGAACGCGATAAATAGACCCGCAAATTGATACCCGTACTCCACCTTGGCAGGAGGAGTAAGCGGAGTCAACGGGGGAGCCGCAGCACTCAACTTGCCACCGTGAGGACGGCCAGGTAGGTCGAACTAAGATACTTCGACTTCAGCTACACGAATAGCATAGCTGAAGTTGCATATCTTAGTTCGAACCCCACACCCTGCCAGTGTAGCCCAGGCCAAGGAAACTGACTCCACAAGGGGAAACCTTAAACTGCATGCATGCTGTCAAATTCAGTAACCTGGAAAATACATTCTCTCTGACCTCTTTCAGTTATAGTAATCTTAGGTGCTACCTGCGATAGAAGGGAAATTCAGACAGAAATGTGATTGTTTTTAAAGTTGATGTCCTTTTATTTTGCCATTCTCAGAGGAGCAAGCTGCTGATTAGAAAGACCTGGCCTTTTATTCATTATTCTTGCTGCACTCACTTCTTTTTAAGGATGTTTTTCAAGTGAAATTCTGAAATTGAAGCTTTCGGGTGCTGGGCAGCGATTGCCAACAGTTTCCTTGACATCTGAGTACAAGGGGGAACTACAATGATGGATCGGATGACAAAGTTAGTGAGACAAATGTTAGCCCATAGTTTCCACTCGAAGTAAAAAATCAAAGAAGTGTTCAGTTACTCCTTCACAATTCTTTCCTAACTGGAGGAAACTCATACATAATGTCCATAATAAATTATCCAAATAGAGAAGATTACTCGATATTACGTTAGCATACTCTTATTCATAACTGCAGAGAAGCCTGCCACTTCTATGGGGAAAAAAAGTTTAAGTTAGTGGTATAAGGGAAAATCCATATATAGCTATCAAATGTATAAATAACTACACAAACTAATCCCCCACAAATGATAATCCTAGCTCAGAGATGTTTCTATTATAGACCACCAGAAACATTTGCAAAGACATGTTAAAAAGAACTAAGCAGAAGCCATTGTGCAGGCTTCCCCAAGCAACTGATTTCATACCCTTGACATGTACATTTGACCTTCTGGAACAGTTCTCAGGTCACTCAGGGTACGTCTACACTACCTGCTGGATCGGCGGGTAGTGATCGATCTATCCGGGATCGATTTATCGCATCTAGTGTCGATGCGATAAAATCAATCCCCGATTGCTGTGCTGTCGACTCCAGAACTTCACCATGGCAAGAGACGGAAGCGGAGTCAAGGGGGGAGAGGCAGCAGTCAACTCGCCGCCATCCTCACGGCCAGGTAAATTGACCTAATATATGCCCACTTCAGCTTCGTGTAGCTGAAGCTGCATATCTTAGGTCAACCCCTCTCCCTAGCGTAGACTTAGCCTCAGAAGACTAGCTGTCCTGAAATCAGCTTTAAAAGCTTCTTCAGATCAAGGCAGGATGCTTTGAAGCCTTGGTATCATTACACATCTTGAATATGCAGTTTTCAGAAAAAATAATTGGAATGTATAAGAGAATCTGAACCAAACACACATTCTAATGATCTAGATAACAGGGGAAGAACAGTGGTATCAAGAACAGATTGTTCTATGTGAGGAGAACTCTTATCATGAGGCTTCCCCTTTTACTAACCAGCCAAAGCAGTCACCTTAGAACAGTGCTTTCCAACCTGTGATCCTTGGAGCCCTGTGGGTCTGCAGACTATGTCTAAGATTTCCAAAGCAGTCCGCACCTCCATTCCAAATTTTTTTTTGCCGTTAGCAAATGAAAAAAGGTTGAAAACAACTGCCTTAGAAGATATTTACTGGAATCAGCTGAAGAAAACCTTCCACGAGACTGCACAGAGTAACCGAAACACTTCACTTCTAAGGCTCATCTCCCACTGCTTCCTCTAGTGAGGCTATTCTGAAACACATCAACAGCAAGGAAGAGTATGACATTCCACCTTACTATTTAAGTGGCTCAATCAAATATGACCTTTTAAAGAAAAGGCATTTCTTATTTGTTGGAAACATTTAGACTTTCACTATTCTAAGCCCTGTCTAGGGAGGACCAGACACATACATATGAGAACTCAGGATGATTGTTTGGGCACACTTAAGTGACTCCTAAAACACGTATTTGCAGCTACAAAGACTTATGAATACCGTTCTGCTGAAACCCTAGGGGCTCTAGACACACAGCAAAACAAAATAAATATTATGGCCAGGGAACAATTTATCAACCTTCTCCAAAATTTGAAGTTTGTTTTGGTCAAGGTCCCTTAAACTCAGCACATGCCTAGAGAAAGGTGCCTTAAGGACATTTTCCTATAAAAGTAATTTTGTTGATGTCACAAGAACAAATCTTTGGTCCCTTTTTAAAGTGATTCTATACCATTCACAGGGCTGAGAGTTACATTAGGACTGCCATTAGGCTCTTCTACTGTCTCCAACTCTAGAATAGCCTTTCTAGTCTAAAACATGGCACAGAGGAGAATTATGCCTGACTGATTCACTTTAAGTTACTGTGAGCATGCAAACAGGTTTTTTTAAATAATTTTTTACATAAATTGCTTTTACTGACTGATCCCGCATAGAATCCTCTTCATCTCCCAAATCTGGATTCTCTCAAATATATTTATTCTGGGGACACAGAGACCATGACCTCTATTCTTGCTAAGTAGTAATACAGAATTAGAGAAATCAGAAAGCTCGTCATCATTGCAACTTCCCTCCTCTAACTGGAAAAGCTTCTGCCTTTTATCTAGAATCCAATGCTGGAGATGGGATGACAAAGGACTTGAAATAGTCCAGGCACAACTACAACTCCTAAGTCTTATTGGGAGAAATGGGGAAAAAACAAAGCACTAACTTTCTAACCTAGGCAACAAGAGAACCAGTTAAACTAGCAGACCTAGCATGTGATAATGGAACATTTAATATAAACTAGTGACTTAAGCAGGGGGTTCCAAGAAGTCCAAAAGGGTAGGTGACCTTTGCATTGTAAGCCCCTAAAGAGGAAACAGTACGCACTGCAGCAGATCACCAACAGTACTGTGTGTGACCAAAGGCCACCAAGGAAAGGTAAAAAAACAATCAAGATATCTCCCCACATCAGCTTCTAGGACAAACAGCACTATTCAGGTAGTGTCTATGACCCAATTCAGACTGTTCTAAGGGTATATGCATGGAATTCCATTGAATTCAGTGGAGTTACATCCTGAGTTATTCTGATTCTGAATCTGGCCCTATTTTTGTAGACTCACTCACACTCCTCTGAAAGCACAGACTCTGCTGTCACTCAGCCTACACTGAAAGAATGACAGCCAATAACCACCATCTCTAATATGGAAACATTTGTGACTTGTCTATTTTGATTCCAGCAAGATGTCCCTTCCAATCTTACACACTCTAGGATTCCCACTTCTCATCTTTATCCTTCGCCTCTTCAAACAACCGTCCTTTTCCCAATAACCCTTGCTCCCCCATATCCCTCTCTGCACAACAGGTACTGCTTTTCTCATGCTAACCCCTTTACTGGAAACAGTCTGTGTTTCAGGCAATTCCTTCACCTATCCTTCCATGATGTGATAGTCTGAGGGACCTGTCTAGGTACAATTTATGAATGCCAGTTGGATTTTAACAACTCTGTATGTTTATGCTTTATGGCAGTATTTTGCTGTAGTCTTACATCATACTACTTGAGATAAGGAAAGGGAGGGGCACCTGGCTGTGTGCCTCGGAATGAGATGGATAAGGTCTGTCAACAACTGAATGAAACTTGCCCTGGTAGAACAATGGGGTGGTTGCAGTGTGGGTAAAACCAGTTTATGTCCAGACTGCAGTGGGGTGGTGACCAAGGCCAGATCTACACTACAGACCTATGACTACATAACTTCATCGGTCAGTAGTGTGAAAAATCCACACCCTGAGTGACGTAGTTATACCAATCTAAATACCTGTGTAGACAGTGCTATGTCGGCAGGAGGACTTCTCCTGTCGACACAGCTACTGCCTCTCGGGGAGGTGGATTAACTGCGTCAATGGGAGCTCTCCCAGCGACATAGGAGCATCTTCACTTAAGCGCTGCAGCTGTGACAGTGCAGCATATCAAGTGTAGCCCTGCCCCAAGTAACAGACCACCTGACAGGGAACCTTGATCACCTGAGGGGGGGGGCTCAAGGCTGATCAGGAGGGTCACATGGCAAAGGGGAGTGGAAATCTATAACAGGACCAAGTTTGCTCAGAGCAGCTCTCACCAACCAGAACAAAAAGAAGTCTGTGCTGGAAGAGTAAAACCTGGAGAACCAGGAACCCACTGACCAAATCCCAAAGAATGCTCAGGAGCGGTGATGAAACTGGAAAGGAATTGCATGCAGGTGTTTCTTGTTTTGCATGGAACTGTATACTGTGTGCTATCTAAAAAGTAAAAAGAGTGATTAGTTAAGAAATCCCACTGCAAAATATTTTCTTCAACTATCACTTATCCATAGGGGTTACACTATAAACCAGAGTGTGCATGAAGGTGGGGCTCTAAGGAAGGTGTTCCTAAGCTACTGGGGAGTTTGGGGCCGGGGGGGTTCTAGCAATGGTCTGGGGGCCTACAGCAGCTGCACCATAGGGTTCCACATCCGAGAAGGATACCAGGCAGTCTATGCAGAGAAGGGATGCCAGACAGTCTATGCCCAGGGAGTAGGAGCCCAGAGGCCAAAGAGACAGTTCCTGGAGCCTACTCAGGCCCTAGGGAGCTTAAAGCTCACAGATCCAACACATGGGTCCAAACACAGCAGCCAAGTGAACATTCAGCAGGGGGATCTCAACCAGGGCCATGACTCATCTACAGATGGGTTTTTCAATTATTGTAAATAGATAATTCCTAAATACATTACTCTTGGGGAATTGAATGCAGGGACAGAAGCTGGTTTACTCTGGTGGAATTAGAGATGGTGCCCCCTAAGGTACTTCTGTACTGAAAACCTTCATATCCATTTATTCAAAACCTAATTAAAGTAAACCAGATAAGGTTACAATGTGTTACAATGCACAAAAAACAGTTAAATACTGCTTATCCTGTACTAGTTTTACAATTTAATTAGGTGAGAAAGCTAATTATGTCTAGCATTATAAATTATTTATATATATAAAAAAAATTTTGTGCCACTTACCCATTTCACCTGTTGCAGACTAGTTTATCTGGTATACTAGTTCTGCTAATCTTGTTAATGCAAATCCTGACCTGTAATATTAGCACACTCCCCCTCCAACTGCCAATAAGGGACAAGGTATTACATTAATAGCTTTATTTTCCTTCAATGCACTTTTCATAAGAATGCTGAAAAAACTGTTCTTTGCTTGAACAGAAATACAGGCAACATACAGATTATTCAAAACCAGAGGCAATCACTTACTTGTTTTCTATCTAACCAAAGATTGGTAAGTGAAGGTTTCAAATACTGAAGGAACTTGGAGATGCTCATTTATCTTCCCCATTCCATTTTTTAAAAATTTCCATCAATTTCATAGCATAACATTTCTACATAGTTTCCCTCCAACCAACTACCTTTCAAGCAC
Source organism: Mauremys reevesii (assembly GCF_016161935.1). Lineage (NCBI taxonomy): Eukaryota > Metazoa > Chordata > Testudines > Geoemydidae > Mauremys > Mauremys reevesii. The sequence continues at coordinate 40,845,933 of NC_052638.1, forward strand.
TTAGGAACAAACCAATGTGAAGAAACCAAGACATTTCTCCTCTATTAACATCTGGTTAACGTCTAACTATATGTTTATATACCACAGTTCCAAAACTGTGGTCGCCTGGACCATTTGCTGGTGTCCCAGAGCGCTGTTTGGCTGCATGGTTAACTCACATGCCATCTGCTTTTAGGTCTCTAAGCGCTTTATTGCAAATCAGCTGCAAACTAGGATGAACCAGCCTAGCTGCCTCTCCTAGGAGTCACTGCTACCAGTAGGAGTGGCGCTGACAGTCACCAGCTGGAAAGAAACATTGAAAGGGGAAAATAACAAGGCAACATGCAGTGAGAAAGAGGACCTGGCAACAGGGGAGGTATGTGCAGGGTGCAGAGAAAAAGAACACCGTGGAGCAGGTGAACATTTTCAGGGAAGCAGGAGGAAGTAATGAACAGATGGAAAGCATAGAGACAGAGAACAAAAGAAGACTGTTTAATGCCTTTCAAAAATGGGAAAACATAATTAAAGGCATACAACTACATTCAAAAAATACTTTCTTACTGTTCCTCTTCTATGTATGCAATTCTTGTACTGTCAGAGGGATGCTGTGCAACTGTGAATTCGTAGTGTGGAAATACGGAAGATTATGAACGTCTTGCATTTATGTGGCACCTTTTCCCCTTATCTAAGGTATGGTTAAATGTTTCCATTACAAGATTTACAATTGTTCTATGCTGAAGTTATCCACTTCCAAAAAGTGAACAAATAAAGACAGTCTGTGGCACAAAAATCAAAACTGAACTTCAGTCATACCATCATGGTGCTTCTTACTCTAGTGCCAGGTAATCATTGCAGTAATTTCTCAAATTGCTGCCAGAAGTCAAAACAAATCCTGTCCAATGAAACAAGGAAATGCAATTTTTGTAAAAGATTGTCTGACTTTCTCCTTTTCAGAAGATTTAATGCTAAAGTAACATTCTTAAGTTACCTATACAACCTATAATTGATAACATTTATATAATTACTGTGCATGACTTGTATAGTATTAACATAGGATTCTAAAAATTTTTCTAAAATTGTTAGAAAAAAATCCAGCTAATGATATTCTGAAGTAATTCAATAGGTTTCTATTTACCAGGGATAAGCAAAGAATTACTTCAGTGCAAGAGTGGCCAACAGCCCACCAGCCAGATCTTGCCTACCAGTTACATTTATGAAGTCCATGTGGCATTCAGACTGTGCAGAATCCAAATTTTCATTTTTTAAAAGTTCCTGCACCTCATGGCTGTGAACTATTCAAATGAGATGCTTAGACGAATGGTGCAATCAACATGCACCTTGTTGAGTACATTTTGGAGGCTACTGTTATAGAAGTCTATATTACATTTAATCTGTTGGAAGCTTTAAAATCGTTTTCCCTACCAACTTTTTCTCACTTTTATTTTACTGCAAATATAGCGCTACAGGAGCTAAGATGACTAAATTCCCTTCTTTCTGTAAGCGTGCATTGCTGATTGTCAAGCAGTACATGTACTGACCTGTACTTTGAAAGACTGCTGCTATAAAGCAGCAGGGAGATCATTATGCAACATGACATGAAAACGGTGGAATTTTAAAATTTCTCTACAATGATATGGTGTTATAAATACAAGATAATTAAGATTCAAGAAGGTGGGGTTTTGGTTTGAAACAGGTAAAGAGCCATTTGAGAGCTGTTATGATCCTTAATATCATGTACACATTAAATAAGTGGGGAAACCTCGGTAAGTACTTAAATGATTAAAAAATGAATGGTCTGGCCTCTTCAAATCCTAGCAATCCCTACTCTATAGCAAAAGAAAACTAGTATCATGGCCAGCCTTTACCCAATGAGGAGTTCTGAATCTCCCTGCTGCATTCACTGCACAAATGTGTGCTAATCAAATGTACAATCCACTGCCTGGCCTTTTCTTGGTTTTTCTCTGAAAAAGTCAGATTAGGCAAATTAGTAGTACTCTCAAGCTTCCTTTTAAGAAAGCATACCTTATAGAATAGATTTCTTGTATCCAAGTTAGACTCTTAGTGCTTTTCATTTTCAAAGCACTTCACAACGACAAGATGTGAATTTTGGCAAAAAATAAACTTTTTACTACTTTTCCATACTGAAATTAAATACGGACTGTTTGTATCACTTAAGTCAGACAGTTAAGATCTGAAAGAGGGGCGGATAACTGATTTCAACAGCTAGTGAGATGGTGATGTGCTACAGACTGATAGCACTGGGTAAAAAGGATAAAACAGAATGAGATTTTTTTTTTACAAATACATCATACAGAACTTCAATCACGACAAAGGGTGTCTGAGAAAAATGACCTTAGGAGACAAAACTTATAAGCACTTCCAAGAATTCTGATTCTGACTCATAACACTTAACATGCACAATTTCTTTTCTGTAGTAGCATGGAAGAACCAGATGCTTAAATCCTGCTTCAAAGAAACAAACAACATCAAGTGCTCACAGCAACCCTACAACAAGCCAGTGACAAGACAGAAAGACAAATTGACAGGAAGCCTTTCACCTTCAAACTAAGGACTTATAATGAATGGATTTTAAAAAGTAAATACCAAGACCATGTCCCTCTAAACTGCTAAAATCACTTTGATTTAGCAGACAGTAACTTCCATTTTGATGATGATACAAAAGTAAGGTGGACACTAATGAAATCAACACTAGATTCAGCTGCTTGGTTTAGAGTTACACAGGCTTCTTCACATAGAAGTCTCTTCTGGGAGAAGTATACACTTTTTCCAATACCAGCAGAGGTAGTGCACTCATCTGCCTTTCTACAAAATAGAAATTTTAAGGGAAAGAATAGATTTCAACAAAGGGTCTTTGCAGCTTCTGTAAAAAGGATGCACTCCTGGGAATATACAAGGGACTGATGAGCTTATACTTCAAAGATAAGCTCCATTAACTCATCAGATAAAAACCTCAGACAGTTTAGTGGATTTAAAAAAAATGCCTAGAAACATTCTATAGCGCATTCTACAAACATACTAGGGACAATCAAACAAAATTACTTATGTAGCTTTACATGATACCATATAAACTAAATGCTACTGAGCTTTCATATTCCTCACAATGTTGAAAGAGGAGACTCCTTTTCAAATATAGTGGCAGCAAGTTAAAATGCAAGAATTTGAGAATATGGTTGAGGGAATTACAGCATTAAATATTCCTTTTACCTCTAAATTACAAGCCTCCTGGGAGTATTTCTAGACATTCACCTTCGGGACAACGGCGATTACATTCCTATCTGGTTATAGCAGCAAGATTAGTTCTCACAAAGGGCGGAAAGACAAACCTTGATTTATGCAGAATGAAGAACATGGTCTCAGAAGTAATTATAGAAAAATTCAACTAGTGGCTGCAACAACACTAACACTTAGCCTGTTAAAAGTTTCAGTCACATGTTCTGTAACAGATCTGAAAACGGGTCTGTCCCATCTACACTGGCAGTTAAACCTGTTTTCAGCCCTTGTTCTGGGAAAATTTATTGTTGACAATCATTGGTAGACATATATCAATTTTACATAGTAAACTAGAACAGCATGTGAAGGACCAATAGCAATTTCTTAATTCCACGGCTGTCTCATGGAAAAGTAAACCCAAAAAACGAAACCATTTTCATTATATACACGCTTTTTTAATTGAAAATTCTTATGTCATATCACAAGCATTTTCACGGTTCTATCTCACTACACTCATCTTTTGTAAGGATCTGCTAAGTCATTCAGCATTCTAAAATAATACTTCTGTCAATGCTGTTTGCTTTCTTTTTTTTTAAAAATGTCAGGCAGTTATGTATGATCCAATATATAAAATACACTTAACTGTGGAATTGAGGACAAGCAGATACTTCACTAGCAGTCGTCAAGCTACCTAGATACACTGAGATTTTCCCAATTATTGAAGTAACTGAAAATTGGAATATACAAAGAATTCCACTTTCTGCAACAAACAGCCTGGAAGAGCTGTAAATGGAGAGAACTCTTGGATTTTCAGAAATAAAGACAACTTTGATTTAGTTGTTTTAAAGAACTCTGTAAACAGGCATGATATACTTGGTCGCAAACTGCTGTATTTTGTCATTAGATTTATGTCAATGTTAAAAGGTGTCTACACAAAGATCTGGTTGCCTTTACCACAATATAAAAATATAGAAATAAACCTTACAGCTTCCTCAAAAAACCAGCAGAAAAGAAACCCTCCCTCCTCAAGCCACAGAACCCTACCCTCTGTTCACTTCTCCTACCCCAAAAGCACAAAGGGATGATTATTTTATCCGAGGTATTTCTAGAGCTCCAATGAACAAGGTATGGGTATTTAGGTTGTCTGAAACTAGCTCTAATGTGTTTTGTTGAAATATTTTACTTAGACTTGAAACTTTACATTTGTTAACATGCATTTATCATACAATTTATGCAGATCTGACAAACCATGAATCAGGTTTAATGACACTTGAGATTGTTGAAGGATCCTACAAAATGTCAGAAAGTTATTGCTGCTCTAAAATTCACAAATATAGTTTCAGATTCTCTCTTTGTAAATGTTTGTACACTTCCACCTTTACTTTCTATTATAAGATTCCAGCAGTCCATACAGAAGTGAGATTATTCATTTCAGAAGGTCAAGAAACATAAGAAAATCATTCATAGTTAGAATACAAATTAAATTTATAATGTTGCCAGAAGAAAGTTACCAGCACTATCATAAGCATTTGCATATTCAAGGGACAAAGCAGTATCTATGAATGTTGTATTGATTTAAAATATGATCTTTTGTAAACTACTGCAACAATGTAAATAACTAAACTTTTCAAAATTACAGAAGACCTCAACTTCATTATTTTTATCCATTGGCTGGTTTCTCTAAATCAAAAATTGTTAATTCTCTATCCATATGGATACATCAGAATTACCAATCCCTACAGTTACATAACCCCTCATTGTTCTACACTAGAAAAATTGTGAAAGCAGTCTGAAAAGTACTTGGCAGGTTAAAAAAAATTAAAAAAATAGATATGTCAGACGAGTTCCAGCACTTAGAAAAAGCTGAAAGCTTCATACCACTTGTTTTGGAAGCTGTTTTTTCCTGTTGGATATGAGGTGGCAGAAAGAAGTGAAGCAAACCTGAATAGTTTCTATTGTACTTCAGATGTTTTCTAATCTATGTGCACAATTAAAATTGTATAGAAATACACAAGTATGTGTTCCTTCAACCTGGATCATGTTGGGCTTGCCTGATTAGTGGAAAATGTTCAGTTAAAATATAGTTCCTGCCATTTCCTTTACCAGCCTTGGACTATAAACTATAATTTGCCCTTCTGAGCTAGCAAATGGAGACAAGATTTGTTCTGTCACTATATAGTACATGTAGTTTTCTGTTTGATTTATTTTGCATAAGTAACAAATCACTACTGGTTCTAAGCAAGCACCTCCGCCTTCCTAAAGTAAACATGATCCAAGTCCAACAACAGGTCACTGAAAGAGAAACAGAGGAACCAGCACAGTCTACACGGGGAAAATTTTCCTTTTTAGCAGCATTACTTACTCCAAGAGACCATCACTTTCCTAAATAGGAAATAAAAACAAGATTTTTAGGGGACAGAATAGTTATGATCTACTGGAGCTTGAGACAAAACAATCTAGGAAGCCATAGACTTTCTAGCTTTTGGCCCTGGCACCTTAAATAATCCCCTAGATCTTTCTTGTCATTTTTCCTTTAAGGACTCCAAAGGCAGACATCAGTATGCTAATGTTTCTGACCTTTAGAGCTTTGTCAAATCTCTTCCAAAGAACATCCGTAATCAAGCATATACAGAGCATTAAGAGGAGAAATCAGCTTAAGTACAATATTATGTTCAAGAAATAGTGGATTCCCTTGCTTTAAAGCTGCATTTTATTAGCAGGCATTCAATTCTGTTGCCCAACAAGAATACAAACATGCATCTTGAGCACAGTAGGAAGTGCTTCTGATGAAATATGTCAACTCAGAGAGCATCATCACCACCTCTGTCTATCTGAATCAGTTCCTAATCCAGATCTATATCTGATGCCTGGGTCTAAACCTAACACTTGGAACAACCAAGCTATGTCGCTCTGGGTTGTGAAAAATTCACCCTCAAGAGTAGTTAAGCCAACCTAAGCTCCGGTGTAGGCACCACTCTACGTAGATGAAAAAATTCTTCAGTCAACCTCGCTCTCAGAGCAGTGGAATAACTACAGGGACAAAAAAATCCCTTCCATTGTTGTAGCAAATGTCTACCTCACAGCACTACAGCAGCACAACTGCAATGCTGTAGTGGAGACAAGCCCTAAGTATCAAAACTTCTGGTGTCCCCAGGCTAATTTTGACTCAGAGTGCCTTCAAGCTACTTTTCTTGTCAATTAAGCATGTTGTCTCTTGAGTCATTACAGAATCCCACAATGCCATTTTCAGTGCTTCTTTTCAAAGTAGAACTGTTCTATAAGGGAGTCTTGGAACTTGCATAGAGAGAGGGGGGAAAGGAGAGGAAAAGTAGATTCTATATCTCAAACACCTGCCTAAACCCCACCAGAATTAGCAGACAGTCTCCTCTCCCCACATCCTACAGCCACATAACTAAGTATGGTACTAGAATTTTCAATTGACCTAAATACAAAGACATACATATAGGAACCAAGAATGCAGGTCATGCTTATAGGATGAAGCACTACATTTTGGAAAGCAATTACTCAGAAAAGGACTTAGGGGTCACTGTGGATAACCAACTGAACAGGAGCTCATAGTGCACTGTGGTGACTAAGAGGTATTGGATATATAAGCAGAGAAATATTGAGTAAGGAGTATGCTGTATATGGCATTAAGGAGACCATTACTGGAATACTGGAGACAATTTTGGTAACAACACTTCAACAGAATGTTGACAAATTGGAAAGGGTTTTAAAAAAAGAGCAAAAAGCATAATTTGAGGTCAGGAAAACCACCATACAATGAGAGACTAAAGAAGCTCAATCAGTTTAGCTTAACAAAGAGAAAGAGAAGACTTGACCGTGGTCTGCAAGTCTATATGGGGAAAATAAATCTGACAGAAGAGGGTTCTTAACTCTAGCAAAAAAAGGCACAAAAAGATCCAACGGTTGTAAACTGAAGCTAGGCACACTCATTCTAGCAGTAACAGGCACAATTTTAACAGTGACCTAGACACATGGTAGAGTCTCCATTATCTGAAGTTTTTTAAATCAAGATTGGATGTCTTTCCAAAATATATGCTCTAGCACAATCAGAACTTGAGCTTTCTCCAGAGAAAAAAGGCATAATAAACTCACCACAAAAGTGCCTGAATAACCTATTTCCCTGACCTTCAAACAGTGGTGTACAGTATGCTCAATCAGATAAAAATGAATAACCACCCACACTTACAATTAGACACATGTAAATAAGTTTCACAACAAAAGCTTAGTAGACAAAAACTTCACAAGACAGATTTTTAAGCTAGTTATACAACTGCAGGTTCAGAATTCACTTAGAAAGCTTGATTTAAAAAAAAATGTAAAGTTAAGTGACTGCATCATAATCTACTCACCCACAGAAATATTTCCACACCTTTTGGCAAACTGGAGTCTTGTATTTTAGAGTGTTATCTTAGACCATACTGATCTGATTCACAATAGGCTAAAAAAGAATATATCTGACGTACCAAGACACATGAGCAAGTTTTAACAATTGCATTTTTGAAGTCTACGTTTCTGCATACAACAGTTGGCCATAAAATCACCTCAAACTATAGAGAAGGACAGACCTTAAATGAGCTGTCCCAATAGATTTATACTTGGAATCTTTTCCCATTGTCTAGACAACTGCTTAGTAGATGTCAGGATAAAAAGATATTCTTTAACTCTTCACATAAATTGAAAGCACCTAAAGCTTACACAAAAGTTATTTCTTCCATTAGGAGCACTGAGCAAGTTTAAACAGCCACTGCAATTGTTACAGAATTTGCTTCCTCCTGTTTTCCATTCATGTCCCTGAACACTATCCTTTTAGCAGTTTCATATTATCAAGGCCAACAAGTATAACATTATTGCACAATATCATTAATTTCTAAAAGTGGGGCTTGGAGAAACAGCAGAGACTTCACCCACATCATTCCACACAAGAAAAACACAGCCAGAAGGACTCTCCACCTAGTTATATGGAAGAAAAGACAAGTTCTAACTGTAGTACAGTAGCACATGGAGGTCCCAAACAACATAAGGGCCCCAATGCACTATGCCCTCTACAAACACATAAGGAAGAGACCATTCATGCTTCAAACTGCCTTGTCTATTCAGACTGTATGGCAGGGGAAACAGAGGCACAGAGAAATCAGTAATTTTCTCAAGGCCACAGCAGGCAAGCAGTACAATTGGCATTAGAACCCAGGTTCTCAGTGTCATTTCAATGTCCCATGCATTAGTACCTTGGCTATTTTAAAATCATAAATTTTCATCTGTTTTAAATTGTAAATTCATAGTTATGTAAATATGAGATGATCTTCACTCTGCTGATGGTTAAAAACTATTCCTTTGTCATCATATCTTGTTTCAGTTGGCTGACAGGAAATTTCCCAATTCGGGAAATAGAATAATTATGGTTCAAGTAAACAACTGCAAGTATTTATCACAAACAACTTCCAATTTTAAGCATGAAATCCCTCTGATATATGTATTTCCGTAACAGTCAACATTGTCCTCTACAGGGCTTACATTGTATAAAAATTTGTGACTGACCCATGGTACTGATTAGCACCACGAGGAGGAGGTGTCCGTGACAGACATAGGAGCTATCACAGGTGTCTTTTTTACATAAAGCTAGCTAATGTAAAATCCTAGCAGAGACAAGGCAATGTGGTTTTTATTTTCTGTAGTTACATAACCCAAAGTGAGGATGTAAGAGTTGACCAAGAGCAGCTACATCAAGGTAAAACTACAATGTCTTGTCTCCACTAGGATTTTACATTGAGATAGCAAATCTCAAATTTGCTCTGTTAAACAAACATACACCTTTTTGTGCACTTAAGACAAAGCCACGCACTCATGTCACTGCCATTAGCAGCAGTAAATGTTGATACCAAAGCTGCCCAATACTATAAACTTACTCAGTCAGACATTGCCTACACTAGACTTTCTTACATTTTCTCATAATTGAAGCTCCACCAATGACAGCAACAGTGGGAAATCTAGTTCTGACCTACCATCAGCATTTTTACCACTATTCTGTCTAAACCAAGGTAATTAAAAACACCAGTGGCCACCTGTGCCCTGTCTATACTAGCACTCTCATGGTTGCTACCATAAATAAAGTGCTTTAGAAATAACCTAGTGGGTACATTTTTATTGTTTTGTAGACACTAATAAAGGAAACCATCACTTAGCACATATTTTATAAACTGCTTGATTATGGTATTAGAATCTATTTAGGACTAAAATTGATGAGTGTAGCAAGCGGTTCTGCTAATCAAGAAAATCATGCTAGGAAAAGGTAATATGAAGATCTTCAAGAGCTCTGTTACATAGTTTGCAGGCTAGCTGCCAAACTGAAGCACATTATCTTTTTCCCCTCAAAAAACAGAAAAATCAAACTACAACCAAATGAGCATTTGTAAATTAACGTCTGTAGCCCAGCAAGCCAGACATGACATGGGCAAAGTACATTTTAAAATCCAATTTTGTCTAGAAAATACAGAAGAGATGAAAATTATCTGTACAACTAGTTACAACAATTAGTGCTATCACATGCTCAGAAACTAACTAAAAACCTTTTTGTCCCCAAGTTCATACAAATTAAGAGAACTTTTCAAGCTTGCATGGGAATGTCACAGAACAGTGATCTCTCTCTTTTGGAGAAAAGATTCACTGTTGATTTTATAAAGCCTATCTACTGTAATGGCAACATAGTCTCTTTCAGCCCAAAACACAGACAAGACTAACATTCTCCTTGTCTTGCACATATGTACCATCAACAGTAAAAGTAGAAATGCTTCTAGGACATACTACATCCCTCCATTCCAAACTATGTACTACAGAACACAGGGTTAAGTGTAGCCTTCAAAGCAGGAGCTGGAGTAAGAGGGGTAAAAGTCACCAGAATCCAATTAACATGGCTATCAAAATGACAGGTTTAGCTGTCAGACTTGAAAGCAAATTTAATTCTGAGAATTTCCCAATTATTTGACAGAAGGTTTTAAAAATTGTTTCCCTCATGCCAACCGTTAGTTTTCAATGGAGTTCCAGTCAGAGCCAAATATACTCACTTGGCCCAGCCAGGCTATTCCACTATTTTGTTTGCTTACCAAATAAATTCTTGCAAGACACTCTGTTAAATGGAGCTGCTTAGTGAGTTCCACAGAAATTAGCTTGAGCACAGCATCTATTAATTTATGTAAGCAACTATGGTTACACTGTCATTCTGTCAAGCCACCCTCTTCAAATGCATGCTTGAAAAAAAACTGCCTCAAGGATTGGCTAGTTAAGTTGCATTCTTTATGGTCTTTTCCCCAACCTGAGCTAGCTGCCTCCCCAAATAAACTGCCATTTATAGTCATTTCTATCCTAAACAGAGGAGTCATTTTTTTAAATACGTTTTTAAAAGACTGCCCAATTAAGCCACAATGACATCCCATTCTTTGAAATATTGCCAAGACAGAGCAACCACCACCACCTACATTTGCACTGAGCTGAAGCAGTGTAAGATATTATGGGCTGCATATTTTTTTATAAATACAGTTTCCTGGCCTATAAAAGCCTCGTTCATAGGAAACAGTTCATCTCAACTCCAGATCAAAATTAGCTCCTTAACATTTCCCTGTCTATAAGCTGTTATATATTTAAAAAATTAATTACTTTTCTGTATAGCAAAATCTCTCAAGTATATATAGCTACTGTTTTGAACATGTCAAATTGAAGCAATTTATGTTACCTGAAATTTTAATAAAACTAAACATTCCACTGCAAGAATTATAGCTTAAATTTTCAGAAGTGACCTTAAAGGGAGATGATTTTCAGAAACTGCTCTCATCTGCCCTTCTTAAAATCAGCCCCCTTTAACATCTCTCAAACTTGACAGCCAATCACCGATGCACCCCAAATCCTGCTCACTTCTGAAAATGTAAGTCTTGACATTTGAAGGAGGAAATGTGCACTGCAGACCTAACATGAATTGAAAAGAACAATACTGGCTATGGGTGAAATCTTATTTTTAGACATTTTCTGCAGTTCGGACTCTGGTTTGGGGCCACAGATTCTAAAGTCACAATTTGTCTTTTGTAGTAATCAAAAAAGCATTCTTTTGTCAATACTATGCATTGAAAGGTATGTAAACAAGCAATGGTGCTCTGAGGTGGATCACATCTATTAACACAGAACAGGGTTCAAAGAGGTTAGAACTTCTTATCTAGTCTATCACAATTAAGTTGGCACCTCCGTGTGTGTGTGTGTGTGTGTGTGTGTGTGTGTGTGTGTGAATTTCCACATCTCAAGTGTGCTGCTGTCATTTGGTCCAAAGAGGTGATAAAACTATTCCATATACATAATACACTGCATTACAGATACTACAGACAGTCTAATTAACTATGCTCCTATTCTCCCACATCGGAGGAAAACAAAATGCTAAGAAAATGGTGGTATAGATGCATAGGAAATATAAACATGACTCCACTCTAACACCACTCCCGTCCCACCCCCAATCTACCCTAAACTCCTTACTATTTGTTTTTATGCTAACTTATGACAAAACTTAATTTTTTAGAAGTACTTCAGAATAGATCCCAATCTTATGGAATTATCATAATAAATGACTCAAGCAATAATTATGACAGTTATGAATGTTTATAGTTCATTCATTTTTAGTTTGAATGCCTTACAATTCTTTTTTTGCAATTGGACCACATCCAGTTTAACCATTCCTTAGGCACCCCCTTCATTCTATCAGTATATATCACACAAGTTTTCTTGAACATCTGAACGAAGATGAAGATTGGCTTGTGGTGTCTGGCTTTGGAAGACACTGTTAAACTCATGCTACTACATTAAAGGCTTACAGTTCTTGCCAAAAGGTGCCTAGATCAAGAAAGAAGATGAGTTCACTCAACTCCAGAACACTGCCTTCTAGAGCAAGGGAGGATTTGCAGGCTTCCAAGGATTTGTGGAGGCTCCATATTGATTGACAATGGAGTACTGCAAGGATACATGCCTCTGTCCTTTTCAAGGACTGTGTCAATTGATTCAAATATTAGTGGCTGAGAGACAGACATGTGCAATGTTTCAACTAGTCACATGCAAAGTTAGGAATATCAGTTCTTGTGTCTCCCTGGAGATTCCAAACATTGGGGTACCCAGGGAGAAATAAGAAAAACAGTACTTTTCCTCCAAGTGGTTGTTTTGCCTTCATGTTAATGGTGAAGTATGCAGCACTCTCATAATGTAGATATGAATGGGAATGGGAAGGAAAATGGGGGCAGATCCAGTACAGACAGGAAGAAAAGGGAGGTCAGCAAAGTTGTTTTGTGATAGAGCACCTGTCATAGTTCAGGAGGGCTGCAAGGTTCAGGAAGGAAGAGAAACTGAGAACTGCAAGTAAATTATGTACTAAACTAATTAATTTACCTTAGTAAATATCTGTATAGGGTTAATAGTATGTCCTGAGCTGTACGAAAGTCATTACCCAGTGGAAATGTCTTGTCTTTATTTTTCTGTGCATATAGCATGCTTAGCCATCTTTCAGGGGCATGTGTAATTCAGAAAAAGCATACCATAATGATTCTAAACTGATATGTAAATCATATTAAAAGAGAAGCTGCCCACTTCTACAACTACAAGAGAATAAGCCCTCCCCACTCTACCAACCCCCTCAGGAGAGGTCCAAATAAATGTCCTGCAATGCACTCTGAAGATCACACTCCTTGCCTACTCTACTAGTTCCACCCATTGGGGTTACAGTATTGTACACCCTTCAGATAGGGTACCTCCCAAATCAGTTCTATTGTTGCCTCTGGGTTGGCCCACTGTCCTAACAGCTGAAACTGTAAAATGACCTTGCTACTGCCAGCTGCAGTGGACATGCAAAATCTCCACATCTGCCTAGGCATGGGGGTTCATTGTTGGAAGTAAATCAAATGGAAAGGTAAGAAGAGTTCAGGAGAATGGCAGCTGTGGTAGAAAAGAGCCTGTGGCAGGGATGTCAGCAGTCAGAGAACCAAAATCCTATTGAGGTAGTTGGAAAATAAGACTAGAAGTGACCTCAACAAGTCCCATTTTGTTGTTAGATGAAATGAAACATTTCCTCTTTCATAAGCATGATTTTCTGCTTCAGCATCACTCTGCTAGACATTTCAAAGTGCACCGTTCTCAGAGGCAAAGGTTACTCTGGTAGGGAAGATTTTTATCCAACAGCAACAACACCCAAATGAAGACAAATGATTTACTATGAAAAAGTCAGTTTTATTAGATTGGTATAGTAAATATTTTGTCTTGCTTCTGTGTTTCAGAAAGTTAGAATCTTAAATAGGTCCACAGTCAGAAAAGAGTATTAAGCTATTGAATTATTAATTTAAGTAAAATTTAATGTTTCAAATTCTGATGTAAAAATAAATGCTATAAAGATTCCAGAGCCATTTCAGACATCTACTCAATTCTTGTCTATGAGTCTAATTCTTGTGAACAAACTGAGAACTGCTTAATACTTAGATTTCTCAAATGTGCTTAAGTAATCTGGACATTTTACAGTTTTATTGAATTAAATATACCTCCCTCAAATAACCATGATTCCCTCACTGTAAACTGCAGCATGATTAACAGAGGTCCATTATAAAAGTAACATAACCTAGCTCTTGTTAGCAGTCAGTGCCACATTGGGCTGAGTTTCTATAGCAACCAGGGAGAAAATATAAAGCAAACTACAGTTAAATGAAAATTATTCTCCATGACAATACATGCAAATACAGGAACATTTTCAAGGCGTTTCAGGATAAAATGCTTAACTACACACATGTATGATGACACTAATAAGCAAAAGGCTAAGTTAAACAGTTTATGCCTTAATCAGTGATTGAGGACAGTAGTGGCATTTTCAAGTTCTTACCCCTTTGGAATAAAAATGTTAAAGCTGCCAGATGAGAACTGAGAGTGGAATAAAAATATTCAAAACTGACATACACTCAGACAATGCATACATCTTTTAGAAGAGGAGGGTGGGTTTTGTTTGGTTTTTTGTTTGGTTGGTTGGTTTGTTTGCAGGTTATAAAGTTCCATGATTTGGGTGTTGTGATCCTATAATTTTCACGACTTTCCATCATGGAAGAAAACATTTTGAATTTGAGAGGTAGAGCCACTCAGAATATTCATACAGATTTGGCTGAACGGAAGTAATGACTTGCTTTAACTAGTTACAACTCATACTGGACAGGTTTCATTTAATGGTCTGCATAACAGTATTCATGGTGTTCAGTTTAAAAACTAGAAAACACTTTTATATCACAGTTCAGCAGACCAGTGACTGCCCGACCCTTCCCATCTCCCCCACACCCTCCCAAAAAAACAATAATGCTTGAATCTTCAGGATTTTATTGTAGAGAGAAAACAATTAACTCCACCCTGTACATAAAACTGCTCATAGGTTAGCCCAAAAGCAAGTTATCTTCCTTGATGTTTGACTTAATCATAGTGAATGTAATAATACCCTATAAAGGGAATAGAAATTTGTCTGCAGTATCATTTTATATTTCTACATCTATGGAAAAAGCATTTGCAAGCATATTTCAGTGAAAAAAAGGCAAGTAGTGTTAAAAGCTATCAGAGGGCTAACAGTAGTTTTGAAGTAGAAAGGCGATTACCTACAAACACTAAATATGCACATCCAGTTGCATTTTCCAGTCATGCTCCACCCATCTTCCCCTATGATCATTTGCTGCAGGACCCACAGCAGCATTGCAGATATTTCAATGAATCTAGTCACTGAAATCAGTACAGTCCATAACAGGTAGCTAAAATCTCCCTCCACAATTTCCCCTGCAAACAATGACACATACAACCCTCTCTGTCTGATGCAGTGAAGTAAGAGCTACCAGAGAATACATACAGAAAAATCAAACTGCAAACTTCACTATAGCAGCAGTTGCTAGGACTATTTTAAAACCCTCCAATAATTGTTATGGTTTGCCTTCTACTGAAACTACTTTCTGCAGTGCTATCAGAGGCACAAAAGTGTTTTGCTCTATCTGAAGAAAAATGTATTTTTAAACGTGTAAAAAAAGTAAAGATCTTGAAATGGCAAGGATTAAAATTCAGTGCACAGTCACAGACTATGCACTTTTAAACCTGCCTCAATTCTCCTCCCCAAGCAGAAGAATACCAGTGAGCCAAGTAGTAACTTAACTCACAAGTTAACAGTCTCTTTGCTCAGCACGAACTCCCTGGAAGTTAGTGGATGTGAGT
Source organism: Mauremys reevesii (assembly GCF_016161935.1). Classification (NCBI taxonomy): domain Eukaryota; kingdom Metazoa; phylum Chordata; order Testudines; family Geoemydidae; genus Mauremys; species Mauremys reevesii. The sequence continues at coordinate 40,861,404 of NC_052638.1, forward strand.
AGGCCTGTCTCGCTCTCATCATAAAATGCCTTTTCATGGTACACCTTTACCACAATATAATGCGACCCGATATAACACAAATTCTGATATAACGCGGTAAAGCAGCGCTCCAGGGGGGCAGGGCTGCACACTTCAGCGGATCAAAGCAAGTTTGATATAACATGGTTTCACCTATAACATGGTAAGATGTTTTGGCTCCTGAGGACAGCGTAATATCGGGCTGGAGGTGTACTCAAGCTCTCATCCTTGCAATGTTGGGGTGCATCCCACTAGGAAAAAAGCTATCTTATCATTAGCTAACATGGGAAACATGACAATAGTTTGCAGTTTTCACATTTATTAGCAGGTTGAGGTAAACCCCAACGGGAGCCTGGGGTAATGAAAAAAATCAACCATCCTGAAATATGGAGCACAGTAACAGTAACATCCAGTGTTCTGGACAGAACACCACAAACCACATCATCCAGAACGCTCTCTGTTGTGCCAGACCACACCCTGTTTCACCCTGATGAATCAGCAAGAAAAGGACAAGATTCCAGCTCTCTGAAGTAACTGGAAAGCAGGGTTCCTGTTAATTTCAACCATCACACCTACTGCTTCATAAAAGTAAAGTCAGTGGAAGTACAACCAGGACTTTGTTCACACTAGCCTTTAAAAAAAAGAAAAGGGTTCTCACCAACAGCTCCAGCAGTGGGAGTACTAGTGCAGACAGGACTTCGAGTGCTACCAGTGTCTGTCTACACTAGCTCTCCTAATGTTGCTGCCACTGAAGATTTTTTGAGAAAAAAGCCTGATGGAGACAAGGCTAAACGCACAGCAGTAGCAGGAATGCATACACCCAAACAAGTTTGTAGTTTTGTTAATCAAACATGCTAAGGTTTCATCATTGCAGGCCCTTATTTTAGAGAAACTGATGTATTCTTCTTCATCAAGTAATTTAAAAAAAAGTTTATTTCTCGGGGGTTGAGGTCCAATTCAGAGTTATTCAATTTTACCAGCATCCCTTTAAGTAGGCACAAGTGTTCCAGTTAAATTTAAACAAATGTGTTTTGGTACCCTGTCAAAAGCTAAATTTGCACTCCATTTTTAGTTATCACAGACTGAGATTATAGTACCATCACAGAGAGTCCTACTCTCACTCTTCCAACCAAATAGTTTAAGGGCAATGTTGATGTTTGATTTTTTGTTTTGTTGTTTGTTTGTGGAACTTAAGACAAGACAGACCTGAAACGTCTGTATGACATTAAAAGTTCATGCGTACATCCCGTTAAGATTACATCTGATTAAAATTACTTAAACCACAATTTAGAAATACATCATTCACACATTTCCTAAGAGCTTGCCCATCCAAATGTTAAAAGTTTAATTTAAGAGACTGCCGTCAAAATGAGTTAACATTTTTGTGTAACAACTCTTGGAAGACAAGTTCCTTGCACAAAGTCAGATAATCTATTGTCAACGCTAAAATAATTAGAATACTTGCCCTATTCACTATACTACACCTGAAACAATTCAGCACAGTAACACCAAAGTACCTGTTGTCACTAATTATGTGGGATCAGAGACTGAAAAATCCACTTGCTTACTTGCCCATACCAGGTAAGAAACTTACCGGGGCACAGGTGGGAACATAGCCCATCAAATTTTGCAAAATTTAAGCCTGCATTTTTTTAAAGTGACTTCAAACCGCAAGGAAGGTCAACATAGAAAATGCACTGCAGTCTTCAAGGATCTGCTGACAGCCCTGATGCCTCATCTGTTACTCAAACTAGTCAGTTTCACTTCTACAACTTAAAATGATTCGTTTTTATTACTACTCAGAGTAACAACATTCTGCTGCTTGAGAAAACGTAGAGGAAAGTACTGGATCAAGGGCATCAAACAGGATCAGTGTGCAAGGACCAGCCTGCAGCTACATCTCAGAGCAAACCTAGAGATGGGACCTCATGCCTAGTTGGATCCAGGCAATTTAGCCAGCCATACCACAAACACACAGCCCATTACCAAGTAGCCACCATATCATCCAACTGGGGATAAAAGCAAAGGTGCTTCTTACTAGTCTCTCCCCTCACAGCACAGCTGCAGCTGTGCCCCAGGGTGAGGGGGAAGAGATACAAAGGATGATCACAAAGGAGTGGTGCAAGGCAGTGAGGGGACAAGATGGGGAATCATCTCAGGAAGGAAAGGCAAAGAATTAAGGGGGAGGAGGGGATTGTGAGAATTCCAAATTAGGGAAAGGACAGGGAGAATCCCAAAGGGAGAGGGAAAGAGGTAACACAAGGTGTTGGAGACCAGTAATAGTGAGGAAGGCATCATGGGTAGAGCTAATGGACAGACGGGAGGACACTTCAATGCATTTTCTTTTTTTTTAAATTAAACATTTAACTTAAAGAGGCAAAACACCACAAAATTTAACTTTTGCCTGTGACCTTTTTCTTTTGGATGAGGACTCTAACTGAAATGGTAATTGGACCATCATCAAGAACCAGTTAACATCTCTGCATTAGAGCTAATCACAAAGGAGGGCGAGGCAAAAAACATATTGGAGTTATGGTAGAGGGCCTCAAACTCCCACTCCAAGAGTCAGGAGGGCTCTGGTATTGGGCTGTTGAGAGGAAAGTCCTTCTTACTTCCAACACCAGGCGGTAGAGAGGCTTTCAGATTTATCACAGACCTGAAAGGCTGAGAAGGATCCAGAGACAACACCAAGCCAGAGGGCTGCTGCAGCAGAAAAAGCAGACTGGGCTTTTCACCAGGGCATTGCACCTGCATCTCAATGAGTATCCCATTCCCAGCTGGGACCTGGCAAATTCTCAAGACCCATTCAAAGCAAATAATAATTATTCAGATTCAATGCAAGCCATCTGCACCTGTGGGACACAGCAATATTCTGCAGGGCAAGGTAAATGTACATACTAAATCATCTGAGTTTTGGCCAGCATCAGCTCACAGAAGTAAGGGAGGTGTCAAGAGAAATTCATTCCACAAGCTGAGCTTTGTATCTACGTCTTTCCTAGACGGTGAAAGCAAGCTGGAAAGCACTGGGTCTGTTATCAGTGGATATTTTTAAAACCGCTCAGGATGGACAGAATGCCTATTCGCTTTGAAGAAAGGATTGCTACAGCCTTTGCTCATGAAACCATCATATAATATCAAGTATCAGAGAGGTAGCCGTGTTAGTCTGGATCTGTCAAAGCAGCAAAAAGTCTCGTGGCACCTTATAGACTAACAGACATTTTGGAGCATGAGCTTTCGTAAGTGAATACCCACTTCGTCGGATGCATGTATTCACCCACGAAAGCTCATGCTCCAAAACGTCTGTTAGTCTATAAGGTGCCACAAGACTTTTTGCTGCTTTTACATCATATAATAATTATCTGGCCAGTTATTGTCCAGTATTAACACATTGGAAAGCGTTCTGGAATCGTTCTTTTGTAGCACTTTTCTGGTTTTCAAAACACACCTTATAGGGAGACATCTAAGGAGCTCAAACTATGTGGTATATCCAAGAAAAGATTAAGAGGCAACTTGATCACAGTTCACAAGTACCTACATTGGAAAGAGATTTCAAATAGTACATCTCCTTATTCTAGCAGAAAAAGGCATGACAAAATCGAAAGGCTGGAAGCTGAAGCTAGACAATCTCAGACAAGAAAGAAGATGCACATTTCTAACAGGGAGGGTGTGACGTTCCCCTAGTGTTATCTGGACCAATGATCTGCCAGGCCACTCCAATCCCTGACTTTGGGAGCCAGCCTTACCCTGCTCCGCTGTGAGACCCCCACTCCCGGGCTGTTCATGCCCAGCCTCTAGCATGTAAGCTGCTCCCAGCTACATGAGTGAGCACTCTTGGCCGGCCGCTGCTTGGACTGTACAACCGAATGACACTAGTCAATACACAACCCTAGAAACTTCCGTCTTGCAGTGTCCAGTTATGCCTGCTGGACGCTGCAAACTTATATGAGTTTGTCAATTTAACAAAGAAATCTATATGTACCAAGCGTGTTACACCCCGCCCCCCCCCCCCCCGGCTTGGGATGTCTCTGACATGCTTCAAACCAAATGCACTGCTGCAGGTAGAACAAACAGTAATTTATTAACTACAAAAGATAGATTTTAAATGATCATAAGTCAAAGCACAAAAAGTTAGATTTGGTGAAATGAAATAAAAGCAAAACGCATTCTAAACCAATCTTAACACTTTCAGTGCCCTTACAAACGCAGATGCTTCTAACCACAGGCTGGCTGGTTGCCCGTCAGTCAGGCTCTCCCCTTCGACCAGCGCTTCAGTCGCTTGGTGGTAGTGTCTGTAGATGGAGGTGGAAGAAGAGAGCGAGCATGGCAAATGTTTCTCCCTTTTATCTTCTTCTTTCTTCCCTCTTGGCTTTGCCCCCCTACCCCAGTCAGGTGAGCATTACCTCATTGTAGTCCCAAATTGACCAAGGGAAGAGGGGGTGAGATCCTTTGTTGCTGCCTAGGCTAGTGTCCTTTGTTCCTGTGAGGCTGTGCTGGGTTTGTCCCATACATGCCTTGATGAGGTGTGAACTGCCCCTCTGCTCCTTGAGAGTTTTGCCTGGACATGTTTTAAGCTATGAGGACACATTTTCAGCCTCAATTATACACATGAAATTACAACCTACTACAATGCTCAGAGCATCATGGGCCTTCCTAAGACACCTGACATAAACTTTGCATTAGATACCACACAATCATATAAGGATGAACATGGGGGTGCAGGGTGTTCCCCCCAAGGTACAGGGCGTCACAGAGGGTAATTCATGATTGGTCCCTTTTAGCCTTAAAATCTATTAATCCAGACTTATATTTCTGAGTCATATTATTGAAAAGGAGGTGGTAAGCCAACTCACAGTATCTAAATGCATCAGATCTCCTTGCCCCTTGTCATTCTGATTGGAGAACTGGGTGCAGCATAGAAACTGCATTGGTCAATGATCACTTCTAGTGAGGGTGAAGATCAAGACTAATGGCTTGTCTATACTGGTAACGTTAAAGCACTGTCATGGCAGCGCTTTAACATGGCTTGTGTAGTTGTGGCAAAAAAACACCTCCACGAGGGGTGCGGCTCCCAGCACTGGTGCACTGTCTATACTGAGCGAGAAAGTTATAGTGCTGCAAAGTGCCAGTGTAGACATGTCCTAATACTTTCATATCCAGCTAGTGGATAGACACACAACTTCCATTAACATTAATGGAAGCTGTGTGTGTCAATCCACTAGCTGAATTTGAAAATCTCAGTCTAAGGGCATGTCTTCACTAGCAAAGTTAAAGTGTTTTAACGTGGCTGTGTAGTTGCAGCATAGCGCTGGGAGAGAGCGCTATCCATGGAGCAAGTCAAAGACAATCTAAATGGAAAGAGAAGCATTCCCATTCCTAATCAGGTGGGAAGAAAACCATGTAAAGGGTTAAGAAGCTCAGGTAACCTGGCTGACACCTGACCCAAAGGACCAATAAGGGGACAAAATACTTTCAAATCTGGGGGGAATGCTTTTGTTTGTGCTCTTTGTTTTGGTGGTGTTCGCTCTTGGGACTAAGAGGGACCGGACATCAATCCATGTTCTCCGAATCTTTCTGAACAAGTCTCTCATATTTCAAACTTGTAAGTAATAGCCAGGCAAGGCGTGTTAGTTTTATCTTTTTTTCCTCAACTTGTAAATGTTCCTTTTGCTAGAGGGTTTGTTTACCTCTGTTTGCTGTAACTCTGAACCTCAGGCTAGAGGGGTTCCCTCTGGGCTCTTTGAATCTGATTACCCTGTAAAGTTATTTCCATCCCGATTTTACAGAGATTAACTTTACCTTTTCTTTTAATAAAATTCTTCTTTTAAGAATCTGATTGATTTTTCATTGTTTTAAGATCCAAGGGTTTGGATCTGTGTTCACCAGGACTATTGGTGAGGGGATTACCAAGCCTCCCCAGGAAAAGGGGTGTAAGGACTTGGGGGGGATATTTTGGGGGAAGAGGAACTCCAAGTGGTCCTTTCCCTGTTTCTTGTTAAAGCACTTGGTGGTGGCAGTGTATTAAAATTTAACCTAAACTGGTAGAAATAAGCTTAGGGGGTCTTTCATGCGGGTCCCCCCATCTGTACCCTAAAGTTCAGAGTGGGGAAGGAACCCTGACAGCAGGTATTTACCAGAGATGGATTTTATCAGGTAAAAATCACGTTTTTTATTTTAAAAACTGCTTCATTACTGCACACCACATTACACTTAGTTTTAGTTACATATTCAAATTGTGGTTACATAAGGCAGTAGATTTGGAAATTAATTTAGGGTTGTACAAATAAGTAAAATGGCAGTAGGAATAATACTAATAAACGTAATATAATACTGAGCATCGATGTCTGTATACATTTGATTTGGTATTTTCTCAAGGAAGTTGTGTGTGTCATGACTCATTTCAATATTATATAAATATTTCATACACTACAAAACTATTATCAAATTGCTAAATATTTTTCAGTAATTTTCATCAGGCTATTCTAATAAGCGTTTTATTTTTCCCAGTTTCAATGGGGTTTAAACCAGTATTTACCAGTGCCCTGTCCTAAACTAGTTTTTCCCAGGAAACTGTCAACCCTGGTGAAAAGGTCAGTTTCCTCCAGTCCATATTGGGATAATTTCCATTTATAATCCCCACTCTCCTTCCAAGGTCACAGTTAATAGAAAACTTTTTTTAACCAATATAAAAAGCAGCAGCCTTGCACAGGCGTGATCTCAAAGTTTAAAGGCAGAATTCATTTAGTGTTTTTCAATGTTTTCATAAAATATTGCATTAGTAAACCAAATATTACTACATTTAAAGATATAAAATCAGTAGTTTGCCTATGAAGAGGAGATCTTATTTTAAAATACTGAACAAATACAGTTTGGCTTCCTTAAAATAAGGGGAAAGACTGCCTATAGTCCTCTGGAGGATAAATAATTCAGTACATGAATGCCCAGGGCAGTACTGCAAACTAAAGTCGTACATTTATCCATATGGCAGGGACAATGCAGACAGTAATATGCTTCACATCACCACCGTGACAATGACTTCAACCCTGACCTAGAAAATAACCAACACTTTCTTCTAGCTACAAGAGCTAATTCACTCTAAGCCCTTACTCACCCATGGTATAAAGGGCTATTGCACACTTCACTTACGTGGGGTAGCATCTGCTAAATTCTAAACCTGAGCTCACAGCATTTTTGGCCTCTGCTCACACTTGTTAATCCACTGACTAGAACAATTAAAGACTTATTCACATGAATTTATAAAGAAAGATCAGGACTAAGCAGAAATGGATCCATTTCTCAAAGGAGAACTGCTTAGAGTTTGTACATTCGTATTATCAAAGCTGTGAGGATCAACAAAAACCTAAGCCAGTGTTTCCTATTCATAAGAGCTTGTGAATCAATGGCAGCAGCAAGAACAGAGAGGGAATATAGTGACTGAATGAAGCCAGAAGGCTTCTAAACTGATAGATTGGGAAGAGCCATGCAGTATATGCTATTTCACCATATGGTGCAGGACATCAGAGCTCCTTTTAGGAGCTTAAAGGGTCATTACACCTTAAAAACCCTAACCCTAACCTCATTAGAAAGAATATCAGCAACTTATGTTTTAAAAATTTGGACGGGCGCATGACAAAGCAGAATAGTGTCACATACTGAGCCCAATATGGAAAACCTATAGGAGTATGGTAAAGAGAAGAACCTGGTCTGGTTACTTATGAGGTTCAACATTTCCACCAAAGGTTAGCAAGCCCCATGACTCATCTGTCACTCTCTCTCAAATTATCTGAACTGTATGTAAGTGTTCAACCATCCCCACTTTTGAGATTACTGGATAGCTTGCCTAAAATCTCTAGGAAGCCTCAAAGAGCAGAAGAGGCAAGAAATAAGAGTAAACAGTGGGATTCTTGGTAACAGAAGCTCCTGATATCACTGACTGAATTTCCCCTCTCATTCCCAAATTACTCATTTTAGTTATTAAAAAGAACTCAAACACAGACAAGCATCCTAAGGACTCATGCAAAGAGAAAAGAGTCTGAAGCCACTGTAACAATCTTAATGATGGGAAATGAATCTTGAAAGCCATCAGATCAAAGCAAGATCTTTTGTGTGTAAGGACTGTTACTATTGGAGACACAGGATTTAACACCATCTTTAAAAAAATATTTTGCTCAAACAAATGAAGCAGCAGTCTCTCATCAGTGAAGAGGTATGGCTCTTTTTTGGGATTAGCATCCTACTAGAGCAGATTTGGAGATAGCTCACTCACTCAGGCAGTGGAAGTTTCACAGACTGAAGTAACATGGCTTGCCTTTTTCAGCAAATAATGTTTTGTATAGGGTTTCCTTTTCTATTAGCATTTAAGTGACCTTTTTTGTTTTGTAAATTTGTAAAGATTAATTGTATGTAGTACAGGTTGGCACCACTCACAACTGGGTCACAAGTAAACAGTAAGGATGAACGGATATGTTACCAGACTATAGACTTCAATAACCTGAGATTAAGATTACAACTATCTTAATTACATAAGGGGAGATATTTGAAAACACTAATTTTCTCAAGAAACGTTACAAAAGTCTGAAAATTCAAGGTGCTGTTAAAGTCAAACAGCATTAACTCTGACCTCAAGTATTAACAACTTTCCATCCTCATAACCCACTGCATATTACAATGTAAAATAGAGACATTTTAATAAGCCCATGGCTTGGTGTACTGTGTGCCTGTGACATCAAGTAATTTGAGTACATATGATTTCTCATTACCGTGTACCCATGGCACACAAGTTGTATAATACTTGGCTCAGACCTAAGAGATATGTTGTAGCCCCAGATACAGAAACTACATGCCCATGCTCAGTCTTGTAGTACAAGAACATTTAAAAGCAGCATATATATTCATCCCTGCAAATTTAAACCAATCTGTTTGAAATTTAAGTGAAATTAGAGATAAGGTAAAAGAATCAAGTTTATAATAAAACACTAATCTCAATCTTAACTAGGGAGAAAGCCAATCTCTCTCCTTAATCTCATCCAACAGCTGTGATAGCTGAAATGCTCATACATGTTAGCAGGACAACAGACAACCTGCCTTTACTGCATTCTCACCATCTAAATAAAATGAAGAAAAAAAGCAGCCAGTGAAAATACAATTAGAATAACTACCATCTAACTATTTCCAAACATATTGGATTTGCTGCTGTGGGATCTAGTGGTATCTGTCAGGCATTTGCAAAGCAATCCATCACCATAGTATTTCAGTACCAAGGGACAGATATAATCTATATTGCAGTCCATCATGGAATACCTGAAATTCAACTAGTCCACACAGGAGAGAGGGGGAAATGCTCTTAAACAGAAAACTGTCACCTGGGAATGTTATAAAAAACACACTCCTGGAGCCAGAGAGTCCTTCAACTTTTGCCTCCTTTGAAAATTTTTTCCATAGTAATTAGAATTACCAATTTTTATTGAACCACCAGAATAAGAGGAACGCCCCAACCCTAAAAAATATTTTGGAACCCATGAGAATATACATATGGTATAAGTAGTTTTTAAAATAGTGCAGATTCTTCACTTTACAGTAATGCTGAAAATGCAGCTTTTTCTAATTTACTTCAGTTATCCAATGGCTCTAAAGAAGTTAGATAACGTACATTGTTGTAGGCGTCAAAATGTAGAAGGGTGATCAGTAAGACCTAGGGGTCTCAAATTATCCTGTTACAACACTTACGTACATAAACTACTGATTTGCTTTTTATGATACAGTCAAACAAAAAATTCTATGTATTTTAAGCCTACATCTGAAAACCATAACACTGCCAAGCCTTAAAGGAAGCAAAATGAACTAAACACAGAAAAAGTATCCACCTTAGTACCCTTCTTTCCAATACATTTACAGAACAAAATGCCATTTTTTATTCCATGTGTAATTACACAGTTAAAATAATCACCACCTATAGTAAGTAGTCCATCTGGTTTACCGAGGGAGCAAACGTTGGTGCAGTATGATCAACGTGACTAGTCTACACTGAGCCTAGAGAAACATTTCTCTGCTCTACTGAACAGCATAAGTGTGCTACAAAACAAAACTCTCGAGAGGAGGGAAATTATACAAGACTTTGTACACTTTATTTTATATTCTATTTATGTTCTAAGCAGTTACCTTTTATCCTATTTTCAAATTATACAAAGCTGCTTCAAAACTGAAAAGTATAATCTAACTAGGTTCTCTGCCACACATGCACAAAGACCAACACCATAACATCACAGCAAATTTGTATTTTCTTCTCACCAATGCTCCCACCCACAAGACCCAACATAGGGACAACCTGTCAGAGTTAAAATACAAGACATTGTCATTACAATATTACGAAAATAGAAATAGTTGCCTAAGTGGAAAATATGAGTATATGAATATCGAGTCTGAGATTCACAACTGGACATTTCTAACTTCACTGCCACCAAAAAACTCAACTCCCCTTGGAGATAGGAAAAATTCAGTTAATCATTTGGATCACATTTAGATAATAAGATGGAGATAGGAACAACCATTTAGATTTACAAAAAAAATAAACAGCTTCAGAATAGAATAAAAGCACGTGAGCAAATTGTAGAACAGAAAAAACCTACAGAGTAACAAACATGGCAAGGAAGCCAGTATTTAAATTCCTAGACCTCCTACAACACTCACCACTAAGAGTAATCAGCATCTGTGTGGCCCCAAATAGGTAGTTCCACAGAACCTGCCACACAAAAATACCGATTGCTCTATAGAAAGATCTGCCACTGACTGAACCCTTCCCACAGAACAAAGCAAGTCATACCACTTCAACACTGATGTTTCATTAGCATATCAAACAATATGCTTAAGAATTTCTCTATTCAGATATAGAGAGGGAGTCAAACATGGATCATATTTAACTTTCTCTGTAGTAATTATACATTTATACTGTCACCCACCATGACCATTCAAAAGAGTCTCCCTGTACACCTTTTATTTGGTGACTCCTCTACCACTTGAAAGGGACAGAATCAACTTATTATTAAATTAACTAATGACAAAAAATTCTAGTTCCTGAGAGAACACACTTTAAATACCATGACACATTTTAAAAACGTTTTTAAATGCACAAGGGTTGTCCTCTAAGGGTTCCCCCACCCCGAAAAGGAAGAACATGGGAAACAGTGAATGTGACTATACACAAAAATGTGTAAAACCGACTAAACAGCTTAGAAAAACAGAGAAAAATATGTAACCGACAACCTTCCTTCAGTTAGATATTTCAAGTAATTATAGCAGTTACTAAATATTCAGATAAATATGATTTTCAAGTTGACAGTGTCCCTTTAACATCTTTGTCTAACTGACAAAACAATCCTGTCTATGCCCAGTTTCTGGAGTCATCTCAGAAGATGAATTTTGCTTAAGGATACTGTTTGGGATCCGTTTTCGCTGTCTATAGGGCCAGGTTCCTGGTGGTAAGTGAGCACTTTGTGTACAAAACCACAGAAGGGGGGAGGGGAGCGCTTTCCTGTAACTAGATATCAAAACAGATCTACAACCTTAGAGTAGAAGCCAATCTGTAAACACACCAGCTCTTGTGTCTCAATGAACAGGGTGATTTTCAATCCACACACACCCCTCACAAGACAGCTGCTCTCTCTGGGAAAGGGCAGAGGGCATTGGAGGGCTCAGCTCCTCCAGGCTTCTTGGAGGGGGAAGAGACACGATTTGCCTTTATAAACATGCAATCAATCTCGTGAACTAAGGGGGGGGTGTAAATTCTGGACTGGAGAAGTGCAGCTGTTTTTTGCTAAGGGGCAAGGGTGGAGTTCAACCCCTTCCCCCAGTGCACAAAGGCTTTTCCAAGGAGAAAAATACTGAGCAATTTAGAGATTAAACGGGAAAAAAATAAATGCAGATCAGCGAGCCTGGCTGGCTTCAGGCAGATCAGCTTCCCCCTCTGCACGCACACAGCTAACGCCCACCCAGGGATGATGAAATGGGAAACGGAAATTACCATTTCAGACAACTTTTCATATTGTTCCTTCTAGCAAGTGCTGCTAAGCCTTCCCCCCACCGAGGGGCTGCCCCTTCGCCCCCCACGCACACGCCCCTCCCCCCACACACCCCGGGGCTGCCCCCCCACGCACGCGCCCCTCCCACCGAGGGGCTGCCCCACGCACGCGCCCTCCCCACCGAGGGGCTGCCCCCACGCACGCGCCCCTCCCCACCGAGGGGCTGCCCCCACGCACGCGCCCTCCCCACCGAGGGGCTGCCCCCACGCACGCGCCCCTCCCCACCGAGGGGCTGCCCCACGCACGCGCCCTCCCCACCGAGGGGCTGCCCCCACGCACGCGCCCCTCCCCACCGAGGGCTGCCCCCACGCACGCGCCCTCCCCACCGAGGGCTGCCCTTCGCCCCCACGCACCCACCCCTCCCCACCGAGGGCTGCCCCTTCGCCCCCACGCACCCCTCCCCACACCCCTCCCCACCGAGGGCTGCCCCTTCGCCCCCACGCACGCACCCCTCCCCACACCCCTCCCCACCGAGGGCTGCCCTTCGCCCCCTCCCGCACGCATGGACCCCTCCCCACCGAGGCCTGCCCCTTCGCCCCCAGGACTCTTACCGCTCCCCACCCCAGGGTCCTTCTCTCCCACCCCGGCTGCTCCCCGACCTCAGCCCCCCATGAACCCCCGTCCCGGCTCCCCCGCTCCTCACCCGAGGTCGGTGCTGGGCGCGCAGGGCTCGGCCCCGGCCCCGCCTCACACGCCGTCCCCCAGCTGCAGCCTCCCGGGCGAGCGAGGCCTCCGGCTCCTCCAGCCCCGCCGCATAGAGGAGGCGGCGGGCGGGGAAGGGGGGCTCGGGACCCGCCCGGCGGCGGCCCCGGCGCGGGAAGCGCAGGCGGCTGGGAGCGGCGGCTCGGTCGGGACCCGGCGGTCGCGGCCCGCTCTAGTGCTCGGGGCTGCGGCTGTCGCGGCGGCGCCTCCTCGCCCTGCGCTCCATGGCCCGCCAAGCTCCTTCCTCCCTCGGCGGCTCCGGCCCCCGGCTCGCCAGCCTCGCTCCCACCCGCCGCTGAGACGCGCCTGCCCATTGGCCCGCCGCACCGCGCCGCCCCATTGGCTGGCTCCGGCAGGGAAAGTCCCGCACGCGGTGACACAGACACGCTGCGCGTGGCGTAAACGGAAGAAACCGTCCCCTTAGCGCGGCGGCACGAGGCGGAACCTGTTGTTATGCGCGGTGACGGCAGCGGCGGGCAAATCGGATTGGTTCATTTAGCGTGACGTCTATGCATCCGATTGGCTACCTCTGGAGAATCACGTGAACGGCCATTTCCGGGCCTGGGCTTCCTCTCTTCTGCTCTGCTCTAGCCTTAGGGGCGGTGTCGGCCTGGGGCGGGGCGGCCTGTAAGCGCCGGGCCCCGCTGTCGCGGTTTGATCTCCGCTCGCTCGCTCGCTCGCTCAGGGGAGGGGCTCCAGGGCCCCTGCTGCTGCTCCGGGGCTGCCCAGGTCATGTCTGCGGCCAGGCCCGGGCTGGGCAGAGGGCGGACAAGCAGCGGGGCCGGAGGCAGCCGCCCGTCGGGAAAGGGCTGGGGCAGAGCTGCCCGGGGAGAACCGGGCGCAGCAGCGGAGAGCAGGTCCGGAGCCCCGTGGGGAACAGCACGGGCGGATGGTGAGGACTGGCCAGAGCTGGCGGACACCTGCTGCGTTAGAGCTCGTGCGGGGTCGGCTAGGAATAACCAGCCTGGGAAGGAGAAGGTGAGCCCGGTACGAAAGGGCTGATGCTGGAGCCTGGATCCCAGGAGGGGGAGCGGGGTGAGTGGAACACTGCGAAGCTGTCTTGCACCAGGCCTGAGTGAAGGACTGCAGGCAGCCAAGACCAGAACAAGGGGTCAGTCCTGGAAATACTGGGTGGGGGGATAGCTCAGTGGTTTGAGCATTGGCCTGGCCGGCTAAACCCCGGGTTGTGAGTTCAGTCCTTGAGGGGGCCATTTAGGGATCTGTGGCAAAAATCAGTACTTGGTCCTGCTAGTGAAGGCAGGGGGCTGGACTCCATGGCCTTTCGAGGTCCCTTCCAATACAAGGAGATAACTATATCTCCAATTTAAAAAAAATTAAATTTAAAGTACATTCACTAGGCAGGGGTAGGACAGGCCTGGCTGAGTGAAATGCTGCAGGGAGTTACCTAGTGGGAGACCTGACTTGGGGATGCCAGAGAAGAGTTGGGGAAAGTGAGGAAATCTGGGAGCTCTCAGGTAGATGGCCTGGAGGTTGGAGCCCTGGAACAAGAAAGTCTGGGGATGGAGGGTAAATTGGAAATAATAGCCTGGGAGGGAGGGAGCATGAAAAACTGCTGTGATGGTATGTGTTGTAGTTTGGGGTTTTGGAAGAATGGTTTTATCATGAGGATTCTATGGACTACAGAACATGTACAGTACTAAATTATGCCTAGAAATGAGCTTTTGGGATTGGATACTGAGCAACTGTATTCCCTTTACGACTGGACCGAGAGGAAACTGAGGCAAGTGCACTTGTTCTGTGACCCGCTGGAGAGCGCTTGAGGCCAGAATCCACCTATCACAACAGGTCTCCACTTTTTTATCCAAATCTTGAGACATTAGGATTCATTCTGAGCTCTTGTTTGATCATATTCCATAGTCAAGGCCCTGCAACAGAAAAGGGACTGCCCTCATGTGAGGATGCTGGGGACTTGTTGCACTATGGTGCTTCTGACTGTCACAACTGTCATGGTAAGATATGAAATAATGCATCTGCAGAAGCAACCCAGAAATTGTTTGCAGCCATGACACACTTTAAACTCATCAGCCATGACCAAGTCCCAAATTTCTTCCAAACTTAACCTCCCTTTGTTTTCTTCTTGCACATATAACTGTCAAAGCTCGAGGGAACTGAATGTGTGTTTTCCCCCTTGTAGCTCAGGAAAGGCACCCACTTCTAGGCTCCCAGCTCCTCTGCTGTTCCCTCTCTTGGCTGGAGACCCAGGGGTCTCTCTCTTCTCACCAGGGTTTCCAGGGCTACACAGTTCCCTGCCTACATTGAGTTCCCCAGCATGTCAAAGTGCTTAAGCAGATCTGCTTTGCTTTGTCTACAGAAGTTATAAACAGCATAATTAACTAAAATTTTATGGTACCATACAGGTTTTCCTAAGCAAGCCCATTTATTCTTAAGGTGAAAGCATTAACAGAAATCTTATTAAAATAAAAACCTGCACACCTGCTGATTAGTTTGCCCCCAACTCCAGCAAGGGTTCTGGTAGGAGTCAGTCCCTCAGACCTCACATGGAAGTTTTTCCGTGGTTATTAGTTCATATCACCTTTTGCTCAGGACAAGAACCCCTATTAATCTGAGATTTCCCTCTTCTCCCTCCCCTCCCCCATTATACAAGTAGGGTCTCTGATCCTGTGACCCTGGTAACAAGTAATCAGCAGACAATGGGTTTCTCCTCAGGGTGTAGAATCAAAAGTTTCGAAGAGATTGGAATCCGTGTTCCCCTCTTCCCACGTATTTCCTAGGATTCTCGTCTGGCACATTGTTTAAAAGAGACCTTTGAAGCTCATAACATTTTCCAAGGTTTACATGAGCCATGCCTCCCCCTGAGGGACATTACATACAATCCCTCAATAAGACAAATGTTTGCATTTTTAATACAATTTAATTAGTATTCTACTCACTCCTCCCAAATCATTCATGAAAATAAGTAGAGATAGTTCTCACACAGGTTCCTGGGATAGGAACTTTACTAGTCACCTCCCTCCAAATCAATGTTATCGTATTTGGGCCTGATCCTGCAAGCACTACTGTGAGCAATCTAATTGTAACCAAGGCAACTACTTACAGTAGTAACATTGAGAATGCATCTGCTGGATTGCTGTGCTAGAAATTACCCTTCATTTACCTCAAGCTGGGGCACAAGAACATGCACTTCTGCCCAAGACCTCCACCTCAAGCCAGCCGTGGTCGGGAGTAAGAGGATACATCCTGGCAAACACATGCACCTCCAGCCAGTAGTAAGAGGGTAAATGTCTACCATTACTTCATCTTACTGGCTACAGGGTAGTGCCATGCTGATTTGTTGTTGGGGATCTCACAAGATCTCTTCCACTTGGTTCCTCAAGGACTCAGTTTGACTCCAGTCGTGTCACTCAAGTTCCTTTGTTTGGCATCCAGAGTAGGGTGGGTATATAGGGCATACCACACGTCCAAAGTTGCACAGCAAACCTCTTCCTTTGTTTACATAAACACGTCACATTGCATCTGCTGTGTATTGATCACACATTTTGGGATTGGCTTGGTCATCTTGTAGGAACCAATCCCTGTACAGCATTCTCAGGCCATGGACTGGTTGTGCATAACTTACTCTTTACCTCATCGCATGTTCCATGCTTTTTTTTATCCTTTATCATCTTATCCATTGTAAATGTCTCTGTGTCCCGCTTGTCTTAGCTAGTACATTCTGTTTCCAGCCTGCTGATCCCAATGCCTTCTGAGTCCTGTCTCCCAAGAAATGAGGCCTCATCCATGCCCAGTTCATTATGTCAAGCCAGGCCTGCGTTGCACCTAAACCCAGACCACCCTGCCCATGCCACGATGGCGGTGACTGTTTTGTGTGAGGCTTTTTCATTCCAGTTACATGGGTCAGTCACATAAGGAAAATTGAGACCCTTATGAATCAGAACCTAGGTTTGCCACTGAATGTGGCTCTTCAGCCATTTGGGGATGGAGCAGTTCTCTCTCGTGCTGGACTGGTCTCCTGCCTTTGTTGCAAAGGTCTTGAGGTAGCAACAAAAGCAGGGGATTATATGCTTGCCTGCCACTGCCCTAATGCTGCACTTGGGATTGCTGACGCTGCATTTTGGTGTTTCCTGCATTACAGTACCAGTGCAAAAATACTACAGTTGCACTGGATGTGGTTATGTATATGACTATAGCGGCATTGAGCCCAGTTACAGACTAGTGTCCCATTTTGTTGTGTTTGTACAGCACCCAGCACAAAGACAGTCCCAGCCTCAAAGAGCTCACAATCACAGAATCAGACAAGACAACCTGTGGGGAGCACAAAGAAACAGCCAGCCAGCAATGGTCAGCAAGACAGGAAGAGCTCAACAAAAATCTTTTGTATTGTGTGTGGGGCTCCTTTGTTTCTGACAGAGGTTTAGCTTCCACACCTACCGTGCCATGGGACGCATTCATTGCAGCCCCTTAACGATGACAAAGACAAAGCAGCTGTAAGGCCCCTTAGAGCTTATTCCTGGCATAAGAGCTCCAGCAGGTACGGAATCAGGGTAGCCTTGCCCCTAAATACTGGCTGTTTCCCAGGTGTTAAAACCCTTGGTTTTTTTTCAGAGCCAGAGCACAAATTGGGGTTGCTCTGGCTCTGAAATATCAGATGCCTTTATCAGACTCTGTAGGGATAGGTTAGAGCCTGGGTGTCTGACTGTGTTGTTAAGAATTGTTAATTCTTCCATTGACCTAGCTACATCTACACTCTGGGGCAGTATTTTTCACATCCCTGAGCAATGTAGCTAGGTTGACCTAATCTTTAAGCACAGGCCTAGTACTGCTTGGCTTCTTAAGACTGTCCTGTCTGACACAGGATAAAAGACAAAGCGTTACTTCTCTCCCTTCTCCGTAAGATCAAATGAAACTGTCAAAAGAAACAGACTCGCTTGTCCTTCCCCCACTATCAGAGGGGTAGCCGTGTTAGTCTGGATCTGTAAAAGCAACAAAGAATCCTGTGGCACCTTATAGACTAACAGACGTTTTGCAGCATGAGCTTTCGTGGGTGAATACCCACTTCTTCGGATGCAAGTCTTGCATCTGAAGAAGTGGGTATTCACCCACGAAAGCTCATGCTGCAAAACGTCTGTTAGTCTATAAGGTGCCACAGGATTCTTTGTTGCTTTTACTTCCCCCACTAGCTTCTCTTCTACACATTCCACTGTGAAATGCTGTGTCCAAGTTAGATGCCTTCCTCTGCTGCCTTAGGGCTGGTCTGCACTGCAAAGCTCAGGGCTGTGAAAAGTGCCATGTCCTCTGCAGTGTCATTAAGCTGTCCAAAGTCTCGGTGTGGATACTGCTTGGTTGACAGAAGAATTCTTCTGTTAATCTAGCTACTGCCCCTCGGGGAGGTGAATTTACTACAGCTGCAGAAGAGCCCCTTCCAATCATCGCTCTGATAAGTGTCAACACTCCAGCAGTGCAGCTGTGCTGCTTAGCATTTCTAGTATAGTCATACCCCAATATTCAGTAGTGAGCAGGAGGGGAAATGGCCTTTTTCACCCTTCATATTCTAAATATATTTGGCTGTAACAGTTGATGTTTTCCATGTCCGAGGTCCTGCATTATGTTGGAAGTTAGAATCTCCTTCTGGATGGCCCTGACCTTTTTATTTGACCACCACATATGAAAGCATGAACTGTCCGTCTACTGGGAAAGGATTAAAGGTGCCCTGTAAAAGAAAGCAAAATTGAGTTTCTTTTGTGTTTTTCCAAAGGGGGTTTTATGATATAAGAAAATCTATATTTGTAATGTGTGGGTTTTTTACATTAGAACTTTGGGTATAGTCTCCTTTAGACTCTGTGGATGACTAGGAAACTTCTAGGATTATGACTTCACAACAAATAAAATGTGATCTACTGAGAGAAATGACTAGTCTGGCTGTTTGCTTGCTTGCTTTTGTTCCTTCCACATTAGCTGTAACATTTAGGAAAAAAAAACTTTAAGGGTTCAGCTTCCTTACCCTTCTTCAGTTAAGGCTTGAGAAAGCACACAATGCATATTTGAATCCCTCCAGTAAAAATGGAAGACAAACCTTGACAAACCTAATACATGGGGGAAGCAAAGAAAAATACTTGGATAAAAATGTATATTTAGGCCTACTTTGTACAACACAGGGAAGCAAAAAAGGGCACAAATTCACTCTTTTCCTTTCACAGGCTCCCTTTAGAGAGAAAAGATGCTAGAATGTTAGTCTTTACAGATGCCTACTCTCACAATAGCTGGAGTTTTAAAGCCCCAACTCCTGGAGACATGGGACTGTGAGAATCTGTTCTAATTTTAAAAAGAAAAGCAGTCTATAGCTGGAAAATGTGGCTCAAACCAGACAAATTTTTAAAAATACCTTTTTTTTAAATGTCATGCATCTGGGTGGCTTCAGTTATGAATTCTAAATGCCTGAGGCTGGCAATACTGAGTCTTTGTTGTATACAGATGTTAAGTCTAAATTTTTAAGCCAGTAGAGTGATCACAATGGAAATTAGCAAGAAATCTTTCAAGATGCCTGTGTTCTTCCTTAAGGGTTTAATTCTTGAGGATACTCAAAGTAATATTTTTTTAACCAAATATTTCCAGAAAACCCCTAATGTGAGCAATCTCCTCAGTCCTGTAGTGAATGGGTATGGAGTTCTACCTCCAAGGCACTCTCCCCTTCCTTTCGCCCAAACCCTCCTGCTGAGATCCTCCAGTCTTCAGCTCTGTATCTTCCTCTGAACACCAGTTCAAGGGTCGGGGCAGAGCAGAGCAGGAGTAAATCCCATTTGCCACAGACCAGATAAAACCCCTGCACCCTGTCACAATATATTTCTGTTAAATAATAAATACATTCTGACAAATAACTTCATTAACGCAGTGTTAAATTTGCCTGGTGGTGTCTCATGCCCTTCCAGAATGTAAATTTCAGCAACACTCAAAACTTCTGAAAACCAGGAAATGAGTTAAATTAAATGCCCATGCAACCTTAACTCTGGCCCCCTGAAGCTGGCAATAACCACTGTGAATTCTTTTCGCGCACTCCAGCTGCACTGACTGTGCTAGGTATAGCTGTATTGAATGGTGCAAGGATTAGCTGGAGCATCTTGGCAGACCTGTGATTGTGACACAAGGTGGGTAGGGGGGTATCCCCCCTCCCCATGTGTGATTGAAATGAAGCGCATGTGTACCTTGAGAGATTCTAGCATTGCATTGGGAGGGTGGTGTCAGTAGCAGGGCACAGTTAGGTGAGAGATGTGGGTGGTCTTGGGGGGGGGGGGTGTTATGAATGGTAGCAAAAGTAGTGTAATTTTCAATGGCATTGTACATGTAATAGTGAAGGAGTTGTAAAATTTCTGTGGAGTAGGCAAAGTGTTTGCAGGTTAGGCAAATGTTGGTAGCTCCTGCTCAGTACAGTTCAAAGGCAGTGCGTGCATGCCCTCTGGGCATAGTGGGGCATCGCTCAGAGAAGGCAAAGTTAAGGTTGCACGGTGTGTATCTTAACTCTTGGTTGCCTGGTTTTCAGAAGTTTGATATTTGCTGGGTGTGGTGGTCTGCTAAGGTCTGAGATCCCACCTGGCAACCTTAACTCTGCAACAATGAATTTTTTGCCAGTGAATCGCTGGATTTTTGGAACAGAGAAGTTCTTGGTAGGAACTGGTGGTCATTAAGGTAGCATGACTGAGGGTTGGGGGTGGGAGCCAGCAATCTGATCATTAGGTACCAATCAGTTTCCCTGGAGAAGGCTGAATAGGGATATGCAGCCAATTAGCTGATGAACCAATGAGCATCAGCTAAGGGGTATAAAGAAAGAACCAGGAAAAATGCAAAGGAGAGGATCTGGGCTAGGTGAGCACAGTATGTGCTGAGAGCACTGTTCTTTCTTGGCTCCTGTGGGGAGGGGTAAGAAACACTGTCAGTACGTTGCTGCATGAGACTGATGGCAAAGGGAATGTAAATAAATTCATACAAAGTTCCAAGTTACTGGACAGGGTCTTGAGAGGTCTCTGGGGCATCAGAGGATGAGGATGGAGTGTGCCTGTTGCAGGCCACTATAGGGAGTCCTAAGTGCTCCCTCTCTGTTCATTTTGTTGCAGTGGAATGAGGATAATGGTTGTGCTCTGAAGCTTTGCTGGGTGGTGGGGGAGGGTAATTGCTAACTGGCCAGTGATAGAAATCTCATCCATGGTCTGTCCCAAAAACTTGACAGTTTGTTACATGGTGGATACAGTGACTTTAAACATGGGAGAGAAGACTTGTGTGTCTCTCTCTCCCCTGCCACTTACACTATTCCTCCCCCTGCAACACATAACCCTGCCACCATTTCCATCTCACTCTCCCCTTCTGGTCCCATTAAGCCATCAGCACTTTGGAAGCCAGGTGTGCAAAAATAAAAATACAAAAAATGCTAGAATCTGTTAACTTTAAGAAAAGCTCGTTGTTTGTTTTTTCCCCAGGGGGCTGTATCTAGGGTTGCCAGGTGTCCGGCTTTTGACTGGAACACCTGGTCAAAAAGGACCCTGACAGCTTGGCCCATCAGCAGTGCTGACTGGCCATTAAAAATCCAGTTGCCAGCGCAGCGGGGCTGGCAGGCTTTCTACCTGGCTCTGAGTGGCTACCAGAATGCAGCTGGCATGTTTGGCTCCTAGGCAAAGAAGTGGCCAGGGAGGTTCCATGTGCTGACCCCTGCCCACATGTGCTGTCCCAAGCACTGGCTTCACCACTCCCATTGGCCAGGGATCATGGCCCATGGGAGCTGCAGAGGTGGCACCTGTGGGCAGAGGCACTGGACAGAGTCCCCTGGCTGTGCCTCTGCCTAGGAGCCGGAAGGACATGACGCTGCTTTCCGGAACTGCCTGAGGTAAGTGCCACCTGGAGCCTGCACCCCTGCCCCAGCCCAGAGCCCCTTGCTGCACCCAGAACCTCTCACTTCTGGCCCCAGCCCGGAGCCTGCACCTCTGGCCCAGAGCCTGTACCTCAGTCTGGAGCCCCCTCACCTCCAGCTCCATCCTGCACCCCAAACCCTTCATCCCTGGCCCCACCCCAGAGCCCTCATCCCCACCTGAGTCCCAACCCCCTGCCCCAGCCCGGTGAAAATGAGCATGTAAGCGAGGAGGGGGGTCGGGAGTGGGGGCAGGACCGTGGAGAAGCAGTGGCACAGGGTTGGGGGCGCGGGCAAGGCAGAGTTGTTCAGTTTTCTGCTATTAGAAAGTTGGTCACCCTCGCTGTATCTCAGGAGCCTCTTGCAGCACATTTTCAGACAATCTGAATAAACATGCATAAAGCTAATTAAGTATTTTAGGGAAAAGTGTGAGAGTGGCTGTGACGGGGTTTGGTCACAGAGACCCCATTGGGACTGTTACCTGATGTGCTGAGATAACCTCTGAGCCCATATTCTCTGACAGTTTGGGCCTTCAGAACCCTGCCTTGTTGAGCCAGACATACTAGCTTGCTGCAGCACAGACCTGGGGGCTGAACCATGTCCCCCAGAGCTGCAGATTTAACTGAAAACAGCTTAAGAAGTGCTCCCATCTCTAGCACCCAGACACCCAGCTCCCAGTGGGATCCAAACCACAACTAAATCCGTTTTACTTGGTATGAAGCTTATACAGGGTAAACTCATAAATTGTCCACCCTGTATAACACTGATAGAGAGATGTGCACAGCTGTTTGCCCCCTTCCCCCGGTATTAATCACTTACTCTGGGTTAATTAATAAACAAAGTGATTTTATTAAGTATAAAGTAGGATTTAAGAGGTTTCAAGTAATAACAGACAGAACAAATTAAGTTCCCAAGCAAAATAAAACAAAACATGCAAGTCTAAGCCTAATACATTTAAGAAACTGAATGCAGGGAAATCTCACCCTCAGAGATGTTCCAATAAGCTTCTTTCACAGACTAGACTTCTTCTTAGACTGGGCCCAATCCTTTCCCGTGGTACAGGCTTTGTTCCAGCTCAGGTGGTAGCTAGGGGATTTCTCATGACTGCAGCCCCCTTTGTTGTTTCATCCCCTTTTATATTGTTGGCACAAGGCGGGAATCTTTTGTCTCTCTGCGTCCCCATCCCTCCTTCTAAATGGAAAAGCACCAGGTGTAAGATGGATTCCAGTACCAGGTGACATGATCACATGTCATGTGAGACCCCCCCTACTCTCCATTCTTTCCAGTCAGACTCACAGGAAGGCTTACAAGTAAACAGAGCCATTTACAACCAATTGTCTTGGTTAATGGGAGCCACCATTAATGGCCCACACTGCATAGTTAGAATAGCAGTTCAGAGTAATACTTTGTATTTCTAGCTTCTGATACAAGAGTGATACATTCATACAAATAGGATGACCACACTCAGTAGATTATAAACTTTGTAATGATACCTTACAAGAGACATTTTGCATAAAGCATATTCCAGTTACATTATATTTACTCATAAGCATATTGCCATAAACACATGGAGTGCAACATCACAGTGGCCACCAGCAAGAGTTGGTGGCTGTGGTCTGAGGCCACCAAAAGTTTTGTCCTGAGAACTTCTGCTTTAGACAGAAAAGTCTTTGCAATCTTAACTGTAGCTGGCTCTCCATTATAATATGAAATTAATTATCAGCTGCTTTGCTGTAGCCAAATCCCCAGCACAGGATAATCCTGGGAACACAGGTGGCTCTGAGAGGTTTAAGTGACCCATTCATCTCAAGGTGATAGTCTCAGCTGAATGAGAACCCCCCAAGGAGATTAAACAATAGCTCTGAGATGTGTGAAATGGTCCATTCACCTCATTGGGTGTTCCCATCCCCAGTGCTTGAGCCTGTTGTATGCATCAAGCATGCCTGTTCTCAACTCCTCCTCTAGAGGTGGTGTGTTTCCCAGAATACTGGCTCACATGGGGGCAGGGAGAGAGGCTCAGATCCCAACTCCCACCTGCGGAGAGTGAAGAGAGGTGCTAAGCCACCCCTAATGGTGCAGGCCCCCAAGAACCCAGATGCCACATGAAGGGGGTAGGGAAAAAAGCTCAGACACCCCCAAAGGGACAGGGGGGCCCAAATCCCAATTTGCATAGGAGGGGAGAATGTAGGGTTGACAAGTGACCCTGACCTAACCTCATGTTACCCCTGTGTCTCTCCCTCTCCCAATACCTGACATCCCCAACCTGAGCCCCCCACCCTCTCCCTTTCCCTCCCCCCATTCCCATTAATCCCCCTCCACACTCCATAGCCCCAAACTCCTCTCCCTCCAGTTCTCACTTCCCTCCCAGCAAGCATAATTGTTTTTACCCTTGTATCATATAATCTGCACTAGGTGTGAATCATGATGACTATTAAATTTGCTAATAAAGAAAAGGCCCATGAAGATCAGAGGACCAGTAAAAGTATAACCTCAAAAGGGCCAAGAGAGCGAAAGCTGAGCATCTGAGAGCAGAAGAGGTTTTTACTTTTAATTTATAACTCCTTGTGTTAACAACTATTGAACTTCAATGCCTAATTCACATTAGCTGAACACAGAGTGGCTGCTCCTGGAAGAAACCTGGGGAAAGGTTTTTGGTTCAGAGGTGTAGGCTAAAAGAGTGCTTGTGGTGCTGTGAACAAAAGAAGCTGTTACGACACAATGTACCCGTGTCCATACCCTACACACTATTGCAAGAACTTTTGTACAAAGTGTGCCTTTGTGAGACATCATTTGAAAACTCATAATTTGCTGGTCAATACTGTCCCAATAAAATGTGTGGCAACAATGTATGTGAAGTTATGAGTCCATTATATGGTGATCTTAACACATGTTCCAAACTGAGGTTGACAAACAGATCTGTCTCAAACAAAGAAATGTGTGCACTCCTTAATTTGCATTTAAGCAGCAAACAGTCATCAAGCAGGAAGGGAAACAAAAGAAGCTCTAACAGGTGAAGAAAATGCAGCAGGGAACATTCCTTCCTATGGCCTGTCCCGAATCTCATCTGGAAGTTTTCCAAGGAGTGGGAACCGACACTCTAAAAAGGAGGGACAAACACTCCAAGGCTCCCCTTCTCCCTCTCTCACTGCCCATTGATTCACTGCACCAGGAGGGACAAAGGAAAAGGCCATCAAACTGGAGAAGGGGTCTTGAGCTCAGAAGTTTGGTCAGTAAGACTGCTGAGAACGTGGCGAAAAAACCTGCTTTGAATTTAACAGTTTGTTAGACACAAGTTGCATTTTATCTTTATTGTTCTTGTAACCATTTCTGACTTTATGCATCGTTACTCTTATTCACTTCAAATCTCTTTATAGTTAATAAATTAGTTTTATTGTTTTACCTATTGCAATGTTTCAATTAGTGTTTATGAAACTTCATTTGTGGTAATAAGATGTGTGCATACTATTTCTTTTAATGTGATACAGATGGGGGAGGGATAGCTCAGTGGTTTGAGCATTGGCCTGCTAAACCCAGGGTTGTGAGTTCAATCCTTAAGGGAGCCACTTAGGGATCTGAGGCAGTACTTGGTCCCGCTAGTGAAGGCAGGGGGCTGGACTCAATGACCTTTCAGGGTCCCTTCCAATTCTACAAGATAGGTATATCTCCATATATATATTTTAGATGCTACATGAATTTGCATTGTCCAGGAGAGGGCCGGGCAATACAAGACATGTTTGTGAGGGGGAAATCTAAGACTGAGAATGCTTTGGGGTCACCCTGACAGATAGCCAAGGCAGGTGAGAGCCAAGGTGTGGCTGGCGGGCTGCCTGCAGCACACACACAAACAAACATAGCTGGGATTGACCTGGAGGCTGAGAGCAGTCTAGACTGGAGGCTACAGCACCAAAGCATTGTAAATGTCACCCTAGGTTAGAGGGCAGGGGTGACACAGCTACTCATTAGTCTAGATTGTACCATGGGTCTGTCACAGCTTTTCCTGCTATTTGATTCCTTCTTTATTCCAACACAGGACTTAACACCTTCTTTGTAAATAAACACCTCATTATAACAAACTTCTACACTGAACTGGAGAACCCACAGGCCCCAAACTTTGACCAGCTGCTAGGGTTGACGAGACAACAGCACCATCGCAGGGGATGCTAGTTGTCCTTTTTCTCATCAGGTTGAAAAGGGAGGCCCAGGAAACTGCCCTTTCTCCCGTGTCCCACTCAAAGGTGGCCTCTCTGTATCTGGGATGAGGCACATGGGCCAGGGAAGCTAGTACTGCTTCTTGTGGTGTTTCTGTTCCGTAGATAAATTGGGGGTTTCACTCTCCAGTCCAGCATCTTTCACCAGTAGTAAATATACTTTTTTGAATTGCAATATTATTCAGTGATGTCATAGCTGGAGCATATCCCAGCTTGGCCAAGCCTGCATCAGGTTATATCCATCTTCTCAGAGTACTGGATACATTCCCAAAGGAAAGTCTTACCAATCCAAGGGCAGGGAATGAAGTCACCTTTTCCAAGGTTACATTTCATACACAAAGGGAGGAAAGTACTTGCAAATTTGTAATCTATGCAATACATCATCAGATCTATGAATCCTAGAGTTGTAATTAAGACATTTTGGCTCCTGAATACATCCTATCAGGCTAATAATATATCTTGGATATTCATCTGGGACATATTAGCCAAGGTTTCTTGCATCTCCCTCTAATTGTACCCTACTTTGTGCTAGGCACTGCAAAAGGGAGTGTGTCCTGTTCCTTTGTACTGGCTTCTTAATAGTTCCTCTCCCAGCTGATAATTGATGATATTTCTTTGAGAGAAACTGAGTTTGACTTAGGCAGGGGAGCAGGAGTTCAAGCACCACAACTCAACTACATGTTATGTTGGTAAATAAATAGTTCCTGAAGCAGAGAAGATTGTTTCAAGCCTCTCTGGACACAGACTATTGCATCAGGGCTAAAATCTTTTGGTATGGGAGAGGCTGAGTTTGGCCCATTCTGTGGGTGTGTCTGCACTTCGAGCTGGAGGTGCAGTTCACACACTCATGCCAGCTCTTATTCAGCTGTCATGTTAAAACATAGCTCACCCCGCTGCCATGTTACACTATCTGTTACTGGAAATTGGGCCAGCTAGTAAGCTTAGGGAGGACTAATGACTCACTCGAGTTTGGCAGGAAGCAGCACATTTATTATATTGACAGCTAAGCTCAAAAGAAAGGGAAGGGGGCGCCGCGCACACACACTCACACTCCCAGGTCAGGCATGGCACTGGAGATGTCAGGATCCTTCACGTTAAGTGTCCCACAGCACAGCGATGGACGGGGTGATGAAGGTACGTCTTCCCGAGGCACGATGGATTGCAACGCAGCGAACCACTGGCCAGGTGGTCTGGGCGAAGGGCCTTCACGGGAGGTCCAAGCTTGTGAGTGCACTGCTGAGCACATGGCCCCTCCCCCTTTTAAGGACCTGCTCCTCATGGCCTGCAACTAGAGATGACTTGGCCGCATCTGGTTGGTCACACTCCACCTCGGGCAGTGCCCATGCATTGGGTGTGTGAGTGCTGCCTAATTAGAGTTCCAGACACCTTGTCTACCTGGAAGCTCTTCTGATCTTCCAGCTGTTCAACCAGCCAGTTCATCCCACAAGCATTCCAGGGGGGAGGGGGAAGAGGAAAGCCATTTCACAGGTATTCAAAGAGGGAGTGAAGAGTAACAGACTTTTGAGCATACAGGTTATACAGAGCATACAGATCACTGCTGCTCCTACAACACTATCCATTCCAACTACAGACCTAGCTTCTCTCGGGGGGTGCACGCTCAGGGCAGCTACCCCTCCTGCTTCTTGTGCTGCCACATCTACTTTGATTTTTAGCATACTAGCTCAATGAGCACTAGCGGGAATCTCTTCTCAAGTTGAGAATCACCCCTAGTTCCAAATGTAGACATACCCTGGGTAATTAGCCAAAGTGACTGAAGGGGGGCCAGGGAGAGCAGTTGTTTCTCAACCTGGGTGCCAAATCCCAGTGTAAACACAGCCTTAGCTAACCTGGTGCAAATTTTTGTGTAGACAAGGCCTAATGAAACTGGCAGAACCCCCTAATGTAGCTGAACTTAAACCTGCTAAATCCTTCATTGTATCCATTTAGCTGAAGTCAGTCATGTCTAAAAACATGAGTTGCCCTAGTTTACTTAAAATCTATTTTAAAATCAGTTTAGTTAAACAGTGCATCTTCTGTGTGTATCCAGGGCCTAACTTGCCAACACATGATAAATTGATGCAAACAAGGTTTTCAAATGGTTTTAAGTGAGTCTGCATTAGGGGGGTGTACTGCTTTAACTCGATTGTGTTTTGTGTCATTTTGTTTTAAAGCAGTTTAGTGAAATGACTGCACTTTTCCACTGTAGATAAGGCCTCATCCACCTTGCCTTCAATATCCCCCTCCCTTCACTTTTCATTCCATTTAGCTGATTTCCCCCTTCCCCAAACTAGACCCACCTTCCTCACCCTCCATAAAAATGGAACTAACATGCCATTTGCCACCATTGCATAGCCTGCGCTGCTTGTGTTCTTCCCCCTCCCCCACCCTGTGTCTGTCTAGTCTAGTTAGATGGGAAGGTCTGCTATTGTCTGTCCCGTACCTAGCGCAATGGGGTCCCAATCATGGGTGGTCCTTAGGCACCACCATAATAAACATGATGAATTAAAAGATGTTTTTAAATGGAGTTAGCTCACAGTTAGCACTTAGTAGAGATTCCATTTAACACCTTGCATCCGAAGAAGTGGCTATTCACCCACGAAAGCTCATGCTGCAAAACGTCTGTTAGTCTATAAGGTGCCACAGGATTCTTTGCTACTTTTAAATTCATGTTAACTAGTCATGAGGTACCCTAGGGGGGAGCCTCACACATTGGCTAACATTTTAAAAACATGAATTATTTTCTTAATCTAGACAAGGCCAGAGTTTAAACACCTCACCTCTGTGTCAAATCTAGTCTCGGACAGCCTAAGGAGCAGGAACCTGCTGTTTCATGACCCTGGGTTTCAGTCTCACAACCTATCATATACCCACTGCAATGACAGCAGCTCTGTCCACCCACTATGGATTAATTGAGTTTAACTAAGCTGTTTGACAGTTAGGCCAGTGATACAAACAGACTTCCAGACATAAGGAGGATATTAATATGCTAAAAGACCTTGCTGAGTAGAAGGTTCACAGAGACACATCTGAGGGGTAAAGTATCAGAGGGGTAGTTGTGTTAGTCTGGATCTGTAAAAGCAGCAAAGAGTCCTGTGGCACCTTATAGACCAGGAGTCAGCAACCTTTCAGAAGTGCTGTGCCGAGGCTTCATTTATTCACTCTATTTTAAGGTTTCACGTGCCAGTCATACATTTTAATGTTTTTAGAAGGTCTCACTCTATAATATGTAACTAAGCTATTAAGTATCAGAGGGGTAGCCGTGTTAGTCTGGTTCTGTAGAAGCAGCAAAGAATCCTGTGGCACCTTATAGACTAACAGACGTTTTGCAGCATGAGTTTTCGTGGGTGAATACCCACTTCTTCGGATGCAAGTTAGTCTATAAGGTGCCACAGGATTCTTTGCTGCTTCTAAGCTATTGTTGTATGTAAAGTAAATAAGGTCTTTAAAATGTCTAAGAACCTTCATTTAAAATTAAATTAAAATGCAGAGCCCCCCGGACCGGTGGCCAGGACCCAGGCAGCGTGAGTGCCACTGAAAATCAGCTTGCGTGCTGCCTTTGGCACCCATGCCATAGGTTGCCTACCCCTGTTATAGACTAACAGACGTATTGGAGCATGAGCTTTCGTGGGTGAATACCCACTTCTTCGGATGTCTGCCCCAGCTCCTTCCTGCACCATACTCAGCATGGTTGGAGCTGGAGAGTGGTGCTGTACTGAGGGTCTCCAAAGCTGAACTGCCAATAAGCATTTCTCAGAAGTATTTATGGAACTTAAGGGAAGGGAGTTTGGAAGTTTTTCTTTCCTGTAAATCTAATGGAGCAGGGGTTGGTGTGGTGCCTGACTCCAAGGAGGAGGAGAAGGAAGAGCACTATGGAGGGCATGTTCTGCGAGATCCTACAGGCCAGTGCTGCAGCAGCCTGCGAACAAGACCATAGAGAAAGACAAAGCACAGGCAAGAGGCCTAGGAATCCCAGGAGGACAAGGAGCAGGAAATGCACCAGGACATAATGGGGCTTCTCAGGCAGCAAACCCAAATGCTGCAGACTCTGGCTGACCTACAGGCCCAAAAATCCTTGACTCACCAGCTTCTGCATCCCTTGCAGAACCATGGTTGGTGCTCCTTACACCTAGGGCCGTATTAAGGCAGGGGCTTTAGGGGCTGCAGCTTGGGGCCCTGGCTCAAGGGGATGCCCTGCAAAAATAAATCACAGGCAGCCATCTCTGGGCCAGTAAAAGGGGTCAGGCTGCCTGCCCGCCCTGGCCCCACACCGCTCCTGGAAGCGGCTGGCTGCTGGCACATCTCTGCGGCCCCTGGTGGGGAGCGGGGGCCTACGTGCACTTCCTCCGCCCCCAGAACCGTCCTCACAGCTCCCATTAGCCAGGAACTGGACATTGGGAACTGCAAGGGCAGTGCTTGCGAGCAGTGCACGGAGACATGATGCCCTCTCCCCCAGGGGCCACAGAGACGTGCCAGCAGCCATCCGCTTCCGGGAGTGGCGTAGGGCCACAGCATGCAGGCAGCCTGTCTGAGCCCTCATGCACCAGGCCGGGAGCCGCCTGTGGTAAGTGCCTCCTGGCCAGAGCCTGCACTCCACAGCTCCTCCTGCATCCCAATCCCCTGCCCCAGCCCCTTCCTGTACCAAACATCCTCCCAGATCCTGCACCCCCCTCCAGCACCCAAACTCCTTCCTAGACCCCACACCCCCTCCTGCACCCAAATTCCCTCCCAGCCCACACCCCCTCCTGCACCCCAATCTCCTGCCCCAGCCCCCTCCTGAACCAAACTCCCTCCCAGCAAAAAAACTTGTACACAAGGGTCCCACAAAATCTAATAGCCCCAGGCCCAAAGGAGAGTTAATCCGGCCCTGCCTACACCCCCAAACATGCCATACAGCAGCATGGTATGCATCTTTTTCACCCCTACTACTCCACGCCACAGGATAACAAGGGAAACCACAATTTCACAGACTCTGACCTGTGAAAACCACATTGGTGTATGTGTAGCCACAGCAACCTGCACTGAACTACCTTTCTGTTTACACAAATGGACACAAATGTTTGCTTCCTTTTCAATTGGAGTTTTAAAAGTTTCCGTTAAGTTATGTGCAACATTGTATGTGTTTGTTTTCATTTTGATTTTGTGCACTGACTTTTTGCACTCAACAAAGTTGTATTTTTGGAGACTCAAAGGATCCTTATCAGAATGCACAGAAGCAGCCAAGAAATGAAACAGTTCTCAAACGCGCACCAAGCACCACAGTAGCAAAGCAATACTACCAGGAAAACACCCAGGACCCAGCCATGTTTATACATGAACAGCAAGCATCACACAATTCACAGTGGCATGCAGGCCCCAGGCCCAGCAGGATTCATAATCTGCAGCAGGCACAACAGAACAGATACCAGCAGTCAAGAACCAAAAAATACCTGGTTTAAATTATGCAAGACAGACACTGTCTCAAGACAGCAAGAGAGAACACTACTGTGGCTGACTGAAAACGAACTTTTAAAGCCTCCCTCAAACACATAGCTCTAGGTTGGGCTCCTCTAATAGCCCTGGTGTTCAGACATTCAAATTTAGCAAAAAAGGTGGTCAACCTCGTCCCTCCACCCTGGTGGTAGCTTTTCCCTCTTTGCCTCACATATATTATGCAGTGCACAACAGGCAGCTATAACCATTGGGATGTTTTTCTCCCTGAGCTCTAATCCAGTGAGTAAACAACCCCAGTGACCCTATAACCTACCAAAGCTCATTCAACAGTCATTCCACACCTACTGAGCCAGCAGTAGACTCTTTCCTTGGTGCCATCAAGGTGGGCAATGTACAGCTTCATGCATCAGGGGATCAAGGGGTCAGCTGGGCCCCCAGCATCACTGTCAGCATTTCCACATCACCAATGTTAATCAACCACCCAGGAAAAAATGTCCCTGCTTGCAGCTTTCTGAACAATTCTGTGATCTTAAACATGCAAGCATCATGCACCTTCCCTGACCAACCTTCATCGATATCAGTGAAGCATCCCCAGAGATCCAATAGCACTTGCATAACTATAGAAAAGTAGGCCTTTCTGTCAATGGATTCTGTAGCAAGGTGGCTGGCACCAAGATAGGGATGTGCATTCTCTCTCTTCCCCCACCACAGCTGGGAACCCAATTTTTGCAAATCCATCCACCATATCTTGTATATTGCTGGGAGTCACAGTCCTGCACAGCATTCAATGGCCTTACACACTTGGATGACAATGGCCCCTCACTGTGGATTTTCTAACTTCAAAGTGATTTCCCACTGACCAGTCGCAATCCAGCGCTTTAAGCTTCCAGAACATGATCACCACTCACTTCTCCACTGTCAATGAGCTCTCATTCAGTCCCTGCATTGGAGGGCTGGAGTGAGCATGACACAGATCCAGGAATGTGGCCTTTTGTATCCAAAAGTTCTGCAGCCACTGCTCATTGTCCCAAATCTGCATTATGTGTGATCGCACCAGGCAGTGCTCGTTTCTTAGGCCAAGAAGAAATGCTCCACAGTCTGCAGCTGCTCCATGAATGTCACAAGCAATCTGGGATTTATTTATTTTTTGCTATGTCCATCAGCAATCTCTCCTCAAAAATATCCTATTCTTCCTCATTGTGATCCCAGCTGTTGCAGTGCTCCCTGAAGGTCTGCAGGGGGGCTGAGAGCCATTGAACCAAACTTTAAACCCTTATAAAATGGAAACCATTTCAAGACACTCCCCTATGAAGGTCTGCAAATACAGAAGAATTGTGTGTCCTGTATTTACAATGGTCATAAGAATAGTGCTGAAGTATGCAGGTTCCATGCTTTGGTTAGGGATGGCAGAGACAGAAAAGAACTGCACAGGATTGTGTGATTAAAAAAAAACAAAACAAAAAAAAACTAAAATTATGGGCAGTGGATGGTATTATGGGATGGAGAAAATTGCATGCTGGGAACTTAACCTCTAGCTCTCAGCAACCCCTAGGTGAATCGTTAGTATCCCACAAAATACTGCAAAAAAGTCTCAGTAGGCATTGCCTCAAACAGCACAGCATGGCACACAGGTATACTTACCCATGGTGCATCACCAATGCAAGCAGCCAAGAATGTAGGCACCCAAGTAATATACAAACTTCAGGAACTGAATCCTACCATAACTTGTACTGACCAAAGGTTGTAGTGTAGACATGGCCTCTGACTTGGAAAAGAGGCAATTCATGTCAGTGGCGCAGAGAAAGTGAGAAGGGTAAGAGAAGTCCACCCCATGAGAAGGGACAGCCTACACAAAGTGCTTAGCATCAAAGGGGAGGAGACAGAACATGGGGTTGAGTGAAGATTGCTTTTAGGCTAAAGGAAAACAGCAAATTTAAGCAGGAAGGGAAGCACCCAGAAGGGAGAAAACAACAGATTGAGCCTGACTGATTGACAAGGAAGGAAATATCACTGCCAACTGACTAGCTATGCTGGCAAATGAGCCCTAGTGTGGAAGCATTTAGACAGCAATAAAGCCTTTTTGCCAGAAGACCATATTCCTTTCTGGGAACTGGTTTAAGCGCTAATGGCAAAAGCACCCCCTTGCCATATAAACGGCATGGTCCCTCGTGGGTTGCTGGTGTAGCTCTACCAGGAGATCTAGGCTGGTACAGAAGCCGGGAGTGGATGATAAGGGCTGGATCACTCTGTGATTACCTGGTCTGTTCATTCCTTCCGAGGCACCGGGCTTTGGCCAAGGTCACCAGACAAGATACTGGGCTAGATGGACCTTTGATCTGACCCAGTCCGGCGTTCTGATGTTCAAAGCCAATCCATGAAAATCCGGTTGGGGGGGGGGGGAGACACTTGGAAAGCACCTGTCCGCGGGGGTCACGAGGCCTCAGCCGCCCGGCGCTGCGGGGTCGGGGTCACGAGGCCTGAGCCGCCCGGCGCTGCGGGGTCCCGGCCCGGGATGGCGGCGGCGGCGGCAGCAGCTCACGGACGGGCAGACAGGGGAGGGGTGGCGTTCCCCGGCGCTGGGGAGGCGGCCATCTTGAAGGCTGGCAGCTGCCGCCGACTCGGCCAGCTTTCAAGATGGCTGATTCCGCCTTCTGCCGGCACTTCCGGTTTCTCTCAGGGCCCGGCTGCCGTTAGTCCCGCTGCTCGCCTCGGCGAGGCCCTGTCTCGCTGCCCGGTCCGCAGCGGCCTCGCGTCTCAGTGCCCGCTGGGCGGGAGTCTCCGAGCCTGGCGGTCGCCGCGGGACATGGCGCTGCTGCAGCTGCTGCTCAGGGGCCCCCGCTGGCGGCGGCTCGGCCTAGCGGGGCCCGCCCGGGGCTGGGGCCGGCCTCGGGGCGGCGAAGTGCTCCCGGTGAGTGGCCGCGGGGGGCGGCGCTGCCGGGCCTGCGTGGCCTCGGGATCGCCCGACGCTGGAGCTCTGGGATCTGGTCCTGGCCCCGGCAGGGGCCTGCTGGGAGACCCGGGACCCTTCCCCGTGCCCTGTACAGGGGGGAGGCCGGAAAGCGACTGACGCGCCCCGGGCCATTGTTATTCCGGGGGGGGGGGAGATGAGGCTTCCTGTGCAGTGCAGGTGGGAATCCCTCCTTTCTGCTGCCCCATGGAAACGCCTTGAGGCAGAAGCTCTCCGGCACAGTGTGTATGTGCAGCGCCGGGCACAGCGGGCGCCGCTTCCGTCAGAGCATCTAACCGCTCCCGAGTTCCGAGTAATTACTAAGCAGGCTGCCCTGGGCCTGGTGGAATGGGAGAAATCCCCAGTGTGCCTAAGATCTGTGCACACTTTCCAGGAATCACCTGCCGGCAGTCCTAGGAAACAGAACAGTTTAATGATGGAGAAGCCTTGCTAGTATTAGAGCGATCCTTTCTGGTATTACCTATAGCTAGGGCCCTACCAAATTCACGGCCATGAAAAACGCGACTGTGAAATCCGGTCTTTTGTGTGCTTTTACAGATTTCATGGGGGAGGCCAGTATTTATCAAATTAGGAGTCCTGACCCAAAAGGGAGTTGCGCGGGGTTGCAAGGTTATTTTAGGGGGAGGTCGTAGTATTGCCACCCTTACTTCTGCACTGCTTCAGAGGTGGGCAGCTGGAGAGAGACAGCTGTTGGCCTGGTGCCCAGCTCTGAAGGTGATACCCCCCCAGCAGCAGCTCAGAAGTAGAGTTGGCAATAGCATGCCCTGCCATCCTTCTGCGCTGCTGCTGGTGGTGGCTCTGCCTTTAGAGCTGGGCTTCCTGCCAGCAGCTGCCACTCTCCAGCTGCCCAGCTGTGAAGGCAGTGCTGCCACTAGCAGCAGCACAAAAGTAAGGGTAGCAGTACCACAACCCCTTACAATAACCTTGTGACCCACCCACAACTCCTTTTTGGGTCAAGAACCCAACAATTACAGCACTGAAATTTATGATATTTAAACTCCTACTGACCAAAATGGACCCTGAATTTCATAGCTTGGTCTCCATTGTTAGTACCATTCTCTCTTAGAAACTTGAAACTTTTTTTTTTAAAGTCTAAGCCATTTCTGTTTGGCAAACATTGATTCCTTTCCTCACTTATGTTTTTCTTGGAAGATACCCCAGCATAGCTGTGCTACCCATTATTTGTTTGTGCACCTGCCTTGTAGATAGGATTTCATGGACTCATAGGACTGGAAGGAACCTCGAGAGGTCATCTAGTCCAGTCCCCTGCACTCATGACTAGACTATTTCTGACACTTGTTTTTCTAACCTGCTCTTAAAAATATCCAAATGATGGAGATTCCACAACCTCCCTAGGCAATTTATTTGAGTGCTTAACCACCCTGCAATTTAAAGTTTTTCCTAATGTCCAACCTAAACCTCCCTTGCTGCAATATAAGCCCACTGCTTCTTGTCCTAGCATCAGAGGTTAGGAAGAACAATTCTTTCCCCTTCTCCTAGTAACAACCTTTTAGATACTTGAAAACTGTTATCCTGTCCCTTCTCAGTCTTCTCTTTTCCAGATTAAACAAACCCAATGTTTTTCAATCTTCTCTTGTAGGTCATGTTTTCTAGACCTTTAATAATTTTTGTTGCTCTTCTCTGGACTTTTTCCCATTTGTCCACATCCCAGAATGATGTTTGCTTTTTTTGCAACAGTGTTACACTGTTGACTCATATTGAGTTTATGGTCCACTATGGCACCCATATCCCTTTCCACAGTACTCCTTCCTAGGCAGTCATTTCCCATTTTGTATGTGTGCAACTGATTGTTCCTTCCTAAATGGTGTACTTTGCATTTGTCCTTATTGAATTTCATCCTGTTTACTTCAGACCATTTTTCCTGTTTGTCCAGATCATTTTGAATTTTAATCCTATCCTCCAAAGCACTTGTAACCCCTCCCAGTTTGGTATCGTCCTTTATAAGTGTACTCTCTATGCCATTATCTAAATAATTGATGAAGATATTGAATAGAATCGGACCCAGAACTGATCCCTGCAGAGTCCCACTTATTATGCCCTTCCAGTGTGACTGTGAATCACTGATAACTACTCTCTGGGAACGATTTTCCAACCAGTTTTCCACCCACCTGATAATAGCTCCATCTAGGTTGCATTTCCCTAATATTTGCTGTTTAAGTTGTCTGTGCTGCAGGAGAGGATCAAATGTCATGAGGTCCTGCAAACTACATATTATGTATATACTTTGGGCTGTAGGCAAAATGTTGTTTAATGTTTTAGTTACCCCTTTTTAGTGGGTGTTATAGGGTCAGAATCCTAGTCAGCAGAATAGCACATCAGCTTACAATAAAGATGCTAACCAAAATCTTAAGAATAGGTTAGCTTTATGTTTGTCTTCACAGGAGTAATTATGTAAATGAAGGCGGCACATGAGTTCCATAGGCATCCTCTGAAGGGATGTAACCTCAATGGATGTGGCTTGTTTTCTTTAAATTGTTTTCTCATCTCTAACTTTTTAACATCTTTAGGGCTATTGTTTCGACGGGTTTTGTCCTTATTTAATTGTATCTGTTTCCAAAGGGGTATAGTTTAAATTGGTGAAATTGTCCCCAGTGTGGGCACGTTTATATCCTTATAGGAGTATTTGTATCAATGTAGTTTATTTTGCAAAAACTACATCCACCCATGGAGGTTACATTCATGTAAGCTATATCTGCTTCTGAACAGATACTTTTTGAACTGATTTAACTATATAAACTAGCCCTTAAAGAAAAATGAAAAAATCAAGTTTGTTAAAATAAGATGTAACTCACACAAACAAGGAAATTCTGACTTAAATGTTCTCTAACTAATTTGCTCTTCTCTGCTGAAATTCTGCAATGTTTTCATCATAAGCTTCTGCTACTTTCGTACAGGTGAGGCTTCACCCCCTGCAATACCCCGACCCAGTGAATAAGTGAAAAACGGAGGCTATTTCTACAGTAGGAGTGCTTTACTGATATAGGAATACCAGCATACACTCTTCTAGTATGGGCACAGTTGTACCGCAAAGCTATTCTTTTTTACTGGGATAGTAAATCCACCTCCCACAAGAGAGACAAGCTATCCCAGTAAAAGCACAGTTTTGTTGGTATAACAGTGTCTACACAGGGGCTTCAGCCAGCACAGATCTATCAATTAGGGATCACACTTCACACGTCTGACCAACATAGCTGTGCCGGCAGAAGCTTCTAGTGTAAACTTGGTCAGAGTAGCAGGTATATTGTAGGAATCTTTGCTTCTGTCAGTTTAAATTAGTCATTTAACATTATTTAACAGTTTTGTATCTTCATTGCAGTGAGAGTACTGTATGTCACGGTAGGCCATGTCAACCAATGACTAATGTGACTGTGAAATTTGATCTACAATTCAAGCCAATTCTTGCATCCATGGAACATCACTCTGAGGGTTAATCAAGACTACAGGCAGTACTTATTAGCTGGTGTGAGGTGTATAGTCTCGTTACTGTGGAATCTGTTAGGTTACGACTTTGCCCTCCTCTAGCCTTTCTCATCTGAGAAAATCAACGCACTTCACCAATGTTAATGAATGTAGCTTCTCCATATCTCTGAACGTGTTAGCCACAGTGTACACTTGATGGATAAACCTAGGCACAAGAAGAAGAGTGAGACTTCCAGATATTTTAAGCACATGCTCTGTGTGCACATTTGCTCTCCTAAAACCAGGCTATAAATGACTTGCTCATAATCACATAGCAAGTCTGCAGCAGAGCCAGGAATGATGCACGGGTGTCCAGATTCCTCGTCCTGTGACCAAATCACAAAAATATCCTTCCTTCCTACTGAGGAAATCTACTTTG
Organism: Mauremys reevesii; assembly: GCF_016161935.1. Classification (NCBI taxonomy): domain Eukaryota; kingdom Metazoa; phylum Chordata; order Testudines; family Geoemydidae; genus Mauremys; species Mauremys reevesii. Next base: position 40,899,529 of record NC_052638.1, read on the forward strand.
ATTGTCCACTGATTCTATGCTGCACTGTGCAGTTTTTCCTGTTACAGTCGTCGTCGTCTTTTTTTTCTCTTCAGACCCTTCTGTCCCGAACACTTTCCCCCACATTTCAAGGGCTCAGTGGACTCTTAGTGAAGCAACATGTAATTCGGGATCCAGTAAGACTCTGGAAACTCTTAGGTGAGCTCTCTACTAAAGTATTTCTGAGGGGGATGTCTGCTTTGGCAAGGACATTGTCTTTGAAATGACATTAATTTGGGGTCTTCTAAGAAATGTAATTACTTGTAGTTTTTTTTGGCTAGTGGTAAGCTGTGGCATCTTCACAGTCAGGCTCAGTGTGATGAGCTACCTATCTGAGCTCTGAAACCAAACCTCATTCATTTAACTTGGAAATGTTTTGTATTTGAGTTTACAGTTAAGAGCTTGCATTTTTTTTTCATGGATTTACTTCTGTGCCATTGGTGAATGTTAATAGGAAATCTTGATGCAGCTTTGACAATAGATATTGTAGAGGGGTGGTGGGCCAATCCTATCCCTAGGAATTGGGGTGGGACCAGGATCTGCCATCCTTGGAGCATGAGGAGGGGTGGGTGTGTGCGGTCAGGTCTGTCTCACCCACCCCACCCCCCGATTCTCCCTGTTGGGCCAAGGCCCCCTCACGCACATGCTCCCAAGTGGCAGATTCTGGTCTCAGCTTCTCGGCAGCTGGGACTGTAGTGTCTTCTTGGGATTACCGGGGGCTCCTAATCACCATGTGCTGTCATTGCCACCCCCCTTCCTGCTGGCTGTCTGGAAAGGAAGCAGCAGCAGTGACCTGGGCTGGAGCTGTGTGTGGAGCAAGCCAGGCCCTGCCCTGCACCAGGCTGACCAGCTGGTGCCATATGGTGAGATATCACTCCCTGGCCTGAGAAGCCAGCTTAGCCCAATACAATGATTTTTCCAGCAGCAAGGAGGTGTAAGTGGGGATGCTCGCTTCTGCCTCCCTGCTATTAGAAAAATCACGTTATTGGGCTAATTTCATTATTTCCGTACAATCTGTGAAATCATGACTTACACAGGGCCGTTGTTATGGAGCTGGAGAGCATGAGCTGTAATGTATTAAACCTCTATGTTTGTCTAGTGGTTAAAAACACATGGATGTCTCTCTTTAAAGTGCTACATCCCTACAGTCTGCACAAATGCAGGTGAACTCTCCAGTAAGGGGTAACTTCTGTCAAGTACTGTAATTTCTAGACTTGCCTGCCTTTCCACGGAGAGGGCAAGCAATAGCTTCAAGTCATTTATTTTCATTTCTGAGCTCTTTGCTGCTCCCTGGCACAAAAAAGGCAGCTCCCCTCAGAGTGTTTACGACTAGTGATAGCAGTGGGTTTTTTCACTATATGTATATATTGACAGATTCGTGTTCTTCAGTTGCAACGCATACAACATTCCCATTAGTATACGTTCACACCCAGTAGTATCCAGTAGGACAAGGATACTGAAACTAGTACATGAATATATTCCAAATTTTCTGTTACTCTATAGGAAAGTTTAATAACTAGGAACTGATGGAGAATTCTCTCGAAAAGACTGTCTGCCATCTTAGAATAATTTCTAAACAAAGCTGTATTTTGACTGAATTGCAGAAAAAATAACAAACATTTAATTTAGAAATAACGTTAAAAGTTTCCTCATTCTTGATCAGATTCCTCCCTCTGATGTGTGCACCCAATTTCCATTGAAGTTAATGGGAGTTACATGTGTGTAGGGGAGGGCAGAATTTAACATGTGGCATATTCAAAGCTTGTACTGTATGTCTAATTTCTCTTCCTGGGTCCCAGAACCAAGTGCTTCAGTTACTATCCTTTTCCCTTTATTTGTCTATAGGTAGCACTTACTATTTTAGTACCTCGGGGTCTCGGTGGAATAGCAATAAGAATGAAGGATCCAAAGGGAAGTCTCCAGAGGAGGATGAGGGTATGTATGAAATTTTGATACAGAGGATACTTAATGAAATGAAGGTTCCAAATTGGAGTGTCATTCTTTGTGAGTCTGAGCGGGAGAACATGCAAGATCCATGTTAATGCTAAATAGTGCTAGGTATTGCTCTGCGTACTGGAGCCATAACTGTAAAGTATTCTCAGTCATAGGCTTGTAAATCATAAACTGCTGAGTCTAAGTTATACACGTCTGAGCTTGTTCAAAGGGTTTTATTTCGCTTTTGTATATCAGTTTGTTTTTGTAATGTATATCTAGGTTTGGCGGACTTTTTAAATAATTTTGACAGGCATTGATTATTTTTAAGCTTTTTTTTTTTAAATTTTATCTATTATCAATTTAAATTTTCAGAGTTGCAGAAAATTATAGTGGTGTGGTCCAGAAAATTATTTAACAGTAGATGTTGAGATTCAATATATTAAAGCTTTATAACAGTTAAAACATAAATTGTCAACATCACATGTCAAAATATGCAAAGTAAATGTCCTTAAATCAAACACTAATTAAAGTTCTCAAGCAGCATTTTTCTTTCTTCACCTATAGGCAAAGTTTGATTATCGTCCGTGGAAATATTTGAGTCCTTACCTTTGTTACTAATATCACCTAACAAAAATGAAATCTAAGGAAATATTAAAATCTACATTTCACTATTTAAGCTGCATACTTCTTGTCTTTCATCTTGTACATTGGAAATAAATTTGTCAAGTTCACTTTTATGTTAGGCCTTGTCTAAACACAAGTTGTACCAATTTTACTAAATCTGTTCAGAAACCTCTGTAGCTGATTTGGTGCATTTAGTTAAGCTGAGCAAATACCAGGCAGTCTTCAACTGAGGGTACGTCTACACTACGGGATTAATCTGATTTTACATGAACTGCTTTAGTAAAACAGATTGTATAAAATCGAGTGCACGCGGCCACACTCAGCACATTAATTCGGTGGTGTGCGTCCATGGTCCGAGGCTAGCATCAATTTCTGGAGCGTTGCACTGTGGGTAGCTATTCCGTAGCTATCCCATAGTTCCCGCAGTCTCCCCCGCCCCTTGGAATTCTGGGTTGAGATCCCAGTGCCTGATGGGGCAAAAATCATTGTCGCGGGTGGTTCTGGGTAAATGTCGTCAGTCACTCCTTCCTCTGGGAAAGCAACGGCAGAGAATCATTTCGCGCCCTTTTTCCCTGGATTGCCCTGGCAGACATCATTAGCATGGCAACCACGGAGCCTGTTTTGCCTTTTGTCACTGTCACCATATGTGTACTAGATGCTGCTGACAGAGGCGATTCAGCAGCGCTACACAGCAGCATTCATTTGCTTTGGCATGATAGCAGAGATGGTTATCAGCCGTTCTGTACCATCTACCATGCCATTGTAAATTGGCAATGAGATGACGGTTACCAGTCCTTCTGTGCTGTACCATCTGCTGCTGTCATAGGTGCCCCTGGCTGAGATCGGCCGGGGGCGCAAAAGACAAAAATGGGAATGACTCCCTGAGTCAATCCCTCCTTTATGGTATCTAAAAATAGAATCAGTCCTGCCTAGAATATGGGGCAAGTGTATCAGAGAACCAGAGAGCACAGCTGCTCTGTGTCAGATCCTGCAGAAATGATGAGCTGTATGCCATTCACAGGGGGTGCCCCTGCAACAACCCCACCTGTTGCTTCCCTCCTCCCCCAGCCTTCCTGGGCTACCGTTGCAGTGTCCCCCCATTTGTGTGATGAAGTAATAAAGAATGCAGGAATAAGAAACAGTGACTTGTTAGTGAGATAAAATGAGGTGAAGGCAGCCTCCAGCTGCTATGATAGTCCAGACAGGACATTAAGCGGTGTGTGGGAGAGGAGCCCAGCATCCCGCTGCTATGATAGTCCAGGCAGAACAGAATCTTTTCTTTACACATGAAGGGTGGGGGCTGATGGAGCTCAGCCCCCTGTTGCTATGATGAAGACGGTTACCAGCCGTTCTGTACCATCTACTGGGAAGTAGTAGCACTCATGGGTTGATGATGAGGACAGATACCAGTCCTTCTGCACTGCACCATCTGCCACAAGGCTGATGATGATGACAGATATCAGCCATATTGTACCATCAGCCACCAAGGAGGAGGGGCGAGGATGCTACAGTTCAGTGCCGCAGCATCGCGTCTACCAGCAGCATTCAGTAGACATAGGGTGACATTTAAAAGAGTCAAGAGACGATTTTTTTCCCTTTTCCTTCTGTGGGGGGTGGTGTAAATTGACGAGCTATGCCCTGAACCACCGCGGACAATGTGTTTGACCCTACAGGCATTGGGAGCTCAGCCAAGAATGCAAATGCTTTTCGGAGACTGCAGGAACTGTGGGATAGCTTGAGTCCTCAGTCCCCCCTCCCTTCCTTCATGAGCGTCCATTTGATTCTTTGGTTTTCTGTTACGCTTCTCACGCAGCAGCGTGCTGAGTCCCTGCTGTGCCCTCTGTCTGGAGATTTTTTTAAAATGCTTTGGAATTTCGTCATCTGTAATGGAGCTCTGATAGAACAGATTTGTCTGCCCATACAGCGATCACATCCGTATGGTCCATGCTGGAGCTCTTTTTGGATTTGGGACTGCATCGCCACTCGTGCAGATCAGAGCTTCACGCTGGGCAAGCAGGAAATGATATTCAAAAGTTCGTGGGGCTTTTCCTGTCTACCTGGCCACTGCATCTGAGTTCTGATTGCTGTCCAGAGCGGTCAGTGGTGCACTGTGGGATACCGCCCGGAGGCCAATACCGTCGATTTGCGGCCACACTAACCCTAATCCGATATGGTAATACCGATATTAGCGCTACTCCTCTCGTTGGGGAGGAGTACAGAAACCAGTTTAAAGAGCCCTTTATATCGATATAAAGGGCCTCTTAGTGTGGACGGGTGTGGCGTTAAATCGGTTTAACGCTCCTAAAACCGGTTTAAATGCGTAGTGTAGACCAGGCCTGATTGAAGTGTGTCCCCACAAGGGCGTTGCATTGATGGAACTACATGGGTTTTTGAAGTATCGTAACTAAATTGGTACAACCATTGTATGTAGACAAGGCCTTAGCAATTTCTAATAGGTTTAATTTTCTGCTCTTCCTAGGATACTGCAGTGTTTTGGGTTGCAAACACCTCAGGAGGATGTTATTCTTTCAAAATGGTTTCAATTTAAATTTAAAAAAATCACTGAGATTTTCTACTGATTTTCTACTTTCTATAATAGCTTGTTTTCACAGCAGCTATATCTTGAGTCTAAATTGACCTAACAGTGCCCCCTTGGTGTTGTCAGCAGCTTTCTTATAGGTGGATAGGCAACAGCTGTATTCCTTTTTTTTTACAAGTGTAATTTGACTCGGCTTTGAAAAGTGAGCAAATTGCCCTCTGCCCCCTCCCCAGTATAAGGGACTGGAAAAGTTCCCGGTCTGCGATGAGGCTTGCAGTTCGATGTGTGTGGTATGAATTTCCAGCTGGAAAGTCCCCTAGCTGGTGGCATGTACTGTATCCTGGCTTAAGGATTTATTTTAAAGATGTCAGAAATGTCCCATGTGAAAAGCCTCATGCTCTTCCATGGGTATGGTGGTATCTGCTGAAATGTGACAGAGGCCTATAAGGCGAGAACCAGCGTCTGAGAGTTTCTTCTGCATCTCAGTTGATGCCAAGACTGTGAATAAAGGCTGATCTAGGCATGCACCTTCTGTGGTGCTATCATTTGTTTTCTGGAATCTTGGATGAAGGCTAAATCTCCAGACACACAAGGCTCCAGTTTATCTTTACACAATATAATTGCAGTCTGTGACAGTAGCATTATAGTTCTGTTTTATAATGATTAATTTTTAATACATTTTCACTTAAATACAGCAATGAGACAGTACAAAAGGCATGGCGTGTTGTGTTTTGTTTTGTGGTTCCAAACATGCTGGTGGGACCCATCAGGCTGCATCTGGCCAACAAAATGCCATGCACACTTTCAGCCCCATTCATGGTGGTAATCTACAGCCTTTGTAGGTCAGGAGTGAGGGTCTTGTCAGTTCAGTCAGACAAACTTAGGCCACTGCAGAAACCATATGCAAGGAACAGAGATAGAATGTACAGTGGGATGCTAGTACAAATACCACATTGAATGTTCTTTTTCAAAGCCTGGGATTTCTGCTGCCTGGAAGACCACACAGAATGATTGTGACCAGAGATCCTACAAGAAGTATTGTGACTATTAAAATTTGTAAACAGTAACCTGCTGTGTTCAGTGGCCCTTCTCCTGTGATTAATGGATAATTTGACTTTGGGAGGTGGAATTCTCCTCCGTGTCTTTAGCAGAAAGACCATCTCTGCAGTAATTATTAAAAAGAACTCTTTGGACTGTCACTGCAGCCCTTGCCAGCTTTTAATCACAGAGTTCAGGTTTGGGGTTAATGGCAAATCATTTCTTCATGAAGGCTTTCTGAGACTAAAGAGCTGGAAGTGTTCCCACAGTGGTTGTTTGCAAGTGTCTCTTCCAGCTACCATTACATATGGATTTAATAGTTATTGTGGGCAGTTTACATTGTAATATGAATGCAGCATGGTGAAAGTGATTGCATTTTCTGACAAACCGAAGTGGCAGGATGATAGAGGTACAGAAATCAGGAAGTTTTGAATTGAATATCTGTGTCTGCTGTCCCTGAATATGGACTGGTAGAAGACCTCTCATAGCAATAGATGTCTTTCCTCCAGTTTTCTAAGGCACTGTCATCTGAAAGTGGTCAGCTGCAGTTTTGAGAGTAAAGGTGCTTCCAATTTGCATTAATCCAGAAATGTCCATCATGGCAAGATATCTGATGGCCAGTTCTGATTTCAACATGATCTTTTTTTCAGTGACATTCTCAAAATTATGGCTGCTTCTCAGAAGAGAAGAGAGAAAGATGGGGAAACCCCCATACTCTGATCAAGGAAAATATTGCATGCATCTCTCTTGATTTCATCTGAAACTTAGAAGGGAAGAAGTGCTGTAACAGCATTTCCCTGGGCTGTTGCTTTTCCATCTGAGATCTCATTGAAAATCATCCTCGTTGCACTTAGACTCTTTTTGTACTGGGGTTCACCTCTCCCAGAGTTGCCTCAGTTGTTTGTAGAAAGGAAAGTTGTTGTCTATTTATATAGTTCTAATTTAATGGAACGAGATATTGCCTAGCTTTAAGGTTTCTATCATCCTTGGCTAACACTGTTCTCCTTTTAATAAGACATTGCTGGATGTTAGATTATAGCTTTGTGATGAATTTACTCATTCTAGTGTAGCTGGATCTAGCTGATAACATGGGTGGGAAGATGGCATGAAAGAACAAAAAGGGGATGAGCTGCACACAGATCCTGAGCTGTCACTGTGTTCTGAAACTATGACTTTATCTGAAAAGCTGTATTGTTTCTATTTAGTCACAGGCCTTCCTGTTGGAAACACAGAACAGAGCTAGGGAGAAGTGAAAAATGATGTTGCATATCTGAAGGACAGAGGACTTCCTGGGGTGTGATGACTGGGTCATATCTTTTTTTCTTTTTTTTTCCCCTTGGTTTTGTTGTGTTGTGTAGGGTCTCATTGTTGGCTAGTGATAAATGCCAGTGTAGATGTCTTTGTTACGAATTTGCAAATAAACCTAATCTGGGCTGCAGCAGGCAGACACACTAAAAATCCAGTGGTGAAGAGTTAATTTATTTCTATGTGTAGAATGCTGTTTACGTATGTCATGATGCCAGTGGTGGTAAATTGGTTATCAAGAACATCCAGATTTGACCATATAAATGGGGAGATGACTGTCTTTAATCACCTGATGGTCAGCAACTGAAATCAAACATTCTGCCCTGACAGTCCTTTATAGGCAGCAATCTTCTAAATCTGCTGGAGAAGTCTGGAAAATGCCAGGATTCTAAAAAACCGGTTAGCTGCAAATACTAAGACACACAAGTCATTGATTCTCCTGTGGTTCTCAAGCCTTCTAATTGCATTATAAAGTTACTTACTTGACTAGGTGTTTTTGGCATTGTAAGATGAAAAGTGAGCATGTTGTCCAAACAAATCCATCTATGGTACCTACAGAACTTCCAGTAGTCTATTAAAAAACATTTTTTACACCACATGTAATTAAACTGTGCAACTCACTGTTGCAGGATATTATTGAGACTAATAGTTTAGTAAAATGCATTGCAGATTATATGCCTCTATTAGATGCTTGTGTAATATTAATAATCACTTTATTATTCTGTATAGTGTAAATGTTGTCAGCCTTTGTGGTTTAGGACATCAGTTGATCAAGAACTGGTCAGGAAATGATTTGCGCTGTATTATTGCACAACTGGCCAAGAGCATTGTGATGGGTTTTACTCATTCTCTCAAAATTTCCAGCATAGCATTAGCCAGCAGCACCCAGACTAGTTGGGCCACTGGTTTGTTACAGTACAGTGAAATGCAGTATATGGAGGGGGTTACAGTAGTTGAAGCCTTTGGTTTGATTCCAGTAATGATGCTCCAGTGGTTTTGTTTGATCTATACATGCATTAGACCAGGCAGCTGAAATGGTTCCTCAGTTTAGAATGGGCTGGGATTCTTGGTGAATTGACTTTTCACTAACTAGTTAATGGATTTTGAGCCTCTAAAGCCTTATGGACTAGGATTAGATTTAAATAAAAACAAGCTGCTGATCAAAGCTTTCCAAAATGTGTTGAGATTATCCGGTACGGAGATGAATAATTTAATTTCTTAGGGCAGCTTCCAAAAGTGAATTTTTGGCTCTTCGTGCCACTCTTACTGAATTGACAGTTGAAGTGAAACACTTACCCTCCCTTGGATCCAGTGCACACAGTCTCGCTGCTTAGGCTGTGGGGGACTGGGGAGCAGCTGAACGTGGCAGCAGCTAAAACAGACTCCATGATACAAGCAAATATTTGCTAGCTAATAGAATGCAAACTTTGCCTCCTTCCTAGCAGCTGTTAATTTTGGATCTGGCTGCATGTACTTTAATAAACAGGCTTTTGAGTTGATACTGTTTAACTTGTGGAGAAGAGGAGGCCTTGTGGTCTGACAAGATCTGGGAGCCAGCAAGGTCCTGGATTGTAATGTGACCTAAAACACTGACTCACTGTGTGACCTTGGACAAGACATGTGACCTTGGACCTCATTCAGCTCAGCTGGAAAACTGGCCTTACAAGACTTCACAGCAAACTAGATGCTGCTTCTGCGTATAGCTTTCCTAGACAAATCAAATACAGAACTCATACCAAACTGTGTAGCTGGGCAGTCCTTGGTCTGTGGTGTAATTTTCTATTCTCTGGTTCACAGAGCTTAATCATTATATACTGTCCTGTCTCTCCTCTCATACCTCTCTTCTTTTTTGTAAAGAGGAAAAGAAACGTAAGGAACGGGAAGATCAGATGTATCGTGAGCGTTTGCGGACGCTCTTCCTAATAGCTGTCGTCATGAGCCTGTTAAACTCACTGACCATCAGCGGGGTCAACATTTCCTGGAATGACTTTGTGAATGAGATGCTGGCGAAAGGGGAGGTCCAGAGCATTCAGGTGGTTCCAGAGAGTGATATTGTGCAAATCTATCTGCACCCAGGAGCAGTTGTATTTGGACGGCCTGTGAGTGTCTTTGTACAATTAGAATGAATAATTCCAGATTAAGCTGTTAAGAGTTTCTTAAATATATTTTCATTAAAGCCCTAGCTGCTGTTTTGCTCATTACTGATTTCCTTCTCCTCCTTGTGTTTGAAGTTCTGTGTGACTCTTGTCAGTTATACTGTACCAACTGAGAGATGAATGAGTCTTGTTTGTTTGTTTTGTTTTTATAAAGAATATTGCCTGAATCTCCCCCATCCCCAACTGGTTGGGAGAAAGTCAGAAAATCCATTGCAGATTTTGGAAAAGTTTGATTTTTTTTTTAATTATTCCTAATATTAGCACAATTTAAGATGATTCATGGAGCTAGGAATTGGTTGTAATTTTTTACCACTGGCTGGATTAGGAAAAACATCATATTCAAAGCAACCAATGTGGAAGCTAGTTCCAGATGTTTGACGAGCACTAATAGCACATGCCTTTTTATTTCTTTTTAAAACCAAAAGAAGTGTGAGTGCATGTTAGGACACAGGCTGCTGGGCTTGTCACCACTGAGAAACAGAAACTTGTGAGACAGTAAATTATTTCTCTGGTGATTGGCCTATTATTATTTGGATAGCTTCTGATCACTGAAATCCATTACCGTCTATGTGGTGTGCAGATGGTATCTAGGAAATCTACATTAAGCACAAGAAACTCGTTTCCTGTGGATTTCTGAGGTCTTCATGTGCAGAGCAAGTGCATGATTGTAGGCTCAAAGTATCAGTAAATGTGGGCTTTTGAAGGATTAAATCCAGCCTCTGACTTGCGTACAAAGTCCTTGCATCTCCTTGTCTGCAGACTAACTTCTTTGCTGGATTTCAGCCGATTTTGTCCTTACAATGACATCACTGTGAATTTTTAACTTTAAAAGAAGTGTTTTCTCCTTTAGTCCTCACTTCTGGTCCCATAGTCACTTTCTCACACTCCACTGGCAAGAGGGTGACCCATAATTTAGAGAAGCCTTTATTCTAACTATCCACTGTAGATAGGTGACCTAGCTTCTGCTTTATCCTCAGTCTGCAATGTGGTTCTCTTGATTTCATGTCCCCAGAGGCTTTCCCTGATGTACAGGATGCAGGTGGCAAATATTGACAAGTTTGAAGAGAAGCTGCGAGCAGCGGAGGAGGAGTTGAATATTGATGTGAAGGACAGGATCCCAGTCTCCTACAAGCGTACAGGCTTCTTTGGAAAGTATATTAACTAATCACTTATTTGTACTGTAGTAGTGCCTGGGGCCCCAGTCAGGGATCAGGGCCTCGCATTGTAGGGCATCCTACAAACACATAAGAGACGAAGAGACGGTCCCTGCCCTGAAGAGCTCACATGTGGCTTTCAGAAGTAGCCCCATCTTTAGAAGACATGTTAAAACTTAGGCCAGGTCTACACTACAAGTTTTTGTCATCGTAGCTATGTTGGTCAGTGTGTGAAAAAACACCCCCCCCCCCCCCCAGTCGACATAGCTATGTTGGCAAAACTTTGTAGTGTAGATGCAACTATGCTGACAGAGTGCTTTTGTCACGTAGTAATGTCATTCGGGGCGGTGGTGTTGCTGTGCCTGCAGAAAAACTCCTCCTCTTGGCGTGCAGAATAGAATCTGCACGTCTGAGGCAAAACCTATTTTCAGTCGCTATGGATTTTTGTAATACGTAGTAGTTTTCCTAATTGAGCACTTTGTCTTTAATCAATTATTATAGTGAAAACCATGATAAAACCCTTAACACAGTGGGCTCAACAAACATGATATTGGCCCCTCGTTTAAATTACCCATTGGAGTAGATCCATAATGAGCCTTCCCCAATTTATAATGCGTTAAAATTGACTGGTTTATTCTGAGGTGAGCCAGGTTATAAAAATAAATTCTTAGCTTTAGCCCACTACAACAGGAGCTGCAATTCAGACAGATAACAGGGTCTGACACTGACTCAGATTTACAGCCACATACTGAGCAGAACAGCTTTAATGATAAGACACAGCATGTCAATTAGATGAGCATTCTTATTAAATGTATAGACTTTTTTTTGTTATCCAAAACCAGGATCCTTTGTCAAAACAATTCAACAAAGGTTAACGTTTTAATTGTAATATGGGCCTCGAACGGGTGAGTGAGCAAAGAAAGGAAAAAAATCTGTCAATCAGCTGCTGGTTGGAATTTATTTTGTGTTTTCAAACACTAGCACCAACATTTTGTGGTCTGTTTTCTGCTGCTGTGGTTTATTTGTCCTTCTATTACAACTGGCAGCTTTTGCAAACCGAGATTTATGGAATCCAGGATGCAAAACAGATTTATAAAGCCCACTCACTGAGGATTTGAATGGGTCCAGAAGCACCTCTGTTCCTGTGAACAGATACCGTGTTGTACAGGGAAGCTTTCCATAAGAGTATGTGTGGAGACTCCACCAGAGGGAGTATTCTTAATTGTGTATTCTCTCTAATCCTTTAACAAAGATGTGTAATGTTGCAATCTTGTATCTGCCAACCCAAGAGGTCCCCACTCCACAAAGCAGGCATGATGTGTCAAGCTACCTTACTGGTTCAGAGGAACCATAGCTGTCTTTAAGCATTCCCTAGCCACATACTTGCAACAGAGTATCATGGTGGCAGCATTAACTGGATGTGCAAGGTTTCTGTTTTCTGTGGTTTGTGAAGTGCAGTGGACCAGACATATCTTTCCCTTAACAATCATGGTTGGCTATGGTGTGAAACTTCCTCTCCCGGAACTTCCACCATGGATGCAAAACATGCATTTCACGAATGTATTAGAAAATGCTTCATATAAAAGAGAAACCTGGGTATGGTCTTGTGTTGTGCTGCCAGGTCCTACAGCTGGCAATTTACTTGAATAAATGTTTCAAGATTCAGCAATTTGTTTTTAGTTTTTGATCATAAGGCCTGAGATCTCTACCTCAAATTTGTAAATTTAAAATTTTTGTGTACCAGCCCCAGGGAGCCTGTATTTCTAGCTGTTCTTTACCTTTCAGAACTGTTCTGCTGTGGTTCTGCTCTGAAAATAGAATCATAGGGTTGGAAGGGACCTCAGGAGGTCATCTAGTCCAACCCCCTGCTCAAAGCAGGACCAATCCCCAGATTTTTACCCCAGTTTCCCAAATGGCCCCCTCAAGGATTGAACTCACAACCCTGGGTTTAGCAGGCCAATGCTCAAACCACTGAGCTATCCCTCCCCACTTTTCTAAAGGTGACTTTCTAAAGGTGATATTGTGGGGTTCCATATTCTCAGTGGCTTCAAGACCTAGAGCCTGATCTGGTAAAGTGCTGAGTGCTGGCGACTCAAATTTTCTTCTTTCAGAGAACAGAGCATTTGGTACCTTGCAGGGTCAAGCCCCTTGTTTGCTCAGTTGACAAGTCAAATATGACTTCTTAACTGCCAGTGCTGCAGATTAAGGTCCACAAACCCAGCTGCATTCTTTCTGCCTCTTATTTCTCTTTGTATGGTACTTCTATGACCCCCCCATTACCATACTACCTGACTGCCATACAATCATTAATGTATTCATCCTCTTGAGAGGTAGCGCAGGGCTACTACTCCCATGTTACAGATGGGGGAACTGAGGTACAGAGAGGCTAAGTGACTTGGCCAAGGTCACACAGGAAGTCTCTAGCAGAACAGTGACTTGAACTGGGGTCTCATAAGTCCCAAACTACTGGACCATCCTTCCTCTTATTGCCAAAAAGATTCTGTAGTTGTAACTTAATGGAGAATGTTGTTGCTGATGCGGGAGACAGAATAAACTTTGGCTTATGTGCCTGGAGCCGCATTGGAGCCGTAGTGTCTGCCCCCCCCCCCCCCATTCGGACCAGCAGCACAAAGAGTCGAGGCAGCTGTCCTAAGGGGGCATCTGGGAATTCCCCTGGCAATGCTGGGTGCTGTGCTACCTGCTTCTGACATAAAGTAAGAGAGATGACCAGAGTGCCTTGCATTCCAGCAATCCCTGGCTCTGTAATGTCCCCCAGGGGGCCATTGCCAGCCAGCATAGATTAGAGCAGCCCTGAGGTGACTCTGATTTACACTGGGAGCCAAATTAGCCCTTGGCTGCCACCTTTGCCTGTTCCCCATCAGATTCTGAACTGATCTAGCATAGCCAATCTGTGAAGATCTAGCCCATTTGTTATGAGCAGATATGACTCTGAAAGAGATGGTAAGCCAGTGCCACTCTGGGTCTTATCTGTTTATCTTTTTTGTTATGTAATTGTTGGGGGTGTTCTATACAAAATTTATATTTTGCAAAATGTACCACATTCGCAGTCACTTCTCTGCCCATAGCTGCACTTCTAGCCTAACTGCCAGGACCTTTAAAATCCTGAAAACAGATAAGTTGGGAAATGTTTACTAACTTAATAACTGTCTCATGGCTAGATGCTTAAATTTGTACTTAACTAGCTGTTTTCTTTTCAGTGCCCTTTATGCCCTTGGAATGGCAGCTGTTGGTGTAGCCATATTGTGGTACATCTTCCGCCTTGCTGGGATGGCAGGAAGGGAAGGAGGATTCAGCGCCTTTGTAAGTAGTTTAGGTCCTGTATAATAGTTGTTCTAAAGCTCTTGGTTAGTCTCACTTTGTGCTGGCGCGATTTCCTGCTCTTTCCCTGATAAAGTCAACAGAGGACGAGAATTAGCTGATGCCAGAGACTGTGCGGTCCTGTCATATCTTGTATCTTTTCCTGATCAGCTGACTAGTTTGTACAGTAACTGGTTTCACTTGAGGCCCTCTTTCCCTGACTGCAAGAAGGGCTGAGCTCAGTGAATTTCCAGTGCAGTTTGCTATGCTATTTTCAAAACTCACTAATAAGTTGCAGCTGCGAATAGTGTATTTCATTTTGTCCTGCCAACAAGCCTCCCATACAGCCGGGAGTAGGAATCTCTGGGTTTTGCAAAATAACTTCTTGATTTTTTTAAAATATGCTCAAATTCTGGATTTCATTATGGGCTGGCGTCTCCCCGCCCATACCCCACTTGCAACATCAATCAAATCCCTCCCTCTCAATCAGCTGATACAACTTGCATAAGTCTGCTCTGGGTGCAGGAGCAGTAACTGAGGGGGCTTCTGGATGAAAGGAGTAGATACCTAAATCCCCCATTAAGGTGGTGCCCAGCAGCCCCTTCCTGTGCTCTCTTCATCTTGCTAGGAGTGACTTTTTTTTATGGAGTGCCATGTAACTGCTTGGATGGAAAGAAGTGCTTTAGCAAGCTTTGAGTGTAGGGGGGCTTTAAGGGCTAGATTCCTGTCTTTGTGGAGTGAGCACAATTAGCCCCTCCATGTTTAACTCTCTGAAGAAGCTGGCAGCTCTGAGGGCCTGAACTGCTTTAAACCTTTTTTTCCTCTTAAAAATAAAGAAAGAAAGTCTTAGCGGCTGTTTTCAGCAGCGCATAATAAGCAGTTACAAGGAGGGTGTTTAACTAAATTGTTGTTTTGACTGTCACTGTGGCTTAACACGCACCAGGAGGCTCAAATGTGGGGCCTGTTCTACTTGAGAGCCTATAGTTCCATTCCTGGACTGTCTTGGAACAACAACTGTGGCAGCAGCTCCTGGCGACGGTTGGCTGTGTGTGTTTGTGTATTTAGAACAGTGTTGATGATAAATACTCATTAATTCACATTATTTCTTCAAACTGTACCAGTAGTAACCAGCCCAAGTATGCTAAGGACTAAGGTCAATAAGAATTAGAGAGCAGGGGTTCTTGACAAACCCTACAGACTTGGGCAATCTGCACACGTTTTTGAATTAAATGCCCTCAGTTGATGTATGGGGGGAATTGCTGCAGGTTTCCTCTATGCCTCGTGCTAATAAAACCTTGGTTAATTAAATGGTTGAGTCACAGTACCAAACTCCAACATCCACAGGGGAAACCTTTTCATGAAAGTACATTACTGAACTTGGGGCCTAGAATCATTCTGCTCTGCTACAACAAGAGAGAGAGGGTGGGCATTGTAATGCACTTCATATGGGAAGATCACACATAACTCACTCATATATTATGCCTCCTCCCATTAAAAAAAACGAAAAAAGTGTATTCCACTGCCTGATCTTGCACAGCCTCTCCAGCGTGCCCCCCATCTCCCTCGTCAGGACTGTGCCCTCAGAATTCAGAGTGTGCTGTCCTCCACAGAACCAGCTGAAAATGGCTCGCTTTACCATTGTGAATGGGAAGTCTGGGAAAGGGATCAGCTTCAAGGATGTAGCAGGAATGCATGAGGCCAAAATGGAGGTCAAGGAATTTGTGGATTATCTGAAGGTAAGAACCTCAAATATGCTTGGTAAAGAGGTGGAAGTGGAGGGAGCAAATCTGCCGGACAGCCCATGTGAATTCAATGTGATTCCAGCAGTTACTGGGTTTCTTATCTGCATAAAGCAGGACAAGAGGAGGTGGTAGAGATTCTCTCTGCTGAAAGAGAGTGTTTGACTCAAGAGCTGATTAGCTTGTGGCGCCTGTCCTTTGTGAATAAGATGCCCGGTGCCGGCAGTGCTTCAAGTGTCCTGTAATCCCCTCCTCTGCCTTTCCTCCACCCCAAAAGAGAGAAATAAAATACAAGTTTTGGTGTGTTTGCCAGTGGTGCCCTGGAATAGTCTGGCAGCCTGGGCTCCGTCTTCTTCTTTGTCCTGTGGGGGCATTGAGCAGCCTCTGTTTTAACGAGCTGATTGTCTTCCAAGGCTTTGGTCAGTGATGGCAAAAGCCAGACTCTGTATTGTCTGGTTCCTGAGGGAGAAAGGACAGACTGCTGTTCACATGAGTCCTGAGCCAGCAGCTGTTGCTGCTGTGACATATGTTGGGAAAAGCATCCAGTGAACCTCTGCACAAGTCTTTTCTTCCAGAACCACTGCTCGTGAGCCCAGATGCCTGATGGAATTGTGTTGTAATTCTAGAGCCCAGAGCGCTACCTCCAGCTTGGGGCCAAAGTGCCCAAAGGTGCCTTGTTACTTGGACCACCAGGCTGTGGAAAGACCTTGCTGGCAAAGGCAGTGGCTACAGAAGCACAAGTGCCGTTCCTGGCGATGGCCGGCTCTGAGTTTGTGGAGGTAATAGGAGGTAAGTCCTCTGACCTTCTGCTAGGAAAAAAAGAGAAGATGTAAATCAATCTGTGGTGGGAGCACACAAGGTTGCTGCCATCTAGAGTAAGTGTTATCCATGTCTGTGACAAGGAACTGAACTCATAGTTGTCTTTGCATGGGGAGTGTTTGAGCAGGACTGAGTGTTTCTGCAGAGGGTATAAAACACTCTGTCATCAGTAGACAGTGCCATTAGTGCAGCTATGGGAACGTAAAATCCTTCCCTCTCACCTGCTCATCTGTTTAGAAGAGAGTTCTTTGTCCTGTTGTCTACACAAAACCTTCATCAGAGAGAGTCTGGTTTCCTCAGACTCTTCTGGAACATTCCTTACTACCTAGGATATGGTGTGGGAACTCCTATGCATCTTTCTTTCTTTCTGATAACACCCACACATGGCACTTGCTCTTTGGGGTAGAGCCTTTACTCTAAAACCATCCGTTCACTGGCTTCCCTGCCCTTACATATGCTCTCATGTCTTGTCTTGTCTTTCAAAAAGCTAAATCGCCCCCGTTGAGGCTGCCCTCTTTGTACGTATCAGTGGATTTCCAGTGCACGAGTATAATGCTCTTGCCAACGGGGAACGCTGGAACGGCATATAGCTGCCCCCAGTCCTTAAAGCACAGCACAGCTAACATAGCTAAGCATTTAAACGCCTAACCCTGTGAAAGCAGCAGGTGTGCCTGTTTGCAGTTGGGTGCGGAGCTTTTCCTAGAGCAGCTGTGCAGACAGACTGACATATTGAGTTCAGCTGGAGAGGCCATGTGATCCAGTGGATAGGGACTCAGGATACCTGGGTTCTAGTCCCTAACCCACGAGGGGACCTAGGCCAAGTGTTTCTCTGTCTCTCTTTCCCCCCAGCCTTTGTCTATCTTGCCTGTTTAGATTGTAAGCTCCTCGGGGCAGGGACTGTTGCTTCCTGTGTGTGTACAGGGCCTGGGCACTATCTCGGTTGGGGCCTCTGGGTACTGCTGTACTAGAGATAATTAAAATACATAGCAAGTAAGGATTGATTCCTGCAAGTCTCTCTTCATCTTACTCTTTGCCCTTCTCTAGGTCTTGGAGCTGCTCGTGTACGGAGCCTTTTCAAAGAAGCCAGGGCTCGTGCCCCGTGTATTGTGTATATTGATGAAATAGATGCTGTGGGTAAGAAACGCTCAACCAACATGTCCGGCTTTTCCAATACTGAGGAGGAGCAGACCTTAAACCAGCTGCTGGTAGAAATGGATGGTTAGTATTCCTCTCACCCAGCCAGGGATGAGGCCTTTTCTGCCTCCATAAGGACTCAGCTTCTTAAACATGCATTTCCACCCCTACCGATCATGTTACTTTACCGTTCTCCTCATGTTTAAGTATTTTCTCGTTTTGCCCATTGACTTGAACTCCATTTTCCCCCTCCCCATGCCAGTGTCTCCTACTGCGTCAGGCTGCAGCTCACACAATGCTCCCTGTCCAAGGCGGCCACCCTCTAAGCCTCCAACTCAGATTGTGTCGCCTATGGGTCCCACTCCAGATGACAGGTGAAATCTATGGCTCTCGAACACCTGTAGGGAGCGGGACCCTGGCATTGAAAGTTTGACACCCTGAGAACTATGAAAAAGAGTCCATGTGGCCTCACTTGGCCTTGTTCTGAAATAGCAGGTATATCACTCAGAGGGAATGTCTACACGGCAAGTAAAACCCATGGCTAGCCCATGCCAGCTAACTTGGGCTGCAGGTGTGTAGACCAATTGTGGTGTAGACACTCAGGCTGGAGCCTGGGCTCTAACACCCTGCAAGCTCAGCAGTCCCAGAGTGCAGCCAGAGTCCAAACACCTACGCTGCAATTTAAAAAGCCCCTTAGCCCATAGGCAACAACTTCCCCTGTTCCCGGTGGATGCTCGACCCCCTGCCCCGCACTGCCCTCGCCCCACCCCCATTCCACCCCTTCCCCAAACAGCTGTTTGGCGGTGGCTGGGTGGGAAGCACTGGAAGGTAGGTGGAGGAGCAGAGACACGGCGTGCTCAGGAGAGGAGGAGGAGGAGGAGGAGATGGAGCGGGGGGTATGAGGAGCTTGGCTGCTGGTGGGTGCAGAGCACCTGCTAATTTTTCCCCGTGGGTGCTCCAGCCCCGGAGCACCCATGGAGTCGCAGCCTATGCCTTAGCCCGAGCCCCAGTTGGCACAGGCCAGCCGGGGGTTGGGGAGGTGAGTTTAATTGCAGTGTAGATGTATCCAGAAGAGTTATTTTATTTTTCTGTTATGTTCTACTTGCTCCCCCTCCATCAGTCGCTATATTGAGCGTGTGTCGTAGGGCGAGCAGAAGCAGCTGCATCTCTTCAGCAGAGAGCTTCTCAAAGCTAAGTGCTTTACACTTGTTCCTGTTTTCCCTCTTTCTCCCCCCAGCCTGCCCAGCCATGCCCACAAGAAACTCTGTGAAGAGTCCTCTGGGACTTCAGTTTTCACCTCACGCCCCCTCACCACACTCCATTTTTCCTCAGTATGCTGAAAGGCCCCACGTCGTAGCAACCATTCCTTTGTCTTTGGAAGACTGGACATGACTCTCTTCAGAGCCTGTAGTTGCTAGAGAGTAATTGGAGACTTCTAGGAGACAGACTTCGGACTTGATTTCTGCACGGTCACTGGATCATTGGGCCAGCCCTCATGAAAGTTTAATATAGAATTGGAAAGAGGATATAATCTCGGGCTACTAACAGCAATAGGACTAAAATTAAAATCCTCAGGTTTAGTGGTAACTTTAAAGGCTATGAGGCAGATGGGAGCTTGCTGTGGTGTCCTGAGGCAGTATGTGCACTGGAGATAACTTTGACATCATCTTGCAGCCTGCTAATAAAACCAAGGCAACATGTGCATCAAAGATGGGGCTGGAGGAGGCCAGGAAGCCCAGAGACGCTCTTAATGCACAATGTAATTGTTTCAGCTCAGAAATATGTCTTCCCACTGGTGACAGGATGGAGATAATTTACAGCCCTGAAGAAGTAAAGTAAAGCTAGTCTGCGTCAAGGGCAGAACTATCTTTCGAGGGTAACATTTGGGGTTTGCCAGCCATTAAATATTGTTTAATACTTGTTACAACCTGTCCAAGACAGGTAATTTTAAAGCTTGATGGGATTTAAAATTGAGTTGTCCCAGAGGGGCATAAGCAACGTAGTAAATTTCCTCTGCTGTCCTCTAACTTAATCTCCACCTTCCCGGCTTTGCTAGGAAATCCACTTCCGAATCAGGGGAGACAGCCTTGTAGTTTGCAAGCAAGCCCTGCCCAGCCTCTGAATGTCTTTCTGCCTAGACCCCACCTGGTGTCAGCCCTGCTTATTTTGGGCATTTACAAAGACACTTGATGGGATGAAGGAAAATGCACATTTGACTGCTCTTTCTAACTGAGGTCTGTCAGCCCCTACCGCACTAACCCAACTTGCATTACTTCTGTAGCTGTCTTATTACTGTAGAGCAGAACAAAGAATAGATGTGTCAGGGCTCTGCCCAGCAGGGAATGGTTCAGATTCTAGGATACATTTGGTGGGAGAGATCCCTCTTTTCCCCTGTTTAGTCATGAAATTTGCTGCCTCCCCAAATTGTCTCCATGCAAGAAATTCAGTGCAGCAGTGAGGTGTGAGGAACACTTCTCCTGCAGGCCTTTCTGGGATCTGAACTCCAGGCTACTTCCTGGGGTGCAGTCAGGAAGGAGATTGGAATTTGACTCACTGCTGAGCTGAGAGCAGAGCAGCTTCTGCAATTTGTGCCCCACAAAGTTCCTGTTCCTTAGTGAGGCTGCCCCATAGGAGGATGCTTTAATGTAAGCCTTAGCTTCTTGGCGAGAGAAGTTGCACTAGCTGCCTGCTCATCAGAATGTACCTGTGATCCCCTGCGTCTCACACAAGATTGTCAGTGTTATGGATTTGTACCCTCTCTCCTGAGGAGAGAGGAATTGAAGCTAGAGCGCAGTATGGGGTGAGGAGGGACATGGACTGTCTTATAGTGCAGCGGGCCACAGGGTGCCACTGTTTCAGCATGGGTTCTGTGACCACCCTGCAGGAGGGGGGAGTGAGCTGTGAGTTTGCCTTGAGTAGTCAGACAGCTGAGTGCCTTGTGCACAGGAACGTCCTTGAAGCTGATGCACAGTGCGCTGGAGGCTCCATGGGCCAGGGTTCCAAATGCACTCCGAATCCATGCTCGCCGTCCCCGATGCTTTGTGCGTACCTCAGCTTTGGAAAACTTGACCAAAGATGTAACCTTACTTGGGCTTGGCATTACCACCTCAGCTGTATAATGCACAATAGGTTTCTTGGTGGGCCCCAGCCCAGCTACTGTCCATGGCCATCCTCATTTTAATGCAGCAGGGTGACCTGGAAAGACACTACATCCCAGCATAAGCTGCTGCATCATGATTCAAGTAGAGGGCCATTGGACCAAAATGAAGTTCCCCATTCTGGGAAGTGTAGTCCGCCCCACCCCCCCTTCTCCTTATTAAATACATGCTTTACAGGAAGTCTTTACTAACGCACTGATGGATTCTCTTCACTCTGTTGCCACAGGCTGCCTTCTGAAAAGAAATATTTATTTATTTGTATTACTGTAGTGCCCAGGAGTCCTAGTCATGGACCAGGACCTCAGTATACTAGGCACTGTGCAGACCAAGAACAAAAAGGGTCCCTGGCTCCTAACGAGTTTACAATCTGAGTATAAGACAAGAAACAGCAGATGGAGACAGAGTGATGGGGGAGTACAAGGAAATAGTGAGACACTAGGTCAGCATGATATGCCATGGTCTCAGCACACCAGCATCCTAACCAGTGTCACATTTTTTGGAGGCATCATGGAAAAGGAGAGATTGAAAGAGGATGAATTAATTTTGCAGATGTTTACGGGGAGCTTCTCCCAAGTATGAGGGACAGCATCAGAGAAAGCACAAAGGTGTTTGTTTGAAAATGTATCAAGTGGGGGATGGAGAATGATATGATATGGACCAATTGGTTGCTTGAGTTGACATCTTAATAGTGAATGAGAGATGACTGGTCAGGTGGGGTGGGCCATGAAGGGTGTAGAAAGTGAAGACCGGCAGCTTATGTTTAATGGAAAGAGAAGGGGGAGCCAGTGAGGGGATGAAAAGTGCGGGTGGGGAGTGACATAGTCAAAGTGACAGGCTAGGAGACTGAATTTGGCGGCAGCGTTATGAATGGATACAAGTGAGATAAGATTGCATTTGTAAAGGCCAGAGAGAAGGATGTTGCAGTAACGGAGATGTGAACCTGGATGAGAGTTTTACCTGTATGGCTATAAATAATACGGCTTGTTAATAATCAAAAGCCTAACTACAAAAAGGGGAATAACTAGCTAGGTGTTAGTACCGCTGAAAAGAATCAGGATTTTAGTGGTTCACAAATTGAATATTAGTCAACAGTGCAATGCAGTTCTAAAAAAAGCTAATATAATTCACCCTCTTTCAGAACTCTTGGCATTCACCCAAGAGTTCTGAAAGAACTCAAATGTGAAGTTGTGGAACTAGTAACTAATAGTTAATATTAATTAATAGTTGTAACCTGTCCTTTAAATCGGCTTCGGTACCCAATGACTGGAAGTTAGCTAATGTAACGCCAATATTTAAAAAGGGCTCTAGGGGTGATCCCGGCAATTACAGACCGGTAAGTCTAACGTCGGTACCGGGCAAATTAGTTGAAACAATAGTAAAGAATAAAATTGTCAGACACATAGAAAAACATAAACTCTTGAGCAATAGTCAACATAGTTTCTGTAAAGGGAAATCGTGTCTTACTAATCTATTAGAGTTCTTTGAAGGGGTCAACAAACATGTGGACAAGGGGGATCCGGTGGACATAGTGTACTTAGATTTCCAGAAAGCCTTTGACAAGGTCCCTCACCAAAGGCTCTTATGTAAATTAAGCTGTCATGGGATAAAAGGAAAGGTCCTTTCATGGATTGAGAACTGGTTAAAGGACAGGGAACAAAGGGTAGGAATTAATGGTAAATTCTCAGAATGGAGAGGGGTAACTAGTGGTGTTCCCCAAGGGTCAGTCCTGGGACCAATCCTATTCAATTTATTCATAAATGATCTGGAGAAAGGGGTAAACAGTGAGGTGGCAAAGTTTGCAGATGATACTAAACTACTCAAGATAGTTAAGACCAAAGCAGATTGTGAAGAACTTCAAAAAGATCTCACAAAACTAAGTGATTGGGCAACAAAATGGCAAATGAAATTTAATGTGGATAAATGTAAAGTAATGCACATTGGAAAAAATAACCCCAACTATACATACAACATGATGGGGGCTAAATTAGCTACAACGAGTCAGGAAAAAGATCTTGGAGTTATCGTGGATAGTTCTCTGAAGATGTCACGCAGTGTGCAGAGGCGGTCAAAAAGCAAACAGGATGTTAGGAATCATTAAAAAGGGGATAGAGAATAAGACTGAGAATATATTATTGCCCTTATATAAATCCATGGTACGCCCACATCTCGAATACTGTGTACAGATGTGGTCTCCTCACCTCAAAAAAGATATTCTAGCACTAGAAAAGGTTCAGAAAAGAGCAACTAAAATGATTAGGGGTTTAGAGAGGGTCCCATATGAGGAAAGATTAAAGAGGCTAGGACTCTTCAGTTTGGAAAAGAGAAGACTAAGGGGGGACATGATAGAGGTATATAAAATCATGAGTGATGTTGAGAAAGTGGATAAGGAAAAGTTATTTACTTATTCCCATAATACAAGAACTAGGGGTCACCAAATGAAATTAATAGGCAGCAGGTTTAAAACAAATAAAAGGAAGTTCTTCACGCAGCGCACAGTCAACTTGTGGAACTCCTTACCTGAGGAGGTTGTGAAAGCTAGGACTATAACAATGTTTAAAAGGGGACTGGATAAATTCATGGTGGCTAAGTCCATAAATGGCTATTAGCCAGGATGGGTAAGAATGGTGTCCCTAGCCTCTGTTCGTCAGAGGATGGAGATGGATGGCAGGAGAGAGATCACTTGATCATTGCCTGTTAGGTTCACTCCCTCAGGGGCACCTGGCATTGGCCACTGTCGGTAGACAGATACTGGGCTAGATGGACCTTTGGTCTGACCCGGTACGGCCTTTCTTATGTTCTTATGTTCTAATTCTGGGGTATAGTGAAGGAAGTGTCAGATGTAAGACACAGGAAGTAATTGTCCTGCCCTACTTGGCACTGGTGAGGCCTGTGTCCAATTCTGGACGTCACACTTTAGGAAAGATGTGGTTAAAATGGAGAGAGTCTAAAAGAGAGCAACAAAAATTATACAAAGTTTTAGAAAACCTGACCTAGGAGGAAAAGCGAATAATTAAAAAAAAAACAAAAAAACCCACGTGGGGGTGTTTAATTTTGAGAAAAGAAGATGAAGAAGGGACCTAAATAAGGCTACGTCTACACTACCCGCCGTATCGACGGGTAGCGATCGATTTTTCAGGGATCGATATATCGCGTCTCATCTAGACGCGATATATCGATCCCCGAACGCGCTTCTATCGATTCCGGAACTCCACCGCCGCGAACGGTGGTGGCGGCGTCGACATGGAGAGCCCCGGACATCGATCCCGCGCCGTGAGGACGGGTAAGTTATCGATATAAGATACTTCGACTTCAGCTACGTTATTCACGTAGCTGAAGTTGCGTATCTTATATCGATTTTTCCCCTTAGTGTAGACCAGCCCTTAGTCTTCAAATATGTTAGGACAATGATCAGTTGTTATCTAGTGAAGATAGGACAAGAAGTAATGGGTTTAATCTGCAGCAAAGGAGATTTAGGTTAGATATTAGGAAAAACTTTCTAGCTCTTAGAGTAGTTAAGCTCTGGAATAGGCTTCCAAGGGAGGTTGTGGAATCCCCGTTGGAAGTTTTAAAGAGCACAAACACCAGTCAGGGATGATCTGGGTTTACCTGGTCCTTCAGCACAGAAAGCTGGATTAGATGACCTCTTAAGGTCCCTTTGGGCGCTACATTTCTGATGATGTGTTTCTATAGGACAGGCTGTATCTCAGAGATCGTATGCAGAGAGAATCTGCAAGATTTACACATAGTTTGGATGTGAGGACCTAAGGGATCTGAGCTGGATGTGCAGGTTATGCTCCTGAGTGACAGGCAGGATGGTGGTATTGTCCATAGTGATAGAGAAGGGTGGGGGCAAGGTGGATTAGGAGCTCTGTTTTAGCTATGTTGATCTTGAGCTGACACTAGACATTAATGAGTAGGTGTCAGAGGCAGGCCAAGATTAGTTTGGACAGAAGAGATAGTTTGGAGTAGAGGTAAATCTGTGAGTCATAGAATATCTTATATTTGTGTTCGTGCCTGAGATTACCCAGAGATAAGGTATAGAGGAAAAAAGAGAAGGGAACCAAAGACAGAGCCCCAGGGAATCCCCCAAAAAGCTGGAGGGGGGTGAGGCAGATCCTTTGAAGGAGCAATTAAGCCCAGCTAAACTGGGTGAATGTAAGTTTGCATCTTGTTAATTTCACTGTGCAATTCAGAGTATGATTGTGATGTTCCTCATGCATACAGGCGACCTTGCTCTCCATCAGATCTGTGACAGTGTTCTGCAAGTTCTGGTTATGCAGCAAGGGAAGAATAGGCCACTGATCAAAGATGCCTGGTGTTGTATTTACAAGTTGTTCAAATTGCCTGGCAATATTAGTAAATTTAACTCTTTTTCTCAGAACAGATAAGCAGGGTTTGAATAGTGAATTTTCTGAGCACAAACAACTAAACAGCAGACAAGGAAGCACAATCCCTACAACTCTTCTGCAATGTCTGAATAGATGAGACCTTTAAGGCCAAGATCCTTTTTGCATTACATGAACGTTAGAGCCAATAACACTTTTCAGAAGCAGTTATTTGCCCTGAGTCCCTGGCAAAATCTCCCTCTTCCCAGCTCTTGTGTTGTGAGCCAGTTGTTGGCCTGACAGCTGCTGGCCCCCCCGCACAGTGGCTGTATTTCAGTGAAGCTATATGTGTACGGCTGAGGTACTCTGTTACAGGAGTGGTGGAGGAAGCAGGGGACTTGTTAAATCAACCAAATCCTCTTCACCATTTCCTTGAAATGGTTTGTCTCACAAGTGCTGCAGACAAGAAGGTTTTTCAAGCTGGATTCCCAGCACTAGCTTTAATTCGCTGTCACGGACTCTTAGGTGTTACTTTTATAGACTGTTCACTGTGACTGATGCTTGCATGCTGAGGCCAAAGCATGTTAATAGCCAGGTGACATCAGTTGGGAGGATTAATATAGATTTAAGTCTGCTGATCTAGATTTCCTGGAGCTGTGTGTTTCCCACCCACTGGGACCCAGACTGAAAGCGAGTGTGGCAGAGGCTGATGCAAGGAGGGTGCAGTCAGTGGTTTTTGTTTTTGTTTGTTCTAATGGTTTGACCTATTTTAAGACTGTGTCTTCCCAGCTGCAGAGCAGATGATGCACTGTACATTCTAATCCTGCCCTGTGAATAAAGCTTGTTAGCCCCCAGGTGACTGCCAGTCTCTCTACTTATTTATCACGCTCTAAAGTGCAGTGTAAAACATGACCAAAGAATGATCGTGCTTCATCCTTGTCAGGAACCTATTTAGAAGGCATCCTTTGGGGAGGAAGAACTGAAGTTCACTGTAGAACAAGTTGCTTTTTGCTATAGGGCCATTTGTCTGACTTACCTGTAACCTTAAACTCTCCACTGAGCTATAGGATATTGACCCATTTGGCAGCTTCGCTGTTGGAATTGTGGAATGCTCACTCATCCCTTCCCCTGGAAGCTTGCTGCATGCCTTACAGCTCCGAGGGCTCTTGATGTCTGCTGGTGTAAGACAAGTGTATTAAGGTGACCCATGTCCATAGGCATCTGAGCACCTGATGGAATATAATAAGCAGCATGGCCTGGTGCCTCAATGTGGCACTTCTGCTCTCCCCTAAGCTACACGAGCAACTGCCCCTTCATACCTTACTCCTGCCTTTGGCACCATGCCTTCCATGAGGCCCCCAACACATGAAACCTTGCCTGCCAGGCTCCCTCCCTACAAGCCCCACACCAGCACCACAGGTTTATTAGCCCTATAACTCCCTTTTATCCTTATCAGCATGAAAAGCAAACCCAGTGCAAATCATGTCACCCGGGAGCTGTGTGCTGAACATCGCTGCTCAGTCACTTTTTTTGTTGCATTCTGTCTCTTGTCTGTATGTTGTTTGTTCAGGTTGTAAGCTCCTCGGGCTTGGACTCTTTATTCCTGTGTATAGCGCACCTGGGATGCCTTTGTTTACCAAGGGGTGCAAGGAAAGACCAAAATCCATAACCCACTTCTAATCACACACACCCCTCTAGGCCTCCCTTCACACATTACTAAAAAGAAGCAAATGTCTTCAACCTCGCCTTCCCCAAAGGATGCCACAGATGTCCTGTGGCTGAATGTTGTAAAGCTGTGGATGGAATTCTCCACTTCCCATTGCGCCTCAGCAACAAGAAGCCTGCACTGTACATTACGATACAGAAACCCTTTACCTTCATGTCTGCTCTTCTTCTGCTGCAGGGATGGGAACCACAGATCATGTCATAGTGTTGGCTTCCACCAACCGTGCTGACATCTTGGATAATGCTCTGATGAGACCCGGGAGGCTTGACAGACACATTTTTATTGATCTTCCCACACTTCAGGTATGTATCCCCTCGCACCATCTGTGTGTGTGAATCTGGTGTCACAATTCTTCACTTTTTGGTCAGTATCTGTGCTGGCACAGTCCAAGGTTGGCAGTAGTGGGAACGGCAATCCTGTGTTGCCCATCTTACCACTTGTGTCCTAAGCCAAAGACCCAATATATGAATGCAGTAGCCCACTGTACAGAGACTCCGTGGTATTAGCGCCTCCCTTTGCTTCAATCTGGCCTTGATGGAGAGCTGTGCTTTGGAGTTCTCCTTTTGTCATGGAGACAGCAATTTCATGCATATCTGTATCCTCTCTCCATGAAACTAGGAGCTGCCTAAACTGGTTCTCTAGCCAATACTGCCTGTCTGGGCAGAGCCCAGGTTAGTAATGCACCTTCACCATTCATTCCTGTGTGTTACCTGCAGTGCTTAATTTGTGCTGGGGCCTGGCAGGTCAGAGCCCCGGCGCCCCTGGGCCTGGCGGGTCAGAGCCCCAGCATCCCTGGGCTTGCTGCGTCAGTTATGAAAGTAAAAAAAAAAAAAAATTGCTTGAGCCCCAGCTCCTCTTTCATTATAAATGAAGCACTAGTTACCTCACTCTCTGTCTTGCTTGTGTTTGGATACCCACTCTCTTCCTTGCAGCCTGCTTGGCGTGCGTATCCTCCTGAACCATGAGCGCAGTCAGATCCACTTAGCAGTGGGAGTCCCACGTGTTTGCTAGGATGGGACTTGTAGCAGAGTCTGGACACAGACTCTGAAAGCAGCAAGGAAGACTCACTCTTCCAGCAGATTGTCTCCTCCTTCCATCTGCGGCTTTACCGTCATCCACAGACTTTTCATTTAAAATACCTTAAATGCTTGATACAATCTGGCACCGGAAATATGAACTGTGCAGCTGCCCCGAAGGAGGAGGGGGTAAACCCCTGGCAACGGAACTCATTGTTTTAATCAGGATCTCCTGGACCAGCTGAATGAGTCACACTTTGGCCCCTTGCCAGCTCTCATCTAGCCCCCCAACTTAATCTAAGAAATGGCCACATGCCGCACAGCAAGTAGGAGACGTCTTCCCAGTGGCAGGAGAGGGAGCAGGCTTTGGGCTGGGAGCTCCTGATTCCTTTGCTGTAAGTGCTGTGCTGTTAAAGAAATGTTCAGAGATCAGTGAGGGTGAAAGTTGGGAGGGGGGAGAGTTCCCCTTGGAGAGAGGAGCCGGTGACTCATTGTAAGCCTCCATATGTCTGTCCTGAATTTGAAAGCTCTGTGTCCCTGGTGAAATCAAAACTGATAAATACTTTGAGGGCTCAAAGCAGGGCATCTCTGCCCTCTTGTGGCTGGCCCTCATCACAGCTTTCGTAATGTACTAGTCACTTGTGCTTCTTACCTCCGGCTTCCCAGTGATGTAGCTTACTGCCGTGTGTGATGGGGGGACATTTATTCCCCCTAATCTCACCTCCAGGTGACAGTGGTGCCAGGTTTTTGGGCTGGGGCGCTAACCCCTCCATGCAAACGCTCTTCCTTTTCATTACAGGAGAGAAGAGAGATCTTCGAACAGCACCTGAAGAGTCTGAAGCTGACCCAAGCTGGCAGCTTCTATTCCCAGCGCCTGGCTGAGCTCACCCCGGGGTTCAGTGGTACGAGCCAGCCTTGTTCCTTAGGCGGGGGTTGAGGCACTGTAAGGGTTTCCTTGTTTGTGAACTCAAGGGTTGGTTGTTTTAGCCCAGGGGTGGGCAAACTTTTTGGCCCGAGGGCCACATCGGGGTTGCAAAACTGTCTGGAGGGCCGGGTAGGGAAGGCTGTGCCTCCCCAAACAGCCTGGCCCCCGCCCCCTATCTGAACCCTCCCACTTCCCGCCCCCTGACTGTCCCCCTCAGAACCCCCCTCTATTCCTTGTCCCCTCACATCCCCTGCCCCGAACTGCTCCCCCCAGGACCCTACCCCCTATCCAACTCCCCCTGCTCCCTGTCCCCTGACTGCCCCACCCCCTATCCCCACCCCTGCCCCCTGACAGGCCCCCCCAGGGCTCCCATGCCTATCCAACCCCACGCCCCATCCCCTGACCACCGCCGAACCTCCGCCCTATCCAGTCGCCCTCTTCTCCCTGTCCCCTGACTGCCCCCAGGACCTCTTGCCCCTTATCTAACCTTCCCCCCACACACACTCCCTGGCCCCTTACCATGCCGCTCAGAGCAGCAGGACTGGCTTAGTGGAAAGCCTGAGAGGTGGGTGGGTGCAAGCCATGCTGCCCACGCGGTGGCATGGCTGCGGGGAAGGGGGAACAGCAGGGGAGGGGCCGGGGGTAGCTTCCCCAGCCGGGAGCTCAAGGGCCGGGCAGGACAGTCCTGCGGGCTGTAGTTTGCTCACCTCTGTTTTAGCCACACCCTCCTTTACAAAAAAAACAGGAGTACTTGTGGCACCTTAAAGACTAACAAATTTATTTAAGCTTTCGTGAGCTACAGCTCACTTCTTCGGATGCATACAATGTCTGTTGGTCTGAGTGGTTTTATTTCCTCTCTTCTCCCTCTCCTGTTGAAATGGCCAGAACCTGCGCGGACTCTCTTGGATACAAATCTGTGTGTGGATGAGCGGCTGTTTGTGGATGTTTTTCAGTCCCTGAATGTTTTGAGCATCCAGCTGTTTTCTACCTTGGTGGTGGGGTGGAGGGGAGCCATTACATCACTTATGACCCAGATTCCCATGGGAAAGAGCTGCTGCTTTTGCCTCTTCCTGGTTGTTGTTGAGAATGAGATCATAGAATCATAGAACTTAAGATCAGAAGGGACCATTATGATCATCTAGTCTGACCTCCCGCAAGATGCAGGCCACAAAAGCTGACCCACCCACTCCTGAAATAATTCTCTCCCTTGACTCAGCTGTTGAAGTCCCCAAATCCTGATTTAAAGACTTCAAGTAGCAGATAATCCTCCAGCAAGCGACCCCTACCCCATGCTGCGGAGGAAATGCCCTCAGTGCATTAAGCTGGGGAAAGACTTGTAGATCAGTGAATACTTTTTAACAAAAATACTTTGCTGCTGGGTAGCAATGAGTAGAGGCTACTTTGTAGAGCAGGGTAAAATCAAGCCGATCTCCACATTCCCACACTCCGGAACTTCTAGGGATGCTTTACTGGAACACAGCTTCTGACCACGGACTCCACGGCGTTGGTCTGCATGTAGTTCCTGGAATGCCCTTGCTGGGTTTCCCCTCTAACAGGCCCCAGCATACTGCTTCTGTTGTGACTTCTTGCAGCAACCCCCCCCCCCCCCCCCCCCCATCGCTCATGCACACAAACTCAGAACAGATGTTTTCTCTCCTGTGGAGAGGTTTGTGCAGTTGCTGTAAGAACAACGCAGTGGCCCAAGCCAGACCAGCTACCCGCACCGCACTGCTCCTCTATTGCTGAGAGCCAGCGTGGGCTTTCGCCCTGCTAACTGATAGCTCAGCTCTGTCCTGTGTGGCAGCCCGGTGCTGATTGCCAAGAAGCCAACCATATTATTTAAATCTAACATAAGCAACAGAAACAAAGTTTGTGCTCTCTTTCAAGGGAGCTGGTGATGCAGGTGTATTTCATTTCCATAGCGCCTCCCCCAGGTTTGTGTCCTGTGCTCTTTGTTCCTCATTACAAAAAAGCTTGATTTGTTAACTCTTACCTGTAGGCGCTGACATAGCAAACATCTGTAACGAGGCGGCTCTCCATGCTGCCAGGGAGGGCTATAAATCCATTGATACTTTCAACTTTGAGTATGCTGTAGAGAGAGTCATTGCAGGTAAGAAGCCCTGACCTTTTTTCATTCTTTCCAATGCCTCCATGATGCTTGTCCTGCCTTTTGGCATATGGTTCTTCAGTGGGCAGAGGTCTAGCAAGACAGGTGGTTCTGCCCACGCTCTCCCCCTCGTACAGATAGGGCTTTGGGAAGCCTGCAGGTGCAGAACTGTGCTTGAGAGTCTAAGCTCTCCTTTTAGAACAGTGTTTAGCCCTTATGGTGCAGAGAACTTCCCAAACCTGAGCCCAAACTGATAGTTCTCAGCCTGGACTAGTAGGTGCAATCTGCTCCTATCACAAAAGGGAAACTCTGGAACCTAAGGAGGACAATTCACATGTTTGTTCTTCAATTCTTTCCATTTCTAAAATATGGCTTTCGGTGCCCATCCAGCGCTCTGGGCACCTATGGCATAAATATAAATAGCAAAACCGTGCTAAAGGGATGCCCCCTCCTCAACAGCCCTGAAAAAGAGGAGCTGTGCAGTGTGTCTGCAAGGTTAACAAATCCAGGTTCTGGTGGACCAAGTTGAGATGAGCTCTAAAACTGAGGAGCCATCACAGAGAACATCCTGCCAGCAACTCCATGTTATTTGAGCACTTATCCAACAATCCCAAGCCAGCTGCCATGTTTTCCCAGGTGCCAAAGTCACAACTGTCCCCCAATGAGCTGATTACATTTCAGGCTCTCCTCCCCAAACCAAAAACTCCAAACATGCAAATTATGAACTGTTCATGTAACAATCTGCAGCACACTGAAAATTTGTGAGCAGAGTATGTTTAATATCAAAATAAGCCAGGGACTGCACTGTACTAACTGTACACTACACTGCACTGATGGTAGTATTCCTTTTTAATTCTGTAAAAACCTATTTGAATTCACCTGAAATTGCCACAGAATTTTGAGTCTGCTGCACTAGAATGCTGCAGAATTTTGGTCCATTCTGCTGCAGAGCACACAGGGTCTTGATTATGAGAATGCAAATATTTGGCTACTTACATAGTACGGTGCCACTAGAAGAGGTGTGATACTGGACACACAGAAGAGGCTGCATGTTTGTCTAGTGAGGTGCTCTGCCAGATGGTTATGGTCCATGGGTCAGAACACTTGTGTTGAGTCAGTTGTTTCCTCATTTGGAGTTTTAGTCTTGTTTTATTATAAAGTGCTTAAATGCCCATGAATAGGTGCTTTCTAAACATCTTAAATAAGAATTGCAGGAGACTATTTACAATTTCATCTACCTTAAAAGTGCAATTCCCCATGAGCATTCTGGGTAATTCTGTGCACACTTGCACAAAGCCAGACACCTGGCTGCTTAGCAGCACCAAGTGTGGCCAGTGAAGGTCCTTCCAAGTTGCTCTGCAAAGGCATAAGCCAGCAAAGGCCAATGCTTGTTTCAGCTTCTCCTGTGGTGCAGCTGCTGCCTCAGCTGGAGAAAATGCCAGTCTCCTTGAGGAGGGACTTAGTTGAGTTTTCCATTGGTGGTCTCGCTTGCCTTCCCCAGTCACACCCAAAATGTTGCATCCTCATTCTGACGCATTTTGATTTTGTAACTAAGGTCTATGATGCAAGTCTGAGGTCATAAAGTGTTTTGAATCACTGAACAAACTGAGTTTATTAACCAGCAGGACTGTAGCTCTTTGGGTTAGGGGAGTCTGGAGCTTTCATGCTGCTGCCAAGCACAAAAATACTTAATGGTGCTGCTGCTGTCTTAACCGTCCACACACAACAATGTCATTGCTGGACTTCCCTGCAAGTGAAGGAGACATACCTCCGGTTTTTACTGCAAGTGTCTTTGCTTTAGGAAGAGTGGTGTTAAATCAAGGGATTTGATAGCAGGTGCTGAAAGCCACGTCAGCCTTAAACCCTTTGCTGTAACAAGGGAGAAGGGGTAAAGGTGCTTCTCAAATGCTGCTCACTGCCAAGGCTTCAAGCCTGGAAATGGGACCAGTCTGGAAGTCTTGTCTCCTGGGAATGAGGGAGAATGTATTGAGAAGATGGAGCAGTGTCTAATAGGCTCCCTGTGGAGGATGCCAGCAGAGAGAGCGGCTGTGCCTATGGTGGAGCCTGCTTGCACCCTTGGCTGCCTGTGGAACCCGACTAGTGCTGCATTAGAGCAGCATCCTCGGCACATTCTGTTCCTAAACAGCGTAAAAGCAAGCCCTCGGGGGACTCTCCTAGACGAGGCTGGCTTTATTCAAGGGAAGAAGCAATTATGCAGGAACATTCTGTGCTATTGCAAAGAGTTTCATACAGTCTCTCTCCCTGGTGGGTTGACAAGGAAATGCTTCTAGAATTAAATAATAATAATAATAATTAATAATAACCCAACCTGTGTTAAAAGAAGATTAAGGGACTGACCTTATTCTGATTAAAATTAAGGCCATTTTGATTTGAAGCTGCTGTTCCATCCTCATCATGGCTTCTGAGGCATAGCTCTTGCTGGGATCCCTGGGCAGTGATTGTACAAAACATACTTGAATGTAATTTGCAATTTCTTTGTTGAATAAGGCCCCTGGCTTTCTATTAACATATTTTAAACAATGTTTTTTCCAAGGTATCATACAAAATCAGTGCACTGCTGATGTTCTCCACTGAGCCCATTCTGCCCCCTACAGATCCTGGCACCATGCAGAAACAGCTGCTTTAAAATACTGGCACCTTGCACAGTACATGTAGTGGAGTTCTTGATGTGTACTGTACTCTGCATTTAGCATATTTTCTGCACATATGCTACAAGTTTGACTTCTATTCAGCATCTCTTCAAAATATTAATTGGGCTTTTTCCAATTTGTAGTGCAGTGGCATGGAAAATGGACATTAAAAATACCTTTTTTTCCTTTTTTGAGGAGAGGAGAGAACACTGAGAGTTCATCTTAATTTGCTAATTCCAAAAGCTTGGCCTCAGACTGTGAGGATTTAGACTGTTCCATGAATAACCAGCATGGAAAACCTTCCAAGACTTGCACTAAGCTTTCATGTGCAACCTTGATCTTGCGCTATTTCAGTGTTCCTAGTAGACTGAATCCTTGGACGGGGACCCTCTTCTGTTGCAGATGTTTATAATCTAAACATCTTGCATTTCTATGATGTCTCCTATCTAAGGAGTTCAAGGGCCTTACAGCCAAACTAAGCCTCAAAACACCCCTGCCAGCTCAGTGGTATCTTCATCTTGTAGATGTGGAACTGAGACACAGAAAAGTGAGTTGGCCAGGGTTACAGAGAGTCTGTGGTACACCTGATCCCAGATCTGAATCCTAGGCCTGTGCTTTAGTCATTAGGAAGGCGGAAATAATCTATTAAAATGTGTCTTAATTCAGCCCTTTGAAAAGAGAGACTAAGAGATCTCAGCTGAAAACATCTCATGCTTCAGTTCAGTGCAGAATGAAACAGCCTACACTTCAGGCTGAATTCTGCCGTGATTAACTAGTAAGGTGATAGAGGGCGCCTCTTTAACAGCACAGAATTGAAGCAGTGTTGCTTTTTCCATCTGGATGGGGTGGCAGGGCAGGCAAGAGTAATGAGCTCGCTAACTGTTACACTGCACACTTGGCTGGCTCGGAAAAGAGAGTGAACTCTGAGCTGGTGACAGGTATAAGCCAAGAACCCATTTTCCCAACTGAAGCTCTGTCCCTGCTTCCTCAGGCACTGCCAAAAAGAGTAAGATCCTGTCACAGGAAGAGCGGAGGGTAGTGGCTTTTCACGAGTCAGGCCATGCGCTGGTTGGCTGGCTGCTGGAACACACAGAGGCTGTGATGAAGGTAACCTAACTGTCTGCTATGAATTAATAACACAGCTCAGCGTGGGGGTGGGGAGAGGGTCCTTTTGGATTCCAGTCTAATGTACACTGATCATAATGCAACAGCTTGTGCTAAACTCTGCTGCATCATCCCTCACCTCTTCTGAACTTGGTTACAGTAACACGGCCAAGTACCCAATTAGGAAATCCATTATCAAACTCCATTAATAACGGTGATGCATTGCACTTTGTGCTGTTAATCTAGGGAATCATCTTCAGCCATCATTTTACGTTTAAAAGCTGAGCTGGATGTGCTCAGAGACCACAGTGTTCCCTGTGCACACTAAAGGAACTAAAATCTGCCTACAATTGCTCCTTGATGTGTATGTCCCTCCCAGACACACAGCATGGCCTGCGTGTGCATGCACAATCTTCCCCTCTCAGAGATAGCTTGCCAGCATGTTGGAAAACTATCGGTTGGGTCATCGCGTGTCCCTGGTTTGAAGGGATGCTTTTTGAGACTGGTAGGCTTGTGAGTTGGCCTGCCTCAGGAGGCACTCCATAGGAAAGGGCTTCCTTTCAGACCTGTGGGGCTGTATTCTCCCATGTGTTTCCTCCTACCCCAAAAAAGTCCTAACATTGGAATAAAATCTCCTACAGTATCAGAGGCTCATTTGTGTTACACTAGCACTAAACCCTGTTGTGTAGTGTTGCTTTGTTAAATGATTACTGCACTCCCAACATTTAAATGATCTTACAAATGATGCCTGTTTAATATAGAGCCAATTTCTGCTTGCCTTACTAACTCTGGTAATCCCACTAACTTCTGCAGGACATGCTCACAAGTGTGAAGTGAGTTGAATTTGGTTGATGGTTTCTAAAATCACTTTGGCATCTTGAGGGTTCACTGGCTAGTTGACTACTACCCTAAGAGTGACTTCCATGTCTCATTCCTCTCTGCCTCTCTCCGTAATGTCAGGAAGCACAATTGTGAAGGCAAATCTTTCAGTGTGGGAACGCTGTCAAGGGACATTGTCACTTTTTGGCCTCCTGTGCCTGTAATCTCAAGGGTTCCCTCACACAAGTGCACCCCAGAGCCTCTCACAAATCTAAAGTTAAATAGAGAATCTGAATATCTTCCTCTCCTCTCCCTGCTTGGATTCTGTTTCATAGCCCCTGTTCTCTGAAATTGGCAGAGGCTTTTTGTGTGTTTCAGGTTTCCATAGCCCCTCGAACAAATGCTGCCTTGGGGTTTACTCAGATCCTCCCGAAAGACCAGTACCTCTTCACCAAGGAGCAGCTGTTTGAGAGGATGTGCATGGCGTTGGGAGGGAGAGTGTCTGAAGCCATCACCTTTAACAAAGTCACAACGGGTGAGGAGCCAGAACCTTGCACGGGTTGACCCAGATGAGGTGCCAGGCTAACAGGGCCCTTCCCTTACATAGAGGGGAGATAGCTGTCTGCCTCCCTGGCTTTCAAAGCATGTTGGTGTATAAGGAGCTGTTCTGTAGAGACACTCCTGTACAGCACTGTAGATCCTCAGCTGCCTGCCCTAGTAACACCAGCTGGAGGAAGTCAGGGTGGGGAGAAGGGGGATTCACCTCCAGTGTCATTGTCTTTAGGTATAACGTGTGGGAGAATAGCATTAATCTTTGAAATCCAAGTGGAGGGGGTGGTTTTCAGAAGTGTACAGCATTGGCCTAACTCTGTTCACAATGAAGCCAAGAGTGAAAATTCTATATAAGAATGGCCAGACTGGGTCAGACCAAAGGTCCATCCAGCCCAGTGTCCTGTCTTCCAACAGTGGCCAATGCCAGGTGCCCCAGAGGGAATGAACAGAATAGGCGATCATCAGGTGAGCCATCCCCTGTTGCCCATTCCCAGCTTCTGGCAAATTGACCTGGATGGGAGCAGAGCTAGACCGTCGCTGAGCAGTCTCAAAATCCCCACCTTGAAGCATTATGCTATGTGCCACGAACTTCAGTGTTCTCTCTCTAGTCTCTGAAGCAGTTTACAGGCTGTTTAGAAAACCTGACCCTGGGTCTTTGCTTACCTGTTTCCTGGTGGTGATCTGAGCAGCAGATGTATCTGCAGACTGGGGAGTGGGGTGAAATATTGAATGAGTTTTTTGATCATGGGTTTGTCCTCATCAGTGTGTAGGTCATCTTTTCCTAACTGACATGCCGGCCTGCTGGCTTAGGCTTATTCCTAGAGGCTCTGGCTGCAGCATGCTGTAGCCTAGAGCCTCCTTCTTTTAACAAATGAGGTGAAATACTGTGTTTTCAAACTCTGAAGGAGGAGTGAGGGGAGATTGTGCATTGTAGGAGCTGTCAGTAGAATGTGTGACAGTTTGTCCTGGGTTAGTTAGCAAAGTCAGTGGTTGGGGTGGGCTGTTCAGCTACACAGATCTTGCAGCTCTGAACTCCTGACTCGCAGAGTGGGTTGTGCTGAAGGTGCTCCAGTTGCTACACCTGTCAGCTCTGTGATCCCATGCTGAGTTCCTGTCTCCCTGTCTCTCTCAGGAGCAGAGGATGACCTGAGGAAAGTGACCAAGATAGCCTATTCGATGGTGAAGCAGTATGGAATGGTGCCCAGCATTGGGCATCTTTCTTTCCCAGAGTTGGAGCGCACGCCCGGGGTAGGTCGGCGCCCCTTCAGCCAGGGCCTTCAGCAAATGATGGACCATGTAAGTCTCTTTGTCCTGGCAGCTTCCCTTTTGTTCTTTTCTTCTCTCACTTCATTTAAAAAACCGAATTGCAAATAAAACTGGCAGCCCACTATTTTGTGTTCACTGGCCATTTAGAAGTAAATGCCTCGAAACCAGCACAGGTTTGTTCTGTGTCACCTTGGTAGGAACGTTCACTGAGTCCTAACAGGCAGAATCATGTGAAGCTGCAACTTCTGCACCAGTGATGCTGCTGATTTGAACCTCAGTTAGTTGCCATAAAATAGGTTGCAGTGCATAAAGACGTAATCTCTGCAGAGAGCTGCAGTCATGATTTCAGCGTGACCGGAGCTGACGAGATGGGGCAGAATGGGGGACAGGGTGTGACTGTAGCTAACTTTTTTGAGGGTGGAGTGGGAAACAAAATAAGGATGGGGTGATTGTGGGATTGAGAGTAGATGCCTGGATAGGGAAAGACACTGTGATTATCTGAGCGTATCCATCCCCTTCACGTTCATGCTACTCCTGAGGGCATTCTGTGCCAAAACAGTAAAAATTCTGTGCACAATATTTTAAAATTCTGCAAATTTGATTTGTCAAGTAAGTGTGGAAACTCCAGCATGACATTGGGGCACACAGGCCACTGGCTACACAGAGGTGGGAGGTCACTGTGCAGCTCCTCCCCAGGACACAGACTCAGTGATGATGCTGCACCCAACCCTGGCACAGCACAAGGACCGGGCCTGCCCCAGAAACACCCCACGGTGCTGCCCCTCCGTGCCAGGTGCAGACAGGCTCAGCAATGCAGGATCCAAGTGTTGAGGGGCTTAGTTTGGGGGGATCCAGATGTGAGTTGTGAGGGTTCTGTGTGGGGCAATCTGGGTGCGGGCCGCTCAGTGGGGGATCTGGGTGCGGGGGGGGGTATCTGGATGCACAGGGGCTTGTTGGGGGGTTCTGGATGCAATGGGACTCTGCAGGGGAGTCCAGGTGAAGGTGGTTGGGGCTCAGTGAGGGGGTGTGTGTGTCTAGGATGGGGAGGGAGCGAGCTGGGCCGTGGAGTCTGGGTGTGGGGGGCTTAGTGAGGAGTTCCAGATGCTGGGGGAGTGGGACTCAGTGGGTGGGGATCCATGTGCAGCTGGTTGGGGGCTCAGTAGGGTTGGGATTCAGGTGTGGGGGCTTGTTGGGGTGGTGCAGGGGAGTGGGGCTTGGCGGGGGATTCTGGGGCTCAGCGGGAGGGTCTGGGTATGAGGGGGTCTGGATGCATGAGGGTTGGGGGGAGTAGCTTCCTGTACAGGGATTCTTTCCCCTGCAGCTGAGGAGCGATGGGTGCAGGAAGCTGGGGGAGGGGGAAGTTTGCAGAGCTTCCTGCATCTGGGGGAGAAATCTGGGGGTGGGTCTGACACAGCCCCAGATGCCATGCAGGAGAAGAGGAAGTCCCATCCTCCTCAGCCTAGCCGGGACTAGCAGCTGAGCCCAGCGCCGAGTAAGAGCCACCAACAGGGTCTTCTCCAGTCCTGCCCCACTGTGATTTACCTCTCTGCCGGCTGCCCTGGGCTCCCAAAACATACTTCTGGGGAGGGTCGTTTGGCTGCTCTTGTGGCTTCCCTTTGCTTCCTGGTTAGAAAGTTGTTTTTTCTGCAGGAAGCAAAGAAATCAGTGGGAGACATAAATTCTGTGCATATGCAGTGGTGCAGAATTCCCCCAGGAGTAACAATTTGCAATAAACAATACTGTGTGGTGTCTGGATTGTGAAAAGATACGTAGCTAAAAATCTCAAGAATAGAATTTTTGTTTCTTTGGTTTCTAGATTTCTTGGACACCCTGAAGGAGGAAGAGAGCAGGTGTTTGTATTAGGGCGGGTTGAAAACTTCCAAGTGAAACTGTTTTTAAACAGAAAATGGGGTGTTCTCACAAAACATTGCATTTTGTCAGTGTCTGCCTTCTCCAGACAGTGTCAACTCATGAGAAACCAAACACTTGAAAACTGAAATGTTTTGATTCAGAAATGCTA
The DNA here is from genome assembly GCF_016161935.1 of Mauremys reevesii. Classification (NCBI taxonomy): domain Eukaryota; kingdom Metazoa; phylum Chordata; order Testudines; family Geoemydidae; genus Mauremys; species Mauremys reevesii. Next base: position 40,938,977 of record NC_052638.1, read on the forward strand.
CCATGGTGCATTATGGGAATTACAGTTCAGCTACCTCCTTATCTATGGCCAGGTTTCCCAGCTGGACTACATCTCCCATGATGCCCCACAACTAGGGACTCACCTGCTGTGCTGTGGCAGTTCATCAAGAGAGTAGACTAGTTTTTAGCAGAAAATCTTTGATTCTTTGGTTTTAAAAAAAAAAGAGAGAAAACCAACTTTTCCATAGGGACAGGACTTTCTGACCAGCTGCTCTTTGTAAATCATGTCTCTAGGCACAGCTCATCATTTATATGAACATAGTGTTCATTCATCTTTGTCTGTCCATTATCATTATTTCTCACTTCTCTTCCCAGGAAGCAAAAGTGCTGGTGGCTCAAGCATATAGGCACACAGAGAAACTCTTACTGGACAACCGGGACAAACTGCAAACGGTATGGACTTCATTAGTGCTTCTGGCATCATTGCAGCCACCAGGTCCTTGGTTGCTAGTGTCCTGGGGAGTGGTGGTGGTACTTTCAGGAAGCAGTGTTTCTGTGCTTATCTTCCAGCTTTAAGAAGTCATGTGGGGTCTGGTGCATTTCCAGATTGCAGGAAGCAAAGGAAAAAGAGACTTTGAGCTGCGTATCTGGTTAGCCATTGGATTAGGACTTGGCATGCATGTGTGTTTGCAGTGGGAACTTTCTTTAGTGGTGAATGATCTGAGTCTCTAGACATTAACTGGTGGTGTTCAGGGACTCACTGCTCGGTAAGAGAGGTGCTCTCTGTGGAGAGGCTTGATGGGGGTAGTTGAAGGTTAGACTCTAGCACAGAACTGCAGTTCCTTTATGTTTACTTCCATGGTGACTTTCTGATCCTGGGATGCCAAATATGGGACTGAGGTGTAATTTACACCACTGCAAGGAGAATAGATATTGGCCTTGCCTGGAGGAGTCTGCCATGTCAGAAACAGCATGTCTGCCAGAGTCAAAAAGCAAGTGCTGCCTTTACCACTGCAGCTGGGGACCAGTCCACAGGAAATCTACGTGGGGATTGAAGTGGACGGTATCTGAGGGGAGGAATAACGGGACGTGGAGCCTTTTACCTCCATGTCACCAGTGTGAATGAGTTGATAGTCTCAGTTCACATTGTTAAGCTACCGCTGCAAGTGTTACAGGGCTGGCTGCAGCTCTGCCCCCTCAGGTGTCAGATTGTGGGCCTTTACCTATCCTGGGATGGAATGTCACAATTCTCCCACTCTTGGAGCAGGGCCTGGGCTATCATACCATGTGTATCAACTGTGCTCACCCGTTGGCCCAACGGAGTATGGACACCTTTGAGTCTTCCTTTAGGGAATCTGTGACCAATGAGATATAATGACCAGCCAGCCTGCTTCAACCACAGTATTGTTCGCTTTAACAGTGGGAACAGACCATTTAAAGAAAAAGGACTTGAATACAACTGTCTACACACACATCTGTCTTACCTAACTGCTGACATATTCATTGGTAATGTGGGCAGTCCTGTCACTTTCACACACCTGAATGGACCTGGAGAATGAACTTTCCTCCCAGGCCTAGAGAATTTCTGTCCAATGGGCAGTGAGGAAAACTTGTGTTGCCGTTGTCTAGATTGTACCTATCCTATGGAGGCCTTTATTTTCATTGACTGTTAACCTGGCACCTTTCACAAGTGTTCGCACAAGTGCAAAGTCACGTAAGTGTATGGAATAGAGGGGCAGACCTTTCTACCTCTGCTCCTTGGACCTCATTCAGCTAAAGTGATTCTCCTGGTCACTTCTCCAGGCCAGCAGCTAGAGATCACCTGCTTAACTTATACCCCAGTAGCTGTAGATTGCTGAGCTTACGGGAACAGAGCATCAAGTCGTACTCTGCTGTGAGAGTGCCCCTGTCCCCAAAGCTCTCCTGGCTGTTTCTCAGTCTTTATAGCAGGTGCCAGCTGCGCAAAAAGTTGCATATTGCCCCCCCAAAACTACAGATAGACGAGATCTACACTAGGTACTTCTGCTGGCATAGCTATGTTGGTCAAGGTGTGAAGCCAGCAGAAGCCCCTAGCGTAGATGCGGCTATAGCAGCAAAGCTGCACTTTTACTGATGCAACTTGTAAGGGGTTGTCTTACTAACCAGTACAGAACAAGCTTTGCTGATGTAGCTGTGACCACACTAGGAGCACTTTGCCGGTATAACATATTGGTATTTCTATACCAGTAAAGTAGCACATCTTGCTTTGGCTGCATCTTTGTCCAAATACACCTCTACCCCGATATAACACTGTCCTTGGGAGCCAAAAAATCTTACCGCGTTATAGGTGAAACCGTGTTATATCAAACTTGCTTTGATCTGCCGGAGTGCGCAGCCCTGCCCCCCCCCCCCTCCACCTCCAAGCACTGCTTTATCGTGTTCTATCCAAATTCATGTTATATCGGGGTAGAGGTGTATATACCTTGATATTGTTTGCTGCATACAGTCATGGACAAACATCTTCTCTTCTGTTTTAGCTGACCTCCTGGGGAGGATAGCGGCATGTCCTGGAGATTCTTCACCCCAAGCACTAGCTGCCATGTCAGCATGCTCTCCTTTATGCCTTGCCAGAGCTGCCACTAACTTTTCTGAACTCAGTGTATGTACACTCACCTTCTGCCCTGTCTGCTCTTTCTAGCTGGCGAATACCCTCCTGGAGAAGGAAGTGATAAACTATGAGGACATGGAAGCCCTGATTGGGCTGCCTCCTCACGGGCCAAAGAAAATGATCGTTCCTCAGAGCTGGCTTGAAGCAGAGAGAGACAAACAAGACACAGGTGATGAAGAACCACCCCAGCAACCCCAGACCCGGGAAGAGGAGGAGGAACCCAGTTTAAGACCAGTATGAAACCCATTCCTAATCCGGAATGGGAGAGGAGGGCTTTAGAGGCTTCCTTCCAGCACTATACCGGGGTCCTTCCCCTTTCAGCTGCAAGGTCAAAGGCACTGAGAGACCAGAGCAAGGAATCTTTGTGTTGTCAATATCCTGCCCCAACTTCTGGGTGTCTCAGAGGGAGGCTGTCTTCAGGGAGGGATTCTGCAGCTGGTTATCTCTGGGGTTGGGGATTCCTGATGCAAGCACAGATATAGTTGGTCATGTAAGGCAGAAAGGGGTAATACATGGGTTCAGAATTAATTTAAATGCTAAAATCTCTTTTGAGCTCATCACAGTGTAAACGCTCAGCATCTGTGCTGTGACATGGGTGTGCGCTGCCATTCCTTCCCACGCCACAGCTTCAGAAGTGTCTCTCTGTCGGGCACAATCATGGAGTCCACTCGGAAGGGCTCAAGGCAGTTTAAGACACAGTATTTTCTACATGACTTGTCTGTACGCTTTGATTATCTCTGCTCAGAGTTTAAAAATATACTGACTGAGAGAACAAGGTTCACTGGAGTAAAATGGTCTTTACGCATTGTTATATCGACCATATTAATAAATGCAGGAGGATGGGGCATTCTAACATGTACATGAGACCTGTTATGACAAGTACGCAGTTCTGCAGATTTAGGGGCTTCCTCTGCCAGTTGATCTCTCTGATAGCTCTGTGCATGTCTCTATGGGGATGTTTTGGTTGGTTTGGGGTTATCAGTTCGTGGATTATCAACACTGTTTTTGAGTTATCAGTTTGTGTGCAGGTACTGGCCAACCCACATGTCTAAAATCCAGTCTAGGATCTACTTTTACATCAGAAGCCCATTTTCCAGATCAGGACTCTGAACACAAGTGCATTGAGAGGCTGAGTCTAGATGTACTGTTTCTTTTCTCAGTAGGAACTTGAGAAGCACCTTTCAGTAAAGACTCTGGGATGGAAGCCCGTGTGTTCATTTGCATTGCTTTCTACAGGGGGCTTTGGACTGAACTCCTTTACTTGTGTTCAGACCTTTAAGTCCTCTGCAGAAGAACCTTGTTGTGGCATGATCATTCTCACTCCACAATGAGAGCATCTGAAATATCTGTGCATTGATATCTGGAGTATTTTGCTGGCTGGCTGTATAGTGTGCCCTTTTCTCTTACTGAGGATTATTCCATGAGGATTATTGTCTGTGTCCCTGAAAGGCCCCAGTCCAGATGCTCCCCCACCCCAGTTTCTTCTGTAGGGGACTAAGAGGTCTGAACGCAAGTGAAGGACTTCAGTCTACAGCCCCCTGTAGAAATCAGTGCAAATGAACACGCCTCGCATTATTGCCATCAGACTTCCATTTGTGGAGAACTAGACAAGACTTTTGAGGCAGCGGATGTTGTGTTGTTCAGATGAAAAGGATCAGGGGTGGCTCCAGGGTTTTTGCCGCCCCAAGCGGCGAAAGGGAGAAGGGGGGAAAAAAAAGGCCACGATTGGCGGCAGCTCCACCGCGCCGCTTTCTTCTTCAGCGGCAATTCGGTGGCAGGTCCTTCCCTCCGAGAGGGACCGAGGGACCCATTGCCGAATTGCCGCCGAAGAGCCCGACGTGCTGCCCCTTCCCCTTGGCCGCCCCAAGCACCTGCTTGCTCAGCTAGTGCCTGGAGCCGGCCCTGGAATGGATGCAGTTATCCAAGGCATTCTTACCCACCATCACTTATCTGATGCAGAGCCTCCTTCTGTCTCAGGACTCCCAACCTCTGCTGGGTTTAGGAGTAAGGCTGGGTCCTGAAAATTGACCTGCCTGGTCTCTCTAGGCTACTGTAGGGCAATGCCACCTGCCTGACCCACTGGTTGTACGAGTTCTAATGCCAGCTCAGTGTTGGCACAGCATTCTGTAGTAGTTTTTACTTGTTAATCTTATGGTTTTTCTTCTAGTCTGGGACTTGATATTTCCATTGCTTTTTCCCTTTTTTTCTTTTTAACATGATGGGCTTCCCCTTTATTCTTTGAACTCTAGAATTTCACCTGCTATAGAAACTGTATTCACTTCTCAACCTTTTAAAAATTGTCTCAAATATGTTCTGGGCCTGTTAGCATGCATACTTGGAATCTGGTAGCACTGCTGTTAACTGTAGTGTGAATACAAATGTAATGCAATTGGTTTGGGACTTTTCTTAATAAACAGCAGGCTCCTGTGTTTACAGTATCCTTACCAGTCTGATCATTTTGAAAGACCTGCCTGTGCAACCTGCAGCATCTAGTGGTGCTTTGTCATTCCATATTCTGGCACAGGATTGACTTTTAACTGATCAGACAAACGGAGGTATCCACATGCAGAAAAGTGCTTTGTGGAGCAGATGTTGCAGCATGGCTGGGTCACTGGCTGTGACAAGCGAAACCTGCGTTAGAGACCACGACAAATCTTTATCATCTGACCACAAAATGCATCAGTCATCAAATGAACTGTAAAGCAGAAGTGATGGGAGACTCCATGAAGTCACTGCTTGTGTCAGCTCAACAAGTGCACCTGCTTCCCCCAGACCTTTTCCCCTCATTGTGTCTTGTACGGAGAGACTGCCTTACAAGCTTAGGATCTTAGTTTTGCTCTGCTTTCATGTGCATTGAAGCCAGCCCCATTTGCCGGTCACCGGGATCCTCTGCAATGAGGGCAGGAAGCTGCTCGAGAGCTGCTGTTTCTTGCTCCTACTCCTTGGGGAAGCATCAGGCCTCATCCCAAAGCCCGCACTTGAGTCCGTGCGGGAGCTGACTGATGGTAAGAAATGCCAGTTAAGGTGGACAGCAGGTCGCACATCAGCAGTCTTGTGGGACAGCTCTGTTCATGCTAAGTGTAACACCCTGTGGGAGTTTGGGTCAAGGCAGATGTAGTCTGGCTGTGTTCTAAATGCTGTGAAAGTGGCCATAGCCACCTTGAAAAGAATGTGTCGTGTGAATGTCTGAAAAATTGTCCTCCAAGCACTCGCAGTCCTCTATTGGCGGTGGTACGAGACTTATGAGGGCCCCTCTCCTTCCTCACTTGACTTGAATGAGAACTCTGGTCTGAGAAGAAGCAGCCATTAAAACATGGGGCAACACTGGGTATAGGAAGTAGTTTGAGAAGGGGCTGGGATGAGCTGGGTAAGCCAAAGCAGGTCTAACGTGCAGGATCTAGACATGAGCCCATACCAAAACAGTGCCACAGGCAAGAGCAGGCAACTGCCACTCTGGAGGAGAAATGTACACGTCTATAGGAATTATTCATCCATGTATATGTAACCAGGCATATATGCAATTTGGGGGTTGATAGAATGCATACATGGAGTAGGAACAGCATAGTTACACTCTGGGCAGCTGTAATTTTATGTCACCATTTTACATGCAAGTATGTGTGGTAATAGAAGTGCAAGTTACCTCTAGGCCAAGGCTACTGAGGTATTGGGCAGTCCGGGGCTCAGGCCATTAGATCAGGCTACTCTCTCTAGGACTGCAGGGCTCTCGGGAGGATGCATACACAGGGATGTATTCAGTTCTGGAATCTAAAATAAATAATGTAGGGGACATGGATGTGGCTCGAATACTTCAAAGTAGCTTGTAAATTAATTGGACTAATGTTTGTGTTGCACTCCAAAGGTGTAGCTCACCATGTAAATGCTAAGCATTATTGCTAGATTATTTTTTAAGATCATGGGCTTGATTTACAGCAAACTAAATAAGAACTTGCTGCTGCAAATAGCTTCTATATGTGCTACACCAACAGGACAATTCCTGACTAGGATAATCAGTTTCACAACATAATTATTTTTGAATAGTCACGAAAGTTCAGTCTAGGTTGCGATTGTTCCTCTTTGCTGTTTGTGTATCTTATTTAAGTTACTTTGTTTTACTGTGGGGGGTGGGTATGGAATTTGAGGGATTAGTGTACATGGTCTAGAAATTAGGACCAAGATTTTAAAAAATAAAGTGAATCTTGTACATGGTTGTAGGCTGACTGGTCTGTAATTCCCTGGTTGTCTTTGGTTCCCCTTTTTAAAGCTAGGAATTGTGTTTGCACTTCTCCAGTCCTCTGAGACCTCACCCATCTCCCATGAACTGTCATGGATGAGCAACTTTAGCGCTTCCTCGATGCAGCCAGCTGCCTTTCCCTAGCCCACCTGGTGCAGGTAACGGCACTCATGGGTTTTTCATACGCGGACGCTTTAAAACGGGCGCCATCTTTGTAAAGGGCAGAGGGCCTTTGACGAGATAAGCGCCGAAGCTCGCTGGGCGGGTCTCCCGCTATCCTTTATTCTAATTGGTCAGTAACTCGTTCAGTTTCCGCTAGGCCTGATATCCCAGCGTGCCCCGCGTCACTCCCTCCTTTTCCGGTCGGCCATTTCCCCCCGTGGAGGTAGGTTTGAGCGGAGGCCGGGCCCTGCAGGGTTATCCGTCTCCATCCGCCGCCTGGGCGGCCCGTGGGGCCCGGGCCCTGGGCGGCCCAACGCAGGGGGCCGCTCCCCGGCGGACAGGGGCCGCGCTTGGGCAGGTGCCGGGCCTGGGGGCCGCTCCCCGGCGGACGGGGCCGGGCATTCGCCTCAGTCGTTCCCAGGGTGGCGGCCCGCGCGGGGCTGCCGAGCCTCAGCCCTCGGGGTCTGGGGGGCTGTGCGGTCTGGCCGAGCCGCGCTGGGCTGCTGGGAGCTGGTTCCACCCGCTGTTGCAGGCCGGCCTGGCCGGGCCTCTCTTGCGGCCGCCGCTTCCCCAGCTCGTGGGGTGCTGCTGCCCAGGGCTGGGCCCTCGCCTCGCTCTGCTATTGAGGGCCGCTTTCTGTAACCCCAGCCTGCCGCGAATTGCGGCTGTCATTAAACGTGCGCCTTGTGTCTGCAGGGATATAAGCAATCATGGCACCCAGTCGAAATGGCATGATCTTGAAACCCCATTTCCACAAAGACTGGCAGAGACGAGTTGCCACGTGGTTTAACCAGCCTGCTAGGAAGATCCGCAGGTGAGATGCTAAGGACAGCTGGCTGCATGTGTCACTGAGACCAGTGTCTGGTGAGATGCGGGGGTTGAGTGCCTCTACCTGCCTTGTGACGTCGAGATCACTTACTTGGGAATTTTGCCCCCGTGTCTCCTGTGGCATGTTGTGGTGGTTAGAGAGTGATTAAAAGTTACCGTGATTGTAAACACAGAGGCCAGTAAAACAGTTTAATGCCTTTAATTAGGTCTACAGTCAAATGATGAAAATTCTCCGGAATCTCTGCACAACATTGATGATTTGTTTGAACCCTTTTTTAGCTGATGACTGTAGCTTACTATGAGCGCATGTAGTCTGGCCTTGTTCACATCAGTTACTAGAGGACACATTCCTTACCTCAGCAAGTTTGATGTACCCTTATGTTTCTCTGGGAGGGTCCCCCTGGGCATTTAGAAGATTGTCAGTGTAGAAGTTATGTATCTTATACAAACATCCTTTTGTTGACTGCTGTGATATTTCTCTTTGACCAGGAGGAAGGCCCGTCAGGCAAAGGCTCGGCGCATTGCTCCACGCCCAGTGTCAGGGCCAATCCGACCCATTGTGAGGTGTCCCACTGTTAGGTACCACACAAAAGTTCGTGCTGGCAGAGGATTCAGCTTGGAAGAGCTGCGAGTGAGTATAACTGGTTGGTTAGCGTCTCCTAGTAGAGTGTGCTCTCATGCATCAGATAAATTCTATAAATCTGTCCAGGGTTGGGTGGGTGCAGAGTAAAGTATCCAACTGTAATTTGGTGTTTCAACTCAATTTTTTGTTTTTGAGTTGGTGAAATGAACTCCGTGATATATTTCCCTGTCTTGCGTGGCCTGGTTAGTCTGTCAGTAGTTAGTGTAAGATGTAAGCAGCTGAGAGTGGTTGGTAAATGGATATCTGTTTAAACTGGCTGTGCATGTGGCCGTTTTGGAATTTTCTAGGGCTATGTCTTCGTGGCAGCGCTTTAACATGGCTGTGTAGTTGCAGCACCCCCACAAGGGGAGTAGCTACCAGCGCTGGTGCACTATCTACACCAGGGGTGGCAAACTTGGCCTGATGGGCCACATCGGGTTTCAGAAATTGTGTGGAGGGCAAGTTAGGGGAGGCTGTGCTCTGCAGCTGCACTGCCCCAGAAGCTTGACGCTCAGAGCATTAAGAGGGAGGGGCCTGGGCCTAGCCTCCTGGGCCAGGAGCTCAGGGGCTGGGGAGAACGGTCCCATGGGCTGGATGTGGCCTACGGGCTGTAGTTTGCCCATCTCTGGTCTACACTGGCGCTTTACAGCACTGAAATTTGCAGTCCTCAGTGGAGTGTTTTTTCACACCCCTTAGTGAGAAATTTGCAGCGCTGTAAAGTGGCAGTGTAGACAAGGCCTAGATAACACAACATTATTATTCAGAGTACAGGATGGTGGTTGCTATAGGTGTGTAATTGCTGTAAATACAGAAAATGGACAATATGTGTAGGATAAATATGAAAGTAGAGAATTAGTTAGCTTAAGTTTGGTTAAGAAAATATATATATGTTGTAACAAAAGGCTCTGATTAGCAATTAGAAGGAAGGCCTTGAAAATAAGTTAAGGCCAGAAGGAATGAAGTAGGGCAGATGCAGGGGGCTGGACTAGATGACATCTTGAGGTCCCTTCCAGTTCTGTGATTCTATGTCTGGTTCAAAGAATAACAAATGAGGTAAAAGAGCTAAAAAGGAGGCCTCTGACCCTTGGAGATGACTGCAGATGGTTTTAAATAAGACCAAGAGAATCTGTCTTAAAATGAGCCAACATGGCCCTTGCCAACCCACACACCAGTAAAGCATGTGTGAATCCAGGGGCAATGGCAAAGCTGTTGGCAGCAAGGAGAGGAGGAAAGGCCTTGGGAAGAGAGGAGTTTGTAGATCTTCATCCAGGTAGGACTGGAAATAAGGGTGAACTGTCTGAAATTGGTTAACTGAAGTCAGTACTTGGCAATGACATCACTTGTTTGAAGAGTATAAAAAAGTTCATTGCCAATACCTGCCTGGCCACGCTAGAGCCGACCAATATGGGTCTAAGCATGCTGAGTTTAACCTGTTTGTAAGTATCTTGATCAAATGTTTTGTTACAGTTTGGATGTAGTAAATTATTTATGCATGTTTAGAGTAATTGTATCACTTTGGATTTAATAAAGGAATTTATGGTTACGTTAGTGTTTGGTGGCTTCCAGTATTCATATTAATTTCAGGCATTCCAATAGTATGGGAATGAGATGTGTAGGCAGCAGCAAACATGAACACAAGCTTGTTTTGAAAATGAAAGAGAGATGGTCAACTTGCCAGTTGAACAAAATTCCAGGGTTTTAAACCACTCAACTTCAGGCGAGAGGAGGGAGGGAGTGAGTGTTATGGTAATGCAGCCTTATGGGACAACAAAATCAAATGTCTACAGGACTGTTCAGCACTAAGAAATAGTTTGCTTCCTTTGGTTCTCTGGTATTTTTTTAATGGCTCATGATGTAAGTGATACCTGATAGAGCATTGATTTAAACCTTCCTAGTATAGCCAGCTTCACCAGTCAGGTCGGCATATGTGATTGAAATGGCCCAGTTGCTTGTTACAGTTGGAATTGCACATTGCAGTGTAATGTATAATTATATAAGGACCCTTGCTTATTTCAGTAGGTGAAAGTGGTGTCCCCCATTCTTTTCCCTGTGGCCTCAGATTTTGTGCCCTCCTTTTGCTATTTGAAGGAGTGTTGACCTCAGACTTGAAAGCTGCATAACATGTAATAAGTTTGTGTTGTCTTATATTTGAGTCTAATCGTTTTTGGAGATGCCTTATCTGTTGTTGTCCAACATCTGGGCATAGCACAATTCATATTTCTTAATCACCACTCCTGCTTCTGATGGGCCTTACAGTCAAATGATGACACTTTCTCCGGAATCTCTGTAGTCTCTGTGATGACTGTATTGAACCCTTTTCCAGCTGATGACTGTAGTGGCTTCACTCAGTAGCACAATGGCATAACAGTCACTTGAAGGTTGACATTAACTCTCTTGCTTTACAGATGGCTGGCATCAATAAAAGGGTTGCCCGGACTATTGGGATCTCTGTGGATCCCAGACGACGCAACAAGTCTACAGAATCCCTGCAGGCCAACGTGCAAAGACTGAAGGAGTATCGCTCCAAACTTATCCTCTTCCCAAGGAAGCCCTCTGCACCCAAGAAGGGAGACAGCTCTGTAAGTACATTGGGTTCTGGAAGCTTTTAGAGGCTCAGTGGTGCTGAGGGTTGGTTATGGCTGATCCTCTAATGTTCTACTGTAAAGTGTTGTTTACTTAGACACATCTCCTAATGTAATGCCCCTGCACGGGAGGGCTCTTCCACTGGCAAAGGGTTGATAGAGCAGCCCTAGTCTGCCGTCCGGTGGCGGGGTGAGCTTGGGTGTTGGCCAGGGTATGTGCTATAACATGTACCAGCTCTGTTGTGCTGGGAGCTGGGCCTGGAGTGTGGAGTGTGCAGTGATGATTTAAAGACACATTGTTGGGGGGGAAGCTGCCCTGAATCAAAGCCATGATAGATTTAGCAACTCTCTCACCACGTCTGATTTTTGCCTAAGCAGTTGAAATTTAGTAAAAGCAGTTGATGAGTTAGGGTGGATAACGAGCCACAGATTCCGGAGTATTTGTCTTGCTATGTAAATAATTACAAAAGAGAGCAATGAGAAAAAATGAAGGGACAGAGAGGTTTTATCAGCTGAGTAGCCTACAGAGGTGGTGAGTTGGTCAATTTTAGGGGAGTTCCACCTATCAACCTGTAAATCTTAATACAGAGAAAACACTTGTATCGGCTAAGATTCTGAAATGAGGTGCATTTCCGTGGATTTCTTTGCTCCAGCTATGTAGGCTCTGTGTTTCCAATGAGGAGGTATATGTAGTGAAATGAAAGATTTGAAGAAGGGGATTTCTAGGCAACATCCATAGACTCTTATGTGCTCTAGGCTTTTTACCTGTATTTAAACATGCTTCTTGCTTAAATGTTTCTAACATGGCATAGTCTGCCTGCAGGAATTGGGTCAAAGTATGTTAAAACTTTTTCAAACTGGTCAATGAGCTTTTCTCTGCCTGCATTTATACTGGCTGGCTAAACTATATTAAATGTGGCTTTGTTGGAACTTTTTGTCAGGTTAACATTTTCCCTAAGCCCATTGTAGACAGCCCTGGAAAACATCCCTTTGAACCTTGTTTGGGACTGCTGGAGGTGTGGATGTGAAGAAGCTGAAGTAGAAACTACTTTATATGCAGACTAAAAGTTTCCCTTTTTCTCCAGCAAGGTCTTCTGTAACAATTCCTGGAGTGTCATGCGAATATCACTGATAACTGGTACAACTAGAACCTAAAATAGTGTAGTCCCGTGTGTTCATATCCTAGACTGGTTAGCAAGGCAGATCTAGTTGTGAATGTTTAGCACCAGCACAGCTTTAAAATGGTACAATGAACTTGAAATATAGCCAGTTTCAGAGTGAGATAAAAATCGTTAAACGTATTGTCTCCTCCCAAGGGTCTCTTTCTTAATTCTTGTGCCTTCTGTTGCCACATTTTAAAATGTTTATTTTCCCTGTTGTTTTGCGTGAGAGCCAGACAAATAGAGGAAGCTGAATGCTGTTTGAATATACAAAGTAAACTGCAAAGTAACTTTTCTCTGTCTGATATGGGAGCCAGAGACGTTACTGGAAACAATAGTAAACTTGAAATTTTTTCAGGTTGGTTTAACTTTTTTAAAGTTGGTGTTGTGCACTTGAATCAGAGCTTTACATTCTTGGTTCCTGTTTTTGGTGTGGCCAGGAGAGGCAGTTTGGTGGTGGAGTAATGGTGATGCATCAGCACCTTGTCATGCCCTCAGGATGACTTTGTTTCCTTCCATCTTTCTTAACTGAGCATAATTAATAGGTCACACTCCCCAGTGCATTTGCAAATTCTGGGTTCAGTTGAATTTCTCTTAAAAACAAGTCTGCTTTAGGCTGGCCCCTTCAAAATACTAGCACGTCCTCTGTTGGAGTGGGAAATAGCACACTTCTCCCCTTGTGTTTCCAAGACTTTCCATAGTGTGTGTGTGTGTGTGTGTGTGTGAGTATAGGGCCCTCTCTTCAGTCTGAAATATGGGCCAGAATTCCTGAGGTCCAAACCATGGAACTTTTTCTGTTAAACATGTACTGCTAGATTCTCCAGTCAGATCACCAAGCTGGGGGCTTGCACACAGGTCTACGTTTTAGTTAATATATGAAACTGAAGAGCTTATGTTTTGCTCCAGACGGTACGTTCCCTAACCCAGGCAGCTCCCACAGGCCTGCCACCAAAGGAGTCAGCTTGTCTGGCTGAACTCAGTAATCACTTGTTTCCTCTGTTACACAGCCAGAAGAACTCAAGATGGCAACTCAGCTCTCTGGCCCTGTTATGCCAATCAGGAACGTAAGTGAACCTGCAAATCATGTGCTTTGTTTGATTGTTCAGAAGTTAGATGCTTCTGTGATGTATCACTAAATACTAGAGAGAACCGACTCGACAGAAATGGGTTTTTTCAGTGCTGCATTGTGACACTGCAGATAAGTTTCACTGTCTGTATACTGCAGCAGTTACCTTGAGACAAAAGAACAAGAGCTTGTTAAAATTGACCTCATATTTCTCTAGTACAGTGGTTCTTAACCTGGGGTGCACGCATGCACCCCCTGGGGGTGCGAGATGCCCTTTCTGGGGGTGTGAGACATGCCAAATTTTTTTAAAAGGTAAATCATCGAAAACACAAATTAAGCACAGGCACGGAAGTACAACTACTTTGTTTCATCAAACCTATGTATTTATTAACGTTATACATTTTTTAACCATTACTGTAATATACAAACAAAAAATATATCTAGGGTTAAAGAACTGACCTACTTCAATGATTTTTGATAAGGAGTGCGAGGACGTATTTTGAGACCCAAAGGAGTGCAGGCTGCAGTAAAGTTTAAGAACCACTGCTCTAGTAAAATACTGTTGTTGTGGGGGTTTGGGGTTTTTTTTTTTTTTTTTTTAAATCTCAATATTTTACTGTGAGAGTGTAACTTTAGCAGGGTCTCTGGAGTTTTTGCCATTGCGTAATGAGATGCACAGAGCTGACTGCTTTAAGCTGCACTAAAGTTTTGCCAGTGTAAAACACTGAAACCTTGAGTCTTTTAACCAACTGTTGGTTAAATCAGAGCTCCCTTGAGGGAGCCGAAGGGCAAGTTCATGGGCAGTGGTTTTCTGGGGATAGACTAATGGATGCAGTTTCAGCTCTGAGAATTTGTTCTGAAATGGAGGGTTCTGCCTGCAGCAACTCTGAACTGAGGGTGGAAGGTTAGCAGCTGTCCATGCACAGCCCTGTGCTTTGGTAATTTAGTCTTCAGTGACCCAGGGCTGGTCGCTCTTATACTAAGGATAACATGACAAGCTGTTCACTTGTTCGTTCACTGCAGTTTGTTCTAGAACCATTGCCACTTTTGAAGGGTTATATTTGATGCTTGGTGGTGGTAATCCACGAATGAGTGTAAACTGACTGTGAGGTAAATCTCAATCTACCCTACGGTGGTTATTCTTGGAGTTTCTTCCCTCACCTCATCAGTGGTGTGAGCTGAGAAATACAGAAACTGAATAAAATGAGGTACCTGATTGAATAGTGTTGCAGGCATGGCTTCCTGCTTTGATAAAGCACCCCTGCCAGTCACCGGGTCCTGTTGCTAGTAGAAATCTGTACCAGGAAGTAACTCTTCTAAACATTGAATAGACCAGAGGATTCCAGAGAAGATAGTTACACAGTCTATCTGGCTCTTGTTTCTGCTAGGTTTACAAAAAGGAAAAGGCCCGTGTTATCTCTGAGGATGAGAAGAACTTCAAAGCCTTTGCCAGCCTGCGTATGGCCCGGGCAAATGCCCGGCTCTTTGGAATCCGTGCTAAACGAGCCAAGGAAGCTGCAGAGCAGGATGTGGAGAAGAAGAAATGAACTGTTCTCCCTCAAACTGTCAATAAAAGAGTATAGAAATGTAACCTGGTGTGGTGTCGTCTTAGGCCAGATGCAAAGGGATCCGGAATAAAGGAAGGTGATACTTCTGACACGAAGTCTATACTCAGCAGTGTTTGTTAGTTTGTTCAGCTGCATTCTAGCCATGTGTTTGTATAAAAGTAAATTGAACTGTAGTCTCAACTGGTTTGCTCACTGCTTCTTCTGAGATGAGCAGGCAGTAGGCTCCTGGCATTGTGGGTGGCAGGTACTCATTCAGTCTGGGTGGAGTTGCCTTAGGTTTAAACAGTTACGTTTTCCCCTCCACTTGCTGTTTAATCATAGCTGCTTTGAGGGAAACCGGAGCAGGTGAATCTTTAATCAGTAGCCAGACACAGCCCTGCATTGCTCCTCTCTTCTTAAGGAGCAGCCTGCTCGCTCTTGCCTATAAGAAACAGGACTGAAATTTCCAGTGTGTGGAGGACTTGGCTGAATCAAGTTGTAAGAGAGTACTGAATTTGATACAGTCCTAAACTACCACTGGGGGGCGCCTGTCTTCGTGCAGCACTAACTACATGGGTTTTTTTTCGCTGACAAGCCAGTCTAATACCCTGTAAAACTGCTGTGCAGGTTTCCTTAGTAGTGCCTGGGCTTTCCAAAAGGAATTGGTAGAATGTAGGATGCCAATCTCAGCTGTGGTATGTATGGTGTCTTTAGTAGCAGGGTACCCCCTCTGGATTCTTACTAGTAAATAGGGATTCTGATTTCCTTTGCTTCTCTGGCATCCCCTCTGTAGGCTGTTTGAACTAGGTCCCTGGGTATCTTGTTCAGAGTAGCGCCGTAGCTTCTGGGAGGCACAAAGTACTACCCAGCCTGTTGAATTTGGAACGAAGAAAAAGCAAGAGAAATAGAACTCTCTCCGCCCCCCAAAACAATTACAAACTTGCTTTTTACCTGCTCACCATAATAGCTGTTTTGTTACTGCTTGTTCCATACTTGCTTGGTCTCCCATGTATTTGAGCTTGACTCTTTAAACAACACACACATTTTCCCCTCTGTATAAGAATGAGCAGGACATACAGGGACCAGTTAACCAGTTAACACTGGTGTGTTGTGTGTAATGTGCATTGTGAAGCACAATCCATTCCGGAGCTCTACTGCCTTGACCCAGCCAGCCCTTCGTCTCCGAGCATGGAGAAAATGCAGCAGCTGTAGCGTAACGCTGTGTTCTCCATCTGGGAGAAGCAGATAACTCCTCTCACAACCAGATCTTTTGTCATCTCTAAGCAATGACTTGTCTTTCACAGCTAATATTTTCTCTTCCGGTGTGTGGGGTTGCCCAACTTCCTGCCCCTAACAATACGTGAGGCTTTTCTATGAAAGAGGTGGAACCCTAGGCTATTTCTTTCCCTCATAGCCCCGTATTTCACATGGTTTGGTGTTGGGGAGGAGAGACCAGTCCAGCCATTCCTAAAGGGGAAAAAGCCGTAATTTTAAGGTATTGCCACTAAATAGCTAAATGCCTTCTCTGAAATAGTTGTCAGTATTTCACCGTGCGAATGAGCTGCCATCTCACTGCTGCATCCCATTGTGAAAAGGACAGTGCTAAGTAATTAATGGAGGAGAGAAGCTGGAACCTAATCCATTCAAAGAAAGGCTTAGTTGCTAGAACTTGTAAAACTTCTGAGGGGATTGGAGGGTTATTTGTACAGTGCCAAAGGTGTGCATGGTACCACAGAGTCCTGGAAGAAACAATTTCCTGCGGAGCTTGCAACTGAGAATAATGGGTTACGTGAATGAAAAGGGCAGAGGAATGAAGAGAAGTGTTTTGGGGAGAGCCTGTTTTTCATTCAATCAGATTTTAATGTGATTTTGTTGTATTACTGGCTCTCCTGAATGGGTTGGACTTAACTGAGCTGCCCATATTGTGGCCTTGTCTACACTACGCAGTTTTGTTGACAAGTCAGTTGAAATGCTTCTCCCAGCAATGTAACTCCCGTGCTATGCCAACATCATAAAACCACCTCACCAAGAGGTGTAGGGCTTATGTGGGTGTAGTTAGGGTGATGCACTACTTATGTGGGCACACTGTTTCTTACATCAGCTGTTGGCTGACATTCTTGTCAATTTCACACTGCTGGAGCTGTGAAATTGACAAGAAATCCAGCTTCCCAGCTGGCCTGCTGCCCAGTCTCCACTCCAAGCTGGGCTTCCATCCGGGCTTGGACTGCCACCCGGGCTCTACTCCCTCCTTGGATCCCTGCTTGCCCCCTGGGCTCCCAGCTCTCCCCTGGGAGCACGGCAGCTGACTGGACTCAGAACATGGATCTCTCCACCAGAGGTAAGACAGTCCAGGCAGCTGCCTCCTCGCTCCCTGCTGGGGAGTTGCATGGTGCTCAGTCCTCCACACTGCCCCTCTTTAGTTGTTGGGAGCACTCCTGGTGAGGACGCCCACCACCAACAGAAGGAGGCTAGTGTGGACATCAGCCACTGGAGGAGTTAATGAGGTGGCTGTAAGTCAACCTAGCATAGGTCAACTTATCTTTGTAGTGTAAACATAGCCTGTGTTATAGAAAGAAACAAAAGGCGCTTTGAGACGACCAGTGGCTCGTATATGCACAGGGAACAAGGATCCACCACTGAAATGTCACATTCCATCCCAGGGTTGGTTGCAACTATCTAACTGCTCCCGGCAGAGGCAGGCCATAAATACCCTAACCAATGGAATATGCAGGTAAAACTAAAGGCATAATTATCCAGATTGGAAAGTGGCCAAGACATAAGCTAGAAAAACTCAGAAGTCTGTTTAATAAATGTTCATGTACCTAAGAAATTGTACATGTCTCCTGCGGTCATGGTGGGAGGTGCTCATCTCGTGTTATAAGCCCTCTGTCAGGCCTAGTGCCGGCTTCCAGTTTATATGGGGGGGTTTAACAGGCCAGATTTTAAATATTTGTTACTTTAGCTATAAGTCAGTAAATGAATAGGTACCTTAGAGTGCAGTTTCTTTCAAAAGACAAGGTGCAGTTACTCTCTGTTGCCAGTTGGTGGAGCAAAAACCTCAGTTTAGATTTTCCACTTACCATTTTTAAAGGTGGCTGTCCTGGGAAGTGTCTTCACCATTTTTCCTACCCAACCAGTGTGCTGGGGGCTGTGGCTCAGGGGTCTGAGCCTTGGCCTTGAAAATATTAAACTCCCCAGATGCGTCCGGTCAATCCTAGCAGGGTCTGTTTGGCACTTCCTCCTCCATAGGTTGAATTCCATGCACTTTGCTCAGGAAGTGGGAATGTCTTTCATATAAAACTTTAGCAAATGGGATCCATTCAGTAGATGGTGAGGCTTGTGTTGGTGTGTGTGGCTAAACCTCCGCTCAATCCCACCAGTTTGCTGTGTGCCAGGCCGGCTTGTGCTCTCCACCCCAGAGGTGGCTGCATTGCAAAGTTCGTTATTTTGAATGTTAAAGCGCAGTTGGGATGGGGGATGGGCAGTCTGATCAGTGAGGCTGCCTCTCAGGGCCTCTATTCTGTGAAACAAACAGTGCTGGAGGCTGCATGGTTTGAAATCCCTTCAGAGACCAGCAGGTATTGTGAGCAGTTTTCATTAAAGAACTGAAATTCTATCCGGTCCATGTGAATGAGCATTTCAAGAGTTTTCCCCAGTCTTGTCAGTTACTGACTCTGCTGTTAGGTGCTCTGTCCGGACCCTCTGGCCACCTGCTCTGAGCTGCAGATGGTCAGGGCATGCCTGGAGGCTTTTACAGAGGTTGTTCCTGTATGGTCTGTGAAGCAGAGCTAGATAATTACGATTGTGTAGCGTGCTCAGCTAGGCAAGGGTGCCTCTGAATCAGGCAGGTTCATCTTGCTGGCTGAAGGAACACTAATGTGCCTGCTTCCATGCAAATCTGGGATGAGCAGCTGCTATCTTGTTTTTGTTCAAGGCAACCTTCCAGTACTAATAGAACTGCAAAGTATGTGAGGACTTCAGAGCCCTTCGCAAATGGGCCCTGACTGCGCCTGGCAGGAGGCAGGTGGGGGAAAGGGGCAAAGAAGGTAAGAAACACACCGAAGCTCTTGTAGCATGTCAGCAGCGGCGCCGGCAGTAGAACCTAGGTGGAGAGTCCCCATCATGTGCCTTATTTAACCACCTTCCCCTGTGCTTGGGCTGCTGCGTAGGCCCTGCGGCAGAGCAGGGAGGACCACGGGCCACTCCGCTGCATTCCCCCGGGTAGGCGACTGAAGGCAGGGCGGTGGGGGTGGGGTCTGGGTTCCATCCACCATCCATTAGCCAAGGAAGGCTGCTGTGATAGTGGAGCTGAGGGAAGACGCTGGGGAAGTTCTGCGTTTGAAGACCAAACCTTTACCCTGATGATGTTCCACTTCGGCTCCCAGGGCAATGTCAACAGTGGATCTGTGGCCCTGCAGGGGGGAGGCTGCGCTGGCTGGCTCACCGTGGGCTTACACAGCCTTGTCACACGACACTTGCTGGCAGGCTGCACGAGGAACAAGCTGCCTGCCCAGCAAGGGGGGAGTTGGGTACGTCGGGACCAAGGGCTTTCTGCAGGGAGCTCCATGGCTGGAGAGGACCCAATCACCCGTGTCACTTAGGCAGGGAAGCTGGAGCAATCTGGGTCCGGAGCCGTGGGCGAGGCTGCAGCTGGGCTGCCAGAAAACACCATTTGCACTTCCCAGTCTCCGTACATGACAGGAAATTAATTGAAGCTTTTCAGCTGTTGCTAACTGTGTGTTCTGCTTTTCAGGAGGCGCTTGGCTCGCTGTCACGTACTATCTGATTAGCTGGCTTCAGAGCCTTTGCATTGTCAATCTGGGCTTCTGGAAACTGATTTGAAGAGGAAAATGTCTCCGGGTGCAGCGAGCGCTCCTTGCTTCCCCCGTGATACGTGGGAGGTGTGTGGTCTGGCCCGGACGGCCTCCCACGCCTTCCCCGCTGCAGCTACAGGCCTGGCTGACTCAGCCAAGTCACACCAGGGCAGGTTTGAAATCGACGCGCCTTCCTGTAAGGGCTTGTGTGGTCACCGTCCTCTTTCCCCTTCTGGTATCTGGGCTCTTGGGTTCCTCTCCCCGCAGGCAGGGTTTACATTTCATAGCCCTGACTCCCACACTGCTCTCCCCTCCCAAGTCCCTGGGCAGTTTGGTTCTTTCCTTTGCTGTTTGTTGCCACCTTGGAAGCACAGAGTGGGGCTTCAGTGCAGATCCTCAAAGGTCTTTTGACTCCTAACTGCCACTGAAATGAATAGGAGTTTGGTACCTGGAGGATCTGGGTCTTTGTACCTAGACTCCCTAGTCAAAAAAACCCTCTGAGCATCGTGGGCTGGGCTGCACCCAGCGGCAAGTCCCTGCTTGGAGACTCGTGTGCTCCCCTGAGATCAACAGAGATCTGGGCACCGCTGGGAACGCCCTGCAGATGCCTTGTGCTCTTTGCACAGCAGCTGGGGGACGGGCCTTGCTGGCAGACAAGTGTTCGTGGGACTGAGCTCCGCCCCCTCCCCCCCGCCTTTGTTCTGGTCCCTTGCAAATGGGGAACTCCCTGCCCCTTTGAACATGGCTCCCTGGAAATGGAGCCAGGTGGTGTCCAGCTTGTGGGAAAGGAGCCCGTGGATGTGACTTGGACGGTAACTGTGCAGCGGCAGGGGGCAAGTGCCGCTTTAGGCAGCCTCGTTCCAATCCCTGGGCACCACCCTGAACTTTGGGGAATTTGCCCTGCCATAAATTCAACATTTTGCTGCAGAAAAAAGTCTTTCTAGGCCCAGAGTGTGCTGGGCTGAGCAGGCTGAGATGACAGTATTCTGCCTTCCCAGGAACCCCCCAAAATGGGACTCTGCTCCCAAGGAGGCATTTTCCCTGGATGCCCTCTGCAGAGGGATAAACCTGCTAAAGAACCCATCAGACCACCTAGAACAACTGATGGGGCAGATGCTCCACCTGTCTGCCAGGGAGCTGGGAGCCCCCTGGCCAGCTCCTCGGTGCGATCTCTGCAGGAGCTGCTGTGCCGACTGGTGCCGGCTGCTTGCTTGGGCGTCTAGCAGAGCCATGCAGTGGGAGCAGGGACCTGCGGCCTCCTGCTAAGCCCTCGTCCTGTGATGCTCAGCACCTCTGCGTGTCCCGGCTGACGCTGTCTGCTGTAAGCTCTGTGACGAGGCGGTTCTGGCAGGACCCAACTGAGGTGCCAATTCAGGACCAATTGCTCAAACAGGGCAGTGTCAGCCCTAGGCTGGGGTTTTTCCACCTCTAAGGCACCAAGCCAGACAGACAGAGAGGACTTTGGTTTTACCCCACTGGCTAACCACAGGTCACACAAGCAATTCCCTTAGACACTCCAGTCTCCCAGTATCACCACCAGTGCCACTCGTCCTGGGGATGAATGGTTATGAAAACCAACACCCCAATAAAAGAAAACGGTTCTCTCGATCCCAAAGAATCAAGCCCCAGACCCAGGTCAATATACACAGCAGATCTTACCCACAAATCACGCTGTTGCCAATCCTTTAGAATCTAAAATCTAAAGGTTTATTCAAAAAGGGAAAAAGGTAGAGATGAGAGCTAGAATTGGTTAAATGGAATCAGTTACATACAGTAATGGCAAAGTTCTTAGTTCAGGCTTGTAGCAGTGATGGAATAAACTGCAGGTTCAAATCGAGTCTCTGGAACATCCCCCGCTGGGATGGGTCATCAGTCCCTTGTGTAGAGCTTCAGCTTGTAGCAAAGTCCCTCCAGAGGTAAGAAGCAGGACTGAAGACAACATGGAGATGAGGCATCAGCCTTAAATAGGCTCTTCCAGGTGTAAGAACACTTCTTTGTTCTTACTGTGGAAAATTACAGCAAAATGGAGTCTGGAGTCACATGGGCAAGTCCCTGCACACCCTGCTGAGTTACAAGGCGTATCTGCCTCCTCTCAATGGGTCAATTGTGTAGCTGATGGTCCTTAATGGGCCATCAAGCAGGCTAAGCAGAGCTAACACCAGCTTGTCTGGGATTTTTCCCAGAACTACAGCACAAATTTGAAATACAGACAGTATACAGCCAATACTCATAACTTCAACTACAAAATGACACATGCATACAGGCAGCATAATCATAACCAGCAACCCATAACCTGGTCTTAGACACCTTATATGACCCCCTTTACATCAGATTTGGTGCCACTACAGGACCTTGGTTGCAAACCATGTTCTATATGGTCCCAGTTTATATCAATAACGTCACAAGCTCCCACTCCCCTCGCTGGTTATTAGCCTTTCCCCCAGCTTGCAGCGCAAGGGGGCTGCCGAACGTGCCCCCCTGCCTCTGATTCTTTGCCCGCTTGCTTTGGGGGTGGTGTCTGGGAGAGGCCTGAGGCTGCTCGTTTCCAATTTCCCCTCCTGGTTCCCAGGCCTCGTTAGAGCTCATGTAACTAGCAGGCGCACCCTGGTGGCCAGGTTAATTAGCCTGCCTGTCCTGCATCAGTTCACGCCTTGGAGCACTGTGCTGGTTCCAGGCGGAGGGAAGGGGCCAAGCTCAGGCAGGGCTGCTGCAGTGGCAATCCCTGTCTGGCTGGGGCAGCCGGGGCCCGGGGCAAAGGGAAGGATGCTCCAGCTGTGAGCTGGCACCACTCAGGCAGCGGTTAGCGGGTGGTGTGAGGCCGGGTGGACGCTGCAGCACCAGTCAGCTTGGAAATTGGGTTGATGGGGGTTGAGTGATGGGCTTTTCTTGGAACGCTGGCAGTGTCAGATCCTGTGCAGAGAGAGCAGGCTGGGGCAGCGGGAGGGACGGTCTCCTGCCCTGGTGTGCTTAGCCCAGGCTCAGGCTGCCGGGGTGGGCTAGCAGCACCTCCAGTCACACACGGCACCTGCTGCACTGGGGCTGCCTCTGGGGTGACGGCAGCAGCTGCCCCAGTGCAGTGTCCTGAGCTCTGCTGTCCTCATTGCTGGGCTTGTCTGGTCACTGCCTCCTAATGAGCGTCCCGCCCGCCAGCCCAGCTCCCAGCCCTGGGCCCCGACTTCTCAGAGGGTTTGCAAAGGAGGGGCCAAGTGACTGACCAGCCTGTAGGACTGGTGAGGTGGGGGGGCAGCCTGACCTTCCCTTCCCAGGCCTCTGGCAAGACACGTCCTGGTCTGGGACATTCTGCTTCTCATCAGCCTGGCTCCAAGAGCTCAGGGCTTGCACGTTTGAATAGGATCTTAATTGAACAATGCTGATGGTTCCTCCCTGCGCTGCCTCCAAGGAGCCTGGCCTCGATGATGAGGTCTGGGTTTTAATATCATTCTTCGCGCAGGAGTCGTACATCTTGTAAATCTTCAGCTGGCGTCAAACCCCTGCTGGGGCTTGGCTTTAATAAAGCAGAGATGGTTTGCACCTCGGGCAGCATCCCCCTTCCCGGGGCGTCTGGGCCGGCCCCTCTGCACTGCCCATGCACTGACTCCAGAGACACCCAGTAACTCCCCTGGGTGCTGGGGAAGAGCCCATAGAAGGCCCTGGGGCTGCTGGCTGCATGATGAGCCCAGAGCTGAGAGACCTGCAGAGCTGCTGACCCCGCAATGAAAACGGCTCCTGTGTCTGCATGGAAAGCGGGGACCGTGCAGGTGGGTCGTCCTGCCCAGTTGGGGCTCGTCCCCTCTCCGGAGAAGGGTCCGTGCTGCTGTGAGCTCTCCTGCTTTCCCCTCCCCCTGCCTGCCATCAGACCAGCTCTTCCCCGGCCCTCGCTGTGTGACATCACAGCGGGATTGTGATGTGTCAATTCCAGAGGGTCACTGGCGGGCGCTGGCTGTTTCCCCTGGGAAATTCTGAAAAGGGGAGAAATCTGTCTGTCTGAAACGGGCTGCTGTGGAGGCAGGGATCCCAGCGCCCGTCGGGGGTGGACATCCCTGGGAGCCCAGCAGTTTGCCCCCAGGCTGGCTGGCTGGTGGACCCAGCCTACTGCCCTGCCTGGTTCCTAGCCAAAGTTTCAACGGACTCTGCAGAATGTTCCAGTGCCTGTGTCTGCTGGAGAATTTTTGAGCAGTTCCACCCTGGGCTCGAGTAGGTCCTAGGAACTGTTGTGGTCACGTAGTCTGACCTGGACAGCACAGGCCAGAGACCTGCTCCACAATAATCCCTAGGGCAGAGCTCTTCAAAACCATCCTTCCGGATTTAAACATCGCCAGGGACGGAGAATCCACCCTGACCCTGGGGAAGTTGTTCCAGTGGTGAATTACTCTCCCTGCTGAAGATGCATGCCTCGTTTCCCCCTTTCCTTCCCAGCTTGTTCCTCCACCCTGCATCAGCTAGAGCCTTCACTCACTGCCCTCAGCAGCACACGCCAGCCAGGGACCACGGGCAGTGGGGCCTGAGTGGAGGTGCCTGGTGCAAGGCCTAGGCCTGCTTTTCAGAGGAGCTGGGCAGGTGTCTTAAAGTGGCACCTGAAATCTGAGCTTTCTTGTGAAAACATCGGCCTAAGTGACTTACCCAAGGTCATGCAGTGACTCAGTGACAGAGCTGGGAATGGAACCCAGGAGTCCTGGCGCTGTGCTCTGTCTGCGGCACCGGGCAGTGTGAGCCTCCCAGGTGCAGCCCTATCTCTGATAGACTGACGGACTGAAAGACCAACCTCCCTGCCTGCTCGGGGTCTCTTTCCTTAGTGGCGTTTTCAGGGAGCTCAGTGCCTCCAGCCTGGCGCCCCAGCCCCCCTGCGTTCCCCTGCTGTGGCTCAGGGACGGGGAATGCCCCTCGCAGGAGCAGCACTAGTAGTAATTAACAGTCCTTGGCACCGACCTGGCCAGCAGCAGCAGGGAGGCAGCGTGGCTGTCGTCGTCGTCCCCCACCCTTGCACGGAGAAGGAAACTGAGGTAACTTGGCCACATGCCAGAGAGCAGCCTGGCTAGCAGGGCTGGCATAGCCGCGTGCCCAGCCCTGGAGCCTCTGTTCCCCCTCCTGCGCGAACCTCCCTTTGCCAAACAAGTGAGTGCTGGTGCGGGGAATTCCCGAGCACAGGGGGACCCCATGGCCTGGCTACCCTGAAAACCTTGCCAGCCCCCAGCTGCTTGGGGAGCCCAGGGCGAGGTTCGGGTGGAGCTTGGGGTGCCTGGCAGAGGAGGGACGATGTGGCCGTCTGCCCCCAGCTACGCTGAGCCACGTCACCCTGGTGGTTCACAGGGGTCATTTAGTTTGGGACTTGTCACTTCTTCCCAGCCATTGGTGCCAGGGCAGCCTGCCCCCCTCGTGTGTGTGCAGGGGGGGGGGCAGCCAGGCCCTGGAGACCGAGCACAAGAACCTGCCTCTTCCAGACTTGACAGAAGGCCCCTCCTGCAAAGCGCTGACCCGAGTCCTGGGCCATGAGGCCGAGGCGCCAAGCACTGTGACAGGCCCTGGGGGGAAGGTAATTTCTGCAGCAGCAATGTCCCATTTGCCTAATTACAGTGGTTCATTTTAATTAATCTGCTGGCTGGCTCCCCTGGGAAGTGGGGCCATATGCCAGCAACTCCAGACACCAGCCTGACCCAGGCAGGCGGCAGCTCCTCCAGCGGGCCGGGGATGCTGCATGAGTGTCTTGGCACCAGTCCCTCTGGCTTCTTGCTGTAACAACCCCCCTGTACCGAGTGGGGGTAGGACACAAGGTCAGCCGGGGCAGAGCCAGGAAAAGAACCCAGGAGTCCTGAACACCCCCCCCCACACACACACACCCCGGTCCACAGCTTTAGCCAGACCACCTCCCTTCTCCAGATATAAAGCTCCCAGCCCGGCTCTGTTTGCCACTCCAGCCCTGTGCAAGGGCCCTGGCAGTGCCTACTGCAGGGAGATGCCCACGCTCAGCGGCTGCTGGCCCCGCTGCCCCCAGGCGGTGGGAGAGGTGGGACCCGCTGGCAGGCAGGGGCAGCAATGCAGAGAGCAGGTGTCGCCCAGCCATGGAGCTGTGCCCGTTTCCAGGCCGGCCTGCTCTGCTTGTGCACCAGCGGGGAGGGGCCTTGCAAAGGGCGTTTTGCACCTAACGTGCTGGGGATTCAGGCCTGGGGTTTCTGTTAGTAGTGAAAGCAGGAAAAGGCCCCGGGAGGGGCTGGGAATGGGGCAGGGGGTTTCGAGAGCGACCCCAGTTGCTAAGCGCTGACGCCCGTTGGCAGCCTGTGTGCAATGGCTCCAGGGGCCTGGACACACGTGCTGCTAAGGCAAGTGGGCTGGCGCTGGTCCCTCGCTGAGCCATGGTCCATGACCTCCCTGCATTGCAGTCCTAGGGCTGGGCATAAACCAGAGCCGCGCATCACGGGGGCTGCCAGCCAGACCCACTTGCCGGGGCCGAATTCCCATAGGCCTCCCTTGTGGCGGCCAGCGCCTGTGGGCGAGGGCGGTTTCTCACGTCCAGGCCCTGAGCGTGCTCCGCATTTCCAGGGAGGATTTACTAGCAGGCTCTGAAGCCAGGCGGGGAAGGCGGAGAAGATCATTTTACTCACAGAGGTTGGGCCTGAGAGAGCTTTGGTGAGCTGGGGACGGAGGGGGGGCTCTGCCCGCCCCTGGTCGGGACTCTCACAGGCAGCCGTCAGACTGGTGAGGGGCTGGCAGGTGCGGGGAGAGGAGGAGAAGCCCAGTCCTGGCAGGGCCCTTCCTCACGCCCGGTTCCGGCTGTCTCCCCTTGGCAGAGGCTCCCTGCGCCAGGGCCCTGGCTCTGGTCTCTCATGGGCTTGAACACGGACCCGGCTGGCTCAGAGAAGGGGAGACTGGTGCAGGTGGCAGGTGTGAGGAGGGGGTTCTCATGGGCCGCGCCCACATTCCCAGAATGCACCGGAGGGTCCTCTGGGTGCCTCGGAGCTGGTCCCTTGGGTGCCCACCGAGCAGTGGTGCTTCCAGCCCCTAGGGCCTATGGGGAAGGGCTGGGGTCGAGTGGGACGCCGTCGGCCTTCAGCGGGCAGCCCCCTGGCTGAGTTCAGCCCATTTTCCTCTGACTCCCCTTAATAAAAGGGTCCACGTTAAAGAAGTGACCCTGCAGCATAGTGGCTGGGAGGCAGCAGCTGCGTGTCCCTAACACCAGTATTAGTGAGTGGGGGTGCGACGGCGCCCCCTAGAGGCCGGGCCAGAGCTGAGGGCATCTGCCACTGTCCGGTCAGCAAGGCGCAGGGGGACAGCCGGGCTCAGCCTGACTCTGTTACCTGGCACACGTGGCTATAATAGGCAGCAGGTTTAAAACAAATAAAAGGAAGTTCTTCTTCACGCAGCGCACAGTCAACTTGTGGAACTCCTTACCTGAGGAGGTTGTGAAGGCTAGGACTATAACAATGTTTAAAAGGGGACTGGATAAATTCATGGTGGCTAAGTCCATAAATGGCTATTAGCCAGGATGGGTAAGAATGGTGTCCCTAGCCTCTGTTCGTCAGAGGATGGAGATGGATGGCAGGAGAGAGATCACTTGATCATTGCCTGTTAGGTTCACTCCCTCTGGGGCACCTGGCATTGGCCACTGTCCGTAGACAGATACTGGGCTAGATGGACCTTTGGTCTGACCCGGTACGGCCTTTCTTATGTTCTTATGTTCTTGAAGCCGGCCCTGAGCTCCCAGATGGCATGGCAGCTTGCGGGACCCTCCCCGACCCTACCACACAGCCCCACGGCCGTGCTCCGGTCCCATGCACTGCAGGGCGGTTCACAGGCCCTCAGCCTCTGCTGGAGTTGCTTCGTTCTGGAGGGCGCAGACTGGACCCCCCAGCGAGCGCCCCATGGGGAGTGCGGGGGGCAGGCCGACCAGGGGCTTCGCCAGGGTGGGCGTTGCTGGATCCCACCAGCCCTGGGGTAACGAGCCTGGCTACAGGGTCAGGCTGGTGGCGGGGTCTGTTTGGTGCAAACACAGCCAGGCTGGCGGAGCCCCCAGGCTGCCGGCCAGAGGCAGCAGCGCCTGCTAGCCCCTGCCCGTGCTGTTTCCACCCTGGATCCCGCAGCCTGACTAATGTCCTTCAATTACATGTACTAGGGGAATGATGGGGGGATTTCCAGCTTCCCCGTGCCTCATCCAGCGTCCGTTTCAATACTGCCTGGGGCTCGCTGGCTCCCAGCCGGGAGCGAGTGCTCAGAAAGCATTGATTGCTCCAGATGAACAGTGATGGTGCTACAGGCTAGGGCCTGGCTCCTGAGCACTAACGGAGCAGTCAGCAGGCCGGGTCCCTGTGTGGCTGCCCTGTGCTGGGGCCTGGCCTGCAGCAGGCGCCCTGGGGGCTCCCCTGTTGTTGCGAGCACTGGTGCAGCTCTGCTGGTGTTCACAGCAGAGTGGGGGACCAGTGCAGACAGGGCTCTGGCATTGCTGCGACCTACACTTGATCAGAGCCGGGTTCGAGGACATCCCCTGCCTGTCAGCGCTAGGGTCTCTGCGCCCCCAGGAGTGGGAGCGCGGGGGGGATTTGCCTGGTAGACGCAGCCTGTCTGTGTGTTGTGACATGCAGGCTGGCGTGAGGGCACAGGAGCTGCCACGTGGGGCCAGGACCAATGGGCCCCGGCTCCTGCCTCCAGCAGCGGCCAATGGCTGATGCTCCAGAGGAAGGAGTTACATCACCCGCTGTGTGGTGAGGTGCTGTCACTGCCTGACCCCAGCTGGTGGCTGAAGCATGGGGATGGATGGCCCCCGTCTCTTGGACCCCTGACTGTGCCGTTCTCATTCCTGCCCTTCTGTGGCCCCTGCTGAGCTGCTGCTAGAAGCTGTTGGGGTCAATCCCAATGAGCGTCGCCCCGGTGCCGGCAGAGCTCTCGCTGGCGTGTGTCATGCCAGACTGAAAGGCGGGTGCCCTATTTCTGCCACGCAGGCTGGGGATTAGCTCCCGCGACGCCCTTAGTCACCGTGGTCCTTAGCCACATCTGCATTCTAATAGCTCCAAATATGGGCTAATTTCATCGGCTCTCCGAAATCAGCTCTGCCAGCTCCCAGACACGTGTGTGCCTCCGCAGGGGAGGGCAGCGCAGGCAGGCAGGTTGGCGATACAGTGGGAAGTGCCAATGACACGGGAGGGGGCTGCAATGCAGGGTTCACTGGTAGATGGCTGGCAGAGCTGGCTGGAAAAGCCCGAATCCCCCAGGCCTGTTACTGTGGTCTGTGCAGTGCGTGGGGGCTGTGGCCTCATGGGGGGGTTTCCTGCAAAATTCCCAAGTGCCTTTTCTGTAGCCATGTCAGGATTTCATCCTGGAAACCGCCCGGGAGCAGGGGGGCGTTGGGGAGGGGGAGGGAGCATGGGAGGTTGGTGCTGGTTGCGGGGGAGAGGGGATGGCCCCGCCCTGGGGGAGATGGCCAGAGGGGTCAGTGCTGGCCCAGCTGGAGCTTGTGGGATTGTGGGTTCCAGAGGGACAAGGCCATTCTGGAGCGTGGCCTTTCCTGCTGTGCGTGGCTGTGATCCAGGCAGCAAGGAGCAGAGCATGGAGCCCTCTGGCCAGGGGGCCCTGGCACCCCCATGCCCAGCACTGCATGGCAGGAGATGCTCTGGCCTGTGTTTCGTGGGACGTGAGTCCAGAGCTGCCATGCACCAAGGCAGCTCTGAGAATCACAATCCTGGAAGGTCCTCGAGAGGTCACCGACTCCAGCCCCTGTCCCAAGGCAGGGCTGAGTAAACCTAGACTGGGGTCTGTCCATCCTCTTCTGAAACCCCCCAGCGATGGGGATGCCACAGCCTCCCGTGTCCCTGCTCCAGTGCTTCACGCCCCTGGGAGTTAGGAAGCTTTTCCTAATATCTCACCTCAATCCCCCAGGCTGCAGATTGGACCAATCACGTCTCCTACCGTCAGTGGACATGGAGAACAATTGATCCCCGTCGTCCGTACCACCAGCCTTTCCCTAGCTGACGGCAGGTTGAAGGGAACAACTGAGAACTCGCCTGAGTCCAGTCTTGTGCACCCACTTTCTAGTCATTTCACCCAGCCAACATTCCCCTCGTTCACTATGAGATGTCAAAAGCTTCACTAAACCCAAGATCTACCACGTCTCCTGCCTCCCCCAGCCACGAGGCCTGTGACCCTGGCAAAGAAGGCGCTTAGGTTGCTTTGGCGTGATTTGTTCTTGGCACACCCATGCTGACTGGTCCTCAGAACTCAATATCCTCTGGGGACTCACAAACTGATTGGTTAACAATTTGTTCCAGTCGCGTTCCAGGTATGGAGGTCGGGTTCCCTGGGTCCTCTTTGTTCCCCCTTTTTCAAGACAGGTGCAATGTTTGCCCTTCTCCAGTCTGGGCTCTCGCCCATCCTCCAAGGTAACTGCTAACAGTTCCGCTAGTTCCTAAGCCCCCAAGGGTGCATTGACCGGGTGCCGCCGGGTTGGATCCATCCAGGGGATGGAAATGTTCTTTGGCCGGTGTCTCTGCAGAGCTGAGTTCTGCTCCGAGCCTGGCAGCGAAGCAGTTAAAAGCTGCTGCTCGTCTCCCTCTTAGGGTTTTACTCATGAACTGCAGCTTGAGTCAGAGGCTGTGGAGGTGGCAGGCAGCGCGGCTCAGGCTGGCAGAGGATGCTCGTGGTGCGAGCGCTCGCTGGGTCCAGGAGGCAGCGCAGAGAGAAGTGAGGCTGGGGGCCGGCAAGCAGGTGAGCGGGTCGGGGGGAGCAGACCAGGGAGCTGGGACAGAGGGATCCCCGGCTGCGAGCGGGGCTGTGAAGGAGTTGGGGAGTTGCCGGGTGGGTGCAGCTGGCAGGGGGAGGCTCCCGGGGGCTTTGGCAAACGCGATGTGCCAGGGCAATGGGCCGCTGCCCACAGAACTTTCCCAGCAAACTTTGGCAGCAGCTGCCACTTGGCACAAAGAGCCACAGCCTCTGGCTTGGGGAACGTGTGACCGACAGGCGCCCGCGGCATGGCCCCCTCTGGGTCTGAGCCCAAACTAAGTGTGAAAGCCACAGACTGCGGCTGGGTGCCAAGGCCAGGGGACTTGGGGCTGGGAGAGCCCCCTTGCCTCTCCCTGCCCCGTGGGGTCCCCATGCCCTGTCTGCCCCCCTCACTCATGTTTCCCCGGGGAGCGAGGGGGAAATGCCAAACACATCCCGTTGTGCCAGCTGGGCACAGACACGGGCCAGCGACACCCCTCCAGATCCCGACTGCAATGGAGTCTGCACGGTGGGCTGTGCCAGGCGCCAGGGTGAGGGGCACTTTGGCACCCCCTGGAAGGGCGATAGAGCAGCCTGGAGCCACAGCCAGGTCTGCCCCGGCAGAGCCAGCCCCGTGCAGCCCACTGGGCTCTGCCAGGCCAACCTGGGAATGGCTGCGGGCAGGCAAAGCCTTCGGCCGAAGTCCTGCTGAGCCCAGGATGCAGCTCATTCCTGGGGCATCCCCCAGATACACAGGGAGCGGGACCCCGGTGGGTACACGGGGAGGTGTGTGTGGGGGGGAGCGGGATCCCGGTGGGTACCCGGGGAGGTGTGGGGGGGGGAGCGGGATCCCGGTGGGTACACGGGGAGGTGGGGAGCGGGATCCCGGTGGGTACCCGGGGAGGGGTGGGGAGCGGGACCCCAGTGGGTACACGGGGAGGTGGGGGCGAAGGAGCCAGACCACGGTGATAACATGGGGAATCTGGGGCGGGAGCGGGTACATGGGGAGGTGGGTACAGGGAAGGGGGCGAAGGAGTCGGACCCGGTGATAACATGGGGAATCTGGGGCGGGAGCGGGTACATGGGGAGGTGTGTGGGGCGAAGGAGCCGGACCCCGGTGAAAAAAAGGGGAATCTGGGGGTGGGACCGGGTACATGGGGAGGTGGGTACAGGGAAGGGGGCGAAGGAGTCGGACCCGGTGATAACATGGGGAATCTGGGGCGGGAGCGGGTACATGGGGAGGTGGGTACAGGGAAGGGGGTTGAAGGAGCCGGACCCCGGTGATAACATGGGGAATCTGGGGGGGAAGGAGTGGGTACATGGGGAGGTGGGTACATGGGGAGGTGTGGGGGGCAAAGGAGCCGGACCCCGGTGATAACATGGGGAATCTGGGACGGGAGGGAGTGGGTACATAGGGAGGTGGGTACATGGGGAGGCATGGGGAGGGAGCCGGACCCGGTGATAACACGGGAAGCTTGGCGGGGAGCGGGTACATGGGGTGGATACAGGGAAGGGGGCGAGGAACCGGACCCGGTGATAACACGGGAAGCTGCGGGGAGCGGGTACATGGGGAGGTGGGTACACGAGGAGGTGTGGGGGGGAGGGAGCCGGACCCCGGTGATAACACGGGGAAGCTGGGGGGGGAGCGGTACAGGGGGAGGTGGGTACATGGGGAGGCGTGGGGGGGAGGGAGCCAGACCCCGGTGATAACACGGGAAGCTGGGGGAGCGGTACATGGGGAGGTGGGTACACGAGAGGCGTGGGGAGGGGAGCCGGACCCGGTGATAACACGGGGAAGCTGGGGGGGGAGCGGTACATGGGGAGGTGGGTACATGGGGAGGCGTGGGGAGGAGGGAGCCGGACCCCGGTGATAACACGGGGAAGCTGGGGGGGGGAGTGGG
This sequence comes from Mauremys reevesii, assembly GCF_016161935.1. Taxonomy (NCBI): domain Eukaryota; kingdom Metazoa; phylum Chordata; order Testudines; family Geoemydidae; genus Mauremys; species Mauremys reevesii. The sequence goes on from NC_052638.1 coordinate 40,971,177, forward strand.
TACATGGGGAGGTGGGTACATGGGGAGGCGTGGGGGGGAGGGAGCCAGACCCCGGTGATAACACGGGGAAGCTGGGGGGGGAGCGGGACCCCAGTGGGTACACGGGGAGGTGTGGGGGGAGCAGGGGCTTGGCCGAGCTGGGCACTGAGATCTGAAGGGTCCCAACTCCCAACATGGCTTCCCCTAGCAGCAAAGAGTGGCCGGGGGTGAGTCTGACTGGAGCCATTGCGCGGCGGAGGCGGGGAGGGAAGGAAGGGAGCTCACCCCCAGCACTGGCTGGGTTACCCAGGGCAGGGCAGGGGCACTGTGCCCAGGGGATGGGTGGTAAGAAGGGGCATATGCAGGTAGGGTGACCAGACAGCAAATGTGAAAAATCGGGACAGCGGGTGGGGGGTAATAGGAGCCTATATAAGAGAAAGACCCAAAAATCGGGACTGTCCCTAGAAAATTGGGGCATCTGGTCGCCCTATTTGCAGGAGTGGGGTGGCAGGTCCCCTCCCGCCGCAGCTCTCTGCCATTGGCCAGTACCCTGCTCTTCCCAGCTCCTCTCCCCCACACTCCCCTGGGCTCCCGGCTGCTGGGCCTGGCAGGAGCAGCTCCGGTGCCTGGCCCTGGGCTGCACGCGGCATTGGCCTCTAGTCCCAGAATGTGGCAAAGTCAGTGCTGGCCCCGGCCCCGGCCCCGGCCCTGGGGGGACTCCGGCCTCACGGAGCTTCCCACAGCCCCTCCAGGGAGCAAGGACTAACCCGGAGAAGCAGCAGGGACCGTGGTCCCCAGAAGCACCTCCCAGGGTAAGCGGGCACCACGTGTCCCTCTGGCTCCAGCCAGCCCCCCGGTGCTCCTGGTGCCCTGTGCACCCAGCACGGCCCGGCTGGAGCCAGGACCAGTCACTGTGGCCCCAAGTGACTCATCTCCAGCAGCTGCTCCCCCCGAATCACATCTCTCTTCCACCCCACGTACGCAGGGCCCTGGCCAGGGACCTCTCCCGTCTCCGGTTCCTCCTGCCCAGGTTCCTGCCCCATTTTTAGCCTGTGCTGGAGTCACTGAGCTGGGGCTCCTGTGCCCTCTGCCCGCCCCAGTGCCTGCTGTGGGAGTGAGGCTGGAAGACTGCAGGCTCCCTTCTTCTGGGAGGTACATATAGACCCCGGGCAAGCTCTACCCATGCAACCTGCAGCGCTGCCCCCTCATCCTAGCCCTAGACCCCCCCCAGCTCTGCCAGTGTCCCTCACTCCCGACCCGCAGCCCCCTGCTAATCCTGCCCCCCAGCTCTGCCAGTGCCCCTCACTCCCGACCCGCAGCCCCCTGCTAATCCTGCCCCCCAGCTCTGCCAGTGCCCCTCACCCCTGACCTGCAGCCCCCTGCTAATCCTGCCCCCCAGCTCTGCCAGTGCCCCTCACTCCCGACCTGCAGCCCCCTGCTAATCCTGCCCCCCAGCTCTGCCAGTGCCCCTCACTCCCGACCCGCAGCCCCCTGCTAACCCTGCCCCCGAGCTCTGCTAGTGCCCCTCACCCCCAACCTGCATCCCCCTGCTACTCCAACCCTGCCCCCCAGCTCTGCCAGTGCCCCTCACTCCCGACCCGCAGCCCCCTGCTAACCCTGCCCCCCAGCTCTGCCAGTGCCCCTCACTCCTGACCCGCAGCCCCCTGCTAACCCTGCCCCCCAGCTCTGCCAGTGCCCCTCACTCCCGACCTGCAGCCCCCTGCTACTCCAACCCTGCCCCGCAGCTCAGCCAGTGCCCCTCACTCCCGACCTGCAGCTCCCTGCTACTCCAACCCTGCCCCCCAGCTCTGCCAGTGCCCCTCACTCCCGACCCGCAGCCCCCTGCAAGCCCAGCCCTGGGCGGCTCTTGGGCAGAGACTGGTGACCTGTTTTGTGGTGATTTCGGGAGGGAGCTGCGTGTCCCCAGGAACCCCACAGGCCCCAGGGCTCCTTGTCACGTGGGACGTGTGGTGGGATTTGAACCCAGGCATTGCCGTGTGCAAGGCCAGGACGTCCGGGCCCCAGGGGGTGTCTCTCCGAGGTGCCCTTGGTGTTCACAGCGCACAGAAGAGCCGTGCCAGCTGTTCCCTCAGCCGAGTCTCATGGCAACGAACGGGGAGGACTTCCTGGGCTTTGCCGCTCGGCGGGGGGGGCGGGCAGCGTGTTAGGGAGCCCCAGGGTGGTCCGTGCTCTTTGGCTGGCTGGGCAGCAGGGGATTCTCTGGCCTGGGCAGAACGGGGTGAGGAGCCCCAAGCAGGACTGGCCCGGCCCATGGCTCCCTGGGGGTGGCCTGGCCTGGGTTGCTGTGCCCGAGGGCCCGGTGGGGGGGGTCCTGCACATGGCTCCCATGTGGGCAGCCTGCCGGGGGGGAGCTGTCACACGCCAGCTCCTGCCCCTTGTTGTTCAGCAGGGTGGATTTGAATCCCTGCCATCAGCGTCTCGCTGGCGTTCACACAACCTGCCCCCTCCCTTCCGGGGCATCTGTGCTGAGCCGTGCCGCCCTGCCCCTGCCAGGAGAGGCTGGTGTGCCAGTCACATGGCTCTGGCTGGGGGAGAGGGGAAGGCAGCTCTGGGAGGGGTCTAGGTGCATGGTTCTCTCCTTTCCATTCAGATCCTTCCCTGCCCTGCGCCGATGGTCCCTCCCTCCCGCGCCCGGCGTGTGCCTGGGGAGAGAGGGGGCTGTGCTTAGGGGTCCCCAGGGGCCCTGGCCTTTATCCAACCTGTCTGTGCTCTTGGACCTTGCAGGTGACCCCCAGCGCCTGTCCCCCAAGAGACACTGGCCCAGGCCAAACAGCGGATCCCTCCTTCACCCTCTGCCCGGAGGAGCCTCCCGCTCCTAGGCCCAGACGCCCCTGGACAATTCACCGGCGGCCCCCTTGGCCAGGCTGTCTGCTGCTGACTCCAGCCGACCCCTCGCTGCTGCTGCGCCAGCCTCACCGCCCACTCGAGACGTTTTTCATGGGGGTTCCATTTAGCTGTTGACTTTGCAGCCGAGCCCATTGACCGTCCAGCCTGCGTCTCTCCTGGCTTCCTCCCCCCGCGATGAAAGCAGCGGCTTAGCCTTCCCCGCTGGCCAGGGCAGCGCGAGGCCCGGGCAGAGGCCATAGGAGTGTGAACCGGAGCTGCCGTTCGCCAGGACACAAGCGACTCAAAGCCGGGAGGGAGGGAGGGGGTGGCTTGTGCTGCAGCTGGTGCCCCTGGGTCAGCCTGGAGGGGAAGAACAACGCATCCTCGCTCGTCAGTATCCAGGGGGAAATAAACCCTAATTGGCTTCATTTGGCAGCTGGCTGGCGGCGGGCTCTGGAGGTGGCAGCGCCTCCTGCAGGTCACAGTCATGCGGTGCAGGGTTCAGAGACTCCAGTGACGGTGAGGAACAAATCAGAAGCCACCGGCTAACTGGGGCTGTGCCCCTCCTCACCTGAGCTCCTTCTCTGCCACAGGGCTCAGTGCCCAGCCCGACTCCCAGCCTGTGTCTAAGGGGAGATTCCCTGGCGGCTGCCCCGAGAGGCTGCACTCCTCTGGGCTTGCTGCTGCCTGGCTGGAACGAGCCCTCGTCCCATAACTCTTCCCGAGGCTGCATCTGAGTCCAGTCTCCACCCATCACAGCCCTGGATGCTCTTTGCCCCCAAATCCAGATCTTAACTCCACGTTCTGCCTGTCTGTCCCACCACCGACTCCTCCGAGCAAGGACCCTGCCCATCCCGCCCTGCGCCAGGATGAACGAGATCCCGGACCTGGCGTCCCAGTCCTCCCTGGGGGTGGTCTCTGCCACCTGCGTCTCCAAAGTGGAGCTGCGGGTCAGCTGCAAACACCTGCTCGACCGGGACACGCTCAACAAGTCAGACCCCTGTGCGGTGCTGCTCATGCAGTCCCAGGGCCAGTGGATGGAGGTAGGTGGGAGGCGCAGGCGGTGGGGCCGGGCTGGGGCTGGGTGGCCTCCTGGTGTTTGTACTGGGCTGCCCACATGCACGGTGCTGGCAGGACGGCCCAGCTGGGTGTGCCCAGCAGCTGGGGGCTGGGGGCCATGCGGGACAGCCAGGGGAGCAGGGCTCAGCACCTACCCTAGGGGGCTCTAGCCAGGGCTGGGCCAAGGGACTTCTCACCGAACGCTGAACAGGAATTTTCATCGGTGTTCGGGCGGGGGAGGGGTCTGGATGAAAACACGCTTGTCTGGGGCTGCGAATTCCACATTTGAGCAGCCTCCCCCCCCCCCCCCAGTCGCTCTGTGGCCTCGGAACATTTTGTAAACGCCCGGTGTTATGGATCCATTCGGGAGGGTCCCGGGGTTCGGCCGGCATCAGGATCCCTGCGCTGCAGGTGGCACATGTGTCACGGAGTTCCCGGGCGATGCTCTGGAACTGCTCCCCACAAAGCCAGTCAGGACTTTGGGGAGCCTCCTCTCCCTCGGAGCAGACTGTCTGCAGGGCAGGAAGCTCCCACGGCTTCACCTCCTGGGTCTCTCCTTGGAGCATTCAGCATATGCCCCTCCGTGCGCTTCCCACAGCGAGTCCACCCCGGCGGGGCCCTGGGGAAGCCAGAGGGTCCTGCACCCCCACTTCGCTTCGCAGTCAGACGTGACTCTCAGCCAGCCAGTGGCACAGAGGTTTTTTTTAGATGACAGGAACACAGGCTAAAACAGAGCTTGTAGGTACAGAGAACAGGACCCCTCAGCCGGGTCCATTCTGGGGCCCAGCGAGCCAGACACCCACGTCTGCCCTCACTCCACATCCCCAGCCAGCTCCCAACTGAAACCCCCTCCAGCCCCTCCTCCTCTGGGCTTTGTCTCTTTCCCAGGCCAGGAAGCCACCTGATCTCTCTGTCTCCAACACCTTCAGTTGGCACCTTTGCAGAGGAGGGGCCCAGGCCATCAGTTGCCAGGAGACCAAGTGCCAGGCATTTAGGTGCACTGGCCCCTTGCTCTGCAGCAATCACACACCTCCTGATCCCACCACCTAGATACGTAAGAACTGCAGAGGGGACACTGAGGCACCAACACAGTATTCAGAGAAAACATTAAGAACATTCCCAGTTCGTCACAACATGCACAGGGCTTCTCCCCCCGACGTTGCTGCAGTGTAGACGCTCCGCACCGGCGTGAGTGACCCGCGCCCCGGAGCCTGTGCAAGCCCTCACGTTCCCAGGCACTTGCAGGGTTGCTCTGAGTTCCTCCCGCGCCCTGAGCACAACCAGCGGGGCTTGGGCATCAGAAGTGGTGGAACCGCATGGGCGCAGGGGGAGTTCTGTTTCCCCATCGCCCCCCCCACACGCAGCCTCGGAAGCAGAGCTGGGGGGATGTTTGCGCTGAGAACAGCCTCCCCTGTCATGGCCATTCCCTGCCGATGGGGGTCCCGGGAGCAGGGGGTTCGGAGCCAGCCCAGGGGCGCATTTGTGGCACGTCCATTTTGACCTGCTCCTGGGGGCCTGATCCTGAGAGTTGCGCTCATCCCATCCGGAGCCGGGAGCGATCCCGAGTGACCGCCGGGTCCGGGCACAACACACGTAGCTGGGAATTGTCCCTGGGATGTACTCAGTGGCTTGGCGCCGATTGCAGGTGTATTCAGGGAATTGCTGACTGCTGCCGGGAAAAGGCCAGATTCCCAGAGCTGGTTCTCACGGCCGATTCCCTGTGAGCTGGGGCAGGCAGTGCTGAGCAGGCGTGTCTGACTGGGGGGGCATGTGCCACGCTCCCCCCACCTCCAGTGCACTGGGCCCAGGGGGTGGTTAACTAGCCGGTGTTCCCTGGTAGGGACCGCAACACCGATTTGCCAGAGACACACCGTGATTGCAGCAGCCCCAGCCTGCCTCTCCCCGGTCCCCCGTCTGGAGCGGACGTCCTCGTGTCAGCCCTGTTCACACCGAGGAGCAGCGCCCGGGCAGGGCTGGGTCACACACACAGGGGCCCATAGGTGGGCTGTGGCAGCCGGCGAGAGCCCTGCTCAGCCATTCAGCCCAGGGCCACAAAGGGCCTTGTCACAGCCCCGCAAGGCAGGGGGTGCAGAGAGGGAAACTGAGGCACAAAGTGGTCCAGGGCCTTGCCCGCAGTCAGTGACAGAACCAGGAGCCCTGGCTCGCAGCCTCCTGCCCCAGGCGCGAGGCATTGCCTCCTTATGAGCCTGGTTGAAGAGGGAGGGATGGGAGCGTCGGGCAGAGCCTCCCGCTCCCCGATCCCCACTAAGCCCATCCCTTGAGCCCTGCTTAGGCTGGATTTGGTTACACGCTGGCCCCATCGCTCTGCGGTCGGACTATTTTTAGCAGCACTGAGGCTTTTTTGCCATCTCTGAGGGCTGGGGGGGCTTAATCCCCACCCAGCCACGATGTGCTATGGGCCGGGCTGCAGGGCACGAGGCTCCGGCCTGGCCGTGCTCACCCCTGCCTGGCAGAGTGAGCAGAGACTGGGGAGGCAGGGGACCGACCTGGGTTCAGCTCCCAGCTCTGAGGCCGGCTCGCTGGGCAGGGGTCTCCAGCCTGTGCCAGGCAGGGTCAGCCTGGGGCGGGGTGGCTAATGAGCCCCTCTGGCCTAAACAATCGATGCATGAACCTGTAGGTCCTGTCCTCTCTCTGCGCCTCAGTGTCCCCATCAGTCGCACAGGGATAGCTGCACCACTCTGCCTCACCATGGAGCTGCTAGGGCTAATGGAGGTGCCAATTAATGATTGTTAATGACCTATCATGTGGCACTGGGTGAATGTGAGCAATGGGGTCTGGGGGCGTCACTACAGGAAGAGGGGCCGAGCCTGGGGACTTTGCAGTTGCCCCCCCTTTGCCCCAGCTGATCCCCTCGGGCTGCATCAGGAGCTGCTTGCTCGTACTGCACACGGGCAAAACTCCCTCTGCGGTGGGTGCCTGGGTCCGGCTGTTGTCAGACACCTGCTGGGGTGCCCAGCCCCCAGCCCGAGGGGGGTTCGTGGTACAAACAACACACAGGGGACACAACCACTTCAGGCCCTGCAGCACGTGGCCGGGTCTCCATCCCCAGCAGGGCCCGTTGCATTCTGTGCTGGAAATGACCTGGCCTGCCCCTGCTCCTGGGGCTTCCCCCAGCAGGAGATGGGGGCTGTGGTGCCGGGGGCACTGAGGCAGCTGGGGATGCAAGGTGCCACGCACATCCTGCTGCCCATAGGCCACAGCCCAGCGCTGGCCAGGGAGGGAGCTGAGCTGAGCCCGGTGCCTGCAGAGCCCCCTTCCCACCTTCTCCGTGACCTGCTGGGCTGCAGATCAGCTGGGTGCCAAGGGGCGGGTGGCATGTTGCTGACCCTGCGAGGGGCCAGGCTGGAGCCGCGGGCTCCCTGCTGGCGCTAGGTGGTGGGTGGGGGTCTGCAGGCGAGGGAGGCAGCGGGGCGGTGGCTCTCCAGTGCCTGGAGGTGATGGCAGGGGTGGTGCTGCGCTCAGCAGGGTTGATCTGGGGCTGGGGCTGGCGCTGTCCTGGCAGGGTGCCTTCCCCGGGAAGTTGTCCTGTTGACTCAGAGCTGGCAGGGGGTTGGTGTGTGGGAGGCCGCGCCGTTCCTGGAAGCGGCTCCACTGTTCCTTCTGCCGGCATGGCTCAGTGCATGAGACAACGCACACCGAGCCCTTCCTGCAGCACACAGGGACTCGGGCGCCAGCCAACACCCCTGCTCTCGGGGCCCCGGCCACTCCCCTCTGGAACAAGGGCCTGACAGCAGCCCTGGGGAGAGACTGGCCTGTGTCTCCCACCCCCCGACCCGTGGCATGGCGCAGGGTCGCCCCATCGCACATCCAGGCTGGCGCCTCCCGGCTTCAGGGATTGCCGTTACACCCCTGCCTTCACTTGGTAAATCAAAGGCCAATAAAATATGAAGTTGGCTAAAAATGACCCCCCCAAAGGACCTTGGCTAGCTGACAGACCGTGCAGCCCGAGCCCGCCAGGCCAGGAGCCGCGTGCAGGATGTCGTCTGTAACCACCACCGATGGGCTCCATGGCCACATCTAGTCCTTCTGACAGCGCCTTCTGCTGCACTTAGATGGGCAGGCCTGGGGGTTCTGCCCCCCGTAGCCCCTATGTGCAACTTCTGGTGTTTGGCGTTGTCTGGGATGGGGTGGGCGTGCGTGCTCTGTCCTCCTGGGACTGGTCCAGGGGGCTTCAGTTCATCCGCTAGGACATGCCTCAGACCTGGTTGTGACATAGGACCACGTGGGACAGAGGGCGGAGCCGTTACCATGGGTACAGTGTGGGACAGAGGGGTGGAGCTGTCACCGTGGGTACAGTGTGTGATGAGGGGTGGAGCTGTCACCGTGGGTACAGTGTGCGACGGCGGGTGGAGCTGTCACCGTGGGTACAGCGTGGGACAGGTGGCGGCGCCATCACCATGGGTACAGCGTGGTACAGAGGGCGGAGCCGTCACCATGGGTACAGTGTGGGATGGAGGGTGGAGTCGTTACCATGGGTACAGCATGGGACAGGGGGTGGAGCTGTCACCGTGGATACAGTGTGGTACAGAGGGCGGAGTCATCACCATGGGTACAGTGTGGTACAGAGGGCGGAGCCATCACCGTGGGTACAGTGTGGTACAGAGGGCGGAGCTGTCACCATGGGTACAGTGTGGGACAGGGGGTGCAGCTGTCACCGTGGGTACAGTGTGGGACGGAGGGTGGAGCTGTTACCATGGGTACAGCATGGGACGGGGGTGGAGCTGTCACCGTGGATACAGTGTGGTACAGAGGGCGGAGCCATCACCGTGGGTACAGCCTGGTACAGAGGGCGGAGCCATCACCGTGGGTACAGTGTGGTACAGAGGGCGGAGCTGTCACCATGGGTACAGCATGGGACAGGGGGGTGGAGCTGTCACCGTGGATACAGTGTGGTACAGAGGGCGGAGCCGTCACCGTGGGTACAGCCTGGTACAGAGGGCGGAGCTGTCACCATGGGTACAGTGTGGGACGGAGGGTGGAGCCATTACCATGGGTACAGCATGGGACGGGGGGTGGAGCTGTCACCGTGGATACAGTGTGGTACAGAGGGCGGAGCCATCACCGTGGATATAACAGGGACGGATGTTAGAGCTGTCACCATGGCAGATTGCTGGCCTCTTTCTGTTTTGAAATCTGAATGTGGAATGTGGAATTTGAATCTGCTATCTGTTGGATATTCGCATTGTAATGTTTCTTTTGTGCTAGTTTCCTGGTATTAGCTCTTCTGTAACTACTTCATGATTAATGGTCTTTGGCTCAAGAAGGTGGTTTGGTGTTAGCAGTTGGAAAAGTACAAAACAAAAAATGCCCAGTAAGTTCATGGAATATGGTGGGCAGAGCTTTTTGTTCCAGAATGTGGAGGAAGTAACCCGAGCCACAGCCATTTTAGGATTGATTCTGACCCATGGTGGGAGTTGGCTGCGAATCCGAAAGCTGAAGGCAATTTGGGTGAAAATGGCCATGAAATGGGCATTTTTATGATCCTTAGGAAAGGAAGGTGTGAGAGCAGTACAATAAGGACAAAGCGCACTTTAAGCAACTCAGAGACCTGGTAGGTGAGGACCGGTCCCACGGGGAGAATATCTAAGGGATATAGATGATCAGGAGAGCTGGCAGTTTCTCAAGGAGACAATATTAAAGGCACAACTTCAAACTATCCCAGTGCAAAGGAAAGACAGGAGGATTCGTAAGAGGCCAGTGTGGCTGTGTCAGGAGCTCTTGAATGACCTGAAAACCAAAAAAGGATCCTATAAAAAGCGGAAACATGGACACATTGCTAAGGAGGAGAGGAGCACAAAAGAACAGCACCAGCATGTAGGGACAACAGTCGGAAAGGCTACAGCACAAAATGAGTTACACCTATCCAGGGACATAAAAGGCAATCGGAAGCATTTCTTTAACTACCGTAGGAGCAAGAGAAAGACGAAGGAAAGTGGAGGTCCTCTACTCAGCGGGGAAGGAGAGCTAATAACTGATGACATCAAGCAGTCTGAGGTACTTGCTGCCTATTTTGCTTCAGTCTTCACTAAAAAGGTTAATGGTGACCAGATATTCAACGTAATTAATATTAAGAACAAGGGGGAAGGAACGCAAGCCAAAATAGGGAAAGAACAGGTTAACGGATATTTAGATAAGTGAGATGGATTCAATTTGGCAGGGTCTGATGAAATTCACCTTAGGGTACTTAAGGAACTAGCTGAAGCAATCTGAGAATCGTTACCAATTATCTACAAGGACTCATGGAGGATCAGTAAGGTCCCAGGGGACAGGAGAAGGGAAAACATAGTTCGTAGCTTTAGAAAGGGGAACAAAAAGGACCTGGAGTATTATAGGCCGGTCAATCTAATCTTGATACCTGGAATGATATTGGAACAAATTATTAAGCAATCAGTTTGGCAGCACCTGGAGGATAGGTGCTTCCGAACAGGGTTATAAAGAATAGACAGCCTGGGTTTGTCCAGAACAGATCATGCCAAACCAACCTGATTTCCTTCTTTGCCAGGGTTACTGACCTATAGGATGTGGGGGATGTGATAGTAGATGTGATAGATCTTGATTTTAGTTAGACTTCTGGCACCATTCTGCGTGACACTTTCACAAGGAAACAAGGGAAATGTGCTCTAGATGAAATTACAAGAAGGTGGATGCGCAAGTAGTTGAAAGATTAGACTCAAAGAGTAGTTCTCACTGGCTCACTCTCAAACTGGGAGTGGATCCTGCAGGGGTCAGTCCTGTGTCCGGCACCATTTGATATTTTCATTGATAACTTGGCTAATGGAGTGGAGAGTAAGCGCGGGGGTGAGGGCGACGGGGCGCGGCGGGAGCCCTGCGCGGGGGTGTGGGCGACGGGGCGCGGCAGGAGCGCTGCGCGGGGGTGAGGGCGACGGGGCGCGGCGGGGGCGCTGCGCGGGGTGTGGGCGGCGGGGCGCGGCAGGAGCCCTGCGCGGGGTGTGGGCGACGGGGCGCGGCAGGAGCGCTGCGCGGGGTGAGGGCGACGGGGCGCGGCAGGAGCACTGCGCGGGGTGAGGGCGACGGGGCGCGGCTGGAGCGCTGCGCGGGGTGAGGGCGACGGGGCGCGGCAGGAGCGCTGCGCGGGGTGAGGGCGACGGGGCGCGGCGGAGCGCTGCGCGGGGTGTGGGCGACGGGGCGCGGCAGGGCGCTGCGCGGGGTGTGGGCGACGGGGCGCGGCGGGGCGCTGCGCGGGGTGTGGGCGACGGGGCGCGGCGGGAGCGCTGCGCGGGGTGTGGGCGACGGGGCGCGGCTGGAGCGCTGCGCGGGGTGAAGGCGACGGGGCGCGGCGGGGCGCTGCGCGGGGTGTGGGCGACCGGGCGCGGCAGGAGCGCTGCGCGGGGTGAGGCGACGGGGCGCGGCGGGGGCGCTGCGCGGGGTGAGGGCGACGGGGCGCGGCTGGAGCACTGCGCGGGGGTGTGGGCGACGGGGCGCGGCGGGAGCGCTGCGCGGGGGTGAGGGCGACGGGGCGCGGCGGGAGCGCTGCGCGGGGTGAGGCGACGGGGCGCGGCTGGAGCGCTGCGCGGGGGTGAGGGCGACGGGGCGCGGCGGGAGCGCTGCGCGGGGGTGTGGGCGATGGGGCGCGGCGGGAGCGCTGCGCGGGGGTGTGGGCTCCAGGGAGTGCCACATTCCCGGGGGTCCATGCAGCTGCCAGTAAATCCCAGCACTCATTTTTGCAGGTGGATCCTGCTTGAATTGCACTGGAAGGCATGGGAGCAGGCCAGCTCCAGCTGAGTATGGGTCACGAGACTCCCACTGCTGGGGATGGATGCCCTGGAAGCTGTGGGGGGAGGCGTGGAGGAGTCAGCCGCACTGGAGCAGTGGTTTCTCAGCGCTGCAAGCTGAGCAGTGATGTTCCCCATGGCGATACCATTGTTCCCTCCCCCGAATCTCTCCCCTCCCCACTGGCTTGATGAACGCAGCTGCTCCCCTCGGACAGCCGGGCTGCGGGAACCCGCCCCCAGGACCCAGTTGCTTCCTTGGTCCCTGCCAACCTCTCTCGCGGGCACGTGACTCTGAGCAGCAAGGCCGTTGCTGGCCTGCAGCGTGTGGCACAGACACTGCCCTTGGCACCGTCGTCCAGGGAGGGAGGCCTCTTGCCCAGCTGCCCTCCCTGCATGTGGGGCACGGGGACAGTGGGCGAGTGACAAGGGCCAGAAGGGGCCGTGCTCAAACCCCACAGTGCTCTGGCTATTCCCACCTACTGGAATAACCCTCTGGGGCCCCCCGCAGTGGGTATGACTGAGAGCAGCCCTCCCAGGGGCTGCTCTAAGCTGTGCTGGGGCCTGACCTAGTCCCAGGGAAGCCCAGGGCCAGGGGACAGGAAGCAAAGGTGCCACCATGTCACTCTGGAGGTGCAGCACCATCGCAGGTGGGGGTCCGCTCCGGGCCAGTGGGGCCACAGTTCAGTGTGTGGGAGCTGCCGGGGAGGGGGGGGGGCTGGCCCGGCCGGGGGACGCGTGCGCTGCTGATTCTCTGGCCGCCTTTGTCGGTCACTAATGGTTCCCTGGATTGTCTGCCAAGAGCTCTGCCCAATGGGGCGTCTGGCCTGGGAGAGGCAACAGGACTTTGCTTTCAAAGGGAGAGATTAACTTGCCCCTCGGGACGGGCGGGTGGAGGCGCTAGTGAGCTGCAGCGCCAGAGCACCCGAGGGTACCGGGAGGGCGTATGCCAGGCCAGGACCAGGAGAGCAATAGGGGAAGGCGACCCCGGCTGGGTGTGAGGAACACCCCCATCTGGCCTCCTCAGACCTGACGAGAGCGGCCAGGCAGCGCCCTGCTGCAGAGTCACAAGGAAACAAAATGAGTGTTTCTGAGGGACTGTTGTGTCCACTTTCCAGCTTCGTGTGATGGCTCTAATTCCCATTCACAGACTCAGGTGCCCTCTGATGGATGGAATCAGACCTGCTCAGCGTGTGTCATAGGTACTATACTGCTAATGACCAGTGGGGAGTCTCCTTTAGCGGGAGGGGCCTGGGTATTGGGAGTGAGAGGAGGTCAGTTCCATCCCCACTGTTCTGAGTGGCTGTAGTATGCAGCAAAGTGACAAAGATGAAGGCCTCATGATGAAGGCTATGGACTCATTATAACATCCAGTCTCCATATGGTATTTCTGAGGTGCCTGTCATGAAGCCATGGTGGGGCACCCTGACACCCCACTTTATCTGCGACCGGCACGCAGCTGCCTCGGGTGGAACGTGCCCCAGGCTGCCCCTGCCCCCGGCAGTGCTACAGAGCAGATTCAAACCAAGAGGCGAGGAATCCAGCTGACGCGGTGGGAGGGCTTTAGGCAGGATGCTGTGAAACAACCCCCAGAACTGGGCTCCTGTTTCCCAGAGCACTTCACTGGAATGTGCCTGTGTAGCAATTATTGAGACTCATTTCTTTTCTGGAGCCGGCTCTGCACTGTGTCATAAAACTGCCATTTGCACTTGGATTGCCGAGAAAATCAATAGGAAACAGGTGCTGAGCTGGATCATTTCCACTGCCCTGGAGAACCGCTGGGGCTTTTCAGATTCCTGAGTCCAACCTGACAATGGCTCCTGGCTTCAGAAGCTGAGCTGGATGCTCAACAGCGGATAGCCACGCTGGCCCAAGAGGGTCACCTGGTTCCCCCCTGTTTACCTGGCGTCCGACTCTGCCGTGAAAGAGAAGCTGGATTTCCAGCCGCCCTGTCCGGACAGGGCTCCACTTTCCATGGAGTCCCCCATGTGTAACCCTGGGAGCTGAGTGCCCTGCCAATGTACTAACGCGGTGCAATGAGATTAGTCTGGACCATTATTGCATCTAATTAATCATCCCAGCTCATTAGTGAGACAATCTCTTTTGCGGTTCGCGAGATAAACACGCTCCTAGAAATCAATTGCTACACAGCTGAGATTTGATAACGGCCGTATTGAAACCCAGATGAAATCCCTGTTCCAGGCACTGACCGGAAAGCACAACCGTGTAATCAGTATGGAAAGGGATGCCATGGTCTCTGCTAATCTTAGAGCCTCTCCCCGCTGGATACCGCAGGGCAAGGCCACAAGGATCTCTCCTGGCAGGGGCTGGAGCGCTGGGCTGCAATGAGTAGAGGTTCCTGTACTTTGATTCTGTGTTGGAATCTGCTACTTTAGTTTCTGAATGGGGTGCACTTTGCAAAGGAGCTGCTGTTAACCCCTTCTGGTCTCTCCCTCCTCTGGGGCCGTGAGGCTGTGCTGCCACCTCGTAGCAGAACCAGGTGCTTTTCCCTTTATAGGAATCTCTGTTCAGTTCTTGAGAAATCCTGTTCCCCGTCTATACTGACAGTGAGCAGAAGATCGAGGGCAAGGGCACATTTCGCCCATGTCCCATGCTGGAGCCCATCCCTGGTGGGCATCCCTGGTGCCCCATTGCAGCTGGCCAAGCATCTCCAGGCCTTTCCAGCTGGCTTGACTACAAAGTGGAATTCACCCCGATTCCCCATCTCCCCGCCCCTGTGGGTTCCCTTCTTGTGCCAGGCTAGGGAAAGTGATCCTGGAAACAGCACGTTTCAATCAAATATCTGAGCGCCTCCGTGGGACGAGAGCTCTGCTTGGGAGCCGGAGTGTTCCCTCGTGTCCATGCAAATGCCTCCACGTTGGCTGTGACCTGCCCTCTGCCCCACCGGTCCCCATGTGTCTGGTTAGCCACCTGTTGTGTCTAGTAGTAATCCTGGAAGAGGAGCGCCCTGGGGCCGCACCTGGCTTTGTTTTCTTTCATAGAATCAGAGAATCTCAGGGTTGGAAGAGACCTCAGGAGGTATCTAGTCCAACCTTCTGCTCAAAGCAGGACCAATTCCCAACTAAATCATCCCAGCCAGGCCTTAAAAACCTCTAAGGAAGGAGATTCCACCACCTCCCTAGGGAACCCATTCCAGTGCTTCATCACCCTCCTAGTGAAATAGTTTTTCCTAATATCCAACCTAAACCTCCCCCACTGCAACTTGAGACCATTACTCCTTGTTCTGTCATCAGGTACCACTGAGAATAGTCTAGATCCATCCTCTTTGGAACCCCCTTTCAAGTAGTTGAAAGCAGCTATCAAATCCCGCCTCATTCTTCTCTTCTGCACTTTCTTTGTACAGCACCCTGGACAATGGTGCCAGGGCTGGGGACTCCCGGTGCTCCCCAATCAATAATATTAAACTGGCACCTGATTCTGACACTTGCGCTGGTCCAGTCCGGAGACACAGAGAACAGCCACCGACCTACTGCCCACTCAGGCTGGCCGGCTCTCTATCTGCGGGCAGTGACTCCGGCCCCGTCCGGCAGTGGCCAGTATGTGATGTGGCTGAGTGCCCCATGCTACAGGTGGTTGGCTCTGCCGTGCTGTGACCTGGCAGGGTGGCAGGGATGAGGAATACCCAGGGGATCAGCCGTTCGGATAACACTTCTCCCAGGGATTCTCCCCAGGCAGGCCCAGCTGTCGAGCGTCCGTGGGAGCCGGAGGAAGACAAAGCACCTGGCTAGCGGGTCCGGGATGCAGTCAGATGCTGTCTAAATCCTCAAACTAGTCATTGCTACAGTCACATTTCTCACCCCCACCCCCACACACAGTGCCCCCGGGCAGACGCGGATCTGCACCTGCTGCCCCCAGGCAGAAGCAGATCTGCACGTGGTGCCACCGGGTAGACACGGATTTGCACGCGATGCCCCCGCGCAGACACAGATCTGCACGCGGTGCCCCCGGGCAGACACAGATCTGCACCCGGTACCCTTGGGCAGACGCGGATCTGCCCCCGCTGCCCCCATGCAGAAGCAGATCTGCACGCGATGCCCCCGCGCAGACACAGATCTGCACACGGTGCCTCTGGGCAGACACAGATCTGCACCCGGTACCCTTGGGCAGACACGGATCTGCATGCTGAATAAAGCACTAGTGATGGGCTAGGCAATTTCCCAGCTCCGGGCTCCGTTGGAAGGCATGAGAGATGGTGAGGAGAGGCAGCTGAGTGGTGGGGTGATGTGGCCAGATGCATAGCACGTGCAGGGAAGGATAAAAACATGCTGCTTTCTGTGCGGTGCAGCCGAGCCCCCAGCCGAACAGCAGCCAGGGGCTTAAGCTGCAGCTAAGTCGGCTAAGCCGTCAAATTGTGTGTGTCTGTTCAGCAGCCTGACACCGGCACAGAGATTTGCGGCAGCAGCTTGATAATCCCAATAGAGAAAAGGCTTCAGCCCTGCAGAGTCCCCTCCAATGGCTGAACTCCCTGGAGAGGGCTCACTCCTCTTGGGGACTCCTGTTCTCTCTCCCCACAGCTTCCTGGGTCCCTTCTCTGTAGGTCCTGACCCAAGCACGTGGCCCATTTCCATGCACAGGGCTGATCCCACGTTGCTTGGGTGGGCCTGAGCAGCCCGCAGAACCGGGTGCTCCCTCTCTGCCCATGTACCCTGGCGCTGCCCGCAAGGCAGAGGAATGACGCCCCTCTCGCCCGTAACGTGGGGCTCCCCACCAGCTACCTGACACCCTGGGGTGGCTAGGAACTCAGAGGGGCTGGGCCCTGTTCCAGCTTCCAGGGAGGGGTGGCAAAGCTGCCATGGCCGTCGCTTGGAGGAGGTGGGCAGCTCCCTGGTTATCGCTGCAGGGGATGGATGGAGTCTGTGGGAGCCAGAGACTGGAGAGGGACCCTCCAGTGCCCCCTAGTGCTCAGTACCCAGAGCCACCTGCATAGCCCAGGCCTGGTCCTGAGAAGCGAATTGGCCACACACACAGCTCTCGCTTCCCAGAGTCATTGACAATCGAGTAGCTCATTAGCATCTCATCTGCATTCCCCACACTAACGAGTCCGTGTTCAGGGTGGTTTGAGACGTTTTATTCAGTTTCCTTAAAAGTGCAAGTTTCCGGGATTCTGGAGCTGCTGAGATCCCGAGGTGGCTAGTAACTCGGCCGGGCATGGGCCCTGCTCTGGTGGGAAGCCAGCTTGCCTGTCCGAGGGGACAGCGGGGCACGGCTCAGCCGCCGCCAAGCCAGGGACATGGGGACAGCAAGAGAGAGCGGCAGCCTAGAGTTAATCCCTCTCGCGGTGTGAGCGCTCTTGGGTTTAGTTCATGGCAGTTCACACAAACGCTGGGTTTGCTCCTGCGGGAGGGACGGAGACGAAGGTTTGATTCGGCTCCTGCGTTTTGACCTATGTTCAAAGAACTGCGTTAAAAACAAATGTCGAACTTGGGATCTTTGGAGGGGAAAAGCCCTCGGTGCAGGGCATTTCCAATAATTCTGCCGCTTGAAAACTGAGACGTTTTAAAAATGGCTATTTGTGTAGACCCTACAAAAACCTACCTTTTCAAGCCTTGCTCCCCCGCCGTGTTTTCGGCAGCAGTTAAAGAACAAAGCCCCTTGTCAGAGCCGTGCCTACACAGTGCCCAGCGCTGGGGGTAGAAAGGGCTGCAGGCCCCGACCCTGGACAGGGACTGGGTTCATCTGGGTGCCATCCAGGTCTGACACGTGGAGAACCAGTCGCTGCTCATCTGCCGGGAAGAGGCGGCGGAAAAAAATATGCTTCTCTTTGGACATTACAAAGGGCAGAATAGTGCCCCCTACTGCCCCCCCTCCCCAACCGCCTGGCATAGCGCCCTCAAGAGGTGGTGGTGTGGGCAGGGAGCTCCATGGACTCTCCATGCCCAGGGGGAGTTTGTGGCGCTGGCAGCTGGGGAAACCCTCCTCCTGCTGCTAAGGGGGCCATCTTATCCGGCGCGCCAGAGCCCTGGAGCTGTGCAGAACCCTGCCCGCCCCACCCTGCGGGCCCTGCCTTGTGGGTGAAAAGAGGCAGTGGTCTCCCCACTGGGAACGGGGGGGCTGCATCTCTGAGCCCACCACGCAGTTGGCACCAGCTGATAGTCTCCGCGGCAAAGGCTCGGGGCTGGAGGCGGCGCCCCAGCCCTGTGGGCGGGGGGGGGGGCACTCTGTGAGGTGAGGCGACGGGGGAGCTTGCACTGCTGTTGCTGGGGCTGCTGGGGGGGCCAGGAGAGGCCCTCGGTCTCCAGGGCTGCTGGGCTGGGCCCTGAGTCTCCTCTTGCCTCCAGGTGGACAGGAGCGAGATCATCAAGAGCAACCTGCACCCCGTCTTCTCCAAGGTCTTCACGGTGGACTATTACTTCGAGGAAGTGCAGAAGCTGCGGTTCGAGGTGTACGACAGTCACGGGCACTCCAGCCTCGGGACACACGACGATGACTTCCTGGGGGGCATGGAGTGCACCGTGGGCCAGGTACTCGCCCTTGCTGCCCCCTGGGAGCCGCTCCTCTCGCCCGTCCCCAGCCTGTGGCCCAGCAGGGCTGCGGTGTTTCCTGGGGGGGAAATCCTGCCATTCGACTGTTCACTGCTCCCGGGCACGGGGCTGCTCCGTTCCTGGCCTGGGAAGGTGGCTCAGGGTGGCCAGCAGAAGGGCTTAGCGGTGCCATATTTGCACATTGCAGGATGTTGTCATTGCAGTCAGCGGCACGGCCTAGGCGTAGGAGTTCTGAGCGCTCCCGGCCGAGGACGGGCTGGCGTTGGACCCTTTGTGCGCTGACCTCCCAGGGCCGGGGAAGCCCCACATAGTCTATAATGGCATTGCCGGTGGGACTGGAAGTCCCCAGGGCTGAGAGGAAAGCAGAGGGACGATGCTGCGGGTTAATGTGGCCAGGGCTGGGGATGGCTCCCAGCTCCTGGAGAAGGGAGCGATTTCCGTGCTGTCAGGAAGTGCCGCTGCTTGGCACATCTGAGCACTGACTGTCTGTAAAGGCCAAGCACTGTCCATGAAACCACAGCCTGGCAGCCCCAGGCCCTCCGCCTGCAGCCTGGGAATCGCTGGCAAGTCCTTGCCAGGGCGGGGGAGCTCAGCGTGTGGCACAGGCTTGGCCCAGCGCTGGTTCCATCCGCAGGGGTTCACTGGCCCCCGTGCTGACGTCCTCCAGGATGACTCGTGCCTCAGCACGACTCGCGCCAATGTCACCCGAGTGACTCACGCACCGTGTCCCCTGAGTCGTCTCCTGAGACGACTCCCACAGCAACGTGTCTCCTGGGGCTGCTCACTCCAGCACGACTCCAGTGCCACCATCTCCCCTGTGGGTCCATGGGTCCCCTGCCCCCATCCCAGGGCATTGCATGGGCCCATGGCTCCCTCCTCCCCGACTCGTGCCATCATCTTCCCTTCCAGATCGTGGCCCAGAAGCGGGTGACCAAGCCGCTGTTTCTCAAGTACGGGAAGTACGCCGGCAAGTCCACCATCACGGTGAGTGCGGCCGGCCTGGCCTGTGCCTCCAGGCTGGCTCCAGCTCTGCACTTCCTAGCGGTCCTGCTGCTCACACAGCCTGCAGGGAGGGGGGAATGCGTTCAGCTGGGCCTGCTTGGGCCATTCCCTTTGGGAAAGGACAGGAAGGGGCAGACCCCAGAGCCGCCCCGTGCCCTGCTCTGGCTGCCTCAGTGCCACACGGCTCTGCCAGGAAACCCTTGAGCACATGTACCCGTCTGACGGGCTCTGGAGCCTGGCACTCGGTGGGCAGGAGCTGTCTCTAGAGAGCTGCCCGGTGCTCTGCTACCCCCAGCCCGGAGCTCCTCTTCGTATTTCTAATGCTGCTGTCCCCCCACCTGCCCCAGAGAGGGGTCCTGCCACATCCTCCGGGGCTCTGGTATGGCTCACAACCAGCCAGGTTTGTGCTGAAGATCCTGCTGCTGCAGGGGCCGAACTCCCATTGCCCGTCTCCTCCTGCCCCCCAGCCTGTCCCACCCTACGCAGACTAGCCCTGATCTGCCCCCGTCATCTCCCCAGGAGAACCCAGGTTCTCATCACTGGTCCCTGGCTCCTGCCCATAGCGGGGAATCCACATTCATTCCCCAGAGTCCAGCCCCGCCAGCTGGTGTATGGGTGTTGCTGGGACACCTGCTCCGTGCAGCGCAGGAATTGTGCTCTTTGAACGCGATGGAGAACACACTAAAGAGTGTGCTGGGATGGCGGCCCTTGGCCCCTGCTGCCTCTCCGGGCCCTGCCGCCTGGCCTGGCGCGTGGCAGGTGCACAACGGCCTCTCCGGGCCCTGCCGCCTGGCCTGGCGCGTGGCAGGTGCACAACGGCCTCTCCGGGCCCTGCCGCCTGGCCTGGCGCGTGGCAGGTGCACAACGGCCTCTCCGGGCCCTGCCGCCTGGCCTGGCGCGTGGCAGGTGCACAACGGCCTCTCCGGGCCCTGCCGCCTGGCCTGGCGCGTGGCAGGTGCACAACGGCCACTCCGGGCCCTGCCGCCTGGCCTGGCGCGTGGCAGGTGCACAACGGCCTCTCGGGCCCTGCCGCCTGGCCTGGCGCGTGGCATGTGCACAACGGCCTCACCGGGCCCTGCCGCCTGGCCTGGCGCGTGCCAGGTGCACAACGGCCTCTCCGGGCCCTGCCGCCTGGCCTGGCGCGTGGCATGTGCACAACGGCCTCTCCGGGCCCTGCCGCCTGGCCTGGCGCGTGGCATGTGCACAACGGCCTCTCCGGGCCCTGCCGCCTGGCCTGGCGCGTGGCAGGTGCACAATGGCCTCTCTGTGCCCTGCTGCCTGGCCTGGCACGTGGCATGTGCACAACGGCCTCTCCGGGCCCTGCTGCCTGGCCTGGCGCGTGGCAGGTGCACAACGGCCTCTCCGGGCCCTGCTGCCTGGCCTGGCACACACATCGCTGCCAGTGCCACACAGGTGTGCTCTGTGTGTGGTGGCTCCAACAGGCAGCCAGGACTGGGCGGGTTTCTCCCTGGGGCTTGTGCCTGGCTGCCTGTCTCTGAGGGCCCCTTGGTGCTCTCCCCTCAGGTGCTGTCAGAGGAGATTTCCGGCAACAATGGCTACGTGGAGCTGGCGTTCCGGGCCAAGAAGCTGGACGACAAGGTACCTCCGCTTGCCGCTGGGGGTGGCCGAGAGACTCCGCTCTGCCTTTGCTGAGACCCCGGTGCCCCCAGCCCCCCGGATCGGGTGGGGTGCAGCCTGGGAATGGCCGCGCGGAGGAGCCAGTGTGGTTATTAGCTAAGAGCTGGGAGCCGTGGCTGCCGACTGGCCCCGGCGCCCCTCCGGCACCTTTCCAACGCTCGGGTGCTGCTGGGGGAGGCTGGAGCTGCCCTCGGCAGAGCGCGCGATGGGAGCGGCCAGACCAGTTCGCCCCTCAGCAGCCTGGTCAGCGGGCCGTGGCTCTGACCAGCGACGGGACACATGGAGCTCTGTCCCTCTGCTGAGCCTGCCCTCTGCGATGGGGGCATTGTGCTGGTGCCCCTGTCCCAATCGAGCCCCACCCAGCTCGCTGCACCCAGCTGTCCAAAGGGCTCCTCCCACCCGCCGGGGTGAAAGATCTCCCGCTCCCCGGAGCCCCTCGGGAAAGCACAGGCTGGCAGGGATGCTGGGGGGCAGTTCAGCGATAGCCAAGGGCTGGGAGTCACCGGGGCAGGCTGCTGCAGGCACAGCACGAGAGAGGCTGGCCGGGCAGAGGAGGTGCAGTGAGACTGCAGGAGCCACAGACAGGGCCCAGGGCCAGGGGCCGGGAAGGAGTCCAGCGTGGCCATGGCAGGGGCGAGGGAGTGTGGAGCGTTGGCACAGTGGCCCCTGGGTGCTCAGAGCTCCCATCCCAGGCAGGGCTGATCCGGCGGCTGGTCCCTTGTCTGGGGGGTATCGGGGGAGATGGCCCGGAGGTTGGTCCTGCTGCTCTGACTGGCAGGGCTGTTCCGGAGCGGGAGGGCAGCACCAGCCATGGAGCTCACCGTGCCCCTCTGCCCACCGCCCCGGCAGGATCTCTTCAGCAAGTCGGATCCTTTCCTGGAGCTCTACCGGATCAACGACGACGGGAGCGAGCAGCTGGTGTATCGCACCGAGGTGGGTCCCCGCCGCGGGCAGAGCCTCCAAGGAGCCCCCGCTGCCACCCAGGGGGAAGGGAATGGAGACAAGGGTGGGGAGTGACGGGGGTGGGTGAAAGGGATGGGAGTGGGTGGAGGAGGGGCTGGCGGGGATGGGGTGATGGGGGTGCAGAGGAGGGGTTGGTGGGGACACTGGAGCCCTCGCCCCTGTGCCCCTGGCTCCAGCCCCAGCAGGAGCTGCTTGTCAGCCCCAGGCAGCTCCCCCCGCAGGAGAGGACGGGCAGCGGAGGGGGAGAGCGCCATGCCCGGAAAGCTCCCCAAGGCTCCATGCGGCCAGAGGATCCTCCCCTGCCAGCTCCTCTCGCTCCCCGGCAGAGCAGGGCCCCCAGAGCTGTAATGGGCTCTGCCTGGGAAGGGAAGAGGGGATGAGTGATGGGGCCCCCCGGCCCCCGCTGCTCCCTGTGCTGGCAGCGCACCATGGAAGTGCCTGCTGCTGCTCTGCTCACACCTCCCTGACGGGTGGCCTAGGAGGATTAGGCACCTAGCAGAGCTGTTACGCTGTCAGGCCCGCCTGGGCCCCGCCATTCCCTTCCTGGTGGGAGCCTGCAGGGAGGGGAGAGACAGAGGCGAGAGGGGCACTAGATGCTGGTCCAGGGAGTCTCTCGTCTAGGGCCTGGCTACCTAGCGCCTCCCCCTGCCGGAGCGGGGGCTAGTGTGACGAGGTGGCCATGTTCGGGCTGTGTTCTGTGACTGCTGAGTGGGGATATTGACCTGGGGAGGCTGCAGGGAGTTGTGCTGGGACTGGCTGCACTGGGGAAGGGAGGACACCTGAGCCTGTAACCTGAGACCCCAGGAGGGGGTTGGAGGCCAGGTGACACCTCTGCCCGACACTGAACAAAGGACACAAAGGCTGGGGGAGGAGCCGGGGGGAGGCTGAGTGAGAGGCTGGGGGGAGTTTTCAGTTTGGAGCTGGCTGGGAAATGGAGAGGGGCCCCGACGGGGCTTGGGCTTCCCAACGGGGCTGTGGCCTCCCTGGGCCCCCAGATGGACCTAACTGGGGGGGATCCTGTTGTCTGTACCGGCAAGACCTGTCTTGGACCGTGTTCCTGTCGTCTAAATAAACCTCTGTGTCACTGGCTGGCTGAGAGTCACGTCTGACTGCGCAGTGGGGGTGCAGGACCCTCTGGCTTCCCCAGGACCCCGCCTGGGCAGATCCGCTGTGGGAAGCGCACGGAGGGGCAGGGGATGCTGAATGCTCCAAGGAGAGACCCAGGAGGAGAAGCCGTGGGAGCTTCTTGCCCTGCAGACAGTCTGCTCCGAGGGAGAGGAGGCTCCCCAAAGTCCTGCCTGGCTTGGTGGGGAGCAGCTCCAGAGCATTGCCCGGGGACTCCGTGACAGCTAGAGCACAGGGCTGGGCATGGGACTGCCTGGATCCTGCATGACCCTGGGCAGGGTCCTCCCCTCCCTGTGCCTCAGCACCCGCAGGGGTTGGGAGGGGGGCGAGGGCCACTCAGGGCTGTTTGCAAAGCCTGTTGGGCCTCTGGCAGATGGAAGCCCAGCAGGCACCCTGCTCATCGCCCTGGGGTGCCCCGACAGGCCGTATGCAGCACATTCCCACTACCCTCTTGTGTTTTCAGGTGGTCAAGAACAACCTGAGCCCCGTGTGGGAGCCGTTCAAGGTCTCGCTGAACTCGCTGTGCAGCTGCGAGGAGAAGAGGAAGCTGAGGGTGAGGAAGGGAAGGGGGGAAGCCCTGAGTAGCCACCACCCTCGGGGGAGCTGAAAGGGGCCACCTCACCGAGTCTCCTGCAAGGGGGACCGGCCCCGTCACAGTGCAACCTGCCCCCAGGGTCAAAGGCAACCCGGGCACAATGGAGCAGAGGAAATGCATCCTGATGCAACATAGGCTTGGCCTGTGGAACTCACTGCCACAGGACACCCATGTGTTAGTGTCACTGCAGAGGCTACACTCATAAACGCACAGACACATGACCAGGGCTTTCGGTCCTCCTGCTTCAGAGCCTGACCCGGCCCCCAAGAAGGGTAAGTGCCCCCCTCGTGTGCTTACATAGCTGTCCAGGGGCATTGGGCCCTTCCTCTGAAGTGTCTATATAGCTCAGGGCTGGAAGGAGGACACCATGCTGCATGCACAGTCAGGGCTGGGTGCGTATCCACGGCGAGGGTCCAGGGTGAGTGGGGGGGATGCTGGGGGCTGGGAAAGGCCCCTCCCTAGAGAGGGGTGAATGAGGTGGGACCCTCTGGCTGAGCTGAGCTCCTCTCCTTACAGTGTGTCGTCTGGGACTACGACTCCCGGGGAAAACACGACTTCATTGGAGAGTTTTACACCACGTTTGAGGAAATGCAGAAAGCGAGTGGGGAGAACAAGGTTTGTTGCGGGCGGGGGGAC
Organism: Mauremys reevesii; assembly: GCF_016161935.1. Lineage (NCBI taxonomy): Eukaryota > Metazoa > Chordata > Testudines > Geoemydidae > Mauremys > Mauremys reevesii. Next base: position 40,995,275 of record NC_052638.1, read on the forward strand.
GGGGACCCTACGCATGTGGGTCTCCAGGTGGGCCGGCTGCTGGTGACGTGAGGTGACTCGGCCGTTCTGTGTCAAAGCCCTTTGCGTGTGTGTGCTGGGTATTCGCCCGAGTTGGTCACATGTTGGGGCAAAACTTTTTCCCTGAAATTGGCCGACTTTCAACGATTGTCCCGAACGTGGTGGTTTCACATTTTTCCGTTTTTTTGGGTGGGGGGGTGGGAATCTAGGAAAACTAAAACAAAAATGGGTTGTGTTTGTTTTGTGGTCTTTGTTTTTTCCTCTTTTCTCCCCCTTCCTTGACGTTTAAAATGAGAAAAGGCAAAATCCTCAAACTATCAAATCAATCCCCTGAAACGTTCCGGCATTTTTTTGAGCTGTTTTGCGACACAGATTTCCCCTTGTCTGCCCAGCTCTGGGGTTTGCTGTTTGCCGGGTGCACAGTCTGGGTGTGTGACTCGCGTGTGCGTGCAGCGCTGCCGGAGGCTGGAGGCCAGGCCCGGCGGGGCATGTCACTGCGGGGATGCCCGGGGGCGCTGCGTGTTGTTGCGGTGCTGGGCACGTCTGGCTGAGCTCCAGGGCTGCTCGTCCGCAGATCACAGATCTCCGCTGCTCTCTCTCTGTTGTGCTCCAAGGTGCAGTGGGACTGCATGAACCCAAAGTACAAAATCAAGAAACGAAATTACAAGAACTCAGGCGTGGTCATCTTACTGGATCTGAAGGTGAGCCGGGAGCCGGGCCGAGCCTGCCCTTGGTGTTTCCTGGAGCTCTCACATCAGCCCTTGTGGCCTGTATTGCAGCACCCTGTGGTGACCCCAAGGGAAGCGGCCCAGTGCCAAGGGTGACTCAGTGCCCCTCGGCTGTCCTGGCACCTTGATGCCAGAGGGGCTAGCAGGAGATGAAAGCGCCTTTGTACTCTGGGGCAGGGGGCTGGTCGGACAAGCCTGCAGGACGTACTCCCCCTCTGAGGCTGTTTGGTAAAGGAGCAGTGACTAGGAGAGCTCTGTCCCGGCTCGGGGACACTGACAGACATGCCTCGCTGTATCCATATCCCTCCCCTTGCGGCAGCCTCCTTGGCTCCCAGCGCCCGGCGGGCGGCTGCTGTGTCCCCATGCTGTGTGGCAGGCAATCGAGCTGTTAGCAGTGCAGAATGCTCCGCTCGTGTCTGTCCTTCCGGGCTGCTTGTGCCTGGATCGCTGCCGGGAGAGGCCAGCCAGAGGGCCAGAAGAGCTCTGGGCTGTGCTGTCAGGGGCTGGCTAACACGGCCTTTGTTTGGAAGCTCCACAGGGTCTACTCCTTCCTGGATTACATCATGGGCGGATGCCAGATCCACTTCACGGTAAGGAGCACGCCCTGTCTCTCCGCTGGCAAGGCCTCCCCGGCGGGCATGGCAGGCTGAGCAGCGAGCTCGGAGCAAACCTCGTTCTGGGTCCCAGGACGGAAGTGTTAGAACCTGGCACAGGAGTTGATCCTGCTCAGGCCCATCCCGGGGAGCGGATGAGGCAGGAGGCTGGAGATCAGGCATGGGGCATTCCATGGGGCACTAGTTCTGGAGGCTGCTTGGCGGCCTATGGGACACGTGTTTGGTGGGCCGCTGTCTGGTTCCTGGGGGGAAGATCTCCACGGCATACGGAGGAGCCAAGGGCTTTGTGGGCACAGAGCGCGAGCTCCCCTCTGCCAGCATGGGGATCATTAGGCTTCCTGGCCTGCCCATCCCGCACCCTGTTTCAGCACAGGGTCGTTCTGAAGGAAATGAACGGCAAAGTGGGCTGACGAGCTGCTCCTCGGCCATGCCCTGCTGTTACAGGGCCCCCAGCAGGGGCATTTGGAAGGGCTCGTAGCTTCATGCCCAAAGAGAAATATGTGGTGCCCCGAGCTCTCGGCCCTGCAGCCGCATGGCTCTGTAGCACGGCTCCTGTCTCTCTGCCTCGCTGTCAGGGCCGGTGCAACCATTTAGGCGACCTAGGTGGTCACCTAGGGCGCTGGGATTTGGGAGGTGCCATTTTCTTCAGCAGCAACCGCAACAGCCGGATCTTCGGCCGCCCCGGTCGCCACTGGCATTTAGGCAGAGGGAGCTGGGGCAGGGGAGCACAGAGAGGGCCACCTGCAGCAAGTGGGCGGGGGGGAACGCGCGGCACACAGGGGAACTCCCCGCCCCAGCTCACTCCTGCTCCTCCTCCTCCCCAAGCACACCGTGGCTGCTTCACTTCTCCCGCCTCCCTGGCTTGCAGCGCCAATCAGCTTAGGCACCGCAAGCCTGGGAGGCGGGAGAAGTGAAGCAGCCACGGCCTGCTCGGGGTGCTCGTGCGCGGAGCAGGGGTGAGCTGGGGTGGGAGGGGTGCCTCAGGGCGGAGGGTGGAGAGCTGCTGCAAGGGGGCGCCTCAGGGCGGAGGGGGGGGAGCTGCCGCGGGGGCAGGAGGGGGCGCCTCAGGGCGGGGGCTTGGGGTGGGGGGCTAAGGTGGAAGTTTCGCCTAGGGCGCGAAACATCCTTGCACCGGGTCCTGCTCGCTGTGCGCTGCCTGGGAGGGACAGCGCAGCGTTACATGACTAACAAGAAAAGCACGGGGCCTGGCGCACACAGCAGCCGTAAACCCTGATGAGCTGGCTAGTGTGGCTGATTTTAGCAGCTGCTTCCCTGGCTGGACTGGGACAACACAGCCAGAACGGACCAGTGAACCTGCCCCACGCTGTTTAACTGCTGGCTCAGCAGTCGGTACCGCTCCTGCTTGGCCACTGTCATCCATTAACACCTCACTGAGATCCCCAGAACTTCAGGGCGTAGTCTCCACAATCAGCCATGCAGGAGGTGAGCTCGAACTGGACGTACCTAGTGCCGCCAGCAGCAGTCCGGAGCCCTGCTTGGACCCTGGGGCAGGTTTCTTCCCCCGCACCCCCCGAGATTCAGTTTGCTAGAGAAAGGCGGGATGCAGATGCAATGTTTAACTCTCTGAGTCCAGTAAGGTTCTAAGTGGCTTCTCAAGGGCTACTGACACCTCAGAGCCAGTCATGGTGCAGTTTTCTTTTTCATACTCCAGTCCTATTAATTAAAACACGACTAGTGAGTGAGCTTCTTTCCCTGCAGACTGTAGGGGCCTGAGATGTGCAAGAATTGCACATGCACACACAGCTGGGTAGTTGTACATTTAAACCACCTGCTGCACGTGCAGCTAGCTGAGTTGTGCGTACAACTGCACATGTAAGTTAAGCACATGGGTGTGCATAGTTTTTTGCACATGCGAATGCGTACCAGTCCCTGAAAACATCCTCCTTCCTTGGCTTTGCACCTGAGTCTCTGTCACACTCTGGTGCTGGGCATGAGCCAGGTTTCTTCCCTCTGCTCCTTAGCGTTTTGCATTCCCTGCTGTTAGACCTTTGCTGGTACTTTGCACAGATTCCTCATTAAAAATGAAAAAACAACCAGCCTCCAGATTGCATTTTGCAAAAGCATCTTCTCCCCAGAGTGAGTCAGACCCGCAGCGTGCGGGAAGCAGACTGCCTGGCTCTGCTCCGCAGCATGAGACAAGCCGAGAGCGGTGGTTGGTCCTGGGAGCAAGGCCTGTCATGCTGTGAGACATCGTGTCCCATCACTGCGTGACATGGCTTGAAGGGGAACGGCGGAGCAGGAACCCAGGCTGGCTTAGCTCAGCCCTGCTGGCAGCCTGTCCCTTCCCAGCAGCAAGGAAAGACGTTTGCAGGAACTTTTAGAAAACTCCTCCCCACTGCTCTTGACACTTGCTCTGTCACCGGTGCCACCTCGCATGCGGCAACCCCCGCCCTTATTGCAAACCATGGTGCACCCTGGGCTAACGTCCATGAGTGAGGAGGTGCCGGGAGGATGTCACGGGGAGGGGGAGGGTGTTAGCAAAGGTGGGTTTAAAAAGCCTTTTACTGCTGGATGCTTCCACCTACCTGCTTCGTGAGCCCAGGGCTGGCTCTGCTGACCACCTGTCTTCCGATCCCAGGTGGCTATTGACTTCACAGCGTCGAACGGAGACCCCCGGAACAGCTGCTCTCTCCACTACATCAACCCCTACCAGCCCAACGAGTACCTGAAGGCACTGGTGGCAGTGGGAGAGATTTGCCAGGACTACGACAGGTGAGACAGCCCTGGGCTCTGTCTGTGCCTGGCCCGTCTGGCGAACATCCCCACCAGCCTGGCCAGCCCCTCTGGGGAATGCTGGAGTTCAGAGCTGGCTGCCTAGGCTCCCGCCCATCGGGCCCTGCTCTCTCAGCTGCTGCATGCCCACAGGAGCCCCCCATGTCCACTGGCCTGCTGGGCGCCCCCCCACCCCTCACATACACACACACACACTGCCAGAAAAACCTGGCTAAGGGGTCCTGGTTGTACCTACAAGCCCTGCTTGGAACTGTGTTCCTGTCGTCTAATAAACCTTCTGTTTTACTGGCTGGCTGAGAGTCACGGTAAATCAAAAAGGTGGGGGGTGCAGGGCCCTGACTCCCCCCCCCCCCCCCTCTGTAACACGCACACACGGCAGCCCAGCTGCATCTGGGCCGGCTCTTCCTCTCTGGGTTTTTGTAGGCTCTGCCACACAGAAATGGCAAGGCCCCGGACACCCCCCAAGCTGCCCACCCCCCTGCTGCCCCAGCGAGAAGTGCCCCAGCTTGGCCCACTCCCCCAGCTGCCAAGCCCTTCCACTGCTGGGAGCTGGCTGGGATGGGCCCCTCCCAGTGCGGGAGAGGGCAGGCGATACACTGAGTGCTCCCCGGGCACCCCCATGCCAGGTGGGGCCGGGGCCTGGCAGGAGTCCCTGCAGTTTACCATGGTACTGGTCCGTTCCGGGGGGCTCCTGGGGCAGACACTGAGCGGGGAGGGGCCGGTGTTGCCGGCTGGAGGCTCTGCGTCTGGGTTCATTGTGCCCTGTCTGGGCCCCTCACTCCCTGGAGATCCCTTTATGGGGCATGGGGGCGCTTTGGGTGCTGGGGCACCGGAGCAGCATCTGACATCTGCTTCCTTCCAGCGATAAGAAATTCTCCGCCTTAGGGTTTGGTGCGAGGATCCCACCCAAGTACGAGGTAAGACCCCTGCAGGGTAAGAAACAGGACTGCGGGGGGGAGTTGAGGAGCAGCATGGTGGGGGCCAGGATGGCTACGGGGCTGAGGAGTGGGGGACCGGGGAGGTTACGGGGGCTGAGGAGTAGGTGCCGGGGAGGTTGTGGGGGCTGAGGAGTGGGGACCGGGGAGGTTACGGGGGCTGAGGAATGGGGACCGGGAGGTTACGGGGCTGAGGAGTAGGTGCCGGGAGGTTGTGGGGGCTGAGGAGTGGGGCCGGGAGGTTACGGGGCTGAGGAGTGGGGGCCGGGAGGTTACGGGGCTGAGGAGTGGGGACCGGGAGGTTACGGGGCTGAGGAGTGGGGGCCGGGAGGTTACGGGGCTGAGGAGTGGGGCCGGGAGGTTCACGGGGCTGAGGAGTGGGGACCGGGAGGTTACGGGGCTGAGGAGTGGGGGCCGGGAGGTTATGGGGCTGAGGAGTGGGGCCGGGAGGTTACGGGGCTGAGGAGTGGGGACCGGGGAGGTTACGGGGCTGAGGAGTGGGGGCCGGGAGGTTCACGGGGCTGAGGAGTGGGGGGCCGGGGAGGTTACGGGGGCTGAGGAGTGGGGGGCCGGGGAGGTTACGGGGGCTGAGGAGTGTAGGGCGGAGGAGGCTACAGGGACTGAGATACAGGAGAGGCTATGGGGGGGCTGAGCAGCAGGGGTAGGGGAGGTGATGGACTGAGGAGCTGGGGGAGGGGAGACTCCTGTCCAGGGCTATGATGTTGGCAGGCCAGGCTGGGCAGCTCTCGCTTGCCTCAGCTGCTCCCAGCTCACCTGCCTTGTTTCCCCCTGTTCAGGGCATGGAGGGTTTTGGATGGATTCGGTTGGGCAGGCCTCCCTCTCGCTGGCGCTGCTGAGTGGGCTCCGTCCCGGGGAGCAGTGCGCAGCCCTGACATGACACGTCATGTCGACGGCACCTGCCATTTCTATAGAGCAGAGCAGACAAAGACCCCCAGAGAAATGACAGGACTAAGTGTGGTCTCCAGAGCACGTGCCGGGGGGGGGCCGAGGCCGAGCAGTGCGAGGGCTTCGCACGAGGAGGCAGGAACAGCCCCTGCATTGTTTGCCCTGTAGCCAGAGTCCAGCCGGGGAGGCGAGAGGCAGGGCTAGAGACGTACCCTCGCTGCACACAAAGGGGCTGTGGGGGGTCATGTGGGGCCGGGAGCCCCCCCCCCCCCCCCCGATTCATTCTCTGCTCTCTGGTAGGTTTCCCATGATTTCGCCATCAACTTCAATCCGGATGATGACGAGTGTGAAGGTAAGAGGCTGGCAGCAGAGTGAGAGCCAGGCCGCTGCACGCCGTGCCAGGGCCCCAGGGGCAGCCAGGCCTCGCCCCATCTAGCCCTCGCTGCTGGGAGTGTGTGTGTGGGGGGGCTGCGGGCCCGTGTGCTGCTGCCCTCGAGGGCCCTGCTCCCACCCCCTCTCTCCCTGCTGAGCACGGACGCTTCCCCTCCTGCCCGGCAAGTCGTGGCCTCTGCGCCGGAAACGGACCATGCTCCAATCCGGGGCCCTCCTCCCGAGGCTGCCCGGGCCCCCTCGCTGACCACTGTCAGCGCCCCACGAGGAATGGCTGAATCCTGGCAGCCTGTCTGCTGGGCACGTGGGTGGAGCCGGGCAGTGGGGCCTGGACCTGCCTCATTAGTGTCCTCACAGGGGATGGGCAGGGAGAGGTTAGCGGCCCTGGGCCGTGGAATTGCTGGGCCGGGCGGCTTGTCACCCGATTTGATGTCCCCCACTAGGAATTCAGGGCGTGGTGGAATCCTACCAGAACTGCCTGCCGAAAATCCAGCTCTACGGCCCCACCAACGTGTCCCCCATCATCTCCAAGGTGGCCAGGGTGGCGGCGGCGGAGGAGAGAACGAAGGAGGCCTCTGTGAGTACCTGCCCCGTTCCTACCGCGCTGCCTGCACCGCAGGCCGAGGGGCCTGGGATCTCCGGCACTTGCTTCTGCCTGGATGCAGACTGTCCAGCTGTGTAAGCCTCTGCCACGCGGCTCTGTGAGGGCACAGTCCTGGGCTGGGCACAGAGTGCCAGCTGTGCCCGTAGCATGGTGGTGTTTGCAACGTGAGGGACCTGGCTGAGACCCTCCTAACTCCTTTCTCATGTGATCTCCCCAGGGTCCCAAGGCGAGAGGCTGCTGCCGTGGCCTGGGGCAAGTTGCTTAGGGTAACATTGTCAAAGCGACTACGGCCCATTGACTCAGAGAGGGTCTGATGCCAGGTTGGCAAATGGGACGTTGGCTCCTAAGACAGCAGGGCACTTTTGCAAATGTTCTTCATCTGCCCCCTGGGGTTGTATTGCTCCCGGGGCGCTGGGAGGCTGAGTTCACTCTGCACCCCTCAGAGTGTTCCTCTTACGCTGTGGCGGATGCTGAGTCTGCTCCTCGGAGAGCTGCTGCAGCACAAGCGCCAGGCGGGAGCAGGAGTTAGTGGCGGGGAGGAGGGGGTGCACCGAGCAGCAATGGGGTGAAACAACATGAACCTTCAGCTGAGAGCCAGGGAAAGCTTCCTCAGAGTGAGACATTCCAGGCTGTGGGGAAGGCCCATCACTCGGGACTCAGGCCTAGCAGGGAGAGGCCAGTCCTGCCCAGCATGGCTCGGCACTGCTACTGTCAGCCCCATGGCTGCTGGCTGGGCATCAGAGCTACCCCTGGCCATCGAAGGAACGCCAGCTCCTACCTCAGCCACACGTGCCGGGAACGTTTAACATGGCAGCAAGCGCCCAGCCTCACACGTAGGGCGTCTGCCTGAACGGACATTTGCAGCCCATTCCACAGCACAGCCCTCATGGACCTGGAGCACGTGACAGAAGCCAAGTGCTTATTAGAAGATCCCGAGTTCAGGGACTCCTCGGAACAGGCCTCCTCTCCCCTCTGCTCATGCAGTGTCCTCATGTCCTCCAGCAACATTCGATCAGCTGTGAATAAATAGCCAAACCCTCAGGGGCCTGTGGAGTTTCTGGCAGGTCAGTGCGGAGTTACTGGGCCAGGCTAGCCGAGTAAGAAAAGGCCTGAGGTTGCACGGAGCTCTTTGGGGGGCAGCGGAGTGACAGGGATACATGGAGCAGATTCCTGGCTCCAGAGATGCAGTGCCAGGGTCCAGTGGGGCCAGTTATCCCAGTCTCCATGCAACACCTCTGATCACCTGGTGTCACGGAGTCCCCGGGCGATGCTCTGGAGCTGCTCCCCACAAAGCCAGTCAGGACTTTGGGGAGCCTCCTCTCCCTTGGAGCAGACTGTCTCCAGGGCAAGAAGCTCACACGGCTTCACCTCCTGGGTCTGATCTTGGAGCATTCAGCATATGCCCCTCCATGTGCTTCCCATAGTGAGTTCGCTCAGCCGGGGTCCTGGGGAAGCCAGAGGGTCCTGCAGCCCCACTTCGCAGTCAGATGTGACTCTCAGCCAGCCAGTAAAACAGAGGTTTATTTAGATGACAGGAACACAGTCCAAAACAGAGCTTGCCGGTACAGACAACAGGACCCCCTTTAGTTAGATCCATCTGGGCCCCCAGGGAGGCCACAGCACTGCTGGGAAGCCCAAGCCCTGTGGGGGCACCCCTCTCCATTTCCCAGCCAGCTCCAAACTGACACTCCCCTCAGCCTCCCACTCAGCCTCCCCCCGGCTCCTCCCCCAGCCTTTGTGTCCTTTTCCAGTTTCCCGGGGCAGAGGTGTCACCTGGCCTCCAACCCCCTCCTGGGTTCTCAGGTTACAGGCTCAGGTATCCTCCCTTCCCCAATGCAGACAGTCCCAGCACAACTCCCCAGGTCAATAGCCCCACTCAGCAGTCACAGAACACAGCCAGAACATTCCCACTTCGTCACAGTGGCGTCTCGGGGCGTCTGCCATGGACTGGCGCTGTGTGCGTGTGCGCACTGGGTAGGGCGGGCGGGGGCCTTTCATTAAAATCCCGTCAATTATTTACACCTGCGGATGTGGAGCGTTTTAGGAAAATGTCATTTTCTTCTGGGACCTCCCTGGCTATTTGCTCACTGAATCATTTACCGCACTGGCTGAGCCTATCAATTAATGACAGCAGCTAATGCATCATCCTCAGCCTGTGTGCTGACCCCGCTCTGTGTCTCAGGGTGCTGGGGGAGTCGGGGACCAGCAGCCGTAAGATGGGGCTTGAAGAGGAGCAAGGAATCAGTCACTGCCTGCACTGGGATGGAGGGCACGGGGGGCTAGCTCAGATCTGCCCAGTCACCCATAGCCGCTCTCCCCGCTTTGCCCCACAGCAATACTACATCCTGCTGATCCTGACGGACGGGGTGGTGACCGACATGGCAGATACGCGGGAGGCCATCGTGCGGGCCTCCTACCTCCCCATGTCCATCATCATCGTAGGGGTGGGCAACGCGGACTTCACCGACATGCAGATCCTGGACGGGGACGACGGGGTCCTGCGCTCCCCGAAGGGGGAGCCCGTCCTCCGGGACATCGTGCAGTTCGTCCCCTTCAGAGAGTTCAAGAACGTGAGTCGGCCCCCGAGGCCCCTTCCGTAATGACTGCATGGCTGTGACCACCACACGTGTCTGTGGCGTGCCCATCACCGTGGCATCAGGGAGTATGGTTTAGTGGGTAGGGCATAGAGATGGGACTTGGGTGACTTGGGGTCACAGCCTGGCTCTGCCACAGACTCCATCTCTGGCTATGGGCAAGTCCCTTTGTGGCTCTGTGCCTCAGTTTCCCCATCACCAGGGCTGGTGGCACTGCCACCCCTCCCAAGGTGCCGTGAGGGTAAGTCAGGGGTGGCGCTCAGTCATGAGGGCTGTGGGATACCTAGAGAGATGCACTTCGGAGGGCTAGGAAGGGGGCTGGCAGTATCCTCCCCAAAACCAGAGAGGCTCAGGCCTCTCCCGCCTGCCCTGGCACCGCGGGGCTCCCAGGGGAGGGTGGCCTGGTGCCATCCTGCCCTGCTGACCTTCTCAAGGGCTACAGGGGCAGGATTCAGGGTTTGTGCTGTTGGTGAAGGCAGCTAATGAGGGGGTAAGAAAAGGCCTCCTCTCCTCACACCCCCTTTGGTCTCCATGGGCCCCGTCACAGTCTGGCCGCCCTCGCTCCCTGTTCAGTAAAACCATGTCCTTGCTCTGTGTCTCGAAGGAAACTCTCCTGTTCCTGCGGCTCACAGGGGACTGAGGGGGGCGTCCCTGGCCTTTACCCAGCCAAGGGGCTCCAGACACCCGCTTGGTCTCTGGGCTCCATGCTGAAACAAAAGGTGAGACAAGGTGGGTGAGGGACCAGCTTCCATTGGACCAGCTTCTGTTGGTGATTTACACGGAGCTGCTTGTCAGCTCGGGGAAAGGTATGAGAGCACCCCTTGTCCTCCCGTTCAGCGACACAGCTGCACCAGTGCAGTGCTTTGGAGAAGGTGCTCTGACACCGGCGGCAGAGCGTCGCGACACAGCGGCACCAGTGCAGTGCTTTGGAGAAGGTGCTCTGACACCGACGGCAGAGCGTCGCGACACAGCGGCACCAGTGCAGTGCTTTGGAGAAGGTGCTCTGACACCGGTGGCAGAGCGTCGCGACACAGCGGCACCAGTGCAGTGCTTTGGAGAAGGTGCTCTGACACCGACGGCAGAGCGTCTCCGGTCGGCGGCCTTACTCCACCCCAGAGAGGCAGTAGCTGCACTGGCAGGAGAAGCTCTCCCATCCACACAGCGCTGTCTGCACTGGGGGATTTTTCACATCCCCGAGCGACCTAGTTCTTCCCATAGAGGTCTGTAGTGTAGATGTGGTTGTCACGGCTAAATACAAGATCAAAGCGATAGTTTCGAATAAGCAGTTAGCACATATTCTAAGGGCCCATTCAGGGTGAAGAGGCTAAGGGACAGCCCTGCAGTCACAGGACAGAAAGGGTTAGTGGTTACAGAGAGTTGTAATAAGCCAGTGTCTTTGTGATTTGCAGTGTCCAGCAGAGATCTGAAGGTAAGCGCTGTGCCGGTTTCCGTGATCGCTTTGTGAGACGTGTTCACCCACAGGCGATGGGGTGTTTTGGCTTTTATCGTTGTCCTGTGTGCATTCACTGCAGAGTGTAGCAATTGTCTGGTTCACCCACACAGGGTGTGTCTACACTGCAGCTAGACCCCTGCAGCTGACTCAGGCTCCCGCTCAGGGGCTCTTTAACTGCAGTGTAGACGTTCAGCTCTGGGATCCTCCCTCCTGCCAGGGTCCTAGAGCTCGAGCTCCAGTCTGAGCCCAAATGTCTACACTGCATGTAAACAGCCCAAAGAGGGGGTGTCTGGGTGGGGCCGCAGGTGCTGTGTGTAGCACAGGGGTGTGTCTCAGTCAGACTCTGTGTCGGGGACACAGGTGCCTTGTGTAGCACGGTGGGGTGGCTGGGGGCTTTGCTGGCGACGCTGCCCTGAGTTTTCCTGCACATGGAAGGTGGCAGTGAGCAAGATGCCCCACCAGGGAGCCCTGGCCAACGTCTCTGCCCGTGTCAATGCTCTTCCCCAGAGCCGCCGGGCCAGGATCTCCAGCCGCGCTAGCCAGACATCTAAGCAGCTGGGCTCCCCAAAGGGCAGAGACACAGTGTATGGATTTCTCTGGCTCCGTGCTGGAATCTCTCTTGATCAAGCAGAGCTGACGCTGGGTGTGCGGGCGAAGCCACAGATGGAGGGAATGGCTCCTCTGGGTCCTTCAGGGTCAGCCCAGCTGCATCTTCTGTGATGGAATTGGGGCGGGGGGGAATCCATAGTTTGCATTTCTGGACCCTCTTGAGATCTGAGCTGCTTGGGCACTTCAAGGGCTAATTGATCCTGATGGTCAGTAATTGAAGCTCCTGGAGACTTACGTCTTTTCCTTTAGCCACAGTGATACCGAGAGCCACTGGGCAGGATTAACCCTTCAGATGCAGTTGCGGGAAGCACTGGGAAATGGCAGAGCCCAGGCATGGGCTAATGGCAGTTATGCCCCAAAGGACAACGGGGCTGTTCGCCGCCACCCTCCGGTGCTGTGCTGAGGAGCGCCTGGCTGGGAGAGCCCAGAGCCAACGGCTGCCCTTTGTCTTGCAGGCCTCGCCCACGGCCCTGGCGAAGTGCGTGCTGGCCGAGGTGCCGAAGCAGGTGGTGGAGTATTACAGCTACAAGGCCCTGCCGCCCCGGTGTCCCAAAGCCGATTCGCCCAACTCCACCCTCAACTCGCCCCAGTGAGGGACCACCCCTCCGGCACCCCTGCCCTGCTGTCGTCCCTCAGCCCGGCCCACGATGGACAAAGAAATAAAAGGCAAAGGAGAGCAAGAGTGTGTCACTGTCTGAATCGTACAGGCTCCCCCCAGCAGTGAGTGCGGGGCCCCAGGCAGCCTCCCCCCCACCGCCCACATGCCACGCTGCACCCCCTGCCTCCCCCGGCCCTCTGAAGGACCCAGCCAGCGAGCTGAGCCAGCAGTGCAAAGGCACATGAGAAGGGCGGGGCGGGGGGGGGGGGTGCCTTGCTGGTTTCTCACTCGGGCCGGGTCCCTGCTCAGTTTGACAAGGAGCTTCTGGGCATGATGCAGTGACCTGGCCTTGGATGCGGAGAGGTGGGTGTTTACAGTGTGATGGAATCAGGCAGGCAAGGGGAGAGAGGGTGGCAGTGGCTGGTCAGGCAGCAGAGAGTGAGTGAGGGGCTGGCTGGACCCGGGGGGGGGGGGGTAGGGGGGAGGGACCAGAGCCCGCTGCCTCCAGGGCACTGGTTTGGTGGTCCCAGGAGTACTAGGAATGGGATAGGGAGCCTGGCTCGTGGGCTCCAGTGGCTGACAGCTCTTGGGTGAGTGACCCATTTGTGCAGTGAGTTTGCTGGTTCTCAGGCATCCCCAGCACCCAGTGTCTAAAGTGCTGGCTCAGTTCTGGAAATAAAATTTCTAGATTTGGGAGACTCCCTCTGACTGGCTGCTTCTCTCCCTTCCCCGCCTCCGGGGGAAGAGCAGCCAATCAGATCTGCTGCAGGGAATACACACCTATGCACCCAACGTTGAGGCCCCTCTGTCCGCTCCCACGCTGCATGATTTCCCATCTTCTGCCCAGAACGCGGCTGGCATCCCCAGCCCTGGACCAGCAGCCTCCCTGACTGTGGATCATGTCAGCATCCCCCAGGGGTAGCCCCTGCTGCCTGTCAAAGAAACCCAGAGAGCAACCTGACCATCCTTTGCAATGGGTCTGGAGTGGCCTCTTACCTGGCTGGCTTGTGCCCAGCACAGCAGACGTGCCAGGGGCCCCAGTGCATTGGGCTGAGGCCAGGTGAGAACTCCCAAGTGGCGTGAGCTGCCCCCATAACATGGCGCGTGCGAGCTGACGACAGTTCTGCTGCTGCCTCTGTCTGCCTCTCTCACCTGAGACTGCACAGAGTGGGGCCCATGTCCTGCCCCCCTTGCACTGCGCTGAGCCCCAGGAGCAGCTGGTTGCTGGGCATTGCCCAGCCACCCTTTGCATATCATATCCGAGTATTTTAATGAACAACAAAAATAACCAGGAAAATATATTAACCCCCATCTTGACTGGCAGGGTCTGGTCTGCTAGGAGCCCCTCCCACCTTCGACAGCAGAGCTATCTCATGGCATGGGGGGAGAGAACAAACGGAGCTCGGTCCGACCCAAGGGACGGCCGCTTTGCTGGCATTGCCTCCAGCCTGTGCAGCGAAGCGGTGACGTAGCGTGGCTAGGCCAAAGCTGCCAGTGAAAGGGATCCCCGCCCGCTCAGTGTTGCCACTCTCGTCCATTTCACTTCCCTGTCAAGTGCATGATGCTAGCTGGGCTCATTCACGGTGCCAGTGGAGGCGCTGTTCCCAGCTGTGCATATTTCTCCGTGTACCGCGTGCTTGTCTGTCACTTAGCGTCTGCATGACGAACCTCCTGTTCTTGCTATATGGGAGGAATGAGCCAATAAAGGCAATGTTGTATTTCCCCGTGTTGGTACATTTTATTGAAAGCTGCCTGAGCAGAGCAGAGGTTCCCCCCTACTTGGGAGTCCTCTGTGCCCCCTGGGTGCACCAAGTTACGCAGTGCTGTCCCACAGCAGGAGTATTTCTGCCTGACCCCCGTGGCGATCAGCTCCTCCCCTGAAGTTTGATGATTGATGGCCCTTTCCATTTGTAGCCTCATTGATGTCTCAGCAGATGCTCCACTTGGTGATGATACTCTTTTACAAAAAACCTGGGATATTCCCACCTACAAAACATTGTTACCTTACAGGTCAAGTTGCCAGATGGCATACTCCACAATGCGAATGGCAAGCTGATGTACCAACATTTAAGTGGAGCCCAGTAGCCTGGTAGCCCTCCCAGCTACAAGTTGGCTCATTCATTATGATTACGGTAGCTATTAAACGGCTTAAAAACTGGCTAACTGATAGATCTCCAAATGTTCTATTAATAAGGAATTAGCTGGTGTGTTTCTAGTCGGCAGCCCCTGAGACTGGTACTCAGTCTAATGCTATTCTATAATTTTATCAGTGACTTGGGAGAAAATATAAAATTGTTGATAAAGTTTACAGACTCTACAAAGCTTGGTGGGGAGGTACAGAATGCTGAGGACACATGGCAATCTGGGTGGCTTGGTAAGATGGGTATAATAAAACACCATAGCTTTAACACAGCTAAATGCTGGGGTATATATCAAAGAACAGAGCATGCAGGTCATGTTTATAGGCTGCAGAACTGTACTGGGGGAAGCAGTGATTGACAAAGATTTAGCAGTCATGGAGGAAAACAACTGATCACGTGCTCCCAGTGTGATGTGGTGGCTAAAAGGGCGATGGCAGTGTTTGGAGATACACTTTATCTCTGGACATGGAATATAGGTTATAGTAAACAGTAATACTGTCTACGGAACGGGTGAGCTCTGTACTGAAACACCATGTCCAGCTCAGGTGTCCACACTTTTAAAAAGATGTTGAAAAATTAGAGCTCAGCGAAGAGCTCCATGAAGGAGATGCACCTTCCCATGAGAGACTAAAGGAGCTCCATCTCTATAGCTATCAAGGAAAAGGTTAAGTGGTGACTTGGCCACAGTCCCTAAGCACCTACACAAGGAGAAGGTATCTGATAGCAGAGGGCTCTTTCCTCTAGCAGATCAAGGCAGAACAAGATTCAATGGCTGGGAGGCGAAGTCAGCAAAGTTCAGCCTAGAAAGAAGATGCACATTTTGAAAGTAAAGGGAATTCACCCTTGGAGCTGCCGGCAGAGTCTCCATCTCTTGGACTCTTTACATCAAGGCTGGATGTTTTTCTAAACCGCCTGGTGCAGCCCGACCACAGATTAGGATGCAGGAGTGAGTGGGTGGGACTGGCTGGCCTGGCTTATAGAGGAGTCAGACGAGATGCTCTTAATGGTCCCTTCTAGCCTTAAGATCTATGAACATGCCCCACAGTTCTCTGCAGCGCTGAAATGGAGACTGTGGCTGTTGCTTTGAGGTTTCCCATCAATGAGCATTAGGTACCCAAATATCATTCAGGATCTGGGCCAATGGCCCTGCCAGGATTCCTTCATATTTTACCATGACAACTTCAAATCCTGCCTCCAACTGGGACACAGATTCAATCTGATTTAATTTGTTATAGCACCGAGAGCCCCATGTTCCACGTGGTAGAAATTCCCCTGTGTCTAACTGTTTCCTGAGACTTGCTAAACTCAGTAATATCCCACAGCAATGCGTTCCGCTGGTTAATTACACAGTGCAGAAAAGCAGGGCTCTGCCGGGCTCTTACTCATTGATTTTGCTGCATGGAGACCAGCGACCCCAATTAGGAATGAGATTGGCGTTCGTGCAAAGCAGGATGAGGACGGCATGCATATTTAACGTGGATTAGTCACATTAAAGCAGGGAGACCTTTGAATTTAAAGCTGCTGCACTTTGTAGCAGCAATGGCTTTAAAGTCGCTTCCAAGCTGCCCCAGCTGTGATTACTCTGAGTATCTCTGGCTTTTTCATTTCTCTCTGCCCTGCTTTGCAGCCTGACAAATGAACCAGGTGGGGTTTGCTCCCGGGGAATCACAGGGTCAATGACCCTGCAAATTCAGGTCAGAGGGGAAGAGCCCCTCCCACAAGCCTTTAAAGTGACGGCTAGGGTCAGAAAAGGACCCCTGGTTCCTGCCTTTCTCTGCCCCCCACCCCAATCCCTTCTGCCTCCGTTACCGACAAACCCAGGGGTCCTGTGCTGCCCATCCGAGGTGACCTGCCATAGAGCCAGCTGCATTCGCCTCTCCTTCCTGCCTCAGCAACAGCACTTCTGGGTGGTCCCTCTGCCAGCCTCTTTCTTCCTGGTGCTGCATGGCACAGACAGCGCCCAGCATGCTGATGGATTGCATGAGGTGTCGGATCATGACTGGGACGCAGGCGACGGCCATGCTGAGCCCGCCGAGGGCTGCAGGAGTCATTATCCCAGAGCATGGCATGGGGCCTGCCCATCTCCTGCAGAGCTGCTCTAGAGACCAGATAATGGCTTTGTCAAGCCCCTCCCCCACCACAGCACCAGCTGGAGCTCTGTGTGTGTCTCCCCCTCGGTGGTGAGGTTGCCATCAGCTGGGGAGCGCCTTGGGGCAGGGTCTGGGTCTCCTCGTGCAGGACCCAGCACGGGGCCTTTGCAGGACAACCAGCGGCGGGAGTGACTTCCAGAGCAGAGCTGCTCCCCTTGAATGGGCCACCCCCCCCCCAAGCTAGCACGAGCGTTGGGGACCACAGGCACCAGGACAGTGCTATAATTGGGGATCCCCCCCAGGAACAAGTTCTTACTCAGGAGACACCCCCGCCCTGTTATTACATACGCTGTGGGGCTGGAGCCGGGGAGAGCGGCCCGCCAGCTCCAGCAGGATTGTGACTGGCCCGGAGGCTGCTCTGCTTCCTGGCATTGCTAAAGCTGCAGAACAAGTGGCCCTGGAGGGAATGCTCCCCCCCTCCCCCCTGCAGAACCCTGCTTGACCCATCTGGCCTCCTGTTTGCTCCAAAGTGCAAGCTGCAGCCATGTGCTCTCCTGGCCCTCTGCAGGGCAGTGGGGTGGGTCTATACAGCAGGTGTCTCTGTGAAATGGGTTTTTTTCCCTAGCACGTGCCGAGAGCACTGGGGAAGCACCCTGCATGCAGCGGCAGCAGCAAATCCATATCCTTGCAGGCCACGGCAGCCTCCAGCCTGCTGCCCGTCAGCCTCACCTGTGCTGTCACCAGCTGTGTGGCCATCCTCCCCCTGCCCCTGCTCCCTTCTGCAGCCTCGCTCCCATCATCTTCCCAGATTGCCCTTCCGGTGCCCCCTCCACGCCTGGAATTCAGCCCCCGGTCACTCTCTGCACAACGTGACTCCCCACTACCCTGAGTGCCCCCGCTGCTGCTGGCATGGGCTCGACACTGCTCTGAGAGCAGTGACCGCTGCTGCAGAAAGGGACAGCATCCCTTCTCCAAGCCCAGCCCCAGAGCTTCAAATGCCACTTAGCCGAAACATTTCCTGGGCCCAGGATGGAATTTCTGGTCACAGAGAAAGGGGGCCCAGTGGTTAGGGCACGTTTCGGGGATGTGGGAAAGCCAGGCTCCGTGCCTTGTTCTGGAGCGGAGAACTTGAATGTGGGGCTCTCACATCCCGCATGAGTGGCTTGGTCCCCAGGCTCCAACTATTCTGGGTGGGGCTCGGCCGCTTGGTTTTTTTTACAAAAAAATTCCAAAGGTCTCGGGTTTGTCCCAGTGGGAAATTAAACAAATTTCACAACCTCCATTGTTTTCACAAACCAGGAATCTGGCTTTCTGGCCTCCTGGCGTGGGTTGGAATGGGGAGGGGGGTAAACCTGGGCTGTGAGGCCATGAACCTTGGAGAACATTTCTCTGCTCTGTCCTGCCACAAAGCGCAACTTCACCTCTGCAAAAATCCTCACACAGCGAGCCCAGCTGGCTACAATGGAATGTACGTGGAATGGCTCTGTGTGTGTCTGTGAGTGTGTGTCCTTCCTTGCCCTCTGCTGGATGGAATCAGGAATCAGCTGTGTGTCATAGGCCCTATACTACCAACAGCTAACAGAGATTTCCTTTTAGTGATGCAGCTCTGTACTTTAGCAGCAGGACGGCCAGCATTCTCCCTCTGATGTGGGTGGGGGGTTCTGCTGAGCGTGGCATGCAGAAGTTGCAGCACTGACCCATCTTGGGGCTCCTCCCCCTCCCCAGCATCCCCCCTGTGTGAGATTCTGCTGTGATGGCAAACTCCTGTGTGTTTGGCATCCAAATCTGTTGCCATGGAGATTGTTCTGATGCCACAAATTCCACATCTTGCTTCCACAGCAGAGTCGGCAGGAGGAGCCAGGCTGGGAGGCAGCAAACCTTGGGGTACAGCCCCGAAGGGCCAGTGTAAGGGAGAGCAGCCCTGGCCCCGAAGAGCTTCAGTGTCTGACTCACGGGGTGAGCAAATGCAACGGCTTGCGGGTGAGGCTGATGGATGTGAAACCCTCTCTGCAAACTGCGTGGGCTGGACAGCCCTGGTGCTCCAGTGAGCTCTGTACAGGAATCCAGGCTGCCCGTGTGCAGCTCGGAGCCAGCGCCTCGCGGGCTGAAGGAACACGCTGCTAATCACAAGGGGCAGGAGTAGTTTGGGTTATGGCCGAGATGGGCACAGCAGCATTGGCCGTGGCAGGCGTACCACTGGGCAGCTGGAGGGCCAGGCACAAGGGGCAGGCCGGAAGAAGCCCTCCAGCCAGTGGTGGTATTCAGATGGGACATGGGCAGAGTGGCCCAGGACAGGCAGGGATAGCGGTGCCTTGTCTGTGCTCTGATGGATTCTGATTCAGATGACCAGACTCTCCTCATCTCCTCCTCGTTACCTGTGGCTTCGAGACGCTCTGCGAGAGGGAGACTCGGCCCCTCATAAAATCCTCTCCAGCACTCGGGGCTCGGAGGGAAGCTTTATGAGGAAACTCCATTGGCCCAGCATTCGCGAGCCTGCACACTAAGGACGCTGCAGCCTGCGAGCCCGAGGCAGCCGCTCCTGTGCCAGGCTATGCTCTGCACGCTCCCCATGGTCAGCCAGCTCTGACCGCACCTCAGCCCCCGGCTGGAGAAGCCTTGGCAAGTTGCATATCCTGCTGTGCCCCGTGTGCGGCTCTGCGGGCAGAGTGAGGCCCTAGCCATCGCCCTTTGGAAGAAGCCGTAGGTTTCCTCCCCACGTCGTCCGCCAGCGCTGGGCAGGGTGGGCCTGGAGCCCCCGCATGTCGGAGGGGACCACCGCTGAAGAAGCAGCAGACGTTTCTACCCAAACACTGAGCACAGCTCTGAACCCCTCCCCCAACAACAGTTTTCCAGCCCATAAGAGAGATCATGTCACCCCACAGCAGAAAACTGCCTCTCCTTCCCCTCAACCCTCCACAGGCAGGGGGGAGCCATGGGACACCCCAGGCAGCCCCAGGCATGAGGATACCGGCCCTGATTCAAGCAAAGCACTTTAGCACATACTCGACACTATGGACAGAGCAGCCATTGTCTCTTCTCCGGACTGAACAAACCCATGTTTTTCAATCTTCCCCCGTAGGTCGTGTTTTCTAGCCCTTGTTGTTGCTCTTCTCTGGACTTTCTGCCATTTGTCCACATCTTTCCAGAAATGTGGCGCCCAGAGCTGGACACAATACTCCAGCTGAGGCCTAATCAGGGCGGAGTAGAGCGGAAGAATCACTTCTCGTGTCTTGCTTACAACACTCCTGCTAATACAGCCCAGAACGACGTTCGCTTTTTTTGCAGCAGTGTTACCATGTTGACTCAAACAGTATTTAGCTTGTGATCCACTATGACCCCAGATTCCTTTCCAGTCTAGGCTGTCTGGTGTCAATGGGCCTGCCCCACTGGACGTAACACCGTCTTCTGGAGACCAGCACTTCACAGTAGTTATTTGCTCCTGCCTGCCTGGGGAGTTACACGGTTGCAAAGGCTTGCAGTGCAAATGCTCAAATATTACTTTACAATATGGGCTACAGCCCTTATAAGGGTGATTAATGCTACAGCAACTCCCAAGCATTCAATGAAGTCTAAGCCCTCAACAGACTCTTATAACTCAAATACCTATTTTACCCAACACCAGCACACGGCGATTCCAGCCGTGTCTCTGTCAGTATTCAGCTGAGCCAGGGAACCTTGGCCTGAGCCGGCACTGGGTCTGCCAGCGGCACAAATGGCTGGAGTTCTTTTGAAGAGTGGATTAATACACCAGCTTTTTGCCACTGGCGCCCTGGTGTCACGTAATGATCAGGCCGAGGGGGACATTGGTTTGCTGAGTCTCAGATGGGTCACTGAAGCTACACTCACCTCACAGACATGCCGTGCCGGTGGGTGACTGGGAAGCTCTGGAATAGCAGGGAGGGAACTGCAGAGCAGGACAGAGGTGCAATGCAGACTGCAGGATGGGCTTCAAGCTGGAAGAGCAGGGGCTGCTGCATCTCCACTCTGAGATGTGAGAGCCCAGGATCACTGCAGATTAGGACTGAGGTGCAGTGGGAGAATTGGAGAGGGGCAACCCAGGGCTGGAGTGTGTGTGTGTGTGTGTGTGTGTGTGTGTGTGTGTGTGTGTGTGTGTGTGTGTGTGTGTGTGTGCGCCCCCCTTCCCCCCCCAGGCCATGGGGATGCACACAGGACTCACACAGTGCTACCCATGGCTGTTAGCCTGTCACTCACCAAACTCAGCTCCCCTCCAACCCAGAACTAAACAGGGGGCTTTCGTCTGTGGTGAATTCCAAGCAAATGACTGAGACCTGGCGGCTGGAAACCCCCAAGGGCCGTACGTGACCTATTGGGCCGGGCCAGGGGCCAGTGGAGCCTTTTGACGGGGGTTGAGAACAGGCAGTGAGCTTCCTTTTGTTCCACCAGATGCACCTCTTTGGCCAGAGGCTGCTCGGGAGCGGCAGGAAGTAACGGCCTTTGGGACAATTGGTGCAGTGTGTGTGTGGGGGGAGAGGTACCTGTGCACACGTGTGTATGTGTGTCGAGGCAGATGCCGCTGCGCTTGGCCCAGTATAGCAGCATGCGAGGATGAAATAGTCTTGGTAGCTGACAGGCTGCAGAGCAGCTAGGAATGTTCACACTCCTCGGCCCAAAGGCCAGTTGCTTTGGGTTTTAGGGCATTCTGTCTTCTAACTGCCGGCAATGCCTCTCCTGTGCCTTGGCCGCACCCCCTGGCTGCGCAGACACGTCAGCCGAGGCTTTCGGAGCACAGCGCCCGGCCTTGCTGACTGGCAGGAGGAACAGGCACTAGCCTCGCTAATGAGCTCAGACACGCTGCAGACAACTTCATTGTCAGGAGTTAATTATTTTGGACAAAACACAACAAATCAGTCAAAGCCGAGCTGCCAAGGGCCCATGCCTGCTCCCGGCTAATTGGCCCGAGAGGGTTGCTGGGGCCTGCTGCCTGGGAGTGGGCTGGCGAGGACAGGTTCAGCGAATCCACCCAGACATGGCAGATTCACCCTCTCTGGGTGTTCTCAGTGCCCTCGGCTTGATGGGAACTTCTGGGGTGTGTCACGTGTCTCTCAAGGCGGGAGCATGCAGGGAGCAGCCCCTGTGCCCCGGTGGGCATGGAGCCATCCTGGGCATGGTGCCAGGAGAGGGAGCAGGGCGGTGACACGGAGTAGGACTGTACCAGGTTAAACTGCAGTCTTGATATCATGATTTGTGTCTATAACAATACACCTCAGAGCCCCCAGCCCTGCACCAGGACCCCACTGCGCTAGGCGCTGTGCAGATACAGACGTCATGACACCAAAGCGCTGACAATCCAAGACACAAGCCGCCAGCTGGCGCCGGACCAAGCTGGGAGCACAAGGAGCCGATACCATAGGAGGCTGGAGCACACCGGCAGCCAAAGCGCTGTCATTCCTTCGTGGGCGTCCCGGCACGGGCGAGTTTCAGAGCGAGCTTTGAAGGAGGAGGAGTTGGTCCTGCCGAGGCTGGTGTGAGCAGCGGGCAGCACAGGAGAGGGCACAGAGAGGCCGGTCTGAGAATGTGGCAAGGGGGTGATGGAGGCTGGTAGCATGGGCGGATTGGCAGGAGAGATGACAGGGTGGGTCGGGACAGGCTGGGCAAAGCCTTGAGAGGGCAGACAAGCAGCTGCTGTTTGATAGGGCAGAGAAGAGGGCGGCAGGGAGGGACGAGTCTCATGATTATTGTGGCAGAGCCAGCCCCATGCGTTCCCCTGCACTCCCCACCGGCCGAGCCCCACACAGCTTGTTATAAAGCCACGGGGACAGCAGGGCTCTCGGAGGTGGCTTCCCATCCCAGGAGAGGCGACGCCGAGCCCGTGGGAACCAGCAGAGCCGAGCCCATGGGAACCAGAGCGTGGGGGCCCTGGCTTTGGTCCTCCACAGTGATTGGAAGGGTGCAGGTGGGAGGGGGATTCCAGTGACGCTAGGAAGAGAGGCCAGTGCTGGGGTGTCGAAGGGGAGATGTCCTCCACATCCCTGTCAGTGCCCTCAGGTTCCCCCACGCCGGCCGTCCTTTGGCACTGCCAGCTCTGCTCCAGCAACACAACACGAGCCTTCCTTCCCCCCAGGAGCTCCCGCTGCCTCCATGGCCCTCCACCCCCCACTGGCCCTGGTGGCACAGCCAGTGCTGGGGGTTATCAGACCGGTTTCCTCTGGGGAGGAGCAGGCAGGGTTTGGGGCCCAGGCTGGTGACACCCCAGAGGGGTGAACAGCCAGGAGGTGCTCTGCCGATTGACGTCATAGGAGAGACTCCCATGGACCTCACTGGGTTTGGATCCCTGCTCCCAGAGCTCTCCACTGCCTCCACCTGCCTTCTAATTCCTGCCAGCTGGGAGCAGGGAGGGCCAGGCCATTCCTGACGAGGTGGCAGAAGCAGCTCTGCCCGTCCCTTTCCTCCCACTTCACTCTCCTCTCTGCCCAGACGGCACTAGCTGCAGAAATCCCTGCTGAAGCTGTGCCCACAGGTCGGGGAGGATGGGGAACCAGAGGTAGCAGGCTCCCCTCCCGAAACATCCCCTCAGCAGGATGGGCTGAGTCCGTCCGCCCGCTGCCCTGGCACGGCCCGAGAACAGGCAATCAGGGCCAGCCAGTGACGGGGCTGCACACCAGAGCGGGGAGGCCAGGGCCCCATGTCTAGATCATGCAGAGCCTGGAAGGGCTTCGGAGAAAAGCAGCCAAAGCCCTGGAAGTGCTGGAGGGGCCTGGCTTCTGAGGAAAGAGCTGGGCTGGGCTAGCGTCGCCTGCAGGCAATGCTAGACGGGGCCTGGCCGCCCTGCAGGTGGAGGGGGTCAGACCCAGGAAGGGGAGGTGACTGTTGGCGGTGGCAGACCCAGGAAGTGATGGGATGAAACTGAGCACAGGAAGCTGCGTGCAGGGATCCCTTTCTAACCCTGCGCGCGGTTGGGCTGGGGCACTGCCTCCACAGGGCTGGGGCTCGGCAGTTCCCACCCCTGGCTACAGCGCCCCCGATGCTTCGGCCGGGCGCCCAGGCCTGACTGGACAAGCCGGCGTGTGCGTGGAGGAGACGCTCAGGGTTCTTTAGAGATTTCCTCACTCAATCTCCCTGGTAGGGGGCCAGAATTCCCGATATTATCGGGGCCGTCCCGATATTAGGGGCTTTGTCTTATACAGGACCCTGTCCCCCCCATAGGACCCTATTATCCCCCCTCCTGATTTTTACACCTGCTCTCTGCTCACCCTCCTCCCTGGGAGTGACGGAACGCGCCGCAAAGAGAGGCACTAATCCCATCCCCTCTTCGCTGTGATTCAAAGGCCATTTTGTAGCCCTGGCAATAAATCCAGCGTAGAATCCCGGCAACACGGGTGCTCCGGGGGCAGGTTTTGCGAAATGTGAGCGGCGAGCGAGCCGAGCCTTCGCGGCACCGAACAACAGAGAGCGAGAGCCCTTAGCTGCTGCTCTGCCAAGCGCTTTAGAAATGCCAACGGCTGGATTCCTAACGCGGGCTCAGCTGGCTCCCATTCCTGGCACCAGCTTCAGCACGTGGGACAGCACCACTCAGGCTGCTCTGGGGAGGGCTTAGCCCTGGAATTTCACAGCATCTCTCTCTCTCTCTCACACACACACACACACCCATGTGGCCCTATGGAGCAGCTGGCGCGCACACACACACACACACACACACACACACACACACACACACACACACACACACACACACACACACACACACACACACACACACACACACACACACACACACCCATGTGGCCTTATGGAGCAGCTGGCATCTTGTTTCCCTTTCACTTTGGCCTCACGCTGCCAGGCCGGCCGGCCCAGGCTCTCTGTGCAGGGCAGGTGACTGCTCCCCTGCTTGGGCCTGGGGCTGATGTTTGCCTCACTATGTCCCCCGGGCGCTGGAACCATTTGTGTGGGGGGGGCTGAGAGCCAGTGACCCAAACTGCAAATGCTGTATAAGATGGAAACCACTTCAAGCCGGGGGGTGAGCAGCCCCCCGCACCCTCGTTCGAGCCGCTACGTACGCCCCCACCCTGCGAAAGCCAATCGCTGGCTCACGAAATCAGCTTCCTGGCTGGTGGCTGACCCGGCTCGCTGCAGATCCCTGCCAGGCTGCACGACCATCGCAAGTCTGCGCACCGCTCCCCCCGCCCGCCCGGCTCCGGCAGTGCCGCTCACCGGGAACAGAGCGATTATTTCTGACTGTCGGGCTAATTGTTCCAATTGTGCTAACGCTGAATGGGGCTGACGCACGGCGCCCGAGCGCTGACAAGGCTGGCGGTTGAGGGGGCAGCACCTGCGGCAGAAAGCCGGCGCTGGGACCGGAGACGGCTGTGAGTTGCTGGAGTCAGCCCTGGCCAGGGCCTGCGATTAGCTGCTAGCATGGACGGGCCCTGTCCGTGCTCGGGGCACGCTCAGCAGGAGAGAACGGTTCACCCAGTGCTGCCAGCCTGCCGGATGTTTACACAAGCTGGGATCTGCAAATGCCTCTATAAACATCAGCCCAGCCGCCTCCCCAGTCGCCACCCCTGGCTGCACCACACACGGGTGCTGGCAGAGCTGGGGTGCCATGCCCAGGCATGGGGGGGGGGTGACGAAGTGGGAATGTTCATAATGTTGTCTCTGAATACTGTGGAGGTGCCTCAGTTTCCCCTATGCAGTTCTTAAGTATCTAGGTGGTGGGAGAAGAGGGTGTGATTGTTGCAGAGCCCTAAAGGGCCTTGCTCACCCCCTGCAGCAGGACTGAGAGCCTGGCTCTGTACAGCAAGACAGGACCCTCCCGGGGGCCGAGCTGGCGAGTGAGATGAGGCCTTTCCATGCAGTCGCTGCCCAGAAACCGCCGCACTTCAGAGCGGGAGGGAACACACTTGAGCGCAAGGCCAGCTGCGGAGAAGTTCAGATGCGCACCTGTCAAGGCCAGAAGGGACCATTGCTCTCCTCCAGTGTATGCCCCGCCCGGACAGCGCAGGACAGAGACCGGCCTCAGCTCACTCCTAGGGCCGCTAGTTAGAAAACAGCCCAGCCAGCCTTGCATAGCAGAGCGTGGACAGGACGTGGGCTGGCCTCTGACCGGGGGAGAGGGACAGCCAGTCTCCACAACGCTCCTAGCCAGACCCAGGGGAGAGGTGGCCAGATCCCTGGGCAGCTGCAGGAGCAGCACCCTATCTATCTATCTATCTATCCAACCACCCACACCCTATCTATCTATCTATCTATCTATCTATCTATCTATCTATCTATCTATCTATCCAACCACCCACACTCTATCTATCTATCTATCTATCTATCTATCTATCTATCTATCTATCCCATATGCACCCCTGCATCCACCTGTCTATCCATTTTGCTGAAGGCAGAGGGAAATAGCACCTGCACATTGCAAGCCCTGTAATTAATTTCACCACAAACAAATGGTACGCGGCGCCTCTGGCTCCCTGGATCAATCCGCATATTTATAGCTCCTGATTCATCTCCCTATAACGAGGGATAATAGACGTTGCCATAGTAACCCCGTGCCTGATGAATTTCACGCTGGAGTCTGTCCCTCTGATCCTCCCAACAGAGCCGGCGCCGGGGAGGAGCCTTTCCCAGGCCAGGAAGGAACCGGAGATTCCCTCTAAGGCCAGTCCACACCAGAGTCACTTACATCTCCAGAGAGAGGCCTGAGCTCTCTCCTCCCTGCCCTGAGGCAGCTCTCTCCCTACCCCACCCCCTGCCAGGAGGAGCCCTCCCACCCCGATAAAAATGGTAATAGTGGGGCTTTGCCCTGCAATAGCACCTGTCCCCTGGGAGGCAAGGCAGGGTGCTTATTCCCCTTTCCCAGGTGGGGAAACTGAGAGATAGACGGGGACAGGATCTACCTAAGGTCACACAGGGAGTCAGGAGCAGAGTTGAGCCTAGGAACCCAGGTGTCCTGACTCCCGGCCTGCTGCTCTCACCACTGACGCACAATGTGTTGTGTTTGATGCCCTGTGTCACGGAGTCCCCGGGCGATGCTCTGGAACTGCTCCCCACCAAGCCAGTCAGGACTTTGGGGAGCCTCCTCTCCCTTGGAGCAGACTGTCTGCAGGGCAAGAAGCTCCCACGGCTTCACCTCCTGGGTCTGACCTTGGAGCATTCAGCATCCTCTGCCCCTCCGTGTGCTTCCCCCAGCGAGTCCGCCCCGGTGGGGTCCTGGGGAAGCCAGAGGGTCCTGCAGCCCCACTTCACAGTCAGCCGTGACTCTCAGCCAGCCAGTGACGCAGAGGTTTATTCGATGACAGGAACACGGGCTAAAACAGAGCTTGTAGGTACAGAGAATGGGACCCCCTCAGCTGGGTCCATTCTGGGGGGCAGTGAGCCAGACCCCCACATCTGCCTTCACTCCACGTTCCCAGCCAGCTCCAGACTGAGTCACCCTCCAGCCCCTCCTCCTCTGGGCTGTGTCTCTTTCCCGGGCCAGGAGGTCACCTGATCTCTGTCTCCCACACCTTTCACATCCCCTTGCAGGGGGGAAGGGCCCCGGCCATTAGTTGCCAGGAGACAGAGTGTCAGCCACCTATGCACACCAGCCCTCCACTCTGCAACAATTACACCCCCTTATCCCACCACCTAGAGACTTAAGAACTGCCTAGGGGAAACTGAGGCACCCCCACAGTATTCAGAGGAAACATTAAGAACAGTCCCACTTTGTCACACGCATATTTATTGACTGGTCTGAGTACAGCCGGTAAGGTTAGCCTCTCTCCATTGTGTCCAGTCTGGGAGCAGGGTGTTTCCAGGCTTGTCAGCAGTGGTGTACACAACAGACAGGAAATCCCTTGGATAGCAGTTTCCATAAGAAGAGCACCACAGTCTCCACCAGAATTCACTGGTTACACAGGCAAATCCTCTGGCGGAAGTTTCTCCGAGCTAGGAAAGTAGCAAGCTCCCAGGTCCCATTCCTGGGCCCACAGTCAATCTATGCTCTTGGGAAGGCGCAGAATCCTGGCTAGCTGGGTGGTACAACCAGGCATCCTGCCTCCCCCCCCAGGGCAGGGCTGTGGCAGCACTCGGTCTGGTAACACAGGATCGGAGCAGGAGCCCTGCACCGGCAGCACAGCCCCAGGGCTGGATCTTGCCCGCAGACACATGGGCCAGCTGCACGACTGGCATGAGCCTGTGACGCCCTTGGCAGTCAATGGAGTTGTGCCCAGTGATGCCAGTGATCGAGTTAGCCCATTGGGGGAGCCGCGTGGGCAGGAAGGGCCTGGGGGCATGGCTCAGTGTACCTGATGGGTGAGCGGCTCCGACTGGGCAGAAGCAGGAGGCAGAAGCCTGCCCTGCCCGCTGAGGAAGCGTGGATGTGAGTGCGAAGGGCACACGTTGATACCAGAGCTCGGCACGGCCTGTTGCACTAATCGCAGTGCACCGCGCGGGATGGGTGGCACCGTGCTCTGCCCAGCCTCCCACGTTGGCCCTTCCCAGCAACGTCTGCCGGACAAATACCCAGCCTTGCTGGCTGCCCCATGGTCCAGCCAGGCACCCAACCCTGGCTGCACCTTGCCAGGAGCCCAAGGCGATGGGTCGTTTGCATTACATAGCACAAATTGGAGCCAGCCTCATCCTTCATGTGGCAGAGACTCCAGCTTCCAAGGTGCCACTCCCTCCAGCGTCCTCCAGAGCCTGTCTGGGCAGCCAGTGCGTAGTGACTTCTCCAGTCCCCCGAGCTCCCTGCCCACTCCCCGCGGCCCCCGGGGACCCACTGGGGAGAGAGGGACAAGTACCAGCCAGGAGCTCCGGCCCCGAGCGCTGCAGCGCCATGGAAGCCCCTGGGGGACAGCTACGCAGGAGTCTTAGCTAACGGCGAGAACAGGCGGGAGCAGGAAGAGACAATTCCCGTTGCCTTCTCGGGGTCCCAGCAGCTGCACACTCCCCAACCCACTGCAATCCCGGCGCCCGGGGCAGACGCAGCCCTGGATGGGCAGGCGAACGGACACCCACCTGCTCAGCCAGTGTCCACGTTAATGAGAGGCAGCACTACCGAGAGCAGCACACCTCAGGTGGGTTCTCAGCAGCAGGGGATGGCGTGCAGAGGCCTCGGGGAACGAGCCCACTGGTCTCCAGCATACCCAGGACAGAGGCTGCAGACAGGGGCTCTGTGGCTCCAGCACTCCAGCTCCGGGCTCCAGCCCCTGGGATTCTAGGCTTAGCAGCCTATGGTAACAGCACTTTGCCCTTCTATGGCTCCCGCCATGCAGGGCTCTCAAAGCACTCGCCAGCACCAATGAACTAGGCCTCGCCACCCCTCGCGAGGCAGGGGGCTTGTTGTAAATGGGGCCCGGAGGCCCAAAGAGGGGGAGCTAAGGTCTCGCAGAGACCACGGGCTTGGCTGTGCTTACGGCTACAGGGGCGCAGCTGCACGTCTGCACGCTTCAGTGGGGGCACTACCGACGCCGATGAGCGAGTGTAGCGAGGTCAATGGACGAAATCGTCTGTCAACCTAGCGCTGCTCACAGCAAATTAACTGCTCTGCTCTGGGCAGGAGGGGGGGGGGATTGTTCGCAGCCCTGAGTGACATCGGTAAACCGACCTAATTGTCTAGTGTAGACCAGGCCTGAGTAGGAAAAAGAACCCAGGAGTCCTGAATCCCAGCGGCAGCTACTAGATCATGTTTAAAACTTGGACCAGCCGAGCTCTGTTGGGCAGGGGGTGAACAAACCACACCCTTGCCTGATGTAGCTATGCCGACATAACCCTGGTGTCGACACAGCTACGCTGACAGAAGCTTCTGCTGGCCTAGCTACCGTCATCTGGGGAGCTGGTGTTCCTACACCGGCAGATCAACGTGTTCTGTAGGTGGTGCCAGGTCTGCGCCATGGGGCTGCACCAGCCGAGCTGTCATGTCAGCGTAGCCTTAGCTAATCCTGGCCTTCTACGCAGCCAGAACTGAGCTGCAGCAGTGTCTCTCTCACACCTCCTCTGCCAGGCATACAGCCCGTGCTGCCGGCAGAGCGAGGTGCCGCCAGAGTCTTCGTGGCATTTGACTGTAGGGTCCTTGCCAGCTGGAGGCAGCAGTGGGAAAAGCCCTGACCAGAGCTAGGACAGCCCAGGAGCCCAGCGCCAAGCCCTGGTCTATGGTATCTTGCTCTGGGAGCCCTAGGCTGCAGTTCTCCCATGGGTGCCTCGCACAGGGCTTGGTGCCTGGCTCCATTAGCCCTAATGATCTTTCCCGGGTCACCGGTTCTGCAGGGGGTTGACAGGAATCTCATGGCTAATTAGAGCTAGTGTTGTGCCGGAGTCTCCCAGGTAGCAGGGAGTGGAGCTGTAAGCAAGTGGGAGGTTCTGCCTTTGCGGGTGTGTTTCCCACGCTGGTTATTAACGAGAAGTCCGAGTGCCTCTGCACACGCCCTGCCCTGGCCCGCAGGATCAGGCAGCTCCTGCTGGCTGGACCAGAGGGGGGACGGCAGCCTTCGTCCTGCCTCCTGGGAGCCTAGTGGCTGAAGGTGATGGGCCGGATCCACCCCTGGTGTCATCACCAGCCGGCCAGCTCCCTCCAGCCGTGACCCACTCAGCCTCCTGCTGTAGGTGCTGCTGGAGTCTAGGCAAGGGAGCCATCAAGGCAAGCGGGGGTCGCTGCCCAGCGACATGCTCAGCTCCAGCCAGCATGGAGCAGCCACCCGTCATTCTGAGTCACCCACGGGGCTGACACCCCTCCGCGCCCCCAGCAGTGTCCAGAAGGAAACCAGGGCTGCAGGGATGAGGAATACCCAGGGGATCAGCCGTTGGCGTAACAGCTTTCCAGGGATTCTCCCCAGGCAGGCCCAGCTGTCGAGCGTCCGTGTGAGCCGGAGGCAGACAAAGCACCTGCTAGTGGGTCCAGGATGCAGCAAGATGCTGTCTAAAGCCGCAGATTAGTCATTGCTACAGTCACATTTCTCACCCCCTTCTCACCACCCGCCACACGCAGTGCCCCCGGGCAGACACGGATCTGCACGCGGTGCCCCTGGGCAGACACAGAACTGCACGCGGTGCCCCTGGGCAGACACGGAGCTGCAGCCGGTGCCCCCAGGCAGACACGGATCTGCACCCGCTGCCCCCAGGCAGACACGGATCTGCACCCGCTGCCCCCGGGTAGACACGGATCTGCACCCGCTGCCCCCAGGCAGACACGGATCTGCAGCCGGTGCCCCCAGGCAGACACGGATCTGCACCCGCTGCCCCTGGGCAGACACGGATCTGCACGCGGTGCCCCCGGGCAGACACGGATCTGCACCCGGTGCCCCCGGGCAGACACGGATCTGCACCCGCTGCCCCTGGGCAGACACAGAACTGCACGCGGTGCCCCCGGGCAGACACGGATCTGCAGCCGGTGCCCCCAGGCAGACACGGATCTGCAGCCAGTGCCCCCAGGCAGACATGGATCTGCA
The DNA here is from genome assembly GCF_016161935.1 of Mauremys reevesii. Lineage (NCBI taxonomy): Eukaryota > Metazoa > Chordata > Testudines > Geoemydidae > Mauremys > Mauremys reevesii. The sequence continues at coordinate 41,026,087 of NC_052638.1, forward strand.
CGCGGTGCCCCCGGGCAGACACGGATCTGCACCCGCTGCCCCCGGGCAGACACGGATCTGCACGCGGTGCCCCCGGGCAGACACAGAACTGCACCTGCTGCCCCCGGGCAGACACGGATCTGCACCCGCTGCCCCCAGGCAGACATGGATCTGCAGCCAGTGCCCCCGGGCAGACACGGATCTGCACGCGGTGCCCCCAGGCAGACACGGATCTGCACGCGGTGCCCCCAGGCAGACACGGATCTGCAGCCAGTGCCCCCGGGCAGACACGGATCTGCACGCGGTGCCCCTAGGCAGACACGGATCTGCACGCGGTGCCCCTGGGCAGACACGGATCTGCACGCGGTGCCCCCGGGCAGACACGGATCTGCACGCGGTGCCCCTCTACATAGGAATACTCCAAGCTGGGGACCCTGCTGGCACTGAGATGCCCAGCCCCTCACTTTGGGAGCGAGTACCCAGCTGCTTCTGCCCTGGCCTCTTTCAGTCCGGAGCCTGGCTGGCCGGGAAGTGCATCGTGTCCCCCTGGAAGTAGAGCAGGGAGCCGGGCTGCCCAGGGCTCTTGAGTCTGTGACGGCTAAGGCAGAGTTGCCTCTGTTTCCCTCCTCGGCTTGTGCTCAATCTGCCTCCCTGCGTGGCACTGCCAGGGAACGAGCCCCCAGGCTGCAGCTGAGGGACCGAGGGGCAGCTGGGACCCACCTAGGATAATTACTTGCAGAAGTGAGGGCTGATGGTGTGGGGGGCAGTGGCTGTGCAAGCCACTATGGGGCGATAGCTGTCCCCATGCCAGTATCCCTGAGGCCTGCCCCCCGGCCCCTCCTGCTAGCCTGGCCTTGGACTCCCCAACCACCATCTCTGCTGATGCTCCTCAACCCCAATCTGCAGCCCCCGCTGCTAGGCCGGCCCTGGGCTGCCATGTGCTGATGCCCTCGGTCTGCCGTGGGCTGCTGGGAGTCAGGGACTGCCGGGCGGGCAAGGTGTCTGTGTGACGGAGCAGGGAGCGGGGCGGATTTGACCTGGGAATGTTCTGTAGGCAGGCCAGGTTTTAATGGCTGCAGGGGGGTTACATTGGGGATAAGAAGGAAGCTACCTGAGCTGTAACCTGAGCCAGGAGCGGGGTGGGGAGAAGTGACACCTTCTGCCCCGGAGAATGAACAAAGGAGAGGAGGAGCAGAGGGGAGGGGGGAGAGAGCAGCTGGAGGAACTTTTAGTTTCAGGTTGGGCTGTGGGGTGCAACGCAGGGAACCCCAAGCTGGGGTCTAAGCTCCCTGAACCCCCTAGAAGGACTTGACTGAGGGGTTCTGGTTGTACCTACACGCTCTGCTTGGTCTGTGTTCCTGTCGTCTAATAAACCTTCTGTGTTACTGGCTGGCTGAGAGTCCTGGTGAATCGCCGGAAGAGGGGTGCAGGGCCCTGGCTCCCCCACACTCCGTGACAGTCTGGCACAGGCAGTGCCTCAGACACAGCTCCTGGCCTCAAGTCACTGCAGAGACCAGGCCCAGCTCCACAGCCCGGGTAGCTGAGGGCCCCCAATTTACCCCCCAAACAGCTGCAGCCCAGGCACTGGCAGGGTGAGCTAGGCTGGGACAGGGCAGTCCGGGCTCTGGGGCTGAGCTGACAGCTATCGCCCCATGGCACAGAGCTCACGGGGAGCAGGGGCTGCCAGGGGCCGGGTTCCAGCATGGCCAGCCGTGCACTCAGGCCTGCAGTACCAGCGGCCCCTGGGGGCGGCTCTCAGGCTGTCGCCAGCTCATGCCAAGAACTGATTAGGGGCAAGTGGAAAATCAATGCTAAATGGATCCAGCTCAGGCCACGGAGCAGCTTCCTGCTAATAACCTTCACGCCGTCACCAGGGGAGCGCATGGCACCAGCCCAGACTGCGGCGCTCCCAGCATGGAGCACCAAAGGCTCCAGGTGCAGAGGGGAGCGTGCGGAGCAGCAGTGGGTGAGGGGCTCCAGCGGGGAGAAACTGGGGAGCGAGTCTGGGGCCAGCCCTGTGCCTGCAGGGCCGAGCGATTCCATCCCCAGTGCTGGTTTCCCTGGGGGAGGGCAATGGGGCTCCCTGCTAACACTGGCCCAGCCAGGGCATCGCCCTCCAACCGTCCCACGGGGGCAGAAAGCTGTGGGGAGCGCGAGCCAAGTCAGGGCTCCCTGTGCAGCAACCTGCGAGGGCCGGCAGCTGTGCCAGACAGCTGGGTTTGCAGAGACTGAGCCTCGCTAATCACAGCGCCGTGCAGAGAGTCGTTAGAGCCGCGCGGGCGAGAGCAGAGCAGGAACAACTCTCCCGCCCACTCGCTGGGGCTCAGCCTCCTTCCCCGCACCAGCCCCCTCTCCCCCAGCAAGCGCGGCCTGTGCACGGGGAAGGAAAACACCTCCCAACGGACCTTCTGCTGCCCCTTCCTCTCTGGCCACCCCGATGTCACCCGCTGCCTCCACCCTCCCCTGGCCCTCCACAGCCAGCCAGCCAGCTCCTGGCAGACTGTCACGGCTACTGCGCTCCAGCAGCTGCAGAGCCCTGGCCCCCAGGGACGTCCCCCCCCCGGGATTCCCCTGCCAGCCCCTCTGCAGCCTGTTCGCCAGGGCACGGGCAGCCCTGCCTGACATGAGCCCAGCGCGACACCCCCGGCCTGGCCCATATCACGGCCACTATTGGCAGTCTGGCCTCTTCGTTCAGTGGGCCCCAAGCCGTCCATTGGCTTCCTCATCCCACATGGCCCAAGCTCGGGCCCTGCCCCAGAGACCACGCCCTGCCCCCCAGTCCCTCCCCACTGTCCCTGCCCTGGCCCCAACATGCCCGTCCTTCCCCCTCCTGGGCCCTTTTCTATGCTGACCCCTCTGCTTGGACCCTGCCAAATGGGGGTAGTGCCCTGTGCCCGCCGGCCCCGCCGCCTGTCCCAGGGGGGCGTCAGCTCACAGGGCGTGGCTGTGAGCTGGGCACTGAGGCCCCCGGGAAGACGTGCTCACCAGCAGGCCAGCCCCTCCCGTGGCCCCGGGGCTTGGCCAGGCCCAATGGGCTCACAGGGAGAGGGGCGAGCCAGCCCCAGGGCTGCACAGGCTGGGCTGAAGGAGGCAGCACTGGCCTTTGGCAGAGGCCTGTGGGGCTTGGCAGTGCCAGGTCAGCAAGAGCCTGGTGAGGAGAGCTACGTCTGCTACCCCTCGTCCTGTCCCTCGAACGCACCACGCACGAGCCCACAGCCAGTGGCCTCCAGCTGGGCTGGAGCATAAGAGCAGCCAGGCTGGGTCAGCCCAAAGGTCCATCCAGCCCAGTGTCCTGTCTGCCGACAGCGGCCAGTGCCAGGTGCCCCAGAGGGAATGAACAGAGCAGGGAATCACCGAGTGATCCATCCCGTCGCCCATTCCCAGCTGCTGGCAAACAGGGGCTTGGGACACCTCTGTTTGCGATACAGCACAGGGCCCAAGGCAGCGCTAGTCCTTTCTGAGGCTACCCCGCCTGCCCACACACGCCCTGCATGGCAGCTGGCAGGTCTGACCCCTCGCCAGCAATAGTGCCAGCAGGCGTGCCAGCCACGGGGGGAGGAGGCGGGACTGGGTGAGCTGCTGTGGGGAGACACGAGGCAGAGCCACAGGCTAGGGAGGTGCAGCTGTACTGTCCTGGGGCCCAGCTGCCACTTCTCAGCCGGAGGACGGTGCAGAGAGACGGCCTCGCCCGCCACTCGGGCCGGCTCCCCGGGGCGCAGCCCAAGCACTTTGCAGGCTGCAGCCTCAATAAATAACCAGGATGTTTAATTCACTTGCCGGGTTAATTATTCACTTTGCCTGCATTTAACAACCATCTTTTTTTAATGGGCTGGTTTCCTGTGATTGCAGAGCGACTGGAGGGAAATGAGGGTGTGTGTGTCAGGATGGACATGGGAGTGGGTGGCTGCCGGGGGGACAGGCCTGTGACAGTACAACGCATGTCTGTGTTCACACCGGCCTCAGATGCACATATGCACGTGTGTGCATGTTCCACCTGTGGGTTGAGCCACAGGCGGCACATATTTGCACACGCACCCCCAGTAATGTTGGGTCCCTGACCTATCCCTCTGGGCACAGCTTTCCCTGGACTGTGCAGGCAGCAGCTGTTCCTTGCGCCCCAGACAGCCCGGGCGCAGGGCCTGACCGATCTCTTGTATTGAGCGAGCAGCCAGCAGGCCCCCGAGAGCTTTACAAACTGGAATCCAAGCAGCTTGCCTCCCCCCACCCCGGGCTCGAATGCAGCCCCTGTGGGGTGGAGCCCCTGAGCTGGCACCGTGACGAGAGCCACATTCAGCGGACACTGCCAGTGAGCGGAGGGCGGCGGAGTGGAATCACTTGACCTGGGGGCAGCACTAACACCCCCACGGCTGCAGGAAGTGCCACAGGTCCTCTGGGTACTGCCAGGGCTGGCACCTCTGGCAGCACAGTCCTTCTGGGTCGGCCTTCAGCGGGGACTCAGACTGCAGTGCTCCTCCGGGAGCTCGCCGCTAAGGAGCAGACCCACCCAACGCCGCTGAGCTTGGGGCAGAGCCCTGCGGGGAGGTAAGTGTTTGCCCTGGGCCTGTAGCCCCCCGTGCAGCCCCTGCGGATTTCAGAACCAGCCAGGAGAGCGAAGGCCCGGCTGGGAGCTGGCTGAGCGGAGGCAGGGCAATGCCCCCCCACTCCCTCGACGCTGAGCAGGATGTCAGTGCGCTCAGCAATCAGTGCACCAGCGGGAGGCAGGGGGCAGTAAATGCTCTGTCTGAGCCTCGCCGAGACTCATGCAATATTTGATTGAACAAATGTGCTGGCGTTTAGGAGGCCCTGCCGGAGGGCAAACGCTGCAGGGAAGCCAGGAATAAAAGATGACGGGGAAGCACCCAGCAGAGCCACAAAGCTGCCTATGAAATACCCATGCCAGGGCCGAGCCAGCTCCTGGGGCCAGAGCCAGCACCCACGGGCTCCCCAGTGGGCAGCACTTGTGCCTGTGCTGAGCCGGCCCTGCACGGGGCCCTCACCCTCCCGCTCCGTCTCCACGGCCAGCACACACACCACCAGAGAGTGTCCCAAGCAGGAGAAGGTGCACCCAGGCCACCACTAAGCTCCTGAAGGGAGGGAGGCAATCGGGGCTGCTCTAGATGGGGTGCAACCGAGACCCCAGGAGATGAGGAACCTATCTCAGTGTGCCAGGAAAGCACTGAGCTCCCTGGCAGCCCGAGCGACAGGGCCTCTCACCCAGGGCCCCTGCAGGGCAGAGCACTGGCCACTAGGCACCCAGGGCCCACCGCCCTGACAGCTGGCAGGGTGCAGGTCCCATCACCCACCTCCTCACCCAGCAGTGTGGCACTCACTGCCCCAGGGGCCCCTAGCCGGACACTCAGCTGGGGGGGAGTGCAGCTGTTCTCAGCCTGGGAAGCCCTGTGAGATGTTCAGCAATTTCCTCCAAGCTGGGAGTCTCTTCTCCCTTCCAGTCGCTCCGCCCAACCCTTGCAAGTCCCTGGGGTCAGGCACGAGTGCGGGGGTGATTCAGCAGGACAGGGGCATGGGCCGGCAGGCTCGAAGGAGTGGCAGGCACTGCAGGGGCTCTCACGTTCACACCACGCTCAGGGTGCCCAGGGCTCCACACTCAGACCATCTCCCAAGCAGCTCTGCCATCCCCAGCGGCTGGGGGCTGGGAGGTCTGGCAGAGTGGGAGCAGGTGCCCTGGTGCCTGGCAGGGTAGGAGGACGGTGTCGAGCGCTGGCTGCTGGCTAGCGTGGGAGGGAAGCGCAGGCTCAGGCCAGCCCACTCGCTGGTGCCCCGCGGGGCAGGCTGCGTTCGCTGCACAGCTGACTGGCAGGCCCGTAATTAAGGCGCTCACCAGAAAGCGATTGCAGCAAGTAATCAGCCCCACGTCTGGGGGCTGAGCCGCTCTGAACAAACAGGAATGATTTCTGTCAAATTGCTGCAATTGCAGGGTTTGCAAAACAAAATGTAGCAGAAAAGGCAGGAAGTGTCTGGTCCACGCTCTAGGGGGGAGGGCCGGATGTGTGCAGTCGGGTGGGTGTTAGCATCTGGCCCGTCCCCAGCGGCGGACTCCCTCACCCGCTGCAAACCACAGGCTGCAGGCAGGAGGGAGCACAAGGGAAGGAACCAGGCCAGGTCACCGGTTCTGGGCCCATCTCTGGCCCTTACTCCCTGGGCTGGAAGCAGTGCGGTAAGCAGCTCCCAGCCCTCCGCTGGGACTCAGCCCCATCCCCCTCCATGGGGAACCAACCCCACCTCCCACTGAAGAACCAGCACCAACCCCCAAGGGGGAGCCGTCTCAGCCCTGCCCCCAATGGGGCTCCAGCCCAGCACACACCCAGTGGGAGCCAGTGAATGTCACAGACAGATGGGGCCAGCGGGGGCACCCTACTGCACGGGGAGCTGATTGGCTTCCCTTGTATCCCGTGCCTCCCCATGCCATTTCCCTCTGGTTCCCCCCTGAAATCCCAGCCCCCTGCAGGGCAGCAGGTGCTTCCCAGGGACCCCAGAACTCGGGGGTCACTGGTTCCCGCTGGGGTGTGATTGGATCACCCCATTTAACAGCTGGTACTTCACCTGCCGGGAGGGTTCCCCAGTCCGAGACAGGGCAGTTTCCAGCCTTGCCCCCAGCCACAGGAACAGAGGCGAGGGCAGGGCAGAAAGCAGCACAGCGATGAAGCAGGGGCGGGTGGGGGGGAGAGCACAAGAAACATGGATTGCAAGGGCTGCAGCCAAGGAATGATGGAGGGGCAGGAAGCCAGGCTAGCAGAAAGGGTCAGGGAGACACCAGAGAGCAGGGCCGGAAGAGCCGACATTAATGCAGGTGGGTCTATGACATTTGGAAGCCGATGGCTTGGCAGCATCGAGCCTGGGAGAGAATTATGTGCCGCCAGCTTCAGGCAGGGTGTGGCTGCACCGGCCCAGGCCCCTTGGGGAAGATGGGAATCACACTCAGGAGCAGGTGTGAGGACGAGGGCCACCGGAGCGTTATGCTGCTGGCCTGGCACCCCACTGATGGGGAGCAGCCAGGAGTCCCTGCCAGCCCCAGGAGAGGCCCTGAGCTTTCTAGGTATTCCCAGCTGCTGGAGGTGGGAATGGCAGGTCCACATGGCAGGGCTCTCCTGGGCTAGGCCAGGCCAGCTCCCTGCAGGACACAGGGCTCAGGCTGCTCCCATCTGCCCAGCTTGGCCATGCCTGCCCTGCCGGACTCCATCGCTCTCCACTCACCAGCCGGCTCGAAAGCCGGCCGTGTTGTTCGGCTGCCACCTGCTGCTTCCAAGCAGCAACATCAGGCTGCTACCGATCCCCCCATCCACTCCAGTGTGAGCTTCAGGGCTGGGGGGGGGGGAGCAGGGGGCTGTCCTCTAGGTCCCCTCATTTGCCCACCCTGGCCTCCTGCTCCATTCCCAGCCCCCGGAGGGTACCTGCTTTTGTCTGCATTCGGGACACACATAGGAAAGTCCTTTTCCCTTCTGCGTGCACACGTGGACTCACCTTGAAGCAACTGAGCAAACAGCTCCCAGTTTAAATGGGAGGAGGTTGGGAGCAGGCTATTTCAAGGGATGGGTATTCAGCACTGGATCTCATATCCCAGTTGATCCGGGAAATCCTCCAGTGACAGAGCCCCTCTTTCTTCTGAGTAGGGGGGCCCCGTGAGCTGTGCTGGAGGATGCCTCATTTCCTGGGTGTGGGGTGGATCTCAAATATCGGACACTAACCCTGCACCTGTTCTATTGCACAGCTTTTGTGCACACGCCTCCTGAGCATCTACACGGTCCATTTTAAAGTAAACCCAGGCTATCACTATTCAGGCAGGGAGGAACCCTGACCATTAAAAAGCAACTAATTCAACCTTTTACCAAATCTGGATTTATTAATTTTCATTTATAAACTGCTGGGACTAGACCTCCCAGTTAAGGGAAGATCTTGTACATAACAGAGGTGAGGATAAAACTCTCAGGTGCAAATACATGCAAGCATGTGCTTTGGTGGGCTGAGAAGAGAAACACTAATGAACAATTTCCAGCTTTGATACATCTGAGAGGTCTGGTGCTGAAAGCAGCGTATTAAAGATGTATCCCTGAATTTGCAGGATCTCCATGAGAACTCTTCACCCTGGTGCTTATTAATCATCAATAACTCTCATCAAGGCAGAGTTTCAAAAGACACACATGGTCAACCCTGAAATGTGACTGGTGGATTTCACCTCAAGGGCAGCGTTCAGATGCTAGACAAGTTAATTCTCTTGTGGTGGAACCTGCTCCAAGTCCTCATTCAGCGTAGTGCTCTGACTGTGCACATACAGGAGTGCGAGGAGGGACTGCCTCTAATTATTAGACATTGTGAGAGACGTCTCATCGAACAGCAATGAGAAAACACCATGCCTGACCCCGAACGAAAGGCAAAAGACACAGCGACAGCATCACATGATGGAGCTACCTGCCCCGGGATCAGTAATGGACATGGGACCAAACCCCAACACAATCTATAGCTCTGTCCTGGATGGATTGTGCCTCTCTGCCAGAGATGTGAGGGGACCAACTCTTTTTACATTTTGGCAATGCTTTCCCTGCTTGTCGTGCCAAGAAAGTCTCATTCAGTTGAGCTGAGTTTGCAATTCCAGAGTCACAGCCCTCCCTCGGTTTCTCCATCTGTCTCGTGCCTCATCACTAGAAATGCTTTGCTCCCACGGGTGCTCCACAGTTGAGTGGGGACAGCATCGCAGCCTCACCTTCTCTCAAGGAAGTTTTTAAATGGAGGCAGATTCCCCTGAGGTCAGCCCAGCAGTAGCAAAGGGACATTCTGGACCCGCTCCCATACCGTTCTTACTTGTGGTTGTGTTAAAGGGCAATGATGTTAAGAAAAGTGTCCATGTAAATGCCGCCTCTTCTTGCTCACTGGTTAACTCCCCGCATGCCTGCTCATCTGCCAACTTCACTGACTGTGGACTCTATTGCCAGTGACAGGCCCAAGTCAGAAGGAACCCAGATTCATTTGGGGATCCCGTGGCAAGTTTGCTCTGTAACGTGAGCAGATCGGTCCTGGCTGCTATTAAGGCAGTCTCAGCATGGAATCCTTTAATGTCATTTTTACAGTCACTTTCCAGCTGATAACCACAGCATAAGGATCTAGCTGCACAACTAATAAGGATTATTCCTACAATTTAAGTCTCCTGTGACCCAATTTGCCCCCAAGGAGGATTCAGCATCAGAAACAGAGATATTTACAAACTAGAACTAGAGAGCCCATTTTGTAGGTGCTAACTTGACTCATTATAGACAACTTAACCTTTGGCTGCTGCCGTGTAAACCAAAAGGCGAGCAAATTAGATAGCAGGATAAAAGGGACCAGCTGTGCCGATGAATGTTCAAAAACCAGACAAATCATCCAGCTAGACTTTAAAAGAAACATTTCTCCCATTAGATCAGAGGCCCAGTTCAGACAGACCCAGAAAACTTCAAGCACACATCACACAGGGGACTCTAGCTCTACAGAACAAGGACAGATGGCTTTTATTTCATCCTAAGGCGAGTGGAAATCCACACTTGCTATGGAGATTTTTGGAGCTGGCCTGAAAGAAATCTTTGGGGCACTTCAACAGGGTATTGGGAGCAGTAGGGACTCCCTCAGGGATATAGCCCGCATCCTTTCTGGTATAATCACCATCAACAAACCAGGCAGAGTGAGTGACAAGGGCTGAGGACTGGCCTCATTACCCTGAATTCCTTCGCTGGAGAAACCATGACAAACTTTTACCTCAAATCAGAACAGAGAAGGTCCTCCAGGGGGGTTTCTTCTTGTTATTGAGCTGAGGAGTGAGCCCTCCTGGAAGCTGGTGGTGGGGACAGGAGGAGCTTTTTACTACAGGCCACGTACATTCCTATTTCAGTACCCCCTGTTGAACTGTATTGGGTCCTGAGCACCTCTCTCCCCCACTGCAATTGCACCTCCCAAGTGCCAGCCCTGTGAACCAAGAAATTTTCTCAGTTCAGACTTGCCTAGAGCCATTTTTTCCATTGCAGGTGTTTGAAGGAGCTTAAACAATAGGACTGTCTTTGCAGAGACATAGCTAAGGAAGTGGATGTGGAATTGGAAGCTGATGATATCCGAACAGCAAGGCTCTCAGGCTGTGTTCAATTGTGCTTCAATAGGAAAGACCTCTGATTCAAAGACATCTCTTATGTTATAGGGAACGAGCTTTAAAGAGACTTTAATGAAAGCACCTTTTCAAAATAATGAGCCTAATCTCTCTGCCTAGAGAAGCCAGAGAGAAAAGCAAACAGCCAGGGAATTGTAGCCTATCATAATCACTGCATGGATCACACACCACAAATCCCTGATAAATTGGGGCTGCCAGACATGTTCCTTTTAATAGGCAATTTCTGCCCCCACACTACTTACTCAGTTAATATTGCACAAGGAATGACAATGCTCACCAAGAATATGCTTCTCAGACACAGTTGTACAGATTGTCTGGTTCCAAAGCTCCACTGTCCCAGGTTTTCCTGCACCCCAAACAAAGGAGCCGAGATAAGAAGACTGCATGGGACATGTTTGGCCACATACTTGGCCCCATCTCTAGCTGGTTCATCTCAACGGCAACTTCTCAGACTCATCTCTAGAGAGCACTTCCATTTCTTTTGTTCTTGTTTACTCCACGGATACCCTCACCCATCCATAATAGAGCTCTCCATAGGTCCTAGTGGGACCCTGCTGGCTGGTAATTCACAGGACAACCCAAATGCTTCTTCCAGTAGCAGGATTGAAGAACGACACACCATGCAGCCCACTATTCAGCTGCTTTTGGAACACCTCAGATGGAAAGGCTGACAATGCCCCAAACCCACACTGCTGCTAACAGGGAATACCCCCCTGGCCCCATCGTATCAGCCATCCCTTCCCATGATGGGCAACCTCCAGGCAAAGAAATCAATCGGGCCATGATGTCTGGATTTGGTAATGGGGGGGAGGGGACACTCCCCAGGATGAACTAAACATTTAAGGCTTTAATATAATACATTGCCCTTCTCTAGCACCTGTAATATGGGAATCTGAAAGAGCTTCACAGACACTGGCTGAGCTCCACAACTTCCCAGTGGGGTGGATTACTCTCCCTTTGCAGCTTGGGAATCAGAAGCAAGAAAGATTAAGTGACCTACCCCTCATCACACGGGAAGTCTGCAACAATGCAGGAAACCAAATCCAAGTCTCTTGACAGCAGGTTTGCTGCCTTACCCACAAGACCTTCCTTCCTCCTATACATGTCCTTACACCTGTCCCTGTGCCCACGTGCCTTGTCACTCCAGCTATCCTCTGGCCAGGATGGTTCATATTCAGAACTTCTGACCACTCAGCAGCAGCTAACCAGGCTCAATGTTTGCCACCTGCGGCATACCACCTCTGCAGCACTAGCAGCCTGGCAGTCATCTTTAGGAACCCTACCCTTGCTCTCAATATCATTTAATGCATCTTCAATTCTGCAGCCAGAACACTGGGAATGAAACCCGCCCAGTGTTGTGCTCTCTTGGCTGCATCTGGTCGAGTTTAATTTCCTCTGAATCCTAACTGCAAATTCACAGAGGTGATAATTGACAGACTCCTTGTGCCAACATAACCAACCACTTTCGGCATCCAAACATTAACCACGCAGGGACTCTTTCCAAGCTTTGTTTGTTACAAAACATGACTGGCATTTTATGGGCACTGGCACATCTGTCTAGAAAACAAACGGATATAGGAGCAAGCTTACAACACACTTCGGCTTGACTTAAAACAGCAGTTCTCTTCCACCCAGTGCCAAGGATCCTCAGGGCAAAAATCCATGCCCTCTCTCAGTGCAGTGTCACAACCCAGGTTGTGTCACATGTCCGGGAGATACTGCCCAAGTAGCAGTGCTTCCTGTGAGCAGTTTGAAGGGGAGAGGAGGGAAAACCTTTGTTGGGGCGTTAGAGTACCTTTCCTGGGAAAAACTCCTTTGAAAACTGTCCATCAGGGGAGAGTGTGTAAAATTCTGGGCTGCAGTGCCATCCATCTATCATCTAGGTTCTTACATCCCCCTTTGCATTGTAGTGTCTTCACAGAGGATCAGAGGGTTGATTTGCATTTGAGTGCCTAGAGGCCCCAGTCAAGACCAGAACTCCGCTGTTCTGGGCACAGCACATACCAAGAGACAGTTCCTGGCTCAAAGAGCTTACAAACTAATTAGACAAAGGGTGGGAAGGGAAACAGGGTAAGTTATTTGCCCAAGATCATACAAAATAGGTCTGCTGCAGCCACTGAAATAGAACCCAGGCCTCCTGACACCCCATCCAAAGTCCTAGCCACTAGACTGTACTGCCTCTCAGCTCTACATCTTCTTTCATGGATGCAGACAATGCATTTTCTCTGCTTCCTAGTCCCTTACCAGGATAGGGACTTGTATGACAGGAAACTCTCTCCAATCTCTCTCTTTCTAATACCTGGGACCAATACAACTACAACATTGCACACAACAAATGCTCTGAAATTCAACCCGAAAAGGCAGAGGTGACAGGGGAAAGCAGTACGTGAATCTGAGAGGGTGCAATCTCCCTCTCTCAAGCAAGAGTGCCTCTTTTTAACAGTGGGTTGTATAGTCTCCTGGTTCTTTTGGACTCCCAACAGCCTATGGAAGCTGAGGTAGTGGTGATGGACACAAGCATTTTGCACTGGGTTAGGAGGTTATGATTTTTCTTCTTTAATATAGACCCCACGACAATGATCCATGCCTTTGTCTCTGCCATGTGAGACTGCTCAAAGTGCTCTGCACTGGGGGTTACTGAAGCTTCAGCTGGTGCAGAACACATAACACATTTGCTTGCTGTTAGTCATATGCCCATAATCATCCTGGGCTGGTAGGGAGAACTGGCCACCTATCTGCTTCAAGATCCAATTCAGAGCGTTGATTCTGTTCCAGATCTTGGCTATAAGACAACAGCTTTCTATGAACCATGCCTGTAATTGAGATCAGCTGAAGGACTTCTTACTGATACAGACCCAGTAATATTGCACGATGGGACCTTTCGTATCTAAACTCTGTACCCTAAAAGACAAGGGTGGTTACAATCTGTTCTGTTTTAGATAAGAGACATAGCCCTTGGGCTTCAAGCACATTGCCAGCATGGCTCTTGGTTGAGCAGACTGGTCAATCCAACGAACATGAACAGGGTTTTTCTGCATAGACATCCATCCCTACAGGGGATACGTTGGGGCATGATGATGATGAACCAGCTCAGTGAATACTGGGCCTTACTAGACCAGGGTAAGGAAGCCCATGGATGGCATCTCTTCAGAGCAGCTGGAGCTGCCTTCAATGCTCCAGTGAAGGGTGGTGGCAAATCTTCGGTGGGAGCTTTTCTCCAATAAATTCTTTCTTTCGGCTGCTTTTGATACTGAAGTTTTTGCCTCAAATACCAAAGGGAAGGATCTTGTGCAGAGCTAAGGAGCAGTTACTCCACTCTCACAATTACTTCCTAACTAAATCAACTTGGATAAAGACCCAAAAGAGAGGAAACTGTAGAAATTCTTGATTTCATCCCTACTGTTATCCGACATGTGAGAAATCAGCAGTCCATCTCCTGATGCCTCTTCTGTTCCTGAGTATCTTCACTTATAATAAAGCAACACTGCCTTCAGTTTAATTCACCCGCCATCTTGGTAGCAGCTGGTCAAATTCCTGGAAACTCTGACTGCTCTATCAGATAGTCTAACTGAAGAAAAGCATCAAGAATGCAAATAGCTTGATGGGCATCACACTTTCATTTCATCAGTTCAAAGTAAGCGTACATGGCCAGCGAGGAAGCACGGGAGTCAGGCTTTGGGTTCACTTCCCAGCTCCGCCACTTAAATGTGTGACCCGTGGAAGATGACATAGAGAGGAATTTTCAAAAGTGCCTGATTGGCTTAGTCCTGCTGACTTTCAGTGAGACTTGTGCTGATAAACTACGTTGGCACTTTTGACAATCCCATTCTTAAAATATATGTGCCTCAGTTTCCCCATCTGTACAAAAATGGATGACGCTGAGAAATCCACAGAAAGGCAAACTGTTTACACTTAAGAGGCAACACAAGTTTCAGCTATATGCTTTATTTACGGATAATGGCACAACAGGGAGTGACTGTGTCACAGACAGCCACGACTCCAAGGACTCATACTCAGTGTTGAACAGGGCTGGTTGAATTCCTTGCTTAGTATTTAATCTAAAGATGTGAATTTATGTACTAATCTCCCTTCCTTGTGCTGTTTCCCTTTAAATCTTCCAGTCAAAGCTGTCAGCTGGAGAAGATGTTTGGGGGCTGGGCCCCCGGTGCGCTAGAGGAAGCTTGTCCGAAGTTGCATGTGACTTAGTTTTGCTCCGAGGACGCCCTATAGCCCCTCTCTGATGCCACTGGGATACTCTTGGATCCCGCTCCCAGGCGCCGCTGCAGACAGCGCCCCCTTTCCCCGGGCGCCCAGTTCCCCCGCCCCCCACCCCGCGAGCTATATAACGCCTGGCCCCGGGCGCTGGGCCCCTGGGCGGGCAGGGAGCATGCTCAGGATGGGAACCCGCGTCCCCCCCCTCCTCCTCCTCCTCCTGCTGCTCGGCAGCGTCCCCGCCTCCCGCTCCCGGGGCTGCTGCGGGGGGAGCGGGGCGCCGCGGCCGGCGGGCGAAGCGCGGCCTGGGGGTGCCCCGCGGGAGCCGGGCCCGGCCGGGGGCTGCTGCGGCGGCGGCGGCAGCCGGCGGCTGAAGATCGGCATCATCTGCGCGCTGGGGGCGCTGGTGATGGTGAGCAACGGGGCGGTGATCGCGGTGATCGCCTCGGCCGTGGCGGGCTGGAGCCGCAGCAGCCGCCTCACGCTGCTCTCGCTGGCGGCCGCCGACGCGGCGCTGGCGCTGCTGGTGGTGCCGCTCAACCTGTACGGCGGCCTGGCGCCGGCGCCGCCCCGCCCGAGCCCTACTGCCGGGCCGCGGCCTTCGTCAACTCCAGCGTCTTCGGCGCCTCGCTCTACTCGCTGGCCGGCGTCTCGCTCGAGCGCTACGTCGCCGTCTTCTTCCCGCTCCGCCACGCGCGCCTGCTGGGCCGGCGCCGCCTCGCGCTGCTGCTGGCGGCCGCCTGGCTGGGCCCCGCCCTGCTGCTGCTGCCCGTCGCCCTGCCCGGCCGCGCCGCCGTCCTGCGCGTGCGCTTCTCGGCCGCCGCGCTGCTCTGCGAGCCGGACTACGCCTCCAACGCCGCCTACGCCGGCCTGCTGGCCGCCGCCATCTTCTGTCCCGCCGCGGCCACCGTCCCCTTCGCCAACCTGCGCCTCTGGCAGGCGGCGCGCGCCCAGCGCCGGCGCGGCGACGGGGCGGGGCCGCCCGGCAAAGGGGCGGGGCTGAGGCGGCTCCGCCTGCTGCAGCTGGACGCCGCCTCCCGGGTCCTAGTGCCCGTCGTCGTCGCCTTCTACGTGTGCTGGGCGCCCTGCATAGCCACCATCCTGTACAACGGTGAGTCGGCGGGGGGCGGGGAAGATGGGGAAGGGGGCAGTAGCGTGGGGCCGGGGATGGGGAAGAGGGCGGTGGGAGGAAGGGGTAGTGGTGGGGTGGGGCTGAGAGAGAGAGGAAGGGGGCAGCAGGGGAGGGGATGGGGAAGTGTGGTAGGGGCTGGGGAGAGAGGAAGGGGCAGTGGGAGGGGAACAAGGGGATGGGATGGGGAAGAGGGCAGGGGAAGGAGAAGGGGCTGGGGAGAGAGGAAGGGGCAGTGGGGAGGGGAGGGGGAACAAGGGGATGGGATGGGGAAGGGGGCAGTGGGGAGGAGAAGGAGCTGGGAGAGAGGAAGGGGGCAGTGGGGAGGGGGTGGGGGAGCAAGGGGATGGGATGGGGCAGGGGGAGGAGAAGGGGCTGGGGGAGAGAGGAAGGGGGCAGTGGGGAGGGGTGGGGAACAAGGGGATGGGATGGGGAAGGGGCAGGGGAGGAGAAGGGGCTGGGGGGAGAGGAAGGGGGCAGTGGGGAGGGGTGGGGGAACAAGGGGATGGGATGGGGAAGGGGGCAGGGGAGGAGAAGGGGCTGGGGAGAGAGGAAGTGGGGTGGGGAGCAAGGGGATGGGATGGAGAAGGGGGCAGGGGAGGGGAAGGGAGATGGTGGGTGGGGAGACATGGGGGATAGGTAATGGAAACGGGATGAGCTGCGGTGGGTACCACCCTCTTACAAGCTTGTGCCCAGGGTTGGTGCTGGGCTCCCTTGGCGAGCAGGGAATGGGACCCTTACACAATGAGGATGGAAGAGGTTACGTGGAGCTCCCTCGGGTGTGTAGGGGTGTGCGTGTGTTGGCTATCAGGGGAGTGCAAACAAAAACTGCCTGCGCTTTTATGATCGCTGAGCTTTTTAAGCCAACCTCATGTCTTTGGGGGTCTGGCAATACTGGGATCAGCCCCTGCTGGGGACAGGCACCTCAACACCATGTGCTGATATCATTATTAGGTGCACTTGCCCTGGCCTGGGGGAGAGGAGAGACCCCAAACCAAGGGGTGGTTGGGAGCCCCACTTGAAGTGGCCTGGCTTTGAGTGCTTGCCTGGGAGAGGTGAGGGGTGGGGGATCCTTTGCATTGCTTTTGGGGATGGGGACGCTGCTGCAGCAAAAGGGGGCCAGTAAATACCTAGCTATTGCCCCCTAGTACTAGGGCCAGGGATTCCTTCTCGTGACCGTTCCCCCGTCCTGTAGTAGCTCGGTGCAGCAATTGGGAGACTTGGTTTCCCTTTACCTCTGCCCATGTTACAGGTGAGTCATGGACTCAGCTGGGGCAAGTGAGGGCCTAGAATGGGGGCATCACGCTAGTGAGCCCGGGCTGGTGTGGTGCTGAGGCTGCCCGCAATGGGTGGGGAAGGACCATAGGGTCTCACCCCTGGGCATGACGAGCCCTGTAATGTGGGGAACGCTCACCTGGTGCTCTCCTTCTTGCAGCAATCACGAAGGACAGAGTCCACGAGTGGCTGGAGTTCGTGGCCCTCTGGCTGCCTAGCGGCAGTGGCTTCCTCAACTGCTTTGTCTACTTCTGGACCAACAGGAACTTCAGGCACAAGTTCCAGAAGATCGGGCACAAGCTCTGTGGGCCCTGCAGCCGAGTCAAGTGGGAGCAGGACGTGCACAGGATGGTCACCATCAGTGCAGCAGTGGAGAGGCGCAGCAGCCAGCCTGCTCTCCTCCCAGACCGCTCCTGCAGCGGGTCTTCCACCAGCACCTTACTGCCCAGAGAAGCACAAACTAGCCTATAAGCTACTTTGACACCTTCTGCGTCAGCTGCAGTGCCTATGAAAGGCCGTTGTTGTGCTGGGTTCTATACGGTGCATCAGGCTCTTTGTGGCCTGCAAGACGTGCGAACGCCTGGCTTTGTCGAGAGCCTGGATGCTTGTGCGGCAGAAGGAGCTGCTGTCTCCTCCTGGGCTGGGGCTGCTCTGGCTGTGGGGAAGGAAATTGTCAAGTCACCAGAGGAGGCCAAGCATCTTTCCGTGAGCTTCACCAAATGGTGTCAGTGGAGAAATATACAAAGAGTGTTTGGGTTAAGGAGCCCTTCCTGGGAAGGGGTTTTGTGTGGGGAACTGGTCACAGCATGGACGTGAGCTTCTGCTGTGAACGAAACAGGACATCCACTCGGAGCGAAGTGCCCTGGCCCATCCCAGCCAGGGGCAGAGAAGGTATAAAGTCCCTGCGCCCTACAGCCCCGGTCTGGGATTCTGTAGATCACAGACAGCTGCCTCTCCATCAGTGCAGTGTGACAAGTCTCCCTCTGAGCCAAAGGGGACGTGGTTCTCTCCCCAACAAGCCAGGTCACTCCAGAGTACCTGAGGGGTTGGCAGTAATGGCTAGTGCCAGGTGTGCAGGAGAGGGCTGGGTGAAGCTTAAGGGCTGAGGGGAAGGTGTGAGATCGACTGCAAAAGGGACTGTCGAGCAGGCATTGCGGTTCCTGCCCCATGGCTATTGCGCCCGCCATGTGATCACTTCTGAAATGTGCCCAAGGGCCTGCTGCACTGCTGCTCTGGCTGCAGACTTGCCTACCTCCATTCCCCAGGCTCAGATTCTGCCTCCTGCTCCATTTGCCATCCCAGCTGGGTGATCCTCCTTCCCTTCCCCTCCCCTCTCACTTCACGGGGACCCTGGACATAGAAGGACACAAACTCACTTTGGGGGGATACTTTTAAAAGAGAACCGCAGCTTCTGGCATGACACAGTCTGTCTGGTTTTAACACCTTTTTACCTCTGCCATCTGGATGTTGGGGGTTTTTAGAGTAGGTTTTAGTTAAATTGGATAAATTCTCATTGTCCGTGTGTTTGATCAATCTGGACAAAGGACTCCAGGTCACAGGGGTGGAACTTTAGGGAGCCCCTTGCTGACAGCACTGACTTTGGGTGCTCTCCTAAGCTGTGTCCTGGTGCAAAGGAAGGAGCAGCAGGCTGATGGGTAGCCTCACTCCTCCCCTGTATGGCTGGGGGGGTTGCTAGGCTGAATGTCCCATCCTAATTGAAGTATCCCCTCCTGAAGCTCCCACCCTTGCGCTTTGCTGGCCCACTCACCAGAAACTGGTGAGGAAATTGACATTTTGTAATTGGTTAACCAGACTTTTAGTGACTTGGGATGGTAATGGAGTAAGGTCAGGAGATGGAGCTCTTCCTCCATTCTCCCCTCTCACTTCTAGCCAGACCAGAGGATTAAATGAACAAACCCAGAAAGATGAAGTGAGCAAACCGAGTGTGTAGCAATCTGGGAAGTGCAGCTGCGGTTAAGGCCCTGGGCAGTTTCTTTGCTCTTTTCCAAGGTGAATTCTTCCAGCCCCTGAAACCTCCCCATTCAGGGAAAGGCTGGGCTTTCCCATTGTCAACAAATATTAAGTCTTAAAGCAAATGTGTGATGTCACAAGGAAAGCAGTAGTGCAGTAATGCTGGGTTAGAGCAAAATGGCCTCTGCTCTCCATTGTCACTTGAATTAGAGAATTTTTCTCTTAATGTTGAATTGTAAATAGCCATTTTATCTGTTCTCCCTCCCCAGTGTTCCTGCTGCTTGTTCAGGGCAGGTTCTGCCATTTCCCAGTGATTTATACATCAGGGACCAGTGGAAACTGCATCAAATGGAAATAGTATTTGTAACTGACTTGGTCAAGTGTATATTGTAGGGGATTTGGAAAAAGCTGTACTGTGGAGTCTCTTCTGTCCTGTTTGCACCAAACCCTCTTTACATGCACACTATTTTTTATTACTGTCTAGGTATATTTTTATCTCTTGGATTTGGAGCTGTATGTAAGTAGATTTCCTCCCCCCCCCCCCCCGCCGCCCCTTAAATGTGTTATTTCTGGGGAAAAAAAGATTTAATTAAAAGGACTGTAAATAAAAAATAAATATTTAGTTATTTAACCTCTGGCTGAGTGTGTTTCCTTGGCTGGCTGTGGACTGCAAAAGCAGCAAATCTGACAAGCCAAGGGGGTCTGGAATAGGGGAGGCATGTTCTGGCGAGCACCAGTTTTTGGCAGGGGTTGTGGAGTTCTCAGGACTCTGATGAAGTAGGACCGGAGAGAAAAGCACCAGAGGAGCTTGCAGTGTAATGTAAAGGACAATAGCACTGCTGGATCTAGAGTACACTTGGCTGGAATTACAATAAACGAAAAGTTATTTGGGGGGCTGGGGGAGACCTCCATGGTCTGGAATAGGATGGAGACAGTTCTGCTCCTGCTTTCAAGCTTGCATGAGCAAATACGGGTATTTTCCTACACAAATTAGGTGCACAAAATGCATATGCAGTTGGGTACCTGTCTTGCTCTTAAAAATCTGGTCCCTAAAACATCCTTGACACTTTGAGTTCCTGGGCAGGTAAAACAGCCCTGACGCTCCTGGAACTGAGTGAGTTCCAAACTCTCTCTAGCATGAGAACTGAAGTTCTAGTAACGTCAACCTGGCCACCCTGTGCACATGCCTCAAGGCCTCATTCTTATTTTTAAAGGACCAGCTGTCTTCACAGAGAAGGCAAGGCAGCAGCCAAGTTCTGTGCAGCTTCATGGGACATTTTATGTAGAGCATTTAATCAGCTAGTTTGCATAGCCATCAACTTCCTCTACCTTGTGGCTATAGGGTTGATAGGGCAGCTTGGCGGCACTGAGGTCTGTTACTCCTGAGGGCATTCTGCGCTTAAAAAAATATTATGTGCAGAATTTTTAAAATTCTGCACAGTTTATTTGTCAAATAAATGTGGAGGCTCCAGCCTGGCAGTGGGGAGCACTGGCTGCACAGAGGTGGGAGATCACTGTGCAGCTCCCCCACCCCCAGGACACAGACTGAGGGATGAGGCTGCACCCAACCCTGGCACAGCACAAGGACTGGGCCTGCCCCAGAAACACCCCCAGGGCCCTGCCCCTCCATACCAGGTGCGGGCAGGCAGGCTCAGCAAGGCAGGATCCAGGTGTGGGTTGAGAGGGTTCTGTGTGGGGCAATCTGGACTGGGCAGGTGGCTCAGTGGGGGATCTGGGTGCACAGGGGCTTGGGGGGGGCACCCTCTTGTGCAATGGTAATGGGTCTCTGCAGGGGGTCCAGGTGAAGGTGGTTTGGGCTCAGTGGTGGGGGTCTGGGTGTGGGGGGAGATAGAGCTTGTCAGGGAGTCTTGGTGTGGGGGTCCAGATGCTGTAGGAGAGGGGCTCAGTCAGGTGGGGCTCCAGGTGCGGGTGGTCCAGGTGCAGGGGGAGTTGGGCTTGTCAGGGGGGTTCTGGGTATTGGGGGGGGGGGTGTAAGGCTGTGGGTGCTGAGCAGGGCCTGCTGGCCCATGCGAACGCTGTGTCATGTCTCTCCCAACCATGACCCAGTGGGAGACGCTGGCATACCTGTTTGGACAGTTTGATGGTTCTCCAAAGAATTCACAAGACACTTCCCATAAACAAAACCATTCAATAATGATACTTAAGTCTCCAATACAAAAGCCAGCCCCGGCCCTGATGGTGCTAGTGACACCCTCACCCCCTGGGTGTGCTCAGCACTGTCACCATATATACAACCATGTGTTAGACAAGTCTTAAACCTAGGGTGACCCGACAGCAAGTGTGAAAAATGGGGGTGGGGGTAATAGGAGCCTGTATAAGGAAAAGACCTAAAAATCAGGACTGTCCCTATAAAATTGGGACATCCGGTCACTCTACTTAAACCTGCTGGCTAGGCAGGGCCTGCAGGCTGGTTTGCACTGGGCCAAGGCCTGCCAAGGCCTGCCAGCCTGCGGGGAAATCTGCTGCCTTCCTATATATAAATACAGCTTATCCTGAAACACTCTGGCAAGAGTCACCTGTTATTCTGAAGCTTATCTTGGCTTGAAGACAAGAGAACCTTGTGATTCATTCACAGGAATTGCAGCCTGGCTGCCAAAGCTGTGTCCCTCCCCAGACCCTGGGGCCTGTGCTTCCTTTTTTGGTCACAGTGGGTGTTTTGCAAAGTCTGAGGAGGGAGGGAGGGAGTGACTGGGCAGAGTCAACGTCCCCCATCAGGGCCTCCAGCAAGGCTGCTGCCCTGGCTCCCCTCTGGGGGAGTGGCACAGCCTAGCTTGGGGCAGAGATGGGCAGCCCGGCGGGCGCTCACGGCTGGGGAATGGTGCTTGTAGCTGTGTGCGGGGTAACATTCAGCAGGGCGGGGGCTTGTGACCCCGGCTGTGACCAGTGCATCCCCCCGATGATGTTCCAGCCAATCTTCTGTGCCCGCCCGGTGCCTCCAGGAGAAGCCAGGGGCCTTGATCGCCTCCCTAGGGCTGTGACTGGCACTGCCTTCTCCACTGGCTGGGGCTGGCTGGTGGGGGGCCCAGCACATGTTGCCCAACAAAGTACGTAGCTTAGAGTTTTGTTGCCCGAGTCCCAAGCGTGGACACAGCCCCTGCCCTGCCTGCTTAGCCACACCCCTCGCCAGCGCAGCCCCCCCATCAGTCCATGAGCCAGCGGAAGCGCAGACTGGAGTCCTGCATCTCCTCCTGGTATATCTTGTGGAAGCGCATGTTCTGCAGCGGGGTGAAGTGGTCTCTCCAGTCTCCCACTGTCCCTGAAACGGAGGAGAAGATGCAGAGTGAAGCTAGTACTGGGCCAGAGCCAGGCTTGCCAGCCTTTCCCTAGCAGGGCCCAGATACCATGGTGATGGGCGCCAAAAGCCTGTCTAGAGGACACGCAGCTCTGGGATTCACTCTGCTCCTCAGCACCGCACTGGGGATCGGCTCGGAGTGCAGGACACCTGCCTCCGGGAGCACGGCATCCTGTCCCTCCCCACCCCAGCCGGGCTGCTGCCGGCCGTGCTTGGGCGGTTTGCTAGCAGGCCCCGGCGGGAGGAGTTACCAGGTTCCTGCAGCCAAGCCTAGGTTACATCAGCCCCTACCCGTTGCCGTGGCAGCAAGGGTTGTGGGCACACAAGCGAGCAGGGCTTGCCTGGCGCCTTCTGACTCAGCCCGTCTGCCCGCGGGGGCGTCTCACGCCCGTCTTTGGCTCCCATCCGGGGCAGCCACAGGGCAGCGAGCTGGTTCCATCCTGCCGCAGGGGTGGGAGGCTCCAACGGTCAGCAGAGCACCCGGGGTAGCATGCAGGGGCGGAGGCAGAGAGGCCAGGGGATGAGCCAAGGCCTTTTGCTGCCGTCACTCCCCCGTGGGAAACGCACCCCCCCCCCCCCGTACCTTTCCGCATGAACCTGCCCCGGCTGTGGTCCATGATCTCGCAGGGGATGAGCGTGTAGTTCACCATCGCATTCTCGCGCATGGAGGAGAAGCTGCAGTGCTGCTGGATTGTTCTGCTCTCCTCCGGCTGCAGCGGGCAGCCCAGCCAATCAGCGAGCCGCTCGACCGAGCGCCCCAGCTCCTGCGAGCCGCAGCGACCAGCAGTTAGTGAGGGGCACCCCCAGGGCAGGTCGGGTGAGCAGCCAGCGACTGGGGGGCTGGACCCCTGCTCTGGGGGCTCCGGCTCAGCCAGGAGGTGTCGTGTGAGTGGGGCCAGGTCACAGGCAGGGGAGGTTCATGTGCCGTTGCCTTTGCCCCCCAGGTGCCCCATCTGCCCGGTGCTGTGCTGGGCACACGCCCATTGCCGGGAGAGGGGGCAGCACCCCTGACCAGCCGGGGATTCCTGTACGGCTGGGATGCCACAGGCCATGTCAGGGCGAAGCAGAGGCTGCTGGGCCTTGTGGGACCTGCAGCAGATGTGGAGCCACGTGGGAGTTGGCGGCAGTTGCTGTCCCACATGCCAAGGCCACCCGTGGCCTCCCGGAGCCCAGACAGAGCTCAGCCCCAAAGCACACCCCGAGGGAGCCGCTCCTTCCGCCGGGCCATTCGGCTGCCACCCCGCAGCCGCCAGTGGCTGTGACCCAGCGTGCCCGTGGCTAACGCACCTGGTGCAGGTCCTCGTAGGTGATGTAGAAGAGATCCAGCTGGGCCCGCTGGCTGAGCCAGCCTTTGATGTGCTCGAACCAGGAGCCGTACTGCACTGCAGGGAGCAGAGAGGGTCAGGATTGAGAGGCAACGCTGGCCGTGGTGCAAATGGCCCTGGGAAAGCGCCTGCTCACACACCCCAGAGCCAGCATTGGGCCCCATGGGGCCCTCCTCCAACCCCACGCTGAGAGTACCCTTGGTTCTGACAGCCTGGATCTGGCCCTCATCCCCTCTGGCTCAGCTGCGCCATAGCCCCTCCCCAGAGCACTTCCTGGGGTGCTGCTAGGCTCAGGCAAAGGCCCAGGAGTGTGCCTGGGGGGCAGCCACATCCCTGGCTGAGCGCAGGGGACAGAAGCCTGCCTCTGGGGCAGCAGAAAGCTGGCTGTCCTGGGCTCTCCACTGCCTGTGACTGGGCTGCAGCTAATTCTCAGGCTCCTGCGGATTGCCTGAGCCCCTGAGCCAACCCCCCAGTCTCCCTTTGTGTGGTCTGGGCAGGGCTGAGCGCAGGGGCCACAGAGCCAGGCCTCCTACGCTCTAAGCCCAGCCAGCTCCCCACCCCCCATTAGAGCTTGGGTGAGTCACGCCTTCCCCTGACTCGGTTTCCCCAGCTGTAAATGCGGGAGGTGGCACTGGTGAGAGGCGGCAAAGCCTAGAGCGTGTTTGCAAAGTGCCCGGAGCTCTCTGGGGTTGGTGATGGAGAAGGGCAGGGGATGCCCACTCACCTGTGCCATCCAGGAAGCGGACGAGGAAGTCCTCAAAGGAGCCCGGGTCTGGCAGGAACTTGGCCATCTTGTGGAAGTGATAGAAGGAAACCGCGACGTCCTTGGGGTTCCGGGCCATGTAGATCACCTGGGATCAGGAGCAGACAAAGGACATCAGCGTCAGACAGACACGCAGACAGGAGGAGCAATGGCCACATGCCCCGCCCTGCCCCTAGTGGGGTGGTTCCTTCCAGCTGCTCTGAGCCGTCAGGATTCACCCCCCTTTCCATGCCCCATTCCCAAGACACTCCAGGATTGTGTCCTGAACAAGGTGGTGGGACCCAACAGCAAAGCCTTTGGAGCAGGGAGGCTCCTTACACCACCCCAGGGGCTCAGCATGCAGCCCCCTCTCCCCCAGGTCCACCACCCCATGGGCCCTACGCATGGCAGTAGGGTGCTTCCTCATTTGTAAATTACCTGAGTGCACAGAAAGCCCCAGGGCAAGCCCCTGGCTTGGGGGAAGCCCCTGTCAGCCACACAGCTCACTCAGCCAGGGCAGACCAAGCTAATCTAGTGCAATCCCCTTGGGGCTCAGACCGAACTGAGGGAAAGCAGCCATGGGGGGTCCAGGCAAGCTCTGGCAGCCATTCGCGCCGTCTCCGTCTAGCCCCACTGCGGGGCAGGCGCTGGGTGCATGGGCAGAGCACTCGGCCCTGTCCTCACCCCACGCTGGAGATACAAGCCCCAGCAGAGCTGGGTGAAGAGCTTGTATCCCGAACACTCACTTTGGCCCTGGATTTCCTCAGCGCGGGGGCCAGGACCTGGCAGGGGAGGTGCGTGGTGATGAGGCGGGGCCCGCTGGTCTCTTGCAGCATGTCCTTGAAGTACGTGTGCTCCAGCCAGGGGGCTCTGGCCCAGTTCGGGATGGTCTTGGCTGGCTCCAGGTCCCCCTTGCTGTGGATCAGGGTCAGGATCTCCTGCATCCAGGTGGTGCCTAGAGAAGAAAGGCAGGGGGCTGTGAGCTTCCCCGGGGCTCCTCCTCTGCCCCAGAGACAGAGCAGGAGTGATAACCTCTGGCAGTGGGCCTGCCTGGAGCCCGCCCGCCCCCCAGCACCGACATTCCCAGCATATTCCTCCTAGCAGCCCCCAGCCCCTGCTGCATTCCCCCTCCAGAGCGGGGGAGGACGAGGAGGGGCTGCGTGCTCCCAGAGCCTCTTACACAACAGAGAATTCCGAAGAAGTGGAGCGCGCCAAGGGGCAGACACGGCGCAGTCATAACACAACTGGGATTATTGACATCTGCCGGGCCTCGGCCCAGAGCCCTGAGTGTTTAGTCAGAAGCAGGGGGCTGGCATCAGCGTAGTGCTGGGGAGGACCTTTGCTGGAGCGGGACGTCTGCACTTGGCTCTGATTGGGGAGTCATTGCAACAGTCTGGAGCCCACCCCACCCCCAGTGCTTGCTGGGGGCCCCCCTGCACAGAGCCGGGGTGGGGGGGCCCAAGCTCCTCATTGCTGTGGACCTCCCAGCCTTGCAGGGGGGTGGTAGACACCCTCCCCCTGCAATGGGCCCCCGGGCCTGAGGCGTTTGCACTGGGCTGGACACAGCTGGCACTGCGGGCTGTTAGGATGGGAATGCAGCTGAGCTGGGGCTGGGGGGCCTCCCTGGGGCCAGGCGGGGGTGAGGGGAATTTTGCCAGCCCTGCTGCTCACATGCAGGAGGGCAGTGCAGCCAGTAGCAGGGGTCCTGTTACCTGGGCGCTCCCTGACAGCTCCTGGCTCTGCCAGATGCTGATAAACCTGTGGGGAGCAGAGCCTGCAGCCCACCCAGCTGGCCACAGAGAGCTCGTTTCCAAGCCAGGCGTCGGGCTGGGGGCCAGAGGGAACATGCAGCTGCAGTCAGAGGCCTCTTCCCGGAGGCTCTGCCACGTTGACCAGCGGGGCCAGGGGCCAGCCTGAGCAAACCCTCTCCGCAGCCCCCCAGTGCCGCACTGTCCGGGGGCCAGTTCAATGCTAATGACAGGATGACACGGACGGCGATCCAGTCCCTGCCCTGCCCGTCTGGGGGCCAGTGCCGCTCAGCCAGCCTCCTAGCGCCGGCCCCTGCTGGGCCGGGGAGCAGGGGGCCCTGCTCCTCGCCGCAGGCAGCGGGTCAGCGAGACTCCGGCTCTTACCAGACTTGGGGTAGGTGACAATGACGACATCCGTGTCTCGGAACTGGAAACTGCTGGCAAAGCGCAGGGACTCCTCCGTGTGCAAGTGGCCAGGCAAGGAGATGCCAGCGAAGGTCTCCGTCACCTCCATCCTGTCCATGGTGATTGTGGGCGGACGAGTCTGAGTGCTCCCAGATGCCAGCAGCTTAAATAGCTGCCAGAGAAAGAGGAACCCTCCCTTTCTGGTTTCCCCCTCCTCTTACCGGGGGTGGGGGTGGGGCAGGAGCAGAGTGTCTCTGGCTGTTCTGCTTTGACTCAGGGCTTGTCCACACTAGAAACTTGCACCGCGCCGCTGCAGCGCTTCTAGTGAAGCTGCTCTATGCCGATGGGAGACGCTCTCCTGTCCTCAATAACCCCAGCTCGGCGAGAGGCAGGAGCTGTGTCAGTGAGAGACGCTCTCCCGTCCTCAATAACCCCAGCTCGGCGAGAGGCAGGAGCTGTGTCAGTGAGAGACGCTCTCCCGTCCTCAATAACCCCAGCCCGGCGAGAGGCAGGAGCTGTGTCAGTGAGAGACGCTCTCCCGTCCTCAATAACCCCAGCTCGGCGAGAGGCAGGAGCTGTGTCAGTGAGAGACGCTCTCCCGTCCTCAATAACCCCAGCTCGGCGAGAGGCAGGAGCTGTGTCAGTGAGAGACGCTCTCCCGTCCTCAATAACCCCAGCTCGGCGAGAGGCAACGCTTGTAGCCAGTCCTAGAATAACCCCTCTCAAGATTTATTATGTAGGACAAGGAAACAAGACAGGTATTGACAAGGCCAAAGCAGCAACACACACACACAAATGAGTTCCAGTTGTAAATTTCAGAAGGTAACAGACGCGTGGATGCTCAGCAAGCTCGGTATGTTCTCCAGGGCTAACCCCGGCCAACCACTGGGCAGCTTCCCTTACGCTTGGTGATCTTTGCCTCTCACAGTGCAGGCAGCATAAAGACACAGATCCTTCTTCCCATCCCCTCTCACCCCTGCTTGGAGTTGCAAACTCCGCTGTTGGGAGGAATTCACTTGCAAGACAGCTTCATGGGGGGTGTGGGGGAAGAGCAATCAGCAAAGTCTTTTGTCCTCTTTGAAGTTCCACAATAGTTCTTCTGGTGTCCATGGCCTCCCTTGGGAGGCAGGACATAACACCGTCTGCTGGAGGTCAGCACTTTACACTGATGTCTCTCTCCTGGCTGGTGATTTACACACAGAGGCTTATAGTGCCAGAGCCCACTCCCCAGAGCGGTGGGGGAGGTGCCGGAGCCCACTCCCCAGAGCGGTGGGGGAGGTGCCGGAGCCCACTCCCCAGAGCGGTGGGGGAGGTGCCGGAGGCCTGGAGCCCACCCCCATGGCACTGGCTGAGGGATCACATTCACCACTGTTAGCATTCAAGGTACGTGTCTGGTTTAATTTCACAAACTGCCAGCAGACCAGGCACCGTCCGCCCCCAAAGCCAAGGGTGGTTCCAGGTCTGAGCAGACCCAGTGCGCCTGCTCCGGAGGCCTGAGCCCAGCCTGGGCAGGGCGAGGGTTGGGTGCGCTTGTCTCCCAGGGTCAGCGCCCATCCCCAGGGAAGGGAACGTGGAGCAGTGTGGGAAACATGCTGTCCACAGCACAGCCTGGGAAGCACTTGGGGCCTTCAGCAAATCCCAGCCCAGACCAGGGTGGGGAACGAAGTGACGTGTCAGCCCTGGCTTCCCCCAGCCATCATCCCTGCCCTGGCTCGGCTCTGCAAGCCACACAGGCCAGGCCCGATACTGCCGCATCACGTTCCCCCAGCAGCCAACCACTGCCCCAAACCGCACCCCCCACAACAGCCCCCTCACTGGCCCATTAGCCGGGCCCCAGCTGGTCCCCTTTGCAAGTCAGGCTGCCATTTGTGCCATAGGCCCTGTCGAAGGTGGCTCCCTCACCCCCCCACTGCTGGGAACACTGTTTACCATTTACAGCAGCGATAACAGCGATTTATGATGGCCCCAAGGTCACAGCCTGTGCACTTGAGATGCTCTTGGGGCACCAGGCCAGGAGACAGTGGTGCCACCTCAAAGATCTGAGAGCTGCTGACACCACCCAAAGCAACGGACCTTCGGCTCCCTCCTGAACGGGGCACCAGTGACTGCCACGCTGCCCTCAGCAACCTCCCACCCCGCGCTGCTCTGCTCATTGGCCAGTGGTGCCCTGGGGCGAGGGCCGGGACTCTCCCGAACAGCCCGATGGGTCTGCCAGCCTGGAGGGTGCTGAGGAGTGGCAGCTGCAGCAGCCACTGGCCACGCTGAGACTGGGTGCCGGGAGCGAGAGCCCGTGGCTAGAGAGGGAGTCGGGCAGGATGGAAAGGGTCTAGAATCAAGCCAGTGGGATGGCAGCCCCTGTCTGGGACCAGCACGGGAAAGTGCTGGCCGAGCACTGAGAGCCTGGCAGGAGCACACAGCTGCCTACGGCTTTGCACCCAGGAGGGAGCCAAGTACCTAAAGACGCTCCTGTGCGGAGGGTGGTAAATTGACATCCTGCGTGCTGGTGGCATCTCCACACACCACAGCAGGCCCCACTGCGTCTGCCCTGGCCTCGCTCGCAGAGCGCCAAGCGCCAGCCCGGAGAAATGGATTTCCATCGAGCACGGTGCTGGGGCCCTTCGCGGGAACACACAGGTAGCTGCACCGTGTGTGGCACAGACCAAAGCCTCGCCATCCAACTGCCCTCCAGCCCCAGCCAGCTGGCAAACCCTGCACTGACTTTAACCCAGCGAATCTCCACACCCGCCCTGCAGCTCCAGAACGGGCGTTGGCCAGACCACTTGGCAACCTCCCCGCCCCCTGCCCCCCCACACACAGACCCAGCCCTGGTGTCCCTGCCGGTTGGATTCAATCAGTGCTGGGAGCCCCATTGGATTCAATCAGTGCTTGGAGCCCACCGCTCCCGGCTCTAGCTGCTAGCTGGGGCTCCCGTTGGTGGGGGCAAATGGTGACAGGCCAGCAATAGCCTGAACAAAGCCTAATGGGATTAAGATAAATGTTATTGGATTAAGTTAAACCTTATTGAATTGGGGTTAAGGCCTTTGGGGTCCATTGGATTAGCCATGCAGTTGTGTGTGCCATTGCAGCATTGCAAGGACCTGCTCTAGGAGGAGTGGGGGCTAACTTAATGCCTCCTTTAGCAGCTCTTTGCAGCCGCCCCTGGGGAGATGCGCATGTGCTGCTCAGACTGGATCCTCCAGGGACCAACACTCAAAGGAAGGGTTTGGGGATAAATAGCCTGGTTTTAAACAGGCTCGGGGCTTTCAGTTCTGACCTAGCAAACAGCCAGGACCCCATGTCCAGCGAGGGTCCCAATCCTTAGGGTAGGGTTGGCAGGATTGGGCCGATGGGGCCCCATACAACTGGGTGCTAGTTCTCAGCCGATGCTGTGATGAACTTGTAACCACAAGGAAAGTCTGTGGGAGGCACATTGAGGACGTCTCCTGGCAGATGAGCCCATGGCAGAGTCAGGGTGATCCCTGGGAGGGTTATTAGCATGGTGTGACGAAGTGAGAATGTTCTTAATGTGTTCTGTGAATGCTGAGTGGGGAGTGTTGGCCTGGGAAGGTTGCAGGGGAGTTTTGCTGGGACTGTCTGCATTGGGGATGGGAGACTTTCCTTGAGGGAGGATACGTGAGCACGTAACATGAGAATCAGGACGGGGTTGGAGGCCAGGTAACACCTCTGCCCGGGAAACTGGACGAAGGCTGGAGGAGGAGCCAGAGGAGAGGCTGAGTGAGCCGGCTGGAGGGAGTTTCAGTTTGGAGCTGGTTGGGAAAATGGATGGGAACCCAGATGGGCTCTGGCCTCCCTGCCCCGACTCCGCCCAAGATGGACCTAACTGAGGGGGTCCTGTTGTCTGTACCGGCAAAACCTGTTTTGGACCGTGTTCCTGTCATCTAAATAAACCTCTGTGTCACTGGCTGGCTGAGAGTCATGGTGAATTGCAGGAAGCCGGGGGTGCAGGGCCCTGACTCCCCCACACTCCGTGACACATGGGTCTCTTGCTGGTTTGAATATGTTTTCTCTGTAACGTTTTATACCTGAAGAACAAAGCCAGGCAGGCGGTGCCAGGCAGTACCATGTACCTGTAGCAATGTGAGGCGGCTCTGAAGAGAAAGCTAGCAGGTGTCCTAGGACAGCCTGTCTGTGCTGGGAAGAGCACAGGAAAGGCAGGGAGCTGGCGGCCTGGAAATACCCAGCTCCCAAGGGAGGCACAGGTCTCCACCCCAGAGAGGTGTTGGCCAGGGGAGCCGGAAGCCTGGGCCATGGAGGGGAAGCACAGAACTGGGACAAGCGGCTGGAACACTTCTTTGTATCAGACACTTCCCAGTGCCAGGCTAGAAAGCAGAAGTGGCTGGTAAGAAACGAGTGCCCATGTGCCCCCTCACACATCCCGCACAGCACTGGCCTTGCCCAAAGAGCAAGTGGATGGAGCCAGGGGCGGCTCCAGGCCCCAGCACGCCAAGCGCGTGCTTGGGGCGGCAAGCCGCGGGGGGTGCTCTGCTGGCGCCGCGAGGGCGGCAGGCAGGCTGCCTTCGGCGGCATGCCTGCGGAGGGTCCGCTGGTCCCACGGCTTCGGCGGACCTCCCGCAGGCACGCGGACCGTCTGCAGGCAAGCGGCGGAAGGCAGCCTGGCTGCCGTGCTTGGGGCGGCAAAATTCCTAGAGCCGCCCCTGGATGGAGCGTCGGCCACAGATCTAGGGCCACACAGCGAGCGCTAGCTGTTTAAAACATTGATTGACTCTGGGATTCAAACCCTGGGGCCCCACATTCCCGGGCTCAGTGGCATGGCAGGCAGGGCCTTGCAGGGCATGCCAGGCCGAGCAGCGCCCAAGGCAGCAAAGTCAGAGCTTTGTGCAAAGCTATGCCAGAGTCTCCCCTCTCAGGCCCCAGCCACAGATACTTTTCTCCCTGGTGCTCCTCCACTTCCCTGCTATTGTCTGTGGCTAACCCCTTCTCTGCCACACCATTTTAATTCGGATTCAGCGGGTTGCTGTTGTGACCATGTGGCAAGTTCTCCAGCTGGGAGCGGCCTCCGCAGAGGAGAAAATCCAGAGCAGAAAGGGCAGCTTTCGTTTTCTCGCTGACGCCTGTGCATCTCGCTGTCTGATTATTTGCACTGCGCTCATCACTTTGGCATCTCCTCTAGAAACACGCTGCACTTTAGACCCGTGTCTTCCACACACTCCCCACCAGCTGACACAGCCGACAATCCAGCTTGGAGATCAGGAAAGGTGCCATCAGCTGAGGATGGGCGTATGCGCCCTGCTAGATACCCCAGCAGGGGTATGACCTGAAGGGAACGTGGCACCAGGCCCAGAAGGGAATGCTCTCTGTGTAACCTGAAAGCAAACGAACCTGCCAAGTCTGTGCAAACCCCGGGGGGCTTTCGATCATTAGCAAGGGAGCCCAGACAGTGCGGCCATTAGTACATGGGCTCTGCTGGTTGGCAATCCCTGCCTACGCCCTGGGCCGGTCTGGAATACCGACTCTGTCTCACACTTACTCTAAGGGGAAGCCCTCCAACTTCCCCTCTCCCTAGCCAAGGTCCCCTAGACACAGGGGTCACGGAGGGAACATGAGGGCCTTGGTCTCTGCTGGAAGGAGACTGACCAGGTCGGGCTGAAGAGGAGCTCTGTGAAGCTCGGAAGCGGGTCTCTCTCACCAGTAGAAGTTGGTCCAATAAAAGTGATTCCCTTGTCTCACTAATGTCCTGGGACTGACATGGCAAACGGCAGCTGGGCCTGAAATGTGTGGAATTAAAGGGACCCTTGAAAGCAGTGGCAGGCCCTGCCCCAGCTGATTTTTCATGGTTTCACCACAACATTCTCCTCTTTCAAAGGCTTCTTCCCTCCCCAGCTGCTGCTCCAGGAAGGAGAGAGTCTCTGACAAGTGACAGCCGCCTGGGCTGGCCTGGCCGCACACAGCCCGGCTGCACTCAGCTCTTCTAGATGCCTTGCAAATGAGGGATTGTGGAGGCATCTCCCACTTCCAGTCGCCTGCCCAGCCCCCCGTGTCCTCAGACTTGCCTCTCTTGGACTGAGCTAATCAGGCCTAGCAGATGGAATGCGGCTCGCTCTCCGCCCTGCACCCGAGCAGCTACACGCCTACCACCACCATGGATGATGACATTCTAAACAGACAGCAGCTGTGGCAGCACAGCACGGGCTAGCCACCAGGAGCACCAACCCGCCTGAACCCCGTAGGCATGGACTCGAGGCAGCTGGCCCGTGCTAACACTCGACACCGCCTGTGCCGCTTCTGGTGCCCTACTTCACCGAGAGCTAGCACACGTGTCACCTCCCCAGCTCCAAGGGTAGACGTGGCCTTTGCAGGACGGCACCTGAAGCCGCTGCTTGCACATGACGTTTCTGAGCGGGATGGGCTCCGAGCTTCGAGACCATGTGTGGGGGTTGCCCCATGTGTGCCCTGAATGCTTTGTACAGGGCACTTTTGTGAAGAGATCATGTATGGCAAGGCTAAGGTGCAGCCGGCTAGAGATGGCTCCGGATTGCTTTATGATCCAGCATGGTTACTTATTGACTAAGCCAGGTTCCAAGGAACATGACCTCCCAATCAAAGGAACATCTCGGAGATCTTGGTCTTGGACTAGACAGTCTCATTTACGCAGAGAAGTCTCTGTGCCCAGCCGGAGGGACCCCTCTGGCGCAGGGTTGGAGGTGGAGGAATCAGAAGCCAAGGCTGGGCTGTCTGGCCACCATGAAGCCAATGCTGTGCAGCTACTTGCTTGTATCCATTTTCCCATTCTGCTCAGCAGAGCGTTACAGGGCAGAGGCAGAGAGAATCATGACCCAGACTCCTCTGATAGACGGGTAAGTACCAGCCCCTGCTGCTCCCTGCCTCCTCTCAGCAAGTTGGGAAACTCCCCCCGATGGGAACAAGCCTGAGCTCTGCAAGAGAGGGAGCGGGGCGATAGGTTTTACCCTGGGGCTGGACAGGGGATATATTCTCAGCACTGCGTGGCGCGAGGCCAGGCCAGTCTGAGCGCACAGCAGCTCCCAAACTCAGGCAGTGGAAATGCAGGCTCAGGAGTGAGTCCCCATTGGGCGCAAGAGGCTCTCCATGGCAGGGGTAGCTTGCCTGCCACCCTGGCACCACGCGGCTCCTGAGGGAGCGGTTGGCCTTTCCAGGAGCTTTTCCTTGCCAAGGGGTAGAGTTGTCCCCTCTGCGCAGCTCCTGGCTCAGGGGAAGCCAGGGTGCACCAGCTTTATCCAGCAGGAAAGTTTCTTACCCACTCAAGGATTCTCAGTTCCCTGAGAAACCCCCAGCGATGAAAGCCCTGCGTGGCCCAGTCCTGGGGAAGCCCCCGGCTCAGAACTCCACAGGGACCTGCTCCGTGTGCCCCACGGGAAACGCTGGGGTTTCTGGCGTGCCCCAGGGGAATGGGAGGGCGGGGTGGATTTGCATGTGGTGGGTTATCAGGGCCAGGCCATGTTACATTACACCATCAGTTCACTGCAAAACACAAAGGGGAAACCCAGCCCTGCTGGCACATCGCAGCCAGGGGAACATGGCTGCTCCCAGCCGGGGGAGAACCCTGTGAGGTCAGGCAGGGAGCACCTCAGAGCGACCCCAAGGCAGGTGGGAGCGTCGGTCCAAGGACCACGTCCGTTCCGTTGTGTGACAGGCACAAAGCTGGGGGGCTGTGTCGGACCAGGAGGAGAAACCCCAGCACTGAGTCATTTTTCTAACAGGCAGGGTTTGGCTACAGGGACCCACCGGGGCTTCCCACTCTCGGCTGGGACTGCCCCAGAGGAGCTGCTATCCCCAGTGCGCGCCAGGAGGTCACTGCTATCCAGCGGTGTTTCTGTATTTCCCTCGGCCTCGTTGGCACTAAGGAAAGCCCGGGTCCCTGGAGCTGCTGCAGACAGCAAGCCAGAGCCCAGAGGGGGACGAAGCGCAGGGTCTGGCCTGGCCGGGCAGGCGGGTGTGCGGCCTGGGGGGAGGGGGCTGCTGCAGTTACTGGCTTTGGGGGTAGGAGGGGTAAGTGTGATGCTGATCTGCGAGCGGCGCTAGAGGCAAAGGCCAGAGCCGCCACAGGGCGCCGGGACGGGGACTGTTACTGGTACAGACTCAGGCTCTGGGCTTGCCAGAGATTCAGAGCAGGCAACAGGCCTGCATAGCCAGGGGGAGTCACGGAGGTAGGGGGCTCTTCCACCCATGTCACTCTGCCAGTGACAGGTGCCGCCCCTCCCCTTGCTGCTCCGTTACTGGGCTCCTGTCCCCAGCTTGTGCCCCCCCAGGCCTGCCTTGGGCCCCTCCAGCATAGCCCCCATCAGGTGCACCAAACCGCGTGTGTCGGGCCAGTGGAGCTGGTCCTGCTCGCAGGGCTGGTGCTGCCCCATATCCATGGGAGACTGACCTAAGCCTGCAGCGGTGAGGAGCCAGGCACGGTCCCGGCGGGCCCTGGGGGGCTGGACTGCAGGGTGAGCCCCTCGTCAGCCCCTTCCCTTGGGCTCTTCACCCCATTCAGAGAGGTTGAGGGCTGCAAATTGGGCAGCGTCGCCCTGGGCCCCCCACTCCCTGAGGAGCCTGAGCAGGGGCCCTCAGCCCTTCCACACCCTGTCCCCAGGTTACACCAGAAAGAAGGGGTAGGACCCCCCCGGCTATACAGAAAGGGAGGAGGGTCCCCCCAGGCTGAGACCCCACAGGCTGGTGCTTGACAGAGCCAGAGGAACCCCTCCTCTTTCCTGGGCCCCAGCCCCACTGGCACAGCACAGAGGGAGACATCATCCCGGGTGAGCTCCCAGGCCGACACGCAGTGACCAGAGACAGAAATAACCCCCGAGGGCTGTCTGGTGCTGAGTGACGTGGGAGGGGAGCCGCCTGCAGACTGAAAGGGGAAGAAGCCCCCGCCGTCGCGCCACACACCTTGCTTCCCCCGGCTGCGTGACACTTCCTTAAATGACGGCAGTGGCAGATGCAACCGGCAGCAAGCTGATGTCATGCAGCCAGGGCGGTTCTCAGGGGCCGGACAGGAGCCAGTTCGAGGTGAAGAGAGACCACTCCTGAAACCCCACCATGGGCGCAATCCTGCGCTGGCCCGGGGAGCGGATGAGCTGTGTCTGAGCACACGTACCAAGCTGGCCTCAAATGCAGCTAGCCGGGGTGCCGGGGCAGGGCCAGAGGAGAGGAAACTCACAGGCAGCCAGTTCAGTAACTAACCCCACCCCCACCCCCACCCCCAGGAGAGCACCATGGCAAACGGCAGCTGCCTCCCTCCGAGCAGGAGCCCGCTGCCAACCACCCCGCTGTGCCACACAGCTCCTGGGCACCTGCCCATGGCTCCCCAAGCCTTGGAGCAGGTCGGTGCTGCCAGGAGCAGTGCTGGAGCCGTGGCCTGTGGAGTTCCCTGCGGGGTTTTCCATCGGCTCTCGGAACCCCTCTGCCTTCGTTCTTGTGATTAGTTTCTTACCCAGGAAAGAGAAACACTCAAAACTCCAGGAAAGAAAAACTCCTCCAGACTCTCAGCTCATCGTGGGCTTGCTGGGCAATTCCCCTCTGGCTCCAGCGGGGCGCAGGGAGACTGGCTTGGGTGGAGTTTTGGGCGGTAACACAGGAACATCTGGGCACCTCTGGCTGCTGTCAGGGCCGAATGGTGGCTTGGCCAAGTGCTGGCATTCGCCTGGGCTCTCTCACACGCTGAGCAGGGGCAGGGGTAGGGGTCTCTGCATACACGTCTGAGACCATCACAGCTACCTCCTGGCTGCTGTACAACACCCCTGTGCCAGGGCCACACGTGCTCCCAGGCCAGGCACTGCCCTCCCTCCACGGAGCGATACACAGCCCTGCCTGTATCCGCCTGTGCTCCGGCAGTGAGAGAGTTAATTCAGCGCCCTTGAGCACAGAGCTAGGAGGTCCCCAATCCATTTCCCTGGGGTCAGCTGCTCCCAGGAGCCCCTGCAGCAAAGCCAGCGGAGCGGCTCTTCTGGGGCTTGGTTTCCTGCTCTGGTTCACGCAGCCCCGTGACCCATTGCAGAGCAGTCCGGGGCCAGGCCTCTGTCACTAGCACACAGCCCCTGCTACTACCCCGGCGGGCGGCTCTGGAACGCAGGCTGGGTAACAGCCGGTGTCATCCCTGCCACCTTCGGCTGGGGATTAGGCAGCGGCCAAAGGAACATCAGGTCGCCAACGCTCCAGGATGTCCTGGCATCTCCAGGAATGAATGGTTAATCTTTAATTAAAGCTTATGTCATGTGATGAAACCTCCAGGCGTACGCCCAGCCGAAACTGGCAGCCCTAAGGAAGTGCATGGTGGGAAAGCCTGAGAGGGTGAAGGGGGTGCCAGGGGCCGCTGGGGAGCACTAGCCTGGCTCCTGGCAGCTGAGATGCGGGCACATGCTGCAGGGCCAGGCAACGACGGAGCCATCACCCCAGTGTACAAACGCAGCCCCAACCAACCGCCATATTTGGGGTCGGGAAGGAATTTTCCTCCAGGGTAGATTGGGAGTGGCCCTGGAGGTTTTTCGCCTTCCTCTGCAGCATGGGGCAGGAGTCACTTGCTTAAGGAGTGGGTGGATCGGCTTTTGTGGCCTGCATCTTGCAGGAGGTCAGACTAGATGATCATAATGGTCCCTTCTGATCTTGAATTCTATGATTCTATGATTCTATGAACTGCCGCGCAACAGCAGCAAACTCCCCCAGCACCCGCGTCACAGGGCAGCCAGCCAGTCCCACAACATCCTCCAGGAAGGCCGGAGGATGGTCACACACCATGGGTTCCCTGCCAGGAAATGCTTCACCCGCGGAGGGAAACAGCCAGCAGGGGAGGATGTGCGCCGGCTACGTCACCTTCCCAACGCTTTTTGTTCACAGAAATGGAACTGGAGGAAACACGTGTGACCTCAGTGAATCCACGTGCCGAGCCGTCCAGTGCGAGAGGAAAAAGAACCAGCAGGCAAAGAGGCCTCCAAGCGCAGGCCTGTGCCTCATCTAGAAACCTCCTGCCAGGGAGGGAAAGACAGCCAGAGAAAGCCCCCAAACAGCCCAATGAGTGTCAAATGTTACTACAGAGATTGAACAGGCCGTGAGTTACAGTCAGTCAGCCTCAGCCACAGTCCTTCAGGGAGTTTCAGCTTGGCTAGCAAAGCACCATGAGAAAATCTCTAGGGGCCTTGTGCACAAACACCCCTGCCCCACCCCTTCCTGAGCCCCCCCTCGCCCCACCCCTTCTCAAAGGCCCTGTGCCTGCTCTCTCCATCCCCCCTCCCTCCATCGCTCGCTCTCCCCGACCCTCACTTGCTTTCGCCAGGATGGGGCAGGGGGTTGGGGTGCGGGAGGGTTGTGAGGGCTCTGGCTTGGGGTGCAGGCTCTGGGATGGGGCTGGAGAGAAAGGGTTTGGGCTGCAGGAAGGGGCTCTGGGCTTGGATCAAGGTGTTGCGGTGCAGGGGGGAGATTGGGTGCAGGAGGGGGCTCAAGGCTGGGGCAGGAGTTGGGGCATGGGGGGGGGTGAAGGCTGGGGGGCACTTACCTCGGGCGGCTCCCCGGAAGCGACCGGCATGTCCGGCTCCCAAGTGGAGGCACAGCCAGGTGGCTCTGCATGCTGCCCATGCCTGCAGGTGCTGCCCTGCAGCTCCCATTGGCCATGGTTCCCAGCCAATGGGAGCTGAGGAGTCGGCACTTGGGGCGGGGCAGCGTGTGGAGACCCCCTGGCCACACCTCCGCCTGGGAGCTGGAGATGCCAGTCCCTTCTGGGAACCACAGTGAGCCAAGGCAGGTAGGGAGCCTGCCTTAGCCCCCTGCGCCCCCAACCGGACTTTTAGCGGCCTATTAAAATCTCCTGGATTGCTTTCAGTAGTCACCAGAAGCTCGATGCCAGTTCCAGTAGACTCCCAGTCAATCTGGGAGGGTTGGCAACCCTATGCACAGGAGGAACCACTACCTGGACACAACCCCCAGGAGAACTCCTGAAGGAGGACAGCATCCAACCCTCTGTACTGGATGGGGAGGAATTCAGGTCCACCTACACTAACTGGATAAAACCCTATGGATGCTCCATTGATATCACCAGCAAAACTCCCCTGGACTTCACTGGGGCAGGATTTCACCTCCCATCTGCAGTTCTGCAAACAACCAGAAACAAAGGCTGCAGAGCAGACCTGGGCTGATCCCCACCCGCCCCTAAGCAGCACCCAGACAGGAGCATTCACCTCCTGGGAATGCCTGCCCCACCAGCAAACACGCCCGGGCCCTTGTGCAGCAAAGCGCCAGAGCAAACACGGTGCACTCCCCGGGACTGGCAGGGGCAGGGCACAACCAAAGGGGAAAGCACCTGAGCCGCCGGTCTGAGAGTCACGGGCAGAACAAATCCCACCCAGCAATGGCCGGACTGCTGAGCCCCCTCACTACAGGGACTTGCCAGAACTACATCCAGCTCTCAGCCAACGGCGCCTCCTGGCCACAAGCAAGGCTGACAGGTGGGCGGCAGAGAGCCCAGTCCATGCCCGGGCCGTGACTGTGCAGCCAGCGGGCCGAGGAGAGATGGAGACATAATTTCTGTTCCAATGCCCCTAGCCAAGAGAAGAGCCTTCCCCAGCCCCCCAGGAGCTGGAACAGGCATCTCATCAAAGAGCAAGGGGGGGACGGAGCAGTGAGATGGCACCGGCCACTGGCTCAGGCTGGGAATGACAAAGGCCCAGCATGTGACCCATCCTCAAGGCGCCCCCCCGCCCCCGACCCACCAGGTATCTGGCTCTTCCTGTCTAGCTGGTCCTGCAGCGGCGCCGCGTCCTCCCTGCTGCAGCCCCTGGCTCACCGAGCTCCAGGGGATGAGGCGCTTGGGCACCAGGCTGGGTATCATGCTCCCTAATCTGCCTGCAGCCCAGCCCTGCTCCCTCCTGGCCGCCTCCAAGCCACCGGCAACCTGAACAGCTCTTTGTCCCCGGCCCCCTGCCAGCTGCCAGCTCCAGCCACCACCACAAACAGGGCTGGGAGCCTGCAGAAAAAGCCATTTGATCTTAGGCTAAAGAGTCCTTGCTCCAGACGCTGGGAAGAGACACAAGTCTAGTGAAGCTGGAGACAGCACTGCGAGGGTTAATTGGCCTCAGCTGGGCTGCTGGGACCTCCTGCCCGGCCTCTGCCCAGGCTGGTTAGTGTAAGGAGGGGAGAGAAGCCCCAGGGAGGAGGCAGAGGGTCCCTGGCTCCTGTGTCTCCGCTCACATGTGGAGAGCAGGGCAGGGCTCCCAGAGGTGCAGGAGGCAGATGTTGCCATGCTCGGGACTGGAGCCGTGGCCGGAGGGATTCTACTACGGGCAGGCAAGTTCCAGGCACCTGCCAGCTGCGAGCTGAGGCAGGGGCAGGTCAGCAGGCAAAGGGCACAAACCGGGGAGCCGGTGCCAGCCCTGGGCACTCAGCACCTGAAGGACTAAGGTGTGTCTGCTGCATGGGCTACGGCTCAGGTCTCGCTGGCCGCAGAGGGGCCAGCCAGCTCCAGGCCCGGGGCCCGGCGATCTCCGGGTGCTTTGCTGAGCAGGGGACGGGAACAGTGGGGGTGGCCGTTCCCCTCGGGCTGTGCAGAAGCCAGCTGACACCCAGGCATCGCTCATGCCACAGTGCAGAGAGGGGCCCATCTCCGCCACGCAGAGACGGGAGGAGAGCGTGCGGGCGGGTGGGCGGGCAGGTGCCAAGCCGTCCCTTGCTTCGAAACTCATGTAACAGCAACAAAAGCGGGCGTCGGGTGGGCAGCAGCAATGGCACTAGCCCAGAGGAGTTGGTTACGGTTGTGACCCCTGTTCCAAACGCTGGCTGCAGCCGGCTGCGGGGCTGCGGTGGGAGTGGCTGAAAACACAGAGCTGGGGCGATGCTCAGCAGAGAAGGGGGCCAAGGTGCAGGGGAAGGGGTGGGTATCAGGTGCCCCCCAGGCCGATACAGCTCTCCAGCCTGCGTGTATAGGAACTAAATCTCACCAGGCCTCATCTACAAACGCACCTTGTGCTGCTTCGACTGTCCAGGCACAATGGAAAAGGTACAAGCCCCGAGCGTGTGTAACCCACACACCTCCTGGGTGTGGTGTCCTGTCCCATCTAGCGGCAGCGAGACCACTGAGAGAGCAATTAATGAGTCTGCGCTGCAGCCTGAGCTACCAGCCAGCTGGCTCTTAACTCCTGCAATAGAGGCTCATGCACTAAGCTCCAGAGGTCCCCGGTGCCATCCTGTCCGCCGAGGCCCGGGCTCTGTTGGCGTTACCCGTGAACGCAGCTACTCTGGGATAAATGTGCTTAGAGGAGTGTGGTTAGTCCTGTCCCAGCAGCAGAATAAAGCTCCGTTACCCTGCGTCCACGCCGGGGGTGACCCGGTGTAACTGTCGGTACCTGCCCCCCCTACAAACATGGGGCACAGCCCAGCCCTAGTATCTGTCCCGCAAGGAGCTGCCCCTCGCACCAGCTCACCCTTTTGGGTAGTGCTACGCGCCAGCCTTGCCTGGTGACAGTCCATGCCCAGGCTTCCCGGGGCTGAGGGCTCATGCCAGCCACTCAGATCCCCTGCCCCAAGGGGTCAGGCAGGGTGGGTGGGGCTCCCCCCCATGTGGGGGTGCTGGAGCATGGCTCCCAGGCTCCCTCACTTTCATCCCTTTCTTTCCAGACACAACGACCTCCCCTGGCAGCTGCTGAAAAAGTTTAACAACAGGCTTAGTGTGGCACCGGCAAACCTCACCCTGCTGAACGACACCCACACCAACATCCCCAAGCTGCGGAGCGGGCACGTGGGAGGGCAGGTAGGCTGCAGATCCCACGGGCACAGCCCACAGAGCCACAGCCACGCTCGCAGCAAGCCCCCCCCCCCTCCAACCGGCAGCGCTCACGCCCCCGTGGAGGCAGCCGAGCAGGGGAACACAACCCTGACTCCAGGAGCATGGACTAGGCAGGGCTTTCCGACGCAATCCAGCCGAGGAGCCGTTATGAGTCTGACTCAGCCCGGTGCGGCAGGATTGCTCCCTGGAAAGCCCCGGTGGCAGGGCAGCCGGCCCTCACTCGGCTGAGCAATCGCTGGAGTTTTCTTGGGGCCAGAGGAAGCCAGCCCCTGTCACCCACCTACTGCCTGCGTTTCCCCAGCACGGCTGCTTTCACTTCCACCATGCTCAGGCTCCGGCTCCCTGATGCCCGGGGATCCAGCCCAGCCCCCAGGCAAAGCAGGGCCTCCCTCGCCACCTTCACAGCAGGTCCCAGAGGCTCTGAGCCCAGGGATGGAGCCAGGAGCTACCGACGCTCTGTGGCCGTCAGCAGCTGCCTGACCTCTCTGGGTCTGTGCCCACCTGGTGAGAACCCTGCGGCAGCAGCTGGCGGCTTGTGCATGTCGCCCGCCCACCCAGTCCCAGATACCGAGCGAGCCCCACAGCTGGCTCTGGGATGGGTGTGGGTTGAAGGGGGCAATGAATGAAGCAAAGCAGCCGCCTGAGCAGCTGAAGGCTGCCCTGCCCCACGGCGTTGCCCCGCATGGAGGGCCAGGCTCCTTAATGCCCCCCTTGTCTCCCTGCTCAGTTCTGGGCGGCTTACGTGCCCTGCGATACCCAGAACAAAGACGCGGTGAAGCGAACGCTGGAGCAGATCGATGTCATTCACCGTATGTGCGACAAGTACCCCGAGGCCTTTGTGTGTGTCACCAACAGCACAGGTGAGCGATGGGGCGCGGCCCCTGCCCGGCTCCGGGGGGGTGCAGGAGCGGAGCGAGGACAGCCAGTGCTGCGTCCCAGCCCCGAATGAGCTGGGTGAGGGGGACCTCCCTGCCCAGCAGCCGCTGCCATGCTGCACCCAGCACCCTGCCAGGGCATGGTCCTTGCCAGCCCCTTGTATAGGGGAGTGTAGGGGGTTCGGCCGGGGCTCGTGCCCCCTCCGGGGCAGGGGGGAACCAGACCACCTCACTCCTTCGGTCAGGTGTGTCCGGGAACTAGCCTGGCTGGGCGGCAAACTGCCACTATTAGCCGGCCCCGGCCCTGGGTCAGGGCAGGCAACAAGCAGTCAGTAGCACAGGCCCTCGGGCAGGGCTGAGCAAACAGCTGAACAGCAAACCCCCAGGCTGCTGGCTCCGGGCGGCCTGGGAGAGGGGGTGACTGGCACCCGCTAGGTGGGTGGCAGGGCGGACGCAGGCCCACCCGCTCCACCGCGTCCCAGCCCGGGGCCCTAGCAGGGGCAGAGGACCCGCTGCTGTGTCAGTGGGATCCTGACTGCAACATGCGGACATTGGCTCTGGCAGTGCTGCAGCCAGACTAGGGTCGGCTGCCCCCAGGCTACTTCCTACTTCCCCCTCTAGAGGTACCCGGGTCTGGACGGCGTCCTCCATGGGGTCACACACCATGGGTTCCTCAGGGTAACTGGCACGCGGCTGGCTCGGCAGCTCCTCGGGGTAACTGGCGCGCGGCTGGCTCGGCAGCTCCTCGGGGTAACTGGCGCGCGGCTGGCTCGGCAGCGCCTCGGGGTAACTGGCACGCGGCTGGCTCGGTAGCTCCTCGGGGTAACTGGCGCGCGGCTGGCTCGGCAGCGCCTCGGGGTAACGCGTGCGGCTGGCTCGGTAGCTCCTCGGGGTAACTGGCGCGCGGCTGGCTCGGCAGCGTCTCTGGGCTCGGGCTAGCATCAGGCATTGGCTGGTCTGGCCAGTCCTCGGGTCGGCTGCCAATTGCTGTGGTCTCCCAACTGGCAGCTACGCCACAGGCTGTGGTTGTGTTCCAAATGAGCTCTGGAGTTGGGCTTTTATACTTCTGTGACGAAGTGGGAATGTTCATAATGTTGTCTCTGAATACTGTGTGGGTGCCTCAGTTTCCCCTATGCCGTTCTTACGTATCTAGGTGGTGGGAGAAGGGGGTGTGATTGTTGCACAGCCCTAGAGGGCAGATGTGATGCTGGCTGGGCAGAAAATGGCCGACACTCTGTCTCCTGGCAACTAATGACCTGAGCCCCTCCTCTACAAAGGTGCCAACTGAAGGTGTTGGAGAACAAAGAGTTCAGGTGACCTGCTGTCCCAGGAAAGGGACACAGCCCAGAGGAGGAGGGGCTGGAGGGTGAGTCAGTCTGGAGCTGGCTGGGGACAAGGAGTGAGGGCAGACGTGGGGGTCTGGCTCACTGCCCCCCAGAATGGACCCGGCCTAGGGGTCCCGTTCTCTGTACCTACAAGCTCTGTTTTAGCCCGTGTTCCTGTCATTGAATAAACCTCTGTGTTACTGGCTGGCTGAGAGTCCTGTCTGACTGCAAAGTGGGGCTGCAGGACCCTCTGGCTTCCCCAGGGCCCCGCCCGGGCAGACTCGCTGTGGGAAGCGCACGGAGGGGCAGAGGATGCTGAATGCTCCAAGGTCAGACCCAGGAAGGTGGAAGCCGTGGGAGCTTCTCGCCCTGCAGACAGTCTGCTCACAGAGAGGAGACTTCCCCAGAGTCCTGCCTGGCTTCGTAGGGAGCAGTTCCCGAGCATCGCCCGGGGACTCCGTGAATTTCCTGTCCTGCACCTTGACTTCTGAGGGGCAGGCACAGGGTTCGCTGGCTCCTCCCACTTTGGTGTCCAGAGAGGCTCATCCCTCTCCGGGGCGGCAGGGAACCAGACCACCTCGCTACAGGGAGGTAGTTCCCTGGTACCCTGCCATGTGTGTGTCTGGGGGGCCGTCTCTCTCGGCAGACGTGCCTGCCCCGTGCAAAGCCCACTGAGGTTTCCAGCAGTCGGTAGCAGGGAGCTCAGGTTGTCAGATGCCAGCCCCTCTGAGGTCTCCTACAAGGGTTGTCACGAAGTCCCCGGGTGATGCCAGTCAGGACTTTGGGGAGCCTCCTCTCCCTTGGAGCAGACTGTCTGCAGAGTAAGAAGCTCACACGGCTTCACCTCCTGGGTCTCTCCTTGGAGCATTCAGCATATGCCCCTCCGTGCGCTTCCCCCAGCGAGTCCGCCCCGGCAGGGTCCTGGGGAAGCCAGAGGGTCCTGCACCCCCACTTCGCTTCGCAGTCAGACGTGACTCTCAGCCAGCCAGTAAAACAGAGGTTTAGTAGATGACAGGAACATGGTCTAAAACAGAGCTTGTAGGTACAGAGAATCAGAGCCCTCAGCTGGATCCATTCTGGGGCCCAGCGAGCCAGACAACCCCGTCTGCCCTCACTCCTCGTCCTCAGCCAGCTCCCAACTGAAGACCCCTCCAGCCCCTCCTCTCTGGGCTGTGTCTCTTTCCCAGGCCCGGAGGTCACCTGACCTCTTTGTTCTCCCACACCTTTCGCATCCCCTTGCAGGGGGGGAAGGGCCTGGGCCATTAGTTGCCAGGAGACAGAAGGTCGGCTAGAACTGAGGCCCCCCCACAGTATTCAGAGGAAACATTAAGAACAGCCCCACTTCGTCACACGGGTAGCTAGGGCCTGCCAGGCAGAAGGGGAGCTCAGCAGGTCTGGGGCAACCCCCCTAGTGGGCGACCTGGCACCCATTAGCCGGCATGGCTGGCTGGGATTCCCCCTGCCCCTGACTCCAGGCTGGGAAATGCTGCTCTTGCAGGCATAGAAGACGCCTTCCGAGCAAAGAAGGTTGCCAGCTTGATTGGCGTGGAGGGCGGCCACTCCATGGACAGCAGCCTGGGCACCCTGCGGATGTTCTACC
The DNA here is from genome assembly GCF_016161935.1 of Mauremys reevesii. Lineage (NCBI taxonomy): Eukaryota > Metazoa > Chordata > Testudines > Geoemydidae > Mauremys > Mauremys reevesii. The sequence goes on from NC_052638.1 coordinate 41,070,903, forward strand.
GGCTGGGGGTGCGCTACATGACCCTCACCCACAGCTGCAACACCCCCTGGTAAGGACCCCAGCGCTGGGCCCAGTGGGGTCGGGATGCAGGGGGCAGAAGAACAGGGGCTGGTGGGTTTGGAACGACCTACAGGTGAGTGAGTCCCAGGGCAGGTCCCGGTGCCCAGAGAGGGCCAATGCCTCTTCCTGCCCCGGTGCTGGCACTCGGGGGTGGGCAGCAGCCTAGGGCCAGTAAGTAGCTCAGGCCGCGTGGGCTCTCCAGGAGCTGGCCTGATGCGTGTGCTCTGGCTCACAGGGTGGACAACTGGCTGGTGGACACGGACCAGGAGCAGCCCGTCCACAACGGCCTGTCGCAATTCGGGAAGGTGAGTGGGAACGGCCCCTGCCTGAGGGAATGGAGGCCGACCTCCCCACGCCCACACAGGGGGCAGGGAGCTCTCAGCTGGAGGCCCTTGTGGGGATGGGGAGGGGATAGAGCCCCCCCACTTCTCCAGCCAGGGACCGGCCGTTCTGGAAGGGGCGCTGCTGGCACCTCAGGGGCAGCTCCTGCCACGTCCCAGAGCACGGCCCGCCAGGCGTGCTGCTGCAGGGGCTGTTCCAGCCCAGCTGCCACTGTGGCAGCTTCCAATCCCTGGCCACGTTCCCAAAGCCACTGCAGTGTTTCCAGGCCAGCAGCAGCCTGGCAGTGCAAACTCCTGACCCCGCCGCACGGCCTCTCTGGGACGCCTAGTGCCCCATTGTCATCCCCCTGCCCCAGGACCCCGGTTAGCCAAGGCTCAGCTGCGGCCCCTGTGATTTGCCAAGGGCAGAGAAACCTGGCTGCTGCTCACCTCCAGTGCCGGATGGTTTCTGTGCAACTGCCCAGCTCTCGGCTGGCACTGGGGGGTGAAGTTCAGATCCTGTGGGCTGACTCCCCCCATGTTACTCCAGGGCCCCCGGAGCCCTGCCGTCTGCCCCACTGCACCGTCCCATTCCTAAAGCGCCATACGGCTCTGCCCATGGAGTCCCCAGCCCAGGCCACGTCTGTCTCCCCCAACCCTGCTCACCCCGATTTACCCACATGCAGGGCACCGCCAGCCGGGGCAGCTCACAGACACAGGGGCCAGAGGAAAGCGTGAGCTGGTGGAAGTTGACACGTAGGTGGGCACTCCTGTCCCTGCCCTGTCTTACCCTCGTCCCCGTTCGATGCGCTGCCTCCCCGGCCCCTCAGTGGGCAGGTCCCCTGGCTCAGACCCCCCGCGCCGCGCCCAGGGGGAGGGGGCGAGGTCCCATTCACTCGGGCAGGTGGGGTGAGGCTAAGTGGGTGAGAAGGGGTGCCCAGGAGAACATGCAGGTCCCACTGCTCAGAGTCTGCAGGGCCCTGGGGCCAGCTTGTCCCTGCTGTGGCCTGTGCCTAGCCGGAGGGGCACGCACACTCAGTACCTGTCTCTCATCCGCTCCCCTAGCGCGTAGTCCGGGAAATGAACCGCCTGGGCATGCTGGTCGACCTGGCCCACGTGTCTGTGCAGACAATGGAGGACGCCCTGGAGGTTTCCAAAGCTCCTGTTATATTCAGCCACTCGTCAGCCTATGAGCTCTGCAGAAGCAGGCGCAACGTGCCTGATGACATCCTCCGCAGGGTGGTAAGATGGCCTGGACATGCAGAGTGATGAGCACACGAGACCTGGGCAGACAGCGCCGACTCAGGCAGAGAGGGACCAGCTCTTGGACAGGAGCAGCTCCTGCAGAGACAGCCACTAGGCAAAACCGGCACGAGCCACCGGTGCTCTCCCCCAAGCAGGGGTCAGGAAGGATGTGGTATAGCAGGCCCTGCTGGGAGCCCAGGCGCTACGGGCAGGGGCGAGATCCCGGGCTTGAGGGGCCAGGGGCAGGATCCCATGGTGGGATCCTGGGCATGAGGGGGCAGGATCCTGGGTGCAAGGGTCCAGGGGGGATCCCTGGCATGAGGGGCTAGGGGTGGGAACCTGGGCGCAAGGGGATGGGGGCAGGATCCCAGACACGAGGGGCCACGGGTGGGAACCCGGCCTGTGGTAACATCAGACTGGGAGTGAGAACCTAAGTGTCTGAGCTGGAGGCACTGACGGTGCCTCGTGCAGCCTGCCGGCTGGATCACTGCAGGAAGGGTCCAGGGCTCTGAATGGGAAGCAGCATCCTGGAGAGCACAGTGAGCAGCACCACCGCCGGCTCCTCCTGCACTGGGGCACTGGGCTGCCCGGCCCAGAGAGCCCTCACCTGCTGCAGCCTTTAGGAACTCGTGTGCACGGGCGGTGGGTACCATGGGCGGCTAAGGCTCCCCTAACCCAGGCCAGGGCCCCGCCCTCTCTCCCCTTCTCCCTAGGCCACTCCGGGGGTCAAGGCAGCTGCACGGGCTGGCTGGTGGCCCAGTGCTTGGGGGTCAGGCCGGCCAGTGCAGCCAGGGGCGGACCAGTGGGCGGCTCGGGGCTCCTCCGGTCATGGGCGGTCTCAGGGCTCCAGCAGGTGGGGGGTGGGGCCGGCTGTCTAGCCTCCCCAAAAGGGGGGTTCACCCGCTGCCCATGCGCGCATGTCTCCGCCTGCAGAACCAGACGGGCGGCCTGGTGATGGTGAACTTCTACAACTTGTACGTGTCCTGCAACAAGGAGGCTGCCACCCTGTCCCAGGTCGCAGGTGAGTCTGGCGCCAGCCCTGAGGGACGTGGGGGGGTCCCGCACACTGGGCCTTGCCCACTCACTTCTGGCACGTCCCCCCGCAGATCACCTGGATCACGTCAAGAAGGTGGCTGGCTCCGCGGCGGTTGGCTTTGGCGGGGACTACGATGGCGTGACCACGTAAGGACTGGCCCATGGAGGGGAGATGGGGAGAGCTTCCTAACCCCACACAACAGCCAGCCCCCCGCAGCACTGGCAGGGCCAGCTCTGAGCCACACCCAGCCACGCAGGCTGGGGCCCACGGCACCCCAGAGCAGGCTGACCTGGGGCCTGCCCTCCTGCAGGCCCCTCCCCTGCGCTTGCCCCAGAGCCTCGGCGTCTCCCTCCACCCACTGGGCTCCAGGGAGACGCTGGCGAGGCCTCGAGGGGCTGCAGGTTGCTTTGCTGCCCAGAAACGGGTCATGGCTGGTCGCTGAGCCTAGGAAAGAAACGTCCCCCCGCACCAGGCCCCTGCCCGGCCCCCAGCTCTGGAACCAAGGCCTGGGGCAGCTCCTGGTACCAAGGCTCTGCAGCTCCCCCCGGCCACCTCAGCCCCTCGGCTCAGGGGCCCTGCGCAAAGGTATCCCGAGCGAGTCTCTCCCTCCGGGGCAGCGCACGCAGACTGGAGGCCCTGTGTGAGCCAGCTCCCAGCACCTCCTGGACGCCACAGTGCCCTGGGCTGGGTGCCTGTTCGCAGGCCTCGCCGCCTCTCCCAGCTGTGGGGCCCATCTGCTTGGGCGCTGGGGGAGGGGGCTCCCCAAGGCAGAACCCATTAGTAAGAGTCCCACGCCTGGGCTAGCAATAAGGCGCATTGCCAGTGAGGGGCTCTGGGGGCCGCACACTTCATAGCTCCTGGGGGCTGAGCTCATGGTACATCCCAGGGGCTCCTGGCATCCCCCCACCAGCTCCCTGTGGGCCCCATCCCTCTATAGTGTCCAGGCCCCTCTAGGGCATGGATTCCCTGCAGCTTCCCCCCACACCAGGGTTCTGTGCAACCCACCTTCCCCTCCCTTCCCATACCAGGGCCCCCCATGCCAGGGGCTGGGCACACCCCCAGTTTCCTCTCCCCCCATTCTTTTTTCTCTGGGGAAATAAGCCCTCTAGGCTGGTACCAGTGACATACTCCTGGCGGGACACGCAGAGCTGAGCTGGGAGAAGCGTTAGCCGGGAAAGCACTGGTAGGGGCCATGAACCAGGCAGGGCTGTGCTACAGCACTGGCAGCCTTCCTGTGTCCCCCATTGCCCCTTTTGACTTTCTGATGTCCCCCAGAATCAACAGGGATCCGCTCCCTGCTGCCTGGGCCCTTGCCTGCAATGCCGGAAGCCGTCCCCTGAGGCAGCCTGGCTCTGTCTGGCTCACACGCTAACCGCTGACCCCCAGGATCCCTGAGTGCAAAACCTTTGCAAGTTGGGCCAGCTGAGCGTGGGAACCACGTAGGCAGGGGAGTCCCGTGGCCTGAGCTCCGCAGGGGTCAGGCTGGTCACCGTGCTTCCAGCTGGCCTGCTAAACTCCAGCCCAAGCTGTGAGCTCAGTGCTTTCCGGCATCCTGCAGGGTTCCCCAGGGGCTGGAGGATGTTTCCAAATACCCAGACTTAATAGCTGAGTTACTGAGGAGGAACTGGACAGAAACCGAAGTGAAAGCTGCCCTTGCCGTGAACCTGCTGAGAGTCTTCAAGAAGGTGGAGGAGGTGAGCGAGAAGAGATGGGAGAGTCGTTGCACGGAGCGCTGCGCCCCCCACACCCCACCTTACTGCAGGGCCAGGTGCCTGCCTGGGCCATCGCAGGACGGGGGCACATCTCCATGAACCATGCTGCAGCCTGGCCTGCCCAATCCAGCCAGTGCTGCCTGCCCCACAGCTCTGTGCCCCCCACCCTGCACCTGCCAGCCCTGATCCCGCCCCGCTGCCCCCCAGCTCTGCCCCGCCCCGCCGCGGCCCCGAGCGCCGGCTCGGCCCGAGCCCGGCCCCGCACAGCCCGGCCCCGGTCCCCAGCTCCGAGCTCGGCACAGCCCCGGCCCCGTCCCGGCCCGAGCCCCGCTCCACGGCACAGCCCCAGCCCCGGCTCGAGCCCCGCTCCGCGCTGCACAGCCCGGCCCCAGCCGCTGCCCGAGCCCGCCCGCGGCACAGCCCCAGCCCCCGGCTCCGAGCCCCGCTCCGCGGCACAGCCCCAGCCCCAGCCGCCGGCTCCGAGCCCCGCTCCGCAGCACAGCCCCAGCCCCAGCCGCTGCCCGAGCCCCGCTCGCGCACAGCCCCGGCCCCCGGCTCCGAGCCCCGCTCCGCGGCACAGCCCCGGCCCCGGTCCCCGGCTCCGAGCCCCGCTCCGCGGCACAGCCCCGGCCCCAGCCGCGGCTCGAGCCCGCTCGCGGCACAGCCCCAGCTCCGAGCCCCGCTCCGCGGCACAGCCCCAGCCCCAGCCGCCGGCTCCGAGCCCCGCTCCGCAGCACAGCCCCAGCCCCAGCCGCCGGCTCCGAGCCCCGCTCCGCGGCACAGCCCCGGTCCCCGGCTCCGAGCCCCGCTCCGCGGCACAGCCCCGGCCCCAGCCCCCGGCTCCGAGCCCCGCTCCGCGGCACGGCCCCGGCCCCAGCCGCCGGCTCCGAGCCCCGCGCCGCGGCACAGCCCCGGGCCCGGTCCCCGGCTCCGAGCCCCGCTCCGCGGCACCGCCCCAGCCGCCGCCACCGAGGCCCGCTCCGCGGCACAGCCCCGGCCCCCAGCCCTGCTCCGCGGCACAGCCCCAGCCCCGGCCCCCAGCCCTGCTCCGCGGCACAGCCCCAGCCCTGGCCCCTGGCTCCTTGGCCCCCCTCTGCAGCACACTGAGAGGCTGACTTTCCTTTCCCCGTTAGGTGAGGGACAGCCTGTCCCAGGAGCCCCCTGACGATGAGCCGATCGCGTACGAGGAACTGGAAGGGCAGTGCAGAACCAGCTATGGGTACCCCGCCCGTGACAGCGCCAGCCCCCCCAGCACGCTGCCAGCCGCTCTCATCGTCCCCCTCCTTTACTCCCTCCTCCTGTAGAGCTCTGGAAGCAGACCCCCCCTTCTCACTTCTGAGCCAGCCTGGGGGGGGCAGGGGGGAGTGCCGGGGACTCCCCACCGCTCTGGGGCTGGCCCTGCAGGGGAGCCCAGCAGAGCACTGCTGCGCCGCCGCCCCCCACTCTCACTGGGCCCACAGGGGGTGAGGTTCAGTCGTCCTGCCATGATCAAAGCCGGGTTAAGTGGCCACGCCCCAGCCTAGGCCCCACTGTTCACCTCTGGCCACCATGCGGCTTTTCCTGGGGATTGAACCCACTCAGCTGAGCTAACCCGACTTAGCCCTGTCCCCACCCCCTTCTGCCCTTTGGCACCCAGCTGGCACCTGCAAGCCTGAATTAAAGCTGAGGCTCCGCTCCGCTCCCTGCTGTCTGTCTAGTCTATGACCTAGGACCAGCCACACCTCCCCAAGGCCAGCCCCCAGCTTTCCACCGGGCTGAAGGCAGGAGCAGGACGTGGCTCCTGGATAAAAGCCCCTTTAGAGGAGCCTTTTATCCTGGTCCTTCCCAAGACAAAGCTCGGTGGCCTGGAGCAGAGCCCGCCTGTGGCACCAGAGGTGGAGCCGAGCAGCCCTTGGGGCTACAAGGCTAGGGTGGGAGAAGAGCCCAGCTGCAAGTGCAGAGCAGGGGGGATCTGTGGCAGCCTTTACATGGTGAAGGCACTGTGCAGCCATTAATCATTAGCTAATTAGCTGGCCACTCAATCATCCTGTTAGCAATTTCCTCTAACATTTAAAGAACAGCCTGTCTTTACAGCGGAGGCGGCAACGGACACCTGGTAAACAGCCCGCAAAGCGAGCTATCTTCCTGTTGCATTTGCAAGTTGGCTGCAGTACAGAGCCCCCACCTGCCAGCGAAACTGGCAAGGGTACATAGCGATCCTGGGCCTCTGCCTACCCCTCACCAGGCCCCTCCAGAGAGGCAGGCACTGGAGCCTTCTACCCCCGCTGCAAGATGGAGGAGTGGGGCGCTCAGACAGTGGCCCTTTCATCCCCCACTCAACCCCAGCCTGGCTCAGGGGCCTGCTGGTGGGGGTGGGGGACCCATCACTGCTCAGCCCGGAGTGGGGGGCTAAATGGGTTGAGTCAGGCTCAAAGTTCCCCCACCTCCCCCGGAAGCCATGCTGGTGCTTTCACCAAGTGCCCGGGCCTTGGGACAAGCCAGCAGGGCACACACTGCCTCTGGAAAGAGAGGGCTGGGGCTGGAAACCCCACCCAACACAGGGTTAGTATTCCCCTGGGAGGGGCCAGAATGCCAGAGCTGAGGTCTGGAGCCCTCCAGTATCTGCAGAGCAGGGACCCACCTGAGCCTGGCAGTGCCAGCATCCCCAGGCCCTGCTCCCGTGAAGGGATGCCCCCTGCTGGGCCATGCTGCATGTACTTGGAGCTGAAGGCACCAACTCCTACTGATGTGGGATTCGGCCCTCCAGTTTGATGGCCCATGCTGACCCGAGCAGCCCCTGCTGCTGACCCCTCCTGCCTCCTGCAGAAGTGGCAGTGCTGGCTCCCCCCGCCTTCCCGCCAGGGGAAGGGAGCCTTGTTCCCTGCACTGGTTGACACTAGACCTGGCTCGGTTGTTGAGGAGCTTTGCTGTCCTCGAGAGTTCTCTGCATTGCAAACCCCCGTATGCAGGGCTGGGGAATTGGCTCTGGGCACCAGTCAACGGAGGGGACCAAGGAACGGAGCTACCCCAGGAGCTGCAAGGAACTGAAGCAGCTGAAGGATCAGTAGGAAAAGCCTGCAGCACCCACTCTTGATGACAAGCCAGATAAGGAACCGTCTCCACCCACCATTTCCAGGAGGAGCCAAGAACAAGTTCTCTCAGAACTGGCTAGGGTGTGGAAGTTCCTCCCCACCCAACACTTGCTGACACCACAGCAGCCCCTGGCCACTCAGCCCACAGGTATGTTTTATACTCAAGAGCTGCCTGCAAGACCATGATCTTGATAAACATCCTGCACGGCTCAAGCGCCTGCTGTAGCAGAGTTGGATGCAACAGGTTGAGAGGCTCAGTTCTGCTATGCAAGAGGAAGACGTGAAGAATCTGCAGCACGCAGCCTCCTGGGACCTGTAGCCAGCAGGGGGAGAGGCAGCAGGAGAGAAGCGCATTGCTTAGCAGAGGGCTCCCCTGCGCGGTACAGCGAATTACAGCACCCACGACACTGCCTCTGAGGAGCAAGGTACGGTGGGGAGGGTTCTCTCCCCATCCATGGCAGCATGGGGCTGCCTGGGTCCTTCGGAAAGGTGCAACGGTGCCAGAAATCAGAGCTGGAGAAGATAGGTTAGGGATCCCCGTCCAGCCCCTGGGGCCAGGGCATGACTCTTCCTTACAAGATGTTTGCTAGTGCTTGGCCGAGCCAGGTAAATCGAGCATCAAGGGGGGGGGGGGGCAGAAAGCTCCATGTCACACAAGGAGCAGGAGCAGCCTGGCAAGAGCCCATTGAGAGGCAGGGCTGGTGGATTCCCTCCCCGAGCCGGGGTCAGACTGAGACAGGCCAGGGTCGGTCCCTCCAGAACCCAGCAGCAGTGCCACGAGACCCGAGACCAGCACACTGCATTTGCTTCTCCTACCCAGGCCCCTTCCCGTGACGGCTCCACATCTCAGCGGGGCCCTGGGCAGAAGCTGACGCTCCATGGAGCGCCGACAGGCTGATTTTCAGGGACAGTCCCTTTATTTAAAACGCAGAGTGGACTTTACAGTGTTCATTTCAAAACCAGCAAAGGAAAGCAGCGTTGTAAACACACACAGACAGCACCGCGCTCACTTACAGAGGGCAGGATCTCCTCCCCAGGGCAAAGGCCGGGCCAGCCCCTTCTCCTGATTTCACACAGCTGCCAAGAGCGGAGCTGGGCAGGGGTAGGCCATTTCCACAAGGTAGGAGCGGGCGGGGGCTAGTGCGCGCTGTGCCTCCTGAAAACACCCCGGCTGGGTGGAACAAGAGGTTCACAATTGCCCCAGGCCAGCCTGCCCTTCAACCCCCGTTAAAAGCCTCTCCTGGGGTTGCCCTGGAAAGCTCTGCTCAGATTTTCAGGGAGGCTCCTGCGTTTTACCCACCTGGCTCTGACTGACGCACAGAGACCAAACACATGGTCCCAAGCGAGTCCAGGACCCTGCCAGGATTAGAAACAAAGCCCCTGAGCTCACCTACAGCTCCAGCTTCCTCAGTCCTGCGTCTCCTCTGTCACCGGGGGGCAGCCGCAGCTGGACTCAAACAGCCCAGCTCGGGGTAATCACAAAAGGGAGGCGAACGTGCATCTTCCAAGGCCACGAGACGCGGAGGGAAAATATCAGAGAGATGTCAAAGTGTGTCCACACGCAAGTGCTGCAGAACCCCCAGCCTGCTGACTCTGTACCCCAGCGACATGCCTTCTGACAGAGCGGCAAGGCCAGCCCCCAGGCTGCACCGGACGCTCTCAGGGGCGAGGGTGATGGGGAGTGTCTGATGCCATCTGCCTCCCCTGCTCCCCAAAGCGGGGATTTCTTGCTCCCTAACCAAAGAGAAGCAGGTCCCTTAGCACATCTGCGAGAAGCTACTGGACACTTAACACTTAGAGACAGTTAATGAATTGTGAGCCAGCCCTCCCTGTGAAACCAGCACTCCAGCCCCCGGGCCGTTCGTCACAGTAACCACTCCCTACTTTAGCTGCTGCCGAACACATGCGCCATATTGTGGGTGTGCCAGATGTGCGCTGCACTGACTCCGGCACAGTGGTACCAGAGTCCCAGCACATGGCAGCTAGTGTGGAGCCAGCAGGGATGGGGGTTAAAACTCCTCTGAATGGGAACCTGGCTCAGCAGCAAGCTGGGCTCAGATCTCCCCTCGCTACCTCCCCCTCCCCCGGCACTGCCTCCCACCATTACACGGAGCTGGGCTGAAGAGGAGGCTGAGTGTGAGAAGTGACACCGTACGCCTCCCAAAGCTCTCACGCCTGGGGCTGAGGAAAGTGTGGGGGCCAATCCTTCCTTCTCAGCCTGGCTCCCGGGCCTGCAGTGTCGACTGGGTTAAAGGAAGTGACGAGCTTACACTCAGTCACCAGTGGAGCTGGGGCATCTCGTCAGCGTCAGCCCTGAGGAAGGGAGCGGAGGGGGGGAAAGAGACCCAAGAGGTAAAGGCAACAGAGGTATTTAGGAGGGAAGTACAACATTCGCTGGGACAGTGGAGACATCCTCACCATTCACAGGAGGGGCTGGACATTTGCTCCGCTGTCATGCTGCCAGCGACAGAGCTGGGAGACAGACCACGCCCCAGCATTCCCAGCAGACAGCACTGCACCGTGAACGTTGCCGGGCTGGAGCAGCTCAGGACAGCTTCGCTCCCTGGGGTGGCATGCATGAAGAATCCCAGATCTCAGTGGTCACAGCGTGTGGTTATGGAGGCAAACTTCTCAAAGGTCACTTAACGGTGAGAAAATCCAGGGCAGGCAACGTGACAAGCAGTGCCAGGGCTAAGAGTTGGCAAAGCGAGATCCCTGCACGCTGGGCATGGCACTGGGATCCCTATCGTCTCAACGCTACAGGCGCTGCACCAGGGACTAGCCGATAACTGGGAATATGGATGTACTAGACGCCACTACATAGATTTGTGCCCTTCAGCCAAGGCAGCTGCCTCGCCCATGAAACACTACCAATGTGCATGTACGCCCCGGGCGGGCTCCCCTTCCCCTCAGCTACAACAGGCAATGGGGAAGGAAGGGGCTTAGATGGAAATGGGAGGGATCCATGGCACTACCTGCTGCAAGCTGTTAGTAGGAGGGTCACCCACAGCAAACCACACTGTGGCTAAGAGAGCCAATGTACAAGAGGTGGAGAGAAAGATGCACTACACATTTGCTAGAGATACAGCCATCAGGAGATGGTCAGGCACCCAGTGTCCCATCAGAACATGCACTTCCCCTTTCAACAAGATCTCCATGTAGTGTTAGAATCAAAGCAGCATCTTCACTCCCCCTAGAGGACCAGGATGCAGAGAGGCAGTGGTAGCGCTGCTTTAAAGACAAGTGCCCTGAACACTCTGCCGCCAAAGGCCAGAGCAAGGTCACGCTCTCTCGGCAAACCTCTTCCTGCTGCCTCTTCAGGGAGTAGTCAGCAGCAGCAAAGACCGAAGAGTCCAGCGCAGAAGAACAGGCTCTGAAGGAGTGGCTTGGTGGTTCTGGTTTTGCTAGCAGAAGGCCAGAGCAGGGATGGAGTGGGAGCTTTGGGGGGCGGCTCTCCCACACGTTCCCACTCGATGCACAATCAGTAGGGGAACAGTGATCATCCAGAACAACGGGAGACTTTAATTCCGCAAGGCAGCCAGTCTGGAAGAAACAGCACAAGAGAGTCAAAGGGGAGCACGGAACACGGGAGCTGCTTCCAAGTGAACCTGGAGAGCACGGGGGGAGCTCGCTGGAGAACTGGGCACTACGCCCCGTGATGGAATGAGTCTGAATGGGTGAGGAGGCGGTTTGCAGGGACAGAAGTCTCCCCCTGGAGCACGGATAACAATTTACGTTCTATTGGGGGCGTTACCAGCACCTTCCAACACAGCCAATGCATTTCCTGCGCTCAGGCCAGAGCGGCCCCAGCAGCGAAACACAGGCGTGTTTAACGGCACGGCAATGTGACGCCACTAGCCAGGAAGGGAAGAGTATGCCACCCCTGGAGCCCAAAGAGACCCGGGGCTCAGCACATGCACCCACACTCCCTGTGCAGCACCGGGGGGGGAATGCGAACTCTGACCTCAGCAGACAGAGCAGCAGGTGCACTGCAAGCACGTGGGAGGATGGGGAGAAAGCCTCCGTGCTGGAAACACCTTTGGGCTCCGATGGGACACAGGACAAGCCCCTTCCAGCCGCCGGGGGCGAGTATCAGGCAGGGCTCTGTGCAGAAGCAGTTGGGCTGCTTCCTGGGGGCGGTCTGGAATAGTGTTTAGAGCGCAAAGGCTGGATGCTCCATTTGTCATCTCATAACCTATCTGATGGCCCCACGAGTGAGGAGAAAGAACAGCATCTCCCTCCATCGCAGAGCCCTGGAGCCAGGACCACGCCGTCTCGGGTGTGTGCGGCGTGACAGACACTCAGTCATCTTCAGCAAGAGGCACCGTCCAGCCGCACCACACGACGCAGCCAGGTGAGGGTCTCCATTTCTCAGGGTCTGTAAAACGCCTCCCACCCTGAGGACACTCACACCAGACCCACCGCTCCTCTCTGTGCTTCAGACAGCCCAAAGCGAGAGAACCTGGAGAGAGTCTGGCAGCTGTGCAGCGACTTCTGGGAAAGGGCGGGGGGGCTCCATACAGCCAGGAACTGCAGGGCTCCGTTCTCCGAGGGGCCCTCTCACGGTAGCTGCATGCAGAGCTGCGGGGACGGGGAGGAGGAAGAGGAGCTCACCAGCAATAGGAGGTGGCCTCAAGCCTCTTCCGGGGAGGTTCCAGAGACACAGCCTGTTTGAAGGTCAGTGCCAAGCACACCCAGAGCAGCATCAACTGTGCAAGGCAAGCACGGGCCTGGACCACTCCCACCATCTGGTTACTGAGCTGAGCAAGCAACACCTTGTACCACCTCCACTCCCCAGTGCTCCCCCAGCCCCACTGCTAGTAGAATCAGGAAGCCCCTCTCCTCTGTGGAGCACGACACGGTACGCTGCCTATACATGGCTCCTCTGGAGCTTTGCTAAGCTCCACCATGCATGGGGACGCGAGAGCCCAGAGGTTGCTCCAACAGCTGGCTTCCCTCCCAGCCGTCCCTTCCGCCTGAATTACCCCGGACAAGCTGTGAAAGAGATGCCTGGGGGCAGTTCAAGCTGCCAGGACCAGGAAGCCCAGGGACACAATCACACCAAGGGACGTAGGGGAGAGAAAGAACCTTCGGGACAGCTGGTCTTCCTGGGTGCGGACAGAGCTCTCCCCCACGGCCGAAGCCCCCTCGGGGAGCTGGTTGAGTTGGTCCATGATCTCCAAGCCATTCTCCTCGGCAATCTGCACAATGAGGCTGTCCACCTGCTCCTGCGGCGTGGTCAGGGTGGTAGCAGAGCTCATGGAGTCCTCCATCACCTACAATGGGCAGAGTGAGTATCTGAAGCAGAGCCACCATCTGGCTCCATTGAAGAACCCACCCAGCCCACGTTCCTGCCTGTAGGAGCCAGTTACAGATCTTGAATTTGGCCCATTGCTCTCCTCCCCAGAGGGTTCTCCACATCCTTGTCAGCCTGACAGCTAGGCCTTAGGACAGGAGGATGGGTTGGAGCCAGAGAGATCTTGAGGCCCCTAGACATCAGAGTACCACCCAGCACCTGACAGCACACAGCTGTATGAAGCATTAGGGACCCATCTGTCCATGTTAGCCTCCAAACTGCCTCAGGTTCTCAGTGAAGCTTTCAGATACTGTAGATATGCACAGGGGCTTTTCCTTGCTGTCAGGGGCAGCTCTTGTCTCCTGGTTAGAGACATTGCCCATCCAGGGTCAAGGCAATATTCAAGACTGAGCTCAAGGCCGGCTCTACTTGGGAGCATGGAACGTTCTAGACTGCTCCCAGACTGATCAGGTCAAAGGTTGATCGAAACAGAACATGAGCTACAATCACTCATGTGGCCCAGCCCCTTGAGCATGCTGGAGAGAGCGGGGAAATCAAACAAGCCAGAGACCATCATGATGAGAAGGATGGACTGGCCTGTGGGTGAGGCACAGGAGCTCTGGGTTCAGTTCCTAGCTCTGACAGACTCCCCATGTGATCTGGGGCAAGGCACCTCGTTCCTTGTCTGTACCATTACTCCTGGGGGAATTCTGCCCCACTGCTCACATGCAGAATTCATATGCCCCGCAGATTTTTTTTTCTCTGCAGAAAATGGATTGTATCAGAGAGGCACTGCAGTTACACCTTTCACTCACCAGGGGCTGCTGTGGCACCAGAAAAGAGGGAGGCCGGCTGGAGAGGGCGGAGAAAAGGCTGCTTTTCTCACAGTGCCCTGCCACAGGGTCAGGTGTGGAGGCATGGGATATGGGAGGGATGGACAGCACGGGGCACACAGGGCTGCTGTGGGGCGGGGGGGGGTCACAGACTGGGGCTCAGAAGGGCTAGTGGAGGTGGCACAGGCACTAGTGGGGTGACAGCATTGAGCTGGGGCTGAATGGGAGTTGGGGTGCAGGACCACATGGGGACAGGGGCAGATGTGCCTGACTGAATGAAGCTAGGGGTCTACATAGGGGAGGCTCCCCAACAATCCCTCCCCCACCCCCGCGCGCAAAAAACCCGTTCCATATTTCTCCCACCCACACTGAACAATCGTTCCAGTTCGCTACCAGGCTTCTTCCCCGCAATTACTTCCTTCTCCCACATCTCCTCCATTGCCCCGACTCCCCAAACCCTTTGCACTGCTTCTGAGGGGTGCGGGAAATACGTTTCTGTAGTGTGGTTTAAATGAATTACTGAATGTTCTGTATTAATATGCCTAGGGAGGAATCTAATTGTCAAAAAACATTTCCTGAATCTTTTTTGTTGTCTGCATTGTTACAGACACACTTGCTGATGGGTATTTTGAAATAAATTATCAAAATAATTGAAAGTAGCGTGATTATATTGTATTATTTTTTACAAATAAAATAAGCAGAATTTTGCTAAATTTTAAAATATTGTGTGCAGAATTTTTAATTTTTTGGCACATAATTCTCCCAGGAATATGCCATGGGGACAAGACTTTCCGCACCCTTCGTCTGTGTGTGTCTGCCTGCTTTGATCACAAGCTCTTTGGGACAGAGATTCTCTATGTGCAGCTCCTAACCCAAGAGAACCCTGATCTTCCTTGATGAGCTACTATAGACCAGAGCTCTGGAAACAACTGAGCCATTAATCCAAGACCACATCTGGGAGCCCGGGAAGGGCCTTGTGTCTGAGCCCATGATGGTGGGGCGATACAGTTCTCTCTGCTGCGTCCTCCCAGCCTCCAACGAGTAAATTCTTCCCGCTGCCCAGCAGTCTACCCCCAGGCGAGCGAGTGCAGAGCACTTACCGAGGTGTGAACATCCAAGTTCTGAACCTGATGCTCAAATTTATCCATCACCGCCGAGACCTTCTGCAGGTCCATGGAGCTCAGAGCTTTGTCCAAGGCCTTGGTCACCTGAGCCATATTTTTAGTCACCTGTAACAGGAGGTTGGAAAATATACACACCAAACAAAGTCGACACAAATGTCCCAGTTCAGAGTGGGAGCCAAGCCTGGCCGAAAGCAATTCAGTGTTACTGGCATTTCCACCACAGGTCAGCGACGTCCTGCCGTGAATAGCGGGGACTCTCAGCTCAGACTGGCTGCAGAGTTTTAGAATTGTGCACATGCAACCGAATGCACGATTACTGAAAATGCACATGCAAGTGATCCGCTAGCCTTCTAGCTGTCACGGTGCACATCGGAATTGCACCTGGCATCTACTGCACACACAAACGACACACACGCATCGTTTTCATACACAGCCCTGGATATCTGCCCTTTAACAGTACAGAGGCAACTTCACCATGACAGTCACGTGAAAATAGTAGCCATGCCCATGAGCTTTCTATGCAAGGGCTTCATGCATTTTTAGCACAGCCTCCTGCTATTTCTCCACTGAACACTTCGGGGTTCATACCGGAAATGTTACTCCAAACGTTAGTACAAACACCGTGAAGGCAGGAGCTCCAGCCCACCAGGCACAATGTGCTTCGTGGGCTGTTCTTGCTGCCTGTCCTCTCTCTAACTCCAGGAAGTCCAGGTGGGACTCTAGTGTTGGTCCTGTGGCTCACAGCGAAGAGAGATTTCAGACAGAATCCGAAGAGGGAACAAGCCTCCTCAGCTGCCAGCAAAATCCAAAGGACTTGAGGGTGCTCAGTACCTTGCAGAAGAGAACTCTAACCCCCAACTCCCTGCACACAAGCATGCATGGACACCTGATTAAGGCAGGGGAGTGACTCCAGGGACACACCTTCCAAGCCTGCAGACTCAAATATGGATGAAGCCACAAATGAAGCAAGTTTGAGGGTCTCATTTCTGGTCCCCCGGTGAAATGTACTGGTCACATCACAAGGCAATCACACCCACACTGGCATTTCAGCAGCTGTGGCAGTCTCTGCCAATGCCCGGTCTAGCCCCGGGCCCTGACCAAATTCCAGTTTGAGGGTGGAAGGCGTTATAGCACCTGCCAACACTAAAGCTCAGTTCTAACGAAGTTACAAAAGAAGAGAGGAACGTCGTCAGGGGAGGGATGGGCCAATAGTCTCTATCTGTACAAGGACAGGAAACAGCCCGTCCTCCAGGGATACACCCGAGACGATAAAACCTCTTACCCCCTTCATGGTCACTGCTGTCTGCACCTTGGAGACCACTGCATCCACTCGGGAAGCCATCCGAAGCCAGTTTAAACCTTCGTTCTTCTTCCGGATTGCATTCTCTGCATAGACGCGAGCACATTCTACGTTCTTCTGCTGAAGGGCCTGGAACATGGAAGGGAAAAGATTTGCAGGAGGAATCCATTTTGCTTCACACATCAGACACAAATGTCTCCCATTTCCACCCAAGGGATGTCATGCAGAAATCTCTATCGTCTGTGTTCTTTACAAAGGGACTTTGGTGTTTGCTTGGATCAAGATTAGTGGAGCCTAGGACGGACGGGATTAGGGTTGAGGCTAGGAGATTTGGGGATATCAGGATGGCCTATTGCGCCTGGCACATCAATCAATGACATTAACATTAAAGTCAATGGGGCAGG
Organism: Mauremys reevesii; assembly: GCF_016161935.1. Taxonomy (NCBI): domain Eukaryota; kingdom Metazoa; phylum Chordata; order Testudines; family Geoemydidae; genus Mauremys; species Mauremys reevesii. Next base: position 41,087,304 of record NC_052638.1, read on the forward strand.
GATGGCTCCCAGCCAAGTGCTGCCATTAACCAGAAGCTGTTAATATCCAGGGTGCTATTACGTGGAATCTACTATAATTCCTTGTGTTAATCTCTCTGATCCAGAGCCATGGACTGACAGCACAGGCTCAAGGGTGCGACGGCTAAAATGACACCTAGCCATCGGAGACTTTACTTTCATCTCCACCAGGGAGTTCCACCACCTCCACAGAGTTCAGCCGTACTGGCTACCTTCTTGACTTTGGCTTGCTCAGTCTTCGAGTCCTTCTCAGCCTTCTTGGCTAGCTTCTCCAGCTGCTTTGCTGTGAACTAAGAGAAAGAGACTTCAGTGCTCGGCCATGAAAGGGTCAAACAGTAACACAATCAAAGGGTCCCACAACTCTCACAAAAGCCCACAGGCTGTCCTAGCAAAGCATGTGTACGGTGCCTGCAGCCTCTGCTGGCACTGCCTCAGCTGCCTTTGCAGGCTGTCTTGTCCTTTATACAACCCTAAACGCAGCGAGCTTGGCTGGGCAGGTGCCATAGTTATGGCCGTGTCTGGGCACACAGCGGAGGCAGCAAGAGGAAAGGGACTCAGTGAGCTGCAGTAGCCCCTTTGGCTGACTGATGGAGCAGAGCTGGAGCGCTATGAAGGAAGGCCTGGCTTCCTTGGCCAGACAGGTAGGACCTGTGGCATGGTACTGGCTAAAGCATGTTGTCCTCTCTCTCCTGCTACGAAATACACAGAAGTAGCAAGCATGGAGGCACTTGAGATTTCAGCCCCCTGGTTTAAGAGGCAGGGACCTGGGGGCTCTCAGTGAGGTGTCTGGAACATACTCCTTAGCTTGGATTCAGGGACCTTCAGGGAATGCTCACAGGCTCACTTCTCAAGGCGTTTTCAGAGGTGAGCGACAGGGACTGATGGGTGCTTGAGGGGAGTGATGGGAAGGAGTTTGCTCTGGACTTGGCATAGTCTTTCCTTCATATCCCCTGCCACGCATGACAATTCTGGGTTGGGTTTACACTGCCTATGCGGCTCCAGAACAGGTGATAAGAGTTCTCTAGATAAATACCTCCCCCTTCCTGTTGTGGCTGGGAACTGCAGAGGCAGAGTTGCAGCTGTTATTTTAAACAGATTTTCATAGAGGCAGAGCTCTGGGGGGAGGGATTTCTGTCTCCCCTCTGGGAACGGAGGTGGTTTTTGGTACCATACATATTCCACCTCTCTTCATTAGCACAGAGCACAGGAGAACATGGGCTATAGGTTCCTGTTACATTGAATCCAATTACCAGGTGAAGGGCCCGTCCAGCGTAATGCACTTAACTGATTTGCAACATAATCGATGATGTCTTCAGGGTCTAAATCACAGCAGCGCTAGGGAGCTCTGCACTGTTCCCTCCCCCAGAATGAGAGACACAAGTTTGTGTTCTTTCACCACCACAGCCTTAAATATTGGGATCTTTATGTAGCTGTTGACCTCTCCCCGGCCCCTGTGGACAGAAAGCCCAGTGACGCCCCCACCCTGGGAGACTATCACACCCCTGCTGGAGGGAGAGCACTGGAAGGAGGAGATAAAGCCTTGAGAAGACAGAACAATGAAGGCAATAGGAGTTGACGGTAGGAAGGAAGGTTCTGGGAGAGGTTTCTCCAAGTCAGTAAACTCTCCATTAAGTGGGTGAGAGAAGGTCAGAGCAGAAGGCATTTGAGAAGCCAAATTTAAACACAAGGAATAAACCTAGACCCATAGTAGCTGCCTCTTAAAGATGATCAACCCTAGCGTCCGGCTGTTGGAGGAGCCCACAAAACACCTGACTAGTACAGGGTCTGGTAGTCAGCTAGGCTCGTAAGCAGCCTGTACCAGGAAGAAAGTTCGGTTGTGTACAGACCTACCAGCCATACCACAAGACACCATAAGAGGGTCTTAGAGCAACAGTTCAGCTGAGCTTGTCGACTTTCAATTGACCAAGGCCACGCAGGGCAGCCCGTGCTGGGAGGTGTACAATAATGAATCCCCATGCAGGGGCAGAAAGCGAAATCCTGTAATGGACACACTCACCTTCAGTTGGAAGAGTGTATCTGAAACGAGAGAGGAGGTGACTAAGATCACAGTGGGTTTTTAGAGTCGCTGTCAGTCAGTAACATAAAGGTCACACAATCTTTCACCCAAGGAACTGTGCTTTGGGAGGTACCTTCTATGATGAGTCTCCCCAGTTCACACACCGCCCCCTTCCCCTTAAAAGCATCACACCAATGTTCCTTTTGCCTGAAGGGGGCTGGACAGGCTGAGGTTGTGCTGCTCGCACATCCCAATACCACCACCACGATTGTTCAGAAGAGTCTCTTCTGGGCAAGCAGAGGCCTCCATTGCACTCTCAGCCTTTGCCTGTGCACTGGGGACTCCTCAGGCTACCTAGCTAAGGTGCTCCATATGGCCTCCATCACCCTAGTATGTAGGCACCTCCCAATCTTTATCCAGGGCCATTATCCCCTTGTACAAATGGGGAACAGAGGCACAAGGAAACTAAGTGACATGCCCAAGGGCAAACAGAAAGCTGGTAGCAGAGCAAGGACTTGAACCTAGGTCTCCCAGGTCACAGCTAGTGCCTAACCACTAGGCCAATCCTTCCTCTCCTGTCATTCTAGAGCACAGAAGCAGAAACTCCTGTGTTAAAGGCCTGTCTACACATAGCTGACCAACCCCTGCTAGAGTTTCATTTGGCTACAACTGAGCTCAAACGACACTGACGCTGATTTTTAAATGGTTGTAAGCCCAGTGGTGATTGGACCATTGTACACAGTAAGGGACTGAAAAAACTACCTAGAATGGAATCTGAGACATTTCAGAGAGCTTGTTAAAAAAGCTGTTGGAGGGTTTTATTGGAGACACTCCCACAGGATTGACTCCTGCTTTCAATGTCATGACTAATCAATGAGGGTCAGGCATATGCACAGCTAACGAAGGCCCTGAGCACCCAGGATAACAGGGGTGCTATCTGAACTGCTCGGCTGGGGACTGGCTCAGAATACTGAAGGAGCCATACAAGCTAGTGAATTATCCCTTGGATACGGCTCTTTGAAATAAATGGACTCACTGAACATTAGATACTGAAATATTAACTGGGAAAAATTATCTACCATAAGTTAATGCATATCTGGCAAGTATCACAGCATCCACGGTACAGGCCAGTGGCTTCACTATGCAGTTCTCTCTCAATTTGACATACCTCATGCATGGGACCTTAATCCTGAAGTGCAGCTAATAGAAACCACATTCCGTCTTGCAACTAACAAGTGACTCATCAGAAGGCAGCTTCATGGCTTTTATTGAAATAGCTGTTACTTGTCACTGTGGTTTCTCTGATTACAATTACACAGTGACCTTTGACCCAGAACCTGGCACACCCCAGATATGCCTGTAAATAACTCTCAGCCAGCTTCACCCGGCCAGTTTCATGCAAGAGGAAGTGGATCAGTTCAGCAATTCTAAATACATTTTAGTTTTCTTAACTACCTGGACCTATTTCAATTCATCAGAAAAGCCAGGGACAAACAAGCTGCCCTTGAGTTCTCTCTCTCCCCCTGACCAATGTAGCACAGGCCCTCGGGCTGCACTTACCCACCCCAGCTTTACCCAGTGCCACACACCTGACAGGGTCTCCACCATCCTCCTCAAGAGCCTACTGGCCAGGACGACTGAGCAGAGCCCTGCAGGTAACCCCCAGGACTCCCCTACGATCACAGGGCAGGCCCCATTCTGGGATCACAGGGAACTCCCTCTCCCATGATATCACCAATAGATTTCCCTCTCCCCTCCCCAATGGCCACCACCACCCCCACAACCCCACCTCTGAGCTGGCCCTGACCTCCTCCCCCCTAGGTCCCAGGACCAGCTCCCTGATCCAGCTCTGACCTGCCCTGCCCCACCAGTCCCAGCCCCCTAACCCAGACCTGCCCTCCCCGACCCTGCTGGTCCCGGTCCCAGCCTCCTGACCTCCTTCCCCTCCCCCGCAGCCCAGCCCAACCCCACCCTGCCGGTCCCAGCCCCCTGACCTCCCTTCCCTCCCCCCCAGCCCCAGGCCAAGTCCCCTGACCCAGCCCTGACCCGCCCCACCCCACCAGTCCCGGCCCCCTAACCCAGACCTGCCCTCCCCCACCCTGGCGGTCCCGGTCCCAGCCCCTGACCTCCTTCCCCTCCCCCGGCCCCCGGCCCAGCCCCGGCCCGACCCCCCCCCCGCCCCCCCCCCCCCGTCCCGGCCCCCTAACCCAGACCTGCCCTCCCCCACCCCGCCGGCCCCCGGCCCAGCCCCCTGACCGGGACCCCACCCTGGCGGGCCCGGCCCGGCCCGGCCCCGGGCACAGACCCGCTCCCCATCCCCTCCTCTGCCTCGGGAACCGCCGGAGGCCCGCGGCGCGGCTCGGGCCGAATAGCGCCCAGCCCCCCCCCTCGATGGGGGCGTCTCTCTCTTACCGTCCATCTCGGCAGCTACCGCTTCCCGGTTCTCCAGACACTTCCGGATTGTTGCGTCATCAGTCCGCTTGTTGTCGCGAGGTTTCCCCCCAGCCCTGGTCCGTTCAACGCATGCGTAAATGGAGGAGGGTTTTCCTCAGCGAAGCCAGGCCGGGGGCGGGGCCGTCACGTGACCAGGACGACGCTCACGCGCCCCTCCCCCAAAGCCCTCCTCCCGCTGCAGCAGCCCACGTGGCTCCCGGCAGTGGGGTTCGGAGCCCCGCCTCCCCTGTGGTCTTGCCCAGTCGCCCCTGCTCCGTGCCTCAGTTTCCCCGTCGGTAGCGTGGGATTGGTGAGGGCAGGCGGGAGGGAGGCCCTGGACTGTAGGTGGGGAGGAGCCGGGGGGTGGGGCTCGCAGGGGGAGCGACAGGGACAGGGAAGGGCAAAGCAGAGCAGGGGGACTAGGTTACAGCCCGTGGTGGAAGCAGAAATCATTCCTTGCCGGTACTGCACTCATGGGAGGGACACAATGGGGAGCACGGGGCCCTCCCCATGTGACTCCTTCCAGCCCGGGGCCCCCATGCTCTCCCCAGCCCCCTGACACCCTCCCTTGTATATAGAACTGTCAACATGCTACTACTCACTTCCCCCCAAATACCTAGTATGTCAGTCTGTTTGTATGGAATATGGGAGTTGGCTGAGGAGCCATTTCAGCACATGTATGACTTATTAAAAGACAAATTTTAAGTAGAACTGTATCCTAAACTGCTTTATGGTATTGTACCCAAACTTTGCATTTCAACGCAGGATTCAACTTCCTTTATAGGAACAGGTTTCAGAGTAGCAGCCGTGTTAGTCTGTATCCGCAAAAAGAACAGGAGTACTTGTGGCACCTTAGAGACTAACAAATTTATTTGAGCATAAGCTTATGTGGGCTACAGCCCACTACCAGGCCACAAAAGCGGTTCATAGTCATGCAAATAGTCCCATTGTCTTCAATGGGATTGATCAAATGATTAAAAGTTTACAGGATTAGGTTCCAAGTTTATACATTGTTCTGGATGAAACTGACAATGCCTGAGCTGTCAGATCAGAAGGAGCTTCATTGGAATAAAGGTGGGCAGATGTGTGATGTCTTAGCTCTGTTGCTAAGATGAGGAACATATTTTCAGCAAAGTTCTTGGCAGATTTCTGAAGCAGCTGGCTGGTTTAAGGCTGTCACTGTCCGGCATTATAATCTTCACTTATAGTTCTCTCACCCACAAAGCTGGAAAATGAGGCATTTGTTTTCTTTGTTTTGCTGCTCCAGTTAACAAAATGCATGTTAGACTAGTTTGGCTGCAAAGAAGAATTCTAGGTACGCTGGGGACAACACTTAATTCCCATCAGGCTGCAAAACTAGCCTGACATCAGTATCCAAACATCCTCTGGTCAGTGCAAGCAGAGGCATTCCTCTAATGATTTGGACTTGATGTGACACAGTATGGATGTCATGGATGGAGCAATGGGGAGAAACAGAATCAAAAACACTGTTGAAACACCTTCTGTCACCCCCACCCCTCCCCTCTTGAGGACTCCTGACCAATGTAACAGCATAATACATATGCTAACAAACTTAAACAACGTTTGTTTAAGTTTGTTAGCATATGTATTGTGCTGTTAAAGTCATACAAAGAATGAATATTCTCCCTAGTCCCATTCTGCTCCTTTAAGGGGCAGAGTACAGGCCCCCCCCCGGGGGCGGGAGCTTGCCCCAAATCTTTCCAGTACCCTGTACCCGCTAAAAATCTCTTGCCGGTACTGCATACTGGAGGGTACCGTCCTACTTGCACCCCTGGCTCCAGCATGGATTGAGTGCGGGGGTGGGGTGAACAGTGTGGAAGACTCAGAGGAAAGGGACGGGAGTGCTGCTTTGGAAAGACAGGAGAGAAAACAGGAGGGAAGGAGGGAAAAGACTGACTGTGGAGAGAGGTAGAGTGGAAAGAGACAAGGGAATAAGCAAGGCAATGCTTAATTTTTAATGAGAAAGGTGCTGGGGCTCAAGCAATTTTTTTTACTTTCATAACTAATGCAGCAGGCCTGGAGGTGCCATGGCTCAGCCCCGACAACAGATTAAGCACTGAAGCAGGGGCCCACCATGTTCAGATTAGTGAATCTAATCTTTGCTCTTTTAGATTCATATTGCTGGCAACTCTGACTTCTGTAGTTAAACAGCTGGAGAAAAAATGTAGGGAAAACAGCCTCAATTAATCAGAATGCAGAGTCCTCACCCCAGTAGCCCCCCAAGCCTCCAGCTTGTTCCTTGGAAGTTGTTTAAATGTTAGAACACAAGACTGGCCAGACTGGGTCAGACCAAAGGTCCATCTAGCCAGTATCCTGTCTTCCAACAGTGGCTCAATGCCAGGTGCCCCAGAGGGAATGAACAGAACAGGGAATTGTCAAGTGATCCATCCTCTGTCACTCATTCCCAGCTCTAGCAAACAGAGGCCAGGGACACCATCCCTGTCCATCCTGGCTAATAGCCATTGATGGACCTATCCTCCATGAACTTATCTAGTTCTCTTTTGAACCCTGTTATAATCCTGGCCTTCACAATATCCTCTGGCAAGGAGTTCCACAGGTTGACTGTGCGCTGTGTGAAAAAATACTTCCTTCTGTTTGTTTTAAACCTGCTGCCTATTCATTTCATTTGGTGACCCTTGGTCCTTGTGTTATGAGGAGTAAATAACTTTCTCCACACCAGTCATGATTTTATAGATCTTTATCATATCCCCCCTTTTGTCATCTCTTTTCCAAGCTGAAAAGTCCCACTCTTATTAATCTTTCCTGATATGGAAGTCATTTCATACCTCTAATCATTTTTGTTGCCCTTTTCTGAACCTTTTCCAATTCCAATATATCTTTTTTGAGATGGGGGGACCACATCTGCACGCAGTATTCAAGGCAATATGGTGTTTTCTGTCTTATCTATCCCTTTCTTAATGATTCCTAACATTTTGTTCACTTTTTTGACTGCCGCTGCAAATTGAGCGGATGTTTTCAGAGAACTATCCACAGTGACTCCAAGATCTCTTTCTTGGGTGGTAACAGCTAATTTAGACCCCATAATTTTACATGTATAGTTAGGATTATGTTTTCCAATGTGCATTACTTTGCATTTATCAAAATTCCATTTCATCTGTCATTTTGTTGCCCAGTCACCCAGTTTTGAGAGATCCTTTTGTAGCTCTTCACAGTCTGCCTGGGACTTAACTATCTTGAGCAATTTTGTATCATCTGCAAATTTTGCCACCTCACTGTTTACCCCTTTTTCCAGATCATCTATTAATATGTTAAATAGGACTGGGCCCAGTACAGACCCCTGGGGGACACCACTATTTGCCTCTCTCCATTCTGAAAACTGACCATTTATTCCTATCCTTTGTTTCCTATATTTTAACCAGTTACCAATCCATGAGAGAACCTTCCCTCTTATCCCATGACTGCTTACTTTGCTTAAGAGCCTTTGGTGCGGGACCTTGTCAAAGGCTTTCTGAAAATCTAAGTACACTATATCTACTGGATCCCCCTTGTCCACATGCTTGTTGACTCCCTCAAAGAATTCTAGTAGATTGGTGAGGCATGATTTCCCTTTAAAAAACCATGTTGACTCTTCCCCCAACAAATTATGTTCATCTATGTGTCTGACAATTTTGTTCTTTACTATCGTTTCGACCAGTTTGCCTGGTACTGAAGTCAGGTTTGCTGGCCTGTAATTGCCGGGATCACCTCTGGGGCCCTTTCTAAAAAGTTGACTTCACATTATCTATCCTCCAGTCATCTGGTACAGAAACTGATTGAAATGATAGGTTATAAACTACAGTTGGTAGTTCTGCAATTTCACATTTTAGTTCCTTCAGAACTCTTGGGTGAATCCCATCTGGTCCTGGTGACTTATTACTGTTTAGCTGATCAATTTGTTCCAAAACCTCCTCTAATGACATCTCAATCTGGGACAGGTTCCTCAGATTTGTCACTTAAAAATAATGGCTCAGGTTTGGGAATCTCCCTCACATCCTCAGCCCTAAAGACCGATAGAAAGAATTAATTTCGTTTCTATGCAATGGCCTTATCATCCTTGAGTGCTCCTTTAGCATCTTGATTGTCCAGTGGCCCCACTGGTTGTTTAACAGGCTTCCTGCTTCTAATGTACTTAAATTTTTTGCTATTCCTTTTTGAATCTTTGGCTAGTTGTTCTTCAAATTCTTTATTGACCTTCCTAATTATATTTTTACATTGCATTTGCCAGAGTTTATTGCTCCTTTCTCTTTTCCTCACTAGGATTTAACTTCCACTTTTTAAAGGATGCCTTTTTGCCTCTCACTGCTTCTTTTACTTTGTTGATTAGCCACAGTGGCTCTTTTTTGGTTCTCTTACTATGTTTTTTAATGTGGGGTATACATTTAAGTTGAGCCTCTATTATGGCGTCTTTAAAAAGTTTCAATGCAGCATGTTGACAATGAAGCAACAAACCCATGAGCTTCCAGGCTCTGCTTCCTTTGCAGCAGGTGGTGGATCAAAAATCCCCTCACCCTCTTAAATGAAATGAGTTTAAGTATGTGAGAGCCCAAGTACTCTGCCGGCTGATCCTCCACCAACCCCAAGGCTGGATAGAAGTCAGTTTAGTCTGGGGGTAAAGAGAGCCAAAAAGGTGTTTCACAATCTCAGCTCATAGTGCTAAGGTCCCTCTGGCAGCAGCATCAGTTTACTGTGCCTGTGATGATGATGCTTATTGTTGAGTCACAAAAGGGCCTTGGTGGTGCAAGCAAGAGAGCTGCAGAGCCCAGCACATGGGACCCGGACTGGGGGCTCATCTATGGGGCAATTCCAGAGCAAACAAGGAGATGTGAGAGGTAAAGCGTTCTCCTTCCCCAGTGTAGTGTCTGTGCTAACAGAGATTGGCATCCCAATAGGGTAAGAAGGGTTATGTTACGTGCCCGTTGACATAGTTAGATCCATGCCAATGCAATAAAGAGGTTATTGAATATGATTTTTGTGGCTGAAGCAGTAGAGAACAGGAGTCAGGACTCCTGTAGTCAATTCCCAGCTCTGTGAGGGAATGTGGTCTGCTGGGAGAAAAAGGAACTGAAAGGCAGGACTCCTCCCAGCTCTGTTACTGATTTGCTGTATCTGTATCTGTATTTGTGTCTGAGGTTCCCCACAGAGGGGCTGTGATTAATTAGGGAAGGCTGGAAAAGTGGTGTTGAGAGCCTCAAGTGAAAGCCACTACAGAAGCAAAAAAAAGGTAATTTTTCCTAGAAGAGAAGAGGCCAGGCTGTTGGCCTTTTTGATCGTCTGGAAGTTCTCTTAGATGAGTCTCCAAAATGGAAGGTCCAGGAAGCCCTGGTATCTGTGTTTCTACCAATGGCAATCTAAGACCCAACAAAGGTGTCTCACTCCTTCCTGTAGAATAAGTTTTCGTATATCCCTGGATGAAACATACCAAAACATTACCTCGTACTGCACTGGAGTTCTAAACCAAGAGACTCCACTGGATCTCACATAGCTGAGGAATTAGCAGGCCGGTGCAACCCATTAGGTGACCCAGGCGGTCGCCCAGGGCACTAGCATTTGGGGGGCAGCGACCGCAGCGGCCGGACCTTCCGCCACCTCTGTCGGGGGCGGCATTTCGGGGGCAGGACCTTCCGCCGACTAGGGCGGCAAAAAAGCTGGTGGCGCTCCTGGGAATTAGAGAGCTGGAGTGGAGTGAGCAGTGGCTTCCAACCTTTCCAGATGACTGCACCCCTTTCAGGAGTCTGATCTGTCTTGTGTACCCCCAAGTTTCACCTCACTTAAAAACTACTTGCTTACAAAATCAGATATAAAAATACAAGTGTCACAGCCACACTCTTACTGAAAATGTGCTGACTTTCTCATTTTTACCATATCATTATAAAATAAATCAATTGGAATATAACTATTGTGCTTACATTTCAGTGTATAGTATACAGAGCAGTACTGACTTCGCTAGTGCCTTTTATGTAGCCTGTTGTAAAACTCAGCAAATATCGACATGAGTTGATGTATCTGCTGGAAGACCTGGGTACCCCCAGTGGGCACATGTACCCCTGGCTGAGAACCTCTGTGCTACACAATGCAAAAGGAGGGCCGTGCCCACTACTTGAGTCTCTCTCTGCACCCACCGATGGGGTCATTCTCAGTGGAGATTGCTTTGCTGCACTCGGGGGATAGAAGGCATTTAGGCACCAAGTGCCAATTCAGCATAGCTGCTCTGTCCCAGCAATAAAAGATATAGGACATGCGTTCAATGCTTATTTGCCAAATCTGGGCTGCACCTCAGAGTGGAGGAGTGGCCCAAGTCCTTTATTAATCTGTGTTACCCCCCCACTTAATTTTTGTGTGCACTGATTTGTTGTTATAGGGTTGCTTGCAAAGGTTATGCTGTGCACTCTGCTTTGCAGTTGTGGGTTGCTCAGAAGGGCTGGACTCTTGACACAGATTTTGATTTTTTTAAGGATTTATTCTGAAAACAACCCATATAAAGAATCACACTGAGAGCCCAGGCACAAGAGATGATAGACTTGGGGTGCCTACTGTGATGGATGTGGAATTGCTACGTAAACTAACAATACTGAGGTCTAGTAACTGTGTGAACCCTGTATAGAACCTGGTCAGTAAGGTAAAGTTACTGCATAGCTATGGTTGGTTATTAGACCTTCCTCTATTACTACTGATCTCACAACAGGGGACTGTGGGAAGCACAAACAGGAAAGCTGTTAACGCTAAGGATCCTGTCTTCAAGAAGATGGTCAGCTTGTTTTACCAGGATGGGAACTTGGAGATCAAAAGAATAATTAAGAGTTAAAAAGGATTTCCCAGAGGGAGAAGCTGTCAAAGCTGTCTAGGGTGACAGGCTGAGAGAAACACTGTGGGGGAGTCTAAAGAAATGAGCCTGGGAATGATAAGCTTAGAATAAAGCTAGACGTGAACAATCTGGTTTAGTGTTTTTCAGATGTGTTTTCTCTGAAATACTTTTGTTCCAAACAAATGATCCTGTGCTTTAAGAAGTCTGGCTAGTATTCACCACTGTCATTGCTCTCCGAAGGAGCAGAATTGCAAGGTCTGAGCCATTCAGACCCACTGAGGCAATCACATAAGTAGCAGGGGATTGCAACTCAGGACCCAATCTGAGAGTGGGAGAATCATGTCACTCCACCCAGAGCCAGGTGATGGCTAGGGGCCAGAGACCTTGGAGGGGATGCACTCTATAAAATAAGGAGGGGTCAGTTGTGCAGTTTGCCCGGTAACCACAACCTGCAATTTCCCCAGCTCTGCGCCTGTTTGCCTCATTCCATAGCTCCAATAAATTCCCCAAACTCATATGCGTTGAGGAGAGCAAGTACTTTCTGCACTGACAGGGCTCCAGTTTTCCCAAAAAAAGGATGAGAAGAGAAAAAACCAGCCATTTCCAAGAATTCTGATTGGACTCTGTTTTCTCTAAGTGCTCAAGAAGCCAAGTAATAATGAGTGACCTTATCAATAACACTCTCCGATCACTAACAGCTGCATTGTAAATAGCCCTGTATAAAAACAAGTGGGAGCAGACTGTGGCAAAGGGCTACTAACGTTCTGTGTCCTGCACTAAACCACTGGCATGGGTGATCAATGTTTGTCTTTTCTTTGCATCCCAAATTCTTGCAGCTGAAGTCCGGCGTAGTGTGGTTGGTCACCAGAGCAGGGAGTCCCGACAGCCAAATACCCAGGAGCAATCTCAGAAACAGCAAAGTTCTTCACCTTCACGGGAGCACAACAGACCTGGTGAAGCCTCTGTTTCTAAATCAACAAAGAAACTGCAGCAAAGTCAGATGTCTACTGACCATTCTTACGGACAAGGTAGGGGACAAACAGCAGGGCCTTCAAACCACAAAACAAAACTAATCTCAGGGAGTCACACCCGGGATGTGCTTGGCTCATTAATGCCCCAGGGATGATCCTCAGTAATCGCACCAGTTTTAAACCAGGTCATTTTTTAGGCCTAAGCTATTCAACAGCAATGTTCCCTTTTAATATGCAATTTTTAATGGGCCATAACAAGCCACAAATGGTGTGAAGTAGACCCAGATCCCAACATTTTGTACCCTTAGAAGTTAGCTGGGTAAAACAGGTCTCAGGCCAGATGTTCTAAATCCACTGAGTAGGAAAATGAATGCTGGACCTCCAGGAACCCTGGGGAAGCTAGTGACTTTTTAGACACCAAGCAGGAGGAGGTGATGGTACCATCCAATATTGTTCAGTGGTTAATTGAACCATGTCTTCCTCCCTTTCCCAGAACTTCCTCCTTCAAGAGCCTGCCCTTTTCCAGTCAAAGGCTTTGTCACACCGGCTTTTTTCCCACAGCTGTGTAGGCTACTGGCCATTTCTAAGCATCTTTTCCTAGGGCTTCCCAATCTTTGTCCTCCCCTAGAACATTGTGTGTTTGGGCTGCAGCTGTTTTCTTACTTGCTATCACAAATGTGGCTTGTAGGAAAGTTCAAGGGAGGGAGGGCAAGTGCTGGGCCAACCCAGCTGGCAGTCGTGGCCACCGGGAGAAGATGGCTTATTAGCAGCATTACTGATCTACCTAAGCCACACCTTTGGGCACTTCCTGTCACCCCTAGACTCACTGCAACTCTCCTCCCCATAGAAAGGATTTCCTATTTGCTGGATAGTAATAATAATTGAATTACATGCTTTTTCAGCTGAACAAGCCCCAGTTTGATACATACAGTCTCCGGTCTTATCAAAGTGCAGAGATACTGGATCAGCAGATTCTAGAATAGTAATACTAAGCTCTCACACAATGCTTTTCACTCAGAGATCTCAAAGCACTTTCCAAGGGAGCCCTTTGTTGATACTAGTTCAGCATTCCCAGTCTGTCCAAGCAATAAAAGATGTAGAACCTTGGTTGGACTTTTAGCCTCCAAACCTGGGCTGCATCTTAGATCGGGAGGGGGGTCCCCATACCTTTGATCAATCAGCGTCACATCCTGCCTTTTTGTGTCCCTTCATTTGTTGTTGCAATGGTTGTGCTCTGCACTGTGCTTTGCAGTTGTGGGTTGCTCATGAGGGCTGGGCTGTTGACACAGACTTTGCTTTTCTGAAACAATTTGTTTGGAAAATATTGCATCCAACATGAGAAAATGTCATCTTGACAAATAAAGAGGAACTGACCATAGAACTAAACATTAGTGGTTCTTTATGTTTGTTTTATGAAAACAGAATAATCACCTAAAGTCCAAACCAATAAAAATGTGTGTGTTTATCTATATTATATATACACACATACAATTTCATGAAGCTGAAAAAAATTATGAGCCAACTCAGCTGGGAGAAAGAATTTAAACAGAGAAATGGGAATGGTAATTGGGAACTATTTAAGAATATATTACTAAATGCGCCAAAAGCCACAATCAACACAGAAGGTTACATTGATTAAAAAGCCAACCTAGCTTAGAGGGTAAGTGAAAGCAGCTATAAAAATTATATATATAACAAATGGAAAGAGAGGAAGTTGACAGAAATAAATATAGATTAGAAGGTTGATAAGGGAAGCAAAAGGACACAAGAGAAGTCTATAACCAGCAGAGTTAAGTGTATTAGGAACAAAAGGAATCCTAACAATGGTACTCATCCATTCCTAGATGGAGATGGTAGAACTGTCAATAATAATGCAAAAAAGAAAAAAGCAGAAGAGCTCAATAAATATTTCTGTTCTGTATTTCTGAAAAGGCCCAGGTGAAGTAGTCATATCATATGATGATGATGAAATACTTTTCATTCCAACAGTAACTCAGGAGGATGCTAAATAGCAGCTACCAAAGTCATTCATTTTTAACTCAGCAGGTCCAGAGTTTTAAAAAAGCTGGATGAGGAGCAGTCTGGATAGGTAGTATTGTTTTTCAGTAAGTCTTGGAACACTGGGGAAGTTCCAGAGGACTGGAAGAAAGCTGATGTTGTGCCAATATTTATAAAGAATAAACAAGATGACCTGGGTAATTATAGACATGTCGGCCTGATATTGATCCCAGGCAAAATAATGGAATGATCCAAGACTTGATTAATAAAGAATTAAAGAAGGGTAATACAATTAATGTCAATCAATATGGATGTATTGAAAATACATCTTGTCACATGAACGTGATAGTGATTTTTGATGCGATTACAAGTTTGGTCGATCAAGGTAATCATTTGGTGTGATATAGGCGGGCTCCTGCGAGGCATCTTATGTGATACCACATGATACTTTGATTAAGAAATTAGAATGATACAACATCAACATGGTGCACATTACCTGGATTAAAAATTGGCTGGTAGTTCTCAAAATATACACGTAATCCGGGAACCCTCATGGAATGGGTGAGTTCCTAGTGAGGTCTCCCAAGGATCAGTTCTTGGACCTGTGCTGTTTAACATTTTTACCATGACTGGGAAAAAAACATAAAATCATCCCCGATAAAGATTGAGGGAATAGTAAATAGTAAAGAGTACAGGTCACTGATACAGCGTGATCTAGATCTCTTAGAAAACTGGGCTCAAGCAAACAACGGGTTTCCGTACAAACAAAAGGCCATTCATCTAGGAATACACAACGTAGGCCATACGTACAGGATGAGGGACTCTGTCCTGGGGAGCACTACAGTGACTCTGAAAAAGACTTGGGGGTCAGGTGAATGGGCAGTGCGTGAACCGCCGGCTGGGGGAGGCTAGCCCCCAACCCCGCCCCTTCTGCCCAAGGCCCTGCCTCTTCTGCCCCCCTTCATTGGAGCCCAGAGCCCCCCACCATGGCCATCGGCCCATTCCCACCCCAGGCTAGCATCCCAGCCCCAAAAGCCCCCCCATCCCCAGAGAGCCATGAAGGTGGGCGGTGCGCGGCCCCAGCCCTGGAGCGGGAGGGCAGACGGCTGCAGCACCCTCAACCCCAGAGTGCCAGGAGGGTGGGCGGCGCGCGGCCTCAGCCGTCCCAGGTCCAGAGCGCAGGAGGGTGGGTGGCCACCACCATCCCAGCCCCGGAGCACCAAGAGGGCAAGTGGCCACATCCCCCCCCCCCGAGCTTTGGAGCGTGAGAGGGTGGGTGACTGCAGCCCCCGGAGCACTGGGAGGCTGCAGCTCCCCACCCCCCAGCCCCAGAAAGGCAAGTGGCATGTGTCCTCAGCCTGCAGCCCCAGCCAGAGCACTGGGGAGGCACACACGGGGAGGGGTGGTAAGCAGGGGGTGGGGCCATGCCTGGCTGTTTGGGGAGGCCCAGCCTATGCGGCCTGCCGCCCATGGTCAGGTGGGTAATCAGCTGAACATGAGTTCCAATGTGGCGCTGTGGCCAAAAGGGCTAATGCAGGGGTAGGCAACCTAGGGCACGCGTGCCAAAGGCGGCACATGAGCTGATTTTCAGTGGCACTCGCACTGCCCGGGTCCTGGCCACCGGCCCGAGGGGCTCTGCATTTTAATTTAATTTGAAATGAAGCTTCTTAAACATTTTAAAAGCCTTATTTACTTTACATACAACAATAGTTTAGTTATATATTATAGACTTATAGAAAGAGACCTTCTAAAAACGTTAAAATGTATTACTAGCACGCAAAACCTTCAATCAGAGTGAATAAATGAAGACTTGGCACAGCACTTCTGAAAGGCTGCTGACCCCTGGGCTAATGCAATCCTTGGAGGAATACCAAGTAGGAGTAGGGAGAGTACATTATTTGTCTTCAGCATAGTGCGACCACAGCTGGAATCCTGTGTCTGGCTCTGGTGTCCACAATTGAGGAATGAGGTTGATACATTGGAGAAGGTTCACAGATGAGCCATGGGAATGATTAAAGGATTGGAAAACCTGCCTTAGAGTGACAGACTCAAGGAGCTCTTTCTATTTAGCTTAACAAAGAGAAGGTTAGGAGTGACTTGATCAGAGTCTATAAATACCTATCTGGGGAACAAAAAATTGCTACTAGAAGGCTCTTCAATCTAACAGACAAGCTGTAACAAGCTCCAGTGACTGAGAGTTGAAGCTAGACAAATTCAGACTGGAAAGAAGGTGCACATTTTTAACAGTGAGGGTAATTAACCATTGAAACAACGTACCAAGGGTTGTCATGGGTTCACCATCACTGGATATTTTAAAATCAAGATTGGATGTTTTTCTAAAAGATCTGTTCTGGTTCAACTGATGCAACTGCTGGCCTTGAAGCAGGAATTAATTCAGGGCAGTCCTATGGCCTGTGTTATGCAGGACATCAGACTAGATGATAGTAACAGTCCCTTCAGCCTGCCTTATAATTCATGAATCTATTAAAAGCAATTAGTATCAAGAATCACACTGATTGCCCAGGGACAAGAAATACCACATGTAGGGTGCCCACCATTTCCACAGCTCCGTGCCTGTCTGCCTCATATCCATAGCCCCAGTATATCCCAAAAGTGTGTATGCAATGAGGAGAGCAAGCATTTTCCTCATGCAGTGTCAAGGCTTCAGTTTTCCCCCAAAAGAAAAGAGGCACGAAGAGAGAGAGAGACCAGACACTTCCAGGAATTCATGCTGGGCCCTGTTCTCTCTAGCTGATCAAACAGGCAAGTAATGATGAGTGACGTTATAAACAATATCGGAGGGGGAGCCGTGTTAGTCTGGATCTTTAAAAAGCAACAAAGAGTCCTGTGGCACCTTATAGACTAACAGACGCATTGGAGCATGAACTTTCATTGGTGAATAGCCACTTTGTCAGACGCATGTAATGGAAATTTCCAGAGGCAGGTATAAATCTGCAGGCCAGAATCAGTCTGGAGATAACGAGGTTAGTTCAATCAGGGAGGGTGAGGCCCTCTTGTGAACACCCAGGGAGGAGAAACTTTGTTGCTTATAAACAGTGAACATTCTCAGATCTCCAATAGCTGCATTTTAAAAGACCATGAATCAAAACGAGTAGGAGCAGACTGTGGCTAAGAGCACTAGCATGCTGTGCCACAGCATTAAACGACTGAAGAGGCTTCTCTTTCTCTTTTCTTTGCATCCCAAATTCTTCTTGCAGCTGAAGTCCAGCAGAGCATAGTTGGTAACAAGTACAGGGAGTCCAAACAGCCAAAAAACCAGGAGCAATCTGAGAAACAGCAAAGTTCTTCACGGGACCACAGCAATCTCTCTAAAGCCTCTGTTTCTAAATCGACAAAGAAACTGCAGCGAAGTCATCTGTCCACTGACAGTTCTTACGGAGAAGGTAGGGGACAAACAGCAGGGCCGTCAAACCACAAAACAAAACTGACCTCAGGGAGTCACACCAGGGACGTGCTTGGCTCATGGATGCTCCTCACTGGATGATGACAGTTTTAAGCCAGGTCAAGTTTTTTAGAGCTAAGCTACTGAACAGCGATGTTCCCTTTTAATATATGTTTTTAATAGGCCATAACAGGCCACAAATGGTGTAAAATGGGCCCAGATAACACCACACTGTCCCTATTGTAAATTTGCTGGGTAAAACAGGTCTCAGGCCAGATGTTCTAAAGCCACTCAGAAGACACACTGAGTAGGAAAATGAATGCTGGACATCCAGGAGCTCTGGGGAAGCTACTGCCTTTATAGGCACCAACCAGGTAGAGGGATGGTAGTATTCACTATCGTCCAGTGGTTAATTTAACCATGTCCTCTTCCCCTTCCCAAGACCTGTTCGTTCAAGAGGGTGCCTTTTCCAGTCAAAGGTTTAGTCACGCTGGCTTTTTATCCAAGTTTGCATGGGCTACTGGCATCTTTCCCTTGGGCTTCCCGATCTTTCTCTTCCCCACAGAACATTGGGTGTTTGGGCTGCAGCTGTTTTCTTACTTGCTATCGCAAATGTGGCTCGTAGGAAAGTTCAGAGGAGGGAGGGTGAGCAGCAGTGACTGGGCCGCTCTGACTGGCAGTTGTGGCCATTAGGAGAAGGCGGCTTACAAGCAACATGGCATCACCTAAGTCACCTCTCTGGGCATTTCCTGTCATCGAGGTGATCTAGTCCAACCCCCTGCTCAAAGCAGGACCAACCCCAACTAAATCATCCCAGCCAGGGCTGTCATCCCTAGACTCACTGCAGCTCTCCTCCGCATAGAAAGGACTTCTCAATACTGGATAGTAACCATCTTTGAATTACATGATTTTTCAGCACCCAGCTCTCCCCAGTTGATACATACAGTTTCTAGTCTTATCAAAATAGGCTGATGCTGGATCAGTGGATTATAGAACAAGAATACAGAGCCCTCATATGCTTTTCGCTTGTAAAGCGCAGTGAGATCTATAAGGGAGGGTATTACTACTCCCCTTTTACAGATGGGGAAACGTAGACACAGCGAGGGGCAGGGCCTTGCCCAAAGTCAGACATCAGGTCAGTGGCAAAGTTAGAACTGGAATCCAGCTGTCCTATCTCCTAGTCCACTGCCCTGGATTATACAGCATAATCCATTATTCCTAGAGATGGGTTCAAATCATGCACCGAGTCGCAAGGAAACCTGTTTGGTAGGTCCCACCCTCAGTCCTCTTAAAACGGCCATACGGTTTGTACTAGTGACCTGCACTCATCAGAGGCTCAAACTAGTCATGGGTGCCACACGTCAGACTTGGGATGCTTGGGTGGAGGGAGAGGGGAAAGGGGACCCCAGGTTAGAATGGCACGTGTGCTCACTTTGCCTGAACCCACCTGTACCACCATCCTTGGAAGTGTTTCCTGTGTACCTGTACCTGACTCTCCCTGTGTCCTCTCATCACTAGTACAAGGTTTTCTGAACTCTTCATTCTGTAAAAGCCCATTAGCGGAGATGCCATCTCCCGGACCCATATGCCTTTCAGTCTATGTTGGATGAACATCTGCTGAAGCCTGGGTGTTTGTCTGGATAAATAATTTACCTGGTTGCTAGATGTGTGCCCCTGTAAAGTACCATCACGTCGCCTCAAAGTGGGCATATGGGTTCCCCTCTGTGTTTATACTCGTGTAAATATGCAGCAGGCAGGAGAGAATTCAGTCCTTCATACAAGGCTTGGTTTTCTTTCTCTATCCCTTTCCTGTAGAGACATTGGATAAACCAATGAAGAAAAGGGTTATCCCCAAAATTGTTGTCACTGGGCCCTTCGATGATGAAATGTCGAGTACTTCGGTGGATAATCTCCCTGAGTCCAAAACCATCAGGGATATAGCTGACAGTGGTTCGTACAATGTGCACACAAAACCCAGCACCATAGAGGCTTACCAAGTCAGGAAAGAAGCAGCATGAGCTCTGGCTCTGGCGAGTAGCTATTGCTCATAGTGACAACACAAAGACACCAGGATGTGATGAATGCCACCAAATAGGGCCAGTGATACAACCCTGGACCCCGCAATCATTAAACAGGAATCCGACCCAACAAGCTCTTCCATGGTCTCACTTTCCTCAGCTCTACACGCCATCTGGAGAAGGGCAGGAGATAGCTACATTTAAAGGTGAACTGAAAAGCTTGCTTCAGAATAAATATATGTAATCAATGGCTTAAGCATGCAAGTCAGTAACAGAATATCTGTGTGGGCGACATATGACAGATAATCATCATGGCATTCTTCACCCCAAATGATCCCACAGTGTGTACGTGCAGCACCCTGGAAATGCAGCCACCTTTGGAGTGGAGGGCAGCAGCCCACTGCAGAACACTGAGGGAGGGGAATTTTGGGCCAGACACCAAGGCAAGGCCGTATCTTTATGTGAAGTGGTTCAAGCAGTCTTTAATGTCTCCCCAGAGTAGACGGGACCTTGGTTTTGAGGGTCCTGCACACACCAACCTGCACTGAACTCTTTTCATTTACCAGACCTCAGAAGGAGAAGGGCTGAGATGAGCCTGCTGCTGGGCTCTGAACCTTGTCATTCCAGGGAGCCTAAAGATTTCAGACCCAGTTGGTATATGACAAACAGACCATTAGAAAATCCTTTTCTCCTTCATTTAGATTCCAAGATCCAAGCTTAGGGTTCTGAGCTACCCCAGCAATAACTGATGACATTTTAAGCACCTAAAATGAAAATACTCCCTACTCTTTGGATATTAGTGATGCTACCAGCTGTAGCCAAGGAAACACAGAAGAACCTTAAGCTCAGGTTTTGGCAAGTAAAAAGCCTTTCAGTTCACCTTTTATGTAAAAGCTGTAATCTGCTAACTTGGCGCCAGAACCACTGAGAGTGAGATTTTTATGAGAATCCTCATTTATAAAATATTTATTTGTAAGAAGCGGGTGAAATGTGTGTTTTAAGGCACATACCTAAACCCCTCATTATGGATCAATTTTAGGTAAAAGCAAATATTTGCCAAGAAGCGCTGCTTGGTACTGAAAGCTGATTTTCCAACAAATATTGTTTTATAAACTCTCCCTTTCCCATCAGGATACCCTATGTAGTAGGAAGAGAGCCTGAGACATAAGCCCTTGTATCAGAGGCTTGGTATGAGGCAGGACCTGCTCACAGAATCTGACAAGAACAGGGCTGATATTGCAGAAATACACATTCATAAGACGTGCTAGTCACAGAGGACTCACACAAACATATCCCGATAACTATGTCAGAGAGGCAGTACTAACTCTTTTGTATCGGGATACAAAGATGTATCTAAGAGGGAGTATCTTTGTATAGCCTAGGGAGGAACAGAAAGGCCCGCCGTTCACTGAGCTGGTCCATCATTACAGACATAATGGTTCGGTAGAGTCTGCGGTGTACTAATACTATGCTTTGTCGACAATAAACCTGGCTGGGTGCCTTCATCCCTTAACAGATCCTGTGGTCATTGGGCGGTTCGCTAGAGGTCTGCCGTGCCAGCTATCTGCGCAGGGCTGGGGTGGCACACGCAGGGAACACACACACACAGCCAAACATCTATCAACATCTAACCACACCCTAGTGTTCAGAATACTCTGCATCTCTGGTCATCACAAAATCTATTCGCTCACCTGTATCAAGAGGATGGCAATGACCAAAAAAAAGGACATTTTAATTGCCTGTTAAAAAAAATAATTTGCCTCACCTGAGTAGAATTTTGCAAGGCTATCCTACTCAGTTTTAAAAATGTATTAATATTAATTCAGTACTGCTGGTGAGTATGGTCAGCCGTCTAATAATGAGTGTACTTTGCACAACTATAGCAACTTCCATTCAAGGATATCAATGTGCTTTACAAATATAAATGAATTTAAGACATACAGTACTCTTGGGAGGTAGGTTGGTATCATTATCCCCATTTTACAACTGAGGAAACTGAGGCAGGTTACTCAGGAATTCGACAGCAGAGACAGGAATAGAGCCCATGTCTCCCAACTCCAGACAGATTTAAATTTGATATGCTCTGTATTTAAAAGCTTTGTCCAAATCCACAAAGGTATTTAGGCTCCTAACTTCTATTGAAATTATTGGAAGTTAGGACCTGAAACACCTTTGTGAATCTGGGCCTTTGATCTTAGCTTTTAGTCTTTGTCCATTCCACCATGGTGGAGATTTTTTGGCTGTGGAAAGTGTTTTCATTTTCCAAATACCTAAATTGCTTTTGACAAAATGGTCCAGCTTCTGCCTCATGACACATAGGCGTGCTCATTAAATAATGCAGGTGAACATGATGCTGATAGCAACTTTTACCAGGCCTCGGAGATTTCTTACCTACCAACTAGGGTGACCAGACAGCAAATGTGAAAAATCGGGACGGGGCGGGGTAATAGGGACCCATATAAAAAAAAGCCCCAAATATCGGGACTGTCCCTATAAAATCGTGACATCCGGTCACCCTACTACTAACTGTCCCTACCAGAGAGATAATCGTATCAGATTTCCATTCCCTCCAATGAAATGCCAACGGTGTTAAAATGTCTGCCCCTATTCCTCTCTCCAACAGACAGCTTTCAAACATTTTCAGCTGTAATAAGTCCAGCCACTAGATAGAGCCATCATGATTAGCAGGTAGAGCAGGTTTCACTGCACCATATATTATCTGCATTGCCTTACAACAAATTGTTACTGAACGAAATGACCCCCCCCCCCACCACAAAGTAGCATCTGGTTAATTGTGTGTTATTGCTGATGTGGCCATTTCTGGGGTGGGGGTTGTCTGTAGTACATGCACTGCTAGGCAAGCTGGCCATCTCCTTTCCCTCTCTATTACTCACAGCTCCCAAGAAACCACCTTGAATATGTGAACCCTCCAAATCTGGAATTTCTGAAAAGAGCAAGAGCATCATTGTTTTTTCTGCTCAGCAAAATGAGTTGTGGCTGGTTTTCTGCCCATTGCCTGAGGCCAGATCCTCTCTAGGTATTTCTACCATGCTCATCATGACCATGCTCTCTGAGCGCCATCCCAAACAGCATGACATGGAGCAGCTCGCAACTGTCCATCATGTTCAGTGAGGAGGTCTGGCCCATGTGAGACAGCAGCTCCAGCAAGCTGCACTTCTTCCTGGCCCAAGCCCCCAGCCCCCAGGGACTGCAGCACGCCCAGAGGGAACTGAAACCAGAGAGATCAAGATCAGGGGCGGCTCTAGGAATTCCGCCGCCCCAAGCCCATTTCTGCGGGAGGTCCAACGGAGCTGCGGGACCAGCGGCCCCTCCGCAGTCATGCCTGCGGGAGGTCCGCCGGAGCTGCCTGCTGCCCTCCCGGCAAAATGCCCCAAGCGCGCGCTTGGCGCGCTGGGGTCTGGAGCCGGCCCTGATCGAGATGGAACATGCCCTCCTGGGCCCCGCCATCTCCATGGGCAGCACTGCACGGGGGGCCCGGCCGGGACACTGGGGGTGCCACCTCTGAGGTGTAAAAAAGTCACATCGGAACCACTTCATCCAGGACAGCGGCTTCAAACCAGGGGCAATCCTGGGAAAACCTGGGCAGGTGGCAGCTCACTCCCCAGGGCCCCCTCCCCATTGCTCACTGGGGCACTCCCACCCAGGCCCCTCCCCACCGATCACCGCCCCCTCCCATTGCTCACTGGGGCACTCACCCAGGGCCCCTCCCCACCGATCACCGCCCCCTCCCACTGCTCACTGGGGCACTCCCCACCCAGGGCCCCCGCCCCACCGATCACCGCCCCCCCTCCCCATTGCTCACTGGGGCACTCCCCACCCAGGGCCCCCTCCCCACCGATCACCGCCCCCCCCCATTGCTCACTGGGGCACTCCCCACCCAGGGCCCCCTCCCCACCGATCACCGCCCCCCCTCCCCATTGCTCACTGGGGCACTCCCCACCGGGCCCTGCTGGGGCGCTCATCACCCAGGGCCCCCTCCCCACCGCTCACCGGGGCGCTTCCCCACCCCCGCGGGGCCATCCCCGATTCCCCCCAGCAGCCCCCGGTCGGCCCTTAGCCAGCAGGCCCTGCATAGCAACCGTTGCTAGAGACTCTGAGGGGAGGGTACTGCGCCGGCGCGGTGAAGAGCCACGGGGTGCTGCACATGCGCAGTGGTGAAGCGCGCGGCTCCCCCCCACCCCCGGGGACGGGAATCATGGCGGAGGCCGCTTGCCCTGAGCAGGAGCCGGAAGTGCTGCGACTAAAGCGCCTGCGCGGCGGGGGCTTCTTCCCGGTGCCCGCCGGGGACAGGGTGAGCGGGCGTGGGCCCAGCGCGAAAGGGTTAAGGCAGCGCCCCCCCTGTGGCGCCTGGGGGGGAAGGAGGGGTGAATGAGGCAGGGTAGGGAGGGGTGAATGGGGACGGGGGGGAAGGAGAGGTGAATGGGACAGGGGGAGTAGGGGAAGGCGGGGTGAATGGGGCAGGAGAGTGGGGAAGGAGGGGTAGGGAGGGGTGAATGGGGAAGGGGGAGTGGGGAAGGCGGGGTGAATGGGGCAGGGAGAGTGGGGAAGGAGGGGTGAATGGGAAAGGGGAGTAGGGGAAGGCGGGGTGAATGGGGCAGGAGAGTGGGAAGGAGGGGTGAATGGGGAAGGGGAGTGGGGGAAGGCGGGGTGAATGGGGCAGGGAGAGTGGGAAGGAGGGGTAGGGAGGGGTGAAGGGGGAAGGGGGGGAAGGAGAGGTGAATGGGACAGGGGGGAGTAGGGAAGGCAGGGTGAATGGGAAAGGGTGGGGCAGGGGAGTGGGGAAGGAGGGATGAATGGGGCAGGGAGAGTGGGGACGGAGGGGTAGGGAGGGGAGAATGGGGAAGGGTGGGGCAGAGGGGAGTGGGGGAAGGAGGGGCGGGGTAGAGTGAATGGGGAGGGGTGAAGGAGGGAAGGCTGGGGCAGGGTGCGGTGGGGAGAAGGAGGGAGACCTCCAGGCTGTGGAAATCGCGGCAGTGACAGCCTGACATTTGATCACAATTCAGTTCCCACGTTTCCATGCGCAGTGGCGGTAACGGTGCATGGAAATGACACGTGTGTTTGCAAACACAGAGTTGGGAACATGTGACCAGATGCTGGGCACAGCCCAGCGATAGCTGGCACGGGCCGCCATTGCTCTCACGCCATTTCACAAAGCAAATCAACGGCAGGTTGCCCTGCGAAGCGTTGGCTAGAATAGTGTCCAAACAGTAATGTTCCCATGAGCCTTACGCTAACTCCTTGCTTCTAGCATGATGCCCTGGGCCTTTCTGAAGCTCCTACATTCGCTGTCTAGAGGCTGTAACGCTGTCAGATAGCTCCTCTACCTATCGTGCAGGGGTTCGCAAACTCCATAGCACCACGCCCCCTTCTGACAACAACAATTACTACACCACCCTGGGGCGGGGGGACTGAAGCCAGAGCCCGTCCAAGCCCCAGGCAGGGGGGCCTGTAACCTGAGCCCAGGCTGAAGCCCAACCCTGAGCCCTGCCACCAAGGGCTTGGGCTTCGGGCCCAGGTCCCAGCAAGTTTAACGTCAGCCCCCGTGACCCCATTAAAAGGGGGTGCTGACCCACAGTTTGAGAACCGCTGCTATAGTTGTTAACCGTGCTCATCACCCTAGTAGCTGAGTGCCTTCCAGCCGTGCATTAAGCACCATAACTAACATCTGTCTTGTGGTGGTTTCATGCTGGTGGAACACAGGTGTTTCCGGCTACCAGCAATGACATATTCCAGCTTCCGGAGGGCTCCAGATAAATCTAACTTCACAATGAAAATCATAAGCCCTAATAATTGAACACTGCCCCCAAGACAGCTCTGGGGAGGGGGCTGGCTGCTCTGTGATATGGCTCTCTGCTTTCAGCTGGGAAGGTGCCGGAGCGTGAAGGAGTTTGAGAAGCTGAATCGAATTGGGGAAGGGACCTATGGCATCGTGTGTAAGTGTTGTATCTGCTGCAGGCTTCAGCAGCGGGAGCTGGTTTGCTTCCTGCAGTGGGGGGTGCTGACAGCAATGCCCCAGGCCACTGGAAAATACTCAGTGGCACAGGTCCCTACGTGTAAGGGCAGCCCCAGCACAGCCTGAAGCCCATCTTCCAGGATCTTGTCTCTTCCCCAGTGGTGAGCACATCAGTTGGAGGGGGTTTCACTGTTAACCCTCCCTCCCACTCCAGTGTTGGGAGGTGATGGTTAATGGTTCACTTGGTGAATGGTGTCAGTGGTGGATCAGGCATTCACTTTGCTGTGAGGCTTGTCTTCCAGGTACTGACCACATGGCGTGTGTTACTGTTTCAGACCGTGCTCGAGATACCCAGACGGATGAGATTGTGGCACTAAAGAAGGTGCGGATGGACAAGGAGAAAGATGGTAAGGGGAGAGCTGAAGGGGAGTTGCTTTTCCTAGGAAGCTCTGGGGTTTTAGGGCTGGGGAGGGATCTCTTAAAACACTTCTTCAGAAATGTGGTTAGCCCTGCACAGCCACATCAGAGCCTCGGGTCAGGCCAGGGGACTGGAGGGGGGAGTGCTAATGCGTGACTCAAGTACCACTCTGCAGGAATCCCCATCAGCAGCCTGCGGGAGATCACCCTGCTTCTGAAGCTTCGGCACCCCAATATCGTGGAGTTGAAGGAGGTTGTCGTGGGGAACCATCTGGAGAGGTAACAGTCCCATAGTACTGGCTCTGCACTGCTCTCCCTTCGGGAGGAATGTCACAGTACTCTCCCTGCCCTTACCCTTGGCAGGAATGGTAGTTGGATGACCCGTGGTGGCGGTGGAGAGTGCGCGTTGAGGTGGGGGTGGTCAGCACAGTGGAACTGCAGTGAGGTGACTGACTGTGGTGTGTGTCTCCTGCAGTATTTTCCTGGTGATGGGTTACTGCGAACAGGATCTCGCCAGCCTTCTTGAGAACATGCAGACGCCCTTTTCTGAGGCTCAGGTACAGGTGGATTGTGCCGGTGCATTACCGCTCCCAGCTGTAAGAGGGTGCTGTGGCTCTAACCAACGGGAGCAGGCTACCAGCACATACTGCTCAACCTACAGCCAAGGATGCAGATTCCAGCCCAGGCCATTGAGGCAGTTTGCAGCGGTCGTGTTGGTGGAGCTAGTGGTGGGCACTGGGAGACCGATGCCAGTCTGTAAATTGGCTGCCAGTCATCAGGTCACATGACCTGATTTCATCATAACTTAACGACCTGTCCTGTCTAGCATAGGGTCGAATAATCTAACCTCCTTGGCCCTTTGTGATATGGGGCATTGCCTGCTGCCTGCATTAAGCCCTGTCTGCATCACTGCAGTTAGAAAACCCCATTGTTACAATGTTTTGGGTCTTGGGCTCCAAACTAGGGCGCATGGCTTTGCATTGACCTTGAGCTTCTGCATAAAATGAGCCAGGGCATAAGCTGTCAGCAGCTGTTAGTCAGATTGCTTCATGCTTGACTGGAAGGCAGAGCTACTGGAGTTATGAGGGCAGGGTAGGAACCTATGCAGAGACATGTTAGGTACTAACGTGATGCTGTCTTGCTAATCCCGTCTCCCACCGCTTGCAGGTGAAGTGTATCATCTTGCAAGTACTCAAGGGCCTTCAGTATCTTCATGAGAACTTCATCATCCATAGGTAAGGGGTGGAGTGAAAGGCACTGTGGGTAAAGGGATTGTCTGGGAGGGGCACTGGGTAATGCACTGGACATTGGGAGCCAGCTGTGCCACTTGGGCTGTTTCCTTGGCTCTCAGTGGGGCAGAGGGAGGCCCTCTTGGAGCAGCAGGTACTTTGGGCAGCATGGAATGGCCCCCTGTGAAGCATTGCCTCTAACACAACCATCATGGCTTCTTTCTGATGGCAGGGATCTGAAGGTGTCTAATCTGCTTATGACTGATAAAGGCTGCGTGAAGATAGGTGAGCTCCCCTGTCACCTTTGCTAATGCAGCTCCAGAGATGCTTCCAGCTTTCTCATTTTGCAATGCAGAGGCAAGGGCAGTAGCTGGCCTGCTTTTTGACCTTGAAACTGCCCTCTCTTTGCAGCGGATTTTGGGCTGGCTCGTGCACACGGAGTGCCACTAAAACCAATGACCCCTAAAGTCGTCACCCTCTGGTGAGTAGGTTCTGCTTAGTCCTGAGGGAGTCACCCTATCATGGACCCCCTCAGAGGCTGTGGGTCAGCCCTACAGTCAATCTGGGTCAATGAGACAATGGGAAGCATCTTGGACAAGTTTTGGGAGCTCCACTGATTCGTAATTCCTGCATTCATTATGTTGCACAGGTACCGGGCCCCAGAGCTGCTGCTGGGAACAACGACCCAGACCACGGGCATAGATATGTGGTAAGGGGATCTCGTATTGGAGAGTAATGCTCTGGGCAGGAATTTGCAGAACTAGCTGGGGGCCAGCCAGGGGACTGACCGGGGTCAGGGCAACAGCTTGGTACCTCAGGAAGCAATGTTCACATCTGTATAAAGATCTCGTACTGAACCAGGGCCAAGGTGAGTCTACAGCAACAGGAGGGATCTGCTGCTGAGGGCAAAGGAGGAGGAGTCTGCTGCAAGGGATTTGTGCGTCTGATTCCCACTAACCCAGGAGACCTATTCCCTCCCCAGGGCAGTGGGATGTATCCTCGCGGAATTGCTGGCCCACAAACCGTTACTCCCAGGCAGTTCGGAGATCCACCAGATTGACCTGATAGTGCAGCTGCTGGGGACGCCCAATGAAAACATCTGGCCAGTAAGTGCTCGCTCTGCATCCCCCACCCTGCCACACTCTCCCTGACCCTCGCATGTCTCCTTCCCCCCAGGGCTTTTCCAAGCTGCCCCTAGTGAGCCAGTACACCCTGCGGAAGCAGCCCTACAACAACCTCAAGCACAAGTTCCCATGGCTGTCGGAAGCTGGGCTTCGCCTGCTCAACTTCCTCTTCATGTATGACCCCAAGAAGAGGTAAAGAGCCGTCTGCAGCCCAGCGCGGGCCGTGGAACTGCCAGTGTGATGTGGGGCCCGGGCTCCTCAGTGTATGGGGTGGGTGTGGCTCCTGCCACCCTCCCACCAGGCAGGGCTGTTCCCCTGGGGGGTAAACAGCTGCAGTGCGTGGGGGAGCTGTCAGCTCCCAGGAAGCACTGGGCAACCCCTGTAATGCAGCTGCAGTGCTGCTTGCTCCCGGGGCTGATCCCCCAGGCATTGCTGCCCCCTTTACCGCAAGACCATGGGGGTGTCTGACCGTTATAGGACCAGGTTATACTGCTCCCCAGCCAGGTGCCGCTGGGCACGCAGGGCCTCCGGGATTATGCAGAGGAGCCCAGCGTGGGATGTACTGCGCATTGCCCTCTGGACAGGAAGTGAAAGCAGTGGCTTGGTCACAGCTTTGCTGAGCTGCTTGGGCACAAGGAAGGTCTCACGTGTACAGAGGTTTCCTGAAGAAGCAGAGGGAGTGTTTGTGGGAAATGATGGACTTTTCCTGTAACCTGCGTTTGCCTCCCCAGGGCGACAGCGGGAGACTGCCTGGAGAGCTCCTACTTCAAAGAAAAGCCCTTGCGTAAGTGACTCCTCTGCGCCATTGGGGCCTATGGGACTCTGAGCCCTTCCTGAGACTCATTTCCTCTCCCCTTCTCCCCAGCCTGTGAACCGGAGCTCATGCCCACCTTCCCCCACCACCGCAACAAGCGAGCTGCTCCCGCCAGTGCCGGGGCGGAGAGCCAGGGCAAGCGCGGCAAGCCCTGAGGCTGCACGTTCTGTTCTGCCAGGTAAGAACGATCTTCTCTTGCCCCAGTTGGGCCTCTCCTGGCTTGAGACTTTCACACCTGGCAGGGGGTTGTGATGAGGACTAGACAAAACCACAGGTGACTGGAGGCCACAGCATTACTGGGCTGCCCCACTTCACTTTCTGCCCCGGGATTCTCAGGTTAAACCGCTTGCAAAAGACTGGAGCCTAGCTCCTGTTGGGAGTGCAGACTGGGAGCCAGTTTTCCCAGTTACTTGCCAGCTGAGGAGCCTTGGTGTACTGGACTGTTTGGGGGAGAGACAGCCCCATCTGTGAGTGGGGAAACAGACCTCCCAGTCAATGTACTGCTCTCGCCCTGGAAGGTGCCCGCTCCCTCCTATTGGCCTCTTCAGTCGCAGGAGTTGGTCCCTGGGAAGTTTGGTTTGTTTTTATGTGCAGACTCTCATGCCCAACGGCTGCCCGTGTTGCCATGCGTTGGGGGTGAGTGAGCATGCGGTCCGCAGCACTCCCCGCCCGGGGCCCAGCTCCGCTGCCTCTAAGGCAGCATGTGGTTCTCCCAGGCCCCACAGGGCTCAGGCCATGCTTTGGAGGACTCTACGTTCCCACCCTACTCCCCAGAAGCTGGTGTTCTCCACAATGGCAACAGCCTCAGCCAGTCCATGTGATTACTCACTCCCACTCCTCAACATGCGTTCTTCTGTTTAAGGTTTGGACAAAGATGCGGATAAAGGGAACATCCAAAACAGAGGCTGGGAAGGCGCCAGGAGCTGAAGGAGGATTTGTAACCAGCTGCTATAGGACCCAAGGCAGACGCAGTACAGGCTCCTCTTGACCTGTCGACATTCTCAGGGTGCCTCCTGCTGGGTGGTCCAGCGCTGCCTAGGAGAACGGTACCCCAAACTTCCACTCAAATGCAGCTGCTGGAGACACGCTCGAGGGCTGTGGATTGTTCTATCATCTTTGCACCAAGAGAGCAGTCAGGGCAAACTTCGTATCTATCCTGCGCCCCTCTCCACCCAGTGCCAGTCGCATCCTTCATGGTGGCTGGCCCATCACCAGCCCCTGGCAGAAGCTCCAAGGAAGGGCAATGTGTGAACACATTCCTATGGGCTGAAAAGAACCTTGAGCTAGGTGGGCAGCCGGGGCAAGAGGTTCTGCCTGACCCTGAATGGCTGCTGGGTTTGTTACAAGCTGGAAGCTGCACTTAGAAAAGTCCCTTGGTTCTTTGTTCCTCATTGTGATCCTGCCCTCAATAAAATGTCGTGTGAGTGTCAGCTGTAATGGATAGTCCTGCAGAGCTGCTCTCCTGTTTACCCGAGGCAGCCGGCCCAGCACAAGGGAGGAATGGCTGCTGTGTGTAGCGTGTCACAGCTCTCCCGTCACCTAACGCTGCACAGGACGGGGAGCGCAGAGTCCTGGAAGCACAATGTAGTGACCTATCTCAGAACTCTCCCACCTCCGTGCACCCTGGGGCCGCAGTGACAAACGTTCCCAGCCCAGCTGGAAAACCCCAGCTGCAGGTGCTCTCCCCTCAGCCAGTGTACGGCAGCAGTGCCATCACTTCCTCCAGGAGCTGTGCCACCCCCACAGGGGCCTGAGCCAATCCTGCTGGTCTTGAGCTGAGATCTCAAGGCTTCTGACTCATTCTGCTGTGACACACGGCACCCTCAGCAGCTTGGGTAGCCACAGTTTCCCCTCTACCCGTCATCGCCTGGAGCTTCTTAACAAGATCACCCTCTGTTAATGAGCCACCGCCATCAGCGAGTTAAGGACATGAAAGTCTGAAGCAAGAGCCCCTGGTAATGGGCAGGTGGAATTTGTGTGGCATAGGATAAGCTCCCACACCCTGCCCGGGAGCCAGAATACCAGGCTAGAAAGAAAAACACTTTATTAGGTAACTGTGGAGGTGATAGACAACATTCTTTCTTTGTTCTGAGTCGAGCAGAGATGACTGAGTCGAACAGGGTTACCAGCAAGAGCTGAGTTGGGAAGGGGGCCTTACCCAGCCAGAGGGGCTGGGGTACTTGGCCAGTGGGCCAGCTGAAAGGCAGGAGTGCCATCCTATTGCGCACTCTCCCGGTGCCCTGGAAGGTACAGCACTCATCACCACTGGATTTCACCTGGGGTGGGTTTTCAGGGGGCTCTGTTTAGTGCCTGGCTGCTGGCACTGATTCCAGCCACCTCACACTGAAACTGGGGGCCATCCCCAGTGTTCTCAGCTTCCCCTCCCTGAGTGTGAGCCAGGAGCCCTGGCACTGCTGCTCTAAACAGCGTAGCAAGAGGGGGACATGGTCCCCTTCCCCCCAGGCAACAGCAGCAGGGAGCCCCCTTTTTGGCTTTCCTGGGTCCAGCATTCTGCTGCCTTTGAGTTTCCAGCTGGGTTGTGCGCATGTGCACATGGGGAGGGGATTGGCTGTCATTTCCAGGAGCCAGTGCCCACTCCACTTAACCCTTGGGGGGACATGATAGAGGTATATAAAATCATGAGTGATGTTGAGAAAGTGGATAAGGAAAAGTTATTTACTTATTCCCATAATACAAGAACTAGGGGTCACCAAATGAAATTAATAGGCAGCAGGTTTAAAACAAATAAAAGGAAGTTCTTCTTCAGAACTCCTTGCCTGAGGAGGTTGTGAAGGCTAGGACTATGACAATGTTTGGAAGGGGACTGGATAGATTCATGGTGGCTGAGTCCATAAGTGGCTGTTAGCCAGGATGGGTAAGAATGGTGTCCCTAGCCTCTGTTCGTCAGAGGATGGAGATGGATGGCAGGAGAGAGATCACTTGATCATTGCCTGTTAGGTTCACTCCATACTGGGCTAGATGGACCTTTGGTCTGACCCGGTACGGCCTTTCTTATGTTGATACAGGAAGGAGAAGCTTTGCTGTGCCCAAAAGCACCCAGGAAAGGTGCAAGCAGGGACCTAGGCAGAGGAATAGGGTCCTGAGACATCAGAGCTGAGCCCTGGGGAGATGGGAACTGAATCCCTAAGGCTCTGCTGACCAAGGAGCTAGAGCATCAGACAAGGGAACTCCTACTGCACTGCATCCCATGGGACTAACAGGGTAACCCTTCCTCCAAAGCTCCAGCAACCATTGATTGTGGAGAACCCCAAGTGCCACGGCGCTCATGAGGACAAGAATTTGGTAGTAGGGGATACTGCAGGGCAAGAGCCTAGCTTGCTAACTCCCTGAAGGCTGTCAGCTCGCCCAGGGCAGCTGAGGCAGGCAGGGTGTGGGAGACACATCACCCAATAATGGGCACATGCACACAGCTCAAAGCACCTGTCATTTCCATATGACCCATCAGTCTGGGGCAAAAGCTGCTCTAGCTCAAACACCCACTGCCAGGAGGAGCCAGGGCCCAGCCTAAACCCAGACCCTTCTTCCCCTGGGCACCTTCTGTCCCACCCAGAACCTTAAGGCCAGTCAGCCTGAGCAGCAATGGGTAGAACCAGCACAAGATCTTCCCCCAAGCCGCCATCTCTCCTCTCATGGCTGGCCTTTGGTGGACAGTTCATCTGTGCTTCTCTCCTGGGGCAGGGGCAGAGCTGTCCACATGGGCCATGCCACAGAGCACCTGGACAGAGCAGCATCCTTCCACCAACTCAAGGGAATCGCTTGAAAAACAGCAACTCTCTCATTTCTCCTTGTCCGTACCTAGGTCCAATATTTCAGGCTGTTCTGAGAAGCCTGTGAGATAAGAGGCCCCTGCTCCTCGGGACGAGGGAAGCTAGAGCTGTGACTAAGCAGGGCCAGGAGATCATGCCAGAGACCCAGTGGAGGCCAATCCCTGGAATTGGCTTATGGGAGTTGGGAGGGAAGAGTAGTAGTGTTGAATGTAGGGCAGGGTTATTGTAGGCAGCTACAGCAGAGGAGGATCTGGGGCAAGTCTCTACAGAGCACTGCTGTAGCGGGGTAGGGGGAGGAAATCAGCTCTGCCACTAGAGGCTTCCCCTAGAACAGAACCAGGTGTCATCAGGCAAGTCCTGATGCTTCCCCCAGAGGTAGGATTTGGTTGACACATCCCACAGCATTTGCAGGCACTGGGGAGGCAGCTCGTCCTGTAGCTAGGGCTGAGCCCCAGAGCCTTCTTTCAGCAGCATGTCCACCTGGGTCCTCCGTAACCACAGGAGCTTCTGCTGCTCACTCTGCAGCTCCTGCATGCAGTGGCTACTCCTGCAGGTCTGCATGGCATCACAGCCGCTGGCGTGGAGCAGGCAGCATGTGGCACAGCAGTAGGAGGGGAGAGCACCTCGGATCAGGCATGAATGCAGCTGGTAGCAGGGTGACTCCAGCACTTCCCTTTCTCTGCTCTCTAGCCGTGGGGCAGCAGGCAGCAGCTCCCATGGTGTCTCTGTAGCCATGGGCAAGAATCTGGCAGTTCTGCACTCTGAGAGCATAACCTTGCCAGCAGAGCGGGGCATTAGGCAGCTTGCTGCCGCGTGTGGCTTGAGCACTGCAGTGTCAGAAGGGGAGCTCAGAGAAGGGGTTGTGCTCCCCGTGGTCTCAGGAGAGACTGAGTCACTGATCTTGCTAAGCTCCCCTCTTAAGGAGATAAAAGAGAAGGCGGCAGCCTCTGAGTTGGGCCCATTTCTATAAGGCTGCTCCTGGCCAGATTCACTAGTCCCCCGGTTCTCCCAGATCCTTCCCTCGTTTCCCCCGAGATCCTCAGGACCAGGTACTCCAACAGCCTCACCCCACAGGGTGGGGCTCTGTTCCCAGATGGGAGGCCTGTGTAGCTCCCGGGAGGACAAAGCCCATGGGGGTGATTGCAGCCTGGCTCCCATGGGCTCACTGTACAGGGTCGCAGCCTCTGGGCTTTGCAGCTCATCCCCATAGAGATCAATGCTTTCAGCACAGCCAGGAGCTGCCTTGGCTCTGGGCTCTCTGCCTTTCGGCCATCTAGCAAGTCTCTGTAGTTTCTCCACACAGTCATGCAGGTCCCTGGTGCCCCTCCGCACCTGGAGCAGGTCTTCAGCAGACACTTGGCATGGCTCCAGCTGCCACAGGATCTCCCCCAGGATCTCACACTCCACCCTTGCTGCAAAGAAGCCGCAGGCAGCCTGGACGAGCTCAGCTCCCGGAGGTGGCTGGGACACCACGAGGTGATGGTCATCTCTCTTCACATATCCCATCCTGTGGAAGCTCTTTGCAATGTCACTGTCCGACAGCGCCGCCTGCAGGGAGTGCACGTACACCCCCGAGAACATCTGCAACAGCAGCACCGCGTTATTTGCTGAGCACGCAGCTGGCCATCTCCCAGCCAGTCTAACCCGGTGACCTCACCACCCCGCCTGCGCCCCACAAACACTGACACAACGAGCAATTAGCCACCCTGTTGGCAATCAGCACCACCAAGCCCACGGCAGTCTGAGAGCACCTTGAATTCTCAGCCCCTGCCCAGCAGCCCAAAGCACAGTCACCGCAGGCCACCACTAGCCTCCAGCCTGCCCCAGTGGGGAGGGCGCTCCAGGCAGCACAGCCACCAGAGGATGCCACAGCTCCCGGGCCTGCCAGGCAGGGCAGGAAATTCAACTCCCAGGAAGGCAGTGGAGTCAGACCGGGGCGGTGCCCCTCCTCACCTTCATTCACCTTCCTAACATCTGCTGCGGGTGCCTCAGGGACCTGCCCCTGCTGCACTGGGGTTCCTTTGGAGACACGACCCACTGCATCAAGGAACTAGCTAGTCCCAGGTCCTACACAGCCCTGAGCCCCCGGCCCATTTCTGTGGCTGTCCCAATCACCTTGAACCCGAGACTGTGTGACGGCCACACACACAGTGACGCCGCCCAGAGATGAAGTACCTCTGCCCCTTCGTGTTCTAGCCACTCGGGGCCACACACGCACAGGCGGGCTTTCCATCGTGGTGGAATCCCTTTGTCTAAAGGCCCAACACACACCTATGCTGCTGCAGGAGGGATCATTCCTGACTCCCCGTCCTGGGGTTGGACCGCGCCGCTCCCAGTGAGGGGGTGGGTCTCTTTAACAAATCCCAGATCTGTCTGGGCACGAGTGTAATCATCAGCTACACGAGGGACTGGCCTGAATATTCTATTCCCCTGGGGAATTTGCACCCCAGGGAATCTGTGCTGAAGTCCCTGGAGTGACCCTCTCTCTCTTCAGTGATTTGCTCGGAATGGCCCCTGCACACGGTTTCAGCAGCTCCATGTCTCTATCCAGCATGCCCAAGAGAGACAGCGGTGCAGCCCGGCGGCACCATGACCACACACCAATGCTCACCTTGATTGTGCTGAACTCCTTGCGCCAAGGGAGGAGGTGCAGATTGACAGCTGCCAGCTCAAGGACCTCAAAGGCCCTGGCCAGCCCCCTGAGTGCCAAGGGCAGGGCGTCCCATCCCCGAAGGCTGCTGGCGAGCGTGGCGAAGACGTCATCCCGCAGGGCGTAGTGCAGCTCCGGATCTGCCAGCAGGTGCTGCCGCAGCCACTCCCTCAGGGCCAGGTCAGTGCAGACCCCCGAGTGGCCCCTTCGGAAATCCCTCTCCAGACATTTCCGGTACTTCTGCTGCACCAGGGAGCTGGAGCCCATCCTAGAGCCGCGGAGAGGGCAGGGGTGAGTGGCTAAGAGCCCACGAAAGGCAGCACCCACCCAGGGCCACCAGAGAGTCCTGTGCAACCTAAACAGGGGCAGCTCTGCCCTGCCCCGCCCGGCTCCAACTCCACCATTGAGAGTCAGGCCAGCTTCCCTCCCCCCCCCTTAGCGGTTCACTCGGACATTGCCAGCCACTCCCGGGCCTGGGGGGGTTGTTCTGCTCCTCTGCTCAGCAGCCAGTGCCCTGCCTGGGGAAGGGGCTGGGAGGGGTGGGGCCAACCCTCGGCCCCTCCCTCCAGGACTGTCCTGTCACCCCCGAAGACACCTTGGATACACAGACATACCCAGCCCCTCCCCCGCTACAGGGGGCGAAGGGGGGAGGGGCGGAGATGGAGACCCCCCCCAAAGCCTATGGGGCGAAGGGGGCGGAGACACAGAGACCCCTCCCCCATCCTTGGGGTAAGGGGAGGGGCTGAGACAGAGGCCCTGCCCCCTTTGGTGGGGTACGGGGGGGCTGAGGCGGAGGCCCCCCCACTCCCCGCACCACTCACCTGCCGGCCCACGGTCTCTCCGCTCTTCCGCCGGGCAACAACTTCCGGTTTCCTCTCGTTCCGCCCCCTGGCCAGCGGAGGTCACGTGCTGAGAGGCGGGGCTTCCTGGCGCCCCGCCCACTGGTGGGTTAACCCCCTCCCTGCCGGCCCAGGCGGCCTGCATGGCCGGGGGCCCCTGGGCTAGGCAGTGGCCGGGGGCGGGGAGCTGCAGGGAGGCCTGGTTCTCCGTGTGACCCCTGCGGAGCCCAGAGACGGGGGCCGGGCTGGGCTTCTTCCCACACCCCTGTCCCGCCCATGCCCCCGGCCTGCAAGTGAATTCCTCCCAACAGCGGAGTTTGCAACTCCAAGCAGGGGTGAGAGGGGCTCGGAAGAAGGATCTGTGACTTTATGCTGCCTGCACTGTGAGAGGCAAAGATCACCAAGCCTAAGGGAAGCTGCCCAGTGGTTGGCCGGGGTTAGCCCTGGAGAACATACCGAGCTTGCTGAGCATCCAAGCGTCTGTTACCTGCTGAAATTTACAACTGGAACTCATTTGTGTGTGTGTCTTGCTGCTTTGGCCTTGTCAATACCTGTCTTGTTTCCTTGTCCTACATAATAAATCTTGAGAGGGGTTATTCTAGGACTGGCTACCAGCGTTGTCTTTGGGGTGAGATCTGCCGTGCAATTGGGGGTGGGTTAGTGACTCGCCTCGACCTGACTATTGCTGATCCTTGGTGTAAAGGCCCATCTGTCACAAAGGCAGGCTCACCTGGGTGGCAAGACAGAGCGGGGCACCCAGGGGGACTGTCTGACTCCTGGTTAAGGTGGTTCTAGTGCCTGAGGGGTTTACACTTGAGAACTGGTTGGTGAAATCGAATACTGGGTCGAGCTCACAGGCAATTTAGGGTCCGGCAGTCTGCCCTGAGGTCAGTAGTCACACCCCCAGCCCTGGTCTACACTGCAGAATTCCTTTGGGATGCATCCTACTGGCATCATAGGAGCTGGCTAAAGCCGCCCTTGTCTTTATAGTGAGCTCCTGGGGTGGGGCCAAGCCTGCCACAGCGGGCACTGCCTGAGACAAAGACCAGTGCTAATGCACCCGCAGTGCAGGCAGGCTGGCCCGCGGAAAGCACAGGTCCCAGGCTGGTTCTGCTGCAGGGCGTGGAGGGGCTGTGGGCAGGAATGTTAGGTCGGCCTGGCCATGGGAAGCACACCCACATTGGAGGGGGTGATGTAGGGGGCTATCCGGCTCCAGCACTGGCAGTGCTAACTTCACTGAAAGACAGACACCCTTCCCGCCCCAAACACAGGTATTGCTGATCCCATTCCTGGGTGGGGGGAAGGGATTGTCTGTGGCACACACCTGGGTCAGGCCCTGATCGTGCAGCCAGTCCCACCCAGAGTGCCCTGCAGCAGAGGGGCCCACAAAGGAGCAAAGAGGTTGGATATTCCCGTTGCAGAGATGCCATGAGGCCATTCCACATGGCAAGAGTGACAGAGGAGAAGGCTCTCCCATCAGTGGTGGAGGGGCAGAGAGGAGGCGACTGGGAGCTGGAAGAGGAGCAGAGAGGTTGAACCGGACCCTGAAGCCCACAGGGAGCCCACGGCAGCCTGTGGGCACATGGCTATGCTGCTCTGTGTGGAAGGAGGTGGGCTGCACGGCACGGAGCTGGGGAGCTGGTGGAAGACTCAAGGGGAGCTGACGGGACTCCAGTGCAGGCCGCAGCATGTGTGGCCGGCGTGACGAAGAGCTCGGAGTGGTGGGAGGGCTGACGGAGAGTTCAGGCTCATGGGGCTCGGCAGGGGAGGAAAGGGAGCTCGTCTCATGGCTGCTCTTCATGCTCAAGAGAAGCTGTTAAGGTGAGGGAAGTGGATGGGGAGCCAGGGGCGAGCCAAAGGAGTGTGGAGCCAGGCAGCAGACCTCGCAGAGGTGGTAGCTATGAGCCGGAGTGGAGGGAATGGGAGTGAGAAGCAGGTAGGTCTGTGGCTTGAGCAGAGCAGAAGGCAAAGGAGTCAATGGGACAGTGGTCTTGGTGTAGAGGAACCCCACCCTGCCCTGAGTTAGCACCCACACAATGGCAGTGCCCAGTCCCCGCTGTGCAGCAGTGGGGGAATCCCAAAGGACGGGGTGGCCCCGTGTCAGAGGCTGCCCTGCCAAGAGAGCGAGGAGGGAGCAGTGGGCGTGCCGGGGAGCTGTCTGTGCAGAGCATGGCCCAGAAGAGGAGGCGTCAGACATGCACGAGGAGGCTGAGATCAGAGGAGGCGGCTCCCTGGGGCATTCCCAGAGGGGGAGCTGGACACAGAGCCCAGGCAGGGGAGAGAGGGGGTGGGCAGTGAGGCGATGCAGAGAGCAGGAGATGGCACTGTGGACAGGGCGCTGGGTACCTGCCGCCACATGCTGCGCTCGCTCTGGGCACCTCTGCGCTGGCGAGGAACCCACCGAGGTGGGCAGAGGGAGGGAGCTGACCTCGCTAGCCACGGCTCTCGGCTAAATGACTGCCAGGAGGGGGCAGTGACCGAGGGGAGGGCTGGCATGGACCCAGGAGACTGGCAGGATGGCAGAGTCTCCCAGAGGCAGGGGTGGGAGCCCCATCACTGAGACTGGCCGAGGCACTCAGCCCTGCGCTGGCAGCCAGGGTGGCCCGACGGCGTTTGTCCCAGGCCCACTGAGTCCCAACTGACCCAGTGAGCAACAGTGAGACAGGAGGCAAAGGACGGGTGGGGGCAGAAGCAGGGGGCGGGGCTAAGTGGGCAGTGGGTGTGGCCGTGGGAGTTGGAGGTGGAGCTAGGTATGCACCTTCCCTACTTATTTCCCTGCCTGGGAGCCACCACAGCCTGTGCCTGTCTCTGCCGTTAGCCTGGTCTCCAGCTGGCCGCGGGATGTCTGCCTCGGACAGAGTGGTCGTGGTGCTGGGAGGGGCTGGCACGGTGGGAGCCGGGATAGTGAAGTCACTGCTGGAGAGAGGTAAGGGCAGCCGGCTGAGTGGGGCGTTTGGCAGAGGTGATGATGGGGAGGTGGTTGATTTTGTTTTCTAACCACAGCCACATACGGGCTGGCAGGGGCAGCGTGGGCTTTGTCTTGGCTGCGATGCTGGATTCTCCCCCCGGCGTGAGCGAAGACTCACACTAGACCCCAGGTGCCTGACCCACAGCTAGTGGGTGACGCCAGGTCCCTTCCTGCTGAGACCAGCCCCTGCCAGCTCCTGGATGATTGCAGACACTTAGATCAGAGGCCAAAAAGCAACAGGGCCAAAAAGCTGCTGTGTCCTGGCCAGGCAGCCAGCTGACTCTGGGGTGGAGCTGAGTTGAGAGCACCCTGCTGGGGAGGGGGGAACAGGACCTTGCCCGTGAGTGAGGGGAAACCTGCTGTGGGTGCCGGCTGCCCCGATGTATTGCTCAGCCCAG
Source organism: Mauremys reevesii (assembly GCF_016161935.1). Lineage (NCBI taxonomy): Eukaryota > Metazoa > Chordata > Testudines > Geoemydidae > Mauremys > Mauremys reevesii. The sequence goes on from NC_052638.1 coordinate 41,127,186, forward strand.
CCTTTCTCTTCTGCCCCACCCTAGTGAGCAAAGGGCCTGGGCCGGCTGGGGCTCGCACTGCTCCCAGCTCAGCCACGGCCGTGCAGGAGGGGCGAGTGCCCTGGCGGAGCTGCCTGTGCAAATTCTGCCATCGATGGCACAATGGTGGGTGGCTTTCCTGCCCTTGGCACTCCGGTGCACCCTGCACCTGCATGCTGCGCCTCCTCTCTGCCTGGCTGCAGCCTGGCATCCACGTTCCTGAGCCAGCAGCAGAGTCCTAGGTAGCAGAGCTGGAGGTACCATCTCATCCGCCCCCTGGCACCAGTGGCTTGTTCGCTGCCATCTGTTTCTGCTGTTGCATAGGGTACGTGCCCTGGGAAGCCAGATTAGGGCAGAAATCAGGACCACTCCCTTTCAGAGGTACCAGCCTGACCTGCTGCCTAGGTAAACCCTGCTGCCCCCCAGCGGTCCCAATCCCCAGCGCTCACCCCACGGCAGCCTGGCTCTGGTGCTATTTGCCCTAAATATCTCTAGGACGCCAGCACCCTCCAGCCGAGGGGTAGTTTGATGTGTAGAAGGCTCCACCCAGAGCCACGGGCAGAAGGTGGCTGGGTCCCAGTGTGGGCAGAGCTGTTGCTCTGTATCGGCGTGATGCCCTGATGAACGGCTCTGCTTCCAGCCCTGCGTTTGAAGGGAGAGCCACGTGCCGAGGCAAGCATAAATGGGGGAGAGAGAGATGACTCTGGTGTTTTCTCCTGACAGCGCCACGCCCAGCCGAGCACCCAGACGCCTGCGGTGGGGGTTGGTGGGAGCAGTGTGGCGCTGGCACAGCCGTATTTGCACATGTTGCACAGAGCTGTGGCGAAGCAGGCCACTGGGGCAGTTCCCCCTCCCCCTCAAGTGATCTGCCCTGAGCGCAGGCCCCGTGACATGGCATTGTGTGCGCAAGGCTGCGGCTCACCCCGGGCCTGGGTGCTGGGCGGGTCACACGAGACAGGGAGAGCAGCTCCCTTGCAAGAGGGGAAGGCGAAGGGTCTGGCTTTACACATGCTCCTTCCATCACCCCGGCTCACAGGGCCTCCCCACACCCCTGTGCTAGCCCGGAGCACGCAGCAGCTTGCCCTCACCCCAGCTCTCCTGATGTACTGCTACAGGAGGAGCGTCAGTATCACCCCTCCTCAGCTGGGAGATGGAGATTCAACGGGGCCAGGAGCCAGCGGCAGAGCAGGGAATGGAGGCCTGGAGCGCCTCCCTCCCTCCCTAGCCCAGGGTACTGTCCCTGCTTCCGGAGACTCCCTCACTCACCAGCACAAGCTGCGCTGCCACCTCAGGCCTGGTCCCTGGGACGCCCAGTGGGACAAGCCGCGACCCCTCCCTGCTAACAGAACAATGCTGGTGTGCGAGGCCCCAGGAAGTGCTGGGCAGAGGCTCTGTGTGCTGGGGACCAAGGGGCCGTGCTCGCGAGCTCCCTTCCAGCCGGCTGCAGGACGCTTCGGGCCGCGTCTCCCCGCCACCCTCTTGCTCGCAGGTTTCCGAGTCGCTGTCGTCTCCCGCGATGGAAGCAGGCTGGAGAAACTGAAAAGCTTTGTGCCAGCGCCGACCCGTGACCGTCTGCACACGCTCATCGGGGACGTGGGTAAGGCATGTGGCCGGGCCCAGCCTGCAGCTCTGCCGGCAGGATTCCCAGGGACGCTGGCTGAGGAGCTGTGGGGCTGATAGCAGTGCCCAGGGGAGACACTTGGTGTCAGGCTGTCCCTCCAGGGAGCCCCTTATTCCAGGGCTTCCCCTGCTGGAGGAGAGGGCAAGAGTCCGAGAGGAGTGTTCAAGCCAGCTGGCCTCTGTTGCACATTGGGAGCTCCGTGCTAGAGGAGCATGTTGCTGCAGCCAGCTCCACTCAGCTAGTTATGCCCGAGCGAGGCCCAGCGGGCAAGGCACCTCGCCCAGAGAGAGAGACATGTAATCGGCCAGGACCCTCCTGCATGGACCCCTCTGCAGCGAGGGCAGGGCTGGGTTCTGCCCGCAGGGCTGGGCCCAGTTCTTGCGGTCGCAGGGCTGGGCCCAGTTCTTGCTGTCGCAGGGCTGGGCCCAGTGCCGGGGCATCACTCGCTGCTGAAATCCTTCCAGGGTCCGAGGAGGGAGCGGAAGCCGCCAAGGAAGCCCTGCTGAAGAGCGTTGGCAAGGTCACGGACGTGGTGTCGTCGCTGGGCTTCAGCTGGTGGCAGGGAGGGCCCCCCCACACTCAGACGCTGCAGGAGCTTCACCGGGTGGGTGTGGGCAGGTGATGCAGCTGGCTCTGGGGAGGAGGCGGCAGGGAGCCTGTAGGGAGGGCCAGCGGGGATGCTGAGGGAGCTAGGCTGGGATCTAGACTCCACTGTGCTCTTGTAAAGCCGCAGCCAGGTAGTGCCACCCTGTGCAAGGCCTCAGGACAGTAGCCGCTGAAGCGCCGTGGAGACAACAGGTTCGGCCCCTGGGGAAGGGAACAGCCGCGACCCCAGGACAGGGCTGGGTTAGGGAGGTCGCCGTGTTGGAGTGCTGTGCTGTCTCCAAAGGGCGGCCGTCCCTGGGGCAGCAGCCAGTCCCTGTTGGCCCTGGGCCTTGTCTCGGGATGCACAGATCAGCAGCCTGCAGCAGAGGTGTGATGGGGGTAGGGGGGTGGGATGCGGCTGCAGGAAAGAAAACAGTCGTGTCTGACCTGTGGTCCCCCCCCCGCCAGGTCCTGGAAACGCTGCTGCTGAGCACCTTTACGTCCTGGAAAGCATTCTTCCCTCTGGTCCAGGAGAACCCCAGCGGCTCCTACACCTTCATCACAGGTGAGGGGAGGCCCAGCCCCCGGCGACGGGAGAGCCCCTCGCCGCTGACTGGGCCAGCAGGGGCTGCCATGCGGCCGGCTGTGGGTTCTGGTGAGCAGGGGCTGCAAGGAGGCCTTGTGTGCATCCCCCGCCCTCTCGCGGCCAACGGGCGCTCTCTGTTTCAGGAGGGGCTGGTGAGCGTCTGCTCATGCCAGGCACAGGGTTCCTGACGCTGGGGGCTGCGGGCGCACTGGCCTTCTGCCAGGTGGTCCGGGAGGAGTACCCAGACGTGCCCTGCAAGCTGAACGAGGTCAGTGCCCCCTGGCTGGGGTGGGTGGGGTGGAGGGGCACTCACAGCTCTCCCTGCCCCCTCTCCAGGAGCCTGCTCGCTGGGGTCTGCAGGGGGATGGAGCAGAGCCCAGTGAGGCCTGGCCCCCTTGCTGACCTGGTGCTAGCCCCAACTGGCTGGCGTCTCATGTAGGTCAGCAAAAGTGCCCAGAGCTGCTGCTCGACAGCCCCTTCGGCAGCCCAGGCCCCTCCGTGTGTCTGGCCAGTGGGGTCCTGCTCCAGGACGATACAAGTAACATGGGGCCCCTTGCAGCTGGGGCAGGTTTGTGGGTATTAACGTGGGCGAGGGACTCTGCTCCACTCTACCCAGGGTGAGGGCACCCCCTCCTGGCCAGCCGGTGGTGGACGGCCTGGGCATAACTGGCTCCGCTCTCCCCTGCAGGTGAAGATTGACATGGGGGTGGCGACCCCGGAGCGTTTGCGCCCCGGCTACGTGAGTCACCTGGAGGTGGGCGAGGCAGTGGCCTCCCTGGTCGAGAAGGGGAGCGTTTCCCATGCCGTGCTGTGTGCCCGCTCGCCAGCCGACCTGAAGACCCTGACCCTAGAAGGGAAGATCTGAGGCCTTTGCAAAGCCCTCTCGAGCTGTGTCCACTTCTAGTCCCCCCTGCTCCCTTGTACAGGGCTTCTGGGTACATCTGCCCCATGCTCCGGTCCCCGGCCAGGATGGGTGAGCTCAGCTGGGACTTGACTCTGAGCGGCAGCTGCCTTGCCAGCCCTGGAGCTACCGGCACGGACAGCACCGCGTCATTCTGTGCTCTTGCTCACCGCCTAGCAAGAGCAGCTGATGCCTCCTTTCCCTGCTGGGGAGCCAGGATCCTCTCCTCTCTAAGCCCCATTCTCTCCTCCCTGGCCCAGCGGCAAAGGGGAGGAACGAGCAGTTGCTCTGGCTGGCACCTCTGCTCCCAAGCCCTGGCAGGAATTCAGGCTGGGGCAGCAGGCAGTTCTGTGAGGAGCAGCCGTGGCCCCAGCGGAGGGGGAAGCCAGCCCCAAGCACCCTGCTCGCCCTGGGGTCCCCAGCAGCCATAGGGCAAGCCCCACATTTCAGCTCCTTCTCCAGCCGGTTGCCTGGTGAGTCGTGCCCAGCTGGGCAGGTCCATCCTTCCAGCCAGCGAGCGGCCTGCCCTCCACAGCCTGCCCTACGTCCCCTCCACCTCTCAGAGGCTGCGATTTTATCAGGCCCCTTCCACGCTGCTCTCTCCTCCGCACGCCTCTCCCAGCTTGGCCAGGCCCCTTGCTCAGTGTCCCATCCCTAGAGCAGGGGAGCTCAGGGTGCTCGCGAGCCGTGCAGCCCTGGGCCCCAGACCCTGTTGTTGGTTTCTCCATCACAGTGAAGCTCTGAGAAGTCACATGCTCCAGTTGGCACCAGGCCTCCTGCACCTTGTCTGCCTACCTCCACCTGGCGCTGTGCTCCCAGTAGGTGTCTCGTGGTCCTGCATGTTTGAATAAACATTATCTGTACCAACACCGTCCCATGTCACTGCGCCAGCAGGAGTCTGCTCCTGCCTGAGAAGCCCCTGCCAGGCCTAGCAAAGGGATGCAGCTCGGGCATGGGTGCGAGGGGCACCACAGTGCAGGCCTAGCAGAGCAGGGGCTGCTCCAGGCCAGAATGAGGCAGGGCCCTGGCTGGGGTGAGGCCTGGGCGAGCCTGGGGGGCTCTGGAAGAATGGCAGGACGGGTAGCAAGACCCTCCCCGGCCCCTCCCCGGCCTTAAGGAGGGTTCGTTCTGAATCCGCATCACCTTCGCCAGTGCCTGGCTGCTCTGCCAGCTCACTCTACCCACTGCCTCTCCGCGCTGAGCCCGCCCCGCCACACCGCGCACGGGGGGCAGGGCCGGCGGGGGTGGGGAGCGCCCCACACCCTGCAGCCTGGAGAAATGGGCCAGCGCCTCAGCCCAGAGACACACTCCCCAGCCCCCGGCAGCTCTGTCATGATGACACGACCAGCCCAGGCGGGTGGCTGCAGAGGCTCTGGTCGGGCTAATGCAATGGAGGCAGAGGGTGGCCACCTGCTGTCCCAATGGCTGTCAACACCCCACCCCACCCCCTGTGCCAGCTCCTCAGGCCCCGAGGCAGAGCACAGCTCTGATATCTGCTGCCTTCCGAGGCCCAGCATCCCTCCCCTAGCAGCTGCGGGCCTGGCCTCGGCTCTGAGCTGGGCCCCTCTGCCTAGGGTGCACTGCAGGGAGCAGGCGCCAGGCCAGCCGACGTTGCTCACACACTCGTTTACTTCCCGCCTTGGGGCCTTGGCCCCCCGGACCCTGAGAGTGACCAGTTCTTGCTGCCCCCTTTCCCCTGGCCAGGCCCCGGGTGGGCGACGGCTAGAAGGAACCGCCATGAGGTGTGGCATGGTCCCCTGCCCCAGGACGGGGCACCTGCAAGGGTGTCCATGGGGCCACCCCCCAGCAGCTGGCCAGGGAAATGCGCACACACGCGCTCTGACCCGGGCACCAGGCCGTCACTAACGCCAGCCTGCTCCTCACCCCCACGCTCCTCCCAGCCCTCGCGCCCCTGGGCGAGGGGCTCCCAGCTGAGGGGGGCAGAGTGGACAAGAAAGCAGCTGCATTGGCACCCAGCTCGGCCTGGGCCCTGCACCTCCAGCCGGACGAGCGGTAACGGGCCGGCCCGAGTCCCTTCCTCTGCTGCTACAAGCCTGGCTGGCTCCCTCCCTGCCTCACCCAGCACCTCTCCCTTCATTAGCCACAGGGGCTGGGCCTGCTCTGGTGAGCTCGGGGGTGGGGGGGCGAAGGGGGCGCCACCCACTGACTCACACCACTTTGGCCTGCGGGGTTCAGGGGGTTTCTGATCCATGCCCTGTGCCAGGCCAGCACTGCTGAGCTGATGCAGGGCCAGGCAGCCCCATGCCTCCTTGCCCACTGCCATCCCGCGATGGAGAATGGCTACTCCCCAGGCCCTGCCGGAAAGGGGGTTCCCACAGCCCCTGGGCACCAAGCCAGCTGCCCTCACGCAGGGCTGCTGCAGAAGGGCACTGCGCCCACCACTTGGCTCTGTCCCTGCCTGCCAGCACCACAAGGCAACGTCTCCTCAGCACACAGGCCAGGCCTGGGGAGGTGCCTGGGGTGAGGAGAGAGACCCCAGGGGTTCCAGGCTGCCCCCTTCTTTCCAGCCTGGCTTCAGCCAAGGCTCCTGCTCTGGCCGCCTGCGTCCCGTAGCTCCACAGGGTGCTCTTGGCACCCCAGGGCTCAGCACAGCAGAACCTCCCAGGGTGGCTCCATAGGTGGGAGAAGGGCTGCTGCTCGTGTGGGTGGGTGGCTCGTGTGGGAGCCAGTGCTGCCCCTTGGGGGTGGCTCCCCCCCAGACTCAGTCCCCTGCCAGCCTGAACATCAGAACGGCCACATTGGGTCAGACCAAAGGTCCATGCAGCCCAGTGTCCTGTCTTCCAACGGTGGCCAGTGCCAGGTGCCCAGAGGGAATGAACAGACCAGGGAATCAGCAAGTGAGCCACCCCGTCACCCATCCTCACTTCTGGCCTGGGGTACCAGGAGGTTGGTTTGCTCCGTGTCTCCTCGCAGTACAGCTCAAGCAGGCGCTTGGGGAACCTGCGTGAGTGCACAGAGCATGGAGCGAAGGGCGGGATGGCCCCCTGCTGCTGCGGGGCCCACGGGCAGGATGCAGGGACGGGGCCATGCTCCTGCGCCTCCATGGCTGCATGTTTACCCCGGCGCCGAGTGCTCCTTCGCAGCCCGCCCCACTCCGGGAGCGGTGAGCATTGCCAGTGGCACTTTCACGCCTGCCAGGGCACATCAGCCTCAGGCTCCAGCCCTGAGCTCAGCTCCCCCTGCACCCTGGCACAGCGCTGGCCCAGTCAGCCTGCAGCCCGTCTCCAAGCCCAGCCAATGCTGGATGCTCCGGGGGAAGGAGGGCAGTCCCTGAAACACCCCCTCTGCCAGCAGCACGATCCCCCAATGGCGGGACTTTTCCTTCCTGAGCCCACCTGGCCGCCAGCTTCTTCCACGAGCAGGAGGAGCGAGGCCCCTGCTCACCCTGGTGCTCCTGGCAACGTCTAAGCCCGGCTTTGACTCTTGCTAAGCTACTTGCCTCTAACATCCTGCAGCAGTGAGTTCCATAGGTCATGTGCAAAAAGATTTCCTTGTATCCTGCGCTCCCTGTTCACATCCCGGAGTTACAGCACAGGGCAACTGAGAGCCCGGCTGGCTGGCTGGCTCCCTGCCGGACAGACCCCAGGCCTATTGCCTTCTCTCCCCACCTCGGCTCTTTGCAGACAAGTCACCAAAGCCAGGCAGAGGACTCCAGGTAAGGCTATAGAAAGCTTCACGATAGCACTGTTAGTCACCTCCACGTTCGGCTCTAGCTTTTTCCTAGCACAGATCTGTCCGCCCACCCCCAGGCTTTGCTGCTCACCACCAGGGACAGGCCGCAGCTTCGCCTCCCCACACCCAGCCCCGCCCCGCTTTGAGCTCTGTCCTCCCGCCGCTGCCGAGACAGGGACGCTCTTGTCCCATCTCTCCCCCCCTGGAGCCACTCAGCAATCCCCAGGAATCTCCTCGCTGCCAGGAAAGGAGCTTCCCAGCAGGGAGTTCTCAACACACCTCTGGCTGCACCTGGCAAGCAAGCACCCCCTGCTCCGTGCAGCTGCAAGCATCTCCTCTGCCGCCACCCAGGTGGCTGCTAAAGGGAAGTGGGTGCCAGCCTGCCACCTCCTCTAGCTACAGGACCAGCACAGCCATGAGCTAAAGTGGGATGGGGGCTTTGCCTCCCAGGCCCACTCCATCCTTTGCTTCTCCAGGGCAGCTCCCCAGGGTCAGTCAGGATGGAGCTGGGGCTGCAGCTCCTTCCTTGCTTCTGAAGTCATGGCCTGGAACCCAGGCGAGAGGAACCAGCCCAGACACACCAGGGTGGGGTGAGGAGCAGCAACGTTTATTACGGTACAATCCCTCCACCATAAAACAAAGCAGCCTTGAAAGAGAGAGAGGAGTGGTGAATGGCAGGGACAGAAAACACCCAGCTGCACACACAGCCGCCGGCCGGCTCAGCCTTCAACGACTAGAGCAGGTGGCTTCGAAACAGAAGAAATCTCCTTTTCGGGTGCCCAAAGAACATGCTGGGTGGAGGTTCCCATTGCAGGGAAGAGGGCGACGGGCAGCTCCCATTGCTCCCTGCCCTCCCGTGTAGGGCAGCTGCCAGATGAGCACAGATCAGCCATTGCTATGGCTGAGCACGGTGCAAAGGCCCCAACCGACTGGAGCGTGGCCCAGCTCGCCCCACGCACAAGCCCAGGGCTCTATGGAGGGAAACAGCTGCCTCAGTCCTACCGTCCAGCCCCAAGACACATGTGGCTTTGCTGCTCTCACATGAGCACTCAGGAATCCGGGCCTCAGGAGCTGCCGTGGGGGTTCCTGGACTGAAGCAGATCGGCCCCATTGGGATAACTGGGCCCACAAATGTTCCCGAATGGTGAGCTCAGCTGTGCCAAGTGCCCGAGTTCTAAGCTCTCCCAATCACCTAGAACAGGTGCAATGGGCGACAGAAAGGCCGAGTTAGTCTAACCAAGAGGCCTATTGGTGTAACTCAAGGATTGTGTTAAGATCCTGCCGGGTGAACAAGAGACGTGTGCACCCAGCAATCAGGGAACCAGAACTGGTGTGTAGGAAACTAGGCCTAACTGGCAGACAAAATAACAAGGGGATGAGTTATTCTGCCCACCACTCCCTTGAGGGGGTCCTTAAAGAGACAGTGGGGAGAAAAATTAGCTACTGGAGTAAGTTTCACCCTCATGGCTGCCACCCCGTCTCCTGGGGCCCCGGGCATTCGTCACCCTAATCCTGAGAGAGGTCCTGACCAGGCTGGAAAGAGGGACCCAGATGACATCAACACCTCTGCCAGCGCCAGGGTAACCCTCACCTGGGGTGTGAGAATTCATCTCCTCCCTCCCCCCGGGTCCTTTCGCTTCCCCACCTTATTTCTTCTTTCCTCTCCCCCCCTCACCCCGGGCTTAGCTGGCCGAGACGGTATATTCTGCACACGCTGGGAGCACAGAGGCAGCTAAAAGCAGCGCCCCGCCCCGCCCAGCCCAGCGCTGGAACGAGTTTGCTGGGGCTCACCGGAGCTGGGCAGCCCGTGTGCTGTGCCAGTGTTTTTCCACCAGCGAGGTTATCAGAAGTCAGCACTGGAGACAGAGGTTGCATTGTCTCTTTGCTGTTCCTTTCCCTCCCCTTTTGTGTGTGTTCGTCTTGGCTTGTCTCCTTAGGAAACAGAACAGGAATAACAGCAACGACAGCTGCACCCAGCTCGGCTCACTCCTCCTTTCCCCAGCAGGACAGTTCTCTCCGGCTGCGAGACTGGCAGACGGGGGTTTCCAGCTAAAATCTCTCCAGCTATAGGGACAGCAAACAGGGGGGTGCTAACATGAAAACCCTATTTAACACTTCCCAGGGCAAGGCTTTATCTGCTTTTCCTTGTCTCGTCTCTTTAACACAAGGTCCGAAGGATTTTCAAGGTTGTTTGCCATGGTGCGAAGCAGGCCGAGGTTTCTGTATACCAAACCCAGACCTCGTTTGACACTGCTTAGAGTTGGACAGCAACAGGGTCTTGTTAACACCCGTGACTCTTTGGGTCCTGCTATTCCATCTAAATTAATACAAGCCCCTTCTACTCTGCACAGCTTGCACCCCCCCCACCCGGAAGATCACGGCTCTCCCAGCCATGCCCAGGGCAGTGCCACCACCCTGCCGCCAATCTCCCTGAGCCCGAAGGGGGCAGGGATGGCCAGGACATTGCTCCTGGGGGACACACCGGGTTCTCCACTCACCTCCCCACTGACAGGCACCGCGGCCGGCTCGGCCACCCTCTCCAGGGAGGATTTCAAGTAACTCCAGCAGATCCAGTAGTTTTTTACTGCCAGGGATTTTGCCCCATGGGTCAGTAGCATTTAAAGCTCCAGCTGAAATGAGCCCAGTAGCTGAGGCAGTGGAAATCACTGCCCTGCAGCCCTAGTTCCCATGGGCACAGCACTCTCCAGCCTGGGGGGTAGCGGTGCCACATCCCTGCCCCCTCAGCCGCTGTCTGGTCAGAACTGAGCATCCGTGCAGAGCCACGGAGAACAAACACACGGGTTCCACCCAACTCTCCTCTGGGGACTGGAACATGCTGCCCCCCACCCCAGACACACACTAGCCTCTGGCTCCACCGCCAAGCACTGTGCAGACGCTAGCGCCGCATTAGCTGGCAGAATCAGACTCCAGCACCCGCCCAGAACAGGCCCCAGAGGCAGCCTACAGGGCTCCTTGGGCAGCAGCTGAAATGCGACAGGTGCTGAGACATGGTATCACAGCCGCTCTCTCTCTCTCACACACGCTTTAAATACACAGTTCAAACGCTGGCGCAGCCCGGGGGGCGGGCGAGTAGGCGCTACAGCCGCAGGGAGCACGGTGCTGACGCCCAACACCAGCTCCTGGCAGCACGTGGTCAATGTCCCTTAGAGGATGAAACCGTCCATGCCGGAAGCTGCAGCGCCCAGGGACGCTGCAGTGGCCACACAGGCAACATTCGAGATGAGGAGTCACAAAGCTGGGGCCTGTTCCAGGCCTCCCTCACCAACAGCCAACACTCGCCCTGGCCAGGCCTGGTGGCCCCCAAGGAGACCCTGTGCTCAGCTCAAAGCCCTCCCTAGATCCAGCAAGGGCAGCTGTCCGGGCCGAGAGCCCTCCAGGCCGTCCCTCCCAGTTGGGGGAAGGGACGGCAGGACAGTAACCGCCTCCTGCAGCCCCGCCCCGTCCCTGTGCTCCAGGGGGAGGCTGGAGGAAGCCCCACACAAAAGCAGCAAAGACAGGCTCCTAAAAAGCATCAAGACAGGCCCTAACAGTAGCAGTCACTGGTCGAATCCCGCCAGCAGCCCGTTCTCCCCTCGCTCCGCAAAGGTTACAGTTAGCATGATAGGTGCAGAGCAACCCAAGCAGCAACCCCGGGTCACTGCCACCCCAAAACATTGCACAAAACATGCCCTGCCCTTCACAGCAGGCAGGACAAAGGGGTAGGGAAGGGGGGAACGTCTGGGCCTCTCTCTTCAAGTCGGGCCCCAGGTAGTGTCTCCGGAAGACGTGTGTCAGCTGCATCTCCCAGCCGAGGGGGGTTTGAGTGATCAGGGCAGGGCCCATCTGCTCAGCAGGCGGACGTGAAGCCCCATTACTTCACCATGGCTTCTCTGTGCAAGGACTCCACATAGGACAGTGCGCTCTGCAGGGAGGTCAGGCAGTAACCCTCCTCTCCGATCAGGTACCTGGCACAGAAACAAGAGAGATCAGGGCACCCCGAAAGCCACAGGGAGGGATTTCAATCAGTAGCATGACCCAACTTGGAGAGAGCCCCACCCCATCTCCTCGTGGGGCATGCACACCCACCTGGTCCTGCAGACAGCTCTAACCCCTTTCCACTGCGAGCTCTGAGCCTCCCCGGCACACACTAACCGCCTCGCCATGCCTGTCCCACCCGTGGGCACAGAGGTAGCAACTTGTCCAAGGGCAGTGATAGTGTAAGCTCAGCCTTCCCCTCTCTTTCCCAGACCGCTGGCCTCCACACTACCCCGGCGGCGAGTGCTCTGGGTTAACCGCCAAGCAGGGGATACAGCAATTACAGGGCTCTGCTTGAAAAATAAACCCATTTAAAATTAAATCTGAAATTGACAACCTAGGGTAAGGCCTCAATTTATCATCGTCTGTTACAATCATTTACGTTAAATGCAACATGAAGCAATACGTGTCTGCTGCCAAGTTCTAAAGAAAGTCAAAGCCCTGAACTGGAGGACGTCCCTGGAGCCTGAATTTGTGGAAGGGCTAAACCAGCTTTTGACAGCAGCAGCCTCTTCTGCAGGTGCAGAGAGAATATTGTCTGCAGGTCAGTTTATTCAACTCATGCAGTTCAGTGACCAGCTCATCCAAAGTTAAGGAACCAGCCAGGATTGAAAAAGCAAGAAAGCTGGTTTTCCTCTTCTGTTCTCTGAAAAAAACTAGGCGTGAGAGGATGTGATCTACTAGTTCTAACAATCTCTTCAGTTTACTAGCTACAGACAATGCTTCCTTTGTGTAACAAATCTGTTAGTTTAAAAAGTTGATCAAAACACGTTTTGCATTTCAAATAACTTTTCTTGTGTCTCCCGAACTGTTACGGAAGTTCTACTAAATTAAAAAAAAAAAAAATTAAATGCTGGTTTTGTGCATTTTTAATTGAATTTGAATTTCTGTCCAAACAGAACTTGATACAAATCACAAGTAAAATATTAATCATGCAGTAAAGCAGAAATGTATCACTCACCATTTTCTAGCAATGAAAAATTAAGAATCTCAATGAATGCAAGTTAAGCTAAGTAAGTGCTTAGATAAATGTTTCTAGATACAGTGCATCCTCCTGATTAGCAAAAAGCAGCACCAAATGTAGAGTAAAGGCTATATTTAACTGCAAATCAGCGTGTTTTAACTGTTACCAACCAGTGAGAATCAACCTTTCTTTAGGAAAATAACTAAAAGTACAGATACAAAACATGATTAAAACCTGTGATTTAAATCAATTCTCCCTGAGAGTGGGGCCTCTTCCCGCCAACAGGGAATCCTGCAAAGTCAGAGGGTTTTGGAAGGATGGGAACCCTGAATCCCAAATGGCTCAGTGGGGGCACGTCACTGGAACACTCCCAAGAGGCATCGTCAGCCACCTCCGGATGCAGCCCGGTCAGTGCCCCGGATCCTTTCGAGTTGTGTCCTCTGAGCCCACCAATTCCCCCCTTCCACTGCCAGGGCCTGTTCTCCCAACCCCCTTCTGCACACGACAAGCCCAACAGCTGCTGCCAAAGGCCTGGGGAGACCAGTGAGAGCATGAGGGGGATTAAAGCCCCCCCATTCTGCAGCCCCTTTCATTGCAAGGCCCCCATCCCGAGGAGCCGGTTTGAGTCTCTTCACGTTTGATTGGAGCTAACAGCATCACAAGGACGGCTCAGTAGGAACAGACCAGAGCTTCTGCCGCAGCTTGGCGGCCTGCCTGGAACCCTGACCGCACGGAGCCAGAGCCTGCTGGGTTAGTGCTCAGTGCCGGGCAGCAGGACATGAGAAGGAGTGAGGATGCCATGCTGCTCACAGAAATCCACTGCTCTGCTTTCCCAGGGCCACCAGCACCTTCGTCCCCCCCCATGCCGAGAAAGCACCATTAACTCCTTGGGACCTGGGGTCCCCCTGCCACTCCCCACCAAGGACAGGGCACCTGGCCGGGCAGCCAGGGCCGGCTCTGGCTTTTTTGCTGCCCCAAGCAAAACAACACCTGTGGGCCAGCCAGAGCTGGGGCGGGGAGTGGGTAGGGAGACAAACAAACCTGTGGGTGGCCGGAGCAGCGAGGGGGGAACAAAAACGAAACCTGCGGGGCGGACAGAGCGTGGGTGCAGGGGGACTCCTGGGAGGGAGAGAGAAGGGGGGCGGCCAGGGCTTCCTTCAGTGGGGCGCTCGCTGCTGCCAGCGGGCAGGGAAGGACGCAGGCTGCCCTGCCGGGCTTGCTACAAACCTGGCACGGCTCCCAGCAGGGCGCTCCCCTCCTCTGAGCTGCTGCCCCCTACAGGGGGGCTGGAGCAGCGAACCAAAAAGAAAAAAACCTGCAGGGGCGGCCCGAAGCGGCGAAGCAAAAAAAAAAAAAAGGATTGGAGGGAAGCCGCCCCTTGGAATCCGCCACCCCAAGCACCAGCTTGCTCGGCTGGCGCCTAGAGCCGGCCCTGCGGGCAGCTACCTCAGCCCCGGGCTCCGAGCCTCTCAGGGAACCGCCAGCCCCTCTCACGTGATGTCCCGGCCCAGCACAGGACACACCACCCTGGCCAAGGGGCACGTGTCCCCTGGCAACGGGGCAAACAAACCCCAGGGGGGCCCATGAAGCTCTGTGACAGCTCCCTGGCCAAGCCGAGGGGCCTGGCCTCGGCCAGCGGCTCTGCCTGGCCCTGGGGCTGCAGTGGGGCAGCCCAGCGGCTCGCTCTGGCTTCGTCAGACACTTGATGCCAACACTAGAAGGGGCGGCTGGACTCGGGCTCTAACGTTAGCTCTGCGCTGGGTCTGCAGGGGAGGCCCTGCCCCTTGGTCCCCACCCATGTCCTGGGGCCAGGGACACCAGGCTCCACCGGTGTCTGAAGTGCTCTGGGAGCCACGGCTAGCGACTGTCCCCAGCAGGGCCGGCAGCAAGAGACCAGCTGGTGGCTCCCCACTGGCTGTGGGGGCAGGGACCAGGCCTGGGGGTCAGAGCAGGGTTTGCGTGCTAGGTGCCCCCCACCCCGGGACAGCCAGCCTGGCTCCCACCACTCTACCCCGCAGCACCGGCCAGGCCCAGTATCAGGCCTGGGGAGGGGAACTTACTGATCAAACCACAGGACCCTGAGGGCAGGGCCGGCTCTAGGGTTTTTGCCACCCCAAGCACGGGCTTCGTTTGCTGGTGCCCAGAGCCGACCCTGCTGAAGGGTCCAGCTGGCTCCCGGGCACCCCTGGGGCCACACCGTGTGAATCCAGCCAAACCAGCTGCCCCATGCAGAAACCCCTCCTCGCCCCTGGCTCTAGGTGGGCAAAGGGCTGCAGGCACCGAGGCTGCCTGAGGAGGGCGCTCTCTGGGATCTCAGCATGCAGGGAGCAGCCACCACGCAGATGTGGCCACACTGAGGGGGGATTGAAAATCTGATCTGCAGATAGGAGGGGGAGGGGGCTTCGCAGGGGCGGCAGACGGCTGGTCTCAGCCCTGTGAAAGCAGCAGTGCAGGGGGCCGAGGGGCCATTGAGCCGGAAGGGCCCTTCCAGCCGCAGCTCTTGGGCTCACACTGCTGAGCTCCCTCTCAGACACATCCCAGGCTGCCCCGTGCTCTTCTCAGCTGCCTGTTGTACCATCAGGGCTCAGCCAGGCCCTGCCAGCTGCAGCCGGGCCGCCCACCTCGCCAGACACTCCCGCCTTGCTCAGACGTGTTACACGTCAGGGCGCAGCAGCAGACTGCTGGCTCAGCTGGGCTGTGGAAAGCAGGGCGTGAGCGGGGAGGCAGCGGGCTGGTTTGCACAGGGCTTGTGATATTTCTAAGGCCTCTGGCGCGTGCTGCCTTTGCCAACACTATGTGCCACCGGCACTGACGGGGTCAATGCTCCTCTCTCCTCACCATGGGATTCCTGAGGGGAACGGGCAGCCGGAGGGAGCCTCATCTGCACAAGCAGCTCCTCAAACCACTCAGAGCAGCTGCAAGGTGGCAGGGCAGGCCCAGCCTCCCGCCGGACTCGGAGACTCCCCTCCCCGGAGCTCGGGGGGTGCAGGGAGTGGGACCAATGGGCTTAGGGTGCGACTTTGGGGAACGGAGGCACTAACCTGAGGGTTAGGGCACTTACCTGGGGTCACCTAAGAGCCTGCGGCAGGGATCAGAACTGAACCCACATCTGCTGAGTCCCAGCCCAGTTCCCTACCCACAAGGACACCCCAGCTGTGCCCTAGGGCAGGCTCAGCCTAGGAAGCCGGGCAGCAGAGACGCGGTCACCTCTCAGGGCGAGAAGCAGCAGCTCTGCAGTCTAGGCACCTTGAGGTGCCAACCAGACAAATCGCAGGCTACGCAGGGGAGCCCAGGGCACTGCGGGGCGAAGGAACCTGGGCGCTGCAGGAGGGGATGCTGTCGAGTACCCGGCACTGACCTGGTGGCCCAGCCTGGAGCTAGAGGATGCTGTGTGAAAGGAGCCAGAGCCCGAACGGAGCTGTCACTAAAGAGCCCCTGGCTAGAGCTGGTGCAAAGTTACCCGCTGGAAAGTGCTGATTTCATGGAATCAAAACAGTCTGCAGGCAAGTGCCCATTCCAACAGCAGCTTTCCATGGACGCACGATGGCAGCCCACCTGCCCAGCTCCCTGCCAACCAGGCTCCCTCCGTCCCTATGCTCCTGGCTCTGCAGCAGCTCCAGAGGGAGCACGGAGCCAGGCACAGAAATCCTTGAAAAAAACTCCAGTTTGGTGCTTCCAAACCAGACTCAATTTGGACGGGTCCGTCCCGCAGAGAATCTTGCACCCAGCACCTGGGGCCAATCTGGAACCAACACTTGCTTCGAAATGTGAAATATTCACAGGATGGAAGTTGTGCTTCCAGGACAGCTCTGGCCACGGCACTTTTTGGAGGCGTGGCCCCAGTGCCCAGCCCAGTCCCTCTGCCTCAGTTCTCCCTGCAGCTTCATGGAGAAGGGCAGGCGAGAGCTAGATCCACTCCTGTATTGTGGTGGGTTCTGCTAAAGCCCCTTAAAGTGCTGCCCCCTGCTGGAGGGAAGCGACTGCTACGTAGCTGGGTGCTCGAGGGGGGTGACAGGCGTCGTCACAGCTGCAGGAGAGAAGAGGCCACTGGCCCCAGACACGCCAGGCACTGACTGCTGCTGCGGACGGGGGGAATCCAGTGCGTGGTGAAGCCATTGGCAAATCTCCAGGGGTCTGGCTGGGAATCAGTGCCGGGGGAGAGGCACAGCAGCGCAGGGGAGGGGACTGGTGGGCGGCGCCCCACTCTGGTCAGCCTCCCGGCTGAACGAGTGGAGTTGGGGAAGGGCAGGAAGTATCTGCTGCCAGGTTCCCAAAGGCCATAACCTTCCCCTATCAGCACTTCCCACCCTCCCTGGCTCCCTTCCCAGCTGCCACAGGAGGCGGGCCAGCTCACCCACTCACTGGGATGGGGCCTGGAGAAGCCACCTCCGGCACCTGGCACAGAGCAGCCAGGCGTTAACTGCCCAGAAATGCAGAGTCGGCTTTATTTAGTCCGGAATGGGTGGCGCAGAGCCACCAGCGCCAAAGGCACTGAGGCAGCAGGAGGAATCCCCGGCCCGTCCCCCCGCCCCGTTCCTACCCTTCGTGGATAAACTCCTCCAGCGCCGCGCATTCCGCCACCAGCTGGGGGAGGTTACTCTTCAGCACCACATAGGACAGGATGGGCAAGAGGTCGTCGGCACCACTGCAGGGGGCACAGGTCACAATCAGGTTACTCTCCCGAAGGAGCTGAGACATCCCCCCCCCTTGCAGGTCCTCCGGCTGGCAGAGGGTTTGCTGCAGTGCCCATTGTCATCGGCTCTAGGAGGCTCGTTAGTGCACAGATCAATTTGAGGTGGAAGCAGGAGGCCTGCCGGGAGCCTGTGTGCTACAGCTGGTCACCGGCAGGAGAGGGGGCCTGGCCAAGGGGCAGCAGGACAGGGAAGGTAACTTACCAGCCCTAAGGGGTAATGGGATTCTCCCCACAGGAGATCCAGACCCAGAGCACTGACTTTACAAGACAAGGATAGGAGCAGCATGGCCCAGCAGAGGCCTGGGTTCTGTGCCTGCCTCTGCCAACAGCTCCCTGAGTGACTGCAGGACGTCACCTCCTTTCCCCTGCCTCAGTTTCCCTGTCTGGGGAGACTATTTACCTTCCTCCCAGAGGTGATGCGAGATGCGCTGGCTTGCCAGTGCTCTGCGATCCCCAGGACGACGGGGCCAGAGAAGGATAACACAAGATTCAGCCTCCCCAAGCACCAACGCTGCCAGCTCAGTCTGGAAACCCAGCCACCCAGGGTTTCTGTTCCCTGCGCCATCGCCAGCAGAGACTCAGAACGCAGGGGCAGAACGGAGCCCAGCAGAAACCCGAGCAGGCAGGACAGAGGCAGAGGTGCTGGACCGAGGGGTGCGGCTGCACCCCCTGGATTGAAGTGGTTTCCATCATATCCAGGGTTTAGTTTGGTTCAATGGCTCTCAGGCCCCGCACTGCACACACTGTTCCAGCCCCATGGACAGAGGGGAGGCTTGGAGAGCAGAGATCAGCTGGGCCAAAGGGCCCTTTCCCAGCGCAGCCCATGCCTGTCACTTCAAAGCAGCAGTCAGTACCCAGGCTAGCGAGGGCTAAGCCGCGAGACCACAAGGGGTGTCCCTGCCGATACTGGGCAGCTCCAAGTAAGCTGAACCATCGGTTCCCGTCAGGCTGGACAGCGGCTGATCTGCAGTGGATGCCTCAGGAGCGGCTGGAGTCCAGTTTCAATGTCTCTAATTTGGCATCTGTGTCCCTACACTAGGTGTGAAGGCCCCGGACACATGAATCACCAGGGCTTGGCAGGCAGCAGTGACGCATGCCCTGGGTAACTGCCAGCTGGCTCCATTCCATCCCAGCACTCGCCGCTCTGCTGAGTCAGGGTTACACGGGAACAGATTTCACTTCAAAACCCCCTTTCCATGGGGCTGGAATGGCACCAAGCGGGTGCCCACTGGGCAGCGGGGCAGGACTGAGGGGCGCTGGCCGAGGGGGCCCAGGGCTGGAATGGCGCCAAGCGGGTGCCCATGGGACAGGACTGAGGGGCGCTGGCCGAGGGAGCCCAGGGCTGGAATGGCGCCAAGTGGGTGCCCATGGGGCAGGACTGAGGGGCGCTGGCCGAGGGGGCCTAGGGCTGGAATGGCGCCAAGCGGGTGCCCATGGGACAGGACTGAGGGGTGCTGGCCCAGGGGGCCTAGGGCTGGAATGGCGCCAAGCGGGTGCCCACAGGCAGGACTGAGGAGCGCTGGCCGAGAGGAGAGGGGGCCCAGGGCTGGAATGGCGCCAAGCGGGTGCCCACGGGGCAGCGGGGCAGGACTGAGGGGCGGTGGTCGAGAGGAGAGGGGCCCAGGGCTGGAACGGTGCCAAGCGGGTGCCCACGGGGCAGGCCTGAGGCGCGCTGGCCGAGAGGCGAGGGGGCCCTGGGCTGGAATGGCGCCAAGCGGGTGCCCACGGGGCAGCGGGGCAGGACTGAGGGGCACTGGCCGAGGGGGCCCAGGGCTGGAACGGTGCCAAGCGGGTGCCCACGGGGCAGGACTGAGGGGCGCTGGCCGAGAGGAGAGGGGCCCAGGGCTGGAATGGCGCCAAGCGGGTGCCCACTGGGCAGCGGGGCAGACTGAGGGGCACTGGCCGAGAGGAGAGGGGCCCAGGGCTGGAATGGCGCCAAGCGGGTGCCCACGGGGCAGCGGGGCAGGACTGAGGGGCGCTGGTCGAGAGGAGAGGGGGCCCAGGGCTGGAACGGTGCCAAGCGGGTGCCCACGGGGCAGGACTGAGGGGCGCAGGCCGAGGGGGCCCAGGGCTGGAACGGCAGCAGTGCTGTGGGCTGGACAAGGGGCTGGGCAGACCATTCCTAGGAAGCGTGTGCTGACACCTGTGGCTCTCCCGCTCGCAGACTCTCTGAGGAGCCCGGACGCCTGCTCTCAGATGCAGACGCCAGCACTGGGCAGCCTTCACTGTCCCCGCCCCAGACACGGAGCTGGAAGAAAGCTGAGCCCAGGCCCTACCCGCAGCCCTGGGAGTCTCGCGGCGAGCAGGGGGGTTTGGAAGCCCCCCAGCGAGTCTCTCAGGTGCAGGGCCCGGAGCTAACCGGCCCCTAGCTGGGGGGGAGGGGCAGGAGCTACCCACCGGGCAGTGCTGGGCGGGTAGGGGGTCAGACATCCCCAGGCAACAAGGGGTTAATGAACAGCAAAAGCTGATCACGCTGGCTGGGGCCCTGGGGCAGGCCAGGCATGGGCAGCAATAATCAGGCTCAGTCACTGACCAGCCATCCTGGGAAGGACCCCCCCCCCCCCCCCTTCCATAGCTGCATGTGCTTCAGTTCTCAGCAGGAGGCACAGAACAGCCTCCAGGGCCAGAGCCGACACCAGCTGCTGAAGAACACAGACCGCGGGAAGGAGGCCAGCGTGACGGCAGCAGGGAGCCCGCCCGAGGGGGTGCGTGGAACCAGAAGAAGGGCACAGACAGGGCAAACATACTCCCTGCCCCACAGCACCGGGCCAGCTCAGTGCAGCACAACGACGTGCACAGGCCCCGGAAGGTGCTTCGGGATCATTCATCTCCTAAGAGCTGGGCTGCCCCGGACGACGCAGGACGACCCCCCAAGAAGCCAGGATGGACGACAACCACAGGCATAGGGTGGAACATGGGGAACGAGAGGAGCAAGGCAGCTGCCCGGGGCTCCAGTAACCACAGCCCAGCAGAAAGGGCGTCCTGCTGCATCAGCCGCCAGGGTTTTGCACCATGCGAAGGGGGGGCGAGGTGGGGGGGCAGGGCAGAACATGAAGCAGGAGGGTGCCACCTACAGGCTGCACTGGGAAA
This sequence comes from Mauremys reevesii, assembly GCF_016161935.1. NCBI lineage: Eukaryota > Metazoa > Chordata > Testudines > Geoemydidae > Mauremys > Mauremys reevesii. The sequence goes on from NC_052638.1 coordinate 41,147,372, forward strand.
GGACGGCGCTCGGCCACAATGGCTTGGACGGGAGCCTCGGGCCGGCTGGGTTCAGGGCGCTGGCACCTGGCTGGTTGGCAGAGCTCCCCACTGCCTCACCCACCTGTACGGTCCCCAGCCCAGAGCAGCTGAGAACCAGGCCTGGCCCGGCTCTCACTTCTGCTACTTCCAGAAGAGCAGTGAGGCCTGGGGGGAGGCCGCAGGCCCCTTCCAGTTCCAGCGGGTCACTGCCGTTTGGCCCAGCCTCGGGGGCTCCCAAGGGAGTGGGGGGCGGGGCCGTGGCTGAACATCCGTTCTGCTCAGCTTCCTGGGCCCCCAGGCCCGGACCCCCAGGGTTCCATCCAGCTGTCTCCGGGGCGGAGGTGTAAATGCATTCCGGGATACCCCCTGGCAGGAGCCTGCTCCGCTCCATGGACTCTGCCACGGGGAGCCTCGCCCCAGAGGGCCCTGGGCTGTGTGCAGCACGGGGGCTGGAAAGCTGGCTTCTCCTCTCCCCACGGGAACTGGAGGGCCGGGTTTTGAAGCACATGTTGGACAAGGTCTGGGGACACGTGGCCCTGCCTCAGCGCGGTGGGCTGGCCTGGATAACCTCTCCAGCTCCCTTCCAGCCCGACGCGGGGAGCAGAAGGGGACAGAGCCCTCGCTGGGCAGGGGTCTGTGCCACACACCAGCAGGTTGCCAGCTTTCCGAGGTGGGCAGCCTGCGAAGAGGAGCTGAGCAGGAACCACGAGCAGGGGACGGCCAGGGGAAGCTGGGGATTGCGGGGTGGGGCAGCGCTGGGCAGGACCAGCCGGACCGAGCTGCAGCAGGGCAGCTGCCGAGAGTGACCCATTTTACACGACCAGGGAGCTAAGGAGGGAAAACAGCCCGGCAGTGAGTGTCAGGGAGTCTCCTCCCCACCTCTGGGGGCTGCAGCCCCTCACAGCCGGGCACCTCGGCCTGGTGTTCCTCGCTGCCCCCTCACTTTATGGGGAGTTTGCACCTTTTTTTGAAATGTCCCAGTCCAAACTCTAGGCAGAAGCTGCCGCTATCGCTGCCTCTCCCCGCCCCTGCCCCTCTCGAACAAGGCAGCCGAGTGACTGGCCTGTCTCCCTCCTTCCGCTTTAATGCCTCTGACAGGCCTGGGGCCCTCCCCCTCCCCAGAGAGCTGCCGCTGGAGCAAGCCTGCAGGACGTCTGACTCAGATCCCTGCTCTCACTCCCGTCTCCCGCTGGCTGGCTAAGTCCAAGGGACAGAGTCGAAGCTCGCTAATTGCCAGCCTGGCCCAGCGATCCCCTGCCGCAGCCCAGGCTCAGCAGGAGAAGCCGCGTGGGGGGGAGGCGCTGTCAGAAGCTATCCATCAAGGCCCAGCTCCAGCTCCACCACGGCCGCCTGGCTGACGGGCAGGATCTGGCTTCCCACAGAGCTGTCCCGGTGCGGCCCAGAGACAAGGCTGAGCCACAGGGAACCCGCCACAGAATCAGGTTGCCTGGCAGCAAGGGGGCAGCCCAGAAGAGAGTAACACCCCCACGCAATCTCCTGCAGGCAGGGACCTGGGCTCCTCACTCGCTGGGGGAGTGTCTGGTGTGAACCCACCACGCTCCTCCAGCCCTGGGGGTGCACAGAGCTCTGGGGCCTCAGCTGCCCCCCAACTCCCCTCCACTGACGCTAGTTTCTACTGCTCTGCCCTCCCCACCCAGGTCTTCGCCTCCAGCTGGGCTCAATGCCCTGCCACCATGCGTCCATCTCTGGTGCGTGTCCCCGCATGAGTCAGGCTGCACTCACATGGCCGCGGGCGCGGGCTGGGGCCGGTTCTCCCGGGCAGCGCAGTACTCCTCGGCGCACTCGCAGATCACACGAAGGGCTCGCACTGCAAGTCACAAACCACAGAGCGTTAGTGACAACGTGCACGGGGCAGGAGGCGGGGGGGCTCGTACTGCAGCCTCCGGGAGGTGGGGGTGGCTCTCTCAGGCCATGCTGGGGCCCAGAGCAGACCCTTTGTATTTGCACCAGGGATCGATGATTAGAAGCCCACATCTCTTCCCGCCCCTGGCTAAGAGGGGATGGCTACTGTATGGGGACTCGAGCACCCACGTCTTCAAACAGATTGTCTCACGGTCACCTCCCCTCCTGCTCCCCACCACACAGGCTGGCCCGTTCGCTTGTTCCCTGACTCTCCGAAGTACTTCGATGGCCCCAGCATCCGAGCACCTGGCAACCTCAAACGGATTTATCCTCCCCGCCTCGTGCCATTATCCCCGTGGCACAGATGTGGAGCTGAGCTAAGAGACATGCCCAAGGTCCCTCAGGGAATCTGTGGCAGAGCAAGAAACTGAACTTGGGTCTCCCAGGTTCCCGAACCACAGGGCCACCCATCCCTCCTCTCTACCATCCCTGTGGCAACGCCAGCCATTGCTGCCACAGGGGACACCACTAGGGAAGGAGACCACGTGTTTCTGGTTTCTTTGAGGGTGGTTTTGCAGACAGAAATGAGGAGCAGCCGATACTGTGTAACCAAACAGCTCTCTGCTCCTCCCAGCAAGCAGCGTGGGACCTCTAGACAGGTGGTTAGAGAAGGGGACCGGGGCATAGGGCTCCCAGGTTCTATTCCCAACTGCCGCCCTGGGCAAGTCAGTCTCACCCTGTGCCTCCTGCTGGCTCCCTGTGACCTGGTGCTAGTGCCGACCAAACGCACTGAGAGAAGGCCTGGGAAGGGTTAAAGCTGCTGGCTGCCCAACGCAAAGCCAGGCCAGCCAGACTCCTCACTGGTCGATTCGCGGCTGGCAGGGTTTTGTATCGTGATCCTGGCTTGGAGCGTGGACTCCCGGCGAAGGGAGCATCAGGGACAGGCCCAGAGAGGAACTGAGCAGAGCTCTGCTGCCTAGAGCCGCAATCACAGCCTACGGCTGCCTTGGGCAGAGAGGCTCAAGCTGCTGGACGGTAACGGTGCAACAAGAGAATACAGATGCACAAAGTAAAGACAGACGGTTGAGATGAGCCAACTGAGAGACGGGGTGAGGACAAGAGATCTCTGCTCTTGAGAGGGGCAGCGTGGGACCCTACCAAGCCTCTAAGATCCCAAGTCACGGGGCTGAAAGCAGTTCTCATACAGCAGCGCCCCCTCACCAGGGAGAAGAGCAGAAACAAGTAAATCACGGTGGCTCTTTCCTTCTCTAGTGCTTCCTTCCATTGAAGGGTCTTGTGGGGGAAACCGAGGCACGTACTCGGGACATGATTTTGCCCAAGGTCACAGAGGAAATCAGTGGCAGAGCAGAGAACAGACCCCAGATGTTCGGGGTTCTCCTGCTCTAAACAGACTCACTCCTGAAAAATCAACTGACAAGTTTATAAAAAACAAAGCAAATGAGCCAGGTTCCTGGGGTGCCCCTGCCTGCACCCCTGAGTAAGAGCGAGCCTCACCAATGCACTCCAGCTTCCTCTGCGGGCAGCTCTCCAGAAGGATCAGCCCCAGCTCCTGCACCGCTGTGCTGTAAGGGTAGGAACCTGCTGCGTGGCCGTTGCTGTGCTGGGGGAAGAGGTTAGCGGAGACTCCTATTTCCGAAGGGGGCACGTTCCTGTAGCGCTCCATGCTCCTGGACAGGGCCACCTCCCTGGCCTGGTAGACCCTCCTGCGGGGGGCAGAGCAGAGAGGAGGTGGAATGCACGGCAGGGCACTGTCTTCCCACAGTCCTGCCAAATCCTGCCCACAAGCACTTCCCGGCCATGGGGCTGGGGGGCCTACGGGCTGGGGTCTCCCTGCCCCACACCAGCCAGGCCCCACAATGGCACTGCCACACACACGCCAACTGCTCCACTCACACGGGAGCCAGGCATGGGCTAGAAAGCCAGGCGCATCTGACCTCTGCCAGCCAAGGGCTGCCCTGGTATCCGCTAGGAGCCTGCGGGCTGCTCCGAATTCACACAGGGAGGGGAGAGGCTGCAGCCACCCTGACCTTTAATACAGGAGCAACGCCTGCCAGGAGCACTGGGCCCCTCCCGCCGTGCTCCACGCCGATGTGCAGACACACGTGGACGGGTTCAAACCCCACAGCCCAGCTGCCTGCTCCCCGCAGCAACTGACACTGTCTGTGGGAAAGGGATCAGCAGCCCCACTGGAGCCACCACTGGCCTTTCCACGGCTCCACACACAGAGCGTCACACTAGCACCAAGAACTCAGTCTGGAGAACTGGGCTCTCCCCAGTAGAACCTGACAGGTGGGTAAAGCCTTGGGCCTCGGCTCCCACATGCTGCATCCCTTCCCATGCCCCGCACTCTGCCATCCCATGCCGGTGGAGGCCGGGGCAAGGCCGGAGGGGCAGGAGAGCCATGGTACCTGTAGAGGGCCAGCAGGGGAGCCCAGAGGGGCGAGAAGAAGGCTTCCTCAATGCGCGCCAGGCACTGGTCCTTGGAGGAGGCGGTGTTCAGGCCCTCGAAAGCCAGCAGGGTCAGGGAGAGCAGCCTGTCTGGGGAGGAAGCGTTACGGGCAGCACGCTGGGTCAGGCTCTCTAAGCACTGCCGGCCCGTAGAGCAAGCATCTCCTGAAGGTGCTGACAGTGAGAGCGGGGCAGGGCCCGGCAATGCACGCTGCGTCTGCATGTGTTCGTTACAGAGGAGCAACACTCTGCCACTTGCCGGCCCGGGATAGAGCCAGGAGCCTGCAACAATCCGACCTGGGAGGGCAGGGGCAGGTGAGCAGGACGCAGACGTGTCACAGCAGAGCCAGGAGGTGGCTTGCCGGCCCCCAGTCCTACCAGCATCACAGCAGCGGCTCCCAGGAGCCCACCACCGCAGGTGCCAGAAACGCTAGGAGAACCTGGCACAACTGCCTCACTCGCTGGGCCTTCTCCAACCCCCACGCGGAGAAGCGCAGGGAGCTTCACCCCGCGGCTGAAGGGCCGGGCAGCCCATGCTGCCCTCCATGGAGCTTCCGAAGGGGACTCTGCCCAGCTGAGAACCAAGGAGGAGCCCCACAGCGGGGGCACCCAGCTCCGGCAGGCCACGTTCTCACCCTCCCGACAGGCTCCAGCTCCAAGCACGTGGAGCAGGACAGAGCGGTGCATGCTGGGACACAGCACGGGCTGTTAGGTCTATGGGCGGTGGGTCTGCACTGACCGGGAGGACACGCTGGGTAACTGAGGGGTGAACGGGGCCAGCACTTTGGGTTATCTTCATGGCTGTGGCATTACTCCCCCTCCCCCAGGACAAAGCCCTGGAGGGAACAATCCACGGGACCCTGTGTCTCTCACTCGGATACCCAGACCCCATGTGACTGTCACGTGGGCCCACCACTCACACCTCTCCCCACACGCCCCTCACCCACTGAGTTGTGAATGTCCTTCACGATGGCTTTCAGCTGCTCCCGCAGAGAGGCCTCCTTCTCAGCTGGGGCCTGGGGCTCCGCTGGGGAGCCAGTGGGCCAGGTCTCGGGTGCTGCCAGGAACCGTTCCAGGTCCTCGAAGGAGCCCTCTCGGTCGGCCAGGCGGGCAGGCGCCTCTTCCTGCGGGCTGCTCTCTGTCCCCAGGCCCTCGCTCAGGGGCGGCGTGCACAGGCTGGGTCCCAAGTTCACCTTGTTCTCCTGGACGGAGGCCATGCAGTACAGGCTCTGGGAGGACCTCAGTCTCCGGCCCCCAGGCGCTGGGGTCAACAGTCCCTCAGCATCCAGCGAGAGGGAGGAGAAGCCCCTGGAGGTCCTGGAAGCAGTGCTGAGGTCAGCGAGGTTCTGGCTCACCACGGGGTACAGCCTGCTGTAGATCACATGCTGGAGCTTCTTCAAGAGCTGGGAAATGGGGTGCTCGGGAAAGCTAGAAGCAAAGGGCAGATGCTCACTACAGGGAGGGGAGAGGAGCCGGGCCTCACCTGGGGCACGCTGCCAGGACAACGGGAGCTGCAGACCACGTGGCGGGGAGCCTCAGCGGGATCCCCCCGCACCTCCCTCCAGGGGTAGGGCAGAGTTTGGTGGCCGAGTACGCGGCACTCCCAGGCAAGCCCCTCCTGTCACTGTCTGGACAGCTGCCCCCTCTGCCTGGGGCCAGGAGAGCCAAGGAGCAACTCAGCAGGACACGGCGCCCAGCCACCTGCGCGTTCTCAGCGCCCCCGGCACCCCCCAGCGCAGAGCCCCGGCCGGGGGAGGGGAGGGGAGGGGCCCTTCGGCCCGCGTCAGCTCTCCCGCTAGCTGCTACCTGAGGAGGTGGGAGATGAGGCCGGACACCAGAGACAGATCTGTCGGGTTCTTCTTCAGCTTGGCTTTCCAGAGCTTCGGCCACTCCTGGGGGGACAGCAGCAGAGAACAGTTGAGGCTGCGGCTCCCACCGGGGGAGCCCTGGACGAGGCCACCCCAAAAGATAACTGACCCTTCCCACCCAGCAATGCTCCCAGCCGCCCAGCAAGGCCATGGCTCCTCCAGCACGCGGCACCTCCTGGTTCCCGAGCCGCGGCCTGGCCAGATGGGCACTGCTGCCCAGACGCAGTCAAACAGCAGGGGGGCCTGTGCCCTCTCGACTGCTGGAGCCAAGCAGCAGCACCATTTCCTCTCCTGCTGCCATTGCCAGAGACCAGAACACGGGCATCAGGGCTGGGCACTTTCTGTCACTCCCACCACAGCCTGGCCTCGCTGGGGCTAGCTCCCAGCTCCGTCCCCTTCCGGCCGACCCAGGGCAGATGGCTTGTGGGGCAGCAGGCAGGCATCGAGGGCCGCGCGCCGGGGAACAGGGTCCAGCCGGCTCCTGAACGCTCCAGGGGAGGGACAGCGACCAGCCAGTCACTTCCCAGGGCGCTGCCGCACCGGTACTCACATGGTCCTGCTCGTACTCCAGGATGGCAGCATAGAGTGCCCTCTGCTCCTGCTCCTCGGGGGTGAGGGCGATGCTGCTGGAGAACCTCCTGCCCGAGAGACCACAGGGCAGGGTGAGACCCGCTGCTGCCTTTCTGTCTGGAGCCAGGGCTGGGTGCCACCCAGATGGGCGGGAGGGCAGACTGCAGGGTGCCAGCTCCAGCAATACCCAGAGCAGACACCTCGAGAGCCCAGCCAGCTCCGGCCGCGATGCAATGACCCAGCCAAATGAGAACAGGCGTCTGGAAACAGGGCTGCTCACCCGCAGAACAGCACTGCAACACCCTGCACCTGAAGGCTGGGCCCCGAGCCGCGCTCAGAGGGGAAGGGAAAGACGCACCTGGAGGTCACAGGCGGCATGTTGCACACAGGCCATAAGTTTGGGATCCGACCTGAGTGCCCGGGGCTGAGCGCCAGCATACGCTGCCATGCCAGAGTACTTTAGCTGTATGGGTGCCTCCACTGGAGCTGGGATGGGGCAGGCACAAGTGTGTGGGGGGGGTGCGGGCACACGAGGGCACACCCAGTAGCGTCTCTGACTCAGCGCTGCTCGTTGTAGGGCACAGTGGCAGTTGGCACCAGTTGGGAACCCAAACGAGACAGGGCTGGAGAAGCTGCTGGATGCTGGTTCAGAAGGACGCTGACGACAGCCCCACGGACTCACACCCCTCTCCCGGCGCTCCCAGAACCCTGCTCCCACTGGAGGGAGCTACAGGATGGGCGAGCATGTGGGGTAATGACATGGAAATGAGCACACCCATAATCTCTCTCTGCCCTGCCACAAGCAAGCAGCCTTTCCTCCCCGAGTCCCCGGGGCCGGCTGTGGGAGTTCTCCCCATCAGGGGGGTCATTTAACCAACAGAAGCTTTGCTGTTTCCTTTCCTCACCCACCACAGCTGGGTCTCCTGCTCCAGAAAGTCACCCGGACAAGGGGCCCTTCCCCGAGCCCTGGTCTTGCTCACCTGTTGGCAGCTTCCTGCAGCCGCAGCCTGCGCTCCTCCATCTTCCTCTGAAGCTGGGGCAAGCCGAGTCAAGGCTCCACAGTTGTGTCTCCACCCAGCCAGCCAGTCATGGCCATGCACAGGGGCAGGGCTTGGCCGCAGCTTGGCACAGCCAGCTTCAGAAGCACACGCCTCTGGCCAGGAGCTCCACAGAGAGCGAGGCAATCCCAGCAAATCTCACCCTGCACTCAGCACCTGGCAGAACCCAGAGCCCCATGACCCACCGACACCCCGGTGCAGCCCTGCATGGAGAGGAGGCAGACATGGCTGCTTCTCAGTGACAGGGCTGAGAGGCGCCCTGGAGGAATTGAGCAGCTCCCCATCCCTTTAGAGCAGCTCTGGCTGGGACATGCTGCAGACACCCCCATCCTGCATTCCGCTGGGCCAGGAGGGTATTTGAACCAGGCGCCTGGTGCGGGGGCTGAGGGGCCTGTGCTTCTTGGTATGCGCTGAGGCGGGGGAGCAGCAGCCCCCTGCCCTGGGGAGGCTGGGCAGGAGACACAAGTAGTCGATGCACCGGTGGCAACAGTGTCTCTTTGGCATTAGTGCTGCTGTTGTTACATCTAAGAGGTGCCAGCTCCCTGGCCTTTCCCCTGGGATTCAGACTAGGCGGTGACCCTCTGTGCCAGGAGCTGAATTTCTCCTCCTCTGCGCTTGGGGAGCCCTGACTGCTGCCGGGGCAGGATGGGAAGGATACTGTCTCCTCCCGGGCTTTGGCAATCACCAGGTTCTCCATCATCTGCCGCTGGAGGGACAGCGTCTGCAAAGCAGAGACAGGCCTCATAGGAACGTCAGCCCTGCGCACTGCAGAGTGCTGGGGCAGAGCACGGGCCGGGCCATCCCTCGTGTGCAGCATGCTTGGAAAGGAACCGGCTGCACCCCAGAAACGCCCAAACTTGTCCACATGCTCCCAGCGCCCGACGCGGCTCGGGGACGGCCGGGAGTGCAGGGCACTCTGGGTAAGGACATGCAAATGAGAGCACCCGGTGGTGGCACTCCTAAAGCACAGGGCCCAGGGCAGCTGGTGGGGCAGGCCCCTCTTCAGCTCCACGGGGCTGTGGCAGCGACTTGGAAACCAAGCTCATTTACATGCCACTACCCAGAATGCTCTGAGGCAGGAGCAACTGCAGGCTATTCCAAAGTGTGGGGGGAGGAATGGTCCTCTGGTTTTACCCCCCATTATGTCTGGGTTCCGCTGGTCCATGATCCCCTTCCAGCCCCGCCCCCCCGACAGATGCTGTAGGTGCCAGGGGCACCCCCCGGGCCATCCCCGCACTGGGGAGCCCGGTTTCTCTGAGGAGCAGGAGTGGCCATCCCAGCTGTGCTACCCAGCAGCTGACGCCCACCCTCCTGCAGCGAAGACCGACCCAGCAGCACCTGCTGTTAAACATGTCCCTCCCCATGCCCCAGCCGGAGCAGCCTGGCTCCCAGGCAGCAGGGACCGGTGCACCAGAGACCTGGGCCCCGGCACTCCGCTCTCACAGAGCCTCCGGCTGGCGGCTGTACCCATTCCGCGCAGGGGAAGCACAGAGGCTGTGCCGTGCAGGGACTGCCCGTCCCATGCTTCACGCTGGGAGCCTGGCTGGGCTCCTTGCCCACGCCGGGGGGTCTCTACTTGCCAGGGCAGTCTTCTGCACAGCCTGGCTGGGGTTCAGCCGCGCCACCCGGGCCTCGTAAGCAGCTCTCAGCTTCTGGTTCTGCAGCGAAGCCTCCTCCAGGGGGGTGAGCTCCCTGCAAGGACACAGGAGCTGCCAAGTTACCTTGGGAGGGAAGGACGTCCCAGCGAGGGCTGGCCCCACGCTGACGGTGAGACCTGCCCAGATCAAGAGGCTGCAGCAAGAGACAATCCCGGGTCTCTCTTCACCCATGTTCTGGCCCAACCTGGCCAGGCTCGAAGGCCACACAATTCTTCCCTTCCTCGCCTGGCACAGCAGCACCCTGCACCGGGAACCGACACGTTCTCTTCCACCAGGGAGGAAGCTACTCCCGACAGGAGGGGCTCACGGAGCGACACCCCATCTCCCGACCCCGTGCCCGAGGTCCTGCCCCTCAGCGTCACCGCCGGGCTCCACGCAGGCAGCTGGAATCAGGTGGCTCAGCGTGGGCAGAATGGCCTGGACCAAAGGGCTCCCCCTGCCAAGCTGCCTCAGGCCTGAACGTCTGGGCGCCTTGGCCAAAGGGCTGACATCTGAGGGGGCTGCTAGAAACCCAGCACCCAGATCCTCCTGGGAGGCAAGACACAAAACCAGGGGCGCCTAGAGCTCTGCAGGGAAGTCCTGGGCACGGAGCTTCCAGAGGTCTCGGCAGGCAGCAGCCAACCGCCATCTGCCGGCCTGAAGCAGGAGCACAGCTAGTGGAGAGGAGGGAACCTCCCTTCTTGGGTCAAGCTGGCACTATGGCACATGGCTGCATTGGGAGGGGATGGCTCTTCGCCCCACATGCAGCCCCCCCAGCCTGCAGCCCCCAGAGGGCTGGGGAGACCCCACGCCACATGCCCCAGCTCCACCTCACTTACTTTTTAGTGCCCTGAGCTTTGGTGATCTGCAGCTTCTGGAAGATCTCCGGGGGGAGGAAGGGAGACAGCTTCCCCCCCTCATCCGAGAAGACCCTGCGGTGCCTGGAGATGGGAGCAGGGCTGGGGCCCCTCTCGTGGGCCGCTGGCTTCACCTTCCCTGGGGTTGGGGGAAGACGTGGGTCAAAGCAAGTGTTTTGTTTAGAAGTTACTACAAGCAGTGAAGGCTGGCAGGGAAACCTGGGGCTCCCGAGTACCTCAGAGCAGCAGGGCCAGGCAAGCCAGCCCCAGCCCCTTTGTGCACCCAGAGGCCTCCACAATGAGCACCTGAACCAGACACTGGCGGGGATCTGCTGCCTTGATGCCTCCCGGGTCTCAGCACCAGAGGCGAGGGAAGCAGGCAATGCTGCATTCCTGCTAGGGAAGCCAGCACCAGCACCTCCCTGGGGGCTCTGCCTCCAAAGGCTCCGAGGTCCTGCTGCGTGGGGAGGGGGAGAATCAATGAAACCCACCCCCTCCCTCCCACCCCTACAGATACAGGTCAGCCTCCTCCTGCTGCCACTCCCCTGACCTCAGCCGAGCCACCCACTCTCCCCGGGAGGGGTGGGGCAGCTGGCCAGCCTGGGCCGTAACATTCATGCTCAGTCAATAGCCCACGGGGTGGCTCTGCTACAAGGTGTGTGTCTGCTGGAGAGAGGCCCCAGCTCCCAGAGGCGAGAAGCCGGTGCTTTGTGCCTCGAGCATCCTCCTTCCCCAGAGCTCAGCCCAGCAGGCCGCGTCCCGCCTGGCCCTGCAGCCGGGGGCAACTCACCGGGCACGGCGGCACTGGACTTGGCTCGCTCCAAGCACTGCTCGGCGAGCTTCAGCATCTTTGGGGTGTCGGGCGTCACGGCGTCGCTCCCACCTGGCACAGGCAAGAGGCGGGGTCACTGGGTGTCCTTTCCCAGACAGGAAGGTGCTGGGGGGGGTCTGACCCACCCAGGCCTCCAACTGGCACCGCTTTCCCAGCGGGCTGCTTTGTGTTATAACCAACGGGCAGGGACAGCTTGTTCTCTACCCCACCCTCCTCCTCGGCCAGCCGGGATACAGGCCCTGCCTCCAGGGGACGTGTTCCCTGAGCACTGCAGCCTGCCTTTCTCCAGGGCCTTCTAAGACAGGAGACTTTCCAAGCTGGGCCCTCCACTGGACGCAGTGCAGCCTCCAGCAGCCCTCACCACCGCCGCCTAACAGGGCCCCAGAGGATTCTGGGTCCAACATACTGCAGGAGGCAGCCAGGGAGGCCGCACCCTTTCTTTCCTGGCTGCAGAGTGTCCCAGGTGCTCTGCTGACAGACTCGGAGGGTACAACAGAACCTCAGAGTTATGAAATGACCAGTCAACCACACCCTGCGCTTGGAACGGAAGTTTGCAGTCAGCCAGCAGAGGCAAATAAACGCAAACACTGCACAGAACAGGAGTACCTGTGGCACCTCAGAGACTCCTGTTCTTTTTGCGGATACAGACTAATGCGGCTGCTACTCTGAAACCTGAACAGAACAGTCCGGTGTTCAACAGAAACTACTAAAAATAAAAGGAAAGTTTAAAAAAAGATTTTGACAGGGTAAGGAAACTGTTTCTGTGCTTGTTTCATTTAAATGCAGCCTTTTTCTTCTGCCTAGTAAAGTTTCAAAGCTGTATTAAGTCAAGGTTCAGTTGTAAATTTTTTGAAGAACCACCGCAATGTTTTGTTCAGAGTTACAAACATTTCAGAGTTACGGCCAGCATCCATCCCTCTGGGGTTCTACTGGATTTGCTGATCCATTCACTCAGACTGCGGCTATGTGAAGGACGAATACGGTTATCTGTGCTTCCGGCACAGAGGCAGCCAACAATGTGAAGTAGTTCCTTGTCCCTTTAGTCCTTGGCACATGCACGCAGTCAGATGGTGCATAGACTGGCTGCACTACACAGGGCCTGTCTGAAAGCCCTCAGCTGTGCAGCGGCCCCCAGGCCATGAAGGAAAATGAATGTTTCAGGGCTGTGAAGCCTCCGGAGAGCGAGGGAAAAGCAGTCCAGCACCTGCTTTTCACCATGGAAGTGGCAAGTCTGGTGGTTACTGTTGGAAATTTTTGCTGGACACTGCCTGCTAGTGGGAATTTTCAGAGTCAGCAGTTCCCTTCCACCGAGGGCTCTCCTGCGTGCACGTGAGTAGAGAGCAATACCGCCAGGTACGTGACTGTACATCGTCCGCTGCCCACGCCACGCAATCCCTGCCACCTTCCAGGGGGCTGGAGGAACGAAGGCAGCTGGGACTGGAGCACGGAGACAGCTACTGGGTGCCAGAGAGCTGTCCCAGCGTGGCTGTATGTCATTAGTGAGTTGTGCAGCACTCCTCACACAGCTCACTTTTACAGTAATTAAACAATCAAAATAACCCCTAAGGCCCAACGATCTGAACTGCGGGTTAAGCCACAGAGCCCCACCCCTGCTGAGGCAGAATCCCAGGCTGGGGGTTCTTGCGGCATTACAGCTTTTAACCTCTAGAGACTCCCCCCAACTATCAGGGGGGTGCGTCCAGGGAGGGAACTAGGCAGTGACCCACCCTTCGGGGGATGGGAGAAAACAACGCAAAGCTGTTTTGTACCTTTCGCTGCTGCTGCTTCCTCCAGCAGGGCCTGGGAAATGTAGCTGATGCTCTTCAGGTACTCCACGTAGGCCTCCTAGCCAGCAGGAGGGACAGAGAAGCGGGAGGCTCAGGAGCAGTTGGTTCTACCAAGTTCACCTTTACCAAGCACCATCCACCCACCCATTCACCCAGAAATCAGAGCCACGGAACCTGCAGCCCTGACCCACTCGGCAGCCGAACTCCCAGCTGAAGCACATCAAAGGAACCCAGAGAGCGCTCTGGGGAGCTTCTTTGGGAGAGAGACTGGGGAAGGTGGCGAGTCGCCTCACCTTGGTCTCGCAGGGTTGTGTACAGCACCAGCATTGTGGAGTCTAAGGATTCACCTCCCCCCCCCTCCCTCCCGGCTCCTAGAGACCCTCGCGTGGTCACTTCTGGCACTAGAAGCACGCCGCCTCCTGCAGCGGGCACCAGAGAGACACTGAGCTGCAGACCCTGCAGCGAGTTCGCACGGGGGCCCTGGATAATGAGTGCTGAAAAGGCCTTTCAATTCCTCCTGGAGAAACTGTCCCCCAGTGTGGGATGCTCCCAGCTCCCCCCAGCATGTGGAAGGCTCTGTGTGCTGTGGAACCTGGGGGTCACGCGAGTCCAGCATCCTATCCCGTCGTCTATCCGCACGCCCTGTACAAACTAACACAGAGACTGGACAGCGAGTGCCCAGGGCTCTGTGCAGGGCTGGAGCTGGGCGTGGGGAGAGGATGGCAGGCCCCAGACCATGCCTCCCACGTGATTACCTTGATGTGGGGCTGGAAGGAAGGCGTGTCCTGGTTGCTCTGCCTGACAGGGAAGTCATTGTGGAACATCTGTACTGGGGTAACACCTCCGAGCCCAGGACTCTGCAGGCAGTGCACTGGGGGAGCCCTGGACACTGGGCTGGATGCACCCCCCCCCTCCCGGGAGGGGTCACCAGCTAGGGGCTGGTCACCACTTGTAGGAGCCTGTGGCCCTGCCCCACCCGGCGCTGCCAACACCACCAGGCCCAGGCGCCCTCCCTCTGCCCGGAAGGGAAAGCCCAGCCCAGCGCCCCCGTGTAATCCCGCCCTGTGTCGTGGGCCCCGTCCCGGGCTCCAGGGGCTGCTGTCCCGAGCCCCCAGCAGCACGTCCCCGCCTCCAGCCTGGACACGGGGGGGGAAAGGCGGGGGGGGGGGCGTGGACCAGCGGCCCCCTCCCCCGAGCACGCGAGGCTGCCCCCAGCTGCGTGCCAGTGCTGGGCACAAGCCACAAGGCCCCTCCCACGCGGGGCACAGCGCGGCCCACGCACGGGACACGGGACGCGCCGCCCGGCCCCGCTCACCCGCGGCCGGTTCCCGGTGTCCAGCTCGATCGCCCCGGCCGCCAGCTTCATGGCGGTTTGCAGCGGCTTCGCCGCCCCATCCCCGCCGGCGGCCATAGCGGGCCGGGGCCGGGGCCGGGCCGGGACCCTCCGCGCTCGGAGCCCGCCGGGCCGGGGCAGGGGCTGAGCCGCAGCGGCAAGCAGCGACCATGCTGCTACTGCGCATGCTCAGTGACGTCTCCACCCGGCCGGGAGGGGGGCTCGTGGTGGCCGGGCTGATTCGTGCAGCGCCGGGCACCTCTGCGGGCAGCTAGCGCGGAGCGGCCGGGCTGGAGCCGAGCCGTGCCGGTCCGAGCTGTGCCAGCCGGGCTGGCCCCTCGGGGACCCGCCCCCCCCCGCTTTCCCTGGCTGCTCTGGCTCCCCCGGGGAGCCGGCTTCGCCGTCCCCGAGCACCGCACAGACACCAGTGGGCTTATCCGTGCAGTCCTCCTCCGCCCCATAGGGGAGTGACCTATCCTGAGCCCCGCTCTGCAAGAGGGGAAACTGAGGCACGGATCCGTGGAAGGACTCGCCCAAGATCACGAGTCTGCAGCAGAGCCAGGACAAGAACCCGGATCTCCCGAGCAGCCCCAGTGCCTACACGCCATCCCATAATGCCTTTTGTTAATTCAAAGACCATCCGAAAAAATAGTGTTAAATCCACCCGTCTCCTTTGGTTCTTTGCAAGAGTGCGTTGGGCACCTCAGGCAAACGAGTGGGGCTGGTCCCTGCCTCAGGGCGTGGACAGACCCCGCGGGGGCCTGGTCAGGGGTCTGGCCACTGGCCTGTGCTGGAGACAGGGGGTAAAGCTGGCCACCTTTCCAGCCTGAAGGGAGGCCGGGGGCCCGGCCCTATAGCTAATACCCCGGCAGGAAGGGGCTGTACAGGGGAGAAGGCGGGCTCAGGGGAACGCCCCTCCACGCAGGACACAACAGCCGGCTGGGGGAAGGAATGTGAGCGGAAGGGTCTGATTAGGTCTGGGAGTGAAAAAAGGCCAGACCGAGCCCAGCACGCCGTGGGCGCTCCCCAGCTATAGCATAAGCCCACGGGTGGCATCAGCCTGCGTGGGGCTAGCGTGGCACACTCCAATTCCGCAGAATCCACGTTCTCATTGGCAGAAATCTCTAGCCTTCGGGGCTGCGGAAATCCGCTCCCAAATGCACCCCCCCCGCCCGGCTGGGGGCACGCGGATAGGTGGGGGCGCGCGGCCGTGACACGCGTGGGTGGCTGAGGCGGAGCCCGGGCTGGCAGCGATGGGGGGTTCGGCTGCGCTCGGCTCCTCCGGGCCGCCAGGGGGCGCTGTGCCCCGCCGCGGCCCCCGCCAGCCCCAGCGCCGAGGCGGGAGGCGCCCGCAGCGGGCCCTGGGCGGCGGCGATGAAGCGGGATCGGCGCGGCCGGTTCCTGTCCCCCGCCGGCGGGCGCAGGCCGGAGCCCCGCGCGGGGAGCGGGCGGCGGGGCCGCGCTGCCCGGGAGGAGGCGGCCGGGGCGGGGCCGGGGCGCGCGGGGCCGCGGCGCAGCACGAGCCGGAGGACGGCGCCGAGGAGGCAGGTGGGTGTCGGCGGGGCAGGGACCGGCCCCGGTCCCGGCCCGAGCCCCGGGCCCCCCCCCCCCGCACGGCAGTGGCCTCGGAGCCCCTCGGCGGAGCCCAGACGAGCCGCCCCCCCGGCCCGCGCGGAGTCGGCCCCGCACAGAGCTGACGGACCCCGGGGGCGAGCGGGGGCGAAGGGCGCTGCGGGGCGGGAGCGGCGGGCATCCTCCGGCCCCGGAATCACCCGCACAACCCCCGCTAACACCGGGGGGGGGTCCCGGGCGGCCAGGGCCAGCGGGCCTCTGCCCGGGAGCAGCGTGGGCAAGGCCTGGGAAGGGCCCCGGGGGGGTCCCCCGGAAAGGAGCCCTCTGGCTGGGGGAGCAGCACACCCGCTCCTGGGGCCTTGCCAGAGTCCAGGGCAGCTGGGCCAGCCTGCTGTAGCCCAGGAAATGCGGTTTCTGCTAGTGCGGGAGAGGGGGAGGAGCTGAGAGTGACTATAAATCCAGCCCCAAACAAGTACAGAAAGTGGCAGGAAGCCCGTCGTCTGTCAATTCTCCTCCCGAGAGAAGGGCTTGGATTTAACTTGTATGGGGGGTGTCCCCAGAGCCTGTTTCGTCAGCTTACTGTCTGGGGGACTGCTGGGAGCAGCTCTGTGTCTGACACAAGCACCCAGGGTGCCCCTCTGAGAAGATGTTTGGAGGTGTTTATCCGCTGGCAGGGTGACACGCCGCAGTGAAAGAAGAGAGAAAAATGGGGAAATCATCAATGAATGTTCCAGATTGTGGGATTCAAAATCTGCTGAAAAATTAGGAAGTTGTCTGTTCAAATGAAATGTAGAGCCTGCAGGAAGTTAAGGCTACTTATTTGTGTGACAGGATAAAATGAGCATGTTGGGGGACAGATGGTCTAAACCTTTCAGCATTTAAAGATGCCCCCCACCCATTATACGATAGCCATGAAAGGTTTCTGCTGGCAGCTACCTGAGTGAGGACATACCTTACAAGTGTTACCATTGCCATGCTTCCAGGCAGGAGCTGGTCATGGCTACAGTCAGGAAGTACAATCTCTCCTTGACAGTGCACTATGCTAAGTGTGTGAAAGAGGGAGGGTTGTTCTCAAGTACCAGAGTACTGGATGCCAGACCATTGGCCTTTGGGAATGCACGGATTCTGTATTAACTTGTATATATTTGTGCGCGTTGAGAGTTGTACTTGAAACAGCTACATTGTTTGTTTCAAGGGGAAACATTTTTTTTCAAAGCTAAGACAGTTACAAATGAAGTCAAGTTGTAACATTTGTAATATAACTAGTGATAAAACCCTGTCAAAGCCCAAAAGCCATCAGTAGCATCTGAGCTTTCTCGTGCCTGTAAAGAAACTGCAAATTGAGCAGGGTGGGCTTTTACTACCATGTGCCACTCCTCATCTGCAGAGAATTGTGCCGGTCAAGGCAGTCAGCTCTTCAGTGCGGACATGGGTGAGGGGAATGGCCTAGGTTACTGCTTGGATTCCCTGGTATCAGAAGGGATTGCAACTCCCACATACCACCCTTCTAGTGTTCATTGGTACATACTGCCGTCCGGGGTGCAAAACCCCAGAGCCTGTGAAACGACTGTGCACTCAGATGAGCATGGTGGGGGCTTCACGGCAGGAGAAGCCGTAGTGCAGGGAGGCCAGGCTTAAGGCTGACCAGTTGGGGAAGGTCATGGGCTGTCCTGATGCAGCCTGTGGTTCTGGCTAGATGGTCAGTAGACAGGGGTCAGTCTGTGGTCTGTATTCAGCTGGGGTATAAGTGCATACAGTGGCACTGTAGTCACCCAGCCCTTAGAGGGGTCAGTTTTTGGGAGAGACTTGTCACTGCAGGTGCCAGGTAGTAACTGTCACTTTGTGTAGGGGCAGAACTGAAATCCTCTGTACAGGGTAGTTCAGCAGGAGTGCAGTGGGCTGCCATGGGAGGGTCAGAGAGCCACACTCCAACCTGGTGCTGGGGTGGCAGGCTGCTCAGTCCTTGGGTGGGCGGCGTGTGTTACTTTGAAGTAATCTCTTGTGGGGAGAGTTTTGTGTCCCCTCATGCTGCTTAATCCCATTTCACTGGTGCCCTTTCTTGTCCTGAGCACAGGTTTACACAGCAACGGTTGCTGGCTTCTCAAAGGCAGCTGTTTCTTTAACTCCTCAGGCATGCCTCCCACATGATTACCTTGATCTTGGGCTGGAGTGAAGGAGGGCCCTGGTTGCTCTGCACCCAAGACTCTTAAGGCAATGCACTGCCTTAGAGTGAAGTGATTGTGTAAAATTTCATAGAATCATAGAACTTAAGATCAGAAGGGACCATTATGATCATCTAGTCTGACCTCCCGCAAGATGCAGGCCACAAAAGCTGACCCACCCACTCCTGAAATAATTCTCTCCCTTGACTCAGCTGTTGAAGTCCCCAAATCCTGATTTAAAGACTTCAAGTAGCAGATAATCCTCCAGCAAGCGACCCCTGCCCCATGCTGCGGAGGAAGGCGAAAAACCTCCAGGGCCACTGCTAGTCTACCCTGGAGGAAAATTCCTTCCCGACCCCAAATATGGCGATCAGCTGAACCCCGAGCATGCGGGCAAGACTCTCCAGCCAGACACTCAGGAAAAAGACTTTCAATATCCCAACATTGACCCTTGGTACTAATTACCAGTGGTCGCACGTTATTGACCTATTGACTAAATCACGTTATCCTATCAAACCGTTCCCTCCATTTGTACTGTGGTAACTCGTAAGGGCCACAGCCATGTCTGGCCCGTTGTGTTAGGTACCGTACAAACACACGACAGTCCCTGTATATTTGTAAGAACTGACTTATTTTCGTCCTTCCTTCTTACTTAGGAATTGGTAGAGCCCTGAGCACAGGATATTGCCGACTCTGCCATGGGAAGTTTTCCTCCCGGAGCTTGCGAAATGCTTTTGGGAAGGTTCCTGTAACGGGAGAGAACTCAGAGAAGCAACGACGTGTGGATCAAGTGTTTTTCACAGATTTCCAGCGACTGGTCGGAGTAGCAGTCCGACAGGATCCTGCTCTCCCGCAATATGTCTGCAAGAAATGCCATGCCCAGTTTTACAAATGTCGCAGCATCCTCAAGACGTTTATTCAGAGGGTGAATGCATCTCCCACAGGCCATATAAAGTCAAAAGGAAAGTATGTGTTGAGTTTTTTTATTCTTCATTTTTCAAGTCATAAATTTCTGTATATTTGTATATGTTAGTTTACTTGTGGAATTTCCGGGCACTGAACTCCCAGGACAGGATGTATTTTTAGCAGCTGTAAACAGCTAATGGCTGAATCTGTTTTCTTTGTAGATAAAAGAGCACATGCTATCTGCTACTGCCACATTTAAATACATTAGTTTTGTTACTGCGCCGTCTCTAGCTGCTACTGTGTTCCTGGTTTTCTGTCTTCCTGGAAGAGATTCATGCGCTGCTTTGTTTTGTGTGTAGGAACAGCGATGTGCAGCCACAGCCAGATGCAGAAGTCCCCTGTTTGGGTAAGTGCACTACAGAGTTAGTTGGAACTATTTTTTGTTTGTTCTGTGATACTGTCAAAGGGTTTGGGGTTTTCGACTGAACACTCAGATGAGACGCCACTAACTTGAAATCTGGTCATTTAAGAAGTTCCCTTCAGTTTGTTCCTTTAGTGCATTTGACAGTTGTGTGTGTCTAGTCAGTGTCACTGCTTCATGGTCCTGTGTCATGCACCAGACGAGGACATCAGACTTCTGCCCTGCTCTGGGATCTCACCTGTTCGCTCTCCTAGCAGGTTCCACACCAGGGGGTTTGCCAGTAGTGGCATCAGCTGAAGAGGCAGCAGGGCACACAGAGGGGAAGAGGGCTAGGACTGAGTGTATCTGGTCACGTTCTTGGGCCTGCCCAAAAGTCCCTCAAACCCAGCGGAGAAGCAGAAAAACAGCTTTGTAGTAGTCCCAATTCATCAGGTTATTTTTAAAACCAGTTGGTTAAACAATTCCAGTAGATGCGTTCTTTGAAAAAGTACTTTGGGGTCCTCTGCCTGCCTGAGCTCCTCCATCAACTCTGGATGTTTTACAGCCACGTTTCAGGTGTTTTTAAATGGTTCAGCTTAGCTGTTGGGCATGGCGTAAAGAGCCAGACAGATAGCAAAACAACCCATCACCATGCTATGTAAGCGGGGATAAGCACCGTTCAGCAGCCTGGTGCTGCTGAAGTGACTAACTGCTTGCATGCTCTTCTTTCCCATTTGAACAGTAGATCTGATCACATCCAGCCCCCAGTGCCTGCATAATTTGGTTACGTGGACCCACAACCATGCAGGGAACTGCCAGTCTGTGCCAAGCCTGCAGAGTGTGTTATCTTCCGAGTACTGTGGGATAATTCGAGCCGTGTGGGGCTGTGGAAACAGGCATGACTATGTTATGGATACAGATTCTGATTGCAGCACGGTGCTAGTCGATAATGCCTTGTCCGTTACATGGGAATGGAACAAGAGCACAGCACAGCGTTTGACTGACAACGGGGCAAGTGCAGACAATGCGGGGGCTGCCTCTGCTCCCAGGCCCCAGCTTACTCCAGCAAGGACAGTCACTTGCGAGCAGCCAGTAAACAAAGGGACCACATCGGAGCCACTAGGCGCTGAGAATCAGTTGCCACACAGCAGGAATTCATCTCATTCACAAGAGGACAGTCCAGCCTCTTTACAGGAGAAAAGTCTGCCCCAGTCAGCCTCTCCACTGAGCAGTGCCCCAGGTAAGAGTTTTGCCTAAAAAGTAACCTCCAACTGTATGGAGACAGGTGAAGGCCCTTTTCCCCAGACTCCGAGGCTGGGCCCATGCAGAACTTTGACTGTGCTGTCACCTCCGGGATGGGTGGTCCTTCAGGATGGCATAGACAGCAATCAAAAGCACCTAAACCTCAGTCCAGGTTGATGTTAGAAACCGAGCTTTGCAGAAAGGAAGCGTATTTAAAAATTAACGGCGGAAGCTGGGCTCTGAGCTCAGGGCTGGGGCCCAGACGCATGTGGATTCAAATCGTGGCTTGGCCATGGACTTGCTCTGTGGCTTGAGCAAGTCACTTTGCCTCTTTGTGCCCAAGTTTCCCCGTCTGTTGATGGGGATGAGACCTGCTTCTGCCCCAGTGGAGATTCAAGATGAAAAGTGCCGAGTGAGCGAAATGGGCCGTGGGGGGGAGGACTGGGAGCTCTGGGAGCTCTCTGGATGTGCTTCCCAGGCTGTTCCATGTGGCGTGTGCTGACATTTCAGAGAGAACCATTTGTGCAAGGGGCTGGACAATGCAGTGCAGTTGTTAGCTCTTCGCTCCTATGCTGCACTACCAGAGTTTCCCTAATTGTTAATAAATACAAGGTGTGTCCCTGAGCTGCTGGGTGGATGGCCTTGCCTCCTCCCTCTCCAGCACCACAGCAGGTGAGAGAGGAACCAGGGAGAGCCTGGTCACTGCCCTCAGACATTCACGGGAAACTTTCCAGCATGATCCCAGCAGTGGACCAGTAAGTACTTAGAGAGCTGCTTCCAGTCACCCTGTAGGCCTGATTTGGCACCTTCATCTCTTGTCCCTTCTCAAGGTGATGTGTGACACCACTGGTTATCTCCTGACTGTAAACAGGTGGGCTTGGGTGACTCCACCTTGTTTTCTGGATCATGCATCTGAAAAAGGTGTGAGTGAGGCTTCCTGGGGCTGACAAGAGGAAACGTAATTGAAAGCTGCTTAGTCTCAGATATATTACATCCACGAATCAGAAACTAGTATGGGTCAGAATCAAGAGTGTTTACATGAGCATGGGGGCAACAGTTCCTGGAGTATAGGAGGTGAAGGCCCCAGGTCTTGTGAAGTCCTGCAGTCACATATGTGGTTAACCCATCCTCAGAGAGCGTATGCAGCCAGCTGCTGAGTGTGAATTCTCCAACATTTGCTGGCTTCTTTTAGCTGCTTTTTGTTTGTAATACGCAGTGTTCTCCTTTATTTTCTAGGACAGTTGAGTGGGAAGCAGGTTCTGTCTTCAACGTCGGATGAGCGGGTAAAAGACGAGTTCAGTGACCTTTCTGAGGGGTGAGAGAAGAGTGGGTTTAAAATAGCCTAAATGTACTTTGCAAGCACGAAAATGGTCAGCTGAGGGGAATCTCATTCTCCAGTGTGACCTGGTCATGTGAAACCCCTTCCTCCCTTGGACTCAGCCTCTGGCAGAGACTGGTTTCTTTGTACTGAGCTTGAGAAAAGTTCACTGAGCTGACACCCCGGATTCCTTTTTCCTAATTGTGTCCCGGTTTTGTTTAAATGGCATTTGGAATCCTTGATAGATGTTTTAGCAGCTTCTGAAAAAGTTTCCCAGCAGAGCTGCCCTGTGTCTTTCAAGGACCTGGTTTGGTATTGCCCAGCACTGCAGGCCCATATAGCTTCTATTCTGTCTCATAATTCATTCTCATTTCCAACTACTGAGAGTCTGGATTCCAGAATAGCCATTGGTGTGGATATCTAAAGGAGAATCCATCTTGGTTGTCAGATATCAGACTGCACTTAGCGAAATCTTGTCTTTACTTACAAAAGAAGCGTGTTTGATGGGAACTTGCTGAGTGGCAGTAAATGACACTTAGGGCCTGTCAATTTTTGAGATCATCATAACCCCTCGTAACAGTGGAAGAAAATTAGGCCAAGATTCCCCAAAGAGGGTGTCTAAAATGAAGCTCCTAAATGAGCGACCATATAGCATAGTTCTGGGTCAAAAGCCTTTTGCAAGTGTAATTCAAAAATGTCGCTGAGAGCCTGAAAAATGTTACATAGAAGATAACAGAATGTTCTGGTATCTCCTTCTTGAGCCCAGAATTGTTTATTTCTATAGCTAGGATAAAAAGCCCAAGCTGTAATCTCCAAAGAAGTAGATGTTGCAGTTTCAAGTGTTCCTTGGGGTGGTTTTTTTTTTCTTGCTTTAAGAGATGATGTGGGAAGAGACTTTTTGTGCAGGAGATTAAAGTACAAATATTGATGACTGCTAAAATAACCAGCAAATTGGAGTGTTAGTGCTGAGGTTTCATCCAAACCATGTATTATAAAGTTTCTTCTCTTTCTCAGAGACTTCTTGAGTGAAGATGAGAATGATAAGAGAACCGTGCAATCTTCAGATGACTCCTTTGAGCCTTATCCAGAAAAGAAGTAAGGGGCTTTTTTTACTTTGCTTTTTTAACACAGCTTGTTTCTTTATCCACAGAATAGGTATAGCGCAGGCATTAGCATCAGTGTCCCCTGACCCATTCTTTGGTTTTTTTTGGGATGGAGGAGGCCAACCCAGGGAAGTTAGTTTTTTTTTGCTCTCACATGACCCAGAACTCAAGCTCTCCACATCTCCCTCACTCCCTTCCTAACCTGTTGGCACCTAGAATGGGTCACTGAACAGGTGAATGATCTATCAGGGGCTGCATTCCTCCTCCTCCCACACTCCCTCCACCTGTGTGTCTTCAGCCCTTTGCTGAGCTAGCTGGGCCATTTCAGGTGAAATTAGACTTGAATTAAATACAAATGAAATATCAAACATTCTCATTCATCTCTTTACATTGTTGTTCCTTGCCTTAGGGGGTCCAACAAAAAGAGTGAAAATAAAGAAGCGAAGAAGGCCGAAGAGCCCAAAATAAGAAAGAAGCCAGGACCCAAGCCAGGCTGGAAAAAAAAGATCAAATGCGAAAGGCAAGTGAACTGAGCAAGGAGGCGTGAGACCCTCTGAGATTAGCACAATCTCACTGGAGTAATTCTCTGCTTTTCAGGGAGGAGCTGCCTACCATCTACAAGTGTCCTTACCAGGGGTGCACAGCTGTGTACAGAGGGGCTGATGGCATGAAGGTAAATTAAGAATTAACATGTGACTTGTTATTTCCAGTGTAGGTGCTGTGAGCTATTAAAGGGGACAAGTCACCTTTCATGCAAGTAGAGAATTAAGAATGGTATCTGGGCATTCCCTTTCCTTCTCTTGAAGGACGGGGATGGGTCAAAGTGAATAGTTCAGCTGCGTGACCTGTGTAGTCTGAGGTCTTTGTTCCATTCCAAGTGGAAAGAGGAACTGGTCTCTTTCCAACTCATGCTGTGCTTCACCTTCTGTCCTGAGATTCAGCCATTGCCTTGGTGGGGAGCCCTTTTGGAAGCGCTGCAGGCTAATGGGCTGCTTGGTGCCTAATGTTGGAGAGAAAGTTTAACAATGTTCTATTAAAGTCCTACAGAAGGCTGGACTTGCAGGCTTGGAAGCAAGCTTGAGTCGTTTCACATAGTGAAGCTAGATATGCTGTGTACTGCTGGCTTTTTTCCATTGAGTCTTCTGGCTTGTGCTATGTAAGCTATCGATTAGGAGTGTGAAGTGTGAACTAACTTCTGACCTCTAGTAGGGTAAAGAGACTCCTGTCTCCAATCCTTATTTTTAGAAACACATAAAGGAGCATCATGAAGAAGTGCGGGAGAGGCCTTGTCCCCACCCTGGCTGCAACAAGGTGTTCATGATTGATCGGTACCTACAGCGCCATGTGAAACTCATTCATACAGGTACTTCCTGCTGACAGTGGCTGCTCACAACTGAAGGGAGGGTGTTATGCAAGATGATTACTTCACTGTGCCAAGACCTTGTGTTGGGTATGAAACTGCCCTATCACTGTGGTATTTGCTTAAGACCCCCTTCCTACTGTTTGTTTGGTACTGATAGGCCTGGAGGATTTGAGCTACTTCCCACATCAGGTGCTAGTGAAGGAACTTCATGGTTTAGCTTAAATTGATTCTGGTAAGCATGGGCTTGTGTGTATCAATGTTTGAGGTGCTAAGGTGTCAACAGTGCCAATGCCTCCTTCACCAGCTCTGTTCTCCCTGCAGAGGTACGGAATTATATCTGTGATGAATGTGGGCAGACCTTCAAACAACGCAAACACCTCTCAGTTCATCAGATGCGCCATTCAGGAGCAAAGCCCCTCCAGTAAGTGCACTTTGGCCTTATGCACAGCCTAGTGGTGTAATAAAGTAAATGAATAGACAGGGTCACTGGGTAGACCCCCTTTAAAATGTGAAGCCCTCCTAGCTTCTTAAAGTGTGTGTGACCTATTTGTTCAGTCTTCCTAAACCCTACATCACTTTGATTAAAGAATATTGAAAACGGTGCTGGGGAATCTGTATGATTTCCTTCCACTAGTCAGAGTAGCAAAGAATTGGTGTGTATAGTTAAATGTTGTTTAGAAAAAGGCCCCATCTAAGAGTCTCACTGTAAGATGTTGGCATTTTCATCAGAAAATCCAGATTGGAAGCTGAGGAGGATTAGGTAGCAGTCATGTTTCCGAAAGCCAGGGTAAGGCATTCATTTAAAGACACTTTTCTGAAGTCAGGTTCAGAAGAGTTCAAATAAGCTGGGGCCTGCAGTGCTGGATGAAGTCCTGTAGTGTTTGGAAAACAGGGTCCTGGTGGACCTGCTGCCTATGCTAGGAAGTGTAGGGATTTCCCTGCCCTCTTAGCGTACCAGCAGGGAGGTGATGTAACTAAGGGAGACATTTCCTAGTTGTACATTGGGTTTGTAACTAATCATGATCCTGACCAACTGTGAGTCTCCCTTTACTAGTCAAACTAGCTAGACTGTTATCTGCTTCCAGGACTCCTTTTAGCTCCACCCCAGTGCGCTCCCTTTGCAGGCTCACTCTCAAGCTTTCTAATTTGCATTGGCTCAGCTCCCAGGAGATGCAAAAACTGGAGAATTAGTAAATAATGAGGACAGGTCACTGATTCAGAGCAATCTGGATTGTTTGGTAAAATGGGTGCAAACAATATACATTTTAAAATAGATATAAACATATACATCTGGGAACAAATGTAGGCCATTCTTACAGGCTAGGGGACTCTGTCCTGGGAAGTAGGGACTCTGAAAAAGATTGGTGGGGTGTAGTGGATTATCAGCTGAACATGAGTGCCCACTGTGACCAAAAGAGCTAAATGTGATCCTGGGATGTATAAACAGGGAAATAAATAGAAGTAGAGAGGTTATTTTACCTCTAGTTGGCACTGGTGCAACTGCTGCTGGAATCCTGTGCTCAATTCTGCTGTCCACAGTTCAAAAAGCATGTTGATAAATTGGAGAGCCCTGCAAATGAGTAACAGATTAGAAGTGATTGAGTTCTGAGTCAGTCTGTTTAACAAAAAGAAGGTTAAGTGATGACTTGATTATAATCTACATGGGGAACAAATATTTAGTAATGGCCTCTTCAATCTCCAATCTCAGAGCAAGGTACAACTTCAAGCCATTGTCAGACTGGAAATAAGGTGTATGTTCTTAACAGTGAGGGTATTTCGCTATTGGAACAGTTTACCCAGGGTTGTGGTGGATTCTCCATTACCGCCACTTTTTAAATCAAGGGTGGATGTTTTTCTAAAAGATACTGTAGGAATTATGGGGAAGTTCTATGTCCTGTGTTATATCACTGTGGTCCCTTCTGGCCTTGGAATCTATGAATGAGAGGCCTTCAGTAGCTTAGCATTTCTTGTACTGCGCTGCTCCAGTAGCTTCCCTGCCCTGTGCACAAGAGATGTTCTACTGAAGTGCTGAAATAGTATTAGCTGTCACCAATCTTATTCATATTCCTAAACCCATTTACCCAGATAATTGCTGTGCAGGAAAAGGAGATTGTTTTTTATACAATCTCGAGTTGAAGCCTTGTTGTTCAGTGAGGTGTTACCCTAGTTTCTTACTAGTGATGAATTACTGACAGCCTTACCTGTAGCTGGGGCCACTGTAGCGTTGCTCTAATTGTGTTTTGCTTTCCAGATGTGAAATCTGTGGTTTCCAATGCAGGCAGCGAGCGTCTCTCAAATATCACATGACCAAACACAAAGCTGAGACCGAGCTGGAGTTTGCCTGTGACCAGTGTGGAAAGCGTTTTGAGAAGGCCCATAACCTTAATGTCCACATGTCCATGGTGCACCCTCTGACCCAGACTCAGGACAAAGCCAAGCCACTGGAGCCTGAGCAGATTCTCATGTTGAATCCTTCAGGGACTGTGGAAAGCCAGGCTGTAAAACCAGAACAGACTGCACAACAGGAGCCTACTTGAAGGGCTGCTGGAGGTGTGTACTGACCCAGCCTTGTATAAACCATTCAGCAGTGGGGATTTTTAATATACATTTTAATAGAGTCTCAACAAAAAACCCACCTCAGTGGAAATAGCTTCAGCTTGCTCAGAAAAAAAAAAAAGCTTTTACTGTGCTGTGATTCTCCATGCTTAGATCAAATTCAGCGGTGTTGTACTAAACCGTCTCCATCGAATGTAAAGGAACTGAATGTTCTACACTCCCCCATGTGGTGATAGAAACCAAGTTGTACCACATCAGTTAAGTAGTTGCATAAACTGCAGGCATGTATGTAGTTCCTAGTCACATGGGTCTACAGTTATATGGCGCAGTGGAGTGACTTAAAACTAGGCTTTTTTTTAAAAGTACAATTCCCCAAGCAAGTCTAAAGTGAAATTTAACCTACTTTATTATTAACAAGAGCTTCAAGGTTTTGCTTGTAATAAATTATTTACAAAGTAATATGAATCAAGTAGTCCTGGTTACAAAGATGGAGAACAGCTGATAACTTTTGTGGAATCCAAAGAAATGGATTGACAGGAAAAACTCTTAGTAAACACTGTCTGCAGCTGCAGTTAGACGCATCTTTCTCTGCTGCCCTTGGCCGGGCTACAGTTCTCCACCAGTATCACTCAGAAGAGGACTGGTTCATCATAGAAATCCTCAGCTACAGTGGGCTTTGAGGAATGGAAGAGGGCAGCTTTCACCTCTGGGTCAAACTCTTCACAGGGATCCAGTAACTGGGAGGAAAAAGAAAGCAACTGGTATTAGAGACCCATTACTGCTTCTTCAAGCTAAGATCAGCACCAGCTCAGCCTGCCTGTTTACAGTAAACTTCCCAAACATGCCTCAGCTAGAGAAGAGACAGCATGGTTTGGGGTCAGGCAACAGCCGCCTCCACACAAACAGTGGATCTGTACTACACCTCTACCCCACTATAACGCTGTCCTCGGGAGCCAAAAAAATCGTACTGTGTTATATCAAACGTGCTTTGATCCGCCAGAACGTGCAGCCCCCTCCCCGGAGCGCTGCTTTACTGCATTATATCCCAGTTCGCTTTATATCGGGGTAGAGGTGTACAGAAAAGTACTATGAAAGGGGCATTTAAATGCTGTATGGTTTGTGGACAGCGCTAGTTCATGATTAGTCTTGCAAAAAAGACTGAGGGCTGCATGCATGCTGACACTAAATGGCGGGTAGGCAGGAGCTTACAGTGACTTGATAAAAGTGAAAAGGAGGTGGACTTAGCATACCTGTTGTATATGTATAAAGCTCTTTTTAGGGCACCGTGCAATTGAATGTAGCAGAAATCGACGAGCCTTAGTTATCACCTCTAAAGAATCCACCTAGTGAAAAGACATCAAGTTCAGGACAGAAAGCAAAGTCACTTGAAATCCTCACTTTCATCTTTATTAAAAGAATGTTGACTTTTACAAGTGGCTTAGGTACTTTAGTTTATCCTAGTTACAGATTAGGTAGATAACTTCACCATGTGTAAAATTAAAGTGCACTCTAAGGTCCTAATAGCAAATGTCAAGGTTCCTTCTCCACTCTGAACTTTAGGGTACAGATGTGGGGACCTGCATGGACACTTCTAAGCTTAATTACCAGCTTAGATCTGGTATCACTGCCACCATCCAGAATTTCTGAGTATCTGGATCACTCCCTTCCCCTCCCTGGGTAGCCTTGAGAGACTCCTCCACCAATTCCCTGGTGGACACTTATCCAAATCCCTTGGATCTTAAAACAAGGAGAATTTAACCATCCCCCCCTCCTTTCCCCCCACCAATTCCTGGTGGATCCAGATCCAACCCCCTTGGATCTAAAAACAAGGAAAAAAAATCAATCAGGTATTAAGAAAAAGGCTTTTAATTAAAGAAAAGAAAGGTAAAAGAAAACCCTCTGGGAGAGATTAGCATACCAGCTACTCTCACAGACAACAGATTCAAAACACAGAGGATGTTCCCCTGGGCACAAATTTAGTTACACAAAAAATACCCTAAATGATAATTCCCTTAATGATACCAAGACAAGTTAAAAAGAAAATAAACATAAACCTATTTATCCTTTTCTAAACTTACTACTCTGATAAGAGGCTGGTTCCTTGATTTTTTCCTACTCTGGCTGAAACTGAAACTAAACAAAGGAAAACTTCCCTCCTTCCTTCCTTTTGAAACATCTTGTTCCCCCATTGGTTCCTCTGGTCAGATGTCAGCTAGGCTAGTTGAACTCCTTAACCCTTTACAGGTAAAAGAGGCATTAACCCTTAACTATCTGTTTATGCCAGCAAGGTTAATGGGCATGTCTATTTTATGATGGCGCTCCAACTTGATCATTCTTTTATGCCACACCGACAATTATGTGTGTGACTTTGGCACCTCCAGGCCTTAACCAATATCAGAGCCTCACTGGGTTGGATACTGTACAAGTATCAACGGTATGTCAGCCATTTCAAAAAGTAAATATACTTTGTACAGGCAAGAGAATAAATGGTATTGTGGCTAGGAGGCTTTCAGAGTAAAATCCAGTTAGGTAAGAGAAGAGAATGACCACCACTCACATGCTTCACGCTGTGTAGGCTTTGTCCCCCCTGATCTGATCTCTGAGGATTCTCCTCTTCTATGTAGAGTCGAAGCAGCTGGGTATACATGTCAACAGCAACGTAAAGGAAGGTTTGCTCTCGGTTAAGTAGATTTTGGTGGAAGCAGGGGGTAAGGCTAGAGGGAATCACACAAGATATAGAATGAGTACAGTGCAAGAGGAAGCCCCTCAACAGCATCTCACCACACATCTTTAAACACGTTAGGGGCAAAAGTGCAACCAGCATTTTCACCACCTCACATGTGGAATTTCACTATCAGACTTGCTGTATTCAGCACTGGACACTACTCCCACCCCTTGGAACACCGGGAAGTGTGAATGGACACTTCTAGCAAGAGAAGATGGAATCACACCGTCTGGAAATCATAGTTCTGCTGAGTTGATGAAAACAGTAAGATTGCAAGAAGGTCCTGGGGAGCAGGGAAAGCTTTCACGGACTATCAAACAGAAGTAGCATTGGCTTTCAGAGAGTTACAAGTGTTCTTAGCTTTGCAAGTTACCAGTTTGTTTCACCCATAAGACACTGGCTACGCCTGAAGTGGCCATCCCAGCCATGATGGGTGGGATATCTTTGCTCTGGAGTAATACAGCCATCCCAAACTCACGGCAATCAAACTTTTCTATCACACTATCCCTATTAGGAATTCTCTCCCTGCATACACATTTGTCTAAGCTCGACTCAATCACAGAACATGTATAGAATTGCTTAGAAATGGGCATGTGAGCAGCCAACCACTTTCTTCTTCCATAAAGAATTCCCTTAACATTTTTTGTTGTTACCTGTAGAATGCAATAGGTAACAGGCTGACGTATTGGTCTGAGGCTGCACTGTGTAGAATTTGATAAGGTCCACGGCCTGCAATATCCAAAGACAGGAGAAGGGTAAAATGTCTTAGATCATCATTGGGTCTCTCCAGGTACTTTACAGCAGTGCAGCTGCTGGGCATAGTTCCTTCCAGGCAACTGCTGGGGACAGTGCATAATCTGAGGTTTGGATCAGGTCACTCCTGTGGAGGAGTGCTTGATGGTTTTTAAGCCTGTCTCTAGCAGGTGGCACAGTAAATTTGTGTAACTTATTCATACTGATTGTCAGCTACTGTAAGGTTTAAACTGTTTGGACTCTAAACAGCAATTTGTTACATTCGGTGAATAGCAACCCTTCACTGGGCTCCCCTCGACACAGCAGCTGATAGAAGTCAAAGTGCTACCATGTGGAAACCTAGAGTCAGAAAAGTTTCTTTATGCCCCAAAGGGGGCTTTTTTCTCTGTACTGCTTACAGGGTGGAGAGGCTCCTTCAGACAAATATATTCACCAGACCCAAAAGGTAATCCCTTAAAGCACCTGGTACCAAATTTTGCATTCCCACAAGTTGGGGAAGAGAGCTCTACTCACCTTTCTCCGCTGAGTGAAAGAGAGCTAGCCAGGATATGCCTTGCTCTTCCAAGCATCCAAGGATCTCCAGGCACCATTCCAAAGATTTTTGAACCTCTGTCCCTTGCTGTATATTTCAGAAAAGAACATGCACACCCCTGACTGAATTGTGGTTACATTTCAAACAAAGAACTGCCCTAGTAATAGTGAATGTTTATCAAGTGCGGTGTCAGTGCCAGGATTAGTACTACTAAAGGCACGGACAGAGCTTTCCTCCACCTCTCTACAGTCAAATGCATTGATGCTAATGCTGGAGGTGCCAGGTCCCCCTGGACCAAGGCAGAAAGCATGCTGTAACCAGCGGGTTATTAAAAGCTGTAGAAAAAGTAACGGTAAGAGCCAGCCTATGACCAAAGCATTTCCAAACAGTTCTCAGCACATAGCCTTGGGCAAGTCACTTCCCCTCAGCATCTTTCAAAGGGGGAATGTCACCACTTATTTCACAGAGCATTCTCCAGCTCTACCCCATCTTCTCCCACAGTTCATGCTTCTCTCCTGACCAGTTTGTCTCCAAGCCTCCTTTCACATCACCCCTCTGCTTGGAACAGCCTCTCAGATCAACCTTTGCCAAACACCTTCCCTTAAAAAAAAAAAAAAATCCCCAAAATCTTGTTGCACAAAGTAATCCAGCTGCTATGGTCCCTAACCTCTCTGTTTGGTCTGAGTTGTTAGATTGTCAGGACAGGGATTCTGCTCCCTCTTTGGGACATTATCTCCTGTAAAGTGCCATGTCTATTTCATGCCCTATGGAAAGTGACCAATAATAAATGCAAAATGCTATACAAAGGCTAAGCAGCATTATTTGTATTAGTTCAAGCAGTAGGTAGGTGAGTGAGGCATAAAGTCCACTGAATGGGAAGGTCTGAAAACTGTGAATCAGCCAGGAAGACACACATTAAATACTAACATGGTGGGGAAGGTGGTGGTGTCATAATTAAAGGAGGGCTGCTGTGTTCGGCTTATGAACAAGGTAGGAGAGAGCAAGGACTTCCATCATGCTCTGCCTGGGACATTCCTTACTCCCTCCTCTAGCAGCAGGATCCCATCAAGCTTGATAGTGCTGGCCTAAGGGATTTTTAGGTGGCAAACCAGCCTTTTAAACCCATACAGTGTAATGAGACAGAGATTTGGATTTACCTTTGGTGCTAATCTGGTCAAGATGAGATCCAGGAGTGAAAAGAACAGCAGGCACACTAGGAGCTACAAGTGAAAAAGTGTATATTATTTATATCATCTGTATTGACTTGAAATGTATACATTCCATTCATGAAGTAAGCCCCTCAAACATGTCCCAAGGCTTTTCTGGGTTTGTTACAAGCAGTGGGATTCTTTCCAGGAAGACTGTGGCTCAAGAGGGCCCCAAGCCTGCACAGCACTCTGGAAGTGGATACAGCAGGTGAAACCTGGGTAGCAGTGACTGGAAGTCTTGAAGCCAGAGTCCATTTCTTAAGGCAAAGCTCCATATTAATCACATAAGATTCTTAACAGCAGGAATGAGGCTCATTGAAAGTCAGTGATCAAAAAGAACCGACAGCCTTCCCCAAATCCGCAGATATAAGTGATCTTCAACACTCAGGAAGCTGTGGAAGGCCCAGTACCGCCCAAGCAAAAGCATATTGCAAGCACATGCTAAGCACCCCTCCCACCTCTGGCAGTACCCTCAGTCCTACCATACAACAAGCCTATTATTCCTGTTCTGGGGCTCTGCCATTCAGGTAAAACTGGGGGGTGGTTTTGTGATCAGGGTAAGACCAACCCTGATTTTCACTTGTGCCATTATTCAAATAGGAACCCAGGCCTCCTTCCTTCCAAGGAATTTGACAGCTGAACCAGCCAAAAGGATTTATGTACAACATATGTACACTATAGACTAGGATATCGGAGGGGAAAAAGCAGGGTGCACTTTTTAACTCCACTGAAATCCAACAGACCCAGAGAGACAGAATGAGGAAAAATATAAATACTTTGCTAACAAGCCAGGACTAAATGGGAATGAGGTATATGGAACTCCCCTCACTGTTCCATTCCTAGACAGGGCTCATTGATCCAAACAACACACTCCAGCTTCACATGACAGTATGGTTCTCTAGCTGCACAACACAATGCCAACCCTGTACACAGTGGAAAAAATTCTTCTCACAATTACACCTGAGCAACTCCACTGAAGTCAGGGCAGTTGTCCTGCTGTAAGAGAGGAGAATTTGACCCTAGATCAGTGGCTAGACAGTGTTTGTTTGTTTTGACTGCTATTCATTTAACCAAACTCACTCACTGCACTGTTACCCTGTCCTTCCTCCTGTTTGTCTTCACCATATGTTTAAATGTGAACTCTGAGACAGGAGGTGTCTTTTCATTTCATGTGTGGTCAGTACCCAGCGTAACGGGGCTCTCGTCCCTGACTAGGGCCTCTGAGAGCTACCACTGTGTACATAAATAGCAACAGTAGTAATCATTGACCCAATGGCAGGAAAAGGCAGGATTGCTCATTTCCCACTCATGTAAGTTACTACCTAAACAGAGATAATTTTGTTGTATATTTTGAAATGCAAATTGTCACTAATAAAGATTTCTCCAAGAACTTCACTGCATTGGGAGAACACACTTGAATTAAAAAAAGGTTGGGGCAACAGCAACTCCTTTCCCCTGAAAAAATACTAAACTGCTCTGATTGTGCAGCTATTTCTTTTTCTTCTCCACATGGAAAGTGAATCCTTGTGCACCAAGGACACCAAGTAAATCGGACAAAATGGCAGCCACTTATGGGAAAATTCCTCCTCTCGGTGTTGCTGAGTGCCCTTATTCATGTCCTGTGTACGCTTCTCAGCCATCAACCTCCGAGCTGAGCAGGCCAAGCTGGAATTCCTTTCAGAATTCACCAGTGCTGCCTTACACAGGCAGAAGACTTGCAGCCCCACTGGTCCCAGCTATCTTCTCAGCACTCTCCCCTGGCTTTTGGTTTTGGAGTGTGTGGGCAAGAGTTTTCTTTCTTCTTTTCACTTATCAGAAAACTCCAACATACTAATTTATACAAATTGGACCCAACTTTACCCATGGGGGTGGGGGGAGAAGAGGAAGGAACTGAGCGCCACATCCCTCCCAGAAACCAGATTTCCAAGGGACAAGACAATAGCACTGGGCAGTCATTTCTCTTAGTGTTACAAAAAATAAAATAGATACAAATAAATAAAATCAAGTTTATATTTACTAATGGTTTAAGAACAATTGCAAATAGAGAACTGCAAAGAGTTCAAGATGTCTAGTCTTGCCTGCTCTGTGTCAGACCCCACTCTCTTCAGCACGTCTCTCATTCTTCCATGTGCTGCTTGCTGTTGACTAGTGAAGTGTAGAAAGGCCACAGAAATCCAGGGTGTATCAGAGAGGGAAAATTCTGCTTCTAAAGAGAGGAAGCTGGGGATGAAAACAACATAATCATTCAGGAGAGGGATACCCATGGGTGAGAGTGAGGAGAGAAATCATGGCCTCTACTCAAGGCCATAATAGAGTAAGGTATCAAGAGACAAGGTCTTTCTGCCTGGGAGACCTCTTTCTCCCCCTCCCCCCCCCGCCCAAACTTTTGTTCCTACGTATAGGCAGTTCTCCAAAACATTTGCCCAAGGGTTTGGTATGGCCACAATCCCATCTGACCAAAGGTCACATCTGGGGATGGTTCAGTCACAAACTTTCTAACTCAAAAAATCTATTATTTTAGCTTTTAAGACTAGTATGATTATCAGAATGGGAACATCCAGTTATTGCCTACAAGGGCCGTCAGCTAAAAGTGTCAAACATATGAGTCTCCACTTCTGCCCATCTACTGCTGTAAGTCAGGAAAGCTGCAGTACCCTGAACAGGAGGGAGTTTGAGGGAGAGAGTCAACAGATGTGCAGCACAGCACCAATATGAGGGTTCATGAAAACTGGGAGGATCAGAGAGGCTCCACCAAATCAAGGGTAAAGAATCTGACTCCCCGCCACTGCACAAGGCTATTTTCCTGTCTCTGTTGTCTAACATTCTATTCCACAAAGGATCTATATTTTCCTGTACTGCTTGGCACTCTCCCAAGATGAAATGGTGAAATTCTCTAGCGTGTGTTATGCAAGAGGCCAGACTAAGAGATTATAATGGTTCCTTCTGGCCTTAAACTCCACAAATGAATCTATGTATAAAGCTGTCCTGCAAATCTCCTGTCCCCCTTAGCATGTCATACTGCCAGTGGAAAGTCCAGCAATCTGTTTCAGAGAGTTGGCTCGCACATTTCATTTTTCCACAGAAAGATAAATTGCCTTGAGTCCAGTCTCATTTCTGCCTACAATCTGATATTCAGGCTCCTCACACTTACCTAGTAGCAGAATGCTGGCATTTCCTCAGTCTCTGCAATTCCTGTGCAAGTGGAGCCCCAAACAGCCTTTTCCACT
Source organism: Mauremys reevesii (assembly GCF_016161935.1). Lineage (NCBI taxonomy): Eukaryota > Metazoa > Chordata > Testudines > Geoemydidae > Mauremys > Mauremys reevesii. The sequence goes on from NC_052638.1 coordinate 41,182,734, forward strand.
GGGAGCAAAGCACTGGCTCCAACCTCGGCCACCACAGCTAGAAGAACATTGGAAACCAGGAGAGTTAGCAATCGCAGCACAGGGAGTCAGCAGAGTGAGACCAGGGTAGCTACGTTTGGTAGATAGGCCAGGACGTACGGCATCTAGAACATCCCTGAAGATACTTTTTTGCAATTTTGCGGTCTTGTGTTTGTTAATCAGCAAGATACTAGCTGCCCATTCCTGCTTCTTACAACAGGAGTCACTCTGAGAAGGGATTTTTTTTTCTCAGCCTCCCTTCAGCCATACAGAAGATGATGCAGTCCCATCTGGGTTACATATCTCTGATTGCTTACTCCATCATTCCCACAAGGCACATGGGACAGTGTCTCTGGCTGATGCCTGTAACTATTTTCATGGTATATCCGTGTTCTGAAGGCTGTGACACTTTATTTTAAGTGTGTGGGATTTTAGATAACTGACCAATTTGTATGTAATATTTTGCGTGCTTTTATAGTGTTAAAAAGCAGGGTTTGTATTTTTTACATTATTAATGATCTCTGGTGAAGTCATAAGAACATAAGAACAGCCGTACCGGGTCAGACCAAAGGTCCATCTAGCCCAGTATCTGTCTACCGACAGTGGCCAATGCCAGGTGCCCCAGAGAGAGTGAACCTAACAGGCAATGATCAAGTGATCTCTCTCCTGCCATCCATCTCCATCCTCTGATGAACAGAGGCTAGGGACACCATTCTTACCCATCCTGGCTAATAGCCATTTATGGACTTAACCACCATGAATTTATCCAGTCCCCTTTTAAACATTGTTATAGTCCTAGCTTTCACAACCTCCTCAGGTAAGGAGTTCCACAAGTTGACTGTGCGCTGCGTGAAGAACTTCCTTTTATTTGTTTTAAACCTGCTGCCTATTAATTTCATTTAGTGACCCCTAGTTCTTGTATTATGGGAATAAGTAAATAACTTTTCCTTATCCACTTTCTCAACATCACTCATGATTTTATATACCTCTATCATATCCCCCCTTAGTCTTCTCTTTTCCAAGCTGAAGAGTCCTAGCCTCTTTAATCTTTCCTTGTATGGGACCCTCTCCAAACCCCTAATCATTTTAGTTGCCCTTTTCTGAAACTTTTCTAGTGCTAGAATATCTTTTTTGAGGTGAGGAGACCACATCTGTACACAGTATTTGAGATGTGGGTGTACCATGGATTTATATAAGGGCAATAATATATTCTCAGTCTTATTCTCTATCCCCTTTTTAATGATTCCTAACATCCTGTTTGCTTTTTTGACTGCCTCTGCACACTGCGTGGACATCTTCAGAGAACTATTCACGATGACTCCAAGATCTTTTTCCTGACTCGTTGTAGCTAAATTAGCCCCCATCATGTTGTATGTATAGTTGGGGTTATTTTTTCCAATGTGCATTACTTTACATCTATCCACATTAAATTTCATTTGCCATTTTGTTGCCCAATCACTTAGTTTTGTGAGATCTTTTTGAAGTTCTTCACAATCTGCTTTGGTCTTAACTATCTTGAGTCTGTGAGCCATGTTGGCCAGGTGGCTATCAGAGTGTTGGGGTTCTTTTTTGTTTGTTTTTATTTATTTTATTTTCTTATTTTAAGAATAGTTCTGGGCTGACTGAACTGTGTGTGATAAATAAGCAGGTGGTGTCTCACAAAGATGAAGCAGTGCAAGGTCATTAAATCTTTACCAATAAAAAGGTATTTTATGGCAGTGCCTCTTCTCACATTCCCTTAGCAGGAAGTGTGCTAAGAAGCTCAGGGCCTAGCTGTCCTGGAGAGATAATCAGCACACAAACTACATGAAACTGCTATAGACATGGACATCAGCACCAGAGCAGCAAATAGAAACTTGACTGAAGAATTAGGCACAGGGGAAAAAATATGTTTTGTGCTTATGGGTTTCTGGACTACTGGCAAAAAGACAAGCTTGCACTGTATATCAAATACAGAAGCTTCTCCCATCTTCCCTGTCCTGCACAACCACGGGCTATCGTCCCACAATTCTGTTCCAGTCTTTTAACAACACTTCCACAAACAAAACAAGATTCCCCCACCAGCTCACTCTTCCTGAATCATATAAGCAAAGCTGGAATCATCTGTGGAATATTAGATAGTGACATGCTACAAAAGCCTCCAAGAGGTTCTGATTTACTACTTAAACACAACACGTTCCCAGACAAATTCACAAAAAAAGTGGCTAAAAGTAATAGTGTACCTTTCAGAGGAAAACAATACAGGAGAAATGCTGCAATCACTGAGATACTTGGATATAGACACGGAAATCCTATACTTGTAGGATAGTCAAGAAGGATACATAGAGAATAATTGAATTACACCTACCCACCCAGCTTTCTTTCTATTGTCCTGAGATTCTTCTCCCTACCCCAAAGAAGTTAATCTGAATGGTTTTATATATTCCCATCTGAGATCACAGACCCATATTCCTCTTTACCATGGGTTACAGTTTTAACAGCCTTAGCCAAAGTCCAGCATTTCCGTGGGAATACACAATCCAACATCCTAACTTTTAGGATACTCGCTAAATCTTCCCACTCCAAATGTATCTTAGTGACAGGTCTAGGAATTTATCATCTTCCCAATGCCATGTCATTCTCTTTTGACCATGCTTTCCCTGACCAGTCTCTCGCCACACTAGGTATTCTTTGCCATTTACATCTTGCAACTTTAATAAATTCCATGTCCACCTCCAACTTAATGAGGGGCCCTGGAGGCACCTCTAGGTTAAAGATAGCTTAATTAAATCTGGATTGGATGGGATGTGGGTTTAGTTTCTTTTAATTTAGGGCAGTGGTCCTCAAACTGTGGGGCATACTCCCCCTAGGGGTGCACAGAAAAACATTCAAGGGAGCACACAGCGAGCCTGGGCCAGCTTCCTGGGCGTGCAGAGGGAGTGCCACTCAGCCCCGCTCTGCCCCCAGTTCCGCTCCAGCTGCCAGGATACAAAGTACAGTTACCTGCAGTAACCAGCCTCTGCACCAGGGAAGGGAGCGGGAGGAAGAATAGCAGCTGCTGCTGGAGCCTGGAAGAGCACTCAGGGACCACTCTGGAGAAAGTACCAGCGGCCCCCCTCTCCCAGTCACTCCTCCCCCCCCCCCCGTGGCTCAGGGGAGGGGGGGCAATTGAAAAAGTTTAGGGACCACTGGTTTAGGGCCATTATTTGTCACGTGCTCAGGGCAGTCACATAGATAACACCTTCTTGGACCATTCTCCTCTATAGAGGGTCTGAGTGATTTCTAGGGAGGAATCAATTCTAGGGACGTGTATGCCTGGGCTCCAAGCAACCCTCCTCTTTCCCAGGGATAAAATGGAGTCCCCCCCTTTATGCCAGGCTTCTGCCCTTTCCTTTGGGTTTGTGCTCACTGGATACCCTAGTTTGCACATAAGCATCAGCAAGGTCTGCTGCTTTTTGGACAGAATCCAGGGGGTTATTCCATATAACAGTGGTTCTCAACCCGCAGCCGGATTGCGGCCCAATCAGCACAGAGCTGCAGCCCATGTGACATCCTCAGGGCCATAGGAGGTAGTATCGGATGCGGCCCACAATGGTAAATAGGATCAGAAACACTGCCATATGGCATCTGATCTCTTCATAACACATGCTCAAGAACTGTTTCTGGGCAAAGAGCTCAAACTGGCCATAGCTAGGGAAGGGGCTATGGCCATGAGGCATGAGTGCCACCCCTTTATGAGTACTGGGAGGCAAAATTCTCCTGCACTGGGAGTGCATACACTTAAGTGGAATACACGGCTGCATCTACTTGAAGAACTTATAACAGTTGACAATCACTCTTATCAGTCTCTGAAACGAAGGCAAACAAATGTGCTTGGGCAGCCTGTCTCTGCTGGGAATAACAGTGAAAGCAGAGAACTTTGCAGCCTGGAAATATCCTGGTCAGAAGGGAATGAGACGGAAAATAAAGGCAACAGCTGGGGAGCCAGATGCCTCAGAGTGGATGCTTGGGGGAAAAATACAGGTGCAGTTGCCCTGAACGGTGACAACATAACATGGGGGTGGGGAGGTAAAGGTTGTGTCTAAATAATTCTAGGGAAAAAAGGAAATGATGTAACAATATATGGTCAAAATGCAATACATTGCTGAATATTGTTAATTTTGTATTAAGATATGTACCTATATATGTCAAGACAATGTAACTAAGGTCTTATTGTAAATTAACCAAAATATCAATACATAAAATATTCCCTTCCGTCTCCCATAAACCCCCCCCCCCCCCAATCACATTCTAAGCTAATTTACAGTTTGTATCGTATTTTGGAGCCAGTACTTAAAATAGGAAATATAATTAAGAACATTTACCGCTGCAGAAGAAATGATAATGGGACACTCGGTTCGACATCTTTTCAAAACATCATTAACCGCTTGTGCTGGTTCCTCATAATCCAAACTGGCATTTAGCAGACCCTGGAGAAGTGGAAGTACAATGTGATAATAATATATATATCTTTCCTATAGGTTGTCAACTAATAAAAACCAGCTGTAGGAGTCAGCATTGTTTAGAAGGGAAATCCCACCCACAAACCTACCCTGAACCTAGTTTTCTCCTACTGTGAAAAATTAGCTAAAACTGATATTTCAATAAAACTTCCACACCTGCAGACTAATCCCTCACACGTTTCACCAATTCCTATACAATATTTACATCCATCGCTCCTCTTCCACAGCCACAGTTCAGAATATGTAAATGTGAAGTCCACAAACACAAAGTTCCTATTTTGGGTTCTCAAAACCACTGCATAAATAAATGCACATTCCAGTTCTAGTAATAGTGGCAGATCAGGGTCCTAGTGTGAAAGTCAGCAAATTGTTTCCTTGCAAACAATTTCAGTCTTTGCATTGTGTGAGAAATGGAGGAGAAAGATTAAACTACCAGTTACCCTTAAGAAATGAGCCGTGATGTCATAGGAGAGTGCACATCCTCTGTAACAAATGTTCCTCTGTGACAGAATAAGACAGACAAGAATTTACTCAACAGTGGGTCGCAGATTTTTTTTTTTTTAAATAAACATTTTGCAATCCTTTGGCAATACTTCCCAATAGGGGTAGGTCTGACAGTACAGAATAAACCTTTCTGAAAGCCCAGTTACTTGTTCCCATTAGAGCCCCACTCAGGACTTCATTTCTCCTGTGAAGCAACGTCAGTCACTAGACAGTGCTTGCAATTTGCTATCGTCAGACAGTAACACAGATAATGCTGCTTATTGCATACTGTAGATAACAGAACTGCTTTTAGGCAGAATGACATTGTTTGGATGAGTGGATTTCCCTTGCTCCACCTACGCATAGACAGAGATACAGGTGGTTTGCAAGGGATCATTAGCCAAGTAAAGTAAATAAAGCTGATTAACACTAAAAGAATATAAAAGGAAGAGACCCCCCAGAAGCTGATGGCACAACCATTATGAAGCTATTGTTTTATGTCAAATACTAAGATGTTTCAAAATATCTCATGGTTTTAAAGATGGAAAATTAGCCTATGATAGGGTCTGAATTTCCATATATATGGCAGGAACCTGGTAGTGTGCCCTGAGGCGTCAGGGAAATCAGAGACTTTGGGCTTGTCTTCACTATGGGGATAAGCTGATCTAAGTTATGCTACTCCAGCCACATGAATAACATAGCTGGAGTCGACGTAGCTTAGGTTGACTTACCCCAGTGTTTTCACTGCGCTGCGTCGACAGGAGATGCTCTCTGGTTGACTTTCCTTACTCTTCTCAGAAAGCTGGAGTACTGGGGTCGACCAGAGAACACTCTGCCGTTGATTTAGCGGGTCTTCGCTAGACCCACTTAAAAAAAAAAAAAAAAAATCGATCCCTGCTGCATCAATTGCAACAGCAATGATCTCCCCGCAGTGAAGACCAGCCCTGGGATAAAAACCTCAGTCTCTCACTTCCAGGCCACCAGGGAATGCTGCAGATTTCTCTACTTCAAACGCTCTTATTGACTCTAATGGCAACAAGAAATGTTGTTGACAGGCTCCAGGAGCCATGACAAGTGACCTATAATTGGAGGCATGGAATAAAAAGAATAAAGGACTCCCCCTTCTAAAATTCTTTGTGCACCTTACTCTACTCAACCTGACTTAAACAAGGTCACAAAACTGAAAATAGTTGTCCTATTGTTCACAAATTGATTAAAACGCCACCCTGCAGGTCAAAAGTCTAAACTGCTGATCAGTGATTTTACTCAGATATGCACCCATTTGTGGGATATTCACTACATCCAGCAAAGTAGCAGATGACTTCATCAGACCAAATCTTTATATAGTATTTCCAAAGAGTCTTTTCTCATCAGCACAATATACTCATTGTGAATCCAGACAAACTTACTCTAAGTGCATTCTGCCACAGAAAAAAAGCACACAGAGGAATACTATAGTATCAGTCATTAGTAAGGTTCACAACACCACAAATCTTTTCCAGGTATCTGGACATCTATAGTGCCACCAGGGCCGGCTCCAGGCACCAGCGCAGCAAGCAGGTGCTTGGGGTGGCCAACGGAGAGGGGTAGCACATCCGGGTCTTTGGCAGTAATTTGGTGGCGAGGCCTCAGTGCCTCTTGGAAGGAAGGACCTGCTGCCGAAGAGTGAAGTGGTGGCAGTAGAGCTGCCGCCGATAGCGGCCTTTATTTTTGGCAGGGTGGGGGGCACTTGGGGAGGCAAAAACACTGGAGCCAGCCCTGAGTGCCACAAACATCAGAAGCATAGGTTGTCTGAGGTTCCCACACAATGCCAGATTTCCTGCTTCAAGTATGATGGTGTTTGATCTCTTCTCCAAATTCCCTACTCTCAAGTTTAAGACCCCTATGCAGAGCAAATACCAAACTTGCTACTGTTTGAGAAAACTGTACACACCAGCTCAGTGTTTACAAAATGAAAGAAATCTTCACAATCCAAGGTCATTTTCTTTCCTCTTCGACACATCATGATGAGAACTGATGGAGGGAGACTCAACAGAATCCTAAAGTAAAATTTAAAACCATGCAGTCAAGAAGAGGACAGAACAGCGCTCAGGTCATATAAAGCCTGATTTTGATTTTCAGTAGAATTTAGAGAATTTTCCAAGACTCAATTCCTTAAACATCTGCTAGCAGGAAATGTAAGATTACTCACTGGGGATTTTTTCCACATGGCCAGAAATGGATTTGGTGTTTCAATAAAATATTCAGAGCATTTTCAAGACACACTAACAATGACTTTAGGAATGGTGGAGTTCCCATCTCATCCCTAGAAGTAAAGCTTGTTACTGTGACCAAAACAAGTGGTGATGGTTGTAAATAGCAGGTCCAGGAGGTTGAATTCCTAGGACTGCTATCAGGATCAGCCTTTAGCTAAGTGTGGTGTGTTGAGTGAGAGCTCAAATACCAGGGGGTGTTAGGGAATAAACACCTCACTCCACAAGATTATCACACTAAACCAGTAAACATACGTAATATGTTCCCACCTTAATTATCACCCCTTCGGAAAATGGATGTACAATTATTTCATCGCTGTTGTGCAGTGTAGTTGAGTTTCTGAAGGTAGCTTTATCAGATACGTTTTTCTCATTCTGGCATCCTGTTGGTATTTTACCTTTTTTGCAGTAACATTTCCTGCTGCCTCAGTAGCCGTTCACCTACAGCAGAGCCATTTCCTATAGTTTTTAACCTTTCCTGGAAAATCCTAAATAGGAAGTGTCCCTTGTCATTCCAGCAGCCAGTGGGTGAAGTCTTCCTACACCCCAGCTCAAGTACCATTTCCTGGATGGGAGAAAGAAATTTATCATAATTTTACATCAGTCTGCATTTCAAATCCTCTTTCACCCCATGGTATCAGTGACTCAGGTGATTTTAGATTTACAGCAACTGCACAAGTGCCCAGAAATCCCAGAACCTGGATAAATACACAATGAAGTGACAGAACTCCCTCAACAACCCCTGAAATGAGAGAGTTCATCCTTCTGAACACTACATCTATCCAGCGTGCAGTTTCCAACTTATTCTTCTGCACTTTGTTTCTTTAGGTTTTGGCTTTGTAAAGCACATTGGTGCTTGCAAAACATACTCTACTAAATTTGCATTACTCAGCAGTTCGATTCCCCTGTTTCAGGGAAAAACAGTTTTACTGATTATTCAGTGCCTGAAGTGATTAGGTGGCTATATGGATTACATTTCACTTTCCAAAATCCAGATTCCAAGAGTGCTTGTGTGTGTTCTGTCTTGTTTATATTGATCTGTGGGATCAGGAAGGACCAGATTAAAAGTTAATTTCTTTGATGTCTTCAGTGGAAAGACAGATTTGTACCTTTGAATAACAGTCAGATGCAGGCAGATATGTAACTTGACTAGCTTGACAGCTAATTAGAAACAATTACAAATAGAAGAGCTGCCATGGTACTAAAATGCCTAGTAGAACTCACTTTATCTTTGAAAGATGGAGACCTTGCTTCTCTGTAAGGCTAATTTGGGAAACTACTTCAAGAACCTGCGTGTAAGTATATTAATACGGGGCAGAGGAGGGAGGAAGCGAACGGCCAAAAATCAATTCTTATAACAGAATTCCACTTTTGTAAATGTAATTCAACATGTAATGCAAACTCTCAATCTAGAATTCAAGACTGGCTGCTTGCACATTTTCAAAAGATGTGTTTTTCTCACAGCTTGTAACAAGGTAGGTTGGACTGTTCTAGCACCTTAAGGACATGTGAATTAGCACACTAAAGCAGTGGAGAAAATATTCTCACTGATTTATGTTTGGGTATCCAGAGCACCAATCCTAATATCTAAACACTGAGGACTGTCTTCCGTACACTGAAATTTTAGAAAAAAGATTTCATCATGCCAAATTCATGGATCTGGCATATGGATTTGTATCATGATCTAAAATCACCTGTAATCTGCAGAGAATATCAGGATTGACTGTCCTGTTATGAACGGAAAACTCTGACTTCTCCAATTGGCCACAGTTGTCCAACTCTGACCTGGAATTAAGAGAGACTACTGATGACTATCCCTGTTTTATTTATTTATATATATATATTTTCAGTGACCCTACCTGTAACAAACTGGGAAAATGTCTGCATTATTTCTCATTAGCATTATGTAAACTTGGTTTCCCTGTTCAATTTTATTTTTATGCCTAACTGAATGCATATAGTAAAATGAAAGGAGGCTGTAAAGAGGAGTTGTTAAGGAATCCAGGAAGAGTTAAACAATGACACAGATAAGATAGTCCCTCTGGTACCCACTTAAAACAACAGTGGCTGAGCCATCAATGGAGGGAAGGAGGCTACCTGGCTGGCACCATCCAAATCAGGGGCAGCTCTAGGCACCAGCAAAGTAAGCAGGTACTTGGGACAGCCCATTTGCAGGGGCAGCAGCCCACAGGGATCCAGCCTGGGAGCTGAGAACCAACAGGGGGTCCTGGGAGCTGTAGTTCCTTGGTTAGCTCCCTGCCTATAGAGCCAGCCCTGGAGCAGGGAAAGAACTACATTTCCCAGCATTCCCTTGGCCGCTATCAACAGGAAAGGGAGGGGGAGGGAGTATGGTAGCTGAAACCTCATGCTGCAGCTTGCTGTGAATGGAGAGCTCACTGGTAGAGCGGGGTGGCACTGTGAATGGGGAACAAGTGTGCCCAAGGAGTAGAAGGCTTTGGCCCAGATATCCCCTTCAGAAGACATCCCCAGACTGGATTAGGGATACTGGTGTGACCTCACCTTGCAGCCCCCAAAGAAGGAATTGGATGGACTAAATGGACAATGCCCCTCTCTATCTGAAGCCTAGCAAGGGAGTTATATGGATCCCACTAGAATTTAAAATGAAAAGTAAGGGAGGGGAGGCTCTGCTAGGGGACTTCAGCAGCTTTAGATACAGTACCAGGCATATAGGAGGATTTCCACTTCTGAGCCATGGAAGCAGAAATTGACTTTTCCTTTCCAAATTTAGCTAATATTCAGAAAGGGAATCTAGCACCTGCCTTCCAGATTTGAACAGCTCAAAATTCAGGAGTGCTCAAGCTCAGTTTGGGCAGCTGTTACTTCATTTCTCCCAAATCAAATATACTGATCCCCTGTAATTTGCTGTAGAAAAAGCAGGATAAAATTGAGCAAGAAATGCTTCCCAGTGGTTTTTAGGTCTGGAATTGCTTTTTTTTTTTTTATTTGTTTAAAAGGAAGACAGTGATATTGCATTAGCAAATTCCCCATCGAAACAAAGAGTGGAACAAAAGAATAATAAAGGCACCTCAACTTTTCCTCATTTATGGAGGACAGTCTTATAATATGCATCCAGATATCCTCCAATCACACAAGCTGAAAATTTGTTCCACTTTACTGCAGTTCTGTAACCATATGGGAACCAATCCTGTCTGTGTTCTGTGCACATCCAAAATTCCTGCTGAATGACCCACCCTGGGAGCAAGTTACCAGTGAACCAGGGCTGGGGCGGAAAGAGGGTGCACGTGGAGGGAGGCACAGGTGGGGGGAAAGGGGGAAGCCCAGAGCTGAGGCAGCACAGGGGGTGTGTGTGGGGGGAGAGCCCAGGGCTGGGGTGGAAAGAGGGTGCAGGTGGGGGGAGGCCCAGAGCTGGGGCAGCAGGGGGTACAGGTCGGGGGGGGGGGGAGAGCCCAGGGCTGGGGCAGCAGAGGTGTGTGTGGGGGAGCCCAGGGCTGGGGTGGGGATGGCCAAAATTTGTTTTGTTTGGGGAGGCAAAAAAACCTAGAGCTAGCCTTGATCCAAATTAGGATGTTGTTTTTCTCTTCCCAAGGCTAGGGCTGAGATCAAAAGATGCTGAGGGGATTTAAAAAAAGGGCTTCTGGCAGAAAAAGAGAGGGAAGAAATGGTCAGCTCAGCTGAAGCTGACAGAGGGACAGAGCCAGGAAGCAGCGAGGCTAACACAGATTTATCTGAGAGCCATGGTTTGCAGCAAGCTAGCTGTAACTTAGTGCCCAGAGAGAATGACACACCCCAAGACTAAAGTTATGTCTACCTAGGGGCTTGAGGGGAATGCCAAACATAGGTAAGACAATATGCTTTATGATAGTTAAATCTACTTTTCTCAGTTCTGTGTACTGTCGGAGAAAAACTCAGTTTTCACTGTTTGGTTGGGTGCAGCAGAGTCAGATACTTTATTCTGTTTAGCAGCTACAGCAGGGAGAGAGCGCACTAGGACATAGGGTCTCCCCTTCCTAGACAGGTCTCTCAACAGGTAAACAATTACAGCAGCATTTATACTTTTGTTACAGACAATAATAAGCAACAGCTGCATTTTGTTTATACATAGGTCATCCTGATATCTTGTTTTTCTCACTTAAGAGACTCGAGTCTACGTTTCGTATTATCTACACAAGGTCAAAACAACTTCTCACACAGTTCTTTTCCACTCGCCTCACACAATCCTCACTTCTACAAATCTCGCGTTAGTAGGGTTACAGTTAGCCTAACTCTTGCTAACAGAGACTGTCATGCATTAAGATCCCCTACAAATCCCTGTCAGTTCTTTCTCTACTTCCACAGTACCATTTGGGCAGAATAAATCATACTTGGTTTTAGAGAAACTGCTTTAGTGTCACTGCATATTGTTACTGACCACTGACTCCATGGTTGGCAGCCAGAGAGGTGTAACCTGGAGACACAGTGGGACAGTAGTTGGAGTGCAGGATCCCACACCGAAGAGAAGTGGAGGTGTGGGTCACTTGAAAGGGTGCACTTGGGGGACTGGAAGAGCATCCTACCCAGGGATATGACACTATCATGTGCTGAAGAGACTAGACGAGGTGAATGGCAAGATCCGTGCACAGTACTGAGTGGTGTTCAGTGGGGAAATAGCGAGGGAAGAGGCCCATCTCTTGTACTAAAACTTGAAAGATTTTCTGCAGCAGCTTTTGGGATTTCCATCTCAGCAATAGTCACAGGAGGGGATTATGCTGGCTGCCACAGAAGTGTCCTCGGATACCCACTATTTAATACTTTGTACTAAGTACTAAGAAATGAGGTACCTCTTACTCAAAAGCAGGGGGGTCAAAGTGTTCAGCTAAACAACTTTAAATGTTTAATTATGAAATGAAGTATTAACATTCATAAGATTTTATAAAATTAGACTTTTTTTAAAGAAGTCTTAAAGATAGTACAAACGCATTGTGGTGTACAGGAATGTATGCTCTATTCATACAGACGTACAGAATCACATCATTTGATGGGTGACTTAGGAAGTTAGAATTTAGTTTCTGAGGAAATCAAACACTGGGTAAACATGCACATCTATAGCAATATGAAACGTTTAAACACTGGTGTACCCCCCCCCCCAATACGCATTATGAAGAAGTGAGTGAGGGGCAACATTCTATGACATTGCTCTGGCTTGAGTCAACGAGACTCAGCTAGAATTAGGTGACTCTGTGTGCATTAAAACCCAACATATAAACCTTTCCTATGGTGTGGGTACAGAGTCAAATGCTGCTCTACCATTAGTTTCCATATTCACAGTAAAACTGTCACTGCTGTACAAGTGTATTCATGAGAGATAAAGTACCTTTGGGAGAAATCCAGAATTGTACCAATAAGAATGCCACATGCCTTTTCCAGGTTTCCATCACAGCCTCCAGAAGCAGAGGATGCTGGAAGATACCACTGGTACAACGCCCAGTAATGGAAGTCCTGCCTGCAATATTGAACAATGGAAGATTGGATTCATATCAAATAATTTTAGTGCTTCCTGTCCATTGTTTTAAAGAGAACACAGTACACCAAGTCAAATGGAATGGCAGAAAGAAGGTTGCCACACAGACCTGCATATATGATAAATCTATATGAAACTAGAAAGTGATTGCCCTTAAAAGGAACAGATTAAAAACTAACAGCTCCCTTGAGGGACTTTTAACAATTCAGAGACGTAATGAGGCTGGGCATATAGTGTTTGCAGGCTGGCCTGTAACAACCATCTCTTGCTTCTGGGCATGGGAAAGTCCTGAGATAGAAAGATGTTCTAGTGAATTCTGTTGAGGTCAACGGTTACCTTGTATAACTTCCTCAAGGAAGCCCATCATTTCTAACATACCTTGAGCTCTTGTTTGAGATGTGGGGGCATTGAGATGTGGGGGGAGGGATAGCTCAGTGGTTTGAGCATTGGTCTGCTAAACCCAGGGTTGTGAGTTCAATCCTTGAGGGGGCCACTTAGGGATCTGGGGCAAAAATCAGCACTTGGTCCTGCTAGTGAAGGCAGGGGGCTGGACTCAATGACCTTGCAAGGTCCCTTCCAGTCCTAGGAGATGATAATAATTGGAGATATACCTATTTATTTTATTAGAAGTTCATACCCCAACCCAGACAAATTTATTTACATTGTCATCAAACTCGAGGCTTAGGACCTTCTCTATTATTTCTGACTTAACTGGAAATGCATTTCAAACTACTTCCATTTTTACAGGACCATTCTGCACTTACCTTTCAGAAACAGAAAGGATATCCTTCTCAGGCTGGACTTCTAGCTCAAACAACAGCCACTCTCGGAAAGATAACTAGGAAAAACGCAGAGATTCAGCACCAAAAAAAAGAAAAGATCAGCAAGGAAACATGACTTCTACAGCTGGGTTACCAAAAGGAGCTCAGCCCCACACACCCCACCCCCTCAACACACACACCAATTGGAATTATCAGTTCCCATTTAGTCTCAAGAACATTTCTGTTCCTGGAGCATTCTCCTAGCAAACCAAGCCACCATTAGTTTCAAAGACTACTAAAAGCACACGTATCTCTAATACTTCTAATGTGCCCATGTTCTCAATATCTAGACACCAGTGTAGAACATATGGCAATATAAATCAAAGGAGAAAACAATAATTAAAAAACACATACCCCGGAAGTAAGGCAGCCTAATCAAACACATTCCATTCAAAGTAAAAGTCAAAATATTATACCTGGAAATGTACTTTACTGTACTGACCGTTTTAACTAATAGAATATGTGAACTAAACTTAACAATACTCTATTAATGGTCTCCCATGACTTCTCTACACAGAGACAAATCTTTTTAATGAAAAAATCAGATAAAAGAATAACTGTCACATGAGATAAATTCCCAAGATGAGGTGAAGGGAATAAATCTATGAAATGTGTTACCCTGTTTTTTATTGATACAGGGACAAATATGTGCTGGTGTGCACAAATAATCCATTGTTCATGTGCACTTCAAGGGATTGCATTATTTAAATTGGGTGCCAGGAAAAGTCCATGAGCATTTTAAAAAATTTGGCCCTCTCATAGATCTGTTTCTATAAAAGATTAAACTGTTAGGCATACATCTGAGATATAAATATATTTATTGTACAGTTATAATTAAAAAGCCTCCACAGTACTATTTCTGCATTACCACATTATATCCTACTCTAATTTTTTGTTATCAATTTCTCTAAAAAGCCAAAATGCCTCATGTCTTTTCTCCTAACTGCACCTTATCTGTAGGTTACAGGGATGATGATAATGATAATTCTTAATGCTTAGATCTGGTTGTACACATCTTCAAAGTGTTGTACAAGCACTGACTAAATAATACACTTACAGGGAGCAGCTACTGCTGCTAACGAGTAATAATATTGCATCTATGCTGGGAAATCCCAAAGTGCAGCTCTGAAGAGTTAGCATTATGGTATGATGATAGGACTATTACCTGGAATGGTTTCTCCTTCAAAAGTTCTTGAAAGCGTGTTTGCTTCCATAAACAGAGGCTGGTTTTCATGTAGTTTACAGAGGGACAGGAGAGGGCCCTCCAGGACAATTCAGGTGCTTCCTCCTCATGGCCAATTCCTCGAGCCTCTAAGCTCAGCCGTGGCACTACATACTGTAACTAAAATAAAGACAGTAGAATTTACATATTGCCATGAATTTAAAAAAAGCTCCTGTGCAGTACCAATTACGTGAAGTAGTGAGTGTGGAAAGAGACAAGGATACTTTACCAAAAATGTATTTTTATTCAATTATTTGGCAAAAATGTGTTTGCTCAAGTGGAAACAAAGTGGAGAGGTCACTGAAAATCGGGCCCTAAAACACGGAGTTCATGAGTCCAGTCCTTAGAATTGGAGCAGCGTGATTGTTACTCTTCTGTCTAACCACCTCCAAAACAGACCAGGATTTAACTTGGTAGAACTAAAATGTCTGTTACATTTGTTTAACTGTTCCTCATGCTACCCAGCTACTTGACACAAAAATCCCAAACTGTAAAACATATAGGTTGTGTGTGTGGAGGAGAGGAGGATTAGATCAAGAAAATCATGGAATCTGGGACAAAAATGATAAGATGTAATATTAGACTTTTAAACCTTCCAATGCTCTGTAAGGAAACAAGAAAGCAAACAGAGTTGGCTACATACTATTGTACTCCTTACGAAATGAATAAGCAGAGACCTAAGGCAGCTCCCATAAAGGATTCAGGATAAATACTGTAATTAGTACTAATATATTACAGTACGGATACCTGCAACAGAAAGTTCCAGTAGCACTGCCTTTTTAATAAGTGATGGCAATGGATTTTTTTTTTATTATTAAAATGGTTACCTTTTTTATAAGGCCAGAGGGAAGCAGCTTGCATAAATCATCATGAGAGAGGGAAGGAAACTTGCACAAAAAATAAGCAACAGCTGCAGTACAAAACCTGAGAGAAGAGAGAAAGAAAGAGCAGTTATTTGGTTTGGGTCATGTGTCGTATCTGCCCCATCTTCAACTGCTGTTGCTTTCCATCCAGGAGAGCCCAGGGCCAAGTAAAAATCAAGGATATCATGCTTCAAAATGGTCTAAATACAAACTGCAGTGATATCCACTCCAACAGTATAATCATATTGGAACATTGTGCGAGCTCTGACAATGGATTTTAAAGAGCAAGGTGATAAAAGTAACTACTAAATCATTTCAAAAGTTGGCACAGGAAGTCTAGAAAAAGATGAGAATAAAATCACAACCTACCTGGCAGAGAGACTGCAGTCCTATTTGTGTAATTCAGGGCTGACCCAGAGCCACCCTAATTTTTAATATGGGAGTGTAGACTGCAAAGACCACAAGTGCCAAACAAAAAAAAAACCACACACAAAAAAACCCGCTTCATCTTGATTTCAGACCAGGTAGGATTTGGAATTTCCAGGGATCACACCTCCATATGGAAAGATGAGGGTGGCTTCAATCTGTTCTAAATTATGCCAAATTAGATGCAATCCCTGGGCTCCTCCCAAATGTCTTATGCAGCCTACTGGTGGGCAAACTTGGGGCACATCTGGTCTAAAGTTTCTACTTTTAAGTTTCATTTTCAAATAAAAACGTTCTAAACCTAAACACTAACATGTCCAATAACATGCATCCGACGAAGTGGGTATTCACCCAGGAAAGCTCATGCTCCAATACGTTTGTTAGTCAATAAGGTGCCACAGAACTCTTTTACAGATCCAGACTAACACGGCTACACCTCTGATGTCCCATAGTGTGAGTGCCACACATTCATAAGAGGGGAATCACCTGCATGATAAGATGTAATGTTCCATATCCCTGCCTGTGCCAAATGCAAGTCATCCCTAGAAACAGGGAAACCTAGTATATGATGAAGGAAGAAACTCACCTCATGCAGAAGGCTAAGGACTCCCCTGTCCTGCCCACTAGTAAATGGTTCCAGTACTCAGCAACAGAAAGGCCCTTTGCAGCGGCAACCTTGGAGCCAATGTTCACTTCAGGAATCAAAAATTTGGATTCATTTAAATGAATCATAAAGGCAGCTAGTCCTAAAACATGAGCATCATTTAGGGAAGGACCCTGCAGCCAAACAAATAAATAGCTAGATGAAAAGATACACAGCATTTGTAACAAAGCAGCAAGTCTCAACTAAACCTCAAACTAATCAAGGGGCAGAATACTGCAACTATCCAGTGACTAATTCAGTGTAAAGAGCAATTTAGCAGATAGAAGGCACCAATTAAATTGGACAACTTCCTCCTTGTCTGGAATTCTGAAGTTGTTTCTGGTTAGCTTCTACAGCAGAAATAAAGATAATTCTACAACTGTAACCTGGCGTAACTAACTTTAATTATACCCTTGCAGAATTTTGAAGGCCAATGGCTTTTCAGATCCATGGTATTTAGATTCATTTATCAGCCTTATAACTTAATCCTTTCAGTACAACAGAGTGAAGAGCACAAAACCAAGGAAACACTAAAAAAAAATAAAAATAAAAACAATGAACACATAAGGCATAGCTCTGGATCTTGCACCTAGGTATTTAGAACGACTCAGGGTCTCAACTGTCTCTTAAAAGCTGACTAAGGCTGGTATCAGTGGTGGATGTGCAGTTCCGCACCAGGTGCTACATCACAACCACTTTACATCACTCCAGCAAAGGGCCTTTAACAGCTCCTGGGGAAATATAGCCATTCTAAAACATAGAACATATGGAAACAAAGGCATCTACACACAGTTCTGTGCTGCCTCCCCCATGCAGCTTGTAGCATAGGGGATTGCCAGGACAGGAAGGAATATTTTAACATACAAAATGGCCTGCACTGATCCGGAATCCAGGACACACAAATATAGTATAAAGTCATCTTCTGTGCTGTGCCTCCTCACAGATGCAACACAGAATCTAGCTGCAGAACTGAGAGCTGTGGTCTGAAAAATTACTAGGCATGTAATACTGCCTGGACCAGTTCAGACTGTAAATTAGAGGGGGCAAAAATGGTCTTGAATCTGATACATCTAATATCTGATACATCAGTATATCTAATACACAAGAGCTCCTTTTAATTCAACGTCAGTGCCTCCCCCTTATACATTAAATGCATAAGTCTCTGCTAATAATAAGGCTGTATAGTTAAAAATTAAGAAGTCTGAAAATACAAGAATTAATCTGACCATATTACACCTTTTCTGCTTATGTACATTAAAAGTTTGTATATTTCAGTTCGTGTTGTTAAATGTGCATCATAAAGGAGCAACATGGCCAAGTTAACATTGCTGCAGGATCACTATTGTTTGCATTTTCTGAGACCAGGTTTGAAAAGTTTGTTAAAAATGAGAACTCTTGGAAAAGTACAAGCTAGTGAAATCCCTCCATCGTAGAGTACAGTACAGACAGGTACTCCGTGTACATGTGGAGAGATGAGGCCAAAGGAGCCCTTATCACATGGTTACCATCAATTTCTTTATGTTGGGAAACTAACCTGATGATAAATAAGCTGACAGAGCCTAGTCAACAGGGCAGGTAAGAGATGCCTGTGTCCACAAATCATCTTCACAAACAGACACAAAAAGAGCCCCTGCCTACAGAAGACACAAGCCATGTGATCAAGTTACTGCCAAAGATCACTGTTATCCTTAATATAGAAGAGGGTTTTAATAATGGTTAAAGAGAATTCATCTGAAGCACCTTTGAGTGTAAATGCATCACAACTATCACTCCAGCAATATAATCAATTCAGCACCATAATAATTGTTATTTATATATCACCATATGTGCATGGCACTATATGACGTGTAAAATCAGACGGTCCCAGCCTCAAGTAGCTTACAATCTAGTCAAAGAAGAGTTTTCGAGAGAGATCTGGAGAAGAGGAAGGTTGCTGAGGGGCACAGAAAGGAGTCTTCTTTCAGGGTAGTTATTTAAACTGTGGTGAGAAAACTGTTCAGTACTGCCATGCTGCCAAAAGCACACCCCATTTAGGTTACAGGATTGTAGACAGCTTAGAAGTTGCCAGTGAAGTTACTTTTTAGGGAACTATTTTGACTATAACATTTACAAAATATTCTCTCTCTCTCTCCCCCTCTCTCCCTCCCTCCTTCCAAAGAGGAACTTCTGGTAAAGCCCAGTGAAAGTCTAGTCATACTCTCACTGTTTCCATTTGTCAGTACAAATGTATTTAATTTCTGAAATAAAGTGAGGCATGCACAGGTTTAAGATCAAAGTGAAAAGATAAAATGCTTCATTCTTCTCTTGATCTTCTGTCTTCAGCAGTAAGCTTTGTGCTTCATCCATTTAATGTTGGAGATGGCCCTAAGGCTAATGGCAGGGGTGCCTAGACCCAGAACAGCACTGGATGTACCAAAAATAACCCAGAAGACACTTTGCCTTTGTACATAAAACATTAAAGAAAAATATTCTTCTTGTGGTCTAATTTGTTTCAACAACAACAAAAAAAGTGCTAAAAATAATCAAAAACTTTGCTCCAGTGTCCCGTCTTAATAATCCCATCCTTAGAAACAACATGGTGTTAGTATTACAAAAAGGCAGTATTAGACAGAGGGATATTTTAAAAAGGTCTGACACATAGTGGGCAGCTTATTTCAAGGAGACTCAATGATAGTGGGAGAGCACATGGTATTTCTACACTCATCTATTAGTTTTTGCATCACAGCGGCTCAGGATAAAAGTGCCTGAAAATGTCAGTATGCTATATCCCGCACCATCAACAAGGGGGTCTTCACAGACCCTTGCACAGTGCAGCTATTATGGGGCACTAAGCAGTTTTGACCTGCCTGCATGTATAGTAGGCACCTTACCTGTCAGGAGGATTAAAATAGGAAGCAGCTATTAGATTCTGGCAAAAGGATGTCAGTAAAAGATCAATGACCTGGAACAAAAGACACAATTAATTTCTACTTTGTGGAGTTTGTGTCTAGATTTAGTTTTAGAATTATATATATTATATACACACACATATATACACACACACACACACACTACCCAACACAATCTTAAAGAAAATATGTTAATGTTTATAATGGGTACACCAGATCACTGGTGCCAAGAAACTGAAATTAAAATCTTGTGTTATAAACCCAGGAATGTTTTATATCGCCCAATTAACATCCAGACATATTGTGATGTTATTAACGTGAACTGTGATTGTACAGATCATTGTTGCAACCAAGGTCCTATAGTTGCACCAAATCTTGTATAAAGGGGGTCAAGTGAGGTGTCTATGAAAAGGTTGTAATTTGCTGGTTATAATTTTGCTGTCTGTATGTGTGTATCATTTTTGTATTTGAAGTTATGAATATTGCCTATGTACTTGTATCTCAATGTATTTGATTCTAAGTAGCATCAGTGAAGCATTTGGTCAGCTTCTTGAGAATGGGCACTTACTCAGAATAGTCCTATCAGGAAACAAACACTCAACTGACAATGGACCTTGGGAGACTCCAATCCACATCTGAGGAGCCTTCCTGGGAGCGTTCAAAGTATCACGTGAGCAATGGCTGCCGCCTGCAAACTGAGTCATGCATGAACATGCGACTTGCCCATGAGACTCCAAACTCCACCTTGCTGCTGTGATTTTCTACAGTAAGAACAAAAGGGGTCCTTCCACATGGCAGAGAATATAAGAGGCCCTGGAAACCCCTCCATTTGGTCTTCAATCCTGCTTCTGACCTTTGGAGGAACTGTGCTTGAAACTGAAGCTCCAACCAAAAGGACTGAGCGAACCATCCAAGCTGTGATGTTTGTAATCCAGAGACTTGATTGGTTTAAATCAGAAGTAATCCCATCAAGCCTGAACTAAGAACTTTGCAATTGTTGTATGTATTTGATTCCATGTTAACCAATTTTAACTCATCTATATTTTTTTCTTTTTATGAATAAACCTTTAGATTCGAAAGGATTGGCAACAGCGTAATTTGTGGGTAAGATCTAACTGGTATATTGACCTGGGTCTGGGACTTGGTCCTTTGGGATCGGGAGAACCTTTTTTCTTTTACTGGGGTATTGGTTTTCATAACCATTCATCCCCATAAGGGCTAGTGCTAGTGCTAGTGGTGATACGTACTGGGAAACGGGAGCGTCTGAGGAAATTGCTTGTATGACTTCTGGTTAGCCAGTGGGGTAAAACCGAAGTCCTCTCTGGCTGGCTGGCTTGGTGTGCCTTAGTAGTGAAGGACCCCCAGCCTCGGGCTGTGACTGCCCTGCTCTAAGTAATTTGTCCTGAATTGATACTCTCAGTAGTGTCCCACCAAAAGCCACTTTGTTACATATATGTCTTGTAAAGGAAGCTTATCTAATCTGAAAGATTTATATAGCCTACAGTACACCCCTAGGTCTCTTCAGACTGCCAAAGATTTCTGAAAGGCTAAATATAAGTTTATATTCTCTGTAGAGCAATGCAAGAGGCACAGATTGGAAATAAATTTACTGCTCTTCATAGACAAGGAAGCTTTTGACAAGCACTGTACATGTATTTACATTTAGTCAATCAACCCCATTTGCTTATTGTTTCAGGCTCTACAATACTCACATACTGATCCTGCTGTTCAAGTTTTGGGGCACAAATGTTAAGTTGGATCCGAGAATTGAAGGATGCAGCTTCATTTTCATTATGACTGTGTCCCAGGACAGTCATCAGTCTCTCAGAGATCAGTGCAATCTGGGCTGGCACAGCTGCAGGAAAGAGCAGTGTGAGAAGAAGAGAACAAGAGTGGGCAAGTGTGAAGGTAGGAAAGGAGCTGGAATTAAGAGAACACACCCATTTCCAAGGCTGATGGATGTCAATTTTTAATGTAAGAGGGAGAGGAAGGCGTGTATGCCCCATTCACTGCCTTTAAAATTCACACCAGACACTCTAAAATCCTGAAAAGCAGCAAAAGAGATTTTCCCTCCTGATGTGCTCAAAATGCAGAATACATTACATCTTTTGGCTTGGAACCATGCAAAATGGCTGCCTAGAATGAAGGAGTGGATGAATCTCCTGCATTTCCAGCTCAGACCAACGTGTTACATGTTACTGCCTTGCAGTGCATCTCCTTGGTATCACTCCAGGAGTTTCAAGCCTCAAGTATATGGAAATGATTAAGCCTCAGAATATTCCCTGCTGAGGGATAGGGAAAGATAAGTCACTTTGTCATTATCTAAAGGCCTCTGTCACAAAAGTAGAGAGCTTCCCATCCTCTTCAAAACAAACTCAAATGTTCCTGCCAACCTGCTTGTAGAGTGCTGGGCATATTTACATCTTTAGGAATAAATTACTATGTTGTTTAGGGTGTTAAATACTGAATCCCAAATTTTTAAACAATCAGAAAACTTATGTATTCTTCTCCAAATCACTACGTTTTATTTTATATATTATGTTTCAGCAAGTGCATCTTCTTTCATTTGCTAGGATGATCGATTTCACCATACATAAAAACTTGACCAGTGCATCCATCCTGACTGCCATTTAGAATTGATTTCATAAAATGTATTTCATAGTTTAAGGTATCTCAAAGCACTTTAGATAGTAGCACAAGGGTAGTAACTGTGCAAGCAATGGAGCATCCACTAGGCATTCCGTAATAGTTCACACAGTGTTAAGTACATTATAACTTACCGTATATACTCGTTCATAAGCTGAAATTTTTTAGTAAAAAAGGGAAGCACCAGAGACGGGGGTCAGCTTATGAACGGGTATAGAAATGGAGAGGTGGGACGCAGCCCCACCCCCCCCAACAGAGGGAGCAAGGAGAGGCAGCATAGCCAGCAGAGACAGAAGGGAAGAGGCAGGGCCCGCCGGAGTAGGCCGCGGCCGTGCCACCCCCGGCCTGCCGGAGTAGGCCGCAGCCAGGTCAGAGACATCCTACCCTGGCCTTCCCCAGATAACGTGGGAAGGGATGGGATGGGGAGAGTGTGGGGGTGCTAGGCTAGGGGTGGCGTCATGTGGGAGGTAGTCACAGGGGTTACTCCCCTGACTCCCAGCTTCTCCCCCCAAAAAAGTCCCCCCCCCAGTTGCTGTCCCAGCCTGTCAGGGTAAGCAGCTGGCGTGCCATGACACTTTGTTTACTTAGGTTTACCTCCGTGCCTGCGAACGCTCAAGGTAAACAAACCATCTCGGACCACCAGCGGATTATCCTGATGGCCCAGGAGCCAAAGTTTGCTGACCCCTGAATTATAGGGTCAGCCTATGAATGGGTTATGAAAATTTTCCATTTTTACTTATCCATGTGGGGGGAGGGGGAGGTTGGCTTACAAACGAACCGGCTTATGAGCGAGTACATACGGTACTTTATTGATCAGAAGAACATTAGTCAGAACACAATAATTATCAGGGTTTTGTTTTTTTTTTTTTTTTAAATTAATGGGACCTTTAACTCCCATCAGAGACTTATGACAAGAACCATATTTCATCTTCCATGAGAGGAAGAGTATCCCAATGGCAGCTCCCTTGTCTCCAACAACGGAACTGCCTAACAGCTTTCATGAGCACAAGTGCAGGAGTGGGGGTGGGCCCCCCAACCTTTTGACAGGGATGAGTGAGTTGTCTAGGCATCTTTACTGACTTATTCTTTTAACTGTCAAACTAATTAGGCACTCAAAAAACAAAAATATCAGACCTTAAGAAATTATATGAATTAGAGGTTACAGTCCTCAACCACCTTTGGCATGAAGCATACCACTGCTGTTTCTGCTAGCATTAGCCACTTTAAAATAAAGTTCATACAAGGCCACTATAAGAAAGTAATTGCTACATGCGTCCCTACATACCATCATGTTTGCTTTGGTCTGTGATCAGCATTATCAGTTCATCCAGTTCAGCCTTCAGCTGTTCAACAGGCTCTTTGAGATGGTCAGTCTCTAATTCTATTGATCCATCTATATAAATAGAAAAAAGAGAGATGCTCTATATTATTGATGTTTGTATTAGAATACTAGAAATATAGGGCTGAAAGAGACCCCAAGAGGTTATCTAATCCATGCCCCAACACTGAGACAGAGTCAAGTATACCTAGACCATCCCTGATAGATGTTTGTTCAATCTGTTCTTAAACCCTCCAATGACAGGGAATCCTCAGCCTCACTCAGTAACCTATATTCTAGTACTTAGTTTTCCTAAATCTAACTAAAATTTCCCTTGCAGCAGATTAAGCCCATTGTTTTCCATGCCCACTAAAAGTAGGACAAGAAGCAATTGATCACAGTCCTCTTTATAACAGTCCTTAACGTATCTGAAGACTCATCAGATCCTTTCAATCTTCTTTTCTTGAAACTAAACATACCCGGGTTTTTTAATCCTTTCCTCATAGGTCAGGTTTTCTAAACCTTTTATCATTGTGTTGCTCTCCTCCACACTCCCTCCAATTTGTCCACATCTCTGAAAGCGTGGCACCCAAAACTGGACATAGTACTCCCGCTGAGGCCTCACCAGAGTTGAGAGAGTGGAACAACCACTTTAAACACAGAAAACAAAGCAGTGATTCACTGATCTCTACTTAGGGTTAATGTGAAAGCAGAATTCACTTTGGGATATACAATAGTATCTAAAGAACATGGATATGCCACAATGCACAGAATCATTTTTATCTTCAAAATCATTTACTCCTGGGGGAATTCTGCACTACTGAACGCACATAATCAGCTGCACATATTTTTATTTTTTTGTGCAGAAAAA
The DNA here is from genome assembly GCF_016161935.1 of Mauremys reevesii. NCBI lineage: Eukaryota > Metazoa > Chordata > Testudines > Geoemydidae > Mauremys > Mauremys reevesii. Next base: position 41,207,145 of record NC_052638.1, read on the forward strand.
AGCTTCTGCTGAAAAGTTGCTGCAGTTCTGCCTTTTGCCCAACAGAGGGTGCTGTGGCAAGAGAGCACAGCCGCCACTCCCAGCCAACTAGAGAAGAGAAAGAGCCTGTCATGCAAAAGACCAGGGCTTAGGTTCTCATTCTGCAGGCTAGTGGGGACTATGCGTTACTCAGGGCTGAGAGCACTTAGTCTCTGAAGAAGAGATGAAGACACTATGGTAATAGCGGTTTACAGAAGCACATACATGGCTCTGTAGAAGACGTTCTCAATCACTGCAAGTGTTCATAGAGTTGGCAAGGAATTAAAAATGGTGGCAAGAGTAAGGAGGTAAAGAAATCCAATAACGTATTTCTACCTCAGCTCCTTAACCTTAATTCCTGCTCCTGTACACAACATGGGTCTTGCCTCCCCACCCCCGGCCCCCAAAGGGTAGCAGAAATTCAACTGCTTGCTTGCTAAATATGACCTAGCACTTAGATGTAGTTTTGGAATTTCCATTTTAGCAACTGACTCCCTGTCTGCCACAAGTGTGCTTCATTCACTGCAGACGGTTCTATGCTCTCACATTCCAAGAGCCAATACCTGACTGAGTTTGGATCAATCCTATAGCAATAAAATTACCAGGCTCAGCCAAAAAGGCACTTAATATAGTTGCTTTCTTGAGGCTCCACAACTCATAGACTTTAAGGTCAGAAGGGACCATTATGATCATCTAGTCTGACCTCCTGCACAATGCAGGCCACAGAATCCCACCCATCCACTTCTATAACAAACCCCTAGCCTATGTCTGAGTTATCGAAGTCCCCAAATTGCCGTTTGAAGACCTCAAGCTGCAGAGAATCCTCCAGAAAGTGACCCGTGCCCCATGCTGCAGAGGAAAGCGAAAAACCTCCAGGGCCTCTGCCAATCTGCCCTGGAGGAAAATTCCTTCCCGACCCCAAACATGGCGATCAGTTAAACCCTGAGCATGTGGGCAAGACTCACCAGCCAGTACCCAGGAATGAATTCTCTGTAGTAACTCAGATCCCAGCCCATCTAACATCCCATCACAGACCACTGGGCATACTTACCTGCTGATAATCAAAGATCAATTGCCAAATTAATTGCCAAAATTAGGCTATCCCATCATACCATCCCCTCCATAAATTTATCAAGCTTAGTCTTAAAGCCAGATATGTCTTTTGCCCCCACTATTCCCCTTGGAAGGCTGTTCCAGAATTTCACTCCTCTAATGGTTAGAAACCTTCGTCTAATTTCAAGTCTAAACTTCCTAGTGTCCAGTTTATATCCATTTGTTCTTGTGTCCACATTGTTACTAAGCTTAAATAATTCCTCTCCCTCCCTAATATTAATCCCTCTGATATTATTTATAAAGAGCAATCATATCCCCCCTCAATCTTCTTTTGGTTAGGCTAAACAAGCCAAGCTCTTTCAGTCTCCTTTCATAAGACAGGTTTTCCGTTCCTCGGATCATCCTAGTAGCCTGTCTCTGAACCTGTTCCAGTTTGAATTCATCCTTCTTAAACATGGGAGACCAGAACTGCACACAGTATTCCAGATGAGGTCTCACCAGTGCCTTGTATAACGGTACAACATGGAACTCCAGTCTATCACCACAAAGACAGCTGATAAAGTTTAATTTAGACGGGGAAAAAAAATTCTCTTGATGACAGAAAATGATTTGCAGTAGAAACTGTAACAATACACATACCTCTCTGCAGACTCTTCTATTTGCAAAGTGACAACCACCAAATTTTTAAATGTGATATCTAAAGAGTAATACACCTCCACTCCGATATAACGCGACTCGATAACACGAATTCGGATATAACGCGGTAAAGCAGCGCTCCGGGGGGGCGGGGGGGCAGCAGGGCTGCACGCTCCAGCAGATCAAAGCAAGTTCGATATAATGAGGTTTCACCTATAATGCAGTAAGATTTTTTGGCTTCCGAGGACAGCGTTATATCGGGGTAGAGGCGTATGTGCAATTGTGTTCTTGTTGTTCGTCCGAGTTCAAAGATGACCACGACATCACTGATTGGTTTGGTTTCTGTGAACATGTGAGTAGCTGATCAGGCCAATTTGAGCTTTGAACGGTCTATGGCAAACTGAGCAAGAGATGCCATTATGGGTTACTTGATTAACAGCAGACATGCTGCTGTTGTGAGATTTACACTGCTGGCGTGTCTGCTCTGCCTCAGTGGTTCTCTTCTGCTCACAGACTGTAGCTCCAGTATGGATGAGACTTCGCCAGGTAGAATGATCATGAGTGAGATCTTCTCAAATATCTGGGTCAAGGTCTAAATGTCGAGTCTGAAACATTTCTGGTGGCTTCCCTGAGCGTGCTTTCCCTCCTTTAACTCACCCTAAAAGATCTTCTTTGGCAGTTGTAAAAGCAGCAAAGAGTCCTGTGGCACCTTATAGACTAACAGACGTATCGGAGCATGAGCTTTCGTGGGTGAATACCCACTTCATCCAACGAAGTGGGTATTCACCCACGAAAGCTCATGCTCCGATACGTCTGTTAGTCTATAAGGTGCCACAGGACTCTTTGCTGCTTTTACAGATCCAGACTAACACGGCTCCCCCTCTCATCTTTGGCAGTTGTTCATCTGACAGTCTGGTGACATGGCTTGCCCCTCTCATCTGTGATTTCATCAAGAGAATGGATGCTTGGAATACCTGCCCACATGAGAACCTCAATATCTGGAACCTTGTCTTGCCATCTTATCCTTATCAATATCCTCAGACAGCCCATGTGAAAGTGAGTCAGTTTCATAACATGGCATTTGTACACTGTCCACATTTTGCATGCATACATCATAGTTGGCAAAATGATGGCTTTGTAGACTTCAGTTTTGTTTGTTGACTAATGCCTCTGCGCTCCCACACATTTGCATGTAGTTTGCCAAAGGCCAACACTTGCTTTAGCAATTCTGGTATTGGTTTCATCATCAATGTGAATTGCATACGACAGTGTACTGCTAAGATAGGTGAACTCGTCCACTGCCTGGAGGGTTTGGCCATTCACTGTGATAGTAGCTCTATGTAAGGTTTTCCTGGCACAGGCTGGTACATCATTTCTGAGAGACCAAAATTATCACAAGCTGAAGAGAGAAAGTTTATACTCTGCTGCATGTCAGACTCAGATTTGGAAGTCAGGGAACAGTCATCAGCTAACAGAAGATCACAAATTATCACTTCCTGTATCTTTGGCTTTATCTGTAGTCTCCTCAAATTGAAAATTTGCCATCAGTCCGGTATCTGATGCCCATACAAGTGTCACAGTCACAAAAGGCATCTGTAAGCACGGCAGAAAACCTCATACTGAAGAGGACTGGGGTCAACACACAGCCCTGCTTGACTCCATTGATGACTGGGAATGGTTCAGATGACTCATCATCATCCATAACGCAAGGGACCATGCCATCATGGAATTCCCAAACCACCGTGATGAATTTATCTGGGCAAATGAATTTTGCCATGATCTTCCAAAGGCCCTCCCAACTGATTATAGCAAATGCTTTTTTCAGGTCAATGATAGTCATATACAGGTTGGAGTTCTGTTTGTGGCATTTCTCCTGAAGTTGATGACCTGCAAACACCATATCTGTGATCTTGCATCCTTTCCTGAAGCCACACGGTCTCTCAGGGAGAAGTCCTTATCCAATGTGTTGCACAAGGCAATTCAGCAGGTGCCCTAAACATTGTCTGCTTCACCTTAACCCTGGTCAGAATACTACAGCTGATGGGGATCCTGCTACAGCAGTCGAAAAAAATCACACAAAAAGACAAATACAAATAAGACAAAGGTGACACCACTCACCATCAGTGTTTGGAATGCGAACACATTAATGGACTGCACAACAGCAGATAGACCAGAGAGAACAGCTCTAGTTGGTAGAGAACTGGCCAGATGTAACATCCAGATAGCGTCCCTGAGTGAAACCCGCCTAGCTAAAGAACAACTTACTGAAAAAGGAGCCAGTTACACCTTCTTCTGGAGTGGCCATAGCAAAGAAGATGAACATGAAGCTGAGGTTGGTTTGCCATCAAATACAGCTAGTAAGCAAGCTTACGAATTTCCCAAAGGGTGTGAATGCTAGATTAATGCTAATGAGACTCCCACTGTTTGGGAAAAGATGTGCAACTATCAGCACCTATGCACCCACCATGACTGACCCAGATTTGATCAAGGATAAATTTTACGAAGACCTGGGGTTGCTCATTGAAGAAGTACCAAAGGCAGACAAGCTCATCATTCTTGGTGACTTCAGTGCTAGAGTTGGCGCAGATTATCAGGCATGGCCAGGTATCACTGGGGAAAAAGTGGCCTTGGGAAATGCAAAAGAAACGGGCTCCTCTTACTGAGGAAAATGTGCGGAACATGACTTCATTACCAATGAAGTCTTCAACCTGTCAAACTGTGACAAGATGTCTTGGATTCATCTGCGCTTCAAGCACTAGTATCATATTAACTAGGTCTAGGTTGGATATTAGGAAACACTATTTCACTAGGAGGGTGGTGAAGCACTGGAATGGGTTACCTAGAGAGATGGTGGAACCTCCTTCCTTAGAGATTTTTAAGGTCAGGCTTGACAAAACCCTGGCTGGGATGATTTAGTTGGGGATTGGTCCTGCTTTGAGCAGAGGGTTTGGACTAGCTGACCTCCTGAGGTCTCTTCCAACCCTAATATTCTATGATTCTATGTCATCATCAAGAGAAGAGACTGATAGGATGTTCGAGTGAGAAGTGTAGAATGCTGGACTGATCAAAGGCTTATATAGCCTCCAAGCTGAATATCCAGATACATCCTAGTGCAGAGGTAGGCAACCTATGGCACAGGTGCCGAAGGCGGCACACGAGCTGATTTTCAGTGGCACCCACACTACCTAGGTTCTGGCCACCGGTCGGGGGGGCTCTGCATTTTAATTTAATTTTAAATGAAGCTTCTTAAACATTTTAAAAACCTTATTTACTTTACATACAACAATAGTTTAGTTATATATTACAGACTTCTAGAAGACCTTCTAAAAAGGTTAAAATGTATTACTGGCACGCAAAACCTTAAATTAGAGTGAATAAATGAAGATTCGGCACACCACTTCTGAAAGGTTGCCGATCCCTGTCCTAGTGGAAGACCACAAAGTAAAAAAAAGCACCCGAATAGCTTAATGTCTCCAAATTAAAACAGGAGAATGTGAAACAGGCTTTTGCTGAATAACTGTGCAACTTGTAACAATCGATGCAAACAACATCAAGGAAAATTGGGCATCGTGTACTCAGCTGCATCAAATACCCATGGTTCCATCACACGTAAACATCAAGATTGGTTTGATGAAAACAATACTGACAGAGGGAGACTATTGAATGAGAAATATCAGCTCCATAAGGCCTGTTTAGGAGACAGCACTTCAACATCTAAGGCGGCAGTCTTCAATAACATCAAGAGGATTGTCCAATGCAAACTTAGAGAGATGCAAAACTGATGGCTGAGCAGCTAGGCAGATGAGAGTCAGTCTTATGCAGACAGCAATGGTATGAAGAATTTCTATGATGCTCTAGGGACAATCTATGGGCCATGGTCATCAGGAACATTTCCAATACTGAGTGCCGATGGCACCACACTGCTCATTGACAAAGAAAAAAAGAAAAAGAAAAATACAGCAAAGATGGGCAGAACAGTTTAACAACATATCAAGCATCTATTAGCAAGGAGGCAATTGATCAGCTGCCCCAGATTGATATTAACATCTCTCTTGCTGATCCCCCAACACTCACTGAAACTGCAAAAACGATGGACCTGCTGTCAAATGGTAAAGCACCTGAAGCAGATGCTATAACAAGGGTCAGCAACCTTTCAGAAGTGGTGTGCCAAGTCTTCATTTATTCACTCTAAGTTAAGGTTTTGTGTGCCAGTAATACATTTTAATGTTTTTAGAAGGTCTCTTTCTATAAAAAAGTCTATAATATAACACTAAACTATTGTTGTATGTAAAGTAAATAACATTTTAAAAATGTTTAAGAAGCTTCATTTAAAATTAAATTAAAATGCAGAGCCCCCCGGACCGGTGGCCAGGACCCGGACAGTGTGAGTGCCACTAAAAATCAGCTTGTGTGCCGCCTTCGGCACACATGCCATAGGTTGCCTACCCCTGTGCTATACCATAAGTCTATAAAGCCAGAGGCTTGCACATGGCTCTGAAACTGACTGAATTTTCCCAGTCAATGCGGACTCAAGGAAGTATGCCCCAGGAGTACAAGGTTGCATCCATCGTCCACTTGTCCAAACAGAAAGGTAACAGACAATCCTGCAACAACTATCAGGACATCTCTTTGTTGTCAATAGCCAGCAAAATTCTCACCAAAATTATATGTACACACTTGACTACTACAGAAGCTGAGGAGGAGGAAATCCAGAGGCCAATAAAGTCTTAAAGAAAAGCAAAGATCATTCTCATTTTTCTACACATTTTTATTACACCCATCACCCTGGATGGTAGGTATCCAAGCAAATATAGTTAATACAAACACCACCCTAATAAAATTCAGAATCAAACTACAATATATTTTATGTATTAATAAAACACCAATCACTGTTGTCTATATATATAGAGGAAGAATCTGATTTGTAATGCTTGGAAAAATTCCCATCTAAAAGGGCGTTAGCGAAAACAGATGTTGAATCTTGGTTCATTTCTCTAACAAACTAATGCTTAAGTAAACACAGATATTTCTCACCTTGTAACAGTTTCTCTTTCAAAGAATGACAGGCTTGGATATATCTGGAGTACAAGTTTGGTGGAATTTTGTCAGCTCTGCAGTAAGAGAAAAAATTTTTCCATTTACATCATTTAACCTCAGAGTTCAGACTCATTAAAATAAGGGCATAACTATATCTCATACAAGAATTTTTTTCCCATAGACTAGTAGCACTAAAGCAGACACTGCACTTGACAACGTTTTTATGATACCACCTGGCATAAAGCCAAGATAGTTGCACACTAGACATTAGCAGTATTATACAATCTGTGGGGGTAAGAGTGCACAGAAGGGAGTGCAGTTATGGGACAGAGTATGCACTCATCTCAAGTGCAGGGCAAGACTGAGATTAAAGGCTGTATGATCTCCAAACACCTGATAGGCAAGTATACAAATACTAAATGTTCATTACAGTGTTAATAGAAGGATTAGATCAATTAAATCAGTTTAAGTTGTAACATGCAGCTAGGAGCTTGTCTGCATGGTGGGGTAACACACTCTATGGGTCTGTGTAGACCCTGCTGGTGCACACTAAGTGTTCCCTGGTGTACTTTAACGTAGTACTGTTTCAGACAGCACTACATTAAAGAATACCAGCAGGGTCTATAAGGAGCAATCAATGCTCAATATACTAGTAAACTTTAGAAATCATACCCTCATACAGTGCATTATTCTCACCATATAGACAAGCCCTAAGTCTTCGATATAGTTTGGAATTAAGAGACACAATTGAATGCCTCATTTGTAGGCATTCATACAGAAATGTTTGTTTTAAAGTCAGCTACAGAAAAGTTACTAGTTTTGAAACAGGTTTATTCCCACTGGGCAAGAAAATGTCAAACAGTCAATATTCAGGAATAATTGCATTCTTAACAAGGGATATCGTCCTCCTTAGACACTATCCTGACAAACCATAAAAGCAGATCTTGAAGTATTGTCATTGCAGCAAACCCATCCCCAGCAGCAAGGCACTGTACCTGCCAACTGAAACCAGATGTCTCAGAGGGTGAGAAATCCTACCCATGAGGTTAGCTAGTAGGTACCATTTTGCAAACAAGGTATCACAGCACATGAACCTCAGATAACCTGATTCTTTAGTAAAACACTCCCAACACATAGTCCAGAAAATCAGAAACTCCCTTTGCCTCATGTGCTTTATTTTCATACCTCTTTAAGGAGTCTATAAAAATGATGCGCAAGTCTGGAATTTCAGGGAGCTGTAACAAAAAAGCAGCCAAGTCAGAAATGCATTTACTACCCAAAAACATGTTTCCAAATGAAAGGATAAGAAAAATACTAACCACACGTGGCGTGAGTAAAGCAGGAATAAAGTGGGAAGTATAATAGGGTCTTCTGAAAATACTAAGACAGAAGGTGAAAAGATTAGCAACTAAATATGGAGGGCAATTTCGTTAATATCTTAGGAATGATTTCTGCTTGCTACACAAATAAGAATATTTGAGTATAGTTGCTTCAGTTAAAAACCAGAACAAAACTTTATTAACCATAAAAACTCAGCAATTTAAAATGGAGAAATACCATACCCGTGTTAACTATTCTTAGTGTGGGGTTTCCTTATTATTAGCTTCTCAGAGGATAAAGCAGGGGTCGGCAACCTACAGCACACGCGCCAATTTTTGATGGCACGCGGGGCAGGCTGAGCTGTTCAGCCTGCCACCGCTCTGGGGTTCCTGCTGCTGACCCCTTGCCAGCTGGTGTCCCGCCACCAGTCCCACTCAGCGCCCGCTGCTGGCCTACATGAAGGAACCCCAGGCTGGCAGTGGGCTGACACCCCGGCTGGCAGGAGCCAGTGGCCGAAACCCCAGAGCGGGAGCAGGCAGAGACGCTCAGCCCACCGCCGAAACCCCAGAGCTGGGCGGGCTGACCCACTCAGCCTGCTGCCACTCTGGGGTTCCGGTTCCTGGCCCCTTGCCAGCCGGGGTCCCCATCGCAGCCCCACTCACCTTGCTTCCAGTTGGAGTTCCAGCGCAGGACCCCTGCCAGACAGGATCCAGGCCTCTGGCCCTACTCAGCCCTAACAGCCACCAGCTCCACTCACCTCAGCTGCCGATCTGGGGTTCCAGCCAGTTAACAACTGATCACTCAGAAGCCTGTGTGCAGCTTAAAGTATCCAAATACGTGCCACCAGACATTGGAAAACTCAGCAAGGAAAAGCAAGGGCAAGGATCACACTAAACCAGTAAGATCTGCATTTTAATTTAATTTTAAATAAAGCTTCTGAAAGATTTTGAAAACTTTGTTTACTTTAGATAACCAAACTACTGTTATATGTATTATAGACTTATAGAGAGACCTTCTAAAAAATGTTAAAATGTATTACCGGCACACAAAGCCTTAAATTAAAGTGTATACATGAAGACTCGGCACACCACTGCTGAAAGGTTGCCGACCCCTGGGACAGAGTCCAAATTCCCAGTTAGTATTCATAGCATGAAACACTGAGTTTTCACACAGTGCATTCTTATAGACACTGTTTTTTGATTTTTAAACATCCTCAAAAGATGGCTTTTTTAACGGAAGCAGTGTCTTCCCTTCTGTGTACATATGGCCTTTTTATCCTCTGAGTATCATCGAAACAAATAGCCTGAGCTTCGATGATTACTGCAGCACTGGATAAATTAACAAGATTTTCTTAAGTGCTTCTTTGCTTCCATCCTAAACTTTTCTCTTATTTTTTCTTTGATGTGCTCTTGAAACAGAATCTTTTGAGAAACGTCTAGAAAGATACCATACCTGGCCTCTATCACACTTGTTGGGATCTTCCCTGTATTTTCAAATATCCGAATAGCCTTTTCAACATCTTCGAGTGCCTGGCTTTGGGGCTGGCTCATGCAGGTGACAAGGAGGGAATAATATAGTGAAGTCTTTAGCATAACGGAGTAAATCATTCTTGCTTAGTAACAGTGGTCTTATTTTTACAGCACAGAGACAAAGGGTGCAACTACATAACTTGAAACAGGCTGGTATGGAGAGGAACAGTGCAAGGGAAGGCTGCTCTATCTTCTGTATTTCATGCACTTTGGTTTTTGGGATGGGGTTGAATTCAGTGCTCATAACCTTTCACTTAATTGCATTGGCTAGAACTAAACAGAATGCAGGGTATGGCCATCTAGGCGTCTCTCAAGCAGGCTGCTAAATCACATGAAGTTGCAACAACCTGTGGCAATCTCCCAATGTGCAAACATACCTAATGCCGATGAGGAAGAGACTAGATGATCCTTTCACTAGGGACTTAAATAGAATTTGATCCTCCTAAGACAAACCACCAATGTACTGAGCTGCTGCACCACTGACAATAGCCTTTTTTCATGCACTTTAAAATGAATTCAGTTTCTTTACTTATTTCCACATTCCATCTGTATGTCCTATTGCATTAACAACTAATCAAAACACAGAAACTATAGAAGAAAGTGTGACTCAAAAGGATCAAGCCAAATATTCCCTTTTTGATTAGTATTATTCAAAATATATCATAAACAGGACAGTATAAAACTGCAGTCTGTAGACATCTTCCCCCTCCTTCCCCCCCATGAATTATTCCCCTTAAATGTGAGAGTCATGTAGATTCTACAGCAAACAGATGCTATACAAAATTCAAAATAATAATTATTTACTGAGCTGATATATTGCATAGTTTTTCATGTAGCCAAAAATGCAGTGTAATTTTATACTGAGAAGTGTTACCACAGTAACAAAGTATAATTTACTGGAAGTCCCCCTGGAAAATCCTCCAGTACCTGCTCAGCTTCCTTTGTTGAAGATAAATCCTCATAGAGCCCCATGTCTTCTATAGCAACCTGCAAGAGTCACAAGAAAAAGGAAAATGTCACAGAGCAGTTGATATTCTGATGGAAAAGGATTTTTCAGGTGGAGGAGAATGCTTTTCACCAACCTTGAGATCAGCCAGTCGGGTTTTGGCCAGAGTGATATATTCCAAGAGAAAGGGACGGTATTTTGTTGGCACAAAAGGCGGATGCATTATATGGACCTAAAGAGTAAAATTCAAAGCAAGGTTTCCTATTTTGACAGCATATAGAAGCCAGCTTCTGGTTCATCTCCTCACAGATTCCTGGGAGCTTTGAAGCTAGGCAACGACAAGGCACTGTTGCCTGCTTAAGAGCTCACAGAAAAGCCAGTTATACGGCAAGGGAAATCTTTCCACATACAAAATTGCTATGAATTTTAATTTAGTCTCCTGAGGTGCTCTTTCTTCATTGTGTCAAGGCATTAACTCTCTGCTAGTTTATTTTATTTTGTAGAGAAAACTTGGTCCTGCTTCTGAGGTTCATATTGAAAGTTATAATAATAATCTGGTCCAGTCAAAGGCCATGTGACCTTAGTTTGATAAACTGAAGCAGTTTGGAGTAGGCCCCTAACAGCCCCACAAGAAAATGATCCCCATAAGATGCATCTCACCTTCAGATACTGGGGTGCTTCAAAGGGGACCAATTCTGACAGGAACTCAAAGAGAAAGACCAAAGCCTTCTTACAGCTACCATGGTAACCACTGGCATTTCCAAAGGAAACCTGAAAGGGGAAAAATCCGAATATTGTCTTTCTGCCTTGAGAAAATTACTACCACTGCACCCTGCTACACTTAGTGTAGAAATCCCATCTACCCTATAAATCTGTTATCTGCCCAGATAGTGTTTCTGCAAAAAGATATTCAAAAGGATATTATTTATAAAAATCAATCTCTGCCAGAAAAATCTACCACGGTAAATATCAAAGTTTGGTTTAATGCTGTCTTGTGAGGACATTTGTAGGTAGTTAAATGAGGTAGTATACTGAAGGATTTGCAACAGCAAATGCACAGGTTTCTACACAGGGTAAATACAGCTTTGCTCTGATACACTTAAGCATTACAGGGATAATAAACCCATCTATTGAGATCACACAAAACAAAGAATCAGTTCACTTTTCAATAAATCCTAAATATTTCACCATCAAAAGCTTCAGGACATATTTTCAGACCTTTCAAGCCAATATGCATGTACAAAAATGCATGCGAATTTGTTTGCGTAAATTGCATATACATTTACTACAACTGTAAAAGCAAATGATCCATTATCCTAATGGATCAACACATGCAATTACAAAAACTGCATACACATTTTTGGCAAACAGGAGTACCTTACACATGCATTTCTCTAGCCTACCACTTGTGTTAATGATGATTTCAATTATCATGATTGTAACAAATGTTGTGCAAGGAGAGAGATTTCTGACCAATAAATGGAGAAGCCAACCTGTAGTTAGGGAGGAAGGAAGGAAAGATCAGAGAAAGCTAGAATGACTAAAGAAGAAATTATTTATTTGTAAATACAAAAGGCAATATTTAAGACTAATAATGTTCAGTATCACCAATATCAGGATCATCAATTGTTGCTCTATTTCTACACCAGGCTGACTGACTGAAATGAAGATCTTCTTGTACAGGTTTATATCAACCCATTCTTTCCAGCTGTCTCCCTTGTACACACTTCCTCTTCCGCTAAGGAATAAGATTCCCAGTAATAAGAAGTCCTTATTTATTCTTACCTTAAACCATTCAGCATAAGACATGAACACAGCAGGACCCTCAAGGGCAGCCTGACGAGCTATCAAGAATGCAGTGATCATGTTTTCCATATCGTAATTCTCAAATGCTTTTATCAGCAGACTGCTCAGTAGGTCTAGAAAAGGTATAACAATAGGCCAAACAACCTAAATATCTGTGGTAAAAACTTAATGGAATCTTAGCAACTGTGTTGGATTACTACTACAATAAATGCAGCCAATTATCTGTGATAAAAGAGGTCTGGGAAACAGTGACAAGTGGCAGCACATAATACTACACTACCGATTCAAATTTGGGAGAGGCTTTGGGACTCAATCTTAACATCTTTTCATATAAAATAAAAAGGCACTTTTGCTATTCTACATACCCTTTAGACTCTACAGGGCTCCAAGCACTGCACAGAATACAGCAACTGAATGCACAATAGGAAACTCAGAAAAATTGAGTCTAACTACTAGCATCACATTGTAAGTGCACATGTGAAGGCAGAAGTCAGACTCTACAACACCCTATCAACCACATTAGCAATTAAGATGGTTATCACATAACCACTGCTAGCTGAATTTAAAATTTGAGAAATGGGAAAGTCATAGGATGTGGCACATGCATCAAGGTGCAACTTCAAGTATTTGACTGGAAAAGCAGAGCTCCTGAATTTTTCATTACCTTATAAACACAGCAGATAATTATACAATGTCTGAAGCCATCTAAAATCAGTGATTATAAATTTAATATTATAATGGTAATTACTGTTGACTGTTCAGCATTTGGAAAGCAAGAGACAACAGTGCACACAGATTCCCTACCAAGTTTCTCAGCCCTCTGTACCTTTAACCAGCTGCTCTGCTTCAGTCTGGCAGACTACCAATGTAGAAAAGCAGGACAGCACGTGCTGCCAATTCACCTCATGAGTCTCCAGAATCTGCTGCAAGTGACACATCAACTTCTCTGCACTGAATGCCACAAACAGCTGGAAGACAGGAACAGTGAATCGCTTTAGCTATGAATTCTAACATTCACTAGAGTGAAATCCACCCCAGACTCTCTTCTCACAGGACACTCCAGACTTCATTAATAAGGCAATTCCCTTCTGCCTGATTTTCTGACAAAGCTACATGTCCAACACACCAGCTTCCCAGAGCCCTAGCCTTTTTTGACCCTATTACTGCTACAATAAACAGCAATACTCCCATTTTCTTCAGTGGGAGCAAGGTCAAGTCTGTTAACAAAAACCAAACCACCCAAGTGCCCTGCGCCCACCACTTTATTTAATTTTTTTAGTTACTGTTATTGTTACATGCTGGAAAAATTAGTGCTTTTACTTCCATTCTCCCTCCTTTATCCACACATAGTCGTGCAAAATTAATCAGAACAAAATCTTATGACATTCTCTTTCCACCAGACTGTTGCCTACCACTATTAGATGATCCAGATTTTGAGACTGAAATACACTGTTCTTGAGAAGTCCCATCTCAATCTAGAGCAGTGGTTCTCAAACTTGGGCCACCACTTGTTCAGGGAAAGCCCCTGGCAGGCCAGGCCGGTTTACCTGCCATGTCTGCAGGTTCAGCCGATCGTGGCTCCCACTGGCCACGGTTCGCCGCTCCAGGCCAATGGGGGCTGCAGGAAGGGCAGCCAGCACGTCCCTCAGCCCACACCGCTTCCTGCGGCCCCCATTGGCGTGAAGAGGCGAACCGCAGCCAGTGGGAGCCGCGAATGGCCTAACCTGCGGACACGGCAGGTAAACAAACTGGCCTAGCCAGCCAGGGGCTTTCCCTGAACAGGCGGCGGCCCAGGTTTGAGAACCCCTGATCTAGAGTATATTAGCATTTCAACAAGAAAAATCAGTACATAAACTGGAGTAAATATATTCTTAAAACAATTTTAATACATCGAGCAGTGAAAGTTTTCAGAAATTGAAGATGTGCAAAAATATAAACAATATTCTCTTAGTAAATCTTGGGAGACAAACATACTTTGCGATACAAGGTGGTAAGCAGTGGGCAGGTTCTTGCAAAGCTCCACTCTCTCTGCATATGAATGGCATCAGATGCTGCATCCACATGAAAGAAAACAAGTTTTATTACCACAAATAGTTAGATAAAGAATAAAAACATGAAACCTCCCTGAAATCTGGCATCCAGATATATTGCAGACAGTGATTCACAATCCTTCCTCACACTTTAACTGACAGCCTACAATTAGCACTATGTGTAAACGTCTCCCAATTAGCAGGCAAGCAGTGCCACACCACAGTTCAATGGGGCTATTTTCCACATGCTTTGCAGTCCAAATGTATTTCTTCCTAGAAAAGTCATACTTCAGAGTAGGCACCAAAGACAAGCAGCCCTCCTGCTTTAAGGTTTGATATAAGCCAATAGAAAATAACCCACACAAATAAAAAAAGTGACATCAAGCATTAGGGAGGACTGTATTGTACACTTAGAAACCAAAGCTCACATTACAGCTGAGGATTGACGCACTAGCTACAGCATGAAGAGCTAGCCTTTCCTTCCTTGATTCCTACCTTTCAACAAAGGATTGTAGGTAAGAATCTTAGTCAGAGTGTGAATGAAGAACTGTTGCAGAGACTCTGGAAAGTAGGTGCTTTTGTACATTGTCACAGTGAATATGTTCAGCCTACAAATGAAAACAAAAGAACTGCTCAGGAACAATAAATGGGAGCCATGATCCACGATGAATGGAGTACAGTTGATGACTCTTTCCCTTTAAATTTGTTTTCACCAGTCAACTGCCAAAATGAAGAAAACATTGACAGACTCTTACAATACATACAAAAAGAGGTTACTGTGTATTCTGCTCAAACTATCAGCTTACACAATAACAAAGGACGGGACTGAAGACTGAAAGATGCATATGTAAGCGGGGGAATGGTCCTGCTATTGTGAGGAATTTCCTGGCTTCTGCAATACCCTGGTGAAGTGGGCTAGTGAAAGGATCGGAGTCCTCACTCCCACTTCCTTTACCCAGAGGCCTCCCTGCCCTCGAGGACTCCCCTTCCACTCTCCTGTCTGGCAGAGTCCTCGTAACCCCAACAAGGCTGGGCCCAGGATTCCTCGGGGGCTCAACACCCAACCCTGCTGTGGTCACCTGGGACAGGGACTAGGGTGTCCCCACTCCAGGGTAGTCTCTCTGCACTGGGCATCTCCCTGACCCACTGATCATTTCATACAATTTAAAGCAAATACAAGTTGTTTAATTAACAATTAATTTAAAAAAAGAGTAAGGAAAAATGGGAAAGGTTAAAGGAAAACACATCACCCTGCTCTGTGGCAGGGAACATCACAAACAGTGTCTCTGGACATCAGGGCACTTCACAGTCTGTTCCTTGTGGGTCCCAGGTCTCCTCAGGCCCTGGCAGTGCTGCAGGGATGCTGCGGGTTGGACACTTGCAATGGTGGTGGCCACACACCTCTGGGCTTTGGGTGGTGGAACCCTTCTTCCCAGTGTCAGCCCCCCATCAGGTTAAGATCCCCCTCTCAGTCTGGGGGTGTCTTTCTGCACTGGGCCCTTTGCCCAAGGTCCCCCCTTGGCTAGCCCCAGTTGCTCACCACACCTGGCTCTGTGGCTGCAGCTCTGCTCCCAGCACAGGATCTGCTCTCCCTGGGCTGTCTCTGGCTCTGTGACTCTGCTCCCAACTCTGACCTGCTTCCTGGGCTGCTTTTTTGGCCCCTCTGGGTCTGGCCCGGCTCTGCTCCCCAGCTGAGCTTGGGCCCCTGCTTTCTCCTTAGCTCGGCCCCACTCTGTCTGACCCAGGCAATTCCAGCTCACACAGGGGACGGGACCTCCCTGGCCTCCTGACTCCCTGATTAGCCTACCTGCCCTATCAATCAGGCTCAGAGGCTGAGGCTGACCTGGAGCATTGGCCTCTCCCCATTCTTTTAGTGCTGGGAGCTAGCCAACCAAAACACCCCACTGAATGTTAGTAAGGGGGCAACAGTCCCCTTACACGTAGCAGGAATGCTAATTGGGAATAGGACCAAAGCAAGACTAAGGGTGTCTGGAAGCAGGAAGTTCAGGAGGGGAGCTGAACTGATGGAAGCTGCAGGGGACAGGAAGATGAGAACTAGGGTAGGAATAACTGCTGGGAAAGTCACAGAATGCCATGTGGGGATACCATACAATTCAGGGCTGGCACCTATGTTGCCAAAGTATACTTTACTACACTTACATTTATTTTCTACAGATATCGTCTATGGTGTTTGCATATGTATATTTGATGAGGGAGGGGAATGCCAAAAATAAGTAGCCATACTTTTAAATTATTTGTAAACAGGTTAAAATATGCTCATTTTATAATTTTTTATGTCTACAGAAAACAGACATGCAACAGTGGGAAAAACACAAACAATACTCACATGAGGAGATTTCTTACCAGCATTTCACAGCCTGTAATTTAGAAGAATCTTCCTGTTTTTCATTAGCAACAGCATCAAGTACCCCTGATTCCCCAAAATAAAAAAAACAAAAACAAAAAAACACAAATAGTCAAAGGAAGAGAAAGAAAGGTGTCATTAAGCAACATGGAGTAACTAATTAGAACAAGCAACATATGCATCCTTTAAGGAGATGACCCCTTTAGGGAAATGTGCAGCAGGAACCATTCGTCGGTGCTTGGATCTTATAAAAATTTCTCAAAGTAACACAAGGGCTTAAAAGCTACTAATACTAACCTTGAACCACTTTAAATGGCTCCCCAGCATGCGCTAGAAATTAAACCATTTAAAGATGCACAAATTAAAATTTTATTTCCAAACCCTAGGGCCCTAGGTTCTGAAGTTTGATGTGCTAGGGTAGATCCTTGCACCTGTTTGGCGTCCCACTAAAGACAATAGGATTCTGCATGGAGGAAGGTAGTTTATGCTAAAAGATCATATATTCACTTATTCTTTGGTGGATGACTAATTCTCCTCACTATATTAAAGAGAAAGCAGAATGCAGCTTGTTAATTCACCACTGTCCATCCCAACTCTGGGGTTTTCCCATGTTATATCTACTAAGTAACACTCAAGTGAAGACTAGGCCTACTGCATTAATTGCTGATGAAGACAACAAAGTGCACTGGCAACTCACACCCTGTACTGTCTTGGCCCATCAAGTTACAGTTCTCACTGACCAGACAAAATGCTGATGTTTTACTCTAGTGCAGTGGTTTTCAACCTGTGGTCCGCAGACCCCTGGAGGTCCACACCTCCATCTGAAATTTTCTAGGGGGTCCCCAAATGGAAAGATTGAAAACCACTGCTCTAGTGAATGTGGTAGAGAGAACAGCTTTTCTGTTTCTTGCTCCATCACATCTTCAAAAGCCTCAATTACTGAAGGGAAATCAATAAAGAGCTCTTGAGCTTTAAGGAAAGAGCCCTTTGATTAAGAGTGGGGTTCTCTCTTGTGACCCACTTTTAAAAGGAAATGTACTAGGATGCAGGAGACACAGATGCCCCAAACTTGTTCCTTATCTGCCAGACCCTGCTATTTTCTCCCCTCCTAAAGGGGAATAAATTAATGTTAAATAGAGGAGATGAGGCGAGAGGAGAGGAGAAAAAACCACTGATCTACAGACACAGGAGCTCACTATCACTGTATACTTAATATAAAGCATAATGCTCCCACTGCTTCTCTCATGCAGACACTTCTCCCCCAGACCAAAGTCTTTGTTAAATCATTAAGTTATTTTATATAAAATATCTAAATCTGCTTTAAGGCAGTTGATTAGTTACTGAAGTGTAAAGAGCCCAGTAGTGTCACAGATGTAAATTAAACAAGCTAAATTTAAGAATTAGTATTAAGGCCCGTATTATTTTCCCTTTTGTGGAATACCCTGCAGTTTATATACAGTTCTGGGCTGTATTATATTGGCACTGAGAAACCAGAGGAACAACTGGTCAACAGCATTACAGCCACATGTGAGGATTAGGGCAATATACTAGTCTACAAAGCATCAGTGGCAATGACTGGGTGCTCACCCTGCAGAGAGACAGCTGCATGGACAGCACAGAAACAGGTGAGGAAGATCATCTGCTGCTGATCAGAAAAGCTTTGACTTCTGTTTGGTCTTTTTTGCATTGTGATTTGTGATGAAAATCCAGGCATTACTATTCTTGCCCACTCAGCAATATCATCAGGACTGCCCAACACAAGATGGATACATGATTCATGGGAAAATTCAGGGAGACTAGTAATTTGAAGATTACACGTGCAATTTAAATTACAAGGTCTCATTCTTGGCTCATTGTTATTAACACATCACTATATAAAGATATTTCAAATTTTACAAAAAATTATTCTGCTAGTTAAAGTTGCAGCGTTATGGTGTCACAATGATTTAGCACCAAGTCACTTGTATAAAACATGCAAATTCCAAGTTCTTAGTGAGAGAGAGCGCTAGTATAAAAGAACAAGAGGTTATCTGCAATGCAAGGGGAAGCTCATGGGGGAAGGTGCATCAGAGGTATCTTAAATGACTAGCAATGTACATGATGCAACACAACAGAGGAAATCCATCACTGGTAAACAACTCCTTAATGCCCTTGGAAGTCTCCCAGGAAAGAATGGAGGTATGGCTAGCAAAGTACAATCCTAGTAAACTGTACAAAGCCCCAAATTATAAATAATCAATACTTACATGTCAACATTTTTTGCAGTACAGCATAACAGATCTATTTAAAATTAACAAATTAAGACTATTTAGCATTTAAGAAGGCTGTGTGTATGTTCAGAGACAGTATATTGGCTCAAAAATTAAATTATCCTAAAATTCCTAATTTAAAGATTAACTGTTAACATATAACTATTTGTAGTATAAACACAATATATAGGATTTCCCAATTTTTTTCCCCTACTACTTCACAGTATTTTGCACTGCACACTGGAAAGGAAGCAGAGCAATCAAGCAAAATCTGTATGTAGAAAAGAAAATGGTGACCCTGAAAAGAGTTACTGTGACAATTCATCATCCCAAAAATAATCTTTACAAAGCATATTGGTTTTGGAAAAAAAAAAAAGCCAGTTTCATAAATTAGTTCCGGAAGGTCCATGATAAACTCTCAAAGAATCACCTCTGCATTGGTCTCCTCACTGTTTACCTCTCTGATTGCTCTCCTGACTTATTGTCCTGTCTATGTTAAATTGTAAGCAATTTGCAGCACGGATTGTGTCTTATTCTGTGTGCTATAAAGCACCAGGTATATCAATGGTGCTTTTTATAAAAAAAAAAAAAAAAGTATAAATAGTAGCATTTTGTCCTTACATGGGGGATTTTCTTTCCCAGATCTGAAGTTTGCTGAAATCCATTCTGAAGAAACATGATCACAAAGTCTGCAAATCAAGAACGAACAACTGTTTCAGTATTCCCTTCTACCTACAATGAAAGAACACATCCAGTCTCCCAGAAGGGCTACTACTGGTAAAGTTTCATTTGTTACACAGCAAAGTTAGCCTAGTGTTGGGCAACCTCACTATCTCCTTAGAGGTAAAATTTCATATACGGAATGACCAGAGACATCAGATGTCACAGAGGTGCTCAGATCCCTCAATCATAGTGGCCACATAAGAACTTAAATAGATCAGGCAGTTCATTGACTCACATATTCCAGTGTCATGCAATCAATACAACAGAATGCCAATACATTTTTTGTTACACATCTTACGCAAAATAATTTTACAAAGTGATTTATCTTTTTCCTCATGCTACAAATTCAAATGTATGAAAAGTTAATTGGCTCTTTGGAGTTTTACACTCCAGGCGAGCCTCTTCAGAAGAGAAATCCTACTGTGCCTGAGGAGATCTGTGGAAAAGGATTAACCCACACCACTATTAGAAGAGATTCACTCGGTGCAGACAAAAATCTCAGACTGAATGTTGAATTTTCAAGAATGCATGTATTTGAAATTTCTGCATGTTCACTGTTCAATCAATCAAATACCTCAGTTTGCCTGGCAGTACCTAACCAAATGCACTGGTCAAAAGATCTGACTGGTACTCCTCAGTCAAATTACCAAGCTATTGGCTTTTTCTGAACCAGGAGAGAAGCAGAAAATTAGACAAAAAGGTGGGCAAAGGAGAAAACATAAAATGGAATCCTGGTTAGCATTAGGTTTTGGTTTTTTTTTTTTTAAATAGCCAAATGGATGATGGGTACTATACAGAGGTGGCATGATCAGGATGCAGGAAATGAGTGCTGGTGACACACATCACCACCAGTGCCCCTTGCTGGTCAAAAAAATGAACTTCAGGCCACTAACATGTAATGTAACAGAATATTAAACGTTTACTTGCAAAGCTACATGCTAGAAGCGATGAAAGACAAATGGAATAGTGGGGATAGGATAGGAGAAAGAGGAACAGGAGATTTTAGCCACCACAACTCTAATGATATCATAGCCAGTACTGGTATGGACAGTCTCTTAATTATTAAAACAAAGTTATGAAGGAAGAAAGAAAAACTTATGGTTTCAGGTTAACAGTCAAAGAATTCACTTTCTTAAATTCCCTTACCAATATAGAAATGTAGCCCTCTTCATCAAACCAGATAATGAAGGAATACAAGCTGAAGACTGTTTACATACACCTAAAGTTCTGAGTTGAATGTTGTCTGTTGTAGATTCTAAAGCTTAAGTACTTTAGACCACACTGTGTTAAATACCTAAACTCAAAGTGTTACCTGAGAGTATGTGCCCAGAAAGCTCCACATCCAGGGAAGAATTGTCTGTCTGTTTACACAGCAGACAAAGGCTGCTGCATAGCCACTCCACCACAGCAGGGGTGTCTGAATTGCTGAAAACACAACAAAAGCAGGTTTGATTTGTTTCACTCTTGATTGTGATATTTGTTTTTCCTCCAACTAACATTCATTCACATTCAGGAGAGGACAGATGCCTCCACTTGACTCCGTGTCTAGTATTTATTTCTTAAAAGCTGTGCCACCTGAAAGCTCTATTTCCTTTATAAAATATTTCAGAATGAATGTGCCCACAGAAAGAGAACTGATCTTGAAATCTCATGTTAAATTAATTCTTTATTTCCACCATAAAAATATATCCATAAAGAACTGTAAGAAAAAAGCTCTCTTTAGTCTTGAAGGAACTACCTAACATCCTGTGGATGGTTTCTTCAGGTCACATAGTTGTTTTTTCAAAGTTCAACTAATTAAAATAGGCAATACACCCAGTATCAGTAACAGAAAAATAAAGCAATATCATTATCAGGGGAGTCAAGAAATCTCCAACCTCCTCACATACCATAAGAGAATCATCTGAAGGATTGTGGGATTTTACTTATTAGAACACTGTGGCACAATGCTGTGCAGGGTTTCAATCACATGACTGCTACCGGAACTGAATCTGTAAATTCTCAGGATGACAAAGTTTTTGCCACATGATTCCTAAAATGGGACCTATGGAAAGTCTATCAGAAAGCACAATCATTCCAGTATATCTTAACTTCTAACTTCAGTCTATCATCAAGGTTTCTGTCCTATATCAGTTTATAGAGTAGAGGTAAATTTATTCTCTAAGATATAATTCTGTTGTAATACTCTGCCTTGTAAAGACAGAAGTGCTCAGCTTGCGCACAGTAAGATCCCTGTTCTAGATCAATTTTACTTTTTAATGGCCAAGTAAGAACTTCTGGAGCAAATTTTAGGCCAAGACAATCCCAGACAGGTTTCAGAGTAGCAGCTGTGTTTGTATCCGCAAAAAGACCAGGAGTACTTGTGGCACCTTAGGGCTTGGCTACACTTGAGAGTTGCAGCGCTGGTAGAGGCTTTCCAGCGCTGCAACTTAGTAACTGTCCACACCTGCAAGGCACATCCAGCGCTGCAACTCCCTGGCTGCAGCGCTGGCTGTACACCTGGTCTGCTTGGGGTGTAACGAGTGCAGCGCTGGTGATGCAGCGCTGCCTGTCGAGTGTGGCCACACACCAGCGCTGTTATTGGCCTCCAGGGTATTAGGAGATATCCTAGAATGCTTTTAACTAATTACTCTTTGTTTTGTTATGCAGCCTCTCTTTGTTTTGTTGTGAACATGGGGCTCTGGGAGCTGCTTATCTAAAAAACAAACACAGCTCCTGTTTGCTGTGATCAATCTGTAACTCAGTGAACAATCAAATGAGATAAACCCTGTGAATGAGGCAGGCAGGGGGAGGAGAGAAACAGCAGGGGGAGGGGGGGAAAGGGAGTCCGTTGGAGCAGCTGCTTATCTGGTCTGCAGGCTGTTTGCAGTTAAGCGTAAGGGGTCGGGAAAATTTTCTGATTTTGCAAGGCAGGGAGCTGATACACAGTGTCAGCTCCAAAAATCCACACTCTCTCTCTCCTCCGATCCCTGTCACACTACACCCCACCCCCATCTTTTGAAAAGCACGTTGCTGCCACTTGCATTATGGGCAGCTATCCCAGCGTTCATCACTCCCAACAGCGCTGCAAATGCTGCAAATGTAGCCACACTGCAGCACTGGTAGCTGTGAGTGTGGCCACACACCAGCGCTTTCCCTACACAGCTGTACGACCAGCGCTGTAACTCCCAGCGCTGAAACTCTCAAGTGTAGCTAAGCCCTTAGAGACTAACACATTTATTTCAGCATAAGCTTTCGTGGGCTACAGCTCACTTCTTGGGCTAAGTGAGCTGTAGCCCACGAAAGCTTATGCTGAAATAAATGTGTTAGTCTCTAAGGTGCCACAAGTGCTCCTGTTCTTAATCCCAGATAAGGCTTCTATATGTTTTGAGAGAATAAAGACATCTGCAAACGTATAAACCTCTGCTTACCTCTCCAGCAGCTCTCCCAAGCTAACAATGTTGCCTCTGTGCAGGTGCCACACAACCTCCAACACGGGAGGATTCTGAGAGGAATAATGCTACAGTCAGATGACAGTGGGTAACATTTACAATAGCAAACTTTCCAGTGGCAAACATTAAAAGAAAATTTGACAAACCAGTTTTTAATTAAGGGTATGAAAAATCTGAGCTCATCATTACAACAGTAATATATAAAATACCAATTAAAAAAAAAAAGTTACCATAGACCTATTCTCTCCTACCCACTTTTGAAATGTTTATTAAAAAAGATAAATAATTCAGGTCACTTTACGTCCCTGGAATAATCATGATTACATGTCTTCTAAAGGGGCAATGGACACCTCAGTGGATTTGAGAATAACTAGGGCTGTTGATTAATCACAGTTAACTCAAAAATTAATCGCGATTTATCACAGTTTTATTGAACTATTAAACAGAATACCAATTGAAATGTATTAAATATTTTGGATGTTTTTCTACATTTTCATATATATTGTATTCTGTGTTATAATTGAAATCAGTGTGTATTATTTTTGATTATAAATATTTGCACTGTAAAAATTATAAACAAAAGAAATAGTATTTTTCAATTCACCTCATACAGGTACTATAGTGCACTCTCTGTCGTGAAAGTGCAACTTACAAATGTAGATTTTTTGTTGTTATATAACTGCACTCAAAAACAAAACATCGTAAAACTTCAGAGCCTACAAGTCTACTCAGTCCTACTTCTTGTTCAGCCAAGCACTAAAACAAACAAACAAACAGTTTGTTTACATTTACAGGAGATAATGCTGCCCTCTTCTTATTTGCAATGTTACCAGAAAGTGAGAACAGGCATTTGCATGGCACTTTTGTAGCTGGCATTGCAAGGTAGTTACATGCCAGATATGCTAAACATGTGTATGCCCCTTCATGCTTCGGCCACCATTCCAGAGGACATGCTTCCATGCTGATGACACTCGTTAAAAAAAAATGCATTAATGCTCCTTGGGGGAGAACTGTATGTCCCCTGCTCTGTTTTACCTGCATTCTGCCATATATTTCATGTTATAGCAGTCTTGGATGATGACTCAATATCTTGTTCATTTTAAGAACACTTTTACTGCAGATTTGACAAAATGCAAAGAAGATACCAATGTGAGATTTCTAAAGACAGCTACAGCACTTGACCCAAGTTTTAAGAATCTGAAGTGCCTTCCAAAATCTGAGAGGCATGAGGTGTGGAGCATGCTCTCAGAAGTCTTAAAAGAGCAACACTCTGATGCAGAAACTACAGAACCCAAACCACCAAAAGAGAAAGCTGTTTTGGATTGTTATTGAGCAGAACCCCTCATCATCATGGACACATGTCCCCTGGAATGGTGGTTGAAGCATGAAAGGACATATCAATCTTTAGCGCATCAATCTTTAGAGCAATCAATGGGACACAATCATTCCGGGGTACAAAATATATCGGAAGGACAGAACAGGCCGTACAGGGGGAGGAGTGGCACTATATGTTAAAGAAAGTGTAGATTCAAATGAAGTAAAAATCTTAAGCAAATCCACAGGTTCCATAGAGTCTCTATGGATAGAAATTTCATGCTCTAGTAAAAATATAACAGTAGGGATCTATTATCGACCACCTGACCAGGACAGTAATAGTGATGATGAAATGCTAAGGGAAATTAGAGAGGCTACCAAATTAAGAACCCAATAATAGTGGGGGATTTCAACTATCCCCATATTGACTGGGAACATTTCACTTCAGGACGAAATGCAGAGATAAAATTTCTCGATACCTTAAATGACTGCTTCATGGAGCAGCTGGTACGGGAACCCACAAGGGGAGAGGCGACTCTAGATTTAATCCTGAGTGGAGCGCAGGAGCTGGTCCAAGAGGTAACTATAGCAGGACCGCTTGGAAATAGTGACCATAATACAATAGCATTCAACATCCCTGTGGTGGGAAGAACACCTCAACTGCCCAACACTGTGGCCTTTAATTTCAAAAGGGGGAACTATACAAAAATGAGGGGGTTAGTTAGACAAAAGTTAAAAGGTACAGTGACTAAAGTGAAATCCCTGCAAGTTGCGTGGGCCCTTTTTAAAGACACCATAATAGAGGCCCAACTTCAATGTATACCCCAAATTAAGAAAAACAGTAAAAGAACTAAAAAAGAGCCACCGTGGCTTAACAACCATGTAAAAGAAGCAGTGAGAGATAAAAAGACTTCCTTTAAAAAGTGGAAGTCAAATCCTAGTGAGGCAAATAGAAAGGAGCACAAACACTGCCAACTTAAGTGCAAGAGTGTAATAAGAAAAGCCAAAGAGGAGTTTGAAGAACGGCTAGCCAAAAACTCCAAAGGTGGTAATAAAATGTTTTTTAAGTACATCAGAAACAGGAAGCCTGCTAAACAACCAGTGCGGCCCCCTGACTATGAAAATACAAAAGGAGCGCTTAAAGATGATAAAGTCATTGCGGAGAAACTAAATGGATTCTTTGCTTCAGTCTTCACGGCTGAGGATGTTAGGGAGATTCCCAAACCTGAGCTGGCTTTTGTAGGTGACAAATCTGAGGAACTGTCACAGATTGAAGTATCACTAGAGGAGGTTTTGGAATTAATTGATAAACTCAACATTAACAAGTCACCGGGACCAGATGGCATTCACCCAAGAGTTCTGAAAGAACTCAAATGTGAAGTTGCGGAACTATTAACTAAGGTTTGTAACCTGTCCTTTAAATCGGCTTCGGTACCCAATGACTGGAAGTTAGCTAACGTAACGCCAATATTTAAAAAGGGCTCTAGGGGTGATCCTGGCAATTACAGACCGGTAAGTCTAACGTCGGTACCGAGCAAATTAGTTGAAACAATAGTAAAGAATAAAATTGTCAGACCATAGAAAAACAAACTCTTGAGCAATAGTCAATATGGTTTCTGTAAAGGGAAATCGTGTCTTACTAATCTATTAGAGTTCTTTGAAGGGGTCAACAAACATGTGGACAAGGGGGATCCGGTGGACATAGTGTACTTAGATTTCCAGAAAGCCTTTGACAAGGTCCCTCACCAAAGGCTCTTACGTAAATTAAGCTGTCATGGGATAAAAGGAAAGGTCCTTTCATGGATTGAGAACTGGTTAAAGGACAGGGAACAAAGGGTAGGAATTAATGGTAAATTCTCAGGATGGAGAGGGGTAACTAGTGGTGTTCCCCAAGGGTCAGTCCTAGGACCAATCCTATTCAATTTATTCATAAATGATCTGGAGAAAGGGGTAAACAGTGAGGTGGCAAAGTTTGCAGATGATACTAAACTACTCAAGATAGTTAAGACCAAAGCAGATTGTGAAGAACTTCAAAAAGATCTCACAAAACTAAGTGATTGGGCAACAAAATGGCAAATGAAATTTAATGTGGATAAATGTAAAGTAATGCACATTGGAAAAAAATAACCCCAACTATACATACAACATGGGGGCTAATTTAGCTACAACGAGTCAGGAAAAAGATCTTGGCGTTATCGTGGATAGTTCTCTGAAGATGTCCACGCAGTGTGCAGAGGCGGTCAAAAAAGCAAACAGGATGTTAGGAATCATTAAAAAGGGGATAGAGGATAAGACTGAGACTATATTATTGCCCTTATATAAATCCATGGTACGCCCACATCTCGAATACTGTGTACAGATGTGGTCTCCTCACCTCAAAAAAGATATTCTAGCACTAGAAAAGGTTCAGAAAAGAGCAACTAAAATGATTAGGGGTTTAGAGAGGGTCCCATATGAGGAAAGATTAAAGAGGCTAGGACTCTTCAGTTTGGAAAAGAGGAGACTAAGGGGGGACATGATAGAGGTATATAAAATCATGAGTGATGTTGAGAAAGTGGATAAGGAAAAGTTATTTACTTATTCCCATAATACAAGAACTAGGGGTCACCAAATGAAATTAATAGGCAGCAGGTTTAAAACAAATAAAAGGAAGGTCTTCTTCACGCAGCGCACAGTCAACTTGTGGAACTCCTTACCTGAGGAGGTTGTGAAGGCTAGGACTATAACAATGTTTAAAAGGGGACTGGATAAATTCATGGTGGCTAAGTCCATAAATGGCTATTAGCCAGGATGGGTAAGAATGGTGTCCCTAGCCTCTATTCGTCAGAGGATGGAGATGGATGGCAGGAGAGAGATCACTTGATCATTGCCTGTTAGGTTCACTCCCTCAGGGGCACCTGGCATTGGCCACTGTCGGTAGACAGATACTGGGCTAGATGGACCTTTGGTCTGACCCGGTACGGCCTTTCTTATGTTCTTATGTTATCTGGCACGTAAATATCTCACGACGCTGGCTACAACAGTGCCATGAGAACGCCTGTTCTTGCTTTCAGGTGACATTGTAAACAAGAAGCGGGCAGCATTATCTCCTGCAAATGTAAACAAACTTGTTTGTCTGAGCAATCGGCTGAACGAGAAGTAGGACTGAGTGGACTTGCAGGCTCTCAAATTGTACACTGTTTTATTTTTGAATGCAGTTTTTTTGTACATAATTCTACATTTGTAAGTTCAACTTTCATGATAAGGAGATTGCACTACTGTACTTTGTATTAGGTGAACTGAAAAATACAATTTTTTTTTTACAGTGCAAATACTTGTAAACAAAAATAAATATAAAGTGAGCACTGTACACTTTGTATTCTGTATTGTAATTGAAATCAATATATTTGAAAATGTAGAAAACATCCAAAAATATTTAAATGGCATTATATTATTGTTTAATTGAGCGATTAATGGCCATTAATTTTTTTAATCGCTTGACAGCCCTAGTGACAATATAAAACCCAAAGGTAGACAGACATTAAGAGTAAATTACCCTTCTCTACAGAGGAGGATTGAAACTTGCAGAGCTGCTGTCTGTGTTGCACATTTTTTGTGGAAAAATAGATCTCGCCCTCCAGTGCTATCAATCTAGCATTTTTCACAAACACTAGCATTCACACAAAAAGCAGAATGACAGGTAGTAGCTTACAGTCACTACCGCTCTTTGATTCCAAAAGCCAGTCAGCCAATGCTAAATGCTAATGCTCCTTTTTCTCATGGCAAGTGTTGAATGCAGAAGCCAGTCAGGTGGCTTAAAAAAATGGAAACTACATAACTATTTGCATTATAGCTAGTATGTTATTAAACAATCAATAGCATATGAAAAGGAGCATTTACTATTCCAGATATCAGCATGCTTCAGAGGCACTGTGAAGCAGAATGAAAGTAAAGTGCTTTCAAACACCCGGGAAGACTCATTATTAAGAATATAACATGCATGACCAAGAATTTTCTATTGCTTTTAGTTAAACTCTTTACCCAGAAGTCTACTAATGTTCGTCCTCCCCCATCAGAAATGGTCATCTTTTTTTAAATACTGTCCTACTTTGCAAGCCATCTCCTGTTCACCTGTTGCAGACACTATCAAACAGCCATTAATATTTTGGGGGGAGGGGGGGAGGAAGGGTATCCTTATTGGCTTCCTTCCCCAGTTTGTACAGCCCTTTTAGATTAAAATCTATTAAAGCTATGTGAATTAGTTTTAAAATATTTTTAATGGAAAACATTTATGCTCTATCACATTAAGACAGAATTATGCTTTTAAAGCGCCAAAAAAGCCATGGTGACTCCCAGGGAAATTCAAGATGGCCACCATCCTTCAAGAAGTAGGACCAATAAGCTCCTGAGCATGCTGCTATAGGCCATTAACAGTACTGGAAGGAGGAAATCAGATTACTAGATTTCTGCAGTCTATTTTAGAGTTACCCCTCACTTTCAGGGGATACATAACAAGAGAATTTAATATGCACTACTGGGTTCCATCCAAATAATCAAGATGTTCTGTCCCTACAGTGTGCAGGACCAGCATTTCTCTTCAGAGGTCTTACCTGCATTTTCCAAAGTTCTTGACAGAAGAGCAAACGACAGAAGGCATTGTGCACCAACAAATCCTTGACAGTTTGAAGCAAATAAGACAGTTTCTTCTGGAATGGAAAAAGTCCCCTCTGTAAACATTACATGTAATTATAAAAATATTTTCCTGTTTTTCCTTATTTGTTAAATTTTAGTGACTGAATGGCTCAGGGGATTGAGTAGTGAGGAGACACTGAACCTTTCACCTTTGGGTTATGAGTTCAAATGCACCCCACGTCTGTAGTGAATGAAATCCCTGTCACATGACAGCTTTTCAACTATTTTTGTTCACCCAGTGATGGCAGCGCAGCGACGTGAATTCATGAATTCAAGCATCAGAAGCGAGAGTCACCCCTTGTGACATTATAAGTATAATATCTCATTAAAAGGTGACAGGGCCAGAAAGAGTTAATTAACTCACCTCATAGACTAACCTTACCCATGGATGAACCTTGAGGACTGCTTAGGAAGATATGTAAATGACTAGAGCTTTGAAATGCAAGTCTGCATTGTTAGAGGTAGAAGGGCAGATGTTTGCTCAGGGCTTGTGATGTCAGCAAACAAGTCTTGTCTATTGCTATAGTTTTAATTCAAAGATCAAAAAAGGAATATTAACATTTATGATGATACTTGAGTGAAATAGTATTATTGTCTATGTATCTCTTTGAAGGTTGTGGTAACCTGTATTTGAACTGTTTAATGGATAAATTACTCTGTGCTAATTGCCAGGATGTTTGGGAGAAGGAGTTAAGCCTATTGTTTTTCAGGCCGAAAGGCTGCTGGAAACGTATAAGAAGCCTGGGACACGATCCTTCTTCATCTCAGATTTGCTTTGGGTTTCAAGAGGGGGAAACCTTAAGCCATAAGGATTGAGATCCCCAGTCATTGACTGGAGCCACCCTGAATATGGAAATTGGACTATAACCTATGGACTATTTCTAAAAGGACTTTTGGCAACTACAAGCTCATCTCTACTATGTATTTGAACCTCAAGAATTAAATTCAAGTCTGTCTGTATATTGATCTTTTAACCAACACACTCTCTCTTTTCTTTTTTAATAAATTTTAGCTTAGTTAATAAGAATTGACTATAGCGTGTATTTTGGGTAAGATCTAAGTTATAATTGGACCTGGGTGTGTGGCTGATTCTTTGGGATTGGAAGAACCTTTTCTTTTATATGATGAAGTAAGATTTTTAGGAATCATCATCATATCTGACAGGTGTGTCTGGAAGGAGACCTGAGGCTGGGTACTTTAAGGGAACTGCGTGGTTTGGACTTCTAAGTGACCAGTGAGGTACTAGAGAAGCTGTTTTGTGCTGGTTGGTAAATCTAAGTATTGGAATAACCACCAGCGTTTGGGGATTGTCTGCCCCATTTGGTTTGCAGTTCACCCTGATTGAGTGACCTCAGCTGGCTCCCACGGGCAGCACCGTCACACCCCTATACCACCAGGACCTGATGGCTGTTCAGTGGCCTTGGTGAAGTGAGTTGATAGTCTCAGTACAGCTTCTGGTGTCCACACACACAAGTCAACACAATAATTAGCTACAACTGCAAGCAGGATGCTAAAAATTAAACAATGGACACAATAAAATGAACCCTCTTGGGAAGGACTGGGACATACTAAAGAAAAGTCAAATACAAGAAGCTTGTTCAGCCACTACTCACACTGTACTATCTCTATGGATAAACAGGATATCATTTCCAGGGCTGTCAATTCAGTAGCTTTCATGTTTAGGAAAAGAATGCTCCATTTCTAAGGATGTTACAACATACAGATATGAACCATCAGCTACCTAGTTCCATTATTGGTTTTATATTTTTTTTTAATCTTTTGGGGACTATATACACATTTATGGAGGCCAGACAGAGTGAGCTTAAAGTGTAAAAACAAAAATAACCATTAACAATGCCTTTTCCCTCACAGTGTTCATCTTTGTGGGCATAAGAGAAAAGATTTTCCTCTTACTCTCTGCTCCAAGTTCAACAGTGCAGCTTGGTTGGACTCCCTGGAAATTTTGCAAATCTGCTCAATGTTGGTAGCCATAGTTTTGGCTGACAAGATTCCTATTGGTACTCCCAGCCTCAAGGCCTGCTCCTGCAGAATGGAGACTAGAACACAAAGCGAAGTTAACAGTGAGAGAGGATTCTGGGCTGAGCACTAGACTGGGAACCAACAACTCCCGAGTTGTAATCCTGGCTAACTGTCTCTCCATCTATGGCTTTGGGTAAATTGCTTGATCTCCTTCCCTGCCTCATTTTCCCCAATCCACAAAATGGACAGAACAACATCTACCTCAAAAGGGTGTTGGGATGATCCCTTGTTTGTAAAGTGCTCGCTGACTAACAGTATTAGAGCTCTTGTTTGTCTCTCTGAGGCACAAACTTTGAAAATAATCAAAATATTCAGAAGCCAGGGGACTTTACCTGTCAGTATCTGACAGACTTAAGAAAGGCTGCTGTCAGAGTTACAGGGCAAGCCACACTCTAGAACAGTTTTTGTCCCTTGAGTGGACCCCTCCATTGACAGGCCTGGCTATCTTCATATCTTTCAAGGATGGAATCATATGATTCAACCCCTCTGAGACTGGACCTCCGGGGCGCTCCTTAAATCAGATTTTCAGAAGTGGTCACTAGTTGTGTGTACCTCATTTCCTGGGTGCCCACTTTGAGATCTGGGACCTGATATTCAGAAGTGCCGAGCTCACTCAATTGGAAATGAAGACAATGGGAGAGGTGCTTGAATACATAAAGTGCAAAATAATGCTAAGTACTCTGAAAAATCACTCTCTCTCAAATTTGGGCACCCAAAATTAGTTCATACTTTTGATCTTAATCGCTCTCTGCCTTAGCTTACCATCTGTAAAATGGGATAATACTTATTTCACATGGGGTAATGTGAAAAATAATTAGTTGTTATTTGTGAAGCACTCAGATACTATAGTGATGAGTGCCAAAGAAAAAGCCCATGAGGCTAGTAATTCTATCTTCACAGCAGGATTCGAATAGCATGCCGTAAATAAGGCCTACAACCATACATTGAACAATGAGGGTAAAACAAAATATTTAATAGCTGCTCAGTAATTGAGCACCGTCCATCCTGTGCACTGAATAAGGCAGGGGTTCTGTGGAAAAAATAGTGTGTGACAAATACAGCAGTTTCCTGCATTATCCTTGAGAGATCTTATTGAACTAAGTTTAAGTATCTTTTGGTTCCAGCATATTAAGTGATTTTTTTAGGTATTGTAGGACAGGATTGTGTAATCTCTTGAGGGGGGAAATGTGCCAGATGTGAGGCCTGGGGGTTCAAGGGACTAGATTGAACAATGTGTCAGACAAGAATAGACTCCTGGAACAAGAAGTGTTAAGTGGTTTTCCTTGGGACTATGTAGGGGGAGATGAATGTAAATTCCCCAACTCTGGTTATGCAAAACTCAACCTTTTGAAACTATGCCCTGAGGCATGGGTGCCTTTGGAAGACCAAGGAGGAGGAATACTGGAGCAGTTGCCCTTGAGCTGTGACAGTGATCACATAATTCAAAATCATATCATGATGCATACGCATGTATCCCTCATTTATTTCTCCATTCTGACTGTCCCATTTTCACCAAAATCAACAGGTTTCTACCCTTGACGCCTAGAACGTTCCCTGAAATTTTGGAACCAATTAGATGTAGTGTTCAAAGGTTATCCTGTAAGACTTTACAAGCTAGGCCAGCAATAGGAAACGTGGCTTGCTGCTGTCCTCATTCTACGCAAAAGAGAACCACTGTGCTCAGTATATACTTACAACTATCTCTCTATTTCAGAGAAGAACAAACTAGCAGACTGATAGAGAGAACAAGAAATTAAGGTCATATGACAAGTAGAAATTCAGTGTGTCAGGCAAACTTAATTTC
Organism: Mauremys reevesii; assembly: GCF_016161935.1. NCBI lineage: Eukaryota > Metazoa > Chordata > Testudines > Geoemydidae > Mauremys > Mauremys reevesii. Next base: position 41,240,117 of record NC_052638.1, read on the forward strand.
CATCTCTCTCTTGGACAGATAATTCCTCACTCACACTCACCTACAAATGATCCTGAAAAAGCATTTTGAGTCTCTGGACCACTCTGCTTAGTTGATTTACTGGAACTCTCCACCTAGAAACAAAATAAAGTATTTTAAATCTCTGTGTTTACATGTATATAAATATATTACCTTTATATGGCATGTTCCATCTGCAGCATTCTAGAAACCTGAAGCAACTGAAATAAAACTAATATTAAGTAATACAACCTAGCTCTTATATTAGTATTTTTCATCTGTAGATCTCAAAGCACTTTACAGAGGTCAGTATCCCCATTTCACAGATGGTGAAACTGAGGCAGGAAAGTAACTTGCCCAAGGTCACCCAATAGGTACATGGCAGAGCAGGAATAGAACCCAAGTCTCCTGAGTCCTAGTCCTAGCTCCTTCCACTATGCCATATATATTTGGTAAAACATGACAAAAAATGTTAGGAACTAGAAAAAGTCAGTTTCCTGTAAAAGGTATTATTGTATAGTACTCCTTAGGAAAAAAAAAGATCCCAGAGAAAAAATTATAGGAAGTACCTAATCTGCCTATAAAAGTCCTCAAAAGCAAATGCTTTCTCCAGCCTGAGAGTGCAAGATAATGCACAAGGAGTCAGAAACTTGGCATGATGTCCATGTATGTATCTCACACACATGTATAAAGTCACGTTATGGAATCATGGGTGGCTATTAAGAGAAATCTGATAATCTCCAATAACTTTTGACTCTCTTCACTATAGACCAGAGGCTTTCATAGTGTGGGGCGTGCCCCCTTGGGGGTGGGGAGGGAGTGATGAATTATCAGTAACAAGACACACTGAAAGACCAGGGTCAGGATGGAGCTCTGTCTGGTAGGGGAAGTAGATTGGGCTCTGTAAAGGCGGTCTTGACTACTGGGACCAGGCTCCCTACCTCTCTTGGTCCCTCACTGCCACAGCAGCCACCAATGGGCAGTTACCCTCCTCTGCTGGATAGGCCAGCAGGGAGTCTGCAAGCAGGGAGCCAAAGGCTGCCCCCGGGGATGACTGACCCCCTGCTGGACAGAGCCCCCTCCTGACCCTTCAGCGCAGCCCCTGGGCACATCCACTTCCTCTCCCAGAGGGAGCCTGGGCAAGGGAAGTGGACAGTGCCATGCTGAAAGGCCAGGATCAGAAGGGGGCTGTGTCAGTGCATGGCCCAGTACTCAGGGTGCAGACTTTGGCTCCCCTGCTGACCCTGGCTCTTCAACATGGCCTTGTTTGTTTAAGTCTGAACAGGATGGGAGCCAGACAAGCAGGAAGCTGGGTCCCAGCAGCTGAGACTGTCCAACCGCTGCAGGGCGAGAAGGCTTCTTCAACTGCAACCTGGTGAGTACCCCTCCCTCCACATCCCCCATGAGTACAGGACACTCTTCCCCCCAAGGGTACCAAGCACCCCTCCTCTCACCACACTTCTAAGAGGTGGGCATACATGGGACATGAATCTCCAAAGGAGGGGCTCAGGAAAAGTTTGGGAACCTCTGCAATAGACAAAGCCAGGTCTGATCCCAACAAAGAAGATGGTAATTTACCACCATATTTCAAATCTGAATTTGCTCTATATAACCCTAACTCCATTTTTAGGCCACGGTAATAAAGAAAGAATGAATATAAATCTCATTTCTGAAAGGAAAACCACTTGTCTTTGAGTTTTCTTTTACACCTGTTTCCCACCTGTTCACTTACTGAAGATATTCTGCTTATAGGTCATGCACCTTAGACCTATATCAGAAAGACTTGTCTGGAGACCAAACTTCAGCAGGGTTCTAGGGAAACCCAGGATATGGCTGGTAAGTTCAAAACTGCCAGCTGTCTTACCTCCAGCAAGAGGTCATTCAAGTTCTGATGGCAACTCAGAAGGTGAACAGCTGCTTTCTGAAGCTCCTGTCCACTTTCAAATGTGCATTTCTGTTTCTTGACTCTTCCTGCTAAGAAATTTAAAAAAAAATTAAGCTGAAGGTTTACTTAATGGCCTGTTTTCTGCTGTTTTATTTCTAGACTGCATGAATTTTGTGCTCTTGAAAAGGAATGCTTGACATTGACAAGAGCCAGACATAGTGTGGGCTAATGCTACACATGCTCTGCCAAAGTCTGCCTTCTGATCCCCAAGGCTTCTCCTTAATCCAGACCAGCTCACTTTACACAGAAACTGACAACTGTGCCAAAACAGAGACAAAGACAAGGAACACAAGATGATTGTTTTTAAATGAGACTGGCTGCTCCACATGCTGCAAAAACACCATTTGCACTACCTGTAGCAAGGCTGAAATTGCCAGTTTTAGGGTTACTTTGAATTGAATCTCAAAATGAATCCAGCACCAGGATAGATGTTTGAAGGGGGGGAGCCTGATGTGGTTACACTGCTTGGTACGTGTGAAGAAGGGGGCAGCACCACCCTGCACAGTCTGGGGAGCTGGGGCTGGCAAAGGCCACAAAAGAGGGAGGTGAGACAGTCAAGGCAAGGGGGGATAAAGAGTCCAGACAAGATGGAGCTAAGTGACCAACATCTGAGAGGCAAAGCGAGTCAGCGTTACAAACACAGGGGACACGGAGGGAGGAACATCACCCGCCTCGCTTCGGTTTCAAGCCCGGTAAAGCCGCCGTATGACACACAAATCGGCTTCACATCACCCAGCTGCTCTCGCAGCAAATCAAGCGCGGGGGGCTTTGGACCTGCCTCACCCCGGGGTGGGAACGTGGTACCGCTCCCCGCTGGCAGGGGGAGCCGGGGAGAGGCGCAGCCCGCGGCGGGGGCGCGAGCGGAGCGATTCGCGCCCACATCCCGCGGGGGCGGGCGGGGCCGGTCACCTCGGGACACGGCGCTTTGCAGAGCGAGGCTACAGCTGCCGCTGCCGCGGGCCACCGGCTCCACCAGGGAGAGGCGCTGCCAGAGCCGGCCGCCTCTGGGGCAGCCCGTGTGCGTTGACGGCCCCTGGCGGTCACCTACCCAGCAGCTCGGAGAGAGCCCGGCTCCCCCTCCGCCCGCCCGGGCTGGCGGCCATCCCCGCTAGGCCGAGCGCCGCAACCGCCTTCTCCTCAGCGGCGGCGCCGAGTCCGGCTATTGCCACTGTGGAACCGACCAGCCCGCCCTGCGCTCCCATTGGCTACGGCGCCCAGAAATCGTCACCAGACATTGCTAAAGGACTCCGTCTGACCCCGCCTACTGACGTTTCGTGACCGCCATCTTGGTAGTGGCAGTAATTGACATGGAGTCCGCCATCTTGGTAGTGGCAACAACCTAGGTATTCCTTCTTCCTACTCCAGCCATTTTTGAAGAGCCTCCTCGTTTGTGGTGGGGTTGGAGTTTAGGAACCAGGTCCACAGGGCCCGGTGTAGCTTGGTGAGGTAGTATCTTTTATTGGACCAACTTCTGTTGGTGAAAGAAACGAGCTTTGAAGCTACACAGAGCTTGTCCCGCCACCTGTCTCTACTCTGGAGCCTGCATCTTTTTGAAATAAAATCTTATATTCTAGGGCTCAAACACTTCAGTTCCCCAGTCAGGACGTGATAAGGTTATCACTGCACAGTGCTTTGGTTTTCTGGGAACAGAAAGTTTATAGAAATTTCATTTCAGGGTCAGGAGAAATCCCATTTTAAAGTGGCTTTTTTGTTTGTTTGTGTTAAGTGTCTGTTAGCAATACAAGCCCACAGAGGAACATACAGCATGAGGTGTAATAATTCAGCAGCACAAGTGCAGTAAATACCAAGTAAATTAACATTCATGGGATATTTAACATGAAGCAACAACCTTTTTTCTTTTTACAGAAACAGATTGAGAAAATGGCCTGTTGGAATTGATTGTGAGGCATTTATTCTTCTTCTTGTTCCCCTAGCATCTTACTCAGCAATCCTTAAAAGTGCTGTGTGCAGGAGAAAACCCTTTATGATCCTACTCAATTTGAAGACAAGGCTCATGGTTTAATATCTGGAATGTAAGTAAACTCCTTAGAGGGTCTTACTTTACGTTTTCTACACCACCATGTATGCAGAAGATGCTTGATAAGTTATAACACTGTGCAGTTACTCTGTTGTCTATGGGCCTGGTAGGAAAGAACTAGATTATAATGTCCAGAATGCCTGTCTAAATGTTCATCATCCTTGTGAGTGCCATACTGGTCCATTTAGACTCTGAAGCTGGTTAGCTGGGGATTGAGTTGTTTAAAATAATAACCTCCCTGAGACTGTGGTGAGGTTCAATCTGGAGTTGAAAGTGAAATGAGTTTGTTGGGCTCAGCCAGGGCCAGCTCCAGGCACCAGCTTAGCAAGCAGGTGCTTGGGGCGGCCACTCCGGAGAGGGGCGGCATGTCCAGGTTTTCAGCGGCAATTCCGCAGAGGGTCCCTTGCTCCCGCTCGGAGCGAAGGACCTCCCGCTGAATTGCCATAGATCGCAATTGCAGCTTTTTTTTTTTTTTTTTTTTTTGGCTGCTTAGGGCAGCAAAACCCCTGGAGCTGGCCCTGGACTCAGCTCACTGACGAAGGCCTCAGGTTTGTAGAATTCCATGTTTCTGTGTGACACAGTATACAAGGATGGAGAGTGTTCTTCAGCAGGAGTCAGAGTCCAAGAGTTCAGGATTGGGGGCACGTGCAGTGAGGCGGAGGAATAGCTGACTAGATTTTCAACTCAGGAAGCCTGAGTTAAAAAGTGAAAATAAGTTTGGCCTCAGTATTTTGTACACAATCACAAAAACACCTTGGTCTGGGGCAACTGGTATTTTTTATTCAGAAATGGCTCAAGATTGCAACAGCAGGGGGTGCCGCAGGCCAGGGTGGAAGTATCAGCAGGGCTGCGTGGGTAGCCAAGACTGGCATAATGAGGAGTGCTAGTCCGAGGTGCATTGTTGACTAAGCTTTATATGTGTCTCGGCATAATCCTGTCAGGCCACCTAAATTCACATGCCCTTAAGGGAGTCAGTTCCAAACAGGGGTAGGATTGAGTGGGAATTTAAAGCATGAAATAATTGATGAGCTTACTACTAATGCTGCCATTCTTGTTTCCTGAACATTGGATCAGAGACGTGCAATAAGTATGTCTTGGGGCCTGCATGGAGCCCTGTTGACTTAACTGGGCTCCGTTCAAGACACAGGTCCGCCTGCATGTAACTCTGTAAAATTGTGGCCTCCAGATGGCTGGTTAAAGTCATTTATTGAGTCAGGTTTGGGTTTTTTGTTTGTTTTTTTTAAATCCAACACTCCATTACCAAGAAATATTTTTAAAAGCCACTGTTTTGGGTGGGACACATAAGAACACAGTGGGTGTGTGCACCCTCTGCTGATTCAGCAACAGCAGCTAACTAAACAGCACTGTTCTCTGATGATGGTGCATCTGCAGATAAGTAAATAAAAAAATGTGCTAGAAAAAGAGCAAAATGCTGTGTTTGCTAAAGGCAGACTGTGGTCTTCAGAGAAAGATATTTCATCTTCATGTTCTAAAAATGTTTTACAAATAACGAAGAGGGTTTTTTTAAGTAAACCAGGAAAAGACTAATCTCTGAGAGAGAGCTCGGGCTGCAGTGGGGAGCAAACTGGAGCTCAGTTTGCAATCTGATATGGCAACAAACAAGGCTGGTGCAATTTTGGACCACCTCTACAAAGACATGACAACATGGAACAGTCCATTTATAATCCCTCTCTGTATGACTGTGGTGAGATGGCAAGTGGAATATTGAGTCAAATTCAGGGGTCACTACAAGAAAAATGTAGAAAAAACTGGAGAAAAATTAAAGAGAACAAAAGAAATGATCGAGGGGTGGGCAGGATTGACTTATGCAGACAGAATCAAATATCTACATTTGCATAGACTGGCTAAGTAACAATAGCTAAGGTAGGATATAACTGCCTACAACTATCTGAAAGATGTAAATATGAAGGGAGGGAAGGAATTCTTTAGCACAGTACAAAGAGACAAAGCAAGGTGTATGAGATTAAATTAAGGGAAGGATAATTTAGGCTGAATATCAGAGAAATCATCCTGTCTGTGAAGTCATTAATAGCTACATTAATGCAAAACCTGAGTAGCTGCATTTGATACAGGGTCCCTCCGTAGAAGTTTGGGAGATAAGGAACCTTTCCCAGGCCACAGTTCTATGTTCCTCGGTCCCAGTTCTGCTGGGGCAATTGCTAACTGCTCTATGTACCTCTAAAACATCATCGCTTGAACCATGCTGCATGGGGACAGGCAGGGAGCCTGCACAGTGATTGCAGACCCCTTGTGGAACATCCCCAAATTCTGTCTCCACCTGCTGGCCGCAGAATTGTGCTGCATCTGGGACCATCTACAGCTATGGTGGAGGGGTCAGGATTTTCTCCTATGACTGTGGAATAGTTTCCCTAGGGAAGTGGCAGAGACTTTTAAAACTAGACTGGAGAAATCACTAGAAAATATACTGTAGGGAACAGTTCTGCATTGGCCAGGACAGGAGGCTGGATTGCTTGGGACCCTAGGGCTAATTTCCATGTTTAATGTTTATGATTCTATGGCTGATATCGCTGCACCAATAGTCTACATTTAGCCAGTTTCCAGTGTAAGTGCCTGACATTAGTACTACTTTTATACTTCATAGATTGAAGCCATTTCCCCTCATCCTGTCACTCTAAGAATAGATTTCTCTATTTTTAATATTACTGACAGGTTTCCACAGCCTCACTGGCTTACTAGGTTGCAATTAGCACTGCTGGCTATATTTAATCTGGTGCACTATTTGCGAGGCACCCCGAGTTAATGCAATCTGTTCAGAGGATGGGTTTTAATTAAAATATTAATGAAAAGGAATCTAGAAAGGAAATGGGACTTCTTTTTTATGTTCTGCAAATTAAATATCTTGGCTTTTCACCCCCATATGAAATTTGCCTCAGTCAGTGTAACTCTTAAATCATTTTATTATCATCGGTGGAAATTTAGAAACCAGCCTTTCTATGTGTGGGCAGCAAGGCCTGATTCTCCTTTCACTTAGACCAGTATAAATCAGAAGCACAGATGTCAATGGAGTCACCCCGATGTAATGCTGGTGTGAGAGGAGACTCCAGCCCTAAGCTGTACCATGTGTCCTGCCCCTGTAGAAAAGGAGGACAACAAAGTTCTAATGGTAACAATTCCTTGAGTCTATTGCAGAGTGATATTCTCTGGACCTGCTTTTGCCCTGCCTTGTACCTTGTCTAGTCATTTACACCTCAGCCCTTATGAAACACTGCTGCACCTTATGGGCTGCAGAACACACTGTCTGGCCCTCTGCTGTGATGAACCCATTTTACATCCTACCTCACTTACATGAGAGACAATCATTCAGGGAGCCTACTTGTCCTCCTCTATCAGGTGTGTGTGCAGCAAAACATCTTAACTGACACATGTCAATGGAAACAAACGTCCTAGTTGAGGGGACTTGGACAGATTGGTTGATTAGGGCTCAATATTTGGGTTTGTAGAACTGCAAAGTCTGGCTATAGAGACATAGTTAGTACAGGAGTGCGACTGTGAGCATGATCTCGTGTTGCTCTCTAGGGCCCATAGAAACTGTTATTCTTATCCACTCAGGGAGATTTCACTTAACTCCAGTGCTGGGTCTGGCTCCCTGGGTGGGTATGTTTATATGGTACTGTAATGGCATCCATTGCTTTGCTACAGTGTTGTCATTGTTCTTCTTTTAACTGAAAATAGAAGTAGTTTGATTTTAAAGGAATAACTTGCCTTGCCGAGTCTGCAGGTGAACTCTAATGCAAGGGAACCAGGGTGAAACTGTCTCTAAATGAAAGACAAATTGACTTCTGTAGTCTAGTTTCTTTGTCAAATTCAATTAAGTCAAAACTAAACAAGCAGCAGAAATGAAAAGTAAACCAGATTTGTAAAATATTTCCAGTTTTAATTATCTCAGGTGTATTAGTAACACTGGTAAGGATATCTGAATATATGAGTTTTAACCAGAAAGAGTCCCTTTGTATGAGCATCTTGATTTAGTGTGGTTTTTAGGAAAAACCTGTGCATGAAGATATTCACTCTTATTTCATTAATTTCTTTTAAAATAAACAATATACAAAGCATTCAACTTCTTGCAAAACTACTTTCGTCTAATGGTGAGAGCTGGGACTGAATGGGAGTCAGGACTCCTGGGTTCTATTCATGGCTGCTACAGTCTTACTGTAATCTATATAACCTTTCAGTTCCATAGTTTCTCAATTTGTAAAATGACTAGAATACGATGTACCTACCTCACGAGGGTGCTGTGAGCATAAATGTAATGTCTGTACAGTTCTTTGAGATCCTGAGATGGAAGGCTTTGTGGCATGATGATAATACTTCACACCTACATAGCACTTTGACTTTTTCCTCATCTCTCCTTTTTCCTTTTATTTTTGCTTTAGAATCTGCCTACCCACATATACACACCTTGAATTATTTGTTAGGATATCAAGAGGGGAGATTTAATTATATCTTGATTGTGTTTTAATTATGGTATTACTCCATTGTAACTCAAGGTCTTGCTATTAATTCTGTGAGGTTTGGTGTGAGGGTGTCTCCTTGTGGAGTCCCCAGCCTTTTCCTGCCACATAGCTCTGATGGTGCCTTATGGCTCTTTCTGGAGGGCACTGGCAGGCGAGTGTGAGAACAAAACTGAAAGCAGGAAATGCCTGCAGCTTTCAACTCTTCCCTCATTCACATTCCCGTCTGTTCTGCAAAGGGCTACATGCTCAGAGTTCACCTTCTAAGGTCATTTCTGAAACAACCCATCAAGAAAGTTATTTACAGCTTAAACATGACTCCAAACACGATTCATCTATGGAGCAGCCAGGACCCAGATCTGAGCTTCACAGCTGACCCCTGTCTATATTGGGATGGATAGGACTGAAGACAGTACTATAAGCAATGGGTTAAATTGCAGCCAGGGTGGTTTAGGTTGGACATTAGGAAAAACTTCCTAACTGTCAGGGTGGTTAAGCACTGGAATAAATGGCCTAGGGAGGTTGTGGAATCTCCATCATTGGGGGCTTTTAAGAACTGGTTAGATGAGCACCTGTCGGGGATGGTCTCATTATTACTTCTGTGTGTGCTGAGCTGTCCTTGCCTGTGGTAGGGTTTTGTTGGTGCTTGCCTTGCCGTGCTCCAGTCCATCCGCCAGCTTTCTCACCTATAATTTCAATTATGTTTGCCTCCCTCCTCCTTCTGAGTCGCTTTTCTGGCTCTTTGTTACACTGTGCATCAAATTCAGACTCCGTGCTTGCAAGTCCCTGCCCCATGCAGCCTCTGCCTGTGGCTCTGACCTGGTCTCCTTTCAGGTCTCCCAGAGCACATGCCCCATTCCATCATGGATGTCGCACTCAATCCCCCTTTCATCTCCCTCCCTCACAAATTTCTCTGTGCCATTTCCCACCCGGCCCCTTCTGCTTGGAACACCCCTCAAATCTGTTCACCACCTCTTCACCAGTGCATTGCTCTAGTAAATCCTAAAGCCCCACGTCTGCAGCAGCGCCTACACAAGTGCATTTTTATGCTAAAAAGTGGAGCTACCAAGAGGCTTGACTCCCAAAAGTGAGTAATCAACTACTTATCTCTCCTTCATCCAGGCTCTCTTACACACCTTTCCCTTTCACCTAGGTGCATGCTTTATTGTCTCTAATCACTCCAGTCCAGCAATAAGACTGCACGCTCTTCAGAGTAGGGACCTTTCTTTAGAAGCAGCTAGCACATTTGCAGGTGCTATAAAGTAATTAACAATTATTATAATAATCAAAATCACAGATCTAAACTCAGCCCCATCTCTAGAAAACAACAGAGGGAGGGAGGCAGGAAAAGGCTGAACTCTATTTTGTACTGAAGGCACCAGCTCCGGGGGATGCTGGCCAATTAGAGCAAAATGGAAACTTCCTACAAAATGTTGCTTGTACAGATCCCTGTGCTGCCTGTATCATTTTGCAGTTCGGTCCTGAGGAGCCTCTGGCAGCCATCCTGCTGAGTGACCTGTACGCCCAATTCATCCTCCATTCAGTGGGCCAAATCCCGTCCTGTTGTAAGCAGCTGCAGCTCTAGATGGAATTGCTCCCCACTACACCAAGGCAGAATTTGGCCCACTGAGTTTAACAGGCTCATTGGAACCAAAGACCTGCAGAGCCATCCAAACATCTTTGGGCTGTCAGAGCAGTGCAGGAACGGGTAAGCAGGCGTTTGGGTTCATGCTGGCTCTCTCTGGTGCAGTAAATATGGAGTTCATTCTTGCATGTAGCAGGTAGCTGATCTAAAATGATTTGTTGTTCTTTAAATATCACCCCAGAGAGGTGATTGGAGCTGGATGGTCCAGTGGAAGGGAACTTGCCTAAGACTTGGGAGACCAGCATTCAACTGCCTGCTCTGCCATAGACTTCCTGTGTGACCTTGGACAGGCCACACTAGCCTCTCTGAGTCTTGTTTCCATCTGTAAAATGGAGGTAAATATCATCCCAATATCGCAGGGGTGCTGTGAGACTAAAGATTGTAAGGTGCTTGGATATCACAGTAATAGGGGCCATATAAGTACCTGAGAGAGAGCAGCTGTATGCTGGACGAAATCATGGTGGATCACAGTCTCCTTTTCTTCTTTGGTTCTCTTTTTAAACTCACTTCTTCTTTAAGGTTATGAAACCTGAATCTTCCCCTCAAGGTAAGAGAGGGAGGGGTGTGTGTGGGGGGGGAAGCCTATAACCCTCATCATATGTGCTTCACCAGCCTGATAATATGCATGGTTCTGTTGCTGTAGCCCTCATGTGCCCTTCTCCCTACCCCACTGCAGTGTTTGTCACGATCCCTGGTTACTTAACTTCTGATTGTAATTTAAGTTGTAAACTTTGGGGCAGAGACATTGGGCCACATTCTCTTTCCATTTACATTAGTGTCCAGATTAACTCCATTATACTCTGGATGCAAACTGGTGTAAACAAGAGCAGAATTTGACCCTGTTGTCTTTTGTCTGTAACGCCCATGCCCATTTATGGCCCTGTGGAAAGAATGGACAATACTAATTTGCTCAGTGGCAAGGGTGTGGCAGAAGTGTAAAGTGATGTTTGCTTTTGTTTCTTTGGGGACAAAGAGTCCCCACTGAGCACAGAAACTTTGGGTGGGTATTTTGTATGTAAACATGGTGACAAATTTTCTGTTCCCCACACCCACAAAGCCAAATTTGATTTAGCGACTGTGCTGTGCATTTATTCATTCCTTAGACCAGTGTAATACATCAGCAGCATGTTGGAGAACCACAAAGGGATTCAGTTACCAGAAAAAAGACCAGAGGGGAAAAGCACTAACTGGGGCTGGGGAGAGGGAAATAAACTAAACTGACCTTGATCCAAGGCATTCTTTGGAGGCAGTTAATAATCAGATGGGATTAATGGTTCTTGTTTCTCCCTGGGCTGCCCACAATATGCCTCAGGCCCTGATTGCTAGTGTTTAGATTTGAATAATCCCACGCATAAATTGAATCTACGGATAATCCCATATTCTTCTCATTTCTGAATTCCAGTGTTACGAAGTAAGTTTGCGTCGACAGCAAGATTCCTCAAACAGGAGCCTCTCTCCTACCTTGCTCTATTCTCTTCCTTCTCCACAACAAAAATGATGTTTCTGTGCTATAAACACTATCCAAAAGTATTTGTTGCTGATATCCCCAGACCATCTCTAGTCAATATTCAGGTCCCTTGCAATAGAGAGGACAAGTATTTGTGTACCTGCTCCCTCATCATTCATTCATTAGAAATCTTGGCCTGCACGCAGGATCAGTAGCTAGTTTATCTACATGGGTTAGTAGTTCTGACATGGGATTGAGTTCTCTTTCCAAACGGGTGTCTCATAGCTGTAAAGTCTTTGTTGCACCCAGTCTACCTGACCCTTCTTTGAAGGTTCCTGCTATTCTTCCTGGTCTTTCTGGACCAGTGTTTCCAGACGCATCTCCTCTTCACTGAAGAAGGGATTTGCACAATCAACAATGCTGATTCGGTGCGGCAAGGGCAGGTGAGGTATAGACTATTCCCAGCAAAGATCACGCACACCTCACAGGTACAGCCAGCATCAGTTTGCTAGTTCTTATTTCCTGTGCTGGGCCCTAGGTCACAGCAGTGTCCCTCTAGCTGAGGACAGAACTAAGTCCCCTCAATAACACTGGTACCCATGATGCAAAGTGTTCAGTAGGCATCTCTATTACAAGACATTTAAAATAGTAAATTATGGGAGAAGCCTAATCATTGCATGAATTTGGTGTTCTGCAACCAAACCATCTTGGGCTGTGGCCACTTCAGATCTCGTAAAAGAAGCAGGGTTGGACCTTGGCATTACCTGGATGAGAGAACTCCAGGGTAAGTCCGGAGCTACAAGAAGTGTTGGTGCTATGCAAATCAAGGTGCTATCTTTTAGATGAAAAGCAAAACAGAGGCCTGCCCTGTGATCACCGAAGAACCAATAGTGCTCTCATAAGTAAGTCCGAGCCAAATTCCAGTTTGGGATTTATACCATGCCTTCCCAAGCTCCCTCTGCAGTTCCAACTGCATATGGGGCTGGGCTTCTGCTGCACTTCCTGGCCCTGAATGCTAGAGTCATGTAGCTCTGCGCTTTGGACAATTACTGCAGGCTGAAGATCCAAGGGATGCACCCCACCCATGTACTTATTCACTACACCAATACTGACTCGGACTCTAAATACATTCAATGAGTGGTGTACCCGAGATCACTTATCCACTGATGTTTTAAAAACTCCTGCTCCCCAATCTAGGTCTATGTTGGTTATGTAGTATGTATATATCTTATGAACCTTGTAACTGACACCCAAGCCTGACCCCAGATGTACAGTACCTTCCTTCTTAACTTGTGTAAATTTGATTTTAAACATTAACTTTAATACAAATTTTAAATCTGTTCTTATCAGTTTAGAGACTAGTTTTGATTTTGCAAGGAATGTCAGGGCCTGTCCATGGATACTTTAAAGGGATTAAATTGCTGCCTTTGGGCAGGCCAGTCCTATATTATTATTGTTTTATTTGTTTTAACAGTTCCCAAAAGTGCCTGAGGAGTTGCCCAACATAAAAGAGACAGTCCCTGCCCTGAGGAATTTACAAACTAGTCTTAGGGGTATGTCTACACTGCAGTTAGACACCGTGGCTGGCCTGTGCCAGGGGCTGTTCACTCCTGGTGTAGACCTTTGGACTCGGGCTATAGCTCAAGGACTGGGACCCTCCCACCTCACAGGGCCCAAGAGCCCAGGCTCCAGCCCAGTGGGTTTTTAATTGCAGTGTAGACATAGCCAGGGTGGCCCCAATGTGTGAGTTAGCAGGGTGGTAGAGAGGGCGAGAGGAGGCAGAAAGATGGGGTTTATAGGAGCCAAGGCTTGTGGGCAGCAAGCAGGAGTGAAGAGGTTCTTAAAGAAAAATACCCTCGGTGGGTGGGTGACTTACTGAGCGAGTCTCTTGGCAGAGGAGAGGGTAGGGGCTCTGGGGTGTTCCAGGGGGTGTTACACGTGTGCGCAGAGAGGAGCACTGGGCCCTGTGCACATTGGGCGCTCTTGGGGGCTGGCTCAGGTGTTCGGAAAGGCCTGGCACTGGGCTTGGCACATGCCTCTTTAACTTGCAGCTTTCTCTCCTGCAGGGAGGTGTCTGTACTAAACTCGCCTGCCCCCTGCTGCCTTTCCCCGGGGCCAGGGAACGCCCAGCCGCTTTGCCAGGCTAATGCCCCTTGCCCAGGCGCTGCATGCGCCTCTGGCTGAACTCCGCCTCGCCCCGGGCCGCTCCCTCTCTGCCCCCTTCTGGTCTCCGCCCTGCGCGCCGCCTTTGTGTGCACGGATCCGGCCAGGGCTCTCTCCGCCCCCCGCCCTCCACCTGGGGCTTCCATAGGCTGCTGCCTTGTTTGCACGCCGGGCTGGCTAGGCGCTGGCTGGCTCTAGGGCTGGGCTGGAGGGATGACAAAGCAGAGGCGAGCTGGGCTCAGCCCTCCTCCTCCTCCGGCTGCCCGGCGCTGCTGTTATGGAAACCAGCCCGGCTTGCCCGAGCGGATAATGGAGCGGCCATGGCCAAAGCCAGCAGCAGCGGCGCAGCGCCCCCGGCCAGGGCGGGGGGCCCGGAGGGCCAGGACCCCTGGGAGCTGTCCCTGGAGCAGGTGCTGAAGTCCTACGAGCAGCCCATCAATGAGGAGCAGGCGTGGGCCGTGTGCTACCAGTGCTGCCGCGGGCTGGCGGGCGCCGAGGGGCGCTGGGGGCCGGCGGGCCGGATCCGGGACACGGCGGACATCCTGCTGCACAAGGACGGGACGGTGACGGCCCGCGGGGAGCAGGGCTCGGCCGGTGAGTGCCCCGGGGGCGGGGAACCCGGGGGGCCGCAGCACCCAGATGCGGGCTGGCGGGGGGCGCAGGACTCCCTCCGCCCCCCAGTGGCTTGGCCGGCGAGTGCCATGGGGTGGGGTGGGTGGGGGCTGCTGAGGATAATCTCGGGGCCCCTTCCCATATTGCTGGGCACTGGGGCCGGCTCTGCCGCCCTGTGATCACACCCTCCACAGCGGAATTTTCCAGAGCCACCCGGAGGGAAATTCCGAGCCAGGCCAGGCGGTGAGGGGAGCAGAGACCCCAGGGGTGGGGGTCAGTCTGCACCCCAGGCTCCCGCCCCCTCGTTTGCAGGGGGCACCCGAATGTCTGCCCTCCCCCCACCCCATCTGGGCAGCTGCTTCTCCGGGGATCAGCGGCAGAGGGTTGCGGTGAATTGCTGTCTGCTTACAGCCCTGTTCCCCCGGCCCCGGCAGCTCAGCTCGCCGCCTGTCGCAGCCTTGGGGAGGAGAGGAGAGGCTCGGCTCCCCGGCTGCGCAGTGCCCGTGGTGTGCGAACACTTCCCCTTGGACACTGGGGACAGGCAGCGTGTCAATGGGTGGGACAGCTTTCTGGACAGTACATCTAACACACAGCTGCCCAGATGGTCGGAGACCTTAGAGATGTTTGCAGGCATCCTGCATGCAAAGGGTTGTGAGTTGGGTGGCTGGAACAGACATCCCTGTCCGTTCCCATTGCACTGTATACACATGACCTTGCACCACTGGGATGCCGTGACTGAGGTGGTCACAGAGTGTCAGGCTTTTCCGTTTGAACCCCTCTGTTCTTAAGGCTTTATAATACATAAAAAATTAATGGAGTTGAAACCCACCACTCTGATTGGGGGATGTGGGGGGAGGGTGTGTGAGAGAGGACATTTGGGGAGAATCTGTTTGGGCACTTTTTTTAAACAGTCAGAATTATTTGGCCCTAGAAAACATGCCTGTGCATAAACAGGCCAGGTCCTGGAAAGTTTATATCATGTGTAACCCAGAGACTTATAAGTAGTTTGCTCTTCAGACTTTCTAGCTCTTTGGGTTAAAAACTGGTGGTTAGTAATCTGTGTATTAAGAAATTTACTGACAAAATCATCTTATGGGAAAGTTAAGGTTGGGAAAGAAAGAAAGAAAACTAAATACATTCATGTCTAAGGGTGAAATAATAATAAATATAATTAATAATGGAAATGGACCATGCCCTGTAGTATCTAGGCAGAAAATGGCAATATTAAGGGAATACACCAGATGCTGTGGCATCTGAGGATATGATGCTTTATCTGAATCACAGTGCTTCCCTGGTTCTCTCTCAGCCTTAATATTAAAGGAATATCACACTGCATGGAGAAGACAGACACACAATTACTGTGAAGCTCCTCAGTAAGATATTGACGTGTTGGACACGTGACAAGTGCATTGTTTGGGGTGTCAAGATACAGAGATGTTAAAATTCAAAATCTGGATAACAAGAAAGTGTTGAGAAAGTGGATAAGGAAAAGTTATTTACTTATTCCCATAATACAAGAACTAGGGGTCACCAAATGAAATTAATAGGCAGCAGGTTTAAAACAAATAAAAGGAAGTTCTTCTTCACGCAGCGCACAGTCAACTTGTGGAACTCCTCACCTGAGGAGGTTGTGAAGGCTAGGACTATAACAATGTTTAAAAGGGGACTGGATAAATTCATGGTGGCTAAGTCCATAAATGGCTATTAGCCAGGATGGGTAAGAATGGTGTCCCTAGCCTCTGTTCGTCAGAGGATGGAGATGGATGGCAGGAGAGAGATCACTTGATCATTGCCTGTTAGGTTCACTCCCTCAGGGGCACCTGGCATTGGCCACTGTCGGTAGACAGATACTGGGCTAGATGGACCTTTGGTCTGACCCGGTACGGCCTTTCTTATGTTCTTATGTTCTTACAATAAAAGTCTGGGAGTGCAGATCAGTTAGACTCTTGACCACAGTCACTGGTCGTCTTAGTCCTCCCATGTATTCTTTCTGTCAAGAAGGGCCAGGCCAGGCCAGCCCAGCAATGGCAGACGCTAGCAGCACAAATTCAAAGATTAGGAGATGTCTAAATTACATGTGTAAAACTGAACTTTAAACTTTATTGATCATCCTTATTACCTGTTCATGAGCCAGGAGGTCAGCGCCTCTTACAAAGACACATTTCCTATCCTTGGTAGTTTTGTGGTCTATAATTATACCCCAAGCCAGTGGAAATTGTTTGTTTGTAATTTGATGAGTGTCTCAGACCAGCACCAACAGACTAGTAGGCCCATAATAATAATGATCAGGTAATAATACTTGTACAGCACTTTTAATCTCCAAAGCTCTGTACAAACACGAACATACTACTTTTTGCCTCAGTTCTGTCGGGTAGGAAAGTATTAATCCAGTTTTACAGAGGGGGAAGCAGACAGAGAGAGGTAAAGGATCAGATCCTATGAGGCACCGAATCACTGTTGGAAGGGGTGAAGAGCAGATGCTCAGCACTTCACATTGTCAGCCCCTAACTGCTCTGCCCAATGCCACCCAGCACTCTCAAGCTGTGAAGGAGAAATCAGATGGCTTCTGGTTAAAAAGCAAGCCTCTTGCAGCCTGTTCTGGCTGTGAGATAGCCTCACTCCTGGAATTCTTGAGGCACTTGGCCCTCAGCCTCACTACAACTGACAGCCTCCAAACAGCCACACCTGTCCTGTCAGATGCTGACCTTTGCACACTCCACAACTGCTTATTATCAGGGTGATTCAGTGGTATTTAGCTGAGCAATTCCAATTATCATGCCTGTGCCGCTTGTGAGTTCCTCCTCCTCACGTTTCTGAGGATAAATAGGATAAACAAACAGTTAAAAAAACATTAATGTGCATTATACAAATGTATGTTACTACTGTGCAGCTCTTTGCCTCTGACACAGCATAAACTCAGCTTGCCATCCCCAGATCTGTGCTTTTACCGCCGAGCTGAACAAGAAGGAGGCTGGGTTGTTACTCTGATAATATTGACTGAAAACTTTTCACATAACCTCCAAAAACTGGCTGATCCTGTTCCGGGACAAGCACAATTTAAATAAATATGTGCCCGGATACAAAAGGAAGCCACTTTTCAACACAATACTGAAAATACTGAGTGATCTGACTTTAGTCTTTGTTCATTAAATCATTATAACTCTATAGCCAGCTTTGCCCACAGGCAATGCTGATCTCTTCAGTGGGAAGAAGGCCAAGGATTGCATCATTTTAATGGTCCCTGAAGGAACAATACTGCTGTGCCATGCTATGTGTAGAAGCATCTCTACTCCTGTAGAAAAGCCTCCATTTTTAACATGGCTTTTGCATGGCTAGTGATATCTTGTGAGTTCAGTTTGCAGCCTCCCTCTCAACACAGTGCAATTCATGCAGGGGTCTGCAGGACCTGCCATGCGTGTTTTCATGCATCGTTTGCATGCTGGAAGTGCTTTCTTGTTTGCTTATTATTAAAATCTTTATTGCCTGTTCCCCAGACAAATTTCTGTCATTCTCTCACTCAGTGCCACTCTGGGCAGCTTTCAGGGTGTTTAGAAATGGAAATGGCAAGTTGCCTCCTTGGGTGTTTAATACAAAATGCACTTAAATTGTCATGAGCAGTGATAGGAGCCTGGAGCATTGTTAGGCTTCTGTGTTCGTTTCCGAGCTAAGTAGAGTTGCTTTAGGAGGCTGGCTCTTGGTCCTGGTAGGAATATGGATTTGCGGAGTCCTGAGACTAAGGGGAGCAGTTTTGCCCTTTTTGGTTTCTTGACTAAGAATGAGCAGCACTGGCCATATGATCCCAGAGGTTGTCTTGTACTATTGGTGTCATAGTGCCATGGGGGGAGTAGGAGAATTTCTACGCCTGTGATTTAGGATGAGGGCGGGCAGTTATGACAAGGTTCCTCACTCTGTGTGGCCTCCCAGACACCCTCTCCCCAAAGTGTAAACAATGAACTTGTGAAGGCGGCTGTATCGCAGCTGGGCCCTAATGTAGCCCCTGCCCATTGAGCTGTTACATGTTTTGATGTGCACAAAATCCACTCTGATGCAATCTGGCTTCAGGATTTAGCATATCCCAGACGCCACTGGATGCAACAATTCAACATGGCGCTGCAGTAGAACTGCTGATAACCTCCTAAACGTGCCCACACACTGTCAGTTTGTTTCTGCATTAACTCCTGCTTATCAGTGTTCTGCCTTTAACTGGCCCCCGCTGAAGAGCATCTCTGTCTGATTAGAGCAAAGCATCATTCTCCCAGACCAGAAAGGGTTCTAGGGGACTGGCTCCCTTCCCTAGAAAGACCTGTAAGTGTTGCCTCTGAGGCTATCAGCCCTGGCTTCTCTAAATAACTGGTATTGAATGTTAGTTCAAAATTCTACATTTGCATGGCTTAAGGTGCTGGTTTGGTGTTTGTAGGGGGAGGAGGAATTCCTCTTGGTGGGCAGGGGAATCTCCCCAGAGTTCTGAGTCTCTCTCCTTTCCCCTAGCTTTAAATCTTCAAGGCCCTGTCCTTAGTTACCATCCTTCTGGGCAAGGTCTTGATGCTGCTTGTAAATGCAGCCAGATGGGAGGAGGGGTGCAACTGAGCACCCTGACTCACCCCACACTGTCTGATAGTTCTAGCGTGTGTCTAGCTGAAAATTGCAGCAGGGCCAGTTTAGAGAGAATGTTTAGGCTGCAGGGAACACCAGCCAAAGACAGAACGAGAGAGAAGGGATCTGTCCTAAAAGTGACATTCATTTTGATTATGCAGCGTAAGTGTAGCTGGGTTGCTCCCAGGATATTAGATAGCCAAGGTGGGTGAGATTTTATCTTTTATTGGACCCAACTTCTGTTGGTGAGAGACAAGCTTACTGCACAGCCCTGGGAGCCAAGACTCCTGGGTTCCTCTGCTCTGGCTTTGCCACTGACTCATGGTGTGATGCTAGGAAAGTCATTGAACTGGTCTATGCCTCAGTTTCCCCATCTGCAAAACCCACCTATTTCTCTCTCTGCAGGGCTGTGACAGTTAAATTAATGCCTGTAAAAGTGCTTTTAGACCCTGGTATAAGAGGATCTATACTAAACGCAAAGACGTGTTACTGTGGGAAGTTTACTGAATTCGTTGGGCCCATGCAGGAGTTATAGAAACCATGCCCTGGATTGCTGCTCAGCTTGTTCTGCTCACAGCAGCAGCAGCATGTCAGGACACCACTAATATGTTTTGCAGGTGGTCTGCAAAAAGTAACTTTGGGTTCACGGTGGGTACATATGGAAGGCAGGCAGTGGCCTCATGCAGCACCCATAAAGCTGAGCTGCTGGAGGGAATTAAGTTCTCTTTGTATCTCGTCTGAGACTAAGATGAGTGTTGGAGTCTTTACAGAACACACATGATCGCCAGTTTCACACGCATAACTCTGGGCCTGCTCCTCCTAAATCCATTGCATTTAGTTGAGGTACTCAGTGGAACCACAAAATGGTAATTCTCCTTTGCGTTTCCATCCCTGTGCTGGGATTTGTCTGGTCCAAGCAGTGGTGGTATTGATGATGCTCGGGATTCTTTGTGCAGGCAGCCTTTGGGCCCTCTTGTTTTTGGAGGGGCTGGGAGAAGGTTTAAATTCTTTTCATTTATTGTGGATTTCTGAAAATGCTCTAGGAGTCCTTAAAGGAATCATGGATGTTGCTGTTGTTGTTTTAACCAGCCTTTCGTGGAACATCTCTCTCTCTGTTATCCTTAGGGCCCTTCGGTTTTGGTTTTTATTTAATTTTTCCCAGGAATTTATCGGTGTCTATTACCACAACAACAAAAATAGGTGAAAATTGATGGAAAAAACTAGTAATAATTTTTCTGAGTAAATATTAGGGTTTATTTTGGTGGATGGAAGGATGGGGAAAGTATTCAGTAGATTAATGCTTTGATGAATGGAATTCAATGTGGTTTGCTGCAGAACTAAAACAGAACTCAAAACACAATCTATGAGTTAAAGAAAACAACATACAGGAAAAGCTTTGTTATCTGGCATATTGGAGGAATAAGGGGTGCTGGTAAGTCAAAAATTCTGGTTAACTAAGAGTTATACCTACCAATGGAGGGAGGGAGTTTGGCTGGGGGTTGGGCCACGGGAGGGGGTGCGGGGCGTGGGCTCTGGGAGGGAGTTTGGGTGTGGGAAGGGTTTCAGGGTGCCAGATCCAGGTGGTGCTCACCTTGGGCGGCTCCCTGCAAGCGGTGACGTGTCCCTAGGAGGAGGCGTGGCCAGGCGGCTCTGCGCGCTGCCTCCGCCTGCAGGCGCCGCCCCTGCAGCTCCTATTGGCTGCTGTTCCCGGCCAATGGGAGTTACAGAACCAGCACTTGGGGCAGGGCAGGCACAGTGCAAGCCATTCCTCTGCCTAGGAGCAGCAGGGACATGTCACCGCTTCCAGGGAGCCACACAGAACCAAGTAGGGAACCTGCTGGCCCCACACCAACTGGACTTTTAACGGATATCAGAAATGCCGGTTTCTAGAGCCAGAAACTAGAAACTAGCAGCATCATGTCAGGACACCACTAGTATGTTTTGCAGGTGGTCTGCAGAAAGTAACTTTGGGTTCACGGTGGGTACTTATGGGTACATAATTTCCGGTTGGTAAAGAGCCAGATGACGCAGATTTTACTGTATCTCTAATGCCCAAATAAAACTTTTCATTTGAATAAAGTTTACTGTTGTAGACTTAGAACTATTAGTGTATAAATATTTACATTTAATAATTGGGTCACACCATTTGCAGTGCATACACTCAACTTCATCCTTTTCTCCTGTTTTTTTTTTTTTAAACTTTCAAATACTGCCTTGGGTTCTGAAGCATATTTTGATTCAGATTTTTGTTTTCTTCCCATTTGAGTGTGCCAGATCTTTAAACCGTTACCTGCTAACAGTTTGAAATGTGTACATGATGGGTGTGAGATTCATCAGTATGTTCAGATGTGCATGCACTTCAGAATTTGCATGTGTGCCTGTTGGTTTATTGGGTGTATCTTCTAGACAAACACATAGCCTTACTTCAACAGGCAGCTTTGCATATCCACACAGACTAACATATCTCATGCAAAGTATTGTAATTTCCTAATAAAACAAGTTATTTTTTATATATTTGAATGATACAAAAGTAGTGTGAAAATTGGAAAAAAAAAACTTTTTGTAAAACTTGAGAGTTTTTCGGTATAAGTCGGTTTAAACTGAAAACGAAGGGGCTTAGTTATCCTCGATGATTCTGACAAACAGCAATTTACAATAAACTCCACATCCTCAAACACGGGCGGTGCGTAATTGAGGCATGGGAAGGTTAAGTCTGCCCAAACCTCGTGCTGCTAGAGGGGGGTGGGGAGAGCAGTGGTAGATTACCCCAGGGCCCCAGCCAATTTGGGAGCCCCAGAAAAATCTCCCCCTGGACGTGGCCCCAGGGCTGGAGGAGCTCCCACTGCAGTGGGGGCACAGAGCTTTTCTTATCTTAGAGCCGCAGTGGAGGCTGGAGCCTTGGGGGAAGAGGCGGAGTGGGATGGAATGGGGTGGGGCCATGGCGGAAGGGGCAGAATGGGGGTGGGGCTCTGGGCTCAGAGCTCTGCGGCTGTGGCCCCCGGCCAGGGGGAGGGGCTCTGGGCTTGGAGCTCCAGCTAGAGCCGAGAGCTCGTTGCGGTCCTGGCCACTGCACATGTCCTCAAATGTGAGGCATATGAGGAGTAAACAGGAAGAACTGGAAGTATTAGTCTATAAACTAAATTATGACTTAATAGGCCTCCCAGAGATGTGGTGGGAATAAATCCCTTGCCTGGAATCTCGGCAGGAGGGGTATAGCTTGTTCAGGAAGGGCACAAAGGGAGGAGGGTTGCACAGTACATCAAGATTATATACACTTGTTCAGTGGTCCAGAAGGAGGTGAGAGGCAGAGCCCTTGAAAGCCTCTGGGTGAGGACGAAAGGAGAAAAAAACAGGAGTGATGTCCTGGTAGGAGGAGGAGGTGGGTGAGGCATTTCAAGAGCAAATAACAGAACTATCCAAAACACAAGACCTGGTCGGTATGGGGGACTCCAGCTACCCAGACATCTGTTGGAAAGTAATACGGCACAACAGAAAATGTCCTATAAGTTCTTGGAATGTCCTGGGGACAAGGTTTTGTTTCAGAAGGGGCAGGATATAACCGGGGGACCACTATTTTAGACTTGTTTCTGACTAACAGGGAGGAATTGGTAGCAAATCTGAAGGTGAAAGGCAGCTTGCCTGAAAGTGATTATGAAATGGTAAATTTTATGATTCTAAGGAAAGGAAGGCATGAGAGCAGCAGAATAAGGACAATGGATTTCTAAAAAGCACACTTTAACAAACCCAGAGAACTGGTAGGTAGAAAATCTAAGGGGAAGAAGAGCTCAGGAGAGCTGGCAGTTTCTCAGAGAGACAGTACCAGGTGCATCAGCAAACTATCTCGATGCAAGGGAAACACAGGAAGATTAGTAAGAGGCCAGTCTGGCTGCATCAGGAGCTCTTGAATGATCTGCAAATCAAAAAGGGATCCTACAGAAAGTGGAAATAGGGCTAAGTTGCTAAGAAGGAGCATAGTGGAATAATACAGGCATGTAGTAACAAAATCAGAAAGGCTAAGAGACAAAATGAGTTACACTTATCTAGGGACATAAAAAGCAATAAGAAAAGATTCTGTAAATTCGTTAGGAGCAAAAGAAAGATGAAGGGAAGTGTCGGTCCTCCACTGAGCGGGCAAGGAGAGCTATCCAACCACACACACAGCCCAGAAGAAAAATCTGTCCTATCTCGGGGACTCTCTTTCTGCCCTGCCACCCCCACTAACATGATACAGTTCTGCGGCAATCTGGAAGCCTACTTTAGCCGTCTCTGACTCAAAGAATACTTTCAGGATAACACTGAACAGCGCACTGATACACAGTTACCCTCCCACCAACAGCACAAGAAGAAGAACTCCACATGGACTCCTCCTGAACGTCGAAATGACAGTCTGGATTTATACATAGAATGCTTCCGCCGATGTGCACAGACAGAAATTGTGGAAAAACAACATTGCTTGCCTAACCTAAGTCGTGCAGAACGCAATGCCATCCACAGCCTCAGAAACCACCCTGACATTATAATCAAAGAGGCTGATAAAGGAGGTGCTGTTGTCATCATGAACAGGTCTGACTACCAAAAGGAGGCCGCCAGACAACTCTCCAATACCAAATTCTACAGGCCACTTCCCTCAGATCCCACTGAGGAATACACTAAGAAACTGCACCATCTACTCAGGACACTCCCTACGCTAACACCAGAACAAATCAACATACCCTTAGAGCCCCGACCAGGGTTATTCTATCTACTACCCAAGATCCACAAACCCGGAAATCCTGGACGACCCATCATCTCGGGCATTGGCAATCTCACTGAAGGACTGTCTGGATATGTGGACTCTCTACTCAGACCCTATGCCACCAGCACTCCCAGCTATCTCCGTGACACCACTGATTTCCTGAGGAAACTACAATGCATTGGTGACCTTCCAGAAAACACCATCCAAGCCACCATGGATGTAGAGGCTCTCTACACAAACATCCCACACACAGATGGAATACAAGCTGTCAGGAACAGTATCCCTGATGATGCCACAGCACAACTGGTTGCTGAGCTCTGTGCCTTTATCCTCACACACAACTATTTCAAATTTGATGACAATATATATCTCCAGATCAGTGGCACCGTTATGGGCACCTGCATGGCTCCACAATATACCAACATTTTTATGGCTGACCTGGAACAATGCTTCCTCAGCTCCCGTCCACTCACGCCCCTTCTCTACCTACGCTACATTGATGACATCTTCATCATCTGGACCCATGGGAAGGAGACTCTGGAAAAATTCCACCACGATTTCAACAGCTTCCACCCCACCATCAACCTCAGCCTGGACCAATCTACACAGGAGGTCCACTTCCTAGACACCACGGTGCAAATAAGTGATGGTCACATTAACATCACCTTATACCGAAAACCTACCGACCGCTATGCCTACCTTCATGCCTCCAGCTTCCATCCCGGGCACACCACACAATCCATTGTCTACAGCCAAGCACTGAGGTACAACCGTATCTGCTCTAACCCCTCAGACAGAGACCAACACCTACAAAAACTCCATCAAGCATTCTCAAAACTACAATACCCGCACGAGGAAATAAGGAAACAGATCAACAGAGCCAGACGTGTACCCAGAAGCCTCCTACTGCAAGACAAACCCAAGAAAGAAACCAACAGGACTCCACTGGCCATCACATACATTCCCCAGCTCAAACCCCTCCAGCGCATCATCAGGGATCTACAACCCATCCTGGACAATGATCCCACACTTTCACAGGCCTTGGGTGGCAGGCCAGTCCTCACCCACAGACAACCTGCCAACCTGAAGCATATTCTCACCAGTAACTGCACACTGCACCATAGTAACTCTAACTCAGGAACCAATCCATGCAACAAACCTCAATGCCAACTCTGCCCACATATCTACACCAGCGACACCATCTCAGGACCTAACCAGATCAGCCACACCATCACCGGCTCATTCACCTGCACGTCCACCAATGTAATATACGCCATCATATGCCAGCAATGCCCCTCTGCTATGTACATCGGCCAAACTGGACAGTCTCTACGGAAAAGGATAAATGGACATAAATCAGATATTAGGAATGGCAATATACAAAAACCTGTAGAAGAACACTTCAACCTCCCTGGCCACACAATAGCAGATCTTAAGGTGGCCATCCTGCAGCAAAAAAACTTCAGGACCAGACTTCAAAGAGAAACTGCTGAGCTTCAGTTCATCTGCAAATTTGACACCATCAGCTCAGGATTAAACTAAGACTGTGAATGGCTTGCCAACTACAAAACCAGTTTCTCCTCTCTTGATTTTCACACCTCAGCTGCTAGAAGAGGGCCTCATCCTCCCTGATTGAACTAACCTCGTTATCTCTAGCCTGCTTCTTGCTTGCTTATATATACCTGCCCCTGGAAATTTCCACTACATGCATCTGACGAAGTGGGTATTCACCCATGAAAGCTCATGCTCCCAAACGTCTGTTAGTCTATAAGGTGCCACAAGACTCTTCGCTGCTTTTACAGATCCAGACTAACACGGCTACCCCTCTGATACAAGGAGAGCTAATAACGGATGACATCAAGAAGGCTGAGGTGTTTACTGCCTATTTTGCTTCAGTCTTCCCTAAAAAGGTAAATTGCAACCAGATACTTAACACAATTAATATTAACAACGAGGGGGAAGGAACACAAGCTAACATAGGGAAAGAACAGGTTAAAGAATACAGTAACTCCTCACTTAACGTTGTAGTTCTGTTCCTGAAAAATGCAACTTTAAGTGAAACAATGTTAAACAAATCCAATTGTCCCATAAGATTTAATGTAAATGCGGGGGATTAGGTTCCAAGGAAATTTTTGGGGGGCAGACAAAAGGCATCATATACTGTACAGTACTGTACTGTACTGTGGTTGGGAAGTGCCCCAGGCTTACCCCACACAGGCACAGCCTGCTGCAGGCAAGGATGCTAGGAAGCACCTTTGCAGCAGCAGTGGCAGCTTCCCCGGAGAAGAACAGGCTCAGACTTTTTCGGGAATGCTCCAGGCCCACCTCTTCCTGTCTCCGCTCCACTCCACCTCCACCTCTTTGCACCCCCACTCCACCTTCTCTCCAGAGCACGCCACATTCCCCCTCCCCCTCCCGTCCTAAGTGCCGCCAAACAGGATTGGAAAAGGGTCTGGGGGTTACAGTGGATCACAGACTGAATATGAGTCAACAATATGATGCAATTCCAAAAAGGCTAATATTGTTCTGGGGTGTATTAACAGGAGAGTTGTGTGAAAGACACTGGAGGTCATTGTCCTGCTGTATCCGACACTGGTGAGGCCTCAGCTGGGGTACTGTGTCCAGTTTTGGGAACCACACTTTGAGAAAGATGTGGACAAATTGGAGAGAGTCCAGAAGACTGCAGCAAAAATGATAAAAGGTTTAGAAAACCTGACCCGTGAGGAAAGGTTAAAATACCAGGCATGTTTAGTCTTGAGAAAAGAAGACTGAGGGGGACCTGTTAACAGTCTTCAATTATGTTAAGGGCTATTATGAAGAGGAAGGTAAATTGTTCTCCCCATCTGATGAAGGTAGGACAAGAAGTAATGGGCTTAATCTGCAGCAAGGGAGATTTACGGTTAGATATTAAGAAAATCTCTCTCACTACAGGACAGTTAAGTACTGGGATAGGTTACCAAAGGAGGGTGTGGAATCCCTGTCAATGGAGGTTTTTAGGAACAGGTTAGACAAACACTTGTCTGGGATGGTCTAGTGTTATCTGGTCCTGCCTTGGTGCCAGGGGCTGGACTTGGTGATCTCTCAAGGTCCCTTCCAGCCCCACAGTTCTGCAATTTTCTGATCCCCTGCTTTTCCCTCACTTGCTGTTCAAACAGGAGCTTTACCAAGCTGCTTTCCATTTTCTCTTAATGGCAGTGTGCTTTACTGCTGAGATCATGCTGAGCTGATTCCTGAATGTATTGGCTGTCTGCAGTGTGAGTAGCTGCAGTGGTCCCATTCGGTCACTGTCTTGCAGTCCAGTCCACACTGCTCGGGGGAGCTGTCCTAGAACAGTGCTTACTGTGCCATGTTTAAGCACAATCGTTCCTCTTCTCTGTGTAGCTTGGTGTGTGTGAGCAAACCCAGCTGCCTGCTTCATGCACTTGGGAATGACTCTCCAGTAGCAAACTGACGTGTCCAGTCCATGAGAGACCCCACCATAAAAAACCGACGAGCACAGCACAGAACTCTTGGGATCTGCCAACCGCAAACTGGTATGTGTGTAGCCCAGCATTTGTAAATGTCCCTTCAGTAACATGGTGCCTAACACATCCCTCCACTTGTGCGTGGTTCGGCAGGAGCCATATGCTCTCGCAGACAATAATGAGTAAAACAGTGTGCGAAAGGGAGAAGCCTCCTAAAGGGAAGGATTCACAAGCTGTCATTGGGTGCCCGATACTCCTTCTCAGGCCTGGCCAGCACCCACTCAGATTGCCAAGGCTTGCTCTGAGCCAGGGGCTCCTTTTTCCCTGAGGGACAGTGGGTGATCTCCAAGGGTGAAATTCACCCCTGGGCCGAGGGCTGGCCCAAGCCCTGCACCACTTGGGGCTGCAGGGGCACAGACCCTGCCCAGGGGTGAATCTCACTCCACCTGAGCAAATGGGGATTTCTGCTGAAACCCTCCTGGAGCAGATCTGCAGGGCTCTGCAGAGTCCACTCGCTGTTCTGGACCGCAGCTCCCTCACTGCAGTGCTGCAGCTCCCTCACTACCTGCTGGCTCTTCCAGAGCCGTGTACAAGACTTTGACCAGTGCCCTGCATGAGCTCTTTGTCGGGAAGTCACTCTGAGTGCTATTGACTAAATAAATGGCATGTTAATAGCCCAAGCTCCCTTGTGAACACAAATCCAGTATGTGGCTTTGGAGTTGTGCTATCACAGAAAGTGCAGCTGGAAAGGGCCTGTTAGGTCATTTTATCCTCCCGCAGGGCCAGTGCAGGATTGTTCCTATAGTGTTTTCATTAGTGCTTTAGCCAGTCTAATTTTAAATGTCCCACTTTCCTTGAGAAGAGGATTCCGCATGCTAATAAACCTCACAGTTAAACAATGTCCCTGAAGTTGGTCTGACTTTCCTGTTAATTGGTCCCCATCACCACTGGGGTGCTGCAGTAACTCCTTTCCCGCTGTGATGCTTACACATAGGGGTTTATCCTATATCTCCTCTCCCCTCTAATCTTCATTTAGCCCAGCCAAACACATTTCATCCCTTGAATCTTTCCTAATAAATCAACCCCTCCTGCCCCCTCAGACCTCTCCAGATTTCTGCCACTTTGCCAACAGCTTTCTGGTGTTGAGAAACCCAGGATATTTGTACTTGGACCACGTCTCACGTAGGCGGCCACACCTCGGTATCCCCATTTCACTGATGGGACACAGAGGCTGAGTGACTCACCCAAGATCGCTCCTCAGGTCAGGAGTAAAGCCCAGGGCTCCTGACTCCTGGTTCAGTGCCTTGTCCATTGGCCCCCTCAGGAACGTACCCAGATTTCTAGCTTTTGATTTCCCTGTTCTGACATGACACCTCTACACGTGCAAGCCAAATGAGAATTGGGATTTTAGCATAAACTAGCATAGCCATACTGCACTCCAAGTGTTCATCCAATTTGCTATCCATTATTAGCCCTTAGCCTTTTCCCACATTACTGCTTTCCAGTTACCTGCCTCCCATGGAATATCTGTGTTTTGGGTTATTCCTCCCCGAAGGGATTAGCTGCAACTGTCCAGGTTGAATCTCATTGTATTTTCTGCCCACGTTTCTACTCTCTCTTGGTCCCTGGGGGTTATTTCTCTGCTCTTCCTGGTATTTGTGATGCTTCCCAGTTGAGTGTCATCTGCATAGCTAATTAAATGTGCTGTTTACCTAAAAGGCTGATCCCCACTGCATCCAACTTCTCTGCCCCCTGTGCCCTCCAGCCTCAGTCCATTGCTGATCTCATTACTGTAAGAACCTGCAGGACCAGAACCCAGGGCCGCCCAGAGGATTCCGGGGGCCCGGGGTCTTCGGCGGCGGGGGGCCCCGCTTCGGCGGTAAGTTGGCGGCGAGGGGTCCCGCCGTTCTGGGACCCGCCGCCAAAGTGCCCCAAAGACCCACGGTGGGGACCCCCCCGCCTCCAAATTACCGCCGACGCGGGACCCGCTGCCGAAGTGCAGCCCCCACCGCGGGTCTTCGGGGCACTTCAGCGGCGGGTCCCAGAACGGAAGGACCCCCCCGCTGCCGAATTACCGCCGAAGACCCGGCTGCACTCCGGCGGCGGGTCCCGCTTCGGCGGTAATTCGGCGGCGGGGGGTCCTTCTGTCCTGGAGAGGAAGGACCCCTGGCCAGCGAAGACCGGGAACGAAGAAGCTCCGGGGACCCGGGCCTCGCAAGAGTTTTCCGGGGCCCCCGCAGCGAGTGAAGGACTCCGCTCCAGGGGCCCCGAAAAACTCTCGTGGGGGCCTCTGCTGGGCCTGGGGCCTGGGGCAAATTGCCCCACTTGCCCCCCCCTCTGGGCGGCCCTGCCAGAACCTGAGACTATGGGGGTGCCAGGCTATGACACTTCTGCATCGGGTTTCCGCTGGGGGACCCTGTGGAGCTAGACACTACAGGAAATACCACCCAGCAAGGTCTGAGTGGCGGCCCCCCCACAGCCCACTAATTGGCCCAGGCTGGTGTATAAACCAGGAGGTCATCACAGGGAGCTGTCTGAGCAGTGATGCATACTGGTTGCTTGCTTCCACTCCAGACGTTGGCTTGCTCTGAACCCCAGACTCTGGCTTCTGACCCTGGCTCAGCCTTGACTCTGCTGCTGGCCTCCTGTCTGCAGCTTGGTGCTTGATCCTGACTTCCTGGAACCCTGACACACAATTCTTCCACTTGCCTCCTGACCACAACTTGGTAACTGACCTGCGCTCACAGGCTGCCCATGGCCTGGCCGGACGTTACCTATCATTGCAGTGTAATCCACATGACAGTGCACCATCTCCAAGACAATTAGAATGAACTGTTTCAAGTGAAGTTTTCTGAGACTGTGACCAATGTTTTATACGTGCTCTCAAGGTACCACAGTACTGCATGCCACAAGGGCTTTATCCAGCATGGAAGGAATGCACGACAGGCCTTAAATGTGCAATGCAGTCCCGCTCCTCAGGAATGATTTGTCCTCCTTAAATCCAAGCTGCTCATTGCTTCTGGTGCTGTCATCTTCTAGGTGCTTGGTATTTGTTCCATTGCTTTACTAGGGACTGTAGGTAGAGTTCTTAGCCATTGCCAGGAGCACCTGCTTCCCCTCCTGCTCTTACCCCTTTGAAAAGGACATTTACCACATTTGCTTTCTTCCGCCTACTGGTACCTGCCTGGTTTTCCATGACTTAATCAATAATAGTCAGTGTTAGGGGAAGTTTATAACAATTTAACACTTTTCCTCTGCAAAAGCTTGAGCGTAGGCTTGGCTGGATTAGATTTTTATTGGTAAATGTCAGTAAACATCGATTTCACTGTACGCACACACACACTGATAGACCAAACAAGTTTCCATCTATGATGATCAAGATTTACAGGTAGGCAAAGTAAGAACAATTCTGCTTGAGAACTTAGAGTTTGATTTAAGGATATTTCCTTTGTATATTTTGACATTTTGTGTTTTAATGGTGATAAAGCTTTAACTTTTTGAGTCACATATACTGTCATTAAATAATTGTCTAATCCCCACATAATTTCCTGAAACTCTGAACATTCACATGGATGAAATAAAAGTATATTATTTTTGTTTTATCCATTTTGTCACAGCCTCCATCTTACAGAGTGATCTCCTGGGTTCCTATGTGGTACTTTAAGATTAGTTTTTTGGGGATGGGGGAATTGCTTATTACTTATAGAATATCTATACTGTGGTAGGGCCTACAGTCTCCAATCTCATAGTGCCGGGCCCTGTAAGAACATAGAAAATAGACCTTTCTCCCAAGCTGACATTTCTTCCACTCGTGCGGCGAGGAATGAAGCAGATGCATGGAATGGAAAGCTCGCTATCTGTAACAAATGTGGGTGTGAGGCAGCATCTGCTAAACCTTCACATTTTCAAATCAACAGGCGAGATACCTTATCCCCCAGAGTCTTAAGAGAGCTAGCGGAGGAGTTACCTGAACCACTAATGTTAATTTGTAAATCAGCTGGGGTGATTCCTAGGGGCTGCAGGACTACCAATGTAAACGCCAATATTTGAAAAGGGTAAAAGGGATGATCTTGGGGTTACAGATGGGTTAACCTGATGTCAAGTCAGGCAAAATCAGAGAACTGTTAATTCAGGACTCTGTCAATACAGCATTAGAGGCTAAAAATACAATTAATGCCAGAAAGCGTGGTTTTGTGGATGGTAGGTCTTGTCAGACAAGCCTGGTTTTTTGGACAAGTTTACAGGTCTGGTTGATAAATGCAGCTGTGTTGATACAATATACTTAGATTTCTTTAAGGCATTGGACTTAGTACGACATGACATCTTGGTTAAAAAAACTTGCATCATATGGAATTAACAGGGCACACGTTAGATGGATTAAAAACTGGCTCACTGACAGACCTCAAAATGTGGTTGTTAATGAGAGATATCAATGAATGGGGCCATTACTTGCTGGGGCCCCCCAAGGATGGGTTCTGAGTCCAACCTGGTACTAGATAATGAGAGTAGAATGATCTGGTTCGCCTGAGTAACTGATCACAATCCAACAAAATGCGCCTTAGTACAGCCACTGCAAGGTAATATGTCTGAGAACCAAGAAGGCAGGATATAGCTACAGGATGTGTCATGGAAAGTGGTGAGTCCGAGAAGCGTTTAGTGGTCATCATAGGTAAGCGCCTCAACATGTGCTCAGTGCAACGCTGTGGCCGAAAGGGCTAACGTGACCCTTGGATGTGTGCAAAGGGGACCATCCAGTAGAAGTAGGGAGGTGAACGTGCCTCTGTACGCAGCATTGGTAAGACTGCTGCTAGAACACTGTGTCTGGTTCTGGGGTCCGCACCTCAGGAGGGATGTGGAAATCCTGGAGATAGTTCCAAGGAGGGGCACAACAATGCCCCCGGGTCTGGAAAACAAGCCTTGTGGTGTGAGGCTCGTGGGGCTCAGTCTGCTCAGTTTGTTGAAGAGAAGCTGTGCCCTGAAACGCAGAAAGGAGATCTGAGCCGGGCGGGGGTGGGGGGGTGTCTTTCCTACCTTGCTGATAAGGCAGAACAAGAATCAGTGGCCGGAAGTTGAAGTTAGACAAATTCAGCCTTGAAATGAGATGCCTTTTCCTAGCTGTGAGGGTAACAAAATATTAGCCCAGCTTCCCGGGGAGCTGGCAGCCTCACCGTCACGTGGGGCCTTTGAGATGAGCTGTCTTCCTAGAGGCCATGCTTTAATCCAGCTTCTGGGGAACATTCTGCAGCCTGTTACACAGGAGCTCAGCCCACATGGTCACAGTGGTCCCTCTGGCCTTAGACTCTATGGCAGGGGTGGGCAAACTTTTTGGCCTGGGGGCTGCACCGGGTTTCATAAATTGTATGGCGGGCTGGTTAGGGGAGGGGGTCATGGCCCAGCCCCCACCTCCTATCTGCCCCCCCGGACTCCTGCCCCATCCAACCCCCCGTGTTCCCTGATGGCCCCCCTGGGACCCCTGCCCCATCCACACACCCCTGCTCCCTGTTCCCTGACTTCCCCCGGACCCCTACCGCCCCATCCAACCCCTCCTCTCATTCCTGACAGCCCCCCTGGGACCCCTACCCCATCCACACACCCCCACTCCCTGTTCCCTGACTTCCCCCGGACCCCTGCTGCCCCATCCAACCCCTCCTCTCATTCCTGACAGCCCCCCTGGGACCCCTGCCCCATCCAAACACCCCTTCTGCCTGACTGCCCCCTGGGACCCCTGCCCCCATTCAACCCCCTGTTCCCCCCCCACCGCCACGACCCCTATCCACACCCCCACACCCCGACCACACCCCAAACTCCCCTGCCCTCTATCCAGTCCCCTGCTCCCTGCCCCCTTACTGCGCTGCCTGGAGCGCTGGTGGCGCTACAGCCACCACCACGCAGCACAGAGACTGGGTCAGAGCTGCTCTGCAGCTGTGCTGTCCCAGGAGCTCACAGCCCCACCGCCCAGAGCATGGCGCCGGCGGCAGAGCAAGCGAGCTGAGGCTGTGGAGAAGGGGGAACAGCGGGGAAGGGGCCAGGGGTAGCCTCCCGGGCCAGGAGCCCGGGGTCCGGGCAGGACGGTCCCACGGGCCAGATGTGGCCTACGGGCTGTAGTTTGCCCACCTCTGGTCTATGGGATCAAAGTGTAAATAACTTACAGGCAAATAAACTAGCGGAGTTCTAAAAGCAAAGCTTCAGGAGTTTGATTTATAACCCAAACGCCCAACGTTCTGCAGCTGCCAGAGGAGGCCTGAGGCTCCAGTCCCTGCTGAGCCCCCCCCCTTTAAATCCCCCCTGGGAAGCTGGGCTGGCAGCGCGCTCACTGCCAGAGGAGCATTAACCGTGTCTGTTTCTCCCTTCACAGAGCTTCCCCTGACCGTGTCACCCTCAACAGAAGCACAGGTATGTCGCTAATATGAGAGAGAGAGAGAGAGAGAGAGTGCGTGCGTGCGTGCGTGCACAGACGGTTTCTTTTAAAACCCAAACAGAGCTCTGATGACAGCATTGGGGATGGAGATGCTCATCTCCTTTCTAAACCAGCTGCTTCTTGCAGTGTCCTGGCCTTTGCACCCGCTGGGTCCTGCAGCCAGTATGCATGGTGGCGGCTGAGGGAGGAGGAAGCATTGTGCCCTGTGATTACTGTACACAAGAAAACTCCATTCAGAAAAGCATGATGTGGCCATTTGGGGAGCTCCTCTGTCATGGTTGCAAGGCTCGCTGGACCTCTCGCTGACTCCCACGCAGGTGTCAGGTCTCATGCCTTTCCCTCTCCTGGGGTGAAGTCACGTGATTCTCTCGCTCTTAGATCAGGCCCTGGGCTACCTCAGCCAGCGTATGGGTGATCAGACTGAGTTTGGCACTTGTGGTTCTTCCCAGCGGGAGCCTGAGACCAATGGGGATTCTAGACTGACCTGCCAGCCAGCTTGTTTAATATTAACAGTAGGAAGAAATCATAACGTCAGAGAAAAGGGGGGTTAAAACAGCAAACAGTCTGCACGCATGTCTGTCGTCTTACCATTCCCTGATGGAAGCTTAGGAACGCCTAACATCTCCAGACACCCCAGTGCTGTCTGTGTGTCCGTCTGAACACCTCAGCAAGAACTGCCTGACCCCCGGATAGTCGACCTTTCTAATGCTTCTGTCCTTTGAGCTGCTGGCCCCAGCACTGGGAGAGCAAGCTTAGTAATGGGGCTTATTGCTCAGGCATTGTCTCTTAACCACCCTGAAGAGTTTACTGGGAGTTGGCGTATCTTGAACTATTGTTCTACTTCCAGCTTGTTTTTCCAGCAGTCTGCTGCGAATGTAAACCAACGCATTCCTACAGTGAGCACCCCAATACCCATGTCACACACACAATTCATCAACTGTCTCAGAGCAGCCCTGGGTCTGTCACACTTCTCAGGGGAAAGATTCAAGGACTGAGCTAAGGGTCAGTGATTGATTCTCCTCCTGTGTATCCATGTGCCCTGACAGAGAGCGGTGAAGAGCCAGAGGCTGCTGTAAATCTGGCCATTAAAGGTTTGACTGAGTGCCCAGATATACAGAGCCAGAGCAGCCGGGAGGCCTTCCAGGGCATTCTGTCTCTCCCCAGGTTGCAGTGACTAGCCTCAAAGCATGAAAATAATGGACAGGTGCAGCGCATCTTCTGGCATTACAGGGGACGGGTCCTTTCTTCCGCTGCCTGGTGCGGTGTCAGCAGGCTGGGCAATCGCTGCTCTCAACAGGGCCGCCCAGAGAATTCCGGGGGCCCGGGGTCTTCGGCGGCGGGGGGCCCCCGCTCAGGGGCGGCTCTAGACCCCAGCGCGCCAAGCAGGCGCGTGGGGCGGCCCTTTCCCTGGGGGGCGGCATTTGGCTCCGGTTGAGCTCCCGGACGAGTGACTGCGGCGGGTGCCGTGGTCCCGCGGCTCCGCTTGACCTGCCGCAGTCATGCCTGCGGGAGGTCCAGCCGAGCCGCGGGACGAGCGCCCCCTCCGCAGTCATGCCTGCGGCAGGTTCACTCGTCCCGGGCTCCGGTGGACCTGCCGCACGCATGCCTGCGGGAGCTCAACCGGAGCCGCGGGAAGACGGGAAACACTCCAGGGGCCCCGGAAAACACTCGTGGGGGCCCCTGCGGGACGCGGGGCCTGGGGCAAATTGCCCCTCTTGCCCCCCCCTCTGGGCGGCCCTGGCTCTCAAACCATAGGACCAGGGGTTTTGCTCCCTTTCCCTGTTCCATCCACACCTGGTGCGTGTGAAGGAGCAGCAGCTCCATCCACTGGCCTGGTTCCAGGTCACGGCTGCTGATCCAATGCCCCACTGCAAACACTGGGTGCTGCTTTCACTGCCCTGGTTGCTGGGTGGCTCTTGTTTTTGAAATTGGACACACATTTTTTTGCCCTCTGCCACTGGCTGGGGTTTCATATTTTACCAGCCAATCAGACTGCAGCATGACTGACTGTGCTCAGTGAAATTGGCCAAAGAAAACTCCAGCCAGTTAGAAACGCAGGAGAGCAATCAGGCTGCTTTCACTATGTTAGTAACCAATTGTAGAACTGCAGGAGAGCATTTGAAATGGGTTAATTGTCTTATGAACCGCAGTCAGATCTCCACGCTCACCCCTCACCTCTTGATTCCCCACCCACGTACCTACTTTATCGATCTAGGAGCGATCGATCTAGAGCGACCTAACAGCCTGACGAGCAACTGCTCTCCCTGCTCCAGACCCCTGCAGATCTCAGTTTCCAGGGGCTGTATCCTCAGGGGGGAGCCCCACTCCAGGCCCTCTCAGGGCCAATTCCATGTGAAGCGACTGGTCCCGGAGCCGTCATTCGCAGTAACTGCCCACCATCTTCATGTGTCTCCTGCAGCTCTTTGCAGCACAGGACATTAAAACACTGGGTGACTGAATTATTAACCCAGCTCAGTTATTAACCAATCAGGAGGCTTTTACTATGTTATTGTAACCCTTCTGCCCCTCTGAGTTGGCAGCAACAAGGGCCGGGTTCAGTATCCAGGGGTTCCGTTTCAATAACACAATGCAAACCCGGCTCGAGCCCCCACCCAGTGACCTGGGACAATTACATACCACCCCCCCAGGCGCCTCTAGGAGGCGATACTTCCCCACTCGCAAGCACGGAGTCCGAGTGTAGCAAAATCCTTTTAATAAAGGAGGGAAACAATGCGGCATCACATTGGAGAAACACCACAAACAGGATTATAACACAAACTATAAGCAAAAAAAACCCACCTCCAAGTACGTTTGGCAATGTCCTTTCCGCCTTAGGGTCTTAAGTCCAATCACCCCAAAGTCCAACAACCCGAAAGTCTCTGGTCAGTGCCACCCCAGAGTTCAAAAGTTTATCCGCAGAGTTTTACCTTACGTGGGCCAGGGCCAACTGCTCTGCCTCTCCCTGGAGTTCTGCTGCAGCCTTCACCACAACCAGCTCCACTCCACCAGCTGTGCCGCTCTTTCCAGCCGACCCGTGAGCTGCTCCACTCCACTCACTGTTCCGTGGGCTGCTCCAACATGCTCCGCTCTGCCAGCCACTTAGCGATAGATCTTCAGGCTCCCCCACTAGTTAACACAGCACTCAGTGATCTCAGCTCAGTCAGCTTAGCTCTTTTAGTGATTTCAGCTTGTAGTAGGGGAGCCCTGGTGCTGGTGCACCATTGGCCCAACATGAATTCAGCTCAGTAGCCTCTAGATGGATTCCTGATGGAATCAAAATTAGCTTTGCTACTCAACAGTGGAGAATGTGCAACTGGTGTTCCAGGGCCCCAAAAGGCACACACACACCAGTCCCAAACCCCTCTCAATTCACTGGGTTTTGGCACCCATGTCCCTTGTCTAGCAAGTGCTACTTAATTGATGTTGAGACATCTCTGGCATAAAGCAGTCTCATAGTTCCTCATTCACATAATCAGGGTGACAACACTTTATTCCTCCTGCCTCAATAACAAAGAAATTGGGGATCCCAGAGCTGTCAAAATAACCATCCCAGGCTGCCGTGGGGTGGGTGTGCCAATTGCAAATACCTGAAATTCCTTTCCACACTCCCCATAATTCACCACCAGATGTCAGGGTAGAGCTCATCCTGACTCTGCTTACATCATTAACCAATTGTTGTTGATAAAATAATAATACTTGATCAGTCATTTTGCTGTGAGAATAATATCTGTCTATATGTACAAATAGTAAATGAATTCACAGGACTGTGACTCTTTTGGGTAATGTTGCTCACTAATTTGACTCCTGAACCACTGAAGTCTATCACTGTCCTAGGGTCAATGGAGCCACTGGAGTCTTTCTGCTGACTTCGGTGGGCTTTGGATTAGGCCCCAGATCTGCCTTAGCAGCAAGGTGTAGGCAGAGATAAGCTATCAGCGCAGTGGCCTTTTGTAGACTGCCGCACGCTGCATTTGCATGGGTCAGGAATGTGTCACGGTCCAAAGTTCGGCCCATTTCTGGCTCCTCTCCACTCTCCCTGCCTCTCCCTTCCCGCGCCCCCAATGGTGAGTGTTTCCTCTCCTCCCGGAGGGTCTGGGGTAGCTAACAGTGCAGTGCCTGTTGGTCCCAGCAGGACTGTCTGCAGAACCTCTGCTGCTTCTTTCCCTCAATCCCCTGGGCTGGCTCGTGCTTCCCTCCACTCCCATGATAATGGAGTCATGATAAACAGCAAAGGCCTGGAAGATTCCTGGGGGGCAGGGGAGGCAGCCATCTTCATGGCTCAAACAGCATCATAAGCCTCTCACAGCCAGCATGTAAGGTCATGGGAGGCTGGGGCTGGGGGAAGGGGTATCCGTCACCATGTATCCTACAGCTCCCTCTCCATCCACCTGCCAGCACCAGGGACCCTTTTCTCTCATACCGCTCTGGGCAGCTTTGCATTTGCAGGCTTCATGGAAGAGCCGATGGGCTGTATCTAACTCAGACACAGGGCTGAGGAGGCTGGGGCTGGAACATGGAGCTTTCATTTCCAGGTCTCCAGCTGGCACCATCCCTGCTTGTTACTAATCATATCAGTGAGCCTCTCTGGGGGGATAGGGTGGGACAGGGGTCTCTCTAGGTGTGGCCAGACTTCCCCCAGACTCAGCACTACCCTTAGCGCAGGGGTTCTCAAACTGGGGGTCGGGACCTCTCAAGGGGTTGTGAGGTTATTACATGGAGGGTCACAAGCTGTCAGCCTTCACCCCAAACCCTGCTTTGCCTCCAGCATTTATAATGGTGTTAAATACATAAACAAGTGTTTTTAATGTATAAGGAGGGGTCACACTCAGAGGCTTGCTGTGGGAAAGGGGTCACCAGTACAAAAGTTTGAGAGCCACTGCCTTCGCGGGAGCCAAGTTTGGTAATACGCAGCAGGCTCACTAGGGCAGGGCCGCCCAGAGGGGGGGCAAGAGGGGCAATTTGCCCCAGGCCCCGAGCCCCACAGGGGCCCCCACGAGAGTTTTTCGGGGCCCCTGGAGCGGGGTCCCTCACTCGCTCCGGGGGGCCCGGAAAACTCTTGCAGGGCCGGGCGCAGGAGCTTCTTCGCTCCCGGTCTTCGCCGGTGGCGGGTCCTTCCGCTCCCCGGCGGAAGGACCCCCCGCTGGCAAATTACTGCCGAAGACGGAGCGGGACCCGCCACC
This sequence comes from Mauremys reevesii, assembly GCF_016161935.1. Lineage (NCBI taxonomy): Eukaryota > Metazoa > Chordata > Testudines > Geoemydidae > Mauremys > Mauremys reevesii. The sequence continues at coordinate 41,278,847 of NC_052638.1, forward strand.
GAGTTCAGCTCTGTCTTCGGCGGTAATTCGGCGGCAGGGGGCCCTTCCGTTCCGGGACCTGCCGCCGAAGTGCCCCGAAGACCCGCGGCAGGGGCCCCCCTCCGCCGAATTACCGCCGAAGACCGGGCTGCACTTCGGCGGCGGGTCCTGCTTCGGCGGTAATTCGGCGGCTGGGGGGGGCCCCGCCGCGGGTCTTCGGGGCACTTCGGCTGCGGGTCCCTGAACGGAAGGGCCCCCCGCTGCCGAAGACCCCGGGCCCCCGGAATCCTCTGGGCGGCCCTGCACTAGGGGGTGCTACACGGTGATGGAAATCCTCCAAATGGCAGCAGTATGTGAAACGCACGGGCAGGTGGGGGGAAGGAAAGCATTATGTGATACCTGGCCCATTCCACTGCTTGGCTGCAGATGCCCCCTCCCATGTCATGTGCCCTCGCCCGGCGTCCTAGCGCTGAAGTCAATGTCTCTAGCTCTTCCTTGCCCTCCAGGCGGGCGGCATAGTGCCTTCTGGCTGCCCAAGACGCAATGGGCAGATGGGTAAGGCTGTGGGCCCGGCATCTAAATGACACCTTGTGCCCTTCTGGCTGGCCGCCTCCCCTGTGCGCGCCCTGGCATTGTTTGGGGGTAGAGATTGCAGTGCAGCTACACTGGATGTCTCAGCCTCCTCCCCTCCAGAGGCATCTCAGCATAACTGCCGTTTCCCAGCCCCAGCCTCAGCCTGTGCTCTGCTCTCCCATTTCCTTGCAGATGGTGCAGTCGCTGGGATTTGCCATTTACCGGGCGCTGGACTGGGGGCTGGACGAGAGTGAGGAGCGAGAACTGAGCCCCCAGCTGGAGAAGCTGATCGACCTCATGGCCAACAGCGACTCTGACGACAGCGGCTGCAGCATGGCGGACGAGGGCTACGGGGGGCAGGATGAAGAGGAGGAGGCTGTGGAGGGGCTCCCACGAGCCGTGCGCACCTTCGGGCAGGCCATGAGGATATGCGCCGCTCGCCTGACGGCCCCCCAGGAGGCACAGCAACATTACCAGGCTGTGTGCAGGGCCCTCTTTGTGGAGACGGTGGAGCTGAAGGCTTTTCTCACCAAGATCCGGGAAGCTAAGGAGGTGAGAGCCAGCCTTGTCTGCAGGAGCCTGGGGCAACCCATCTTCCCCGAGAGCCAGAGCGTGTGGCAGTGATGCCCACACCCTGTGGTACTGCCATAGGGATCGGCTGGGAGGCTTCTTCACCACTTGCCTTGCCCTCTAAGCCACTGGTGCTGCACCCTGGCCCAGAAGGGGCAGCATCTCAGTGTTGGGTGAAGTCGCCCCTGAAGAAGCACTGCTCTTCGTGTTGCATTAAGGACCTGATTCCCCACCGCTTTGCTGCAGCGTTATGCCAGTGAGTGGAGTCACCCCGGTGTAAAAGTGGAGTAACACAGAGCTCCCTAGGCCCCCCGGTGTGTAAAGCGCTGCAGATCTCAGGGCCCTGGTAGCTGGGCAGCTACTCCCTAAGGGAAATCCTTAGAAATCTGCACCAGGGTCTGGGGCATCCCTGGGATTTCCTTCTGGCTTTTGTTCTCCGGGGTGGCTGGTGAAAGCCAGCCATCTGATGCCAACAGACTAGACTGGCTTTTCCATTCCCACAATGGCTCCGGACTTTGCTCTCACCAGGTCACGCCCTCCTCAGTGATTCTGGTGCAGGGGCCGTACAGTACCTGGCCCATGGCCTCATGTTCTGCCTTTCCCAAGCCTTCTGTTGAAGGGGAGGGCGTGTTGGGAGCAGGAACCAGCCCCCATTAGTGATACAAACACTCAGTACAGCTTAGTTCCCTCTCCCCGGCTCGCACAGCGCTTTGCACAGGTTCAGTGTGACCTCACCCCATGTGACTCACAACATCAGAGGCACGAGAGCAGGAGAAGACTTGTGAGATGCCAGGTCAGGGTTGTCCCTTCAGACTCTTCTCCAGGGCTTTGTCCAGCCCAGCATTGGGTGACTCTGTTGACGGGGTTCCTGTGGGAGGCGACTCCGCAGGCTGATACATCTCACCATGAGGGAGTGTCCCCCGATATTCCCCAAAATCTCCCTTTGTCTTATTTCATCCCCTGGCTCCTGATTTATACCCCAGTGCCACCTGAGACAGTCCTTCTCCCTGGGAGGGAGGTGTTCTGAGCCCCATTTGACAGCAGAGCCAGGATCCCAGTCCTCTGCCCTCTGCTCTGTCAGCCCACCCGTCCCGCTCCCCAGGCCTCTGTCCATGGTGTGCCAGGGCCCAGAGGAAGCGGCCTGCCCTGTGCATTTCGCCCTGGCAGAGCCAGGATCGTATTTATAAAAATGGGACACCGGGAGAAATCAGGAGGTAAGCCCCCCGAGACCCTCGATAGCTAGGCAGAGAGGTGGTTCACTGGCTTTCTGTGAGAGGTTTCCCTATATTCTGGTGCGGTGAAGGGTGCCCGAGTCCCCGAGCCCTAACACAGCGCTGCCATTCAACAGCTAATTTCAGCTCCTCTGTCTCGTTTTAAAAGGCCGTGTCCCACCCCAGCCCTGACGGATAGTTGCCCATGCAGCTCCCCCAGCCTGCAGCTTTCCAACCCAGGGCCCAGTGTGCTTAGTCAGGGATTCCCAGCGCAATACCTGCGGTCCCAGTGAGTATCTCAGGTCTGCCATCTGGTGGCCAGATACCGCAGAACACCAACGCTGTTCTATGGCCTGACTACTGCTGCAAGTGTGCTTGCTGCTGTACGCCCACGGTCCCTGTCCCAGAGCTTTAGTGAGCAGCTGGTGGGGTGGGGGGCTAGCTCATGGGTCCCTGAGTAGGAGAAGTGAAAGCAGCAATACAGGAATGGAGCTGTGTGCATCAGAGAACCCCGCTGACTGCTCCACTGCCATACCCAGAGTGGCCAGACCCTCCATTCTCTGGGAAGGCCTGGATGGCGGGAGGAACCTCAGTAGTTACGTGCGGGTCTGGGAGTGCAGGAGTCTGAATCTTTGGCTCTTCCCAGTGTACCGAGCTGCTCTAGCCTAAGATGATGATGATGATGACGGGGGTTGTGATAGAGCCCAGAGGCCCCGGTCAGGGCAGGGCCCCATTGTTCTGTGCACACAGTACAAGACTGTCCCTGCTCCGCAGAGTTTAGCATCTCACGCACCAGCAGACCCAACGGGGGGAGAAAGGGGGGGTCAATCCGGCAGCAGCAGGACCCCAGGTTGCAGAGCTGAGTTGTGTGCATCAGTCTCTGGCTTTGAGTCTGTTTGGTTTGCTTTTCTCTGCCTCTCCTCCCAGAGGTTGTAACGACCCCCTAGCACAGCCACTGTGCGTGGTGCTGTGTGAGACGCAGCCCCTGCCCCCCAAGAGCTTACAGGCAAACAGACCTGACAGGACATGCAGGGGAGCCTCCAGGACGCTCCCCGAGGCCCAGCATTTGCCTTTGCAGGGGAGTGAATCTGCTCTACAGCGCCACCATTCCCTATGTGACAGGCAGGGTGTTCAAGACCCCATTGGCATTGGAGGGTTTGGTGTCTTGTGGCACCTGCTCTGACACAAGTCAGGCAAACCTGCAGTCCCAGCCTCAAAGGGGTTAAAGATTAAGCTGCAGTTTCCTAGGATTGCCTTGAACTCCACCCTCATGGGTAATCACAAGGCAATAATCTGTTCCAGGAAGCGAGCTCATAAATTCAATGGCAAAGGCATGTGGTTAGGAATTGATGGGGTCAGCAGTGTTACCAAAGAGGCTGTTCACTTGCTCATTAAACTTATGAAACAGCTCAAGAAAAATGTCTCCACCTCCCCTTGCTCATCCATCCCGTGTCTCCAGCAATGCCTGAGGCATGAGTTGTGGTGGGCTCCAGAAATGCCACGTAGGGAGCCTGATATCCTGCTGGGCATTGCCGTGCCTGGTGGCAGGGAGAATTGCTGTGGGGCTGCGGGGGGGGGAGGCTTTGACCCCATTTACAGGATGAGAGGAAGCAGGGACCCACTGACTGCAGTGACCGAGAGGTTCAGCAGGCGCTCCGCCCACACAGCCTGAACACTGGAAGGGAAACCCTGTCTATATTTGGGGTCACAAGATGATGGCAGGACCATGCAGACCACCCCATGTCCACATGCTGTGGATGCCCTTTCCACATGGGCATGAGTACCCATTTCCCAGGGCAGCCTGGAAATAAGGCGTGACAGTCATTAACCACTGGGACAATCTACCCAGGGTTGTGTCGGAGTCTCCATCACTGACAACTTTTACATCAAGACGGGATGTTGTTTTAGAAAATCTGCTGTAGGACTTACTGGGGGGCAGTTCTCTGGCCTGTGCTATCCAGGAGTCAGAGTGGATAAGCCCAGTGGTCCCTTCTGGCCTTGGAATCTATGCAGACCTCTGACACTGCAGCTCCTGGGCACAAGCAGCAAGGCATGAGAAGGTTCCCCCAAGTCCTTCACAGCAGGCCCACACCTGCCCAGACGCACTGTCCCTGCTTGTAATGACATCCAGGAGGGAGCTGCAAGCAGCCAGCATGGTATTACCCAGCTCCATGCAGCAGGCACGCAGGCCATGCAGGATGGGTTGGGCTGTGGGGAAGTTTTAAGGTTGCCAAAGAGGATCTGATGCAGGCAGAACAGGTGAGGTGCCAAGTATTGACCTAGCGCTGCTCTACCCACTCTGATGACTTCCTGGCTCTCCTGGGTAGTTTAACAGGCTGGCCCAGGTCCTTCCAGCCGAGGGAAATGCACCTTCCATTATTTCAGCCTGGGTTAGAAAGTCTGCAGCATATTCCCAGGTGCAGCCCCGGGCAGTTGTCTGTGCACCAGCCAGAGTGCAGGGCTGGTCAGATGCCGCATGGTGGAAGCAGATGATGCTTCAGCATCACGTGAGATGAGCCCGGGAAACACAACCACAATCTGCCAGCAATGATAGGGTCTCAAGGTTTTCTCAGTGACGGCGAGGCTCTGATCTGTGGTGGGTTTATTAGCAATAAATTATAGTTCTCTTTCCTCTGCTGCCTGTCATTCCAAAGGATCCCAGCGCGTGTTCCAAATTATACACACAGGTCCAGTGAAATGCAGCCCCCTCTGGGGGGAAGCAGTAACCATCCGTCCATCCCAACACTGTAGGGTGGTGACAAACCCTCCTCTCCCAGGAAGTGCCAAGGGACCTTTAACATCTGGACCAAACAGGCAGGGCCTCAGCTTGCCAAACAGTAAACTGCATGGAAATGGAAGTGTCCAGAGCTTCTCCTGGGGCACACGTTGCTGCTGGGGAAGACACAGGCTGTGCTCAGAGTCCATTCCAGGTGCTCCCAGAATCCAGGAGGGATGCGAATTCATCGCCCACCGTCCCCCACAGGTGCTGCCACATGGCTCAGTTGAGATGGGACAGTCCTAGGATGTATTTGGCGAGACCCACAAGCACAGACCGTGAACATTCCCTTGGGGCCCAGCATGCTCCTGGCTAAGAACTTCCCCCCGGGCTCCAGTCAATGGCACCTGGACGATCTTCCTGCCCAGATCTCTACCCTAAGCTGTGGTTAACAGGCCCCAGCTAGGGGAGTGGGTGGCTGGGGTCAGACCCAAGGCATGACCCGACTTGCTGCTGCTGCCGAGTAGCGTCTTGGGGCAGGGACCATGCCTCCTTTGTGCCTTGTACCTGGCCAGGCACATTCAGTGCCTAGTAGCCTATGGAAGCTGAGCCTTGTGGAGCTGTGATGGGACTCTGTGGCACCACAACCCCCTAATGGGAGTGGAATTGTATCCAGGGGGAGGGACTGGCAGTTGGGGCAGATGGGGGCCGAGGATCTGGGCACTCTTTCTTCGTGTTCAGGGGTCCTCTCTTTATGAGACCGCTTCAGCCAGGATTCTCCTAGGAGCATGTTGGGCTGGTGAGGTGCTGGGGACCCAGCATGGGGAACGTGACATGTCTGTGCTGCTGCAGATGCTGAGGAAGCTGAGGGAACAGGAGGAGGAGCTGGAGGAGAGGTCGACGGATGAGCTCGATAACCTGCGGAACACAGACTGGGTAAGTGGCGCAGGGTCATCTCCCTGCGGGTGCTTTGATCAGCAGCTCTTGCCTTGCAGGAGACAGAGGTAGTGAGGGGCTGATGGAAACCTTGTTTTGGCAGCCTAATGAACAGAAGAAGCACTTGGGGAGAAGGGCTGGGATCCCGTGGGCCCAGAGGTGTGGGAACCTGCAAACCCTGGTGGCTTAGACGTGTCACAGGGGAGACCCAGTCGTTCCCGGGACAGCAGGCACTGGGGTGCTGCAGAGACAACGTGCTCAGCCCTGCAGATTTATGTCACCCCTGGCCAACAAAGGGGATGCTGATGGGCCATTCCATCCAGCCTAGCATGATGGTGTGGGTGGGAGATCATCACGAAAATGGGGGAGCCTTTGGGGAGCTCCCCGAGTCCCACTGGGGACCCCTTCAAGGACTGGATACAGATCCCTGAGAGAGGCAGAACGATTGCTGCCATTGCGGTCACTGGAAGGAGTGCAGAGAGTGTAGGGAACACGGAGGGGAGTGTGGGAGTGGGGGGCACTGGGACAGGTCGTAGCTAGAGAACGGGACACTGACCCTGCTTCCCCAGCATCAGGGCCATGATCCAGAGCCCCCACCCCACCCCCCAGGGAGCAGGAGAGCTGGGAAGGGAACGGACACCTTTGCAGTACAGACACTGCCCTCTCACCTCAGCCTGCCCAGCCAGGAAAGCCACAATAGCCAGGCCATTGGCTTTGGCATGGACCAGGACATGGGTGGTGAGGCCTAGTGGTTGGAGCAGCAGTGCTCAGAGCCAGTGTTAGGAATCAGGAGCCCAGTGAAGGGCTCAGGAATCAAGAGGGCTGGAACAAGGCTGGAGCAAGGCAAACGCAGGAGAGATTGCAACTGCGGGCAAGTACATTGAGCAGCCATTGGCCAAGTGCTACTGCTGGGCTTTGAAGCAGCCCTGGCAATGGTGCTTGGCCAGGCAGGCCATCTGGCCACTTTCGGCTGCAGTTGTCAGCTAATCCCAGGCCCGGCTGCAGGCCCTCGTTCCTGACAGGCTTCTGGGCATAGTCACATGCTCTAGACTGGAAGCCGCTTCCACCCCCATCGAAGTTAGAGATGGGAAGGGCACTGGGAGGTGACCCCGTCCATCTCCCTGCCAGTGCAGGACTGTTCCTCACACCAGGGCTAAGCATGCTGCCATCCTCCCGCCAGGTCAAGTCCCAGTGGTGGGGGGAGCACACAGAGCCCCTGCTGGGCTCCATTCACAGGGCTCATGTCCCATGGTTACCCAGGGCTCCCTTCCCCGATGAGGAAACCTGTGACGCCGCGGGTTCATCTCCTTGGTAAGGGGCAGTTGCCCATTGTGTCTGTTCCAGGCCCGGCTGTGGGTGCAGCTGATGCGGGAGCTACGTGACGGTGTGAAGCTGAAGAAAGTCCAGGAGAAGCAGTACAACCCCCTGCCCACCGAGTACCAGCTGACGCCCTTTGAAATGCTGATGCAGGACATCCGGGCACGCAACTACAAGCTTCGCAAAGTCATGGTGAGCCCAGCCATGGCCAAGGGGCCTGAGCCCCGGCCAGGGGGTGACTGCCATGGAGTGCAAGGGTCGCTCGCTCCTACTGACCCACCATCTGCCTTTGGGCTGGAGCCCCCACCACCTCCACCTCCTGGACCCGTTGATGCTGAAGGCCTAGCTCAGTGTAGGGCTCATGCTGCTGCTGGGACACCCCCAGGGTAATACCTGCCCCTCCACTTAGACCAACTCACCCTAGTGCCTCTGCAGAGCCAAGAATCCTAGGACTGGAAGGGAGCTTGAGAGGTCTGTGATGGGTTCCCCCCAGGGTGCCACCCAGAACTGGGGTACCACTGAGCCCCCTGACCCACCAGCCTGGGCTCCCTCTCACACTCTACTGCTGTGACAAGCTGCAATGCCCTCCCGCCTGCACTTTCACCAGCAGTCACACAGGTAGGGACACAGCCCGCTGCAGTTACATGCAGGCTCTCTAACCACCAGCCTCCCAGCCTGGGACCCAGAGCAGTACCACCCTGCCCTGGTCAAATCTGGCCAGTATATGGGTTTAATGCCCGGTCCGCCTCTCCCTCAATGTGAAGAGAACAATGCACACTTGTGGCAACCAAGCCGAGATTTCCCCAAGCACTCCAGTCAAAGCTCACTGGTTTAGATTAAAACAAAAACAAGTTTAACAACTACGAAAGATAGATTTTAAGTGATTATAAGTGATAGCAAACAAATCAAAGCAGATTACCTAGCAAATAAAAATGCAAACTAAGCTTAATGTACTAGTGAGATTGGACATGAATAGCAGATTCTCACCCTAAGAGATGATACCAGCAGGCTGCAGATCCTCAAGGGGCAGCTGCCCTTGCTTTGCAGCTTGGAATCCCCAAGTGTTTCATTCACAGGCTAGAAATGCCTTTAGCCTGGGTCCAGCACTTCCCCCAGTTCAGTGTTTGTTCCTCAGATGTTTCCAGGACTCTTCTTATGTGGGGGGTGAAGAACCCCAGTGATGTCACTCCCTGCCTTATATAGCTTTTTGCATATGGCGAGAACCCTTTGCTCCAAAGCTTGGTTCCTAGGCTGGTCTGTGGAAAAATACTGACATCCCAAGATGGAGTCCAGCATCATGAGGCCTGGTCACATGTCCTTGTAAAGTCACAGCAGCCATTGCTCACAGGTGTCTGGAGTGTTCTCGGGACAGGGGCGGCTCTAGGTATTTTGCCACCCCAAGCACGGCAGGCAGGCTGCCTTCGGCGGCTTGCCTGCGGGAGGTCCCCGGTCCCATGGATTCGGCGGCAGCCTGCGGGAGGTCTGCCGAAGCCGCGGGACCAGCGCACCCTCCGCAGGCATGCCAGCGAAGGCAACCTGCCTGCCGCCCTCGCGGTGACCGGCAGAGCGCCCCCTGTGGCTTGCCGCCTCAAGCATGCGCTTGGCGTGCTGGTGCCTGGAGCCGCCCCTGTCTCAGGAAGGCTCCCCAGGTGGGAGATAAGCTTCTCCTAAGGCCTATTGTTCTCCCTAATGACTCATTTCCCTGAATAGGCCCTTCCCAACCAGGTATACATCCTGTCTAGTGGGCCTTACCCAGCTGTAACTAGATTTGAAGTACAGATACATAGTCAGTATTTATAACTTCAGATAAAAATGACACATGCAAAGAGGATAATGATATTCAGCAAAGCATAACTTTTCCAATGACACCTCACATGACTTATCATGCATAATATACATCATGATATGCTATAACCATATCATAACAGCCTATGAAGAATATGGGGTGCAGTGTCACAAGGTCATCTAGTCCAGTCCCCTGCACTGAGGCAGGACTAAGTATTATCTAGACCATCCCTGACAGGTGTTTGTCCAACCTGCTCTTAAAAATCTCCAACCATGGAGATTCCACATTCTCCCTAGGCAATTTATTCCAGTGCTTAACCACCCTGACAGTTAGGAAGTTTTTCCTAATGTCCAACCTAAACCTCCCTTGCTGCAATTTAACCCATTGCTGCTTGTCTTGTCCTCAGATGTTAAGAAGAACAATTTTTCTCCTTCTCCTTGTAACAACCTTTTTTGTACTTGAAAACGGTTACCATGTCCCCCCTCAGTCTTCTCTTCTCCAGACTAAACAAGCCCAGTTTTTTCAATCTTCCCTCATAGGTCATGTTTTCTAGCCCTTTAATCATTTTTGTTGCTCTTCTCTGGACTTTCTCCCATTTGTCCACATCTTTCCTGAAATGTGGCACCCAGAACTGGACACAATACTCCAGCTGAGGCCTAATCAGCATAGAGTAAAGCAGAAGAATTACTTCTTGTGTCCTGCTAATACATCCCAGAACAATGTCTGCTTTTCTTACAACAGCGTTACTCATATTTAACTTGTGATCCCCTCTGGCCCCCAGATCCCTTTCCACAGCACTCCTTCCTAGGCAGTCATTTCCTGTTTTGTAGAGTCATAACTCTCCCTCCTCTCTCTGCCCATCCCTCTCTCACCAGGTGGATGGCGACATCCCCCCCAGGGTGAAGAAAGATGCCCATGAACGTATTCTGGATTTTATACGGTCACGGCCGCCACTGAAACAGGTAACGTCCGTGTGAACTCTGTAGTGCCCGGGCTGCAGGTTTCTGACTGACCAGGTGCTCGGGGGCACGTGAGAATCCTCGGAAACAGGTTCTAAATCGCTGCCTCAGTGAAAGAGCCTCCCTACTGAAGGGAGAGGCTGTCGCACTGTCTGGATTTTCTAGTGTCAGGTGCATTGCTCCAGTGTCCCCTTGTTACCCGGGGTTATCAGAACCCCAACAGGCGGTGTAAGGAATAAATCAACAGGAATTCAGCGATTCTGTCGGACCAAGGAGAAATGCAGGTCAGCGTGCTTTTGTCTAACACTGCCGGTTATTAGATTTAAGCACACAGAGATATAAGCAATAGGTTTAAAACATCCCAGATATTTACCTATATTCTGAGATGGTATTGAGTAATCAATGACAGATCAGTGCTGGCCAAACACTCCCAGATACCCTGTATTATCTGAACTTTTTATAACTAACTTCTACTAAACACATAATAGGGGTCTTTATAACCTAAGTCATCACTTTTCCTAACTTTCAATAAACTTTTACTATCAGAGGCATCTAGACTCAAGGCTGTCCAGACACATATCTTTGTTTCACTCTCTGTTATTTACTTTTTCTTCCCTCCTCCCACACTGATTAGCAAAACTGCCAGTAGCTATGACCTTGCTTCTGAAAGCCTATCTCCGCATTAACCCTTAACTAGGTGGTGGTCTAGCTCATTCATTCAGAGTGGCTGAGTGCACATAATATGGTTGCAATTAGCTTGATCACATTCTGGGGTATATACTCCCCTCAAATGCAGCAGAACACCCATGTCCCAGCACTGGAGACTGCTCTCCTCTCTGCTTGTCCTGGGAGCCCACTTCCAGGAGCACTTTCCCCTTTTCCTGACACTTGCCTAGTGAGGAGGAGCAGATGTGAGGGCCCTGCGGCTGGAGCTGCGGAGAGAGGCTCAGCTGGGACCCTGCTGGCATGAGCTAGTGACGCGCCTCCTTCACCTGGAGAGCCCTGGAGCCTCCCCCTAGAGTAACACTGTGCCCTCGCGGCTGGCTCCAGGGGCAGCAGGATCAGCTTTAGGACCGAGAATCCCAGCGCTCTCTGTGGGCCCCATTGTGATCTCTGCTCCTGGGGGGACCAAGCCCATTACATGGGGCGATAGCGCAGTCATGGCTACTCCCCTGTCCAACATGAACAGGCAGCCTGGGGAGACGGCAGGTCTCAGGCCAACAGTGCTCTGCCTCCACAGGCCACACTGTCCTTGTAAAAACGGGCGTGGCAGCCATGTGACCTCTGTAAGGGAAGTGAGGGGCTGCCCTGGGGCTCCTGGCAAGTCGTCCTTGGTTGGGTAAGTTTGGGCAGCCTAGGTTCACAGATGCCCAGTGCAGCGTCTCTGTTCTAACTGGCCTGTCTCGTCTGCTCCTGCCCCTGCTGCAGGCGTCTGAGAGGCGGCTGCGCCCCATGCCCCAGAAGCAGAGAACGCTCCACGAGAAGATTCTGGAAGAAATCAAACAAGAAAGAAAACTTCGCCCAGTCGAGATGCGGCACCAGGGTCAGAAAGGTACCGTCCCAGCCCGCCCCAGCGGGGAGCCACGTAGCCGCATGCTGCCATCCAGCACCCCCGGCCTTGCCTCAGCATGTGGAACTTGTGGGGTCCCCGAAACGCTGGCTCATCTGTGAGAGTCCTGAGGGGGGATGCAGAGCGCTCTGAAAGCTGCAGGCTGTCAGGGAGCAGCTCCAGCCCTAACCCCCAGAGGGCGCTGTTGAAACATGACCCATTCCAGATGTTCTGTACGAAAACAAACACCAGGTTAACAGTGCCCAGCACTGGCTGCCAGCAGGATTTGAACCCAGGACATTCCCAGAGCTTTACTAGCCCCCTAGCCCGCTCATGCAGCGTGCACGGCTCCTCCCCCCCATTGCCCCTGTGCAGCCTGCTCTGTGCTCGTGAGGAAATTCAGAGGCCACGACTGCCCCAATTTGTGGGGAAGGCATGACGGGCAGCTCTACCCCAAAGGTAAATTCCTTCCCGCTGCCTGCTGAGACGTAGCACCCCGGCCTCGTTCGCTGCATGAGTCCAGGTCTTGTGTGGGGTGCTAGCACCCATCAGCCCTGCCCCCCAGCCCCCATTCTTCCTGCACTGTGCTCTGTCCATGCAAAGAGGTTTCATACTCACTTCCCTCCCATATGGGCTCAGGGGGCAGTTTGAAACTGCAGCCCCCTCTAAGGTATCCCTAGACCACAGGGAAGCCCACCCCTCTAGGTGGATGCCATCCCCCCATCCTCCTACCAGCCCTGCCCTGAGCACCTGTGTGAGTCTCTCCCCTCCTCTGCCTTGCAGGTTTTGGCTCCCTGCCCTGCATCCTTAATGCCTGCTCCAGCGATGTGAAGTCAACCTCCTGCATCAACCTCTCTGTACCCGACTCAAGCACCCCCGCCCAGCGCCTGCGGCCAAGGGTTCTGCTCAAGGCTCCGACGCTGGCCGAGATGGAGGAGATGAATATCTCCGAAGTAAGCGCTGGTTTTGTCTGTGGTCACTGGTGGGAGGGTGCTCAGGATTGCTGGTATCGGTGTCATCTTCTGGGGCAGCGAGGGGATGGCTGGCAGGGAGACACAGCCCTTGACATGAGCGCAGCAGCATGGCAGAGGGGCTCTGTATCTGAAAGCCAAGTGCCCTGTGTGGCTTTTCTGGGCAGAGCTCACCTTCAAGCCTGCCGCGTGGCCCTTCTTGATGTCAGTGGCACGGCCCTGCCCCCAGTACAGTCAGGAGCTCTTCTGTTGGCTTTGGCGGGAGCAAGAGAGGGCTCTGCAAGACTGGCTGGGCCAGGGTCAGGAATTGTTTAGGGTAATAACGGGGGGCAGTCCCTGCCTGCCCCCGGCAGCCCAGAGGGCATGCCCGGCCTTAGCTCCCCCTGAGTGGGGCCGCAGTGGGTTCATGCGGAGAGATCAAGGCAAGGAGAAACCCCCCCACCCCCTGCACACTAATAAATAGCATGTGGCCTTCTACTAGAGCTTCAGGCCAGCAGAAAGTTCCTGAGGCTTCACCACAGGGCCCTGGGTCAGCTCCCAAACGTAAAGTTCACAGACCCTCTTTGGGTAAGCTGAGGAAAAACCATCCCCCACTGCTACCTGCGTGACTTCTGCTCAATGTCCTCTTCCTGTTTCTATGGCCCAGCTCTAGGGCGGGGCAGGGCCTCCTTCATTACCCCCCAGGCTGGCCCAGTTGCAGGCTTCCGCCTATCCCTCAAAGGGGTACTCCCTTCCCGAGGGTGATGCCTTTCACTTCCAGGTCACCAGTTCAAATCCCACCCAGGACAATAGGGATTACAAGCTGTTGCTTTCTGCTGGTGCTGGTTGGTCTCTGGCCAGCCCACAAAAACAACTAGCAGAGCTGGCCTCATTAGCAGTGTCAGCCCAGAAGACCTCACGGCTGGCTGGACAGGAGGGGGTGTGGGAGCTTGCGCTGAGGCCGCACAGCTGGAACTCCAGTGCGACTTGCCAGCACTAAATTCTTTATTCAAAAAAATGAAGCAATGTCCCCAGGCTCCCAGCTGGGTGGGAGATCAGGCTCTCAGCCTCTCTGGGGCTTTCATTGTGTTGCCTCCTTTCTTGGACTGACCGACCAGTAAAGGGTTGTGTTGGCGTTGGCATGGCATAAAAATGGCAAAAAGTTCAAAATACAAAGTAGGGAGATAAAGGAGAGAGATCTAAGTCAAAACAGGAAAAGAATATCAGAAGGGCTTAGGTAGGCATCATATAGCTGGTCAGTAGCCTCGGCGTCAGCAGTGTGGGGGCTGGAAAGTTCTGATGGGCCAGCGCAAGAGGAGCTGCCATTCAGTAGGTGTGTGGTGTCCTCAACTGCATCACAGAGGCCTGTCCCTGAGTCCCCAGGTGTGGCCATTTATCGCACCCTCACCACCCCCCTCTGAAACACTGGCGCTTGTCCCAGAGGCAGCATGGCAGCCTGAAGCCAGGCACTCTCTCACCAGGCTGAGTGAGGAGGAAGGAGTTTCCTGTAGAGGAGCAGCTTGTTCCCATTCCTCTATAGAAGTGGTCGGTAACGTGGCTCTGCTGATGAGATGGTGGCGAGGCACTTCCATGTCTCTTTGAGAAGTGCTGGGAGGTGGAATATGAGAGAGGGCTGGTAGCCACTTGCTACTATTGGTCTCATGGCTTCATTCAGTTGTATATTGTGGGTGGAGAGTTTAACCAGACTGAAACACAGAATTCTCCAACTGAGCAGCAGAGAGCTAGGTGGGAGCTTAGCGGTGTTTGAGAATGCAAGTTGAGCATGTAAGCTTATGTAGGAGGACATTTCTGCTCTTAATCTTCTGAGCTACCTTGGTGAGGTGATCCTGGTAGGTTGGTGTGTGGATTGTGCAAGGGTAGAGTTACTCCAAGATATACAGGCTTTGGATCATGTGTTAGTCATTCTCCATTCAAGAAAGTGTTGAGTTCTCATGACGTCTTGAGGTGATGGAGACCACACGGTCTTTGACATACTTAAGTCGCCTCTTCTTGCAATAGCCACTGACGGCTGTTGTCTGTTAGTTCAGTCTTTTTGTGGTATCTGTCTCTTGAAATTAGGCAGATGTCGTCTGCATATTTGAATTACCTTGAAATTGTTGCAGGCAGATAACCCATAAATACGATGAAAAAGGTTGGCGCAAGAACAGATAGATCCCTGAGGGAGTCCATTCTTCTGGGTCCGGTATGTGCTCAGTTACAAATGCTCCTACTAGGTCTGAAGCCTGCCTGGTCATCACTCAGAGCATCCTTCTCCCAGAATTAGTTACTCCGGAAGTCTGTAAACGTGGCTCAGAAGTGATCTAGAATGGTAGCTAGCTGGAAGGGGTTTCCTGGCTTTGGTGGAGCTGTCACCCTAGCTTTCCACCATAGCTTAGGCATCCTGTCCAGTTGGATGACACAGGATATGAAAGCAGACAGCGATTTGATGCTCTTTTTACCAAGGTGTAGTAACATTTCTGGTGAGACCTTGTCAAGGCAACCTGCCTCCCTGTGGCTCTGTGCTCTCTGCGTCCTTGCGGTGGGCATCCGTGGCAGTAACAGAGTGGCGCTCCGTGGCAGTAACAGAGCGGGCGTCCGTGGCAGGAAGAGGGGCGCTCCATTTTCTGAGCCCTTTGTCTTTTTGCTCACTGTACCTAGGCAGGGCTATAAGGAAGCAGCTGATGGTGAGTGATGGGACAGCCCTGGTGATGGATGGGATCTGTGCAGTCGTCTCTCCAGTACCATTTCCCCAGGGGGTGGATCGCACCACCCTCTCCATGGGCTCTCTGGGCACTGTACGGTGTTGACGCTGCCTACAGTGGGTGCAGAGGGGGCATCAGCCAGGCTGGGTCAGGGAGCTGGCACTTCAGAAAGCTGCCCGTTGGCAGCTGCAGGACAGGGGCACTTTTCCAGCAGGCCCCCGGCCCAGGGCCTGCGTGTTCATGTTGCTCTGTATGACTTTGCAGGAGGAGGAGTCTCCAAGCGCTGAGATGGGGAGGGAGCCTGGCTTAGGGCTCCCCCTGAAGCGTGATCGCTCCTTCTCTGAACAGGACCTGGCCCAGTTCCAGAGCGAGAGGGGCACCAGCCAGCCCGAGTCAGGGTATCTGGCACCACGGGAGTCTGAGCCAAGACCCCGCTCAGGTAGCATGAACACTGCACGGATCAGCATGGAAACCAAGGGCAAGTTCCTCCTACCTTCCCTTCCCCTCCCTTCCCCTCCCCAGCTGATACAGCCTCCCTGTCTACCCCCCCCCCCTTCTGGAACTGCACCTGCCTAGAGCAGCTGTCTCCGGAGGCACTGGGGATTGCCCTGCAAAGGGGGCACAGGTGCAATCCCAGTTTGGGCCGCCATTCCCCCTCCCCCATGAATGGAAGGTGTGCCCCCCCCCATAGGAGACTTTGCAGCGGGGTGCCCGGCTCCATACAAAGTCCGGGTTTGGGGACCAGCCCTTGTTTATATTGGCTTGCCAGGAGCTGCCCAGTGCAGAACCCTTCAGTGGTGCTGGAGCACTTCTTATAGTGGGGGAGCTGTGCCCGCCCTTGCCCCGTCCGTGCCCCTCGCTGCCCCCTAGAGCCAGGGCCAGGAGCAGGGCCGTGGCTCCAGGATGGGGGGATGCGGCAAGGGGACCGAGGCTGGGGCCACAACTGGGGATGTGTGGGGAGCCCCAGGTGCAAGGCCAGCAGCTGGGACCCTGGGCACGGAGCCGGCAGCTGGGACCCTGGGCACGGAGCCGGCAGCTGGGACCCTGGGCACGGAGCCGGCAGTAGAGCCCCTGTAAATCCTGAACCCTTCGTTCCCACACCTGTGGAACCCTTTGCTGGTTAGCAAAGCCCAGAGTCTTCTGCCCTCTGTGGATGTTGTAGCACAGCACTGGGCCCCTGCAGGACACCCCAAAACCACCATCAGGTTCTCCCTGCCTCCCCTCCTCCCTAAGCTCTGCGCCGCTAGAGAACACCTCGTGGCCACACAGCCTTTGGCTCTGGCCCTGCTCCGTGGCACTCCCCCATCCGGCTCTGTCCCAGCAAGACGTGCAGTTGTTGGAGCCGATTCCCCACGCTGGCCACTGCCAGACCCTGTTCAGCCTCCTTCCCACCGGGCCCCTCTTGGTCCTGGTCCCGGGCCGGAGGGTCCCCAGCCTCCCGCTCGGCTGATGATCAGGGAGGAGCAGAGCTCAGCAGGACTGACTCTGGCTGCCTGCGTTATTCTCCTCCAGGTTCGTTCCCAGCCAGTTACCACCAGATCCCAGCTAGCGCTGGTCCGCTCACGTCCGACCGCGGCTCCCTCGGGGCTGTGGAGGAGAGGTCAGAGGGCGGCTCCAGCTCCACCCCTGACAGCAGCTCCAAGCATCTGTGGCTGGTAAGTGTCCAAGCTGCGCTAGAGCCCTGAGCCGTGCTGACCAAGTCCCCCAGTATGTCAGCGAGACGCCCGTTCACAGCCAGAAAACTGCCGACTGTGATTCCATAACGGTCGCTCGCCCTGGGGGGGGCAGCCAGGCCACACCCGCGTGGCACCGGGTTGCCGTAGGGGCTCGTGGGCTACGGGCTCAGACTGCTGCTGGTGGAGGGGCACCTGTGAGTGGAAGAGGATGGTCAGGCTGCTGGGGCCAGGGGCAGATCTCCCTGAAATGAATTGGACAATGTTGGTCAGTTTGCCCTGAGCTCTGGCCTGGCGCGGCTTAGTCTCCACTAGCAAGATTCTTGAAGGAGGGTGAAGCTCGGAGCTGAACGGCAGGGGGCTGCGGGTCGGGACTGAGGGGCAGCAGCAGAGCTGTGGGTGGGGCCAGCCAGGGCTGGAGTAGTGGGGGCTGCGGGTCGGGACTGAGGGGCAGCAGTGAGCTGGAGGGAGGGGAAGGCTAGGACAGAATGAACAGGGTGCTGTAGGTCAGGATAGAAGTGCACTGTGGGGGGAGGGGGAGGAGATGCTGCAGAACAGGACTGAGCCCAGGCTGGGGGACCTGATCCCCACAGTCACTGTAGCAGAGTAAACGATAGTTTGGGTTTCCCCCCGTCCAAAGCTCTGGGGCCCTCACGCAGCCAGGTACAAATGCCGGGGAGTCGTGGGGGGCAGGGCCTGGGAGCTCGTCCCTGCTGCTGTCCCGTCAGTCTCCGTTCCACGCCTGCGTGAGCAGCTGCATCTCCTCCGGGGTCCTTGTGGGCGCCTGGGCCACGGCCACATCCTGGGTCAGTTCGCTCCCCGCCAACGTGCCGCCCCTGCGCTCTCGGTGCGTGAAAGGGGCTCAGCTCAGGCTGTGGCTGGGCAGTGGCCAGCCGGGCCCTGGGGCGGGACTGCGCCCCGCTTAGTGCCCTCCCCCTCTGCGTACACAGGAGTTCAGCCACCCCGTGGAGAGCCTGGCCCTGACCGTGGAGGAGATGATGGACGTGCGCAGGGTGCTGGTAAAGGCCGAGATGGAGAAATTCCTCCAGAGCAAGGAACTCTACAACAGCCTGAAGAAGGGGAAGGTGAGGGCTGGGGATGGGCTGGCACCATGGCCTCCCTGGGAGCGACTGCCTGGGGTCTAGGGCGGAAAGGGCCCTGGGGTGTAGGGATCCTACCCCACAGACCGTGACCGTTTACCTCGGCCCTTCTCCACCTACAGATCTGCTGCTGCTGCAGAACAAAGTTCCCTTTGTTCTCTTGGCCCCCAGCCTGTCTCTTCTGCAAGAGGTGAGTGAACGGTCCCCTGCTTGGGGGTGGGTGCATGGGGGGCAGGGGAATGAGGTTCTGTGCTGACCCCTGGGATTCTCTCTCTGCTTTTAGATCCGTCTGCGCCTCCTGCAGCCTCAAGGTAAGAGACGCGTCATGAATCAGCCCCAAGAGAACCATCCGCATTGTGCCCATCGTCTGGGGCCTCCTGCCACTTAACTCCGTGGGCGCCCGCACCTTGGACACTGCCTTCCCCCCTCTCCCCTCCCCCACAGTCGCAGTGATCTCCGAGTGCAGTGTGCCGGTGGGATGGCGATGGGGCGGGCCCTGGAAGCCCCGCAGTGGGCATGTGAATGTACCCACTGTGCCGAGGCGGTGCAGTGCTGAGCTGGCTGTGGGCTGGCAGCAGACGGGCAGCACTGTAGCATTTCTGGGGCCCTGCTTAGCTAACTCCTGGCCACCGTGGTCACCCCACCAGGTAGGACACTGGCCATAGCGCAGTGGGAAGGGTCAGGGGGGTGATTCTTTGTGGCCTCCCATATTTAACGTGGGGTGCTGGACCGACGGGTGCTGCACCCCCTGGCTTGAAGCGGTTTCCATCATCCACGGGGCTTCGTTTTGTTCAGTGGCTCTCAGCACCCCCTGTACAAACTGTTACAACGCCCCTGCATTGAACTGACTTGTAAGTGGGGACAGTAACCTTCAGGCCAGCGCTCCCCAGCTCTGCTGCAGGAAGTGGCCTGGTCAGAAATGACGCGGACACAGGGGACCCTGCGTGGGGGGAGCTGGGGCCCGTGGGAAAGTGACGCTGTGCTTGTTGTGAGCTCAGTGCCGGGCAGCTGTGCTAAGCACGTTGCGGTCCCTCCTTGGGCACAAGCTGGCACAGAACGTGGCCACTCCCTGCGTAAGTCACCCAGCGTAGGTGAGCCGTGATCTCAGCCAGTAAATCCTCTATGGGGGACACAGGACTTGGGCTTCAAGCTGGCTCGCTTTTGTGGCTACCTCTGGCCTGGGGAACTTGCCCTTTTCCCCGGGTCACTTAGCCGCGTCAGGCACAGGAAAGGACATACGTGGTGGTGCAGCTTTGCCGGACGGCCGGTGGCCATGGCAGCAGCTCAGAAAGTGCCCAGGCGCCCACCTGACACTGACCTCTGCTGCTTCTCCTGCAGATTAAGATGCCTTCGAAGAAGCTTGCTCATATTCCCGTCTACGCCCTGGGCTTCGAGAACCTCCCCAGATCTCTGAATGCCAAAGCTCTGCTGCTGAGGAGGAGAGACGCCTTCAAGTAAGTTCCCCCCAGTGCTTCCTGCTGCCCCATCCCGGCTCCACAGCGAGGCCCCCGTCCCATACAGGGGGTGCGTGGCCTCTCCAGCACGGCCTTCCCGCTGCTGGCACCTGGCCCCGGGCTCTGGAGCCACCGGACAAGGGGCCAGATATCAGGAGAGACAGAGGCAGGGTGACCTAGAGGCCTGAGGCGGCATTGGCTGAAGCCATGGGGGATGTGAGGAATGCAGGATCAGGCCCCTGGGTGATGTAAGTGTCTGTGCTAGCAGCACCCAGTGCTAAAGCCGTGGTGCATTCCCTGCTGGCGGCGGGGTGGGGTGGGGGACAGGACGGACTGGGACAAAGCCAACCATTAGTCTTTCCCCTATGTAGCTGGGCTGATGGGCGCCGCAGGCCGTAGAGAGCCGGGCATCCCTCTCCAGATCCCATGGACATCTGAAAATGGCAGAGGTGGGGTGTCTTGGGCTGGCCCTTCTCCAGCCAAACCCAGCTCTTTGTTTCCTGGCGGTTCCTGTGCAGAGCTCCGTGCACCCTGGGCAGGGCACGAGACAAACCAGAGTGGGGAGCACCATCGTCACCTCTCCTCCCTGTGCTGGTGTCTTCTCTGCTGTGCAGCTGTCCCCTACCATCTCCCTGACCCCTCCTTGGGTAGGCTTCCTCTCTGACTTCGACACCTGGCTCCCCTTCTGCCTTCCCGCACAGCCCCCGGCCCTCCTTGGCAACTTCGCCCCCCACCAGTAAATCCCTGAGCACCCCCGACTCTCACCTCCTAGTGTGACCTTCCGCCCTGGCTTGGCTGCTGCCTGCCCTGGGCTCGCCAGGTGCTGTTCCCTCTCATCTCTCAAGAGCTGAGCTCCCTCCTCACCCCCTGCAGTGTCACTCACTGCGTCTCCAACCCACCCTTCCATGATCTCCAACCTGTCAAGGCCCACCACTGTTCAGGCTCCTCCCCCAAAATCAGACATGCTCTGGTCTCCTCCCTTGTCAAACCCACCCACCTCCCCATCCCCTCCAGGCTCAGTGATCCTGCTGGCTACAGCCATTGCCTTCAGTCTCTCCTCTAGCTCCTTCCTGGACCCTCTAGTCCAACTGCAGCTTCTCCGTGTCAGGGCTGGGTGCAGCAGCATCGCTGTGGCCTGGGGAGGAGCTGCACAGTGATCTCCCAGCTCTGTGTAGCCAGTGGCCTGTGCTCTCCACTGCCAGGCTGGAGCCTCCACACTTATTTGACAAATCAAATTTGCAGAATTTTAAAATATTGTGTGCAGAATTTGTAATTTGTTGGCACAGAATTTGTTGGCGCAGAATGCCCTCAGGAGTAGCATGTGGCCCACAGAGTTCTGTCCTCCCCTCCCGCCCCTTTCTCTCTCCGTGGCTGATCTCTGGCAAGGCTACGAGGGGGCGTCGTCCCCAGCACTGGAGAATGCAAATCACAGGCTTGACAGTCCCCTGGGCTGGGGGGGCTCTGGGTCCTTGCACAGAGCAGGGAGGTATTTCCAAGTGGACGGCTGCTTCTCATGGTTGTGTCTTGCAGCTCTCTGCACTGGCGGAGGGTGGAAGAGGAGTTCCCCCACATCTATGCCCACGGCTCCATCTTGAAGGACATCTGCAGTGACTGCACCAGCTTCGTGACCGATGTCATCTGCTCAAGCCGGAAGAGCATGGCCATCCTGAATGCCACGCCGCGCAAGGGCAGGAAGACGCAATCCCTCTACATCCAGCCCACCCACATTGCCAAAGCCCAGTGAAGGACTCCACTGCCACCCTCCAGGCCTGGCCCTGGCAGCTTCGCAGGCACCAGGAGCCAGGCTCACAAGCAACTCCGCAGTGTTAGCACCTTTGCAGAAATTGGCTCTCCAAGGAGCTGGGACTCTCTGGGCATCACCTCCCACCCCCACCAACATTTGTGCGCAAGAACCAAACCAAGATGGCTTCCAGGTGACCCTGCTGCCTAAAAATTGCCACCATCCTTCCCTGGCGTGCTGCAAACACCGCTGCTTACCCCCAGCCTGACCGCTCGTGCCGCTCTTCGACCTCCATTGCGATGCCCTGCTAGTGGAGGTGTGTGTATGTACGTAGATCATCTGTATACAGCTCTATATTTATAGACATTAGTGACCAGCGAGATGGCACGTCAGCCAGCGGGACTCACAGACGGCGGCGCGTGGCTGAGGCCACGTGTTGCACAGCAGGGAGCTCGGTGTCTCCCCATGGGAGAGCAGAAGGACCCAATCCCTTGCTCTGGCTGAGGATGGGCAGGACCCAGGATGTAACTCAGAGCCCAGCTTCTCTCAGATCTGTCGGAGCAGGTCCTGGCGTGTTTCGTTCCTTCCCACCTGGGCAGCTGGTCCTGCCCGGTTCCTCAGGGCCCCGGAGCAGGCTGGGGCGATCTGTCTGGAACGTGTTGGAGGAGGAACTGTTCAGACTCTTCTGTTTACATTGCTTCTGACTCGCCTGGAAGGAACGGAGTCCTAGCGTTGGGCTGAGGCTCCTGGGCCAGTGTGTGCTGCTGGCTAGCACAAGGCAATGTGCTGGTTCTGCCATGTGGCCAGAGCCCTGCCATTGGGATCAGGGACGCAGGCTGTAGATGCCCTCCTCAGCCCGCCCAGCCCGGCACCTTTCCCCTCCAGCTCATCCCTTGGTGTCAACGGCTGCCTGGGCTGGGGCCCCCGGTGGGGCTTAGTTCCCACTGAAAGCACCTGGTGGAGCTGGGCTGGCTAGAAGCACTGGCTGGGTCTTAGGCCCTGTGTTTGAATCCAGGGCATGGTGCTTGTGATGGCCCGAGGCCTGTCCTGGGAGCCAGAGTGGGGGCTGAGCCTTGTGAGGTTCAGTGAAGGTGGCGCATAGCCCTGCCCCGAGGAGCAGACTGGGGCCTCCTGCTCCCCATGGGGAGACCCCCTGCGCCTGCCATTACTGAGAGCAGAGGCTTTTCACGGCTCCTTTCTAGCTCAGTCGTTGAGCTGGGATCATGGGGATCTCCAGTGTCTGCCTGTCCCCACTGTTCCTTTCCCTTCGCTGCTCTGGCTGCCAGGTGTCCCTGGCGGTGGGGCAGGCGCTGCCTGTATTTAGTCAGACCCTGGTTTTGTACCAGACACTCGGCTCTGAGTAGGTCTTTGTCTTTGTGCTGCAAGGCTGCGTGTGGCATCAGGGGGCTCGCTCCGGGCAGGGCAGGGCTGGGCTGGCGGCCTGTTCCCAGTGCAGGGGCTGCGCCGTGGCTGAGTGTACGGCAGCCAGGGCCCAGCATAGCATGTGCTAAATCTCTTATTCCCCAGCCTCGGCCCCTGCCCCGTGGATCATCTCTGGGGGAGTGGCCAGGCGGTAGGGCTGTCGTGGTAGCCATGGGATACCCGACATTGATGGGCCCTTTCTCCATCCCGGGTGGAGCCTGGCTGGCCGCTGCGCTCTGAGTAAGGAGTCCAGCGATGAGGAGCAAAGGCTCCTGCCCAGCGCCTGCTTCACTGGAGGTAGAGGAGATTGCCAAAGACTCTGCCAGCCCCACTCCTCTGGCTCCAGGCATCTCCTGGCCTTTCCAAGGCTCATGTGGGTTATGTGGTCTGGGCCCTGAACCAGACTAGTCACAGAACAACAGGGAAGCCCTGGAGAAAGCCTGACCATGGGCACAGGTCTGTGCTCTCTCCCATCTTAGTGCTCAGCATCCCTCCTGGCCAAGAAGCAAGTGCCTGGAGCCCCGAGGAGTCCGGCTGGCCTCCTCTAGGCTCCATCGTCAGCTGCTTCGCCATCGTGGCCTGCACTGAGGAGGCCTGGCTGGGTCACCAGCCACGGCTGCTGTTTAAATGTGCCTATAGAATGTATTTGTCTAGAGCATCCTTTGTGCGAAGTAGCCCGGCCTATGGAGGCTGAGTGACACCGTGCCCTCCCCCCTGCCCAGGGCCAAGAGAGGCCTGGGGAACTGGCCCAAACCAAATCATGCTCCTGTATCAGGTTTCCTCAGTGGGCGGGTGTCCAGCGTACTGGGCGCACTGGCTCCCCACAGACTGTGCCTGCCCACAGGCTGTGGGCCAGGTAACGCACCCAAGCCGTGTGAACTAAAGGGACTATTCCACAATGTGCCACTAGCCTTTTGTGTACCACCACTTGGGTTGTTGTGTCTTGTGACGTGTGACACAGGGAAATGCAAACTACACATGCCTAATATGCCCAGACAAGTCCAGGGGCAGGACCTGATTTTCAGTAGCTCAGAAGCCACGGGCCCATGCCATGGAGTGCCTACTTTGCACTTTCACACAGGCTGACTACATGGGCAGATTGGGTTTTGTACCTGCAGGTGGCCAGTTAGACACTCAGGCCTTGTCTACACTAGAAAAGGTTTGCCAGTGTAACCAGCAAACCCTTCTAGTGGGGATGCAGCTTGAACGCATGCTTTGGTGGTATAGTTCATACCAGTTCCCCAAACCAAATAGCTGTGCTGGCCAAACGCCCCCTTTTGCTGGTATGACTGTCTACACTGGGGCCTTAGCCAGCCTAGCGAGGTCAGGTGGGAGAGTGACTTTTCACACTCCTAACCAACACAGCTGCCGCAAAACTTAGCACTGTAGATCAGGCCTCAGACCGGCAACTGGCTCGTGCTCATAAATCAAGTAAATAATTGCCAGTGGATCTCTGCATACGGCACGAAGCGACTGAGCTTTGGCAACCCAGGCCTGGATGGGAGCTGGCAGCATTTGGGGAAGGTTCATCCGCCCTGGGAAACTGCACAGTGTGTGATAGGGGAAGCAAGGGGGAACGCTCCTGCAGACTCCACGACCTAGCAGCCCCTCTCCACGCTGAAGATACCATCCTGCCAGAAACCCGTGGTGCTCCGCTGCCCATGGGCGCTGGTTTCTGAGGTTAGCCTGCGTTGGCGTCACCCCGCTCGCTTCTCCCTGTTTTGACTCAGCCACATTTTGCTGACACATAAGAATGACAATGCCTTATCATCCTGCCCACTGTCTGCAATAACTCATCCTCCTGCCCATGTCAGCGTTGACAGGCGTGTGCGAATGAGGGTGACCCCGCCCACGTGTCCTGTCCATGGCTGAGCCATCGGCCAATGTTTTGTACACAGCCCATCCTGTACAGATGAAATGTACATTGTAAATAACGTGCACCTGGACTGGCATGGTTGCTCTTGTACATATGGTTGCTCCCATACTAATAAATCCCTATTTTGAGCTGCAGTGGCTGTTTCATAATGCTTTGTCGGCACATTCTGATTCCTGGGCTGGGTAGCTATGGGTGGAGGGAGGCCAACCCAAACAGTGCTGTAGCTTACTCCTGGGGGAATTTTTGCGCCTCTGTGCGTTCGCAGACTTAATATTCCCCACAGATTTCTTTGCTTTCCTGCAGAAAAATGACTTTCTATCAGGGAAACAAAGGGAAGCTGCAAGAGCAGTCACACACCAGTCCCTAGCAGAGCAGATACATCGTTTCAGGCACCCAGAGCAGCCAGCGGAGAGGTAAATCAACAGGGGGCTGGGGAGACCCCAGCCAGTGGCTCCTACCTTGATCCGGGATCAGCTGCTAGTCCTGGCTGGGCTGGAGGCAGGAAAGGACAGGACTTCCTCTTCTCTGCAAGCAGTGTCTGGAGTTATCAGACCCACCCCCAGAAACCTCCCCCAGCTGCAGGAAGCTCAGCATCCTCCTCTGCTTCCTTCCTCCATCGTGCCTCAGCTGGGGGGGAGGGGTCACTATATGGGGAGCTGCTCCCCCATCCACCCAACTCCTGTGCATCCGGAACTCCCATACCCAGACACCGCTGCCAAGCCTCACTGGGTACGTTCAAACCCCACCCCACTGAACCTCAACCCCTGCATCTGGAGCCCTCCGGTCCCCCACCCCTGCCTCCAGACCACCCCACACTGAGCTCCATACACTCAAACCCCCACCCTGACGCCCCACCCCCCGCACCACCCTGAGCCCCCCAGTCCGCTCTGCTGAGCCCCAACCACCTTCACCTGGAAGCCCCTGCAGAGTCCAATTGCTGCTGCAGCTAGAACCCCCAACTCCAACTCTAATGAGATTAATCGATTAAGGTGGGCTATTAGCAGGAGAAAAAAAGCTTTTGTAGTGATAATCAGGATGGCTCATTTCAAACAGTTGACAAGAAGCTGCGAGTAACAGTAGGGGGAAATTAACATGGGGAAATAGTTTTTAGTAATGACTCATCCACTCCCAGTCTTTATTCAAGCCTAATTTAATGGTGTCCAGTTTGCAAATTAATTCTAGTTCTGCAGTTTCTCGTTGGAGTCTGTTTTTGAAGTTTTTTTGGTTGAATAATTGCGACTTTTAGGTCTGTAATTGAGTGACCGGGGAGGCTCTGACTGGTTTTTGAATGTTATAATTCTTGACGTCTGATTTGTGTCCATTTATTCTTTTATGTAGAAGCTGTCCGGTCTGGCCAATGTACATGGGTACGTGTCCTAGGTAGGGCCCACAGTGGCCATTCCCCCTAGGCAGCGGAGCACCCCAGACAGTTACTGTGATTGCACGGCAGCCATGCAGAGGCCTTAATGGGATCAGGGCCCCAGTGCTGAGTGCTGCACACACAGGAAGATCTGGTCCCTGCCCCATAAGTTTACAATCTAAGTGGAAACAAGATGCAACAAACGAAAACAAATTGAGGGTAGCAGGGAGGGAGGATGAGGAGAGATGGTCACATGGGCTAACAGTGACCTTGACATTTTGGTTCCAGAGCATTTTGGTTCCTGCCCAGCGCTGCCCCCTGCCCTACAGCCTGGCCAGCAGCCCTCGGTTTGTGAGCCTCCTGGCAGCAGTGGATCCTGCGGAGGTGGGATTTAAACAGGAGGATGGCGCTGCTGGGGATGAGGTCAGGCAGCATGCTCCAGGCCGGAGGCAGCACGGAGATGTCTATGGGAGAAGTGGGTGTTCAGGCCTGGAGTGGAGGAGCCTGCTGGGAATGATGCAATAGGAGAAGAGCACATTATTATTCCTAGAATCATGTTTTGATGGTAGTGCCTAAGGCCCAGCCATGAGTGACACCGCATTGTGCTACGTTCTGTACCTGGAATCGAGAGTCCCTGCCCTGGAGAAGTGGGGAGGGGTAGAAGGGGGGAGGGTCTGTGCCGTGTGGCTTCTGCAGCACTCACCTCCTGCCCTGAAATGCCATCGGTTGGTTTACGTATAAGCACTAAACAGACAGGTGCCCGTTTCTCTCCTTCACTCCTGGACGTGCCGAGAGTCATAGTGGATTTAAATTCCTTCTGGCAGGCGAGTGCTTAGCCAGCATGGCATGAAGTGCATGAGGCTACCTCAGACGGACCGGGCCTAGGATGACCAGATGTCCCAATTTTATAGGGACAGTTCTGATATTTGGGGCTTTTTTTTTATATGGGCTCCTATTACCCCCCACCCCTGTCCCACTTTGTCACACTTGCTGTCTGGCCACCCTAACCGGGCCTGGCGGCACACGGCGCGTGATGCCAGTATTGTGCCCATTCCTTGTCTCTACGTCCTTACACAAACACCTGGGTTGGCAGGGGGTCAGCAGCACCCTGTGACATGCCTCTTCCTGCCCCACCTGCTGCAGCCCCCTCCCCGCAGGGCAGGGGCTCCCCAGGGGCAGATGGGGAACTCCCAGGTAGCTGTGGCTCTGGCCAGGGAGGGGCTCGCTGCAGCCGGCCCCAGAGCTCAGCAGGGGCGAGGGCTCCTGCTGTGATGCGAAGTGAGATCCGCATGGGCGGGCGCCTCCCTGGAGGCCCCTCGGCTCCGCCCCTGGCTGCCTCTAGGGGGCGCGTGGGACTCAGCTGGGTCCCGCTGCAACTTATCTCACGCCGTTCAAGCCTGAGGACGGAGCGTGACACAGGTGGCAGAAGGGAGACCAGCGCATGCGCGCAAGGCCACTGTTCCGTTCGCCCGCGGAGTCGCGCAGGCGCAGCAGAGAGGAGGGGCCGAGGCAGGCTCCATGTCGCGGCGGGCCCTGCGCAGGCTGCGGGGGGAGCAGCGGGGCCAGGAGCCCCTGGAGCCGGGGGGGCTGCGGCTGGGCCCCGAGGAGGCGGGGGAGGAGCCGGGCCGCGGCAGGAGGGGGCCGGAGCGGGGCGGGGTCAGCAACCTGTACGAGCTGGTGAGGAGCCGGGCGGGGGCCGGTGGAAGGACCGGGCGGGGGCCGGGGAGCGGCGGGGCTGGACCGGTGGAAGGGCCGGGCGGGGGCCGGGGAGCGGGGGCGGGGCTGGGCCGGTGGAAGGACCGGGCGGGGCGGTGGAAGGACCGAGGGGGGCGGGGCTGGGCCGGTGGAAGGACCGGGCGGGGCCGGTGGAAGGACCGGGCGGGGGCCGGAGAGGGCGGGGCCGGGCCGGAGAAGGACCGGGCGGGGGCCGGAGAGCGGCGGGCTGGGCCGGTGGAAGGGGCCGGGCGGGGGCCGGAGAGCGGCGGGGCTGGACCGGTGGAAGGACCGAGGGGCGGGGCTGGACCGGTGGAAGGACCGGGCGGCGGGCTGGGCCGGTGGAAGGGCCGGGCGGGGGCCGGAGAGGGCGGGGCCGGGCCGGGGCCGGTGGAAGGACCGGGCGGGGGCGGGGAGCGGCGGGCTGGACCGGTGGAAGGACCGAGGGGGGCGGGGCTGGACCGGTGGAAGGACCGGGCGGCGGGGCTGGGCCGGTGGAAGGGCCGGGCGGGGGCCGGAGAGGGGCGGGGCCGGGCCGGTGGAAGGACCGGGCGGGGGGCGGGGAGCGGCGGGGCTGGACCAGTGGAAGGATCGGGCGGGGAGCGGCGGGGCAGGACCGGGCGGCGGACCGGTGACAGTGCTGGGGGTCCTGGCAGTGCCCCTTGCCCCAGGCGAGGAGCCGGGCCAGGCTGTAATGCCACAAGCTGCCACCGTTAGGCCAGAGCTGCCCGGTGCGGGGAGGGGGCACTGGCAGGCCCAGCGTAGTGGGTGGGGATGTCATGCCGGCCAGCCCCCACTCCATGGCGGTCACCAGCTCTCGGGCTGCTCGGGGGGGCTCCTCGGCCCTTTGCTGGCAGGGGATGGGCCGGGTGGCTGGATCCCCCCATTCCTCCAGCAGTGACTGAGTCAGGGGGTCGGGCTGTGAGAGCTTGTGCTGCCGGCCCCTGGCTCACCCGCGATCATTCATGACAAGTGTGGGGTGCCAGCGTCCCAGGTACCAGCCTGGAAGTGCAGCCGGGTGGCCGGTATCTTCCCAACCCCCCTGGTGGGCATACAGCCGTCCAGGCTGAGCCCTGCTGTTCACTTCTCATTTGCCTTGGAGCCTCAGTTCTGGTCCAGGTCCCCATTGCGCCAGGCGCTGTACAAATAGAGAACAAAACCATGGCCCCTGGATGAGACAAGAGAGAACAAATGGACAGGCAGACAGGGAGTAAGGAAACAAGGAGACAACCTTGGTGAGCATGACAGGCTCTGATCTCAGCACACCAGCAGCCAAACTGCTGTCAGGTTTCTTGTAGGCTTCTGGTGAATGGCCAGCTTTAGCTCCTGTCACGCTGGCAGGATTTTTCTCTCTCTTTCTGTAGATGTGAGTAAAATACAGATCCCTGCTCCTGGTGTGCAGCTTTGTGCTGGTGGGAGCCAAGGCAGTGCAGACTCATCCAAGTATCCATCCCACCGTTCTCCCCAGATTCCTGAACCTTGTACCCCTGTCTGCACAGATAACCAATGAAGAATTGGAGGATGATCTAGGATCCAAAGAGGAGAGAGCAGAGTCCAGACTGAATGAGCAAGATGGCCCAGGGAACAATGAAGAAGCTGAAACTGGCGAGCCAGAGAGCGATGGGCAGAGAGCTGGAGAAGACACTCAACAGCAGGACCAGACAGTGACCAAACTGCAGGTACCTGGGAATGTTCAGCAGTATCCACACCCGCTAGCGATTGGTCATAATTATGAAGAGTTTTCTTACTCCCGCCTCATACTGGCACCGGTAGCTCTGCCTTACTGGGTTAGTGCATCAGTCTGTGACCTCTGGGGACCAGAATTCAAACAAGTGAAAATGACCGGTTACAACTGAGATGCCATTTGTCCGCCTCCCCAAAGCACTGCGTACCTTGGCCTGACTGACGGTGTGAGGTCTAGGGTTGGGGTAGCAGGGCATTGCTGTGTTGGGAGTGAGGTGCCTGGGCAGAGTGGTCTGTTGGGAGGGCAGTGGAATACCTGGATCAGGATATGGTGATCAGCTGTGAAGAGAAAGTTACTGTAGCAGTTACCTGAGGTAAGTGGCTTGTGCCATTCTTACTAGTCCGATATTTTCATGAGCACTAAATTTGTGTAAAATGTATGAAAGGGAAAAAAATCCCTGGTAGCTTGAAATAGAAATTATTGTCCTTTTCCCCTCCATTGGACACCTGAATTAGTTGTTGGGTTGCTTACAAGGACGGGTCTGTTGTCTTAACAAAGTACAGTGTAGCATTTGCTTTGAAGATGCACGTACGCAGAATTACATGAAGATTTCAAACGGGTACACGGGAATGCAGGTTAGGTACTGGGTTTTGGGGGGCTTGACAGTAGTGCTTTGTTGTTGGGGTTTTTTATTTTTGGTTTCACTTTAAGAAAAGTGAGGAGGATTAACAGGGTCATGGTTGAAGATGGAAAGCAGCCTCACTGTTGTATGCTGTGGGAGACGCTCACAAGAGAAGGGGCAAGTTCGTTAAGTTAGTTCCAAATTGCAAAAACTACATGATCTCTCAGAGGTGGTGGTTGTGGAGCGCTGCCTAAGCTGTGGATACATCTCCAGATGCAATAGCTGTGTGGCGCCAGTAATCCTGGGAATGAGTTTTACTCTGTGTCCTTTGGGAAAAGAGTACGCCTGTCTGCCTTGTTGGATAAGACTAGGTAGCACCATGTGCCTAAGTAATTGTACCTAGACGGAGCAGAGAGCCCAGATCACCTGTGATGTTTTCAGCCAGCTGTATGTTTCTGTGGTAATGAGTGATTTTTCAGATTCCTTGGTAAAAGGAAAGACTAAACAAAAGAAATGTTAATTACCACTGAGACTTGGGGGAACAAAGGGAGGTTAAAACAACTTCCTCCAATCCTGAAGAAACTAAAATATTCCTTGCTTGATCTTGTATTGAATAATCAGTCCCAGTCACTGGTATGAGAATACTGCAGTTTGCATTTGACCCCTTAAGGCTGGGAATCGATGGTTGAAGCGTTTTGTGACCTCTTGCCCTCACCCTTCCCTAATCTTGTTCCTTGTTTCAAGTGTGACAGGAATGGCTCTTTCCTAGGCCAAGCCCATGGTAGCCTGTGTTCCTGTTGCAAATGCCACCTCCACCTTCCTTGCTGCCTCCCTCCCATGCACTCACTGGCGCCTGTTGCATTTATCTCCATAGCCTGTATCAGCTAACAAGCCACGGAAGAAAAAAAAGAAACGGAAGAACAAGAGAACTGCAGCTGGCGAGACTCCGGTATGTCTGCCTCAGATCTGGGATTCAGCCCCACCCCCTTCCTTCTCTCCAGGCTCGGGAGACCCCCACCAGCGGTCACCTACCTTTGTGAAGTGCTTTGAGATCCATGCACAGAAAGTGCTATGTAGTATGTTGCACTTATTTATTTGGAGGCTGTGATTCCTATTTCATAGCCTGCGTTCATGTCCTCAGAGCTCAGCTGCAGGTTATTAAAGCTGGAACCTTCAAACCAGCATCTTCCATTTTACTGACTTTTGTGGTGTGGGGGGGATCCTCTGGGATCTTGCTTTTTGTGCCCCTCCCTTTGTTCTTTCCCATATCCTCCCAGGCCCTGCCGAACACGGACTCTTCCTGCTAGGCAGGGCCAGACACTGCTCTCTCTAGCTGCCAGCGCTCCAGTCACTGGCGAGAGGGCTCACTAGAGAGCGACACTGGTGCGCTGTGCTCTTGCCTTGCCAGGCCTGGGCACTCATCCCCTGCATAGCAGCACATTACCATCACGGTCAGTTTGACTTCTAGTAGCAAAAGCGCCACCAAGAGTGGTGGCTGGTGCCGAGTATAGTGCCAGCAAGTGGTTTTTGGACTTGTCCTTGTCAAGTGTCCTGTCCATGCAGCGGTGAATGTGTGTGGCTGAGGTGGGGGAAGGGCACAGATTTTGAGTCTGACTAAACTGTCTCCTCCTAAGGAACTGTGTAGGCTTTGCTCTGGGTGGAGTCAGGAGCCCTGTCCCATGTGTATCCAAGGCATTGTTTGTGTAATTGACATCAAGGGACTGGCTGTGATCCTTGCAGTACTTCGGGGAGAGGAGTGTTCCTGTCTGACACAGGCACTGAGGGCTGACTGTTGTTAGTAGTCAATATTTATGTAGCACTGTCATTTTTCATGGTGCTTTTGAGTTTTTAAAAAGCCCTATAGTTGTGGCACCCAAGAGCTTATAATCTAAATCAGACAAATATAGAACATGGAAATAAAATCACCGGGGAGGGGACAGCCAAGGGTTAAAAAAGTACAAACTCAAACTTGTAAACACTAAGGCCAGGAGGGACCATTCTGATCATCCAGTCTGACCTGCATAGCACAGGCCGGAGACTCTCCCCCAGTGACTCCTGCACTGAACCCAGTAACTTGTGACGGAGTTAGAGCACTTGGTTTAGCATGACAGCCAGTCTTGAGTCAAAGGCTAATGATGGTGAAAATAGCATGAGTCATCATGTAATGGACGAACAGCAAGGCGAGTGGGGACGAGCAGCCAGCCCAGAGTGGGACTCTGTACAGAAAGGCAGGAGTGATGTTTTCTCGTGCAGGCTGGGGTGGGACCGATCCTTTAATGGTTGTGATGTCTTTGCTTGGTGCCTTAAGGAAGACGATGACCTGGAAGACATTGACAGCATTCTGGAGAAAATGGAGGATTCCAGTGGGCTGTCGTATGAAACCAAGAGTGGGGTAATCGCAGACAGTCGGCCTCTGCTCTACGTAGAGCACAGGTAATGTGCCTCGCTGTCTGTCTTTCTCTGCTCATTGCTCTGAGGTCTGAGCATGTAGGGAACTCCTGTCCCAAGGGAGCTTTGGAGTCTTGCTGTAAAGTGCTCTCTCTGGCTTTGAGTTGGGACCATGCTGGAAAGGTGCTGGTGCGTTGGTAACTGAGGGCGGCTCTGATCTGACCACCTGTTGCTTCAGTTGAAAGGCTGAGTTATTGGTAATGCTTTTGGGGTTCCTCGTCCCAGTACAGAGGCGCCTCTGAAGAGCTGCTGCAGCCTTGCAGGGTAAAGCACCAAAACCAGATTAAACTGGGCAGATAATGTATACCTTGCAGCTGCATCCAGACAGGTTATAACCCTCCTCATTCCAACAACACTCAGGCTGCGTCTATACCACTAAAGCCTCACGGCTGTAAGGTGCACAGTGGAGCCGCTCTTTGTTGGCAGGAGAGCGCTCTCCCATGACACACTAAAACCATCCCCAGCCAGGGGCAGTAACTTTGTCCGCACCGGCGCTTTTCATCGGGAAAACTTTTGTCGGCCAGAGGGGTGTTTTTTTCACACCCTTGAGCAACAAAAGTTTTACTGATGAAAGTGCAGCGTAGACACAGCCTCCATGCCGAGCACAGCATGGTCCATCCTCTGTCTGGGCCTGTATGGTACCGTCGTGGCCTCACAGAGCTAATACCACCAGCAGTGAACTTGTCCACATGTGACCACCACCAAACTGGCTCACCCACTGATCTCAACAAAAAGCTGAGGCATGAAATGGCCACAGATACTAGAGGGGTCCTGCCTCAACCTGGCCATACCCCACTGTACAGTCGCCAGCGTGTTGTGGATGGATCCAATCACTGGATCCCATGTGCTTCCAAGCCAGCTGGGTCAGTGGAGTCAAGTCACTGTTTCTAGCCCTGGGACCATCGGGCATGCTCCCAGCTTCCGACCTCTTGTCTGACACCCGTCTTTGGGACATGGGTGCTACTCTCTAGAGCCTGAACCCAGTGTCTGAGACCTGCTGAGTCCTCCCAGTCACTGACACTCCTTCAGAGTTCCCCCGACCACCTGTGGGCATCTTGGGCTTCGAGTTGAATCCCTTGGAGGACAGCATAACACACAAGCTTACCCAGGGAATTTTGTAGCTGCAGTGACTTCACCCTTAAAACACTTGAGTTACAGATCTAGGAAAACAATGAAAGTCCTAAGGTGCCTCTCCACTGGTCTGAGCTCACCCTTGTGAGTTCAAGGTTTCTCAGACCTCTCTCTGCTGCAAGTCCTTATATGTGGTGCTGGTCAGCTCTCTGCACAGCAGAAGTACCCAGCGCTTAGGGTCCCTCTGAGCCATGTGCTCAGGCTGAGAAGCTACAGACCCACCAGGTGCTGGCCCCTCTCCTGTGACCCCCTGTCTAGAAATGGGGATGGGCCAGCCATGAACAGTCAAGTTGTTGGACTAATACTATGGGGCCATCAGCCCGGTGTGTCACACCTTTCCTGGGCAGGGAGTTGGCTGGAATGCAGGACTGGGGGTTGGTTTTGGGTGTGTCCAGGGTGGTGCAGTCAGTGTCCAGCGTTTCCACACACACAACGTGATAGAATTCGCAATTTGACTCAGGCACTACTGTGTCACGTGTCTCTTCCAGGCAGTGGGGTCGCTTGCCCATGCAGAATCTGCTGTGTGGATAGATGGCTTGTTCTCCAGGTCTGATAGATGCCTGTTTCCAGAAATTCATTCCAAAGTGTGTACACAATTTGGAAACTGAGGTCCTTTGTTTTTCTATTTAGGATTAAGCATAAGTATCCATAAAGCAGCCTGGAACAGAGGATTCTCTGCTGATGCTTTATAGAGTGTAAATTACTCTAAAGTTTAGACTAATTACACCAGTTGCCCTAGAGAGGGCAGCAGTATTATTCCATGACTGAACATAGTCTTTGAAATGTGGCTATGATCCCTGTAGAATAACGGATTGAATCTGAATCTTGAAACATCCTCGCATGGTTCCTAGCTTTGGGGTGTCAGATCACTGATCTGGGCATCAGTGCAGGAGTTTGAAAACAGGCGACTCCAGTATTGGTCCAATGGGCGAGCGCTGCTTCAGAAAAGCTTGCTCGGGATTAATTCTTGGTGGTTTTCTTCACCTGTATCTTACGTTTTCCAGAAACTTGAATCCAGAGACTGAGCTGAAGAGGTACTTTGGGGCTCGGGCTGTTCTTGGCGATCAGAGGTGAGACCAGAATTGCCATATTAAATATATTTCCAAAGCATGGGTCAGTCTTTCTCCATGGCCAGTCGTACCAAAGGCTGTACCTCCAACCCTTCTCCTAGCGGGCCGTCTAGAGAGAGTGCCCACAGGCATATTGTTCATACCCCTGTGCCAGGGCTCCTCTCTTACTTACAAGTGACCCCAAGGGAGGCAGAAATAATCGGGTTTTTTTCAAGTGAAGCACTAGATGTTTGTGTGGAGGGAGGCAAGACTTCATCCAGGGTCACACCACGTCCTTGGTTTTGTTCCATGACTTTCCTCCCCCTGTTACTGTTACCTGCACTTCTAAAGCACTGTCCCTGTTCTGTGTCATTATGGGGCCCTCATCTTTTTCTTTCAGTTCTTGCTGCTGTAGAATCTCTGCAGTTTTGTGGGGTGGGGTCTGAGTGGCCCAGTCTCTGCAGCTGGTCTGATACGCTTGTGTGCTGTAGACCCAGGGAAGCTGTCCAGCTGTTTCCTCTGCATGTGCTGTACTTGTGCAGGTCTCATTATTTATTTGCAATGTGTTGGGCACCGGCCCTGCAAATGAGAAGCTGATACCCCTGCTTCAAAGAGCTTGCCCCTGGTTGAGACGTACGCAGTACAGTAGGAGCGCAAGTTCAAAGCGATGGTGGTGGTAGCTGGAGAGGCCATCTCTGCGGGGCTCTGTGGAAGAAGGATGCTCCCTAAGAAGCAATTTGAAGGCAGAGCAGAGGTGACAAGTGCCAGGGAAGAGAGAGACGTTTCCAAGTGTAGAGGGTTGGCTGTGTTCCTGGAAAGGTAGCCGGGGTTTCTTAGCTCCTCCTTATCACTGATCCTATAAACGTCTTGTGAGTCCAGCCAGGAGCTTGAGACCCACTGCATGGGTCCTGGGGCGAAGGCTGGATTGGACCTGCAGTCAGGGGATGGTTCTGTGAACTGGGAGTGGGAAACTATTCCAGGGGCAGGAGAGAAATTGACAGAAAGTGGGAGCTGGGGAAGGGAATCAGTGGAGCGGAGAGGCTGACAGGCCAAAGCCTGGGTGGAAGCTGGCATGCAGCCATGCAGAGCCTCAAAGAGACACCTGAGAATGTTCAACTTGAGAAAAGACTGTGGAGGGATTTGATTAATTTCCTAGTGCTGCAGTCAGATGAGAGGTTGGATCTCTTTGTCCCAAGTGCTAGAGAGCTATCATCCGCTTCCCGTCCCCATGCTTAGCTTTGGTCCTGTTCCATAGTGCATGTCCAGTAAATAGAAGCTATGATGTAGTGTTTGGTTCCCGCAGGCCACGGCAGAGGCAGCGTCCGTACATTCGCAGCACATGGCTGACTGCTCCCAAGAACACCTGGCCACGCTACAGCAAAACAGGCGAGTTCTTCCCTGCTCTCGGGTGAGCTGTCAGTCTCTCTGCCTAGTCCATGGGAGCACAGAGTTCCAGCCCTCTGTTTGGAACATGCCTCCACTTCCTGGGTCCACCCGCGTGGCCATTACTAGAGCCTGGATACTGTGCAGAGCGCAGCCTGTTGTATGAGCCGCCAAGGCCATGCTCCCCTGCACTGCTAGATCAAGCATTCGCTGTTTGTCAGTGCCGGGGCGTGCCCCTCCTGCTCCACTGCAAAGAGGCCTCCGAGGGCTCTCAAGTGTCTTCCTGTGGCTGGCCATGCTGGCTGATCAGAGGCATGGCCAGGAGGGCCAGGCTGCTGGGGGGGTTGGAAATGGTGGGGGGAAGAACTTGGAAGCATTTGCCTTAAGGGGGAAATCACCTCAATGAGCTCTGAATGCACAGCTAGTCTGAAAACAGTCCTGTTGTGGCCCCAGTGATGTGAACAGGCTTCCTTCACCCCAGTGCTACCAGTCTGCGCGGGCTGTGAGAAGAGCTCATTCTTGCTGGCTGGCAGAAGCTGCCTCTCTCTTCCTGAGGGAGCAACGGCTGTCCATGTGCACCCCTAGGCATTGCCATGAGGCTGCTGGAGACAAGAAGAGGAGTCCAGCACTTCACGTTTGAGCACCATCGAGAGTACCAGCAAGTGCAGTTCAGGTTCCTGGATGCAGTGGAGTCTCTGGACCCAAACAATATTGTGGTATGTCATAAAACAGGGATGCCCAGAGCGTAGCCACCAGGCCAGGTGCAGCCGGTGGAACTGTCCAGTGCCACCTGCACCCTGTTACCTTAATTGTGGATGTGTGACATGATGACTAAAAGTCCCAGCCTTCATTTTATTGAGCTAAGCAGCTTGGCACTGTAGGCTGGGACACGTAGTCTTCTGTGTGCCAGCAGCTCGGCTCAAGATCGGGGTGGGCAAACTTTTTGGCCCAAGGGCCACATCTGGGTATGGAAATTGTATGGCGGGTCATGAATGCTCACGAAATTGGGGCTGGGGTCCAGGAGGGGGTGAGGGCTCTGCCTGGGGGTGTGGGCTCTGGGGTGGGGTCAGAAATGAGGAGTTCAAGGTATGGGAGGGGGCTTCAGGGTGGGGCAGGGTGTTGGGGAGTGAGGGCTCTGAGGTGGGGCTAGGGATGAGGGGTTTGAGCTCCAGGCTGGGACTGAGGGGTTTGGAGGCGGGGATCAGGGCTGGAGAAGGGGGTTGGGGCATGGGAGGGGCTCAGGGGTGCAGGCTCCAGGCAGTGCTCAAGCAGTTCCCGGAAGCAGCGGCATGTCCCCTCTCCGGCTCCTATGCGGAGGCACGGCCAGGTGTCTCTGCATGCTGCCCCATCCATAGCCACCGCCCCTGCAGCTCCCATTGGCCACAGTTCCTGGTGAATGGGAGCTGTGGGGGCGGTGCTTGGGGCGGGGGCAGCATGTGGAAGCCCCCTGGCTGCCCCTATGCGTAGGGGAAAATGCCGCTGATTCCGAGAGCTTGAGGGCTGGATTAAATCGGCTGGTGGATTGGATGTGGCCTGCGCGCTGTAGTTTGCCCACCCCAGCTCGAGATGGAGTATTACTTGGTGAGTTGTGTAATCTCCCTGGACCACAGCTCTGCTGCTAGCTGTCCGGGTCATGCAGAGGAGGTGTGGGCTGGGGGCTCCTGGCAAGATGCCAGCATGTCCCTGGGCAGAGTTGAGGCCCTGTGATTAGGAGAGTGGATGGCTCTGCATGGAGCATTCATTCTAGGTAGCCACTGAGAACAGACCTCCCAAATAAAGCTCTGTTGTCTTCACCCTTCAGCTAGGAAAGTCAAAAATACTCCACAGTCGAAAGTGACCTTTAAGGGCAGGCTCTAAAATAACAGCTATTTTGTTTATAAACTAAATTGTATGGAAGAAAAAAATGTGTAGCCTTCTCCTGGTATGTTAGCAGAACAGTCCCTGCATTGAAGAGTTATTGAGTGTGTCCAAGCTAATTCAAGCAGATGGCACCATTTATAGCGCACAGTGACGAGAGTACAGTGGAAGGGTTCCGGGCCCTCATGCCGGATAATTGAAACCCCTGCCCTAAAGGAGCACAAATGTGTGCGCTTAAGAGACTTTTTTTAGAGGGGCTATTGTCCAATAAATAAGGTTCCTTCTGATTCCCTAATGGAGCCTCGTTTTCATCCCCCTTCCCTTTCCTGTCCTCTGATCGTAACGGCTGTTCTCCTGAGCTTGACAACGCTGCTTATTAACCAGCCCCCAGGATCTCTGGGAAATGGTGCCAGGCTCTTCCTCCCTAGGTGTGCTCAACTTGAGAGCAAGATGTCTGGGCCTGGGTCAGATCTGGGTCTCCCATGTAGCATGTTCTAGTCCTCTACCCCCCAGTTGCTCAGGGCCGTTTCAGAGTCGGGACGGCAGGTATCTCTCCTACCGCTTTCTTCTCTTCCAGCTTTTCAGCTGAACCCAGGTGAAATTTAACAGGACTGAGGTGGTTCATAATGCCAAAATATCTCTGTTTACCTGTGACGTTTGTGATGCCTGCAGAATCTTAGGCACCACATCTAACCTGATCCCATAGAAAAAACATTATTTGTGTAGGTCCTATTAATAGTGAAACTTTTCAGTTCTCAGCAGTGGAGTAACTGGCTTTCATGGGAGAACCCTTTAAATATTTAGTGATGGGAGCAATTTCTCCCATTGGATTGACACTGGGCACTCTGTTACTGGGGCCATGTGAGTACCTAGAACACTGAGAGGTCAAAACAAGGAGTGTGTAAGGGGCGTCTAGGCGAATGCTGCAGCCGTTACGGGCCCAACACTAATTCATGCAGCCTTGACCATTCACATCCTACCGAGATGGGAACAGTGGGCAGAACACTAGGCTTTTGCCCCCTTTGTGAAAAGCAGAGTGGCGTCTCCCACAGATGGACACGGGTTTTGAGTGCTGTCTGAAGGAGCTACCCCAACCCTACTCTGTAGTATCAGTACTGAGTGCCATGTGATGGCCTGGGATCTGATCCCATTACCTTCAAACCTGGAGGCGGGCGTGCGACCAGCTGAGCCTCACTGACACCTCCATAAGATTAATTTCCTGGTTCCCAAGTCACTGCGCCGCGTTTGCCATCCTGCTGCCCTCGCAGTGTGTGACTCCCAAGGTCCCATGCACAAAGAAGCAGCATGTTGTGTAAACACTTAATCCAACCCAGCCCACTTCTCCTGTCTGCCTATAGCTTTTGCTCCAGATGAACCCATACCATGTGGACTCGCTGCTGCAGCTCAGTGAGGTGTGTCGAATGCAGGAGGATCAGGAGATGGCCCGAGATCTTGTAGGTGAGAACTGGGAGTGAGGAACAAGTGTGCCAATGGGCAGGTGGCATGGGACTGCACTGCCGCGTGCCTTGGCAGTCCTCATGGTTAGCGCCTCAGTAACTGAGAGAGAGGGGCTCTACATTTCCTTACGATGTCTGTGGTTTGGTTGCTTATGCCAAGGTTACTTATGCCTTAGGCGAGATTGTGGCTTTCCAGTTTTTCTCTCTGGGGTTGTGACTGCCAATCTCTCCTTGTCTCCTAGCTCATACAGCTCTTTCCAAAGAGTGGGTGAGCGCCATGAGTACTCAGCCATGCACCATCTAACTGGTTCCCTACATTCTCTGGGGAGTGAGGAAATTCAGGGCGTCTTGCCATATCCCAGTGTGACAGAGGACAACTGCTCAGCCCCTGCTGCTAGAAGTTGTATAGGAAGAACCCAGTGTAGGAAATAGCATTTGAGCTCTGCAGTGTAATTACCATTTCTCATTAGAAGCTGACTTGTCACACCCCCATAGGGCTTGTCTACATGACTAGTTAGTGTGCAGCAAGCCAGGATGTGAATCTACAGCGCAGCAGCCTGTCACTCAGTCACATCCCAGGTGGGTGCTGGTCAGTCGGAGGAGCAGGGTTTCACCAGACATGAGACCGTTGAGGATGGCAGATGGCGAAGGGGGACTCTTGGAGGACCAGCCCCTCCAGAAAGCTTTGAGGAGGCTGGATGGTGATGTTCAGTGGATAGGAAATGTAGCTGTCGAAAGGTCAGAGGGTCCAGCAACGCTCCTGGGTTCTGGCCTGAAGCTAGTGGACCTGTATGGGTTGAGCCCTGGGAAGCACGTCTGATCTTAGCACGTTTCTGGAGTGTAACGGTGCCAGTTCTAAGCCCTTCGTTAGGAATGCAAGGTCAGTGTACCGAGACCCTGCCGGGGAGTCAGGGTCACTGCTGAGTCATGCTGGTAGGCAGGTCCAGCGAGGACAGAGGAGCTCTCAGACGGGAAGCTCAGGGAGGCAGCTCATACTGAGTTCTCTGCTCGGCTGTCCTGTTACCAATAAAACCGAACCTCTGTCTGGTCCTGGGATGCTTGAGTCTCAGCCTTGTGGAAAAGAGAGCGCTGGGTGTGAGCCGCAGAGCCAGACACGTGCACATAACGACAATCAGTGGTGAGCCGGGGCAGTGCTGGGAAACCAGCACTGGGTTGCTGCCGATTGGAAGGTATCGGATGGAGGCGATGGCAGGCCCCACAGGCTAGAACAGAATCTGTAGTTTTGAATCCCAAGATAGCTGTGCAGCTGGCTCATCCTTGAGCCCTGAGCCCAGGCCGCCTCCT
Organism: Mauremys reevesii; assembly: GCF_016161935.1. Classification (NCBI taxonomy): domain Eukaryota; kingdom Metazoa; phylum Chordata; order Testudines; family Geoemydidae; genus Mauremys; species Mauremys reevesii. Next base: position 41,319,370 of record NC_052638.1, read on the forward strand.
GATGAATTTTTGTTCAAAATCTTATTACCCAAAACATAGAACTGGGGAAAGGTGGCTTGCCCACCGTCCTCTGTACAGCACAGATCCAGCCGGGAGGGCGTGTTCCGCTTGAGTAACTGGGCTCCCTCCGCCTTTTGGGTCTCTGCTGAGATTGCCAAGCTAGTCATTGGTGTGGCTGTGGCGCTTGCTAGGAAACGCAGACAGCCTGGTCCGTGGGCTGTAGGCCCCGAGCAGCCATTTGTCAGTGGTGTCTGGGGGCTGGATTTGCCTGTCGGATTGGGAAGCAGGGGTGAGGGGTGGCGGTGCCCCTAATAATGCTTGTGTTGTGTGCAGAGCGAGCGCTCTACAGTCTGGAGTGTGCGTTTCACCCTGTGTTCAGTCTCACCAGTGGAACCTGCAGGCTTGATTACCGGAGACCCGAGAACAGGTGGGGACCTCCCAGCCCCTCTCTCTTCTGTGCGTGGTGTTGGGATGGGGAAATGAGATTCAGCCTAGAAGTGGTTCTGAGTGTGCTGTTCACCCTCATTTAATGGCCAGCTAATCAGAGCCCCAGCTTCTGCACCTGGGCAGGAAATCCGTCCGGAAACAGCAGACGGGTGCCGAAGCTGCTTGCCCCTCAGTACCTTGAATTTGCTTGTGCTTTCAGTTCCAACTTGATGTCAGACTTCTTTGTCACGATTCAGGTGCTTCTCCAACTCTGACATTAGCACCCACCCACCCCTGCAGTTTGCCAGCATCTGTAACTTGAAAGCCATGCGGCGCTCGTGGCAGCTGCTGTGGGTGAGATGCATGTCTGTTGTAAGCCTGTGCAGTCAGATTGGAATAGAATCCCTGACTCCCTCTCCCGTCTTCCAGATCCCCTGGCCCCAGCTCTGGAACAGCCACACACTAAAGTATCTTCCTAGGGAGTACAGCCTGAGTTAGGATCCCGCAGCTCATCCCATTCAATACAAACCAGCAACTCAAGACGGAGACATGGACCAGTTCCTGGAAAGAGGAGTCAGGACCTGGCTGTCCACATTCCTGCCCGGAAGTCTTGTGCTAGAACCAGATACATAGATCTGCCCTTGGCATCCCGGGCAGCAGGGTTCAGGCCCAGGGTTTCCCCTGTTCAGAATTAGCAGGGTGATGTGCTGCTTTTCCGCCCATGTATTTTTCAACGTGTTTCTGCTTTGGCCTTTGCAGAGCTTTCTACCTGTCTCTCTTCAAACACATGATCTTCCTGGAGAAGAGAGGCTGTCCTCGTACTGCCCTGGAGTTCTGCAAACTTATCCTGAGGTAAAGAGCAGGGCTGGGTCCTTCTGGTTTGGGTTCCCTTGAGGAAGTGTGTGCAGAATCCATACGGCTTCCCCATTGGGCTGGAGCTGAGATTTCTGGTTGCCCATAGAGTGCAGGCTCTGAACACTGCATGGGCCTTGTCTGCACCAGGCTTGGCAAAATTTCCCACCATTGCAAGTCCATCAGTGCCCAAAGGCCCTGGTGTAGACAGAGCCTGAGCGGTTCCGTGGAGGCAGGTATTGGGCAGAAAGGAATCTCTCCTGCCTCGCTGCTCTGCTGCTGCTTTGACAAGATGGAGGGAGGCTGGGCAGCCCAGGCTTGGCCATGGAGTTCAGTGCAGGCTGTGGCTGATGTTCCGCCCTGTGGCCTGGCTGATCAGATCCAGGTGGAGCCTTGCACACCGGGACCTGTCGTCCCAATGGGCTACCCATGAGTCTGGCTACAGTCTGCTCTGACTGAGTGCTCGGCCTCCTGGCCGCTAGCAGTGGGGTTCCATGGAAGGTGCACGTCGCCCCCATGCAGGAACCAGAGATCAGTGTTGGGTCTGACTCTGCCAGCTGCCCGGGCTGTCTCTGGACTCTGTGGGACAATCGGCACACTTGGCTGTTCCATGGCTTCAGAGGCCAGAAGGGACCTTTGTGATTGTCTAGGCTGACCTGCATAACAGGGCATAGAATTTCCCTGAGTTACTTCCTGCTTCAGGTGCAATAGCTGGAGTTGAACTAGTTCAGTGTTTCTCAATCTTTTTGATACCAGGGACTGGCTTGCTGCTGTCCTAAACTGCGTCAGGGAGATCTCAGGACTGGGACTGGTCCACTGACCGGTCGTTGAGAAACACGGAGCTAGAGCAGAGCAGTTTACAGCTCACCTTTAGCATTTACCGGAAAATTGTGCTCTGTACCTGTACTTTCACTGCAGGCGGCTTGGACTCCCTTTTGGGCAGGGTCCCTCTGTCCCCCTCTAGGCCCATAGACTTATTCTGTATTTGCCTGTCCCTGTGCTTCCCAGCTCTGGCTAGACGCTGCCTTGTCTGAGTGGCCTTATCGTCCTGCCACGTGGCAGTGATTGTCCTTCCCTCATCGGCGCCATCCCACAAACTCTGACCAGTTTGGGGGGATAGCAGGTTGAGTCTTAACCCAGCAGTCCAGTCTGATTTTGAGCGAGTAACTCTACTGTGAGCTTTTGTAATGCTGCTCTTCTGGTTCATCCCTTCCCCCTCTGCTAGCCTTGATCCGGAGAATGACCCGCTGTGTGTACTGCTGCTAATTGATTTGCTGTCGCTCCGAGCTAGAGAATACACCTTCCTGACACGCATGTTCCAAGAGTGGGAGGTGAGTTGGCAGCAGGCTCCCCTGGCAGGAGCAGATTCCTGGGGCTCCACACCCTTCAGTGACCTGTCTCTGTGAGTGCTGGGCTGAGAAGGGAGGGCAGCTGCATCATGGGGGGTGAGGGCCAGGCCGCTTGTACCAGAACTGCTGACACCGACTGGAATGTACCATAAGATACCAGGCTTGGCTCTCTTGAACCGGGGGCTCTGAGTGCTGTATAAGCAATTGTGTGAGTTTGGTATCACTTTGTCCATTGTACAGATGTGCACACTGAGGCACAGAATGGGAAGTAATTCTCCAGAAGTTATGCAGTGAGAAGTGGCACCCACAGGAGTGTAACCTAACAGTCTTGAGACTAGCACCAATGTTATCATTGCTTGGGAAATCTGTCTTTTGTCTTCAGGGTCACCGGAACTTGTCCCAGCTCCCAAACTTTGCCTTCTCGGTTCCGCTGGCGTATTTCCTTCTGAGCCAGCAGGAAGAGCTCTCGGAAGCGGAGCTAAGCCAGGCACGGGAGAGAGCTGCCCACCTTCTCCAGCACGCGCTGATCATGTTCCCGAGCGGTAAGTGTGGTGGCAGACAGCCCCAAAAACAATGGCCAAATTCTCGGTGACTGAAGGCAGACTTCGTATTCCTATAATGGAGCAGACGGCACTGCCCCTTCTCAGTACAGAGATGTGGCTCTCAGATGCAGTGCAGCACAGTCACTCAGCTCGAGGTGGAGTGCTGCATGTTAGGCCTTTAGTCTGTGCAAGTGGTGAGTTCCAGCTGATGGTGACACATGCATCATATGGCAGTGGGGCTATTCAAAGACTGTAGAACTTTATGGGCAATATTTGGCACCCTCAGCCTTCAATACGTTAGAAAGGGATCAGTAACTGTCCATGTCTTCTCCCTACCTCTATGCTATTCCCCTCCTAGCTTGCACAGCGCTCGGTGCCTCTCCCCCATGTATAAACATACACATCACATGCGCACAGGTTGGGGGGCAGGGGCTCAGATTCTGAGTCATCACAGGAAGATGCTTTGATCCGAGCAGAGCAGATTTACTGTCTGCTCTTTATCTCCGTTCTCCCTCCGAGGCACCATTATGCTTTAGATGCTCCCATCACTGTCACTTTCATCCGGCTGATGCTTCTGTCCCAGAGATGAGCCATGTAGCGCCTCTGGGCCAGGAGGGGACGTAGTTACCAGAACTGATTTGCCTTTGTAGGCAGGAATATCTAGCTCTCCCTGAACAAAGGGGTCTAGTTTGTGTTGACTCTTGACTTTCTGGTCCTGGGCATGAGGATGAAAATAAAACCTGTATTCAAGTTCAAAGGCTGGCAGTGTTAATTTAACAACATTGTACCTTGTTCCTATTGGCATTTTATTAAATGATTATGCAAAGCTCTGGACGGTGATTTAAAAAAACACCTTGAAACATGTTATGTAGCAGATGTAGCATGCTGTTTGAACAAAGGTCCTATTTCTGCTGTCTGTTAAATATAATAAAATGTGCAACGAAATCTTCAGCCATAAAATTGGAAATCATCCTCTTCCTGTGTCTGGTGCTTGAGGCCTTCTTTGCACGTACCGGGGGATGGACGCACGGCGATCGAGGCATTAGCGGTCTATTTAGCGGGTCTAGTGAAGACCCACTACATTGCCTGCAGATTGCTCTCCCGTCGACTCCTGTACTCCACTGAACGAGACGAGTAAGGGGCATTGATGGGAGATGCTCTCCCATCGACACAGTGAAGTGTGGACCTAGCGGTAAGCAGATCTAAGTTACGTCGACTTGAGTTACTCTACTAACGTAACTCAGATTGCGCAGCTTAGCTCGGCTTTGCCCTGTAGCGTAGACGTGGCCTGATTCTAGGAAAGCACCTGCTCTCCCCAGCTGGCCTTTGTCCCAGTTCTAGGAGCTCTTTGCAACCACTGGCACTGGGGACCTGGTAGCTCTGGCAGTCCCTGTCTGTGGTGAAGGCATCACTGATTTTCTCTTGCAGTTCTCATGCCGTTGCTAGATCACTGTAGCGTGCAGCCAGACTCCAGGGTCGCTTCGCATTCTTTTTTTGGACTCCAAGCTCAGATAAGGTAAGAGCTGCCCAAGCTTTTCAACAGAAGGAATCAAAGTTTCACCTTGCAGCGCTGGCGGGTTTCTCAGCTCGTTCTGCTGTCTGCATTTCCAGGAACTGAGAAGAGGAGGATTGCTTGTTCCAGCAGGGAGTGGGAGAGGGAGAGAGGGCTGTTTGCTCACGGGAGGCACTTGGGTAACAGGCTGATGGGGACCCATAGGAGAACCCAGATAGATAGTGCCCAGTAGAAACACCCAGCTTAATATAGGTAGGCCATAAGTTCATCTTGGGCCTTGCAAGTGTCTGTCCCTGCTGCAGCAGACACTAGTGTATGCATGTGACCTGGGCAGGCTGTCTCCTCCCGGTCCTTGTCTGGCTCAGGGGGTTCTGTGCCCTGTGATCATCTGACTGCCTGGAGCTCAGGGAAAGGTGAGGCACTTTCTCACCCTCTCCCTGTCCGGGCTGTTTTGGGAACACCACTTAGTCGTTCAAGACACAATAAGCTGGTGGAGGCTGGTGCAAATAGCAGACATGGGAGATTGCAGCTCATTGTTCAGTGTGAGAATCTGAGACAGGCCTCGGTGTGGGCTGGGGTGAGCAGTGCCGGCTGTGTTCTAACACTCTGTGTCCCACAGCCAGCCTCCTGCCTTGAACCAGCTGGTCTCCCTGTACATAGGAAGGACTCACTCCCTGTGGAAAGACCCTGCCATCATGGCCTGGCTGGAAACCAATGTCCATGAAGTGTTACAGAGGGTGGACACGAGTGAGCCAGTGGTGGAGGAGTTTGCACAGAAGTGAGTACAGTTGGCTGAGGCCGACCGCTCTTCCGTAGCAGATAACCTAGAACCTTCGACGTTAGAGATGGAGGCACTGAGATGCTCTGATGAGGGGGGATCTAGAGCTCGATAAAAGAGCCTTGTTGGTCTTGGACCCTATCCCAGGCATTTCCCGGCCAGGCCCAGAATGCTGCATGCAGTTTGGTGTGTAGAACTGCACTGCACAGTCTGGATCTAACCATGCCAGGGATAAGGTGCTGTTCCCTGCGCCCCTTGGGGCTTGCCTCTGAGCTGTGGAGGAGGTCTGTGCCAAACTGCCGATAGCCCCGGAGGCTGCCGTTCCGGGGTCAGGCATGTCCTCCTCCGCCTCTTGGCCTCCCACAGTTAGTTTTCTTCCCCTTTCACTGACCCCCAACCCATGCCTTGGTCTCATGGCTTCTCTCTCCCTCGCAGCTGTGATTCCCACTTGTCTGCAGCAGTTTCAGGCTAGATTGTGCCTCGTTTGCAGAACGAGTGGGACTTACCTTGTCCCTCGTCTGTCTCGACAGTGAGACTGAGGTACTGGCGTTGATGAGCCCAGTGCTGTCAGGCTACTCTTGTACTGTGTATGCAGTGCACGAGTGAGCTGCCCAGTGTCATTGCAAATTTCAGCATGAACGCCACAAAGTGGCTCATTTCTCTGTCCCATCGGGGTTCCCTGGGCTGCTTCCCAACCATCACATACCGCTACGGGTTAAATCACCCTTTACCAAAGAGGAAATCCTTCCCCCCCACCCCACCCCACCGCACCCCCCATTAGGGGTAGCATGTGTTGCAGAGGTATAAACCCTTTGAGCTGTACAGATGTTTGTCTGGATCCCCAGTGTTCCAGCATTAGCCTGTAGGCAGCCGTGTGTCATTGTGCTGGAAGCGCACTTCTCCAGAGCTGGACAAACAAAGGCTGCATTGCACTGGTGTTATTAAACGTGTTTATTACAGTGGTGCCTGTGGCCAACTAAGAAGGGTGCCCCCTTATCCGAGATGCTGGACAAACACTGAAGCAGCCAGTCCCTGCCCTGAAGAGTCTGCAACCTACAAACCCCAGACAGACCCGGGGGCGGGAAGGAGTATGTGTGGGCAGAGTGAGCAGTTGATGGCCTCTAGGATCCCTGATTTTTGTGGGGTTAATTAGAGTGGTCAACTGAAGGGAAAGAGAAGTGAAGGCAGAGGAGAACACCACCTGGGTCCTAGTGCCCTCCAGGGTTGGCAGGGGTGGGGCCATCTCCCCTGACGGTCTGGGTCTGGGGGAGGGATGGCCCCATTTTATGTGCTTGGCCCAGTTGCTTCTGCAGCTGCTCCCACTGGTGGGAGAAGCTTTGGGGCCAGGAAGGTGAAGTCTTAGTGAGATAGGAGTCAGCGTGGAGGTGAGCTGCGAGTCAGGGGTTCTCAAACTTCATTGCACCGTGACAACAAAAATTACCATACAACCCCAGGAGGGGGAACCGAAGCCTGAGCCTGCCCAAGCCCCAGTGCCTTGTGTGGAGGAACCAAAGCCCCATCGCTCTGGACAGGGTGGCCAAAGCCCCAGGGCTTCAGCCCCAGGCCGGGGGGCCTGTAAGCTGAGCCCCGCTGCCCAGGGTTGAAGTCCTCAGCAAGTCTAAGCCAGCCCTGGCGATCCCATTAAAACCCACAGTTTGAGAATCACTGTATCTGTGGCCCAGTGGAAGGTCCCATTCTTTGCTTTCCTCACTCTGCCCTGGCTGTCAGCAGGGCCTTGGAATGAACCTGAAAAGCAGGTGGATTTCCTGCTAGCAAAGACTGTCTGTGTAGGCCGCTCCCCCCTTGGCAGGGAATGACCAGGCCAGCTGGGGGGAGCTCTGACCTTGTCACACTGCTGAGGGCAGGAATGTGCTCATCATAGACTGACTTGGGAGGCAGAGGCGGGTGAGGTGTGGGTGAGGTGAGTGCTTTGAAGTAGGGATTGGCTTGCCAGGTCTGTGGAATGCAGTGGGGGGCTGGGGCTATTTGGGCATCTCAGCAGCATTCCTTCGAGGTCGCTTGGCTCCCTTGGGGTACGTCTACACTACCCACCGGATCGGCAGGCAATGATTGATCTATCGGGGATCGATTTATCACATCTAGTGTAGACGCGATCAAATCGATCCCCGATTGCTCTGCTGTCGACTCCGGAACTCCACCGCGGCAAGAGGCGGAAGCAGAGTCGACGGGAGAGCGGCAGCGGCCGACTCGCCCCCGTCCTCACAGCCAGGTAAATCGACCTAAGATACGCTGACTTCAGCTACGGGCAGGGGTTCTCAGACGTCTGTCCTGGTGACCCCTTTCCCACAGCAAGTGCGACCCCCCCCATGCATTAAAAACACTTGTTTATGTATTTAACGCCATTGTAAATGCTGGAGGCAAAGCGGGGTTTGGGGCGGAGGCTGACAGCTCAGGACCCCCAGTTTGAGAAACCCTGAGCTACGCTATTCACGTAGCTGTAGTTGTGTATCTTAGGTTGACCCCTCTCCCCCAGTGTGGACCGAGCCTTGGTGTGGTGGGCCCACAGGAGAGCACCACCCGGGCGGTCTGGCCGCTCTCACCGGCTCATGGGCAGCCACTGAATGCCAGGCGAGGGAGGGGCTGATCAGCACGGCACATCCCGTAGGAGACTGGGCTGACGCTGATGCTGCCACCAGGGAATGCAAACCTCGTCAGTGCTGTAGGCATTGTGGGGTGCGTCAGTGAGACCCTTCCCTGTCTGCCCTTAGGCGCAAGGTGCGATACCAGACTGCCCCCAGAAACATCGCTCGCCATGTGATTCTCTCGGAGCTGAAAGAAGCCACGGCAGCATTGCCCCTGGTGAGTAAATATGGGGCATTGTGTCTAGTGTCACGCGTGCTTCACGGCTCCCCAGGTGCTCCCTTTGTGCTTCCCCCCCCACCCCCACCCCCGGCCTTGTCAGACCAAGCCCAGTGGGGCTCTTCGACAGAGACTGACATAGCACCTCCTCCTGGGGTCTCCTATACGTCACTGCCTTTGGGGCACCCACAGAGAACCCCTCCTCTGGTAGCTGGGTGTTCTGGGCCAGGCAGAGTGCTGCAGCAGGCAAGGGGAAAGCCAAGCCGAAAATAGGTCCCAGGCTTAATAGTGTCACAAATGAGTAGCAGCGGAAACGCCTCGGCCCATTGCACCAAGGCATTGGTGCGTGTTCCCTCAGAGTGCCTCATCCCAGGGCTGGGAATAGGGGTGTGCTGCGAGTGTTTGGTCGTGTGGGTATTTTTTTAATCTGTTACTAAGGTACCATCCACGCATACAACAGCACGTGGCGTCCTGGGACACTAACCAGACTTGTCCTGCTATGCCTAGGGACCACTGGGGCCATGACAAGGCTGCTGTGATGGTCTTACTGCTACGTGGGGCTGTGTACCCGCAGGGACTTATTGTCCTAGGTCAGTTGTGTGCCTTCTCTGCCCCTGCCGCGTGACACTGGTGCTCCATCAGACAGCAGGCATGAGAAGTTAGCAGGGTTCTGACAGGTCTGATTTTCCTCCCTCTTTTTGAAGGAAGTGACATCCCAGCCCGTAATGGGGTTTGACCCCCTACCTCCCTTGGACTCCATCACTTCCTATACAAGACCAGAAAGGTACTTCTCCACTTCGGATTCATGTCTGTCTGCATAGCTCAGCTGTTTGCTTTAATAAGTGCCCAGCCACACAGTGGGATGGACGCTAACGAAACATTCTCAGGGCTTGGGGTTAAATCTTCCTCCATCTGAGAACAGTCGAACCATTAGTTTGACTTACGGCGCTCAATGAGGTGTATGAACCGTACAGACAGGGGTTGTGTCTTGCCACTTTTGTGGGGTGGTAGCTGACTGTGGGTCACCATCTGAGACAGTCTGCAGAGGCCACTCAGTGTTAGCAAACAGAACAGGAGTCGTTGTGGCACCTTAGAGACTAACACATGTATTTGAGCATAAGCTTTCGTGGGCTACAGCCCACTTCTTCGGATGCATGGAGTGAAATACAGTAGGCAGAGCCGGTGCAAGGATGTTTCGTGCCCTAGGCGAAACTTCTACCTTACGCCCGCCCCCCTCACCGCCCTGAGGCCCCCACCCCAGCTCACCGTTGCTCTGCGCACGAGCACAAGCACCCCGAGCACGCTGTGGCTGCTTCACTTCTCCCGCCTCCCAGGCTTGCAGCGCCTAAGCTGATTGGCGCCGCAAGCCTGGGAGGCGGGAGAAGTGAAGCGGCCACAGCGTGCTCGGGGAGGAGTGGGGCAGGGGTGAGCTGGGGCGGGGAGTTCCCCTGCATGCCGCCCGTCCCCCCCCCCCCTTGCTGCAGGTGGCCCTCCCCGCGCTCCCCTGCCCCAGCTCCCTCCGCCTAAATGCTGGCGGCAACCGGGGCGGCCGAAGATCCGGCCGCCGCGGTCACTGCCAAAGAAAATGGCGCCCCCCAAATGCCAGCACCCTAGGCGACCACCTAGGTCGCCTAAATGGTTGCCCCGGCCCTGACAGTAGGAAGATACAGATATCTGTATCTATCTATATCTTCCTACTGTATTTTCCACTCCATGCATCCGATGAAATGGGCTGTAGCCCACGAAAGCTTATGCTCAGATAAATGTGTTAGTCTCTAAGGTGCCACAAGTGCTCCTGTTCTTTTTGCGGATAATGGCTGCTACACTGAAACCTGTCAGTATTAGCACTGCTTCAAAATGTCACTTTGCATCGACCTCTCTGAATGAGGCAGGGATCCCCTCCGGGTGGGGTTTAGGCTGGACGCCATGACGGCTGGCTGTTTGGTATCATGCACATTGCAAAGGTTGCAGGAATCTGACCGCAGCCTGCATCCCTGTAGAAATGCTTCTGCCTCGAGTGGAGACTCGCTAAACTGGGGCTGATGGAGTCCAGACAAAGGTGAATCTCAGCATTTTGCTTCTGGTAACCCTACCCCAACCTGGCGCTGGGCTCACGCAGAGCTGTACATTGCTAAAGAACAAAGTGCGATTGTACAGGAGTTGGGGGTCTTGGTGCAAGGCTGGGATGAGTGTGGGAGAGTCAAATACAACTGTCCTTTGTTTCACTGAATGGGATTGTTTGGGTTTTTCTTTTCCAGGATGACTCATCCATCCAATGAAAGCACTTTATCTCTCTTCTTTCGATCATTGTTGCCAAATTTTACCTTACAGGTATGTTAAATGAATCTATAACTGCTGCACACATGTTCTAGCATGTGCATGGAATTCCACACCGAACCGTCCTACCCAGTGTTGTGTTGTGCATGCAAGCAACCCATTGCGCTGTAAGCTGGAGGTTGCATGTGTAACTACCACAGTTAAACACACACTTTCAGAATGTAGTTCAGTTTGTGTTCTCAGATACAAACCACGGGGAGGATTTTGACCTGGGAAAGGACTTGTCTTCCTAAGTTGCAAAAAGCCTTTTCATCCAATGTATCCTGGAACAGCTACATTTAATGTCTTGTGTCAGTCAATTAAATCTGAAGGCAGCAGTTTGGGTTCTCGCCCTTTGTAAGGTCTGTTTGCATGCAGGACGTGTGTGGGAATCTTCCTTTCCTTCAGTGCATCCGAGTGTTCTCCTCCCTGTGGCTGGTGAAGAGAGTATTCAGAAGAGAATCATTTAAAGACAGACTGCTTCCATTCACCAGGAAAGCTGGGTGCCACAGCAGCAGTCATGTTAGCAGCATAACTACCATCTAATCCGAGAAACAAGGAGGCCGAGTCTCTGTTCATGTTGAAATTTTAACTGCAAGCAGCACTAATTCTATAGAATTGCTTGGGTTTTTGAAGCAAAATCCAGAACTGTTCAGCTTATAGATCTTACCGCTTTGCTGGCAGAGCATGTGAATAGCTGTAACTAGCGTCTTACGTGTGGATGCTGCATCCAGATTTCAGTGCTGAATTTACGACAGAATGTAACTGCATGCTCGCGCCTGTGTGTTCAGGTGCTTTTTGTATTAAAAGCTAGCAGAGACCCGTCTCGGTGGTAACTATTCATAGGCCAGGCTGGGTGTTTGAGTTCCACCATATCAATTAGTCCCCTGCAGTTGGGGGAAGACAGCAGCTCCCTTTCTGAAGCTGAACTGTCCCTTTTTTTAAACCACCGTGTAATTAAACCAGCGGAAGGAATTGTGCACCATTTTTGGAATATTCGGAGCATGAAAGTGAGTTTATAATAACAAGCTTTGTTCCCTTAACTATATTAGTTGCTGTAATACCTTGTGACTTCATAGCGCTTCCTCAGTGCTTCATAACCGTTATAGAGCAAAGCTCACAACATTTGTCCTCCCTCATGCTCAGATGGGGGAAACTGAGAGACAGAGGGGAAATAGCCGTCACAGCTCTTGATTCACAGGCCTGTGCCTTGGCCGTGCTTGCTTTCCCTAAGTGGTCTAAAATTCTGACACTCTCAAAAGCTGCCCAGGGGTCAAGTGCACATCTGAAATGATTGACTCATAGTGCAAGTCATTCACTGATCTTAAACCCCAGGGCAGCCTGAAATCTGAATGCCCTGATTCTTGTGGGTTTAAAGGCCAAGCCATTTTGAGCAGTTTAGCACTGGGGGCTCTCGATCTCCCTGTTCTCACTATGTGCCTTGTGCTGTGTTGCAGGGGGAGGTCAGACAAGATGGAGCTGAAGAGGCTGGAGCTGGGCAGGATCTAAACCAGGGTGTGAACAGGCTAATGGCAGCCATGCGGGACATGCTGGCGAATATCCAGTTCCAGGAGCCTCCGCGAGACGAAAACCCCGATGGAGACGCGGACTGGGACTGAAAGCAGACCAAGCCCATCCCCCGCCATGCTATGTAATTATGTTCCTGATTGCACCACCAATGTAATAAAGAGTCACACAGAGCAGGGAGGCCAGGTCCTTGACGTTCCCTGCTGCTTGGGCTGAGGGATGGGTGGGCACAGGTTTGTCCTGGTTTTAAAAAGCCCTTTTTAGTCTCTCCATAACTTCCAGCCTGCTGGAGCTGGAGTCCTCTCAGGACGCTGCTGTGGAGGGGCGAACACGAGTCGAAACCGCACTGTCTAATGCAGCACTAGCAGCCAAGCTGCTGTCCCCTCCTGCCCACCTTCCATGCCACGCACAGGCCTTGATGGGTAAGAGCCCCTGGACCTTGGATCGCTGCCGCCCTCTTCTGCAGCTGGCAAGTGCTCAGGGTGACGACTGGCCCCACGCTGCCTCTCTCTGCCCTGCGTTTTCTCTCCCCCCCCCCCCCCCGGTGGGCACTGTGAGGAGGAGCCAGCTGCACCGTACTGCTCCGGGCCACGGCGTCGGCAGGGCAGAGAGTCACTGCCTTTGCAGCCAGAGGTGTCAGCACGGCTGCCGCTGGGAAGCCGGCTCATAAAGCTCAGTATCGCAGAGCAGAGCCTCATGGCATTGATGGGAGCCAGTCGAGATCCTTCGCCCATCTGGGGATGGCCCCGTGGCAGCAGGAGGGCTCTAGTGCAGGAGCCATGGTGGCCGTGCGTGCTGCCTGCCTCTATTCACATGGCTTGGGAGGAAGGGGGGCCTGCTTTTCATCCTGTCCTTTAGCTCGTGCGTGACTTTAAAGTGGGTCAGGGCACAGCCCTGTGGAATGGAGTGCAGGGAGGACTCCTACACTGCCCCACGAGGGGAGAGATGCAGGGTGCCCAAGGGGCCATCTGACCCTGGGGGTAAGGAAGAGAAGCCTTCCCTCTCCCCCTGCTCTGCTTTCATCTTCGTGCTGCTTTGCACACAGTGCCTTGGGGAGTGCAGAGCACGCTGGGGCCACAGACAACATCCAGTTAATCAGACTCATGTGAGCAGCTTTGAGTCGGGCAGAGGGAATTAAAATTCCGCTGTAACAAAGTTAGATCTGCTGCATTTAACTCCTGTCCTGCCTAGAACTAGGGGTTGCCAAATGAAATTAATAGGCAGCAGGTTTAAAACAAATAAAAGGAAGTTCTTCTTCACGCAGCGCACAGTCAACTTGTGGAACTCCTTACCTGAGGAGGTTGTGAAGGCTAGGACTATAACAGCGTTTAAAAGGGGACTGGATAAATTCATGGTGGTTAAGTCCATAAATGGCTATTAGCCAGGATGGGTAAGAATGGTGTCCCTAGCCTCTGTTCGTCAGAGGATGGAGATGGATGGCAGGAGAAAGATCACTTGATCATTGCCTGTTAGGTTCACTCCCTCTGGGGCACCTGGCATTGGCCACTGTCGGTAGACAGATACTGGGCTAGATGGACCTTTGGTCTGACCCGGTACGGCCGTTCTTATGTTCTTATGCCTGCCCGGGAGCCATGCAAGGAGTCTGCCCCTGAGACAAGTGCTGGGGCTTAGCTTCCACCCGGACTGCAGCAGCTTCGCATTCGCCTACACTCTCAGCCCCTCCACCTGCTCACCCCTGGAACAACCGGCCCTCGGGGGAAGGCTCATGCTAAGGGAGACGGAGTCTTATGGCACAGCCCAGGCCCGTGGCTTTCAATCATTAAAGCTAAGGATGCAATGAACCAAACGTAGTTCTCAGCTGCGCGCCTCTAGGTCAGTTCCAGGCACTTCGATTTAGTCAAGGGCCCTGGATGGCCCTTGGAATGACAGAACCAACCTTTATGTGCGAGAAACGATCAGTTGGGCGATCAGGCGCCCCATGGCCATTTACACGGGTTCCCCCGTTATGCTCACAGGCCGAGACGGAATGGTGTCTCGATGGCCGGCAGGCACCAGAATGAAGTCAGCACCTCTACAGTCCTAGGACCTGCCCCAAGGCAGCCGATTATAGCCATTCGAATACGAACTAAGCTTAAACTGACCTAGTCCCACCTCTTCACATTCTGTGCTATTTAAATAACAGCCACCCTAGTGTCCTTCCCCTGCTCCCGAGACGGAGCCTCTTAGTCAAACTTCCGAAATTCTCTCTCACCCATTGAAAACCCTGCTTCAATTCCCCATCTGATCTCAAACCCCTGCTCCATTCCCCATGCTCCTCTGTCTCCAGATGCCACTTACAGGCTACAGGGGACGTGGACTTGCTTTCCTCCGGTGGAGATGCTGCAGGGCTCACACTGGCTGTGCTGGTGGTGGAGGCCCATAATTGCCCTAGTTAGAGAAGGGAAAGGCCCATTATTCCCCCCTCTGGGGGCCTGGGGATCCCCTGCCTGCACACACGTGGGTTTGGCCCCATTTCCTGATTCTTTTCCAGGGGGCCCGTGCTGGGAAGTGTTCCCTGTGGCTATGTGTAGCACTGCAAGGCAGAGCAGCAGGTCTTGTTCTGACAAGTGGCTCTTGCAGGGAGCCGAAGCCGCGCGCTGCCCCCTCTGTCTCGCAGCAGATGCTGTAGCTGCAGAGTTGTTCCGGTCGCACTTTGAAGTAGCAGACTGAGACCATTTATAGCTGCGCTTTCAAAGGCCCCATTGATAAAGCTGAAGATATTATTGCGGCATATCACCGTGCTGGCTAGAGTCCAGAGAGCTGCTGCCAGCGGGAGGGGAATGTGCTTCTCCCTTAGCTTCAGTCCCTTCTCCATTTCCCTGCCTCTCCCTGGCTTGCCTTATAGAATCATAGAATAGCAGGGTTGAAAGGGACCTCAGGAGGTATCTAGTCCAACCTCCTGCTCAAAGCAGGGCCAATCCCCAACTAAATCATCCCAGCCAGGGCTTTGTCAAACCGGGCCTTAAAAACCTGTAAGGATGGAGATTCCACCATCTCTCTAGGCCCTGGTCTACACTACGAGTTTAGGTCGAATTTAGCACCGTTAGATTGAGTTAACCCTGGACCCATCCACACGCCAAAGCCATTTTTGTCAACTTAAAGGGCTCTTAAAATCGATTTCTGTACTCCTCCCCTACGAGGGTATTAACGCTGAAATCAGCATCACCAGATAGAATTTGGGGTAGTGTGGATGCAATTTGACGGTATTGGCCTCCGGTAGCTATCCCAGAGTGCTCCATCGTGACCACTCTGGACAGCACCGTCAACGCAGATGCACTGGCCAGGTAGATAGGAAAAACCCCAGGAACTTTTGAATTTCATTTCCTGGCAAGCTGATCAGCACGGGTGACCATGCAGTCCCAGAATCGCAAAAGAGCTCCAGCATGGACCAAACGAGAGGAACTGGATCTGATCACTGTATGGGGAGAGGAATCCGTGCTATCAGAACTCCGTTCCAAAAGACGAAATGCCAAAATGTTTGAAAAAATCTGTAAGGGCATGATGGACAGAGGCTACAACAGGGACCCGCAGCAGTGCCGCATGAAAATTAAGGAGTTCAGGCAAGCCTACCAAAAAGCCAAAGAGGCAAACAGCCGCTCCGGGTCAGAGCCCCAGACATGCTGCTTCTACGATGAGCTGCATGCAATTCTGGGGGGGGCCCCCACCACTACCCCACCCTGTTCGTGGACACCTGCAAGGGGGGAGTCTCACACAACAGGGATGAGGATTTGGGGGATGAGGAAGATGAGGAGGAGGAGGATAGCGCACAGCACGCAAGCAGAGAAACCATTCTCCCCAACAGCCAGAAACTGTTTATCACCCTGGAGCCAATACCCTCCCAACCCGGGCTCACGGACCATGAAGCCGGAGAAGGCACCTCTGGTGAGTGTACCTTTGTGAATATAATGCATGATTTAAAAGCCCTGAAGACTTAGGATGCATTCATGGCCAGTACAGCCCCTCCTTTTAAATGGCCAACCCAACGGGTGCTTGGTATGGGAAAAGGAGGGCGCTGCTGTTTGAAACCATTCCCACATGTTATGAAGGTTGAAGAAGCTGAAAGACTGTGGCTTACCGTGGCTGCCTGCAAGCCGAGTTCTTTTGCCCGGCCCTGCGTGTGTGATCTCTCACACCAAACCGGCAGGCCCTCAATATAAGAGGCAAAATGCGACCTTATACCGAAAGCACATGTGCTATGTAATGTTAACAGCTTGGTTCACCGTGAAAGAGTCTACCCATTGTTCTCTAAAATGGGTCTTTTTAAAGAATACTCTCTCTTTTTTTCCTCTCGCAGCTGCAAATGTTTCAACGCTCCCCCTATCATCTCCATCCCAGAGGCTAGCGCAGATAAGAAGGCAAAAAAATGCACTTGTGATGAAATGTTCTCTGAGCTCATGCAGTCCTCCCACACTGAAAGAGCTCGGCAGAATGCGTGGAGGCAAACAATGTCAAAGTCCAGGAAAGCAGAAAATGAACGCGACGACAGGAGGGACGAGCAAGAGGAGAGGTGGCGGCAGCACAATGAGAGGTGGCAGGATGCAATGCTGAGGCTACTGGGGGATCAAACTGATATGCTCCGGCGTCTGGTGGAGCTCCAAGAAATGTAACAGGAGCACAGACCGGAGTAGCAGCCCCTGTATAACCGCCTGTCATCCTCCCCAGGTTCCATAGCCGCCTCACCCAGACGCCCAAGAACATGCGGGGGGGGGCCCTCCGGGCACCCAACCACTCCACCCCAGAGGACTGTCCAAGCACCAGAAGTCTGGCATTCAATAAGTTTGAAGTGCAGTGTGGCCTTGTCCTTCCCTCCTACCCTCATCCATCAACCCACCCGGTGCTTCCCTCCTCACCCACCCCTCCCGGGCTACCTTGGCAGTTATCCCCCTATTTGTGTGATGGATTAATAAAGAATGCAAGATTTTGAAACAATAATGACTTTATTGCCTCTGCAAGAGGTGATCGAAGGGGGAAGGGCAGTTGGAGAAACAGAGCTGTCACACTGTAACCTGGCCAGTCATGAAACTGGTTTTCAAAGCTGCTCTGATGCACAGCGTGCCCTGCTACGCTCTTCGAATCACTCTGGTGTCTGGCTGTGCATAATCAGCAGCCAGGCGATTTGCCTCAACCTCCCACCCTGCCATAAACCTCTCCTGCTTACTCTCACAGAGATTGTGGAGCACACAGCAAGCAGCAATAACAATTGGAATATTGGTTTGGCTGAGGTCTGAGCGAGTCAGTAATGTGCGCCAGCGCGCCTTTAAACATCCAAATGCACATTCTACCACCATTCTGCACTTGCTCAGCCTGTAGTTGAACAGCTCCTGACTACTGTCCAGGCTGCCTGTGTATGGCTTCATGAGCCATGGCGTTAAGGGGTAGGCTGGGTCCCCAAGGATAACTACAGGCATATCAACATCCCCAACTGTTATTTCCTGATCTGGGCAGTAAGTCCCTTCCTGCAGCTGTTCAAACAGACCAGAGTTCCTGAAGATGCAAGCGTCATGCACCTTTCCCGGCCATCCCACGTTGATGTTGGTGAAACATCCCTTGTGATCCACCAGTGCTTGCAGCACCATTGAAAAGTACCCCTTTTGGTTTATGTACTGGGTGCCCTGGTGCTCCAGTGCCAATATAAGGATATGGGTTCCGTCTATCGCCCCACCACAGTTAGGGAATCCCATTGCAGCAAAGCCATCCACTATGAGCTGCACATTTCCCAGAGTCACTACCCTTGATAGCAGCAGCTCAGTGATTGTGTTGGCTACTTGGATCACAGCAGCCCCCACTGTAGATTTGCCCACTCCAAATTGATTCCCGACTGACCGGTAGCTGTCTGGCGTTGCAAGCTTCCACAGGGCTATCGCCACTCGCTTCTCAACTGCGAGGGCTGCTCTCATCTTGGTATTATGGCGCTTCAGGGCAGGGGAAAGCAAGTCACAAAGTTCCACGAAAGTGGCCTTACGCATGTGAAAGTTTTGCAGCCACTGGGAATTGTCCCAGACCTGCAACACTATGCGGTCCCAGCAGTCTGGGCTTGTTTCCCAGGCCCAGAATCGGCGTTCCACGGCATGAACCTGCCCCATTACCACCATGATGTCCAAATTGCCAGGCCCGTGCTTGGAGAGAAGTCTGTGACCATGTCCTCATCACTCTCGTGATCGTGCTGTTGTCGCCTCCTCACCTGCTTTTGCAGGTTCTGCACATACTGCAGGATAATGTGTGAGGTGTTTACAATGCTCACAACAGCAGTGGTGAGCTGAGCGGTCTCCAGGCTTGCCGTGCTATGGCATCTGCAGGAGAGCAGGAAAGCAGAGTTGCAGCGGAATCGGTGGATGACGACAGATGCCATGAGAATAGATATTTATATCGAACGATGAGGGGACCTGCGAGGTGGATTCACGGCACCAGGAGAGCAGATTTGCAGCGAAAGCGATGGAGGATGACTGTTA
Organism: Mauremys reevesii; assembly: GCF_016161935.1. Lineage (NCBI taxonomy): Eukaryota > Metazoa > Chordata > Testudines > Geoemydidae > Mauremys > Mauremys reevesii. Next base: position 41,337,942 of record NC_052638.1, read on the forward strand.
GCACTGTGCACATTTACTGAGTACCTGGGAGCCCATGACAGTCAACATGGAGAAATTCGCTGTTGAGGCAATATCAGCAGAGCAGAGTTGCAGTGGAAGCAGTGTATGAAGATGGCTTGCAGTCCTACTGCACCGTCTGCTGCCAGCAGTACCCAGGGCACAACAGTGGTGGTGTCGGTGAGCTGAGCTGAGCGGGCTGCACGCTTGCTGTGGTATGGTGTCTGTGCGGAAAAAAGGCGCAAAATGATTGTCTGCCGTTGCTTTCATGGAGGAAGGGGCGCCTGACGACATGTAGACAAAACCACCCGCAACAATGTTTTTGCCCCATCAGGCACTTGGAGCTTAACCCAGAATTCCAATTGGCAGTGGAGACTGTGGGAACTGTGAGAGAGCTACCCACAGTGCACTGCTCCGCAAGGCGATGCTAGCCACAGCGGTGAGGACGCACTCCCCTGACTTAATGTGTTTAGTGTGGGGATACGCAGTCGACTGTATAAAATTGACCAAATTTTGTAGTGTAGCCATACCCCAGGTAACCCATTCCAGTGCTTCACCACCCTCCTAGTGAAACAGTGTTTCCTAATATCCAACCTAGACCTCCCCAACTGCAACTTGAGACCATTGCTCCTTGTTCTGTCATCTGCCACCACTGAGAACAGCCGAGCTCCATCCTCTTTGGAAACCCCTTCAGGTAGTTGAAGGCTGCTATCAAATCCCCCCTCACTCTTCTCTTCTGCAGACTAAACAATCCCAGTTCCCTCAGCCTCTCCTCGTAAGTCATGTGCCTCAGCCCCCTGATCATTTTCATTGCCCTCCGCTGGATGGTCGCCAATTTGTCCACATCCCTTCTGTAATGAGGGGACCAAAACTGGACACTACTCCAGGTGTGGCCTCACCAGTGCCGAATAGAGGGAAATAATCACTTCCCTCAATCTGCTGGCAGTGCTCCTACTAATACAGCCCAATATGCTGTTGGCCTTCTTGGCAATGAGGGCACACTGCTGACTCATATCCAGCTTCTTGTCTACTGTAATCCCCAGGTCCTTTTCTGCAGAGCTGTTGCTTAGCCAGTCGGTCCCCAGCCCGTAGCGGTGCATGGGATTCTTCCTTCCTTGTCTGCACTTGTCCTTGTTGAACCTCATCAGATTTCTTTTGGCCCAATCCTCCAATTTGTCTAGGTCATTCTGGACCATATCCCTACCCTCCAGCGTATCTACCTCTCCCGCCAGCTTAATATCATCCATGAACTTGCGGAGTGTGCAATTCATCCCATCATCCAGATCATCAATCCCATCATTCATGGGAAGCCCAAACAAGCAATGACTCAGGGTGTGGGCCCCTGGAGTCCACTCCTCTCTTCAGCTTTTCCTGTGTTACCATGGCCCCGGATGGCTGATGGGGATAGTGGCTCTTCTCTCTGCAGCCCGTGTCCCCGTGGAGGTGTTGTGGGAACTGCTCTCCCCTTGACAGGCATGTTGGGTTGGCCAGTGGCCACCGGGTGCAGCTTGGGGTGAAAATGCTTTGGACAAGTGCTGCTGGTAGGTGGCACCTCACAGTGCACGGGGGTGGTTCTTCCTTTCCCCTGTTATGCTTATAAGAAACATTCTACTTCAAAGTACTACTAACCCCCCCCCCCCCGCGACTGGCAGGGACAGTGCAAGCTCTGCCTAGCCAACCCCCCTTGCCCATGAAGGCACATGCAGCCATGTTGTTCCAAAGACACCCTCAGATGCTTCCAGGCACATGGCAGCTACCACAGGGAAGCCTGGCAGCTGGGTCACCGTCAAGAGAACTGCGCTTGGGAAGGGAAGGGCCAGGGCTGGTGACAGCCAGGGGAGAACTGCGCTGCTGGAGCTAACAGGGCTTGTGTGAGCTCTGAGCAGCTCAGGCCTGCCAGGGGCTTCCACCTCTGTCAGTAACTCGCTGCCCTCTCTGGCCCCTGCGGCCGGGGGATCTCAAAGCACTTCACAGTCCCCTGATGGATGGAGCATTACCCCACGTCAGGGGGAACTGAGCCAGGCTGATACGGTGTGTCAGCAGCAGAGCTGCGCCTAGAGCAGGGGTACCCTGCGTGCCGGTCCTGCTATGCACCATGGCTGCCTGCAGCCTGCAAGCCCCCACGTGCCCAGAGAGGGCTGTTGGGAAGGAGGAGGAGGCGGACACCACTGGGCCTGGAAGCAGCAGCAGGAATCAGCCGTTGGATAATATTTCAATTCCTCTCTGGCAGATTTGCCGCTTCAGGCATCAACAAGAACCCAAAGGCACATGACAATCAGCTGGGCCATGTCCCTCCCTCCCGCCCCCCAAACACACTCGCCTTTATCCCCAGCCCCGGGAGGGACAGAGCAGCCAAAGGCTGTGGAATGGGAGCTCCCGCCTGGCGCGCTGTAGCAGGCAGGGCACCGTGCTGGCGTGCTCACACCGTGCACCGGGGCGTGGGAGAGCGGGCGCAGGACTCCAGTTCCCTGGCGGCTGGCATGGGAGGTGGGGAGAGGAGCTGGGGGTAGATATGGGGCTCCTCAAGCTGAGGGGCAGGGGCAGCTGGAGGGCTGTGGGAATGGAAACGAGGGCAGAGTCATAGCAGAGCTAAGTGAGGGGGCCGGGCCAGGCCGTCCTTTGCCAGCTCTCACTCTAGATGGGGCGAGCGTTGGCAAACGAAGGGCAGCAGAGAGCCTGTGTGTTCTTGCTCGGCGGTAGCTGCAGCGGGGCTGGAGTGCGGAGTAGCCGGGCAGAGGTTTGTGTGTGAGGACGCTGCTCTCAGAGGTGAAGGCAGGGTGCTATTGAGCCCTGACCAAACCCAGGGCTGGTGCCACTACATCCTTTCCTGCCTTGAGGCCAGAGGCCTCCAGGATCGGGTCCCTTCTTTGGGGGCAGGGCGGTTGGGCTGGGGGCAAATGAGCCAGTTCAGTGCTGAGGTGCCGCCTCGACCCCTGGGCTCCCCACGTGGTCTGCACTGTACTTGGAAGCTCAGACCAACCCCTGGGGCCAGAGATCCCATCTCTGCCCTGCTCTTGTCAATGCTCTCATGGGGGCTGGATCACGCCCAGCCGAAGGCCTGGGTGGCTCCCCTGGCAACCACCAGGAAAACAAGTTAGAGGAGGAGGCTGACGGTCAGCCCTGCAGCTAGGGCTGGCTCTGGGTGGGGGAGGGCTTCAGACGCATCACCTGGAGCTGTTTTGGTTCTTGACTTGCTGAGCGGTAGAAGGAACCCGCCGTCTGGGCGCAGGGGAACGGGCAGCTGCTTTCTAGCAAATTCCTGCAGCTGGGGCCCGGCCTGGCATCCCTGCAGCTTCCCCCGCTGGTACCCAGAGGAGAGCGCAGGCCTGCCCTGCGTCCGGTTCGAGGGGACGGGCTCGTGGGCTGTAAGTGCTGGCCTGGGGAGCAGGTGTCAAACCCAATGGGCTAAAGGCAGAACCCGAGGGACAGAAGGCACCAACGTGTAACAGGGAGAGAAATGAGCCTCTGGAGCGAGTGAGCTGGGGCTGTGGTGAACTCTGTCCGCTGGAGGACTGAAATCGAGGTTGGACGTCTTTCCCCATTAGCTCAGCCAGGCATTATTCGGCTTGAGCCCCTGGAAGTGCTCTGGCCTGTCTTGTGCCCACAGTCAGATGAGCAGCTAGTCCCTTCTCGCCTGGCCCCCTAGGACTGTCTCTTCCCCCCCAATTCCCACTGCTGGCACCTGGCACCAGCACCACGGTCTCCATGAGCCAGCAGGATCTATTGCTGCTGTCCACATCCAGTGCTGCGTATTCTCCATTCCCGTGAAGTCCCAGGTCCCTGGCCAGGTTCTCCATGGCATTCTCTGGTACCCACAATGCCCTGCAGCTGCTGCCTGGCCTCAGGGCTCGGGTCTCTGCTGTGCCTTGCCTAGCATCACAAGAGGATTTCCACTTGTGGAGACAGTGCTTGGCACCCGAAGTCAGAATGGCTGCATGGAGCAATGGATCTGGGGGAACCACGTGTCACACTTACGCCCCCTTCCCTGCACCATGCCTGGGGGTGAGAAGCAGGCTCAGTGCTCCACCACCGGGGCCCCTTTCAGTACAGCTCATTTTTCTGCTGCTCACAACTACAATGCAAACATTTTTGCACCTGCCAGAGGCCTCTGTCAAGGAAAGGCTTTTCCTGCTTTGTCCTGAGGCTGCTGGGCTAATCCAAAGCTCTTCTCTCTCCACTTGTGCAGGGGCAAGACGTTTCTTCCTGCTGAGCCAGCCAGGCTGAAATGATCGTCACAGGAAAGCTCACGAGCTGTGGATTCAAAAGTTGCCCAAATGCTCCAAGAGGTGAGGCCTGTGGGTGCTTCACAGGACGGACTTTGCACCGTTTGTCCGGATTCCTTTACAGACCTCGCCGGCATGACTTGCTGAGGCAGTTCAAGGTTGGGCTCCTTGGTCCCTTTAATGAATTCCCACCTGCCCTTTGTTAGGTTGCAGGGTTGGAGCTGGTAAGAACATAAGAGCGGCCAGACCGGGTCAGACCAAAGGTCCATCCAGCCCAGTGTCCTGCCTGCCGACAGTGGCCAATGCCAGGTGCCCCAGAGGGAATGAACAGAGCAGGGAATCAGCAAGTGATCCATCCCCTGTCGCCCATTCCCAGCTTCTGTCCGTCAGAGGCTAGGGACACCCAGAGCATGGGGTTGTGTCCCTGCCCCTCCAGGCTAATGGCCATTGATGGACCCGTCCTCCAGGAACTTCTCTAGTTCGTTTTTGAAGCCTGTTTTACGTTTGGCCTCCACAACAGCCCCTGGCAGCGAGTCCCACAGGGAGACTGCGCTGTGTGAAGTGCTGCCTTTGGCCAACTCGCTGCCGCTAATGGCATGGGGTGACCCCGTGTGATGTGAAGGGGTAAATAACTTCCCTACGCATGACTCTCCAGCCCTGTCGGGGGGGCTCCGCGGCGCCACAGCTCTGCGTGCGAAGATTCTGGGCTGGCAAGCAGAAGGGCCGTGCGGGCCGTGCTGTGAGCCATGAGTCACACATCAATATAGCACGGGGCTGAGTGAGTGTCCGTGCTCGTGCTGGGCCATGGCTGAACCCCCTACCCAACTCCCAGGGAACCTCCCACTCAATGAGCCTTCTATAGACACTGCTTACCTCTGTGGCAGGGGGGCCGGGGGGAGATGGGATCTAACCAGCCCTGACCACCACAGGGCAAAGTCTTGTTGCCAAGTGCCCTGACTTCTGAGCAGCCGACAGACATATTGCCCTGGGCATGACTCTACTGACATTGGCAGGAAGGAATCTGGCCCATTGGATTTTCCAGCGTCTGTTCTGCAGCACAGAATGCATTTGTGCCTCCAGAGAGAAAGCTTATGCCTGTGAATAGAGATGGGGCTGTCTGCAGCGAGCGGGCAGGGGAGAGCACCTGTGTGGGACCCGCCGGGTGTCTGCAGCGAGCGGGCAGGGGAGAGCGCCTGCGTGGGACCCGCCGGGTGTCTGCAGCGAGCGGGCAGGGGAGAGCACCTGCGTGGGACCCGCCGGGTGTCTGCAGCGAGCGGGCAGGGGAGAGCGCCTGCGTGGGACCCGCCGGGTGTCTGCAGCGAGAGCCCCGCAGGACAGTGCCTGCGTGGGACCTGCCAGGTGTCTGCAGCGAGCGGGCAGGGGAGAGCGCCTGCGTGGGACCCGCCGGGTGTCTGCAGCGAGCGGGCAGGGGAGAGCGCCTGCATGGGACCCGCCGGGTGTCTGCAGCGAGCGGGCAGGGGAGAGCGCCTGCGTGGGACCCGCCGGGTGTCTGCAGCAAGAGTCCTGCAGGACAGTGCCCGCGTGGTACCCGCTGGGTGTCTGCAGCGAGCGGGCAGGGGAGAGCACCTGTGTTGGACCCGCGGGGTGTCTGCAGCAAGCGGGCAGGGGAGAGCGCCTGCGTGGTACCCGCTGGGTGTCTGTGGCGAGTGGCCCCGCAGGACAGTGCCCGCGTGGGACCTGCCGGGTGTCTGTGGCGAGTGGCCCCGCAGGACAGTGCCTGCATGGTACCCGCCGGGTGTCTGCAGCAAGCGGGCAGGGGAGAGCGCCTGCGTGGTACCTGCCGGGTGTCTGTGGTGAGTGGCCCCGCAGGACAGTGCCCATGTGGTACCCACCGGGTGTCTGCAGCGAGTGGCCCCACAGGACAGTGCCCGTGTGGTACCCGCCGGGTGTCTGCAGCGAGTGGCCCCACAGGACAGTGCCCGTGTGGTACCCGCCGGGTGTCTGTGGTGAGTGGCCCCGCAGGACAGTGCCCATGTGGTACCCGCCGGGTGTCTGCAGCGAGTGGCACCACAGGCCAGGCATTTCCAGCCGTTCTACCCACCACCTGCCCACGGTGGAAATCCCCTTGGAGGGCACCAGTGCTTTGTTGTCAGCCCCCTTGCTGGGGTCGGTGCCGGGTCACAGCGCTGCCCACCAGGCACTGAGGAAGGGGTGCAATTACACAGGCTCTCAGGGATGTTTCATAACCCCTCCTGTAGCTGCCCTTCAGTGCGCTCCTTGCATGCGATGCTGTCATGTGGCTGACCACCCTCTTTTGAAGGAGGAGCTGAGCAAACTGCCTTTAAAGTAGGGAAGAGAAAGGGTTCTTTCTTTGTCCTGCGCTCCGGCTAATCGATTACATTGGCAAGGGATAAATACAGCAGCTGGGCTAGGAAGTGGAGTTGAGGAGGGTTTGGAAACCGGGAAGGGGCTGGGGCCGAAGGCCCGGGCTCTCCCTCCTGTTCCAGTCAGGATTGCAGAGAGTGAGAGACCCGCACCCTGAATGCAGAGGAGCACAGAGTCCGAGCGCACGTCTCCAGCTCCTCGCGCGGCTGTGTGCAGAGCCACGGACACCCCTGGTATCCAGCGCACGTACGTGGACGAGCATTTCACCCTCCCAGTCCTGCAGGTGCTTCTCTGAGGTCTTCCTTTTCTGAAGACAGCAAGTGCCCGTGACGAGGAGTTGGTCTCAGAGGCAGCTTGAAGTTCCTCAGCCCAGGGCATCTCCTTCCAGCCTTGGGGGTGCCCCATGGACCTGTCCTGTGTGTGTTCCCTCTGCTGAAGTCGCAGCACTGTCTGCTCTGGGTATCCTCTGCCCTCCGATGCAGGGAGACTGTAAACGCCACTTTCCAGGCAGCTGCGCCGGAGAGAGTTGTTCTCCCAAGACTTGTTCCTTGAACGCTCCGAGGGAGCAGAAACGCTTGGCTTTGCTCTGGCCAGAGCTGCAGCAGCTGTGGTGGCCACACCTGCTTCTGCCCGTGTTTGCCAGCAGCAGAGCCTGCCTGACACCCACCCCGAAGCTGTCGCTATGTCAACGCTGGCGTCTCTGCAGATGCTGCTCAACTCCCTGAACTCCACTGCCCCCAGCAACAGGACCGACGAGCCGGCCAACAGGAGCAGCGCCTGGTGCCAGGGCGTCTTCATCCCCAACGAGCTCTTCCTGACGCTGGGCTTCGTCAGCCTGGTGGAGAACGTGCTGGTGGTCACGGCCATCATTAAGAACAGGAACCTGCACTCACCCATGTACTACTTCATCTGCTGCCTGGCTGTGTCCGACATGCTGGTGAGCGTCAGCAACCTGGTGGAGACCTTGTTCATGCTGCTGATGGAGCACGGCCTGCTGGTCCTCCAGACCAGCGTCGTTCGCCAGATGGACAACGTCATTGACATGATGATCTGCAGCTCCGTGGTGTCGTCGCTCTCCTTCTTGGGGGCCATCGCCGTGGACCGGTACATCACCATCTTCTATGCCCTGCGCTATCACAGCATCATGACCATGCAGCGGGCGGTGATCATCATTGTGGGCATCTGGGTTGCCAGCACCATCTCCAGTAGCATCTTCATCGCCTACTACAAGAACAACGCCGTCATCCTCTGCCTCATTGGCTTCTTCCTCTCCATGCTCATCCTCGTGGTGGGGCTCTACATCCACATGTTCTCCTTGGCACACCACCATGCCAAGAACATCTCCAGCCTGCAGAAGAAACGCACCGTCCACCAGATGACCAGCATGAAGGGGGCGGTCACCCTCACCATCCTGCTGGGGGTCTTCTTCATGTGCTGGAGCCCCTTCTTCCTGCACCTGACGCTGATCGTCACGTGCCCCAAGAACCCCTTCTGCACCTGCTTCTTCAACTACTTCAACCTCTTCCTCATCCTCATCATCTGTAACTCAGTGATAGACCCGCTCATTTATGCTTTCCGCAGCCAGGAGCTCAGGAAAACCCTGAAGGACGTGGTGCTGTGTTCCTGGTAACTCAGGCAGGGCCGAGGGGCTGAGGAGGCCTGTTGTAGCCGAGGTTCCTGCTCGCAGAGGTAACGGCATGGCCATCTTGCAGCCCACAGCACAGCGCCCCCTAGTGTGCATGGGAGGCAGAGAGGCCATTTGCAAGGGGCACCGGTCAGTTCCCATCAGATGTTGGTGGCGGAAAACCAAGCAGGGTTTTGTCGTGAGTGTTTTTGTTTTGGGGGTTAGAGACAGTTTAGCTGCTGAACGGCACCTAGCGCCTTCCCGAGGGGATGCCAGTGCCTGCGTCAGCCCATCCCCTCCCACCCTGGGTCAGAACATGCAGAACATGGCAGGGCTTTGGGCACAGCAGCTGCTGTTTCTGGCCAGCTTCCTGGGGAGGTCCCAGGGCACAGAATCTACGGTTCTCTCACCAGTGGAGAAGCGCGTGAGTGAGTCCCAGCCGCTCCAGGGCTTCTGCTCTGTTCTGTCCCCAAGCAGGGATTCCTGTAACTCCCTCTGCTGCTTCCTGCCCACGCAGAAGGGCTGGTAACTCCAGGCCAGGCTCTCCATCTCGCACAGCCCTCAAATCCTGCTGGCTGGGAACTAGACAGGCAGTGAGTCTGCCCTTCTGCACAGCTCACTCCTGCTGGCTACCTCCCCCTCCTGCTCCCCCAGTCGCTGGGCAAGGAGTGTGGAGGAGCTCGGCAGGGCGGGGAGCACTCCCATTGTCACTGCTCCGACTCTACAGCACGGAATCATAGATTCATACGCATGCCGGACTGGAAGGGACCTGGAGAGGTCATCTCAGCCAGCCCCTTGCACTGGGGCAGGGTCAAGTGAACCTAGACCATCCCCGACAGGTGTGTGTCCAGCCTGGTCTTAAAAACCTCCAGCTTCTGCAACCTCCCTAGGCAATTTGTTCCAGTGCTTAACCGCCCTCACAGGTAAGACGTTTTTCCTGATGTCCAACCTGAATCTCCCTTGCTGCAATGTAAGCCCATTGCTTCTTGTCCTGTCCTCAGGAGAACAATTTATCACCCTCCTCTTTATAACACCCTTTTACGTACTTGAAGATTGTTAGCATGTGTCTCCCCCACCCGTCTCGCCTTCTCCAGACTAAACAAATCCAGTTTTTTTTCAATCTTCCCTCGTAGGGCGTCAGCCTTTCTAGCCCTTTAGTCGTCGTTGTTGCTTTCCTCTGGACTTTCTCCAATTTGTCCACATCTTTCCTGCAATGTGGTGCCCAGAGCTGGACACAATGCTCCAGCTGCAGGCTAATCAGCGCGGAGTAGAGCGGAAGAATTACATCTCGTGTCTTGCTTACAACACTCCTGCTAACACATCCCAGAATGATGTTCGCTTATTTTGTAACAGCATCACATTGTTGACGCATATTTAGTTTGTGATCCACTATAACCCCCACATCTTTTTCTGTGGTCCTTCCTAGGTAGACATTTCCCATTTGTATTTGCAAAACTGATTGTTCCTTCCTAAGTGGAGTACTTTGCATTGGTCATTGAATTTCATCCTATTTATTTCAGACCGTTTCTCCAGTTTGTCCAGATCATTTTGAATTCTAATCCTATCCTCCAAAGCGCTTCCAACCCTCCTAGCTTGGTATTGTCTGCAAACTTTATCAGTATCCTCTCTATGCCATTAGCCAAGTAATGGATGAAGATATTGAATAGAACCAGAGCTGGAACAGATCCCTGCAGGTTCCATTGGTAACTACTCTCAGAGCACGCTTTTCCAAGAGCTTGGTCTAGGCTGTATTTCTCCAGATTGCTTATGGGAAGGTCATGGAGCCAGTAACAAAAGCCTCACTGAAGTCAAGATATCACATCTTCCTTCTTCCCACCCCCACCCCCACCCCCACCCCCACCCCAGCCACAAGGCTTGTTAAAAGAAGGATGTTAGGTTGGTTTGACATGATTTGTTCTTGACAAATCCCTGCTGGCTCTTACTTATCCCCTTATTTTTCTTCCAGGTGTTTACAAACAGAGTGTTTGATTATTTGCTCCATCATGTTTCCAGGCACCGAAGTTAAGCTGCCTGGTCTGCAATTCCCTTTTTAGAGCTAGCAGCTGTATTTGCCCTCTCCCTTCCTCCGGACTCTCTCCCATCCGTGGGAGCCTGGCTGGGTGTCTGGCACTGCCTGACGACGGGGTCCCCCATGGACTATGGTGCCAGCTCTTAATATCTAGGCTTAGCCCCTGGGCTGCTCCTTGGGCCTGCTGGGGGCAGAGGCAGGCTGCAGTTCCTGGCGCCAGGAGCTGTCACCCCCTTACTCCCCCACCGCGCAGTGCTGAAGCGTGATGGGAATGGTCCCCTCCCCAGGCAGCCAGGTCTCCTGATGCCTGAACAAACCTCGGGCTTCAGTGCTGGCCCCAGCACCCGCGAGGCGAGGGGCTGCCCCCCTTGGCACTGGCCTTGCCCTAGCACTGTCATCCCCCCGATGAGGGAGGCAGGGTCACGGGTAACTGAGGCACATCATGGGGCAGTGACTCATCAGAGGCTACACGGTGGGTCAGCACCAGAGCTGAGACTAGAGCCTGGGAGTCCTGGCTCCCACACCAGGGCCCCATTCAGGACCAACTGTGGAGCTAGTCCCAGGCACGACCAGCCCCATGCTGCCCTGGCGGGAGCCCTTCGCCCCATGTGGGCAGGACTGGGAAGCAAGTGGGGACAGCTGTGCCCCCCGAGTGCCCTGCTGTGCCATCCCATCTGCCAGGGGTGGGAGGAATGGCTCAGCCTGTCACAGGTCCTCAGCCCGGCTGCTCTGAGGGATGGGCACTGCCCCGGGCATGGTGTCCTGGGGGGAGCAGTGGCAGGGCCTGGGGAGGGAGCCAGGTCATTGCCCTGAGGAACAGCACACTGGGTCTCCCCTGCAATCCGGGACAGGCCCAGGGGCTGGCACAGGGACGGGAAAAGCCCAGAATGGCAGGCAGCAAAGCACATACCACAGACATCCCCATGCCAGTGCCCCTCCCCCCTATGCCCACCGCAGACATCCCCATGCCAGTGCCCCTCCCCCCATTCCCACCATACACACCCCCATGCCAGTGCCCCTCCCCCTCATGCCCACCTCAGACAGACCCATGCCAGAGTCCATGGCCCCCACACCCACCATAGACATCCCCCCCATGATAGCACCCCTCCCCCCAATGCCCACCACAGACACCCGCATGCCAGAGCCCATCCCCCTCAGGCCAGTGCCCCTCCCCCCACATCCTCCATAGACACCCCCTATGCTAGTGCCCATCCACCCACAGCCCCCCATCTGCTGACACACTCAGACCCATCCCCTGGGGCACACGATGGACACACCACACCATACACCCCCCAGAGGTAGAGCCTCCCCCAGTATGGCCTGTACCGGGTCCCTCTTCCCACACAGCCGTGCCCCCCATGGGTGGGGTTTCACCCCACAGAAACGCACCGGCTGGAGGCTGTGCTGGAACACCCGGTGCCCTCTGCTGCCTGGAGATTGCAAAGGCCTTTGTGCTGGGTTCCCCATCCGGGGCCATGCCAGCCCTGCCAGGGCCCTCGCACACAGGCACACGCCTCGCAGCTATGCACACGTGTGCTGCCCCCGTGGCGCAGGCAACTGTGTCACCATCTGCAGGCGTCTTTCTCCAAACCCGGCTAACCCCCACGTGCTCCCCAGGCCAGCCCCCCGGCATGGCCAGCAAGCACTGAGACCTGGGTGCCTCTGTGCAGCCAGGGGCGCTGGACTGGGACTAGGAGTGGGGGAAGGGCCCATCTTTAAAGCCATTGGTTTGTGAGGTGCTGAGCCCTGGCGCTATATGGGGTGCCCTAGGGCCGGCTCAGCTTAGGGGGCCAGGCTCTGGGGCAGCTCAGTGCGAGGCGAGGGCTAGCAATCAGCACACGGGGATCACATTGGCATCTGCCACCACACACCAGCGGCGGGCCCAGGAGGCCGAGAGCTGCCTGCGTTCTTAGCAGAGGTATTGAATGTGACCTGCACAGGAGCTGGTCAGCTGGCGCTTGGCCTTCTGCCTTCTTGGCTTTGCCACGGGGCTGAAGAAAGCCTGCAGGGCTCCCTGGAAAGGGGGGGGCTGTTTGCGCCTTTGGGGCCCCCGGGTTTCAGGCCCTGTCTGCCTTGTGGCAGGTTTCCAGATGTGGTTAGGCACCGAAAGCAGCAGGATGAGGAATTTACAAAAGCACCATCCACCAGGTGGCTCTCTGCAGCCTTTGGTGCCTTAACGCCTTTGGCATCTGGCCCGGGGGTGCCCTGGAGAGCCCAGACCTACCCCGAAAGCAAACGCCCGTCCAAGGGGTGGCACGTTCGGCATGTAGCCAAGTCCAGCAGGCGCCGGGGTTAAATGGGTGTTAGCCAAAGCAAGGAGCTGGAGCAGCCTGGGCAGAACTCAATGGCTGCCGCACTCAGCTCCCACCCGTGTCTGTGGAGCTCAGTGTGCGCAGAGCGCTGGCCTCCAGGCAGGTTTGTTTATTGGGGGGCAGGGAGGAGGAACAGGACACAGAGCCCCTGGCCAGGGCCTACGCCCAGCTACCAACACAGACACAAAGGTGCAGCTGTGCTCAGATGCCCCCACAGGGCACCCAGGGAGCCAGCAGGTCAAGGCTCTGGGATTTGCTGGTAGAATTAGAAGTAGCATCTTTCCAGGGGCCAACTCCCTCCCCAGGTATGTCAGCTCCCTGCTTGGCCAGCACATCGTTCTGCAGATGGAGTATGTCAGACAAAGGCACCTCCTGCCCTGGGAGAAGCTAGTGAGGGAGCCAGGACCCAGGGCTGCCTCTGGGATGGGTGCACCGGGCCCCTTGTGTTCTTGCTCAGTGGCAGGGTGTGGGAAGCTGCTGTGGAAACCTGCACTGGAGAGCCCTAGAGAAAAGGGCACAGGGTTATGAGGACCCTGGGCATTCAGTGCAAATGGGCAGAGGGTCCCCCAGCACCCACGCCACCCCCAGGCACGTGGCAGCCTGTATCACAGTAACAGCCATGGGGGAGACCTGGTTCCCTATTCACTACCCTCCTATGACACTGGTACTGCTGCGGGGCCTGCTCACTGCCAGTCCCATGCCCTGTGCCCGCCAGTCCCTTTGTCTGTGCCACCAACACAGGTCCCATGGAGGGACAATCATGGTGATCCCCCCAGCCCCTGGGTGGGGGGTGCTGTGACTCCCCATTCCATCCAGCTCAGGGGATTCTTAGCTGGTTTTGTTGCGGCTCCAAGTCCCTTCCCAGCTGCTGCTTGCTCTGTTTTCTAGCTGGTGACATCAGGCCTCTATCTCCAAGGCCAGAGCTCCAGCCAAGGGGCTTCCCTCCCCAGCCAGCCGGGCTGTACATGTCGGGGGCGGCTCCCCTCAGCGTGCTGGCAGCTTGGCTGCTCTTCAGGCTGAGCTCAGTGTGCAGTCACTGGGCACGTGCTGTGCACTGGCCCTGGAGGGCTGAGGTGTGTTCACTGAGCAAGGGCCCTGAACTGTCTGCACCTGGCAAGGGTGGCTGGGCCCGGATGCCTCACGCGGTGCAGGGCTTGGAGGTCAGCGTTCCTAGCCCTGGGGGGTAGAGGCGGGCGGAGGGGAGTTGGCAGTGGGGCAGTTTGGTGTGAAGGTTTCTTGCAACATCCCAGCAATGAACTGCCCTCCAGCTCACCTCCCTCCCCACCGTCTCCTGCCAGTGTCCCATGGGGGGGGGGGACCCCGCCTTGCCAACTCCAGGGTTCGCAAACCTGCCCCAAAAGGCAAGTACCTGACCCTGGGGCAGGACTGAGGAATCCAGGACCCCGGGGTGAGGGCAGGGAAGGGCCCCCCACCCCACAGCCCCTGCCAGCATCAGAGCATCTCTCCAGCAGCTCCCACCTCTGGTGGCACCACCAGTAACCACTAGTGCCTTGCGCCATGGCATGGGCATCACTCCCCGGGGGAGGGCTGGGCAGTGCCCTGCAGTGCAGCACGAGGGAACTCTCCTTGCTAGTGAGTTGGCATTTTCCCTTTGTCGGTGGTTTGTTAATGGAATTACAGTTCTTAGTGTTGTACTTGCTGCATCTCTGACCCCCCTGCCCCCTGCTCCCAGCTGCACCCCCACCCCCACATGCCAGCCTCGGACAGGCAGGTCCCAAGTACCCCCTTCCAGTGACTCTAGGCCCCAAGCTGTGTCACAGGGATGTAGGCTCGGGGGGCCCAATTCTGCCCTGCCTCCCTGGTGTGAATGGGACTCGCTGGGTCACTGGCACGACCCAGGAGCAACACAGCTGCCAGTCCAGGGAGAATCAGACCCAGGAGCCTGAATTGCTACGTGGTGCCCGAGGGAAGGTCGGATGGGCCCCAGCCTGATGCTGCAGGCGGGTTGAGGCTGCACAGACACAATGAAGCAGGCAATGCCTCGGGCAACCGGCATCATTGAGCCAGTGGGGGGGGGATGGGCCACAGCAGCTTCTCCCCCAGGCCCTGGCTGCCCAGGGGAACCACCCCACTACAACAGCACCCCCAGGGTGTGCAGAGCCAGTTGTAGGGCAGGCTCAGAAAAGCCTCTCTCCCTGAAGGCTGCGCCAGCCTGGCTGCTCCAGCTGAACAAAGGGAGGTGACTAGCAGGCCTGGCCTGCAGTGCCTCTCCCCTCACACAGCGGCTCTGATGGGGTTTTTGTTCTTACATTCTAGCCGCAGCAGGTCCTCCCACATGGCCTCCTCCAGCAGGGGCTGGCAATTCCCCTGCCTCCAGCATCCCTAGCAAGGGCTAGTTTTACGCTGTGCAAATATCCTGCTCAGAGCTCCCCCTGCCCTGCACCCTGTAGCCAATGGAGCCAGTAAAGCTGCTGTCCCAATCTCTCGGCAGGTTAACCTGGGCAGGGGCTCATCAGTGCTTCAGGGCCCATGCAAAGGGCTATAAAGCACCTGGTCAGCCCCCTGCCCAGGGAATGTCCCCCCAGAGGGGTCCTTGCCAGCAGGCACAGTGACAGAGCCCCCCCACACACACACACACGCAGGATCACCCGGTGCAGGGCCAAGCAGGGTAAAAGAGACATGGCGAGGCCCTGGCTAGCTGCAGCAGAGGAGTAAGGGGCTATGCGAGGTGCAAGGCAGGCGCCAGCGAGGCCAGGGGCAGCCACCACTACCAAGGGGCTGCAAACGGGGCCATGAAGCCCCCTCCCTGAAATACCCCCAGCACAGGGGCCTCTGCGGCAGGTCCAGAGCCCGTTATAGCAGCTCTGGGCTGCCCCCGCCAGAGCCCGGACAGGAGGGGAGATGGGCAAGGTCTGCCTGCATCCCGGCTATCCCCAGCTGCCACCGCAGCCCGAGCAGAGGCGAGGGCAGCCCCCCGGGCTCCACTCACCAACCCAGAGGGGTGAATCGCCAGGAGGCACAGGCATTGCCTCTGTCCCTGCATGGAGGGTCGTGACCCAAAGGACCCGAGCCCCCCAAAGTGGGTGGATCTGAGTGCCAGAGCCTGTGCTCCCCAGCTGCCCCATAGCGGGTGTCTCTGAGGCTGGAGCGTGGTGCCCCTCCCGCGTGGCGGGTGCTGCTGGGACTCCCAGGGGAGATGAATAAGAGGGGCCATGACTCAATGACATGGGATAATGGCTGGGATAGAGACAGCGGCTGGGCAGGAACAGGGGCCATGCAAGGAACAGGAAAGGAGCCAGCTGAAAATCATGATGGCAGGAAATGCTCATTCACACGATGGACAATTAGCCTGTGGAACTCCTGGCCACTAGGGCTCCTGGAGAGCCGGGGCTTATTAAGCTTCAGAGGAGAAGCGGCTGGTGAGAAGCTCCAGCCATCAGAGTGAGGCTAGAACCCAGCAGAACACACCTAGAGCTCGGGAAGGAGCCGCCCTCTCCTGGTTCGGTGCAGGATGGGCTGGGCAGGGCACGGCAAGGAGCCCCACGCCGCCTTCTGCAGCAGGGGATGCTGGTCACAGGGACCACCCTACACTGCTCACTCTGCCTCCGGGCTGTGCGCCCCCTGTGTCTGTGGGTCAGTGGGTCCTGGGGCACCTCCACAATAACCCTGATGAACCCTAGCAACACCCCCTTGGGCTGCTCTGTGCTGGCAGCTCCCACCTGCTGGGCTGGGGCTGCTCCTGCTTCCATTGCTTGGACAAGGGCAGCAGCTGAACCAGGCCCCGCGCCAGGCCCTGCACAGACTGGCCTTGCTTCAAAGCGCGCAGAAGGGGAAGGGCCCGGACGGGCCGGGGAGGAAGGATGGAGACACTGGGGGGCACTATCCAGACTGGCCAGCGCCCCACATGCACCCAGCGCTGAGCCCCTCCCAGGGGCCCCCTCGGTGACTGGGGCAGAGCCAAGGCTCAAACCCAGGCCAGCCGGGTCCTGGCCCGGTGCCGGAACCACACCAGCTGCCCCCCTGCTGTATCTGGGGGGCCCCGGCTGCTCTCCGGGGCGCGGCAGCTGTTGCATTGTGGCGGGGCGCAGGGCGGGGGATGCGCTGGTGCTGATGCTGCAGGGATGTTGCAGCATTTGTAGCGGCGCCCGCTGATTGGTGGCCGGGCCGGGGTGACGTCAGCGGCCGGCCCGGTGCAGCGGCGGGCGCCTATAAAAGGCTCCGGCAGGCGCCCGGCCGCTTTCCGCAGCCCCCGCCCGCTCCGCTCCTGCGCCCCCCGAGCCGCCTGCACCAGCCACAGCCGCCGCCCCGGGCCAGCATGAGGGAGATCGTGCACATCCAGGCGGGCCAGTGCGGCAACCAGATCGGAGCCAAGGTACCTGGCGGGGTCCCGGGCTGCGGCTCCGCGTTCTGCCGGGGGGCCGGGACGTGCCCGCATCGCCAGCCCCAGCCCGGCGCGGAGGGGGTGGGCGGTGCCTGCGGGGGAGAGGGGCGGCGGCTGGGAGCGAGCGAGCCACGCCCCGGCACTGCGGAGCTGGGAACAAAGGGATGCGCTCAGCGCTGCGCCACCGGGGCCGGGTGCTCGGGGCTGTGCCCGGTACGGCTCCGGCTACCTTCGCTGGGACCCGCGGCCGGGGGATCCTCGGGGGCTGGCCGGGCGCAGCCCCGGGCCTGGGGGATGCTGTGGCGCAGGGCGACTGGCAGCTCCAGCCTCGTCTCTGTGCTCCCCCAGCCCCTCCCAGGGGCTGCTCCGCCGCAGTGCTGGGTGGGGGCGGCACGGGGGCTGCTCGGGGCAGCGCAGTGCCTGGGGGGAGCTGGCCCAGATGTTCTGGGGGGCGGGTCACCCACTGCAGATGGCACAGGCTGGGTGGGTGGCACAGACATGTGACACTGCTCCCTGCACAAGCCCCTGCCAGCCCAGCCCCCATCTGTGTGAGGGGCTGAGCCCGGTGCCCCAGTCTGAGTGCCAGGGCTCTGAGGGGCAGAGTGGGCCTCACAGCCCCCTAACTGAGGGGCTATGGGCGTGACCTCTGCCTGCGGGGTGACTGGCATCAGCATGGCAGCTCCTGCCAGGAGCATCAAAAAAAGCAAAGGAGGTGGGGCCCTTTGTTGAGCATCCTTCATGTGACGCCTCTTAGGAGGGAAAACGGGAAATGAAGACAGCCCCAAAGCTCCCCGAGATGTGAAGGGCAGAAGCTGCCCTGCCTGCCCCTCACAAGGATGCTGCCAAGCCAGAATGTCTCCAGCAGTGGTTTAACCTGCGCAGGCACTGGCAGGGGTGCTAGTGTGAATGGCTTTGTTCTGGTTTAACAGGCCAGATGCCTTCTGTAATTGCAGGCTGTGTGAGCTAGTAGTTAGAACCGAGGTCTGGGAGCCAAGTGTCAGCTGTGACCTTGCGTGAGCTGCACCCTCCCGTGGGCCCCAGGCAAACCCTTTGACCCCTGCAGTAGAAGCAGGGCCCGGCTGAAAGGCAGCTGATCTAGGGACGTCCGGAGCCCGGTGCTGCCAGGCCCCTTTGTCCTGACTCCTCCATGGTGTGAGCCCTGGAGCTCTCTTCAGAGCCATCAGAGCCTGGGTCCTGGCCTGGGTCCTGCTCCGTACAGAGCCGCTCACTTTGCAGCTCAGTCTGAGGGAGACGCTGCCGCCTGGGCTTTCTCCAGCTCTGGAGAAATGGTGACAAAGCAACCTTGGTTCCAGGGCAGGACAATAGCACTGAGCAGCCATGTTCCACCCCCCAACACATCCTATGTAACCAGGAGCCTCCTCCCGAATCAGAGCTGAGGAGCAGCAGCTCAGAGGCTTGGTCCCTCTTTGGCAGGGGCGTCTTGTGGGAGCTGGAACAGATTTCAGCTGCTAGATTCGCACCATCCTGTGTGTGAAATGCAGCAATAATAGAGGGGAATTTCAGTCCTCTTCCTGTAGCCAAGGGGGGAATGGCTAGTAGGCAACCCGGGCTACAGCTGGGGCTTATGGGACATAGGAAGGTGTCTTTGTTCCAGGCCCAGTGAAATACATGAATCTGGGGGGAGGGGAGGGGCTCGCTAACCCAGCTTGGCAATTGCACGTGTAAAAGATTTTGTTGGGCGCTTCTGCTCAAGGCACCTGCTGCGGTGACTTAGCGTGTAACAGCTAATCATCAATCAGGCCTCCGGGGGCCATCTGTGCCTGCTCTGAATATAGAACAAGTCTGCCAGGAGAGGAGGCTGCTTCCTGCCCGGTCCCAGGAGGGCTGGGGAGAGGGGGCTGAAATCAAATCAGTGCTCGGGAGTCCGTGTGCAGCTGCGGCTGAGTGCGTCCAGCAGGGACGGAGGGGGGATGCCTTGTCATTAGCCTGGTCACCAGGGGCCAGGAGAACACCTGCCACTAACAGGCCAAGTGGCTGGAGGAGCGGGAGAGGCCAGCTACCAAGCGGAATAATCAGCCCTGGAAGGTTGCCAATGCCCATTTCCAGGAGGGCTTGTGGCAGAAATCTCTGCAGCCCGTTTCCCCATGCGTGTGGGGGATCAGCCCCCCTCTGCACTGGAAGTGAAAAGGCTCCAGGGCTGCTGGGCTTGGGGCTCATCCCCATGGCTGGTCTCCCCTGGCTGGGACGTGGCAGCAGGACAGAGCCCTAGATTCCCCCAGAAGGGATGAGAGGAGGGGGCGGGGGAGAAGGAAGAGGGACTGCCCGTGGAGCTGTGCCTGGGTGCACTCTGCCACCCACGGGGATCGAACTGGGTAATTTCCAGTCCCAGGCTCCAGCTGACCTGGAGCCGGATGGGGCAGCAAGAACCCTTGCTTACGCAATCCTTACCTTACTGCTCCAGCGCAGGTCTCGCACTCAGCACTTCAGATGTCATTCCCTGAGCGCTCATTGTTTGGGGAACCTCTGTATTTGCTACCTGAAGAGACTCATTTATATGTTAATCGGTATGAATAATTCATAAGCCCTGTAACTGACATGTCTGATCAATGCGGGATGCAAGCTTCTTTGAGTGACAGCTCCTCGGAGCACTGCCTGTCTGTGGTGAGCTGGAGCCGTGTCTGAGTCCTGGGTGGGTGATCACAGCACTTTCCACTCCCTGGAGGTCCAGATGGGCTCAGAGCTCTGTGTGGTCCCTTTAACAAAGGGTCACTGGGGAGATGAGGTCAGCTCTGCACAGAGTGAGCAGCTGAACAGAGGAGCCCCACTGCAGGTAGACATTGCTGTGTATTTTAAGATCACCCTGACCTTGCAATCAGTTCCAATTTGTCCTCTTACAGCCATGGCTGCTGCTCTAAATTAGAGCTCAGTTTAGTAGCGCTGGCACAAAACACGCAGCATTGTCAGATGTAGGACGTTTCCCCGGCACTCCCCCAACCACAGCATCAAGGCTAAAGCACAGGGCCGGCTCCAGGTTTGTTGCTGCCCCAAGCCAAAAAAAGGGAGTGCCGCCCCCCCCCCCAAAGGGCCGGAGCACCGCCCCTTGAAGAGCGCTGCCCCAAGCACATGCATGGGACGCTGGTGTCTAGAGCCAGCCCTGCTCAGCATGTTCCCCAATCCTCAGAGTTGAGTGAGCTTTAGCTCTAGCTCGGGCATTTGGCAATGAGAGTCCCGCCCCCACTTGTGCAGCTCCCCGTGAACAGCACACCCCCGGTAGAGGAAGTGTCTCTTCCAAGGACAACTCCCGCCCCAGAGGGAGCAGGCTGCTGAGGCAGGGCACTGGGCAGTGGGAGAGGAATGCAAGGCCTCTGGGGGGTGAGGTGCTCGGTGCAGAGGCTGCATGGTGCTGCTGCGTTCGGGGGCTTGTCTTCGCCAGGGTTTCTCCACGTAGGGGGCTCTGCACAGATGGCGGCTTTTGTATGTGACTAGTTTGCCCCCTGCGAGGGCACAGTGGCAGCAAGCAGCCTGTCCACTCCTCCTGCAGCACGTCGCTCCCTGCAATGCTGGGCCCTTGCTAAGACCTGGCCAAAGCCCAGGGAGTTCAGGAGAGCAGCAGATTCAAATGTGTTCTCTGGCTTCAGGCACTTTTTGAACATCAAGCCAAAGCCTCCTTCCCAGGGCGCCACTCGCCCTCCTGCCCGTCCTCCTTGGCTGTCGCTGCTGCCTGTTATGAAACCCGGGAGAACAAAGGCAAGTGACTCAGCTAGTCTGGAGGTAACTGGAGGTCAGTGTGCTGCAGCACCATGGCTAGCTCCCGTCTGGCGCAGCCGCCTGGTGCTGCGCCGCCAGGCAATGCGGCAGTGTAGACAGGACTGGCTGCTGGCAGAGCTCGGCCCCCGCAGGCTGACGGGGAGCCTGGCTGAGACGCAAACAGCCGGCGTGGGGAGTTCCCTGTGCTGCTGAAAGGACCTGGGAGCCCAGCCCTGCGATCTGAGCCGTTTGTAATGCGTGTTTAACCATTGAACCTCCGGGAACATCTCACTCCTCGGGAGCGCTCCAGCCGCTGTGGGACTGACGCGGTGCCTGTGCAGGATCTTAGTTCCTGCCCCGGGGTCTCACGCAAACGTGGGCTTCCCTTACACGCCGGCCACTGGGCGGTTACCGTGTTGCTGTTCCAGGAAGGGCTCCCCGGCTAGCTGGAGGTTTGAATACCAGCATCTTAGCAGCCAACTCTGGCCCCAGTGGGGACACCCCTGGTGTCTCTGCCTGAGGAGCTCTGAGCCTGTTGAAGTGAAGAGCTGGGCCTGATGGTCATTTACACCAGGGCCCCTTTACCCCACCGCAGCATACCGGCAGTGGAGACAGCACTGGACTCTTATTCCGGAGACCTCGGTTCTGTTCCCAGTTCTCGCTGGCCTGCTGAGTGGCCTTGGGCAAGTCACTTTCCCATTCGGCCTCAGTTTCCCCACCTGTGAATGGGACTCTGGATGTAAAGCTCTGAGATTGACGGATGCAAAGCGCGGTGTTACCCAATGACAAAGGGAGCCCATAGCACTGACAATCTTGTTGGAGCCTCGTAGATTCTTACCCATTTGGTGTTTGGAGTCTCAACATGGGGAACAGTCATTTCATAACTGGCTCTTCAGTCTAGCAGAGGGAGGTCGAACACCATCCCATGGCTGGAAGGTGAAGCTAGTCACATTCAGCCTGAAAATAAGGTGTAAACTTTTAACTGAGCATATCTAACCATTGGCACAACTTACCAAGGGCCCTGGTGGAGTCTCCATCACTCACCACTTGTACATCAGGGTGGGATGTTTGCCTAAGCTCCGCGCTAGGGATTACTGGGGGGCAGGGCTCTGGCCTGTGCTATGCAGAAGGTCCGACTGGGTGATGATCACAGTGGGCCCGTCTGGCCTTGGAATCTGGGTACTCGGGTAACTGAGAATTCAGGCCTTGGTCTCCAAAGCTACCCTTGTCCCTGAGCTGTGACTTGCTTCTGGTCACTGTGGAGCTCACAGGTGGCACCTAATCAATGTCTCTGGGTCAGTCATCTAGTGCTGCAGGCAGCTCTGACTCTCCCTGTGGTCTTGGTAGATGGTGAGTGCAGAGCAATTGTCCCCTTCCCAAATCCAGTGCCTGCTCTGCCTTGCAATGCCCCTCGACTCCTTATCCCTTCCTGTGGCTAGTACTTAGCCAGCCTCACATCTCTGCCTCCAGGGGATTGAATTGCCGAAGACCCTTCTAGCTAACTAGCCAGAGGGGTTTCTGGCAGCAAGGCATCAGGCTGTGGAATAGCCTTCCCAAGGGAGCCTGGTCTGGAGTGTCTGGGGCTAGAGAGCAGGAGAGGAACCAGAGCTATTGTGGGACCAGCCCTGCACTGAGGTGTAGGGGAGCAGGATCCACTTCAGAATCTGATTCTGGGCCTGCTCCTGGATGCCAGGATTCACTCCACACAGGCCAAGCCGAAATCTTTGGCTGGCATTTGGAGTGGAGCAGTTTGGCTTTGTGTTCTCTGGAGAACAAAGGAAACAGGCCTGGTGCCTCTCCTAGCTCAATGCGGTGCCTGGCCCTGCCCGGGTGCCCACAGCTCTGAATGTCCCCTGTTCTTTCCGCAGTTCTGGGAGGTGATCAGCGATGAGCACGGGATAGACCCCAGTGGGAACTACGTGGGAGACTCCGACCTGCAGCTGGAGCGGATCAGTGTCTACTACAATGAGGCTTCCTGTAAGTCCGGAGCTGGCTGCTGCACTCCCCCCAGGCCAGGCTGACTGGAGCACTATGTGATGCATCACAGAGCTTCCTCTCTGGCCCTTAACAGTGCTGCCCGGGCAGACATGTACTTACCCTGAGCTCCTCTCCCACTGTGCTCAGGCAGGGAGCGTGGGCTGTGAAACGGATCTGTTCTGCGATGCCTGGCCGGTCCCTTCCATGGCCACCTGCTCCCCAAGGTGTCATAGTGTGGGAACGCAGGGCGGGTGGCGTGTCCAGCACCCTGGGGAGCATCTCTCCTGGAGTGCACTCTGCTGGCCAGTCCAGGCTTGCAGGATTGTTCTGGGAATAGTTCCCCCTCTCATTGCAGCCGGAGGAGGTTAAGGTGATGCCAGCCGGTTACTGTGGTGCAGGGCCGGCTGCTGGGGTCACCAGGGGGACAAAGCAGGCCCCTGACTCATCTGTCTGGAATGGGCATTGGCATGGGGGGGGGCAAGTGAAACTCAGTTGGTGGTTTGCTTGTTGCTGCGAATGCCCATCTGGCCAGAGGGGATATGCCCACTGCCTGTGCTCCTTCCTCCCGTTGTGGCAGCTCATCGGCAGGGAGGAGATGCCTTCAGGGGTGTAGTACTGGGGAAGTTCCCAGCCCTGCCCCAGTGCACGGCGAGTTCTGAGCTTGTGCCCAAATCCAAACAGCCCTGTGCCAAAGCTCCAGCCTGCGGAACAGAACGAGCTGGGCCCAGTTCTAATGGGGACTGGTGCACCACTGACCAGAGGCTGCTGCCAATGCCCGGGGCAGAGGTTGGAGTCTCAGCAGATGAGCTGGCTCTTCTGGACTCTGAGGCCAAGCAGTGGAAGCTGGTCCCATGGAGCCTTGCCAGTTAAGAGGGAACATGTGGTCTCTTTTCCAGCTCACAAGTACGTACCCCGTGCGATCCTGGTGGACCTGGAGCCCGGGACCATGGACAGCGTTCGATCGGGGGCATTTGGACATCTCTTTAGACCTGACAACTTCATCTTTGGTACGTCCCAGTCCCCTGCTGCTGTTCTAACCCTGTCCTGCCCCGTGTGGTGCTCCTCTCTTGGCCGCTAGTTGGTCCATCCTAGCTGCTCACCCAGAGCTCCCTCACCCTGCTCCCCACGACACAGCTGCCTGCTGTCACGTCTCGTTGGGCCGTGTCTCTACCTCCGTGCTGTTCCAGTAGTGCCTTAGTGTGAGGTGCTGCACGGAGTGGAGATGGGCCCAGCCCAGGAGAGTTTAATCTAAGTAGAGCAGCCAGACCCAGGGTGGGGGTGGGGGAAGAGGACTAGCACATCCAGAGTGACCAGTGATGGAGCCAATGGCCTGTTCGAACTGCGTCGCTTGGAGGGAGGTGAATTTAGCTTGGGGTGGATAAGCTCAGTAGGAGGACAGTGAAAGAAGAGGACCTGCGAGGGAATTGGGTGAAGAGGGTAGGGGGGCGAGGGGTAGGGTGTAGCTGAGATGAAGGGGCCTAGGGAAGACTGGAGCAAACAGCTGATCGGCCCAGGGCAGAAAGTCTAGACAAACCTGTAGGAAGGTCACTGAACAGGGACACTGAGCCTCACACTGATTTTCCTCCCCATGATGCTGAAGGCAGGGGAAAGTAGGAAAATGTCCCTCCTTCTCTGCTCTCACAGGGCCCGTCTACATGAGAAGCGCTACATCGGCTCCGTGCTGACAGGACAGCGCTCTCCTGTCAGCAGAATTACTCCATCTGTGCAAGGGGCTGTGTGGGAGGGAGAGTCTCTCGCCCCCATAGCACCCGTGTGGACAGCGCTTGGGTCTCTAACTTGCGTCGCTTGGAGGGGGTGGCTCGAGTGACCTAAGTTATAGTGACATAAGCAGTAGTGGAAACCTGCCCAGAGGAGCATGTGATCAGGTGCTGGGAGGAAGAGCTCAGCTGCAAACCACGGTTCTGCTGGGCCCTTGATGCCTGCACAGGAGCTTAGCCCCATCTCTCCTATATATAACTATAGCAGGACCACTTGGAAATAGTGACCATAATACAATAGCATTCAACATCCCTGTGGTGGGAAGAACATCTCAACTGCCCAACACTGTGGCATTTAATTTCCAAAGGGGGAACTATACAAAAATGAGGGGGTTAGTTAGACAAAAGTTAAAAGGTACAGTGACTAAAGTGAAATCCCTGCAAGTTGCGTGGGCCCTTTTTAAAGACACCATAATAGAGGCCCAACTTCAATGTATACCCCAAATTAAGAAACACAGTAAAAGAACTAAAAAAGAGCCACCGTGGCTTAACAACCATGTAAAAGAAGCAGTGAGAGATAAAAAGACTTCCTTTAAAAAGTGGAAGTCAAATCCTAGTGAGGCAAATAGAAAGGAGCACAAACACTGCCTACTTAAGTGCAAAAGTGTAATAAGAAAAGCCAAAGAGGAGTTTGAAGAACGGCTAGCCAAAAACTCCAAAGGTAATAACAAAATGTTTTTTAAGTACATCAGAAGCAGGAAGCCTGCTAAACAACCAGTGGGGCCCCTTGACAATGAAAATACAAAAGGAGCACTTAAAGACGATAAAGTCATTGCGGAGAAACTAAATGGATTCTTTGCTTCAGTCTTCACGGGTGAGGATGTTAGGGAGATTCCCAAACCTGAGCTGGCTTTTGTAGGTGACAAATCTGAGGAACTGTCACAGATTGAAGTGTCACTAGAGGAGGTTTTGGAATTAATTGATAAACTCAACATTAACAAGTCACCGGGACCAGATGGCATTCACCCAAGAGTTCTGAAAGAACTCAAATGTGAAGTTATGAACTATTAACCAAGGTTTGTAACCTGTCCTTTAAATCGGCTTCGGTACCCAATGACTGGAAGTTAGCTAATGTAACGCCAATATTTAAAAAGGGCTCTAGGGGTGATCCTGGCAATTACAGACCAGTAAGTCTAACGTCGGTACCGGGCAAATTAGTTGAAACAATAGTAAAGAATAAAATTGTCAGACACATAGAAAAACATAAACTCTTGAGCAATAGTCAACATGGTTTCTGTAAAGGGAAATCGTGTCTTACTAATCTATTAGAGTTCTTTGAAGGGGTCAACAAACATGTGGACAAGGGGATCCGTGGACATAGTGTACTTAGATTTCCAGAAAGCCTTTGACAAGGTCCCTCACCAAAGGCTCTTACGTAAATTAAGCTGTCATGGGATAAAAGGAAAGGTCCTTTCATGGACTGAGAACTGGTTAAAGGACAGGGAACAAAGGGTAGGAATTAATGGTAAATTCTCAGAATGGAGAGGGGTAACTAGTGGTGGTCCCCAAGGGTCAGTCCTAGGACCAATCCTATTCAATTTATTCATAAATGATCTGGAGAAAGGGGTAAACAGTGAGGTGGCAAAGTTTGCAGATGATACTAAACTACTCAAGATAGTTAAGACCAAAGCAGATTGTGAAGAACTTCAAAAAGATCTCACAAAACTAAGTGATTGGGCAACAAAATGGCAAATGAAATTTAATGTGGATAAATGTAAAGTAATGCACATTGGAAAAAATAACCCCAACTATACATACAACATGATGGGGGCTAATTTAGCTACAACGAGTCAGGAAAAAGATCTTGGAGTCATCATGGATAGTTCTCTGAAGATGTCCACGCAGTGTGCAGAGGCGGACAAAAAACAAACAAGATGTTAGGAATCATTAAAAAGGGGATAGAGAATAAGACTGAGACTATATTATTGCCCTTATATAAATCCATGGTACGCCCACATCTCGAATACTGTGTACAGATGTGGTCTCCTCACCTCAAAAAAGATATTCTAGCACTAGAAAAGGTTCAGAAAAGAGCAACTAAAATGATTAGGGGTTTAGAGAGGGTCCCATATGAGGAAAGATTAAAGAGGCTAGGACTCTTCAGTTTGGAAAAGAGGAGACTAAGGGGGACATGATAGAGGTATATAAAATCATGAGTGATGTTGAGAAAGTTGTCGAAGAAAAACTCAGTTCTCGCTTTTTGTTTGGGTGCAGCAAAATCAAATACTTTATTATTTCTCCAGTAATTACAATGGAGGGAGAGAGTGCCATAGGACACAGGGTCGCCCCAGTCCTGGACAGGTCTCTCAACTGGTAAACAATTACATCAAGCCTTTATACCTTTGTTACAGACAATTTCTAGCAATCATGGAGACAGTAAAAAGCAACAAATACATTTTGTTTATACATAGCAGAAAGGCTTATCTTATTGTCTCACTCCTAAGAAAAGCAAGCCTGCATTTTGGTTAGTGATTGCAAGGTCGTAATAACTTTGTACACAGTTCCTGTCCTGTCGCCTCGCACTATCTTTGCTCCTACAAGTCTCACGTCATTAGGTTTACAGTATGGCCTGACTCTTGCTAACTGACTGACACGCATTAAAATCCGCTTCAAATCCTTATTGAAGCTTTCCCTGCTTCCACAAAGTGGATAAGGAAAAGTTATTTACTTATTCCCATAATACAAGAACTAGGGGTCACCAAATGAAATTAATAGGCAGCAGGTTTAAAACAAATAAAAGGAAGTTCTTCTTCACGCAGCGCACAGTCAGCTTGTGGAACTCCTTACCTGAGGAGGTTGTGAAGGCTAGGACTATAACAATGTTTAAAAGGGGACTGGATAAATTCATGGTGGCTAAGTCCATAAATGGCTATTAGCCAGGATGGGTAAGAATGGTGTCCCTAGCCTCTGTTCGTCAGAGGATGGAGATGGATGGCAGGAGAGAGATCACTTGATCATTGCCTGTTAGGTTCACTCCCTCAGGGGCACCTGGCATTGGCCACTGTCGGTAGACAGATACTGGGCTAGATGGACCTTTGGTCTGACCCGGTACGGCCGTTCTTATGTTCTCCCATTGCCCAGGAAACACGTGCAGAGCAGCTCAGAATTCACTACAACCATCCCTGCCGCTCCCCTTCCCGTACCCCACCCCTGCCCTTCGGGGCCTCTACCCTTAGGCAAGACTGAATTTTGTTTCTTTTCTGTTCTGAGATCTCATGCACTCAGCTGGTGGCTCCCCAGTGCCTGCCCTGCTACACGACTAGCCTGTAGCCCCTTCCTTGGGATGGTCCATTCCTGAAAGCTGCCTAGTTCAGCTGTGGGGAAAGCAGAGAGGTCAGGGCAGCCTCATGCCATGGGAGTCACCCTGGGGGGCTGATCCCCTCTGCCTTCCAGTGCCTCCAGACGCCCACTGGCTGCTCTAAGTGGGAGGTGGTGCCAGCCTGAGAGGGTTGATCCAGGCAGCTCCCAGGCTTTGTTCTCATGCAACATCTAGCCTCTTGCGTAGCCCAGCACTGCAGCACAGCAGCCCTCCCTGGCACATAGTGTCTGTTAAGCCCAGTGGCTGGGCACGCCCAGGAGAGACCGAATTCCTGCAGCAAAAGGCTCTGGTCACTGTTCACACCTGACTCCCAACTGATGAAAGTGAGGAGATCCACTATGTCTTCTCCCCCACAGGTCAGAGCGGCGCTGGCAACAACTGGGCAAAGGGCCACTACACAGAGGGTGCTGAGCTGGTGGACTCTGTCCTGGACGTGGTGAGGAAGGAGTGTGAGAACTGTGACTGTCTGCAGGGCTTTCAGCTCACCCACTCCCTGGGTGGTGGCACTGGTTCGGGCATGGGTACCCTCCTCATCAGCAAGGTCCGTGAAGAGTACCCTGACCGGATCATGAACACTTTCAGCGTGGTGCCTTCCCCCAAGGTGTCCGACACGGTGGTGGAGCCCTACAATGCCACCTTATCCATCCACCAGCTGGTGGAGAACACGGACGAGACCTACTGCATCGACAACGAGGCCCTGTATGACATCTGCTTCAGAACCCTTAAACTGGCCACGCCCACCTACGGTGACCTCAACCACCTGGTCTCCGCCACCATGAGCGGCGTCACCACCTCCCTGAGATTCCCTGGTCAGCTCAACGCTGACCTGAGGAAGCTGGCAGTCAACATGGTGCCCTTTCCTCGCCTCCACTTCTTCATGCCAGGCTTTGCCCCCCTCACAGCCCGTGGCAGCCAGCAGTACCGAGCCCTCACAGTCCCCGAGCTCACCCAACAGATGTTTGATGCCAAGAACATGATGGCTGCCTGTGACCCACGTCATGGACGCTACCTGACGGTGGCCACAGTCTTCAGAGGCCGCATGTCCATGAAGGAGGTGGATGAGCAGATGCTCGCCATCCAGAGCAAGAACAGCAGCTACTTCGTAGAGTGGATCCCCAACAACGTCAAGGTGGCAGTCTGCGACATTCCACCCCGGGGGCTGAAGATGTCTTCCACTTTCATTGGGAACAGCACGGCCATCCAGGAGCTCTTCAAGCGCATCTCAGAGCAGTTCACTGCCATGTTCCGACGCAAAGCCTTTTTGCACTGGTACACGGGCGAGGGCATGGATGAGATGGAGTTCACAGAGGCAGAGAGCAACATGAATGACCTGGTGTCGGAGTACCAGCAGTACCAGGATGCCACAGCTGAAGAGGAAGGGGAGATGTATGAAGATGATGAGGAGGAATCTGAGGCCCAGGTTGCCAAGTGAAGCCTCTAGAGTTGGCCTGCATCAAGTTTCTTACCATGAAGGTCAAGCTTCTACAGCACCCTACTGTCCAGCGTAGTCCTCCGTCTTCGCTACCTGTTAGCTGAGTACTAGACAACTGCTATTTAGTTGCTTCTGATTAAAGGTTCCAAATTTTAAATCATTCCGTATTTACTAACCATCTCCCCTCCCCATCCTTGAGTTAGCACAGCTGTAGCCCATCCTCATGACTCTGATCATGCCTGACCCTGATGTTTGATTTTTTTTTTCTAACTGGTTTGTGTCGATTTTTTATTTTTTTGGAATACTTAATAAATGTATTGCTGTCCAGTACTTCCTATGCGAGACCTTCCTTGTTCCAGCCCCAGGGCTTGGCAATGGTGGGTTTGGTGGGGAGCAGGGCGATGCCGCTTGTCAGCTGTGAGCGGAGTGGGGGTGCTGTCCTTCTCCACGCCCCAGGCAGCACTTGGATTCAATTCCCCGGGGGCTAAAGCGAGGGGTTTGGGAGGAGCCTAATGGGAGTTAAGCTGCTTTGAAATGCCAGCCTGAATCCCTGTGTGTGGAGCCTCTGGAGCAGGCAGACCCTTCTGCGCCTCCCCCAGACATCCCTTCCCAGACCCGTCCACAAGGGTCACGCACATGACGGCTTGTATTGTGCCAGCTGAGGACTCCCCACCAGCTGAGTCTGCTCCTCCTTGGAGTAGAACTGGGCGAAGGGGACACGCCCACTCAGGCCCATCAACAAATTCCAGGCCCTGGGGGGGCAGAGCCCGGGGTGGAAGTGACTAATCCATCACTTCCAGGACAGCCCATGGGGCCCTGCAAAGCACAGGCCCAGAGCTGTCTTGTGCACCTAAGAGCCCTGCAGCCCACCCCGGCAATTCCCCCCTCCTCCCATTGGCAGGCCTGCACCCACTCCACAAACATCCCTGCAACTGAGTTGCTGGAGTTAGCAGAGGGCGACTGTCTGCTTGTAAGAAGCATTTATCCTTCAGTCCTGACACCCCAGAGCCCTACCCTGGGTCTGAGTTGGCAGAGGGGCCAAATGCCAGATGTGGGAGCAAAGGCTTGCGGAATCCTCCAGAGGTGGCTTTTCTGGCAGGATTTCAGTTCCCTAGCCCAGGCCCTGGGAGCTCTGCAGCAGGCTGGGCCCAACTCCACAACAGGGAATTCAACAGCAGCAGGGGGTAAAGCAGACCGCAGAGGCTCTGGCAGGGGCAGCCTGGGCTGACTGTCCCCCACATACCCATCAGTTCTCCCCTACACTCTCAGTATGGTATGGGTGCTTGGCTTGATAACTGCTCTGCAGAAGGGAGGCAGGTGCTGGAGGCGGCAGGGTGACCAGACAGCAAGTGTGAAAAATCAAGACGGGGTGGGGGGTTATAGGAGACTATATAAGAGAGCCCCAAATATCAGGACTGTCCCAATTTTATAGGGACAGTCCTGATATTTGGGGCTATCCGGTCACCCTATGTGGCATACTGGCAGGCTGTCTGGAATCGTGCTCATCCCACACGTGGGCTGGGGAAATCCAGCAGTGATCAGAAGTGGAACTAACAGGTAGTTCCCATCTCACTATTGTTTCAGGCTCCGCAGACTCAACACTGCCCATCCTGCCCCTCCATTCGTGGCCCAAAGGCGCTTGGGTTCTGGTTGGTGCGATGGCTGGATTTTTGCAGCATGTTCCGTGGGTGAGGAAGGGTGGAACAGCCCTGTCAAAGCCCTAGAGTTCAGCCCAGCGCACACGAGCTGGTCCTGTCCTGGGGTAGGATAGAACCGCCCTTTTGGGGGAACCTCTAGAATGGTTTGGGTTGGAAACGGTGGCTGATGCCCCATGGAAGCCAACTAGGCGCTGAGCTTCATTGCAAGGGGTCTGTTGGCACAGTTGCCACCATCTCTCCAGCTTTCCCTTTAGACAATGGACGACTTTGCAAGTCTGTGCACCCCTCGGCAGGGCCAGGGCTGCAGGTGCCTTCCACGTTTCAAGCTTCCTACTCTGCCCCTCAGCCAAAAGCTGTTTGGATTTCAGTGGCCTCCTAGGGTAGAACCACAATCAAGTCTTGGGTCCAAACGCTAGCAGGGACGATACTCCAGCTGCCAGCAGGAAGCTACCTGGCTGAGGCACTGCTGGGCTGGAGAGCATGGCAGAATCTTGGCTTACCAGTGCTCTGTAACGGTGGGGGTTGGGGGTGGGGGGTTGCTGGTGGTCAGAGGGATGAGGCTGGTCTGGGGAAAGCTGAAGAGCAGTTGGTGGCAGAGGCCACGTCAGCCTCCTGCCTCTCTTGCCTGTAGCCCTCACCTCCCACACTGACCTAGGTAAGAGCCAGTCCAGTCCTGCAGGCCTTGCCCTGGATGGTCTCCTGGGAGGGAAGCTGCCGCTGGCTCTTATTTCCTCGGCTGGCTTAGGGAGCAAGTTCCCATCTGCAGCAGGGCGCACCCCGGGGAGACATGGGCACTGCTGCCCTCTGGCTTGGGTGAGTCTCCAGCTAAGTAGCCGTGTGCTGGGCCTCGCTTGCAGTGCTCTATCCCCTTTCCAAGGTACTGCAGTATTAACCCTCTGCTCTCCAGGGCCACAGACTGCACCCTTCCTCAGCCGTGCATGGTGCTGGTGGGCACACGTGGTGCCGAGAGCCATGTGTCGCCCAGCCCTGCTTTGGGGCCAGGACGTGGTAGTGCCCAGCTGGAGACAGAGCTCACCTTGCTGGCCAGGGACTGGAGGAGTTCTGGGGCCACAGTGGCGGGATGGGACAGGGTGCAGGCGAAAGGGGTGGGCAGGGTACCCCCACTTGCTCTAGTCCAGGGCCCCACAAAGCCTTAATCTGCCTCTGTACCAGTGGGTGTGACTCTGGTCAGGACAGAGGCAGTGTGGCGGATAGTGCACATGGGCCACGTTACCTGTGTGTGCGCAGTCAGGAACTGCTGCTAGCTCATGGGCACCTGCCTGGTGTGAAAGTCTGACCCTAAACACTGCTGGGCCCCTGACCCTCCTGGACAAGAAATTGCTGCTACGCTCAACGCCCTTCACCGCGGGCCCCAGAAAACACTGCTGCCAGTGGGCCCCACCAAGAACAGCAAGAGCTCCCTAGTCTTAAAAGGGCTACAGGAGCCCAGCTGGACTAGCCCTATAATACAGGCCTCCCAGCCCCCTTTACCATTGGGACCGGGCACTGTTTAGGGGAGGCCCCAGGCCCTCAGCTGGGATCAGTGCTGCACAGACACAGGGTGAGAGTCTGTCCCTTCCCCCGAGATGAGGTTACGTAAGACAGACACGGGGTTGCAACAAACAGGAAGAGGAAGGGCAGTGGGGAGAGGCTCTGTGGGGACACAGCCTAGCTGGGCCCCTGGTTTTCAGGCTGAGTAAAATGGGCTCTAATGACACACACAAACGGGAGGGTTGAATGCTCCCTAGAGCTCTCCAGGCCAGCCCTGGCACATGGCCACATGCTGCAGACAGAACAATGGCAGCAGATCTCGAGGAAGGTTTGACAGAAGAGAAGGGAGAAGCTTTGGGGGTTACTTTGGGGAGAGCATTCGGTGGCCGAAAGTGCCAGGGGCTGGCAGAAGCAGCCAAATGAGTGCCAGAGGCTGGCGTCACTTGTGTGGGAGAGGGGCCGGGGAGGATACCAGAGCAGGTGAGAAGGGAAGCGCCCTAAAGGCAAGGCCAAGAAATCTGGGTTATTGAATGTGATGGGGAAGAGCGAGCTAGTGGGCGGAGCTGGAAGGTGTGTGTATGAGCGAGAGAGAGAGAGAGATGGTCAAAGCAGCAGGCCAGGAACATAAGCTGGGCGTGGCCCTGAGGCTGTCAGGCACTTCAGAAGAATATTCATTAGCTTTGCGTTTCTCTAGTGCCACTTCGCTGTTGACCGCAAAGCATTTTACAGACCCGAAGTCAAGCCCACAATGCTCCCCTCAGGCAGTATTGCCAGCCCTGGTTTACAGCTGGTGTCAGGATTTTCCCAAGGCTGCCCAGTGAGTCAGTGGCAGAGCCTTGGAGAGAACCCAAATCTCCCAGTTCTGGGTCTTAACCATTAGCCTCTGATTCCTGTCATCCAGCTCCCCTGGAGAGATGGGGGCTGAGTGGGGAGATTGGCCGAAGAGAAGCCTAAAGCTTGTCTGCCTGAGTGGCCTCTTCTTCTCCAGAAATCTCTATGCCCTCAAGCCTCCAGAAGCCCACTTTGCCAGCTGAAGCCTGACCAGGGACTGGCATGGGGTGAAGGAGGAGCCAAGCCTGTTGTGTCTGTGTGCCTGGGCCAGGGCAAACAGGACCAAAGGAGACATGGCCGTGCCTGGCAGGGAGCCGAGGAGTGTGATTGCCTGGGGTTACTGCTACAAATCCACAGGCTTCTCCTTTGTTGCGAGGCTGCTCTCTATGGGATCTCTGGATTTAAAGGCAGCAATGGGGCCAGAGCTCAGAGCTTTACTCCTCCAAAGCACAACCCTATGCTATTTGCATTAAAGGAGAATCTTCATGTGCTGTTAACATATCTGGCCTCTGACACACACTTGAGCAGTTCTGATAATAATCAGTAGAGGGCAGCACTGCAATACACATGAGCCAGCTAGTTGCAGCTGCAGCTGAGTGCAACCCAGTTAGACCCATGAATTTATGGGGCCTTAAATATCCCCAAACAGATGAGCAGTATGATTGGGAAGAGCCCAGCCCAGCCTGTTGACCTGCATTTGGAAGGTCACAGCCACTCTCCCGCTCTGAACACAGCATCCTGCTGGTGAGGCGGAGGAGCAGGCCTGGTCCTGAAAGGGCTCGGGGGACGGCGGAGCAGTGGAGCCAGACTGATGGGGAAAGGAGGGAGAGAGAACACAGAAGGGAAACAATCCCCCAAAGGAGAACTGGGGAGAGTGCTAGAAAGCAGTGCCAGGGATACTCAAGCGCTGGAACAGGCTGGAGGAGAGGTGCCTGGGCCGAGACAGAGGGGGATGGAGGAAGGAGCTGTGGGGCTAGATTGTCCAGCTGCTCTGCTGAGCCGTTCTGCTATTCCAGCCCTAGCTCCTGACCCCCAGGCTGCAGGTCTCCAAGGCAGCCCGTGGGATAGGGTAGGAATTGACCCCCTGTTGGGTGTCATGGTGGCTTCAGCTAGCTACAGCACCAAAGCCCGGGGTCACCCACCACAGGGAGAGGCAGGAGATGCTGCCTCTGGGCCCGATCCCTCGCCAGGCTGGAGGGTGACAGCTCAGAGAGCGGAATCTGCCAGCTGGTACCAGCTCTACCGGGCGACTCAGGGCCTGATGCTGCTGGGCCATGGAGGGGCTCTCTGAGGACAGGGCAGGCTGCCAGGGCGCAGGAGAGGCCGGAGGGTCTGGACTCGGCTCCCCTGGGGCGCTGGGCAGGTGCACAGCAAGGCTGGGAGCCCTGGGTACCTAGTTAGTTTCCCTTGCAAGAGGCGCTGGGGCCTTGTGCGCTGGGCCTGGCAGTCCTGCAGCTGTCCCCGCCCAGCCCAGCCCAGCCAGAGGTGCTGGAACTAGGGGGCTGCCCTGCCGCACCCCCCGGCCTGAAGGGGTTTCCAGCCTATGCAGGGGGAGTTAGTTCAGTGGCTCTCAGGCTCGGCACCCCCGGTACCAGCCGCACTGAGCCAGCCCAGCCCAGCCCAGCCCAGCCCTGGGAGCGCTCGGCGGCTGCTGGGACTCGGGCCTTGGCCAGGGCTGCTGGACGGGGGGGGCCTGGCCGTGGGGTCCCCGCGTGGGAAGCCCGAGCCGCTGGCTGGGCCCGCCCCCCGCGGGCTCCCGCGGGCTCTGCTGGGGCGGGGCAGCGGCTGGGGCGCGCGGTCCGCCCGGCCTGCGGGGGCAGCAGCGGCCCCTCCGCCGCCTTCTGCGGCTGCGCCCCCGACCCCCAGCGCCCGAGCTCGCAACAATGTAGCAGGGGCAGCTGGGCTGCGCTGCGGACCCGGCGGGTCGTGCTGGGGCCGGGCGGACCCTGCGCTGCGGACCCGGCGGGCCATGAGCAGGTGAGGGCCGGGCCGGGCCGAGCCGAGCCTGGCCTGGCCTGGCCTGGCCTCGCCGGCAGCGGAGCCGGCTGTGCCCGGGCGGGGTCCCCAGGGCGGTGCCCGCTGCCCGTCCCGGCCGGGGTCTCGCCTCCAGCCCCCTCATCCCCCAGTGCTGCAGCCTCCCAAACGTGGGGTCTTGTGGCGGCTCGGGCCGAGCCCGGCCCTGGAAGCGCTCGGGAGCGCTCGCTGCTGTCCCGGGTGCCGCGGGCCTGGGGGGGCTGGGGCGCTTTGGAGGTTTGGGGACCTGCTGTGTGTTCAAGGCCCACTCGTCACGTTCCTGCGTGGGGACGGGAAGAGGCGCGCGTGGCTCTAGCCTGGGGATCAGCCCCCCCCCCCGACTCCGAGAAACCGGCCGGGGAGGGGGAGGGGTTCTGCCGAATGCCCCAGGCCCAGACATGCTTCTCAGCCGCCTGCCCCCAGGCTGGAGGCAGCAGGGAATGGGACCCCCGTCCCCGAGGGCCACAGGTTGGGCGTTCTGGGTCCTGGGTTCTGCGGTGCCCGGCACCACCAGGTTCTGCGGTACTTCTAGGCCACTGCAGAAATCTGCATCCTGCCCCTAGCTCTGGTCGGGTGACACCTGGTGAGTCCCTTTCCCCTCTCTGGTCTCCCATCTCTAAAATGCCCTTTCTCATGGCGGGCTGCAGAGCATGATTGCTGTGGGTGCAATGTTCTCCTGCTGTGAAGCCCTGTATAAACACTGAGCATGTTTATCATCCCACTCTGGCCATGGGAGCCCCGGGCAGGTGGGAGGGGCAGTAACTTGGTGGTGGTTTTATTTGGGTGTGTGGATAGCACCACAGCTCCAATTTTGTCACAGCACCACAGCAATCCTTTTAAAAATCCCACACAAGAAACTGTCAAAACCCGGCTACATTCACTGTGAGTAAAGAGCCCAGCACATCATTGAAATCCCACCCTGGCTACCAACTAGGCTTTGAGTGACAATTAGCTTTAGGCTCCACTGTTGATGTTTTTCAAGAGCCTTCTATTGAAGGGCTTAAAATGCTTTATTTGGGGCCTAAATCTAGCTGGTTTATTCATTGGAACGGAGCTGCCTAGTCACTAGGGTGGGATTGCAACTTAAAAACACACCTGTTGTAAACCAAGTTCCTTCCCCGTGCTGTTAAAGAAGTGTGGATTTTTGAAAGTGGAAGTAGGCAAATAATGTATCCCTGTCCTTAGCAAGGTTCTGCTTCCTCTGTGCTCATCTCTGGCATTGCACAATGAAACTCAGTCTCCCTCGGGTCTGGGTGCTGAATTGTTTGGATGTCAGATGCCAGGGGGATGGTTCTGAAAAATAACTGCTCACTCTGGAGTTTTGAATAGAGACACGTGTTTCTGTGTGTGTCATGGGTTTGGGAAAAGCTTCTGTGTGGCTGTCTGTTTGTTTACAGTATTAAAACTGGAGGCCAGACTGATTCTGACAGTGTCTCTTCATTAAATGGGATCAGAAATGGTTTCTGGAAATTAAGCAGCTATTTCAACATAATTTCAGGGAAAGCAGTTTTCCTGCATTTAAATTTCCCTTTTGGACATCAGGCTAGTTCATGAGAACTAAGAAGTGAAGCTGATCACTCTAGAATTGTTGTCGAATGGTCAGACGGCTCACTCGGTAAAGAGCATTATTAGGATTGTAGCGCCAGCAGTGTGCTGAGCTCGATACAGACCAGTAGGGAAATAGCCACAGCTACGCTGGACAAACCTCTTGAAAGAAAAAAATCCCTGGCAGGGACACGCATCCTTCTGTTTCTGGCCACGAGGACAGACGGAAACCCCAAAGTTGTACCACCCCTACCGATATCAGTCTAGTTAATCGGTGCAGCTGCTAATCTTCTTATACTGTTACAGCTTATTCCCCCTCCCGTATGGGGGTCGCTATCCTGGTGAGCGCTTTGCACTAGCAGAACTGAGCCCACACGAGGGGTTTTACCTGTATGACTGTGTCTGTACAAATCACCCCCTACCGCACTGAGCGGTGTAATGCAGGGGCTGCGTAGGAGCTGCACTGTTCTCTATTTGTCCAACATGAACCTCTCTGTGGGGCGTCTGGTACTGAATGAGGCGGGCCGCTCAGAGTCCGCTTGGCCATTCCCTACACACGGCCTTGTCTTCTCTTTGCGGCTAGTGCCTGCGCGTAGCTTGCCTGAGCTGATGTGAAGACGAGAGAGCTGGCTGGGGGGCACCAAGGGTAGCGATGGAATATGGGGCTGAGCCCCACTGGTGTGTTTGCCTTACAGGGGCACCCTGTATCCCATCTGGGGCTTGCAGGGCCCTGGGGTGGTGGGTGCCTTTCCTGTGATGTCTGTGCAGCAGGTAACACAAGGAGCTCTTTGGATTTTTCACACATCTCGGGGGTGGCAGTGGTGAGGTGAGAGATTGCACGTTCTGTCTGTGCAGCACGCTGAGATGTTAACAGCACTCCCCAGCTGTGTCCGATTGTAACTGTGTTGCTAGGTTAAGACCCTCCCAGAACACCAGAAGCCAGTGCTTGCCCGAGGAGAAGATGCTCAAGGACGCTTCTCTTCAAAAATGTGGCATTTTTCTGTGTGACTAAGGGCCTGTCTGCAGCATAGACACTCGCTTCAGCCGCTGTCGGCAGGGTCAATCCACCTCCCTGAGAGGCAGGAGCTAGGTCAATGGAAGAATTCTTCTGTCAACCCATCACTCTCCGCGCCGGGGCCTTGCTCGGCTTAGCTTTGTTGCGCAGAGGGGTGGATTTTTTCCCCCTGAGAGGTCGACCTAGCTACATCAATCTTTGGAGTGTAGACCTGGCCGTCAGAGGAAGGCTGGCTGTGTGGGTAGAGCACTGGACTGGGACTTGGGAGTGGGGTTTAATTCTTGGCCTGTGGGACCCTGGCCCAGTCACTTCATGTCTCTGTGCCTCAGTTCCCCACCTGTAAAATGGGGTGAATACGTCTGTCTGCTCCTCAGGGCAGGCCCTTGCTAGGTCTATGTCCTGTGTCTAGCACAATGAGCTCTGCTGGGACGGGAAGCACTGTCAGCACACGTTTGTAGAGTGCCATTGGTGGTGGTGGTAACTCCAGTTGGCCGGAGCTGGGGCGCGTGCTCTAATGATGGGGTGCCACGTGCCGAGCTCTCAGGTGTCTGACTGACTTGGCTGGAAGCTGTTCTGGCGACACAGGCAGGTGGAGAGACTGGTTTTTCTACCTCCTCCGCTGTGGAGCACAAACCCCGGAGTGTGTGAGTGGTGGGTGATACTGCTCGGTAGTGGCTGGGGAAAATGATCCATCGATTCCAGTTTTAAGTGGCAGCTGCCTGGGCCGGGCTGGGCTGTGGGAGGGAAAGATCAGGCATTGCCAGCTCTAGCCTGTTCCCCTGCTCTAGTGTCACCGGCAGAGACGGGTGAGCACCTGGGGCAGGTGACGTGCCCTGGCGTGGGCTCTGGCACACACTGCTCTCTTCACCTCTGCGTGATCCGGCAGGTTGGCCTGCTATGGAATGTGATGAGAAGCTGGTCCGGTTCCGACAGGCCCACCTCAACCCCTTCAACAAGCAGCTCCTGGGGCAAGGCCAGCATGACCAGGAGCCTGGGGACGACCTTTCTTGTCGAGGTTAGTGTGGGGTTCCCTCGCCCACGCTGGGGGGCGCATGCAGTGACCAGGGGCTGGTGCTGAGAGCCACAACCAAAGGGGTGGGGGCCCCTCTGACCCCAGTCCTCCCCCACCGGGTCCCAGCAAGCCAATTTCTTGCCCAGTCCCTGGGCTGCCGGATACCTAAGTGCCATTATCTGGGATGCTTTCCCCACACCCTGGAGGGGCGGGGAGAGGACACTAGATTCTCCCAGCACAAGGGGGTTGTGGACCAGGTGGCCTCTCCACACCGGGCAGACTCCCAGAAAGGCAGCCTGGGCTCTAGGGACTCCTGGTTCTAACCCTGGCTCGTCCAGCCGCTGGCTGCGTGGCCAGGTGACTTGTGCATGGAAGCTGTGAAGTTCTGAGCACTGGCAGATCTTGCACCTGCCGCAGCCGGTCACTCTCTCTGGGGCAGGGAGGCTGCGAAGTGAGATGGGAAAGTGCTTTCCCAGCATGTCTGGGTGCTGAGCGTGGGAGTAGGGGGGAGTGGGCATCTCTGGACCCACCCGTGTTCTGCTGTAGGGGGTTCAGTTGGGAAGGTCTCTGCAGGGGCAGGCCTCGAGTGACACCTCTCCTGTGTCCCCAGGATTTGGGGTGTGCTCCTGGGAGGGGCTGCTAAGTGCTGCTGCTCCTCAGGCCTGGTGCCCAGAGCCACCCCCACGCCCAGTGCCCCTCACCATTCAGTGCTGAGGAGAATCCAGGGGCACCGGTGCCCATGTTCTGCAGGGGGTGAGCCTGGTGCTTGCCCTGCAGCTGGGCTGAGGCCATCTCGTGGTGCGGGGGCGGTGTCTCCCTTCCCTCTCCATATGTCTCTGCTTGTTGCAGACTCGCTGCTGGGGCTGTCCCACGGGGACCCCGGGTTCCAGTGCTCGGAGCGCGTGATGGACTTGGGGCTG
Organism: Mauremys reevesii; assembly: GCF_016161935.1. NCBI lineage: Eukaryota > Metazoa > Chordata > Testudines > Geoemydidae > Mauremys > Mauremys reevesii. The sequence continues at coordinate 41,377,514 of NC_052638.1, forward strand.
GCGGAGGACCACTTCTCCCGTCCTGTGGTGAGTGACTCCCGGGGGCGGCTGGGTGAAGGTTGGGGCTGGTGGCGACTGGAGGGGCTGTGGTGAGTGACTCCCGGGGGCGGCTGGGTGAAGGTTGGGGCTGGTGGCGACTGGAGGGGCTGTGGTGAGTGACTCCCGGGGGCGGCTGGGTGAAGGTTGGGGCTGGTGGCGACTGGAGGGGCTGTGGTGAGTGACTCCCGGGGGCGGCTGGGTGAAGGTTGGGGCTGGCAGTGACTGGAGGGGCTGTGGTGAGTGACTCCCGGGGGCGGCTGGGTGAAGGTTGGGGCTGGCGGGTGACTGGAGGGGCTGTGGTGAGTGACTCCCGGGGGCGGCTGGGTGAAGGTTGGGGCTGGCAGTGACTGGAGGGGCTGTGGTGAGTGACTCCCGAAGGCGGCTGGGTGAAGGTTGGGGCTGGTGGGTGACTGGAGGGGCTGTGGTGAGTGACTCCCGGGGGCGGCTGGGTGAAGGTTGGGGCTGGTGGGTGACTGGAGGGGCTGTGGTGAGTGACTCCCGGGGGCGGCTGGGTGAAGGTTGGGGCTGGCAGTGACTGGAGGGGCTGTGGTGAGGCGTTGATTGGCCCAGCAGGGGCATTCTGGGAAGTCTCTGTGCCTGGGGTGGGGACGGGCACCGTGCCTGGGCCCAGCAGGGGCAGTGCTGCTCACCAGCGCTGCCCGTCTCTTGCCTGCAGGGCTTGTTCCTGGCCTCAGACATCCAGCAGCTGCGGCAGGCGATCGAGGAGTGCAAGCAGGTGATCCTGGAGCTCCCTGAGCACTCGGAGAGGCAGAAAGACGCTGTGGTGAGGCTCATCCACCTGCGCCTGAAACTCCAGGAGCTGAAGGTGTGGCACGGGGGCTGGGCACGGGGTGGTGGCTGCGGCCGGCTAGTGGCTCTGCTGGCTGAGACCTCAGCTGTGTGGGCACAGGGCAGCCCACCCAGGTAGCAAAGGGCAGGATCCCCCGCTCTGTGCCAGGCGCCTGGGCCTTCCTGCTGACTTGCCAACGAGGGCCCAGGCAGCGCTGAGCAGGATTCTGAGGTTCCGCAGCCCGGGCAGGGAGTGGGGGCCCCCACCCCGGGGTGTTGGCAGTGGTGCCCACAGGAGGGGGTGGCCTGGCTCTCGGTGCAAAGGAGGCGAATGTCTCCCAGGCTCAGCCCCGCTCTGGCCGTCTGTCTGTGCTGCAGGACCCCAGCGAAGACGAGCCCAACATCCGGGTGCTCCTGGAACATCGCTTCTACAAGGAGAAGAGTAAGAGCGTCAAGCAGACGTGTGACAAGTGCAACGCCATCATCTGGGGCCTGATTCAGACCTGGTACACCTGCACAGGTGAGCAGCCAGCCCTGCCCCCCAGCCTGGGGCAGGACGAAGGCTCGTTCTCCTTCCCGGCGGGGCTGATCCCTGGAGCTCAGCCAAAGCTTCTCTCTCAGGCTGGGCTGCAGGGCACACGGGAGGCGGCAGAGCCCCTGGGATGGGCGGGTGGCTCTGCTGGTAATAAGGTAATAACTGGAGATATACCAATCTCCTAGAACTGGAAGGGACCTTGAAAGGTCATCGAATCCAGCCCCCTGCCTTCACTAGCAGGACCAATTTTTGCCCCAGATCCCTAAGTGGCCCCCTCAAGGATTGAACTCACAACCCTGGGTTTAGCAGGCCAATGCTCAACCACTGAGCTATCCCTCCCCTCAGGTTACCTGGGTCCTGCCACAGACAGGAGTGCAGACCCCTGATGGCATAAATGTCCCAGTCACTTCTCCACTGCCACCCGCTCTGCTCTGAGCCTTTCCCCGCCGTGCGGGATAGGGCTGGGCCAGTTCTGAGTGTCGTGTGAGTGTCGGCAAGAGGCCTGGGGGCTCCCCAGCCGGGTCAGGCTGAAGCCAGGGGAAGGCTGGGCCGGGCGGGTGACTCCTGCGTCTCTGTGCCGTGTCCTCCCCAGGGTGTTACTATCGCTGTCACAGCAAGTGCCTGAACCTCATCACCAAGCCCTGCGTGAGGTCCAAGGTCAGCCACCAGGCCGAGTACGAGCTGAGCATCTGCCCTGAGACAGGCCTGGACAGCCAGGATTACCGCTGTGCAGAGTGCCGGGCGCCCATCTCCCTCCGTAAGTGCCACCCGCACGGGAGAGGATGCTGGGGCTGAGGTGTGGCTGGAGATAGCCATTAACCCTTGCAATTACCAGCCTGCGAGTGCTGGGACCGGAACCCACGTCCCGGGGACCTTCCCGCTCATGCTGAAGCAGAGCTCCGTTAGCGGGACAGGGGCGATCCCTCTGGCCTGGGCACACACAGCCAACACATCAGTGGGGTCACCCTGGCGTGTGGGTGAGCAGGCTGGAGCACAGAGCATGGAGGGAGCGGGGCTCGGCTGGGATTAGATCTCGGCAGTTCCTGGCTCCCAGGCCTGTGCTCAGCCCAGTCTTGGCATCCCTGGGGTGGGGGTTCTGCAGGGGTGTGGCTGGAGGTTGCTCTGGGTATATGGAGTGACGGGAGCATGGGCTGAGCACCAGGAGTGGAAGGAGATGACAGCAGAGATACGGGCAGAGGCCTTGGCATCAGGACACGTGGAGTCTGGTCCTGGCTCTGCCCTGACTCACTCTGCACTCATGGGTGAGTCACTTCCCCTCTCCGAGCCTCAGTTTCCCAAGTGCAGAACAGGGCCGGTGGCACTCGCCCAGCCTCCCTGAGTGCAGGGCTTGGCACTCGCTTGGTGTTGGGAGGCTCAGCAGCCTCACGGCTAAGGGGAGCAGCAGGCACTGCCCTGGCGGCTGAGAGCAGAGACCCCTGCTGGGTCTGGGCGGGCTTGGGACGGGGGACCCGGCAGGGCTGGGGCCCTGGGGCTGTTCCTGGCATGGTGGGGCTGACGGCCCCGTGTCCCATGCAGGGGGCGTGCCCAGCGAGGCCAGGCAGTGCGACTACACCGGCCTGTACTACTGCGGAAACTGCCACTGGAACGACCTGGGCATCATCCCGGCCCGTGTCATCCACAACTGGGACTTTGAACCCCGCAAGGTGAGCAGGCCGGGGGGGAGGTGATGCTAGGGGGCACTGAGGCTCAGCTACCCTGAGCCGAGCCAGGGCACAGGCTGGAGGGTGGGACACGGAGCCTTTCACCTTTGGCAGCGGCGTCCGCTCCAGCCCCGGCTGGCGGAGAGCGAAGCTAGCTCCCGTCTGCACCTGGTGGCCTGCGATGTGAGCCCGGGGCCTGCAGGGGCTCATTTAAATCTGGGCCCAGCCCTAGGAGATGGTTCCCCGGTGACCCGCGAGAGATGGGGTCCGTGTACGGCGCAGGAGTTGGGCTGGTTTTCTCAGATGTGTCAGCACAGCGGGGCCGTGGCCCTCCCCCTTCCCGGAATGGGCTGCAGACCCCCTCCCAGGCCCTCATGTCCTTTACCTACCAGAACTGCTGGTCAGCATGGAGGGGCCGTGCCCAGCAGCCCCCCAACCCGCTCTGTGCTAATCACATGGGCCTGCAGGGCCCCTCCGCGAACCATGTGCTGTTTACACCCACTGCTGTCCCTGGGGTGGCAGCGGGGGCCCCTGGCACAGGGCGGTGCTGCCGCCTGCCCCTGGTTGTTAACAGGGCGCTGTGTTCTCCGGGCCCAGGTCTCCCGCTGCAGCATGCGTTACCTTGCCCTGATGGTGTCGCGGCCAGTGCTCAAGCTGCGGGAAATCAACCCCCTTCTCTTTAACTACGTGGAGGAGCTGGTGGAGATCCGGGTAAGTGCCTGCGTCCGCTTGGCTGGGCTCTGCTTGGGGCTCGTGCCCCTGGTTCTAAGGGCTGGGGTCGCATCCCCAGACTGGCTTGTGAGCATGTTCGGCCCCCAGTGTGGGGGAGTTCCCTGGGGCTTCCAGCTCTGGGCTGGGCCGGGAGCAGCTCCCAGTCATGCCCCCTTCGCTCGGTGCTTGTACAGAGTTGTACTTGCTCACCCGATTTCTCCCCCCTCGACACTGGGGCCAGAGGGCAGATTATCCCACACCTGCTATTGCGGGGCCCTTGCGCTTCCCTGGGAGGTGTCCGGTCGCTGTCGGGCAGGATGCTGGGTAGCTGGGCAGGCCCTATTCCCTGAGCCCCGCCTGCCCCCTCTCCCTGCAGAAGCTGCGCCACGATATCCTGCTCATGAAGCCCTACTTCATCACCTGCAAAGAGGCCATGGAGGCTCGTCTGCTGCTTCAGGTGCGGGGGTGTCTGCCCGGGGAGGAGCTGCTGTGCGGGGACCGTGGGTGCGAGCGAGTGAGCTGGGAAGCGGGGGGAGCTGAACCCCTGAGCTCATGAAGCCACTTGTGCCACTCCCCGGCAGGGTGCAGATCTTCCACCTATGCCCAGCTGGTGCCCAGTGACGGGCCATGCCTGGGCAGCTCCAGCCCAAAAGGTGACACCTGAGGGGCGTGGCACTGTCCACCTGTGGGGGTGAGAGCCGTTAACCCATCCCTGTCTGGGATCAGGTCTGCCTTGTGGTCCCGAGGGTAGGGGAGCTGTGGGGTCAGCGTCACATGGGCCAAGCCCAGAATCTATGGACGCAATTGTCCTAGCCCCGAACCTCTGGCGCCTGCGGCTGCTGTGAAGACCCCTCTCTGGCGTGCTCCCGCATGGGGATCTGCGACGCCCCGAGGCGGTGCACAGCAGCAGGTTACATGGACTCTCTCCGGGACAGGAGCCACGTGCGGGGGGAGGACAAGGGAGGCGTTCAGGCCATGCTGGCGGCTGTGGCAAGCCCAGCTGAGGAGGAGGGGGCTGGGTCCGATGGCCGTCGCTAGCCCAGGCGCTGGTCTGGGTGGCCTGTATCCCAATTACCCTGTGTCCTCGGTGGAACTTCAGCTCCTGCACCTGCCTGCTCTGAACCCCGGGAGACTCGTTGGGCTGCTGGGGTTGAGCCCCGGGCCGGGGGGGGAAGGGCACGCTGAACCCCAGTGCGTGATGTTGGACCAGCCACAGGGTAAAGTGGAGAGCTCTTGGCCAGGGCTTTGTTGGATTCTGCTCCCTGGCTGAGCCCCAGCTGGGGAAGGCCCCTTGGCGGGTGGGGGCAGGCAGGTGGCTGGAGAGCGTCGTCGTCTGACGATTCTTCCCCTGCAGCTGCAGGACCGGCAGCACTTTGTGGAGAACGACGAGATGTACTCGCTGCAGGACCTGGTCGACATCCAGGCTGGGCGCCTCAGCTGCTCCTTAACAGAGATCCACACCCTCTTCGCCAAGCACATCAAGCTGGACTGCGAGGTGGGGCTGGGTGGGGATCAGCTCTCGGAGGGGCCGGAACCCCCCACTCCAGCCTGTCCTCCCTGGATGTTTGCAAAGACTCTAATTTCTGCATCTTCATTGCTAGACAAATGCTTGTGTCTAAACCTCTCCCCTAGCAAACAGGGGGCGGGGGCAGGCCCCGCCGTTCCCCAGTAACAGCCCTGGGACAGGTGGTGGGAGGAATTCCTCCTTTGAGTCCGGGCTGGGTGTGGGGAGGTGCCATTGCCACTGCCCTGACGTATTTGTTGAGCCCCCAGGTAGCGGAGGTGGGACTGGGGGAGCAGGGCCTGGAAGCAGTCGGGCCCCAGGGCTCTGACACCCCAGTGTGCAATCGGCTGGAGCCAGCAGCTCCATGGGGCGGCCTGGATCCCAGCACTGGTGGGGATGGGGGAATGCGCTGCACAGGGCTCAGCAATCTTCACTCTTGTCTCCAGCGGTGCCAGGCAAAGGGCTTTGTGTGTGAGCTCTGCAAAGAAGGGGACGTGCTCTTCCCGTTCGACAGCCACACGTCGGTGTGCACGGACTGCTCTGCTGTCTTCCACAGGTGGGTGGGGAGGAGCCTGGGGCCGCATGTCAGCCCCCATGGCATCCTGTGCCAGCCCCGGCTGGGAGCATGGGGCCCAGTCAGGGAGAGCAGGGAGATCTCTGGGCGGGGGGGGGCCCAAGAGGTGCAGCACTGCGAAATGAGCCGGGCACGGAGACAGACCCCACGGTGCCCTCAGGTGGCACTGCAAGGAACCGGCACTGGGCTGCCCCTGCCCCTGGCGTAACCTGGCACTGGCCCCTGGGGAGGGGAAGCTGCCGGCTGAGATCCTGCTCTCTGCTGGGCTCAGCAGTGGCCACGGCTGGCCAGTCTGTTCACGTGCAGTTGGGTGAAGCAGGTCCCGAGTGTGGCACCTTGGACCTCTCCAGTGCTGGGGTGGGGGAGGATGGGGCTGGGCTGGGCTGCCTGGAGGAGCTGGCTTGCTCCCTGGCATGCTGCCCTCTCCTGTGGGTCTGCACCTGTCTGCTGGCTCCTGGGCTGCTGCAGCCACGCCCCTGGCGCTGGGCACTAGCTTGGACACTACACACGTCTCCCTGGGCGGGCAGGGCTCTGCGGGTGGCTCCCAGAGCTGGGGGGCACTGGCTGTGAATTTGGGGGGGCATGCAGCTCCTTGCCAGCAGGAGCGCCTGGCGAGGCTGCAGGGCTGGCCTGATGGCAGGGCCGATGGGGGTAACCTTCCTGCTCCTCGCTTCCAGGGACTGCTACTATGACAACTCGACCACGTGCCCCAGGTGTGCCCGGCTCAGCCTGAGGAAGCAGTCTCTCTTCCAAGGCCCCAGTGCAGAGGAGCAGGCCTAGGGTCCCCCAGCGCCCCCCAGACCTGGGCACCAAAGAACATTGGCGAGAACTGGGCGTTCCAGAGGGGCGGCTGCAGCGCTGGGGCTGCAAGATCTGAACTCGCTGCCACTGGGGGTGGACCCCGGGCCAGGGAGCCAGGAGTTGCACAGGCCCGAACGAGTGCTTTGCTCTGGGACTCGGACCAGCCCAGCACGCTGCCTGGTGCTGGGAGCCAGCTCAGCAGATTCTGAACCCAGCTCTGAGAACTCCCTGGGCTGGGGCTGAGCGTACTGGAGTGGCAGGAGCTACTGGGGGGCTCTCACTGTCCCAGCCGGCCTCTGCCTCTAGCTGCTCTGCCTTGCAGCTGTGCAATGAAGCAGGGCACATACCCCGTGCTGTGGCAGGTGTTACCAGGGGTGACGGTGCAGGAATCCGTGGGGAAAGGAGGGGCCTGGTGTCCCCGACTCACTGACAAAGGGGGACTTGAGATCAGCCTGGAGCAGAGGTGTTCCAGGGCTCTGCCACTTGCAGGTGATTTGCCCCCGGCCTGTGCTGAGGGTTGAGTTCCCTGCTGCAGGCGCTTGCTGGCCCAGGCCAAGTGGGGAGAGGAGGGAGGTGGCTGTGGTAAGGAAGAGCTGCTGTGTTCTCCTCCCACGCTGATCACGGCTCTAACCCCTCCTTTGGATAAGCCCTTTTCTAACACCGCCTCTGCGCCCCAGCAAGCCTCCTGGCGTGGGCCGGCGTGCCAGCCTCCATTGGCGTTACAGCGCTCCCTCTGCCAGCTGCTCGGTGCTCTCAGGTTGGTGCATTCGCGTCTAAAGGGCCGCGTTGGTCTGGCCTCTGAATGGCCGGGCTGGCTTCGGGGGTGGGCCCAGGGAGCCTCCTCTGGAGGTGTCTGGCCGTGGCCCAGCTGGCGAGGGGCCTGTGGAGTGTGACACTCAGGCTGGTCCCTTGGGGACAAGTGTGCACATCACGTCCCCGTCCTCTCCGGCAGCACTCAGCCCTGGCTGGGCCGGGCCGTCGATCTGGCATGTTCCTCTCCTGTCCACGGGCTCTGCAGGGCAGGAGTGAGGATCAGAGGCTGGGGGGAACCGGTGTGGGCTGGTGGAATGGTTCTCACTCGGTTCTCAGCCTCGCTAGGCTGATCTCGCTGGCCTCCCCGGAGCCTGAGCCCTGGGGGTATGCCCTGTGCTGAGGGAGGACGCGAATGCCATGGGCTGCAGGCTGGAGCTCGTTGCTGGCGCTGCCTCCCTCCAGCTCCCTGTGAATGCGGCTGGCACCTCTTTGGCTGTTTAAAGAGAGAGACACTCCGCAGAAATGAGTTTGGGGCTGAGGTAGAGCTGCTCTTTACATGGCCTTTCCCAGGACCCTCCTGTGCCATTCAGAGGCCAGGGCCTCAGGTTGGAGTCTAGCTGCTTTAGTCTTGTATTTATTTCTGTGCCCAGCCTGGCAGTGCCCAGAGCAGTGCCAGCATCTCTCCTCGGGGCTGGGAGTGTAGGGCTTGCAGTCCGCTGGCTCCATACACTGACTGCTGCAGGAGCTCAGAGTGGCACTGGCCTCCCGCGCCACCTTGCACCCTTACACGCATGTAAGTGACCCCGCTGCCAGCCTGTGTCTCCTGCAGTGCAACTGCCGCTCTCCCTCGTCAGGGACAGGAAAGGCAGGAGACGTTCAGAGTCATCCCCTTACATAAATAAGTACCTGGGATGGGCCCCTCGAGCCTTGAACTCTAAACCGGCTGCCCCCCTCACACACCCCCGGCCCTCCTTTGAGTGGTACAGCCTGGAATTTAAAAATGCACTGGGGGGGAGGGGCTGCTGCTTTACGCAGAGGTTTGGGTGGGGGAGAGAGCACCAGGGCCGCCCCCCCTCTCCCTCACTGCTGCCTCTTGCCTCCTCCATCTTGCTGCTGCTGTTACTGGGCTAGACAGGGTGGGGGGCTAGGAGCTAGCTGGGGTCCATCTCCCCATGCTGCAATCCCACCTCCCCAGTGCAGGGCAGACGTGGGTGTTTTCAACAGGCAGAACCAAGGACTTGAGGCTGCTGGGCCCGGCAAGGGAGGGGCGCAGGCTTTGGGCAGTGACAGTGACGGAGCTCTGGGGGACTGCTACGGGATGAGCACTAATCCCTTTAGTCTTCCTTTTTCTACAGCGGGGGGAGCAGGGCTGCAGGGTGTGCAGGGCCGAGCCCCTCCGTCCCTGTCCCCAGGGGAAGTGGGAACTAGCAGGCTTTGTTCTAATCGCTTTTCCTCTTGTGGGTTCCGCTCCAGCCGGTCTGGGTGCTGCTCTCGCACCACCGGGGGAGGCCTGTGTCCGAAACGCCGGGGCTAGCCAGTGAAACACACACTACCTGTTTGGAACCCGCTCGCCTGATTTCCCAGAGGACGCGTTTCCCCTGCTGGGCCATATCCACTCCCTTTGCATGAGGGACTTGCTTGTAGTCCCAGTGGTAAGGGCAGGCTGAAGCCAGCAGAGGCCCTGAGCTCTTGCTTAGAGCTGGAGTCCAATCAGAGGGGGTTGGAATGGAAACCCCACCTCTGCTGAATGGGGGTGAGCAGTCAGACCCCTCCGGGAACCGAGCGGGGCCAAAGGTAGCACCCTCACCCCCTTAGCCAGTGGAGTGGGGGGAGGGCCATTATTGCCAGTTTCCAACTGCCTCTCCTGGCTCATGGTGTTTGCTGTTAGCAAACGCTGGGATTGTTACTGGGCTTCTGTTAACCCCCATGCTCGGTTTTCACTTGCTCATTTCATTTCTTTCTCGGTAGTTCTCCTGGGATGAAACTTCTACCCCCGCCCGCATCCCACCCCCAGGACTGTTACACATTGAAACCCTCCCACAGCACACTAGCATGAACTCAGCCTCTGGTTCCCCTTTGCAATGCGGGTGTTGGATACTCAGGGTTTGGTGTGGTTGTCATGCCCCTGGCCCTTCAACTCTAACTCCCTTTTTGGCTGTTTGTAACTTTCACCTGCTAGGCTGAAAGGTCCCTGTCCTGGGCTCTGAGCAGAGGCGAGCGCTTGGAGAAAGCTGGCCCTTGTCTCTTAGTTAAAACGAACCACCACGTGTCTGGGAGACTCCTCAAAAAGTGAGCTGCTGCCTCAACCTTCTCTGAATGGTTTTACGTTTAATGGCTAGTCTGCCAGGGCAGATGTGCACCAATGCGTGAACACTAGCGTGAGCACTTTAATTTCTGTACAGATGTGTACGTTGGCTCTGTTTGAGTAGAAATAACAAACCTTGCTACAGAATCATTGTTTACCCTCCAAGTCTCTGACTTACAGGTGAATCTTTCTTGGATTCTAGAAACACTTTGTTTGCCTGTGTGGGTGAGAGATTCAGATGGCAGGCTCCAGGCAGGCAGGGGAGAGGATCGTTGTGAAGCTGGGGTGAGGTGGTTGTTTTTTTTAAGTTTAGTTCCTAATATTGCAATGACAAAGTCTTAAGAAGAGAGTGTTCTCCCGGCCCCCTCCCCACAGTTCAGAGGGCAGGACTAGCAGCGTGAGCGTGTTTTACACCCCTGCCTAGGCATGGAAGAGCACTTGCTGAACCTGCTGTTCCACACGCTTGCAGAAGCCTGACAAGCAGCATATACCACAGGTTTGGCCACACGTGCTAGCCTGTGGCAGGATGGGCAGTCCCGGAGGAAGGGTGCAATTCCCACCTGTTCTCAGAACATCACCTTCCAGGCGGTATCGTGTATAACCCGACTGCCATATGTTTATCAGACCCAGTGCCGTTGCACCTAAGAACATAAGAACAGCCATACCGGGTCAGACCAAAGGTCCATCTAGCCCAGTATCTGTCTACCGACAGTGGCCAATGCCAGGTGCCCCTGAGGGAGTGAGCCTAACAGGCAATGATCAAGTGATCTCTCTCCTGCCATCCATCTCCATCCTCTGACGAACAGAGGCTAGGGACACCATTCTTACCCATCCTGGCTAATAGCCATTTATGGACTTAGCCACCATGAATTTATCCAGTCCCCTTTTAAACATTGTTATAGTCCTAGCCTTCACAACCTCCTCAGGTAAGGAGTTCCACAAGTTGACTGTGCGCTGCGTGAAGAAGAACTTCCTTTTATTTGTTTTAAACCTGCTGCCTATTAATTTCATTTGGTGACCCCTAGTTCTTGTATTATGGGAATAAGTAAATAACTTTTCCTTATTCACTTTCTCAACATCACTCATGATTTTATATACCTCTATCATGTCCCCCCTTAGTCTTCTCTTTTCCAAACTGAAGAGTCCTAGCCTCTTTAATCTTTCCTCATATGGGACCCTCTCTAAACCCCTAATCATTTTAGTTGCTCTTTTCTGAACCTTTTCTAGTGCTAGAATATCTTTTTTGAGGTGAGGAGACCACATCTGTACACAGTATTCGAGATGTGGGCGTACCATGGATTTATATAAGGGCAATAATATAGTCTCAGTCTTATTCTCTATCCCCTTTTTAATGATTCCTAACATCCTGTTTGCTTTTTTGACCGCCTCTTTTTTGACCTGTGACGAGAGACAGTTTAGGACCTAGGCCAGCTGCTCCATGGCCTTTATTAAATGCACCTTGGAAAGAGTGACTGCAGCAGCTGCCGTGTTGCACCTGAGTCCCAGGCAGATCACTATAATTCAGTCTGTGTGTGTGTATTGTTACCAGACCCTTGGAGTCTGTAACTTTGGGGCTGCTTCGAGTAGCATAAACCACCCATGGGAAAGATACCACAGACAGAATGGATGGCATGATCCTTGCCTGTATCTGGAAGGGAAAAGACGGGGGAAGTGGCTATCTGCATAGCAGCTGGGAGTGTACCTTCTAGATACAGCTGGTTCTGCTTGAGCTACTGGGCTAAAAATAGCCGTGTCAGTGTTGTGGCATGGGCTAACCACATGAGGACAAGCGCATCTGCCCTTCTTGCAGCTCTGAGCTCATTGGGCTGGCAACCTTTGGCACCTAGCCCATCAGGGTAAAGCCAGTGGTGGGCCGGGCTGGTTTGTTTCTCTGGAGCTCCCACAGGCTGTGGTTCGCAGTTCCTAGCCAATGGGGGGTGCGGGAAGCGGTGTGGACTGAGGGACATGCTAGCCACTGCTTCCCACAGCTCCCATTGGCCAGGAATGGCGAACCACAGCCCATGGGAGCTGCGGGGCTCCGTGCCTGCGGATGCTCCAGATAGACAAACCGGCCCGCCAGCGACTTTACTCTGACAGGCTGGGTGCCAAAGGTTACCGACCCCTGAGCTAGGCCATGCCACACTACTATCTTTAGCAGGTAGCTCAAGCAGAGCTAGTGTCTGTCTGTCCGTCTGTCCGTCCAGCATGGGAGGCATGTTTCTAGCTACATTGTGAACATACCCTCTTACAGGGCAGTCTGATTCTTTGCCATGCCTGCCCTCCTGTCAAGGGGTCACTTCATAATGAGAATAAAACTTTAGCTGACACAGCTGCCCTGTAACCTGCACAGCAAGAGAGGACAGAACCAGGCCCAAAAGTTTTCAGTTTGCAAAGTGTGAATGACAAAAACAAAACCTCTGAGGAAGTTTCCCTGTGGTTACACCACAACTTGGTGGCTGTAGCCAGGGGGAGGAATGGGGGATTGTAGCACAGGAATCTAACGTACAATGGTATTGATTCAATAAACCACTGTATTTGATCATTTTAATGGAGTGTTGTCATTGCTCATTTGTTGAAGGAGGGGGTGGGGGATCAGGCCAAATGGGTCCCTGAGGTTACCTGCTGCTGCTGGGTCTGTCATTACTGAACCTGTTGCACTGAAGCCTGGGGAGGAAAGTCCAGTTGCTAATGGATTAAAGACTACAGCCTGACTCAGCATTTGCTGGGACACAGATTAACAGAGTTTCCCGCCTGGGCCTGGGCCAGACCGGGACCAATGAGGGGAATAGCTTGGCTGGGTTTGGTGACCTACCACCCAGTACAAGCCCACCTTGGGGATGCAGTGGTGGGGTGAGCCCAGGCCCCTGCAGTTACGGTGTTAGTTGTAGCAGAAATGAAAGCTCAGTTCTTGGCCCACTATACCTTTGCAGGGAAGCCAGGGGGCACTGTAGGAGCTAGCAGGGATCAGTCTCCAGGGCTGCAACCCTCACCCCACTGCAGTGCAGCCATGGGGGGAGCTAGCTGGGGTCTGTCTCCAGGGCTGTAATCCCCCCCCCACGCACCGCAGACATGGGGCGGGAGTATCCACACTGGACCCCACCGCCTATTGTCCCTGCGCTGGGAGGCCGCTCTGGGCAGGGCCTGCGGGGGTCACCGGAAACGCGGAGCCGTGGGCAGCCCGGAACCAAAGGCCCCAGCGCTCGTCCCTACCCGGAATGTCTCGCTGGGAGCCCGACGGCGCCTTTCCTGTCCCGCCCCCTGGCGTCAGGCGCTTCCGCCCAGGCCGAGGGGCAAGGCGCATGTGCATACAGACTTCGCGGGAGTGAACTCAGCGCATGCGCGTCAAGGCGCCGCACAGCCGTGGGGAATGGCTCATCGGCTCGCGTCGGGGACTCTGGTGCCGCCTCTCGCTGCCCTATGGCGAGGGGGCTGCCGGACGCACACATCGGTGGGGCGCAGGGACCTGCCACCGATCCGGCAGGTGAGAGGTGACTTTTTCTTTTCCGGCATTGTCGTAAAATGTACGGCTCCGTATGCCACTACAACGGGGCGAACCGTCGCCCTGATGATGTCATCGGCGCGGTCATGACGTCCCAACGGCTGGAGAGAAGAGCTAGTCAGGGGGCGTGGTCTGGTTGTTAGAACGAGGCGGCCCCAGCCGCGAGCGGAGTGAAAGCCCCGCCCCTTGCGCCCTGCCTGAGGGGGCAGGACCAGCCCGTCCCCCGCGCACCCTCCCGTGATGCTCCGAGCTCCCCAGCTGCCCACGGAGCCGCCCAGGGTCGGCGCCGGCTCCAGGGCACCAGGCCCGTCCTGGGCCCCGCCAGAGCCGGCAGCTGGGGCGGAGGCAGGGCCCGGCTGGGGAGTCAGGGCCGAAGGTTGCTTTGTGCCTCCCGGCTCTGCATGGCTCCTACCGTCAGCTAGAGCAGCCCCGGAGCTGCTCTGGGTTACGCGCGCGCGGAGGTGGTGGGAGCACATTACGGGGGGGGCCAGTACAGTCATGTGTCAATGGCCTACAGGAGACTGCTCTTTACTGTTCTAGTGGCTCCAGGGGCTCCGCACCCCGCAGCAGGACTACCCAGGGAGCATAGCATCCGCTTGGCAGTGGCTCTGCTCAAAACCACCCAAAGGTACGTGTCTCCAGCAAGGCTGCTTGTAGGGCCTTTTGCTTCCGCTAGCTTTCTTAGCGTAGCTGTGCTTGGCAGAGGGATATAGATTTAAAGTTTATTAGAGAATATTTAAAAATAAACGATACAAAGTGTTTGAAGCGTCAGTTATTGTGTCATTGGGGGTAACATACAGGTTGTAGGGGGATGTTAGCGTTTTGGTATTGGACAGCATATACATATACACAGTCTGTCATGTCCCCAATGCGGGGTATATGGTGGGTGAGTTCAAGGTACAGCCAGCAAGCAGTGAGGGTACATCACTCATACAAACAGGTTATGGATAGTCGTGGGCATGAATAAATGAGCGGACTGGGTAATGATGATAGGATGACCCTCACAGGGCAGAGTTCAGTTTGGTTGGTTCAAGGCTCAGGGGATAAAGTCCAACAGGGGAAGTTTACAGGTCTCTTCCCCCTTGTGGGTGCACGAAGTCACGCCGGCTTACTCTTGGTATTGACGGTGGCCGGTGACGTGCTCTGTGTAAATGTCTCTGGACCACCGAATAGCGTCCGAGACATTAAACAAGAAGAGAGCGAATGCAAGCCCTGAGTGAAAGGGGCTTGGGAATGGATTGCAGAGCAGCACTGCGCACAGAGGGTGGGCTGCTGCTGCAGGGATAAGGATCATTAAAGACCTAAAACAATGGGGACCAGAGATCTGGCTGAACTCCTTGGGGTAGGGATCAATTTTTTGTTCTGTGTTTGTACTTCGTCTGGCACCATGGAGTCCTGGGCCGTGACTGGGGCTCCCAGGTGCAACCATAATACACCTAATAACGTGCATCACTTGGCAGGTCCTGGGCCCATTAATAATAATAGCCCCTAGTGATGTTAAAGGGATGTCATCAGCTTAAAAATCACACTACTGTTTAAGGGTGGGTTTTTAATGTGTGTTTTGGAACAGCTGAGGTTCGTGTGGCTATAAATCCAGACAAATCGGCATGGAGACTCGGGCAGGGGCAGGGCCCAAACCTCACTGTAACTCACTTTCTGCAACTGCTTAGATTCAAGCTGCTTGTGACCCTTTGATAAGTGCTGTGTTGCAGGGCTCTTGCCTGCTGCCCTGATTTATATCCCCACAGAATCACCTCAGGCAGATTCAGCCCACCTCAGGAAGTCCGAGTTAAAACCTGAATGTTGGGGCACCTTTTCTCCAGAACTCCCCTGTGCAGTGGGATAGTCGAAGGTGACCAACTTGAGCTGAGCGAGTCCTTCTCCTGGCTTAGTCTGCATTCCAGTCTTTGAGCCGGAGAATGGGGGGATCCCCCACTAGAGATTAGGATATGTTTGTCTGTAGACTTTCAAGGAGTGCAATGCAAGGCATTCCTCTGCGCAGGGACCTTCCCTCTACAGAGGCAGCAACATACTCGCTAGCAGGTGTTTCTTCCTTCCCTTGGATCGATCTGTCCAAGTTAGATCCTGAAGCAGAGATTTTCTTTCTTGGACAGTGCTGTTAGCTTTACATTTCTTTACCAATGTGCTCTAATAATATTTGGTATTGACTATTGTAACCTTCTTCTCTCCAGTCTTGCAGATACTAATCTGCCCCCTGCGGTCCGTTCAAAAGGCTGTCATCAAAATCATTTCCCCTGACCTTTTGGTTTTGGTTTAGCATCTTCCTGGTTTGCCTGGAATCTTTCCCCTATAAACAGAGGGGGCTCTTTGACTGCACAGTGTCAGTCCAGTGTCACTAAATAACCAAAATACAACCACTTTCTCTCTAAGGCTTTGAGAAGTATTTTAAGAAGAATGGAAGAAGTCCCGGCCCAGCAGAGGATGCTCACCAGACTAAAGGTAAACAGTCCTGAATCCTCCAGGGCTAGTCCTTAAGTTTTATAAAGATGCTCAGGAGTGGGAGAGTGTTAGTGAGGGGCTGGATAGTGATTGCTACAGTGTGGATGTGTGTGCCTTAAAATACCCCCATGACCATGAGTCAGTATGTTTCCCCACCACCTCTACTCTGAGAATTCAGTCCTTGTTGTGACTCCCAACTCTCTCTGCTCTTCTAGTCTTGCCCACCTCAGTTCAGATCTGTAAAATCCCCGTTGCTCTGTAGGGTTTCTAAGTACAATTGGCTTTATCTCGCTTGCCCTATCAACCTCTTTTTAAATATTTTTTAATTAGACCTTCCGAACAGGACTGGCTTATTTAATAAATGGGCTGGCTGTTCGGTGTGTGAACAGGATGGGGAAATTGGGCTCTCTTCAAAGCCAATTGTCTGTCTTAATGCTTCTTTTCCCTAGGCCTCCCTGATTCAAAAGATCTCGGTCATGGAGATGGCGGAGGAGGTGGCGGCAAGAGAGGAGGGAAGAAGGAGGATTCTGGGTGGTGGAGGCGCGTGTGGAAGGTCTGTAGCTCTGTTACAGGGGCAGTGATAGTTAAGGTTCCAGGAGGGTTATGTCCCTTTGTTCGTTCTGAAAATCAGTCTCAGTCCTCACAGGTTCATCACCTTATCTCTTGCAGGGCAGACTGAATTGTCTGGAAAGTTGCACGTAAATCTCTTTATTAGTTTAGTAGTTCAAATGGCTCCTTGTTTGCAGTGTAAATCTGCTGTCTGGCTCTTCCTTCAGATCACTCCAGCTTAATGTTCACCACAGTCACTCACTGTAACCTTCAGTTTGGTTTAGAAATGTCAGAGATGTTTCTGTTTGTGCCCCAGCAGCAGCCATGGGAATACGAAATCGATCGCAAGCCATGGATAGAATATTCCACAGCAAAGCACATACAGGGCTGCTGCGGCGCGCCGGCTTTCTGAGACTTGCAAGGCTCCGGCAGAACTCGAGCCTGGCACCACAGCAGTCTTCATGTGCCCACCCGCACAAGTTGCCTGGGGCACCAAGCTGCTAGCCATGCAGAAAGAATGTGTCGTCGTGTCCCCGGTGTAGTGCAGAGTGTGTGCTTGCTCCAGCCGGGTCAGCACCAAGGGGATGTGAAGGAGCTGTGAGCCAGCTCCTCCACCACGCGCACACACACACCCACCCACCCAAGGACAGTACCTACAGCTTAGCGTGGTCTCCCTGCAAGTGCAGAGGGGCAGCCCTGGGGAGAAGGGCCCATGGCTGGAGTGTTCCATTGCCCGGCTAACTCAGTGGGCCTTGCTGGCAGCAAAAGGCAGTTCCAGCCAAGGCACAAGTTAGAGCAGCCTCTGAGGGTTAGGGGGGTATGTGGGTCCCCTCGTCTGCCCTGCACTGGTCTCTGCACCAGCTCAGGGAAGAACTGGGCCAGCAGTGCTCAGCACGAAAAGGCTTTCCTGCCCATCAGACTCCCTGCTCCTTGGGTGGGTTTGGTTTTTAAAAACTAGACAATTCCTAGGCGCAAACTTAATTAACTCAGGGTCAAGGAAGCTGAAATAGCCATATAACCCTTAGGTACCATGCCTACCTATAGCATTGCCGCTGAAAAGCACTGAAGAGACAGGAAATGTGACCTTGGCTAAAGGACAATATCCATGTGAAAACTCTACAAATGCCAAGGAGAACCTTAGTGCTGGCCCACAGCCCAGACTCTCAGGTGTGGAGCATCTGGATTGAAAGAGTCTGTTAGCCTGTCCTGTAGGGCAGGGCACAGGTGGTGGTTGGAATGCGTAGGGTGAACTTCCCCTCAGGATAGTGGTGAATTGATAGCATGTTTCTATGAGGATCTGAACTGGGCATTTCCTGTCGGTAATACGGGGTGTTCTAATGACAGTGCTGTAGTTAGATAAGTGACATAAGTCACTAATTGCATCAGCTTCCTTATTTCCGAGTTATTGGGGTTTCTTGTGAGGATCACAAACCCTCTTGCTTTTTGCCTAAAGTAACTAAAAACGCTGCCGAATTTCTCTGTTGGAAGGAGCTCTGCTTGCCAGGATGTAGGGATTAACATCAGCTCTGGGAGAGGGTGGGGCGAGGGGCTATGTGACATGCAGGTGGCTGCGGGCTGAATGCGGCCCAGAGCCAGCGGTGTGGCTAGTGAAGACTGGGTGTTCCTCCAAGGCATGCTGGGGCCTGTACTTTGCAGGCCACACCTCCATGTTCCAGGTGCGAATGGTTGGCGTTGCCTCTGGTTTGGTTGGGCAGCACGTCGAATCAGTGCCCCTTCTCAGGCAGAGGCTGGGGGCCCAGGCCCAGCTGCACAAGTGCCGGCATTGACTCCAGTCTGACGCTCTGTGTGAGCTCTGCACTCGGAGATCAGGGTGGGGCAGCGGCACACGGGCACTGGTTGTTTCTTCGCAATTGGAGCAGTCCTGCACCCCTTGCAAACCTGCTGTGCCAGCAGTCTGCACTGAATCCTTCAGCAGCACAGTAGGGCTGGCCGTCAGGGCAGGGGGCAGCAAGGAACTGACAGTTGCTCCCAGGCTAATTCTGAATGTTGGATGTTTATTTCCCGGTTGGAATCAGGCTGCTGACGAGTAGCATTCTTTTCCTTTCCTTCCACCCCAGGGAGAGTTCCCCTGGGATGACAAGAACTTCGGCTACCTGGCTGTCATGGGGGCAGGCGCTGCCGTGGGATTCCTCTATTTTTTTTGGCAAGATCCTGGCAGAGAAATCAACTGGAAGCATTTTGTCCATTACTACTTGGCTAGAGGATTGGTGAGGAAATGTCGTCGGTGTCTGTGTGAGAGAGAATGGCTCTCTCCTGGCTCATTGTGCATGTTTTTCCCATTTGTCCACTTGCGACTAGCACGGCGCTTGGGTTACCAAGTCACCTCTGAATCCTGCTGGCTCTGGGCTGGAGCAGACCACCCCCAGAGGGCCTCTGGAAAGCAGTGACTACTCAGGCACCGTTCTGAGGCTGGAGTCAAGGGGCAGCTTCTGTTTTGATCAGGGAGAGCCCCGTTATCAGAGCATGGGCACCCCTTCACCGCCATTCCTCACTCCCTGCCAACTGTTCCCAGAGGACTGGGTGTTACACATCAAATGATGCTGTGCGAGGGCTCCCACACTAGCCCTGGGCTGCCCTTTACCTCTAGCTTCACAGCAGAAGCATATAACTTGCAAGGCCTTGTGTGCCCTGTGCCAGCTGCCTCGAAATCCTGGGCAAGGTCCTTGGGTTCTGCAGCCTCTGGTGGAAGTGCTGCAGAAGCTACCTCCCTCCCCTCTGGGTATATGAATTGAGTTAATAATGAAGGCCCTACCAGAGCCTCTGTTTTATTCTGACTTGGTTTATTTTATGCTGTCTCCAAAATGTCAGTTTTCAGTGTGGCACAAGTTGCCATCCTTAGGTTTCAGAGTTAACTGCCCATTAATGGGGTGGTTTGTACTTCCAAGTCATTGTTTTAGGCTTTCTGCAGACACAGGCAGGCATCTCTGTGTCCATTTATGCTTAGTTCATGTTGTTTCACCACAACTATGAGGTCCAGAAGAGTGTCGGTGTCTCCGTGTGCCTGTCTAAGGAAGCAGAGATTCTGGAGCTCACTTCTCCCATCTGCTCTTATCAGGGGAGCCCCAGAGCACTTCTGGCTGTCAGTGCTCCGGGCTGGCCACAGAGCACATCGGGATAGTGGGGGCTTCTGGGTTGTTGTAGGCACCCTGTGGAGCCGACCTTAACGTTAGCGTATTACGTGACCAGACGTCCCCCTGACTGTTCCCTGGAGACTGGCTCTGTGCCCTGCTGTCTCGGGCCCCTGTAATTATGGGACGCTCTAGGTGGGGCTCTCTGTGGGGCTCTCTCAGCAAGGCGGCCCAGGGAGACTTCCCCAGACCTGTGTCCTGGTGCTGCTCTGCTCTTTGGCTGGGACCCCCGAGCCACACCTGTGTATCTGCCCTTGCGGCCCGCTCCACGGGCCATTTGGCTGGTCCCTGCTGAGGCGCTCTTGGGATTGCTGCTGGATGGACACAGCTCAGTGTTCCTCCTGGCTGTGGGATGAGGACGGCCTGAGCCTATTACAGGGACTCCGCCACCCGTGTAGCGTAGACAGGCTTTCACTGTACCCCACCCGTCTAGTGGGGTTGGTTTAAAAGGGCTGTAGCATCTGGCTCCCAGCTACCCCAGGCTGTCTGGTAAATACTCCCAGTAGAGCGGCTGGGGCTGGGGCTCGGCTCTGTGATTGGGGGCTGGCCGGGCCGGGGCCGGGCTCTGTGATCGGGGGCGGGCCCCCCGGGTTGGGGCCGGGCTCTGTGATCGGGGGCGGGCCCCCCGGGTTGGGGCCGGGCTCTGTGATTGGGGGCTGGCCCCCCGGGTCGGGGCCGGGCTCTGTGATTGGGGGCTGGCCCCCCGGGTCGGGGCCGGGCTCTGTGCTTGGGGGCTGGCCCCCCGGGCCGGGGCCGGGCTCCCCAGGCCGGGGCCGGGGGGGCCGGGGCCGGGCTCTGTGATCGGGGCCGGGGCCGGGGCCGGGGCCTTGCAGAGAGAGATGGGGGCTGCCTCCCAAAGTGGCTTTTTTTTACTACGCCGGAGAGGCCTGCGCTGAACAGCCTCTATCCTCTACTGAACGCCTCCCTTTAGCACCCGCCTCCCTGAGAATGCAGATTGCTCGTCTTCTAGGGCGGGGCTGTACCCATCGCCCACCCGTCTGTCTGTCTGTCTTAGGTGGACCGTCTGGAAGTGGTGAACAAACAGTTTGTGCGCGTGGTCCTCGTGCCGGGAGTGAGCTCGGAGGTAATGGGGTTGTGGGGGAGGAGGGGTCTCGGCACACCAACAGAGCTGGGGGAGGAAAGGGGAGCCCCCAGGCGAGCATGCCCCATACGGAGCCCCACGGCACAAGCCGGGCTCTGGGGCCACAGTGGAGGCAGCACACGCTCTGCAAATTGCCGTTGTGCCCGGGGGGGTTGAGAGGTCTCTGATGCAGCTGCCCTGTGACATAGCTCAGCGTGCGCGCTGGGGCAGCGCTTGTTGGGCCCAGCCGGGGATCCTGCCTGTGGGTGGGGGGGCGGAGGCCGATGCAGCGACTGACTGGCTCTGGGTCTGTCCCTGGTCCCAGCAGAGGTCCGTCTGGTTTAACATCGGCAGCGTCGACACGTTTGAACGGAACCTGGAGACTGCCCAGCTGGAGCTGGGAATGGAAGGCGCCCAGCAGGTGGCAGTGATCTACGCCAGGGAGAGTGACGGGTGAGTGCCAGCGGGGGAGCGGCTGGAGCCAGTGCCAGTGCCTGTGCCCGTGCTGGCTGGGTGTGCTCTGCCGCACCATTGCTGCTGGGTGACGGTGGCTTGTGCTTCTCTCCACTCCCAGCACATTCCTCATGAGCATAGTGCCCACTCTGCTGCTGGTTGGCTTCCTTCTGGTCACTCTGAGACGCAGGCCAATGGGAGCTGGGCGCGGAGGACGAGGGGGCGGGCTCTTCAGCGTCGGCGAGACAACGGCCAAGATCCTGAAAGACAACATTGACGTGCAGTTCCAAGACGTGGCCGGCTGCGAGGAAGCCAAGCTGGAGATCATGGAGTTCGTGAACTTCCTGAAAAACCCCAAACAATACCAAGACCTGGGCGCCAAGATCCCAAAGGTGCCGTCTCAGAGGGAGGGGTGGCTGGGTCCCCTCTGAGCAGCTGGAGCGCTGTCCTGGGGGCTCCGAGCAGTCCAGGTCCTTGAGCTGAGCTTTGTGACGAACGGAGAAAGGAGCGAGGAAAGGTGGGACCGGCAGAGGGCAGCTCGCCTGAGCGATGCTGAACAAGTAACTCAGCCTACCAGACGGGTTCCCTTGCTGCAGCCGGCGGGGCATGGTGCGGAGAGGGGTGCCAAGCTTTCACAGCTGTGCAGCGGGGATGCTCATGTTACAAGCTGCCCGGATTCCCGGCTGCCTGCAGTGCCGGAGCAGCGCTACGCCGCGCCTCTGACCACTTGCGGATTTAGTCACTTCTCTTTTCCCCTGGGATGTATGTTAGTTACCATGGGGATGATGGTGTGGGCAGGGCTTAGTGGCGCCTGTAAGTGCCAGTAAATGTGATACTTGGAGGCGTAGGAGGCACCAGGGTGTGCGCCGTGCAAGGCGTGGGGTGTGTCCCCCCCTACACAGGGGAAGGGGAGATGTAGCGGGTGCCTGTGCACACACGTACACACAGACTGCCCCGGTGTTCCCCTCGGGCCCTGTGGCTCGGCACTGTCTGGTGATACTGGTTGCTCTGGACTCTCCCAACACGCTGCCAGGCTCAGTCCCTATCCTGCGGGCCAGGCCTGCTATGAAAGTGATTCTAACGGAGGCTGCTGGGAGGGAACCAGTCCCAGACACAGCCCAAGCCACCGGGTGACAGGGCGCTTGGAGCAGCCTTGCTGGCAGCAGGTTTCTGACTGTCAGCCCTGCCAATGGCCCCACGCTAGCACTGGTCTCCGTTGTCTCTGCTGCAGGGCGCTGTGCTCACGGGCCCACCGGGCACCGGGAAAACCCTCCTGGCCAAAGCGACGGCGGGAGAAGCCAACGTTCCCTTCATCACGGTGAACGGCTCGGAGTTCCTGGAGATGTTTGTGGGTGTGGGGCCTGCTCGAGTAAGTGCGGCAGCGAGGCTCACGAGGGCTCCCCAGAACATTGTGCCTCTGGGGGAGGCATGTGGCCCTTTTGGGGGGGGTCATCTCTGGTGCTGGAGCTAGATGGACTTCCCATATCTGCTGGGGGTGGCTCCTAGCTGCCTCGAGAGCCTGGGGAGCAGTGGGTCTCCCGGGCTGTGGGCGGGACAGGAGGAGAGCTGGCCTCCAGATTCTCTCCCAGTACTGGCTCTTCAGCCTCCTCCTGGCTGCATTAGCCACAGGCTTGTGTGAGCCCCCTCGGCACGGTGGGGCTTCAGGACAGCACAGGCTGCTGGGCCGGGGCAGGTCTCTTTGCAGGCCCTGCCTGGAGCCCCTGGGAGGGGTTGGCCTGGTGCTGTCGTCTTCCTCCCATCTCAGGCCTGGTGGGAGTGTCCCAGACCAGTCGGAGCCGTGCCTGGGGAGCCTCGGGACACTCCTTCTCTGGGGACAATGGCGCTGAGAGGGTGGCTGGTTCCGCAGAGCGCCCGCTAAGTCCCGTCCCTGCGGAAGCGCAGTGGCCAGTGGGGGCCTGTCCGGAGCCTTGGAGCCCCGGCGGACCCATTGCGTGTGGCTGTTTCAGGTTCGGGACATGTTTGCCTTGGCCCGCAAACACGCCCCCTGCATCCTGTTCATCGATGAGATCGACGCCGTCGGCCGGAAGCGGGGCCGGGGGAACTTCGGGGGGCAGAGCGAGCAGGAGAACACCCTGAACCAGCTGCTGGTCGAAATGGACGGTCAGTGAGCAGAGAATCGGAGAATCTCAGGGTTGGAAGAGGCCTCGGGGTATCTAGTCTGAGCTCCTGCTCCAAGCAGGGCCAACCCCAACTAAAGCAGCCTGCGGCAGGGCATCGGGGTGCTCCTTAGAAACTCACTGGTAATACCCAGCCCAGGGTGCCGGGTGCTCCCAGACACGCCAGGGTGAGGGGTGCTGCACTATGCTCAAAGCTAGTGAAAGCAGAAGGTCTGGCTTGAGCAGTGGAATCTGTCTGGCCTACTGGGCCCACCCAGCGATACAGCTGTGAGCCCTTCAGAGCCTGCTGGGAAGTCCAGGCCTCCCAGTCTCCTGTGCATTTTGCTTGCCCACCCCCATGCCGATACCTGTGTGACCTCCTCCCACTCTGTTTAGGGTTCAACTCCAGCACCAACGTGGTGGTGCTCGCAGGAACAAATCGCCCAGACATTCTGGACCCTGCGCTGATGAGACCAGGGCGCTTTGACCGTCAGATTTACATCGGTAATGCCTGCCACGCCTAACCCCAGCAGATTCGGGCTCTGCCCTCCTCCCTTGCTCCCCAGCCTAGACTTGATCGTTAGCAGTAGAGAAAAGAACGTCCTGCCCTACAGCTGCTAACGCTGCCTGCAGAAAGCCAGGGGATCGTGAGTGTGGGGTGGGGAGATCTGGTGCCTCGCCTGGCATGGGGAGCCTGCTGCCCCGGGGAGCAGATGGAATTTCCCCCAGCTTGGCTGGAAGTTGCAGAATCATCTGGCTTTGTGTAAACATGGAGTTCCATGATAGTTGCAAGGAGTGTGGGGAGCCCAGTGGGGGTTAATGTGAACCGGGCAGGGCTGGAAGCAAGACCAACCCTGGCCTGATAGATCTGCAGGCCCCTGTGGTGGGGTGCGAGAGATCCCATTGCCAAGGTGGTCGCTAGCAACACTGCGGCCACCTCGGCTCATGCGCTGCACGGGTCTCTGGGGGCTCTAGCCGTCCTCGGGGCAGCTGCTGTTGTAAACAGGCCTTTTCCACTAGGCAGCCCAGCCTGGCAAGTGTCACTGGGGGTGTTCTGTGCACCTTCAAGCCCCCCAGCCGTTTCCGAACGATCCTGGCTGTGTGCTGTCGCTGTGGGGCTGTTATGCAGCTGCTGCATTCCACGTTGGTGCGGTCTCTGCAGCGATCTCTGTACGTTGTGCGACGGGGCGTGCTCTGGATACAGGCATCGCTGTCATTGCAGGGAAACGGGGACACTTCCAGGCAGTTGATTGTAAATAAAGATGGCTGGGAGTGTTCTCTCCAGCAACAACCTGGGGCAGACAAGGCCCCTGAACTAGTGAGTCCGGTGTGGTGAGGATACTGGTGTGGATACTCCATGTCCCAGTGGAGAGCTTGTTTGCAGGAGGAGCCCTGCATTATTCATTTCTGAAGCAGCCTCTCTGACTCTGTTCCGCCCAGGTCCACCTGATATCAAAGGCAGAGCATCCATCTTTAAGGTCCACCTCCGGCCCCTGAAACTGGAGGAAAGCATCAGCAGAGACGCCCTGGCCAGGAGATTGGCTGCGTGGACTCCAGGATTCACTGGTGTGTGGCAGGGAAATACCAAATGGGAGGAGGCGTGGGGGAGAGAGCTGTAGCAATTGGCTGAGCTGCTGTGAAACTGATTGGGGAGCGGGGAGGACCGATGCCGAGGGGCTCTGGAAGTACCTAGACAGCAGCTGTGAGCCCGCTGCCATTATGGAAATGGTAATGAGCTGCACAATAAATATTCACCGCAGACTTCCATCCTCTGCAGGGTTCACTAGAGTCGCTGCTTTCTTCTCCACCTCTGCTGCAGAGGGCTGAGTTAGCATGTCAGCGTGGCGGAAGGCAGCCAGGCCTCACCCTGCTCTGCAGGACAGCAGAGGGGTCCCAGTGCTGCCCCACGTACTCTCGGTCTCTGTCCCGTTTCAGCTGTGAATGGGACAGACCGTCCCCCACTCACTGGTCCTTCCCCAGCGGGGTGTGACCTGTGCACACAGACGGGAACGAGAATGCTGCGGTGCTGCTATTCCTGAGCTGTGTTCATATGCACCACTCTGTACAGAGCGCCCCCCTCTGGACGCTCGAGGGAGGGAAAATGTCAGCAGCTCTTAGGCTGCAGGGCATGGGAGGATCACTGGCTGGGGTCAGGAAGGATGCCCCTTCCCCAGGAATAGCACTGTGCAGTCAGGTGTGCTTTGGGGGGGTTCCACCTTCCTTGGTGCCCTGGGATTGGAGCTGGGATACCTGAGCAGAGGGGCCTTGGTCTGCCTGGCCAGTCCTGCTGCTGGAATCGTGCTGTGACGGGGCGTTAGCCACGGGGAGAGCGGCGGGAGCCTGTTAGCCTGTGTGTGAATAGCAGGGGAGTGCAGCTCCGCAGGCGCCAGCGAGGCGGGTGACTGAGGAGGCCAGAGCCCTCTCTCTGAGGGGACTTGGGTACAGCAGGGATTCAGCCCAGTCCCAGCCCCACATAGCCCCACGTTCCAAGTGCCTCCTGTGCCCGGGAGCCCAAGCACTGCACCGGCGCCGGGTTCGCTGCTCGACACCCACAGCCCACGCAGCCTGGGGGACGCGGGAGGCCCCGTGCCGCAGAGGTAGCGCTCGCCCTGCTGGCCGCTTCTCGCTGTGACTGTCCTGAGCCGTGGCTGGGGGGCGCTCGAGCTGCCTCGGCTGGTCCGGGTTCCTGACGTGCGCATAGTGACTAGGCTGGTGGTGTGGCCCTCCTGTCCATAGGTGCTGACATCTCCAACGTCTGCAACGAGGCTGCCTTGATTGCCGCTCGCCACTTGAAGCCCTCTGTCGCCGAGAAGCACTTTGAGCAGGCCATCGAGAGAGTCATCGGGGGTGAGGCCAGCTCGGAGCTCTGCTGGGGGGCGCGGGTGCAGGGGGGCTCTGGGAACCACGCAGGGCGTGGCTGGCTGCTACAGTTTGCTTTGGCCCTGTGCAAAGCCCAGACAGCTTGGCTGCTAGAGCCCAGCCTGGCACAGGGCTCCTGCTGAGGCTGCCGGACGATGCGCTAGGCAGTGTGGGGTTCTCCAGGGCCCTGGGGCTCAGCCCAGTCTTGGGGAGATGCCCAGGCACTTCTCCTAGGGGCCGTTACTGTGGGGGAGCCGCCTCTGGTGCTGTCAGGAAGGCGACCGTGTCCCCTGTACTCATCTCAGGGGTTGTGTGTCCCCCCCCCCGCCCCCCAGCTTAGGAGCTAAGCTGAGCCCAATCCCGCTAGCCTGAGAACGCAATGGGTGGGTCCCTGCGGGGCGAGAGCAGCGTCCGCAGAGCTTCCCTGGGGAGTCTCAGCCGAGCGGGGGAGAATCGTGGGCTGCAGCTGATGGAGGAGGCTGAGAAGCTGGAATGAAAAGCACCAAGTTTTCCCCAGGGGATGGAAAGCAGCAGAGCCGCTGAGCCGTGTGCAAACCTCTGTGCTGCCCCCCAGCCGGCTGCAGCCCCAGGCTGCTGAGCTAACGGTTCTGCAGCGGCTTGGAGCAGCGATTCCAGCCACCCTGATGGGCTCGTCTCACTCCGCTCCGGAGCTTGGCCCAGCCCCGCAGAAGAGGCGCTTGTGAGAACTAACGTTCCAGTCCCTGCACTCCTCGTCTTCCCGTCCTCCCACGCAGCCGGGGGTGTCCAGGGGTTCCTTGTCCCCCCCATGGCCCCTCCAATCAGCACAGCATCAGCTTACCTCCCCCGCAGTGCTGAGCTCGTGTTCCAGAAACCCACCGCCCGGAGCTGGGCAGCTCCCATGGCCAGGCACATCCCTCTGGGGGGAAACGTGAGGGGCCAGTACCTCCCCCGAGCCGAAAGAGCAGGCTGGGCCTTGGGACTCGTCTCTAGCCAGCGAGCCAAGGCCCCAGGTGCTGTCCCTGGCTCGGAAGGGAGGGGAGTGGGGTTCTCCCTGCTGGGTGCTGTGGACACTGCTGGGGTTGTTTCACTGGAGCAGGGGACTTTCTGGCTCCCACTACGGGGTTTGGTACCTCAGCTCCCCACGAGTGCCGCTGACTCTCCCGAACCTGTGTCCAGGTCTCGAGAAGAAGACCCAGGTTCTGCAGCCGAACGAGAGGACCACAGTGGCCTATCACGAAGCTGGGCATGCGGTGGTGGGATGGTTCCTGGAGCACGCTGATCCCCTGCTGAAGGTTTGTGTCTAGTCTGCTCCCCCTTCCCAGGGTCAGCCTGACGGGGCTTTCCCATTGCTCTGGGACTTGACAACGCGCCCTCCCCAAGCGTGACGGGCGAGGGGCTGAGGTCAGGATTAGGAGCCAGCAGCTGGCGGGGGCTCTGCTGGCTGGATTATACCCTCGGGGCCAGACGGCTGTGGAGGCTGGTGAACAGTTCAGTTCAGCTCCTCAGGAAGAGGGCACCCCCGGGTGCTGGGCACCCCACAGGCAGCGTTCCGGCCCCCTCCCTTGCCCTGACCGTGGCAAGTGCGTTAATAACTGTCTGCCGGGCTGCTCTGCAAAGAGCATGTGGCTCTCGGGCCCCCTCGTGCCCAGCGCCGCTGTCTCTGGGTGCTCCCAGCGTGCTGGCCAACAGTCCCTCTCGCAGGCAGATTCTAGAATCCGGGGGCCCTGGCGGAGGGGCCAGTCTGTCTCCAGGCGCCTCGTGTCTTGCAGGTGTCGATCATCCCCAGGGGCAAGGGGCTTGGCTACGCGCAGTACCTGCCCAAGGAGCAGTACCTGTACACCAAGGAGCAGCTGTTGGATCGCATGTGCATGATGCTGGGTGGCAGGGTGGCTGAGCAGCTGTTCTTTGGGCGCATCACCACGGGCGCTCAGGACGACTTGAAGAAGGTGACGCAGAGCGCCTACGCCCAGGTAATGCCCAGAGCAAGGAGCGTGTGGCTGGCACCGTGCTGCCAGGTTCTCTGCCCGGCTCAGCTCGTCCCCTTGGCACTAGCCAGCTTAGTGGGGCTGTTCTCTCCCAGGTCGTCCAGTTTGGGATGAGTGACAAGCTGGGCCAGGTCTCCTTCGACTTCCTGCAGCAGGGCGAGCTGCTCACAGAGAAACCATACAGCGAGGCGACGGCCCAGCTGATAGACGAGGAGGTCCGAAGCCTCATCAACTCTGCATACGAAAGAACCCGGGAGCTACTGACGCGGTGTCACGACCAGGTGGAGAAGGTACGTGAATGGGCCCTGGTCCATGCCCCAGCGGGAGCCAACACGGGGGCCTCTGGTGGCCCTGTCAGCAGCTGGATGGTTAGCTCCTGATAACGCCCGCCTGGGAGGGGAGAGGGAGAGACGGGTCTGTCCGTCACCCTGACGCACAGCATGCTGGAACATTGGCCTGGAGGGAACTGTGCGGCGTGCGGCAGGGAACATGGGCAGAGGCTGGAGGGCTGAGGAATCAGGCTGCGATGAGTTTATTTTCCCCACAGGTAGGAAAGCGTCTCTTGGAGAAAGAAGTGCTGGAGAAAGCGGACA
The DNA here is from genome assembly GCF_016161935.1 of Mauremys reevesii. Taxonomy (NCBI): domain Eukaryota; kingdom Metazoa; phylum Chordata; order Testudines; family Geoemydidae; genus Mauremys; species Mauremys reevesii. The sequence goes on from NC_052638.1 coordinate 41,405,913, forward strand.
TGGTTGAATTGCTGGGCCCCAGGCCCTTTGCAGAGAAATCCACCTATGAGGCGTTTGTAGAGGGCACCGGGAGCTTGGATGAAGACACCTCCCTCCCGGAGGGCCTGAAGGACTGGAACTGTGAGAGAGATGAGGAGAGAGTACAGGAGAGCACCTCCTAGCAGTGAGAGCCAGCTGGGGAGGACGGTGCCCGAACTGCTGCCAGCCCCTGCTCCTGGGTGGGCACTGGCTTCCAGGGACCCTTTCTGTGGGCGTCTCCCAGTGGTAATGCTGACACCGGACAGAGCTGTCCAGGAGGCCGGAGCAGGAGCGAGGCTAGGTCTGTAAATAGGAAGAGCAGGCCAGGCCCCGCTCTGCTGTGGGAGGGCTGGTGCACTGGCTTTCCCTCTGAAAGCTGCAGGTCCCGCCCGCCCCTCTCCCCGGGGCCAGCCTGGGCCTGGCTGGCTGACACAAGGGCTCTGGCCACTCCTGGTCACAAGTGCCCGTGCCCACTGGTGAGCACAGCAGCTGCTTTCCTGGTGCTCGTGGGCCTGTTCAGTCTGTGCAGGGGTGTGCTCCTGCCAGCATCCACCTCTCACCAGCAGCTGTCCCAAAGCCAGGAGGGTGCTGGAGGGGCTCCCCAGCCACGGGGCAGAGGCTGGGAGCCCAGGCAAGCAGCAGGGTGAGCTGCCCAGGAGCCAGCTCTCCTCTGTCCAGGATGCGGTTACTCTAGTGCTACCACAGCATCCTCCGCGGCTGTAACACCCAGCCTGGCACGAAGGGGGCCAAGGATCCTAGGCCATGTGAAAAGAGCCAATGCCAAAGCTTTTCCCGTCCTCTCCAGGCGGAGGGGAGGGTGCGCAGCCGGGGGAAGATCCTCCCCTGCGAGTTCCTGTCCTCAGTGCCTTCCATCCAGCCTTTGCAGGTTTGCAGCTTTGCTCCAGGGAAGTCCTGCTTTGCTCTCGGATCCCTGTGCACGGGCAGCGTCTAGGAGACGAGCCTGAACAAGTCCAAAGAGCCCTTCAGAGCAGCGGCCACACGCGCCTGGTAGAAAGCGCCAGCCTGTGGGCAGTCCCTGCAGTGCTATGCTGGGAAAGGCCCCCCCTTCACCCGAGGCAACGGGCTCCGCGGCAGAAATGGGCTAACAAAATGGTGCTAATGAAGTGCTGCTGCTGTGGGCTCTGCCCCCGGCCTGGCCTGCCCGCCCTGTCGGACGTTGGCAGGAGTAACTCTGGCCCCGTAGGACTCGGGGAGTTGTGGGGCAGTGTGGGGCGCTGGTAGCCGGAAGCTCCTCCAGCTCTGAGCCGTTCTGGGGGGTTGTGACTGGCCATGTGAGTTCCTGGGGCCTGGCAGTGGGTCTCTTGGCCTGGGGTGTCTTTATGGCACCTATAGCCGTGTATCAAAGCAGGGTAGCTGTTGGCCCAGACATGCCTGGTGTGCATCCAGCTCTGTCCTGGGTTAGCTCCTCTCCGGGTGGGGCGTTCCTAGATCAGGCCAATGGGGGGAGAGGGGGAGGGGGGCCTCGCTTCTATTCCTTCCTTGCGTCGAGCCTGTACCCTGCCCTTTCCTCATGCCCAGGGCGAGGGGTTCACCGGCCGTTCCATGCAGGCGATGAGCCATGGCCTGGCTGCGGCACTGCTCTGGCATGGCGGAGCTTTGCGTTTGGGCCCCATGCAGCATCCCTGCAAAGGGCGTTTCTCTGCCACGGGCGGGCTCCCGAGGGAGCAGCATTCATGGTGCAGGGGCTGTGAGGGGAGGGGCATCTGCAGCAAACCCAGCCCACACCCCCAGTGCAGTTCAGAAGGTGACGTTTTAGTAATGGGAGGAAGCTTGGCATATGGCCTGTGCCCCCCGGCAGGCTGGGCTTCCCTAGCTCCTGGGCTGTGCAGCGCTCCTGCCTCGCCAGCCCCTGGGCCAGGATCACAACTGACAGAGTGCAGCCCCTCTGCTGCTGGTGGAGCCTGCTCCAGCCAGGCCGCTGCATGGCCGACGTGCTGCCTTCGAAGTGCCTTCCCCTGCAGCCAGCGGTGTTTGGGCGTCGGAGTCCCTCTACTCCCCTTTCCCTAAGGCAAATGCAGACAGCACAACCCCTGCTCTGTTACACTGACATCCCCCTCTGCCTGGTCTAGACCCTTCCCCTGGCCGTGGTGGGGGCGAGCTCAGCCATTCACCCCTGGGAGCATGTTCCAGCCTTCTCGGGCTTAGGAATTGAAGGCCGAACTCTCCAGGGCCCGGTTCCCTCCTTGCCTCCAGCACCCACTGTCTAGGGGCAGAGCTGGGCACATCTATGCGGGCGGTGGAGGGGAGCATTGAGTCTCAGAGCCTGGGTCAGCTGACTCGGGCTGGTGCTATGGGGCTAAAACTAGCAGTCTAGATGTGCCAAGCTCTGAAACCCAGCGCCTGGCCTAGCAGCAATGCCCTCCTGGGGCTGGGCGCCTGTTGCTGGCTCAGATACAGTACGAAGCACCTCTGCAGTAGTGCCAAGCCGGCTGCTGGGCAGCCAGGAACCTGTCCTCCCTTCTCTGGAGTGTAGGCCTGTTACAGCAAGAACCCAGCCCCAGTGGAGGCAGTGACTTGATCTGGACAGCTATGAAGTGCGTTGTGTGCTCCCCACGTGGCTGCAGCTTGCCCAAGACTGGGACTACAGTAGCCAGCCCCGAGCTGCGCTGCCTCAGAGGGTTTTTGTCACCAGTATTTGACTCGTAACACCTGGAGAGCGCCGGGCGGGTCTTGCCTCCAAAGGCTGCAGCCGCATGGTTTGGCTCAGTGGTGCCCTCCCGGAAGTGTTCAGCGTTTGTGTCACCCCGACAGGGGTGTTCACTGTTAGCTAAGCAGCTACAGTCAAATCTGTTTCTGCCCCTTGTCTGCTAGCTGGCCTGGGCGGTTCTCTGACATTTGCCGCTTCCAAAGCACAAGAAGCTGGTACCTTGCAGCTCTCCTCTGGCTAGCGCCTGCGGAAAAGGCCCTGGTTTACTCAGCAGAGCTACCCACTGTTTGTTCGACGTTGGATCTGCTGCCTGGTGGTGAGAAAAGCATTTACTGCCTTTGACGCCAGCAGGACCAGGACCACATTATCCTAGGTGCTGGGCACGAAATTCAGTCTGTTACACCACTGGAAGCAGCAGGGCTGCGCCGATGGCACACAGGGCATAATGTGAAGGCGGGGGGATTACATGACTGGTGTTAATGTATCTTGGAGACCCTTCATTCCTGTGGCTGATGAAGGGAAGACTCCTGCTTGATGTTCAGATCCCAGGCTGAGTTTGGGGCACTGGCAGTTAGACAATTCAGGCCTTTGCTTGTAAATGGAGCCTTCTGATCTGGACTCACCACCAATCAACATGAGCCCCTTTGTGACATCACCACCCCACTGCCTTCCTTTCCAGCGGTGCCCGTCAGGTAGGGAGCAAGGAGGGAAGGAGACGATGGCGCTGACTCTCTTAGTATTTATATATCGGAGGGGGAGCCGTGTTAGTCTGGATCTGTAGAAGCAGCAAAGAGTCTTGTGGCACCTTATAGACTAACAGACGTTTTGGAGCAGCATCCGACGAAGTGGGTCTTCGCCCACAAAAGCTCATGCTCCAAAACGGCTGTTAGTCTATAAGGTGCCACAAGACTCTTTGCTGCTTTTAGTATTTATAATGTGTTTCCTCTCACGTGGTGGAGCTGGCGTCGCAGTGTGTGCTTGGGAGGGAGGAGGGGGAAGGCAGCACGAAGGAAAACTAGTTTTGTCGTCTCCAGCAATCCAGCCCCACTTTCCCACTGCCCTGGGCCCAGCTTGATAACTGTAGAGTTGGGATTTCTAATGCTGGGTGCCAAATAAACCAAACCCCACTGTGTGGTGAGGGATCATTCCTTGTGTCAGCACTTTCCTTTCTGCCCCAGCCGGGGGTGCTCGGAAAGCACAGGGCTGATTGACTCAGACCCAAGCACGTGTGACTAGCCAAATGGCTGCAGGTGAGGAGCCCAGCTGGTCCCAGTGCAGCACTGGAGCTGAGGCCCTGGTGAAGGGACTGGAATACCAAGGTCTGCAGGGCAAACTCCCTCCTGCCCCACCTCTGGCCAGTGCTTTAACCCTCTGCATGAGGTGCCCAAATTAGGCATCAGATCCCATATCTGCCCTGGTGAGAGTTCATGGTTCTTGTTGTGGGAGCTGCCTGCGGCCTGCAACAGCCACTGCTAATGGCTCAAAGGAGCGTTAGCCCGGGGGAGGGGACTGCCCCTCCTTGCTGCGCTGTTTGCTAGGCCAGAGCGGAGGGGTGGGGGAGATGGACCTGCTCACCTGTTAACGCTGGCAAATCCCATTCTAACGAATGATCTGTTTCTACCGCCAGCTGGTCCCCCAAGCAGGTCTAGGGGTTCAGAGCCATGGCCTGTGATGATCGTGACTAAAGAACAGCTATGAGCTGATGGCAGCTCTGGGCTGAGCGGCACAGCGGTTGAGCGTTGAAAGCCAGGCCTTCCCGCCGGTCACCCCTTCGCCTTGGGCATGAGCATGGCCCACCAGCTGTGCTCTTCTGATCACACCCTTCTGCACGCAAGCCCCTGTCTACTTCAGGTGCGCATAGCTGGGTGCAGCGCTGCTGGTGCTGAGCGAGGTGGGGGACCAAGGAAACCACTGGAGACGCCCTGCTGGGCAGGTGGGGATACGTTTTGTTTTTTAACAGTACAGAAAGCTGCTACACAACCAATGAAAAGTACAGGACAAGGGCAGAACGACTCAACAGCTGGAGGGTGCAGTGTGTGTGTCCAGGATGCCTGGAGCTGCCTCAAGACTTAGATTAAAACCACCCAAGTCCTTATTGTGCCCTGCTGGCATCACCACCTAACTGCTCTTTTACTCTGGTGGTCAGGCGGCTCGGTGCTGGAGCTCTGGGGAGGAGTTTAACCAGCTCCTGCTCTGCCTGGGAGATTGTTTTTTAAGGAATCCCTCCCTTGCAAGGGTTCTGGAAGCAGGGAATTTATTTTGGAAGCTGCTGCCAAAGCCCCTAGTGGCTCCTGCTAGCCGAAGCCCAGCTGCACTCCAGCTGGCCTGATTTACATGACAATCAGGAGCAGCTCAACTGTCAGGCCATGAAATTCAGGGTGCAGCCCAGAGAACGGCATGCGGGAACCCCCTCTCCGTGCTGCATCTGAATTTCAGTGCAGGAGCCCAGCTGGACTCAACAGGGCAGAAACGAGAGCTGTGGGTCTTCCCACCCCAAAGATCTGGCTCAGACTTTTCCAGATTTGGTAGAGGAGAGAGAGGGCATGGTCCTACGACCAGGGGCAGCATTTGTAGGGCCCTACCAAATTCACAGCCATAAAAACGTGTCACGGACTGTGAAATCTGGTCTTGTGCTTTTACCCTCTACTATCCACAGGGGAGACCAGCATTTCTCAAATTGGGTCCTGACCCCAAAGGGAGTCGGGGGGGGGGGGGAAAGAGTATCACGGTATTGCCACCCTTACTGCTATGCTGACTTCAGCGCTGGGTGGCTGGAGAGCGGCAGTTGTTGGTTGGGCACCCAGCTCTGAAGGCGGCGCCCCGCCAGCACCAGCGCAGACGTAAGAGTGGCAATACCATCCCATGCCCTCCTTACTTCTGCACTGCTGCTGGCAGTGGCTCCGCCCTCGGAGCTGGGCTCCTGGCCACCAGCCGCCACACTCCAGCTGCCCAGCTCTGAAGGCAGCACCCCGCCAGCAGCAGCGCAGAAGTAAGGGTGGCAGTACCACACACCCCCCACACAGTAACCTTGCAGCCCACCTGCAACTCCTTTATGGGTCAGGTCCCCTGCAATTACAACACTGACATTTCAGATTTAAAGAACTGAAATCATGAAATTGATTATTTTTAAAATCCTGACTGTGAAATTGACCAAAATGGCCCATGAGGTTGGTAAGGCCCTAATTATTTCCAATCCCTTGACAGACTGGTCCCCCCAGCCTCTTACTAGTCTCACTTCACAATGCTGCTGTTGTGCACTAAAGATGAGCTTTGCGGAGAGCTGGATGTGACGGGTTGTGCTGGCCACTTCTGCATTGTCTCGTTTCCCGTCTTGTGAACATGGCTTCCAAGCCAGGCTACCTCGCTAGCTGGCCGCTAACTGCCGCCTGCAAGGTTCAAGGGGCCAGGGGTCCTAAGCAGAGCCGGCAGCGCTGCTTCTCAGCAGGGGAAGGACAACAAAGCCCCGGCCGAGACACTACTGCGCACCCCGCACCACAGGGCCCGAAGGCAGCCACACACCCAACACGATGCTACAGTGAGGCAAGAGACATTGGTTCGGCAGGAGAGTTTCTTCTCCCCAACGGCAGAAGATGAGGATTCCCCAGTTTAACCAAGGGAGGTTGGAAGGAGGGGAAGTCCTTCCCCCCCGCCCTCCATCCCTCCTTTGTAACTGTCTTTTAAGAAAGTTGCCATGGCTCCTGAGGCAGCCTTGGCATTATTTGGTGCTCTGAACAAGGGAGGAGATGAAGACTAGGCTGCCCCGGGGGCTCGGAGGGGTGGACAGCAGCAGTTGTGGGGGGAGCCTGCGAAGACATTCGAGCATCGTTCGGCTCCCCCTGCAGAAGGGCTGGGCTTAGCGAGATCGGGCCCTGTGGGCTTTCAACAGGCTAAATCCACCCCCGGGAGGAGGTAGGAAAAGTTCGGTAACATGTCAGACTCCAGGTGGAAGGCAGCAGCTAGGAGAGGCAACAATTCAGTGGGGGCTGAGGTTTGAAGGGGCCAGGCCAGGACGTCCAGCTTAGCCCCGCTTGTTTTCTGGGCGCAGCGCTGGTCCCGTTCTTCTCCCAGGCCACCTTGAATCCATTCTGCTCCTTAGCATGACACGGCTTGTGTCAGTGGTGAAAGGATCAGGTGAACACAGCGCCTCCTGCCTCGGCCCAGGGCCCCCTCCAGCAGGATCTGTACACTGGGCTCATGGTCCAGCTTGCTTCAGCCTAGTCCGGTTCTACTGCTGAAAGCCGTCTGTCCAACTGCCCTCGGCCCCAGGGTGCTCCCCAGGAACTGGGCAGTGGCCCTCGCTGCTTCCGGAGATGGAACTGGGGTTCCTTGTAATGATGGCAAAGCAGTTGTCATAATTCAGACCCACGGGTTCCTCGCAGGCCCGTGAGTTAACACGTGCCAGTCCCACTGCAGAGTTCCTGGTGCAGGCGCACGATGGAGCATGAGCACAGGCTGCTGTTCCTGGGTTGGCATCTCCAGCAGTGCTGCTCTTACACCAGAGCTAGAGCCCGTACAGGCGTAAGGCCATGGGGAAGGGAATGTGCTTCTAGAAGGTGGTGGCTAGATCCTGCCTTGGCCGGCAGCTCCCAGGCAGCTGGGTTCTGCTCTGAGCTGCAGCACTTCATTGGGGAAGAACCAGTGTGGCTGTTTGCTCTCAGGTTCCTTGGATGTTACCTCCCCCTGCCCTGGGGGATGAGAGGGGGCTTCCCCCCTATCCGAACTCTGCCTGCAGCAGGAGGGTTGTTCTCCAGAAAGACACAATTCTCTCCAAACCTGCTTTTCCCTTCTGTGCAGCCAGGCTCCCTCCTGGCCCTGGGCCCTGCTCAGCACAATCCCTTGGCGGCTCTCACTACTGCTGGCCTGGCCAGGTTTTGTGCAGAATGAGCAAGAAAGGGTTAAAAAAGTGCTAAGATGGTGTGATGATGATCTGTGTCCCCCGCCCTGGAATTTCTTGCCCAGCATGGCCAGCGCCCTCACACAGCTGCTCCACATCCTGTGGCTGTACTAAGGGGGGAGCTTTGTGTTACATGGAGCCAGCAGCATTTGCACATCTCTCTAGGTGCAGGGGTCTGTTAAGTCACAAACAGTCTGGAATTGGGGGTGAGGGGCACCATGGCTCCCAGCCCCCTATTCCTCCTGGGGCCTCTCCCCCACCAGGAACGTGTCGCCAACGCCTGCTTGCAGCTCCGAGTCACTGAGGTGTTTCTTCTCCCGCCCCTGCTCGCCTTTGGTCCTTGTCCAGGAGGGGGATCGCCGGTACCCTGCCCGAGGGATGGGGTGCGGGTGCAGACCTGCGAGAGAGACACATGTGCTAAGCAGGCACCTCCTGCGCCCCTGCCAGCCCCTTCACGGTTACGGGAACGTGCTGGCCTGGCTTGTTCCACAACAGCCCCACGCCAGGCAGCAGCAGTACAAACGCCCCTGCTCACTTGTCTCCTCCCCCCACTCCTGAGAGACCAGCTCGAGGCAGCCCCAGGATCGCTGGTGAGCCTGCTAAGTACCCACTGCAGCTGGTGGGCTGTGGCCCTACAGCCATAGGAAAGTGGAGCGAGACCCTCAGCTCCTTCCACACCCAGGAGCCCAAATCGCTAAGCACCTTGGTTTAAAACCAGCTGGGCCTGAAGCTGCCCTAGCAGCCGAGAGGCCAGAGGTCTGTATCTTATTGCCAGAGCCATTCAGTGCCTTCCTCCACTTGTTTTAATTCCTTTGGGGCAGATTCCTGAGCAAACTAAGTTGCAGTCAAGTCAGGGGCAAGAGGGTTTGGGCTTTGCGCTGGGCCTGATTTTCAGAAGTGGAGGTGCTCAGAACCATGTGTGCCCAATTTCTGTGGTGTTCGGGCCCATTGTACAGGGTGCATCAGCCTCCTGTAAGCTCTGCAAGAACTATGGGGAAACTGAGGCACAGAAAGAGTCTTTGTCTTGCTGAGGTTACAGCAGAACCCTTCCCAGGCCCGTGCCCTGCCCCACATGCATTGGCTAGTTGCAGGTCCTGCTGTGGTAACTGCATGTGCACTTTGGCCCATCTGCACTCATGCCTCCAAAGCACAACGGTCTCGTATGCGGGCCTAGAGATTGGGGGCGGGGCAGACCTGTAACACTGAGCTCTCTGGCAGTCCTGGGTGTGCGTGTGAGCTAGAGCCAATGCTCACGTCAATGGTGCAGGGCCTTTCAGTTCACGCATGGCCACACACGTGTGGTTCACGCTCCCCTTGCCTTTGCAGTAAGGACTCGGCGCGGCTTCAGAGTGGATGTGTTACCATGAGCCTACATGGAAAACCTGCAGGTAAACCCTGAACTAGCTCTCTGTGTCCAGCTGGGGTGGGCACCTGGCCTAGCAGGTGCTGAATCATCTGCCTTTCAGGGCAGGGTAGCGTGAACTGGGTGGCATTTGAAGAGCATTTTACAAATGGCCCTGGTGTCTATGCCATGAGCGCGGGCCCACGTGCTGTGTCACAGGAACAAAGCTGCAGCAGGGAGCTACCTCCGGCTCCAGCCATCTCCCTCGTTAGAGTGCAGGGGAGTTCTGCTAATTAATTCAGGTCACATGTTCCCACTGAAGATGCTAAAGGGGCTGATTTACATATTCATTCAATCTGTTTCACCAGGCTGCAGCTGCTGTTTCTGCGTGCCCCGAGACAGACGGGTGGCGCAGGAGCCTCGGGCAGATGGGGTGCTGGGGGTACGGAACAGGTGGGATCCCCCTGGAATGCCCAGGGCTGCACGTGTTCTCAGACAGTGGATCCATGCTCATCGCCTGTGCAATAGAGCACTTCCTGCCCCGGCAAGTGGGGAAATGCAAGTCCCTCACCCCTGAGTAACAGCCTCCCCTGGGCTCTGCCCTGCCCTCCACCCCAGCACTGCAAAGCTGCTATAGCCATCGCCTCAGACAAAGGGCTGTGACTGAACTGAAACCCAAGCGCCTCCCCCTCAAGGAGCCCTGAAGTGAGACTGCACCCCACAGCTGGGGCTGTCACAGGAATGGCACCTCACCTGCTGCAGACAGAGCAAGCCCCAGTGTGCAACCTCCAATCCACTCATGTAGTCGTGCACATGTGCCCCTCCCTGCCCCACGCTCACCCATCCCCGCCACGCACACTCGTGCCCATAACTACTGCAGCCCCACGCCCTGGCTTGTGTGGCCTCGGGTGCTGCAGGGGCGGGCCCAAGCCCTCTGACAGTTACATGATGGAAAGAAAGAGCCTCCCATGGAGCAGCGATGCCCCGTGGAGATGCCTGTCAAGCAGTATTGATTTGCTCAAGATGCATGGCAGAGCTGGTGCATTTAATGACCCCCCGTGCAGCCGGGCGAGCAGGTTTCACAGCCCTGCCGCACTCTGTCACAGGCTATGGCCCATGCTGGGGTGGGGGCTCGAGGGCTGGGTGGGGTTTGTCTGCAAAGGCCTGGATCCAAAAACCCTCCTGTCAGCCCTGGGGCTCAGGCGGTGCTGGAGGGGCAGGCGAGGTGCAGCTGATAGATAAGGGCTGGCCCTGCCTCTGCTCCTGGGCCTTGCTGCAGCTGCTTTTACCAAGGAGGCCGGTTGCACTGAGGCAGCTCAGGGAGACGCACGGACCACAGGAAGGATGTGCTGATCCCGTGCTGTCTGTGGCTAGGGGAAGCAGCAAGGGGGCCACACCCTAGCTGGGGCAGGCCTGGGTTTAGACATTGAGCTCACCAGGTGCTGCCTCAACCCCCACCCAGCTGGGAGGGGCCGGGACAGCAGGTAAGTGGGGTTGTCCCAGTGTGCGTGTGGCAGGCCAGGCTGCCCGCCCCCGGGCTGGGCACACTCACCGGCAGGGGACTCGCTGGCTACGTTCTCGTCGTCGGAGTCGGCGAAGACCTCGGCGGGCTCCTGGTCCGACATGTCCGTCAGCTCGGTCAGATCCAGCATGTCGAAGTGCACCTCCAGGGAGGACACACTGCTCAGGGGCTCTGAGGAGCAGAGGTGACAGCTCAGGGATTCAGGGCCAGCCGAGGGCCAGAGTAACTGCCCTGCTTCCCTCTCCTTCCCCATGGCAGATCCTGCGTTCTCGCCATGTATCCACAACTGGGGACTCTCCCCCGGGGAATGAGCCCCTGGAACCAAGACAACCCCTCCCTGGCTTGGGGTCCTGGGGGGAGGAGCGCCAGCAGGCGAGCCTGGGGCTAGGCTGGGCCCCAGGGCTGCAAGGGATTCAGTCCTGGGGGACAGGCGCTTGGCTGGGCCCAGGGCAGGGAGAGGAAGGAGCCCCGGGGGCAGGTCTCTGGCTGGCCCTAGGGAAGGCCTGGCCAGCTGCACAGCTGTGAGCGGGGGGGCGGGATGCTGCCTTGTACTCACGTCTCCGTTCGGCGACCTGCAGCAGGCCCGAGCTGGGGATGGGGATCCCGCCTTGCTCCTCGGCAGGGGGGCTGGGAGGCTCCTCCACCGGCCCATGTGCCGGGATGCCTGCGGCTCGCTCCAGTGTTTGGGCTTCTTTCACCCGTTCTATAATCAAAGCGCTGCCGGTGTTAGATGCCCAGAGACCGAGCCCTGGGCTCTGCCCCACTCGTGCAGGGCCGAGGCCCCCGAACAGCCCCCGCCCCAGGGCAGACACTGTATGGCTTACTACCATGGCTGCTCCAGCACGCGCCTGCCTCTGGGACTTCCCTCAGCAAGGTGGGGGATGGGGGAGAGACCCCTCCACTGGCACCTCTGCCCCCCCTTCCCAGGAGAGCTGGGTGCCTGGCAGGGTGGGGCCTCTTCCCCTTGGGACGCTGGCTGCGAGTGGCCCGAAGCCAGGAGATGGCTTTGGTGGGTCCCCAGCCTCGGCCGGGCCCCTGCAGTGAAGGGGCCACGGAGGCTGAGGTGCCCAGTGCCCCAGGTGGGTGGTGTGGTACTCGCTGGGCTCTCGCTGCTGCCGCCTGCGCCACTCCTGCTCTGGGGACACGGCTTTGCGCTAGGCCCCTTCCCGCAGCCCTACACCCGGGGGCTCAGAGGGGCACTTCCGCCCTGCCGCAGACAGGCAGTTCCCCTTGCGCTCAGCTTCTTCCCTGGGTCGCACGTGGCTACCAGCTCCCTCCCTCGGGTGCTCTGGCACTGCCAGTCCCGGTGGCTCTGGGAGGCACATCCGGCGGGCGCAGCTTTCCAAGCCCAGGAAAGCCATTTTGAAATGACAGGATGGGGGGGTGTCAGGGAGGCTCCGGTCTCTGCCCTCATCCCCGCACCAGAGAGGAGGGACTCGCACACGGAGCAGTTCAGAGAGCGCCAGCCCCACAGCGGCTGGGGGAGAGGAGAGACGAGCTGGCAGGGTCGGGGGAGGGAACGGGATGAAAGGACAGTTCCAGACACTGCGCTGCGTAACACATGGCGAGAACCCTGCCCTGGCTGGGGGAGGGGCAGATGGACCTGTAGTTGCAGGCCGCCATGGGGACGGGTGCCAGTACCAGCAGCTGTGTGCCCGTGGCCTGCAGCTCCACACGCCCTGCCCTGCACAGGGACCCTTTGTGTCAGTGAATACAAAAGCGGAGCCTGTTCTGGGGAGGCTGGAAGCCTGCGATAACAGGCGGTTTGTCTTCGGGGGAAGCGAGATCCAAAGGGTGACGGTGCTGAGCCAGACCCTGCCCTGACTGCCTGCCCGGGTGCTGGGGCCAGCGCTTTCCCAAGGCAAACTTGGGGGGCAGGATGCATCAGTGCTGCCGGGAAGCCACAGCAAGAGGCATGACTTTGCCTGTCACCACCAGCAGATCTCAGAGCACGTCAGCCCTGAGCGAGATCAAGAGGCCGGCAGGAGCCCGCCGGGCCAGAGGTATCCCCCTAGGAGCCCAGGGAAAGGTGAGCAGCAGCACGCTGGGGCCTGCTCTTACGAGGGGGCAGGAGACACGCTGGGCATGGGCACACGGAAGGGGAGGGGCAGCATGTGCTGGGCACGCAAGGAAGTGGCTGTGGAGCGGTCGCTGCTTTTCATGGTGCCTTGTGAATAGGGCCAGCAGGGGGCTCAGGCCTTTGTGTGTCCTGGGTCTGGAGAGAGGGACCAGGAGGGAGTTGTTGTTTAGGGGATTTAAGGGGTTTTTCCCCCTGTCTGAGCTGGGTGCCCCTGGGCGCGGGATCGGAGCACCACGGAAAGCTGGGTAGTGGGAGGGAAGGATTTGTAATCAGACTCTGTGTGTTTGTTAACTCCTGTTCGATTTCACTGCTGGAGAAACCCCTGGGACGAAAAGCTGTTGCTGTGAAAGATTCCCCACCGCCCCAGTGGGGCCTGGGGGAGACTGACAGTCCACATCCCTGAGAACTCCAGCACATGTGCCGGCAAACCCCAGGACCACCAGACGTAGGTATCCTCGCGACAGCAGCACTAGGGCCATTATCGGAGTCGGGCGCTGGCGTTCCTGAGGTCATAGGATTGTTAACAAGCAGGACACGCCCCATGTCAGGCCTCGTCTGTGCATCGTGGCCCACAACTCCACTGAGCTCGTGCCATGTGATGTTGGGTTGCGGCCAGGAGCTGCAGCCATCTTTCTCGAGCGGACCTGAGACCCCAGCCCTGCTCATGCTGCTCCAGGTGCAGAATGTCCTTACCAGGGTCAGGCAAGGAAAAGGAAGCACAGGACTCTGGCTGCTCAGGATGGTGCCTGGCCACGTGGGTTTCCGAAGCATGCACTGGGGCTGGTTTGCCCTGAAGGGGCACGTGCTGGAGGCAAGCCAGCCAGCGAGATGGATGCAAGGGAGCTCATTCATGCATGTGCTGCAGCCGGACGGCTGCGCTAGAGCTGCCCATGCACCCACAGGACATGCGCTGGGCCACTCTGGACAGACACCTACGCAAGCAAAGAGCTTGTGGACCCCCAGCTCCATTCACTGTCACCAGACAAGGCCTCACTGCTCCCACTGCCGTGTGCGGGACTCCGCTGATTAGACGGGTGGCCTGTAGCCCTCTGGATGCAGGAAGCCTGGTCTTGCCCCAGGTCTCCGGTAGCTGCCACCCCGCATGGAAGGCTGCATAGCTGCACCGGTTGAATATCTCCGAGAGGAGGCCTGCTGGTTCCTGCTGTAGGGATGGGGTCTCCCCCACCAAGGGGAAAGATCCTGGGTGGCCCCTTTAGGAAACATCAGGCAAAGAGGAGCCTTGACAATCAATTCTGAACCGGCAGAGCAGGCAGGAGCGGGTCACTGGGGCCCAGGCAGGGAGCAGGGCACTGGGAAGGCAGAGCTGGGCAGTCAGGCTCAGGGTAGGGCTGTGTCCAGTGACCCCATCTCTCCACGGGAGCTCTCCTGGTGTCAGCACTTGGACGCTCGAGGGTGGGGGGTCGCACAGGACGGAGGGATGGAGCGGAGATTAGAAAGAAAGGCTTGTTGCTGCAGTTCCTGAGGTCAAGGCCCCACCCCGCTGTTCATCTCCTCCCCAGCTGCCCTCACAATGGGGGCTCAGGGGCAAGGGGATCTCCCAGGGGCGGCTCTAGCAATTTCGCCGCCCCAAGCAGGGTGGCACGCCACGGGGGAAGCTCTGGCGGTCGCCAGTCCCGCGGCTCCGGTGGACCTCCTGCAGACGAGCCTGCGAAGGGTCCGCTGGTCCCGCAACTCCGGTGGAGCATCCGCAGGCACGCCTGTGGGAGGTCCACCCGAGCTGTGGGACCAGCAGATCCTCCGCAGGCACGCCTGCGGTAGGTCCACCGGAGCCACCTGCAGCCCTCCCAGCAACCAGCAGAGCGCCCCCCGCAGCATGCCGCCCCAAGCACGCGCTTGGCGCGCTGGGGCCTGGAGCCAGCCCTGGTGTCTCCACACTGATCTCCAAAGGGAATATATTAGCCAGACCGATGGAGGGGAACTGAAATCCTTCCCACCCTGACTGAATGCAGGAGGGTGACCAGATGTCCTGATTTTATAGGAGCAGTCCTGATATTTGGGGCTTTTCACCTATATTTGGGGGGTTTCACCTATTACCCCCACCCCATCCCAATTTTTCACACTTGCTGTCTGGTCACCCTAGAATCCAGGCAGGAGAGCTGGGGGGAGGGACGGTGCTTGGCCATGGGGTGACAGAATGATTAACACTTCCCTTAGCAATGGGGATTGGGGGAGGCTTCGATTCAGCCTAATCTGGGCAAGGGCTGTAGGAGCCTGCCTGGATGGGGAGGGCAGCATGCTCCTGAGCTGCTGGTGATGAAGGGGCCCCGTGCACCTGGGGGATGGCTGGCACACATGGGCACCACGAGTTACATGCCCCAATTCAGACCACCTGGGGCTGGGATGTGGCCCAGGAGACCTGGTGTGCGGAAGGGGATCCACTCCCTGGGGGGTGGAGTTCAGAGCACGTTCCCCTGCTGAGAAGGAGACACGTGTCCTGGAGAGCAGGGGCCTGCTGTGCTGGCTATAAGGAGCCCTAGGTAGGCGGGTTCTGGAGTTCAGGATACCCGCGCCTGGACGCCTCGCCTGCGGCATCTAAGACCCCCAGGGCCTCATTAGCATGGGTTACACTGCGGTATAACCCTGGTGCATTCAGCCACGAGAGACTGAACACCGCACTTCAGGAGCCAGGCACCAGCATAAAGGAACCTGTTTAACTGGCTCAGCTCCAGCCATAAAACTGTCTCCCACATCCAGTCCCCTCATTTACCGGCAGAAATCCTGGCCCCGATTGCTCATTAAATCCATGCAGAGCTGCTCCGGCTTTGTTCTGTTCTCTCATGCAGGCACGTGCCCCTCCCGGCAGAGAGAGGACAGCCTGGCCCAGGAGACAGGTGCTGTGCAAGCCTCCGCCACACACGCAGCTGACCTGGCCTGCGGCCCCCTCCCCCTCCCCTTCCCAGCCTCTCCCCACACCTCGGCCAATGCACCTTCGTCCGATCCTGCAGCACCTTGCGATGCTCCCGTCCTGCAGCCCCCATGCAGCACGGTTAGGGCCCCTCAATCCCAACCCGCACCCCCACCCGAAGCCAATTCTGAGCAGAGAACGACCCAGGCTGCACGGTTGGAATGTGGGTGAATATCAAACTGCGAACCAGGCTGAGGAACTTTTCCCTGTGCCACAGTCAGGATTCAACCCCCGTTTCCAGAGGGGAAAGGCTGGTCCCTCAGCCCAGCGGGACCCTGATTCTAGCTTTAGAAAGGGGTTCTGTCCTCCACCTCCTGCCATTGCTGTCCTTTCACGGGCGCCCCCACAGCTGCACCCTGGGGTGGGGTGGGGGGCTGGGATCAGTGTTACTCCAAACTGTCTCCTTTGCTGACTCATGTTAAACTGCAGCCTGGGCTGGCTCCACCAGGATGTTCCAGGCAACCCCCCGGTCATCCCCCCTGGAGCCCCCCACCCTCTAGGCCCCAGGGGTGCCCAGCTGCCCCCTACAGGCACCGCTGCTCCCCTATGGCCCAGCCACAGGGAAAGCCTGGGACATTCTGTGGGTCTCTGGGGCCCTGAGACAACGGGCATTGCAGCACCAGAACGTGAAGGTAAATTACACACACCCCCCAGGCACCAAGACACATACACACTTCGTTGTGTGCAAACCAAGCACGCCAGGGCATACACACAGCCACGTGCAAGCCCCACAGGCATTCCATGTCCACGTGCAGGCCACACCCTCCCACACTACAGACACCACCCCACTGCACACAACCACAACCCACCCTGCACCACCCCACTGCACACACCCTCCTGCAATCCCCGCACACAACCACAACCCACCCCACTAGGCACCACCATCCCCCGCACACACCCTCCTGCAAACCCCGGACACCACGGAATCCCCGCACACCCATGCACACAACCACCACAACCCCCCTGCACACACCCACTACACGCCTCCCCCCCACCCCCCGCACCAGACAGCAGCACTCGTCCCCCTCCGCCCTCCCCACGCTTAGCGCTGCCATGGGCCACTCCCACGGCTGGCCGCGCTGCCTGGGCCGGGAGCTGCCGGCTGGGCCCCACGCAGCGCGGCGAGATGCGGAGCTAGCCCCGGCCTGGGACTCTGGCGCTGCGCCCAGGGGGACCGGCTGCTTGGCCCCACACACCCCGGCTGGGCTGTGCTCGGGAAACCCGCCGGGTGAGGCCAGCGGAGCCGGCACCTGCCCCGGCCCGTGACACGCCTTGGAGGGGCCGCGGGTCCTTCCCGTGCCCGGGGAGTCGCTTCCTCAGCAGAGGCGGCGGTGATGGGCGCCGGGCGCGGCTGCCCGGGTTCCCCAGCACTGCAGGGAGCAGCCGCCTCCCCCAGCCGAGCCCGACACACTCCGCGCGCGGTGTCCCGGGGTCCGCGGGGGGCGGACGCGGTTCCCTGCGGCCGGACCAACTTCATCTGGCGTGGGAGCCCCCAGGACCCCACCCCGGGGAGCGGAGCGGCCCCTTCCTGCAGCCCCCGCCCAGCGCCCGAAAAGCCGCCACGTACCTGGGGTCCCCGCCCCACCTGGAGCCTCCATCCGGCCGGGCTGCGTCGGAGCCGCCGCCGGGGAGCTGGGGGCGGCGTCAGGCCGAGCCGCAGCCTCCGTGTCCCCGCAGCATGGCCGCGCCGGGGATCAGCGCCCGGAGCCGAGCCCCCCGCTGCCCAGCCGGCGCCGCATCGCCACTGAGCGCGGAGCCGAGCGGAGCGGAGCGGGGCGGGGCCCGCAGCGGGCGGGGGGCGCAGGCGCTGGCAGCAGCCGGGGACGGGGGAGCGGAGAGGACAGGTGCAGCCCGGCTAGCTGGGGGCAGAGCGGGCGCCCCAGGTCGCAGCCCCCCCGGACGCTGCTCCCCCCGCACTGAGCTGCGGGCTCTGTCTGTCGCATGTGAAATGCGGGGCGGAGCGGCTGCCGGCCCCGGGGCGCTGCTGGCAGCCGCCTGCCCACAGGCTGCGCTTCCCCCGGCGGGGCTGGGGCACGGGGGCGGCCGCGCCCGGACGTTGGCTCAGGCAAAGCTGCAGCTCAAGAAAACAGCCCCGGCCTTGGAGGCGGTGGAGGACCCGGGAGGGTGATGGGGGAGTCTCCGCTTTTCCAGGGATGAAGGACACAGTGGTGGGGTCTGTGCGGACACAGATCTCCTGGGTCCCTGGCCTGTGATTCCCGTTAATGCATGACATTCAAAGGCAGCCCACTGTATCCCCCAATTCCATCCCTCCCACACACGCTGCCAAGAGCAGCACCTCCTGCTGGCTGCAGCGAAGTGACATCTCTGGAGCTGCCCACAGGAGCTAGATGCAGTGAGGGATCAGGGCAGGTCACTGGGTGGGAGTTTAGGCCACTTATGTCAAAACCAGTTGCCTCAGCTCAAGTTATTATTAAACTGAAATAAATTCCAGTCAGGCACCAAAGTCAGGGTGGTCTGCTTCTCTGAGGGGCTCACAGAGGGGTGAGTGGCAGCTGTGGGGGCGGGGCTTGGTACCCTGCAGAACCCAGCTCCAGGATCTGAAAATTCGTGCTTTGGAGGCCTTGCTGGCCAATTCGTGGAAATTGCAGCCATCTATTGTGGAGGTATCAGCTGCTGGTTTTTCCTGCTCACTTCTTATGGAACATGGTGCCTGACTAACAAATTGCCTTGCATGTAGCTGCAGCCTACCTAGTGCCCGTCTTCAAGCAAACTCTGAACGATAGTAACAAGTGCCCAGCCTGGAGATGCTGCCTGAGAACAGGGCTCCAGCCCAACTCCAGGAGCACTGAGCTCATCCCTGCACAGGGTCAATTCACAGCAGTGGCCAGAGCTCAGAATAGCCAGCAAGGCTGGCAGTGCTGTGGGGAGTGTGGGCTGACACGTGCTGCAGTGGGGTGGGCTGGGTCCTCTCATCTAGGCCGAGAGGCAGGAAAATCCTGCACATCTACCATAAGAACTTTTGTTCCAGTTTTCAGTGTATAATGCACCCACAGGGCATTGGCTACCAATGTGTCCCAGGAACACTGAGTCTCTATCAGAGACACCTCCCATTCAGCATCTCCTGGGAGAGAGCCTTGCAGAGTGGTCTTGGGCCAAGTGAGTCCCAGTTCCCTCACTGCAAACACCCTTGGGATGCCAGCCTAAGGGAGGCAGACCCCAAAACGCAAAGGATGCCATACAGCAGAGGCAACACCATTAATTACATCTGGAAGCTACTTGGAAGCCCTAGTGTAGGTTGCTTCCTGTGTGGAGCCCTGCTAGGCAAGAAGGCAGCTGCATCCTGTGTCTGCTGAAGGTTATGAGTGGCCTTTGGGTGTAGTGCATGGGTGGGCAAACTACAGCCCGTGGGCCGGATCTGGCCCACCAGACATTTTAAGCCAGCCCTTGAGCTCCCGCTGGGGAGTGGGGTCTGGGGCTTGCCCCACTCCACACAGCTCCCGGAAGCCGCAGCATGGCCCCCCTCTCGCTCCTACAGGCTCCAATGGCCCCCTCCGGCACTCCAATGGGAGCTGCAGGGGCAGTGCCTGCAGACAGGCAGCATGCAGAACCATCTGGCTGTGCCTCAGCATAGGAACCGGAGAAGGGACAGGCCGCTGCTTCCAGGAGCTGCTTGAGGTAAGCACTGCCTGGAGCCTGTGCCCCTGAGCCTCTCCCCACGCCCCTAACCCAGCCCTGATCCTCCTCATGCCCTCCAAACCCCTCGGTCCGAGCCCAAAGCACCCTCCTACGCCCCAAACTCCTCATCCCCAGCCCCACCCCAGAGCCCGCACCCCCTGCTGGAGCCCTCACCCCCCCCCGCACTCCAACCCCAATTTTGTGAGGATTCATGGCCCACCATACAATTTCTATTCCCAGATGTGGCCCTCAGGCCAAAAAGTTTGCCCACCCCTGGTGTAGTACCATGTAGAGTGCATGCTGCATGCTCCCTGCACTGTGAACAGGTTTCTTTGAATCAGGTGAACTTCACATCAGAAAGGTGCCTGTGGGCAGTGGCATCTCCGGTTTTGTTATCTGTTCGCACTATGACTTCCACATAGGGAAGCTCAGGGGACACCAGGCAGGTCATATCTGGATCATCCTGCTCCACGGAAACCTGTGGCTGGTGCTTGTGTCTTTCCAGGTGCCTGGCAGCCAGGGGGTAGATGGGCGGGTGGGAGAAGCACAGGAATGGAGCCTGGATGCTCTGCCACCTGATGGCATCATGCTGAGCTTCGAGTCTGACTGGCCACCCCTGTCCCTGTCCCCCACCCGACAGCCGGGAGCCCGACGTGCTGCGCACCCACAGACTGGCTGGCACTGGGCCCCAATGGCCGGGCGAAGGGAGGAGGGTCAGACTGCCCCCCCCGCAGTCTCGGGCAGTTCCGCGGGCTCCGGAGCCCGCACACAGGCCGGGGCTTGGCTGTGCGCCGCCAGGAAGGGGCGGGGCGGGGGAAGGCGCCGCCCGGACACCCCGGGGAGGGGCCCCGCCGCCTGCGGCCCCAGGGGCCAGCGGGAAGGGCCGAGCTGCAGGGCCCGGGCTCCCGGCGGGGCGGGGCGAGCAGGGTCTGGGGCAGGGCCCGGCCCGCGAGGGGCCCCGCCCGGCGCACTGGGCCCCGCCCCCCGAGCCAGGCCAGGCTCCGCAGGGAGCAGCGCCGCTGGCGGTTGCTAGGGCCATGGCGCGCGTCGCTATGGGCGGGGCAGCCCGCCCGGAGTTCTCGCGAGGCTTCCCCGGCGGTTGCCTGGAGACTCGCTGACTCTGCCGAGCCCGAGCAGCAGCTGTAGGAGCCATGGTGAGAGGGGGGGACCCTGGGGTCGAGGGGAGCGCTTGGGGGAGCCCCAGGGTTGGAGGGGTCCCCTGGGGGATCCCCTGCGTTGGAGGGGTCCCCTGGGGCGCTGGGGGGAGCCCCAGGGTTGGAGGGGTCCTCTGGGGGCACTTGGGGGGAGCCCCTGGGATCGAGGGGTCCCCTGGGGCACTGGGGGGAGCCCCTGGGTTGGACAGGGTGGCTGGAGGGAAAACACTGGGTTCAGGGGTCTATTGGGGGGCAGCAGCATTTGGGGCAGGCAGCAGAATTGTCCCATTTCCTCTGTGCCTGGGCACTTTGCTCGGGACTCAGGGCTGCAGTGGCCTTTCTGGAGCTGCAGCTGGGCTGGTCAGTGCCCTGAGCTCTGGGTCATACAGTCCTTCCTGGTGACGGGTCATTCTGAGACCTTGGCTGCACCAGCCCGTGGCACCTGTTCCCTTCCCCTCAAGTGCATGCCCCTAACTCGTCACAGGGCTCAGGCTGCTTCAAAATGCCCTGGCTGGTTAGGACAAGTTCCACCACATGGGATCTGGGTGAGCGAGGACACACCAGACATAGCATGGGGAGTGTGAGAGGGAGCCATGCATCCCAGTCCCCAGCACCAGAAGTAGCAGTACCAGTGCAGTCTTAGTTAATTGCTCTAGTGTGGAGTTTCTTGTACCTTTACTGACCCTCCAGCCCTCTCAAAGCTGCACCCCTGGCCTGTGTGGAACTGGATGATCCCACCTTGTGTCATCTCATTGATAAGAATGACATCCACACCCAGTGGCTCCCCAGCAGCCCAGGTCAGTGGCGCCTCTGTAGGTCTGAGCTATGTATGCACGCCTGTCATGTATATTGTTTTCTTTTCTAAGGCGCCCAAAAAGAAAGGTGGCAAAAAGGCCAAGGGGAGCAAAGCTGCAGCGGTGGTGGATGCTGTCCCCCCGGAGGACATGAGCAAGGATCAGGTGAGAGCTCACAGCATCTCTCCTAGGGCTCTCTGCCCTAGGGCTTCACATGGCCACCGAGCTCCTGGCGAGAGGAGGCTCCCATTTGTAAGGATTATTGGTGGCACAAAGTGCACAAGGTTTGGTTCAACCCATGGAGATGGCAGATGGTGAAGGTTAGTAGAAAAGACAGGGTGGGTTTTCACACCAACAACTGCACCGTCCCTCACATGCCTGAACTATTTGCACGGGTGTCACAAGAGTGGACTTGTTGTGGGCTTTGGGGTGTAGTTGGGTTCCCAAAGGGTTTAACCATCTCATCTCTCCCTCTCCAGAGCTTCCATAACTTCCCTGTGTCCCTCATCTAGCCTGCACTCTGTTGCCCGTGAGCAGGATTCTGTGCCCTTCTCTGCACCCTGTTCCACTGTTTAGTAGTTATAAAAGGTTTTCTGTGACACAGTCTAGCATTTCCCTGTTAGTCTGAGCGCTATGTCTTGTTCTGTCTTTTGTTTCCTATTGGAAACAGCCCCCTCCACTCACTCTGATACAGATGTATAACCCTTTTAGAACTTGAATTACTGATGAAATCAATGTCTGTTGTCCACTGCTTGCATCCGAAGAAGTGGGTATTCACCCACGAAAGCTCATGCTGCAAAACGTCTGTTAGTCTATAAGGTGCCACAGGATTCTTTGCTGCTTCTACAGAACCAGACTAACACGGCTACCCCTCTAATACTAGGGCATTCATACACCCCATGCCATAAATACACCTTCCTCTTCTCTCCGGGCCCAAGCAAACTAATTCCTCAAGTGGTATTCGTTCAGATTCAGGTCTATGATTGTTCAGTCAGTGGTTTGATGATTTGCAATCATGCTAGCTGCTGCGCTCTCATCACATCTTAAGTGAAGCCAGTGCTTGACTGAGAGAACGGACTAGGTGTTGCGCAAAGGGGAGTTAGTGATTCAGGAGGTAGGGCTCTTCCCTAGTATTATTATTTAGTATGGTAATGTCCAAAGGCCCACTCAGGGTCAAGGCCCTGCTTTGCTGGCTGCTATACAATCACATATGAAGACATGAGCCCTGACCCAATGTCCCTGCAGTCTAAAAGAGGAGCCTGCAATTCTGAGTCAGAATTGGTTGTTAATGAATGCAGCACTGCTCTTCCAGATGACAAATAGATCTGCGGGTCTGTTCTCTTCCAATCAATAAAGATGCCTTAGCTCCCTTTCCCAGAGGTCAGGGTGTTAGTCCCAGTATCCATATCTTAATGGCTAATTACAGCCTACCTCCCTAAACGCCCTGTGGTTTCTTTTGGATATGGCATCGTCACTTCCCCTCCTAAATTTCTGTATCCTGTTAAACAGCTGCCATGCTCCACCCAGAGGTGGCTGTAGGGATTGCTGTGGGTAGTTTGGAAAGAGCTTTGGGCCCCCAGAGGGTGACAGGTGCTAGAGAGACATAAGTCAGCAATTTTGTGGGAGGAGAACTCCCCCACCGGTGCCTTCACCAGCTGTGCTTGTTGGCTCTGCAGCTGGAGGAGCACATTGTGCGTCTCCGGGAGGAGCTGGACCGCGAACGGGAGGAGCGCAACTACTTCCAGCTGGAGCGTGACAAGATCCACACCTTCTGGGAGATCACCCGTCGGCAGCTGGATGAGAAGAAGGCGGAGCTGCGCAACAAGGACCGTGAAATGGAGGAGGCCGAGGAGCGGCATCAAGTGGAGATTAAAGTGAGAGGCTAAGGGAGGACGGTTAGTGGATTCCAGCTCTCCTTACGGGTGCCACAGATCCTTCCTTGGCTGTGCCCGTAGTTAGTAGCACCCGGTGTTCTTTGAGTGAGCCCTGAGGGGGCAAAGGGAATTGGGCAGGACACTAGCAAGGGGTGTCTCAGGCAGTATCAAATGTGTTCTTGCCAGCATCTGCTAATGCCCCTCTTCCCAAGCCCCTGCAGAGGGCTGGGTCCCCGCTGCTGGGCTCCCCCTGCTCCCATCCCTGTCTGTGGCTTTACACCACTGAGGTCCTTTTTCCCAGGTTTACAAGCAGAAGGTGAAGCACCTGTTGTACGAGCATCAGAACAACATCACAGAACTGAAGGCAGAGGGCACTGTGTCCATGAAGCTGGCCCAGAAGGAGCACCGCACCCAGGAGACGGAGCTGCGCAAGGATATGCGCACCTTGAAAGTGGAGCTAAAGGAGCAGGAGCTGGCCAATGAGGTGGTGGTGAAAAACCTGCGCATGGTACGTTGCTCTCAGGCAGATAATCATGGGGCTGGGGACACCTTAGCTGCAGGGCTTCTCCAGCCTCCTCACCGCAGCCTGGAAGAAGAGAGCAGCAGAGACGCCGGAGCAAGTCGAGGTTTAGGTGGTATTGGCGTGTAACGGAGATGGGAGAGCCCAAGGTTAGCTTGTCAGAGAAGGAGGCGAGAGGAGGCACCTGGCTGAGACATCCAGGCTCTGAAGGGCTGAATGGAGACTGATCAGTCCCTGACTCTTGCACCATCCCCGTAATGTGAAACTAAGGGGTCACCCAGTGACATCTGTGGGAGAGCTATTTAGAGTCACTGATGGAAGTCTGTCCTCCCGGGGCTGGGAGTCAGCCAGTAGGTTCAGTGCCGCAGGAGTCAGAATCCAACCCGGGGCTGGAGAACCTGGTGACCAGTAACTGCATGTGTCACTTTGCAAACTGCAGTAGGATTGGTAATCAAACCATGGGCTCCAGGGCATCAGCTGATCCCCATGGGGTCAGGAAGGATTTTTGGCATGGCCAGGTGCATTGTGGGAATTTGTGTCCTCCTCAGACATTAGTCATTTCCTGGGGCAGGATATTGGGTAATATGGACCAAAGGTCTGATTTGATCTAGCAGATCCAGTGCAGTTCCCAGAGCTATGCTGGGTGCTGGTGCACTGACATGGGGGTTACTGTAGGCAGAACCAACCTGGTGTGTGCTGCACAAGGAACCCTGGGGCATGGTGGAGCGGGCACTGGAATCGGTGTTTGCCAAACAGAAATGGCCAAAGTCAGTGGGGAAAGAAATGTCCCTGGAGAGTGATACTGTCCATAAGCCAGGGGGAGTGCCCCTGAAACACACTTGCAGGTTCAGTGCAGGCTCCCTGCATGTCCCAGGTGTCTGAATGTAGTCCATACATCCGGGGGCACACTCAGCAGCCTCTGGCAGAGCGGGCATTACTGGCACAGCAGGTCAGCAGCCCTCAAGCCTTTCGGTGATGGCTTTTCACTGCAGCCAGGTGCGCAGATGGCCTTGACTCTGAGCCTGTGAGTAGGGGAGGATTTCTCTCTCTGTTTGGCTATCCAGGTTTAATGTGCAGCTTCTCCCTGTCAGAAACAAGAGGAGGAGATCACACGGCTGCGCAGCGACTTTGAGAGACAAGTGAAAGGTCAGTTCCTATTTGGACTCCTGTATGAAACCCAGAGTGAGAGCTGCCTTAGCACTCATCACACTGTGCCTCCACTGGGCTCCCTCCCCAGAGCAAAACAGGGCCCCACTGGCGGATGGCCATTCTCCTCCTCCTTCCCTCTTCTGCTGCTTGTGGGCTGTAGGCTGAGCGGCTTGTTTGAATTCCCAGGAGCAGCTTGTCTGCGCATGTAGAATGGATCAGAGCAGCACCAGCTGCGGGTGCTTTGCTGCCACTCAGGGTTGGACTCAGGTCTCACTCTGCACTGCCTGTCTCCATGTGGCAGTGCAGCCCTGCTCCCCCCATCTCTCTCGGGGGGGATTGTTTAACACTGTGGTCTGGCGGGCACCACAGTGGGCACCAAGCAGTAGGTAGTGCCCTTCACAGCTGCTTACTGGCTCTCTGGATCTGCAGGGCTCTGGGGCTGGAGGAGACTTTACAGGCGCTTTGGCCTTGTGCTGGTACCTCTTTATTACAATGTGGTTTGATTTGCATGGGCTGATTACCTGAGTGTTTCTAGTGTTCCCACGCCCATGGTGTCTGGGCACCGCCGTCAGCCAGGCTTTCTGGGCATTCCCTTCCATGATTCTGCTGTAACTGCTCCATACACTAATGGGAGCTGATATGGCACCATTAATGGGCATCCTTTCCAAGAGTACCATCCCCGTAGTGTGGACTGACCAAGTAGCTTGTAGCAGCAGCAAAGGGGTGCTCATGCACTGGGTCCCAGCCTGTCTGGCCTGCCCTATGGGGTGGTCACTCAGCTATGTGTGGTGCTTCCCTTCAGAGATTGAGGCCAAGTACGACAAGAAGATGCGCGTGCTGCGGGATGAGCTGGATCTGCGGAGGAAAACAGAGATCCATGAGATCGAGGAGAGGAAAAACGGACAGATCAACACGCTGATGAAGAACCACGAGAAGGCCTTCAGTGACATCAAGAACTACTACAACGACGTCACCCTCAACAACCTGGCACTCATCAACACTCTCAAGGTAACGCTCGCCTGTGCCCGGCGCCGGAGTGGGGACACAGCTGGGCCAGAAGCCCAGTGTGGAGAGGACTGACGCTTTCTTGGAGGTGACAGTTCCTGCCTGTTAACTCTACACGCATTTCAGTATTGGCTTCCCATTGAGTGCCTTCCACTGCAGGGGTTTTCCCAGCTGCTTCATATGCTTTGTGAGCACCATCACCTCTAATCCTGAGGAGTGGTGACACTCATACACAATTACACTCATGAAGATCATGCAGCTGCTTTATAAACATCCCCATTGTAAGCCATCTGCTAGGATGCTGCTGCAGCAGTGCTACATGCAGTGCTTGGGAGTCCTGCAGGCCTGGGGTCTCCTGCTGCGATGCCCCATGCTGGCAGCCCTGCTCAGGGACTCAGTACTTGTGTATCTGCCCCTGAGAACAGGAGCAGATGGAGGAGATGAAGAAGAAGGAGGATCACCTGGAGAAGGAGATGGCGGAAGTGCTGCTTCAGAACAAGAGGCAAACAGAGCCCCTGCAGCGGGCCCGGGAGGAGGTGGCCGAGCTGCAGAAGAAGCTAGCCCACTACGAGAAGGACAAGGAGGCACTGGCTGTGAGTCAGCTGCTCGGCTCCCATCCGGTTTAGGTCCCATGTCCTGTAGTGTCTCTCCCACTCCTTTTCAGAGCACTCCTTGTGCTGTGTCCAGGGTACAGACTGGGCTTGAATAGTGGCCTCTGCTGGTCATCTGGGAACTACATTGACAGACTCCAAAATGGAATCCCCTTCAGTGCTTGGCTTACGCTGGTGTCCTCAGCATAGCATCTGGTGGGGATTCCCGAACTCGGGGTGCAGAGGATCTCACTCTAGTGGAGGAAGGGGAATAATGGATTCCTGCCCCCCGGGGCTGACTCCTGAGCCGCACGTGTCTTGTTAAGAGAGAGAGGATTCTGTGCGGGTGATGCCCAGCTTGGGGAGCAGAGTCTGGTATTCTCCTGTGCCGCCTCTCCCCTGCCCCAGGAACCCATAGCATGCGTCTAATCTCTTTCCCTTTCTCCTCCCCTCTGCAGAACACAAAGGCCCGTTTGAAAGTCACTCAGAAGGAATTAAAAGACCTTCAGTGGGAACATGAAGTGCTGGAGCAGAGGTTCAGCAAGGTGAGAGCCATGGGCAGGAAGTGAGAGCACCTGAGCATGGGGAGTTCCCTTCCCACCCCAGCCCCCTCTGAACAGCTGGGATCCTGGGGTGAGATGATGTCACAATGGTAACGTTGTAGATGACTGCACAGGCCTCAGCTCAGCCTGGGGTTGTCCTGGGTTCTGACACCCTCTGAGTTCCGTGTGAGCGGCTGCCTCCTCTGAGCTCTCTCTCTGCTCTGCCATCTCCTGTGCTCAGTGGACAGGCCCAGCTTTGTACTTGACTAAACAATAACACATGCTCCGCTGGTCCCTTCCTGGCCTGGGGTTGCCTGGCTGCAGCATTAGGCCAGGAGGAAGACAAGAGAGATTGTTGCTGAGAGTCTCCCTGCTACGGTGAGGGAGTGCTGGATACAGCACAGCAACAGATCACCACTGTGGAGCCCCAGCCTTTCCACTGGAACTAGCATCCTCGGTCTCTCCTCTAACCGCTGGTTTTGGGATGCTCCCTGCTCTGACCAGGCGGATTCTGTTACTGGCATGCCAGCCTTCAGGGAGCATGCTTCAGATTAAGTGCTTGTAGCCTGAGGGTCTTTCCCCCAGCTGCGTGGGTTAAGACAGCATGGAGCTTGTCTGCAATTCGCAGAGAATCCCCAGCAATGTGAACATTGATAGGAGACCTCATTAACAAGCTGTCATTGAGGCAGCAGCATATTCAGTGCATTTGGAAATAGGCTTTGGAGGATATGTCTTAATTCAGACACATTAACTAGATAAGAGCCAAGGTTCTCTTAGTTGCTGCTGCTAACATCTGCCATTCCTACCCGCTGCAAGGCGAGTGGGTGATCCCTGTATGCACTTGGCGTTGGGGTTACTCTGAGGGCCAGAATAGGGTCCTGGGGTCTCACAGCCATAGACTTTAAGGCCAGAAGGGACAAATGTCACCATCTAATCTGACCTGCAAAGCACAGGCCAGAGAACCTTACCCAGTAATTTCTGCATTAAGCCCATAACTTTGGTTTGAGCTATAGTACATCTTTGAGAAAGACATCAGTCGTGGTTTAAAGATTCGAAGTGATGGAGAATCCATCACGCCCCGAGGTCAGTTGATCCAATGATTAATTCCCCTCACTGTTAAAAAAGGAGGAGACTGTGGCTACCAGAGGATGGTTTCAATCCATCAGCCTCTGGGCCCAGCATGCTGCCATGGCACCGCTCTGCTAGGAGCCAGGATTCATGGTTTCTCTTCCCATATCTGTTATTGATTCATGGCGTGACCTGGGGCCAGTCTCTCAGCCAGCCCATCTTGACCTGGGGATAGTGATACCTGCCTCTCAGAGATGACCTGAGGATTGGCTAATGTTTACAGAGCACTTGGGCCCCTTTGGATAAGCACAAAACGTAGCTGTTGAGGTGGAAACTAGGACAGGAGCTGGGCATACAGTGCAGAGGAATGAAAGTGGGCTAAGGGGGAAGACCCGCGTCCTACGGGGAATCCGTCTGGGGCAGGAGCTGTTTGGTGGGGGTAGTTTATGACATTCCTGGCTCTGGCAGGTACACTGTGCTTATTAAAGTCAGGCCCATGGGGTGCATGTGCTAAAGAACACACATGCAGTGGTGCTGACTGGGGAGAAATGCTCCAGACTCCTCATTCCTCTTGCTTCACAGGGAGGGATTTTCCCACTGGGAGTCGGGTATGTTAACTTCCACTGAAGTTTCCAGTATTGGCCATGTCAGGGGCATGCCACCCAACCTGGTGGCCCATTGGTCAGTCCCAGTGTGGCTGTTCCTGCACTGCAGTGCAGAGCAGATGGTTTTGAAGGCATGGCATGGAGCTCTCCTTGCCAACTGGGTGTGTGTCTCTCTCCTGAGCAGGTGCAGGCAGAACGAGACGAGCTCTATCAGAAGTTCACCAAAGCTATTAATGAGGTACAGCAGAAGACTGGCTTCAAGAACCTGCTGCTGGAGCGCAAGTTAAAGGCCCTCTCCAACATACTGGAGAAGAAGGACGTGCAGCTTAACGAAGTCCTCTCAGCCTCCAATCTCGACCCCAGCGCCCTCACCATGGTCACACGCAAACTGGAGGTACCGTACCCTGCTTCAGGGTCTTGGGGGAGAGATAGGAGCGGAAGGGTCCCTTCTTGCTGGGCTTGCCCCCTCCCCGCTGCAAGGGTTAGGGCTTGGGGTGACAGGGCTGCACTGGGGGCCGGGCCTGCTCTGTGGCTAAACATGGGCTAAATCTCTGGCCTTTTAACCTCAGCACCAAAGAGTTGAGAGCAGTCTCTGTAGCTGGAGAGGGATCCTGCTGGAGGCAGCAGGGGGCTACATTCGTGGTGCAGACAGGCTTGGAGAAGGCATCAGAGAATGGTCCCTTTGTGACCAGGCGGGAGCCCTCTCCTTCTCCCTGCACCCTCTGAGGAGCGAGGACCAACCTTGTGGGACCCCACACTCTGTTACTCCCTCCTGGTGGCTAGCTGAGCTTGGTAGTTTTGTCAGAGCTTCTGCTCTGTTAGCGCAGCCCCAGGCTTGTGGTGCAGGAGGAGAGGCCCAATAGAGTGGGAGGACGGGAAGATTCACCCCTCGTCTTCGGAGAATTTCACCTCTAAGATGTGTGTAGAGCTGGGGTCCTGGCACACCCAGGGAAAAGCCCTGACATGGTCCATTGTCCTGCCAGAATCCCTAGGCTACCGCTGTGGCAAGGGGATGGGTTTCAGCGGCCTCCTGTCACTGCCATGAAGGCCATTGTATGGGTAACCCCCCGGGGCACTAGGATTCTCCTCGCATGAGGGGCAGCTCAGTGCTGAGTCTCGCTCCCGCAGCTGTGGAAAGGGCTGTGCCGAGTCCCATCCCACAGGAGAATTGTCGGGGCTGCTGATTCCTTTGTGTGCCAGGCTCCGCAAGCCGGGCACTCTGCTTGTTTGTACTCTGTCAAGGTGAGGGATGGAAGCACCCTGAGCAGCAGCCTCACCCAGGCTTCCCCTGGCCAGCTCTGCGGAGACAGCCTTCTCCTGGCTGGCCCCACCCCCGGCAATCTAAGCAGGCTCCACTCTGGCCATGCCACCACGTGGAGCTGGAAGGCGATTCCTCGCTCGAAGTGTCATACTGGGGCAGCAGCCTCTCCTGCTGCCTGCACCTCTAGAGCGACACTGGGATTTTAGCAGGTAGCTCGATGAGAGCTAGCACGGGTATGTCTCCTGGAGCTGGCAATGACACCTGCCAGCTCTAGTGGAGGCATACCCGGGGCTTTATGGCCATGGGGGCTAGTGGGGACGTAATGACCAATGATGAACTAAGATGAATCTCACTAGTCAGTCCCCCCCCCCACACCACCTGCTTTCCTTCCTGGCTCTATGGCTCACAGCAGGCTCTGGGACGTCTGGCACCCTAAAAATACATGGCAGGGAGCTCCTGGGGCGAGGGGAGAACAGGCTTAGTGATTCCACATTCCAAGCAAGTGGCAGCAGTAACAGGAGAAGCAGCACTTGTCTGCCTTTGTCCCAGCCCAGCTCCAATGGGCTCAGGACTCAGGAGAGCTGGGTTCCTGGCTCAGCCATGGATTTCCTGTGTGACCTGGGGCCAGTCACTTCATCCACCCCGTGCTCAGCTTCCAGCACTATAATGGAGATACAATTTCCCTCCCTCCCTCCCTGTGGTGTTGTGAGGATGAAGTAACAGTGCTGTAGTGCTCAGACACTGGGGATGGAATGAGCTCCACTGCCTGGCCTGGGGGGAGCAGATCACAAAACACATTCTTCAGAAACCACCAAGGCAATGATCTCTCCAGCAGCTGCTGGCGGTGCTGGAGTCTCCAAATTCCTTTGCTCAGCTGCCTCTTGCAGGCTACATCTACACTGCAAAGCTTCTGGTCTGTAACTCTGCACTGGTGCCGTGCAGCCTGGGCCCTGGCATTTGAGCAGTTAGGTGACGGAGCGGCAAAAATGCAGCCCTGGCCTTCCCCTCACACTAATGTTAGCAGAGCGGCACTGTTGGTACATCTCAGGACCGATTTAACTAGTGTAGACAAGCTCTCGGTGGCACCAAGGTCAGAGGCCCCTGGTTGGGTTCTGGGAGCGGAAAGGCCAGGCAGCATACGTGAGGCATAGCCACCTCGCCTCATCACAACTCCATACCCCGCCAGGGGTTCCTTTCATAATATGGCCCCAAACTGGGGGTCCCCTGCCTTCCTGAGACCAGCCCCTGAGCAGGGCCCTCCACCCTGTTGTTCGTTTGCTGCCCTCTGCAGAGCACAGGCTGCTGGCAAGTCAGGCACCTCATGCTTAATAGACACATGTGCAGCCTCCACACATCCCACAGCTTCTGCAGCAAACCAGCCGCTTAACCAAAGGGAGAACATATTCCTGAACCCCAGAATGTCAGACCAGGTGGAGCAGTTTGACAAGGGGGCTCAGAGAAAGGGCCCTACTCAGCCACCAGGGCCCTGGATCTCCTCCAGTCTCAGTTTTCTCCAGCTGCAGAGCCCGGGGGTCTGTGCTAGGCTGGCTGTCAATGGGCACTGGGCACCCAGAAGGGCTGGATTTGGACCCTGTGGTTGTGAGGCAGGAGGGTGGGATCGGGTGGGGACTGCTTGTCATGGGAAGGTTTCAAGGCACTCTTAATGCCTCCCTGGGGACTAAGGTCGTACTCCATAGAGTGGCCTGAGGATTCCCTCTGTCGTATCTGTGGCTTGGTGCTGGGAGGAAACCAGGCTGGAGTGGGGTGATGCGGGCTGCGAGCTCCCGCAGTGCCGTGCAGGGGCATGGGCTTCTCCACAGTGTTCGTTACCTAAGGGAGCATGAGGCCATGTCTAACCTACCAGAAGCAACATAAACTGGCGGCAGGCAGCACTAAGGCATCTCAGTCTCTGGGTCAGTTACACTGAGCAGGGTTCTGGGGTTATGTTCCGGTCCCCCCAGCCAGCAGGCACCACCTCCTCTGGCAGCACTGTGGGAACCTTGCCACGCCAATCTCTGCAGCTTTCCCGTGGCACCATGCTGAGCTGGGCTCTGACCCATGCCCGGGGGACCCAACCAGTAACAAGGCTCTGATCTCCCTTCCCAGGACGTGCTGGATTCCAAGAACAACACCATCAAGGATCTCCAGTACGAGCTGGCCCGAGTCTGCAAGGTGAGGAAAGGGGACCCTGCTTCTCTCCCGCCCCAGTGGAACCAGGCAGGGTCAGCGCTGGGACATGCCACATGGTCACATGCCCTGCAGGGAGAGTCCTCCTGTGCAAAACCTAATGGGGATGGAGGAGAAGCTCCAGGGCACTGCTCCTCCGTGGCTCTGTTAGACGTCATCTCTCCTGCAGGAGAGGAGGCAGTGGAGGGGCTGTTCCCGCACACGTGTGCACAGACAGACACAGCCTTTGCCCAGCACCTCCCTTGTGGTATCAGGATTTTAATCCTCTTGATTATGTGGCAAAGCTAGAAAGAGCTGGCCAGGCAGCTCAGCCCTCTGGCACATTGGCATCTCCTATTGTGTGGGCAGCCCTCGCTGCTGGGCAGGAATTAGACACACGGTGCTGGTTCTCTCTGTGAGGGGGTTACCCAGGGGCCCCCAGCACCCAGACTGGCTCAGGGCCCGAGATCAGGTTATGATGACAGCTCCCCTTTGCCCCTGCCGGGCACCACCGGGGATGGTGCAGGAGTGGGTGCTCTGCACGGGTAGGCGCTAGCTAGTGAAGACCTGTGCGTGGTGTGCACTTCCCTGGGACTCACACTCTGCTTCACTTCCAGGCACACAACGACTTGCTGCGCACCTATGAGGCCAAGCTCACAGCCTTCGGGATCCCCCTGGACAACGTGGGCTTCAAACCACTGGAGACCACAGTGATGGGACAGACGCTGGGGCAGGGCCCAGCCGGACTCGTTGCTACCCCAACCTAGCACTGCTGGGCACATGCTTGTCCATCACCTCTTGGGTTACGCTAAATATTGTCAGCAGCCTCCCCACGTGCTCCTGTCCCAGCACCACAGGGAGGGGGCTGGGCTATGGCTCTGCCTCATTAAACAGACCCCAGAAAGGTTTTTAAGCAGGCTCCAAAGGAACCGTTTTTCACTTCCCAGGGCAGGGCAGGGCCGGGCGCAGCGTGGAAGGAGACCTCTCACAGCCCCGTGTTCCCTGGCCTAGAGAACGTGCCAGCCAGCCAGCTGCTAGCTGGCCCCTGGGTAGCGCAGCACCGTAAGCAGGGGAGTGTCGCCACTCCAGACCACACCCATGGCATCCATATGCAGCCTGTTCTCAGCCAGCCCGGCACCCATAGGCCTCCCAGCTAGGCCCTCTCCTGCCCTGGGCAGGGGCTGGAGCCCAGAGGCCTGCATGGGTCTCCTCTGTATGCCCAGCTCTCTGCCTCGGGAAGAG
Source organism: Mauremys reevesii (assembly GCF_016161935.1). NCBI lineage: Eukaryota > Metazoa > Chordata > Testudines > Geoemydidae > Mauremys > Mauremys reevesii. The sequence continues at coordinate 41,438,969 of NC_052638.1, forward strand.
GGATGAGCCCTGCTGGCTCTGGAGGGAGAACTGGGTGCCTGAGCAGCAGAGCCGTGCTGCCCTTCCTGGAGCTGAGCTCTCCGTCTCCGTGGCTGCTTTACCACTCGGATCCGCAGAGCTCGCTAACGAGCAGCTGAGTGCGTCAGGCTAAGGCGAGTGCTGCTGAAAGAACCCTTTAATAGCGTAGCCGCCCCCCCCCACGTCAATTCCTCCAGCCCATCTCTGGAGCCAGGGCCAGGCCGGCCGCGGGGGCCGACCTGCTCTCCCTTGTGCTCTAGCTCCCCTTGTAGGTGGTGTAGGAGAAGGGGCTGATCAGCAGAGGGATGTGCAGCTTCCGGGTTTGCTCTGTGACCGTGAAGACAACCTGGCAGAGACAAGGGAGAAGCAGGTTACGTGTGTGACACAGCGTGTGCTGGCTCGGAGGAGCCTCGGCCCCACAGCAGTTTGATCTCTCGCAGACGGTCCCTAAGGGACTGTAGGAGCAGCGCCAGGGCGGGAGGAAATGCGACCCTTTCCCATTGACAGTGAGCGGCTCCAGCACTGCCGGGGATTGCTGGGGACAGAGCTGCAGATTAGCCGTGTAAAGTGCTTCTGTGCTGCACTGAGCCCTAGTCACTCTGACATGGCAAAGGCGATGGGTGGGGAGCGGGGAGACGGGGCCAGAGTCTGCCCCCTTACGCTGCTGTCAGTCTGGAGCCGCTGCCCTGCCAGGCCACGAGGCAGAGTTTACGGTGGAGTATCAAAGAGTTTGACCCTTGGGCTCCAGTGCATTTGTAGCATCTGTGGCAACCTCCCCTGACTTAGTGGAGGATTCTGGAGAGGCAGTCACAGAGCAACCCGTGTCCTGGGCGTCAGGCACTCCACGTGCTCCCTGCCTCCCGGGTCTGCACATGCTAGCGCTGGCACTGGCTCTGTAGACAGGGCTGATTCTCCTCGCTCCTGCTTTAACCCGGGTGAGAGAGATTGGGCCCAGACATGCTCCTCGTTAGCAGATTTACCTCCACATAGGGGTAGAAGCTAGTGTAGCCCAGTTGCTGCCAGTAAGCCCCAGTGTCGAAGTGCAGCTTGTATGTGCCAGCCTTCACCTGCCCAGGAGCCAGGCAGAGCGGGCAGTGCCCATCCACGTTGGCAGAGCTGAAATCCAAACGAGTGTATCAGACTGAAGCTGTCCACCGCCCCCTCCTTGGTGCCCTGGAGCCTCCTTGCTGGGAGCCAGGCCCAGCTGTTGGGATGACGTGCTCCCCCCATGAGCAGAGCAGGAAGCAGAAGGCAGAACAAGGAGAGGAGTGACAGCAGAGGAGAGCGCCTGGGGGTGGAGCAGGCAGGGGGGTCGTTCCAGACGGCAGGAGCTGCCCCCAGGGACTCCAGGAGACGGTTTTTGGGCAGCACCACCTTGTGCTGTGTGTGCATCACTCCGCCCTGGGAGTTGACGGGGAGATTGAACCGTAGTGGGTCACGTCAGAGCATAGGGTCTGTCTCCCCACACCCACCAGGCCTTTGCACTTAGGGGGGTTGTGGGGTGGCCTTCCCCTTCCAGGGGCAGCCCATCTGCCTCACCACACCTACCTCTTCATCAGCTCCATCCACTGCAGCCCGGGGCCTTCGAGCCGGGACAGGTGCATGGCCAGGCCTGTTGCGGGCTGGCCCGTCAGAGCGTTCACCGCGTGGATGGTCAGGGAGCTGCTAGGGGCCTCGGACATGTTTTTGACCTGGGACACAAGATAATGAGCCAAGCGGGGCCCCTCACGCCTGGCCCCCAAAGCCCCACAGCCACTCCCCCGCCCCACGGCAGTGCCCATCACACGGGGTCGCACGGGCGAGCACTGGCGTGGGCAGCAGGGGAGCAGCGTCTCCGTGCTCTGGTAAACGGGGAGGGCTCGGAGGGCAGAGCGCAGGGCACTCAGGCCTGCTCTACGCTCCATCGCTAGGGTGCTCCAGGCTGGGAAAATCCACCCCCTGCGCACTGTGGCTCTGCTGACCTGACTCCCACCTCCCCCTCTGTACGGGCAGCCCAGGCAATGGAACAATGCCTCCGTCAGCCCAGCGGCCAGCGCTCAGCGGGTGAAGTCTGAGTCCAACCCTGATGGAAAATCCCCTTCTAGCAGCATGGGGAGGTGAGGCAGCTCCCTGGTCCGATGGGGGGTGAGGCAGGGCCCCTGGCGCACGCCCAGGCCGATGGGGGAGAGGGCATGAGGCAGGGCCCTGGTGCACCCCCAGGCAGATGGGTATGTGTGTGTGAGGCAGGGCCCTGGTGCATGCCCAGGCCGATGAGGGGTGAGGCAGGGCCCAACCCTGATTTCTGAAGCCCGCACAGCAGAACCGCTGTCCCCAGCACTGTCTAACCTCATGAACGTGTGGCATCGCCCCAGCAGCTCTGACATAGATCAGGGCAGCGCAGAGCATTGGCCAGAGCCAGCGAGAAACCCCTTCTCTAAGCAGGAGTCAGGCTGTGCCCACTGCTGCCCAGGCTTTGGGGCACCCTCCCTCTGCTGCTCCTGCCAGCCCAGCTGCTGGGCCTGCCCTCGCCTGCTTCGCCCAGCCGTGCCCTTCACAGGCAGCAGAGCAAACCCCACTTCAAGGTGCCAAGGTAGAAAAAAAAAAGCAACTTTGGACTTGGATGTTTTAAGCCTGTTTTTTTACCCAAGTTGCTGCTCGCGGGTTATTGTGCTTTACTCCCCTGCGGGGTCTTGGCAGGTTTTTGTGTGTGTCAGTGGAGCCCTGCCCAGCGTGTGACTGATAAACTCCGCCCCCCTTCTGCCTGACAGCCAATGGGCTGTAAGGATTTTTTTTTAAGTGAGTGGAGCCACATGATTGGCCAGTCCACTGGTTTTGAAAAAGAGGGTGAATTTCACTGATTGGTTCCCCACAGCTATTTAAAGAGCAACAGGACAGCCAGGGCTGAGTAAAGGGTATTACCTCCCTGCCAGCCAGGGAATGGGAGACCTGCCCTGGGTGGGGGTGGAAGCTGCTCACTGGTGGCTGGGTGCTTTCAGAGCTGTGGGTCGCTTGTGAGACCCATGTCAGCTTGTGGTTTTTGAAAAAGCTGTCCCCCTCCAGCCAGTCTCTCCCGCCCCAGCTCTGCCCCCCCACTGGGGACTCCTGTGCAGCCCCCTGGCAGGCTTGCTAACTGGGTACGGGCAGCGGTTTGATGGCACTGGCTAGCAGTGGGTAGTGTAGAGGCAGCTGCCGGGTCTGTGGCCCCAGCATCTCTAGTAGTGCCCTGTGTGTTAATGGAAGCCCAGCCCCGACCTCGCCACAGCCTGGGAGCCTTACCTGCACCTCAATGACAGCAGTGGCGGAGGCTGTGAACCCCTCTCCCTGCAGATCTGCAGCCTGCACTGTCAGCCTGTATTGGGGGGCAGTCTGTGAAAGAGAGAGAGACACACACACATGGGGCTCAGAGCGGGGCCTTTCCCCTGTGTGGCTGGGCCAGGCCTTGCTTTCCATTAACTCATTGCTCACCCTACTAGAGCTGCCAGCATGTTACAATCTAGGGTGACCAGATGTCCCGATTTTATAGGGACAGTCCTGATTTTTGGGTCTTTTACTTATATAGGCTCCTATTACCCCCACCCCCATCCTGATTTTTCACACTTGCTGTCTGGTCACCCTATTACAGTCACAAATGCGCTGCTGTTGGGAAGGGCGGGTGGGTGGCTGGGGGAGCTGCCATAGGGGAACACAGACCAGGGGCTGTGCCTGGCATTGCTGGAAGGGCCAGGGACCGCGGTCGGAGCTGCAGCCAGGACAGAGCCCTGTGGGGCCGTGGCAGTGAGGATGAGCTGGCGGGACACGGTGCGTGGGCGAGGGAGGGCAGGGGATGTGAACAGGAAGGGGTGACGTGGTCTGACTGACGGACAAGGAAGATGATTTAACGGTGCCCTCTGAAGCTCTTCACTGGGAGCCTGCAGCAGCCATCTTGGAACTGGTGTGGCCGGAGGTCCTGGAGACTCCTGCCTTGGCACAGCCACACAGTCCAAGGGAGGGGCTCTGGCACCACCAGTCATTTCCCATGTGGCCTTGGGCAGCTCCCTGCCCTTGCCATGGCTGTTTCCCCTTCTGTGACACAGGAATAATGGTTCCTCCACCCAGGGCAGGCCAAGAAGACCTGTGACTGCTGGTGAAGCAGGGGAGGAGGCAGCGAGATGGGGCGAAGGGCTGTTGCTCCCGGTTGCAATGGACTGCGAAGGGACAAGGGTGGGGCCTGTGTCTCTAGAAAGGCCACGTGTGCTCACGTCCCCAAGGAGTGTTCCGTGCCCAGTTCCCAGTGCAACCTCTCTGCTGGGCTCAGGCTCGGCAACAACGTGTTTCTACACAACCCAACGTGGGGCTGAGATTTGATGCATTTAAATTAGCTGAATTACCCGAACACGGACAAACGATTGGGCCTCCCATGGGGGCGGGGGTCAGTTTCTAGCACTGCAGAGATGCCCATTGAACCCCCCACTGCCTCCCTGCCAAGCACAATTCACTCAGCCCGAGGGCTGGCCGGGCAGGGGAGGTCTAACATGGCACAAGCGCCCAGGAGAAACGGAGAGAGCAGAAGTTTGCCAAAGACATCCTGCAGCGTGACACGGATTGCACCAGACACCTGCCCCCCCAATGCGTCTCGGTGCGGCGCTCGCCCTTCAGAACCTAGGGCCGTCCATCCGCTCTGTGCAAACGCAACACACGGACGTGCCTCCGACCCAACGCTGCGGCACTCACCTCTCTGTCCAGCCCAGTTCCAATCACACTGATGACGCCAGTCTCCGAGTTGATGGTGAACATCTCTCTGTGGGGTTGTTCAGGTATCTGCTGCAGGATGGAGTAAGCAATGACCCCATTGTAGGTGTTTACACTGTCGTCTGCATCTGTGGCTGTCACTTGCATCACGGAGGTACCTGGGCACGAGTTTAGAGTAACACTATTTTTCTAGTTCTAGGACACAATGAGATTGGAGACGATTCTCCAGGACGTACTGCCAGGAACAATCCCGCCCTGGCCCGCCAAGGGGGATGGGGGAAGGTGACTAGATCAACCACCAGGCATTTCCCATCCCTAACGTCTGCAGTCACCAAAGAAGGGGAATACGATTGTAAGCGCCCCGGGGCAGCGCAGGCGGAGCCGTCAGCCCAGAGCCATCGATCTCACTGGGGCGATACAAAGACTAGAGTCCTAGGAGCGTCTCACAGGTAAACGGGACAGCACCATTCGGAGCTACATTTACTGTTACCAAATTAGCTCCCCTGTGCTCTTCCAGTTCTCGTACCGCCCCCACCCGCGGTATCTGCACCGAGCGCCTGCTCCCTGCCAGCCCCAGAGCCTTCTGGGAAGGTAACTGGTCCCCTCCGCGGGGTCTGTAGCGAGGCGGGTGCTCAACCCCAGGATGCCGACTCTCCTGCAGGATCGGGTGGTTGAACTGCTGGGTTGCAAGGGCAGGGAGAGTCTGCTCCAAGCCCAGCCATCCGCACGAGCAGCCCGCTCTGGACAAGGCGCCTCTGCTCAGTGGGCAGATTTTAGCCCCTTTGGGTTATTCTGGGATTTAAATTCTTCAAAGCAAAATTAACCCAACACTCAAACAGCCCCCGTCTCTCTCTCTCCTTGGATGGAACCCTCCAAAGCCACATCTCATGTCCGGTGTGTCTCAGCCCCCAGTAGGGGCTCTGCTCACATACCTGGCTTGGCTCCTTCTCCTACGGCGCCTGTGAAGACGCTCTGGGTGAACTGGGGTTCGTTGTCATTCTGGTCGCTCACGGTGATGATGATCTCCATGGGGCCCTCCACGCGCTGCCCATTCGCAGACACAGTGTGGGAATAGAGCTGCAAAGGCAGCACAGGGGGTAAGGCACCATCAAGCCACCCTGTGAGTCCTGCAGCCACCTGGCCACGAGCAGCCGGCAGCGCCCGCCACACCCAGCCACAGCTCCGAAAGCAGCCGGCAGCGCCCGCCACACCCAGCCACGGCTCCAAAAGCAGCCGGCAGCGCCCGCCACACCCAGCCACGGCTCCGAAAGCAGCCGGCAGCGCCGCGCACCCGCCACGGCTCCGAAAGCAGCCAGCAGCGCCCGCGCACCGCCACGGCTCCAGCGGCGGCAGCGCCCGCGCACCCGGCCACGGCTCCAGCGGCGGCAGCGCCGCGCACCCGCCACGGCTCAGCGGCCGGCAGCGCCCGCCGCACCGGCCACGGCTCAGCGGCGGCAGCGCCGCGCACCCGGCCACGGCTCCAGCGGCGGCAGCGCCCGCCGCACCCGGCCAGCTCCAGCGGCGGCAGCGCCCGCGCACCCGGCCCACGGCTCCAGGCGGCCGGCAGCGCCCGCCGCACCGGCCACGGCCGGCGGCAGCGCCCGCTGCACATGACCTGGGCGGCAGCGGCACACGAGCAGGCGGCCCGGGCACGGCGCCGCAGGCGCCGCCGGGCGCAGCACCGCGCGGGGCGGCGCCAGCGCAGCCGCTGAGCACGGCCCAGCGCGCGGCCGCCAGCTGCGCACAGCGGGCACGCCAGGCTGCCTGCTGAGCCGTGCTGCGCGGCCTCGGCTCTGCCACTCGCAGCTCAGCTGCTGCTCTCAGCAGGCCCTAGGAGGCGGAGGGGCCCTCCTGGCGGCGCCCAGCTGGGGTCAGCACCTCCTCTCTGGCTTTACTCTGCCAGGCCTTGGGGAAGAGACTGTGAGGGGGAGGAGAGGGCAGCTGCCCTCTGGACCATGCTGTGACGAACTGGGAATGTTCTTAATGTTTTCTCTGAATACTGTGTTGGTGCCTCAGTGTCCCCTCTGCAGTTCTTAAGTATCTAGGTGGTGGGATGGGGGTGTGTGATTGCTGCAGAGGAAGGGGCCAGTGCACCTAAATGCCTGACACTTGGTCTCCTAGCAACTGATGGCCTAGGCCCCTCCCCTGCAAGGTGCCAACGGAAGGTGTTGGAGACAAAGAGGTCAGGTGACCTCCTGGCCCAGGAAAGGAGCTGAGCAGAGAGGAGGGGCTGGAGGGTGAGTCAGTCTGGAGCTGGCTGGGGACAAGGAGTGAGGGCAGACGTGGGGGTCTGGCTCACTGCCCACAGAATGGACCCGGCCGAGGGGTCCGGTTCGCTGTATCTACAAGCTCTGTTTTAGACCCTATTCCTGTCATCAAATAAACCTCTGTGTCACTGGCTGGCTGAGAGTCACATCTGACTGCAAAGTGGGGGTGCAGGACCCTGTGGCTTCCCCAGGACCCCGCCCGGGCAGACTCGCTGTGGGAAGCGCACGGAGGGGCAGAGGATGCTGAATGCTCCAAGGAGAGACCCAGGAGGTGAAGCCGTGTGAGCTTCTTGCCCTGAACAAGTCTGCTCCAAGGGAGAGGAGGCTCCCCAAAGTCCTGACTGGCTTGGTGGGGAGCAGTTCCAGAGCATCGCCCAGTGACTCCGTGACAACTGGTGGCAGAGGTGGGATGTACTGCACCCTGTGAATGGCGATTCTTGCAGTAAGTGACTGGGGAGCAGTAAAACAAAGGAGGGATAATGGGGACCAGGCGTGCTGAAGGCTCAGAGAGGGACGGTTTCAGGGGGCAGTTAACCTCTGGGAGTGTGTGACCAGCGAGAAGGACTGTTGGAGTAACGGGGTCCCCCTGAGGACTGCAGTGAGCAGTCTCGGGACGGAGGAGCTGCCGCTTGACCCTGGGAAGGAGAAGGATTTTTGCAGTAGCAGGGTTCCCCTGAGGATTGCAGGAGCGGTCCCAGGGGCGGAGGAGTCTGCAGCTCGACCCTGGCAAAGAGGTGGTGACACGAGAAGGGCTGGCACACCAGGGGTTCTTCCTGGAAACCATGGGGGAGCCAAGAGCACACAGGCCTATGAGTCCAGAGCAACTTGGGGGCGGTGAAGTTACGGCCTATCACCATCTCCTTAAGAAGGACATTGTGATCCTGGGCACACAGAGAGGGTTACGCATGGGGAAGCTCACCAAGGCCCAGTTAATTGTGCAGCTGGAGGAGGAGGACAAGGACCGCTCTGAGGAGCAGATTCCTGACCCAGATGGGGCTACAGGAGGATCTGGGAGCAGCTGGAGCAGCAGCCAGGCATCCCCGAGAGTCTGGTCCCCAACCAGACGAGGGTCTTCACGCTCGGGTTCCCCATCAGGGGATCGGAGACGGATGGGATGGGAGCAGAGCCCGAGAGAGTGTGAGGACCGTGAGAGAGAGCAAGAGCCCGAGGAAAAGCTGCAGGAGAAGCAGCAGCAGCCTGGACTGGCGATGGTGGAGCAGAGAGACATAGGGGGGCTGCCCAGGGGTCAGTGGGGAGACACGCCTGGGGTGGCGAGACCCTGGGACAGAGAGAACTGTGGTGGTGCAGCCACAGATGCTGAGGGCTGTGGGACCTGGGTGAAGGTCTCCGGGGTGAAGCCCCTCGCCCTGCCTATGGCCCGGATCCCTGTGCAGACCCAGGAGGGGTCAGGCTGGCTGGTCGTTGGGGTTCTCCAGGATATTGGCTGGGAGGCCCTGTTGGGGGGTGATTGTGTCTCTTTGGGACAGGATCCAGGCCCTGGGTTTGAATTCAAATCCAGGGAACCAATTGGCTAAGATGGAAATAGTCAGTGCAAATGACCTGGCTGGCAGTGGGGAGAGGCTGCTGGGCTCAGGATACCTGCCTACCTGTAACCAGACCCCTGGGGCTGAGTGGGAGGGAGAGATGCTCCCCACCCCTCCTGCACACCGGCTCACGCTGGCTCTGATGCTGTGACCAGAGCAGAGAGTTCACTGCCTGCCCCCACAGGGACAGCCAGAGCAGCGCTGAGCACAGGGGGAGCTGAGACCCCAGCTGAGTGGGGGGACACCCAGGCAGGGCAGGTCGGCTGCCAACCAGGTTTGCCTGGTCCAGACGTGCTGCTGGGAAGTGATTACACAGCAGGGACGGACTCAGGGGGGCTGTGACCCCAGGCCCAGCCAGCGAGAGGGAGCAGGTCCCACTCCCTGCCCCAGCAGCTGAATCCCAGACCGAGCTGCAGAGGGATCCCTCCTTGGAGAAGCTGAGGGAACTTGCTGGCCACAGCGCTGCAAACCCCTTGGGGAAGGCTGCAGGGACAGAGTCCTGCGGGAGAAGGGATTCCGGTACCGGGAATGGGCTCCCCAAGGGGAAGTAGAACTGGGGGAAATAGGGAAGCAGCTGGTGGTGCCCCAGGAATCCAAGGAGAGACCCAGGAGGTGAAGCCGTGTGAGCTTCTTGCCCTGCAGACAGTCTGCTCCAAGGGAGAGGAGGCTCCCCAAAGTCCTGACTGGCTTGGTGGGGAGCAGTTCCAGAGCATCGCCCGGGGACTCCGTGACACATGCAATATGAGAAATGGAGTGAAACCCAGTTCACTGGAGCCTCTGACCCCTTCTCAGCCACCTCCAAGATCCAGGGGCCATCAGCCCCTGAGAACATGCCCCTGCTCCATCCACGGCACCCAGGGACTCACCGTGTAGTAGCTGATGTCCTCTCTGTCCAGCGGCTGTGTCACCTTCAGCCATCCCGTCTCCCTTTCGATGATGAAGACGCCCACAGGGGGGGTGTCTACCCCCTGCCCCGTGATACTGTAGAAAACCTGGATCTCTTTGTCCCTGTTGGATTTGATCTGTGCCAGAGAACAGGTGGGTCATCCAGGGGAGTCTGAGCACCGCGCCCCAGCCTGTGCTCCCCTCCCCATCTGTCCAGAACCTGCAAGGAACTGCTCACATCCAGGCTGCTCCTCGCTGCCTCACTTCCTCCCCAAGTCTCTCCCCTCTCAAAGCCTTCTACAGCATGTAGATTCCAGGACACTGCCCCTGTTCCACCAAGCAGCACCAGCATCTTGTGGGACACCCATGGCAGCTCTGCTATGTTGACCCACCCCTCTGCTGGGATCTCCCACCTTTAGCTGAGTCAAGGGCACCAGAGACCACTATTGTACATAGTGCCTAAGCCACGTGGGTAGGGGGATGAATAGGAGACTAAGGAAGAGCAAAGTCTGAAAAAGGATGTACGGGGGGAGGAATAAGGGTTGCTATCCCAAACCCTCAATGATGGCCTACCTAATTGCCCCAGAAGAACCCCCCCAGACACACAAGTTAGGGTGAGGCAGGTTAATGTGGGGAGGGGACGTTCGCCTTGCAGCCACCCTGCAGGAGAACCAGGGCATCTTACACCAGAGCAGTCAAATGGGTGGACATCTTTGCCAGCAGCACATAATTCTGCTAAAGGAGCTGTTTATAATATATGCAAATATATGATAATATGCAAATTAGTATGCTAGTGATTTGCATAACACATCATACATGGAGCTGCACTTGGCAGTATAAATTCCCCACAGCTCCCCATACATCCATACACACCGTGCCTGGCAGGTAGTGCCAGGCCACCACCACCACACTGCCAAAGGCCTCCCATACCTGAACCAGCCGCTTGGGGAAGGGCCCCCTCTCATTCTCAGGGCAGTTGATTGGAGGGATGACCCAGTCTCTCTTCTGCCTCTTCCGGCCAGGGCTGGCCTTTGGGACCATCAGCCCAGCTGCCTGAAGGCAGGGGAAGAAGTCCTGCAGGGCAGAGAGAGCTGCTAGGAAGGGAACCAGGGAGCCACTGGGAACCCAAACAGCCAAAGAAGGAGGTGAGTTCTGCCTGTTGCCTGGGGCGTGGTGCTGCCCCCAGTGCCGGTTGCTAGGTGTCTGTGGGGGTTGCAGGGTGTTTATTGCTGATCCTGACCAGGGATCCTGGGACCAGACATGGAAATGCCCCATCAGGGCTGCTGGAGCCAGCGCAGGGCTCTAGCCTGTGCATCCTGCTGCTGGGGCCAGCCTGAGTGGGAGGGAGATGCTGGTTAGTGTCCCTAGGGCTGCTCTGTGGGGCTGGGGGCAGCAGGCTCCCTGTGGGGCTCCCCCCAGCCTACACTTCCTTGGTGGCTGCTTTCTCCTTCGCAGCTCCTGGAAACTGGCCAGAAAGCCCAGGTGCCATCTTCAGTTGCCCGGGGTCCAACGTGAGAGGGGCCAGAGTGCCTTGGGGGGAGGGGGCTCAGTGCCCTGTCCTGGAACCAGACACCCCTGGCATATCACGGGAGCCAGGGCAGGGCGCGCACCGAGTCCAGGGCAATGTCCAGCCCCCTGGCACAGGCTGCTCCAGACGGCAGCAGGGAGAGCAGGGCTGGAGCCGTCAGCAGCAGCCCATTCAGTGCAGGTTCCCAACACACACACTCTGTGGCTGTCCACTGCCCAGGACCGTGGGCAGCAGCACCCAGCCCACCACGACGGCACCCAGGGGCCAGGACAGGCCTCTTCCAAAGCAGCTGACCCGGGTACCAATGCTCCCTCCCCTTCCGGGCCAGGTGTGGCTCAGGAAGGGCCTGAGCAGCTTCTCTGAGAGCACAGGCTGCAGCCCCCGTCGGGCAGCCGTGGGCAGAGGGACGGACCCCAAGGGCTGTGCCACCTTCCCTTGAGCCCTGCCAAAGTCTGCTCCCCTTCCCCATCCCTCACCAGCGAGCCTGCCCCATCCCATGCCCCCAGGGCCTGCAGGCTCTACCAGCCCCCCAAATCTCTCTCCCTCCCCCAGGGCCTGTGCTCCCTAGCCCGCCCCATCCCAAGCCCCCCATGGCACTCAGGGTCTACCTGCCTCCCAAATCTGCCTGCCCTGCCGGGGGCCTGTGCTCCCCCTGCCCGCCCTGGGACCCACGCGCTCCCCTGGAGTCTGGACACTGCCTGCTCTGCCGTCCACGCTCCCCTTCCCCACCCCCGCTGTGTTGGACCCTCCCCCCGGCCCCTAGCGATCCCCCTACCTGTGTGAGGAGGAAGAGGAGGCTGAGAGTGGAGCAGCGCATGGCTCTGGCTGTCTGCTGGCCCTGTGAGAGCCTCCGTCTGGCTGGCTGGGCCATAGGACAGCTTCCCCACCCCGACCTTCAGCAGGGGCAAAGTCTGCGTGGTGGGCTGGATTTTGGGAAGAGTTTGTGCTGCAGGCTCCAGCAGTCCCCCATCGCCCCCCCCCCCACACGCCTGGGGGACAGCCTGGCAGCCTGGCCTGGAGCAGGAGCTGGGTGGCAGCACAAGTTAATTATTACCACTCATGTTCATTGCGCTGGTGCCCACGGCCATTGTGCAAGGTGCTGCAGACACAGTAGCCAGGCCCTGCCCTGAGGTTTCCAAGCGACATTGGCCGGACACAGGGTGGGGGAAGTGACCCACACAACGGGGCACGTGCCCGTTCGGGGGGGCATGGCTGGAGCACACAGCCGGTCGGCCCAGGACAGAGTCTGCTCACAGCCGCAGCGAGTGCTTCACCGGCCCCCTAGACACCTGTGAGGAGCAGCGGGCGCTGTCTGGGGTTCTCTGCTCGGGGTCCCCCTCTGGCTCCTGCTTTTGGAGCTCTGACCCTCTCCTGACCCTGTCATTCGTCACTTGGCCCCAGTCCTTATTTCAATCCAGAGTCCTAGGCTGGGGGAGGGGCCTTCAGCTGCAGCCTCCCCACCCCCCCTGGACTTCGATAGGTGCAGCAAGTGCTCCAAGGTCCCTGCCCTGGCAGATCCTGCCCCTGCTCCAGGCTCTGGCTGGCTCCTCGCTGCAGCTTTCCCCCAGGCAAAGAACAAGCCCCCCCACCCCCGTTGGTCCTAGTGCCCAGAGCATAAGGGGTGGCCCCCACCCCAGAGGAATGGCTGGCATGTTACTGGGCCTGTTTGCCAAGTCCTGGGGCCCTGCAGCTCCCTGGTTCATCTCCCTGCACTTGTGGGGGCGCAGGCCCTGTCACCCCTCGTGTCAACAGCTCCTCCCAGCGCACGCGGGGGAGGGGGCTGCGTTTCTCAGCGGGGCACGCGGGGGAGGGGGCTGCGTTTCTCAGCAGAGCACGCGGGGGAGGGGGCTGCGTTTCTCAGCGGGGCACGCGGGGGAGGGGTGTGCGTTTCTCAGCGGGGCACGCGGGGGAGGGGGCTGCGTTTCTCAGCGGGGCACGCGGGGGAGGGGGCTGCGTTTCTCAGCGGGGCACGCGGGGGAGGGGGCTGCGTTTCTCAGCGGGGCACGTGGGGGAGGGGGCTGCGTTTCTCAGCCGGGCACCCTCAAGGCGCCAACGCACACGCCCGCTGCAGGGGCTGCCAAGCGGCTCGTCAGGTCCTGCTGTGGCTTCGGAGCCCACTGGCCTGTGCACCCAAACAGCTACTGCCGCTGGCAGGGCTGCTCTGCTTGTGGGCACGACACCTGGCACTGCAGAGAGCCACAGGGAAATGTGCATTTGGGGAGCTGGCCGGAGCCCCAGTGCCAGAGCCACCACCCACCGCTGGTGCCCGACACCCCCCTGGTGTGAGGGACGTCTGGCAGCTGAGCCCACTGCAGGCCGGGTCTGTGGGTGCTGGGGGACACGCTGGGCGTGTCACCAGGCTCTACGGGCTGCAGCCCTCAGCAAGGTCCCCCTTTCCTGGTGCTGCTGGGACAGCCTGTGCCGTGCAGCAGGGTCCCTCCGGCTGACCAGCCAGAGGGGATGTAAACGGATCCCACAGCCCATGAGCCTGGGGGAGCAGGCTGCCCTCCTGCTGGCTCAGATTACAGGGGGGGAACAGGCATGAGCAGGCCCCACCCACAGTGCTCCCCCTAATTATGCCCAGCACACCTTAGCCTGGGGGCACCGGGAGCGGGTCAGCCACAGCCAGCATCTGCCTGTCCCATCCCCTGCAGGGGTGACACGGGCCTCCTGCTCACAGACGCAGCTCCTGGCTCTGCCCTCAGGAAGGGAGTCGGCTGGCGCCAACAGGGACCATCTGCCCATCTCCCCGCGGGCAGGGGGAGCTCATCAGACTCCAGGCATGGGCGGGCGCAGCTCCCTGGGAGCTCAGGCCTGGCTGGGTTTGGGCCTCTCTTTGCACCCTGACGATGCGGGGGATGGGCCCAGAGCCCCGGTCTGAGCGCCCGCCCAGGGCACCCGCCCCTGAGCCCCGGTCTGAGCGCCCGCCCGGGGCACCCACCCCTGAGCCCTGGTCTGAGCGCCCGGGGCGCCCGCCCCTGAGCCCCGGTCTGAGCGCCCGGGGCGCCCGCCCCTGAGCCCCGGTCTGAGCGCCTGGGGCACCCGCCCCTGAGCCCCGGTCTGAGCGCTCAGCTTGTGGTGGGAAAGTGGAAAGCAGCACCGCACGTGATGGCCACAAGAGGGGGCCACAGGAACGCAGCTGGCTGGGCAGGCCCCACCTGGCTCCATCCAGCCTGGTGTCAGCACACCTGAGCCTGGCGGGGAGCAAGCCAAGGCCTGGGCTCCCTGTAAGACCCCTAAACCTCGGGCTGGAGTCTCTCCAGGCCTCGGGGCTTATGTGGGACTCGGGCGGCACATAGGCCTCATGCTGGGGCAGGGGGGACAAGGTGGGCAGGGGAGAGCTCCTTCCTGGCCTGGCCAGCACTGCCATGTCCAAGGTCAGAGCCAGGGCCCCGTCATCACTACCTGGGCCAGGGGAAGTCACACAAGATGGGCCTGGCCAGCCTGCCCTGCCCCAGTCAGGACTCTGAACCTGACTCCTGACAGGCTTCCCAGTTCCTCGCCACCATCTCTTACCCAGCTGCCTGCTCGCCTGCCCTCGCCTGATGCCACGTCTGGCCCAGTGTAACACTTCACCACATGGGCCCTGCTGGGGAGCACCTCTGTTAAACGGGAGGCGGCGGCGGCGGCTGTGTTTTGTAGAGTGAGCTGAAATGCGGTTCAGCTCTCATTCCCGGCACAGCCTGCGCTCCAACTGCACAATAATCCACTCGTGGCCCAGACCCGCGGCAGTTCCCTTCCTCCTCGTTCGTTCTGCTCTTCCCCAGCGGGGTCACTTCATTCATTCATAGAGGGGAGCACCAGGACCATCCAGTCTGACCTGCACAACACAGGCCGCCGGATGAACAGAGGCCATCGAATGTCATGCAGCGAAGTGGATTCAGGAGTCTTACAAACAGGCCCCTCTTTGCCTGGCTTTCCTGCTGGCTGTCAAATGGGTGTCTGCTGCCTTCCCCCGCACCGTTATCAGCCTGCACTTGGGTTTGTTTAATCCCAGCCCCTTCGCTAAGCAATGGCCTTGGAAAGCTCAGTGTCCCAGAACTCAGCCAGGCACATCTGCTCCAGGCTGAAACTTGTCAAATTCTTCACACACAGCCTGGGTGGGAGTCTTCTTTTTCCTAGTTCACCTCACGCTGCTCACGCCTGGACGGCCCTGCTGGGCAGGAAGACATTTTGCTGTTGGCCACGTGTAGATTGCACCCTGTAGCGAGGCCGTGGGACACCCCACTGCCCTGCTGAGGGACAAACCTCCCCCAACCCCGCTGTGGGCGGAGCCACTGGGTCCTGCGCCCGCCCCTCAGAGGTCACAGCGCAGACCTGGAAGTATAAAAGCCGGCCTGCAGAACTCAGTAGGGGACCAGCCACCGTAGGGACCAGGCCCAGCCGAGCGTGCCCCGCGCCCGCTACCCGGAGGAGGAGCGGCCGAGCCTGCCCTGCACTCGCTACCCAGAGGAGGACCGGCCGAGCGTGCCCCGCGCCCGCTACCCGGAGGAGGACCGGCCGAGCCTGCCCCGCGCCCGCTACCCGGAGGAGGACCGGCCGAGCCTGCCCCGCGCCCGCTACCCGGAGGAGGACCGCGGCGTGCCCGCGCCCGCTACCCGGAGGAGGACCGGCCGAGCGTGCCCCGCGCCCGCTACCCAGAGGAGGACCGGCCGAGCGTGCCCCGCGCCCGCTACCCAGAGGAGGACCGGCCGAGCGTGCCCCGCGCCTGCTACCCGGAGGAGGACCGGCCGAGCCTGCCCCGCACTCGCTACCCGCAGGAGGACCGGCCGAGCGTGCCCCGCGCCCGCTACTCGGAGGAGGACCGGCCGAGCCTGCCCCGCGCCCGCTACCCGGAGGAGGACCGGCCGAGCCTGCCTCGCGCCCGCTACCCAGAGGAGGACCGGCCGAGCGTGCCCTGCACCCACTACCTGGAGGAGGACCGGCCGAGCCTGTCCCGTGCCCGCTACCCTGAGGAAGACTGGCCGGGATCACCCCATACCGGCTGCCCCGAGGAGCCGAGCCTGCCTCTTGCCAGCTACCCCGAGGAGGAGCCGAGCCTGCCTCTCGCCCGCTACTCCGAGGACCCGCTGGACCTACCCTTGAACACTTACCCCGAGGAGCCAATGGTGGTTGAGACCGCGGGTGACACCACAACGACGCAGATATTCGACGAGGGGGAGAGTGGAAGTAGCCCGGGGGTAGCCGACCCCAGTCTGGCTGCAGCACTGCCAGAACCAATGTCAGTGTGTTGCGGCCAGGATCCCCACTGGCACAGCAGCAAGCTGCCTGCCGCTGTTAGGCCCCGGGCTGGGACGCAGAGGAGCGGGTGGGCCTGCATCCACCCTGCCACCCCACTCACGGGTGCCATCTCCCCCTCGCCCCGACGCTCAGGACCAGGAGCCTGGGCTTCTTGGGCTTAAAACTGTTGCTGCTCAGCCCTGCCTGAGGGCCTGAGCATATTGACGCACTGGTTGTGGCCCCGCCCTGATGGAGGACCGGGCTTACAGGCTATTCGTAGCGAGGCCGTGGGACACCCCACCGCCCCGCTGAGGGACGCATTACACACCCCTTTCAGACGGTTTGCTCTTCAGCGCAGGGGCTGTGCGCTCTCTGGGTCGGAGAGGGAGCACACGGGCACACCTGGGGGCTAACCCTGAACGACCAGGCATTTGAATAGGTGCTTGGGACAGAGCCAAGGGTGAGGGGCTGCTTGCTGGGTGTGAAGCTCTAGGGCGGAGGAATCGCTCTCGCTCTCACACTGGCTTTTCACTTGGGCCGAGTTTCTCTGAATCTCCAGGCCAGCATACGCGAGGCCCGAGTCAAACCCCTGGGGCGTCAGCACCTCACAAGCTAAGGGCTCACTTCCACGCTTCGCTCCAGCTCGCTGCCGGTGCATCACATCCCTCTCACCCAGCTGGCGGCTCTCTGCCTAGATCGCAGGGTCTTCGGGGCACAGACCTGTGGCTCCTGCTGTCTCCAGAGCACCCAGCATGCTCTGGGCTCTGTAAGTAACTAGGCACCATGTCACTTTCACACCTTTTAGGGATTTTTCCTTCACTCAGTCTGCGGCTGTGCCTCTCCCCTCCATGGAGTTACCCACATGTCTCTGGCTCTGTCCGGTGCGGCGGAGGGGGATTTCCACGGTTTTAGGCTCTTACTGATACTGGTTCTGAATAGGGTTGGTCTAAATCTTCAAATGAAACATTCTGTTGAAATTCCAAATTTCAGTAAAGAAAGGGGGAATCTGGTAGTGAAACAATCTCTCCTCCTCCCCATGTTCTGCCCGCTCTAATTATGAATGATCTAATTATGGGCTGTCTGATAGGGCGTGCCACCCCCCCTGCGGTGCACAGGCTGCCCAAGGGGGTGTTCACACCTGGGCCGTACTGTTATTTGGCTGATTTGCCAGGCAGCTGCACATCTGGCCATGCCACAGCTGGGCTTTCGCCAAGGGAAAGGGTCAAACCGCCATGTCTGTGCAGCAAACTGCAGGAGGCAGAAGGAACTCCTGAAATCCCAGCGGTGGGGATTTTCCTCCCTGCTGGGCTTTTGGGGGAGGGACACGCCAGCATGGTGGGGCTGGTAGGACTTTGCTGTCTGCTTCAGTGACTCACGCTTAGTCTCTCTGAGCCAGTTGTCCCAGCGGGGCCTATGAGCAGTTCCTGTCCGCACTGGGCCCTTAGCAGGGAGAATCCCCACCCTGCAGTGACACCTCCAGGGGGGCAGGGTGTAAACCCCCGCTTTGGGGGCTCCCTGAGCAGGCTCAGCAGTGATTGCTCAGTGGCCTGGCCACAGTATGTTTGCACTAGGATTTAACGTCTCTCTTGCAATAATGCCCAGAGCCCCACCGGAGGAGGGCCCCTTGTGTCCAGGGCTGGACAGACACGTGGTGAGCCCCACGCCTCTGGGGAACTCTCCCTTGGTGGGGGGCCAACCACCGGGTGTGCTCGGAGGGGTGCGGCCCAGCAACCAGCCACCAAAACCAAAGACAGGGCAAGACCCTCGAGGTGGCTGAGCTGTGCTGAGGGCTGCTCCACTCTGGGGCTCAAGCGGGACAGGGGTGGTGCTGAGCCCCATGTGCACCCAGGGGCGATTTTGCCCTAGAAGATTTTGCCCAGTGTCCCACCAGCAATAGGGGAGCCTCACGCACTTTCATCCACATCTCCCCCAGAGGCACCTTAGAGACTAACACATTTATTGGGCATAAGTTTTCATGGGCTAAAACCCACTTCATCAGGTGCATGGAGCAGAAAATACACTAGGGTGACCAGGTGTCCCAATTTTATAGGGACAGTCCCAATATTTGGGGTTTTGTCTTATATAGGTGCCTATTACCCCCAACCCCATCCCGATTTTTCACCCTTGCTTTCTGGTCACCCTAAAATACACTAAGCAGGTATAAATATACAGCACATGAAAAGATGGGAGTCGACTTACCAAGTGGGGTCAGTGCTAACGAGGCCATTCAATTGGGGTGGAAGTGGCCCATTCTCAACCGTTGACAAGACGGGGTGAATATCAACAGAGGGGTGAATATCAACCGTGTTAGTCTGTATCCGCAAAAAGAACAGGCGTACTTGTGGCACCTTAGAGACTAACACATTTATTTGAGCATAAGCTTTCATGGGCTACAGCTCACTTCATCAAATAAATTTGTTCGTCTCCAAGGTGCCACAAGTACTCCTGTTGTTTTAACAGAGGAAAAATTACTTTTTGTAGCGCTAACGAGGCCAATCAAAGTGGATGCTTCTCAAACCACACAAGGGCCTGCCAGACGGGTACTAGGGGAGCGTGTGAACGCACACACACACGCACACCTTATCCGAGCTAGTCATTGACACTCACTGCTGCCACTGCCTGTGTCTGTCTTTTCGATTGGGTGTCTTTAGCAGGACGGTTTTAATCTGAAAGCAGAAGCCCCAAGGGGCCCTTCTGTTCGCACTCTGAGATAGACGGTCCCTGTGTGAGTGCAAGGCTGTAATTCACAGGCCACGAGGCTGCGCAGGTGCCAGCGTGTGAGCCCAGGAGCCCGTGAACGGCAGCAGAGCCCTGGCACTGGTGAGCCGGGCTCCTGTGCACTCTGCCTCCTTGGATTGCCATGTGTAATGAAATGCTGGCTGGTAAACAACAGCCTCACCAGTTAGTATTGATTTACACCAACCCCTCCGGTATTTCATGCTCCTCCCAGGATCCGTCCCCTGGGAGCAGTGGAGGGAATTGTAAAAGCTTGTTTCAAATGCAGAGACTGTTTAATGTAAGAATTATGCTGGAGCCAACAATTAGCCCCCTGGCTCTCATGGTGGAAGTGTGTTGCTGGTGCCTGCAGAGACCTTGGGAAAGTATCAGCGAGGGTTAGAATTGACTTCGCAGTCACTGCCCCTGAAGGGAACTGGACCAGCTCAGGAATCAGGCCCCCCGGATGCATGAGACCTACATGCGTAGACAGGCAGCTGGGTCTGGAATGGGGTCGGTTCAGTCTCGGCTGTCGGTCATGACCGTCTGTGAGTGGCCAACATGAAATGAGTTGGTGCGTTTCAGGCTGGATCCAGGGGCAGGCGTGTCCGCCTCAGAACCCCTGGCTAGCACGAACTGACCCTGCTGGGCACCGGCTGATTCAGCCACGAGACTGATCTCCCCTCTCACTCCTGCCTGGGCCAGGCTGTCAGCAGGACTGGGGCAGGGAGTGGGCACCGACCCTGCCCACTTCAGAGGCTAGCGACTGCGCTCCATTGTCCCCGGCTCTGCAGCCAGTGCTGTCACCAGCACGGCATTCACTCTGACGCTGGCAATTTGTGTCCTGAGCACCCTAGCGAGGCCAGTGACTGGGGCCTGCCGGTGACGCGACACTACTGGAAATGTTCCCCCGGCATTTGCTCCTCCTGGTAATGGCACAAGAGGCTGCAGGCCGCTCCCCGTAGTCCGGGGGCATTGCTGTTAGTATGACACACTCAGCTGGGGCGCGTGTGCCCAGGGCCACTGCCCTGTTTCCCCTGCACCCCTGCTCGGGGCTGGGATTGCTGCCTTGGAACTTCCCGTGAGAACAGAATTATCCTGCTGGAAAAAATAACATAAGAATGGCCAGACTGGGTCAGACCAAAGGTCCATCCAGCCCAGTGTCCCGTCTGCAGACAGTGGTCAGTGCCAGGTGCCCCAAAGTGAACAAACAGACCAGCTTCTGGCAAACAGAGGCCAGGGACACCATCCCTGTCCATCCCAGCTAATAGCCATTGGACCTAACCTCCATGAACTTATCTAGTTCTTTTTGAACCCTGGTATAGTCTTGGCCTTCACAACATCCTCTGGCAAGGAGTTCCACAGGTTGACTGTGCGCTGTGTGAAAAAATACTTCCTTTTTTTGGTTTTAAACCTGCTGCCTTTTAATTTCATTGGGTGACCCCTAGTTCTTGTGTTATGAGACGTAGTAAACAACACTTCCTTGTCTACTTTCTCTACACCAGTCATGATTTTATAGACCTCTATCATATCTCCCCCCTTAGCTGTCTCTTTTCCAAGCTGAAAAGTCCCAGTTTTATTAATCTCCACAGCCCCTCCTCCCCCACCCTGGGGCCCAACCCTCAGCTAGTGCAAATCATCATAGTGCCATCAAATCCAACAGAGTGATGCTGATTTACACTAGTTGAGAATCAGGCCCTCTGTGTTTAGTCCAGTTCTCTATCATCCGAGTTACTTTCCAAATCCCAGCGTATAATCCCTGGGATGCTGCCTGTCACTGCACCCCTCTGTCATACCCTGCATGGTCACGCTGGCACGTCCGCTGCCCAGAATCCACACTGCTCCTCATCAGACTCCTGTCTCTGTGCCTTCCTCCCTCTCGCCCCACTCTGCAAAGCTGCTGTCCTGGTCCCTCACTCCTCCTGCAGCAGGCCCAGCTGTTGAGCTCACAAACAGCTGAAGACGCATTTCCCCCCAAAACACACTTTCAGCCTGAAAACACTTCTAGTTTGGATTTCAGGAGAATGAAGAAGAAAATGAAATCTCCCTGGGAGAGCAGTGTGTGTGTCTCCTCCAAGGACCAACTCTACCAACACAGCGGCTGCTGAGCGCTGCATGCCTGCCTGCAAACACACATCCCACCCCGTACTGAGAAACAGAATGAGGCCATACACAGAAAGCAAAAGGTGTAACGGTTGCAGAGTGCCCCCCCCAAGCCAACAGTGAGAATTAATAATAAATAACTATTAATATCAAAGCAGTTCAGTTCCTTCCGCGTCAGACACACCCTCTGCCTGGGCATGACTTTACCTGCGATTGTTACAAATACCCAAACAGGGCACTGTACAGCTGCACTCCCAAACGTCTGCCAGCAGAGTCCCGCGCCAGGGGAATCTCCCTCCCCACCCCCGCTGGCAAAGGCCTTCCTTTAAGGGGCAGACACTCCGGCATCTTTAAAAGTTGTGCTGACATTGCTGTGTCAATAGGAGTGTGAACAAATCATCCCCCTAACGGCTCAGCTGAGTTGGCAAAGGGCCCAGTGTAGATGCAAGTTATAGTCTGTGCAGGAACCTGGTTTAAACTGCAGGGGAGGGACGGGAGCACTGGGGCAGGGTGGGGGAGGGACAGCGGACACTGGGGGAGGTGGGATAATGGGGAGGTGCAGGGGGCTCTGGGGCAGGGTGGGGAGGGACAGCGGACACTGGGGAGGTGGGATAATGGGGAGGTACAGTGGGGGCTCTGGGGCAGGGTGGGGAGGGACAGCGGACACTGGGGAGGTGGGATAATGGGGAGGTGCAGGGGGCTCTGGGGCAGGGTGGGGAGGGACAGCGGACACTGGGGGAGGTGGGATAATGGGGAGGTGCAGGGGGCTCTGGGGCAGGGTGGGGGGCAGTGCAGGGGGAAGGACGGAAGGGCTCTGGGGGGAGGATGGATAACGGGGGGAGGTGCGGGCGACGCCAGGGCAGGTCGGGGGGAGGAACACGGCGGCTTTGGGGGTGGGGCAGGAGGGGCTATGGGGCTCTAGGCGGGAAGGGAAGGGCCGGGCCCCCCCGCGCCGCGCACACGCGCCGCCGGGGGCGCGCTCGGCCCCTCCCGGGGCGGAGCCGACGGGGCGGCACCTGGTCCCGCCTCACCTGGAGCCGCCGCTTTAAAGGCGCCGGGCGGGGCGGCCGGGTAGATACGGAGCCGTTGCATCCCCTCGCTCCACTGCACGGATGGGGCCGCCGCGGGGCCGCCTGCCCGGGCTCTGCCTCCTTCTCCTGCTGCTGCAGGTACCGGCACCGCGCTCGCTGCCCGCCCCGGGCTGGAGGAGCCGGGGTGGCCGCGCTGGGGGTGGCCGCGCCGTGGGGGGCTGCGCCCTGGAGCCGGCGGGGGCAGGGGCCGGCGGGGTGGCTGCGCTGCGGGGCTGCGCCCGGAGCCGGCGGGGGCGGCCGCACTGCGCGGGGGGCTGGAGCGGGGACCGCGACCCGGGGCTGGGCTGGGGCAGGGGCAGGCTGGGGTGGCCGCGCTGTGGGGTGGGGGGCTGCGGGGCCGAGGGCGGCCGCGCTGCGGGGGCTGCAGGGGAGGGGGCCGCGCTGCGGGCTGCGCCCCGGGGCTGGAGGAGCGGGGGCAGGCGGGGGCTGCGTCCCGGGGCTGGAAGGGGCAGGGGCCGGCGGGGGGCTGGCCGCGCGGGGGGGGGGGCAGGGGCGGCAGGGGGCGCTGCATGGGCCGGGCCGTGCCGTGCCGGGCTAACCCCGCTCTCCCTGGCTCAGGTGGGCTGGCAGCTGGGCGAGCCGGCAGAGCCGTGCCGGGCTGGCTTTACCTCGGAGCGGTTCACGTTCGTGGTGCCCCGTGCGCAGCTGCTCCGGGGCCAGGTCCTGGGCCGAGGTAAGGCCGCCTCCCTCCTGGGGCACTGGGGGCGGGGGGGCGGGATCCCGGGGGCAGCGGGGCAGAGCCATGGGGGGGGGGGCGCCAGCCTGCCTGCCTCAGGCTCCAGGCCAGGCCCGCGGGTGCTGCTCGCTGCCCTGTGGGACCTGGATGCTGCAGCAGTTGTGGGACGTGCCCTTGGCTGCCCTACGAGCCCGGGCTGCCCCCCGCCTGTGGGGTGCGTGTTGCCGCGCTAGGCCTTCCCCTGCGCCCCTAGGGCCGCGTGGGTCGCGGTCAGCCCCGGGCCGAGACTCGCTTTGATGCTCGGGGGTGTGGTTCGGCTGGGGCGTTCCCCTCCGCTCTCTCCCGGCCCCGGTGGGGCACTAGCCACGCTTGCACCGAGATAGCCACATGCTCTGCCGTGAACCCTCGAGTCCTGCCAGGCAGCGCCGGCTTCCATTCCCTTCTGCTGCCCCTGCCCTGCTCATCTGCTCTCGGGCCGAGACCTCCCCAGAGCACAGGCTCTAGAGAGAGACGTGCCGGGGCCCAGGCTGCCTAGGTGAGGAAACCCTGCACGCGGAGTGAGTTTCCCTGGGGATATAATGGCTAAACAGCTTCCTGGCTGCCCCTAGTTCAAAACCTGCCCTGACATTCCAGCTTATTCTCCACCCTCCTAGTATCCCGCCGGCTCCAAAACTTGTCCTGGAATGGAGGGTTAATTCTGATTCCCCCCTTCCTCCCAAACTGCACTGGGTGAGTCTTGTGACCTCCTTACCTAAACCCGATCCTCCGGGCTTCCTGTGGGGTTAGACCGGGGCTGGGGGGCTGGCACTTTGGAAAGTGGGAATGGGGAGCGCCAGGCCCTGGCTGCTTTGTCCCTCTGAAATGTGCTCAGCAAATGATCTGATCAGACCCTGGAGAGGAGTCTGTGTTTCCACTCCAAATGGGGGGCTCAAGGGCCTTTTCTGCTGCGGTTGAATTGCTAAAGCCTTAATTCAGACTAGAGCATTTAGGGGCTTACACATTAGTGGAAACTTCCTTAATGTATCAAAGTAGCAGCCGTGTTAGTCTGTCTCAGCAAAAGAACAGGAGTCCTTGTGGCACCTTAGATATCTGTCTATATGCATCTTCTTATTGTATTTTTCACTCCATGCATCCGATGAAGTGGGCTCTAGCCCACAAAGCTTATGCTCAAATATATTTGTTAGTCTCTATCTACCTACTGTATTTTTCACTCCATGTATCTGGTGAAATGGGCTTTAGCCAAGGAAGACTTAGACTCAAATATATTTTAGTCTCTAAGATGCCACAAGGACGCCTCGTTCTTTTGCCTTAATGTAGTTAAGGCTTTGCCTGCAAAGGTTGTCATGTCTGTCCCACCCCAAAGTAGGGGAAACTTCCACCGTGTTTTTATAACTTTGCCCTGAGTTCTGGTGAACTTGGCTGTCAGTGCTCATAAATCCCCCAGGCCTCCAACACTTACAGGGCAGAGGTTATAAAAACTGCTTCCATCTCCCAAAAAAGCGTGGGCCTGTCTCCTCTTTATCTGTGCTCCTCCCCCTGGAGTGCAGGAGGCTTTGTCCTGGGGAATGCAGCCTTTGAAATGCTAACGTCCAAACTGCTGGAGGACAATGCTCTGTGATTGGAAGGCAAGAGAGACTCCCACACCTTGAGCCCCACCCCACCTAGGACAATGGAGCAGGAATAGATCATCCTGTGAAGGTGCCTGAAAGGGGGAACAGCCCTGCGAACCAGGCTCTGAGCGCACACTGGGAGGGGCTTTCTGTGAGGCTGCTACTGCCCTGCCCTGGCAGCTTATTCTGGCTGGTGGCAGGTCTTAACAGATACTCCCCCGCCTTCCCCTCCAGCGACCCCCTCCCTTAGAGCTAAAGCAGCGAGTTCAGGCTGCTGCTCCTGTGCTGGTCTCCCCCGCGCTGGGGATGTGGATAAAGGTGCTTGCTCCTGATGTGCTGGTGAGACCAAACCAGGAGCCCCAGGCATGATTCAGCTTGGTGGGGCTCCATCTGGCCAGTCTTTGTGCACGTGGCAGAATCCTGGTGGCAGTGTCCCTGAACCCAGGTTCTAATGGCTAGTGCCAGGCGTTGGAGGGTGGCATTTAAATCCCTCACCCCCAGCCAATGCCTGGGTTAGACTCTGCCTGACGTGGCCGTCAGCATGCCCGTCTCTGCCCTTGCATTCCAGGCTCGCTCAAGCATGGCAGTGGGTGCCAGTGCAGGATTCTTGCAGTGAGGTGGGTGTTTCATGGCCCCACAGACATGCTCCCGTCACCTGCGGGGTGACCTCCCCAGGGTCCCAAATGGGGGCAATGGATCTGCTTTGGACTCTTTTCCCTGCCTCTCCTGGCCCACCCTGCAGTGGGCCCAGGGAGTGTGGATCAGGTGCTGAGATGAGCCGAGCCAGTGCTGGGCATGGTTCTGGCATGTGAAATGTGCACATTGTGCTCCAAACAGAGGCTAGTCTGTCTCCTCTGTCCTCCCTCCACGGACTGGAATGCACTTAACTCCATGCTTGCTGGAGTGATTTCAGCGCAGGCCACCAGAACTTAGGTGATTTTATGTCACCCACTGCTCTGTGGAAGAAAGACTTCCCTTCCTCATGGGCCAGAGCCTCCCTCACAGGGAGGGGAAGGCAAGACTGCACCTGCATGTGGCCGAGGGCTTGGCTACACTTGAGAGGCTAGAGTAGAGCTGCTGGAGCCTGGGTGTAGACTGCAGGGTTCCCCTGTCCCCGTGTGGGTAATCACCTGTCTGACAAGCAGTAACTAGGCTGAGGAATTCTTCTGTCAGCCTAGCCCGGGGGTCGGCAACCTTTGTGTTGCTGAGTCTTCATTTATTCACTCTGATTTAAGGTTCTGCGTGCCAGTCATACATTTTAATGTTTTTAGAAGGTCTCTTTCTATAAGTCTATAATAGATAACTAAATGATTTTTGTATGTCAAGTAAATAAGGTTTTCAAAATGTTTAAGAAGCTTAGTTTAAAATTAAATTAAAATGCAGAGCCCCCCCGGACCGGTGGCCAAGACCTGGGCAGTGTGAGTGCCACTGAAAATCAGCTCGCGTGCCGCTTTCGGCACCTGTGCCATAGGTTGCCTAGCCTGATCTACATAGGGGCTTGGTTCTGCTTAACTGTACTGCTCGGGGGTGGATTTTTCATGCAGTGTAGTTAAACTACCCTAATTTTCTAGTGTAGACCAAGCTGTAGCCTCTCAAAGCTCACTCTACGTCTCAGACAGAAACCCCGCCTAAAATACAGAACAGAAATGTGCAGTGGATCAAGGGACCCCTCCCATTCTATACCAGATCCATGCTGTTCAGTAATTCACCATCCTGTGAAACTAGCCAAATCCAGCCTGCAGAGCAGTTACTTGGTTAGTGCCCAAAGCCTAATTAACCTTCCTCAAAATGCAAATTGCCGTGCCAAGGGAACAATGTTGCCTTCCCAGTGCTTTGAGCCTGACTAGAAACTCTGCATTGGTGGCTGCAGATCAGGGATTGCTGTAACAGGACCCTGTAGGATAGTGCCCCTGGCAGCCTGGGGGTGCTGAATCCGCACTGTGGTGTTTACTGCTCTGCTTATGGAGGATTTCACCAAAGCAGGCTTTCTGCTCTTCCTTCACCTCTTGCACAGCCTGACCCCTGTAAAGTAGAGGCCTTGAGACAGACCTTTGGTATGTCAACACAGGGGCTGCAAAAATTCCATGCATGCTGGAGGGAGGGGAGGTGATGATCTCTAGCCTGTTCTGATTCCCCTTGTGCTGTGAAGCCTGCTACAAATTACTCTTTAGCGTAGCACTGTGGTGCTGTTAGGAGCAATTTAATATCCGGAGCTATTTGAGTCCCCTCTAATTAGCATTACACAGGGATCAAAATGCAACTTAAAAAATCACATGCACTTAATGTTCTGAAGTGTAGCTGCTAATTCTCCAGTGCGGAGGAGGAGGAGTTGTTGGCCTGTTGCTATTCGTCCATCTTAGAGACGCACTGGTCAGCTCTGATTACACTTAAGCCTGTGACCAGGGTAGTAGTGATGCAGAAGCCTCCTGGGTGAAGGTGAGGTCCTTGGCCATACTACAGGCCTCATGCAAAGGGCATCCTATTGAACTTGCCTGTTACAGGGCTTCCTCTGCTGTCTGGTTGAAAGGATTGCGCCCCTCCCTGCCCCCCAAAGCTGGTACCAAGGAGGCAGCGCCAAGGCTGGGTATCACTGCAGTGAATGCCAGGTGGAGGCAGTTGCTTGCACTGGGCTGGGGTCTCAGGGCTGGGGAGGTGAAGTGGCTCTGCTCAGGGTTAAAGGCAAGGAATAATCACTCCCAGTGCCTCTCCTAGCCCCCGCCATCTCTGTAGTGGTGGGAGCTTTCTGCTGCAGTGCCTCTGGTGGGGACCGTGGCCAGCAGTCCCAGAGCTCTGGGGGCTGCGTCTCTCTCCTGCGCTGCCTGATGCAGGGCAGCATTGCAAGCCCTTGTTTACTCTTTCCGTTTGGAAGTGTCCTGGGGGAGGAGGTTATTTCCAGTAACTGCATGCAGAACTCTAGCTTCGGTGATGGGCTTAGCTAATGGTTGCAGAACTCGAAATACCACTAAGTGGTGAGTGCTTTCAGCGAGCCAAGGCCAGGCAAGCTGACCCGAGTGCACAGCTCGCTCAAAGTACCTTTGCTGGGTCTAGCTGGATGTGGGGAGCTGGAAGCCTTCCTGTTTTCTCCATCCCAGAGCAGAGATGTCTGTCCCTTCTCTATGGAACACATGCCTCCATTTCTCAAAGTCTTCCTGGTCCTGTCCAGGCTGCGGCTGCAAGTTTGGGCTTAGAAGGTGCCAGGGTAGCTGAGCTGGCCCAGGGGAGTCTCATGGACATGCAGGCTGAAAACAATTCGCTGAAGCCTTATGGGGCCCCATGGCCACGGTAAGTGTGGCAAGAGGGTGCATTTTTATTGGAGGGTTTGTGTGATTCTGGATACAAGTGCGCAATGCAGCTCCCCTCCAGAGCCAGTAATGACTGAGGCTGGTGCTGTCTCTGGGAGATGTTTTTGTGCATGGCCCTCAGGAATGCTTGTCCAAGACCACAGATGGTATGGGGTGACCGGCTCTGTCTGCACTGGGCACTCTAAAATGGTCCCTCCGGTGCCGTTCACTAGGGCTAGTGACAAGGGAGCACTATTGGCGCCCAGCAGCTGGGCTTGCATGGTGTTGGTGCACCCTGCTCGGTGCAGGCATAGGCAACACCACAGTCTGCTGGAGGCTAGAGCCCATGACAGTGGGAGGACTCTGGCAAACCCTACAGCCTCAGGAGGAGCATGCTGGTCTTGCTGTGGGGTGGCCCAGCCTGCCTGCAGGGGACCCTGACTAGAAGAGTCTTGCACTGTCCCGTTTCCAGGCTAAAAGGCACCTGTGTCCCTAGGCTAGGGCTGGTGCAGCTGACCGGAGCTCTGCACTAAAGCTACCGGCCCTCAGGTACGGCGGGTGCAGTCATCGTCCTGGAGGCCTGGGGGAAGGGGCTGTTCAATTCCAGTGTAGGTGTTCCCAAGCCCCATGAGCCAAGTCAGGTGGCACAGGCCGTCTGCTGGTATCTAACTGCGGTGTAGACGTACTCCAAGTAGCTACGCTTTCCTGGCCACGCCCTCGGGAAGCCAGCCCTTTGCCAAGACCCTTTCCAAGGGGCACTGGATTGAGCTATTCCATGGTCCCTCTGAGCTATCATCAAAGCCCTAAATTCCTGCAAAGTCCCTTGGTCCTGCCCTCCTAGGCTAGCCCGGAACACCTGCCGTGGAGGCTCCGAGCATGGCAAGGCAACAACTAGCGGTCGCTGGGAATGAAGAGCATGTGGAAGTGCTCCCAGTTCACGGGGAAGGTCAGAGTTGACCAGTCTAGCTGAGCCCGATCTCAAGTGAGAGCGGAGCAGCAAGCGCTACCTGACTGTTCCTGCCCCAGGGAAGGGGAGAGATCGCACAGTGACCCTGGCTTTCTCAAAGACCAGGCCTGCTGGTGGGCAGCTGCAGCCTTCCCTTGATGGCCCTGAAAGCTGTTAACTGGAGATTGGTTTGGGCTTCACTCCATGCCCCTGATCCAAGGGTGGTGCAGGGGTCAGAGCATGAGCATCTTCCTGTGCAAAACAGAGCCGAGGGCCTGTCCTTCCAGCTGTGAGGAGCTGCCCCCAGTCTCCAGCCTGATGCATCTAAAGCCACTCTGCAGACCTGCGCTGTGTTCCCCATCCTCGGTGAGGGAGGCTCTGTGGCTGGATCAGCATGGCAGGAGCAGGAAGTGGGACTGGTCTGATTGAGTAACTTGGCCATTTAATTACCTGCATAGCAGAGACCAGCCCTCTCGGCACTACCCAAGAGTCAGCGACTCACCCTGGGCAGTGTCTGAAAGCAAACCGGAAACGTGCATGTAACTCACTGCTGGGGGCAGATTACCCAATAGGCCCTGCAACTGCTTGGCCTCACATCAGGCTCTTACACGTGTGGACTTCTGGAGACAAGCGACTGGCCGCTGCATTATCCAGAGGGGTTCCTGGCTTCCCTGGCACTAGAGTGTGAGCAGAAACCCCCCCCTAAACAAGAGCATGGGATAGCGAAGCCCTGGGTCTGGAGTGCTCTGTACCTCTCTGGCTGCCCTTGCAGGGCACAGGGCCCCTCTAAACTGGTGTTCTGCATGTGAGGCGGCTATGGGAACCTTGTCTCCTAGGGTATTTGCATTGAGAACAGAGGTGACAGCCTAAGCCCGTGTTCGAGTCTGACCTCAGCTCCTCAATGGCCAAGAAAAGGGGAGCATGTCCCAAACAGGCTCCCATACCTCTGAGCCGGCTGTCGCAGGGTGCTGGCTTTCCTGGCTTACAGGAAGTCTCTCTTGCATTTCATGGGCATGGCATGGAATGGGGGCCCGGGCAAGAGTGAATGAATGGTGGGTGGGTGTTCCCAAGAATCTGTAAACTATCCCATTGCGAAGGCTTTGGGACCACTGGCTTACAGTACCAGGTGAGTACAGCCTTCCTGCCCAAGTGACTGCCGAGGTCCTGGCTGCCACTCACCTAGGCAGCGTGACCCTGTGGAAAGCTGGTGGCAGAGAGGTCTACAAAGACCTATAGTGCTCTCACTAACAGCTGGCCCAGTGCACTTGGCCACACAGGGCTGGGGTAGCTCTAGTGAACTGGGTACGCCTGGCCTAGCACCATGGTGGTTGGGATAGAAATGGGGTGTGTCCTGTGGGCACTCTGTACAAGGCGTTAGGCTCTGGCCAGGATACCCTATGACTGAAGCATGCAGTGCAGAGACTCCTTCTTGGAGCCTTTGCCAAGGCATCATGCACCTGGTGTGGGATTTGCCCAGAGCCCTCAGCCCTGAAGTCTGCCTCTTGCATTCCCAACTCCTAATATAACTAAACCTCTAAACTGAGTCAGGCCATCACAGGCTCCTCTGTGGTAGGAACTACCTGCAAGAGGAGAACTGGCCCTCCTGTTAATTGCTCCCTCCCTCTGCCCCCTGCTGACAGGGCTGTCTGCAAACCTGTAGACGCATGGAGGCAGAGTTCTTGACTGCAGTTCCAGACATGGGTGCTAACCAGCAGGCAGCTGCCTTGTTCTGGAGGTGTATTAGCAAGCGATGCCGCATATCTGAAGTGACACCATTGCCCTCACCCAAGCTTGGAAGGCCACATGCTGTGTGGTGGGGGCCCAGGCTGATAGATGCATCGGGATTCTGACCTTGGTATATTACTATGGCAAAACAACCGTTACTGTGGCCAGTTTTGGAAACGCAGCCTCTGTTTGGGCTAGTGACTGCACTAGGAAGAGCCTGTCTGAGCTGAGTCAGCAGCTCCAGTTGTGTCTGAGCAGACTTAGCTGATCACGCTGGAGGATAAATCCAGATCGCCCCTTCCTGTATAGTGGTGCTGTCACATGTCTGGCTTAAACACTTAATGCCTCCTAGCAGGTTAGCCAGAGTCTAGCTGGAGATACCTTATCAGTCACATTCCTGTCTCCCCTCTCCCCCCCACTCTCTTGCCCTGGCATTGAGAAACTTGTTCACACATGTGAGCTACCCAGGCACAAGGCAGGTTCCAGGCTGGCCACTCCAGAGAATGATGATGTGCTCAGGTTAATGGCTCTAGAAAGGGGGTAACATGCAAATGATAGGTCAAGGCAAACCCATTGCAACTGGAAACCATCGCAGTCGTAGTGCCAGGGTCTCCCTGATATCCTGTCTCCTGCCATCCTGTGCATGGCTGGAGCCTGCTAACAGTGCTGCCCTTCCTCCCCCAGTGAGGTTTGAGGACTGCACGAGATGGAAGCTAGCGCTGTACGATGCAGATGATGCTGACTTCCGTGTGCTGGCGGATGGGACCGTCCTGATGAGACACCACACCCAGCTGCATGGGCAGGGGAAGACTTTTACCGTGGATGCCTGGGATTCCACTGGCAAGAAATTCTCTGCTTCAGTGACTGTGAAGACGCAAAGCCCTCACTCCACACAGGTAAAGCTCATGCCAGCTGGCAGGCCTGTAGGGAGCACACAGGGCTGACGCTATGGCAACCTTTGTGCCTGGCTAGCAAACCTTGATCTCCTAATGGGATGGCAAGGTGCCCTGACTGCTCATGGCGCCTACAAGAGACAGGGCTGGGAAGGCCATTCCCACAACCATTAACACTGTAGCGTTGCCAGTGCACCCAGCCCACTAACTGCCTGTTGCTTTACTGGGACTGAGTTACACGGACAACGACACTGGTCTAGCAACAGCGTTCCTGGCTGGAGCAGTCCAGGAGTGTGGGGCTCAGTGGGAATCGCTGATCGTAGCTCTCCTTGGACTGCCAAGTTGGCCCCTGGTCACACTGGGCCCAGAGTGCAACCTTCTCCCTTGCACTTCATTTCTGTGTCTGGCTCGGATCACGTGTATGGTCTTCATCCCACTTGCCATGGCCTGGCCTCCTGCAGTGTCTGAACTGTCAGCAAGTCTGACTCCAGCTCTGCTGTGCTCCCAGCACGCTCTGTGTAAAGGAGCTGCCGGCTGGCACCGCACTAACCCAGGGTTAAACGCTGGCTGGTCTAGGATCCCTGGGCTTGTTTCTTGTACACAT
Source organism: Mauremys reevesii (assembly GCF_016161935.1). Taxonomy (NCBI): domain Eukaryota; kingdom Metazoa; phylum Chordata; order Testudines; family Geoemydidae; genus Mauremys; species Mauremys reevesii. Next base: position 41,470,782 of record NC_052638.1, read on the forward strand.
GGATGATGTCTCCCTCTCCCTGTAGGAAGCTGCTTCAGACCATCAAGCAGAGGTGCTGATGTTCCCGCAGGCCAGACCTGGTCTGCAGAGACAGAAGAGGGACTGGGTGATCCCTCCGATAAGGGTTCCTGAAAATGAGAGGGGCCCATTCCCTAAAAAGCTGGTTCAGGTATGGAGGCATCTCAACCCGGCGTTTGCCCGCCTGAATGCGGTGTCTTGGGCAGGCAGGTGCTGCCAGTTCTCTTGTTGCTGGACCTTAATGTGGGTCATACTTGACTGCACAGGCACTGACTCTTCTTTTTGCCAGTGGGTGCCTTTGAAAGGGGTGGGGGTGGGGGCTATTTTCAGCATATTTATAATTCTAGTTGTTGCATGTTCTATCATTGGTATCTTAATGTAATCACTATACTAATGAACTACAGAATCTCACTGTCAGGAATTACAGTAGAGGAAAATCCTTGCACTCCCCTACATGCTGCTGCAGCAGATCTTCTGTATTTGCTGAAGCACAGCGGGTTCCTAAAGGTTCCCACCTTTTTTGGAACGCAAGTTTATCTATCTTTCAGCTTGGCCCTACTCCCATCCATTACTGGACTGAAGTGTGGTGTGCTAGTCTAATTCCACCTTCCGGTTACACCGTGCGCCATGTATGTGCTTTGACTTCCCCCTAGATCAAATCCAATCGGGATAAAGAGACCAAGATTATCTACAGCATCACAGGGCAGGGTGCAGACACCCCTCCCAATGGCGTCTTCACCATCGAGGCCAAGACCGGCTGGATGATGGTGACTCAGCCCTTGGACAGAGAAGACATCGACAAATACCACGTAAGTCACCCAAGCTTTGCGTGTGGTCAGGGGGCCCATTTCTGAGCCGCCTGCTGGTGGAAGGGAGCATGGTGGAGCTCACAGGCCTCTTGTTTCTGTCTGTAGCTCTTCTCTCACGCTGTGTCTGAGAATGGCAAACCTGTGGAGGAGCCCATGGAGATCATCATCACCGTGACAGATCAGAATGACAACAAACCCCAGTTCACCCAGGAGCTCTTCAGAGGTTCGGTCCCGGAAGGAGCACTGCCAGGTAGGAGAAATGGGTGGAAATAGCCTTGTCCTGCCAATACTGATCCAGGCTCCAAAAATCTGCACCTCTAGACTCTGCTCCGTTAGCCGTTAGTGGGACAGGGCATGGACTGAGTCTGGGTTGTCCCTGTTAGCAGGTGGGATTCTGCCTTGGAGGTCTCTGGTGCCTGCATCCATGCCCCTGTGATCCACATGCGGTACTGAACACAGATCACCAGGGCTTGATTTCTTACAAGCCTCTGATCTCTGGCAGCCCAGACGGGTCAGGCAGGCTCCCCAAGCCACTGGTCCATGAATGTGGTGCCCACTTACACACCCTTTCGTGTGGCTTGCCAATGAGTCCTTCTCAGAGCCATTAGGAGGAGATGAGCCCAGCGCTGGCTCCATTCGCAGAGTCTCAGCTATTGTCCTGAGCGCCTAAAAATTCTAAGCATCTTGTCTGAAGCTGCAGCACTCCTCAGGGGAAGTGTTCCTCCTCCTGATGAGGGAGAGATCCTCTACCACCTCCAACTCTACCCTTCTTTCTCAGGTACTTCTGTGATGCAAGTAACTGCCACCGATGCAGATGATGCTATAGAGACCTACAATGGGGTCATTGCATACTCAATCCTGAACCAAGAGCCTAAGGAACCCCATCCCCAGATGTTCACCATCCACAGAGCCACTGGAGCCATCAGTGTGATTGCAAGTGGTCTAGACAGAGAGGTGAGCAGAGACATGGGCTTGGAAGCACAGCAGCTGTTGCCATAGCAAAGTTCCATGAAGGAGGGTGGCAACATCACTGCTACACTTCAGTTAGTGAAGTGTGTCGAGGACTGAGTCCTCTTCCATGCTGGCACATGCCTACGAAGGAGACGGCTCCTCATTAGCAGCCTGCCACTCGATGGTCTGAAATGGGCTGCAGGAAACAAGCAGGTTTATAAATTTTGTGCTTGACACCAGAAGACTCCTGCAGTGGCTTTCCCTGGCTGGAGAGGTATGCTACTGCTGTTGGCAAAGCCCGGCCCTTGCATAGGGCTGCAGGGGAGAAGGGCTCCCTGTTGATGCATGCCTCTGAGATCTGGGCAGATCCCTGGCCCAGGAAGTCCTGATGCATGGTGGACTCTTGTAGTCAGCTTGGCATGCCCAGGCTGCTGGGGACTGCGTGAGAGGGTTACAGGGAACTGGCATCTGAGGCAGCACTGCTCATGTCTTCTCTCTCCATCTCTACCACTGACTGGCATGTCTGCCTCTCCCCAGAGAGTGAGAGAATACACGCTGACGCTGCAGGCTGCAGACTTGGATGGGGAAGGCTTAACAACCACTGCATCGGCTGTGATAGAGATCGCGGACACCAACGACAACGCTCCAGTGTTTGACCCCAGAACGGTACCCTACTCTGTCACCCTCTCGCAAGTATCAGCTGCTGACCCCTGCTGTGCTGGAGTGTCCTGTCTCATGCACCTCCCTGGGATTGCAGGGGATGGCAGCACGGAAAAGTGGCCATTCCTCCAGCCAAAGCATCTCTTGGCTAGGAGCCATGTGAGGTGCTCTCTGCACAGCTGCTGGTATCCTGTGCCTACCCCAGTTGTCAGGGACCAAACAGCCAGGGTGCCCCAGATGTCTCCCTTTCAGGGGCTCCAGTTGTGTTAGGTGCTGCACAAACAATGAGGTCATGGTTCCAGGCAAGGGCTGCAGTCTATTTTCCTGCTCATGGCATAGGACAAGACGAGTGGGGCTGGGCTGGGAGGGCAAGGTCTGGGTTGTGCTGCTGGCCAGTGGAGAGGGCCCAGGTCTCAGGAGGGTGCTGGGTCTCTGCTCTGAGCTGTGACTGTGTGGCCTGCATGCCCCTCTGTTGCAGTACACCGTGGCAGTGCCAGAGAACGAAGCGGGCCGTGAGGTCCAGAGGCTTACCGTGACGGACACAGACGAGGTCAACACGGCAGCATGGCGGGCCGTGTACACCATTGTGCGAGGCAACGAAGGAGGCTTCTTCACTATCACCACAGATCGCGAGACCAATGAAGGCGTTCTGCGAACAGCAAAGGTGAGTGTAGGCTCTGGGTGTGTGCAGGGCAAGCACCAGCAGCGTCAGGCTCCAGCATGCTGTCTGGTCACCCTAGGCAGGAAGTGTGAAAAATCAGGGTGGGGGTGTAATAAGAGCCCATATAAGGAACAGACCCAAAAATCCTGACTGTCCCTATAAAATCAGGACATCTGGTCACCCTAGTCCTGCCAGAATGAAGCAGCTGCATCAAAACCCAGGACCATCCTGCAGCTGATTCTTCAGCACAGCTGAGTGGATGGCGTTGCCACGTAGTGATGTCTAGAGCACCAGGGACCTCCTGAGCTAAAGCATGTTTCCTGGGCATGAGGCAACAGGCCAGGCTTCACCTTTCCTTCTCGTCCCTCCCAGGGCTTGGACTTCGAAGTGAGAAGCCAATTTGTCCTCTACGTGGCAGCCACCAATGAGGAGCCCTTTGTCGTGAAACTCACAACCTCCACGGCCACTGTCACAGTGAACGTGGAGGATGTGAATGAGGCACCTGTCTTCGACCCACCTATCCGGACAGCCCAGGTCTCAGAGGATGTGCCTATTGGGCAGAAAATCACCTCCTACACTGCTCAGGACCCAGACAAAATGCAGAGTCAGACGATCCGGTAAGTGGTGGTTGGGCTGGTAATGCCGAATCCAGCCTCATGCCTAAACAGCCCAAATGGGGACTGATGCCTTGACAGCCCTGTGCCAGTGTATGAGCTTGGGTCTGGACCTGTAAACCATGGGCAGCGAAGCCAAACGCACCGTAGCCATGTTAGTCTGGATCTGTAAAAGCAGCAAAGAGTCCTGTGGCACCTTATAGACTAACAGACGTATTGGAGCATGAGCTTTCGTGGGTGAAGACCCACTTCATCGGATCCATGGCCACTGCTCCCGTCCCCCGGAACAGGCTGGCTGGCACAGCCGCCCTTGCAGAACAGAACTTCTGGGCTCTGCTCTCTGGAGTTCAGCACCTGCCGCTCAGGAGTACGGAGCCCCCAGGGAAGCAGGAATTTGGGCAGGAGGCCTCCCTCAGGGACCCTGTTTAGCTGCGCAGCAGGGCAGGTGTCAGCGAGCTGCTTTCTGCCACACTTGGGCAGAGCGGTGCTGAATCTGGCACCTTCCAGAACTGTCTCCCCTACAAACTGGCGTCTGCCCCAGGCTCTTGCGCCTTTTCTGCCCCTAACGCTCTTTCCCTTCAGGTACCGCATCGGGAATGACCCCGCGGGGTGGCTGGAGATTCACCCGGAAAATGGCATTGTAACGGCGAAGGCCCAGCTGGACAGGGAGGCTGTGTTTGTGAAGAACAACACCTACCCGGCCATTGTGCTGGCCGTGGACGATGGTAACGGCTCTGGAACGTGGGGGGGCAGGGCTGAGAGCTTGTCTAATTGCTGCATTTCTGTGATCAAGAGCATCTTTGTTCCCCTGCGCAGTGCGCTGCTGGTGGCTCCCCATGTGAGAGACATGTGCTAAGGCCACACCCCCTCCTGGGCTGTCACGAGAAACCACATCTCACTTTAAAACCCAGCTCTCTTCCTGGGAAGATGGGAGTAATTCCAAAAGCAGCCCAGGCTGGCTTGTCGGCCCCTCCGTGACACTGCTCCAGTCTGCAGCAGCCTGTGGTGGTGTGGAACTGAAGGCACAGGGCTTGGGAGCCTCACCTGAGTCATGGGCAAAGCAGGCCCTGTAGCCTAGAGTGGGGACCCCATAGTGGTCCCTGTTGGGGGCTGCACCAGGGACCTCCCTAGCTGGCAGCAGCAGCCAGCTCTCTCCTGGATCAGGCACAGAGCAGGGGTGTTCCACTGGCTGAGCAGTGGGCTCCCCTTCTGGGCTAGGCAAATGAGATCATGAATCGCATGCAGCCATTCACCTCCCCTCCGTCCCCAACAGGCACTCCTCCTGCCACTGGCACAGGCACCTTGCTTCTGACTCTTCTGGATGTGAACGACAACGGGCCTGAGCCAGACCCTCGTGAGATCATAGTCTGCAACCAGAATCCAGTGCCACAGGTCCTGACCATCAGCGACAAGGATCTGCCCCCGAACACCTCCCCCTTCAGAGCAGAGCTCATCCATGGATCTGGTGCAAGCTGGGCTGCAGAAATGGACAGTAAAGGTAACTGATGAAGGGATTTGCTGGTCACCTGAGATCTCAGACCATCCATTGCCCCTTTCTCCTGCCCCATTCCTCCCATTCCCTCCACTAGAAGGAATGAGCCCAAACTGGGGGTGTGGATCAAAGGGAAGGCAGTGCAGGACACAGCCCTTGCCCACAGAATGTAATGAGTGACTCCAAGCCAGCACCACCCCACATGTGACTAGGTCCAAAACACTTGACCTACCAGGAAAGATTTGAAAGTTAGGTTTGTCTAGTCTGGAGAAAGCGTGTCCCCTTTCAGTCAAACAGTCGCTTTTGTAACACCCTTTTTACATATGTGGAAGAGGGTGATAAATTGTTCTCCTTAACCACTGAGGACAGGACAAGAAGCAATGGGCTTACATCAGGAAACCCGGTCTCTGTGTGTCAGGGTAGTTACACAGTGGAACACATTCCCTAGGGACGCTGCAGAACCTCTGTGGTTGGAGGCTTTTGAGAACTGGTTGGACAAACACATGTCAGGGGTGGTCTGCAGAATTGGTTCTCAACCTATTTACCATTGTGGGCCACATCCAATACTACCTGTATGGCCCTGAGCATGTCACGTGGGCTGCAGCTCTGTGCTGATTGGGCTGCAAGCGGCCTGTGAGCTGCAGGTTGAGAACCACTGGTCTAGAGAATACTTGGTCCAGCCTCTGCACAGGGGGGTTGGGCTAGATGACCTCTTGTGGTCCCTTCCAGCCTGACATTTCTGTGACTTCTCTGCACGTGTCATGGGTATCCTAGTCCCAGACATGCTGTAGCTGAACGCTGGGGAGGGAAGATGCAAACTCCTGGGATGAAGTGATCTTGGGTAGAGCATGTTCATGGCACTGTAGCCACCATAGGGTCTTGGCCTGCTTGGGAGGTAGAGAGGATGTGGGGAGCCTGTTCTCTGACCCCTGGTGACCCACCCCTCAGGTAGCCAAGCTGCTGTCTCACCCATGTAATCCCATTGTCTGCACAGGGGAGACACTCACCTTGAAGCTGCTGGAGCCATTGAAGAAAGACATCTACCAAGTTTACCTGCGGCTCTTTGACAACCAGAACAAAGACCAGCTGACTGTCCTCAAGGCAGAAGTGTGCAACTGCGAGGGGCATGCAGAGAAGTGCCCAGAGGAACGGCTGCCTGTTCTGGGGGTCCCCATCATTCTGGCCATCCTGGGGGCTATTCTGGCCCTGCTGAGTGAGTGCCTGGGAGGAGTTGCTCTAGGCCTGGCTGATGGGCATCTTGTGCCAGGGTGGGGTCTTCCAGAGCTAAGCTTGCCTGGCCTGCACAGAAGGTGAGCTGCAACGGCAGGTGTCTTGCAGTGCAGGATGGGACCTGCTGCTGCCTGTGGTGAGGCAGCTTGGCCTAGTGGCTAGAGTACCGCCAATCAGACCTGGGACCTTGTTCCAGCTCTTCTAGTGACCTGCTGTTTCACTTCTGTGCCCTGAGTTCCCTGCCATTAAAACTGTGGTGCCTGCCCTCCTGCCAAGTGCTCCGAGATGGGAGCCCGCTGGTGTCTCAGCGTCACTGCAGGCCTGCCCTTCTCCTGCGGCACCCAGAGCAGCATGGCCCCATTGTGGGGGGAGGAGAGCACGCTGCATGGCCCATGCTGACCTGGCTTGTCTCTTCCAGTCATCCTGCTGCTGCTGCTCCTCTTCGTGCGGCGGAGGAAGGTGGTGAAGGAGCCCTTGCTGCTCCCCGAGGACGACACCCGGGACAACATCTTCTACTACGGCGAGGAGGGAGGCGGCGAGGAAGACCAGGTGGGCACCTGTGGCATGCTGGGGGTGGGGGATGGGTAACAGCACACCCGACACACTGGCTTGCCCTGGGGGCTCAACTAGGTCCCACCTTGGTCCTCTCAGACTCCACATGCTCAGGAGTGGGCAATGTGGGCATGCAAAATGAATGGCCTGGGAGCCCCCCTGGTGCCCATCCCCAGGACGGATGAGGCCTGGCAAAGGGACATCCCAGTTCTGGATCAGCCGATCAGCCCTGACCCTGTGCCTCTCTCTAAAGGACTATGACCTCAGCCAGCTGCACCGCGGCCTGGAGGCTCGCCCTGAAGTCCTCGTCCGCAACGACGTGGTGCCAACCCTGCTGCCAGCTCCCCAATATCGACCTCGACCTGCCAACCCCGATGAGATCGGCAACTTCATTGATGAGGTGAGGCTAGGGATGCGAGTGTCACTAAACTAGCGTGAGCCTGGGCTCATGACACCTAGTGAGGGGCTGGAGCCAGCTCTGGACATGGGCATTGGCTGATCAGTGTCAGCAGTTCCTTTCCAGAGCTCAAGATCTGGTCCTCGCTTTAGATGTACACTGGGCACGTGCCACCCTCGCGGCTCTGCCGCTGTGGGGATTCCCTGGACAGCTGGTTCTGCCCACCCGAGGTCAGCAATGGGTGTCTGCCTGGCCTGGTGCAGCCGCCTAGCTGCTGGGGAGGCTGGTTTTATGGCTGTGCTATGCTCTGATGGGCCTGCCCTCGTTGCCAGGGGCGTAGCTATGGGGAGTGGAGCGGGTGGGTGGGTGTCAGCTGCCTATATGGCCCCCCCCACACTACTGTTAACAGGCCACATCCATTCGGGGGGGCACCCTGAGGATGTCACATGAGCCTTGGCTGTGTGCTGATGGGCCACTTGTGGCCCGTGGGTTGAGAACTGGTGTAGAGATGTCAGGGGAACTGGCTGGGGGCAATGGAGAACATGGCAACTCACTGTGAATGTGGCCAGAGCACAGACCTGTCTTCCCTCCCCTGCAAGCTGTTGGGTCTAGAAAAGCCCCTTGGCCAGCACTGGAGACTAACCTCCAGGAGAAGGCCTGTGGCACCTGTTAGTAAGGGTCTGAGCCCTTCCTTTCTGCAGGGCGCTTGGCATGACTGGCCCCAGCCTCTGAGTGCACGTGCTGTCAGGGTGGTAATGGGCCAGGCCCTTTGCTCAGACCTGCTCCCTCTGGGCATAGTGGCTGTAGTTCCTTGGGGTCGCTGAGCCCACTGGCCTCAGTGGGAATGAGGGTTCCCCAGGACCTTCGCCTGCACTTGATCCTGCCCAGGCAGGACTGGCTCCTGCCAGAGGATTCCCCAGGTCCAGCTGGGAGACCAAATTCTAGTCTCTGGGGTGAGAAGGCAGCTGGTGCTGGGGTTGCTCTGGGCTGTCAGGATCTCCCTGCTGGTGACTCATGGACCCTCCATCAGGACTGATCCAGGAGCCCCAGGCCCAAATGCAGGCACTGAGGGTAGTCTCACTGCTGAGCAAAACCACCCTTCGATGCCCTGGTCTGGTGATCCAAACCTGCCTCTTGACTCCCCATCTGAGAGCCCCCTGCCTGTCCTGTCCCCAGGGGTGAAAGTAACTGAGGGGGGCACTCTGGCCGATAGAAGGGCAGGGCTGGGGGTCAGCAGCCCTGGGAGCCCCACGCTCTTTTCAATAGCTGGCCCCAGGGCAGCTTCTATCTCTGCTGCCCCCAGCCAGGCAGGGAGGGGGTGAAAGGGGCAGGGATTTTTCTTTAATATTGCTGTGCCACCCCCCCATCAGCAGCCCTGCCAACAGGGCAGTGCAAAGTGCTGACAGAGGGAAGGGGCAGCAGTGTTAAAGCACTGCCAGGGTTGCCCCATGTCTCTCCTTCCTCCCCCGCCCCCCTATCGGCAGCCCTGCTGGTACAGACCGTACCCACAGGGGAGGCAGAAGGGGCAGGGACACTAAAGCACTGCGGCTGGGTATGGGCTGGTGCAGGTTCTTGCTGGTACTGGCTCACTTCCCCCGCCCTGCCAAAGTCTGGGCCCCAGGTGGGCTCCCCTCAAGGTGACGACTCACTGGTGTTAGTGCTGCCTGCCAGCACCGATGGGGTGGCCCTCTCGCTGCACTGGAGAGTCGCCCCAGTAGCGCATGGTGGGATGACTCCTAACCTAATGCTTCTCCCCACCCCCAGAACCTGAAGGCGGCCGACACTGACCCCACCGCCCCGCCGTACGACTCCCTGCTGGTGTTTGACTACGAGGGCAGCGGCTCCGAGGCGGCCTCGCTCAGCTCCCTCAACTCCTCCGCCTCCGACCAGGACCAGGACTACGACTACCTGAACGACTGGGGCGGCCGCTTCAGGAAGCTGGCGGACATGTACGGCGGGGGCGAGGATGAGTAAGGGGGGCAGTCAGCTGCCATGTGCCCGCCCACAGAGCAGCTTCTGCCAGGATGCGCGATTCTCTCCAGGAAGCTCTGCAGAGCAGCTTGTCTTGCATGGAGCAACTGGCGGGCTGGAGCTTCAGTGGGCAAACTCGCTGGCCTGGGTCTCTTCACATGAGATCTTAAAGCTTCCTGGAGAGGAGATAGGCCCGTCTCTCCATGCCACCTTCAGGGCTGAGCCCTGATTGCCTGGTGGGTGTGATGCTTCCTGGAGCTGAGGAGCCTAGTGTGACTTGCCTGGAGACTTGCAAACAGCCTTGTACCCAGACCCGGCCATGCCTGGAAGCCTTATGAAGCTGCTGGTGCCTTCTGGATCTTAAGACACAGTTGCCTGCCAGGGAAAATAAAAGCCTGTCTTATGAAGCCCTAACTCCTAGTATCCCCAAGGCCTGGAGACCTCTGGCTCCTGATTCTGAACTGTGGCTGGTTCACCACCTTGTGTGGAGTTTCAGACTCCAGCACATCAGGGTAACGTATTGGCGCAAGGTGCGGTACCCAATCAGTCCAGTAAGCTGCCGGCTAGCTCCACGTCCAGCTGCCTTCCTGCTCCGACCAGACCACTCGACTGTTAATGCCCTGCTGCTAGCCATGTTCCCTACAAAATGTCTGACTCTGGCCTTTTTATAGCTTCCTAGGCTGCCTTTTTCTTTTGTACTGTGTATAAAGTAAGTTAGTTGCCGCTAAGCATGGGACAAGGGGTGAGGTCACTTTTAATAAAGGAAGTTGTGTGTTTTTTAGACTTGGCTCTTTATTCCTGGCATCTCTCTGGCCACGTAGCCACAGCCTGAGGCAGAGGAAGCACTATCTCTGAGCTATTGTTCAAGGGCTGAGCGGTAACCAGCTCCCTAGCCTGTCCTAAGTGGGGGAACATGGAGTCTCCCCCCATCAGGCCCCTTTAGGTGGTAGAGAAATCTCCACACTCTGGAGCCCCAGGAACTCTGGCCTGTTCACAGATGCTAACTTCCAAAGAGCTCTGGCCATGCTCGCTACCAGAGCTCCTCCTGGTCTGCCACTGGCTCCCGTCGCACCTTGAGAGGGGGTGGCAGGGACCTGTCTCCTGTGTATGGGAGACCTAGCTGGCCTCCTGACCTCTCCAGGGGGGAGGGGGTTTCCCTAGCATAGAGGCAGGAGTGGGCTGGGGTTTAGTGTACGCCAGGCCCTCAGCATCTGGTCATCTAGATAAACCCTGGCCAAGGCAGGACTCCTACCCCGCTCAGCAGCGATGGCTAAGTCTGCAGGTCAGTGACCCAGTGCTGCCCCCTCAGCCTGCAGGGAGGTGCTCTTAACAGCATGGCAAGGCAGAGCAGCCCTCAGGCCTGCAGATACTGTCCCAGTGGCTGGCCCGCCTTGCTTGGCTGCTGAGGGGGAAGCAGAGGGATTTTAGCCTCTAGCAATGCTGGTACTGGGACCAGCCAGCAAGCTGCTGCTATCTGAAGGGCGTTCAGCTGCTGCCTTCCTCCTGGAAATGCATAACTGTAGGCGTTTGTCACCCTGGGTTGGGGGTGATCCTGCTGCAGGTGAACAGCTGCAGGATTTGGCAGAGACTAGGCCTGCTTTTTGGGGGGGGGGCAGGGAGGTGTCTAGCTGGGCTACCCTGGCCCATGCAGCCTTAAACTGTCCTGCACTAGCCTCACCCACACCCCGTCAATACACAGCCTGTGCGGCACAGCCAGGCTGCCAGAGCAGCCCCTGCTCATCCCAGCCCTCTTGCAAACCTGAGCCATAAACAAGAGCTTAGAAGCTGCCAAGGCCACTGATCTCCAAACAGAGCTGCAGAGGCAGAGCGGAGCTGGGAGCCTGGCTAGCCCAGGTGGAGGAGAGGTTTGCAAGAGTGAATGTTGTTGCTGCTTATAACCTGTGTAATTACAGCTGCTTGCCTCTGTCACAGGGAGCCGGAGCCAGCCCAGGAAAGGTCCAGAACCTCATTACGAACAAGAAGTGACATCTAAAGCTGTCAGGCTCCTGGGGCTGCTCCGGCCTTGGCTTCACCAGCCGAACCGCAGCTCACATGAGCAGTGATCAAATATTCAGCTGCAGAAAGGCTTTGGGGAGCAAGTGGCTGCTGCCCACGGGAGCTTCCTTTGTGTTTGCAGGGGGCTGAGGAGGCCCCTGCTGCTGGGCTGGGTGACAGTCACCGGTGCAGAGTGTGTGCTAGAGGCTGGTGAACTGGTGACAGCTGGGCTGATGCAGCGTGGGCAGGAAGGAGCCAGTGACATTTCCTCCATGCTGCCCTAAACAAAGTGACCAGGAGCTTCCCGAGCTCCAAGGGCTGGAGTTTGGGGGTGAATCAGGCTTGTCATGTGAATTGCCCAGTGAGACCCTGTATTGACAGTAAGTGCCTGAGCCCTGGAGTGAGCACTGCCCTCTGCAGCAGCTGCCCTGGCAACCTCAGAGCTGCTTAGGGTGACCAGACAGCAAGTGTGAAAAATCAGGACGGGGTGGGGGGTAATAGGAGACGATATAAGTGTCATAGGTCTTACCCCCACTTGGAGCTGTTGGGTTCCAATGTGGGGACCTGCCTGGTTTCCCTCTAAACTAAAATCCTAGTTTAGATCTAGTAAAAGCTGCCACCACTCAATCAGGAAATGTGGATTGAGACACAGTCCTTCCCCAAAATCCTAGGGGATTCCAAGAGCCCCAAATCTATGGAGTTCTTACACCCAGGAGAAATAAACCATTCCCCACTGCTTCCTCCCCCCTCCCTTTTCCTAGGAGAGACACCGGGATTTAACTATAGAGGGAATCCTCCCCCTCCTCTTTCCCTGAGAATCCACCCAAGGAAAGACCAACCAAGTCCTTAATAGAAAAGAATTTATTAAAGAATAAAAAAGAAAAGTCACTGTCTTTGTAACCAAATTGGAACAATACAGGGTCTAAACTTATCAATCTCGGGAGAGAATTCCCCCTCCTTTCTTTCTCAGTAAAAGCAATACAGTACAGACTTAAAGAAATTCTATAGCCAAACACAGAGTTGCAAATACAGAAATAAAAGTATAAGAATACTAGTTCCTGGCTAATACTCACTAGCTTGAATAGAAGAATTTGTTGCAGAAACCTGGGAGGACTTGATTAAGCTGTCTGGACTCTTAATACCCAAGAGAGACTCTCTAAAAAAACAAAGAACAGGGGGGAAAAAAAAACTTCCACAGGGATTTGAAAATATCTTGTCCCTGATTGGTCCTCTGGTCAGGTGTCCATAGGTACTGCTTGTTAACCCTTTACAGGTAGACAGAAACCTTAACCCTTAACTAACTGTTTATGACAATAAGAAACCCCAAATATCAGGACTGTCCCTATAAAATTGGGATGTCTGGTCACCCTAGAGCTGCTTGGGACACCCCCAGAAAGGATTTCCCCTGAGCCAGCCAGTGGTAGAACAGGAAGGGAACCCAGGTGTCCTGCCCTACAGGTGCATGCTTGGCTCTTGCTTCGCTGGTGCCTGTTGCTGTAGGCTGCTAAAAAGCTGCCATGTTCCAGCTGTGAGGAGGCAGCTGCTCTGGGGGTGAGGTGCCCTGCAGTGCTGGGGGGATTAAACCTGCATCCTCTGTGCTCATGAGCAGGGGTAGGGCCAGGCCCAAGGACCTTAGCACTGCAGAGATGAATGCCAGGAAGTCACTAAAGCAGCTGAGTTTCAAACCCTGCTTGGGGAGTGGGGAAAGGTAACAGGGCCCCAGTCCCCACTTTTCCTGCCTTATTCTCCCCATGCTAGGGGGGGCTGGGGCCTGGGGCCTGTATTCTTCCCCCCCCCCCCTCTTGTGCTAGCCCTGGGGTGGATGGTGACTTTCCCTCCTGCAGCACATGCCTTCGCTTTCTCCCTTCACCAGACTGAACAGGTCTGGGCCTGCAGCTCACAGGAACCTCCACAGGCACCTTTTACTTTACCAGGTCCCTGCTGGGCAGCAGAAAGCCCCTGCTCCAGCCTGGCCTCTTCCTTCTGCCCAGGGCTAATCTGCCTGCTCCAGAGAAATCACAGGCTGGGGGAGGGGGCCACTCCTGAGCCCAGAGAGCAGCCTGGAAACTGAGGCCAGGCCCTGGCTCCTCGCTTTGCTCAGTGTGTGTAGGGGGGGCACAGACTGCCTTCTCCCCACAGTGCCCTTCCTTGGGGGTGCGGGGAGGCTGGATGCAGCCAGTGCCTGAACCCAGCACTGCGGGAGCTGCTCCAGCTGCCCCTGGCCTGATGCTCACCCCGGAGGTGTCTACACTGCTCAGATGCCATTTGGGCTCCATGCGGAGGGTCCCAGAGCCTGAGCTCCAGCCTAAGCCCAGAGGTCTACGCTGCATTTAAACAGCCCCTTACCCAAGCCCCATGAGTCCAACTCAGCTGGCAGGGGCCTGCTCTGGGTTTGTAACTGCAGTGTGGACAAACAACCCTGAGTGCTTCCCAGCCGATGAGAGCTGTGGAGCTGGCACTCAGGGCGGGGGCACCGCACCGAGCCCCCCGGCCACCCCTGCACCTAAGAGCTGGAGGGAGATGCCAGCCAGGGTGACCAACTGGACTTTTAGTGGCCTGGTCGGCAGTGCTGACTGGAGCCACCAGGATCCCTTTTCAACCGGCTGTTCCAGCTGAAACCCGGCTGCCTGGCAACCCCAGGTGGGTCTCTGCCTGCCCCCTGTGTGGCTAACATGGGGGGCTGCAGCGAGACCCGGACAGCTCCATTTCACCCACCTGCTCCCTCCAGCCCGTTTGCTTGGCTGGGGCATCTAGCCCTGCACGCAGCCCCTGACGGTGCATGGAGCTCCCCGCAGGGGCTGGGCAGCTGGCCCTACAGATGTGGGTGCAGCATCCTCCTGCAGCAAGGGCCAAGCCCGGGGCTGGTTCCAAAACCAGCCTTTCCTGTTCGTCTCTGAGAACGGCTGCTGCTGGCCTGCAGGGGAAAATAACAGTCCCTGCGTCTCTGCACCAGCGCCTGCCCCCTGCTCCTCTGAGTGTCCCCCCTGCAGCTGCCCTGGATCTGTACTGAACTCCCCCAGGAGAAGACGACACCCTGTTGTTTGTAGGACCCCTGGGCACCTGCAGCGTGCTCAGTGCAGATCAGCCCCCCAGGCGGCACATCCCAGCACCATCAGCCTTTCCCTTCCCCTGCGTTTGGCAGAGGCAGGGCTCAGCTCTGTGCCCACCACTCAGGACAGGGCCCTCGCTTCCGCCTCCTCCCCTGCAGCAGGCATTGGCTTCTCACCCAGCTTGCCAACCTGGCACCGGGGTTGCTTTCACGGGCAGGCACCCACCAGTGGAGGGTGCCCTAGGACAAAGGGCCTTGCTGATGCTGAGTGCCCACCGGCGACTCTGGGCTCTCCCCGAGCTCCACCTGCGCTAGCCAGCGCCCCTGGGCACCTCAACCAGGCAGCAGCAGGAGAGCAGCTCGACTCAGCACAGCCCTGCCCAGCTGCCAGCCTGGGCAGCAGTGTGACCCACCTCCAGCACTAGCTCAGGGGCTCGCCAGGGGCTGCAGGGGCAGCGGCCCCACTCTCCCCAGAACAAGATGGGGACACGTTAACTCTGAGAACCAAGCAGGTGCTTCCGAGCGTGGAGTCCCCCTGCGGGCACATGCTCAGCTCCACCGCCGTGGTCACCAGGGGGCGCTAGCCCAGAGCGGGCCCCGGGCCCCCCAACGAGTCAGCTTGCCCTGCTCCAAGCAGGCCTGGAGGGCACCGTGCGCACAGCAGCCGCTGGTGTCTCCCCCTCGCGAGCTGTCCCCGGGAGCAGCTGAAAGGGGGGAACGGTGATGGACAAGGCGGGTGAGGGAAGAACTTTCCTTCTCTCCGCCGAGCTCATCTTCACCCAGCTCGTGTCTCTGTCCTGGCCCAGCACGGCTACACCAACGGACCAGCGTAGACACAGCTCAAGGCTGAGATTCGGCTCCACGGACCCGTCGTTCCACCCCACAGCACCCGCGCCGGGCGGCCGATGGGCCGTGGCTGCTGCTGATTCGGCTCTGGAGAGCTGGCTGGCGGCGCTGTGTGTGCCTGGACCCAGCCTGTGACCGCTTGGGCAGGGCCCATCTCATTAGCAGTGAGGCCGCTAGGTGCTTTGCACTAAACGTGGTAACCTCCCCGAGGTCCCGGACAGCGCCAGGGAGCAGTGCGCTGGGCCGGCTCCAGCTGTGGGGGGCAGGGGCCCCAGGGTTGCAAACAGGGAGAGTCAATTCCAAATTCTTCCTTGGGTTTGCGTTTCCCTCGAGCATCCCTGTTGTGCGGGATGTGCAAAGCCTCTTGGTAACTAGACCTCCCCCACAGCATCCCACCGCGGGCTTGGGCTGGAACCCCCCCTGGGCACATCGGCCCTGGCCCGCTCACCAGTAGCTAGACCTGGCGCTCAGCTTTCGAGTGCCCTGCCCCCAAAGCAGCGTTCAGAAAGCTGGGGCCTGCAGCCCCGACCCCGGTAACGGCTGTTGTCTCCTCAGTGCTCTGGCTCCCGCAGTCAGAGCCAAGGATGTGCAAAGCTGAACCGGCACCGACTGACGGGATGGCACAGCCGGGCACCGTGACAGGAGCGGCTAGAGCCAGAAGGCCGGGCTCCTGCCTGTGACTGCGGGGAAAGGGCTTTGGGAACGTCACTGTTGAAGGGAAAAACACCCTGCGCAATAGGTGAGGCCTGTGCCCGCACAGGAGGTTTGTACAGGCAGCTGAGGAGCGCAGCTGGATGGGAGGGCGGGGCTGGGCTCTGTCTGACCGGGGAGCCCCTCACGTCTGATTCTGCTGCACCATCTTCCTGCTGGGGCGCTCCCTGCAGCTAGCCGGGCGCTCCCTGGAGGTACTGGCCAGCCTGCCGTTCCGCTCTGCCCCGCCCCGCCCCAGTCCTGTCCCTGCTGCCCCTCAGCCACCACCCGCCCCATCCAGCCCCCTGCATGACAGCCACAAGCACCCTTCCTTCCTGCCCCAGCTCCATGTCCTAGCCTCACCCTGCTCCAGGCTTGGCATCCTGCCCATCTCTGCTCAGCACTGCCCCTGGCTCCTCACCACTGCAAGCCTGCCAGCAGCTGCAGGCCCCTGGGACGTGAGCACCATCACGTCCCTTATGGCAAGGAGGCAGCGCAGGTGGGGAACAGCAACGGCAGCAGCGGCTACCCCTGGGGCAGTGCTCAGCGGAGAGCATCAGCATGACCCAGCAGCGCCGGGGGCATTACCTGCTAGCCACAGTGACCACAAAGGCCTTGCAGGCGCCCAGGCCTGAGCCCGTCTCTGGGCAGTGTTCATTAGTATGAGCTAGGAGGGGAGCACCTCCAGGTCCTACCGCAGACCAGAGCGCCACCATGCCCAGCGCTGCCCAGGCAGCTGGGGAGAGGCCGTCCCGAATGGGTTAAACAGTCAGCCCAGGCCCAAGCTGGGCCAAAGGAGGGATTATTGCCCATTGCGCCTTCTGTACCTTTATAAATCCCCACATCAGCTGAGGTTCGGGGCGGGGACGCCCCCCCGTTGAAGCCCCTCGGACTTGCTGTGGCTGTGTGTGGGCTGCGCAGAACCCCAGGGAATGGGATGGGCCAGCCTGCAAGTGACGAGGGGCTTGGTGCTGCTCAGATGCCTGAGTGGGCTTCCCTGGGGAATGCAGCTCAGCTGGCAGGAGCCATGTGACCTGCCCACTGGGCACATGGCAAACGTTCCCCTTGGAGCACATTTCCCGTGGGGTTTGAACACCCCCCACTTGCTGACAGGGGAGACCACTCAGCAGCTGCTTCGGGAGAGTGACTCCGAGAGACCCAGCTCCCGCCAGGCTGCTCTGGTTTGTGGGCGAGATGCAGAGCTCTGGTCCCTGGCGGGTGCCTTCATGCAGCACCTAGGGCCTGTGGAGACAAGCGCTCGGGGATGCTGTGAGGCCGTGGGGGGAACTGGCTGATGCACTGTGCCCCTTTTGTGCCATGAGCTTAGCCCGCCAGGGAATGTCCCTGGGGCAATGAACCAGGGCCTGGGGGGTCTGCGGTGCCTCCCTTGTGGAGTCAGTAGCAGGGATTTAAATCAGTTGACCAGTGAAATGCACCGACCCGGCTTATGCCCAGCACATGGCGGCCGCACGCTGTGTTTGTACCACACGAGCGCAGTGAGAGCGAGGCCGTGGGCTCAGCAGCAGTGCCGCTCCCGGGTTCATTCGGTGTCTGACCCTGAAGCCGGGAGGAGAATGTGGGAAATAGGAGTGTGAGGAGCCTGAGTCAGGTTCAGCAGGGTCCATAATCGCCTCCTGCACCCCCACCCTCCTGAGCAGCTGGCACTGGCTCCTGGCAGCGGCAGGGGGAGGGGCGGTGATGGACCCCTGCTCTGACCCGCTAGGGCGATTCCTAGGGGCTCAGCTGTGCTAGCCTGGCCACAGGATGCGCCCGAGCGCTTGGCACCACACACCCAGAGCGTGGGCAGCCCGGCTTGGGGGGTTTGTAATTAATCCTGTTTCTCACAGCAGGGCCCCTGGCTCAGCAGGCCACACTGGGCTCGGCGCTACACCAACACCGAGTAGCTGGTCCCTCCCCCAAGGGCTAAATACTCAAGCTAGCCCAGGCGGGGTAGGGGGGGACACAAGCCAAGTGACTGATGTGATGCCAGCAAACAGTGTGAGTTCCTGTGTGTGTGTGTGGGGGGGGGGGATTCACATGGGAGCGGATCAGCTACTGGGAGGGGAGGCGGGTGATGGAGACAAGGCTCTGAGCAATGCCGGGGGGGGAGAGGGGGAGGGATGAGCACCTTGGACTCTGGACGCTTGGGGCAGCCCCCAGCAGGCTGCCTCATTGCACTGTGCAAATATTTGCCTTCCCCAGATGCTCAGAGGGCAAGGGAGGCTCCCAGGCATTTTCTGAGGCTTCCGTTTCACAGGCAGTTGGCAGGGCTCTTCCCCGCCCCTTCCCTTGGGTGATTTGTGTCCCGGGGCGGCGGGAGCACATCCAGCTGCAGCATGAGGCTACAGAGTTAGGTAGACAAAAGCCGCCTTGCATTGGCCTAGCTGGGCATGTCTCCCCCACCGCTGGAAGTGTCCTGCTATGGCGCCGCAGTAACATCCCTGCCCCGCGTGGTGCTGAGCCCTGGTCGGCACAGTGCGAGTGCAGATACTGGGTTACCTCTGTCGACCCGATCAGCCCTCCAGCCCCACCGTCCCAGACCGACCATTGTGAACGCCACTGCCCAGGGTCCCGGAAAACGGGGAACCCCACGTATTTCTGAACTGCCTTTGCACAACTACTCCAGCGCTCCCTCGTGTGGAGCACACCAGGGGACGGGCTCTCCTGGGTCTGTGGGGGGAAGGGGTTTGCAGGCACAGCTAGGAGCAGGCGTAAAGCCGTGGCCAGCTGTGAAAGGATCGCACGGGGGCAGGTGAAGGGGTGACAGTGGCCAGCAGCAGTGCAGAGGGGAAGTGACAGAACTGCAGCAGGCATGCCAGGCCGGAGAGGCCAGCAGTCGAGACCTTTTAGAATGAGCTGCATGCAGAGACCCCCCAGAGCACCGGGGCTACCTCTGTGGTGCCTGAGACAGAGCACTGCCAGGCACTGGCGGGAGGACATGCACCGGGGCGTCCAGCTGTGCCACAAGCCAGGCCCTGTTTGAGACCCGCTGCAGGGACAGCGTGTGAACGCATTTCCCGTGACCAGGTTTAAAGGTGCTAACCAGCCCCTCATCTTAAGAGGTGCAATTCAGTCCACCTCGCCTGGGTCCCTGCACCACCACAGGGATGATTTCCCGCCAGCCAGGGGGTGAGAGTCACCCAGGCCCTTGGGGCCAAAATCCCCCCTTCTCCCTCCCTCTCGGGAAGAGACAGATGCTGATATGTCCTTCTGAGCAAGCCAGAGGGAGAGGGAGAGAAGGCTCCCCTAGCCTGGGCTGCCCTGCAGCCTGGCCCTGCCTTCCAGGCTGGGGAGTGTTCCCAGAGCCAGGAAAGCTTTGATGCTCCCGTTGACAGGCAGATTTACAGACATTTGTGACAAGGCATCTGGCTCTACCCACCCCTCCCACTTACGAACCCACCCACCGTTTGCACAGGGCTGAGGGGCTGGCCCTCGCCCTCTCTCATCTGAGCTGGGGCACAATAGGGACCAGGAAAGCTGGGGGAGGCCCTATGACCAGATCCTCAAAGGCAGTTCAGCTTCTAACTTCCACCGATTTCGAGGGAATGTAGGAGCCTAAATACCTCTGAGGACCTGGGCCTAAATTCACACCAAGCAGCTGGTTCTGCCTTCCTCAGTCCGGTCAGTTCCCAGGTCCAGCTGTGCTTTTCTTCTGTTTGCTGACGACTGGACAGCGTCAGGCAAATTCACAAACAGCTGTTTCCGGGAAAGCATTTGCTCTGTGTTTGCGCAGAAACGGCACCTCAGCCACCTGTTTCTGCCATCAGGTGGCCATTTAGCCTGCAATAAAGACTGAAAGTTCAGAGACCAGCTCCTCATCTGGTGGAACCTGGCAGTGACACCAGTGGAGCTTGGCGAGTTTCCACCAGGTGACCATAGATCCCAACCATTGCAAACCCCAAGAGCCAGGATCAAGCGCTTTCCAATGTCACCGGAACCTGCAGAGGTCAGGACACTCTTATTACACGACAGAAGTTTCCTCTCCTGAAAACTTTACAATCTGAGAACCTAAACCCGCAAACACAAAGAGCCCGATCTGTTTGGTTCTACCTCCTCACCGGAATCCCAACAGACAACGGGTGAGGGGCAGGGTGTGACGTGACTGAGGGGGGACAGTTTGTATTTTTGGGTAGCACCCAGCAGCATCAGCTGAGCTGGGGCCCCCAGTGCGGCGGGTGCTGCACAGACATGAGGCCTTGCAATTCAAGGGCCCGTGAGTTGTTTCTGAGCAGCGCCCAGGGCCTGGTTTGGGAAATCTGCCTCTCCCGAAAATCCCCAATGGAAACGCCGCTTCCTGCAGGGCTGCCTTTGCATTCGCTCCTCTGACCTGTGCCACAGTTAGGGAGGCTAGAAGGGCAAGGACAAAACGCAGCGACAGCTTCCAGGGGCTGGGCTGGGGCTGGGGCTGGAACCGCTCTGCCTCAGCGAGGATCATTTCGTTACCTCGTCCCTGTACCCGTCAGATTTGTCTGGTGTCCCCTTGGGGCTCTAGGCACCTCCTGGGGAGCCCAGGCTCCTACCGGCTGCAGGCTGGGGTGGGTCTGTCTGCCAGCGGGCACTGTCCTGGCAGCTCCCCTGGACGTGAGCCCAGGCTCCCCCGTGTGCTCCAGGGCAGGGACTGGCTCTGGGGGCACCCAGCGCGGAGGAGCCTGCTCGGCCAGGGCGCTGCCATCCCACACACTGGTCGTTATTTCATCGGCAGGGACCTGCCCCGGAGTCCCGCTCTCGGCTGCCAGGAGCCCGCGGGCGAGCCCTGTCCGGGCACCAGGCAGGGCTGGGAGCGGGATGCCCCGCGCAGGGGGCGCTGCAAGACGCCTCGGGGGTCGGGCCGCAGCGCAGCGCAGCGCACCTACCCCCGGCACAGGGCGCAGCGCGGCGCAGCGCAGCGCACCGACCCCCGGCACAGGGCGCTCCGCGGGGCCCCGCCCGGCGGGGCAGGGCCGCGAGTCCCGCCTCCTCACCTGCGGGACGGGGCGGGACGGGGAGCTGGGAGCGGCCGCACCTGCCCGGCCGGCACTCGGCGCTGCAGCGCGCACGGAGCGAAGCGAAGCGACCCTCGGCCCGCACCGACTTGCCGCCTCCTGCCCCATGGGGCCGCCGCGGGGCCGCCTGCCCGGGCTCTGCCTCCTGCTGCTGCTGCAGGTACCGGGGCTGGGGCGCTGGGAGCCGCGGGGCCGGACTGCGCCCCCCAGCTCTGCTCGGCAAGGGAGAGGCCGGGGCTCACTGCCGGGGGGCTGTGCGGAGCCGCTTCCTGGGGCACCCGGCTGCCCCCCCCCTTAGCCTCCCACGCTCCCCTTTGTAAGGGCAACTCCCACCCGGCTGCCCCCATTCCGCTCCTGCCCCACCCTGGCTGCCCCCTCCTGCCCCCACCCCCACTGTGCAAGGGCAGCTCCCACCCTGGCTGCCCCCTCCTGCCCCCACCCTGGCTGTGTAAGGGCAGCTCCCACCCTGGCTGCCCCCATTCCCCTCCTGCCCCCACCCCCACTGTGCAAGGGCAGCACCCACCCAGCTGCCCCCTCCTGCCCCCACCCTGGCTGTGTAAGGGCAGCTCCCTTCAGCTGCCTCCTAATCCCCTCCGGCTGCCCCTATTCCCCCTCCTGCCCCCACCCCACTGTGCAAGGGCAGCACCCACCCTGGCTGCCCCCTCCTGCCCCCACCCTAGCTGTGTAAGGGCAGCTCCACCCTGGCTGCCCTGCTGCCCCCTCTCCTGCCCCCACCCCCACTGTGTAAGGGTAGCTCCCACCTCAGCTGCCCTGCTGTCCCCCTCTCCTGCCCCCACCCCGGCTGTGTAAGGGCAGCTCCCACCCTGGCTGCCTCGCTGCCACCCCGCTTTGTTAGGGTAGTACCCCCTGCAGTGTGCCCCCCCCATGCCGCCTCCGGGGCGCCGCTTACCTAGGCAGTGGGTTGCTGTACTTGTGGTGTGCCGGGGCGGCAGTGGCCAGCATTGTGCGCCATAGCCAGGCCCTGA
Organism: Mauremys reevesii; assembly: GCF_016161935.1. NCBI lineage: Eukaryota > Metazoa > Chordata > Testudines > Geoemydidae > Mauremys > Mauremys reevesii. Next base: position 41,492,685 of record NC_052638.1, read on the forward strand.
CTCCAGAGTTCAGGGCTTGTTGGACTCTCTGGGGCTCCGATCCTGGGCTGGGAGTCTCATGGGACAGGCTCTGTCGTGAGGCTGCCGGCCTGTGACACAGACTTTCTCCCTGGAGCCTAGTGCTCCTGCCTCATCTGGATTTGGGCAGTGCAGAGGGCAGCGGAGGGCTGAGTTGCAGGTGGAATTTCCTTCTAGACAGGGGGATGCTCTGGGGGACGCACTGCTTGTGACCTGTCCCCGATGCCAGATACAGATCCCCTGGGGCTCGGGAGATTTGGGACCTGTTCCTTCTGCATCCTCCAGAGTAGAACTCTCTAGGCAGGATTTTCGGGGATCAGCGCAACGGGGTTCAAGGGAAATCACCGACAGGGCCAGGCCAGGATGTGAGACTTACTAACGCTTATTTCTTGGGCACCAGGCTGGCCGGTGGTTTTGTGAAGAGGTGTCGCAGTGCCAGCCAGGTTTCGGCTCGGAGAGCTACACCTTCCCTGTCTCCCAGCGGGATCTGGAAACTGGCCGAGTGCTGGGCAAAGGTAAGGTGACTTCTCAGCTCCTTGAATGCTCCACTCGAGGCAGGTGTTCTCACCCTTTGTCTTAGGGCAGCTCACACCTTCATACGGAGAGCATTTCCCTTGGACTGTTCCTGATCATAGGGTCATAGAGTTTAAGGCCAGAAGGGACCACTGTGATCATCCCGTCTGCCCCCCGCAATAACCTGGCCCATGGGACTGCCTCAAATTAATCCCTGTTTGGCTGTTTTTCTAGTTCAATTTGGATGTAAAAATGGCTGGTGCTGGAGAAGCCACCAGATAACACCCTTACAGCAGGGACCACTGATGGGGACAAGTACACTTAGGAAAGAATGTAACGTATTAGCAGCTGGGAAAAGGGAGAGCTGTGGAGATATGGCTGGTCAGAAGACCGCAGTTTGCTTTATGCTTTTGAGCCTAGTGCTGTAACCGTGGCTGAAGTTATGGACTAGGCCGGTAAATGTTTCTCAGTGGCTCTTGCTCCTGACATGAAAGTGTTAACAAGCAGAGAGGCTCACTGAAATCTGCCCTTTCCCCTCGAGCTATGGGAGGCGTAAGGCAAGCTGAAAGCAGACTTGTTCTAACGAGCAGTCTTTGGGTGTGTGGCTTGTGTTTATTCACTGACAATCTGCCTTCACTATCATCCCTGTGCCTGGCAGCAGGAATGCCCATTTCCTGCTCTTCTTACTGAAGTTTTGGTAATACGAGTGGGTCATCTGTTTGGCCTTGGACATTGTGTAAATAAGGAAATTATTACTTACTTATTAATTACTTAAATGGGGGGACTTAGTTTTGGTTTGGCTATAAATAGCTGGTTCTCAGGCATGACCAATAAAATCAAAGCAGACAATCTGTCTACAGGGCTGTGGTCTCTTGGACTGTATGGTTTTACGGGGAGTGGCCCTTCCACAGCTGTCTGTAAAACACCTCACACTAGATAATAGTAATTGCCAGCCTCTGGATAATAGCATGTCCAGCAAACGCAGCGCCTCTGTTCTCTCTGAGCTTGTGGATAGGTTAAGTGTGCCCTGCCCCCCGCCCTCGGATGGAGCTTTGGTTCTCTTGGCGAGTGCAAGCTGGAGCTGAGCTGAGCTGCCTTGTGTTGTGCGTGCGTTCTGGGGTCACGACTGTGTGCGATGCCTCTGACCCATCTCAGAGAGAATGAATAGTTCTTTGTTCATTATAGCTCCCACTGGTAGGCTAGGTGTTTTGCAAATGCGCAGGCAATGGGGCCCTCTTTGGAGGCGCCTCCAATCCACATCTGTAAACCAAAAACCATCTGGCTAAAGCAGAGTTTGGGTCGCAGGTGTGTCAGTGGTTTCTGGTTCCATCCCTCGCTACACATCACGCTTCCTTTACAAATGTGCTGCACCTCTCAAACTTCCAAACCTGGCCTCTGGGAGTAGACCTAGCCACTACCCCATAATCCTTTGCTACACCTATCGCCTCCTCCAGTCAATGCTGCCCACTCCAATTTAGTGTTATCCCAGGATACTTGCAAAATCAGAAGACCAAATTAGAAGGAGACCACAAGTTCCACTTCCTCTTCATGGGTCTCCAGAAGACACAATCCCCCTCAACCCACCTCAGTCCCACTTAAACCCACTTCCTCACTCCCGTGTCTCAGTGTTGACAACAAGTGCCCAAAGATGAGCTGAAGAAGGAGGGTTTGTCCAGATGGCAATTCCCACTGCCGGCTCTGACAGAGCCAAGACGTTGGTTCCCTAACATCATCAAAGATCTGGCAGCCTTTAAATCTGGCTTCTCGAGCTTCTGCTAAGTGACGTTGGGGATGAAATTCCCATGCTAAGCATTCTGTGAAGAATGAGCTGGTGCAGAGGAACCGTCAGTACTTAGCTGCCTTTGCTCCGGTGTCCTGGGGTTGGCTGGTGGCTTCTTTCACTGGCTACTATGGAACAAAGGAAAGCTGATTTTGTGTGTGACTGGTACCAAGAGTTGTGAGGTGTCTAGTGTCACAACTTTGGCTTGTGACTGCACCATCCCTGGAAATGCCTCTTTCATAACTGGCAGAATGCTTGGTGCATTGTCTAAACTTCTTCTCAAGAAGACAAACTGGTGCTTGGGGTCTCCTCCAGCCTGCATTTGGCTTCCTCATGGCTTGTGAGGAACAATGTGTAGCCATGCCAGGAAGTGGGTTGTGGGGGGAGAATCAACTCTGGCTAGGGGTCAAACCCTTTGAAGAGCATGGTGAAAGGCAACATACTGGAGACTTTGATGGGGCATTCGGAACAGTGGGGGCCAGTGTGACCACTGCACTTTTAAGGTCCCAGATGTCGTGTGGGGCAGAGTTCTTTTGCAGCTGAGCCCAAGAATGAGCTGGTGTTGGGCAGAGCTTAGGACCCGCTTTATTTTTGCTGTTGTGATCTAGTCTAGATGTGACTGTTGTGCATCCCGGTCCAAACACGCCTGGCTGTTCAGCACGGCTGTAAAATCAAGCCATAGTCCTTTGCCCCTCACCTGTGTGGTGCCCTCTTGGATAGCTTCAGCAAGTCTTCCTGCCCCTACTAGGGGCATTGGTTATGGCAAAGTTGGCAGGAGCTGGGGCAGAGCCTATGCCCATAGGGAAGGCCTGGGAGCAAGGCTCCCTCTTTCTCTGTGTTTGTGAAGCAGACAGAGGAAGGACAGGTGGGGTCTCACAGGAGCAGCGAGCCCAGCGGGGGAGCAGCGAGCCCAGCGGGGGAGCAGCGAGCCCAGCGGGGGAGCAGCGAGCCCAGCGGGGGAGCAGCGAGCCCAGCGGGGGAGCAGCGAGCCCAGCGGGGGAGCGCCCTGTCAGAAAGGCTGGTAGCGCCTGTGTTCAGGCTGGGTGTTGGGATCCCGCTGAGGTTCCCAGGACTGCTCTGTTGTTTTTTGACAGGGTTGCTATGGAAACGCTGTGTACTTGTGGTTAATGGTTGATAGGGTTTCACTTGTAGGTCGGCAGCCTTTGGAAAGACAGGCATGCTCGGACCTAGTGCCAGCAGTGGGAAGCTCTAACCCTTGGGTGAGTAGTTGAGGACTGGGAGAAACTCCTGGTAGCTCCTCCTGCTGAGTGAGGTCTTCAGAGGCCCTGCACCGTTGGGCCCCTGGAGCCTGGCAGACACAAGTCAGACTTTGCACCTCTGTTGTCATTGATCATTAGAAAACTTGCTTCACTCGTCCTCCCCCTCCGGGTCCCTCTGCCAAGTGCCCTGCTGCCAGTCTTGCCTGTGCTGGCGTGACAGGGTGGTTTGCCACTCGGCAGCCTGAGTCATCTTTCTGCAAAGCCACCCCGATCCCTCACGCTGGTGATAGCTGGAAATCCCCTTGTTCACTGGCACGTTCTGCTCCCAGGTTGGGGGGAGGGGAGAGGAGAGAGAAATTGCTCTGGGCTTGTCCCCCTCCTTTCTCCCCTACCTCCAAGGCCCAGTGTCGGAAAGGCCTGACGTCCTTGCTGCTTATTAGTAGAGGTCAAAAGCTTGAGCAAACAGGAAGGCCTTGCCCGTGCCTAGGGGCTTGCTAGAGGCAGCATGTTGCCGGGGTTGTCGCTCTGCTGATTCCATAGCCAGTGGCAAGGAACAGAGTCCAGACCTGGGACTGGCAGCAAGAGCCATTCAGCAGGTTGTAATTCCCATCACAGGACACATGGAGCAGGGCGATTCCTGGTGTAACGGGAGCTGAGGCCATTCAGGGCTTTCTGGACTGTAACCCACACCTGCTGGAGGCAAAGCATGCAGCCTGCTGCTCCGTGCTCCTAGCAGTGTATGCCACACCACACAAACCGTTCCATTCTGCGCTAGCTGAGGTGTCTGAGCCCTCTCCTGGGAGGCTCAAGCAGAGTCCTCTGCAGGGATCTGTCCTCCAGGTGAGAGGAGTGGATCACAGCAGCAAGGTCTGCATCACAGGAATGGCCACAGCTTCCTAGCCAGCCTAGGTGGGAAAAGACTCCACAGATGGCAACCAGAACGTGGGACTCCCGGGGAGAGGTGGCTCCGAAGTAACCCTGATGCTGAATGCTGTTGGAAGGTTGATCTGCGCCTCTGACGGAAGCGGTCCCTGCCCAGTGGGGTCATATCCCGCTCACAGTTCTGTGGTAGATCAGAGTTTAGCCCCGTGCCAGGGAGAGGAACGGGATCACTTGTATTTTCTGATGTTCTATATTAAACTGTCCACTATGCATTAAGTTCTGGTTTAAGGGCTTGGTCCTTAGATGCCACAGGGGTAGATCTCTGATTGCAGTAAATTTGGTCTAAAAGGCAGCCCTGGAATTGGAGGATGGTTGTACTGAGCCAATGCTCCAGACGAGCTAATCACGGCACTTCAAAGGGAATCAGCTGGGTCCTGTGACTGGAGCATGGGAGCTTTCCCCAGGCTGACGAGTTGGGCTGTAATTAGGATGATTAGGGTGTGTGCACTTTCCAGCTGATGGGTTTGGATAGGTTTCAGGACTCATTGAGGTTAGGAGAAAAAAACACCTGTTGTTGTGATCATGACTGGAGACCTCCCCCAGACCTCTGGCTGGTTGTTTTTAACTGGCCATCCAATCTGTGCTTTAAACACCTCTTCTCTGGAGGAGGTTGGGTGCCTACTCTAAACCTTCCCTAAAGATTTTATTGCATGATAAGGCCCTTTAAAGAGCTAATGAAAGAGTTTGATGGAGGAAGATGCAACTTCCTAAGAATGAATTGCAAAGAATAAGTGCTGCCTGTCGCATTATTCTCGCAGCAACCATTGGCTAGAAAAATTTATACAACATGTTGTAACAGCTGTGCCTGCTGAACTTCTCACGTAAGGGGTGGCAGGTACTGGGATCAAACCATCTCTTTCTGAAGGACCTCAGTAGCATCTGCTGTTGAATTCAAAGGCAGGTGGTTACCCACCCTTTGGACCACAGCTGTTTCCAGCCCCTGCAAACTGGGCTGAAGATGCAGTGTGCTTAGGACTGAGCATAGGGCTAGGAGCCAGGAATTCCTGAGCTTTTCGCTCTGGTACTGACTCACTGGTGACCATGGCAGGTCACTTCACCTCTGTCTCCCCAGGGTACAGAGGAGGAAATGGCATCGTGGCCGCAAAGGGAGGGAGAGGACTAGCTTGTGCAGCACTTTGGAACAGATTTTTCTGGCTGATCCTGCCCATCCCATTCTTGCAGACAGGAGGGGTCGATCTCTGGAATCTGGGGCGGGGTGACAGCTAATGGAGAAGGCAGTGGCTGCTTCTCCCGCCTGTTTTATTTATTTGTTAAGCTTCTCTGGTAATAGGGTCCTGCTGACACCCTCTGCCCTTCGGGAGACGGGGGGGCCCTGTGGCTTGTGGCCTGAGCTGCCCTGTGTGGCTGCTGGTGGTCAACTACTGAATAGCAGCAGCACGACTCCCTCTCTGACCTCCCTGCACCTTGGTCTTGTCCCCTTGGTAGCATGTGCTGCCCCATCCCCTTCGTTCCGTCTGGGCGCTTGTGTTGAGCTGGGACTGCCTCATCCAGAGCCCTGGTCCCCGAGCAGCGGCAAAGGCTGCCAGCGTAGGGCTTGGGGCTTTGGCCAGCTTCCCCGAGCTACCAACGTCCCCTCTTGGGTTGTCGCCTTTGGCAGCCTGGGTGAATTGTTCGCTTCGTAGAGGTGATTTCGCCCTGAATCACCTTTCGGGTGAAACTCTGTCTTGCAAGCCTGAAGTCATGGTGAAACTGCAGTATGACATCAGGGGGCCGTCTGGGAGTAGGTGTTTCCGTGGGAGAGGCGGGGTAGGAGTTCTGCCGTCCTGTTTGTCCCCGGGATCCATAAAAGCTGATGAGTCTCTCTGGACTCTCACTTCCTCCTACGACAGGGGTCTGCGTTTTGTGGAGGAGCGGCTGGATTTGGGAAAACACAGAGACAGGTTGTTGCTCAAACCCAGGGGCTGATGGTACAAAGGCAGTGACAAAACAATCCACAAATAAACCCAGAACCCCTCCCTGACTCCAGTGTGGGAGGCGAGAGCTTGTTTGGCTAATCTGCAGCTCTAAGCCGCTTATCTGTTCAGGAGGGGTTGGCGCTTTACTGCCAGCGAATGACTCACCTCCACCTGCACTGGGCCTGAACGAAGGAGGCTGAGTCGGCTGAGTGATGTCATTGCTCCCTGCCCCAGCCTGGGCTGGAGCGAAAGTCTGCTCCAGCGTGGGTCGGACTAGGATGACTATATTAGGCGCTGCGCTGAAGGCTAGCATGGCGTCCCCTCTCTGGGATCACAGCCAAGGTTAATATGACTCTGGGTCTCTGCTACCGATACGTGGGGCCGTAGCAAACAAGCACATCTCACAGCGTCGCTCCAGCTCTGTTGTGGGCCATTTACTTCCATGCCCTCTCTATTGAATTCTGACACTGGCGTGCTCCGCTGTCCCTCTTCCCCCACGCCATCCCCCCCGCTCCGGCCACAAGACTGGTTGAATTCAGACCTTTGCTCTTTCCAGCAAGGGTTGTCAGGCATCCGGCTTTTGACCGGAACGCTCGGTCAAAAAGGGACCCTGGTGGCTCTCTGACCGGGCCGTTAAAAGTCCGGTTGTGGCACAGTGGTGCAGGCAGGCTCCCTGCCCGGATCCACGTGGCTCCTGGAAGCAGCGACAGGTCCCTCCAGCTCCTAGGCACAGGAGCGGCCATGGGGGCTATGCATGCTGCCCCTACGCCAAGCATGGGCTCCGCAGCTCCCATTGGCCAGGAACCATGGCCAATGGGAGCTGCAGGGGCGGTGCCTGTGGACAGGGGCAGCACGCGGAGCCTCCGTGGCCGCCCCTGTGCCAAGGAGCCAGAGGGACCTGTCGTTGCTTCCAGGAGCCACCTGAGGTAATCACCCGCCTGGAGCCCCCTCCTGTACCCCAAACCCTCATCCCCGGCCCCCAGCTGGAGCCCTCACCCTCTCCCGCACTCCAACCCCTGCCCTAGCCCAGAGCCCCCTCCTGCACCCAAAACTCCTCATCCCCGGCCCTATCCCAGAGCCCGAACCCCCAGCTGGGAGTCTTCACCCCCTCCTGCACCCCAAGCCCCTGCCCTAGGCCGGAGCCCCTTCCTGCACCCTGAACCCCTCATTTCTGGCCCCACTCCAGAGCCCGCACCCCCAGACTGGAGCCCCTCCCTCCCCCCTGCCCCAGCCCAGTGAAAATGAGCTTATGAGTGAGGGAGGGGGAGAGTTACTGTGGGGCTGGGCCTCGGGGAAGGGGGCAGGGTAAATGTGTTCAGTTTTCTGCAAATAGAAAGTTGGTAACTCTACTTCCAGCTCTTAAACGACATACGATCAAATTCCAAAGCCTTCCAGAGCCGGTGGCTCCTTTTCGCTGAGGCTTCAGAAAATCTTTGCTTTACACAAGTGGGAGGAATCCTGAAGCCCTTGTTCATCAAACCCTTAGCATCCCACAGCCCTTGTGCCTCAGGTGCTCAGAGAGCCTTCTCTGTGTCCTAGGCACTCAGGGGCCTCCATCAGTGTCCTCTCGGTGCGCCTCAGGGGCCTCTCTCACGCCTGGGAGGCAGGGCACTGCTGTTATCCTCATTGTACAGGTGGGGAACCGCAGCACTAAGTGACGTGCCCAAGGTCACACAGGAAATCTCTGGCTGAGCAGGGAATTGAACCTGGGTCTCCCAGTGAGAGCAGTGAGCAGCGATGGGTCCGGGCATCACGTCCTGTGTCGAAAGCTCCCGCAGGCAGGCCGCACTGTGGCACCACGTGGCTGCTGAGACGGACTGAGGAAAGAACAAGGGGTCTCCCCAGGCTGCTCCGTTACTTTGGCAAAGGGCAGTAGGGACAGGGCGAGTATCGTGTGAAGGCTACACGCTGCCCAGTGGGAGGCTGGTGCTCTGTGCCATCGCCGTCCTTTCCAAGTAAGAATGTCTGCCCGAGCTCGGCCCTGCCAGGCCGCTGGAGGCTTGGGTGGTGGTTCATGACGTGCCTGGGTTCTCGCTGGGCAGCCTATCGTAGGTATAAGTAGCTTTGCCTGTCTCGGCGCTTGTTCTGTCCTGGCTGGGGGAGATCAGGGGACTGGAGCCGTATTGTGCAAGGGCAGATTTTTTAGGCCCATAACTGACTGCGCGTCATTTGCCAGTAGTTCTGCGTGGGCCAGAAGCCACTTTTCGGTGTCTGATATCTTGGCCTTTCGCTGTTTAAAGTTGATTATACTGTTAGTGCGTCCCCCAGCTAGCCTAATGCAGCCATTTGTATGAACTGCTAATGCAGCAAATATTTTGCATGTATCATAAATTTAGTTATTTATTTATTTATTTTAGTCTACACAACCCCTCAGCTTTGTGTCGGGCCCCAGCTCTTAGTGAGAGCTGCTCAGTCTCTGCAGAGCTGAGTTACAGGAGTTTTGAACTGAGCTGCTCCATTCTGTGGCAAATTCTCTGTTCCCTGGGCACCAGAGCAGGCAAGTGAGTTGGAGGGAAATGAACCTCAGTCCAGTGCCCTGACGGCGCCTGGGTTGGGCGTCTGTGCTGCGCGAGGATCGGTCCATAGCGCTTCCAAGCACCTATCCTGTGGGAGGAGTCGTCTGCATGGCCAGGGTAAAAGTGAACCCTGCTGTGTGCTGCCTGGGTGTGGCTGGGCAGGAATGCACTTTCTTTCCAGCCAGGCTTCCTGGAGAAACTGGTTTGGCGGCTGCTTCTCTCAAATTAGAAGAGAGTCAATCCGAGCTCCATTCAGAGTGGCACCGGCACAGGGTGGTCCTCTCTCTTTTCTTGTGCTAAGTTGAGATTTTCTGCAGCACGCTCCCTGGGCACAGCCTCCTGGCCCACAGCAGGGGTGCTGGGGAGCCAGCGTGCAGGGGGAGGAGGAGAACATCTCGTCTCCTCTCTCTCTAGGAGTATGAGCAGCACTGACCCCCTCCAAAGGGGCGTCCCACCCCGTTCCCCTGGACTGGAGGAAAGGCCGCTGCCACCGCGATGCCTGGGCACTGTTCGGGGGCTGGCAGTCTAATTCTCCACTTCGCCGGGGCCTGTGAGACACTGAGCCTGGCCACTTTTCACCTCCAGGCTCTCCCTGGTCTGCAAATGGGGGGGGACGGATGCCCAGCGAGCGAATCACCTGGCCAAGGGCACCCAGCCAGTCTGTGGCTGAGCCAGGAGTGGAACCTTGCGCCCCCTGTCCGTGTGACCATGCTGCCCCTCACTGGCACGGGGGTAGGAATGGGCAGAGTGAGGATGTGGTCTCAAGTGGGAGGGCAGCTCTGAGTCTTTGCCTAACGTGGCTGTTGCCTTAATTGTCCAAAGCATCTGCCCTCACCCAGAAGGTTTATTGCAGGAAGAAGAGACGTGCGAGTCATTCTGAGACTGGACTGAAATGAAACGTAGGGACTTTCCTACTTAGCCTGTGATTTCTGTGGGGGGGAATCCTTCGCTTCCCACCTGCCAGCCCTCTTAAGGCTTTAAGACAGCCTTAAACACAGCCATAGACTAACTCAACTTTGCATTATGTGATGGAGAAAGTGGCAAGTGTCTCATTGTTATAATGATCTTGCCTTTATATTGTGCTGGATCCCAGAGCTTTGCAAACTCTGTAGCATGAACTGAGAAGATTTCATACATCTTTGATGAGCATTCCCTAAAATGGAAACACTTTGGAAACAGGTGTGAAAACAAATGAAAGGTGCTGCCGGCTGTAACTGACCAGTGACTCCCTGGGTCTATTACTGAGCCTGCCTCTGGAAAATCAGTGTTTGAAATCTACAGAACTAATGCCCTGCTTTTTAGTCGCAACTAGACTCTGTTCCAGATCACTGGGGGGGGGGAGACCCAGGAGATCATTTATCCCCATCATCTGGGATTAAAAAAAACAACTGGAGGGGACGCTGGCAATACAAAAACTCATAATTATTTTTCACATTGGAAAAATTCTGAACTGGACGGTTCTCTTCCTAGTTAGTGACCATGTGAGCGCTTGTGACCAGGAGTGACAAAGGTATTAAATTATGAGGTCCATTTTGTATCTCGGTGCTATGGAAACCCAATAAAATGTGTGCTAATTTGAGAGAGAATCCCTGGGCACGTCTCTGGAATGCAGCTACCTCTGGGTAAAGCGACCGTGTCCTTATCTCACCACCAGACAGTCCCAGTTCTTCAGAGGAGGTCTGGGCATCTCAGGATCTTCTCCGCCCATTTCACTGGATTAAAATGTTTGGTGTTTTCTATAACTACAAAATGTTTGTTCAAGATCCTGCTGTTCTCAGCAGAGTTTCCTGAGTTTGCCAGGAAGAAGCCGCATCGTGGAATGAATGTTCAGTGCGGTGAGCAGGGCATACATTAATCTCCCTGCCTGGCTGGGAGGGCCCTCATCCAGGGGGCCCAACTAGCCACTTCTTCTCCCAATGGGGAGGCCCTTCTGGGCTGCATCTTGGTGGTTACCAACTGCTGGAGGGAGAGTCTGAATGGCCAGAGTCCTCCAGAGTCTGAATCCCAGACTCCCGCTAGCTGCCTGTGGCCCTGCAGATGCAAATACAACGACACACAGTGTGTGAGGGGCTGTCACTACACTGGAGCAATCTGCCTGTGGCTACTGGAGGCGCTGCTCCTAGCCGAGGGGAGATAGAGAGCAGAGGGTGGAACAAAAGGGGAAGTGGTTGGGAGGGAATGATGGCTGGCTGGGGGGTGGGCAAGAAAGTGAAGGCTTTAATGACCTGGTGGATTTACATAAATGATGCATATTCATATTAGTGCATTGTATTTGCATACAATCCCTAGCTTTCTGCAGCTGCAGTTTGCACAGGTGTGGAGAGGCCTGTCTGACATCCTGCAATGGCAGAGAGGGCTGAGATCAGCAGGATGTGGCTGGGATTTGTTCTGTCCTGTCTGACTGGCTGCTCCTCCAGCAGCACAATGCCACTGGGCAGGGGCGTGACCTGGGGAGTCTCCAAGGTCACTTCCCCACAGCAGCCCCCCTGGCTGGCCCCTGGGAAGAGTTTCTCCTGCGCAGAGGTGGGAAGTTGCGCTGCACACAGAGGAGGCAGCACCTGTCAGCTGCAGCCTGCACCCAGGATGGGATCCCCTCACTTGCATATTGGGGATCCTGGAGGTCTCTTGCCATAGAGACCCTGCCTAGAGTGCCTTCGCCAGGCTTTAGGGGCACCCAAACTCCAGGCGCCATGTGGGGGGGGGGGCGGAGGGAGATAGCTCAGTGGTTTGAGCATTGGCCGGCTAAACCCAGGGTTGTGAGTTCAGTCCTTGAGGGGGGCACCTAGGGATCTGAGGCAAAAATCAGTACTTGGTCCTGCTAGTGAAGGCAGGGACTCGATGACCTTTCAGGGTCCTTTCCAGTTCTAGGAGATATATATTTTATTGGCCAATTGGGAGCTGCCAGCTGTGACAGCTGGCTCTGCACAGGATTGTCTGACTTCAGTAAAAATGCAGACGCTGGGCCCCCCTGTCTCTTACCCCATGCAGGAGCTGATGCGCTTGCTCTTCCGGGACTCACAGCTAGTTGGAAAAGGTAACCCCAAACTCTCGCCTGCCTTCCCCTCCCACCGGGGAGCTGGTTTGCTCCATCGTCGGGTCTATTGCAATATCCAGGTCTGGGGACAGCCTCTCTCCCAGCGTATGGCTTAGCGTACTGAACGGGGACAGGCTGCCCTGTCAGCACTCTCTCCTGGTGACCTGTGTGTAGCGGGAGGGACCCATCGGCTCTGCAGGACTGTGTTCATCCCTTGGCTGTGCTCAGTGGCAGGGCTGGCTCCAGGCAGCAGCAAAGGAAGCTGGTGCTTGGGGCGGCCAACGGAAAGGGGTGGCACCTCCGGGTTTTCGGCGGTGGGTCCCTCTCGAAGCGAAGGACCCGCCGCTGAAGAATGAAGCAGCGCGATACTGGAAGGTTCCGTAGGCAGGGTTGCCAGTGAACGGACGGCACCGCGTGGCTGCTTGTCGTCAAAACGCCGGCTGGCCTGCCGACCACAGGACTGGGACCTGTCCTTTCAGACAGTGTGTGTTTGGCATTTGCCAGCCTTTCTCCCTAGGCTCAGCCCCTTACCTGCGTGTGGGATTCGTGCCTCCCCCTCCCCCGCCCCCGAGTGGGGCACGAGCCAGCGTGCAGACCCACGACTATGAGAGCGCTGGCTGCTGCGAGGGGTGTCTGAGGCAGGTGTGCTGGTGACAACTGCTGTAACCTGCCACCTCATTAGATTCTCCCTCCCCCCCCCCGCCCAAGCTCGCCTCCCTGTAATGAAGTAGAGCCGACTGCTAAAGCCTTGATGCAAACCAGCCAGTGCCATGGCCGAACATTGCCTTGCTGGAGCACCCTGGAAACAGACACCAAGGCTGTGGAGGATGCAAAGGTGGCTTTAGCCATGAGTGTCTCCAGCCGCTGGGCTCAAAGTGCTGTGAACCCCAGAACCATCGCTGCACCACGCCCACGGGGTGCAAGGCTGCCCTCTGGGGTGCACTGGGCAATTCCCAGGATGAACCGGCACTCAGAAATGGCACCTTCCTTTCTCTGAGAGCAGCCTCAGGCCCCATCCTGCTGGCTGCTCCCTCTGTGCCAGAGGCTGGGGCAGGCACCCTGGGGGCTGCAGTGTGCCCCCGGGGCTGTGCCACACTGCCCGTCCTCCCGGCGCTGGGGCCACACTGCCTGCCCGTCACCCTGCTCAGCACTGGGGCTGGGGGCCAGGCCAGGAGGCGCCTTCAGGGCTGGCTGGCCGGGGGTTGGACTCGGTGGCATGGCCCCGATGGCATGATCCGGGGATGCTGGGAGCACTAGCCTGGGGCAGAGGCCAGTGGCCACGGTGGGGTGGGAGCTGGGGGCACTGGGTGGAGGCCAGTGGCCACAGTGGGGGCTGGGCTCCGATGGGTGCAGAAGGGGAGGGGCCTCAGGTGGAAGGGGTGGGGCTGGGGGCCTAGCCTCCCCAAGCCAGGGGTTCACCCACTCCCCATGGAAGAAGCCCCTTGCAAGGTGCAGGCTGATGGTGCTGCCTGGGGGTGGAAGGAGAGGTTTGGGTACTTTTGACAGCAGATTGCTGCTGGAGGAGATGATGAGATGTCCTACGTTTTTAATGGCTTCAAAGAGTTTTCCTTTAGCTAGCCTGGCGGTGGGTGTGGCTTGACCTCCATCCTCTGAGTGCGAATGGCGCCTTCATACTGAGCAGAATTCAGCTGTCTGGGTGGGAGAATTGGCAGGGTGTAGATTTAATCCTTGGATTGTTTGCTTTTGCTCAAAGGCACCCAGCAGCTGGGAATTTAGTCAATTGCAAAGAATGAGTTAAAAGTGGTTTCAGTGGTACACCTGCCCGAGAGTCTCCTCCCCTCCCCACCCCCCCAGCCCATAGTTTGCTCTTTAACAAAACAAACACAACCTTGCTCTTCTCTGCTGCTGCCCAAGGGGCGGGGACAGAACACAATCTACAGGGGAAGAAATAAACCTGACTCTGTACAAATTGTGGTTAAATGCACCAACTAAAAAAACCCTGGGAAACTGAGTGCTTTGCTCTGATCTGTCAGTGATGGGATCGCAGGGGTTACTTGTCACAGACGTGATTAAGTTCAGGCAGAAGTGTGACTTTGTCCACTTAATGTATCATGGAAAATTCTTCATTCTCTTGATCCCTTTGAGCAGTTCGTTGTGATTAGAGCTCCCAGTTGTCAGTGGTTCACAGGGGCAGACTCCTGTTTACACATACAGGTTTGCTGGGTAAGAGCTCTGACTCCAGGGTGGATCAGCAAGCTGTGCATGAGCAAAGGCAGAAGTAAACAGTACATTAGAGAAGGTGTTTAGCTGCCTTCCTCCATTTACATAACGCACACTGAGCTGCCGGTGCTATATAAGATCTGCTCAGGGCCCCGTTATGATAAATGGAATGGCTGCGCTGCTCTCCACTGATGTTCTCTCTGCCCAGTAGCAGTTAAGGCAAAGGGGATGCAAGGTGCATAATAATTTTTTAAGATTAAGACTAGAGTGTTCTCTGTATCCACCAGACACTAGTCTGTCCACGTCTGGAGTGCTGCCTTCACTGTAGTGACACCGTCCAGTTGAAACATTTTTTTTTAAAACCCATTTCCTTCCCTTAGGTGGTTAGACTGAAAGAGGTTTAAAAGTCAAACTTACTTTTCACCATTTGTGCTGCTCTCCAACCCAGGAGAATAAACAGTGACAGTAAACGGACTGGCCCCTTACACAGGCTTCTGTTTATAGCAGGGGTTCTCAAACTATTGTACTGGTGACCCCTTTCACACAGCAAGCCTCTGAGTGCGACCCCCCTTATAAATGAAGAACACTTTTAAATATATTTAACACCATTATAAATGTTGGAGGCAAAGCGGGTTTGGGGTGGAGGCTGACAGCTCGCGACCTCCATGTAATAACCTCACGACCCCCTGAGGGGTCCCAACCCCCAGTTTAAGAACCCCTGGTTTATAGCATCTGGTCAGTTTCACTTTCCAGTTGTCAGGGTCTATCCCAGGGGTCACCAACCTTTCAGAAGTGCTGTGCCGAGTCTTCATTTATTCACTCTGATTTAAGGTTTCACGTGCCAGTCATACATTTTAACGTTTTTAGAAGGTCTCTTTCTATAAGTCTATAATACAGAACTAAACTATTATTGTATGTCAAATAAATAAGGTTTTTAAAATGTTTAAGAAGCTTCATTTAAAATTAAATTAAAATGCAGAGCCCCCCAGACCTGTGGCCAGGACCTGGGCAGTGTGAGTGCCACTGAAAATCAGCTCGCGTGCCGCCTTCGGCGCCCGTGCCATAGGTTGCATAGCCTGGGCTAGAATCTTGCTGCAATGTTAGTTCCAAGATGGCAAAGGAAGAGAGCACGGCAGTGGTGGTTGTGTAGCCCTGATTGGAGGGATTAGGACGCGAGGGAATTCAGTTATGGAAAACCCAGTGGCAAGTGCCCATTTCCTCCGCTTGTTCTGTCCCATCGTCTGGGCGGTGGGACAAAGGGAAGCACCCAGAGAAACTGAAAGCCTAGAGCAAATAGAAAGATGGTGGTTTATACAGCCCACCTATGTAACTCACTGCTGCAGGAGGCTAAAAGACAGGCATAGAGGCTGCTGTTGGTCCCAGGATATTAGACACACAAGGTGGGTGAGAGATTTCAGAGTGGAGCCGTGTTAGTCTGGTTCAGCAAACAGAACAGGATCCTTGTGGCACCTTAGAGACTAACACATCATTTGGGCGTAAGCTTTCGTGGGCTAGAACTCCTCCAGCTCTCGCTTTGTCCTGCCGGGGCTCGCTCTTCGTTTTGGTAAAGCTCTTCTCCTTTTGTCCTCCAAGGCCCTTCTGGGACCTAGGGCAGCTGCGCATGGTTTTGCACTGGCTGAATCAGCCAGTCATCTCTGAGGATGCCTAATGCAGAGCATTAACTGGTGTCCCAGCCTTTGAACTGTGATGCAATTCCTAACCAGTTACAATGTAACTCTTTAATCCCTCGCTGCAAATGCAAACCACTTTTCACTAGGGGTGGGGCTCCCAGCCTTCCAGCTCTGATGGTTAATGGAAACATTTGCTACCTCACTGGCTGGCTTCTCTAGAAAATGTTGTTGCACATTTTCCAGTGAAAAGGCTCAAGCTTCCATCACGACATAAGGGCCAGTGTTGTATCCCAGGGTAAAACCCAGGACTAGGGGGGCAGGAGAGTTGGGGGTTTGTTCCTGGCTCTGCAGCTGGCTTGCTGAGACACCTTGCACAAGTCACTTAAGCTCGCTGCTGCTCAGTTTCTCTGTAATAAAGACAACCCGCCCCTTCCTCTGGAGAGTGCTGGATGAGTGCTTCAGTTGTGATTACCACTACAAAAAGGGTTTTTTTTCTCCTGCTGGTAATAGCTCACCTTAACTGATCACTCTCGTTAGCGTGTGTATGGTAACACCCATTGTTTCATGTTCTGTGTGTGTATGTGTATGAATATATATGTATATGCATGTATATATGTATGTGTGTGTATATATGTATGTGTGTATGTATATATACACACATATATACATATACATATATATATATACACACACACACACACACACATATATGCATATATATACAATGTATGTATGTATATATATACACACACACACATCTTCCTACTGTATTTTCCACTGCATGCATCTGATGAAGTGGGCTGGGTCCTGGCTCTTCTGTCAAGCATGGCAAGAATCTGGGTGAAACCAAGCTCTGCAGTGGCTGGCTTGGTGGGTGGCTGTGGACTCCCTGGTTTCACTGAAGATCGATACTGGAAATTGGATTCTCGTGTATTTTGTCATGCTGGGGACTGACCCGGTTCCCAATAGCCATGAGTCAGATCCTGCTCTCCTTTCTCCCTGAGCCAGTGGAGCTACTCAGAGTGAGCGAGGGCAGGAGAACTGATAAGGAGCTTAGATTGTTGTCTTTCCAAGCCGACTCTTACAAAGCACTTGTCGGAGTGATGGTGTGCGATCCAGGCCTGCCTGAGCTGTGTTCTAAGGGTCTCCTTTAGCTTCTAGGCCTGTCTCCAGACAAGTGCAGCGACTCCGGAAAGCCCATAGGATGGACAGTCTGGGAATACTGACTTGCAGGGCATGGTAGGAGTACAGAAGTGGTAACAGGAACTCCCCTGAGATCTGGGTGCTGCCCCTGCAGCTGATCTGCTTCCAGTGCAGAATGCTGATGGATCAATCCGCACCGGCCAAAGTCAGGCAGAGCCCAGTGCTCCCCTAAGGAAAATGCCCCATTCCCATATGATCCAAGGAAAGACTGATCCAGGGGTGGTGGCAGAGGCCTTCAAGGGTTGTCAGTCCATTCAGGGTGTGCAGAGACTGTCACTTCTGTGAAGGCCTGGTCTGCTCATGCACCGGCACTGGTTTAATGAAAGGCATGATGGGTTAAATTGGTGCATCTGTGGGTGGATGCTCATGGGGCTTAAATCTGTGTAACTTTCAGTGATAAATCTATGGGCTCACGCTCAACCAATATCACCAGTTTTAAACCAGCTGAGTTTCCCCCCAGGGGTTTGCCTCAGTTTAACGAATCAGGTTTTTAGGAAGTCTGGGTGAGGACAAGCCAGGTGCAGGGCAAACTGCTCCACCCACTGTTCCTGCGTCCTAGAAGAACTGCATGATCTCTAACCCTGATCAGGGTGTCTGGCCATCTAGCTAACTCTTCTCCATGACAAAATTAGGCTTTTACAAACACAAAACACAGCCAAAAGCCTTCTTTGCTTGGAATCAAAGTGTCCCACGCTGGTTTCTGCCAAAATTTCCCCGCTCCCTTGCTTGGGTTCATGGTTCTAACCGTGAAGCTTTTTGGTTCCTGGCAACATGGATTGACACTGAACTTCCCAACACTTGTTTGTTTCTACTTAGTGGGAGGGAATTGGCCTCAGGCTGTTACCCAAAATAGCAGCGACCGCAGCCTGCTGTGGTGGTGTGGGGGGGGGGGGGGGAGGGGGAAGGGGAAGGTAGGTGCAAGCACCTTTCCATTCATGTATCCAGCCAGCTGCCACCTGCTGTGTAACAGGTCTCTGGGAGCATGGAGGGTGACTTGCCTCAGTGCTGGTGGCCAGCGAGACCACTTATCTGCTAAGGGATCTGCCACCGAAGGAGGCAAGACCCCCTCCAGGCTGAGGGGTTCTCAAACTTCACTGCACCGCAACCCCTTCCGACGACAGTAATTACTACACGACCCTGAGCCCTGCCGAGCCGGGTCGGTGGGCCGAAGCCCGAGCCCCTCTGCCCCGGGCAGGGGGCCACTCTGAAGCCCAAGGGCTTCAGCCCCAGGCCCCATCAAGTCTAAGCCAGCCCCAGCCACCCCATTAAAAGGGGGTCCTGACCCACAGTTTGAGAACCAATGGGTCAGGTGTTAAGAGACGGAGAAACATTTCCCACTGTACGTTGCTCATTCGAAGCAAACAAAACCCCTTCCACAGGCGTGGGACTCAGGCTACCAGAGGAGAGCATTGCATGCGTTTCCGCTGTGCCCTCTGGGGCTGGGATGGGCCAGCGAACGTAGCACTTTTACATGCACTAGGAGTGGTTCTGTGGTCAAAGTCCTGTGTAAAACCAGCCCGGCTTCCTTCCCTGATGCAGGCGCCTGTTACTCATGGCTTGTATGGGGGAAAGAGGGCAGATAATAAAGGCCCCTCTTCTTCAGCAGGAGAACAGGGAGAAAGAAAATCTCCTGTTCAGATAGCGGAGTGGGGGTCCCCTGAAAGATGAAATGTCCCCATAACTTTGCCAAGCGCTGGAACAATTTGTACGGGTGCTGAGAGCCATTGAATCAGAGAGGGGAGGGATAGCCTCGTGGTTTGAGGATTGGCCGGCTAAACCCAGGGTTGTGAGTTCAATCCTTGAGGGCACCATTTAGGGACGTGGGGCAAAAATCTGTCTGGGAATTGGTCCTGCTTTGAGCAGGGGGTTGGACTAGATACCTCCTGAGGTCCCTTCCAACCCTGAGATTATATGATTCCAATTACTAAGATATTATCAACCCTGTAAACTTCAAGCCATGGGGTGTGGCTGGACCCCCAGCACCCTAGTTCCACCCCCTATAAACTTTGCTGCATCACCCCACATGCAGGGGCGGCAAGCCGCGGGGGGGCGATCTGCCGGTCGCTGCGAGGGCAGCCTGCGGAGGGTCCGCTGGTCCCACAGCTTCAGGGGAACTCCCGCAGGCTGCCGCTGAATCCGCGGGACCTGGGACCTCCCACAGGCAAGCCACCGAAGGCAGCCTGCCTGCCGTGCTTGGGGCGGCAAAATGCCTAGAGCCGCCCCTGCCCCCACGCACACTGTCTTGGCGCACATGCAGCCCTTTGGGGTATTGGGTGCTCTTGATCTGACACTTCACAGCCCGAGAAGCCGCCGGGTGAAAAGTTCTTAAGTTGTGCTGCTGTGTAATTGCAAGATGGGCTGTGAAGGGAGCCTTAGCCGTGGTGCTTGGAAAGTGCCTGTCATGCGCAGCGCTTGCTCTGATGTGTGGGGGGCACTCAGCCACCCTCTCAGCCAGCGGCCCACTCCGCGCCCTCAGAGGCTTTTGCTTTAATGTTGCTATTCCTATGAAGGCTGCACTATCGATTGTCTGGGCCCTGCTAGGATGCATTTCCCACCCCGGCCATACAGCCGTGCTGAGCAGGGGCCAGCAATGGGAGGCTACGCGCATGGGGGGGGTGTGGCTCACCCTGCTTGGGAGCTGGCCAGCTGCGGGCTGCAGGTTGTGGATCCCGCCCCCCACCCCCTGTTTGGTGCTGGCAGGCCTAGGAGAGCCGGAGAGGCCATTAAAGCAGGGCTGTACCGTGAAAGCTTTTAGTGACCCCCCCGCCTGGCGCTCACCGTGCAGAGCATTAACAACCTAGTGCACTAGCTGGGCTGGGCTCTGCGCGCGGGGGGGCTGGATTAGGCAACGCTTCTTTTCCTTGGGGTGAGATCCGGGAGTTGGGGCAAGGAGCCCCTTGCCCGGTCGGCGCTCTGGGGGCTGGCCCCTGGGTCTCACCCACATTAGTTGTAACCACTTGGGATGGTTGCCTGAGTGGGGGCATCCGCATTCCAGACCTTCCCTTCCCAGGTTAATCACCGGCTTCCTGGGGGAGGGGAGGGCGTGGGGTCCCGCAGCCATTTCCTGCTGATCTTGGAGCTGTGATGACAAAGCAGCCCTGGCTTAGACAGCACCTGGGACGCCCTGGGAGGGAAGGAAAGCCTGCGTTCAGCATGGGGAAGCCAACTCAGCTCCCCTCCCCCCAACCCAAAAGTTGGGGCTTACATTAATAAATGCAGGATAGGTGGGGTCTGGAACGGAAGCTGGGGTCCCCCCCCCCCCCCGCCCACGTAAAGAAGTTGCTGATGCCCGGGCCAGGGTATGATTTCGAGGGGAGGGTGCAGCAAACCCCTCCAGTGGCTCCTGGGCTGCGAGCTACGGGATCCCCTTCCAGCCTGTGCCAGCAGCTCGGGTGGCTGGGCCTGCAGAGCTACCGGCCCTGCCGTGCCCACCCAGGCTCATTACCGGATAGTCCCAGCATGGGCCCCACGAAACCCACCCTAAATCTCACCCCCAGGAGACCAGGGCAGTTCCCAGAGCCCAGCGTTGCTGTTTGCGCTGCTGGCACCGAGTCAGGAGAACTTGGCTTGTTTGCTCTGGCAGAGGTGCTGCTGTCCCCAGGGCCAAGGAAACTGGAGCACGGGCGCCCTCTGGCTGAGACGGGGACCTCGGCTAGATCCTGAGAGCCTCGCTGCCCGTCACCATCAGTCCTGTGCCTTCCAGGATCCCTAGGTCCTAGGGGAGGGGGGGAGCTGTTGGAAGCTGGGCCTGTAGCTTTGGTTAGAAGCAGCGTAGGATGGAGTGGGATGCACCTGGAAGACTACGGGGGGGACGTGTCTCTTTCGAGAGAGCTGCAAATGGCGCCTGTAACGTCTGAGATCTCAGGTCAAGCAACGTTGCTCCAAAGCAGCCCCTGGGCAGCATCTGCTTTAACACGAGCGTGAGCCGGCTGCATGGCAGCCTCTGAGGCCTGGCTGAGGCGCTTTCCTGGCCTGGGTTTCCCAGTGGGTGATGGGCCGCGCAGCTCGCCGTGGGTGTGTATGTGGAAGACTCTGTGAATACGCAGGTCACCACTCCCCCCCAGTACTCCAGGGCAGAGTTCACGTCCCAGTCGCTGCTGCTGCAGAACCTCCATTGAGAGTGATAGCGCAGCCTCGCTCCTCAACCACCGTATCCCTGCAGTCTGAGAACCTTGCTAACGACCCCCCCGCCCGGTGCTAGCGGGCACTGAACCCTGCGGGGTCTCCCTGCCCTCGGCAGAGCAATTCGTCGGGAGGCCGAGTTGCTAAGGCTTTGTGGCTGGGGAGCTGCGTAGTGACTAATGGGTTAGTAATGGCCCTTGGCCCTGATGTTCTGCTCTGCTGTGGCCTGGCCTCTGAACTGCTTGCGGACTCGCAGGTCGGAGCCGCCATTCCACTGGCTGCTGTAAAGGAGCCAGGTTCTGCCTGCGCTTGGTGGGTGGCAGCTCAGTGAAACCACCTGCCCTCAGCCCACTGCTACAGGCAAGGAGGCTGGCAAAGCTCAGGCTTTAACACCAGCCCTCCTCATTCGCCCCTTTCGCGTTCTCTGCAGCAGCTTTGGCTCACTTTTCTCCTGCGCTTTCAGAGCTCCAAAACAGGGGAGCAGGCTGCTAAGTGCCTAGAGTGAGCGCACGGAGCCTGGCGCAGTGTGGGAGATACGGGCCCCTGGCTGGCGGGGCTCTGTCCAGAGAGAGGGACGTCCAGCTGCTGGGTATCCAGTAGGGCGGGGACTGGAATACACCGACGGGCAGGTGGCTCTGCTTCTAACCCCCTTCTCCTGCTGGGCTTTGCTGTCTCCCTCTCTGCAGTGAGCTTCGAGGGCTGCGCAGGAAGGAACCGGACGGCATACCTGTCAGATGACACGCACTTCAAAGTGCACACGGATGGAGTCGTCTCAGTCAAACGTCGCCTCCATCTCCACGGGCACAAAAAGAGCTTCTTCATCCATGCCTGGGACTCTGCCAGCAAGAAGCACTCTGCCAAGGTTACCGTGAAGAGAGAGGGGCACGGGCACCACCACCACCAGCACATGGTACGGCGACAAACCCAGCGGGGCTGGCTCGCGTGACCTGTCTGCCCCGGCTCTGCCCGTCTGACGCGGTATCCGTCAGGGGCCGTTGTGTCCTTCAGGCCCAGAGGGTTCCCTCAGTGCTGGCCCCGGGCTCATCCTCTGCCAGCAGAACGGCCTCTGTCCCCTGAGTGCCTGCGCTGCGTGGCTGCCGGTGCTGCCTCTGCCGTGCAGAGCCTGGGTGGGACCCCGGGGCTCAGGTGGCACTCTGCCTGCTGCGCTGGGGGAGGAGGGTGGCTGTCAGCTATTGAGCCAGGGTGAAGCTCCTGGCAGCCGTTCAGCCCGCAGCTCTCTCCTGGGTCTGCTTACTTTACAAACAAGAGCAAGGAAACTCAGTATCCTTGGGCACCACCAGCTTCGGCCCACTGGGAACCAGAGGCCATGTCTCCCCTCCCTGAATGCTAGAGTGGGGGCGTCCCTGACCCTGGGTGTCTCCATCCTGCTGCCTCCTCCACGTGGGCTCCTGTTGGTCGTGTGCCCTGCCACTACAGCTCGGCGAGAGGAAAGGCCACGGTGAAGCAGGAGGCGGCTCCACTCCTGAGGAGGAGCAGGAGTGAGCACAGCGCTGCAGGGACGCTGTCCTCCAGAGCAAAGCCGAGTCTCCTGCCAGGGAGCTGCTGCGCTAAGGGGCAGAGGGTTGGGGTGAAAGGGAGGCTGTAAATTGCAAGCGCCTGGGGCTGCACATCAGCAGGAGCTAAGGACACTCAGCACCTGGCAGGATTGCACTAAGTTAGGAGCTTGGATCTCTTCCAGCTCTGGCTCCTGTGCTCTGCAGCTGGGCTCTCAGATTGGCACTGTGGCTGGTTGTCTGCACACATCTGCTCGGTGTGCAGCGTCCGCCAAACAAGCGAACAGGTTGGTGGGAATCACTAGGAAAGGCTAGATAATGAGCCAGAGAACATCCTAATGCCACTGCATAAATCCCGGGTACGCCCACACCCGGAATGCTGCGTGCAGTGCTGGTCGCCCCATGGCAGAAAAGAGCTGTTGGAATTGGAAAAGGTACAGAAAGGGACAGGGGTATGGCACAGCTTCTGCATGGGGAGAGATTAAAAAGCTGAGGGCTGTTCAGTTTAGAAAAGAGACAGCTAAGGGGGGATAAGACAGAGGTCTATACAGTCATGACTGGGGTGGAGAAAGTGGATAGGAAAGTGTTGATAAATGCAGAGTAATGCACACTGGAAAACATAATCCCAACTATACATATAAAACAATGGGGTCTAAATTGGCTGTTACCACTCAAGACAGAGATCCTGGAGTCACTGTGGATAGTTCTCTGAAAACATCCACTCAATGTGCAGCGGCAGTCGAAAGAGCTGGCAGCTGCTGCTCTGTATCTGGTCTGGGGCCTGTTATGTCTCTTGTGACGAAGTGCCATGCCTAGCTATAAAACGGATAGGCAGAAGTTCCAGCCCAGCCCAGTGGTGAATTAGCAAGAGCTCGCAGCTAATGGCTCCTCAAGCCCTTTGCAGAAGGTGGAGAACCAGAGTCTGGATTTGTCTGTGTAACGGGTGTGGCTGGATCTTGGACGGTTTGTTAAAACCTCCAGCCACCTTGTGTCTAATGCAGGGACCTTGCTGTGAACCGTCTCTCTCTCCCTGCAGGACTCCCCCGCCAATGCTCAGGCAGACATACTCATCTTCCCAGAGTCCCGCCCTGGCCGGAAGAGGCAGAAGAGAGACTGGGTCATCCCTCCAATCAACTGCCCTGAGAATGAGAGGGGGCCCTTCCCTAAGTCGCTGGTTCAGGTATGGGAGGCCTTTGGCCCAGCGTCCCAGCCAGGCGTGGTGTGGCGAGTGTGTCACTGTTGGGGTGTGAGGAGGGGGGCTCTTTGGAGAGCCGGCAGCAGGGGATAGCTGGGAGAAGGCAGAGGGGGAGCATGGAGAGATGGGCGGGTGGCGTTTGGAAGAGCTCTTGGGATCTGACACTCTGGTTCCACCCAGCTCATCCAGCTGGGCCGAGGAGCCGTTTCATTGCCAGGGTCTAGCTTGCTGCCACTGGGTGGCCATGCAGCACGGTGCTGGGGGGAAGGCTCCATCCGCGCCTGGACGGCTCCTATGTCAGCATTGACAAACAGAACCCACCCAAGCCCTTTCTCTGCTACTGGGCTTGTGTGGCAACAAACCCGCCTTCCAGGCCTGTCCTTCCCCGTATCCCTTAATGGGGTAAATGGGAGCAGGGGGTGCCAAGCAGGAGCCGGAATGTGGGGGGCAGCTTCTCGGGGACTGGAGGGGTTCTACACAGATGGGGAGGGGAGCACAGGCTGGGGCGGGCCCGGTGCTCAGAATCCCCCGGATGACCTTCCTGTTCCCCGGCACCAGATAAAATCCAACAGGGACAAAGAGATCCAGGTTTTCTACAGCATCACGGGGCAGGGCGCAGACACCCCCCCTGTGGGCGTCTTCATCATCGAAAGGGAGACGGGGTGGCTGAAGGTGACACAGCCGCTGGACAGAGAGGACATCAGCCACTACACGGTGAGTCCCTGGGTGCCGTGGATGGAGCAGGGGCGTGTTCTCAGGGGCTGATGGCCCCTGGAGCTTGGAGGTGGCTGGGAAGGGGCCAGAGGCTCCAGTGAACTGGGTTTCACTCCATTTCTTGTACCGCGTGGTCCAGAGGGCAGCTGCCTTCTGCTCCCCCTCACGGTCTCTTCCCCAAGGCCTGGCAGAGTAAAGCCAGAGAGGAGGTGCTGACCCCAGCTGGGCGCCGCCTCCTGCTCTGTGCCCGGCCCAGGTCATGTCAGCACTTGGCCCTGGGGCCTGGTTCTTTCCCCGAGGTGCTGAGAGCTGCAGCGGGAGCTGAGGGGCCCCAGCACCAGTGAGAATCGGGCCTAGAGCGCGCTGACAGCCCAGCACCGTCTTGCTGCCTCAGCAGGGCCCCTGCTGCTTGGAGACGTGCTCAGTGTGCGCCTCCCGTCTCCGAAAGCTTGGCTGGATGCCTTGTCACGGGCACGTGGGTCTCTGCTGGGCAGAGCGGGGCTAGCGGGTGGCTCCATGTCCATTACTGATGTTGGGGTTTGGCCCAGCAGGGAGGAGAAACCATAAATCCACACAGGTCAGGACAGCCCAGACTGGCCCCTCCCTGGGTAACAGGACCTCACTGTGCATGGGCCAGCCAGTGATTATCCTCCGAGTGTGGAGGGAGCTGGATGGGCCCTTGGAAGGCTGTCCGGACCCTGGGCACAGGCTGAGCTGGGCACATCCCCCATGCTGGGTGTGTTCCGTGTGGCCTGCGTGTGGACTCAGGACGCTAGTGGGGATGGTCAGCCAGCAGCTGGAGGTGGGGAATCGAAGGCAAGCCCCTCTGGCTAAGCCAGCTAGGCTCGGGCTCCCGTTCTGCAGGGACATGTGGAACGCTGCGCACAAGCCAAGCATGGCCACTGCTTTCGGAGCCGTGGCTGGGTGCGGCGGGCGCTGCCGGCTGCTTTCGGAGCCGTGGCTGGGTGCGGCGGGCGCTGCCGGCTGCTTTCGGAGCCGTGGCTGGGTGCGGCGGGCGCTGCCGGCTGCTTTCGGAGCCGTGGCTGGGTGTGGCGGGCGCTGCCGGCTGTGCGTGGCCAGGCGGCTGCAGGACTCGCAGGGTGGCTTGATGGTGCCTTACCCCCTGTGCTGCCTTTGCAGCTCTATTCCCACGCTGTGTCTGCGAATGGGCAGCCCGTGGAGGACCCCATGGAGATCATCATCACCGTGAGCGACCAGAACGACAACAAACCCCAGTTCACCCAGAGCGTCTTCACAGGCTCCGTAGGAGAAGGAGCCAAGCCAGGTATGTGAGCAGAGCCCCTACGGGGGGGCTGAGACACACCGGACATGAGATGTGGCTTTGGAGGGTTCCATCCAAGGAGAGAGAGAGACGGGGGCTGTTTGAGTGTTGGGTTAATTTTGCTTTGAAGAATTTAAATCCCAGAATAACCCAAAGGGGCTAAAATCTGCCCACTGAGCAGAGGCGCCTTGTCCAGAGCGGGCTGCTCGTGCGGATGGCTGGGCTTGGAGCAGACTCTCCCTGCCCTTCCAACCCAGCAGTTCAACCACCCGATCCTGCAGGAGAGTCGGCATCCTGGGGTTGAGCACCCGCCTCGCTACAGACCCCGTGGAGGGGACCAGTTACCTTCCCAGAAGGCTCTGGGGCTGGCAGGGAGCAGGCGCTCGGTGCAGATACCGCGGATGGGGGCGGTACGAGAACTGGAAGAGCACAGGGGAGCTAATTTGGTAACAGTAAATGTAGCTCCGAATGGTGCTGTCCCGTTTACCTGTGAGACGCTCCTAGGGCTCTGGTCTTTGTATCGCCCCAGTGAGATCGATGGCTCTGGGCTGACGGCTCCGCCTGCGCTGCCCCGAGGCGCTGACAGTCGTATTCCCCTTCTTTGGTGACTGCAGAGAGGAATTGGTAGACGTTAGGGATGGGAAATGCCTGGTGCTTGATCTAGTCACCTTCCCCCATCCCCCTTGGCGGGCCAGGGCGGGATTGTTCCTGGCAGTACGTCCTGGAGAATCGTCTCCAATCTCATTGTGTCCTAGAACTAGAAAAACAGTGTTACTCTAAACTCGTGCCCAGGTACCTCCGTGATGCAAGTGACAGCCACAGATGCAGACGACAGTGTAAACACCTACAATGGGGTCATTGCTTACTCCATCCTGCAGCAGATACCAGAACAACCCCACAGAGGGATGTTCGCCATCAACAATGAGACTGGCGTCATCGGTGTGATCGGAACTGGGCTGGACAGAGAGGTGAGTGCCGCAGCGTTGGGTCGGAGGCACGTCCGTGTGTTGCGTTTGCACAGAGCGGATGGACGGCCCTAGGTTCTGAAGGGCGAGCGCCGAACCGAGACGCATTGGGGGGGCAGGTGTCTGGTGCAATCCGTGTCACGCTGCAGGATGTCTTTGGCAAACTTCTGTTCTCTCCGTTTCTCCTGGGCGCTTGTGCCATGTTAGACCTCCCCTGCCCGGACAGCCCTCGGGCGGAGTGAATTGTGCTTGGCAGGGAGGCAGTGGGGGGTTCAATGGGCATCTCTGCAGTGCTAGAAACTGACCCCCGCCCCCATGGGAGGCCCAATCGTTTGGCCGTGTTCGGTTAATTCAGCTAATTTAAATGCATCAAATCTCAGCCCCACGTTGGGTTGTGTAGAAACACGTTGTTGCCGAGTCTGAGCCCAGCAGAGAGGTTGCACTGGGAACTCTACTGATCAAGGGAAACCCACTTTCTAACAAATACAAAGTGAAACTGACGTCATTGATTAATTGTCCAAGCCCAGACAGATGTGCAGAAACCCCCAAGCTGGTCACTGTAGATAAGCAAAGTGAGTATTTAAAATGCTCTCGGCTACCAATGTGAAATTCTGATTTTAGTAGCAGGGACAATGGCCGCTTGCCTCCTGAATTGTGAAGCAGGTTCCCTTACCTGTTACTGCTGGGTTTCAGTGGATGAAACTCCCCAGAGACGGCACCCGCAGCCAGAAGAGTGGTGCTGCTTGATAGCTGGCAGGAGCTCTCGCCTCCTGTATCACCTGCTGGCTGCTCTGACAGCGATGAAACTAATCATAAAAAGTTCCCCTGAGAGGAAGAGAGGCAGGGCCTGCCAAAGCCCGTTCCCAGCCAGTATTGCAGCAGCCTGACCTCTCCTCTGGGTGCTAACCCAAAAGTGACTTTTGTGGCTTGCAGACGACCCCCAACTACACGCTGATTGTCCAGGCTGCCGACTTAGAAGGCAGAGGCTTTACTACCTCAGCTACAGCAATGATTGAAGTCATAGACACCAACGATAATGCTCCAGTGTTCGATCCACTCACGGTAACGTAATCTCTCACCTGCTTCTATCTCTGTTTGCACTACCCGGGTCGGGAGCTCCACTCCCAACATAGAGGATTTCATTAGCTACATCTGAGTTAATTAGATGCCTGACAAAACTGTCCAGTTACTAACCCCAGACTTGGTGAAGAATCAAAGGGGCAGAATTAGTCCATGGGGTTAGAGAATCAAATTCTTCTTCTGTGCCAAAAAAATTTGCCTCTAACTGGAAGTTGCCTGAACTTGCTCCCTTTAGGAACATTAGTGAAAGGCAAACATAACATCAACCTCACCGAAGTACCGCCAGCCATTGGGGGAGCTGGGGACCTGCATGCTGTGTGTGTTCGTATCTGAGTGCTGAGAGCCAGATCCTAGCTCGGCATAGCCACGTTGAAGCCAGTGGAAATTGCTGATTTCCCCTAGCTGTGGATCCTGGCCCTGGGCGTGTAGTTATGGAATAGCCACTGCAGGGACAGATGACATCTGTCGCTGGAACACTCAGTGCAACTTTCCATCCCCGCCCCCAATGTACGGGCCCCCTTGAGGAGAGTGTAGCAGCTCTGGGTGCAATGGCACTCCCTGGAAATAGGTGCCGCTTGTGACAGCAAGGCCCATGATTCTGGCCCAGGATGTCCAGCTGGGGTTCCCTTTGGAGCCCAGCAGCTGAAGCAGTTGAACTCTGCCCCTGTGTGGAGGGTTCCGGCCCTGCTGCAGAAGCCAGACATCTAGGCTTTGTTGTTTTAAAAATCGATGGGATTCTGGGGCTGCGAGAAGTGCTCCGGCGGCTGTGCAGTAACCAGCCAGTCAGAGGGGCGCCCTGCATCCAGCCTGTCCCTTCTGTTGCAGTACCAAGCCACGGTGCCTGAGAACGAAGTGGGGGTGCTGGTTGACAGGCTGCATGTGACGGACAGGGACAAGCGGGGCTCTCCGGCCTGGCAGGCGAGGTATGAGATCGTGAAAGGGAACGAAGAGGGCTTTTTCACCATAACCACCGACCCCACCAACAACGACGGGATCCTGAAAACTGCCCAGGTGAGTCATGCCAACCCAGCGCCACCTCCACTCCCGTGCCCCACCTTGATGTGACTGACTTTGAAAATGCTACAGTCTGGTGGGGACGTCTCCCGGGGTCCTGGGCTGCACTGCTTCTCCCTCCTGCGCTCACCTGTGTTCACCCCAGGAACGTACACCAGCCCGGCTCAGTCCCCTGCTCTCACTCTGCAGGAGCACGATCCCCAGCAGAGGGTGCCCTGGGGAGCTCCCAGTTTGGGTCCCCAGAGCCCTGCTGCGTGCGAATCCTTCCCCAGGAAGGTACGGCTCTGTCTGGGGTCCCAGGGGCTTACCCTCAGCCGCCTCAGGGCCAGCGCTACCGAGACTTGATCTTCGGGATCTCTTCCCAGCACTGCTTGGGGTGGGGTGGGGGTGTCTGTCTGGCAGGACGGACTCAGGGCTTTAGGTTCCCAAATGTCTCCCTCCCCACTCCGGATCTGGTTAGGGGCTGTGGGCTGCCATCAGGGGCAGAGCTCAGTGCACTGTGGAACGGCACCAAAGAGCAGGGAGGGAGCGCGGTCGAGGGATTAGACCAGGGGACTGGGAGTTGAACAATCCTGCCACAGAATTCAGAGCTTCCTTATCCCCGTCAGTGTGGTGGGGAGGGTTCTCCCTCCCGGGAGGCTCGGGGGCAAGTGCGTGTGGAGCACTCGGGGGGTCTTGGACGGAAGGCACCCGGGGAAGGGCATAGCGCTCTCAAGGGACCTTCCTGAAGCGAGCCTGCTGATGGGCGGAGTTCCTCTGCCACCAGGGTAGTGTGTCCCCTTTCTCCAAGGGCAGGATGAATAGCCTCCCAGCCGTTCAGAGCGCTGCTCCTCGCCGGGAATTCTCCCTGGCGTTAGCAGGGTTTATATTGTCTCTCCTGGAAAGCTGACTCCTTCCTTTGCATCCTTTCCAGGGCCTGGATTTTGAGGTGCAAAAGCAGTTCATCCTCCACGTTGCTGCAACAAACGACGTTGATTTCTCAGTGCCTCTCCCGACTTCCACAGCCACCGTCACTGTGAACGTTGAGGATGTGAACGAAGCCCCAGTCTTTGATCCGCCTATCAAAAGCGCAGCGGTCTCAGAGGACTTGCCTGTGGGACAGCAAGTCACCTCCTACACGGCCCGGGACCCAGATAAGAGCCAGATGCAGAAAATCACGTAAGGGCAGGAATGCTGCAGATAAGCCTTGACAGCCCCCAGGGACTGAGCTCACAGCAGCCACTTGATTTGTGCATCAGCTGCTCAGGCCACCCCACATCAGTCCAGAAATGCTGCACGGCAAACACAGTGTGGCCTGTGCATGGCCTTTCTGTGTCCCATGGGCCCCGGGGAAAGCCAGGCACTAAGGAGGTTCTGATTGTTGGCAAACTCCTCCTTCCTGCATCGGAAATCATCTCAAATCTCAGTCATCTGCTCTCTTGAAAGGGAATAAAGGCAAATTCTCTGGGCAGATCAGTGGTACGATTGCCCTGCTAAAACTCAGACCTAACTTTGCACTCTCTACCTTCATGCTTGAAAACTGGGTAACTGGAAATATACCGAGCTGGCTGTTTGCTCAGCTAACAAAGCAGATCAGGGGCGTAGCTACGTGTGCAGCGCAGCCAGGCCGTCGGCAGCTCCAGGCCAATCAAGCTGCTGCCTGGTGACACAAAGGCCTGGTCTGCGCTACGAGTTAGGTTGACGCAAGGCAGCTTACATCTAGTTGTGTGAGTGTCTACACTAAAATGTAGCTCCCACCGATGTAAGTCACCCACTACGCCAACTTAATAACTCCACCTCCGCGAGAGGTGTAGTGGTTCGTCGATGGAGCTTCCGTGTAGACACCGTGTCGCTGGCTGTCAGCTCTGCATGGGGCTCAAAGCTGGATCCCTGCCCTGGCAGCAGGGCTCCCAGCTGTCAGGCCCAGGGCAGCAGGGCTCCAGGTGTCAGTGCCCCACTTAAGTGCTTCTGCCGCCGACCGAAGGAGCAAGTGTGACGTGACACAGCGCTTTAATGACTGCGCTGCCTGAATGTCGACTTAATTTTGTAGTGTAGACACGGCCAACTCTACCCATCCACGCCTCTGTCCTGAGCTCTTCCCTTCAGTCCCTTTACGCTGTGTGCTCTTGTTACCTCTCTTCCTCTTTCACTGGCTGGAGGGCAAGGAACCAGCCCTTCTGATCTGAAATGAGGCAAGCTGCATTCCTGCCAGCAATCTGCGCGAGTGTGAACCCTAGCAAGCACCTGAGAGCCCTCGGCAGGGTGGTGACCAGTCCTTTCCTGCAGGGGACGTAAGCATGAAAGGGGACGGTTGTTTATAGTTGCAAACCTAGTTTGCTAGATTTCAGCCTTAAACTCTCACTGGCAAATTCATTTCACGCTCCCATAAGAGCATTGCCCACCTGCTCAGCCCCCGCGCCGCATGCTGGACCTTTCTCCTGATCCCTGCTTGCCCTCCTCTCCAGGTACAGCATGGGGAGTGACCCTGGAGAGTGGCTGGCTATTGACGCCCAAAATGGCATCATCACCGCAAAACACCCTCTGGACAGGGAGTCGAGCTTCGTAGTCAACAACATCTACAAGGCCATAGTCCTGGCTGTCGACTCAGGTAAAGACACGTGGCTTCCTCTTGTTTCGGGCCCCTGTTCTCTGGCCGAGCAAACTGCCTGTGTGATGGGTTGTAAGGCAGGGATCGCTCGTGACTCTCCGGCCGCAGCGCTGCCTTCACGCTGTGTTTGGATACAGACGCCCCTGGCTAGAGAGAAGAGTGAAAACCTCGCCTTGTGCTTACGCAGCAGCTTTCCTCCCCCAAGTCTTGCACTGCTCCAGAGTAGAGAGCAAATAGCTGCTACCCCCGCGGTGAGGAAAGTGGCGTACGAGCCCCTGGCTGCACTGTATAATATTCTGGAACAGGAACAGGAAAAATAGTGCCCAGTGGACACTGCTGGGGAAAAACGTAACTACCCAAGCTGGGAGGTGGCCAGGACACGGAATGGCCCCACGTGGTCTGCACTTTGCTTACAGACAGAGATGGACTAAATCAGAGCTGTGGGAACGCTCATGAAAGCATGGCACCGTTTAAGGCAGGGGGAGGGCAAACTACAGCTCGGGGGCTGCATCCAGCCCATCAGACCTTTTAATCCGGCCCTCGAGCTCCGGCTGGGGAGCGGGGTCAGGGGCTTGCCCCGTTCTGCGGCTTCCAGAAGCAGCGGCATGTCCCCTTCTCCAGCTCCTATGCATAGGGGCAGCCAGGGGGCTCCGCATGCTGCCCCTGCCCCAAGCGCCAGCTCTGCAGGTGCCACAGCCAAGGGGGGACAGGCTGCTGCTTCCGGGAGCTGCTTGAGGTTAAGCGCCACTCGGAGCCTGCACCCCGACCTCCTCCCACGCCCCATCCCCCTGCTCCAGCTCTGATCCCCCTCCTGCCCTCCAAACCTCTCGGTCCCAGCCTGGAGCATCCTCCTGCACCCCAAAAGCCTCATCTCCAGCCCCACCTCAGAGCCCAAACCCCCAGCCAGAGCCCTCACCCC
The DNA here is from genome assembly GCF_016161935.1 of Mauremys reevesii. NCBI lineage: Eukaryota > Metazoa > Chordata > Testudines > Geoemydidae > Mauremys > Mauremys reevesii. The sequence continues at coordinate 41,525,031 of NC_052638.1, forward strand.
GCCCCCGCACTTCAGCCCCCATTTCGTGAGCATTCATGGCCTACCATACAATTTCCATACCCAGATGTGGCCCTCCGGCCAAAAAGTTTGCCCACCCCTGGTTTAAGGCCATCAGCCCAGCTCGTCCCTGCCCCGGCCCATCTGATCACAAGGCTCTCCTCCGTCTGCCCATGCAGTGCTCATACCCAGGTGTGGGAGGAGGCTGGGCGGCAGCAGAGGCGCGTGTGGGATTCTGGGGTCCCCTGCACTGAGCCGTGGTGTCGCTCTCCCTTAGGGACGCCATCGGCCACGGGCACGGGGACCTTGCTGCTGACCCTCGAGGATGTGAATGACAACGGGCCAGTGCCAGATCCGCGGGAATTTTACATCTGCAATCAGAACCCAATGGTCCAGTTGTTAAATATTGTGGACCTGGACCTTCCCCCGAACACCGGCCCCTTCAAGGTGGACCTGCTGCACGGCTCCGGCTCCAACTGGACAGCAACTATGAACGCCCAGGGTAAGGGGCTGGGCCGCTGTGCACCCCTCTCGGCTTGTCCTGCTGCGGGGGGAGCTACCCCGCGCTGGCGTTCCCACTTGGGCTGGTGGCCCAGGGGCTGTGGGGCAGAACTGGGCCCATCCGCCGGTTCTTTGTTGCTTTGTTTGACTTGCAAAAAGGCCAGTGGAGCCATAAGGCCTTTCCAGTTACTGCTTGTGCTCCCCCCGCCCCCAGCAGAGCAAGGGGCAGGGACCCCAGTCCCCTCTGGGGCCTGGTGCGTTCTCACTAACCTGCCCAGCCGCCGCTCCTCAGAAGGAGAGTGAGCGCTCTGGAGCAGGCATGTGTCTGCTGGGCTGCTCTTCAGGTGCCAGCCAACCCTACTGGTCTCCTGAACCCACAGCGGGTACCTGAGGGTAGAGCCCCCCTGTGAAGGACCCCAAACATTTGAAGGGGGCTCAGGCTTCCCCACTCCCGCTGGGCCTGCTGGTTGTAGCCAGTGGCAGCTCCACCCCCTAATGCCCCCAACGCCAGTCACACTGCCAGCTGTAAGGGTTGCTAGCTTCCCCCCCACCCCTACGAACCCCAAGCTCCGTAAACCTCCCTGCAGGAGCTGGGCTTTGCAGACAGCCAGGCCCCCCCAGCGGGGAGGCTGCTCTGCAGTGTGTCTGGCCATAGAGCTGGAGGGGCTGGCGGCTTTGGACTCTCACCACGCTGGGGTCCGGCGTGCTCGGTGCTGAGACTGCCTGCCTCCGGGATCCCAGCACTGTCCCTGGAGCGTGATTCTGACTCGAGCCCTGAATCCTGCTCTCCCCCAGGAGACAGCCTGACCTTAAAGCTTACCAAATACCTGGAGCCAGGAGAATACAGCATCATCCTGCAGCTGGTGGACAACCAGGGTAAAGCCCAGGTGACAACTGTCAAAGCCAGTGTGTGCGACTGTGACGGGGAAGCCAGGAACTGCGAGAAGAGAGCAGCCATCGCCGGCGGCCTGGGGATCCCGGCCATCCTGGGGATTCTGGGTGGAATCCTTGCCTTGCTGAGTGAGTACCGCGGGCGGAGCCCCCTCACCTCGGGGAGAAGCAAAGAGCCTCACGGGCCTGCCAAGCGAGTTACTGTCACAAAAGGGCTTAACCTCAGACTCACGGCCACTGCACCTGCTGCTGAAACGGCTCCAGCACAGCGTGCGCCATTGTCTGAGAGCTCCCTGGCTGGGGCAGTGCGGCTGGGGACTGCTCCCGCTGCTCTAGCGCCTGGCCTGGCAGTGCAGGCTGCTGGCCCCTCCTGGCGCTGCAGCCAGATAAAGGCCGTGCTTTCACTCCCTCTTTCTAGTCCTGCTGCTGCTGCTGCTGCTCTTCGTGCGGCGGAGGAAGGTGGTGAAGGAGCCCTTGCTGCTCCCCGAGGACGACACCCGGGACAACGTCTATCACTACGACGAGGAGGGCGGTGGGGAGGAAGACCAGGTGGGTGGAGCACTGAAGCCGTTGCTTTAGGAAGGCCCCGCTCTCCCCTGCGTGCGGCTGGGGCATCGCAGGGACCTGCTCTGGATGCAGGCAGGGTGGGCTCTCTTGGTGCCTTTCCCAGTCTCACAGCCAGGCTCACGTGGCCTGGCCAAGGTGTCAGAGAGAGTCAGTGGCACTGCCACGCTCTGAAACCAGGATCTTCTCGATCCAGCCGCTCGCTGTGATGAGTGGCTCTGCCGGTATCCCAAATCGCTTCACACATGCAGACGCCGCCATCACCCAGGGCCTTGGTCGCCAGCTGCCCCCTCAGATCTCGGACACCCCCCAGGTCAGCCCCTCCGCCATGGGCCAGGCCGTTCGGACAGCCCGAGTGTGACTCGCTCGGCGGGTTGAGTGCGTGCGGCCGATGCACAGGGGGGCGGGGCCTGCGGAGCATCTCCCAGCGTGGCCCTGACACGCTGCCCTCGGCTTCTCGTGGCCGGCAACGTTGGATTTGCTTGTGCTTCCAACACTGACATGAGCCACTTATAGAAAAGGAGGAGACATGAAAACCCACCCTGCCTTCAGCGCGCCTACCCCCTGGCCTTCCCCGCCACGGGCCAGTGTTGTCCTTCAGCTACCGCTTCCCTGCAGGCCTCGGTACAGAGCAGATCTCTGTCCTGCCCCTGTGCAGGGCTGAAAGCGGGACACATCCCGAGGGAGCCGCTGCTGTGGGGTGACTGTGTAGTGGTGGGGGAAGTTCCTGCTGTTGGGCCCTGCCTGAGGCCCCCCCTTTACAACCTTGCTTTGCCAGCGTCTCGCAGAACAGCCTGGCTTTCTCCTGCTTGTTTCCTGACATCCCACCTCTTCCTCCTCCTCCGCAGGACTACGACCTGAGCCAGCTGCACCGCGGCCTGGATGCGCGGCCTGAGGTCACCCGCAACGACGTCGTCCCGACTCTCATGCCAGCCCCGCAGTACCGGCCACGCCCCACCAACCCTGACGAGATCGGCAACTTCATCGATGAGGTGAGTGGGGCAGGCAGAGGAGTCGGATACCCAGAGCTCTCTCTTAGCAAGGCTTCCTGTTGGCTCGGGCTGTGCAGCAGAATCCATTGCTGCAGGCTGGGCTGTGCAAAAACCCTTCCTGAGACCCTGCACCATAATTCCTAAGGCTCCGTCTCTGTGCCCAGTGGAGACACTAAAGCCAGAGATCCAGAGCGTGAAACTCACTGGGGCCAGGGCATTCTCAGTGTCAGGCCCTGGCTAGGGAACTCTTTCCTGCAGCTCAGGCCTAGCCCCCTTCAGAGCGTGATGCACAGCACCCCCGCCTCCCCGCAAGTAGCGAAGGCAGAGAGGAGTCCAATTGCCATCCGTTACAATGCTTGGAACTCAGCAGTTTCATTCTCTTGGTGACAGCTCTGGGAACCCCTCGCAGCTGTGTGCAGTACCAGGGTGCGCCAGAGACATCTAAACACCTGGTCAGCAGGGACGGCTCCAGACCCCAGCGTGCCAAGCGCGTGCTTGGGGCGGCGTCCCGCGGGAGGGCGGCAGGCGGCTCCGGCAGACCTCCCGCAGGCATGCCTGCAGAGGGGCTGCTGGTCCCGCGGCTCCGGTGGAGCATCCGCAGGCACGCCTGCGGGAGGTCCACCGGAGCCGCGGGACCGGCGACTGGCAGAGCGCCCCCCGTGGCGTGCCGCCCTGCTTGGGGTGGCGGAAATCCTAGAGCTGCCCCTGCTGGTCAGGACGGGGCCTGGAGGGCCAAGCCCACAGGGACAAAGGGAGGGGGGGATGAAACTCCTGCTGAGCGTCCTTGGGGGAGCTCGACTGCCTTGCTGGATTGCCCCCGCACACACCCCGTGGGGGGACTCAGGTGCCATTCCCAGAACACTGCCCAGATCATCATGGTAGTGTTGCCCTCTCGTTCCTCATCTGCTTCTATCAGCTGTGAAACGGTTACATGGCGATCTGTAAATCACCGTCCTGTCGCCCCGGGAATGGGGCAGAGCACTGCTCTCTTGGCTATGGTTTCAGGCTGCTTGCAGACGCCTGCCCATCTGTCCCGAAGAGATGGGTAGCAGTGGAGCTGCAGCAAAGCTACCCTCCAGTTTACATGTGCTGCCCCAGCGTGACCTGGCACCTGCCGCAGTGTGGCCCTTAGCCCTGTTGTAAACGGGGATAAGCCGCACCCGTGTGCAGCGCATCTACACTGGGGTGTGCACTGCTGTGAATACCCCAGTGCAGAGAGGGCTCTGGGTGGATCCCCCTGCACCTCTTCACAGTCAGCTGCTGTTGTGAAGGGTTCCTTTGTGGTCACGCGAGCTAGAGGTTTGTTTCTTCCAAAGAGAAGCCGAGTCTCTAGCACGAGATGCCAGCTCCCGTGGGTGCAGGGTGCCGGTGCAGGGGCTGCTAACTGCGGTGCAGGAAGGGCCGATTCTGGGACAGCAGAACTGTACTGCCCCTCCATTTAAAGTCTGTCTGAGATTCTCCTGAGGGCATCCCCTGAGTGGCACCTCTAGGCAGGGCGAAGCTGTTGCTCTAGCTCACGATTTAATGCTCCTCCCCACCCCCCAGAACCTGAAGGCGGCCGACACTGACCCCACCGCCCCGCCGTACGACTCCCTGCTGGTGTTTGACTACGAGGGCAGCGGCTCCGAGGCAGCCTCGCTCAGCTCCCTCAACTCCTCCGCCTCCGACCAGGACCAGGACTACGACTACCTGAACGACTGGGGCGGCCGCTTCAGGAAGCTGGCGGACATGTACGGCGGGGGCGAGGATGAGGAGTAGGTGCCGCCTGTGTGTTCGGGCTGCAGCCGGGCGACATGTGTGAGAAATGTCGCTGTGGCCCGTTCAACACAGACCAGCAAGGTCGCTGCTCTTCCCGAGTGGGCTGGATGGCTGAAATTCCCTTTCCTTAGCAGACAATAGCACTACATAAATCTGTCGTCCTCGCAGTCCTGGCTCAGTTTCTTCAGCCCCGGTCGTTCAGCCATGGATAGCCAGTGCTTTCCAGGTTAATGGGGGTGGGGGGGATTCTGTTTCAGATTTCGGTCAACCAAGGGCCTTGGTGGCAGCCTGCCCGGAGTGCGAGGCTTCTCCCCAGAACACACTGCACTTTGACAGCTTCGCTGTAGGGGCTGCAGGTCCCATTGTGCTCAAGGCGGAGCAACGCACACTGGGATCGACAGCCTCCACAGACTGACGGTTTCTAGGAGAGGGCAGACCTGGGCTGCTCTCTAGAAGCAGAGGCCACAGCCCAGTTCTGTTTCCTCTCGTGCGGCTGGGGAGATCCTGGCTGCTGTTACTTCCCCCAGACAGCCAGGCCCTTCCACTTCCCTGTGCCCACGTGGGTGAGCACTCACATGCACCTGCAAAATGGCCTAGTCTTGCTGCTTTGCGGCACACTGGGCAAGGGGTGCCCGGAGAATGCACTCACGCCAGTCTGGTGCTGTGCAGCAATGTCTTCACCTGCCCTGCATTTCTTGCTGCAAGCCTCCCAGGACAGGGGCCTGCTAACTTCTGGGGGCTCCTATCTTCCAGCGGTGTTATTAAAAGGTACCCGTTTCCCCGGTGCTCTCAGAATACCTCATTCTGAATACAGGAAGCCTAGTGGGAAACTCCCCTCCACCAGCGTGTGGGATTTGTTCACGTTTTCACGCCTCCCATTGTGTGGCTCGGTGCTGCGTGTGCCCACGGAGTGGGTGTGTTCTACAAAGTAGATTCTGAAGAGCAAGCGTGAAGTAGCCTTTCTCAGTAATTGTGGTGACCCGCTACCGCTGGGCCAGTCTGGAACACAGCCAAATTGCAGGGGACTTTGCCAGAGATATTTTTTATTGAATTTTCAGATGCCACTTATTTTTTATTATTATTGTTACCCTTAAACAAGAGCTGCACTTTGATACGTTTAGCACTGTGCCAACCCAAAGACCAAAGATGAGGGTAGCCCTCTTACTAAGCAATCAGTCATGGGAGATATGGGGGCGAGCCCCCAGGAAATCCTCAGGGAACGGACAGCAGATTCACACCCTTTCCTGGAAAGGAACCCCAGGACTCACTTCGGGAGCTCTGCTGGCAAGTGCCCAAATACCTTTGTATGCTGGTTTTAATGAATCCAGCTCGTCCCTGTCCGTGCGTTCATGTGCTCCGAAAGTAGTGATAATTTGTGTCTGTGCGCTGCAGTAGTGACTTTCCATTTCTCTAAATAGAGTTCAGTCTTCCCCGCCCCCTATACTTTGTCATGCACTCCTTACCCCTCCCAAAAAACTGGCTTATAAACCAACTCTTAAGTCTGTCCTCTGCCGACTGGAGGTGTGACTCTGAGGAAGTGTCACAGGACGTTAGTGCCTAGTACACTTGGGGCTCTGTATAAATAAATGCAACGTCTAAAGCCTGACTGTCAGCCAGTTTGAGGCTGTATTTTTGTATAAAGTTCATTCATATTTCTGAATAGGGGGGAGAGGATCTATAAAATTACCAGCCAATACCATGCCATGTTCTTTTCACATAGTATTTAGCAGGATGTCTTATTTGATTTAATAGCTATAGGCTGATTTATATTTTTCCATTGTGACTACTTCCTTCGGTGCGTTGTCTAATCTCTAATGTATGCAGTGTAATTACTGTGCAATGGAGCTTTAAAAAAACCCAAATGGCTTTATGCCTGCCTTGGTACTTGTACCTTTCTGTGACGGGAATGGTGGGATCCAAAGGAAGCTCAGAGAACAGCAATAGCTTTGTGTTAATCTGACGTTTTTATAACATTTTAATAAATTTGTTTTTAAAAAATACTTTTCTCTTTGAATGTTAAGGCTAAAAATCTCTGCACGGGTTTTGCTGCCCTTAGCTCATTGAGCATATCCTCTAGTTCAGTGCTTCTCAAACTTTTTTTCCACCGACCACTTGAAAATTGCTGAGGGTCTCGGCAGACCATTAATGATCTTTCCAAATATTGTTTGTACTGTGAGCTAACGATTGTAAAGCGCTTTGGATAAAAGCGCTATATTAAAAATAATAATTCAATTTTTTTGGTTCTACAAATAAAAGCACACAATTCATATTTTAATATCAGTAGTCTTACCTTCCTAGTGCGATGGATGTGCTCTCTCTCCCCTGCTGCAGCAGCCCCCAAGCTAGGGCTGGGAAGGATCCCCCACTGCGGCAGCCACTGAGATGGGGCTGGGAAGGAGGGAGGTCTCTCTCCCCCATAGGGTGACCAAATGTCCTGATTTTTATAGGGACAGTCCCAGTTTTTGGGTCTTTTTCTTATATAGGCTTCTCTGGCTTCTATTAACCCCCTCTCCACCCCCCCAACACCCCACCCCACGTGTCCCGATTTTTCACGTTTGCTGTCTGGTCACCCTACTCCCACACTGCGGCAGCCCCCGAGCTGGGGCTGGGAAGGAGGGGGGGGGTCTCCCTGCCAGTGGCAGCCCTGGAGCTGAGGAAAGTCACCTCTTTCTCTGGCTGCCGCAGCCCTGCTCATCTCATTGGGGGGAGGAATAGCTCAGTGGTTTGAGCATTGGCCTGCTAAATCCAGGGTTGTGAGTTCAATCCTTGAGGGGGCCACTTAAGGATCTGGGGCAAAAATTGGTCCTGCTAGTGAAGGCAGGGGGCTGGACTCGATGACCTTCCAGTTCTAGGAGATTGGTATATCTCCAATTATTATTATAAATTCCTCCCAGTCCCTCTTCTCACCCCACTGCCCCCTCCCACGTACCTCTTATTCCCCCCAAGGTCATCACCTCACCTCACAAGTGTGTGTTCTCCAGGGTCCAGGCACCTAATTAGTGGAGCCACGCCTGCGCCCTTCATTGTGTTGTGTGTGGCCTGGCCACCAAGGCGCGCAGCTCAGAGGGAACTATCCACGGACCCCCTGAATGGAGCTCACAGCATAGGTGCCAACTTCCGCTGGTGCCGGTGGGTGCTCAACCCCCTGGCCCTGCCCCTATTCCAACCCCTTCCCCAAATCCTGGCCCCGCCTCCTCCCGAGTGCAGGGTTCCAGCTCCTCCCCCTCCCTCCCAGGGCTCCTTATGCCACCAAACAGCTGTTTTGTGGGGGCAAGCGCTGGGAGGTAGGAGGGACGAGGTGGCGGGCTCAGGGGAGGAGGCGGAGGTGGGGCGGGGCGGGGAGCTTGGCTGCCTTTTCCCAGTGGGTGCTCCAGCCGGGCGGGAAGAGCCAAGCCCTGAACCACGCTACAAGCCACGTGCATCTGACGAAGTGGGTCTTCACCCACAAAAGCTCATGCTCCAATACGTCTGTTAGTCTATAAGGTGCCACAGGACTCTTTGCTGCTTTTACAGATCCAGACTAATGCGGCTCCCCCTCTGTTACACTATAAGCTAACTAACTGCGCATGGTCAGACCCTCCCAAGATGGCGGTAGGCCAGTCCTCCCCTCCCCCTACGGGGCTGCGCTGGTCAAACCCTCCCAAGATGGCGGTAGGGCCAGTCCTCCCCTCCCCCTAAGGGGCTGCGCTGGTCTGACCCTCCCAAGATGGCGGTAGGCCAGTCCTGCCCCCAGTAACTCTGAAATGGTCTGACCCTCCCAAGATGGTGGGAATACAGCCCCGTGGGGCTGCCTTAGTCTGACCCTCCCAAGATGGCGGTAGGGCCAGTCCTCCCCTCCCCCTACGGGGCTGCGCTGGTCAGACCCTCCCAAGATGGCGTCTCGGTGCGCTATTGTGCGCAGCCGCAGTGGGCACGGAGCGCTATGGCCGAGAGTTTGAAGCTGGAGCGGGTAGTGGAGGCGCTGGCGCTGCTGCTGGGGAGGCCCGAAGGAGGTGCCGGTGAGAGGGGCCGCTCCCTTCAGCGGGTGGGGACTGTGGGGCTCGCATATTGGGGTCCCCCCCGCAGGAGACCCCCGCCCCCCATTGCCCTGAGCGGGCCCCCCCGCCCCTCCCTCACAGTGGGACCCCCCCTGCCTGGTCCTCGTTCGCCACCGTGGGGGAGGCCCCCCCTTTTCTTGCACCCCCTTCTCACGAAGGCTCTTCTGGCCCCTTTCATATCTGCTCCCCAGGCCTCCTGTCCTGTCCCCTGCACCCCCCAGGCTTGTTTGGGGGGGCAGGTGGCTGGCTGCACCTGCCCTGTGGGGTTTGGGACAAAGCCCTGCAGCGCGGCCTAGCTGCTTGTCTGTGGGGCTGGATGTGGGCAGGGTGCTTTACCCCAAAGAAATCACACTCCTCTGCTGCGTGCACCTCTGGGCCTGACCCGCCAAACCTGGCTTTCCGAGCAAAAAGAACAGGAGGACTTGTGGCACCTTAAAGACTAACAAATTTATTTTAGCATGAGCTTTCGTGAGCTGCAGCTCACTTCTTCGGATGCAGTGTGCTTTGTTAATGGAGCTGTCACACGCTGGGCTGTGGGGCGCTTTAGGGAATGAAAGAAATCAGAGACATATTGTAGCAGAGAGAGGAGCAAGTGAGGGAGGTGTAGGAAAGAAGAGTTCTCCACTGAGATCTGAAATGAAGGGGTGGCTGAATGCCTGAGGTGGAGAGATCCAGGGAAGCTATCCAGAGGAACAGGCTTCTGCACTTCAGGGTGGTGAGATGTGGGGTAGGGGGAAAGACAAAATGCCAAGAGGGGAGTTCTGCACAGGTCTGGCCAGCCTGTTGTGTTCTCAGAGCTCTGAGGCTAGCACTGTTTGGATAGAGCTGTGCCCTCATAAGAACTAGATTCATCCCCCAACAGAAAGCTATAAGGCTATTGCAGATATCTAGGTTGGTGCACATGATTTTTAAATTAAAACCATATGCACTTTTTCTTATTTAACTGTAGGACAATATTGACTATATTAAGGTTAAGTTGGGGAAAAGGAAATAAATCTACTTCATCGCTATGGCTGCAGGAACAAATACCAGCCACAGGGATGTGGCTGACTACAATACAAATACAGAAATGTTAATCCGATACAGAATGTCATTCCAACAGCTGTTTGAGGAAAGGTGGACTGAATGGGACAAATTGATAAATCACAGATAAACACTTTTTCAGAACAGTGTGTATTCCTACAGTCCCTCATAACTCACTCTGTCTCAGTTCTGCTGGGTTCCTGTACTTTTAGTGTTGTTATCGCCTCTTTTAATGCTGGAGGAAGACGCTGGGATAATAAAGAACCTGTACTGTTGACAGTTCTGTTTGTTTTTAATTAAAAGTTAATAACTGGTAGAGCAGTTGTCTAAGAGATTGTGCTGGTGAATGACCCGTATGGGAGCAGCCTCAAGGACTCCACTCTGCTTCTGAATTCCCCAGGCTAGTAAGGCACCGATCAGCATTGTGCCAAGGAGGTAACCTGAGTCGGAGAGAATACGAGAATGTTTTTCTCTACCCAATTCTAGTAGTTGCTGCTCTTCCAGTGGGTGATATGGAATTACTTCAATCCACATTTCTGTTCGATGCAAACTTTTCTTAGGCTTTCGCGTAACTTGCAGCCTCCAGTTTTTCTCCCATCCCAAAGTGCAGTTTGAAAGGCTGCCTCTTTGTCTGGTGAGGATGGATGTTGACCAGCAAGGGTATGACTATGCAGCATTTTGGCACAAGCCTCCCAGCATGGATTGATAGACTCAGGCTGGGGGGCTCACACTAGTACATTACAAATAGCTGTGTAAGTAGTGCTTTGACGTTGGGGCTCAGGCTCTGAAGCGTGCAGGGTGGGCTTCAGAGCCCAAGTTCCAGCCTGAGCCACCACTTTAAAGCACTGTCTATACAGCTATTTTTAGAGCACTAGCACTTGCCCTGGGTTGGGAGACTGGCTCAGGAAGGCTGTGTAGGCATACCCAAGTGGGGAAAAGGCAACAACTCCTGATATTTATTTTCACCCAATGGATTGGGGAGGGCAGTTTCTCACCAATTATCAGAGGGCAAGAGAGTCTCTTTCTCCTTCTGTATCTTCCTGCGTCATGGAAGAGGTACCAAGTCTTTTTACCAAACTCTTTACGTGCAGTGCACAGGTACCAAGCTCTTGCTTGGTGAGTTCCATGTTGGTAGTTTCTTGCTAACCCAGATAAGCAACAATGTGGTGCCCCCATAATCCCTCTGAGACAGGGATTGTCTCTTTATCTGGCCCTGTGCAACGGGGCCCAATCCTGGCTACTATGACATAAATGTTCATTATCATGTCTGCACCCCTGACCTTAAAACGTCTCCCAGGTTTCCTACAGGCCCAGACACCCTGCTTTCAACTGCTCCTTCTATCTGTCTGTCTGCTTTGTCACTCCCAGTTTCTCTCTTCTCAGAGTATGTCTACACTGCAAAGTTGTCACAAAACTTTTGTCTTTCACAGGTACTTAAAACACCCCCCCCCCCGAAAGACAGAAGCTTTGCTGATGTAAGAGGCAGTGTGATCTGCCGACAAAGCTAACCCCGCTTGCGGAGCTGGAAGTATTTTGCTGGCAAAAGTGCTGACAGAATACCAACAATGAGCGTTTACACACGCTGACTTTTAGCGACAAGGCTGCGTGATGTAGACAAGCAGTCAGTTTTTCTGTGTTCTGCCTTCCCCATGCCTCACAAACACAAAACAGTACTCAGCAAAACCCCTCTGACTCTTAGCCCAAGAACTCTTGGGCAGGTTCACAGCCCCCTTTTGCCTTGTGATTAATTTATGCAGACATTTATGTTAATAGGTATGTTCACACCCAGGCTCACTGAGGTTAATGATCCAAGGAGTGACCAGAACTTCTCAGCAGAACACTAATCATAGCAGCTAAGGGAGGGACATTATATGGCTTAGTGGAGGGCAGGTGCTCCGCTCTCGCAATCCTTGTACTGTGCTTGACCTATTTGTTTTCCCTTTTAGGAACAGATTCAGGTTCTCTCCAGACGGCAAAACATGCAGCTCTGCTCGAAACCTTAAACTCCAACTTGGCTGCTTTAGAGGAAAAGCTTGGTCAGGATCCCCAGTGGAATGAACTGCGGAGCTTGAGAGCTGAAGTCAGAGAGCAGGCTGCTTGGCTAGAAAGCTCTACAGATGTGACCTGGAGTTTTACTTGTCAAGTCCTGCTATTACTGCTGAGTCTGAAAAAGTGCATGATCCTCCTAGCTGCTGCTTATCATCCAGCCAAACCAAACCCTAGGACCGCCGAAGCTGCTCCTGCTCTCAGCCCTGACACGCTCAGTATCTCCCAGCAGAAGACTGTTCAGTCTGCATTGCAGTTTGTGATTACCTTGGGCCTTTGTCCATATCTCTTGCCTGGGGTTGGAATCCCGCTGAAGCACAGGACAGAGTTCAGTGCTGTTGTTCAGGATGTGGTATCTCCCCATGCTGCCCCCAGTGCTCTGCATCGGCTCTATGCCAGCTGTACTGCACTGCTGCAGATTGCACAGCACCCATCTTTGGGCAGCCTCATCCTTACCCGCCACCTTGGGGACCTCATCGCAGGTCTGTGCCAGCTTGGATTCTGCCCGATCAAAGGAAAGGGGGAGCAAGCCAGGCCACTGGAGCAACTAAAGGTGTGTGTTCTGATTGGAATGTCCTGCCTTAATTTTGCGTATAGGCCCCATCCTGTAGCTTCCATTTTTCTGGGGCAAAGACAACTGTCTGGAAGGGACATAAAACCTTGTGCTTCAGGGAGCAAGATGAGACCTTCCTTGGGGGGCAGATTATCCCATATCTGCCTTCTGTGTGGTGTCTTGCACCTTCCTTTGAAGCAGCTGGTACCAGTGACTGTCCTAGACAGGATACTGGGCTAGCTGAACCGCAAATCTGATCCTGTCATAAGAACATAAGAATGGTCATACTGGGATGGACCAGTGCTCCATCTAGCTCAGTATCCTGTCTTCTGATAGTGGCCAGTGCCAGAGGCTTCAGAGGGAGTGAACAGAACCGGGCAGTTTATGGAGTGATCCATCCACCATTGTCCAGTCCCAGCACCTGGCAGTCAAAGGCTTAGGGACATCTATGCGTGCGGCTGCATCCCCGACCATCTTGGCTAGTAGCCATTGATGGACCTGTCCTCCATGAACTTTATTTAATTCTTTTTTGAACCCAGTTATTCTTTTGGCCTGGGCAACATCTCCTGGCAACAAGTTCCACAGGTTGACTGTGTGTTGTGTGAAGAAGTGCTTCCTTTTGTTTGTTTTAAAACTATTAATGGGTGACCCCTGGTTCTTGTTTTATGTGAAGGAGTAAATAACACTTCCTTATTCACTTTCTCCATAGCATTCATGATTGTATAGACCTCTATCATATCCCCTTCTTAGTCGTCTCTTTTCTAAACTGAAGTCTTTTTAATCTCTTCTCACATGGAAGCTGTTCCGTACTCCTAATAATTTTTTGTTGCCCTTCTCTGTACTTTTTCCAATTCTAATAGATCTGTTTTTCGATGGGGCACCCGAGCTGTGTGCAGTGTTGAAGGTGTGGTATTGAAGGCGTACCATGGATTTATAGAGTGGCATTATGATATTTTCTGCCTTATTATCTATCTCTTTCCTAATGTTTTCTACCATTCTATTTGCTTTTTTGACTGCTGCTGCACATTGAGCAGAATGTTTTCAGAGAATTGTCCACAAAGACTCCAAGATCTCTTTCTTGAGTGGCAACAGCTAATTTAGACCCCATCAATGTGTATTTATAGTTGGGATTAAGTTTTCCAATGTGCATTAATTTGCATTTCTCAAAATTGAATTTAATCTGCCATTTTGTTGCCCAGTCATTCAGTTTTGTGAGACTCTTTTGTAACTCTTCGCAATCTGGTTTGGACTTGACTATCTTGATACTTTCGTATCATGTGCAAACTTTGCCACCTCGCTGTTTACCCCCTTTTTCCAAATTGTTTGTGAATATGTTGAACAGCACTGGTTCCAGTACAGATCCTTGGGAGACGCCATTATTTACCCTTCATCACCAGGAAAACTGACCATTTATTTCTACCCTTTTTTCCATAGGTTTTAACCATTTACTGAACCATGAAAGGACTTTCCCTCTTACCCCATGACTTGCCTCTTTTGCTTAAGAGCTGTTGGCAAGGGACCTCGTCAAGGGATTTCTGAAAGTCTAAGTACACTATATCTACTGGATTACCCTTGTCCACATGTTTGTTGACCCTCTCAGAGAATTGTAAGAGATTGATAGGGCATGGTTTCCCTTTTGAAAAGCCGTGCGGACTCTTTCCCAACATATTGTGTTCACCTACCTGCCTGATAATTGTGTTCTTTACTAAGTTTCAACCAGTTTGCCCGGTACTGAAGTGAAGCTTACTGGCCTGTAATTGCCAGGATCTCCTCTGGAGCCTTTTTTAAAAATAGGCGTTACATTAGCTATTTGCTTGTCATCTGGTACAGAGACTGTTTTAAGTGAGATGTTACACACCACAGTTAGTAGTTCTGCCATTTCATATTTGAGTTCCTTCAGAACTCTTGGGTGAATTCCATCTGTTCCTGGCGACTTATTACTGTTTAATTTATCAATTTGTTCCCAAAACATCTGTACTGACACCGCAATCTGGGACAGTTCCTCAGATTTGTCACCTAAAAAGAATGACTCAGGTGTGGGAATCTCCCTCACATCCTCTGCAGTGAAGGACCCATGCAAAGAATTCATTTAGTTTCTCAGTAACAGCCTTGTCTTCCTTGAGTGCTCCTTTAGCGCCTTGCTCGTTCAGTGACCCCACTGATTGTTTGCCAGGCTTCCTGCTTCTGATGTAATTAAAAAAAAAGTTTGTGGTTAGCTTTTATGTCTTTGGTTAGTTCTTCAAATTCTTTTTTGGCCTGCCTGGACTTGCCAGAGTTTGTGTTTCTTTCTATTGTCCTCAGCAGGATTTGATTTCCAATTTCTAAAGGATGTCTTTTTGTCTCAAACCTCTTCTTTGACTCTGTTTAGCTGGGCTGGCATTTTTTTGGGTCCTCTTACTGTTTTTCTTTCATTTGAGGTATACATTTAGGTTGGGTCTCTCTTACTGTGTTTTTATAAAGTTTTTATGCAGCTTACAGGCATTTCGCTCTTGTGACCGTTCCTTTTAATTTCCATTTAACTAGCCTCCTCATTTTTGTGTAGGTCTTTCTTTTTTTAAGCGAAATGCTACTGTGGTGGGTTTCTTTGGTATTTCCCCCACTACAAGAAGGTTAAATTTAATTACATTATGGTCAGTATTGCCAAGCGGTTCAAATATATTCATTTCTTGGACCAGATCCTGTCCCCTACTTAGGACTAAATCAAGAATTGCTTCTCTCTCTGTGGGATCCAGGACTAGCTGCTCCAAGAAGTAGCCATTACTTGTGTCTAGACATTTTATTTCTGAGATGACATGTTCCTAGTCAATATGTGGATAGTTGAAATCCCCCATTATTATTGGGTCTTCTGTTTTGGTAGCCTCTCTAATCTCCCTGAGCATTTCTCAATCATTGTCACCATCCTGGTCAGGTGGTTGGTGGTATATTCCTATTGCTGTAGTCTTATTATTCAAGCATGGAATTACTATCTATAGAGATTCTATGGTACAGTTTAATTCATTTAAGACTTTTACTGTATTTGACTCTGTGCTTTCTTTCACATATAGTGCCACTCCCCCACCAGTGTGACCCACTCTGACATTCCTATATATTTTGTAACCTGATATTACCGGATCCCATTGATTATCCTCATTCTACCAAGTTTCTGTGATTCCCATTATATCAGTATCCTCATTTAATACCAGGCGGTCAAGTTCACCCCTCTTACTATTTAGACTTCTTGCATTTGTATCCAAGCACTTATAAAATGAGTCTGCCTTTGAGTGATGTAATTGAATGGGACTCTTCTTTGTTGTCTCTCTTCAGTTCCTACCTGTACTTTGTCTACTTCTGTCCTCTGCTCTTTACAGGATATAGAATATTCCCTTTAATAAATCCTCCCATGCGGGATGTATGAATCATGTGCTCCTCTGCACCTATCAGTTTCCCTCACTCCTTAGTTTAAAAACTCCTCTGTGACCTTTTTAATTTTACATACCAGCAATCTGGTTCCATTTTGGTTTTGGTGGAGCCCATCCTTCCTGTATAGGCTTCTCCTTTCCCAAAAGAGTCCCCAGTTCCTAATAAACCTAAATCCCTCCTCCGAACACCATTGTCTCATCCACTCATTGAGACCCTGTAGTTCTGCCTGTCTAACTGGCCCTGCATGTGACACTGGAAACATTTCAGAGAATGCTACCATGGAAGTCCTGGACTTCGCTCCTCTCCAACCCTACGCATAAAACTGTCTAAACGTCTTGAGAGGTCTACAACCTTTGCACCTGCAGGCAATTCACCATATGGTTCTCCTGGTCATCAAAACCCCACTATTTATATTTCTAATAATCAAATCCCCCATTACTATTACCTGCCTCTTCCTAATAACAGGGGCCCTCTACCCCGGAAAGGTATCCTCAGTGTGAAAGAATACTATGACATCATCTGGAAGGAGAGTCCCAGCTGTGGGATTGGTTCCCTCCACTCCAGCTTGATGTTCCCCTTCCCTGAGACTTTCCTCCTCCTCCGCAACACAGAGGCTGTCACAGTGGGGGGGGTGGAACCGCTTTACTTTGAGCTTGTCTACACTACAAAAGTAGGTCGACCTGCAGCCAACACAGTAATTAAATCGGCTGTTGGTATCCACACTACCCTCCTTTTGCCGATGGTGCGCATCCTCATCGGGAGCGCTTGCACTGACTGAAGTGGGGCATTGTGATAGCCGCACAGGATTCACAGCTGGAACCCTCCTCCCGCCTCAGGGCTGACAGTGCCAGTTGTGAGCCAGGCACAGGGCTCCATTTCACAGTTGACATTCTTGTCAGTTTCCGGCTGCTATTATTTCACTTTTCCTCTCTGGCTGTCAGCTGGATTCCTGCCCTGGGGCTGACAACCAGAGCCAGAGAGGAAATGTGAAATAGTAGCAGCCCTGAAACTGACAAGAATGTCAATTTCACAGCTGGTAGGCTCCTTTCTGTGAAATTGAGCCTGGGGTGGGTCTTGCATCTTAGACTGTCAGCCCTGGGGTGTGGGTGGGATGTTCCCATTGTAAGCTCTGCTGCCAGGGCTGACACCCGGGAGGAGGGATTGAAAACCAGGAGCCCCGTCGCCACCTCCCAGTGAGGGATGGGGGGGAGGAGAGCCCAAGCCCGGGCTCCTTCCTCCTCCCCACTGCCCAATCCCTCACTGGGAGGTGGCAGCGGGGCTCCGGGTTGGCAGCCACCCGACAGTGGGGCTCTGTGCTGTCAGGGCTCCAGCTGTGAGTCCTGTGCTGGGCTGACAGCCAACAGGCAATGTAAGTAATGCAGTGACTGCACAGACACTGTCTCACCCTACTACATCAACCTGAGTGCTACGCCTCTCGCAGAGGTGGGGTTATTAGGTCAGCGTAGTGGGCATCTTACATTGGTGGGTGCAACGTTCTAGTGTAGACACTTACAGAGTCAGGCCAAGGTAAGCTGTACTGTAGCCCAGGCCTTTGTCCCGCAAAGTCTCATGTGTATCTTGTGTCTCTCTTAGCTCCCCCAGTTCAGAAACTCTTGTCTCAAAAGCTCATATTGGGTCTCTGAGAGCCACAAACTGCTTGCACCAAATGCACATACACCACCCGTCCACAAGGCAAGTAATCGCTGCATTCAGTGTAATAAACAGGATAGACCCCACTCGGATGGACTTCTGCCTGCACTGCTTTTACTCTTGCAGGGTTGTTTTGTGTGTTTGTTCTTTGAGTGTGTGTGGGGCAGGTCCCGGGTAACAGTTGTTCCTGAACAGGTTTTGTTTATATTTGCCTTGACTAAAAAACACCCTGTGTCAAACAGAATTTAGAATGGTGTCTCGATAGCACCTGGATGTTTCCCAATCGATGACCTAGAAGTTGCTAATGGTCCAGTAGAGGGAGCCAGAACCTAGCAAAATTCATACCCGATGCTGCTTTACTGTTTGCCTGTGCTGCATTAATATTCCAGCACAGAGACCTGTTATTTTTCAGGGCCTTACAGAAGAGCAGCGAACCCACTGCAGGGAGGCCTTGAAGAGTGTCTTGGATCGAGTCTACCAACCCCTAGTGGTCCGGGAACTGCTTGTTCTCCAGGGTGGATCCAAACAGGTACCGAGGCTGCCAACTGGTTCTGTAGCTGGGTGGGGGAAGGGAATCTGACTCATGTGGCTGTCTCCAGTGCCTGCACCTTCCAGTGGTACAGGAGCTGGACTATGATATGCTAGAGCAGGGGTGGGCAAACTTTTTGGCCTGAAGGCCACATCTGGGTATGAAAATTGTATGGTGGGCCATGAATGCTCCCGAAATTGGGAGTTGGGGTGCGGGAGGGGGTGAGGACTCTGGCTGGGGGTGCAGACTCTGGGGTGAGGCCAGAAATGAGGAGTTCAGGGTGTGGGAGGGGGCTCTGGGCTGGGGGTTGGAGTACGGGGTGTGTGTGTGTGTGTGAGGGCTCCAGCTGGGGGTGCAGGCTCTGGGATGGGGCTGGGGATGAGCGGTTTGGGGTGCAGGAGGGTGCTCGAGGCTGGGACCGAGGGGTTTGGAGGGCAGGAGAGTGATCAGGGCTGGAGCAGGGGGATGGGTCACGGGAGGAGGTCAGGGGTACAGGCTCCAGGCGATGCTTATCTCAAGCAGCTCCTGGAAGCAGCAGCCTGTCTCCCCTCTGGCTCCTGCGCGTAGGGGCCAATGGGAGCTGCAGAGCTGGCACTTGGAGCTGGGGCAGAGTGCGGAGCCCCATGGCTACCCCTACATGTAGGAGCTGGATGGGGGACATGCTGCTGCTTCTGGGAACCACGGCACATGCAGAGTGGGGCAAGCCCCCGACCCCGCTCCCCAATGGGAGCTCGAGGGCCGGATTAAAAGTCTGACAGGCCAGATGTGGCCCCCGGGCTGTAGTTTGCCCACCCCTGTGCTAGAGCATTAAACTGTGATTTCCTAGCTACCTGTCCGACCAGTGGGATGAAGATATGGGGCTTGGAATTTGCTGCAGAGACTTGCATTTGGAAGCTTTGTTTTATTTTTATTCAAGCTACATACAAGGAGTGAATCTATTTTCTTGAAAAGATAATAGAAGCACAGAAGCTTGTTCCCTAGAGAAGATGGTGCCATGGATCCATCCTTCCTATGTTGCTTCACCAAGTATAATGCTGTGTCAGCAGGGATGAATCTGGCTCATTGTGGTGGTTTGTATGCTCCTGACAAACCAGCTGAATTTGTGCTAAATATGCACTGACAGCTACTTCTCCACTCTGAGATTGGCTGGGCTATTTGTCCTAGAACCTTGGCTATCTTACTAGTCATGAATAATGCAAAAATATGTTAATAAAACATTGTGGATTAGAATATTAATGCGCAAAAATCAGCAAAATTGTGGCTCCTACAGCAACAGCGACCCTGTCACACTGAACATAAATATTTATGTCTTAAAATAGTAATAAAAATCCTACTTGTGATGCCTGCAATAAAGCAGAGTTGCTGTGAGAGCCATAACTTGGAATAAGTTAATTTTTGTGCATTTACCCTTGTAGCTGGGATACAGAGCTTCTGACTACAGCTCCACACTTTCTTCTTTGCAAAAAAATTGTTCAGCGAAACACCTTGTACGCTTTGGGTGCTCTATGAATAGTAAATAGAAATTCCTGGCAATGCTTTGTTCATCGGGTTAGGTGTGCTTTGCCCTAGAACTCCCCAGAGTGTGTGTGTACCGTTGGCTTCCGTCAAAGCCAGTACAGCACCAGTTCAGTTTGTAGTCTGTCAAGCTTCCAATATGACTGTCCTTCTGGTGAAGTGTCTTGTCCTGTAACTTTCCTATGTCACTCTGGCAAAACAGGCATTGCTTTCTCTTCAGGCTATGTGGCACCCAAAGCGTACAAGCGTACCCAATTCCTGATTTCAGTCTGTACAGGACCTCTGCGAAAAGACTGTTGTTTGGCTTTAAATGAACAGAGGCATTGAAACTAGATGCATGTCTTTCCTCCATGTAGCAATTTAAACTAGGCCATGTTTCAGGGTGCTCTGTGGGGCTGTAAACTGGGAGAACCAGGGGAATTCAGCACACTGAGAACAATGTTACTGTCAGGAATTCAGTGTACCACATCTGGTGAAACAAGAGAAATCTGAGTCTTGTCTTAAAACCCTAATGCACAGCATCATCCTCCTAATGCATGGCACAGTATTGCCCCTAAATTGGAATTGTGCATTCAGAAATGCTTGGATTATACTGCTAGATTTACCGGCAAGGAGAATATTATATTTTCCTTTCAAGAATCTTTATAGAGTCCTTTAAATACACTTTCTAATTGCTTTTCTGTTTAGTGTCAGCAGTATTCTTGTGCTCCAACTGTATAGTGTTATGCTGATCCATCTATTTAAGTTTGTTAATCAAAGTTGATAAATTTGAGCTGCAACTGTTTTCACTTAGCACTGCAGGCTTAAAGGGAAGGCAGCGGCTCATTAAAGAAAGCTGCTGTCCAGGATGGAGGTTGCTCCTCTCCCTCTGGAGTGGGTAAAGCAACATGAAAGAACAGTCCGTTGAAGGATTCGGGGTGTCAGATCTCATTAAATAAAGCAGCTGGACACTTCTGATCAGTTCTGACCTGGGTTGCCAGTAGCCTTGAATCTGCACTGATCCGTTCTTATTTGATCTTTGGTCCTCCATAAATACCCTGTGTGTTTAATGTAGCTGTTTAACATGAAAGTGAGGGCTGCCTTGTAAAGAGAAAGGTGAGAGAATCCCCCGAGCTACTTTCTCAGTAAAGCAAACATACATCCGCCTTTCCACTGTTGATATGGCAGCTGACAGCAAACGCTGTCCATGCAGACTGCGTGATTTCTAGGATTGCACACTCTAGATGTCACTGCCATTTCTACTGGAACAGCACCTGTCCTAATACTGAGGCACACTGGGGTTGTTTCCTTTCTTGACCACATAACCTATAGTTTGTATTGTCTGTCTTCTCAGCACAGTGTGCGTTATTACTGTGCCCAGCAGTCACTGGAGTTGGACTCGCTCTTCTCTTGAGCGCAATGAGCCCTGATTCATGCTGAGAACCCCCTGTGTGTATCACTGGTAGTGAGACAGTCAAAGCTGACGTGTAACCCAGGAGACACTAATTTAGGGAAAGAAATCCCTGCATGGAGGAGAGGCTCCTGGGATGCTCAGCCCACCTAATTAAACCCTAATTATTTTGGTGCCATTAGGTGGTGAAATGATTTATAGAAAATTCCCCTCTGTGTTGTGTTCCTGCCATCACATACAGATCAAAGCCCTTCAGGACAGAGAGCATGTCATTTTGCACATCTGTGAGTGCTGGCACCATTCTCTAAAGAAAATACATTTCCAATCCCCTCTCCGTATCCTTTCAGGGCTTGCAGCCCCCTGGACAAGAGGTGAAGCAGCCGCTTGCCCAAGCCCCAGCTTGGCTTCGGCATCTCTGCGGACAGCTGCTCTCGGAGAGGCTGATGAGACCCAGTGGGGTTCAGGCTGTTGTCCGGGGCATCATGGAGGGAGCAGGAAGTAAGTATGTTGCTCAGACACTGTCATTTCTGTTTCACAGATTATGAGTGAAATGAGACTTCCAGAGTGGGTCAGAGATCTTCCCATCTGATGAAATAACAAGCTGGAATAGCATTATGGGGACCCTCCCATAAGAGATGTCCTCTTATTAGAGAGAGAGAGAGACGCACAAGCACACACGTGTTATGATTGCTTCTGGTCTTAAAAAGGGAGTACTGAGCTCCTGAACTTCAAGACACCTTTTGTCAGGGCTTGTTGTTACGTTTCTGGAACTGGAAACGTCTACACTTAATACAAGAACTAGGGGTCACCAAACGAAATTAATAGGCAGCAGGTTTAAAACAAATAAAAGGAAGTTCTTCTTCACGCAGCGCACAGTCAACTTGTGGAACTCCTCACCTGAGGAGGTTGTGAAGGCTAGGACTATAACAGCGTTTAAAAGGGGACTGGATAAATTCATGGTGGCTAAGTCCATAAATGACTATTAGCCAGGATGGGTAAGAATGGTGTCCCTAGCCTCTGTTCGTCAGAGGATGGAGATGGATGGCAGGAGAGAGATCACTTGATCATTGCCTGTTAGATTCACTCCCTCTGGGGCACCTGGCATTGGCCACTGTCGGTAGACAGATACTGGGCTAGATGGACCTTTGGTCTGACCCGGTACGGCTGTTCTTATGTTCTTACAGTTATTGACAAAATATAAATAAAATGACACAACCTAGGGCAAAAATACCTGTGTATATGAAATGCCAGTTCCTCACTCTTGTGAAGAGTACGTTTGTTTTTAAAGATCTGTATTATTGATCTTTTTATTAGTGCCTATTTCTGTAAAGGGCATTGGTGCACGGGAACAGTGCTCTATGTTAGTAAATCATACTCATCTGGAGAGGAGTGAGATCGATTCCACACCCAGTAGGGTTTGGGATCTCAAGGCCTGCCAGTTAGCTCAGGAAGGGGTTTCTCGCTAAGACTAGGTGAACGTGATGTCAGGGACTTGTGTTCCATAGCCTGCACTCCCAGAGCCCTGGCCAGGGTGGTCAGAGTCTTGCGCTGTGGCTCTCTGAGAGGGACTTGAGATCAGCACCTGCCTCCAGTGCTTGGCTGTTATGCTTGTGAGTGGGAGTTGACTGCTGGAGTCCGAGGCCTTTGATAACACATTGTTCCCTTCCTCCAAAGCAGCAAGGCAGTCACCTGAAAGACGCCTGGGCTGAGGAGATGGTTAAAAACAAAAATCCGACTTTTAGCCTTAAACGTCTGGCTGTAGGGAAAACCTGAACTGTTGTTTGGAAAGCCCAAGTCTAATGGGGTCTGTGTCCTGCTCTCCTTTGCTTTCAGCCGGGTCAGCTGGTGGCAGCAGCGCTGAAGCAGCAGCTGCAGACTGGAGAAAGTGTGACATGGTTGCTAGGATCTTGGCCTCCTGTCCTCAGCAATCTCTGTCCCTGGAGGATTACTACAGACAGGTGTGCCCACAGGTATGCCCTTCAGTCCCCGTTCTCACCAGAGCATGTCTGCAGTGCCTGTGAGCAGGGGATTGTGTGCTTAGCCCATAGTCCCTCAGTATGAAATACCCTTGCCTCCCTAGCTAGGGGATTGTGTGCTTAGCCCATAGTCCCTCAGTATGAAATACCCTTGCCTCCCTAGCTAGGGGATTGTTAGTGTTGTGAGTGTGATCCAGTACAGAGCACGCCGGGCCGAACTGGAGAAGATTTGACTGGGGATCTGTAAACAGGAGAAATTCCCACCCTGCTCTGTGAACACACCATAGATCATCTAAACCAGGGGTTGGCAACCGTTCAGAAGTGGTGCCGAGTCTTCATTTATTCACTCTGATTTAAGGTTTTGCGTCCCAGTCATACATTTTAACATTTTTAGAAGGGCTCTTTCTATAAGCCTATAATACAGAACTAAACTAGTGTTGTATGTAAAGTAAATAAGGTTTTTAAAATGTTTAAGATTATTCATTTAAAATTAAATTAAAATGCAGAGCCCCCCGGACTGATGGCCAGGACCCGGGCAGTGTGAGTGCCACTGAAAATCAGCCCGCGTGCCGCCTTTGGCACGTGTGCCATAGGTTGCCTAGCCTGATCTAAACTTACCCCCTTTCCAGGATTTGGCTTTATGTGCCCCTTAAATAACCAAAATAATAACAAAACATAAGCTTCAGCTTCACCTTTCAGGAACTCTTCTGTCCTAGCTCCTAGTTCCCTCTGTCCTAGAGAAACTCCAAGTTACTGCCCCTCTTACAGCCTAGGAGCTAATGAGACCCACCTGCTAGCATAAGTTAGCAATAATTACCCTGCATTTTATGTGCGGTTCTAGCTCTGACCATGGGGTAACCCAACAGAGGAGCCCCACGCTCCGGTGTAGGGGGGACCTGTGGCTCTGTTACAGGCTCTTTCTGACCTAGGCTGATAGGCATTTGTTTCAGCTGATAAGTCAAACGATTTCTCTTTCTTTTACTTTTACTGTGTCCTCCTGAGCATTTCTCTTGCTGATCGCTGTCCATGGGCCCTTGTGTTTCCTTGATGACATGTCTTCAACATGAGTATCCTAGCTGGCCAAACTGCCTTCTCCCTTTGTGACTCACATGCTCTTCTTGTATCTTCTTTCATTTAAGGGTCTCAAATCCCTTTGTAAATGTGTATCAAATCTTAAACAAGCCTGTGAAGCATTACCCCACTTCAGAGGGTAAAGTGATGTGCAGAGAGTTTAGGAGATCTGTCCAAGACCGTACAGTCAGGAAGTAGAGAGTCTGGAATAGACCCCTGGAGCCTGATGCCTTCTCACTAGGCAACACTGCCCAAGCTATGAAAAGGTACTAGAATTAAGAAATGCTCCCCCATGGAGCTCTTGCTTCTTCTCAGCCCTTGCCCCCAAAATTGCTGCAGGTGTTGGTGTCCTAGCTCATCTCAGAAAAAAATTCCCTTATTTCCTCCCCCACTCTTCCCTGCAGCACATACTGTGGAGGAGCCCTGCCTCTGCCAGACTCATAGCTGAGATGTCTCCTCATGCATTGCACTCAGTTGAAATGAAGTTAATAGGGCTCCTCATTCTCATCTGTTGGCTAGAAGTTCGCTGCTCTCTCTGTTTCCTGACCTGTGTTGTATGTGTAATTTACATTCCAGATTCTAGACTTACTGCATATTCAGGAGAAGTTGACAGCACACCAGTTCCAGAGAGTTGCCACCACTGCCCTTCTCACCATGGCCAGAGAACGCCCTCAGCTGGCAGTGAAATATTTGCTCCATCCCATGCTAGCACCGCTTCTCCAGTGCTGGGATATAGCAGGTAACGGTCCATCTCTCTTGGTCATGTGGACCTGTAACATATCAGGCAAAACCTCTCACTTGAGAAGGGAAGATGGGTTTCTCTTTCTGTCATACGTCTGTGGGCTCATCGCCCTGAAACGAATCCCATGGAGTAATCTCTGCAGATCCAGGGTCCTAGTCCTTCCATCAAGGGTTCCTCTTGATTGGCTAGCTGGCTGCTCAGCGTCTAGGCTCAAACTGGAACATATAGAAAGAGGCATTGGTCCAGGAACACTTTGTTTTTATAGCCCGCTGAGACCTTTCCCTCTTTCTGGTTGTGCTGCTTAAGGAACAGCTGCGGGGATTGTATTTGAGAGACACGTCCCAGATTCGGATTCCACACCATGATAGCTACATATGTTCCATTCTTAAAAAGGTTTGGGGTGTGACTTCCTTCTCTGAAATCAGTCCCCCTCGTGCATGGAGGCCTGGTTTTCGCTGTGGGAAGTGATGGGAGGAGCGCAGTCTGTTTCTCGTGTGGCAGTGCTAGTGAGATGGATGATACCTTCCTGTGCTAAGTCACCTGCTATCAGAGGCTACATGATGTTCTGCAGTGCTTTGTTCGATCTCTACCACACTGTTAAATGACTCACGGGGCAGGGCTTCTGCTACTTCCGAAGTCTGAGGTGGTGTCGAGTGGTCCGTGGCAGGTTTCTGGTGGCCACCCTTCCTCCCAGCTGCTGGGGAGTGGGATGTCAGCCTCTGAGCAAGCAGAAAAACTTCTCCACTTTACATATTCTGACTTATATTTTTATAGGTTGCACATAACTCATAGTAACCCTTGCAAACAGTCAATTGTCCTGTCATCAGCAAGCAGTTCGTAGCCTAACATCAGCAAAACCTCATCATCAGGAACACCTGGAGCAGTGGTCTCCAGCCTTTTTACGCCCAAGATCACTTTTTGAATTTAAGGGCAACCCAAGATCTGCCCCGCTCCTTCCCCAAAGCCCGGCTCACTCCATCCCCCCTCTTTCTGTTACTTGCTCTCCCCCACCCTCCCTCACTTTCACCGGGCTGGCGTGTGGGCTTTGGGCTGGGGCAAGAGGTTCGCAGTGTGGGAGGCGGCTCTGGGCTGAGCCTTGGGCAGGGGGTTGGGGTGCAGGAAGGGGTGAGGGGTGCAAGCTCTGGGTGGGTGTTTGTGTGCAGGATGGGGCTCCGAGATGGGGCAGGGTGCTGGGGTACAGGAGGGAGTACAGGGTGCTGGCTCTGAAAAGGGGGTCAGGGCTGGGGCAGGGGGTTCGGGGTGCAGGAGGGGGCTTGGGGTGCTGGCTACGGGAGGGGGCTCAGGGCTGGGGGTTGGAATTTGGCCTCCCACTGGGCGGCACTTACCGCGGGCAGCTCTCAGTTGGCGGTGCAGCAAGGCTAAGGTAGGCTCCCTGCTTGCCCCGGCCCCATGCTGCTTCCGGAAGGATAGGGTTGCCAGATAGCAACTGTGAAAAAATGGAATGGGGTGGGGCGTAAAAGGCGCCTGTATAAGAAAAAGTCCCAAAAAATGGAACTGTCCCTTTAAAAACGGAACATCTGGTCATCCTACAGAAGGGGCCAGTGCGTCTCTGCAGCCCCTGCGGGGGTGAGGTGTAGGGGGCATGTGGCTCTGCATGCTGCCCCTCTCTGCAGGCACTGTCCCCAAACCTCCCATTGGCCACAGTTCCCCGTTCCTGGCCAATGGGAGCTGCAGGGGTGGTGCTTGCAGGCAGGCAGCAGTGCGCAGAGACCATTGTGCCCCCCAGGGCTGCAGGGGCATGCTGGCTGCTACTGGGAGCGGCGTGGGGCCGTGGCAGGCAGGGAGCCTGCCTTAGTGGCAGCCCTGCTACACCACTGGAGATCACGATTGACTGGGAGAGTCCCCAGGATCGACCAGTCAATCGCGATTGACGGGTTGCTGACCACTGCCCTAGATCTAATGTCAGCTGTTCACACTTTAACCCAGTCTCGTGGTTCTTCCAAGTTTTACTTTTGATCCCTATCAGCAAAACTGCTGCTGCAGCTATTTTGTATGCGTATACAGCACCCGTTATTCCCGACTGCCAGGTATTCTCGCTTCCAATTAATGGTGAGTGAGTGCACAAAATTGCTGTGGTTTTGTCAGTCAGTGTCTCTTGTAACATCGCCATCACTGTAATGGGAAATAAATTTACAGTACGTACTTACCCACGGATCCTCCCCCGGCCCTTGCTAGACTCTGGTGGAGTCTCAAACAGGCCATTGCTTGCAGCATAACTGAATCCCCTGGTTGTATGTCCCCAACTCCTCCCCGACCTCGCTTTACAGGCTAGAGGCCTGTGGTTCGGCTCCTTGGAAGTGTCCATGGTGGTGTGCAGGGTGCTGTTGGTGTCTCCACCAAGTATGGCATGTAGCTCTTTGTAAAAGTGGCAGGTCTGTAGTTTGACACCGGATCAACTGTTGGCCTCCCTGGTCTTCTGGTTTGCTTGCCACAGTGCCTTCGCTTTCATGTGTCGCTGCTGCTGGTCCCTTCTCCTGCATCCCCGTGAAATCTGCTCGTAGATGTTGATATTTCTATGGCTGGTCCACAGCAGTGCCTGCGCAGGCTCAGGGGATCCAATATCTCCTGTCTGCTCCAGGCTGGAGCATGTAAGCAAGACACAAGAAGTAATTCTTCCACGAAAAAGGTTGTTGCAAGGAGGAGAGAGAAAAATTATTCTCCTTAACCTCTGAGGATAGGACAAGAAGCAAGGGGCTTAAATTGCAGCAAGGGAGGTTTAAGTTGGACATTAGGAAAGCTTCCTATTGGAGTTGTTAAGCACTGGAATAAATTGCCTAGGGAGGTTGTGGAATCTCAGGGATGGTCTAGATAATACTTAGTCCTGCTATGAGTGCAGGGGGCTGGACTAGACGATCTTTCGAGTCCCTTCCTATCCTGTGATTCTATGTGTGGAGCATGTAGCCATCATGGTCAGCTGGGCAGTTGCATGCAATAATGGAGAGCTGCTAGGTGTGCTCACCATTCTGGGCAATAAGGAAAAGGCATTTCAAGACTTTGCAGGGCTTTAAAGAGGAGGGCGGGGGGCCTGCCAGTCTGCATGACCCCTGGGCAGTGGAGTTCACAACTGAGACCAGAGAGGTCAGTGTTGGGCATTGTGGGACAGCTGCTGGAGGACTGTTAGGGTCGACATAGGTAGCGCAGTGTTTACGCTCATGCTGAATCAGCCTCAACATGGCTCAATACCGCTTGGGGAGGTGGTGTTACTATGTCAGTGTCATGGAGCGCTTACATTAATTGGAGACCAATTTAAGTGTAGACATGCGTGCAACTAGATCAACGCAAGGTGGCTTATGTCAGCCTAACTTTGTAGAATAGACCTGGGAACTGCTGATTTCACCCTTAACGCTTCACTTCCCTCCATCTATTATTCTATAACCTATTTGCACATGCATGTTCCAGTGCTGCTCTGCTAAACCGCTTTGGGTACTGTAGCAATGTGCCAAGACAGTGTCACTCTCCTGCTCCTGGAGGCTATGTAGTGAAGGTGCATGTGGCAGCAGAGTCTTGATGCTCATTTTCTGTTTTTTTTTAAGAGCTGGCAACGGAAGACTTACCTGCAGGGACTGTGCTGGTGAAAGAGGCAGAGCTCAGCCGCTGCGTGGAAGATGTGTTCAAGGTACAGTATTTAATTTGGGTCTCTAATATGTGTAGTCGTTGCCTGAGGATTGAAGAGAAAACTGTCTGTCAGGAGTCAGTCTTCATGTCTGGGACCTGCTGAGCCACTTAGATGAATATTCTAAACTATAAAAGAGAACAAAATCTCCAATGCAGCCTCAATGCTGAAATAAGGTGGAGTCATGGTCCCTTCTGGGAATGGTGCCCCAAGTGAGGAGTGTTTTTAATACCTCCCTCCATTTGTTAAACTTTTGAAAACCGTATTTTTTTTGCATTTGTAGCCCATTTCATGACTTTGATGCACTAGTTGAATGCATGATTTACCTCTGTCATTGTAAGATGATGATGTGCACTCTAGGATCTGTAAAGCTGTATTTATTCATGCCACATATAAGCAAATAAAAAATTGTTTCCTCTAAGCTTAGAGAAACTTTTTACTTTTCAGAGTAACTGAAATGTACTAACATCAAGAGATTGAACTGTGCACCAGTATTGGGTGGACCGGTATTAAATAGTGTTACAGTAGGTGACAGCCTTAGAATGTTAACCCTTTGTTGTTCTGTTTCAGATATTTTCCTATCAAATTTGCCCCGGCTGCAAACTAGATTGCAACTGAGCTTTTTGCTTCCTATACTGAGCTCCTGAAGGAGGAAAACAGACAGTATTAGGGAGAGCAAAAGTCTGTGTTCAGCAGTCTTAGAAAGTCATCAAACATTACGTGTTAAGCCTGGCGAAAGGAGTAACAGTATTTTTTGTTGCGTAGATAGAGGTTCGATAAATATCTCCGACATCTCATTAAATATGTCCTTTATTAGTCGCTACTTACACTCGTCTAGTACACTTTCACAATTACGCACTAAAACAAGGTTCACAATATCGCAACTGGGCTGTCACTTCACTTCAGTTCATTCTTATATCTCACTGACTGACTGGCGCCACCCTGCCGCTTATATACCCACGAGGACATGGCTGACAACATTCTAGGAGGTTCGAGCAAAATATAGGTCTCAAAGTCTGGAAGGTTCCACGGGATTCTACAAAGGTCTAGAATATTCTAGGAAGTTAGTGAAAAATGAATCCATATACGGAATACCTGAAACATTTTATTTTAAATATTCTATTTTCCCTTTTGCCACTAACAACAAAAACAGGACCCCGAGCCTGGCACCCCCGTAAGCTGTCACCTGGGTTGCCTGCCCCTAAATCTAGCCCTGCCTTCTGGCCTTAAAATCTATGAAAAAAGATCTGCAGTGAAAGTAGTTCCAAAACCACAGAAGTGAATCACTTTAAACTCCATCTAAAGCTTCATTCTAGCTGCTGGGAGCAATCTCCATTTATATTGTGTCTTTGTCAAGCTGAAATCTGTCAGGGGTTTCCCAGTTTTAACCTTCCCAGAAGAGGGCTAACAGATCTTAATTCCCACAAAACCTAGCTTTTACCATCCGTGCTTACCTCATGCTTGGCAGGAAACACGTCTGGGTGTAATTCCTCTCTTTCGTGATGCATTTCTTCCATCTCGGGTAGTACCTCTCAAAACACTGACGGAATAGTGAGAAAGAAACAAAGTTCTCTTCACCTCTGCTACTGTCAGTATGTTTTCTCTTGACGACAGAAGTCAGAGAATGGGGGGAGGTCAATAATATAGTGCTTTCCAGATTCTGATCCCATTGGATTCCCTTGGAGCAATCCTGTAACATCCTCAGTGTAAGTATGATGCTGTCCCATGTGCAAAGGAAAAAGTAATAGCTTAATTCTAAATTTAAATTCAGCTTTGAGGCAATGGGCAGGGACCCTCATCTTACTCTGCAACATGGGGATTCCTCTGTTGTGTAATTTCAGCACTGCAAACAGGACCGACACCAGCAAACAAAGCATGTGCTTGGCGTGGCACAATTCCAGGGACAGCAAAAAACCTAGAGCCGGCCCTGAGTGCAGACAAGTAACCTGGTCAGCAGTCATCACCCATTTTTCAGCATCTTTACCAAGCAGTGTAATTAACTGAGTAGTGTGCTTTCAAGACCTGCTGCTGCATAGTGTAGATCAAGAGGAGGATAATGAGCTGGCCAAAATTAATGGTGATTGTGCCAAGTGCTACCAAAGCTCCCTGAAACACGATGGTTTTCCTGCGCCAAAGCACAGGGGGCACTCTGGTTCAGGTTATAAGAGATGGGGGAGCAGGCAAAATCAAGAGGACAGGAAAATTGATGGAACCATGAGCTTACTCCCCTAATGGGCCTGTCACTGTCAGCTTTTGCCAATAACTGACTGTCTTTAATGTTAATGCAGAAATCTCAGCAGGCAGGGAGGATAGTGCAGACTCAGCGTCTTATGTGGCGCTCCTCCCAACAACGATTGATTGTTCTTGAAGCTGCTGCTCGAAAACTGGTCAATGGAATCGCTTGCCTCGTAACTGAAGTGCCACTGTGATGAATACTATCTGAGGGATTCAGATGGGCTCTTTGGCGCACTGGCGGCTTTGGGCGTGGTGGTGTGTAACGCAGGTCTCAGGGCTGTGGCTGTGGAGAGGAACTAACCTTCCCTTGTGGTGTTCTGTTAGGTTGTTAAAGGTAAACCGCATCCATTTGCACAGAACTATGTCCAGAAATCTGATGTGGTGAGAGAGGCTTGGGCAGGTATCTTACAGACTTCATCCCCTCCTCCCACATGTCACATCTGCCCAATGAAACGCTGTAGAGAGGGTAAAAGGAGCAAATGGCCATGTTGCCAGAAGCCTGAGTTGCAGCCTGCACAGTCTAAGTATGCAGATCAGTGCTTGGATCGAGATGGAGCGTTCCGTGCTGAGCCCTGTAATCGATGGAGGCAGCACCTCCGCCGTATTAATGGTGAGAGAGGCAGCAGTGTAGAGCCTCACGGGCATCCTTTAGCCACCTTGGTTAGTGTAGGAAGGTGTGGAACAGGAAAGCCCTAGTGGCTCAGTGCTTGATCCTCTGCTGTGACCACAACAGCAAATGGCCTCTTTGGGTCTAGCAGAAAACAAGATTCAGACCAATCTCAGACTGTTACCAGTCTGCAGTGAGCCAGCTCTGAGGCTTAGCCATGTGTCCTGTCAGGGGAACCTGCTCTCCTGTGAGTCCCAAGCTCCGGGCTAGAAGGGCAGCGTCTGGAGCAATGGAGTTTAACTGCAAGAAGCTAGTGATTGGATCTTTGGCAGAAGCCTTGGCAGTCTGAGCTTTTAAACCAGAGGTGGGCAAACTATGGGCCGGATCCGCCCCACCAGCTGTTTTAATCTGGCCCTCGAGCTCCTGCTGGGGTGCAGGGTCTGGGGCTTGCCCTGCTCCGGCGCTCCAGCCGGGGAGCAGGGTTGGGGCTGCTCCACGTGGCTCACGGAAGCAGCGGCATGGCCCCTTCTGGCTCCTACATGTAGGGGCAGCCAGGGGGCTCCACTCTGCAGGCTGCCCTCCCCTCCACCCCCAAGCACCGCCCCCCCCCCCCCAGCTCCCATTGGCCAGGAACCATGCACCCCCAGCTGGAGCCCTCACCCACTCCCTAGCCCAGAGCCCCCTCCCACACCCTGGTCTCACCCCAGAGCCTGCACCCCCAACCAGAGCCCGCACCCCCTCCTGCACCCCAATCCCAATTTTGTGAGCATTCATGACCGCCATATAATTTCTATTCCCAGATGTGGCCCTCGGGCCAAAAAGTTTGCCCACCCCTGTTTTAAACACTATGATTGGTGCAACATTTTGGGTAGTAATGATCTGTTATAACTAGCTGGCAGGCAGAGGCCAGTCAGGGGGCTGCTCTGTGGCTGGTGTTCATTATGAAAATGCCTCTGGAGTGCAGGGTGGATCCCTCATTAATGGCACTGTGCTTTAGTCCTGACAGCAGAGAGATTAACAGTGGAGACTTCGGCTTGCAAGTGTGCAGGTTTTTTGCCTACCAAGTGTCATTTGATGCTAGAGTGGGAATTGTTCCTTGGGGCTTCACCAGGAAGGCTTTGTGTACCAAAGATGCTGGTTAGGAAGCACGCTCCACAGGGATTAGCATGGGCAAAACACTCTGCATCAAAACAATAGGCCAGTATATTATCCAAAGAATCTCCTCCTTCCTCACCTAAGCTGCCCTCTCACTCTGGGCTGGCATGTTGCATCTGACAGGCAGTAGCAACACTTGGAAGTCCGCTCTGAGATTGGATCAAACCCTAGGAACCGCTTGCCCTCCAGGTGCCAGGGAAATCTGGAGCTCGGGAGGAATAGTCTTGTTTAAAGGAACAGTGTCCTCCAAGCAGGCAGTTTCCCAGCCTGCTGAGCTGAAGATCATTCAAACAGCTTGCTAACAGGGTCGATATTTTATTTGCCTCTTCCTGGCACCCTCCCCAGTAAAAACATTTTTAACAAACCCACATACCTGTTAATTTGAAATTTACCGTAAGAAATGTGCACACTCTGAAATTGTAAGTCTGTAACTAATCAGAGCTTTTTATTTCTTGTAGCCTTCTGCACTGGGTGTCTAGAGTTATTGCTATTACTGCAGCCATCTTATGAGGGTTTTTAGAGAAATAGTTCAAAACAAACGTGTAAATTGTAAGATTTTTCAGGATCTCTCTCCCTGGGCTTTGGGGCAGGGAAGGGAGATGTGGGGTGATTTGTGTGGCTGGTAACTGGGGGTGCTGCGGGTGGTTATGATGGTATTTGAAATGTATCGGGGTATAGAGCCCTGGGTAGGTGCCTTTTGGAAATAAAGGGAGGGAGGAGAGAGTGTCACTCTGAAGTCTCCTCAAAGTGCTGCCTGTCAGCAGCCTGAGTCTCACGGGCCCTCTGCCTTCTCCTTGGATACCTCACTCAGCACATAGCAGCCCAGTTGTCTTTCAGCCTTCGCTTTCGAGGGACTGATCTGTCCAACAGTGGAGATGTGACTCTGGGTATGTTGGTCGCCAGGTTTATAAAGACTTGTCTCTTCAAATACTGCAGTCTGTAGTTTTAATCCCCAACCCTGAGTGATAGCGGCCCTGAGTAACTGGCTGTAATACACGAATAGCATGAAGCCCTACTGTAGCTAGCTCTGGCAGTTCCTAGATGACTCTGGAGAAGATGGTGCTGATGAAGGCTGCTTTCAGTGCTTAATAGCAAACAGGAGTCTGGTGTGATCAGGGGATGTGGACTCAGAATTAGAAGGGCTGGGAGCAGTAACCTGCTCCGTGTATGTTCAGAAATCAGTCCCTACCAGGCATGCACATGCCTTTCACCCTTCCCTTCCTCTGCACTCCAGGCAGACATTTGACCCTTCTGTCTCCGTAGGTGTACGTGGTTGGGAATGAGCCCTCTGATGTGTTGCTGGAATCCTTGCAGCCAGCTCTGGGAGTGATTTTCTCTCTCTATTGTTTCACCAAGCAGAACGTGTCTCACTTACGGTAAGGCATGTGGCAAAACTCTTCTGCTAAGTAAAGTGGTAACGCCTGGCACACAGCTCTGTATCCTGGGGTGGGGGAATCCTCCCCGCTTGGTGCCCAGCTGTAAAAGACAGAGAAATCAGTGCCTTATTGCTGCGCAGAGACGGAAGTGTCCAGAGGACACTCCTGTGCCGAGCTTGCAGCCCCAAGGAGTTTAGATTCAAACTCACCCCGACTATGAATGTCAGAGACACACTGCAGACCAGAACTGCCCCCCGGATTGCCGTGGTAAGATACAGTGCTCGTCTGGTAGGTCAGAAACTAGTACTTTGAAGTGGTGACAAGTCTACCTACAGGGTGCTGGGGATCAGCCATTAATTAGTTCACTGTCTGGCCTATGTGGAACTGAGTAGGAAGGAGGGATCGTGGTTGCCCAGGGACAGCAGAAAGCTCTGTGTGTGTGTGTGAGGCGAGGGGCTTGGCTGGGTGTGGGGTGTTTTGTGTGCAGGTGGGATTTAGGGACAGGGGAAAACTTGAAATAAATTCCAGTATATGGACCTGAATGTCCTTGTGCTCTACTGGCTGTTTGAAATAAAGGTCATTTGTTTTCCATTTGAGCTGATTTCCCTCTTCCTGGAGGTGCACAGGACCTGCTCCTCTCCTGGCCATTGTAGCTTTGTTCACACTGAGCTCTACGTTGAGTTCTCCCACCCCTGGAGTAACACCAGTACTGTGCGGGTAGCACGAGTGCAGACCAGCTGCTGGTGTGTTTGCCACTTTCCTCTCAGCCTGCTCCGAGCAGGGTTGGACAACAGTTTGATAAACACGTTGCCAGGAGGTTTACTCAAGCCCTTCCACCATTACTAATACCACAAGGGGCACAAGGGCTTTGATGAAAAGCTCTGGGGAGACACGGCCTTTGCAAGCAGAAAGACATCATTAATAATGTCTTTCAAAGGTGCAGGGGAACCTCCTTAAAAGAATGAAAACAACAAACTAAACCAGCTGCAGGGAAAGTGGGGCTACCGGGGCACTGGATCTTTCCCAGAATTCAGCAAACGTAACCGAACTGCAGCTGCCCAGCACTGGTCAATCTTCCAGAATCTGGCACCATCATGAAACAGCTGCTGGAGCTCATCCAGTCATTACTGAGTTGCGGGCTATCTGTCACCTCACTCTCTTCCCAATTTCCTCCTCTGATGCCTTGGCTCAGGAACAGCTCTGTTCACTGAGTGGGACTGCAGGCAGGCTTCAGGCCCAGAAGCCACTAATCCCACGAGGGGTCTGTGTGGAGGTGGTCTTTATTGTGCATATTCACTTTCATTCACACGGTCAGGCTTCTCGTTGCTGGGTTGAAATCTTTAATGACCCAGATCCTTCCACATCTGAACTGTGGAGGAGCAGGAGAAGCCATTGTGATGCATTGCAGCTGCCTTATAAGCGCACATAGAGAACTGTCACCTCCCTGGGGCTTACTGTATCTGTGAGACTGCACAGAAGGAACTTTCCAAGGTGTGTCTGTGGTCACCTGCCATCTTCCCAGTGCCACCAGCTCGCTCTGATGGTGTTTGGTGTGTATTGGAGCTCACAGAACATCATTGTAACATTGCTCCATGTGTCTGTTACAAGGCAACATGCCAATGGTAGAAGATGGACTCTGTCATGGCCTCTCTTTCTTGACAGCTCACCATGCCAGGAGATTTTATTATGGGTCTTGGAGAAGTCAGAGAGAAAGGTGGCGCTCTCCATGCTGGAAGGGTTTGCAGGACTGGGTAGAACCATGCAGTTTCTCCATCCGCGGTGCCAGTTTCAAGTAGCTGGTGGAGGTGGTGCCAGGATCACTGTCAGAGAGACCATCAGGTAAGAGACTACGTTGTGACACACTGCGTTAGCAGCCTTACACCCACTGCCCGGCGTGCCTTCAACTGTCGCCATTCAACACCTCGGGCTGGTTTATGGCTCAGCCAGTAAGGGGTGCCCATGCAGAGTTCCACACCATGTGCAGAATATGAAAGCGGCGGGGTTCAAGATGTTGTCGGGGATTCTGTAATCCCTGGGGAGTGTCACCACTGGGCAGGGATGGACGATTGACTTGGACTTGGGCTTTACAGGCAAACTGAGCCGAACATTGCTGGAGCAATGAGGTGTGACGTTGGACCAGACTTTTAGCCCTGATACAGCTACAAAACCAGTAATAAAATTCATGGTTGGCTTTTATTAGCATTATTAATTTCTTCTTGGGAGCCCTTTGGCCTGAGGCTGGATGGCTCAGGGGATTGAGAATAGGAAATGGCCTTTCGCTCCTGAATCACTGGTTCAAATTCTGACCAGACTGGTAGTGTCTGACGTCATCACAGCCTAATACAGGGGTGGCCAACCTGTGGCTCCAGAGCCACATGCGGCTCTTCAGAAGTTAATATGCGGCTCTTTGTATAGGCACCAACTCTGGGGCTGGAGCTACAGGCGCCAACTTTCCAATGAGCCGGGGGGTGCTCACTGCTCAACCCCTGGCTCTGCCACAGGCCCTGCCCCCTCTCCACCCCTTCCCGCCCCCTCCCCTGAGCCTGCTGTGTCCTTGCTCCTCCCCCCATCCCCCGAACCTCCTGCACTCCAGGAAACAGCTGATCGGGAGGTGCAGGGAGGAAGGGGAAGGCACTGATCAGTGGGGCTGCCAGTGGGTGGGAGGGAGCGGATACGGGGGCTGCTGACATGTTACTGTGGCTCTTTGGCAATGTACATTGGTAAATTCTGGCTCCTTCTCAGGCTCAGGTTGGCCACCCCTGGTCTAATGGCTGATCAGTTACGTGTGTGCAATGAATGGAGTGGACATCTGGCACCATCAGCATGGTACTAATTGACCCTCTTGTTGACATCCTCTGTAGACTGACTGAATGAGCCATAGTGACTGAACTCCCCCGGTGCTCCTGGAGATGGTCCCTCCAGGGTAGGGTCAGGCATGTTGGTGCCTGGCGTTAGATGGCAATTGCCCATGGAAGACTGCAGGCTCCAGCACTGTCCAGACAGAGCCCATCACCAGCTTGGGGCATGTCTCTACGAGCCAGCATTACCTGGTGGAAAGAACCAGGAACTCCTGCTTTGTCACTGGCCTACTGTGTGAGCAAGTCTGGAGTTGTCTGCACACAGACTTGCATCCATTTAGTTAAACTGGTGCAGAACCCCATGTGGCTGTTCTTATTCCAGTATAGTTTAAACCTGTGTCTGCAACTTGAATGAACCTGGTTAGAACTAAAATAAGTGTGTCAGGGGTTTGCGCAGGTTTAACTAAATCAATGTAAAATCATTGCTCAGGTTAAACTAATGCACCTTTGCATGTCGACAAGGCCTTGCTTCCCCTCTGTGTATCTATTTCCCTCTTTTCTGGCTGGGGAAACAATTGTAGGGCTGCTGCATTCATTCATTAATGCTCATCCAGCTCTTCGCAGAGGAGTTATGTATGTGCTAACTATTTTGTGTGCATAGGTTCTGCCCTTGTCATTCCTGCAATGAATGTAGGTTAATTAGTGAACTGAATGCTCAGCCATTTCAACTTCATCACCAAACTAAATGATATTCATCAGCTGCCTACTGGCTGTCGCCTTTCAGGGCGTGCAGTTCAGGGTGTTGCTGTCACTGGGAGTTTGCAAAAGCCTGGAAGTGATGAAACCGTGTAAATGCTGCCCCAGCTTCCCCTGATCGGGAGTGACAGGTGGGCTGGGAGGGCATGGGAAATACTGAGGCACAAAGCTGGACAGATAAGCTGGAAGCCGCTTGGGCATTTGGGACTTCACGTTAATTCTGTCACGTGGAAAGCACTCCTCACTGAAGGCTTGGCTCATTACAGCTTGAAACCACTTTATAAACCTGGATGAGATAGCCAGGGTTCCAAACACTGCAGTGCCAGTCGGGATGGGAAGGAGTGGATCTGACACTGAGGGAGATACTAAATACCACTGAGAACTCTTCCTGGAAGTGTTTGGCACTGCTCCTTGGTGTCGGTAGGAGAGCTTAGCTTGCTGGAGTTACCTGCTGGATCTGGAGCATGGGTTCACACCCGAGCCCTCTCCCTCCCAGGAACATGGACAAGGCTCTGGCATACAGCAGCAGATTAGGGATTCTTCTGGGAGGGAGGTCGTATAATGCTGTTGATCAAAGAGAAGGCAGACAGACCATCCTGCTGCGGGCACACCTTCAGCAGCCTGTGGTCTCTCCCATTGGGGTTGGAAGTGATTTTCATGCTTGTTTGAGTCTTAAAACCAGATCCCTGACTGCTGACTAGCTTAAACAGCCCCTAGAGTGGGCTAGGCAGTGGGGGCCACCGTTGACCATTAGAGCCCTGCATGCTTCTTGCACGAATAGGGACCTTAGACCTGGTGCCCAGGCAAAATTCCATCTTCAAATAACATTGTCTCTGAAAAAGTTTCCCTGCCGTTTCTGTTGGATACGGTATTCTCTGCTTCCTGTCATGAAACGGGGTGTAGCACTGCTGTGTGCTGGCTGCTGCATCTTAATGGGGAGATGAAAGGATGCCCCTGTGGAAGTGTTCTGGAAATCCCTACAGCACTTGGGGATGATATGTGCCAGGGAAATGCCCTTGCCAGGGGTAGTTAAAAAACCAATACCAGAGAGACTCTGGGTGGGTTCCTGTCAGGTGAAACATTGGCTGCATTTCAGTGATGAGGAGGAGGTGCTCTACCAGAAGGTCTCCTCGGAGCAGTGGCAGATGGAGCAGTTGGTGGACCTGTTGACTCACTGCCAGAAGAGCGGCTTAGCTGGAGACTTCTTCATCTGCTGTTTAAAGGTAAGAGGCCACAGTCTGTTAGCAGCCTGTGCCGGCTGCAAGGGTCCAGGAAGTGCCTTGCATTCCCAGAGGGTTAACTTTCACATGCCTGATGGTTCCATGCTGCTACAGGTATAGGGTAGCTATATCTCGCAACAGTTCCAGCACCAAGCCCTGAGGAGGCGCATGGAGTCCTCAGCCTGTGAAAGGGTTAACCCTTGTTCTGAGAACAGGAACATGTCTGAAGTTGAATGGTGGGATTTAGGCTGTGGGTAATGCCTACCTTTGCAGACTGCCACTTCCTTGGCTTTCAAGAAGGAAAGGCACTTCCCCAGCTTCCTGCCCCACGTTTCCTTTTCTTCCTGCAGCTTCGTATCCAGCCTAATCACCAGCATGGCCCCTCCTCAGTGTTTGCTAGGGCTGGGCCAGGCTTGGCTCTGCTCTGCTGCCAGGCAGAGTGTATAATCCGTGTCCTGCTAGCCCCCTTTGGGGTTGGTTACGGCCCTTCTGCTGTGCACAGAGCGCTGCGCTCCTTTGGCCACCAGAAGAGCTCATCCGGTGTATGGATGGGAAGGGGCACTGGCAGCACAGGGGCACGTCTGTGTGAAGCAAGCGGGGTGCCCAGGCCATGCAGCCCACCACCAAGAAGCCCTTCTCAACGTGTTCAGCAGATGTTCCTGTTCACTGTATAACTCAGGAAATATACAGTTAAAATCTAGTTTGCTAGAGGTCAAAGGGTCTCTGGGGTGTCTGAGGCAAGCACCAAAGCAAATGAGCAAGCAAGACCCTGGCAGGTTTACAGCCCTAAAGTGACCATCCTTAGGGGAAGCTTTTAGTGTTCCTTCCCCTGATACGTGCTAGGAGATCACCCTGCAGCATTGGGGCCGGTGGTAGCAGTATGAGGAGACGGGTGGGAGATCCCAGGCCTGGATAACAGAACCAGCATGAGATCCCTTTGGAAAGCTTGGGCTTTAGGAAAATGGCTGGAGAAGAATCCCCAAGGCCTCAGTGCAGATCAATCTGCCTCCTGGCACCTGGATGAAGATTCTGGGCTAGGGTGAGGATGGCAGCAAAGGTTTGAGGCCTATAGTTACTATAGTAGAATCGGCTGCTCTGTGATACTGATGTGCTCTTTAAATCTGACCTTGTTCTTGGACGTTTGCTGCTGGCCAGTTGCCAGCTGGGTGCCCCCAGCTGTGTGGATGGGGCTG
This sequence comes from Mauremys reevesii, assembly GCF_016161935.1. Taxonomy (NCBI): domain Eukaryota; kingdom Metazoa; phylum Chordata; order Testudines; family Geoemydidae; genus Mauremys; species Mauremys reevesii. Next base: position 41,564,639 of record NC_052638.1, read on the forward strand.
TCATTGCCAGTGGCCCAGCGACCTAGTTCCTGTATTTAGCTCTGTTTCTGACTGTGCCGTGCACTCCCCTCCCCTCCCTGGCAGGAGCTGACTCACGTGGCTGCGAAGGACGAGGCTGGCTCGGATGCTGTTCCCCTCTCCTGTGAGAGTCTGGTGGAGCTGGAGCAATACCACAGTCAGCATCTTGTGGGGCAGAAGAAGCAGCTGCTTGTTCTGCAGCTGGTGGCCATGCTGTGTGAGCGCGTCTCAGACACTGTGTTCACAGACATTGTCCAGGTAGGTCATGGCACTGGCAACAGCACTGCACCTGGGAAATGCCATCTGACTTGAGGCTCACAGAACAACCCTCAGGTGGGTCCTGTATAAGTCTTGGTTGAACCCCTTCTGCAGAGTGTGACATGAAGTCAGACGTGGCTACTGCCTTTCCGTTGACTGACTCCCATGCACTGAGGTGAGGGTGCAGTGAGGAGCGGTGTTCCGGGTGTGACCACAGGGGAGAATAGCCTGAAATCTCAAAGACTTCTGCTTGGGAAAATGAGACAGCAACAGTTCTGAGCTTCCCACAGCCAGCACTTCTACACCAGTCACTGGTGGGCACCCTGCTGGAAGAGGCTGGGGCTGAGTATCTAGAGCAGTGGTTCTCAACTTCTTTTTTCAGTTGTGGACCCCTACAAGATTTCGAATGGAGGTGTGGACCCCTTTGGAAATCGTAGACACAGTCTGCAGACCCCAGGTTGAGAACCACTGATCTAGGGGACCTTGCCATACTTGGTGCTCCTGTCCCATTTCCAACAGCACCTTCTCCTGGGCTAAGCAGAGTGCCAATATTTTTCCCCAGCCCCTTGTTCCCAGAGCCTGCTGACCTTCCATTTGCAGTTTGAACAATATTGGGAGAATTCAGAAGCTCCCGTGTTACTCAAACTGTGGAGGTGATCTGAGCTGCTGTTCGGGGATGGAAGGAGCTCCAAATTGGTGGAAATGTGATGTGGTGACCAGATGCCCTCTGCCCTCTTGCCATGGGGCCCCCATTGGGAGCTACTCCAAAGAAGGTTACTCTGAATTGAACCCCCTGCATGAAGTATGAATAGCCGCTAGTCTTCCATCCCCAGCACAAATCAGCACTCGGGTGCTCCATGCCGGCTCTGCACCAGCAGTTAAATGAGCCTCTTCCCAGAGTTGTGCTGCACCAGTGTTGCTGGTGGACAAACAAAGAAGTGAACTGGAAGAGTCATATTAATGTTGAGCTCCATTAGAAATGCAGGAAGCTAAGGGAAGATCAAAGGTTTGGGCTGCCAAATGGCGAAGGCCAAAGCCAGTCGGGCAGGAAATGTGTGTGTGATTTTAAAGCTTCTTGCAGAGAGTTGTGAAACATGGGAAAAAATATCTGACCCTATTCTTGACTGCAGACTCGGCATGGAGCGCGTGAGGTCTAATCCCCTGGCCTTGTCTTACTCTGCATAATTGGGGAGCGCTTTGAACAGATGAAATATGCCTAGAGAAGGAATAATTGTTGGGGGCTGGAAACCCTGCAGTGTGTTTCTGGAGAAGACCAATTATTCTTTATTCGCGGAATACTCCAAACGATGCAAAGTGCTGTGGTGACAGTGGAGAAGGGCACAGTCCGTGCCGCAGAGCGCTTGCAGTCAAAGACAGCCTACCGAAAAGGGGAGGGAGCAGGATTGTCTCAATGAACGTATTTGATCCATGCTGAACTCCTGCTTTGCCGTTTGACCCTGTAGCTAGCCAGCAACTTTGATGTGTGCTGGTGTTAATCTAACCCTATTTTACTGAGCTTTCTAATTGTTCCTTACGGGATATTTTAAACCAGGTCCTTTCTTAATATTTTGCACTGTTTAACCCCTACCCAGTCTATATTTACCTAGTTAATATTTCAAGCCCTAGCCTTTTCCTAATGTGTTCGAACCTTAATCCTCCTCTGTCATCCCTCCCAACAGTGATCAGGTGATGAGTCCAGTGCCCTTTGCGTCCCAGAACCTCCTCCGTCCTTGCCCACTTCCAACCCTTTCGCTCTGCACAAACCTCTAGTCACCTGCAGAGACTGGCAGGTTGCTTAGCTCAGGTCAGAAAGGGGTAGCTCCCGGGGGCTGCTTCCTGGAGCCCTTGCAGGACTCCTGCTCTCGCAGAGGCCTGCTAATGAAGCCAATGAGCTGCATTATCGTCGTCATCCAGGGACTGTGAAGGGCTGCAGTAAAGACGCAAAGAAAAATGCTGCTTCCCTTGGAATAAAGGACTCGGAAAGCCTTGACAGAAGCCAAGCCACTGTTGCTGTTTATAGCCCAGTCTATCAGTGTGTGCTTTTTAAGGAGTTTCTAGCTAGGCTTTGGGCTAAAACCTGCTATGTATGACTCAGGCGGGGGATGTGAGTGTTGTATTTTAAGTATCAAGTTTCAGAAATATCAGTTTTTTTGTCTCAGGTTTAAAGGACTGGAGGGAGGGGGAAGGCCTGTTGGTTTGGCTGCAGCCTTGCATTCCTGGTGCTGACAGCCAAGTCTGCTTGTTAAAATTAAAATGGCCAGAACGTTGAGGCATAATATTGCTTTTCATAGTGAAGAAAATTAGACAGGCCAAGCTCATAATATATGAGCAGCTACTGGGGATTCATAGCTCCAGAAATACTTCAAATTTGCTAAAAGTATCTCTCAAACTCCTATGGCTTCCTGGTGCCCACCAAGTGAGTTTATAAATAAATTAAGCAAAGCCGCGCTGTCTCCTCTTCCTCTGGAACTCCCAGCATGTCCGGCACTGGGAGCTCTTTGGGGCAGGAACTGTCTGTTTCTGTTTATGGTACAACACTGAGCACCGTGTGAGTGCCAAACAAAGAATCAAGTTCCACTTCCAGGTAAATACGACTTTCTCCGGCTCCCCTGGTAGAGGACCAGAGCTCCTGTAGAGTGCAGGGGTCTGCAGCCAGCCCATAGGGGGCACAATACCATGGGTGCAGTGACTGAAGGATCGTTGTGTCTCTAGCTGGAATGATGGGATCGTTCTTTTTCTTCTGTTCCCTAAACTCCCTTCCTTTGGCAGGTGGTGGAATTTGTGGCAGTTACCTTGCAGCGGGCCTGTGCAAGTCTTGCCCAGGGTCCAGAGGGCGCTGTGGAGGCGCAGACTCTGAGCATGTCCATGGGACTAGTGGCTGCCATGCTAGGAGGGGCAGTGCAGGTAAGCCAGGACACCATGGGATGTGTGCAGATGAGCTGAATTCATGAAGGGGCCTCTGGAGCCCCTGGCCAGCAATGCAGGCTGCTCTGGCGTATGCATGACAGCCTGTGCCTGGGCTGAGATGCAACACTAGAATTGCTGGAACTGGATGGTTAGTTGAGATCAGATCATATTGAAATTTTGAAAATGGAGATCCTTTCCACTCCTGTGCCTTGCCCCTGGGAACAGACCTGGTTTCCCTTCACCAGGAAGACTCTTAGGCTATGGTTTGGATACTACAATGCTCCCGTCCCTTTTCTCTCCCCCACGCCTGCTGACTTCTGTCTGAGAGTGATGCCAAGAAATTGATTCATGCCATTGCATCAACTGGAGTGGGCTAGTGTGTAATGTGCGAAGGATGTAGCTGTGTTGTAACAAAGGGACCAGATGACTCACAATTGAGCTGTCTACCTGTTGCTATTTAAGCAGCACCTTTGCTCAAGAGTTACACTTGTACCTGTTTTGGAAGCATTTTCACGCCATCATGCAAGTCGTTGCATTGCTTGGATCCTACTTCATTTCTCAGCCTCTTCCTCCTTCAGTTTGTTCATTTAACCAAGGTCTCTTTATAATGTGGTGTGTTTCTAACAAAAAACCCACCAAACTCTAAATCTGTGAACAGACCCAGTGAAGGAGCATGGCCTGGGTGCATATTTAGTCAAACTACTACACTTCTCCTTTAGTTTAGTTCTGTAAATCTTCTAAAGTATGAAGAGGATAGTGATCTTGCATGTGCCTTGTAAGGTACACAGGAGGGAGCCCCTCTGGGACACACCTTAGGGGTTCTGCTGCTGGGGAAGACAGAAAATATTTTCCCTAGCTACACAACTCTTAAAGCATAAGGGAGAATAGGGCCCTGTCTTGGGACTCCTAGGGTCCAGGGGACAGGTTGTTCTGGTGATATTTTGCCACTTAGTTCCAGATTATGGAGTTTACATGTACTTTGCATGCCAGCAGCTTCCAAGTCCTGGAGAATCAACCTGCTCCTGACCTGTTTTTTCTCTAAAGTAAATAAACCTAGGAATGGCATACAAACAACTCTGCACAGCTCAGTGCTCACAAGTCATGAAGTACCAGTTAGTTTCATGCAGAACCCGGACTCTACCACCAGGTATAGGTGATCTGAGTCTCTACATGATCACATTGTATTCCTTAAATATTCATGTTTTTAGTCTGAGATACTCACATGTGGCCTCTTGTAAGTGCATTACTCTGTATATGTCTGTCAGTCCCTGAAAGTCACTTACATGAAAAGTACACAATAAATTAAACTTATAGGACATCCTACCAATTAAGCAGGCATGGGAATAATAGTGAACATTTGCTGAGCACCTAAGTTTGCAGCAAAATTCACTTTCTGGTCAGCTGCCTCATTTTCTGAATTATACCAAAGGAAGGCTGATCTGCTGGTGGAAAAGAGAATTTGTTGCATCTGTTTGCTCACTAAGTTACTAAAATAATTAACGGAAGAGGAGACACTTTCAGTGAAAACATTCTGGACTGTCTTGACAATGAAGTTAGTGGAAATGTGAAAAAATGGTACGTGGTGTCACGTGTGAAAAGCAGTGGAAAACTTGTATGAAGCTATGTTAGTTCAGCAGTAGCCTGTGATTAATGACTGTATCATGATACATGTGCACATGGGGAAGACAGAAAGTCCATTCTCCACTCTCTGCCAAATCCCAGCATTTTAGGTTGTCGGTGAGACTGGGTGGGGGCATGGATCAGTGTTCACGTCGCAGTGCCCAGCCCAGACTGGGGAAGCTGATGATGCAACCAGCGGACCAAATTTGGTGATGAATCCTGCTCACATGCCTCCTGAGGCACGTGGTGCATATGCTAAGAAGTAGGACTGGGTATTTAATATTGACTTTTTGGTTGTGTGCATGGGGTTAAACTGATAGCTAAATGTGGGTCTGGGAAGGAATTTTGCCCAGGGCCTGGCAGGGTTTTACCTTCCTCTGAACCACTGCCTGGGAGTGTTCCACTCGCATAAGGTGGGCATGTACCACGATGGATTTCTTTCCCTTCTGGTTGCAGGGGAGCCTAGAGCACTGCGGGCCATCGTCCCTCCCACTCATCATTCATTCATCATTCATGCCAGACACCATGTAAACTCAGGGCAGAAGCTTACAACAGATCTCCATAGTCTTCTATCCTGGGCCATTCGCTCTCACCTAGACTCCTGCTTTCCTTTTGGGGTCTTCTCATTGTTCAACTGCGCCTTACCCTCCTTCCTCTGGCATGAGCAACACCTCCTCAGACACAGAGAACGTGCATTCTAGGTCTGTACCCCTGACCCACAGTGGATGAAGTAGTGGAGCAGGGCTCCGCGCTTGTGCATGGGCCCACTCCTAAGTCAGACCTGATGCTCACTAGCCATTGTTAATGGAAGCAACTTAATGTGTCCAAATCAATTGAACAAGAAAAGTTTCCCAGGGCAGATGGTGGTTGACATCAGACATTTAGGTTAACATTTAGTGTCCTGCAAATCTACAGGTATTCGTTTTATATCTGCATCTGTGGACCATTTTTGAAAATTTTGTATCCATGCAGGACTCTAAGTGTATTGTCTCAAATGGCCACCACAGAGGATATTTATCTTGGTTTTCAATTAAGTGTTTTGCACAATTGTGCAAAAAAATCTCCTGAAGCCACTGGCAAACCACCAGCTTCACTACTCAAGTCTTTGCTTTCCCAGATCTAATGATTGAATTTTGAAACTGTCGGTTCCAGGATATTAGAGAGGTCACGCTGCTAGCAAAACCGCACAATGCCTCTTGCAGATCTGACACATTGCTACAGCTTCAGAGGGAACTTCTACCCAGTGACACTCTTGAGTAGCTTAGGCACAGTGCATTCCCCACGGTAACAGGGGGCTTGGGAGGAGCGTGCAGAGGAGAGTTTTGTGATCTACCCTCGCGTTGCTGAACCCGGTGGTTCTCATGCCTGCCTGCCCCTGGCCTGCACATGTCCTTTGTGAGGTTGTAGCTCTTGTGCTCCCCCTGCTGGCGCTTTGCCAGAGCGAGGCAGGTCAATCAGTGCTGCTCATTAAACAAGGAAGTAAATGAAAAATGCACCTTAATCTCTACAACCTTGAGAGAAAATATTTGTCAAATAGGAAAGGACGTCATTGGTGCAGCAGAGAGTGAAAACCAAAGTAGGTGTGAGAGCCCTGCTCCCCGAGTCTCCCCAGCATCTGAGATGCTAAAATCCCAGGCATTGACAATGCAGCCTTATTCAGAAGGTGTTGAAGTCTCATGATTTCAGCATCAGGATTGGGAGTTTGGATTTCTGGGTTCTATCCCTAGCTCTTCTCCAGACTTGTTGCGTGGTGCTGGGTGAGTCACCTGACTGTGCAGGAGCTCAGTTTCCCAGCCAGAAGAAAGTGGATAATATTTATTTTCCCATCTCCAAAGGGGGCTGTGGAGCCTGATTCATGCAGTCAGTCCTAAAGCTCAAACATTACTGATGCCAAACGGGCATTCCGAGCACATGGGCTCTGCTGCAGGAGGCTCTGTGGGAGATCCGGAGATGGTCTGTTTCCTGCTAGCTTGTTGATTAGGGTGTGCAGTCACGCGTATTGGAAGGGCATGTTTCCTCTCCTGAGGAGTGATAGGTTTCTTGGGCCTCTTGGAGATCCCTGACCCGATAGAGTTTTAGAGCCGAGCAGGCATCTCCGGGATGGACTAGAGGCAGTACTGGGATTGGCGCTGGTGGTGGAGACGGGATTGGCCCAGTCCTGGGAGTTGTGATGCAATCCTTTGGAATTGATACAAGACTTTTGCTGCCTCCCCCATGCTCCTGCCCTCCCCTGTCCTAGTTTCTTTTACGGTGCTGTGTGCTAAATCCAGGACATTGCCACTTGGTTTATTTTGTCACGCACAGAGCAATTTTCTCCCTCAAGTAGCATCTTCACCCTTTGTTGAGGTCCTTTCAATGGGTCTGTTGAGGTGTTGGCTACAGCAAAGGCACTTGGTCCAAATTGGGGAAATGTTACAATTCTCACGTGTATTTCCTGATCACATTGACAGGGTGAAAGTACTGGGTTATTTAACAAGTGAAAAGATATCCACTGGGAAGCAGATTTTAAATCAAGATCGGATCTTTTTCTAAACAATACGGTCTAGTTCAAACAGGGATTAATGCAGGGAAGCGCTATGGTCTGTGTTATACAGGAGGTCAAATGAGATGATCACAGTGGTGCCTTCTGGCCTTATACTCTGGGAATCTACAGTCTGTGAAAAGCGCTTTGTGTCCCAGTTCACATTCATCTCTGGAATATGCTTCGGAGGGAAGGTGATGCACTTGCTGTGCTTTAGGTAACTGTCAATGATCAGGCTCATTGCCTAGTCCTAGCAGACACATTGGTTTCCTGTACATGCCTCCTAGCAGATACTGAGGGGCAGACAGTCATTTGTTTTGATTTACAACATACACAAATGGCTCCTAATCCTGGGATCTGGGCACCTTTGTCATAAAATAGTTACATAAAGGTTGAACCAGCAGCTGCTCCTCACCTCTAGGCAAGAAAAAAATAACCCAAGATTAATCAAACCCCAAACAAATACCCCCTTAGCACAAGTGCAGGAGGTCGCTTGCATTCAGTCTGAACCTGGAGCGTGCTGCCAATCTGCACATCACCATCTGCACTCATGAAACTAGCCCTCGTCTCTCTCCATCCCCAGAAGCATAGGAAGAAGACAGGGCCCTGCAGAGCGTTGTAATAGTCACGTGCAATTACCTGTGCACACTTTTACATGCACAGTTTGTGATCTGTTGCATGTGCAGCTAGTCAAGTGACTGCTCACACAACTGCACCTGCACATCGCATGTTCCTTTTTGTATGTGCTACAGTGAACAGGAGGCCTGAGTAAATGCCTCCTGGGAGGAGCGTCTCCCCCGCTCAGCTGAGCTAGTGCCGTGTGGCTGAACTGCACTGCAAGCAGACTAGCAGTGTCGGTAAAGGATGTGCAGGAGAAGGAGCCAGTGAGGCTTTACAGGAACCAGTCAGACTACTTACTGCTGGGTCTGAGAAGCTGCATGACCAGACGAGATGTTCTGGGCCTCCTGTAGCCACATCCCCATGTGAGGATGGTAGGGAAATGTGAAAAGCTGCTGGCCCACCCCACTTAATGGTCACACTTGCCAGTTTGGGGCACATTATTATCTGATCCATCAGGCTCACATCCACGCTGTGCAGTTACCGAGGTTTCTTAATAGATTCAGCTCCATCAGACCATCTCCCACCACTCTCTCTCCCGGGCCCCTCAGCCCAGAGGAGTGTTCTCTGGAGCTGCTGTAAGTCAGTGAGGCCATGCCAGTGACAGTTGTGTTCTTCTTTCAGCTGAAATCAGGTGACTTTGCCTTCCTAAAGCAGTTGGTGCCCCTGTTGGAGGAGATCTCCCACATTCATCCTGAACCTGTCATCCAGGAGCTCGCTGCTGATCTGCGCATCACCATCTGCACTCACGGAGCCTTCTCCACCCAAACAGTTGGCACTGCTGCCCACAGCACCCTGGGGAAAATAATAGGGTCAAGCAGGTCAGGAGGACAGACCCACGCAAACCCCACAGAAAGTCCTGAGGACAAAACAGCCGGGCTCAGCCTGGGACCACCACAGAGTAATGAAAATTGCAGCCACACAAACAGCAGCATGGCCAGTAACCCCAGTCCTAAAGGAAAGAATGGGGACTCCACCGTGCAGAAAGAGTGCCCCGCTGGGACTCCTACAGCAGCCCACAGCCCAGAACAGCTTCAGGAGCTCCTCTTATCAGCGTATGACCCTGAAATCCCAGTACGGGCAGCTGCCTTGCGGGGTCTTTCCCGCTTGATAGAGCAGAGAGATCCAGACGGACTTAAGGCTCAAGAGAAACTCCTCAAGGTAGGCAGAACTCAAGACAAAAGCTTGCTTACAGAGCGTGTTTGTTTAATGAGCTGTTTCCCTTCTGACACTGTGCCATGCTCAACCAAGTGTCACGCTTACAGGCTTGTCTTCACACTTCTTACGTGACAGCACACCTGGGACAATGTGGGCTCTGGGGGAGTGACTCAGGCGGGCCGTACACATGTCTGGGAAGAGCACGCAGATCCCTTGTTGGCAGGTTTTTCCTGCAGAGCTCAGCCTTCATCCTGCTTGTGGTCCCAGCAACTCTTACTGGGTTCCCTCTCAACTGTTGGGGTTTGTTCTCTCTCCTCCCGGCCCCATGAAGCAGTAAACACGATGATTTGGTAGCCCAGTTATTGACCCTGCTGACATGAGATTAACAAGGTTCCTCTGGCCCAACATGGGTAATGTCCCCATGTGCTATTCTCATGCTGGCGTCTCGTGCCCCGCCTCTGCCCCATATTCCTGGGTTCAGGGAGGAGCAGAGGTCACTTCCACTGTTTTCTGCAGCTAAAGGAGAGGAACCAGAGTTAAAACGGGAAAGTGCCCACAGATCTCTGTAAGTGAAAACCTCGCATCCTCCCTGTGAATAGCTAAGGAAACAAATTGTCCTACGTGCTATTGCAGGACTCAGAGGAGATTCCTGAGCCACTCCCCACCCTGCAGCTGGCAGTCTCTGCTGTAGCGATGGGCAGCTGAGCAGTCAGTGTCTCGCTAGCAGATTTAATGAATCAGCATTACATTTATGGCAACCATGACCCAGGCTCAAACCCTTTAACCAGGGCCACGTGCAGTCCATGATGCTGTGGGAATCCACCCATATGACAGCTCTGAGAGGTGCAAACTTCCACATTCATCTCAGCCTGGTGCTAACTCTCAAGCCTAGTTATGATGATTTAAATTGTCAGCATTCACTATTTCACTGCTGGCAGAAGCATCCAGCCAATGTCCTGGTCCCTCACTGCTGGCTGCAGAGGGGTGTGTTGGGGTAAGAGGCAGTGGAACAGCTAGTTGCTGTCAAAGTTTAGAATTTAAAAATTTCCTGTTGCTCCAAACTTGTCTACAAGGTGGAGAGAAAAGCTGCTTCCCCACAGATCACACAGGGCCTTGCTTGTAACTCCAGCTTGACCACAGGGTACAGAGGCTCACTCAGAGAAATGGGGAAGTCTGGATAACACCCCCAAGTGTGTGGGACTGGAGCTGTCTGAGGTGAGAACATGGGTCTTGCACTCCTAGGAAGGTAACTGGTGTGCTTTGTCCTCCAGGTTTTCCTGGAAAATATGGAACACGAGGACTCCTTTGTGTACCTTTCTGCTATTCAAGGTGAGTGCAGTGCCCAAGTTGCTTGGGTTTGGTGTCTAATAATTTTCTAAGGATTTGCTGGTTAAACGTGCACATGCAGAGCCCTTCGCTCCTTTCAGTGCCCAGAGCCAAGGCAGCTACCAAGAGAGTAGCACAATGATCACTGCCTGGGTGAGGTCTGAACACAGGATCGGGAGCCAGGAACTGCTGAGTTCCAATCCCAGCTATGCCACTCTCCCGTTCTGTGACCTTCACCTCTGTGCCTGTTTCCCTTTCTCAAAACAGGGATATTTCCTACGTCCTGGGCTCCTTGAGGGTTAATGTGTGAACTGCACTTGGCAGAACAATACTATTGTGCTATATAAGACGCCTGTGAGGAGAATTGTGTTTAGCCTGGCCTAGGTAGGAAACGTCTCTGCCCCATCTATTGTCTCCTCCTTGCCAGCAGCAGTCTCTGGATCACCTGCCAACAGTGAGGGGTTAGCTTTTCTTTCTCCCTCTCTAGCTGCAGAAACTCACAGGCACTGGTCTGCAGCATGGTAAGGAAAGAAGCAATCTCCTGTTTGTGTCATTTGCATCTCTCCACTCTTCTTATATTGATTTGTACTGAGACCCCTATTGTAATGTCAGGGAGGGCCTTGTTTCCCCCCCAGCACCCTGCTGTCTTTAGGCCAATCTGTGGGAGTCTCTCTGGGCAGTTTCTGCGAGTGTTTCTGAGGCTATTGTAATCTGAAAGGTGGAAAGGTACCCAGTTCTTGCTGAGTTCTTCACAGCTGGGTCTATCTTCGTGTCCTCTGTGGCTTGGGGCGTGAAGCTTTCTCTGGCTGCCATCAATACTTTGCCCAGAAAGCGACTTCACTGAACTTAAGTTGGAGATCGAATCACCACAACTGTAAAGGGAAATGAACAAGCGGTAAATGAATTACAACACATTTAAGCCAGAAGAGCACAATGGTCTTTGCCCAGCAGTTCCAGGAATAGGTCTTGCTGGGAAAGATTCCTGCGGGTGGAAAAGAGAATTCCTGTCACCCACTTGTGTGTGACTAATGCACATGGAGGTGTAGGTGCTGTACGTTTCCCTGTTCAGATGAGGCAAACCCTCTTCCCAGGTAAGCCATACTGGAGGGCATCTTCCCCACTACGGTTTAACTAGCATTTGTTTTGTGATATGTATGAGTCCTTTGTGTTCCACCCATGCTCCTATCTGTGAACTGCTGGCGTACATCAGCTGAAAGGTGTGTGCTTGTTTATTTACCAATTAAGCCATTGATTATATTCCCCTGCTGAGGATGTGCTGCAGATTTAGTGAATCTCTCATCCTTAAACACTGCACATTCCCAAGAAAGTCAGAGGTGAGACAGGAGAGAATTCCCTGGAAACCAGAGAGCCAGTGGCTGTGAAGGCCAAGCTTTATGCCTCCCAGTCAGCAGTTTGGATCCATATGGATTTTCTACTGGGATCGCAGGCCTCCTGGAGCTAGCATCTATTTGGCTTTGTCTAGACTAGAGCTTTGATCATGTTGTAACTCAAGGCAATTGATTGCCAGTTAACTTGCGTAAATGCTAATCTAGACAGTCCACGGAAGTGTGTTGGTGGCTGTGTTAGAGTTCATGGTGGTAAATACACCTTTCCTTCAGCTGCGTGGGCAAACAAGTCATTGCTGTCACAGGCATGGTACAAGGCTTCTCCATCAGAATGAAGGGCAGTAGCGCAGGACCTCCGTGCTAGTCAGTGCATGCAGCTCTTAGTAGAGCACAGGTCACTCTGAGATTCTTGCAGAGGTTGGCTAATAGGTGTGCTCTGCAGACTGGGCCACCAGGGAAAGGCAATCCTGAAATACGCGGGTTATTGGAAAGGGAAAGATGGGGGCAAGCTTCTGATACCTGTGACCCGTGGGCAGGGGAGTCCAAAGTTGTGAGCGGAGCGACCGCTGACCCAGGGAGAGTGGCACTGGGGGACTGTTGGAGTTGACAGGTAGTTCAGTGTCTCTGCTAGCAGTGATGGCAGAAGTAGGCTGTCCTTGGCCTCATGTCGTGTGGGGAGATGGTGTTACAGTAACACCATCAGGGGAGGCTACCTCAGTGAGAGACAAACACAGCTCTGGACGTTAGGTCGACATAGCTTTGTAGTGTAGACCAGGCTGAAGTGCCTCTTGGTCCATGGTGCTCAGCATGCACATTTGGAACTGGGAGTCTGACACCAGAAACTCTCCTGAGCTGCTTGGTTCTCCAGCTATGAAAGCATAAGCCGCCCCACCACATGGTGAAAATACCTGGGCTCTCCTGAAAGGGGAAACCTGTCATTTCTAGAGTAACACAGATATTTGTTTAGCTGCTTGTAAAGAATTGCAGGGTGATCTGGCATAAAGCTGTACCAACATGCTTTATAGACAGTGAACAAATAAAGAGCTCCTTCCGAAGAAAAGCTGTCGTATCCGGACTCCAACCCTATTGCATACTAGCTATCTAAACACTCCCCCTGTGCTTTCCGATCTTCACTCTTTCCAAACTCTTGGGTAGTGTTGCTGTGCGCTTTTTAAAGGGGGCTCCATGGCAGGAATGGGATTAGTTGCTGAATCCAGCAAGGAACCGTGCGGCTGCATTCTAAAGCAGCTGCAAGAGCTGGAGCAGTTCTGCTGAGGGAATTGCTGTAATCAAGCTGTATGGTTCCCCGGGTATATTAGCTGCTGGGGAGGTCATGGTGGGGAAAATAAAATCTCTTCCTAAGAAACCTGTGCGTGTGAAGAGAGGTTACTAGCTTGCCCGTGCATCCTGTTCCACGGAAATGGCTGCTGAAAATGGTGCCAAGATTCCTGACCTTGCTTCCTACCTTAGACCGAGTCCCTGCAGTAAGAGGAGAGACACAGGAAGAGAGAGCATCTAGTGAAACCTCGTATTGGGTACCTGGGCAGGTCATTTTAATGTTCACCACTTAGCGCCCCCATTACTATCTCAATAAAACCACTGATAGACGGGATGGATGCTTGAGGGACGCCAGGTAGCATAACCATTGGGAATGATCTAGTCATCTTATTACCACTAACTGATCTCCAGCCTTGTAGGTGTGACTAGAACAATGTCAGACATGAGGCCCAAATGACACATTCACATTCACAATACAAGCTTTCATTATTATTAAAAAAAAATTATAAGAAGTTTCTGGCTCTCAGGGTTGGAAAAAACCCTTCCAAAATGTGGCCTAAGTGTAACCAGTGTAGTAGTGATTGCTTGGCTCTGCAGACAGCCTGAATCAGTGGCTCTGAGAGGTCTGAACTCCCCAAAGCCCTATTAATCTCCTCTATACGTTAACCCTGTAGCCCACTGATGGCACTTTAATGTAACCATTAACTATTCAATTAGTGATCACTGTAGTGCATGGAATGGTGAAGAAGGTGGCCACGGGGAGTTGCTGCAGAGAAGGATGTGCAGAAAGAAAAACAGACACAGTTAAGAGAGAGATAAGGAAGGGAAACAAAGTGAAGAAATAATAGTGATCCTATGGGGGAGCAGATTTCCCTATGGGGTGCTTCCGAATAAGACAGTTGAGTTCCAAACAAAACATGTCATGACAATAACTCAAAGTTTCATTGCTACATAAAGACCAGATTCTCCCCTGGGTCTGTGACATTGTTGGGGTGCCACTGTGGATTGACAGTAGTGTGTTTGTGCAAGACTGAAACTTTGGTCCATGGATCAGAATTAAAAATGGGATTCAGCTCTCGCCACAGAATGAGTTTGACACCCCTGCACTAGCACCACTTGAAGATGGTTACATGCGCAGACCATCTCCCGTAGTCACCAAATCAGCTGACCGTGGCTGTTATCAAAACTTGTTATTTCTCAGGCTTGGTCTACACTTAAGTTTTGCCAGTATCGCTTAGTCTGTTTGGGGAACTGGTATAAACTGTAGCCCGTGTCATGGCTCCACAAGCCCTGTGCTACATCCCAGCTATTGGAGGAACCCCTTCAGTGGGTCCCACTCTTCCTTCAGGGTTGGCCATACGGTCTCACCAGCTCCTACACTTGAGCCTGTAGGTTTCAGCACTCCTGCTTCATGCTATGAGCTCTGCCCAGTGCGTCCAACTAACAGACACCTGGTTAGAGTCTCTGAAGAATGTAAATGGGCCTCAGCAGGTATTTGCAGTTCCAAACAGACTAGGGTTTATTAGTCAACTGGAGTGCAGCACTGGATGTCCTTAGGTTAGCGCAGGGAAATAAAGATGAAGACAGTGTCTGTCTGGCCAAGCTAGTGCCATCCAAGCTGCTGTGGACCCCATTTCTGGCTCTCTCTGACCTTTTGTCAGTCCCAGGGGAGAGCAGTCCAGCCTCTTCCAGAAGCAAACTCTTTATCCCTGCCTGTACCTCTGTCCTTCGTTTTCAGGCAGAGCTATGCTGAGTTCACATACTCCACCTCTGAGCGCTTCCCCCCCGTTAAGTGTTGATTGCTCAGCCATTGTGGGGGTTCTCGTTGTCTCTGTAGATCCTCTGTTGATTTGGGTTGGTTTCAACCAGGTCTTTAATGCCCATTCATTCCACCCAGGCAGCGGGATGGTGCACACACCTCATGCCTTCTGTGCTGCCCCAACAGCAGACTTACCCCTTTTTCACCTACTTGGTAGCAATGTTAAGTACAGGGGGACGCTGAGACACACACAGGGTCCATAAAAATATTGCAGAAAATCCCCACTTCATCACAACTAACAAAAGCAGAATAAACCCCCACTAGGAGGGTTTGCTGGGGTAGCTCTACCAGCATATCTATACTTGTCTAGTGTAGACAAGGCTGACGTATGACAGAGTTGTCACTTTCCTGCAATGGTCTTCTCAGGCAATAGAAGCTTGAATAATACCATAGAAGTCTACCTTTCGGCAGCTAATCCTTCCAAATCTTAAACACAAAACTCTAGTACTGTTGAGCCAGATGGGGAACCAGGCCATGCATCCTAGCCAGTCTCATATATATGCATTGTTTCCACCTCTGACCCAGGTCTCTCTCCTCAATAGACAGATCTTTCTTGTGTATGGCTGGGTTGGGTGCATAAGGTAGCATTGTTCCTTTGGAAGGAAAGTCTTAGTGACATGAACAATTAGATTCTTAGAGGGGTAAACAATGTATTGCTTAGGAGATGCATAAGTATGGAGGAAGAAAACCCCTGCGGATTGTACAATTAGTTACCTCTGTCTCTGAACCTCCTCTTCAGTGTAGCAGAAATCTGAGATGAAGGCAGTCTGGGGTGGTTAAGACTGGCTCCTTAAAAATTCTCAAACCCCAGTCTCTGTCCCCGCTTCTCTTGCTGGCTGGAGTAGGAGCAAGAGAAGAAATACCATATTTGCTTCTCGTAATTGATGACTGGAAGAGCAACCCCTTCCGAAACAGCTGGAAGATTAGCTTATCAGTACACTTTCCTCTCTGCCTGTACAGTCTTGAGTGTGATGAGGTTATTCTTGCCCTGCAGGTGAAATAGGCATGCACGCTTAGATAGCCTCTGAATGATTCATGTACTGTGGGCAGCTCCTCACATATTTAGCCGCCAGTTATAGTTCCGATTAACCCTGACACAGTTTCTTGTGGTGTTGAGTCACTAACTGTACACAAAAGTAACATGTTAGCTAAGATTAGAAAGCGTTGTTAGTCTTGCCCTGTAAATGGCCTTCGGGGATGTAGGGTAGAGGTTGAGCGCAGCTGATGGATGCTTTAGGCAGGTTCCCTTTTTCTCTGGGCAACACATGCTGCTTCTGCGGTAGGGCTTTTTGCAAGTGTTTTCTGATGTTGGAACTTACAAGCTGGGTAGCCATGATGTGAACTGAAATCAGAGCTCACCCCAGAGCATGATACAGGAAGGGAGAGGGGTCTGCCACTATGCCACTGTATCGATGTAGGCTGATGGCCAGTAATTGACAGAGGGTGTTAGTTCATTGATACTTAAGATTTGGGACCTACAGGTGGGGCTGCTACTCTGAGGATGGGAGGGAATTAGATCTTGCATGTCAGCCCTCACCACTGCCGATGGGCTTGTCAGAGTCAGGAAGCTTTGTGCCACGATATAATTTTCACTTACTAGTTGCTGCTTTTTATTACATTAACAGTCAAGCCCAAAATAAGTCGGCAGTTGTTTGAGCTCAGTTCCAGAACTGCAAATCCTGGACAGGGCATGGCAGTACGGAACACAAGCAGGTCTCCTGGCTCCTGTACTGTGCTTTAACCATAAGGCCAGGCTTCTCGTCAGTGTCGTTCAGGCAAAATGGCCAGGCATGTTCAGATTCCCTATTTCTCAGCCTCTCTGAGAGTCTCCAATGTGTTTTCATTCTGTGGCTCAGTCCTGAGAGAGAGCACTTACATCCTTCATGGACTCATCCTTTCCTACCATCCCAGCTGTCTGCTGGTTGGTTCTTAGTATGTTTGTTATAGGACGGCTCCACATGGAGCCACCCCCCAACAATAGAACTGGGGTCTCTGCCTCAGTTTCCCCTCCTTTGAAGGTCCCAGTAACTCTGTGCAAGCTTTCTTGTCTCATAAGACCCCTTCTTGGTACTGGTTTATTACAAAAACATAGTGAAATTTAACCAGAACACACTGGTGCCACATCTGTCTGATCCCAACAAGGGCAGTCAGGGCCAGGGGTCGGAGCAGGGGCAAACCTGAGGCTAGGAGAAGCAGAGGACTTTGTAGTTGGATTCCAGGCCAGAGTCGATACTGAGGATCACAGTCCAAGTCTGTATGTGAACTCTAGACCAAGCAGAGGTCAAAGCCAGGGATTCAGGAGCAACGAGCAGGAACAGTCATGGCAGCTACAGGAGATCCACGCTGTTGCCTGGACGCTTCCTGGCATGCCCCTTGGGTTTATATAGGGCAGGGAGCCAATCAGGAGCCATGAGGCTGCTGTCTGTCAAGCTCCTGAAGCAGAACTTCCCCATGTCTGTGTCCACAGCGGGTCATGGGAAGTGGAGCACAGGTGGGCTACAGCTGGCGCTGCGTAGCACCCTGGAGATGTCAGCTGCCTGGTGCAGGCCTGGGTTCTAGACCCATGGGGCCTTACAACATGGTTCTTAAAATCCTGTGACATGATGCCACACTCCCACCACACCTGGGCTCTTCATCAGTCTGCCTGTCCTTTTACAGGACACCCCCACCCCAGCCCTTCCAGCTGGAGCGCAGCCCCACTCTTCCCAGCAGGACACTCCTTCCCCCCCCAGCCTCTCTGTTGGAAGTTCATCCTCACCAGGGGAATAACCCTCAGTCCCCTGGGCTCCCAGCCCTCTGGCTCAAGCTACCCACTGAGGTCCCTATGCTGGAGAAGCCCCTCCTTGGCCTTCAGCCCTCTGGCCCTGGTTCTCTGGCTTGGGGAGGTCAACTGGCAAATCCCTCCCTCTTGCTGCTCTCCTGCCTTCAGCCTTCCCCCAGGAATTGCATTCAGTCTCGAGGCTCTGGCAGCTTTCACTTGTCAGTGTCTCACTCCCTGGGAGCTCTCACCTGCCCTTGTCCTGCTGACACCGTCTCTGCTCTAAGGTCACCCTCTCACCAGGCCTCTCTCGACTCCAAGTCCCAGGCACCCTCTTTTAACCTTAGTTGGGTCAGCTGATGATTCACAAATGCACTAGGCTCTTTCCTCTTGAAGGGCCAGTGCCGCCCTGACAGTTTCATTCTGGAAGTTCCCATCTCACTTTCAAAAGTCTTTTGTGAGCCCACCTCTCTGTACTGACTGAGTTCTGGTTACATTGCTGTTGTCTTTAATATTCTAGACCTTGGCAGCGCATGGTGCTATGACCTGGAAGAGAGAGCCGATAAAGCAGACTGATCTACCAAGCTCATGCTCCAAGACTAGTTGAGAGGCTAGAGGAGGTGAAAGGGTTTGGATGCTGCCCACTCTTGACATTGTACAAATACACCGCTCGGATTGCACGCTCTGTACAGACACAGAACAGAGACAATCCCTGCTCCAAAGAGCTGACTACATCAGTGTAAGACAAGAGTCAACAGAAAACAGCCCAATGGTGGAGGACAAGGAGATGAGGAGATACTGCTGGTCAGCGTGACGGGCTCTGGTCTCAGCACACCAGCAATCAAACTGCTGTCAAATTTTTGTAGGCATCACAGCAAATTACAACTCAGCAGCCAGGATCAAACAATGTCAGGAAGCATAGGGAATGGGATGGTGAATGATACAGAGAAGGGTCAGGGAGACAAGGTGGGTGAGGTCAGATTTTTTTATTTGACCAACTTTTGTTGGTGAGAGACAAGCCTGACCTGGACACCGTGCGCAGACTGGCCACCCCATCTCGGAAAGGGTCTTCCAGAACTAGACAGGGCTGAGAGAGACAGACACAAGGAGAATGATCAGGGGCCTGGAGTTCAAGGGCCTCCTCGAGGCTAAGCTCAGACCCAGACACGGATCCTAGAGAAATCTGTTCTGGCTGCAGGTAGGAGAGCTCTGCAATGTTGGGCGTAGCTTTTTGCCTGGGCAAACCTGCTGTTAGTTTTTCTTTCTGCAGAGCAAGTGGAAACAGTTTTCCATTGGCTTTGCCAGTGCTGCGATTTATCTGCATATATGGCAGGGGGGAAGTTGTGTGGAGGAGGTGGTTATAGATCTAAGAAGGAGGAATGCATGTACTTCCTGGCCTTTGAGATGAGGCTTTGGCTCCAGCTGCCTCATTTTTTTTCTGTCTGCAGGGCACTGGGTCTCTTTTTTCCTACCTAATTAGGGTGTGGCTAAAAGGAGTCACGTCAGTTATATCAGCAGGACTTTCATGTCAGTTTTATACTCCGTATGATGCTCATTACTCATTCAAATAAAGGCCATAGCGCCGATGCCACTCATTTCTGCCCTATAGTACCCTCTGCTCTTCTAGTCTGGGCCTCTCCCACACAGCGGTGCCAGTGCGTCTCCATCCTAGTTGGCAGCACCCAGCACGATCCCAGCCCTGACTTCCCCCCATGCACAGCTGGGCCCTAGTATCCCAGTCTTTACCTGCAGTTCCATCAGGGTCTGCACGGAGATTCCAGGCACACTGCGCTTGTGCCCGACACCAAATTTGAACCAGGATTCCAGAAGACTGTTCATTTACTGTGTCCCTTCCCCTCCCGCTCCCCTGCTCCAGTACCTCCAGCACTCCCTGCGTGGGGCACAGACGTACATTCATTTCATATCTAAACCTCGCCAACTCTCAAAACTTCCAGTCTTCTGCCAGAATGCATTTCTCCGGGAATCTTTAGGTTGTTAACATGGGTTCCATGTAATCTGGAGGCTACTGAGGGGAGTGGGACCTACTCTACTAAGAAGGAGAGATAGCAACTCCAGAGCTGAGATACTCACAATGCACAGCCTGTTAGAAACAGATTTTGTGAGCTGTCTCCTCTCATCCGCTGTGGTGTCCGCTGGAGCAGTACAAGATGAGTTACTCACGTGACACAAGCCCCTTCTGATCTTCAAGAGAGACCTTGTCACACAGTTAGCTTCCAGTGCTGCAAAAGCTATTTATTAACAGACTGGCAATGCCAGATGACCACAACCATGGGCTCATGTAAGGAGCAGTTCATTGAACTACTTAGGGCTTGTGGGACAATGCATTCTACGCAAACAGCACGCCATTAAAGCACACCAGCAGGGTCTACACAGACCAGTTACAGTGCACTAAAGTGTTGTGCATTAGAAATCAACCCCACCCCGCCCCTGTAGAGCCTATTAGCCCACTGTGTAGACAAGCCTTAGTGTACAGGAGTAGGTTGCTGGAAGTTATATCGAACCAGAGAGTAAACGGTTCATAGCAGGCAGACTGTGTGAGCTGAACGTGAGCGAGATCTGGTACGAAGGGGCTGTGTTTAGAGGAAGCTTGGCTGGGGTTCCCTTGTTGCTGTGAATGGGGTAGAGATCTCTTATGAGGGTTCAGAGGTGTGCGAGGAGATAGGGACGTGGGCCCTGCCTTGCAGAGCTCACAGGAGTACAGCCAAAGGGAGAGGGAAAGGGGTAGGGGACGAGGTTCGTTCATTTATTGAATTGATGTGACCCAGGCTGAATTCCTGTTGCCACTTGGTGCTGATGCCTTGATTTTTCTCATCCCAGCCTATTGGTCTTTGCTAGGAGAGCCAGAAACCATGACCTTGCCCCAATGCCTTGTCTGTTGCACAGCGCACCTCGAGCCTTGCCTTTCCTGTGTTCAGCCCCAGCCTTTGTTCTTGGTTTGTGACCCTCGCGTTGCCAGTGATGCCCAGGCCAGCACCATGCTGCAAGAACCTAGCCAGGGCTGAATCCAGGCGCCAGCAATCGCGTTCACTGACGGGACGCTGAATATGGCCTGGTCTGTGCTACATTGCATTCAGCGCTGTCAGCTTGTGGGGACAGGACTGAGGACTGGCAAATGGTGTATTGGACAGTGCTGCCAACCCTCGGGCTGCTAGGGCCTGGCCCGTAATATTGGTGGTGTTCTGGAAGCCCCAGCTCCTTCAGTCCTGTGCCTACAGAACAGTCAGCTCCATTTGGAGCCCTCCCGGCTACGGAGAAAAGCTGAAACATAACCCAGGTATGCCCCAAAGGCTCAAAGTAGATAGCAAATAAATCCCCAACTTCCATTGTTTATAGTCGCTAGGGTTTTAAGCCAGTCTCGTGATTTTGGGGACCTGCCTCGGGACTTTGGCTCACCAGAGACTGGCATACTGAGGCCAGGGTAGGACACATGCTGTCAGTCCCCAAGCACAGTATCTGAGGCAGGGACCAGCGAGGGGAAAAAGGAGACCACTATGTTGGGTCAGACAGCTCTTCCTGGTCGTACACTCCCTGGTGTTCTCCCACAATCCCCATTGCAAGGCAGGTCAGAGAGAGTCTGTCTTAGGCTACAAGGTGAATTGTCTCCGGAGCTCAGGTGAACACTATTAAGTGCCGCTGTGCTGCTGTTTGCCAGCTCAGGCAGCTTCCAGTGATACTTCACCCCTTCTCCTGCCCTTCAATTTTGTAACTAATTTTTGGATGTTTAACATCTCCTGTCAGTCTGGCTGAGTGCTGGTCACCTCTGCCTGCTCTCTGCGGACAGGTCTGGGGAGGAGTGAGTGCTCCATAGCTTGACTAGCTGGCCCTGCACTCCAAGGGACAGTCAGTGCCATTTTTCTTGGGTGACAGTGGGAGTGATGGGCTGGCACAGAACCTGCGGGAGCATAACTACCTTTCAGGTTCTGAGGTTGATACAGACAGCAAGATACTGTGATCCTCAGACTTGGAAGCGTTAGAAGACGGAGACTGTTTGGCAAGCGTGTTGACGTGTGCTAGAGATGCCAAAATGAACAAAGATTATTAAAATCCCCCAAATTGTCAACTGACACTGCCTTGTGCAAATAAATCTGCTGCTTCTAATCACTGTAAAAACCTCCGTCTGCGAGCTCTCTCCGTTCTCGTTCTGTGCCCCAGTGCGTCTGCTGCTGCCCTGCAGCTGTGGTTGAGAGGCCTGGATGCCAGCTATATCCGCCACACACAGGGCTGGAGCAGTAACCTGTGCCACTACCATTTACCCCGCAGCAGTTCATGGGAACCGTGTTATTTTACAGCTCTGCTCAGTCGCTGATGGAGCTGAGATGGGGAGGAGGGGGGTGCATTTTGCAGCTGCATGCCCAGTTTTCCCACCCCGCCCGTGTTCACAGATCCACAAGTGATTAGCCCTTGGGGCTGGATACTCTTAGCATTTTATTGGGTAGTTTTGGGCTACAGCTGAATGGGAGCCTGTTGCCCCAGGGAGGAACTGACCCGGGGGGCAGAGCCCTCTGAGGCAGAGAAGCTCACTGAGCAGAGAGGTAGTAAACCCTGAAGAGACCCTGAGATTGATTTTCGTCTGTAAGTTCACTGTGCTTTGGTGCTCCATGGTTAGACGTCCTGGGTCTATCCACTGCCTTATATTTTAGATTGAATCATCTGCCCCTTTTTGTTTTGAACATCAGGTGTTGCCCTTCTGTCAGATGTGTACCCAGAGCAAATCCTACCCTGCCTGCTGGCCCAGTATGGCTGCACTTCACCAGGCACCAGAGGACCCCAGACTGCAGAGACCAGGATGAAAGTGGGAGAGGTGCTGATGCGGGTAACCCGGGCACTGGGTGAGTCTACAGCAGTTTCTCCTTTGGAGGGAGTGTACCAAATACTGCATCAGAGCAACGTGTACCATTACTCTTGTGTATGGCCCTGGGCTTTACTGGGGCCTCTTGTGTGTCCATGTTCCAGTGAAAATAGTGGAAAACTTTGAAGTTGTTGAAGTTTTCACTGCAAGTATTTAGTTTATTGATTTTTTTTCCAGATCTGCAAACTTTTCACAGTAGGTTTTATTTTTGTACTTTCCAGTAGTGACTCTACTATAAATTTGATGGGTTAGTACTGGTCACTTAAACCAGATGTGCCCAGACTTTGCCCAACTGAGGTCACACTGGGAATTTGAGGGCAGCGTCTATCTGGCATAAAATGAAGGAGACAGCAGGCAGCATCCTCTTTTACTGTTTGTGGCCAGGCTGCTTGGATCAAGATGGAACATCTGTTTGGTGTGATGGCTGCACTTTGGCTGCCCTGACTTAAAGCTACTAATTTGTGACTTGATTTTCAGGTGCGCTGAGCACCTCCCGCTCCTGCTGACGTCAGTACGCACCGCCTAAACCCAGGCCTGTAGCATATTAGAATAGTTATAACTACCTACCATGCCCAAATGAATGCTCAACCGTCAGAACTGCACTGCTGTGTAAAAGCCCCAGATGCAACCCTCAGCTCCAACAGGCACACCAACCCACTCCTTCCCAAATATCTATAGGGGGAGTGAGCCTGGCAGTGTGTCCAGAGGGCTAATGAATTGCAGCCCTGCAGAACAAGGGAGAAAGCAAGCCCAGCATCCAGAAGCCTTTGTAAAGAACGCCCTGCCCGCCACCCACAAACCAATGGGATTTTAGCTTGAGCACCTCTGCTTATTGTGACTGTAGTGGCAGGTATTGCACAGAGAGAAGGATAGTCCCCCGGGTAAGATGTGAGCACAGAGCCCTGGTGTAATGCGCTCTCAGCATGTCATGGAGACAGAGAACTAACAAGATCACTTTTAAGGAAACACTCAATAGATTGGGCTCCGTCTCCTTCCCTTTATGAAATAGATTGCCTGTCCCTTTAAATTAAATAGCTGCTGGTAGAAATGTTAACCCATTTCATGTTTTACAAAGAACTGGGATTTCTACCCTAGGTTGTAGTTTAGGAAAAACTTAAGGGTAGTTGAGCTCTGGAACAGGCTTCCAAGGAAGGTTGGGGAATCCCCATCACTAGAGGTTTTCAAGAACAGTTTAGGCAACCTAGACCATCTCGGACAAGTGTTTAGCTTGGTCCTGCCTCAGTGTTGGGGGCTGGATTAGATGACCTCTCCAGGTCCCTTCCAGCCCAACATTTCTATGGTTCTTCATGTATCTACTAGTATGATACCCCAGGCAAAATCAGAGGGAAAAGTTATCAGCTGGGCTAGTGACTTGTGAGCTGCAGTTGGTTGATTAGACTCTTCCAAGCTCCAGTGCTTCCCCATGGAAGGGAAGATTTGGAACGGAGGTGCTGTCGCATTAAACGGCTGCTTGTCTTGCACCTCAAGTTGATGAAGGAGTTTGGCAACATAAGTCACAGCCCAGGAAGATGCAGACACTGCTAATCCTGGGATGCTGGTGGCTTTTGCCCTCTGCTGCTTCCAGAGCCTCACTGTAGAGGGGGTGTTGGGGGATGCTGGGACACACAGGGCGGCGGGATAAAATAGAGCTGGACAAGGCTCTTCCGGCAGCTGCTGTAACAAGTGATACCTAAAAACGTGTCCTGCCTCTTCACAGGCTGAGCTAAACAAACCAAAAGGAAAAGGAGCCAGGATCCCCCCCCTCCTGCCCTGAAGGTGCTTACGCTTTGGCTTCCCCTGTGTGAATCAGGAGGGCTGGATGCAGCTCTCCCCCAGAGGAGAGCTGCTGGAACAGTGAAAGGAGTCCAGGGCTCAAGGTGCTGCCTCCACACAGCTTATCTTCGCCCAAGAGCTAACCTGGAGCTCCAAAACCCGGTCCTCCTGGGAAAGAGAGATGCCCTTGAATGTAGAGTGCAGAGTGATCAGTGAGCCCCATTGACGGGTGGGTCTAAACAACTTCCCTCTCCGGGATTTCAGGCTTTGGCTGTGCAGGGCCTGCAGCTGATGCCATCGTAACTAGCACCTGTCCCAAAGCAGGATGTCTTGGAGCTTAGTATCTCCTCCTGCTCCTTGGAGAAGTAGTGATCCCTGTAGTTTCTCTGAGACAATTGCCTCATAAACCCAGCTCTGGCTTCTGTACTGCTCTTCCACCTCAGGGTACTGGAGCCTTGGAGCTGCTTGTGATGTAACTAGTCTCAACCTTGCGAGGAGAAGCAGAGTCTTTTCAGCAATAATGTCCAGCTTCTCAGAGCTCTACCCCCTTTCCCTGGCCTAGCAAACACTGGGAAGCCCAACAAAGCTTCCTGTATGTTTTGATCCAGGTGTGATATTTACTGCACCATAAACTCTCCCTCTGCTTCACTTCCCTGTAAATGGTAGCTCAGGAGTTGCCCACCTGCTTCCCGTATGGCTAACAACGCGTTATAAAACGAAATGGTGTTGCCCAGCACTTCCTGGCTCCCCTGGGACTGAAGCTTCATGGCTTGTCTGGGCACGATGGTGACTGTGTGCCCTCAAGTTTTGCTGTTACAAAAATAAATCCTCTTATGGGAGGGCAGTTATCTGTGTGTGCTAGTCTGGTGCCTCTGGATGTTTGGGAGACCTGCATGGCTGATACGGGAAAATAATACCTGCCTCCTAATGCTTCTCTCTTCCCCTGCCCAGCCCTGTGGTGAGGGCTCCCCAGAGAACAGACAGTATTCCTCGTACTTCACTGCAGAGCCAGCTGTATCCATTGACTAGATTCCGTTCTAGCCTTTTCTTGCACTTACCGCTGTACATTATCAGCTGTCCCAGATGCTTCCCCATCTGTGCCCCTCGTGTTCGCCTGCTGCAGAAAGTGAGTAATGAATCTGCTTTGGGCTGCTGCTAGGATGCGCTGATTGAGGCAGAAATCCTACCCTGGCCAGCACTGCTGGTTGCTAAGGCATTTCAGCTCCACGGACGCTAACATTGAGAGCCTAGAGTTGCCAGGTGCTGCTGTCATTGTAAGCACGATGGCCTCTAACTGCTCAGCACCATACTAATCAATGCATGTTTAAAATGCTCTTGGGCCTCCCAGCATTGTCCCACTGCGGGGCCTGAGCCTGGGTTAGCAGCAGCAGGGATGTTCCGGTGATTCCCTGGGTGTGGGCAAGGTGGCTGGGGGACATGCGTTCTCACAGACGTGGAACTTCTTTAAATGCTGATCGGCGGTGATGTGTTCTGGGCGCAGCCCTACTACCACTCACGCTTTGTGGCTAATGTTCTCTGCACTCGAGTTGTAGCTCAGACCCTCTCCCTGGTGAAGGGAAAACGTCTCTTCTACAGATTGCTGCAGAATACTGTGGGAATGTGTCAGAATGATGGACCGCAGTGAGGCTGAGAGCCTCTGCTCTCCTGCACCGGTGTTCTTCTCTAGACCTTTCCCTTTCAAACGTGGCTATGCTGCTTTGGTGGGAGCCACAGGTTCATCACTTTTGGGGTGGGAACTGGGAAGGGTTAGCTGGAGGTTTGCATTCGCATTGCCCCCTGTGACGGGTTAGATCACAGAACTCCCCTTGGGAGCTGCCAACTCACGTGCCAAGACTACTTCTGCTCCTGTTTTCCCTGCCAGCTCGGGACTCCAGCACCCTGTCGTGCTGAGCCAGACACTCCCGTCTGCTCCAACAAAGACCCAGGGTCTGAATTATTTGCCCCAAAGCTGCAGGTTTAGCTGAAAACAGCTCACAGAAGTGTGCTTGTCTTTAGCACTCAGATGCCCAACTCCCAATGGGGTCTAAACCCAAATAAATCCATTTTACCCTGTATAAAGCTTATGCAGGGTAAACTCATAAATTGTTCACTCTCTAGAACACTGATAGAGAGAGAGTTGTTTGCTCCCCAGGTATTAATTCATACTCTGAGTTAATAAGTAAAAAGTGACTTTATTAAATACAGAAAGTAGGATTTAAGTGGTTCCAAGTAGTAACAGACAGAACAAAGTAAGTCACCAAGCAAAATAAAATAAAACGTGCAAATTTATGTCTAATCAAACTGAATACAGATAATCTCACCCTCAGAGATGCTTCAATAAGTTTTATCCTCAGACTAGACCCCTGCCAGGCCTGGGCACAATTCTTTCCCCGGTACAGCTCTTGTTTCAGGTAGTAGCTAGGAGATTCTTCATGATGGCTCTCCCCTTCTCTGTTCCACCCACTTATCTGTCTCTTTTGCATATGGCGGGAATCCTTTGTCCCTCTGGGTTCCCACCCCCTCCTTCTCAATGGAAAAACACCAGGTTAAAGATGGATTCCGGTTCAGGTGACATGATCACATGTCACTGTAAGACCCCAAGCCTTCATTCTTCCCAGCCTGACTCACAGGAAGGCCTGCCCACAAACAGAGCCGTCCAGTCAATTGCTCTGGTTAATGGGAGTCATCAAGATTCCAGACCACCATTAATGGTCCGCACTTTGCAAAATTACAATAGGCCCTCAGAGTTATATTTCATATTTCTAGTTTCAGATACAAGAGTGTTGCCTTTATGCAATCAGGATGATCACACTCAGTAGATTATAAGCTTTGTAATGATGCCTTACAAGAGACCTTTTGTATGAAGCCTATCCCAGTTACATTATATTCGCTTATTAGCATATTTTTATAAAATCATATAGAGTGCAATGTCACACCCCCATCTCCTCAATTTGCCTGGAATGGGGTGTTGTGCTTTCACCATCCCCTTATTGTTAAAATGTAGTGTCCTGGGCTATAACCTTATGCCCAGAAATCTTGAACAAATGAGGTTCCGTGTGGAGCGATTCTGCAGATTCAGCACAGAACATAAGTCATGTTCCCCTACTTCGCAGAACAGCCCCGGACTCCTGTCTCCTCACTGGGAGTGGTTGATCCAACTCTTGAATGATTCTGACTTGCTTTCATTACCTTCCTGCCTCCCAGCCAATCCCCTTCAGTGGGTAGAAGAGTGGTTGGGGGAGGTGTGTAGACCAGTCCATCACTGTCTTTTCACTGATAGAAACTCCCCCTTGCTGGGTGGTCTCTGCAGAGGGTTTGCAGCATTTAGAATGTTTAACTCTCACCTTCCCACTCAGCCGTATGGTGATTTGAAGGGCTTTTTATTTTCCGAGGTAGAATTACATCTCTTGCAGGTTGGATTCCTTTACACTGCTATTCTAAACCTTCTCCAAAACCACCAACTGCGGGAAAATTCTCTTGGCTCATAGACACGAGCTGCAACTGGCAAAGGGCCCTTTCTTTAAAGATAATCACATAATTACACTGCAGTGTGTCAATGCTTTATCCTGCTCATTGCTAATTTTTCTCCTTTTAAAAAAAACAACACATTTGCAGTTCTCTCCTCCTCCTCCCCAAAGCAAGGGAGCTGGTTTGGCTTGGTGGCCCTTGCCCTTTTCTGTATCTGGGAGAACAGGGAGCAAGAGGCTGAATTTAAAAAAATGAAATCCCCAGACAAAATGTAGGGCTGGCTGTGTAAATAGACCATTCGTTAAACTATCCCCTGAGCTTTGCAGTTACCAAACCAGACTGGAAAGTCAGGAGATCTGAATGTCATGCCTGGTGGTCAGCAATGCTAAGAATACGAAAGTGCAGGTTCCCACCCCAGCTTTGGCTCTGCCCTCTCGTCTCTTATTTATCCTCCTCTTACTGATTGCAAGAGCCCGCTATTAGCCACATGACATGAATTCCTTGGATCACAGCAGCAAGATATTTTGCTGCACAGTGACAGCTTGCACTCACTCTTCCAGCCTTTCCTGAGTAGCAGAGGCTCCCATGGCATTGGCAGGGCATGATGGGGAGGCTGGGGCTTTTCCTGCATTCAGCCTAGTCTCTTGACTGAGGCTCTAGCAAGTATCTCTAATATAGAAGCCTGGCCAGTTTTGGGAGGTTGAATGGGGGCAGAATCAGGTATTTGGCCAATAATGGAGAAATAGCTGGGGAGCAGGGTCTTGTGTGGATGATAGGTACAGGAGGATGTGTGATGTTGTGGTGACTGGCACATACTCCAAGGCCCTGGGGAAGGTCTTGTCTCTAGCCTCTTACGAGACGGGGTTTGCAGTTTACAAGCCAGTTATGGAGAGCTTTGTCTGGGAAAAGGGGAGTGGGGCCTGTGGTCCATACTTGAAAATTCCGTGAAGGACGCTCAGGAAATGAGGTCAGGCACCTTAAATCCCAAAGCTAGACAGAGCCAAAGTTTGCAGTGGAATCGGAGCTGAGTATTCCCTGACTCTGATGGTCGGCATTTCTGAACTCTCAGACCAGGTCTACACTACAACGTTTTGTCGTTGCAGCTGTGTGGAAAAACCACCCCTCCTAGCTGACATAACTATGCCGTCAGAACCCCCAGAGAGGAGATGCAACTCTGCTGGCAGACGAGTGCTTCTGTCACACGTTGGGGGAGGTGATGTTATGCTGACAGAAAACTCCCTCTGTGGGTGTGTGCTGCGTCTACACTAGGGGGCTTTGCCAGCATAACCTGTCAACCATTTGTAGCGTACACAAGCCCTCAGTATGGTTGGTCGTCTTGACTTTTGCCTCATTAGCACTATTATGCTCTAATGTTTTAAACTGGTCAGTAGTTCTCTGCAACCTCCACTCTGACTTCAGTTGTTTGGCTGGGATTCGTAGGTGACCGTCTCTGCGGTCTGTCGGGGACCTGCCATGTAGGAGGGATCAGCTCCTTGGCATTAGATCGCAGCCCTTCGTCCTGGGTAGAAGATCGACCTTGCGATGCCCCTTGTTGAGCCTTGGCAGAACAGGGCTCTGTTGTGACTGGCACATGGGTGCCTCAGCCATTATGTGTCACTGCAAGGAGAGCACCACAGGGGCTACTGAGTTTGGGGGTTGGAGGGCAAGCTGTGATGTCGCCAGGCTCTCAGCCGTCTCTTCCAGACTACGCTCCTTTACCGCTACAGTCCCTGGGACATTTACTCTTCGGCATGTGCTGACTAGCCTGAGTATTTATAGACCAAATTAAATTAAACTATATGTCTTTAAATTGTGCATATTGCAACACTCTAAAGAGTTTATCCGGCATTTCAAACCCACCTTTTTATCTCAATCTTTTTTTCTCAACTTTGCCATGAATTGGAACTCCTCCATCTCCTCCAGGGAGACAATCCTGCAGCACAACTGGCCCTTCTGTCTCCTCTGGAGTAGAGGGAAGGCTACTTGCATGGGTCTGATCACATCAGATGACTGTAGCTGAGTGGAGTTTGCCAGTCTGTACAAGAACTAAAATTAACCATTAGAAGAATTTTGTATTTTAATATGAAATCAAAATGCCGGTAACATTTTTGAACATTTTACCTAATATTGATTTGAAGCATCTAATGTAACCAAGCTAATGTACAGGGTACTGATCCAATAGAAATGGACAGGCTGCTGGAGACTACGCCCAACCTCTCACAACAAAAATAAATGCACATGAATTCTTTCTGTGTTGATTTTTATAGCAGGAACATCCCTGGCAAAGGGCATTTCCTGTGTCGTAACAATCCCTTCAGAGGTAGTACTTTGGCCTAGCGAAAGGCCATTAACTCCATTTAGACACCACAGTGGTGTCTGACTCCTCCCATGTGGTTGCTAATCTGAAGCAAATGGTGTGGACTGGGGCCGTTGTTTCTTAAACAGGGTGAAAACCGCTTTGCAGTTGCCTCCGTGGGACTCTTGCGCGGCTGGTGGCACAAACTGTCCCTTCCAGCAGTGCAGCCAGCTGCTCCTGTAACTTTGAAATACTTGGCATGGTCTGTCTGCCTTAATGGGGGGTGTCGCTGCAGTGCTGAACGGAACACCCTGAGCTGGCTAGTCGGGAGCAAAAGTTGTTACCAACTGGTAGCCAGTGGTTGGTCTCAGTGCACAAGTGCCCACAGTACAAATGACATTAATTGTCACCCTTGGCAGAGAAGCCAAGCGCTGAAGAGCCGTGAAGGCTGAATCTTTCTTGCCCCTGGCTGAGGTCTTTCTGTTCAGATTTGAGATGTAAGAGTAGGTCTGGGGAGCAGCTGCTGGGAAGTTTGTGCTACCCCTGCTCAGGCTGTGCCTCTCCAGGTGACCAGGGATCTGAACTCTCTCAGTAATGGCCTAATGCTCCCCAAAGCGCATGGGACACAGAAATATGGACTTCGGTGCTGCGTGTGCGCAAACCAGGAAAGCAGAACTGAAGGAGGACTGTAGAAATGTATGCGGCCTGCCCATCCAGTGAGTGCTTTAGTGCTGCCGTACTGGCTGCACTCACATGTCCCATCAAGACCGAGAGCTTGCTTCAGCATGAAGGTGGTTGAACACTGGTAGTACGTGCACAGCGCGGAGGCAGCCAGTGAGCCGGTTATCTCAACCTCCCAACAGCTCCAGAGGAGTGAGAGGATACATCATTCTTTCCCATTTGCTCTCAAGACAATGGAAAACGATTTTCATGGCAGGTTAAACTGTAGCAATCTGGGCTGGAACTGAGGGCTCAATACAGAATAAAAGTCCAATCAGTTGATCATTGCCTTCAGCAGGATATTATACCCTGAATTTATGGCTGTAACTGTGTCGGCTCTAAGTGGTTATGAATAAATTGTCTCTGTCTCCCTGCTGCAGCTTCAGTAACCATGGCTCTAGGGCTCAGGGTTGTGATCCTCTCAGCTGATCATGGAGCTCCAGCAGAGTATTGTTGGGCATCTCCTGGTGGCCCTGTCCAGCCAACAACTGGCCACTCACTAGGTGATGAGAGAACCAGAAATCACTGACAACTAGTAGGACAATGATGCAAAACTATAAAAAGGAATAAACAATTTAAACCATCCCCTCCCCCTCCTGGTGGTGTAGCAATGACAGATTGGCAAGAGCTGACCGGTGCAGAGGCAGGGTATATTGCTGGCATAAAAGCCCCAGTGTGTGTGACAATCTAATCAACCAGATTTCTACAGCAGGGAGACTCTGATTAATTGTTCCTCAGTAATTGGCTGGCCAGGCCAGCCCAGCCCTGACAGAAGGGTCAGTCGGGAAACGCAGTCAGTTGGTGACTGGGGAAATCTGGGTTTATTTCTAGGGACCATGCCATTCAATCTGTACCGTACTACACACTCCCTTGTTTGACTTGCAGACGGTGGAGCTGGAAATCTTGTGGATCCACATGCAGCATAGACCAATTAAATGGCGACTTCTCTCCTTCCCCCTCCTGCTGTGACGCAGCTGGTGTCAATTATGGGACAGACTCAGCTGACTCGGAGGAGAAACCGTATGCACTATTCTGCTCAGTTAGGGCTGAATTCTCATCTTGGGTAGCAGGCGCATCTCACTGCTCGCCTTGAAAAATCTCCTGTGGTGCTGGACTCTACAGGAGATGCAGCGCTCGGCTGCTTATCTATCTGAGGACAGGGCTTAGGCCTTGGTTGTGGGCGGTTGTGACAGTTGCCACTGCCTCAGACCGTGTGGCACACCAACTTCCCACCCAATGAGTGCTTGTTTGCACCAGCTTCAGCTCGTTGTCTCAGCCTTATTATAAAGTAGCATTTTTGCTTCTGGCGCCTGGCAGCAGATAGTTCAAGACAAGTTGAGATCTGTTAGCTGGCTGAAAGTACTAGCAAAGCGAACAGAATCTGTGTAACCTGATGCTGGTGTGTGTGTCACATTGAATCACTGTGGCTGCACCCTGCTTATCAACAAGCCCCATTTCGGATGGGGCAAGTGGGGAAAAAGCTCTTCCCTTCCCTCTCTGAGGTTTCCTGAAAGTTTTACATCATTGCAGTGAGTTTTCATCACAGGCGCATTAAATCTGCCAAAGCTACGTCAGGGGAGACATTTCCTCTGGTTAGTCAGGGATTATCCGCCCTGCTCTGCGGGGGGGGGGCTGGAGCTGGGGCTGCTTTGTTCATTCAAAAAGCAACAGAATCCTGTGGCACTTTATAGACTAACAGATGTACTGGAGCATGAGCTTTCGTGGGTGAATACATCGGACAAAGTGGGTCTTCACCCACGAAAGCTCATGCTCCAATACGTCTGTTAGTCTATAAGGTGCCACAGGACTCTTTGTTGCTTTTTACAGATCCAGACT
Source organism: Mauremys reevesii (assembly GCF_016161935.1). Classification (NCBI taxonomy): domain Eukaryota; kingdom Metazoa; phylum Chordata; order Testudines; family Geoemydidae; genus Mauremys; species Mauremys reevesii. Next base: position 41,597,229 of record NC_052638.1, read on the forward strand.
AACACGGCTACCCCTCCGATCCTTGTTCATTCAGTAACTAATCCACCAACCGACAGGTGCTGTCACTGGCTTTAGCAAGAGAGAGCCAGAGTAATTAGCTTTCCCTCAATGGCGTGGTCCTTTCAGTGCAATGCTGGGGAGATGCCAGCCTCCCATTGCTGACCAGTGCAAAAAAACCCTACACTGTTACCTCCAGGGGTATAGACATCTTTGCTGCATGGCACAGTGTGTGAATTCCAGAACAAGGAACGTAGCATTCTTTTATTTATTATTTGTATTAGCGTAGTGCCTAGGGACCCCGGTCCTGGACCAAGACCCCTTTGTGCTAGGTGCTGTACAGCCACAGAACGAAGAGCTGGTCCTTGCCCCAAAGAGCTGACAATCCTAAGTATAAGACAAAAGAAACAGATGGAGACAGAGTCAGGGAAGTACAGGGAGACAGTGCTGATCAGCATGACAGTGTCGTCTCAGCATACCCAGCAGCCGAACCGTTGTCAAGTGTTTTTAGCTGTGCCGGCAAAGGAGAGTTTTAAGGAGAGATTTGAAGGGGGATCATGAGGTATCTTTGCAATGTTTCCAGGGAGCTCCTCCAAAATGTGAGAGGCAGAGTGAGAGAAAGCACCAAGGGGCTTGTTTGAAAATGTAATGGACAGAGAAAATATTACAAATGGCAGCTATGTAGTGCGAGGGCACAATTGCTTTAGTTTATGGTGTTCCCAGAACTCTGCAGTGGTGTTAACCCTACTAGTAACTGGCTGAAGTCTGTCTGTGTGGAACTGGAGGATGCCAGTGAGCAGTCCAGGCTGTGTGACCTTGATACAACTGTGACGGGTTGGATCACAAAGACCCCCTTGGGACTGCCACCTGATGTGCTGAGACTAGCTCTGTGCCCATTTTCCCTGGCAGCTTGGGACTTCAGTGCCCTGTCTGGTTGTACCAGACACGCTTGCCTGCTACAAACACAGACCCAGGTGTGAACCATGTCCCCCAAAAGCTGTGGACTTAACTGAAAACGGCTTAGAAAGTGCTCCTGTCTCTAGCACCCAGATACCCAGTTCCCCATGGGATCCAAACCCCCAAATAAATCCATTTTAATCGGTATAAAACTTATACAGGGTAAACTCATAAATTGTTCACCCTCTGTAACGCTGATGGAGAGAGATGCACAGCTGTTTGCTCCCCCAGGAATTAATTACTTGCTCTGGGTTAATTAGTAAGCAAAAAGTGATTTTATTAAATATAAAAAGTAGAATTTAAGTGGTTCCAAGTAATAACAGACAGAACAAAGTAAGTTACCAAGCAAAATAAAACAAAAACATTCAAGTCAAAGCCTAATACAGAAGGAAACTAAATGCAGGTAAATCTCCCCCTCAGAGATGTTCCAATAAGCTTCTTTCACAGACTAGACTCCTTCCTAGTCTGGGCCCAGCAATCACTTACACCGCTGTGGTTACTGTCCTTTGTTCCAGTTTCTTTCAGGCATCTCTTTGGGGTGGAGAGGCTATCTTTGAGCCAGCTGAAGACAAACAGGAGGGATTTCCAGGGCCTTTTATATTCTTTCTCTTGTGGGCAGAACCCCCTTTGTTTTCCTGTGCAAAATCACAGTAACAAGATGGAGTCTGTAGCCACCTGGGCAAGTCACATGTCTGTGAATGATTCAGCTTTTTGCAGGCCAATGCCATTGTTTACATGTTAGTTTGAACGTTCCCAGGAAAGCTCAGATGTGGATTGGCATCTTCTCAAAGTCGGTTGCTAGTTAAGTACTGCCAATTACTTGAATAACCCCTTCACGCTATGTTGACCAAATCTGCCTTATGTGCTTCCTACAGCACACACTTTAAATACAAGCATAGAGCCAATGCTCATAACTTCAGATATAAAAATGATACATGCATACAAATAGGATGAATATATTCAGTAGATCATAACCTTTGCAAAGATCTGTTACATGGCATATCTAGCAAAAAACATATTCCAGTTATGTCATATTTACACTCATAAGCATATTTCTATAAAGCATTATGGGGAGCAACGTCACAAGAACGCTGTGTGTTCTGTGCTGCTGTCTGAACTGGGAGGGAATCACTTTGAATCCAAAGAGAGGTGAAGTTAAGAATGACTTGGAAATGCATTGAGAAGCACTCTTGAGAACACCCCACCTCTGGTCCCCTGTTACGGAAGCCAGTCCTTGGTACAAGCCATCTGCTGTTCAGAACTGGAGAGTGCGTGGGCTTATGGAGAATGTGGTTGGCTTATGTCTGGCAGCAGAAGCCCGGGTTTATCCAGCCTGCTGTAGTAGTGGATGTTCTTCTTGTTCTTCATAGAAACGTTAAATCTTTGTATGACTGCTGCTGAGCCTGTGGTATCTTGTGGCAGCTAGTCCTGCACGATAACTGTACTTGGCACATTTTTTTAATTAAAAACCCCCTTTTTATCAGCTTTAAATTTTGGTGTGTTTCAGCTCTGTGCATCCCTTGGCCTTGTAGTATGAAGGACTAGACAACAGTGGCTGCTTTTCCCACTCTGAACCATTAATTCTTCTTCGAGTGATTGCTCATGCACATTCCAGTAGGTGTGCGCACCGCATGCACGGTTTTCCCCTAGTGGGACCCATCAGGTTGGCTGCGGAGCCCCCAGGAGTGGCATCTTCATGGCAGTGTCTATAGGTCCCTGCGGACTCACCGCCTGCTCAGTTCCTTCTTACGACCAGTGACAGTCGTTGGAGCAGCTCAGTCTCTTGCATTCACGAGTACCTACCTAGTGGTTCCCCTTTTCCTAGTTGTAAATAGTTTCACAGAGTTATAGTTACAGTAGTTTGTAGTTTATAGTTAGCTAAGCTTACTTTGGGGGGTCGTCCCCCCCAGTTTTCCCCAGACACCGGGGCAGGCCTCTGCCGCAGGGGTTTAAGTCATGTGAGAGGTGTGCGAAACCTATGCCCAGAGGCGACGCTGCTTGTCTTAAGTGCCTAGGAGAAGGTCATCAGACAGACCTGTGCTGAATTTGCAGGAGCTTTAGACCTAGGACTAAGAGGGAGTGGGACTATCGTTTGAAGCTTCTCCTGATGGAGTCGGCCCTCAGCCGGTACTGGAAATGGCACTGGCTGAGACCATGCACAGCAGAGTGAAAGCCCCAGATGCGGGTCTCTGCTTCAGATTACACAGAATACTGATGATCCACTCTAGGGACTAGGTCTGCAGAGCCCCTGTCTCAGAGACAACACAGTGGTGTGTTGCCAGTGAGAACACAAGTCATTTAATAAAAGTTGATCACTGGCTCACCTGCATTATCTAGGAGAGAAGCTGCTTAAGTGCTACATCCTGGAACTCTATAGGAAAGCATGGTACAGCCATGAAGGGGTTAAAACTATTAGATCCACTAATGTCTAATGCCAGCAACTAAAAAGACTGAATTGGAGAAAGGGCTTTTCAATACTGCACCAGGAATGGGCTCAGCATAGCGGGAAAGGAGTTCTGAAAAGTCCTTCCCACTAGTGGAAGCATCTCCTGGCCTTTACACTGTTTGCTTTTTAAACCTGTCAAATCTCCTTAAACCTCCTGTGCTTTCTCCTTCTCTCTCCTGCAGGGGACATGAGCTGCCAGTACAGAGCTCCTCTGATTCATGCCTTCCTGAGAGGAGCAAGAGACCCGGATAGCACCCTGAGGGCTAGCAGTCTGTCCAACTTGGGAGAGCTGTGTCAGAGACTTCACTTCCAGCTGGGCTCCGTGGTTCAGGAGGTATTAACGCTGTACATCTCCCCTATATAATAGACACTTTAGCTGTATCTGTTGCCACTGGAGAGCAGTCTTAATGACACAGTTACAGGTGTCTTCCTGCTGACCCCTCTCCCACAAGAGTGAAGGCATGGGATCGGTGGAGGAGGAGCCTTCCTAGGGCTGCTGCATATCTTGCAGGTGCATTTGTAGGTTCCTAGTCTTAGAAACCATTTGTGCTGGCTGAGATGGGAACGAGGAGGCCTGTTTATATCCTTTGAATCGGGTCTTCGGGAGCTCACATTTCTGTCTGTTTTATATATTCTACATGCAAAAGAATGTAAAGGTTGAAGAGTCAAGCACTCAGGTTAAGAAATGCCAGAATTAAGGTTGCCTATAACTTTGATTTGGCCTCCTTGTGTGTATGCATTATAACATAGTCTTTAATTAGGTGACCCCATGCTGTTGTTTCCATAGGACCCGCCTCATTCAGTGCACAGGGTGGATGGTGCACGCTGAATGAGCAGCTATTCGAGATTTTGTTTTATCCACATTGTTTCGTGTGTGACTCCAGGTCCTATTTACTGCATGCTGTTCAAGTCCGGTTCTGAATACAGAATACAGCTCACCCACTGAGTCCCAGCTCCCAGTCGTCTCCCACCCCTGACACTGTGTCTAATTTCAGTCTTCTCCCTACCCCTTTCAGGGCCGGCTCCAGGCCCCAGCACGCCAAGCGCGTGCTTGGGGCGGCATGCCGCGGGGGGCGCTCTGCCGGTCGCCGGGAGGGACGCCTGCGGGAGGTCCACCGGAGCCGCGGGATCGGCGAGCGGCAGAGCGCCCCCTGCGGCGTGCCGCTGTGCTTGGGGCGGCGAAATTGCTAGAGCCGCCCCTGACCCCTCTCCCCCTCTCCTGGTCCCCAGTGTCTCCCCCACAGCTCCCAGTCACTCTTCCTTGACTCTTCACCTCCGTCTCGTCCCCCCCACGACTCATTGCCTAGGCAGTCCTAGTCATCCCTGCCCCTAGATTCCTTGTCTAATCTGTCTTCCGCTCACCTGTTTTCCCAGTTCCCAGTCTTGCCCCTGGCACTTCGCCCCCTCTGCTGCCCCTCTCACATGTTCAGCTCTTGTCCCCTCTGCATTCAAGTCAGGCAGCTTCCTCCTCCAGCCTGCCTGGCAGATGGATCATTGGAAACACAGGAGAGAGTCTCCCTGTCAGTTCTGGTACCCAGCACCACAGTGCTCCTCGGCAGCTGGGAACAACAATTACCGGGAAAGTCCTGTTCAGCCTCTGTGGCCCTGAACTGGAGCATGCTCAGTGTAGACAGAATCTTCAGAGAATTTACCTATTGGTCCCTTCAGAGCATTTCCAGTGGCCTGTCACTTTACCAAATCTGGGCAGTTTTTCACAGGAACAGTAACGTGCACAGCTCTGACACTGGGTGAAGCCACCGTCCCTGCCACGTTTCAAGCCCTTGCTGTCAGACGTGGAGGCACTATAGCTTCTCAGTTAAACACAGAGAATATTTTAAACATGGGCAAAACAATGTATTTTTCCCTAATCTTGTTCTCTGAATCAGCTGAACAATTTTTGTTGGTACTTTAATTCAGTCTGAGGCAGACCCCTGGCTTGGAAAATTTCAGCCCAAATAGTTAGTTTGGCAACTGAAAACAGGGTCTTATAATGGGAAGTGTCGGGCTACCAGCCCTGCCTCTAATAATTTCACTGTAGTACAAGACCTTAAAGCATGTTTTGTACCTGCTACAGGCACCTCCTCCCAGTTAATAGCATCTCATTATGCTTTTCATTGCTGCAAAAGAGGAGAATTCAGTGTCAGTTTTATCCTAGTGGCTGGGGTGCTGCAGTCTGTGCACTTTGATGAAAGGCTTTAGGCAAGGTGCGTTTATATCAGAGGCACAACAAAGGTGGAGTTTCCCCAGCTACTGTTCTCCCTTGAAGTTTTTTCAGGGCCAGAGGTGAGTTTCTCGTTTTTCCCTGGCTGATTGTAACTGTTTGGTGTGTTGGAGGCAGTGAACCTGCTACTCTGGCGCTAAACCCAGGAACACCGTGTCACTCACTCAGCCATGAACGCTGCGGAGGCCCAGAAGACTGTGCTTGTACAGCCAGTGTGTCTGCAAACAGGCCATTCCCAGAGCTGTTCCCTTCCCTCACATCACTCCTTTCTCTGGAAGGCACGTGCAGCCCAGGTGTGTGCGTGGTCCAGGGCTTTAATTGTTTCGGAACAAACAAACCAAAAATGGCCTCTCAGTAGGCATGTGTGAAGGACACTTCCACACACAGATCAAGTAGTGAACTGGCAAATGTCATTCCACGTTAGTGCCCTTCGCACACGAGGATTCGGGGAGCTGTGTGTTTCCTTCCCTCCCATTTGCTGTCACCAGCCCTCACCTCCCTTCCAGTTGTGCTCACACACCTCTGTGGCAACTGGATTAATCGCGTACATGAAATATTTCGCTCGTGTGTTTCTCACTGTATCCAGCGGCTGGTCTTTATTGCATTGGAGTAGAAGAGCCAGCCCCATGTGACCAGACAGCTGTACACTCCTGTCCCCTGCCCTGGTTTGGGAATGGCTGCACTACAGACTGTAAGCTCTTTGGGGCAGGGACCATGTGTTTGTACAGTGCCTAGCACCCTGGGTCCTTCCTCCATTGCTGGGCCCCAAGGCACTGTGGTAATATAAATAACAGAGACATGTTCCTGCAGCTTAGAGCCCCGTGACTAGCTCCGTGGACAGGAGATGAGGACATTGGGTGCAGTTCTGTAGCAGTTCTGATGCCTGCTCACCAGTGTCCGTGAGGTGCCCTCTCTGACCAAAGGGCTCAGGTGTGTTTGGCAGCCCAGTGACACCACAGCCTGCCCAGAGAGGTGTGGCCCATGAGTAGATAGTGAGGGTGGGCCTGGTAACTGGCCGGGATCCCAGGGATCAACCTCATTTGCATAAAAGCAAAGCTCCCTGGTGCCTTTGCTGAAATGGAAGTGTTGCCCATCAAGCCCGTGCCATGCTCCAGCCTCTCCTCCTCTTCACACACAGTCTTTGCATCCAGCAGCTCCATATTAAAGGCCAGGGCACCTGCCTCTGCGCCATCCAGTGCAAAGTAGGGACACTCCCAGTCTGGTGGCCTGTGTCTGGGATGATACTGAACTGAGCTCTAGTCTCCCAGGGTGCTGAGAACTAGGAATCTCTCCTCATGGCCTAAACCAGGTGCTGATACTGCTTTATCTGTGCTTCCTAATCAGAAGCTGAGGTACCTGGAATAGTGCACTGCAGTCTTCAGGGCCTCTTCTCCTAAGGCATTGTGTTGGGCTGACAGACATGAATGTGATTTATAACCACCACCCAGGAGCAGGGAGGGGCTGTATCATTGTGAGCCGCTCCGCTACTATGGCAACAAGTGCTATGGAAATGCTGATAAATGAGCCCACCTGGCAGGGCACCGTCAGCCACACACGGTCAGTGGCGTGCGCTGTAGGTTTCTGCAGAGACGTGTCAGTGCAGTCATTAGGCAGCGCCGGGTTTACAGAGCAGAGATGGGGCCTGCGGTAATGCTCCTGTGAATGAGCAGACTGTTAATGAGTTTAAAAGCGATCTACATCAGGCATGCTGAGATCAGCACCATCCCCACTGAGTGAGCAGAAGGATGTGGCTGAGGCAGGTGCTCACTAGGAGGCAGGCAGAGGTGTGAGCACATGCCAGAGGACAAGCAGGTCACCTCTGTTCTGTGCCCAGTTGGTCTGATCCCCTTTCAGACCCTAAGGCAGGTGGAAGTGCTTCAGGGAAGGGAGAAGCACAGCGGCAGCCACGGGAGGCTCTCTGCAATCCCCTCTGCTTGTGAGTTGCTTCCCAGCACGGGCTGTTCCTGGGGATTGGCTGGGTTGGTGCCAGCCTGCGTGAATTCTGGATGTAAGCGTAAGGGCTGGGAGCAGTGCGGAGACACCGCCTAGGGGCCGGGGCAGTCCCACAGTGCTCGAAGAAGCTGCTTTTCCAGGGTTTCTGTAGAAATACACCCTGTGAGCTCTGTGGTCCCATATGAACACCGTGTTGGCTTAAACCTGGGCTGTGCCTTCCCACACGGTGCTAGGCAGCAGGCTCCCATCTCCCTGCCAACTTCGGAAGAATCACTGGGGCAGATAGTCACAGGGCTGGGAAGCTGGGGGGATCTTGTTACTGTTCGGGTAGAGCTCCAGTAGTTTTGTGTTTAAGGTGGTCCAAGGGTGAAGGGCTTGTGTATTGGCAGAAAGAGAAGGCTGAGGAGCTCCGTCCAGAGATTGCACTAGGGCTGAGTCCTGCAGGGTCACAGCCCCCACCCCGCCCCCCGAAGGTGACCCACTCACTGCTGAGTGAGTGGGCACTATGAATGTGCCTGAAACAAGCTGTCAGAGCCCTACAATTGTGTGAGACTAGCACAGGCCTGTTGTGGGTGCTTCCAGATCACTTTAAGCCCTGGCTCCAGCTCCATTCTTCTCTGAGCCCTTAGTCTCTGGCATGAATAAGTATGTGGACAGGTCTGGTGCAGCCCCTCTGCTGCTGCTGTGTAAATCCCTTCTGGCTCTGCAGCAGGCGGGAGTCCAGCCGAGTTGAGCAGGCATTGCAGCAGCCAGCTCCTCTGTGAGATGCACTCCAGGGCGCGGGGACTAGGCACTGTCCTTGAACAAATTGCTGATACTCTCATGCTGATACAAATTGCTGATACTCTTCCCATTCTGTTTGGAAATGGCGCCAACCAGCCGCGGAAAGTGGAGCATGTCTGTTAATGTCAGGTAGTGCTTTGCAAAGCTGGGATCTACTGGAGGAGAACAGCTTTAGGCACAGGTGCAGTGTGCACTGGATGTTGGGGATTTGGGTCTGTCTCTGCCCCAAAGCAGGAGGCAGGTGGGTTAAAATCTCCCAGGAACTATTGCAGCACATGTGAGGAGGAAGGCAGGTCATGCTCCCAGGCATGATTCAAAACGAGCACACCTAGCCAGGGCCATTGAGACACACAGGGTCGTGGACTGGGATAGGATTTGTAGGACTTTGCTGTTCAGCTCTCTGCTGGTCCACCTGTGCCAGTGAACTGCTGAGACAGTTTTCCCACCACTCGTTCACAGGCTGCTCTGAGAAACCCTTCTTAGCCCATACAGGTCTGGGTGACTGGCTAGGCAAGCAGACGCATTGGTGTGGGTAGAAGCTGTGAGGTCCGCAGCAATGCCAAAGGCAGAGTGAATGCAAGCAGGTGGCAGAGCACGCCTTCTGCAAGACAGAAAGACGTAGTGAATATTTCCCTCCTCTTCTGCTCACGCATCGATCTGGTAGTGACAGCATTTGACAAGATGCCAATGCACCGCATGTCAGCTATTTCAGGAACATGCTAGCTCTGCGAACTCTCCCTGCTGTTGCTGATTATCTAATTAGGCTCTTTAAACTCTGCCTGCCTGCTTAACAGCAGAGAAACACATGGTCTGAATAGCAAACCCCTGTGCAAGTGAAGTGTCTCTCCTCGAGCTGGAGATACACTCGCTCTCTAAAGGCGTGATCCAGGCATGCCCATGTTCTCTGCATGAGGCACTTGCCTTTGGGCAACAGTTTCTGCTCTCAGGTTTTTAGATGTAGCTGTTCCAGGAAGTCTCACTCAAGCAATTTGTGCCCCCCGTTTCACCTACTTGATACCAGTGACACCCGCTTCGGGTTGGTCAGTCTGTATTACAGGCTCTTCAGGACCTGTTCTGGGTCATAATCATCTGCACTGGCTGAAAGGGGGGTTTAATAATAAAATACCCAGTGTTTGCCTACGACCCCTGATATCTGGCACTGCTGCTGAGAGAGCGCCCGCCTCCTGGGGGGGGGATGGCAATACCATCCAGTGGCCCAGAGACGGGCCACACCAGCACTCCAAGCACGTGCCTGGGGCGGCAAGCTGTGGGGGGCGCCCTGCCAGTCCCTGCGAGGGCGGTAGTCAGGCAGCCTTCCGCGGCTTGCCTGCGGGAGGTCCGCTGGTCCTGTGGTTTCGGCAGCAATTCGGGGGCGGGTACACCAAAGGCGCGGGACCGGTGGACTTCCCGCAGGCAAGCCACCGAAGGCAGCCTGCCTGCCGTGCTTGGGGCAGCAAAAAAGCTAGCCGCCCCTGCCCAGAGAAATGCAGACATTATGGATGCCAGTGCCCAAACAAGGGAATGTATGAACCAAACCCAGAGGCCATGAGGTACCTAACAAATACCTGGGCAAGTAGCATTCCTTCTCAGACCTTCTACGGAGCGGGAACACGTGACTGGACCATGCTTAGAATCCTTTGATATACAACAGCTTTCTCGTCGCACAGTCTCTGCTGCTTTCCTGGGTCCCCGCTCAGCTTTGCAACCCCCGTTGCCCTGACAACACACGGAGCAAAGCCCCTCCCAATCCATGGGGAGCCCAGTGGCATCTGCACGTTTAATCAAATCTGGATGCCTAAAGTTAGATGTCCAAATCCACATTTAGGCCACTAAATGGACCTATGTAAAGGTGCTAAATGACTCGGCTCTCACTGAAGTCAGTGGCAGTCTCAGGAGCTCAGCACCTTTGAGAATTCGGTCACTTTTATTTAGGATTTTAACTTTAGGCACCTGGGTTTGAAAATGTAGGGAGCCAGCTTGAGAGGCCAGAGGTCTTCTGAAATTGTCAAGAGGATTTCCCTGAAATCACAGGCAATGGGACGTCATCCCCCCGCCCCAGAGAACGCTGAATGAGCAGCCCCAGGCCTCAGCTGGCAGAAAAGGCAGGAGAGCAGCATAACGTGGGGCTTCCCTTCTTTCCACTCCTGACACAGCCCCCATTGCCTGCAGCTTCTGTAAAGACCCAGGTCATGGGGTGCACTCTAGCCTGCTGGGCCAGGTCTGCCCTGGTTTCCATGGGCTTGTTTCTGCCATGAGTTCTCTCTGGAGCTGCAGGTGGGCAGGCCCTGGGGCTGTTGCTGTGGCATTTTCCCTGCTGCATGTTCCAGTCACTGCTATGTTTTCCACGTCCCGTGTGGGTGTACTGCTGGGTTCCTGACTGCACCCCCCCCCCCAGCCCAGTGACACTGCGGTGGGGACGACGGAGTGTGGCAAAGGCGCTACATACACTAACAAAGTTCTCACCCCGGTTTGCCCTGCCAGGTGACCTCCTGTTTGACAGCCATAGTTAAGACGGACAGTGAGGCTGAAGTCCGAAGAGCTGCCGTCCATGTGGTGGTGGTGCTGCTCCGTGGGCTCAGTGAGAAAGCAACTGAGGTGAGCCTCCCTCCCTGCCCCCAGCAGTGCCACAGGTACCGCCAAGCAGCCTCTTTGCAGACTGACCTGCACTCAGAGCTCAGGCACGCATCACGCTTTATCCCTGGAGCGTACAGTCAACACGCTGGCTCCTGCCACATAGCAAGGAAACTCTCAAGTGTCTCCAGACCCAAGGGTCCTGCCACTGCACCCATCCCAAGCCTGGCAGGCTTAATGTGCTCTCATACAGCAACTTAGTGAACTCTCTGGGTATCTCTGAAGTGATCTCTAGATAGCAGCAGTTCAGGCTCTGATTGTGTGTGTTGAGTCACTGCGAAGGGTTACGAGAAACATTTCCTCTCGATGTTGCAGGCAGTAAAAACCCAAGGTGTGGCTCTTGGGAGCCTAATAACTCAGAAGGTTAAACTTCCACATCTAATGAAAGCGTAACGGTGAGCTAGGAATTCATTTCCCCTGCAGGGATTCCTGCCTAGCTCCTGTGCCGAGCTCTAAGATTAGTGCACAACGGTGTCTCCTCTTATTGTCTGTGTGTGCCAGTCCCCAGCGGGGAGATCCCCCACCTCCTGCAGTACTCGGGAGTTCTAGAAATCATGAGCCCTCTGTCCTGGTTTCATGGCTCCTAATGCACAGACCTGTTCAGGAGTCACCAGCATGGATGTGGTGAAATATTAAGAGAACAGTAATTATCCTAAAAGCCACAGACTTCCCAGCACCCACTGTTAATGTTCTGCATTAACACTGATCCCAGCTTCCTCGCTTACACAGCAGCTCCTGCATATTGGCCGTTCCCCAGAGTGGCTTTAGCACTGGCTTCTGTAACAGTGACTGCCTTCCTTGGAGAGATGAAGAGCAACCTCCCTGCATTACTACAGCAAAGGCTGTCGTCCTGCCATGGCCAGAGATTTCACTCCCATCTCTGCCTCAGTCTAATCAGTGCTATTTCTGACATACGAGAGCACCCAGGCCATGCTGCCAGCCCAAGGCTGCTCTGTTCCTTTTCCCTGCTCTTCCATGTGTTTGCAGAGAGTGCGAGAGAGCGTCTAGTGTCCACTGCGTATAAAAAGCCTGTCCTGTTGATGGTGACAGCACTTGGGGCTGGGCTGGCATTGCCAGGGATAGATTCATCCTCTGGGGAAGTTTAATCTGGCATTGCTGTGTCTGAGGTGGTGCTGGGAGGCTGTCAGCTGGAGAAGCCCCCATGCAGCCCAGCCACCTATGGGGTGGTTCAGGGACTAGAAGATGTGGACACTATTGGATTCTGCCTCCGTGTAGTGCTTCGGTGGGGATCCAGGGTCCCCATTTGTCCAAGTAGACGGTGCACTGGGAAAGTCACCCTCTTAGGCCAAGAGGTCATTGGCTCTCCCCATAAAATTGCTTGGACAGATGGAGCAGTGTGACCAGTGGATGAGGTGTCAAAGGGTTAGATAGTGTGTGACCCCAGGGCCTGAATGTTACAATGGCAGCAGGTCCAACCTGGAACCACCAGCCTCAGAGCAGCCATGTTAGCGCTGGTTACGTCTTCTGAATCCCCTGGCTGGGGTCAGGAGCAGGCCCAGCACCTGGAGAAGGGGCGACACTGCACAGAATGGGCAGCACTTGCTACCCACCTGAGCTCCCCAGATCCCTCCTGTGCTTCCTGAGCTGAGGCTTGCTCTCTGTGCATGGATCTCTGTTACAGCAGGCTGCATGCAGGGGGAGGTCCTAGCCAGCTGGGGAGTCTGCAGAGCGCCAGTGAGCCCTCACCCAGGTGCCTGCCTCTCCTTGGGTCTGTCCCTGGATGAAAGCCCAGCTCTTTATCACATGCTAGTAAAGCCTGTGTGTGGAATGACCCGGCCACTCCGCCAAAGACGTCAGAGCAGGGTTGGTTCTTCACTGGTGAGGCTGAACTTTCAGCTAGTTTATCCCCTTTGAACTGTGTGTCTGTGAAGTCAGGAGCTGGTCTGAACCAAGCTCCATCCCCTGTAATAACATACACGATCCCCTTGGGTGCGTCAGTGTGCAGCAGAGAGCCATGGGGTTTCAGGCTGTGCTGCCCTTCCTTGCTGTCTGCCGAGGCCCCTTGGATTCTTCCCTCACAGTGGGTTTGTAGCCATAAAATCCTGCTGGGTATTGCCAAGCTGCATGTGGGACCCTGTGGGGAGGGCTCACGGGGTCAGTGTGAGGGACCTGCTAACGCAGTGTGATACAGCGGGTACTGGGAGTCGTGCCACCAGAAGTGGCTCAGTCCTGCTGAATGAGCCAGCCCTGTGGGAGTGGCAATAGGCGTGTCATGCAACAGAACTGCCCTGGGCAGAGGTGAGGCATGGCCACTTAGCGTGCTGAGAGCTGGCTCTTCTGGCCATCACAAGGCAAAACAGAGTATTAAGAACATAAGGGCCATACTGGGGCAGACCAATGTCCATCTAGCTCCTTATCCTGTCCGACAGTGACTAGTGCCTGATGCTTCAGAGGGAATCTACAGAACACGGCAGTTTTGAGTGCTCCATCCCCGTTGTCCAGTCCCAGCTTCTGGCATGCTGGGATCTGTAGTTTCCACCACCTGCACTTCTGTATTTAAGAGAGTGACATCTGATGCCAGGCCAATGGCATGGCAGTCAGGTGCAGTGCTGGCACTCCAGGCAGGTTGTCAGTACAGCCCTCTGTGGGGCAGTCAGAGCACCCCAGACGTGTGCGCTGTCGTGGTGGGTGGGTATTGCACAGCGCTGTAAAGGCTGATGCAGTAATACATAAAATCTGGGACGTCTCTCTCTGGGTTCACTAGAAATCCCACGTCAGAGTTTAATGTTTTGGTGGCAAAGAGCAGATCCCATTTGGGAAGCTGCATGTTGTTCGCTGCTCTTACACCAGCACGTTGCACAACGTGCACTGGTGTCAGCAGCTCTTACTCCAGCCCAGCAGCGGGTCTAAACCACAACGGCTCCTTCGTGTCCGCGAAGCGCGCTCCTCGCTGCAGAGAGCACCTGGGCAACAGGGCCTGGCTACAGAGCCTGCTCCTTGGCAGCTGCTATTGGGGGTGGGAGGGGCTCTGCTTTTGCAAGCAGCAGCTTCCTAACTCGGTGTCTCACTGCAGGTCGCGTAGCTCACACCCAGAGAACCGACCCCCTGGTCCTGTGCAGCCCCCCGTTTGTCACACCCCGCATGTGCTGCGTTCACTGCATAGGCTACAAGAATTAAACCCAGGATTTCTGAGTTAACACCGTGCTACTGGCCTAGATTCACCTCCTTGTCCCTGTGCAGCCTGAGAGCTGCCCAGCATCTTCCTGCCTTTTGTTGTCTTATGTCTCCCCCACCCCCAAAGTTGTTTTAACACCTTTTTGAGCATGTGTTGACACAGGCTGCAGAATGGGCTATCGGCTGATCCAGCCTGTTTCCTTTGCAGAGCTATTCCCCCAGCAAGTGCTCCACATATAGACAGAGGCTCACTGTAGTGCACAAATGAAAAGAACATTTATATGAGGATGACTCACATCCAGGTTAGCTTTATTCCTCTGCAAACTTTCCAAGACAGTCATCAAGGTCCTCGATAGGCAGAAAACAAATGGACACAGCCCCCTTGCCCTGCTGCTCCTCCCCCAGTAACTGTCTGCCTCTAACCTTTCTGCTTCCCCCACTAACACGAGACAGCGGGTGGCATCAGCGAGCTGCCCTGCAGGGACTGGCGCGCACTCTGCTGCAGGCTCTCAGAGCACGGAGTATTGTCACGGTTCTTGCTGGGAATGGAACACTCTCTCCCCTGGGGCTCTCAGCAGCTAGGGCAGGTTTGCTGTGGCTGATACCATTGACCAGCGATTGAGAGCATGACAATCTCACAGCAGCTACATTTGCTTTACTGCTTCCTGTCACTCAGAGGCAGTTTCCCAGTGTGTTTTGGCTGTGTGTATTCACCTGCTCTGTGTGTGGTTAATATGCTTCTCTCTGGAACCTGGAAGGTAGGTAGAGAGCTGGCTGCTTACTTGCATTCCTACTGCAGGTTTGTCTGTATTCACCTCTACCAGGTGTCTGATATTTCTCCTCTTGCTGCTCTTTGTCCCTCCACCCGCTCAAGAGCATCTGCAAGATGGGACAGATTTCTATAGCTTTCCCACTCCCTGAGCCTCCAGTTCTGGTTCTCTCTCAGTGAGAGTGAATAGTACCAGCGTCTGCCTCTACTGTTGCCCATATGCCTGCAGCAGAGTGAAACTGACATTCTTATTTGCACTGCTCCCTACAGAATTCTGGATAGCAGCAGTGAAACTGACCAGGGTGGAGTTACTCTCCTCCGCTACAGTATGGGAAAGCTATGAGCTGCAGCAGAGGCACTGGAGCTGTCTGCAGTCTCAGGAAGTTGACACTGCATTGCTTTACATTCTGTTCATATTGCTAAGGTTTTTCCCTCTCCCTCAACCAAGGATTAGAGTTAGCAACTTTTGCAATGGAATATTACTTTATAAAGAAATTGAAGATTCACTCACACCCTTACCTGTGCCCAGTCACATTCCAGTGAATGCTTCCCACTTGTCATGGGTGAGTGGATTTGTCCAGTCCTGGTTATCTGTCCCAGTGTAGCCAGATGTGTCAGTTTCCCTGTGGGGGAGTGCTTGTTCTTTATTTCTTCCCTGATGTTTGGCTGCTTGTGAGGTTTTATTCCTGTGTGAACAACATGCTATATAAAATTTATTATATGGCAATTTACCAGAAGGAGGATTCCATTGAAGTTGCTGTACCTGAACAAGCTGCTGGTTAAGGTGGAAGTGTTTTGATACCATCCCAGTGCAGCACAATGCCTGTTGAATGACTGTAACTTCAGTTGGTGGCTGGTGTACAAATTACGGAGGTAGCCTGCTCAATTCAGGGAGGCATGTGGCCTAGTGGACTGAGCATAGGCCTGGGAGTCAGGAACTCCTGAGTTCTAATCCCCCTTCTGTCCCTGACTTGCTATGGGGCCTCTGTCTGTTTCCCCATCTGTGAAATGGAGTTAGTGCCTTGGGCACGTGCTGGGGAGGGATAGGCGGTTTGACAGTGTGCATGCTAGATGTGGTGTTGCATTGGTTATGGGTTAGAGGGGTTTCTGCTGAGGCTTAGCTGCTGTTCCAAGAATTCCAACATAGGCAAATTCCCTGGGGCCTCACCTTTCCCACCTCCCTCCGAAACACAAACATTTAGAAAGTCACCCCGAAATCCTGCTCCGTGAGTGCAGCAGGTGCATGACGTGGGGTTATTGCTGCAAAGGGGAGTGGAGCGAGTCTGGCATTAAAAGTGCAGTAGGTGAAATTCCCCCCAAAAAGCAGTAGGTGGCACTCATACAGGCTTGTGATGCCAGCTGCCCTTGGGATTCGTGGTGCAGTTGCAGAAGCGCCGGCCACATGCACAGCAGAGGAAGAGGCCAGGGGTGTGGTGGGGGACACGGACAGGTCTTCAGGATGAACTGTCACACGTGTGAGTCAGTTTGATAAGACATGAACTGAATGGAGTACTGGGAATTCTAATGTATCGCATCCCGGAGAAGCCCTGTCTACACAACAGCTTCCTCCCCCTTCGGCTGCAGGGCACCCTAGGGACCCCTGGGTTGGACTCACCTGTTAGTAGCTGTGCCAGCGTTCCATTCACACTGCGCTGGATCTTCGTAGCTGGGGGGAGGCAATGGCCAGATCCTGCAAAGCTGTGTTCCTGGCCGTGGCATGCTGGCAGCTTATCCTTGGGCGCTTGTGCGGGGCAGTCGTATTCCTGGGTAGAAATGAGAGCGGCTCAGAGCTCTGCTGCTCAGGATTGGCACTAGCAGCAGCCTCTTGGGCTTCGTAGTCCAGGGTTCCCCGTGTTGCACTGGGAAGACAAGCAGCCTTGTGGTCCCACAGAAACACCGAATTCGAGGCTTGGCTGGAGAGCGAAGTGGGGAAAGCCCAGGGGCTTGTACGCCAGTGAGCCTGACTGGTAAAATCCCCTTTCCAAACCCACCCTCTGGCTGGGTACGTCCTTTCCAGCTGCCCTCACTTCCTTTGCAGCCCCTCTGCTGGGCAGGGCCTACACAGCCGCAGGTACCTGGAGTCTCCCCTTTTGGTACATTTTGTTGGCACCTGTGCATGGAAGAGGCACACCCTCCCTCTGATCTTCAGAGCCCACAGCTGAAACCCCAGGCACTGGGGAAGGGAGGGCCGGGCCCTTCCAAGTGTCTGGTTCCTTCGAGCCTCCTGATGAATGACTATGGCTCTGGTGAGAACCCAGGGACTTGCCTGTTTCTTCCCTTCCCCACAGGACACCACCTTCCCTTAGCTTGTGAACATGAGGGACTCTGCCTCAGTGGCAGGCCTTCCTGCCCATCCCTCTCCACAGCAAGGGGAGATGGTGCTGATGGAAGGTCCATGTCATTCGTGTTGGAGACGGCAGTGCCCTGGGCTGTGTGTAAAACAAACCCTTCCAGTAGCACATTCTCAGCTGGCTGGCTCCCCACCAGCAGTGCAGAAAGTCTGCCCCCCTCATGGCCTGTCCCCATGTGGCCAGGGACCCAGGCTGGGCGGTGCAGTGTCAGCTGCAGGTGACCTACAGGGATACAGTCAGAGGGAGAGGTTTTGATAGGTTGCAGGTGGTCATGGAGCCTCTCACTCCAAGGAAGGCATCCAGCCGTGTCTCTCTCTCCTTGGCCTTTCCTGCTGATTGCTGGATTCCCCTGCCAAGATGCCTCTTCCCTGCCAGGGGGGTGGAATTCCCCTGCTCAGGAGTTAGACTGAGGAAAGTGGAACTTGGCACAGGAGCCCAGTGGACACGGGTAAAACATGTCAGTGCTACGTCTGGGAAAGCCGTGGGCATTGCCATAGGGGCTTTCATGTAAATGCAGGGACTGAGGACTGGCCCTTTTATTCAGGGGCAAGGACTTCCCCGCTCTCCTTGCCGGTTATTTGGTGTTCCCAGCAGCAGAATTTGTTTGGGTGCCTTTCCCGTGTTAAAGGAAATAGTTCTCTTGCTCTTGGGAATTCCCAGAGCCGGGCTGGGATTGCGTTGCACTGTGCCCTTGCTTGGCCCCGCTAGAGGTGGATGACACTGACCAGTTCTCTCCCACCCCTTGCTGTGCCATCGGGTAACACAGTGAAGACGAGGGGGTGCAGGGGATAAAGCCTTTGGATAACGGAAGGGTGCAAAAGCCAAGGAGAGGAAGGGGATCATTTAGGGCAGTAGTTTTCTGGGTCGTGGAATGTCAGGCACTGGGTCACGGCAGCTCTGGTCCCGTTAAAAGTCCCGTGAGTGGTGCTGCCCAGCTAAGGCCGGCTAGTCCCTACCTGTTCAAACACCGCGCCGCACCCTGGAAGCGGCCAGCAGCAGGTCCGGCTCCTAGGCAGGGGGGCCATGGGGCTCCGCACACTGCCCCTGCCCTGAGCACTGGCTCTGCACTCCCATTGGCTGGTTCCCGGCCAATGGGAGCTGGGGGAGGCGTGCCTGCAGGCGAGCCCCCTCCAAACCTGAAGCCCCTCCCTGCACCCCAAACCCTTCATCCCCAGCCCAGAGCCCTGACCCCGCTCCCCTACCCCAGCCCTGTGCCCTCTCAAACCCCTCACCCCTGGCCCCACCCCAGAGCCTTGTGATCTGGCTGTCCAGCTGCAGGGGATTCAGATCCAGCTGGTCTGGACAAAGCAGTGATGTAGACTGGGAAATGCAGGCACCAGTTCGGTCGGCCTTGGAGCTACCAACTTGGTGTGTCAGGCCAGAGCCTGCCCTGCTCTCTTCGGGGTGGTGCCACTGTAGCTGTGGATCTGCGCATCACACAGCACTGCAGGAAGGTGTCCCTGGGTGTGAGCTGAGCCCACTGCTGCTGTCAGCCCGCCCCGGGGGAGCCCCTTTCCATGACGAGCGTGAACACCAAGGTGTTAGCAGGCTCGCTACCAAGGCAGGGAAAGACTTTGTGTTTTCAGGCATCTCTGGACTTCATCTGCCACTGGGAGCTGGGATTTTCTGACCCATATGTGCGTCCGGAAAGGCCTTTGCCCAAATCCCAGAGATCTAGAACCTCTTGCTCCAAAGCTGGGAAAGGCTGGTTCTGTGCATCCCTTCCCCATGAACGCCACACGTGCTCCCACCCGTCTCTGGTCCCCGTCCGCCCCTCAGCCTGGCTGGATGTTCATGCATCTCTCTGATCTGGGGGGGCAGCCTGGCTGCCTGCTGCAGCCAACACTCCTATGGAGCAGTGGATCACATGGCAAGTGGGTTAGTAAGGGATGGACACGCACAGCCAGACAACTTGGCTGATTTGTATGTGCTTCAGTCCCCGAGCCGAGTTGCTAGAAACCTGCCCCTGGGGAGAAAAGCCGCCACCTGCCTGTCTTAGGGAAAATCCAGTAGCTCAGCATCTGCTGTGGGGAGTGAGCACTGTTCAGTGGTAGCGCTCAGTGTTTACAGAGGAGGGCCTGTATCATGGTCCCTCTCTGACAGGTGGGGAAACTGAGGCACAGAGGGGCAGGGATTTGGCCAAGTGATCCTACTGCTGTGATTTGCTGTAGTGACTTGGCTGAGCCTGGGGTGCTGGATAGAAGGCGACAGGTCTGTGCCCCAATGGGACACACTGGCTTATGGCTGTTCCTAATGTGAAGATACGGGCAGCTGATGACTATCCGTCTCTCCCCAGGTTCTCAGGGACGTGCTGCGGGATCTCTATCGCCTGCTGAAATCAGTGGTGGTCTCTGACCGTGATGAGGTCACTGTGCTTCATGCCCAGCTGGCCTTGGAGGAGCTTGATGACATCATGAGGAGGTTCTTGTTCCCCCCTCAAACCCTAGAGAAGAAGCTCGTGGTCCTGCCTTAGCAAGACAGACAGGCCAGCAGGGTCGAGTGCCCCCAGCACGACTTCCACAGCCGAGTCGCACCTCTTGGTCCGTGCCAGCGCGCCGTAGCCAGGAGAGACTGGGATTCCTGCGTCCCACAGCTCGTCTCTCGTCCCCTCCTGCCTCCCGGTTTGCTGAGAGCATTTAACACGCTCTAGGATGTGCTTAGAATTTGCTAGTCCTCGTGAGGCTCCTGCTCCAGGCTGGGAGACTTGGAGCCTGCCAGCGTGTGTTCTGGCCGGTCTGCTTCGGCTATAAATGAGGCTGCGTAGAATCTGCAAGAAATCAGAAAGTCGCAGTGAGGGCTCCTTGCCTGTGCAGACTGCAGCACTGCTTGGGGCCAGCACAGCTACAGGTGGCAGCTTCTCACAGGGACGAGCATGCCAGGAACTCGTGCAGGGAGTCGCTTTTAAAACCAAAACCAAACATGTACTGAACCCAAACACAGAGCAGGAAAAAATCCCCACCTGTGAAGAATCCATTTGCTCTGCCCTCCATTCATGTTTAACGGGACAGCTGCCAATGAAACCACCGGCCCGTCACAGCGAGGAGGCAGTGGCATCGGGGCGGCTCCGGCACAGGTACCTCCCAGAGGGTTCAGCCGGCCTGCCAGGTGCAGAGCCCCCTTGGCTCCCCCCTTGTGCTCAGACTGAGGGAACTCGCTGCTCAAAATGCAGAGACCTTATTAAAACGACAGCCCCTCTCCAGGCCCGTGGGACTGGCTCCTCGGCGCGTGGTGAAAGGCAGGGACTGGAAGTCAGCTCTCATCCACTCCCTGCGTTTGACCTGCACTGGGGGCTCTCAGGCATTAGCGCGGTGCTGCAGGGCTGGGTTTAAAAACCCGTTTGGGGTGAAATTATTTACAAAACAGCCCCCATGAGCCGTCCATTGGGGCGCCTGGCGGGGGTGGGGTATGTTTGACATTGTTTTTAACAATATCTAAACTCTGGGCCAACCTTGTCATGCCAGGGCGCCTCTAAGCTGGCTATAAAGGACCCCTGTCAGTGTCACTAGGTGTACAGTCAGCCTGCGTGGGCAGCGGGAGGGGCACGGCAGAGCTTGCGCTCTTGCTCTCCCTGGATAAAGTTGGCGTGGGGAAGCTGGCCCCCTGTACCACACTGGAGAGCACAGCCCCAGGCAGGGAAATCGGAGGAAATGGATTTGTTTTCACTTGCAGAGGGGAGGGAAGGGAATTGACCTGGACAGTGCCCTGGGAAATGCAAAGTAGGATCCAGCCCCTCCTTCCCACGCAGCCTGGTGTCTGACACCTCCGGTGCCCCAGGGCTGCACAGTCAGGGTGGATGTGCTGCAGCACGCAGACCGCACTAGTGCTGATCTGTCAGACAGGCCCAGCCATGTCAAGCCTGCAAGGCCTGTGTTCTCCCACCCTGCCCAGGGAGCAGGTCAGCGCTCTGCTGGCAGGAAGGTGCAGCTTTCCCATGGTGACGGGCTGAGATCTCCCTCCCTCTGTAAAGTGCTTTGGGATCAGCAGGTGTGAAGACCTGTCTGAGAGCTCAGGGCAGTTGCTGCTGGGCTGGGGGCAGCTGGCAGGTGCATGGGCTGCTGCCTCCTACAAGCAGCCTTGGCAGCTCGGCTCTTTAAGCCCTGCTCCTGGAGCCCTGTGGCTGCAGGAGACTCAGCTTTGTGTGATTTAAAAGGAGGTTTGTGGCCCTCGTGGCGGGGGAGAAAAGCAGGAAACGCGAGGCCGGCTCAGGCCCCAGAAGGCAAAGAACCAGAGCCCGGTTCAGTCTTTGTCAAACTCTCCTGCATGAAGCTTATCTCGTGTGTTGGCGGGGGGGAGGGGGGAGTGTTTTCTGACTGGTGATTTTTGAGTGCCTGGCACCAAACAGACCCATTGACCAGTTCCTTAATGCTAGTAATAATAATAGGGCTCAGCTTTTCCTAGACGTGATAGCTAATGAATTCCTTCATCAAGTGGTTGCTGAACCAACGAGGGGGGATGCCATTTTAGATTTGATTTTGGTGAGTAACGAGGACCTTGTTGAGGACATTGTTGTAGGGGACAACCTTGGCTCGAGTGATCATGAGCTAATTTGTTTCCAAATAAATGGGAGGATAATCAATAGTGCATCTGAGACTAGGGTGTATGATTTCAAAAGGGCTAATTTTACTAAATTAAGGCGACTAGTTAGGAAGTGGACTGGGCTAACATATTTAGGGATCTAAGGGCAGATGACGCGCCTGGGGTTACTTCAGTGAAGTTGCAGGAGTTGTCAGAGGCATGTATCCCGAGAAAGGGAAACGGCTCGGTAGGTAGTTTTTTTGACCGAGCTGGATGAGCAAGCATCTTAGAGGGGTCATTGGGCTTAAAAAAACAGAAAGCGTACCAGGGAGGGAAAATGGGAGGATCAGCAAGGAAACCTACCTTATTGAGGTCAGAGGTGCAGGGAAGCTGTGAGAAAGGCAAAGCGACGAGTGGAGATGGACCTAGCGAAGGATTAAAACCAATAGCAAACGGTTTTTAGCCATATAAATAGGAAGAAAACCAGACCAAGAAGAAGTGGGACCGCTTAAAACTTTAAACGGAGTGGAGATTAGGGATAATCTTGGAATGGCACAATATCTGAAGAATACTTTGCCTCGGTCTTTAATGAGGCTAATGAAGGGCTAAGGAATAGTGATAGAGGACCGATGGGAATGAAGATATGGGGTAGACATTACGGTATCTGAGGTAGAAGCCAAACTTGAACAGCTTACGGAAGCAAATCAGGGCCGGATAATCTTCATCCTAGAATATTAAGGAATTGGCGAGGATATTGCTAGCCCGTTAGCGATAATCTTTAATAAATCCCTAAATTAGGGATTGTACCGACTGACTGGAGATTAGCTAATGTAGTTCCTATATTCAAGAAGGGGAAAAAGTAGTGGGAATTATAGGCCTGTTAGTCTAACATCTGTAGTATGCAAAGTCATGGAAAAATCTTAAAAGAGTGGTTCGGAGCAAGGTAGATCGTGCCAAACCAACTTATTATTATGATTTACGAGAAGGTAGATAGGTGCCAAATCTCCTTCTTTGAGAAAGTAACAGATTTTTAGACAAGGGAAATGGGTGGATCTAATATATCTGGATTTCAGTAAGGCGTTTGATACGGTAACATGAAGAAAAATTACTTAAATTGGGGAAAGATGGGGATCGAAATGAAAATCCAGAGGTGGATAAGGAGCTGGTTAAAGGGGACTGCAGAGGGGGTAGTGAAAGGGGGAACTGTCCGTTGGAGGGGGGTTACAGTGTGGAGTTCTCAGTGTTTTGGGTTTTTTTTATTCAATCTCTCTATTTATTGCTGACCTGGGAACCAAGAGTAGGAGTGGGCTGATAAAGTTTGCGGATGACACCAAGTTGGGGGGTATTGCCAATTCGGAAGAGGATCGGGCTATTCTCCAGGGAGATTAGATGACCTTGTAAACTGGAGTATTAGTACAGGATGAAATTCAATAGTGAGAAGTGTAGTTATGCAAATTTAGGGATGTCTAACAAGAACTTTAGTTATAAGCTGGGGACACACCAGTTGGAAGTAACGGAGGAGGAGAAGGACTAGGGAGTCCTGGGTTGATGCAGGAGAGACTATGAGTAGGCAATGTGATGTGGCGTTAAAAGCTAATGCGGTCTTGGGTGCATTAGGCGAGGTATTTCTAGTAGGGATAAGGAGGTGCTAGTCCCGTTATATAAGGCGTTGTGAGACCTCATTTGGAGTATTGTGTGCAGTTTTGGTCTCCCATGTTTTAGAAGGATGAATTCAAACTAGAACGGGTACAAAGAAGGGCCACTAGATGATCCCGTGGAATGGAAGGCCTTCAGATGAAAGGAGACTGAGGAGCCTGAACGGGTACAAAGAAGGGGCCACTAGAATGATCCGTGGAATGGAAGGCCTTCGTATGAAGGAGACTTGGAGAGCCGTTTGTTTTCCTTAACCAAAGAAGGATAAGAGGAGATATGATTACACACTTAAATATATCAGAGGAGGAAATACCAGGAAGGAGAAGAATTATTTCAGCTCAGTGCTAATGTGTGGAGGACAAACGGATATAAACTGTCAGTCAGAAATTCAGGCTTGAAATTAGACGAAGGTTCTAACCATCAGGGGAGTGCAATACTGGAACAGCCTAGGCGAGGGAAACAGTGGGGCGAAGGACCTCCATGACTTTAAGATTAAGCTAGATAAGTTTATGGAGGATGGTATGATAGGATAACGGGCTTAGTCAATAGGTCAATTAAGCCACACTGGTAAATAGGGTACAATGGGTCAATGGTATGATATAACCTTTAACCAGAGGTCGGGAAGGAATTTTCCTCCAGGAAGACTGGCAAATGGCCCTGAGGTTTTTCGCCCCTCCGAGCATGGGGGGCAGGCTTTGCTAAGAGTGGGTGGATCGGCTTATGTGGCCTGCATCTTGCAGGAGGTCAGACTAGATGATCATAATGGTCCCTTCTGATCTTGAATTCTATGATTCTATGACACCTCCACGGCGGCAGTGGCTGTCATTGCCACGTGGCGGCAGTGGGGGGGCACAGGAGGCGGTGCGGTTCCTGGGCTGGTGAAGGGGCAGGGAGGCCCCCGGGACCCCTCTCTGAGCTGTGGGCAAAGCTTGCGAAGCCCTGCACGCCTCTTTGCCCCGAGCCCAGCCCCTCCACGTCAGCTCACGGGGTGAGTCAGGGAGGGGCTGGCATCATGGGCACGTCCAGCTCCTCTGGGCCCTAGAGCCTCCCTTAAAACCAATGGGGCCTTCGATTGAAAAGTGACCTGGTGGGGGCTTGTGGCATGTCTGATTCCTCCCTCCTGCCTGGGAGTGACCCAGGGCCCAGGCCTCCAGAACACGTGGAGAATGACTCGCTGTCCTGCTTTCACTGGCGCAGCGACCGGCCAGGATACTTGCCCGTGCTCTCTTGGGAGCCTCTCTGAGGCTGCAGGACGTGCGGGGAGGAGACATTAGCTCTGGGGTGGGCGGATTTAGGGGAGATCTCTCTGCAGAGCTTCCAGCCGGGGCAGGCACGACCCCCCTCAACTCCGCACTGCTGCAGGCTCACCTGCTGCCATGCTGCGTACATCTTCCTTGCCCCTCTGAGCCAGGGCCTGGCCCTGCAGGGCTCCCCAGGGAAGCCTCACGCTGGCTGGCAGAAAACGCACCCAAATCTCTCTGCAGTGGCCTGTCTCTCCAGCTCCCCACACAGGGAGAGGAGCTGCCTTTGGCTCAGGTTCTGCTGGGCCGGGCGGGGGTGGGGCTGGGGCAGGGGCAGGGGCAGGGGCAGCTGCGTGCTGACCTCTTAGAAATACCTGAGAACAAACATTAAAACCTGGGATCTCTGAGGCTTCTGCCTGGAGCCAGGGCCCTGTCTATGAGCCCCGGGCTCCTGCCTGGAGCCGGCACCCCGTCCGTGTGAGCCCAGAGCCCCCCGGCTTGGAGCCGGCACCCCGTCCGTGTGAGCCCAGAGCCCCCCAGGCCCCGTCCACGTGAGCCCAGAGCCCCCCGGCCTGGAGCTGGCACCCCCTCCGTGTGAGCCCAGAGCCCCCCGGGCCCCCTCCGTGTGAGCCCAGAGCCCCTGGCCTGGAGCTGGCACCCCATCCGCATGAGCCCAGAGCCCCCCGGCCTGGAGCTGGCACCCCGTCCGTGTGAGCTCAGAGCCCCCCGGCCTGGAGCCGGCACCCCGTTCGTGTGAGCTCAGAGCCCCCCGGGCCCCGTCCGCATGAGCCCAGAGCCCCCGGCCTGGAGCCAGCATCCCATCTGTATGAGCCCAGAGCCCCCGGGTCCCGGCCTGGACCCGGCACCCTGGCCATGTGAGCCCAGAGCCCCCAGCCTGGAGCCGGCACCCCATCTGTATGAGCCCAGAGCCCCCGGGCCCCGGCCTGGAGCTGGCACCCCGTCCGTGTGAGCCCAGAGCTCCCCGGGTCCCGAGCTGGAGACAGCAAAACACTTGTGTGAGCTACAAGGTCCTTAGATGTCCCATCACACCCAGTCCTGCTTCTGTTGCTACCCCCCAACACCGGTACCTAGGGCTGCTGCTGGCATGCAGGGCTGGCCCCACCCCCCTGGTGATCTGCAGCCAGGCTGGCTCCGAGTGGAGTCTGTCAGAACACCTGCCCCACATCCACCAACTCAGCACCTGGCACAGGCTCCTCGCCAGCGGGGTGATCGCAGGGCACAGCCCAACTGCTCCCTGCCCCGGGGGCTGGGGGCCTTTACACAGCAGCAGATGGACGTGGGTAGATTTCCCAGGTTTTCCTAGGCCCCAGACGTCCCTATGGGTGAAGGTGTTTCAAACACGCTGGCTCTGTGGCAAACACTGAGCCCTTTCTTTGCCCATCCCCACGGCTGTCTAGCTGATGGGCCAGCAGCCTTCCTCCCAGCTGGGAAGTGCCATTGTTGCCTAAAGATATGGGGTCAGGTTGAGGCCCGGTGACCGTTGCTATGCGCGGCTCCAGCGATCCCTGGGGAAATGCAATTCTGAGCTGTACCCGGGTCCAGGTACAAGGACTCCCAGTGTTGTGTGGCTGAATCGCAGCCCTCGCTGCCTCCCCCTCTCCACCCTCAGCAAACCAACCAGTCTCTAATCTCAGTACCTTGATCTGCCCCGCAAACCCGGCTCCCCAGCAGCGCTCTGCCACGGCCGGCGGGAGCTAGAGAAATGATTTTATAGCGTCTAAGAATAGCTTTATGGTCTGGGCTTTGAACTGAGAGAAAGCGGCAGCCGAGCGCGCGCTCATTGTCCTTGCTGGAGAATGCCAGGTTGCTGCAAGATCAGCTCCCATGAGTAGGTTTTCCCAGCCCTCTTTCCCTCTCCAGATTACACCAGGCTCTGCTGTCCTGCCGCTTTGGCTGGGCAGAGGCCACTTTGGGGAGTTGTCTGTCCTGCGATGTTTATGTCTGAGCTCTGCCTCCGCCTAGGGATCACACCAGGGGAAGATTTTTGAATGAAAAGTCTCTTTTAATGTTTTCTGGGCTTCTGGCTGCAATTCTCCCTGTGCAAACAAGGCAATTTCTGTGCAGGAGGAGACGGAAATTTTATTTATACCTTGGGAAGTGCTTCTGCAGAGAGCCACAGGAAGGGAAGAAAGGTGAGGTGTCTGCGAGCAGCGTTTGCATCAAAAGGTAAGAAGCTGCAGTGCTGCGATTTTTACAACAAATTGGCCATGTTTGTCTGCACCTGTTTAAACGTTACCTTGGAAGGAGCATAAAGGTTAATAGATATTGTGCGTGTGTGCGCACGCGTCCCCCTGCACCTCACTGCGCCCGGTTATCACACCAGACGATGCTGCGTTTGCCCTGCTTTCCAAAAGCAGAGGCAGTGAGAACTCCCTGCCCTCCCCTGACCCTGGCAGCTTTAAGCAGACACACAATGGAGCAGGGGCTTTCAAACCTCGGCTTTCTTCTAAACACTCCCTGTTGCCGCTAGACGCCAAACCTGGCTGCGGGGGGATGAGAGGGGCGTGGCAAAGGGGTCTTGGCTGATTTCTGTCCCATGCAGCCGGCACACGGGCGGCTCAGCAAACTGCTCGACCCCCTGCTCATACCGCGCCCAGAGCAGCTGGATTGGAACAGGTGCATCCGCCAGCACTAGGGGCAGCTGCCCAGGGGCTCCAAGGACTTGCCCAAGGGGGGCATTTCTTCAGGCAGCTCTCAGGCTTTGCTCTCACTGGGTCTCTTGTCAGTGCTCCCTGCTCTGCCCGTGCGAGGGCAGGCCTGCTGCAGGAGATGGGGGGGCTGCAGCGCAGAATTCCTGCTGCTAGCATCCACCTGCACGGGCAGAGCTCGCGGTCCCCTCAAGGGCTGTGCTCCTGAGTGCAGTGTCTGAAGGTCAGACCCAGCCACAGAACCCCCCACCCCCCGGCTCCTTGGAGGAGCTGGGCCCCGAGGCCAGGACGCTCGTCCCTACCGTTAATACTAGGCCTTGCTCTAGTGCCTTCCCTCTCAACGTGCTTCCCAAAGGGCAACAAACTCGCTCCCAACAGCCCGGCACCTGGGCTCCGACGGGCTCGGGACTCTGACCTGGACAGCCAGTGGCAGAACTGGGAGCTGGAGCTCGGCCCCCGGCCTGTTCACACTCCCTGTGCTAGCATGGTTGCCACTCCCCGCCTGGGGCTCTAGGGGCTGGACTGGTGCCCAGCTCTGCCAGGGCAGGAACTCTGGCTTTGTGCAAGTGGCAAGGTGGGGGGAAGCCTGCGAAAAATAGCAGCTGCTGGTAATTGGGGTGGGGTTACCCTTTGTACCTCAGAATGAGGAGGGGCTTCACTGTTCACTGCCCCGGCAGTGTCCAGGCAGGCCAGGCGGTCTCGCGGGGGCCTGCAAGCACACACACCACAAGCCCAGCCACCAGAGTGCTGGCAATGCCGCCTGGTGCCAGCACCAGAGGGAAGTGCCTAGACAGTCACCTGCTGGGCTGGTCCACTGGGAATGGGAGTCAAGCTGGCAAGTCTCTGACATCCACCCTAGCCCAGGTCTGTGACTGAGCCAGGCCCCTTGGCTGTGGGGCTGCAGCGGTTAGCTAGGAAACACCATCTCTCTCTCCTGGAGGCTGCTGCCCCGGGGAGAGCTGAGTTCTCAGCCCAGAACAAACCCACCGTGCCCATTGCCTCGCTGCTGCCCCTGGAGCCGGGGAAATCTCACCTCTTCTTCAATGATCCCAACAGCAAATCAGTGAGAGGCAGCGGGAGAGGTTGGTTCTGGTGGCCCTGACTGGCCAGGAGGAGGAGGTAGGTGGAGGTGTGGAGGGCTCAGCCAGCCATTGGCACTGGCAGGACCAAACGGGTTTGTCCAACTTGAGCTTACAGGCCTCCAATGACGGGGATTCGACAACCTCCATTGGACACTTGTTCCAGAGCTTAACTGCCCTTGTACATAGAAAGGGCTTCCTAGTATCTAACCTCAATCTCCCTTGCTGCAGGTTAAGCCCATCACATCTTGTTTCTCCTTCAGTGAACGTGGAGAACAATTGATCCCTGTCCTCTTCATAACAGCCCTTCACAGATCTGAAAACTGCTAACAGGTCCCCCTCAGGCTTTTCTCAAGACGAAACAAGCCCAGTTTTTTTAACCTTTCCTCACGGGTCAGGCTGCCTTCTATTGCCATGTTGGTGGCTCTGTGGCCTCTCTCCAATTTGTGCCCATCTTTCCCAAAGTGCAGTGCCCACAGTTGGACTCAGGACTCCAGCTGAGGCTCACCAGTGCCAAGTAGAGTGGGACAATGACCTCCCGGTTCTCACACGCCAGAACAATTGTAGTCTTTGTCCCAGTACCATTACACTGTTGCCATATTCATTTTGTGATCCACTCTAACCTCCAGAGCCTTGCCTGCAGCGCTGCCGCCTAGCTGGTTATTCCTACTTGGTAGTTGTGCAATTGTACAGCACTGTCCTGTGCTGAATTTCATCCTGATGGTTTCAGACCAATTCTCCAATGGAGCAAGATCCTTTTGAATTCTAATCCTGTCCTGCAGAGTGCTTGCAACCCTCCCAGCTCAGTGTTATCTGCAGATTTTTTAAGCACGCTGTACGCTCCATTATCCAAATCATTAATGAAGATGAGCCTGGACAGATGCTTGTGGGACCCAAGTAGATACATCCCCCCAGTTTGACAGTGACCCACTGACAGTTACTCCTGGAGTACGGTTTTCCAACCAGTTATACACTCCATTTATAGTCATTTCATCTACACCACATTTCCCTAGTTTGCTTATGAGAATGTCGTGGGAGACTATGTCAAAAACCTTGCTAAAATCAAGATCCATCATGTCTGCAGCTTCCTCTCTATCCACTACACCAGGAAATGAGTTGGTTTGGCATGATTTGCTCCTGACAAATCCATGCTGGCTATTCATTATCACACTATGATCCTCTAGATATTTACTGGGGCTGTCAAGCAATTTAAAAAAAAACATGATTAATTGCATGATTAATCACACTGTTAAACAATAATAGAATACCAGTGATTTAAATATTTTTGGATGTTTTCTACATTTTCAAATATATTGATTTAGATAAACTTTCTATTTATTTTTAGTACAAATATTTGCACTGAAAAAAACAAATAGTATTTTTCAGTTCACCTCATACAAAGTACTGTAGTGCAATCTCTGTATCATGAAAGCTAAACTTACAAATGTTGAATCATGTACAAAAAAACCTGCATTCAAAAATAAAACAATATAAAAATTTAGAGCCTACAAGTCCACTCAGTCCTACTTCAGCCAATCGCTCGGACAAACAAGGAGATAATGCTGCCCGCTTCTTGTTTACAATGTCACCTGAAAGTGAGAACAGGCGTTTGCATGGCACTTTTGTAACCAACGTGACAAGGTATTTATGTGCCAGATGTGCTAAAGATTCATATGTCCCTTTATGCTTCAACCACCATTCCAGGGGACATGCTCCCATGCTGATGATGGGTTCTGCTCGATAATGATCCAAAGCAGTGCAGACCAACACATGTTCATTTTCATCATGTGAGTCAGATGCCACCAGCAGAAGGTTGGGGGTTTGTTTGGTTGGTTGGTTGGTGGTTGGGTTCTGTAGTTTCCGCACTGGAGTGTTGTTCTTTTAAGACTTCTGAGAGCATGCTCCACACCTCCTCCCTCTCAGATTTTGGAAGGCACTTCAGATTCTTAAACCTTGGATCAAGTGTTGTAGCTATTTTTAGAAATCTCACATTGGTACCTTCTTTGTGTTTTGTCGAATCTGCAGTGACAGTTTGTAAATCAAACAACGTGCTGGGTCATCATCCGAGACGGCTATATCATGAAATAATGGCAGAATGTGGGTAAAACAGAGCAGGGGACGTACAATTCTCCCCCAAGGAGTTCAGTCACAAATTTAATGAACGCACTATTTTTTTAACTAACCTCATCAGCATGGAAGCATGTCCTCCAGAATGGTGGTTGAAGCATGAAGCGGCATATGAATGTTTAAGATATCTGGCATATAAATATCTTGCAACGCCAGCAACAAAAGTGCCATGAGAATGCTTGTTCTCACTTTCAGGTGACATTAAAAGCAGCAGTCAGGTGACATTGTAAATAAGAAGTGGGAAGCTTCTGCCATAAATGTAAACAAACTTGTTTCTCTTAGCATTTGGCTGAACAAGAAGTAGGACTGAGTGGACTTCTAGGCTCTAAAGTTGTACATTGTTTTGTTATGGAGTGCAATTATGTAACAAAACAATCTATTTGTAAGTTGCACTTTCACAATAAAGAGATTGCACTACAGTACTTGTCTGAGGGGAATTGAAAAATACTGTTTCTTTTATCATTTTTACAGTGCAAATATTTGTAATAAAAATAATATAAAGTGAGCACTGTACGCTTTGTATTCTGTGTTGGAATAGAAATCAGTATATTTGAAAATGTAGAAAAAAATCCAAAAATATTTAATACATTTCAATTGGTTTCTATTGTTTAACAGTGAGATTAATCACAATTAATTTTTTTAGTTAATCATGTGAGTTAATTGTGATTAATTGACAGCCCTAATATTTACCAAGTGTTTGATTCATCATTTGTCCCAGTATTGTTCCAGGCATTGAAGTTAGGCTGGCTGGTCTAGAATTCTCCGGGTCCTCTTTGTTCCCCCTTTTAAAGACAGGTTCTGTGTTTGCCCTTCTCCAGTCCTCTGGGACCTCTCCTGTTCTCCATGAGTTCTCAAAAATAATTGCTAACAGCGCGAAGGTTTCTTCAGCTAGTTCCTTCAAGACCTAGGATGAATTTCATCAGGCTCTGCTGATTTCAAAACATCTAACTTATCTAAATAGTCTTTATCCTGTTCTTTCTATGTTAGCTTGTGTTCCTTCCCCCTTGTTGTTAATATTAATTGTGTTAAGTATCTGGTCACAATTTACCTTTTTAGGGAAGACTGAAGCAAAATAGGCAGTAAACACCTCAGGCATCTTGAGGTCGTCCATTAGTAGCTCTCCTTGCCTTGTATGCCCCTTGCTGGGGGTAACTCATGTTCTCCCTACATGCTTGTGCTGTTGGGGGTTTTTTGTGCTCCTCCTTAGCAATTTGTCCATGTTTCCACTTCCTGTAGATCCCTTTTTGGTTTTCAGGTCGTTCAAGAGAGACAAGCTGGCAAGTCTCTGACTCCCATTCCCAGTGGACCAGCCCAGCAGGTGACTGTCTAGGCACTTCCCTCTGGTGCTGGCACCAGGCGGCATTGCCAGCACTCTGGTGGCTGGGCTTGTGGTGTGTGTGCTTGCAGGCCCCCGCAAGACCGCCTGGCCTGCCTGGACACTGCCGGGGCAGTGAACAGTGAAGCCCCTCCTCATTCTGAGGTACAAAGGGTAACCCCACCCCCCAATTACCAGCAGCTGCTCTGGCATCCGCCCTAGCCCAGGTCTGTGACTGAGCCAGGCCCCTTGGCTGTGGGGCTGCAGCGGTTAGCTAGGAAACACCATCTCTCTCTCAAGATCTCCTGATGCAGCCAGACTGGCCTCTGACTAGTCTTCCTGCCTTTCCTTTGCAGCGGGATAGTTTGTTGTTGCACCTGTAATACTGTCTCTGAGAAACTGCCAGCTCTCTGGAATTCCTTTTCATTTTGATTTTCTTCCCACGGGACCTCACCTACCAGTTCTCTGAGGTGGTTAAAGTGCACGTTTTTGTAATCCACTGTCCTTATTCTGCTCTCACACCTTCCTTAGACTCGTGACATCTGTCATTTCATGGTCACTTCCACCTTCAGACTCGCTACCACTGCCTCCCTGTTGGTCAGGATCAAGTCTAAAACGACGGTCCCCCTGGTTACAACCTGCCCCTTCTGAAACCAGGCGTTAGCCCCAGGACATTCCAAGAACTTATTGGGCAGTTTGTGTTTTGCTGTATTACATTTCCAGCAGATGTCTGGGCAGGGCAAGTGCCCCAACTACTAGGTCTTGTGTTTGGGATATTTGTTTGTTCTAGAAATGCCTCACCCACCTCCTCTCGCTAATTGGGTCCCTTCTGCCATCACCCCTGTTTCTTCACCCAGAGCCTGTCAGCTGCTCTGCCTCTCACCTGGACCTCAGAACAGGGTCTATGTTCTTGGCATGTAATGCAGCCCCCCACCCCTTTCCCCGGTTTGTCCTTCTGAACAAGCTGCACCAGCGTTCCAGGCAGGAGACTTATCCCCCCTCCCAGTGATGCCAGTGAAGTCAAAACCCCACAGAGCAGTTTGCTCCAGGTGCTGCGCTGGCAGCCAGAGCAGGGACTTTCCAGTGTGGATTTTGACTAATCCTTGGGGGACTTTAGCCAGAGGAAACCACCCGCGGTGCCAGTCCTGCTACAGACTCATGTAAAGCAAAGTCTGTAAAATGGGACAATCAGATGGGTCAGTTAAACTGCCACCGCTGGGGATTCCAGTCAGCTGCTTGGTACAAAGTGAGACCCATCTCCGTCCACCTGCACCTCCAGCTGTTGCATGCAGGAGGCTCCAGCTGCCTGGTCAGAGGAGAGGGCTCCATTCCCCCTCCACCTCTGCACCATACCGGGGGCAAGGGGGGGCAGTGTGTGGAGCCTCAGTCTGCCCGAGGTTCTGGTCAAACCCAATAAATTCCAGCAGGGAGCAGGAGAGAGTCTCCTACCCCTCCCAAGGGAAGACACCCAGCACCCTCGGCGGAGCACACAGGCCTTTGTAGGGTTCTTTTCTGTCGTAGAGGTAGGTGGCTTTTTTAGTGATTTTATTTCCCCAGCTGGCCCGGTCCCCCAAAGCCCTGCTCTGGTTTTGCAGCAGAGGTCAGGAAGTGTCATCTCCCAGCATAATCTGTCCTTAAAACCCTGGCTGGATGGTTGTGTAGCCAGGGCCTACACTTGTTAGCTTCCAGCCATGGCTACATCTGCTCCAATCAGCTCTGACACGCCCTGTTGCACCAACTCCTGCCTAATGTGTTTGGCCTTGAATTCTGCTACTACTAAGCACTGGACTTTGACAGGTGCAAATCGTTGATTTCACAGGCACCCCCATGGACACCCCCACTCTCCCCTCACACCTCTGGAGGGGCCCCAAAGAGTGCTGGGGTGGTGGTAAATAAAGCACTGGCACCAACGGGGGCTCGTTCCCCTCTCCTACCCCAAAAGGCTGAACTGGTTCTGCTGCCCGTTCTCCACAGATTGGGCCGAAAGGGTCAGAGTTTGACACTAAGCCAAGAGCTGGAAGCTGTGCAGGGCCCGGTGCTCGCTGATCTGTAACTTCCCCTCACACCTGGCTCTGGGGCGGTTCACTTTGTGCCTCCAGGAGCGGAGGCTGCGTGCCAAGAACCGGGCTCCCTGCACTTCGCTCGCTGGGAAGTGAAAGCCCCTTCCTAGTCTGGGCGCTGCGCTCGGAGGATGCACAGCTCCGGCTCCCCGGCTGCCTCCGCCACCCCGCTCGGGCCCAGGAGCACTTGACCCGAGCCAGCAACGATCTGTAACCTGCGGGCTGCTCCGGAGCAGCGCTTGCATGTGGCTCCGAGAACCAGAACTGCAGGCAGCTCCGGGTCTCACTCCGGCGTGGAGGTAACCATGCTCCCCCGTCCCCACTGCTGGCATGGGCGCCGCCCTGGCTCCAGAGCTGAACGGCCCAGCTCCGAGGGGCCTCGCCGGGCGCTCAGGTACCCGCTCGGCTGGCCGGGAAAGTCCAGCTGCATCCTGCAGCCGTGCGAGCCCTTCCCCGGCGCTGCGGGCGGGCAGCCTCTGGCCAGCGCCGGGCCGGGCGGACTGGCAGAGGGAGTCAGTGACTTGCTGGGACCCGGGGCAGGGGCAGAGCCCGGCCCGGCCCGGCCCGGCTGACCGGGGGCTGGGCGGGGAACGAGCCTGTTGGGCTCCGCCGGCGGTTCCTGGTCGGAGCCGGGGCTCCCCGGGCCGCTGGTTCGGCTGGACCCTGCCGGCCCAGCGGTGCCGGGGGCGGGCAAGAGGGGCTCCCCCGTCCGCCCTCGGGGCGCCTCTCCCGGCCGGGCAGGCGGAGCCCCCGGGGGCTGCGGGAGGTGCCGGCTCAGCCGCTCCTTTAAAGGCGGCTCGGGGGGGCCGGGCCGGGCTCAGAGCGGCGCGGGAGGCGGCGAGCCGGCGGCACGGTGAGCGGGGCGGGGGTCGCCAGTTCCTGCCCCCCCCCCCGGGCTGGCGGAGCGCGGGGAGCCGGCCGGGGGCTCCGGGCTGCCGCACTGCAGGGTGAGAGGCGCCTGGGCCCGCTCCAGTCCCGCAGGCTGCTCCGGGGTCCTGCCGGCCCCAGCCCGTCTCCCCTCTCCGGTCGCTGGGGTACCTGGGCCGGCCGGGGCAGCCTCTCGGCCCGGCTTTGCAGAGCTCCCCTGCACATCCCTGGGCGGGGAGCCCGCCCTGTGGCTCCCCTGAAACCCTCCTCCGGGCTCCCCCTGGTGCGCTCCCCGCCAAGCGAACCGAGCGGAGCCTGCCCCCCACCCCGGAATGACTGTCTGCTCCCCCGTCAGCCAGCCCTGCCCGGATCCCTGGGGCAAAGGGCCCCTCCGCAGCTCCCTGGAGCGCACTGGGGCCGTGCCAGCTAGTGCTGGGCTGATGCTCACAGGGGCCGGCCAGCCTCCCTTACCCTGGCTCTCAGGCCCTGGTACGCCGAGGCTGGTGGTTTGTGTCGCCCAGCTTCTGCCTGGAGCCGCCTCCTCTGGCCTGGCACGTGGCCGGAGCCAAGGGCGACACTTAGGTGGAGGAACAGAGCCCCCCCCCCCCCCAACCCGGCCACCTTGCAACCTGCATGTTCCCTGCGTCTCACGGGACACCCCCAGCGAGGCTGGAGAAAGCACAAGCCAACGTGCTGCAGGGACCTCTAAAGCCATGGAGCACCTAGCAGCCTCTTCCCGGGAACCAGGAGAAGAGAGAGCAAGTGAGGGCACCAAGACAGAACCTGCCTGGCTTGGGGGGGAGCCGAGGGCAGACTGGGTTGGGGGCCAGTGGGAGGGACTATCTGAGCCTTCCGGGCTGGGACCTGCCTGCTCCACCCAGCAGGTTAGCCTGTGCCTTTGGCACCTCGCACCTGGTGCAGAAACAGGCCCGCAGCGCTAGTGGGTCCCTACCCCTCACCCAGGGTGCTGGGATAGCTGTGAAGTGCTATTGGCAGGAGAGGGCTTGGAGCTGGGTGGGAGGGTCAGTGATTCCTCTCCTGTAAGCCCATGCAGGCCAGGGGCTGACTGGCCCCTTCCCAGGAGCAGAGACTCCTCTTAGGAGTGGGATTGCCAAGCAGACAGGGACTCCCTGTATTTATCCCCCCCACACACACACACCAAAGACCCAGGACCTCTGTAAGGGCAGTGAGCACCTGGCTGGTCTGTTGGTGCCATGGGTACCAGTGAATGCCGATGGCATACAGTCTGTCCTGCTGCAGGGTCAGCTGGGAGTGGGACGAAGGCATCCTTCATGCCCTTCGGTGTCCTTCAGCAGAGCCCAGCTCTGCTCCGGCGGGGCCTGGCACCCAGCAGTCTGGGTGTGCAGGCTCCTGGGGAGGAGCCTGGATATCAGCTGGAAAGGCTCCAGGTGCCATAGCCTGCATGGCTGTTGGCAGCTCTGCAGCAACCCCTCTGGCTCTCCCCCTCGTACACCCTCTGTTATCGGAGAGCCTCGCTCACCCGTGTGACTAGGAATGAAAGGCCGTTGGCCAAGTCGCCAGCTCTTCCCGCTGGGGAAGCATGGCTCTGTGCTTTCCCACCGGTGACTGGCTCCCTGGGGCGAGACCACTGTCCGCAGCCCCCTGCCCAGGCTTTTGGGGGCTCTGGTTTCCTGTAGCTTGGGGGCCCAATGGAGTGTCTCCGGCTGCTGAGCTTCCTCGTCCCTCTGACACAGCTTGGTAGCTGGGGATGGCCAGTGCAAGTGCAAAGCCAAATGCAAGCAGGCCTGTGGCCCCAGGATATGGGGCCACATCCCTCCATCGCGCTGGCTTTGTACTAAGCTGTGGGATTTGTTCCAATAACAGTGCTCAGAAAGGAGCAGAGGAAACAAATCCTCCAGGTGAGAGTGAGACCCTGCGTCCTGCCCCCAACCACCATTGGGTGACAGGGAGTCTCTGTGTCCCTGATAGAGACCTGGGAACCTCCCTCTTCCAGGCCTCTGTTGTGGTCAGCAGCCTTGTGACTGAGGCGGCTGTAGCTGGTCTCCCAAGACCCCTACGAGTGCTGAGTGTCAGGAGGCTGCGCCTGAAGGACGGAGAGCAGAGAGGGGCTCTCTGGCTCCACCTGTTCCCTTGGCTGGGCCCATCCCGGAAGAACAGAACGTCATCTGCCTGGCTGGGGAAGGCAACTCTTCCCCATTGTAGGGGCATGGATGGAGCAGGGGAGCTGCATTCGATCAGGAAAGGGACTGAGAGCCCAGCCCCTCCTCACTAGGGATGGCGCGGGACAGACTTCTTCCTCTTTGCCGCAGGTCTGGGGAGCGTCTGACTTGGGTGAGCAGTTGCTGTGATTGCTTGTACAAATGGCTGCCTATGCACTTTTGCACACTTGCACAGTCCCCGTGTCATGCACCATCAAGCAGTCGCACGCTCAGCTCTCTGAAGTGTTTGGCCCTGAGAGCCCAGAGCCTGAAGCCTGTGTGGGGGTTTTCTGGCTGCTGGGTGACAGGATTTTACACCCTGCAGAGAGGAGCTGTTCCAAGGGCCTGCCTCTGAATGGCCAGCAACAGCGCACGAGAAGTGGGTATCTGGCTGGGGTAACAGACACAACTCTGTGCATGAGGCCAATATGGGGGGGGCGGGGAATAAACCTTTCCTCCTGCATTTGGAACGCTGTGGGCCAGCCTGGTTCCTGTATACAGAGCCAGTGTCCAGTCAGAGCCTGGCTTTGTGACAAGTCTTTGGCCACTTCTGGGGAGAGGATGCTTGGATTTCTAGCACTAGTTTTGAGGAGACCTGAGACTGGCTGGGATTCACATGCAGAAACTCTAGGGAGAGTAGCCAACCTCTCTTTCCCCTTGACAGGTCACCTGCAGATGGGTTGTGAAGCAGGAGAAACAGCTGCAGTAGCACTTGGTGTTTGGTTGTGTGAGTGGCTGGCTGTGAACTGCTCCTGGGTGGCTCAGAGCTGAAGGTCTCTGGGAAGGTGACTCCCACATAACCCACTAGGCAATCTCACAGGGGTGGGATCCCTGCAGAGGGGGTTAGCCAGCACTTCTGGCAGCTGCTAGAACAGACCCCGGCTCCTTCACTACTGGGGAAAGTGAGTGCGTGTCCTGAGTGTTTGAACAGTGCAGCCCTGGGTGTGGCGACAGCCGTGTGCATGGTGCTTTCCAGAGTGCAGACAGAGGCTGCCGCAAAGGGCTTGCCAGCTAAGCGAGGCACTGAGCGATGGCAGGCCCTTCTCTGCAACCTGGAGGGCAGTGGGGGGCTGACTCAGCAATCCCCATTGGCCTGAAGGGGTGTACGAAGTCTCCAATGCACTTCAGGTTGGCCCAGGGCTCTGGACTGTTGCTTCATCCTAGCTGGAGCTGGCCGGGAATGGGACCCCCTCTCCTTCTGTAGCACCCTTCCCTGGTCCTGCCTTCAGTACCCAAGTGACCCTTGCCCTTTGGCATGCTGCCAGAATGAAGCCCCCCCGCTCTGCCAGCTGGGTGACTGGAGGAAGGGTTGCTTGGCCGCAGCACCATTGCTTCTGTGGCGTTGCTGTCCTGACCTCAGCCTGCCCTGTGGGCTTTGGGTTGCACCCCTAACATAGCCTCTGGTCCCTTCTCTTTGGACAGATGCCAGTGAGCTTTACCACGGCCCTTCGTGTTTTTGGTACCAGCCTCTTCGCCTTGGTGGTGCTGGGAGGCATCCTTGCAGCCTACATCACTGGCTACCAGTTCATCCACACCGAGAAGCACTACCTCTCCTTCGGCCTGTATGGTGCCATCCTGGGCCTGCATCTCTTCATCCAGAGCCTCTTTGCCTTCCTGGAGCACCGGCACATGCGGCTTGAGGGGCGGCCCCTGAAGCTGCAGCGCTCCGTGGCGCTCTGCATCGCTGCCTACCAGGAGGATCCCGACTACCTGAAGAAATGCCTGCACTCGGTGAAGCGCATCTCCTTCCCCGACCTCCAGGTCGTGATGGTGGTGGATGGCAATGGCCAGGATGACACCTACATGCTGGAGATCTTCAATGAGATCCTGGGCTCTGAGAAAACGGGCTGCTACGTCTGGAAGAGCAACTTCCATGAGAGGGGCGAGGGGGAGACGGACAGCAGCCTCCAGGAGAGCATGGGGCACATCCAGCAGCTGGTGCGGAACAGCACCTATTCCTGCATCTTGCAGAAGTGGGGGGGGAAGCGCGAGGTGATGTACACAGCCTTCCGAGCACTCGGGGACTCCGTGGACTACATCCAGGTGGGTGGCCAGCTCCTGGGGGCAGCTGGAGGGTGGAACGGCATGGGAGAGGGGTGACACTCCCACCTTGGCGGAAACGGCGCCAGGAGCAGTGACCACACAGCTCTCGCACTAACCAGTGTGGAGCCGTTTCATATCTCTTGAGAAGGAGGGGCAGGTGAGAGGGGCTGGGGCGGGGGAATCTGCTGCCTCAGGACAGGGGCAGCACAGCCTTTGCTGTACCTTGCCTGGGCGGGAGGGAACGCAAGGCTAGGCCAAGATCTCTCCCAGCCGATGCACCGGGGATTGGCTGGCTCAGGCAGACTGGAGAGCCAGAGCAAGGAAGGGTTAGTGGCGAAGGCTGAGAGTTGGGATGCTGCACTCCCAGCTGACTCATGGCAGGGCCCGGGCCCGGCTCCGTACCCACTTTCTCCAGATCCAGCCCAGGCCCAGCCTTCCTGTGGGATTCGTTTGTGCTCAAAGTGTTTGAGATCCTCTACCAGGCAGTGCAAGAGCAGGGAGACTGGGCTGGCTGATACACTGCTTCATACACAGCCACAGAGGGTATCAGCCAGGCTGCTCAGGGCATGGGGGGGACGCAGCAGTAGCACAGTCACTGTCCTCAATCCTGTCCCTTTCCTTTGTGCAGCCCCTGCCAGCTCTCAGTCCTGTCCTGCCTCTGCTTGGCGCTGTGTGCAGGGAGCCTGGGGCTCTGCTCCGCTCCGTAGGGCTCCTCCAGCTTATAGTTATTGCCCGCTGGTGGGTCGTGTGTTCCTGAGTGGGACTCTCTCCAGCTCTGTTCTGTACAAAGCCCCCAGGGATCCCCCCGCCCAGCGAGAACTGAATTATCCAGGGTAGTTAATGTGAGCCATTGGAGGGGTAACCCTGGCTCAAAAGGCTTAGTCCAATAGACAGATGCCCAGGAGTTTAGATGCTCTTGGGTTGCAGATTTGGTCTGGAGCTCTCCCAAGAACAGGATTTGAATTTTCCTGCCCTTCCTGCTTCCTATTGGGGTCCCAGAAGCAGGCATGAGGTGTGAGCCTGTGAAACCTGCCTCTGCGGGATATACAGCTCCTTAGGCCAGGGTTAGGGAGAAGCTACGGGAAGGAAAGGAGGTGAGATGCCCCCGCCAGGTAACAACTTCCCCCTCCCCCCAACCATCGGATGGGAACAGCACTCAACCAGGGGCTAACAGCCAGCTTCAGAGTGCATCCCCAGGGCTCAGCAGAGTCCAGCTCAGGAAAGTGAGGGCACATGCTGGGTCTGTCTTCACAGGGGCAGAGAGGCAGAAATTGGTTCTTTGGGGAAGGAGGGTGCTGGAGCTCTCTCTGCAAACCCTTGGGCTAGCCAAGCACAGGGGAGTGCAGCCCTCTCTTCCCGCTGGGTTGAGTCCAGAGCAGCTGGTGCACAGATGATCCTGCCTGGCCAGCCTGCCCTGAGTGGGCAGTGGCCAAATAAGCAGATTTGGGTCCCTCCCGCTCCTGCCTTGCAACATCCTCTCCAGGAATGGGACTTGGGAGTGCAGGGCCACCGTCCCCGGGGAGGGCTGTGGCTCCTGGGATCGCTGCTCCTCTTTCCTGGCAGTGAGGCACTAGCAAAGGGCCACGTGCACTGGAGAGCGTGTTCATGCACCAGCTCTGTAGTGCCACAGATGTGCAGGCCACTCTAGGATGGTGGAGACGGCAGGATGGGCAGGGCTGTAACCCGGGTGGCACAGGGGAGTGGAGCTCAGGATGGCTTCCTGCTTGCCACAGAATCCTAGGTGGAAAAGCCCATCTAGCCTAGACCCTCCCTGCCAGGCTTGGCTCCAGGTCTTTGTGCAGCCCAGTGTTCAGTGGCTGGGGCAGCAGGCCCTTCCCGCGGGAGATGATTCCACAGCCCCCATTAAGAAGCGTTCCCTGATCTCCGTATGAGCGAATCCCCCTGGCTGGCCTGTGCCCAGGCTCGCCAGACACCCAGCTAGGTGAGACCGGACCAATCCCTCTCCTGGCTCTTCTCTGACCTCCCTTCAGTTTGTCACCCTCTTTCTGGCATTGAGTTGCCCAGCACTGATCCCTGCTCTGACCCCCCTGTGCTGTGCAGAGAGGGCCTGACTCTGCTGCAACCCCTGTGTGTGTGTGGGGGGCCTCCCTTGCAGGTCAGGCTTTGCCCTTTCCTCGCTGCTGCAGCTGAGGAGCCAGGGGGGTGCAGGAGCTCTCACCAAGGTGTTGGGCATGAGAAAACCACGGCAGTACATTGAGGAAGCCCTGCCCAGGTGTTCGGAGGTTTCAGCAGGCTCCGAGATGCTCATTGTTCTGGACCCATACGTTAGCCGGAATGGCTGGAGGGCGCTTTGCCCCGAGAGAGAGGCCGTCTCGGTGCTCCCCTTGCCAGGCCAGCAGCTTTGGGGCTGCATGCCCCAGCCATGGCCACTTGCTCTTTGGGCCCAGTGAGACACTAACCCTGCAGCAAATGCCTTTGCCTGGACTGTGCCAGGTCTCCCTACTGCTCCTCTGGCACTGCCACTTCAGCTCCTGCAAGCAGAACTACCT
This sequence comes from Mauremys reevesii, assembly GCF_016161935.1. Classification (NCBI taxonomy): domain Eukaryota; kingdom Metazoa; phylum Chordata; order Testudines; family Geoemydidae; genus Mauremys; species Mauremys reevesii. The sequence continues at coordinate 41,638,731 of NC_052638.1, forward strand.
CATGACATCTGCCCCCCACAACCCCTTAGTGAGACCCTTCACCTCTGCCCCGTAGTGCACCCCTGCCCCCTAACGGCAGACTCCTTCCCTGCCAACTTCCTAGCATAGAGACGTTCTCTCTTCCCTCCAGCCCCCCTCAGTGGCTGGCACAGCCCTGCCTGGGGCTCAGAACCAGGGCCCCTGTGCTCTGCATGGTTCTGTGAGCCCAGAGCAAGGAAGAAAGGTGATCTGGGCAGTACCATGCTGCCCCCCTGCTGGAGCTCCTGAGTCAGGTGGTGTCCATCTGCGGCTGTGTATGCTCCATGCAGCCTCTCAGAATGGTCTCCTGGAGCTGCCCTGTAGGCCCCAACGTGTCTGTGGCAGGATGGGCCTCTCCCCGGGGCTTGCTGTGCGGTGCTTTGTCTAGTTCTAAGTGACTCGGGCTTTGCTGGATGCAGGGTTGGAGGCTGGGCTCCCGCGGCGCGTGGAAGGGAGCAGGAGGCTTAGGCCGAGCAGACCGTGACGTTCTCTCTCTGCTCGGTAGGTGTGTGACTCAGACACGGTCCTGGATCCAGCCTGCACGGTGGAGATGCTGCGCATTTTAGAGGAGGATCCACGGGTGGGCGCAGTTGGTGGAGACGTTCAGGTACGAACCCCAGGGTTGTAGCCAATGGCGCGTGAGTCAAATGAAACTGCCCTGAAATCCCAGAGCCAGCCGAGCCCAGGGAATGCAGGGCCACCCGGGGAGTAGGGTGGGGGGATCGTTTGGCTCCTCTGGGGTTGGGTGCCAGGTTCAAAGTGAGCTTGGCTGTGCTGCTGCTGAGTGGGCAGGGAGCAAGTTCCTGTGCCAGTGCTGGGAGGGAGGGGTTAGTGCCATATCCAGGCCTGGGGATGCCAAGGCTCTCTCCAATCCTAGGGAGAGGGAACATCCTGGAACAGGCCAGGAAAGAAGGCTTTCACCGCGGCTCAGAGCCAGCCTGCACGCTGTGCTGAGCCTGCTGCCACATGCTTTGGCAGTGATCGTGAGGCACACCCGGGGCAGCAGCTCTGCATGGCAGTGCAGGCTCTGCCCTCACCCCATAGGCGCAACCAGTGGGGAGGGGAGGGACAATGTCCCTCGGCCCCCATCATACTGTTGCCTGCTGTGGGGCTCCTCCCTCACTGGTGGGAGGCTGGCAGGTGCCTAGTGAAAGTCAGGGAACCGGCTCCCTGAATAACTGGGCAGCAGGGCTGAGGTCCTGGAGGCACCTCTCTGAGAGCCCCATTTCTCCTTAGACCGGCCACAGTGCCTGTCTGTGCACTGGTCTCTGCGCTGTAGGCCTGGCCGCGTGCACAGGAAGAGCTGGCTACTGCTGTTGCTCTGAAGGCAAGGGCCTCTCAGCCGCCCTCTGGCAGCAGGGCTCCCCTGCAATGGCAAGCCCTGTGGTGAGGGTGCTGCTGGATGGGAGCCGTTGGGCCGCAGTGCGATGCTGCTCTCCTTGCCTCGGCTGGGGAGGGAGGCCCTGCAGGGCTAGGTACTAATGGTGTCTCCTTATGTGTGTTGCCTTCCCAGATCCTCAACAAGTACGACTCGTGGATCTCCTTCCTGAGCAGCGTGCGGTACTGGATGGCCTTCAACGTGGAGCGGGCCTGCCAGTCCTACTTCGGCTGCGTCCAGTGCATCAGCGGCCCCCTGGGCATGTACCGTAACACTCTCCTGCAGCAGTTCCTGGAGGACTGGTACAATCAGAAGTTTCTTGGCAGCAAGTGCAGCTTTGGGGATGACAGACACCTCACCAACCGTGTCTTGAGCCTCGGGTATAGGACTAAGTACACCGCCCGTTCCAAGTGCCTGACCGAGACTCCCACCAAATACCTCCGCTGGCTCAACCAGCAGACTCGCTGGAGCAAGTCCTACTTCAGGGAGTGGCTCTACAATGCCTTGTGGTTCCACAAGCACCACCTCTGGATGACCTACGAGTCCGTGGTGACTGGCTTCTTCCCCTTCTTCCTCATTGCCACGGTCATCCAGCTGTTCTACCGCGGCCGCATCTGGAATATCCTTCTCTTCCTCCTGACTGTGCAGCTGGTGGGGATCATCAAGGCCACCTATGCCTGCTTCCTCCGGGGCAATGCGGAGATGATCTTTATGTCCCTCTACTCCCTGCTCTATATGTCCAGCCTCCTGCCAGCCAAAATGTTCGCCATTGCCACCATCAACAAGTCAGGCTGGGGCACCTCTGGCCGCAAAACCATTGTGGTCAACTTCATTGGCCTCATCCCGGTTTCTGTGTGGGTCGCTGTCCTGCTGGGAGGCCTGGCCTACACGGCGTACTGCCAGGACCTCTTCAGTGAGACGGACCTGGCCTTCCTCATCTCCGGCGCCATCTTGTACGGCTGCTACTGGATGGGCCTCCTCACTCTCTACATGGCCATCGTTGCCCGGCGCTGTGGGAAGCGGCAGGAGCAGAGCAGCCTGGCTTTTGCCGAGGTGTGACAGGCGGGGGGGGCTCTGGACGGAGCGGGGAAAGTGCAATGGGAAAGGGTTAGTGCTGCCGCCATGCATTGTTCGAGGGCAGCCGCGGGTTGGGATGGGGAGGAGAAGGGATTTTATTTGTGGGGTTTTAAATTGCTGTCCAAGGAGCGAGTTCCTGGGCTAGTGAGTCTGAGTGCCACCCGAGGAGCGGCTGCTTGTTGCCCAGCAGAGAACACTTCAGGTAGCGTGGGCCACGCACACCTGCCCGCAGGTGCGGTGATGATGGCTCCTGTGAAGATTCCTGTCTGCCACCTGCCAGGGCCCAAAATCCTGCTGTGGGAGCTGCACTGAGCTCCATTGGTGTGGGAGAGGCCCTGGGCCGGAGGCAGGACAGGAGGCATTGCCTGCAGACTCCAGCCTGAGCAATAGGCTCCACGGGAGGCCTGAGCCCCAGGAGCCAGTGAGGGTGCTCTGTGCCCCCTGCCCTCCAGTAGGGACGGGAGTGCTCACAGAAATGAATTCATACGGCAAAAGAATCCAAGTTTGCAAACTCTTTGTCCTGCCCTGTAGAGCAGGAGCTGCCTGGCTGCACTGGCCGCGTGGTAGGTGACACAGTAAGTTGGCCGCAGTGTGTGCCCCTGGAGCCTGGGGACTTGATTCCTGCCTGGGGCCTGCGAAAGAGGCTGAGAGGGGCACTGCTTAGCCAGAGCCAGGGCCTGCTCCGAGCTGGGTTTGGCCAGGCCCTGTGCCGCTTTGGTGCTGGTCCATAAACTCTGGCAGTGGGGACTGGCCCACAGGAGTCAGGGCTCACGAGCTCCGAGGCAGGTATGGTGAAGGCTCCCCTGCCCCCGGGAAGGAGTGCCCCAAGGTCTCTGCAGGCAGAGCTGGGCTTGGCAGGCTGTGAGCTCCCTCCCTCTTGTGCTTTAGCGTCCAGACACTGGATTCCCTGTCAGTCTTGCATTCTCCCCAGGCAGGAAAATGGTCCATCAATATTCAATTTATTTAAATGGGCAGAAATCTCCCCCCCTCCGCAGACAGGACTGGCTGCCTGTGGATTTAATGCTGTGAACTAGGGAGGGTTCCCTGTGGCTTTGTGCCGGGGCGGGTGGGCTCCCAGTGCTATGATGCTTTGCTAAGGACAATGCAGTCCTTTCCCTGGTGTGGTGAAGAGATGTCTCCAGTTTGACATGAGAGTTTCCAAGCCAGGGGGAAGGATCCTCCTGTGAGGGCCCAGATGGCAGCCGTTGGGCTGCCTGAACTGGACCATTCTTTGCTGTTCTGAAGTGGCTTCCTCAGTCAGGTACCACGTCCTTTTCCTTGAGCCACTTGAAAACTCGAATGATCCTGGCCTCCCGAAGGGATCTGCTGCATGTCTGTGTGGCCCAGCTGCCTCCAGGGCTCTCCCATGGCTCCTTCTGATCCAAGGCTCTGGGCATGAGGGCAGCGTATGCCCATGGTGCTGATGGTGGTATGAGCTGCTGCTCCTCTGTCCCCTCTGCCTGCTTTGCCACTGACCCCCAGGCAGCTTTTCCGTCTCATTCCACACAGTGGGGCTGCGCCCTGGGGTCACTGGTGCACACTCTGCCCAGCCCATGGCCTGGCTTGTCTGCTCCTCAAAGGCTGAGGCAGTACAGCTCCAGCTTTAGCCTTTGCTGTGCTCAGAGGAACATCCCCCACAACTGCCAGACCAGCAGCAAGAGCAATAACCCGACCCAGCCTGCTGCTGGGGCCATGGTGCCGTGTACAGCTCGAGTGCCCTACCGTGCCAAAGCCCACGGCAGGGTCACCTGGAGCCTCTCTCGGGATGGCTGCCTCTGCCCCCAGTCAGCATTACCCGGTGCTTACGAGCGACCCGTGGGCCAGACTGTGCCAGCAGCTGAGGGTGAAGGCAGAAAGGTGAGTGGCTGCATTAAGGTTACATGGCTCTGCGCTTTCCTCCTCCCTTGCCTGTCCCCATGGCCCACTGCACAAGGGGGAGCACCTTTGCCATGGAGCGAGGCCAAGGCTGGCTGTCAGGGCTGGCGATAGGAATGGGGAGGGGGCAGCATCGAGATGGAGTTAGAAAGTGCTTATGACTTAGCCTCTCAGTGCTTCCCCTGCTTCTCAGGTCAGGGCTCCGGGCTGTCCTGCCCACACCAGGCAGGAGTGCCAGATCCCCTCTCATCAAGGTGAGGGAACTCCGTCTTTACGGCTGCTCAGTGCAGTCCTGCCCTGCCTTAACTGTGCACAAGCAGGCAGCATGGCCTGTGCCCTGGGAGGCAGGACCCTGGGTACTATTCCTGGCTCTGCCACTGATGCAGGCAAACTCAGGCAAGTCTCTTCCCCAGCTGTGAAAGGGGGGGCAGGTGGGTACCTTGGGAGATGGGTGCTCTCCCAGGGCAGTTAATTATGTGCTGTCTAGGCCAGGGGTTAGCACCCTGTGGTATCGTCACTGTGGGCCCCACTGCTAAGCTAGACTCCACCAAGAGCCTCAGTCAGAATCCCTGCTCCATGCTAGTGTCTGCTGCTGGCTGTGGTTTTATCCCACATCCTCTCTGGTGCCAGCCCTGGCTGTAGCTCTAGCATCCCTGTGTGAGGATAACGTGCCAGAGAAAGCAGCGAAGCGCCGCTCTGCGTAAGGGCGTCTGTGGCCAGTACAGTGAGGGTGCTTGGGGCAGCGTGGAGAGAGGCAAAGGGATGGTGAGGGACACATGGAGTGAGCCTAGCCAGAGCAGGAATGCAGCAAGTAAAGCACTCGCCCCTGTTCTGCTGGCTGAGGCACCTCATGCAGGGACCCAGCGATGCCAGGGGTGGCTGAGGCAGGACAGCAGGACTTAGAGCTTTGGGAACAGCCACCCAGCCTGTGCAGACAGGGTTTGGGAGGCCCCTTCTGCTGAAGAAACACCACAAAAGCCCCTTAAGCCCCCTCCAGCTGCCACTCCCTGGCCCCTGGTGGGTGCTGGGAGGGTCTGAGGCTTGCCCCATGGGAGAACAGCAGCTAATTCTGGCTCCTTTGCCAAAGAACGGAAGGGCAGTGAGAGGCCACAGTCAGCGGGAGCCTGCCCAAGAATGGCTGCCAGCAGCTTCTTTGCCTGCCCTGTGCTGTGCCTGAGGAGTGCTCAAGGGGCTTGTGAACCCTTCCAGGGCCTGCAAGGCTGGTTGTAGCCAAAAGCCGTATTTCGTGCTGTGTCCCGGTGAGCTAGGTGCTGCCCCGCTCCTCCAGCACAGCGCCTCTGCCATGAGCTAAGGGGACACCAGTAATGCAAGGTGCTGTGCTGGGCACTAAACTGGGGGCCAGCTGCCCTTGCGGGGGCCCCAGCCCCATGGAATATTTTTGCATGTTGGCTTAAGTCCCTGTGCTGCTCTTGGGCCAGGTGTAGTGGGCTGCGGGTTCCCCTAGTCTGCAGGGCAGAGGTTCCAGTACCCACCCCCCTCACATACCAGAGGGACAGGAGTCTGAGCTGAGAGCTGGGGGCCTGCCCCACATTCCGGGGTGGTGGGCCAGAGCCGAGTGGTCACTCCAGCTGTGGGCAGCACATCCAGCCTGCACGTTGCTGCAGCAGGAGCTTTTTGGCTGTATGGCTCCTTGTGCCTGAGAGGCTGCTCAGCTGGACCCGTTAACGAGAGCATCTAACAAGGCACCAGCAGGGACTAACCTGCCATGGCACCAGGCTGCTCCTGGCCAGGCAAATGCTGAGGGCTGGGATTCCAGCAGCTGGGCCAGGCAGCTTGTCTGAATCAGAGCACAGGTGTGGGCAGTTCCCTCAGGAAAGGGGATGCCCCCAGCTCCCAGTGCTGTAATCAGCAGATGGCTGCTTGCTCTGCACCCTGTGCTGAGCTAATCCCGGCTGCTTTGCTCTTGGGCTGGGTCCAGTCAGCTCTGCTCCCAGACTTCTGTGCTTTCTTGTGAGGGAGGGCCCCCGGGGCGTGTACTCCTATGGGCTTCTGGAACAGGTGCCTCCCTGCATGTCCCTGCAGCCCCCCCTCCCCTCCCCTCTGGTGCTAGGGGGAGGGAGCCTGGCCTCCCATGGCATACGTGGAGGCCTGAGCAGGGACCTGCCTTTGAATCTACACCACAAGTATGTGCTCCCTCCTGGGCCTGGGCGAGCAGCTGCCACCCCTGCCCAGCCCAACAGTGTCCCCACATTCCTTGTGTCTGGTCTGGCTGCACCACAGCGGTCTCCCCAGGCCCTCTTTTCAGGGCAGAAACCTTACGCCAGGTGACTTACTCCATTGAATACAAAGTTTTTAGGAGACTTTTGTAGTGCTTTGATATTTACACTTATTGCTACCATTGTTTGTAAATCTATTTATTTTTTACCTGCATTTTTTCATTTTTTTAAAAGGTCTGTTTTTATATCGCAATGGATGTCATAATAAAGAGATTTGCACAGAGGAAGGCTGGGGGGTATCTTGGAGGGGAGGGAGGCAGCTGCCTTCTTGGCCCTAGAACTGAGTCCCCAGCCCTGGCCAGAGCAGCTCTGCCAGGAGCCTGGCTTGGTAACTGAGTGCCTCCCCCAGGGCCACCTCAGCCTACACTCCTGGCACACAGGCAGGGCCACTTCCGCCCCAGCCTTGCCCTGCAGAGTTCCCAAGGGTTTGCTCCATGCTGCAGTAATGAGGGTTCAGTGTCCAGCGTGGCCCTGTCCCTCCTGGCTGAGGCAGGGTCGCTGTTCCTATGGCGCTGGGATGACACAGGAGACAGTGCAGGCCCACTGACCCTGCTGTCACTTTTATTCAAGGGGCAGGAAGAAGGAACACAAACCCAGAACAAAAGGTCAGTTGGCTCCTGACTGAGCAGGAAAGGTGATGCCACCTGCTGTCTCCAGCAGCAGCTGCGTGGTCAGGGTTACACCAAAGGGCCTGCTTCAGAACAGGCTCCTGTGGCTCATTGTTCCAGTTCCGAGCACTACTGCCAGACAGCGATGGGGGCTCCTGGATTCCCGGCTGTGCAGGCAAGGTGGTAGTGCTGGAGTCGCTGGGCCTGAGATCTGCATTCCCTGAGGAGTGCGTCACCCAAACACAGTGCTCCACCACATCTAGGAGGACGAGGGGCTGCTGGCCTACGAACTCCTGGAGTCCAGAACCCAGCAAGGCTCTAGGAAAAGCTGAGACTGTGCTAGGTCCTAGTTTGTTGGCAAGGCAGGTGGCAGGAGTATGGCTGCACTCTTGATCTTCTCTCCAGGGTAGGGGGTCAGGAGAGAATCAGCACCACCGCAGCCTGGCTGTGTTGTTAATGGGAGATGACAATGTCCCATTAGGAAAGAGGACAGCTGGGTTCACAGCCATGGGGCCAGCTGGCGTGGGGAAGGGAGTTGGGTTTGGCCCCAGGGGGCCAGCTGCTTTGGAGAAGGGGACTGGGTTCATGCTCTGGGGCTCACCCACCCTGGGGAAGGGAGTCCGGTTCACACTCTGGGGACCAGCTGTCCCGGGGAAGGGAGATTGACCCAGGGGACCGGTAGGTCTAGTGTCCAGCATGGCAGGCCCCTGTGTGATGGGAGCGGTGTTCATGCCCAGGGAGCCAGTTGTTCTTGGAACTGGAGCTGGGCTCATACCTAGGAGGCCACCAGCTCTTGCGCTGGGAGCCAGGTTCATGCCCAGGGGTGAGCCAATCCCTGCAATGGTAGCTGGGGTTGCACTTGAGGGTCCTCCTTCCCTGGGAAAGGGGAATGGATTCATAGATAGGGTGTCAGCTCGTCTAGTGGTGAAGAGGCCAGTCCCCCTCGGCATGGGAGCCGGGCCCAGGGCTCCAGTCCCCCTCGGCATGGGAGCCGGGCCCGGGCCCAGGGTTCCAGTCCCCCTCGGCATGGGAGCCGGGCCCGGGCCCAGGGCCCCAGCCCCCCTTGGCATGGGAGCCGGGCCCGGGCCCAGGGTTCCAGTCCCCCTTGGCATAGGAGCTGGGCCCAGGGTTCCAGTTCCCCTCGGCATGGGAGCTGGGCCCGGGCCCAGGGTTTCAGTTCCCCTCGGCATGGGAGCTGGGCCCGGGCCCAGGGCTCCAGTGCCCCTTGGGATGGGAGCCGGACTAGGGCCCAGGAGGCCACCTGCCCTTGTGATGGGAGCTCGGCTGAGGCCCAGGAGCCCACCTGCCCTAGGAACAGGACCTGGTCTGGGGCCCAGGGCTCCGGTCGCCGTCAGGACGGGACCTGGTCTAGGGCCCAGGGCTCCGGTCGCCGTCAGGATGGGACCTGGTCTGGGGCCCAGGGCTCCGGTCGCCGTCAGGATGGGACCTGGTCTGGGGCCCAGGGCTCCGGTCGCCGTCGGGACGGGACCTGGTCTGGGGCCCAGGGCTCCGGTGCCCCTTGAGATGGGAGCCGGACTAGTGCCTAGGAGGCCACCTGCTTTAGGGATGGGAGCGGGGCTGGGGCCCAGGAGCCCACCTGCTCTTGGAAGAGTCGCTGGGTTCTGGCCCACAGCACCAGTGCCCCTGGGGGTGGAAGTTGGGCTAGTGCCAAGGAGCCCACCTGCCCTTGGGGTGTGAACTGGGCTTGGGCCCAGGAGCCCACCTGCCCTTGGGGTGTGAACTGGGCTTGGGCCCAGGAGCCCACCTGCCCTTGGGGTGTGAACTGGGCTTGGGCCCAGGAGCCCACCTGCCCTTGGTAGGGGAACTGGGCTTGGGCCCAGGGCTCCAGTTCCCAGCAAGGTGGGAGCTGGGCTAGCACCCAGGAGGCCACCTGCCCTTGGGAAGATAGCTGGGTTTGGGCCCAGGGCTCCAGTGCCCCTTGGGATGGGACTCGGGCTAATGCCCAAGAGGCCACCTGCCCTGGGGAAGGGAGCTTGACTTGTGTCTTGAGGTGGGGTCCCCCTTGTGCTAGGAGTACAGTTCTGGCCCAAGCACAGGGCCCCACCTGGCACGGGAGCTGGAGTTGTACCCAAGAGGCCACCAGGCCTTGGCAGGAAAGCCTGGCTCATGTTTTGGAGTTCAACCCCTCTCGGGATGGTAGCTGGGCTTGTGCCCAGGAGTCCGGATGCTCTAGGGAAGGGAGCTGAGTTTGCCCCCATGGGACCAGCCCCTCTTGGGAAGGCAGCTGAGTTTGCCCCCATGGGACCAGCCCCCCGCCCTCGGGACAGAAGCTGGGCTCGTGTCCAGGGGGCAGGACGCTCTCTGGTATGGGGCCGGGGCTCTTTCATACTTTCTTGGGCACGTTGGTGATGATGGGCTTGGGGCGGGTTTTGAAGAGGAGCTTGGTCTTGATCAGAGCAGTCACCAGGTAGTGGGCAGCTGCCCCTGTGGGGCTGCGATCACAGCCGTGCTCACTGGCACTACGTTTGGTGAGGACGGCGAAGGGCTTCTCCAGGCGCACTACCTTCCCATAAAGAATGTGATGGCCCACGATGAGCACAGGGACCCCCTTGGGAAAGAAGAGAGAACAGGCACAGGGTCAGAGCCCTGCAGGGACCAGGCTCCCTTCCTTTCACTACAGCCTCCTTCCCCCTTCCACAAGAAGATGGACCTCAGAACCAGGTGCAGCCTTGGTGGGAGCTGACTTGGCAGAGGACTCCCTACAGCTGCTCTCCCCAGCCTGTAAGGAAGGGAAGGAAAGCTCCCTCACCTCTCTGGTGTAATGCAGGTCTCCCAGGAGGTTTCCAGCCAGTCCGGTGCTGTAGCGAGCCTCAATCTCTCCCTGCAGCTCCATCAGCACCCACTCTGCCAGGCCATCAGCCCCATCACTGAAAGCAAAGGGCTGAGGGTTACAATGTCCTAAGGGTCGAAGGGCCAGGAGGGGGATGTCCAGACAGAGGCTCCACTACAAAAAAATGTGGCAAGCCAGGTCCACCAGCTCTCTGGTTTCTGTGCAATACCCGGGTTTAGACGCTGCCCTAGGGCCTTGCTGAAGCATGTTCAGACCCCAGTGGGACACAAGCTAGCTCAGAAACTGACAACTCATCACTTCCTAACACTAGCACAGGAAGGAGTCGTGCCAAACTCACCTGGAAATCACAATCTGCACCATGCTCCGCTTCTCCTCTGCAAAGCGAAGGAGACACAGATTCATCAGCAAATGGGGCTGAGGGACCAGGCACCTGGGCTGAAGCTCCTGGGCCACTAGTGTCTCACTGGGCGAGAAGTGACCCCCCAGCCGTACCTGGGGAGGGGAGGAGTCCACTCTCGCCTCACTGCCAAGGCTCAGTGTTTGAACCACTTATGGCACAGCCCCAAGAGGCCCTTTGACACACACGCTCCTCTGTGCCCTAAGCAGCCCTTCTGACGGGAGCGCCCCATTGATTCACAAGGGGGAGTGGTGGGTTGAGCAGATTATTTTGTATTTTACTGCCACCTACTGGCAAACTCAGATAATTTTCCTTTACAGCTACAATGGACGATGAGTTATGCACAATAGAAGTGGCTCAATGTTGTGCTCCCCAAAACAGCCAGAGGGAGTCTCCCAGAAGCAGGGAGAATCACCAAGCACATGGCATAATGACCTGACTGCAACGTTAATAAGTGGCTGGCACATACCTGACCCCGGAGGTTACACTCCAAACCATAATATATTTGTTTGATTGTAACAAACAACTGAAGAGGCTGGACTACCAGATAGGATGTTCCAAGATCATTTTCACTGGAAACAACAGATGGGATTTGAACACAGGCAGACGAGTGACTAACATGTGGCTCCAGCAGGCCTCCCTTTTACACAGCACCACACTGTCTCAAAGCCAGTTTGCTTGGATGGTCAATGTCATGTCAGAAAGTGCTTAGAAGAGGCATTCTCCAAATACCTTATGGATCAGCAAGATTGTGTAGTTTCCTTGGCTGTAAATAGTTTGACTCCTGTCTTTTACTTCATTATAGTTAGCATGGTAGGCCCTGGATCCCAACACCCCAGAAACTGAGCTCAACCAGCCCAGACTGTGAACATTCTCCTGTAAAGCTAGAATTAAACATTCTTATTGTCTGTAATTCAGGTAGCCTGAAGTGTGTGATGTGAACTCCCTCAAACTATTCAGCAGTGAAAGCTTGGGAGTTTGCAGGGGAAATGAATTTGCACTAATATCTCAGACTTCCAAGTATTAAACTCTACAGAGGCTAATTCATCATTTCTTGGAGATTTATTTATTGGGATAAACTCATAACAATAAAATAGACTGTTGCAAATTAAAACTGGAAAAGCTCCTTTTGCTCCCACTGAGTCCATCTCCCAAGGGCCATGGCAGGAGTACTCCATGCAGGACATTCTCTAGTGCTTTGTCTGATCTAATTTAAAGTTTCCCAAATGACAAGGTTTCTGTCCCTTCCTTGAGAGTCTTCCATGGCCATATACATCTCACTGTCACTAGCTTTTTCCTTACAGTCAATATAAATTCCCCCTTGCTTAATTTCATCCTATTCCTCCTACGTAAATCCACCTGTGCGTAGGAAAGTAATTTCTATCCCTCCTTGGTGTTTACACTGTTTAGATACATGAAGATTCATGTCCCTCACCTTTATTGTCACATAGCCAAGTTAGTTCTTATATTCTTCCCTCATAAATTAATTGCTCCAGCCACTTCTTTTTCTTATCTGAATTCCCTCCAATTTGTTAATATCTTTTTGACAATTTGGTGCTCAAAATTGAATGGAACATTCCAGGTGTGCTTGCATCAGAGTTGTGTAGAAAGGGGCTATTTTAAAATGATTATTAAAAAATTAAACAGATCTATCTTATAGCACTTTCCATCCTGAATCATTCCAGCCTGCATTACAAATTTTAATTACATACACAGTGGAATCACAACACCGGCCACTGCAACACAGCCACCTCTTTGGTGGAACAAGTAGATGTTTGACTTGATTAGTGAAAATCTTTACTTTCTAAAATGTAACTTACTTTCACAGAATATCCTTATTCCCAGGAAAGAGAGTTCTGTTACTAATAATTCTCCTTTCCTCTGCCTCTTGTTGGCATTCGCTACAGCCAGACTTGAAACTCCTGCATAGAAACACTCCCTGTTTGCAACTGCACATGAAACATCAGACTCCCAAACCCTCTCATGACCCGCCTCCTATTTAATCCTCCAATACAGTCATTCTAATCAGGAGCCAACCGTCTTGCAATGAAATTAAGGCTGTGTGGGGAAATGATACTTCCTGTGGGGACAGTACAAAAAATGGATGTGCCCCATAAAACTCAGTCAATAGTGTGACTGGGTCCACGTAGTGGGCGAGGTGCTCTACAGGCTGCTGTCCTGAGGCGTACACAGGCTCAGTGTGACACAGGATAAGGGAGGGTTTAGACCTCAGCCTGGGAATGGTGGCAACAGGCTGCACAGTTCTCTTCATGCCACACCCGAGTGAGGTTCTACCCAGCTGTACCCTCATGCCTCTGCTCTCCTTCCTGCAGCCTGGCTCAGCCCCCTGCTCCTGCACCACCCTCCCTGATCCTTCACCAGAGCCCCTTCCCAGAACCCCTCCTTCCCCCAGAGCCCCTTCACTAGCCCCTCCCCCACCACCTTCCCAAAGCCCCTCCCTCCCCCAGAGCCCCTTCACGAGCCCCTCCCCCACCACCTTCCCAGAACCCCTCCCTCACCAACCTCCCTGATCTCAACTGAGCCCCTTCACTAGCCCCTCCCCATCACCTTCCCAGAACCCCTCCCCACCACCTTCCCAAAGCCCTTCTTCATCCTCCCCAGAGCCCCTTCACTAGCTACCACCACCTTCCCAAAGCCCCTCCCTTCCTCAGAGCCCTTCCTCACCCCCTCCCCACCACGAACCCCTCCTCCCCCAAAGCCCCTTCACTAGCCCCTCCCCACCACCTCCCCAGAGACCCTCCCCGAGCCCTTCCCTCACCACCCACCCCCTCGCTAGTCCCTCCCCCCACGCCAACATCCCGGTACCACGGCCCCTCCCCCCGCCGGGCCCCACCATCACCCCTCGCCCCAGGGTCCCTCGTCCCGACCTGCAGGAGGGGCCGTCGACGCAGCAGGGCCTGGCGAGGGAGCAGGGGGCTGCGTGGTCTCCCGGCAACAACCGAACCTCCCGCCGCTGCGCACTTCCGCCCGGCCGGACCCTTCCCCTCGCTTCCGGTTCCGGGGCGCAGGGCGCGCACGTGGGGGGCGCTGGAGGAGGCGGGGCTGCAGCCGCGGGTGCCCGGGGCCGGGAGACGCGCTGGTTCCCCGCCGGGCCGGGATGGGGGAGTTCCAGGTGCACCGGGTGCGGTTCTTCGCCTACGTGCCCGCGGGGATCCGCTGCCTGGCTCACAGCCCCCGCTCCGCCCGCCTGGCCCTGGCCCGCACGGACGGCGCCCTCGAGGTCTACAACTTCGCTGCCAACTACTTCCAGGAAAAGGTAACGGGGCGTCCCCCGCCCCGAGCGGCCATCCCGGCCCGAGTCCAGCCGGGGCCTGGGGAGAGACGAGCCCTGGCTGGAGCGAGCGTGGGGCCGGGAGAAGCTCTGGGATTTCACCGGCCCTGAGCGGGAGCTGTCACCGTGGCCTCGCGTGTAACGCGCAGCGTTGAGCGGCCGTGAGCGTCATTGGCTTTGCTGGGCTTCAGCGTCTCGCTCGCTGTGGCACGGGGCGGGGGCTCTCCAGCTAACCCAGCAACCCCCTGCAGTGGGCGAGACTTCGTACAGGGACGGGCATGGAACAATCCTGCCCCCCTGCGGGCCTGGGAGCTGCCCAGGACGGTGTTCTGGGGCCGATTCAACCGCCCGTGCTCGCCCAGGGCCCATGCGTTAGGGGCCAGTGGAGGAACTTGGGGCCCGTCCCAGCAGGCAGCGCTATAGGGAAGGGTACAGCAGTACTGCCTGCCTGGGAGTGACTAACCTCTGCTAGCTGGTGTATAGGGAGCAGTGGAGGGGCACTCAGCCCTGGCCCTCCCATTGGGGATTGAGGTAGGGGAATTCCATAGGAGCAGAGGGTGGGGGACACAAAATGAGACTTTGTCCTTATATGGTGCTCAGACGTGGGCTGTCTGAGCCCAGGTGGGCTCCAGGGGAAGCGGGATGGTGTGATTCATCTGTGCGTCTTTTCAGGGTATCCCAGGCCATGAGACGAGAACCACAGAGGCGCTGTGCTGGGCAGCTGGGGATCGGCTCTTCGGAGCAGGCCTGGGCGGAGACATCAGCGAGTATGATTTAGAGAAGCTGCGAGTCAAGTACTCCCTGGATGGCTTTGGGGGCCCCATCTGGAGCATGGCGGCTGATCCCAGTGGCACTCAGCTGGCAGTGAGTACCTCTGGCTGGAAAATCCCAGGGAAGCCTGCCAGCTCTGTAGCTTGGTTCTGCCATTGGGCCAGGATGTCACTTCTGGCTCCTGCTGGCCTATGGGGCAGATGAGGTCTGCCTCCCTTGCTGCTGCTCCCAACTAGCAAGCTCCCTGGTGTTCTGAAACCCAGGTGCATACTCTAATTGTCTTCAGTGGCTACGCTCCTGTCCAGCCTCACAAGGCATGATGGACTGGGTCTGTGCCGGGCAATGGGACTGCTTGATGCAAGCCGCAGATAGTGCTGAGATTAGGGGAGGGGGAGAATCATACATGTTGGTTCCAGGGAATGATGGAGTGGAGACTGCAGAATCTTCTTCCCCCTGTTGCAGGTGGGTGTGCAGAGCCCCTTCCCATTACCACAGATCGCAGTGTGGGGTAGGGACTGTGGGGCTCCCCGCTGCTGGTAGCTGATGGGCTGTGAGCAGTGCATCTGGGGGGGTGGGGGGGGAGATAGAGAGCCGGGTGGGTGGCATCATAGTTGAGTGGTGGTGAGATGTGCCCACGAGGCCCAAGGGCAGTTTGTTCTCAGAACTACTTCAGCACAGAGTCCGGGCTGCCCAGCCCCGGGCCCTTCCCGAACGCAGAAGAGGCTGAATGTAAATCTCTGACAAGCAGGAAGCAGAGTTGTGGAGATGGAGGTAAAGGAGTTCTGTGCGCTAAGCAATACTCCTCACCAGACAGTGGGGCAGGCTGGGCTGGCAGTGCGGAGCAGTCCTGGCCTTGCTGGGTCGCTGTGCCAAGCACTCTACTGTGCTGGGAGCTGGAACTGACTTTGCTTCTGAGCGTCCATGTTCAGGCAGTTGGGGAGCCCATCGCTGCCTGCCCCTGGCAGCAGACAGATGGGACGTGAGCCAAATAAGGGCTTTAATCATCTCTCTCTCTCATGTTGTCTCCTCGCTCGCCTGCCCTCCATAGGTTGGCTGTGAGGATGGGTCAGTGAAGCTTTTCCAAGTCTTGCCTGATAAAATCCAGTTTGAGAGGAGCCTGGACCGGCAGAAAGGTAGATTTGATGGGGACAGAGCAGGGCAGAGGCTGATGGGGGAAGCTGTGGTTGGGGGGAGTGATGGAGGGAAGGCTACAGAATCTACTTCCCACTCCCTTTAAATGCCCCAAGCCTGGTCCTCTGCAGCTCTCTCTGCCCTGTGTCAGCTGTGGGACTTGTGTTCTCCATTCCGAAGAAGCAACTAAGATGAGTTGAATCTGCTCCAGGTGGGACCCGCTGCCACCAGGGAGCCCTCCAAAGGCCCCACACTGAGCAGCGGGAGTCACAGCCTGCCCTCTTCCCCAGTCAGGTGGCCATGGATGAGGTCTTGTGGGCAGAGGGCAGTTAGAAGGGACAGTGTGGTCACTCAGGAGTTCAGGATGTGGGTGTGGTGAAGGGGAGGCTGGTGCACACCTCTCTGAGAGAAATGTGCCAGCCTCCCATGGATCCAGCTAGCCCTGCTTCTGAACTGTCCTCTAGCTTAGCCTGTCCTAGCCCTGTACCCTCGCCCTTATTGGGAAGGCACAGCACCTTCTAGTTCTGTCACCCAAGGCTGGGGTTTCTGCCCCATGGCACTGCCAGGCAATCGCTGAGTGCAGGCTTGCACTGAACGTTGGGGGTGAGGGGCATTGGTCTGGGTTGGCTCATGTGAGATCTCTTTCCCTGCCGTGTAATTCTCCAGGGCGTATCATGTCCCTCTCCTGGCATCCCTCCGGCACCCACATTGCTGTTGGCTCCATCGACCTTCTCCGAGTCTTTGACGTCAAATCAGGTGACTAGGAGCGCCCAGCAGAGGCGTAGTGGAGAGGGTTAGTTCCCAGGTGCCCCTGAGCGCTGGATGTGCTGGTGGGCTGTCCCCTAAGCACCTCCTGTCCACGTGGGCTGCATGCTCGCCCTCCCATTCTCCCTTCCCCCAGCAGAGTTCAACTGCCCCAAACGGAGCCAGCTGTGCCCTGTGGACTCCAGGCCAGGTGGGGTTGCTGGTCCATGTACCGGGCATTCCTGATGCAGCTGAATGGGGCTTCTGAGCAGATCGCCATGGAGGAGAGAGACTCGGAGCCTGGCATATCTGTCATGTTAGCAAGGGGCCCAGCTCACGCACCCTGCCCCAACCCTGAGCTGTAAGCTCCCCATGGCCCTGTCCCCCTCTCCTCTGCTATCCGGGGTTGTCTGATTCACAGGCCATGCCATCCAGCGGATCCTGGTGGACCGGCGCCCGCAGGGTCTCTACAGCCGTGAGTGTGTGGTGTGGAGCGTGGCATTCCTCTCCGACGGCACCATTGTCAGCTCTGATTCGGTGGGGAAGGTGCAGTTCTGGGACTCGGAGAAAGGAACCCTCCTGGAGACCCACCCAGTCAGCAGCTCGGCTGTGCTGTGTCTTGCTGTGTCTGAGGTAGGAGGGGCCTGGCGGCTCCTGGGAGCCCCCGTGCGTAGGCTGGGCGGAGGGGTGGTGACTGTGTGGGCTCTGCGCAGGGACGCTAGTAATCTGGGATCTCACCCCTTATCTGCAGCATCTTCTGTGACACTGGCTGACCCAGAGCGGCTTGGCCAGGAGCCATCCCCACCTGGTTAAAGGGCACTGCAGGCTGCTGGGGTGGATGCTGCTCTGGCTGACTGGCTTGGAGCTCGCCCATCTCCCACCCTCTTGGGCCAGGGTGCAAGGAGCTGTTGGGCTCTGTCCAGTACCTAGTGGGATGGGGGTTCACATCCCCACCCTTCCCTTGGCACTGCCCAGCCCTGCACTGTGGGCACGGCGAGCGACGGCTGTTTGGTTTCCTCCCCAGGAGGAAGACAGCATCGTGGTGGGCACTTCGGAGGGGGCGGTGTACCAGTTCCAGCTGCTGCCGGTGAAGTGGGGCAGTGCTGAGAGCAAGTGGGTGCGGACGAAGCCGTTCCAGCATCACACCCATGACGTGCGGGCCGTGGCACACAGCGCGACGGCACTCATCTCTGGAGGTATGGGGTGAGGAAGCTGCACCAGCCTAGAAGTGGGGCTCTGATCGTGCCTGGGCTTGGCTCAGCACAGTTTAGCCACCTTGGTGTTTCCTCCTCCTCTTTCAGGCCTGGATGCCCAGCTGGTGATCCGCCCGCTCATGGAGAGGGTGCATGGAAAGGGCTATGATGCTGCCCTCCGGAAATTCACCTTCCCCCATGTAAGTGCTGCACCCCGTGAGCTCTGCCTTGGTAGCCCTGCTCACCAGGTCCCCTTGCCGCAGCCACCAACTCCTGTTTGCAGGCCTGTGTCACTCCTGCTCTTGGGATTGCTCCAGCGCGGGTCCTTCCCTGTTGGAGTGGCAGCCTGGTCCCTCTTCATCCTTCCTGGTTCCAGTGGGGTCACCGTGGGTGAGCTGCCTGGGGAGTCCCATTGCTGGGGATGGCCCGTGCCGCTTGCTGACCTGCTGGGGAGAATGGGCATCAGAATGTGCTGAATGACAGTCTGGAGCACAAGAGGTGCCTGGCCGGCTTCCCACGTGCCATGCGCCGATCCTGTGGCATCTGGTTGCCCATCGCCCCAGGGGGTTCTGCACCCACAAATAGGAGCTGTGCGTGCTGGGCTGTCTGCCCTCTGGCCTGGCTGGCCTCGCCCTGCCCCGTTACCCAGGGGTCTCGTAACTGTCTGACTCTTGGTTGGTTGCAGCGACGCCTCGTCTCGTGCGCTAGGAAGGCCAGGCTCCTCCTCTTCCAGTTCCCCCAACACCTGGAGCTCTGGAGACTCGGAGCCACCAATTCTGCAGGTAAGACCCCATGAGGGCTCCCAAGCGCTGATTGAAAACGGGATCTGTTCTTGGGATCTGGCAGAGTGAAGTGCCCGAAAGGGAGTTTCTAGCAAATCCATGAAACAAGGCCAGTGCAATTCCTAGGGGACAGGTGTCCACATCACCAGCCCCCTCCTCCCCTGCGGTCTCTAACCGGTCCCCTCTTGGCAGAAAGGGCAATGATGGCTGTGCCTTGCCAGCATGGCCCGCAGGAAGTGCCCACTGCTGCCTGTGTCTCTGGAGAGTGTCAGTCTCCAGCAGGTGAGTCCAGCCTGTGAAAGGTTCCAAAAAGAGAATGCCCTTGGCCTAGGAAGTCGAGATGTAGTTTTGTGACTGGAGGGTTAAAGAGCCCCTGCCTTGGCCCCGCTGGGACTCCCAGAGCCTGGGAGGGGCCTGAATGGATTGGCTCCAGTGTAACAATCGGCTGTTTCAGCCATGTGCGGGGGCCTGGGTAGCATCCTGACAATTGGCACGAGGAAGCGTTCCCCGCTCTGGGCACAGGCTGGTACCACTCCCCTCTCTTGTTGCACGTGGCCAAGCAGAAATCATGTACTTCCCACACAAAACCACTGTACTCAGTGTCACTCGACACACCAAATCCCTGGTGTGCCAGCATGTGTCACGGGGGGTTGGCACAAGTGCTGGGAATGGTTCAGTAGAGTTCAGTGTGGCAGAGCTGAGTCATGGGGTGGGCACCTCTATGGGTAAAGCTCCCCCCTCCTGCTACGGTTCCCGGCATCTTGTGGGAGGTGCTGGGTTCAGGCCAGGACGGATCATCAGCAAGTCTCTCCCCGTCTGTGCCGTGGGGCAGTCGGTAGTGGCCTGAGTGGTGCAGAGCTCCTCAAGCAGTGTCGGCACTAAGTGCTCTTGGTTCTTCTCCCAGGGAAGGATGGTGATATCCTGCCAGTTTCCCGTGCCCCTGAGCACTTGCTGCAGCTGAAGAGCAAGGTAAGGCTGAGCAGCCTCTCCAGAGGGGGTGCCACCTCCCCGTTGCCCAGGTGGCTAGGCCTGGCCTAGGCCCCAGCTGTCCCCAGCTATAAGTTTTCACATGTGCTGTGCCTGCCTGGCCAGATCCCTGTGTGCAGGGACGCCCTGGGTAGCGTGAGAGTTACAGGAGAGTCAGAGAGAGTAACAGCCAGCCTTGCCCGGTCTGTGGCCTCCCCGGCCAAGGGCGCTTCCAAGTTGCTTGTGGGTGCTGTGAGGCAGGAGCACTGTGCTACCGGCCCATTCTCTCAGAGCCCTGCTGCACTGCGCTCCCTCGCGGCCGTGTCTGCTGTCGAGCTCCCCTGGGTACAGGAGCTAGCGGGTGCAGAGTGGGTTACTCCGGCTGCCGCAGGCTCACTGAGGTGCAGAAATAAGCTTCCTGCTGTGCCCACAGCTCAGCCGCAGGGGGCAGGTTGGGGGCTGGAACGCTCTGTACAGAGCGTCAGGCTCTGACAGCAAGGGGAGACCTGGGTGGTGGGGAAAGCAGGCCCCTGCCATCCCACTGGCAGCTCTCTCTCTCTGGCCGGCCCTGCCTACTCCCTCTTGCTGGGACGAGCTACAGCTGATTTGTCTGGTTACTGAGAGTCCTGGTCCCAGAGGGACCCAGCATGTGACAGTCCCACAGCGAAGGGCAGACGCACCCCACACTCCCCAGGATGTGTGCGAGAAAGCATGGCTGCTATGGGACTCCTTCCTGTGGGGAGAGCCCCTCTGCAGTGCAGTTCTGCTGGCAGCTGTTCTCAACCGTTAAATGAGGGCACCCGTCTGCGTGTGGGGTGCAGGTACCTTTGGGGCTAAGACAGAGGGTGGCTGCTGGCCAACCCAGCCTCAGCACTCTGTGTGGTTCCCAGGGCCCCGAGCACATCTGTTGCAGCTGCATCTCGCTGTGTGGCAGCTGGATCGCCTATTCCACGGCCTCCAGGCTTCATCTGCACAGAGTGCACTTGGAGAACGGCAGCGTCAGTGTCAAGAGGGTGAGTACAGGCCCTGCTGTCGGCTAAACCTGGGCATGGGGGCTTGTTCCTGTCCTGACTGACGGTCGCTGATGGGTTCTGTGGGATGGAGTGGGGGAGGGGAGACAGCGATGGGAAGGGAAGGACCTTGGTCCAGTGCCCCCTTGGAGGGCCATGGAGCCCTGAGCAGTGGCCGTGCCTTGCCATCTGCACGTAGGAAGTGAGCGCTGATTCTGCTCTCCTGCCCTCTCCAAGGTCTCCAAGGTGCCCAAGCTGCTGTGCTCAGCCCACCAGCTCCTGTGCTCCGCCGACTCCACCAGCCTGTTCGTGGCCTCAGATCAGGGTGCCGTTCATGTCCTCAAGCTCCTGGAGCCAGGGGGCTGCGGGCACCTGCAGACCCTCCGCCCAAACTCAGGTATGCGCTCCCTGCAGCTCCTGTGTGGCTGCAGGTGGGAGCAAATTTCAAAGGATCCCCAGCCCTCCCCAAACCTGTGCCTGAGGCAGTAGGGGAGGCTAGCCCTGGGCTGAACCATTCCAGCCCCACTGCCTTCCCTGGGGCTTTGCTGGTGGGGGGCATTTTTCCCCTGGGGCAGCCTATGAATGCCTACCCCCCATTTGAGATGCCCAGAGTGCCCTGGAGCCGCTCCCCCTTGCTCCTGAAATGGAGCGTGTCTCGTCCACACTCCCTTGGACTCTGCCGGGTTTGCTCACCAATCTGCCCCCAGTGCCCTGATGTGACCTCTCCACAGGTCACTATGACTAGGTGTGTGCACCCCTAGGAAGAGCCTGGTGGGGGGCAGCGATCCCTTATGGCTTTGGACTGGGGTTGGATTTGGGGTGCCTTCAAGTGCCCTGCACCTCCATGGGTGCCAGAGAGGAAACGACTGGTGCTGAGCAGTGCGGCCGCTCTGACTCTCCTGCAGGCAGCGCCCAGGCTGTGTACCTGCTGGCGGCAAGCGCGGATGGGGACTGGCTGGCTGCCGCTGGTGGGGACTGGGAGATCAACGTCTACAGCCTGAGACACTTCAAGGTGAGAGCTGTGTGAAGGGTGCCTCCTGTGGTGGGAGGGCGAACCTGCATGTGTTTGGGGGTCGCTGTAGCCGGGAGACCAGCCGGCTTGGTGCATGGGCTCCTTTGGGGCGCTCTAGCTGCATCACTGCCTTCCAGAGGGCAGAATCCTGGGAGTCTGTGCTGCGATGGGTTCATTGCCGCTCGGACTGTTCCGACACAGCGAGCCTGGCCGTCCAGTCCCGCAGACGTCCGTATCTCACCCTGTCTTCTCTTCTTAGCCCCACTGCACAGTGCCTGCATACAACTGCGCAGTGACTGCCCTGGCCATTCACCCTGTGACCAATAACCTCGTCATCACCCACTCGGACCAGCAGGTAGGAGCTGTCTCCTGCACAGGCTTTCCATTCTCGCCTGCTGCTCCGCTTCCTGTTAACTGCCTGTGCTTGGGCAATATGGACTCCATGCCCCCAGGGTGCCGTTCCTTGCGTCCAGGCTCTCAGGAATGAATGCACCCCGTAGACTGGTTTGTGGGTTACTGTTGCAGTCGCTGGAGTTCTGGTTTAGGGACGTTGGTATTTACCAGCCGCAGCCTGGGTGTGAAGTTGGCAACGTCTGATGTCAGTCCCGTGACAGGGAACTCTTCCCATTGTGGGCACCATCCTTCTCGCTGCCAGCAGAGCAGTTTGGGGGCGAACTGGCCGGGACAGGCCACCAGTCGCCTCAGTCCTAGAGGAGAGGCTGGGTCGGGTCAGGTCAGCTCGGGCTGTGGGGTGGTGGAGCAGCCTGGCGGTTCCTGTAGTTTTACACTGAGGTTGGTGCCAACTGCTCATCTGGCCTTCGAGGAAAGGGTGGAGGAGGGACTTGGCCAGGGGTATGTCCAGCTGTAATCCTGCTTCTTCCTGTCCCTCCCCGTGCTCTGCAGGTGTTTGAATTCAGCATCCCCGACAGAGAATACACCACATGGAGCAGGAAGGTGCAGCAGCACGGGCTGCATAAGGGTTGGCTGGAGCGGGACACGCCCATCACCCATATCACCTTTAACCCCAAGCAGCCAGCGCACATCCTCCTCCATGACACACACATGTTCTGCATCCTCGACAAGTCACTGGTGAGCCCTGGCCCTGAGTCACTTCTGGGAAGCAGCTTGTGGTACAAGATGGGGTGAGCAGGGAAAGCTGTTCTGCCCGTTAGGGCCTCGCCCCACTGATCAAGGGACGTTCCCTGGAGCGCAAGGCGATTGGCATCCCCATGGGCATGCAGCTGCGCAGCAGCTCCTGTGACTTGCACAAGCTGCCTTGTTAGCAATGGCCAAGTCTGGCACCGGCAGCTAGGGCCTCCTGGCTGTCTGGGAAGGGGAGCAGGGCAGGGTGGGGTGCAGGGGAGTATGTGGAGTGTGTGTCCCCAGGGGCTTTCCTGATACCTTCTGAAGTGGCTCTTGTAGCCGCTGGTGGTGCTCGGCCTTAGAGTGGCAGGTCGCGCCCCTGGCAGGCATGGGGCTGTCACATGGGCCTGGTGCCTTAGCCTGGGATGGTAGTTTGCCTGTTGGTTTGGGAGGGGTGGCAGCAGGTTGGGAGTAGTGCGCTGAGTGTGCACCCGCACAATACAGGGGCTTGTCCTGTCGTGCGCAGGATGGGGAGCGCTCCCCGTTTGCAGCTTCTCTTTAGCATAGCCTGTGCCAACAGACAGCTCCCCAAGGGGCTTTGATCTCGATAGAATGGCTGTGCCCGTGTGGTCGGCCTGTCCCACCAAAGCCCCTCCCCCCGAAAAGATCCTTTGTTGGGTGGGAGCAGCGGGAGGAATGGACCAAACAAAGGGATGGGGGGCACTGTGGAGGGTGCTGAGTCCCTGGAAGGCTGACACACACACTGTGGGCTTTCTCCCCAGCCCCTCCCTGATGATGCAACCCCGCTGATGAATCAGACTGCCTTGAAGCAACTCTCAGAGAAGGCCAGGCGGGGCTATGCTCATGCCTTCAAGATCTGCAAAAAGTACCAGGCGAGTGTGCTAATGTGAGGGCCACCTCTGGGGGGGGATGGGCGGCCGCCTGCTGGGCCCACAGCTCACCCCCTGCAGCCGAGTACAGGAGCCAGGAGAGCTTTTCCTTGTACTGAAGTTCACACACGTGTGCTGGGAGGTGCTGCACTGCAGTGCTTCCCTAGTAGGATGTTTACTCCCGGGGGACTAATGCCAGAGCTGAGATTCCAGGCTAGCAAGATCAGCCCCTGGGTGCCCTGCTAGCTGGCCGGCTCTGGAAACAGCAGGATGGTGCCAGAGAGCTGAACTTGATGCCCATGGGTTTTGGGGTGGGAGTCACAGCTGCTCCAGCTGGCTGACACATGGAGGTTGGAGCAGGCTGGATACACCCGTTCCCTGTCAGTCAGTGGAGGGCGGTCTGGGATCTGTTGTTGGAGGAGGACTGGGCCTGTCTAGCTCCTGAACTCCCCCCAGGGTCAGTCAGTTCTCACAGGGGACGTGATGCTGATGGGACAGCATCCATACCCCCTCCTCCTCCCCCCTCCCCCCCACACTCTCTCTTTCTCACTCTGGTGCTTCGTATAAAACACAAGTGCTTGAAATGTGCTGCCAGCCACGGGAGTCGTGTGTAACTCTCACTCCATGCCTGACCCTCCCTCCCTCCTGCAGGGTCTTGGGCAGTAGTGGCAGATGCTTAACTCCCCCGGGGTCTGGTGCTGTGTTGGAGCTGCTTCTGTTAGATGTTCTGACAAGCTTGTGGCTTACCACTGAGCAGCCATCCCCACCTGCAACTGATCCAGACCAATTGTTTGGCTCGCCTGAGTGCCTCCGGGCGAGGAACGGAATCCTGCTGAGAGGGCCTGAGACAGCTCTTGTGCCCAGGTGTATCTGACCTGAAATCTCCCATGCTTGGGAGGGTTAGGGGGGTGGTATTGCTCCTCCCCAGCAGTACAGACCTCTGTGATCTCCCAGGCTCGCTTACCAGCTGCTGGGTGTGTATTTCTGTCATCAGCGTCCCTTCTGCCTGCGCTGTTGCACAGATCTCTTGAACCAAGCCAGAGCTGCCTTGCTGGAGGCTGGTCACTAGGGAGCAGTACGTGCCCATCCCATTGACCTTACACAGCAGTAGGTTGAGAAGACTTGATTTGAGGTTATGGGGCTGCCTGGTGTAGGGAACTGCAGGGTTTCAGAGGATCTTAGGCTGACGATTGCACAGGGGCTCACTGCTCCTGCTCCTGGACCCTGTGGCTAGGACCTGGTCTGGCAAGGCTCCTGGAGAGTTGATTCATGTTACCGCAGAGGCTCCGGGATGCACTCGGCAGAGCTGCTCATGCTGTTCCGAGAAGAGTTTTAATCTTGTCTCCCTCTTTCTGCCCTGCAGCCCCTGCTGTTTGTGGACCTCCTGGAGGAGGGCTCCCTGGTGGTGGTGGAGCGGCCCCTGATGGACATCAAGACACAGCTGCCCCCACCTGTCCAACAGAAGAAGTTTGGCACCTAAGAGCAGAGCTGGGTGCTCTGCCCATGGAGACTCTTTGTACTGTTGCTTCCCTGGGGACCCTTGTAATAATAAACCCCTGCTGTTCTGTAGGCCTGTGCTGGCGAATCTCCTCTGCCCTGTGGGGCTCCCTGCTTTCCTAACAACTGAGATGGCTCTAAGGTCAGGTTCCCTAGAAGGGATGTGTGCTGGAGGGATGGGCCCATCAGCTCTCCTGGGGCTTCTCTCATCCCCAGCCGACCCAGCAGAAGCTGGACCTGACCCCAGGCCCACTTCCTGGAGGGTGACACCAATCTCTCCCCCTTTTTGGTAATCGTGGACCCCCGGCTCACGTCGGCAGTGGCTTTATTACTCTAGATGCTGGCGCTGTTCCTGCGGCACTGACAACCAGCAGCTGGGCTGGTGGGTCTCAGTCTGGTCCCAGAACTGAGACTGGAAAGGAACTCTTCTCACCGTGTTTAATGGGGACAGCAACACCCACTGGTCACTCTCGGGACTGGAAGCCCATTGAGCCAGGCTCTGCGCAGGTGTAGGAGGAGACGCGATCCCTGTCCCAAAAGACCTTCAGCCTAAATTAGATGCTGGGATCCATTTTGGTGGCACATTTTGGACCTTCCTCTCCACTCCTCTGTGTCTTGCTGCTGGGCTGCTCGCTGTGGGGGGCGGCTTCTGCCAGATGTAGTCAGTTCTTGCCGAAATTCATACCAACAAATATAGCCACTTCAGCTGGTGCCAAAAACCCTGCATCGAACCAGCTTTCACACCCAGTTCTCCCTTTGGACAGTGACTAGCCCTGACGGGAGGAGATCGGGGTGATTGGAAGCAGACCAAGCCAGAGTTCTTTTAGCTGGCGACCTGTACTCAGTAGGTGCCTGTACCTGGGGAGTGGGTTTGAACTGCAGTTTCTGGTGCATGTTACTGTGTTTGTGGCTCTCGTATGGAACGCAGGTGCTCACTCAATTTGGGTTTGGTTTGTGCCCAATTCGCTGCTAATGCCATGATCAAAGTCACTGCAGTGTGCCTTATTCTGTGGAACTTGCACATATCAGTTGGCCGCTTTCGTGGGCAGTTGCAGCAGTTGCCTATGCAGTATTTATGGGCAAACGTACAAATCTGGGCCTAGATGGAGCTGCAGGCAGTTACACAGTAACTCAAGAACACGGACTGGCTGGTCTAAGCGGCTCTGGGCTAACCAGACTCACACATCTACTCCGGGCACACACACACAGACTTCCCGGCCGGTGTGAGTGCCCGGAGTGGATGTCAGTGCTGCACGTACAGGTAGTGACTTGTTGCTGTTGTGTACATGCTGTAGCTACCTGGCTCTCGCTGCCTGTCTGTTGGTGCCTGCACTCACACGTCCCACCCCAAAGGCAGCTGCAGGCAGCTCCTTGTCCCCTCCAGGTCTCTCACCCCACCTCCTCCAAGCCCGCTTCCTTCCCCCTCCCTCTGCGTGCACTTGCACCTACATAGTTCAGCATGGCCACATGCACCTTGTCTGGTGGTAAAAGACCCAGTTCTCTCCACAGGGGGCGTTGTATGAGGCAGAGCTGGCCTGAAATGTTACCAACTACATTTTAAAAGGACAGTCTGGTAGTAGCTTCTGTCCCAGACCATAGACAGACTTCCATCTTGCCCCAGAACCTGGATACCGATCTGATGTGTATCTGGCTCAGTAAGTGATTACGAGCCATTTGAACCCCATGTTGGACACCCCTGTTCTACCCCACAAGTTCTCAGTACTTCGTAGTGTGGGTTGTGCTGTGAATGCCTCCCTTCCATTTATCACGCCACCCCCCCACCCCGTCCTCCATTTGCCATCATTTAGTCTCAGTTCACAACCCATAACCTTCCTGTGCCAACTCCAGCAGATATTTACATGGAAGAGAAGTAGTAGGAAAGTGTTAAGGGATGTTGGTTGTCTCTTAATATGACTTAACAGCTGGGCTGGAGAGCCAGCCCCATGGCAGCAGCCACTGCTTTGCTGACCAGTCTGAGATCTGCTGTTCTGCATTTTCATAGCCGTTAAGGATGATATTTTGAACTCTGGTGCAGAAACAAGGAGAAAGATGCCCACTCAGCCTTTATAGATCATCAAACAGCACCCTGGTTTTCTTTGCAGGCCCCTCTAACGCTGTACCAGCAGGGGGCACTGTTCCCTTAGCTTTTAGGATACTGCTCATGAAAGCGAGGAGATGGGGGATTGAGTTGCTCTCTCCTGAGATGTACTTGGTCCTGCCTCGATGCAGAGGGCTGGACTAGATGACCACTCGAGGACCCTCCTAGCCCTGCGCTTCCATGATTCTAAGATGCTGCAAAACTGAACTTGGGTTTTCTAGCCAAAGCAACAGGCTTGTGCGAGGCAGAGTAAAGGACTGCGTGGGTGGCTCCCTCTGGGCAGTCAGCTTGTTGCAGCTTGGTAGGTGTCAGAAGGAAAGGAAGTTAATTCACAAAATGTGATGAATGGAGGTATGCTCAGGCTTGCAAAACCTTGATCACCGTGAGCTTGAGTTTCCCTGCTGATCCGTGAAGTGAGACAGCCCAAGCCGGATTGCAAATGGGGCATCATCTGTAGGGCTCCATGATCGCTCCCTTCTCCCCCAAGGGGATGATACTTAGCCAGACTGTGTGACTGCTGCCCTCTCCACTCTGCTGTGCTGGCATTTCCATTCATCTCCTTTTTCAGAGGCTCTTGTTTTGGCTATTTTAATTCCCCTCCTGCTGGAACTCAGTGTGGTATGTCACCTTTTAACCAAGCACCATTGCAATCCATCTGGCCTTCCAGCACTTGCGATTATTGTGCAGCTGTGTTGGTATGGGTGTAACAAAAGCCAGCCCTTGGATTGAGTTACAGCATCATCTGTCCTGAGGAGGAGGCAAGAGCTCTGTATCAGAACTCATTCAGCAGGCCCTGGTAAATTACAAAATAGCAGCTTGTCAGATGTCAGCAGTTCCAGTTAAATTAGATGACATTTCAATTCATCTGCAAGTCCCATTTCAAGGCAAAAGCTCATGTGTGGTGAGAGCATTTGTACTAAATAGTGAATCAGAGCAGGTCTCTGCCCACTCACACTCTTCAGCAGGAAACCATAGTTGCAAAGAATTGCTTTGTAGTGTAGGTGGTTCCACCTACAGTGGAAAGCAGCCCCCCCCCCCCGCCCCTTGTAGGCTACCGCCCTTTAGTACTATTTATACATCTGATCAACAGGAAGGATGCCTAAAACAAGCCTTCAGTTACACAGGGGCAGTAGTTGCTTTTCCCAGCTTTTTTGGTCTCACAGAGCAATTGTGTTAACATTCAAAAATAGTATCCCCAAATCCTAGTAATGGACATTGCACCGCTTATTGCTGTTTGTTGCATGTAATATTTAGCAGAGGTCTGATGTGCAAAAGCACCTGACTGTGCAAGTAAAACTTGTATCTGCTGCTGTTTGAGCAGTCAACAGGGCTAGAACACGGGGGGGGGGGGGGTATGTAGCTTAGTCTTGATATATGACATCTTTAACTGAGTTTTTCCTGGTACTTTGGCCAATTTATTTCTAAAGCAACAATGCCTGTATCCTGCTTCTCCCCCACCCTCCAGAAGCCTTAGAACTGCTCTAATTCACAATTCCCTTAATTCTCATCAATGAGAATGGGGTGTCAATTTAGTGTGGTTATTGCTTCCCGAACCACCTTCCCTGACCCCTGCAATCATAGTGCACTGGGCCTGAGTGCTTAGAGCCCAAGGGCTGGAAGGAGTTTATTGTATTTCCCTTCTCTCAGTAGGTGTCCTCAGGAGTCGAGGATCACCAGTGATTACATATGCTTGAGATTCCAACCCGTGCTACAGCTTTGACCTCTGGTAGCTGGGTCTTATCTCACTTCCACTCGGAACTGCCTTTGGGGTAAGAAGGGCTCTCTGGACTTCCACAGCTGGGTCTCCAATTCCAGCTCTGATGTGCTCCAGTCTCCAAGGGAGATGGTATTTTTTCTGCCATAGCTGTTCCCTGCCCTGGACTCAAGTCCATCTTGGTTCTTAGTGCCTTGGGCAGGGCTAGGACAGAGGCAGCGACTCCCATGGGGGTGCTGAAGGCAATGCCCTGGGCTGTGGGGTGGCAGCTCAGGTGTGACAGAATGAGGGAGGCCCATCTTGTGCAGTTGGGGGGGTCTGATCTACAGCATGGGAAGGGCCCCTGGTGCCCATCTGCTGGGTAGCGTGCGGACAGCCCAAGCTCTGTGCAGGCCCCACGGGATGGGTGGGGTTGGGGCAGCTGCTGCCCCTGGACCCAGTGTGGATGGGACCCCTGCTAGGATGGGGGCCTGTAGCTCTCCTCCCCTTTGCCCTGGAGCAGGGAGGGGAGGAGCCTGCAGAAGAAGCCCCGCCCCTAGCGAGCTTGAGGCTTTATTACTATAAGCCCCGCCCCTTATAGCCGTTCCGGCGGAGGGAGCCCTGAGCCGTGGCACCCCGACCGCTGCTGCCTCTCGCTGGGGGGCGGAGCTCAGGCCTGCAGACACGCCCCTTCCCGCTCCCCACCAATCGCGTGCTCCCGTCGAGGCACTGCCCCGCCCCCTGCGGGAAGGAGGCCGGGCGGGAGCGCGAGCCTCGCCCCTCCGCCAATAGCAGGGCCGCGCCCGCCCTCTCCTCAGCGGGGCCCGGCGCGAGCGGGCCGGGTGCCGGCGGAGGAGCCGCGCGGCGCGGCGGGATGGCGGTGTGGACGCGCGCCGCCAAGGCGGGGCTGCTGGAGCTGCTGCTGCGGGAGCGCTGGGTGCGGGTGGCGGCGGAGCTGAGCGGCGAGGCGCTGAGCCTCACCTCGGAGCCGCCGCCCGAGCCCGCGGGGCCGCCCAACGGGCTGCCCAACGGCGCCGAGTGGGGCGCGGCGGGGCGGCCCGGAGCCCCGCCTGCTCGCCGCCCCCGGCCGAGCCGGCGCCGCCGGGCGTGCGGCGGGTGCGGGTGGTGAAGGCCGAGGCGGGCGGGCTGGGCATCAGCATCAAGGGCGGGCGCGAGAACCGCATGCCCGTGCTCATCTCCCGCATCTTCCCGGGGCTGGCGGCCGAGCGCTGCGGCGCCCTGCGGCTCGGGGACGCCATCCTCTCGGTGAACGGCACCGACCTGCGCGACGCCACCCACGACCAGGCCGTGCAGGCGCTGAAGCGGGCCGGCCGCGAGGTGCTGCTGGAAGGTACCGGGGGCGGCGGGGCGGGCGGAGGTTCCCCCAGGGGTGTGTGTGACACACGCACCGCGCCGGGGCGAGCTCCCCTCCCGGGGGCCGGCCGCCCAGTGCAGCGGGCCTACGTCCCCGGGGCAGGCTTCCCCCTGCCCGGAGCCAGGCTGGCCTTGCGGGGGAGGCTCCCGGTGTGACCGTGGTCAAGTCCCTGAAGCGGGTCTGCGGCTTGCATGGGCCGATGTGTCTGTACAGCGCCTCGCACATTTGCCCCCCGCCTGGTCTGGCCTCACCAGGCGCTGCTATAAGACGGATAGTATCGCTGTTAGTGTATGTCTGGGCTCTGAAGCCCTAGGGCTTAAGGTGGCACGGAGGGTTGTCCGTGTGCGGTTTAGAGCAAACGCTGGGGGTGGAAAAGAGTCTTTCTGGGTTGTGGTACAGAATGATCCCCAAAGTGGTGGGATCTTGCAGGGCGGGAGTATGTGTGTAGGAGGAGCAGCAGCCCGGTGTTTACATCTGAGCTAGCTACTTGGTTACTTTGGCTTGGTCCAGCAGAATCTTGCTTTCCTGCAACTGTGCTCATTCATACCCCGTCCCTGAGCAGGGGAGCTCTGTTCACAGGTGCAGCTCTGTAGCCAGCAGAGATGGCCTGTTAGTGCCTGAAAACAAGCTCCTCCCGCTGACTTCGTGTGTGGTCCTAAACTGAACAGCTCTATCGCATGCAGTTTTCCTTTATTTGCATTTCAAAGCTCCTGCTCTGTGGCATTTGCCCCGGCTGGGTTCTCTGTAATACAGAAGCAGAGCAGTGGGGATAGCCATTGAGTCCTCTTTGGAGATGTTGCTGTCTGTAGGGCTGCTAGAGTGAAAGCTCCTGTTTCGTAGTCTGTCATCTCTAAGTAGCCCAGTGTTAGAGGGGACAAGTCCTCACCCCAGCCCTTGTAGTGGATCTGCTATATTGAAGTGTGCTTGCATTCTCGGGGTTGGAAGATAGCCCTTTCTCATAGAGCTGGAAGGGACCCCGAAGGGTCATTGAGTCCAGCCCCCTGCCTTCACTAGCAGGACCAAATACTGAACTCACAACCCTGGGTTTAGCAGGCCAATGCTCAAACTGGCAGTGGGTGCAAGTCCATGCCTGAGTTGTCTGTTGTTTTAGGGGAATTCATGAAAAGTAGCCGGGGAGCCACAAACTACAAGTGAAGGTGTAATCCGGCTCCTCCCTTCCTTTCTTAGGGGAATCGTTCACTGCCTGGTTCACATGCTAGCAGCAACATCTGCTCACTGCTAAGCCCCAGCCCATGGTGAAAGCTTTAGTGCAATTCTAATACTCAAGTCTGTTGTTGTGGCTTTGCCTCTAGTAGAGATGCTGCTGCTATTCTGAAGTTGCTGAGTGGGCAGCATCTGCAATTGAACCCGCAAGATAGTATTTGTGGTTGGAAGTCCCTTATAGCTGAGGGCCTGTAACTGAGAATGCAGCTGTACAGTCCATGGGTGCTTGAGCAGTAAGGTTTGTGAGTGATGTGTACCAATGTCACCGGAACAGACTAAGGGCTGCAAAGCAACTGGCCAAAGTTTTCTGTTTGCATGGTGTTGGAGGCACATGCTGTCAGCTATTCAAAACAGTCCTCCCTTAACTAGAGCCCCATGCTGATGTGTTGGTTTTGTGGGAATAAGTCTTCTCCCTAATGGAAAGTCATTGGTGGCCTAAAACTTTTATGAAGGAAAGCAAACTGCAATATTAGGTGATGGATTTGAATATGTTCTGTAAAGTTACTGGAATCAAACTGCTGATTGCTTGTGGGTGGGTGGCATTCTGCAAAGAACATTGAGCTCTGGGGCTCACAGCTTGGGACTGCAGGTTGGATGGGATGATCTGGGACAGGTTCTCAAACTGGGGGTCGTGACCCAGGTTATTACATGGTCATGAGCTGTCAGCCTCCACCCTACTTCTCCTCCATCATTTATAAGAGTTAAATATAAAAAATGTTTTTAATTTATAAGGGGAGAGGGTTGCACTGAGAGGCTTGCTATGTGTGAAAGGGGTTACCAATACAAAAGTTTGAGAACTGGTCTAGAAGAAGCTGGGTTGGCTTCACAGCATTATTTCCTGTGCCCTGAACATCCTGGCTTGGATAGACTGCTTATTTGTTAAGAGCCTTGTTTTATGAAGGTTCTTGCAAACCTGTTTTCTGAAGCAAAGCATCTACCTGCTGGTGCAAAGAAGGTGATGGGAGAGGTGCTTGTGATTGGAGGCAGATCCAGAGGCTCTTAAAAGAGGAATTTACCTGTGGAAAGCTGATGCAGCAAGCTGACCCACTGTTGGTGATGAGGGTGACTGCATTATCTGGAAGATTATAGCAGTAAGAAAACCATAAAGCTACATTCAGAAGGGTTGTAATTATTGGGGTGTGTTTTATTTCACTGTCCTAGCCATCCAGTGCACTGCTATAGCAGGCAGGCAGAATTCAGCTTACACATAATTTAATACTGTGAAAGGATTTGATTCTTGCTGGAGGTAAAACATGGTCCAGGTTTGCTATTCCTTTGGGAAGCTGTTTCCTTGAAGTCTGCATGCTGTGGTATGGAGATGTTGGTATTTTTAGAGTCTTGTCTTTTTATTTATTACACAACTTTGTGATTAAAAGGCGTTGAGAGCATAAATTATCTGCTGGTCTAGGGAGTGACTCTGTCATTAGTAATCTATGGTAGCAAGTAGGGGAAACTGAGTGGTTTCTCTTCTAAACCGAACAGAAAAATGAATCTTAGCTTGCAAGATGCATCAGGAAAGCAGACAGCGAAACCTTGATTTCTGGAGAGGTAATTCCATTTTAAGACCTACAGTTCCTGCGTTGAGCTGTTTGGGTAGCTGCAGAACTTTGGAGAGCCAGAGGGAGTAAATCTGCTCTTCTGCTGCCTTCCCTGGGCTGCCCTTTCTCAACGACATTTATGATTCTAGTGAAAACTGATGCCTGAAGCTGCCAGAGAGCTTCCTTTTAAAGTCCATCAGCTGCTATTAGCCAAGATGGTCAGAGATTCAAACCTGTGCTCTGGGTGTCCCTAAACCACCAACTGCCTGAAACTGGGAGTGGATGATGGGATGGATCACTCGAAATTGCTCTGTTCTGTTCGTTCCCTCTGAAGCACCTGGCATTGGCCACTGTTGGAAGGCAGGACTCTGGGCTAGATGGACTTTTGGTCTGACCCAGTTTGGCTGTTCTTATGTTCCTGTATTCTGACAGATGGCTGCCAGAACAGGGGTGGGTTTGCAGTGTAGCTGCCGCCTCCGGAATCTACCGTCTTGCAGCAGGCCTGAGGTTGTCGGAATAAATCCTGAAGTACTTAGAGGCTAGATGTTCTAATTCTAGTACAGCTTTCTAAATCCTCCCTGTGCTCATGTGGCTGATTCAGAGGTACCTTCTTCCAGTGATTGCTGCTAACGATTACATTAACCCTTTAAAATGTAAAGCCTGAAAGTTGCTGACATGTGGTAGAGTCCTGAGTCCTCAGTTTGCAAATTGGACTAGAAATCTCATGAGACTTTGCTGGGAGATTTCCAGCATTTCCTGGGCCTTTCTGTCCCAGCCAGTGACTGGTGATAAGAATTCAGTCCTGGTGGAAGTAATTGGTGTAAAAGTGATCAACATGACCAGAGACTGCATAATATTCTGCCGTGCAAAGCAAATATGACTCTAGCTCTACCATTATTTGACACGCTCGGACAAGAAATATAAAATAATCCAGCCTTCCAAGAGCTCAAATGAGTAATTCTAGGTGGATGGTCAGTGCTTTGGGACTGCCAAGATAGAATTGCTGCATACAATGGGATTCCATTCAGAAGTCAGTGTCGTAATACATTACAGTATCAGGCTGGAAATGCTGAGCATAATGCACTGATTCCCGTCGGGTACAGAGACGTGTAAGAGCTGCCCATAGGCTG
Organism: Mauremys reevesii; assembly: GCF_016161935.1. Taxonomy (NCBI): domain Eukaryota; kingdom Metazoa; phylum Chordata; order Testudines; family Geoemydidae; genus Mauremys; species Mauremys reevesii. The sequence goes on from NC_052638.1 coordinate 41,672,562, forward strand.
TAGTTGGGTGCATTCTGGGCATTGGCAATGTAGGTGCCTCCATCAGTAGCAGAATGCAGTTCAGCACATTTCCCATCTAGGCATTTGTTTGTTTTTGCTATGGTTGACCACAAATGTCAGTTTTTAGGTTGATTTTTGGGCTGTGGAACTGGCTTGAGAACACACATTTTTCACATACAGCACCAAACAGCTGTTATGTGGGGTCTACTGAGGCCATGTTCAGCCTGGACTGCATTAGAATTGGTGACCTAGAGTAAAAAGGGTATGCAGCCCATTACCCATATCCCTGAACCCCCTTCTGCGTTTCGAAGGGACTCGGTAGTGCTGCTGCTGGGTTGCTAGAGTTATAACATGAGGGGCTCCAACTGATGCACAATTGTTGTGAACCCCATCATGAAGCTCTTCCACGTGTTAGTTCTAAAGCAGGCTCCTGGGACTTAAGAGCAGAGCTTCCAGGGAATGGGGCAGGTTTAAAATTCAGCCTGTGTGGCTCACAAAGAGGAAGGAGAGCCGCAAGACAAACGCAATCTGGATACAATTCTGCATGTTCCTCAGCTTTCCCTGCCCAAATCTCGCTGCTTTGCTGGCAGCCCCCAGGGATGAGGGTTTTCCGTGGAGGGGATAGTGGGGAACAAGCTGCAGCTTTTCTAAGACATGTTGGCAACCCCATGTCTCTAGTCACCTCTGGCCATGAGGGATGCTAGGGGAGCAAGGGCTGGTCTTCGCTGAGGCATTGGCTCATGATATAATGCAAGTGCTCCTAGCCAGGCTCCTGTGCACACCCACAAAGCTCTAGTGGAGCGTTAGCCTCCAGTTGGCTGTGCCATCAACAGGGCACTGCTGATGCTCAACCAGTAATGCAGGGGCAGGACTCGGCTACTCTGCAGCTCATCCAAACGCTGTGCTGCTAACCCAGCTGCTCTCATCCTGTGGAGCTGCAGAGTTGTGTGGTGTGAGCTGGGCTAACTTGAGCTCAGGGGCGGCTCTACGAATTCCGCTGCCCCAAGCAGGGCGGTGCGCCGCACTGCCAGGCACCGGTCCCGCGCCTTCGCGGGACCTCCCGCAGACGTGCCGCTGGTCCCGCGCCTACGGTGGAGCTTCCGCAGTCATGCCTGCGGGAGGTCTGGTTGTCCCGCGGCTCCGTTGGACCTCCCGCAGGCATGACTGCGGAAGGTCCGCCGGACCCACCTGCCGCCCTCCCGTTAAAATGCCGCCCCACGCGTGCGCTTGGCGCGCTGGGGTCTGGAGCCGGCCCTGCTTGAGCTAACACTGTCCTGAAGAGAAGCCCTAAGAGCCTGTCCTTCACTGCAAAAAAAAAAAAAAAAAGTGTGTTCTTGATCTTGACTTGGGTTAAATAGCAGTGAAGGCACAGCAGTTCTGCCTCTGACTCAGGTTGTATGCAGTGTAGTTGTAACCATGTTGGACCCAGAATGTTAGAGAGATTTTTGTCTCTAACTCAGGTTAGCAGCTCAAATGCAACCATGGGGGCTGCCCTGTAGGCTTCTATCAAGCTGCAGTGTTGCCATGTCTTCACTGCTGTTTTAACCCAAGTCAAGAGCACTGCATTTTTCTGCAGTGAAGACATAGCCCAAGTCTTTCTTCTCCCCTTCCCAGCAGATTGTGGGTAGGCCTATCTTCCCTGTAATGGAGTGTTAACAGCAGAGGGGTGAGGTCTCCTCTGTGACCATTACTCCTGTGGTTAATGCAGCGCTGAGCAATGCTGGCTACTGATGGAGGTGAAATGGATGCTGTGCTCGCTCTGGGGCCTGGTGCCTGATGGTTCTGCAGACATGGGAAGAGGGTGGAAGATGGGCGCACATGTAGTGCTCCGGATTGAAAGCAGAATGTGAATCAAGGCCCTGGTTCCTCTTTGTTGTTCCAGCTATTGTCAAGTGTTGTCTCTGACCTTTTTGGCTGCCTTTAACCGTGAATAGAGGACATGGTTCAGGAGCTTGGAATGCTAGTGTCTTGAGGCTCTGCAGCAGGAAGAGCCATGTAGTGTCACTCTAGTCCCCATGAAGGTTAGCCTTGTTGGTGTACTGCAGATACACTAGCAAAATCCTCCCATTTTTGTATTGGCTTCTGCAGCTTTGACCACTGAGGGTATGTAATCAACTAAGCATGACAAGTGTTCTAAGGAATCTAAAAGTACCAGGGGTGAAGTTCAGAGGCTCCTCCTTGCAGGCTGTGGCAGTACTGAAAAGTGGCACTGAGAGTTCTCTATACTTTGTCTCCTGGATGTTTCCTGCCTGGCAAAGCCACGTGCCAAGGCCCCCTAGCCATGTTGCCCAGAGAGTAACGTGCTGCACAGTCTTCCCTGCAGGGTTCTGCAGTTGATACTGCTTTAGAGAGCTTGGTCAGCTAACTGCTTAAAAGAAACTGCCCTGATGATGCCCCCTCCCTTCCCCCCCAGATCTCCTACCTGCTGCGGCTCAGTATCTTCAAATCTTCCTTGTTCCCTTTAGTGCTAACTGTTGCTGTCTTTGTGCTTGTGTGCCACCTTGTTAACTAGCTGCTGGAGGGCATGCCCACTCATGTAGTTTGCCAGCAGATGCATGTTTGGCTTGTAGCCAGTGCTGAAACACTGCAGTTATTGCCGCGATTTGGCAAGTGAGTCTGCAGAGGCCTAATTCTTCTTACTAAAGCTGGTTAACAATAAACTTAGTGTCTGAATATTTGTAACATTCTGTGTTCTAGGGACGACCTGCAGCGTCACCGTTAAGCTGTAGTATGGCCTGGTTTTACAATATCACTGCCTACCAGTATGAAGGAGACCTGTGAAAATCTGCTCCCCAAGCAGCCTTTGGGAGCTGACTCGTGGAGTGATGGTAGCAGTTCAGCTTGAGGGGTGAGAAGAGCCTGTTTTTAAGCATTTAATTCAGGACTCAGTAATTGGAATGAAGTAACTAACCAAGGTAGATCTGGCTCAACAGCAGCTTTTACAGCCCCCCTCCCTAACATCTGGCACGGGCAGAATATTCTTTCTGCTCGTACCAAGGGCCATTTAAATAGCTGGGGATGAATCAACCCCTGGCAGTGACAGGTGGAGTTAGGGGTCCTCATCAAGATCTGTGAGAGGGAAGGAACAAGTGGGGGGAGGGGTTAAGATCCTAGTACACTTGGTGGAGAAAGTCTCAGCCCTAAGGCAGCTTCCATTGCATCAGGGGATAGAGCTAACCTGGGTTTCAAAACACACATGACCACTTCCTCATTTGTTAAACTTTATCTTAATTCCCAGGCAATGAACTTTAAGCTGGAGTTGAGGTTGGTAGAACACCTTGGTAACTTACAAGTGGTGAACCCTACAGGAGAGCTGTAGCCATACACCAAACAAGCAGCAGAAACCCAAGACGTTCAGAGTTAAGGTGCAATTTAAGGAAGCCCAAACACTTGCCAGGACAGAAATGCACAGTTAAAATGTCCCCAGACCATATATCTTTCTCTACAGCAACCCCAGCCTCCAGTGTTTCCTTTGTCCCTTTCCCAGCAAGGGGCCATAGCTTGAGAACCCCTTACTCAAACAGTTAATGGTTTACAGGATCAGGGTTCTTGTTGTAAGGTGGGGTTTGTGGATCAGACTCTTCTGAAGGAGTTGAGAAGTTCAGACTGCACCTGTGGATGCCTTAACTTTGGAGAAGTCAATGTCCTGTTGCAGCGTGCATACCATGGCACCTTCCCACTTTCCTACTGTCTCTTCCCACAAGCTTTAAAGAGCCTGGGGTCTGTGGAAGTTCTGAGGGCTGTTCTGTATAATGTCACTAGTGAGTGTGAGGCTTTGTCACTGCACTAGCTCGTTCCTTTTGAGTAAGTGTTCTACTTTTCTGGCCAGGCCTGGCAGGGTTGTGTGCGAAGATGCACTAGCTCAGGAACAAGGTGCTTAAGGAGAACTAGATGATTGGTATGTGTGTTCCTTGTATTGTGGTAGCAGCCAGAGGTCTGCAGTCGGGGATTGGGTCCCGCGGCGCTAGGCTACAACAGCAGACACCCCGGATATACTTTGATTCAAGATAAGTAAACTGTTGGGAGTTTCTTCCCTTTCCTAAATGATCTGAAACCATTACAATGGCCAAGCTCAGGGCCTGACTTCAATTATTTTTACTTTCACGGGTATGACTGCATTTCTGGCTCAGAGCTGGCTAGCCATGCTCACCACAATGCACCTTTAAAATGGCAGCTGCAGCTTGTTGGGGTCAGACTAATTGACACAAGGCAGCTCTCACAATAGATTGGAATTAGAGAAGACAATGGGGCTGGGGAAGAGGATTAAATGAGAGAAGGGCATGAAATCCTCTGATGCAGGGTTTGCCTTGCTTTTACCTTGTTCACTTGAAAGCAGAGAAGGAGTTTCTCTCTCGAAGTATAGGTGTGTTTAGTGTGTGTAGTGTAGGAGGGAGGAATAATTCATTGGGCTACCAGTCATTATTGCTCCCAGCTGACAGCAGAGTCACTGCTGAATGCCTTTGTCCTGGAGTTTAGCAGGTGAGTGGCTTTGGTGTCTTCCAAGCATTGCACTAAAGGAGTGCATAGCCAAGGCTGCTTCAGAACCACTCTCCTGAAAGTGCAGCCATCTGCCTTGCTGCAGTAGTGAGAGAGCCAACAGCTGCATAGACCAGTCTCTGGCTTTTGCAGCTTTATATTAGTATGTCAGTAAGCTCTCTGAGCTTCCTTCTGGACCTGCTCTGGGGGTCTGCTGCTCACCAGCACTTCCAGGTTGGTGCTGGACTTAAACCTGCATTGAATGCTGCTGGCAATCATAGATTGTTAAGGTTGGAAGGGACCTCAGGAGATCATCTAGTCCAACCCCTGCTCAAAGCAGGGCAAATCCCCAGGCAGTTTTTTTTTACCCCCATTCCCTAAATGGGCCCCCTCAAGGATTGAACTCACAACCCTGGGTTTAGCAGGCCAATACTCAAACCACTGAGCTATCCTTCCCCCACACTGCAGAGCACTTGTCTTTCTGTGACCATCACTAGCTCACCCCACCCTTCCTCTCTGATGATGTTTCCTCTGCTGGTGTCAGACTACTGGGCTGACCCTTGCTGAACCAGATGGCGCTCTAATTTCTTATGAGCAGATGCAGGCATCAGGCCTGATATTCCCTGGGGAGCAGTGGATTGACTGGCCTCAGAAGTAGGAGGAGGAAGGGGCGCATATGTGGCAAAATGGTCTCTCTCTCGGAATTAGAGAGCGCATATGGCATCTGTTCATATCACTAAAATGAGTCTAGAATCTCTTCTCCAGATGTCCAGCCAGCATATCAGGGGAGAGAAGCACATCTTGTCTGCAGAAGGATGCACTTGTGTGGGGGAAGATCAGTCTTCTCGAAATGTCTCCTGCATTCTTGTCTCCTCCGTTTGGGTTCTTGTTAACACATTCCTGTTTAGTCACCTTTGCCATCTACAATGCAGCCAGTGCCCTGTAGTTCCTGTAGGCTATGACCTCCAGTGTTTGAGTAGTCCCATATATTCCCACTCTGGGAACAGTTCAAAACACCAGACTGCTTGGGTAGTTGTCCCATGGATTTTCACCTTTTGAAGAGCTTTGTTCATACAGAGCAATAGCTGGGGCTAGTGCCTGACTGTCGGGGCTTTACGGCTTGAGGCATGCAGCAGAGATTTCGATGGGTTCGTTAGGTAGATGTTTAACTAGTCTCGCACCACGTCAAGTTATGATTTGGTTCAGAGTAGCTCATATGTGGGGTGGTATTTAGTCACTGGGGGGATCTTGGTCACTGGTTTCCCGCTTTCCTTTACTCCTTATCCTTTTGGCTAATTCCCTTTCCAAAGCCTATCAATGGTGCATCTGGTTTTGCCTCCCCCCCCCCCCCCCCAGTTAGAAAAGTGGCATTGTGCAAAGTTCTCCCTGAAAACCTGAGAGTTCCCTCCAACACAAAGTATATCACAATGCTTGATTCTGCCTTTTTTAAAAGAGGTTAAAAATCCAACCAGCCTTGGCAAATCTTCCTTCATTTATGCTGCAAAAATAAGCATGTGGAAAAGCTGCTGAGGCCAAACCACATTACTCCATGGTGTATTCTTGGCTATGTGGCTAGGAAAAAGCCTGTTCTTACTGTGTCTTAGTTTAGTGGCCTAGCAGAAATAAAACATAGGTGTTTAATACTGTTACAGCATGGCCCTTGTTGTGCAGATAAACTTCTTGCCTTTGACTTTGCTATGATTGTTTCATTGTGACTGTGTTTATAGTGCAGAGGCCAACCTTAGTCTCTTACGCTGAAGCTCACTTGCTCGCTGTGTAGGCAGCTTTTTCATGTTTGTTTGTATATTTTTCCTCTCCCAGTTAGAAGTTCTGTGTTCACTTTTGGTGGCTCCTTTCTGTATTTCCATCCATGCAGTTCATAGATTCATGAATTTGTAAGGCAAGAAGGAACCACTGATTTGGGGCTGTTTTCGTGTCCCAGTGAAATACCTATTAACGTCAGGAAAACAGGGTGCTAAGTCGTAGCCAATTCCATGACTTCAATAGCTTGCACACTTGAATGATAACCAAGCTCCTAGTTTCGTCCCTGCTGGGATTGCGGGCTCCAGCTGTTACAGGGCAGCAGTCCCTCTCTCAAAGGGCTGTGATGGCTTTTTCCTTTTCTGTGAATTTAATCTGTGAAATGCTGTAATGCATCCTTCCTCAAACACCACGTTAATCTGCAGGGTTAGAATCCCTCACTGAGGGTGGCTTATAGTTGAGGCCCAGAGGTGATCCTGACAGCAGCAGTGTTAGCAGACATGGGCAGGGCACAAACAAGGCATTCTGGCCCATCCTGAGAGGGATGGATCTTTCAAGCTGTGATTCCTTGCTGGGCATCTTGCATCCTCTCCGGCCCCTCTTAAAATACATTATGCAACTCTTGAAAGTGATGATGACAAGCTCTGACTCTTCTCCTTCCCTCCAAGAACTGGTCATGTTACACCGCCTTTTATTGGTCCTCTTTGGCTCACTTTTAGCTGGGAGGAGAGCTGCAGTAATGGAAGCACCAGGTTTCCATGTGCAGAGGGGATGTTGTGCCAGTTGCTGAGGCCAACCCTTCACTGACATGGGTTTTCAGTTACCAAATTCAATTCTAGACCTTTTTAGAATCTCAGCATTTGTCAAAATGTTTAAAATGTTTTCTTTGAGTTCTAAGCGGGCTTGGTTGGCCTTTTCTGTAAGTACAGTTCCAGCTGCACCTGGCCAATCCTGAATGAGGCTCCCCCATCTGGAGCTGCATTTGGCAGAGTCAGATGTGATGAGGTTCTGGCTGTGCACATGCTTTGCTGCCATGTTCATAGCAGCCTTTGGGATTATCTGATCAGGTTAGTTTCACTCACTCAAAAATCATTGAAGGCTCAGCAGCTCACAGATTTTTCCTTTCCGAAGAGTCAAGCCTTTAGCCCTTCCTTGAAAGTTAGGGAGAGGTATAAATGACCCACCTGTGTTCCACCATGTGGGTTATGCTTTGGTGGTATTTAACTTCCTGACTGTATTGGAAAGCAACTTAGAACAAGAACACCAACATCCACATCTGGTGGCCAGCTGTGTAGCAGGCCCCTTTGCAGAGTTCAGGATTAGTTCCACCTCGCAGGGCTCGCCCATCTACAGCAGGGAGGGGAAAGATTAAGGTGCATGGAGCTGTGTAATCCTGAGATAAGTGCTCTGACTGCCTGCAGGAGGCTAATATTAACTCTAGCAAGGGCAAGCTTCTCCTCAAAGCATGGATCTCGGTCTGTCTGTGCTGCTCAGTCGAACCGATCTGATGGGAGCACAGAGCCGAAGGGGAGGGGTTATTGGCTCGAAGCTCATATAACCAGATGAAACTTTTCTGCATGGCTTTGGCTCCTTTGCTCTTTGCCATGCTAACACTCAATACCCACTGCTCTGACAGTTTAACAGCCTCTGGATACAAAGCATGGGTCCCGAGGAGGTGGGCATGGCTAACCATGTCTATGCACCTGTCACAGGCAGAGACCTAATCCAGAGGTGGAGCTGGCTGCATTAGTGCTGCTTTTTCCCCTGGTGCAGCCCCTGGTACTTCATTGGCTGTGTAAGGAGATGCTACAATGCAGCATTAACCCTCTGGTGACAGACTTTCTTCTTCCTGGTCTGTTGAAAATGTTACTATGTCGATGCGGTTCTGGTGGGACCCAACTGAGGTGCCAATTCAGGACCAATTGCTCAAACAGGGCAGTCACAGCCCAAGGCTGGGGTTTTTCCACCTCTAAGGCAAACCAAACCAGCCAGACAAAAATGACTTCGGTTTCACCCCACTGGCTAACCACAAGTCACACAAGCAATTTCCTTAGACACTTCAGTCTCCCAGTATCACCACTGTGCCACTCGTCCTGGGGATGAATGGTTATGAAAACCAACACCCCAATAAAAGAAAAAAGGTTCTCTCGATCCCAAAGAATCAAGCCCCAGACCCAGGTCAATATACACATCAGATCTTACCCACAAATCACGCTGTTGCCAATCCTTTAGAATCTAAAATCTAAAGGTTTATTCATAAAAGGAAAAAGGTAGAGATGAGAGCTAGAATTGGTTAAATGGAATCACTTACATACAGTAATGGCAAAGTTCTTAGTTCAGGCTTGTAGCAGTGATGGAATAAACTGCAGGTTCAAATCAAGTCTCTGGAGTACATCCCCAGCTGGGATGGGTCATCAGTCCCTTGTGTAGAGCTTCAGCTTGTAGCAAAGTCCTTCCAGAGGTAAGAAGCAGGACTGAAGACAACATGGAGATGAGGCATCAGCCTTATATAGGCTCTTCCAGGTGTAAGAACACTTCTTTGTTCTTACTGTGGAAAATCACAGCAAAATGGAGTCTGGAGTCACATGGGCAAGTCCCTGCATACTTTGCTGAGTAACACGTATCTGCCTCCTCTCAATGGGTTAATTGGGTAGCTGATGGTCCTTAATGGGCCATCAAGCAGGCTAGGCAGAGCTAACACCAACTTGTCTGGGATTTTTCCCAGAAATACAGCACAAATTTGAAATACAGACAGTATACAGCCAATACTCATAACTTCAACTACAAAATGACACATGCATACAGGCAGCATAATCATAACCAGCAACCCATAACCTGGTCTTAGACACCTTATATGACCCCCTTTACATAAGATTTGGTGCCACTACAGGACCTTGGTTGCAAACCATGTTCTATATGGTCCCAGTTTATATCAATAACGTCAGTTACCTTTTGGAAGGCAGCTTTGGGGGGCTGTGATTGAATGCTAAATTCTGGTCTAGCACCGTGAGAGCCTGGCTTTGTCTCATGCCACCTTGGGGTGATGTATTTCAGCCTGGGAATCCAGTGAGTAGTAATGCAGAGGGATGCTCCTTCAGCAGAAGTCTGCCCATACCTTGCTATCAGAACCGAGATTGGAACAGTCTGCAAAGGCTCTGTGGCCTGTTTTTTAAGAACTCCCCTTGTGTCCAGAGATAGGCTGGAAGGGCCTTGCTTTAATGTCCCCTTTGCTGTTGAGGGGTAGAGCAGCACCTGCTGGTACTGAATTCAGCAGTGTCAGAGCTCGCTCTGAGCCCCTGGCCTGGCCTGGTGACTGAACCCCTTCCTGGCCCCTGCGGCTGATGGAGCCTCCTGACAACCTGCTGCACTGTGCATGTGATGGCTGGAGGTGGGTATGGCCTTGGGAAGCGGGAGAAGCTCAGACTTCTGAGGGTGACAGAAGTGGGAGAAGGTGTGGTGGTCATCGTAGGCAGGACTAACAGCAACACCTGGAATGGAATGGGCCAGGGGACGGGGAGAGGCCAGAGCAGAAGAGGGAGTGATGACCAAGGGTTTGAGCTGGAAGGACGAGTGGGGCAGTGTGAGTGATGCTGAGGCAAACTCTTCCCAAGGTTGGAGAGTCAGAAGTAGATAATGCGCTGCGGTGCTAAGCCAGGACACATGAAGGCTAATGGCCTTGTCAGTGGTGCTCAGCGGGGCAGGGGTTCTGAGTTGGAGGATTCTTCATTCCTCTCAAGAGTTGGCTTTGGCTACTACAAAACTCATTGCACAGAGCATTGCCAGTAAGCGACACACCCCAAGGGCAGAGGTCTCCTTATCTGCTGGAGTTCCTGTTACAAAACCCCATTTTTGAGACATTTGAAACTTGATCACTGAGTGAGACTGAAACTTGGCAAACGGGCTTAGACCAAAGAGGTGAAATAATCTGTTCTATTAATCAGCTTTGCCAGTTTGGGATCGCTTCCTTTTAATGAGCATAAAAAAGAAACTGCTCTTCAAAGGAACTGAAGGCGTGGCATGTTCTCCTGGCATGTCCAGAGAGCAAAGGGCTGGCATTACTACTATAAGGCTGACTCCTGCACCTGCGCAGGCAGGCAAGGGGAAGTGGGAACTGAAAAGCCCTAGTATAGGGGTGGGCAAACTATGAAGGGCTGGATGCAGCCCCAGGGCCAGATGTTTTAATAAGGCCTTGAGCTGCTGCCAGGGAGCAGAGTCAGGGGCTTACCCTGTTCCGCGCGTGCCATGGCTCTGTGCAGCTCCTGCAGCTCTCATTGGCTGGCAACTGCAGCCAATGGGAGCTGCAGGGGTGGCGCCTGTGGACAGAGCAGCACACAGCGCTGCCTGGCTGCACCTCCGCATAGGAGCCAGAGGGGGGACATGCTGCTGCTGCTGCTTCCGGGAGCTGCTTGAGGTAAGCGCTGCCCAGACTCTGCACCCCTGACCCCTTCCCACGCCCCAGCCCTGATCCCTGTCCTGCCTTCTGAACCTCTCAGTCCCAGCCCAGAGCTGCCTCCTGTACCCCAGAGCCTGCACCCCCAGCCGGAGCCCTCACCCCTTCCCACACCCCAACCCCCAATTTCGTGAGCATTCATGGCCCATCATACAATTTCCATACCCAGATGTGACCCTCAGGCCAAAAAGTTTGCCCATGCCTTTCCTAGCATCTTAATGCTGTCGCTTCTCCTCCATGCTGGACAGCTCTGCTGCCTTAAGCAGTCCCATCGGGATGCTCCCTTAGCAGAGGGCATGATACCAAAAGCCTGTTCTTGCCCTCTGAGAACATGCTACTATCCTCGGGGGGAGGGAATAGGCAAAAACGAATTAAAAACCTAATGTGTAACCCTTCTAAGCATAAATTACAGGAGAGCCTGGTATTGGATCATTCTGTATCGATTGTTACACAGTTCCAGCAAAATGCCAGAAGCCTAAATCAGAGGATCAGACAGTCTGGCTAATGTGTAGGTAGTTTAGAATCCCAACTAGTGGAATCAAATGGCTGCACAGCCCCGGTGTAATCCCTCTACTATTTATCTCTCAGCCCCTCTGCTGGCTTGTCATCACAACTCATTGTCTTTGCGTTCTGCGTCCTGTCTCAGCACGGAGTGTTGCACTTGCCTTGCTGCTGCTGTTGGTTACGTTCTTATCTGACATGATTGGGTTAATTGCAGGTGCCCATTTGGATCAGATCCAGACAAAATTCAGATGAAAATAGCCACACAATTTTCACTTCTCTTGACACACAAGCTCAAGGAGTGTGGGTGCTGGTGCCACTAATGTAAGCTGGCGAGCCTTTGTCAGCAGCTCTGTTTGGGGAAAATAATGATCAGAAACAAGATGGTTAGCACAATTCTCTGAGTGGGGCTGAACAAGGCGTGCAGGTTTTGCTGTAATACCAATTTCTATCCTGTTTATTCAGGAGAGATGTAAAGGGGCGTCATCCCCAAAAATGTAGTGGGCAAATGCTCCCTTGTGCTTGAGACTGTGGGAAAGCCACTCTCATTACTGAAACCCTCAACTTCTAAACAAAGCAAATCGTTCTGCCTCACAGGCTCTGAATGCCTGCATGTCCTGTTTTATGTTAGCAGTGCACATTGTCTATTGTGTGTGTGTTTTATTGGAGCAGGATGGCATATTGTTTGGGTTTTAATGGTGCTTTCATGAATTGGGTTGCAAATATTTGATGTGGAGAGGACTAAGACTTTGAGGGCATTTCAGATATTTTCTCTGAGCTGTAGACCGTTTGAGTTCATAGGGGCTGTAGCTTGTTCACTTTTTTTTCTTTTCTACTCTCTGCTGACTTGTAGTTCATTAGTTATTGCCTTCAGCTTTGTTCCCCTTATTCAAAGATGCATAACTAGGATTCACTGTCAACTGACTGTTTTCAGGATCCGGGTTCCTCCGAGTCTCTACCTGAAAACATGCCTATCACCAGCTGCTCCAGAGCGAGGACATTTAAAATGTGAATGCTGAGATGTTTTCACTATTTCCTTGCCTTTTAGATGGGCATAGGAGGATTAGATTTTTAACGGTGAATGTCAATTTCATCATAAATACACAAATCAGCAAAGAATATTCCCATCAATTACTGAAATATGCAGATAGGCAAAGTAAGAAAAATGCTGCTTGAAAACATATTGAAGTTTGATTTAAGGATATTTACTTTGAGGATTTTGACATGTGAGGTTGATAATATGCATTAAGTGATGAGGCTTTCATTTTTTGAATCTCAACATGTACTGTCATTAATTTCCCACTGCTGTGAAAATTTAAATAGATAAAAATGCTTAAATATGAACATAGATGTTTCTGAGGTCAAGAACACTCCTGATGCAAGTAGGCATGGAAGAATTCTTTTTTTTTTTCCAATTGTTGACTGATAACATCAATCTGTGCCTTTCCAGAGCCCCTGAGGTCAATGGTTAATGCAGGGAGAGCCTCTCTGAAGGGCTGGGGAGAGCATGTGCAGAGCTACACAGGTGTTAGGACCTGATCCTGCATCTGTTGAAGTCTCAGTAGGAGTTTTGCTGCTGACTTCAGTGAGCACAGGATTAGGCCCTCAATGAAGTCTTTCACAATGTAGCTTTTAAACAGGAAGCACTTCACGGGTCACCTCTTGTGGCTCCTGCTAATGCCGGCTTCAGAGGAGCTGCCATGTGAAGGGCTGGTGGTCTCAGTGTGGCTCTTCTGACCACAAGAGTTTGTTACAACTGATGGGGCTATAGAAAGAAAACAATGTGTTTGGCCCCGTCCCCGAGAGGGGACTAGGACAAAACAGCCCTGCCCTAAGTAGCTGTGGCCAGACCTCTTGCACTGGGTGCCTAAAGCCACAGTAGGCCCCCTGCTGACAGTGGGTCACTTATCGGTACTCAGCACCAACAGCTCCCATTTCAGTGGGAGTGGGCCATGCATGGAAAATCGGACCATTTTAGTAGGGTGCCTAATTTTGGGCACTTAGATGCAGGACAACATTTTCTAACTTAATTCAGGTCTAGGTGTGTCCGTCCTGTGCAGACCAGATCAGTGCCTACTTAGGGTGGATGCACGCTATGCCTCTGCTATGAGAGGCAGGCAGGCTTCACCTATGTTGTAATTTAACATATTTAATGTGAAATGGTTGGCACTTAGTGGGTTATCCCTGAAAGGCCTTGCAAAGGTGTAAGTGGCAAAAACCCCACCAAACTGCTTCTCCCAGCTTCAGAAAGATCTCTGACTACTTCCACTCTAAGTTTTGGGTCATCCCTTCACTGTCTCTGCTGGAGGATTTGGGCAGGATCTTTGGAGAACATCATACAAGACTGTAATAACCCAAGCTACTGCTTTGGTGAGTGGAACAGCATGAGGCTGTAAAGTGAAGGGCTCCACCAGTGTTGACCACAACTTCGTCTTGTGTTGATGATAAGAATACTTATACGAAACAGGTTTTGCATTTAAAACTAACAGAGGAGGAAGTAGTATCTGTAGATAGTGAATTGAGCTGATTTGTTTCTGGTCACCGTGTTCTTTAAAATTTTAAACTAGATCTTATCCTCCTGAACCTCATTTGTATTCATAGATTGGAAGAGGAAAAAGACCTGTCCTGACCCCTCCACCTCCTAGAGAAGTGACTACTGCTATCAGAAAGCTGGCTTAGCGCTTTCAAGCCCTGGTCCAGGGGCTTAGCCAGTGACTTCCCCTTGTTCAGTGGCTTGACTTCCTTTAAAACTTCAATAGCAAATGTATTGCTTGATTTTTTTATTTAAAAGATTATAGTAAGTTGAGGCCTTAACTTAGGTTGTCATAATTTCAAATTTAATATTTTAAATAGGTTTATTTTACAAAGAAAAACCCAATTTAAATACATACATTTAAAAAAAAAAAATCTATTTTAATCCACCCTTGTTCATAGGGCTTTTCCCCCTATGTTTGGCAGGGGACTGGCCTTGTCTGTATTAGAGGAAACTTATGAAAAAAAATTTCCCTTGCATTGCTTCTCCCTTCCTTGGAGTTACTGATGTTGGAAGCCCTAATGTAGACAGCCCACCTGCTGCTGGTACATTTTTCAACCCTGTGTCATCCATGCCTGCTGGGAGCAAGTCTAACCGATTTGCTAGTGCTGGTTCTTCTGGACTGACAGCAATACTGAGGAATCTTTCCAAAATGTCCTTAGTGTAGGCAAGGCTAGTGGTGAGTCCGTTAGCTTACTGTGAAAGAGCTCCTTCTCAGCTGTACTCCTTAGTCCTTTCTTCTGGGGGGAGGTGATCTGGCTTGGGGAAATGTACAAATGGCTCCCCTTTCTCCCTCCTACTGCTGACACTGGAGAAGCCCTTGGAGCTGTGCCAACTTGGCTAGAAAATCCCCCAAGATGACCGAATCCTGGCAGCTGTGAACAGCAGATCCTAGGCTGGTGGTAAAGGGTCGAAAGCTTTGGAAACTTGGATAGCGTCGTCCTTCCGCAGGCATGGCTACAGATGAGATCCAGGAAGGGATGGCAGTTGACCCCTTGGTCACATTCATTGTAATGGTTTATATTCTCTTTCCTGCTTCAGTTCCGTTCCTTGTGCTGCCAGTAACTGGGGATGAGCTATCCGGTCCCTCCACCCTTCTAAGGACATGACTCCTAGGTGGAGGTATTGTGCAGTCGAACTTCATATGAAGAGTCCTTGTTTTGAATGCAGAGGAGTTTCCCCAGGTCTGAAAATTCTTCACTGCCCTTAGTAGTGGTGATAGTCTGAACCAGGAGGGACTGGTTGCTCCCCTTTCCTCTTTGAACAATTCACTGTGGGTCTCTGTTGTTTCACTCCAGTAGGGCTAAAACAGCAGATGTCAATCAACCAGCCATTAGTCTCTTGCTCTTTGAGTGCAGTTTGCCTGGGAGCGGAGGGAACAAGGAGGCTATGCCTGCTATGGAGATTCTGCCTCAGACAGTTTTGAAGCTTCAAATTGCCCAAAAATGAAGTCTGAATCCACACATCTGAGTCTTTGCGGGGAGCATGTTATAATGTCATTCTTCTCGACACCATTCGCTTTCGGCACCACTGGAGCCAGCTTACCCTTCCTCCTTGTCTTGTAATCTATAATGAGATTACTCTAGGGCGTCGTGCAATATTCTTCTAGAGGAAGCATGTGCAAGGGAAAGAACCTTGCACTACTATAACGTGGTGCAGAATGCATTGTAGAGAAGAGCTGGACTGGCTAGGCAACTGTTAGCGATGTGGAGCAATTCCCTAATCGGTGTGGTAACTCTGGACGTTCCGGTTTTCCCTGACAATACTGCATTCCGTTGTCCACTTTTTAGTAGGTTTGGCAAGTTCCTCTTTCTGACCAGGGATAAAGGATAATTTACTCATTCCATGCAGAGCATGTCCCCTGCACAGTCATTCGCTGATTTGACAGAGCTATCTGAGCCCTTGGTGGCACAGGTTCCCACACCAACGGGATTTGGTTCCGATTTCCTGCTTAATGAAGCTGTTGAGATTTTGAAGCTTTTTTGTGGAGTCTTTGATCGTCCAGCCAAATTCTACGTCTTGGTGTGCTCTGGGCAGGTGCCAGGGGCTTCTCTCGGTCAGCTCCTCTGTTGTTTAATTAGACCACATCCCAGCCTGAAGCACAAGGCGTAGCTCTTCGGAGCCAGCATGGGGGGAGTTAGCTGGCCATCCTCAAGGAGCAGGTTTAGACTCCTCCTGCCTGAAACTGGTTTGTTCAGGCTTGAGCCTGAAGTCTGATGCTGAGAAGGGAGGGATGGCCAGAGAACTGAAGCAGGGCAATGTAAATGGGTACAGTCAGCTTGGGAAGAGACCGGAATTGTGCTCCAAGGTCCACTCCCGTGCAGGCCAGTTTGGGGTGTCTTCTGGAAGCTGCATTTACAGAGTTTGGTTTGGATGCTAGTTGGGAATTGCAGACCCGCTCCTGAAGGATCGAAGAGCATGAACGCAGGATTGGTGGAGTTTTAATTGTGTTGTAAAAGGAAATTAGTGGTTTCTGGGAACCAGCTGACAAAAGCTTTGTGGCTGTAATAAATAACCATCATCATGTCTAGATGATTAGCACTTACTCAGCCCAGCCAGGATGGTGGCTTAGTGCACAGAAGGCCAGGGCGGAGAGAGCCTTCCCACTTCATAGAGCCTAGTCACAGGGAAACACAGTGCTGACCTTGATGGGAAGGAGGGTCTGTGCTGCTCTTTCCCATGAGTTAGCTGATCTGGAGGGGAGGCAGTAGAGGGGACATTCTCAGTTGTACCTGCAGGGTAGCTAATTATATAGCGCACTGTGTTTTGTGGAACAGTCTGCCTTGTGTTAGTCTAGGTAGCCCAATACAATCTGCTCCCCGTCTTAGACTGTGGGTATGTCTATATGAACACTTAGTTTGTGGAAGGCTGGGGTGTAAAGCAAACTTGTGCTAGCCTGCTGAGCACTAACTGTCCATCTGGACCCTGCTGCAATGCGCTCAAAGTTCCCTAGTGCACTTTGACCCTGCTTCAAAGCAGGCACATCAAAGTGCTCTTGGGAACTTTTAGTGTGTGGCGTGGTAGTGCGGGGTACACTTATACCCTGGCTTGCCACAAACTTAAGTGTTCACATAGACATAGGTTTTCCAACTTGGTAATATTTAAAAACTGGACACCCCATCAGAGTGCTGAAACCTTCCCTGCCCCACATCTTTCCCTGGGGCTCCATCTCTTCCTTCCCCAATTCCCCCTCCCCCATCACTTGCTTCTTTTTCCCTCCCACCTCCCTGCCTGGGTCAGGAGGGATTACCTGCGGTGCTGGGGAGCCCTGGCTTTGTAGGGGCTGATGTGGGTGATGTCCCAGCACCTCCCCATCCCACAGTAACTGGACTTTGGGTGTTCGGTCAATAGATCTGACTGGACACTGTCAGGTCCCCTTTTTGACTGGACTTTCCAGTTGAAAACCAGGCACCTGGCCACCCTACGTAGGCAAGCCCTGAGCCATTCATGAGGCTAGTCCCATTCTAAATCTATATGCCACAGAAATTCACTTCTGGTTAGAATGTGGCCAGAGGGTTTGGTCCTTACTGGAACAGCACCTGGAGCAGTGATTACAAAAGCCTATTTAGAAGCACAAAAAGTAGTGACTAAAGTCCTCACATTCTGGAGAGTGTCTCAGCAGCCATCCCTTTGTCACAGAAGCTGGAGCCCTCTTCACAAATAAGCAGACAGCTGATGTATGCAGTAACTTTCCAGAATGTTGTGTATCAGGAATTGGTGTGTGCACTAAATGTGGCTTCATGCAGCTTCTCTGGGTCCAGGAAGCTGCTGAGACAGAGAAACAATTAAATGATTAAAAATCCAATAAACCCCAGAATTCAGTACCCCTTCCAGCCTCTGACACGCTCGTCCCTGAAATAAACAAAGCAATTAAATACCAAAGAGCTGCGTTTTCCAGGTCACTCCGATTTTTCTGAACCATAACTCAGCTGTCTGGACTCCGTTCTCCTCCTCAGCAGAGAGTGTCGGGGACCATATTGGCCTGAACCATGAATTTCCTGTGGTTTTAAAAATCTAAACTACTACATTGTTTAAATGCTGTATCATATGCTGAACCCAATTTCAGAGAATATCCAACGCAGTGTATGGTGAATGCTAGTGTAGTCATTGGCAGTCCCACAGCTGCAGAGCCTGCATTTGCTTTGGGAAGCACATCCAGAGGTTCAGATACTTATCCAAACTTTCTGCAGCTGTATACTTTCCGTGCCCCAACTCCCCCCTCCCCACTGCTTGGTTTTAGGAAGGGAAGGGAACAGCTTGCTCTTAACACTTCCCTATGCAAAGCCCTGGTCACATTTTCCAGAGGGGTGACAGGCCTGCTTCCATTTCTTTGTGCAGCTGGCATGCAGATAGACCATTCTCTCCCAGGTTCCCAGAGCAGCACAGTTCTGGGGTGGGTACCTTGCCTGCTGGGCCACCTGGGAGCTTGCTGCTATTCCTTTAACCATGTGTCACTGAGGTGGTCTGGGAGCTGCACTTCCTGGAAGTGATCAAAGTTTCTGGGTAGCCCATGGGTCCCAGGGCAGGGTCACAACAAGACCTAGAAAAGAGGCCATCTAGACTGAGCCTCCTGGTTTGAACCTTCCCTCCTCAGGCTCCCTCTTAATAACAGTGGCTCATCTTGCATGAGGCCATTTGAAAGAGACATTTTTCTCCTGTGCTGCTGTGGTGGTTACTCTCAGAGCTGCAGCCACCTGGTCTCTGGGGCAGTGGTCGGGCTATACTTCAAGCAGATGGCTCAGTTTATTACAGAAATGTGCCTTTTTGGTTCCTTTACTAGGACAACCCTAAACACCTTGGAATTCCTCAGCTGAATCCCCAGCACCCCGGTAGCTGGCCCATTACATTTGGGGGACACAGGCAACTGCAGCTGTCAGTGTCTGTCCTGCATCTGGCTGCAGCTTGCTGCACTTCCTTCCTTTCCAGCTGGATGATATTCTGAGCTCCTGTTTCCCCTTCCATTCCTGAGGAGATGGCGCAGTCACACAGGCAGTGAGTGAAAACTCAGGGCTGAGACTGCTAAAGCCCATGTGCTCTGCTCTTCCCTTCAAAGCAAAAGGGGAGTGGAGGGCCATGCACTTAAATGCTTGGGTCAGCTGCTCAGGGAGAGAACCAGCTTCCCGTAATGGGAGCACTGTGCATGACTGCTCCACTCCTGATCACCTGGGGAAGAAAGATCCTGTTTGACGCTGCTGCTGTTTCTCCTTCTTCCCAGCCAAATCCTGATGTCTGGAGGATGTTTAATATGTAGCTTGTACTGTCTCATGCTGAGACAAGAGGCTGAGAATTAAAGGCGGAGGCAGCTTCCAGTTATAAAGCAGGTTTTTGATCCCTCTGTCAAATTTTACCCAAAATAAACCGATCCACCTGTAAAACTTCAGATGGGTTCTACCACCAGGCTACTTCCCCTAGGAATCCTGTGAGGCAAATTGGAAAAGAGGGTTGGGTGACATGAGGGGTCCAAAACTGAGCTGATTCATTTCTTGAGACGTTTCCTACTCAAAACTCTGAGGGGAAACTCAAACTTGTTCAGGTTGGCTGGGCTTGTGAGGTCATTCACTCTGGTTCTGTCGGTCTGTGGGGTGGTAACTTTTGAATGCTTCCGCCAATCCCAAAATTGCAGGGAATGTTCGAGCCAGCTTCACTCTGAACTAGTATTCCAGCTGGCGAGGTCAGGTAATGGCAGTACCACCTCATTGATCAGTGCTGTAGCTGATGGTGATGTCACTAAGCATCCAGGCTGTAGCATGTGCCTGCTGGAGGATCTATTCTAGAAGTGTCCTGATCTGTCTCTAGGGTACTGACACGGTCTGCATCACCATAGTATGAGAGTGTCTGTATTTCCTGTCTCTCTCCTCATGCACCCTGTGCGGCAGGGCAGGGCAGTTATCCCCACTGTACCGCTGGGGGAGCTGAGGCTAAGTGACATGCCCAAGGTCACAAAGGGAGTCTGTGGCAGAGCAGGGAACTGAACCAGTGGGCCATCCCTCATCTCTGGCAAACGTGTACAGGCAGAATGACCAAGGGAAGGAGGCGTTGGAAGCGTCCATAAAACACCACCTGTGTCTGGTAACCCTCTGGCTTCACTATCCAGAGACCATTGCTGACATAGCTCTGAGACCCACCCTGCTCCCCCTGAGGCCATGAGTTGGGGGAGCAGAGCACTAGGACTGTATTGCAGAGGCAGCAGCAGTCTGATTTCATCTGACAAGCAAGTCCTTTCCTGTCCTCACAACATGCCTAGAGACCAGCTTCCTGTCACCCACAGTCCTGAGGAACCCTCCCCCTGTGGAAATAGTGAATAAATGTGTTTACCGTTTCCATCCTGCTGCCAGACAGCTGAGAGCTTGTCGACAAATGGGGGTGTGAAACTACATCCTCCTAGGACAGTTTAGGCAAGCCCCCCCCCCCACCGACTTGCAGAGGAGAGGGGCAAAAGCTTGCACACATCCATATGATGGGCTAGCTGGGCAGGTTCACTCATCTGTCCTCTCTGGAAGGTGAGAGCAACTAACTCTAAGTCTAAGCTAGATCCCTAGCAGCCGACTTCTGGTCCTCGCAGGCGACCATGCTCTGAGGCCTGCTTAGTGCCTCCTCCTCCCCCTCCCCCCCGCACTGGCAGGCACTGCCCTCTCAGTCAGTGCAGACCACTGCTCCCTGCTGGTGGGGGAGTCGGCACACTGCCCTGGGATGCACAGATCCGCAGGTGCTGCCTTACTTTTCTGTGCAGGTGCATGCAGTGTTTTGTGCACCCCCTCCTGAGGCAGCCGAGGTGCTAACTCTCCTCTCCCATCTCTGTTCTTAGTGAAGTTCATGCGGGAAGTGACTCCCTACATTAAGAAGCCATCGCTGGTGTCAGACCTCCCGTGGGACGGGGCAGCTCCCCAGTCACCGAGCCTGAGTGGCAGTGAGGACTCCGGCTCACCGAAGCACTACAATGGCGCCAAAGACAGGAAGGTGATCCCTCTGAAAATGTGCTTCGCCGCCAGGAACTTGAGCATGCCGGACCTGGAGAACAGGTGAGCTGGAGCCTAGGGAGATAGAGGCCTTGGAGTGCAGCAGGCTGCTCTGGGCTTATGTGCCTGGCATTTTGGGTGTAGGGAGGAGTGTTGACAATGCTGGCCGGACATGCAAGGTGAGAAATGATCCCTTTTTTGCTGCTTTGCAATGTGTAAAGGAGTCTGGAAGACTTTTAAAAAGCTGCTTTTTCTGCTTGGCTTCTATCTGGATGTCAGGAATGTTGAGCCTCATGTGTCTGTTTTCCTGGAGGGCTCTTGGGAGGTCAGAGAACTGCAGGAGAGTCCCAGGCCCTAGTTATTGGGGTAGGAGTGTCTGAGTCTTTGAGACTCTTCTCCCAGGTGCCAAGAGGAGCTGGAGTTAAATGGGTGCTTACAAAGGCAAACAGGGTTTGAATCCCCACACACACACTTGCAAGCCCTTGTGAGGTAAAGTCCTGCTAGATCTATTTGTTTTGAATCCTCTAGCAAACAAAGGCAGATATGAGACACCTGCATTCCTGATGCAAAACCAACCAGGAAAAGCACACCAGACTTTGGCTGTATGTCAGGAAAGGGCATGTTTCTCTTCCCTTGTAGGTCCCCTTACGTGCAAGAGATCCAATGGCATGGGTTTGTTCCTTCAGGCAGGTGGGGGGAGCTGTTGTGCTTATCACTGTGATGAACAGGTGGGAGTCGGTCTGCGCTGTTGTGCTTATCACTGTGATGAACAGGTGGGAGTCGGTCTGCGCTGGGTCCCCCAGCAGTGCAAATGCCTTTGCAGCTGACCTCGTGGCAGCAGCCATGGGGCTTTCTACAAGAAAGGCTGACACTGCCTTGAGCGAGCTGTGAAGCTGGTGGCCTGACTGTTTGTGGTGCTTCCCGACATTTGAGGTGGTAACCCTGCCACTGGTTCGTTCTTGGCCAGGTAACTTCACCTCAAGGGGTGCTGATCCTGCCTGGGTAGAGGATAGAGCTAGGAGTCTGGAAATCTGCATTCTAACGCTGCCTGCAGCTCAGACTCCTCTGACCTAGCACAGTCACATCACTTCCCTGGGACAGTTCTTACCCTACTGCGCTTGCAGGGTGATGTGAGGGTTAACCAGCCTAGTTTTGGAGAGCTGAGCTTCTCAGCTGGAAGGTGCTATAAAGGGGTCATTATTTCACATGAATCCCCCCTGGCAGTTCCAGCAGGATCTGGCAGTATTGACTTCCTGCCCCAAAGCGTTCAGTGAGAAGCCTGCGTTCCACCCCAGAAGTAGCTGTTTTATAGGTGGGTGTGGTTATTCCTTATCTGCCACAAAGTGAGGGTTGGGAGCCTTAACTAGTGCACGTGACCCAAGTGGATTGAGTCAAAGGTGATATACACCTGCCAGGCTCCTCCTTTGCTTTATTAATTTGCACCCAGGGTCCCGAACACAGTTAGGGCTCTGTTGTGCGAGGTGCTGTACACCCACAGGAAGGCCTGTGGAGCTGAATGACCCAGCGCCTGACACACACGGGGCGGGAAGGTGAGGGGAGCAGTGAGGTCCATGGCCACAGGGGCCTTCTGTGCAGATAGGTGCTGCAGATCCTGCTGCCGCTCGTTCTCAGTCACAGCAGAGATGGGTCTGGAGAAGTGGGGTTGTGATCCATCTTCTAGGCATCTAGTTCAGCTGTGTCTCTGCTTGCAGCCAGGTTACGTGTAACGCCTGTGTGTTCAGCGTCTGGGTTGAAGACAAAGTGTCCTCTCCTGGTGCCTTTTGGGAGGTGCAGGCTGGCTGGCCGGGTGTCCACAGGATGTTTGGCTAATCTGTGTGTTGAACTCTTTCCATGGAGAAGATACCTGGCCTTGTGCCACACGCACGCTCCAGCGGAAATGGCAGTTCCTCTGCTGGTCCGTGTGCCCGGGATCGGCTCTGGAGACGAGGCTCAGGCTTCAGCTAAGCAGCAGAAGATGGACTAGAGGAGACTTAGGGTGGGAACAGCTGCACCTCAGGCCAATCTCCTGATTCACTCATCAAATCGTAACTGCAGCTTGCAGGAAATTCTCAGTGGTTTGGCTGCCAGCCAGGTCTCTCCACTCAGTGCCCCTCCTCCCCCCAGGCCTCAGCGAGAGCTGGCTGGCTGCCACGTGGGACAGGCAGTGTTTGCATTTTGCTGTCCTCCTGGGTTAGAAGGCTCCAGCTCAGGGAAGAATGCAAACCCCTTCATCTAAATTGCCTTTCTGGCAGTTCAGCTTTCTTCTAAAACAGAGTTCAGGTGGATTTGGGCTGAATCTCCCCGAGGCCTTCCCCTGCTCTGGTAGCGCCTGTCTGCCCTGTCACACACCTGCCAGGTGGGGCGGTATTGCGTGTAGTCCTGCCAGTGAGTGGTGGTTGGCGGCAGTTAGAGGCTATTAGTGATCCTGTTGGGTGCGTGTGTTGGGGGGGAAGGGGAAAGCTTGGTTGTGCTTATTTTCATTCTCTGCCCTTGCCACTTCTTCTTTGTACCTTCCAAGTGGCTGTATCCTATGTCCAGCCGGGGGCAGAGTTGGAATATCACACCTAGTCCATGGTCCCAGAGCAGCTGCATCTTCCTGTTGAAAAGAGTTGACAACTGTGTATCTGTCCAGTACTTATCAGGGTTCAGAGTTAACCTGTTGAACTGGCCCTTGGACCTGTAGTTCACCCTTGCATCCTGCAGATTCTGTTGGGTGCGTCTGGAAGGATTTCCTCAACCACCTGGGCTTTATTAAAAGGAAAGGTTAAATTCTGTAAAAACAGGTGAGGCCTCTGGAGCCAGGTTGGTGTGGCCTGTGTGAGCGGGCTCTGGCATAGAGGCGGGGCAAATGAGCATCATTGGTTGGCAGTGCTGGGTAAGCAGTGATGTCCCAAACTGCGCTCTGCTGCTTGGAACTTGCTTCTCCTCTGTGTGTTGCTGAGCATTTGAACTGATTCCCTATTTGCCCAGGAGGTGGCTGGGCCCTGCCATGCAGAGTGGGGTTGCATTGCTGAGCTCTGAGAGTTGGGTTTGTCATTAGAGGGAGGAAATGACACTAATCACTTCCCCTTGTTTTCCTCGTATCTGTCATTACCTATGCAAAGCCCTCCCCTGGGTGCTAGGGACCAGGGAAATGCTGACAGGCTCTCACTGATGGGGAAGTTGCTATAGCTAAAAGCACTGAATCTTCAGGGGGTTGTGCTGCCCCAGGACACTGCTGTAGGGCTGATTACCTGATCTCCTGGGCCAAGCAGCTCTGACACTTTTATTGCAGGACCAGTTTCCAAGGTGGTGTCCCTTCACTGTCCCATGCTCCCCACATACCCCTGCTGGGAGGCTGCCTCCCCTGCAGCTCTTGGGAACAGGCGTGGCCAAGCTACAGGGTTTTTGCAGCATGCAGGCTGACTTTGCAGGACTCTCCCTCAATGCTCCCACAAGAAGATCTTGTCCAGGAATAGTTTGACTTGGTACCTTTGCCCCACCAGCATCTCTGTCCTGGCACAGAGTTGGTCCGCGATGGAAATGACTAAGGTTTCCGGCCTGTGCATCCCTTTCTGAACAGGGCAGAATCTCCCTTGCAGACTCCTCTTAACTAGGTGGTGGGGAATGTAATGCCATCTCTGCCGAGTCTTCTGCCCCTTTGCTTTAAGCTGCACAACTTGGCGCACTTTTGCG
The DNA here is from genome assembly GCF_016161935.1 of Mauremys reevesii. Lineage (NCBI taxonomy): Eukaryota > Metazoa > Chordata > Testudines > Geoemydidae > Mauremys > Mauremys reevesii. The sequence goes on from NC_052638.1 coordinate 41,696,914, forward strand.
TTGGTGGTGGACATGTGAAAGAGCTGTAATGGCTTCAGTACTAACATGATGGGGGGGAGGGGGGGCAGGTAAATAGCATGGAATTAAATTGCTGGAAATGTACATGGACGAGTAAGAGCTAACTGCTCATATGTCCTGAACTCAGAACAGTATTTGCTCTCAACTGGGAGAGACCGCTTCCACGGAGCAATAGGCACTCCCGAGGCTAGCATGTCTGGTGTAAGGTGAGCCACCCTTCCCAGCACTGCTGGCATTTTCAGCACCATGTCCTAATGCTGGGAGGTTTTCCTGGGGCTGAGCTATCCAAGGCCCCTTGGCACTGGCACCAGTGCCAAGAATGGGAGTGGGATACTGTAGCTGGACGAGAATGCAGTATCAGTGTAAATAAGTGGCCAAGAGCATAACGATGGATTTGTCTGTCCTTGGAGAGCCAGCAAGCAACCCAGTCTGCATAGCTGTGAAAAGCCAAGTGAGCTCTGACATGCACACTGCTGACCTGGAGGGCTTGTGCCGAAATGCCTCCCCTGTAGCTTGTGTGGGAGGAGGAGCGTAGTCCAAGGGTACATCTACACTTCAATCAAAACCCCATGGCACAGAGTCCCAGACCCTAGGGCAATTGGCTGTGGCACTAAGAACTGCAGTGTAGACACTGAGACCCCATGTATGGGGAGGGTCTCAGAGCCTGGCTTCCAGCCTGAGCCCAACCAACTAGACTGCAATTTTTAGCCCCACAAGCCATAGTCAGCTGACCTGGGCCACCGGTCTTTTATTGCAGTGTGGTGTACCCCAGGTGTCTGGGTCTGCTGTGCTGCTTCTGTGTCCTTGCAAGACTGAATTTCCAGCACTGGAGCATTCCCAAAGCTGCGGCCTGGTACCAAGAAAGCGTTAAAAGTAGCAGCAGTTCACAAAGGGCTCAGGCCAGGATTGTCCCTGGGCTAGCACGATAGCGATGTTTGCTGAGATCATGGGCTTCCTGGCACCATTCACAATTCACTGCATAGTGCTGCTGGTTACTAAGCAAGTCTATATCCCTGGGTTCCCAGGCAAGCGGCACCCTGGCAAGTAGAACTTTCCAGCCAGACTCAAGCGCAAAGGCTCCCTATCTCCCAGAACTTGACAAGGAGGTGAGCCTCTGAGGAGCTGTGACACCAAAGGTCTGAGCCATGCTCTGGACCTGGACAAAGGCAGCACCAATTCCCTGTCTAGGCTCCTGCAGCACAGGCAAGTGGAAGGGCAGAGAGTTGTCCTGGGGTTCCGATCAGGATCAGAGTGAACTGCATTTAGTCGGTGTTTGGAGAATGTAAATCCAATTACCCAACCCCCGCTCATCCAGGTGGAAATAAGCTGCTGCTGCAAAAGGCTTTTGTCACGCTGTATCTGCTGCCTCTCCAGAGTTCTGCAGCAGGATTTCTGCACTGCCTTTGCATGCTGGTGGTTTCCCGCGAGGAGCGGTGCACACGCTCCTGTCTCAAAACTAGCCAGCCCCAATGTACTTTTAAGCACACGGACTCGTTTCTACATGTTCTTTGGTTTCACGCCTGCTTCTCTGTTGTGCTAAGAGGGTGGTAGGCAGCTTGCCTTTGGGTGGCATTTGTGCAACTTCCATTCCGCTTAACAGCCCATCTTGGACGTTTTGCAGTTACAATCTCGTCCCTGTAGCTGCTTGTCAACAGGTGATTGTCCCCAAAGTCCAGCTGGGCTCCTAATTTGCCGTCAGTCTAATTAATAGCTCTGTACTATGCACACATCCCCAGATCCAAGAAGGTAACTGTGGAGAAAGGACTGTTAGCTTTAACGGATTATGGGAATTGTTGGCTTTCAGAAGGCTCCCGTTGCATCCTGAGTTAGGCATCAAAAGGGCATCATAAGGAGCAGATGTGTCTGCAGCAGTTTGGCAGGGCTAGTCTGTTCTGGGTTCTGTAGCTACTGAGTGAAGGGCAGAGGAGATGAGTTGTGTGTGTGCTGCACCTGCATTCCAGGGAGGGAAGAGATGCCAGCTCGCCCTTTAGTATCTGTCTATCTCATAGCCTGTGCCTGAGCAATTGGATGAGAAGCCAGGCAGGGATCTGGGCTGGGCACCCCCACTGCTCTGAGGGATGCTGAGCTGCCGCAGGAAGGTTCCTGCAGGAACCTGGGTGCCCTTGCTGCCCCCAAAACCCTCTGAGTGCCGGCAAGCGCTGGGCCAGTGCTCGCTTTCTTCCTAAGCTCTCAGATGTTGCATCAGCTCCTGGCAGGGCTTCCTGACAGCTAAGATTAGGAAGCTCTGTGATCTTTTAATCAGTGGCACAGCTTCTCAGCCAGCTGACGGAGAGAATGATTCATGAGGCATCCCCCTGCTCTAGCAGAGCGGGGATCATCACTGCCTCCGAGGCTGCGGGTTTCACAAGCACCTGAACAGATGAGTTTCCAGACAGTGCTCTGCCACGCAACACTGGAATTCCATCCTGCCACAGAGCTAACTTTGCCCTACCCTCCGTCCCTGTGGTGAAGTCTATGTGAGCGCTGCCTGGGCTGCTCGTAGCTGACCCCAGCCAGGGGCCCTCCCTAGCAGACACCAAAAGGTTTGAGTGTTTCATGTGTACTTTTCTTGGGGAGCCAAACCCCATTGATGTAGGGAGTGTCTGTTGCAGGGCTTCCACGTTCCCCCCTCTGCCTTAGCCCTGGCTGCACTTCTCAGCCTAGCTCTGTCTCTTCCTATTCAGGTTGATAGAGCTGCACTCACCGGACAGCAGAAACACCCTGATCCTGCGGTGCAAAGACACAGCGACAGCACACTCCTGGTTCACGGCCATCCACACCAACATCATGGCCCTCCTCCCTCAGGTGCTAGCTGAACTCAATGCCATGCTAGGTGCCAACAATGCCACAGGAAGTAGCAAGGAGGTCAAACACATCGCTTGGCTGGCGGAACAGGTATGCTGAGATGGAGGGCCCCTGATGTCTTGACCTTATTTGAGTAGAACTCATTTTTACAGGTGTGGTAACAGTGCAGTCTAGCACTCTGCTTAAGGTGTAGCTGTGAAGAGATTAGTTTTCATTGGCAGGCATGGGAGCAGGTCAGCACTGCAGAGATTACAGCACTTCGGTAGTGGCTCGTGTGTTTTCAGTTCTCCTTTCTCCACATACTACTGTGAGCCTAGAAGCCAGCTCAGTAATGGAATCCAGTGGCAGCTGGAGCTGTGGGAGAGACCTGTCCAGGGAGGGATTTGTGCCAATCCAGTTTTGAAAATGTAACTTCTAAAAACATCCTGACCCAATTAACGTTTCAAAGATGGCTTTCATCTCTGCCTGGCAGGCCACAGCTCCAGTAACCCTCCCTTCCTCTGGAGGTGTGGCCCCTACCAACCCTGCAGGGGCATGTGCTGTAGTAGTGTTTGCCTGTTGTAGACAGGACTGTGACCTCCTCACAGGCTTCCCATGCCTGTTGTGGATAGGTTGTGTGCAGGGTTTGTTCTGATTCTCAGCAGTGTCAGTGGAAGCCTGATCTCATTCCTTGCAGCACTAGGATGGTGCTTCAGTCAGCAGCTTTGCATGCATACAGGGCTCCAGACTTTCCCATCCGAGTGTCTGTCCTCTCTCCTTCCCTCAATAATTCATTTCCCCTTTAGTCAAAACCTCACCTGATGCTCTTCCTCTTTATTTAAAGGCACTAGGCGTATGCAGTTGTCTTACTGGCCTCCACATGCAATAAAACACCTCCTTTCTCAGTGGGAGTTCATGCTCCAAGTGCCAATTTCACACTTGATCCTAGGCTGGCAGAGCTTTCTAGATCTGATGCTTGGGTATCTGTGCACCATTGTACATGCACCCCTTGGGTAACTAGACTGGCAGGAAAGGGGTGGCAATGCCATAATCTTAATGGGGATGAAGGATGGTTAAAGCAGAGACCTGGGGTCTGTGCACAGCCCTGTCACTGAGTCACGTGGCTGGGGCAAATCTAGTAATGGGGTTGAGAACCCTCCTTGGAGCTAGGAAAAGTAACTTGCTTATACTGAAATGCTTTGAGATCCTTGGGTACCAGGCGCGATACAAAGCAAAGTGGTGGTGTGGGTAGGAAGACCTGGTAAAGCAAAGGCCATTCCTCACGGGCCAGTGGGAGGGACAGTTGAGGTCCAATGAAAATCTCTGACCCATGGACTTCACAAGATTGCTGGACTTTTCTTGAGGTCCCATACCTGGTGCTCAGCCAGGCTCACAACTATGTTGCTGTGAAACTGGGCCCTGAAACTAATGCAGACAAAGCTACGTGCTCAACCATTGTGAACATGAACACCTCCCCCTCCCCTCCCGTGTCACTGAGCCTGCACTTCCTTCCCGGGTCTGTTCAGTTTCCAGTTAAAGATGTTAAACCTTTGACAGCTCCAAGCTTCCTAGATCCTCTTCAGCGTGACCTGGAGTGTTTGTTTCTGCAGATAAGAGGAGACAAAGGAGAGTCTGTGTGGGTGGAATGTCCTGTGTATTTAAGCCAGTCACTTGATGTCAGCTGTTGGACACCTGGGCTAGTGGCTAAAGCACATGGCCAAGAGTTAGGTCCGGAATCTGCCACAGACCATGGCTTTGGGCAAGTCAGTGACTTTCTGCCTCCACTTCCCACTTTGATGTAGGGGTCATGTTGACCTAACTCCCAGGGTTTGCAAAAGTTAATTTCTGTTGTAAATACTATCAAGCAATGCACTCCTCCTGCGTGCAGTATGAAAACCACAACCTTGCAGAGTTAAAGGGCTGTACGTTGTGCAACAGTGCAGAAAACCCAGCAATGGGAATAGCTTCCCACAAGGTATTCAGGCAGGTGAGCTTTTTAACAGCTAAAGGAAGATAGGCCTATCTCCGCACGGGGCAGAACACTTCCAATGGGATGAGCCTCATAGGCCAGTGGGACTGTGTCCTGTGAAGTGTTGCTGTGACAACAAGGAATTAGTTGTAACATCAGATCAGGGTCCATTGTGCTCACTGTCCCACTACTGCAGGAGGCACTGTGGCTGCCCGTGGTCCCCACACTTGGAACACTGGGATGGCTTTGCCAGAGGAGTCTGCGACTTCAGAAGCACTTGTGAAGCACTTTGCGTTCCACCCCAGGAGCCCAGAGAGGGCTGGCCAGGTTCGCATCAAGCTGGGCTTATACCTCTCTGGGCTGTGCTCCTGTCCTGTTCCCTGCCCCCATGTGATGGGTCATAGTCTGAGTGGGTGGAAGCCAGCGCTCACCCTGCGCGGCTTTCCACTGGGATGGTGAATCCCGTCGATAGGCCTGGGCTCTCCCAGCTGCTGTGCGATAGGACTGACTGACCGCATCTAGCGGTGCCCCCGGGGAGGGATCTGTGCGCAGGTTCTGAGTGTCAGTCTGATGCCCACACAGCATGAGCCCTCAACCATGGGATTTGCCCAGTCACCGAGGAGTTAGAACTATAGTCCCAGACTTGCCCTTACCTGAATTTGCTGATCCCAAAGTTACAGTTTATTCTTGACCTTGTAAGTGTTTTCTTGGCCTGATAAGAGCTGGGCTGTGGCCGTCCTTGGCATGGGATCTCCCGGATGGCTGGGCCCATTAGTGCCTTGCCGGCATTCCTCAGATGATGAGTTAACACCATTCCCACAGGGTCAGATTAGACTCTTCGGTGCCTGCTCCTTAAGGTGCCACTACACAGCCAGGTTATTAATACGGCGCAACAATATGCTGCTTGCTTCAGACAGGGCCTGGCTCCAGGCATGAAGGGAAATCTTCTCTCGTTAATTTTCCAGATTATTTTTTGCCCTAGTGCTGTTGATCTCTGAGTAGATCGCCTCGCCCGGGGAGGGGAGGCAAGCACAAGCATCATGGATTGATTCCACATGGGGTCAGACAAGAGCACTACGGCACATCGCCTGATCCCCGAGTGCCCCACAGAGAGGGGAAGACACTGGGCTCTGCTGCTGGGAGGGAGGGAGAGGCAGGAACTGAGCATAGAAAAACTCCAAACTCGGCTCACTGCTCCTTTCCTCAGTCTGCATTGCCCCGTCTGCTCTGTTACACGGACTCCTTTCCCCTCTGCCACTGGCACATTGTGACTGACTTAACAGATGCACTAATCAGAAATGTCCTTTGGCCCCAGACTGCAGATCTTAGATGCTCTCAAATGAGGATCCTTTGCCCCCAGCGAGCAGCACACACTGCTTCCTGGACTGCATGTTAACAGCTCTCTCGACTTCTTGCAGGCTAGACTAGATGGAGGAAGGCAGCAGTGGCGGCCCATCCTCATGGCTATGACCGAGAAGGACTTGCTGCTCTATGATTGTATGCCCTGGACAAGAGACGCATGGGCATCACCTTGCCACAGCTACCCTCTTGTTGCTACCAGGTAAGATCCAAGCCTCCAAGTTGCCTCGAGGGACATTTCTTTGATGACCTAAACCCTGCCCCGTAGAGTGAAAGCCTTTCCCGCTGAGCGCTTTTCACCCACCAGGCCCCAAGCGCTTTGTAAAGCTGCAGCTTTCCAGGAAACTGAGGCACAGAGTTGGGACGTGACTTCCCCAGTGTCATACAGTGAGTCTGACTGCTAGGATCAGACCTCTGGCCTCTACCCAGTTTTCAGTCTGCTAAATCACAGCTGCCTCAGCCCACAGCTCCAGCCAGGGCATTGCTGGAATAACCTGGCTTGGGTCCTTTCTTGTTTTGCTGCTGCATAGTCCTCTCAGCAGCTCCTTACCTGGCTGCTGGAAGTAGGGTTGCCAACTGTCTAACCACACAAACCCAAACACCCTTGCCCTGCTCTGTGGCCCCGCCCCTTCTCTGAGGCCCCACCCCCTCACTCCAGCCCTCCTCCCTCCCTTGCTTGCTCTCCTCTGCCCTCACTCAATTTCACTGCGCTGAGGCAGAGGGGGATGGTGCGGGCTCTGGGCTGGGCCAAGGGGTTCAGAGTATGGAAGGGGGTTGCGGGCTGAGCCTGGGGCAGGGGATTGGGGTGCAGGAGCTGCAGAGTTGGTGCTTGAGGCTTGGGCATGGGCAGCGCACGGACAGACACACACGCACCCCGCGGCCTCAGGAACATGCCGGATGCTTCTGGGAGTGGTGCGGGGCCAGGACAGGCAGAGAGCCTGCCTTAGCCCCTGTGTGCTGCTAGACTTTTAGTGGCTTAAAATCTCCCACTTTGGCTTCAGTAGCCTCTGGGAGATGGAGCCTGATTCCAGGAGACTCCCAGTGAAACCGGAAGGGTTGGCAACACTAGCTGGGGCATGAGAGCCCTGCTCCTTTCTGTGCTGAGCCTGAGATGAGAGTGCCAGTGCGCACACATCACTGCTGGTGGGCCAGGGCCCTAGGATGTGAGCATTTAAATACTAGTCCAGTCACTTCCCTAACTGTATTATCAGTCAGTTGGCCACTTTGCTCCAAGCATTGGGCTGCTTTTCCTTTTAACTGCAACCTGGAACTTCTTTCCATTGCAGTGACAGGATTTCCTTAGTGTAGGACGACTTCCACCTGGTCAAACCCCACTGCTCTGGCAGGGGTCCCACCTGCAGAGTAACTGTCAGGTTTGGATTCCCATTCCAAGGGTGATGGGTGGCACTTGTGTTTGGCCAGCGACAGCTGGGGGAGTGCTAATCAGAGCAGCTGAGGCAGCCCTCCCACAAACGTTGCTCAGCAGCAGGACTGCCAATAGCCATTACCCCTCTGGCAAATCAGCAGAGACTGGGCTGCTCTTCCTGGTAGCAAGTGAGAGAGTCAGGGGAGGGCTAGCTGTGCTCAGGCCATCCCTCTCTCAGCCACCTCTGATAAATCACCTGGTAAAAGGCCACTTTCTTCCAGTTGCTCTTGTTGGGCCCATAACTCTGATTCTTTTTCTAAGGCCTGGTCTACACTGGGGAGGGGGGTCGAACTAAGGGACGTGACTTCAGCTACGTGAATAGCGTAGCTGAAGTCGAACTACCTTAGTTCGACGGACTTACCCGTCCTGACGCCACGGGATCGAACTCCGCGGCTCCCCCGTCGACTCCGCCACCGCCGTTCGCAGTGGTGGAGTTCCGGAGTCGACGGGAGCGCATCCGGAGTTCGAACTATCGCGTCTAGATTAGACGCGATAGTTCGAACTCCGAGAAGTCGAACTCTCCGTGTCGACCCGTGCGGTAGGTATGGACCTACCCTTAATGTGGCCAGCAGCCCAGAGTAACCCTGTAATAAGCCATTGTGTGTGTCCCAGCCCTCCCAGGAGCCGTAAGCCAGCAAGGCACTGGGCATTGCTGGGGGAGAGAGATCGCAAACTCCCAGGGATTCTGCAAGACAGTGACGTTCTTTGTAAATGACACGGAATGCTCAAGCTGAAGGATGAGACAGACTTAGCAGTAGGCACTCAACACTAATACAGAGCTGCAAACATTCCAGCTCCTGAGGAGTTTGCTTACAGCATAAGAGCCTTTCTGTAAACTAATGCACTCCTGCTTTGAGCACTGAGAGAATGAGTCCCTGCCTCTCCCAGCCCTGCCACGGCGTTCATTCCAGTCCACACAGAACCCAGCCCTGTGGCCCAAGCACAGACCAAGAGGCAAAGGTGGCCACCATGAAGCTCTGGCTACTAGAATACCATGAACAGCCAATGCTCACCTGGAAATCAGGCTGACCAGTGTCGGTATCCCTGCTAAGGACTGCGAAACCAGTCTTGGCTGCCTGGCAGCATCTGCAGAAAGCATGTGCTGCTGCTGGAGTCCACACCAAACTTTAGCCTTCTCTGTGGTGACCTCAGTGTCGTTATTGCCCTGCCAACTCCTTCCATGATGATCTATGGGGCAGGGTGCATGTGTGTTCTCCTCCCAGGCCCACTCTTGCCACCTGTCCTGCAAGTGAAAGGGAGCAGAGCATGGTGTGCTGACAAGCCTGTATTTCAGACAGCCATTACAGCCTCCAAAACAAGAGGGTTTTGTTGTTGTTGGGGCAGGGAGCGCAGCTGCTGTGATCAGAGCGGGGGTCCCCTGACATAGGAGGGGCTGCAGGCTCTCGGCATGGTGAGATGTCTGCATGCATCTTGCGTTGGGCTGCTTGAGTGCTGGGAGGGGGCTCTTGGCTACTTACCTTTTCATTTCTAGCCCTGTCTCCCTGAGAGGAGTCCTGGCTTTGCTACTCTGCTAGCAGCCTGAATCCAGCCTTGCTGGGAGCTGGAGGGGCTGTCATGCTGCCAGAGAAATGGTTTGGCCTGCCTGAGCAGGCTCCGTGGGGCCTTGGTGTCGTGTTCGCATCCGTTGCTCAAGCCTTCCTGTGACGCCCATAGGGGCGTGTGCAGGTCCTGCCACTGGATCAGTTCATGTTCCCTGCCAAGCCTTCAGCAGCCAGGACCATAGGAGGGAAACATTCCTCTAGCCTGAGCATTTCTATAACATCTGGCTTGAGGCCTCCTGGAACAGGCTGATCCCTGCTTGGCATCTGCAGACTCAGGGCGTCTTGCCCATTGTGCCATGTTGCTGCTCAGTTTGTCACCTGCCACCTCCACAGGGCTGGGCTCCAGCTGTCTGGTTCCAAGCAGCCCTTGGCTGCACCAGCTGAGAGGACGGAGGGGAGCTAGCTGCATCTCTCTAGTGCATCTGCCCAGAGAACCCCCAGCCCTGTGCACTAAGGAGTATGCCTTTGCCAGCCTGCTGCCCATGGAAGGGGAGAGCAGTTTAACTAGTGTTAATTGTGTTACTGCCCATCTCCCCAGGGCACTGCCTCGTGTGTGTCTAATGCCTCGCTCAGCCTGTGAGCAATGTCTCCCTAGTCTGCTCTGACCTTCTCCATCGCTGCCTGGCGGCTGCTCTGGTGGACAGATTTCTGAGGCGCCCCGGGTCCATTGACAGAGAGGAGGCTGTGAGATGGGAGGTGGCGGCGGATCGAGCTGGGAGTGGCTGGTCTGGTTGGTGCTGGGTTTTCCCCACGTGACACATGACTGACTGGGTGTTGGATGTGTGCACTGGGGAAAGGTGAGTGTTGTGTGGCCCATGCATGTGGCTTCCCCAGGTCACTGTCCAGGAGCAAGTTTGCTCAAACAGTGGCTTACGAGCAGCGTAAGTCACAGCTCGGCCACTCACCAGCCAATAAATCTGAATGAATGAATGAACAAAAGCAGCATCCTCCCACAGAGACCTCCCTCCCTCCTGGCCCCATGATAAAGGTTTGTTAATGAACCACAGCTTGCTCCCCCCCATGTTGGGAAGCAGCAGTGTCCTGGAACGATGTCTCCCTGGCCACTGTGCAGTCACACTGGTTTCCCTCTTCTCTCCCATGTGATCCGCAGGCTGGTTCACTCTGGCTCCGGGCGCAGATCACCTTCTCCAGGATCCGAGCTCACCTTTGCAACGAGGACAGGCTCTCGCCAGGGCATTGAAATGCACGTTTTCAGGGTGGAGACGCATCGGGACCTCTCCTCCTGGACCAGGATGCTAGTTCAGGGCTGCCACACTGCTGCGGAGCTGATAAAGGAGGTGTCCGTAGGTACGCTGGGGGGGCAGTAACTGTCTGCAGCCCCACTGCTCCTTCCTGAGTTGCTCAACTGCCAAGCAATCAGTTGATCACCTACTCTCTGGGACTGGGTCTCAGCAGCTCTCTCTAGCTGAGCAGAGGCAGGCCTGTGAGGGCTTGGATGGGGGGCTGCTTAGCTTTCACAAACACACGAGAGAGAGTTGTGGGACATGGTTTGGAATTAAGACTCATGAGGGACACAAGAAAAGTAAGTGTGGGAAACTTAACACTAAGGCGCCCAGTCTGCATAGCCTGGAGTCTCGGCTCAGTGACTGCGCTTCTGGAGGTCATGCTTGGGCCATGTGGACTGCACAGAGCTCTGGGTCTTGGATGGGGGGGTGTCCTCTGCTATAACCGAGGTTCTCTTGCTAGTCTGTAACAGAGCCCAGGTCCAGTTGGAGTGAATCCCTTGCCCTTCTCTACCTCTTTACATGGGAAGATCTGAATGCTTTCATGTGCTCAGAGATGGCCAGTGTCCCACCGGAGCTGAGGCTAGTGTGAGGTGATGGTAGTGATAGTGCAGTGAAACTGGAAGGCTGATTACAGTTCACGCCTAACTGGTTGGTGGAGCAGCCTAATCAAAAGGAAGCCAATTATCTCTCAGCCCCAGGTGGTGCACAACATATCTTCATTGCCTCGGCACTGCCAAGTTTGTGCTGGTTTTTTGAGTTATGTGGAATGTGTGGCTCTCTTGGTAGGCAGACAAGCCTGAGTGGAAAGTTTTAACCATCTGGACTCTGGCCATTGGTCCATCTCCCCAGTGTAAGGACAGCATCACTAATATCCGGAGGTGCTGTGACCACAGTGTGATTGGCAGAATCTGTAATTCTGAGACATGCTTCTGGCATGCAGCTGGAGCGGAGTGCTGGGAAAGCCAGCTTTGTTCCTGCATTCTGAACACGTGAGGCTGCCCGTAAATTTGAGAACAGAGAGGCCCTGGGCATGGAAATCATTTCAGCCAGTGGGGGTGTGAAGTGGCCCATGTGCACTTAAAAAACCCAGTCTCAGCCTTGCTAGCTGGAGTCTTCCAGTTTGGGGGTGGGAGAGGGCTCAACAGCAGAGAGATAGAAACAGCCAAAAATGAAGTTCTAGGCCAGGGTAGGCAACCTATGGCATGCGTGCCGAAGGCGGCACGCGAGCTGATTTTCAGTGGCACTCACACTGCCCGGGTCTTGGCCACCGGTCCGGGGGGCTCTGCATTTTAATTTAATTTTAAATGAAGCTTCTTAAACATTTTAAAAACCTTATTTACTTTACATACAACAATAGTTTAGTTATATATAATAGACTTCTAGAAAGAGACCTTCTAAAAATGTATGACTGGCACGCGAAACCTTAAATTACAGTGAATAAAAGAAGACTCAGCAACACCACTTCTGAAAGGTTGCCGACCTCTGTTCTAGGCTGAGAGGTTTGGGTCAGTCTGTTACCTATGGCTTAAGCTCCCTCTAGTGTTCAGAAGAGAATAGCACCCATTCTACAAGTCCTTCCCCCTTTTGAAGACTCTAATTGTTATTTCTGAGCCTCTTGCTTGCCACAATCATCTTACTGGGAAAAGCTAATGTGAGGTGGCAGGCCAGCTTTCATCCTGCTGCAATAGCAGCTTAATTGCTGCAAGGAGAATATTGGCTTGGGAGCCAGCCCCTTCCACAAGCACTACTACAGCCCTCTGCATGATGGTCCTGCGAGTTTTGTGCGAAGGGGCCCTTCAGCCAGTTCTTTCCATCAGGAACCCTCTCCCTAAAGGCCATACTCTCGTGCAGTCTGCCTGCTCCCCCGCATGCCTTATCCTTCAGCATCTGTAATGGCAGCTGTCTTGTTGGCAGTAGGCGCTCTGTGATGTATCAGGCACCCCAGAGCCTTGTGTGGTGCCAGTTGAGGTAATAAAATTGCTGCCACAAGCAGAAAGATTCCAGATGCCACTAGGTATCAAAAACAGAGCATCTGAAAAATAGGCTGTGTGCTAGGGAAAGCTGCTCACGTTGGGACCATGCAGAAGTGATGGGCTTCTTTTGAGGTTAGGCTAAGGAGCAGTTAATAATCTTGTGTTGGTTGCATGATATACACTCCTTCAAACAAAACCCAAGAATGTGCTGCTGATTGGTTTAGCAATAGAAATCTGGCTGGTGAAAACCAGGGCTAGACATGGCAGCAAAGGGAAGACTTGGTGGGAGAGCAGGCTTGGCTGGCCTTGTAGTATTTCACAGGTGAACCAGAAACACCTGAGTGATGTCACACATTTCAGATTCCCCCACACACACCCTCTGTTATAGACAAATGCAAGTCCCCTGATACTGCACACAACTGCTTGAAGTCTTTCAAAAACAGGACCTGATACATGACTGCTGACAGGGAGTGGCTCTCAGTGAGTGAACAAGTTCCACAAGCCTCAGATGTGACAGGCAATCTGGGCAAAAAGTAAAAATCTAGGGGGGAGTGATGGACTTGTCCCTTTTTGGCTGCTTTCTAATCTGTTAAAGGCCTGTGTGGGGAGGTGGGACGGGGAGTTGAATCTACTTTGTTTTTCCCCATTGGAAATTCAAGTCTTACCTATCCTGGTTTCCTGGGAGACTTCGAATGTCTGGAGAACTGGTAGGATTGATATGCCATGCAAGTAAACTTTGGTTGAGGTGGGAATGGATTTTTATTGAAACTGTTGCACAGTTTTATTAACTCAAAGGCCTAAAAATAGTTGGGAGAAAAGCGTTTTTTGAAGATTCAGGTCCCGCTCTAACATAAGTCCTGAAAAAGGTTCACATTCTATCCTGAGTCCTCCAGGAAAGATTGAATAGCCATGATAGCATGACTAACAGTAAAAGACAAGTAGAAAAACAACTTTTAAAAATGCTTTCAGGTCATCTTTATATATCCCAAACCTAAGTCTTGTCCTTCTTGTTCCCCTTGATAGGAGAGTCCAGAACAGACTAATGGTCTCTCTGATCCCTGATCATTACTGTGAGATCTTTGTCCACAGTGAGCAGAGAAACCCCAGAGAGCTTTCTTTTCATGTTTAAGTATTGGATGAGATGGGTTTCGGAAAGGGACTGGAGAGCGGCAGGCAGGCCTAGACTGACAGGCTAAGCCACCGCCCTGTGCATTCTTGGTGAGTTAGTTCATCCTATGTTCCCCGCCCCTCTCGCTGCCAAGCTGTGAAGGCACAAACCGAGCAATCATGCTCTTCCTGGGCGCAGATCCTGTGTCATGCTGGTGCCTCAAGGATGTTCCAGGTTGAGCTGCCCCCATGCTGTCCTGGGACACAGCCAGAGTGGGTCTGACAGATGCACCATCCCAGGCTCCAGCAGGATATTAGTCATCCTGCACCCATCTAGTTACATGATTGAAATCCCAGGCTTTCTGCTTTTCTGAGCTGCTTCCTCTGCTAGTGTCCTCACCATGCTGCTGCTTTGGCTTTCCTGAGGTATTTCTTCCCTCGGCGCCATCTGCCAGTCTCTGCTCCTTGGTTCTAGCTGTAGCAGGTGACAGCATCCCTGTCCCAGAGATGTCTGCTCTGAACCCCGCACGGTCCCCAGTCCCTTCCCTTTTTCTGTGCAGTGGTTCCATTTGTGTGCTCTCTGGGCTGTCGGCAGCATGGTGAATTTCCCGGCTCCCCAAAGGGCACTGCCAGTCTCATCCAGGGAACACCCTGGTGTCCCTTGCTGATGCTTTTATATGCTAGGTACACAATGGCATGGACTCAAATAATGCTCCTGTGTGAATTCACAGAGCAGCAGATGTGTCCCTTGCAATTCCGTGGGCAGCCTGATTTCACACTGGCCCAGCCTGTAGCATTAATGGTACAGCTGATGCACTAGCGTGGAAATGCTTCACCTTCACTACACACATCCAGGTCAGTTTGGTCACTCTCCTGCACCCATCCAAGGGTGAGTAGACCCCTTCTCTGCCCTTGTGCTCACAATGAGCACAGAAGGAGCACTCAAGGATAAGGCCATTGCAGAGAAACTAAATGAATTCTTTGCATCAGTCTTCATGGCTGAGGATGTGAGGGAGATTCCCAAACCTGAGCCATTCTTTTTAGGTGACAAATCTGAGGAACTGCCCCAGATTGAGATGTTAGAGGAGGTTTTGGAACAAATTGATCAATTAAACAGTAATAAGTCACCAGGACAAGATGATATTCACCCAAGAGTTCTGAAGTAGCTCAGATGTGAAATTGTAGAACTAACTGTAGTTGGTAACCTATCATTTCAATCAGCTTCTGTACCAAATGACTGAAGGATAGCTAATGTGATTCCAATTTTTAAAAAGGGCTGCCGGGGTCACCTCTGGAATTACAGGCCAGTAACTGTGACTTCAGTACCAGGCAAACTGGTTGAAACTATAGTAAAGAACAAAATTATCAGACACATAGATGAACGTAATTTGTTGGAAGAGTCAACATGTTTTTTGTAAAGGGAAATCATGCCTCGCTTATCTACTAAAATTCTTTGAGGGGGTCAACAAGCATGCGGACAAAGGAGATCCAGTGGATATAGTGTACTTAGATTTTCAGAAAGCTTTAGACAAGATCCCTCACCAAAGGCTCTTAAGCAAAGTAAGATGTAATGGGATAAGAGGGAAGGTCCTGTCATGTATCGGTAACTGGTTAAAAGATGGGAAACAAAGGGTAGGAATAAATGGTCAGTTTTCAAAATGGAGAGAGGTAAAAAGTGGTGTCCCCCAGGGGTCTGTACTGGGCCCAGTCCTATTCAACATATTCATAAATGGTCTGGAAAAAGGGGTGAACAGTCAGGTGGCAAAATGTGCAGATGTTACAAAGCTACTCAAGATAGTTAAGTCCCAGGCAGATTCCGAAGTGCTACAAAAGGATCTGTCAAAACTGGGTGACTGGGCAACAAAATGGCAGATGAAATTCAATGTTGATAAATGCAAAGTAATGCACATTGGAAAATGTCATCCCAACTATACATATAAAACGATGGGGTCTAAATCAGCTGTTACCACTCAAGACCGAGATCTGGGAGTCATTGTGGATAAGTCTCTGAAATCATCCACTCAATGTGCAGCAACAGTCAAAAAAGCGAACAGAATGTTGGGAATCATTAAGAAAGGGATAGATAAGACAGAAAATATGATATTTCCTATATATAAATCCATGGTATGTCCACATCTTGAATGCTGCATGCAGATGTGGTTGCCATATCTCAGAAAAGATGTATTGGAATTAGAAAAAGTTCAGAAAAGGGCAACAAAAATGATTAGGGGTCTGGAACAGCTGCCATATGAGGAGAGATTAATAAGACTGGGACTTTTCAGCTTGGAAAAAAGACAACTAAGGGGGGATATGATAGAGGTCTATTAAAATTATGACTGATGTGGAGAAAGTAGATAAGGAAGTGTCATTTACTCTTCCTCATAACACAAGAACTAGGGGTCACCAAATGAAATTAATAGGCAGCAGGTTTAAAACAAACAAAAGGAAGTATTTTTTCATACAATGCACAGCCAGCCTGTGGAACGCCTTGTCAGAGGAAGTTGTGAAGGCCAAGACTATACCAGGGTTCAAAAAAGAACTAGATAAATTCCTGGAGGTTAGGTCCATCAATGGCTTTTAGCCAGGAGGAGAAGGGATGGTGTCCCTAGCCTCTGTTTGCCAGAAGCTGGGAATGGACGACAGGGGATGGATCACTTGATTCCCTGTTCTGTTCATTCCCTCTGGGGCACCTGCCATTGGCCACTGTTGGAAGACAGGATACTGGGCTTGGTGGACATTTGGTCTGACCCAGTCTGGCCGTTCTTATATTCTTAATGTTGGGACACAGGGTCCAGTACAGCGGTTGCAGGCTCTGTCTTTGAAGGGGGGGGGGCTAGGGGGCATGTTCTCTGAGCTGGCTGGCTGCTTCTCAGGTTCTGTGCTCTGTTTCTGTGCAGGCTGCACTTTGAATGGTCAGGAGGTGAAGCTCACAGTCCATTATGAAAATGGATTCACTCTCTCCAGGGAGGAGGCAGGCTCCAGTCGCACCCTGTTCCTCTACCCCTTTGAGAAGCTTAGAGTGTCTGCAGATGATGGCATCAGGAACCTCTACTTGGATTTTGGTGGCCCTGAGGGGGAGCTGGTGAGAATGGGGCTGAGGATGTGCCGTGATGTGTATTTTGTGGAGTGGGAAGGATTCGGGCTTGTCTGTTATCAAACTACTGTGTGACTTGAGTTAATTTCAGGTGCTCAAAGCCTGTCTCTCCCATCCCACCCCCTGTGGCCCTCACCTGCCCTGGGAGATTCCACTCTCACAAGCTGGGTACCATTGGGCCAAAGGATCCCTGTCTGCTTAGACATAGCAGGAAAGCCAGTCCTTCCCACACCATGCTGGTGGCTGATCCCTAATCATTACCGTGCAGACACCTCACTCCCAGATCCCAAGGGGCAGGTGGATTGAGAGTCTGTTGCTTGTTGAAGCCAGACTGAGCAGTGTGGCCTCATGGTGATTACAGGGCCCTCGGTGCTTTGGGCCCAGCTTTTCCATCACCTTTGGAATTGGGGGTGTGGGATTGGCGGTTCCCAGGGGGAAAGCCCAGCTCAGGATCTGCTCTTCCCTGCTGTGTGAGAAGCTCTTTGTAACCATTGGGCTCTGTGGTTGAGTGGGAGCTGAAAACCCTGTCTTGGGGTGGTTTGTTTGCAATCTACACTGACACTTCTGCTCCAAGTAGAGCCCTGTGCTATGTGTGGGACTGACAGCATCTCTTGTGCTTTCTCTCCAGACCCTGGACCTGCACTCTTGTCCAAAACCCATTGTTTTTATGTTGCACACTTTCTTGTCAGCCAAAGTCACCCGTATGGGACTGCTTGTGTAAGCGGTGAAGGGTCCCAACAGCCCTGAACAACACATCTACTGTCCCAGCAGCAAAAAAGCACAAAAGACCCTAGTTTGTGGTGTCCTCCTGCAGTACCAGTGCCTTGACAAAGACTGACTCATGCCAGAACCATGATGGTGTGGAAGGAAGCTCCTGCCCTCCTCAGAGCCATAGCCAGAAACTCCAGCCTCTCCACAATCTCCTGGAATAACTGCTCCACATGCCTAGAAAATGCTGAGGCCAGGCTGCTGCTGCTGGTAGCTGAATACTGAGATCAGGGGAAATGTGGTTCTCACATTCTCAGTTTCCAGCTACTTCCTGGCTGCTGGCAATTTGAGACTCTTCTTCCTGACACTCCTGGGATTCAATTGTCACCCTGAAGACTCAACGTAAACCGAGCATCCAGCACTCATCTGTTGCAAGAAGAGCCATTGGCATGGGACTGTGAGGGGGGAGGTTAGGGTTGGAACTATAACCAATCCGTATGATGCCATTTTTATTGCTTACCAAATGTGCCTTTGGCGTAAGGTGGGTGGTGCTTTACTGGAGATGGGGATGAGGAGACTGGGAGTTCAGCGCTGGTCGCTCTGGAAGAGTGTTCCATGAGCCCCCGCCCTCAGCTCGTTCCAAGCTGACCCAGCTCCCTCTGTTGCCACAAAGCCACTTTCCCAGGGGTCCTTGGTAAGGAAGAGGCCTGTCCTTCTCACTAGCCAGTGGGTTTAGATCCCCCTTGCCGAGTGGGATGGATAGTCAGGGAGATTTCAGTCACTTTTCTGACTTGCTTTGGGCACCTGGAAACATCCTAAATACAGAGAACTTGGTGCTTTTCGCTGATGCTTCTTACTGAGGCCCCCGATGGTCAAATGTGACAGGACAGATGCTACGTGGCTGGATCGGAGGCACAGAAAGGCCAGCTGGTTGTGTGTTCTGAGATGAGCTGGAATGTGTAAGGCAGCTGATGCCCATATAGTGATGCACACAGCCTCTGGGCCTGGCAACTTCCTTCTGAGACGCTAACAGCACCCTCTCCTTTCCTAGTGCTGGGCTGCCTGTCTCCCTCCGCCTGTGCCAAGCCCATGTGCCCAGGTGTGTGTGCTGCAGAGAGGTGGGTGACGGAGGCCTGAGAATGACTTTGAAATACCTGGGAGACAAGGTAGGGGAGATGGTATATTTTATTGGACCTACTTCTGTCGGGGAGAGGGACCAGCTTTCAAGCCACGCAGAGCTGTGTGCATGCTTGCAATGCTTGTTGGCACAGCCTGTCCCATTCCTAAAGAAGGTCTTCTGAAGCATCTGCAGGACCGAGGGGAGGCAGCTCATCCACCAGAGGCGGGGAAATTGCAGTGCTTCCTTCACTCTGGTGGCAGAATTTGAACACAGGGCTTTTGGAAGCCCCCTCCCAGCACATCACTGACCTCCTCTTCCCAAAAGGACTCAAGGCACCCGGCAATGGAGCCAGGCTCAGAACTCTGAGAAACTGATTTCACTGCATAACCCAGACTTTCAGCAGGGCCTGCACCCTCCAGCTCTCTTCCTAGATTCCTGGTCTCTCTCATGCTTGGGAAGAGCTGTGCCTGGGACACCCAGAGATGGGGGGCAGGGACTCCAGGAGCCCCACTGCGCACACACAGCAGGTGGCTTGGACAGTCCTTTGAGGCTCTACTTGCTTCCTTGGAGCGCCTCTAGCACCCGCTGTTGTGAGCGTTTGATTCCCAGTGTAGGTTGCTCAGGATTAACTCCTGGGATTCAGCTTCGCAAGTTACCAGTGTACTGAGCTTTCTGAGACCGGCTAGAGCCGTGGGACACTTACGCCATCTGCAGACCAGTACGGTAGCTCATCTCCTTAGCAGCGCAGATCGACAGCTTGATGTAACTAGACTTAGGGTGAGAGTTCACAGCACAAAGCTTTTGAAGGTGAACCTAAGAGCATGCTGCCTCGAGCCTGGCCTTCCCCAGAACAGGCTCGCAGAGTGTGAAGAAGCGATCCTGGAGGGCACACTTCCTTTAAGTGAGGTATGAAGCAAAGCTGATTTGCCCAGATTGTCCTGCCAGCACAGCAGCCTGCTGAAACCCAAGGGAGGAGGGAGTGTTCTTCACAGGCCCCTCACAACCATGTGGCCTGTGCCTGACGCCTAGCAGCTCACTTCCAAACACTGTTTTAGCAACCAGCAAAGGCCAATCAGTTGAAACGTGTTTGTTTAAACAACAAATCACACCAGGTTATAACATACTTAGAATAGTGTCTTAGCTGATTGAGGTTTATGAAGTGAATATAAGGTTAATATAAAGTGTGCGTTCCCGCACAGTACTGATTAGGATAGGTTTGTGTTCACCCAACAGACTGTTATCTGGTCTGTGGACCAATTGGAAGAGTTGTCATTCCAACGCAAGGCTGTTAAGCTCTTCAGTCTATTTTAGCTGCTCTTAAAGTGGATATTTCAGCTCTAGTATGGTTGGGGTTTGTCCTATCAGTACGGCGAGTGCTGGAAAGCACGGAGTCTGCATGGTGAAAAATCTACTCCAGGGACGGTAGACTAGTTCTAAGCCTCAGTTCTTAGACAACCCATAAAGAAATACTCCTAACGCCACAGGGTGATTAAGCTGTTACCATGTTGGACTATTTTCTTATCTAAATGTCTGTTGTTTTTTTTTATTTGCAGCTTCATCACATTGGTGGCTGTAAAGCATCTGGAATATTTTTACAAGTTAGAGGCTAGGCCAGTTTGGTCTCTTACCAAAAGCCACAAGTCGACTTAAATTAGAATTCTGGACAAGGTCCCTCCTTCTCCCAGGAAAACATGGCTTGCTAGGAACCAGGTTTATGAGGGTAAATGTGGGGTCCATCAGCAGGGGAATATTCACACCTGTTGTATTGGAAAGTGAGTAGTGTCAGTATATCACATAAAATGGGACAGTCCCCCCCCCACCTCATATTATTCCTTCGTTCTGCAAACTACCTAATAAGCTGCTATGCAAATTCTGTTGTGCCCTGACTGGTTTCAAGGGGTTAGATATCCCTGAGGATTTCAGGGAAGAACTTGTAGACTTAAGCACTTTCTCTGCTTTTTTATTTTGCTCTGACACTTAAGGTTGAGTGGTTGCTATTTTGAGCTCCGGTGGTGGCCACTGATTGTCAGTACTGCTCGTGATCTGTGCAAAACTTCAGTGTAAATGCCCTGCTGTCAGTGGGGTGAACTCTTCCCAAATCGCCTGTCACTAGCAAAGCTCTGGTTGAGGTGGCAACTGAAATGTCAAGAATAGATGCCAAATGGAATTGCACGTGATGGAGGTTTGGCTTAACAGGAGGTTATTTTCACTCATTTCGATTGGATTTGGATTTCTCTGGGAGGTGGAGGAGTACTTAGTACTGCCTTGTCATAACCACCCACTACAAGCTGAGCTGGCACCCCTTGTGCACGGCCAGCTGGAGTGAAGTACAGTATGGTCTGTCTTCCCCTTTGCATCAGACACGGTATAGTTAATGTGCAGAAAGGCTCATGCTGCCAGCCTGAAACTGTCTACCAACAGATGCAGGTTCCTTCCCAGGCTTCGCTGTGTTAGGAATGACATTCTGTCCTGTTTAAGCAATCACGTTTGAGCCTTTTGCCACAAAGCCTGAATTCAATCCTGACTTGCTTCACCAGTGAAGCCCCTGAGATCTCAGCCTAGTTCCCAGAGAGCCTGTGTCCAAAACCAGACCCATCTTCTCATTCGCGTGAGCGTCAGTGTCCACTGAATGGAGGCTCAGGTCTGTTGCGGATCAGAGGTACTTGGGGGAACTTGCCAGTTTGCACTCTGCGTAGTTCTCCCCAGGGCTGCCTTTCATTCATGCCAAATACCTGCCCTGTTACAGAATGCTGCATGCCCTTTTAGAATGCCGCAAGCCATCGCTTACTCTGGAAGCTCAGGTCCTCTTAGCTTTTAAGGTTTTTAATGTTTTAACTTGGTATTAAAAGCCTGTTCTGCAGACTGAATTTCTGATGCTCAAGCCCCCACTGTGTCCCAGCTCCTCCCCAGAAGTGTTGAGGTACCAGATTTATCTGCAGTACATACACTATGTGCCTCACCTGGCCTCGTTTGTTTCTGGTGGCAGCAGGCTCCCCTCTTCCCAGAGCCTGTGTAGAGATATGGGGAAATGTACAAACGCCTGGGAGCTTGCCCTGTCTTTTCCCTGTAAGTTGGGGGAAAGGGCCCCGGAATGTCTGCAAGAGACTCTGCTCCCACCCCCTCCCACATCTATGCAAACCTCTGTATTTTGAGTGAGGTGATATGTTGGAAAGCTAGAAAATGCCCCATGTGGCACTCCGGCTCTGCAGCTGGAGAGCTCTGTTACAGCATTCCCTGTGGAAGATACACCACTGAGAGGCATCCCACATTATCCTTGGAAACCAGAGAGAGGAGAGGAGAATATTTATGCTGAGCTTGTCTTTTCTATCCGGAATAAGAGCAGGCAAGTGTCTTAAATATGGCCCTATTAGCCTGGATGACCATATGGTGGTGCGTAATTAAACTAGTGAATGGTGTTTTCAAAACCTTACACAAGCTGTGTAGATTTTAAAAGCTATTGGTCCCCTCTAGTCAGTCAATTCCTCCTACCAACTCCTCTTCAAACAGCACTTGTGGGATCGACTCTCAGCTTTAATACTCTGCAAAATCTTTGGAGATTCTTGTGCTTTCCCCAGTGCAACATTTGTATGCCTGTGGCTAATTTCCACAGCTGAAAGCAGACATGGCATGCAGGGCTTAATTTGTAATGAAAGAGGTGCCAGGTTTCAAGCAATTTTTGTACTTTCCTAACTGACATGCCAAGCCCAAAGGTGCCCAGGTGGCTCAGACCTGGCAGAAATTAAGCACTGCTTGCGTGTAGAAACCAGGCTATACTTTTCTTTAAAAGGAGGCCAGTAGCCTCTTCGCATTAGATATTAAGCAATAAAGAAAATGGATGTGAAACTAGTAAAAGCAGATGTTCAAGTCTTTGGCTGTGGATCCCACTCCTGGTGTGCATGTGCTTTGTGGGATCCACATGGACAGAGCATCTTGAAGCACCATGGTTGCTGTAAGGCTAAGTAACCATTCTCTACAGCCAGCCCACCTCTGCCTTTTGCCTTTATGCTGCCAGGATTTTGCTACATGAGTTAATTCTGTTTCTGCTGCTGATCTTACAGCATCCTGGCCTGCAACACAGTACATCAAAACATTGATTGCACTTTCATGTTCTAGAATTTGGGGGAACTACAGGGCTAGTTCTACCTGGTTTTAAAAATAATTTGCATTGACATCTCTGCCGAAGAAAATTAAAAAAAATAAAATCCCGTTGGCACATCAATGTTTGTGGTGCTCCATTTTCCTTTTAGCATATCTGCCTGTCTGGGATCAGCCAGTATAGGGGATCTCACTACAGTGATCAGTGTTAAGTTTACAATTTGGGTAAATAGAGCATTACAAGCCCCAGGTGCTAAAGACAAGAACCCTGTAGGTATAACTGCCCCAGGTCATCTGAATAATAAATTGCACCGAACCACTACAAGTAAACTGTTTTTTAACCTGTGCAAACTCTGTGCTGTTTGATATGATATAATCAAGGCACAGACTGTAACACTCCAATGAAAAAACTAAAATAACATGCAATCAATTCTATTTTTGTATTCTTTGTAGTTAACTATTTATACAATTCTTCCTTTTTTGATGTTTTTAATCTCAAGTTTTTGGAACTTCCAGGTTACCAAATCCAAATAACCCAAGTGGTGAAAAGCAGGGGAGTTTGTGTATTTTACAATCACATTAAAGCTTTATGTGTACTCTATAAATATAGATGCATAGACAACCTATTGTCCCTCGAGTTGCATGTTAACTGTATAGTATTGTACATTACAATGAAAATGTAACCTAAGGGCAAGTGTAACCTTTATACTGTAAATAACAATAAAGGCTTTTATGCTTTTAGATTTTTATATTTGGGTTTTTCTCTGTGGAAAATGTTTTGTCTGGGGTATGAGATGCAGATGCAATTTTGCCATTCAAGATGGAAAACAGTGCTCCCTGTCCTCCTCTGCCACAAGCAAACAAACAAAAAAACAACCCAAAACCCCAAGCAGTGCAGTGGTGCAGCACCCCTGGAAGCTGGCAGCCAGGGAGCCCACCTGCTTTTCCTGCCACACACGATTCTGTGTTGGAGGGGAGGGGGCTTGGCAGAACCCCCAGGAGAACAGTGGAGCTGGGGTGTTCATGCTCCATTGAGATTCATGAGGCGGTTCACCCATCTGAACCATTGGCACTTAGCAGGCTCAAAGAACTGTCCCTGCATCAGTTACATCGAGCTTTTCTTCACCCCCACGAGGGCAAGAAAGTGTGGTGAGTTTTGGGGGCGGGGTTTTGTTAAAGCTGAAATTCCCACATAACCACATGATTGGAGGAGCTGGGACCCTAGGCATTGGCCTGCAGAGTCTATAACTTAAAGCAGCCCTGGATGAATGGGGCTGCAGTGATAGGCCCACGGCCCAATAAGCATCTATTTGTTGCTGTGATGTGCCAGGGGGCAGAAATCTCACCCAGACAATGCACTATTCCGAAAAGTTTTAGGGTTTAAGAATGGAACTGTCTGCCTACTCTGGAAAGGCCGGGGTGTACAGACAATCACACAGGACTAGACAAGCCTCACCCACTGAAAGGCAGGGCAGATCTATCTATGGAAAAAGGAAAGGTAAGGCACTGTGGTGTCCATTATCTCTACATGGTGGTTCTTCGAGTGATTGCTCCTATGCATTCCATGTAGGTGTGCACAGCTCTTCGGACCATTTTTACCCTAGCAACTCCGGCGGGCCGGCTGGCGCCCCCTGGAGTGGCGCCATTATGGCGCCTGTTATATACCCCAGCCGGCCCGTCCGCTCCTCAGTTCCTTCTTCCCGCCCGTGATGGCCAGTTGGAACTGTGGAGTGCTCCCTTAGTCCTCCACACCCCTAGCGTTTTCTCCGAATTTGTGTATATAGTTGGTGAGTTTATTCATAGTTTAGACAGTTAGTGTTTAAGGAATTAGGGGGGGTTCGCCCCTCCTTTTTCCTCACCCGGTGTGGGCTCATGCCCCAGACACCGGGATTCAAGCCGTGCTCGGCTTGTCAGCGGCTGATGCCCGTTGGGGACGCTCACGACTCCTGCCTTCACTGCCTCGGGGAGTCCCATCGCCCGGCTAAGTGCCCCATTTGTGCGGCGTTTAAGCCGCGGACTCGGAAGGAGCGGGACTCCAGGTTGAAGCAGCTCCTCATGGAGTTGGCGCTGACCCCAGCGACGCCGAAACCGTCCTCGGTCCGCAGCGCACCAGTGGCACTGAGTCGGCCTGGCACGGACACGTCCCGTCCTCCAAAACCGGCACCAGCGTCCCGGCACCGCTCCCCTTCTCCGGCGCGCAGAAAGAAAGCTGCGCCGGCGGCTGCGAAGACTCCGACCCCGGGACCGGTCACCCAGCCACTGCCAACACCTCCGGCACCGGCTGTGGTAGTGCACGCGCAGTGCACGGGCCCGGCAGCTCCGGCACCTGAAGAGCCGTTGAGCCCGGCGCCCCCCTGCTCCCCGGCACTGTCCGAGGTCGAGCTCAGTCTCCCAACTACGCCCGAGACGTACTCGCAGGCGAGGGAGCTCATCTCCATGACAGAGGCGCCGAGCCTCCGGTCCCCGGCACCGCTGGTGCGGGCTGTGCCCTCCGCAGGGAAGCCGGCCATGATGAGGCGCGCCGACGAGCGGCGTGAAAGGGAGTTCAGGTCTTGGTCCCGTTCCCGCAGCCGGTCACCGTCCCGCCAAGCCAGGTCCCGACGTCGATCAACGCCTCGGGACCGTTCACCATCTCGGCGCCGGTCTCGGTCACGGTACCGCTCAGCATCGCAGTACCGATCCCGAAGCCCCAGTCGGCGGTACCGAAGGAGGTCCGCCTCTCGGGACCGTTCACGGCACCGCGGCGACCGCAGCCGCTCCAGGCACCGCGACCGCAGCCCTTCTCGACACCGAAACCGCAGTCGTTCACCTTCCCGGTACCGATGCGACCGATGGTCCCGGTCGTGCTCCCGATACCACGACGACTGGCACCGACCCACGGCGCTGCCAGCGGACAAGCGAGGGCCTTCAACAGGGCACTCATTCAGCGCCTCTGCCTCCCAGGGGTCACGCCAGCCCTCCGTTGCTTCGCAGGTCTGCAGTGGCACGGATCTCAGGGCTGACCCCCGGGGACAAAACTATGGTCCACAGCAGTGGGGATTCTGGGTTCCGTGGGCTCAGTACGAGGCACAGGGCCTGCCCTTGCCCCCACGGCCGCCGGACTCCGAACGTCGGGTGCCGGAAGCAACCATCAGTAGGCCTCCCCCGTCGCCAACGGCTGGGGCCTCTCTACCGGTCAGATTCTCTGTGTCAGCAAGGAGGCAGGTAACCTACCTCAGCCCCTACAAGAGACCTGCCAAGGAAAAACTATGGCTGAGTGACCTCTTCTCCAGAAAGCGACAGAGTCCTGAGGTAAGGTGTCATAGGCCTGTCGCTTTTTACAGATCCAGAC
Organism: Mauremys reevesii; assembly: GCF_016161935.1. Classification (NCBI taxonomy): domain Eukaryota; kingdom Metazoa; phylum Chordata; order Testudines; family Geoemydidae; genus Mauremys; species Mauremys reevesii. Next base: position 41,722,707 of record NC_052638.1, read on the forward strand.
TAACACGGCTTCCCCCTGCGCTACTCTTCTCCAGAGAAGATGCTGTCTCCTGAAGTGCTGTGTAGCAGAGGAAGCTGCAACAGACCGGCTGCCTGAAGCCAGCCATGTGCAAATACAACTTAGCCTCACTGTATGACACGCCCCTGGAACAAACGTCCCAGGGAAGAGGCACATTCTCCATCTCCAGCATCCTCTGGTCCAGCCTGGACAACTTTCTGGAGGAGGCTTTAGCCAGATGCAAGTTCCTGGGCTCAGCACAGGGCGCGCTGGGTGTGCGAGCCTGTTCTGCAGGCGATCAGAGCCGATGAGCTAATGGTCCCTTTAGACTTAAACCTGGGGAGTCGGTGGGGCTGTGCCCATCGCGGGGGTCTCGATGCAGGGGAGGTGGACGAGGCTGAGTGGGCCACTCACAGGCGTTTATATCAAACAAAGCCCTGTACTCGCGTGGGGTACGCGGGTGTCTCCGAGCGGGGTGGGGGCCCTGAGGGGCGGGATCCTCCCGGCCGGCGGTCGCTGCAGTTCCCGGCGCGGCCGGCAGGGGGCCCCGCCGTCCTCGCTCCCCACGTAGCAGCTGCGCGGCCGGTGGGTCCCGGTTCGGTGCCGCCGCCGCCTCCCGCCCGCCGCGCCGGGGCCTCCCGCCCGGAGCCGGATCCAGGCCGCTCGCAGCGCCCCGGGGACTCGGGCGGCACCGGGCGATGAAATGTCAACGTCAACCCTCCAGGTAGCGGGCGGCGGGCCCGGGCCCGGCCCCAGCGTCTCCCGCCCCGGCTCCAGCGTCTCCCGCCCCGGGCCCGGCTCCAGTCCGGGCTCTGCGGGCCTCAGGCCGCCCCTGCGCCGGGCCAGGCCGGAGCGCTGCCCCGGCTACCAGGTTTGGCCGGAGCGGAGCGTCCCCGGCTCAGGGCCCAGGGCCCGGCTGGGGGCCGCCGCGGGCGCCTGTCCCCGGGGACGCACCTGCGTAGCCCTTGGGGGCCGTGGAGAGGCGCCGGGCCGGGCCCTCCGTGGGGCCTGGGCCCGCAGGGGGCGGCGGACTGGCCCGGGCTTTCCCGTGCCCCATGGCCTAGGCCGGGCCCGGCCCGGGCCGTGTCAGGGGAGCTGGGCCCGGCCCCGGCCCCGCTGGCGGCAGCAGGTTTCGAGGTGAGACTGTCCAGGGGCCGCCTGCGCTTGGGACCCGCAGCCTCCACCAGCGAGGGGGGCGCAGAGGGGCATCTTCCCCTCCCCCCAGAGGGGTGCCCGGCCCCTGGCCCCTGGGGTGCGTGGTGCTAACCCGGCTCTCGGCCTGTGGGCAGCGGGAGCTCTGCGCCCAGGGCCTGCATCAGGTGCCAGTTGGGCTGTTTCTTTCTTTCTTTCTTTTCTACCAAAACACTTGTACCGGTACCACCCCTCTGGTGAGGTGAGGGTGCCTGGTACCGTATCCTGTATCCTCCTTCCCGCACCAGAATGGCTGTACTGGGATAAATACGTTTATACCAGGGTAACTGTCCACATTAGGGAGCTGTCCTGCTTTCGCTAAAGAGGTGCTATGACTTCTGTATGTAGACAGGGCTTTCCCTGCAAGGCCCACGGGTGCATCTGTTTCTCCTGCCCTTGCTCTGTGGTGGTGGTGGCGGCGGCATTGGTTAAAGGTCCCAGTGGCACAGGAGCTGTCTGCTTGTGCTGCCCCGACTTGGCAAACGGAGATGGGTTCTGGGCTTGGTTTTTGCTCTCTGGAATCAGTGGCTTTGTCCAGCCGAGAAGGAGCCACTTGTGAGTTTTGTCTGCTGTGTGTGAGCAGAAGGTTCATGTGAGAAACAGGAGATGACTCTAGGCGCCAGGAGTTTGTGGTGCAGCTGCTGCTTCTCAGAGGTGTCCAAAAACCCGTTACCTCTGTGGGAAACATTACCTCTTTACTCTTCCATTGATATGGCCGGGGCAGCTGTGTCACTGGAGCTGCGTTCTCTCCTTGCAGAAAGCTATCGACCTGGTAACAAAAGCGACTGAGGAGGATAAGGCCAAGAACTATGAGGAGGCGCTGCGGCTGTACCAGCATGCAGTGGAGTACTTTCTACATGCCATCAAATGTGAGTCGGGCTTCTCTCTCCCTAGGCCAGCCTGTGCCAGATCTTTCCCTCGCTGTTCCTCTTAGGATCCTTCTTCCCGTTTCACCCTGCTGGGAGTCAGGCCCGCCCAGAATAGCACATCCCCAAAGAGATCAGCCTGCACCTGTTGCAGAGCCAGGTGGCCTGCAGAGAGTTCCCACGAGTGCATGCGTTCTCTGGGGAATGAGCTAACTGTAGAGCTGGGCTCAGAAACCCTGAAGTTGTGGGATTATCCGAAGGGGGGTGGGGCTTCCCCGGCTGTGGGTTTGTGCTGCGTCTGTCTCTAGGAGCAGCTTCTCCTGGGGGATTCTCTCCAGCTGCCCACCCGGTGGGAGCTGGTGAAGGGAGACGTTGGTGTCTCATGCCCCTGGAGAGGGCTCTTCTCCCCATTGCTGGCCCTAAAAGGGAGGGTGCCGTAGGGCTCTCCTCACTCCATGCCCGTGGCGAGCTGCTCACTCTGTCTCGGGTGCCCTGACAGATGAGGCTCACAGTGACAAGGCGAAGGAAAGCATCCGGGCGAAGTGCATGCAGTACCTGGACCGGGCGGAGAAGCTGAAGGATTATCTACGCAACAAAGACAAACAAAGCAAGAAGCCTGTCAAAGAGTCTCCAAATGATAGCAAGGGGTACGTGTGCAGCCTCCATTGCACCCCCTAAACATGCTCATGCCTGTAACGATGGGAGAGGCCAGCCGCAGGCCCTGGGTGCCCCCTCTTCTGCTGGGGGTGACTCCGGCAGTGGGTTTCAAACCAGCACTTCTCCCTCTCTGCACTGTGTAGTTTGTGAGTGCACGTTGGGGTCTCCTGTTGGGGCTGGCAAGAGCCAGCACTGCGAGGCTTCGACCCTTCTGGCATGGCCAGGCCAGAGCCTCCCTTCCCCCGGATAGCAGGACCTGGACCTTCGCTGGCCTCGCCATGACACTGCGTCCTCTCCACAGGAGCGACAGTGACAGCGAGGGCGAGAATCCGGAGAAGAAGAAGCTGCAGGAGCAGCTGATGGGTAAGAGGCGGGGGCTGGGAGCACGGCATTGCCCTGCAAGGTCGAGTTCCTGACCTGGGAAGCGGCTGGTGCATGCTGCTTGGTGCAGGGTCGGTGGGACTATACATGAGCCACTCCTGGAGCGGGATGAGGGGCCGCAGGGCCGCCTCCTCTCTAGCTCTGTGGCTGCTGGGCAGCTCTGGAGACTCCTCGTGGGCCCTAGCGAAAAGGAGACGTCCCTCATGCGTGATGACAGCCTGGCCCGGGTGGGTGGAGTTTGACAGCTGGTGCAGTGGCTGGAGGGAGGCTCGGGTGAGCCCCGAGGCGGGAGTGCTGTCGTCTCTTGTCCCGCTAGGGAGAGCTGCCTTCCTCTCGCAGGTGCCATTGTGATGGAGAAGCCCAACGTCCGGTGGAATGATGTGGCTGGCCTGGAGGGTGCCAAGGAGGCTCTGAAAGAGGCTGTGATTTTACCCATTAAATTCCCACACTTATTCACAGGTGAGGGTTGCTCTGGTAGCTCTGGGGAGAGGCTGGGGCAGGGTGGATTGGCTGCTGCTCCCTCCGAGACGGACTGTGGCCATTGTGGTACTGGTTCCAGGTGGAGACCACGTCCTGGGATCTGAGTACTGAGCAGAGCCCAGAAACTTCCTTGGCCAACAGCCCTAGCAGAGCCCTGAGCAGCGAGGTGCATGTGAACTGGCCAGTGCCCCCCAGCACGGCAGGAGCAGTGCTGCAGGGGGCTGGGGCAGAGGCCTGGCCGACTGGAGTCTAGTACCTAATTCCCTCCATTCAAAGCCAGGTCTGCCCCCTGCTCATTGCGTGCTGTGTTCCAGAAAGCCTATGACAAGGTCCCTCACCAAAGGCTCTTACGTAAATTAAGTTGTCATGGGATAAGAGGGAAGATCCTTTCATGGACTGAGAACTGGTTAAAGGACAGGGAACAAAGGGTAGGAATTAATGGTAAATTTTCAGAATGGAGAGGGGTAACTAGTGGTGTTCCCCAAGGGTCAGTCCTAGGACCAGTCCTATTCAATTTATTCATAAATGATCTGGAGAAAGGGGTAAACAGTGAGGTGGCAAAGTTTGCAGATGATACTAAACTGCTCAAGATAGTTAAGACCAAAGCAGACTGTGAAGAACTTCAGAAAGATCTCACAAAACTAAGTGATTGGGCAACAAAATGGCAAATGAAATTTAATGTGGATAAATGTAAAGTAATGCACATGGAGAAAAATAACCCCAACTATACATACAATATGATGGGGGCTAATTTAGCTACAGCTAATCAGGAAAAAGATCTTGGAGTCATTGTGGATAGTTCTCTGAAGATGTCCACGCAGTGTGCAGCTGTGGTCAAAAAAGCAAACAGGATGTTAGGAATCATTAAAAGGGATGGAGAATATTTTATTGCCCTTATATAAATTGATGGTATGCCCACATCTTGAATACTGCATCCAGATGTGGTGGTCTCATCTCAAAAAAAAAATACTGGCACTAGAAAAGATTCAGAAAAAGGCAACTAAAATTATTAGGGGTTTGGAATGGGTCCCATATGAGGAGAGATTTAAGATTTAGGACTTTCAGGTTGGAAAAGAGGAGACTAAGGGGGGATATGATAGAGGTATATAAAATCATGAGTGATATGGAGAAAGTGGATAAGGAAAAGTTACTTACTTGTTCCCATAATAGAAGAACTAGGGCCCACCAAATGAAATTAAGGGGCAGCAGGTTTAAAACAAATAAAAGGAAGTTCTTCTTCACGCAGCGCACAGTCAACTTGTGGAACTCCTTACCTGAGGAGGTTGTGAAAGCTAGGACTATAACAGGGTTTAAAAGAGAACTGGATAAATTCATTAATGGCTATTAGCCAGGCTGGATAAGGAAGGGTGTCCCTAGCCTCTGTTTGTCAGAGGATGGAGATGGATGGCAGGAGAGAGATCACTTGATCATTGCCTGTTAGGTTCACTCCCTCTGGGTCACCTGGCATTGGCCAGTCAGAGGACAGGATACTGGGCTCGATGGACTTTTGGTCTGGCCCAGTATGGCCATTCTTGTGTTCTTAGGTAAGCGCACCCCTTGGCGTGGGATTCTGCTCTTTGGGCCCCCTGGCACGGGGAAGTCGTACCTGGCCAAGGCTGTGGCAACTGAGGCCAACAACTCCACGTTCTTCTCCGTGTCGTCCTCGGACCTGATGTCGAAGTGGCTGGGAGAGAGCGAGAAGTAAGTTAGCAGCTGGGCTGCGCTGCTCAGCGCCAGGGCAGAGGAGAGCACACTGTGGCTGCTGCACTCGTCACAGGCACTAGCGTGTCTCTCGAGGAAGGTGACTCCAGAGGCAGTGGGGTAAATGAGAACAAGCTAAGCAGTGACAGCGGGAGAGCTCCCTGCCTGCAGCCCGAGGGTGCTGGTCCTCGCTCCCCCACTCGGGGCACATGTGGGTTGCAGGGTCAGGGCTGGAGGGGAGGCTGCCTGTCTGTTAGCGCTGACCCTGTGTCTTTCTGCCCCAGGCTGGTGAAGAATCTCTTCGAGCTGGCAAGGCAGCACAAACCCTCCATCATCTTCATCGACGAGGTGGACTCTCTGTGCGGCTCCCGCAATGAGAACGAGAGCGAGGCTGGCCGCAGGATCAAGACAGAGTTCCTGGTGCAGATGCAGGGTGGGTCACGGCGAGTGAGCTCCAGCCCCCCAGAGCTCACCCCTCCCCCAGCTGGCTCAGATGGTGCCGGATCAGCCCTGGGGCAGGCGGGTGGAGAATGAGAAGTGAAGGACGAGGGGCTGCTCTCGTCCTCAGCCTGCTCGTTCCCTTTGCTGAGGGCAGCCTTGAAGGGTGCTTGGGTGAAGGGTCTGTCTTGGACTGGCAGCTGGCTGACTAGCCAGTACTGAGCCTGGGCCTGGCGCCATTGTAAACCCAGAGGTGGGCCTGGCGCCCACTCTCTCCCATAGCCCCACTCCCACTTTGCCTCGTCCTCCTGTGGCCCCATCTGCTGCCCTCTGCCCTCTCCGCCCTGTGGGAGTGGTGGGTGGGGCCTTGGGGGACAGGGCAGAGCGTGGGGTTGGGGCCATGGGCCAGGCTCTGGGGCCCACAGAAGGTTAATCCGGCCCTGTGCTCTTCCGGCCCCTCCGAGGAGTCAGTCCTGCTCCTTGATCGCTGTTTCTTCTTCCCGGTAGGTGTTGGTAATAACAACGACGGGACCCTGGTCCTCGGTGCCACAAATATCCCCTGGGTCTTAGACTCGGCCATTAGGAGAAGGTGAGTGGGAGCTATTGGAAACCAGCCGCTAGAGCTGCTCTCTGCCTGGCTAAGGGCAGCCACATTGAATGTGCCAGGAGCCACTGCCCCCCCCCCTTAAGGAGTGGCCCAGAGAACACAGAGTGGTCTGCCCCAGGGTCTGTCACCAGCATTACTGAGTGCCTCAGCGATCCCCAGCCCCACCCAGCAGCCCAACCCCTCCCTCCTGCAGCAGGCAGCTCTTGCTGGAACCCGTCAGTGCTGCAGTGATCTGCACGGCACACTGCTTGCCAGCCCCGCCTGGCAGAACGTGGGCAGCTGCTCACCCGCTCTACCCACTGTCGGTGCCTAGGTTTGAGAAGCGCATCTACATCCCGTTGCCGGAGGAGGCGGCCCGAGCCCAGATGTTCAGGCTGCACCTGGGGAACACACCACGCAACCTGACAGAGGCCAACATCCACGAGCTGGCCAGGAAGACGGATGGCTACTCGGGAGCTGACATCAGCGTCATCGTGCGTGACGCCCTCATGCAGCCTGTCCGCAAAGTGCAGTCAGCCACACACTTCAAGAAGGTGAGAGCAGGTGTGCGGGACCTGCTGCTCCCCAAGGACTGCGGCATCTGAGCCTGGGGTCGCTGGTCTGCAAGGGAGGGGGGCTCCATGGCCACCTGGGTGTGCCCAGTGCCCTTGCCCCTCATGGTGAGATCCTTCCTGAGTCCCCCAGGCCAGCCCCAGAGGGCCCATGTCAGAGAGGCCCCTGCGGGCGGTTGGGGAGCCAGCCCTGGCATCCGCCCTCTCAATGCACTTCCTCTCTGGCATGTGGCAGGTGCGAGGCCCATCTCGAACCAATCCCAGCATAACCGTAGATGACCTCCTGACCCCATGCTCGCCGGGGGACCCTGGAGCCATCGAGATGACTTGGATGGAGGTGCCTAGTGACAAGCTGCTGGAGCCAGTGATCTGCATGGTAAGTAATTCATTAGGGACAGACACGCTGGGCTGGAGGGTGGCTGGGATGAGAGTGATTGTCACTTGGCCAGTGACACAAGTCAGTGTGCAACACTTCTGATGCCAGCAGAGCCCCTGCTAGTGTGGACAGCCTTGCTCTGCCCTCCCACTGGGGCTGGGGAAAGGTGCTATCCCAGTCAAAGCCACTGTCCCAGCATAGCTGGATGTTCCTGGGGAAATGATCAGTGTAAAAGATATCCCTTGTCATCATTAGGCTTCAGAGTCAACCACTGTAGCTGAAAGGGTCAGTGGGCATCCCTGAGTGATTGCTTGTTCCTTCTGCCTGCGGCTTCCCTGCAACTGTCCCATCTGGAATGCTTGGCTCACAGCTCCGAGTGCGAGAGCCCTGGGCCTTTCTCCCTGACCGTTCTATTGTGCTGAGAGCTGAGGCAGCGGAGTGGCCAGAGCAGCAGTGTCATGTGCTGGAGGGGGGAGGGCACAGAGCAGACATGGGCTCCTCTGGGTTAATGCCTGCTGGAAAAGGAAAGCGTCCTTCTCCACCTGTGACCCCTGCCCTCCCCGAGCACCCAGGGAGGTCAGTAAGCATGGCCATCCCAGGGGACAGGCTGGAGAATGTCCACAGGTGGAGATCACACCAGTGACCAGGAGCAGCGTGGAACCTGAGTCCCGGCTCCTAGGCCTCCGTTCCATGCACCTGCCCTGGGGGACCCTGTAGGAAGATGCCTGTCGTTCAGGGCAGAGAGGTGCTAGCTCCACTGCCTTTGCTAGGGCTGGGGTGTTTAGACCTGGGGTTCTCCCCCGCAACCAGAACTCGGGTAGGATTTCCGAGGGCATCAAGGTAAAAGCGACGGAGACTCTGATGTCGCACTTTGGCCTCAGCTGCCCTCTCCCCTTGTTTGCAGTCAGATATGCTGCGCTCGCTGGCCACCACCCGCCCCACCGTGAATGCAGAGGACCTCCTGAAGGTGAAGAAATTCACAGACGACTTTGGACAGGAAGGATAAAAGCTTCTGCCGTGGGGTGTGCGGGGGTGGCCGGGCAGGGCGGGGTGGGCAGGGCACGCCTTGCAGTGGCAGCGTGTACGCTTGCAAAGCCCAAGTGCTTGCAGGCAGACGGTGCCAGGTGGACGCTAATGTTCAGCTCCCTACTAAACTCACCTGCCTGTGGGCCCCCAGCTGGGAGTCACACAGCAGCACAGCCCCTGCCAGCCTGGCAGGCCTGCGGAAGGAGCTGAGCACAGCCCAGGGGCCCACCCTGCCTCCCCCGGGGCCCCGACTCCCCTGCCCGCTTCTTTTTTTTTTAATTTTTTTAAATTAATGCTGCTTGTTTTGTCTTGTTTATATAAAAATAAAAACGATCCAAAAGCTTCGCCTGCCAGAACGGGACTTTCCTGGGGTGGCCGAGCCCACACAGCGATGCCCCAATCACACTGAGCACGGGGCCAGCCGGCAGAGTGTAACCCTCATCCACCTGCTGCACACGCTGCGTAGGGAGGCAGTGTGTGGAAGGACAAAGGCCTCTGGGCTAGGCCCCATGTACCAGGCTCCCCTCACTGAAACGGCCCCAACCTGGAGCTGTGCTGTGAGGCGCCAGCCTGTCACGTAGCACTGCCAGCAGGAAACGGATCTGGATGCACGGCTACAGCCAGGTTCTGCAGCACATGGGTGGTGCCTTGTCTCCAGCTGGGCCCTGCCCCTGCTGTAGCCACTGTCTGCAGTGCTGCTGACGCAGGGAGCAAGGAGTCCCAGGGAGTCCTCCCCAGCTGGCTGCTTTTCCATAGCTGTGCGACCTCTCCAGCCTGCTGCACAGCCCCTCTGTGAGCCTGGCTCTTTGCTTTCCCGGGTGCTGCAACCCCCCCTCCCATCAATTCCCGGATCACCGTATGCTAAGGCTTCGTTCCTGCTGCAAGCTGGGTCCCAGGCCCTGCCACAGAGCTCAGGGCTACTCAGCTTCACCCTCCCCCCCGCTGGCATTAGAGGATTGAAGGTGTGGACATGGGGCGAGAGGGGCTGAATAACGGTCAAGGGGAGGAGATCTGAGAGTGACAATCCGCAGCCCCCTGGCTGCTGTACTTCCCTGTCCTGCGCCTGATTCCGGTCTCCTAGGAGTAGCCAAGTGCCAAGCCCTGGCACTGGAGCTGAGGAGCTTCTTGCAGGCGTTAGCCTGATGAGCTAATCCCATGCTCTGGACCAAACTCAATAGCAACCCCCTGGCCATCTCTGCTCCCACTGCAATGACCGGCTGCTGCTCCCTGGAGCTCCCCACCTGCACTCGCTGCGTGTGGGAGCCAGATGGGCCTGCGAGGACGAGCGGCGGAATAGCCAGCAGTGCTGGCAGTAGCAGGGTGGTGGTGGTGCTCCAGAGCTCATGGGGGCAGTTCTCTCTGTGCTGTTTGTGGGCAGGATCCCAGGGTGCCCCCTTCCCAGCCCGGGGCCTGGCAGATCACTTGGCTGGAGCCCAAAATCTTGTGTCCTCACAAAGTGCTCAGATCTGCAGCCAGCTCCTTGGAGTGTGAGACTCCCTGCCTCTCCGGGTCTGTGCTTCCAGGGGGCCAGGTGAGGCTGCCCAGGGCCGGGGTAACCCCACCTGTGGGAAGCTGGGCCCAGGCTCGAGGGGCTGAGTGAGGAGTGCTGCAGAGTGGTCAGAGCACAGGACTGGGAGCCAGGCACTCGTGAGTGCTAGACTGAGCACTGGCGCTGGGTAAAACGGGGACAATGCAGGGCTGGGGCAATGACACTCCTAGTGCAGGGATTCTCAAACGGGGGGGTCGGGAGGTTATTACCTGAGGGGTCGCGAGCTGTCAGCCTCCACCCCAACCCCTGCTTTGCCTCCAGCATTTCTAATGGTTTTAAATATAAAAAAAGTGTTTTCATTTCTTGGGGGGGGTGTTGCACTCAGAGCCTTGCTGTGTGGAAGGGGTCACCAGTACAGAAGTTGGAGAATCACTGTCCTAGAGCTGAGATGCCAATGGGGGGAGAAAAGCAGCAATTGCTTCCTTCCCCCACCCCCCAGGCCAGTTTGACTGTCAACCCCTCTTGGGTTGGAGGTGGGTGATGTGCCTGGGGCAAGGCCCCTGCATCAGCCTGAGGCTCCCAGTGCTTAACTAAGGTCCCACCTCCGTCTCCCCCACCCCCCACTGCTGCCTGGTCAGGGTTGCAGTATCACAGCTGGGGGCTCAGCTCAGGCCCCAGCTAGGCAGGTTGCTGCGGGGGGGTGGATCGGCTGGCCCGGCTGCCTACAGGAGAGGTGCTGGGGGGTGGGTGCAGATTGGGCAGGCAACGTGCCCAGTGCAGAGCTGCTGAGCGGCGGAGCAGAGGGGCTAGCCCGACGGGGTCACAGCTGGAGTTTGCCCACAGGCTACTCGTAACCTGAACATTTTTCTTTTAGCTCCATGACCCCGGTCTCACGTTGCCCTTTTAGGTGAATATTAAGTCCCAACCCAGCCACGCTGCTCACTGCGCCCTGGGCTGGCCACTGGCCTCCTTAGGGAAATGGCTCACCCCTGAGGGCTGCATTTACATGGGAGCCCAGCGCTCCAGGGGCTGTTTTCAATGCATGCAGCTCTTGGGCAGCGTCTGTAACAAAATCTCTGCAGCAGTGGTGGCTCTTGGGAAGAGCTCCACTTTTCGCTCTGCTCTGCACTAAGATGGCCTGTTCTCAGAATCCGTGTGTTTCATTCGATTGCTGCCTGGCTTCTCAGTAGGGAAGAGGAGAACTGCTAGAAGGCCTTGCAGTCAGAGAGCCCCTGCCCAGGTAGACGGCTGCCTGCTAGGGTGCACCGCAAAGCTTCTCTCTGCCAGGAAGAGTCTGCCGCTCCTAGGGGAGCTGCCCCTGGGTCAGGCTTCTCTTGCAGATTGGCTGTGGTGCCCTAGAGGGAACCTAGCAGCCACAGGTAGTGGGATGAGCCCAGCCCATGAGCAGGAAGTGGCCTGCCCTCGTCCAGCTTGCAGGGGAGAGTGGGTGGCAGTAGCAGGCTGCCGGGGGAGGAACCCAGGCTGGAATTGTGAAAGACTTTCTCTGTATTTGCTGTAATAAAGCTGAATGAGTCTCCCTGGCCCGTGGCTCAGCAAGTGGGTTCTGTCCCTGCTACGGAGGCCTGGTGCTGTGGGTAGCAACAAGCTGGGGGTGCCAGCCCCAGCACTGGTGTGGTACCCGCCAGCTACCTCTCCCAGCAGGAGGTGACTGTTCCCCCTGACAGGAGGAAGGGCTACATCCACTCGCCTTTCCCTCTAAGGCCTCAGTGTCACATGGTGCATTGACAGAAGGGAAGACAAGTTACTCTCAGCTTGGGCCCTGTGGATGCACATTATAAAACTACCCCTCCAAGTGCTGGGCAAAACTGAACCAGCGTGGCAGGACTCCCCCATGCAGCCAGGGGCCAGCCCTAGGCAGGGGCTGCTGGGAAAGCCCAGGCGATGCACCTGTCTGCCTGCTCTGGCTCCCAGTGCGGGGGTGTTAGCCATAGCCTCAGAGGGAAAGGGAGGGTTGGCCCCCACCTGGCCACAGGCCCTCAGAACTCTCAGACTGCAGCTGAGCTGTGGAACACATTTATTTCCCTTGCTGTCGGTGGGAGAGCGTCCACCTGCCGCCAGAGGCTCCCAGCGCAGCCATCGTGCCCTTGGTCAGAGTGGAGGACACAACCCATGCCGGTCTCTCCAGCTGCCCATGATGCAGCATGTGAGGGGCTCAGTCATTCAGCTCCGTCCAGCGTGTATTCACAAAGGTCCGGCTCTCCATTTTGTCGATGTACAGGATGCCCTGCAGGTGGTCCATCTCATGCTGGAGGATGCGGGCCGCCCACCCGCTTGCCTGCCAAGAAACGGCATCTCCTGCCTCATTCAGGCCTGCAGAAGCAAACATGGCCCAGGTGAGCAGCTGAGCATCAGCCCTCCCCCCACCCCTTCCAATACAGCTGTCACGAATCACCCCTCTGGCTAAGCACAGCATGTTTAGCCCCCGCAGGGCAGGGCTCATGCCTCAGCACCAGCTGCCTCACCCTGCCTAGGAGCTGCTCACATGCAAAGGGGGGGGGGGGGCGTGTTTGGGCCCTGCCTAGCGGTAGTGTGGGCTCCCTCACGCCAGCATGAATTCCTGCCACTTGCACAGCGTACCAGGACCAAAGACCTCAGTCTATCCCCGGCTATGGGGTTCAGAGAGCTGGGGCTCCTGCCAGACTATGGGGGATGCACTCGCCAGGCCAGACTGCCAAGCCACTCGATGCCAGCACGCTGCAGCCTGTCTGTGGCCAGGGGGCTGAACCTACGTCAGGGCTTCCCAGCAATAGGAAGTGTTGCCACAGGGCTGGTGTGCACTGGTGACTGGGCGGGGCGGGAGCAAGGCCTGGCTTGGGGGGGGGAGGGGGGGGGCTGAACCGGGGAGCCAGGCGATGGGGGGCGGCGACCAGGCGATGGGGGCGGGGAAGCCCGAGGGGGCTGGGACACGCGGCAGCGGGCGGAGGGCTGGGGGCGGGAGCAGGCAGGGCCTGGCACTGGGCGCTACGGGACAGGCCGGCTCCAGCACGGCGTGGGCCGTGTGACGGGTGCGCCTGGCTTTGCGCGCTGCAGCCCCCGTGGCAGTCCCGGCAGGGAGGCCCGGGGCTGCCCCGCCTACCTGACACCTGCACCGCCTGGTAGCGCGGCACACAGGCGGCGAAGCCGGCGATGCTCTCGCAGCCCTCGGGGAAGGAGACCAGGCGGGAGTCCAGCACCCGCAGGGCCGGGTTCACGAACACTCTGAGCGGGAACGGGGCCATCTGCCTGGCCGCCCGCAGGCTCGGGCTGGCCGCCAGGTGCAGCCGCTCGGGGAGCTCGGCCACGAAGAGCTGCAGGGGCACCCCGAGCTGGGGCGCGCTCAGCCCCACGCACGGCAGCCGCCGCATCACCCGCACCAGCCTGCGGATCAGGCGCTGCACGTCGGGGCTGGCGATGAGCGCGGGCTCCACGGCGGCAGCCGCCGCCCGCAGCGCGGGGTGTCCGGCCTGGCACACGCGCGCGTGGGGCGGGAGCAGCGCGCGGCGCAGGGCCTGCCACGGGGCGCGCGGCGTGGGCGGCGCCGAGCAGCTCTGGCGGGCTCGGGCCCAGGCCGGGCCCCAGCGGCTCCGCACGTGCGCGAAGGGCGGCCTGGCCCCGCACGCGGCCATGGGCACGAAGGGGCGGGGCTCCGGGCGGCGGGCCCAGCACGTGACGGCCCCGGGCCCTGTCACTGAGCCGCCGGCCCCACGCCCGCCGCGGGGCCCAGCCGGAAGTAGCGGTGCATGCCGGGAGCTGTAGTCTCCAAAGGTACCACGGGAGAGCGCCGCCCCTGGCGGCGGAGGGCGGGGTCACCGGCTCCAAGCCAAGGGCTGGGGGGGATTAGAGGGGTTTGCAGGGGGGGTCCAGCCTGGGGGCTGCAGGGCTCCCCAGCCTGGGGCACTGCGGCAGACAAGGGGAGCTGCAGGCCACATCCCCCCCCGTGGAGAGCAAGAGCAGCCCCCTGCCCTGGTCTCTGGGGGCAGCAAGGAGATCCATCCAGGACCCTGACCCCCAGTGTGGGGAGATGGGGTGTCACCTCCCTTGACACAACGGCAGGTCAGGGATAGATCTGCTCCATAGACCAGAGGCTGCTGGGCGGCCTTTCTCCACCTCACGTGTCGCCCATGGCATTACACTGTCCAAAGGAGGGGCGGGAGCGGGGGAGGGGCAGGCTCCACATTCATGCTTCTTGCCCTCCAGTTGCCTACAACCCCCTGGCCCTGCTCTAAGCCCTCAGCTAGCAGCCCTCCACCACTCTCTGCTTGAACCCACCCGCCCCTGCACGGGGGGCACAAGCCCTCCCACCTGGACTAAGCCCCAAGCTGAAGGTTCCAGAAACCCAGTTCTCCATTCACGCAGAGAGCACATGAAAAGAAAAAAACAAGAAACCAAAGGCACCTGAGAGCCTTCCAAGCGCCAGCTCCCGCTTTTACCCCACTCAGCCGTGCCCTGAGATGGGTCTGTACACCAGTGCACCTCCTTCCCCGCAGTACAAAATACACTGATTTTTCTCTCTGGCCATTGCCTCTGGAGTTACACCCAAGCTTTGAGCCCAAAGCTCAGAGGGGGTAAGAGCAGCAGCTGAGCATCTGTGAATATCTTCAACAGCTGAGCCCTTGTCAGGCTGGGGAGGGAAATGACAGACCATAGCAAGGTATGCCCATCGCAGCTGCTTGCAGCCAGGGCTAGGGGGGGAAGCAGGTACAGCACCGCATACACTAATGAGCTTTATTTACACAATGATCAGCCTTTTCCAGAGGTATGTACATCATTGAACCTGCTTTCCAAGTCAGAAAGCATTCACTCTCTTTATACTACAGAGAACCTGGGTCCAGCCTCCTTCCACCCAGGCCTGGCCCAGGAGACCTGCAGGGGCCCTTGCCCACACTCGATGGTTACAGTGAAGCCAAGGAAGTAGTTACAGATGATGCAGCCTGTAATCCTCTGTACAGTTCCTATCAGCAGCCACAGCCAATGTTCCTGCTCATCTCCAGCCACACCCCTACGCACCGTGCCATTGTTCAATACCAGCGCTGCTACGTGCAAGACTCCCGCAGGCTTCTGCAGAGGCCAGAATCAGTCAGTATATGCACGCAGCACGGCGGGCAAGCTGGGGCAGTCCCCTCCCTCTGTTAGGTTGTGGCTCCTGGGACATCAGGCTGCAGAACAGCCATTGTGTTCACGCTGCTCTCCTCTCCAGCCACCGGAGGCAGCTGCACACTAGGTTCTACTCCCTGCTCTGTCCCTGGAATTTCTGGTGCAGGGGCAAGGCTCTCCTGGGCCAGTTCCTTCTCCTCTGGAGTGAACGTGGCCTCTCTCTTTGGCAGGATGAAGGCGAGTGGCTCCTTGATCACATTCACGTCCACACAGCCAAGGCTGCCATGCTTGTGCAGCTGAGTGGGAGGAACACCTGGCCAAGAGAGCAGAGAGTTAACTCACCCAGAGCCCACCTGGAAAGGGACATGGGGACAGTGACAACATCACACAGCTCAGGCAGGGATCCTTGTGGACTGTTGGACTTCACTGGGGGAGCTCTGAGCACTCCAGCCAACGGATGTCCCATGGGAACCAGAGCAGGGCGTGAAGGGGTCAAAGACAAGGGTCTCTGGGACCCACCCTGCTCAGAAGATATGTCCTGGCTCTGCATGAGAGCAGGCACTTCCCTCATACTTCTCTGCTGAGGGAAGAAGGAATTCTTACCCAGGGTCTGTGCTATCTGGGCTGGGGGAAAGAGCACGTGGAGGCAACGGTTAAGGTAGGGGAGCAGGTCTTCCAGGAACACCGTACAGAACTGAACAAAAAGCTCTTGCTCCCGGCTGCTGAAAGCCGCCTCCTCTGCCCGGTGAAAAGCCAAGATTGTTTGAGTCACCTGCAGGAGGGAGAGAGAGAGTGAGCGCGTAAGCACTTTCAGTTCCTCATCCTGCAACCTCCACCCTGGGCAGCTGCACCAAACAGCCCCACATTCCCCAAGCTGCTCAGAGTGATGGGACTGGCCCTGGAGAGCAGCCACTGACACACCACCTTGCCCTACACAATTCATCTTCTGATGCTGGACCCCGAGTCTGATTCAGTTGCCCAATTGTAGGGGAAATGCAGGGGAGGGGAAAGGGGCTCATTCAGCCAACAGGGAGTGGGTGCAGAAGGGAACAGCAAGATCTATCCTCGGCATTCTGACAAAATGCTGAAATAGAGAGAAAGGGCCATGCCCTGTCAGGTGCCTGCCTCACCTTGCACAGGGCAGCCTCCAAGGAAGTCGTTACATCCTGGGCAAGAGCCACAGGGCAGCAGAGACGCAGGTCATTGAAGGCAACGAGAATATTGTTCAGGAAGCAGGCAAGAGGTGGGAAGTCCAGCAGCACCATGGGAGGCTGCAGGGTTCCTGGCTGGGTGGTTGGCACTGCCACAGGGATGGTGCTGCCCAGGACAGCAGGAGCAGAGATCAGCGTATAGGAGTTCATCTCATCTTGGAATTTGTCCACTGCTTCCTGAATCGCCTTCTTGAAAGTGCCAAATGCAACTTGCTGGAACACTGGGGCCAGCTGGCCCCGGAAATCAGCTCCCACTCTGCTAAAGGACAGGCCAAAGTACATGCACTGACCCAACAGTGAGTCCAAGCGGCTGCCCACCCCCCGCTGGAGGTCATTGTCCAGAACCTGCAGGAATTGTGAAACCTTCTGCAGCACCCAGCCATGGAAGATGGCACTCTCATTGACCGCATGCTCGCCGGGAGGCAGCAACGGTTCCTCGTCCGAGAAGATGGCGCGATACTGTGTGATGATGTCAAAGAGATGGACGCGGCAGGCCTCAATGGTCTTGGTGATGTGGAAGTAGGGGTCGTCATCAGGGATAGAGGCCTGGATGGAGTGGAGCCAGGCATCCCGGGCCTGCAGAAACTTGATGCGCAGTTCGGCCTCTGTGAACACATCCATGCGCCGCAAGTAGCCAATGACACGCAGGCAAGCTGGCAGCTGGATATTAGTGCGAAGTTGCTGGATCAAGTGATTCAGCATCAGCTGTGAAGACTGATGCACTTCATCCACAATGCCCTAGAAGCAGGGAGAGAGAGACCTCAGCTAGGAGACAGTCCAAACGTTACACCCCCAAACCACACTCCTCTCAGAGCAAGACCCCACCCGCTGCATGGAGGCCAGTCGACCCAGCCAGCCACCACGTGAGGAGCTCATCCCATGCCCAGGGGCTGCAGCCCCCAGCATGGGCAGCACTACTGGGACAAACCTGGATGACGGGGATGGAGGAGTGTTTCCTCTCCAGCCGGCGCACGTAGGCAGCGAGCTCCAGCGCCTCCTCGTAGTAGCCGTTACGGACGCAGGTGTCCATCAGCTGCGGGATCTCCAGGATCTCCAAGATCTCCGTGTGCCGGTTCAGGGTCAGGCTGTTCATGCGGCGGCTGGAGGCGATTTCCTCGGCGTCCCGCAAGAAGCTCCTGCCAGAGGGAAGGAGAACTCAGCCCCCCGCAAACCTCCACCAGGCCCCGCCCCCCCTGCAAGCCCCCCGGGGCCCGGGGCCCCCGCCCCCCCTGCACGCCCCCCGGGGCCCGGGGCCCCCGCCCCCCCTGCAAGCCCCCCGGCCCCCCTGCAGCTCTCCTGGAAGCCGGGCAGCCGCCCCAGGAGCCGGGCCAGGCCGCGCTCGATGCCCCCGAAGCCGCGGCCCGTCTCGCTGGTGCACTCGGCCGAGCGGATGAAGATCTTGTAGTGGGCGAAGGCCAAGTGCCGCGTCTGGGCGGCGGCCAGCGCCCGCTCCTCGGCCAGGCGGCCCGGCTCGCGGCCCAGCGCCTCCAGCCCCAGCCCCGCCAGCTCCGCCAGGTACCCGGCCAGCTCCGGCCCCGGCGCCGGCCCCGGCGCGCCGCGGAACAGCCAGGCCCGCAGGCGGGCCTCCTCCAGGGCCGCGCCGGCCGCCCCCGCCGCCATCGTGGGCCGAGCGCCACGACACGCAGGGACGCGCTACCCGGGGGACACTCTACCCGCCTCTCGGCAACTCTACTGCTCGGGAGAGACTTGCTCTAGCGCCCCCTGCAGCTCCGCGAACCCACCCCCGGAGCGCGGGTCCCTCCGCCACACCCGGACTCTATGGCACGGAGCGGGGCACGCCGGCCCCACCCACCCGGGACGCTCTGTGTTCTAGACTCTACGGGCCCAGGGCTGTTTCCGGTTCCGGGCTTTCCCCTCCCCCACGTGGAGCCGTGCCCTGACTGAGCCCGGAGCGGCCGGGTGCGGCGATGCGGCCCCTCACGCAGGAGGAGACCCGGGCCCTGTTCGAGAAGCTCGCGAAATAGTGAGGCGGGGCCGGGGGGACGCGGGGGGCTGGGCCGGGGTAGCTGGGGGGGGGTGGAGGGAACTGGGCGGAGAGGGGGCTGGCCCGGCGGGGGGGATGGGCAGAGGGGGCTGGCCTGGGGGATGGGCGGAGAGGGGCTGGCCTGGGGCGAGGATGGGGGGGCTGGCCCGGGGGGAGGATGGGGGGGCTGGCCCGGGGGGGGATGGGCGGAGAGGGGGCTGGCCCGGGGGGGGGGATGGGCAGAGGGGGGGATGGCCCGGGGGGGATGGGCGGAGTGGGGGCTGGCCCGGGGGCTGGGCGTTGGCCCGGCCTGGCAGAGGGGCTGGTGACCCCCAGGTGGCCTGTCCCAGGGCCCACCGCTCATGGTCTCTCTCCCCGCAGCATCGGGGAGAACATCCAGCTGCTGGTGGACCGGCCCGACGGCTCCTACTGTTTCCGCCTGCACAAGGACCGCGTTTACTACGTCAGGTGGGTGGCGCAGCCGGGCTGCGGAGTCCCCAGGCCACAAGCGCAGGCTCCGCAGCTGCCATTGAAGTGACCAGTTCTGCAGACTGGGCCCCTGCTGCCTCAGGGCAGGGATTGGCCCCAGGGCGCTCTGTCTCCTGGTCCTTTCCTGGAGAGTGCGGGGCTGATGCTTCTTGGGACTGCAGCTCTCCGTGCCCTGCCCCATCGGTGCCTCTGGCTAACAGTGGGCTGCCTGGTGCTGGTTAAACCTTCTCTTTTAGGTGTTGAGGTTCTCTGAGAACTAATCACATGTTGGCTGCATTTGCTCTTTCCTAGTGAGAGAATCTTGAAGGTGGCGACCAGTATCCCTGGGGACAAGCTGGTGGCACTGGGCACCTGCTTTGGGAAGTTCACCAAGACCGGGAAGTTCCGGCTCCACGTCACTGCCCTGGATTACCTTGCTCCCTATGCCAAGGTGAGAGGCTTGCTAAGGAGCAGCTTTCAGGCAGCAACCTGATCCTTGGTCATGTTTAGCAGCACTGGTGTGCTGTGTTCCCTGTAAGCTGCTCGCTTGAGCAGCCCAGGAGCCATTTAAGTGCTGCCCAGCTGATTAGCACCGTGGCAGCAGGTGCCCCTCCCCGCACCTTGCTCCATTCTGCAGCTGCTCCCAGGACCCTCCGGTTGGCTGTGCAGAGCAGAGCCGGGGTGGGGGAGGAGGGTGCTGATCCCCCTTCCCCAGCACCCCATCTGTGCAGGGCCGATGGGGGATAGCCTGGCTCAGGACTCAGAGCTTATGCAGGGAAGGGTGAGTGACTGAGTGTCTTTCTTAAAGAGATAGTGCACTGTTTCTGAGCCTTCCCCAGCAGCCAGCTCACAGTCTCTGTCTCTCTCCCCACCCATGTGCCCCATCTCCACAGAGCAGGGGAGGGGAGGGGAGATGAGACAAGGCTCAGGACAGAGCAGGAGAGCTTTCCCTGAGTGCCGTAGAGACAGCATGGAGCATCTCTCAAAAACTTTCCCAGCAGCCAGCACACACACACTGGCTGCGTCACAGGCACCTCCCAACATATATTTATATTGTTACTTCTTGCAATGCACATATATTCTCTGTAATTTTACTCTTTCAAAGTGTGTTATTTTACTGTTTTGACTGGTCTATGCATTTCATCATCTTTTTTTCTCTTACTACTGAAAGAATTAATTTAAGTGCGAGTTCTAAAATGCCTAACCTGTCCTGGCTGGAGTAATTATCCCTATTTAACTTTTTAAAAAATATATTTAGGTTTTTTGTTCCTACTGGTGCACATCACATTTATTCTGCACATGGATGGAAAAAATTAGAGGGAATGTTGCTGGTGAGGGGCTGGGGGGGAAGGGTGTAATATGTCTGCAGCCCCTGTAGCTAAACAAGATGGACCAGTTCTTCCCCGTACTCATTTGCTCGTGTTACCCATATCCCCTACCCTGTGTCTCTAGCTTGTATGCATGGAGTGTGTCTAATAGATTTGTACAGTGCCCAGGACAGTGGGGTGTGATCCTGTTTGGGATCTTTAGGTGCTACTCACAACTATTTACTGCTAGTATTTCCCTCCCTACTCACTCCCCTTGTGGCACTGCAGCTTTCCAGTCTCAAGTGTCTGCTTTCTGGCTCACCCTATACTGGGGCTCCACCTAGCTGCATGAAGTAATCTGCTTTCTGTGGGCTTCCCTGGCACTAACCCCTGCTAGCCTGACCCTCTGGTCCCCTTATATAGCTGCATGAAGAACAAAAGGAAACAATGGACTGTTACAGGTTGTCCCTGTTGTCTCCCATGCCCCGGATACCACCTTATGAAGCAAGGCTCAAGTAGAGTATCACCTGTGTCTCTACCCTTGTGCCCAGTTGCATGAGGAATAACCTTGTACGTTCAGCAATAAGTTTAACTTGTGAAGATCTGGGTGAGCAACTGCTGTGCCTCCTGAGAATGGGTGCTTTTCTCTTGCAGTATAAAGTGTGGGTGAAACCTGGAGCAGAACAGTCCTTCCTTTATGGGAACCATGTGCTGAAATCTGGCCTAGGCCGCATCACCGAGAACACAGCTCAGTACCAGGGTGTGGTGGTGTATTCCATGGCTGATGTTCCTCTGGTAAGTGACAGTGCTGGTAGGGGAGTGGATTGTTCTTCAGAAAAGGGTGATTAACTTGCTTTGAACAGAGTGGTATTGATACAAGTGGGTGCCTGAGTTTCACTATTCTTAATTCCTCAGGGTTTTGGAGTAGCGGCGAAGTCTACCCAGGACTGCCGGAAAGTGGACCCCATGGCAATCGTAGTGTTTCATCAGGCTGATGTTGGGGAGTACGTGCGGCATGAGGAGACACTTACTTAAAGGGCTGCCAGCTTCACATGGCAAGAATGGAGCATGTTATGAAATCAGAACTCGCAGCAGCAGCAGGGAGCTCTCCTGGAGTGGGGCTCTGCAGGCTGCTGTGGAGGATTACAGACCAGTTTACCTGTGACTTAGTCATAACTATTGTGAGCTCTGAGGAGTGCCTGTCCCAGCCTGAAGAGGAGACAGGGATTATATAAAACTTATTTTCTATCTAATAAAAACCATGTTGGTGTGGCCTTGTGAAAGAACTCAGCTACCTGCTCCTAAGCCCTGCCCAGGAATGGCTCTTACGCTCTCAGACTAAAGGCAGTTCTCAGTAGTAGCTGCTGAGGGTGGTAGATCACCTTAATGCAGCCACCTACTCCCTCCATGGGTGCTAGGGCAACCTGGAAGTTCTGTGTAGCAGGAGACTGAGGTGAACACAGCTGTTTCAGTTAACAGGAACAAAGTGATTCCTCCCCTCCCCTCCCCCAGGGTTGTTTCTGCCTTTTTCCCCAACAGAGACCCAAGTGGAGCAGGAGCTGACAGGGTTGTGCCACTGGAGGACATGACCACACAACCAGGGCTAATCAGAAGCAGTGTAGGTAGGTGGGTGCTGTAGCAGTGGCTTCCACAGCAGGGAGCAGCCCTGGTTCCTAGAGGAGGGTAGATTCAGACAGGACAGTGCTTTCACACTATGAACTGTTTATTTTATTTATAACATGTGAACAGCTTTTTAAGCCATTTCACTATTAGAGCATTGGGCAGATTAGGTCTAAACTAGTAGTGAACCATCCCCTCCCCCCAAAATGGATCTTGTACTAGAGGCTGAGTAGAGAATGAAGAGCCAGCTGGATACTAGGGCATTGAGGGGAATTCTGTTCCTGAAAAATGCCCATCCCACTCCTTCCACAGGCAGGATCTCCCATTTTCCCATGGAGGCGGAGGGGAGAAAGGATGAGATGGAATTCAGTGTGTTCTGCAGTGTTACAGGCCGGTCCTTTGGTCCTCCCTGCTGCATGGGTCCAGCAGTGGTGTAAGCCAGAAGCCTTAGCACCTTGGTTTGTTGGTGGCAGTAGTGGGCTGCACATTGAAGAGCCGCTTTAGGAAATACAGCTGCAGGACACCCGAGAGGACAATGATGAGGCTCTGAGCCAGTGACCACCAGTTCACATAGTTATAGTTGGACTGAAGGATGAAATAGTCAGCCGCTTTCCTCATCCGGGCAAAGTTATAAAAGCGCCACATGTGGAAGATGTGGGCCTGCAGACTGCGGGTGCTCTCCTGCAACGAGCACAAGGACAGGTAATGAAATCCTTCTCCCAACCCTCGATTAGACTGTGGAACTCTATGCCACCAGGTATCACTGAGGTCAAGGACTTGGCCAGATCCAGTAGATACTATTGTTCATGTTAACTGTTTTGGAAGAGCTTTAACTATGTGCTTCAGGGCTTCAGACAACCTCTAGTAGGGGGGGTTGGGATGAAACCTTTGTGGGGACATTATCCCACATCTGCCTTCTGCCAGGTTCCTTGAATATTCCTGTGAAGTACCTGGTGCTGGCCACTGTCAGGCAGGATACAGGGGTAGATGGGCCTTTGGGCTGATCTGGTCCGGCAGTTGCTAAGTTCCTATGGAGAACCAGTAAGGGGAAGAATGGAAGCCCTGCAGACCTCCCCCAGAGCCTGCAGGAACAGATCTTTCACCATTGGGGATTGAATGTCAAGAGCAGAACAGGAGCCTGTTGACTGCATTCCATCCAGATCCCTGGCAGCCAGCCCCATCCAGCTTCACATGCCCCAGTGACCTAGACCTCTCCCTCAGCCACCCTTCCTGTTTTCACAGAACCCCGTGACCAAAAGCACCACTGTAGTCACACACTACACGTACTAGGTGTTGAACATAGGCCCTGTGAGGTATCATCTGGAAATTAATAACTTGCTTGTCAATATCCTGGTGAGATGTACACGGCAACATGATATGTAGAGTTACAAATTCCCCAGTACGGTGGTGATAGCACAGCCATGGCTGGGCAAAAGCTGTTTAGACCAGACCTGTTTAACACAGGAATGTGCACACCTCAGTTTAGATCCAAGGAGTAAACAGGGTCCTTGAGACAGCAAAAGGGGGGAAATGTCAGGAGACAAGCTGCATTTCAGCATATACAGGGGAGAAGAATGAGCATAGAGCCACTTTCACCACCAGTCTCCATGTCGCCGCCTTTAGAGTTTGAATAAACTTTGCTTTGAGGGTTAATCCTCAGAAGAATCCACTTCAGAAGGGGGCTGGACTATAAAAGCAAGGGGCAAAACCACCCACAGCTCTCCCTGTCGCGCTCTCACCGCAGGTGACAAAGGAGCCAGGTCCTTTGCCTTCAGGAGAGATCCTGACCTGAGAATTTGGTCAGCAATTTTGCTAAGGATTTTATCTTCAACCAAGTCTAGCTTGTTGAGTTTTAGCTACTAGACAGTGCTTTATCTTTTGTTTTCTTGTAACCATTTCCGACTTTAATGCCTTATACTTGTACTCACCTAAAATGTCTTAAAAATAAAACTAGTTTCTTTAACTACAATCAGAACTAATCCACTGCTGTGTTTGAACTGAACTGTTTGGGTAACTCAAGATAGCAAACTTGAGTATTGACCCCTTAGAGGGGCAATGGATTTCTAATACCTGAACTGCTCAGCAGAGGGCTGGACAGCGCAGAACACGGTTTGGGGAAAATTCAGGACTGGGAGTGTGTTGGGGTCACCCTGCAGGTAGTAACCAAGCCAGAAGGTGACTGGAGTGTTGCCAACAGGCTACTGGGCCAGTTAGCGATACACAGACAGTCAAGGTGTAACCTGCATGCTGTTTGGTCGGCCCAGGTTGGAAGCGACAGCAGCAAAGCATTGTGAGGCCCCCAGGGCTACAGGGCAGGCAGTGACACAGCTACTCATTGATCTGGATTGCACCCCAGAATGTGACCCCCCCGCCATTCCTGGCTCTCTCCGGAGCCAAGTGTCGGACTGGTTTAACACTACTCCAGTTGCTGTCCCATGTATGTTTCCTGGGAGCAGCAGTTCTCCTGAGCTCCCCATTTACTTCCATGTGCCTCATTTTCAAAACCAAGATGCCCGTTTGAGCTTGCTTCAGCCCTGCAATTGATTCCAAGGGAGCTGACAATGCAAATAAAACATTACCTCAATTGCCTCCAGCGTGTCATTAATTTTCTTCCTTTCCATGTCTGGTGAGTTTTGCAGGTCAAAGCCTTCATAGAACACACCAAAGTTGAGATAAACCTGAACGACACCAAAATGGTTGAGCTGATTGCTCAAGCACAGCTGGTAAAAACCTGTATAGGGAAATGGTTCCAAGCATCAGAGGAGAGCAGCAGGTGCTGTGACAGTCAGACATTACCCCAAATCCTCTACTCTGTTAGCTCCCATTTACCCCTTCTCTGCAGCAGAGACATGATCTCTCCGAGCTTAGCAGCTGCAGAACAGCTTGGTTGCCTGTATAGTCAAATTCCGAGCTCAATATCTCATGCTGTGTCTAACAGGACTATGGCTTAGATCATTAACGATCTGCAGGCTGCCCTTGGATTGGAGTCGTCCAGCTCTCTTGTGGGCAAGGGACATAGCAGGGGTGACAACAACCTGTCTCTTTGGTTGGGAAGTTCATCTGTCCTCGTACATCCTGGGACGTGCCCATTTGGAGGCCATTGGGATCGTTTGCAGTGGCCAAGACATGTCTGTCATGTCCAATTCCCGAAGTCCGTTGTACCTGAAGCCAAGAGACAATGAGCAGAATAAGGAACTTTGGGTGCAGCTCTGAGTTCTAGCAAAGAACAAGCCTGACTGGTGCTGTCCTCGGAAATTCCCACGGGAACTGATGGGGCCGTGTTGCTTATAAAGGCAGCAAAGCCCATGCCTGTTCTCAGTGGCATCAGCTAAACTCACCTCAAGTGGCTGCCCATGAGCTTACAGGAGCCGCAGCATCCTGAGCAAACCAGACAAGCTATGCAGAGGCACCATCTGGAGGAACAAGCACAGGCCTGGGAAAGTCCTGGCTCTCCACACAGTGTGTAGCTGGATGGTTCAGTTCCTGTCAGTGAAATGGGGAGAATGCTACCACTCTGCAGGGTGAAAGATAAGAGCCTCCACCTGGCAGCTAAGTGGTTTCCGGTGCACTCAGGCCTAGCTCCAGAGTACGCAGGCTCAGAAAGGAAGGCTGGGGCAAGGAGAACCTGCTGAGTCTGCTTCCTCCTCTGCCCCTGTCAGTACAAGGACACCAAGGATTTTGCCCAGTTTTGCGCTGTACAGTGTAATTCTCTCCCACAATCCCCTCTCTCTCCCCAACCATTTGTGTACTGAGCCGTGCCACGGCTAGTAGAGATCTAGCTAGCACAGGGCTGGCCCCCAAACATGTTCATGACTGGGCAGTGGATTCCCTTCCCTCCATATACAGTCAGCCCCCAGCGGGAGCTGTGGTATGGTTCAAGCCAGCCCTCCTTGCCCTTTACGCATGCAGCAATCAGTACTCCCAAACACACACCTCCCCTGCTTTGGAACAGGCTCAGAGAAGGGCGGGGGGGCACCTTGGGCTTGAACGCCAGCTCAATCCGCCGCCGAAGCCTTGAACACCTCCAGCCCCTCTGCCTACAGCCCAGCTGCTTTGCTCCACACGCACCACAGATAAGGGAGCAGCTGATAAACACAAATAGTGACAAGAATGCCAGGCACAAACTCCCACATCTACTTCAATCAGTCCAGTGTAAACAGAAGCTGGGAAGTCACAGGGTTTAAGATAAGAGGATTGGAGGGCTCCATCCCAGGCGGGAGCCCAGTACCTAGTACTGGCAATACACAACCACACAGCAAGAGACCTTGGATACTCCTGCCACTCGCAGCCTAGGGGACAGGAAGGTCTCCTGTTGTGAGTGCTCAGCTGAGTCCATGCACTGTGGAACCTCCTGCCAAGTGAAGATCCAACCAACACTGGATGCTGGCTACTAGCTCTCGCCCCTCTACTACCGACTTGGCAAAGTTCTTTAGCAACCTTTGGAACAGCACATTCTCCAGAACCAGGAGAAGTTCTTCTCCACTGAGGTCAAAGCCAAAGCCAGGAGTTGCCTGAAGTAATCACTAGTTGAGCCTCTAATAGTCACCACAATACAATCAAGTTCAAGCTTCCTCAACAGAGGGGAGGGCCCCAGGAGCAGCATGGCAGGGCCTTAACCTTTAGGAAGGGGGAGTTTAAAAGAAATTTAATCAAAAAGGCCCTAAAAACAGAGTCCTTAGACTCAGCCTGGAGTGAGGTCACTAGAAGGCAGGCAACTCCCCTTAACAAAACAAACAGGAAGGTGAGCTGGGGGGCGGGGGGGGGGAAGAGTCTGGCTAATGAGGTTGAAGAGATTATTTGAGCCCCCTCTTGTTCAGGGGAAAGAAATCCAACTCCAGTGAAGTCAATAGACAAGAGAGTAATCTATGGCATGAAGAGTGAAAATGGAAGTCAGGAAGGTTAAAAGGGGATGTTTAAATGGCTGAGAAAAATCAGAGCGTCTGTTCTCCCTCTCATAACATAGGGGACATTCAGTGGGAAAAAAAAAGGAGCAAAATGCAAAACTAACATGAAGCAAACACTTCCACCTGTGAGACTAGACTGCGGAACACATTGCCAGAGGATGTTAGTGTGGCCAAGAACTTAGCAAGATTCAAAAAGGGATTGGACATTTATGGCTAACAAGAATATCCAGAGTTACAATAATTAATGCTAACAAATTTTGGAAGAGACAATAAACCTCATGCTTCAGGATTTAAACCCATCTCTAAGGAATTAGGGACAACTAATCTGTGTGTGGGGAGGTGACGGGACGATCATCCCACACCTGCCTAATACAAGGCTGCTTCATCTTCCTCTGAAGTATCTGGCTCTGGCCACTGCCAGAGATTGGGCACTGGACTAGAGGGCAACTCCTGTGTGCTACCAGGATAGAACACAGTACTCGTCACCTTCCTTCAAGGGATACAGCAAAACTAGAGGGGCTCAGAGGCAGGGATGGAAGTTTTGAGGACAAGAATGGGACTGTTCAGTTCAAAGGAGACATTAGAAGGTACAAAATAGAGGCATGGAGAAGGTAGATCGGGCACTCCTATTCACACCCACTCAGCATATAAGAGCAAGCAGACATTGAAAGTGAAAGGCAGCAAGTTGGTACAGAAGATACCATTTCTGAAGATTCTGAAGCCAGAAGGGACTGTTAGATTATTTAGCCTGATAAAAAAGTCTTTAGCTAGTTGTTTGGAGTGGGTCCCCAGCACTCACCTCATAGCTGAAGTAGAAGTAGCCGCTCTGATGTGCAAACTGCCAGAAGCACTCTGTGCCACCTGCAGGGACAACAATGGCAAAGTCATAGCGATCAGCTCCACGGAAGAGAGGCTGCTCACTGGAGCCACTCAGGGGCTCTGTCTTTGGGCTCCTGGCAGGGCCTATCAGACTAAGCAGACCCACAATCACAGCCAAAGGAAAGAGTGGGACCATGCTGCCTTGTGAGCCTCCACCACTCTGGCTGGGGCAGAGCAGGAGCCTGGGTCCCAGGATACAAGGGGATAATCATTAACTTCACTCCTCACTCCCCTGCTTTCACCAAACAGTCTTCCTTCAGCACATAACACAGCTGCACTTATCCAAACATCAGGGCACTTGGAAGGAGTTCAGCTCCTCAAGATAATCTCAGTGTAATTGCCAGGCCTGCATGGGCAGCTGTGCAGTTTGTCCTCATTAGAGCTTAACAGTCTGAAACATTTTGTAAAACCCTGAAGTCCACTTTGAAGAAATGTCACTAGGCACAAACGGTCCTTCCTGGGGAACTGCCTGTTCTGGGGGCAGGGTGTGTGTCCTGCACTCAGACTTGTCTACAGCCTACACCATGGTCTGAAGGATGCTATTATAGTGATTAGTGTGTTAAAACATTCCTAGAAACTTTATTTAGTACAAGAAATATAGACAGTGATCACAGAGCAGCAATATGCCAGAGAAGACCCAGGGACTTGGCTACATGGGCTGTGTGTATCCTTTACTACCTTATGCTGCCATCCCATATGGTGCAGCAAGATATGTCCTGTTTCATCTTTGGCTGTGACTTCTCTTCTCTTATGGAGTCCGTCCTCGCTCTATAAATGGGAAAGGGGCACCACTGGCTGGAAAGTGTTCTACTGTATGGAGTGGGAGGCAAAGGGCTGGTATCGATTTTTGGATGTGGGATGATATTTATTCTCATGTCCCGTATGGCACAAGGAAGAAAGCATCCCATGTTTCTCCCACTGACACTTATTAATCTGGCTTACTGTAACTGGCCCAAATGGAAATATTAAACAGGGAAAACATGGCTCTATTGACACTTTGCGAAAGGCAGTGCTTCACAGCCAGGCCACTCAAGCACAGGGGAAAGTTTCAGAACAGAAGAAAATATAAAATAAACAGGGCAAAGGGCAGGGAGAAAGAGCCTGGCTAATAGCTAAGTTAAAGAGGTTACTTGAGCCACTTGTATCCAGACAGCAGGTTCCTCTGGCAAGGTTCCTTCCAGCAACTGCTAGTGCCAAAGGACACGGCTAAAGCAAGCAGGGGACTTCTACCCAGCACCAGTGACAACAGAAGCAGCTCCCAGGACCCCTGCTGTTGGGGTATTTCTGCAGCTAGAACTGAAGGAAATTAAATGCATAAGTGTTGGTGGAAGCGAGGGGAAGATGATACATAAGTGCTTCTGAAATCCACCTGTTCCTAATAAGCAGCAGCATCCCACCGGATAGAGGTACAAGACTTTCTGGCACTCCAATTCAGCTAGTTGCTGATGTGATGCTCCTGGCTTCAGCTGGCTCAGGAAGTGAATGCAGGATGAAATTCTGGTTGTTAAAAGGGTGTCCCACAAAGCTGTCACTAGGCCACTGACTCAGGGATATGCCAAGCTTCTCCCTTTTCAAGGCGGAATATTTACCTCAGGAGGGAATGCTGGGGAGAGGCAAATCAAATTTGTTGCAATTGTTATATCCAACACAGGAACTGCTTTATTTTACATGATGGGTTCAGACATGGGATTGGAATGGCACTAGAAGGCACGGCATGTCTGGTGCCTGCCAGAGATCCCCAGAGACCTTTCAGGGATAATGCACTACTCCAGGAAATAGACAGAAGGAAGGGAATTTTGCAAAGGAGGCAACTCAAACAAAAGTCAAACCAACTGAACACTGTAACTTTTAACTTGATGACATCTGGCTCCAAACATTCTAGAAACTAATGAGCACAAAGACAAAACATCTCTTTTTAAAGCATCAAAAAAAAATGTGGAGGAAGAAATCCCCACTCAATATAAAAATGTACAAAGCAGAGAAATGTGGAAACAAACGCCAGTCTCCTGGCCAAGAAACCAGACTTCTGCCGGTGCAACAGCTCAGCCTACACCGCTGCTTTCCCTCTGGGAGGGGCTGAGGGGCAAAGGGAGAAAGCCGATCAGCCAAGTGATTCAAAATTGGTTTAAGAAAATTAATATAGATAAAACAGTCGGTGACAGGATTACCCTGCCATTCAACCAACATCTGAGGAGAGAAAGCTGTGATCCCAGCTACAGTCCACTCAGGTTCCAGCTCTAATGCTCACAGGGTAAAGGCTGCCAGAATCCTCACTCTTTCTGAACATATACAAAATGTCAGCATTGTAGCACTTTTACTAGAGTCTTTCCATAGTTACTCAGGCTGTGTTGCTCCTGTTGACAAAGATCTAAATTTAGTGACTCCAGGTAAATACAAGAACTAGGAAGGTTTCCCAAGCTCTAGTTAAACTTTGCTTCTTCCAGCTGTAGCATTCAGCTCTCCCAAGCAGCCATAAGAAGTCTCCACATCATTCCTATCACATTGCTAGGAAGGGGGCTACAAACTTCCTCCCATGGGAGTTGTTGCTTTGGTCCATCTTTTGGAGAGAAATGAGAGCACGTATCACTCTAAGAGTTCCTCAACTGCTGTTTTCAGTGGAGTCCCAGCTTTTTCATGGTCCGCCAGCGATCCTTAATCATCACCGCGGTGCGGTTCTCAAAGGGGAACTTATTGCAAATGATTTTCCAGTTCCCTTCTCCAAACTTCTTCACTCCTTCTCTGATCCACTCGCTTTCCTGTACTGTCCATCTCTGCAAAAGAAGAACAAGGCGTGCCATGACTCTTAAGGCACAAGTCCTATCACCTCTGCACTAAAGGCTTCTTAGCATCCTTGGTCCCCCTTACATCCATACTATCACAGCACCTTCTTATAACATAGTAATAAGGCACAGGTACCTCGCCAGTAACGCCACACGGTATCCAGTGATCACTCCATTCCAGAAGAATTGTTACAATGGTTATATACCAGGAAAATACTATAGCTGAAGTTCAGGACTAGTTCTGTTTCCCAAATCACAGTGTAGATTACCCAGGAAATTCTCAGGAGTTATTGCTCTTGTATCCTCCAAGTAGTCATGGAGAGAGTATGGAAGTTACATGCCCTACGCAACGTTCACACAAATAAAGAGAACTAACTACCTGCGGCTCGTAGAAGGAAAGGGCTGTGTTTAAGGGCTCTGTGAATTTCAATGACAGGAGGCCAAGTATAAGGGAAGAGGTGAACCACAAGAAAGCAAACACTGTAAGATGTTACAGGTAGCATAAAAGTGAACAGCCATTCACTTGTCAGAAAGGTGGTTACTGCAGGCATCAGATTTTGGAGCCTTTACAAGGCAAATGCTACCAGGTGACAAACTCTGTAAGTGGTGCCACTGGCATGCACCATGCTTTTTCACTGCATGGAAAATCCGACAGATCCAGCTCCAACCAACTGGCACCAGACAGAAAAGGGGCAAGTAAGGAGGATTCACTCAGGAGACACCAACCCTGGCACCTCCCGAAAGTGTATTTATATTTTCAATACTAGCTGCAGGCTTATTTAGGAATGATGTGGTTTCTAGGGTGTGTTCTGGTTCTCCGCCTCTTCAGCTCACTTACCTGCTGAGCAGTTCAGGAAGCAGATGCCAGCCAGGATATTATTTTAGGCCTCTACCACTTTCCTGGCTTTTAGTAGACAAACTGAAGCCAGGCCCTTACAATTTAAAGATCCGTGCAACCCAACTCACCCCCTTGTAAGTTCAACGCTTAGATAATACGAGCAGTGATCAAGGTACTCCAGTCCCTTAGTAAATATCATTTATCAGTGCAGCATCTTGGAGAGTTTTCCATTCAGTGTGCATCGCTTGGACTCGTCTAGCTGAGCTGATACCAGAGGCTAAGAAATCTCTGAACAGCAAAAGGGATTTCCCCTTTCCAACTGCTTCATTGCTTCACTACCCCTGCAAAGCCTTGCTTTGGGCTGCTGAACGGAGCTGGAGGGCTCTATATTACCTGCTTCTTGGAACCGAGGCTTGAAGAGCTGTGGCTATTTCTTCCAGGGGACTCTGAAAAATAAACCCAAGGAGAGTCATATTTCAGCATTCGCCTTCTGCTGTGCATGTATTTCCCAGAGAGACTGGCTTTAGCCTGTTCGATTACAGGGAGGGAGCGGCATGGCCACCAGAGGAACGCCCTTGACTAGGGTATGGAAAACAGAAACAAATGCCTTTACTTCCCCTAGCTTCTAGAATTCCACGTACTGAAGGGACACTTGGCCATTCTGATCCAAGCCCTGGTTACCTCATAAGAAGTGTAACTTAAGAAATATAATAACTAAGACTGCATCAAAAGGAATTAGACTTGTCTCAGGTTAGCGAATGTGTCTAAGGAAAAAAAAAAAAAAAAAGACGGCCCGAACCAAAAAGCTTCCTCAATAGAAATCTCTGTTCATAAATGGAAGCATGTTCAGGCCACAGCAGGGAAGGTCCCAGATGTTAAACAGCACCCAGGAGAAAAGTCTTAGCTGTGATTTATTACACCTTTTGAAACAAGCATGCAAACACTCATCTGCCACCCTACAGCTGTTAATGGGAAGGAACTGCTTTTGGGCTGGGTCTCAAACTAGAATAGCTGACAATGACTAACAGGTAGTTTCATCTCAGGTCTGAAGCTGTAACAAGAGGGTACTTGCTAGATGTTCCATGATCAGGTACACAATAGATTTAGCAACTTCCCATTGTTTGGGCCCGCCTAAGAAAGGACATCATCTCCATTTCTGCAGTCTTATAACAGCAACCGTAGTCCCAAGCTTTCCAGGGTTATGGGATTTCTAGACTTTTGGTTTCTGTCAAGTATTCAAGGCAACAGAGTGCCCAAGGGCTAACAGCATGGCTGGGACCAGCAATTAGAGTGTGCATGGCAAAAATAGCATACTTACTCTTGTCCAGGAAGAGCTCATCTTCCTCACTCCAAGTGTCCTTTTCTTCTTGCCCATTCGAGGTGTTCCATCTTGCTTTCAGTGGCCTGAAAACACACCACACACACATTTTAACTGCAACAAGCCAGCCTGGTTAATGAGGGCTGAAGAGACAGTCACTGCAGACAGCTAAATCAAGCATCCAAAAGGACCACAGACCACTGACTAATTACCTAGAGGCCACGGTCCAGGACCACCTTGGTTGCAATGAGTCAAGACTAAGATCAGCATGCAGCACTGGGAAATGTGGGAGCTTGCCTGACAGCTGGATTATGTATGTTTGCTTCACCTCCACAACACATGCATCTTAGTCCACTGCCATTTGACTGGTTTGTAGGTAAAGGGTGCCATAGGTGTATGTCTGGCATTCAGAGCCACACAGTGCCATTTTAATAACTACAGGTAGTTCCCTCTTTGGACCTTGACAGATCCCTGTATCAAACACACAAGAAGCAACTGAGAGTGAACTATGTAAAAACTAAGCAGTTGCTGAAAACTGATACAAACACCTGAGCTACCAAGAAGGTGCCGTGCATGTGGCATGAAACAGACAATGGAATGGGGCAGGAGCACTTAGCAAGAGTCACATGCTCCACAAGGCTGCTATGAAATTTTTATTACAGGCAAAGCCAACTGGTTCCAAACCAATTATGTTCCTTATTTCTCTTGCTCACATGCATGCACTCAACTCCTTACAGGATAAGGAGAAGTAGGCTGAAATCAGGTGCATTTAAAATACTTTAAAAGGATATGTTGCAAGTAGATTCAATTAGTTTTAATATTACAGCAACTACATGAAAACAAATGTTCCCTGTTAGTAATACTCCTGCGCATTCCATTGCCGTGGCAGCATGCAAGCATTTTCACACAGATGTATTTGAGCATTTGGGAAGGGGAAGGTTTGAAGTTGAACTCCTGAAGCAAAAGTTGACATCCTTTGTCACCAGTAGCCATCACCATCAGCACTACTGCCATTTAAAGCATTGCAACCTAGCTAGGATCTTAGTCAACAACAATGGGTGGCAAGAGCCAAAGTCAGGGAGCTCTGGAAACATGCCAATCCTGGGTGCTCCGCAGGGCACTGGGAACAGCTGGAGCCTACTCAACTGCATAGAACGTTTTACACTTGTAGTGGTCAACTTCCAAGCATTTTAGTGTGTTAGCACTTAACATTTTAAGCATATAAAACCTGAAATGCTAAACTCTAAACCAGTATCTTTTCAAGCATGAAAGTGCATGCAGCTCAGTAGGGTCTGCTCTGCAATTAGTAACCTGACGTGCTCCTAAGTCTGAAAACCTTATGGAACTATCATGTTTGCCTCATCTCTCCTGGGGAACTCAAGTACTGCTCAGGAAAGGGAATTCCCTGCTGTTTCATTCCTGCAGTTCCACAGTACCGCCTTAAGTGTGCAAAAGCAGAGGTCCTCGTCTGCACAGCCTCCAAGATGCATTAGAAGGGAACCCTGCTACACCCTCATCAAGTCCTACAGAAAACATGCATCCCAGAAGCCTAGCTCCAGAGAAAGTTTTGTTCCCACATATCCACCCACTCCCCTCTCTAACTTACAGCTAAGTGATAGAATACATATACAAGGTACAAAACAAGTGTGGAAGAATTAAAGTAACTTGCATCAATATTCTATTACTCTTAAAATTCATACATGGTTTAACTTCATCACAGATGTGAAAATTTACCTTAATCTGTCCCACAAAACATATCTACAAACTCCAACCTGTGTATTACTAACTGCAGATTTACATAGTCAGATGCATACACTGAGAAGCAGTTTGCAAGGATGTCAAGGGTCAGCATTAAGGTCATTGGAATGTAGGAGGTGAGCTTTCCCATGTTGCTAACCACATGTATGAACTACAAGGGCAATAGAACATTTGCTTTAACTATCCATTTCCACATTTTCCAAAAGGGAGGGATTTTTAACATTCTAGTTTCGCACTGATAAGGTTATATTGTTTAATGTAGCGATGTTAGCTATACGTTTTCAAAGTATTGCGTCTGTGTTAGAATACAGTATCATGGATGTGCTTCATACTTGGGACTTCTGGAAGACACACACTGAACATGTGGCTTTTGAACAAGAGTCCCGAATGCAGAAGATACCACTGGCTCCTGGGATGAGTCTGGAGTCTCACTCAGCTCAGTGCTCTGGCTGTCCTGCTCCATAATCAGTCTGCTTATAGTCAACAAGCGTTTACTCTTTGGAGGTGATTTAGGAATGTCTGAAGTCTCAGAGGTCTCCAAGGGTGGATTCTCCTCTTCTCTCTGCCTCTTGAGTCTGTGGGATACAGAAGGGGACAATTGCTTGGGGAAAGAAAAGTCTGTTTCATCCAGTTTGGTAAAGGCTGCATCAGAATCTTGGGAATTTGACAAGGTCTTGAAAGCTTCTCTCAGAGCAGAAATCCCATATGTGGTTACAGTTCCAGACGGCTGCCTATAAAATAAATGAAGCTATGCAGGTTACATCAATGATTTCAACAATACAAGGCTCTACTTCACTAAAATCGCAGCTGCTCCCCTCACTTTGCCTCATAGCTAAGCGCCTACCAAATTCACATTCATGCAAAAGCACATCACAGACCATGAAATCAGACCTTCCCCTGTGAAATCTAGCTATTAAAGGGGACAGAGAGAGACAGGGCCAGGGGCACCCCAACTGGGGACTGCTCCCATGCACCAGGCTTCCAGCTGCTAGTCCTGTCAGAGATAGGACTTCCTCTTCCCCAGCACAGCCGCTTTCAGGGGGAGGTCAGACCCACCTCTGGGTACCTCTCTCGGCTGCAGGAAGCTCCGAGGATGCTGCCTTCAGAGCCCAGCTTTCAGCCCTTTCAGCTCTGAAGGCAGCGCAGCCATGGAGCTTCCTGCAGCCGGAAGATCCCAGAGTTGGGTCTGACCTCTCCCCAGGAGCCACCGTGCAGGCAAAGAGGAAGTCCTGTCCTTCCCCAGATGGCCCGGACTAGCAGCTAGGAGCCCCCAGCTGAGGCGCTCCCAGAAGCACAGGGGGATATCAGACCCACCTCCAGGAATCTCCTCCGGCTGCAGGAAGCTCTGTGGCTGCTGTCTTCAGAGCCCAGCTCTGAAGGCAGCGCAGAAGTGATGGTGGCAATCCCATCTCACACACACACACACACACACACGCACAGTCCCCGTTTGGGTCAGGACCTCCATGGTTACAACACCCTGAAATTTCAGGTGTAAACACCTTAAAATGTGAAACTGACTAATTTTAAAAACCTCTAGCCATGAAACTGACAGTGAATTTGGTCAAAATGGACAGTGAATTTGGTAGGGCCCTATTCATAGCAAACAATTATGCCTGAAAGATGCCCCATCACAACACAAGGCATTCCCAATTTCTACTGACTCATCTCCGTTCTACAAGAACTTCAGTGTCATGTACCATCCTGTCACCAGTGCAGGTGAGCTGCCTCCTCCAAGACCAGTGGCTCTCATCCTTTTTTAGTGGTGACCCCTTTCACATAGGGAGCCTCTGAGTGCAACCCCCCTTATAAAGATATAAAAAAGTGTTTTTAATTTAACACCGTTATAAATGCTGGAGGCAAAGCAGGATTTGGGGTGGAGATTGACAGCTCACGAACCCCCAAGTAATAACCTCACAACCCCTTGAGGGGTCCCAACCCCCAGTCTGAGAACCACTGTCCAAGACAGATATCATTTCTGCTTGGTAATGACAGCAATGATCCTGAAAGCATCCGTGATGCCATATGGAATATGGGTGATCACTTATAATATTATTGATACCAATATTACAAAATTGCAGTGATTCCTACAAGATATGCCATGTAAGGTATCAGTGGAAAAGTTATGATTTGGTAAGTATAATCATGTTTATATGTATGCATCGTCTTTGTATTGAGTTATAAATGTGTGATATATTTGTGTATCAAACTTGTGCTTTGTTTCTGGGTGACACGCCCAGACAGTTTGGCATCAACACTATTCAGTCTGTTTGATGGCCATCAAAGGCAATCAGCTGTAAAATGAACCCATTGAGAGAAGCCAAGGGCTACCCTATGACTCAGTGGGACATGCCTGTGGACAGGGGACTCCAAGTGCTTTTCCTATGTGCCGTGAGCTTGTGTTTGGGACAAAAGATATAAAAAGGCAGCGGCATCTTCTCCATTTTCAATCCTGCTTTCCACCTTTGGAGCATCTTCTCTACAAACTGAAGCTTTTAACAAAGCACTGATAGATGCATCCAAGCTTTGGATGTTTTCCAGGGGGACTTTACAAGCCAGCAAATTCACCAATGCTGCTAAGAACTTGATATATGGACTCTGAAGTCATAGGTATGTATCTGATTGCTTTGACCATTTAGCAACTCTCTTCTCATTCTTTTCTTTTATAATAAAACCTTTAGTTTTAGATACTAAAGGACTGGCTGGCAGCATGGTATTTTGGGTAAGATCTAAACTAGTATTGATCTGGCAATATGGCTGGCCCTCTGGGGATCAGAACAACATTCTCTGTAGTGAACATAGTTTTAAAAAACTTCTCACTGTACTGGACCTATTTGCTGTTTGGGAGCCAGAGAACTGGAATGCAATAAAGGGAGTTGTGTGATTTCTTTTTTAGCTTCTTGATAACCATTGTGGGAGATCAGGAGCACAGTTTGGGACTAGTTGGTGAATCTAACTTCAGTGTTAACCACCAGTTTTGGGAGAATCTGCTCCCCTTTTTGCAGCCTGCCCTGACCTTGGCATTTTCAGTGTCAGCTACCATAGGCACCTCAGATCACAGCATCCATCTGTTTTATCCCTCCAAAGAGTGGCAAACTAAATGCATTGACCAAACTTATGTCCTCTGTACCATGGACACACCAAAACCCTTCTGTAAACATAAGAGCCTCTCTCATTCACCACCTGTCACAAGGGACACCTTCCCTTCCTATAGTCCAAACACTCACCAGGGTACTCTTCAGAAAAAAGAAGATCAACATTTTAATTCAGAGCTAGACAGCCTAGTGAAAAATCCTCAAGTAGTAGTCCCTGGGGCAGCACAACTGCATTGGCACATGGCAAAAAATTACAGTTGCCTGCACAGAGTGAAACCAGTGGGTGTTACAATTCAGAAGCAAAATTCTGGCAAACTTCATTCACCATATGTGGTCAGCTTTCCTCTCTAAGTTGCTAATGCATCACTGTAGTGGCTCACCTCTCAGAGTCCTTTGAAGACATTTCCACACTGTCTGGAGCCACTGCTGGTGGTTGCTTGGCTACTTCCACACTGTCTGGAGCCGCCGCTGGTGGTTGCTTAGCTACTTCCACACTGTCTGGAGCCGCCACTGATGGTTGCTTAGCTAGTTCCACACTGTCTGGAGCCGCCACTGATGGTTGCTTAGCTACTTCCACAGGCTTTGGAGCCGCTGCTTCCACAGGCTCTGGAACTAATGCCAGCTTCTTAGTTTCATCAATATATTCTGAATTCAAAGTCTTTTTCGCCATCTTTGACAGGAAGAAAGCACATAATCATTACAAATAAAACTCCAAGGAACTGCATTTATTTTACTCCCATTCCACAGGCATGGAACATTAATTAATTAATTACTTGCTGTTCTATGGTCAGGGTGCTATTTAGTATATTGGAGATAAGATGACGATGGTCATTTGTCAGGTGTTCTGCAGTAGTTACATGTGCAGAGTTAAGTTATCTTGATTAAGAACTATAACAACCACCAAGTAATTTTATAGCATGGAACCTTAAGAGAAGGTCTGAATTTTAAATGCTAAAAAATTATTCCCTTGGTGCGCTGATCCCAAAACTTTACAGCCAGACATTTGTATCTGACTTCTGAGTACAAGTCAAAAATATTACATGTCAATAAGACAAAGAAACAAATTGGTAACTTCTTTCTAATTCATATCATTTGAGACTATTGTATCAACATTATAAAAGTTATCTGCATCTCTGTGAGCCAGAGATTGTATTCTAACTGCACAGAGGTGGTTTACCAAGTTTCCCCAAGGATCTACAATCACTGGAGGTGATTATTGCACATCCTGGCACAGGTAAACATCACCAATGCAGTATAACCCCAAAGGATTTTACAAATGGTGGATCAGACCAGTTTCCAGAGGCCCAGGAAACAAAGAAAGGCTTTTGGTACAAAAGGTGAACTTAACGCGGGGCTTGGGGCGTTGTTCTTTACCTGAAAACTGACCTGAACCTTTAACAAGAGGGCAAGCCCTGCTGGAAGGATCTGAAAGACTTTGACTCCTACCAGACCCTCATTTGAAAGATGAGTCACTTCTAATATGCACTTAGACTTTTTATGGTTTTATGACAAAATTTCCTCTGTAATTCTTTTGTTCTTAAATAAACACACTTTGCTTTGTGAAGGCTAGCTAGTCCCTTGTCCTTCAGGGGAAAGCATGAAACCATGGGTGGGGAGCTAGGTCAGACTGCTGGGATAGTCACAGAGAACAGCAAGCCTAAATCCCAGATCTGAAGGGAGAGAGTCACAGGACACTGCCTATAGAGAGGTGACAGCTGGAGGCCTGAGACCTAAGGGTGTATCCCTTGAACTGAAGCCCAGAGGGGTTAGAGGTGACATGCATCACATGCAATTTTCCTGCAGACCATGGGGGGGTAACTCCACCAGAGAGGTCCTTTGGGGCCATCTGCCTGTCCCAAGTCAGGGTAAAGGAGGAGGGTTGGGCGTGGGGCTAGCAACTCCACCCTGTAAAAATCAGCTTGCTACAGAAACGCCAACAATAGAGTTAACAGAGACTTTTAGCCTGGAAAAAGAAGGGTCTTCAACTCGAAGATGCATGACGCTGGGTGGTGAAAGCCGCGAGGAAGCCACTAAGCCGATCACCCTTCTTGCAGCCAGGAGGATTACCATCGGCACATGGAACGTGAGGACCATGTACGAGTCAGGAAAGACGGCGCAGGTTGCAGCAGAGATGAGGAGCAACAACCTGACCCTACTAGGCATTAGCGAGACATACACTACGCAAGCAGCCAACCAACATCACCAGACAGGCACTGCAGTGGAACCCCCAAGGCAAGCGGAAAAGAGGCCGCCCAAGAAATACCTGGCGACGCGACCTTCAGGTTGATAGCAAAAAAATGGGCTATACCTGGAACCAGCTAGAGCGAATGGCCCAGGATAGAAGACTATGGAGATCTGTTGTTGGCGGCCCATACCCCGGTTGGGGTGACGGGCATGAATGAATGAATGAATGATGGGGGGGTGACAGCTGGGGTAGGGCTAAAATGTGGGTAGCCAGGGTAGATACATACAGTCAAGAGAAAGGGCTCTGAATCCTCCAGGTAGGTCTCCAAGAACTGGAACGCACTCTGTTGAAAAGTCTTGTAGGAAAAATTTCGGATCATCGTATGAGACAAATTCTTCTCACGGATAATGCTGAGCAACTCTGTCCTCAGTTTCTAGTCAAGAGGCAAGAACATTCTGAATATGTACAAATGATACAAGTTACAAATGCAGGAGCTGGGGGTTTGGGTGGAGAGGGGACTTCCCCACTGACACTACAACATTATCAGCTAATTTATACTGATCTAAATTAGGA
The DNA here is from genome assembly GCF_016161935.1 of Mauremys reevesii. NCBI lineage: Eukaryota > Metazoa > Chordata > Testudines > Geoemydidae > Mauremys > Mauremys reevesii. The sequence continues at coordinate 41,762,478 of NC_052638.1, forward strand.
AGCAAATGCCAGAAAAGTCTGGATTCTGTGTCAGCATTGCCAACTACATTTGCTTTCGGTGCCAGACAACGCAATGGTAGCAGCAGACAAATTAAGAAAAGGAAATACATGTTTGGGAACATATTGCACAGCCAACAAGATACTCCATCTCAAGCCCCAAAAATTCACATAATCAAACTCACCTGGGTGCTGGGATCCTTTGCCATGTTTTTTTTCAGAATTTTTGAGGCTTTATCAAACTCCCTCTTTTTGATACAAATGATAACAGCCTAAAGAGGAAAAAGAGGATCTCAATTTTTGTGTATCAATTCAACCACATCTCCTAAATCAGCTTCACATACAGCACAATCAAAATGCAAGCAAAACCTGTGACGTTCCTTCCAAACATAATCCAAGTAACATGGAAACACCACTTTTTGCACCAAACACCTTAATGAGCTGCTAACCTGAAATCCTACTATACCCTTCTAACTATCCCATTAATGCAAGGTTATAATTAAGGATTGCGTTACCTAATTTCATTTGTATGGTGTCATTCAATTCAGCAAAATACTTATTGTAAATGTACATGGACACCTCTGAAATTTGAGAATCCATCAGTTCTCACTAGATTTCCTTGGCTTAATTTTAAACAAACAAGTAGCCTTCTACAGGATCACAGAGTTACGTGGCATGTCACTACTAAAAGAAGCTGACATGGCCCCTCCCCAAAGAGCTTACAAGTGAAGGCAGACAGCATGTGGATGTAGGAAGAAAGAGAAAATGCGCCAAAGACATTTTGATGTGCCTTGGCAAGTGTCTTGTAGCCTCAGGTTTGCTTATTGTAGCATAATATGCAATAAAACATCATAGTTACATTTTATATTTTACATACATCATACATGCAAACTTTATCTCAAGCCTGCAAATTGAACAGACCAGTTTGCAGGGGATGACTAGTTGCAATAGTAAGGTTTTAGGAGGGATTCTTAGTCTCTATGAGCATTCTAGTTCTACATTTAAAAGGTACCCCAGTAAAAAGAAGAGAGAAAGGATGCATTATTTCTAATATAGTCAATAGAGAAAATGGTAATAGCAAAAGAAATGTTCTGCTTTTCAGTTCACCTGTAATAGTAACCTATTAGGATCTGTAACTCTATCTTCCTAACAATGGAAAGCTCCCGGAAGACCTGGAAGGGACAATTGCCCTCAGTGTAAGGGAAGCTTTTTTTTTTTTAAATTAGATTAAAGCTTATAAAACTCTAAACTATTTGAATGAAAAAGGAGAACTTGACCCTTACAGCTTGCTTCACCATTTTTCTAACAGATTCCATTGCCACCTCAGACACAGGAAATTCTCTCTCAATCAGCTCCAGCACACCGATTGCAGATTCAAGAGGGGTGAGCTCTGATTCTGTATCAAAGGTGCAATCTACAATTAAAAGAAACAATTCATTCCTGTTGGTTTTAAAACAGACACACAAATCTACCTGGGACCAAGAAATCCTCCACAGGAAGCAGACAAAACAAGTAGGCTAAGATTTGCTCAGTTAGGCCACTAATGCTGCAGTAACTGACACAGCAGAGAACAGCACACACAAAACAATTATGATCAAGACAGACAAGAAAGGCTGTCTAAGTTATGCAAGGTCCTCAAAAAGAAACATGACATTTGGTGAGTTTGAAATTAAAAGCAATAAACATTGTGAGCTGAGTATGTGGAGGTTTGCTTTACCTTACACTACAAAGAGAAAAATCAGGAATTAATACACTGAATAAAAATTACAGAAGATTACACTAATGCAGTTTAAATTCTCAAACATCAAGAAATTCAAACGTAAAGTTCTTGCCATATTGAAAGGGCACTGTTGTCAGATCAAATCTGATCCCCAAGTTTAAGTTTTGCTCAAGTATAACTAGATCGAAGACTGATATACATGGTTGCTTTACTTAATGTTTTAATTTCAATTGAAAGCAAAAACAAAGCCTTCTCCACAGTGTTTTCACTCCAACATTGTGTTCTTGGTCTATCACAGGAGAAATAAAGAATGAAATTGGTTTACCTATACATTGTTTGTAAAGAAAGTGGAAGTGACTTTGTTCCAGATGACAGAGAGAGAAAATATAGAATCCCTGCAAAGAAGCCAAGTTTTTCTTAAACAAAAACTTTTGTTTGGGTTTTAGGCTATTAATAACAGAATGTTTGATGTTTACCCCACATGTTGCCTTCAAGTGACAATGCTAAACAGGGAAAAAGAAATCATATCTCAGTCTGAAAGTTTTACCTATTATTGTTCAATTCCTATTACTGAAAAGAGTGAAAATTACTTCGCTATTTCCCAGTTTGTTTACCCTGAATGTTAACTACCCTATGAAAAGACTCACTTTCAACTACTTTGGTTTTGGTCAGAGGCACTATCCCTACTATTATCAGGCCTATGCCCTTTCCTTTGCAGAAAAGACCCTTATAAACAAAAAAACACAAGCAGATTATTTCAAGGAATTATAACAGAAGTTTCAGAGACCTTTATCCAAACCTGAATTTAAAACAATCTAAATAGCGTAGTTGGTTTTCCTCGGGCAAACAGTAGATAAAAAGTGATTTCAGCAGAACGGTCCCACGCTGCACTGAGCATAGGCAATGCACTGAGGTGAATGACGTTTTGGGAACAGGGCTGAGCACCAGTAAGGCAAACTGTGGCGCTTTTCTCTCGTACCTAGGTTCTCTCCCTCCTCAATTCTTGAAAGAAACTGCATAATCCGGAGCAGCCGGGAGATTGCAGGTTCCTTAACCAGGGGCCGCAGCAGCAGAGCTAGAGAGAGAGAAGACAGAGAGCTTGGGACATCCACGTCAGAAACACCCCCTCCCGGCGGGCCCCGGGCGCCCCCGCCCCCGCCCCCTCCCGGCGGGCCCTCACCCTGCATCACGTCGCGGAACTCGCGGAAGTCCCGGTTCCGGCGGGCCCGATAGGCCCCCACGGCCTGGTGGAAGTAGAACTGCAGCACCCAGCGGTTCACCGCCTCCTCGGGGGCGCGGAGCCCCAGCGCCCCCTTCCCAGCCGCCATGGGCCCCCGCCGGCTCCGGGAGACCCGCCCGCGCGCGCCAGCCATCCCGCGCCAGGATTCGGAAGTGACGTGCACAGCACGACGGAAGTGACGGCATCCCGCCGCTGCCCTCTCGACACCTTAGGGAAAGCGAGCGCCCCCTGCACTTCCTCCTCTTATTGCTACGCGGGGCCACGGGCGACTACAGCGACCGGCATGCACTGCGGCCTCCGGCTCCCAATATGCCCCACGGCCCGGATCTCCCGGCCTGCACTGCGTTGCTCGGCCCCGACGAGCCGCGCAGTCCCCGGCTGGCGGCGAGCCAGGCCCGGCGGGGCGCAGGGATGGAAGGGGATGTTTACACTGTCCTGTTCCGCACCCCAGTCATTAGCGAGAGGGTCCCGCCCTTCCCCATCCGGGCAATAACAGCCCCTGCTGCAAACAGACTGGCCCAAGTCCCGCCTCCTCGGTGCTGCACCCGTGGGGTTGCATTGGGGTGAGCTCAGCCTAGTGCCCGTACCTGCCCTCGGTCATACAAACTGCTCTTCTGGCCTAGGTCTGCGTGAGAGACGGGTGACCCTGGGAACCCCGGCCCAGTCCCTGGGGCCTGATTAAAAGAGTCTCCACATTTCTACATGTAATCACCGCGGTTCCAGATTCCTTGTACATCGAACTACACATTTGCTAAAAACATTCTCCTAATCTCTAGTAACAAATTAATGATGATTGAAAAGCTTTTTCAACATATAAAAGCAGGAAATGAGTGGCCACCTCTTTCCCTTAAGTGTCCAGAATATAGTAACAACTCAGAAGCCCAGAAAATATTGTCTTCTCTTGACACCACCATTTTGAGTCCCATTAATAACCTTGGATGAACTATGATTGAGTCCTGCTAATGCTAATTTAGTCAAAATATAAAATTAGCCAAACTCTGTCCACGTGCAGAATTCTGGGCCTGTTACTTAAGTCATAGAGACATGTTGGTGCCACCCTCAGTTTGAAGTTGTGCTACTATGGTACGGCCACATCTTGAATGCTGCATGCAGATGTGGTCGCCCCATCTCAAAAAAGATCTATTGGAATTGGAAAAGGTTCAGAAAAGGGCAAAAAAAAAGATGAGGGGTATGGAACAGCTTCCACATGAGGAGAGATTAATAAGACTGGGACTTTTCAGCTTGGAAAAGAGACAACTAAGGGGGGGATATGATAGAGGTCTATAAAATCATGACTGGTATAGAGAAAGTAGATAAGGACATCCTTGTTTACACAAGAACTAGGGGTCACCAAAGGTTTAAAACAAAAGGAAGTATTTTTTTCACACAGCTCAGTCAACTTGTGGAATTCCTTGCCAGAGGATTTTGTGAAGGCCAAGACCATAACAGGGTTCAGAAAATAACTAGATAAATATCAGTGGCTATTAGCCAGGATGGGCAGGAATGGTGTCCCTAGCCTCTGTTTGCCAGAAGCTGAGAATGGCGACAAGGGATGGATCACTTGATGATTACCTGTTCTGTTCATTTCCTCTGGGGCACCTGGTATTGGCCACTGTCGGTAGACAGGATACTGGGCTAGATGGACCTTTGGTCTGACCCAGTAGGGCCATTCTTATGTACTACCCTTTCTTCTTTTGCATTTAAGAATATGTGAAAGAGGGAAGGGAGTAACACTCTCTACATACTATACAGTAGTGTTCTCCCAGACCTGAGGATATCCTAGCTTCATCCTAATTTCTTCAGAGATTTCATTCTCTTCTAACTTAAAATATTTGGTGGTATTGTAAATTCATCTTTCATTGCCAACAACTCTTCTTCTTCCCCTCACATATAATACTCCTTCCTAGAATTTTGGAAACTGAACTCACTTTAGTAGGATCAATGCTCCTGTCTCCTCTTTTGTTCCTAATGCAAATCCTATCTGAAGACAGCTGTCTTCCTTTCAATAGTCTAGTTAACATACTGCAGGATTTATTCCCATAGACAAAGAATTTATGTGGATGATTTAGTTTATAATATTACAGCCAATGACCGCCTTGCCTTCATTATTTCCTTTCTTGTTTTCAATCCCAACATTCTTTTTCTATTAGATTCCTTTTCTATGTAATGCCAGCTCTAATCCCCAGTGGACCTCAATTATCTCTTCGGTGCGTGCCTCCTACAAAAACATTTCCTGTTGCAAACAATAACCCTACACTGATTCCTAAACAATAAACAGTGACCCCTCTTTGAAGCCCTGCACTGACAGGCTCCAAAAAGGATTGTTCATCCATTTCTACTCAGTTAGAAAAGTAATTACAAATGGGAGTTCTGTTTGGCTTTCAGGACATCCCCACCCTTTTCCTCCCCTCCAGGGGCTCCGTAGAAGAGAAAGAAGAGGAAAAAGAAACAAGAAAAAAACAATATGTGTCAAAAGGAAAACAATAAAACTGGGAGGGAAAGAAATGCTATTGGCAAACAAACAAAGGGAAGTAAAAATAATTAAAATCTGCAAGAGCAAGAGTATGATGTGTTTTTACCTCTGGACTGAGTTGAGTGACCTCTACAGTGTATGCACAGTCATGGGGCAGTTAGAATGGAACTAATTATAACCTGATTGTCACAAGGTTAATTTGTTTGAATGCAGCACTGAAGGGTTAGGAAGGATAGAGAAATCTACAGATCCATACTGTGTCCTGTTCTTTGAGGCAGCATGACAGAATTACGCAGTTTCCTTAGGGTCTCTTACTGTATAAAATGGGCACAAGCTAATGGAGCAAGCAAGACGACTCAGGTCTCAACCCATAAGACCATGGCAAAACAGCTGATCAGTTTGGTATTAGTGTGCTGTATTGGCTACTCATGATCCAAGGGAAACATTATTACCAAGGGAAATCATCTGTAAGATTGTTACTCTAATTTTTTAAAATACATTCTTAATTTTCAGGCTGGGACATCCTAAAGCACCCAGGATCTGTTAAACACAACAGCTTTCTCACCCTCCTGAGACACATTGCTCCTACTAGAAGCAGCAGCTTTAGCCAAGGTTGATGCAACTGCATTCAGCAGACTATAGAGGTTTCAGGAGCTTGAGCTTCTTTGTTCATTTTAGCTTGAACATCAGAAAAGTGAGATCTATTAGACTACTCAAGGACAATAGTGGAAGCCTCACCATTTGTGTCACTTATACCGAACTGGACAACGCTCTGGAGACTACAAAGTAATGAACAATCCTGCAATGGCTTCTGCAGGGATGGGAGTGAACAGGAGGGAAAGAACTCATGTGACCTTATAGGTCTTTTCAATTTTTATCTTCTACTATTCTGTGTTCAGTTGGTTAAAATCAATAATATCAATAAACAATGCTTTTTTACATTATGGAGCCCAGTTTGAGTTGTTGGCATCCTTTTGTCTGCGAGAGATGGTGGGAATTGCAGACTATGATGTAGATGGTTTGCAATGTCTCATATGACTGAATAGTCCAGTCTGAGATTTGCATGATCTTTGGCAGTTATTGCAAATGTCTGTATCCTGGGAGCTGCTTGCTTCCTACGGGCTCTTTACTCTTCAAGCTTTGTGGGGCTAGCTTCTGTCTGGACTTTGATACCCTGATGGAGACCACAGTGCCACTTGTTACGATCACTTGCCAAGATTTCCCATTGGTCAGGATCAATTCAAAATTCCTTCATCTCTCGCTTGCATGTGTCTTTATAGCAAAGATTGGGACATCCTGTTGTTCCCTCTGATAGCTCCCGATATAACATGTCCTTGGGTATGTGTCTGTCTTACAACCTACTCAGATGGCCCAGCCAGCACAGTTGCCTTTGCTTGAGCAGGGCTGTCACACATGGTAAATTTGCCCTTTGAAGAACCTCTGCGTTGGTGACTTTATCCTGCCATTTGGTGTTGAGTAAACAGCGTAGGTGGAAACTGTTTAACTTTTTCTCCTGGTGAGCATAAGTTGTCCATGTTTCCCCACCATACATGAGCGCTGAGGAAGCAAACTTGGTACACTAGCATTTTGGTCTTGATGGTAAGCTTTGTTCCAGGCTCTTTTAGTTAGTCTGATAAAGGTGGTGGCAGCCTTTCCAATGCGAATTCCAATGAAGAATTTAGTTCTTCATCCAATAAAAGGTCGATGGTCACTGTAGAACCTAAATAGCTGAACTTTTGGACGACTTCTAGCTGGTTTGTCAGCAGAGCAGGTCTATTTGCAATACTAGAAAAGATAGGATGCCCACCAACTCTGTTAAGTCTTACACGTTCATTCCACAACAACATGAGATCAACTGTCCAGTTTGACGGGGCCACTTCGGACAACTTTGAGATGAAAAGCGGAATGATGCAAGGACGTGTTCTTGCCCCTACACTCTTTGGAATCTTCTTCTCAGTACTCTTGAACTGTAACAAGGACATGAAAGATGGAGTTTATCTCCACACAAGTTCAGATGGGAAACTCTTCAACCTGTCCCCACTTAAGTCAAAGACCAAAGTAAAAAAGGTGCTGCTCAGGGAACTTCTATTCGCTGATGCTGCTGCCCTCATAGCATAGGCACCGAGTTTCTAATCTGCTGGGGGGTGGGGGGGCAGCTTCTCTCTGGCCCCACCCAGGCCCCACCCACACCCTGCTTCTTCCCACCCCAGCCCCACTTATGCTTAGTGATTCTTACCCCTTTAGAGTGCAAGCAGCAAAAAGAACCAAGTTTATCTGTGGGTACGTCTACACTACAGGACTATTCCGAATTTGCATAAACCAGTTTTGTAAAACAGATTTAATAAAATCGAGTGCGCGCGGCCACACTAAACACATTAAATCGGTGGTGTGCGTCCATGGTCCGAGGCTAGTGTCGATTTCTGGAGCGTTGCACTGTGGGTAGCTATCCCGTAGCTATCCCATAGTTCCCGCAGCCTCCCCCGCCCCTTGGCATTTCCGGGTTGAGATCCCAGTGCCTGATGGGGCAAAAATCATTGTCGCGGGTGGTTCTGGGTACAGCCTCACCCCTCCCTCCCTGAGCAGCAGACAACCGTTTCGCGCCTTTTTTGCTTGGTGAACTGTGCAGACGCCATAGCACAGCAAGCATGGACCCTGCTCAGCTCCATACCGCAATCGTGAATGTTTTAAACACCTCGCGCACTCTCGTGCAGTCTATGGTGAACCAGGACCTTCAATCCGAGGTGAGGAGGAGGCGGATACGGCAGCGCGGCGATGACAGTGATGAGGACGTAGACACAGAATTCTCTCAAACCGCGGGCCCTTGCACTTTGGAGATCCTGATGGTAATGGGGCAGATTCTATCCATTGAACGCCGATTTTGGGCCCGGGAAACAAGCACTGACTGGTGGGACCGCATTGTGTTGCAGGTGTGGGACGATTCCCAGTGGCTGCGAAACTTTCGCATGCATAAGGGCACTTTCATGGAACTTTGTGACTTGCTTGCCCCTGCCCTGAAACGCCATAATACCAAGATGAGAGCAGCCCTCACAGTAGAGAAGCGAGTGGCGATAGCCCTGTGGAAGCTTGCAACGCCAGACAGCTACCGGTCAGTCGGGAATCAATTTGGAGTTGGAAAATCTACTGTGGGGGCTGCTGTGATGCAAGTAGCCAAAGCAATCACTAAGCTGCTGCTACGACAGGTTGTGACTCTGGGAAACGTGCAGGCCATAGTGGATGGCTTTGCTGCACTGGGATTCCCTAACTGTGGGGGGGCGATAGATGGAACCCATATCCCTATCTTGGCACCGCAGCACCAGGGCACCCAGTACGTAAACCGGAAGGGGTACTTTTCAGTGGTGCTGCAAGCACTGGTAGATCACAAGGGACGTTTCACAAACATCCACGTGGGATGGCCAGGGAGGGTTCATGACGCTCGCGTCTTCAGAAGCACTACTCTGTTTAAACGGCTGCAGCAAGGGAATTACTTCCCAGACCAGAAAATAACAGTTGGGGATGTTGAAATGCCTGTCGTTATCCTGGGGGACCCAGCCTACCCCTTGATGCCATGGCTCATGAAGCCATACACAGGCAGCCTGGACAGTGGTCAGGATCTGTTCAATTACAGGCTGAGCAAGTGCAGAATGGTGGTGGAATGCGCATTTGGCCGTTTAAAGGCACGCTGGCGGACATTACTGACTCGCTCAGACCTCAGCCAAACCAATGTCCCCTATGTTATTACTGCTTGCTGTATTCTCCACAATCTCTGTGAGAGTAAGGGGGAGACCTTTATGGCGGGGTGGGAGGCTGAGGCAAATCACCTGGCCGCTGATTACGCGCAGCCAGACACCAGGGAGATTAGAAGAGCACACCAGGAAGCGGTGCACATCAGAGAAGCTTTGAAAACGAGCTTCATCAATGGCCAGGGTACAGTGTGACTGCTGTGTTTGTTGATGAACACCCAACCCCCTTGATTGACTCAGTCCCTGTAAGCAACTCCCCCTCCCCCTTCGAGTACAGCTTACTTATGCAAATAAAGTCACTCTCATTTAAAAAGCATGAATTCTTTATTGATTCATTATAAAAAGAGGGAGAGAAGTAAGGGTGTGGTTTGGGAGAAGGATAGGAGGGATGGAGAAGGGTTAAAAAAAATTCACAGTAATGACATCCTTCTGGTTGGGCTGTCCACGGGGGTGGAGTGGGCGGGTGCACGGAGCCTCCCCACGCTGCTCTACACGTCTGGGTGAGGAGGATGTGGAACATGGTGAGGGTTGAGGGTGGTTATACAGGGGCTGCAGTGGCACTCTGTGATCCTGCTGCCGTTCCTGAAGCTCCACAAGACGCCGGAGCATGTCAGTTTGATCACGCAGCAGCCCCAGAGTTGCATCCCGCCACCGCTGATCTTCCTGCCGCCACCGCTGATTTTCCTGCCGATCTTCCTGCCGCTACCTCATCTCGGTTGTCCCTCCTGTCCTCACGTTCATCCCTCCTGTCCTCACGTTCACTGGCCTCTTTCCTGTAATTTGATACCACGTCCTTCCACTCATTCAGATGAGCTCTTTCATTGCGTGTAACTTCCATAATATCCGAGAACATCTCATCTCGCGTCTTCTTTTTCCTCCGCCTTATCTGTGCTAGCCTTTGGGATGGAGGAGGGATGGTTGAAAAATTTGCAGCTGCATGAGGGAGATAAATATTTAGAAAGATACATGTTACAGAACAATGGTTATACTCTTTCACAGTGAACAGCACTATTCACCTAGCACATGTGATTTCCCTACAAGGTCGCATTTTTCATCTTAATAGTCAGTGCTTGCAGCTCTGGAGTTACAGATCTCACAGACACAGGTCCAGGCATCAGAATTCAGCTTGCATGCGGCCATGGTAAGCCACTGTCTTTCGGGTTCTGTAGTGATTTACCCCTCCCCCGCAACGCATGGCTAATACCATGCTAGCTCCCTGCTAATCAACAACCTTCCCACCCCCCCACCCACTGCGTGTCTGGTAGCTTGGGGAAGATCGCCGGTGACCAAACACAGAAAAGATCATCGGCATTTCACTCCTCCCCTCCCCCCGCTTCGCTACGTGCAGGAAAGTTTTTTTTTTTAAGCTGCTGCAGTCCATGAACCCAGTAGAAAAATGGCCACCCCCCTTACTTAAATTCCTGATTTTTAACCAGGTTATCCTGAACGATATCACTTTGCTGAGGATAACAGAACAAGATAAAGAGCGGATGCTTCTTGAATGCCAACAGTCACCGGGACCATACGCTGCTATGCTTTGCCACGCAATGATACCTGATTACTTGCTACATGCATGGCGTGGTAAAGTGTCCTACCATGGTGGGTGGAACAAGGCTGCCTTGCCCAGAAACCTTCTGCAAAGGCTTCTGGAGTACCTACAAGAGCGCTTCATCGAGATATCCCTGGAGGATTTCCTCTCAATCCCCGGACATGTTAACAAACTTTTCTAAGTAACTATACTGTCTGCGAATGCATCCCAAGTCCTCAGGGCAAATCAATCATTAAAAAAGGCTTGCTTAAAAAACAATGTTTGCTATTTGCAAAGGTACACTCACCAGAGCTCCCTTCCATGGCGTCATTGTCTGGGATAGTGGCTTGTGAGGGTTGGGAGGACGGTAATTCCGTCAGGGTGATAAAAAGCTCCTGGCTGCTGGGGCTCACGGAGTGCTGTGTGCTCTCTGCTAGGTCTTCCTCCTCTTCTTCATCTTCATCTTCCCCGTCTGCATAATCCTCAGCCATGGCAGAGATTACAACCCCCACCTCGGAATCCACGATCAGGGGTGGGGTACTTGTGGCGCAGCCCCCTAAAATTGCATGCAGCTCAGCATAGAAGCGGCATGTTTTTCGACCTGCCCCGGACCTTCCGTTTGCTTCTTTGGTTTTCTGGTAGGCTTGTCTGAGCTCCTTAACTTTCACTCTGCACTGCACTGAGTCCCTGCTGTGGCCTTTATCCGTCATAGCCTTAGAAATTCTTTCAAATACTTTTTCATTTCGTCTTTTGGAACGCAGTTCTGTTAGCACTGAATCCTCTCCCCAGATAGCGATCAGATCCAGTACCTCCCGTGCAGTCCATGCTGGGGCTCTTTTACGATTCTCAGGAGACTGCATTGTTAACTGTGCTGATGAGCTGTGCGTGGTCACCTGTGCTGATGAGATCTCCACGCTGGGGAAGCAGGAAATGAATTTCAAAACTTCGCGGGGCTTTTCCTGTCTACCTGGCCAGTGCATCCGAGTTCAGAATGCTGTCCAGAGCGGTCACTGGTGCACTGTGGGATACTGCCCGGAGGCCAATACCGTCGATCAGCGGCCACACTAACCCTAATCCGATATGGTAATACCGATACTAGCGTTACTCCTCTCGTTAGGGAGGAGTACAGAAACCGGTTTAAAGAGCCATTAAAATCGATATAAGGTGCCTCCTAGTGTGGACGGTTGTGGCGTTAAATCGGTTTTACGCTCCTAAAACCGATTTAAACGCCTAGTGTAGACCAGGCTTGTGTCAGGGATTTTTCTCTCTTTCTCCCCAGAGCCCAGGCTGATGGGATGAGATCATATGCAGGTCTCCTCTTCCTGGAAGGGGTGAGGAGTGCAATTAACAAAATCTTTGTTCTTTTGATGTTTCACACTGGCTCATTTGGTTTCAAAGACATTCTTGTTGGGCAGGACGTAACATCTTCTGTAGGAAGCCAGCATTTACATTAGAGAAGGTTCCTTTGATGAGTTACACAGTTAGAGAGGTTTACAGTGTAACATTTGCTATTGCTTTATAACCAGTGATGAGCTGCCAAATTTTTAACAACCGGTTCCCTCCTCCCTCCAAATTTTTAACAACTGGTTCCCTCCTCCCCCCACACTCCTGTCCCATCCAACCCCCCCCCATGTTCCTTGACAGCCCCCCCCCCATGCCCTATCCACCCCCCTTCCCTGTCCCCTGACTGCCCCTTGCCACCCCATCCAACCCCTTCTCTCATTCCTGATGGCACCCCGGGGACCCCTACCCCATCCAACCACCCCTTCTCTCTGTCCCCTGACTGTCCCTGGAATCCTTACCCCTAACTGCCCCCCACCACCCCATCCAACCCCTGCTCCTTTCTGACTCCCCCTCGACCCTTACCCCCATTCGATCCCCCTGTTCCCTGCCCTCTGACCGCTCCAACACTAATCCACCCCCCCAACTCCCCTGCCCTCTATCCATCACGCCCTCCCTGCTCCCCTTACCTTGCTGCCTGGAGATGGGGTCCCAGGTGGGCTGGGGCTGGGACCCGGACACTGGGGCAGGAGCCGCGCCGCCCAGCAGGACCAGCCGCAGACGCCGGGACAGGAGCCCTGCTGTGCTGCCCGGCCGGACCCGGACCCGGCCGCGGACCCCGGGGCAGGAGCCGAGCCCGGCCCGCGTCCCCCACCCAGCCGCGGACCCCGGGGCAGGAGCTGAGCCCGGCCCGCGCCCCCCACCCAGCCGCGGACCCCGGGGCAGGAGCCGAGCCCCGCTGCGCCGCCGGAGCCGGCCACAGACCCCGGGGCAGGAGCCGAGCCCCGCTGCGCCGCCGGAGCCGGCCACAGACCCCGGGGCAGGAGCCGAGCCCCGCCCGCCCCGCTTGCTTACCTGCCTGCCTGCCTCCCTCCCTCCTGTTCAGGCTTCCCGCGAACATCTGATTCGCGGGAAGCAGGGGAGGGGGAGAAGAAGGGGGCGGAGCAGGAGAGGAGCGGGAGGTGAGCTTCAGCCGGAGCTTTTGTTAAATTTAGCAGCCCTTATAGAACTGGTTGTCCTGGAACAACCGGTTCTAAAATGGCTGCTAAATTTAACAACTGGATCACGGGAACCGGTGCGAACCGGCTCCAGCTCACCCCTGTTTATAACATGGTGTACAGATGAGTGAGACTATGCAGCATTCTACAAGTTATTCGTAAGTACAGTTCAGTGTCTGTTACAGGGGTTGCAGAATTCACGGATTCCGCCACTTTCTGAGACTTCTGTGACTTCTGCAACAGCCAGTGTGGCTGACCCAGCGTCACCCAAGCAGCAGTCTCAGGGACAGGGCTGCTGCTGGAGTGGCTCTGCAGCCAGCGGCTGTTTGGGTGGCCCCGAGCAGCTGGCCCTGGGGACCACCCGAGCAGTGGTCCCTGGGGCAGCCAAAGCAGCGACTGCTCTGGCAGCCCCCTGCAGCTGGTGCTGCTGGCCCTGCCCCCCCCAACAATGACCCCCTCCGGCGTGCCCCCCACAGCAGCAGCTGCCCCAAGATTTAGTCTGGGGTATTTATAGAATAATCATGGGCCATGAATTTTTGTTTACTGCCTGTGACCTGTCCATGACTTTTACTAAAAGTACCCGTGACTAAACTGTAGCCTTATTCATAAGGCGTAAACATCAAACACATTCTTACAACTCTACTATCTAGCTTAAAAATATAACAGACAGGAGAGTCAGACTGGTTTCCAGCTGGCACTTGGTTGGGGCACAGGCTTACCTTGGTCAGCAGTGGGGCTAAGGCAGGCTCCCTGCCTGCCCTGGCACTGCATGTGCCCCAAAAGCAGCCAGCAGGTCCGGGTCCTAGGCAGGGGGGCCAGGAGGCTCCACGAGCCGCTCTCACACACAGGCACTGCCCCGCAGTGCACAGAGCCCCATACCCCACCCCACCCCAGACCTGCTGGCCGCTTCTGGGGCACAGTGTGGTGCCCCAGGACAGGTAGGGACTAGCCTGCCTTAGAACCACCGACTGCACTTTTAATGGCCCGGTCTGGAGTGGTGACGGAGCCACCAGGATCCCTTTTTGACCGGACACCTGGTCACCTTAGTCGTAAGCACTGCCTGACCCTCTCTTCCATTGCATTACCTGGATTAATGTAGCTATTGAGGTAACCAAGTTCAATAGTTTTTACGCCACCGCTACATTTTCAGCATGCACCAAAGCTTTCTACTGAGAACACCTAAGTGCCCAGAGATGTCAGAGCCAAGCTGGGGGCTTTTGGCACCCGAGATAGTGAGTGACATTGGAATGAGCATGTTTCTGCTGCAATGATTAACGGTGAAACAGCTCAACATCAACGTGCCATCGGTAGATTTAAAAGCTAATGAACTGTTGAGATGAATGGGACAGTTCACAACTCTCAAGGCTACTGATGCAAGCTGACTTGCCAAGCCTGCAGACAGCAGGCATTGCTTTTCACAGCCAGAGGGGCTAGAGAGATTTGCAAATTGAAGTCAGACTCAGTCTTCGGAGGCAGGTCCTTCACTCCGAGAGGGAGTGAGGAACCCACCGCCAAAGAGCCGCCCCTTCCCCGTGGCCACCCCAAGCACCTGCTTACTGGGCTGGTGCCTGGAGCCAGCCCTGTATACAACATACTGCAGGGCTGGAATCCGAGCAGCTTCTGGCTTCGAAGTAAGTGAAGTGTCACACACCTGAAACCTTGACCGGCTTCCAGGAGGGATGGCCTCACTCCCTTTCTTCCCTCTCCCCACCACAACTCAAACGCTGCCTGGCTACTGCAATGGAGAAGGGGCAAAGAATATCTGCTGCCCCACCGCTCCCCCAGCTTCCAGCTGCATCTCCCCTCCACCCCCAGCAGACAGCTCCAATGCCTGCCTTTGCTGCTTAGCACTTTCCCCAAGGAACAGCAGAATTAAATTGACCCCCTTGTGTCAATTTCATTGATGTCCCCAGGGTTTCGGAACAGCAAGGCTACAAATAGAGAAGATGAATCAGGACTCATTCCACTCCTGTGGAAGCTCTGAGAAGCAGCCATGGAGCTATCTGCGGATTCAGAATACTTAAATACTGTGCCCAGTTCTGGTCACCCCAGCTCAAAAAGGATATAGTGGAACTGGACAAGGTTCAGAGAAGGGCAATAGAGAAGTTCAAGGCTATGGAATGGTTTCCATACAAGGAAAGATTAGAGCAGGGGTCGGCAACCTTTCAGAAGTGGTGCTGAGTCTTCATTTATTCACTCTGATTTAAGGTTTCACATGCCAGTAACACATTTAAACGTTCTTAAAAGGTCTATTTCTATAAGTCTATAATAGATAATTTAACTACTTTTGTATGTAAAGTAAATAAGGTTTTTAAAATGTTTAAGAAGCTTCATTTAAAATTAAATTAAAATGCAGAGCCCCCCGGACTAGTGGCCAGGACCCAGGCAGTGTGAGTGCCACTGAAAATCAGTTTGTGTACCACCTTCGGCATGTGTGCCATAGGTTGCCTACCCCTGGATTAGAGAGAGGAGTGCTATTCAGCTTAGAAATGAGATGGATCAGGGGGATATGATACAGGCCTATAAAATCAAGAATGGTATGGTGGGGGAGTGTTATTTACCCTCTCCCACAATAGAAAAACCAGGGGTCACCCAATGAAAATAATAGGCAGCAGGTTTAATATAAACCAGAGAAAGTATTTTTCCCACACAACACACAATTAACCTGTGGAACTTGGCCATCACAACACCCTCTGGCAATGAAAGTATAACAGGGTTCAAAAAAGCACTAGATAAGTTCAGGGGCAAAAGGTCCATCAATGGCTATTTCCCAAGATGATGAGGAATGCAGCCCCATGCTTGGGGCAAGCCTAAAGCTCTGACTGCCAGAAGCCAGGAGGGGAATACAGTGGTGGGTCAATCCAACTACTCTATAACGTACATGACCTGAAACACTGATACTATCAGAGACAGGATACTGGGCTAGACTGACAATTGGTCTGACCCAGTGTGGCTATTCGTATATTCTTAAATTGGGCTCATAAGCGAGAAAGACGTTAACAAGTTATTTTTCTGCTGCCTCCCCCCAGTCTGCTGCCATGTGAGTTCTGAAAAGAGGAGCCCTTAGCCTCAAAAAAGGACAGAAGTTGGCAGGCAGCCAGCACAGCTCCCATCTCGGTACAGAGGAACTGCAAAGCTGCCAGTTACCAGCTACTCATGCACATGTTGAACCAGCACCATCTACTCTTTTAGGACTGGTTTCAGAGTAGGTAATAGGTAATAATTGGAGATATACCAATCTCCTAGAACTGGAAGGGACCTTGAAAGGTCATCGAGTTCAGCCCCCTGCCTTCACTACCAGGACCAATTTTTTTTGCCCCAGATCCCTAAGTGGCCTCCTCAAGGATTGAACTCACAACCCTGTTAGTTCAGCCGTGTTAGTCTGTATCTGCAAAAAGAACAGGAGTACTTGTGGCACCGTAGAGACTAACACATTTATTTCAGCATAAGCTTTCGATCCGAAGAAGTGAGCTGTAGCCCATGAAAGCTTATGCTGAAATAAATTTGTTAGTCTCTAAGGTGCCACAAGTACTCCTGTTTTAGGACTGAGGCTCTCTCATGGAGGAACAGAGGTCAGAGTAACAGGAGACTCCTTCTGTGGGGAGGGATAGCTCAGTGGTTTGAGCATTAGCCTGTTAAATCCAGGGTTGTGAGTTCAATCCTTGAGGGGGTCATTTAGGGATCTGGGGCAAAAAGCTGTCTGGGGATTGGTCCTGCTTTGAGCAGGGGGTTGGACTAGATACCCCCTGAGGTCCCTCCCAACCCTGACACTCTATGAACTAATGCTACCCTGGCCAAAGACAGATAGAATTTGAGCCAGGAATGAAGCTCAGCAACAGATCAAGCACAATATGTGGGAAAAGAGGGCTAATGAGCATGGCAGATCCTAATTTGGCAAAATACCCACCCATGCATACTAATTAGGAAAAGCAAGTGGCAGGTAAGGTGACAGATGAGTGATTTGCTTTGGGGTGAGGTAGAGAGCTCACCTACCACAGAGAAACAGAGGGAAAGGAGAACCCAGCTGAGATTCAAGGAGGCCCGAGCCCGCGCCCCTGCCCCCTCCGTATTTACCGGCGACGGCTTCGCCTCCACTTCCGGCTCCTGCGATCGCGATCATGTGACAGCGGCTCCCCACCTGACTCGCAGCCCGGAAACGTGTCACGAGGGAACCATCGCTTCCGGCGTGCACCACGGCAACGAAACAGCGCCGATCCCAGCATGCACCGCGGCCCCGCAAAAGCTACCGCTCCCGGCATGCCGTGGGGCAGCGCGGCGCACCCCGCGAGGGACAGGATGGCGGCGGTGGAGCACGTCGTGGCGGACGCCGGGGCCTTTCTGCGCGGGGCGCCGCTCCAGGTACCAGCGACGAGGCGGGGCCTGGGGGCCGCTCGCCCCGCGCCGGGCCTTACTGGGGAGCTCCGGAGGCGGGAACGGCCGGGCTGGGCCAGACCCAGGCCCCGCCGTGCGGAGCTTTGGGGGCACCCAGCGCCGGGGCGGGCCCCGCCCCCGGGAACGTACCGAGGTCCAGTCTGACCCCAGGTCTCGGGGGAGCCGGGTCGGTCTGTGCCCACAGCGCCGCCGGGGGCCGCTCTCTGGAGAAGGGGGCGGGGTTACCCACGAAAGCTGTTAGTCTTCAAGGTGCCACCGGGCTCCTTGCTCTGAGCCCGCACAGCAACCCTGGCGAGGGGCTCCCCAGGCCGGCTGCGCCTGGGGGGGGGTGTCAAGAGCCCGTCCCGTGGCACGTTCCCCTCACGAGCTTACAGACCTCGGTCACGTCCTCCGGAGTCGTCTCTCTTCCAGCCTGCACAGGCCCAGTCTTTTTAATCTCTCCTCAGGCGGAGGCTGTTCCCAACCGTAATCATCTTTTGTTGCCCTTGTCGGAACCTTTTCCAATTCCAGTGTATCTTTGCTGAGAAGGGGCGACCACATCTGCACGCAGTATTCAAGATGTGGGCGTACCATGGATTTATATAGTGGCAATATGATATTTTTCTGTCTTATTGTCTATCCCTTTGTTAATGATTCCCAGCATTCTGTTCGCTTTTTCGACTGCTGCTGCACGTTGAGTGGATGTTTTATAGAACCACCCCTCAGTGACTCCAAGATCTCTTTCTTGAGTGGTAACAGCTAATTTGGACCCCATTTTTTGTATGTATAGTTGGGATTATGTTTTCCAATGTGCATTACTTTACATTTATCAACATTGAATTTCATCTGCCATTGTCCGCCATTTTGTTGCCCACTCATCCAGTTTAGTGAGATCCCTTTGTAACTCTTAGCTAAGTCCACAGCAGACTGCAATCTTGAGTATTTCTATGTCATCTGCAAACTTTGCAAACTCACTGTTTATCCCTTTTTACAGACCCCTGGGGCACCCCACTATTTACTTCTCTCTGTTCTGAAAACTGACCATTTATTCCTACCCTTTGTTTCCTGTTTCTTAACCAGGTACTGATCCATGAGAGGACCTTCCCTCTTATCCCATGACTACTTATTTTGCTTAAGAGCCTTTGGTGAGAAACTTTGTCAAAGGCTTTCTGAAAGTACACTATATCCACTAATTACCCTTGTCCCCATGTTTGTTGACCCTCTCAAAAAATTCTAAGGCCTGATCTATAATGGGGGGATGGGGCGAATCGATCTAAGTTACGCAACTTCAGCTATGTGAATAACGTAGCTGAAGTTGACGTACTTAGGGCTTGGCTACACTTGCAAGTTGCAGCGCTGGTGGAGGCTTTCCAGCGCTGCAATTAGTAACCATCCACACCTGCAAGGCACATCCAGTGCTGCAACTCCCTGGCTGCAGCGCTGGCTGTACACCTGGTCAGGTTGGGGTGTAGCGATTGCAGCGCTGGTGATCCAGCGCTGCTCATCAAGTGTGGACACACACCAGCGCTTTTATTGGCCTCCAGGGAATAAGGAGATATCCCAGAATGCTTTTAACTAAATTACTCTCTTTGTTTTGTTATGCAGCCTCTCTTTGTTTTGTTGTGAACTCCGATCGGAGCTCCGTGGAACTGCTTATCTAAAAAAACACACTGATCACAGCAAACAGGAGCTATCTGTACCTGGCTGTGAACGATCAAATGAGAGGCAGGGAGTGAATGTTTGCTTGACAGAGAAACAGCATTGGATGCAGGCTGTTTGCAATTAAGACTAAGGGTTCGTGAACATTTTGTGATTTTTCAATCCAGAAAGCTAACACACAGTGTTGGCTCCAAAAATCCACTCTCTCTATCTTCCCTGCTCCCTGTCACAGTACACCACCCTCCACCCCCCTCTTTTGAAAAGCACGTTCTTGTCACTTGAATGCTGGGATAGCTGCCCATAATGCAGCACTCCCAACAGCACTGTAAATGCTGCAAATGTGGCCACACACCAGCGCTGGTAGCTGTGAGTGTAGCCACACACCAGCGCTGTTCCTGCACAGCTGCATGACCAGCGCTGCAACTTTCAAGTGTAGCCAAGCCCTTAGAGCTATACATTTGTCAGTGTTCAGTGAGGCCTGGGGCCTTGGCACAAGCTGGCACTTGGTCTGCCAGCATCACAATTATATCCTGCAAAGCTGCAGGGGGCAGGAGTGGAAGAAATAATGGAGAGGTCGATGGAAGAACCCTTTCCGTCACTGTGGTAAGTGCCTGCACTACAGGGGCACAATTTGTCCAGAGCTTCTTTGTGGAGCCATGTGTGCGAGCTCCTGTGTAGCAGTGCAGAGTCCTGGGGAGCGAGCCACCCCTGTAGTTACAACTCTGTCTTGTCTTCATTTATATACAGAACGAAAACTGTGTTATCAATAGTAGCCTCTCTAGTCCCCTTTCTTCTCATCCTTTCCAGTCCAGTGCAACAAACATCCACTGTTTTCCCTTTCAAACACTTAAAACGTACTCTTAGGCAGCCCACCCTAATCAGGCACATTGAGTTCTTCCATATTTATTTGCCTAAAATAAAATAGCAAAATAAAGCAACAAACTTATCCTTTGGCCACTATTACTCCTTACCATTCTTAGACACCAATGGGAGCCTGAACGTTATCATTCGTCTGTCTAGATAACAAACACGTTAGTGCAGGGATTATTTTCCTGTTTTGTACACACAGCTGGTGCTCAGTAAATGATAAGAGAGAGAGAATCCTGTGGTGACCAGTATGCTCCCTGTAATTTTCCTGTTTTGTTTCCCGTCCCCTTTACAGTAACTCAGGCAGAAAGGCAGACATGAGACACCAGCTATGTACAGGTCTTGGCCTCTGGAATGTTTTCTTTCATCTCTAATCATTGCACTGAGGCTCATAAATCAAGCAGTCAGGACAAAAAGCACAAACATGGCTGTGATTTGTTCCTTCCTGCTGAGGCTGGTTGTTTTTTTTGTTTTCATAGAGAAAACCAAACCTTTCCTTGGTGGTGGACTGATAATGTCTCTGGGCAGTTAAGAGATGTTCTGGAGCAAATAATTTCATATATTTCTATAGGTCCTTTAAAAATTAGACTTTAAGGTGCTTTGCAGACTGTGTGGGAGACTTCACTGCCCTCTAGGATGAAATGCAACGCAGTGCACACCCTAATTGTCCTTGGGTACTTTGGCTAGCTGAAACTATTAGAGTAAATTAGGTTGGCCAGAGAGTAATTTACCTGAGCTAGAATTTGAGATATCAAGACTAACATTTCTACCTTGGCAAAAACTGTCATGGGATTTTTAGTTACCATAAAGTGGCTCAGACCTTCCTTCAGAAATAAGTACTCCAACAGTACTGGGGTCTTTCTTCAGCGCCAGGCTGAGTCATGGGGTTCAGCTCTCATACAGAGGGAATAATGTCACATATTCTATAACCAACACTGCTTCTTGAAGCACACTGGGGATTTCTGTGGATATTTCCCAACCAGGTGCCAATCAGGCCAAATACTGCTTAGTTTAGGGAGCTGACTAGCAGGAGAGTCATTTGCTATGTGTTGGAGGAGTTGGGGCAGGCCCCTCCTGACTTTTCATAGGTCTTCTGTATGCCTCGTGGTATCTACACCAGGGGCTAGGTCAGCTTAAATACATAGCACAGAGCGTGAAATTTTTCACAGCCCTGAGTGATATAGTTAAGCTGACCTAACTTTGTTGTGTATAACAGCCCTTAGTATTTTGTGCCAGCAGAGCACAGAATAAGAATGATGATGAAGGTCTATATAGTAATTGTCAGGCACAAGGAAATCTGATGCATTGATAAAGGAGAGCCGCTTCCTTCGGACAGATACAGTGTAGAACCTGAGCACTTAGTTTAGTTCAACCTAGCTGTATAGCTCAGGGCTGTGAAAAATGTCACATCCTGTGCAAAATGCAGCTTGCATGAGGAAAACATTTATCCACCCCAGGGGATATCAAAGGATAGTAAGAATGTGCCATTCTGATGAGTGGTGTAAATGGGTTTAATACATAACTAACTCCCTGTTTCTGGGGGAGTAGAGGGATAGAGGATACATTTTAAGAGCAGAAAATTGGTCTGAGGTCAATATGAATTAGATGTTTCTTTGGCTGAATGTTTTTTCCTACTCCTATCCCAACTGATGCATCTCACACAATGTCTCTCTTTCCTTACTAATTCTTTGATTGCTTCTTGGTCCTGATTCATCTTCTTAGACAGAACCAGTAAAATGAGGCAAAGATAAACCAGTGTAACTGAATACTACCCTATACTTCAGCTCTTAGCTCCCAGCTATGGCTAGCTGGGCTATGCAAGACAGCAGTACAATTAGATTTTAAGTTATGGTTGCCAGGCACCAATGGGGCAATTTCCTTATCTTCAATAACAAAAATACTCCTTTCTGACCAGAAAGAAACCTGGAAGATTTGTTAGACACATAAGCTGGGATTCTGAAGAAAGTGTAAGGGAGGTAGGCACCCAGCTCCCACTGCATTTAAATAGGGTTTGGGTGTTTAATTCCCTTGGTCTCCTTGGAAAACCCCAGCTGCACTAAATAATCTGGAATCAGTGTGGTCATTCTTTCTTTCTCTGTATGTAACAATGGACAGTTTTAGTAACACCTCTTTTGAGTTATGCAACGTTCTTCCCTCAGCAATAAGATTGGAGTTTGTAGCCCACTGTCGACCAGTAAATATAGCTGATTATATTTAAATATATGATGCACATATACAAGAAAAACTCCATTGGAAATTAGGGGCAAAAACTTCAGGCCTAGAGATGTCCCTTACTTCTGCAGTTAACTTCCAAGCTAACTGCTGTCCCTTCAGCATGCTGGATAGGAGCAGCATTGAAAGGTCTTTACTCAATCATGTGGCTGTGTTACCTACCCTGTGAAATGGCCCAGAGAGCTTAGCATTTCATTCTGCAGTTTTGTATGTGGACACTTATTTTGGAAACTGCTAGAAATTCCTCATTGCTTTCCAGATGATGATAAAGCACCTGGTCATTTTAGTATCAGAGGGGTAGCTGTGTTAGTCTGGATCTGTAAAAGCAGCAAAGAGTCCCTGGCACCTTATAGACTAACAGACGTATTGGAGCATGAGCTTTCGTGAGTGAATACTCACTTTGTCAGATGCATCCAACGAAGTGGGTCTTCACTCACGAAAGCTCATGCTCCCAGAGGCGTAGCGAGCACCCTCCGTACCCTCCGACCGGAGGGGGCCCCGCAAGGAAGGGGGCCCCTAAAAGTGGCAAAAAAAATGTAAGGTATAACTAGGTAAGTGACATTTATTGACGCTATTGCACAATCCATGTCGGTTTTACTGACAAAACCGTGAAGTCATTATGATGCATCATAATGCTATTGGCTACATCAGTTGTCTGTCGGTCAGTTTCGAATTTTAGTTGGACCCATTCAAAGAATGTGTATTTGCGTTCATAATGGCGGTCGGCGGGTAAATGTAATGAATTTAGTTGTTTAATTTTTTATCGTTTCCAACCCAGAAGCGTGCTTTGTGATGTCTAAGAGAACGTATAAGAGTGGAGCTAGTAAACAAAAGGCAGCAAAAGATGCCGAGAAGGAACTTGAGAAAATTCCAAAGTTGTCAACGTATTTTGCGCTGCAATCCAACGTACAGGTACAGGCACATGAAATGGACAGCGCTAGCAGCGACGAATCGTATCCAGAAGTATCCAGAAGTGCTTCAAGTGAGGTCAAAAGTAAAGCCAGTTGTTCTATCAAACAAACTGTGACAGATATTCCAGCTGCTGCCGGGAAAGAAGTATCTGAATCTGAACCACTGACTGATGATCCAGGAGATTGGCCGTCTATAATGTCAGACAGGCAAGTGTGTGACATTGTTGCACGTGGCCCACCGCAGCAGAATGAAAGTTACGAATTTCCATTTAACGAGGAAGGATGGAGGTTCACAAGTACTCATTTCTATCGAACCATGGCAAATGGCGAGAAAATAAGACGTTCATGGTTAATGTACTCAGTTCAGAAAGAAGCCATTTTTTGTTTTTGTTGTAAATTATTTGGCACTGGCGACATACTGCTACGTCGTGGAACATCTGCTTGAAAAGCACTGTCAAAAAGACTTCAGCAGCATGAAACAGGCAAAGGTCATCAAGACTGTATGGTGAAATGGTTTGATCTTCGGTCAGGCATAGTAAACCGTACATCTATTGACCAACTCGAATTGCAGGCTTTTCTGAAAGAAAAAGAGATTTCTGGAGAAATGTTGTCAAACGCATGGTTGATGTCGTTATTTTCTTGTCCAAAAGAAACTTGGCATTTCGTGGAAGTAATGAAAAGCTCAGCGATCCTTCGAATGGCAACTTTTTGGGACTGTTTGAATTGCTTGCAAAGTATGATACTGTCCTCAGCGAACTTTTACAGAGGATTAAGAAGGCAGAGACACATGTTCAGTACCTCAGTCCACAGATCCAAAATGAGCTGATTCAACTTGTTGCCAGTAACATTCAAGAGGCCAACATAGCACAGCTTAAAAAAGCAAAATATTATTCAGTTATTTTGGACTGTACTCCTGACATGTCACATGAAGAACAGATGTCTGTGGTGTTACGCTTTGTTGAATGCAACGGTGAAGATGGTGTCAATATTCGTGAAGCGTTTGTTGGTTTTCTTAATGTTCATGATACAACTGGCGAGGGCTTATTGGAAGTGTTTCTTGAAAAGGCAAACAACTTAGGAATAGACATTGCTGACATGAGAGGCCAAGCTTATGATAACGGCGCAAATATGAGAGGAAAGAATAAAGGAGTTCAAGCCCGCATGCTAGAAATAAATGACCGTGCCTTGTATGTACCATGTGGAGCTCACACTTGGAATCTTGTGATCTCAGACGCGGCAAAGTCATTGAAATATGCCGTTGACTTTTTCGGTCTGATTAACAGAATATACGTTATCTTTTCTTCGTCACCTTCACGTTGGGATATACTTCAGGAACATATGCCAATATCTGTTAAAGGGTTATCGGACACTCGTTGGGAGTCGAGAATTGATGCTGTGAAGCCATTGCGTTATCACCTTGAAGAATTGTGCAATGCTTTGTCATCTTTGCGAGAATATGCGCTCGAAAAGAAAGATGGCAATACAGCAACAGAAGCCGGTGCACTTTTAGATGATGTTACTACATGCCTTTTGTTCTGACTGTGTACACGTGGTACGATATACTTTCTCACTGATCAGGCCATATCTTCTGTTTCGTCGCGATTTGACCAACTCGTGGAGTGGTATAAGTTGTTTGGATTTCTATACAACGCTAACAGCCTGAAGCAGTGACACAGAGAAAATGAACTGGAGAATCACAGCAAAAATTTTGAAAGAAAAATGGGAGACATTGATGCCAACGAACTCATAATAGAATTGAATCGTTTTATTTATGTCATCGAGAAAGAGAGAGGACTTGTCTCGGCAAACAATTTTTTAACGTACATATACAAGAACAGCCTTCAGGAGATATATCCGAATCTTTGCATTTGCATCAGAATTCTTCTGACCACACCAGTTACTGTCACCGGTGCTGAAAGGAGCTTCAGCAGAATGAAACTGATCAAGAATATCCTGCGCTCAACCATGGCAGATGACAGGCTTTCTGCGCTTGCAGTTATCTCAATCAAAAACAAGATTGCCAGATCTCTGGACTATGACGCATTGATTAATCAATTTGCGGAGAACAAGGCTCGAAAGAAGCGCTTTGCGTAAATACGGAATACATGTACACTGTAGGCCTATGTATACATAATATGAACCCTGTATATTGTATAAAATAAATACCGCATTCCAGTTTCTGCATTGTAAGGGGCCCCGGACATATGTTCGGAGGTGGGCACGTTCTTTGTTGCTACGGCCCTGCATGCTCCAATACGTCCGTTAGTCTATAAGGTGCCACAGGACTCTGCTGCTTTTACTGGTCATTTTAAAGACTTGTGAGACAATAGACTCTTCTACATATGCTTTCAGAAGGAATGGAAACAAAAGAACCAGTGTGGAACACATTCCTGTTGTGTTGGGATGTACCTGCTTTCCAGACCAAAGCCACTGCAAGCTAACTTTTAGTCATGATACACTCTGCCATTTTATCAGGACTGTGTTGGAATATTCATTTTGAGAGAAGGTTTATCTTTCTTTGTTACTAGGGATGGACTGGAACCAGACTATAGCTCCAAATATCTCTGCAGTTTGGATCTGGACTTTGTGACTCTGACACCTCTCTGCTTGTTACCATTTTAACCTTTCTTTAACGTCAATGGCAAAGAAAGGAAAAGGTAGTTGGGCTGTTCTCTAGCTCATGTGGTTAGACTAGCTTAACTGGTAACTGAAGACAAATGTTCATTTCCTGTGAAATGAGATTTTTTTCCCAAAAATATTTCCCCTCATGTACTGAATAAACATAGAACAGGAAGATAGGAATTTACCGAAGGGACCATGTGACAGAAATACAGTCACACAGGGAATAACTCACATGACATAAGGTAAACATCACACCATGTGACCAGACCCTAAAAGGGTTTAATCTCAAAGCTCCATAGCATGCATGGTTCCTTCCCTGTTTATATAGCAAAGGAATCACTGAAGCTATTGATAACCTTTGATTAAGGCTGGGTGGAAGACATTTCCAGCCTTGTACTGGAAAGGGATTGATGATGGACATTTACATAATACTCCCTCTATAGCACTCAACAAACTTAACTGATTTCTGGATTCCCCTTTGCTCGCACATTGGATTCAAAGTTCTTGTTGGCATCTCTGCTCCTCTCTATTTGTCCAACCTGGTTTCCTCATCAGATGCCAGTCTTGATGCTCCCATCATCTATTTCTTCCACACTTTTCTCTGCATTGTTTTCCATGCTTCCCGCTACAGCCAGAACATCTTCTCTACTCCAGCCCACCTTGCTCCCCCTCTCTCCTCAAAATCTGACTCGTCCATGATGCTTACAATGAGGTATTAAGAAAATCTCATGTGAGCCACTAACACACACACAGCTACTGCTTCCTGCTCTCACCTCTCCCCATCCTCTCCTTACTAGTTGTTACCTCTAGAAGCGCTTTAGGACAGGGGTAGCATCTGGGTCAGGCCCCCAACTATCAGCTCCAGCTGCCTACAAAAGCACTCACTGCCCACAGCTTCAGGGGGCACTGAGACCACCCATGAGGCAGCCAGACAGCTGTACAGCCCCACAGCAACCAAGAGCAGGGAGCAAGGATCTGTACCTGTGGGCATTGCGCGGGGAGTGTCACCATAGACAGTAGAACCAGGAGAACCTCACTCCAGTGGAAGAGGTAATGGGGTCAGGCACCCCAAAGCGCCCTTGTGCCACCAGGGAGGGGGGGCAGGGCGAGGGGCTGGGAGATGGGCAATCCCATAGGGCTGGGGGAGGGGTCCCTGTACCCCCAGGGGCTAGGGGAGAGGCAGCCCCATGGGGCTGGGGCCCATGTACTCCCAGAGGCTGGGGGAGTGGTCCCTGTACCCCATGGGGCTGGGGGAGGGGCCCCTGTACCCCCAGGGGCTGGGGGAGGGGCAGCCCCATGGGGCTGGGGCCTATGTACTCCCAGAGGCTGGGGGAGGGGCCCCTGTACCCCCAGAGGCTGGGAGGGGCAGCCCCATGGGGCTGGGGGAGGGGCCCCTGTACCCCCAGAGGCTGGGAGGGGCAGCCCCATGGGGCTGGGGGAGGGGCCCCTGTACCCCCAGGGGCTGGGGGAGGGGCAGCCCCCTGGGGCCCATGTACCCCCAGAGGCTGGGGGAGTGGTCCCTGTACCCCCAGAGGCTGGGGCCCATGTACCCCCAGAGGCTGGGGGAGTGGTCCCTGTACCCCCAGAGGCTGGGAGGGGCAGCCCCATGGGGCTGGGGGAGGGGCCCCTGTACCCCCAGAGGCTAGGACTGGCCGGCACAGAGGCTCCACAGGTGAATGACACCCCTGTTCCCTGGGAGCTGGCGGGGGTGTTCGAGGCTGTAGCGCTCCCCTCTGCCGGCAGGGGCGCTATTCCCAAGTAGCCCGGGTGAGGAGGGCCGGTTGCTCTCTTTCTCTCGCTCCAGCGCCCTATCCCGCCTCCTTCTCGGGCAGGTCGGTGGGATCTCGCCCTTTCATTGGCTGTGGTGGGGCGTCAGGGCACCTCTGATTGGCTATTAGGAGTCGAACCAGAACTGGCTACGAGCGGCCGGCCACCCCTCATTCTCCATTGGTCGGCGAGCGGACCAGATTGGGACCCGGAAGACCCATTGGTCTCTAGGGCGCGGAGGGGGTGTGGCCTAGGTACGGCGGCCGCGCTGGGTCTAACTAGTTTGCCGTTCGGTAAAGGTGCCGGGAGCTGGGATGGGGAGCGAACAGCTTAGCGCTGTTGGGGTTGGCGCGGCGCCCGAGGGCGACCCCTTCTTCACCTTGGCGGAGGTGGCGAAGCGCAACTCGAGCCGCGAGGCCTGGCTGGTGATCCACGGGCGCGTGTACGACGTCGGCCGCTTCCTGGATGAGGTGAGGCCCGCGGGGGCGGAGCTCTGGGAAGGGGGCGGGGGGGGCGCTAGTATTTACGTATCGCTTTAAGGAAGCTTCCCGGGGCTGAGCACTGCCCCGCTTGGCCCCCCCGGGGGGGGGAAGGGGCCGGGCCCTTGGGGACACTGACGGTGGTTGTCCCAGAGCAGGATTTTATTATTAACCGTGATTTGGTTGTAGTGAAGCAGAGTCGTGAGGACCCGGTCAGGCTCGGGGCTCCGTTGTGGGTGTGGCACAGCATGTATAGAAAGAGGCATTCCTGCCCCTGTGGGGTGACCCAGCAGCACGGGTGAGAAA
Organism: Mauremys reevesii; assembly: GCF_016161935.1. Lineage (NCBI taxonomy): Eukaryota > Metazoa > Chordata > Testudines > Geoemydidae > Mauremys > Mauremys reevesii. The sequence continues at coordinate 41,790,888 of NC_052638.1, forward strand.
TCGGGATGGGGGTGGGGGTAATAGGAGCCTATATAAGAAAAGGACCCCAAAATCGGGACTGTCCCTATAAAATCGGATCGTCTGGTCACCCTACTATTGCCTGCAGTCTAATTTAAAACAGATGGAGCAAGTGGATGGAAGTGGGAAGGGGGGACAGACGTAACACATGATGTGGTGGTTTCAAATAGTTTGTTTTTTTTCCCCCCCAAACAAATAATTGAACCCCGTTCTTGTTGGCATCTCTGCTCCTCTCATGATATGAAAAAAGTAAACTGAAGGCTTGGATTTGCATTTCTATGTTGGTTCCCTCAGGCTAATCGAATTAGTATAAGATTTTATACTAAGTTGTGAGACAAGGTGCCTGAGGTAATATCTTTTACTAGAACCAACTTCTGTTGATGAAAGAGACAAGCTTTCAAGCTACGCAGAGCTCTGCTTCAGTTCTGGGGGAAACTTGTTCCTCTCAGCAACAGAAGTTGGTTCAGTAAAAGAGATCACCTCACCTACCTTGTCTCTCTAATGCCCTGGGACCAACATGGCTACAACAACACCGCAAATAATATACTAAGTAGTGTCAAGGTAGGTCAGTATTTTGAAGGCAGATCTCCAAGCAGAACCCAGTTTTTAAAGGAGACGATGCTGGTGATTCAGTAGATGAGTATCTGTCATGTTACACCCACCTCTTGGAAGTGAATATTTCTCTGACTGGGAGGGGAGTTATCCCTGTGTATAGTCTGCAGTTCTCCTGCATTCTTTGGGGTGAGCAGTGTTATGTGATAACTCATTGCTATTGACTTGGATTCTGGAAACGTTTTAAGGTATAGGCTGCTCCTAACAGTGTTTGGAGTCAGTAATTCAGCAGAATGAATAATAAATTGTCAGCTGTGTTTTTGTCTCACCTCAAAATAAAACCTCAGCTGCCATGCCACCCGCACCTGCCCCGAGCTTCTGGCTCCTACAGAGCAATGCACTTATCACCTCATTCTGAACTAATGCTAAAGCAGAAGCACTTCACTGAGTGAAACCATGTGGCGTGTACACATGGTTTCACTCAGTGCTTGTGAATCCTCAGGTGATGAAAAAGCAAGTCAACAATCACCATGTCATTGCCACGTTCCAGACCCTCTGTGGCAACATTGGAACATCGCAGCTTCATAGTGAGCTTGGAGCTATAGGACTGTGGTTGTGCCAACTCAGATGTATGGAAGTGGAAATGAGGGCTCTGAGGAAGGCTGAAGAGCACCAGATTGATGTCTTTGATTCTCGTAGTCTTTGTCAGCTGCTCCATGTTAAATGGCAGATGAAGATCTGCAATTAAGATATTTGTAGCTGAACCCACCAACCACCTCCATCAGCACAGATTTTGGTTTGGCATCTGCCTTGGTATGGACATATTATTAGGATGGAAGACCAGTGAATTACAAAGCACACTTATGAAGGAATGTTGCTACATGGTCGATGATGGCCTACATGCCAGAGGCTATGGTGGTGCAGTGAGGTTGGCAGTGATGATCATAGACTGCGCATCCAGCAAGACTGTCTTAAAGACCTAGCTAGAGATTGATCTGGGTGGTGTTTGGTCTGCAAGGAGGATGCATTCCTTTGGAATTTGTGGTGATGATAACAACACTCATAGTCATCTTGTAGGAAGACTCTTGTAAAAGGCAGACAACCTCTGTGCCCCTTTGTGGTGCAGCTTGGGGTCTTTCACGCCACATTGGCTTAGGCTGCCCCTTCTTTGCTTGAGTCAGTTTTGCACTTTTTTGCAGCTTTCATAGTGAAATGGAACTGGAATCTTGTCTTGTCTTTAGTGAGGTCTACAGTACAGACTTCTGACGAAGTAGCTTTGTCAGTGAGGAGTGTGAAGAGGTGTGATCCCTGACCAACAGAGTTGTGCTAGCAGAAGCTGCTAGGGTAGAGAAAGTTATACTAGCAAAACTGGGCTTTTACTGGTATAGTTTGTTGCTCACGGGGGGGGAGGGGGGGATCTTATACTGGTACAAAGCACAGCTTTAATGATATAGCTGCGTCCATGCTAGGTGTGTTTTGCCAGTATAGCATGGCCTGTGTAGTCAATACAGCTGCTGGAGAGAGTCAGACCCAGGCACTTTAATAGATTTTAAACAAGCCCAGTGTCTGATAAACTGTTCTGCATTAGATCTCTGAGAGTATGTCTACACTAGCAGAGTTATAGCACCAGCAGTTACAGCGCTGCTCAGAGAGCGCTGAAGGGAAACCACTGTTGTGTGTTCACCCCATCAGCTGCCTGCACAATAGAGTGTTCACACTTGCAACACTTCCAGCGGTATTCGGAGCGGTGCACTCTGGGCAGCTATCCCACAGAGCATCTCTTCCTCTTCTGTCACTAAGAGTTATGGGAAGGTGGAGGGGGCCATGGGGCATCCTGGGTCCTGTCCCAGTGCCCCGTGATGCATTGCTTCACATCCCGGCAATCCCTGTGCTTCCGTCTGCATTTGGCGCCATCTTTCAATGGTTTGTGTAGTGCACAGTCTGCAGGAATGGATTCTGCACTGTTCTGGCACATCACGTTCTCCTTTCAGTCTCTCTTCTTGCTGTCCTGCCACTCCTTCAATTCTTGTTTTTCAGCCGTGGAGTGCATCATGACATCATGCAGAAAGTCCTCTTTAGTTCTTCGTGGCCGCTTTCTAATTCTGTGCAGCCATTCAGCTGGTGATAACAAAGAGAGAGGCTGGGCTCCCAAGGTCATCTCTGTGAAGCCAAAATGCAACATTTTATAGAAGCAGTATTGTTTGCAACACACAAAACACTGATTTAACACAGCAACTATTCACATACCTATCACTAACTGGCTGACCCCAGGCAAGCATACATGAGCCACAAGACCACCAACATGATGAGTAACCACAGGGGAAATCAGTGTTCTCGGACCCTACTGTACACTGGGCACGTGGCTCTTGGGGAGAGTCAGCTCGAGGGGGGGTTATAATCATTACGGACCCCACATTTTCCACAGGATGTGATCATTATGGAAGATATCTCGCTGCTGAGGGTGAGCAGGGAATCAAAGGAAGGTCTTCTCCAAGACTGCAGCTTCTGCCCTGGCCCTTATTGTTCAGGAATGGTCCCCACCGCCCCAGTGACAACAGAGTGGCGTGGGAAAGTTACCTTTAATGGGGCAAGAAACAAAGCAGCTTTGCCAAAGAACCTGTGTCAGCGGATTGCCCAGTATCTCCAGGAGTGTTTCCTGGAGATCTCTGAGGCAGATTCCTGTGAAGCGAGGGAGTCAATCAACAGCCTGTTCCACCACTCAGACTAGGCACGTGGTGGTACATGCGTCATACAGACACAAGCCTGCTTTCTGCAACCCTCCTGCCCCCAACATCTCACTTCAGCAATTCCAAAAATCAAAGCCACTTACCAGGGGCCTCCTCTCCTGTTTGTGCTTCGCCAAGCTCCAACAGCTGTGGCTGGCTAGCCTCCTCTGCGGTAGAGAAGAGCTCCTGGCTGCGTGCATCTCTGACCTCTGTGTTGTCCTCTGCCTCTGGGTCCCCTTCCCCATACAAGATTTCCTCCTCCTGGCTCAGTCCAGTCTTGACTGGCATGCGAGCCACCGAATTATCTACAGTGGCCTTCGTAGTGGAGGTGGGGTCACCACTGAGTATCACGTCCACCTCTTTGTAGAACGGGCAGCACCGAAGCGACGATTTTCCCCCTACATCTTGTGGTAGGCGTTCTGCAGCTGCTTTACTTTGACCCTGCACTGCAATGTGTCCTGGCCATGGCCCCTTTCTGTCATGCATCATGAAATCTGTCCGTAGTTGTTATAATTCCTGCGGCTGGAGCACAGCTGGGACTGGACAGACTCCTCTCCCCAAATGCTGATGAGGTCCAGCAGCTCAGCATTGCTCCAAGTGGGGGATCGCCTGGTGCGTGGAGCAGGCATGGTCACCTGGAGAGAGGTGCTGAGACCACTGCATGCATCACGAGCAAACAGGAAGGGGACTTTCAAAATTCCCAAGGAATTTAAGGGGTGGGGCTGACGGTTGGTCACCTGAGGGCAGGGCAGTAGAGTTCAAACCAATGGCCAGAGAGGCTAGAACAGGCATTGTGGGACACCTCCCAGAGGGCAATTGCAGTGCTATAATCGTCCAGGGTATCTACACTGGCACTGTGGCACTGTAGCCCCGGCACAGAAAGCTCTATGCCTCTCGTCGGGGTGTTGGGTTTTTTTGTGTTTTTTTTTAATAGCGCTGCAGCTGCGCAGTGGTTTGGCAGTGTGTACACCTCGAGAGTTACAGCGCAGAAAGCTGCTTTGCTGGCAGAAACTTGCCAGTGTAGACAAGGCCTGAATTGCTGTAACTGCAGATGTCAGGGATTCAGCATGAAATGTTCCCTCTCAATCCTCTGTAATGGTTGGGGCAATTGCTAATTGCTGCCTGTTCTAGCCCTTGGCCACATGTTATTTGTACAGAATTGCTGAGCTCATTGAAGTGCTATTGCAAGGCTATTGCATAATTTCTGAGAGGCCACTCTGGTTCCTGCAAACCAGACACAGTGGGTCAGGTGCTGGTCAGTCTGGCTAAAGTGTGTCAGTTGCAATATGGATTATTTTAAACTTTATTTATAGTGTTATGTTGCTGGTTACATAATAGACGTTCTAAGACATTGGACTTACCACATGGCAAAAGTCCATCGGGTCATAAGAACGTGGACAGAATGAGAGAGAGGTGCAAAGGCAGCTCCTCAAGTTGCATTTAAAACCTATAGTGTGAGTTGGTATCTGTTTCTCTTCCAGAGCTGGCTATGCTACAGCGGCGGGTGTGCCTGATGTGTTTCAGATGAAGTAGAACCATTTCCATAAATATCACCCAAATATGAAAAGGGTAATTCACTTACCACTTGAAACAAAATAAGCTACAGAATGCAGGTTACAGTGGTGTCTATGTGCTGCAACTGCAGGAGCCATGAAAACTAAGTCTGTGTGTTTAAATATGGATTCCAGGTAAACTGCAAGGGGTTAACTTTCCAATTATGTGCTGAAATGGCTTGTCAGGAGCAGGGGTAAATGTACCTTTTGATTAGCGTTGTGAAGTGTAAGTAGCCCTGTGCTGCATGCCCCTCTCTCCACTACATGCACACTACCATTTGGGGCATTTAACTCATCCCCTCCAAACCCCCTTGCATTTCTATTGATCTAAGGTACTCATAAACATCGTAGGGGGGGCTTGAAGTCTTTACTGGATTTCTTCTCACAGTCCCCTTCTGAGGTAGGCAGTGGTGGTGTTTGTATTTTACAGCTAGAGAACTGAAGAGTGGTGAGTTGGGGCGCTCTCTACATGAATTCTGGTTGATATTGTGAAGTTGTATTAGGGAGAACTGCTGTATTATGAGTACCTATGGCTGTCTACGCCACAGCTTATGCCAGCATAATTTATGTCGCACAGGGGTGTGCATAAACCACCCCACTGAGTGACATAAATTACACTGATGTAAGCACCAATGTGGAAAGTGCTATGTCAGCAGGAGAGCATCTCTGGCAAACATAATTACTGCTGCTCACGGGGGCTGGCTTAGAGCAGCTACGTTAGAGAGCTTACAAGTTGCTTATAAGTTGCTACAAGTTCTCTAGTGTAGCCAGAACCTGTGTGTATATGGGCTCACCATGGATGACAGGGCCTGTAGCATGTGTGACCCAAGCAGAAAGAGTAAGGCCTTGTCCACACTATAGAGCAGGGGTCGGCAACCTTTCAGAAGTGCTGTGGCGAGTCTTCATTCATTCACTCTAATTTAAGGTTTCACGTGCCACTAATACTTTTTAATGTTTTTAGAAGGTCTCTCTCTATAAGTCTATAATCTATAACTAAACTATTGTTGTATGTAAAGTAAATAAGGTTTTTAAAATGTATAAGAGGCTTCATTTAAAATTAAATTAAAATGCAAAGCCCCCCGGACCGGTGGCCAGGACCCGGGCAGTGTGAGTGCCACTGAAAATCAGCTTGTGTGCCGCCTTCGGCACTTGTGCCATAGGTTGCCTACCCCTGCTATAGAGTTAAGTCAACTTAAGTTACGGTCCGTAACGTACAGCCACCGCTGTAATTAAACCGCTGTTGCATCTCCACATTATGCTCCTTGTGTCGGTGGAGTGTGTCATGGGTAGCTATCCCACTGTGTAACTCACCACCATCTACCACAGGATGTGTTGGGAAGGTTTTGCAATGCCTCATGGATAGGGCCCTACCAAATTCATGGTCCATTTTGATCAATTTCACGCTCATAGCATTTTAAAAATAGTAAATTTCACAATTTCAGCTATTTAAATCTGAAATTTCACATGTTGTAATTGTAGGGGTCCTGACCCAAAAAGGAGCTGTGGGGGGGAGGGGTCGTAAGGTTATTGTAGGTGGCGTTGCGGTAGTGCTACCATTATTTCTGCGCTGCTGCTGGCGGGGTGCTGCCTTCAGAGCTGGGCAGCTGGAGAGCGGCGGCTGGTGGCCAGGAGCCCAGCTCTGAAGGCAGAGCTGCTACCAGCAGCAGTGCAGAAGTAAGGATGGCATGGGATGGTATTGCCACCCTTATTTCTGCGCTGCTGCTGGCGGGGCACCGCCTTCAGAACTGGGCACCCGGCCACCGGCCACCACTCTCCAACCATCAGCCACCACTCTCTGGCTACCCAGCTCTTAAGGCAGTGCAGAAGTAAGAGTAGCAATACTGCAGACCCCCTAAAATAACCTTGCGACACCCCCCCAACTCCCTTTTGGGTCAGAACCCCAAATTTGAGAAATGCTGGTCTCTTCAATGAAATCTGTATAGTACAGGGTGAAAGCACACAGAAGACCAGTTTTCATAGTGGGATACCAGATTTCATTGTCTGTGACATGTTTTTCGTGACCATTAATTTGGTAGGGTTCTACTCAGGGATGCAGTTTTCCCATCCTATAATTCAGTGCCCATCCTAGTACGTTTCATGCTGCTTTTCAACAGTCCCTGTAACCTGCGCGCCAGCTGGCTCTGTCAGAAAGCATGGCTGGTGGACTGCTCTTCACTATTGTGATGAGCATTATGAACACAACGCACCTGATCCTGCAGTATTTCATGTGCTCTGACTCTGATGACGATGCCTTGGCGTCTGCGTTACGGTGAAAGAAACAATTCAAGATTGCTGTTTGCATTCACAGAGAAGCTGCACATGGTGGACTGTCGTTTCTGGGCTTGAGAAACAAGCAGTGAGTGGTGGGATCACATTGTTATGCAGGTTTGGGATGACAAGCAGTGGCTGTAGAACTTTCAGATGTGCAAAGCCGCCTTCCTGGAACTTTAAGTATTTAAGTTATTAGTTCCTGGCTAATGGACTTCTCCTTAGTAGGTGCTGGGTAAATTTTTCAAGCCCTGAAAACCACCCTTGAAGATCTACAGCTTTAGATGAATCACTTTGGCTAGTTTTCAGGCACAACTCACTTAAATGCAGAGTGGAAGGATGAGGTGCACTTCATGCTTTGGCTGTCATGGCAGAATGCATCTCATTTCTTAGTGATGCATGTTCTCTGCCATGGGCAAGGTTGCTAGGTTCCAATAAGCATCTTTCCATCTCCTTTCCTGCGTTCTTGCTGTCTCTAACAAAACCAGGAAGAGGAGAAATCCAGTTCCTAAGGGATTTAATGATGCTTTTTCTATCTGTCACTTCTTCTTGTACTGCCCACCTGCATCTACTATCTCTGCACCCTCTTGTGTCTCACTTTGGAGGTAGTAGGCTGGTGGTGTGAAACCTGCCAATGGGAAAGGCCTGTGGCGTTCATCATGGAGGTGACACTTAACCTCTGCCCTCACCCTCAGAAGGCTTAGCTTGGGTGGAGAACACTCTTCCCAGCTCATTACAGAAGCATGTTCATATGCAACACCCACTCTGAACTCTGACTCAGGGTAGGTCTGTGCACAGCTATCATTCTGTTGTTGATTACAGGACATACTAGCTTTTCAAGGGTGAACAGGTATCTTTTATCGCCTGTGGTGTTTTATATACTAGTTAGATAAAGGTTCTACTGAGGAATGCAGCCTTGAGGGGGAAGGAGACTAATTTCAGTGATTTAGACACTTCAGAGGTGAAACTTTTTTTAAATCAGTCAAAGTACAAACAGTAAAACTTCTCTTTAGGACCTTCACTCCCCCTGGCTGCTGAGTGTTTGCCCCTGGCTGGATTTCAGAGTGGGCCAGATGCAATGCTGGTGAATCAGAGGCTGCTTCGAGGAGGGTCACTAGAATTGTCAGCTTATGCCATTGGCAAGCTCGGCCCTCTCTCTGTTGATGTTACTGTAAGTGGAAAGATTAATTAAAGCAGAGAGAGATCCTCTTCTTGCAGCACCCTGGGGAAATGGAATAGCAGTGTTGCCTCCACTGACATCCAGGAGAGGAGCGTCCTAGATTGAGCGTCTGGGAACCCTTCCCTAGCAGCCTTTATTCCAGCAGGTGAAGAAGAAATAAGAATGGCTCGTGCATGGAAGGAAAGGGGAAAACACACAGCAGGAAAGAGTTCTCTGCAAGCGAGAGTGCCTGGCCTGCCCAGCATGTTCTGTTCAAGAGCCATGAGGAGGTGCTCTCTCTGTTATGCCTAAATAATCACAGTCACTGCTGGAGTATACTCAGCGCCTCAGGCTTTGCTGTTCAGGGCTCCTGTGCTTGTGTGTTGCTTGCACTCACGGCTCCTCTAGAGGCTCATATTCTGTGTTGTGCTTCTGCATGAGCATACATCTAGGTGCATCAGGAGTCAGAGCAGCCTGTCTTGGCTATGAACCTTAAGGACTACAGAGCAGACATGACTTGAGAGGGCCGAGTCAGTGCATTGTGGATGTTGTGGAATTGCTTCTTGTTGGTGGAGGGATTTTTGCTGCCTGTAAAGCAGGTAAGGCTGGATTCCAGGTGCTTGCCAGACCCTGCAGTGCTCTGTCATTACTCATGACTGCCTGAAGAGGAGGTTGCAGACTTGGACCTTTAGTGGGGTTATCTTAAGCTGTTCTGTGGGGCTGTGATGAATTGAAAAGACTGGAGTACGTTTGCAGTGTTGGGCCCAGGACATTGCCACAGTATGTGTGTTTATGGAGGGGACTGGAATTCTTCTCATTGCTTTTTATCCCTCAGCCTTGGGCTCACTGAATTCCTTCTTTTCCAGCATCCAGGTGGAGAGGAGGTTTTGCTCGAACAGGCTGGTAAGGATGCCACAGAGAGCTTTGAAGATGTTGGGCACTCCACAGATGCCAGGGAAATGCTCAAAGAGTACTTCATAGGAGAGCTTCACCCGGTAAGCAACAGCTGGGTGTGACAAACCCAGAGGGAACTCTGTGCATGCCCCCTCAGGGGAATCCAGCAGACAACTACATCAAGATCTGTCCTACTTCATGTGGAGTTGCTGTGTACCTCCTTCCTCCACCCAAGAAAACAAACAAACCCCCAAACACATGCAGAAATGTAGGCTGTAGATTAAAATCTAAACAAATGTTCCCCATTCAGAGGCTTTTGAATGCAATTTAGTCAATGTCCCTGTCACAAGGTGCACCTCTCGCTGCTGGTCTGGCACCTCCTCCTGGTCACTCTGGGGTTAGCTCGAGACTGACATTCCTCGTCATGGTTGCCCACCACTCCGACCCTGGTCTGAAGCTCCTCTCGCTCCAGGACCCACAGCGGATCCTTTGTGATTTAGTCCTCCAGCTAGGTCACTCAGCGTCCCCCCTTCCAGGATTCAGGCCTAGGCAGTCTGCTATTCGCTGCTCGAGTTCTGTGCCATGCCCTCGGAGGCTGGTAGGGGAACCCAGGTTTGCCATCTTCTCCAGGATCCAGTCCAGGGACTCTCGGCTCAACAATTTCGGGCTCCTTTCTCTCCCCTCACTGCTCCTTCCCTGGACTGCTTCCTACCTGTCTGGCTCCCCTTCTCTCTCTGGGTATACCAGCTTCAAGAATCCCCTCCTTGGGAGTGACTGCTGCCTGCCTTCCTGCAGCCTATCCTAGTCACCCAGTCTGTAGCCCACTACCTGGCTTTACAGCCCCTCCCTCCCCGTTTCTGCACATATGAGCCTCTCTAATGAACTGCCTCTAGCCTAAAGCTCCCCTGTTTGCAGCCTAATTAGCTGATTAACTCCCCACCTGGCCCAGTTCAGCTCCTGCAGGGCCAATATGGGAGCTCACCCCATCAGTCCCTTAAAAAAATTCCTTTGGGAGGCTGACTCTGGAGGGGGTGGGGTCTGAACTCCTCCTTGCCTTGTGGATCAGGGGTTGATGATGTGAGATAGCTGATGCTGTGGACCCAGCATTCTACATGCTTTGTGATTAAACTTGCCATAAAGCCAGTGCCTTTCAGCTGGCAAGGCCTTGGTCACAGCCAGGGGCACCAGAAAGGGGGGGGGGGAAAGAGGGGAGAAGGGGCATGGCCCCATCACTTTTAAAAGTAGGAAGTCTATGCCCTCCCACTTTTTACTGGCCATAAGGGTGAGCTACAAGTGGGGAAGGGAGTGAAGAGGTGCGATCAGGAGGCGGGGCCACGGAGGAAGAGGCAGTGTGGGGGCAGGGCCCCAGTTTGGGCGCCAGTGGCCCCTGTTTGGGTGCTGATGGCCCCACCACTCTCAGGGAGCTTCTGCTGCTGCTGGTCACAGCAAGGAGCTGAAGTTGAAATCTTCCAGGCAGCTGCCCAGCTGATGCTGGCTGGGTGCCTGCTGATTCTTCTGCAGTGGTTGAAAACTTCTTTCCAAAAGGCAAAGTTACAATGTTTGCAATTTTTTCTCTTCTCTTTTCTCCCCCCACCCCTCCAAAAACCTGCAGTGCGATCGTAAAAATGAAGGCTCTAAGGTAAGAAGCGAGTGTTTTGTGTTCCCTGCCCCCCCCTATAACTTAGTGTCTAGGAGTCTGCTGGGTTCAATTAGCAGATATTTCATTTTGTTTCTACACAATGTGTTAGGCATTAGCCTAGATGGAAAAGGTTACACAAACCATAGGGATTGGATGCTGTGGTGAAGAGACCCAAGAAAGTGTGTGTGTGGGGGGGGAGGGGTTGAATGCTGCTTTGGAGAAGAGGGGGGCTCATGGCCGTCCCAGGAACAGCAGGGCTGTCACATTGGATATGAAGTGGAAGAGAAAGATGGTATCTTGCTTTGCAAATGAGATCTGGCTCATCCTTTAGGGAGCAGGGATTTGTTGTATTTTTACCCTAGTGGGGGAAGGGCACTGCTTTTCTTCCAGTCTTTCATGGTATTTAAACCAAGAGTTGGGGTGTTAGCATTGGTGTCCTGCTAAATTCTAATTTGAGTAATTGCATCTTACCACCTAAATTCCCCCCCAAAATTTTACTTACAATATCTTCCTTCCATTCCTAATCTTTTCTGTAGTATTGCTGTGAGCTGCTACACAGTTACCATCTCACACTCAAGATTAGCTGCATTTATTTGGCAGGAAAAGTTATTTTTGTATACATATTCGTAAAGCACTTCAACATGAGCCCCTAGACAGAAAGCCCATTGTTTAAAATAGATGATTGAGTTGCCAGAGTTGTCTTTCCCTCTTTTTTTGCCACAGTAATACAGCTTCTTTGGTTCCCATTGCAAATCCAGTGTATAGAGCAGGCAGATTGAGTCTGAGGAACTGGGAAATATGCAGGGTAAGGACCACACAAGAATTATTGAGCAGACCTCCATGGTAGATGTAACTTTTAGTATGATGGCCTAAATTGCACAGCAAGTGAAATACAGCCAACAGTTCTGGTTCAGACACAGGAGTGTTTAGCACCTGCTGTCCCCAGAAGGTCTCATGGAATATAAGCAGGAGAGGAATCATCCGTTGCCTTGCAATTCTGACTGTGTAAATGAGGTCTGCGGAGTCTATCCATGCTCAAGTCTGGTATACGACACATTTACTGAAAGAGGAATAAAGTGGTTTTTTGAACTAGTTCTAAGCATTATCTGTGCCTTGTCCTTTTTTTTTTTTTTTTTAAATCTTCCTCCCCAGTTCCTGTTGATAAAGATTTGAAACGACCATGATGTCCTAGTTCACAGTTTATTGAACTTGTCCTGAGAACATCAACTTTTGATTGTAAACATGTCCAGGGAAGTGCCCTACTAATCTGAAGTGTTCCCCAGCAGCCAAGAGATTTAAGCCAATATCACCATGTGTTTGTGGCCTTTGTTGAAAATGGCCTTGCTTAGACAGGATCTGCTATTCCCATGTGCAGTATTAATGTCTTGAGAGGTCGTAAAATCCATACCATGGTTTGGTTTGTGATATGTCAGAGGGCAAAACATCCTTGAAAATATGAGTAACATCTTCAAATGTGGAAATAAACTGCACCAGTACAAAGCCAACTACAGAACCACCCAAATGGAACGTTCATTATAGCGGATGAAAATGTGTAAGGATATCCTAGCAAGGTTAGTCCTATTTGTATTCCAGTGAGTGGCAGGCTGGAGGAACGTGGCTTGTTTATGATAATATTACTGGTTTGCAAATTTATGCATGCAGTAGTGGCCAGAAAAAGGAGACATTTTACCATGCTTCCTATCCTATAAACACCGCACTGTGATATTTCATTCTAAGTATAGGAGAACACCACAATTCTGCAGTAAAATCAACGCTGCAATAAAGTAAATATTTCCCTTTGATCTTGTAGGTGTTTTAAGGCACCTGTCCCCTTGGTATCTAACTTTTAAGATCACCTCCTGTATCTTAACTTTAGTTAACATTTGTGTAACTAAAGAGGTCTTAGTGTGACATGGTTCATAGCTTGGATGCGACAAGAATCTCTCAATCCTCTCTACAGAACGGGGGAAAACCCTCCATCCAAATTTCCCCACTGCCAGGTACAACTGATGGGTTGCTTTTGAACAGTTGCACTCTTGTTAACTACTTATGTAGTGTTGACTTCCTCACTTTCACTATGTGCTCAGCAAAAGGCTACTCCTGTGAGTCTAACAAAATCTTCTAGCAGTGGAGTGGAGGATGCTTTAAGGTACCTACCAATGGTTGCTCATATCTAGGCCCTTCCTATTCTAAGTGCTGAAGAAATCTCTGGGAGGCAACCTGCTCACCTAACTCAAGATTAGCCACTAGATTCGGAGAGCGTGCTTGCAGGGCTTGACCAGCTTTTTCAAATCCTAGTATCAAAATGCACTGTTCTCACTGAGCACTTATCTAGTGATTGTTACCCTGAGAGGCTGGATATGTGACACACACCACAACATCTCATACTGATAGGAGAAGGGAGCCATGGTGATGGTAGCTCAGGCCTCTTTTGGGTACTACTAAGAGAACTGGAAACGGAAAGCTTTGGTGCCAGAATATGAACGTGTATCGTACTGTCTGGTGTTCAAGTATCAACAGCAAAAAACTTGAACTTGACAGGGGCAAGTTGTTAAATGCTTGGTGGGGGGGGGGTGGACTTTTTTCCTGTCTTTAGTTACTGACTAGTGTCTTTTTGATGACGCTCTGCTACTGTAGTTGGCCTTAAAGCCTGTGGGTATCCTCTTGCTGTCTTACGCTTCACTTTGTGTTCTCTTGGTCTACCTTCCGTAGAGAAAATAATATTTGACGGATGGATGTGTGACAGGTTCCCCCCAGGGTGCCACCCAGAACTGGGGTACTACTGAGCTCCATGACCCACTAGCCTGGGCTCCCTCTCACACTGTACTGCTGTGACAAACCCTCCAGCCTGCACTTTCACTAGCATACACACAGGTAGGGACACAGCTAGCTGCAGTTACAAGCGGGCTCTCTGACGAGCCCCTGCATGGGCAGGCTACTCCCAGCTCCTCAGGCATGCACCCTCTCTGGAATATAAACCCAAAATTATACTGTCTTGTGCTGCACAGGCAACTGTACAGCGTAAGCTCATAAAATTTGCCCCTTCCCTCAGTGTGGAGAAGAATATACAACAGCCTTTTGCCCAGAGAGATGATTCCCACACACTGCTTTAGATGAAGCAAAAGATAGATTAAGTGCTTATAAGTGATAGCAAACAGATCAAAGCAGATTACCTAGCAAATAAACAAAAAATGCAAACTAAGCTTAATATACTAAATAGATTGGACATGAATAGCATCATCTCTTAGGGTGAGAATCTACCAGCAGGCTGCAGATTCTTAAGGGGCAGCTGCCCTTGCTTTGCAGCTTGGAATCCCCAAGTGTTTCATTCACAGGCTAAAAATCCCTTTAGCCTGGGTCCAGCACTTCCCCCAGTTCAGTGTTTGTTCCTCAGGTGTTTTCAGGAGTCTTCTTGTGTGGAGATCAAAGAACACCACCAGATGTCACTCCCTGCCTTATATAGCTTTTTGCATATGGCGGGAACCCTTTGTTCTCAAAGCTTGGTTCCCAGATCAGTCTGTGGAAAAATACTGACATCCCAAGATGGAGTCTGCAGATATGGTCTCATCACATATCGCTGTATAATCGTAGCAGCCATCGCTCACTGGCTGTTTGGAGCCTTCACAGGAAGGCTCCCCAGGTGGGAGATAAGCTTCTGCTAAGATCTACTGTTTTTTTTTCCTAATGGCCCATTGCCCTAAATAGGCCCTTCCTCATTCATTATCTAGACTGAAAGCATATTGTCTAGGGGGCGTTTCCCAGGTGTCTCTACATTTGAAATACAGATACATAGTCAATACTCATAACTTCAGATACAAAAGTGATACCTGCATACACATAATATTCAGGAAATCATAACCTTTTCAATGACACCACACGACTTATCTTGCATGAAATACATTTACAGTGTCATAATCATATAATATCACTGAAGTGCAGTGTCACAGGATCATGGTCATGCTGGGTGTAGTGGGTTAACGGTTGTCCCTCCCCTTCTGGCTCAGCGGGAGGCCACGCCTCAGTGCCAGGGCAGGGCCAGGCAATAATACTGTCTAGGCCCCTCAGGCCAGGCAGAGCAAACAAACAGTCTTAAGGGAGCACAGGCCCTTAGGTAGGGCAGAGCTAGGAGGAGTCTAGGACAGTGGTCTCCAAACGTTTTTGATCATGTACCTTAGAGCACGCACCCCCAATATGTGTGTATTTATGTATAAAATATATACATGTACTACTTATATTTAATATATTATGTCCATTATAAAACATACAAAAAATTGAAATTAAAAAAGGATGAGATGAAACAATATTTTTAAAATAATTTTTTATTGTATCTTATTTATTTCCTTTTTGCTCTCAAAAAAAATGAAGAATAATTTTTAGTGAGAGCAATGTGATTGAATATGCTTCATTATTTCTGAAAGTCTTGGTTTAACACTATTGCCTGAAGTCCTGGCTCAGACAGACGGCAGACAAACACAGGCTTTGGCCAAAGGTTGGGAGGCTGCCACCCCAGGCTGCGGTTGGCAGCAGCAGCTAGGGGGATCCAGGCCCACCCTGCTCCACCAGCCCAAGGCCCTAACCGTGGCAGAGGGTTCCGCCACTGAGTCAGAAGGGCTCATACTGCAACATGCTGACTCAGGTTCTAACACCAAAACTGGACCAGCATCTGGTTTCCCTGGGCTACTTCCTACCATGGTCTTGAGGAGGGGTTTTGTGTACTGGGGTCTTCCGTCTCCTTGGGATATATGGCGAGCAGCAGTCCTGGCAGTTCTTCTCCTGGGTCAATCTGCCCTTAGGGGCAGGGCAGGGCACAGCACAACTTAGGTTCAGCTCCAGGGTTCTGCACCAGGTTGGAGACATCCGCTTCCTTCCCTGGCTCCGGCTCAACTGGGATAAAGGCCCTGTTCTTTATACTTCCTGTCCTGCCCCTTAGCTTCTGGTGGGAGGGGTGGGCCTGGCCTGGCTCCACCCACTTGGGATCAGCATGGCTCCTCCCCCTCCGGCTCAGTGGGAGGCCACTCCACCTCATTACACTATGCCTTTCTGATCTACCCAGTGAGTCTCCTGGTCAGGTCCTCTATCTTAGACAGGCTTTTGTTTGTTGGTGAGCTAGCACTTTCACCTAATCTGTGGTGATGTCCTTTAATGCGTGCTTAGATGCTGTTTGAAGGATGGTTAAGGCTACAATTTGGTCATGGAGATCACGGACGTCACGGAATCCATAACTTCCACAGACCTCCATGACTTCAGCCCACAGTGGCTGGGAGTTGCAGGCTACCCCCACCTCCCGTGGTGGCTGGGAGCTTTGGGGTACTCCTGCTGCCTGGAGTGGTGGGGGTCTCCCACAGCTCCCCAGCTGCCACAGATATGGGGGGAATCCCCGGAGCTCCCAAGCCCTGTGGGCAGTGCGGGATCCCAGGTAGCGCCTCAGCTGCCAGTGGCAAGGAATTCCCCGGTAGCTCCCCAGACCCTGCGGGTGCTGGAGACCCCTGGCAACTCCCCCCTGGGAGGAATCCTCCAGTGCTCCCCAGGCAGCAGGGGATCCCCTACAGCTCCCCAGCCACCACAGTGGGGGTCCCTCCCAGCTGCCAGTCATGGGGCAGAGACTGCAGCTTCCAGCCACAGCAGGGCAGGTTGCTGGACCCTCCTCCCTCCCCCTTTTTGTCATGGACATTTTTAGTAAAAGTCAGGAACAGGTCTTGGCTTCCATGAAGTTTTGTTAATTGCCTGTGACCTGTCTGTGACTTTTACTGAAAATGTCCATAACAAAATCGTAGCCTTAATTATGGTTGGTTGCACTGTAACATGATCTCTACAGCTGATGGTTAGTATGTGACTTGGTGAAGACTCTCTTCTGTTTAAAGCACAAGTTTTTGTTCATAGGTGTGGAAGAGCCTTGTTTTAGCTACTTTTATTTACTGGAAGGAAGCTGGTAATCTTTCTTACATCTAAGAGCATGCTAACATGTGCAGCTTTCCCAATCAGTACGGTTCCTTCTGCTTGGTAGTAGACAATACTATGCTTGGGGCAGGCATGTTTACACAGCTCTTTAATTTAGAACTGGTGTCAGACAAGATTGCAGAGAAGAATGGTCATAGAAGGAAGATGATGCAGCTTTGTTTTGCCAGATTCTATCTTGAGCTAGATGTTCTGTGGACAGTAAACTGCTCCCCAGCATGCTCCAACAAAAAGCTACACACCTTTTTGTAAGGTCAAAAATTACCCCAAACAGGGCTTGGCTGTGTTGCTGAAAGTAAGACAACTCAACCTAAGAAACTCCTCAGGCCTTCTCCACAGGCTTGGTTACCCCAGAGTTCCTGTCTGTCTCTTCCAGACCCTACTTTGCTCTTTATAAAGCTGTTCCACCTCTCTTCATATTTGGGTTGGAGTTAAATGAGTCATCCCTGTCCCAGTGAATTCAGTAGGGATTAACCAGAAACTTCCCACATGGTTCTAACAGGGTGAGACTGGAAGAGAATCTTGCCTTCCCATTACATGGACCCTTCTGCTCTAGGACTACATCATGTTTTGGTACCAAGATTTTTTTCCACAGGAAGGCCCTACAATTATAGGATGATTCATCAAGAGGATCACTGGTATATCTAATGCTTTCCTTTATCTGCTGATGTCCATCTTGTTCACCTCTTCAGTGATGAGGTGTAACCTAAAAACAGGGCTATTGCATCATTGTACTCTTTGGAACTTGCTTTTGTGTTCTTGGGTTAGGGTTCTCAGATGTTGCTGCAGGTTTCTGTTTCTGGAGCATTTGGGCACTTAGTGATTTCTTCTTAGATATGAAAGGTGGTATGTGCCCCAGCAGCTTCTAGTATGCATTGGTTTGGTACCCTAGCAAGTCTGTAGCAGCTTTTTTCACACTACAAGTAGATGGCTGCTCTGTGTTCCTTAAGTGGGATTTCTTAAGTCCTTGCTGCTTTTTGATCGTATGGTCTCATTACCCTTTTCAGTACTTGAATCTGGAACTCACCTTTTGTCTGCTTGTTTCTGAAATGTACATTTAATCAGAACATAACATAAGAATGGCCACACTGGGTCAAACCAAAGGTCCATCTAGCCCAGTATCCTGTCTTCCGACAGTGGCCAATGGCAGGTGCCCCAGAGGGGATGAACAGAACAGGTAAACAAGTGATCCATTCCTTGTCCTGGCAAACAGAGGCTAGGGACACCATCGCTTCCCCTCCTGGCTAATAGCCATTAATGTACCTATCCTCAATGAACTTAACTAGTTTTTTTAACCCTGATATAGTCTTGGCCTTCACAACATCCTCTGTGGAACGCCTTGTCAGGTTGACTGTGCGTTTTGTGGAAAAAATACTTCCTTTTCTTTGTTTTAAACCTGCTGCCTATTAATTTCATTTGGTGACCCCTAGTTCTTGTGTTATGAGGAAGAGTAAATGACACTTCCATATCTACTTTCTCTACACCAGTCATGATTTTATAGACCTCTATCATATCCCACCCTTAGTTGTCTTTTTTCCAAGCTGAAAAGGCCCAGTCTTATTAATCTCTCCTCATATGGCAGCTGTTCCATACCCCTAATCATTTTTGTTGCCCTTTTCTGAACCTTTTCCAATTCCAGTATATCTTTTTTTGAGATGGGGCGACCACATCTGCACACAGTATTCAAGATGTGGGCGTACCATGAATTTATATAGAGGCAATATGGTATTTTATGTCTTATTATCTATCCCTTTCTTAATGATTCCCAACTTGGTTTGCTTTTTTGACTGCTGCTGCACATTGAGTGGATGTTTTCAGAGAGCTATCCATAATGACTCCAAAATCTCTGTCTTGAGTGGTAACAGCTAGTTTAGACTCCATCATTTGATATGTATAGTTGGGATTATGTTTTCCAATGTGCATTACTTTGCATTTATCAATACTGATTTTCATCTGCCATTTTGTTGCCCAGTCACCCAGTTTTGTGAGATCCTTTTATAGTTCTTCGCAGGCTGCCTGGGACTTAACTATTTGGAGTAATTTTGTATCATCTGCAAATTTTGCTACCTCACTGTTTACCCCTTTTTCCAGATCATCTGTGAATATGTTGAATAGGACAGGGTCCAGTACAGACCTCTGGCGGACACCACTATTTACCTCTCTCCATTCTGAAAACTGACCATTTATTCCTACCCTTTGTTTCCTATCTTTTAACCAGTTACCGATCCATGAGAGGACCTTCCTTCTTATCCCATGTTCAAGAATACAGACTGGGTTGTGAACTGTCCCTTCCTTGACTAACCTTAATGAGCAACCCTATCCAAGAGACTAAAGGGGAAAACTGTACTCTCTGAATGTTGGTGGTGCCTGTGTAGATACTCCAAATTTCAAGCGGGTGGATTAAGAATTGAATGGCAGCCTTCGCTGCTCTAGCTCGGGAGAGCTAGGCATGGTTCCCTCTGGAGATTGTCAAAATGGCTGACCAGTTTACTAGTTGCTCTAGTAAAATGAAGCCCCAAACCCCATATTTCCAGGCCTCTGTGTACATTGCTGCCTGTGGCTCAGGACTGGAGGGAAAAAAATGAGTCATTCAGTGTTTCTTCCACAGAGCTGGTGGTTTTGTGTTTACACAAATTGGGATACTGAATAAACCTTGCAAGCAAATTATTACTTTGTTTTTGTTCTAAAGATCAGCAGCACCTCAGTGTGGGATTTGAACCTCACCCCCCTGACATCAGCAGAGTGTTATTTCCACACCTTGAACCGCAGACCTCTGTTTGCATCATTCAGTGTGTCCTGATCACTGAACTGTTAGTGTTGTCAGATTCAACCCAGGAGACAGACCTAACCACCTGGGTTTGGCCTGAAATCACGAATTCTGTGTTAGCATCACAAAGTGATCTTTAGGGCTTCTGCTGAAAACTTGGGGACTCCCGGATCAGAACCTGGGTGGGGAGGCATATTGGAAAACTACCCTTGAAAGGATGGGGGTGGAGAATCTGTAATAAATGGAATGTAATTAAGGAGTTAAATATGTGTCTTGCAGTTGGCTTCTCCTTATACTTGACTAGGAGACTTGGCCTGGTAACAGCTCTGCTTTAGACAGCCCTTTCATTAGACATCCTGAAGAGGCAACATCTTCTTTTTCTGCAGTCTGTTGGGAGGGTCTGTTTGTTCTGTTCAGCCATGGAGAGTATCGTTCAAACCAGCTCAAACCCCAGGTTAGTTATACAGAACAGCAGGCCTTTCAAATTCTTCTCTTTTTATTTCAACCCTATTTCATAAACTGATGCAGAGCCACATGCTTCAGTAAAGGGTGTATAGCAATGGGTGGCAGCCTGAGCAGCTGTGCTGAATATGAGAAGGAGAACTTACGGCATTTCACAGCTTACTGCTATATTTAGATATGTCAAAGTGGTGGATGGTGAGCCTCCAAGGGGATCTAAAGAAACTGGAAGATTGAGCAGCACTATGGAAAATGTATTTTAACTTGGATAAATCCAACGTAATGCTCACTGGAGGGGAAGAAAGATCTATCCTCTTCTGATTGGTTCTGAACTTGCAGGATGCTCTAAGGAGAAAGATCGCTGCTGCTATCCTTAGTTCAGTGGAGAAGAGCAATCCAGTGTGCTGCAGCAGTCTAGGGGAACAAGTAGGTGGCTCAGGTGTATTTAAAAATAATAACAAAATATGGAAATAATACATAAAATAGATAAAAGATGTTGCCTCTTTGATATCACTTTCCTTTTGAGGATCTCAAAGTTCTTCTCAAGCACAAATGATGGTATCCCTGCATCTAAAACAGCATCTTAATTTCAAAGACAGCATAAATTGCAAAGGGCAGTACATTGTTTAGAAGTGTATTGGGACTTATGGAGGATGAGACACTGTAGAGGACCCTGGAAAGGGGAAGTGTTGTAGGGGTATTCAGTTCTCAGAAGGTCCTTCCTTTCTTCTGCCCCATAGCATGAAAACAAGGGATCACATATCACTCTCATACTTCATCCATTTCACACTAAGTCAAAGGAAAGAAAGTATTTTTACACATTGTATAGTCACTTTGTGAAACTTGCTTTCACTGAAGATCAATACTCTTGCTTGTATACATAATCATATATTTAAAAAACCCCAAACCAGCCCTGGGCTGGCTTTGTGTCTCCTTGTTATCTGACACCTTTTCACAAACACTAAAACTAACTCACTTTAAAAAAAAAAAAAAAAAAAGAAAGGGGGGATGATGATGTGGACACACTATATGCAACTCTTCAAGCTAAACTATGAAGGGGAATAATCTCTTAGACATCATGGCATCAGTTGATTGGGAAAGATTTGTTCCCCCAGGCAATCTCCATGTTAAATACAAAATTATGGTTTTGTCCAGATGTTTTATAGCTGTTTATACTTTCCTCTGAAACATCAGGTACTTGTCCTGGATGCAAGGTATCTGGCTAGTTGAGCCAATGATTTGATGTTTTGGCAAATCCCGTGTTTCTTTCCTGATGTGGGCTAGTTACACGCTTTGTCTGTTTTAGGAGATGGGGTAGCATGTCTCTTAAAGGCTATAGTATCTATCCACATAGTATCCCTATGTAATGAAGTATAGTTGTGACCAGAGGTCCCAATCAAGATTGGACCCTGTGTGCATAGAGAGAGATGTGGTCCCTGACCCAAAATGCTTATAATGAAAGAAGGGGGGGGCGGGAGGCTGAGACTAATGTATATAAAATGTTGAGGGTTTTTAATACATAAATATCAAGTTTCCCTACCCTGCCCCTTCTAGGCGTTAATTGTTGACTGACTTCTTGTAGGTGTTATGGAAGAAATGGATCTTTAAAAGTGATTTGAAGGAGGACAGGGTTGGTAGCCTTACGAATCAGTTCAGGGAGGGAGTCCCATAAATAAGGGGTGACATGGCAGAAAGCACAAAGCTATTTATGGAAGGAACAGACAAGTGAGTGGTCAGTAACATAATCACCAGGAGATTGGAAGAAAGTCAGGGATAAATATGGAAGGACAGAGTAGTAAAGGGCTTTGGTGGTAAAGAGAAGAAACTTGAACTTGACCTGGTGGATGAAGGTTAGGCAGCAGAGAGACTTACAGGAGGAGGATGTGATGTGGTTAGACATGGGCAAGGAAGATGACTTTAGAAGCTGTGTTTTGACTAGATTGGAGGGCAGCAATGGTGGCTATGAGGTTCCAGCAGCTGAGACCGGAGATGAAGGCCTGAATGAGAGTTTCAGCTGCCTGGACAGAAGAGGATGAATTTTGGAAATTTGATGGAGGAAGTGTTAGGATTTGGAGACATCCTGGATATGTGTAGTAAGTGCAAGGGAGGAGTTGAAGAAAATTCAACAGCAGGGGGGTCAAGAGGATGAGAATGGAATACTGGCTCAGTGATTTAGCCAGGGAGAGATCATTCAGACTTAGTGAGAGCAGTTTTGGTTGAAGGCCAGGCGCAGAAGCCACACTGGAGGGGGATCATGATGTAGCTGCAGGAGAGCAACTTGAGGTAATGGTTGTAGATAGCACATTCAGTGAGTTCAGAAGTGAAGGGAAGAAGTTGGATGGTTGGTGCAGACAGGTGGGGTAAAGAGTTCATTTTGCTTTTAAGGATGGTTAAATCCAGCACATGCTTGTATTTAGAGGCGAATAGGTTTGAGTGTGAGGTTGAGGAGGGAGTGGAGTCAGGGAGGCAAGTGAAGAGATGTGGTAGAGAGCAAGTGAGAACCCTGTGTTGGTTATGGAAGGGAAAAGAGATATGGGAAACGGAGGAAGATGTGAGGGTTTTTCTGTCCCCCTCTCTATGGCAACTACATGTTCAGGGTTGTAGTTCTGTCAGTATAACTCATATAATGTATCTCTCTCTCTCTCTCCTCAGGATCCAAACACGACATCCTCAAGCCAGTCAAGGTATAGTACCCTGTTTATATAGGAATAAAGAGGTCTGAGGCTGGGACACTCTGTAGCATTACATATTAATTCTGTGCCTTGTCAATGTACAGAGCAGAAATCCCAGAACCTTAATGCAGAGCTCTTGAGTGCAGCCAGTCCAAGATAAGTAGCCAAATTGCAGCCCAATGAGTTCTATGTGAGTCCACAGTTCCCCTCTGTAATAGGCAGGAGCCATCCATGGAGACAAGTCCCAGCATGCAAAGCTCCATCCTGTTCAGAACAGCTAGACCTCCTAGCGATCTGGGACTTTCTTTGGTTCACACTTTCATTTGAAATATTACTATGGCTGCAAACTGCTCCACTGTACTGCCAATTTAGGTGAATGTCATAGATTCCTGGCACACTGTGAATGCATTCTATGGATTGGCAAATTTGTGGGAGCTGCTGTTTTACTGTAGAGTGGCAGTCTAGTTTAGCTGAAGTCCCAGGTAAGGTTGCCAGGTGTCCAGTTTTTTGACTGGAACGCCCAGTCAAAAAGGGACCCTGGCAGCTCCAGTCAGTGCTGCTGATTGGGCACTTAAAGGCTGGTTGGTGGCGCAATGGGGCTTAAGCAGGCTCCCTGTGGCTCCCGGAAGCCGCCGGCATATCTGGCTCCTAGGCGCAAGGGCGGCCACGGGGGCTCCGCACGTTGCCTCTGCCCTGAGCACCAGCTCCAGAGCTCCCATTGGAGCCCGACATGCCGGCTGCTTCTGGGAGCCATGGGGAACCCTCATCCCCAACCCCCTGCCCTGCCCGGAGCCCCCACCCCGCACCCTAAACCCCTCATTTGTGGCCCCATCTGAAGCTCTCACCTCCTCTCACACCCCAATGCCCTGCCCCAGCCCAGTGAAAGTGAGTGAGGGTGGGGGAAAGCGAGTGAGGGAGGGAGAATGAAGTGAGCAGGGGTGGGGCCTCAGAGAAGGGGTGGGGCCTTGGGGCAGAGGACAGGGCAAGGGTGTTCAGTTTTGTGCAATTAGAAAGTTGGCAACCGTAGTCCCAGAAGTATGTAGAGTCAGAACAGGTTTCTGGATTTCCATGACTGATGTAGAAGGCCCTCTTCTGTAAGGAAGCCAGTCAGCTTGGCTGGAGGTGAGTTCCTCTCAGGGTATGTCTACACTATGGGATTATTCCGATGTTACAGAAACCGGTTTTTTAAAACAGATTTGTATAAAGTCGAGTGCACGTGGCCACACTAAGCACATTAATTCGGCGGTGTGCGTCCATGTACCGAGGCTAGCGTCGATTTCCGGAGCGGTGCACTGTGGGTAGCTATCCTGTAGCTATACCATAGTTCCCGCAGTCTCCTCCGCCCATTGGAATTCTGGGTTGAGATCCCAATGCCTGATGGGGCAAAAACAGTGTCGCGGGTGATTCTAGGTAAATGTTGTGACTCAATCCTTCCTCCGTGAAAGCAACGGCAGACAATCATTTCGGCCCTTTTTCCCTGGATTGCCCTGGCAGATGCCATAGCATGGCAACCATGGAGCCCGTTTAGCCTTTTGTCACTGTCACCGTATGTGTACTGGATGCTGCTGACAGACACGGTACTGCAGTGCTACACAGCAGCATTCATTCGCCTTTGCAAGATAGCGGAGATGGTTACCAGCCCTATATCACAGTCTGCAATTGGAAATTGGCGATGACGGTTATCAATCCTTTTGTACCATCTGCTGCTGTCATGGGTGCTCCTGGCTGGCCTCGCCGAGGTCGGCCAGGGGCGCATGGACAAAACTGGCCGACCTCAGCGAGGCCAGCCAAGAGGTCATTCCCTTCTTTATGTTTTGTCTAAAAATAGTCAGTCCTGCCTAGAATATGGGGCAAGTGTACTAGAGAACCAGAGAGCACAGCCGCTCCGGGTCCAGAGATCCCGCAGGAATGATGAGCTGCATGCCATTCTAGGGGGTGCCCCTGCAACAACCCCACCCGTTGCTTCCCTCCTCCCCCAGCCCTCCTGGGCTACCATGGCAGTGTCCCCCCCATTTGTGTGATGAAGTAATAAAGAATGCAGGAATAAGAAACACTGACTTTTTAGTGAGATAAAATGAGGGGGAGGCAGCCTCCCGTTGCTATGATAGTCCAGGCAGTACAGAATCTTCATTAGACATGAAAGGGTGGGGGAGGCGCTCAGCCTCCTGTTGCTATGATGAGAACGGTTTTTAATCCTTCTGTACCGTCTGCCGGGAATAACAGGGAGTCATTCCCATTTTTGCCCAGGCGCCCCCGGCCGACCTCACCGAGGCCAGCCAGGAGCACTCACGGGATGATGATGACGGATATCAGTCATTTTGCACCGTCTGCCACCGGGGAGAGGAGAGGATGCTGCTGTTCAGCGCTCCAGCACCCCGTCTACCAGCAGCATGCAGTAGACATAGGGTGACATTGAAAAAAGCGAGAAACTATTTTTTCCCTTTTCTTTCGGGGGGGGGAGGGAAAGGGGGTAAATTGACGACATATACCCTGAAACACCCGGGAAAATGTTTTTGACCCTTCAGGCATTGGGAGCTCAGCCAAGAATGCAAATGCTTTTCGGAGACTGCGGGGACTGTGGGATAGCTGGAGTCCTCAGTCCCCCCTCCCTCCCTCCATGAGCGTCCATTTGATTCTTTGGCTTTCCGTTACGCTTGTCACACAGCACTGTGCTGAGTCCCTGCTGTGGCCTCTGTCTATCATAGCCTGGAGATTTTTTCAAATGCTTTGGCATTTCATCTTCTGTAACGGAGCTCTGATAGAACAGATTTGTCTCCCCATACAGCGATCAGATCCGGTATCTCCTGTACGGTCCATGCTGGAGCTCTTTTTGGTTTTGGGACTGCATGGCCACCCGTGCTGATCAGAGCTCCATGCTGGGCAAACAGGAAATGAAATTCAAAAGTTCGCGGGGCTTTTCCTTTCTACCTGGCCAGTGCATCCGAGTTCAGATCGCTTTCCAGAGCGGTCACAATGGTGCACTGTGGGATACCGCCCAGAGGCCAATACCGTCGAATTGCGGCCACACTAACCCTAATCTGACATGGCAATACCGATTTCAGCGCTATTCCCCTTGTCGGGGAGGAGTACAGAAATCGGTTTTAAGAGCCCTTTATATCGATATAAAGGGCTTTGTTGTGTGGATGGGTGCAGGGTTAATTTGGTTTAACGCTGCTAAATTTGGTTTAAACGCCTAGTGTAGACCAGGCCTCAGTGTCTAAATATGTGGTCTCTCAGAGAATTTCCCAGATCAAACCAGTCCAGATTTGAGCATGTTGGACATTAGGAATAAATTATTAATTTGCTGCTCTCTTCTGTTTTGTGTTGTGTGTTGATTTTTTCCCTCTCTTCTGTAGTTTCTGGTCAGCATGGCTAATCCCCATCTTTGGCGCACTGGTCATAGGCTTAATGTACCGATATTACATGTTGGATGGGAAATCTTGATCTGACCTCGCTGGAACCTTGAGAAGCATGAGACCACATGCATGCAAGCAAGAGCTCTGGGGTTTTGGTTTTCTTAAACCTTGTGTATTTTGTTCTTAGCTTTGAGTCTGTCTAACAATGGTGGTGTCTGCAGAGTCAAGCTACTGTTAGAGAGTGTCTGTCCAGGCTCTGGGATCCGCTGCCCTGTCTCACGTTCTCTTCAGAGTCTTCGTATGTGTGTTGGGGCAGGGGGTGAGGTGCAGTGTCCTAATATTCCATTATATGTCTAGTCTGGCTCGCTGTAATAATCAATCATGGGTAACGTTTCTTTTAACACCTTTTTGTTAATCCCAACAATGTGGAACAGCTGCTAGCATGTGAGCCTGTGAAATGCCCCTGTCTTCCATGTGAGCATTGTCAAAGAAACTGCAAGTTGTCTACAATCCCATCAAGCAGAAGTGTTCTGAGACTGAGCAGAACAGCTTTCCCAGTGCACCCAGGCAACACTAACAGGAGCAGCAGGAAATTGCTAGCTCTTGTTGTCTCTTCATATATGTGGCTGTTTTTAAATGGTTAAGCAAATATATATATTTTAAAAATGATCCATTTCACTTTGTAATATTTGTCTGTCCTGTAAAACGAGAGCTCACAGCTGTTGTACTTGGGACCCCAGCTCCATAGGAACTGATAGCTGGCTTCTTGGAACAGGTCTCTTCTCTCTCTCCCGGAGCTCTTCATCTTGACACATGTACTTGGGTTAAAACACATTCCTATTGAAAACATGAGGGTGGGCTGGACAAAAACTATCCCTTCCCTCATACAGCCTGCGTTCCTGGGGAGGGCTAGCAGGAAGAGTAGCAGTTAGAACTCCCTGCTTGGGATTGGCGTATGATGTTCTGGTTTTCTCTTGGGACTGGAGTGTGGATGTTCCTATTTTCCTGTGTCTATTCCAGAAGCTACCCTCTGCCGCCAGCCCCAAACATGGAAGAGAGGCAGGACAAAGCATGTTTTATGCATCATAAGGCATTTATCTCTCCTATCTCTTCCAGTAGTGTAGTCCTGTGGCTCTACAATCTGTGGTAACGGCAGTGAGAAATACAATACAACACCAAGTAGAAAAGAGGAATTAGTGTTCTGGTTCCTACCATCCCTCTGTGATTCTATTGTTTCTAACTTGCTCTGAGACTCTTTCCCAATTGGGGGGGATATTGGCAATAAGGAGAGGACCATAGCAGAGCCTGTCATTGGATAGTAGATAGGGAATGCCCTCCTTCCTTTATTGCTTCTCTTTTTACTGCATGCTTCTGTCCTGTATATGAGAACACCATCTGGAAGGGTTTTTTTTAATTTTTTTAGCTGCTTGTTATTCCCCACTTCCATGCAGCCAGTGTGCTCCCCAAAGTTGCTGTTGAGTCTTTGAAAAAACAAGCCTGCAATTCCCAGAATTCAATGTAAAAAGCCATGAAGTCTCTCTTGGTAGGAAAGAATGACTATTCAAATGGCCTTAACTCCCTTCCAACATGTGGGATCCTGTCACTACCATGACCATGTCACTCATGTGGCTTAGCACTAATTAGCAGGCTTTTGGGGCTGCTGCCTCTGAGTCATCTTCCATATCATGATTCCTTAGAACAGAAGTATTAAAAGGCCCTTCCCTTTGGTGCAGGACTCCCCTCCTCTGCTGTGGATTATGTTCTGTCTTCTATTGTGAACTGCGGGAGGTAGAAAGCTGCCATCCATAGTGAGGGGAACCCTTGGGTTACGGTGTGGTGCTGAGAATTGCTAAAACAGTTTTAGCCGTTCCATCCATTACAAGCTGTCCTTGGTCTGCTGCTACAGGGGAAGGCACTGAACCCAAGGTTAACTTTAACAGTTCATCAGCCGGGGGGGGGGTGTTGGGTCCAGTTGTACGAGGGGTATACATTTGAGCCATGCAAAATCCATTGGGAAAGATCTTGCAAATATCCATAATTTTTAAAATATTTAAAAGGGATATATGGGGTGACCTGGCTAATTATAGACCTGTAAGCCTGTCCTCAATCCTAGGCAAAATAATGGAACGTCTGATACAGAACTTCATTAATAAAGAATTTAATCCATTGTGAGTTAAGCATATGTACAATCTAGTTTGTCCTTATGAGAGAACTAGCCCCCTCACTCAGCACTACATTTATTGTCTTAAGCAGCTAGAGCCACGTTTTAATATCTGTGGAATCCATCATGTTTCAGCCAGCGGTGTCCACTGTGGTCTGTGGGGCACTTACTTGTCTATTTCCACTGATGATAGACTGTGGTGCAGTCCACAGTTTGGAATCAAAGTCAGCAAATATCTGGAGTGCAGACTGTTGGGGAAGCATAGTGCTCTGTAAGAGAGCTGTGAGTCTGGCCATCAGCCCCCTAGTTCTTCCAAACAAAGGGGGGATACTTTTTTGAGTGACTTGTTTGCTCATTAACAGCAGTAGGGGCTTATTTTCAAGTCTGTATTGCTACTTTACAGGGTTTAGTTTTAACAAGGAGGAAGGCCTAGTTGGCATCTAATAATATCTGCCTCTAGGTTTCCTCTGGCAAGATCATATTATTCGAAAGGAGAGCTGTAACAGTTTGGTCTAATTGAGTGCATTCACGGTGTTTGACAGACACTTGCACTGATTCCTGGAGCAGTAACTTGCCACTGTAAAATGGCAATACCTAGTTGCTTCTGATTCCTGGGGCAAGGATGGCAGGTTCAATTACCTTCTGCTGCTGGAGACCTGGCCACAAACACAACTGGAAGTTTGTTGACCGTGTTGAAGGACCAAAAATTCATCAAATGAGCAGTCATGATAGGCAGGTTGGACTGTCTAGGACTGAAATAAGATGGTGCTACTTGTTTGTATAGAAGCACACTGGCAGATAGGAGCATACATGACTGACAATGCAATCAGTCCATAACTTTTACAAGCTTGTGCACTTACTTTTTTTTTTTTTTTTTTTAAGGATTGGGTTCATCCAGTTTTCTTCATTCCTTTTTCCTTACAAGTCACGTGGATAGTGGTTAAAACTTAGGTTTAAAGCTAACTAAAACCAGCTTTAAAACTTGAATGAACACAGAAACAATAATAATAGCTTGTTTACCTATTTCATTTCAGATTTTTTTTAAAACAAAAATATTTGTCTTTATACCCAGTTTCTCACAAAGCAAGTTTGTTACCAGACCTGCTACAGGATAAAGGTATTGTCTCAACTTTCATCCATGCAATAAAGATATTTCAGTGAAAATAAAGCTGGGTGTGTAGGTCTGTTCCCTTCAGGTGTTCTGGAAAAGGTTTCTACTAAACTACTGTATACATGACCAGAGGCAGCTTTAAAATTATTAATATAACTAAATTAAAACTGGCCTCCAGAGTGCCAGAGTATTTGGACTGCTACTGGGTTTCTGACTCTTCAAAAACATAAATTCCTTGGCATATGAATGCAAGTGTAACATTGGCTTTGTGGATGCTGTGAAGACCAAGGAGCCAGATTTGAGTCTGATTTCATTTCTGTTGAAATTAGCTGATAAAGGAAACAAATTGCAAGGGAACAAGGTACAGGTCTGTCTGTAAAGCCAAGGTTCAAATCTGGTTGTCTTGGAAACTGATCCAAGTAAATTGCTGATTGTGATGGGAAGAATTTAGGAAGCTGCCTGGTTCTGAAATTGTAACGATTTCTACAATGCAAATTTGTATCTGGATATTGTCTGTCCAGTGAAACACTGGATTATATACTTTTTTTTAAATAAGCATCTGTACAGCTAATGAGTGCATAGTTCTGTATTGAACTGATCTCCTTCAATTGTTATACTAAAACTGGAAAATTTTGCTGCAGATTGAGTCTCTTTGCTTATTTTTGTGTGTCCCGAAAGCAAGCAGATCAGTCTCACATTTTACATTTTCCAGACTCAAGGTCTCACATTAGCTACATCTTTTCAGACAAAGAACTAGACTACAGCAGCAGCATTTGTGGTTTCCCATCCACGCAGAGAGAAAAACTTCTAGATTGCACCAGTTCAGCTGAAAGCCTAAGCCAAAGATTTTGTTCAGGGTATTGCAACCATATAATAAGTGTTTCCTGCAAAACACTTAGGAAAGCTGTAGCCTGTGGACAAAACATGGTGCAGGCAGAGTTCAGTGTTTTCTTGCATAATATAATTAATGCCACA
This sequence comes from Mauremys reevesii, assembly GCF_016161935.1. Classification (NCBI taxonomy): domain Eukaryota; kingdom Metazoa; phylum Chordata; order Testudines; family Geoemydidae; genus Mauremys; species Mauremys reevesii. Next base: position 41,821,153 of record NC_052638.1, read on the forward strand.
ATGACCTAGATTAAAAAAATTAAACATTGTAATAAAGTAATGTATCCATGCACTAAAAGACTTTGCGAGGTGCACAGGTACCACGATAGTGGGTTAACTCAGTCTCCTAGACAAATAATTCTTGCTGAAAATGGTGCCCAGTTTCTTTGGAACCATGATCTTTCTCTGTTGCAACTGCCTAATTTGTAATTCGATCTAAATGATTGTCTGAGATAGTTATGCTGTTAACCACCATCTTACTTTCCCACTTCTCAGAGTTGCTCCTTTCTGGGATGTATGTTAATTCCACATAGTAATAGCAGCTCTTAAGGTTTCCTTTATACATTCTAATTCTAAGCTACACTGGAACAATCTGAACCATTTTTTGTATTGTAATAGCGGAACTGTCAGGAGGTTGGGTACCTATTCATTTATTTTGCATAATTCTTCTAAACTTCATTTGGTTTGTTCAAGATGTGAAATGTTGAAGGATCAAATCAGTTATTCAAACAAACGTGAGAGATGTCATATAGGGGACGTTATTTACTACTACTAATATGAAACTAAGTACAGCCTCTTGTCGTCTGTAATTGGACCTTTGTTTACTCCAGTAGTAACTGGAGCTCCCTGCAGGGCCCCTGCTGTGCTAGTGGTGTACGAATAAAGCTGGGACAAGGATTGTCCCAAAGACCTCATCATCGAAGGCTTTGTCTGCATTTGCAAAAATAGGGTGGTGGGTTTTTGGGGTTGTTTTTTTTTACAGTGAGATAACACACACGAACGATCTTGCTGTAAAATCCTAGTGCAGAGAAGGCATCATAGTTTTTACTGTGAGGGAGCTAGGTGAGGTCTACCACAGTCATGGGTATAGTGTTGACTTTTCATAGCTACCTGACACTAAACAATAGTGCCTGTCTCCACTAGGATTTTACACTGGCATAGTTAGCATTTGTTAATTATCCCATAATTAAACACGTGGGTTTTTTTGGAAGTGAAGAAAAGCTAAAGATAGATGGGGGAGAGGGAGCTATGAAACGTATGCAGTTTTACAGACATAAGTACACTTGTACTATTTTTGGTAATTACATATATGAATAACACGCTTTCTCCAACTGCTAACTAGTCCAGCTCTTAAAATTGGGCTGATTTTGTGTAGTTTGTTGTGGTAGTTGCAGTAAACGTGCATTGTGGTTGCTCCCAAAGGCCCCATTGCACTAGGTACAGACACACACAAGAGAACCCCTATTATGAAGGGTTTAAGGAGGAGTGGGAAGTAGCCTCACAGCTCAGTTCAGGGAGAGAGCATCCCAAGAATAAGCACAGCTGGGAAGAAGGTGAAAAGACTTAGGAAAGAGCTGACAAGCAGAGGGCTGTGCTGACGCTAGCTGAGTAAAGGGGACAGGGGAAACACTGTAAGACAAAAGTGAGCAACCCACAGAAGTGGACCTTTCTAGTCTGCCCTAAATTCTGGACAAAACGTATTCAATTAAATAGGCAAGCTCTAAACACACGATACAGAGGCAGCATTGTTGATTAACTCAATCTAATATACAAGATAAAGCCGAGGCAGATTTTCTGTAACAGACAAACATGAACTGAACTCTTTCTACCCAAATACAAGGAATATGGGAAGCAAGCAGATCAAACTAGAAGTGTGACTGAGAGATGGGGATCATGACCTAGTGAACCTAACAGAATCATTCCACCATATTTCTCATGCCTATGCTGCAGAAGGCTACAGTCTCACAACTGGAATAAATAAGCTGTATATGAAAATGATTAGTTTGTGCAGTGATTGGAAAAAAATGAAAAGTGCTACTAAATTAAAATGCAAAGAGGATACAGCAAAGGAACTATTAATTGACTCAACAAAACCACCAAGCTACTAATTGAAGAGTGAGTATGTTTGTGAGACTTGTGGTTTAAGAAGAGAAGATAAGAAAAATAGGAGGAAGATATTAAAGGGCACATCTGCATGAAAGAAAATGGGCGGGGGCGGGAAACCACCTGGCCATAACTTGAACTGAAGTCAGAAGTTCCTGTACTTGCAGGGGAATTTAAGACAGCTGTTGGGGATAACATGCAGCCAAATATGTATTGTAAAAGAGGTTCCTGAGTTATGAGAAGACAGCTGTGTGATCCAGAAAGCAGAGAATCCAGTCAGAGTAGAGGGCATCCTAGATCTGCTTTTTACTGGAAGAAAAAGTTATAAGCATCCCCCTTATTCTTAATAAGTTATTTCCTTGGTAGACAGTATCTTGCTGTGAGTTTGAGTTCACTAGGACCGTGATCCAAAACCCACTAAAGTAAATGGCAGTCTTTGAATGGACTTAAATAGGTTATGAATCAGGACCCCAAAGCCTGAAACTAAGAGTGTTGACATTTGCTGTAAGAGCCTCTTACCCCTATAGCAACTGAAGTACACTGAAGTTATTACTTGCCTAAGAGCATGCAGCAAGTCAGTCCAGCACTGATAAAAACAGAACCCAGAAGAATTCGATCTAACCACTCAAACTACATTCTGCAGACCAGTCAGTCAGCTACACTAGTGGCTCTCAACCTTTCCAGACTACTGTACCCCTTTCAGCAGTCTGATTTGTCTTGTGTATCCCAAGTTTCAGCTCACTTAAAAGCTATTTGCTTGCAAAATCAGACAAAAATTCAAAAGTCTCACAGCACACTAGTACTGAAAAATCGCTGACTTTTTCATTTTACCATATAATTATAAAATAAATCAATTGGAATATTAATACTTACATGTCAGTGTATAGTATATAGAGCAGTATAAACAAGTCATTGTCATTTTAGTTTGTACTGACTTTGCTAGTGCTTTTTATGTAGCCTGTTGTATAACTAGGCAAGTATCTAGATGAGTTGATGTACCCCTGGAAGACCTCTACGTTTCCCCTGGTTGTGGTCCACTGAGCTACGGTGTATTGGTCAACTAGAAGAAGGCTGGGATACATTTTGTCTTTGTTTTTCACCATAAGAGGTGCACAATACACAACAGCCAAGGCTATCTGTAGTACTAAGTGCATTATGGATGCTCCATCTATCTAAACCGCCCCTGCATTGTCCTCTTATGAATGATCTAATCTAAATCCCAACTGTATTCCCTGCTGCTCAGTAAATACTCACATTAATTTTATATTCATTTTTCTTCTGGGAATGCTGTTTTTATGTTAAATGCTAAATAGTGCCCTGCAGCAAGTGCTAACTGGAAGAGCAAATAATTTGAAAACAAAGTTTTAAGTTGCTAAGCAAGCTCTTTCTTTCCAGCTCAACATACTGCAGCATCAAGTCATTCTGGCCAGAATCCCTAATGCCATTATTTTGACCCAATCCTGGCTATGTTGCATTTTTCACATATGCAGCCTGTGCCTATCCTGCTTTCTATATCCCTTGGAGGCAGCATCTTCCCTTCTATTGATTCAAAATATGTCTAGCATTAATACCTGCTTGCAGCAATTTCCAAACTGCACTCCAGGCAGCTCTTGCTGCTGGTCTGGGGACATCTAGTCGGTCACATGGTATTGACTCTCCTGGTTTCCAGCTGAAATAGAATAGGTGTAAGGGGAAGAGGAAGCAAAAGCACAGTGTGGTTCATTTTATCCAAAGAGGACAAAACCCTTATGGCATTAAAGTCAACTTAAAATACTGCTGAAACTGCCACAAGGATGTTACTCATTTGTGAATGGGAGCTGCTTTCCATGAGACACTTTTTATTAGATGTGGTTCACACTATGGTGACAGTGCCTTATTAAATAACCTCCAGCTAGAGCACCACAGACGATTTTTGTTAGATATCTGGCTAAGCAGTATTAAACTGGTCAGTGCTTGTCTGGAAGATCATCAAGGAAACTCCAGGTGGTGCAGTAAGTAGCCTTGGTGACTCCAATGGGGGGGGGGGGGGGAGTTCTTCCTTCTGTTATGATGCAGGAACATTTTTCTAGATGAGACTTAAAACTGATGTCCAGCCCCCACCCCTGTGACCTTCAGAGATCCCACAGCGATTTTTTGCAAGTGGGATTGTTGGTCTTAAAGCTAAATCCACCCCCTTCAGCTACACAGGTGCTTCCCCTAACAAAGTAAATGGGAGCTACGTCCATGTAATTCGGGTTAGAGAACGAGAACTGGGGCCTTCAATGTCCAAGCCAAACTTCAACTTTGTTAATGAAATTCCCTCTCTGCTGTGGCTGGACGTGATATTCTTCATTTCCCACAACTAAATGGTTCTAATGGCTGCTGTATTCCAGATGGGAAGTGGCTGCATTTCAAGTGGTGGGGAAGTTGCAGTGGTGCATACACTGTATTCTAAGCCTATAATTTTGTAAAGCATTTGGAGGGATACAAAAGATCCTATATAAATCAATAAATTAAATCCAACGTTCTTTACATGGTGTGCTAATGAATATTAACAGCAGAATATTTTACTCTAGTTCTCCCAGCAGGGGGTGCTCTAGGGAATGGTGCAAGAGTGTTGGGAGTGTATGACCACCAACCCTGAATTAAGCTTATAATTCCTAGGCCTGGCTATATCAGCAGGCACTGTTGCAGTGTTCTGACACACAGCTAGTCCAGTAGCAGTGGGGAAGATCAGTGCTTATCAGTTCCCAATAACAGCTGCAATGAGCAGAGCAGCAATAAATACCTCTACCCTGGTAAAACAAACAGCCTCTCTCCCAGTGCAGCTTCTGCTGGTGAAGATAGTGGGCTTTTTTCTCCAGCTGACAGTTGGTGATACTGAGGCTTTCCTGGCACCAACAGTGTTTTGTAAGGAGTTAATTTTTAGAGAGGATAAGAGGCAGAAGGGCCAAAATGTTTAACTTGGAACAGCTACAGCTCTGACTTGCCAGTCAGGTTCATACAGCTGAACACAGGAAATCTCTTGAATCAGCCACTGATACTAGCTGTTATCCCTAGTGTGAAGAGTGGAACTTTACAGGGACTGTTCAGCTGTGACCATAAGGACTACATACTGGGCTGACTCATGGAAAAGAAGATTGTGGCAAACAGTTAAAGATTCTACCCAGGAACAGTCTCAATAGCATTTAGGCTGTGACAACCCCAAAGGAATTTCCCTGCTGAGCTTGTTCTGCAGTGAATTGATAACTCTGGCTGAATTGTGAACTCTGGCATGCTGGAGCCAAACTGCCACCAAGCAGAGTGGAAACCTGGAGAGTCTCACAGCTCCCTATGGCAGAACCTGGCTGACTCACTGGAAGTGATGCGTTCACTCTTGGGTGACGAGAGGGTCCTTTGTGCAGCTCCACGGCCTGTTTATCCATGGAGTTTTATCTCCAGAGGAACCCACACACCTGCCATTCCTGTTGGAGGTAAGTGACCAGGACAGCTAATGTCTACATACCTGATCAGAGAGCTGGTAGGAGCCAAACACTACAATAAAAGTATTCAATAGGTGAAAAATTATTCACAAGCTTATTTCAGGAGGTTATTATTTAACAGCTAGGTGGCTGTATAGTTGTAATGGCTTTATCCCACCCATGAGAGCTATGTATGTCTGTGCATGAAGGGCTGGGGAGGCACCAGAGGCTGAGCTCCACTTTTGTGTAGCTGTTTTAGAGTTCTATAAGAATGTGTATGCTAAACATCTGTATTGCTGCTAAAGCTGCAAAAAGGAAGCTAAAAAGCCCTCAAAATGTTCTAAGATTAACATCTGAGTCTCTCTTCAAGTTGGCAAATATTGTTAATAGCTGGATCCAATTTATAAAGAGTTTGAGAACATGATTGAGAAGAAAACAGTTATTTTATTTTGGAACCATTAAAAAAAATTGACCTCTTCATCACAAGACAATCAGCATTGTATTATACAGACAGGGGAAGCATCTTGCAAATAATTTTCACTAACTCTGGATTTCCTTTGATTAATGAGGGGGCCCTGAAATACTGTTCTAAGATATGTCACAACTGCTCTTTTCCAGGTGATCTAAAAAAAATAATTATTTCCTCCTTTATAAAAGGAACTCAGCAATTAACAATAGTCAATAATTTCCCCTGGAAGTCTGAATTTACAGAAGAACATGTTTGATCAGAAACGTTTACATTAATTTAATAAAATGTGCTAAGATTATTTTCTCAAAGTATTTCATAGCCTCAGAAGGTAACATTTCTTATTTCCTCATTTTATGTATAGTGAAATATGTCTTAAGTGACTTCAGGTATTTGGCAAAAAGTTGCTTGCTTCGTGGAGGCAGCTTAGTAAGAAGGGGCAGAGGTATACTCAGTATATTTGTGGATATTTTGGCATAGTCTTTTAAGACAGGGAAATGCCTAATAAGGGTAGACTCCTGTGCAGGTTCCACTGTACTATGTTAAAAGTTAATGTCCCCTCATTTCTAATACAGACAGATTTGGGGTTTTAATTTGATTATCTTGCTTATAAAGCTAAACCTCTAATACCCCATAATGCAAATGTGTACATTAGCCTCACTTAGGTTAGTGCATCTTGAGAAAATCAAGCTATATATTGTTTAAGGACAAAGTTAAAAAAAATGTTGGAGCTGTACATTCAACGAGGAAAAAAATACCATGGCCAAATTTTTCATACTTAGGTTCCTAAAATTAGGCAGTTGAGTCCATCTTTAGCTACCTCAGCAGAAGTGACCACACCCATAACTTCCTCTGAAACTTATGGAAGCTGCATGAAAATAAAATGGCTTGATTTAGGTGCTAACTTTAAGCACCTACCTTTCAAAATTCAGGTTTCCATCTGTAAGGGTCGTTTGTATATTCGCACAACAAGAGGTTTTGATGAGACTGGAATAAACTAAACAGATTAAAGGAAACATTAATTGTGACAGATAGTTGTATATAAGGTATAGCTTTAAGAACTCACAATATTCAATTTTACAACAGCAAAATATACTGACAACAGCTAAAAAGCAAACATTCAAAGAGGAACAAATTAACAGCTCAGCCAGCTAGTGAATCAGCTATAGCAATGCTCCTTCTCAGGGAAACTATAAAATAAAATAATAATACCAATCTCCTAGAACTGGAAGGAACCTTGAAAGGTCATTGAGTCCAGCCCCCTGCCTTCACTAGCAGGACCAAGTACTGATTTTTGCCACAGATCCCTCAGTGGTCCCCTCAAGGACTGAACTCACAACCCTGGGTTTAGCGGACCAATGCTCAATCCATCATATGGATTTCCCAATTAGTCAGGGATGAGGGATTTGTCTCTTTTCTAATACTAAAGCAACAATATGACCTGCCTACCACTATTTACAACTAAACACTTACTAATATATCAGTTTGGTCCAGATGCCCTAGGACTGGCTGAGGCCCAGGAGCTACTGGGAATCATAGAATTATAGACTCATAGACTTTAAGGTCAGAAGGGACCATTATGATCATCTAGTCTGACCTCCTGCACATCGCAGGCCACAGAATCTCACCCACCCACTCCTGTATCTGAGCCACTGAAGTCCTCAAATCATGGTTTAAGAACTTCAAGATGCTGAGAATCTTCCAGCAAATGACCCGTGCCCCATACTGCAGAGGAAGGCGAAAAACCCACAGGGCCTCTGCCAATCTGCCCTGGAGGAAAATTCCTTCCCGACCCCAAATATGGTGATCAGCTAAACTCTGAGCAGGTGGGCAAGACTCACTAGCCAGACACCCAGGAAAGAATCTTAGAAATGCTTCATAAAGTCCCCAGACCCATGTCTACTCGGTATGCTTTATTAATTACGAGTAACTCTAGTGATCTGGAGTTCTTTGTGAAAATGTGGAGAGTTATCACAGCCCTTAAAATGGCAGGGCATGTTACAGATGCTTCTGTGGATCTTGGGCTATGCCAGATACAACAAAAAATTCTATTCAAAATGTCTTGGATGCCACAGAGATTATGGAAAAAGTGGGCCTTGTCCTCTAATGTTTGTTGGTGCTGCAATAAAGAAAAAGGAACCTGGCTGCATATGTTATGGGACTAAGAGTCAGGCAGCTAAGCAGAGAGATGGACATGAGAGTGAAAATAGTGCTTGGCTTCAGCAACCAAACCTCAGCTAAAAATAACACCCTATAGGTTATGTACCTACTACCCTGGGTTTAACTCCTCCACAAGACTTTGGTACTTGAGGCCTGGAGTGATTACCAAGTGCATGATTTTACAAAACTGGAGGAGCAGTGTATTTGGACCTGTCTGAGCTAGCAGCAAAAGAAAGTATTGCTTATTTATGTAGACAGCAATTATATGAATTTTGAAATTTTCACATGAATTATATGAAGAAATTTGGACCCTGTCTCTTGATACATTTGGATAAAGAATGGTGAAGCCTGATATTATTTGAGTTATTTGCATTCCACTTGGCCTCTCTGCTTTTTCCTTCCCTCTTCTTGCCACCCACCTTCTCTTTCCTTTGTTTGCCTATTTGTGTTTTGTTTTTATTGTTATCCCTAACATGTTATGGCTGTGTAATATTGTCTGGTCTTGCAGCTTTGACAAATTGTAAAGTTGCATAATTACTCAATTTTCTTGGATATAGTATGAAATGTGGACTATTTGGTAACACATACAAGCTGTGTGTCATTTATCTATTTGTATTTTTTATGTTTCTTTAGGAAAATTAATAAAAAATGATCACAAAACCCAGAAGGGATGTGCACACCGAACCATTTGTTCCTCTTTTTCCCATGGTCAGTTGTGGGTATAGGGGTTGTTTCTCTCTGCCTGGAGAGATTTCTGTTATTTTTTTAAAAATCCCAATCTCCTTATTGATTAAGTTGTATTAAGCAGGGTGCATCATGTATGTTCCTGGAGGCAAGTGTGCATTCCTTAGTACCCATGCTGCCAGAAGGAAGTTCATTCCTTGGATTAGTGTTTGATGCATAGGACCATCATACCTCAAGCCCACACTGATAGCCACAGGTGGCTCTGTGCCTTCCCCAGAGTCTGAGTCCAGACACAGGATCAGTTCTGGAACAGCCTCCTGTCCCTGAGAAGAGACAAAGGGTCAGTTTAGATTGTAAACTCTTTGGAGGCAGGGACCCTATGTGTCCTGTGTTTGTACAGCACCAATCACAATGGGATCCTGATCCCCGACTGTGGCTCCTATGCTCTACCATAATATATATAATAATAATCTTGAGAGCCACAATTAGATAGATCAAGTCCATGGCTTCAGTGCCTAGTCTTCAATAGGCATGAGACCACACTGGCTTAGAGGAGAGAGCCTTCCAGTGCCAGAACTTTATTAGTGCAGAAGCAGATATTGTCTTCTAAGGATCCCATTGGTCCAGGTCTTTCCTGAGTACTGAAGAAACCTGGTCCTAAGCAGATACTTACTTCTGTGCAGATGTAACCCTGACAGACCCCAGTTGTCTCTGCAGCTTAGTGCATGAGCCTCTACCGCATGAGCTAAAAGCCAGCTGGCTGGTAGCTAAGGCTGTAAAGCAGACTCCTTTTATCTCACTCTGCAAGTGGGCTCAGTGCCACTATATGGAACAGAACACCACACCCAGGAGGTGTGTAGGTTACACTGACACCAGATTCCATTGGTACTGGAGAGCTTTGTTGTGTTGGATTAAGCCAGTGCAGCTAACTCCCCCCCCATCCCTGCACCTCCCCCAGTACCAGGATCTTCCATAGTCAAAAAGACGCTGGTGCCATGCCATGAGGCTATCAGTGCAAAGACTTTGGGTATGTCTACATTGCAATTAAAAACCCGCAGATGGCCCTTGCCAGCTGACCTGGGCTCACTGGCCTTGGGCTGCGGGGATGTTTAACTACAGTGTAGATGTCTGGGCTCAGGCTGGAGCCTGGACTTTAGGACTCTGCAAGGTGGGAGGTAACAAAGCTCAAGCTAGAATGTCTACACCACAATAAAACAGCCCTGCAGCTCAATCCCTGCGAGCCTGTGTCAGCTGGCATGTGCAGCCATAGGTGTCTAATTGCAGTGTAGACTTACCATTTGAGACAGCCTCCAAAGTCTCAAGTGCGTAAGAACGGCCGTACTGGGTCAGACCAAAGGTCCATCTAGCCCAGTATCCTGTCTTCCGACAGTGGCCAATCCCAGGTGCCCCAATGGGAATGAACAGAACAGGGAATCATCAAGTGATCCATTCCCTATCACCCATTCCCAACTTCTTGCAAACAGAGGCTAGGGACACCATCCCTGCCCATCCTGGCTAATAGCCATTGATGGACCTATCCTCCATGAATTTATCTAGTTCTTTTTTGAACCCTATTATAGTCTTGGCCTTCACAACATCCTCTTACAAGGCATTCACAGGTTGACTGTGTGATGTTTGAAAAAATACTTTCTTTTGTTTGTTTTAAACCTGCTGCCTATTAATTCCATTTGGTGACCTCTATTTCTTGTGTCATGAGAAGTAAATAACACTTCCTTATTTACTTTCTCCACATCAGTCATGATTTTATAGACCTCTTATATCCCCCCTTAGTCCATAGGCGCCGAGTTCGTGGGTGCTCTGGGGCTGGAGCACCCATGGGGGAAAAACACACCGGCAGCTCTCCGCCCTGCCCTCCCCACCCCAGCTCACCGCCGCCTCCTCCCCTGAACATGCCACGTGCCCACTATTCCCCCCTAGCTCCCAGCGCTTGCGCTGTGAAACAGGTGTTTCACACGGCTGGGAGGGAGGGGAGAGGAGGGGGGATGCGGCGCGTTCGGGGAAGAGGTGGGCCTGGGGTGGGGATTTGGGGAAGGGGTCCAATAGGGGCAGGGAGGGGGCAGAGTTGGGGCGGGGACTTTGGGGAAGGGTTTGGAATGGGGGGAGGGCAGGGGCGGGGAAAGGGTGGAGTTGGGGTGGGAGGGGGTGCGAGCACCCACCGGCATCAGGGAAAGTTGGCGCCTATGCCTTAGTCATCTCTTTTCCAAGCTGAAAAGTCCCAGTCTTATTAATCGCTCCTATAATGGAAGTCATTTCATACCCCTAATAATTTTTGTTGCCCTTTTCTGAACATTTTCCAATATATCTTTTTTGACATGGGGCAACCACATCTGCATGCAGTATTCAAGATGTGGGCGTACCATGGATTTATATAGCGGCAATATGATATTTTTCTGTCTTATTATCTATCCCTTTCTTAATGATGCCCAACATTCTGTTCGCTTTTTTGACTGCTGCTGCACATTGAGTGGATGTTTTCAGCGAACTATCCATAATGACTCCAAGATCTCTGTCTTGAGTGGTAACAGCTAATTTAGATCCCATCATTTTATATGTATAGTTGGGATTATGTTTTCCAATGTGCATTACTTTGCATTTATCAATATTGAATTTCATCTGCTATTTTGTTGCCCAATTACGCAGTTTTGAGAGATCCTTCTGTAGCTCTTAACTGTCTGCTTGGGTCTTAACTCTTTTGAGTAGTTTTCATAGAATCATAGAATATTAGGGTTGGAAGAGACCTCAGGAGGTCATCTAGTCCAAACCCCTGCTCAAAGCAGGACCAACACCAACTAAATCATCCCAGCCAGGGCTTTGTCAAGCCGGGCCTTAAAAACCTCTATGGATGGAGATTCCACCACCTCTCTAGGTAACCCATTCCAGTGCTTCACCACCCTCCTAGTGAAATAGTGTTTCCCAATATCCAGCCTAGACCTAACCCACTGCAACTTGAGACCATTGCTTCTTGTTCTGTCATCTGCCACCACTGAGAACAGCCTAGCTCCAGCCCTTTTGGAACCCCCCTTCAGGTAGCTGAAGGCTGCTATCAAATCCCCCCTCACTCTTCTCTTCTGCAGACTAAATAACCCCTGTTCCCTCAGCCTCTCCTTGTAAGTCGTGTGCCCCAGCCCCCTAATCATTTTCATTGCCCTTCGCTGAACTATCTCCAATTTGTCCACATCCCTTCTGTAGTGGTGGTGGAGGGGGGGCGGGGGAACAAAACTGGACACAATACTCCAGGTGTGGCCTCACCAGTGCCAAATAGAGGGGAATAATCACTTTCCTCGATCTGCTGGCAGTGCTCCTACTAATACAGCCCAATATGCCGTTGGCCTTCTTAGCAACAAGGGCACACTGCTGACTCTCATCCAGCTTCTCGTCTACTGTAATCCCCAGGTCCTTTTCTGCAGAACTGCTGCTTAGCCAGTCGGTCCCCAGCCTGTAGCGGTGCATGGGATTCTTCTTTCCTAAGTGCAGGACTCTGCACTTGTCCTTGTTGAACCTCATCAGATTTATTTTGGCTCAATCCTCCAATTTGTCTAGGTTATTCTGGACACTATCCCTACCCTCCAGTGTATCTACCTCTCCCCCCAGCTTAGTGTCATCTGTGAACTTGCTGAGGGTGCAATTCATCCCATCATCCAGATCATTAATAAAGATGTTGAACAAAACTGGCCCCAGGACCGATCCCTGTGGCACTCTGCTTGATACCGGCTGCCAACTAGACATTGAGCCGTTGATCACTACCTGTTGAGCCCGACAATCTAGCCAGCTTTCTATCCACCTTACAGTACATTCATCCAATCCATACTTCTTTAACTTGCTGGCAAGAATACTGTGGGGTTTGTATCATCTGCAAATTTTGCCACCTCACTGTTTACCCATTTTTCCAGGTTATTTATAAATATGTTGAATAGGACTGGTCGCAGTACAGACCCTTGGGGGACACCACTATTTATCTCTCTCCATTCTGAAAACTGACCATTTATTCCTACCTTTTGTTTCCTATCTTTTAACCAGTTAACAATGTATGAGAGGACCTTCCCTCTTATCCCATGTGCATTCAGAAGATGCTACAGTGCCTCCCTGGCTGCCCTCAAAACCTGAGAGAAAGAAGTGCTCAAGGGTCCTCTGTTATGGAGTTCTTAACTCCTTCCATGGGCAGCAGGTATGATAGGCTGGGGGAGGCTGAGCCTCCCAAAACTGCCAGGTCTGACCCCACCCACACTCCGCCCCCAGTCCTCCTCTGGCTGCTTCCCGCTCTGTGGGTGGCTGTCTCTTCCCCTGTGCCATCATGGCCCTAGCTGGGGCTGGGGCCGCGCTGCCTGTCCTCCCGGTGCTCTGGAGCCAGTGGTTCACCCACCACCTATGGCTCCTTCCCAGAAGAAAAAACATCCCAATTAGTCCAAAGACTGTGTGGATGAGCTGTCTGCCCTGGTACTATGGTGTCAAGGGCTTCTCTTGCTCTGTCTATTGTTGATCTCTAGGATCCCAACTTCCTCTCCTTCATATGTAGCCAGTGTTCCATTACTGGAACATATAGTCATGCCCTTGCCTGCACACTCTTCTGGTCCAGAGAGTCAGCCTTAGCTGAGATCTCAGTTCCATGGGTTGTCCTGGTCAGTTTTGGAACTTCCTGGGGAAAACTGAGAGGCTTATTGGGACAGATTGTATAGCAGAGAGGGACATCCCAGGGCTCTTGTTCTCCTTCAGTTGCTGTAGTCTCTTGAGGTATCCCACCTCAGTCTCTCTTCCTATGTAGTCTTACTGGCAGGGTCTTTCCTCTTACCCTTGAGAGTCTGGTGATTTAACAGATCAGCCATAAGACTCCTCCTCACCTTTCTGTCTCTCATATGACAACTATGTTGTTGTATTTGCTTCCCAGACCAGTAGAAATGTTTGCAGCACCATCCCCTCTGCTAGCCAGTACTCCTGACTACCTCTCTATTCAAGAAGTGGCACTGTCCATCTATAGACCTCTTCCTGTAAAACAGCAAAGTTTCTCTTGTTCTGCTTCAGAGCAGGGATGGACAGACTATCACCCATGTATTTCGGTTGAGAGCAGAGCATAGAGAAAGCTTATATATCCTCATTGATTCCTTTAATCCCACCTGTGGTGAAAAAGATAGACTCCAGACATATTAGTTGTTCCAGTATGGGCCAGATAGTACTGACACATGCTTCTTCTCTGAGTGGCTCTGCATATTCCCACTTGTGGGGTATTTTGCCACATTGTTGTGCCCAACAGAAGAATCTTCTCCAAGCAGTGCCTGTTGGAGCACACATGAGCCCCATTTGACTTTCCCTGTGGTGTTTTTGAATGTTCTAGGGGAAAGACTATATAAGGGGGTGCTGTTTTCTGAAAAATGTGGGCCTGAGTTTAATTCCTAACTATTTGGCTCAGAGGTGGCCAAAATATAGCTCACTGGAATCGGTAAGGTGGGTTTCGCTTGCCTTTGTGGCCTTTGTAGATTACTGGTACAGTCATACAATTCACCATCTTGATCCCGATGGATGCAAATTGCACATATGGCCTTTAGCTGGTCCACATTTAGATGGTAAGAAACAGCTGAGAGTTTTCTTATTAGATTGCCCTTTTAATGCTAGCTTTTTCATAGAAGACCCATGTCTATCAGCATACATACTTTTTCTGTTTATTGAATAAATGCAAACCTTTTTAAGCTTCAGGAATGCAACAGGTTATTCATAATTATAATAATAATACCAGGTTCTATTCCTAAACAACTAACATTGAATCGCAACCCCGTTGATTTTCCTGTTCCCCATGTCAAGTGGTGGGATATAAAGAGATTATCATTTAATAACAATGCTAATGAGAAGCATACTTTAAACACTGAATTGTAATCCTGATGCTTTGCAACAGCCTGGTAGCTGTGTCACATGTTCACCGGTGGCTCTTCTCAAGGGAGGCTGCTAGGAGAAAGTACTATAAAACAAGTTTCCTGCCAACCTCAGCAACTCTGCAAATCAGGAAGTGGTGACCTAGGAACAGGGTAACCATTGACAGACCCTAATAGTTTTCTGACAGTCTTTTCAAACACCATTGGAAAATAAAACACCTCCGTATTCTCAGAGATTGCAAATGGAGTTAATATATTATGCATGCACTTGCTAATTTCCCCACATGATCCTAGTTTAGTGTCCTTCCCACTCACACCTGCTGCTATCCAACTGTTAACATGCATGCTTAATTATAATAAAGAGAAAATATATTACACTGAATACCTGATTTCTTAATTTTAAGTTTCTGTTTCTGAATCTGGCGCATTAGTTGTTTTTGTGTGTTAGTAACATTTATTTAGTGTATTAGGAACACAAGAGGAAGGCGCACACAGACATTATCACATTTCACAGACATGAGAGAGGGAGAATAGACCCACCCATCAGGCTATCTTGATTACACCTCCAGTGATGTAGGATTGTTCATGGGCATTCAGGAGTTTTATGCAGTGCTCTTTTAACTGTCTCACAGAATGGGATTCCACTGGGAGATCATAGCATTGCTACCCATCTGGCTACGCGTCATTGCTACACATTATGGTTTCTGTGTCTGTGTACCATTTAGGGTTGCCAAGTGCACGTTTTTTCACCGGAAAGTCCAGTCAAAAAGGGGACCTGGCAACCCTAAATGACACTCAAACCAAAATCTGTTTACTATGGGGCAGGAGGAGATGCTGGGTCATTAACTTGTGCCAGCCTCTGCTCAGCTGGGGCTGCCTCCTACTTGCAAGCAGGCTCCTTGAGATGATCCAGCAAGTGATGGGGATGGAGGCAAGAAGAGTGAGCAACAGGGGCGGGGCCTTGTGGGAAGAGGCAGAGAAGGGAGCAGGGCTTTGGGGGAAGAGGTGGAACAGGGGCAGGGCCTTGGAGGAAGAGGCAGAAAAGGGGACAGGACCTTTGGGGAAGAGGTGGGGCAGGGGTGGGGGCTCTGAGTCCAGTTACCAGCAATTAGAAAGGAGACCATTCCACATACTGATCTCATTGTTAGTAAATTATGCCTGAAAATGTACCCATTTCTCTTTCCCCTTATATCTAGTTATGTCCCACAAGACCATCCTATATGATTCCTTTCCTTCCTCGATGCTTCCGCCCTTCAAATATGTCAAGGGTTCTCAAACTATTGTCTGAAAAGCCCATCTCTGTTGTCAGCAGAATTCAACACTTTGAAAAACAACCAACAGGGAATGATTGTTACTGGCTCTCCAACTTTTTCCATTCTCTCACTTACGAAGGTACCTGCAGACTGAAAAAATTGGAGAGCCTGTAACTTACCATATTTCGACACAATGTGTATGTCTACGCTATGAGCTAGAGGTGTGACTTCCAGCTAGTGTACACATATTTTCACACTAAAATCATAGTATAGTCAGGCAGAGGCACAGACTAGCTGCTCCAAATACAAATCTGCTGGGACCCTGTGGGTACAGTACTCAGGGCAGCCAGCCCATGTTGCCATTGCATGTGCGACTGTGGCTACACTACTATTTCTAGTGTGCTTGCTTGATGAGAGCTAGTGCAAGTATGTGTACATGAGCTGGGAATCACACCCCTTGCTCGCAGTGTAGACATAGCCTTAGTAACTGGTTAGCTGAGCTATGCTTATTTAATTCTTTTAATCTTCTCACAAATTAGTGTCTCCAGCCCCTACGGTTTTTTTTAGTTTTTTCTCTGAATTCTTTTCAGATTGCTTAATCTTTCTAGCACTAAGGGTGATCAGAACTAAATGCAATATTTCAGAGCCTCTGAAAGCCAAGGTTTTCTCCTCTCCCTCTTCCATGATATAACTGTACATACAGACAAAAAACAACATTTTTGCTACAACAGCCCATTGCAAGTTCATATTTAATCTGCTATATACAGTCACCACCATTGGGTCTGGTCTCATCTTACTGCTTCTGAAACATCTCCTTCCCTGTTGGATTTGTGTTTTGTATTATTTCTCTCTGACGGTATTAGGCTCTATTTTTGTAGACTGAATCCCAGCACTATTTCTTGCCCATTTTCTAATCATTCTAGGTCCCTTGATATTACTTCATTGTTGTTTACAGCTATTCCCAATTGACTATTATTTATTACCCCTTCAAGTTCATTAATCCATCAAAGAAAGTTAAAGGCAACCAGGTCTTAAAGGTACTTTGAAGCACCTCTCTGGACACTTCCCCCAGTGCAATACATTGCCATTTATTGTTATTTGCTTATGGACTATTTTCAGATGTATTTCAGTTTGTAGGATGGTACTTATACCCAAGACATGTTGAATTACATTTTCAAGTACAATTTTGAGAGGTACTCTGTTAAATTCTTTCCTAAAATCTAGATAGAAGAAATAGTCTATGTTCTCTATGTTCATTAATTTTGTTAATTTGATTACAGAAAGCAATCAGGTTTGTTTTGCCTGGTTTTGATTGTATATTTTTCCTGGATTTCTGTGTCACCAAGGTGTTTACAGATTATTACATGCATTTCTAAGGTGCCTAACGCTATTAGTTTGGCAGATTTTTATTTTTGTTCTGTTTTTTTTTCCTGAGTCCTAGAAATCAGCTTTAATGGATAAGTATAAGGACTGTGGCTATACTGCCCTCTTTAAGATTGTTACTGCATTTGTCTATTTTCTTCCTCCTCCAAGATTTGATAAAAATAATTGCCACTGGCTCAATAAATTCATTAGTTAATCTTCTTAGATCCCTGAGATTCATATTATCTGGGCCTGTTTATTTGTACAGTACTATGTATAGTCAGTTTTCCCACATCTTTCCTTACGTGTTTTTATTGATAGTTAACGTAGGCACCCTTTACTATAAGGGCCTCTGAACTTAATTGGGTGTGTTCCAGTTGGGAAGATCCTGAGTGTTGCAATCCAACCTTGGAGACTACAATTCCCATGATGCCGAGAGAGAGAGAGACTAACTTCCTCTTATAGTCTAGCCAGGTAGAGCATGCAGTGGGCTCCATTTGGGGAGAGAAGCTGAGATTGCTTGATGGAGCTTTGTCCAAACCAGGCCCTGCTGATTGAAAGCCAGAAGCTGCCACTGAGAGCCTGCTTGGGCTTTGACCAACCAGGGTGCCACAGAGGCTGTTGGTGGCTTCACTGGAGCCAGGGCAGAGGCTGTTGCTGTGCTCAGAACTGACTGAGGGCCTCCAGTGAAGGCAATGTGAGTAGGCACCACCCTTGTTTGGGAAAATACTTGCAAGGGAAGGGGGACAGTGAAGAGACTGTAAGGGGTTGTCTAGGTCTGAGAAGAGGTGGAATGGACTTGTTATGTAACCAGACCCAAGGTTGCTGACACCTGGTTAAAACAATTCCCATCTTCAGAGGGGTTGTGCAGTTTGGACTGATTCCAAATTAGAATTGCTCTGCCTCCTGTTGCCTTGCCTGGACTGATTCACTGAACCAACACAGTGCTGTCCCCAGCTTCAACATCCTCAAGTGCACCCATGCAAGCGCTTAGACCTCTGAAATTCAGAGGAGAGTTCACTCAGGGGTGGGGTAAATGGTGGCAGTGTAAATGCAAGTTAAATAAATGTCATTTACTACTGTAAACTGTATTTGTTAATTGATTTATTGAACTGGCCTCTGCTGATTTAAATTAGTGGTGACATTTAATCTCAGTATTATCATGTTTTCTTAAATTGTTAAGTAAAGATGTGTTAACTCCAATCTAAGTGTATATTGTTTAGAATTGGTATTTTTGAGTTAGACTCATTGCTTGGATTAGTTTAGATTTATTTCAGGAGGCTCCCAAGGCACACCATTGAGTGTGTACAGGGCCCAGCCAGGCCAAAGCATCGCCAATTTTAATTTCCTTTACAAGTAAAAGGACTGCAGCAGAGGGGTGGATAGAGAATTCCCACCTATCCATCATCATCACTAGGATACTCAGGATCTCCTTTACTGTCAACAGCATCAGGCACCCGGACACACAGGTGACTGTTGCCTGCTCCCACATAACACAGGGAGGAAAGGGGGGTTACACTATATTCATAAAGTCTGTATTTATTTTTCTATACTAGTCATTTGTTTAAAGATAGAATTTTGAGAAGTAGTTCAGTAGGTCAGCCACTTTAGGCAGGCTCATTAAAATGCCTTTTAAAATGTTTGTATTTTTAATTTATTCTCTTCAGCCTTGTTCACACTTACAGCGGTGTACAGGGTATATGTAGTGACATGCAGCAGTGAAAGGCTCTGGCTGGGGGAGAGCAGTGGGAGTTCCTGGAGCCTTCCCTGCTGCCAGAGCCTTTCACTGTGCAGGAAAAGACTCCAGCAGCCGGGAAGCTGCAGACCACTACAGTGCTAAAAATATCAGCATAGAAATGGGAGGCACTGCTTTGGCACGTGGCAAGAGTTCTGACATTTCTGTACTCGATTCACCTAAGCAATGCCTCACTGTCTTCACTGCTATTTATACTTGTGCTAGCTGGGCATGCAGTCTCTGTACTCAATATGTTGCCCTTAGTGTAGACATATCTTCTTAATATGAAGTTCAGTGGTATTTTTGTTTTGCTGCCCTCAGCTTTCTTCTTTTACTTTGAAATTTTGTATGGTACAGTCTTCTTTTGTTCCCATTTCCATTGCAGCTTCTCATCACTTTGGACCAGTGTCTTGTGCATCCACACTCACTGCCTCTTTTTTCTCATTTCTTCTTCTTCATCAGAGGAATTGTAATCTCCATTAAGAAGTCTTGAGATTCCTCAGCCTTCTTTCACATTGGTGAATTTTAATACTTTACATCACCTATTATTCACTAAGTTTCTTAATGCCCCAATATTTGCTTTCTTGAAATCCATACCTTCTGTGAACACAGTCTTTCTTCAGTATGTTTATTTCAAGTATACTTTGGTCACTAGTTTCAACACTTCCCTGTTGTTTACTTTCTCAATAGTTTTTCTCCCTCTTAGTAGAAAGTGTCCCAGGAGTTTGCATCTCTGCCTGGATACCATGCTCTTGGCATAATGAAGTTTTTCACTAGAGAAAACTTGGGAATCTTAGTTTTAATTATACTTGTCATTCCAGACTTCTGGGTAGTTGATTATGCTATCCTGTGGTTTCTCCTGCACCTTGATGATCCAAGAATTTTTCACTCACTCTTGGCTCATTTTAGTGCTCTTCCACAGATTTTGTATGGTACAGTCTTCTTGGTACAGTCAATTGCAGTGTCATTCCCCCTCCCCAATTCTCGTATCTTTTCTAAAAGTACATATGGTCTTAGCTGCTTGTTAAAATCAAACTTTCAAAACCCCAGGCAAGTCATTTAAACTCTGTGCTGAAGTTTCCCTATTTTGATATTATTTAGAGAATAACTTTGTCTTTGTAAAGCCCTTTGAGATCCTCAAATGTGAAGTATGGTTTTCTTTGCCAAGCGTGAAGCACACTTCCCCCCCCCCCCCCACTTGGTACTACCTCTTCTCTTTTTCCCTTTCCTGAATTGATTGATGGGTATAATATCAACATTATGGTTATGAGAAACATCCCATCAGATTTGTGATGCCATCTAGGTTGTGTCCTCTGTGAAGGAGTTGAATACTGTGGCTCCTCTTTATACAGCATGCAGACAAGCCTCAGAAAACACTTATTTTAGAAAAGGCTCAATAGCATGAACAAGCTATTGTGTGCCCCCACCCCCCTTTTTTTCCCCCCCTCCAGTGTTTCTTTTTCTTTGATAGGTCACCCATTCTCTTGCATTTTTTCAACTTTCATGGACAGGGCTCTCTTATCCACAGCTGTACTAGTACATATAGTTTATTTGGGATACAAGATACCAATTAGTTGCATGGAGAAGGACCAAGCATGATATCCTTGTAAAGAATGAAAGCTCAAAGTTGCTAGTTTTAAAAACAAATAGTAATTTTGGGGCCTTTGTAGCTAGGGTGACCAGATGTCCTGATTTTATAGGGACAGTCCTGATATTTGGGGCTTTTTCTTATATAAGGGCATATTACCCCCCACCCCCACCCCAATTGTTCACACTTTCTGTCTGGTCACCTTATTTGTAGCATCTACCCTCACAGAGCAGCTGTTTAGTAGGAGTCATGAGGCTGATTGTCATGAGGACCAGATTCAGCAATTCAAGAGATGGAGGCCTGGAACATCCTGTTTAATTAAAGAAAAAAAAAAACTAGCAGCACATGGGCTGACACACAATTCTATGGTAGACTGTGGTACAAGGGATGCCATTTACAGAGCGCTGACACACAGAATAATAGGTACTATGCTGACTTGATAATCTTTTTGTGCTTAAGTTGAATATTAGTAACTTCTTCATTCTAACCTAAACCTTATCAACCCTTCCTGATTTCATGGGGAAACCAGTCCATGACAAGTTCTAACATATCACAGGAAATCAGGTTTGAAGTAGAGACGTAAACTTCAAACTCCAGCAAGCGTGGCATTTTTCTACAGCTCTGGAATGGTTTTCCTCCAGCTTCTTCAATCAGCTTTGAGTGATTTCCTTCAAACTCTTGCTTGGAGGAGAAAATTTAGCTCTTATGGTCTGTACCTGAGTGTGAAAAGCTACAGCATAAGAGGAACAAACATTCCCACAGCCTTACCTATGTGGGTCCTCTAGCTCTCTCTCACCTTTGCCTGGTGGCAGCTAGCATTCCCACCTTG
This sequence comes from Mauremys reevesii, assembly GCF_016161935.1. Classification (NCBI taxonomy): domain Eukaryota; kingdom Metazoa; phylum Chordata; order Testudines; family Geoemydidae; genus Mauremys; species Mauremys reevesii. The sequence goes on from NC_052638.1 coordinate 41,842,412, forward strand.
TTCTGCTTTTACCTCTTTCATTCCCACATCAGGGATGGTTTAGTCAGTGTGGCCAAATGTGCATCAGAAAGGGGCCTTACTTTACCACAGACCATCTGACTAGCATTCAGTACACCTGCCCCAGAGCTGCACAGGATCAGAGAGGAGCTGCTTCATGCTTGTCAGGCTACATGACAACATAAAGCGCCAGGGGATTCACCTAGGGTGATGAGGTGTCCCTTTTTCGACCAGAACAACCGGTGGAAAAGAGACTTCGACAGCTCCAGTCAGTGGGGCTGCCCAGCTAAGGCAGGCTAGTCTCTAACTGTTCTGACACTGCGCTGTACCCTGGAAGCAGCCAGCAGGTTTGGCTCCTAGGCAGAGGGAGGGGGGCAGGGGTGCCATGGGGCTCCGTGTGCTGCCCCTGCCTCAAGCACTGGCTTTGCACTCCAGCCACTGGGAGCTGGGGTGGGGGGTGTCTGTGGGCAAGAGCAGTGTGCAGAGCTGTTTGCATGCCTCCGCCCAGGAGCCAGACCTGCTGCGAGCTGCTTCTAGGGCACAGTGCAGTCCACGGTGCCAGGACAGGCAGGACACCTGCCTTAGCACTCCCGGTCTGCCGCTGACAGGGAGCTGCTAGAATTAAGCCTGTGCCCCAACCTCCTGTCCCAGCCCAGAGCCCCTCCCCCCCCCAAGCTCCTCATCCCCAGCCCCACCTCAGAGCCAACACTCCCAGCCCAGAACCCTCACCCGCTCCCACACCCCAACCCCCAGCACTCTCCCCCATTCTAAATCCCTTGGCCCCACCCCCAACCTGGAGTCCTCCTGCACCCCAAACCCCTGCCCAGAGCCCCCTCCCACACCCCAAAGCCCTCATTTGTGCCCCAGCCCGAGTCCTCACCCCCTCCCATGCCCAGTGAAAGTGAGTGAGGGTGGGGGGAGTGAGCCATGAGAGGGAGGAATGTGGGGGGGGGTGACTAGGGTGTTTGGTTTTGTGTGATCAGAAAGTTGGCAACCCAAGCGTCACCCCATCTCCCCCTTTCCCCCATGGCTGCTTGAGGCACAAGGCAAGATCCCTCCTACCTATGGGGTCACTGGCAGTCTCCATCTGTCCCCGCTGCACAGCCCCCTGCGCATCCAGGGTCCGCCTTGGGCTGTCCTGTTTGCCCCCTCACCCCGCCTGCCCCCTCAGCTCCGCAGCTGTTCTCGACGCTTCGCTCTCTCCCGGCCCAGGCCCAGCGCAGGCTCTTCTCGCCTCCTCCCTCCGTTCAGTCACACGGACCCGGCTGCTCGCTCGCTAGTAGTACATCTCCCACAGCGTCCAGAAACTACGCATGCGTAGAACCTCGCCGCCCGCCCGGTATTTGAGCACGAGCCCCCCCCAACCATGGGGGCCGTTGGCAGACACATGCGCAGAATGACACAACTAGCGAGTGGAAAATGGGCAAAGCCTGAGTAGGTCAGTCTACGCATGTGCAAAATAGCTGACCTGCGGCTCTTCCCGTTCTTATTCCCCCTCCCCCAGCTCCCCTCGGGAGCGCATGCGCACGTCGCCCGATCAGTAGTTCTCGATGTGCGCCACCCCTCCGGAGCCCTTCGGTTGACGCATGCGCAGAGCAGTAACGGAGGGGGCGGTCTGGACCGTTCCGTTGGCAGCAACCGGATTCCTGTCAGCGGCGGGCGAGCCCGATCCTGACAGCGCGTGAAGCCCCTGGCCTAGCCCGGCCCGCAGTGAGCGCGGCGCGCCCTCTCGGCTCCCGGGGTCTCCCCTCCCCACGCCGGGGCGGCGCAGGCAGCAGCGCCCCTCCTCCCGGCGGCCCCCGAGCCCCCGCCGGGCCGCGAAGCTGCGATGCCCTCGGACTTCATCTCTCTGCTCAGCGCCGACCTCGACCTCGAGTCCCCCAAGTCTCTCTACTCCAAGGGTGAGTGCGGGGGGCGGGGCTCCGGGCCGCGCTGGGACCGGCCGTCGCTTCCCCCCGCGGGCCGCGGGCCGCGGCCCCCACCCCCCGGCGGACCGCAGCTCGCCCCACAGCAGCGCCGAGGCTGCCGAGAGCTGGCTCCGGTCCTCGCCCCGCGGGGCCCTAGCTTGGCGGCCGGGCCCGTCCCAGGGAGACCTGCCAGGTGTGGAGCGCTCGGCTCGCAGGGATGCTGCCCGCCGCGGGGATCCCCGGGAAGCCCCGGCCCCAGCGCCAGCGCGGCGCTGAGATTGCAGCGGGGCTGCTCAGGCTGCATTCCTGGCCCGGACACAGTATCCTCAAGAATGTGTCCCGACAGGTTTGTGCGCAAGGGACGCAGCAGCCGGCCCGCCGCGATATCCGCTATGTGATCAGACCCGTGGGCTGAGGCTGATGCTTCTCTCCCTGGCCGGGGCACAGCTGGGCGACTACCTCTGACTTCCCACTGCCAATTCGGAGTGTGCCTGGCAGGCACGCAGCCTGTGTGTGTAAACAGTACTGAAGCTGACATGTTGGCTACCTGCTGGCCTAGGTAGATCGTCTTGGTTGTGACTACAAAACCAGTGGATAAAGGGGGAATGGAAACACAGAAGAAGTGAGCTGTAGCTCACGAAAGCTCATGCTTAAATAAATTTGTTAGTCTTTAAGGTGCCACAAGTCCTCCTGTTCTTTTTTTACAGTTTATTTGGTTTTTCATAAAGCTGCTGACTAACTCAATGATAAAAACGTTCTTAAATAAACTGAGTCGTTTGAGGGAAAGAGGTGGAATTCTGTCGTGAAGTAGAAACTGGCTAAGAGTCAAAAAACAAAAAGAGTTGAAATACATGGTTAATTTTCAACATGGCAAGAGAGTTTATGGTGCCCAGCTTTGAGCTAGGACTAGTATTTACTCTGTTAACAGGGGATTTGGAAAAGGGAGTGAACAGAGAGGTGGCAAAGTTTTCAGATGATACCTATAGTCTATTTGGATAGTCAAGATGATAAAAGAATGTATGGAACATCAGAGCTGTGCTAGGTGAATGCACGGCCTGATGTCATGTGAAAGTCCATGTTGGCAAACATATGGTAATAAGGAAATGTACAGTGGAAGGAATAAGTTGAGCTACATGTACACATAATTGATTGCTAAACTCACTTTTAAATTAAAGATTAGGGTGTTGCTGTGGGCAGCTTAATAAAATATCTGATCATTGTGCAGCAGAGACATACAAAATACAACTTTTGTATAAAAGGGTAGAAAATACTGAGCATATTTTGCTGCTATATATTATGTCCAAGTAAAAAAAAATATATTAAACTGGAATTAAGGTACCTTAACCAGTACCCAGTTTTTGAAAGGCAAAAACATCACGGTAATGATGTTATCCCCAAAACAAATGTAATAAACCCAGAAAATGCTGTCCTAAGACCAAACTTAAAAGAAATCCAAACAAGGTGTGGAAATACATAGTTAAGGCACTCAAACAGCTGTAACTCATAGTGGTGCCATTCAGTAACCGTAGAATTGTGACTAGTACATAATAGTGCTTGTAGTACCAGATTAGATTTAAATGATTTTTAGACATTGAATTTTAATTTTTCCCCTAATGTCACTACGGGGTGGTGTTCAGGTTGTTTGGATGCCTTAACTATGCATTCCAATTTGCTTCGGTCCTAGTGAGAACAATAGCAGGTGGTAGACGTTTTGAAAGAGAGTTCACAGGTTATGTTGTCATCAGGGGTTCTCAACCTTGCTCTCTCTGAGCCCCCCCCCTCAACATGCTATAAAACTCCAGGGCCTGGTGCGAGGTGGTGCTCGGAGCAGGGGCCTTGGGCTTATGCGTAGTTTGACTTCTGTTGGGGGGGGAGAAGGGGCCAGCGGGGCTCAAGCCACCTCCGCATAGTGGGGTCCAGGGAGGGAGTGCCATCTCCACCCCCTGACTCACCTCAGCAGGGCACCAAGCCTGTCTGGGTTGGAGTAGGGGATACAACCGAAAATTATAACTCAAAGGTGGGGGGCTTAGCTCAAAAAGTTTGAAAACAGTTTAGGGTGCAAGGAGGGGGTAGCTAGGGGCTGTGTGCACACGGGGTGGTTATAGGTGTGTGGGGGGATTAGGGGCTGTGTGCGGGCAGGGAGTAGCTCAGGGTACAGGGAGGGTGTAGCCTCCGGGTGTAGGGAGAGGGGCATTAGGGGCTTTATGCTGGGAGGACTCCCTGTTCCTGGAGGGATCTGCCAGCCATGGAGCTGGGTGTCCCCACCTGGGGGGCTCTTACCGGCTGCCTCTGGGGGAATAAAGGAGGCTGGGAGCTGAGGAGCAGCTTCAACCTGGGGCATCAGCAGGAGAGGAGGGAATGCTGTCGCTGCCTATTCCATGGCACCAGCGAGAGCAGCAGTTGCCCCTCACTGCCTGGCTCCGACTTCCACCTCTGACCTGGCCAGGGGGCGGGGAGAAGAGATGGGGGAGGTGGAGGTGTGGAGCTGCCCCCAGTGCCTCTTAGCTTCAGCCCCGCGTGGAGGCTCCAGGGATTGGAGCTCCAGCCCTACTCCTCCTGGCTTCAGCCCCATGGGGAGTGCTGCGGTCCCCTTGAAAGGACACGCAGACCCCCAGGGAGCCACAGACCCCCGGTTGAGAATTGCTGAACTAGATCTCAGTGGGTTTTAACTACAGTAGGACCTCAGAGTTACAAACACCAGAGTTATGGACTAACCGGTCAATCACACACCTCATTTGGAACTGGAAGTATGCAATCGGGCAGCAGAGACACCCCCCCCCCCAAAAAAACCCCAAAAAATAACAAAAAAACAAATACTGTACAGAACAGTACTGTGTGAAGTATAAACTACTAAAAAAAAATAGGGAAAGTTTAAATTTTTTTTTGACAGGGTAAAGAAACTCTTTCCATGCTGTTTCATTTAAAAGCAGCATTTTTCTTATGCATAGTAAAGTTTCAAAGCTGTATTAAGTCAGTGTTCAACTGTAAATTTTGAAAGAACAACCATAATGTTTTGTTCAGAGTTACAAACAACTTCAGGAAGGGAGGTTGTTTGTAACTCTGAGGTTCTACTGCATACTTAAAGTTTGAAGAATATAGTGAGATGAAGACTTTATAGAACCAGGAGTGAGGGAAAAGAGAGCTGATTGTCTAGTCAAACTGTCAGTCACCCAGAGAGGAACTTCCCTTCTGCTGTGCAAAGGGTTCTGGGTAGAGAAGCCTTCTATAAAACTCCTAGGTCCAGAGGCAGAATAAGTTGCAGGGCAGGTAAGGAAGGGTCACATGGAAGAAACTGGGCCAGTTACAAGATGTATAGAGTACTTTGAATGAGTAAATGGACTGATGTTATGGAAAAGTATCCGTTGTTGTTCTTTAGCTTATTTTTTTTATGTAGAATAAATTATTAGCACTCTTTTTGCTAAACTCCTCTGAACTGTGTCCTGCTGATTTGTTTGGGGAACCTTGCTGCCATGCTATGCCACAAAGTTTCTGTTACTTCATTAAGATAATTTAGGACAAAATGGTCTGATACAGGCTGCTAATTTCTTAAAGAAGTCACTTAAATTTAACTTCTAATCTGTAAATGGGCCAATTTTTTTTAAACAAATTATCAGAATATTTGTTTAATTCTTCAAGTGCCATAATTTTCGAGTGGATATATTGTATTTTTTATATGTAACAGTGGTTGAATCTGCTTGAAGTGCAAAACTGTTCTCAACTGCAATACAATATATAGACTGGTGCTTCCATAATGTAATTGATATGCCTTCACCTTTAGTTTTGGTCGTCATCATTTCTGAAAAAGAGAGCAGAACTTGAAAGGGTCTTCTTGAAATGAATGAAATGACTAGAAATAGGAATAAACATTGAAAAGAATGGGACTATTTAATGTAGAGGAGATGAATAAGATTAGGTGTGATATAGGTTTATAAAAGAGTAGATGGGAAAAATTGATTTAAATACAAATCAGACTTTAAATGTAGGTTTATTTAAAAAAATTGAAATTGACAACCTATATTAACGCCTACATTTATTATAATCTATTTTTTTTGTATTTGATTTAAAGCAGCACATGTTTGCTGCAAAGTTCTAAAGAAAGTCAGACCACCGAAGTGATGGAAATCACTAAGTACCTTGAACACGGATGCAGAGAATATTTTCTTAATTTCAGTTTATTCAACCTGTTCAGGTCAATAACTAGTTAATTCAAAGTTAAGAAAGTAATTGCCAGCTGAAATATTAGGAAAGCTCCTTCCTCTTACAATCGCTGAATAAAAGCTTTGTATGAGAGGATGAGATTCCACTATGTCTCAAGTTTTGAAGGCCATGGTGACCAGAAACAATCAGTCCAATTTGCTAACTACAAATATCTCCTTTTGTTTAATAAATCAGTTGTTTTGTATTTCAAAATGTTTTGACAAACTTTTTTCTTATGGATCTAGCACACTTAAGGTAGTTCTTAATTGAATTTGAATTTCTGTCCAAATCCAACTTGACAAAGATCTCAAATAAAAAATTAATCGTTCATAAAAAGTTAAGCTATATTGCTTAAATATGTATAGCTATTGTGTATCCTCCTTGTTAGCAAAAAGAAGCACTATGTTTAATTGCAAATCAGCATGTTTTTAATGGTTACCATCCAATTAGAATTTACCTGTCTTTAGAAAAATAACTGAAGTGCAAATGCAAAATGTGATTAAAATGGATTATTTAAATATAGATTTTCTGCTTCCTGATTTAAATCATGATTAAAATTGGTGATTTAAATCACTTTGATCTAAATCAATTAACCCTCTTATAAAACAATAATATAAAGAAGATATCAGGGTTTCATTTTTATGCTTTATCATACTATAAGAACAAAGGGACATTCAGTTAAATTGAAAGGCAACACATTTAAAGCTAATAAAAGAAAATACTTCTACACAGTGAATAATTAATTTGAGGATGTAATTGCCCCAATTACAGAAAAATACTACTGTTTATGTGGATAATCAAACATCCACCATTATATTATATTCCTTGTATTTTTCTTCTGTCAAACCTCCTATGATTCAGTGCATAAACTAAAAACCGAGAGAGTTGGGGGGAAAAACTCTGGACACAGTGGGAATGGTCAGAAGTTGAGGCATCTATATTTGTGGGTATAGGCTAGGGAATATTGAAAGGATGGGATTTTATATGATTGCTTTACTGTTATTGAGAAGTGTAGTCATCCTGCAGATCAGAACCCCTCTACCAACCGGATTGTATAATTTAAAACTATACAATATCGCTGCACTCTGAGACAATTACAGTGTAGTATAATACCCATCTCATAGAATATTGACTATTAATATTTGTACAGTATTTGGAAGTAAAAGGACCACACAGATCATAAATATTAGTTTCCATGTAATTAAGTTCACTTCCAAACCATAGGAAAAATCATCAGAGTTCTAGCAGAAGGATATAAGTACATCCAGAATGGGCAACAATATAGAAATATTTATATGGTATTATTGCTGTTGGAACAATGAGTTTTGTCTGCCTGAATTACATTTTACATGACTTTATCAAACAAAGTCAAATGGTTTGACACTTCTGATCTAAAAACGCAAAGTGCATAATTTTGAAATGATGGCGAAAAATGTTTAATAGACTGTCTTAATAATTTCAAAAGCTTGATATAGATCATTGGAAGCCCAGAATGAACAGCGAAAATGACTTCTCTTTGTTCAAGATGCTGTAACACATGTCAATCTTTGTACTGATTAATAGTTGCCTACTATATCTGTCTCAGTTTGAGTTCTCTCGTTTACATACATTTTTATAAATTGATTTTATTGAGCTTTTGGAAGAGAATATCTTTTCTGCAAAGATAGTATCACTGAATTCTTAGGTTTCAAGATTCCAGTGCATGTCTGGAACTCCCAAAGATAAAAGAAACAAATGCCAGAGGTGTTTTTAAAAGCATTTCTATGGTGCCCATTCCCATATTATCTTGAGAATGTGGTTGTTAGAACCAAGCAAAAAACCTTCAAGGTCTAATGTCCGCAAATCATTGTGAAAAATGATGCCAGATAGCCTCAAAAACAAACAAACAAAAACCCCAAAACAAAAAAACCCAAACCACAACCCATGGCAAAAGAAACAAAAATATGTATGTTATTTGCATATAGATTATTAAAACCATGCACTGATATATCTAAAGAATATAATAATGGGTCCAACTCCAGACTTTGCAGAACACCATCCTCAAGATAAACAACAAGTATTTTGTCATACAAAGGTAAATTAGCAATCCAAGAGACAAATTGCTGGCACACGTATTCTGAAAACCTAGAGGTTAGTTGTCCTGTGGTTGGTAGATTTAAGTGCTGTTTTCAATACTATCATTTACTTAATTTTGTTAAACTATTCATTTTAGCCCCTTGAAAGACCACTAAGTACCATGAGTGAAAGTTTGTTGAATGATAGGCCCTAAATCCAAACTCATTAGTATCAACTAATTTAATTAATCCTTTATGTAGAGCCTTTTCATACTCCAGGTATTTCAGTGCTTTAAGTTCTTAGCGTATGCACAATGTGCCTCAGGTGGCACGTGGCCAAGATTCATCACCAAATTTGGTCTGCTGGTTGGATCATTAGGTTCTCTGGCCTGGGCTGGGTACTGATGGAGAGCATGACATGAATGCTGATCCATGCTAAAATGAGTTAAATCCCAGTAATATAGTGACTATGTAGTCAAGGAGAAATAGAGCGTCCGTTTTTATGTTTACTTACGGCTTTGGATATTAAAATTTGTGTTGAGAAAAGAAAGGTTGGGGAGGATGTTGCAATTATCAATTTGTTTGATCCTCATCACCATAGTATCTGAGCATCTCCTAGTTATTTAGAAATAGAAATAATAAAATAATACTTTAATTTATATTTTTAGTTTTTCTTAGGTACATAGAAGAAAGGAGTTGTCATACTGTGTCAGTATCCTGTCTCTAACAGTAATGCTTCTGATGAATGTGCAAGAAAACCAGCCGTAGGCAAAGGTTAGGTAATCTGGCCTTTATGAAGGTCTCATTCTAACTGATGATAGTTAGAGATTGTCTTAATGCCTGAAAATATCCCTTCCAAAATTTGTTGGCACTGTAACTCTCTCTCTGTTTGCTATCCATATGAATGTCTAATTCCACTTTGAATCTTGCTAGATTCTTTATCTCAGTGACATTCTGTGAGAAGGAGTTCCACAATCTAATCACACAGTGTGTAAAAGGTATTTCTTTTAATTAGTTTTGAATTTGCCACCTCACAATTTCTTATTGACTGTTTCCATGCTCTTGTGTTGAGACAGAGAACAGAAGTGCCAGATCTTCCTTCTTTATACATTTATTATTTTGTGTACTTCATGTCACTGCTTATTCATCTCCTTTCTAATTTCATCTCTTGTTTGCTTTCTAGTTTGTATGTCTCAATGTGAAGAAACTGAGAAAAAGCTAAATTGAATAAATGAGTTTTGTATTTAGTTCTGAAAGTTGTTAGTTCCATAGTCATTCCTATCTTTTGCTGGGTTGAATTCTGTTGTCCAGGTCCAGTTCCTGGGAAATATCTGTCTCCTTCTCTCATGAACCTTCTCATATTGATCAATAGTTCTGTTTTTCAAATGAAGTATAGCTGTTGTGGGAGGTCATAGTCACAGAGAGAAATGTGATCTTCCAGGTAGAAAGGACCAATCCCATGGAGTGATTTGAATATCAGAACAGAAACCTTGTATAATTAAAGCTGAACTCTATTCAAGTTGACTCTGTTCAAGGGAAGCCAGCACAAAGAACAGCACACCAGAGTGATATGTTCACAACAACCTGTCTTGCTACAGTGCTTTATGGCACTTGAACCTTTTCAAGGGTGCGTAGTTTGACTCATGGATATGAGCAGCAATAAATAATCAAGCCTGGAGTCATGACTGTGTGATGCCAGGTGTATGTTTGTTAGGTTGGGGTTCAATTTTCTGCTCAGTTGCCATGGTGGCAGTCACTTCCGTTTACTATTTGTGCTGTGTATCCAGTAGCACTGAGGAGTCCCAAAGGATCCAAAGGTTGAGGGTTGATTTATCAATCTGAGAGTAGATGCCCTCAATTATTGTTGGTATTATAGAGGAGGGAGGTTCTCTGAAGTGCTTTCTTCTTCTTACCAGCTTCATCTCTCTGTCTTGGGTTCATCTTTACCCTCTGCTCTTCACTCAGGTATTTGTTTTGGCCTTGTTTAGGACTGTGTTTTGTGTTTTATGTAAAGAAAATGTAGAACAGGATAATGTCAGCATACTGCTGGCACTTCATCCTATATTTTCTCAATGTCTCACCAGCTTTCCCAACAGCTTCATAAGATGTTGAATAACGTGGGGTAAAGAATTGACTCTTGTGGGACTCTGCAGTTGAGGGTTTCACAGATAGAGGAAAAGTTCCATAAAATGATCGTTTATGCTTAATCTGAGAGGAAGACCCCGAGTCATTTCAGATCCTTCCTGTTCAGTGCTACAACTCCTTGCAAGAAGGACAGGAATATTTGGTGATCAATAAAACTAAATGTAGCAGCGAAGTCCACTGGGGTATGTATGAATGTATTTTCCTTGTCTCTAGGCAGGAGGAGATAGTCCACCAGAATAATATGCTGTCTCAGTACCATATCCTAATGTGAAACCTGAATGATAGAAATTCAGCATACTGGTAAATAACAGATGGTTCTGATTACTGTCTTTTGCTAGTTTCTTGATTAACTTAGAAAATGGGAGGTTAGATGCTGGGCTGTAGTGATTGACCTGCGCCAACTGGATTGCTGAGCCAACTAGACATTTCAGTCTTGTGTGATTGCTGTCAATTCTTTCATGACTACTGCTTGGTCATAGAGCTAAATTTTTGAAAGGAAGGGATTTGTATCTATGATTTTGCCCTTGACTTGGTTTTGTTGGCCTCTGGTGTCATTCCAAAAGCAGGTGATTTACTCTGTGAAATACGATAACTCCTCATATCTGGAGATGCTATGTTCTTGGGTTGAGTAGAGGCTGTCAATGATTTTAAACTGACTTATGGTTTGGGAAGGTTCTGCAGGATATGATTTCCTGCCTTTGTGGCAAAGGCAATAAAGAGAGGCCCTACATCTCCCTTACTCTCAAAGAGTATTTTATGGTCTTTAGCTTCATCTGGACCAGCAACAAAAATCTTATGTTCTGTCTCATGTGAATGATAGCATCTTCTTCCCATGATCACACTGCAGAATTAGTATTCTGTGTGAATATAACAGCTGGTTTGAGACTTTAAAACAGACTTCAGACCTAGAAGTGAAAATACTTTCAAGTAAGCTGTCTGTAAGTGAAAAGCAGTATTTTCAAAATAACTTATTTCTCTAAAGTTGACATTACATGTTAATCTTTTGTAAATATGCAAACTTATTTCAGGTATTAATATGCATGGTGATTTAAGCTTTTACTTCAAAGATATAAACAAAGTTTACACTTAATATTAGAAGAAGGATTGCAACTTGCTGATAATGTGGCAGTAAGCCAAGAACTGCAAAAACTGTTACTGGAGCGTGTCTATGTTGGCTGTAACTATAGAAACTCTAAACCTGATGGAGTTACAGGTACTCTCTTTGGCTTTACATTTGTTCATTAGACTTTCTGATTAAATTAACGAGGACATAGTATTAGACAGCTATTGTCAATAATAAATTCATTAGTTGACCTCAAACAGGTGATGTATGTTGACTTACTAAATAAGTTTCACCAGCTTTTTGGGCATCATCACAACAATGGCTATGGTTGAGCAGAAAGCCATAATAGCTTTTTTTTTGGTTTTAAATTACAGAGATGCTGCCAATTTAGTCAAGACTTGAAATCTAGATTTCAATTTAAGCAGAGAGGACTTTTAAAATGCTAATGGAAATGGAACTTTAAAAAAAAAATTGAATGTGAATACTTTCCTGCAGTGAGGCTTAAAGGTAAAATTGACCAGTTGAGTTTCATTGTCCATTTTAAGAGAAAAGCAAACAGAATAATTGGGAATTTAAAAAAATAATAATCTAATTTAACTCTCCTGTAATAATTTAGTAAAACACAACTAAGGTTACCTTTAACATAACTAAAGTTTATACAAAAAGTTCATTTGTATAAAAGTTCATGTGTATTCTTTTTCAGTAGGAAATATTTGTAGCTAGATAACTAGGTTTGAATTATGGTGGGAATGCTATATACAATTTTGGAATAAAACACATAGATAATTCAGACCAGGAGTGTATTTGAGCTCAAAAGCAGATGCTTGTAATCAAGGGATGTTTTAGACTGGGGCTCAAACTTCTGTAGAGAGGGCTGTGTTATATTTTTTTAATTAGTCTGGGCAAGGGTAAACATCTAGATGATGTACTCCCCTCAACCACTGCAGAACTCCCACTAATAGTAACAGAACGCTTTCCCAGAAATAAAAGAGAATTTGGCCTTTTTGTCAGGGTGGATTTGATTTAAATCACTAGTCAGGAAGACTCGATTTAATCATGGATTTCTACATTGAAGTGCATTCTTGTTGGTCGTTACAACCTTAGTACATATTCTTCACAACTCAGAGATAGATGTAGGTTTCATTTTTTAGAACTTACATGCTATACATTTTTAAAGTGATTTATTTTGAAAACTTTTCAGATTAATTTTACAGTTATATCAGAAAATGAATGATTGTTTGGTTATTTCATTTACCAAAGGTAATTGAAGCAGATATTTATGAAGTCAGTGGGTAGTGAACTATCTCCAAATCAACAGGTTAATCATTAATATTTGGAGGATTTTCTTGCTATGCTGTATTAGGAGGAGAAAATCACAAACATTTAAATTGTTTTATTTAACTGAAACAACAATGTTATGTATTCTGGATTTTTTTTCTTCAACAGCAAAAATATAATAATTTAACAAAACAAGCATATGAATTTTTGCATTTAAACATTCAAGTTTTTTTAAAATCTAGTTTGTTTTTGTTAAAATTGTTTTAAAGTAAAATAGTTAAATCAAATATTTAAAAAAACCCAACAAAAATTAAATCGACTATGTCAGCCAGGTCAACATGAGAAACTTAAAATATTGGCTTCTGCAGCTAACTCAGTCATCTTCACCTTCATTTTCCTGTTTGTTCATAATCTGGAAAAGAAAAACAAGCTTTCCTGCTTCTTCAGGTCCCAAACGATTTCTCAATTTGGAATGAATTAGTCCAAAGGAAGAAAATATTCTTTCTACACTGGCAGGAGAAGCTACTGCTGTTAAAAGTGAGATTATCACTTCAACCGTCTCTGAATCCAAGTGCTTAAGTGACTTCCACCAGTTCACTGGTGTGACTTTCTTTAAAACATCACCAGCAAACATATATTTCTTGAATGGTTCACCCTTAGCTCTGAAGTTTATTATAGTTGGCATTATGGAGGAATGATTGCTGGATGTCCATGTCATAGCCAACTCCTCTTCTTCAGCAGTTAAAGTTTGACCCTGGTACCGAGTATTGAGAATATTTGCAAGAAAATGAGATGGAGATAGTGCTTGTCGCATTTGTTTTTTTTAATGCTTTGTAATTTAACTCTGTCATTGCATATTTCTTTTTTTAACATCTCACTCAGTTCCTTCAAAATTTCAACAGCGTCAGCAATAAAACAGCTATTTCCCTGCCTTTTGTTCAAGACCACAGAAATAGGCTTTAGGGCACTCAGCATGTGTTCAACATTTCTCTTAAGCCCAATGTTGAGAACTTTAGCTGTGACAGTGTCATCTGTTCTTTCACGATTTGTTCACAAACTGTCATCACATTAGGCCCGTTCTTGATATAGTGCTCAAAACAGTCCACTACTGAGTTCCATCACACGTCTTGTGGGAGAGTTAGCTTGGTTCCTCCCACTTTTTTCAGAGCAGCTGCTGCAAAATGGTTGTTACGGAAGTATTTTGCAATTTCAACATTAGCCTTTATTTCTGGAACACTGAAGTCTAGTCTGGCTAGGAGGTGAATCAAATGGGCGCTGCAACCATATGTTATGGGCTTGGGGCTCTCTTCACTCTCTTCTAAATTTCTTCTCATCTTGGATACATTTGCAGCATTGTCTGTGACCAAGCTGCATACTAGACATTTGAATTTTTTTTCACAGTTTGTTATAACTTTTACTGCTACTTCTTGTAAGTATTCTGCTGCTTGTGCATTTCCTGATGTATCAATTGTTTCTGTAAGGAAGACAGTCCCTTCTTCTGTTGTCACACAAGCACATACAACAGGATCATTGTGGACATTGCTCCACTCATCAAGACTCAGGTTAACAATTTTACCCTTTAGACCTTTTGCACACTGCTCAGTTTCTCTTTCATATACTTTATCCAGCAATTTGCCTGCGACATCTGCTCTGTTGGGTGGACTGTATCCTGGTCTTAATGACTGAACCATGTTAATGAAGCAAGGGTTCTCAATCATATGGAAAGGAGAGTTTGTTGCATAAACAAACCAGGCAATTTTTTCATCAATTACCTCCTTTTGTAATCTGCTGGTTATCATAGCAGAGGGGCATTGCTGGCAAAAGATGGCATATATTACATTGGTGGACGTGCAGGTGAATGAACCGGTGATGGTGTGGCTGATCTGGTTAGGTCCTGTGATGGTGTCGCTGGTGTAGATATGTGGGCTTCAGGTTGGCAGGTTGTCTGTGGGCGAAGACAGACAGAGACCAACACCTACAAAATCTCCATCAAGCATTCTCAAACTACAGTACCCGCACGAGGAAATAAGGAGACAGATCAACAGAGCCAGACGTGTACCCAGAAGCCTCCTACTGCAAGACAAACCCAAGAAAGAAACCAACAGGACTCCACTGGCCATCACATACAGTCCACAGCTAAAACCCCTCCAGCGCATCATCAGGGATCTACAACCCATCCTGGACAATGATCCCACACTTTCACAGGCCTTGGGTGGCAGGCCAGTCCTCGCCCACAGACAACCTGCCAACCTGAAGCATATTCTCACCAATAACTGCACACCACACCATAGTAACTCTATCTCAGGAACCAATCCATGCAACAAACCTCGATGCCAACTCTGCCCACATATCTACACCAGCGACACCATCACAGGACCTAACCAGATCAGCCACACCATCACCGTTTCATTCACCTGCACGTCCACCAATGTAATATATGCCAGCAATGCCCCTCTGCTATGTACATCGGCCAAACTGGACAGTCTCTAAGGAAAAAGATAAATGGACACAAATCAGATATTAGGAATGGCAATATACAAAAACCTGTAGGAGAACACTTCAACCTCCCTGGCCACACAATAGCAGATCTTAAGGTGGCCATCCTGCAGCAAAAAAACTTCAGGACCAGACTTCAAAGAGAAACTGCTGAGCTCCAGTTCATCTGCAAATTTGACACCATCAGCTCAGGATTAAACAAAGACTGTGAATGGCTTGCCAACTACAGAACCAGTTTCTCCTCCCTTGGTTTTCACTCAACTGCTAGAACAGGGCCTCATTCTCCCTGATTGAACTAACCTCGTTATCTCTAGCTTGCTTCTTGCTTGCATATATAAACCTGCCCCTGGAAATTTCCACTACTTGCATCCGAAGAAGTGGGTATTCACCCACGAAAGCTCATGCTGCAAAAGTCAGTTAAACTTATCTATGGTTAACAAATTTATTTGAGCATAAGCTTTCGTGGGCTACAGCCCACTTCTTTGGATGCATAGAATGGAACACACAGACAGAAGATATTTATACATACAGAGAACATGAAAAGGTGGAAGTAGCCATGCCAACTGTAAGAGACCAATCAACTGAGATGAGCTATCATGAGCAGGTGAAAAAAAACCTTTGAAGTGATAATTGAGATGACCCATAGAAAGTGTGAGGAGAACTTAACGTGGGGAAATAAATTCAATTAGTGTAATGACCCAACCATTCCCAGTCTCTGTTTAAACCTAAGCTAATTGTATCTAATTTGCATATTAATTCAAGTTCAGCGGTCTCTCTTTGGAGTCTGTTTTTGAAGATTTTTTTGTTGCAAAATTGCCACCTTCAAGTCTGTCACTGAGTGGTTAGAGAGGTTGAAGTGTTCTCCCACTGGTTTTTGAATGTTATGATTCCTGATGTCAGATTTGTGTCCATTTATTCTTTTGCGTAGAGATTGTCCGTTTTGGCCAATGTATATGGCAGAAGGGCATTGCTGGCACATGCTGGCATATATCACGTTGGTAGATGTGCAGGTGAAGGAGCCCCTGATGGCGTGGCTGATGTGATTAGGTCCTATGATGGTGTCACTTGAATAGATCTGTGGACAGAGTTGGCATCGGGCTTTGTTGCAAGGATAGGTTCCTGGGTTAGTGTTTATGTTGTATGGTGTGCGGTTGCTGGTGAGTATTTGCTTCAGGTTGGGAGGCTGTCTGTAAGTGAGGACTGGCCTGTCTCCCAAGATCTGTAAGAGTGAGGGATCATCTTTCAGGATAGGTTGTAGATCTTTGATGATGCGCTGGAGAGGTTTTAATTGGGGGCTCATCTCAGTTGATTGGCCTCTTACAGTTGGCATGGCTACTTCCACCTTTTCATGTTCTCTGTATGTATAAATATCATCTTTTTGTGTGTTCCATTCTATGCATCCAAAGAAGTGGGCTGTAGCCCACGAAAGCTTATGCTGAAATAAATTTGTTAGTCTCTAAGTTGCCACAAGTACGCCTGTTCTTTTTGTGGATACAGACTAACACGGCTGCTACTCTGAAACTTATCTATGGTTGTTTCTGAATGATGGAGATTTTGTTTTTCTTTTTGCTACAGTGGCTATGTGACATACATGATGTGTCTGAAACACTGTCATTGGTAGATAACTCTGAAACTATAGAACATGATGGTGATCTTGAACGTGGATATTCTTCAGAATCCAGTATGTTGAGGATGGATTCTCCTAAACAAAATAAGACAGTGCAGTTATTTTATTATTATTATTACCACACTGCTCATTTAGTATTGCTCATTGCATTCACTGCCACTCAGTGCTACTTTAAAGGTGAAGGTGTAAAAGGAAGATCTGCCTAGTTCAGCTATTTATTTATTTTTTATCACAACTGCATCTAAAAGGATAGTACCATAGAGTAACAACTATATTTTTTGCTCAAACATGAGAATTCAAGAATAGTCCAGAAGGAAGACAGGCAGTCCTTAAGAAAGAAGTATGAAATAAAAAAGTTTACCAACCTAAAGATCCTGCATGTTCAGACATGTTCCTTTCATCATCTTCAACGCAGGTTCCTCCCGAGAAGGAACACTTCTCATGATGTTGTTTCATTCAGGCAACCGGGTCTTGCATTTCTTTGTTGCAGTGTTTGCATGCATGCCTGTCTTACCCACAGGTAGAGGAACTTCATTAAAATATTCCCAAACTGGGTCTCTTTTATGACCGTTATAGGTTACTGCCATTATAAGTTTTCCCTTCTAGTGAGAGAATGGTATGGTAGATCTCAAATCAATGAAGGCTATACTCAGACCTCCAGACTTCTGGAATATGCTGCTCAAACAGTTTCACTTTTGTTTCTACTGCCTGTCCCTCCCGTCTCACGTTTATCTCGAGACTTCTCCTTGTCCAGATCTATTCCACCCCCAACAATCATTCATTGAACTTTTTGAAACTTTGCACTTTAGAGAGAGGTAAGGGATTGACTCTGTATACACAAATTTGCAGAGGGACAATAGGGTTGAGGTTTGTTATTTCTCACCTCTCTATATTATTTATTTTAAAACATTTTTGCTGTTAACAAGCATGTTATCTCTGGAGACACAAATCCACAGTTTGAGAACTGCAAAACTAAGCATCTCTGATGGTTTCTTCTAGACTGAGCACTGAGTCCCACTGGGTAGATAGAAAGATTAACCTAAATAATCTATACAGAAGCCCTTGGAACCCCATAAAATTGGGTCCCTAATCCATGACCTATTGGAACTCATTTACAAAACTTTTCGTAAACATTACATGAATATATTGTTTTGTACTATGGAATTAGAATTTACAATCCCTATTCCATGATGAGATATCTTTGAGCTATAATGTATCTTAATTAAAACTATCTTTGGATAGGTTTTTTCCTTAAAAAGCATTTTATCAAAAAAAAAATCCGATTTAAATAAAAAAATCATTGACTTTTATCCCCCCTGCTTTTTGTATTAAATAAACTTTTTCAGTACTGTATCCATGGCATACTACTATTTCTACTTTGTTTCTCTCTTCCCCCTCATTTTCTTTTCTCCTTTTCTCTGCCTCTTCCCTGTCCTTAGAAAGACAGTGGGTGTGAGGTAGTATATTTTATTGGACCAGCTTCTGTTGGTGAGAGAGACAAGCTTTCAAGCTATTCAGAGTTCTTCAGGTTTGAGAAAGGTACTAGGGGTGTCACAGCTAAATACAAGATCAAACAGCTAGTTTAGCATAAGCAGTTAGCACATATTCTAAGGGATCATTCAAGCTTAAGTGGCCTGTTAACACCCCTCTAGTCATAGGACCAAAAAAGGGAGGTTAGTGTATTACAGATTGTTGTTGTAATAATTCATAAATCCAGTGTCACTATTAAGACTGTGATTTTTAGTGCCCAGCAAAGTTATGAATTTAAGCTCCCAGGCTCATCTTTGAAAATGTTTTGTAGGTTTCCTTTGAGGATGAGGACTGAAAGGTCAGACAGAGTGATTGCTTTGTGAAAAGTGTTCACCACAGATGATAGGATGTCTTTCTTTTTTATAATTTTCCTGTGTGAGTTCATTTGAAAGTGTAATGACTGTCTGGTTTTACCCACGTGGTTGTTGGGGCATTTTAGTGCACTGGATGAGGCAGATCACATGTGATAGGCATGTGTAGGACCCATGGATCTTAAAAGATATATTGTAGAGGGTATTGAGCATTGTAGGAGTGGAGATATGTCTTCAGGATTTGCATCTTGTTCTGGCAGGGTCTGGTGCTGCTTTGAGTTGGTGTGTCCTGGTCTGTGGGGAGCTTGCTTCTGTTGATGAGCTTGGAGACACTGTCAGGTTGTTTGAGGGCCAGAAGAGGAGATTCAGGAAAGGTTTCTTAGAGGATGCGGTCCCCATCGAGAATGAGTTGTAGTTGTTTGTTGATACCTGTATGGGTTCCAGTGTGTAGTGGTAGCTAACAACTAGAGGTGTGTGGTCAGATGGAGTTTTATTTCTGTATTGAAGCAGGTTCTCTTGGAGTATTTGGGTGGCCCACTCTATGATGTGATCTTCTTCTCTGATGGAGTGTCCTTGTTTGGCGAAGGCGATTTTGAATGTGTTAAGGTGTATATCTTGGAAACGGCATTTCTCCTTGGAGCATATTCTGTGGTATCTGAGTGCCTGACTGAAGACAACAGATTTCTTTGTGCGTTCGGTGTGGTTACTGGATCTAAGAAGGTAGGTGTGGTGATCTGTGGGTGTCTTGTATATAGTTGTCTGTCGGGTTCCATTGCTGAAGCTGATTGTGGTGCCCAGGAAGTTTTGATGCTAGTATGGGAGTGTTCCAGAGAGTTTAATGGATGTGTGGCCGTGATGGTTGTTGAAATTGTGGTAGGGAGGGAGTATGTCATCTGGCCAGAGTGTGAAAATATAATTGATGTATCTCAGGTATATCATTGGTTTTGTGGCACATTTCTTCCCTGTCTTTGTCAATTTTCTTTTCTGCATTTTCTTCCTTAAGGAAACTCTCAGTCCCCACCTATGGGCTTCCCTTCTCGTCCCTTTCCATTCCATCACTAAAACAAGCAGTGAGAAAGAGTTTGTTTAAATTTAAAGTGGTATAATCTTTAGAATGTAGGTGGGTAAAATTCTCATCTCTAAGTCATTGTTTTAGGCTGTGTTCTGACTTAGGGCACACTGCATCTGTTATACTTGGTTCATGTTTGGAAGGTTGTCTTTGCAGCCATGATGCTTGGAAGCTTTAAGTGAAAGCTGAGATTCTCCAGATTATGAAAATGCTACATGTGCCCCAATACATCAAGTATGTTGGATCTGGCTTGGGGGCTGTATCTTTGTGTCACAGTTCAGGGCAACTGCACCTGAATTCCCTCTCCATGGTCCAGCAAGGGCACATGCTCTCAGCTCCTTAGCATCATATCTCTTGATTGGAGACCCTTGTCTCTCTCCCTCCTGACTGGTGTTTTTCCAGACTGTACAGTATCTTGCCTATATTGGATTTCTGTGACAGGGACGACTCACCACCAATGCCACCTAGTAGGCAGGGCAGGCTTTTTCCCCACTTTCTCATGATAGCTTGGCCCTTTTGGTGGTCTGTCCTTTTAGTGAGTCAACCCTCTGGCCAGGTCACATGTTCAAGTCCACCCTTTTCGGGATACGTATAAGGAGTCTAGTAATGTGGAAGTCTTCAGAAGTCAGCAAGGGCTACAGGACTTCACCCTGGGTTGGGAGCGTGGGGTCTGGACCCTTGTATCATCAGGGTCTTCTCCTTCTAGGTTCCCTGCTGAAGGATAGACATCTATCATGGTTGCCTCGTTAGGGGTTGGTAAAGGAGCCCAGGTCCACCCTCTCCGCCAGACTCTGATCTAGGACCCAGTAGTAGGCAGCTAGCCCCTGCACATTGGTGTGCTATCCAGTTGCCTCCCAGAATTGCTTCCTCTCAGTGCCCCATTTCCCCTAGGGTAAAGAACTGAAACACAAAAATAAAGTTTCTGACAGTCAAAAGTCACGAGTCCCTCCTTTGCAGGCTTCTCCAGCTCATTATCACCAAGCTTCAGGCAGCAAGAGCTCCTTCCCAGGAGTTCAGAAGGCTGGCAATTTAGCTACTTCTCCTTTTAAGCTCTCCCTCCAGCTTTTGCATGCCTGGTCAGGCAGGCAAGGGGTCCTTAACCCCTTCTTCTCCAGCATGGGGTTTCTATACCCTGTCATAGGTCCCCAGGGGGAGGGATAGCTCAGTGGTTTGAGCATTGGCCAGCTAAACCTAGGATTGTGAGTTCAATCCTTGAGGGGGCCATTAGGGATCTGGGGCAGCAAAATCAGTACTTGGTCCTGCTAGTGAAGGCAGGGGGCTGGACTCAATGACCTTTCAGGGTCCCTTCTCGCCTCCCTTTTTAATATTATAGATCGGGTTGCCTAAGCAGGCTTGCTTTGCTTTCTCCTCAGAGGCTATACACAGCATTCTTCAGTTGGATGCAGCCTGACCGCTGCGTCTGTATGGGGGAGCTGCACAGTGATCTCCCACCCCCGTGCAGCCAGTGGCCTGTGCTCCCCACTGCCATGCTGGAGCCTCCACACTTATTTGACAAATACAGTTTGCAGAATTTTTAATTTTTTGGTGCAGAATGCCCTCAGGAGGAATAACAGTGATCCTGAATTGAACATTCATGTCTGGCTTAAGGCTGTATGGTAATGTCTGATTTTAACGTAGAAACCGTAAAAAGCTAAAATAGTTGTCATTTCCCAAAACCCCTTATATACATTATGACAAGTTGTTGATGTTTCAGGTGTAATGTGTAGAAACTGCTGAATGGTGGTACACTATGATATATATGGATGAATAGTGTTCTATATTATAAATCTGTCATCCCAAAATATACTTTAATATTAAAGTTTTACATAATACATTACGTAGTGTGTTTTACTGATCTTTTTCATTTGGATGCAGTCAATCCATCCATCAGTTATCGATGCAGTGAACATTGAAGTCACACAATTGTTATTTTCTAAATAATTAAAAAATCGTTCAGATCACTTACAAAGTTTTAAGATAGTACAATAAAAATTATCTTGGTTTTCAAAACAGGAGTGGAGTTAAAAGGCTATCTTTTGCTTTTCAAGCGAACATGAGCGAGATGGGCAGTAATTCACAATTGGCTTCTAATATGCAGAACATGCAGACAAGTTGAAACATGCCAAGGAAACATTTAGAGAGTAGGATGAAGTCTCTTATATTGGGGGTGAGCTTTGCATTTCAAGAAGGTGTGTGTGGAAATAAAGCTCTGCTCAGAGACTTTCTTAAAATACATTTATCTTTTTAGTTGCATGCTACATTATTCTCCCTACCAAAATTGCAGGCCACGTTCCTGTGCCAGCAATTAAAAACAACGCCAAAGGGAAAAGAAAAAAGGCACCCATATCTTTAGTCTGCAGTCCCTTCAGAAATGACCTGTTGTGTTGGTACCACCTTGCCTGGAGGTCTGCATAGCAAATACAGACATAAAAATCAGTAGTAGTTCTGGTAGTACTACATTGCAGGGAAGTGATAAACTGCAAATTTGAATAGTGTCTGTTTATATTATGGTAGTTTCTGTGATCCTTTGCATTGAATTCCTGGTCCATTAAGTCCAGTATCCTGTTTTACGGTGGCCAGAACCAATTACTTTTTGTAAAATCCAATTTAACCATTCTCTTAAAGCTATATACTAAATTGCTGCATTCTTGGGACAGGGACTTTGTCTTCCTGTGTGTTAGGGAAAGTACCTAGCACATTTTGAGCACTACTGCAATCTAAATAACAGTAATCTGAAGTGACACAGTATATCTTGTTTCAATCCTAATTTCTCCTCTACTTTTGGAAATTGACTCATTGCAGACACTTGTTAGCAGTGGGTACCTCTGAACTCCTGTAGAAAACAATTTCAAGAATTTCATTCCCGTCAGCTGTTTTAGAAACTGTGATTGAGATCTGGTTCTGCCAGATGGCGGTGCTTGAGTGCACAGGTGATAGATGTTTTAGCTAGTGTATACAGAGGTAATGTGAATTGGAAAAGGTAATGGAAAACAAGGCTTCTATTTGAATGAAAATAGAGCTGGCAAACACTACTTTAATACAATACTCAGCACATGTGCAGTTGTATTTGCTCTTTGAGTCAGCCAAATGGGAAGAATTTATTCACTTTAACAATATCTGTGATCAGCTCCAATGGCAGCTCTTCTTGCTGAAGCTAATCCCTTAACTAATTTTTCATGTGATAAACTTGGCCTTTGAGAATTTAGCAGCTCTTGAAAAATTTGAGCCAGTTGACCTTTTCATAACACTCGTTTTAATGGAGAAAGCCAGACCCATTACTTGTAGAGTAGCCCCATACCATCTACTATTAGCTTGTTCAACAAGCGTTGCTGTCTAATAACTTGGTTACTTTTACTTATCTTTAACTTACAGCATTTTTGATGTTACATACACTAATTAGATGCTACTGTTTTGTGGAAACAGTGTTGGATGGTGTGAATTTTCTGCTATTTTTCAGCTTGGGGCCAGGGTTCTTTATTGCTCTTGGATGAAGAGGTATAGCATCAGTATGGATGTAGACCACTGACATATTAGCTCCAGTTGGGCAGAGTCTTCTCAGCACTGTCCCCCAGTACTCTTGTCACTGCGAGGTAGTCTCTCTGGTCCACTTTATGCACACCACTGCCCAAAGGTCAAGTGGTTGGCAGTCACTAGTGCAAGAACCAGTGCACACACCATGGTGCTCAGTTTTGCACTACTTTTAAAGCAAATTGCTTCACTGTCTGTGGATATTTTTAAAAATAATTTTAAATCATTGCCATCATGCCCAAAGGAAACAATCCTGTGAACTGGCTCCTAGCTGGTGAGAAGCTAGTTTTTGGGACTAATATTGATTCAGGGAAAGGGAGAGATGTAGGGTTAGCTGAGCAAAGTGATATGCAGTACCCTGCTGTGTGACCAGGTGGCCACATGACTGGCAGAACAGTAAGCAATGCCATGAAAAAAATCAAGAGACTTAAGGCCAGGGACACCAATAGTAGTCCAGCTCCAGATGGAAAACCTCTTCATTTTCTGAGGAGCTGGCCCAAAATCTGGTAACTTTGCCTTCCACGTATCTGGAATTGCTGTCACAGTACAAAAGTGTCTTGTGACCTTATGGTGATGGGTGGATAATGAAGAAAAACAACCCTGGGTGTTTGGGTGGACCAGGCAGTACTCGTCAAGGCGCAAGTTGGATAAGCCTCTGCCTAGGGTCCTAGAGTTGCAATTACATCACTGTCTCATTTAAAAAATATGTATGTTTTGGGTTGGTTTTTTTTTCGTGGTTAGGAAGCAAAACTTAAATGTGAATTGAGTGCAAGTTATATGGAGTCATCTGCCTGAGTTTGCAGGTAGCCTCAGACAATAATTCTGAGACACATGAACTACCCCATTCATTTCTGGCATATTAACTTTAAGATCTGCTAATCTGGGGGGCCTCGCCACCAACACCACCCGAACAAAGGACTGTGTGTGTGTGTGTGTGTCCCCGAGGAAGAGTGCAGTGAGTCTGGTTTACCCATCCACCCGGATACCCTTGCATCTGGGTTGTAAGTGAGTGCTGTTACTCCTGTTTCTCAGGCTGTTGGTTGGGGGAAGAGGACTGCTGCTGCTCTCCTGACAGGGAGGCGAGAAGGGGGCCTTTGGTTGTTACCCTGGCTTCTTTGAGTTTAGCAAGGGATTCCATGTCACTGCCACTCCAAGTGGTAGATGGAGCCACAGGGGTCCCCATGTTGTAGTATGGCTAGGGCTGCAAATTCCCTTAACCTGGCCCTGGGACTAGGGAGTCATGGAGCTCTGCTAGAAATGCTGGACTTGTTGCCAGGATCTCAGAATCTGTTAACAGGGATCCAGAGATGACAACTGTCCTGGTATGGTAGGAGGAGGCAGGATCTGAAAATGAGTGTCACTCTGCAGCATGTTAACAGTTATTGTAAAATATACCAGAGAGTACTGATGTTGCATGCTCAGTGGCTCGAAGAAAAGCTTTCTGATTTTTACTAATGTTACCTTCAGTATTGTTTAAAAGGGTGGATATAGCTTCTTCATGAAGGTGGCAGTGTCACTACCTCTGTGCCGTCCCCTGGACATAAGTGGCTGCTGAGGATAGTGTCACCATTTAGTTCCTGTCATGATACCCAGTACTGGTAAATTCTTCCTACTTTTAGCTGCTCTTTTCCATTATGGGGAAAATGCCTCGTTCAGTTTGCACATGGTTTCCTGATGCATTCCATGTGGCTAGACTTAAAATGGCAAAGAAGCAGGGAAAACTTTTCTAAAAGTAAATCCAAACATTGGAAATAAGATTTTTGGCAATATGTTTAATGCATTTATATTATATTGTACCTATTACACCAGGTATTAGCATGGGACATCGTCATAGCATCTAGTGCTTATCTAGCTGAAATCAAACAGTTTTTCTGTTAATGTGGTTGTGCACTAAAGCAAATTACTTCTGTCTTTTTATAATGCCTTAGTGTTAAGCAGATGTAGCATTCAAATTGGTGTGCCACTAACACATCCTTAGGTAGTGGGTCATAACATTTAACTTGTGGAGTTATCTGTTAATCATTGCACTTATTTACCCCAGTCTCATGGAGTTATGTCCAAATGTCTTTTTCAATAATTGAAGTATTGTGAACCTCAAGCATTCATAATCATGAGTCAGTCCCCATCCTCCCCCAAATCACAAACTATTAAATAAATTGTATTTATTTGCCTTCTAGTTTTTTTGAGCCTTTAGGGTTCATATTTTCAAGCTTTTCCTGCTCCCATGAAGACTGTGGGTATGTCTACACAGCAATTTAAGTACGGGTCTGAGCCTGGGCTCAAGCCAAATTCCCATTGCATTCATACTGCAAATGTGCTAACCTAGGGCTTAGCCCCAAGGTCCCAGGACCTTGCAGGACTGGAAACCCATGTTAAGCTGGGACCTAGGGTCTGAGCCCTATTGCTTTCCTGTGTGCACGCAGCTCTGGGTTAACTCAGGTCCCAGAAGTCCTCCAGATATATCCCAGAATTCCTGGTGGCAGAGGAGCAGTGCTTCAGGCAACCAGCACTGTGTCTGGAAGCGCCATTACTGCCTGACTGAGTGTGCTCCCCCTTCCTG
The DNA here is from genome assembly GCF_016161935.1 of Mauremys reevesii. NCBI lineage: Eukaryota > Metazoa > Chordata > Testudines > Geoemydidae > Mauremys > Mauremys reevesii. The sequence goes on from NC_052638.1 coordinate 41,868,174, forward strand.
CTCTGACTCACTTATCCAGAGCAGGAAGCAAAGCTGCCAGGCGAAAGACATCACCTGGCCACTGGGATGTTGTGGATCATCCCTCCCCTGGCCGTGCTGAGCTGGGCACCCTGCTGCTCCCCATCCTGCAGGACAGCACTTGATCCCTGCTCCACTCTCTGACCCTTGCTTCTGGGCCCCTCCTGTGCTCTCTGGGGCTGCATGTGCAGGGGGACTCAGGCTATGTGCATTGTCAGGGCAGTGACTGGGAGCTAGCCCCAAAACTTCCCCACAGCTTCCTGGGGTTCTTGTTCTGGCTTGCTGCAGGAAAGTTTTGGGGCTAGCTCTGATCAAGCTAGTGTGCTAAAAATAGAGCATAGAGATGTTGGCACAAGCTGCGGGGTAGGGGGCTAGCTGCCCCATGTACTTACCTGTCCAAGACACTAGGCACGTACTTAGAGTGACTAGCTGCTTGCACTACAGAAGCTAAACTCCATTTTTAGCACGTGATGTCAATCAAAGCTAGTGTGGGTATGTCTGCTTGAGCTGGAAATTACACCTTCCATTTAGGAGTGTAGACATACCTCTGCAAACCTTCAGACCAATAGCATCATCTGTGGACTTACTGATGCTAATTTGGTACTGGTAACTGCTAGGGATAGGTTGCTCCCATAGGGCAGTGACCATTTTTCATGCTAAATGGGGCACTCATACCTGTAGTTTTCTGCTGCAATGTCAGGGCTAGCTCATCACAGACATACAAATAGCTATTGTCTCTCATCCTGAAGTTCTGCAGCAACCAGGTCTGTAGAACAACACTGTCCCACCAGTCTGCACTTGTGATCCAGGCCCAAATGTAATAGTCTGGCTGTTAATTATCCTGTGCAGTTATTGCATGGAGCTGGTTTCTATGTGGGGGACGTGCACCTTTTTTGCAGTGTAAACTGTGCAACTGCTTGGTTCTTGATATGTATGCCTTTCACTGTCTCATTTCAGTGCCCTACCAAATTCACGGTCATGAAAAATGTGTCATGGACCATGACATCTGGTCTTTTGTGTGCTTTTACCCTATACTGGGGAGACCAGCATTTCTCATATTGGGGGGGGTCCTGACCCAAAAGGGAGTTGTAGGGGGTCACAAGGTTATTTTAGAGGAGTTGCAGTATTGCTACTCTTATTTCTGCTCTGCCTTCAGAACTGGGGGGCTGGACGCTGGCAGCTGTTAGCCGGGGACCCAGCTCTGAAGGCAATCCCCTGCCAGCAGTGCAGAAGTAAGGGTGGCAATACCATATAATGCCATTCTTACTTCTGCGCTGCTGCTGGTGGCTGCTCTGCCTTCAGAGCTGGGCTCCCGGCTAGCAGCTACTGCTTTCCAGCTGCCCAGCTTTGAAGGCAACATCGCTGCCAGTAGCAGCGCAGAAATAAGGGTAGCAGTACCACAACCCCACCTACATAACCTTGCAACCCCGCCCTCCACAGCTCCTTTATGAGTCAGGACCCATACAATTACAACACCATGAAATTTCAGATTTAAATAGCTGAAATAATGAAATTTACAATTTTTAAAATCCTACTGACATTGACCAAAATGGACCATGAATTTGGTAGGGCCCTACCTATGATGTCTGTTCAAAAGCTCCTGCAGAAACCTTTCTTGCTGAACAAGAAGAGAGCTGACTGTTCAGTCTAGCCACCATTTTGAAAAAAAACAACCTGAACATGGTGTTGGGAATTATGGGAGATTCCCAGTGGAGGGAAATGTACAAGGAAACATCTCTTCTCACAATTTCCCTGTGCTCTGAGGTATTCCAAAGGCCTTCTGAAATTGCTGAGCAGCAACTGCCTCAGAGAGTGGTGCCAAGAGGTGTAGGTTAGATATGCAGAGGACAGTGCAACCACAATTGGGTAGAATGCAACCAACGTGCATGAAGTGCAAAACCCAACATTAGATAGCTTTTGTGGACACAGTGTACGATTCATTCTTACAAGACTGCGAACCTATTGGTTCAACTAACATTTCAGTTCTCTAGTCCAGAAGGGGCATTTTTAACCAAATTTCCCCTGGGATGCATTTGTTAGGCTCCCACTTATTTCTTGGGACCCATGTGCATGCATGTTTGGGGAAGTACTTGATCTTAATAGATGATAAATGTTTTGTTAAAAAACAAACACACACAGGTTAAATCTGAGTTTAACATTTCCTCGTACAGTTCTTTCCTGATATAACATCTGTCAGACTGACAGATTTATCAGCTTGATTAGCATGGTTCTCATTGATTATACCTAATATTAATGGTGGCTAAATAGATACTTCATGTGCATATATGAGAAGTAGCGGTAGTCTGGAGAAGCAGTAGAAATTTTCAAATGTGGAAATGAGATGGAGCTATAATGATTTTGTTGTTAACAAATACTTACATAGTTTGTACCATATACTGTATCTGTATAACACACTTCAGTAGCTTTGTCTAACAATTGACCATATTCTAACTATGACTCTGACTTGTTTTACTAAGTCATCCTGTTACTACTGAGCAGTTAACTACAATGAAAAAAAAAAAAGTCCGAGTGCTAAGTAAGCTTGAATATTGTTCAAAACAGACTTGCTAGGCAGGATTTTAAGTAGTCTTGATTTTCAACATTGTTTTCACTTCATTTGAATCCTGCCTGAGTATTGTCAATAAATGAAGGGAGAAAGTTGAAATTTGAGATTACTCAAAATCCTGCCCCAGGGGCTTGATGTGCATGCACAGCCATTTCACTCTTCCTTTCGTTCACTCCTGAATGTGGGCACAGGATATAATGGAAAAATAGTTGGAGCCATGGATGTGTTTGTTGTATGGTATCATTCATTTTTTAAATATTTTAGAATGTAGAGCACACATTCAGAGAGCAGGCTCTTCTCGCCTTAAACTCTATTACTCTGTGCCAGCACTGAATACCTTCTCATATTGTGCTGGTGAATACTGTTTGTTAAACATTAATGTTTGTAATAAACTAAATATACAGTAATGTTTAGCCTCAAACATTGATCTTGGTTTTTAAGCACAAAGGAAAATAACATATAATCTGAATTATCTAGGAAGCATAAAAGCTTTACAGTAAGGTAGAAGCTAAAATTTGAGACAAGCTGGAGACCATGTAAAAAAGGATAATCTCAACAGTTGAGAGTACACATGAAATTTTACTGAAACGGAGATTAGTTTTCAAGTTATTTCTGTTTAATAAAACCATTCTTTGCAGGAGAGAGTTGGTCATCCTTGTAACTTGTAAAGGAATTATTTTTTTCAGAATAGGCCATTTTCAACCTTTCTTTAAAGAGCCATGTTGGTTTTATTTATTTATTTTGTCATTATGAGTTCCATTTCAGCTCTTTTAGAGTGGGCAGACACAACTGAACTAAAAAAAATTTTTTAAACAAATATATAACACAGTTGAATAAAATGGAAAGACACTTTGGATATATAAATAGCATATTTTTATCTCAGGATCTCAAAATGCTTTATGTGAAGGCAGGCAAGGGATTAGGAAGTGAGAAGCTTGCTTGCTGTTCTTCACTGATTACTATATAAATAATAAAACTGAAACAAGGGTTCAAGGGTAAAGCTGTATCTTTGGCCTCTCTGCCTCTCCATGGGTACCCTTTCTAAGTGATGTGCCTACACCTGTGCTGTTTTGAGCGGAATCATGAGATTCACCCCATTTTTATATTAGACTGATGAGGCAACAGCACCCCCTGCTTTACCAATCATATCTCTAGAAGGTCCAGATGGGTTTTGGCCCCTGCTTAGATTTCCATCTGGGAGCCTGTGACCAGTGTGAAAATGTAGTGGCAGGATTTGTTCAAAATAGAGTATTTTTTTTATCCATAGGAATATCACAAACAGGGAGAAAAGGGTGTAACATAAACAAGCAAACAAGCATAGTGTTTTACCTAACAGTAGCCTTGCTTGCCAGGCACTCCTCCTCCCCTAATATTGGAGCTGGTCAAGATAGGCTCTACCCCCACAGCTTCTGGCTCTGACATTCTGAATCTTCCCTCTGTCTCCCCCATCAGTGAAAGTGTGAAGATGTGTCCCTCACAAAAAAGGCTGTCTTCTATCCATTTCAAAGTTCCTTCATTCTAGAGTTCCCACCCAAAAATCTCCTGGTTGTCCAGCAGGGCTCCCAAATGTGGTCAGACTGGTGTATGTTTTTCTCCAGTGGCGGTCAAATGTAGCCTCCCAACAGTGGACTTAGTTTATTGTCCATTTGAGCACCAGGCAAGTGAATTAGAGCCTTTGCTAGATTCCTGGAAACTTAGGAAAAACTCTGGTTGACATTCAGTCCTTAGGGTTCTATATAGAACCAGTCATACCACAATACTCAAACAAATAGAGAGAGACACAATATTTATAAAATTAATACAGATATCTCCTGTGCTCTTCTCAAGAGGATTCACCTGCCTGGTCTCTGAACAGAGGCAGCTCCCATTTTGTCCATGTAAACCGTGTTATTCACATCTGATAGCTGATCAGTAACCAATATGAAATGAACAAGAAGTACTTGTGGCACCTTAAAGACTAACAAATTTATTTGGGCATAAGCTTTCGTGGGCTAAAACCCACTTCATTGGATGCATGCAGTGGAAAATACAGTAGGAAAATGTATATATACACACAGAGAACATGAAAAAACGGGTTTTGCCATACCAACTATAATGAGAGTAATCAATTAAGGTGGGCTCTTAGCAGCAGGAGGAAAAAATAACTTTTGTAGTGATAATCATGACTTAGGCTTCTTTACAATCACTCTGTCTAACCGAAAATGCTCAAATCCTGTCTACAGTGCAGCTTGCGCTGTTTCTTCCACCCGTGGTAAACTGTAGCCGCAAAGTTTGCTAGTGTAGATGCAGACAGACAAACACTTTCTCTATGCATTCATGAGCTGCATTGATTTAGGGTTTGCTTCTTTTGTGTGCAGCCCGTGGGAACTGGAAGTAAGATTTTGTGTCTGGCTATATAAAATAGTCTCGTGTAAACTTAAAAGTTCTGTGAACGTCTGCCAGTGTTGCTGTATCAGTGGAACATTTCTGCTAGTGCTGGCAATGGTAGGAGCACTAGTGTAAACTTGCTTTCAGCATTTTTTAATCACTGTGCAATCTACACAGAATCTGGGAGTGACATGGTGATGAAAATGCGATTGGCAATGTATGCTAGCGCTGCCACTGTTGCTAGCGCTGTTGGAGATGTCCTGATCCTTCAGCAATGGTAGATCTTCATTAAAATTTTAATTGATATAGGTGTTGCTGTGATGTTGCACTCCATATGTTTTATGGAAATATGCCTATAAGTGTAAATATAATGTAACTGGAATATGCTTTATGCAAAAGGTCTCTTGTAAGATATTAATACAAAGCTTATAAACCACTGAGTGTGTTCAACCTATTTGTGTGAATGTATCATTCTTGTATCTGAAGCTAGAAATATGAAGTATTACTCTGAAGTCCTATGGTAATTATGTAAAGTGTGGGCCATTAAGGGTGGCTTGGAATCTTGATAGCTCCCATTGACTGGGACAATTGGTTGTGAATGGCTCTGTTTACTTGCAAACCTTCCTGGGGACCTGCAGGCCAGCCCTGGAAGAATGAAGGCTGGGGTCTCACAGGACATGTGACCATGTCACATGATACTGGAATCCATCTTAAACCTGGTGCTTTTCCATTTAGAAGGAGTGGGGATCCAGAGAGACAAAGGGTTCCCACCTTTGGCTAAAGCTATAAAAGGGGGTGGAGCAGAACAAAGGGGGCTGCCAGTCATGAGCAATCCCCTAGTTACCACCTGAGCTGGAACTATCAAGAACTGTACCAGGGGAAAGGATTGGGCCCAGACTAGAAAGAAGTCTAGTCTGTGAAAAAAGCTTATTAGAACATCTCTAAGGGTGAGATTTACCTGTATTCAATTTCTTAATGTGTTAGGCTTAGACTAGAGTTTTCTTTTATTTTGCTTGGTAACTTACTTTGTGCTTTCTGTTTATTACTTGAAACCAGAGTAAGTGATTAATACATGGGAGGAGCAAACGGCTGTGCATCTCTCTCTATCAGTGTTATCGAGGGCAGACAATTTGAGTGTATCCTGTATAAGCTTTATACAGATTAAAACAGATTTATTTGGGGTTTGGATCCCATTGTGAGCTGGGTGCTGGAGACAGGAGTACTTGCAGACTTAACTGAAAACAGCTCAGCAGCTTTGGTGGTGTGGTTCAGACCCTGGGTCTGTGTTGCAGCAGGCTAGCATGTCTGGCTCAACAAGACAGGGTTCTGGAGTCCCACACCATCAAAGAAAATGGGGCTCAGAGGTAGTTTCAGCACATCAAGTGACAGTGCAAAGGGGGTCTGTGTGACTGAACCCATCACAGTAGCCAGTGTTACAATGTAGCAAGTCCCTTGAGCAACAGCTAACAGTCTTCACTTCAAAGCCTGGTCTTTGGTATACAAGTGCCGAAAGCTATCTGGAAAATTTCCCCAGTTAATGTAGCTTTTAAACATATAACCTACTTTAAGTTATGTAATTTCTTTAGCTGAAGTTTCATTATTTTTTCATATAGTAGATTTAATCAAATTAACATTGATCAAACACACAACAAAAAGACCCCTGAAATAAAAATTAGAGACTATGATTTAACAAATTCAGTTAAATTAGTCACTAAACTTCTTGTTTTATACAAACTATAAACCTCTGTTTAGTTCTTTTGCCTTATATATGGGTTTAGCTTTATCATGGAGTGCCATAATGAATATTTATCATCCTTTTAGTAGTAGCCACAGATGCTAGTTTCCACCTGCGCTCATTCAGGGTTTTTGCTAAAAATAATCTTGCTTCCTATTTTTGTGTGTAACTTATAAAAGCTTCAGAGGCAAACCTGATTCTTGGGATATTTGACACCATTTTAGTAGTATTGCACACACAATACTATGCTAAAAGAATGTTAAAGTTACAAAGTCAAGTACTCTAAAAGCTAGGGAGTGCTTAGGGTCTTTATTTTTTTTTAATAGTACGTAGCATTCTGTAGCACTTAATATGTTCAAAGCACAGCGCCCATTGACTTCAGTTGCAGCTGAGAGTACTTGGCCCTTCTGCAAATCAGACCTAGGGTTTAAAGTTGGGACCTAGAAAATGAGGAACACACAGTAGTGAACACTGTTTTACAGACAAAACTACACAGGATCTTTTCGGGGGCAAGACAAAGATGCCACATTTATTATGATAACAATTTGATTTGACCAATAACTAATATCTTAATCCTCACACACACACACACACACACACATATACATTATACCTAATACCTATTGTGGCAGAGCTCTGACCTTGCTCCTGTGGGTCCTGCGCTTCTAGGCGGTTTATGCTGCGTCAGTGGCTCACTGTGACCCTCCACGTAGCCCTTCTCTCTCTAGGGCCAGGGTTACAGTCTACTGAACCCTTTTCATCATAGGCTGCAAGGAGGTTGGTGAGAGAACGCCCACAGTCTCTGTTCAGCCTCCTGTCCTGACAGGGACCTGACTTCCCCTTCCAGGAGCTGTTCCTGTAGGGGTGGGTTGTGGGGAACCCGGGCCCGCCCTCTACTCCGGGTTCCAGCCCAGGGACCCTAATGGTAGCAGTTGTTGGTAGCCAACCTTTCACTGCCAGAGTTGCTACATTTCCCTGGGCCACTTCCCCACAGCTCTCCTGCTTTTCCCTTCTTCACCCTTACCTTAGGGCTCCTTTAACAATGGTTTGAGGGTGTCTTCAGTAACCAGCCGCACTTCCTCTCCTCTGACTCCCTGGCTCCCCTGCCTGACTGGAGTGAGCCCTTTTTATAGTAACAGCAGGGCCTTAATTAGAGTCAGGTGGTCACATTAACTGAATGGCCTCACCTGACTCTTTGCAGGTTAATTAGAGTCAGGTGTTCTCATTAGCCTGGAGCAGCCCCTGCTCTGGTCAGTCAGGGAACAGAAAACTGTTAATCCAGTGGCCAGTATATCTGCCTTCTGCTATTCTGCTGTACCCAACTGGCCTGGGTCTATCACACTATATACACACACACACATCCATCAGATGTTCTGCAGCTGCTGCATAGTTACCAGTTCTGGATAAAAGAACAGGAGTACTTGTGGCACCTTAGAGACTAACAAATTTATATCAGCATGAGCTTTCGTGAGCTACAGCTCACTTCTTCGGATGCATAGAATGGAACACACAGACAGGGGATATTTATACATACAGAGAACATGAAAAGGTGGAAGTATGCATACCAACAGGAAGAGTCTAATCAATTGAGATGAGCTATCATCAGCAGGAGGAAAAAAAACTTTTGAAATGATAATTAAGATGACCCATAGAAGGTGTGAGGAGAACTTAACATGGGGAAATAGATTCAGTTAGTGTAATGACCCAACCATTCCCAGTCTCTGTTTAAGCCTGAGTTAATTGTATCTAATTTGCATAATAATTCGAGTTCAGCAGTCTCTCTTTGGAGTCTGTTTCTGATGTTTTTTTTGTTGCAAAATTGCCACCTTCAAGTCTGTCACTGAGTGGTTAGAGAGGTTGAAGTGTTCTCCCACTGGTTTTTGAATGTTATGATTCCTGATGTCAGATTTGTGTCCATTTATTCTTTTGCGTCGAGACTGTCTGTTTTGGCCAATGTACATTGCAGAGGGGCATTGCTGGCACATGATGGCATATATCACGTTGGTAGATGTGCAGGTGTACGAGCCCCTGATGGCATGGCTGATGTGATTAGGTCCTATGATGGTGTCACTTGAATAGATATGTGGACAGAGCTGGCACTGGGCTTTGTTGCAAGGATAGGTTCCTGGGTTAGTGTTTATGTTGTATGGTGTGTGGTTGCTGGTGAGTATTTGCTTCAGGTTGGGAGGCTGTCTATAAGCGAGGACTGGCCTGTCTCCCAAGATCTGTGAGAGTGAGGGATCATCTTTCAGGATAGGTTGTAGATCCTTGATGATGCGCTGGAGAGGTTTTAGTTGGGGGCTGTAGGTGATGGCTAGTGGCGTTCTGTTATTTTCTTTGTTGGGCCTGTCCTGTAGTAGGTGGCTTCTGGGTACTCTTCTGGCTCTGTCAATCTGTTTTTTCACTTCAGCAGGTGGGTATTGTAGTTTTAAGAATGCTTGATAGAGATCTTGTAGGTGTTTATCTCTGTCTGAGGGATTGGAGCAAATACGGTTGTATCTTAGAGCTTGGCTGTAGACCATGGATCGTGTGGTGTGTCCGGGATGGAAGCTGGAGGCATGCAGGTAAGTATAGCGGTCAGTGGGTTTCCGGTATAGGGTGGTGTTTATGTGACCATCGCTTATTAGCACAGTAGTGTCTAGGAAATGGACCGCTTGTGTGGATTGGTCTAGGCTGAGCTTGATGGTGGGATGGAAATTGTTAAAATCACGGTAGAATTCCTCGAGGGCGGCTTTTCCATGAGTCCAGATGATGAAGATGTTATCAGTGTAGCGCAAGTAGAGTAGGGGTGTTAGGGAATGAGAGCTAAGGAAGTGTTGTTCTGGCTTTATTTTGCAGCTTGGGTTCGTAGCTTGTGGCGGCTAACTGGCCAGGAAAGCCAGGCACGAGGACGAGCTGGGTCTCTGTTGGGCATGCACCGATGCCCTTCCATGTTGGCAGCAGAATGTTACCCTCCAAAGTTTTCCACCTGACCCATCCTTTTTGTAGGCTTTAGTTTAGTCTATAGGTCTTGCTGTGTCAGGCTGCCTCTGGGTTTGGTGATTGATCACCCGTCAGTTGCAGGCGTGACTTTCAGCCTCGGACCTGGCTTTGATCTTCCTTCTATTGTACCTTTTCTTTTTAGGGTGGACTCTGCTTACTTTGTTAGGGCTCTTGTCTGCATCTTCAGCCAGTGGGGTTTGAACTCTATTTCATCAGGACAGGCCGGGGCTGGAGGTTGATTCCATCATTCATACATGCCTCATTCACACATCTAAACTAAACTAATAAGATTACAGCAGGGTTTGCAAAAATGAAGGTTGGAGGAAGCTTTTACAAAATTGAGTGAGTGTTTTAAAATGGGGTTTGAATTATAGTATGGCAAATAGTGAACAGAAGTTACAATATAGACAAGTGTAGTGGATGGCAAACAGTGAACAGAAGTTACAGTGTAGGTAAGTGTAGTGCATGGTGAACAGAAGTTATGTTAATAAAGTGAACAATTAAAAACAATTTCATTTATCAGTTCTACAACACCTGTGAAAAGTGGTTTAAGTGACCTGCCCAGCATCATGTAAGAACTCTGTTGCAGAGGTAAGGGTTGAATCCAGTTTTCCAGAGTTGCATTAACCATTAGGCACCATCCTTTCTCCTTCCTGCAGGCAAGTCTCCTTCAGTAAATGGCTCTGATTCATCCCCAGAGCCTGGTCTATCTTGTGCACTTAATATTATTTCCATAGGAACACTGCATCATTATGTGATCATGTATTTAAAGACTGTATCATAATGCATACTCAAAAAGTTGAACAAATTAACCTTAATTGTGGCATTTCCTAACTTAAACTTGATTTTTGCAGCCTTAATATTCTTTTAATGTATTTTTGTGTGCGATTTCATAGGATTTAAAAAAAACAAACTGAATCATATTGACACCCTGTAGTGATGTGGGACTCACACCTGCGACACCACCTGCTGGTCCAGTATGGGAATTAGCTCTCCAGCCTTGGAGTGCCCTCTGCAGGCCAATGTCCTGATGTCGCTGGCCCTGTGTCCCTCCCGGACCCCGGTGCCCCTCTTCCTTGAGTGCTGCCTCCTGGCAATACCCCCCACTCTGTGTCTCCCCACCCAGGGGAACCCCCACCCACCATCCCCACCTCCCCTCAGTCTTGGGCTACTGCCAGTCGCCATCTAGTCCCCGCTCACTGGGGCAGACTGCAGTGTAAAAGCCACTCATCATAGGCAAGGGGGTTTTGGACCGGCTGCCTCTGCGTACCCTGGGCTGCACCCTTGCACCCTAGTACCTTTCTGGCCTTTGACAAGGCTGCAGCCTGGGGCTTTTCCAAGCAGGAGCTCTACAGCTCCATTGACCTATTCCCCAGCCCTGCTCCCACTCAGGTACCCTGTTCAGCTTTCCAGCCACCAGGCTCTTCTCCCTGTAGAGACAGAGAAAAACTGAGTCTGCTTCTGGCCCACTGCCCTCTTATAAGGGCCAGCTGAGCCCTGACTGAGGCATGGCCACAGCTGAGCCTGCTTCCCCAATCAGCCTGGGAACTGCTTGCTCCCAGCGACAACCCTCTTCTGAGCTGTTTTAAGCTCTTTAAGGCCAGAGTGGATGACCATCCCGCTACACACCCACATGGATTATTAGTCTTATTGGAACCCTTAGCTCCACCGCCAAGACATTTTGCCTCTTGGGCTCATGCATAAGTGATGATAATAGTAGGTTGTCATCCTCTGTGTGGGCCAGCATTAGAAGAGGATGACATACGTTTCCTCTGGGTTTCAGAGCAGTCTATTGACTGCGGAGGAAAGTTGAGGCCTTGGATTCCATGCCAGGCCCTGGAGTGGACTCTGGTGACTACAGACCTCTTCTGCCGCCATCTCCTCCAGCCTGTCCCTGTGTCAGTTCTGCAGGATTAACACTGTAAACAACCACAATGTATCACTTTTAATCACTTCCAGAATAGAACTGAACTACAGATACTTAAAACAGTTTGTTTCATCTCAAAGGATTCCAAAGGACTTGATCAATAATGCATTATAGTATCACTGAAATGCAGTTATGGCATAGTAGCCAGGCACTTAATTGACACACAACCTGCTACACAACAATTGAACTAGTTTTTGGTACTCAACAGTCCATTAGCAGCTTTAGTAAGACTGTAATCTGTTCTTTTTTTTTTTCCCCTCCCCCCTCCCAGTCTCTTGGAGTGGTAGCACAAAATCCAACTTTGTACTTGGATTTCAGGGTGAGGCTCATTCTTTAACAGGAGGGTTTTCATTCCAAAGCGGCAGCTGTTTTGACCATAAAAGATTGCCTGAAGCTCCTAGATGAGGACTGTGGTCAACAACTGCTTCCTAGGCACACTAAAACTGTCCAAGGCAAAGGTTGTTTGTATACTAGATAGAGCTTTCTTTGGGGCCTATCGAAGGCTATGCAAGTGAACTCCCACAGGATCTAACCACCTTTATCATCACCGCTTTCTATTTCAAGTGCAAGGGACATTTCTTTGACTGTGCCTTCTTATGTTCTTAACAAATACACACACACCACACCAGGCATAAAATGACTACAAAAATAAGTTTTTTAAAAGCTACAGTTTTCCCATTGGGTAGAAAGAGACTCACGTGTGACAAATGGTAGTCATGTTGCTTAATGTGGTCGGATACTATGATGATGAGGACAGTATAAGAACCTGAATATAAGAGAACTTTGAAAAGGCTTTGAAAAACCAAAAATACACTAGACCCCTTATATTGGGACGACAGTAAAATATTCAAGATGATTCTAATTTAGTGTGTTGTGTGCAGAATTCTGAGGGCCTATGTGCAAAGAAGGCCAATGTTTGATTGTATACAGATTTTCATTAAAAATCCAAAGGGGTAGAGCCTCAGCTGATGTAAACTCTCATATGTTCATTTACATCAGCTGAGGATCTGTTCCTAAATCCTTCTCATATATGTGACATACCTTGACAGGTGACTTATGAATACCTTGAGAATTATTTGTTCTTGCAGATATTTCAAGATAGGCAGTGATACATGCCACTCACCTGAGACTAGATTGAGGTTTAGATTTACACTGTGTAATCTATACATTTGAAAATGGGTGCTTGCAGTTTTGGTCCTGGTAACTTATTTCTGGTGAACCATCATGGCAACTAATTTTAATACCATGTGAATTTTTTAATTACCATTATTGCATATAAATTGTTCAGTTGGTGTGAATATGTACAGTACAATTTTACCCTGTCTTCAATCACCCCATAGAACAAAATCCTGGTTGTCCTTGATGTAGAATGTATTGGTGTCTTGGATGATGTTAGCTCATTGCCTCTGGTCAGTGTGGTCATGTGAAATGCCATTTTTTGAATTTTCAGTATAACTGGCAAGAAGATAACAGCTGACCTCAGCTGTGAGATTAGGAGTGAGGGATAATCGGAGCAAGGGCATTTGAATAAATTTGACAGCATCTAAAATAATAATTTTTCACACATTTGTCCCGTCCCCTTGTGTCCTTGATCTGAGTAGTTGGATATAAGATACATGGAAGCCTCTAGCAAACTAGCACTGTGAGTTTAGGTGGGGGAGGGGAATGGGAAATTTGGAGGCTTGCTGTAAATACTGTGTCCGATAACTGTCTGAATAGATATATGGGTTAGGAAACAGGCCACTGCTAATCTACGTGTGTGCTTTATGAATGGAGGTGTGTGCTTTGACTTTTGCTGACCAGCATATTTTTCTTTTTTGGTTTGATCTGGAATAATCTTGAAACATCTGTTCTCACTTTGAGGCAAGACAATCTGTTGGTGAAGAGGGATGTTTAAAAGAGCCCTTTACTCTTAATGAAAACTTTGAGTATAAAAGGAAATGCCAAGTTTAAGGGGTCAGCTATTCACAGAGAGGGATGGTGAAATGCATTAACTTTTGTTGAATGACTATAAGTTGATTGTGCTTCTTTATGCAGCAGGATGGCCGGTGAGAACTGGAGTGCTCTTATCTGGGTTTTTCTTCTGCTGCGGTGGGATCATAGCAAGAGGCTAGGGATTTTATGGTCTGGAAATTACAGTTCAACATTTGGGTAGCTATTTTGTTGCAAATATATTTTTATTGAATACATTAAAGTGGGTTTAAGAATAACTTTGTAATTTAAAATATGGTGATGAGCTACTTGGTTGGTTGTCACGGATCTTAATTTTTGGGGTGATAATAGGTAATCTCCTATAAAGAGGGCTGAGCTGAACTGCAGGGAACCAGGGGTAGGCAACCTATGGCACGCGTGCTGATTTTCAGTGGCACTCATACTGCCTGGGTCCTGGCCACCGGTCTGGGGGGCTCTGCATTTTAATTTAATTTTAAATGAAGCTTCTTAAACATTTTAAAAACCTTATTTACATTACATACAAAATACTTTAGTTATCTGTTATAGACTTATAGAAAGAGACCTTCTAAAAACATTAAATGTATTACTGGCACACAAAACCTTAAATTAGAGTGAATAAATATAGACTCGGCACACCACTTCTGAAAGGTTGCCGACCCTGATTTAGACACTTCTGGAGGTAGTTGGAGAGTTGACATGAACTTCATTCCAATAGTGAGTTTAGGCAGCTAGCTTTCTTTCTCTTGTTGGTGCAATTTCACAGTTGTCTCCTTAAATTTGGATAGCACCTGAGGATAGAGGATTGGACTTCTCATCAAGGGATTTTACCTAGACCTTGCTAGTATGTCACACTACTTCCCTCATCTTTTATATCTACCTCTGACATCAAGTTTGGTCCTGTAGTTAGGAGGGTATCTGGTCAACTGATCAAAGGAGATCTTGTTGACTATTTTTTTTTAAAAACACTCAAATAGGGAATTATATTTTTATTTCAGACATTTGAGTAATGGCCAGATAAAAACTAACATTTTCCAGTAGCTTCAATAACAGTAAACTGTTTGAGCTAAGTAATTTAATCCAATTTAAAATTATACACACATTATGCATCTGACAATTTAAGACACCCAGGAAATGAAGAGTTAAATTAACCTGGGTTCTTAATCCACTCTTTTGAACTTAAGTATATTGCAAAATATTGTCAGTCACATTGGCACTGTAGAACAGTATCTGAAGGCACAAAAGCCTACTCACAAGCTGAGTGCAAATATATAACCATTGTCAAAATGGTACATTCCATTGTTTATGTCGTCATAGCTCAGGAAGAATTGTTCCTATAAACATATTTCCAGTCTTTTCTAAAGCAGCATTTTACAATAATGCAAATGATGGAGGGCTATGTAGAATAAGGATTTTCAAAAGTGCCTGAAAGAGTTAGCTGCCCACTTCTCATTGAAAATCATTAGGGTCAGTTGCCTAACTTCCTTATGTGCCTCTGAAAAGTTTCACTTTTTGTGTAGAACACAAAACAATTTACATTAAACTAGTTCAAGAGGGAATTAATTTATTTACAAAATAAAGAAGAATAAAGATCTTGAACATTAACAAATGTAAGAGATTTCGGTTTTCATTCTCAACAGTGTTGCATAATTTAAGGTCATCAATAACAGCAGTCTTATTTTTAGGGTGATAGTGGATGCTTGCCTGATGTCACATACATCATTTTATGCTTCTGTTAAGTAACATAAATGAAGATCCATTGCCAGTTTTAGCTTTTTGGAGAGTGACAATGAGTCACTATTGTTTTGAGGCATCTCTGAGCCAAAGGGAGTGGTGAAGGATGTGGTCAATATAATTGTTGTACGATGTCTCTAACGCTTTTATAATTTCAAAAGTATTTGAATGTAGGAATTCCAGTAGTGGATCAGATCAGTGATCCATCAAATCTAATATCCTGTTTTTGACTGTGACCAATACCGTCTACTTCACAGGAAGGTGCAAGTAACCATGCAGAAAACACTTTTACGGAAAACCTGCCCCCAAGGAAAGTTTCTTCCTAACTCCTTGTAATTAGAGGTTGACTTATGCTGTGAAGCAAGAGTGGTTATGTCTGTTCTTAAACTTTTATTTTTAAAATATTTACTGTTATAACTGGTTATTCTTGTTATCTGCATAAGTGTCGTATTTTTGTTTGAATCCTGCCAAGCTCTGGCCTCAGTTATATCTAGTGGCAGTGAGTTCCATGGGTTGACTGCATCTTGTGAAGGAAAAAATGTGTATCTGTCAGTTTGAAATTTGCTACCTTTAATTGAATATCCTTTTGTTATTGTATCATGAGAGGGCAAATAGAAGTTTCAGATCTACCTTCTCCGTACCGTTATTTTGTATATCTTTTTATCGTGTCATCTTGTTTACTTCATAAGGTAAACAGTCCGAATCTTCTCTATCTCTCTTCGTATAAGCACTTTCCAGGGCTCTAATAATTCTCGTTGTCTCTGAGCCCCTGCTTTTTTGCCATATATTTCTTGAGATGGAGCAACTGTAACTGAACAAAATAGTCCAGGCAAGGATATACCACTGATTTATATAATGGTGTTGTCATGTTTTCAGAATTATTCTCCATCTCATTTGTATTGTAGTTAGCATGTGGTATTGAGTTGGAAGCCTAAATATATGTAGGTTGGAGTTTTAACTTCATCTTCTTAGGTTTGGTTACTGGAGGTCGTACATATATTGATCAGTGCTTTGGCATGTTAAAGGACTGTATATGTGCTAAGTATTCATAGGTGCTAACTCACTGGTAGCCAGCTTCCCCCCATCCCAGCGTCTCCCGCCCGCCTGCTGCCTTGCCAATCAGCACCTCCCTCTACCGCCTGCCGCAATTAGCTGTTTCGTGGCATGAAGGAGGCTCTGGGAGGGAGAGGAAGGAGTGGGGATGGGGCATGCTGGGGGGGCAGAAGTGGGTGGAAGGAGGCGGAGCAGGGGTGGGAGCGGGGCCTGGGGTGGAGTGGGGTGTAAATAAAATTGCAATAATTCTAAAGCAAAACAGGTTCCCTCACCATAAGATGAAATACATTTCACAGGCTGTCTCCCTTCAGCGTGGGACCACCCCTCCCACAGTTCAATGATGCTTCTCTTTGTCTTCCAAAAGATCTTTCTTCCATGTGTCGAGGTGGGGGAGGTAACGGGGAAGCCATTGTCTTTTTTTTTTTTTTTTAATAGCCTCCTCCTCCCTGCGAGGAATACCCTCCCTGCTGGGGTGCAGACAATCAATCTGTGGTGTATATGAGATTTGAAATGTCTTTCAGGTAAATAGTAAATTTCTTGCTCACACCTTCTGTGTATGCGATGTTTGAAGAATCTTTGGGGATGACATGCAAGGCCTTTTGCTCTCTCTAAGGCCCTAGTCTGTTGGTGTTCCCCAGACTCAGCATATTTCAGTAACAAATAAACATATAGCAAAATCTCATAACTTCATTACAGTGATGATGCACACATTTAACAGAACAATGATGTTCAACAGATTGACTTTTCAAGTGATATCTCACAAAGCATACTTTGTACAACATATATCGTAACTTTGGCTGTAACATAATGGGACCTGCAAGCCACATCCTGTAAGTTTCGCTAAGGCGAAGTTAGCATACATATGTTTGGGACCTTTCACTTAGATAGGTGGTGATGAACTAAAGCATAAGGTCCATATATGACTGCGACCTTTAACATAGAGGATGCGTTAAAGCAGGTTGGCATAGGGGATTTCCTAAATTCATACCCTTTTAAACTTAACAGGTATACCACAACTTAGAACTTGGAAAGAACCAAAATAACCAGTTAGGACAGAAATAACAAATGTGATACCTAACCAGCAAAGGGCCATGGTATCAAATGGACATATATGATAACAAGTTGAGATCACTGATATATTAACCCATAGCAAAAAGACACTCCAACGTTAGTAAGATGAGGAAATACAAATAAGGAAAAGAGGGAAAAATCTCCTACTGAATATGCATCAAACATAGTGGCGTCAGCATAGTGTGTTACAAAAGTGGCATCCCAGCCTAGGAGTGATAGGAGAAAGAGATGTAGTCCTTGGGAGGTGCCAGAATGACGGCCACAGGTGATGATGGGGAAGGTAATGGTGATGAGGAAGATGATGGCTAATATTTCAGGATATTCTACAGAAGATAGTGTGAGTATATGGATGTTCAGATGTACATTCTGTAGTATCTCTATCTACTTACTGAGCTGGGGTGTTTATGACTGTGCTAAATGTATTAATAAACTATATTTGTAAATATAAGAGAGTTCCTATAGTGTGAGTGTTGCACTGTGCACATTGGGGTTCCCAACTGTATAATAATTTGAATACTGAGCCTGATCTTGGGGCAAGAACCTGTCAACCCACAAAGAGATAACTGGATATCCTTAAGTAATCAATATAATTAATACATAATCTAAAAATCGGGCAACACCATATAAAAATGGTGGCTATGGGGTTACAGGGCAGTACATGGGTTAAAAAGTGTCTGTAACTGGAATCCCAGGGGAGCCACACTGAAGTTACTCAATTAGGGTGAACCCCAAAGAATGGGGCAGACGATCCCCAAAGCTTAGATCCCCAATACTTAGATTTACCAAGCCAGCACAAAACAGCTTCTATAATACCTCACTGATTACCCAGAAACCAACAACAGAGTTCCCTTAAAGCAACCCAGCCTTAGGCCTCTGCCCAGACACCCAAGTCAAATATGATGAAGATTACTGAAAACCTTGTTCATCATAAGAAAGTTATACCAATCCCAAAGGATCGGACACATTACCTCCCAAGTTAATGAATATTTCAGATCTTACCCAAATACACGCTTACAGCCAATCCTTATTAACTAAATTAACATTTATTAAAAAAGAAAAGAGAGAGAGTATTGGTTAAAAGATTAGTGTACATACAGACATGAGTACAGTTCTGAGATCAGATTCATATTAGAGTTGCTGAGCTTTGTAGTTGCAAATAATTCTTTCAGAATTAGATCATAGGTTATAGTCCAATGTTCATATTCAGGGTGATCCAGGTGGGACTGGAGATCTCAGTCTTACCACTCAAGCTTCCCCTGCAGAAAGCATCCAGCAGATCTGAGATGAAAAGGATCAGAACCCAAGGGTTTTTATACAGTTCCAGGCCTCCTCTTGACAGCTTGGCGTCCTTAGGTGAACAGTAGGCAATCATGGAGACTTTGAAGTAGACCTATTTCCTAAGCATCACCGGTAATTAGCTACAGGGATTAACATAAGGCAATTGCCTGTTTTCCATTATTCGCAAGTGATTTTCTGTACATTTCAAAGAGAGGTGAATACAGTGATATCACTATATTTATAGTTCATTTAAATGTTAAGATTTCCTTTTGATCTCTGAATTACCAGAATACAACATAGACAGGGACTGTTTTGATTACATTTGTTAACCTCTAACAATATAGATGTCAACATACAGCATTATCTACCAGTATGTCCCTAATGGTTGAATCTGGGTCTGTTAGCCTGCAAGCTGCTTAACCCTTTCTGGCCATGGGTCACAGTGTCACATCACCCAAGACAAGGCTTAGTTTCCATGGGACCACTGCGTTCTTCCTTAGGATGCAAAAGTATGGCAAGTCTAGGGAATGTTTTGATAGAACAAACATGCTGATATAGGCTGTTTGCTTTGAGTCTCAGAAACTCTAGAACCTTTGGAATTCTGGTTAATTTCAGCTTCAGGTTTTTCATTTCAGTGCTGTTTAGAGTGCTCTATACTTAAGACTGGCCTGTTAGAATGTAAAATGCTTTTCATATAAAAAAAAAGCTTAACTGGAAATATGATTTGCTTGGGATGGTGCTCAACAATAAGCTCCGTTAAAGATATGTGATTTTATTTTATATTCCTTCAAAGAATTGTGAAGCAACAATCCATGATGTGATTTATTTATACCGCAAAGTCCTATTGGCCCTAGAGGGTCTGAGAAAAGTTAAGAGCTCCTTTTTTCATTCCCTCAACCCCATATCCCCCATCCAAGCTCTAGTCTTTACATTAATATAAAACTGTACTCTGATAGGCCACCGTTTCAATTTTCAGCTGCTCTACTGAAGTATATCAAGACTTGAATCAGATGGTAGCTTTTACATTATACTCCAAGTAGTCTTAATTAATTTCCTGCCTCACAGAATAAGGCTTGGTCTCCACTACTAGCAACCTACATCAAAAATCCACACTTCTGAGTGACTCAGTTATATCGACCTAACTCCCACTGTGGACTGTGCTATGTCAATGGAAGGGCTTCTCCTGTCAACATATCTACTACCTCTCAGCGAGGTGGATTTTCTGTGCTGATGGGAGAAGCCCAAGAGATCTTGGTAAACCAAAGCTTATATTTGATTTAGCAATTGCAGGCTGCCTTCCTCAAATGAAATTTTTGGGCCTGAGGTCTGAAACAGACCTGTCATTAAAAGTGATCAGTCAAACAAACAATACAACTATCACTCCCACCCCCTCAAAAAAAACAACCAAACCTGTAAAAATTGACCCATCCTACTTTATGATGTATAAATACTCCTCGGGTTTTTTAAAACAAAATTTGTGGCACATTAGGAATTAGTAGCAGTCCAAGACACAAACAACTCCTTTGTACGTCATCTTTTGGCTTTGACAGTATTGAGTTCAGGCATTCAAAATCAGACAGTCTTCCCAAAATCATGAAATGGGCTTAACAATGAAATTTTAAATAATACATTTTGTATTGTTTGCCTGCTCCCCCTCACCCCTGTCTTTGGCTTTTGGGGTACACACTGGCCATGTTTTAAAGATTCTTCTGGAACTCTGATGTATAGAGAATTACTTTTAAAAAAATTAAGTGAGATTGTTGCCTAATTGATTCTAGGAATTGCAACTTTAAAAAAAGAGCACCAGATGTTGTGAGAATCATGATAAAATCATGCGTTGGCAATACTGCTTTTGTACTAAGGAGTAGTTCTTGACAGACATAATGATGGGAATTGCATATGCTGTGTCAAGGCCCCCAATTTTAGGCCAAGTTGCAAAAAAGTCTTAATAGTTAACTTAATTATTAAAAGAAAAAGTACTTGCCAAGTTGTTCCCTCCAACATAGCTACCATGGGTTTAATTTTGATTTAGATGGTCTTGGGTTTTATAAACCCATTCCAGGTACTAACAGCCCTAGCCACAAGAATTGCTGGTGGTCTGTTACTAGGGCCTGCTCTGCTGAGCTAGTGGGAGGTTGGCTGCTAACTTCTACCCCTGCTGAGTCACAGTGCAAAACTCAGAGGCGCATAGAGATGGTAAGTGAGGAATAGTCACCGCTGCCTCTTGCTTGGCACGTTTTTGTGTAGCTAGACTTTTGTGGGAATGAAGGATTATGGGCCTCCAGAAAGTTGGATAAGAATCCAAATGCCTAACACTTAGAAATCCTGAATTAAGACATATTTAAAATAATCAATAATTAACCAGAAAACACACGGACAAACTTCTTGTGGCTCCCAAATTCTATAGCTTATTTGGAGAATTTCCCCTGATTTCCCTTCCCTTCACTCTCCCCCCCCCCCCCCAAAAAAAAAAAAAATGTTGACAACTATGCTTCTGTTCAAGCTGTTGGGACCATCCAACACAGAAATATGTTAACTTGAGGTTTTTTTTTTACCTGTGAAGCCTACTTGAAACTTCCTGGTTCATTGAAGCTATCTCAGAATGCAGTGGGACAAAGAACTGATACCATTGCAAACCAAGCATTTGTGGGGGCAGATAATTATGCATTTTGGGGATCTTTTGTGTAGGACATAGGACTTGAAGGGACCTCCTGGGTCATCGAATCCAGTCTTCTGCTGTCACATGCAATCCAGAAATATAATCCTGTCCCAAATTTATCAAGCGCCATCTTAAAACCAGTTAGGTTGTTCGCCACCACTATGCTTATTGGAAACATGTTCCAGGACCTCACTCCTCTGATGATAGAAACCTTCTTCTAATTCCCAGCCTAAATATATTCATGGCAAGTTCAGGGCAACTGCACCTATAGTTCTCCCTTATGGTTCAGCAAGGGCAACCACTCAAGCTTCCAGCTCCCCTGGCCATCATCTCTCTTGAGTGGAGACCCCAGGCTCCCCATTCTGACCAAACTGGTCCCTGTTTTGTCTCTTATTTCCAACAAAAGACAGTCTGCCTAGACAGGCCTGCTTGCTTCTCCCTTCAGAGACAGTACATAGTGTCATTGCCAACAGTTATAACATACCACACAGCACTTCCTGTGCAAGCCTATTTATTTTTAAGGTAAAAGCACTAGAGAGAAAACTTATATATCAGCCAGTTTATACCCGTTTGTTCTGGTGCCAGCATTGTCCTTTAGCTTAAATATCTCTTCTCCGTTCTGGGTGTTTACCCTCCTAAGTAGAGAGCAATCATACCGCCTCTTAGCCTTTATTTTGCTGAGCTAAACAAGCCTAGCTCTTTTGATTTCTTGTAAGGTAAGTTCTTCATTCCCCTGATCAACTTCATAGCCCTTCTTTGCACCTGTTACAGATTGGATTTATCTTTCTTGAACGTGGGTGACCTGAATCGTATAGTGTATTCCAGATGAGATCTTAACAGTGCATTGTTCAATGGCATTAAGATGATACTTCCCTATCTTTCCTGGAATTACCTTGTGTGATACATCCTAGGAACCCATTTGCTTTTTTCACAACTGCATCACTTTGATGGCTCACAGTAATCCTGTGATTGACTAATATACCCAGTTCTCTCTCTTCTGTCCTTTTCGTGTTTTTTTTTTTGGTCTGTCACTGGGGTTGTATCCTTTCCCCTTTTCTTTTAATATATTTTGTCCATTTAGATTGTAATCTCTCTAGGGTAGAGAAATTCTATTCTCACAAGTCTGTAAAGTGCCATGCATACCATTGGCACTATTGGTAGGGGTCACCAAATGAAATTAATGGGCAGCAGATTTAAAACAAATAAAAGGAAGTTCTTCACACAGCGCACAGTCAATTTGTGGAACTCTTTGCTTGAGGAGGTTGTGAAGGCTAGGACTATAACAGGGTTTACAAGAGAACTGGATAAATTCATGGAGGTTAAGTCCATTAATGGACATTAGCCAGGATGGATAGGGAATGGTGTCCCTAGCCTCTGTTTGTCAGAGGGTGGTGATAGACGGCAGGAGAGAGATCACTTGATCATTGCCTGTTAGGTTCACTCCCTGTGGGTCACCTGGCATTGGCCAGTCAGAGGACAGGATACTGGGCTAGATGGACCTTTGGTCTGACCCAGTACGGCCGTTCTTATGTAAGTGAGTTAATCTACAGGGGTCTCAAACTATGGGTCGCAACCCTGTTTTAATGGGGTTGCCAGGCCTGGGGCCAAAGCCCAAGCGCTTCAGCTCAAGGCAGTGGGGCTCAGGTTACAGGCCTGGGGCTGAAGCCCTAGGGCTTCGGCTTTGGCCCCCCCGCCGAGGGTGGCAGGGCTTGGGCGGGCTCAGGTGTTAGTCCCTGTCTCCTGTCGTTGCGTAGTAATTTTTGTTGTCAATGAAGTTTGAGAACCACAGATCTACATTATATGGTTTTAAGCTAAAGGGTCTAGCCTTTCCTGTGGGTGTAATTCACATTATTTTATATTGGAGTGTTTATACACCTCTACCTCGATATAACGCTGTCCTCGGGAGTAAAAAAATCTTAATGTGTTATAGGTGAAACCGCGTTATATTGAACTTGCTTTGATCCACCGGAGTGTGCAGCACCGCCCCCCTGGAGCACTGCTTTACCGTGTTATATTCAAATTTGTGTTATATCGGGTCGTGTTCTATCAGGGTAGAGGTGTATGTGCACTTATTTGAAAATAGCTTAGGTGTTGAACTTCCTCTCACCCTTCTGTTCTCCTTGCCTTGTGGTTAAATGTGTATTTTGTCATCTGTAGGGTGCTATTTAAAATAAATAAATAAATAATGCACCTTTAAAACTCCGGATTAAGAAATAGAGCTCAGGATTTAAATCTTGATATTTTGACTCAGAATATTTAGGTGTATAAATGTCTCAGGCTTGTGTGTGAAAATATTGTGTCTGAAATCTTGCAGGCTTTTTTTGGTGTGCTAATACAGTTGGTACTTCACAAATGAAAATGAGCCCAGGTGAACTTCTTTCCAAGTCTAGCTTTCCTTTCCTATTCTTACATACATCAAGGAGATGCATAGCTTATCTGATGGACTGGGAGGATTAAAGTATTAAAAGCTGAAATAGACTAAAGACCTGTTTATTGTCTACAAGCACAACATGTCTTCTGGTGCCACATGATTGTTCAAAATTTTTAGCTAAAAAAAGTTAAATATATCAGCTGTAAATTCATTCCTTCTCACCCACGATATTACTTTAAGCAAACAGGGCCCTGTGATACTGAGTTTGGGATACAAAGCATACTTAGTACTTAGATCTTGGCATTTAAATAGAAATTGTCTTTCAACTTCAAGGTTGTGTATTTGATAGGCAATCTGGAGGCTGTTGGGTTTGGATATACTACCTACTTTACACCTGCAAATTTTTGGATATTTATGACCTTAGATGTGGGTTATTTTTACTCGCCACTCATCTTGTAAGGTTTTTCCATTTTAACACAGCATATTTAATAGTGTCAACGTTACTTAACCTCTCACAACATTGATTCTAAATTCACTCCTAGCAGCCCTTTAAAACATAATATCAGTAATGGAAAGCATCCCCACAGAAAACATTGTTACATAACAATAGCAAGGGAGGTAATTGTCAGTAGATCTGTCCTACTAATAGAAATCCTTCAGGAATGCAGTGATGTAAAACATCAAATGTCTGGGCATAGTGAAGTTTGGGGAGCACTTTCAAATATCTGGAATATGATCCAGGTAGTGAGTTAGCACTCTTTATTTCTGATTCTCCTCAAGTCTGTGAATTGGGTATATGAGTCTGTCTACCATTTCTGTCTAGAGAGGCTATGTTAAAAGAATGGTGAGTTCAAGCACTGAAAAGTTAGAAAATGCCAGAGCTAAGATTGTTTATGAAAAATTAATTTGGCCCTTTTGTGCACATGCATTATGAAACAAGTCTTTAATTACATACTATATTTTTTCATAGGACCCCAGCCTCATTCAGTGCCCAAGTAGGACACCTCCTGGGGATGAATCAGAGATGTTTAGTGAAGAAGACTTGTCTATAGGACCCCGGCCTCATTTGTCACAGAAGTTGGAAGGTGTTTTATGAATGAGGGAGGGAACTGCAGGAAGAGAAAAGATGATCTCATGGCAAAAGTAGCTGAATGCTTCCCTGGAGAAGTGTATTTTATGCCTGCCTCTGCAACAGAGTTTCTATGCGATGCTTGGCAAGTCACTTAAACCTAACTTTTTAATGTTGTGTTCTTCATTTTTCTACGTGTCAAACTCAGGACCCTAGGTCTGATTTGCAGAAGTGCTCAGCATTCAACAGCTGCAACTGAAATCAATGGGAGCTATGCTTTGAATATATAAAATGCTACGTACTCTGAAAAGTCAGACCCTAAGGGACAGACAAAATTAATGGACACTTTTGACCTTCTTCTGTTTGAGATTCAGTTCTGTGTCTGTAAAATGGGAGTAATTATACCCTCTCTTCCCACAGGGGTGTCATGAAAATAAATTCACTAATGTTTGTGAAGTGCTCAGATACTATAGTAGTGAACACAATAGAAAAGCCTGTGAGGAAATTAAACATTCTGTATTTGCAGGAGAGTTTGAATAACATAGTAAATAAGGCATAGGGGCCATACATTGAACAATAAGGAAAAAATATTGAATAGCTTCTCATTTAGTGAGCACTCTCCATCTTGAGGCAGCAGTCTTGTTTAAAAAAAAAAAGTAGGTGGTAACACAATTAGAGACTGTATCATAATGTTTATGTACAAGGGGGCTGAATTAAGATTGCACTGGCAATCATAAATTTGGAATTTTCCAAATTTTGAGTGCTTGACTTTTCAATTATAACATTCTTTTAACATCATTTTGGGATGTAATGGTAGTGACTGATCCAAGATGATATTAAAAAATGGGGGAAATATACTTTAAATTTATAAACTGCTGCTGCCCAGGCAGTTCAGGTTGTAAAATTCATGATAAACTATAGAATAGAATACAATTATGAAAATATAATAATACTCATTTGATAAAATTGCCCTCTTAAACATACAGTAAGCTCTGTAATGCTCCTAATCACATTAACAAAGCAAAATAATCTACCAGAATTGAAAAGTAAACCAGTTACATAATCAGACTTTTAAAAATACGATTTCAAATATCAAAAGTATATGGACCATTGTAGTCTACCTTGTTTTTGTGTTTGCTCTCCATAAAAACCAGGATTCCATTTGTGACAGGTACTAAAATATTACCTGTTTATTTTGCACTGGCACAAATGTAGATATTGTAGATATCTGTATGAAATCCTAAATCCAGTAGTGAGGATACAAGGTATCCTGTCAGAAGAAAAAGATTTATTCTATGTCAAGCAAGCTGACCAGTGTCCACAATGAAGACATATCAAAATTACCAAGAGGAGAGAACAGAATGTCAGATCTAATATATACCTTAGGTAGCTACCAGAACAATTAGTATTTTGTCTAACATAACTAGGAGAAACAATGAGGAGTCCTTGTGGCACCTTAGAGACTAACAAATTTATTTGGGCACAAGCTTTCATAGGTTAGAACCCACTTCATCAGATGCATGGAGTGGAAAATACAGGAGCCGGTATAAATACATGAAAGGATAGGAGTTGCCTTACCATGTGTGAGGTCAGTCTAAGGAGACAAATCAATTAACAGCAGGATACCCAGGGAGGAAAAATAACTTCTGAAGTGGTAATGAGAGTGGCCCATTTCAGACAGTTGACAAGAAGGTGTGAGTAACAGTAGGGGGAAATAAGTTTTAGGTTTTGTAATGACGCAACCACTCCTGTATTATACCTGCTCCTGTATTTTCCACTCCATGCATCTGATGAAGTGGGTTCTAGCCCACAAAAGCTTATGCCCAAATAAAATTGTTAGTCTAACAAGGACTCCTTGTTGTTTTTTGCTGATACAGACTAACACGGCTACCACTCTGATAACTAGGAGCTATCCCATCCTTTCCCCCACAAAATAGTGCTGAGAGGTCTGTCTGCAAATCATAGAATCATAGAATTCAAGATCAGAAGGGACCATTATGATCATCTAGTCTGACCTCCTGCAAGATGCAGGCCACATAAGCCGATCCACCCACTCCTTAGCGCCCCTGCCCCCCCCCGAGGAGGGAAAAAAAAAAAAGGGCCATTGCCAATCTTCCCTGGAAATCCCCGAAATCCCCTCCCAAATATGGCTGGCGGTCCCAGCATGGGCATGACATGCAGCCAAAACTCTCAAAAACCTCTCCAAAATACCATATATCATACCATTGACATTCCATTGTTGACCAAATGAAATACAATAAAATAAATTAATGCTCTGATTTTTTTTCCTTTTCATTATCCTCTTCATTTTCTTTCCATTCATCAAATATGTTGTTCCTTTATCACTATATTTTTGCTCATTTGTCTAGTGTTCTAGTAACTTCCTATATCTTACTCTTTCATATTCACCACAATTCACTGTTGTTTTTCTGTTACATTCTCCTCCCCTTTGCTCCCTTTCTGTTCCATTACTGCCTGTTCTCCCTCTCCTACATCACTTTTGTCTATTTCTGGTTCTTTCTCTCTTTTTACCATATACTTCCTGAGATATGGCAACTACTTCTCTTCCCCATTCCCTTGGGTGTTCATTCCCCCCCCCCCTTCCTGTGTTCTGTGCATCTGACCAGGATATTGGAATTGAGGGGGAAGGGGAGGAATGTAAGCAGACATTTTTATTCTCCTCCCCATCACAACCTGAATCTAAATAACTTAAAACATGCCTGAAATTTAAGATTCTTCTTTCCTCTGAAAGTGATTCACCAAAATATGCTAATAAATATTTTGTAAAGTAGATTGATGGCATATTTTTATTGTCTGAATGCAGTGGCAGCTTTTATTATGAGGCTAATTTTAAATAATCACGTGCTTACAGGTGAATAGTTTACCTTTGAATCAGGAGTTAATGTGGAAAAGCAGAGTGAATTTGGTGTTAGGTGACTTAACATCTTAAACTTTGCTGTTGTGGTTTTGTGTCAGGCATGTTGTGTGTAGCAGCCATAACTGTTTTACAACAGATATGTTCACAAAAATACTTACTTACTTATTTATTTACACACATTACCATAGAGTCTGAGGGCCTTCCACATAAAACAGCATCTCTAGTGGGTTCTGGCTCTTTTCTGATATCTTTTCAGTTTATAGAATCTTTGTTTGTGTTTTTTGTTTTTTATTGTTGGGGAGGGGGGAAGGGGTGATGTATGTTGTGACCATCATTCTTGTTATAGTGAAAAAAATATTAAATAGGAAGGTTTTACATTATTTCCTAAATATTAGTCTATTCTCCATTGGAAGCTATTTCCACTGCTTGAATACTGAGCGTAGTTTTGTCTCCAGATCTCAGGTACTTTGTTCTGGGTTTCATCATCTGCGTTGTTTCAAAGGCACCCATGTGTTGCAGGTTCATAGATGGTCACTCTGTGTCTTGAAAGGGAAAATGCAAATTTGCTCAGTCTTGAAAACTTGTATATTTTAAGTTTTAATTTTTTTAAAATCAACTTGATTTCTGTGGGTCAGTGATCTCCAAGAAATTTGCCTACGGAACTTCTTATGAAGCTTCTTGAGATGCCACATCGATGGTCTATATTCCTAGACTAAAATCTTTAATATAATCTATGTTTACAAAAATGACAGTTGATCTCTGTGTTTAAACCCCTTTTCTCCTTTTTTTTTTTCCTCTCAGAATCTGTCTATGACCTCCTCCCAAAGGAGTTGCAGTTACCACCCTCCAGAGAAACATCTGTAGCATCCATGAGCCAAACAAGTGGTGGTGAGGCAGGTTCGCCTCCTCCAGCTGTAGTTGCTGCTGGTAAGCATTCCACTTTGCTCAGTTATATCCTTAAGATGTGTAGTATTCTGGCCAACATGAACAGTGCTGGCAAAGTTTGGAGTCTGAGACGATTATGAAGAAATAAATGAGAGCTTATTCTAGGAGACTTCTAACAATCAAACTAAATGATATGCATTACAGGAAAATTTTACCTAAATCATACTTGCATTACATGCATAATATGTTTTTCCCACTGGTACATTCTTCAAAACCATAAGTGTGTACTAACTCCTAGAATGCACTCTTCTCTTCAGATATGGTAGGCACCAATTTGGAACTGAGTCAATGTGTGTAAAATAATGAATTCCACCTAGCATAGAAGATAGAATATGAGATGGTATTTTGGCCTTAAGTCTTTTATCAGGCTATAGGAAGAAAAATACCATGTTTTCCTTTGTATGGCCTGAAGAAGCTCTCAGAATTAAACCACGCATATATATTTTCTGTTGTTGCATGTACTGTAATCTTTTTATTGCATATTAAAACATAACTAGTTAATGTGATTTCATATTTATCAAAAATGTCTGAAATGACTATTTAAATTAGGTACACAGTTTAGAATTAAGCACATTTCTTTTTACAATGTGTCATTTTGGAGAAAGTGTGGGACATGACACTTAAACTGTATTTATTTACAAAATATTAAGATCATCTCCTTATGCGGAATATTTTAAACTTAAAGCATAAAGTCCCTTTTATTGACCTTTGTTTTTAAAAAAATAAATAAGGAAGAGTTAGTCCATTGCTAAGGATAAAGTTTTGATCTGTCAGGTTGGCACCAGTGCTCTGCAGAGTGCTAGTGTATAGCTGGAACTCTTTAGTAAGCAGTTTCACTTTAGCGAAAAGGCAAACCAATCATTGTGCCCATGGCTTATACCTCTTCCCTAATGGGCTGAGATTTCTTGAATAATTGGATCCCTGTAATCTTTATAACATTATATTAAGTTTGAGAGTGGTGTGTTGTCCATCAGTTGATGTTCTAGAAAATTAATGTTTGAGGTGGGGGTACTGGTAGCTGCATTATGCAGCTTTTGCTGTAGATTCATGTGCATTAACCTTCTATATAAAAACATGCCCCAGAAATGCACAGTGTAATAAACAGCCTTTCTGGTTGGAGGCTGAAAAGGTTTAAATCTGTAAGAGAAACTTACAGCACTGATCACCGTTCATGTTTTGCCAGACGTTTTCTAACAGAGTCTGTGGATTTAATTGTGTACTGTGGAGCTTGCTAAGTCATTAGATTTATAAAAAGTGGTAATTTCTTTTACAAGTGTTTGATTCTAAGAGATTTTAAAATGCAAGAGATTTTACCTCAGTTCTTAATAATGAATCTGGTTCCAAGGTACAGCAACAACCGAGTACTGTTGCAGAAACATAGATTTTTGTTTTAAAAAAACTGTTAGTTAAATCCACAGACAGAAATGTAACTGCTAACTGTTTGTACCTTTACTGAGACAATTTTTGAGCATTTGAGTTTAGGTAAACAGAACTAAATGTCTGTTCCTGCTAGGTTTTTAGCATCTGCTGATAGTCAATCCAGATCCGCTTAAAAAGCTGGGAATGTGCTAGCTGTGTTTGTGTTTGGGTTACACTGCAGCATTGACAGTTCAAGACTATAACAGGGTTCAAAAAAAGAACTAGATAAATTAATGGAGGATAGGTCCATCAATGGCTATTAGCCAGGATGGGCAGGGATGGTGTCTCTAGTCTTTGTTTGCCAGAAACGGGGGATGGGCAACAGGGGATGGATCACTTGCTGATTACCTGTTCTGTTCATTGCCTCTGAAGCATCTGGAATTGGCCACTGTTGGAAGACAGGATACTGGGCTAGATGCACCTTTGGTGTGACCCAGTGTGGCCTTATGTTCTTTCCTTTAAAGAAAACTGAAAGAATATAATGTAGATCAGAGAGAGGTTTATTTGTAAACACTGGAAGAAGGTTCCATGTTCACTGAACTAAAAGGGGTCTTTAATGTCACTTTCTGATGAAGATTCCTCTGCATCAGCATTGTGAGAAGCCAGTTGGGTTTTTAGATTTCACAGGGTGCAGTTAAAAAGCTGGATCAAAAGTGGCACACTTGATTATAAAGATTGTAAAAAATTTAACAGCTTAGATTATATAAACTTTGTTAAAAATTAGTATAAAACATTAAAGTGTGAATCTCATTACTGCTGTCACCTGCCATAAAAGTGAGTGTCCGAAGGA
Source organism: Mauremys reevesii (assembly GCF_016161935.1). Classification (NCBI taxonomy): domain Eukaryota; kingdom Metazoa; phylum Chordata; order Testudines; family Geoemydidae; genus Mauremys; species Mauremys reevesii. The sequence continues at coordinate 41,898,986 of NC_052638.1, forward strand.
TTGAATCTTGGTATTTTAAATAGTGTATCATTCGTACCTTGAAAGCCCCAGTCAGTGATCAGCGCCATTGTGCTGTGTACACATGTAACAACTGTGAAGGTCCGTAACCCAAAGAGTTTGTGGCTGGGGCTTTCAAAGGAATCTAAGGGAGTTATGTGCCCATATCTAATTGACTTTCAGTGGCAGTTAGGTGACTAATTCCCTTAGGCCTGGTCTACACTAAAAAGGGGGTTCGAATTAGGGTACGCAAATTCAGCTACGGGAATAGCGTAGCTGAATTCGAAGTACCCTAATTCGAACTACTCACCCGTCCAGATGCTGCGGGGTCGAACTCCGCGGCTCCCCGTCGACTCCACCACCGCCGTTTGCAGTGGTGGAGTACCGGAGTCGACCGCGGCGCTTCCGGAGTTCGAACTATCGCGTCTAGATCAGACGCGATAGTTCGAACTCCGAGAAGTCGAACTCACCGCGTCGACCCGGACGGTAAGTGTGGACTAGCCCTTAGACCCTTGGTGAAAATCCCAGGCTACACTTTCAGGATGTGACAGGAGTCAACAGAAGGATAAAACAGACACAATGCAAGTGAAATTACTGTTTGTATAATACAGGGGTAGGCAACCTATGGCACGCGAGCTGATGTTCAGTGACACTCGTGCTGCCCGGGTCCTGGCCACCAGTCTGGGGGGCTCTGCATTTTAATTTAATTTTAAATGAAGCTTCTTAAACATTTTAAAAACCTTATTTACTTTACATACAACAATAGTTTAGTTATATATTATAGACTTATAGAAAGAGACCTTCTAAAAACGTTAAAATGTATGACTGGCACGCAAAACCTTAAATTAGAGTGAATAAATGAAAACTCAGCACACCACTCCTGAAAGGTTGCTGACCCCTGGTGTTATACATAGCAGTAGCGGTGTTCTTCCCCTCTTTGCCTCCACCATCTGGTACAGTTTGGGAGAAGGCTTCTCTCCCCAAAAGAACCAAAGGTGTGGGGGGGCTGAACAGGACCACCCATATCTCTTTCCCCTGCAAACTTGGGACAGTTTTGGAGGTTGTGGGGGAAAGAAACACCCCCTTTGTCTCCAAGATTGGGAGAGGCTGCTTCGGTTAGTCTGGTAAATTTTGGACCTGACTTGTGACCGCCCCATTTGGAAGCTGGCAGTAGGAGAAGAAACAGCCCCCTCCACAAACAATAGGAGAGAGTGGAGAAGTGAGTGTGAGGCTCTGTCGTGGACCCAGTGGGCTGGTTACTAGTGTTGCCACAAGATCCCTGATCATGCTCCTGCTGATGCATCAGTGCCAGTGGCCCTGCTGCAGTCCCTCCAAGCAGACTTCTGATCTGCCACTGGGAGGTGAGATGAGGCCCAAGTCTCTTGTCCTCCCCACCATCTCCTCCACACAGCAAGGGTCCCTCTCTGAGCATATAGGATTTGTCTAGTGCAAAGAGATGGATCCTGGGCTGAGGATACTCAGAGACTCTGCCTTCCATCTTTCCCCTTGACCAAACGTCTGCAGGGAGGGGAGCACAGTAGTCCAGATTCAGTGGGAGGTCTGGGAAGTTTTATACTTAGGCTGGAGTTAGTAGACCGGAGCCCAGGCTGGGCTCGCCTAGAGCATTACACATGCCTTCTTTTTTAATGTTTTGGAGGGATTGATTCTCCTATTCTCAGGGGAGCCATAGTTTCCAGTTGTGGTGGGTTAGACTTGTCCAGCCCTCTCTTCAGTGTTCTGTCAATTTTTGTGAAGGAGGAGTTTTTCTCCCCCTATACCCAAAATTCTCCAGGTTCCCAAAGGAAGGAGGCACAGGTGCTTCAGTCAGAAGACTGCTATTTCTCCTTCTTTGGAAGGAGCAGTCTTCCCCTGTGCTGCACTAGTTCCTTTTTGGGTGCACCCCTCTCTATCATATGCCCCAATTGTCTTAGGGTTGCTGCAGTCTCTTCAGGCAGCTGTCATAGCTGGTCCTGACTCATGCAGTATAAGGAGTCTGCTTGGTCTCCTTTCTGTTAATAGGAAAGAAAATGGGAAGGTCACTCCAGGCTCCCTGTGTGTATTGTAGAGAGAGAAAGAAGAGTGTGCTTGTGTATTTATATTTAATTTAAAAAAACAAGATTTGCTGTTCACTCATCTGATTGTCACTTTTGAAAAGTGGTTAGTAAAAGAACACAGACACACATTCAAATGGCTGATGTTGTAGAAATGGTAAAGTTGGAAAGAAAGGTGACCTTGGCATCTTAGAGTTCCACTATCATAAGCCAGTTTGTTCTTTCTAGTGTTTTGTGTAAATCTTTTGTGTGCTATCTTATTTATCCTAAAACTATAACGTATTTTCTAATGTTATAAGTCTAAACCTACATCACTGTAGGTGAGCCCATTAAATACATTGTTATTTTTTTAAGAGATGGAGTTAACTAGAAATAGGTCTAGCATTTAGTATGTAGTGTAAAAATCAATAAATAAAATGATGCAGGTGCACTTTACTAGAAGCAATGAGAAGATTAAATCATAGGGAGTGATCAGAGGTGTTTTTTTTTCTCCTTTAAGATTTAACATAATTTGTTTTCTGCTTCCCTAGCCACTGGGTGACACAGTATCTGGCTGAAAATCAGATTACTGTAGGGTTTTCCATCAGATGCTTTGCTCTGAGGTTTTGTTCCATGTAAATGCATTGCATAAAAATCTTGCTGCAGCTAACTCTTCAGATTTTTAGAGGAGCAGGATGGGCTGTTTTCAGGTGTGAGGGCCTGACAGAAACAGACTTCTAGTTCTACCATTTAACATTTGTTTTACAACTTACAGGTCAGTTTAAAAATATTAAAACAGAGTCTTGATAGTTGGATTTTCATGAACACATTTGATAATTTTAATATAAGCAACACGATGTGTATCTCATATTCATCAATTCAGATGAAGAGTTTTACCCACTCTTTGAATGTCAATCAGGCAAGTGTAACCAATGAGGAATCCAGAATTTTGTGCTGCAACATTGATATCCTCAGCTTCTTTCTCAGGTACCTAGTTCCATCACACTTCCAGAAAATAGGAGGAGGAAAAGGGGCTCCCTATATGCATCAGCACTAAGGACTAGCATCGTGAGCTCTTTGTATAGACTGCTGCATGTGGGAGCATCTTCATCCAGAGGGCAGGAAAAAGAGTAACGTGAGCCAGCACGAGCATATTACTAACAGGAAATATCGATCATTTACTAGGCTCTTTTGATTGCAGATCCAGATGATGAAGCAATCTCAATCTAGGCTGTAGTTGGAGTTGATCACTTACATAGATCAGCAGCTGGAGCTCCAGGAACCCACACTTTTAATGTTCCCGGCATGAGCATTTTCAAACCTTTTGTAGGAGAAGGTGCCTGATTCTTCAGTTGTATTTCTCAGATGTTGATGAGATTTTTCACATTTGGAGGACATGGGTTTGTACGAAACTGATTTAAACAAGCCTTTATCTTTCTATTCAAAATGCTAATCTAAGTCTCTTCTCTTGTGTTCCTTTCTAGTAGCAAGTCAAAAGCCCTCTGTCATCTTCTTCTGTTTGGAATACTTCAAATACAAGAGCCCCTGTTCCTAAGCACCTCAAACTGTATTGCTTTTTGAAAGGTAAATGTGAAGGGTGAACCTGTTCTCTGAATTAGTATGTACAATAAAATCCTCTCTACCCTTGCACAGAAAATATAAAGGGAGCATCTTGACTGCCAGCTGTAGTCCTGTTCCTTCTCCCTCCAGTAGAATCTTAACTAAGGACAGTTTGCAAATCTTCGGGGTGCAGTAAGGAATGCATCCTTTCCAGTGTCTCTTTTTGATCTCTTCTTCCCATTTTGCCACTGTGGGAATGGATCATTCTTCCATATTTTTTCCTCCTCACCATTATGAACAACCTTCCTGCATCTGATTTGGTTTTCTGGCTGTTTTCAATTCCCATCTCAACTTTCCTAGCTCTAATAAAACAATCAATTTGTTTTCTCATAGTAAACACTGGGACACAAATTCCACATTCCTGAAGCTTGTTCACAGAACCCTCTTAAATTGCATATATAGAATGTAATCAGACGGGTTGAGTAATGTTTTGGTAAGAACAATATACAAAAATAAATTATATGGTATCTTGAGAGAGAGTAGCATAGACCTGTTAGATCAAATTTTCCCTGAAGATAATTCTGATTGCACATTCTTCTTAAGTCTTTCCCAACTTAAAAAAAAAGAAGATGATCTGTGGGATTCTGTCAGCTGCCATCCACGAGATATGAGGTATTATGGAGCAGGTGGAATCTGGCATTCTAAACAAAAGGAATAATACTTCTGAATCTTAGAAAGGTTGGCCTTGTGGAGTGGGATAATTGAAACATCTACAGTAGTGCTGAATTTGCTAAAAAGTTACATTTATACTATAGCTAGAGGTATATGGATTGTTCCTTTCTTTAAAATGGTATATAAGGAGGCAGGTTTAAAGAGGTAATTTAACTTGTCCTGTGGGGGGAGGGGGGCTCCATAATACTTGGAGTAATCATTTTTGTACATTTAATTCTGAAAATCATATTTTGCTGCTCATTTGTTAATAAAAGAGCCATACAATTAATTATTTGTCCCCTCTTGCAACCATATTCTAAGGGTTAGGTTCATTTTCTTCCTCCATAAAGCTGAAGAAGCTTTTGGGTAATACTCATACTAAAATTTCCAAATCAGTTAATTGCAAATAAAGTTTGAAAATGGAAACTGAGTTTTTGCAGAATTGGAGCCAGGACATCAGCTTTTCTTTTGCTTATTTCCATATATCAATAGCAGAAATTTCTGGTATTTATTCTAGGTGGACTTCATTGCCAGTGTCAGTCACTGGTCCTTTCCTTTGGTCTGGAAGCAGTTACCAGAATCTTCAAAGGTGATATGAGTGCTAACATAGCAGGTTTATGATGTCATGTGTTGACTTGATTATGAGAAATAAAAAGCTCGATCTGGTTTTGGTCTGGTGTCCAAAGTCTTGGAAAGCTTTCAATTCTTGTGGTTCATAATCAGCTATGCAGAAAACCATCACTTCAATCACAACACAACAGATGAATGTTCAGGAAGTGCTTTCCATATGTTTCAGGGGAGGGAATTTCAAGGAGGACAAACTTCATAGAATGCACAGCTTTGAGGAAAAACTATCTATAGCACGTTTGTTTCAGCCAAGAAATATCAACTGCTTCTCTTTTTTTACAAGGTTAATATACATTGTAAAGCTTTTTAGGCCAGGGTCTTCCTCTGACTATGTGATAGTGCAGTGCTTAGCATACTGGAGCCTCTGGGCACTGTCGTAATACAACTAATTTCTGAGCAAGGTATTTCTAAACTGCACTCCCATTCCCAGTGTGTCACTTCTAGGTACACACGATCATGAAGATAGTTTCAACAGTCCAGAAGAGGCCAATGTCTAATTAGCTTGGTGGCAGTTAAGGCAAGGATGTTCCCTTATCATTCTGAGTTCTATGTGTAATGGTGCTAGTGTGTAGATATGTACTGGGAGAGTCGAAGAAAGGAAAGTTTCTCACAGACACACTTTCCATTGAATGGAAATTTCTGTTGGCAGTATGTGTTCCCTCTAAGTTCTAAAAATACAGTGGAATAAGTAGTAGACCTTTAGGTCTCTAATTCTTATTTCTGTTCTAGTTCAAAGTTGCTTTCAGCCTTCTCTTGACTGATGTATAAGCAATAAAGCCCACCCATTAAGAAGGTTTTGGCATTAATTCATTATGAAAATGCACCATTCTTATTATCAAATAATGCAGAAACAAAGACAGGAAAAAAAGGACAAACCTAGTGTGTAATTACTGGGGAGAAATTCCTTGTCATAGTGGTATAAAAACCTCACTTAGTCCAGCACAACATTATTACATTTTTGGAAGGAACTGGTGGATTTGAGGAACAGAAGAGATCATTTCCTACCCGGAGATGGTTTTTTGTTATTCTGATCCACCACTCAAGACATTACAGAATTATTCCTTTTAAGATGGTTTGATTATGTCAGGAAGTTGGGGAGATGAAAGGTGAGAGCTGGAAGAGGGAGCAGCTGAGGAAGTGTAGAATTCTGCCTGACTTGCTTGATTGCCTCTGACACCACTCTGAGTGGGAAAACCTACTAAACTGAATTGGTGGATGAGAATCACTAACAAAAAAGTTGCAGGTAAGAAATTACTACTTTTGTATCTTTAAACATGAGTGTAAATTATTGGTGGTGTTTATATAAAAACAGATTGAATGATGTGTTTAATCTAGGTATAAAGTACTGCTTGTTTCAGCATGTAATTGTAAGGGAATTGAAACTGTTTTGGACTTAATGTAAATTAAAATAACCAGCCTATCTTGAATCTGTGTGACTATTTATTTTTGAATAACTGGTGAATTGGATTGCTTGATTATATTTACTGGGTTGCTAGTTGTTTTCTCTATTAATACTTAACTTGCATTCTAGCTCCGCCATTCAGAGACAGGCATCGTGTGGTGGGTTGTGACAGTGTCTGTCAATAGTGAAGACAAATAGTGCCAGAGACACTTAACCCATCCAATCTCACCCAGGGTATAGGTCGGTCTTGTTTTCAGACTTCTTCATAAGTCTTTTTTTTCTTTCTTTTTTGTTTCTAAATAGTGGATTGATTGAAAACTAAACTTTTTTGTAAAGTTTTTGACTTTACATCAGTAATACTAAAAGAAGAAAAGTAGAAACCCAAAGTTGGCATATGAGGTGTTAAAAGCAGGTTTGCAGCCACTTTGTAAGTTCTGGTTCATAACTTTTAAACCTTTGGCAACACCAGGGTTAATGCTGGAAATTTTGTATGTAGTATCCTTCTGTTTTATTCTGAAAAAGTCAAATATTGTCAAGAATATAACATGTAAGGTCTATAAATAACATTCATGGAGGGCCATACTCTGTGCATTAGGCCTGTAAATAAGGCCCTACTTGAATTGTGGGATGATTGTCAAAAAATTGGCTGGGTTGCAGACAAGACATGGAAAATTGCAAAAAAAAAAAAAAAAAAAAAAAAAGTAATATGGACCTTATTTGCAGTAATAAAGTCCATTATTATTTTTCCGTGATTTTCTGCTGTCAGGGTCCTGGGGCTGAGAGCGGGGGGGCTCCTGCTGTCAGAATTGCAGTGGAACCTAATATTGTGGAATCTGCAATCTCCACAGTATCTCAAGTTAAGTAGGGACTTACCTATAAATGTCCCAAACTTTACCCTGTGTGGTGTTTGAATTTTCATTTTTGTCACCAATTGTTTTCTGACAGCCTGTAGTGGAGCGCATGGCATACATGCTAGGCCCTGAAAAATAAGGAGAGTTCTGAATGACTTCCTGTATGTAGTGACTGTTCATGCACAGGGGGTTGGAATACTTTAAAAAAAAAAAAAAAAAAGTCTCTCACATAGTTGCATTTGAAATCTTGCAATTTCGACTGTGGGATGTAACTCGCATTGCAAGATAGCAGCATGTTTTAAATGTCAGGAGTAAGGCAATTGTTTATTTTTGAGGGATTGTGAATCCTTGTAGTATTGAAGGATTTCCGTGAAGAGAGTGAACAAGGATTTCATGGAACAAGGATTGGCTCCTCTTAAGCTATTTTTAAAGACTGCAACTCCCTTCAGGGCAAGCAGTGATCATCCTGCTCTCACCTGCCCCCATTATTTTAAAGGCTGAAAGTCTTGTTTGACTCCACAGAATTATGGAAATATATAATGTGGCCTTAGTCAGTAATTTAGTAGCTAATGTTTCTTTCCTTTTCAATAAACAAATTGTAAAACAAAATCCAGCACTAATTTGCACATGGGGATGCTCTTTGCTATGCATTCCACTCTTCCTGATAGTAGCCTGTGAATTTGGTAGCATGCATTTGTGCCACATGGGCACTGCATCCCCTTTTCCCACTGCCTGCTTTCTGGCTGCTTTCTATTTTCAGAAAGAACCTAAATTATTCCAATTCATAGAAAGAAGAGCCTATGAAAATAACGCTGCTTTACTGCCCTGAAAGTGAGATGGGCAGCTGGGACTAATAGGCAGCTTTCAGCCTGTTGAAAGCAAACATGGGTGAACTGATGCCATGACCAACTGGAAATTATGCATCAGTCCTTCTAGAAATAGTGCAGAGAAATAGGTGTTCTTTCTTAATTTACATTATAAACTCCAGCACTGACCAAATATGTTAAGTTACAATTCTTGGTTAGTTTAGGTTCTTTCATGTACAAACTATGGAATTGCATCTATTAATGTGTAAATTGTGTTGCCTGAAAGAGAACAGGAAATGCCTTGTGTTAAACTGCTTGTTCTGTATCAATCTGTTTGGCTTTATGGAGAGATATTTGCGGGAGCGTAGGCAACAGATTATGAAAGTTATTTTCTTCATTTCTACTAACTTCATATGGAGTAGAGGTGATATTCAGAATAGCTAAAAGGCTTTTAGTTTCTAACAATGACCCACCATACTCTAATTTGAAAGGATTTAAATACAAAATACACTTGCAGACCTGTTTTATTTGCTTTTATGGTCCTTTGGCTGCATACCCCATCAAAAAATTCACTTGGCTTATATCATATAAAATTGTAATTCTCAAATAATTTTAAGAAAACTGTAGCGAAGTCTTATTAATATTCTGTCTTTATTTCAAATGTGCAAATACAGAATATAGTAACTATCTAAGTAAACAAAATTAATATTTGTGGGTTTTGGTAAGCATTGTTAAACTAAGCTGTCAGATAAAAATGTGTCTCTACGGTAAATAATTTACACTCTAAGACAAAAAGAAAATGCTTAAAAAGGCCTGTGTTCGTACTCTAATTTTCCAGGACACAAGTGAGGTTTTTCTTACATTCTGGTTGTTGTATGCTCAATTCCTGTACTCTTGGGAACAATTCCTTTTTCTGTTGGATAATTTCTAAAAAAGTAGGAAATGGAAAAATGCTCTCAAGTTTTAAAACAGGACCAATGAAGATTAAAGCATTGAAAACTTAGAATAAAGAATGTTTAAATGCAGCATATTCAACCAAGGGATCCCTTTTGTGTATCAGATGTATGCATAGATTGTCACTGGCTCCAAATATATTTAAAGTTTAAAAAAACAAAATGAAATTATGTAAAAATGTTAGTTTGTTATTCATTATAGTAACTTCATGAATTCATACCTGGCAGATCCTACTTGTTTACTCTTTAAACTAGGAAGAAGATGAATTGGCTGGAGACCTATTGGCTCTATCTGTAAACATGAAATAGTTGCATCATTTTTACTAGTGGCATAACTTGAAATGTTTAGAAAGTGCATTTACACTGATTGATTTATCCTCAAAAACACATTTCAGATTTGCCTGTTTTTGTAAGGGCAGAAAATAAATTATCTGCTTCTTTGATTGGCGTGATCCTCATGCTGCTTTTTGTATATTTTTGAGGTATGATAGGAAAAACACTGAACTTCACAAAGCTATACATATTTTAACAGTTGCATATTAATGGATGATATTTGAATACTTTTGAGAATATATAGCAAAAAAGGAGGCTATTTGGATTGTATTAAACAGTATTCGTTTAGCTTGCCATTTGTTTCCTGCATTACCGATACACAGGGCATCCCTGCTAATTGGAATACAGTGCAACTGATCCCTCTAAGAGAACATACATTTCCTTCGAATTCTCTTAAAAATACGGAGGAAATTTGTTTTGGAACTTGGTAGTATTTATGATTAAAGTTTTTGAAATATTGTTCATTGGTGACCTCAGACAGTGTTGGTGTTACCAGCTATTTAGCTTTGTGCTAATAAATAACATTTTTAAAATAGTTTTTCCACAAAAATTAAGGTAAAATTCATCTGTTGGGTTTCTAGGATTTCTATTTTAAATGCAGGATATGATCACCATTTGGTATACCTGTCCCAATGCAGACTTGCATGTATAAAGTGCTAAATTCTGCTGCGTTGGTTTTTCACATGAATGCTTCTTTAGAAGAGCTCATTTAACGTTTACTTTTGTAGCAAATATTAAACGTTTTCACAAGTAATCCTTAATGCTAAATTCTGCAGAAGGGTGATCACCTTTATCCCAATTTTAGAACTTTGTTATCTGACTCAAGGGTCAGCTGTGTAATTGTTTATTATTCCAGTTAAAGTTTTTGTCATGGGCAGAGATCCATGACGTGTTCATATTCTACATTCTGTTGTGCATGGTGTTTCGTTTCATTAGTAAACGGATTGATACCTAAGAAGGGAAAATGTTGCTGTGCAGCAAGACAAGTTTGCAGCATTATTCCACTTGCAAACCCTGCATGTAGCACACATGCTCTGTGTGTGCTGCACACTTTTTTTCTATGTAGGTGAATTTACAAATACTAAATAGGAACTAATGCTGTTGTTGCTAACAAAACAAGGTAAAACATGTATAGTAACAATCTTTCTCAACTCAAAGTGGTTGCAAATCAGCTCCTAAATATTGTCACTGAAATTAATATCGAGAGGAAGAAGTTTTTTCCAATTTTATAAATGTTTCTAAAGAAGAAGCATTGAATTAATGCATGCTACAAAACAGATAAATTTGTCTTTAAATTTGAATGCAGTTCACAGTGACTGAATCCTCCAGCTTCAGCCACTACATTTACCAAGGAACAAACTGGAAAATGGAACTGGTATCATTCAGCTTGTCCAGGAGGTGGAGGAAGGGAGTCTTTTTCTACATAGCTGAAAGAGTAATTTATTGATAAACTGTACTGACAACTAAATTTCTCTTAAAACTTAACCACAGATAGGGATTATTTTTCATTTCACTTAGAACAGAAAAACATCCAATTAAGTTGTTTGTTTTAAAAACAACCTTCATTTTTAATGACTCTTCATATGGTTCTGATGCTTCAATTTTAATTACCAAAAACACTGATGTTTTTTTTTATGGTTTTCTCATTTTTACCATACCTGAAAATAAATATTCACTTCATCGTTAAACAAAAAAATGTTTCCCCCCCCTTTTTTAATTTTCTGAGATTTCCTCAGAGTGGTCCAAGATAGTTAGAATACAGATTAATTAATTGAATTTCCACATTATGGAAATAATGTCATGATTTGAGTGGCTTATCAGAGACTCCTGCCTTTTGGATTTAAAACACCCCAAAAAAACCTGACTTCCTCCTTACAGCGGATATTACCCTTAGTGCTGCAGTAATGACCATTCTATGATATTCCAGTGTAGGTTTATTTCCCATTGAAGTTTATGATGGTGGTATTTGTTCCTTGAGTTTTGGTGTGATCAGCACTATTAAAAAAAAAAAAAAAGAAGAAGAAAATAGCTCCTTCCCTGGAGGGCTTACAATCTAATGTAAAACATACAGTTTTGTGAGTTGTTCTGCAATAAGCTGCTATCATTGAAAACATCTACTTGAATTTTAACATTCTTTCTTTTTACTCGCTTGCTGATTGATATGTCAAGTTTTGAGAGAGTTATTTAAAAAAACCTTTAGTAGAAATAATCCTGTTGCTCTTCAAAAATCTTCTGATTTTTTTTGTTGTTGAACACTTAGCCCTGCTTTCCTGTATCAAGGGCAGTCTGATCTATAGGGTTCCCAGTTTGGTTAGTAAATAATTTTTGCTAGAGTAGGTGGGTAGATAGCTGTAGGACCCTGTTAATGTCCCTGAGGACACTGAGGCACGATTGAACTAAGAGTTCTGTCCCCTCATTGGTTCTATATGGCTTTTAACTTCCTGTATTTAAGGGGACCAGCTAACAGGTTCCTGGGAGATGGGGGTATATAGTCTGATGCTGACTTCTTCAGCCTCTGAGTTCCTAGTGGCCTTTTATCTTTCCATGCTAAGCATGCTACAAATCAGTTTTGTCCCTGTTCTGAACCTACACAATAAACAACTCATATCATAGTGACTGGTACCAGTTCCATTTTGCCTACAATTCAGTTGATTTTATATTTTATTTATCATTTTATAATTGATATCTGGAATCAGCAGCAATTTTCTCATTTATTTTCTCATATTTTTATTCCAGGATTTGCCTCTGAAGCAGGGAGTGTCTGCATTAAAAATGACCTGTAGTTCTCTGCTTCATAGGTTAGAAACTTATTTTAATATTTTGTGGCTAAGCACAGTCCCGTCTTTTCAAAAAATTCTAATAATGAATGGTTTAATTGGCATTGAATGTGGACTACAAGCATACATTTTGCTTTGGGGTTTCCATTGTTTTAGATAAAATGGCTTACGCTCAAATGATTAGTCCAGTTGAAGCAATAAAAGCCTTGTTGTTTGCTTGCAGCCTTTTTAATGACTTAAAGTTAACTAAAAACATAACTGATTATAGTTCAAAAGTTTAAGTACCATTTGGACACTTCAAAAATAATATTGTATTGCTTAGACCTTGTATTGCTTGAAGCATTTACATTCTCAAACTTACCAAATTCCAAATTTTCATTTGGGGGAAAAATCAGTTCACAAATCACATTATTTCAATGGGACTGCTATAGCCAGCACAGGTGCAAACATGTATCTTGTATTTACTTCTGAATTATACACCGCAGATGCTTCTTCAGCTCCCTCCTCTTCCTCCATGGGCGGTGCTTGCAGCTCCTTTACCACCTCTTCCAGTCCTACCATTTACTCTACCTCAGTCACCGACAGCAAGGCTATGCAAGTGGAGAGCTGCTCCTCAGCCGTGGGGGTAAGTAACCGAGGGGTAAGTGAAAAGCAGTTAACCAGTAACACAGTCCAGCAGCAACAGTCAATGCCGAAGAGACATACAGTCCTGTACATCTCACCACCACCTGAGGATTTGCTGGATAGCAGTCAGATGTCCTGCCAAGATGAAGGGTGTGGATTGGAATCAGAGCAGAGCTGCATTATGTGGATGGAGGATTCCCCCTCCAACTTCAGTAACATGAGCACCAGTTCCTACAATGATAACACTGAGGTGCCACGTAAATCACGCAAACGAAATCCAAAGCAGAGGCCAGGGATCAAACGTCGAGATTGTGAAGGATCCAGCATGGATATATTTGATGCCGACAGTGCCAAAGCGCCTCACTATGTCCTTTCTCAGCTCAGCACGGACAGCAAAGGCAACTCAAAAGCAGGAAATGGGTTGGTATCTACATTTTTTAAAGTTCTATCACCATAATTAACACCAAGCTAATACAACATATTCCTGATTTTTCTCAAGTGTTCTACTCAGGTTTTCACATAAACCCAGCCTCTCCTTCCCTTTTGTATCTTAGCTCATAAGTTTATTCTAAAATTGCTAAGCTTTGCAGAGAAGTAAAGCTAAGATTTATTGCAATATAACATATGCTAGGCTTAGTTAGTGATTCAGTCCAGTACTGGTGAGATTATCCAAGGTTTTTCCCCCAGTGGATTGAGATTCCCAAAGGATAGAAAGCTTTTTAATTCTATGGCTCCATCTGTAAAAAGTCTATTTAAAAAGAGCTATAAGTACTGAAGAGATCTTACAACTGTTCTACACTGTCTTCCTAAAAATACCTTGTTCAGATTTTTATGTGAGGATCTCAGTTGATACATTTTATCTGCTTCTGTCTGTCTGTCTCTTTCTATTTATCAAATAGAGAGAGCGATGGATGTAGAAGTTAATTGCTTGTTAAGATTTTTCAGCATTTAAATTAACACGTCTTTCGCTTTTTGTTTGATAAAATGTTAAAATTATATGCTAAACTAAATTTTGTTTTTCATGTGAACTCACTTCTGTATTTGATTTTCAGAAATAAATCTCTAATCTTGTTTCTCTCTGTGCTTCTGGGTTGTGTGCATGTGTGTGTTAGTATGTGGGCACGCCTGGGTGGTAGTCTCTCATCTCTACCACTTCACACTGTTTACTAGATACATTTCAGTAGTTGCTTTAGAGAGAGAAAACCTCCATGAGTTTACAATAGTTTGTTGGGGGTTTTTTGTTTTTGTTTTTTTACCTGTGGCTTCTTTAGTACTTATTTTTATACTGCAGTCAAGTGGGTAGATTTATTTTTTACTTTTATGTATGTGCTTGCAATGTGTTCTAATGTTCATCACTGGAATGGTGAACATTAAAATATGACTGACTGGAAAGATGAGCTTTTCATATTCCTAAGGGAAACAGCCTTTAGTCTGTATTCCCAGGGTCATTGCAGTTCCATACTTAAAATGTTACTTTGAGAAAGTGATTCTAAGAAACTCTCCAGAGTGGTCTGCAGCTTCATGGTAGAAACCTCATTCGGTAAGATGAGAACCAGGCTCACCAAAGGATGTAGAGTAAATATTGCCACCCAGTCTTTTTCTCCTGCCTTCTGCAAAAAATTACTTAATCAATGGAACAATTTTTTGTCTATTTACCACAAATGGTCTAGATGTATCAGTGAAACAGTCCAACATTCCTGTTCACCAGGAAGAATTTATAATACTGTGAAATATTAACTCTTTAAAATTGATTTGTAGCGTCTCAAATTAATAAACAAGTTGTTTGGAAAGCTAGAAAACAAGGTTGCACCAAGCTTACAGGAAAGAAAGCAATTATCAGTCACCATGGAAAGAAGTGCTCTTCCTGTAGACAAGAATTGTGTGTGCATAGAAGTTTTCTCCAGACAAGGAGCACAGGCTTAGTAAGCTACAGACATATGACCTCGGTAGCATTAATAATAAAGAAGCTAGCAAAATGTTCATTACTACCATAACAGGAGCTAAGCAGCATGCATTAATAAAGGAAAGGTTATGTTTATACAGCCTTAAGCTTTTAGAACACTGGGGACAAGGTTGATTATAGTAGTATGCATTATGCAATATATCTAGATTGTAAGAAAAACTTTGATAAAGTTCCAGATAGCAGATTCTAGTTAAAAGTAGATGCTTTAATATCAGAAGTGGGTAGTATATGGAAATGCCCGCCCCCTCCCGCCCCCCGCACGGGACATGTACATCTAGAGTACAGAGATGCAGCACTGCAAACACAGATTGTAGGAATGACTGTAGTGCGGGGTTTTTTTTGTTTGTTTGTTTTTGGGTTTTTTTTTTTGCTTTTTCTGCCCAGTGGAGCTCAGCCAAGCTAGTTGACTCACATTTTGGCTTCAGGAGAAGAGGGAGGGTGATGACACTTGTTATATACACTAGTTCATACAATGGAAATACTAGCTCCCTCAGAAGAGACTTCTAATCTTCTGTAAGAGCTAGGGGAAAAAAGCCCACTTCCATAGAAACTGCGAAATGAGTTTGTGCAAGCTTTTTTAAAAGGCTTTGATTTTTTGATGATTTTCTAGGGCAAATAGGAGGATTCCTGTTCCTCCATTGGAATCATGCCAAATCTCTGTCTCACTATTAGTCTCAAGTCTTTATTTGGACCATCTGTGGTTCAGATGGCGCACACTTTAAATTATCAGGACAATGAAGAAACAAATAAAACAAAAATAGAATGTTGAGATATTGAGTGGGCATCATGGAATGTATTCTAATAAAAGCATTTGGCTTTGGCAGTTCGTTTGAATGACCATGCCAGTCAGAATGATTTGTTTGGTTCTGATACCCGTTAAGCTAATTAATAAATAAGTATATGGAAAATATTGCTGTTGCTGTTTGCACAGGCATGGAAAATGGAATGCCACTGATTCTGGGAGTAAAAGGTAACTGAATTTAGAAGGACAGTGTAGGAATGCGAGCTCTCCTTTATAGTTCGGAACAGGGATAAATGAGAGGGATTCCAGTGAAATATTTAAAATTCATCTATAATATAGCTAATTAGATTGAAAATGATAATCATAATTTCAAGAGACTCTTAATGGGAAAACATTCCAAATAATTGGCAATCAGTACCTCTTCAAACAAAAATAACACAGTATATGTGGAGTATGTTACCAAGCAAGGTAACTCAGGATTCAAAAGTAGAATAATTAAAGAAAACACATAGGTAGTCCGGGGAGGACAAAGTATTAAATGTGTATATTCTTTTAATAGGTCACATGTCTGTTTGTTCTTCCCATCAAAATTTCTATGATCTTAAAGTCTCCTTCAATAATCTGTTTAGCTGGAATTCTGAGTGTGAGAGATCAAAATGTGTAACCCATATGTTTCTGCATTGAGAATTCTCTTGTGACATTATAGGTAATTAGGTGAGCTCTAAAGGCAAAGAAATGTGAATCCCAATCTCAGAGCTCTGAACAATATGACTATACTTTTATGATAATTAAATTGCTTAATATTCCTTTTCTGATTCCCATGTTTAATTACATGATTTAAAATTCTGGATGTCATGAAAAGCAGAGAAAATGTACTGACTCAAAACTGCTAATATACTGGAATAAGTTCCTAACAGAAGATATGGAGAATTGATAATCTAAAAACCTTGAATCTAGTTAGTGTTTTTGGTTAACTAGGACAGTAGTGTAACTCATACTGCTCTCCTACATGTGTTTACTTAGGTTTCATTAACTTGTGTACATTGTCCCAACTGGAAGAGGGTTTCTGTAGAATAAAAAAACTGGGTGAAAATAAAACTAAAGGGGTTTTTGTGGTAACAGCCTGTTTGGCTACACTGAAGCTGAACCATGAGGATTTCTTGCCATAAAATGGTACTGTTGCAATTTGTATGCTTTTATAACCTCTAAGTTCTACATCTTTTCTTTTAATTTGAAAACAAACCTACAAAACAGGTCTGGTGAAGCACTTTGGGATTCTATGCTCAGATTGAATAAATAACAGGCTCATAGGACAGTTTGAGTCTTACGGTTAAATTTCATAAACACACAAAATTAAGTTACTGCAGCCCTTGATAAATCATCCACTAGATCCTTAGTCAGAAGATTATTCATACTTGTTGCAAGTGTTCAAGGGTCTTGCAAGGTTTGGTGTAGGTAAGAGCATGATGGATGAAACCTTGTGGAAAATCAGACATGTAGCAGCAGTATTAAGGGAAAAACTTGCACCCTCCTCTACAGCAGTGAAGGCCTGTCTTGTAGCAAAACTACTGTGGTTCAGCTATACAGGGGTTAGGCCAGGAGTTGGGGAAACCTGTAAAAAAGATGTGCATTTCCTGTAGACTGTGGAGCCTTGCTCTGTAGTATTGTACGGTGAGAATTTCAGGCTGGGTGATACTTTGCAGATCCACCAATGTGTAAATCCACGGGCCATCAACTCTTCTAATCAGAGTGCAAATAGCCTCTCTGGGCTTAAGGCTGGCAAAGTTTCCAGGAAATAGGTCCACCATCAGTGTGTGGCTTTGAGGAAGAAGAGGTTTCCTTTCCTTCCCCAGCCAAATTGCTAACGAGGTGCCTTGAAACAGCATTCCTTAGGAATCTCACACCTTTCCCTTATTTCAGGCTATCCATGCACTCAAGAAGGCAGCACTGGCTAGTTGACATTTAGAATGGTTTCTTCACATCCATAAATGCAGAAACTAATTGTTGATAAAGTTAAAGCTTACATTCTGCATAAACTGATTAAGGCCTCTCCCAGCTAACCCTAGTTGCCAGGAGAATAATTCTGTTCACTATTGGTAAATGTGTTTAGCAGATTTTGGTTCATGATAGTCTACAAACTTCCACTGTATAAGGTCAGTGAGACATTCTTTCTTGATCCTTTAAAATGGACAAAAAAAATTGTGAAATGTTATACTTTGGAGGGCTTCTTCATTCAGGTTTTAATTATGGAACTGATCACAAGCTACAGTATATTTTGAAGACCACACACCTGGGAAGAGATGGTCTTGTTGCATGCACTGCATTTGTTTTAAAGTCAGTGCAATTATGGCATATCTGCTTAAGCCAAATACTTTTGAAACAGCTTTTTCATATATTTCTCAATTTGATCTGACAGAAATTACCAAATAGTAGTTGTGAACTTGCATGGTCATGCAAATTCAGGAGGAGACAGGCATGAGGCTGTTTTTCTATCTAAGAAGAAATTTATATCATTTAACCTTAATTCTGTTGAGCTTTTAAGTCATATTACAAATATGCATATCATTTCCCCTACATTTTCTGATTATACAATATACTGGGGAGGGGATAGGTTATGTGCCTTCCTCCTATTATTAACTTATTCTAGTAATGCTAATTGGTTTCCCCTTTGCTATTTATGTGAAAAACAGTTCATATTTTCACAGAATGGAAAAGACAGGGAAGCATTGTCCTGCCTTACCCTCCAGGTTCCTTCTCTATCAGTGAGACAAGTCTAGCTTAAACATTGGCTCTTATAAATATTTTACCTGCCAATTTATTTGTTTTATCTATGGCACTTTACATTGATTTGTTTTTATATGGGAACTTCTTATAACATGTTCTCAATGGTCTGCTTTGACTTCTCAGAGCATCAGAAAACCAGAAAGGAGCCGGAGGGAAGAAGAGCCCGATGTTGTGTGGTCAGTATCCTACTAAAAGTGAAGGCAAGGAGCTGAAGATTGTGGTACAGCCGGAGACCCAGCACAGAGCTCGGTACTTGACTGAGGGCAGCCGAGGCTCAGTGAAAGACCGGACACAACAAGGTTTTCCAACTGTAAAGGTAGTCTGTTTCTAGTAGTACATGGCAATGCTGTGGGGAAAAGGGTTAATGTCATCCTTGGATGTATATATGGGAGTAGAGAGTAGGAGCAGAGAAGTGAATTTACCTCTGTGTGTCTCATTGGTTAGACTGTTACTAGAATTCAGCATCCAGTTCTGGAATCCACATTTTAAAGAGAGGCTTTGCAAAATTAGAGAGGGTGCAGAGAAGAACCACAAAAAATGAATTGAGGGCTGGACAAAATGTCTTACAGTGCAGGCATGTCTACACTGCAACTGGAAGTGAACCTTGCAGTGCGGATAGACGGACTTGTGCTTGCAGAGCTCAGGCTAGCGCACTTAAAAATAGCTGTGTGGAGGACACTCTGTCTAGCAACCTACCTGGCCTGGGAGGCTCACTCCCAGTTGCTGTCTAGACATACCCTGAGAGACTTAAGGAGCACAATCAATTTAACTTCTCAAAAAGAAGATTTAGAGCTTGCTTGATTAGTGTACAACAGGGGTCGGCAAACTTTTTGGCCCGAGGGCCACATTGGGGTTGCAAAACTGTATGGAGAGCTGGGTAGGGAGGGCTGTGCTTCCTCAAACAGCCTGGCCTCCACCTCCTATCTGGCCCCCACTCCCTTCCACTTCCCACCGCCCCCCTCAGAATCCCTGACCCATCCAACCCCCCTGCTCCTTGTCCCCTAACTGCCCCCTCCCGGGACCCCCTGCCCCATACCAGCCCCAGGACCCCACCCCCATCCACCCCCCGTGCTCCCAGTCCCCTGACTGCTCTGACCCCTATCCACATACCCCCCTCCCCCTGACAGGTCCCCCGGGGACTCCCACGCTTATCCAACACACACCCCCGTCCCTTGACTGCCCGCCGGGACCCTCCTCCCCTTATCCAACCCCTGGCCCCCTCAGAGCAGCATGTGTGGCAGCTGCGCCACCAGCCAGAGCCAGACATGCTGCTGCTCTGCTCGGCAGGAGCATGCAACCCTGCTGCCCAGAGCGCCGCCCACACAGGGGCGTAACTGCGAGGGAAGTGGGACAGCAGGGGAGGGGCCAGGAGCTCAGGGGCCGGGCAGGACGGTCCCTCAGGCTGGATGTGGCCTGCGGGCCATAATTTGCCCACCTCTGGTGTACAAGCATCTTCCTGTGGACAAAATGCCAGACGCTAAAGGGCTCTTTAATCTAGCACAGGAATCGGCAACCTTTGACACGTGGCCGGGACGATTTTTTTACTTGCCTCATCCGCAGGTTTAGGCGATCACGGCTCCAACTGGCTGCGGTTCGCCGTCCCAGGCCAATGGAGGCTGCAGGAAGCAGCACGGGCTGCAGGCCAAAGGTTGCTCATCTAGCAGAACAAGAATTAATGGCTGGAAGTTAAAAAACTGACAAATTCAAGTTAGAAATAAGGCTCCGATTTTTAACAGTGAAGGTGATTAACCATTGAAATAAACTACCCAGAGAAGTGGTTTCTCCATCTCTTTAAATCTTCAATCCTTATTCATAATGAGTTCCACAGATCCATGACATTGGGTCTCTGCTATATGTAGCCAAGGAGACTTACCGAATGGGTCAGTCAATGCCAGGAGAGCAGTGGCTCCACCTCTGAGAAACTGCCAATTTTTCATCTGCTTCCTTAGCTGCAGGCAGGCAGACCAGCTCCTCCCTGCTTCAGAACAAATGCAAAGAAGAGAAAAGAGATGGGAAGGAAGGCTTACATCTCCAGGCTTTCAGGGCTTGCCTTTATCAGCAGAGGGGATTCCTTTTCTCCTCATAGTTATTGGGACTCTCCGTGCCTCCTGCTCACCCCTATAGATATGCTTCCCCTGCAGCATAGTGGAAAAGGCCAAGAAGAGAAGGAAAACCAGAAACTGTGTCCAGCACCTCCCTAGTGACTGAATGCCTTGGTGGAGATCTGTCTCTGTTCTGTGGAGACCCAGGCCCCTCTCAAGCTAAGGCAGGGTTTCCTGCCGCCATCCCTCCTTGACACGGGGGGCACCCAGGAAGCAGTGGTAACAAAATCACCTAGGCTGGCACAGGCAGCTGCCCCAGGCCCAGCATGAGTGGCAGCTCCCTTCCCTCCTTTGGGGTAGCATAGTTTGAAGCAAAATATCAAAAGGCCAGTGAAGCTTCTGAAGCATGAAAACTGTCAGGGTGCATCAGGCCTACAACATAAACAAATATGAACTGTCCTCTGCTACCCCAAGGACCTCTGCAGTCTTTAACAGGCAATTCTAAAGTGGATAGACAGTATTGCAAGTATTGTCCCCCTCAACCTGGGGAAGAAAAAAAATGGGGAAGGGAAATTGCGTGGCCTAAGGGCTTCTCCCTGTTGGTTCTATGTCTACCCCTTGCTGGGTGACCTCACCCACAGTCACGTTCATAGACAGCAGCACCCACCTGATACGGATTCTGGAGAGCTATGCTTTTATGACAGTAAGTTAAAACTGTCTCTGCAAATTCCCTGTCTCAGAATGGAAACAGGCTGTGTCCTTCATGAAGTTTCTTATGGCAGAAAAGACTTCTGAGGAATCTTATCAAAACATTTAACCTCTCAAGGGAAGTACCCACTGATGAGTTTCTGTTGCCTCTGGGATCAGTGATCTCCTATGTGGATATTCTTAGTGATCCTGTGCTTGCATGAGTTTCCTCTTCTCTTCTGCTGAGTGAAGGTATCTCTCCTTAGGAGATTTTCAACTTATTCAGATGTTGGATGA
Source organism: Mauremys reevesii (assembly GCF_016161935.1). NCBI lineage: Eukaryota > Metazoa > Chordata > Testudines > Geoemydidae > Mauremys > Mauremys reevesii. The sequence continues at coordinate 41,920,172 of NC_052638.1, forward strand.
GTCTGAGCAGATTCAAGTCAGGCTTCCCAAAAGGTGAACCAGTCAGGACAGTTATCACCACAGATGTAATCTGAAGGGATGGGGTGCTCAGACAGGGATGAAGATTGTTCAAGGGATCTGGTCCAAACAAGACAGCAAGCACAGTAAAACTGGAGAGAACTCTGGGTAATTGGCTGTGGTCTCAAGCCTCTGTTCACAAGCCTCCCACATGTGCTGATCATGTCACCTGAGCCTTGTCACATGCCAACAGTCCTAAGGGAACCTCACCTCCTGATGATTTGCGTAAAGAAGAATCTGGAGTCACTTTGCTTCCTTCATAACCAAAGGAAAATGATTGTAGTTCGTTCAGCAGGCATAAATTAGACAATTCAGTATGGGAACTATGCATAGAGGTGTTCCACTTTCTGCTAAAGGAATTTAGTCTCCCAGTGATAGATCCGTTTGTTTCCCACCTGAATTACCAATGTTCAGTGTTCTTCTCTAGCCAGATAGCAAGATATGACTTCCTTCCCTTTTTTCTCATCACCAGAACCCTAGAGAAGATCAGAAGAGAGCCAGCTATGGTAATTCTGGTAGTCCTAGTCTAGCCAGTGAGGCCTTGGTTCTCAATCTCCTCAACATGGCACAAAGACTTTCCATCTGCATTCCATCCAGAAGGCAATCTAAAGATATGTCTACCCAGAAAACAAACACAAAAAAACAAAGACCCTTGAGTCTTGGCACCTGAGTGAACTGACTTGGACTCATGCTGTGGGGCTAAAAATTGCAGTGTAGAGGTTCTGGCTCTGAAACCTAGTTAGGGGTGAGAGTCTCAGAGTCTGGCCTCCAGCCTGAGCCCTAACATCTACATTGCTATTTTTAGCCCCATAGCATGAGTCCAAAGCAGTTGATCTGGGCTCTGAGACTTGCTGCCAGGATTCTGTTTTTATTTTTTAATTTTTTTTCTTTGTAATGTGCCCTGATATGCATAATTGTTCCTTGTAATGAGAATCCAGGGTTTTGAATACAGTCTTTTAAGCCAGAAAGGTTAGCCAGAAGAGGTAATATCCACACGTTTAGCTTTCAGAAATAAATCTACTAACTCGGTGGATTTAAGGACCTGGCTGAGGTTTACCCATTGGTACCAGGACAAGGGTTTCTCTGCTACCATGAATCCTTGAATTTCTTCAAGATGGACTTAAGCTAGGCCAACACTCAAAAGTCAAGTTACTGCATTGTCTAGTGTCCTTAGCACAACAGACAAGTAGTGGATTTCATCTTGCCCAGAAGATGTATGCTTTTTTGAGGGGGCGTGGGGGATGGAGAGACATCCCTTTTATGTTCTCCTAAAGGGCACAGAGTTCTTTCATGGGATCTTAACCAGATTCTCAGTGCCACTACAGGCCCTCCATTTGAACCGCTCATGAAGGTGTCTTCTGATTTTTCTAACCATTAAACTGGTCTTTTTGTTAGTAATCACATGAATTTGCAGGGTGTTTGAATTGGAAACTCTTCCTGGAACATCAGTAATGCAGCTTCCGCAAAGATAATGTCAGTTTTGAATACGACTTTGCCTTCATACCAAACATTAACTCCATGCTCTAGAGAGCACAGGATATTGTCCTTCCATCCTTCTACCCAGCTTCACTGCATCCCAAAGAGAAATTGTGGCACACTTGAATATCTCACAGTATATATTCACTGCACAACTTGGTTTAGAAAGACATATAATTTGTTCTTTATTATCTGTTTCCAAAGGGAACGGAGGCTTCAGAATCATCCATTTCCAGGCTGAGCTGTTGTATCTCAGAAGCATGAAAGTAAAAAAGCATAACTCAATCTTCCAAAATCAGAGCTCACTCCCTCAGAGATGTTGCAATTTCCAGGGCAGAAGAATCATATGCCTCACACAAGGTTTTAGAATAAAGTGATTAATTAAACAGTAATAAGTCCCCAGGACTGGAATGGATTCACTCAAGAGTTCTGAAGGAACTCAGATATGAAATTGCAGAACCACTAACTGTGGTATTTAGCCTGTTGCTTAAATCCGAATCTGCCCAAAGTGACTGGAGGATAGCTAATATGGTCCAGATTTAAAAAAAAAACAACAACGCTCCAGTGATGATTACAGACTGGTAAGCCTAACTTCAGTATGAGGCAAACCAATTGAAACTACATAAAAGAATATCTTTATCAGACACATATATGAACACAATATGTTGGGGAAGAGTCAATACAACTTTTGTAAAGGGAAATCATGCCTCACCAGTCTCTTAGAATGCTTTGAGAGAGTCAACAAGCATGTGGGCGATGGTGATCCACTGTACTTGGACTTTCAGAAAATCTTTGACAAGGTCTCTCACCAACAGCTCTTAAGCAAATTAAGGTATTAGTGGTCAAGAGGGAAGTTCCTCTCGTGGATCAGTAACTGGTTAATAGATAGGAAACAAAGGGTAGGAATAAATGGTCAGTTTTCAAACTGGTGAGGTAAATAGCAGGGTCCCCCAACAGTCTGTACTGGGATCAGTGCTGTTCAACATATTCATAAATGATCTGGGAGAAGAAGTAAACAGCAAGGTGGCAACATTTGCAGATGATACAGAATTACTCCAGATAGTTAAATCCAGAACTCTGCAAAGGGTTATACAGGGATCTCACAAAACTGGGTAACTGGGCAAGAAAATGGCAGATGAAATTCAATGTTGATAAATGCAAAGTTAATGCACATTGGAAAACATAATCCCAACTATACATACTGTGGCAAATTGCCGGTACTGTTATGCTGGGTCTCACGCTTTCTCTTCTTTGGGGAAGGTTCAGGGTGCCATTGCTTGCCTCTGAACCGGTATTTTTAATTACCCAACTTGTGTCCTTGAGGAGTGGAGTGGAGAGGGAGGGACCTGGGCCCGCCCTCTTCTCCAGGTCCCAACCCAGGGGCCCTGAGGTTAGTGGTGAACCACTTGAACTGGTGGTTCCTTCCCCTGGGCTACTTCCCTCTCCTGCCCTTCAGCTTGTGGAGGGGCTTCTTGCCTTCCTTCTACACAAGCCAGGTGCCCCTTACCTAGGGGGGAGGGATAGCTCAGTGGTTTGAGCATTGGCCTGCTAAACCCAGGGTTGTGAGTTCAATCCTTGAGGGGGCCACTTAGGGATCTGGGGCAAAAAATGGTCCTGCTAGTGAAGGCAGGGGGCTGGACTCAATGACCTTTCAAGGTCCCTTCCAGTTCTAGGAGATTGGTATATCTCCAGTTATTACCTATTTTTTTATTAGGGTTTTTGGACTTCTCAGCCCACCGCAGCACTCTTCTAAACTTTCCTTTTTGTCTCTCTTCAAAACTGTTCTCTGCTTCAACTCTTTCAAACCGCTCTCTGCTCCAAACCCCACACTGTCTGACTGAAGCAGGGGGTTTATATCATGTGACTGACTGCTGGAGCTCTAATTGGCTTCAGGTGCTCTAATTGGCTTCAGGTGCTCTAGTTAATCTAGCAAACCTTCCTCCCCTTGCAGGGAATAAGGCTCCCTGCTAACACTCTCCTGCTGCCCTCTGGCCATGCTGTATCACAATACACATTGATGGGTTCTAAATTAGCTGTTACCATTCAAGAAAATGATCTTGGAGTCATCGTGGCTAGTTCTCTGGAAACATCTGCTCCATGTGCTGCACCATTCAAAAAAAAGCTGACAAAAAACATTAGGAAGCATTAGGAAAGGGATAGATAATAAGTAAAGCTACAATTTTGTCATGGATATTTTTAGTAAAAGTCATGGATAGGTAACAGGTAATGAAAAAAATTCACAGAAGCCATGACCTGTCTCTGACTTTTACTAAAATCATCCCTGACAAAATGAGGAGGGAGGAGTGTCCAGCACCCTGGCCTGTGACTTCCACAACTTCTGTGACATACTCATAGCCTTAATAAGACAGAAAATATCATAATGCCACTATATAAATCCATGGTGCGCCTGCACCTTGAATACTGCGTGCACCCCTTCTCAAAAAAGATATGTTAGAATTGGAAAAAGTACAGGGAAAGGCAACAAAAATGATTGAGGAGAGATTAAAAAGACTGGGACTAGTCATTTTAGAAAATATATAACGGGGGGGAAGTATGACAGAGGTCAATAAGCAGAGCCGTCCCTTGAGTATTGCAAATCGGGGCGACCACTTTGGGCCCCACGCTTTGGGGGGCATTGCGGGACGGTGCAATTGGCCGGCGCGGTCGGTCCCAGAAGTGACACATTCGTCACTTCCGCCCCTGGCCTTTCTGTGTGGTATGCTTTAGTCAGACAAAAGTTACTGGGTTTACTAAAGAGTAATGGTGAAATTCTGTGACCATTATATAAGAGATCAGGGTACATGATGTAATGGCCCCTTCTGGCCTTAAACCATAAGAATCTATCTATATGGGGACATATTTCTGATAGTAGAGGGCTCTTTAATCTAGCAGATTAAGGCATCATAAAATCCAGTTGCTGAGATCTGAAGTGAAACAAACTGAGACTAGAAATAAAGAACAGATCTTTAACAGTGAGGGGAATTAACCACTGGAACAACATACCACGGGATGTGGTGAATTATTTATCATTTGAAGTCTTTAAATCAAGACTGGTTACCTTTCTAGAAGACATGCTACAGTTAAAACAGAAATTGTGGACTTGATGCAGAAATTATTATAGGTTTTTTGTCCTCTGTTTTCAAGGGAGCAAGAGTGGATGGTCATAATGGTCCCTTCTGGTTTAAAATCTGGGTCAAATGCATGCACAGTTGACCTTTGTCTGCTGTGAAACATCATATATACTTCCATTTCTAATTTGTTTTTTAATCACAGTGTTGTATACACTTCGAATAGTTGGAGTGATTAGTCTACATAATCCTGTCTTCAGTTTTTCATTAATATATTTGACATTTTCATAATGCTGTTCCTTCATGTTCCAAGGTAAATTAAAATGCCAAACAAAAACAACCTCCATCTATCCACTGCCACTTCCCCCAAAACTATAGCATACAATATTAAGACTATTATATACTCAATTAAAGAAATCTGAGATAAAAGCATTTGACTAAACAAGTCTGGAAAAAGTGACCTTTCAGTTCAGATCTAACAGTTCCACGATTGCTTATGATGCTCTACAGGAGAGCCTTTATTGCTCAGTGAAGAAATACTGAATATATTTTAGAAAGCCATCAGGAATGGAGAGAACAGTTTCATTAGCTTTTACCGTCTAAGTAAAAACAGAGTCCTCTGTGTTAAGATGTATGTCAGGAAATAGACAAATTACATTGCATATGTACTGATGTCTTATTAAAGTTATGAAAAATCCTCTGGAAAATCATAAAACAAACAATATTGGACTTGTAGAAGAGCTGTGTATAAGTGGCTGGCTGAAGATGAATTTTGTTTAAACTTGAAAGCAGAGCTGGTTGTAATGGGAATTTGATTTTGGATACAGTTATAGCTGGAGAGGTTCTTGGAATAGCTTTGTATCAGTGGATTGCAACATGAATGGTGCAGTGATTATCTGATGCAACTGAACATGCAATTACCATTAGTAAAACAATGATGCAAAAGACCTATTCCTGCTAGTTAATAGGAATTGCACTTGTAGTATTGCAGGATGTTTGATCTATTCTCTGTGAATCAAACCACAAATTAAATTTTTTAATTAAAAACGGGATTAGAGAAAATATTGGAGAACTAAATCGCTATATACACTGAGTGAGGGGTGTTTTCTCAAATATAAAATTCTTCTAAACCACTTAATCTTTTGAAAACATTTTTCTTAATTGCTCTACAATGTAATAGAGATTCCTCTGTACAATTTCATAGAAGTATATTGATTAGTTAACGTGAAATTGTTATCTTGAACTGCAAGGCATTGTTGTGATCTAGGAGTTTCTGAATTGGTCAAACAGGATGAGGATCAGCATGCAGAGTGTAAAAGAACAGTATTAACAATTAGCATTTTAAGAGCTCATTAATCTAATGTAGAAATACATTTTTATAAAAAGTTTAGGAATGGTTATTTAGTTTTAAATTTGAGTGTAAATTTACATATAATGCCAACACTTAGTCTTATAAAGTCCTGTAATACTCTAACACATTTTTCTCATGGCATAAATGTATTCTATTGCAAACTGATTCTGGGCAGCACATTAATACTGAACAGGTGTATCTAAGAAGCCTTTATTCATAAAATATTTTGACAGTGGATCAACGTTGATCATAAATTTTAAGTGAGAATGCTAGTTGCTGTTTACTTTATATTTTTTATGGAAGAATAAATCGGATTTTCGAATTCCTGAGGCTACAATCTAAGCAATGTAATATTCACAAGAACGAAACATCAGTCTGCCATTTTGTAAATTTATATAGAAATTCTCTGCTTCCCCCCTCCTTGGAAATTGTTCATTTACTTTCAATCAGTTTTTTGGAGGTTCAATGTATCTTTTAACTGAAATATTGCAGTTCAGTTGTACTGTTTATAAAATGTCTGATTTCATAATAAATTATAAGGCCAATTTACTATCTACTTCTTGTTGCTTGGTTCTAGCTGGAAGGTCACAATGAGCCAGTGGTTCTGCAAGTGTTTGTGGGTAATGACTCTGGTCGAGTGAAGCCACATGGGTTCTACCAGGCCTGCAGAGTAACTGGGCGAAACACTACTCCCTGCAAAGAGGTGGACATAGAGGGTACCACAGTTATAGAGGTTGGCCTTGACCCTAGCAACAACATGACACTTGCGTAAGTAATTCTTTTTGGATTGCACTGTTTTTCTGGGATGAAACAGTAAGATAGGGGTTCTCAAATGGTTTCTCAAACCCCCTTAGGGGGTCGCAAGGTTATTACGCAGGGTTTGCGAGCTATCAGCCTCCAACCCCAAACCAAGCTTTGCCTCCAGCATTTATAATAGTGTTAAATATACATCAAAACCACGTTTTTTTATAAGGAAGATTGCACTCTGGGGCTTACTGTGTGAAAGGGGTCACCAATACAAAAGTTTGAGAACCACTGCAGTAAGAGGTTTTTTTGCTTCAGGGATCAAGTTTGAAGGTGTAATTTGATGTTATCAGAGGGGTATTAGTCTATATCCACAAAAACAGCATAAATCTGAAGAAGTGGATTTTTTACCCATGAAAGCTTATAACCAAATAAATCTGTTAGTCTTTAAGGTGCCACCAGACTCCTCATTATTTTTGTTAATTTGATGCTGTTATCTTAAATAAGAGGGTGGTTTTTTTTTTACATACGTACAGCAGGGAGCAAGATAATAAAGACTACAAATAAGATGTCCTAAATGTAGTCTGACATAATTAAAACTTTATGGAAATTGCTTTTTTATTTATTTACTGAATAGCTTGCTTTCAGAATTTATGTGAAAACAAACTGAATAGACAGATTAATTTTTGTAAGCAAGTCACCTTCAAAATACTGTTTTTTAACTTAATGTTCCCCTTCATTAACTTGCTTCCAGAGGTTCTTTTTGGATTTGTTCATCAAACTGTTTTGAAAGCAGTTAAAATATGAATACCTTGACACAGAGAGAATACTAGTGAGACTAATATCGTAAGGAAAATGCCTTAAAACCTACCCTAAGCTCACCCAAAGTGTTTATTTTACCCAGTGTTCACTTTTTGACATGTCTTTTTTTAATGCTTTTTCTATCTTTAGTTTTTATATTAGGGTTTCACTTTCTTTGTTTAGTATTTGTAACATTGTGTAAGTACTTGCAGGACATGAAGATTCGTCAGTGAATTTAGATGTTGTGCAGTTGTTCTTTCAACTTTTTTGTTTTGAGGGGCAAGGGAAAAGAGAGGGATGCCCTCTCAGTTAGTGTTTTTAGAGCTTATTGAAGAACTGAGTCCAGCAGGTTTTGGCTTTGTCCGTAGTGGGAAGTGCAGAAAGAGTCTTTTAGCACTCCCCCAGCCCAGTTTGTTCTGTTCCTGTCCTATCCATCTGATAGATAATGGCCTAGTTAAAGGACTGTGAAACTGGCAACGAATCAGGCATTTATGACAAAGTACAACTACCGTCTTGGTTATAAAATGGTCACTTTTCAGAAGCATTTAAACAATCCTTTGTTGCCACCATTCAGGAGAGTCTAGAGCTCTCGAAATGCATGATTTGGACTCTTTGATGCTTAAGGTTCAGCTGTCCATTCTGTGTTTAGTGACTAAACACTATGCCTAGCTTTGTAATTTAGGATTTTATCCTAAAGTTGAACCAGTGATCTGGATCTCTGACTTGCAGGCCCTAATTAATACAAAATGAATAAAAAGAAAAGTAGGATTAGCATCTGTTCTTTGAGCTCAGTGATATCAGCCTGAAAGTCTTGGGCCTCTTTAGAGGCTACTGAAAGTTAAATTCCAATCTCCCTCAATTGGAAAGGTCAAATGACCATCTATGACACTGATTTACCATGTTTTGTCACTAGGGAATTGGAGGAAAGGTAAAAGATAACCTCCATGTTCTCTCATTCCAGGGACTTGGCTCATGATATTGTTAAAACAGGAAGTATTTTCTCACCAGGCAAAGAGGAATGTGTTTCTTATTCTTGATATTTCTTTATTACAACAGAGACTTTAAGAATAGGAAGTGATTAGAGACAGTTGTCCCAATTTGTACTTAAGAAAACTTAAGGGATGATTAAGAGGATCAGTTTCCAAATTGTTGTTGTCAATGCCACCTCCCCCTGCTTCTTTAAATGTATTGGAAATATCATTAGATTTATTTATTTATTTATTTATTAAGTAGGTCAGATTCCTTACCAATACTGGGTTCTTTATTTTACCCCTTCTTATGCCAACTGGTATTTTTTCATGACAGCCCCATGAGATAACACAAAATGCCATGCACACCTCTGAAGACATGGTCTACAGCTGTATCCTTATCTGACTGGTTACTAAGAGCTGTGTCTACATATAATATGGGGCCTACAGTTACTATCAATCTCTGTCCTTTTATTCCAAAATTTGGCTCATTACAAAGAAGATGATCAGCTGTTTTGTGATATTAGTTTTTCTTGGCCATTGTCCTTCTGTTTTCAATAAAGATTTTTCCGGTGTTATGTCTCATTCTGACTTTTTCTTCATATGATAGCTTGCGCATTTCTCAAACCACTTCACTGTCTATAAGACTATTCACTACAGTTATTACTGTTCAGTGATTATCTCCTTGCAAAGACTCCATTCAGTAATCTGACTTTCTTTCTCTTCAGTAGAAGAGCAAGCTTTCAATGTTAAGGGAGTTGGTTTATTCTGCCCCAACAGTCCCTACTTTTCAAAGCAATCTTAGTAATAGGTATGCTAAACTAAGTATTGTTTGGCCATAAGAGAAGCCTTCACATCCTTGTACTTTGTCTGTAGAAGATATCTAACAATTGTATCTGCATCTTAGAAAAAAGACCTTATATTCTCTTTGAGTAGTGTCCCTATGGGTGCTCCACTGTAGGTGTATTTGCACCCCTGAACCTCTAGTCCGAGATTTTAGATAGCAGTGGCTGTTCAGCCCACGTGTGCGTCCTTCCTCCCTTGTGGTCTGCCTCAAGACTATGTAGTGCTGCGTGGGTGAACCGCCTTTGGCCTCAAATGGCATGAGCAGTAGTCTCTTCCTTCTTGATAGCATTTAGTATAAATAGTAGCTATGTTTGGAGTTTTTTGTTTCCTTTTAGTAGTTAGAGCAGTGGTCCCCAACCTTTTTCGTCTGGTGGGCACCAGACGAAGGACTGTGGCGGCGGTCGAGTGTCCGCCGAAATGCTGCCGAATTTCGGCGGCGACGCCTCTGGATGACGCTGCTTGTCGGCAGCAAGTGACATCACCCAGAAGTGTCGCCGCCAAAATGCCGCTGAATTTCGGCAGATGCTCGACCGCTGGCCAGGACGCGGGTACATTCAGGCGCCCGCGGGCACCGTGTTGGGAACCCCTGAGTTAGTTTCTGTTTTTCCATTCTGAGGAAAGAGAACTTTTTCTTTTACATTTTTCCCATGTTTTTTGTGGGCAATCACGTGCTTGGTTCCCCCACCTTCACAAGGTGCCTCTCCTGCAATGGGGCAATTATAGTAACGGACAGGCATTCTCATTGTGTCTGGTGTCCTGGAGAGGCACTTATTCTGCAGAAGTTCACAGAGATGAGGTGACGTCTCATAAGAACCAGGAGCTCAAGTTAAAGCTTCTCTTCATGGAGGGTGCACTCCAACCACCAGCTGACTCCAGTCCTGAAACCTATCCAAGATAAGGTGCCACAGGATTCTTTGCTGCTTCTACAGAACTATCCAAGACAGAGATCATCCTCAGAGCCTTGATCCTACAGAGGGATAGAATTGCAAAAAAAAGTCAGCTGATTCTCCCCTGCAAAGCCACTAGAAAAAGGGTTCTGAGCCCTTAAACCTAGTTGTTGGCCAGCCAGAGGGGATCCCCAGTGTGTTTGCCCACCTCAGTCAATATCACTGACTCCCCGGTACCGCCTAAGGACCCCACGGGCAGAGGCTTGGAAGCAATGGCCCCGCCTCCCAGAGATAAAGACAGAGATTGTACCACCTCTAAAAGATAGGCACTGACAAAACCATCTTCGGCACTGAGTGTGTCAAAGCAACCCTTATTGGAGCATTCCTCACATAAACAACAGTCGGTATCAACAAGTCAGCACTGGCACTCCTTGATGGTACCGAGTGTATCAGTGATACTGCAGGAGTTCAATTTCTCAGGGGACCTTGTGGTTATGGAAGAACTGGAATCCCCACTACTTGGTACCAGGGTCCAAGTACCAAGCACATCTAGGTATCACCACAGGCACTGGGTCATTTACCCTCAGAACGCCAGTCAGCACCACCCTTTTCCAGCAAGGAGTCGGGCAGTGACCAGAATGATTATCTTTCTCTGGCCTCACAGTGTGGCCCACCATTACAACAGAGGGACTTCCTCAATTGCACCCTTGTTCCGACCCTCAAGCCTGGTACTGTCTGTCATCTGTGGGGACCACCATGACCACCCATGCCCTCCTCCCCCTCAGTGCCTGTATTGGGATCCATGGGCAATGTACAGATCCCACACTTTACAAGCATCATGTGTCTCTCAGAGAGAGTCCACCAGACGGTTCCCCTATGGCTTCAGTGTCCAGAGCCCCGGAACCTGAGAGAGAGACTTTTGAGGGGCAGGAAGCCAAGCTCAAAGCAAAGACTATCCCACCAGCAAACATCTTCTTCTCCTCCTCCTCCTCCTCCTCCTCCCCAAATAAAGCTGTGATGCCCCTTCCTCCATTGCTGGCAGATGACTTAGACTCTTTCCAGACCTTACTAGCAGATGAGTTTCAGATTCCCTTACAGAAGGTGACAGACTCACACCACAAGCTGGTGAATATTCTCCACATTTCCTCCTCCTCCTCCAGAATTGCCCTCCCAATTAACGAGGTGCTTCTGGACCCTGCCAAATTCATCTGGCAGCCGCCAGCCATCATTGCACTGACGTGTAAGAGTCTACAAGAATTATGTTCTCTCCCCTCCCCCAAAGGAGGCAGACCTCACTTCCTCTTTACTCACCCTCAACCTGACTCTATAGTAATGGATGTGGTTAACACACGGGGAAAGCAAGATCTTGCCAAGTCAACACCATATAATAGAGATTGGAAGAGGCTAGACCTTTTGGGAAGAAGGCACAGTCGTCAGCAACATTACAATTCAGGGTCTTGAACTACTAAGCTGTAATGGCTACGTTTAACTATGTAAATTATGGGAAACTCAACACGTTTATTGATCACTTGCCAGAGGAGCAAAAAGAACAATTTCAGGCCATTGTCAAAGAGGGGCAGTGAATAGCCAGAACAGCACTACAGATGGCACTGGATGCTGCAGACACAGTGATGTGCTCAGTCTTGATGGCAGCGGTAATGAGGCGGGCATCCTGGTTACACCTTTCAGGATTGCCCAAGGAAGTGCAAATGGCAGTCGAGGACCTGCTGTTTGAAGATCCCAGACTCTTCACTGGTAAGACTGACCCATGATTCCACACATTAAAGGATTCCAGAGCCACGCTACGCTCCCTGGGAATCAACACCACCTGGACAGATGAGAAAATAGGGCTCACAACCACCTCACAGATCCCAAACACCTCAGTTCCCACCATCACAGCGGTATTACAAGCTGCAACATAAGAGATCCAGGATGCAAAAGCGGAAGCCATAAGCTTCCTGATCCTCTATCTCTCAACCCTTGTCCTCTAAGCATCAGTTTTGATGCTTTGGTCAGGGCCCTGAACAACCATTCCTTGCGACAACAGCAGCTGCTATCTACAGACCTACCACATCCCTTTGGAAGTCACTTGACCCTCTTCTGTAGGAGTTGGGAGAACATCACCTCGGACAAATGAGTCTTGGAGTTTATTTTGAAGGGTTACACCATCCACTTCACATCCCTCCCCTACTCCCACCCTCATTCCCCATCCCTCTTCAGAGACCCTTCTGATGAGAGTCTACTCCATCAGGAAGTAGATCTGATGTGCATTGGGGCCGTAGAACCAGTCCCCACTCTCCTCACAGGCTAGGGATTTTACTCCTGATATTTCCTGATCCCCAAGGCAAAGGGAGACTGGAGACCCATACTAGGTCTAAGGGTGCTAAACAGATATGTGAAGGTGCAAAAGTTCAAGATGGTCACACGAGCAGCCATTATTCCAACTCTGGCGCAAGGAGATTAGTTTTCACCCTTGACCTACGAGATACCTACTTCCACATTTCAATCTGACAGTCTCACAGGAAATTCTTTTAATTTACATTTGGGCAGAACCATTATCAGTACAGAGTGCTCCCATTTAGCACCCAGGATATTCCCCAAGGTCCTCTCCTTCGTAGACGTGCACCTGCCAACATTGGGTGTTGTAATCTACCCATGCATGGATGACTGCCTCCTCAGGGCTTCTTCATTCAAAGACACCTTGTGGGCCACCCAGACGACTATGCACATATTTGCGCAACAGAGCCTACAGCTCAACACACACAATTCAATCTTGACCCCAGTACAGAGCCTGGAGTTTATTGGGGCCGAACTCAACGTAGCACAAGCAAGAGTTTTTTCCTCCCGCTTCACAGATTTACCACCCTCATGAGTCTCATAGAGCAGTCCAAGCCAGCCCACAAACATCAACCAGGAATTGCCTGCAGCTTCTCAGACACATCGCAGCATCCACACTCCCTGTTGTTCATGAGGTGTCTGCAGATGTGGTTCAATCTCTCTACTCTCCGAACAAGGCCAGACTAAGCAAGCCACTATCAATGCCCTCAAATGTCAAACACTCCCATGACTGATGGAAAGAACCATTCAATGTCCAAGCATCTCTGTTCATACAGCCCCCACCAACGCAGATTCGAACAACAAATCCCTTTCTAATAAGCCGGGGAGCCCTCCTAAATGACCGCAAGGTCTAAGGCAAGCGGTCTCCCATGGAAGCAGTTCTCCATATCAATCTTTTGAAATTAAGAGCCATCAGAAACACCTGTGCATATTTTCTTTGATTCATCAGAACCACACAAAGGTAATGATGGACAATATAACCTGCATGTCAGAACTAAGGTCTTTCATAACTACTGCAGTCTCTTCCGTGTAATGAAAAGTGAGGGGGTTATTCCATGTCTAAGGAATGCCTTTCTAAATAGCTGGTGAAATGTCATGCATAGTGCCGCTGGCCCACATCTGATATTGTGTAGGGCCCTTTTTACTAAGGGCACACATGCATCTACCACTTATTATTTATTTGTATTATTCTAGCAGCTAGGGGCCATAGTCATGGACCAGGACCCCTTTGTGTTAGGCACTGCACATTTGCTTGCACCAGATTCCAGTAGCCATAAGTCAACCATGTGAGTATGTGAAGTTTCTTCATGCTTTCAGCCAAGGCATTACTGTCTTGGCAAAGAAGCTTAGAGTGGAGGTAGAATTTTGGTAAAGTAGCCCTTCATATCCCTAGTTTGCATTACTCCCTCAGAACTAGCTTTTCAGTCTCCAAGAGTGGCAGAGTGGGGATCTGCAGAGGCAAATTGAGTGGCTGGCAGAGTTAATATGGAGTAAATTGAAGTTCTCTAGGTTTGCAGTCTTCATAGTTTCTCACTACTTTTTCCTTTGCTTCTTCATCTCCTGGACAAAGCAGGCAGGGATGAGAAGAAGGTAGGGTGATATAACTCACTTAGAGATGCATTTTCAGTGCCCTGTCATGTGTTAAGGCACATGAACTGCTTTGGACGCTAACTGCATTTAAAAAATTCTGACTCTGTTGTACGGTAAACAAATCTGAATGGATTTATTGAGATGGTAAACCTACTGAACTCCAGGTTCTGGTAAGTTTTATAGTTGCAGTTTTGGAAGCCCTACGGGATTACTAACTCTAATGTTGTGTGTTGCTAGGGTTGATTGTGTAGGAATACTGAAGTTGAGAAATGCAGACGTTGAAGCTCGAATAGGGATTGCTGGTTCCAAGAAAAAAAGCACCCGTGCCAGATTGGTGTTTCGTGTAAACATCACTCGGAAAGATGGCTCAACTTTAACGCTCCAGACACCCTCCTCTCCAATTTTATGCAGTAAGTAGCAAAGTGAAAATTGGAATCGGAGGAAGCTGGGTTTTAATTTGATTTAAATCACTGTGACTCACTGTGTTGCCTCAGGGCAAGTCATCTATAAACCTCTTTGTGCTTCATTTAATCCAGCTATAATATTCTGTGTTAAGAAACAAAACAAAAAAATCCATCAATACAAAAATCTTGTTAAACCTAGAGTTGAAATTTCCTTGGAACTTTGTCAGGTTTGGTTTTTTTAATCCTTTTTAGGTCATAATTTCCTGATTTGTAATTAAGCCACATGCTGGTTTTGAAAGTTGAAACATTTTTGACCGCATTGCCTTGAGCTGATCACAAAATGAAATGACCTTTTCAGCTACAGGCTGTTAACATCATTGTTATATTATAAATGTAGTTGTCGCCGCCCAGCTTTCAGGAGTAGAAGTGGGTAAACAGCTTTGTAGAGTTATAGCAGTTCATCAGGTCAGAAGTTAGTTCAGTTCTGATTAAGACAATGGAAAATTAATTTTTTTACCACTGAATGTTAGAATGCTCCATTTGGCATTGAAAACGTGTGGGCTGAATATTTGTATTAAACTGAACAGTATGGGAAACAAAACCATAGATTGCAGCAGAAGATTAGAGGCTCTTACCCCATGTGGCGTCAGTCCCAGAGATGTCAGTACTAGAATGGTGGGATGTCTTTTATTCTCCATTCCTTGTGCAACCTCTCCCTCCCAGGAGCCACCACCTGTGGGGCTAGCAAGAGGATTGGGGGAACTTCTTCCCTTCCTGCCAGCGGGAATGGGGCCTTGAGACCATGGAGAGTAAGAGCATCCACAAGATTTTGCATTTTTCTTTTTGTTTCATTCTCTCTCCACAACTTTTTGTTGTGTTTTGGAGGTCTGAGATCCTAAATACTTTAGGTCTCTTAAATGGGAAATAAACTGAATGTTGTATGAGAACAAAAGTTTGCCTTAACTATACAAAATATAGAGGGAGAAGGGAGAAAGATTTGATTGTTACATTAATGCCAATATATTAACTATTTAAAGACTACCACTACCTAGTTGTGTGCAAATTTAGTTACATACATATAATTTAAATAACTTTTATATACTTATCTGTAGTTTTATAAACAAGTGCATCAAAATAATTGGTCAAATATGCCATGGAAAAAACAAACTCAATACAAAGAACATTTCCTTGTTTTTGGCATGAAGTCTGTAACCTTATTTCCATTTCCTTTTCCTTTTCCTCTCCCCGTTCCCTTTAACAGAAGCATTACTACTCTTAATCTTTAGCCTTCCAAGTAGCACTAATGAACATATAGGACGAATAGTGGCATTTCAATTATACTGAGTTACTTTTTGCTTATAAACCTATTCTTCTGGTATGTTAACAATGTGACTTGTTTGCAATGTACCTTTTGCTGCACTTGTATATATTTTCATTTCTTATAAAGCTTAAAAATGTTCTTGTTTAATTGTATAGGGCTGTGTAGCTGGAAGCTGCTGGTATATCTGTGAGAGTGCCAGCAGTGTCCTTGGCACTGTTGAAGGCACGCAAGTAGGCACATTCAATACCCTGAGGAGTTCAGAATCTAAATAGTTTTGATGTTTAATACGAAGCATAAATCAATTAAAACTTTTCTAAACACTGTTTTTGCCTTGATTTAGTCAATAGATATTTAATGATTACCTAGCAAACCAATTTAACCCTTGTAGAAAAGGTCCTTTTTAAAAGGTCAAAAGTAAAATGATTCAGAGTGGTCACAGTCCAGTTCCTTGTATATAATTAATATGTAGAAGACTAATGTGAACCCTCAAAATAGGCCTCATTTGGCAACCTTATGCCACCAAGGTCTTAAACTGTGAGTAGAAAAGGTGGTAGGAAATCTATTGGGAAGTGGAATTTCATATATATTATTAAAAAAAAAAAGAGTTTTACAGTCAAAGTGCTATTTTAAAGTTTGCTATTGACACGTAGGATCCTAGAGAAGGGAAGGCATTGCCTTTATAAGCTGTTCTCCAAAATGTTAGTAAAATACTTTACAATAATTTATATTTATTTTCACTATTTTATCAGTTGACACTCCATTTTTTATTTAATGAGGATACAATCTTATCTGATGAGTTGTCTGAGAATCCTAGAAATAAATCACAGCAAGGACAAAATTTAATACGTACATTAATATATATTGCCGTCGGCTTCTGATTCACAGAGAATTGAGGGCCTGTGTAATTGTAATTCATTGGTGAGTGTGTGTTTGAGTCCTCCTCTGTGCTGTTTCACAGAGGATATGAGTTGTTGCAGCCCTTAGCTACAGAGCTTTAGCAGCTAACACTTTTAGCTCTGGAGGTCATCTGTTCAATCTCCAGTGTGTCAGCTAAGAGAGTAGCAATAATGTAATAAAAGTAAAGGTACTATGGGAATGGTTTTACTGAAATCTGTTATGGCTTCAGTTTCACAGAACTGAGTAAGCTTTGTCATAAAAAAAACTTTTTACGGACTTGAACATGCTATTTTGTGCTGTCTCTGAGCTGTGCCTGTAGGTGTTTAGATTTGCTTGTGGATCTGCTTGCATATGGAGAAGACACAAAGCAAAACAATATTGTTTGATTACTCCTCTGTAGTTCAGGCAATGCAAAAACCTTTTGCTGCTTCTAAACTAAAAATAGATGATCAGCTTCAGCAATAGTTTTGCTTTATGTCCAAATGAATAACATGCTTATATATTAGTGGATCATTAGATAACTGTTACTACCTTAAAGGGACATTAACAACTTGAAAATAATATTTTTGTGTGGAAAAAGTTGTACTCACTTTACTGTAAGACTTAAGGCTCCTATAGTTGACTAGAATAGTACAATTATTTTCCAGTTTGTTTACTTTGTGCATTTGGAGGCACATTTTGTATAATCAGATGAAATGCTTCCATATATGATCAGATAGTTACTCAGTTTTTCTCTTGCTAAAGAGATGCTGATAAGCAGAAAGCGCCTTACAAAAGTTATTAATGTTTGTTTGGTTTTTAATCAGACCATACTGGAATTTAAAACCGAAAGTGGAATTTTAAAAAACTAGTCAATTAAAAATTGATGCTGTCTCTTTTACTGTAAAACTAATGGTTTGCGCTGGTTGCACTCATGAAACCTGAACTTACCGTATTTTCCGGCGTATAGGGCGACGGGGCGTATAAGACGACCCCCTAATTTTACAGTTAAAATATAGGTTTTGGCCTATATTCGCCCTATAAGACGACCCCCCCTTCCGAGGGGGGGAGCCCAGAGCCTTTTAAATCCCAGCCGCAGCTGGGAATCAGAGGGCTCTGGGCTGCCCGCTGCGGCGGGGAGCCCAGAGCCTTTTAAATCCCAGCCGCGGCCGGGAATCAGAGGGCTCTGGGCTGCCCGCTGCGGCGGGGAGCCCAGAGCCTTTTAAATCCCAGCCGCGGTGGGGAGTCAGAGGGCTCTGGGCTGTCCGCCGCGGCGGGGAGCCCAGAGCCTTTTAAATCCCAGCCACCCGCTGTTTATACCCGGCGTATAAGACGACCCCTGATTTTTGGGGGTTGTTTTTTAATATAGAAAGTCGTCTTATACGCCGGAATATACGGTAATTTCTGCAGTTAGTTCAGTTTGTACCATTCCTTGCAATCTCCTTCACACAGAGGGCACCAAAAATGATTGGGGGCTGAGGCACATGACTTATTAGGAGAGGCTGAGGGAGCTGGACTTATTTAGTCTCTGGAAGAGAAGAGTGAGGGGGCATTTGATAGCAACCTTCAACTACCTGAATGGGGGGTTCCAAAGAGGATGGAGCTTGTCTGTTCTCAGTGGTGGCAGATGACAGAACAAGGAGCAATGGTCTCAAGTTGCAGTGGGGGCAATCTAGTTTGGATATTAGGAAACACTATTTCACTAGGAGTGTGGTGAAGCACTGGAATGGGTTCCTAGGGAGGTGGTAGAATCTCCATCCTTAGGGATTTTTAAAGCCCAGCTTGACAAATGGGATGGTTTAGTTGGTGTTGGTCCTGCTTTGAGCAGGGGGTTGGACTAGATGACCTCCTGAGGTCTCTTCCATCCCTAATCTTCTATGATTTCCTCTTCATGAGAAAAGGGATGTGCATAATTTGTTAGTGATTTTGGGGTACATATCACCCAAATGGAGAATTTACAGGTCATTCACGTGTAATGAAATATTGGAAACAAATAGTTCCTAAGTTTCATGCTAACTTCTGTTATCTGTTTAAGTACAGGCAGAGGTTTTGGAATGATTTTGATCTTTGCTTGAAATTATGTAAAGGGAAATACCTATTAGTGTTCCTTTCCTATTGTAGCTCAACCAGCTGGCGTGCCAGAGATCCTCAAGAAAAGTCTGCACAGCTGTTCAGTAAAGGGGGAAGAGGAAGTCTTTCTGATTGGCAAGAACTTTCTTAAGGGAACAAAAGTGATCTTCCAAGAGGATATTTCTGGTCAGTGTGAAAAATACAGGGGCTTGGGCTGAGCAAAGGAGGACGTTTGGGTTTAAAATCCTACTACTTGGTTTTGTTCCACTTCTTAAGAGCTAATGAAGCAGCAAATACTATAGTAGCAACTCTATTGAGGACACCAAAATAATATTTTAGTTTTGTATAAATGTGCAATAAAAGTTACTTTTTTTTTCTTTCTTTTTTTTTTACTTTAAATCAGATGAAAACTCTTGGAAAGCAGAAGCTGAAATAGACATGGAATTATTTCATCAGGTACTTACTCATACATTGTATACAAATATCTGAAAATGTTCCCTGCGTCATCACTCAAAAAAAAAGCTTGATTCTTAACTTTGTTCTATTGTCTTGACCAGTAGAGACCAGGAAGGCTTGCTCTTCATACATAAAATGCAAAGAATATAATTAAGGAAATTGTATCTAGTATGATTTCACATACTATATACTGGAAGCATAATAGTTTTGTGGTAATTGTTAATGTTAAGAAAGATATTCTACTCTAAAGTTCCATTTTTCAGTTAGCACTACAAGTAAAGAATAATACTTAGCTAACTTTGGGGGAAAAATAAAAAAAAGATAAGGAAAAACAATGTGTTTATCACATGCACAGTCTAAAATTTTACATACTTATTTTACTTACTACTTGATTTTTTTGGTCCATTCAGACTTCGAACCTTAATATTCCCTTAACATAGACTTTTGCACTTAATGGAGTAATAATTTCTTAACACCGAAAGCATCTGTCTGTCAAAACTGAGTATCTGGTTGTACTTTTGCCAACTCACAAGTACTAAGGCAGATAGTCAATTTTAAGATTGAAAAACAGCATAAAAAAGGTACAGAAACATGTTTAACTTAGCTGCCCTCCTTAGTAAGGGAAAATACTAAGCCCCAGAGAGAGAGAGAGCATGAAGGCGAAGCTCTATGATATAGAGAATCTTTTCTTTGGTGGGAGTCCCTCTCCACCCCAACTAGTGTGTTTATATTTAAAAAAAAAAAAAAAGTCTCATTGGGATTGTTGCTTTCCAAGGATATTTCTACGAGGCATTCCATACCCCTTTCCCAAGGATGAGATATTCCTCAGTTGGTTCCCATCCTACTAGTTTTTTTTAAATCTATTTCCGTTTCTGTAAAACTGGACTGCCTATGGCTCTAGGTGTGTTCAGTTTTACAATAAAGCACACAGCCCTACACACACTCTCAAATTAAAACTCTAGATAATACCCCTTCCACCAGAAGGACCTAGGAGAGGTAACTTTGTAATGTGATCCTGAAATTCATTGACTCTGGAATTAGCTGCTCTTGTTGGACTGCCAGAGTTGAGGACCTTTTGCTGAAGGTGCACTGTTACCACTGCCCTCTAGATTAAATTTGCGGGCCAGCGGATTGAGCGCTCTAGCTAACCAGAAGTGCTGTGGCATTTCATAAGAAGATAAATGTTCTGAGGTAACATGACCCAACCCATCGAGAATAAATGAAGAAGCTACTATACAAAAACCTAACTAAAGGCTCACTGAGGCAAATCACTGAGAGTGATTTGCAGAAGGCCCCACTGTGTGATGTGTAAACCCACTTAGAATGCAGTGTTGTCTTATTCAAACTTGGCTGTAGGGGATTTCTAAACTGGTTTTAGCTGGAAAGAATATTATTTAATATCCCTAGCAATCTAAAGAAATGTTATGGAATGATGTCTTTGACATCAGTTTGTTTAAAACTTCAAAAACAGAATTTAAAGTGCAGTTCTAGTCCGAAAATTGACAATAAAAATAGCATTGTGAACTTGCATGTTATTTCTCTTATTGACTCCAGGTCAGGCTTATGGTGTGTTATAAGGAAAAATAAAGGTTCCATTCACAAAATTATGCCCTTAGTGACACTAAAGCAACCCCATTGTTAGTGGGTTTGCATAAATGTAACTTGGTTTTGTAATTGGGCGCTTAGATACCACCATGATGGCTGTGTGGTATAAAACACTAAATAGAATGGAAACTTAAAATGTGTAATGAATCAAATTTTGCTCTTGCTGGCTGTGCAAGGTTAACAGAAATAACTTGCACAGCTCGTAGAACAGATTGTCTGTGTTAACACACAAATAATAAGCAGAAAATACAAGGAACCTATGTGAGTAAAATGGTGCTACTTTGCTATACTCCCTTCTCAGAGTGGAACTTCACAGTTAAGCCAGTGAAGGAGACTCCATATGTAATAGTTGGTAAAAGGTTATAGTACATATAACATAGTTAAAGGAAGGATCTAAAATTTTGCCAACGACTTTCACCTGGGAAGTTATCAGTGGGGGAAAAGCATTGTATCTTCTCTCTGCTCTTTGTGTCTGGCTGAATTTTTTCTTTAGTTACACTTTCCCCAGTAACTGACTTAATCTTTGCATACAGTTAGGGGGCTTGTAAGCTGAAATAATATTGCAAACAGTGCTGACTGGAGCTGGTCATTTTTTTTCTGTTGGTAAATTGCCCACAAACACAGTTTTTACCAATTTCTTATTTCTAATGGTTGGACAGATAGTTTGGGAACAACTGTTGGTCTGTGCATTGTTCATGATTGCTTCTGCTGATGTTTATTTGCTACTCACACTGTGTGATTAATCCACATCACCTGATGCTTCATTTCTCTGACTGGATGACCTATGTATTTAACAGCAGTACTTTTTCTGTTCATGAACTACACCTCTACCTCGATATAAAGTGGCCTGATATAACACGAATTCGGATATAACGCGGTAAAGCAGTGCTCGGGGGGGGGCAGGGCTGCACACTCTGGTGGATCAAAGGAAGTTCGATGTAACGCGGTTTCATCTATAACGCGGTAAGATTTTTTGGCTCCCGAGGACAGCGTTATATCGGGGTAGAGGTGTATTTGCAAACAGGTTGGGTTGTGTGATGGTTGGATCACAGAAACCCCCTTTGGGACTGCCACCTGATGTGCTTAGACTACCTCTGAGCCCATTTTCCCTGGCAGCTTGGGACTTCAGTGCCCTGCCTGGTTGTGCCAGACATGCTAGCCTGCTACAAACACAGACCCAGGCCTGAACCACGTCCCCCAGAAGCTGCAGGCTTAACTGAAAACAGCTTAAGAAGTGCTCCTGTCTCCAGCGCTCAAATACCCAACTCCCAATGGGGTCCAAACCCCAAATAAATCAGTTTTACCCCGTATAAAGCTTATACAGGGTAAACTCATCAATTGTTCGCCCTCTGTAACGCTGATAGAGAGAGATGCACAGCTGTTCTCCCCCACCCCTGATATTAATTAATAAGTAAAAAGTGATTTTATTAAATACAAAAAGTAGAATTTAAGAGGTTCCAAGTAATAACAGACAGAACAAAGTGAATTACCAAGCAAAATAAAATAAAACGCACAAATCTAAGCCTAATACAGTAAGAAAGTGAGTATAGATAAAATCTCACCCTCACAGATGTTTCAGTAAGCATCTATCACAGACTGGATGCCTTCCTAGTCTGGGCCCAATCCTTTCCCCTGATATAGTCCTTGTTCCAGCTCAGGTGGTAGGTAGGGGATTTCTCATACTGCAGCCCCTTTGTTCTATTCTACCCCCTTATATATCTTTTGCACAAGGCAGGAAATCTTGGTCCCTCTCTGGGTTCCCACCCCTCCTCCTTAATGGAAAAGCACCAGGTTAAAGATGGATTCCAGTTCAGGTGACATGATCACATGTCATTTTGAGACCCCAAGCCTTCCTGACTCACAAGAAGGCTTACAAGTAAACAGAGCCATCTACAGGCAATTGTTCTGGTTAATGAGAGCCATCAAGATTCCAAACCACCATTAATAGCCCACACTTTGCTTAATTACAATAGGACAGTGGTCCCCAACCTTTTTGTGGCCAGTAGCACATTCATGTTTTCAGAAGAGTGTGGCGGGCGCCAACAATTTTTTAAGGCTTATTTTGTATTTGTACATTAAGTAATACGAAAATCATCATATTTAATATTACATAATATATGAATCCAGAGAGAAGCTGAAGAGAAGCCCTGAGGACAGAGAACACTGGAGCCCGCAGCACTCTGTCCCCGGCAGGCGCAGGGCCGCAGCTTCTCTCCCCTGCTGGGCACTAGGCGGGTACATATAAATGTGTTGGGGACCACTGCAATAGGACCTCAGAGTTATATTTCATATTCCTAGTTTCAGATATAAGAATGATGCATTCATACAAATAGGATGAACACAATCAGTAGATTATAAACTTTGTAATGAAACCTTACAAGAGACTTTTTGCACAAAGCATATTCCAGTTACATTATATTCACACTCATTAACATATTTTCATAAAATCATATAGAGTGCAACATCACAGGATGTTTACACATTTTCCAAATGGCTGCAAAAGCACATCTGTTGTGAATACTCCAGCAAATATTTATTTGTGACACTTTTGCTTTCTGTGAACATTCTTGCAAATACTCATTCAAATGTCGTTGAAGAAAAAGAATTTCAAATACTAGGAAACTGAATTGGGAGGTTTTATTTACAAGGACTTTTTTGCTGCATTCACATAATACGTTATCTTTAAAGGGTAGGCGATAGAAATGACTGAAATCTTCCACGCAAAAATTATCGTAAAACTCTTGTAATGCTGCAGAATAAAAGGGACTAGAGGGAAGTACAAATGAATTCTGCAGTCCTTTGACTCTTCTGCCCCTTGCCTGGTCTTTCAAAGTGGATGTCCTTTTATCTTTTTCATATCTTCTGTGTTTATATAACTTGCCAGTACCTATGAAATGGTAAATATCTTGAATTCAGGAGATGTACTGGACTCTTGTACTCAGGTTCTCTTTGCCTGAGTTGCCAGAACCTGAACCTCTCTCATATTGAGTACAGAGGCCCTGATTCAACAAAGTATTTAAACGTGTACTTCATTCTTTTACACTTCAGTGGGATTTAAGCACAGCTTTTAAAGTTAAGCACATCCTTAAGTGCTGTGCTGAATCAGGGCCAGAGTTCAAGAGTATGTGTATGTCTTTCCCACTCTTCCCTCCCTCCCGCCCACCCCATTTACACCATATGTTACATAGAAGCACTGTATAGGCAGAACATTTCAGTGTCCTTTTCAGCTCCACATGGTTGTCCATTTCTTTTAACAGAAGCACAGCTTCACCGCCTTTCCCCCCTGCACTTCTTACAGGTTTTCTTTTACTAGAACGTATTTGCTAGTGTTTGTGCTAGTCCATTTGTTGCTTTGATTTGGCTTGCTTTGGATGGATAATAGTTACCTTTTAAATTGCAATTAAAATAATGAAGAAATCTTTCTAATATGAACACTCTCTCTCCTTGCAATACAGAATCATCTTATTGTGAAGGTGCCACCATACCACGACCAGAAAATAACCTCATCTGTTTCTGTGGGGATATATGTGGTGACTAATGCTGGAAGATCACATGATGTGCAGTCATTTACATACACTCCAGATACATGTACGTAAAGTGAAGAAATGAGGGGAGGGAATGGACAAAATGGCCTGCAAGATCTTTTCTGATTTTAATTTTTGAATATTGAAGCAGAGAGAAAGGGGCTAACGAGGGTAGCAGCTTTGTGAAGTTGGGTAATAGGCTTTTCAAATATACATGTTCAGCAATAATATACCATTACAATGACATTTCTTCTTTGATAAAGTGGTACATATAGGTGCTTTAAACAGCCTTCTGAAATTTCAAGGCATTCTAGGAAGAATGTTTTGAGTCACTAACATGACAGTTCCTCTACTGGCCAAAGCACTTTGAAAGGCTCCTGTTCCTTCCCTCAGCTGAGAACTCTTCTGTGCCCCAGACCCTAATATAGGGAGACACAGTAACAGCCATGATTGCAATAAAGATGATGGTGTGTGCTGTCGAGTACTGGGAGAGCCACCCTTAGGGATCTCATGAAGGGAAATAGTTAACTTTAGGGCTCAGCTGTCTACACACTGGCTCTTGAGTCCTAGAATTAATCTCTGAACAGGAGGCTAAGCACAGAATGAAGTCAAATTGCAATTGTATTAGTTGTGAAAATGCTTGCAAAGGATGAGGAGACACTACACACGACAGACAGGTAACCATAGAGGGAAAGGGGCTTGAGGAAGAATTAGGGAGCAAATGTTTCCTCACTACTCAAAAATAAAATAAAATCTAAGGCTTTTGTTTTCTCGTAGACTGTGCAATATTTAACCAACTATCAAAATGTTTTACTTCAGTCCCAGTAAACTTTGATCATTGCGGGTTATCAGCATTTCTCTACCTATGTGTTATATCGGCATCAGAAATGTTAATATTCTAGGAGCTCCTCTTGTTAGCAAAATCTGCTCTGTCAAGTAATGAGGTCTGAAAGGTTAACTTCCATCCTTGTTATGGCATGTAGCAAGGGAATCCCAGCCAGATACAGGCTGCTGCTTTCACATAGTAGTATCAATTTCAGGTTTATATAAGTTCAAAAAAGGAAGAACCCAAGCTGCAGGGCAAGTGAAGGTACAGGTGTTTGCAGTGGAAGATATAGCAAAATAAATAGCACCAAGCATTCTGTGTAGAAAGACCGAAGGGTGCAAATCAGACAGATATATTCTGGTTTTGTTGCCACACTCTCTAATATGATAACCAGCTTGCTTATTCAATGTAGAAATGAAAATGAAACTTAGAAGTACACCGCTAAATCTTTTTATTTTTAACTTTGAAAACTATTGACCATCTTAGCCTGGGAATTTATTTTACATGACTGATGTCCCATAATTCACTAATACGACCTATACATTGTGAGGCTCTTACACTGCAGAGATAAGATATGCAACTTAATGATACTCATAGGGGATGTGATTTTATTTACTTCTGTTTATGCGGGGAGGTCAAGCTATCATGCAAGAGGATCTCCTGTGTACTGGCAAAAAGGGCAATGAAAAGTTCTGCATAGCTGCAGTTGAACACCTAGAGCAGAAGCACAGTCAGCATAAACCAAAGGGTGAATGTAAGAGTCGTGCAAGCTCTGTTAGTGCCACTAGACGAGCCCGTGACTGTAAGGAAGTACCTCTAGAGAGATATAGTAACAATTTCTCTTATTCCCAGACTTATATGTATTGGATCTCATTTTCAGTGAGGCTTCAACTGCACTTTCCACATGTTGCATGCACTCATTAGTGCAGTAATAATTGTATGGAGGTGATAGAATTTTAATGTGTAAACCCATTTGGACAAATTTTGCAATGGACAGAAAATTGCCGTCATAACACAACAGGGTTCATGCCAGTGTGTGCACAGAAAATTGTGCTTACATAGGGAGTGAATATGGGGCTCATTGGTTCATTGGTATTCCCATGCTGGTAACATAGTCTTTAGACACAAAATTCCTCTGAAATGCTAGTTAATTATTATTTTAACTAGTAAACCTACAACTCTTCATTTTAGTGCTATATATATTTAATCAACTTTGTCAGTCTCATCTTCTGTTTTCTGTCGATCAGGGTGGGGGCAAGGAAAAATGTAATAGATTCAGTAATGTCATCACTAGGGATGTACTCTTACCTTGATACATAAGGACTTTTGTGTGTTATTCTCCATGTTTCAAAATGAGAGTATAATAAGAACCTGATGTCTTGCTGTCCTATGTCTCTCATTGCTATTTCTGCAGAGCAAAGGAATTCAAGGAGAACTCTCATGAATATGGTCTACGTGAAACATTAAGATTAGAGAAATGTTGAGAGCGACAGCTAAATATTGGAGTTATACATTAATTACAAATGCCTGAGAGATTATATACTGTAAACCTGTTAAAAAAACATAAGAACTTTGCTCTGGTGAAAACCTTCAGTGCAGCTATTTGTAGTCTGTAGGCTGAGATACTCTTTTAAAAAAAAAAAACACACTCAGGGGAGTTGGACACCTGACTCCCTTAGACTCCTTTGAAAATCCGAATGCATGGTCCGCCTGTTACTTGTACACAACATGTCTGTTAGTAGAATGGATAGATAGCTTTAAATCATCTGATTGTGAGAGAAGAGAGCTAGAAATTTATTCCCTATATTGAATGTCTAAAGTAATTTTGGTAAAATATTAATGATCACACAAAGTTTATAATGAGCTTGTGGGGTACAGCCCAGTGTTCAGGTCTTTGGCCCAGTGACCCAAAGGGAGTCTTCTGTTTGGAGATGTTTCCTTCAGAGAATATCTGTATTCAGCGCCACAAAAAATGTATTTCACATGTGTGTTGTAAAATGTGTTTACCAGTATCATACTGGTATTCATGGCACACCATCTATTTTTATTATGGGGAAGAGGGTTCCAAGAGCATTTGCATGACTCAAAGACTTTTTCCCCTTATTTTTAACTTTTACTTATTTGGTATCTGAATTAGAAGATGTAATCTTGTCAGGAGATGTAAGTGAACATTTTTTCTCCTGAGTTTATCCTGATTGTTTTCTGGCCTCCAGTGATAGTAGAAGTGAATTACTGAATGATTGTTAAACTGATGTATTTTATGAGGACCAAGTTGACCTGGAAATATGTAACTGTGTCTTGTCTTTTGTATGGGTTCTTTTTTGAGTGCCTGTACACATAGAATCATAGGACTGTCTCCTGCACTCATGGCAGGACTGAGTATTGTCTAGACTAGGGTGGGCAAACTATGGGCTGGATCTGGCCCCTCAGGGCTTTGGATCTGGCCCGCAGGAGTGCCCCCCATGGTGCCGCGGGCCCCGCACAGCTCTCAGAAGCGGCTGGCACCACTTCCCTTCGGCCCCCGCACAGGGGGGGCAGAGGACTCTGTGCATTGCCCTTGCCTCCAGTCACCGCCCCCCGCAGCTCCCATTGGCTGGGAACGGGGAACCGCGACCAATGGGAGCTTCGGAGGAGGTACCTGGAGGTGTGGCACTCCAAGAAGAAACAATTATTTACTTACAGTAGCTTTGGCTCTTTGAGATGTGTTGTCCATATCTATTCCACAACCTGCCCTCTTTCCGTGCTACCAAGGAGACGGAAAAGATATGGGTTCTATATTGGTGAAGGAATAGAGAGGTGGTTGGAGTGGCCTGCCCTTTATGCCCTCCGTTAGAGGCAGTAAGACACTCAGGGTGCCAGTATGGCCCGCAATGGACATTAATGGCCAAAAGAATCTTAACTCAAGTGCACTGGGCACATGCACACCAAAAGTGGAATATATATGGGTAAAACCTCTTGAAGACCCACAGTTACTGTAAGGTAAGTAGCCATTTCTTGTGAGAATGCTTTCAACATACTTGAGATTCAGCAATGTCTTTTGTCTCAACAGCTGGTACTCTGAATGTTAATGTGAAGAAAGAAATCTCCAGCCCAGCACAGCCTTGTTCTTTTGAAGAGGCTATAAAAGGTACTAAATTGATTCTTATCAGTGTTGTTAATGAGTGAGCTATAACTTCCTCCATCAGCCCTGTCCAGATTGTACACTGAAGGAGGTAGGGGTCCAACAGAAATAGTTTGTGATCATATAATTAGATTTTATGCATATCACTTTTCTTTTTCTTTTCTGACTTTGAAGACTTCACCTTGCAACTACAGTGTTTTTATATACATAAATAAACATGGATTAGTACAGAGCAAAAACCATACAGAAGTTTTAAAAAATCCATCTGGACTCTTCCTGTATACTGCCCTATTCAATAACAAATGCAGACTACTTTACTTAGGAAGGAATAATCAGTTGCACAAATGGGAAATGCCTACTGAGGAAGGAGGACTGCAGAAAAGGATCTGGGGGTTACTGTCGATCACAAACTAAATATGAGTCAACAATGTAATGCTATTGCAAACATTATTCTAGGATGTATTAGCAGGAGTGTTGTAAGCAAGACACGAAGTAATTCTTCTGCTCTACTCAGCACTGATAAGGCTTCAACTGGAGAACTGCGTCCAGTTCTGGGCAACACACTTCAGTAAAGATGTGGACAGATTGGAGAAAGTCCAGAGAAGAGGAACAAAAATGACTAAAGGTCTAGAAAACATGACCTACAAGGAAAGATTGAAAAAATTGGGTTTGTTTAGTCTGGAGAAGAGAAGACTGAGAGGGGACATGATGATAGTTTTCAAGTATGTAAACGGTTGTTACAAAGAGAAGGGTGATAAATTGTTCTCCTTAACCACTGAGGACAGGACAAGAAATAATGGTCTTAAATTGCAGCAAGGGAGATTTAGGTTAGACATTAGGAAATATTTCCTAACTAGGGAGGTTGGGTTAGGGTTAGGGTTAGTCCTACATTTCTATGATTCCATGTTTTTTTTTTCTTCTTTCTCCACAAGAGAGAGAGAGAGGAGCCAAAACAAAAAAATTCTAATTCATCACCTATAGCTGAGTCCCCTCTAAGCTGCGCAGTTGCGCTGCAACCTATTAAGCACCGCGCAGGCGCTCAGGGCTGCAGCAGGAGGAGATGCCTCTCCCCCAGCCCTGGATCTGCTGTGGCAGGCAGAGACGCCTCTCCCCACCAGCCCCAGCCCAGTCCCGGACCTGCTGTAGTCGGGGGAGAGGTGCCCAGCCCCAACTCAGCCCCAGCCCAGACCTGCTGCAATTGGGGAGAGAGGCGCCCCTCCCCCGGTCCCAACCCAGCCCAGCCCCAGACCTGTCGCGACTGGGGGGAGAGGCGCCCCTTCCCTAGCCCCAACCAAGCCCCGGACCTGCAGTGGCCAGGGGGAGAGGTGCCCCAGCCCCAGCTGCAGCCAAAGGAGAGGCGCCTATCCAACAGCCCCAGAGCTGCTGCGGTGGGGAGAGGCACCTTCCACCCCACCCCCCAAAGCCCAGGTGCTGCTGTGGGGAGAGAGAGCTAGGAGTTGTCCTCTCTCCCCGCTGTAACCCCTCCTTCCTGGCCCCACCCCAGAGCCCGCACCCCCAGCCGTAGACCTGACACCCCCACACCCTAACCCTCTGCTTCAGCCCTGAGCCCCCTCCCACACTCCGAACCCCTCGGCCCCACCCCCGCCACATGAATTTTGTTATGTGCACCAGTATGGAGGTGATGTGTCACACATCATCTCCATACTGGTGCACATAACAAAATTCATTCCACATATGCGTAGGAGAAATTAGAGGGAACACTGACCAGCTCCCCCAAAATGGAATGCCACATGGGATGAGCAGTTAAACAGAAGCTTAATACTTGTTCTAGGTCCTTTCTGAAAATGACAAGTAAAAAGGTCCCTCTCTTGGTGGGGGGAGGGGGAGAGCAGAGTGGGGTTAGTCCATTGAGTCTGATGTGAACTGGGATTGGTTTCTGTTGCAAAACTATTTCATAAACTGGGCCATCCCTAAATAGCACACAGCTGTCTAAGGCATGAGAAATAAACAAAAAAAATCCAACCCCCCCCCCCCCCCACCAGTTCACCTCTCCAGTGGCTTTTCAAAAGCACTTGACTCACTTGCCCAGGTCTTGCCTATCAACAATCAAATTTCCTCTCAGTTTGGCTGTCTCAGGCCCTAGCTATTCAGGTTCTTCCAGCCCTGAGGAAGGGGATGCATTTTCTGTAGGTTGAGTAGCCCTGGATTGAAGCTACTTTTTTCTTTGAGTACTTAGTCCTTGACCGTAATCCTGTCCTTACTGAATTTAATTGACAGCTTAAGCAGTTGTGGTTTGGCACTACCCCCAACATAGTCTATTAACCCCTTTCTGGGGTTATTGGTTTATAGACACTAAAATCCACTTCCAACTCAGGATTATTCTCTGTATTGCAGAGCTGTTGTTTGCGTCTAGGTACATTCAGACTGGATCACCCCAGAATGCATTGCACATCAGTTACAGGGAATGGTACAAATGACTTGAATAAATGGTTGTTTAATTGTTTGTGTAGATGGGGTGCTGTCATTGAGAAGGGTGATGATATAGTGGAAAAAACACCTGCACCTAGTTTAAACTAACACTTCCACCATTGCGATACAAACAATGCAAAAAGTCCTAGTACGGACATATTCATTGTGGCTACACGCAGAAGCTTGGTTAGTAGATGGGATGGGTAAACTTTGTTTTAGGTCAGGAAGGGGCAAAGGCTCTGAAGTTATATGATCTGTTTAAAGCAATCCTATGCAATGTGTATTTATATTGTAAAAAGTAACAACATCATATTTTCTTCTACAGAGGTTGTTAATGATTTAACAGAGGAAGAATGTTTAACCCACTACTTATGCAAAGTATCTTTATTGAGCTCTCAATGCAAAGGACCTGAGAGAAAAACTCTCACATAAATCCAAGTGCCCATTAATGTCTTGAACGTGTCAATTCACTGAGCCCATGATTCCATTCCTGTTTTTATTTATACCCTTCTCTCTTCCCTTTGTTATGTGTCCTGGCTATTTAAATCCTCTTACTTGCTACTAATCTTTGCAGTTATTGTTCTCTGTAAGTGGCATCCCTGCCAAATGGAGTGGGCTGACGCAGTCAGGGACAAATCCACTGAGCTTTACACATAATGTTACGTAACTAGCTGCCAGGTTTTGCCATGCTCATCACTGAAGGCTTTACTATTTCTCACGGATATTTATGCACGTTACTCATGGGATTCTTTCCATTCCAAAGTTAACCTTTCCATTTATTGAAAAAGAAAAAACACATCAAATCCACAGTTCTAACGTTGTGAAAGAATGCTGGAGTTCTGACCCATGTCAGTGCTGTGCAGAAGACCAACTTTCAAGATATAACTAGAGTTTAATCTCGGGGCACCCTTTAAAACTTGGAAAGGGTGTTCATGGGTGTGGACCCACAAGGTTTGGGACTCTGGCTAAAGAACTGCTCTATATCTGACATTGCCTCTATAATACTAAATTTATTCTGAAATTGGTGGTGGTGTCAGTCTCCAGATACTGTGCTGACTGTGCTACATAACTACCTAAATAGTGCAGTATTGGTTGAGAAAGTACAAATTTAAAGAAATACTGGAGCTAAGCATAAAGAAACATTTTTCAAAGTGCTCCCAATTTCTTCTGTTGGGTTTCATTCTTCCAGCCAAATTTTGTTGAAAAGTTTAAGAAATATACCTTTGATTGTGAATGAACACACCACTGTTTGTGTCTAACCCATATATCATTGGGATTTAGAAATATCTTTGTACTAACACGGTTGTTTATCTGCCACTTCTTCAAAAATGCATTAAGAATGTTTCATTGTTCCTGAGAAGCACAATGAGACTAAAGTTGAAAGATAACAGTTTCTAAATCCTACCTTTAGAGCATAAAGAAATCCTGATAACAAATAGTTACCTTTAAATGCTAGTAAATGCTATATATATATCAAATTGGCCAAAACATGAAGCTATTCTAGAATGGAAATAATGTTTTGAAACTCTTGTCTCAAACCAAATTCCCAGCTAACTGGCCAATATGCAAATTCTGTGGTTTAAGTTTCCGGAGACATTCCAAAACTGAGCAGACGGAAAGAGGAGGAGAGCCTATTTGGCTATTTATACACTATGTTCAACTAATGGCTGAGGATTTATTATTCAAGATACAAAATGTTCTTTTGGGAGAGAACCTCTGATCTCTTGCAGAGTAAGTGTACTAGGAACATGGAGTAGGACATGAAAGCATTGTCCAGGGCGCTTTGCAGAAGGCTGTTCATAGTCAGTATCCTGTTATGCTGTGTGTACATTAAAAGCAGGAAAATTGTTTCATAGCCTTGATTTTGGGTCTGGGATGATAAGAAATGCAAAAGATAACAGCCCTTTGATAAAAAGATTAGCACTTCATTGAATTCAGGCTTCATGTTTTACTTCTTGGTCTGAGACTTGCAGTTTCAGCAAACTTTTGAAATTAAATAATTCCCTTTTATTCACATCCAAAATATCAGTTGATGTTAGGCACAATTTGCAATTAGATTAGAAAGGATTTAGGATTGAAAAAAAAATTCCTCAAGAAGCCTGCCCTCCAAGTTTAGAAACATTTAGAGGACAAAGTTAGATCTTTCTTACATACTGCATCATAAAGTTGACATATAGATCGGGCCAAGATTTTTGTTTTACAGTGTTTCACCCCAATGAAGACTTAACCAAACTGCTTTGTGAACTTGCCATTGTGCAAACATATCCTGAAACCGGATTGTTTCATATTGCGATCTCAAATGCAATACAATTAAGTTATTTCAATCTGGAAATCATTTCTTGACTCTAGAAGTTTGTAATTTAGACAATTTAAGTATGGGTATGCTGATCTAGAAATGTACTCTTGAGTGAAATGCAAAAGTATAGCATTGCTGTTTGTTTAAAATCCTGTTTATCTGACACTACAATTGTTTGATTTACGGGGTTTAATGTGTGTTCCAAGATTGTTTCAAGGTTTCTGATTTTTATAGTGATCTCTCTCCTTTTAGCATGCCATCTCTTGTGAGGAGGAAAGCTTATGGCATCCCAGCAAAACTGCACTGGAAAAGAGCCACCATCTCCCTAGTAGTCTGCCACTAAGGAGTCAATACATTGAGCCATGATTTTTAGAGGCTATAATGCAGGATAACGTGTTATCAACTCTTTGTGTTTTGCAGCAGTAGCAGCCACTGGCTGTAACCTGGATAAAGTAAATATTCTCCCTAGTGCCTTGATAACTCCACTTATGCCGACCAGTGTGATTAAGAATGAAGATGTGGCTCCAATGGAAGTTACAGCTGAAAAAAGATCTCCCACTATCTTCAAGGTAAGTTAAATTATGAGCCCACTATGCTGGTTATCCAAGCTTCGGGCATGACAGCATGTCAGACTATTTCATGGTAGTGTGTAGCAGAGGAGAGAAATAGGAGAGTGGTGAAAACTTGATAGCCCAGATCCAGTCAAACCTGTAATCCAGACATGCACATAAAGCAGTGAGTGATTCCCTTAAAAGTCATCAACAGTGCTCTGACTCCTGCACCTTGTCCTCAATGAAACAGACTGTGGAGCAGCACAGGTGTACAAGTTCTATTAGTAGCTTGCTGGCCCAAAGTCTCTGTTCTCCTGTTGCACTGTGTTCAGCCATAAAATCAAACACAGCCAACCTCCAGAAAGCTACTAATCGTGACCTGTCCTGAGCAGCAGCCTGTTCTGTTGACTTGGAAGAATGAGGAGCAGCAAAAAGGAAAAAAGCAATAAATATACAGCTGAGTTGTGAAGTGCTCATCAGCTATGAAAATCAGGTCAACTTTTACACAGTTGCCTAAATATGCAATTGTTTAAACTTTTTGCACCCAAGTTTGAAACTGTTGACCTATGTGTCTACGAAATGAATGCTACCACTTCCTGCTAAGAATTTAGACTACCTCCCACGAAGGAAAAACTGTCTGGATTCTAAGGCCTGGTCTACACTACACGTTTAAACCGATTTAGCAGCGTTAAACCGATTTAACGCTGCACCCGTCCACACAACGAGGCCCTTTATATCAATATAAAGGGCTCTTTAAACCGGTTTCTGTACTCCTCCCCGACGAGAGGAGTAGCGCTGAAATCGGTATTACCATATTGGATTAGGGTTAGTGTGGCCGCAAATCGACGGTATTGGCCTCCGGGTGGTATCCTACAGTGCACCATTGTGACCGCTCTGGACAGCAATCTGAACTCGGATGCACTGGCCAGGTAGACAGGAAAAGCCCCGCGAACTTTTGAATTTCATTTCCTGTTTGCCCAGCGTGGAGCTGTGATCAGCACAGGTGGCGATGCAGTCCCAAATCCAAAAAGAGCTCCAGCATGGACCGTATGGGAGATACTGGATCTGATCGCTGTATGGGGAGGCAAAACTGTTCTATCACAGCTCCGTTACAGAAGACGAAATGCCAAAGCATTTGAAAAAAATCTCCAGACAGAGGCCACAGCAGGGACTCGGCACAGTGCTGCGTGAGAAGCGTAACGGAAAGCCAAAGAATCAAATGGATGCTCATGGAGGGAGAGAGAGGGGACTGAGGACTCCAGCTATCCCACAGTCCCCGCAGTCTCCGAAAAGCATTTGCATTCTTGGCTGAGCTCCCAATGCCTGTAGTGTCAAACATATTGTCCAGGGTGGTTCAGGGTATAGCTCGTCAATTTACCCCCCACCCCCGGAAAGAAAAGGGAAAAAAAATAGTTTCTTGACTTTTTTCAATGTCACCCTATGTCTACTGAATGCTGCTGGAAGACGCGATGCTGCGGCAGTGAACAACAGCATCCTCTTCCCCCCCCCTCCCCGGTGGCAGATGGTACAGTATGACTGCTATCCATCGTCATCATCAGCCCGTGAGTGCTCCTGGCTGGCCTCAGGTGAGGTCGGCCGGGGGCGCCTGGGTAAAAATAGGAATGACTCCCGGTCATTCCCAGTAGATGGTACAGAACGGCTGGTAACCGTCTTCATCATAGCAACTGGGGGCTGAGCTCCAGCCCCCGCCCTTCATGTCTAAAGAAAAGATTCTGTACTGCCTGGACTATCATAGCAGCGGGATGCTGGGCTCCTCTCCCCCACACCGCTTAATGTCCTGTCTGGACTATCATAGCAGCTGGAGGCTGCCTCACCCTCATTTTATCTCACTAACAAGTCACTGTTTCTTATTCCTGCATTCTTTATTACTTCATCACACAAATGGGGGGGACACTGCCACGGTAGCCCGGGAAGGTTGGAGGAGGAGGGAAGCAACAGGTGGGGTTGTTGCAGGGGCACCCCCTGTGAATGGCATACAGCTCATCATTTCTGCGGGATCTGACACGGAGCAGCTGTGCTCTCTGGTTCTCTGATACACTGGTTCTCTAGTACACTTGCCCCATATTCTAGGCAGGACTGACTCTATTTTTAGATACCATAAAGGAGGGATTGACTCAGGGAGTCATTCCCATTTTTGTCTTTGCGCCCCCGGCCGACCTCAGCCAGTGGCACCCATGACAGCAGCAGACGGTACAGAACGACTGATAACCGTCTATATCATGCAAAAGCAAATGAATGCTGCTGTGTAGCGCTGCAGTATCACCTCTGTCAGCGGCATCCAGTACACATACGTTGACAGTGTCAAAAGGCAAAACAGACTCCACAGTTGCCATGCTATGGCGTCTGCCAGGGCAATCCAGGGAAGAAGGGCGCGAAATGATTGTCTGCCGTTGCTTTCCCGGAGGAAGGAATGAGTGACAACATTTACCCAGAACCACCCGCGACAATGATTTTTGCCCCATCAGGCACTGGGATCTCAACCCAAAATTCCAAGGGGCGGGGGAGACTGCGGGAACTATGGGATAGCTATGGAATAGCTACCCACAGTGCAACGCTCCAGAAATCGACGCTAGCTTCGAACCATGGACGCACACCGCCGAATTAATGTGCTTAGTGTGGCCACGTGCACTCGACTTTATACAATCTGTTTTACAAAACTGGTTTATGTAAAATCGGAATAATCCTGTAGTGTAGACGTACTCTTAGACATGCTTCCCCCATGGTTTGTCAGAACAAAAATCAGCTTAAAAGTTAAGGGTTGCAAACCAATTTCCCATACTGAATTAGCCTATCAGTTTTTACTGTTAATGGCTCAAAACCAAAAACTAAGCAAGTTATTTTATCCTACATCTGGCTTATAGCTTCACAAATAGGAATTTCCCACACTGATGCACATAAACCTTCCTTGCTGTACTGCAGGAGTCGGCAACCTTTCAGAAGCTCTGTGCCGAGTCTTCATTTATTCACTCTAATTTAATTTAAGGTTTTGTGTGCCAGTAATACATTTTAATGTTTTTCAAAGGTCTCTTTCTATAAGTCTATAATATATGACTAAACTATTGTTGTATGTAAAGCAAATAAGGTTTTTAAAATGTTTAAGAAGCTTCATTTAAAATTGAATTAAAATGCAGAGCCCCCCAGACTGGTGGCCAAGGCCCTGGCAGTGTGAGTGCCACTGAAAATCAGCTTGTGTGCCGCCTTCGGCACGCGTGCCATAGGTTGCCTACCCCTGCTGTACTGGATCACACTACTGGTCCATGAAGTCCAGTGTTTTGTCTACACTAGTCCACTATCTGATACTTCAGAGAAAAGTGAATAAACCCCCACTTCATATATCTAGCCAATTCTGCAGAGTACAGGAGTGAAAATTCCTTCCTGGTCCCATTCAGCATCAGTTTATGCAGTGAAATAAAAGGTTTGATCGTCCTTATTTTAGCATCATAATAACAAATGTTATTGGTTAAAATTTTGAATCCCCTTTTAAAATCAGCTACAGTATTTGACTGATCTCTTGTGGCAGTGCAAGTCATCTTATTAACTATAACCATATCCTAAGGCATCAGTGAAGTTTTCTAAGCATGACCCGAGTAATCCTACACACTTCTTAATGTGTACTGCTTTTTTTTTTTCCCACCAGGCTACAAAGGTGGTTGGACCAACTCAACAAACATTAGAAAATATGTCCAGCATATCAGGAAATGGAAACTTTTCAACTGCTGCTTCTCATTTACCTTCTGAGAGTGAAAAACAACAGCAGATACAGCCTAAAGTGTATAATCCAGAGACTCTGACTACTATCCAAACACAGGACATTTCACAGCCTGGTAGCTTTCCAGCTGTCTCTGCTCCCAGCCAACTGCAGAATAGTGATACACTATTGCAGCAAGCTGCACAGTTCCAAACTAGAGAGTCCCAATCCAGAGAGGTGTTACAATCAGACAGCACTGTAGTTACTTTGTCACAGTTAACTGAGGCTTCGCAGCAACAACAGTCAACATTATCAGAACCAGCACAGACACTACAGCAACAAATTTCATCAAGTATTTTCTCACCAGCAAACAGTGTGAGTCAGTTACAGAACACTATACAGCAACTGCAAGCTGGAAATTTTCCAACCAGCACTGCCAGTGGAAGCAGTGGAAATGTTGATTTGGTCCAGCAAGTCTTAGAAGCTGAACAGCAGTTATCTTCTGTTTTGTTTTCTGGGTCAGATAGTAGTGAGGATGTTCAAGAGCAACTCAGTGCAGACATTTTTCAGCAAGTTAGTCAAATCCAAAACAGTGTAAATCCTGGGATATTTTCCTCATCAGAGACAGCAGTCCATTCCAGGCAAGAGAATCTTTTGTCTGGAAGAGCTGAAAATGTACATCCACAGCCTGAGAGCTCATTGTCCAATCATCATCAGCAGCAGCAGGCAATGGAGACTTCTGCTGCAATGGTGATTGGAATGCAGCAAAGTATGTGCCAGGCTGCAACACAGATGCAATCTGATCTGTTCTCCTCAGCAGCTTCAGGAAATGGAAACCTCCAGCAGTCCCCTGTTTACCAGCAAGCTTCCCACTTGCTAAGTGGGCTATCAACAAGCGAAGACATGCAGATGCAATGTGAGTTATTCTCTTCATCTTCTGGTGTTTCAGGAAATGAAACTACTACTACTGCTCAGCAGCAAGTCTCGACCAGTGGCTCTACCATGTTTCAGACATCGAGTTCTGCAGATGGAGAAGAAGCTTCTGGACAGAATAAACAGATGCAAAACAATGTGTTTCAGACCATGGTTCAGATGCAACACAGTGGGGAAAGTCAGCCTCAAGTTAACCTTTTTTCATCTACGGAAAACATGATGGCCGTTCAGGCAGGTGGAACTCAACAGCAGGGAGGTGGACTATTCCAGCAAAGTGGGGAAATTATGTCTCTTCAGTCAGGAAGTTTCATGCAGCAGTCCCCACATTCACAGGCTCAACTTTTTCACTCTCAGAATCCCATTGGTGATGCTCAAAATATATCCCAGGAAACACAAGGGTCTATTTTTCGTAGTCCAAATTCCATTGTCCACAATCAGACCACTTCTTCTTCTTCGGACCAATTGCAGCCTCCAATGTTCCACTCCCAGAACACCATGGGTGTATTGCAGAGCTCTTCTGTACCTCAAGACCAGCAATCAGCCAATATGTTCCTTTCCCAGAATTCAATGAACAATCCTGTAACTCAAGAAGAACAGATGTCATTCTTTACAACACAGAATTCCATTTCTCCACTTCAGACAGCCACAAACACTGAGCAGCAACCTTCTTTCCAGCAGCAGGCACAGATACCCCACATTCAGAACCCTATGATTCCCCAAGATCAACCCCAAGCTCAGCCCACTCAGCAGGGTTTGTTTCAGCCACAAGTATCACTAGGCTCCCTCCAGTCTAGTACAATGCCCCAGAACCAACAAGGGGCTATCTTCCAGTCTCAACATTCAATGGTTGCTATTCAAAGTAGCACTCCATCCCAAGAACAGCAGCAACAGCAGCAGAACATGATGTTCAGTACTCAAAATACGAGTACAATTGCTTCTCAGAAACAGACTTTGATTTTCAACCCAAATCAAAATCCAATCACTAATCAGGAACAGCAGAACCAATCTCTTTTTCATGCACAATCCAATATGGCGCCAATGAATCAAGATCAACAGCCCATGCAGTTCCAGAGTCAAACAACAGTGACTCCACTTCAGAATCCTGGGTCCAGCCAGACAGAGACACAGCAGCCCACCATGTTTCATAACTCACCCCAGATTCAGTTGGTTCAAGGATCACCAGGTTCTCAAGAGCAGCAAGTCACCCTCTTCATCTCTTCAGCTTCCATGTCTGCCTTGCAGAATAGCATGAGCCAGCAAGAGCTGCAGCAGTCTCCCATCTACTCTTCTCAGAACAATATGACAGGTATTCAAGGAGCTGCTTCTCCTGCACAGCAACAATCTTCTTTGTTTCACAATACAACAGGAAGTGCTATCAACCAACTGCAGAATTCTCCTGCTTCATCTCAACAGACTTCAGGAATATTCCTATTTGGGATTCAAAATAGTAAGTGTTAAAAATCCTTGATTCTAATATTACGGTTTAGAAAAACAGCTACTTTGGAGGCTACCAAATTGAATTGTGTTTGTACAACTCTGTAGAGGTGTAAAGCGCTAAGTGGTAATGGTTACGGTCCTTTTGTTGAAAGTGTTAGTCATTAAAGGCAGGAAATAAGTAAATTACACCCATGCCTTTTGAGAAACTTCTGTCACCTTCAGTGGAACATGCAAAAAGTTTACGTGTGTATAAGCCAATACAGTTGCATTTCTGTTGGATATACACCATTTATCCCAAAATACTAAAGATTATCTATGAAACCATGATGGTGGAAAGGAAAATGTGAAATCTGTGCTCAGAGTTAGGCTTCATAGAAGAGGATCTGTTCTAAATAGTTAATTCATGCTTAATACTTATATAGAGGTAATAAAAGGACGTGTTTCAAAAAGTCAGTGAAGTTGTTTTTAAAAATAAAGAGCTTGTTAGTACCCCATATTTTCTCCCTGTGAAGGTACTTGCATACTCTGATCAAGTTAGCTCTCAATCTTCAGGGGGGAGCCGTGTTAGTCTCAGTCTTCTCTCAATCTTCTTGTTTAATAAGCTAAACAAACCGTCAAATTATTTTTGTGGTGCTTTTCTGTGCTC
Organism: Mauremys reevesii; assembly: GCF_016161935.1. Taxonomy (NCBI): domain Eukaryota; kingdom Metazoa; phylum Chordata; order Testudines; family Geoemydidae; genus Mauremys; species Mauremys reevesii. The sequence goes on from NC_052638.1 coordinate 41,960,502, forward strand.
TCTCCAATTTTTCAGTGTCCTGTTAAAAATGTAGACACCAGAATTGTCCCCAATATTCATATATCAATTTTTCCAATGCCATGTAAGTGTAAAAAGGCCAATTCAGTTAGGGTGGATGTGACCCATTCCCAACAGTTGACAAGATGTGAGTATCAACAGAGGGAAAATTATTTTTTGTAGTGACCCAGCCACTCCCAGTCTTTTTATTCAGGCCTAATTTGATGGTGTCAAGTTTGCAAATTAATTCCAGTTCTGCAGTTCCTCATTGAAGTCTGTTTTTGAACTTTTGTTGAAGAATGGCCACTTTTAAGTCTGTTATTGAGTGTCCAAGGAGATTGAAGTGCTCTCCTACTGTTTTTTGAATGTTACAATTCTTGATGTCTGATTTCAGCGCTGTAAAGCGCCAGTGTAGACAGTGCACCAGTGCTGGGAGCCGCACCCCTCATGGAGGTGAGTTTTTTAGAGCCAGCGCTATGCCACGACCACGCGCAGTGCTTTAACGTTGCCAATGTAGACTAGCCTTTATAGACCCCTATGTAGCTGCCAGTATAGTAGGATCCACTTAATCGCCTCCCTGAGAAATGGCATACCTTTTTAATTGGGATGATTGCCAGGGAATGTATTCAATGTAGTGCATTTAATTAACTTGAAACAGTGGATAAATGGCACAACTGATGTATTTAAACAACACGCATCTGGTTCTGCATGTAGCCTAGTCCTAGTAAGTTATACTGGTGTTAGCTGATATTTGCTAACATACATTTCCCACCATGCAGTCTTCAGTGTTTCTTCAGGCTTCCTCTCTGTTACTTTTATATACACACGCACACACAACTACCAACTAACTAATATATATTAAGTATTTAATTGCTCTGCAGTTTGCTTTTCTCTAAAGTAGTTTGTGAAATTAAAATGAACCTCTCAGGAAAAAGTACTGTGTTTTGCTGAGAACCTGGATAGTGCTGATCCTGCTGGGAGTTTCCCCACTGATTTCATTAGCAGGAACAGGATTGGCCACTCTGCTATTTGTTATTTTTTTAAAATTCTATTATCTTTTTCCATAATAAAATAACCAATTAAAATCCTTCAGCGATAGCTGCTTGTCTTATCTAAACTGGGAAAATGAGTTACGCTTGTCCATGGTAGGAATTTTTTTCTAAACAAATGATAGCTGGCATTTTATAGTCCTAGTGTAAGTAGGGCAAGTTGTAGTTTTCACATGGGTGAATGAAATTCATGGGAATACATGTACATAAGATCATATTCAAAAATATGTCAATAACCTGATTGATGAGATGTACACAACTTTTATTTTACCGCATGTGCAGTTCTGTATTGCTTGAATTACTCTATATTTGCTTAATCTCTAGAGATATTATCTAAATGCAACAGAAACTTCAGAGAATTCAGAATGAAGCCAATCTATGAAGATGAAGTTCTGCAAAAGTTTATACCAGTGCTTCAACACGTTTGTTCCTATTTTACCCAGCAAGTAGTGATCAACTCAGTTAATGTCTATTCTAAAGTTTCTTGCCAGTCATGATAAATCTCCAGCTGCATTTAATTCCAGTCCGTGTTCAATATAAAGTAATTCTAACTGTGTTTAAGGGTGAATGGAACTCCTTTTAGTACATATACCGAGAGAAAGGCACCTTACCCCATTTTAAAGCATTTTTATTTCTTCAAAGCACTGTACTGATATCCTCCTGATACCCTATAGTAACATGACATGGAATGTATGGCAATTTAAGACTACTTCCAAAAATAGGCGTTCAGGGTGTAGTTGTCATGACGCATGGATCTTGAACCTGGGTTTGCAGGAGCAGCCATGCTCCAACCCTCCACCTGGCCGCCTGCTGACAGTCTGACAACTGCTTGCCAGGAAGACCAGTCCCAGTTTGAGGCTCTACCCCAGAGGTGCTATTAGCGGAGTCTCAGAGCAGCTGATTGTCCCACTGGCCCTACTTAAGCCAGCAGCAGGAACAAGAAGCTGTCTGAACGACTAGGCTCCTCCCTGTTCTGAACTGTGTGCCTTGTGCTTCCTGCTGCCCCGATCAGAGTTTCTGGCATCCTGACCCAGCATGACTCCTGGCATCTGATATGTGGTTCTGATCTCCAGTTTGTCTCCTGGCTGTGACTCCTAGTATTGTTCCCAACTCGGGGTCCTGATCTCAACTTTGTCTCCTGCTTCTGACCTCCTGGTATCCTGACTAAGCTGACTCTCGACTCCTGTCTCATGAGTGTGGACTCTGGCTCTGACCACCAGGTCTGGCTACCCACAACCCAGCCATGACAGCTTATTTGGACCACAATAATGCTATGGGACTGAGCCCAGTGCGAGAAGTATGGCCCAGCAGCACCACCACAGTCACTGGATGCATCAAGCACTGCAGGCCCAAGTCGTGCAGCTCATCAGGGAGAAGTAGTGGCTGCAGAAGCAAGTGGGGCAGCTCAGTTTCAAGAATGCCATGCTGCGACCACCACTTGCAGTGCCTTGCCCTGAACAGGGGCCTGCAATATCCTCGCCTGAATGGTTCGACGAAAGCCACCAGTGGTTCAAGGGTTTCATGAGCCAGTACCACCTTCTGTTTCTGATGTGTCCCAATAGCTATGCCTCTGACTAGTCCAAGGTGGCCTTAGTAATCAGCCTGCCTACAGGAGATGCATTAGACTGGCCTCCCCTGCTGAAAGGCCATAGCTGGTGCTGTTGAACTGCAGTGCCTTTCTCCAATCAATATCAATCAACTTTGACCCTTGCTGAGCTTGAGCAGCCAAGGGCACACTTCTGCCACCTCACAGCGGATACAGACTGGAATGAAGCAGCACAGCTCTACCAGTTCTGGTGGTACTTGCGGAAAGAAATCAAAGACTAACTGGCTTGTGTAGAGATGCCTACGGGCCTAGATGCCCTTATGGATCTTGCCATCTGCATAGACTATCGGCTGCGAGACTGAAGGGAGGAGAAGAGAAGTTCCCTGCAGTCCTTCTACCCGCATACCATGACCTCATCTTCTGTATCACCTGGTGAACCTATACAAGCTGATACAGCTTGTCAACAGCTCACTCATGAAGAAAAAAAACAGTGCCATCAGCACCACCTGTGCTTCTACTGCGTGCAACCTGGTCACACCATCTCAGCCTTCCCAGTACAAACACAATGCAACTTGGGGAAACAAGCCAGTCCAAGCACAGATGGGGGGAATCGGCCTGGTCCTTGAGAGAAGAGAATTTCCCTGTACTCTAGTCCTCTCTGAGAGATATCCTGAGCTCCATCCAGGGGCTTCCCATTTGTAGGTGCCTATTGAGCTGTCAATCCAGGGGGACCCCTAACAGATTCCTTTCCAGCAGGGCCTCATCAATTCAAGACCAGCGGACAATTTTATGGATGCAACTACAACAACAGAAGTCCATGCCAGACATGACAAACTATTGATGGCTCCCAGATGTCTTCAGGTCCAGTTGTGGAAAAGACTGTCCCCCTGGAGGTCTTTATTCAGGGACAGAGAGAAATGATACAGTTTGGTGTGATCCATTCCCTGCATTTTCCCCTGATCCTTGGCATCTCCTGGCTAACCCTTAATGATCCCCCTCATTTGCTGGCAAGAATAGGTCACTTTCCCATCAGAATTCTGTCAAAGGCTTAGCCAAGGACCCAGTAAGTGTTGCAGCCAGGCCCAAGTAGGTTTAATGGCTCACATTGAAATGCCTACTGAAAGAACTATGGAACTCCCCCCCCAAGTACTGTGACTATGCTGATGTCTTCGAGTAGAAGAATGCAGAAAGCCTCCCCCCACATCAAGACTGTGATTGTCTCATAGAACTGCAGTCAGGTGAAGATTCCATTTGGATGAATATATGCAATGTCAGAGCCTGAACTGGCTGCGTTGCAAGAAAACCTGGCCTGGGAGTTCATCCCCAAGTCAACTTCACCAGCCGGTGCCTCAGTCCTTTTCGTAAAGAAGGACAGCATCCTCTGCCTCTGTCAATTACCGAGCACTAAATCAGATAACAATCCAGAACCGCTACCCACCGCCTCTAATCCCTGAGTTGTTGAACCATGTGGGGGCCACCCATGTATTCATTTAACTGGCTCTCTGGAGAGCATAATACTTTTATTCATATCTGCTGTTACCTCTGAATGCATGCTATGTTGACGTAGTTCTGTGACTTGTGTGGATTAAGTTTGGCAGTTCGTCTGCAGTTGGGTCATTGGATGTACTGCCAGAAGCAAGGGGGAAGCTGATAGCTAATGGCAATTGCAGATTTATGGCTATCTAGTGTGCAGATGGATACTGGTGACTGAACTGAAAGGGGGTGCATACATAGCTAATACTGAAGGAGGCCGGGCACACTTCCCACTGGTTGCTGGGATATTAATAGTGTAGTTTTAACAGAAGCTCAGATCTTCAAAAGTACTTGTACTAATCCCAGTTTGTCCTTGTACACTGGCAAACTTGGATGCCTAATTTATGCGAGTGCAATAGCATGTGTACTTTTGTGCATCCTCTTCTGCAGATTTGGACCTGAATAAAGATGTTTACACTAGTATGTTAACAAACTCTTTTTATGAATGGATTTCCAAGTTTCAATATCCATGTGTGAAGACTTAGATTCTATTCCTGGTCGTGCTGCTAGCCTGATGGGTGACCTTGGGCAAGGCACTTCACTACTTTGTGCCTCAGTTTCCCCACCTGTCAAAGGGCATAACAATACTGACCTTTGTAAAGCACTTTGAGATCTACTGATGAAAAGTGCTAAATAAGAGCTAGGGATTATCATCATGGTTTATTGTATTTATGTTCATTTCTTTCTTAACAGACTGTGGCCAGCTCTTAACCTCTGGACCATCTGCATTGCCAGATCAGCTGATGGCTATAAGTCAGCCAGGTCAGCCACAGAGTGAGGGGCAACCTGCCGTGACAACGCTTCTGTCCCAGCAGATATCTGAGAATTCTCCACTACCTTCATCTATGACAACTAATCAGTGTATAGAGAAAATAGATGACTTGCTTGTGTCATTACAAAACCAGGGGAACAACATGGCTGGCTCATTTTAATTGGCCAAGTAAGAAGTGAATATGGGTCTGTGGGTCTTCTTGCAATGATATTTAGTAAGTTTGTATATATACCAAAGAGCCTCTTGTTTTAACAGACGATGACTTTGCAATGAAGTCACAGTGCATGCTGAAATCAGTTAATATCTCTCTATGCCCCGGAAGCAAGTGTATAATTTCTGATAGTCCAAAGTAGGGAGTATTGCTGTTCATCAAGAGATCAGAATCTGTAGAAAATAATTGATCAAGTTTGGGTTTTGTTCTTGAATTGCTATTCGTTGTTCTATCCCCTAGCATTGCAGTCTAATAATTTTAATGGCAAAGGTAAGGTGAATGGGTCACTTTCAGCTTGACCTGGCATCTCTGAGAACTGTCACCAAATCTGGCTTTAGTTAAAACTTTGGGTTTATTGTGGATGCATTAGACTCCACTTCAGTCTATAGCAGAGGTGGGCTAACTACTGCCTGCGGGCCACATCCGGCCCACAGGACCGTCCTGCCCGGCCTTGAGCTCCCAGTCAGGGAGGCTAGCCCCTGGCCGCTCCCCTGCTGTCCTCCCTCCCCCGCAGCCAGCACTCTGGGCAGCGGAGCTGCGCGATCCTGCTGAGCAGAGCGGCAGCGTATCTAGCTCTGGCCGGTCAGCGCGGTTGCCAGACATGCTGCTCTGAGCGGCATGGTAAGGGGGCCAGGGCCGGGGGGTTGGGTGAGGGGTCCTGGGGCACAGTCAGGGGGCAGGGGGCGGTTGGATGGGGCAGAGGTTCGGGGGGGTGCGGCCAGAGGACAAAGAACAGGGGGGTTGGATAAGTGGGGGAGTCCTGGGGGGCCTGTCAGGGTGTGGGGTGTGGATGGGGTATGGGGATGGGGAACAGGGGGTTGGATAGGTGTGGGAGTCCTGGGGGCCTGTCGGGGTGGGGGTGTGGATGGGGTATGGGGATGGGGAACAGGGGTTGGATAGGTGTGGGAGTCCTGGGGCCTGTCGGGGTGGGGGTGTGGATGGGGTCAGGGGATGGGGAACAGGGGGTTGGATAGGTGTGGGGTCCTGGGGGCCTGTCAGGGGACGGGGTGTGGATAGAGGTCGGGGCAGTCAGAGATCTGGGAGCAGGGGGGTTGGATAAGGGGTGGGATCCCGGAAGGGGGCGGTTAGGGGACAAGGAGCAGGGCGGGTTAGATGGGTTGGAGGGTCTAGGGGGGCATTCAGGGGGCGGATAGGGGGTTGGGGCCAGGCTGTTTGGGGAGGCAGTTTTACAACCCCAGTGTGGTCCTCGGGCCAAAAAGTTTGCTCACCCCTGGTCTAAAGTCTTCAGAGCCCTTCCCATAGTGCTGAAGTAGTTTGCGTGAGAGCAAGGTGTTTGTTTATTGAAAAGGCACCACTTGCTGAATCGTTGTTAGAACTGAGCCAATACAACAGCATGGAGCTAGGAAGTGTCTGTTGCTGGAAGGTGTCTTTTTCCCCCACATCGGAGGTAAAGCTGTGCTCATGCGTAAGCATTAAATATATATGGGCTCTTCAATCCAGGTATAGCCACAGCATCTGACTATAACCACCTTGTGTAATGATGTTCTGCCTCCCAAAAAAACCCTGAAGTTTCAATTGGGTGCTCTTCACTTTCTGAGCTAAACTGTTTCATAATGATGTTGTAAACTGGAAAATAGTTATCATATTCTGCCTCAAAGATGGCTGCATTTTGGCACTGGGTGTAGATTTGTTTCTGTAGTTTGTAAAGTGCTTTCAAATGAAGGAGCTACATGCAAGATGAGACTTCACTAGTTATGCCTAACTCTGTTTTGTTTTTAATTTCAGAAATTCTGTGAAGGAAAAGATGATTTCCAAGATCCCCTCAAACCTTGTGGCTCTGGATTAGGGTTTATGGAGCTGAACTGTTCTGTTAAAGAATGGCCTATACCCAAGCAAATGTGTAGACTTCACTCTCTTTTCTAAAGAGCACATATGCTGCCTACTGCAGTGTCTAGCAATTGAGGCTATAATGATAGCATTTGAGACTCCTGAAGCCAATAATGGCTGAAAAGCTGTGCTTTGTGTTACAGGGGGTGGAACTGGACGGTTACCACATTCCTAGGCCCCATTAGTCAATGGGCTGCTATTTTAATTCAAAGCATGACTGCTCAGCTATTATTGTTAGAAAATAACACGTTATCATGTTTACTTTTTCTTTTCTTCCCTTTCTCCTTCACAACCCCTCTGTCGAGTCGGAAAGCTTGTGAAGCAGTACCATCATGTGCCCTAATTCGCGCTGTGATTCATGGCATAGCTGTCAGGGAAGGAATTGCAGTTTTTACAGTAGAGCTGAAGGACCATTGCAGGGATGTGTTAATCGCAGCAGGTGGTGGTGGTGGTGATGTATTTAATATACAATCAGAAAATCTGCTACAATTCTAGGAGCAGCCAGAGAGATGCGGGTGCTTCCCATCTGAGGGTGTGATTAACAGCTTTCTGTCTGTACTGATGATTTTAGATATAAACTGCATAGAGTAAGAATTAGGTGGCTCTATCAAAATGAAGGGAAAAGTCACAGTAAATTGTGTTCTAAAATCCTACCTTCTAAAATACCTTAAACTGAAGAGAGCAATCTGCCTAGCTGAGGAAACAACTGCTTAATGCCTCTCACTATTTTGGCATAGATTAGAACTTGAACATTATTCTCTCTCATGCCAGGCTGCCCTCTTTCATTCTTTCCATGCTCTTCCCTCCCTCCCTCTAATTTTATATAGTTTGTTTCCTAAGCAAATACAAAGATGCTACTGGTTTTAGAAACTGAAGTAACTCTTAGGTGTCCAAGGCACCTCTCACTGTGGTACCAAAATGCCAAGCCAGTGGCTGCATCTTTATACATGATCAGGGTTTGTGGGAGTGAGAAAATGCTGGTTTCGTCTCCATGCCCCAGACTTCCTGAATCCTAGAGAAACCCTGCTTTTTCCTGTTGTTGCTGATTTAAAGTCTTAAACTTTATCCCATATGGGGGAAAACAACATAATTTTTCATCGTTCTTTAAAACATCACTTCAAGCTGAGCTGCTGCATCTTTGTAGCTTTCTCGGTTCATTGCAGGTTTGAAGCATCCTTTTTACTAGCAGTCCTCATGAGCTGTAGCCTCTCTGGGGCCATACATTAATTAAAAACAATGTACTCATGTTTTATAGTATCTAAGAATAACCCACTCCAGGCCATGCAGTTGTAGGGTGAGGAATGTGGATTCTTTCAGATGTTCCAACTAGCCCAAGAGAAATGTGGTGCCTCATTACAACCTCAGGCAGATGTTTTCTTCAGTCTTTTCCCTCTCCTGCATGTAGAAAGCTGTTAGTGCAGGTTAGAGCCAAACAGCTGTCATGAGTGGCTACTATGCTTTGGTGTAGCATAGTTGGTATGCTGTCACTTTTCATTTTGGTTATTTTAAATAATGGAGAGTAGCCTGTAAATGTTTTTTAAGTTACCCGAGTCTGTTTACTGCGTGTTTTTTCTAACTTGTGCACCTAGTTGAGCCATGTAGAGTTGTTCTTTGGTTTTAACGGTTTTTCCCGTGTGTCAATCTGTCACGATGTTCATTTTCTCTTTTTGTGTGTGTCTCTCTCTCTCATTGAGAGGCATTGAATTACGTTTTCAGTAGTAAGGCTTCTTGCCGATATGAAGGGAACTTTTCAGAAAGAGACCTGCTCTGGGTCATTTAATTTTGAATACAGTTTTCAATCGTTCAAGTTTTGGATGGTTTATATCTAATGTGTGTTTCATTTTTTTGGAAAGCTATATTTTGTATTTAGGAAATGGTATACTATTTTGCTATTTGTACTGAGTGAGTACAATGGCATAAATATAAAAATTTATATATATACATATATATAATAATCTTTTTGCCACACATTTTTGTGGTAAATTTGTGAGTTTGTCTGATGTTCTACCACAACGTGGCGTCTGATAATGGTGGGGGTGAGGGTGGGGTTTGTTATGTCTTTACTAAGTATTTAAGTACTTTTTGCAACATAAATAGTTTGTTCATCTTGGGCCATTCCATCTGGCAATATGTTGTTCCAGTTGGCTCTGGACAACTTCAGTGTGTGTTTGTGTCTGTCACACAGCAGTGGGATGTAGTAAGGAAACCCATTTGGACAACTGTCTGATGGGGTTTCATTCAGAATGAGCCATTCAGCTTTTACTCTGTCACTGTCTATTTAATATTTTATTAGCTCCTTTGTGTTGTATCTTTTAATTTATAATTACACTAATGTTTGAAATTATAATCATGTTAAAGAACATTTTCTCTACTTCATAATGTCCAGAGCTGCTTTTTAGCTCTGAACCATATGCTTTTCTTCTGATAATTTTTCTCCTGCTATGGAAAAAAGTAAAATAAAATCCTTTGTTATGGTTCAGGACATGAAAGCGCAGCCTGTCAGCACTGAATGAGCGCTGTATGAGGATGCATAGAAGGGTTCTGCACAGCATCGGAATGAATACACCATCCGTTTGTAATCAATTTGTAAGAAACTGGCGACTTCTGCAAGAGCAGCGTGTTCACAGTTAGTCCCAGAACAAGAATGTTTGGTGATATCTTGATGGCTGCGACGGTGGGCAGAATGAGGTGATGGGGATGATAAACTGACTTGTGTGCTGTTTGTTTTGTTTTGTTCTTTTGAAGGAGAGCATCCTCATGATGAAACGTTGTTGGTCAGTGCCAAGAAACCAGGGACCAATTCTCCATTTAATAAGATTGGTGTCCAAAATAGAACCTTTTACCAGGACTGCTACAATTCCCATTGTGGGGGGAATGTTTAAATGTGTGCATATTTTAGGTTGTTTATTACAAGGGCTGTGCTACCATATTCAAATGACTAAATAGTGACATCTGTATTTTCTTTTGTGTCAAATTTACTGTGTCTGTTTTAGGTCAATGTTAAATGTATAACATTTTGAACATGTGATTTGGTTACAAAAAGTATTTGTATTCTGAATGAAGGGTTTGCTCAGTGGTTGACAAGTGCTCTCGCTGCTGCTTTCAAACAGCTGTTACAGAGGATAAAGAGTGGTTCAATGAGCCAGCAAAGGCCTAGAAAACAGCTTACAGAAGTTGTTTCATGGCAGAAGGACCTAAGTATAATGCGAACCACATCTTTGTTCCCTCAGAGCCCTGCTCATGCACTGTTTTGATTTCAATAGTTGACGATGACTTTTGGAGCTTATCCCTTGTTTTTTCTTTTACCCCCTGACTTATTTATTCCATAATCTGTCTGCATCAGCATGGGTATTAGAGGAAGAGCACACAAAGTGGATTGCCTGTAGAGTTATTGAGAGGCAGGGGAATCAAGTCCAGACCAGTTTGGTTTGAAAAGTTAGAAATTACTTAAGGTAAATGAAAAATGTGCATCTTGAGTAGTCAAAAAATGACATTGACTATTGCCCCTTGCATCTGATAAACATCACCTAAGAAGCCAGATTGCCAAAGATCAAATGTTGGGGGCATTATTGCAAAAGAAAATTTGCTTTCCCATCTATCAGGCCAGTGTTCGCTGATGGAAGTAGGTGGTTTTATAGCTGTATGTACTGGATGGAAGCTGGAAAGCTGTAGAACTATATTTGTAGGGTGGATTTTCTGTGTCGTGTTTTGTCTTTTTTATAGAACCATAGTGTTATATGGGACACCAGAGATCATGTAGTCTAACCCTCTGCCAAGATGCAGGATTCATTATGACTAAACCATCTAAGACAGATGGCTCCAGTGAAAACCTCCAGTGACGGAGATTCCATGCTTCCCTACGCAGTTTGTTCCATTGTTCTACTGTTCTTACAGTTAGGAAGATTCCTGAGCTTTTCTCTTTCATGAACTCTCTATTAAACCACCTTTAATCCAAAACAAACAAACACACACACACTCTCTCTCGATCTCAAACTAGGTTATATTCTCCAGCCTTAAGTCACTTATCCATTAACTTCCCTGATTCTCCTAAACCCCATTTTTTGGATGTTGTCTCTACAGCATGTCTGATCTGTACTGCACACCTAATAATAATAATAATAGGAGATATACCAATCTCCTAGAACTGGAAGGGACCTTGAAAGGTCATTGAGTCCAGCCCCCTGCCTTCACTAGCAGGACCAATTTTTGCCCCAGATCCCTAGGTGGCCCCCTCAAGGATTGAACTCACAACCCTGGGTTTAGCAGGCCAATGCTCAAACCACTGAGCTATCCCTCCCCCCTGTTTCCTAATAACTCACTAATATCCAGGGAGATGCACCCTGCTAGCTACCACAGTCCGTATATCTTCTACCTGTGTCATGTTGTCTCCATGTAAACAACACGAGTGTATAAAAATAAACTGTTAAACTATTATTCCTTTAATGATTAATAAAGTAGGTGGATAACACTTAAGCTGTAGAAAAAGTTAAGACAAGTATTAGCCAAACATTTCCTATGGCAGGAGACGATCATCATCACTTTCCACTTCACAGCTCAGTCCACTAGTTGGCACTAATTGACTTCTACTCTTTCAATGACAGGTTTCAGAGTAGCAGCCGCGTTAGTCTGTATCCGCAAAAAAAACAGGAGTACTTGTGGCACCTTAAAGACTAACAAATTTATTTAAGCATGAGCTTTCGTGAGCTACAGCTCACTTCTTCGGATGCATAGAATGGAACTCTTTCAATGGTTATCCAAGCCAAATGCTCTACTATTACTTCCTTTGTCAACAAAAACAATTCAAGAAGTCGTTTCAGCCTTGCTGGGCCAAAATAAACAGTTAATGACCAGACCTTTTGTTTGGCTAATTTTACATTATTATCAGTGTGCTCAGAGCCTGTGAATGGACACTTTTATTTATACTCAATTGAAATAAAAAATAAATAGGTTAGTGTCTGTCAGTCTTGAGGGCATCCCTTCTCATGCTTACACCGAGGGCATGTTCCGTTGCACCGATGCACATTTCTCTAATCTACATAAGCCGTGAGTTTTCCAGTGCTCCTGCTATGACTTTGATTAGGGCACACTGACCAAAAAAGTCTCATTCTGTTGCTCTGGTAAACTTTTTCATTCTCAGAGATTGTCCTTTCCAGAGGCTTTGGAAGGACAACCACACAGGAGCTCATATCCCTTCTCTGACATAGCCAAAACAACCATATGAGCAGCAGGAAAGATGCTTTGTTATAAAATTTCTTCATTGGAATAAAGAAATTGAACACCCAAAAAGGTCAAACTTTTATAAATTATAAAAGCAAAAGATGATCTCACCCATCTTGTTTCTCTTATTGACCAACTTCTGTTAGTGAGAGAAACAAGCTTTTGAGCTACACAGCTGCTCCTCAGGTCTGGGAAAGGTACTTAGTGTCACTGTTAAAAACAAGGTCAAACAGATAGTTTAGTGTAAGTAGTTATATATTCTAAGGGGCCATTCCAGGTGAAGGGGCCCGTTGACACTCTGTAGTCGTAGCACAAAAAGGGGGGTTAGTGGGTTACAGATTGTTGTAATAAGCCATAAATCCAGTGTCTCTATTAAGACCATGATTTTTAGTTATGTATTTAAGCTCCCAGGCTCATCTTTTGAAAATGTGCAGATTTCCTTTGAGGAAGAGGACTGATAGGCCTGGGAGCTTAAATTCATAACTTTGCTGAGTGTTAATGGGCCACTTCACCTTGAATGGTCCCTTACACTACTTATGCTAAACTATCTGTTCCACCGTGTATTTAGCTGTGAAATTCTGAGTACCCTTCCCAGATCCGAGGGAGAGCTCTGTGTAGCTCAAAAGCTTGTTTCTCCAACTGAAGTTGGTCCAGTAAAAGATGTTACCTCAGCCACCTTGTCTCTCTAATATCCTGGGACTAACATGGCTACAACAACACTGCATACAAGAAGAGAGAAATTTAATTACAGAATTTTATTTTCAAATGCATCTCACACATTGCTCTGTTACTTAACAATTATCAGGCTGTCTATTCAAACTGTGTATCCATTTGCAGAGCTCTGTCTATACAAGTCTTTATCTGAACAGTGGAAGCATCAAGCATGGTGAGGAATTGCTTAGTGTTCTCTGAACTTGGAACTATAGGTTGAAAGTGAGAAAAGGTAAATTTAATCTGACCACCGGGAGAGGCAAGAATTCTCCCAGTGAGAGATCTGTTTCTGTGGACTAGTCTTGCAAAGAGTGTGGTGGAAGACCTATTATTTGAGATGTTTTAAAAGCTAGCTGGATTGATAGTCAAGAGCATATTGTAAGGCTCTTGAGTGTAGAATTTTGATGAGTCTTTCGGGACAGATTTTGATAATTCTACATACAAAAATATTCAGACTTGCAGTCCTGGTAACAGCCAGTGTTGTGTGCAGATGTACACCTTTGTGTACAAATAGTTGCCTACTAAGAGCCAGACTTTGTGAACTCTTATATGATATGTGATGTACACTACTGAGAGACAATAAAAGATACGACACAGCAGAGAAAATCTGGTAAAAATGTACATATAAAAATGTGCTTTTGAGAGAGAATGTAGAAAAGTCTTTTTTTTCCCTTATATAATTTCGTGTATATATGTAAATATACTGTGCATAAAAATCCTTGGCTTGTACATATGTATATAGCTGGAATCAGATGATGTGCCAGTGTTGTTGTAGGCATGTTGGTCCCAGGATATGAGACACACAAGGTGGGTGAGGGAATATCTTTTATTGGACAAACGTCTGTTGTTGGACAATAAAAGGTGAAGCTGGTCCAATAAAAGATACTACCTCACCCACCTTGTGTGTCTCATATCCTGGGACCAACATACCTACAGCAACACTGCAGACCATCACTGTACCATTGACTTTATTCTATAAATACAGAAAACCTGTTATAGTAACATTTTTATAACTTTCAAAGAACATAATTGTCCTTAGTGTGCACTTGTTTCTCTAACTCTCTTCAATAGTCGGTAACAGCTGTATAAATGTGTAAATACTGTATGAGTGTGGAGGGATTAGTAGTGTAATAATAAGTATTATCCCAGAAACGTGCTTTTCAGCAATTCACTAAAATCTATGGGATTAAGGTGAAACGACTGTTTGAAACATCCCTGTGCTTTTCTGTCTTTCTATAGAGATTTATTAACCTTTAGTCAATTTGATGTTTTGTGAAATGTGGGAACTAACAGCCCAGGAAATCGCAGTCCCCTGGATGGGTTGAGCAAGGGCAGCAGCAGTACATGTTTCCCACATACTTCTCTTCGCCAGTCTGCCTCACTCCTTTTCAGGAGGGACCACTTCTCAGGACTCAGTTTCCCAGGCCTCTCAGCAGAGGCTACCAGATAGTGCCAAGGACACACTGGTGGGGTTTGTGGTAGGGACTAGCCAGGAGCTGGACTGGTAACAGTGATCCACTTTTAACAGGGGTCACCAAACGTCTGTCAAATGGCAAAGATTTTGAGCCCACTACTGAGCTGGGCTGGGCTTAAACCAAAGACCTGGACCTAGCTGTGTAGCTCCTTCCTATTCCACTTTTTCTGATTTTTTGCACCTAAGGAAAGGTGATAAAAAAACAAGGGTTTCTGAATTTTGTTATAAGGTTTTAACCAATAAGGTTTATTTATTGAAGCAGTCTGACTAGTACGTTCTCCCTAGTGGTATCTGGCTGTGTGGGGAGCACTGGACTTGCCAGTACTTACTTGTTGAAGACTTAGGAAGAGATTAAACTCTTAACAGGAATATCAGTCCTTGACAGAAATGAAGAGCAATGTATTTTGCTCCCACAGCTTTTCTGGACACATTCTAATTTGACAATTGATTAATCCCCAGACATTATGATTCTGGCATATTTGATTTAAACCACCTCTGCTAACTCCCTTGCAGTGCCCAAGACCAGTGCCCTGACTTCCCTCTTCTCCCTCAATGCTGAGCACTTACCTGGTCCTGATCTTCCTCCTGCTGTACCCAGAAACACTCCCTTCCGCAGTTGAGCTCCTCCAGGCTGAGAAACTGTCCCACAACATGCACTCCCCATTGTAAGCGTATCAATGCTCTTCCAGCTGCAGAATTCTCATTCATCCTCCCTTTACAAGTGCTTGGTTCAGATGCCTAACAGCTGTGAAACCCAGCCCCAACTCAGATACTTGTTCTGGTCTCCAAGGCACTAGAGGGACAGATCCTCAGCTGGTGTAAATTGGCATAGCATCATTGAAGTCCCTGGAGCCACACCAATTTACAGTAGCTTGGGGTCTGGTACAGTGTCCACTTCCTGCGTGTGCTCCATCTAGGCAGGAGGTAGTATTCTGAGCAGGTTAGTCCCATGTGGTGGTAGCCCCATTTCAGGGGGAAAATGCAGCATTTTTGGATGTTATGGGATAGGGATCATGCCCCTGTGTCCTGCTAAAAGGACCATTACCAACCTGAAACTTTTCTGTGCTGATTAGTATTTGATATAAACAGCTTTTGAGGTTTGTCCCTATACAGCTCCCTGTTTTTAATGGGTAAGCTCCAAACAGCTTCAAATTAGAGCCTTCTACCTCTTTTGTTAATCTCTGCAGAAACTCGACATGCTTGTGTCAGTAATTCTTTCTGGAGTGGTTTATCTGCCTTTCTGCCATGTTTTTGTTGGAGTGCACAGATCACCACTGAGCTATCTTTTCTGTTGTCCTGCAATGTGAAAGTAGCACCAGATATTCCTTTGTGCATTTCTGTGTATATGGCTTTCGTAGTTGGGATCTTCAGAGCACTGATACCAGATGTTTTCAGTTTATTCTATGAGGGGAGATTTCATTTGCATCTATGTTTTTAGCTATCCTGTGATAACTTGTTGAATATTAAAATAAAAATAAATATTTTGCTTCTATTGGGACATTTGTATACTCGCAACTATATTTCTGTAAACAGCTGCAGTCAAGAATAAAACATTGAAAGTTTTCATTTTGCAGTGTGAACTCCTGTCATGTTCTTTCAAAGGCAGCTTCTCTCACGCCCCCAGAAAAAAGCAGCTACTGTAAGTACTTCATAAATTTGGCTGGCTGGTGATGGTAGCCGTATGGCTTGGAGCTAGCACAGGGGAGACCGAGTCCAGGCTGATATCCTGCTCAGGCACACTTGTAGGAATTGTTATATAAGCAAATACTCTCTGCAGCACGCGCAGCTTTCCCAAGGGTTTTAGTGGTTCTGTTTGACCTCGTAACTAGTTCTCCCAACTCCAGAGTGGCCTTACAGAGGCAGAAATCTCCTTGCTGCTCAGGCCATGGCATTTGCATTTATAGGAACATGAAAATTGCTATATTAATCTGGTCCACTATCCTCTCTGACAATGTCCAATACCAGATGTTCAAGAGAAAGGTGCAAGAAACCTCCATAGTGGACAACTGTGGAATAATCTGTCTATAGGGTAATTCTCTGATAATTCTAAGCTAGTTGTCAATTCTGGCAAAATACTGGACAAGGTGATACAGGATTCAACTGATTAGGAATTAAAGGGTAGGAATATAATTTCTGACAGTCAACATGATTTTATGGAAAATAGGTCTTATCAAACAAATCTGATGCAACTCTTTGAGGTACCAAGTTTGGTTGATAACAGATGTAAAGTGGTTATACTTCAGTAAGGTGTTTGACTTAATACCACACAACAGTCTGATGAAAAAATTAGCACGATTAAATGGAGTGAGCCTGCCCCCATGCAGGCACAGTGCTCAGACATTAAACTAACACCATATTTGATTTTGTCCAGGGAACAGCAAGAGTGAGAGTTAGAGGATGCATCTGCGGCGTGTCATGCAATTCACAACTAATCTGGGGTTCAACAGGATTGTTCTGGGTGCCCTGCGGGGGAGACCAAAGGACACAGCCCTTTTCCTGTTGGTTGGGCAGGACTGTTTCCCCATGCATGTGCTGAGTGCTCAGGCTGCTGCCTGGAGCAGGAAGGTAGTTAGTATAAGAAGCTTTAGTGAAGAGGGCGGGAGGGTTTTGTACTAACAAAACCTCCTTGAAACAACCAACCCCTGCATCATAAGTGCTCCAGTCTGCAAACTTCTGACCGTTCACTCCTCACTGGGACCAGTTAGTGCTGCACCAAATGCTTACCACAATTAAGCAGATTGAAACAGAATCAATGTGAACCTAGAGAGGACTCAGGCAGAGACCTGAAGGGGCCAGTGCTAGGTTCAGATCATCTTTGCTGTCAGGTGGCTCTCCCCTCCCCCACACTTTGATCAATGGCTGGGTATTCCCTGAGATGTGCCTCTCCCCGCCCATCCTGTACAACTGCAGGTTTGGTGGGGTGAAGGGCCCTCTTTCAAGTTCTGTCAACTCCCAGTTCTGGCTCATCCAACTCAGTCTCTGAGTGGAGAAGAAAAGGTTCCTTTGGGTCCACTGGGATTAAAATGTTGAATGCAAAAGAAAATATCCCACCAAGGTCACATGTGGCTACTGGGACCAGGAAAAGTTGGCCAGGCCCCCCTCTGAGCTGAAGTGCAGAAAGAGAGGACTTGCTTTGTGCCAGCTGCACTGCGAGTTTGGTCAGACTTTTTCTCTAGCTGGTCGGCTGAGCTCTGGGGTCTGTTCTCCCTCCATGCCCTCCCTGCTACTCCACACACACACCAGCAGCTTGTCTCCTATTACTGCTCATTTGCAGAGTGAACTGATTCTCGGGTGTACAGTCAAAGCTCTGCCAATGCAGGGGGAGGAGTGTTTCACGCAGCTATTCCTGTTAGAGCCTAAAAACCCACCAGTGTTTTCCTGGAGATGTTATGGTGAGGACCTCAATAGCCCTCACCTGCAGGTTTCTCCTAAGTTGAATGGCTGCCCCCAGCAAATCACTACAGGGATGGCTGGGTTACTGCTCGGTTCTCTTCGATCTACGCTGCAGCTCTGACCAACCAACAGCTGGCATGTGCCATCTAGTGGCTCAGCACTAAACCTCTTCTAGCTGCCAAGCTGTACTGGTCTTCAGAGCCAGAAGTGGCAGCAGCAGTGGCTGCTCCCTTATTTCAACAGCTCCCTAAGGGACATGTCCATGCCAGCACATAGGTGCCTGTTGGAATGCAGCCCAGGCCATTCTGCTGTTGTTCTGCACATGGTGCATGCCTTGCTGACAGCACACCCAGGACCTACAGGCTGTGTGTGTCATCTCCCTGTGCCACACATCCAAATCCAGTGAGGGAACCCTCCAGGGATAGGGCAAATAGACTCTCATGTATTTTAGAAGTGAAAGAAAATCTGGATTGCAGTCGAGGGCCTTAGGACTACATGCCAAGTGATTGCAGGCTAGTCTCTTAGAAGGCTGGCTCTTGCGGTGTAGCTATGGCACGCTGGCTCCTGGATGGGAGCGTTTGAGGGTCCAGGAGTCAGGGTGGCCCATCCTCGTATAGCAGAGCTGCACAGCGTGCTCTCTAAGGCACGTCGGAACAGTCCGGTCTGTGTAGGAGTGACCCGACAATAATTTCAAACCTTGCGCTGGCCCCGAGGGCAACTGGATCCCTTTGGCTAAGAATCAGAACCCCCAGGCCACGGACGTATGCTCCTCTAATGTAAAAGGAGTGACCCTTCTCCCACTAGCAAATGGGGGCAAGGGAGACACTCCACTTCTTTTCTCAGTCCAAAGAGCGGGCTTGGAGTGGCTCAACAGCTACATCATCACATCATGATTAAAGGGGGAATCCTCTCATCAGTCATCCATGAAACTTAATTGTGCCAAGAGATTTGCAAGCGTAATACCTGAATATTACCATAGCCCAGGGCTATGATAATCAGGTTTGCACTGGTACATGTGCACTTACAGGACTGCACCCTCCAGCTGGCCTGGCCACTGCCCAAAGGGCTCTGTGAAATACCCTACCAAATTTGAGGTCTTCCCCAGGAAGAGATGGGCAGCAGTGCCAGCCCTCTTCCTGAGGTTTAGCCTAGTGGTTAAACAAAGGCCAAAAGTTGACCTCCCAGCAGCCAGATCACCTTCAGAGCTGTGTGACATCTTCAAAATGTAATGAAAACAAGGTGAGCTAGAGAGGGGGCAAAAACTGTGTTATTCAAAAGTGACTTAATGGAGATTCTTGCTCCCATTGTCCTCCTGGTATTGACTGAGGTAGCAGCTTGAGCCACCTTGTAGGCTCTGTCAGTGATGCTTTTCCTGCAGCAGGGGCTACAATTAGCAGCCAATGTAGAAAGAACAGTAGGGATGGCTGTGGCTTTAGACTTTGGAATGGTGGCCCCAAGACAAATCAGAGAGGTCTCTAAACCCAATGAAAACCTTCCTCGCAAGTAGAAGGATCATAAATTTAGACAGCAGAGCAGGGACTTCCCTCCAAAACAAACAAGGGGTGTTTCTAAAAGGGTGGGGGAGAGTGAGCCACTGAGGGAGGGGGAAATGTAGTGAGTGGGGATGGGGCCTCAGGGAAGGGGCGGGGCTAGGGTGTTCAGTTAGAAAGTTGGCGACCCCAGACACTAGAGGGGAGGGCTCTGAGTTACTACAGAGAATTCTTCACCAGGTGTCTGGCTGGTGGGTCTCACGCCCATGCTCAGGTCTAACTGATCACCGGTTGGGAAGGAATTTTCCCCTCAGGTCAGATTGGCAGATTCCTGGGGGCGGGGGAGAGATGCAATAACTCAGTGCAGGGGTTGTGGAGGCCTGAGGGTCACTGAACACAAGGGCACAGATATACAAAATAAGCAGTTACAATAGGAAACGTCTTTATTTAGACTCCTTGTGTTATACATGAGCAGAGAGCTTAGAATGTACGATACCAAGGCCACCAGGGTTGTGAACAGCAAGCACCACATAATCATAGGGAGGCACGGTTCCCAACTCATCCCAATCTGATGCTATTGGAACCTAGTAGGTTAATTACGCTACCTGACCGGAGGAGGTATGGCTCTGACTCCTCCCTGAGTCGGTAGGAGTAGCTAGCAAGAGGCACCCGCGCCCCCCCCCCCCCCCGAAGAAGAGGTGGGAAGAGAAGAAATGCTCTCCTCACCATGGCAGCACCACACAGTGATAGAGACCAGATAGGAGCCCACCAGAGGAAGCTATTTCTTCTGGGCTTTGACCTGGCTGTCAGGTGGGATGGCCTTCCCCAGGTGCTGTCCCATGCTCA
Organism: Mauremys reevesii; assembly: GCF_016161935.1. Taxonomy (NCBI): domain Eukaryota; kingdom Metazoa; phylum Chordata; order Testudines; family Geoemydidae; genus Mauremys; species Mauremys reevesii. The sequence continues at coordinate 41,980,589 of NC_052638.1, forward strand.
ACCCATATTTCTGAGCTTTCTGGCGGTCCTGCACCTCCTGTTTCAGCACAAAGCCCCCCACGTGGCTTAGATCAAAGTTGCTATCTGGAACAAAACTGATGGGTTTCTCTTCCCAGATAGCTGCCAGTCGCTTCTTCCAGTCCTCCAGGATCTGCAAACGGGCATCCTCAGGAGCGTGACTAATGCTGTAGGCAATTTGGGGCTCCAAGACTTGGAAGCCACAGAAATGGAGTATGCCACTCTAGAGTGAGAAAACACAAGAAAGCTCTAAGATTGCCAAGGCTCTTATTTAGGTAGAAGGGGACATGCTGCCTTCAGTTCACGGCTATTTCAACTACTGGAGAAGGCAGAGAACCCAGGGTAACAGCACATTCTGGTACCCTCAGGGCTTCTGGTTTGCTATGAAGATCTAATTCCTCAAGTCACGTCTCGTTCTATGGGTTTAGCTATACAGCAGGGGGGTGACTTGCATCCCCTTGCGCTGCAGGAATTTTGGTCTGGAGTTTTATAGATTTCAAGACCAGAAGGGACAATTGTGATCATCCCGTCTGACCTCCTCTGTAGCATAGGCCACAGAACTTCCCAAAGCTACATCCCAGAACATGGCTTCTAGAAAGAGATCCAATCTTCATTTAAAAATTGCCTGTGGTAGAGAATCCACCAAAACCCTTGGTCCCATGGTTAATTACTGTTTCCCCTCTGATTTTGTCAAGCTTCCAGCCACAGGATCTTGTTCTACCTTTTGTCTGCTAGACTGAGCCACCCATTATTAAATATCTGTTCCCCCTGGAGGTACTTAGACCACACTCATCAAGTCACCCCTTACCCGTCTTTGTTACACTACATAGGCTCAAGGAGCTGAATCTATCACTAGAAGGCAGGTTTTCCAATCACGTAATCAGTCTCATGGCTCTTCTCTCAAATTTACAGCATCCTTCTGGACTTGTGGGCACCAGCAGTGGACACAAGATTCCAGCAGTGGTCGCACCAGTGCCCAATACAAAGGTAAAGTGACCTCTCTGCTCCTACGTGAGATTCCCCCTGTTCATGTATCCCAGTCAGTGTTTCACAGAAAGCTCATGTTCAGCTGAGTATCCCCAAAACTCTTCCCAGGGTCCAGCCCATAATAAGGCTGACAGTCTTTGGGCCTAGCTGTACAGCTTTATTTTACCCATACTAAAATTCAGTGTTTGCATGGGCCCAGTTTATCAAGTGATCCAGATTGCTCTGTAGTAGCCACCTGTCCTCTTCATAATTCACCAGTCCCTCAATTTGTGCCAGCTGCAAACTTTATCAGTGATAATTTTATGTTCTCATCCAGATCACTGATAAATAACAAGGTCAGGAACCAGTCCCTGCGGCAGCCCGCTAGAGACGCACATTATGACAGTTCCCCGTTTAGAATTACATTTGAGACCTATCCGTTAGCCAGCTTTTAATCCATTTTGTCTGTGCCATGTTAGTTTTAATATAATTCTAGTTGTTTAATCAAGATAAAATGAGAGTCAAATGCCTTACAGAAGTCTACCTATATACACATGAACACTACTACCTTTACCAACCATACTTGTAGTCTCATAAAAAAAAAATCAAGTTACTTTGACAGGATCTATTTTCTAGAAACCCATGTTGATGTGCATTAATTACATTATTACACTCCATTATCTTGGATGTCAGGCTGACATGCCTTTAATTACCCAGATCATCCTATCTACCCTTTTTAAATCTTGGCATAATATTAACTTTACTCCAATTTCTGGAACTTCTCCCATGCTCCAAAACTTACTGAAAACCAACATTAATGGGCCAGCAAGCTCCTCAGCCAGCAGTTTTAAAACTCTTGGATGCAATTTCTCTGGACCTGCTGATTTTAAACTGTCTAATTTTAATAGCTGCCACTTAACAGTTGCTTTAGAAGCTAGTGGAATGGAAACAGTGTTGCCATATGAGTCTCCTGTTTATACACACACTTTTCCACCTTGTCTGTGTTGTTGATATTTTTCTACCCTTTCCATCTAGTAATGGATCAATACCATTGTCAGGATTCTATTGTTCCTAGTATATTTTTAAAAACTCCTTATTGTCCTTAACTGTACCGGCCATAGATTTTTCCTTGTGTCCCTTTGTTCCCTTATCAATTTTCTATAAGGCCTAACTTCTGATTTATACTAGTTACTATCAATTAACCCTTTATTTCTTTTGTTATATAATACATGTACCTGCCTGTACTTACCCTCTAAAACCAAATTGGTTTTTTAACCAATGTAGCCTCCATCCTCAACTGTGGCTTTTTAGGCATCTAATAGTGTTCTTAAACAATTCCCAATTATTCACATTTTTTCCTGATTAAATTCTACTTCCCGGCTGATTTGGCTCAATTGTTTTCAGCTTGGTGCTTTAAAAAGGTCAGTCTTACAGGGCAAATAAAGAATTCCCCCATGTTAGATGTAACGCTTTCTGAGTGAGGAAAAGGTCGTCTATAATTCAAAATTCCAAGCATGGTTTAGTACTGGTGGCACAAGACACCCCCCCAGCACGTCACTCAAACTGAAGTCTTCCCTGGCCATACAGGTTTTTCCGCCCTACACATTACAGACAGGTGCATAAGGAGACAGTCATCGTGGTGTGATTGGTTAGTCTGTTAGACACCAGCGGATACCACCTCTTGTGCCTTATCTGTTAGGACATTGCTCCATAAGTATTAAAGATCATCGTCTGCCAAGTTTCCAGTGACTCAGAAACAGATAATGCCATTTTCCGACAGAGCGTCATTGTCAGTACAAACTATCACCAGTGGATCCTGGCCCGCTGACTTCAAAAGACTATCCAATCTTAGAGAGAAGTCTCATGTCTTGGCTCTGGGAAGGCAGCATGCTCTCCTGCTGCCACTTGTCCTTTGCAGAATTTTCTTCTAGACTAGTATTGAAACAAGGATTGCCATCTGCCTTGATCAGTTGGAGAACAGTGGGCAAGTTTGATTGGGTTGTGTTGAGCTGCCAGTCACAAGTGTCCCACACATCTCTGTTCCCCTGGACCATCTGGCTCTTGAGAAATATCTTCCATAATTTCCACACTGAGGATCCAGTATCAACTGGAAACTTCCAGCTGTGTAGAATTCCTCCTGGTCCCCTCTGGTGGCCACAGTCTGCCCATCCTCATTTGTCCCCGGCTGATGTGACTGCCTGCCCCTGGCAGTTTTGAGCTGCTAAGTCTCCTCTGACTCCACGTCTAACTCTTGTAAGTCCCCAGGATTTGAATTTTTTTGGGTAGTCCGGTTTGCTTGGTACACCATGAACTCAGTGCTGTTGTACTCAGTACATTTAAGCCAAATTGAAGCCCATTAATCACTTTAGTAGTAGTACTTGGCATTGCTGAGATGTCCAGCAAGAGCCTGCTCAGGGGCACAGGAGCTGTGTCACCCATGGGACAGCGGACCTTGTAAACAGTGTACGTTAAAGCAGCATGCCCTGAGATGTGAGCTCCTTGCCCCCAGCTTCCAGGAGGGAACCACAAGAATCCCCTTCCTTCCCCCAACCCCCACGTTGCGGCCACCATCCCCCTCTCTTCAGATCCATCAACACCATTCAATCAAAGCAGAATTTCCTTGCTTTGGGACGTGTGGATCACCTGTGATCTAAGAGGGGGTAAGATGTCACTTGAGCACTCATGTCAGAGACATTGACTATCAGACGTGACAAGCCATCTCGTGGCAATAGACAGCCATAGGGAGTTCTATATACCAAGCCCAGTGCCTGAACTCCACCTAGCATCTCCCCAGTGTGCACAGAGTCCTGTTTTCCACTCTCCTTTACAACCGGATAGGATCCTTTGCCCTTTTCCAGAGGGAGGGCAAGGATCTCCCAACTGGAGTCTACTGAATGTCAGAGGCCGATTTCAAGCCAAGACATTCAACTCTCTCCTGTTCCCGTGAACTCCACTGCATGAATTGCATGTACAGGAGGAGGACTGCATGCTCCAAGACCTCTATATGAAAAGGGCCACAGAACTTAGAAGAGGGCAAGGTCCATCAAGTACATTCCCAGGGTCAGAGCAGGACTGTTCCCTGCAGTATGGTACTTAGTTTTAGTCTAGTTGTAAGGTCCTCAAGCAACACAACTTCTACTCCCTCCCCCGCGCATCTCCCAATAAATCCTGGACTTTAACTTCATCCCATGTTCCCCTTTGTGGAAAACACGACCTCCTTAGAAAGTGCCACGAATGTTCTACTTTGACATAAGTTTCTTCCATAGTTGTAAATCTGATACCTGCAGTGGCCAAAGGAGGATGTTGATGTCTCCGTTGATGCCCGCGGGAGTGTACATGGGGCCAGTCCCGCCCGTGGTGAAGGAGAGCACAGCCTTCTTTTTCTGTGGAAGAAAAACTGCAATCACACCTGGGGCAGCAGGATCCGGAAGCAGAGCTAAGCCAGTGTGAGTGGGGGCGGCTGCACTGTGTGAACGGGAAATGCCAAGTGGCTACTGCTGTCGATCAAACACTTATTGCTGTGGAGAAGCTGGGCTGGGAGGAGCAGCAGCAATGTCCATGGCGGGGGACAGGCTATGATTGCAGACACATGCTGGTCTAAGGACACATGCAAGGCTGGGTGTCAGGAATTCCAGGGGGTTCTAGTTTGGATACTCAGCTACCTGAAAGGGCGGAGGACGGGCTCGAGCCCCGTGTTATGAGGGTTACATTTATTAAGGATATTCCATTGCCTATTTTCAAAGCACTACCCCTGGCGACTCTCCCCAAGGTAGAGTTTGGCTAGCATGCCAGCAGCAGCACAGCAATTCAGGCTCTGCTGAGCCTAGGACCGGGCAGGAGGAGAGGAGTAGAGCAGCTGGTTCACCAGTCAATAGGGGCAGAAAAGTGTCCCCCACACGGGGAATTCTGGATTTTATCTCAGCTGCAGTTAGATTCTGCTTCATTACAGAACCAACCCCCACAGATGCTCTGTAATTCTTCCCTGACAGGCTCCCTCCTAGATCTTGCTGAGTTAGAAGCACCTACTGACATCTGCACCTGTCTCTGCTGGAAGAGAGAGCATCAGTTCAGAGCACATATGTTCTGCCAAGTCATCGGGGACCTGTCTGCTCCACACTGGGAGTGAACTGGGGTTCAACCAAGGGACAGACTCCTCAATGTTAGAACATGGTGTAAGTACCAATCCACACCCACCTACCTGAAAGGGCCCACTGCCATACATCTTGGTAAGGGAGTAGGCAAATCCTTGTGTGAAAACACGTTCAAACCAGCCCTTCAGGATCGCAGGCACACTGAACCAGTAGAGGGGGAACTGTAGGAAGGCACAAAGACAGAGAGAAAATAGGGTTGCATCTCTCCATTTCCCAAGATAGCACATTGCAACACGACTACAGCGCAAGAACGGCCAGCCTGGATCAGACCATTGGTCCATCTAGCCCAGTGTCCTGTCTGAGTGGAACAGGGCAGTTATCGAGTGATTCACCCGCTGTCTTCCAGTCCCAGCTTCTGGCAGTCACAGGCTTAGGGACCCCCAGAGCATGGGGTTGTGTCCCTGACCATCTTGCTAATAGCCATTGATGGCCCTATCCTCACTGAACTGATCATATTCTTTTTTTAAACCCTGTTATAGTCTTGGCCTTCACCACATCCCCTGACAGAGTTCCACAGGCTGACTGTGTGTTATGTGAAGTACTATTTTGTGTTTTTAAACCTGCTGCCAATTAATTTCATTGAGTGACCCCTGGTTCTTGTGTTATTTGAAGGAGTAAATGACACGTCCTGATTCACTTTCTCCACCCCAGTCATGATTTTATAGACCTCTGTCATATCCCCCTGAAGTCGTCTCTTTTCCAAGCTGAACAGCCCCAGGCTTTTTAATCTCCCCGGAGGGAAGCTGTTCCATACCCCTAACCATAGTTGTTGTCCTTCTCAGTTCTGTTTATTTTCGGATGGGGCAATCAGAACGGCACACAGCATTCCGGGTGTGGGCGAACTAAGGATTTATATAGGGGCATTATGATAAGACAAAAAATATCTATCCTTTGCCTACATTCTATTAGTTCTTTGACTGCCACTGCACACTGAGCAGACGTTTTCAGAGAACTACCCACAGTGACTCCACGATCTCTGTCTTCAGTGGTAACAGCTAATTTAGACCCCATCAATGTGTATGTATAGTTGAGATTATCGTTTCCAATGTGCATTACTTTGAATTTCATCTGCCATTTTCTTGCTCAGTCACCCAGTTTAGTGAGATCCTTTGTAACTATTTGTGGTTTGCTTTGGACTGAACTATCTAGAGTAATTTTCTATTGTCTGTAAATTTTGCATCCTCACTATTTGCCTCCTTTTCCAGACCATTTATAAATACGCTAAAGAGCAATGGTTCCAGTACAGATCCCTGTGGGGGGGGGTGGGACCAGGTTATTCACCTCTCTCCACTTTGAAAACAACACTTAGTTTCCTATCTTTAACCAGTTACTGATCCATGAGCGAATCTTCTCTCTTATCCCATGACCGCTTAATTTGCTTAAGAATATTTGGTGATGGACCTTGACAAAGATTTTCTGAAAGTCCAAGTACACTATACGACAGGATCACCTTGTTCACATGTTTAACTCCCCTCAAAGAATCCTAAGAGATTGGTGAGACATGATTTCCCTTTACAAAAACAGTGCTGACTCTTCCCCAACATATCAAGTTCCTCTATGTGTCTGATAATTCTGTTCTTTACTATAGTTTCAGACAAATTAGCCTAGTACTAAAGTTAGGCTTACTGGCTTGTAATTGCCAGAATCACCTCTGGAGCCTTTAAAAATCAGCATTACCTTAGCCATCCACCAGTCATCTGGTCCAAAGGCCAATTTAAGCAGTAGGTTATATACCAGTTCTGCAATTTCATATTTGAGTTCTTCACCCAAGAGTTCTGAAGACCATCTTGTCCTGGAGACTTATTACTGCTTAATTTGTCAGTTTGTTCCAAAACCAGCTCTATTGACACCAAAATATGGGACAGTTCCTCAGATTTGTCACCTAAAAAGAACGGCTCAGGTGTAGGAATCACCCTTACATCCTCTGCAGTGAAGATTGGTGCAAAGAATTAATTTAGCTTCTCCACAATGGCCTTGTCTTCCTTGAGTGCTCCTTCAGTGCCTTGATTGTCTAGACCCCACGGTCTGTTTGGCAAGCTTCCTGCTTGTGATGTACTTAAACATTTTGCTGTTAGCTTGTGCATCTTTTGCAAATTGCTCTTCAAATTCTTTTTTGGCCTGCCTAATTATACTCTTACACTTGACTTGCCAGTTTGTTCCTTCGTTTTTCTCAGTCATATTTGACTACCAATGCTTAGAGGCTGTCTTTGTCTCTAACCTCCTTTTTTACTCTGTTTAGCCATGGAGGCATTTGTTGGTCCTCTTGCTGGGTTTTTTTCATTTGGGGTATACATTTAGTTTGAGCCTCTATTACGGTGTTTTTGAAAAGTTTCTATGCAGCAATCATGTCACTGTTCCTTTTAATTTGTTTAAAATCCAGACTAACATGGCTACCCCTCTGATACTTACGATTTTTAGTGCATCTGACTCTATGCTTTCTTTCACGTACAGTGGCACTCCCCCACTAGTATTCCTATATATTTTGTACCTGGTATTACCAGGTCCCATTGATTAGCATTGTTCCACCAAGTTTCTGTGATGCCTATTATATCCATATCCTCATTTAATACCAGGCACTCTAGCTCACCCATCTTTGTATTTAGAGTTCTTATATTTGTATACAAGCACTTATAAAATTTGTCAATATGTATTTATCTGCCTCCATGTTGTGTAATTGAATGGGACTCTTTAGTTTGACTGTTTCTCTTCAGTTCCCATCTGTGCTTCAACAGGCAAGCAACACCTGCCAGCAACCCTGAGTCTCCCTCACCCCTGTGCAAACAGATTGGACCTGACCCCAGCTTCCCAAACTAGCATTGTGCAAGGGGCTGAGCAGGGGGGTTCTGGCACAGGAACCCAGGGATAGAGCCCTGCATTACAATGGAGAAATGGCTTTGGGCCTCAAACCGCCAAGCGCACCCCATATCTAGTCACTTCTCCAGCAGCTGAGCCTGTCCATCTCCTCTGAAGCCTTGCCCTGGGGAGCTCCACAAGCCAGCGTTCAGTTCTATTACCCACGCCACTGGCGGATACACATAAACGTGCTGGCCAGCTTCACCCTCTGGGGCAGGAGGGATGGATCCTTCCCTTTACAGGGACACGATCACCTCCCCCATTTTCCAGAATGGAGTCAGGTAATGCTTCTTTTCCAACCCAGGACTTTCCCCTTTCCTCTGGCAGGGCGAGATGGTACCTGGAATATCAGAAGGTCTGCAGCTTCGAGCTTCTTCTGTTCTGCTACAATGTCGCTGCTCAGCCGACCTTCTGCCCATGCCGAGCCTGTCTCAGGGCCATACTTGAAGTTGTTGGGGTCTTTTGGCTTACCTGAGATAGGAGGCAGAGGTCAGTGCTAGAGAACAAAGATGGGAAATGCTGAACTTTAAGGGGAGCAGTGGTGTTCAGTACCAGTGATGTCCTCCCGTGATGGCACAGGGTTAAACTTCATCTTGCATAGGTCAGAAACGGTGACACTCCAGCCTCTCTTCTGCAGCGCGTCCACAGCAGCATCTTTCATGGCATGATTGAAGGAGGTCGTCTCCTCATGTGCCAACACAATCAGGGCCTTTCTTCCTGCAAAACACATCAGCAAGCTAGAGCCCTTTCCTCCTTTGTAGGAGAAAGGGAAACCCAAGAGACCAGTCATAAAACTGAGCAGCTTTTCTATGACTTGCCTTTGGGATGACCAAGAACTGACTCTTTAGAAAGGGGGGCTGACTATTTTGTGCGCTTTCAGGTAATAAACCTATAGGTGAGACTCAAAGCATTGTAAAGTGTTATGTGATTAGCATGGGGGACTGCCCCTACTGTTCCCAAGAACTGTGCACAGATCCTAGCTGGTGCAACAGTCTGTTCAGCAATTGGCAGGGGTGGGGGCTACATACATGCCTCCCTTCATGCACCCCCTAGAGACATGCTCCTAGTACAGTGCAGTACTCCAGACTCAGCAACACATCTGAATCGAGGCAGGAGGGTTTTGGGGGCGAAAGGGAGGACTAGGTATATCCCATAAAAGCCTGTCTAGCAAAACTCCATCCATCAGCCCAACTTGTCACCATCTCTCCTGCTCAGCCAGGGATCAAGCTGTCATGGACAATGGTCCTCAGAGGGCAGTACAGTGATACCAGACCCTTGGCCCAAACCTTATTTTACAGCCTGTAAATATGAAATTTATTTGCATGACTGTGGCCTCTAGGAGCCCAGCGTGCTAGGTACTGCGCTACCAGAGCAAAAGTGATGGTCCTTGTGCCCAAGAGCTTGCACCCCAAGTACAAGACACGAGATGGACAGACAGGGGAGTATGGGAATCCAGGAGGTAACATCGCTTGGCACCACAGGCTGTGACCCCAGCACACCAGTAGCCCAGTTTTCCATATACACCATAGACAAGGTGGGTTTTGAAGGAGGATACTGAGGGCTTGGCTACACTGGAGAGTTGCAGCGCTGCTGGAGGCTTTACAGCGCTGCAACTTAGTAACTGTCCACACCAGCAAGGCACATCCAGCACTGCAACTCCCTGGCTGCAGCGCTGGCTGTACACCTGGTCTGCTTGGGGTATAACGAGTGCAGCGCTGCTCGTAAAGTGTGGCCACACACCAGCGCTGTTATTGGCCTCCAGGGTATTAGGAGATATCCCAGAATGCTTTTAACTAAATTACTCTTTGTTTTGCTATGATGCCTCTCTTTGTTTTGTTGTGAACTCGGGGCTCTGGGAGCTGCTTATCTAAAAAACAAACACAGCTCTTGTTTGCTGTGATCAATCTGTAACTGACTGTGAACAATCAATTGAGATAACCCACTACCTTGCTTCGGACTTGCATCCGAAGAAGTGGGTATTCACCCACGAAAGCTCATGCTGCAAAACGTCTGTTAGTCTATAAGGTGCCACAGGATTCTTTGTTACCTTGCTGTGAATGAGGCAGGCAGGGGGATGAATGTCTACAGCTTAGTGTTTGCTTGAGGAGAGAAACAGCGGGGGGAGGAGGAGAAAGGGAGTCCATTGGAGCAGCTGCTTATCTGGTCTGCAGGCTGTTTGCAGTTAAGAGTGAATGAGGGGTCGAGGAAATGTTCAGATTTTGCAAGGCTCCACAGTGTCGGCTCCAAAAATCCACACTCTCTCTCTCCCCCGCTCCCTGTCACACTCCACCCCACCCTCCTCTTTTGAAAAGCACGTTGCTGCCACTTGAATGCTGGGATAGCTGCCCATAATGCACCACTCCCAACAGCGCTGCAAATGTGGCCATGCTGCAGCGCTGGTAGCTGTGAGTGTGGCCACACACCAGCGCTTTCCCTACACAGCTGTACTCCCAGCGCTGCACATCTGCAAGTGTAGCCAAGCCCTGAGTTGTGTGGATGTTCATGGGAAGCACCTCTCATGAGAGCAGGTCAGCCTGTGAGAGAGCCTGTAAGTGCCAGTTTGAAAATGTAACTGGGCATTGGAGGCTGGCACCATAGCTGATTTCAATACTGACTGAGAGGTGACAAGTAACCTGCTAAAGAAGAACCAGTGGAGGGATACAAAGAGGGATGGGTCAGTCAGTAATCCAGAGAACAGCCCGGCCAAGAGTTTTAGCTGTGTGGATGGATAGGAAAGGAGATCTTGGAAGATTTACTTGCCTTGGCAGGGGGGCTGACTTCTGTGTATTTGGGAGACAAGTGTGAAGGTGCTGCCCAACTGTGGGGAGTCTCTCAACTGCTTCTAGGTTATAGTTTTGAACTCAGCCTCTACCAAAACTCATTCCCCTGTCCACCAAGCTCAGTCTCTGGTCTCTAGACCCCATCCACAGCTACTTCAGCCCTGCTCTGCTTAGATTTGTTTGACATGGATTCCAGAGCATGGAGGGAGGGTCCTGGATTAGTGAGATACTTGCCTTGTGATTGATTTATGGATATAGACTATAGATATCTGAAATGGGCTGAGAGAAACTACAGTTGTTTCACTATGGCTCTGCACGCAGGGCTCAGGATACCTTGTCACGGCCAGGCCCATGGAGAACGTAAGAACGCCCATCCTGGCTCAGCCCAAGGGTCCATCCAGCCCAGTATCCTGTCTTCCGACAGCGGCCAGTGCCAGGTGCCCCAGAGGGAATGAACAGACCAGGGAATCACCGAGTGATCCATCCCCTGTCGCCCATCCCCAGCTGCTGGCAAACAGGGGCCAGGGACACCATCCCTGCCCATCCTGGCTAATAGCCATTGATGGACCTATCCTCCATGAACTTGTCTAGTTCTTTTTTTAACCCTGGTATAGCCTTGGCCTTCACAACATCCTCTGGCACGGAGTTCCCACAGGCTGACTGTGCCTTGTGTCAAAAAATCCTTCCTTTTGTTTGTTTTAAACCTGCTGCCTGTGAGTGCCAGTGGGTGACCCTTGTCCTGGGGGTGGGAGCAGCAGTAAGGGAGTTCGGTATTATGCGAACGGCCCAGCTGGGCTGAACACTTCACCTTCCTCTCCGCTGAGCAGGGCCGGCAGCTCCTGTACTTCAGTCCCCACCGCCCTGGGAACAGGCCCAAGGCGCCAGCGGACCCGGACCCGGACCCAGCCCCGCCGGGGACGGCTGAGAAGCACGATCCCGTGAGGGGCTCGCTCGCTCTGACCCCCAGTGCCGGGGGGGGGGTCCCCGGCTGGGGGCCAGAGCCCCCCCGCGCCCCGGCGCCGCTAATGGCGGATGCCCCGGTTGGGTTTGGGCAGCGCCCAGCCCGGCCGCTCCGGGGGGACCCGTGTCTGGGGCCTGCGCTCCCCGGCCCTGAGCGGGGACCGGGCGGGACCTGGCCCCGGGCTCGGCAGACGCGCGGCTCCGAAGAGCCGGCGCCGGGGCAGCCGCCGGTCCCAGTGCAGCGGGCCGGGGACGGGGACCGGACCGGACCGGACCGGACGTGGCTCCTCGCTCACCTGCCATGGCAGCGACGATCCGGACTCGGGGCCGCCGCACGAACAGGTGGGGCGGCCCTCGGCAGCGCTTATCACGGCCCGGCCCCCGCCCCGAGCCCGCGGGCGGCCGAGGCGGGGCGGGGCGCCCGGGGCAGGAGGGCCTTGGCGGGCGAACATCGCCCCGCCGGCCCCCTCCGCGCCCTGGGGCTTCCCCACCGGCCGAGTCCCCCTCCCCACCGGCCGAGCCCCCGCCCCTGGGGCTTCCCCACCGGCCGAGTCCCCTCATCTCCCCTCCCCGCGGCTTCCCCACCTGCCTGAGTACCCCTCCCGCCCCTGGGGCTTCTCACACCTGCCCGAGTACCCCCACCTGGGGCTGGCTGAGTCCCCTCATCCCCTCCCCTAGGGGCTTCCCCACCTGCCTGAGTCCCCTCCCCTCCCCTAGGGCTTCCCCACCTGCCCGAGTCCCCTCATCTCCCCTCCCCGCGGCTTCCCTCACCTGCCCAAGTCCCCATCTCCCCGCCCCAGGGGCTTCCCCACCTGCCCGAGTCCCCCCATCTCCTCTCCTCACAGGGGCAGCCCCTCCTGGCTCCCCTTCCCAGATACCCAGATCATGCCCCTCCGTCTCCCCGGAACAGCCCCCCAGGCCAAGCCAATGGTTAGTGATTGGGGGGGCTTGGAGTACCCCAGCCCTGTATCTTTCTGCCTGTGACCCCCCCACGGGGGGTCCCAAATGCCCAGGCAGTGGCACCTGGGAGCATCTTGGCCACAGCAATGCAGGGTCACAGCAGTCAGGACCCCAGAGTGAGGAAGTTGGCTCAACAATAAACACTGGTTCTGTTCATTTGCCTTCTGGGTGTAGAGCCTGACATAGGGTTGCCGACCCTCCAGGATTGGTCCAGAGTCTCCAGGAATTAAACATTCATCTTGAATTAAACATTAATTTTTAATTAACGATATCACGTGGTGAAATCTCCAGGAATACGTCCAACCAAAATTGGCAACTCTAGCCCGACAGTCACTCTCAGCTTGGGTTTTCTAGCTTCTCCTCTGCAACCATGAGGGCTAGAAACATGCTACTTTGAAAAATGAAAGCTGAGATTGTCTCCTGGTCACAGGATTCCAGGGGCTGAAGATTTAAGCAAATCACCAAAATCACAAGAGTTACCAAGCTTGCCTTCAAAGGGCTACGAGAAGGCTTAGCACTTCATAGCCCCCTGGTCTCCCAGAGTGTGCTGAGTCACTGTGACCAAAGGTTTCCAAATATCAACTAGAATGTTATGGGTGTGGTTTGGACAAACGGAGCTGTGAGCCTGAGGCTGCGCCTGGGATTTGCAGAGGTCTTGAGGGAGTGGAAAATGGAATAAGCACAGAGAAGGGCTACCAGGGGAAAGGAGAACTGATCTTACCAGAAACAACTGAAACAGCTTTGCTTGTTTAGACTTGTGGTTTTCAACCTTTTTTCATTTGTGGATCCCTGAAAAAATTTGAATTAAGGTGCAGCCCCCTTTGGAAATCTTAGATCACAGGTTGAAAACCACTGGTTTAGACTATCAAAAAGAAGGCAGCGAGGGGATATGATTGTTCTCTATAAATACATCAGGGGTAAAAAACACCACGGAGGGAAGATCTATTTACACTGAAGGACAGTGTTGGCATGAGAACAAATGGGGAGAACAACTGATCATGAATAAATTTAATCTGGAAATTAGAAGATGATTTCTAACCATTGAAGGAGTGAGATTCTGAACACCCTTCCCATAGGAGCCAGGGGAAAGAACCTAACTTGTTTTATGATGGAGCTTGATGAGTTTATGGACAGAATCCTAGCATAGGATTTCCTCTACCTTTGTGACCCTGTGAGTGGGAGCTCTTGCAGGCTGTGATACCATTCTAACCTGAGCACTTAGCCAGGTTTTGGGATCTAGTGGAGAAGTTGACGAGCAAGTTGGGTATTTCTCTGATGCAATCCTGTTTAGTTACAAAGAATATAAAGTCCTGTTTCCCAGCTGGAATCAAACAGCAGGAGACTGTTGCTTTGCTCATAGTTCCAAGCCCATTTTCAACCAGCACTTAGCCCTCAGGTGCGCTCTCAGCTTTTTCTCAGGGTCACACTACCAGGCTTCTGTGCCTGTGTCCTTGGCTTTCTGCTGCTTCTCTGGATGCGTTTCTTGCTGCTGTTCTCACTTCCTCTCCTCCCCACCCCCCGTCAATGCCCTAGCCACCCTGTGTTCACTATATCTATCTCCAGAGAACCCCCTTGGGCCACATGGCTCAGGGTCTACTGCCTGTTGGGCGGTGCCCTTGTTGCTCAATTGCTTTTTACACTTATCCTGCACGAAAGGCAGCTGTTATGTCCACCAGGTTCAATGAGGTGTCGCCCATCCCATAACTGTACATTCTGCAATGCCCAACCACAACAGGAAGAGCAGAGGATGCCAGATTTTTAAAGTGCCCACAACCCATTGTGGTCACATTTGTGGCCACAATTTGGCATATGCAAAACCTCCACCTTGTTCCATGTAAATCATGCCATTAGAGGACTGTCTGGTGTGAGTGTAGTGGCTGTTTTGAAAATATGACCCACAGCTGTCCTTGCTTCCACTGAGACAGGACCCCCAAGTCTCTAGCAAGGAACTAGCTCACTCTGAACTATTTTCTGTCCTTTGGCCCTAAACTCCAGGGTAATCTCACAGCAACAACGCTATCTTATGCCTCCCAGTTCTCTTTTATGAAGCTGGCTGATTATCCCTTGTGATAAGAAGAATTGTGAGTAGAGTTAAGCCAGGGCCATTCTACATGAAGTTGTCAGAACTAGGTACTGAAGAACATGGGTGTAGCTCCCTCGGATAACAGCAGCAAACAAAAGATTTTGCTCTGTGGCTGCTCAACTACAGAGAAATAGGTGTGACTGCTGAACATGTGCCAAGGCTATAAAGTGCATGGCAGGGTTACCTCTGAGAACCCTCACTTCCTCTACCACATTTCCCATCAGTTACCTGACGCTAGAGAGGAACTAATGTCCTCCAGGGGGCAAAGGGACTTGGGACATCTTGCTTTTCTTTTGAAGGAAGCTCAGTTTTTTAGCCCGGGGTCTGGTTGGAGGCACTATACGCAGTAGTATTGTAATTACTGAGTGGAGTTAGATGTCCCAAATCTCTTCAGTGTTCACCAGTTCCTACAATTATCAGCATCTTCTTTATATTGTTGCTTCAATGGAATGTTGGGATTAGGCAGAAAGATTCGAGAACCCTTTGGAGACGACTCCAAAACTATGGCAGAGCTGTCACAAGCAACCTACTCCTGCCCTGCAGGCTGGTGTTCCCAGGCAGTATCACTTCTGTTTTTGTTTTGTTGGTGTAGTTCAGTTCTTATCTCAGGCTTGTTTGGGATGATCTCTATGCAGCTTTGTAATGCTGCAGTGATTGAATGGAGAATTATTTTTTTCAGTCTATATTGAACACATAGCCATCAAGAGATTTAAACTGAATTTTCTCTTTCTGGACAGTCTAGTCCAGTCCTGTAGATGTAACTGTTTTCATCATCAAGAGACTTGCTCTCAGGCAGCGCTAGTGACATGTGGTGCAGTGATGCTGTCATTAAGCGGGACTGCAGACCTCACCTACGCATTCATGGTAAGGATGGCTGCCTCCTGCCCGAATTTAAAAGTAATGTTGGGAAGTGAACTACATGGCAGCACTCCAGAGACTGCAGTCAACCACCTCTAGCTTCTCTCAGCAGGAGACCAGCATTAGTGAGCACCAGACTCTGAAATAATGGAGAGGAATCTGAAAATCAGATAGGCCTTCAACTCAGGATGCTGCCCGGGGACAGCTGGACTTCAAGAAAGCTTTGCTGATTGTGGATGGTATCCAGAGCAATAATTAGAGAGAGAGACAAAAGGAAGGAGTCCAACAGAGTCCACCTGTTACCATGGTACTTACTCCAGGAAAATAAGGAATATTAACAAGTTAATTCAGTGCCAGGCAGGCCTGTGAGCAAAGCTCTGTGGGCACATTCACTTCACTCACAATGAGCCCAGGGTCTGTGGGGACTGTAGGAGTTTGCCTCCTTAGATACCAGCCACCTAGGGAACCTCCTCTGGAGGATGCAGGCTCTCAGCACCTGATATACGAGTGGAAGCAACAGCTTCTCTGGTCTCTGGATTGCTGATAAGCTCAGCAAGTCTAATTCAGCACCTGTCACCATGGTCTGCGTTTGCAAAGTCGCACTATTGCCAGAGCAAGGGATTGTCGTGTTGACTGTAATTCAGTTTGCAAGTGTGTTCTGTGCATACCACATACACCTGGAACTACATACCAGCATTGAACTTGGTGACCAAACAAGCTGGCTTAATGGAAGATTCCTCCGTCGCTGGGCATGCAGAGCCTTATGCTAACTGCTTAGCTGATGTCTTACAGGATACAGGCCTGTCGGTTCCTTTGTGTCAGTGCTGAGTAAAATAAAATGCTCACACTAGCTCTACGAGCTACGCGCCCACCTTTGATGGGGTGATGGTTGATGATCCCCATCACAACTATTACAGTGTGGATGGTCGATTACTTGGGGCCAGGAGGGTCAGCGACATGATGGACTGATTTGGGTTGTGTAGTTATAACTGCAGCACAGGGATGCTCCAGTGTCTGATATAAATATGCTGGGGGCCTCATGGTTGCATATTGGCCTCACTCATCACCTGCCTAATGCAGTTTGGAAATCAGTAATAATTAAGGCGACCTTTATGTCATGGAGGTCATGGAAGGGTTCCAGCGACAGGCGACAGCCTCCTCATGGGGCCCCCTGCAAGGTTCCAGCTACAGGCGACAGACTCCTGAGGGGGCTTGCTGTGTGAAAGGGGTCACCAGTACAAACGTTTGAGAACCACTGCCTTAGTGTCTAGCAAAGTGATGAATTTAAGCTCCCAGGCTCATCCTTTGAAAGTATCATGCAAGTATCAAGCTGGCCATGCATGCTGCTGTATTGTCTTTCCTGTTTTTGAACCAGCAGAGGAAGGGTCTTCAGTGAGATCAGCATCTGGATGGGAGAATCTCTTGCCAGTGGCCCAGGAGCCAGAGTAGTTTTGCTTCTGTAGCTTTTAGAATCATATAAATATAACAGGTTTCCACACACCTCTTTTTGCCTTATGATCTGCCCCTAGCTCTCATTTTTGGACATGGGCATTTTTGGTACCGTTGCCCATTTTGAAAAAAGTTTTATAGAATTATTTAATTTATCCTTATTGGATGCATTAGAACTAAATGAATAAATATAGCTTTCATGCCTTTTCCTAGTTTTTGGAGGAAAATATGCTTTTTATAATCATAGAATCGTAGCACAGGAAGAGACCTTGAGAGGTCATCTAGTCCAGTCCCCTGCACTTAGGCAGGACTAAGTATTATCTAGACCATCCCTGAAAGGTGTTTGTCCAACCTGCTCTTAAAAATCCCTAATGATGGAGATTCCACAACCTCCCTAGGCCATTTATTCCAGTGCTTAAGCACCCTGACAGTTAGGAAGTTTTTCCTAATGTCCAACCTAAACCACCCTGGCTGCAATTTATGCCCATTGCTTCTTGTCCTGTCCTCAGAGGTTAAGTAGAACAATTCTTCTCCCTCCTCCTTATAACAACCTTTTATGTACTTGAAAACTGTTACCATGTCCCCTCTCAGTCTTCTCTTCTCCAGACTAAACAAACCCAATTTTTTCAATCTTTTCTCATAGGTCATGTTTTCTAGACCTTTCATCATTTTTGTTGCTCTTCTCAGGACTTTCTCCAATTTGTCCACATCTTTCCTGAAATGTGGCACTCAGAACTGGACACAATACTCCAGTTGAGGCCTAATCAGCACGGAGTAGTGTGGAAGAATTACTTCCCGTGTCTTGCTTACAACACTCCTGCTAATACATCCCAGAATGATGTTCGCTTTTTTTGCAACAGTGTTACACTCTTGACTCAGATTTAGCTTGTGATCCACTATGACCCCCAGATCCCTTTCCACAGTGCTCCTTCCTAGGCAGTCATTTCCCATTTTGTATGTGTGCAACTGATTGTTTCTTCCTAAGTGGAGTCCTTTGCATTTGTCCCTATTAAATTTCATCCTATTTACTTCAGACCATTTCTCCAGTTTGTCCAGATCATTTTGAATTTTAATCCTATTCTCCAAAGCACTTGCAACCCCTCCCAGCTTGGTATCGTCCGCAAACTTCATAAGTGTACTCTGTATGCCATTATCTAAATCGTCGATGAAGATATTGAACAGAACTGGACCCAGAACCGATCCCTGCGGGACCCCACTCGTTATGTCTGTCCAGCATGACTGTGAACCACTGATAACTACTCTCTGGGGATGCATTAGGGTAGTTCTAAATAAAGGCCAGTAAGCAGGTGTACAAAGTCAGAGTGCTGGAAGAATAAAGGAGGAGGATTAACCTGCATTCTGACAGAAAAATAATTTTAACACAGCACATTTCTAAATAAAATCACTAAATAACTTACTAAATCTTAGTAACAGTGGAATAAATAATTGTTAATACATATATCTATATCAGTGTGTGTGTGTATATATATATATAACATGCATTTTTAAAGGAAAAATATTCTTTTTATGTAGTTAGTGCACTTCTAAATAAAGTATTAATGACAGGAATAAAGGAGAAGTATTAATACATATATAAACATACATTTTAGCAAAAATAATTGTATGCAGTTATTACACTTCTAAATATAGTTTGATTAAACAACTGCACAAAGATCACAAAGCATTAATGATAGAGAACCTGCATCCAGAGAGCTAGTCACACACTACAGGGGACAGACATCTTCCAGAGATGACTAAAAGGGTTTTAAGACAACAAGAAAGGAAAAAAGGCAGAGAGAGGAAAGAAGCATCTCACCCCACAGAGTTACTGGCCAAATGACACAAACCCCTCTGTTCTAGGAGCTTGTAATAACCTCATTGGCTGAGCCAATCAGAAGGTATTCTTTAATCATGGAACCTCTTGTGGAATGACAGATCACACAGTATTACAATGGGTCACGTTTTCCTGAGTCATGCTGAGCACAGTACTTTATGGATTTATCCATCAATATCTCATTGACCCAGATTTTCCTGAGTCATGCTGAACACAGCATTTTATTCACTATCACACATTAAAATGTAAATCAGAGTTAAAAATACCTGCCCAAAGGAATGCATGTAGATTTCTCCATCACCTTTTTATTAAACCTATGTAAATTTAGCAGTTAACCTTATTTGGTTTTAATTCTGTACCAGTAATCAATTTGCCTCTTTCTACACAACATCTTTAGCATGTGCCTTTAAAAATGGCAGACAGACCCCCTAATGAAAGGCATACCTAACTGTGACAGTCAGGATCCAGACTCCCCGAGGGGACAACGTGGGGGGGGGGGGTGTCAAACCCCAAGAATAAGCAGTTGACTCAGATGATTGTATGCAATGTTATTGTGCTATAAAAACATGCCAAGTAAGGTCTTTTATGAAAACATGTAATGTTTTGAATGGAGTGATCGTTATGAGCTATGCATACAGGCTATGGTTATGAAGTATTTGTGTATATAGAGAACTGTGTTCATAACACTTAGGTGCCACTCTGTAGCAGAACAGTAAGCAATCAGAAGGAAGAGACACCTCCCAAGACAGGTATTTACACAAAACCCAGTGTAAGTAACAATCCATTGTACAACCCAGGAAACAGCAACAATGGGTCATTCAATTTAATAGAAAGGCAGTGGGAGAACTAGGAATTCCCCCACATCGAACAGTCCTTTTCAATGGAAGGGATTGGAATGAAATGAAATGCATCCAGAAACTGAGGGATGCGCACTTGGCGGGTACTCTCTGAAACACTGGATCCCCTCAATGGCAGGGGGTTTGATGGGAACCAGGTCAAAGGCAATGGGTATCCTGTATTAGAAAAGGGATTTTATTGAATTTGAAAGGGTAAAGTCTGAGGTTGTGTCTTTATGTTTATTTTTATGGTATGTGTCCATGTTTGCTTTTCCTTACTGTTTGATCTTTGAATCTGTGATGTGTCTATTAAATAAATCTTTCATTTATTTTCACCCCAAGCGGGTCTCTGGGGTGCACACTGTTGGAGTGCATGTGTCAAAGTAAACTGGTGTCTGTGGGACTGGTTTCACGCCTTCAGGGGTGATGAACCAGAGGGGAAAAGACCAAGTGGCTGAGTAATGAATAGTCTTCTATATTTAGTGAAAATGAGCATCTATTGACTTTTGCTATAAGAGCCTTCTTAATTTAAATCCTGAAACACCAGTTTCCAGGAGATCATTTGTAAAGTGTGAAGATTTTGAGGGTCAGTATAATATCCCCATCAAACACGACCATGCCTGTGACAACCACTGCTATACATGTAAGTACAGAAGGCATTGAAATGTACAGGGCAAGAATGGGATGCCCCAGCTGTAAGCTATTTTGCAAGTCCAATGCCTGTGTAGCAAAACCCAGAGCTTTGGGAACAGTTGGTAAAGTTGACTGTGAAACTAAATGCCTTTGTGGTAGTAGGTGACCAGATGTCCCAATTTTATAGGGACAGTCCCGATTGTTGGGTCTTTTTCTTATACAGGCTCCTATTACCCCCCACCCTGTGTCCTGATTTTTCACACTTGCTGTCTGGTCACCCTAGGTGGTAGTGTGGTTTCTACAATGTTAAAAATCACCACTGTGAAAGCAAGACGTGTTCCTGGAGTTATGAGCAGATTGACAGCACGAATGGCCCCTAGTGTTTTATGTGAAGTCCTTGCTTTCTAGAAGAGGGTGAGGATTCTCTCTTTTATGACTTTGAAGCATGCAAGAAACTGGGCTATGCGCCAAATTATATCTCTGCCAGGCAGTTAAATAATGCATCCAGTTGGGACTGTGTCATTGAGTTTGTTCGAAATGTTGTCGACAAGCATTTTAAGGGGTTCACCTTTATCGTCCACACCACTGAGAGTTATGACAGTTATTTTATCCTTAGTTGATTAAAATAAAAACTGGGCATTGACATTCTAGTGCAGGGTGGAAAACTCACGTGCACAATGGGGGTGGGGCTGAGAAACCAGCCTTCTGATTCTTTACATTTCCTGGCCATGAAGCTCAGCAAGTTGCCCAAGGCCATGGAGTCGGAAGGAGTCAAGTGGCATTTCCCACATTTTTTCCAACACCTCAGAGAATCTGAATGATGTGGGTTCTGTGCCTGGGGCAGGGCATGAGGCCTGGAGAGAAAGCGGCGTTTCTGAACTGCTGCTAGCCATGGGCGGTGGGAGACTAACCCCTGGTTCCTCCCCCAGCGCCCGAGGCCTCTCCCCTCCCCTCCCCTTCTATCTCCTCCTCCCCCACCGCGGCCTCCAGACAGCCAGGGCTGGGGGGCAAGGCCCCACCCCCGATGCACCGCAGCCTCAGCGCCCACGGCCCCGGGGTTCCAGGTGTCTGGGCAGCACTGTTGCCGCATCCCCAGTCCTGGTGCTTGGGCGGCGCAGTCACCACACCCCCAGCCCTGAGGGTCCGGTGGCCGGGCAGCGCGGTCGCCGTGCCCTCAGCCTGGATTTTTGAGAGGCAGGGCCCTGAGGAGAGGCTGACATGGGGACATGAATGGGAGGTGAGGTAAGCTAGGGATAGATGGGGCGGGGGCTAGGCTAGAGCGCTACCAGTGGTTAGATGGTTTGCAAGGGTGGTGTCTGTACCACGACACTGATTCTGTGAGCTTTGTGAATCAAAGGGGATTGGAACCCATTGCTGGGGGATAGTGTAGGGGATCTGACCAATGAGATACTGCCAAAGGAACACATTTTGGAGTTTGTGTCCGCAGGTCCTAAAAGATAGATATGGGCACAAACTTGCTGGCAGTAAGACATTTGCGGAGAAATGAGACCCTTTTAAAACTGCTCACCGAAGCTACCCCACAGCAGAGAGAGGCTATTTCGTGTGCTGCCTCCGGTGATGTGATAGCTGCCAATCTCAGAATTGGAGTATAATGCTTTTAAAGGAAATGTCTCCCTGGAGCCCTGACAGATAAGCCTACTAGCAGAGACGAGGCTTTATTAGAAACCAAGCAATAAGAGGCTGGCCCTAAAAAGAAAGAAGCAGATTGCAAAACAGTTTGGGAGGGTTATCAGCCCATTGTTAAGCTTTGCTATCCCTCTTCTAACCGTCTTTTAAATAATCAATAATGGAATATGCTGAAATAATGTATCTGGTGCCAGGCCACCAACTAGACCAAATGAGAGGAGTCTTTAGTGATGATGAAAATATCAGAACCTCAGCAACTTGCTGGCTGCACTTTGAGATGAAAGATTCTGAAAAGAACTGGTCTATCTGACTACGAAAAGGCTAAACTTTGTGAACATGTTGTTCAGAGTTACCTGGTAGCTGTCAAGCAAGGTGAATCAGAAAAGACAAAGATAAGCCTCTTTCTCCCTGGGCAAGAGCAAAACTGGACCCCTGAAATTGAAGAGGGTTAATTGACTGTCTCTAGGAGACATTGGAGCAATATTCACCATAAGGAAAATGCGGAGGGGTTGTTAAATAAGCTGTATCAGCATCAAGATGTCTCTTCTTCTGTACCAAATTTTCAGCCACTTTGAACATAAGAACACAGGACTGGAAGGGACCTCCCAGGTCAGTGATTCCAGCCCCTACTATCAGAGGCAACCCCATCATATAATCCCAGTAACAAATTCATCAAGCTCCTTAAAAGCAGTTACCTTTCTTGTCCTGACTCTTCCTACGGGAGGTTGGTCCAGAACCTCATGGTTAGAAACCTCACTCCTCTAATGGTTAGAAACCTTCTTCTAACTTCCAGCCTAAATTTATTCACAGCCAGTTTATCCCCATTTGTTCCTGTGCAAACCCTCCCAAATGTATTTATAGAAAACAACTATATCCCTGCTCAGTCTTTATTTTGCTAGGCTAAACAAGCCTAGGTCTCTAAGTCTTTTTGCATAAAATAGGCTTTTCATTCCCCGATCACCTAATAGCCCTTCTCTGCACCTGTTCCAGTTGCAATTTATCTTCCTTGAACATGGGTCACCAGAATTGCCCCCAGTGTGCCAGATGCGGTCTCACCAGTGCCCTGCCCAAAGGCATTAGCATGTCCCTACTGCCACTGGAAATACCTTGCCTGGTGCATCTTAGGATCCCTTTGCCTTTCTTGTGGATGCATCACAGTGGTGGCGTAATCCTGTGATCAGCTAATACCACCAGTTCTTTTTCTGCCTGTCATTCCCACCCAAGGAGTCCCTGTCGGGGGGCAGAAATGCTTGTTATTAGTCCCTAAATGCATCACCTTGTACTCTGCACTATTAACCTTCATCTCATTTCCATTGCTCCAGTCCTCAACGTCAGCCGGTTCTTTCAGTAGGATATTCTAATCGGCCTCTTAACTTTCTGTCATCAGCAAATTTCATTAGCACACTCCTGCTTCTTGTGCCAGTCATTAATGAAAATATTATAAGATTGGTCCCAAGACCACAGTGGCACTCTGTACCTCAGAGCAACATCCTGGAACCCCAATATTCACCCCTGTAATAGAATTATGGTATATTACAGGGGTAGGCAACCTATGGCACACATGCTGAAGGCGGCACACAAGCTGATTTTCAGTGGCACTCACACTGCCCGGGTCTTGGCCACCGGTCCGGGGGGCTCTGCATTTTAATTTAATTTTAAATGAAGCTTCTTAAACATTTTTAAAACCTTATTTACTTTACATAAAACAATAGTTTAGTTATATATTATAGACTTCTAGAAAGAGACCTTCTAAAAAGGTTAAAATGTGTGACTGGCACGCGGAACCTTAAATTAGAGTGAATAAATGAAGACTCGGCACCACTTCTGAAAGGCTGCCGACCCCTGGTACATTTCATACAAAGCATGCCATGGAAGATATCATATGAAAGGTCATGATCTGCTGAAACCCATGCTGTCAAAATATGTATATTGTTAGTGTGTATGAAGTGATGAGATTTTACTCTGTGGTTGTTACAGAAGTATCCTGTAAGTTTGAGAGTCGTCTACTGCCAGTCCTCCAGTGACAATAAAGGAGGTAACCCCTCCTAGGAGTGTGTTAAACGACTATTAATCAGCAGGGGAGTTGTAAATAAGGGATTTACAATTCTGTAAAAGAAGCCTCACACAATGGGGGAATTGCTCAACCCTATGACTCAGCAACGCCCACCAGGACATGTCTGGGCTGGTGTTTTCCAGGCACATGGACTGAGGATATAAAATAGGGGACAGTAGCATCATGCTTGGGCCTTTCTCTTCCCCCACCGACTCTGGAAGCAACGAATGCTGGGATGACAAAGACCTGGACTGAGGAGACTGGTCCCAGGCTTAAAGGGGAAGCCTGTGTATTAAAATCTATAACCTACCTGCAACATCCAGTGGGGTGAGAAAAACTGCTTGATCCAAATACTGCCTAGTCTAATAAGGTTTAAGATTTAGACTGTACATTTACTTTTTATTTTCTTTGATAACTATCTCTAACCTTTTGTGCATACCACTTATAATCACTTAAAATCTATCTTTCTGACGTTAATAAATCTGTTTTATAGTTTACCTAAAACAGAATGTTTGGGTTGAAGTGCTTGGGTAATCTCACCTCAGTTTACAGGCTGGTGTGTGTCCTCTCCGCATCATGGGATGGGAGGGGTGGACTGGATAACAAACTTATACTGGGCTCAGGCTTCTGACCAGGGCAAGATTGTATATTCCAGGGGTGCAAAGCTGGGGGCTTGGGAGATTTGCTTGTGTCTTTCTCTGTGTGAGTCATGAGTGGCTCAGGGAGCATTCATGCAATCTAGCTGGGCTCCACATGCTGTTATGCTGAGTGAGAATAGCACCTGGAGGAGTTTGCTGCTTGCCAGTAGCAATGCATTGTGAGAGACAGCCCAGGTTGGAGAGTTAAGGGGCCCAGCAGTACCCCAGTTCCAGGGGATACCCCAGTTCCGAGGATACCATCACAACCGCTCCTTGAGGCGGTCTCCTGGTGACTTCGCTCTAGCCCAATGGTTCCCCTTTCAGCACAACTTGTCTCCCTTTTAGCCAGGGCTGTATCCACCTCATTTGTGAACTAAGCCTTATAGTCTCTAGCTTTACTGAGAATGGCCATCTGGCAACGTAACAAACGTTGATTAGAGCCTCTGTACGGCCCCTGTCTAGAGCAGAGCTGCGGCAGAGTCCAAGGCCAGACGGGACCCTTCGTGATCTAGTGCCTGACCTGTAACACAGGCCATGGCATGTCCCATGGCCTGGAGAGCCTAAAACAGCCTTGATTACAGGATGGGCCACACCTGGGTTGAATCAGCTACTCCCAGAACAAACAGAGCACGAAGTTGCAGTCAAAGGGCGAGCTCAGGAGGCTGCAGCTAGGCCTGGAGATGCTGTAGGGAGCCAGCAGGGGAGAAGCCGAAGAGTCGTGGGGAAAGCGCTCCAGGCAGGGAGACCTGAGCCAGAGCCTGTAAAGCCAGCTGGGCTGCAGCCTGGGTGAGTTTGTTTTGCATTATGTTGGTGTCATTAGTAGAGACACTGAACTGAGCCTGAGGGCTAGCAGGCCAGTACGTACCTGGGGACTCAATAAATGGGAGCCCTGGTGGGGTTTGAACCACCTTTGACCTGTGATTTCTCAAAGGGCCTGGAAGAGGGGGAAAAGGGAGGGGGGCAGTGCTGTGGCACCCTGCCCATGAGGGGTGCTCAGGCAGCAGCTATGGCGCTGTGTTCCCCAAAGCAGCTCCTAGAGCACAGCTTTTAGGAAACCATCCAATTGTGATGTAAAAGGGGTCTGGGGTGGAGAGTCCACCATGACCCATGGTAAATTGTTCCAATGGCTCACCTCTAAAAATGTACAGCTGATCTCCAGTCTGAATGTATCTCGCTTCAACTTTCAGCCGTTGGATGGTGTTAGCTTTCTCTGCTGGATGGAAGAGTCATCCATTACCAATTTCTGTTCCCCATGTAGGTCCTTAGACTGTGATCCAGTCACCCTTAACCTTCCTTTTGGTAAGCTAAATGGATAGACTCAAGAAGCTGAGTCTCCAAAAGGCAGATTTTCTAATCCTTTAACCATTTATGTGTCTCTTCTCTGAGCCCTGTCCAATTTATCAACGTCTTTCTTGACTTGGGGGCACCAGATCTGGACACAGGATTCCAGCAGCAGTTGCACCGTCCCAAATACAGGGTAAAATCACCTCTCTACTCTCCTTGAGATTCCAGTATGTGTGCAGGATCCTATTAGCCCTTTTGGCTAGTGTTACTCTAGGAGCTCCTGTTCAGCTGATTAATCACCAGTACCCCCAAATACTTTTCAGAGTCCCTGCTCCCCAGGGTAGAGTCCCCCATTGTGTAAGTACAACCGATGTTCTTTGTAAATGTAGAGATTTACATTTAGCTACAGTAAAACACACCTTGTTTGCTTGCTGAGCTGGATGTGGCACTGGTAGCTCAGATTTCCAGCTCCTGGTTGGCATTAAGGCAGGGGCTCTCGAACTCTTCTAGTGTAGACCCCGGTAGGGCCCCAAGCCAGCAGGGGAGAAGCCGAAGAGTCGTGGGGAAAGCGCTCCAGGCAGGGAGACCTGAGCGAGAGCCTGTAAAGCCAGCTGGGCTGCAGCCTGGCTGAGTTTGTTTTGCAAGCCTCTGAGTGGGACACCGCCCCCCCCTTATAAATCTTTATATTTAACACTATTATAAATGCTGGAGGTGAAGCAGGGTTTAGGGTGGAGGCTGACAGCTTGTGACCCCCAGGTCATAACCTCGCAACCCCCTGAGGGGTCCTGACCCCGTTTGAGAATCCCTGCATGAAGGTAACCTCCTTTCTGCTCCATGGAGACCTGCTTTGTTCTATGTGCTGCTTTTCAGTGGGGTTCCTTGAGCTGTTTGTCTGATAAAGCACCTTTGTGCTACTTGTTTGTATTTTAAGCAGCAGTTAATGGGAGGGAGAGCCTGTGAACCCCCGCGCCCCTACACTGTGCTGTGAGGAAGGAGAGAGCAGCTGGAAGCCAATATACATTGACTTTATTCCATTCCTCTCCAGTCTGTGCCTTCCCGGCAGGCATCAGGCCTATTTAATCTAATGCTCATTAGGATTTAAAATACTGCCATGGCACCCAGAGCCTCTGGCTGAGATTTCAATGCCTCTTAAGTCAGTTCACTCTTCAATTTGGTATTTATTGGCTTCCTTCTCCCCATTAGAAGCAACAGAGCTGTGAGCATCACACATCTCATTGGGCTTTATGCCAAACTTGTTAACAGTTCATTAGAGGCAATTTCGTTAACAAGCTTCATCTGAAGTCGGAGGCAAATTGCAGCACAACTGACCTTTAACTGGATTCTACCTCCCTTCTTGCAGAACGATGCGGGAGGGGGAATGTTCCCCAGCTACAGGCAGGCGTATCCAGCCATCCCTACACCACAGCTTAGTTGTGCTGGCTTGCAGGTCCCCTTTAGAGGAAGTGACACCTCGCAGCCGCTAGCTCACAGAAAAAGGACACACACTTAAGTGAAGATGCTGAGCAAGTCAACCTCCTGAGGGTTCACGCTGCTGCCAGTCAGGGGCGAGCAGCCATTTTTAAAGAACGAGGGCATTTAGGAACTTCTGTGACCCGCAGAACCCCTCACTGCCAGCTGGCAAGTGGTTCACTGGTCTGTAAGACCAGGGGCGGCCAACCTGAGCCTGAGGAGGAGCCAGAATTTACAATGTACACTGCCAAAGAGCCACATCAACTCTTCCCCCCCTGCTCCGAGCACCTCCGGCCCACTGGCAGCTGTCCCCCACCCTCCCAATCAGCTGTTTTGTGGTGTGCAGGAGGTTGGGGGGGGAGTAAGGGCACAGCAGGCTCAGGGGAGGGGGCTGGAAGGGGTGCAGTGGGGGCAGGGCCTGTGGCAGAGCCAGGGGTTGAGCCGTGAGCACCCCCCCCCCACCGGCTAATTAGAAAGTTGGTGCCTGTAGCTCCAGCCCCTAGACAAGGAACCGCATTGGCTCTGGAGCCACAGGTTGGCCACCCCTGTGTAAGAGCAACTCCTATCAGGCCTGACAAACTCGCCACACCAGTTCCTGGTATTTATCCATAACTAATGTCTTGTAAGGTATCAAATAAAAGCTAGTGACACACTCCTCATCCTAGGCATTGCACGATGGATGGATGGGTGGTGTATAAGGAGTTGTGTAGCCACTAAACATGTTTTAAATGATGTAACCAGGCACAGTTGACACACAGATGTTTCTACCAGACCAACCATGTCTATTCACTTGCCCCTGCTTAAATGAAGCACTGCAAGTCATAAGAACACACTGGTAGCTACATTTGCATTTCAAGTCAACATGGGAAGACACCAGAGGCTAAATTGTCTCTGGGCTGCAAAGACAATGAACTTGGGGTATCAGAGGAAGGCACAAGGAGCCTTGTTTTGTCCTGCAGCCAGGGAGTAACTGGGCAGTGTGATTACATGAATGAAAATGGATCTCAAGCAGGGTTTGGCTGACAGCACCACAAAGGACAGTTGGGTCAGAGAGATTCCTTTCAACAAGGGCTTAGCCTGTTTGGACTAGAAGCACGTTATACCTTTGTGTTTTATCTGTAACCTGTTCTTATTGTCCTTGCTCACTATGTTGTATGCCTTAACCGCTGTTAATAAACTTAAATTTGTTTTCACTGCGTTACAGGGCTGTGTTCCATTCTGCTTGTGGGTGCACCCCCCCTCCGGGACAGCTGCCCGGGTCAATACCCTGAGCAGCCACAGACGGGCTGGGAACCATACGGGGATGTTTCTGAGGAGGCGGGGACTGGGGTACACAGTGTTAACCTGCAGGGCAAGGTAGGGACTAGGCTAGAAGCAGCCTGAGAAGAACAGTTGGGTGGTTAACAGACTGGGCTGGCGGGGGCTGATACCCAGATTAGTACCAGCATGTGGCTCTCGCTGGGACAGGGGTAAGAGGGAGCCTTGGTTCTGGGCACTCAGTGTCAAAACCTCTCCCCAGGGTTTTACGCAGTCAAAGCCTTTATTTCCCTCAACCACTCAGCCCATTCCCAGCCGTCCCACTGCAGCAGAACCGGGTGAGTCTCCAAGCCCTGCTCTACCTGAATATGGACCTTTTGCCTAATTTGCAGGACGCTCTCCAGGGAAGGGAGCCAATGGCTTTATAACAGGTTCCTGAGGTTCTGGCTGGCTGCTTATGATGCTGGTGCAGCTGTTTGCTCCACTCTCACTGTCTAGGGCTACTTGCTGAGTGTTTATTTTAAGATGTTATTGTGTCAAGGGTAAATATGAAGGAACAGACTACGTCAGCACCCAGCTTCTGCCCCTGGGTATGGGGTGAGGTTGCTGCTGTGGCAATGCAGGCCCAATGGGATGGGTGGCTATTGTCCATCCTACGCTGTGTGTACAGAGCGTAGGCAAGCTGTCCGGGTGTGTGCATGCAACGCTTAACTGTCAGGGGGGTTGTTCTTCCTGCAGTGAGACAGAAGCTGGATAGGTGGCCCAGCCAGCACCAAGAGAAGCTGTCACCCCCTAACTCTCCAGCATCAAAGTATCTCAGCAGCTCACAGCGGGGAGCCGCAAGTCATGGAAAAGCATGTGGCTGCCTCCTGCTGCACTCACCGGCTCCAGCACCAGCATGGGCACTTGTGCTACCATGACCAGCAGGCCCCGTGCCTCATCGTCAGTGGTAGGGGATCCGTAACAAGGACCATGTGTACATCAGACACGACCACCCCGCTTGGTCTCTTAATGCATTTCCAGCATCTTCAGGGAAGGGCCAATATGGGGCCAAGTTCTACCCTTTACTACTTCCCACAGCTGGTTCAGTCCACACACATTTTGCCTGCACCGTATTGGAGTGTAGCCAACAGCTCCAGGCCCTTTTCCACTTGAAGTGAAACACAGGGAATGCAATTCCCTTTTTTATTAAAAATGCTGACGTGCCAGGCGTGGTTATACAGCTTGGGAGAAGCAGCAGGAGTGGATAACAGCCAGGTTTGCGTTCCAGATCCAGTTTGATGAAGTCCCACCTTCTTTCCTCCTGCAGCTCTGCATCCTCATCTCAGCGAATCACTTACCAGGCTCAATGCTGCTGCTCAGCCACAGGTGTCTCCTGGCTCGTTAGATGGCTGGCTGAGCATAGAAGCAGTGGCCCAAACCCCCTCTGAATCCAGCCAGCACAGCAAGCTTTGGAATTGCCCTGTGACAATTCTTATCCTTCTGAGACCAGACATGAAAATGTGGCATTGCTTATTGCCCTGAGTCAACAGCCCTTTCCTCATGATGCAGCCAGATCACAGCGGGGTCCCCTCCCCTTCATCTCTTCCTCACAAACTTCTTGGTCGCTGCGTTGGGATTCATGCGCCGCCGGCCCGCACCCAGAGCTGCATCCCGGATCTGCAGGTTGGCTGCACGGCTATAGATGTCGTTTTCTGCGAAGGGAGAAACCCCTGCAATGTAATCCGGGTCAAAGACATTGGTTTTCTGCCTTGCTTTCCGGGAAAGCCGCTGCTGAGGAAAGTGCTGGTCCTCAGCCAAGTGGGGGTTGCTGGCGTGTTTCCCCCCTTGGGGAGTGGGCAGCGAGTACTGCGGGAGAGAGTAAGAGTCGTTAAGGAGCAGAGTCCCCTTGCAAAGCCAGGACACTAGATGGAGGCCGGCCTGGTCCCTGTTGGTCTTAATCTGAGAAACTCCTTCCATGCCAACAAGTCATAGCACAAGTGAAACAAACCCCTGTATTGTTTTCACACCCCTGTGGTGAAACATCCCCAAGCCATTAACAAGAGACCAGGTGCTCTGACTCAACACTGCTATTACTACTAGGCTGTGTCATGACAGCAGACCAGCCAGCGTGTTGTGCCTAAGTCCCAATGATGAGCTACTCACCCGAAGCCCTCGTGTATTCAGGACTTTTGGGTTGCGAGACAAGTGCATGTGGATGGTGCCATCAGCGCCCACGCTTACTGCAACCTTTTTCAGTGTCTTGTTGCCACAGTGCGGACAGAAAACCTTGGTCATGTCGGACGTTGTCCTAGAAAACAGAAGGGGTTCAATGCTCCAGTATCACAGGGTGGCTCCACAGGCTGCAGCACTCTCCACAAGCAGGATTCTAGCAACCAGCCGGTCTGGGCTCAACGTCCCAAACCCTGTTAAGAGAGGACGGAGCCAGGCCCCTGTGCACAAGATCCAGAAAGAGGAAGGCAACCCCTGGAGCTAGGTGATGCGCTGGCTTCATGCACCTGTTTTTCATTACTGGAGTCTCAGGATCTAGGTCACAATCTGAATGAGTTTGTTGAGTCCCAACTTAACCCAGGACAGGCATTTATCCCCCAAATATACTCCTCCACACAATTGGATAAAGTGGCAGTCCCTGCCCAGAGGAAGCCCAGGACTAAGAGTGGATAGTACTGGTTAGGACTGAGATACTGGGGCTTAATTTTCTTGGGAAAGCTTCTCCCTGTCTGCACGCAGCTGTGTTGTTTAACATTTATATTGCACCACTCAGCTGTTTAAGCACCAATGACCCCGCAACACCTCCCTGGCTAGAGTGATGCTGCTTTTCACTGGCAGGTTCCGATGCTTGTGACACGTACTTGAAGCAGCCATGACAGCGTAAGATGTAGCTTCTGGCTTGCCGGATCAGCATGCCATTCATTGCCAGCACATGGAGACCCATCTGGAGCAGAACATTCTGCAAGGAGAAGGAACAGCCATGGGGGGAAAACCCTGTAGGAGGAACCTCCAGGCAGCTCTTAGAGGCACCAATCAACCTACAAACAATGCACATTGACAGAATTGTAGCAGATGGCAGGCCTCTGAGACAGAACCAGCTTTGTGGATGGCCTAAAGACAGTTCTGGGAGGAGTTGTATGGCTAAAGCAGGGGTGAGGCACTATTGCTCCCCAGTACAGCTGAAGACACTGACTGCAACCTTGGAGTCTTGTTACCACAGTGTAGACAGAAGAGTCCACAGAGGTCCATCTAGGCCAGGAACCTCTCTGAGGCCAGTATCTGCTGCAGCAGAAGAAAGTTCAAGAAACCTGGTGTTGGGCAATTTATGCAATAAACTGCCCATGGGGGTGTCTGACTCTTCCTAACCCCTATTAGTTGGAGGTTATTTTATGCCCTAAAACCAGACATTGACTCTATTTACCTAGCTTGGGTAGGGCCCATCTCTTCTCTAGAGCCGACTAACTGAAATGCCATCTGCAGTGAGGTGACAGCCTTTGTTCGCCCCTTTTCTCATTGTGCAGGCAAGTGCATTACAGGGCAGTCGAGTGCAGATCTTTCTGGCATTCCACTCTTGTGCGGGGGGCTTTAGCGTCTCCACTGACTCCATGTTAAAAACTGACCATTGATTCCTGCCCTTTCTGCCCAAGCCAGTGTCAGACCCAGGCACTTTGCTGGTTTGGAAATCCCTAATGAATTACATGCCCTAGCTCTCCTCCTTTATCTGTTCTTTTGCTGACTTGCTCAGTGATGTCCAGCAGAGGCAGAATCTTCCCTTTGCAGAAGCCCTGCTACTTTGGCTCCCATTCATCCCATTCTCACAGTCACTCCTTACCTGCATGGCAAAGTCTGTGGTCACGCAGCCGACCTGCACGTTGGCAGAAGCATCACCATGCCCCATACCCTGCTGGATCCGTTTGATGTTGTTGGGAGTTATCCAGCCTTCATCGTCATCACTGTCCCCTTCACTTCCATCCTCCCCAGCACTTTCCTGATCCTCCCCAGACTGGAGACTCGCCGGTACCTCTGGGCTAATGGAAACGGTGTCAGCTTTCTGGAAGGTGAGAGACACTTGGTCAGTGTGGCCTATACAGCACCTAGGCAGGCAAGATGAGTGATGCCAGAGAAGGGGGCACCAACCTAACAGCCACAAAGCTAGACAGGAGTGAGCCAGCAAGAGAATCCACAAAAACCAGGGAGCAAGGAGGCAGCAGCTGAAATGAGTTGGGCAAAGACTAGGGAATTAAAGAGCGCACGCTGCCTCTAACCTGCAGCTCCTGCAAGGCCCCTTCAATGCTGGGCAGAGGGTTCCTCCAGTACAAGAAGGAGCCGAACTCTGGCTTCTCCTCTGCTGCTGCACGCAGGCCACTTTCAGATGCAGACAGACCCGCATCTTCCTCCAGGTGCTTGGACTAGGTTTGAACAAATAGAAGTAAGTTAGTGGAACACAGGAAAGTGCCTGCATGGTTGATCACTGGGGGGAGGGCGTGGGGCTGGGTGTAAATGTGTGCCAACTCTGTCCCTCTCTGACTGCAGCTCCTCGAGGGTAGGGCTTTATTATGCACCGCAGGCTAGAGAGACAAATGAATGTGCCTATGTAGTAACATGGTTAATGTTCCTATTGTTAGTTAACTGTTCCCATTCTCAGTCAATTCCCCCAGGAGCATAAAACCTGTGCAAATGTTAAGGCCCCTACTTGCCAGAGTGATGTGGAGCCTTATTATAAAGGACAGTAAGGCAGTGATTCCCAAAATGGGGTTCACAATGTTACAGGGGGTTCTCGGGGCAGGGATTCCCTAATGGCAGACAGAGCTGTCCCTAGGGACCCTGGGCAGCACGGGGCCAGCAGCCCGGAGCCCCTGGACTTCCAAGAGCTAAGAGGATCAAAGCAAGCATGTCTATCACACTGATGAGATTTAAACTTCAAGACTCCTTATAAGAAATGGAAAGGGAGGTGGATATTTTTTGCTATTTTAAAAATTAAACAGGCAGCTAGTCTTGCTTTTAAAGTTATTATGAAGAAGTTTAAGCTTTGTTGTAACGTGTGTTGTTTGTCTGGACTGCTAAAGACCTGAATGCTTGTGTAGGAGGAACTCTGAGTTGGCTTCTTAAATATCTTCCTGCTGTTTCACATCTGATACTCCTTGATGAAACAGGAGCCTTGTCTTATAACAGGCTTATTCAAAATGATACAAGCTACGAAAGTGAGATCTTGGAAGAATGTTGCCATTTTCATAATGTAATAAAAATACTGTAATTATAAGTAAGAACATAAGAATGGCCCTACTGGGTCAGACCAAGGGGCCATCTAGCCTGGTATCCTGTCGGCCGACAGTGGCCAGTGCCAGGTGCCCCAGAGGGGATGAACAGAACAGGGAATCATCAAGTGATCCATCCCCTGTCACTCATTCCCACCTTCAGGCAAACAGAGACCAGGGACACTTAATAAATAGTGTGTAATAAGCATGTCATAAAAACAAATTTTATATTTCCAAGATCACTGCTTTTATAATTTATACTCAGGCAAACGAGAAAATCCCTGGAAATATTCATTTTTAGGGGAGGGTTCGTGAGACTTGACATTTTAGTGAAAGGGGTTCACAGGTTGTTAAAGTTTGGGAACCACTGCAGTAAGGGAATCCTCAGCTAGGAAAGTCTATGGGCTTTCTTGCTTTTTTCCTGTGCCAAAGTGGCACAGTGGGGTTAGATTACAGCTCAGGATTTATTTTACTTACCCATTTAAAAAAAAGAGAAAAAAAAAAGGACTTTGGGCAAATAAAACACTTAAACAGTCAAAATGTCAGGACAATCAAAACCAAGCCCTTCCCAAAGTACCCAGCCAGGTCCAGGCCAATGATTTGCAAAAACTGTACGACTTTCATGTATGAAAGTCTGAGCAATTTATAATGACTTTTTTTGGCTGTTTGGTGTTCTGTAATGTAATTTAAATGAAAAACCCTGCATTCCAGTTACAATCCTGGAATTGGTCACCAAGTGTTTGACTTAACTTTCCTGTGTTTAGCAAATGCTGACTAGTTAGTTAGTTTTTTCTGTACTGTAGTTTAAATAAATTACCAAAACAATTGAAACTGGTGTGATTATATTGCATTATTTTGACACAAAATATGCAGAATTTTTTTTGCAGAATTTGGGATTTTTGGTGCAGAATCCCCCCAGGAGTATATTCTGCAATTGACTAGTGAGATTTCTGGACAAGTCCTGAACCACCCTCTGCCTCAGTTTCCCCAGGATACAAAGATCTCTACCTACCCCACAGGAGAGGCTGAGCCTTCAAAAGTGTGGAAAGCTCTTTTTCCCCCATGCTAGCACCTTTCATCGAAGGATACAAGAGCACTACCATAGCTAATGCAAACAGTTACCTTGGAAGGCAGGTGGAACCCAGCGACATGAACAGGAGCCTCTGGATGCTGTATGGTGGAGCTCAGCTGAACCTGCAGGGGATTAAGAGTAACGGTGAGTTTGGCAGGCAGAGCAGAATGTACGACTAGAGCCGCCCTGGGCTAGTACCTAAGCCAGCAACACAGGGACAGCCTGGGGCATCTCTACAAACCCCTCCAACAATGGAGCTTAGTTGACTTTAACTGTTTTCCAAGCCAGAATGGAAGGTGTTGACTAGCAGGCAGCTGACTGCACTTTAACCGATGGCTGGAAACAAACTGTTACAGCTTCGTGTTCAGTACCCAGGATCTCTCAACTACGTAATGTTTACACTACAAGGCAACTTGGTTCATAAGCTGTGCCCCAGAACTTGCAGGTGAGGGATGGAATGTGGGGGTGGAGATGGGGGGCACACCTTGTGAATCCACTCTGGGCCAAATCTGGGGTTTATGTAGCTCTGCTCTTTCATCCAGTACAAAGGAGCCAGAGTGGTGGTGTAGATATTACCTGTAGTGCGGTCATAAGTGACAGGCTTCTAACAGGTAAATCTTTGTGATTCCATAGTTTATTAACTGACAGCTGTTTACATGCATCATAATTATTTAATTTTTTGATCTATACATTTTATAGAAACTGGAATTATTTGGAGGAAGGATAGGGGACTATAGCCATGGGGCCAATGCTGCAAGCTGTTTGTTCACCTGGGCTATGGGGAAAAAAAATAGTACATGATCATGGAATTAGAGAATGTATAACAATAGATAATCACAAGGGGGCACAATTTTAATTCTGGCATGTCCTAACTCGAGTGTTTGAGTTTTACATTCTTAACATTCTTTTAATGCAAGTTGATTAGATTACTCCTGGGGGAATTCTGTGCCACTGCATGTGTGCATAATTAATAAGCCATGCCTCTTTTTAATTTTTTTGCACAGAAAAAAAGTTTCTGCTGAAAAGTTGCTGCTGTTCTGCCTTTTGCCCACAAGAGGGTGCTGTGCCAATAGAACACAGCAGCAGCTCCCAGCCAGCTAGGGGAAAGAGTCTGCAGAGCCGCCTTTGCAGCGGGCCAGGTCAGAAGACGGGGGCTGTGGAGTGCTGTGGACGGGGAGGGGGAATGGTCAGACTGGGGCTCATAAGGGGTAATGGGGGAGGACAGACTGGGGCACAGACTGAATGGGAGTGGAGGCATAGGGCCAAGGTGGGAGGGAGGTGCAGGGCCACATGGTGATGGGGGGAGGGGATGCAGAACTACATAGAGACAGAGGGTGGCTGGGTTGGGGTACAGACAGATGGGGATGGGGTAGAGCCACAAAGGGAGGGGGAGAGTGGATGTCTGAATCTGAGACTTGGGGTATGTCCAGACTACCCACCCTATTGGTGGGTAGTGATCGATTTATCGGGGATCGATATCGCATCTCCCCATCGACTCCATGGGAGCAAGCAGCGGTAGTGGAGTCGATGGGGGAGCCACGGACATCGATCCCGCACCGTGAGGACCCGAGGTAAATTGATCTAAGATACTTCAACTTCAGCTACGCTATTCATGTAGCTGTAGTTGTGTATCTTAGATCGATACCCCCCTAGTGTAGACCAGCCCTAGGGGTCAGCCAGGGTCTGCATGGGAGAAGCTCCCTAACAGTCCCTCCCCACCCCCCAAAAAACCTGCTCCATACATTTCCCACCCAACAACCCTCCAAGTTCACACCCAGGCTCCTTCTCAGCAATTTACTTCCCTCTCTCTCTCCTCCGTTACCCTGACTCCTCCCAGCCTTGCACTGCTTCTGGGGGGTGTGGGAAATACATTTCTGCATTGTAGTTTAAATGAATTAACAACTAAAGTTCTGTATGAATACGCCTAATAAGGAATCTATTTGTCAAACATTTTCTGAATTTTTTTGTTGTCTGTATTGTTACAGACATACTTGCTGACACATTTTGAAATGACCAAAAATTAACAACATAAAAACTGGGTCAGACCAAAGGTCCATCCGGTCCAGTAGCCTGTCTTCAGACACTGGCCGATGCCAGCTGCCCCAGAGAGAATGAACAGTTAATCATCAAGTGATCCGTTCCCAGCTTCTGGCAAACAGAGGCTAGGGACTCCATCATGGCTAATAGCCACTGATGGACCTATCCTCCATGAATTGAAACTGGTCTGATTATATTGTGTAATCAGATGTAATATTTTACTTAAGTTCTCTAATGTAGCCAGATATTTCTTAAAACCAGAAGAGCTTTTTGGAGACCAGACAAAAAGGTGACATGGCACCAGGCCATGACAGTAGATGCAGACTGAATTTTACATCAAGAATTGGGATTAAACATCCCCCTCGCTTTTCTCACGCCTATACACCCTCACCAAACACCTTTGAAAAGCCTATTCACGCATGAAGGGAGTAATCCTGAAGGACCTATGCAGCACTAGGGTAGTGGATTGGGTCTGTCACTCCAGGGGAGTTTACCTTTTTTTCTGGCTCTGTCTTCAGATGAGCCACCCCAACAGTCTCTGCTTCCAACTGGTAGGTCAGGGCTAGCACCTGAAGATCTGTGGCTGACAGACTAGGGTAGTCACCCGTCTTTTTTGAAAATTCTGTCACTATAACAAAGGGAGAGTGCCGTCATTGGGGGATTCCACCAGGGCGAGTCCAACGGTTAGCAGACACGTGTATACTAATGAGCGCTTTCAGAGGCAATTGGAACTTTCAGAAAAATACAAAATACAGAGGTTGGGTAGGGGTACCTGTATAGGCTGCTCTTTCACTTGAGCCATTCCCCTCTAGTGAGAATTCTTCCCATAGCCCTCACCCTCTTAAGGACATTATCGCTTTAAATCTCACCCTAAAAGCTTTTCTTGCAGGCCTCAAAGTGGCACAGACCCTTTGACGTAGAGCTACCCAATCAAAGAGCATTTATCTGCTGAGCTCAAGAATATTTGGAAAGAATCCAGACGTAGTATCACTTTTCTCTTGAAAAGTGACAGTAAGGTTGTTTTAGGCTCAAGATGTAGGTTTTAGTAGTAGCAGATCAAAGACTCCTACAATCTGTCATGCCTCTCCTCATCCATTACCGCCACGAGAATCATTTAGATGTGACAATGATCCCCTCTGTGGAATGTCTGAAATAAATTCCATGAGAATAGTTTTATTTGAATGCTAACTTTCTCCCAGAGGGATTTCAACCCAAACACCACAGCCTTGTGCTACTGCATGAGAACTAAGCAAAAGTGATTAGAAACAGAAGTAAAACCGGCCTATTCGGCTGTCCGGGGTGGGAGGTAGATTAACAGCATGAAGGGTGAGAGTATGTTGGGACTCTTAAAATTATTTGTTTCAATCACAGGAGCAGGAGTTAATAAAGGAATGGGGCTTTCCTCCTGACAGTTGCTCTAAGGCTATGGTTAACAGAATCCAGGCACGCTTCCTATGACCAAAAAACCAACCTATTCAGAGAAAAGCTGTACAAGTGCCAGGACAGGCAGGAAGAACACTGAGTTAGCAGCTGGCAGCTAAGCTAACGCTCTGCTAGTTGTCCCCGAGGCCAGCTCACCTACCTAGTTTAACGTACTCAGGGAAGGGCTGTTTGAAGTGAAGCTCATAGGGCAGCACGGCCAATCGCCTCCTGGTTTCCTTATCCCGGATTTCACTGACCACCTCCTTAACAGTGTAAACGTTTCTACCGAAGTCCTGTTGTATGACACACACAAGAATTCCTGATATTAGGAGCAGACAGACAACTGACACTGATTCCAAGGCCAGAAGGCACATGGGGATGCCCATCCCCACAGACAGCACAGTGTGGTTCCAAAGCAGCCCCATAAACAGTGCCCATCCCATGGAGCCAGGTGCTGAAACACCCCAACCTCCCCCTGCCCCACAGATGGGAGAGGGGCTACCAGGCTCGGGGAAGGCCGGGCTACCAGGCTCGGGGAAGGCCGGGCTACCAGGCTCGGGGAAGGCCGGGCTACCAGGCTCTGTAGCCACTGCCTGAGACAGAAAGACAGAGTCTTGGTGGGGCCACTGGATGATCAAGGCACTAAAGGAGCAGGCCCTTCTGAAGTGATTAGAAACAAAAGTAAAAACTGACTATTCTGCTGTCCTGGGTGGAGTGGGGAGTAGATTAACAGCATGAATTGGGAGAGCTAAATGAATTCTTTGCATCAGCCTTCGACGAAGTGGGTATTCACCCACGAAAGCTCATGCTCCAATACGTCTGTTAGTCTATAAGGTGCCACAGGACTCTTTGCTGCTTGTACAGATCCAGACTAACACGGCTACCCCTCTGATACTTGACATCTGTACAAGATGACTGGAGAATAGGTAATGTGATACCAATGTTTAAAAAAAGGCTCCAGAGGCGATCCTGGCAATTACAGGCCAGTAAGCCTAACTTCAGTACCAGGCAACTTGATTGAAGCTATAATGAAGAACACAATTATCAGAAACATATATGAACATTATTTGTTGGGGAAGAGTCAACATGCCTTTTGTAAAGGGAAGTCATGCCTCATCAATCTCTTTGAACATGTCTATACTACCCGCTGGTTCGGTGGGCAGCGATCGATCCAGCAGGGGTCGATTTATCGCGTCTAGTCTAGATGCAATACATTGACCCTCGAGCGCTCTCCCGTTGACTCCTGCACTCCACTGCCGTGAGAGGCGCAAGCAAAGTCAATGGGGCAGCAGCAGTTGACTCACTGCAATGAAGATATTGCGGTGAGTAGGTCTAAGTACGTCAACTTCAGCTACGTTATTCACATAGCTGAAGTTGCGTAACTTAGATCGATTCGCCCCATCCACCCAGTGTAGATCAGGCCTTAGAATTCTTTGAGAGGATCAACAAACATGGGGACAAGGGTAATTAGTGGATATAGTGTACTTTCAGAAAGCCTTTGACAAGGTTTCTCACCAAAGGCTCTTAAGCAAAATAAGTAGTCATGGGATAAGAGGGAAGGTCCTCTCATGGATCAGTACCGGGTTAAGAAACAGGAAACAAAGGGTAGGAATAAATGGTCAGTTTTCAGAACAGAGAGAAGTAAATAGTGGGGTGCCCCAGGGGTCTGTAAAAAGGGATAAACAGTGAGTTTGCAAAGTTTGCAAATGACATAGAAATACTCAAGATTGCAGTCTGCTGTGGACTTAGCTAAGAGTTACAAAGGGATCTCACTAAACTGGATGAGTGAGCAACAAAATGGTGGACAATGGCAGATGAAATTCAATGTTGATAAATGTAAAGTACCACTGAGCTATAATGCACATTGGAAAACATAATCCCAACTATACATACAAAAAATGGGGTCCAAATTAGCTGTTACCACTCAAGAAAGAGATCTTGGAGTCACTGAGGGGTGGTTCTATAAAACATCCACTCAACGTGCAGCAGCAGTCGAAAAAGCGAACAGAATGCTGGGAATCATTAACAAAGGGATAGACAATAAGACAGAAAAATATCATATTGCCACTATATAAATCCATGGTACGCCCACATCTTGAATACTGCGTGCAGATGTGGTCGCCCCTTCTCAGCAAAGATACACTGGAATTGGAAAAGGTTCCGACAAGGGCAACAAAAGATGATTACGGCTGGGAACAGCCTCCGCCTGAAGAGAGATTAAAAAGACGGGAGCTCGTGAGGGGAACGTGCCACGGGAGGGGCTCTTGACCCCCCCCCAGGCGCTGCCGGCCTGGGGAGCCCCTCGCCAGGGGTGCTGTGCGGGCTCAGAGCAAGGAGCCCGGTGGCACCTTGAAGACTAACAGCTTTCGTGGGTAACCCCGCCCCCTTCTCCAGAGAGCGGCCCCCGGCGGCGCTGTGGGCACAGACCGACCCGGCTGCCCCGAGACCTGGGGTCAGACTGGACCTCGGTACGTTCCCGGGGGCGGGGCCCGCCCCGGCGCTGGGTGCCCCCAAAGCTCCGCACGGCGGGGCCTGGGTCTGGCCCAGCCCGGCCGTTCCCGCCTCCGGAGCTCCCCAGTAAGGCCCGGCGCGGGGCGAGCGGCCCCCCGGCCCCGCCTCGTCGCTGGTACCTGGAGCGGCGCCCCGCGCAGAAAGGCCCCGGCGTCCGCCACGACGTGCTCCACCGCCGCCATCTTGTCCCTCGCGGAGTGCGCAGCGCTGCCCCACGGCATGCCGGGAGCGGTAGCTTTTGCGGGGCCGCGGTGCATGCTGGGATCGGCGCTGATTCGTTGCCGTGGTGCACGCCGGAAGCGATGGTTCCCTCGTGACACGTTTCCGGGCTGCGAGTCAGGTGGGGAGCCGGTGTCACATGATCGCGATCGCAGGAGCCGGAAGTGGAGGCGAAGCCGTCGCCGGTAAATACGGAGGGGGCAGGGGCGCGGGCTCGGGCCTGGGGGCAGCTCGCTCCGGCCGGGCCCGGCACACGGGAGGGGGCGGCCCGACCCGACCCGACCCGACTCGACTCCCCGCCCACGGGCCTCCTGCTCCGGCGAGTGTCGGGCCCGGGCCGGCCTAGGCGCCCCGCCGGGGCACGGAGGGATCCCCGGGCCTGGGAGCCGGGCGGAGCGCCCAGCCCAGCCCGCTGGAGGGGCCGAGCCAGGGGCCGTTAACCCGGCTGTCCTCGGCCCAGGGCCAGAGCGGCACCGGCTGCTGGTCGGCGGCCAAGGCCGAATCCCGGGGGCCGCAGAGCGATTTCCGCTACCTCCGGTGCGATGGGGGAGGCTCTGCTACCCCCAGTGGCCGCGGCGTTGGGGTCGGGGGGGAGGTCCCGTCCCGTCCCGTGTCCTCCCCCTGCAGCCGGTGGCTCCTCAGAGCTGCTGAACCGCGGGTCTCCCTGTTAGGTTTGTGCGGTGCCCCCTCCCGCCCAGCCTGTCGGCTTTGCTGTGGCAGGGGAGAGTCTCCGCGCCAGGCTTTGGGGCTGCTGTGCCTTGCTAGGCAGCCTTGGTCCCAGCCCTTTGCTGAAGGAAGGGATGGGCTAACAGAGAGGCCGTGACCCTCTCTGACGGGCAGTGAAAAGGAGCGTCCTGGTGTCTGAGCTCCATGGGGATAAGGTAGCATTGAACACGGAACACCAGCTGAGTGAGGCGGGTCCTATTTGAAAGCTTTAGTCTGACTAGGACACACATAGGCAGCTTGGCATTAGCATGTTGTATTGATCTCTCAGCCTCATGGCCTTTCCATCTCCTTGAATCTCAGCTGGGTTCTCCTTTCCCTCTGTTTCTCTGTGGTAGGTGAGCTCTCTACCTCACCCCAAAAGCAAATCACTCATCTGTCACCTTACCTGCCACTTGCTTTTCCTAATTAGTATGCATGGGTGGGTATTTTGCCAAATTAGGATCTGCCATGCTCATTAGCCCTCTTTTCCCCCGCATATTGTGCTTGATCTGTTGCTGAGCTTCATTCCTGGCTCAAATTCTATCTGTCTTTGGCCAGGGTAGCATTAGTTCATAGAGTGTCAGGGTTGGGAGGGACCTCAGGAGGTATCTAGTCCAACCCCCTGCTCAAAGCAGGACCAATCCCCAGACAGCTTTTTACCCCAGATCCTTAAATGACCCCCTCAAGGATTGAACTCACAACCCTGGATTTAACAGGCTAATGCTCAAACCACTGAGCTATCCCTCCCCACAGAAGGAGTCTCCTGTTACTCTGACCTCTGTTCCTTCATGAGAGAGCCTCAGTCCTAAAACAGGAGTACTTGTGGCACCTTAGAGACTAACACATTTATTTCAGCATAAGCTTTCGTGGGCTACAGCTCACTTCTTCGGATCGAAAGCTTATGCTGAAATAAATGTTAGTTTCTAAGGTGCCACAAGTACTCCTGTTCTTTTTGCGGATACAGACTAACACGGCTGCTACTCTGAAACCAGTCCTAAAATAGTAGATGGTGCTGGTTCAACATGTGGATGAGTAGCTGGTAACTGGCAGCTTTGCAGTTCCTCTGTACCGAGATGGGAGCTGTGCTGGCTGCCTGCCAACTTCTGTCCTTTTTTGAGGCTAAGGGCTCCTCTTTTCAGAACTCACATGGCAGCAGACTGGGGGGAGGCAGCAGAAAAATAACTTGTTAACGTCTTTCTCGCTTATGAGCCCAATTTAAGAATATACGAATAGCCACACTGGGTCAGACCAATTGTCAGTCTAGCTCAGTATCCTGTCTCTGATAGTATCAGTGTTTCAGGTCATGTAAGTTATAGAGTAGTTGGATTGACCCACCACTGTATTCCCCTTCTGGCAGTCAGAGCTTTAGGCTTGCCCCAAGCATGGGGCTGCATTCCTCATCATCTTGGGAAATAGCCATTGATGGACCTTTTGCCCCTGAACTTATCTCGTTCTTTTTTGAACCCTGTTATACTTTCATTGCCAGAGGGTGTTGTGATGGCCAAGTTCCACAGGTTAATTGTGTGTTGTGTGGGAAAAATACTTTCTCTGGTTTATATTAAACCTGCTGCCTATTATTTTCATTGGGTGACCCCTGGTTTTTCTATTGTGGGAGAGGGTAAATAACACTCCCCCCCAATACCATTCTTGATTTTATAGGCCTGTATCATATCCCCCTGATCCATCTCATTTCTAAGCTGAATAGCACTCATCTCTCTAATCCAGGGGTAGGCAACCTATGGCACACATGCCGAAGGTGGTACACAAACTGATTTTCAGTGGCACTCACACTGCCTGGGTCCTGGCCACTGGTCCGGGGGGCTCTGGATTTTAATTTAATTTTAAATGAAGCTTCTTAAACATTTTAAAAACCTTATTTACTTTACATACAAAAGTAGTTTATCTATTATAGACTTATAG
Organism: Mauremys reevesii; assembly: GCF_016161935.1. Lineage (NCBI taxonomy): Eukaryota > Metazoa > Chordata > Testudines > Geoemydidae > Mauremys > Mauremys reevesii. The sequence continues at coordinate 42,024,451 of NC_052638.1, forward strand.
AAGTAGACCTTTTAAGAATGCTTAAATGTGTTACTGGCATGCGAAACCTTAAATCAGAGTGAATAAATGAAGACTCGGCACCACTTCTGAAAGGTTGCCGACCCCTGCTCTAATCTTTCCTTGTATGGAAACCATTCCATAGCCTTGAACTTCTCTATTGCCCTTCTCTGAACCTTGTCCAGTTCCACTATATCCTTTTTGAGCTGGGGTGACCAGAACTGGGCACAGTATTTAAGTATTCTGAATCCGCAGATAGCTCCATGGCTGCTTCTCAGAGCTTCCACAGGAGTGGAATGAGTCCTGATTCATCTTCTCTATTTGTAGCCTTGCTGTTCCGAAACCCTGGGGACATCAATGAAATTGACACAAGGGGGTCAATTTAATTCTGCTGTTCCTTGGGGAAAGTGCTAAGCAGCAAAGGCAGGCATTGGAGCTGTCTGCTGGGGGTGGAGGGGAGATGCAGCTGGAAGCTGGGGGAGCGGTGGGGCAGCAGATATTCTTTGCCCCTTCTCCATTGCAGTAGCCAGGCAGCGTTTGAGTTGTGGTGGGGAGAGGGAAGAAAGGGAGTGAGGCCATCCCTCCTGGAAGCCGGTCAAGGTTTCAGGTGTGTGACACTTCACTTACTTCGAAGCCAGAAGCTGCTCGGATTCCAGCCCTGTAGTATGTTGTATACAGGGCTGGCTCCAGGCACCAGCCCAGTAAGCAGGTGCTTGGGGTGGCCACGGGGAAGGGGCGGCACTTTGGCGATGGGTTCCTCACTCCCTCTCGGAGCGAAGGACCTGCCTCCGAAGACTGAGTCTGACTTCAATTTGCAAATCTCTCTAGCCCCTCTGGCTGTGAAAAGCAATGCCTGCTGTCTGCAGGCTTGGCAAGTCAGCTTGCATCAGTAGCCTTGAGAGTTGTGAACTGTCCCATTCATCTCAACAGTTCATTAGCTTTTAAATCTACCGATGGCACGTTGATGTTGAGCTGTTTCACCGTTAATCATTGCAGCAGAAACATGCTCATTCCAATGTCACTCACTATCTTGGGTGCCAAAAGCCCCCAGCTTGGCTCTGACATCTCTGGGCACTTACGTGTTCTCAGTAGAAAGCTTTGGTGCATGCTGAAAATGTAGCGGTGGCATAAAAACTATTGAACTTGGTTACCTCAATAGCTACATTAATCCAGGTAATGCAATGGAAGAGAGGGTCAGGCAGTGCTTACGACTAAGGTGACCAGGTGTCCGGTCAAAAAGGGATCCTGGTGGCTCTGTCACCACTCCAGACCGGGCCATTACAAGTGCGGTCGGCGGTGCTAAGGGCAGGCTAGTCCCTACCTGTCCTGGGGCACCACACTGTGCCCCAGAAGCGGCCAGCAGGTCTGGGGTGGGGTGGGGTATGGGGCTCTGTGCACTGGGGGGCGGTGCCTGTGTGTGAGAGCGGCTCGTGGAGCCTCCTGGCCCCCCTGCCTAGGACCCGGACCTGCTGGCTGCTTTCGGGGCACATGCAGAGCCAGGGCAGGCAGGGAGCCTGCCTTAGCCCCGCTGCTGACCAAGGTAAGCCTGTGCCCCAACCCCCTGCCCCAGCCCTGAGCCCCCCCCAAACCCAGAGCCCCCTCCACCCCAAACCCCTCATCCTTGGCCCCAGCCCAGAGCCTGTCACCCCCCCAGCCCAGAGCCCCCTCCCACACCCTGAACCCCTCATCCCCAGCCCAGTGCCAGAGCCAGCACCCCCTCCTGCACCCCAACCCCCTACCCCAGCCCAGTGAAAGTGAGTGAGGGTTGGAGAGAGCGAGCCACCGAGGGAGGGGGAATGTAGTGAGCAGGGGTTGGGGCCTTGGGGAAGGGGCGGGGCTAGGGTGTTCGGTTTTGTGTGACTAGAAAGTTGGCGACCCTACTTCCGACGCGCCTTCAGGGCTAGAAGACCTGGGTTCCATTTTCTGCTCTGCTGCAGCCTTCCTGTGTGACCTTCTTAGTCACTTAGGCCTTGTCCACATGTGAGTCGTGTCGCACTTTACCTGTACTGCTATTGTCAAAGCAGTACAACCCCTCGGCATATGCATTTAGGCAGATTTGTATGAAGGTGCTTTATAGCAGCAGAGCTATTCTGTGCTCAGATACTGCAGTAAGGAGGGGCCGGGCCTGGAAGTGTCTAGGATAGAAAGATACCATGTGGATTGACTTCCTCACCTCCTGTGTAATTCCATGCAAGTCCTCATTCTGCAGCAGCTCCCAGCACATTCAGAATGTCCACCTCCTGCAGCAGTGCACTGCTGAGAGCAGGCAGGGTTGCCGCGTGCAGCCTTCTTGCTAAACTGAAGCTGGGAATTCAATGCCAAATGCAGTGGCCTGTGCGCAGGCATTAGTTACGCATGCGCTTTATGCAGAGTAGCTTGAATGGGGTAGAGGGGCCATAGCCTAGATCACAAGTGAGGGCCAGTTGGGTCCTCAGTCTTGTACATCCCAACCAGCTCATACCTTGGTGGCACTAGGGGTCTGCAAAGGGTTTGGACCTGGGGTGAGATGCTGACTTCATAGAAATCTGGCTCCTTATCTAACCCTCTGCTCTGCACAACCACAAAATCCCACAACGATCTCAGGGGAATGGATGTTTGTCCTTGGCCAAAATGACCCCTCGGTTCTGTTGTGCTGTGCCGCCTGGATGCTGCTTCCGCCCCAGAGGTGGCTGTATTTTGGTGGTGCTCTGTGAACGTAGCTTGTGAAGTGCATTGGGATCTGTCAGGGTGAACAGAGCTACAGACATAAAATGCTGTTGTAGTGTTATCAGGCTGTTTCCTAAGTGTGCAAGTGCTGCTGCTTGTGTTGGTCATATGGGACTATTTATAAAGACTTCTGGATAATCCAGGGTAGTTTCCACTTGCCTGAGCCATGCTGCAGAACTATCAATGAGGACAGGAGATCCATGGCCCATAGAAAGAGCCTGCTGTGAATCCCAGTCCTCGGGACTCGTTAGGGAGGGGCTATCCTGTGGGAGTCTCATCTGGCGGGCTTGGGATCCAGCCAGTAGAGATCTCAACAGTGAGCCTGGACCGATGAGGAGGCCGCTTTATGGAACTAAACCCTAATGAGAAAGACCTGGGCAGCCCTTGAGGCTCCTGACACTGTCCCATGTGATGCTAGGCCCCTCGTTTCCTCTGTAGTAACAGAGAATCACAGAATCATAGATGCATGCGTAGGACTGGAAGGGAGCTTGAGAGGTCGTCTAGTCCAGACCCCTGCACTCAAGGCAGGACTATGTAATAACTAGACCAGAGGTTCTCAAACTGGTCCGCGGATAGTTCCCTCTACGGTGCATGCCTGGGCGGCTGCACACAACACAATGAAGGGCCACACACCTAACTAGTGGAGCTGCGCAAGTGTGGCTCCAGGGTCCAGGCACTTCGTTAGCGGAGAAGACGCACATGTAAGGTGAGGTGGTGGCCTTGGCGGTAATAGGGGGTAGGTGGGAGGGGGCAGTGGGGTGAGAAGAGTGGGGTGGAGGGAATTTGGGACATGCAGGGCTGCAGCAGCCAGAGAAAGAGGTAACTTTCCCCAGCTCCAGGGCTGTGGCTGCCGGGGAAAGATGGCCCTCCTTCCCAGCCCCAGCTCGGGGGCTGCTGCGGTGGGGGAGAGAGGGAGAGACCCCCCCTCCTTCCCAGCCCCAGCTCGGGGGTTGCTGTGGTGGGGGAGAGAGGGAGAGACCCCCCCACTCCTTCCCAGCCCCAGCTCGGGGGCTGCTGCGGTGGGGGAGAGAGGGAGAGACCCCCCCGTTCCTTCCCAGCCCCAGCTCGGGGGCTGCTGCGGTGGGGGAGAGAGGGAGAGACCCCCCCGCTCCTTCCCAGCCCCAGCTCGGGGGCTGCTGCGGTGGGGGAGAGAGGGAGAGACCCCCCCGCTCCTTCCCAGCCCCAGCTAGGGGGCTGCCACGGTGGGGGAGACAGAGCACATCCATCGCATTAGAAAAGTAAGACTACTGATATTAAAATATGAGTTGTGTGCTTTTGTTTGTAGAACAAAAAAGTTTATTATTATTAAGGTTTTTTTTTATATTGCGCTTTTATCCAAAGCGCTTTACAATAGTTAGCTCACAGTACAAACAACATTTGGAAAGATCATTAAGTGGTCCACCGAGACCCTCAGCAATTTTCAAGTGGTCCGTGAAAAAAGTTTGAGAAGCACTGAACTAGACCATTCCTGACAAGTGTTTAGTCACATACACTAGTCACGAACCAGCCAAATGCAGCCGCATCACTGTTCAGTGGTGTGGGGCAGAAAGTGAAGGCAACTGTATCCTCTTAACCCTGGGGGACGCCTCTCTCCCTGTGCCATGCTGTTAGAGTTGTGATCTGATCACCCGTCATCAAAGGAGGGGCCTGCGGGCTGAGCAATCTCTGTACTTTGGAACGCTCTCCCTGAAAGGTCTGAACTAGCCTGAGTTTATTGCCCTTCCAGTTCCAGGCACTTTGCAAACCCCAGCTGCTGTGGGCATTGGCCATGGGCTGAGGGGAGTGGAGGCTGGGGGTTAAGCAGCCTGTGTCACTTGACTGGTGACTAAGTGAAGTTTGCGGGCTATGAGGAAGGGGAAGAGCTGCTGCTTTGGCTGGATCTACATTTATTCCGTGTTTAAAAGTCAAGGGCATGCAGAGCTTTCGACAGGAGCCCTGTGCGGTAAGTATGAGACTGAAATGAAAAACCACCCGTTGAATATCCCCGAGAGTACTTATGGCAGTGGAACGTGGATCTTGAGTGGTTGTGCAGGGCAGAGGGTAGATGAGGAGACATATTTCTATTAAGTCAGCATCTCTGTTCAGACTGGCGTGACCTCCTACTTTCATAGAATCTCAGGGTTGGAAGGGACCTCAGAAGGTATCTAGTCCAACCCCTGCTCAGAGCAGGACCAATCCCCAGACAGATTTTTGCCCCAGATCCCTAAATGGCCCCCTAAAGGATTGAACTCACAACCGTGGGTTTAGCAGGCCAATGCTCAAACCCCAGCTCCAAACTCCTGCCCAGACCAAAACAAACTGACACCTGGCCTCTTGCCAAAGGTGCCAGGGACTCTCTAATGTTCCCTGTTGTATTAATTTAGATGGAATAAATGGGCCAAAGGTATTAACAAAACCCTGTCATTGTCCAACAAAAAACAGTGCTAAACAAGGTATATAGAGACCTCACCCTGCTCAGGCCCCGGCCAAAACGTTTTAACCTTTTATTAAAGAAAGAAAAGAAGGAAAACCAGTTAAGGGCCTGGGAATGTCAAGTATGAACTAAGGCTTCCAGCTGAACAATGTCCCTTGCTCCTGTACGCTGGAGAGAAACCCCCTGCCTGGATCTCTTAGATGGCATCAGAGACGGTATTACTGCACTGCCCTTGTGGGGAAAAGAGAAGCTAGCTGGGCTGGAGCTGCTGCTGTTGCTATAGTCCAGTCCTGGTTCATCCCAGGTGGTGGTTGGGATTTAGCTGGAGCTGGTCAGGGTGGCCATGTTATCTGGGTGCCCCTCTCTGGTCCGGGCTGGTCAGGACGTTTCTCAGGATTAGGATGACGAATGCCGGGAGTCCCAGGAGATGGTGGGAGTGGCAGCCATGATGGTGAAGCTCATTTCAGTAGCCTCTGTCTGTGCTTCTTTCTGCTCTATCAAGGACTCAGAAAAGGAGTGGGGTGTGGAATAGCCCATCCCCATATTATTTGTCCAGCAATTAATCCTGATATCTGACAATGTTCGTTCATTAATTTCTGGGTCCACATCTTCTGTTTTTACCAACCATGTTTTCAGCCTAGTGCTTGAATTATGTGGCTCTTTGTGGGGGCTTATTTACACACACACACACACACACACGCTCTCCCTCGCTCTCTCTCGCTCTCTCTCTGGCTCTCTTCCTCTTCTTTAGAACGTTCTTTATGGAAAATAAGTGGACCTACTTTGCATGGTAAATTCCTGAGCAGGCAGAAGTTGGAGACCAATTCTCACAACACCTGTAGAAGATGGCCGTGCCCATGCAGCAATGTTGCTCCCCCAATACCACATGAAGGGGGTGGTTCACTGCTGGTCCATTGTTGAATTCCCGACCCACCGGGGTCTCCCATCCTGGTAGTGACAGGATCCCTGGAGATCCAGCCCCGAGGTAGCGTGGCTGTAGCATGGAGCTCCACTAAGGTGTTGTGTGTCTGTTTTCCAGTCCCATGGTGATGACATGGCATCTGCTAGCTCCAGCAGGGCCATGGCAGGGCTGGCCTGTGAGAAGTCCCAGCTGACTGTGAAAGGTGAGTAGCGCTGCAGTGGGCACCCGGGGGTTGTGAGGTGGGGGAGCAGCACTCTGGCTAGCTCAGAAGCTTCTGGTCCTGCTGGGGAATGTGGATTTTCAAGTGTGGCTTGGCTTCTCCTAACTTCCTTCTCCAGCAGCCCAGGCAGCCTGTCAGCTTCAGACAAGCAAGTGCCTGTCACTGACCACGTGCTCCCCAGGGGAGGGAGATTGCCCTAGTCCTGGACTTCTGAGCCTGTGGCTGGGGGGGAGTAATTGTCGAATGAAGGCTGATATTGCACCAGTGCAGCCAGAGACAGGGTGTGCCCAGGAGAACACAGGGTGTCACGCTGTCTGGAGCAGCCCATGCCTGTGAGCGCCTACCTCCGGGGAGACTGTCAAAAACAGGACAGACACCCTCTCATAGGGTGCTCCACTCGCTGCTGGGCTGGCGCCTCCTCTTGGCCACTCTGGGGTTAGCTCTTGAGGTCAACACTCCAGTCTGCGGTTTGCATGCTGTCATTCCAGCTGCGGTCTGCAGCTCCTCCGGCTCCAGGACCCTCAGTGTTGTCTTTGTGACTTAGCCCTCCAGCTAGGTGACTGTGTTCCCCCTCCCGGGGTTCAGTCCATCAGCACTGCTAGGCATCTGCCCCTTCACTGCCCCGGCGCCACTTTCGCAGCAGCTGATAGGGGAACCCAGACTTGCCCTCATCTCTGGGTTCTAGTTCCTCCAGTCGGCAGTTCTGGGCTCATCTCTCTGCCTTCCCTGGACTGCTTCCTACCTCTCCCGTTCCCCTTCTCTCTCTGGGTGTGCCAGCTCCCAGAACCCTCCTCCCTCTTCCCAGGAGTGGCTGCTGCCTGCCTTCCTGCAGCCTTCCCAACTGCCCCCAAACCCTCCTCCCTCTTCCAGGGAGTGACGGCCCTTTCTCAGCAGCCTGGTCTGTAGCCCACTACCTGTCTTTACAGGCCCTGCCTGTTCCTGCACCCGTGAGCCTCTCTAATTAGCTGCCCCCAACCTAAAGTTCCCCTGTTTGCAGCCGAATTAGCTGACTGGGCCCACCTGGTCCGCTCAGCTGTTGCAGGGCTAGTGTGGGGATCTGACCCCATCACACCCCAGACAGGTGGTGTGTTCTGTAACTAGATTTCAACAAGCCAGTAACAAATGTGAACTTCTGAATCGTTATAAGTCTTACCATGGAGAGACAGGAGCTGGCATCTGGCCCATCAGCATCACATATGGACTTCACCCCAATGGGCCAGTGCAGCAGAGATTAAAAGATGTCTTCTTCCTGGTGCTTCCCCCAGTTGGCAGCCTTGTAGCCCCAGGCATGTGGAAAGTTGGGGGAGGAAGGATGGGGTCTTTCCATAGCATCCCCTGCTGTGAAGGGCTCGTCCAGAGGAAAGCTGGTAACCAGCCTTCTAAGCCCAGTCCCTGAGCTGGTCCTGCGGGCAGAGGCAGAGCCGGGGAGGGGTAGCTCCTGGAGGGTGCATTCCCTACTGTCAAACCTTCAGCCTTTCGGGGCTTCCTCTGAAACTGGTGCCCCTGAACGGTGCCAGCCTGGAAGGTCTCCCTGCATGTGCCAGGCAGTGTGAGCCTTGGGAGCTGGCTGGCTGCCTGCTCAGCTTTCCCCTTCACCCTCTGTCACCAGTGGATGCCTTGGTCTCCATGGCTTTAGGGGAGGTGGAGTGTGTGCAGAACTCTAAGGCCACCAGGGGGCTCCAGATACCTGGAACTGCTTCCCTGACTTCTGTCTGCACTTATTTTCACACGGCTCCTGTTTTTTATTCCCTTTTTGGGGTGCCCTTCAGGGTGGGGGGATTTCCGGGTCCCAGGTGGGGGGCCTTGCCTTTCCCGGGTCTCCAGGCCATGTCTCCCTGTCTGGCCCATAAGACCCGGCTGCCTGGAGTAAACCTTGGGCCCTGGTTTCTTGGGCTGGCAGCTGCTGTGTGGCATCTGGGCCTCTCTGGGTGGGGACAACTTGCATATTGCCTGCAGCTGCGTGACTCTCTGCCTCTTCCCCCTCTCCTAGTTGTGTCAGTGAAGCCCAAGGTGCACAGCCGCCAGTCCCGGATCAACTCCTATGTGGAGGTGATGGTGGATGGACTTCCCAGTGAGACCAAGAAGACAGGGAAGCGGATTGGGAGCTCTGAGCTGCTCTGGAACGAGATCCTCATCATGTAAGAACCCCTGGGGACTCCAGGGGGCTGGGGCTAATGCAGGCACCCCAGAGCTGGCACTGAGCTCCCTACTTCTGCGCTGGGTCCTGCTGCGTAAGGAAGCCTGGAACGTTTGCCCCTAGCTGGAAGGGGCTTAGGGTGCTGTGCTGGATGGAGTGCTAGTGGGGGCCTGGGTGTCCCTAGGGCCTTGCCCTGGCCTCTTCTCTGCCCTCTGTGCCTGGCATGCTGGTCCTGCTCTGCTAGCTTGGCATCAGAGAAGCAGGTGGGGAGATGACAGCCCTCCTCTTGGTCTGCCTTCCAGGAACGTCACAGCTCAAAGCCACCTGGATCTGAAGGTCTGGAGCTGCCACACCCTGAGGAATGAGCTGCTGGGAACGGCTTCCATCAGCCTGTGTAACATCCTGAAGAAGAATGGTGGGAAAAGTACGTATGCGTGGAAGCTACTCGGGGGCCCCGATGCCTGACCTGGCCTTTGCTTTCTTCCTGAGCTTCATTTCCCTGCCTGGAGAAAGCAGGGAGCGGCTTGTCATGGGGGCTGGGGCCTCCTCAGCTGCTAGCATTGGGCAGAATGCCCTGAGTGAGGGGCATCTGCCATCCCATGGTGCTACCATCTCACCAGCCGGCTCTGTCTGTTCCTGAGCTCACTCTACCTCGAACCTCCACCGTGGTCCTGCAGGATTTCCTGCCTCAGTAGGTGTGTGCCATGGAGAAGGAGTAGCTGAATCCCTGGCCCCGGGAGAGAACAAGGTGTCCTTGTGTGAGGCTGGGCGGGCCTGTCGGGCGCTCGGGGCTAGTGTGTGATGGAAGCCAGGGTGCCACTGCCGGCAGGGAAACACAAACTTTGCAGCTATTTGCTGCCATTTGTGGTCACCAGAGTGTGGCCCGCGGTGGTGGCGGCTGCATAAAGACCTCCATTCAGGGCCTGGGCTGTGCTAGCAGCTGCGTGGGGCAGGAAAAGGTTTGCTCTGTCTCTTCCAAGCAAAGCTCAGCAGCTCTCGAAGGACAAACCTTGCATTGAGAGCCGAGAAGGCCTCCTCTCCGCTGAGGGAGACAGCGCGTAGCCAGACTCTCCCTCGTGCCAGGGGTTAGGCTGAGTTGCTCCTGGGCATTGCCAGCGGTGAGTGTCCCCAGCACACTCCCTGGGCAGTATCGCCAGGAGCAGGCCCATGTACTCTGGGTGGGATGGTGTGCTCTGCCCTCTGGATTGGGGCTGAGAACCACCAGGGGCTTTGTGGGGACCCTCTGGCGTTCTGGATGCCCGTGTCCCTGTCCCCCATGCGTGGAGCTGGACAGTGCTGCTGGGCTGCGTGTGTTGGAGATGGCGGCTTGGTCTGGGTCTCAGCCTGGCAGGCCTGACCCACGGTCCCCAGCTGCTTCCCCGTTCGGCGGCCAGCCAGATGCCATACGTGTTCTCCTGGAGGTGCTGTCTGCTCGCGCCCTACCTGTGCGCGCCCCTTTGCAGGGGCACAATCAGCCCTTTCAGTAGGCTGCGTCCCCAGGGGGCCGTGTGGAAAATGAATGGAAAAGGCAACTGGCTGTTTCTGCTCATACTGAAAAAAGTGTCCAGTTTCCCCCCCCCCCCCCCCCGTCCTAGTGGGCTGTGAGGGGAGGAGTCTTAAAGCTACAGCACACAGCTGTGTCTGCCAGGGGCTGCCTGGGTGCTGGAAGGTGCTCCTCTGAACCCTGGCCCAGAATGGAGGGCTCTGGGGCTCTCCCCCGGCTTCTCCATCCCCCTGCAAGTGTGGCTTCCCTGGGCTGAAGTTCCCTGGGAGTGCAGAGCCTTTGGAGAGGGGTCCTGTCCCCCACTGGTCTGGGAGTGAGGAGTGGGTGGGGACAGGGCGGATCCAGTGCAGAGGTGCTGCAGTCGCTGTGCTACGAGCTGGAATAGTGGCCACGGGGGCTGCCCCTGGGTCTGGGCACTGAGAGCCCTGCACAAAGTCGAGTTACTCTGGCTGTGTGGCGTGGGGCCCAGTGCCAGGCAAGTGTCTGCGTATGAGGGTGGGGATCTGAGCTGGTCACACTTACCCCCCACAGCCTCCCTACCAAGGTGACCTGTGCTCCCGGCCCAGTCAGTCCCACTGGTGTTCCCCAGCTGTCTGACACAGCCTAGGCCAGGGCTTGCTGTCCTAAGCCCAACTCACAAACCAGCCTCTCCCTAGTGGAGGTGCTGAAACGACACTCCGCTTGCTGCCACTTGTGCAGATCTCCGCAGAATGACCCTCCTGCTCCTTCCCTGTGTGCCTAGGTTAGCAGCGAAATAGTGAACTTTATTACCAGTTGAATTATCATTGTTAGGCTTCAGAGTCAACACACCACTGATATGATTAGGGGCACTTCATTCCTCTCCAGGCTGACCTATCAGGCTGTCTGCAGACTCAGGCAGATACTGTGATAGTCACCATGTGGGTGCAAAGCTTTACCAAGGCTTTTTATAAGTTACTGATACGTACTTACAACCTTAACTGCATCTTAAAGTCTTTGGCTGGGTGTTTCCATAGTTTTTATTAGCTGTCAAGGACAAATGTTGGTCCCCTGGCTATGTATTCTCCAGCAGTATGTCAGCGTCATCCCCCCTCAACAAAGGCCATGGCAGCATGTCTAGGTCTCCTGCGTTCTGGGACTGTGCCCAAGCTCCCTCTGTCCCTCCGGATGAATGCTGGGAGCTTCAGAAACTGTAGGAAGAAACGGGCTTGTGTCTTTGGCAAAGAACCCGCCAGTCCTCGGCTTTCAGGCCAGGCAAATTGAATCCATTTGGCGCTAACAGACCAGGGTTCCTTTTCCAAAAACCTCATTTTTCAAACATGCTTCTCTCCCAACTGCCTTGGCAGGTTCCTCTGCAAGGCTCTGCATGGCCTCTCCTCTGGCACGGCACGGCTGCGCCACGGCAGCCGGGGGGACAGAGCGCTGGGGAAAAGGGGCCTAGTCATAGAAAACAAGTTGCAGCCTTCTGTGGAGCTGCTCCCAAGGGTCCTTTAAAACAGCTAATTTACTATGGCCTAGCCCCCTGCCCCAGGCCTCTGCCGCTGTGCTGGAGAAGAGGCTCTTTGTTCTGATGCTGTGGGGACTCTAAGGTGCGCTGCTGGTGCCGGGCAGGAGGAACGTCCCCGGGTGGCCTCGCTTTGGAGGCTTCATGGAAGCCGATATGGGGCCATGCTGCCCCTCTCCCCCCCCGCCTTGTGTTTGTACAATTCACTGAGCTGTGGACAGCAGGGCAGGCCCTGGAGTGACTCGAACGTGTGAGGCTGCAGCCTACAAATGAAAGCTCTTGTTTTTATTGCTTACTGCTCAGGTTGCAAGTTACATCAACAGGCTCCTGTTTCTTGAGTGGCACCATCTGCCAGGATTTTACAGCTCCTGCAAAGCGCGCTCTTTGCTTTCCGTTCTGCACCTCAGGCAGAACCGCTGGAGCCGCAACCTCAAGGAATTCTTTCAGGAAGCCAGCAACAAACCCCCAGGCCTCTGGGAAGTTGCAGTCGACCCCTCCTCATGAATGTGCTGTCAAAGGAGCTCGCTGAAGCAAAGGATCTTTTAGCAGAGAATCATAAAAGCAAATCTGTAGCCTGCCTGAAATGAATGTTAAACAAGTCGGCTCTGTCAGCGCCTGTACAATCATTTTGTAAAAGCTGCTGTGCCAAACCAGAATGCCCCAGCGAAGGCCTTCGCTGAGCTTGCTTTGTGTTTCCTTCCCAATTCACTCCTGTTCTGCTCATGCTGCAGAGCTAATGGCTAGTGGGACTAGGGTGATATGCAGCTAACCCTGCTTTTCGGCGCATACCCTGGGCAGGGCCCAATTCTCTTTCCTGCGTGAAAGGCCACGCTCCCATCTCTCTGCCTGTGGGCTGCAAAGTGAAGGGAGGCCAAGTACCACCACTCTGGCACTGGGCCCTTCAGTCCCCCATTCCTCTGTCATGCACATGGCTGGTCAGCAGGTAACCAGCTGCGTCTTCTGAGGATGAGACGCAGGGGCTGGGTGCTTTACCCTTTGCTGCAGTGTTTTAGGGCTAGTGGGTGATGGCCTCAGGCCATGTCTACACTGCAATTAAAACCCTGTGGCTGGCCCAGGCTAAGAGGCTGTTTAATTGAAGTGTAGATGTTTGGGCTTGGGCTGGAGCCTGGGGTCTAGGACCCTGCCAGGTTTCTAGAGCTGCAGCCTGAGCCGGAGTGTCAATTAAACAGTCCCTTAGTCCCAGGACGCTGTCTGGGCAACCACAGACTTCAGGCCTGTTGTGACTTCAGCTCTCACCTGGTCTCCATGGTCTTACTGTGGCTCTCGGCAATGTACATAGGTAAATTCTGGCTCCTCAGGTGCAGGTTGGCCACCCCTGGGTTAATGATTCAATCACAGGGTTTTAATGTCGTGCTGTCAAGAGCCGCTTGCGGTTTGTGAGCCTCAGTCTGAGTATCACTGGTCTAAGGGAGTTAGACCCGTTTTCCATTAAAGTGCTTAGCAAGCTCAGCACCTGCCGGGCGTTCCCTGAGAGGAGGTGGCTGGTCTGGTTTGATTACACTGGGATTGTTTTAGTTGCCGTAGGTCTGAGCACACAACGACAATGTGATAGGCACACTTGAAGGTAAGTAAATGGGCAGGAAACCCATGTATTGGAGGCTCCTGTCGGAAGGTCTCTCTCTAAACCACCTTCCCTGTGCAGAAAAGGCCTCCAGGAGGAGCCCATCCTGCCCAAGCCCTGGTGGAAAGTTACCAGTTACCAGAGCTCCCTCTGGGTGTGGGCTCAACGCCGGAGCCTTTATCACACTTGCTGCTACCAGCCTTACTTCTTGGAACTGTAAATCCCCTTAATGGGCTGGGAGGGAATTGCCAGCCAGCCCTCACTAAATGGGAGCGCTGATGCTGTGTGCAAGGCACTGGGAGCAGCTGAACTGAGACCTTATTCAGGACCTAATCACCCCTGGCCTCCTCCCAAAATACTAATAACCCCTCTGACATGCTGGCTGCTTGCGGGGACACAGGCTGCCTTTGTGCTCACTCTTTGAGGGGACCCTCTGTTGGTGCAGCAGCGAGGTCCCTTTGTGCGTCCCGTGTGCCGAACGGGGACAGGGAATGGAAGGTTTTACTAGTGTTTATTTTCTTTAAAAAAAAATCTGGGGTGGAGGCAGGGAAGGAGGAGGAAGCCGGCTGGGAGGTTCATGTTCACATCCTCCAGTTGGAGACACCTTGTCTTTGCTACTTGAGTAACTTCACTCTTACGCTGAGACAGCCTTCACAATGAGGGCTTGTGTAGTCCGCAGAGCAGCGTGTGCTTTGCTGCTAGCCGCTCACAAAGGAGCGAGCCCTGGAGCGTGCTGGGCAGGCTTTCTCCACAGCTGGAGGAAAGCAGAGTTCTTATGGCAGGCAGTGACCGGTGAAAAGGGGTTTGCCGCTTTCTGCAGCACCTTCCATCTGAGGATCTCAAAGCACTCTGCATAGGCTAATGAAATGGTCTCCCCTGGGAGGCTCCTTTGTGCAGCTGGAGAAAGTAAGGCAGACCAGAGTGACGTGCCCAGAGTCATGCAGGGAGCGTGCAGCAGGGTCAGGAACAGAGCCCAGGGCTCATGGCTCCTAGACCTGTGCTTTACCCACAGGAAGATTTTTTGCTCATACTAAAAGCAAGCAGTTAGGAAAGGATTGTTCCGAGTTGAAGGATGCCAGTCGGCTACATAAAAACTTGAGGTGGTGCGTGCACAAAATCTGAGAGAGCATTACTCATCCTACTGCGCCATAGTGCCTGTCCCCCCTGCTGTCCCCAGGGAGCTGAGAGTTACAGAAAGTCTGTCAGAAAGGTGGGCCAGGACACCTGCATGCAAATGGGCAGATCTCAGGCCTGGTTGCCTCCAGCACATGGGGCTTGGGGACGCCTATGCCATAGCCATGGTGTAAGCAGGGGTCCTGTCCCTTCTGGGCCTCAGAAGCGCCCGAATTGTGCATGGCAGAGTGGTTCAGGAGAGGAGGCTGGCTCAGTCTCGGACGAGGCTGGCCTGTTCTCTGCATGGCTCTCAGACACTTTTGCTGATAGTAATACCCTCATCAGATCAGACGCAGCTAGAAGCCTTTGATTCCTTGTCAGACACTGGTTCTATTGCAAACAGATGTGCTTGGAAAGCACTGCAAAGTCCAGGCCTCCCCCTGCCAGTGGGACCCCTCTCCTCAAGACAAGTGAAGCTGAGCTGGGAGCATCTGGGTCTGCTTGGCACCGGTGTGGGTTTGTCAAAGGACCCGAGTGCCCACAATTCCCGTTGAAATCCATGGGCGCTACAGCTGCTCAGCACCTCTGAAAATGGGGCTGCAGGATAGTCAGTGCACCTGGCAGGGAGAGGCCCCGAAGCATTTGTTGTTTGGCTCAGGTTTTAAGCCAGTGAGGAACTCCTCCAGCTACCCCCCAGATCTCCCCTTTCCTGGGTGAAGCCAGAGCAGATCAATTCCAGGAGCACCCACCAATATCTCCTGAGCCGGCTCCAGTCTGTCCTTGCTGTGGTCCACTGTCAAGAGTCACCTGGGAACGTCTTATTCCTGTTTAGCTTTTCTGTTGTGCCCACCGTGGGGTCACTCACTGTACAGACACTGAGTGAGTGACAGCGCCTCCCCAGAGCTCACAGCCTGATGCACTCCAGAGGCAGCGCTGCCTGCAGCACCGCCTGCAGCACCGGGAGGTGATAAACCTGCTGCTGCTTTGCTCTGTCTTCCAGTGGCTTGTTTCCTTTCCCTGGCTGCAGGGCTTGGCACTTAGTGGCACCAAATCTCACCCGCTGCCCTCGCTGCTCTCCCCTCGCCACCTGGCTCTCTCCTCCAGAGGGCCCTCCAGCTTTGATGTCCTCTGCAAATTCCACTACAGCTGCACTGACAATCCCCAAAACACCACCAAGCAGCTGCCCAAGGCGCTGGACCTGAGCGTGGCTGGGTGGTGAGAGCATGCCCTCCCCAGGATGGAGAGTGGCTGCTGGTACTACACCTGTGCCCGCTTTAATACCATGCGATGCAGCGTTAGTCTCTGGGAAGCTGAAATCCTCCTGGCCTGAGCTCCAGCTAGCTGGAGCAGCCACTGCCAGGTGCATTGCTGTTGGGGAAGAAGCAGCCCCTTGGGCTAGTTTGAAAAGCCCCAGGCCTCTCCCAATCCAACTCCGGAGCTGGATATGGCCTGGGGCGCGCTGGTCTTGCGATAGCCATTGACAGTGCCTGAATGTGCTGGAAAGGGAGGATGCTTCAGACAGGGACCTGGTTCAATTCTCAGCTCTGCCGTGGTCCACCTGTGTGACCTGGGGCAAGTCATGTGATCCCTCTGCTCCATTCCAGCTTCCCAGCTGAGGATAGTGGTGCTGGGAAGATGGAGCCGAGGCTGCTCCTGGGTGAACCATGGGGACGTCGGGCAGCATTCAGCCCACGTGGGGGACGTCTCAGAAAGTTAACCGTGTGCATGCGGAGCTCGCATGCAAACCTGAGCTCCAGCAGCAGCTGTCAAAGGCAGGGAGCGCTGCTGGTGAGAGCCAGGCTGGAAGCCCAGGAACCAGCAGGCGCCACATGTGGAGCAGCTGTGAAGGCTTCTGCCTCTCTTAGCCCCTGCCAAGCTGCCTCACTCCTGAGCTGGACACTGGCTGTCGGGGTACCAAGGGAGTGTGTTTCCCTTTCCTCCCAGCACCTGGTTGGAGTCACCGGGCCCTGCCCTAGTGGCTATGCCAGAAGGAAGCAGATTGCTAGAAAATGGCAGCAAATCGTGTCATGATGAGTAGTTGTGTAGAATAAAAATATTATTTGAGCAAAGTAGTCGGGAAGCATCTGGGCTGGTGTCCCGGGCTGGGGCAGCCAAATGCCCGAAGCCTCCTGCGTCTTACCCGGGTGTTCCGAGCCCACTGGCCGTAGCTGGGCATTGTTGTTACTATTAAAATCCTGCCCCTTGGCAGGGACCTGGAGGCTGACTATCATCTTGTCCTGGCTGGTCCAGTTCATCAAGAAGCCCCATATTTTGGCAGAATTTGCACAGGTGCAGCTAGCCCGCTGTAGCAGGGGTTGTGGGAATGGGGTGGGTGGTGCACAGCTGCCGTCTACTGTGTGCCTTGCTTTGGCTGGTGCTGTTAGCCCCTCACTCTCACGGGCACCATGGATTCTCCTTGTTGGTACGTGTGTAAGATAAGGCTCTGGCTCCACCTCCTGAAGGGGCTGAGGGGATCTGCCCCAGGGGCCCAGAGGAGCAGGGATCAGCTGGCTGACAGGCCTGTGTGTGAGATGGAGCAGAGGCCAGTTATAAGGGAT
Source organism: Mauremys reevesii (assembly GCF_016161935.1). NCBI lineage: Eukaryota > Metazoa > Chordata > Testudines > Geoemydidae > Mauremys > Mauremys reevesii. Next base: position 42,041,086 of record NC_052638.1, read on the forward strand.
GCCAGTGAATGTTGGCAGCTGCATGCTGTTCTCTTAGCCCCTGCTTTGTGCCTCCGCTGGTCGTTCAATTAGCTAATCAACTTCCTCTCCTCCCTTCTGCCCTGCCCGGCTCCCCTGGCTCTGGGAGGGGAGAATGGAGAACTGTGTTTTCAGCTCTGGGCAAGGCTGCGGTGCTGTGCTCTGTGCCTGGCCACGTTGTGCCTGCTGCAGCTGGTGGGACCTTGTCAACCTGCCAGGAGCCATTAGCTGTCAGATGAGGAGAGGAAGCAAAGCTGCAGGCCTGACGTGAGGCCGAACTGGGTCCTGCAGCCCCCTGGACCCGCGCGCTGTGCTCTGAGGGCTGCTGTGCAGTGTCTCCAGTGTGCCCCTCGCTGGGGCCGGCTGGCCGGCCGGGCAGTCTCCAGAGGAATGTGGCCAGGGTGGGAGCAGCCTGGCTCCTGTGGAGCTCAGCAGAGCGGGTCCTTGGGGTTGAGGAAGGGGATTTTCTTTCTCCACTTGCCTTGTCAGTCTCTTGGGTGGGGAGAGGGTCCAACCCCAGGTGCTGCTGTCTGGACTCCTACAAAATGACCATGAGGGGCCTTCGCAAATGCTCCCAGAGCTGCGATTGGCCGGGCATGTGAGGGTCATTCCAACACCCTGGTGACCTGATGTGTGCAGCCGTCGGTTCGTTCCGTGTTCCCAGGCACTGTCGGCTGCTCTCTTCCCCAAGCCTTTGCTGTCTAAATGAGTTATGATTACAAGCAGCTTAGCAGCTGGAGCTCTGCGCTCCGCTTCCACCATCTCCCACATCCCTGAGATCCTGTCTTCTGTACTGAAAGCCATTGGGACCCCGTCTGGGTAATCTGCCCGGTGATGGTACAGTGTGGCCTGCTCACAATGGGACGTGTACTGGCTCTGGCCCTTTAATCATCGGGAGGTAATGGCTTGGCTTGGACAGTGCAGGGGGAATGGCCCTGCCTCCTCTTGTGTGGGAAGGAAGAGGCCATGGCCCATGGGCTGGGGACAGCCCTTGGTGGGAGCTGAGGGTCCGGCTTGGTTGGCTTAGCATTGCTGAGGCACTGGTGTGGTGTATATGGGTACTGGACCAGAGCCAGCCAGTGTCACGGCAGCTCCTGGCCCTGCCGGAAGCCGAGAATTCATCTTTTCCTCCTCATGCCACGTGGAGAGAGCCTAAACCCCCATGGTGGGTGAGGGTGCGGCACTAGGTGAAACTTTTCAACTAGTGGTGACTATGGCTTGTCTCTTTCTCCCCGTCCCTCCATCGCCCCAGTGGAGAACACGCAGCTGACCCTGAACCTGCAGACGGAGAACAAAGGCAGCGTTGTCTCAGGCGGAGAGCTGACGATTTTCCTGGACGGGCCGACTGTTGATCTGGGAAGCCTGCCTAATGGCAGTGCCGTGACAGAGGGTGAGTGCCGCCCATCTCCATGTGCAGGCCGCTGTTCTGAGCACGAGGTGGTGAGTGCGGGCGGTGGGGGGGAGAAGGGCTGAGATCACAGCTGTAAGGACTTGTGAGCAAACATCTGAGAGCCAGGAGCCACCTCCTCTCCCAGGTAAGGCCCCCAGCTCAGCCTGGTAGAGCGCCGTGCAGTCTGCCCAAAGGCCTGGCTCACCCTTGTGCTGACGGATTATCCCAAGGGCTTGTGGAATTGCCTCTGCCCGGGAGGGGAGCTGTGGGATCTGCAGGAAAAGGTCTCCTCCTCCCCCAGGGAAGTGAAGGGCGCAGCTGTTTTTTGGGCCCTCTACTGCTGCCTGGGTTCTGCATCCCCTCTCCCATCTCTCCTGGGCCTCAGGAGGCTGCGAACAGTTCGCTGTGAGCCTGGCCAGGCAGGGCTCCCTGTGGTGGGAGGGAGCAGAGCGGGATGATGCCTGGCAGAGTGAGGAGCTCAGCAATGCATGGGTGCGTTTGATATCAGGGCGTCTGGTTCTCTGTCACGTGCTGCGCTTGTTCAGGCAGGGAGCGGGCCGACATGAGCAGGGCTTCCTTGTGCTGCAAGATTTTCCCTGGGCTGATGCATTCACTGGCCACTTGTGCCGGGTTCCGAGCCACGGCAAGATATAGGTGGCATGAGAGAAAACCATCATACGGGGTGGCCTGAGAGCTTCGGCTTCTGAGAAGCCTGGAGAAGTGGGGGCTGCAGGTGAAGAATGAGGAACTTTGGCAGAGCTGTGTGTGCAGAGCCCAGGGCTGGCAGCGCTGACGCTGGGTAGCCAGGCCTGGGGCGAAGGGGCATTGGCAGAGAGGTGCTGTGGAAAGTAGCCTAACTCCGCTGCTAGTAGCCCCCATCCCTTGGACCATCACTCTTCCAAACCCCCTGCAAGGCCCTGTGCGGAGACCCTTGGGGTATCATGGGAACATCTGCCAGTAGGTGCTTTCCCCAGGATTGGGGCCTTGATACACTGATCAGATGCATTTGCAGGGTATTTTCAGCATGAGGGGCAAGTGTCCCCTGCATCCCAGTGTGCTGGGCTGTTCTCTCTCCAGATTCCCTCTTCGGGAGGCAGCCAGCCGCTCACGTCTCCTAGCCTGTCTCACGCTCCTTTCTTCTTTTCCCACTTGTTTATTGTCCAGGGTCCCAGCTGCCTGGGAGGGATCCCAGCAGTATGGCTCCGGCTACAGAGAGTAGACACCAGCCCCCCAGCACAAACTGCTTTGGAGGTAGATCCAGGTAAGGGCCCCTCACTGACGACACCTGTTGGTCCATTGATGGGAGCAGGAGGGGCTGGTTCTCGGATTCTGTGCAGGAGGCTGAGAAGTGAGGCTCAGCAGGAGCTTACAAAGGAGACCATTCAGTGAGCTCACCAAAGAGCATGCAGGATGTGTGGGGAAGGGAGGGGCGGCCCTGGCAGGGGCAGTGAGAGGAGAGCGCAGAGATGCCCTGGCAGGGCTGGGTGGGGGATGAGGCAGACGGGGTGGTCGTGGGGAGTGGAGGCTAGGAGTCTGCCTGACTGGGATGGCTGCCTGGCAGGGGAGAAATGGCCTTATCGTACCCTGCCTCCGAGGAGGCTGTAGCAAATTCCTCCCCATGTACGCCCCCTCCCCTTGGACTGTTAGCCCTCTAGGGACCCCTTTGTCTTTCCTGTGTTTGTACAGCACCCAGCACAATGGGGTCCCAGTGCCCTGTGGGCCTTGGGGCGCTTCCCCGGGAAATGCAGAAGGCTGCAGCTGAGGGCAGCTTGGGCTGGTTTACTCCTGCCCGGAGTTGGAAAAGGGCTCCAGCTGCGATCACCCGTGCTGGCAATGCCTCGCTGTCCTGCTCTGGCCCCGCTGCTCGGCTCCAGACAAATTATTTTGTTTTTACTGCCCAAGAAGTTGTTTTTTTCTTGCGCTCCGGTGGCCGGGCCCTGCCAGGCGGCTGGGGGTGTGGAAGTGAAGTGGCTTTGCTCTGCTCTCTCTCACACTGTGCTCGAGACCTGTCTGGGGCATGTTGCTGTGCTGGCACGTGTGCAGCTTTGCCAGAGGAGGACGCAGAGCAGTGAGGGTGCACTCTGCTGGCAGACGGAGAGATGCTGTGGAAGGGGCCTGCTCCTTTGGTCACCTCTAGCAGATCTGGTCAGACCCCCATAGGCAGTTGCCCATGTCTGTCTCTGAGGCTGTGTGCAGCGTTTGGTTCCACACAGTAGGATGGAGGCCTCTTCGCAGTCTAGAGATCCAGAGGGGGAGCCTCAGCCCCTGAGCTCTGCTAAGAAGCTGGCTGCATCCCTGTGCAATGTCTACATTTCCCTGGCTCAGGATGGGCAGGAGGCTCCCCGTGCTCAGCTCCTCCCCTGCTGGCCAGTGGGCACAGCTGCCAGGGGCAGGCCAAGGACCAGCTTGATGTTCTCTGGGCTTGTCTCATCTCTTCATTGCTTTGCTGTTAATGCTTGGGCCACTTACTAGCCCTTTATACCCCCAGATCCTCCAAGCCAGTCTGACCCCATGGGAACCCACCCCAAGCTCCTGGCCAACCCACCATCCCCCTATTGCTCTCCCCCTCCTTCCAAACCCACTCCTGAGCAGTGTCTTCTCTTGGTGGCCCCTTCATCCCAGCCCGCTGTTCAGCCCAGCCACACCCCCTGCTGCAGTGTCACTCGATGGGGAAAGCGGCACAGTCTGAGGTTTCCTTGTCTGGAGCAGCAGTAACACCCATGGTCCAGGAGTGGGCTCGGCTCAGCCATGCCTGTAGCCAGCTGCCAGGGTCCTGTATTGCTCAGCGTGGTTCAGTGCCATCCGCACTAACCAACCCTGCATCTAGCTAAGACTGAATTGTAGGGAGGCAGAACATCATTACCCAAGCTGGAATACCCCAGCTCTCACGAGGGATCGTTAATGAGCACAGAGGGCAAAGCCAGCAGCACAGCACCTCCCTACATCCTGCTGGCTGAATTGCTCACACCACTGCAGCACCTCTGGAGGTCTCCTGTCTACACGCTGGGCAGGCCACGCAGACGGGAAGAGGAGAATCGTGTACAGGCAGCTAATGCAGGTCCGGAATTCAGCACTAGGCAGGCACATGCAGCCAACAGGCTCACTTCCCAGCTCTAGACTCGCCTTAAGGCAGCACTGCCCCCTACTAACCGGGATGGACCACCCAGGCCAGGGTGCTAAACACGCAGCCGACCCAGGTCTGAGGCCTGGCCATCTGGAGTCAAGCCGCCCGCAGCCCTGACAGAAGAGCATCAGTCTTAGGACCATGATCACCGCCTTAGCCTCCAGCCTTGTGTCCCTGGCTATGGAGCCCGGCCCCTGAAGCTTCCACTCCAGACAGGACTCTGGAATTGCTCCACCCCCATGGAAGGGGCAATGGCAGAGGTATGAGCACCCTCCTCACCACTCCTTGGAGCCCATGTGTACTCAGCACGTGGAGAAGGAAGAGAGGAGCCTGCACTGAAGGAGCAAAGAGCCCAGCACCACCACAGTTCCTTTCAGAAGCCCTGTGCTTCTGTGCGCAGGATCTGCTAGCTCATGCGGACAGAGCAGCGCCACCCTAATGTCTCAGCTGCCCTGGTGGGAAGTGCTGCGATTCTCTTTCATGAAGAGACAGGCCTGTAAGCAGAACATCTGTAGGAGCTGCTGGACACCAGCCACCAGCTACAAATCTACATAGATGTTAAATCCAACCCCATGTTGACAGTGTGACACGTTTCCCAGTAACCACAGCACCAAAGCAAGCAGCTTCTCCCTACTTCATGCCGCTCCAGAAGGCCAGGACGTGGCCTCAAGCCAGGGAGAGGATGGCCCAGTGCCGCAGCAGGACACTTCCAAAGGAAACGAGCAGCTGCTTTCCCTCCTCCAGCCCTGGTTGCTTTGCCTCTCCTGCCCTCCCTGCATTTTCTGACGGGCTCCCGCTCAGGCCACACCCAGCCTGGGCAGTCTGCTTTCCGCCTGGCACAGGAGCCTGCTGCTGCTTGAATCAAGGCAGTGGCCTGGGGCTATCCAAGCTTCAGGAGCTCTTTGGAGGGAGCCCCTGCAGCCTGGGTTTGCATTGGTTTATCCAGTTACACACACTGCTGGATTCAAAGGGAAATGCCAGGCTCCCTCCACATGCACATCACTCCAGCTGAGGGAAACTGCTCTGGCTGTCGCAGGCCAGCCCCCGGCCTAGCACTCTTTCGAGGGGAAAGAAACTGCTCTACAATGGGCCCAGAGAGGAGCAGGCCAGGTGGCCCTACAGCCACTGTTGTGCTGCCCCAGAGGGGAGCAGGAGAATGCCTTTGGGGCCTCACGAGGAACCTCGCTGCCCATGCCGTGAGTGTAGAAAGAGCTCTTGGAGTCACTGTGGGTAGTCCTCTGAACATGTCTGCTCCATGTGCAGTGCCAGTCAAAAAACTAACAGAATGGTACGAACCATTGGGAAAGGGATAGATAATAAGGCAGAAAATATTGTAATGCCACTCTATAAATCCCTGGTATGCCCACATCTTGAATAGTACGTGCAGCTCTGGTCACGCCATCTAAAAAAACATATCTTCAAATTGGAAAAAGTACAGAGAAGGGCAACAGAAATGAATAGGGTTATGGAACAGCTTCTATATGATGAGAGGTTAAAAAAACTGGGGCTGCTCAGCTTGGAAAGAGACAACTAAGGAGGGATATGAGAGAGGTCTATGAAATTATGACTGCGTGGAGGTGTGGAGACAGTGAATGGCGAAGTATTATTTACCCCTTACCGTGACACATGAACCAGAGATCACCCAATTAACAGGCAGTAGGTTTAAAACAAACAAAAGGAAGTACTTCTTCACACAGTGCATAGACAACGTGTGGAACTCCTTGCCAGGGGATGTTGTGAAGGACAAAACTCTAATGGGGTTCAAAAAGGAATTAGTTACGTTTATGGAGGACAAGTCCATCAGTGGCTATTAGCCCATATGGCCAGGGACACAACCCCATGCTCTGGGTATCTCTAAACCTCTGACTGTCAGATGCTGGGATTGGATGACGAGATGGATCACTTGCTGATTCCCTGTTCTGTTCATTCTCTCTGAAGTATCTGGCACTGGCCGCTGTCAGAAGACAGGATACTGGGCTAGGTGGACCACTAGTCTGACCCAGTATGGCCAGGAGCTGGCTGGACCCACAGGGAGCTTCTGAAAAGCTCAGGGATCTGAAATATCCCTCTGGCCCCCACGGATTTAGAGTGGGCCCCTGTGTGTGATTCACAGGGAGATGAGCTGCAAGAAGGGGCAGAAGGGCAGTGCTAGAGCCGTGGGGCTGCGATGGAGCTGAGAGCAGCTCTGCTGGAGCTTGTCACCCAGCTCAGGTACTGGGAGCTCTCAGCCTTGCATAGATCTGACTGTTTCTGGCCAAACCTGACACTCTGATCACTGAACTTTGCCCTGGGAGAGACTCTGATCAACAAAGTAGGACGGGCAGAAATGGCAAGGGTGCCATGTAGCCTTCTGTGGGAGAGCCGGCTGTACCTGCCCCCCTGGTGCTGGAAGGCTGACTGCTCCCATCTGGGCAAGGAGACCATTTGCGTCTGTCTGGTGTCCATGTGCCACAATAAGTCGCACGCTGCTGAGATGTCAGGGGCCTGGCCTTCCTGGGAGCCTGAGTCAGATTCTCAAGTGCAAACAGCCTCACACAAGCCAGTGTTTTTCAAACCTGCTGAGCCTGGATGTCCACAGAGGTGCTGACATCTCCTGCTTGCAGCCTTTGAGAAGGGCGCTCACGTGAGCACAGGTGAGCTGCCTAGAGAGTCAGTGGCCCAAGGCACCATGCCCCGGGGTTCACCAGCCCTCCAGCACAGTCTCCCTAGGGCTATGGAGAACAAACGTGAACCTCCAGCTTGGCCACTCGCTCCACTACAACAGCTAGGACACAGGGCCTGATCCTGGGCAGAGAACTGTCAGCTTCAGCCACACCAGGTAAAGCATCCTCTCTGCAATGGTGAACGTGCCAGTGCCTGACTTCACCCAGCACCCTGGGAGTGACTTCTGGGCTGTTTTTATTTCTCTCCCCACCTTTTGTTCAGTACTGCTGCCTGCTGCGTTCCACCTCGGAGGGGCTGCCTTTCCATGGCGGAGAGTGATTCCCATGGGCATGTGAGAGCAGGTTCGGAGTCTGCAGTGGGAAAGGCTCTGTTTACAGGTCAAGTGTTCTTTCCATGGGCTGGAGACCTCCCTTAAAGACGGGATGGGAATAAAGGGTTAGTCTTTGCTCCTCAACAATTTCTGCCCTGTCTTCTCAAGGGGACTTGCTTGGTCAGGGCTTCCTTTTCTTCCCCAGCACAAATGGTGCCCTGGGCTTTGCTGGTAAACTTGGGGATAGGGTGTGAAATTCCACAGTTAACTGTGTGAAGAGAGAATAAAGAGCCAGTCATTTGCGCTGGCTCGGAAAGCTGGTGTCCTGGGTGTGGGGGAGCTGCTGCAAACCTGGTGTGCTGTGAGCGAGGGCCAGAGGTGGGGGTGGGGGAGTTGGTAGCTGTTACTGCTTGGTGTGTTGCGGGGCAGGAGGCTGCAGATTGCCAGACGGTACCTGACGTAATCTGGTCGTGGACATGTCACTCGTGTCACGAGTTCTGGTGCTCCCAAGGGCGTCTCCAAGCTAGGCCCAGGTTTTGCTATACCTGCTTTACGAGGGCTGACGTCCTGATTAGTGATGGGCAAGAATCTTCTTGTGAGGCCAGTCATTGCTCAGGTAATCTAGAGTCAAAGCCACTGCGTCACTTGCCCCAAAATGTTGTCTAGCCTCCCTTGCGCTGAATTCGACACAGCGCTGTACGTGGCCCCAGCACCTTACAGAGCACAGGACTTCGCAGTGGGGTACGGCGGCAGAAATGCCCAGCAGAGCTTTGAGCTCGAGGCTGTGGTCCCGGAGCAGGGGGACAATAGGCTGTGGGCAGCAGCAGCTGGGTATAGCATTCAAGGCTGAGCATCTCCTGTTCAGACAGACGGCCATGACTGGGGGGAGCTGTGAGAAGAGCACTGAGGATGGTCAGGGGCTGGGGGAGAGAGGTGTGGAAGATGTGCGTGGCTCTGCAGTGAGGAGGCTGGTGTGAGGGGAATCAGGAGAAGTTGGGTGGAGATGAGGTGAGTATCAGGCAGGCTTGCTGTGTGTGAGCTCTGCAAGGCTGTGGCAGGGTTTCCAAAGTACGGGCTGGGAGCCATCAGGGGACACTAGCAAATCTAGGGAAAAGGCCAGCCTAACAAACCCTAGACTCTCCTCCGGATCCTGCCATCGCACAACTTCATGTGGCTTCTGGGCTGGGAGTGTGTAGCAGGCTGGCCCAGCAGCGCAGATCTGGCTTGCGAGCAGCGCTCTCCTGCGGCCCCGGCTGGGCTGGGAGCAATTCCGCAAGCTCTGAAACCTTCCGAGGCCAGGAAGTTTTGCCTTTGTTTGTTCCAAGTGGACCCAACAGCTGAGACTTGGGCTAACCCGAGAGCCAGGGGTTTAGAGCAGTTTGCAAAGGGCTGCGGCCACTTGGGAGGACGAGTGGCAAGGTGAATAGCACCCTTGTCTACACCACCAGCTGGCTGCCCCCTGCTAGCCCTGGTGGGAGCCCTCGGGTGGGCAGCAGTCCAGCTCCAGCTGCCATCCTCAGCACCATGCTGGTTAAGCTGGCTCTGAGCAGATGCAATGAATGTGGGGCTGGAGCCGGGGAACAGGCTGTGCGCGGGCTCCCCATAGCGCCCAGGGCAGGGGAACCCCTGTATCGGGGGGGGTGGGAGAAGGAGGCTGTAGAAATCTAGTGTGGAGGAGGTTGGTGTGTTTGCAGCCCTGCTGCTCCATCCATGCATGCTCTGCCCAATGCCGCCCTGAGCGTGAGGGTCCGTGCGAGGGAGGTTGGAGAGCCTATGCACGTGGCATCCTTTCCCAGTTCTCTTAGGATGGGGGAGGGGGTTTCCCTTCTCCTCACTTCATGATGCTGCTATGGGCAATGTGCTTCTCTCTCCCCTGCAAACAGGTGGCCTCTGCCCCTGTCACCACCTCCTCCCTGTTTTCACGGAGCTCAGAGGAATTTCTCAGCTGTGCATTTCAGGTAGTGGCTAACAGCTCTGGGGGCCCCCATAGCATGTTCTCCAGAGCTGCCCGGGCACCAGGCCACTCGAGCTGTCCTGGCCTAGTGTGCCTCATGCCTGGCTGGAGCAGTTCTCCGGGACACACTTTGTCCTTCTGTCTCCCATTCAGCTGCACCCTCTTTCCGCAGGCGTTTCTCCCATGTCGGGCTTTATATGTCACCCTGCAGTCCCTGGGCTGGGGCCATGGGGTTGTGACCACATTCGGGGGGGTGAAATGACAATGTGCTTGGAGGAGATGGCACCCACTGAGTGGGTTTCACAGCGGGGCCTCGACACAAGCTCAGGGACTGAGTCCTTACTTCTCTGGGCCTGCCCCTGCCCTTGCAGAGCGGGCGAAGGCCAGGGCTCTGTCGGGTTGGCAGTGTTCCGTTCTGGCTGTCTGCTGCCCCTGCTCCGGTCCAGGAGCAATCCGACGGGCAGAGCGGGATGTGGAGGAGTGACTTGGGTTTGCACAGATGGGAGTGAGAGCCTGCCGCAACTCCCCATGCGACAGGGTGTCTGAACGCGTTCCTGACTCAGCCCGGCTTTGGCCTCTCCTCCCCCAGCTACTGGCAGGGCTCCGAGAGTCCATTCCCATCGAGTTCTGCCTTGCTTTTTCCTGCCCCTATTTTAAGTGTTGGTTCCCAGCTGCATCTCCACCACGTGGCCGCGCTCTGTTTGTTTCCAGGCCTCTATTAAAAGACAGTGCCCATGTGGGAGCACTCGTAGGAGGGCTGGGCTGGCAGGCTGGTTAATTCGGGCCTGGTAACCCTGTGTGGCCTGCTGGCAGCCTGGAAACATCCTGTTTTGGTTTCTAAAATCTCTCTCTGGGCTGCTTCTAGCTTGTCTGTATTGAGAAGGGCCCAGCATGCACCTGAGGCTGCCTGTTCCAGTGGGTCCAGCCTGCGCGGGGAGCGCCACCTCCTCCCTTCCCCCAGCTGGGCTTCACCGTTAGCTCTGGGTAGGGCATGCCCCTTGTCCTCGCTGCCCCCTGGCTTCAGACGGGAAGCTCCTTTCCAAGAGCCTGCGGGGAGAGGCGTTGACTCCCTGCAGGGAGCCTGTTCCTCTTGAGATCTCCCCGCAGTGCATTGAGGGCAGTGGGTTTGGTCCTTACCCCTTTACAACTGGCCCTCGCTCCAGCAGAGCCCAGGCCCTGAGCTCAGGCCTTGCCTAGGCCAGGGTTTGGACAGGTGTCAAAGGAACACTGCCTTGTCTACACGGTAGCTCATGCCTTCCAAACGCTAATCTAGATCAGGTCTCAGTTTCCTGTGTTGGGTGAGCGGTCCCGGCAGCCCCCTTGGAGGTGGGCAGCTGGGGAGCAGATTTCTCGGGGCACGAGGGGTCAGAGCATTCCCCCCACAGCACCGGGTGCACAGATCCCTGTGTCGCCCATCAGCAGGGAAGGTGAGTTCCTTCTCCGCCCACAGGAGAATTCTCTCCTGAATCCTGCCATGCTGGAGAGAGGCCCCAACCCAGCCCGGGTTCAGAGGGAGCTTTTTTGGGGGGAGGAGGCGGGGTTGTAATCAGAATTGTGGCCAGATCCAAGGCTGTTTCTCCAGGGCTGCCCCATGGGAGGAATCATGACTGGTCAGAAACGGGCCCAGCTGCTCCTCTCGCGTTCTGACCCATCCGGCTGCTGAACGGAGCCGGCTGCTCTTATCAGGGGCTGATTTCTCTGTAGCAATCAGCTTCTGCTATTTCCCGCGTCCCCTCCCTATCCCAGGGTCACGCGCAGCTGCTCCCCGCGGAGAGCAAGAACTGAGCGACTGGAAGCAATTGTGGGCTTGTCAGCGCTCGTGTGGGGCACGATTGATGTGGCCCTGTGGCTGCCAAGCTGCCTTTTCCTCCCCGACCCCAGCTCTGTGCAGAGTCCTGAGCTGCCGGGACAGCGGGAGGGTTTTGCCCTTTTAAGGTGATAACTTGTCTGGACTCTTTCCTCTCGGTGCTCCCCCCGCTCCCTGCGGAAGGGGCTGCTTCAGCAGGGCTCATTTGGGAGCTGTGCACTGCCCTGTGGTCCTGAGATGCCCGAGCCAGGTGGGGGAGGGTCCTAGCTGCTCTGCCCATCCCCGTCCAGGAGGTCAGGACAGGGAGCTGTTCTCTGCATGAGGGGTTCTCCCTGCCCTCATTTACAGAGCTAGCATGAAAAGTCCGCTTGGAACATTTTCTGAATGCCAGGTTATTTCCACGGGTCAGTGATTCCCATTGCTCGCCCCCAGCCTTAAACAGACGTGTCTTCTGCGGCCACCAGAGCCTTCCAGGCTGCTCCTTGCCCCGGAAGGAGGGCTCTGTTTCTTGGTGGCTGCTATCCAACTCCCCTACCAGCAGGCCCTGAGCTCTGCCCCACCCTGCTCCGACATGGGCTTCAGCCAGCAAGGGCCTTTTCCTGAGGGTCTCAGTGCTCTTCCGGGGCACATAATGGTGAAGGCACCCTGCACCTAGAACTGGGCCCAGTGTGTTACCAGTTGCCAGTGGAGCTGGCTCGAAACTTGGATTGTGTCAGTGCAGCCCGGGGTTAAAGCTTGCTTAGGAAACGTGCCAGCTGCCAGTGTTTTGCTCCTGCTGGAGGCCTCAGCTGGCACGTGGGTCTCTCCCCCTGTAGGCAGGTCAGTACAGACCGGATCCCCTAATCATGTTTGTGTAACTGCTTTGGCCGGTTCCCCTTCCTCCCATCTCTGTGCAGCCAGAGAGCCCAGGGTACATTGCTCTGCATCCTGCTGCTGCTCCATGTACATTGATTAGTGTTATATTTCTATGCTGGTAGCTTCCAAAGGCCCCCTTGGTCCTGGACACTCTGCATTGTGTGCCCTGGCCACTGTCCTGCTGAGGGACGTGCTCAGCATGCAGTGACACCGAAGGTGTTAGGCAGCACAGCGGATGTGATGGCAGGATTGCTACACTGTAGACCCAAAGTGAACCAGGAACTGGGCATGTGTGTTTCTGTGACAAGATCCCTGTTGCAAGCTGTAGTGTAGACAGGACTTGCCCGAGGTCACACAGCAAGCCAGGAGTGGAGATAGTAATAGAACCTGCGAGTCCTGACTCCAGTCCCTTGCTCACCCAGGAGCCTGGCCAGAGTTGGAGACAGATCTGTGGCTTTGCGGCGCACCCATTTCTTGAGTCCATGCCTCCCTCTTGGCTGGCCAGCAGAGGCATTGTTCCTCTGAGAGACTGGCTTCCTCCTTAGCTCTGGTGCCCTGTCCACCCCATCTCCTGACCTTCAGCCCTTGTGCCACTGTCCTGCTCCCAGGCAAGGGGTGTGCCTAGTCTGCCCTGCTCTGTCGACAGGCCTCTTCTCCAGCCTTTTCTCCTGATCTCCAGCTCTCCATCTCACTGAAATGATGCTGCCAATGCATATTAATGCATGAGATGGGGAGTGTTGGCTAGAAGGCAGAGGTTGATGGCTAGGTGTGTCACAGGCCTCTGCTGAGGAGGGGGGTGATCCCGTGAGCTCTGGAAGGGGCAGGCTGTATGTACGTATTCCCAAGGCTCTGGCTCCTGCAGTGCAGTGCATCCCAGCCCTCCTGGTGTGCACGGCCTCTTTGCTTGTGCATGAAATTTTAACCCCTTGATTTGTGCGGAATGAAGAAGATGGGCTATTCTGCAGGGGTCTGTGCTGAGGGCAGAGGGAAGGACTCTGCCGGGGAGTTGACCAGCCATGTGTAGGAGCCCCCCATTTCCTCCAGTCGATGTTAATGCTGGTGCTCACTTGGGGTTGAGGGCCAGAGGCTGCAAATAGCCTCTGGATAGACATGGATCAGCCTGAAAACTAACTGCTGCCCCCAAACATAGCTGCCAAGTGTAATGGGTTTTATGAAAGTTATGTAATGAGATAATTTGCATATTGGCAAATAATTTGCATATGCCCCTAACTTGATCTTAAATGCGTGGTTTTACGATGAGTGAAACGTCAGCTGGCAGCCCCGGAGAACGAAGCCTGGTGTGTATGTACAGAGCTGCAGCAGGGCAAGCTTCACGTGCGCACTGCCCTGCAGCATGGCCCACCCGGGGGGCGGCCGCTCGCAGTAACAAGGCAGTGCTGTCTCAGGGCCTGAGACCCACCAAACTCCTCTTACAGAGGGGCCTCAAACATCCATTGGATGGAACAGCTTTTCATCCTGGCTGAACTGACCTGAGCTCAGGCAAATCCAGAGTCTGTCTGTAGGAAACACTGCAAAACCTTCCTCTCGAAAACCCCTTTCCACTCTCACACCACTGCCCCTTCACCCAACAACCACAGGGGCCATGGATGAAATCTAAAATCCCTCCCCCAAGCAGAACTTTCCCCCAGAAACGGAGATGTGCCCAAGAGCTCAGGGTGGCTGGTGGAGCGCTCCCTGTTGTAGGTGCTCAGATACCAATGGTGGGCAGCAGTACACTCCCAGTAGTATAAAATGGGCAGAGAGCTGGGCTGGGTTCAGGATGAAGACTGATAGGTGAAAGCTTTGTAAGCCATCAGCAATGCCCTGAGGCACCTAATGCCCCAGCACTTGCGAAAATCAGAGGAAGTCCTTGTGATCTAGCACGGCCAGAGGGCAGCAGGAGAGTGATCGATGGGAGATATGTAAGCCCCAGGATGATGAGCCTTGTACAGGGAAGAGAGGCTGCTACAGATTAATTAGATCACCTGAAACCAATTAGAGCACCTGAAGTCAGTCACCTGATAAAACCCCCCTGCTTCAGTCAGACAGAGGAATTGAAGCCGAGCGGTTTGGTGTTGGAGCGGAGAGCAGTTTGGAGAAGTGCTGTGGTGGGCCAGAAGACCAAGACCCTAGGTAAAGGGAAACCCGGCTTGCGCAGAGCAGAGGCACTCTACAGACACAAGGAGTTGGGAGAAACTTGGCTCAAGCGGAGAGAGGGCAGGAAGCCCCACAAGCTGAAGGGCCGGAGAGGGAAGTAGCCCAGGGGAAGGAATTGCTAGTTTAAGTGGTTCACCGCTATCCCCAGGGCCCCTGGGCTGGGGCCTGGAGTAGAGGGCGGGCCCGGGTCCCTCCCTCTCCACTCCCCTTTTATGGGACACTAGTGGGACAGTCGATACCCCAGTTCAGGGGTGAGAAATGGTGCCCTGAACCCCCACAAGAGGAGAAAGTGCGGGACCCATCATCATAATGCCGGCAATTTGCCACAGTCCTATATAAATATGGCACATTAAAAACCAGTGTAGTTAGAAGAATGTTAGGGTTGCAAAGTCAAACCCTCAAAAGTTAGGAAAAGCCAGAATGAAGATTCCCAGTGCTGCCTTAACACTCCCTCGCATGCGTATATGTTAGGATAGTCTTGAACTCCATAGTCACACATTAGACTCCTAGAAATGAGGGACGTGGAAGGACCTCGAGAGGTTTTCTAGCGCCTTGCGTTGAGGCAGGGCTAAGTATTATGTAGAGCATGCCTGGCTCGTGTTTGTCTAACCTGTCCTAAAAAATCTCCAATGATGGAACCGCAGCCTCCCTAGGTAATTTGTTCCAGTGCTTAATCACCCTGACAGGAAGTTTTTCCTGATGTCCAGGGCTGCCCAGAGGGGGGGGCAAGAGGGGCAATTTGCCCCAGGCCCCGAGCCCCATGGGGGCCCCCACCAGAGTTTTTCGGGGCCCCTGGAGCGGGGTCCCTCACTCGCTCCGGGGTGCCCGGCAAACTCTTGCGGGGCCGGGCGCAGGAGCTTCTTCACTCCCGGTCTTCGCCGGCGGGGGGGTCCTTCCGCCCCGGAGCGGAAGGACCCCCCGCTGGCGAATTCCCTCCGAAGACGGAGCGGGACCCGCCGCCGAAGTGCAGCCCGGTCTTCGGCGGTAATTTGGCGGCGGGGGGGGGCCCTTCCGTTCCGGGACCCGCCGCCGAAGTGCCCCGAAGACCCGCGGTGGGGCCCCCCTCCACCGAATTACTGCCGAAGACCGGGCTGCACTTCGGCGGCGGGGGGCCCCCGCCGCAGGTCTTTGGGGCACTTCGGCGGCGGGTCCAGGAACGGAAGGGCCCCCCGCCGCCGAAGACCCCGGGCCCCCGGAATCCTCTGGGCGGCCCTGCTGATGTCCAACCTGAATCTCCCTTGCTGTAATGTAAGCCCATTGCTTCTTGTCATGTCCTCAGTGGTTCAGGGAGAACAATTTATCACCCTCCTCTTTATAACACCCTTTTAGGTACTTGAAGACTGTTAGCAGCCTCCCCGCCCCCTTTTCCAGACTAAACAAAGCAGTTTATCAGTCTTTCCTAGCAGGTCATTGTTTTTCCCTGTATCAGCTGTCAGCAGGGTTTCAGATCCGTAGCACAGACCTCTCTGCGTGGCTGGTACAGCCTGAGAAAGGGTAGTGGGCAGAGGGGCAGCAGTGGCCTCTCTCATCCCTATTCAGATCCTGCCCTATTTCCTTCCCCAGCCTCTGGCTCCCCCATCCCTCTTCAGGGCAGGCTCTGTGCTGGCTGAGTGCCTGAAGCCAGGTATCGCCACACCTCCAGCAGCTGCTGCAGGAGGAACTACATCTCCTGCCCACAGCTCAGCCAAATGCATGACCTGCAGGCTGAGAGAGGGGTGTGTGTGTGAGAGAGAGACAGACAGACAGACAGACAGACAGACAGACATGAGATGTGACGCTGGGCAGCCATGCTCTAAAAAACACAGGCATAACCCAACGTAGCACTGCTGTAGGGCTGGGCTGCCCATCCGCATGCCATCTGCTTGGTGGCTGTCTCTGCTCAGGTCAGCTGAATCAAGAGCTCAGGCCCAATGGTCAGGGGCGGGTGGCAGACAAGCTATCTCCCACCTGCACTTCAAGCCATTTGATGGGGCGTGAGTCCACTGCTCTATCTTGGCGTTTACCTTTCCGCCACGCATCCTTCTCCTCCGGAGAACTGGCAGGATTTGGAGGCCAGGGTGGGTGAGTGGCTGCGGAGATGGACAGGACTGCTCTGGTGCCTCTCCCTGTGGGGGAGGGCATTGGTGCTCAACCAACTAATCCTGTCCATGTTCCGGCACCAGCTCTACACCCTGAGCCTGGCCTCGGGGATCCTGGCCTGGCTCCAGAGAGTAGCTCTGGGGTTCTTCTGGCCAGGACTGCACTGTCTCTCTGTGGGGATTCTGAGTCTTCCCTGAGGAGGGAAGACAGGGCCTGGTCTGCCTCTGCACCAGGTCTATGTCTTCTGCCTCCAGGCCCTGCAGAGGCTCCTGTACGGTGCGGGTAGTCTGGTGTGGAGCACGTTGGCGCAGGCCTTCCTGCACCGCCTCCGAGGGCTCCGATACGACCGGCAGCTCTTTTTTCTCGACCTGAGGGGTCTTCTCCGAGCTGCTGGTCTTCTACCAGGACCTCCTCTGGACCTGGAAACTGTTCTCGGTGACCAGGTCTGTTGTGGCCACCACGGGGGTGGACCTCCTTACGGAGCCCCTGCTACACAACCCCGATCTACGTGTACAGGTGGCGGAGTCACCCTCGGTGCGCCGGAGGCTGATCCTGGCACAAACCACCAGAATCAGAAACCTTCTGGACTATGATAGTGGGGCTGGGTGGATCTGCGAGTGCTTGGCCGGCACATGGGACTCTCCACCCTCCTGACACCCCTGTGCATACTCCAGGAGGTGGGGCAGCCTTGTCACCCACCTCTTGGGTTTTCCTTGAGTGGGTACTGCGAGAGGGTGCTCCCCGCCCACCCCTTATCCCAGGCCCTCCATACTTTTTCATTGGGCCCCTGTCCCGTGAGTCCCCTGTCTCCCTCCACTCCATAACCCAAGCTGGCTGCGTGCCCTGCAGCCGGTTCGCTTCCGAAATTCACCAAGGAAACAACTTTACATGCTCGTGCTCCACACATTTCACTTCCTCACCCTTGTGTCCCACCCCAATGCCAAATGGTGGGACTAGCTACCACCTGTGGAGGGTGAGGAGCCCTGGTGGGCCAGCCTCTATTCCACCCTAGTCCTATGGCCTGCCGGGGATATTGGTTGGTGGCTCCTTCATGAAGCCATGAGCACGGGTGTGTACCTGGCGCAGTTCACCCCCATCCCTGATGCCTGCCCCTTTTGCGGTGTGAGGGAGAACCTGGCGCAAGCTTATCTGAAATGCGCCAAGTTGCAGCCCCTATTCCGGCTCTTCCAGAACCTCCTGCAGAGGTTCTGGCTGCACTTTTCTCCAGACCTCTTCATATATTCACACCCTGTCCATGGCCCCACCAAGTCGTGAGACCTCCTTGTCAACTTCCTCTTGGCCCTGGCCAAAGTGGCCATCTTCAACACCAGGAGGAGGATGCTGGATGAGGGGGTGCTCTGCGACTGTGGGACCTATTTCTGCTCCTCCTTGGTCTCACGCATCCGGGCAGAGTTCCTCTGGGGGGCATCCGCTGGCTCCCTAAACAGCTGTGAGGAGCAGGGAGCACTGTCCGGGGTTCTCTGCTCGGTGTCCCCCTCTGGATCCCTAGTTCTGAACCTAAAAAGAACAGGAGCACTTGTGGCACCTTAGAGACTAACACATTTATTTGAGCATAAGCTTTCGTGGGCTACAGCCCACTTCATTGGATGCATGCAGTGGAAAATATAGTAGGAAGATATATATACAGGGAACATGAAACAATGGGTGTTACCATACACACTCTAACAGTGTCCCTCTGCCATGTACATTGGCCAAATCGGACAGTCTCTATGTAAAAGAATAAATGGACACAAATCAAACATCAAGAATTATAACATTCAACAACCAGTTGGAGAACACTTCAGCCTCCCTGGTCACTCAATTACAGACCTAAAAGTCGCAATATTATAACCAAAAACAGACTCCAACGAGAGACTGCTGAATTGGAATTAATTTGGAAAATGGACGCCATTAAATTAGGCTTGAATAAAGACTGTGAGTGAATGGGTCATTACACACAGTATTTCCCCATGTTTATCTCCCCCCACCCACTGTTCCTCACAACTTATTGTCAACTGCTGCAAATGGACCATTTTGATTACCACTACAAACAGTTTTTTTTCTCTCCTGCTGGTAATAGCTCACCTTAACTGATCACTCTCGTTAGAGTACATATGGTAACACCCATTGTTTCATGTTCTCTGTGTGTGTGTATATATATCTTCTACTGTATTGCATCCGATGAAGTGGGCTGTAGCCCACAAAAGCTTATGCTCAAATGAATTTGTTAGTCTCTAAGGTGCCACAAGGACTCCTGTTCTTTTTGCGGATACAGACTAACACGGCTGCTACTCTGAATTCTGAACCTGTGACCTCCACTCCCTTCCCTGTTGTTCTTTAGTTGTCCCCTGTGTTTAGTTGGATCCCAGGTCCAGTGGTCCCTCCCGTGAGGCTGGGGGAGGTGCCTTTAGACGTGGGTGGGCTTATGCCCACCCGCTTCCCAGAAATTCAATATGGCCAACAACTCGTGTGTGAGACCAGCCTTCCAGTACCCCGGCGCCCAGCCAGCCTGCCCCGTCCTGCATGGGGAGTGGTTGGCACTGCGATTCCAGTGCTGCAGTGTCCCGTTGTCCTTCCCTACTCACCTGTGGCTGGAGTGCGGTGCTAGGGTTCTCCTGAATCGCTCTGCTCAGCCCTCCTGTGAGACATGCCATGTTTTCTTAGGCTGCAAGTGCTGGAGGCTGAAGTCCTCGAGTGGGAAGCTGCTCAGTGAGTGAAGTTGGCTGGCCATGTCTACACACTCTTTGGGAATGGGAGCGTCTCAGGCATAGCAGGGGGGAATTGTGCCCACAGGGACAGGTGGACTGAACTGAGCCTGGGGAGTTGCTGCATGACTGGGGAGAGGTGAGACTGGCTCTAAAAATGTCACCACCGCTGGTACGGCGAGTCCTGTGTCTAGATCTGGCTTGGGGACCAGGACCAGATCCAATCTGAATTCAGGAACGGTAGGACTCTCCAGCACCAAATAACCAAGTGTCTCTCAGAAGAGACTTGGACTATTCATTAATACACCCATTAGTGCACGGTGAGCAGAGGCGTGTTGAACTGAGACCTCTGAGCCCCTAATGCCCCGCACCAAAGCCCACATGCTGTTTCTCCTGGACTCCCCATTGCTGGGACTTGGGCACTGGTGGCCGAGATGTATCTGGAACCAGTGTGCCTGCCTGCCTGCCTCTGAGCTGGGTGTTCTGGGGAGAGGGTGTTTGAAGGGTGAGGAGCACAGTGGCATGGGACTCACTGGGAAGGCTGGCAGGGTGCACCTGGAGGGAGCACAGTTCTGGGCAAAAGGAACTGAGGCCAGCCTAGTCTCTGACCTGTTGTGTGTTGTTGTCCCGCAGGACACACAGACATTCAGCTGGAGCGGCCAGACAGAACGCAGGGAATGGAGACCAAAGTCCGAGCACCAGGGTTCGCCACCGCCAGCAAGTCAAGAGTCTGAGCACAGCAAATGGCACAGGTGAAGCATGGTACTGGACGGGGTGATGCTTGGCTTTTCAGGTAGTGGCTGTATGGCAGGCAGTGCTCAGGGCCTCAGCTAGTGGAGGAAGATGACAACTAGCTGTACGGATGCTTGTTGAACCAAAGCTATGTCCCGCTAACACACAGCATGGCCCGTGGCTGCCCTGAAATTTTATGAAAACATTGTGGAGTGTGGCCAAAGACTACTAGTCCCAGTGTGCAATACTCTATCTTGATCCAACCGGACAGCCCATGGTATGCGCTGGGACTTGTGCTCTCCCCGCACTGCCATATTTAAGGGGAGAGAAGTTCCATTCTGGGCCAGGTAGGAGCATCCTTTGGGTTCCTTGTGAGTTGCCATTGTGGCCCTATGACTGAGTAATTGGAGCAGCTCTGAAGGTCAGAAGGGATCCTCTAGTCTGACCTCTAGTATAGCACAGGCTAGAGAAGGGCCCCCAAATAACTTCTAGAGCAGATCTTTTAGAAAAACAGACAATCTTCATTTAAAAATTCTCAATGATGAAGAATCCATCATGACTTTTGGTAAGTTGTTCCAACAGTTAATTACTTTCACTGTTAAAAATTTACACCTTATTTCCAGTCTGAATTTGTCTAGCTTCAACCTCCAGCCCTCGGATTGTTAGACCTTTCTCTGGTGGATTGAAGAGCCCACTATTAAATATTTTTCCCCATGTAGATACTTGTGGACTGTGATCAAGTCACCCCTTGCACTTCTCTTTGTTAAGCTAAATAGACTGAGCTCTTTGAGTCTGTCACTACAAGGCATGTGTTCTAATCCTTTAATCATTCTTGTGGCTCTTCTCTGAACCCTCTCCAACTTATTAACATCCTTCTTGAATTGTGGGCACCAGAACTGGATACAGGATTCCAGTAGCAGTCACACCAGTGCCAAATACAGAAGTAAAATAACCTCTCTCCTTCTGCTCGAGATTCCTTTGCTTAAGCATTCCAGGATCACATTAGCCGTTTTGACCAGTGTCACACTGGAAGTTCATGTTCAGCTGATTGTCCACGATGACCCCCAAATCTTTTTCAGAGTCACTGCTTCCCAGGATAGAGTCACCCATTCTGTAAATATGGCTGACATTTTTTGTTCCTAGATGTATGTACACCTCTACCCCGATATAACGCTGTCCTTGGGAGCCAAAAAATCTTACCGCATTATAGGTGAAACCGCATTATATCAAACTCGCTTTGATCTGCCGGAGTGCGCAGCCGCGCCCCCCAAGAGCACTGCTTTACCGTGTTATATCCAAATTCGTGTTATATCAAGGTAGAGGTGTACTTACATTTAACTGTATAAAAACCCATATTGTTTGATTGACCTAGTTTACCAAGTAATCCAGATCACTGTCAGTGACTTCTCCTCTTCATTATTTGTCATTGCTCCAATTTTTGCATCATCTTCAACTTTGTCATTGATGATCTTATGTTTTCTTCCAGGTCATTGATAAAACTATTAAATAACCTAGGGCCAAGAACCAATTCCCACTGCGGATACACCCATTTAATTATGATTCCCCATTTACAGTTACATTTTGAGGCTTATCAATTAGCCAGTTTTTAATCCACTTAATGTGTGCCATGTTAATTTTATACAGTTCTAGTTTTTTAATGAGAACATTGTGCAACGCCACATCAAATTCCTTGCAGAAATCTAAATCTATTATGTCAATACTGCTACCTTTATCAACCAAACTTGTAATATCAAACTAAGTTAATTTTTTATGACAGATCTATTTGCCATAAACCCATGTTGATTTGCATTAATTACATTATCCTCCTTTAGTTTAGTATTAATCAAGTCCTGTATCAGTGGCTCCATTATCTTGCCCAGAGTTGATGTCAGGCAGAAAGGCCTATAATTACCTTGGCACAATATTAGCCTTCTTCCAGTCTTCTGGAAGAACTTCCCCAGTGCTCCAAGACTTACTGAAAACCAGCATTAATGGTTCAGTGATCACCTCGTCCAGCTCTTTTAAAACTCTTGGATGTAAGTTATCCGGACCTGCTGATTTAAAAATGTCAGACTTCAGTAGCTTCTGTTTAACATCCACCAGTATCAGTTTCACCAATGCCATGTACAAAGGAAAAATTCCCACCTTACTCGCTACTCCACTTTCCATACGTCTAAGAGTCACATTCACCCTTTTTGCTGGAGCATCGCACAGGAAGTTCATGTGAAGTTGCTTGTCCATTATGACCTCTCAATCCTTTTCAGAGTCACTGCTTTCCTTTGTCTGATGAAGTGGGTAAAGCTCATGCTCCAATACGTCTGTTAGTGTATATGGTGCCACAGGACTCTTTGCTGCTTTCCTTGTTCCTAGATGCATAACTTTGCATTTGTGTGTATTAAAACACATTTTGTTTGAATGGGCCCCAGTTATGAAGCAATCCAGATCACTCTGTAGGGTGGCTGTGTCTTCATCGTTCTTTACCGCTCCAACAATCTTTGTGTCCTCCCCAAATGTTTTCAGCAATGGTTTTACTTCAGGATCGTTGATGAAAGTTTTCATAGTGTGTGGGTGAATACTGATCACTGTTGAACCCCACTAGAAACTCTCCCATTCAGTGATGATTCCCTATTGACAATTTTTTTTTTTAAAGATAGTTCAGTTATCCAGTTCATGCATTTAATGTGTGCTATATTGATATTGGCCAGAGATCTCCTCAGCCAGCTTTTCTAGGACTCTTGGGTGCAAGTTATCCAGGCCTGCTGATTTGAAAATATTTGTCCTTAGTAGATGCCAGTTAATATCCTTGTTAGTTACTAATGGACTAGAAAGTACTTCATCTGACTACATCATTCTGCTTCTTTCCAAATAATATTTATTGAACACTTCTGCCTTATCTGTATCATTATTAATAATTTCTCTCTATGTAATAATAATGGTCTGTCCCATGGATTTTTTTTTCCTTGACGTCTTTAGCTTCCCTTATAAATTTTCTGCACTCCATAACTTATATTGATTGCTATCTATTTCCCCATTTTTCCATTTGTTATGTTTCTGTTTTATTTCAAGTAGCTGCCTTTGCTTTGCCTCTGAATCAGGATGGGCTTTTTGCCAAAGATGTTGTCTTTTTGGATTGTAGAATTTAGATTTTTGGCCATTTAATAAACTTTTCTTAAACAACTCCCTATTTTCATTCACATTTTTCTGTCTAAATTTTTTCTCCAATCAATTTTGCTCAGAATATTCCTCAGCTTTGGGAAATCAACTCTTTTGAAGCACCAAGATTATATATTGCTCTTCTCTCTTTGCCCATATGGATCCAGGTCATGATTTCTGATCCCTGTTACATACCTAACTTCTCTTGTTCCCTGGCCTGTAACAGACCCACACCACTACCCCCTTCTGTGCTGTGTTAGGTAGGTCACTGATCCATACATATTCAGGATCCTGTGGTTCTGAGTTATCAGCACTCTAAAACTGGTAATTGTGTCTTTAATGTAGAGTATCTCTCCACACATCTTTTACCTACTCTGTGCTTCCTGAACAAGTTGTAACCAATGACTTTAACATTACAGTCTTGTGAATTGTCCCATCAGGTTTCAGTGATGCCAATTATATTAAATTTATTCTTGTCAGTGAGAATTTCCAGTTCCTCTTGCTTGTTTCCCAGATTCCTAGCATTGGTATGTGAATGATTGAAAGGCTTCTCTTCACATTCTTGGCTGTATTAATTCAGTTTGTTCGCAACACGCTGAGTTAGTTTGTACATGGTTTGCCTCCTTCTCTTGGTGGTGGTAGTTTAATGCCCTCCTGGCTGTCTCAGCTCCTTGCCCGCTGAGAAGGTTAGCCTGTGAGATGCAGGCTGTCCTGTTCGTACTGCCCCCGTCCCACTGCAGTGTAACCCAGCATTCCCCAGAACTGCGGGCACAACATGGAGCTGTGGGGCGTTCCCAGTGTCTGTAAAATCCCTCAGGAACTGGCTCTCTTATGCAGTACGTGTCTACGAGCATCTAGGAATCTGCCTGGGGCCTACAAGTAACCTCCGAGGCGTAATGCTGTCCAGGGCCATGGTAACTCAGCCACTGCTTTGATTGCTGGGATTTCTCCTGACTTACCCATTGCGTGGAAGCCATCTCTCCTTGTGGGTGAAGGGGTCTCCTGGGGGGATTGAGGTGCAGGGACTGGCTGGGGCTCCCTCTCCCAGAACTAGCCTTTGGTCAGCATGGGCCACAAGCTGCTGCCTGTTTTCACTCTTGGAACCAGTCTGAAGCCTGTGGCCTGGCTTTGGTCATACGTTACACTTAGAATCCAGTCGTGGGTTCCCCTGAGTCCTAGCAGACCACAGGCGTCAAGGTGAGGGGCTGGCAAACACGCCCAGGGGGAACTGCCATCCTTCATGCTGTCATGCATGTGAGCACATGTGCACAGTGGGATGCCAGGAGTGGCTGCACTCCTCTTCCCTGTGCAAAGGAGGAGGAGCAGCTGCTAAAGGCATGGCCTGTGAGGGAGTGGCAGGGAAGTGGGCACTACCTGCCCCCAGCAGAAAACCAGAAAAGGCCAGAGCTTTGGGCAGCGGGCGGAGCCACTGGGTGGCATCTTGTAGGCTAATGTGCTGCCACTCCTCTCTCTTTCTCCCTGCCCCCCATTAGCTGTGAGGTTTGCTCCTTTCCTGCTGAGTATTCAGTGGGGTCCAGCAGTGTCGGATTTATTGGCACTGTCGGATTTGCTGAGTCAGTCCTTCCCAAGGCCCAGGGCACCTCCTGGCAGGTTTTTGGGATCCCTGCTCCTCACCTGAATTAACCCAGTGCCCCTAGAGCCGGGAAGTTTGCTGGCAGCCCGCAAGGGAAATGCTAGACAGTGAGCGCCCTTGTTTCCCACATGCTCTGCTTGGTCCCGCCAACCCGGCCTGTGCAGACAGAGGAGGCGCAGGGGGTGGCAGCAGCTGGCAGAGGAATAGAGGCCCTAGTACTGCTCCCCACCCGTGGGTGAACAGTGAAGCTCCCTTTGCAGAGGGCCGCAAGCTCCCTGTGAACCTGGGGCCCTGGGGCGGAGGCTAATCCTTGCCGTCAGTAAGAATGGCTGTAGTGGTGCGTTTTCCCTTCTCCTCAGGAGGTGGGGTCGTGCACGTAGCCGGGCCAGCTAGATCAGCCACGGCTGCCTGTCTCTCCTCGCTCAACCCTAATCTCTCTGCCCTCTGCATTTTCAGTGAATGGGGACTCTGCTGGTACCACCGACGCTGAAGAGGAAAGGTCTGTGGTGGGAGTGACCTCGCCACCTGCAGCAGTGTCGAGTGAGACCCCCAGCTCCACCGCTGCCACCCTTCCTGCTTCATCTGTCCCTGGGGAGCCAGAGGAGCCGGCCCCTGCCTCAGGCACCCAGTCACCTCAGGCTGCAGCACAGGCCTTGGAAGCTCTACCACCCGGGTAAGCAGCTCCGTCTCAGGCCCATTCTGAACACGCTCTGGCCCATTCCCAGGGCAGGGCACCACAACGCTTGCTCCTCACGTGGCTGGGGTAGGGGGAGTGAGGCTAGCTCTGTGCAGAGAGGGTCCGAGGAACTTGAGTGGTCTGGGCCGTTGCTCTGAGCCTGCAGGAGCAGCTGTGTTGGAGAGGGGGGCTCTGTTCTGCCAGGCTGGCTATGGAAACACAAAAGCACATGGGGCCTGTGGCACCTTCTGGAGCAGCACACACAAGCAGCCGGACTGTGACGGACCTGGTCCATGGACAGCATCTGTGGTTGGCTGTACATTGGGACTGACCTTTCCTCCCACAACAGGGGGTGGGCCAAGGCTGTATCTGTTTCACATTCTCAGGAGCTATACACAGCGGCAACGCGACAAATCCCTTGCTGTCAGGTCCCCAGGAGAGGAACCGCGCCTTTTGCTCTCCCTGAGCAGGACAGAAGGTGTCTGTGGTGCATATGTTACAAAGAGATGGGAAATTTCCAGAGAGCTCCCTTTAAACAAGAGGGCCTGAACATTTTTTTAAATAAACTCTTAGAAACATGTAAGGGTCCTGCTCCCCTGTCAGTTTGGAGGTGGGGGGTCTCACTTAGCTGGGGTCACCCATGCTAGCTGCTATACGGAGAAATGGGGGGAGGGATAGCTCAGTGGTTTGAGCATTGGCCTGCTAAACCCAGCGCTGTGAGTTCAATCCTTGAGGGGGCTATTTAGGGAACTGGAGTAAAAATCTGTCTGAGGATTGGTCCTGCTTTGAGCAGGGGGTTGGACTAGATACCTCCTGAGGTCCCTTCCAACACTGAGATTCTGTTCTATGATTCTATGAAACAGTGGGTCTGACCAGACAAAGCAGGCTGTCAGATGCACCCAGGAGGTGGAACCAGCGAGAGCTCTGTTCTTGGGTTTCTCTCCAGTCCTGGGCCTTTCCAGACTGACAGGTAACAGCAGGAGGGGAAAAATCTTCAAAGCAGAATTTAATTTTCAGCTTCCTCCTGTCCCTTTAAAGAAAAGATGTGAGACTTGGTTCCTCCATCACATAAAAATCTGCCTGTCTTCTGCATGAGCTGGTGTCCTGCCAGGTACCTAAGGCCAAGCATCCTCCTGCTTGGCTCTGGGCATTGGAGATGACACCAGCTCCCAGCAGGAGAAATACAGCCTGCAGGGGAGGAGGACTCGGTGCTTGCAGTCCCCCCAGTAGTAGGGCAGTGGGGAGAGGGGCACTTTGGAAATAATGTTGATGTGTGAGCTGCAAGACCATCGTGCAGCCCAGCCCAGGTTGCAGGAGGGCAGCCTGAGTGAAAGCTTTCTCTTTAAATTTGGGCCATTCAGGCAACACAGCAAGAGGGGGCTGTTAAAGGGGAAAATGGCCTCCTGCATTTCCTGTGAGGTGAGCTGTTTGTTTTCCTTTGGCTAAGCCAGTGCCTGGAAGGTCAGGGCCTCGCTCATGTGTCAGTCACAGGTAATTAGGGTTAACAGCTCAGTGTGTCTTTGGGGGGGGGTGTGAGGGTTACTTTCTCAGGGCTTGGGCTCTTCCTGTTTCCAGGCAGCTCTGAAAAAGGTCTTTATTCCAGCAGGAGCTGGAGCCTCTCACTGCTCCTGCTGGTCAGACTGAAGATCTCCTTCTCCTCGCCCGGGCAGATCTGGGGCGCTGTCTTTCCTGGCGTGAGTGGGCTGTGACTGCCAGCCCTGCCCAGCCCGTGTGTCGCTCACAAACAGTGTTATGGATGGAAGCCCCTAAGGGTGCAGGGAGGTTTCAAGCCAGCGCTCTAGCACGTTCAGCTCTTCCAGCCACCCATTCTATGGCCCCGGGGAGCCACGCTGAGGATGGGCTAATTTGCTGTCCGTGTCCTGGCTCAATGGCATGTTCTTGCTGCTGTTTCTTTCTGTGATTTGGAGCAGAGAATCCAGCATGTTGGAGGGAGAGAGGGTGGCAAATATTCAACCTGCTCTTTGTGGTGGGGGTAGGGAGGAGGAGGAACAGCAGCAGCAAAGCCCCTCCCGTTGCACCCATTGGCCTGCATGAACTTTAAGGGCCACCACACTGCAGTTTGGGCCGTTCCCTATCTGTACCCTGGGCAGAGGCTCTCCAGAGCATAAAATGATTCCCCCTCTAGCTTGGGCTTGTTATTGGCGTTACAGACTTGTGCTGTGCTAAGCTAGAGTGAACAGCCACTGGCCTGCTCACACAGCGTGGAACCCGGTGTCCTGCCCTGGGAGGGCGGGAGTGGAGTGTATTCTGGGGTCTCTCCTGGTGGTTCTGAGCACATCAGGAACCAGAGTTCTAGGGAACCAGTGGCCAAATGTGAGACCTGCCCTGAGAGAGGCTAGATCAGCCTTTCTCTCCGCAGAGTTTTGCTCTGGCTTGGCAGTGCCCCTGGCTAAAATGAGGTGGGGGGAAAAGTGGAGGTATGCGAACCAGAGCAGGTGCAAGTGGGCTTGTGGGGGCAGGGGGTTTCTATTAGGCCCTGCTCTGGGGAGGCACATTTCTGGCTGTCTTACAACGCTGGTGTGTTGCTGGGAATGACTTCGGCTAGAGGTTTGGGGAGCGGGTTGCAGGCTGGAGAAGCAGTCAGCTGTGTCCATGTGGGCAGTAGTGTCAGAGGACGAAGGGGGCCCAGACAGAGCTGAGTAGGTTCCGGCTTAGTAGCAAGACATTCCCATATGTGGCTGAGCAGCGTGCGGATCAACCCCTTGGTGGCCGTGCTGTGGCTGGGGTGACTGACTGGGGAGGAGTGCGTAGCAGTTCTGAGGCTTGCTGCTTACAGGGGATCTGGGTCCCCACCCACTATTGAGCATCATGCCATTGCAGGTGGGTCCGAGAGCCTCCATGTCACTCTCACTGGCGTAGAATGCGCCAGGGGTTGAGTGCCTGTTGCAGGAGCCTGGCTTTTCTATACACGTCCTTTGATCCCTGTAGAGACGCAGTAGGATGATCTCCCCCACGTCCACTCCCTTCCACAGCCCTGAGGGGTCTCAGCTCTTCCCAGCTTTAGATGCCTGGAGCTTGCTTCTCTCCCCAACTCCCACCACACACATGGAATCTACAGAGGCCAGGTTCATGTGGGGATTCTGAGCTATTTATTCTGCTCAGATGGCTGTCTCGAGACATCTGCACCAGATGTGGTGAGCACAAAGGAGTCTCGTGCACATGACTGGGAGTCTGTTTTAGGGGCTGGAGAATACTGGAAGGTGGTCTGAATAATTCCAGATTCAACAGTACCCAGAATCCGTCCCCTTACATCCACCTGGCCTTACTCTTAAACTTGTTATCATGTGATTCACGTGAAGGGAGCCAGGGTACGTGTGGGTGTGAGAGCAGTCGCTTTGTAGAGTTGGAAACTTTTGGGGTGGGGACCCCACTTTAACACACAGGTTTCCCAGCTGGCTGATAATGGAATGGGAAGGCAGCTGGAGTCATCAACTCCTGCATCTGGTTCCTATCAATGATGATCCTGCACGGAGGACGGAGAGCTAGTTAACAGAGCTCTGTCTCGCGCACACAAAGAAGCACATTATGCTGTCTGGCAGAAGGCATGGTGCTGTGGTTTCTTACATAAGGCAAGGCATTTTGTTTGGACTGCGGGTTACCTTAGCACTGCCATTTCACACCGGCCACTGCTCCCTACAGCCACTGCCTGGTGCAGCCATTTCCTGCAGCCAGAACAGAGTTCCACTGGTGCGCAGTGCGGGCAGGCGTGTCACACGCTGCAAACGCTCAGTGACAGGGTACCTGCATAAAACCACGATCACCTTGCTCTTCAGAAGGGAGGGAAGGCTGCTGGTGATTTTCCACCAGTCACACACTGAAGCATGATTAGAGAGAGGGGTGCTTGCAAATAAATTGCCCACATTTCTTGGGGGAGTTTGATTGAAAGCTTCATCCCTGGCCTTGGGACTGGAGAATGAGTACAAGATGCAATGCACATGCAAAAGCAAAACCCAGACACTAACTTCTTTGCAGCTGAGACTATGATTCTGTCACAACACTTCATTAGGATGTTGTTATTTTTCTGTTTTACCTCTTGTCCTGACTGTATGCTAGAGTAACAGCTGCAAGCTGCATTCTAATTGGCCCAGGAAACAGGCTCCAGGCAATTGAAATCTTTTTTTTTTTAAATTAAAGTACATTTAAAAAAAAATCTTTGAACAAGCTGGTTTCTGATTGGCTGCATTGATGTTTGTCTCAGCTCCTCCTGCAAACTGACAGTTGATTGTGCAGTGATCTCTACTAGTGCAGACACAATATGGTCTTGTGGAAGCTCAGATGTCATTGGGCCCTGGAAGAATACAGGAAGTAGTTTATTATCCACATTTTTCCATCTATGTTGTAATAATCATCCAATATCTGGGTTACTTATGTTCGAAGACACCCAAATCTTTGTTTGCTAAGATGCTCTTTTTGACATGCTCTTCAAAACTGGTCCACACATGGTTGTCCACACACAGTGACTTGTCCTTTTCGATGACTAGATTGATGTGCAAACACTTCAGGTCTCTGGTCACACACTGTTACCAACTTCATTGCTGCAGAAATTGTGGCTTGTTAAGTACTGTCTCCCAATTTGCCAAGATCTCCGAAGCGGTAAGTGCCCTTTGTTTTGACAACACAAACAGGGATGACAGAGTCATCCTGTTAATGAACGTACAGCAGGAAGTATGTAGCAGAAATCAGGAGTGAGTGCATCACAAATTGCTTGCAGTTTTGCTGGTAATGGTGCCTGTTTCAGTCCACATGCTATCTGTGTGTTCCATTTTGGAATCTGTATCAGATGACCTAATTACTGTGGTTCCTTTGACACCAAGAGACTGAAAAGCTATGTTGGCATGTACAATATGCAGAAGCATCCTCGTATTCACTTTCTCTTTAATATTGTACAAGTCTCAGGCTGCTGATGGACTTTGGTACTTCACCATTGGAAGAGACTCCAGCAAGGAGTGTTTGTGCTGGATGTGCTCCTACAACCTCAGGTGCATTTGAATCATATATTCACAGAGGAATTTTACATGTGACTGAATGCTTGTTGGATGCCACATTTAGAAACTTTAGAATACCTGTCACCTGGTAGTGCATCCAACCTTAGATTCTGTCTGGCGCTGTCTTTCTGCAATTTTCACAGAGTGACTGTTGTCGTATCTGTCAAAGACTTGATTACAGAATTAGCTTTGTGAAATCCTTTTAGGACCTGCCTCAAGGACTCAGCAGTCAATTCATCGAGTGTGTGGAATTTATCTCTAGCCATTATTGGTGCGACAGCCATCACATCTCTGATGTACACTTCCTTTGTGGCATACTCTTAGCTCATGGATTCTGTCAGCTTGAGCTTCCAGCAGATGTCCTAATTTAGCATCTCTGTTCTTTTCATTGTTCCATCAGCATGGAAGAGTGACACAGGCACTGGTCCTACTGGGTGACTAAGAACAGTTGCAATTGAAACATCATCTGTGCATCTTTCTAAGGACAGGAAAACAATTTCTGGATTGATAGCTGCTGTGATTGTCCCTCCCTTGCCAGACCTAAATTTGGTCTTCTTGGCCATGTTAGCAAATATTTTGATGCCAGATTTCTTGACTGAGCTGAAGAAGCTGCGTGTCCCATGAGAATCAAGTGCATCTCTCACAAATTTCTCCATTTGTTCTTCACCAGCATCTACTGTTAGCTATAGAGACTCTTGTGCATCTGATGTTGCATTCAATCCAGTAGATATATTAAGCCCCTCTGGATACAGTTAAGGGTCAAATGGTTTGTTATGTTGTTGATGATGTGGCTGGTAAGAGGTGTCTGTAACATGCTCTTCATCACTCTTCAGGGCAGAGGCATGGATTTGTTTGTGGACTGTCTACACTACTACATGTTAGGCCACTTCTTACTCCCATAGCTTTTGCATATTCACTCAGGACTTGTGAGGGTCCATCTGAGAAGAGCTGGCTTCTTTCTTGTCAGTCCTATAATCCCACTGCTACCCTTTGAGTCTCTGGTGACACTTTTCTCTGTTCCCAGGTCACCCTAAATTCCACTGAAAGAACCAGGAGTCGGATGCACAACAAATTCCTCAGCTTCTAAAGCACTGTGCACTCCTCTGGGGAGAGCTAGCATGTAGACTGGTATCCCTGGTATAGTTGGGCTCTTCGCAGTAAAGAAGTGTGGCAGCATGGCACTCTGCGTGTTTCTTCACCCTCTTGCTCTGCATGGACATTTAGAAGCAGTATCTGCATAACCTGGAGAAAATGATCCCAGAACTTGAATGTAGCAGACTGGGCATTCGTCCATGTCTGAAATTCCTCCCGTCGTGGTAGTAAATGCTGAGTCACAGCATCATCAAGCTTTTAAATGACGTACTGTAAGGACCCAGTGTCTTCAGACTCAAACACCTTTTGCATGTTAGCCAACCTTAGCCTCCCTGCTCATGACACTGAACAAATTAATAACGTTCCAGAGCACTCAGGGCCTCAGGTGCTGGAGTCAAGCCATGCAGAGCACAAGCTGCAGACACATCAGGGTCAGCAAGAAGGTCTCACAATCCTGTGTCTTCCCAGAATTTTCCAGTACAAGGAGGGAAACAGCACAGGGTGTGAAAACCACCCAGGCGAATCACATTGGTACCAAATTCATTTGGGAGAGCCTGTTTTTCACTTACTGAGCAACACATACAGCTGCTGATCCGTTGTCTGAACGGCATGCTGCTGCTGCCGCTTCCTTCTATTTCGGCATTGTAGGGTACACTGTGGTCATCTCAACTGCTTTGGCATTTGCATTTGGTGCATATGCAACTGCTGTGTAGCTGCTCTTCTTGGTTGCAAGCTTGTGGTTGAAACCAGTCCAAAATGGAATCCCCCGAGTGTGAACAATATCAACGTCATTTGGCATTGGTAGGACATCACAAGGTAGTCATCTTACAAGACACCAGGAAAGATCTTGGGCAGTGTTCATTTGTAGGTGACAAGAGTTTATTTTCACAAGTACTTTTTCATGGGGAAATTGTTCTGGGTTTTTCAAATGCTGTGTACTGCATAAGAGATCTGTTTGTCCAGGGAGAATAAGTGACTTTTCTTTCCCCCATTTCAGTGATATTTGCTGTGATGCTTGGATTATCTGCAGACTGTTCTTGAAATACCACTCTAGCCGTTGAATGGAAGGTGTTCTTTTCATCAGTGGTCTCTACATTGATGTCTATATGATCATCTCGTTCATGGATGACATTTCCACCAGCATGAAGTGGTACAATTCCATTTGAAAGGAACACACCTCCCTGGAGTCTTTCCACTTCAGTTTTTGCAGTGCTAGTGATGAACTTCCTAACCTCATCATAATTTAGGCAGAATCCATGAAGGTGTAGTCTATCAATTAAATTGTGAGACCCAAACTCATGGTGTAGCTGTGCAGCAAGACTTGTGTGCAGTGGTGTGATAATTTTATAACTGTTAAGTACTATCAACATGATATCGCGTTGATTCCCGAAAATACTATCCAACTACAGAAAATACTGCAAGAACTCAACACAAAAAGAAGCCAAGTCAGACTGAAAATGAACTGCTCTAAAATGAAATTTATGCAGTCTGATGTCTTGCCAAAAGCCCAAATAATAGTCAAGGGAGAACAAATAAAAGAAGTTGAGCAATATGTCTATTTGGGCCAAGAAATTAACATGCACCATGATCAGGAAGGAGCAAGCAGGTTGGTGCGCATTCAGTTCTATCAAGGATGTCCTCCAAGGAAAAATCAAAAAGGGAACACGCGCAAACCTCTGCAACTCAACAGCACTGCGAGCAATGTTGTACGGCAGCGAAACATGGGTGCTGACAAAGATAGAGGAGCAGCAATTGTCTGTCACGGAGTTGGTGATGGAAAGAATTCTGGGGATTTCAATCCACGACCGAGTCTCCAATGAAGTGATCAGACAGCAGAACGGAGCACAGGACCTCGTTATTGAAAGCAGGTACAGTAAAATGTGATGGGTCAGGCATATAACTAGGCTCACTGACAATCGATGGACTGCAGTTGTTGCCTAGTGGTATCCACGGGAACTGAAATGACCACTCAGTCAACCTCCAAAGAAATGGGAAGATTTTATTGTGAAAAGCCATGGCCACCCATAGAGAAGGAAGGCCAGGATAAGAGAAGAATGGAAGACCTGTTGTGTTCAGCACAATCTATATGAGGGCTAAAGGACCGATCGATCAAGGTGATCAAGGTTAAGTACGATGCACGCTGCAATTGAGGCATCTTTTTTTTAATATCTTCTGAAGGATGATACTTATTGCTGGCTGAATTGTGTGCCTCTGTACCTGTCAACCAAAGGAGAAGCTCCACACCAATTGGGGCACAAAAGTAGCTGCCTCTGTAAACTACAATCACCTAGCTCTGTGTAATTTGAGGCTTTCATTTTGGCTATTTCTGATTGAAACAGCATTATACAAAACCACTTGTTCATTTGAAAGCGTTTCATCAGGCTCACTTGCTGGAAGAACATCTACACGAATTGGGATGATTTAAGTTCCTGCTTCAGATTACTAGCAGCTTGGGTAGCATCAACTGATGTTGTGATGTTTCATAGAACAGTGGTAGACTTGCGTTGTCCATGCTATTCATGTAATGAAATCGTAGAACCACGGTTGTGTTCTAATCTTTCCTGCAATATGCTGCAGGAATAGCTTGCAGCTTCAAGGGAAGTGGGCTTTATATCGTTGTAGCAGCTTGGACAGGAGAGGAGTTTTCTTGTTGCACATAAGAGACAGTCTTGTGATGGAATATTGGTGGCACATCATCTACACTAGAAACCTCACCTAGTAGATACCAATACAATTCATCTCTCCTTGGGTCTGCTGTCAATATCAGAGAATTCTTGCCAGTACTGGTGACTTTTGACAGTTTTTTGCATTCTTCTGATTTTTCTTGATAAAGAACACATTTTTCAAAGTTTATGAAGTGTCTTTGATGTAAGGGGCTTGTATCTGCCATGTCTTATATATTGTAATGTCCCTGTGGAGGTAAAATTCCCAATTTATACTGTTAGCATGACTACCACCATTTTTCATTTTGTACAAATAGACATACTTGTGCTAAATTAGATATAAATTAGATCTTTATGTTAGTATGGTAATGGCCCTTTTTGATTGAAGCCCAATATAAAGCAGTGTATTGTCATCTATAACACAAATACTGACCTGTGGATAAGTCTCACTGAATTAAAAAGCTAGTTTCTAGACTATTTCAAAGCTTAGTAGGGCATGCATAGGCAATTACAAATTAAAATCTTGTACCAGGCAGACTAGATGCTACATTGTATATACAAAAGCTTACAAATGGATTAGCGTTACGTTAGGAATTTATGTACATGTATATCTACCCAATATGCAGTATGAACTATGGGCAGGCAACTGCTGCCATGCACAGCCATCAGTGTGAGACTGATCTGGTCAGCAAATTTCAAATGAAATAGAGAAAACTATTATAATCACTTGTGAGATACTTTGACAATTAAAAATATACAATGTGAAAACATTTCATGTTAGTGTATTGCAACATGTTTTTGCCACGTATTAAATAGCTTCATCGTTTCTGGGGAAAAAAGAACAACATGCCCATGCACAATGACTAGAAAAATCTTTTAATACATTGACTTTTGATAGCTTTGACCAATAAAAACCACATTAGGGTGTTGAAATTAATGTGAACAGTAGAAGCTGTAGTCATAGTCAGGTTGCGGCATTTCTGGAATTTTGAGAAAAATGACACTTTCTCAGAAAGCCTTTCACAAGGTCCCTCGCCAAAGGCTCTTCAGCAAAATAAGCAGTCATGGGATAAGAGGGAAGGTCCTCTCAAGGATTGGTAACTGGTTAAAAGATAGGAAACAAAAGGGTAGGAATAAATGGTCAGTTTTCAGAATGGAGAGAGGTAAACAGTGGTGTCCCCCAGGGATCTGTACTGGGCCCAGTCCTAGTCAACATATTCATAAACTACTCCTTTTCCCAGATTAACAGTGAGGTGGCAAAATTTGCAGATGTTACAAAACTACTCAAGATAATTAAGTCCCAGGCAGCCTGCGAAGAGCTACAAAAGGATCTCACAAAACTGGGTGACTGGGCAACAAAATGTCAGATGAAATTTAATGTTGATAAATGCAGAGTAATGCACATTGGAAACATAATCCCAACTATACATATACAATGATGGGGTCTAAATTAGCTGTTACTGCTCAAGAAAGAGATCTTGGCGTTTCTCCTCCCTTGGTTTTCACACCTCAACTGCTAGAACAGGGCCTCATCCTCCCTGATTGATCTAACCTCGTTATCTCTAGCTTGCTTCTTGCTTGCTTATATTTACCTGCCCCTGGAAATTTCCACTCTTGCATCCGATGAAATGGGTATTCACCCACGAAAGCTCATGCTCCAATACGTCTGTTAGTCTATAAGGTGCCACAGGATTCTTTGCTGCTTTTACAGAACCAGACTAACACGGCTACCCCTCTGATACTTGGCGTCATTGTGGATAGTTCTCTGAAATCATCCACTCAATGTGCAGAGGCAGTCAAAAAAGCAAACAGAATGTTGGGCATCATTAAGAAAGGGATAGATAATAAGACAGAAAATGTCACATTGCCTCTATATAAATCCATGGTACGCCCACACCTTGAATATTACATGCAGATGTGGTCACCCCATCTCAAAAAAGATATATTGGAATTAGAAAAGGTTCAGAAAAGGGCAACAAAAATGATTAGGGGTATGGAACAGCTTCCATATGAGGAGAGATTACTAAGCCTGGGACTTTTCAGCTTGGAAAAGAGGCGACTAGGGAGGGATATGATAGAGGTCTATAAAATCATGAGTGGCATAGAGAAAGTAAATAAGGAAGTGTTATTTACTCCTCCTCATAATACAAGAACAAGGGGCCACCCAATGGAATTAATA
Organism: Mauremys reevesii; assembly: GCF_016161935.1. Taxonomy (NCBI): domain Eukaryota; kingdom Metazoa; phylum Chordata; order Testudines; family Geoemydidae; genus Mauremys; species Mauremys reevesii. Next base: position 42,077,244 of record NC_052638.1, read on the forward strand.
GGTAGCAGGTTTAAAACAAACACAAGAAAGCATTTTTTCACGCAACGCACTGTCAACCTCTGGAACTCCTTGCCAGAGGGTGTTGTGAAAGCCAATACTATAACAGGGTTCAAAAGGAAGCTAGATAGATTCATGGAAGATAGGTCCGTCAGTAGCTATTAGCCAGGATGGGCAGGAATGGTGTCCTTAGCCTCTGTTTGCCAGAAGCTAGGATTGGGTGACAGGGCATGGATCACTTGATGATAACCTGTCTGTTCACTCCCTTTGGGGCACCTGCCATTGGCCACTGTCAGAGGACAGGATACTGGACTAGATGGACCTTTGGTCTGACCCAGTATGGCCGTTCTTATGTTCTTGAGACTGGGCTGCCCTAGTCGTGGTGTCTCAGAGGGGTTGAGATGTGTGCGCAGACACAGGTGTGTAGCGGGGGGAAAGGCTTGTGCTGGGCTGTGGGTGAAAAGAGGGCTTCAGCCTTCAGGGCTGTAAAGCTGCAGGATGTTTACTCAAGCCCCTGGATAAGGGTGACACAGTTGGTGCCTGTCCACTTTTGGGAAGCTGCTGTGCTTAATTGCTGTAATTCTGAACATTCTGCGAGGCCTCTGCTCTGTTCTGGAGGCAGCCTTGGCCATGCAGGGATTCGATTGCTTGGAAAGTAGCCCATCAGCTGCCGGGAAAAGATCTTCTGACCCACGAGTCATCCCAGCCACCTTTGTGCCTTTCTCTTCCAGCTGGGAACAGCGAGAGCTACCGAACGGGAGGGTCTATTACGTGGACCATAACACCAAGACCACCACCTGGGAGAGACCTCTGCCTCCAGGGTAAGACGCTTTTGAGATACTTGGAGTTTCCGAGGGCAGAGGGGAGCCCCAGATAATAGCTGCCTGAATGGACTGGACACACAGCAGGCTGCATGCAAAGGAGAAAATGGGAGAGAGAGAGGGTGGGAGAGACGCATCTCCGTTTCCAGGCAGGTTGTTGCCTCCTGGGGATGTGGCTCATGTTCTTATGCCAGTCCATACTTTCTCACCTCAGTCCCTTTCTAGCTCTAGCTCCTCTGAGCCTTGTTTTCCAGAGGTCTCTCTGGTTCTCTGCTCCTCTCTGTGCCCCGTAAAAGCTGAAAGTGATACAGCCAAAAATCATTGTTCTTCCCCCGGCTGCATTTAGAGTGGGGTGACCCTAATCAGTGAACGTACTTTAAAGCCAGAGTGCAGTGTGAATGTGAAATAAGGCCTTTCCTACGTCACTTCCATAGCCTTCATCTCTCCTACTTATATACAACACCTCCTGCTAAAACCGGACCTCTGCAGCCCTGCCCTGTGGTCTTGTCTGAGCTCATAGGCTACTCCGAGTTTAGACAGGCCCTTACGTGGGTGGGAACCCTCCCAGAAAACCCCTGGTGGTGGTTGTGATGCAGTAGGGGGCTTCCCTCTTAGCACCGACCCAGTTCCCCAGCATGGCGCTGGGTGGTGCCGTGGACCTGGGTGGGGAGAGGGAGGGAGAACTTCTACGGAATCACCAGTGTCACTTCGTTTGGTGATTCTCCTTGGACAGCTCCTGTCCTCCAACTACTCAGCAATGCTACCCAGCTTAACAGGACATCTGTAAAGAGGCACCATGGCTCCCGTCATTCTCATGTCCCCTGGTGCTGAAGTTGTCCTATCCAAAGGAATCCGTTCCCCGTGGAGTGAAGGTTCCAGTCTGACTGAGACTAGAGCTGCCGTGTAAAGCCGGCAGTGCTGGCTGCTCGGAGGGGAGGAGAAATGAGACTGCGGTGTTAGGTCTCAGTGCAAAGTCACGGTCCTGCCGGGACACGCTCGGCCACCACAGCTCTTGTAGTCCGGTTCCCCCAGAAAGGCTCTGAACTCCTTTCTTGCCTGTGAGTTTGGAGACCAGTAACCCCTGAAATGCTGCCGCGAGCCAAAGCCTAGCCCATAGCACATCCTCTGTTAATGCACCGTGCCCTCTGCTTCAGCCCGGCGCCTCAGACGGCTTCTGTCCTGCGGGTGTCGGAGGCAACTAAGCAACCCGCTCCACTGGCAGGTGGGGGTACCATAACCCCTGGGGCCTGTCTCTGACACTCCATGGAGAGGTGTTTGTTCCACTCCCAGCTGCTCCAAAGCAGCACAGCGAGAAGCACAGTACCAGTGGGACACTGTGCGACCCAGCTCTGCAAGGCACAGAAATGCCACCATCTGCTTGGGCCTTGCTGCTAACTGAGTCTGGCTCCAAAGGCTCCACCAGTGCCTCTCTCATCACCAGCCTCTGAAGACTTCCGGGGCACCCTGTGCCTGGGGTGGGGCAGCCCTCTCAGCAGCGGGGCTGCACTCCTGGCCATTGAGTGGCTATTCTCCCCTGGCAGGACTGAGTAATTGCTCTCCCTTGGGTCTAGCAGCAGGAATGGAAGTTGAGTCTCCGGCCTTGGAGCCTCAGTTCTAGTGGTTCTCTGGGTCTGCTTTGGTGCCAGCCGGGATGGGCTTGAACGCTCACCCCTAAGGCCCTCGGAGTAAGAGAACTTGTGTGTCCAGGACACACGCCGTCTCTTTCAGCCTGAGAAGAGTTTTCCTCATGGGGCTTCTCTAGCACCTTGGGATAATCCTTCCCCATGGCTTTGTGGCCCTGTTGACAGGAACCTCCTCCTATTCCTTGGCTGCTGGTGGCCAATGATGGGTGGTAAGGCTGGCTGATGGCCTGGCTGCGAGTGCCCCATGAAGGGCTGTAAGGCTGGCTGATGGCCTGGCTGCCGGTGGCTGATGGCCTGGCTGCCCGTCTGACAGTTGTGAAGGTTGATTTCCTAGGAAGGAAGGTATGTTCCACTGACATTCCTGGTCTCTGAGTTAGCAAGTAACCATGGTAAGTCGTGGCCAAGAATCATTGTCAGCCATGAGCCTGGGTGCTGCCCCAGGCTTAACCCCTCACAGGGTAACCACAGACAGTATCTACGAGCTTGGAAAGCAGAACAGCATCTCGCATCTTCTGCTGCCTTGGGCCCAGCAGCAAGGGCAGTGGCTCAGGGCTGAATGGTCGGACCCGCGGAGGGGAGTTGTCCCACAGCTCGGCAGCGCTGGTGTGAATATGCAGGGGCAATCCTGGGGAGTCACCTCAGGACCCAGGTGGGTCCCGCACACCCCAGGCCTTGCACCGAGGGAGCGGCTGAGACCGTCACACACCGTGCATCCCTCTTCTTCAGAACCTTTCCTAATTCATACGTCAGCCTTCCCCCGCTGGCCGCCAGCTGTCATGGTCACTCCTGCGGTGCTGGAACCTTGTGCCAGAGAAGCCATTTCTCTGCTAGCAAGGGAGTTTTACATTCTTCCTTTGGCCTTTAAACATCTCCATCGTCGTCCTCCATCCTTCTGACCTGCCATGTTTGTTCCATCCACCTGTTGCCCTCCAGTTCTCTCTCCAGTGCCCCTTGGGGGACCCCTTGCACATCCCAAGGCTCATTATGAATGCTGCTTCCGCAGCCCAGGGTTAAGTGGTCAGGCTCTATCTAGTGATGGCAGCGTGGGTTTGATTGCTGTCATGCACTGCGCTGTGAGATCACAGACCATGCGAGCTCATCCTACGTCTGGGAGCAGGGAGATCTGCCCCCCTTTCTTTCCAGCCACGCACTGGAGCACTCTGGAAGCTAACAGTTTGTTAGGCTAAGCCCTGGGGAAAACCACAAGCATCTGCGGAGCACCCCGACTAGCATGTACCAGCGGGTTAGCCGGCTCTGCTAATGGACAGTCAGCTAAGGTGGTAGTGTGTGGGCGAGCGGAGCGTCTGTACCGGGGGGTGGTACAGTCGGTAATGCTGTCCTTTCTGCGGTGTTTCCAGCTGGGAGAAGCGAGTGGACCCCCGGGGCAGGTATTACTATGTGGATCACAACACCAGGACCACCACTTGGCAGCGTCCCACAGCTGAGTACGTGAGGAACTACGAGCAGTGGCAGACGCAGCGAAACCAGCTCCAAGGGGCCATGCAGCAGTTCAGCCAAAGATTCCTGTACCAGGTAAGGGGAGTCGACATCTCCTCTTAAGGGGTCAGGTGGGTGGGACCGTGGAGCAGTTTACAGCAGCGTGTGCGGAGTCCATGCCCCACTCAGGGATGTTGGCTGTAGTTGTGGAATGATGAGTGAGGGTCTGTCAGATCTGCTAACCAGTGAAGGTGACGTGGGACCCAGCCTCCAGGGTCTCCAGTGACAATACAGCCTTCTCCAGCTATGGCTTGCTAGGACCCTTCCCCATACTTCAGTCTGCCTGTTGTATTGGGCGCTTCTCCAGGCAGTTACCAGCCCCTTCTCCTAGTTCCCGAGCCCAGCACTCCTCAGAGGGCCACTCCAGCTGACTCACAGCCACTGCCCTCATGTGCTGTATCTCTGATCTGCTCCACTGCAGGGAGGGGCGGCTCCAGGCCCCAACATGCCAAGCGTGTGCTTGGGGCAGCATGCCGCAGGGGGCGCTCTGCCGGTCGCCGCGAGGGCGGCAGGCGGCTCCAGTGGACCTCCCGCAGGCGTGCCTGTGGAGGGTCTGCTGGTCCCGCGGCTTCGGTGGAGCATCCGCAGGCACGCCTGTGGGAGGTCCACTGGAGCCGCGGGACCGGCGACCAGCAGAGCGCCCCCTGCGGCATGCCGCCATGCTTGGGGTGGTGAAATGGCTAGAGCCGCCCCTGACTGCAGGAACGTCAGAGCAAGGGGTTGGAGCAGCTGGGAAGATCCCACAAACACCTCTGCTGCCTTCAAGGCAGGGAGCCAAGAAACCCTGAGGGAACTGGTGTTCCCTTTTTAAAGAGATCCATAGAACTGTCGGGCTGGAGAGGACATCTAGCCCAGCCCCCTGCACTGAGGCAGGGCCAAGTGAACCTAGCCCATCCCTGACAGCCTCTTAGAAACCTCCAGTGACGGGGATTGCACAGCCTCCCGTGGAAGGCTGTTCCAGAGTGTCACTGCCCTTAGAGTTAGAAAGTTTCTGCTAATATCCAGCCTAATGATTCATTTTGTCCTGAGCAGAGGCAGCAGGAAATGACCTCAGGCCCCTGCCCCCAGGATGGGGTTGATACTAGCATGGCAGAGGAACTTGCTTTCTCCCTTGACTCCTCTGAGTTCCTGGGGCCGTCTCTGGAGTGTCATGGAGCTGTCCCTGGTGGGATGGCTGCAGGTCTCTCTGCTGGGTGCCGTCCCAGTTCTGAGAACTGGATCTGTGGCAGGAGAGGCGCTCGGAGCCCAGCTGGGCCTGACTTTTCCAGCTAAGGCTGTTCCATGCGGGAACCTGTGTTTAGCGAATGGCGTGGCTGGGCTCGGGCAGCGCTGAGGGCAGTGAGGTCACACTCTGTCCCAGAAGACTGGAACGATCAGTTCCGAAGCAAGGTAATGTACGGGCGGCTCCCCGTCCTGGCTGCTCAGGCAGTGGCTGCCAAGGGGAGGCCAAAGGCTCCAGGGCTAAGTGCTCTGCTCAGCAGGCACCTCCTGCTTTCCCTGCCTCTTTCCTTGGGCTTGAGCTGGACGAAATGGCCACGTCTCCTTGTTGGGGGATGTTGATCTCTCACCTAGCCCCTGGGGGAATGCAGCTGCTGAGCACAGAGTCTGGGCTCTGGCAGCTCCTATCCCCTTTCAGCAGGACCCTCCCTGCTTATCGCAAGAGCTGGAATTCAAACTTCAGAGTCAGATAGTGACTGGCCCGAGAAATCTGCGGAGAGGAGACCCTCTGGACGGGCCAGTCGGTCCCCAAACCCACCCTCCACCCCTGCTGAGCACCCATGACCACAGCTGACTCAGCACTTGTGCAGATCAGGCCTAGGTCAGTGGAGTCATCAGGCCTGTGCGCTGACCTTTATCCGGGGCGCCTCTGCCCCCCAGTGCAAGGACCTCCAACCACTCCCCTGTCAAAAAGCCCCTTGCTGAGTCCTGGATCTTACAGGGGGCCTCAGCCCTGAGCAGCGCTGCTCTCCCAGGGCTCCGCAGGGGTGTGATTGAGCCTCTCCCGGTTCCTGTGTCCACTGCTCCAAGCCCTCTGGTCTGCTCTGATGGCATGTGTGCCTGGGCCTGCTGTCCTTGCCAGGAGCAGCGGAGCGCTCACGGGTGGGAGCATGGGGTCGGCGTGGGAAAACAGCCCCCCCACAAAGCGAGAGCTCCTGGGTGATGAACTTCTCGTCCCCATGGAGGTGAGCCAGGAGGCTGAGCAGTCCAGAGCTGTAGAAATGCTCTGTGCAGCTGGCCATGGCCCCTGAATCCAACTCGTGGTGTGCGTGCAGTGTTAGAGCGCAGAGCAACCTGCCTTCCCTGCTCTCAGCTGAGGGCTCCCGGGTCTCTTCCTTCCCTTCCCAGCCTGGCGCTCCCTTTCCTTCAGTGAGCTTGCTGGGCTGCTGCAGGCTGGGCTGCTGCAGGCTTCGCTGCCCTCCACGTGCCCATTGCTCTCATCTAGGGTTGGCAGCGCTGGCTCCCAAGCGATGAGTGGGGAGGGGAGTCCATCAGTCCAGAGCGCTGCCTGGGTTCTGAGCGTGAGCCCCCAGAGCGACTGCGCTGAAGCCATGCCACTCTTTGTGACACATCCCGGCCGGGACGCTGGGCGGGGCGGAGGGGACTTCTCTTCATCAGGCTAAATCTGGAAGTGATGATACTTCTGCTTCCAACACTGCTGCCAGGAGTGCTGGCTGCTGCTCAGCTCCCATCCCCAGAGGGCCTTTGGCTTGAGCCCTCCTGGGCCTGCCTGCCTGTGTGGCAGGAGAGGCAGCTGGGCTAGGCTGGCATTCCCTGGTCATGCGGGTGGCCAGGTTTCTCAGTATCGCTGGCCTCTGTCTAAGCAGCATTTCTGGGCTTCTCTGCCCGGCAGCATGGATGGGGACAGGGCTGCGTGGCCCTGCCCTGGGGATTTTCCATGGGCTCCTGCCCTTCGCAGTCTTGGAGCATTTGCTGTGCTGGTTTAACTGGGCTCCATGTTAGTTTTCCCTTATGCTTCTGTGTCGCCCTTGGGAGCTGGGTCTCTCCCTGGCTCCTAGCAGCCTGGCCATTCCCCCTCGCTGCACATGTGTGGGCACTGTGGGAGCAGCGCGGGGGCTGGCTCCTGCAGCTTTCGGCTTTGCTCGTGTCGCGCTGCCATGTTTGTTCAAATCAGTTATTTTTAGGTCCCAGTGAGGTGATACCTCCGGACGTGACTCGGCTGGCTCTCTGGCAGGCTGCTCTGTGCGTCTGTGTGAGCAGGGAGGGGCAGCTGAGACAGCCCGCTGTATGAGCCAGGATTTCTCAGCATGGCCATGGCCTGCTCGGCAGAGTGTGTGGGGAGAAGGGGCCTTGGCTGCCATGGGTTCCCAATCCCGTGTCCTGTCTCACCCCACCGGGATGTCGCATGGCCCCCTCGGGTTCACCTGCACTCTCTGACACAAGGGCAGTTCTGTCGGCAGGCAGCAGGAGGTGCTGCGTGTCTTGGCCAGGGGCTATAGGCAGCCTTGTGGCTCAGAGTGGAAGCTGTGTGTGGACGTCCGTCGTTTCCCCCGTGGGGTGGGGAAGGGGTTGGCAGTGCCGTGGTGTTTCCCTGAGTCCCGGACGGTTTCTGTGCATGGCGCGCTGCTCCCTTCCTCAAACCAGTCGGCTCCGGATCCGGGGCCTGCCTCGCAGCGAAAGCCACCAGAGCCCCCGCTTTAACGCTAGGAGGGGAAATGAAAAGGCCGTTTTAGTAACAATATGTTTCTTATTTAACACTGAGAAGTGTATGCTGAGCCCCCCACTCTCCTGAATCCTGGCCTGTTTGGTCTGGCGGGCCATCCCCAGGAGACCTCCCAGCAAAGCCGGGGAGGGGCGTTAATCCAAACAGTGCCAGGCCAGCAGCCCCCAGTTCAGGCTGCTCGGCTCGCCCTGAGCCAGAATAAAGGTGCTTTGTGCAGTGGACCTGTTGGGGGTGGGGACGTGCAGGGGGCTCAGGGAGACGCCTGTCTGTGCAGGCATGAATGTTTCCTCAGTTGGAGTGCATCTCGCACACTGCCGCTCGCTTTCACAGCCCGCTGCGAAGGGGGAGGCGGGGGAGGCTGCAGGCTGAGCCAGGAAGCGCTGGGCGTGGACAGGGCTTGTGGGAATGATTTCATTGGAAAGGCCTGCGCTATTTTTTCCCCTCTTGTGTGTGGTTCTTGGAGAAGGTTGGAGGTGTAACTGTGGTGGTGATATCAGTCGCCTTGGCCAGCAGGAGCAGAGCAGCCGGGCACAGCTGGATGTTCCAGCAAGCCCTGCTCCTCTCTCCCGCAGCCCCTGCTCCTGCTGCCCTGGCCGTGGTCTAGCGTGGGCTTTTTTCACTCCGAGTGTGCAAGTTGTTTTTAGTTCCTTAGCAGCAGGCTCTGTGTCCCTGTGCTGAGAGTTGGGGTTGAGAGGAGAGTGGGGAGCCTGCCCCCACCTCCCTGCTCATCTCACTCCCGGCTCTTGATAATCTCTTTGTTGTTTTGCATTTTTGCCCCCTCTGCTGTCTCCAGTCGTCCGGCGCCCCATCTGACAATGATCCTCTGGGCCCCCTTCCTCCCGGCTGGGGTAAGTACCAAGCCTTCTCCTCTCCTCTCTCACTGCTGCTGCTCACCTGACACCACCCCCACTCCAGGGCTCGAACCCCTCCTGCGCCGTCCGTCCCTTCCAGCAGCACCTTTCCGCTGGCTGACTGCTCTTGGGGGGGCGGAACCTGTGTTCTTGGGGGCTCGTTCCCTCTGCATTACTGCTGGGGTGCGTGAGCATAGGGAAGATGACATTGTCCCACCATCCATGCTGCCTGTGAGGTGGATCTGCCAGATATCCACGCCAGCCTGGACTTTAAATCCAGCATTTTGAGTCCAGAGGTGCCCAGCTCTCTGGGTTTGCTCCCTGTTGACTAAACCCAGCAGCAGCTGTGATTATTGCCTGGACTCGAGGAGGAGTCGGAGAGGTTGGCTCTTCTGCCTGGGTCTCTCTGCCGGGGTGAGCTCCCCCTTTGCATTTGGGAATGGGAGGAAAGGCTCTGCCATGGGGGAAGGCCTCTTGCTGATGGTGTCCAGCAGGAAGTCTACACTGGGAATTTGCTGTGGTCCGTTCTCGGTGCTATTGCTTTCCACTGGGCTCCACTAGCACCTGCCTTTTTCATGTCGCGTCTGAACCAAATGACGCTAGCCCAGAGTGAGGTGGGTTGTGGGTAATGCGGGGATGGGACAGCCACTTAGTGGAGATCTAGGGAGTGGCGACTGCGTGTGCCCAGGGGAGTATCCTGTGGTACCGGAGAGAGCTGGACAGGAGCTGCTGCTGAGACTTTGGGGGATGATGGGCACGGATGGGGGACGTGGAAGATCCCGGGAGCACCTGACCGGTTTGAAATGGGGTTTCTGAACCAGGGTGTGGCGCAGAGAGAGCCCCATGTACGCAAGGGGGTGCCCTGGAGGCGCTGCTAGGACAGGGCAGCCAGTACAAGAGGATGTTTAGCACGTGCCCCCCCCCCCCCACTTTTCAGGTAACGGCTCCGCTGGGCGATTCCTCCAGCTGGGCTGAAACTTGGCTGGGGGGGGGGGGTCGGAATCACCCCCCACCCCCACCCCCAGGGAATAATCAGGTTTGGGGGTGGTGGTTATGAAGCCGGGACCATGGAGCTGCAGAGAGAACAGGAGCCATTGCCTGGGTTTGCTGGCAGGCGCTGTTACCACCGTGTTCATGGCATGTGACACTCAACCCTCACTGAGGAGAGAGACACAATACAAAGGTGCCTAGAGAGACTAGAGACATGGGCATAGGCCAGGTGCTCTAATAACCCACCCCACAGCGGCTGGCTGGGCGGGCGGCTGCCCCCAGCGAGCGACATGGAGACTTGGGGCTGCCGAGTGTCTGGGTCCGAGGGCCCCAGCGCCTGAGCCCCGTTAGCGTCGTAGGGAGATTGGAGCAGGGCTGCAGGGGCCGGAGGAGGGGTTAACAGCCTGCTGATGGGACTGCTGGTGGCAGCAGCTGTTTTCCTATCTTGACACCAGGGAAACTGTCAGCAGCTACTTGGGGTGTGAGCCCCAGGGTGGGGGGACCATAGCGTGTGCGCCAAGGAGAGGCCACGGGGTGAGAGAGAAGGAAAATGCAGGTGGCTCTCGGCCCAGCATCCTGGCAGCCAGATGCACCAGGCTGTCAAGGGGGCAAGGTGGAAACCCAGCTGCTTGAGTCGTTTAATACCGTCCTGGGCAAGACACCTGGCATGAGCCCGGCCCTGCCCCTAGTTGGTGAGCTGGACTTAACAGAGCTTCCCCATCCCTGACAGCTGAAATCCTTACCCTGCTGGCTTGTGTCTTTTCTGAGGGAGCCCCCTTGAATTCCGTGTGTAGTACAAGCGGGCAGGGGGGTGGGCTGGGTGACCCCAGGGCCCCGGGGTGGTGGCCCGGCTCAGGTGGGGCCATGGAGGAGCTGACAGTCCAAGGGGGTGCCCAGCAAGCGCTGCTGCATGCAGGCGGCTCAGGGCAGCGCTGGCTCTGTCAGGTTTTTGGGTGCTGCTCCCTGCAGCTGCTGCGGTGCTTGGGCCCTGTGCAGGAGGGGCATTGGCCTGGGTCACTCGAGGGGTTCCAGCAACTCTCAGCTTGTAGCACTAGCCCGAAGTAAGGCCCCTGTGAGCGGAGCAGGGGCTGCGGGCAGGAGCTGGCTCCCAGGTGCTCTGAACCACCAGCCCCGGCCTAACTGGCTCCCTGCCCCCTGCTTCTGGCCCTGATTTATTTCCAATAACCTTGTGGTCTCAGTGAGGAGAGTCTGGCATGTCCTGGGTTGCTCTGTGCATCCGGCTGAGAGCGCAGTCCAGCCAAAGCCTGCAGTGTGGGAGCAAACACATGAGCTGCCTTAGCATCCAGGCGGGGAGGGGGAAGGGAGCCTGCTTCCAATTAGCACTACAGCCTGAGCCACCCTCCAGGAGGTGCCTGGGACTCCCGGGAGCGTCCTGCTTCCCCAGCTCAGCCTGGAGCAGCGAAGGGCAGTGTGTGTGGGGGGGTTGCTCCCAGGAGCGGGCCACACGCTCAGCGTGCTGCCGCTCCAGCAGCTGGGCCTCTCCAGTGAAGCATCTATTGGGTTTCCGGGAGCAGGGCGCGCAAGCCCGCCCCAGTGATCCCCCCCCCCCAGGGGAGGGGAGGTTCACAGGGCCTCAGAAACCCACCTGGGGGGGGGGGGGAAAAAAAACAGGGACAGGAGGGGTGCAGCGGGTCAAGGGAAGAGGGAGCCTGACGGGGACAGCAGGGCAAATGCCGTGACTGGGGAAACTCAGCTCTTCCCTGTAGTCTGTGCAGGAGCAGGCAGGGCTGGTGGCCCACAATAGGGCCAGTGCCTTGAGGGTGCCCGCGGGCAGGGCCTCTGTGCAGAGTGGCTAGGGGCAGGGGTACCTGGGAGCATGCGCAGTTGTGTGGGGTGTGCGTGTCTGTGTGTATCGGGAGGCGGTTTGTCTGTATATGATGGGCAGTGAGTGTGTCTGGGTATAGAGGAGAGGCAAAGTGATGACAAGGGGTGTGTGTGAAGGGAGGGGTGTACCTGGAGTATAGGTACATATAGAGGTGTACTGAGGGCTCAGGAAAGCTGTACACGGAGAGCTCTTTGTTTGGGTGTAAAAGCAGCAAAGAATCCTGTGGCACCTTATAGACTAACAGACGTATTGGAGCATGAGCTTTCGTGGGTGAATACCCACTTCATCAGATCCATGCATCCGACAAAATGGGTCTTCACCCACGAAAGCTCATGCTCCAATATGTCTGTTAGTCTATAAGGTGCCACAGGACTCTTTGCTGCTATTACAGATCCAGACTAACACTGCTACCCCTCTGATACTTGTTTGGGTGGGTGTGTCTCGGTGTGTACACGGATAGGCTGTTGGTTTGTGCACTCTAGGGGGGGGTCTGTGTGTTGGGGAGTAGGTGGGTGTGGGGGAGGCATGTGTGTGGAGGAGGGGTGTGTGAGGGGTGCATGCAGTGGAGGAGGGATGTGGGTGGAGGAGAGGGGTGCATATGCAGTGCATGCAGCTGGGGAATGTGTGTGTGTGTGGGGGTGCATGCGGCCAGGGGAGGGATATAGGTGCGGGGCAGGGGACGTATGCAGCACATGCAGTGGGAAGGGAAAGGGGTGTGAGGGATGTGCATGTGGCTGGGGAGGTAGGGGGGGTTATGTATGTGGCAAATGCAGCAGGGGGCGGGAGGCGTGTGCATGTGGACGGAGGGGCGGGGGGGTTATGTATGCGGCGCATGCAGCAGGAAGGGGTGTGAGGGGTATGCATGCGGTTGGGGCGGGGGGGTATGTATGCGACGCATGCAGCGGGAAGGGGAAGGGGTGTGAGGGGTGTGCATGTGGCATGCAGTGGGCAGGAAGGGGTATGAGGGTGTGCATGTGGTTGGGGCGGGGGGTATATATGCGACGCATGCACCGGGAAGGGGAAGGGGTGTGAGGGGTGTGCATGTGGCCGGGGTGTGTGTATGCGACGCATGCAGTGGGCAGGGGAAGGGGTGTGAGGGGTGTGTATGTGGCCGGGGTGTGTGTATGCGACGCATGCAGCGGGAAGGGGAAGGGGTGTGAGGGGTGTGCATGTGGCCGGGGTGTGTGTATGCGACGCATGCAGCGGGAAGGGGACGGGGTGTGAGGGGTGTGCATGTGGCCGGGGTGTGTGTATGCAACGCATGCAGTGGGCAGGGGAAGGGGTGTGAGGGGTATGCATGCAGTTGGGGCGGGGGGGGGATGTATGCAACGCATGCAGCGGGAAGAGGTGTGAGGGGTGTGCATGTGGCCGGGGTGTGTGTATGCGACGCATGCAGTTGGCAGGGGAAGGGGTGTGAGGGGTGTGCATGTGGCCGGGGTGTGTGTATGCGACGCATGCAGTGGGCAGGGGAAGGGGTGTGAGGGGTGTGCATGTGGCCGCGGTGTGTGTATGCGACGCATGCAGCGGGCAGGGGAAGGGGTGTGAGGGGTGTGCATGTGGCCGCGGTGTGTGTATGCGACGCATGCAGCGGGAAGGGGAAGGGGTGTGAGGGGTGTGCATGTGGCCGGGGTGGGGGGTTATGTATGCGACGCATGCAGCAGGGGGCGGGAGGCGTGTGCACACCCATGTGTCAGGATAAGGCTAGTTGCAGCACTCTTCCCAGAAGCCGCCCGTCCTGTGTCTCTGCTTCTCTGTGCCCTGCCCCGGCCCAGCGTGCTCAGGGTGTTGAGCTCGGTGTCAGGCGCCGGAGCGTGGGCGGGGACCCTGCTTTGCGGGACGTTGTGAGTAATTGCTGCTGTTCCTTCTCATGCTCCATTTACTCTGTCCTTCGACCAAAGATTTTCCCTAGAGCCAGGCTGCGGGGGCAGGGGAATGCCATCCCTTTGCAAGGAGCGAGGCCCCAGGCGATCCCCTGCTCCTGGGGAGCTGAGAGTTACAAATGGCCCTTTCAGCATCCAGCCTGTCTGGTGTGCGCTGTGCCCCGGGGGTGACTGCGGCGCGTGGAGATTTCCCCGCTAGCTCTGACCTCACTAGCCTCAGCACGGCTGTACCAGCCCACCTGCACCCTGGTCGTCTCGGGCATGGCTAGCCCATGCTGCAGCCATGTGGCTGCTTGGTCCCTGCAGGGATCCGCACCCGTGACAACAGCGTCGCCATTCCCTGAAAGGCAGGAGGCCAGCACCATCCCCTGGGCTAGTGCAGAGTGGCGCGAATGGGCCGGAGGGGGCAGGGTAACTCTCTCTCTCTCTCTCTCTCTCTTAGAAAAGAGACAGGACAACGGGCGAGTGTATTACGTGAACCACAACACGCGGACCACCCAGTGGGAGGATCCTCGCACGCAGGGGTAGGGCACCACCTTTGCTTGGCTAGGTCACGCTCTGACGAGTGGGCCCCTAACCACAACAGAGCTTTGTGCTAGTAACCCCACGGTGAGAGCTCAGGACGCGGGCCCCGGAGCAGTCCTGCAAACAGACACCTGCCGGCAGGGGGCCCTGTGGAAAAGGCAGCAAGGCAGTGCCCAGCAGGGGGTGGGGGCACGCTGGTTTCCCCTGGAAATCTTCTCTGAGACCATCTGCCAGGAGGCAGCCATGGCCCAGGTCCCCACACAAGGGGAACAGTCTGGGCTGGTTTGGGCAGGAGGAGGCACTTCCCACATAGGCCCCCTGAGGTCCCTGTCCCCTCCTACTGCACGGCTCTGTGCTCGGGTTCCCGCCCCACGCTGGGCCAGTGTAGCCAGAGCGAGTCCTGGGGGTGTCACTGCGGTGGCTGGGGGTGCTGTGCTGTGCTCCCCATTGGGCACTTCTCCTGGGAGATGGCTGGAGTCCGTCTCCTGGGCTGAGATCACCCGGGGCAGGGCTCCTGGCCCAGGCCTGAAGCAGGTGCCTCCCAGGTCCCCGCCAGTCCTGCGGCATGGAAGGGCTTCCTGGGCTTCGGGGGCAGCAAAAGGCGTGAGAGGCTGGGGGCCAGGAGCTGCACTTGTTCCCAGCCTGGGGGTGCTGGAGCAGGCCATGCGGGGGGAACGGGACTCTCTTGCCCTGAGTGTGCCATGCGTCCAGGAATCTTTTCCTTGTGCTGGGCAGGATGATCCAGGAGCCGGCCCTGCCGCCTGGCTGGGAGATGAAATACACCAGCGAGGGGGTGCGCTACTTTGTGGATCACAACACTCGCACCACCACCTTCAAAGACCCGCGCCCCGGCTTTGAGTCTGGGTAAGGTGCTTCCTGCCAGGGCCCCTCCTCCTCTCACTGCCGCGTGCTGCCGGGCAGAGCTGGGCCCCGGCACTTCTGTCCTCCGCTCTGCCTGTGGTTGGCTCGGTAGCCTGGGGCCTCTCACTCACTCACTCCCCCATCAGCAGGGGCGAGGCTCTCAAGAGGCGCTGGGAAGATGCCAAGTGCCGCTGTTAGTGCAGCACCCCGTGCACCTGCAGCGTGGCCTGGGGCCACTGGGTCCGAGTAACCGATGGCTGGTGGTCGGGCCGCCCCACTCCCCGATACGGGCGCGCTCACGCCGGGCTTCTGTTCCCCTCTGTGCAGAGGCTGGCCAGGCCCCGCCACGGAGCAGGTGGTGCTGCTGTATTGTGGGGGAGCTCTCCGGGCTGGGGCTGGGGCACGGTTCCCGGAGGAGGTGGCTCTGCCAGTGCGCGGGGCGGGAGGTTCTCAGCCAAGGCCCATGTGTTTGCTCCTGTAGGAATAAGCAGGGGGGTTCCCCTGGGGCTTACGACCGAAGCTTTCGCTGGAAATATCACCAGTTCCGCTTCCTGTGTCACGTGAGTACTGGGGAGCGGGGCAGGGACGGGGGGCTGGAAGGGGTGCGGGCGGCTCACTGGGAGGGCAGAGCGGTGCTGACTCTGAGCCCAGCCCCTGTGTTTGGTTGCAGTCGAACGCGCTGCCCAGCCACGTGAAGATCAGCGTTTCCCGGCAGACGCTCTTCGAGGACTCCTTCCAGCAGGTGAGTCCCTGCGCAGGGAGGGCCACAGGCAGAGCATGGCCCCCTGAAGGGGGCCGTGTAGGAGGGTACAAGGGATGCAGGAGCCGGGCTGGCCCTGGATATCGAGGCAGCCCCTGTGCACCGGGCCCCTGTGGGTGACGCGTCCCATCTCTTCCCCCTCGTAGATTATGAACATGAAGCCCTATGATCTGCGGCGCAGGCTGTACATCATCATGCGTGGCGAGGAGGGGCTGGACTATGGCGGCATTGCAAGGTGAGTCCTGCTGAGCGAACAGGCGCCTGTGCTGCCGCGGGGCAGCTTGCCGGGAATGGGGCCCAGGGAGAGGCTTGGGGCTTCTCATGTTCCTCTCCCAGGGCCCTGCTAAGCACCTGCTGTGACAGGGAAGCCCAGGGCATGTCCTGCAGGGTTTGAATGAGAAATGGCCTGAATCCCGTGTGCACCACAGTAACAAAACAGAGCCAGAGCGCCCCACACCGGGCTCTGCCTGCGCCCCTGGGGCTGGGGAATGGGGGGGGTCTCTGCCCGCGCCCCTGGGGTTGGGGAATGGGGGGGGCTCTGCCCGCGCCCCTGGGGTTGGGGAATGGGGCTCTGCCCGCGCCCCTGGGGCTGGGGAATGGGGGGGTTGGGGTGGGAGGGGCTCTGCACGCGCCCCTGGGGCGGGGGAAGGGAGGGGTGGGGGGGGCTCTGCCCGTGCCCCTGTGGCTGCGGTGGTGGGGGCTCTGCCCGTGCCCCTGGGGCTGGGGACTGGAGGGGTGGGGGGGGCTCTGCCCGTGCCCCTGGGGCTGCGGTGGTGGGGGCTCTGCCCGTGCCCCTGGGGGGTGGAGGGGCTCAGCCGGGGGCTCTGGGGAAAGCCTCGTGGGGCACTGTTGGGCCAGAGGAGGTGTCTGTGTTGCTGCTGGCCCCAGCCTGCCTCTGCCTGGGTGCTTGCCTTGGTGCTAACTCTTCTTCCTCCCTCCCTCCCCCCGGCTCCCTGGTGTCCTCGTGTCTGTCACACCCCAACTCCTCCTCCTCCACGGTGACCTTGCTCCCGTCTCTGGTCCGTGGGCTCCTGCTCTGTCTCTCTCTGTGTCCTGCCAGTGGTTTTACCCTATGGTAGGTTACGTCATGCTGTTCTACCACAGGGTAGAACCACGGACAGGATACCGGGCGCTCTCTGCGTTGGAGGACGACTCGTCTCCCTGAGCTGCTAGGGAGGACCAAGGCAAAGACCACGCGCCTCTCCTGTGCTTCTCCCCGGAGCTAAGGAGCCCGGAAGGGGCAGTGTTCCCTGCACGGGAGCCACGGGAGACGGGGCTCATGGGGGGAGAGGAAGCAGAGACAGGAAGGGCACATAGGTGTGTATGTGCTCTGGGGGCAGGCAGGTGTGTGTGTGCGCAGGTGTGTGCACATTTGTGTGCATGTGCTCTGGGCGTGGCCAGGTGTGTGGGGGTGTGTGTGCAGGCATGTGCACGGGGGTGTGTCTGTGTTCTGGGCGCGGGCAGGCTGGGGGGGGCGTGTCTGTGCTCTGGGCGCGGGCAGGCTGGGGGCGTGTCTGTGCTCTGGGCGCGGGCGGGGTGGGTGTCTGCTCTGGGCACGGGTGGGAGGTGTGTGGGGTGGTGGTGTCTGTGCTCTGGGCATGGAGGGGTATGTGTGTGTCCGTGCTCTGGGTACAGGCAGGCTGGGCGGGCGGGGCGGTGTCCATGCTCTGGGCGCGGGCAGGCTGGGGCGATGTCCATGCTCTGGGTACAGGGTGGGGGGGTGTCCGTGCTCTGGGCGTGGGCAGGCAGGGCGGGGGGGCACTGTCAGTGCTCTGGGCGCCGGGGGTGTGTCTGTGTGTCACTGCTCTGGGCGCACGCAGGCTGGGGTGGGGCGGTGTCCGTGCTCTGGGCATGGAGGGGGTCTGTGTGTGTCCATGCTCTGGGCGTGGCAGGCCGGGGGATGTCTGTGCTCTGGGCTTGGGGGTGGGGCGGTGTCCATGCTCTGGGCACGGGGTGGGGCGGTGTCCGTGCTCTGGGCGCAGGCAGGCTGGGTGGGGGCGTGTCTGTGGGTGTGTGTCCTGCTCTGGGCGCGGGCAGGCCCGGGGTGGTGTCCATGCTCTGGGCGCGGGCAGGCTGGGGCGGGGCGATGTTCATGCTCTGGGCATGGGGTGGGGCGTGTGTCCGTGCTCTGGGCGCAGGCAGGCTGGGTGGGGGCGATGTTCATGCTCTGGGCACGGGGTGGGGGTGGTGTCCATGCTCTGGGCACGGGTGGGGGGCGGTGTCCGTGCTCTGGGCGCAGGCAGGCTGGGTGGGGGCGGTGTCTGTGGGTGTGTGTCCATGCTCTGGGCACGGGCAGGCTGGGTGGGGCGATGTTCATGCTCTGGGCATGGGGTGGGGGTGGTGTTCCATGCTCTGGGCGCGGGCAGGCCGGGGGGGGGCGGTGTCCGTGCTCTGGGCGCAGGCAGGCTGGGTGGGGGGGCGGTGTCTGTGGGTGTGTGTCCATGCTCTGGGCGCGGGCAGGCCGGGGGGGGGTGGTGTCCCTGCTCTGGGCGTGGGTATGGATGCACTGGGGGTGTGCAGGCGCGTGGGGGTTGTGTGTGGGCGGGTGGTGAGTGAGCGTGGCGGGGACAGACAAGCAGGCAGATGTGTGTGGCTGGTGGGAGTGTGCAGACCTGGGCAGGGAGAGGTGTGTGTGTAGGACAGGCGTTCCCTGGGGCCCCTGGCACCCCCGCCGGGCCAAGGGCCGATGCCAATGAGTGCTGGGCGCACCAGGGCCCACGTTCACTGGGATGCTTTCCAAGCTGCTGTCTCCTAAAATGCTTCCCAGGCTACATGTAGCAGTGCTGAAATGCAGCTGCCTCTGGGATGGAGGCTGACATGGGATAGTGGGGACCCCCCCCATTGTCTCCGAAAGCGCTCAGGACTGTTCAGGCTGCACCCAGCAGAGCCGGGCTGGTGTGTATGGGGGTGCGCGGGCCGAGTGAAGCCGTCTGGGCTGCTCCCTTTCCCCAGGTGAAGCTCTTGTATGCAGGGGCCAGTGGGCCCAGCCCCCCTGACAGCTGGGCCCCCGGAGCTCTGGTCCTGCTGCCTGGAGAGCAGGAGTGGAGCGGCTGCAGCTCTGCCCTCCTGGGGGCACCGTGCACCCCCGTCACTGCGCTCTGGTCTCTCGTCCCCCAGGGAATGGTTCTTCCTCTTGTCCCATGAGGTGCTCAACCCCATGTACTGCCTGTTTGAATACGCCGGGAAGAACAACTACTGCCTGCAGATCAACCCCGCCTCCTCCATCAACCCCGACCACCTCACCTACTTCCGCTTCATCGGCCGCTTCATCGCCATGGTGAGCGCGCGCCCCGGCGCCGGGCGGGAGGAAGGAGCCAGTCAGTGAGGAGAGCAGGCCTGGCCCCACGCGTGGCGAGCGGGTGGGGCCCTGGGTTTGGATGGGGCTTAGCCACTTCAGCCCGAAAATGTTCCAAGCCTTGGCCCCGGAGGCTGGCTGGCCCGGGTGGGGTGTGCAGGAGCAGCTGGTCTCTGTGCTGGGGGAGCAGCTGGCCGCTTGCGGGGCCCAGCCTCGACTTGGGGAGTGGGGAGGGCAAAGGTGGCTCCAGCTCAGAGGCCAGGACTCGGAGGGGAGGAGCCGTGTGCTTCGCCGGACTGTGGGCTCCACCAGATCCGCAGCCTCAGGAACAGCTTGGGGGTCAGGGTGCCCTGTGAGTGGGGTGGGGGGCTCTGGGGTCTGTGTCTGGGGTGGTGGTGAGAGGGCTGTCACTGCGGGGCTGTGGATTGTGGAGCCAG
Source organism: Mauremys reevesii (assembly GCF_016161935.1). Taxonomy (NCBI): domain Eukaryota; kingdom Metazoa; phylum Chordata; order Testudines; family Geoemydidae; genus Mauremys; species Mauremys reevesii. Next base: position 42,096,329 of record NC_052638.1, read on the forward strand.
AGTAGGGCCTGTGTATCACAGGAGGCACATCAGGCTGGCCGGAAGGGCGGGGGGGGGGGTCTGTGTATCGGAGGAGGTTCGGGAGGGGGCGTGTGTATTGTGGGTGTCTGTGTATCGGAGGAGGTGGCCAGAGGGGGGATGTGTGTATTGGAGGAGGTTGGGGAGGGGATTTCTGTGTATCAGAGGAGGTGGCCAGAGAGTGGGCGTGTGTTTGTGTGTATTGGAGAAGGTTGGGGGGGGCATCTGTGTATCGGAGGAGGTTCGGGGAGGGGGGGGTCTGTGTATCGTGAGTGTCTGTGTATCAGAGGAGGTGGCCAGAGGGGGGGTGTGTGTATCGGAGGAGGTTGGGGGAGGGGGGTCTGTGTATCGGGGGGGTCTGTGTATCGGAGGAGGTGGCCAGAGGGGGTGTGTGTGTATTGGAGAAGGTTCGGGGAGGGGGTGTCTGTGTATCAGAGGAGGTTGGGGGAGGGGGGTCTGTGTATCGGAGGAGGTGGCCAGAGGGAGGAGGTGTGTATTGGAGGAGGTTGGGGGGGGGGTCTGTGTATCGGAGGTGGTTCCCGGGGCCTCGCCCAGCTGTACTGCGGGGATGTGCCCAGCGCCTTGGCTGCCACCCCAGTGTTCCAGTGGATCTGCAGCTTTGGGGACTATTTTTAGCCCCAACAACATGAGATTTTCCAGCTGCCCAAACCCCAGCGTGACTCCCCCTGTCTCTGGTGGCCTGAGCCCAGCCTCCTCACCCCACGGCCTGGGGCTCAGGCCTGGCAGGGGCTGGGGCTCAGAGTCCCCTGGCTCTGAGATCGGACCCTCCATGGTGCCATGCTCAGGAAGCTGGTACATTCTTCCCAGGTCTCCCCCAGCCGCCCGGCCCTGCTCGGAGCAGAGCCGGATCCCCATAAACTCCCCGACTATTAATCACCGCTGGGCTGCTCCAGACAAGCGTCTGCATTGTTTTTGGCTGCCTTTGCCTTGAGGCTTCTGGAAGCCAGGCTCCAGGGCGGCCAGGAGGGCTGTTTAAACAAGTGCTCTTAATAGAGCTGCAAAGGGAGAGGGAGACGCCATGGAATTGGGGGTGGGAGGGAAGGTGGGTGCTCTGCACACCCGGCACTGCAGGCAGGACTCTTGTGCTCCCGAGACTCAGGGCTGGGCTGTCATCATGAGGGGCCACATTCTCCTAGTCACGAGCCTCTGGGCCCTGTTCCCCTGGCCAGCTGTGCTTCGTGGCCCCAGGAGGCTCAGTGTCCCGCTTGTCTCAGTGGCTAGCCTCAGGGTCCCCTGGCACGCGGTTCCCTCAGCCACCTGGCGGGAGTGGAAGGAGCAGTGTTGGGTGCTTTGGTCACTACGTTCCGCCGCCCAGCTGCCGCTTTTGGCAGCGTCCGTGGCCATGCTGGGATCCAGAGCCCGTGACCAGGGTGTTCTCTCCCGCACAGGCGCTGTATCATGGAAAATTCATTGACACTGGCTTCACGCTCCCCTTCTACAAACGCATGCTTAACAAGAGACCCACGCTGAAGGACCTGGAATCCATTGACCCTGAGTTCTACAACTCCATCGTCTGGATCAAGTCAGTGCCTCTCCCCTGCCAGCCCAGGGGCCCTGCTTCTCTAGGGGTGATGGGGTGAAGTCCCCATACAGGGTGATCTCTGGCCACATGCCAGGGCTTGGGGTGCTGAGGATCCTGCCTCGGGCCTGGTGTATCAGACCCACCAACACCTGCACATGAGCCTGTGAAATCTCCAAGCAGCTGCAGAAAAGCCACCCATACCACGGCATGCAGGGTACTCATAGGGAGTGCTGCGGCCCTCATCCTGCCAGATCTCGCGGTGCCAAGGCCTTGCTGGGTGCAGCCAGGCTAACGTTCCTTGTGTCACTTCTCCCCCAGGGAGAACAGCCTGGAGGAGTGTGGCCTGGAGCTGTACTTCATCCAGGACATGGAGATTCTGGGCAAGGTGACAACACACGAGCTGAAGGAAGGAGGGGAGAGTATCCGGGTGACGGAGGAGAATAAGGAAGAGTATATCATGTAAGTACCAGTGCCTGGGCTCTCCCCCCACCTTGGCATGGAGTGTGGGGCTCGGGGGCATGGTGCTGCTCCTGGGGCTACTTGGCTTTGACGTGGGCAGCAGGCTGTGGGCTGGGTGGCCTTGCCCCAGCCCTGAATGCTCAGTCTGGGATCTGGCTCTGGTGGTAGGGGCGGTTTTGCCAGCACTTTCTGAGAGGGGAGGTAGAGCATTGGGGGTGGTTCTTATCTCATAGACTCAGAGACTTTAAGGTCAGAAGGGGCCATTATGATCATCTAGTCTGACCTCCTGCACAACGGAGGCCACAGAATCTCACCCACCCACTCCTGTAACAAACCCCTAACCTATGTCTGAGTTACTGAAGTCCCCAAATTGTGGTTTAAAGACCCTCTGCCCCAGGCCCTGCAGCCGCAGCCGCTCAGCTGCCTGCCCACCACAGCTCTGGGTGCTGCTGGTTCTGTGCTGAGTCGGGCCCAGGCAGCAGAAGAATCCCCAAAACCTGGTTCGAGCTGGTGCATCCCTTGTGGACAGGCGTTGTCAGTGCACCCACGACAGCAGGTCTCTGTTCCCAAAGTGCCCTCTGCCGACAGGGACCTCAGAGAGCCACCGCTTTGGGAGGCAGGAGCACAACACAAGAAAGGATCGGGAGGAACCTTGAGAATTTGCCAGGCTCCTCTCCCTGCACTAGCCCTGCTGCTGGCCGGGAACATCAGAGGTTCAGACAGCAGGGTGGGCGGGATGGTTGTGGGTACCGTGTCTGAGGGCTTGGCTGGGGTACGCCCCGGGTTGCATGTCTGCCCTTGCAGGCTACTGACGGACTGGAGGTTCACGCGGGGTGTGGAGGAGCAGACCAAGGCCTTCCTGGATGGCTTCAATGAGGTGGCACCACTGGAGTGGCTGCGGTACTTCGATGAGAAGGAGCTAGAGGTGAGTCAGCAAGTGCTGGGTCTCCGCGCCCCCGGCTGGCTGAGTCCCGAGCATTGGTGCTCGCTGTCCCACAGCAGAGAGGTCCTAGCATCGGCTGGGGCTGCTGGCTAATGACACACACACACTCTCACTCTCTCTCACTCTCTCTCTCTGTATTTAACTCTGCATTTAACTCTGCTCCTGAAATGCGGCACTGACGGGGGCATTATCCGGGCACAAGCTCTCGTCCCACCTGCTGCAAGGTGTCGGGCCTGTAGAGCAGGTGACCCACTGCCGGGCTGGAGACTTCCTGCCGAGCCCCTGACTTCTCCAGTGCCTGGGGCGTGGGCGGAAATGGAACCCCGCTGCCTAGCCCGACCCTGGAGGAATTGTGCACGTGCCACTCCAGCCATTCTCCTGCGTAGAGTGCGGGTGGGGGAGTCTGTGGCTCGGCTGCTGACTTGTCCCCTGGTTCCCTAGCTGATGCTCTGCGGCATGCAGGAGATGGATATGAGCGACTGGCAGAAGAACACCATCTACCGGCACTACACCAAGAACAGCAAGCAGATCCAGTGGTTCTGGCAGGTGAGCCTGAATGGTACCTGGGAGCCGTCCCTGGCCAGCAAGCGGGAGTAGGGTTGGGTGGCAGGATCAGTCTGGCTCCACTGCCTGGCTCCACTGCTCGCCAGCCCCCAGGCAGAATGATCTGAAACCGAGCACATCTCCAGCACGAGGGCTTTGGTCGTAGCTGGCAGCGGCTCCAGAGTTGCTCAGGGCAGCAGGCAGCACTTAGTGGTCAGCCTGTTTCCAGCAATAGCTGCTGCTCTGGGGGAGGCAGGATGGGAGACGGTGACAAAAGAGGCTGGAAATAAAGCAGCCCCAGTTAGGTGCCTCTTCTCCGAAGTGAGTGATCAGGACAGAAGGGGAGCAAACTGGTCCTCAGCCAGGGCAGTGCGGGGTAAAGCCTGTGTCCGGGAGTGACAGCAGGAGACTCGGGATCGGGTGTGGAGTCATCTCTTCGGAGGATTCTCAGGCTGGGTGTGGCTCCCATCCCGCACCCCTGTGGATTGTAGATTAGATCCTGCAGCCTCAGCCTCTGGGGGACGCTCTGTGTTTTGCAGTTTGGTTTCCTGTTGGAGCTGGCAGGAGCCTCCGAGGCAGGAATGAGAGATGCTGCCCCCTGCCCCCCAATCCCAAGCCCCATTGCTGAAGCCAGGAGCACACAGGTGATGGCAGAATCCCCGTCTCATTGCATCTACTGTTGGTTGCAGGTGATTAAGGAGATGGACAATGAGAAGAGAATCCGGCTTTTACAGTTCGTTACAGGGACCTGCCGCCTACCAGTTGGAGGATTCGTAGAGCTCATTGGTATTTATCTCCCAGCTGCCCCAGGGGGCACAGGAAGGGGGCGGGGGGATAAAGGAGAGAGAGACTCGCCATAGTCCAGTGGTGTGGAAGGGTGGGGAGCAGAGGGGGGCAGCATTATGACTCTTCCACTCGCCTTTCCGCGGTACAGCTCAGAGCATATACAAAGGCAGAGAAGTAAGCGAAGGCACAGAGAAGGGACAGAATCCCCCCAGCTCTCATGTTTTTAACCAAATGTTGTACTGTACTAGGCCAAATGCCTTACAGCAGTCGCATATCTGTCAACACGGTTATCTTTGCCAACCAAACCTGTAATCTCATCAAACAATGGGAGCAGTATTGTTCGACAAAATCGAATTTCCATAAAACCAGGCTGCTTGGCATTAATTACGCTACCATCATTTCATTCTTTACTGAATGGCCTTTCCATTATTTTCATGGAATTGATGTAAACCTAGTCAGCATATAGTTACCCAGGTTATCCTGTTTTCCCTGATTAAATACTCTCCTATTGGCTTTTTTCCCAGTCCCCTGGAATTTCCCCAGTGTTCGAAAATTTGTTAAATATCAACATCAGTGGCTCAGAGAGTTCCTCGGCCAATTGTTTTAAAACTCTTGAAGTTATCCGATCCTGCGTGTTTAAAAACGTTTAACTTTAGCCATTGCTATTTAACATCCTCTCTTGTTACTGTTGGAATAGAAAGTATTCCATTATTACTATAAGCTGTGAATATTCCATGGAGCTGTGAATATTCCTTAAACCTACTGAGCATAGATTTTTTTCACTGATCCCTTTAGTTTCCCTAATCAGTAGTCTGCATTTCATCACTGTTAATTTATAGTCATTACTATCAACTTCCTTCTTTTTCCATTTGTTATATATTATTTTTAGTTCTGTTTTTATGTATTAATCAGGATATTTTTTAATTGAAGAAGCATTCCTCAATTAAAGGGGAGGGATAGCTCAGTGGTTTGAGCATTGGCCTGCTAAACCCAGGATTGTGAGCTCAATCCTTGAGGGGGCCACTTAGGGATCTGGGGCAAAAAAATTTGTCCTGCTAGTGAAGGTAGGGGGCTGGACTCAATGACCTTTCAAGGTCCCTTCCAGTTCTAGGAGATTGGTATATCTCCAATTATTACCTGTGAAATTGTGTTTTGTTGGGTATTAAGTTTTGTTTTCCTAGACAACTCCCTATTACCTTTCATGTTTTGTTTAAATTGTTTAAATTTTTCTTCCTAATCATTTTTACTCATAATGATTTTCAACTTTCAGCCCAAAATATATGTATTACTGGTCAGGACTATACACTGTTTGCTTATAACAAATGTAATCCACCATGACCAGTTTCACCTAGGCAACCACAATTTTTATTCAGTGATCAGTTCATCTTCAGATATCAAAATGAGGTCTTATATGGAATTACCCTGAGCTGGTTGCAATATTTCTTGAGTTAGAAAATTGTCTATAATTTTTAGAAACTCCAGGGACATTTCCATCATGACAGCAGGAGATCTCCAGTGTATGTCCCTCAGACTGAAATCCCCCATGATAAGTTTTTCTTCCTGCACATTATATGTAGCTGTTTAAAGAGCTGTTAGTCCTGCTGTCTAGTCTGGTTTGGTGATCTCTGATGGACTGCCACCAGTAGCCCAGCTTTGCCATCGCATGCCAGATGAGTGGTCTGTCTAGTCCAGCATCCTGTCAGTGGCCAGTACCAACTGCTTCAGAGGAAGGTAGAAGAAACCCCTTAGTGGCCATTTATGCACTAACATACCTATCAGGGAAATTTCTTCCTGATCCCAGGCAGGTAATGTTGGCTTAAGCCCTGGAGCACAAGAGCTGTATTACCTGATAAGGGAAATGTTTATATAAATCCCTACTGAGCTCTTTGCCTCAATGAGATCTTGTGGCAGAGTGTTCCACAGGTTCGCTATATGTTGCGTGAAGTGTCCTTTCCAGCTTTCAGGGTTTCCTTTCCTGTAATGTAATGAGTTGTTCTGTTTGTGACTGACAGGCAGTAATGGGCCGCAGAAGTTCTGCATCGATAAAGTTGGCAAAGAGACGTGGCTGCCCCGGAGTCACACCTGGTGAGTCTCATTCCTCTTGGAGCAGGTGGGGGTGAATCCAAGCAGTCTGTGTGGAGCTCCCCTTTGCTTCCTCTCAAACCAGTTCCACCATGGGCTTTGCAGGGGATGTGGCCACAACTTCTGTGTGCTGGGGCCAGCTTATGCATCTCAAAGTGCAGCCCCAGAGCGTGGCTGAGAGAGCAGGGAGATGCCCCTGCCTCAGGAGAGCGTGGGGGCGGGGGAAGGGGCGAATTGCCACTGCATTGACAGCCTTTGTTTTCTCGCCAGCTTTAACCGCCTGGATCTTCCTCCCTACAAGAGCTATGAACAGCTGAAGGAAAAGCTGCTGTATGCCATTGAGGAGACAGAAGGCTTTGGCCAGGAGTAATGGTGTTTGCTCCTTCCCCAGCACCCCCCGGCCAGCCCAGAGCAGAGCAGTATCTGAGCAGGCTGCATGCTGGGTGCTCTCGCTCTCAGGGCGGGCAGAGAGCGCCCGTCACCGAGCAGTTTGTCTCTCTCCCTCCCTGGGAGTTTGTCTGTCACTCTTGTTCCTGGATTAGGCTTGTGCCAATGCAGCCCAATGGCGGACGGGCCACCCCCCCCACCTCCAAAGCGAGCCCAAGGTCTAAGGGGGGAGATGGACACAAGAGCCGCCCATATGCCACTACTGAGGGGGAATGAAGCGGAGGGCTGGGAGGGGGCTGGATCACTGGCCCCTTGCCACGTGGTGCCCTCCTGGGGGCCAGATCCTGTACAAGTTCCAGTCACTATCCAACTGCAGCCCAGTGTCTGAGCTCCAGATCTTGGGGTCTTCGGGCCTGCAGCAGGGACCCCCCAAGGCTGGGCAGTAGTGAAGACACCTCCCCCTCCCCGAGCCACTTTGCACCAAAGAAATGTGTGCAATCGTTCCCTCTGCCACCTGGAAAACGGGCACTGACTGAATGAAAAGCAGAGAATTCGGAACAAACCCAGTGATTTCCTGTGGCGTCTTTCCTCTGTTAGTGCAACGAGCTGGTTAGCTGTGGCCCTGCGTCCCTTTGGATTGGGGCTGCTCGCTGCAGCCGCAAGAGGCCAGAGCTCGGAACGGCCCGAGACAGCAGGGCCGGGTGGGCACTTCTGTCTGGGGAAGCTGGACAGGGCTTTTTACAGTTAGCTGCAGTCAAACCAACAGGGAACTGCTTTTTAAGTGTCGTTTTTCACTTCTGTTTCTCCTGGTGTATCGATTAAAGTAACTGAAGCTCCTACTCAGGTGGTTCTGGGTAGTGACATCCATGAGCCCAATCCTGCCCCCAACAGAGGCAATGGCAAAACTCCCCTTGCCCTTCAGCCGGCTCCTTCCCCCCCAGTGAGTGGGGGGCACCCTTTTCCTTTCAGTTGTCTCTGCACAGGATGAATGTGGCTGGGAACTCTGCCCCCAAGGAGTGACCAGGGGGAGGGCCGCCCCGAGGCAGGGCTGGCGGGGGCGTAGGCCTGTGCTTTGATTTGCGAGTGTGTGTGGCCCCCAGGCTCTTTATTTAACTATTTAAATGGAATATATTGCTAGGTGGTGGTGATGCTCTTTAATAGGATCCTAGAGGTTCCGCTCGTGTTTTGTACAGACAATGCGCTGTTCTCTCGTGCTCTGGTCCTGCAGCGACTGCAGCTGAGGGCTGTGAAAGGGGCTCTGTCGCCGCTGAAACCAGCAGAGAGCTTTTTAAAGCAGTGACCCCTCCCGACTTGCCCTGCGGCTGGCAGCTGAGTGCCCGTGTGTGAAGAGCTCGTGTGGCCTTTGCTCCATCTGTGGGTTCAAGTGGAAACTCTTGGCCTGATTCTTCTGTCACAGACCGCGGTGGAGATCAGAAGCCCTTAGCAGAGAGCTGGATTCTGCCCTCACTTACAGCAGCGTAACTCCGTTTCCTTATTCTAAAGCCTCTGCCGGCCTAGGCTGCTGCCACAGAGAGTTCACCCTTCCAAGGCCTGAGGACAGCAATGGCCCAAGTGTGGTGTGTGCATGGGGGGTAGGCATCTGTGTACATAGCTGTATATAATGAAGTCTATGGATACAACAAATTGCAATAGCTTTTGAGCGGTAACCTTGATAGTTTTGTACTGCACCATCCTGCCTCAGTGATGCCAATTTCTTGTGCAATAAACGATCAGCAGCTGCTTGGGGGTTTGCGTGTGACTCTGTGAAGGTGGCAGATCAATACAGTCCTGTGAAGAGAGAGGTTCTGTCCTGGGCTTAAATTCTTAAGAGTATTTCCCAGAGCACCTCCCAGCCCCAAAATGCTATAAAAACTCTAGGGGGGTTGAAAATATTTGCCAGAGCTCTGCTCAGCACAGCTCCAGCTGAATTTAACCCTGGTTCTGTCCCCGTCTCTCTGAGCAGCCGGGGCCCAGGGGGATGCTCCCAAGGAGCAGAGCACAGCCCCCTGGGGCATGCAGGATGCAGTGTAAAGTCATGGAAGTAGGAAGGAAACATTTGTGGCCCCAGCACTGGGAATTCAGGCACCAGCAGCAGCTTCTGCCCTCATCACCGTAGGACCCGAGTGCCTTCAGGGACAGCTGGCCTCTTCCGGTGCCATGCTGCATATGGGACACAAGATGGAGGATAGCGCCTCCATTGTGCCCACACCCACCCTGACTGGTGCTGGGCGGGGGCTTTGTGGAGAAGCAGGGGGGAGGGGCTGCTCTGTCACTAGCACGTAGTACTATGGAACCCCTAGGTGCTGCTATAAATCCTCCACCCCCTGATCCTTGGCTGGCCATGCTCCACTGTGCCCTCCCTGCCCGGAGCCAGCAGGGGCTGGGAGGCTTTGGGAGCTGAACTGCCCGGGTGGAACAGAATTCGGCGCTGGCCTTGCATGTGCAGTTGCTCATTGCTCTGTTCAGCAGGGCCCATGGTGAAGGGAACGCGGGGGCTGTCTGGAGGGAAGTGAGCAGCCCCAGCAAAGATGGGTGGGTTATGAAGGCTGCTCTTCCAGGCTTGCTCAGAGAGGTGGAGGGTTCTGGCATCACCGGTGTGTCGGGGTGAGGAGGCTCCCATCCCAGGGGCTACAAGGAAAGACCACGCGCTGCAGTGCCCCATTGTGACAGCCTGGCTCAACGGGGCCACTGCAGTGGAAGGGGAGAGTTTGAGCTGCCCCTCAAACGACTAGGGGCAGTTTGCTTGATGCTGCCTAAGCCCATAGCATTGGGCAAATGAACAAATAATCTGCTGGGGCCTGGCCCATAGGAGAGTGTCATCCACCCGGGGTCCTGCAGAGACGTGGGCCCTGGAGCCCACAGCAAAGCTAGCCCCATTTAGACTCCTAGCCTCCAATGTCTCCCCACCCCAAGTCCACTAGCTCCTGCTGCGCCCTGGGAGCAAGAGCTGGCATGGATGGGCTGTGTGCTGGAGGGGTTCGGTCCAGCCTCTGGGACACCTGATGGAGTCCAGGAATGGTTGGCAGTTCTGAGCTGGTATTTGGATGGTGGTTGCAGCAGGGTAGGGTGGGATGGCTTGTTATGGGGGAGGATTTTGCAGCTAAGGGAAGGGTGGGCGCGCTGGGGCAATTTCCCTGTTGAGGATCCTTGTCTTCAGCATCTGAGGGCCAGGCCCTTTCTGGGTATAAAGGGCAGCGCGGTAAATGGATGGAATGGAGAGGAGGGGCCAGCGGCTTTGATAGTTAAACACCTTCAGCTTGGAATACAGCCAAGAGCCAAGTTTGCTTAAGGACACAGAGCTGCAGTATTCACAGGATAGAAAAGCTTCCAGGTGCCCCAGCAGCAACCAGCCCAATGTCAGCCACAGAGACCCCACCTCCCCCAGGCTTCCCTTGCTCCATCCCAGACTGTGCCCAGGGGGCTTGGAGCAGGATCTACCCACATGCCCATTTTTGGTGAGTAAGTGTCCGCATGGGCCATGTGTGCAGCGAATGAGCCTGCATTGCGGCCCTCCTCCCCCACTGCCCTGCCAGAGGTGAGGCTGATGGCTCCTGAAAGGCTGTAATTGATGGGAAGGTGGTACACGGCCTTCTTTATATTCCAGAGAGATGAGCTGCCACCAAGTGCCCGCCCAGTGACTGCAGTCTGGGGCAGGAGACTCCCAAGGCACCTGGAAAAATTCAGACAGTATAACACAGCCGGGCCTTTGCAGAGCACGAACAGTGACAAGTTCCCATTTCAGACATTCACAGAGTCCAAGGCCAGACTGACCTGTATCAACAGGCCAGAGACCTGCCCCAGAATAACACATAGAGCAAAGGTTTTAGAAAAATAGCCCACCTTGACTTACAAATTGCTTGGGATGGAGCATCCACCACGACCCTTGATAAATTGTGCTAATGGTAATTACTCTCCTAGTTAAAATTTATGCCTTATTTCTAGTCTAGCTTCAACTTCCAGCCATTGGATCGTGCTACACCTTTTGCTGCTAGATTGAAGAGCCCATTATTAACTATTTGTTCCCCGTGTAGTTACTTGTGGACTGTAATCAAGTCACCCCTTGCACTTCTTTGTTAAGCAAAATAGACTGAGCTCTTTGAGTCTGTCACTACAAGGCATGTGTTCTAATCCTTTAATCATTCTTGTGGATCTTCTCCGAACCCTTTCCAACTTATCAACATCCTTCTTGAATTGTGGGCACCAGAACTGGATACAGGATTCCAGCTGTGGTTATACCAGTGCCAAATACAGAGGTAAAATAACCTCTCTACTTCTCCTTGAGATTCCTGTTTATGCATCCCAGGAGCACATTAGCCCTTTTGGCCACACTGGCAGCTCACGTTCAGTTAATTATCCACCACACCTCCCAAATCATTTTCAGAGTCACGGCTTCCCAGGCTAGAGTCTCCCATCCTGTAAGTGTGGCCTGCATTCTTTGTTCCCAGATGTTTACATTTAGCCATCTTAAAACACATATTGTTTGCTTGTGCCCAGTTTACCAAGCAATCCAGATTGTGCTGACTCAGTGACTGGTCTCATTTACTGAGCCCAGTTTTTGTGTTATCTGCAGACTTTATCAGTGGTCTCTTCCAGGTCACTGTTAAGAATATTAAATAGCGCAGGGCCAAGAACCAATCCCTGCAGGACCCCACTGGAAACACACCCACTCAGTGACAAGTCCCTGTTTACGGTTACATTTTGAGACCTATCAGTTAGCCAGTTTTTATGCCATTTAATGTGTGCCATGGTAATTTTATATTCTAATTTTTAAACAAAACGTTTTGTGGTACCCAGTCAAACGCTTTGGCTTAAGTCTAAGTGTATTATGTCAGTATTAGTAGCTTTAGCAATCAAATTTGTAATCTTGTAAAAAAAAATAGTTAGTTTGACAGGATCCATTTTCCATAAAGCCATGGCTTTGCATTAATGATATTACCATTCTTTACTACTTTATTAATCGAGTCCTGTATCAGCTGCTCCATTATTTTGCCTGGGATCGATGTCAGGCTAACAAGCTTGTAATTACCTAAGTCATCCTAGTTACCCTTTTAAAAAATTGGTACAACAGCAGTTTTCTTCCAGTCTTCTGGAACCTCCCTGGTGTCCAAGACTTATCGAAAACCAACATTAACAGTCCAGTGAGCTCACTGGCCAGCTCTTTTAAAACTCTTGGATGCAAGTTATCGGGACCTGCTGATTTTAAAATGTCTGACTTCAGTAGCTTGTTTAACATCTGCCAGAGAGGCTAGGGGAATGGAACGAGTGTTATCAACATATGATGAGACCGCATCACCTTTTTTTCCCCCCCAAACACAGCAGAACTCCTCTACCTTTACTGCATTATTATTGATAATGCGATCATTTCCATTTAGTAATGGACCAGTGCCATTGTCTGGATTCTTTTTGTTCCTAACATATTTCAAAAACTCCTTCTTGTTCTTAACTCTGCTAGCCACTGATTTCTCCGTATGTCCCTTGGCTTCTCTTATTAATTTTTGACAATTCCTGACTTCTGATTTATATGCATTACTATCAACTTCTCCTTTCTTCCATCTGGTAGATATTTTTAATTTTTTTTACTGCAGCCTTCACTTCCTCTCTAAACCAGGTCTGTTTTTTAAACTAGCATGGCCTTCCTCAATTGTAGCTTTTTTGGGCATCTAGTAAGGTGTGTTCTTAAATGATTCCCAATTATTATTAACATTTTGCTGATTAAATTCTTCCGCCCAGCTGATTGGGCTCTTAATTGTTTTCAGCTTTGTGAAATTGGCCCTATTAAAGCCCCAAGTATATATCGGTATATTACTCATCTAGACCGGTATATTACTCATCTAGCAGATGTTATTCTGCTTGCACATTATAAATGTGACCAAGTCATAATCATTTGTACCTAAGCTACCATTAACTTTTAATTCCGTGATCAGTTCCTCTTTATCTGTTAGTACAAGTTTAATAAAAAATTCCCCTGTATTGGCTGCAACTCTGAGTTTGGAAATTTTCATCTATAATGTGTAGACATTCCAAGGCTGTTTTAGTACGGGCAGCATGAAACCTGAAGCATCTGTCTTTCAGACTGATCCCCCCTACTCATGAAGGGTTTTTTGGTACACACAGATAGGTGTGTAAGGGGACATTAAGCGATAAATATCCAAGATCATTTTCTTCAGAGCGGTCGGTGACCTGGAAACAGCTAATGCTATTGTTGATGGTGTGCCATTCCCCTGCCTCTTTTTACCACTGATCCTTCCTAAGCAGGTTATCACCATTGATTTTAAAAGTTCCCCCAAAGTCTCACCTGGTGAATCATCCCACAAAGGTCCAGTAATAGCAACTGGATTGAACTGATGCCCATAAATGTTATTCCCCTCCCTCTTGTCTGTTTCCCAGCTTCTAGCTTCGGGCTACAGGCAATTCAAGAATCTCGTCTCGCCACATCCTTTGGTTCATTGATTAATTTTGTACTTCACATCTTCCCACTTTTTACCCTCCCCTTTTGCTATTAGTTTAACCCCTTCCTGACTCCTCATTGTACACACATGCAAGAAACCCTTTACAGCCAATGTAAGGAGGGTTGGGGGGGGGGGGGGAGGAAAACTAATCAAATTGCCTGCTCTGGAAGATCCATAGCAAAACCTCAGACACAAAGGGAAAATAATGTTGCTTTCAAGCAGCTCGGACCAGAGAAGTATGATTATTATGGATGGTTTGGAGACGGTACTAGCTAGTGGCCACAACCTGGGTGCAGCACACAAACAAGGACATACTCTAGTATTTCACAGCACCCAGAGGTAAGTAAAATGCCTCACAGAAAATACATGCAAAGAAGGTCTCTGCCCAGAGGAGCTCACCATCTGTGTGCGACGTACACAGAGGGTGTGAAGGGCACTGGCTGCACACTTACCCAGAAGAAGTATTTGCTGCTCTTGCAGTTTCAGGCTCATTAAGGCAGGTGATGCTACAGAAAAGAGCCTGTTGGGAGTGGTTTGAACATGGTGATGACAGAAGCATGGCAGATAGTCTGAAAGGCCCGTCTAAGTACAGAGCTGAGAGAAGGCGATTGAGGTGGATGGGGGGGGGGGGGGGAAGACAGACAAAGAATGGGAAAACCCATCTTTAAATCAATGCTGGTACCATAGCACAGTGTAATCACAATCCCTTTCTCTGTGGCTGCCTGCTCCCAACTAACTCTTCCTCCTGCAGGGGTGGGGCTCTTATAGGAACTTTTTACCCAGCATGCCTGGGGCTGACTCTTTAAATTTGGTACAGCCACTCAGCTCTAGCCCTTAAACAGCAATTTGGGTCATTACAGCTGCACCTCCCTCCCTCCTGACTGGTGAGTGGCCTAAACTCAGGGGCGGCTCTAGAAAATCCGCCGCCCCAAGCAGGGGCAGAAGTGCCTGCGGACCGTCCCGTGGTCCCACGGCTCCGGTGGAGCATCCGCAGGCATGCCTGCGGGAGCTCCGTCCGAGCCGCGGGACCAGCGCACCTGCCGCAGTCATGCCTGCGGGAGCTCGAGCGGAGCCGCGGGAAGAGGGGACCCTCCGCAGTCATGCTTGGCGCGCTGGGGTCTGGAGCTGGCCCTGCCTAAACTCCTTTGGTTTCTTCTGGGTCCTGTGGCGATAGCATGTTCAGCGCAAAGCCTATCTGCTGTGTGGACAAAGTCTGTGTGTGACATTCAGGCTGGGAGCAGTTGAGGGAAAGCGGGGTTCAGAGGCAGGTGGGGGATGGAAAGCCAGCCAGGAGTGGTCTGAGGAAAGGCTGGGCACTGGGGAAAGCAGCAGGGATGGTGAGCCCAAACTGGAAGGGCGTGTGTGTGTGTGAGCCAGCAGCAGCTCAGTACTCCATTCCCATGGCAGTGGCTTCTGAGGCTGCCTTTCTAGGAGGCCGCCATTGCTGGTATCACAGCCTGTGTAAATGGCTGCTTTGTGCAGAACTTGGGCTCCTAGTAAGTGTCTGTGGAAGCCCGTTGGTGGGCACAGTTTGGCTATGTCTGTAATGGCGAAAGCCTGTGCCCCCTGCCTCTGCTGCAGGGCTGGGGCCCAGAGCTTTCACAGCAAGGAACCCAAGAAGGAGACATGAGCTTCAGTATAAACCCCCTGGAAACGGGGAAGCAGCCGATGCCTCACCATTATTTCACATCACTCCTGGGATAGCAGCTGAAGGCTTCCTCAAAGCTGGGGCTCCATTGTGCTGGGCGCTGCACAGACAGAGGAATGACACTCCCTGCCCTGAAGCACTGATACGCCCACCTAGAGCTTGCACTGGAGCAGGGGAGGCAGCTGCTGGTTGGATTTGGAGCCTGCTCCTGTGGGTAACCCAGATCTTTTCCTGAAAGTGAGGATGGACAAGTTGTGCCTCGGGCATTGTTGGAAAGCCCATGCTTTAACTGAGGCAGCGTTTCCATGGCGTGTAATGTCCCTCTGTGAGCAGTGCTGCCCTGCACTAGCCCGTCTTGCCAAAGCTGCTTGTGCAGCACGTGCGTGGTGAGACTGAGGCCGTGCTAGGTATCATGACATCACGCAGGTGAGCAGCAGAAGATCCAAGGGGGAAAGAAAAACAGAAAGGCCTCAAGCCCCATTGCTACAAGAGGACTCAGGTCTGGAGAACTAAGGTCTGACGTGAATTAGTTCAGCCATTGAGACTGAATTCCCCCCCCCCTCCATTAATGTAGTAATTGGCAGAATTTGCAAACTTGCCTCCCCCCCCCCCCCTTCCCCTTCCCTTGTACGAGAGCTAGAGAGGGTTAGACTAAGGTGCAACCGTTCTGCACTAAAGCTGCCTATCCTGGCCCAATCTATTGTCATGCTAAGAATGAGTCAAAAAAGCCATGCCAGGGCTCAGTGACTTGATTCGAGTTCCACTTCAGACTCTCTGCCACCCC
Organism: Mauremys reevesii; assembly: GCF_016161935.1. Taxonomy (NCBI): domain Eukaryota; kingdom Metazoa; phylum Chordata; order Testudines; family Geoemydidae; genus Mauremys; species Mauremys reevesii. The sequence goes on from NC_052638.1 coordinate 42,111,971, forward strand.
TCCAGCTATGGGAAGGCAGTGGCAGCTGGCAAGAAAACTAACTGGAATTCATGCCACTTTTCATCGCTGCCCTAGCACAAGGCATGACATCACTTTCACACTAGAAGTGAGTTAAGTCCAACTGTGGTCTGGCAATTAACTCGCCTGCTAAAAGCCTCTTCTGGATGTCGTTAGCAGTTGACTGTGCCCCAGGCCAACCCCCTTGGAATGCATTGAATCCAATCATGACAAGAAAAGATTTTCTGAAGTATTTCATCTGTAATTACAGGGCCTGTAGTCAGAGGCTGAGGGTTTAGTCAAGGCTGGCACTAGATTGAAGAAAACAGCAGAGCTGGAATCCTGCAGCTGTGGGAAGCAGGAAGTAAGAGCCTGACTCCAACATTGGGCAAAGTCAGTGCTCCAGCTCAAGGAAGGTTTTTTGTCCTAAACAAGTTAAGCCCAGAGCCCCAAAGATATTTAGCCTCCCAACACCCACTGATTTCAATAGCTGTTAGGAGCCTAAATACCTTGGTGGAGCTGGGCCTTAATTTTTAAGCCAGTTGCCTCGTACCTCTTCACGGACGGTTTCCACTGGAGGGATGGCACAGGCAGTTGAGTCACTGGTGGCAGGATGGCATTCTTTTAATAACACGCACTGTAGCCAGTAATACTAAAAGCAAAGGACCTTTTCTAGGAGGTTCTGTACAACATGCATCCTTCACTGGTTGATTTAAAGATGAGCTGAGGGTGCCTCCTCTGTTCACTTTTGAACTGCAGTACATTTAGAGCAGTCCAATGCCAGGGTAGTGGGAGAAAACCCAAACTTTTTTAGACCCCCTGGTTGAAGTTTGTGCCCCTTTCCTGCATTGCAGAAGCTCAGTAGCTGTTCGTTTAGTTTCAGGAACCGGTTGATGGGATTTATCTGAATGGTTCCTAGCTAAACACCTCGCCCTATGCCCTTTACCCTAGGATGGGTAAGGGGAGCAATTCTTGGTAAGGGTTTTTTTTTAAATGCTGCTGTTCTAGTTTCAGGGAGTTCAATATTTTTCCCTGGTTACTCAGTAAAAGCTGTAACACAGGACACCTTATTTTATGCATGGTCTCTGGCCTATACAGAGCTGGCAAGCTAATGAATATTCCTGGTGGTTAGTGGCAGGACAGTAACATCTTGCAGGGAGCCGTGGTTTCCTGAGCGCTCTCAATGAAATTAATATTTTAGGCCTCAGCTATAGTGCAAAATGCTCATAATGTAATGTTACAAATGCAGCTTTAGAACTCATCTGGCAAAAGGGTGAGGCTCTGCTCTGTCATCTGAGGCTGGCAGATGATTCACTGGGGAAGAGGGATTATAGCTAGTTTGGAACTGCCTCCTCCCCAGCACATTCTAGAAAATCCAGTGCTTTTTTTGAAGTCCCCTTGGCAAAGAGCTGGGGCTGCTGGCTCTCACTGCAATCACATCAGCCAGGCACCTGAGAGTTAAGAGGCGAGTAGTGGGATTGTTGTACGTTTTTGCATGTATTTCTTTGCCCCACAATCAGTTTTGGCTGGGGCCTGCAAACTGATTTTTAGACTATTCTATGAGCAAAAGCAAAGGGATCTTTTAAAGGCTTAAAATTTGTTTTTAAAAGGAAATGTATGAAGAATTATGAATCTCTGACATTGCAAACAGCTGTAAGGGCAAAAGATAGTTAAGTCACAGCTACAGTTGCTGGACACACCTGCTTTATTTAGGTAGGATCCCACCTTGCACTGCTAGAGCTCTCCCTCCATTTAAGGTGGTCAGGAAACAGTGCAAACACTGTCATCTAGTGGTAGAGAACCACCAGCCATTGAGCCTCGGCAACCCCAGTGGGGATAAGAGCCCCGCTCTGCCTCCCAGGGCTGGCTTAATAACTGGGGAGGGGGGGGGGGGGGGGGTAGGGCACTATGGTAATAGGGCCAGATATACACCTAAGAAGATTAAACTTGAGCTGGTTCACCACACAGACCTGTGCTGCTGCATAAAAGTACATTGACTGTAAATTGTTTGAGCATTTATTGCCTCCAAATGGTGTAAAACTACCATGGTAACAAACCAGTTTAATTTCTCCTGGAAAGGGAAAATATTCTATTACGTAATAGCAAGTGAATCCGAGTCAGGGTCAGTGCAAAGTCTTGATACTGACTTTGGCATTGAGCTACCATGGTGATGGATGTTACATCTTCAATGGGCCTGGGAAACATGCTTGTTTTTACATGGTCGCAGCTGAAATCAGTGAGTTCTACCTGCTGAGAGTAGGGCATCAACAGGTTTATGATCTTACCAGGGCTCTAAGGCAGCATTTTCCATCTCTGAGTCATTTGAAATGGGCCATTCAAGGATCTTCTGGGACCAGGACTGGCAGTTTGAGGCCTCCTACCGTAAACAGTTACCCTGAATGAACTTAAGCTATTTAATAGAATCCTGTTCCCTGCTTCACTTTTGTTGCAGCAGCTGCTTCACTTGTATATGTTCCTGCAGCAACATGACCCATGACTGAGGAGAGCTAAATGCAGCAATTGTAATGACACGAGGTGGAAGTTTGAACACGACCAGCTCTCGAGGAGGAAATGGTGATGCTGTCGGACAGGCCACCTGGGCAAAGGTTTCCTAGGCTCACCATCAGTCAAGGGAAAGAGAGTGTAGTTGGCCAACATGCGCTTCCATTAACCTGCGTCTAGAGGCGCCTTTATTTCCTAGAGTCTGCACACTTCATTTACAGGAATGTAAGACAATCACCCTCTTTCATACAGAAATGCAATGCCTGGAGCCTATAGATCCATGCAAGGAATACTCCTGCTTGAGCTCAGCCAATGCCCTCATCTTTAATGTGGGGTCCTGTGATCCATGGCTGCACTTCCACAAAGGGTCTGGAGGTGCATAAGACCAACCTGCTGGCTGCCGCCGCTGCTCCTCCTCTCATTCAGCAAGGAGGCACCAGCCCCTCTGACGAAAGTGACTAACATGGGTGAGCTCCCCAAATTCACAATTAACTTGCCCGGGTCTTGTAGACTCCATGCCAAGATGGAATTTGTACTGTCATAGCCTCTGGCGCCTTTGACTTGGCGGGGGCTCTTGTCCTGAGCACTAGACAGATGTAGTAAGTGGCCCAAAGAGCTTTGTGCTAGTTGGCAGTACGGCACCAACTGCTCTAGAGCTATTTTGCTCATCTCAGCACGAAGGGCACAAACCCATCTCATCCTCATAGGCCACATCCTGTGCTCTCATCCTGTTCAGTGTCTTTCCTCCTGAAATGAGATTCTTGTATCCTAAATTCCTCACTCCAGCACTAATAAAATCAGCTCCGATTTGGCTTTTGGGATTAAAAATGACCAGAAGTCAGAGTTACAAACCAAACCATTTAATCTTCTCTTGGAAGTAAAACAGTATAGGAGCCCAACCTCAAGATCTCCTGGGCAACAGGCTGGGCAGGTAAATTCATTCTCTGTGCAGGGCCCTCAAGCACAGATCAGGAGTGACAGCAGAAGGAGCAGCAGGGCCATGCATACAGTTTAGCAGTTTTACATACTACATGGTAGTAACCCCAAATAGCCAGTAGACCTAAATCATGAGGGAAGGAGACAGACAAGCATCTTGGGACATAAGATTTTACTGGCAGCAGATGACAAACGCTGCACTTTACCTTTGCTTGTTCCTTCCTCCCTTCACAGCGCTGAGGACTGAAATGACAGGGGCTTTCCTTCCCAGTAGTAAGGCTGCCTGTTCCTTATTAGAACTGCCAGTTTGTGTGGACTGAATCCCCTTGTCCTGTGTATCCAGCTATCTGCCTGTATGATGTAAGAGCAGAGGCGGCTGCTCTGAAAGTGCCTCCCAAGACAGGCAAGAACAGAGCACTCTGATCACTTTAACAAGTGAAAAGAACTTTCTAGCAGCAGAGTGATTTAGTTTACAAGATTTTAATTTACAAATAAAAAACTACACTTTTCATTTTTTCTCTTTTTTCTCCTCTTTCTTGCCATCACTCTTCTCTTTGTCTTTCTCCTTCTCCTTCTCATCTTTCCTCTCCTTTTTGCTTTCCTCCTTTTCCTGACCTTCCTTCTTCTCTGCATCTCTGTTGGCAATCTTGTTGTTGATTAGGTTGTGCAGGGCAACCACAGACCGGATAAGAGAAGCCAAGTAAACCACCACCATCTGGTCATTGGTCTTCAGGTAAAAGGCCTTGACAAACTCCTGCAGGTTGACATCTGGTAGCAGGTTGAAGACATCCTGAAGCTGGTAGATGATCTGGTGATTGATGGGTAGTTTGCCCATGGCCACTTTCTCTAGGTAGCTCCTGATATCCAGAAGCTTGGAGTTCAGTCCCTTCAAACCATGGACCTGATTTGTGATGCGCTGGGACAGTGTGCCCACTGTTGTGTCTTTAATATCTCTGAAACACCCAAAATAGGAAGGAGAAGCCTTAATGTTACTTTACATACATTAATTTATTTTGGAGCTAGAAAGATCTATAGAAGGGTAGATGAAGTAAAATTTTACAAAACACTTCACAGCGAAGATTCAGAAAAAACTAATTTACATTGGGTGCATTAGAAACACCTAATATAGATTTGATAAAGGTCACCATATGCTCTCTATGGACTGAATATTTTTTAGGAATACTAGTCTGATATTTGAAGATAACGAGAGGACTCCTGGGTTCTATGAGAGGCTTTGTCACTAACTCACTTTGGGGACGTGGGCAAGTCACATCTCTCCAGATTACACAGCTGTAAAATAGGTATAATTAAGTCTCACAAGGCCCCTGTGATGTTAAACATTTCACTGAAGGCTCTGAGATTTACAAATATAAAGAGTGAAGGCAAACCAAAGCAAAATCTCCCTCTCTGACCATTTGTAAACGAGCCTTTCTGCTCTGAGTCTTGAAAGGTCTGCCCAGTCTGCCCCCAGATAATTTTGCTCTCCTTTCTGACAGGTGGCTGTTGCTGTCACAGGAGCAATATGAACATCAGTATTAAATGGAAGTCTTTCTGAACCATGGAGTGTGACTCTACATTGTTCTGAAGTATCTTGAGCTATTTGCTGGAGTTCAAGGAGCAAGGTGAAACTGATGTTTTTGTTTTTCCAAAAAACAAACATTTCACTAGAAATGAGTTCAGCAGATTCTATATTATGCAGTATTGCTGAATTAATTTAATCTAAACACGTTAAGTGTTTAAGTAGCATGTAACAAGGTCCTTGTTTCTTGTATCGTATCCCTGGGCAGGGAGCTGGTGTTAGCAGTTGTTAGATGGATAAAATGAGCTGCCATCCAACCACTGATGAGGTTTTTCATTAAAATAAAGCTTTTACCGTAACAAGTGTTCAACACCAACTTCCTCTGCTTCCTCAGCTCCAATTTCACTGGTCACATGTTCAAAAGTCTTGGAGGTTGGCGTTCCATCCTTTGTTGGGGTACAAGAATGGGATGGTGACAAGGTTAGAAACAGAACAGATGATTACAGGTGTGACAGCATAACTTCAAATGAGCGGGTTTTGGGCACTGTGCATGTGAACAGTAGAACTGCTCCAATGAAACTTCAAAGCAAAGAAGGTTTATTGGAAGCTGGATTTGTTACAAGCCAAAAAGCACTGTACACTTTATCCAGAGCTACGTCTGGCCTGCTTCGATGAATAAGTGGAACATGCATGATAGGAATAGGATCAGAAACAGCCAGTGAGGAAAACCTATCAAGATGGGATAGGAGAGCCCCACACAGTCCACAGATATGGTGAAAACTAGTTCATAACAGAATCCCCAAAGTGAGTTAATTAAGTATATGGGGTTTTAAAAAGGGAGACTAAGAAATTGATATTTTTTAAATTAATCTAGAAAACTGGGTAGACATGCCACTGGAAGTCAGACAGGGAGGAGGTCATCAACAAAGGTACTTTAATGTGCTGCCTAATTTCTAGTGCACACCAGTTAAACTGAGGCAGATGTCACTAACCCACAGAAATGGTAGAGACAGCTGAGGTGATGGTAACACCACATTATTCTGTACATTAATGCTCGTCCCACCACTTCATCTGTACCATTATTCTTGATGAGGCTCAATAGTTTCAGGTAGTTAATTTGTAGGGCTATGTACTGGAGAGTGCGTATGTATGTGTGCGACCGAGTGCCTTGGTGACTATTTTATTTGAAGATGGGACCTAGTTACCTTTGAGACTTGTATTAGTTTTGGTTGTACCATGCTCCAGGCCCAGTGGGGACCAACAGCTGTAAGAACAAGAGTTCACAAAACCAGAAAAAATACCCCATAGATTTAAGACTGGAGAACCTGGGAACAGATGTCTGTCTCCACCATGGGTCTCAAACAGATAATGACAGGACCACGTTGTTTGGTTTTTTTTAAAAATATTTCTGGATTCTGATTTTAAAACCATCAAAAATTAAATCTGGACAAAAAGTCACCACTGATTCTAGTGTACAGAATCAGTGGTGATAGATGAGTGATTAACAAAGATAGTAAAGTCAACCTTGTGTAGTTAAGACTAAGCTGGTGAAGATGAGGTGTGTGATTACTCAAACTATTGCTGCAACAAGCTGATGTGTATCAGATGCATCATAAATGCATACTCCATCCTGCTGCTTTTTTCATGGGTGTGGACAAACAGTAAAGGAGCAGCATTCTAAATCGATACAGCTAGCTGAAGTTGCAAGAACCTGCAGAGCTCCTTCGTTCAAGCAGGGAGAAACTGCTTTTCAGGAGTGTTGGAGGACGGATAATTTTGGTTCAATAAGCTGAAATTTACAGTGGGGGTTCAAACACTGATTTAGCAGGTTTAAACAAAGGCAAAACCCCCCTAAGTTAGCAGACGCAATGTTATCTATTGAACTGAAAAATCCAAACTGATGTAGTAGAAAGGGTACCCTAAAGGACAAGGCAACACGGTTTAACGTATCTATTCCTTAAAGCACCTCTTTCCCTTTTGCAGGAAACCCCACAATAGTCTGAAAATGACAAATACTGAAATGTTCAACACTCACATCATGAACTTCTTCAACTGAAATATAGGCTTCTGTTGGCAGCCCCAGGTCCTTCGGCTTTACATCAATAATTACCAATACCTGGTGGAGAAACACATATTAGACAAAACCTACTCAAGAACTAGAAGAAACAGGTTGTGGCCAACTGCTAATTCTCTAGCAATGACAAGTTTGTTATTCAATCAAAGAGGTTTCAAACTGCAAGCAGAGGAAAAAATGTCTGCCACTCTTTCAAGGGAGACTGATCAGTGTGCTCTATTCTCTTTACATCAACCATGCTATATCTTACTACATTTCATGTCACTACTGCAAATTGCAGATGGAGCTGGAAGGGACTGCAGGTTCCCAGAAGGTCCATAAACAGTTTAAGTGCATTACTTACAGAATTAGGACAGTATCTTTTCATTAGTTCATTGATGGCAATGTCATTCTTGTGTAGTTTGGGGCCTGTGTGGTACCATCCAACAATTCTTTCCCTAGCTGGGAAAACCAAAAACAATTAGAATAGTCAGAATCTGAGGGTAATGACAGGATGATAGTTCATACAGGGGCATACAAGTGCTCAAATCCAGGTACTGCCTGACCCAGGTTTGTGCCCAAACTTCTCAAAGGACATCACGTAGAACTCCCACTTCTGCTTTACAGACACCAGTAAAGGCCTAAATGCTTTGAGAAATTAAATTGTTGCTGCACTTTGCACTCCTTCGCCTCAGATTCTGTGCTGGTGGAAGGCAGTTTAGGAATGGAAAATGGAGGAGGTGATGGCTGAGGGCATATGAAGGTTGGGAGCTGAACAACGCATTTAGATTCAAAATTTACTGGCAAATCTGGAAAACAGGGCTTCACAGGAAGGTATTTGCTAAATTGATTTTTGTGCCTAGACACTTCAATAATGGGCGCACATGAGATAGATTAAATGCAGCATTATATTATTGGACAGCACAGGCGAGCCATTTGTGCATCACCCCAGACAACCCAAACTACCTTAGCAAGAATGATCCCCAAGTCAGAGCTGGTTTATGCAACATGGCACTTTTGAGCACACAGACTGTGGGGCTCTCTGAGACAAAAGGGGGCCAATGTGGCTCTTGACATCCCGCTGCACAAAAATTCAAAGATAAGCTGCAAGATCTGCACTAGGCTTGAGACTCAAATACTTAAGGAATCATAAGAACATCAGCAATTTAAATAAGAGTTTTTCCCAAGGCTGGGAATGTTCACAGGGGAATTACTGTAGTGTCTCCAGATTCAGCACCCATAATCTTATAAAGAAAAGAAAAGTGAGACCTTTATAAACAAAACAGAAAGGTTAATCAGTTCACCTGATTTGTAATTCAGATGTCTGCACTCATACGAGGGAAAGGTGGCAGAGGGAAAGGAGATTCTGGCAGAAGGAGTCATAGTATCAGGGTTTGAATTTCTTATAGCTATTCAATCCCCAAGATCATCACCTCAGTTCTTGGAAGTACAGCGCTACCAGGAGACTTAGAGAGTGAGTTTCTAGGCAAATATCAACCACTCACAATGTGCACTTACCATTGACTTTTTTAAACATTCCATACATGTTCTCCAGATAATCATGGTCTAGAAACCACACAGAGTCATCTTTATCATCCTCATCGAAAGGGACTGGGAACAAAACAGTTAGTTCAATATTTAGTAGTTCAAGTTTCATCCAGCCTGAAAACTTTCACAGAAAAATCAGATTTTTCCCCAGCAAGTTCTTGGCTACAAATGAAAAAAAAAAGTAATTTTTCTCAATTTTGATTGAATACAACTGCTCTGCTGTACTGTGTTGCAGATACTGTTGTAAAACTCAACAGGAAAACAGCAACATTAGCTGATTTTTTCAAAGTGGTTTTCTGATAATTACTGAATTAGTTTTAGAATTGAGCAAGGAAAACCAAAGCAATTGAATTATTCTGGGCAAAGTGTTCAAGAACACACCAGGAACATTCCAGTGTATGAACAATTTACACAAAATTGGTGTGTGAGGACTTCTGATAAAGAAAATGTGGGTCCCAATAGGTCACTAGAGCCTGTTGGGTCAACAGAGGTGAAAAGCTACTTTATGGTATAAGACACATTCCATTAGACATAACTACAATTCTATGAAGTCTGTTGAAAAATAATTGCATATGCCATTTTCTAGAGTAAAGAACTAGTTTGTTTTGTTAGTTCACATTATGGATAACAGGCTACAAGTTTAGTTCTGAGCAACAGGGCTTTAATTTACAGGAATACAAAAAAAAATCTCCAATTATAAAGTTCTATTTTTGGCAGCCCTGCTGTTTAACTGACCAAACTGCTACTCCATCTTCACAACTCTGCAAAAAATAACCCAGGATTAGGCTACACTTTTGTTCCCAGATTTTCACGCAGGAGCCAACACGGATGATTCTGCTTTATCAATAAATATTCATCTGCTTTCCGAAGGGGGTAAGAGGAGATAAGAGAAGTAAATAAGAAAACAAAAAAGTCAGAAAAGGCCATACAGGTTCCGATTTTACCACTGTACAAAACCAGGATTCAAACTCAAGAGGTAATGATTTTAATACAAGTGAAAATACTTTTTAAGCAATATCTCTGCAATTCTCATGGGCTATTCTTAAAGAAAAAAGGTACTTTTCAAATAAAACATTAGATCTTCATGTGAATAAGTAACATCTGCAATGACATTAGCTAGGTAACTCAAGCCATGAGTCTTCAAAGCCCAAGGAATGATTGGAATTGTGGAATGATCACAATCCAGGATCAGGAAGAAATCTTCCACCTCTGAGTATACCGAACAACTGCTGCTTTAGGAGTTTTACAGCTGCCTCTGAGCATTCACCATTGGATACTGCTGCAAACAAGATGCAGAGCAGGAGACTGATGGGATCGGGTTCTTTTGTAAGCAGATAACTAGCATTTTTCCATGAAAATGTAGACACCATAGCTTCATGAATTTATAAATGGGAAGAGGAGTTTAATGTGCCAGGATGATGCAAGAAAACATTTGGCAGTTTTTCTGCTAGCTAGCTTAATAGGTGGTAAACAGAATAGGACACCCAAACTCACCTGCAAAACTGTTGGAGACATCTAATATTTTCTTCTGCCAAGAGCCCAGCAACACTCCAACAACTCGCTTCTGATTCCCAACTTTTCCTATTCTAAATGGAAAAGACTGTCAGTTTGTATTAAGAAATGCAACATATTTGATACTGGAAATAAAACACCAATAGTACAAGTGAATCAGTTGTGTCATCTGACTTTAAGATAGAAAGGGGAGAGATAGCTCAGTGGTTTGAGCATTGGCCTGCTAAACCCAGGATTCTGAGTTCAATTCTTGAGGGGGCCACTTAAGGATCTGGGGCAAAATTAGTACTTAGTTTTGCTAGTGAAGGCAGGGGGCTGGACTCGATGACCCTTCGGGGTCCCTTCCAGTTCTATGAGATAGGTATATCTCCATATATTATTTATTATAAGATAAACAGCATGTGGTTCTTGGGGATGTAGGTGGGAGACGAACAGGGTAATATGTTCCTTGCCATTACTTAGTTAATTTATACCTAAAGAAGTTATTACAGTGCACTCTAAATCCAGGCACTACACTTGTAATTTATCCTCTGATGTGAAAAATGCACTAGATGTTTCCATGCAGCTAATGGATGCCACTATAACGGAGATTACTGTGCCATAAAATAGAGGGCTACTACTGCATTTGTTCTGTAAATCAAGCTGTAAAAAGTACAGTAAACTTTCAACTTTGTTCACTGTCATCCCTAATTTACTTTTACAAATAGTAGGTTTCTCTCTGCTATTGTACGCTGCCTTGAAGGAAAAGATTTTTTTTTACATTAAGAGTGCTTGTCAGTTAGTACAATTAAGTTAATTTTAGGCACACTGAGCACAAATTGCACAAGATGTTTAGAGGAATACAATTTATTCTCTGCTGAGTGAATTGTAGCTTTAAGGGTAAAATCTGTTTAAACCAGACAAATGAAAAATGCCATGTTTCAATATGCAGAGAATATACACACTACATTTAAAACTAAAGTCAGTTATGCCTAATAACAAGTTATAAATACCATTTTAACCAATTTCACTGTATTCAAATGTTACTTTAACTCTGGTTCAATTGTTCTTGCTTAAGGGAAAAACAAATAAACCCATTTGGGAATATCATGTCCTTTAATGCAAGCATAAACTATCATCTTTTTAATTTACTAAATCACAAATGATACCCCATGACAAATCATAACTCTCAATACATCATATTGGTACTGTTCAAACTCCTTATATCACAAAATTAGAAATCACTCCTAAACTGTTGCTTTTGCAGTCCATTCATGCAGCTTTAGGACACTGTAGTTGCATTTTATTGATGCAAGGTAATTCCACTTGCTAATTCTTTTTTTTAAATGGTATACAGAACCACACACATGCATGGTCTCTGTCCTGAAGAGCCTATGTTTTAAGATAAACATTAGCTTCAAGATTTTCAGAATTGTACACATAAAAATACATATTCACCTGATTGCATAATTTGGAAGCATAAATTAGCATAACTGCATGAACATTGTGGAAACTGTGCAGTCATATGATTTAGTTAATTGTCGATTTATGCTCACAATTGCAGCTACAGGCCATACCCCCAAATCTGAATAGCTGGTGCTGACTTTCACATTTATGAAGTTATCTAGGGTATGTGCACATAGCACAGCTGTCGCCAAAACTTTTGTCTTTCGCAGGTACTTAAAAAAATCCGCCCCCCCGCGAAAGACAAAAGTTTTGCTGACAGAAGCGGCAGTGTGAATGCAGCTTCGTGGGCAGGACAAAGCACATGCCACTTGTGGGGCTGGAAGTATTTTGTCCGCAAAAGTGCTGACAAACTACCACAAAAGAGCGTTCACAGGGAGCGACAAGGCTGTGTCCACACAGCCTTGTTGCTAAAAAGCTCCATAGTGTAGACAAGCCCCTTCTACCTTTCTGACACGCACAGCCAGAATATCAAACTATTGAAGCAAAATCTTCAAGTTTTCTGAGATACTTGCTCTGGGTTTTACTGATCAATGAGATACGTAGCAGACAATACAAAGCCTAAAGCTTTGCCGAACTGAGTAACTGCTTATAAAAAGGTTACATACAGTCAGTAGCCTCTAGTTTAAGAAGCAGTTTGGGGTCTTTAAGACGTAAGGCCATGATGTAAAGTGTAACAGTAGCCCTAAAGATCGCAGTAACTCTCCTGCGGGAGAGCTGCGGCCATTCTTGCCGGAGAGCACTTCTGCATGCATCGCGGTGGGGTTACAGCTCCCGAGAAGGAGCCCAGTCAGGCTGAATTCGCCAGCAGCTCGCTAGGAATGGCTCAAGACCCCAGCAGCGAATCTCACCTCTACAGGCCCCACAGTCACCAGCCCGCTGGGCCGCCTATTGTACAGACTAGCCGGCTCGGGGCGGTGTTGGGGGGAGCCGGAGAGCGGGGCACACCCGCAGCGGGGCTTCCTGGGTGCCGAAATCCCACACGGGAGTCCCGGCAAGCGCCGGGCACCGACACGAACCACCCCACACTCCAGAGCCAGGCCCCAGGCTGCCCCCGCCGCCCCGGGGCCCGAGCCGGTCTCGCAGCCATGAGGCGCGGGTGAGGGGTACTGGGCCCCCGGCAGGGCCATGGCTCAGCTCCCCGCACAGGGAACGGCCCGGGCCCCCGCCGGGCCCGTGACTCAGCGGCCGGGCGCGCCAGGCTCCGCCGGGCCTCACCTGTTGAAGTGATCCACCACGCTGAGCAGCACCAGCGGGTGAACCACCACCCGGTCCACGGCCAGCTCCGGCATCGCGCCTTCGGCCCCGACTCGCTGCGACCCCGGCCCCACACAGCAGCACCAGGCCCGGCGCCTCAGCCAGCAGTCACTGCCGCCGCTCCCAGCATGCACCGCTCGGGGGCGGGGCCTCCGTGACACCATCTTGGAAAGGGCGGCAAAAGGGAGCGGGAAGACGCCACCTTGGAAAGGTCACTGAAGTCGCTAAAACAGGGCCGACATCTTGGGAAGGTCCGGTCTATGGTGCCCGCCTCCCCCCGAGGTAGAACCGCACCGCCATTTTGGGAGGGTCAGTTAGGCTCGAAATGCCCTGTCAGGGCCGGGCCCCAAGCTGCGCCTGGAGGAGCGGGGCCTGTGAAACACCTCAGCCCAGCCCTGGGTGCGAGAGGCCCACCAGGAGGGGAGGCGCTCGCTGGGCAGCCCCGTACCAGGGCGGGGGTGCTGGGCCTAGCAGCCCGTGAGCTGGGCTTTCCTCCCCGAGGCACCGCCGTCACCCCAGTGGCAGGGCCTGACTGAACGTGCGGCCTGGCGCCTGCCCCGACGAGCTCCCAGTCTGAGGCCGCGAGATGGACAGACCGAGCGCTGTGGTACAGGTGGGGAGCTCAGTTCAGGTGTCGTCTGCACCCACAGAGCCAACCCGCCCCCTCCTTCACCGGGGGAGCCAGCCCCACCATTGCAGGGCCTTTTCCTTGGGTGGAGGGAAGGGAGGTGGCAACAAGGAATGACAGCAAGGTTGTCCTGCCTAACAAGTTAAAACGGGCTCCTTCTGCACAGCCCTAGTGTTAAAACTCCCTCCAAAACAACACTGCATCTTAAACAAATAAAATACCCACCTCATTTGAGCTTGAGCCTCCGATTGGCCAGCTGGTGTCGTTAATGTCTGTAATGTATTTGCTAATCTAGGCTCTGCTCCTGTTGAAATCAATGACAATACTGTACTTCCAAAGGATTAGACCCAGAGAGGTATACATCCTATTCTGGTGATGGGGTTGGCTTCACTTCCCCTCTCTTGAGGCTGCGAGATGCCCGCTTGCCCCCTGCATTTGTTGAAGCGTTCCTGAAGACTGTACTAACTTGTGTCCCTTCTGTGGGCTCTTGCACTATCAGAAAATAGCTGGAGTGTACCTATGCACTCTCCCACTGCCAGCCTACCTTCAGCCCAGTGCCTAGACTGTGGACTTTTGCGCTTGTAGATCCAGTTTTACTGTCACTATGCCTACTAGAGAGGCACCCTGTACTGGGGGTTTTCCTTGGGGTGGCTTTACCAGAGCTTTGCAGCCATTTTATGTTGATATACCTGAAATAAATTGACTGCAACTCAACCATGAATTCCCCTCTTAGATTGTAAATTTATCGGAACAGAAACTGTCATACATCTTCTTTTATATTTATACAGTTCTGAGCAGTTGACAGCTACAGTATTAATGAGCAATAATAATCATACTTATATCCTATGAACCATTTCACCTCCTCAAAGTATTGTACAAAAGTAAACTAACTACTCTTTGCAGAAGGTAAAGTGATATGCCCACCTCCCATTACTCAAAGTAAACAAATAAGATGAATGCTACTGTTAATCTTTACTCTCACCTCTGGTTAGTCATTTAAATTTCAGTGATTACTCTTTTCAGCTTAGGTGACAGGGAAACTGCCTGTATTTACTCAAGATACTGTATCATCATTGTCCTTAATGTACTTTTTGCTATGGTGAATTGAATTCTGTGGCTGTGGAATCATGGAACAAACCAGGACCCTTATGGGCTTTTATATGTGTCAAAAAATAAGGAAGACAAAGGTGGATCCCTTTAAGACTCCACATGAGGGCACTTTTGGGAAGGCCAGCAATTGCACAACACATGTCTTCTCTCCAAAATATATCAATAAAGCCTTGTCCACTCCCCTGAGATCTGTAGGTGGATGCAACGTTATTCACTTAGGGACTAACAACATGATTTTTCCCCCAGAATCTGGGGGACGTATCAGTTGGAAGTGACAAGGAGGAGGAACACGTGGGTGTATTGGTTGATCACAGGATGACTACAAGCTGCCAGTGTGATGCAGCAGTGAAAAGGCTAATACAATCTTAGTATGCATCATGCAAGGTATTTCCGGTAGAGATAGGGAAGGGTTATTAACATTATACAAAGCATTGGTGAGACCTCATCTGGAATAGCAAGTGCAGTTCTGATCTTCCATGTTTAAGAAAGATGCATTCAAACTGGAACAGGTGAAGAGAGGGCTACCAGGATGATGAGAGGAATGGAGAAGGTACCTTTTGGGAGGAAATGTAAGGAGCTTGACTTACTAACAAAACAAAGGCTGAGGGGAGATATGATTGCTCTCTATAAATACACCAGAGGGATAAACACCAGGGAGGGAGAGGAGTTATTTAAGTAAAGGGCCAATGCTGGCACAAGAACAAATGGACATAAACTGGCCATCAACAAGTTTATGCTTGAAATTACATGAGGGTTCCCAGCCATCAGAGGAGTAAAGTTCTAGAACAGCCATCTATGGGGAATAGTGGGGGCAAAAATATTAACTTGTTTTAAGACTGAGCTGGAGAGGATGATATTTCTGGAGAGGATGGTATAATGAGATTGCCTACAGTGGCATGTGGCCCATCCACAACAGCTATTAGCAAATATTTCCAATGGCTGGAGATGGGACACGGGCTGGGGTGGAGGAGGAGAAGGGTTCTGGTTACTACAGAGAATTCTTTCCCAGGCTGGTGGGTCTTGTCCACATGCTCAGGTCTAACTAATTACCATATATCCCCCCCCCCCCCGATATTTTGGCAGAGACCCTGGGTTTTTGGCCGTCCTCTGCAGTGTGGGGCACAGTTCAGTTGCTGGTTTGAAATACAGTAAGTGGTGGATTCAGCGTAACTTGAAGTCTTTAAATCAAGATTTGAGGACTGCAGTAACTCAGCCAGAGGTTATGGGCCTACTACAGGAGTGGGTAGGTGAGGTTCTGTGGCTTGCAATCTGCAGGAGGTCAGATTAGGTGATCATGATGGTCCCCTCTGGCCGTAAAGTCTGTGAGTCTCTGAATCAACAATATCTTTAGATTAACAATATTAAAGGGAGCTATAGATCCATCTCTAGGAGTAGAAGCAGCAAAGAATCCTGTGGCACCTTATAGACTAACAGACGTTTTGCAGCATGAGCTTTCGTGGGTGAATACCCACTTCTTCGGATGCAAGAGTAGGAGTAGATCTAGGAGTAGATCTTCAGCCAACACAACTAAACAGTCAATAGTCAGATTGACAAGGGTCAAGGAAATCCAAGGTCTCGTGAGAACTGTCTCACAACCTTTTCAATAATCTTGTACCCAAAGAGAGGATTAGACAAAAGTTGATAGTTGGGCAGATTGTCTATGTTAAGTGATAGTTTTCTGCACATATGCCACACCAGTGCTCCTCTAAGGGAAGTCAGTAGCTTTCTTTCCTTAAAAGGGACATTGGCAATCTTCCTTAGCAGTAGGCCCAGGCCCTCTTAACTGCGTCCTTCAGTTACCCCATTTGGAAAATGGACCTGTGCGGCAATAGGTCAGAGAGGCATACAGGTCTGTCGCATCTTACGCTGGGGTTACCTTCCGCAGTCAGTGTGTAAAGCAAAAATCGCGTTTAGTCAAAATTATTGAGTGTAATGGCGGGCGGAATCGTCCGCACTACAGGTACAGTACTAAAATTGTTATTTTTCTCTCTTTTTTGTTTTTTGTTTTTGCTGACTGCGTAAAGCTGAAATTACTCATGTTAAATGTGCGTAAGATGCGACAGACCTGTATTGGTAGGGGATGCCGTAGAAGGAGTACATTACCAGATCCTGGAAATGTTTTTCACTTTTGAAAATTTGCTATGTCTGTTTCAGATGCTGACAACAGAGAATCATTTCTAGTTTTCAAATGTCAGTTTCTTAAAAATATATTATTCTTGCCCTTGAAAACTAGTTATTTCAGGAGCTGATGTCAAAATCTGTATATGTCCTAAATGTTGTGGTGCAGTCTAATCTGCAGTCTCTCAGTAGGGGCATCAGGAGTTGCTCAGAGCCCTTTCAGATACATCTCTGCCACCAGGGGTCTGAGGTGAGATTGATCAAGCTGTCTCCATGTCACAAACAAGATAGCTGGGCCGGAGATGAAGAAAGGCAAAGGCCTCTTCTCAGCCAGTTTTTTAGCTTCCTGGAATTTCCGATGCTACTCCACAGCTTCCTTGTTGCAGTCAGGGAAAAGCATGATTTTTTAGAGTGGTTTCTACCACGCAGTTTCTCCAGCTCACTCACAGAGCTTGGTGAGCAGAAGCCCTTCAGTAGTGAGCAAGAAGAGTTTGAATAGGAGATGAAGAATAGATTTGTGCTTAAGCTACTGAACTGGGATTTAGGTGATTTGGGTTCAGTTTCTGGCTCTGCCAAACACTGTGTGACCTCAGGCAAGTTGTAGGATCTCTCTTTGCCTCAGTTCCCCATCAGTAAAATGAGGGAAATAATGCTTTCTGTCTCTCACACTTTGTCTATCTTTTCTGTCTAGAGTGTAAGTTCTTCAGGACAGGAATGGTTTATTATTATGTATGTATGTACAACACCTAGCACAATGATCTTGATAGGGAGCTATGGGAGTTACTGGAATATAAATAATAACGTGAGGTGTCTGGATCTCTTTCCATCCGCAGCGTTGGTGCTAGTGACCTGTATGCCCGTTTGATCTCCAGTTGTATGTCTTTCTTCAGCTTTAGGAGTTGTGGCAACATGCCCTATAGGAATTCAGTTAGCTCATCTGTCTCCATATCTTTACGGAGCCTTATGACCTTCAGACACTGCAGTGATGAAGTCCATCTAAATATGAAGAAAGCTGGATTACATTGCCAGATTTGTGCACTTTCTTCTTGAGGGTTTTTATTATTTTGCTTCAGTTTCTTGTGCAGCCTGGGAGAAAATAGCAACCTTCAGCCTAAACTATACCTTTCAGTACATATGTTCATTGAGAAAGGTTTTTTTGCTGTCCAAAATACTATGTTCCTTGGCAAAAGAGACGGATGAAGATGAACCTAAACCCCACATCCTGAACCAGCTTCAGCACTCAACCTATCTCCATAATGAGATTTTGTACTCCCAAGGTGAGGAATGTGTAGACGTGGAGGTTTTGATCCTGGCTATCTCTAGTAGGAGAGATAAATCACTCTAACCTGGCGGGACCTGATCCTTTCACTCCAGAATCTACTACCCAAAACAGCTGCTTGGTGAGAGATTCTGATGGCAGTTCTTAAGTTTCCCAGGGTGGTTTATAGCCAGCATCCTTTATTTTCAGCCATTGTCCTGCAGAAGAATATAGTTTTTCATGTCAAACCCTGACCAACCTACAAAGTTGTCGATGCTGTCTAAAGAAAAACATACTTGTGTTGCCTTCTTAAATAAGGCTCTGCTTAAATCTGTCATAACTTACAAACTGTACAAAGAGTTAGAGACCTCTTGTGGAGTTTTTAGAGGTTACATCTTTTTATTTTGTATTTTTTAATATTTTTCTTTCTGGTAGGATTTTTGGTTTTTTCCAGCAGAGGGAGACATTTGACCATGAAACTGAATGGTTAGCAGCAGTATTCTGTAGCCTGTTTTATCAATATACATATAAAACTCAATGTTCAAATTAACTAGTTCAATAAGTAATTTAGCTCATTGATTTTTGGGCATATCCTAAGTGCCATTACAAGCTACGGATATTTTAAATGCCATTACCTAATAGAAGGAATGTTTTAAGCACCTTTTATTGATTTTATTACTGCTTTATTTTGCTGTCTTGGTTTAAAATCATTTTAACCACTCTGTAATCAAGAAGAAATATATCGTTGGTGAAATACAGTCAATTTCCTAAAAACCTTTGACATCGTTAAATAAGGAATTACAGTTGTTAAATCATGTCAGGCAATAACCGAGGGACAGAAAAGATATAAAATTTGGAGCAGTGGGCCAGCATACCAGTAAGCTATTTTGACCTTTGGCATTCAGACTCTGAATGTGACAATCACACTTCAATTCTCTTCTTGGTTCTTACATCAGTAAGAAGAGATTTAAAATCTCAGCATGCCAGGAAGGTTGCTGAAGGATAACAGAGTATGATTTAGAGACAATTAAAGGGCATTTTAATGACCTGCTGTGACTTTTTGTTAAAATTACTTTCTAACTTAGCAAATTTGAAGTTTCATTTGCCAGATTGTACTGCAAGTAGTGTAGTATATTGATGTTCTACACAAAAGGAGTAAATTGAATCTGCTCACAGGGATTTTCAGCTACTTCCTTGCCTAGCTCTTTTGACTTGAGAAGATTATCAGTATTATTGAGCTAATCAGTTGGTAGAAGTAGACTGGAAATACTGCCTCTACATTGCCTAATCAAAGAATTGCAAAAGTATGTAGTGAACGTTGGAGCTCAGTAAAAAAACAGCTAATGAGTTGATTGCATTGATATTTGATGTAATTTAACTGTAGAGTGGCAAACATCAATACCTCTATGATTTGGCAAATGATTGTTGAGCTGAGATTCAAAGTTTAAAGAGATTCTGCAGTAAGAGAGCACCTGGCAACTAAACAAGACTGGGGAGTTGAATTTTGCCCATTAAACAGAATAGACCCATAAAGTCAAGTGTTCAATCATTACTATTTTTTAAATACAAAATTAATGTATAGAGGAAATTTACAGTTAACACATATGGCTCTTTTCAGAGACAGACTCTCTGGTTATGAAAAATTAGAAGACAAAAGGAAAAATAAATTGGATTTATAAAATACAGAAAGGTTATACATCTAATTAATAAAATATTTTGTATGGTTATAAATACTGTAAATACAATATATAACTGTTACACCTACTAATGATTCTCTAGTTATAATTTAATGATGATATAAAAACCTGGAAGGAGGGAAGCCAACACCAAGAAACATTAGCCTATGTCCTTGGAGTTTAAAACCTGCTGTGTTTGATGTTCTAAATATCCCATGCATGAAGCACCAGTTGCAGCTAGTTAGTGATATATAAACATCTCAAATCAATTTTATTATGTAAAAATAGCACATTAATTGTCCTTGATAATGTTAGCTGTAACTTCATTCTTATTTTCCATTCTTCCCTTGTTCTATTCCTGCTTGATTTGTTTCTTAGGCGTTGTCACTTTTGTGCTCATAGGTGCAACTAATGTTGGTAATAAGGAGTGACATCTGTGTAGGCTTTTCTGAACCAGAGCTCTGCCAGTTTCAAACATTGTGTCAGCAGCAGACAGCAGGCTATTGGAACCCAGTTGCTGAGCAATTCTTTTGTTTGATATATCAAAGTCTGTGCTCTTCCCTTCATACTGGGAATTAGACTGATACACTGATACTACAGGAGTGCGAGACCTTCAGTCATCAGTTAGTATGTGTCTTCAAACTCCGAAGGATTTAGATGGCTTAGCAGTTTGTTTTTATTTCTCTTTATAGCATCTGACAATACCCTTTGGGGCTAGGTCCTCATTATGGCTTGAACCATACTAATCACAACTGTATGCAGAATAGTTATCAAGTACAGTTCTGTGAAAACTATGCTTGCCAACTGATTTCTATTATAGTTAGTGCTAGCACAATTTTCCTGTCCAATGTGGCAAGGGACATTTTTTTGTGACCACACCAGGTAAAATCATGCTATAGACTCTGGGTGTTGGGACAGGGGTATAAATTTAGGGCTATGCATGTCCCTTGATCCACCGTGGGTCTCCCACTGATGTCAGTGGAACACTTGTACTAGACTGAGTGTAACATATGGTCTTAATGTCATAACTGAAGTTTAAATTATTTTCATTATCTATTATTTTTGGTACCGTATTGTTGCATTCATTATAACAGAAAGGGAAAATATGCTCCCCTATAAGACCACTATTATTTCTGCCCTTTCTTTCTCTTCCTTCCGCATCCTCATTTCTCTTTTTTCTTCCTCTTCTCTGCCTTTGGGTGTGTCCTCCTTTCTTCCCTCTGCATTTCTTTATCTGGAGCAGCTCCCAATTCCCAACCCTATAGGCTTCACTCCTACTCATGTCTCCTTTCCAGCTGCTAATATCATCAATAAAATAGTTAATACTGACATTTAAAGTGCTTGCACTAGGTTTTAGAGTTAACAGGTTAGCGTTTCTGGCTGTTTGCAGACTCAGAAGACACCATTGCATAGGTTATACTCAGTTCATATTTTCAAAGTTTTCTTTGCAACTATTTGAGTTGGAAACTTATTTTATTTTAAAATGAAAGATTAGTTTATACAGCATCTAATATGCCATGCGGGCCACAAAATTATATCAAACAGACAGGATCTGGACCACGGGCTGGGTGTTTGAAAACTCTGCTAAAGACTGAACCTCTTAGCACGTCAACTGGCAGGTTTCTGTGTACTGTTGTAAAACAGAGCCAGATCCATATGCAAAGGGAGCCTCCGTGTGAAGATCACTCACCTTTTGTGTGGTTCAGCCACATCCATGGCATTGCTCTTCCCAGATCTAGAGGAGCCTTCTATGTACAGTTCAGGGTCCAAACTGTAGGAAGGAGAAGAGACTGAGTGAGCAAGGGGGCTGAGTGGATGGACTGGATATAGGTCCAGGTGGAATGCAAGTCATCCCTCCTCCAGCCCCATGGACCCTATGTGGAAAAAGTAATAAAGCCGCAAGTGGATTTACCTTTTCTGTGTAGCCTGCTCTGGGGGCCACTGTGACCAGGTGGTGTACCTGGTATCATGGCTTCAGTAGTGCTATGCAGTCATGAAACCTGTAGGGGCTGAAAGGTGTTGGACCCTAATACAAAAAGGACCTTATTCTCCCTTTTCCTTTCCCACTATTTCTGTGAAGAATAGAAGTGGGTCTCTTTAAACCCAAACCAATAGTAACAGAGATTTTAAAGAGACAATGTGTCCACTAACATTCCTTTCCACTGAAATTAATACTGAAATTTATTGAAAATCCACTGGAGAAAATCTGAGCCTTCTTTAGATCTGTTACCAGATTGTCACATTATATCTTGGTGCTACCAGTTTGGGGACGAAATATATTTACTTCCTTATAAATAACTTTAGCTTTGTCCAAATAACTATAATTTCCTGTTAGTTTTTTTTGGCCAGGCCATATAATGAACTGTGTTGGAAGGAATAGTATTGCTTGGAATTGGGCTAGGATAATGCAAACCATGGAAGGAAAACAGACAACCGCCACCATATTAGTTCTAATTTGTCTTAGTTAAATTGTAATTCAGTGTAATTCTATTGCTAATGCTGTATACTGAATTTATAATGCTCTGAAGAGCGCACTTAATAGTAACTGTACAAACCCAAACTTAAAATTTATCTATCATCTTGCTTCTGGAGCCTTGTAAATTTATCAACAATAACCATTTATCTGCAACTGGATTATTTTTAAGTCTATTGTTTATTTAATAAAAAATGCTTACTCTAAAGTAAAGTTTTGTCTGTCAGTAACTATAAATTGGCCTATTTGCTCCTGTGCCATCTGATCTGCAGATATTCTTTCAGTTGTAGTAACTTATTTATACATGTTGCCTGGAGGATTGTTACCTTATCAAAAGGTGGAGGTGTAAGATAAACTTAAAATACTGATAATCATATGGCCTTTTTATGCATTGCAATATTTCCTCTCAGCTGATTTCAGAATTTCCTTGTCCATACCTGTGGTTGAGCTAGCAACCAACATAATCCTGTCTGTCCTCTCATAGTATCATAGTGGAATTTAGCATGATAATTTTCAGATTCAGAACCAGCATTTGCTTTGGCTAGAAGAGATATAGCATACATACGGTCCAATGCCTAACAATAATCTGTAATAAACCTACTTCTTTGTATTGCATGTCTGGGGTGTACTTTTCCAAACCATAAGGCTTAGAAACACCAGAGAGATGTTTAATGACTGTCAGTAACTCTATTGAAATATAAAAGGCATTTAAAAATAATTATTTCCTTATTCTTGTGTTTTTACCATAAAATGATTTTTGAGAATAGAAAAGGAAACACACAGTTAAAACCAGGTTCCACTTGCACTCATTTTTCCACACCTTGAGGACTAGCAAATTCTTTAATATGAGACTTTATTTGTACAAAGCAAAACTTCAGAACCACTCAAAAGCTTTCTTATTAACTGCTGTCAGTCCTTTGATTTACAAGGGCAATAAAGATCTAGAGGGGGCACATTTATCATGGAGTTCAGCACACCAGGAGCCATTTTCTCAAGCGGTAAAGCCAAGTGATAAAATTAGTTCTTTTGTTCTATAACCAAGACACATTCCCTATTCTTAGGCACTTATGTGTATTGGAGTTCTTGGCTTGTAGTTTGGCTGTGTTCCTCTAATGCTCCATCTACAAGTAATGATGAATTGCTAAAATGCAGATACTGATGATGCAACGGGAACAGCAGATTGAATGATGCAAATTTACCTTCAGTTTTTTATTAGTTGCCAACATTATTTATTTCTCCAATGTTAATTTTTATTTTATTTGCCTAGCGCTTTTAAAATCGGATGGAAGAAGTTATCATATTCTCCTTTCTTAGCAATGCTGAGAGAATTTTGATTTAGTAGTAAATAAAATCGTTTTGTTTATGCCAAAGAACCATTCTCCTGAGATGCGAGGCTGAGAAGCAAAACCCAGTTGTTTTACCTACCTTCCAAAATTAACCTGGGTAGCTGATTTTGAGTTTTGTTGTTCAGTTTTGGCAGGCATGAAAACTTATTTTTTAAGTAGGTCTGTAACAAAACATTGATTACTAATGTAAACATATTCATTAAGGGCCAGATTGTGTCAATGGGTCTACTCATATGAGTGACTGTTCATGAATGTGAGGCAGGCCCTCACAATCTGGCTTTAAATAAATTAGCTGAGTTTTGAGTTAAAGAAATTAACGCTGTTTAGGTTCATATTAGCATGCTGCCGCCTCTCCTTCCCTAGTGAACTGAAGCGCCTCTTCCTGTCAATCACTTAATGAAAGTTCTGGCAAGCCCATTTGCGCTACCAGAAAAACTGCTCATCATCATTGCTTGGACACCCTTGAAAATGTATGAGTAGGAAAATGGATTTCAAGCAAACAGCTTCTAGTGTAACTCGGAATATTTTCTTCTTAATTCTTAACCTAAAATCTTGTGAGAACTTGCTTTCCAATATTTCCATTTGAGTTGGGCCATTATTGTAAAGTGGGATTGGGTGAGGTTTTGAAAAAACCTTGACCCTGTATATATTGTGATGGAGCAAGGCTGGATGGCTACAGGAAAGTACTGAGGAGCAGGTATGTTAGCTCCAGGCTAAGCAAATCCCTAGTACCATGGGAACCAAAATGGCAGTTGCTCCAGGCTAATCAAGGCACCTGGGGCCAATTAAGAACTTTCTAGAAGGCATCGGAGAGAGCTACATTGATTGGAGCACCTGCAGCCAATCAGGACAGGCTAATCAAGGCACCTGGTATAAAAAGGGGAGCTCACGCCAGTCTAGGGAGGAGGAGCCAGAGGAAAGAAGTGCGCATGAGGAGCTGGGCGCAAGAGACACAAGGAACTAAGAACTGAGAGGGGGTACTACTGGAGGATTGAGGAAAACACCATACAATCAAGCAGCATCAGACACCAGGTGGATCTGGTGGTGAGGATAAAGAAGGTGTTTGAAGGAGGCTATGGGGAAGTAGCCCAGGGAGCTGTAGCGGTCAAGCAGCGGTTACACGTAGCACTATAGAGACTGCTGCAATTCACAGGGCCGTGGGCTGGAACCCGGAGTAGAGGGCGGGCCCGGGTTCCCCCCTAGTCCCGCTACTCCTAATCAGACATAGGAGTAGTTGATCCAGACTATGGGTTTCATCCAAAGGGAAAACCACTAAGGGGAAGAAATCTGCCAATAAGCGCAGGACCTACTAGAGGAGAGGAGGAACTTTGCCTATATATATATATATAAAACACCTCTCTCTCTCTCTCTCTCTCTCTCTCTCTCTCTCTCTCTCTCTCTCTCTCTCTCGAGAGAGAGAGTGTGCATGTAGCCATGCTATGGTGCCGACAACTGTAACCATTTATTCCCAAGTGGATGCAAAATACTATGATGGTTGTGCTTGTCAGCCATTTTTGACCAAGCTGTAGCTAGAGTAGTATGGTCCTATGTAGGCAGAGTTTTTAAAATCCATTATACTAGTTGAAACAGTGCTTGATAGACTGCATCTCTAGTCAGATTATAGCATGGTTTCTTAACGTGGTTGTATACCATAGTTTTGAATGTTTTTATCTTGGAAAAAATGTTATAACAGCATTTAAAAATCTGCACAAATACAGACAGATATCATCTATGCTCCAAAACATCTGTTAGTCTATAAGGTGCCACAGGACTCTTTGCTGTTTAAACATGTTTACAAGACCTAATGAGAACATGGTCTACAGGAGTAAAAGATGTATAGCGGAAGAAGTGATTCTTTTGCATTCACTATGTTCTATGTACAATAATTTGGAATTTGGGATAAATCATACATTGAGCTCTATTGCTGCCCTAGCTGATATGCCCATGAAAGTATAATACTAAGAAATCCAAGATAATGTTTCATAATGACTGACCCATAGTAGTTACTTATCCAAACGGAAGCAGCTGTTGTGACAACTAGGAGAAACTATTATAACCAGCTTACTGACATATGGAAAATTAAAGCTTTGGCTGACCTATCATGACTATCAACCATGGCAGAGGGACTTTTCGGATCTGTTGCTGTAATTTTATGTTGGTTATTAAATTTTTGGGAAGGAAACATTTTCTCCAGGAATCCCACCTCTTTATATAGCTGTAGAGGGAGTTGTGTTATTTCTGATAGTTATTATACTATAAAATCTTTTAGTCTCTGATATTTTAAGTTGGAAATATAAGTTGCGTTTTTTGACCCTGGGGCCTCTTTTTTTATACTGTAGCCTCTTGAAAGATCCTAAAGATTTAGAAAAAAACCCACTTTATTTTATAAAGCAGTTTTGGGGTCAGATTTTCTAAAATGTATGCTTTCATGTTGGATGTTTAAAGACCATCTGTTAACTGAAACCAACCATTTATGTTTCCTATTAGTCTTGTATCTTTGCTATTAGTCATGTATGAAAGAATACAGAGACATCCAACAGAATTCAAAACAAATACTGAAAAAGCAGATGTTGAAACCATGTTGGCTTGTTGCTTTTCTTTTACAGGAGCAAGTAATTATTAATGGATCACAAAATACTTCAAGGCTAGTTTTGCAAACGATTATCTAGCATCACAGCTAAGATGTATTTCTGATTATTTATTGTATATTGCAATTGAAAATTGGAGTATTTTACGTGGAGATGCAGAAGAGGATTCTAAAAAATATATGATGAAGGTTATGACTGGAAGCATACAATGAAAGATAAAATACAAATTTTTAAATAGTTATGCACTTCTTAGTCTCTCAGGACTCATTTCTTATGTTGTCATGGTGAGCAGTGAATAAAAAAAAATAAAAAAGGCTGTTCCTTGGGTAGTTGTAACTTATTGGTAGTTATCTTTACAAGTGCTCCATGCTGTCTTAAGTAAAGATCTCTGAGAAAAAAAACAAACTTTATTTTTCAAATAAATTCAGCTAAGAGCCCACAGACTTCCATAACACCACACTGAATTATTATTAATGTGCATTGCTGTGAGAATAACACTCACTGCTGTTTAACAATAATGTCTTTCCGTGGAATTTTAGAAAGTCAGTAGGAAAATGGAAGGCAGATTTAAGTGCTGCAGCAGAATTAAACTAGTCCATTTAATAGCAAGGACATTATTATCATTGCTTCTGCAAGAAAGGAAAAAAATTAACACTTACTGTGTATGTGGGTTCATTTGCTGGCTGAAGGATTTTGAATGGCTTGTGTATTATGCAAGAACAGGCCTCCTAGTCCAGAATAATATCCATTTGAACCCATTCCCTTTCCTTCATGGTCTTTTTGTATTTTTAACCAGGGATGGATCATATGTCAGGAACATGCACAATTTTGGCTATAGAACTTTATCGTTTAGTGGGTGGTGTGTGGATTGCTTATCTTTGTTCTCTTTGCTTACTTATCTCTTTATGGGAGGTACTGTAGTCTACTTGCTAGACACTGGGAGTAAAGTAGGAGTTATAGGTTCTACTCCTAGTACTGCAACTGACTCACCACGTGATCTTTGGCAAATTGCTTCATCTTTCTGTGACTGTTTCTCCATTGAGAAAATGGAAAAATATTATTTACCTCTTAGGGATGTTGTAAGGTTTAATTAATAATCATAAAATGCTTGAAATTTTTGTATGGAAGGTGCTGTAGAAGTGTTAATGTTAATAAATTTATTTATCAATTTTCTTAATATTTGGGCACTATTGAATTAATTAGACCTATGAGGAGCTCCAATCTCATATAGAGTGCTTTCCTGCTGTGAGAGGTACTGGGGCTTTTTCAGAAACTTATAGATGTTAGAGACAGAAAAGCCGTTATATCTGTTTGCCAATGCAAGTTCTTCCCTTTTACACACTTACAATTGTTTGTCCAATCTAATTTTTAATATCCCAAGAGATGGGACTTCTACCACTCCTTTTGTGAGACTGTACTGGTGCGGGTGCCACACCCTAACTTGGCGGTCACCAAGCATTTAAATCAGATGCTCAATAAATATTTCAGTCACATCTTCATTCAGGATAGTCCACATGATTACCAGAAAAACCCTGGATGGCCTTTCTTTTGTTTGGTCTTATTGTGTGTATGTGTCTGTCAGAGAAAGAGAATATTTTTAATTCAATTACTTTGTTTCAAAAATATTTAATAAATAGAATTTAGGATTTATCTTGAAGTTGTTTCGTGTTAATTCAGTAAGGATTGTAACATGGGATGATAAACATCTCAGCCTTCCCCTTTAGAGGTTATTTAGTCTAGCGTATGGTTGTGACTAAAGCGGGTTGGGAATTTTTCAACAAAATTATTTTGTGAGAAAGTGCTGATGAGAGAGAGACTCTACCCCAGAATAGCCAGTCGTCAGGGCATTCACCTGAGGTTCAGGTGGCTGCTCTGCTTGATTTGAAGCAGGTACTTGAACCTAGTTCTCTCACAGCCTAGGTGAGTGCTCTACTCACCAGACTATAAAGTCAACCAGTCTTTCCTGTTGGAGCTGTTCTACTTAATATTAATAGTTAAATATTAATTGGGCCAGAAGTCTCTGCTCTGAATCAGCAAAACCAAGGGATTTGAGCTCACATCTCAGCTGGGGGCCCTAACCATCAGGCTACTGGCTGTTCTGGAGAGGGTGTGTGTGTCTCTTCCTCACCCCGCTTTTTCTTGACAATTTTTTGAAAGGTTTTGGTTTTGTCCTGATGTGTAATGGGCTTTTTTTGATATCTCAAAATGTTCACAGGACAGGAAAACCCTTTCCAGTCCAGCTGGCCCAGCTCTAGTTATGACCTTATAAGCACGAAGCACTCTCAAATTTCCATCTAAATAGCAAAATAGAAAAGGATGGAAAACATGCAAAAATATTTAATGGAATTCACTCAGACCAGCATAATGTTTAGTTTTTAGTTTTTACATTTATTTTATTGTTTGTATTGCACTAGTGCCTAGTGGTCCCGATCAGGGATTGGAGCCCCATTGTGCTAGGCACTGTAAACACATTTAAGAAAAGAGAGTCCCTGCCCAAAGAGCATACAATCCAAGTATAAAATGAGAGACAACAGGTGGTTACAGTGAACAGATGGGAGGCACAGTGATTATGATCATATGCAATAATAATGATGGTCCTTGCTTGATTATTGAATTCCTTGGTAGTGTAATCAAAATATGTTGATTTACAGACATCTCTTTTCATTTGCATGAAATCCAGTGAATACTTTTTTCCATATTTAAATGAATTTGAGAGCTCAACCTCAACAGGTAATCCCTTCTGTAGGCATCTGTGATGGGATGCATGAACCCCACACCAGTGACAAAGGGATTAAAGAGCTGCTATCAGCAGCACTCTGCCTCTCCAGCCCTATCAGTTGCGTCAGGGGTGGAGTAAGGGTTTAAAATCAGGAGTTCCAGACAGTTGGTGGGCAGTTCTAGGAGAGAGCAGACAGCAGCTCTACAGCTCCCAAAAAGGACTTCTGGAAAGCTTCAGGGAAACTGCCCTCAGGAAGGTCACACACTGATTCTTGAAGGAGACAGCAGACTCTGGCATACTGGTTGGGCAGGATAGGTTCGCCAAGCCCCAAGGTGAACTGTTAAATGGTCAGTACTGCTATCCTCAACCCCTCCCAGGATTACAGAATCTGAGACTGTACAGAAAGGGCTTGTGGAGTGGGACCCAGGAGACCCATCCTTTTAAACTCAGTCAGACTATTCTGCTCAACTTAGTATCTCTGAAACTCATGTTTATGCAGTCCAAGGCACCCTATGGGTTTTGCAGTGGCCAGGCAGCAGGAAGTGCCCATCAACCCAAGAATTGTGACAGTATCTTTGTATAGTTGTATTCAGTCCTATGTAATTCAGATAGCTTGGTTTATTTGTCATGTTTCATAGAGTTTAAGGCAAGAAAGGACCATTAAAGCATCTAGTCTGACCTCCTGTATATCACAGGTCATTAAGTTTCACCCAGATATCTCTATATTGAGCCCAATGTCTCTGGTTAAACTAACGCATTTCAGTCAACTGTTGTGTGCCACAGACTGAGAACAGGAGAGACCAAGGTTCCCCCAATGTCCAAGGCCCCTGAAATGGCAGGGAATTAATTAGGTGAGATATGCCCAGATGATCTAAACAGGTGATCCATTCCCCATGCTACAGGGAAAGGTGAAAGACCCACAAGGTCCCTGTCAGTCTGACCCAATGGAAAATTCCTTTCTGACCCCAAGTCTAATGACTTGGTGCAAATTCCAACTTCAGGAGACATACCCACACCAGAGCTGATAGAGCCAGCCTGCCAAAAATAGAATGCCAGCCACTGCCATATTTATTTGTATATCTGTAGATCTCCCCAAAGTCAGGCAGTTGGTTAATGTAGGTAAAACTCAGCTTTATTTTTCATTTGAATCTTATATATATTTTTAACCCTTTCCAGATTTTCATAAAGATTTTATCAAAGGCATCAAAATTACTCTCTTCCAGGTTTAATTTTTAATGTTAAAATAAATAAATACTGGTTGAAGCTACCTGAAACATTAAGTTGCTATTGATTTTAGAATACAGCTATTATTAGTACTTAGTTCAAAGCTGGAAACTATAACCTTAATTAAGATATAGGGTAGAAAAAGTAGGAGCATCATCTTCGGGTGGAAAGTTCCTGGTCAATTAAACTTGGCAAAAGAAAAGGATGGTACAGGGTGGGATGTAATTATTGAAGGGAAAACCCTTAAGTTTAATTGGTAATTGATGAGTTGAAGGTTTTCAATTTACAAAAGCACATTTTATTGGTGCTACATAATGGAGATAATCTCAAGAATGCTTTTTTCATATTTAAAAAATAAAATTATATATGTCTTTGTTGATATAAAATGCATATGGTTTCTACAGAAGATTACTTTCTCAATTTATGGGAAAATGTCATCTCATCTCATCCGTTTTCAGACTCCAATGATAGCCCTTTTAATTTCCCCTTTCTGTTATTGGATTTTGGAAAAGGTTAATTAGTTATCCACTGAGCTTGGTGGAAGAAGATTTTTTAAAATATAATATTAAGAAATGTCCTATTGGGGTATGAAGGTAACACCACAAGGGGGTACTATAATTTTATCAAATTTGTCCTGGTAAGTAGGTTTATTAAGGTGAAATGATTACAGGCTGCAGAGTTAATTTTAATATGCTAATACACCCAGCAAGTTGGGAACTTAAATAAAAGGATATAATTAATTAAAATTTATAAGAGATAGGGAAGTTTAGTAAGGTCATCTGTAGATTATATTAACACTGAATATAGGCTTATATGGTTTAAAATTAAGTTTTCTTATAAGTGAGCTTTAGATGGCTGCTGTATGTACATTATTGACCTTTGAATGAGGAAGTGAATGTTGCATTCTGTGATTCTTGGTGGGTTTTTTTTTTTAAAGAAAAAATATAATGATTCACTCTTCAAGTAAAACAAGCTAATACTGGATATTTCTCTCTTTTAATGGAATAATCAAGTTAACAGTTTCAGTAAAGAGTGGTGCTGTATATTAATGGGACTTCAAGGTGAAACTTTTCTGGTTTTCATTGGAAAATTATATCCTCTAGAATTCTTCCATTAGAAAATTCATTACTCTTTTCCATGGTTAAATCTTCTGATAAGATACTAATAGGGATTTTCTGTTATATCCATGGATGCAGATGTGTACACTATACGTATTCAGTTTTTTTAAAGGGGGAAGTGTAAAATATCTTTGCTTTTGAGTTTTTATACTATCACTAAAAGCAGCAAAGAGTCCTGTGGCACCTTATAGACTAACAGACGTATTGGAGCATGAGCTTTCGTGGGTGAATACCCACTTCGTCGGATGCACCCACGAAAGCTCATGCTCCAATATGTCTGTTAGTCTATAAGGTGCCACAGGACTCTTTGCTGCTTTTACAGATCCAGACTAACACGGCTACCCCTCTGATACTATACTATCACTGTTTTCAGAGTATGGCTCAGCTGTAGAAGAGTAGAGCAGAAAGTGAATGTAACTGAAAATGGGTCTCTGAAGTCTTTGATACTGTGTTTGGCCAACAGATAAAAAGGAGAAAAGGATAAAGAGCTATAAAGAATGGGGAGACCAAAGAACAAAGTGATGAGAGTGGGGCCCCTGGACGATCGAGATACAAAAGGAGCGCTTAAAGATGATAAAGTCACTGTGGAGAAACTAAATGGATTCTTTGCTTCAGTCTTCACGGCTGAGGATGTCAGGGAGATTCCCAAACCTGAGCCGGCTTATGTAGGTGACAAATCGGAGGAATTGTCACAGATTAAGGTGTCACTAGAGGAGATTTTGGAATTAATTGATAAACTTAACAGTAACAAGTCACTGGGATCAGATGGCATTCACCCAAGAGTTCTGAAAGAACTCAGATGTGAAGTTGTGGAACTAACTAACTATGGTTTGTAACCTGTCCTTTAAATCGGCATCTGTACCCAATGACTAGAAGATAGCTAATGTAACACCAATATTTAAAAAGGGCTCTAGAAGTGATCCTAGCCATTACAGACTGGTAAGTCTAACGTCAGTACCGTGCAAATTAGTTGAAATAATAGTAAAGAATAAAATTGTCAGACACGTAGAAGAACATAAATTTTGGGGCAAAAGTCAACATGGTTTCTGTAAAGGGAAATCGTGTCTTACTAATCTATTAGAGTTCTTTGAGGGGGTCAACAAACATGTGGACAAGGGGAATCCAGTGGACATAGTGTACTTAGATTTCCAGAAAGCCTTTGACAAGGTCCCTCACCAAAGGCTCTTACGTAAATTAAGTTGTCATGGGATAAGAGGGGGATGGATAGAGAACTTTCATGGATAGAGAACTGGTTAAAAGACAGAGAACAAAGGGTAGGAATAAATGGTAAATTCTCAGAATGGAGAGGGGTAACAAGTGGTTTCCCCCAAGGGTCAGTGCTAGGACCAGTCCTGTTCAACTCATTCATAAATGATCTGGAGAAAGGGGTAAACAGTGAGGTGGCAAAGTTTGCAGATGATACTAAACTGCTCAAGATAGTTAAAACCAAAGCAGACTGTGAAGAACTTCAAAAAGATCTCACAAAACTAAGTGATTGGGCAACAAAATGGCAAATGAAATTTAATGTGGATAAATGTAAAGTAATGCACATTGGAAGAAATAACCCCAACTATACATACAATACGACGGGGGCTAACTTAGCTACAACAAATCAGGAAAAAGATCTTGGCGTCATCGTGGATAGTTCTCTAAAGACATCCACGCAGTGTGCAGCGGCGGTCAAAAAAGCAAACAGGATGTTAGGAATCATTAAAAAGGGGATAGAAAATAAGACAGAGTATCTTATTGCCCTTATTTAAATCCATGGTACACCCACATCTTGAATACTGCGTACAAGTGTGGTCTCCTTATCTCAAAAAAGATATACTGGCATTAGAAAAGGTTCAGAAAAGGGCAACTAAAATGATTAGGGGTTTGGAACGGGTCCCATTTGAGGAGATATTAAAGAGGCTAGGACTTTTCAGCTTGGAAAAGAGGAGACTAAGGGGGGATATGATAGAGGTATATAAAATCATGAATGATGTGGAGAAAGTAAATAAGGAAAAGTTATTTACTTGTCCCCATAATACAAGAAGAACTAGGAGCCAACTGAAATTAATGGGCAGCAGGTTTAAAACAAATAAAAGGAAGTTCTTCTTCACACAGCACACAGTCAACTTGTGGAACTCCTTGCCTGCGGAGGTTGTGAAGGCTAGGACTATAACAGAGTTTAAAAGAGAACTGGATAAATTCATGGAGGTTAAGTCCGTTAATGGATATTAGCCAGGATGGGTAAGGAAGGGTGTCCCTAGCCTCTGTTTGTCAGAGAGTGGAGATGGATGGCAGGAGAGAGATCACTTGATCATTGCCTGTTGGGTTCACGCCCTCTGGGGCACCTGGCGTTGGCCGCTGTCGGTAGACAGGATACTGGGTTAGATAGACCTTTGGTCTGACCCAGAACGGCCATTCTTATGTTCTTATGTCATTGCAGAAAAATAGAAAAGAAGTAAGGTGGCTGACGAGTCCTTTTAACATTTTGCTTGTATGTTTATTTATTAC
Organism: Mauremys reevesii; assembly: GCF_016161935.1. Classification (NCBI taxonomy): domain Eukaryota; kingdom Metazoa; phylum Chordata; order Testudines; family Geoemydidae; genus Mauremys; species Mauremys reevesii. Next base: position 42,145,495 of record NC_052638.1, read on the forward strand.
TGGTTGTCTATCTCTTTGGGGTAGAGACCGTGTCATAGTGTTTATATAGTGCCTACTACAAATCCCTGACTGGGGCCTCCAGATGCTACCATATTACAAATATATAATAATAATTAGCAGAGGATTGAGAGACATACAGTGCTAGGAAGGGATAGTATACAGGTGAAGAAGAGAGCACATAGGGCCTGCTGCAAAATGCATTGAAGTGAATTGGAGTCTTTTCATTGACTTCAGTGAGCTTTTGCTCAGGCCCATAGAGAGATGAGTTAGAAGACAGAACGAAGAAAATAGTTTACTAAGAAAACTAACACCGTAAGAGAAGCATTTTGTTAAAATTCATTACAGAGACACTTCTTGTGGCTCAATAGTTAAGGTAGAGTTAATTTTTGCACTTAAAGTAGGGATTTAACCTCAGTTATATATGAAGAATACAGTGTGTCCTCCTGAAATATACAGTACTTGCTCTGAGTACAGAAGGAATTTCTCAAGAATGTACAAGTAAATCTATTAGTTTTTAATTCAAATTATTATTTTTTAAAAAATGCATCCTGTAGTGCTGTGTTGGACTTTCTTTGTTCTAAGTAATTTCAGTAATGGAAAAACACATTCTCTTCAAACTTCCCATATAGTTGAAGCTCACTGAAATTTTGTTAATTGAAATTTTAGTCTTCATTTGAAGAAATTAGGTTGTAATTAAGCGGGTTGTACAGTAGAACCTCAGAGTTATGAACACCAGAGTTATAAACTGACCAGTCAACCACACGCCTCATTTGGAACCAGAAGTATGCAATCAAGCTGCATAGGCGAAAAAAAATATATACACCTCTACCTCGATATAACGCTGTCCTCGGGAGCCAAAAAATCTTACCGCGTTATAGGTGAAACTGCGTTATATCAAACTTGTTTTGATCCACCAGAGCGTGCAGCCGCGCCCCCCTGGAGCGCTGCTTTACCGCGTTATATCCAAATTCGTGTTATATCGGGTCATGTTATATTGAGGTAGAGGTGTATATACAGTATAGTATTGTGTTAAATGTAAACTACTAAAAAAAGGGAAAGATTTGACAAGATTTAAAAAAAAAAGATTTGACAATATAAGGAAACTGTTTCTGTGCTTGTTTCATTTAAATTAAGATGGTTAAAAGAAGCATTTTTCTTCTGTATAGTAAAGTTTCAAAGCTGTATTAAGTCAATGTTCAGTTGTAAACTTTTCAAAGAACAACCATAACGTTTTATTCCAAGTTTTGAATGTTTCAGAGTTATGAACAACCGCCATTCCCGAAGTGTTTGTAACTCTGACGTTCTACTGTGCATAGTATACATATGCTCTTTTGTGATCTGGAAAATGTTTGTTATTATTGTTTCTGTCTCTATATGCTTGAAAATGTTTTTGATTGTTGGCCATTTCACTATTGGCTTTGCCTGTCCTTCTTTAATCCCAGATCCAACCAACTGATCACAGAGTAGAATTTACCATATTGTGGGTGGCTAAGACCCTGAGTCACGTGACTATATCAATTTTGAAAATAGGACTTAACTGTCTAAGGTCATGTCTGTGCTACAAAATGTCGTCAACTCAAGTTATGTTGGCATACAGCAGTAAAAGTTTTTATATTGCTAGGGAGCGTGCACACTGGGCTGCTTGCTTCAGTGCTGCATGTTCTCACCAGGAGTCTTACACAGTGCATCCCATGCCCCCTACCACTGTCCAGCACAATGCCTTTTGGGACAATTTTCTGAGTGCTTTGTGGGATAATAATGAGTTTCCCAGGGATTTCTGGGAGTTAGAGGTCAGCCATGCCACTTTCTAAATCCCATAATACTTTTCAAACCCTTTAATTTTCATGCTTATTTTTTAAAATTCCCACAGTCCCACATGTTACTTTTTGGTGTCTGCCTTCTCTCTGACAGAAGCATGGAGCTTGCAGATTTGAGCATAATTCTCTTGTGCATTGCTGATACATGGTGCACAGTTCTCCGGTATATGCAAGGCTTGAGGGAGTACTGCTACCACAGGGATTGGGAGGAGGAGGATGTGAAGATGTTTGAGCACAACAACTGGATGCTGATGGACACAGTGCAAAACAGTGTCAGGTTGCTGCTGGCATTCATGGAACACTTCCACACAGTGGAGTACTGTTTCTGGACTGAGAAGTGAGCACTGATTGGTGGGATTACATTGTAATGCTGGTTTGGGATGATGAACAATGGCCGCAGAACTTTCAGATGTGAAAGGCCACGTTCCTGGAGCTGTGTGCTGAGTTCTACCCATCTCTCCAGTGCAGGGGCACCAAAATGAAAGCAGCATTGACAGCAGAGAAGCAAGTGGCTATCGTGCTCTGGCAACTTGCAACACTGGATTGCTATCGGTTAATTGGCAATCATTTTGGGGTTGGAAAATCCATAGTGGGGGCCATTGTGATCCAAGTGTGTAGGGCCATTAAACGTCTCCTGCTGCATAGGACTCTGACTCTTGGTAATGTACAGGAAGTAGTGGATAGATTTGCAATAGTGGGTTTCCTGAACTGTGGTGGGGCAATAGATGGTACTCATATCCCTATTTTGGCACCAGGCCACCTTGCCACAGAGTGCATCAACAGAAAGGTTACTTTTCTGTGATTATGGAAGCACTAGAGGATCACTGAGGATGTTTCACTAATATCAGTGTGGCCTAGTCAGGGAAGGTGCATGATGTTTGCATCTTTGTGAATACAGGACTTTAAAAAACTGCAAGCAGGGACATTTCCCAATCAGCAGATTATCACTGGTGCTATTGAAATGCCAATAGTGATTCTGGGTTGCCTAGCCTAGCCTTTGCTTCCCTGGCTTATGAAGCCGTACACCGGCCACCTCGACAGCACTGAAGAAAGATTCAGCTATTGTCTCAGCTACTGTTCAATGTGCTTTTGACAGATCGAAGGGATGCAGGCATTGTTTTCTCACTAGATTGGATTTCAGCAAGAAAAACATCCCAGTGGCTATAGTTGCATGTTGTGTATTGCATATATGTGTAAGACAAAGTGAGAAAAGCTGCTGCCAAGGTGGATGAGTAAGTCTGACCAGCTGTCTGCTGAATTTGAACAGCCAGACACAAAGAGTCAACGTAGAGATATGTGGCTGAGGGAGGCTTTAAAGGAACATTTTAACAGCCAGCAATAGAAGAGTTGTCTGCTGATTTCATGAAATATTGGCTGTCATGTTGTCAACACTGTTAAGAGAGTGAACCACAGTTACAATGCAAAATGAAAACAGAAGTAAACAGTAAACATTTATGTCTATGTATGTAAATGGTAGCTTAGAGCAGTGTTGTGGCTACATACACACCCACTGCTCTGTGTTTTTTAAAGGTCAGTATATGTGTAGCTATGGTTCCGGTTGTCTTCCCCCCCCCCCCCCCCGAGTAGTCATGGTAAGAATGTACACTGTGGTTCCACGTGGAATTTTGGGGAATGTAGGGAGCAGCAACTATGGAGTTCTCCAAGGACTGCAGAGGCTGCTGAGTCTGGGAACTTTGTAGCAGTAGATCAGCCATGGTGTGCAACATTTGAATTTACTACCTAAGCAAACCTATAATGTCCTGGTGCATTTCACACTGTGCCTGCTAGTCCTTTTCCTGCTGCACCTCCTGGTCCTTTTGCTTGTCATGAGCAGCTACTGCTGTCTACATTCTCTGTCTTTCTTCATGGTCACTTTCTGAAGAGCCTTCCAAGCCATTTGATCATGGAACAAGGAAACTGTGGCTTATAGAATTGTAGGACTGGAAGGGACCTCGAGAGGTCTTCTAGTCCAGTCCCCTTCACTCAAGGCTTGAAAGATTTTACAGAACATCTCCACCTTAGTCCTCTTTCTTCTCCTGATGAGGGTCAGATGTAAGAATGGTCATACTGGATCAGATCAATAGTTCATCTAGCCCAGCATCCTGTCTTCCAACAGTGGCCAATTCCAAGTGCTTCACAGGCAATCATCAAGTGATCCATCCTGCATTGTCCAGTCCCAGCATCTGGCAGTCAGAGGCCGAGGACACTCAGAGCATGGGGCTGCACCCCTGACCGTCTTGGCTAATAGCCATTGATGGACCTATCCTCCATGAACTTACCTAATTTTTTTGAAACCCATTATAGTTTTGTCCTTCACAACATTCCCTGGCAATGAGTTCCACAGGTTGACTGCGCTTTGTGTGAAGAAGTACTTCCTTCTGTTTGTTTTCAACCTGCTGCTTATTATTTTCATTGGGTGACATTCAGTGGGCATGGAGGAAGAGCCTGGAGGGGAGACCCCTGAAGGCCACTACACCAGAAGCTGCAGATATAAACAGTCAGATGCAGCATTAGATTTACAGTCACGATGGAAAAGTCTCAAAACTCCTTTATATTATTCCAACAAGTGTCCTGCATAAGAAAGGATTATTGACGTTTCAGCTTTGGAGCACCTCGCTACAGCACCAGCCTTTAGCTCAAACCATGGTGAGTATGGCCTGGCTGGGAGGAGGGAGGGTACACCACTGCACCTAGCTGTACATTGTGGTCCCTCTCCCTGGGTATGGGTATTGGGAAATGACAGTGAATACAATAGTACTGTTTTCACAGGCAGTGATTTTGGCTGATCCCTCTTTCCTGAGGGTCGCAAAGGCACAGAGAACCCAGCTGCTACTGGAGTCTTGAAGCTGCCCAGGCCCATATGCCACTCAGCTGGCCTGTTTATTGGAGTTTTGCCCGCGGAAGTCATCGCAGAGGGCATGAGAAAGTGTCCTATCACAGTGGACGAAACAGTTTTCAGGAGAGGATTGCAGAGTATATCCAGGAAAGTTTAACTGAGATCTCACAAGAGGATAAAGAGACATTCCTATTCTGATAAACAGAGTACTTGCATGGTCCCCCTGCCTAGTCCAACAAGTCAAAGAAATTAACAACATACGCCGATTCAACTTCTGTTTTTTCTACTTCTACCTGAGCACAGGATGGTCTACCCCATCTGAGCACAGGACACTGATTTGATGTGGATTGACTAACTGGACTTCAATATAACCTTTTTTAGAATGTATTCCCTAACTTTTTATTTTCTAACATTATACCAATAAAGTAATGAACAGTCGATACCTGTCTTAATTTGCAAAAGGGCTGGGTGCCATTTTTACATGTGGAATAAAGGTGGTCTCGGGGGGGGGGTAGAGAGAGGGAGATGTGGTTTGAAGGAAAGGAAAAAAAAGATGTAAGGAATAATGCATGTACAGATTTAACCAAGCTCCTTTCTCCTTTGTCAGCAGGTTCATCTGTGCTCACCTGCTGGGATTGGCTACACTCATGTGGAGTTTCAAACAGTTTCTGGCTTGCAACATGGGTAGAGTCTCCCGCTGGGTCTCCCTCATCATCTTTCTACCTTTTCTTGAGAGGGGTCACCATCTTGGACTTCTCCAAGGTATCCATAGTAGTCTATGGGATGCTGGTGGGGTCACTGCCCAGTTTGGTATGCGGTTAGTTGTAAAAGTGGCAAGTCTGTGGGGCAGCACCAGATCTCTTGTTTCTCTTCTTTGCTTTGTGGTATCCCTCAAGTAGGTCCTTCACTTTCATGTGGCACTCTTGCTGATCTAAGCCATGACCTTTGCCAGCATCCTCTATGAAATCTGCTCGTAGATGCTGATGTTTCCATGGCTGGTCTGTAGCACTTATTGAACAGCCTCTTCTCCCCCCCATTTCAAGGTGAGCCAACATTTCTTGCCTTCAGGGGCGTGCACGGGGGGGAGGGAGCAATCAGGGCAGAGGCCCCCCCATTCAGCAAGAGCACAGAACTCCTCCTGTGCCAGGGAGGGGAGTTTGAGCTCCTCCGACCCCGGTTGGGGCAGGAGATGACAGCTCCTCTGGTGCCGGGGCTGTGGAGGATGAGCCAGCTCCTCCAGCTGCCAGCGAAGAGCAAGCTCCACCAGCCCTGGGGCTGTGGTGGGGAGGGGAAAGAGCCAGCTTCTCCAGCCACAGCAGGAGAGAGCCAGCTTCACTGGCCATGGGGCTGCATGTGGGGCAGCGGGGAGAGCCAGCTCCTCTGGCCACAGGGGCACAAAAAGTGCCCTTCCAAAAGCGTCCAACAGAGGCGCCAACTCCATGGGTGCTCCAGCCCTGGAGCACCCACGGAAATAAATTAGCAGGTGCTTAGCACTCACTGGCAGCCAGCTCCTCCCCTCCCTCCCAGCACCTCCTGCCCGCTGCAATCAGGCTGCTGGGGTGGAGTGGGGGTGGGAAGAGGCGGAATGGGGGTAGAGGTTTGGAGGTGGGAGTGGACCTGGGGTGGAGTTGGGACTTAAGCAACCCCTGGGCCCAGAAGAAGCTGGTGCCTATGGTGGCCAAATTTTTATTCCTGTGCATGCCCCTGCTTGTCTTCTCTATGCAGGAGCATGTCTAGTAGCTCTCTGTGTGAGTGAAACCAGCACGGTCAGTTTGGCAGTTGCACATAACAAAGGTGAGATGCTGGTGTGCTTGCCGAGGTGGGCAATATTGAAAAAGATGTGAAAAACTAATGGGGGTTTTAAAGAGAAGGGCTGGCTTCCAATCTCTGATCCCTGGACAGTGGAGTTTAATATTGCGAATGGAGTATTCACTGTCATGGGGACAAGAGCATTGTGGGACAGGTGCTGGAGGACTGTTAAGGTTGACACAAGTGATGCGGTGTCTACATTTGTGCTGTGTCAAACCTAAATAGGTTGACTGTGGCTCTGGGCCAGTCAGGGAGGTGGTATTACTGCATCACAGTAAATGGCCACTTACTTCAATGGGAGACAGATTTGAGTGTAGACACATGCAGAACTAGGTTGATGCATTTGGACTTACGTTAGCCTAGCTTTGTGCATAGACCAAGTCTTGTAATGTTGAACAGACCAACATCTAAATTCTGTAAAATTCTGGACCCTTGTTCCTTGTGATATCTTGCATGGTTCCAAGGTCATTTTGGGTTCTTCCTAAAACTCTGCATTTACCCCACCGACCCATCATAGTTTCCTGCTGGGTTCCTAGGGCCAGATCAGTAGGGGAAATTCTGACATTTGCCAGCAAGTGGTCACAGCAGTAGCTATCATAGCTTCATATTCTAAGTGCTTTTTGAAAATCCCTGTAACTGAATATACAGATGGAACCTGGGCACTCAAACAGCTGCGCATGCAGAGAGGCAACTGAATTTCCAAGTGTTTGGTAACACCCATGTTCAGCTTTGAAAATCCTTCAATTTCCAGAGGAGCCTCTAAAGAGGGAATAGCTCAATTGCTGTATTTATGAGAAGTGCTAAGGAACTGTCACTTCCATTAACCTTACTGGGAGGTGAGGTACTTAGCACCTCATAAGATTATATCCTAAGGAGGTCATGGTGTGAGAACAAGACAGGGACTCATGATCTCCTGTGTCACTTAACCCCACTATCTCTGTTCCCCTTTCTGTTAAATGAAGATAAACAGCCGTGTTGTGAGGTCTAGGTCGTATGTATGTTGCCTGTGCCCTTCGAACAGGCCTAATGGACACTCATTCACTTCTTGGGTGTATTACTCATGTTATTAAAATGTTATTCCTAGTAATGGTAATATTAATCATACTCATGGGGTATTTAAAATTGTGTTGCCTTAGCCTCTTCCTGAAAGCCCTATTTGTAAATCCCCTCAGTGGCTTATCCCTTTTTATGACTTACCTTCTCTCTCTCCTCATAGCATGATCAGTGGACCAAGGTATCAAGCTAGCTGGAGCCAGGGCCTCCAGCCTGAATGCCCTGTCATTCAGTGTGCGAGAAGGAGGGGCGCCTGGGTCCTTCTTTAAAGAGAGTGAGGGAGTGTTGGAATATGTATGGGTTAAGTAGAGACCTGGGAAGCTGCTAATGTGCTGACATGGCATTAGGGGACAAAGGCGTAAGAAGGCTGTAGTTCTTTGTTTAATAAATAAGTTGCCATATTTTGCCCTTCTCTTTTGCTTGTAAGAATTGATAAATGTTGCAGCTGCATGAGAAATGTGGGGATCTAAAGGATACCTTTTGGGTAAAGCAGTGTTGTCTCCTCTTCCCTTCCTTTCCCAGCTACATAATAAGCCCTGGCTTCTGGCCCCTTCCTACCTCCCCTAAGAATTGTTCAGGGCCCCTTTCTCCCTCCCCTGAGAATTGCTGACCAGGGAGATTTGTGGCAACAAACTGTTGCAAAGAAATATATCGTCAAGGTAAAAATGCCTGTGTTACGAAGTGGGAACGTACTTGTTGTGTTATGTGAATGCTGAATGGGGAGGTATTTCCAGTAGAGATTAAGGAGGTGTTAGTACCATTATACAAGGCACTGGTGAGACCTCATCTGGAATACTGTGTGCAGTTCTGGTCTCCCATGTTTAAGAAGGATGAATTCAAACTGGAACAGGTTCAGAGACGGGCTACTATGATGATCCGAGGAATGGAAAACCTGTCTTATGAAAGGAGACTCAAAGAGCTTGGCTTGTTTAGCCTAACCAAAAGAAGGTTGAGGGGGGGATATGATTTCTCTTTATAAATATATCAGAGGAATAAATATTAGGGAGGGAGAGGAATTATTTAAGCTTAGTACCAATGTGGACACAAGAACAAATGGATATAAACCGGACACTAGGAAGTTTAGACTTGAAACTAGACAAAGGTTTCTAACCATTAGAGGAGTGAAGTTCTGGAACAGCCTTCCAAGGGGAGTAGTGGGGGCAAAAGACATATCTGGCTTTAAGACTAAGCTTGATAAGTTTATGGAGGGGATGGTATGATGGGATAGCCTAATTTTGGCAATTAATTTGGCAACTGATCTTTGATTATCAGCAGGTAATTATGCCCAGTGGTCTGTGATGGGATGTTAGATGGGATGGGAACTGAGTTACTACAGAGAATTCTTTCCTGGGTGCTGGCTGGTGAGTCTTGCCCACATGCTCGGGGTTTAACTGATCGCCATATTTGGGGTCGTGAAGGAATTTTCCTCCAGGGCAGATTGGCAGAGGCCCTGGAGGTTTTTCGCTTTCCTCTGCAACGTGGGGCACAGGTCACTTGCTGGGGGATTCTCTGCAGCTTGAGGTCTTCAAACCACAATTTGAGGACTTCAATAACTCAGACATAGCTTAGGGGTTTGTTATTGAAGTGGATGGGTGAGATTCTGTGCCCTGCGTTGTGCAGGAGGTCAGACTAGATGATCATAATGGTCCCTTATGACCTTAAAGTCTGAGTCTATGAGTATTGACCCGGGAAGGTTGCAGGGGAGTTGTGCTGGGACGGCCTGCCTTGGGGAAGGGAGCATACCTGAGCATGTACCCTGAGAACCCAGGAGGGGGTTGAAGGCCAGGTGACACCGCTGCCTGGACACTGAACAAAGGACACAAAGGCTGGGGGAGAAGCTGGAGGGAGGCTGAGTGAGAGGCTGGGGGGAGTTCTCAGTTTTGGAGCTGGCTGGGAAATGGAGAGGGGTGCCCCCACAGGGCTTGGGCTTCCCAATGGGGCTGTGGCCTCCCTGGGGGCCCCAGATGGATCTAACTAAAGAGGGTCCTGTTGTCTGTACCAGCAAGACCTGTTTTGGACTGTGTTCCTGTCATCTAAATAAACCTCTGTGTCACTGGCTGGCTGAGAGTCACGTCTGACTGTGAAGTGGGCGGGGGCAAGACCCTCTTGCTTCCCCAGGACCCCTCCTGGGTGGACTCTCTGTGGGAAGCACACGGAGGGGCATATGCTGAATGCTCCAAGGCGAGACCCAGGAGGTGAAGCCGTGGGAGCTTCTTGCCCTGAAGACAGTCTGCTCCAAGGGAGAGGAGGCTCCCCAAAGTCCTGACTGGCTTTGTGGGGAGCAGGTCCAGAGCATCGCCCGGGGACTCTGTGACAGCCTGTGTAATATGTATAATGCTGTGCACAATAAATAGGGTGGGTTTACTAATACAGTGGGTGTTTTTATTACTTAATAAGGGTTTTTGGCGTGTTGTAACAAATATAGGCATTTACATACTAACAAACAAAAAGAATGTGCTGTAACTAATTCAGTGCTTACTGGACAATTGGGTCCAGGGGAACAAGTATTGCAATAAAGAAGCCTGTACTCAGATCCGCCTCTGGGTCAACCTGCTCTTTCTTCTAACAATATAAATGTGTTTTTTCTTCAAATACTGTACAAGTGCTTAGTATTATTATTTATTATTAACAACAGTAGCAAGCCAGTGCAGATATAGCATTTTAACACCAGCAAAACCTCTGTGCTTATTAATTGTTGAAAGTAAACTAACATAGTGCTAGTTGAGATGGGAAAAAGGCTACACTTTGAACAGTTTTGAATTACATGCCATACAGGAACAGTGCAGACAAAATATGTACAAATTTAAGACTTTTAATAACAAAAATATTTATTCAGGGAAGCATATGAGAGCCTAACTTTTGTCCTAAGGAAAAAAAAAATGAAGGCATTCTAGGCTTGTATAATAAACAATATATCATTATTAAATTACCAAATTACATGCACAATTAACTTTTTTATTAAACAAGATATAATGCCAACAATGTTACAATAATCTTATAAAGTATAACAAGTTTTCAACTTTAACAGCAACATGCACAGTGCCTTGATACTCAGGAGACTAATTTTAAAAGTGAGGGCATTCAGTAATTGAAAAGCAAATTATACAATTAGTCACTTGAGTAATTTAATCATGCACATAAGTATCCTAACTGTGTTGATACTGGCTTTTAGTCGAATTTACTAGGGCTGCTTTTACTTTATCTCTCTAATTATTTTTGTTTTGTATCAGAAATCCAAAATTATCCGATACAGAGTTTTTTTGTGCAGTATTGTCGGGATGCATTAATTTAAATCAAAGTGATTTAAATCACTGATTTTAATCATGATTTAAATCAGCAGTCAGGAAACCCTGATTTAAATCATAGGTTATCAACCCAAGGGTCACCCCACTCTGAGGGCACGTCAAACGTTCTAGAGGCCTCGGCTATGTGTGCTGCAGATGAGGGGCTCAAAGGGTCATTTCCTCTCCCCTTGTTAAACAGGGGGGACATTCCTCCCACTTTTGAGAACCTGAACTCAACAGGGGTGCAGTGAGGGGGAGGATCTGGGGCCCAGGCCCCCTACTTGGCCCCAGAAGGAACTGGGCGACATGATGGCAAAGCCCCTTCCCTGCTGGCATGATGGAAGGGCAGCTGAGCCAAATCTGAATGAATGGTGTTATGACTTGGTGCAGGGAGTCGTAACACCACTGAAATGTAATGGGAGGCGATGTTTTTACAGTACCATTACTTGCATGTTGATTTAAGTAATTTGCCTCGTATCTCCTGAATGAATGTATTAGCAACACTAGGTGGCAGTATCCTTCTTGGTGTTGTAAGAGGTAAAGGGAGGGGCTCCAAGTAAAAACCCTCCAAAACAACTAAGGTGGGGCATGATACAAAAAAGGTTGAGACCCTGTGATTTAAACAATCGATTTTGATGCATTTCTAGTTTTCAGTTATTTTTGTAAAGAAAGATTGATTCTTGTTGGCTGGTAGCCATTAAAACATGTTGATGTGCAATATGTTATATATAAAAATTCACACTATATTTGGTGCTTCTTTTTGCTAAGCAAGAGCATGCAATTATCTGTACACATTTATTTAAGCAATTTATATCTTAACTTAGATTTGTGAAGGAGGATGAAAGTCTTATGGAAGGAGAACATAAAGCTGGAATGGAGGGAAACAACCCTATAGTTGATACTCTCCTTCCAGATGATGTCATGGTATCCTCTCGCATTGAAGATACTCCTCCTGGGGAGGGAACCCCAGTTATTAGGAGAGACAGGTAATAGTAATGGGGGCTTTATTAGAAATATAGATAGTTGGGTTTGTGATGACTGGGAGAACGCAGGGTGAGCTGCCTGCCAGGTGAAAAGGTTGTGGACCTTTTGGGATAGCTAGATAGACTTGCGTGCAGTGCTGGGGAGGAGTTGATGGTCATGGTATATGTAGGTAGGGGAAAGGTCCTGGAGATTATATTTAGGCTCTAGGTAAGAAATTTAAGCCCAGGACCTCCATAGTAGCATTCTCTGAAATGCTTTCAGTTCCACATGCAAGGGCAGGAAGAAAGGCAGAATTGCAGAGTCTCAATGTGTGGATGAGACATTGGTATAGGAAGGAGGGTTTTAGATTTATTAGGAACTGGGGAACCATTTGGGAAAGGAGGAGCCTATACAAGAAGAATAGTTTCCATCTAAATCGAAATGGAACTAGACTGCTGGCACATAAAATTTACAGGCTATAGAGGATTTTTAAACTAAGGGCTGGCAGAAAGCCAGCAGGTGCGGAGGAGCACATGGTTCAGGCAGAGACATCCTTTATGGATGAATTTATTAAAGGGAAACTCTATATCCTAGTGAAGAGGATGGGAAAGAAGTTCGTAAAATACAGGTGGGAGCTAGTAAGGAACAATCAAACATAAAAGAATCCCATTTAAATATAACACATGAAGGCAAACAACTGAATATTGACAAAATGTGCAAATGCTAAAGTCTAAATATTAAAATGGGAGAATTAGAATGCCTGACATTAAATGAGGATATTGATATAATAGGCATCACAGAAACTTGGTGGAATGAGGATAATCAGTGGGATGCAGTAATACCAGGGTAAAAAATATATATAGGAATGAGAGAGTAGGTTGTGCTGGTGGGGAAGTGATACTATATAGTAAAAGAAGTATAGAGTCAAATATAGTAAAAATCTTAAATGACTCAAACTGCACCATAGAAACTCTAGGAATAGAAATTCCATGCTTGGATAATAAGAGTATAGAAGTAGGAATATACTGCCAACCACCTGACAGGATGGTGATTGTGAAATGCTCAGGGAGATTAGAGAGGCTACAAAAGGAGAAAACACAATAATAATGGAGGATTTCAACTATCCTCATATTGATTGGGTGTATGTTACCCTTCAGCCTTCCCAAACCCAGGGCCACCATTGTGATGGATGCCTCCCTCCTGGGAGGGGTTGCTCACCTGGACAACCACACTCAGGGTACCTGGACCCCATGAGACGCTAGGCTACATATAAACATTCTGGAACTGAGAGTGGTTTGCCTTGCGTGCAAGGCCTTTCTTCTGCTCACATGGTCAATCATGTACAGATAATGTCAGACAATATCACCACAGTGGTCTATATAACAAACGGAGGAGAGAGATCCTGTCCCCACTGTCTGGAAGATGACAGACTTTGGAACGGCATCATGATACAGGCCATGTACTTTCTCGGTATTCACAACTCCCTGGCTGACAAACTAAGCACAAGCTTCTCAGCAGAGCATGTGGAAGGTTCACAACACAGTCCTAAGTGAGATATTTACACAGTGGGGTACTCGGCTATGGGAAATTTTTGCATCGCAAATGAACAGAAAGCTCCTCCTGTATTGTGTCAGAGGAACCATGGGTCGTGACGCCCAAGGCTGTCCTGGACAAACAGCCTCAGATATGCCTTTCCTCCCATTCCTCCACTTCCACAGGTCATAGGAGGATATGATGTGACAGAGCCAACATCATTCTCCTAGCATCCTACTGGCCCAAAAAGTTCTGGTTCATGGCACTTCTCATGATGCCTGCCCACCCACCTATCAGGGTCCACCCATTCCCGGATCTCCTAACCCAGGCCAGGGGAGAAATAAAGCTCCCCAATCCAGGGTCACTCCACCTCACAGCCTGGTATTTGGAAGGACATCAGAAATAGAAAACTCACGTTCGGCCCCTGTTCAGGCAATCCTTAACCAAAGTAGTAAGAATTTTACTAGAACCTGCTATCTGTCCAAATGGAGATGCTTTTTGGCCTGGGTACAACTCCGCCAACAGTCTCCAGATAACATAATCATCCTGGTCATCCTAAACTATCTCCTGTTTGTGATGGTCTTGCTATTAGTTTGCTGTGAGTACATCCAGCAGCGATTAGTGCCTTCCTTCCTCTGGTAGAAGGACATTCCATCTTTACTAACCCACCCACTGTACAATTTATGAAAGGCCTGATCAGGACTTTCCCACCATTCCCTTTCGAACCCATGGCAACATGTGGCGTAACCCACCTGTCTATGAAGGTGGCATTCTTATCACCTCACCCAGGAGGGTCAGCAAGCTTGGAGCCTTCATGGAAGATGCTTCTTATACTGTGTTTCACAAAGAAAAGGTTTGTCTTTGACTATACCCCAGGTTTCTTCCCAAGATTATTTCTGAGTTCCATGTCAATCAAATGATACACTTAACTGCATTTTTCATGAAACCCCATGCTTTCTCTGAAGACAAGAGACTTCACTACCTTGATAGCTGGCATTCTACTTTCAGAGACCCAAACCCACTAGGCAATCACAGAGACTCTTGATCACCATAGCAGAGAGATCACACGAGCAGGGCTGGCTCCAGCTTTTTTGCCGCCCCAAGCGGCGAAAAAAGAAAAGAAAAACCCGACTGAGCCACCGCTGAATTGTCGCCGAAAACTGAAGCGGAGCGATTGAGCTGCCTCTGAAGTGCCGCCGAATAGGAAGTGAGGGAGTGAAGGACCCTCCGCCGAATTTCCGCCGCAGACCCGGACATGCTGCACCAACAACGGACGGACTGCCACCCCTTTCTATTGGCCGCCCCAGGCACCTGCTTCCTTCGCTGGTCCCTGGAGCCGGCCCTGCACATGAGCAAGCTATATCCTCCCAGAGTAGATATGTGGGTTTCGGGATGCATCTGAGGGCTTGTCTCCACTTACCGGGGGAACGACGTGCAGTGATTGATGCATTGGTGGTCGATTTAGCGGGTCTAGTGAAGACGCGCTAAATTGACCACATATCGTCGTCCCTTCGACTCCTGTACTCCAGCTGAACGAGAAGTGCAATGGGAGTCGACAGGAGAGCATCTCCCGTCGACATAGTGTAGTGTGGACTCTGCAGTAAGTAGATCTAAGTACATCGACTTCAGCTACGTTATTCATGTAGCTGAAGTTGTGTAACTTAGATCCATCTCCCCCGTAGTGTAGACAAGGCCTCAGAGTGCTAAAAGAGTTCAAAAATCCCCCCCCCCCTTGGGGATGTCACAGCGCATTCCATGTGAGTACAAGCTGCCTCCATGGCATCCCTATCTGACATACCAATGCAAGACATCTGCAGGGCAGCCAACTGGAGTTCTGTCCACATGTTTGTGAAATACTACACTCTAGTTCATGCCTTGGTGGCAGATGGAGTTGCGGGACCAGCAGTATTGCAAGCATCTTTGCTACCAAGTTTCTCACACTCACCTCCAGTTTGAACACTGTTTGCCAATCACCCATGTGTGGAATACCCATAGCGACCATCACTCGAAGAAGAAGTGGAAGTTACTGTAACTGGAGGTTCTTTGAGATGTGCGGTTCCTATCTGTATTTCACTATCCGTCCTCCATCTCCTCTGCTTCAGATCCTATTGGATTTGCGATAAGAAGGAACTGGAGAGGCGTCGACCCAGGCTGCTGCTTATACTCTTGGTCAGCAGCACGAGGAGATCTACTGCACATGTGTGGGATAATGGACACTGCTTTGAAGAATTTCCAGATTCATGTGCATGGCGCACATGCATATCCACATGTAGAATACTGATAGGACCACACATCTTGAAGAACCTCCAGTTACAATAAGTAACCTGTACTTCCAAGGCCAGAAGGGAGAATCAAGAATATTGTATCACTGTTTCTTGGGACAAGAGAGGGATTTGAAGATGCTTAAGTTTTATTTTGAAGAGCTATTTCAAGTCCAACATACAAATATTCTAGAATAAGTCCCTGCAGCACAAAGGCCTGGTTTTACAAGCCTTCCATTTGTGGGAATCCCATTTCATTTGAATGGAAGTTGCACCCAAGGTGGACTTTCAGGATTGTGTCTGTATTGTGCTACAGACTGAATTAGTTGTTTGGATCCAGAGGAAGGGGCAGATCTAAAAGATGTTATGCAGGAAGAAGTGCAAATATTTAGATACTACTTGATGTGAGGATTTAGAGAAAGGGCCAAGTCAAAGGTAATGCCCAGGTTACAGGCCACCGTGACTGAGAGGGGAGGATGGGGCTTGAAGTGGAAGATTAAAAGCCCTGTTTGGGCCATGTTGAGTTTAAGTGATGACTGGACATCCACAAGGAGACATCAGAAAGACAGGCTGTGATTTTAGTTTGGACAGAGGAGACAGGTCAGGAGTGGAGAATTAGATCTGTGAGACATCAGCACAGAGATGGTAGTGTCATGTTTGTGAATGAAATTGCCAAGAGAAAAGTGTAAGGCAGGGGTTCTCAACATTTATTTTTTTGCTGGGATTCCTTTTGAAAATATTTCACACTCTGATGACTCTTCCCCAGATGTGATGGCACCCCTCCCCCATACCATGCTGCCCTTACTTTTGTGCTGCTGCTGGTGGCAGTGCTGCCTTCAGAGCTGGGTGCCAGGAAAGCAGCTTCTGCTCTCCAGCCAGTGAGCTCTGAAGGCAGCACAGAAGTAAGGGTGGCAATACTGTGACCCCCCCCCACTAGTCTTGCAATCTCCTTTTGGGTCAGGGCCCCCAGTTTGAGAAACACCAATAAAGGGAGAAGAGGAACAGGGCTAAGAAAGGAACCCTGCAATAATCCCACCGAAAGTTTGAGCAGTTAAAATAAACATGCACTTCTCCTGCTAGCAGCCTAGACTGGCACATGCCTGTGTTCCTATAACAGGTAGGCAAACAGTTATTTTGCCGTGTGGATGAATTCCCCTTTCTGCAGTACTGTAACCAGTAATACTTGTCCTCCATCCTCCTAAAACTCTGTAGTGAGCTATCTCAGAGTGCACTTTTCCATGTGACGAGATTGCCATTCCATGTGCCTGCTATCTGGGAGCTCTATCCCCAGTACATAAGCTACCCCAGAGAGTTCTCTTGACTATGCACCCATGAGAATATGGTCCTGGTTTAAAATGCCCAGCACTCTACAGTAAGAATAAAGGTGTACTCCAGAGAAAGATGAATAACAAGCATTTAAATCAGAGTATTAAAGTGTCTCCATACAAACATCAGGAGTATAAGAAATAAGTAATATGAGTTGGAAGTGATACTAAATAATGGAAAGGATGACCTGGTGACCAGGACTGAAACTCGATGGGATGATTTTCAGTTCAGATGGGTAAAATCTATATAAGAAGGCGTCACAAAGTTGTTCTCAATCACCCACTATTATTATTATTATTTATTATTATTTTTATTTTATTATAACACACAGGCTGATTCTCTGCTGTGGCCAAGAGCCACTCAACTAATTGGGGCAGGGAGGAGGTCATAAAGCCAGTTACAGCTCCCTGAGTCTCTGCTTAGCTCCAGCCAAGCATAGTTTAGAACAGTCTGGGGGCTGTCCAACCTGTGTCAGCTGTAGATAGCAAGATCACAACAGGTTCTGTCTCTATCCTTCCCTGATATGCCCCTTGTGATGGGGATGAATGGGGTATGGGTGGCATAGGAGTTGGCTTTCCTGGCCATACACCCCCTGATGGAGCCTGCATGCTGGGGAAAAAGTGTGTAATTTCAGCTCCCTTTGTGTTGCCTGAGTGGCAAAAAGGGAATGGATTGGGGTAATGAATCCACCCTGTAGTCTGTATATCTTTTATTCAATCACATGTCCTGTCTGTCTCAAAACAAAGCACTACATGGACTCTGTGACTGATAACTCCCTCTGTCTCTCCTGCTTCATTATTTTTATATTGTGATTTTTTCAGTAATGTCTCCCTTGATTTGTGGTTACTATCAAAAGAGACAATCTTGATATCTGATAAACAGTTTTTCTTTCATAAGTAATTTCTACAAGTAAATAGTTAAGCCATATGACTGGAAAAGCAGTGAAAATAAACAGATGCCCCAGTTCCCATGCTGGACTGTTTTTAGCCTAGTACTAACTTTAAAAGAATGCATATTTGATACAAAACACGAAGATAAGAAATAGAGAGCTAACCTCCATATACATGAAGCCTTTGAGCCTCTCCCTCTGAGCTTTGCTGGGCCAGCAGCTGTGGAGACCATTTCTTATTTAACCGAGCCTTAAAGAAGAGAGATTTAGTCTTTATTGCCAGTTTTTGAATGTCTTTATTAATACAATTATTTATTATTATTAGTGTCTAGTAGGCATAAGGGATGGATGATTTGTAATCAGAGCTCTTTTTTTATATGTTAGAGATTAAAATATGTTTGATAAATAGACAGATGCTTTTTTGTATTTTTGGTGTAACATTTTGCATCTTCCCTCCCCCCCCCCCCGAACTGTTTATGGTGAACACATTTTCAACACATGGGTGGAAACAGAAGTGATCTTTGCAGCTATAGATGCTTCTTAATGTTAGTTCAAGATAAAGATGCTCACAGAGGTTGCTGCTGTATAAAAAGGTGAGAAAACAAATAAGAACAAGTGTTAATTTATGTATGCATATTTCCACGTCTGCACAGCACGTGAAAATGCTGCATTAATGCTGGAAATGGCCATCCTGCTGTGTAGTCTTCCTCCCTTTTTATTACTTGGATGTTTGGTCTCAAATGAATGTAGCATACTTATCTGCATGTTATCACAATGGATCCCTCTTACTTTCCAGTTATTCATACAAATATATATTTGCTCCAAATTGGTCTCCATAAAGTATTCAAATTAAAATAATTGTGGTAGCAAATACAGTTGACTTTGGTGGTGTATTGTTTATATACATAACTATTAGTTCTCAGTCTAGGGGTTATTAATTAATTACACATAAAAAACTACATTAAAATATTATTAAGGTTGCAAAGTCACACATTTAAAAGTTAGGAAATGCCAGAATCAGGGTTGCCTTGTTAACTTCTTGTGCATATGCATGGTACAGTCTTTAATTATACAGTCACATACTATTTTTTACACAGAGCTGCTGCCCCATTCAGTGCTCAGTTATTGAGCACCTATTCAATATTTTGTTTTGTCTTCAGTGTTCAGTGTCCAGGCTTTATTTACTGCACTGTATTCAAATGCTACTATTAAAGATTATCAATTTGCTCATTGGCTTTTCTATGGTGCTCCTCATCGGAGTGTCCAAGTGTTTCACAAACATCAGTGAATGAGTCTGCACAAAAGCCCTGTAAGATGAGGGGGTGCTATTGTTCCCGTTTTACAGAAGGGGCAAACCCCCTGTAAAGCGAGGAGATGGTATTCTCCCCATTTTACGGCAAGGGCAAACCCCCTTCATGGTGAGGAGATGGTATTATCCCCATTTCACAAATGTGAATCTGAAGTGCAGAGAGATTAAGGTAAAAATATTCACTGATTTTGGATGCACAGTTTGAAATGACTAGGAGCTGATTTTTTCAGAATACTTAGCATTATAAAACAATTTATATATTCAAACATAGCTCCTGTCAGGGCCGTCCCTAGCTATTCTGGGGCCTACGCAGCCCCCCCACAGGGTGTGTGTGTGGGGCCCCAGGCCTCCATGGTGTGGGGGCCTGGCTTCGGGGGGGTGGGGCTGGCTTGAGGGACAAGGGGGGAACCACCCCCCAGCACTCACCGGTGGCGCGGCTGGCGCTGGGCCGCTGCATTTTCCACCGCCGGTGAATGCAAGCCCGGCCCTGCTGCAGTCCTCAGGGGAGGGAAGAGGTGGGGCTGGGGTGAAGGCTTTGGGGAGGGGGTGGAGTGGGGGCGGGGCTGGGGTGGAGCAGGGACGGGGGCCGAGGGAAGAGGTGAGGCAGGGGCTGGAGCAGCATGCAGCTGTGCAGGGCACCAGGAAATTTGGTGCCCCAAACGTCCTGGTGCCGTACACAGCTGTGTACTTTGCGTATGGGTAAGGACGGCCCTGGCAGAGGCACACAACTAAATGCCACATGAGAAAACAGACTAGGATAAGATAGCAACAGACTAGGATAGGATGTTGCTGCATCAAAAGTTTGATACACCCAACCCAAATTTAATACTGGGGACAAAAATATTGTGATGCCCTTCAACTGAAGAAACAGCACAAGGGCAAGATCACATGGACTGTGTCTCACAAACATCATATGGGGAGAAAACATATATGGGTAATAAAGGGTTCCTTATTCTAGCAAAGAAAGGCATAACAAGAACTAATGGCTTGAAGATGAAGCCAGACACATTAAAATTATAAATTAGGCAGCAATTTTTAACTGTAAGCTATTATTAAGGTTGCCTGACACTTCCCATCATAAGACACTGTTTTCAGTTACTTATAATGTTGCCAGACTTCAACTGTTTGGGCTGAAATTTTCCATGCCTGGTTCCTGCCTCAGACTGAAGTTTTGCATCACTACATAATGACACATACTATACACAGGATAGACCCATCAGAACCTTAGTTGTGAACCTGAGTAGAAATACTTTGCTGTAATGTCCCTTTTTTCTTGGGACAATTGTATTATAACCAGTACAAGATAAAAAGGTACATGCATCTCACCAGTGATTTTTTTCATGACCCAATCCTGTCTGTGTCACCATCAGTCTTTGTGGACCTTTGAAGATGTCTGGTTTAAGTGTTTCCCCCAGTGTTCAGGGGTCAATGGATCATAGTGCTTTATTTAAAAAGGGAGGTTAAGGCACTGGTCTGGGATTCTGAAGACTTGGGTACAATTTCTGACTCTGGCACAGACATGCTATGTGACCTGGTGCAAGTCACTTAATCTCTGTGTGCCTCAGCTCCCAAACTTCTACTTGTATGTTGTATCCCTCTCTCACCCTTAGTCTGACTGGTCTATTTAATTTGTAATTCATTCACAACTATTTGTACAGTGCCTAGCACAGCGTGGTAGAAGCCTCTAGGTGTTACTATAATATACAAATAATAATATATCTTTTTATATGCTAAATCCTCTTAATAATAGGACACGGAAATCTATATGATTGCAAATAGAGCATGTTTTCAATTGTTTGTAGAGCATGGTATAAATTGTTATAACAGTTTCTATACAGCAGGGGTCGGCAATCTTTCAGAAGTGGTGTGCCGAGTCTTCATTTATTCACTCTAATTTAAGGTTTTGTGTGCCAGTCATATATTTTAATGTTTTTAGAAGGTCTGTCTCTATAAGTCTATAATATATAACTAAACTATTGTTGTATGTAAAGCAAATCAAGTTTTTAAAATGTTTAAGAAGCTTCATTTAAAATTAAATTAAAATGCAGAGCCCCCCGGACCTGTGGCCAGGAGCCAGGCAGTGTGAGTGCCACTGAAAATCAGCCCGCGTGCTGCCTTCGGCATGCGTGCCATAGGTTGCCAACCCCTGCTATACAGCTTAATTCTAAAATCATGTTAACTTTGTTGTGTTCCTGGTGGTTGGCCACAACGTCTTAGTTTTCCTTTGGTATTGTCTCCTCTTACCTTCCTCCTCTTCCGGAGGAATATTGTGTGGGGACAGTCCATTTTCCACTGTGAGTGCTACACGAAAACACAGAAATCCAAATAACTTGGTTCTTTGCTCTTGCTGCCTAAAGATTCCCACCCACTGCTTGCCTTTCACAAGCAACTAAGCATGATACTCATCATGTTCCAATCCACACAGCTTCAATTAAACATGAAAAATAATTCAATTTTGGTCATTATGCAGAATTGACAGAATGTTCATCTACCTATTTTGTTAATGTTCCATAGTCCTTTGGAAGGGTCAAATGAAGGCAGGATATGAACGAGAATGTTTAAAGAAAACATGGCAAAGAGTACAACAGATGGAAGAAGGCAACAAATGTATAGAGAAAGATGAACACTACAACAGTGTTTTTTTTAAGTTTCTCTTTCAGACTATTTTATATAACTCATTTTTTGTAGTGTATTTTTCTTATGATGCTTGATATATTTTACATTACACATTTGGGTGACTGGGTTTGCGCTTGTATATACCTGAATCACAGAATGGGATTTTTATTTAAGATAGGAATTTTTTACACTGTTTAATGAAGCACAGTGATGAAATGGTGAACTGGCAATTTAAACCAGCAAATCATAGCTATAGTAATAACAGTGACTTGTAAAAATTGCATCATGAAATCCCAGATTTATTCTCCTAGTGATTCCAGATCAAAATTGCTCAGGTTGCAAGCTAAAATCTGATTTTTCTAACTGCACACTCCATTTGTCATCTGAAAATATAGCTGTTTCTTTTTGTCTCTTACATTATCGTCAGTGTTAGAACTTAGCGAATTCTTCTCTTTATGGTGTGTGTTAGGCAGAATAGACTCCAGTTTGCTCTCCTGTATCTGAATTGGGACTGCAGGAATAAAAGCAGTAAAACTTGTTTTAAACAGCACAGTAAGCTAGATATGACTCAAAGATGCATCGGGGATAAGAAATGGCTATTTTTATATTGTCACTTTTCTAATCACAACAACATATAAAGGGGCACTTACAGGGGATAATTCATTTCCTGAGATACTATGTAATATAGGTAAATAAATATATATAAGTAGTTTGGCAAAACCTTTTCCAAGAAACAATCCATATGCTTTAGTCATATTGCAAAGAGTTGTATTTGTCTAAACAGAAATCAGTCTAAAATGGATTAATTGGATCCTGGTCCCTGCTGTGGCTTATTTGCACTGGTTTCTGAATGCAATGCAATCACAAAGTCAGCCTGACCTAGTACCCAAGGGTATGTCTACAATGCACTGGGAGCGAGCCGCCCAGCCCAAGTAGACAGACTTGTGCTAACGGGGCTTGAGCTAGTGCATTGAAAATAGCAGTGTGTATGTTGCAGCTCAGGCTCTCAAGCGCACCTGACTTCCTCGTCTTGAGTGTCCCAGCCCAAGCCCTGATATTCACACTTGTATTTTTAGAGCGTTAGCTTGAGTCCTGTTAGCACAAATCTGTCTATCCTCTTTGGGAGGCTTGCTCCCAGCTGCAGTGTAGATAAACCCTGAGGATTCTCCCAGCCTATACCACCTTGCTCAGTCTTCCAACATGGAGGGGGTGTGGCTGAAAAAAGAGGGAGTGTCCAAAGAAGGTGACGTAGCTGGAGCACCACTCTGCTCTAGTGATCTCCAACTGGCATATCACCCTTGCATGCCTTATCTAGTTACCTAGTTTAAAGAGGGCCAGAGCTACGCTATGACTACAGCTGAGAATCTAGGCCAATATTTTTAGAAATTGTCCTAGACCCTTTAACTTTCCCTGTTTACTCATTGTCCTTGAAAGAGCCTGCATCATAGTGATCTTCCCTCCTGGCTGAGGAGGGCTGGAGGCTGCTTCCTACAGAGCTAGTCTTTGCCATCTGTGCATCATTCAAGAGAGTCACTAGAGCAATGTGAAGTTCTCCTATCAGTCTAGGGGATGAGCATGCTGCCTTTGAATGTCCAATCCTTGCCTGCCTCGGGAGCTTGGAACAGACTTCAGGACACAGCTGTTGGTCTCCTGCATAGGAGCGTTTGTACCATTATTGAAACATCACATTGACCCAGAATTTATCTTTGAGCACTCACAGTGCTTTATGGAGTAATGAGTTTAATAATAGTAATATGAGGGCAGTGGAGGCAAATGAAGCTGCCTTACTGTGCTCAGTTCTAGATTGAATGTAAAGTAGCATTGCATGTTCAAAGAGTTTGCAGATGTGGCCATAAGTTTTATGAGAGAGGCCCTTTCACTGTATGATTTTTTAATACGTCTCTTTTGTTTAATATGGAAATGGATTACCGGTAATGACTTATGTATTCTCTTAAGTATACTGCGCATTTGATCTTCAACCTCTTATGTCCATCAGCCAAAAGATGGAAATCTGGATTTTCCATCATGATAGGGCCTCAGTAATATTTATAATGAGATATTTGTTATGAGAATGTGACATACTAATTTTTACTTAAAGTAAATGCAACTTGCTATCAGGGGCATCATTAAGATGATATTTTGGAGATAAAGTTCTGAATGCTGAAAAAAGTTCACAAATCATTTCTTGGCAAACTCTTTCCCTGTCATGTGACAGACAAATTTGAGAGGGAACTAAATTTAACTCAGAAGCTAATTAGCTTCTTCTAAGGAACTCAGCATTTAACTATGAGCATTGTCCTATCTGCTGGAAAGCAATTAATCTGTATTACACAATTAAAAGCAAGCCTATTTTTTTTAAATGAACCAAAAGGCTGCACAGTCAGTGCCCAGTGTGCTGATCTACCAGCTGATGAATCTAAATTGTTTTGGAAATGTAGAATGTGAATTGACCCTAACCTATCTTTATTATTTATCTAGAGATAGATGTACTGAAGAACTGCTTGATAGATGCTGGAGAGAAATATGCTGGTTTCTAAACTGGTGGGGACACTATTTTATTCTCTATCTCCATATAATGTTTTATTTGTTTAATATAGTTCCAGCAGTTGTTTAGAAAAATCCAAATGGTTCTCTTTCAGTTCTTCAATACCCAAGGGAATATTTGGCTATGAGAACAGGATCTGATTATGATGAGTTAAAAGAGTTCTGATTTCCTTTCAGAAAAATCAAAGTAGTTTGGATCCACAAGAGCAAAATCAGCGTCTCCAGACATATTGTCAATATGGATTTGAGATATTAACAATAGGGTGATTCTTCAATAACGAAAACAACGAGGAGTCCGGTGGCACCTTAAAGACTAACAGATTTATTTGGGCATAAGCTTTCGTGAGTAAAAAACCCCACTTCTTCAGATGCATACATCTGTTAGTCTTTAAGGTACCACTGGACTCCTCATTGATTTTGTGTGTACAGACTAACATGGCTACCCCTCTGATACTTCAATAACTAAGTAACTTTTGGAGACCTAGATTGAAATCCTATTTATTTAGAAGTAACTATAACATTGAGTCTCATCCAGGTTGTTGTTAGACCTTTTTCTATATCACAAGATCATCATACAAAAATTTTAGTACAGTTGTTATGCTGTGTAGAATTGGTACAAGATTGGCCTGGCTGGGTCTGCTGCAACTTCCAATATTAATGCAAAGCTCTGTAGGGATCAAGGCCTGAAATAGCTCGGGAGTTGAAGGGAAGGCGAGGCTGCATTAGGTAAAACAGCTTTCTGAATATGTAACGTTTCTTCTAATATCTTAAAAATGTCTAAATTGATTTTTTAAATGTTCTGTTATTAGGCCAGACTTTCTCTCTTAATTGACGTTGCAATGTGATATTATGTGCATTATGTTGGATGTCTTTGGGACTGTATCATTAGCTTCCAAAAAGCATTCCCTTAGAACTTGCCTTGATATATTTAATTTCTATTCTTGGGGAAAAAAGTGTTGATATACTTTTAATTATTTTATTTGTTCCTACATATTTTGTGCTTCCTTTTGTGACATAGGAATTTAATTTACGGGTTCATTTTGAGACCTGCTGGAAAGTTAAGTCTGTTTATTTTGGTTGGTTAGTTGTAGATCAACCAAGAGGATTGGCAATACAAATGAAAAACTGTATCCTGTAGGCATGCCGTGTGTATGTGCTTATCTAAATACTACTGGAAGCAGGGATGTCTGTTTTTTCATTTAGGAGGTTCCAGTCTACTCATGACAGAATCAAATGTTATGGAGAAGACTAGTGCTGCCTCACTTAGTTTAATTTTATTTATTTATTTTCTCCAGTTTTATAATTGTGCCCATTAGATGTGCTATGTACACGGATTTAAATGTGCCGCTCCTTTTATGCTTAATGGGAGCATAAAAGGATAAAAGCTGGGACTTTTGCCTAGTAGCAGTTTTTAAAAATTATATTTGAAAGTATTTTTGATTTTTTCTTTTCCAAATGCTGTACTTATTTTAGAACTGTATAAGTATGTGGTATATTTACAAACATTAATGTAGAAAGTATGGCAGTAAACAACAATTCCTCTAGACCTGTATGGACTATACTCTTTGAGAGTTTTTCCTTTTTCAATATAATACCATCAAAAAGGGAATTAAAATAGAAAATAACACATTCTGAAACATTGTATGTCTGACTTAAACCGTCAAAAGTACACTTAGAGGTGAGGAGACGCATAATTTTTAAAGGTGAAAGGCAAACTTCTGTAGTGCTTCTAATAATAGGATCAGAACATTTGCAAACTTCTAGCAACCTCTCAGTACCCATGTGGGATGTGTAAGGGTATATTTGGATTTCTGCTTCCATATTTGGTGCGGAAGGCAGCAGCTGTTTAAAAACAGACAGCAACTCTACATAAAGAACCTACAGCAAAACATTTTTCTGCTTGCTTCCGTTTTTTAGGTGTTTAGAATGTCATGAATTTCTGAGGAAACATAGAACTTTGAATTTGGGTTGGCAGGTAAGCTAGGGAGGAATTTATTTTAATATGCTTTGTTTTGTTTATTAATATTTAAGTATTTGTAATGGCTGATTCTATATATACAATATGTTCCTTTACCTATTTGGGATCTTAAATAGTCTTTTGTTTGATACATTTTCTAGTGTACACCTTTAATTTGCTTCATTCTGCCTAGAGAGTGCAGAAAAGTGAGACCAGTGAGTGGTCTTCCATAACATGTGGTTATAATCAAGTAGATAGTACACATACCCTACCTGCTAATTTTAAAGAACTTTATAAATTATTTTAGCACTCAAGGCCCAGATTCAGCAATATACTTAAATCATGTACTTAACTTTTAAGTAGCCTCACTGAAGGCAGTGCCACTACTAACATGCTTAAAGTTAAGCACATGCATAATAGCTTTGCTGAATCAGGGCCCAAGTGCTTATAATGCATTAACATATATTTGGTCTTTAAGGTGGTTTCCAAAGAACAATAATGTCATAATTCCCGTAACAAGATTTATTATTTTGCAGCATTCTTATCTTCTTCAACTAAACAAAGAATTGGTCTGATCCCTGTATTTCATTTATATTCTCTTATCAGTAAGATGTTTGTCAATCAATAAGCACCCATCCCATGTTCTGAGAGCTCTTATGCTATTTTACATTTTACATATTTACTAATTATTGCTCACAAATAATAAAGCTGCTCATCCTGTAAGTACACCAAATTCTATAGATCTCTTCCTTAAGTGCATGGAAGGAAAAAATGAACTCTGTAGTGTTTCAAGATTGAGGCTCTGGTGGATTAGCAGATGGGAAGCAAATTCCAGAGTGGAAGATCTTTCATGGAGAACATGTTGACATCAATCTCTTCCCTTTTGTAGTGAGAAACTCTAACTCAGCTCAAATAAGGGAGAGGGAAGAGGGAGTGCCAAAATATATACACTGGGTGGGGACTCTAGGTAGGTGGAAATTAATATAAATAAATACATAAAATAAAACAACAGCATTGCATTAGGTTATTTCAGCTAGCCTGCATACACCCATCAGTCTACTGCAGACAGTGGTTAGCCATTCCACTGCATTGCAAGGGTCACGCAATGTATTGACTTTTTCTGTGTTGTTTAATTACACATCTTTTGATGTGTCTACCGTATAAAAAGTGTGGGTAGTCAGTCATATGAGACATCCAAAAATATGATAGGTACTTAAACTTACCTGTCCAAAGTTCGATTATTCATGTAAACAGCTGCTTATATACTGCAATGCAAATGGCCTGTAAAAAGTCGAGCATTTTAATAAATGCATAGTCTTACACTGTACTATGATATAAGTGTGGTACATAAGCAAAGTATTAGGTTCACTAAAAAGAAGATAGCATATGTCACAGACTAACCCTATTTATATAATTAAACCTTTAGTATTGTCCTGTTATTGTCATTCAATATTTTTCCCCACCAGAGGGCAGAAAAGTCTGGGCTGTAAATGTAATTCAAAAAATGCCTTTATTGGAGAAAGCTTTAATTTGTCCTTGATACTTCTTTTAAACATGTTAAATAAATTTAAAAAAAGGAATTTATTTATAGAAAAGTTTTCAGACAGAAGGAATGTTTTTAATGGTTCGCTGGCTCTTTTGGATGGTCACCATACACCATTGGTCATCATTTTTTCCCTTCTCTAGGTCCTAATAATAGATTCTAATTGCTGGATTTAATAGTGCTGTGCTACTGTAAGTTCTGTGCCTAGGGCAGCTCACTTCCACTGACTCATGGTTTTTAGCTCTTGAAGTGTACACAGGGGAAACAAAAAAGACCAACATTTCACCAGTTGCTTTTGCCAACATGAAAATGTCTGTGTAAAAGGAAAACAAAATTCATATACCAGATTTGAGGCTAACCATGATTATATTTTCTTAGTTTCAATGCTTCATTGCTTTTCTCTTCCTTCTACCCCCATTCCTGTAAGGATGTAAATTACAGGCTGTGATAAAAACCATCTAGTTCTGTGATCTCAAGTAGTGATTCTCCCTTCCAGAGATTGCTGTAAGGTTGCACAACATGTTAGCTCCATCTGTGCTATGATGACAACTAGATGTGGATAAGAGGAAATCATTCGACAATTTCATCTTCTTTGTATTGTTACTGTCATGGAATTATTTGTGTGTTTCAGATTTTGAGGTTGAATGTTCCTTATATATGTTCAACGCAAGCCAAGTGGTAGCTCCAATTGCAGAATTTTTAAAAGAAGTAAATACACTGTTGGGAAGATAAAATGTGTAAAAACAATAAAACATTAAAGACTCAATTTTTGTTTAAGGCTGATAGTGATTCCCCCCTGTAGGGCATGAAATTAAAATGTGTGCACAGAACCAAATGATTGCTACAGTACCATGTTTTTAGTAGCAGTTGTCTCGTTGAAGTAGTTAGTAATGCTAAAATGAAGTGAAGTGGAACAGTGCAGGTGGTAAAAGCTTGATACGAAGAGGATGTTTATGTGGAAAAATTGACTGCTACAGACATAATCACTGGCATAGACCTGGTGGTATAGGCATAGTAAAAAAGATATCATAGCAGTAACACAGGGACTTTCTGTAGTCATAAAATGTGAGTTGCATTACTGTGCACTAATATACCTCTCCATAGAAGGCCTATGCACAACACTGGCATTTAAACATATTAGGCTATCCACATCTATTGCTCATGAGGTATCTCTGCCAAGAAACAAACCAGTCATTCAAAATGTTTTCTTTTAAGCACCATAACAATTTGCAGCTTCAGGAAAGATTTACTTTAAAACCCTATTGTTTTACTCATAATTGCAGTTACAGATGGCCTTGGTGGTATGAGAGAAATTTAAACCGTAGAAATTGTAGAGCACCCAGAGTTTAGTTCTAATCCTATACATTTCTCATGCTAAAATGTTTCTTTTTTTCAATGTTTTCCCCCCAAAGTGAGTAATTGTGCAAACAGTTACCTGTTGGAAGGTGAAATATTTCTTTATATAGTACATTAATGAGATTAATGCATAAACTCCATATATTTACTTCGTTACTCATTGTTTCCTGGTGCTTAACATGCATAGTCTTGGTTCAGTGAGTGATATCACAGTAAAGCTGGCAGCCTCCCAGCAGCCAGTCCTTTGCAGATGGAAGAATGACAAACCTGGCTTATAGTGCCAAAGCCTAGCATGGAGAGGAATGCACCAAACAGATTTCCCGCAAAGGAAATATGAGGAAAACATCTTGTTATAAGAGAGATATTTAATATGTTTTTCATATTTGGAAAGCAGTTAATGTCTGGGAATGTCCTTTCACTCCCTGGCCAGCATGATTGATATTACTTTTGATCTTTTTTTATTCAGATTAGAAATGATTTATTTGTGATGAAACTAGCAGCAATTACTCTGTATTAATATTCATCATTGTACACTTTTTTGAACACTGTTTTTGGGAGGATAAATGTTTTGAAATTAAACATGTTTCAAATGATTGTTTGTTTAGAATGAGAATAGGATTATAAAGTATGACTGATAAAACAGGAACTCAGTGACTCAGAAAAAGGCATATTTATAAAAAGGCCAAGTAAGAATATACGTTATACTAATTCACTGAATAATTGGGATGCTTCCAGCATCCCAGTCTGTCTGGGAAATGACTTGTATTCTGGCCTGACTGGGCACAATTTTTGTGCCTAACTAGTCCAAAACACAGGTAATTTACCCTACAGATAGAATCATAGGACAGAAAGAGACCTTGACAAGTCATCTAGTTCAGACCCCTGCACTCGTGGCAGGACTAAGTATTATTTAGACCATCCCTGCTCTTAAAAGTCTTCAGTGATGGAGATTCCACAATCTCCTAGACAATGTATTCCAGTGCTTAACCACCTTGAGAGTTAGGAAGTTTTTCCTAATGTCCAACCTAAACTTAAATAGGTAGGGTAGTGGGAAGAATCTGTGCTAAGGAGGAAGCTGATTGATGGTCTGGGAATAGGGGTTTTTGCTGTTCCTGTGCTTGAAGCAGCATGTGTGTGTGTGTAGGTATAAAACATGGATTATGTAAAGGTGTGGTGTTATATAATGTCTTATCAACATGAGTTTGGGATAGGCTCTCTTGAGGGAGTTATGTTGCTCATTCCAAACAAGTGCCAATAAAAATGTCATATTGCAGCATATCATGATGTGTTCTGCAAGTGCCACATGTTACAGAAAAAAACTATTTTTCAAATATTTTAGAAAGTTTTGGAGCTATTTTTTGTATCCTCCCCCCCAGAAAGCCAGATGCTTTATTTACCATGAACCCAACTGTCCAGAGCTCAGAGGAACCATAAAAACCTCTAAATATGCCCTAACATAGCTTTTCAGTATATAAAAGTCATGCTTTTTAACTCGTTATCTTGGGCCCTTCCAGGGTTTGAAGCAGGTGCCTGCGTCCTTTCTGAAAGCTGATCAGCTCTGATTTCTGTTCCCGTGAGGGTCACATGAACGCATGTGCTAAAGCCATGGTACTTTTATTTACAGAAGAACTGTCACTGCTCAGTGTGAAATCTTGGCCATCCTGCATCTTGGGTTGGGTTGATTCTCGGTAGAAATTCTGCATTAAAAAAAAAGGAAGAAAATATTTCTTTGGATAGCTGATTATTTCACTTATTTTAAACAAGCTATTTAAAGCTGAGGGCAGGTTAGGTAGTCAAAGGTTCATGATAAGTTAATTTATCACATGGCTCCATAACAGATCACTAGGATATTACCTTCACAAGTGCTTTCAGATCCCCAGTTAGTGTAAACTGGCATAGTTCCATTAAAGTCAGTAGAGAGGGATGCTGATTTACACCAGCTGAAGTTTTGGCCCTAGATGTTGGGACAAATTCTGCTTTCACACTTGTGTTGAACAATTTTAAATGAGAGCAGAATTTGGCTTATAATCTTCATATGCACGTAATTTTATGTGTAGCGGCACAAAATTCTCTACGTGTACTTGTAGAATAGTGTGCTGAGAAAAATGTCTTTTCTTTAAAGATTTAAGTATGGCCCTGTACTACTCACTTTTTTATACTGGGGGTGAATTTTCAACAAATTAATTTCCCAGAGTGTGCTAAGGTGTAATTGCTTGTTCAGATAATGGATATTTTTTGTAATAACAATTTAAATGCTAGTAGAAATTTCCTGTGGCAAACATGTACATTTTGTTTGCACAATTGCACAGCTAGCTGATTGGCCCCAGTAAGGTAAAATGTCAGATTTCCAAAAAGCTTACAGAGATGCTTTGTGGGTATTTGTATTGCACACATTTATGAGTTAACCATAGTGATATCTGCTTTCTAGATAACAATCTTCATGTTGCCTTTTGGTTTCATGTTTATTTATACAATATATGTAAATGGTGTTTGATTTGATTCAATTTATATTGGCCTATGCAACTGAAATTAAAATCAGTAACAGGCGAATATCTAATTTCCAGAAGCAGAAATGTTATTTATATGAAAATATTATTTTACCCGCTACATCAAACTCATATCTCTAAAACACTTGTTTCACTGGAAAAGTTAACAAAACTAGCCTTTGGCCTTTATGTCCTATTGGTTAGGAACCTATTATTTCAAATCTCTTTCTATATATTATAAAAATTGTTCCAGATTTATTTAAAAAAATCGAATCTGCCCCTCAATCATGTGATTTGTAGGAAATGTAGATTACAGTGCCACAAGTACTGTGCTTTAGAATAAATCATAAATACCTAGGCAAATGTGAAAACTAAATTAGGATATAAAATTGTGTAATTAATTACGCTGAAAATTCAGTCGCATTCTTAAATAGATGACCATTCTACTGTGGCTGGCAACATGCTTCTGCTTAGTCATATAGGTACATTGTAGTTCCTTTGCTTTTATTTGCCACTTCTTGAAAATGAATGCCTATGTAAGTGCAATTATATGGCCATTAGAAACACACTTGCATTTTTTATACATGCAGGCAAACCACTTTGAAAATGTATCCCTCCTGGTTTTTTAATTATCATTTGCTCAAACTGGTAAGTTGTTCTGTGGAAACCATGGCTGCCATTCTTATTTACTTCGGCTATTTCTAATGCATCTATTGCCATAGTATCAATTGTTTTGGTTTTTTTCCCAATCATAAAGTGATATTTGAATTTGTCTTAAATTAAGTGGTAGTGAAGTTCTAACTTCTTTTATGTTTCACATCTAAGAATAGAAGGCAATTGTGTTTACGTCTCAAGGCAACTAAAAGTTTCAGGAAATTGTGTAATCTCTACCAAGTTTGGAACTTTGAAGAAAACCTTTCTTGACTCCAAGTCTGTTGGAGTTTAGTGGATTAAGTAATGTGCTAGCCAAGAAAAAAGGAGTCTTTGGCAAACTTCCATCACAATGGTGTGTGTTTCTTGGACAAAGAGATCAGAGATCTCAACATCAGAAATTTGTAACGCAAATTAGTTATTCTCATGGGAAAGGAGAGAAGAATCTCATGTGCTCAGGATTTTACAATCCGACAGTGCACGCTGGGGTATAAATTGTCCCAGAGCCTTGGAGTCTTGTAAATTTTACTGTGGGTCCCAAGTGGAGGGGTTACTGTGTGTGACTGGAGAAGTTTTCAGACCATTTGGTCAGCTGTCTGAAAAGAAGACATTCTAAAGAGCGAGTGGAAGGCCTGGTTAGATGCCTGAAGAGGATACGTGTTATCAGTGTAGGTAGAGACCCCTCAGCTTCTGTCCTTCATCCCAGCGGGCCTGCTGATGCAGGTAAGTGCTTCTTAGTACTGGTTTGCTTTCAGGGATGGGAAGAGTTTGAATCATGAGCATGTCTAATTTTATCTTATTGAGTTTATTCATCTCTGCGTATTATACTAGAACTTCCTTAGTTAATTTTACAATCTAAACACGAGGCCTTTTTCTTAATTTAAGTTTTAATTTTGCGCTGTACAGCAGAGATTTCTGTATAATTTATTTTTAATTAATACAAGCACCAGTCTCAATGGGGTCTTAACGATATTAAAAAAGTAACATATATAAATTGTTGACTAATCTAAACAGTGGAGAACTCACATTCAACATTACATTATCTGTCATCCCCATAATGCATGGTATGACTTCCATGAGGTCATCTGTAAGGCCCCAGTTCTGTTCACATTTAAGTTTCTCTTAAGGACCCCCTTCTGGAAGTCACAAAGGTCTAGATAACTGTGAAAAAAACCCTACTTTCAAGAGAAATAATTGCAGTCATTTTCCTGGGCATTGATGAAAAATGTACTTACATGGATGCCACATGAGAATCCAGAAGCATTTGGGATTCAAAGGAGACTTTATATTATGGATCTCTTGCATAAAAGTACCTTCAGTAATCGGGGTAGACAAGATCCTTGCCTTATCTTTTAGATTCATTACCTCCATCTTATCGGGACTGAGCTTCAGTCAAATCACCTTGTAATGGGGTTCGCTTACCACTCTGGTGCCTCCTCAGCCTGTCTTGGGAATTAACTCTGCTGTTGAGTGTGCCCCCTTTGGGTGGTGCATTGCCACCGTGATTCCCGTTCTTTGACCCATGTCTCTTCAAGGACCGCAGCATCCTCTTCAGTGACACAGCCCTCTGGCCGCCACACACTGTGCTCTCCCCTTCCGGGCACCTACAGTCCGCTGTTCAGCCACTTCCCTTCTGTGGCAAACTGAAGTCCACGGTCTAGCCACTTCCCGCGTGGCCCCAGCACCTTCTTTACCCTTGTATCAGGGATTCAGTCTGCAACCCCCCAGCAGCCAGCCAGGAGCTGTGTCTGGCTCCCTCGGCCCCTGTTTTCAGCACTGCTCTGTCCAGGGTGCTGGCTGTTCTCTTGGCCCTTCAGGGACACAGTCCTTCCTCCCTGGGCTCCCAGCAGAGAACTGCCTCCCTCTGCCATGCAGCTCCCTTTTTATATGGGCCTACCTAGCCCTGATTGGCTGCTCCCTTTAGCCCTCCTCTGATTGGCTGCCTCCCTAGGGCTGCTTTTAACCCCTTTTCTGCCAGTGAGGGGCAGCCACCTCATCACACACCCTCATCCCGATGTCAAAGATGCCCTGGAAAAGTTAAAACCTTGCATAATTGAGGTGTATTAATGAGAGACGAGCAGTGCATCACCCACATAGCAATGGTAACACAGGCTAAATTATCTCAATGTCTCCTCCCCTTAGTTCCATATATACACTAAACAGATAGGGTGACAGACTAGATCCCTGGAAAACTTTATGACATGGTCTTTGAAGCTGATGAAGAGTTGGCCAGTACTACTTTCTGAGATTTAAGAAAGAATGGAACCATTCAAGAGCAGTTCTATTTACCCATTCATAGTGTACAAACAAACAAACAAAAATTGCAGTTAGCATTATCAAAGAATCTGCATGGACACTTGACTTCTGGTTGTCATTAGAAGCAGATAATCATCCAGTGAGACTGGATACAGATAATCAGCCAGAGAAGATTTAGCATTTGTCCCTTTCCAGGCATATATCTGTCACCACGGAGGCAGCCAGTCCAATACAAATTTGACCTACCTTGTCTGGGTACAAATAAAAAATTCTCTGCAGCAAGAAACTCCAACTCTGCTTCTGAGTGGAGGCTATTTAGATTCACCAAGCTGTCTACCGCCTGGAACAGTTCTGTTGGTCAGGAATGTGCAAATACAGCCATAGTGAAGGAAAAGAAAGCTTTCTGTCTCTGCCACAGCATCAGAGTGAAAAAAATTCTCCCTGTCACAATAGAGCAGACTTGGAATGTGGTTTTCACCCTCAGCATTCTGGTATACAGATGATCTCTAAGAAGGGTGTAAAAGGAGGGGCCATTTAGGTTCTATCATATTGACAGCTGGAGAACAAAAGATGGTTGTAATATCCTATAAACCTATCAAGAGAATGGTTCAGGCAGCGGTACAATATTCTCCTATGGAAAGCACTGAAACTGAGCTGGGTCTATTAATCTCGGAGGGTCGACAAAGAAATGGATCTGCTACCTCAATGAGGAATCCTGACATTACAAAGAACAAATCATGCAAAATCAACCTAATTTCCTTCTTTGACAGGGTTATTATCCTAGTGGATGCAGGGGACGCTGTACACATGATATATCTTGATTTTAGGAAGGCTTTTGACATAGTCCTGCTTGACATTCTCATAA
This sequence comes from Mauremys reevesii, assembly GCF_016161935.1. NCBI lineage: Eukaryota > Metazoa > Chordata > Testudines > Geoemydidae > Mauremys > Mauremys reevesii. The sequence continues at coordinate 42,180,849 of NC_052638.1, forward strand.
GAAAACTAAGGAAATGTGGTCTAGATGAAATTACTATTAGGTGGATGCAAAACTGCTTGAAAGACTGTACTCAAAGAGTAGTTATCAATGGTTTGCTGTCAAACTGAGGGGACGTGTCTAGTGGAATCCTGCAGGGGTCAGCCTTGGTTCCAGTACTAGTCAGTATTTTCATTGATCCTCATCAGCTGTCCCCTGATACAAGGATGATGTCTACGGGGGGAAAAGTCATTGATGAGACTTAAGATATCTGAGGAGTCCAATTCATGCTTTACAGGTAGCAGAGGGGATCATGAAAAGGACTGCTTAATCATGGCAGCAGCTGCCAAAATTGGGCTTCTGTCTCACAAGTCCAAGCAGAAGATAACCCAACACATGGCTGCCACCTGCATGCAGATTTGTGACTACGGATTCCCAGAGATTACTTCTCCTGTCACCACCACTCATCTATCACTGCAGGACTTTGTTAGTGGGGAGATATTAATACCCTTGGTAAAGGCCGGTGCGCAGGCAGCAACCTCACAAAACTTGGCAGGAAGGAGCCCTGGTCCTGGTGGCAGTGGAGTCTGAGTCAACTGGAGGGCTATGTCCTGCTGCAGCCCTCATCCACCTTCACAGCTGCAGAGAACTCACAAGTCCTCGAATACACCTTTTCCGCTGTTGGGGTCTAGAGGAGTTTGGATTGCACTTCATCTGGAACCTCACCTCAGAACTGTTCGCCAAGGGTGACCCTACCAGGAGTACAGGACTCCGGACGACATAGTTCTGAGGGTCATCAGGACACACAAGCCTCTCCACAACACGGTAACAGTCCAAAGAGAGGTCATTAATGATAATAGAGTGGAGAGTATGCTTATAAAATTTGCTGGTAACACCAGGCTGGAGGGGTGGGGGTTGCTAGCACTGTGGAAGACAAGATTAGAATTCAGAATGACCTTGACAAATTGGAGAATTGATCTGAAATCAAGAGATAAAATTCAGTAAAGATAGGTACAAAGTACTGCACTTAGGAAGGAAAAATCAATTGCACAACTATAAAGGTAATTGTCTTGCTTTACTTGGCATTGGTGAGGCCTCAGCTGGAGTATTGTGTCCAGTTCTGGGCGCCACTTTTAAGGAAAATGTGGATGAGTTGGAGGGAATCCAGAGAAGAGCAACAAAAATGATAGAAGGTTTAGAAAACCTGACCTAAGAGGAAAAGTTAAAATACTGTACTGGGCATGTTTAGTCTTGAGAAGAGAAGACTGAGGGGGACCTGTTAATAGTCTTCAAATCTCTTAAAGCAGTGGTTCTCAAACTTTTGTACTGGTGACCCCTTTCACATAGCAAGCCTCTGAGTGCGACCTCCCCCCCCTTATAAATTAAAAACACTTTTAAATATATTTAACACCATTATAAATGCTGGAGGCAAAGCAGGGTTTGGGGTGGAGGCTGATAGCTTGCGACCTACCATGTAATAACCTTGTGACCCCCTGAAGGGTCCCGACCCCCAGTTTGCGATCCCCTGTGTTAAAGGCTGTTATAAAGAGGAGAGTGATCAATTGTTCTCCATGTCCACTGAAGGTAGGACAAGATGTAATGGGCTTAATCTGCAGCAAGGGAGATTGAAGTGGGATATTAGGAAAAACTTTAAACTATAATGATAGTTAAACACTGGAATAGGCTTTAAGGGTAGGTTGTGGAATTCCCATCACTGGAGGTTTTAAAGAAGGTTTAAACAAACACCTGTCATGGATGGTCTAGGGATGTGTATATTTGGTCCTGCCTCAGTGCAGGGGCTGGACTAGATGACCTCTCAAGGTCTCTTCCAGCCCCACATTTCTATGATTCTATGATTATGCTGAAGGAAATATGGTCCCACCATTCCCACTCCAAAAATGAGATCCAGATTAAAAATAAAAAAAGAGAAAAATAAAGCAGCATCCAAACACTTCTCCCCCTTCTCTGTTTAAAACAAACAAACAAACAAACAAACAACATGGATGAAGCATACAGAAAGAACCAAAAGCTCAGGCAGAATAAAAAAAGGATTCTGGGTGGATTAAAAATGGCAAAGACCAATCTTGGTCATGAATGGAATCAGACTACTCTAGTCCATTGGAATTTGGATCTTTACTTTGTCCTTGTAATAATTTTCTGCCTCTCACCATGATGACTTGTCTAATGAATAATACTGTCATATTAAGCAACAGGATTAATCTATGGGTTCATTATGCATAAATAAGCTAAAAGACTAACCCTAAATCCCTCCACTCTAATTTCTAGAAATGTAAATGAATATTTCATCTAGAGTTAAGCCTTATCCTCCTGGTGGGATGCCAAGTTACATACCTTGTGTATGATCTTTTCAAAGAGAACACACTTTATTCTTCTAATTTGCTTAAAGGGGAGTTTGGAATGAATAGCAGTTTTCCTATTACTTACAAATACATTCAGTTATAATGCTGACTGTTGTTTCTAGTAAGAATCAGACCAATGTCATATCTTTCTTTTACAGTATCTTTCATAAGAGCCCAAAGCCATAAGTGTTAATAGCAGCTGAGACAGACATGTAGGAGAAACTTTGAAGAAGGGCTAAGTTAATGTATTTAGCCCTTAGGAGACTGGTCAGGTCCCAGGTGTATGTCATCTGGGGACTGTCTAATTTCCATAAGGTTATAAGTAACAGTCGGCATGGATGTGTCAAGAACAAATCGTGTCAAACCAACCTAATAGTGTTCTTTGACAGGGTAACAGGCCTTGTGGATAGGGGGAAGTGGTAGATATGGTATATCTTGATTTCAGTAAGGCATGACCTATGAGGGAAGGTTGAAAAAATTGGGTTTGTTTAGTCTGGAGAAGAGAGAGACTGAGGGGGGACATAACAGTTTTCAAGTACATAAAACTTTGTTACAAGGAGGAGGGAGAAAAATTGTTCTCTTTCACCTCTGAGAATAGGACAAGAAGCAATGGGCTTAAATTGCAGCCAGGGCCATTTAGGTTGGACATTAGGAAAAACTTCCTAACTGTCAGGGTGGTTAAGCACTGGAATAAATTGCCAAGGGAGGTTGTGGAATCTCCATCATTGGAGATTTTTAAGAGCAGGTTAGACAAACACCTGTCAGGGATGGTCTAGATAATACTTAGTCCTGCTATGAGGCCAGGGACTGGACTAGATGACCTCTCGAGGTCCCTTCCAGTGCTACGATTCTATGTTTCTATAGTTTGAGTGAGGCTACTGGGGTCTGTCTACACTGCAGTTAAACCTGTGGCTGGCCCATGTCAGCTGACTTGGGCTTGCGAGACTCCAGCTACGGGGCTGTTTAATTCCAGTGTCAACGCTTGGGCTCAGGCTGGAGCTTGGGCTCTGAGATCCTGCTGGGGTAGGGTCCCAGCCCAAGCCCAAATGTCTGCCATGAAGTTAAACAGCCTCGTAGCCTAAGTCCCACAAGGCTGAGTCAGCTAATACGGGCCAGCCATGGGTGTTTAACTGGAGTGTAGACATACCGTAGGCAGTCCTGTGTCAGACAAAAGTAGGAGTCTGGCATGGAGGAAGAAGAGGGTTCAGATTCCTACCTGGAGTGAATCTTGACTCCACCCTGCCTTCCCCACTTAAAATCTGGGCCGTTTACTGCACTAGCCTTCTCCTTTGCAGGGTCCCAGAATTTTCTTTAGATGGAACAATGTAAACTGTTCATGTGCTGCTATACAAAAGATTTATTAATGCAACATTCTCATTATAATGAAGTATTCATAATGCAGCAAAGAGAGCACAAAGGTTTTGTTTCAATCAAGAGAGACAAGGTGGGTGAGGTAATATCTTTTATTGGACCAACTTCTGTTGGTGTGAGGGACAAGCTTTCGAGCTTACACAGAGCTCTTCCTCAGGTCTGGAAAAGGTACTTAGGGTGTTACAACTAAATACAGGTGGAACAGATTGTTTAGCATAAGTAGTTAACACATATTTCAAGGGACTATTCAAAGTGAAGTGGTCTGCTAACACCTCTCCAGTCATAGGGGGAAAGGAAAAAAAAGGCTGGGATGGGGGTTAAATGGGCTGTATATAGATTGTTGGACTAAACCATAAATCCAGTGTCTCTATTCAGTCCATGAATTTTAGTATCTAGCAGAGTTATGAATATAAGGTCACAGGCTCATCTTTTGTTGTGCAGATTTCCTTTTAGGATGAGGACTGAGAGGTTAGATATAGAGGGATCACTTTGTGAAAAATGTTCACCAATCAGAGATAGGGTGTGTTTGTCTTTTATCATATTTCTGTGTCAGTTCATTTGAGAGCGTAGTGATTGTCTGGTTTCACCCACATAGTTGTTAATGAGGCATTTTGTGCACTGGATGAGGTACACCACATACTGTGATAGGCATGCGTAGGACTCATGGATCTTGAAAGGTGTGTTGTGGAGGGTGTTGATTACTGTAGCAGTGGAAATATGTTTTCAGGTTTTGCATCTGTTGTTCTGGCAGCATCTTGTGCAGCTTTGAGTTGGTGTGTCCTGGTCTCTGGGTAGGGTGACAACCTGTCCCTAATTGGGCAGGACAGTCCTGAAATGTACATTTCAAGTCCCAGTCCTGAGCTGAATGTCTCTGGGACAGCAATTGACCTGGATTCCCTGTGGTGCTACTCCGTGCCTGCCTGAGGCTCAGAGGCAGTGCCAATCTCTTCCCGGGGCGGGGGGGAGTTTGAGGTGGGCCTAAGCCCAATCTCACCACAAAGCCCCATCTCCTGCTCCTCCTATTCCCCCAGAGGCCCCACCCCTGGTCAGACCAGAAGCCAGAGACAGGCCCTGATAAGAGCCACCCAGGGAGCCCGGGCTGCTGTGAGGAGCCTTGGACTCGCCATCTGCCTTGGGCGGGCGGCCAAGGTGCCCAAGAGTGGGCCTCACAGTGGCCAAGTTCTCCAGACAGCTCTTACTGCTGCCCAGCTCAGGCTTCTGACCTGGCCAGGAGTGGGGTTTCTGGGGAAGAGAAGAAGCAGGGGGTGGAGTCACGGAGGGTAGTGGGGCTCCTGTATGGGTCCCATTTTTGTATTTTGAAGTGGTCACCCTATCTGTGCGGAGCTTGCTTTTGAAGACAATGCTGCATAAATTTAAATCAAGGCCTTCCTGTCACTGATCCTGAGCTAATCCCTCCTGCAACATCTTGTCCAAAGACGTCACTGACTTCAAGAGCCCCTGATGAAACTCCATGCTGTAAGTCATACAAATGTAATTTTCTCCTTACCATAATGTCCCTTATTTGCTAGAATAATATTGTTGTGGGTTGGGTGAAACATCATTGAAGCTGGTGGGTGTCATAGGCACTGACTCCGTTGGTGCTCTGGGGCTGGAGCACCCAAGGAAAAAAAATAGAGGGTGCTCAGCACCCACGGCAGCCCCGCCAATCAGCTCCTCCCTTTCCCTTGCCATTGTTATATCCTTGGGGGCAGCCGGTTTAGGAAGAAATCACTTGAGGCCAGACAGCAGACAGCTAACAAAACTACCATTTTATTTACAGACACAGAGCTCACCCAACCGGCTGAAACCGGCTGGGCTATCCCCTAATAATCTAACTCAGTTGCCATAGGAACAAAAACCATGACAACCAAATACACAACATATTCCTCCCCCCCTAATAAGAACATCCCCTAAATAAAACACACACTAGACTAGAGAAGGAGGGTAGACTGCCTCCATTCCCGGCTAAACCCTGGGGATTATTTTGCCCCATAACCATGGGTTCGCCCTAGCTAAAGATCCAGCCGATGAGGAGGCCTTCTGTCTCTAGGTGGATTACGGCGAACTTCTGGTGTTGTTGCACCCGAAAGTACCATGGGCTCTGGGTCCGCAGCACGAACAGGTGAGGAGGTGGTATCAGCTTGTGCTGGGCAAAGGGGTATCTCAGCCGCTGGCAGTAATGGAGGAGAACAGTCAGAAACAGGTGATTTGTGATTCGGTGTCTCACCAGAAGTGGTGAAGACAGACCACTCAACTGCAGATGTGTCCTGAGGACTGGCATGACCTGGCAACAGCTGATCTACATGTCGCCGCCAGATAAGATTCTCTGCAGTCTGGACTGTGTAGGAAACAGGTCCTGTTTGAGTGATGATTGTGGCAGGGACCCATTTAGCTCTGGAAGTATAATTCCGAGCCAAAACTGGCTGTCCCGGGCTAAAGGTTCGCTCTTTTGCTCTGGGTGCCCGTCTGATAACTTGATTTTGCTGCTGATGTTGCACAATTTGTCGGGGTTCAGAAGGTTTCAGCAGATCAAAGCAAGTGCGCAGCTGTTGTCCCATCATTAGAAAGGCCGGAGATGCCTTGGTCGTAGCATGAGGGTGTTTCTGTAGGAAAGTAAGAAGGTATCCAGATGCTTTTGAATGGAGTGTTGTCCCCTTGCTGATTTCAAAGCGTGTTTCATTGTCGGCATAAATCTTTCAGCTAATCCGTTGGTGGATGGATGATATGGTGCTGACGTGATGTGGTGTATCCCGTTTGCCTTCATAAAATTTTGAAACTCCTGAGAGACGAACTGCGGTCCGTTGTTGCTCACAAGTTGTTCTGGCAGACCAAAATGACTAAAGAGTCCTCGTAGTTTTTGGATAGTACTCTCTGCAGTAGTGGACTGCATTATAGAGACTTCTGGCCATTTAGAATGGGCATCTACTGCCACCAAGAACATGCTTCCTTCAAGGGGGCCAGCGAAGTCAACGTGAATACGTTGCCACGGGTTTTCAGGCCAGTCCCATGGGTGTAGGGGTGCCCACTGGGGTGCATTCCTCACACCCTGACATGACATACAAGCTTTTGCCTTCTCTTCAATAGCACTGTCCAATCCAGGCCACCAAAAATAGCTTCGTGCAATTTCCTTCATGCGCACTATTCCACAGTGACCGGAATGTAGCTGTTCTAACATCTGTGATCTCAGTGGTGGTGGAATAATGACACGTCTCCCCCACAACAAACAACCAGATTGGACCGATAACTCCATACTCCTGGACATGTAGGTAACAAGGTCGGGTGAGACTGGAGAGGTTTGTCGAGATTTTCCATGCATCACCAGGTCCATAACTTGGGACAATACTGGGTCAACGCGAGTTGCCTTCTTTATCTGAGTAGCAGTGATGGGTGTATTCTCTACCTGTTCAAAGTAGAAGATTTCCTTTTGGGCACTATCTTGATGTTTGACTGGCAAAGGCAACCTTGAGAGGCCATCTGCATTGCCGTGCAGAGTGGATTTCCGATATTTGATTTCATATGTGTGTGCTGAAAGTAACAATGCCCAACGTTGCATACGACTAGCAGCTAAGGGGGAATGCCTGTGTAGGGCCCAAAAATTGACGTCAGAGGTCGATGGTCTGTGAGAAGAGTAAACTTTCGCCCAAACAGGTACTGATGAAACTTCCGAATTCCAAAAACAATTCCTAATGCCTCACGTCCAATTTGGGCGTAGTTAGTTTCTGCTTTGCTTAGAGTGCGTGAAGCAAAAGCAATAGGTCTCTCTTCTCCCGAAGGCATAATGTGTGACACGACTGCTCCCACTCCATAAGGGGAGGCATCGCAGGCCAATTGTAGGGGTAAGGATGGATCAAAGTGTGTTAGAACTTCAGAATTTAGCAATGCATCCTTAGCTTTGTTAAATGCAACATCACAGGGTTCAGTCCACTTCCAGGCCTTGTTCTGCCCAAGGAGCTCATGAAGTGGTTTTAGCAGTGTGGCTAACTGTGAGATGAACTTTCCATAATAGTTCAGTAGTCCTAGAAACGAGCGCAGCTGGCTTACATTTCGAGGTGGGGGAGCCTCCACAATAGCTTTAACTTTTGCAGGGGCCTTATGAAGACCTGCAGAATCAATGATGTGTCCCAAATATTCAACAGAGGGCTTGAAGAAGTCACACTTGTCTTTGCGAACTCATAGGCCATACTCTTCCAGTCTTTGTAGGGTAGCCTCTAAATTCTTTAAGTGATCCTCTTCATTTCTTCCAGTGACCAGGATATCATCCAGATAGCACTGAACTCCTGACAAGCCACACAAGATCTGGTCCATAGCCCTCTGGAACAGGGCGGGAGCAGACGTTATTCCGAAGGGTAGGCGACAATATCGATAAAGCCCCTTATGAGTCACAATAGTCAACAGCTCTTGGGACTTTTCATCGACGTGCATCTGTAAATATGCTTGACTCAGATCAATCTTACTGAACTTTTGTCCCCCAGCCAGGCCTGCGAAGAGGTCATCGATGCGGGGAAGCGGGTATTGCTCTGCACACAACACTGGGTTGACAGTGACTTTAAAATCACCGCAAATCCAGAGAGAGACATCTTTCTTCACTATTGGAACGATAGGAGTGGCCCATGAGCTATGGGTTACTGGTATTAGGACTCCATTGGTGACCAGGCGCTCCAGGTCCGCTTCGACTTTCGGCCTGATGGCATATGGCACAGTTCGGGCTTTCAGATATTTTGGTGGACTGTCAGGTTTAATGTTCAATGTCACAGTGATTCCCTTCATACTTCCCAAATCATCTCCAAAAACAGCAGCATGTTTCCTTAGTATAGGGGTTAGACTGGTTTCTTCTTTATTCATCCGGTGCACTTCTGCCCAGTTCAGTTGAATCTTCCCAAGCCAAGACCTACCCATTAAGGCTGGGTAGTTACCTCTCACCACAAACAGTGGCAATTTAGCAGCCTGTCCATTGAGCTCCACCTTAACATCAATAGTGCCCAACATGGGCACAGCTTCCCCCGTATACGTCTTCAGAACAGTTTTTGTTGCCTTAAGGGGAAGATGCTGTAGCTTTTCTTTATACACAGTCTCGGAGACCAGCGAGACGGCTGCACCGGTGTCCAATTCCATGCGTATAGGTTTGTCCTCCAACAAAGTTACCCAGTATTCATGTGAGCCCATTGCCAAAGACAAAACATGCAGTGGCACTTCCTCTTGCGATGAGGTGTCACTTTGATCATCCTGGGTCTGCTCTAGGGTATGCAGGGTTCCTCTTTTTGTCAGCCAGACCACAGGCCTCTTTTTCTTTTGTTTACAGGCACACTCAATGTGTCCCTTTTTGCCACAGTGTCGACACACCAGGTCCTTACACCAGCATTCTGATGCCTGGTGACCCGGCTTACCACAGTGGTAACATTCTTGACTCTGCACAGTTTTGTGGATCGGTTCTTGTGACACTTTTTGCACCTTAGGGGATGCACCGATGTATTGCGCCTCCCTTGTAGCCAGTTCCATGGAGACAGCAATATCAACAGCCTTCTGTAATGTAAGCTGAGCCTTTGTCAGTAGGCGCTTCCATATAGCTTCACTGTAGAGGCCACACACTAACCTGTCACACAGGGCATCATTTAACATCTCCTTAAATTCACAGTGATCTGCTAGCTTTTTTAAAATTGCTACAAATTGTACAACTGTTTCATCTTCCTTTTGGTCTCTTTTGTGGAATTGTTTCAGCAATTACCAGTGGTTTGGGGGAAAAATGGGACCCCAGGATTTCCACAATGTCACTGTCAGATTTAGTCGCTGGCTTAACAGGGTGTAGTAAGCTGCATAGCAGGGAGTAGGTTTTAGCCCCTACAACACTTAAGAATATTGGCACCTTCTTCGCTTCTGTAATGTCATTTGCAATAACAAAAAGCTCAAAACGCTCAGTATACACATGCCACTGCTCTATATTCTCATCAAAAGGTTCCAGTGGCCTGGTCAGAGTAGCCATGTTTTTTAGTTTCACTTTCACAGTCAGTGCAAACAAGCAGCTTTTTTTGTTTGTTTGTTCTTTACCTTGACTTCTATTTCCTTCTGTTACTGGAGCAGCACCGGACTCCCACCCTCGTCGCCACTTGTTATATCCTTGGGGGCAGCCGGTTTAGGAAGAAATCACTTGAGGCTAGACAGCAGACAGCTAACAAAACTACCATTTTATTTACAGACACAGAGCTCACCCAACCGGCCGAAACCGGCTGGGCTATCCCCTAATAATCTAACTCAGTTGCCATAGGAACAAAAACCATGACAACCAAATACACAACAGCCATGCCTCCCGCATGCTGTGGATCAGCTGTTCAGCAGCATGCAGGAGGCGCTGGGGGGAGGGGGAGGAGCGAGGCCAGGAAGAGGCAGGGCAGGGATGGGAAGGGGACTTGGGAAAGGGTGGAGTGGGGGCGGGACCTGGAGTGGAGCAGGGGCGGAAAGAGGTGGGGCAGGATGGGGGCTTGGCAGGAGGGGTGGAGGTTGGGCCTGGGACGGAGTGGGGGTTAAGCATCCCCCGGGAACAGAGGAACTTGGTGCCGATGGTGTATGTAACCACTGCCCCTCATTTAAGATAGCAATTAGAAACTGTTATGCTCCTCTGTAGCAGCCTCCACATAAAACAAAGCCATATGCAGTCCACCCATGAATTAGAACTCCGTGGGCAGAGGGTTTTGCTGGGTATTGTTTTGAGTATGTGTACACATGGGGATAAGAGCGTACAGGCAGCCTGGACAAGCATGGCTTATGGCCCTAGGAGAAGCCTAGAGAGAGGTTTGGGGTTGAATACTTGCTTAAGAGTTTTGGAGCTGTGAGCAAGGAAACTGTCTCCTGTTGTTTGATTCCTCCTGTGTCCAGGGATACAGGACTTCATAAATTCTTTGTAAATAAAATTGCATCAAAGAAATACCTGATTCCATCAGCAATTTCTCATTCCAGCCTTAACTTTTTGGCTATCTACATGGGTCAAAAGGGTAACAATATATAAATGATCTCCCTAGAATTAATATACATTTTTGTGTTTCTTGTATGTTTTTTCAGTTGCTTGTAACTATCTTGAATTTTAAGGGTTTTCTTTTCTTTTCTTTTCTTTTCTTTTCTTTTCTTTTCTTTTCTTTTGAATTTAGCTGGTTCATCCCTTTCTGGATTCTGTGAGCATAAAAATTGCTCTCCTTTTAAACTCTTTGTGCTTGCAGAGCCCCAAAATGGCTGAAGCTAGAAAGTCAAACTTAGCTTATTTTATAGTCATCAATGAGGAAGGAAGAAAATAGCAGCCAGGTTTGCAGAATACAGGTCTAGTAGTATAAAAAAATATGAACATTTCAAGTTGTAATATTTTTACATAAATGTTGGAATAATTTTAATTTAGAACATTTTATGTGGTATATGTTTCATAAAGCAGGTCCCAAACATGCAGCTGAGTAACTTTACTCATGTTAGTAGGACAACTGAGTTAAATACTGTTTTTTTTTTCTGATTTGTTTCAGGTATGTTTATGTACTGAATTAAATGTGACTTCTCACATGTATAAGCATCTGCATGATTGGACCCTAACTTATTGAGGGTTAGATTGGAACTAGCCCTAATGTGGCCAGATAGGGTTTTGTCTCTGTCAGGGTAACCCAAATTTGGGTCTGACTTCTGTCTGGAGAGCAGGGTTTGTGTTCTGGCTGCTCCCCCCAAGAAAAAATTTGCAGAATGGCAGGGAGTAAATGAAGCCATTGTTCCTTTGCATTTGCCCCGTTTCCCCTAAGGCAGGGGTTCTCAAACTGGGGATCGTGAGGTTATTACATGGGGGGGTCGTGAGCTGTCAGCCTCCACCCCAAACCCCATTTTGCCTCCAGCATTTATAATGGTGTTAAATATATTTAAAAGTGTGTTTAATTTATAAGGGGGGTTGCACGCAGAGGCTTTCAATCTGAAAGGGATCACCAATACAGAAATTTGAGAACCACTGTCCTAAGGCATCCAGCAGGGCTGGGTGGGCACACAGGGCAAAGTAAGCACCCTTTCAAAGGCTGCAGTGAATTATTTCTCTTTCTTACCCTGGAAGAAGGGAGCAGGAAGGAATCCTGACTCTTAGGGATATTTCTAGTGCAGTACATTTTATGCAATACCTTTTTATACAATGATATACCTAAAGACACAATCTGGGCCTACATTTATGTGATATAAAGTATGTAGAATTTACAATGTACTCATGTTACCATGTTTTTAGAAACCTGTGCTGCGTTCTGTTCTTAATTACTGAAGTCAGTAGAGTTGCACAGGTGTAACTGTACAGGGCCAGATTTGGCCCCTCAAGTTTGAGTTTGTTTTGTGTGTTCGGTTTCTGAACCTTAATGTTCTTTTAACATTAGCCATTACCCTTCACATTGTATTTAGAGGATATCTGTGATTATTTATGTAGCTTTGTAGCAGCGGTTTATCTTTCTGTCACTGGGTGTGGCCACTGCCTTAATTTCACTCATTGGTACAGTACTCCCCACACTGGCCCGGAGAGGGTTGAATTAGGCCAAGTGGGCCCAATCAGTCAATTAGGCAGCAAATGGGGGAGATTTAAACTGGAGGAAGCTAATTAGAAAAAGGCTCACCTGTGAGGGAACAGGTGGGGCTTCTAGAAAGCCAAGGAGCCTGCAGTCCCCTTCCCTGAGGAAGGGAGAAAAAGCCCAGGAGGAAGGTGTGCAGGGGTGAGAACAGTAAGGTGGTGGAGACGTAGACCTTAACTGTTCACTACAAGGCCTTGGACTGGAACCCATGGTAAAGGGTGGGCCTGGGTTCCCATATCAGCACCTGCAGAATGGTACTGTTTGGGGAGAGTGAACAGGACTGCTTGTGTCACTGTTGGACTGACAGGGTCACAGCAGTGGGCATTTGGGCTGCCTGACACTGCATGGATAGAAGAGACTTTGAAAGACAGTCCGGGAAGGGGAACCTACTTAGTGACCTGGCCAGAGGGCTGAGTCATGAAGAGGCAGCAGCAGCTTGTTGAGCGAGAGAGGAACTGCAGACCCAGCGAGAGGGGGGAGAGACAGCATGCAACCACAGGAAAGGGTGTTGACTTGGTGAGCTATTCCCCAGAACTGCCAGGAGGAGGTGCCAGACCTACGGTGAGAAGAGCCCCTGTGATCAGTAAGGTATCACTTTGTCATGAGTTTGGTAAAGCCACAATATTCATGAGTTCCAAAGCCACAGTGTAATATGCAGGTTGTCCCAACAAATGTCAATAAAACCTTTATATCTTGTCATGTATTCTGTACATCTATATATTTAAAAATAACTGTTTTAGAAATGACTTAGCGTTCTAAACCATTCATTGGGACTTTTTGTACCCTTCCACCTATAAATCCAGACTACCTTAGTTAATATGGATCCATGTTAGGAGAGAGAACCACAGAAGAAGAGAGAATTTATAACTACTGACACTTTAGAAACTTCCAAAAGGACCTAAAGTAGCTTTTCTGTAAATAATAACGTTATGATTTCAAGGTTTGATACTTCCAGATATTCTAGGGCAACATTTCTCAGATGCAGCCACCATGGTCGTATGCGGCCACCAGGGGGTTTCCCTGCGGCCATGACAGCTTCCTGAGTGGTGGTGGTGGTGTGTGTGTGTGTGTGTGTGGAGGGAGACAAAGCATTGGCACCTCCCCCCTCCCTCCCTGTTGCTTCTGGATGTGCAGCCCTGCATGTAGGGTGACCAGATGTCCCGATTTTATAGGGACAGTCCTGATTTTTGAGGGCTTTTTCTTATATAGATACCTATTACCCACCACCCCCTGTCCTGATTTTTCACACTTGCTATCTGGTCATCCTACCTGCACGATCCCTGGAGAGAGGTGGGGCACAATGCTGCAGGAGCATGGTGAGCTCTATGTCCCCTCCCCGCCCCCCCCAGGCTTTAGCCCTGGGGTGGTTGGGAGGCGGGCTCCAGTGGCGGGACTTAGGGAGCCTGGCTGCATGGACCAGCACTCCAGCCATGGGACTTCAGGCGCCAACAGCCAGCTCTGGCTGTTGGGTTTAAAGCGCTGACCCCCAGCGCTGGCCATGCAACCCTGGCTTTTGGCTTCAGTTCAGGCTCCAACCCCTGGTCACGCAGCAGCAGGCTCCAATCTCTGTCTCTGGCCACACAGTGCCAGTCCCCAACCCCGGCGGCAGGTGCTGGTGCTGAGCACCGACCCCCCAGCTCCGGTGGCAGCTGCTGGCACTGACCCCTGACCCCGGTGGCAGCTGCTGGCACTGACCCCTGACCCCGGCGGCAGCAGGCATGGGCCCCAGGTGCCGATCTCCAGCCCTGGGCGCTGGCTCCAGGGACTGATACCTGAAGGAAGAAAGATTTTTTTGTTGTTGTGGGGGAGACAGGATAATTTAATCTTTATTTTGTATTTAAATGACAACTGTATGAAACTTTTCAAAGGTTTGAAAAGTTACAGGTAGTCTTGGTAAAGCTGGACTAGTGGTCAAAGTGTATTGGAAGAAGATAAAGGTATATGGTAAATGCAGTTTATTATATGGCTCTGCAGTTTAAAAATGGATATCACCATCACATCCTGGAATATGTATACATTTTATAAAGAACATACACATACACACTTTCTTGCATACATTTTTATCTCTTTTCCATCAAGTGTTATATTGTGTTTGCCATGGGCCTTTAAAGCTGAGAGATTATGAGGAAGTGCCCCGCATGAAATTTTAAAGAGACTGGACCTTTCATCTGCACAACAGCAGGACACCTTGCTAAAGGGATGAGAAAGGAAGAGAATTTTTCTGAAGCAATAGCAAAAAGGAAAAAAAAACAGCAGAGGCAATTATTTCATCAAAGGTTTACTTCCTTTTTGTTTTTGAAAAGACTTTCTTAGTTGGAGGTTGGCTACCTTCTTATGTATGTTTAATTTGTGGTTTTCCCATGGTCGCAATGAAAAAATATATACAATGAAAGGTATTTATTTTTAATGAGAAATCACAATGCTAACATCATTTGATAAAATATACTTTTTCCACTGAATTTTTGGTGCTCCATGAAAGTCATGTCAGTCTTCCAACCCCAAAACATGTACAGCATGGTCAGTGGCAGTGCAAACTTCCTCCTGCCATCACACCCTGTTAGTGTACTTTAACTCGGGGAGGAATTTTTGTAGGGTCAAGAACAAGGTTTAGTCTCTCTGGGCTTGTCTACACTACAGGACTATTTCGAATCTACTTAAGTCGAATTTGTGGATTCGACCTTAATAAGTCGAATTTGTGTATCCATACTAAATACACAAATTCGACCACATTCACGGTGCACTGTGGAACCTATCCACAGTTCCGCTGCCCATTTGCCAATGCATGCTGGGCATTGAACCGTCAATCCCGCCTCCCTGTCTTCCTTGAAAGCGCCGGCGGGAAATCTGTTCGCGCCCTTCTCTGGTCGGTTACAGCGTGGACGCCACAGCACTGCGAGCATGGAGCCCGCTGCGATCATCGCTGCACTTATGGCCGTTGTCAACTCCTCGCACATTATCGTCCACCTCTTCCACAGTCAGATGCTGAGAAACGGTGAGGAGAGTGGCGCAGACCTCTCACAAAGCACGGGCAGTGGAGATCATGGTGGCAATGGGTCAAGTTCATGGTGTGGGATTCTGGGCCGAAACAAGCACAGACTGGTGGGACCGCATAGTGCTGCAGGTCTGGGATGACACAGAGTGGCTGCGAAACTTCAGGATGCGTGGCACTTTCCTTGAACTGTGTGACTTGCTGTCCCCTGCCCTGAAGCGCCAGGACACAAGGATGCGAGCAGCCCTGACTGTGCAGAAGCGAGTGGCCATAGCCCTCTGGAAACTTGCCACGCCAGACAGCTACCGGTCAGTAGCGAACCACTTTGGCGTGGGCAAATCTACCGTGGGGATTGCTGTCATTCAAGTAGCCCACGCAATCGTTGAGCAACTGCTCAAAGGTAGTGACTGTCGGAAATGTCCAGGCCATCATAGATGGCGGATTCCCAAACTGCGGTGGGGCTATAGATGGGACTCACATCCCTATCCTGGCACCAGCCCACCAGGCCAGCGAGTACATTAACCGAAAGGGCTACTTTTCAATGGTGCTGCAAGCTGTGGTGGACCATAGGGGACGTTTTACCAACATCAACGTCGGGTGGGCGGGCAAGGTTCATGGTGTTCAGGATCTCTGGTCTGTTTAGATGCCTCCAGGCAGGCACTTTCTTCCCGGACCACAAAATAACGGTTGGGGATGTGCAGATGCCTACAGTGATCCTCGGGGACCCGGCCTACCCGCTAATGCCCTGGCTCATGAAGCCCTATACAGGCGCCTTGGACACTGAAAAGGAACTCTTCAACTACCGGCTGAGCAAGTGCAGAATGGTGGTGGAGTGTGCTGAGATGGCGGACCTTACTGACTCGCTCGGACATCAGCGAAAGAATATCCCGTAGTTATTGCTGCTTGCTGTGTGCTCCACAATCTCTGTGAGAGCAAGGGAGGTTGAGGCAAATCGCCTGGCTGCTGTTTACGATCAGCCAGACACCCGTGCTGAGAGAATATCCCAGCGGGAAGCGATATGCATCAGGAGGCTTTGAAAGCGAGTTTTTCAGAGCAGGGTAACCTGTGACTGTCCACTTGATTTTAAGAGAGCCTGATCATAAACCAAGTTTTCCCCACTTCCCAAGGACGTTTTAAACCTAAGGACATGTTCTAGTAATTAATAATAAATCTTTCGTTGACTTTGCATTTCTGTTTATTCGTTGAAACATGGAAGCATTCTGTGCTGGTTAAGGTGTGCACTGATGGGTGTTTTTGCAGGAAGGGCGAGGGTGCCGTCCTTGGATAGGGGTTACCATGACGGCTGTGGGTTTGGGCGTTGGATGGGGTGAGGGGTGTGGGGGAAGGGTGAGTATCTGCCCCTGGATGAGGTCTCTTTTTGGGGCTCGGGGCACCGGGGAGGATCGTGACTACGGTCCAAATGCATGTGAAGGAAGCCTGCCTTTACATTCGGGATGTCAGGCACCAGGACCCTGCACAAGCATACACATCAAGGAAAGACCCGGGGCAGCATACACCACACAGACTGTCCCTGGTGCCTAGTGACTGCAGTCTGTGTGTGCCCTGCAGTTGACCCTGCAGCCAAGTCTGTAGCCGGGCACTGGGGGCTATGCAGTGCCTTTACATTTCCCCCCCCCACCCAGAACAACAGAAACTCTACTGACACCAGAAACGTGAAACAGTCAGTAACACCAAACCGCTTTTAATAATGTAATACACAGTGGGGGTTTGAACTTGGAGTTGGGACTGGTTGATGCTGTAAAGAAAGAGCTTGTACAAATTTACAGCGACAGTTGTCTCTAACATTATCGGTGTGCTGCGGTGCAGGGACAGTTCTCACGGCCCCTACCTCCGTCTTGTCACTTTGGGTGAGGGGACAGGACTTCTTGGCGTTGGAGGCGGTTGCAGATGCACTGCAGGGGGCTCTCTCCTCCTGACTGCGGTCTTGCAGAACATCTACAAGGCGCCGGAGCGTCTCCGTTTGCTCCTCATTATACCAAGAAGCGTTAGACACGCCTGCTGTTCTTCATGCCGCCACCTATCCTCCCGTTCCAGGTGTGTGCGATGCTGCTGACACAGGCTCTCCCTCGACTGTGTCTGCTCTGCCGCCTCCGCTCTGGAGCTGGCCATCAGTTCCTGGAACATGTCGTCCCTTGTCTTTTCTTTAGCCTCTGCGCTGTGTGATGTGAAAAAGTAGGTGATTTCCTTGAACACATACATGTTTGCCAACAGTAAACACAGTCTAGTCAGTTTCAGTGAACAAGACCAAAGAGGAACCAAGTCTCAGGAGATCTCAGAACTAGTCCGAGATTTGAATACGCTCTCATTGCGCCATTGCACTGGAGGAAAGATAACTGCATCCATCTTGCTCATCGTCCTGGTAAGCCTTACAGTACATACTGCTTATCAGTTACTGGTTAGCTGTGCTCTCCTGCTAAAGGCAATGTGCAAAGCAGAAAGGATAAGCCTTTTGCATCCCCTCCCGCGATCAATGCATGCTTGTTCTCTGTGGCCTCTCGCGTGGCTGTTAGGCGAGGGTCATTGTTATTCAACCTAATTGTAACCCATTAACAATAGTAACACTACACTTATTGCCCTACTTAGATGCAGTATTTGCAGACCGAGATCACCCTGAGGCGGGTCACTCGTGCCCAGAAAGACCGCATGCTGCACAGACCAGGACCATATGCAGCAATGCTAGTAGAGGCGATGGTTCCACTCTATATTCGGATGTCCTGGCGTGGAAGAGTCTGCTTCGACCTCTTCCGACGAACCTCATGCGGAGGCTTTGAACTGAATGACACCTTGAAATGTCGCTAGAGGACTATTTTTCTATCCCCATTTGTGTGGACCTTCTCTTTATATAGTTTAATATATATTATAGTTTAATATTTAGAATGTTTTAAATTGTAAATATTTAGAATTTTTAAAGTCCATTTGTGTGGACCTTCTCTTCATATAATTTAATATATATTATAGTTTAATATTTAGAATTTTGTAAATACTGTTTCTATTTTTCTATAACAATGTTATAAAAATAAATGTTTATACGTGTGTTGCACTTACCGCCTGATCCTTCCCTGATTCCGAGTCCTGGTTGGGATCTCTGTGAGGGTGATGAAGAGATCCTGGCTGTCAGGAAAGCGGGAGTGGGTTCGATGTCGCCTGCGCCGTCCTCTAAAGACCCTTCCTCATCTTCCCCATCGGCGAACAGGGAGGGGAACTGTCGGTACACTATTCCGTCCTCGGAGTCCACCGTCACTGGTGGGGCACTGGTGGCAGAGCCACCTAGAATGGCATGCAGTGCCTCGTAGAAGCGGCATGTCTGGGGCTGGGCTCGGGCGTCCGTTTGCCGCTCTGACTTTGATACCCTTGTCTTAGGTCCTTCACTTTCGGCTGTATCCTTTGTCTTTCATGGCTTTAGAAACCTTCACAGCGATCAGATCCTGGACTTCCCGGTCACTCCATGCTGGGGACCTCTTTCTATTCTGGGATTGCCGGACTCCTCTGCTGGAGAGCTCTGCATCGTTGCAGGTGCTCAGATTCAAACCGCCCAGACAGGAAAATGAATTCAAATTTTGTCATTTCCTGTGTGGCTGGCCAGAGAATCCAAGCTCGGACTGCTGTCCAGGCGTCAACAGAGTGGTGCACTGTGGGATAGCTCCCGGGCTGCTAAGTTGTTAGCATCCACACCAAGCCTAATTCGAGCTAGCAAGTGCGGCGTTACTCCACCTGGCTTCCTGGTGGCTGATAAATTCGAATTAAAGTCCTAGTGTAGACCAGGCCTCTGAGCAGCTGTGATGGCTTTTGTGATAAAGATATGTGTCTTATTGGGAACTAGAGCAGGATTCATCAACTCATTTTACACTGGGCTACTGAATAGCAATCACTATCAACATGGGCAGGACTTAAATGGGTGAAATGTTCTCTGTTGCATTACCAGTTTCTGGAGCCATTCAGTTCACTCAGCACTAGTTTTGATGACCATTTATTTCATTGAATTACTCCCTTATGTCTCTAGTGAAGGAAATACTCCTATTTTAACCCTAGCAATGTCAATTAGTTGGGGGGCTGTTTGTTTTGGCAAGGACGCAGTCACTGTGGGAGATAGACGTCTTCCTTCTCTGTGTACTGGACATGCTAAAGGCTTAGAACGTATTACAAATGTCACCAGATTAGTTCTAAATTGGCTTTGGCTGTGAAGCAAGGCTTTGGGACACAGCTGTGGCCTGTGAAGTGAAAAGGTGGAGAAATAATGTTGATACCAAAAAAGCTAATGCGGTCTTGGGATGCATCAGGAGAGGTATTTCCAGCAGAGATAAGGAGGTGTTAGTACCGTTATACAAGGCACTGGTGAGACCTCATCTGGAATACTGTGTGCAGTTCTGGTCTCCCATGTTTAAGTAGGATGAATTCAAACTGGAACAGGTTCAGAGAAGGGCTACTAGGATGATCCGAGGAATGGAAAACCTGTCTTATGAAAGGAGACTCAAAGAGCTTGGTTTGTTTAGCCTAACCAAAAGAAGGCTGAGGGGAGATATGATTGCTCTCTATAAATATATCAGAGGAATAAATACCAGGGAGGGAGAAGAATTATTTAAGCTCAGTACCAATGTGGACACAAGAACAAATGGAAATAAACTGGCTGTCAGGAAGGTTAGACTTGAAATTAGACAAAGGTTTCTAACCATTAGAGGAGTGAAGTCCTGGAACAGCCTTCCAAGGGGAGTAGTGGGGGCAAAAGACTTATCTGGCTTCAAGACTAAGCTTGATAAGTTTATGGAGGGGATGGTACAGTGGGATAGCCTAATTTTGGCAATTAATTTGTCTTTGACTACTAGCGGTAAATATGCCCAATGGCTTGTGATGGGGTGGGATCTGAGTTACTACAGAGAATTCTTTCCTGGGTGTCTGGCTGGTGAGTCTTGCCCACATGCTCAGGGTTTAGCTGATCGCCATATTTGGGGTCGGGAAGGAATTTTCCTCCATGGCAGATTGGCAGAAGCCCTGGGGGTATTTCACCTTCCTCTGCAGCGTGGGGCACGGGTCACTTGCTGTAAGATTCTCTGCACCTTGAAGTCTTTAAACCGTGATTTGAGGACTTCAATGGCTCAGACACAGGTTTGATACAGGAGTGGGTGGCTGAGATTCTGTGGCCTGCATTGTGAAGAGGTCAGACTAGATGATCATAATGGTCCCTTCTGACCTTAAAGTCTATGATTCTGTGATGCTGCAATCATGACTAGGACTAAGAGATTGAGTGTTTCTTAGCCAGATGTTAATAAAAACAGAACTATTATTGCATCCAAAAGGAGCACTATTGTTCTATACATGTGAAAATTACTATTATATTGTGTTGTATGCCTTTCTTAAAGATGGGCAAGACAATTTGAGAACTCCAAAGAAACTAATAGTTGAGCCTGCCTGATATTCCTCTTAGTTTCAAATACATAACCCTTAGATTAATATTTGATATACTAGATGGGCTGAGAAGGCTGGTTGTACTGTCAGTGAATACCAGGGCTGGAATCTTGTTTGAATTAAAATGATGTCTGCTAAGTAAAAGAGTGCTACAGAGACGTATAAGGCCAAAGCTTCCAGCAGTCCATACCATCTCTACTGAAAGGCATATTTATATCTTCCAGACCAGTAATTAATCACTCAGTAGGACTTTTTGGGACGTGCATTCACAGAAGATCTTTTTGTACTGCCAGGAACCACAAAGCATGGGCACAATTAAAACGTTGATTTAATTTATTACATTGGGGCATGGAATGGGAATGTTTTAAATGATGTTGACAGGCTGGGATTTCAGAACCACCTATTTTTTAAATGGAAAACAAATGTTGCTCCCTCTAAAAATTAAATTACCTTAATAATAGCTTTCTAATAAGTTACTTGGAAGCAAAATAAAGTTCTTGACATTAATTAAGACTTGAAGATATGATATAACTTTTTAATATATAGTCTTTGTTAGATGGAATACATTTCAAAGTGATCCATTTATGAAAATTAAAAGGAAAAATTACATATTGAGCAAGTTTAGTTTAATAGGAAGCTGCTTTTCTGAGAGATATTTTTAGGTCACCATTTTTAAAATATTTTAATGATTTCCTTTTTAGATAATCTCACAATTGTCATTGTCCTATGAATTCTGATATTTTCACACACTCCAAATCCAGTGCCAAGGGGTTTGTTAATGCTAAAATCCAGTAGACTATATTTTGCATATAATGTAACATTTCATTTGAGCTGGATGTGGTTTGGCGTATGGACCTCCTCCTAATAACTCTGCAGGAAGAGGTAGCCAAAGCAGCCCATTAGCAGCCTTTAACTAGCTCTCTCTAATGAATGCTACGTTCTGTATCTTGAAATTGCACTTTACTGGTTTCCTGCAAACTAGAAAGTGCCATGAGATAATGGGATGTCTGTTTGCTCTGCTGTACCACAGCATAGGAGAGCTAATGGAGTCACATCAGCAAGGCCTTCACCCGCAGGTATGTTGTAGAAAGCTGCACACATCTCAGACATCGTGGGGGGGAAACGGTTTCTCTTTGTGGTTTAGGTTTTTGGCTGAGGTATTGGTACATTTGACATGGACTTTCAAAAATAATTCAGTTTTGAAGGAATGAAATAAAACGTTTTAGTCCTTTTCATCAAGCTGAGAGTGTACATGGTGTGAGGCATAAAAATCTCTTTGGTCCTGTTCTCCTGTGTCATCATCCTTTAGACTCTACATGATTTGAAGAAACAAGTATTGGAATTATATTAGGGATGAGCCCAGGTTGCTCAGAGAGAAGTGCTAGTACTTCTCGTGAAAGGTGGAGGTGGGGCGTTGTCAGACTGCATAAAACTATGGCTTCTTAATTTTGGTGGCTTTACTATATTTATTATTTCCAGAGTGCTGACAATGTGGTCTGCACTGAACAAACAGGGAACTCCTGTCCCAAGGAGTTTAAAATCTCAGACAGAGACAGTACACTTTACATATGATATACAGAAAGAAGGGGTCAGGTTTGGTGCACTTATATCCTTTTAAGTGACTTTCTTTACAGTCACTGAAGAAGTAATCTTTCATAAATTATTAGAATGGAGATGGTATGGAAAGAGCAAGGGTTAAAACGGGAACAGCAGAGGCCTGTAGGAACAGCACAGGCTTCAAGGAGACTAAGGAGACAGACGAGAGATGTAGGCTTTGTAGTGTATGGTTAAGGTAATGCCGAGGCAATATCATGTATAATCTGTTATTACACTCCCTTTTATCCTGCACCTCACAATAACTCTTTGATGAAGCACAGATCAGAGTTTTGTTTTTGGGGACTTTGCAGAAAACATTACACCGGACTAAATCTTAGGGTTATTGTATGAAAAACCCTGAATGCAGGTATTAATAACAGTTCGCAGGCAGCTTCAAAGAGAAATAGTTTCTTAGTAAACAAAGATTTAATCCATACCAAAACACTGTAAATGATATTTGGAATACTTATTCATAACTTTTAAGCACATACTATTGGGTAGTAAATGTACTGGTGTTCCTGATAGATATTTCAATGCAAGGTTTCAACATAGCTTTTACACTTCTACACTTAAGTACACACACAAACACATTTCCCTATGGCCTCTTTTCAGAGATGATTTCTCAGTCTCTGTAGTTTGGCCATAATATGTACTGTATGTTTAAAAATAGCAGCATCTCAATACTTTTCCAAATACTGTAGAGCCTTCTAAGCCAGGGATGGGCAAACTACGGCCCGGGGGCCACATCCAGCCCATCAAACCTTTTAATCCAGCCCTCAACCTCCTGACGAGGAGCAGGGTCAGGGGCTTGCCTGCTCCGCATGTGCTGTGGCTCCCAGAAGCAGCGGCATGTCCCCCCTCCAGCTCTTATGCATAGAGGCAGCAAGGGGGCTCCACACACTGCTCCCACCCGAAGTGCTGAATCTGCAGCTCCCATTGGCTGGGAACTGCAGCCAATGGGAGCTGCAGGGGTGGCACCTGCGGATGGGGCAGCATGTAGAGCTACTTAGCTGGTGCTGCGCTTAGGAGCCGGAGAGGGGACATGCTGCTACTTCTGGGAGCTATTTGAGATAAGCGCCGCCCGGAGCCTGCACCCCTGACCACTTCCTGTGCCCCATCCCTCTGCTTCAGCCTTGATCCCCCTCCTGCCCTCCAAACCTCTTGGTCCCAGCCTGCAGCACCCTCCTGCACCCCAAACCCCTCATCCCCAGCCCCACCTCAGAGCCTGCACCCCCAGCTGGAGCCCACACCCCATGCCCCAGCCCGGAGTCCCCTCCCACACCCTGAACTCCTCATTTCTGGCCCCACCCTAGAGCCCACACCCCCAATTTCGTGAGCATTCATGGCCCGCCATACAATTTCCATACCCAGATGTGGCCCTCAGGCCAAAAAGTTTGCCCACCCCTGTTCTAAGCAAACATAGTATGGGGATCCTTACAGCAGTGATTCTCAATCGGGGGTATGCGTACCCTTGGGGGAACACTAAAGTCTTCCGGGGGTACATCAACTCATGTAGATATTTGGCTAGTTTTACAACAGGCTACATAAAAAGCACTAGCCAAGTCAGTACAAACTAAAATTTCAAACAGACAAAATGAGAAAGTAAGCAAGTTTTCAGTACTAGTGTGCTGTGACACTTTTGTATTTTTATGTCTCATTTTGTAAGCAAGTAGTTTTTAAGTGAGATGAAACTTGGGGTGTGCAAGACAAATAAGATTCCTGAAAGGGGTACAGTAGTCTGGAAAGGTTGAGAGCCATTGCCTTACAGTAACAGGATTCCAGTCCTTGGGTCAATAGTTGATTGGTCTGTTCAGTTTCTGGTGAGATAGGAAATCTGTAGCCTGTATCTAAAGTGATACACATATTGGGACCCAGCTGTCACAGCAGACTCATCTCTTGGTCCTGTGTCAATTAGCCACCAAGTCCATAGGGCTGTCTTTTAACCCACAGCTCTGATTACCTCAGCTCTCAGAATGCGTGGAACCTGCACCGCTGTTTGCCCTATATAGCTTCAGAAACAGCTACCAAGCATGTCTAGTAACTGACACAACCTACTTCTGAATGTTGTTGGACCCTTCTAGCTGAGTTCATAGATTCATAGCCTTCTGGCTTTGGAGTCCAACTCTATAGAGTTCAAGGCCAGAAGAGACCATTGTGATAATCTAATCTGATTTCTTGTATAACACAAGCCAGAAAACTTCCCCAAAATAACTTCTAGGGCATATCTTCTAGAAAAAAAACACGGAATCTTGATTTAAAAATTGTCAGTGATGGAGACTCCACTATGACTTTTGGTAAATTGTTCCAATGGTTACTTACCCTCAATGTTAAAAAATTACACCTTACTTCCAGTTTTGTCTAATTTCAACTTCAAGCCATTGGGTCATGTTTTACCTTTCTCTGCTAGACTGAAGAGCCCATTATTAAATATTTCTTCCCCATGTAAGTGCTTATAGACTGTAATCAATTTCCCCTTAACCTTCTTTTTGTGAAGCTAAATAGATTGAGCTCTTTGAGTCTATCACTATAAGGCAGGTTTTCTAATCTTTTAATAATTCTTGTGATTTTTTTTTAAACCTCTCCAATTTATCAACATCCATCTTGAATTGTGAGCACCAGAACTGGACACAGTATTCCAGCAGCAGTGACACCAGTGCCAAATACAGAGGTAAAATAACCTCTTTACTCCAACTTGAGATTCCCCTGTTTATGGATCAAAGGATCACATTACGCCTTTTGGCTACACCATTACACAGGGAGCTCATGGGCACCTGATTATCCACCGTGACCCCCAAATGTTTTTCAGAGCACTGCTTTCCAGAATAGAGTTTCCTATCCTGGAAGTATGGCTGACGCAGTTTGTTCCTAGATGTATACATTTACATTTAGCCATATGAAAATACATATTGTCTTGCCTGGTTCTCTCCCTGTATGCAAAAACCAAGTATTCAAACTAAAATTTATGGGCTTGTTTTCATGGGGTGAAAAAAACCTGCAGTAGCTGGTGCATACTAGCTATTCCTCACTGACTTCTCATGTGGAAACTCTTACTGTTCATTAAGTATGTTAATGCACTTTGGAAGTGTACTCACCTGTTGTGGTAATTCAGCCTGCTAATTACATTAATTGAGCTCAGCTGTAAAAAAGTGAATGTAAATTCATAAGATGTCACAATAGCCTATAGCAGATGTTGATGGGAAAAGGTGCTGTGACCAGGGGCATGTGCAGGAACTTCAATTTAAGTGCTTTTGCAGGGGCACGTTCTGTGCCCCTGCTGCGGCCCTGGGGCTGGCAGAGCTGTCAGCTCCCACTGTGGCCCCAGGGCCTGAGGAGCTCGCTCTCCCCACTGTGGCCCCAGGGCCTGAGGAGCTCTGTGCCCCGCTGATTATTGGGGCGGCCTTGGCCCTTGCTTGCCTTTCCTTGTGCACACCCTTGGCTGTGACTGTGGTTGCTGGAGGAGCGGCACTGAAAATGCTCAATCGGGGCAAACTGCAAAGACTAGGGCAGACTATCTCCAAAACTGGTGGTTTATTTTATAATTAGATTTCACCAAGCCAATAATTAAACAGCTTCTGTAATACCTTACTCGTTACCAAGAAGCCAAAATACTGTTCCTGTTAAGCAATCTAGCCTTTGGTTCCCACCCAGACAGCCAAGGTTAAAATAGTGACGGTTATTAAATAATCTTATTCACCATATATAAAGTTCTACCAATCATTGGACACATTGCCCTCCAGGTCAATGAATATTTCAGATCGTACCCAAAAACACGCTTACAACCAATGCTTATTAACTAAATCTAAGATTTATTAATAAAAAATAGAAAAGAGTTACTATGACTAAAGATCATTATACATACAGATATGAATAAAGTTCTTAAGACAGTTTCAATGAGATGTGGTGAGGCTGCTGATTTGTAAAAATCCTTCTGTAATCAATGTTAAGGTTATAGTTCAATAGGCAGCTCATATGGAAGAATTTGAACAAACTCTGCACAAGAATTGCAGGCGTCAACCAGAGTAGACCTGGAGACCTCAGTCTTGTGGCTTTAGACTTCCCCTGTCAAAATTTAAGCAGATTTGAGATAGCAAGAATCAGGCCTGAAACTTCCCTTATAGCTTGAAGCTCAGTGGATAAGACTCTTGGCAGCAAATGATCACAGCAGGCCTTCCTTGGATGAAGAAGTTTTACTATGTGGAGTCACAAATTTCAAAGAGAAATGAAGATATGGCTTTGTTAATTATCCACAAGGAATAGCCCTCTTTCCCATTTTTGTACTCTAATGTGTCCTTAAAGGTTGTTTTCATGTCAGTCAGCCTGTTGGTTGCTTAACCCTTGCTGGCTCAGCATCACAGGTGCAAAAGCGAGACAGACTTAATTATCCAAACAAAAAGGTCTGCTGATGTAACTTAAAGACTGTGTTAAGATCGTGCTTTGATAAACAAGAGAAGTGTAGAACCAGGAATCAATGAACCAAAATTAGTGTGTCAGAAATTAGGCCTAATTGGTGGACAAAATAATGATGGCATGGGCTATTCCAAATACCATTTCCCCTTCTGGGTCCTTAGCTACTGGAGTAAGCTTCAGCATCATGGCTACCCCATCATCTCCTGGGACCCTAGACCTTCAGAGAGGGGGATCCAGATGATACTGCCACCTCTGCCGGCTTCAGCTTAATCCTTACCACCATCTGGGATATGAGACTTTGTTGTCCCCCCATGTGGCCTTTTCCTTCCTCAGCTTACTTCTTCTCTTTCCTATCTCTCTTCATTTTCCTTCTGTCTAATAAGAGTTTGACTTAGTCTGTGACCAGAAAGAGGCAGTTACATGCAATGTCCATAACAGCCCAATGCTAGTACAAGATTGCCAGGTCTCAGAGTGGCTGATAAGACCATGTGCTGGGCTTGCATTTTTCCAGCAGTGAGGCTGCAAGTGAAAAACACCAGAGACAAGCTGCATTTTCTATCTTTACTGTTTTCTGCTCTCCCCTCTTATCTGTGTTTGTCTTTTTTTGCTTTCTAGGAAACAGGAAGGATCAGACTTTAACAATGACAGCTCCAGCCCATCGTAACTAACTTCTCTTTTCCCCAAAAGGACAGTTACCATCTTTAATATCACCCAAGAGACTATCAGAAAGTTTTGTTCTTTCTAAAAGATTGTTTCCAGCTAAAGGGAAAGAGAACATGCGATATGGTTAAAATGAAAGCCTTATTTAATGCTTTACATTTTGAATGCTTTAACCTCCCTCATTTCCCCTTCCTTTTCTATATCTTTAATAAAGGGTTAGAAAGACATTTAATGGTGTGTTTGTCATGATACTAAGCAGGCTGAGGACTCTGTATACCAAACCTGAACCTTGTTTAAAACTGTTTAATGTTGGACAGTGACTGGGTTATGTTAATACCTTAGACTCTTTGTACCCATATAGTCCATCTAAATTAATAAAACACACCCTAAATTTATTGTGCACTAATTTCCCCATGTAGACAAGCCCGATGTCTCTCCCCACTGCTTTTAAACCAAATGCTGCAGCATAAAGCATGTGGGTTACACTAGCACTAAATAACCTACTACTTTCATTTTTCATAAAAAATCTCTGGATCTTCCTGGATTCTTCAGGTGGTAGTTCTCCTCACAGTTATCACCTTTGTTTTTGTTCCTTCCACTACTCTAAATATGGGACCTAAATATGGAGGAAGTTTATAAGGAATTCTGAAATTTATTACAGTTTTATTTAGCTGGAACCTTATTAGAGCAAAAAATATAAATATTTCAATGCAGAATAAAGGCTTTAGTGCTGATGTATTCTTGGCAGCTTTCATGTCCTGTGCAGCATGTTGTGTTGAAACATCAGTTCAGTGAAATTAGTGGTTTAAGGTAACCTTTTTTGTTGGAAATTCTTCAAACAGCAGCCTTATTCACTGCACAACTCTGACTCATTCCCACAGCACCATCCATCCTGTGCACTCAATGTGGCAGGGGTCCTATGGAAAAAGTAGTAGTATGAGATCATTTAATTAAAGTCTGTATCATAATACACAATGCACAAGGAGGTGCAATTTATTTGACTTTGAAAAGCAGCTACTGTGTATCTTAGTGCTCTGGGATAGATATTGCTTCTGAGACACCATAGAGGAGCTTTGGAAGTCTCCTTCTGGGTTGTGACAATAGTACCTGCTTTAAAAACTGTTAAAATGTTTAATCTCAGTAAACTGTGTATTAATAGATGTATGCTACTTACTGACATGAGATAATAATGGTTAACAAAATCATTTGATCATTGCTCAGAGTCATTATGACATGTCATGTCAGTGTGTACTACGGATCCATTAATTTCTAGATCATAGTCACATTATATATCAGTTTTAAAGGACTTATTATGAAAGGGCTTGATAAGAAGCTGTTATTTCTCCATCATTGCTGGTTTCCAAGATACTAGTATTTTTTAATAAACAAAAGCTATCAGTCTCCTTTTTCAATCAGTCAGAGATACCACTGTCCAGTGTTTGTGATATGACATTTGCTTCTGTCATCATGAGCTGAATTGGAATATGTCTCTACAGATCTCATGCACAAGGTGAAGGCTGGTCAGCAGTGGTGCAAGATATAGAAAAGAAAATGTAATGGGGTTTCAGAGAAATGTATTTTAAAAAAGTTTTCCTCTGATTTTATGCTTAGGTACATTTTTATTTTTGCCTGTTCTTTCCTTTGCTTAATTTCCTGTGTATATTGTAGCTGCTGCATCCCATATTAGGCAAGGCTGGAGTGACAGCCTTAATTTTACTTTCTTTGCCTTTGAGTTTAAGTCAGAACTGTAATGTTAATGTACTTTTTTGTACTTAATGTGTTTATATGTATATCATATGTAATTTGATAAAAGAAAGCAATGATGGGATTAACTGGAAGGGAGCGAAAGAGAAATACCAAGAGAGGTAAAGCCTTCTTCAGTTTGGTTGATAAAAGTAACTGTGTAGATGTAATACAGTATAATTAGACTTAAGTCATTTGACTTAGTACTGCATGACATTCCTATTAAAAAAAAATTAGCACTATGCAATTAGAACTGGTTTATTCTGAAAACTTTGAATGAAATTGTTTATGAATTTGGGTCAAATTTGATGCATGGATTTGACTGAAAACATGAGAGATAAAACTTTTCCAATTTAACATTTTTATTTTGACATTTTTTAAAATGCAACATTTTGATGTTGTTTTGAAATTTAACCAGATTTATTTAAAACAAAACACAAAAAAAGGAGTGGAAAAACCACCTGAAAATGAAACAAAGAAAGAAAAAAAAAGTTTCATTTGACCTAAAATGATTTTTTTTGAAAGTTTTGGTTCAACTACTGAGTAAAAATATCAATTGTTTACTCACCTCTTTAGCCAGTTCTTAATCCAAGTAACATGTTGTTTATGGATACTGTATATCTGCTGGACCTCAAAAAGTAGCTGTGAATGGGGAATCACCATTGAATAGGAGTGTTTCCAGTGGGGTTCTGCAGGGATCGGTACTAGGCTTGATGCTATTCAACATTTTCATCAGTGATTTGGAAGAAAAAATAAAATCATTGTTGACATAGTTTGCAGATGACACAAAGATTGGGGAAGGGGTAAAAAGAAGCCACAAAAAAGTGGTAAAGTCACACAAATTATTTGAGGGCTGGAAAAATATCTTAGGCCTTGTCTACACTACCAAGTTTTGTCACCCAAAACTGCTTTTTGTCAACCAAACAGTGCGTGCGTACACACTACGATGCGACTTTTGTTGGGGAAAAATGCCTGGTTTTGGCAACTAAATACATCCACCCCGACCAAGAGACATATCTTTTTCCTCTACATTTTTCTCAACAAAGTGCCAGTGTAGACACCGCTATCGGGGAGGCAGCTTAAAGGGAACTTAGGTCTGTGGTATAAATGGAGCTTTCTGGCCTTAAACTCTGAGGGAGAGTTTGTTGAAGTGACAAACCTGATTTTCAGTCTTCCCTACATCTGAATGTCCTAATCAGGATTGTGTGACAAAATGTGGGGAAAATGTGTGACATTTATGAAATAACTTTTACAATACATGTGAATTGGTGTCTCTGGTCTAGATCCATGTCCACAGAGGACATGAGCCAGTGTTCATGGAAAGACTTCCATTGACTTCAGTGGGCTTTGCATTGGACCCCTAGTCAGTTATTTTAGATTACATATTTTTGAGGAAGGTGTTTGTCAAAGCTCTGGTCAAGCTTCATCAGGCTGCTGTGTTTGGATCTGAGAACATTTAGCTCCCCTTTGGTCTGTGTAATCTCTAGACACTTTGTTTTGTTTATTATTATTAATCATCTATTTGAGTTAACTTATTGCCTAGGAGCCATAGTCATGGATCAGGAAACTGTACAGTGCCTAGCACAATAAACACAAAATGAAAAGACACTCCCTGCCCCCAAAAGCTTATAATCTAAGTATAAGACAAGAGACATCAGATGAATACAGGCAGATGGGGGAGCACCAGGAAACGCTGAGACAGGGTTGGTGAGCATGATTGGCTGTGGTCTCCTGACACCAGCAAATTAACTATTGCCAAGTTTTTTGTAGGCAGCACAACAAAGGAGTATTGTAAGGAGGGATTTGAATTATAACAATTAAGTGGCTTTGTGGATGTTTATGGTAATCTTCTGTGAGGGGCAGCATGAGAGAAAGAATAAAGGGGCTTGTTTGAAAAATTAAAAAGTGGGCAGTGGAGGTTGGCATCATCATGGGCTAATCAGAGGCAGGAGACAACCTGTTAATAGTGAATGAGAGATGACAGGTAGGGTGGGGCATGGCCGTGATGGGCCTGGAAAGTGAAGACAGAGCAGCCTATGTTTGAAGCCACAGAGAAAGGGGAGCCAGTGGAAGGATGCAAAGAAAAGAGTGATGTGGTCAGAGGGATGGGCTTGGAAAATGATTTTTGCAGCAGCATTATGAATGGGGCAAGACTGCATTTGTCAAGCCCAGAGAAAAGAATGTTGCCGTAATCAAGATGATGTGAGCCTAGACACTTTTTAGCTCTGTGAATGAATAGGAAAGGCGATAGTTTAGAGACGTTATGCAGAAAGCATCTGCAAGATTTAGACATAGCCAGATGTGAGGACTTGGAGAGAGGTCGGAGTGGAAGATCATGCCCAGCTTATGGGTCTGCGTGACAGGAGGACTGTAGTGCTATTCACAGTGCTTCAGAAAGGAGGTAGCAGAGAGAACTTGAGGTGGAAGATTAGAAGCTCCGTGTTAGCCATGTTGAGCTTGAGCTGATATCTAGACATCCACAAGGAGGAGATGTCAGAGACAAGGCAAGATTTTAGTTTGGACAGAAGGTGACTGGTCTGGAGAAGAGGTAGATCTGTGAGTTGTCCACTTAGAGATAGTGGTAGAATGTGTGTTTGTAGATGAGATTATCCAGAGAAAGTCACAGTTCAGGGCAATTGCACCTGTATATCCCCGGGTGGTCCAGCATGGGCACTCTCTCTAGGATCCTGGCTTCTCAGTTCAGCTCCCTTTCTAAACTGTGAACTCCCCAGCAAAGTCAGGCTGCCTTAAGAGGCCTGCTTTACTTTTCTACTTAGAGCAGTAACCAGTGTGATTGCCATGGTTAATCTATCACACAGCTCTTTCTAAGCAAGCACATTTAGTCTTAAAATAAAAGCATTACAGAGAAAACATATTCAAAGCAATAAAAGAACCTACAGGCATGCTAATAAGCTTACCAGAGATCCCCCCCTACTCCAACAAGGGCTCTGGCTGGTGAACAGTCCTTCAAACCCCACACAGGGGTTTTCCTGTGGTCGCTAGTTCATCTCCGAACAAGTAACCTCAGTAGGCCAAAGTGCTTCCAGTCCTTACCTAGGGATGGGTCCCTCACCGCCCCTTGGACTAGAAATCGTGTCCATTTGCTGGGCCAAAAACCCAAGGCTCTGAGTCAGTTTTAACTCAGGCTATTTTATCCAAAAATCCTTTATCTGTTGGTCCCTGGGAAATCCATTTTGAACTGGTATATGTGAACTTCTCTCCAGGTTGTGGTACCTCTCTGGGGTGTTACAACTTCAGTGCATTTGCCTAATTACCCCCCACTGTTCTTAGTTCCTGCAGGGCTGTGTCCCCCGCCCCCACGGAACTACATACAGTCCCTCAAGGGTACATAAACATTTGAATTTTGAATACAACTCCTAAAATACTTGAATTAAGTTTAATAAGGTTTGTCCAGGATATTTTCATGTCTGTCACAGAGGTGTAGTGGGAGAAGAGAAGGGGACCATGGACAGAGACCTGTGGAACCCTGACAGAAAGCTGGAGGAGGGATGTGGAGGATCCTTTGAAGGACATGCTGAAGGAGTGATCAAAGAGGTAGGAAGAGAGGACCAAGAGATGACAGAGTCACAGAAGAGAGGACATGGTTTCAAGAAGAGCAGAGTTGACTGTATTGAAGGAAGTTGACAGGTCAAAGGGGATGAGAATGGAGTACTGGGTCTGAGATTTGGTGCCTCAGCTCACTTCCTGTTCATAGTATCAGAGGGGTAGCCGTGTTAGTCTGGTTCTGTAGAAGCAGCAAAGAATCCTGTGGCACCTTATAGACTAACAGACGTTTTGCAGCATGAGCTTTCGTGGGTGAATACCCACTTCTTCGGATGCAAGTAGTGGAAATTTCCAGGGGCAGGTTTATATAGGCAAGCAAGAAGCAAGCTAGAGATAATGAGGTTAGTTCAATCAGGGAGGATGAGGCCCTGTTCTAGCAGTTGAGTGAAAACCAAGGGAGGAGAAACTGGTTCTGTAGTTGGCAAGCCATTCACAGTCTTTATTTAATCCTGAGCTGATGGTGTCAAATTTGCAGATGAAATGGTTTAACCTCCCTGGCCACACAATAGCAGATTTTAAGGTGGCCATCCTGCAGCAAAAAAACTTCAGGACCAGACTTCAAAGAGAAACTGCTGAGCTCCAGTTCATCTGCAAATTTGACACCATCAGCTCAGCATTAAACAAAGACTGTGAA
The DNA here is from genome assembly GCF_016161935.1 of Mauremys reevesii. Taxonomy (NCBI): domain Eukaryota; kingdom Metazoa; phylum Chordata; order Testudines; family Geoemydidae; genus Mauremys; species Mauremys reevesii. Next base: position 42,214,128 of record NC_052638.1, read on the forward strand.
TGGCTTGCCAACTACAGAACCAGTTTCTCCTCCCTTGGTTTTCACTCAACTGCTAGAACAGGGCCCCATCCTCCCTGATTGAACTAACCTCGTTATCTCTAGCTTGCTTCTTGCTTGCCTATATAAACCTGCCCCTGGAAATTTCCACTACTTGCATCCGAAGAAGTGGGTATTCACCCACGAAAGCTCATGCTGCAAAACGTCTGTTAGTCTATAAGTTGCCACAGGATTCTTTGCTGCTTCCTGTTCATAGACTCTCTATCTGATATGCCTTTCGGAAATGGATCCTGTGGTTTAGCTGCGCAGGCCCCAAGACTCCCTAGTAGCTTAAGCAAACCCTTCCCAGAGGTCTACCTTGTGAGTATCGTGGCTTATGGTTGAAGCCAAATAAAACAAACTTTGCAGAAGGTTTTCTTAACCAATCTCTCTTTACTTTAGACAGCACAATAGATATACATACCTAGGAAAAACAATAAACACAGTAAGCCATTCCCTGCTTCAGTTTCCTCACCACTCCAGAGTTGTCTTTGGGATTTGGTCAGTGTTTTCTGAGTGCATGATCCTTTGTTTCACTCTTCACTTTTTGCACATCCTTGCTGCCTTCTTGTGGTCTCCTCTCAAAATCTCTAGTGAGAGACCATTCCTTTTATAGACTTCCAGTTCCTCCTGCCAGGTGATCTTCCTGATCAGCCTCAATCCCCTTGTCAGGTTTTCAGTTGTTTTTCAGCCCACCTGGGAGAATGGGTTTGCCCTGGGTGGTAGTCAGCTCTTTATCCAGTGGGGCTTCCATTTGAATGGATGATCATTAAGGTTTAATGACCCTCCATTGTTAACTCTCAGCTAGATGCAAAAATTTCTTGTGACACCACCTGTTGTATTTCACCTCAATATAGAAACTACAGAGTCAAGGTGAAGACACAGAACAGTCTTATAATCCAAATGGTGCTCAGAAAACAAAATGGAGCTTGTAGTTTGATATAGATACATACAAATGTACCTGAGCTATATATCTCATGATCAGCTCAGTCATAGGTATGTCAATTCATGACACTTCAGTAGGTGGTTTTTATCCTGGCTATGCTGATCTCCTTGTTGGGACCTGTAGAAGGCAGGGAAGCATTATCATCCTAGTGGTACAGATGGAGAGGTGAGGCACCGAAATGCTAAATGACTTATCCATAGCACAGTGGGGACCTGAACCTGGGTCTTCTATGTCCCAAGTCAGTGCCTGCACCACTGAGCTAGTCCTTCCTCCCACAGACATACCTTGGCTATAGATTACTTTGTCACAGCACTCTTATTATGTGTACAGGGTGTAATACAGTGCAGTCCCAATTCATATTGGGGTTTCTGAGAGCTGCCGTATACATTACATTTCACTGAACATTGTTGTTATTACAGTAAACACTAACCAAAACTCCCATTTTTGTTCTTTTCCTGCTTTTCTATATTTTGTCTTCAGTATTTGCCTAGCATTGTACAAATATTTCAAACTGCTGTACATTTTTGTCTAACTGCATTCTCCCCTTTCTATAGAGATTTTCCCCTTGTTGTTCTCTTTATTTATCTTATTTTTATTTCTTCTTTCTCCCCCACTGTATTTTTCCCTTTCAGCATTTTACTTTAGCTGTTTTAGTCCCCAAACCTGCAAAGACCTATTGCACATGCTTAACTTTAAGATTATGAGTAGTTCCATCAAACTCAATGTATACGTTTTTGCAGGACTGAGGCTTTAATTATTTCTTTACTTATTTTCTTCCCATTACTCTGTTTCTTCTCTTCTTCATGTATGGTGGCATTGTCTAGACCAGGGTTTAAAGGTATGATATGAGCTTATGATGTGCTAACTAGTATGTTTTAAACATCTAATCTAGATAAAACACAGAGTTTAACACATACTAAAGTGGTTGATTTGAAGAATATTGAGAATCCTACTGTTTATGTTGACCAGTTTAGCATGAGTTAAAAGCAGTGTTAGCTAACATGTGCTAGCATCACACATTAAATCCTAGTCTAAACAAGGCCTCTAACACCATTTCTACACTTTCTTTCTTCCCTGCTGTTCTCTTCCCCAGCCACAGATTGCATCCTCTGCCTTCACCCCACCCCACTATCCCTCTCCAGTCAGATTTTTGCTGACATTCAAGGTGAAATCTTGGTCTTCTGAAGTCAGTAGCAAAACTCCCATTGCCTTCAAGGGGGTCAGAATTTCACCCTGAAGATGCTCAAGCACAGTAAGAAGAAAATGATACAAAACCATGATGATGCTTTTCCTGAGCTAGCAATGTAGCAAAAAGCCACATCAGTGAAGAACTAAATGGAGAGGGAATGCCATTTTATTTTCTAGGTATTAGAAGCTGTTCTAAAGAATGGAGAATAAAATACATTCAAAAACTGCAAAAAAAAAAAAAGATTTTTCTGAAAACATTTGTCTGAAACGTAATCTCATTCTGCAAACAAGAAAATAAAACTCTTTCATAGGAGAGGACTCTTTTCCATTGATGAATTGACCAGATATATTTTAAAAAATGTACCAGAAACCACAAACACATTTTCAAAACTGTCCCAGGACAAGTTAAATTTTTATATGATTTACAAGATTCCTGGGGGGAATACTGCACAGTGCAAGTCGGTGTTCCTTTTGGGATTTAAAGAGGCATTTGTTATACGTGTTTCCATATTTTAAGAAGCAGCTATTATACCATATACTAGTACCAAATGGTTTTGTCCCTAAATGGAAAGTTTTATTGCTTCGTTGATGTCATAGGTCAGGAGGCCAATAGACACCTGTTTGTTGGGCGCTCAGTAAGATCTCAGCCTGTTGACATCTTTTTAGATTTATCCGCACACTGGAAATTATAGATGACAGTCTCTCTGATTTTCTTCTTAGATTCATGGCTTGCAAAGAGCTTTTTCTTAATGAACTGTTAATTCATACCAGTATTCACCTGCAGTATAAAATATAACTCTGCTTCTTTCTAAGACGGTTGGCACGGCACTGCAGTTTCTGATCCTTTTTTCTTTTAAAAAAGAAAAGGTTTTATTTCCTCCTGAGATTTCCATTTTCATTCACGGAATTTCTTAGAAGAATGATATTTTTTTGCAGATTTTATTGTACTTGGTATTTGCACAAATATGTACACCCTACAGACTGAGTAATTCTGTGTATCTGGTTGTATTTTCATATGTATTACATAAATGTACTAAAGATCAACACTGCAGTCTTCCAAAACACATCATGGTGTTCAATATAGTAGTATAGCAATATCCCTGTTCTATTTAGTTGTTTCTCTGGTTGTGATTTAGACTTTCTAGAAACTGCCTGGACACACTGATTTGTAAACTCACAACCTGAGGCAACTTTCTGGTAAAATGTTTTGTATTTAAGATTACTCAAGTGTTTTAAAATATTCTTCATGAATTGCTGTCCTACCCAATGTTGTTGTTGTTTGTTACTTCTTTTGTTTCCCTTTTTGATGCAAACAGTTAGCCAAACTTTGGTGTCATAGAATCATAAAATATCAAGGTTGGAAGGGACCTCAGGAGGTCATCTAGTCCAACCCCGCAGGACCTAATCCCCAACTCCTGCAGGTTGTTTCTGTTAAGAGAAATTGATGATGGAGGCAGATATTTCTCTGGTACAATCCTGTTTATTTTCAAGGAATGTACAAAGTTTTGTTTTCTTGGACACAGGAAATCAAACAGGATTTATTTTCTTTGTTCATAATTCCAAGCCTTTTTCAGTCAGCACTCAAACCCGAAAGCACTCTCTCGGCTTTTTCTCAGATCCATGCTACCAGTGGTTGTTCTGCTGTGTCCTTGGCTTTCTGCTCTTTCAGTGTCTGTTTGTGGTATTTCTTGCTTCTTGCATCTCACACTCAAACATATTGCTCCAATCCAGTCAATCCCCCATCCCTGAGTTTGTTATCAGATCACAGTGGCACCTCCTTGAAATGCATGGCTAACTCCTACTTCAGCCTTTGCAAGTGGCTTTGTTTTGGGGCCGCTACTTTTTCAGCTCTTATTCCATAAGGGAGCTCAGTTGCGTTTTACATTTATCCTGAATGAAAGCAGCTGTTATGCCCACAAGTTTCAATGAAGTTTAACTCAACTGATAGCAATATTATGGTAGCACTCAGAGTTCCCGATCAGAATTGTAGTTTCAGTGTGATGGGTGCTGTCAAAGATATAATGAAAGATCTTGCTGCAAAGATCTTACAAATTAATTACAGTTGAGACTCCATATGTGGACGTGGTACATAACAGAGAGGGACAGGCAATAGAAACAGAAACATAGACAAGCAATGTGCCGAGTCTGTAGATTCCAGATTTGATTTTTTTTCAAAATGCAAATGAAGTAGGTTGTCAATCAAAACCATTATCCAACCTTCACATTCCACTGTTTCTATTTAATAAAAGATAGTTTTTTGATTTTTGCATTCTCAGGATGTTCAGAACAAACATGGTCCAGTTTGTCTCCAATTAAATATGAAATAATTATGGAAAGAAAATTGTGTGTGAGAAAGGACTTAGTTGGGTGGATCTGCTAAGAGATGAATGCTTGGATGTGCATTGGCCTTGATGATCAGAATTTGATTCCGGGCACTGATGGCTAAAATACAAATTGTCAACCCATCAGTAGGAAATCTCAGGATGTCACTCTGCAACATTAGGGCAGCAGGTGTCTGAACAATCCTACGTCAACAAGTTGTTTTTCTAGCAGTTGGGAAATGAATATCAGTGAGGCTGTTACTAAACCTGCAGGAGTATTGCCCCTTATTGCCACTAGTGAAAGTTACTGTGGACACCACTGACGGATAAATAAAAACAGGAGAAGGAAACGGGGAATGGATGTTTGGACAGCAAAGATTAATAGAAATAAGAATGAAACCATAGATAAAAAAGACCATAAGGCCAAAACAGTCCATGGAGATATTACTTGTTTATAGAGGGGTCGGTGGGAATAAGGGGTGTTTATAAATGGGTTCAAGGGGATAATGTGTATTGAAATATGAGTCCAGTGGGATAGGTTTTTGAATACATACTATCTACTGTATATAGCATAATAATCCCAGTATTTCATAAGCTCATAGGAAAGCATTAAATAAAAATAAATTACAAATGTCTGTGGCTTCATTTCAAATCATTTCAGAGAAGGGGGGAAAAAAAACCCTTCACAAAATGTGGAAACCATCTTGTGTTAAACAGCGCCAGAAAAAAATTATAATTGTAAAAAGTAAATGTCAGCTATCGTTATTACAGTGGCTGTGTTGTTTCCAATAACAATTTGGCATTTTATTTAGTCTGTAACAATCTACAATTTAAATTTAAAATAAAGATTTTTCTTTTATTTCCCTCTGAAGTTGTGTGCCAAGCAAAGCAGAGCAGAATGTAACATCTGTTGATGATTAAAACAAGCTTTCCTATGGGCCCCGAATACAAAGTAAACATGGATTTTATCCATAGTCAACAGCATTTACAAATGTAAAGGGAGGAAGCTACTGAGTTTTTGAAGAATGAGCTGCTAGAGAGGAAATATAAGTATGGAACGGCAGATGGCGATAATTAGTTCCATATCATGAAAGGCTTCTATTAAAAAATAAAGAGGGTAGAATCTTGTGCGTTGCTGCTGCTTTATTAAAGCACCCTTTATATGCTACTAGCCCTTCCTTTCTCTTTAATAGTGTTGCCCCCTTCTGACCTGAGTGGCTAGTTAAATTTTGGGGCCCTGGAGATGTTGGGAGTAGAAATTGGAGCTAGGTATTTCTTTGATGCAGTTTGTTTTATTTACAAAGAATGTACAAAGTCCTGTGTCTCTGAATGCAGAAGGAACCCAGAACAAAAAGAGGTTTCAGTGTGGTAGTTGTGTTAGTCTGTATCAGCAAAAAGAACGAGGAGGCACCTTATAGACTAACAAATTCATTTGAGCATAAGAAACAAGAAGCATAACAAAAAGAGCATTTTCTTAGCTTACAGTCTCAATCTTCTTTAGCCAATGGACCCCAAACCTCTCTCTAGCTTGCTTTGCCCAGGGTCATACTACTCACACGGTATATCTACACTGCAATTAAAAACCTGCGACTGGCCTGTGTCAGCTGACGTGGGCTAAGGGGCTGTTTAATTGGGGTGTAGTTGTTTGACTTGGCCTGGAGCCCAGGCTCTAGGACCCTGCAAGGTGGGAGGTCCCAGAGTTTGAGGTGCAGCCTGAGCCCGAATGTCTATACCACGATGAAACAGTCCTGCAAGCCCAAGTCAAATGGCCCAGGCCAGCTGTTAGTATCTAAATGTGGTGTAGACATATCATAGGCTACTGCTAGGTTCTCCTGCTTTTTGCCTCTGCCTCTCTCACTGTTTTTGTCTGTCCTCAGCTAAGTTTCTGTGTGTTCTCTCACCCTCCTCGTCCCTCCTCCCCCCACCTGGTCACAATACCCATGGAACTCCACCTACATGGGGCTAGTTTCTGGACAGACTCTAGTAGGCCCCCTAACTGCTTTTTACAGCCATCTTAAATAAGGGACTTGATCACATATTAGTTTGAATGAGGTTTTAACTCATCCCATAACAAAGATGCACCCAGCTCATATTGATAGTATCACTGGTTACTGAACAAGTGTGAAACATGCTTTTACAATTGATGCTTATGAAAGTACAGGACTGAAAGCAGTGGCTAGAGTCACTCAAAACAGCGAGGTGTTTTGCAAGTTTCTTCCCACCTAGCACTGCAAAGCCATCACAACCAACAGTGCAAAACTTAGGTAGAGGTTGAGCAGGTGGGCCAACTATTAAAGCTCAAGTGTGCATAACCCAGATTTTGAGCTCCAGTTATTAGAGATGAAAGGTTCATGCCTCCCAATCTCCTGTTTTTCTCCATTGTTTGTAATGATGGAACTCTCACGACAGTGCTCTCCTTTCAGTGTTACTAGGCTGCTCTATTGTAACTCCTGAAAAGCTGGGATTTCTGTGTTGCCAGCCAACTATGCTTATCATATGGTATTTGTGTGTGTATGTAACCTTACCCCAGATCCACAGCATCAAAGGATTAGTATTTATGCTGTCTGAAGCCTGGCACTTTCACTTCACAGGGCTTTTCTTAACTTTTGTTTGGTTTTGATCAGTTTGAGGTTTGCATGCTCCTAATTTGCTTTGATTTTCAGCTTTAAATTAATTCAGAATCTCAAAGTGAAAATTAGATTTGCCAAATTTCACCTCACTTCTCACTGAAACCACAACTTTCTTATGATTTTTGAGCTGTAGATTTGCTCAAAGTTTCTGAACCTTTTCACAAATCTGGACTGAGTTTTGAGTTTCTAACAAAAGCAGGCACATGCTCTGTAGTTTGTGTTTTTTCAGCATATTTTTTGGAGCTCGAGCTAATCTAGCCTTTAGAATGATGCATCTACTTTAATTGCCAATAGCAATTTCATCACTTCCATCGCCCTCCATTTTTCTTTCCAATTGGCAGCTGTGACAGCTGAGTCCCTAGTGTCGTCACTGGTGGAGTTGCATGTATAATTCTAGACAAACATACAGAATGCTAAACTCTCTCTCTCTTTCCCGTCTATCACTTTATAATTAACGTAGGTTGTAACAGCTCTTAAAACCTTGTCTGAAACCAAGGCTGAAATCAAGTGCTTTTAATTGGAAATTAAGGAGAGACTTCAAAAATTTTCATTTTTTCAAAAACAAGTAACAAGTCCTTCAGTAGTAATGGTATTTAAATGGTGGATCGCAATACACTGAGTAGTGTAGGATGTAAATATTCTGTGGTTAAGAGGAAACAAATATTCAAGGCTTCTGTTTTCTTTCAGTAAATGAAGCTGTCTGGTAACTTTGCCTAGTCTAGTGAAAACAACATATGTACATTATAACTCTGTCAAGAGATTTCCAATATGTGTAGCGCCCATATGTACCATATATGAAACCTGCCCTAACAGCAAGGGAGGTATTAATCCATTCTTCTTGTTGCAGCATTTCTTATCCTATTGGGCTGCTATTTTCAGAGGTGTTAATGAAGATATTCCTCTATATCTGGACAAATGTTATTACAGTGACAACTACATGATGGTGAACCAGAAATAGGTTATTACTGAGTTAAAAGGAGGCAACACTAATTTTAAATGAAAGAAGGAAAAAATCTACAAAAATCAAAATCAGCTTTTAAAGTGCTGAAAGGGGTAAATTGTGTAAATTTAAAAAACTCCAAACAGCCAAGAATCCAAACTGTTTGGGCTGTAGATTTACTGCAGAGATAGAGGAGACAGCTGACTGTTGGCAGTGGAAAAAGAGAGAGTATTCAGGTGGTGCAATATCTGGAGCTCTTGTAGTTTGGATAAGAAGTGCCTATGACATCACAGCATTGCCAACTCTTGCAATTTTATCTCATCTCATGATATTTGATATTTTACTTAAACACCAGCTCCTAAAGAGAAGTGTTCATATAGAATCATCTGGGTATATGTCAATCAGTTCCCTGCCACTGCAGGGGCCTCAGGCCCTGGTGTGCCTCTGTCTCTCCTATTCTCTGTCTGTGCAGTGCAATAGTTTAATCGCCTGAGGGCTGTTTTACCTTAGTCTAATTCCGATTGTTGGGTTTAGTGTGCAGGTGCTGGGTGCCTGTGATAAACAAGTCAGGCTAGGTGATCTCTTCCGGCCTTAAATTCTGTGACTATGACAGGAATCTCAGTTTTCATTTAAAAAATAAAGGAGGAAGTTTCTAGCCCCCATGGCAGGAGAGACAATCTGGAAAACATCATCAAAGTGCATCCTTGACTCAAAAACAGGCAGGCAAATAAAGAGAAGCCCAAATTTATTATTTTTTTAAAAAATCATGATTTCTAAGCTAATCTTATGATTGTTTGGGGCTGACTCATGATTCTGAATATTTGGGATGCCAATCATGCATCGGGAAGATGAAATCATAGACAGGTATGTGCTGCAGACTGTGGTGTCTACAGACAGACTCAGGCTGGTCCACTGGAGACATGGGAGGGCCTGGCAGGCCCTGGTTCTCCTTCAAGTGCTGTTCCTGTGGGTGCTCCACTTCAGATGTCAGTGCGTCCCGGTGCCATCGATTGGAGATTTTCGGTAGCAGTGTCTGCACAGGTCGTGCATGCGCAGTAGGTGTCTCGTGGTGCTGTTGGTGCCACATCTAGCACATGCATGACCTGAGCCCTGCAGTTCCTTCTCAACCATCCTCGGCTGAAGATGGAGCTCTTGCCAAACTTTAGAAATAATAGTTTAAATAGTTAGTCATATAGAAAGTTGTAGTTAGTGTTAGTTTTTATTAAAAAAAATTACTTTTCCACAGTTTACCATCCCCACACCAGGGTCAGTTAACTGTTAAGATGCCTGGCTCCCCAGGCTTTAAGTGTTGCGACTCCCACTGTGAAGCAGTGCCCCTTTCTGACTCCTTGTGTGTACGATGCCTTGGTGAGCACATATCCCACAAAAAGGTGCCCACTGTAATAGCCTGAAGGTGAAAGCCTGGTGTGACTGGGATCTCCGACTCAGAATGATCCTGTTGGAGAAACCTCTCCAACCAGAGATGGAGCAATGAACTTTCTTTCCGGGCACTTCCCCTTCAGGGACAGGAGACATGCCTTCCTCTAAAAGACCAAGGAAGAGGGCACAGACATCTTCCCAGGGAGCACCGCAGAAACATAGGTGGTCTCCTGCCAGGTTGCTACCCCCGGTGCTGACACATGCTCGGATGAGCACCTGTGATGCTCCAGGCACCTCCGGCACTGCAGAGTTCAGAGTGAAGGAGACTGAGTTGAGGCAGAAATGGAGACATGCCTCCTCCACGGCACCAAACTTGCCTGTAAGGGACTCGATACCAAGCATCTCCTAAGGCAGCATGCTGCCGCCCCGGCACTGACATCACAGTCGGCACCGGTAGAGAAAGCTAAGTCGGCACTGACTGCAGCAACTGAACTGCCATTACATCTGACAGCACCAGTGTCGGCACCCACGAGAGCACCCCAATCAGCACCGGCGGTACTGACATCAGAAATGCCACTGAACCTGCTGCAACAGAGAGACTTAGCTATCTCATCAGCACTGCAGTCCCCCCTGCTTGGTATCAAGAGCTATCCCAAACATTACAGCGGGGATTCCCATACTTTTCAAGACTTTTTTACATTCATCCAGTGAAGATGATGATGATGTGCAGGTACCATGCACTTTCTCACCGCACCACTCATCACCAAAAGACCAGATGAACCAACCATTTGCCAGAAGCTGGGAATGGACAATAGGGGATGGATCACTTGATGTTTACCTGTTCTGTTCATTCCCTCTGGGGCACCTGGCATTGGCCACTGTCGGAAGACAGGATACTGAGCTAGATGGACCTTTGGTAGGACCACTGTGGATGTACCCACTGATGGCCTTCCCAATGCAATGGGAACATTGGGAACCCTGGGCAGCCTACAGAGGCCCTTACTCTAGGCCACCCATGGCTCACAGTCGTGAGCTGAGATCTCAGCCCACAGACAAATAGGCTTATGACATCGGGGAGAATGCAGAGATGGGCACGGATCAGGAAGCTACTTCTTTTGCACACAACTCTTCCTCCTCCCCTGGATGAAGTAATTATGCCACTGCTGCCTACCTCGGCAGATGACTTCAAACAGTTCCAGGAACTGTATAAGAGAGTCGCCCAGAGCCAGGACATCCCACTGGTGGAGGTTTAGACAAATCAGCACAAACTGGTATTAATTCTGCAACCTTCCTCCACTTCCAGGATCACTCTGTCCACTAACAATGCAATTCTGGAACCAGCAGAGACAGTATGGCAGACACTGGTCTCAATACTGCTGACATGTAAAAGGGCGGATAGGAAGTATTACGTCCCCGCCAAAAGGGTAGACTTCCTCTTCTCCCACCCTCCCAATTCCTTGGTGGCCACCGCCACCAATCAACATGGCAAACAACAACAGTTTAGATCGACCCCTCAAGATAAGGAACACAAGAGGCTTGACCTCTTTGGATGAAAAGTTTACTCTTCGGTGACATTACAATTCAGAGTCACCAATTATTCTGCACTGTTAGCAAAATATAATTATAATTACAATGGGAAATTGAACTCTTTCAGAGAGAAGCTTCCAGAGGAGAAACAATCACATTTCAAGGCCATTCTAAATGGGGGACAACTTGTTGCTAAAAAAAGCCCTCCAAGCATCTTTGGATGTCGTGGACACAGCAGCCAGAACCATGTCCATAGTGATGCACCAGGCATCCTGGTTGCAATCCTCGGGCATTTCTAAAGAACTCCAAACCAAGGTCAAAGACTTACCTTTTGACCAAGAGAAGTTGTTCTCTACCAAGACAGATGGAGTGCTCCACTCAATGAAAGACTCTTGAGCCACTCTGTGCATTCTGGGTATCTATACCCCACCTGAGAAGAGAAGGTGGTACCAGCCTTATCAGAGGTCCAGAGACCTCTCTTCTGACAGCAGCATAGACCATATGAGAACCAAAGACAACATCAACATTCACAGCAATGGAGAACACCTCAGTCTCAACCATTGAGTTCTCAATCAGCTCCGCCCAAGCCACAATTTTGAAGTTTTGGTCAAGGGTCTGGACAACCTACTTCACCAGGCAGTGCTTACATCCAATCCATCCCCAAGCTTTGGTCACCACTTATTGGTCATCAATCTACTAGAGCTACGCGTAGTCCACAATGCCTGAAGACACTTCCTACCTCACATAAAGAATGAATTGATTCAAATAATGACCGACAACATTGCCTGCACGTTTTATATCAATTGACCAGGGAGCACTCAATCTCACTTTGCTATGCACTGAAGCCATGAAACTGTGGAATTGGTGCATACACCATAACATAAACATTTTGGCTTCATACCACGAATAGGAAATGAATGGGAGAGTCCTGTTATCTATATTCCGCTGGTGGGGCACTCCCCTCATCAACTTGTTTGAATCCCCAATGACCCACATATGCATAATGTTCTGTTGGAGAGCAGGAATGGGACCATGGTTACTGGGGGACGTCTTTCTCATCACATGTGATGCACAACTCATGTACGCTTTCCCACCGATTCCACTGACATCACGCATGATACACAAGATACGAACAGATAAGGCCAAGGTTATCCTCATAGTCCTGACATCTCCCAGACAAGCATGGTACCCTTACCTGATGTGCATGGTGATATGCGCCCCTCGAGCTCTCCCTTGTCATCCAGACCTGCTGTCTCAGAACACTGGTCGCACTCTTCACCCGAATCTGGAGAAACTCAGCCTATAAGTGTGGCTCCTGCAAGATTCCATCATGGCAAACCAGCCTGCTCGGAACAAGTTAAACATTTATTATTAAACCTTCAAAAATGGAAGAGATTCTCCTCCTGGTGTTAAGAAAAACACTTGAAGGCCTCCACAACACCACTATAATTAGTGTTGGAATACCTACTGGAGCTGAAATGTTCAGGTTTAGCAACGAGCTTGATCAAAGTCCATCTTGTGGCCATTACTGTGTTTCATCATGAGATTGATGGGACCTTGATCTTTGCACACCCAATTTCTAAACGCTTTCTCGTGGATCTCCAGAACATTTACCCAGAAGTTTGCCAACCTACCCAGCCCTGGGACCTCAATCTGGTGTTGAAATGCCTCACCAGATTGCCATTTGAACCCTTAGCCACCTGCTCCCTGCCACATTTATCCGTGAAAGTGGACTTTCTGGTCACTATTACTTCCGCCAGATGGGTGAGTGAGATGAAGTGCTCATGGCCGATTCTCCCTACCCAATATTTTTCAAAGACAAAGTCAAGCTACGTCCACACCCAAAATTCCTACTGAAGGTAACATCAGGCTTTCATATAAATCAACCAGTCCATCTGCCCACGTTCTATCCCAAGCCTCACGGGACTCCAACAGAAGCTGTCTTGCATACATTGGACATTAGGCATGCATTAACGTTTTTACCTGGACAAGACCAAACCTTTCCATAAATCTCCTAGACTTTTCATTTCTACTACTGACATTCAAAAGGCTGCGTAATATCCAGTCAGACTGTCGAAATGGATTTCCACATGCATTCAACAGTGCTATCATACTCAGAACACAGACCCTCCTGCGCACATCAGAGCACGTTCTACACAATCAGTTTCAACCTTCTGTTTCTGCCCCACCATCCTCATGAACATGCTACAGTTCTGTGGTGATCTGGAAGCTACTTTTGTCGTTTCCGACTCAAGGAATATTTTCAACACACCACTGAACAGTACACTGACCCACAGGAACTCTCCTACCAACACTACAAAAAGAAGAACTCGGTGTGGACTCCTCCTGACGGTCTAAATGAAAGACTGGACCTCTACATAGAGTGCTTCCACAGAGGTGCACAGGCTGAAATTGTGAACAAACAGCATCACTTGCCCCATAACCTCAACCATACAGAACGCAATGCTATCCACAGCCTCAGAAACAACTCTGACATTATAATCAAAGGGGCTGACAAAGGAGGTGCTGTAGTCATAATGAGCAAGTCAGATTATAAACAGGAGGCTGCCAGGCAACTCTCCAACACCACATTCTACAGGCCACTATCCTCTGATCCCACTGAGGAGTACCAAAAGAAACTATACGATCTGTTCAAGAAACTCCTGGCTACAGCACGGGAACAAATCTATATGGACACACCCCCAGAGCCCCAACCAAGGGTATTCTATCTGGTACCCAAGATCCATAAACCTGGAAACCCTGGACATCCCATCATCTCAGGTATTGGCACTCTTACAGCAGGATTATCTGGCTATTTGGACTCTTTCCTCAGACCCTACGCTACCAGCACTCCCAGCTATTTTCGACACACTAACTGATTTCCTGAGGAAACTACAATGCATTGGTGATCTTCCTGAAAACACCATCCTGGCCACCATGGATGTAGAAGCGATTTACACCAATATTCCATATGAGGATGGACTACAAGCTGTCAGGAACAGTATCCCTGATGAAGCCACAGCATGCCTGGTGGCTGAGCTTTGTGACTTTGTCCTAACCCACAACCATTTCAGATTTGGGGACAACTTATACCTTCAAGTCAGTGGCACTGCTATGGGTACCCGCATGGCCCCATAGTATGCCAATATTTTTATGGCTGGCTTAGAACAACGCTTGTCCCCTAGCGCCCCTCCTCTACTTGCGCTACATTGATGACATCTTCATCATATGGACCCATAGAAAGGAGGCCCTTGAAGAATTCCACCTGGATTTCAACAATTTCCACCCCACCATCAACCTCAGCCTGGATCAGTCCACACAAGAGATCCACTTCCTGGACACTACAGTGCTAATAAGCAATGGTCACATAAACACCACCCTATACCGGAAACCTACTGACCACTATACTTACCTACATGCCTCCAGCTTCCATCCAGGACACATCACATGATCCATTGTCTACAGCCAAGCCCTAAGAAACAACCAAATTTGCTCCAATCCCTCAGACAGAGACAAACACCTACAAGATCTTTATCAAGCATTCTTAAAACTACAATACCCACCTTGGGGAAGTGAGGAAACAGATTGACAGAGCGAGACGGGTACCCAGAAATCACCTATTACAGGACAGGCCCAACAAGGAAAATAACAGAACACCACTGGCCATCGCGTACAGCCTCCAGCTAAAACCTCTCCAGTGCATTATCAGTGATCTACAACCTATCCTGGAAAACGATTCCTCACTCTCACAGACCTTGGGAGGCAGGCCAGTCCTCACCTACAGACAACCCCCCAACCTGAAGCAAATACTCACCAGCAACTACACACCACACCACAGAAACACCAACCCAGGAACCAATCCCTGTAGCAAACCTCGTTGCCTACTTTGTTCCCATATCTACTCTAGTGACACCATCAGAGGACCCAAACACATCAGCCACACCATCAAGGGCTCATTCACCTGCACGTCTACTAATGTTATATATGCCATCATGTGCCAGCAATGCCCCTCTGCCATGTACATTGGCCAAACCGGACAGTCCCTACGTAAAAGAATAAATGGACACAAATCAGACATCAGGAATGGTAACATACAAAAGCCAGTAGGTGAACACTTCAATCTCCCTGGACATTCTATAACAGATTTAAAAGTAGCCATACTTGAATAAAAAAACTTCAGAAACAGACTTCAAAGAGAAAAAGCAGAACTAAAATTCATTTGCAAATTTAACACCATTAATTTGGGCTTGAATAGGGAGTGGCTGGCTCATTACAAAAGCAGCTTTTGCCTCTGTTGGAATTGACACCTCCTCATCTATTATTGGGAGTGGACTACATCCACCCTGATCGAATTGGCCCTGTCAACACTGGTTCTCCACTTGTTAGGTAACTCCCTTCTCTTCATGTGTCATTATATAATGCCTGCATCTGTAATTTTCACTCCATGCATCTGAAGAAGTGAGGTTTTTTTTACCCACGAAATCTTATGCCCAAATAAATCTGTTAGTCTTTAAGTTACTACCGGACTCCTTGTAGTTTCAACCTTGATAGCGTTCCTACACAATGTTCCAATATTACAGATTTGTAGGGCGGCTACTTGGGCCTCTGTCCACACTTTTACTGAGCACTATGCAATCACTCAAGACTCCAGGCCTGAAACCATAGTTGACCTAACGGTACTTATGTCTATGTCTCAAATGAACCCAAAGTCCCTCCTGCCTTCTGTGGGGCACTGCTCTACAGTCACCTGAAGTGGAGCATCCACATGGACAGCACTTGAAGAAGAAGAGAAGGTTACTCACCTTGTGCAGTAACTGAGGTTCTTTGAGATGTGTGTCCCTGTGGGTGCTCCATTACCTCCCCTCCTCCCCTCTACTTTGGATTTCGCAGTTAGGACTCCACGGTAGGGAAGGAACTGGTGGGCTCAGGTCGTGCGCGTACTAGATATGGCACCAACAGCACCGTAAGGTGCCTGCTGTGCATGCATGATCCTCATGGACATTGCTACCGTAAATCTCCAACAGATGGTGCCAGGATGCACCGACACCTGAAGTGCCTGAAGTGGAGCAGCCACAGGGACACACATCTCAAAGAACCTCAGTTACTGCAGAAGATGAGTATGGAATTCTCAGTGCGGGTTGTCCTCCCTGCTGCCTGTTGCTGCTGTTATGCTCTTCCAAGGAAGTCGGGAGCTGGCAAGCCCTGGTCTCTCTCCTGCTGCTGACCACTGCTCTTTCCTTTGTAAGAAAACTGCCCATTACCCTCTTCCACTTCAGCAGTGACTCTTTCACTTTGTCAAATTCCATGCTTGAGTGTACAGAATCACTTGTAATTGTGCCTGGCCAGTTTGCAGCCATGCTTCATTGTTAAGATTTCACTAAAGAAAACACTACTACTGTATGCATCATACTGTACAGCACTCCCCCAAAGCAGTCTATGTATATGACAGCTAAATTATTTCCAAATAGATTATTGACATTTTAGCCAAGATAATGAAAGTGCAGTGTTTCAAACAACTTTATTTTTATTACCTTTTAGCAATATTGACTAGAAAACTCTTTCTCTTAAGAAAGCTTTTAATCTTTTCTTTTTCTCCCCTTCAGGGAAGGGCAGAAGTGGTAGTGGCACTGAAATGGTACATCTTCAAGGACCACTGCCTGACTGCCATCCCAGTGTTCCCCTGCTTTACATTATGTAACTTTTTTGAGGCCCAGCCATGCCGCTGAATTCTTCCAACAGATTGTCTTACTACATTTGCTGGCCTTGGAAGTGATACTCTGACAACCCGCACTGAGAATTCCATGCTAGGAAGAGTTGACAGGGCATTCGGCATGAGGCAGAAGGATAGCAGGATAGCTTTCTGCCTTCCAAGAGTGAAGACAAAGGACATAATTGCTAGAATAAATAAGATTCTAAGGATGGTAGGAGAGACTCTTTTGGCAGTGGTCTACATTGGCAGAAAGACTTCAGGAATCCAGGAACAAAACTGCAGGAGAGGAATATCTATCCTGTCTTTTTGGATATCTTTTCTGCTCCTCAAGTGAGAGAAGAAAGAAGGGAGAATATTTTGAAGGTGAACAGTTGGTTAAGTAGATGGTATTCGGGGGGCAAGGTTTGGGTTTTGTGGAACATTGGCACAACTACTATGGAAAGACGGTGTTGTATGGTTCTGACAACTTTCATGTAGGTAGTAGGGGTACTCATTTCCTCGGTGATAGATTAGCTAGTGTTCAGGAGGGTTTTAAACTACCCAGGAAGGGTGAGGATGATGACAGGGCACTCATAGGACTAACACCAGAATATGTAAACTAGCCTTATGACATCATGCATATAACAAATGTAAATAGTATGGCACATATAAGGAACACATTTTTAATTCTCTATATAATAATGGTAGGAGGTTTGGTAATAAACAAGAGGAACAGAAGATGCTTATGTATGAGCAGAAATATATGTTTGGTATTACTGAAACTTTGTGGAGTGGATCTTATGACTGGAACACTAAAATTGATATAACATGTTTCATAAGGATAGAATGGGCAAAAAGGGATGGGGAGTGGTACTTTACATCAAGACACCATTACCAGTGACAGAGTAAGACAGTTCAGAATTACAGGACCTCAAGTACGTATGGATTAAAGTTCTAACTGGTTAAAACTAAAGATGCAATACTGGTGGGCATCTATTATAGACCACCTAATCTCAGTATAGAATGGAACAAACTTCTCTTTAAGCACCTGGCTGTAATGTTTAGGAAGAAAGATTGTGTTCTCATGAGTAATGTCAACTTGGGAGACATCCGTTGCATATCTCATGCAGCTGGGTGGGAGGAAATCTTCCTTAGGGTTTCTAAAAATAATAGATGATAACTTATTAATGTCAGGCCCCAGATTCTAGGCAATCAGGCCTGATATTTAGAGCTGGCCCTAGATTTGGGACCAGGCTGAGGGCAGTGCTGAAGCCAGGGACAGACTGAGTCAGAACCAAGGTCAGAGTTTGTAGACAAGGCAAATCAGGATCAAAGTCAGAATCTGAATGCAGGCCAAAGGTCTCGGAGTCAAGAGGTGATTGCTGGCTGGAGCAAAGTCAGAGCAGGGAACAGACAAGGCTGAAGCAGAATGGAACAAGGCAGGGCAAGGGCAGAAACAGAAATCTGGCAGAGGGAGAAGCTGGCTAAGACCTAGAGCAGGCTAAAAGGCACCCTGCTTTGGGAGGAGAGCTGGGGACTCCTGGCTTAAGGAAGAAGGCAGTAACTTCCTGAGTTACCCAGGCCCCAGGGAAGCAGTATTGGGGCCCAGTGTCTCCTAAGAGGAAAGAGAACCGTGAGTTGAGCCCAGGAGGGGCAAAAGACTTCTTATGTGTATTCACCTAGGAATGTTGTTGAAAGGAGTGTTTATTTTGGGGATTCTGAGTTCCCCTGGAAGTGGATTGAACTTTTAAGTGACCTGTCCAGCGGGCCAGGCCGTGGAAGACTAGGCAGAGGTGGCCCGGGGAGGTGGTGACCAAGTGGAAGGCCCAGCAACCTGCACACCCAGCCACCAGGGGCTGCCAGCTGGTGAGTTGCTTCTGGGCTTTTGAGACTCTCTTGACAGAGGTCCACAGAAACGATTCAGGGCCTGGGGCTGGAAAACAAGCCATACGGTGTGAGGCTTTAAAGAGCCCAATTTACTCAGCTTGTCAAAGAGAAGGCTGACAGGTGACTTGATCCCTATGTACAGGCACCTTTATGTGGAAAAGACATCCAGTGGTAGATGGTCTTTTTGGCTGTGCCCATGAAGGCATAACGAGAATCAATGGCTGTAAGTTAGATACATTTAATCTTGAAATAAAATACAGTTTCCTAGCTGTGAGAACCATTACACATTGGAACAGCATACCAGGGTTTTGGTGGGCCGTAGAACAGGGTTGCCTGCACTGCCCTCAGTAAGCTTGTAGCGCTGCACTAAGATGACTATAGTCAAATCTCCTGCTTCAGCAGAAGTCAGGAAGAAATGTTTTTCTCCAGTGCACAACTGGCCAGATGTACTTTGGGGGAGGGGTTATTTAGACTTACTCTGAAGCATCTGAGATTGGCCACAGCTGGAGACAGGACACTGGATGGGGTGGATTAGTGCTCTGTGGTGGCACAGAACATTTAAATAGTCCTGGCTGGCATCATGTAAAGCAGTTTGGGATAGTAGTTGGCAGAATGCCAAGGTAATGTGAACGAGCAGTGTGTGCACATGAATATAATCACCCTAACTCCATACACAATGAACTTAATCCACTTACACAGTGGATTATAGACTACATATTGACTGGCCAGTTAGAATGCTTTAAGCCTTTGCACTGTGTGGACACCGTACATGCAAATCATCAAACTCAAGTTAGTGCAAATTCACCCCCCTGTGTAGACAAGTGCTTAGATGCCTGGCTGCTGTGCCTTGCACACATACTGATGGTGTGCCTACACTAGAGCTGGGAGGTGCAAACTTCAGTTTGAGGAGATATACCTGCCTAGTTCTGATGGAGCTAGCATGCTAAAAATTGAAGTATAGCTGCAGTGGTGCAAGCAGCAGGAGGGGCTAGCTAGCCTCACTGAACTTTATCCCGTCCAAGGCCATGAGTATGTACTTTGGGCAAGTAGCTGGTGGTCTGAGCAGGGGCCAAGGCCACCCTTGTATGTTTAATTTGATCAGAGCTATGTCTTCTTAGGGTGGAATTTCCAGCTCTAGTGTAGACATACCCTTGGGATCAAACTGGTCTCTAGATTTGGGGTTGGGACCTGGGGGTTTTTCACCTTCTTCTGCAGTATGGAGCGTGGATCACCTGCTAGGATCATCTTGGCATAACTTACTTAATTAATTCCCTACTATTGCTGGGGCTTCTGGGGCACCTTGGTCTGTGGCTCACAATAATTGACTGAAATGCTTTAATTTAATCACAGACATTGGGTTTAATACAGGAGTATATGGGTGAAACTTAATGACCTGTGATATACAGGGGGTCGGTCTAGATGTTCTACTGGTCCCTTCTGGCCTTAAACTCTATGAAACTATGTGCTATAAAAATGAGAGAGAAAAGACTCTCACTTGACAGATGTTAGTCATGTTACTTAATGCACTTCTGGAAGCCGATGAGGTGATGAGGGCAGTATTGCAGCCTCTGCAGAATCGAAACAACATTTGGTCAATTCAGAAACAGGAGCACCTCTGATGTAGTAAGATATTTGTTATAGTTCACTATCTCCATTCAGTACATTGAAGCTTTTGTCTGTTTCAGTAGAGGCTGTAACCACAATATCATACCAGCAGAAATCCAGTTTGATGCAGGGCCGCCCAGAGGATTCAGGGGGCCTGGCGCAAAGCAATTTCAGGGGCCATTTCCATAAAAAAAAGTTGCAATACTATAGAATACTATGTTCTTGTGGGAGCCCCTGCGGCGCCCGGGGCAAATTGCCCCACTTGCGCCCCCCCGCCGCCCTCTGGGCCGCCCTGGGAAAAATAAACATTTAAAAACCTTCCGCATCTCGGCACAAACCCAGTTTTGAGAAAACTTCTTTTCCAGTCCCCTTTACAAGGTATCACTGGTTCTCAGCATCAGCTAGTGCTAAAAGGCACTAAAGCTCATTAAAAGAGTTGGACAAACATTTTCCGTCAAAACTTTTTTTGGATCGAAAACTAGGGCTTTTTAAAAAGCAGAAAAAATCATGGACAATGTCTGCGTTCCTTCAAAATTTGTTGTTTTTTTTTTAATTGAAAAGCTGAAATTAGTCTGCTAAAACCTGAACATGTTTTGAGGTTTCAGAAATGTGTGGCCAAATATTTGCTGCTTGCTGTGTTTATTTAAAGAAACAATAACAAAATTCTGCTTAAAAAAAATCCAAAACTTTTGAACCTCCTCAGCTTGTGACCAAGCGCCTAATCCCATCCAGTCAGAGATTTTTCCAGGTTTCTGATACTCTGCTGGCTTCCTTGACTCATATCTGTCTCCATAACTTTGGGTTCATTTAACTTAGAATATAAGAATGGCCACACTGGGTCAGACAAAAGGTTCATCCAGCCGAGTATCCGGTCTACCGACAGTGGCCAATGCCAGGTGCCCCAGAGGGAGTGAACCTAACAGGTTAATGATCAAGTGATCTCTCTCCTGCCATCCATCTCCACCCTCTGACAAACAAAAGCTAGGGACACCTTTCCTTACCTATCCTGGCTAATAGCCATTAATGGACTTAACCTCCATGAATTTATCTGTTTCTTAGAGACTGGCTCCATGGGGTCCCTCACAAACTGGAGATGGTTACTGTGGGTTTG
The DNA here is from genome assembly GCF_016161935.1 of Mauremys reevesii. Classification (NCBI taxonomy): domain Eukaryota; kingdom Metazoa; phylum Chordata; order Testudines; family Geoemydidae; genus Mauremys; species Mauremys reevesii. Next base: position 42,235,388 of record NC_052638.1, read on the forward strand.
TCATTAGTATAGCTTATGTACATACTCCATGAGCTGAACATTTGAGCTTGTTCCAGAATCTGGGATGAGCCTATGCTGTGAAAACTGAAATGCATGTGAACGGACACAGGGTGCTAAAATTAAATTAACCCAGGGGGTCTCAAACTGGGGGTTGGGACCCCTCAGGGGGTCACAAGGTTATTACTGGGGGTCGCGAGCTGTCAGCCTCCAGCTCAAACCCTGCTTTGCCTCTAGCATTTATAATAGTGTTAAATATATAAAAAAGTGTTTTATTTTATAAGGGGGGGTCACACTCAGAGGTTTGCTATGTGAAAGGGATCACCAGTACAAAAGTTTGAGAACCACTGAATTAATCCCTCTGGAGCCTCAGGGAATGCAGGGGAGGGGCGTCTCCCTTGATAGGGTTGGGAAGGAGGTAGGCGGTGTAGGATACTGCTCTTGTCATATGATCCCTCCTGCATGCTCTCTTGTCTCTATCACTGTTAATCTAAAGTGACTGACATGAATCTCCCTATGGCACTGAAATTAAATGTAGACTATAATTTGGCATTTGTGAAGTGAAAGGGATGGTAGCACTAAGGGAAAAGATAACAGCTTGGCTCTTTGTGTTAAATAGCTGTCTGCAAGCCTCAAATTGCTGAATGACCTTTAGGGTAGGGAAGGCTGTGCCTCCCCAAACAGCCTGGCCCTGCCCCCTATATGACCCCCACCCACTTCCTGCCCCCAACTGCCCTCCTCAAGAATCCCTGACCCACCTTGCACCTTGTCCCCTCACCGCCCCCCAAGATCCCCCCCAACCACCACCCTGGGACTCCACCCCCCCAATCTCCCCTGCTCCTTGTCCCCTGACTGCCCCGACCCCTATCCGCCTCCGTCGAGTCCTGACAGACCCCCGGAATGCCCACGATCCACCTCCCCATCCCCTGACCGCCCCGAACCTCTGCCCCTTCCCTGTGCCCTGACTGTCCCCGGGACTCCCTGCCCCTTATCCAACCGCCCCAACCCCCTTACCATGCCACTTACCCCCCGCCTCCCCATCTCCCGGAGCATCAGCACGCCACATCCAGGAGTGGCCCTGGACAGCACTGCAGCGGCATGGCTCCGGCAGGACCTGAGCTCTCAGCCCCGCCCCCTTACCACGCGTCTCTGAGCGGGAGGAGCTCAGGTCCCGCCTGAGCCATGCCGCTTTAGCTCTGTCCAGGGCCGCTCCTGGACGCGGTGCGCTGAGGCGCCGGGGGATGGGGAGAGGCGGAGGTGGGAGTGGGGCCAGGGGTAGCCTCCAACATTCTCGTGGGGGCCCCTGCAGGGCCAGGGGCAAATTGCCCCACTTGCCTCCCTCTCCCCCCCGGGCGGCCCTGGTTTGATAATTCAAAGTTAGAACTGAAAGAGTGAGCCTTGGTATATGAAAGCATAGGAAATATAGTTTAAATATCAGTTACTTTAGTCACTTTTAAGATTATCCAGTACTTCAAAAACATGCATGCCCCGAACTTTGTGGAACTGACCTCATAACAACTTTAAAATGTTCAGATTTCAAGTGCTCTTATTTGTTGTTTATAGAACTCCAATTAGTGTGCATGATGTAGTGCAGACAAGGTGTCTGCTACTTTTACAATCTAAGTGAGAGAGGTGGGTTTTTAGTCATCCTTCACATCATACTGTCAAGATGGCAGCCTCCTTCTAGATTATTTTCCTCTGATTTTTATTTAGGGCACTTGACTTGTATTACTCTGGAGTTTTCATTCAGAAGACTTGAGAGAGGCTCCTAGAAGATTTATAGATGGTATAGAATTGCCACAGTCTGAAATTGTAGGGTTAAGTGAGCTCACTTCATGTGGTGCCTGTACACCCATGAATGTGGCGAAGGATCGTTTGTGTGTCTCTTTTGAAAACTGATCGTCATCTCTGTAAAATGCTGCGGCGTTACTGTAACTAGAAGAAGGTAATCATATAATCTTCCTCTGTCAACCTCTCAAGGTTTCTTGACTGTCCCTTTAGTAAGAGAGGAAGTTACAAAACTGAAGAAGGATCAGAGAACAGGGAAAACTGACATAGCTATCAGTTCAAAGTAACCAAATCTACCAACTGGAGATGCAGTTAATAATATTGTATTTAAAGGGTTTGGGGCCCAATGGGACTTTTGCCTGAGTGAAGGCTGTAGAATTGGGCCTTTTATTAGCAGTTCCACATAAGCTTTAGAGGAGCTTTAAAGCTTGTGCATACATCTTGGGTGTATAAGCAGGGGGATATTGAGTAGAAGTAGGGAGGTGTTATTACCTCTCTACATGACATTGGTGATCATTACTGGAATACTGTGTCCAGCTCTGGTGTCAGTGTTTGAAAAATGATGTTGAACAGTTGGAAAGGATTCAGATAAGAGCTCCAAGAATGATTCAAAGTCTGGAAGACATGCCTTACAGTGAGAGATTTAAGAAGCTCAATTTGTTCAGTTTACCCAAGGGAAGATAAAGGGATGATTTCATCAGTCTTCCAGTGTGGAGAAGAGACTTCTGATAATAGACAGCTCTCTAATGTAATGAGATCCAATGGGAGGAAGCTGAAGCTAGACAAATTCGAACTAGAAAAAAGGTGCACATTTTTAACAATGAGGGGAACCAGCAACTGAAGTTTTTAAATCAAGCAAGATGAGCTCCTGCTCACCCAGAATTTGTGAACTTGATGCAGGAATTACTGGGTGAGGCTTTTAGAAGAGGTCAGACTGGATGATAATAGATTTTTAAGACCAGAAAGGACTATTAACTTGGCTCTCGCTGAATATTGACAGGAAAAGAAAATCTCAGGCTGGGAGGGTGTATTGCATAATGTTAAGTCTCTTCAATCACTTCCAAATTCTCAGATTATCTTAATTCCAACTCAATCAGAAATCTAACCAAAGTTAGTGCTCTGATACTCTTCTATTCCTATAATTAAAAAATATTTTATTTTTAACAGAAAATTTTCAGGCTGTCCAGACTGCAGGACAGCAAAAAGGATTTAACATGAGAAAGGTATTTGATTTACAAAAAATGGTTATGTCATTTGCTAGAGACAAACATTTCTTAGGGACTTGATATGCCTAGACTAATGCTCATGCCTGCCAACTTCATTGAGACTCTAACATTGTTGCCAATAGGCTGTCTTTAAAGAATTCTTCACTGTGAAATAATTATTGAGGTTACACCAGGAATTCTTATGCTAAGTAATAATCCAAGCAGACCTCAATGCCACTAATCTATGTGTGTAGGAGTCAGAATGTCTGAATTGTAAAATCTGCAATTTGTCTGACACAATAGACCGTATTGTCTCTTAGGAGTTAGTTACTGTACAGTGTGTCACTGATACATATTCAGAGCCCATCAGCTTGATGGTTATACATAATAGGGATTCCACATGGTTAACCAGGCCAATGTGAAAGTCCCATTTGCAGCTACAATCTTATCATGTCTATTTGGGTTGCCATCAATATGGAGTATTACTATTATTTGTTTTAGGGTAGTGCCAAGGAATGCTTCTTGGTATTGCTTACTGTGTGCATATTTACCCTTGGCAGGCACTCTTTTCTTGTAGTGTTGTCATGTCTTTGTAGCTTTCTACTTTATGTAGATACATTACATACATTTTATTCTTATTATTTTTTATGATCGTGCTTATTTTTAAATTGTCAGAGCTTTAAGCATTTCTTCTGGATTTCTTTTACATAAAGCAGAAAGGACAAAACTACAGCATAATAAACTTCGATCTTAGGAGCCTTCTGCCATCTCCAGAAGAGAAAGGAAGTTTAATGGTTAGAGCAGAAGACTGGGAATCAGGAGCCCAGCTGTCTGTGACTTTAGGTTAAACATTTAACTTCCCGGTGCTTCCAGTTCCCTATCTGTGATATGGGGACAATAATACTTATGTACTTCACAAAGAGGTTGCTAGTGTTAACTAGTGTTTGTAAAGCTTTTTGAAATCCTTGGATGAAGTGTCTTATACCAAAACAAAATATTGTTACAGTGCTGCCTTGCACACAAAAACCCAAGGCAACTTTATTTAAAAGCAAAACAAAGATATTAAAAGAAAGCTATAGATAATATAAATAGCAAAGCGCCAAAAAAAAAAAAAAGCTTTTGTGTGCCATATAGTGCTTCTTTATGATGCAAGGAAAACAGATTTGATATTTTTTCTGTTTGCTTTTATATTAGAAAAAAGCAAACTATATATAACAAGGAGAAGTTGATGAGAAGGAAATGGATACAAGGAGAAATCTATGGACAGCAGAGTTGAGGACAATAAGTTCTTTAAAGTATATTAGCAATATTAGGAGGAGGAGGGATAGCTCAGTGGTTTGAGTATTGGGCTGCTAAACCCCAGGTTGTGAGCTCAATCCTTGAGGGGGCTACTTAGGGATCTGGGGCAAAAAATTGGTCCTGCCTAGTGAAGACAGGGGGCTGGACTCAATGACCTTTCAAGGTCCCTTCCAGTTCTAGGAGATTGTTATATCTCCAATTATTACCTAAAAAGAATCCTCACAATGGTATTGGTCCCTTGCTAGATGGAAATGGTAGAATTGTCAATAATATGTTTTGTTTGTGAAAAACCCAGGTGATGATCGAACACTTTCCATTCTAGTAGTAACTCAGGAGGATGTTAAACAGCACTTACTAGAGTTACAGTCTTAAATCATCAGGTCCAGGTAACTTGCATCAAAGAGTTTTTAAAAGAGCTAGCTTGAAGAGCTCTCAGGACTATAATGCTGATTTTCAGTAACTCTTAGAACACTCAGGTAATTCCAGAGGCTAGAAGAAAGCTAATATTGTGCCAATAGTTAAAAAGGGTAAACGGGACAGTCTGGGTAATTATAGGCCTGTCAGCCTGGGCAAAATAATGGAATGACTGACTTAATAACAAATTAAAGTGGGGGTTTGGGGGGTTAATATAATTAATGCTAGTAAACATGGGTTTGTGGAAAATAGATATTGTCAAAACTGACTTGATATTTTTTTAATAGATTAAAAGTTTGGCTGACCAAAGTAATAGTGTTTGATGTAGTATACTTAGACTTTTATAAGGCATTTGACTTAGTACCACATAACATTTTTGATTTTAAAAAAACTAGAATTATACAAAATTAAGATGGCACACATGAAATGGATTAAAAACTATCTGGACAAAGTGTCAATGTAATTGTAAATGGAGAATCAGGGGTCAGGGATAAGGGTAAAGGGATAAAGGGCTAGGTCCTCAAACTGCAATGTTAGGTGCATACACAGAGATCCTCAAAACCCCTGCTCAGCTGCCACCTAACTCTGTGGGCTCTTAGGGGACTTCAGGCACTTGCATGCCAGTGCGTGTGTGCAGTTGCCTCAGTCTAGGCACCTGGGTACCTGTCTCATGCCTATGTCCCAGTGGGATCCTCAAGCAATGCTTTCTCACGCCTGTCTCCTCTGTGGGGCCTGATTCAGGACATTGTCTCAGAGATGCCTAAAACAGCTGGAGGAGGAGGAGATGGTGCCACTGCCCCCCTTACAACACTTAGTCCTGTGGTTGGAGCACTCACCTGAAATATTGGAGACCAGAGTTTGATCCCCCTCACCCTCCCTGCCTGATGTGAGGAAGAAATTTGAGCTAGGGTCTCCCTTCTCCCAGGAGATTACCCTAACCACTAGGCTATGGTGCATTTTGGGCCAGCGCTCTCAACAGGAGAGACTTGAAGCTGTAGCAGTGTGTACAAGTAGTGAAATATTCATTGGTTCAGTGACCCAATAGCCCAATTGCAAAGGCACTTACTTTGAACTGGAACCTGGGTCTCCCACATCCCAGCTGAGTGCTCTACCCATTGGGCTAAAAGTTATATGGGAGTGCACCACAACCACCACCTCTGGTGTTACTTGCAACAACAACAAAAAGGTTTATAAATAGCTTAGACACCTAACTGCAGGAGAGAGCTCATGGCTGAGAATCCTGAGTGGAGAAAGGTCCTTTCTGCTCTGCCAGATTTAAGTCTCTTTGAGGGCTGGGGCTTAGACCATACTCATCTCCTCAGCATTTCCTATTGGTTAGCTTAGGCAGGTCCCTGCTCAGTGTACTGGCTTTTGTGGATCCCATTCTTCAGCGGCTGTTTCTCTCCCTGCTTTGTATAGTTAACCTAGGTGCTTAACTCAGAGCTGTGGATTCCATTGCAGAACAAAGTACCTAAGAAGATGAGTGTTGAAACACCTAAGACCCTTTGTGGATCTAGCCCAAACTATCTCGTTTGGGGAGTTTTTCAGCATAGAAACCTACGGTTTGGTGTGGGTTGACTCTTAACATCTTCATTAGTGATCAGGAAGTTGAAGTAAAGAGCATGCTAATTAAATTCAGAAAATATTAGATAGTGAGGAGCTGTGAACATGAGTGAAGAGGGAAGTGAAGCAAGGTATGTAAGTTGGAAACAGGAGCAGAAAATAATAAAATGAGATTCAGCACGGGAGAATGCATCTGATAAATCTGTTGGTGTGAGAGACAAATAATCCATAACATACTCAATAGGAAGGATAAACCTAGGAGGCAGTAATGCTGACAGAAACGTAGGGGTAACAGTAGCCAGCAAATTAGACATTAGCCTGTAATGTGATATTGCAGCAAAGAAGGCCAATCTAATTTTGGGCAGCATGAATAAAGCTTCACGTTAAAGAACAAGGAAGTAATTCTCTCTCTCTCACTCACTCTGCTGCAATTGCACCTGGAATATTATGTTCCGTTCAGAAAGCTAGTGACAAATTGGAATGAGCGAAGGGAAAAATTAGGAGGATCAAGAATCCAGAGGGATTGATTTACAGGAATAGATTAAAAGAGCCAAATTTCTATCTTGAGTAAGCAATAACAAAGTAGGTGCACAAGTCTACAAAAATCTGAGGGGGGTATAAGTAGGGTGACCCGATGTCCCAATTTTATAGAGACAGTCCCGATATTTGGGGCTTTTTTTAATATGGGCTCCTACTAAACCCCCCCCCCCCGTCCCAATTTTTCACACTAGCTGTCTGGTGACCTAGGTGTAAGCAGCACGGATGAAGACGAATTATTTAGGCTATGGCTACACTACAGAGCTTACAGCGGCGCAGATGCAGCACTGCTAGTGCAATTGCTCTAAGCCAGTGGCTCTCAACCTTTCCACACTACTGTACCCCTTGCAAGAGTCTGATTTGTCTTGTGTACCCCAAATTTCACCTCACTTAAAAACTACTTGCTTACAAAATCAGACATAAAAATACACAAGTGTCACAGCACACTAGTACTGAAAAATTGCTGACTTTCTCATTTCTACCATATGATCATAAAATAAATCAATTGGAATATAAATATTGTACTTCCATTTCAGTGTATAGTATATAGAGCAGTATAAACAAGTCATTTTCTATATGAAATTTTAGTTTGTACTGACTTCACTAGTGCTTTTTATGTAGCCTGTTGTAAAACTAGGCAAATATCTAGATGAGTTGATGTACCCCTGGAAGACCTCTACATACCCCAAGGGGTATATGTGCCCCTGGTTGAGAACCACTGATCTAAGCCAACAGAAGAGAGCTTTCCTGTCAATGTAGCTACCACTGTTTGTGGGGGCTGGAGTAATTATGTCAGCAGGTGGAGCTATCCCACCAACATAGTCCTGTCCATGCTGGTGTTTAGGTCGGTGTAACTTATATTGCTCAAGTGGGGGTGGCTTATTCACATTCTTGAGCGACATAATTTACATCAACGAAAGCTGTAGTGTGTATGTAGCCTCTGTGTACACATAAGAGCATAAACGAACAGTAATGGGATGATAAGAAAAGAAAGACTTAGGCCGAATGTCAGGACAAAACCTATTGAGCATGACATCTGTTGGACTGCGCAATAGTCTCTCCAGGGAGAAAGCCCCATTGCTTGAGACTTTTAAAACCAGACAAAACAATAGAAAAATGTAGTGTAGGAAATAATCCTGAACTGTATTGAAATATTTGATATCCTCATCACTCAGATGCCATATCCTTAGGTTCCTGAGGGTGGCTTCTGGTATATGTGTCACTTCGTGCTGTGTATATACCAAAGTTTTATATGTTCTTAATTTAGAAAAGTCCATATATGGATATTAATAAAATGCTACATTTTTAACCAATGTAGAACTCCTACAAATCCTCATGCATGTGCTTCTCTATGTTCTTCCTTGTAGTTCTCACCTCCTTGAATTTTTATTTATTTTTTTTCTTTAAGTTCACCCTCTGCAGTTTGGCAGGACACTCTGTCTGGAATAACAGAGTTAACAACTTCCTCTTCTGCGATTGTGTAGAATTCTAATTGTTCCCCCCATGAGGGACCTTTTTGTGAATCTCCGGCACAGATGCTATGCAGCCCCACTTTGTGTCTGAAATAACTTCCAGACACGTGACACATGTGGTCAAACTATGTACAAAAAAAGTGTCCAGAGGAGCATGCATGCTAGACAGCTGGGAAAACAGAGGTTGACTCACAAGAAAGTTTCTATTTGAGCTGACCTGTCATAAACAATGAGAATGCATAAGTAAATACTCCACATCTGGCTGCCTGAATCAGGGCTGTATAGATTTGTCTGGGGTAAAGGAAACCAAACACTCCTCAACCAACAGCACTGCATTGATATGCTAATAATTCAAGATTTCCAGCTTCATTTATGTTTTGTTAATTCCTTTAATGCCATGGTAAATGGACAGCGTTTGAGTTCTGAATTTGCACACTTTGCTTACACACGTTGGCTAAATTACTATGTCAAAGTTGTATCGGAGCAGGTTAGATAAAGACCTGTGGCAACTCCCATGATTACAAAGATCACAACGGAGATTTTTGCAGGGACCGCAAGGGAGCAATTGATCTTGTACAACAGAACCTCACTAGTCTTGTTCAGTCTCTATTATTCTTATTGTTTTAAGATGTCTTTTATAATAAACAGCTAGAAGAAGCTTCTAGGCAGCAGTTTCCTTAAATCCAGGCAGCGTGATGGGAAAGGATGGGTCTGATAAAGTAGTTTCTGCCGTTGGCGTCATCTCAGGCCATTAACTAAACAGGTCATTAAGCTTTTGTAATAACTGATAAAATATATAGTTATTTCTCAAGTCAGTAAAGGTAAAAGGTCAAGCTTCTCATAACAAGAAACTAAAAACAAATCTGCTCTTAAAATATACAAACGTCACTCTAGTGTTGCGTGCTGGTATTTATGCCGCAGGGATGCGGTTGGGTGGAATCTATATTTATTGGTTCCTTAATACTGTATTTCACTAATATATAAAAACAAACCCGAACACACTGCTTAAATTCCTAACCTTCTTTCAGCTCATGCACTGTAATAAAAACAGGTATTTGAGACTGAGCTGGTGAAGGAGAGTGGAGGGGTTTATCTAATATGGAATTTAAAGCCCCACTTATTCTTTATGATGCTGGCCCTTTACCAATGCAAGGATAAACGTTTTGTTTTTCAGTAAGTAACCCTATAAATACTGCAGCAACCCAGTTGAGAGTTGAGCACTTAATACTTTTTCTTGATTTTTGAATGCTGCTTTAGTGAGTGGCAGCTACACTGTTTGATACATCACACCCCGACCACACAAACTATTTTTAAACAAGCTGACTCAGTAGCACCTGTTATGAAAATGGTGCCTGTTTCCAAATCCACCAAGTTCAGACAGCACATGGCTTATTAGCCATGGTATCTTAAGAACATAAGAACATAAGAAAGGCCGTACCGGGTCAGACCAAAGGTCCATCTAGCCCAGTATCTGTCTACCGACAGTGGCCAATGCCAGGTGCCCCAGAGAGAGTGAACCTAACAGGCAATGATCAAGTGATCTCTCTCCTGCCATCCATCTCCATCCTCTGACGAACAGAGGCTAGGGACACCATTCTTACCCATCCTGGCTAATATCCATTTATGGACTTAGCCACCATGAATTTATCCAGTTCCCTTTTGAACATTGTTATAGTCCTAGCCTTCACAACCTCCTCAGGTAAGGAGTTCCACAAGTTGACTGTGCGCTGCGTGAAGAACAACTTCCTTTTATTTGTTTTAAACCTGCTGCCTATTAATTTCATTTGGTGACCCCTAGTTCTTGTATTATGGGAATAAGTAAATAACTTTTCCTTATCCACTTTCTCAACATCACTCATGATTTTATATACCTCTATCATGTCCCCCCTTAGTCTTCTCTTTTCTAAGTTGAAGAGTCCTAGCCTCTTTAATCTTTCCTCGTATGGGACCCTCTCTAAACCCCTAATCATTTTAGTTGCCCTTTTCTGAACCTTTTCTGGTGCTAGAATATCTTTTTTGAGGTGAGGAGAGCACATCTGTACACAGTATTCGAGATGTGGGCGTACCATGGATTTATATAAGGGCAATAATATATTCTCAGTCTTATTCTCTATCCCCTTTTTAATGATTCCTAACATCCTGTTTGCTTTTTTGACTGCCTCTGCACACTGCGTGGACATCTTCAGAGAACTATCCACGATGACGCCAAGATCTTTTTCCTGACTCGTTGTAGCTAAATTAGCCCCCATCATGTTGTATGTATAGTTGGGGTTATTTTTTCCAATGTGCATTACTTTACATTTATCCACATTAAATTTCATTTGCCATTTTGTTGCCCAATCACTTAGTTTTGTGAGATCTTTTTGAAGTTCTTCACAATCTGCTTTGGTCTTAACTATCTTGAGAAGTTTAGTATCATCTGCAAACTTGGCCACCTCACTGTTTACCCCTTTCTCCAGATCATTTATGAATAAATTGAATAGGATTGGTCTGAGGACTGACCCTTGGGGAACACCACTAGTTACCCCTCTCCATTCTGAGAATTTACCATTTATTCCTACCCTTTGTTCCCTGTCCTTTAACCAGTTCTCAATCACTTTAACACTTGCACCTGGTAGACAAAGTTCTCCTATCTGGCATGGAATTTAAATTATGTCCAAATGAAAACTCCTAGGTTCCTTTTCTCAGCACATGGCTCATCAAGGCAGATGAATGTGTATTGCTTTACATAACCCTTTTTCTAAAGTACCTTTTGGTTTCTTGGTACCCCTTTTCTACTTAGTTCATCTTAATATATACACCCACACTGCTTGGTTCGTGCTTTTCTCGCTTGGCTAAATTATTTATTCATTTCTTCCTTAATTTTTCCTTCTGTCTTCTCCCTGCTGGTGCCAAATGAATTCCTCTTTTTCCAGCAGCTCAGTGGGAAATGGATTAATGCAGCTGGAACATGACTACACAAATGTTAGGATGCTGTGGTGACCTCCTCATTGGGGAAAAAAATTGAAAAATATCCAGCAGTTAGAAATAGCGGATGGAGGGAGGGTGGACTCTTGATGCATCTTGTTCATTTTCACAGAAGAAGTGATCCCAGCAGCTGCATGCCTCTCCATAGAAAATAACAAGAGTCTTAAAGGAAGGTAAAACTGTAACTCAGAAATGTTGAGTAGGGATGTGGCTGGAGAAACTTCAAGTTATTAACTGATGAACACCTTGCAAACTCGAAGTGCTTGACTGATGTGAACAGTCTCATGTTGTCTTCTTCCATATCACATTCTAGCCGCAAAGCCCAGCCAAAAGTGGCACCATTTTTTTGTTTTTCTGCTAATGGCAAGGTAGATTTTTTTATTTTATTACACTGCTGTTGTGTCCTCATAATGTGGAGGGCTACAGCACCAAGTTAGCCACTGGAAGGACGTTTTGTTTTTGTTTTGCTTTTCTTCTGTAAGCTTCCAGAAGCATTTTTCAGGATTAATTTCCAATTTTAAAAAAATCTAATGTTAAATAAATGCCTACAATCCTTATTGAATTCTTTTCCTACTCTATGATGTGGATTCTTTGATCTAAAGTCCTGCAGTTTCTCGAAGGAGTTTGCGTGATTACGATAATGGCAGTGCTCTTTCTGCTATTCCTATAGGGAAAATAAAGCTCATATTAATACCTGACTTGGAGAAGTTAAAAAGTGCCAGAAAAAAAGGTTAAGCAGAGTCAAGTACACATGAGAGAGATGTGATTATTAGTGCTCAGGGAGCCATTTGAAAAAAATCTGCTTTTACAGAAGAATTTATTGGTGCCTCTGCTTCTGGCCACTTTATGCATTTTAATAAAGCACCCGCAGCAATGAGAGGGTGAGAGACTTGGTTATGGTTATGTCAAAACAAGGAGTTTACCCATACAGTGCTGCTGCCGCTATTGCTGAATCTGCCCTCTCCTTACTCTTCACCTTCACAAGCCATATATAGCTGTACGAGCATTCAGCTTAGTTACGCAGCGTAGAAATAGGAGTAATTGTTATTCAGTACCCTTCAGAAGTTTATTTTCCTAGGAACGGGGCTCAGTTCAAGTTCTTTAACTTGCCTGCACATGATTTGTATCCATTTGGAGGGCCAGCTAATTAAAAACTATTTTTTATTACAAACTAGGTACAGTTCAGTTTGTGGACATAATGCAATTTTCCTGCTAAACTTTTTGTTTTGGAATTATTTTGAAAAGCAGGCATCCTAAATGAAAAAATTCCTGCATCAAGACATATGAGCAGAATCTAGGTTATCTTCAGGTGTGTATTAGAACCAAATTGGGCCTAGGGGGAGAGACATTAAATACAGTGTATGTTCAAATGCTTATAGTGCATTATCTCCTTAACAAATATACAAGTATATTTCTTTGTCACAGAAATCCCTGAAAGCGTTTAAAAAAAAATAGAATGGGTAAGCACGTCTTGGAGCTGTAGGGAGTTGCAGACCTCATGGAATCTGATGGCCACCTTTCACTCAGGCTAAATGAGGGAACAATTAAATGACCCTTTTGTTAGTATCAGAGGGGTAGCCGTGTTAGTCTGGATCTGTAAAAGCAACAAAGAATCCTGTGGCACCTTATAGACTAACAGACGTTTTGCAGCATGAGCTTTCGTGGGTGAATACCCACTTCTTGGTATTACCCACTTCGACTTGCATCCGAAGAAGTGGATATTCACCCACGAAAGCTCATGCTGCAAAACGTCTGTTAGTCTATAAGGTGCCACAGGATTCTTTGTTCCTTTTGTTAGTGATAGCTGAAAAAATGGAAGCCTCCCCTCAAAGACTAGACAATGCAAATACAAGAGATGGGGATTGATTTTGTTGCAGCTACCTGTGTGCAGGTTATAAAAGGAGGAACCAGAAATCAGACAGCAAGAGTAGGAGAAAGCAGCCTGAAAACAGCAAGAGAAGTACTGGGAGATAGCCCTGGAAGTGGGGGCGAGGGGTTGGGAAGAGTTCTGACTGGAAAGGCAGCGTTGGAATTGTGTGCAAGGAAACTGCCTCCTGTCATTTGATCCTATTTTATTCAGAGAAACGGGACTTTGTGCTCATTCTTTTCCGATAAACAGGATTGCATCAAAGAAATACCTGAGACTATTGTCAATTTCTCCTCCTGGAAACAACCCATAAGGCCCAGAATATTGGCTAATTGCTTGGGTCAAAAGGGGTAACTATATTATGAAGTTCAGCCTAAGCCTTTTCCCAAAGCTAGGAACTTCTCAGTCCAGACTCTAGGTCCTCTGGGCTGGAGGGCCACATATACCTCTCTTCTACCCAAAGTGGAGTTTAGTGAGCCACAGCAAAATTATTCTGCATATCCCAGCAGGAACAACAACACCTGCTAACCGATCAAGTTAAATGGAGTATGCCAGTTTGTTATGCGGTCGTTTTGTGAGCTGCTCTTGCATTAGACCTTCCTGGGTCGTCATTGAATCTGAAAAAGGGGGAATATTTCAGATTGTCTATTTCTCACAAGTCCAACTAGTTTTCTTTCCGGAGAGAAAAGAGAATGTTATGGGAGCATTCTCTTTTCACTGCTTGTTAGAATTAGGTTAATGGGCGTCTTTCTCTTCAAGCATCGTTCCTATGCTGATTAACAAAACTATTTTTTCATTGTTAGAGATGGTAATTGTTAATACTATACATATAAAATGATGAGGTCTAAATTAGCTGTAACGACTCAAGAAAGAGATCTTGGAATTATCGTGGATAGTTCTCTGAAAACATCCACTCAATGTGCAGCAGCAGTCAAAAAGGCAAACAGAATGTTGGAAATAATTAAGAAAGGGATAGATAATAGGACAGAAAATATCATATTGCCTCTATATAAATCCATGGAATGCCCACATCTTGAATACTGTGTGCATATGTGGTCGCCTCTGTGATGGGTTGGATCACAGAAACCCCCCTGGGAGCTGCTGACTGATGTGCCAAGACTACTTCTACCCCTGCCTTCCCTGCCAGCTCAGGACTCCAGCACCCTGTCGTGCTGAGCCAGACACTCCCGTCTGCTCCAGCAAAGACCCAGGGTCTGAAATACTTGCCCCAAAGCTGGAGGTTTACCTGAAAGCAGATCACAGAAGTTTGCTTGTCTTTAACACTCAGATGCTCAACTCCCAATGGGGTCTAAACCCAAATAAATCCATTTTAACCTGTATAAAGCTTATGCAGGGTAAACTCATAAATTGTTCACCCTCTAGAACACTGATAGAGAGAGATGCACAGTTGTTTGCTCCCCCAGGTATTAATACATACTCTGAGTTAATTAATAAGTAAAAGGTGATTTTATTAAATACAGAAAGTAGGATTTAAGTGATTCCGAGTAGTGACAGACAGAACAAAGTAAGTCACTAAGCAAAATAAAATAAAACGTGCAAATCTATGTCCAATCAAACTGAATACAGATAAGCTCACCCTCAGAGATGCTTCAGAAAGTTTTGTTCCTCAGACTGGACACCTTCCAGGCTTGGGCACAATTCTTTCCCCTGGTACAGCTCTTGTTCCAGCTCAGGTGGTAACTAGGGGATTTTTCATGATGGCATCCCTCTGTTCTGTTCCACTCATTTATATATCTTATGCATAAGGCGGGAATCCTTTGTCCCTCTGGGTTTCCACCCCCTTCCCCGCCCCCGGAAAAGCACCAGGTTAAAGATGGATTCCAGTTCATGTGACATGATCACATGTCACTGTAAGACCCCAAGCCTTCATTCCTCCCAGCCTGACTCAAAGGAAGGCCTTCCTGCAAACAGAGCCATCCAGTCAATTGCCTGTTGATGGGAGCCATAAAGATTCCAAACCACCAATAATGGCCCACACTTTGCATAATTACAATAGGCCCTCAGAGTTGTATCTGAAACTAGAAATATGAAATATAAGAGTGATACCTTTATACAAATAGGATGACCACACTCAGTAGACAATAAGCTTTGTAATGATACCTTACAAGACATCTTTTGCATGAAGCATATTCCAGTTACATTACATTCACTCATTATCAAATTTTTATAAAATCATATAGACTGCAACGTCACAACCCAATCTCAAAAAAGATGTATTGGAATTGGAAAAGGTTCAGAAAAGGGTAACAAAAATGATTAGGGGTATGGAACGGCTTCCATATGAGGAGAAATTAATAAGACTGGGACTTCTCAGGTTGGAAAAGAGATGACTAAGGGGGGATATGATAAAATCATGACTGGTGTGGAGAAAGGAAGTGTTATTTACTCTTTCTCATAACACAAGAACTAGGGGTCATCAAACGAAATTAAAAGGCAGCAGGTTTAAAACAAAGAAAAGGAAGTATTTTTTCACACAACACACAGTCAACCTGTGGAACTCCTTGCCAGAGGATGTTGTGAAGGCCTAGACCAAGGGTCGGCAACCTTTCAGAAGTGGTGTGCTGAGTCTTCATTTATTCACTCCAATTTAAAGTTGTGTGTGCCAGTAATACATTGTAATGTTTTTAGAAGGTCTCTTTCTATAAGTCTATAACATAACTAAACTATTGTTGTATGTCAAGTAAATAAGGTTTTAAAAATGCTTAAGAAGCTTCATTTTAAAATTAAAATGCAGCGCACCCTGGACCAGTGGCCTGGACCCGGGCAGCGTGAGTGCCACTGAAAATCAGCTCGCGTGCTGCCTTCGGCACGCATGCCATAGGTTGCCTACCCCTGGCCTAGACTATAACAGGGTTAAAAAAAGAACTAGATAAGTTAATGGGGGATAGGTCTATCAGTGGCTATTAGCTAGGATGGGCAGGAATGGTGTCCCTAGCCTCTGTTTGCCAGAAGCTGGGAATGAGCAACAGGGAATGGATCACTTGCTGATTACTAAGGCTGTGTTTATGTCGCAGAGGTCATGGAAGGCAGAATCTGTGACTTCCAGAGACCTCCATGAAGATCTCTGCTTCAGCTCCAGGGGCCTAAGGGACTGGAGCTGGCAGCCAGTGGGGCCCCGGCAGGGTTCCAGCAACAGGCAACAGCCTCCTCGTGGGGGCCCCCTGCAAGGTTCCAGCGACAGGTGACAGACTCCTGAGGGGGCCCTGCTCAGGGTTCCAGGGACGGGTGACAGCCTGGAGTGGCATGGGGAGGGGGGGACGCCTTCGGTGAGCAGCTGGGGCTGTACCATTTTCTCTTTGGGAAATATGGTCACCCACAGCTCCCATCAGGGGGCAAACCATGGAGCTGCAGCAGCAAAAGTCACAGACAGGTCATGGCTTCCATGAATTTTTGTTTTTTGCCTGCGATCTGTCTGTGACTTCTACTAAAAATAAACATGACAAAATCTTAGCCTTAATGATTACCTATTTATTCCCTCTGGGGCACCTGGCATTGGCCCGTCAGAAGACAGGATACTGGGCTAGATGGACCTTTGGTGTGACCCAGTACGGCCGTTCTTATGTTCTTATTACAAACATGATCAGAAGGACTCAGGATTCACAATCTCCATGTCTTCCAACTAGTCTTGTCTTTCCTTCTTCCCCATGGGTGAGTACACCTCTGTGCAAGGGTTTAAAAAATAGGCCTTAAGTAGTGCATGGGACTACTCAGTATCTGGTGAATTTCATCCTGTATGCATGGGCACACATACAAAAAGCATAGTAGTTTTTCAAGAGCCAGAGATTGAGGAATTACTACAGGCTTCTGTAAATACTTAGTGGCCAGAGTACAGAGAGAAGTAAGAGGTATGACAGATACTTATATTGCCTTTGTTATAATGTTTTCAAAATAAATGTAACCTAGTGTACTTTTATAATTTTCTGGGAAGCACTTTGTTTTTTCTGCTTTAATAATTGACTCATACGCATATTCCATGGTAATATAATCTTCATTTGGGTATGCAGTGTTGTAGTAATGGATACATTTCCCAGAGTCTGACTTCTAGAATGTCTGTCACAAAACATTCTCAGTTTGATGTTGAAAGTTTATGCATTTGGCAATGTCAGCTGGGTTTAGGGTAACCAGATAACAAGGGTGAAAAATCGGGATGGGGTGGGGTGTGGGGGGGTAATAGACATCTATATAAGAAAAAGCCCCAAATATCAGGACTGTCCCTATAAAATCAGGACATCTGGTCACCCTAGCTGGGTTATATTGGGTGAATGTGGGTGGCATAGGAAAATAGAGGGGGAAGTTAGTAAGGGAGGGGCCAGAAGGATCAAGGTGGCATCATGGCATTAGGGGAGGGGAGGTAAAGTCAAGTAGATGAGCAGAGTTGAGGCAATTGGCCCTGGTGGCAGCAGAGAAGGGGCTGGATGTAGTACTGAGTAGCAGGCTAGGTTAAGATTTAACAAACTACCAGTTAAGAGGCTGGTTATTTTTCTGGAGAAATATAATAGCTCTGTAAATATTGTCCTTCAGGCAAACTTCAGAAGCATTTTAGTTTAGATCATTGAAAACCAGACAAGTGATTTATGAGCCTATTACCCACAGTTAATAAAATAAGGTGATTGTCCAGAGCTGGTAAGATTCTAGAGGAGCAATAATGGCTGTAGCATACTTGATTTGGCAAGTAAATTCTGTAAAATTAAAGGTTTAGTCTTTCCTGGGCTGAGCTGATCTGTGGCTGGTGACCCAAATCCTACTGAAATATGCAAATTATTTTGCTGTGCTGTAAATATATTTTTATGGTTTGGAATCTCTTTTCTCTCAACATTCTGAACATAATTGTGTAAGGCTTTTAGTGCGTTTAGTTGAATTAATGCTCTCCCTCGGTTTGCTTTTTGTTAAGCCCCATTTCCCTCTCCCCCTCCCCCCCCAAGTTGGTGTTAGTATTAAGAGCCATCCAAGGAGAAGGTGAAAATGAGGAAAGTATGGCCTCATAGGTATGCGTTTCTTTTTTGCTTCATCCCACTTGACATTGTTTTGGCCTTGAGCAAAAAGTGCATGCAACATTAGTTGCTTTTTCCTCCCTCTTATATAAAGGGGAAAAAAGTCTTTAATAATTCTGTTTTAGGATTTTTTTCAAGGTATGACATATCCTGGATTAATGGCAAAGCTATCAACCCACAAGAGGGGGTTTTTCTGATACTCCAATATCAAAGAATGCAATAACACCAAGACATAAGAGTTTCCAGATATCAGAATAATAGCTGGCCATTTGAAATGGTTGGGGTTGGTAAGTGAATCTGTTTAGAAATTTATACTTTTCATATAATGTGAATCTTTAATCTGGTATATTAATGAAATTGGTCAGACTGCATTTCCTGCTCCTGAGGTCATCCCCCCCTCCTCACTTCTCTCATTAGAAATCCAGTCTGTAAATATTGGACTGTATTCAAACAGTAGAATGTCAGGGTTGGAAGGGACCTCAGGAGGTCATCTAGTCCAACCCCCTGCTCAAAGCAGGACCAATTCCCAACTAAATCATCCCAGCCAGGGCTTTGTCAAACCTGACCTTAAAAACCTCTAAGGAAGGCGATTCCACCACCTCCCTAGGTAACCCATTCCAGTACTTCGCCACTCTCTGAGTAAAAAAGTTTTTCCTAATATCCAGCCTAAACGTCCCCCACTGCAACTTGAGACCATTACTCCTTGTTCTGTCATCAGGTACCACTGAGAACAGTCTAGATCCATCCTCTTTGGAACCCCCTTTCAGGTAGTTGAAAGCAGCTATCAAATCCCCCCTCATGCTTCTCTTTTGCAGACTAAACAATCCCAGTTCCCTCAGCCTCTCCACATAAGTCATGTGCTCCAGCCCCCTAATAATTTTTGTTGCCCTCCGCTGGACTCTTTCCAATTTTTCCACATCCTTCTTGTAGTGTGGGGCCCAAAACTGGACACATTACTCTAGATGAGGCCTCACCAAGGTCGAATAGAGGGGAATTATCACATCCCTCGATCTACTGGCAATGCCCCTACTTATACAGCCCAAAATGCTGCTAGCCTTCTTGGCAACAAGGGCACACTGTTGACTCATATCCAGCTTCTGGTCCACTGTAACCCCTACGTCCTTTTTTGCAGAACTGCTTCCTAGCCATTCAGTCCCTAGTCTGTAACAGTGAATGGGATTCTTCCGTCCTAAGTGCAGGACTCTGCACTTGCCTTGTTGAACCTCATCAGGTGTCTTTTGGCCCAGTCCTCTAATTTGTCTAGGTCCCTCTGTATCCTATCCCTACCCTCCAGCGTATCTACCACTCCTCCCAGTTTCATGTCATCTGAAAACTTGCTGAGAGTGCAGTCCACGCCATCCTCCAGATTATTAATGAAGATATTGAACAAAACCGGCCCCAGGACTGACCCTTGAAGCACTCCACTTGAAACCGGCTGCCAACTAGACACGGAGCCATTGATCACTACCCGTTGAGCCCGACGATCTAGCCAGCTTTCTATTCACCTTATAGTCCAATCATCCAGCCCATACTTCTTTAACTTGCTGGCAAGAATACTGTGGGAGACTGTATCAAAAGCTTTGCTAAAGTCAAGGAATAACACATCCACTGCTTTCCCCTCATCCACAGATCCAGTTATCTCCTCATAGAAGGCAGTTAGGTTAGTCAGGCATGACTTGCCCTTGGTGAATCCATGCTGATTGTTCCTGATCACTTTCCTCTCCTCTAAGTGCTTCAGAATTGATTCCTTGAGGACCTGCTCCATGATTTTTCCAGGGACTGAGGTGAGGCTGACTGGCCTGTAGTTCCCTGGATCCTCCTTCTTCCCTTTTTAAAAGATGGGCACTACAGTAGCCTTTTTCCAGTCATCCGGGACCTCCCCCGTTCGCCATGAGTTTTCAAAGATAATGGCCAATGGCTCTGCAATCACATCCACCAACTCCTTTAGCACCATTGGATGCAGTGCATCCGGCCCCATGGACTTGTGCTCGTCCAGTTTTTCTAAATAGTCCCAAACCACTTCTTTCTCCACAGAGGGCTGGTCACCTTCTCCCCATACTGTGCTGCCCAGTGCAGCAGTCTAGGAGCTGACCTTGTTTGTGAAGACAGAGGCAAAAAAATCATTGAGTACATTAGCTTTTTCCACATCCTCTGTCACTAGGTTGCCTCCCTCATTCAGTAAGGGGCCCACACTTTCCTTGACTTTCTTCTTGTTGCTAACATACCTGAAGAAACCCTTCTTGTTACTCTTAACATCTCTCGCTAGCTGCAACTCCAAGAGTGATTTGGCCTTCCTGATTTCAGTTCTGCATGCCTGAGCAATATTTTTATACTCCTCCCTGGTCATTTGTCCAGTCTTCCACTTCTTGTAAGCGTCTTTTTTGCATTTAAGATCAGCAAGGATTTCACTGTTAAGCCAAGCTGGTCGCCTGCCAAATTTACTATTCTTCCTACACATTGGGATGGATTTTTCCTGCAACCCCATAAGGATTCTTTAAAATACAGCCAGCTCTCCTGGACTCCTTTCCCCCTCATGTTATTTTCCTAGGGGATCCTGCCCATCAGCTCCCTGAGGGAGTCAAAGTCTGCTTTTCTGAAGACCAGGGTCCATATTCCGCTGCTCTCCTTTCTTCCTTGTGTCAGGATCCTGAACTCGACCATCTCATGGTCACTGCCTCCCAGGTTCCCATCCACTTTTGCTTCCCCTACTAACTCTTCTCTGTTTGTGAGCAGCAGGTCAAGAAGAGCTCTGCCCCTAGTTGGTTCCTCCAGCACTTGGACCAGGAAATTGTCCCCTACACTTTCCAAAAACTTCCTAGATTGTCTGTGCACTGCTGTATTGCTCTCCCAGCAGATATCAGGGTGATTAAAGTCTCCCATGAGAACCAGGGCCTGCGATATAGTAACTTCTGCTAGTTGCCGGAAGAAAGCCTCGTCCACCTCATCCCTCTGGTCTGGTGGTCTATAGCAGACTCCCACCACGACATCACCCTTGTTGCTCACACTTCTAAACTTAATCCAGAGACTCTCAGGTTTTTCTGCAGTTTCATACCGGAGCTCTGAGCAGTCATACTGCTCTCTTACATACAATGCAACTCCCCCACCTTTTCTGCCCTGCCTGTCCTTCCTGAACAGTTTATATCCATCCATGACAGTATTCCAGTCATGTGAGTTATCCCACCAAGTCTCTGTTATTCCAATCACATCATAGTTCCTTGACTGTGCCAGGACTTCCAGTTCTCCCTGCTTGTTTCCCATGCTTCTTGCATTTGTGTATAGGCACTTAAGATAACTCGCTGATTGTCCTGCTTTCTCGGTCTCAGACAGGAGTCCTCCCATCTTGCACTCTCCTTCTCGTGCTTCCTCCCGGTATCCCATTTCCCCACTTACCTCAGGGCTTTGGTCTCCTTCCCCCAGTGAACCTAGTTTAAAGCCCTCCTCACTAGGTTAGCCAGCCTGCTTGCAAAGATGCTCTTCCCTCTCTCGTTAGGTGGAGCCCGTCTCTGCCTAGCACTCCTCCTTCTTGGAGCACCATCCCATGGTCGAAGAAAACAAAGCCTTCTCTCCGACACCACCTGTGTAGCCATTCGTTGACTTTCACAATTCGACGATCCCTACCCAGGCCTTTTCCCTGCACAGGGAGGATGGATGAGAACACCACTTGCGCCTCAAACTCCTTTATCCTTCTTCCCAGAGCCACGTAGTCTGCAGTGGTCTTGGCAGTATCATTGGTGCCCACGTGGAGAAGCAGGAAGGGGTAGCGATCTGAGGGCTTGATGAGTCTCGACAGTCTCTCCATCACATTGTGAATCCTAGCTCCTGGCAAGCAGCAGACTTCTCGGTTGGGACGGCAGATAGATGACTCAGTCCCTCTGAGGAGGGAGTCCCCAACCACCACCACCCTCCTCCTTCTCTTGGGAGCGGTGGTTGTGAAATCCTCATCCCTAGGACAGTGCATCTCGTGCCTTCCAATCGATGGAGTCTCCTTCTGCTCCCTTCTCTCAGATGTACCATCTAGTCCACTCTCCGCATTAGTACCTTTGGAAAGAACATGAAAACGGTTGCTCATCTGTATCTCCATTGCTGGTACATGGACGCTCCTCTTTCTTCTTCTGGAGGTCACATGCTGCCAAATTTCTTCACCGTCCCTCTCTCCCTTCTGCACAGCTTGCTCCGATTCTTCAGGATGTTGTGCCCGTAGAAGCATATCCAGTAGAGATGTCCTCTGCTGTATACTTCTGTGGGCAAGAATTAGGTGAGAAGAAGTTTAAAGTGTAATTTTGAGTTTTGCTATGTAAGCAGATGCATAATCCTTGGGGATGGAAAAATACTCTGACCTTTCCCATTGTATCTTATTCATGATCAGCCTAAGGATGATAAAGACAAAACAAAATCATTATCTATTCTACCTCTCAAGGCATTAAAGATAAAGCAAATGGTGCACTAGTTAAAGGACTAGTTTTTGGGGCTTTGCTGACCTCAGTTGGTGGTATGGTTTCTGCTGCCTTGTATCATTTTGCAAGATGGTATTCTTTAGGTGAAATTCTGCCTTTCTAGTGAGAAATTTTCATACAACTATGCACTTACACATTAATTGTTACATTATCTCATGGAACAAACATGATTCATAATAGTGCTTACTCCCATTCCTAGTCCTATTGAAATCAAGCATTAGTACCTTGATTTGTATATGCATATTCTAACATCAATTACAATATTGTAAGTTTTTTATATTAAAATGCTTTGTGAAACTCCATCCCAGCCATACTGTCACCATCGGTACTGAGATCTTAGGATCATTCTCTGGCTCTGGTACTGGCTCCAATGCAGTACTGGCATTGGCTGTGAAGCAGACACCCTCAGAGGCTCACCCCAGCCATACCTCTGTGCCCCCAAGGCCAATGTCTCCATTGCTGCAAGCAAAGGGACTGAATCTCTCTGCTGAGGACTTACATGGAACTCTAGCACTGCCTGTTCTGCTGTTGGCATCTTGGTTCATGGAACTGGCACAGCTGTGGAGTTGTCACTGTACCCATTGGGGTCAATTATCAGTCTTGCCAACATCTGGGAGGGCACCTTTGCTCCAAGAGGAAAACTACTTACACCATCCCTGGCCAGGTTTCAGGACTCTGCTTTCCTTCTGTCCTACATGAGGGAAGGAGACCTGTCCTGGCGAACGCATGAGCTGTGCCAACCCCTACTGCTACTGGGATTGCTGGTACCAACCACTGTGGCTGATGGTGGCATATCATAGCTTGTGCCACCGTACTATGCCAAACTGACCTCTCAACATCACTAGATTCAAACGCCAGAAGAGACCTGACCTCCTGTTTATACACAGGCCATAGAATTTCCTCAAAGTAATTCCAAGAGCATATATTTTTTAGAAAAACATCCAATCTTGATTTAACAGTTGTCAGCAATGGAGAATCCACCGCAACCCTTGGTAAATTGTTCCAGTGGTTAATTATGCTCACTGTAAACTATTTATGCCCTATTTCCAGCCTGGATTTGCCTACCATAACTTCCTGCCATTGGATTGTATTATACATTTCTTTGATGAATTGAAGAGCCCATTATTAAATATTTGTTCCTATATAAGTATTTATAGACTGTAATCAATTCACCCCATAAACTTCTCTTTGTTTAACTAAATAGATTGAGCTCTTAGAGTCCATCACTATAAGGCATGTTTTCTAATTCTTTTGTTCATTCTGGTGGGTCTTCTCTGAACCTCTTCAATTTATCAACATCAGGCCTTGACCCTATTGGAGGCAGCCTCCCTATTTTGAGTTATAGGCCACCCAAGCCCACCAGGAAGGGGCAGAGACTGTTCATTTGTTCTAACACTCCTTTTCCTTCCTTATGAAGGAGCAAATTTGACTGGACTACACCAGAGGTTTCCAAACTCTTCTTGCTGCACCCCTTTGGGAATTAATACACCATGCATGTCAGCACACAGGCGAGGGGGGACACACTGATGGAGCAGAGATCAGAGGCCATGAGGGCAGGAGAGGAGGAAATCTCCATGTGATTCACAAGCTCCAGGTCCCTCTCCTGCAGAGAGGGTTCAGCTGGTAGGCAGAATGGGAGGAGCTTGTAGGGGGTGCATGGATCCCATGGGTTTGGCTCTGAGCAAGGGGTGCAGCTTTCAGTCCTACAGGATTGGGGAGTCCAGGGTCACTGAGCAAAGGGAATCTAGCACCTGGCCCTTCATGGGGTAGCCAGATCCAGCCTCTAGGATGGTGCCGTACATAGTCCCCTTTCCCTGGCAGTGCCCCACCCTGGGTCCTGTTGGTGCCAGCTGCAGAACTTCCCTGCCTCCTCATCAGCCCCTATTCCCCCCCCTTCTGCTGCAGTACTACCACCTTCCCACTCCCTTCTCCCTACCCAGACCCTGCTCACCCAGGCTGACCCCTCTCTCCTCAGCAGAGCCCCTCACCCTTGCCAGATTCCCTTTCCTCTGCAGCTCATAGCCTCAAACTGGGGGTGCCCAGGATGCTGTGGAGCGGGAGGGTGCTGCCCATGTCCTAACCCACAGAAGGAGGCTGAGTTCACTACCACATCCCCAGAATACCGGATGTCCAGGTACCCACGGAACAACAGAGGCCCGCCCCAGCCGATATGCCCTTACAAATATGGTGCTTGTGATGTCAGGCTGGTGGGGATGGACAGTGTGCTCTGATACCAGATGAAAACACTTCTGGTACTGAACAGGGACAAATCTTAACAAAAACAGAACTGTCCAGCTTAAAACCAGACCAATGACCTGCCTAGTTTTGGTTCTTGGCAGGCGAGAATGCCTGGTGCAAGCAGCATATGGCAGCGACTCAGTGCCCACAGACTATAGGATAGCAGCACAGTGCTGGGCAGTGGTAACGGAGGCCTGGTGGGCACGGGCCCTGTGACCAATCTCCTCCCACTCCCTTGCCACACTTACCTCCCTGATAACTGTAAGGACCAGGGTCAGGGACCCAGGTTTGCAGAACCTGGGACAGCCAATATTCCCAGAGTGCCACTGGGATGCCATGAAGAGGCAAAGCCAGGGAGCACTATGGAGAGTAGGCGCTACAGGAAGTACCATCTAGGAGACTCAGACTGATAGCACTCTCGTCCCTCTGATTAGCCAAGCACCCTATTTAACCTCAGGGATTGGCTCGGGCAGTTGTGTGGCCAGCCATCTAGACTTTGGCCTGCTGCCATGCCATACTTTGCCTGATCTCCTGATCCCTGACTCCAGCGTTACTCTGACCATACCTCTTGCTTCCGGATTCCAGCCTGATACGACCTCTAGTCTCTAGTCCTGGCTTGACTCTGACCCTGGTTCTTGTGATTCCTCTGACTCAGGCTTAGTGACCACTGGGCCTGGTGGGCAGACCTCAGCCCAGCTGTGACCACTAGGCCAGACTGCCTATGCCCCAGTCCCTTACAATAACCTTGTACCCACACCCTTGCCCCAGGGGCATGCACCTCACATTTTATAGCCCATTGGTTTTCACAGTACCACTCTTCTCTTCCCCATCTCCCCTATCCCTATATAGGGACCCATCTCATGAGACTCCAGTAGAAGCTGTGTGGTGCAATAGAAAAGTGGGAAGAGGTTCAATCTGAGATGCTTTCTCATCCCCAAGAAGAATGGGGGACTCCAGATGATATTAGTTCTAAGGGGCCTGAATGTTTTACCTCAAGAAGCTCAGATTCAGGATGGTGTCCATTGCTTCAGTCATCCCATCTCTAGACCAGAATGACAGGTATGCTGCCTTCAACCTCCAGGATGTGTATTTCTCACATCACAATATACTGGCCTGTAAACTTCCTGAAGTTCATGGTAGATGACAACCGCTGTCAGTACTGGCTCTTGCGATTCGGGCTTTCCATGGCACCAAGGCTATATATGAGGTACCTCGCAGTGGTGGTTGCCTGCTTCCGAAGGCTAGGTATTTAAATGTTCCCATATCTGGATGGCTGGGTGATGAGAAGTCACTTAGACCTCCAACTGTAGACCAACTTCAGGCCGATCCTGGCACTGTTTGTGGGGCTAGTTGGTGAATGAAAGAATCCACCTGGACACCCACGCAAAGGATAGGGTTTATAGGAGCCATACAGGATGCCACCATGGCCATGGCCGTCCTGCTGTTCAACAGGTTCTAGACTTTGTGGGACCTGTGCTCTTACTTTTAGTCATGTCCTCAAAAACAGATAGGGACCTGCCTCAGACTTAGGGTCCTCATGGCATCTTGTATGCTCTTTAGCCCTCACACAAGACTTTCACATCATACTGACAGGCATCATTTGGACTTGGTGGTATGCAGCCCACCATCTGTCTTCAAATCTCTGGATTGGTGGAAGGATCCCTGCAACTCATGCAGGGGAGTCCCGTTTAACCCAGAGCCACCATCAAGGACTATGATAACTGATGCCTCCATGCTAGGTTGGGGGGCACACAAGGGCAGTGGTACAGCCCAAGGCCTCTGGTCAGCAGGGAGAAATGGTGCATGTAAATGTACTAGAACTCAGGGCTATATACAATGCATACATGGAAAATTATGATTAATCTCAAAACACAATGGTTATCCCACTATCCTGCACAAAAAACACAACCACTCTCCCCCAAAAAAGACCCATTCCAAAGTGAAAAATAAAATATTGCATACCAGTTACCTTTGGTTAGTGCCTTGTTTCACGCTTTGCTCCTGTAATTTCTCCTTTTGTTTTAATGTACAACATTTCACCAAAGAGAAGAAACAGGCAAGATTTCCTGGGAATATGAGTTTTTGATACTGGAAATTAATTATTCAGAAAATGCTAATAGTTTATTTCAGATAATCAGGTACTGACAATAGATAAATTGAGTTTAAGGCCAGCAGATGACCACCAGATCATCTAGTCTGACCTCCTGTATAACACAGGCCACCAACACCCCCAGCAGGTGTGCACTAAACCCAACAATGGAAATTAGACCAAAACAGTACAGTCTACAGGAGACTCGACTATTAAGTTCTGTAGGCAGAGAAACAAGGGACTGAGGCACACCAGTGCATGAGGCTCCTGCAATGGCTGGGAAATGATTAAGTGAGATGTACTCCTGGCAAGTGACCTGCAGCCACATGCTGTAGGGGAAGGTGGAACACCCCCCACCCCCCAAGTGGGGGAAAATCCTTTCCCAGCCCCATACATGGTGATCAGTTAGTCCCTGAGCTCGTGAGTAAGAACCAGACAGCCAACTGCATGCATTAGAGAGAGAGAGAGAGAAGCTTGGTGCCATCTCAGAGCCCTGGCCCTCCATCCAATGTCCCATTTCCAGCTATAACCAGCCCTGATGCTTCAGAGGAAGGAGATTAAAAAAACAAACAAAACCCCCAGATTACAGCATGGGGGAGGGGGAATCCCTGCCTGACCCTGCAGACTGCCACCTGAAACCCTGAAGTATGAAATTTTAAGAACACAAGTCCTAAACCAGAAGTGAGCCTCGGGGCTGCTGAGCCCTGCCCCCTACCATCACAAGTACCCCTGTCCTACAGCTCTCATAAATTTGCCCATTTCCTCCTCCTTGCCCTTGTTTTATTAGATTACATGGCACTCAACTCTTTTGCAAGAGGCTTTAACTTTTGAGAAGGGGAACATTGACTCTCTGGTCAGTATTGGTGGTGGGGGAGGGTGCTGTTTTCACCATAGTAGTTGGTACATTGTTCAGGGTTACTTGTAATGAACAGTAGGAGGCAACATGCCTATTACCTGAAATAAAATTATTGTTTTTGGGAAACAAGTTGGAAGATAGCATAATTAGACACTTGGCATTTGTGTTCTCTCATTGCTTCAGTGCTGCAAAAATTGAAGTAATTTATTTCCTCTTGGTAATGCTCCTTTCTGGTCCAACAATTTATCAGAAATGTTAATCCAGCCAGCAGTTAGTGTGTGCGTGGCGGGAGCCAGGGAGAGGAGAAGGAAGGGATTTAAAATTAGCTTGGAAATAATGCACAACTCATTAAAAATGTAATCATGCATAAAATGAGATCAATGAAAATGTATCTAAAAGTGCAAGGAAAAAGCATTTTCTAGTGTGATTCTGGATTTAATAGACTGCATTTTAATTTAGTCAGTTTCCAACAAAAATCGCTTCAGGCTAAATAAAACGGATCCCCCTCCCAGTTATTGTATGGACAGCTAATTTTCTGCACCCTTCCTTCTAATATTCAATCTTATCTCTTGCTGGATAGAGGTTTCAGTATATTGCAGAGTTTGTTTTCTTTACGTTTTCCATTACTGCTTTTTCATTTGCATGATAAATGATCAGAGGTAGAAACAGGATAAAACCAAGCAGAACACTTCATTATTAATTTTGTTTAAATGAGGGTAACTTTTATCCACCTCCTTTTTTTAAAACAGTGTTTATATGTGGAAATGGTTTTAA
The DNA here is from genome assembly GCF_016161935.1 of Mauremys reevesii. Taxonomy (NCBI): domain Eukaryota; kingdom Metazoa; phylum Chordata; order Testudines; family Geoemydidae; genus Mauremys; species Mauremys reevesii. The sequence goes on from NC_052638.1 coordinate 42,263,920, forward strand.
GATTCTTTTACTGTATAGCTAGAAAAAATGTCATAATGTCTCAAGTCAACCTTTGCTTAATAAAACATGGTTTGTTATGTTTTTTTTACTTCTGGCTTTAAACAACTAGTGAGACTCATTTATTGTTCATTTAAAATAATTTATTCTTGTTGTATAAATGGTTTTTAATGTTAACATACATACTTTGAAATTTAATTCTTTAATGCTTTTTAGCCCTGATCTTACAATGAGATTGTGTGAGTAGACTCCAAGTGAATGCTGAGCAATAGTGGGGCGGCATTGAGGCCCACCTGTGGGCATCTTATTGTGGAGCTGGGACCTGTGTATGTTACTGTTCTTAAATAGCCTCAAGATTTTTGTAAACAAGATGTGACTTCTTCATCCTCATCATTTCCATGATGATCAGTCGTCATGTTTGGCTTCTGCTTGTTTGTTTGAGACGATATCATTGTTTGCTGGTTTAGAAGAGATAGGAATTGTTAGTTTCACTTCTCTCCCCTCATATGAATGTACAGGAGCATTACGTGAGGAATGAGGGAAAGAAGCTTTACATGTCAATATTTTAATCACTTGGAAGTTTTGGGACAGGAACTAGAAAAGTAATCCCAAAGTTTTCCCAACAGAATGACTTTGACAGCCATATACTGTACAAAACCTTTTAATTTTATGTATAAGTGGAGGTAGATTTGTCCTTTTGAATCTAACTGTTCATACATTTGTGGTAATGACCTATAATGTTTTGTAGCCCTGGTTCTCAGGCTGGGGAGAGACCATAACTGAGTGGTGAAGCTTGGATGGAATATATAGTCCTGCCCCTTACAGGTTGAAAGGTGAGAGAGTCCTGCCCCAAGCAGATTTTGCCATGTCAAAGTTATGACAGTTGGGGTTTAGATCTCAGGGGAGCAGTAGGTGGAGGGCGGGGAGAAGGATTTGATTGGCTTGTAGTTTCAGATACCAGCAACCCCTTTGGGGAGAAGAAAAATAAGTGTGTAGATGCTATAAATAAGGTTTTTCCCTCCCAGCAGAATTCTGAGCGTTTCTTTGAATAATAATAAAGTACTCAAATTAACTGAAGTATATCTTTCTATTCCAGTTCTAAATGCTTTGGAGTTAAATGCTCTGGAATAATATTGCAGACTTGGAACATATGTAGCAGTGATATCCATGTGATAAATGTATTAACTATCTTTTATCTATTTGAAGTATTTCATTATAGTATCTAAGCATAGAAGCTCATAAATCTTTGACCACCTTACTTGCACTTTGCCCACCAGTTCGCCTCTCAAAGTTCTTATTCTGATATTCTAAACCAGGGGTTGCAACCTTTCAGAAGTGCTGTGCGGAGTCTTCATTTATTCACTCTAATTTAAGGTTTCGTGTGCTAGTCATACATTTTAATGTTTTTAGAAGGTCTCTTTCTATAAGTCTATAATATATAACTAAACTATTGTTGTATGTAAGTAAATAAAGTTTTAAAAATGTTTAAGAAGCTTCATTTAAAATTAAATTAAAATGCAGAGCCCTCCGGACTAGTGGCCAGGAATCGGGCAGTGAGAGTGCCGCTGAAAATCAGCTTATGTGCTGCCTTCGGCATGCGTGCCATAGGTTGCCTACCCCTGTTCTAAACCTTTGAGCAGCTTTAAAAAGCTGCCATTATTTTGATATACATATTTATCGTATAGTTTTCTTTTCCAATTTTTTAAATCTCTTCCCGTGCCTCCCCCCCAAATTACAGTGCTCTGAAATGCAGTAAAGGTAGTATTCAGTCCTGCTCCAATGATAAGTTTAGAAGGTGGTAACTCTCAGCCGCTAGAAACAGGAGCTTTCTAACGTCGGAAATTAGAGATTTCCAGCTTTTCAAGAGGTGTAGAACTTGTTTTTAAATGAAGTAGTGTAGCCCATTGGGCTAGCTTGCTTTTATTATAGTCACTGCTTTGCATTATATTCTGCTTTTATTATATTCAGAAGTAACATATAGATCGGGCTACAGCAGGGCCACCCAGAGGATTCAGGGGGCCTGGGGTCTTTGGCGGCGGGGGGCCCCTGCTTTGGCAGTAATTCGGCAGCGGGGGGGTCCTTCTGCTCCAGGACCCGCTGCCGAAGTGCCCCGAAGACCCGTGGTGGTGGGCCCCTGCTGCCAAATTGCTGCCAAAGACCCAGCTCTTCGGCGGCGAGTCCCGGGGCGGAAGGACCCCCCGCCGCGGGTCTTTGGGGCACTTCAGCGGCAGGTCCCGGAGTGGAAGGACCCCCCACTGCCAAATTGCCACCGAAGACCCGGAGCGGAAGAAGCTCCGGGGGCCCGGGCCCCGCGAGTGTTTTCCGGGGCCCCCGGAGTGAGTGAAGGACCCCGCTCCAGGGCCCCCGAAAAACTCTTGTGGGGGCCCCTGCAGGGCCTAGGACCTGGGGAAAAATTGCCCCACTTGCCCACCCCCCCCCGGGCGGCCCTGGGCTACAGTAGGTCCTGAGATATCTAATTTTGGAGTTGTGACTTATGGAAAGGAAACCTATTTTAGTTTAGTGTGTTTAATTTAGTGTGTGCCTAATTCATCTTTAACTCATACCAATGTAAATCAAGAGTACCTGAACAGAACCAGTGTAAGTGAGGAGAGAATCAGGGCCTTAATTTTTTTTTTCTTCTGGGACCTGTTAAACCCATAATAAAGGCAGTTTAGTTTTATAGGTGGAGGACCATAATAAACAGTCCCAATAATATTTTAAGAACTTGCTAGAACATTTCTAAAAGACACATGATGTATGTCACAACCTTTACATGTTTGTGGCTTTGATATTGCATTTGGAATGTCTTGCATAACTCACTGATGGTTTTTCCATTCATTAAACATTTATAGCATGTCATGCATTCCAAATACATATTTATATGTATGTTTATGTATGTATTTATATATAAATAATACTTAAAACAGTGCTATTATACGGGGCATTTATAACATCTTCTATAGTTTGAAGGTGTTAGGCAATCTATTATAAAATATTCTTGTGAGCTTTTTTCTTTTGAGAAGCTTCACCACCACCACCACATTTCGAAATGCTTCAGGAAGGAAGGTGTGTGTATAGAGAGAAGTGCTAGTCCTTTGTCCCATGAAATTCCATTCAGGTTTGGGTGAATTATAAACTTTTGAAAATCTCCGTACTCCTTCTGTTACTTGTGTTGTCAGCAAAATTTGGCTGGTGCACCAAAATATAACTGAACATCCTTGTACTCAGGGCCAGGCCCACGCTGCTGCTGCTGCAGCAATATGCTGTGTTAGGATCCCTGGAAGCAGACAGCATTGCCAGGAGAGCTAGGGGATGGGGAGAGCCAGGCTAGGTTCTGCCTGAAAACTCCAGTCCAGACTCAGCATATGGCCTCAGCAACCCATTCCTCCTCTCTGGATAATAGCCACCTGCTGCCAGCTGATGTAGTTAGTCTGCTAGCTCAAGCTGTTGTGCTATGCTGTAAGTTCAGATCCTATTGATACTTGCTGGGGTGTTGTTACAGGTGCCCATAACATAATTTGTGTTCAGCATTTCCATTTAAAAAAAACTCTTGGAAATTACATTTAAAAATACTGTTAAAAGATTGTTAACGAAGTCACAAAGTCAAGCAGTTGAAAGTTGGGAAATGCCAGAATTTAAGTTGTCTGTGCAACCTTAGTTCTGCCCCCTTGTGTATGCATTATGATCTAGTCTTTAATGGCATGGTTGCATACTACTTTTTTCATAGGCCCCCTGGCTCATTCATTGTACAGGATGGATGGTGCTCAGAGAGTGAATCAGAATTTACTCTAGAAGCTGGAATGTATGTAGCCAGGGCCGGCTAAAGAAGCAGGTGCTTGGGGCAGCCAATACCAAGGGGCGGCCCTGTGGCCACTATTGGGGCGGCACGTCCGAGTCTTCCATGGCAATTCGGCGGTGGGTCCCTCAGTCCCTCTCAGAGCGAAGGACCTGCTGCCGAATTGCCGCCGAAGAGTGGAGCGGTGCAATCGTGCTGCTGCAGCTTTTTTATTTTTTGCCGCTTGGGGCGGCAGAAAACCTGGAGCTGGCCCTGTATGTAGTGACCAAGATAGAAAACTGCAGGAAGAGAAAATATGGTCTTTGGGGTAAAGCAAAGTGAATGCTATGCAGGCAAATTCAGTTCTATTCCTACTGCTCCCAGAGTCTTTCAGTATGGTACTGAGCAAGTCATTGAATTCAGAATATTGTCAGTGGCCCTTAATTGTTTCTCAGTTTCTGAGTGCCAGTTTGAGATACTTGGGGGCCTGGTTCATAAGTGCTGAGCACTTGCAGCTGAAGCCAGTGGAAGCTACAGATGCTCCAGATCTCAGGTAGTATGGTCTGTGGAGAAATGAGCACGGGGTTTGGAATGGGCAGGTCCTGAGTTCTAATCTTGGCTCTGCCCCTGTGTCTCACTCTGTGGTACTAAGGACCATCACAAATCTCACCACTTCCTGTTCTCAGTGGAAGGCATGTGTCTTTCACCTTCCTTTCTCTAACATAAACATATAGCTGTGTGTGTGTGTGTATATATATATATATATCTAAAAAAGTATATATTTTTTATATATTCTCTCCACTGGGAGAGAATGAAAGGAAAAGCACATGACTGATGTTATTCATGTTGCTTAAAGCACTACAGGAAGGTGTTCTGATACTATGGTGATAGGTTCTTATACTGCGCTCATCTAGAATAGAATAGAAATCTTTGTCTCAGTTTCTTCATCTGTAAAATGGGGACAATTCTGTTATCTGGCAGTAGAGATAAATTCACTGAATTTGCGAGGCACAGTGAAGAAATGAATAATTCTATATTGTTATGCTGGAGGGTGTTGGTAGCTGTGGGAAGTCACAGACCTTGTTGAAGAGGATGGGCATGTTAACCACCTTTCATTCTGGCTAAATGAGCCAGCAAGAAAATATCCCTTTGTTCAGTGATAGATGAAACAATAAAAGCCACTGCCCAAGGCACTAGCCAACATGGCAAGGCGTAAGCAGAAGCTGAGCCTTGTGACCAGAAGGGTATCCTGAAGACTAATAGCAAATGCAGCAGTAGGACATTGATTTTGGGTGCAGCTGTCTGAATGTGTGTAAAAGGAACCAGAAAGCAAATGGACAGCAAGGAAAACAATGTGAGTGTGGTCCTGCAAGGAAGCCAAGAGAGAGCGGTTCCTTTGGGCACAGTACTCACTGGAAAGGCAGGCTGGGAATTTGTGAGCAAGGAATTGACCTTTTTTGTTTCTACTGTCTCAGGGAAATAGGCCTTTGTGTTCATTCTTTATAAATAAAGCAGGATTGCACCAAAGAAATATCCAACTTCTGTTACCAGTTTCTCCTGCTAATGAAAACAACCACATAAGGTCACCAATATTGTCTAACTGCTCGGAGAAAGGAACAACAGTAGTCTCTAATTGAATTATAAGTATAAAAATATTGAACATCAGCCTCATTCCTGGTCCACTGCATGTAGCATGGATTGTGCATGTGTGGGAAGTGTGTGATCATAAAATTAAAGACTGACATAATGTATATGCACAAGGTAGCCAAATTAAGGTTGTACAGACAATCTAAATTTTTGACTCCACTTGCCCCTTGAATTACTGCCATTTCTCTCTAAGCTCATTGAATGCACTGTTTTTAATCACTGATGGGAGTTCCTCTTCTCCAGTTCCATTCTAGACTGTCTCCAATCCAGCTTCCACCCTTTCCATTGTACCAAAACAAAGTCTCTAAAGATCTCTTCCTGTCCGAAGGTCAGAACCAGTACTTCATCCTCATCCTCTGATTCCATCAACCTTGGCTTCCGTGAGTTGGTCTTCTCTAGTTCTCTCTCTCCTCCAACACCTCTAATCACGCCGTCAGTGTCCTTTTGCAGGATCCTGCTCATCCCTCCTCCATTTTTTTGTGAGGGTTCCACAAGGCTCCTACTTGGGGTCCCTTTCTCCTCACCCTCTACACCTTATCTCTGGAAATTCTCATCCACAAACAAATTCAGCTACCATCTCTATGGGGATGATTCATAGATTTACCTCACTAAACTCCAGACATGTCTCCTTCTTCTGTCCAAACTAAAATCTCGGCCTGACTCTGACATCCCCTCATGGATGTCTAGCTGTCAGCTGACCGCTAATGTGGCTAAAGCAGAGCTCTTAATCTACCCCCAAGTCCTTTCCCCTACCTCCTGTCTTGATCCCCGTGGACAACACTACCATCCTTCCTGTAACCTTGGCATCATCTTCAACTCAAAACCTCTCTCTAGGTCCTAACATCCAGGCTATGTCTAAATCCTGCAGATTCTTTCTGTGTACGAGCTGTAAGATATGACCTTTCCTATCCATCCACACGGCTAAAACTCTCATCTAAGCTCTCACCATTTCACATCTTGATTATTGCAATGTCTTTTTCTCTAGCCTGGACAAATGCAGTTTACCCCATTCAGAATGCTGCTGCAAAGATCTTTTCCCTAGCCCATTGCTATGACTGTCACTGTGCTTTGCATCCCCCGACTGGCTTCCTCCTTGTTGGATCAAACAGAAGCTCCTTGTTTTCACTTTCCAGGCCCTTCACAGCTTGTTCCCACTCTACCTCTCATTTCTCATTCTCTGTCAAGATTTTGATTCATGATGCCAGCCTTCATCATCGACTTGTTAAACTTTCGAACAAGCACCTTCATGCTTCCTTTTGTTCTGTGTTTGTCTTACCGTTTCACTTAGGACACAAGAATAAGAACATAAGAATGGCCATACTCAGTCAGACCAAGGGTCCATCCAGCCCAGCATCCTGTCTGCCAACAGTGGCCAATGCCAGGTGCCCCTGAGGGAGTGAACCTAACAGGAAATGATCAAGTGATCTCTCTCCTGCTGTCCATCACCACCCTCTGACAAACAGAGTCTAGGGACACCATTCCTTACCCATTCTGGCTAATAGCCATTAATGGACTTAACCTCCATGAATTTATCCAGTTCTCTTTTAAACCCTGTTATAGTCTTAGCCTTCACAACCTCCTCAGCCAAGGAGATCCACAGGTTGACTGTGCGCTGTGTGAAGAAGAACTTCCTTTTATTTGTTTTAAACCCGCTGCCCATTAATTTTATTTGGTGGCCCCTAGTTCTTATATTATGGGAACAAGTAAATAACTTTTTTCCTTGTTCACTTTCTCCACACCACTCATGATTTTATATACCTCTATCATATCCCCCCTTAGTCTCCTCTTTTCCAGGCTGAAAAGTCCCAGCCTCTTTTACTCTCTCCTCAGGACCAGGATAATGGGGTCCTGGTCCATAACTACAGCGCCTAGGTGCTACAATAGTACAAATAATAACTACTCCACTTCCAAATTTCCAAGTCCTGTTGAAAAGCATGGAGATGTTGGAGCACTCCAAAACTGGTTGAAAAATTATTGGACACTGTAAAAGTTGCTGTTGCGCCCCTATAATAAAAAATACAGCTTGATTCATTACTAGTTTACACTACCATAAAACTGAAGTAACTCCATTGAGATGAATGTCATTAAACTGGAGTAATACATTGGTGAAATAGAACTTACGTTCTCATCTATCTCTTTACATCAGACAATCTCAAAGTGCTTTGCAAAGAAATGAAGTACACTCTCTCCCCACATGGAGACTTATGTGTATGTGCTTGGATATTTCATCTCAAGATGTAATAAATCCAGCTGTGAGAGGGTGGGAAGGTGTGTAGAAACTTTTATGTCTACTGGAGGTTAAATTCTGCACTGACTTTTACCCTTTGCAATCTACTGGGAGTGCGGGGGAAAGGGGGCGGCTGGGGAGTTCTAAAATGACAGACTACAGTTTCTCTGATCAAGAATACAAGACACACAATGAGAAATCAGGTCTTGAAAATAAAAGCCTGATCTAAATCGATTGAAGTCAATGGAAAGACTCCCATTTACTTAAGTAGCCCTTGAATCAGGCCTTAACACAGGGAATGAAATTAGTGATTCACAAATATGTGAGATACTGGACTTCATTTCTAAAATTTGCCTTTAACAAGAATGATACAGTAAGGAAGAAAGACCATATAAACTTCATAGTTGATTTAAGGCAGGTAAGGGAAATTTGTGGAAATCTTTAACATAAGCAGATCAGGACTAGATGATATTCCCTTTATATTGTATGGCATTAGATAACAAAACTTACTGTACCGCTGAAAATTATGGTCCTGATTCACCAGTGCATTATTACACTTTTGTACCACTGTAATTACATTACTCCAATATTACAACTAGTAATGGAATATTGAATTGGGCCCTAAATTTGAAAAATCATAGCCAGCTGGGGAAGTACTGTTGAGTGTGTCCCAATTACAGCATTAAACCGGTGAGCTGTTACAGCTCCCAATTACAGCATTAAACCTAGTATTCTCTTCTTATGTTCTTGCCTGCTAAGTAAGTCTCTGTCCCCCTTAGCATCTTGAAAACCTCAGTTATATTCTCTCTAGAACATCTTTAATCCACTGTTCAGTTTTGTTAGCATTTCTGCCTGTTAATTCTTAATGTTTTATCATTCCATTCTCCTCTTCCCTATCTGCTCAGTCTATCCTGGGTTGTATGGTACGTTGTCTCTTCCATGCATGCTTTGTGGTATGCTGGCCTCAGTTTGGCACACAAGTCTAAACGTGATCTATCGAAGAGACTTAAATTTTAGTCTAAGGAGGGTTTAAATGATTTCTCCAGATTTGGATTCTGTCCCTCTCGTGCCTTGTTAGTCTTTGATTACATTACATTATGAAGACAGTTACATAGTTATTTCTAGAGTCTCTCCCAAGTTTTTCCATTCTGTGTCTTCAGAAAGTGCCAGTTTAATATATAGCTTCTAATCCTCAAATGTCTCATCGTAAACTTAACTAAAATTAAAATCAGTTGTATTATAATCCTTTTCCTATACGTTATCAGTTTTACCTCATACAGCAGTTCAGTATGGTCCATGGAGCTGGACATTTATTTGAGGGTGTTTTCCTAGGGTGTCTGTACAAACAGATTAAGAGGAAGACAACCTAAAATGAATGTCCAGAGAAAAAAAAAGTATTGCACTTCATATAGGTTTAAGTCATCACTTTCTTCTTCAGTGCCTTTAGCTGTAACTTCACTCTTTGGCCTTGGTTAGCTTTCTAGTTTTTACTTGTCCATTCAAAGCTGGTGCTTTTGAGTTGCCATACTTAATGTATTAGGCTGCTGTGATGTGATGTGTCAAATGACCTTTTAAAATCCAAGCAGATTATGTCCAATGTTTTCCTCCTGTCTGCTGTCTGTTACCTCCTTAAAAAATTCCAACAGATTTGTCAAACAAGCTTTACCCTTTATGGGGCTCTGCTGGCTACTTCTTATATCAGCTCACATTACTCCAGATGTTTTGTGATCTCATCACTTACTAATGTCTCCAATTCTGTCTACTACTGAAGACAGACTTATTACTGATTACTTTGGTTATTATTTTATAATATCCTGTCTCCTCCCTATTAGAACTAATTTTGATGACTTGAGAATCCTCAAAGAATATGAGTTTGAAGTTTAATGGAAAGGATCCTTTTTTGGTCCACATTCAATTTAGAGGCTCTCTTTCTTTTCTTTCATTCTTTATTGTTACTGTTTTGATTTCTTAGAATGCCCTCAAGTGTGCTTGGTATTTCACAGGCAACACCTAAGACGTGTCCCCTGCCCTGAAGAGTTGGCAGTATAAGTAGTTTCTTTCCGTGTATGCTTTCTTTCCTTTTCCCAGCATCCGTCTTTCTTATCATTCTGACTCCTTCCCCAATCCCTCCTATATCTACGTGTTTGCTACTCCACCCTCTCAGTTGTGTTTTCGCCTCCTGTTCATACAATTTATAAGGCCTTCACCGTCACAGGACTCTTTAAACTGGTTGCCGCTCTCTGCTGTCCAGGCTGCTACTCCTACACCCAGAATGGTTTACTTCATTTATTACATCAAGAGTGTGGCTGAATCAAAGTGCCTCTCGTTTTGTGGTAAATACTGAAAAGACTGAGTCGCTTCAACAGTCCATGATGCTAAGGCACTGAAGGCAAAGAATCGTTCGCTGTGAACACTGCCTAGCCTTTGGCTGTGATGGAGATGACTAATAAATCTCTGATAAGAAATACAAGTAGCCTAAATGTTACATATTTGATGAAAGTTGC